>NC_072893.1:15770000-25770000 GCF_027943255.1 Anastrepha obliqua | reverse complement strand
GCTCTTTCTAATCCAAAGAGGCCAAATCGAAACCGACCAAAGCGATCGGATGAGAATATTGCTCTTGTACGGCCAGTGTTGAGACGTCGCCAAGAACATCCCAAAATCGCCGTTCTCAGCAGTTGGGCATTGCTCGGACCACTTTCCAACGAATTATCCGCATTGATTTGCATTTATTCCCGTATAAGATTCAACTGATGCACTGTTGCCTGTGGACAAGCCTCGTCGATTAAAATAGGCCCAAAGATTAAAATAAAATATAGCTTAAAAAAACTAAAAAACACGCTTTTATTGCTAATCGAACTAAAAAGTAGAAAATAAATTTTAATGACAAAGGGACCTATAATGAAGTAATAGCAAATCGAAGGATCAGTCATAGTCAACTACCTCAGAACAGAATTATAACAAAAATTAAGATACAAATAGAGTGATTCAAATTAGAGTTAAAAGCGTGATTCGACGGTTGGCCAATACCATTTTCTTCACCTCATCAATTTTATCGTCTATTGTTGAAGTGCTCGGGCGTGCGTTCTCGGCCTTCTAAGGACATTTTGTACCACCGATAAATGTTGCTTTGGTCCAAAGTAACTTCTCCGTATAACACAGTCATCATTCGGAATGCATCTGCGCACTTAATTTCGTTTTTCACACAAGTTCTTTGATCCATCGTTTTGAATAGGTAAAAATCGAAGACGATCCAAAACTCGTGCAAGCAAAGTAGCTGTCAACAACTAACTGAACATTCAAAAAGGCCGAACTCGTCGGTATGAGTGAAAGACATGAGTACCAACATATCGCCAAAAAAAATTCAAAATTCGCGAGACTTTTTGAAAACACCTCGTACAGCTACACTTCCAAGTCAATCGGTCAAGATTTTCGAGTTATAAGCATATACATAATATATATATATTAGGGCGGGTTGATTTAAAAATCGCTCATTGCTCTGTGAAAATCGTATTCTAGGGATCAAAATAAGAAACTTTGCCGAAGGAACCATACCTCTAAAACGAATTCTGGTGTCCCCCAATTTGGGTCGAACTTTTGGGTAGGGGCAAATTTTGAAAAATCCCACTTTGACCCATTTAGAGTGCTCCAATCGAGTCCAAATGTATGACCGACCCCCACTAACTTTGGACGGCCGATCTACCCATGCCAGTGGCACACCCCCTCTAACTCCCCTGGGGGGTTCCCCATACAATCATTTCAAAATATCACCATTTTTGGCCTTTACATGAGAAAAGAAACTAAAAAGTTCGACCCAAATTGGGGGCCATCAGAATTCGTTTTAGAGGTATGGTTCCTTCGGCAAAGTTTCTTATTTTGATCCCTAAAATATGATTTTCACAGAGCAATGAGCGATTTTTTTGCCTCCCCATAAATCGACCCGGCCTAATATATATATATATAATTGGCGCGTACACCCTTTTTGGGTGTTTGGCCGAGCTCCTCCTCCTATTTGTGGTATGCGTCTTGATGTTGTTCCACAAATGGAGGGACCTACAGTTTCAAGCCGACTCCGAACGGCTGATGGGTTTTATGAGGTGCTTTTTCATGGCAGAAATATAGTACACTCGGAGGTTTGCCATTGCCTGCCGAGGGGCGACAGCTATTAGAAACAACTGTTTCTTAATTTTGGTGTTTCACCGAGAATGGAATGGAATCTCTGTGAATTCCGAATGGTAGTGACGCATGTTGAAAGCTTTTGGGCACGCATTTTCTAGAGGTGCTGCGTTAAAAATCAAAATAAAAATTATTCCCTCCCTACTCCTTTGATTATCTTATTTTTAAGGTATTACGAGGTATTTTAACCAAAAAAACCGTTTAAATTTCTTCTGTGGTCTAACGCCTCAACCCTTTAATATCCAACTGTGAACTTCCTAAATGCAACTTTTTGGCCAAAAAGGCATCCATTCCTTTTCTTAATACTTTTGCGCAAATCGTTAAAAACTGTTTCATGGTCGATCTTTAGCTTCTGGGCGATACTATGACTACTAACATGCCGACCAACTTCGATTATTTCGACATTTTATCGAAATTTTTTTTTAGGATCAAAAATGTCTGAACGGAATCAACGAAACCAAAATAGCACGTAATTGGCTATTGCAGTATCGGCACCATAAACACCATTTACAATTTCACCCAGGCCTGCGTTTTCGCAGGCAAATGTGCCGAATTTTTTCACTGCTGACTTCCATTGTTTACACTCTGTAACTCACAACTGAAAACTGAATGGAACAAAGAAAAAACAGTAAAAGAAAAAAAGATTTTTTTTTGGTGTGAAATGTCACCTTGACAACGAGCATAAACTTTAAATTGTTTGATCTATACCTACTTTACGCGATATCGATCACTGCAGCCATCTACCGAAAAAATTATGTATTGTTTCCCCCTTTATTTGGTGTTTGATCGGCTCTCTCTTCGATTTGTACTGCGCGTCTAGATTTTTTTCCACAAATGGAAAAATCCATATAATCTGTAAATTCAATGAGAATCCGTGTAATAAATTCATTCTTCTATTTTACGCCGCCTCCGAGCGGCAGTTGGTTCTTTTTTATGAGTAACTTTTTCAACGCAGAAATTCACTCGGCACTATTAGAAAAAAGTAAAACTGTTTCTGTCATTTGATGTTTCGTGCGCGGATATTCGAATCTGGCACTTCCTATGGTAGTCACGGCTACGGCGGTCGCTAGATCATATCCAAACTTACTGTCTGCCTTCAAAATCGTTTTCAGATGGAACTTCAGTACGCTTTTTTCTAAAAATATGGCAGATACACTCCTCACAAAAATTAAGGGAGCAAGAAAAAAATTCAAATTTTTTCAGGTTTTTTGACGGACTGTATCTATGTGAAAAATGATCGTACTAGAAATTTAAAAAAAGCATTTTGAAGCTCCAGGGCTCTACTTTTCGAATCCGTGGAGCAAAAATTTTGCCAGGCCACGGTTTCAACGCAATCTGAAAAAGTATGACGAAAAAAAAATTTTCCAAATTTTTATCTTTCTTTCTTGGGCTCCACGGGCTCGAAAAAAATTTTTCGATAAAGCGATCATATGGACCAGAAAGCCTGATTATTCAGCTTCATTTTCCTTTTTTTAAATTCTTCCTACGTCCATGTGTCACGGAGATATCCGGAATTGAACAAGAAAGGACCCTTTTGTCCTCAAGCAGCGATATCTCGACAACGAATGGTCGCATCGGAAATTGGAGGACGATTTTGGAATCTGCAATAAATTCCCCATAAAATTCCGTGTAGACGTTTCACGGCGAAATTTTTTTTTTCTTTCAGTACTTCCCTGCAAAAAGTGGAAAAAATTGAATTTTTCTCTTGATTTGGAAAATCGGCTGTATCACCGCAAATATTGAGCATTGAGCAACGGTTTTCAGGGTTTTTTTCACCTTAATGTATCCCTAATAACCCTGTAAATTTTTAGATTGATCCACTGAACCGTTTTTCCGGGCCGATCAATCAAAATTTTTAAAAAAATTAAAGGAACAAGATGTTTACCCTTAAACATTTTGTAATTTTTTTGAAATGGAAAAATCTTTTTTTCTCTCACTTTTTTTCTCAATTCTGCACCAGATACTGCATTAGTTCAAAAAAAGAAACACAAAAAAAAATTTCGAAAATTTTCGAAAAAAAAATTTTTTTTTGAAAAAATTTTTTGAATTTTTTTTTTTTTTTTTTTCTTTTTTCATAAAGTTATAGCCTATCAACAAAGCATAAAAAAAGGTCTACACCTTAATTTTCGTATTAAAAAATTTATCGAACAAATTAAAAGTTGATACCCCCAAGGCAGGTCGAATATTCGTTTTACGAATATTGGAGCAATTAATTTTTCTGCGTTACACAAAGTGTCTAAAAAACAGTTTTTTTAAGACTATCCTGCTTTCTTGGTTAAAAAAACCAAACAACAGTTTTTGTCAAAACTCGAGATTTTTAAATTTTTGGTAAAAAAAAATTAATTCAAAGTTTTCGCAAACTTAATTTTTTTTTAATTTTTCATCATGCCTCGCCGGCATTTATCCGCGCCAGAAGTCGCTCGATTAGTGACTCTTGTAGAAGAAGGTCACACTTATCGTGAAGTTGGGCAACAACTGAACGTTAGCTCCTCTGTCGTATCTCGGGCTTATAATCGGTATTTGGAAACGGATGGCTATGAACGACGAGCTGGACAAGGTCGTCGTCGCGTGACCACCCCTCGCGATGATCGAACGATCGTTCGACGTGTTCGTCAAGAACCGTTTATTCCTGCAAACGTTGTCGCCCGGAATGTTCCAAACCGTCAACAACAACGACAACGACAACAGCAACGGCAACGACGACAACAGCCGCGGAACGTTTCTGTTCAAACGATTCGAAATCGTCTCCGTGAGGCTGGAGTGCGAACAAGAAGGGCTGCCCGAGTTCCGATGTTGACAACTGCGCATTGTCGTGCCCGGTTGGCTTACGCTCGCCAACACGCTAATTGGACCATGAGGCAATGGAACAATGTTCTGTTTTCTGATGAGTGTCGAGTTTGCTTGTATGGTAATGACCGAAGATCCCGAGTTTGGCGTCGTCGGGGAGAGCGATTTTCACGAAACTTCACTCAGTCCGTAGCTGCTTATAATGGAGGATCAATAATGGTTTGGGGAGGAGTTTCACGGTTCACGCGAACTCCTTTGGTTATTATCCGCCAAAATCTGAATGCTAGACGTTACATTGACGACATCTTGCGACCCGTTGTCTTGCCTCTACGGCAAAACACTAGGGGATTCATTTTTATGCAAGACAATGCTCGCCCTCACACAGCAAACATCACCCGTCAGTTTTTTGGAAGACACGAAATAACGTTGTTGAGGCATCCAGCGATGAGCTCTGATCTTAACCCAATCGAGCATGTCTGGGATATCCTGAAGCGTCGATTACGTCGGTTTCACCCCAACATTAGAACCTTACCTGCATTAGAGCGGGCGTTAGTTGAAACGTGGCGACGGATTCCGCAGAGAATGATTCGAAACTGCATTTCGAATATGCCTCAAAGGTTGCAGGCTGTTAAGAGGAACAGAGGTGGCAATACGCGGTATTAGTCCACACACACACACACACACACACACACACACACACACACACACACACAATCTTTAGAGAATGAGTTTGGAGTCTCAAAATACTGTGGAAGTGACGAGCCACGGGGTCTCATTCTCTGAGAAAACCACACACATACACGTGCGTAAGCACAAAAGAAGCGTGAATCCGACCGAGCAACCTCCACGTGGTGCGCTTTGGGTAACGCAAATGCCGGCGGTGGATGTTCCAATCCACTTTTATGTGGAATAATTTCAGTATTTGACTCAAATTTAAAAAAAAAATTTTTTCAAAAAAAAAATTTTTTTTTCGAAAATTTTCGAAATTTTTTTTTGTGTTTCTTTTTTTGAACTAATGCAGTATCTGGTGCAGAATTGAGAAAAAAAGTGAGAGAAAAAAAGATTTTTCCATTTCAAAAAAATTACAAAATGTTTAAGGGTAAACATCTTGTTCCTTTAATTTTTTTTAAAATTTTGATTGATCGGCCCGGAAAAACGGTTCAGTGGATCAATCTAAAAATTTACAGGGTTATTAGGGATACATTAAGGTGAAAAAAAACCCTGAAAACCGTTGCTCAATGCTCAATATTTGCGGTGATACAGCCGATTTTCCAAATCAAGAGAAAAATTCAATTTTTTCCACTTTTTGCAGGGAAGTACTGAAAGAAAAAAAAAATTTCGCCGTGAAACGTCTACACGGAATTTTATGGGGAATTTATTGCAGATTCCAAAACCGTCCTCCAATTTCCGATGCGACCATTCGTTGTCGAGATATCGCTGCTTGAGGACAAAAGGGTCCTTTCTTGTTCAATTCCGGATATCTCCGTGACACATGGACGTAGGAAGAATTTAAAAAAAGGAAAATGAAGCTGAATAATCAGGCTTTCTGGTCCATATGATCGCTTTATCGAAAAAATTTTTTTCGAGCCCGTGGAGCCCAAGAAAGAAAGATAAAAATTTGGAAAATTTTTTTTTCGTCATACTTTTTCAGATTGCGTTGAAACCGTGGCCTGGCAAAATTTTTGCTCCACGGATTCGAAAAGTAGAGCCCTGGAGCTTCAAAATGCTTTTTTTAAATTTCTGGTACGATCATTTTTCACATAGATACAGTCCGTCAAAAAACCTGAAAAAATTTGAATTTTTTTCTTGCTCCCTTAATTTTTGTGAGGAGTGTATTTGTATTCAGTGCAGGTTTTTTCTATATTCTTTGTATTTTTATTACTCAAGCTTCAATCTATTTATTCGTTTTGTGCTAATTTTTTATCCAGAGTAGCGAAACTACTGAAAGACTCATAATTTTACCACCAGTTAGGCGACATAACAACTTTAATAAATGCAGCCGGTTTCAACATATTTTACCTCCTAAATATTCTGGTTTATATGTAAACTTTTTAATTTCAAATTGTCCCACATAAGTTTTTTCTCAATTTGCTTTTTCCAAAAAACAAAAACAAGCAAAAAACATTGCAATTACAACATAGGCAAAGTGCATTGCAAAATTCGCACAGCCTCCATCAATTCCGCGCCTTTCAGCAGTTGCCTTATCTTTCCCTTTTTTCACTCTTTAACTTCTAAACTTTTTTGGCAGCTGCTCGCTGTCGAAGTTTATTCTTTTTTTTCTGTTTTCCCCCTCTTCTATGAGTTCGCGTAAATTGTATGCAAAATCCGGCAAAACCACTCACATTTGCTTGTAGGCCTAAATTGTTGGATGGTTGGTTGGTTGGTTGGTTGGTCCCACTCATTGGCGACCACATTTCAAATCGTTGGTTTGTCGCGTTATTTCACTTTGTTTGTTGTTGGCCGATGACTCGTTGACTGCCGCTTTAGAGCGGTCCAATATAAAATTTATTATATTTTCAAATTTCAAACTTTTGGGTTGGGCCACAGCCAGGTAGACTTGTGGACAAGAATTTATGTGTTTGTTCATGTTATTCTATGCATGACAATTTCACAAAAGTTTGTCGTCAAAATATTGCCGAGTGCAGTGCACCAATAAGTGTCAAACTGCAAATTGGCTGCTTGATAGAAATAATTGAAGTGCTTGAGAAGGGTTTATTGGAGGAGTATATCGATGGCAAAAATTTTGAGAGAATTTCATTCAAATTGGGCGGCTTGTATTTTGGTCTGCCGAACGATAAAAATTTAGTTTGATTTTTAG
This sequence comes from Anastrepha obliqua, assembly GCF_027943255.1. Classification (NCBI taxonomy): domain Eukaryota; kingdom Metazoa; phylum Arthropoda; class Insecta; order Diptera; family Tephritidae; genus Anastrepha; species Anastrepha obliqua. The sequence goes on along the minus strand of NC_072893.1, from coordinate 25,762,775 downwards.
CCCATCGCACGAGTGAATGTGGCGGTGCTTGTGTATTCGATTAATTGAACACCGACTAGTGGCACTCGGCAGGTAATAGTGACAACGTCACACAATGAGGAAAATTTAGAAATTGGGGTTCAAAATATTTTACAAGTCGTAATTTTCAATTGATTTAGAGGATTTTTTGACGTGATAACATGTTATAATTCGATGTAGCCCGCTGCACGCACCAAAAAATGCGGCGTTATCTTGCTCATGCGGCGTTACCTGGTTGAACTGCAAGCGAGAGCGCGTAACGAACGGCAAAGAGGCACAATCGGCCCCCGCGTTCGGCAACGTTCGACATCTGCACACCTACTTGAGTGAGCATATATATGTATGTATGTATATGCGCATTTGTATATAAATTCACATATTTGTATTTGCATATGCCTTCTTCCTGTGTGCATGGTAATGAACCATTTCTCTGTTGAGCATAGGAGATGATAGGAAAAGTAGGAAATGAAAGGGGGTGTTTCGAGTGTAATGTGTCTTGAAAAAGTCAAATCGATGACGGTGCCTCTTAGTGTTGTTGACTTATTAAAAATTGAACATATCTTTCATGAATTTGATAAATGTTTCGTCATTTTTCACGTTTGTGTAAATTTAACTTGACCTATTCCATTGCGATTCCATTTACCTCCTTCTCTATATCCATACAAAATATCTATCAAACAAATTTAATTTTAAAATTAAAATTTTCTGTTGAAAAATGCAACCATTCATCAGTATTTTCTTATGACGTTGTCACGTTAAACTATCGCCAGTAAACCGACTTTACAGACAACATCTTTTTTTTTATGAATATTTTTCCAACAAAAAAATAAAATTCTTTTGAAAAAAAATTTTTGCTAACTGTTTTGTCAAATTTTTTTTTTTGTAATTTTTTTAAATAATATTTTTAACAAATATTATACTTTTTCTAAATAGAAATTTTTTATGATTATTTATACAATACAAATTAAAAATTTTTTAAAACAAATTTAAATTATTACATTTTTTTAAATATTTTCAATAATTTTGTTAACAAAAACTAAATTTTTGCTTTGAAATAAGATTTTTTTTTTTTAATTTGTTACGAATATTTCCCCCACTAAATTAACAAAAACAAAATTATTTTATGCTATCATAGATTTATTTTTATGAACATTTTTCCAACCAAATTTCTTTAAAAAAAAATAAAATTTACTTTAATTAAAAAAAATTTTTCTAACTAAAATTTTACTTCATTTTTTATTATTTTTTATTATAAAATTTTTGTAAATTTTTTTAATAAAAAAAAATTTTTCTAACCAACATTTTTTTTTTTTTTGATTTTTTTACTAATACTTTACGAACGAAAAATTTAAATTATTTTGAAAAAAGAAAATAAAACTTTATAAACTTGTTTAAACAATTTTTTTAATGCAAATTAAATTTTTTTTAATTACAATATTTTGAATGTTTTTATCAATATTTTTCCAACAAAAAGTACAATTTTTTCGACTTTTTTAAACATTTGTTCTCTTTTTATTTTCTAATTATAATATTTTTTATTGTTTTTTATTATTTTAACCGGCCACAGGGGGTAAATAGTTACCTAAGGCTCAAGAAAAGAGGAGTAACAGGTCTAATAATTTCAAAATTGATACAAGTAAGGACATCTGCCAATAGTTAACAAGTGTGAGATTTAACTCCATTACATAAGAAGTGGAAAAAATGCATAGCGGCATGGTAAGCATCAGTTTTAACGACATGGGGTAACTAGTTACCCCAGTGTGGACGCAACCGTTGCTCGACATAGATTTTTTTTGTTTAAATCGGCCAGTGTCAATAAACAAAATAAAGGTAAGTTTTTGATATTCTGTTAATAAAAAAATGTTTTCGGTTCTAATCATTGTAGAATCTTGATTGTTCATGTTAAATAATTTATTTTATTTTTATACATAAATCTAGTATACGGTCATTACAATAACACGTGGGTTTTTGGTTATAAACATACGATGTATACAAACTTAGTTTCATCCATATAAACAATTTTTATGTCTCAAATACACATAAATAAAAAATTGAATTACTTTGACTGAAAAAACTAGCATCTACACGCGAGAAGTGAAAACGATTTTTTTTTTTTGTTTGATTACTGCGTGTTTTGCTGTCATCTATTCTCACGTAAGAATGTATATGTATCGACTACTTTCTCTTTCGAATGAGCAAATTCAATAATAATCGTGTACTCGTGTGAGACACTCGTACTTTTTCAAATGGAAATCCACTTCTGCGATTATCGTTTTGAAAATGCTGATTGCTCATCTCACCTTGCCGATGCTATGCCAGAGAGGGAAGCACAATTTCTTTAAAAAGAGCTGCAGATGATCATGAAGAGCATCTAAGAAATTGACACCAACCCAGAAATAGCTTACCTGGAAAAAGTTACCTCCGATTCAGCGCGGAGATGCGTGGTATGTGATCGAAAGAAGGACAAAAAAATACGTGTCGGATTCTCGGCTTGTAAAAGCCCGGTTTGAGACATTCATCGGTTGCCTTTGTGCACTACGTGTATTGATGAATAAAATGGGATTCTGAGTAAATGTTTTTTTGTTAAAATATCATAAAAATAAAATTTATTAAACTTTTCTGTCCGTAAAAATGTATTTAAAAGCTAATAACACACGAAAAAAGTAAATTTTATGGTATGTAATTTTTTTCATTTTTCCCTTCAGTTATTTTCTAAAATAAATATACTTTTGGAAAAATTGGTGGATACTAATATTTCTTTAGGTTTGTGACATATGTTGTGCATACAATTCTAAAATAATAGTAAAATATAATAATAAAATAATATTGAAAAATGGCGATATTGGGGAATGGGAATATTAAACAAATATATAATAGCACAACAGGTTATAAGTGTTAAGGGGGGAGCCTGCTTTAGAGGCTTCAAAAAATCGATTTTTTCGTGGATTTTCTTAGGAATGAAAGAAATATTCGATTGAAAGGAAACTCTCAGGTTTTATTATTATATATTTCAAAAGTCTTCTCAAATTTCTTCATTAAAATATATGTCATATTTTGCCTGGTACAAGCATTTTGCCGAGGCGCCTCGAGTGCGCATGTGTCGTGCGGCGGGAAAGATGCAGGTCGCAATTTTCATCAGAAACCAAAAACCCCAAAAAAATTTTATTTTAGTATATTATAGCTTCTAGTTAAACCAAGAAAATTAAACAAAAAGTGAGAAATTCAACAATTTTTCGCTAATTAAAAAAAAAATGCATTTATTTGGAAAAACAAATTCACTTTAGATTGTTTAAAAAGTGGGTTAATCATAACTTTCTTAAGGTTTTTTAGCTTCAACTAGAAGAGAATTTAATTCCGAATACAATCAATGTTATCTCGTTTCGATAGGTCGTTTAACTTTTTCCCTATCTTACCCGCCAATTAGAAAAAATCGTAAAAATAAAAAACCGGGAAATCGCATTTCAAACGATCCGGCCGCTCGTAAACCTGCTCGACGCTTGCTCACAATTTCTTCTGTAACTCCGAAAATATTTTGAATTTGCTTCTGAAATTTTGGATAGTTTGGAAAGATATTTTTGCAAAAAAAAATCAACTTTTTGAAGCCTCTGAAGCAGGCTGCCCCCTTAAAACATCGAAATATTCTGTAGAACCGAATTTTTCAGCGTGGGGTAATGAGTTACCCCGGTGTGACCACTATGTGGCCTGGCTGAGGTGTGGCCGGTGAGGGTTAATATTATATTATATAATTATAATTTCCAACATAAAAATTAAAATCTTTTAAACTTTTTTGAAACAATTTTTTTTTTTAGGTTTATTTTTTAATTGGAATTATTTTATTTTCTTTATCGAAATTTTTCCAACAAAAATAGAAATTTTTTGGAATTTTTTTTAACAATTTTTTCCGACAACCGCATATTTTTTTTTAAATTCCGAACTTTTCTGAATTTTTTAGGAATATTTTTTGAAGAAAAACTAAAGTTCTTTTAAAAATCTTTAATATTTTTAGATTTTTTTAACCAAACTTAGGTTTATTTTTAAACAATTGTTTAGCAAAAATTACAATAAAATTCTTTTGAAAAAAAACATTATTAGTTTTAGTTAGAATATTTTGAATTTGTTTGTTTACATTTTTTCAAAAAAAAATTAAAATCTTTTTGGGAAAAATTGCTACTATTTTCAATAAAAAATGCAAGCTTTTTTGGCTTTTTTTAAGTATATATCAGCCTAAAAATAAAAAAAATGGTTAAAGTGTTAAAAATAACCGCAGATATTTGACTTTGAAGAATTCCACATCAAAATGTCCAACACGGAATAGATCTTCAATTTATAGATAATTAGTTTTTCAAACTTTTTCCACCAAATACAAAGATTTTCCAAGAAAATTGAAGTCCATGCCAAAAATATTTTGATAACTTAATCACTCTCACGCGAAGCGGTTTTTTCAGTCCAACCGCAACCACCATTTTTTTCAAGTTTCCTCAAGGACTAAATTCAAACGTAAGAAGTTAAAAAGTTTAAATTTAATTTCTGTTGCTTCAGAAACGCTAAAGTTATGACATTTCAAATTAGAGCGCATCCCACTAAATAGCAGCACTTCAAAGTACAATATTTTTGATGAGAAAATATTTATAAGTCGTTAGTCGAAAATAATTTTGTTGCAGTTTGGAAAAACTTTTACCCCAAATCTGTTTGAATTATTAAAGAATGCTCAGATACACAACAGCTAAGCTACCAAAGCATACGAAAGTAGGTGGAGCGTTGCTGGCTGCCAGTGCTGACCTAATTTTTCACTTACGGCCAGAGCCGTTGGTTGTGTGGCACGCACAGGATATGCACAAGTAAACGGTTAGCCAAAAGGCGGCAATATTGGAAGCTTGTTTTAACCACAATATGTTAGTTGAGTAAAAAAGAAAAAGTTTATCAAAAATTACCAAAATGTTTGAAGCACAAAAAAGTTGGATAACATTGGGTAATACGAGGGGTGCCTTTTATATGTTCGTGCGATTATTTTTTACAACTTTCGACGTGGATTAACTCAGCAACATTGCATGGATGAACTTAATTCATTTTTTGGCGATGAAGATCCATCAAGGACCAGTGTTTATCGATGGTATGGTGAATTCAATCGTGGCCGTAGTTCACTCCAAGACGAATTTCGTGAAGGTCGTCCAAAATCAGTTGTTGTTCCGAAAACCATTGATGCTGTGCGCGAACTGATATTGCAAGATCGTCATGTGACCTATCCCCTTAGGCATTAGTGGGGCCAACATACATTCAATATTGCATAAACATTTGACTGTCAAAAAAATTTGTTCGCGTTGGATCCCACACAATTTGTCAATCGGTCGAAGGAAATGTTCAAAAAATACGATCGCGGGGCTTCGAAACACGTCTATGGCATCGTGACAGGTGATGAATCATGGATTTACGCGTATGAGCCCGAAAGTAAACAGCAGTCGACTGTATGGGTGTTTCAAGATGAGCCGAATCCAACAAAAGTTGTTCGCGCACGAAGCACTTCCAAGCAAATGGTGGCCTGTTTTTTCGGAAAAACTGGACATGTTGCAACCGTACCACTAGAACAACGCAGAACAGTAAATTCTGAGTGGTACATAACCATTTGTTTGCCAGTTGTCTTCCAAGAAATTAGGAAAACCAATCGCCTAAGACGGATCATTCTTCACCAGGACAATGCGAGCTCTCACACATCGGCTCAAACAACTGCATTTTTGAGCACCCAAAACATCGAATTAATGGGTCATCCGCCGTATAGTCCTGACTTGGCACCGAATGACTTTTTTTTATTCCCGTACGTAAAAAACAAACTGAGAGGTCAACGTTTTCCGACGCCTGAAGAAGCGGTTGCGGCATTCGGAATGCATGTTTTGGAGGTACCTCATTCAGAATGGCAAAGGTGCTTCGACAATTGGTTCAAACGCATGCAAAAGTGTATAGATCTTCATGGAGAATATTTTGAAAAACAATAAAGTGATTTTTGGTGATTAAAATTTGTTTTTGTTCTCTAATCTCGACATATAAAAGGCACCACTCGTATAAGGAGAGATATGATAGTTCAAGCTTCATACAGTATAAAGATATGGGTGTTAGGTTAGGTAGACCTGGCTAGCTGAAAGCTATCACACCTACTGGGCGCTAGTGGTACCAGGTGGAGCTTAACCTTTAAGTTTCTTTGTAGTAGACTTCTTGGAAAAAGCCTGCGTCCTAAGTAAGCCCTGTAGCTCAAACCCACAGAGACATCCGAAGTTCTCATATTTTAGAGCATCTATGCATTTAACAGGGGTTCTCACTAATGCAGAGCAGGAATATAGAAAGAACATATGGGTGTCAAAGGAAACAAGACAGTCGTGACAACTGAAAAAAGGTCCCACATTAGAATTTTTCCAAAAAAAAACATTACAGGGAAATACAATTTAAGATGTATTTTTAAATTTCCAAATGCCAAATTTATGAAAATCCAAATACCAAATCTGTTTGCACGTTCCAGCAAACGTCAATCAAAAATAAATCCAATTTTTTGCCAGTGTACCAATGCTCCAACTGGGTGGAAACCGGATGAAGAAGTTTGGTACAGTTGTCACGATTATCGTATTTTCTTTCCCCATACCATTTTTTTACGTGAAGTTTAAAACCCCCGCTAAATAATCGATTTTCTCGAAAATTTTACGTGATACACGTGATGGGACGATGGCCAATCAACTCAGTAAGCTAGAGCTGCCAGAGTTTAGTAGAACGTTGATACATTTTTCGACTACAACAGTGTTATTCAGAGAAAATACGTTGAAACGTCAATTGTAGAGTAAATAAATGGTAAGTATTTTTTGAATACACTGCCTATTATTTTTTAAGCTCGAAGCAAGGCGAATCTATTGCAAGTGGTTTTGGTAAATCAGCTAATTTCTTTTTTTCTTTCTTTCTGTGTGTCCATGTGACTGTCAGCCACAAGGTGAATTCATTCTTTGTAGTCTACTTTGCCGTGATAATCAAACGAACAAAACATTGTTGTTGGTCTAGTGCTACCAAGAATGATAGAAACAAGATTGCGCCCATCAGAGCGTACGTGACGTCACGTTTGCTGAATTGTGCAGTATTGCCAACCATTTGCTCTTCGCAATAAATTTAGTGCTTTTTTATACCGAAAATGCGAAAATTTTAAAGTTTCGTGTTTGTTTCTTTTTTTTTAATTTAAAGCTACCGAAACTTTAGGTTAAAAAACAAACTATATTATTAAACAAAAAAATGTTAAAAAAGGTCACTCTGAGAAGATTTTAGTGCTAATGAAAATTAGTTGGTTTTTATAAAATTTGATATTTTGAAAGTGTGAATTTAATTTTTGGCTCCATTTAAGGTTATGCAAGAATATTAAATCTTCTTCTCTCAACTCTTCTTAAGATTGAAAGCCTTTTTACATATTTTAAAAAGCGTTTGAGCTTACTGAGCTTAAAACCATAGAGGTGTAATCGTTTCTTCCGGTCATCAATCCTTAGTGAGACATAGGACATTAAGAGTTATACTATACTATACTATACTATACAGAAAATACTAAAGAAACCATACTGACATTTTTACAAAAAGAGTACCTTATCTAGTTACATAACTTCAAATATAGCAAAAAAGTCGTTCCCTTAACAAAAGAGTCTCGCTTAAAAAAAAACTCATAAATTAAATTATACATAAGCATAACACATTTATTTAAGAAAACCCACATTTTAAAGATAATTTGTCACGCATACAAAGTTCTTTAAGTGATTCAATAAAAATTTGTTGGGTTATTTTCTTTGAATGGGCATTTTAATGCGTTTTTATATCCAAAGCTAGTCAACACTGCAATAGCGAGAGAGAGATTTGACTGCCGAAAGCAGAAGAACACCAACAACACCTGCACTCGCGGGCAATGCCACCAGATGTTAAAAATAAGTAAAGCTAAATAAAACTGAGTGAATTATTTAAATAATTATTAAAAAATGTATATTTTACAAAATTATAAACATGACATTTTAATTAGAACAACTAGAAAAATGTCATGAAGAAAGAATTAAAACTCCGAGACACAAAATAACAAAAAAAAAAAAATTATAAATCAAGTTACGAAAATGGTAATCTGGCCATACTGGAGCTAAAATCACGTAACTACAATAGTTGTCAAATTCGCTGAGCGCAAAGTAACGGGACCACGATAGGCGCCACCTCATTATTCTTTCCACAATGTAGTGCTACCACCTTTAATGAATGCGGGGGTCACACATGTTTTTTTAACTGAACTCTGCATAGTTCGGATCCGGGGCGCAGCTACCCTACTACTTGGAAGGATACTCAGAGCGAGTGGTAGTCGCATACATTACCACTGGTGCGAAGTCGTAAATCATAAAAATCAGAGATGCATTCACTAGGATTTTAAGCACAAATCAAGTTAACTCTTCATAAAGCTGATGTGAATAACAGAGAATATGGCGAATGATTGAAACGAATCGGGCTCTATTGCTGAAGGAGTTTGTGTATGATAACGTGAGTCGATAGGGCTCGTGTTCGAAAACCAGTGAGGGCATAAAACGTCAAATGATGGAAAAAGTTTTTTCTAATAGCGGTGGCATATCAGCAGGCAATGGCAAATCTTCGATTGTATTTCTGCTATGAAAAAACTCCTCATAAAGCATTACCTGCCGTGTTTCTATGGCATAGAACTGTAGGCCGCTCCATTTGCAGACCAACGTCAAGAGAATAGGAGAAAAAACTCCGCCAAATACCTAAACTAGACACGAAAGTAGTCAACACCAGACCTCAGCGGTCTCTGAAACTTTTGATTGTTAGGGAGTAAAGTTAGCTGGGAAGCTACTACTACTATAATAAATACAAGGTTGCTATAAATAGAAGGTTGCTAAAAGAATTAGTTATTAAATTGCCATCATTTTAGAAGTTTATATATATTTCTTTGTGGTGAAGAACCCATGATCTAACCCACGTTATGCAAAATGCAGAACTGGAGCCGAGTTCAGGCCATTAACCGGCTCTCAGCTTCTCTGAAGGAATCAGCTGATATGCTTTCGTCATAGGGGCTAGTACAGCGGCTTATTAAGGAAAATACTGAAATTGTGAGGACTTCGGTCGGTAACTCGTGAATAACTTTAGTTGGCTGAATGTTGGCTTGCAATGACTCAATCGAAGCTGGCTTATCCACAAAGCACTTAGATTTCACATACCACCACAAATAAAAATCCAAAGGTGTGATATCACACGATCTTGGTGGCCAATCTACTGGCCGGAGACGAGACATAGATTGCTGACCGAGATGACGACGCAGTAAATCAATTGTCTCACCGGTTGTATGCCAAATAGTGATGTCTTGTTGGAACCAATGGAAAATGTTGTGGAAATCACGGGCTTCAATTTCCGGCATCAAAATGTTGTTTATCATGGCGCGATAGCGTTCAACGCAGCCTTCAACGGCCCACGATATTATCAAAAAGTTTCAGATGAAGAATAGGGTACAAATAAATGTTAGTAGACATGGTGAAGGAAAGAAACTTAGACAAGGTGAGGAGAAGTTTACATATATGACAAACTGTTGAAAAGGCTCCATTTTCTTCATCGGGAAGCATAAAACGTATAGTAGAAAAAGTAGAAGGGAAGAAGGTTTCAACAGAAACTATTTGTCGGACCCTCAGACGCTTCGATTTACATGGTAGAGCAGTCGTAAAGAAGCCGTACATATCCGAAAATAACAGAAATAAAAGGCCGGAATTTGCAAAATCCCAATTATGTAAGTAAGCCCAGTGAATTTAAGGAAAGAGTGAGAGATTTTTATCTGGTAGTAATTTTACTGTATATTTTGTCCACATACTAGGTTATTTTCACTGACGAAAGTAGAAATCTGATAGGCGCCGTTTTGTATAGCGACGTGCCAACGAAGCTCATTTGCCAAAATTTAACAAAGCAACGCTTTTTCATCACCGCTCGAAATGCGCGATTTCTGCTGTTTGTTTTAATGAGAAACAATGTTACGGGACTACCAAAATTGTTCTATTTTGCTCAAACTTTAACAAAAAAATAATTTATTGCGGATTATTTCGTTCTTGGTGATAAGAGATAGTTTTTGTTCGCGGATTATTTCATCTAATGATGGAAAATGGTTAAGCATCATGATAGATCGATGTTGGTTTGGAGTTGTGTATCGGCTAAAAAATGGGCAAATTATTTTGGGTCGTTTTAAATGTTAAAGCAAAATATAAAGCAGTCTTGTCCCAGATTGGGAATTAAAAACAATTTTAGATACTTCCAAGATAGGGATCCTAAGCACAATTCGGTAATTGCCCGAGTTTAAGGGATCTAAATTGTCCTCGTATATAAGATTCGCCTGCTCAACCTCAGATCTCAATATAATTGGGTCGAAAAGTCTACGAAACGCAGCATTTCAATATTGAGGGACTCAATGAATTATGCCAAAATCGTATAAATTCTATACCAAGGCGACTAGAAAAAAATATTAATGCATATTAACTAAGTTGGGTTAGATTATAATGGTTGTCCAGAAAGTGAGACCACTTGGACGAATAATTTTAGTTCATCCTTTGAGATGCCATTGCAAGGGGAAAGAAGTGAAGGAAACCGATAGGACGAAAGGAAAGGGATGGAGAATATACGTAAGGAGAAGGGGTTTGAGTATTTGTGGATTACGAACGGTGCCTAGTTTGCGGTTATGTTAGCTGCTTTATGCTGCTGATGAAGTTTATCAGATTTTGACCAGACCAGGCGACTTGAAGTGCCCGAAGGAGCCAATGGCCCAAGCCAAGCGGCGCTTATCCAGCAGTCAGCTCCTGTTCCGAAGACAGATTGTTGCACTTCCCAGGCTGCTACTACTAGATACTGGAATCGTCTGAAAATAAGCGTCGAGAATAACTTTAGTGATTTCTCGCCGCTCATCGCCCAACATCCCGATTCGTCCCTCAGGTATCCCAAAGGAGCGGAGTTCCTCATGAGTACTCGTCTAAACCTTGAAGACGCATGACAGCCCTCCACGTTTCCACAGAGGCGTCTCCAAAAGTCCCTCTTGGCCTTCATAATTTCCTGAGGAAGACTTAGTTCTTTTAACCCTTAAAAATACGACTGCACGAAGCCCGAAGCTCAGAAAGCTCAGCTGTCCACCAAGGCTGTTTTTTCTTCTTAGGGAGCGTTCTAAGCGGGCAGAAGCTGTCGAGCTATTACAAGCGAAAGTGAGTGAAGTGAAGAGTAATTTTTAATACTAACTAAAAACAAATATGATTAATTGTGTGGAATGAAATTTATACGTTTTGAGTTTTTTTTTTTTGCTCTGAGAGTTGATTTATACTGATGATATCGACATCATCGGTCTTAACAACCGCGCTGTTCGTTCTGGCATCTCCAAACTGGATAGAGGGCAAAGCGAATGGGTCTGGTGGTGAACGAGGACAAAACGAAGTACCTCCTGTCTTCAAACAAACAGTCGGCGCACTCGCGTAACGGCACCCACGTCACTGTTGACAGTTATGATTTCGAGGTTGTAAGAGACTTCGTTTATTTAGGAACCAGCATTAAAACCGATAACAATACCGGCCTGGAAATCCAACGTAGAATCTCTCTTGCCAACAAGTGCTACTTTGGACTAAGTAGGCAACTGAGCAATAAAGTCCTCTCTCGACGAATAAAACTAACACTCTACAAGGCTCTCATCATGCCCGTCATAATGAATGGCGCAGAAGCTTGCACGATAAGGCATCCCTTGAAGTGATTGAGGGTAGGATTTTTGCGAAAGATTTTTGGACCTTTGCACGTTGGCAACGGCAAATATCGCAAGCGATGGAACGATGAGCTGTATGATCTTTACGACGACACAGACATAGCGCAGCGAATAGAGATCCAGCGGCTACGTTGGCTGGATCATGTGGTCCGAATGGATACAAACGCTCCGGCTCTGAAAGTATTCGATGCGGTACCAGCTGGTGGTAGTAGAGGAAGAGGAAGGCCTCCTCTGCGTTGGAAGGATCAGGTCGAGAACGACATGACTTCACTTGGTGTGTCCAAGTGGCGCACTTTGTTAAATTCGGCCAAAAGCGCGCAAGTTAAGAAGAAGAAGAGTTGATTTATTGTTACTTTTTGTTTACAAGTATTAAGCACAAAATATTTCCTTTAACTTCATGTGTATTAATTTTAAAATTTGTTTCAAAATCTACTTTCCATGCATTCGCCTAGACGTGTGAGTCGCTGTGTCTTATGAAAGTGCATCGTTACTGCTTGAACAGCTTTCCATCCCTGGCGGTTAAGAGTCATGCCCCTTTACTATGGCAGCCAGCTGATTGCAGTGTTAGAAATTGCTGCCAGTTGAGGGCGAAAGATTCCAATCGTCCTTGAAGACTCTATAGCAGAAAAAGCTTATCACTCATGCTACGCATTTTATTATTTTCACAAACACTTCAGTAAATTTGTGATTATAATTTTCGAAAGCATGCAACAGCGACTACGCTGGTGCGACAACCTTGCCACTCAATGAAAGTGAGTCATAAAAAATATGCGAATAGTTTGTGCGAACGTTCGCTCTATTGGTATCGTATAAGTATGTACAAATTTATCGATGTAGTAGCAAAAGCCATTAAAAAACCAAAGATGTGCGCAACAAAAAGTGTCGGATACAATTTAAAATGGCTAAGAAAGCATAGCGAAAAACGCATTCACGTACACATTCACAATCCTGTAGCACTTCCTATAAACACTACAAACCCTCCAAATGTCCACCACCTTTCCACCGCTTGCACTGCGCTCTCCTCCCTCAACCTGATCGTCCTTGGTCAATTGCGATTCAATGGCTGGCAAGTTAATCATACTCAATGCCTTTTCCTTCTTCCACGCTTGAATAAAGCTACAATGGCGCTCCAGTGTCGCTACGCTGACGCTGCTCCACATTTCTCGATTGCACTCAGTGGCATTGTTTCGCTGATTCGTTTATTTACGTTTCACTCCTTTTTCTATCCCACGAACCTTTTCCTGTTCGCCAGCCCATCTACCCTCGTGCCAGCGATTCATTTGAATTTCTTCGGCGTTTTGCTGTGAACAAACTTTGGCTTGACTTTAAATAATTCAGCAACAATAACAAAAAACTGGAAAAATGACACAAAGCGCTCGCCCAATCAGCAGCAAAGTCATGCAACGCAGACAAGGATATTACCGAGGGAGAGCGGTAAGTGGCAGGATGTTTAAGGGAAGTATGCGGGCGTTCCGAAATGGCGCAACGGAAGGATGCTGCGTAAGTGGCATTGCAAATAGGGGAATAGCTCTCACCTTAAGACCAGACTGGGTGGCTTGTGAAAAACTTTAAATTGCTGTGGCGTCTGGTCGAATTGCAAATGATTGGTTGAGTGAAGCAAAGGTCAGTGCAAGAATTTTTATGAAAGTTAGCACCATAAACTACGATTGCAAGAATGGTTTTAAATGGTCAAATGCATTGCTTCGTAAAATTAGAGTCTTTGAAATATTAGCAACAGTAGTACAGTGTAAAAATAGTGTCGGAAATGCAGCGCGTTTAATAGCTATGACTTTGACAATTTATTAGTTTCTTATTTAATTTCAGTCATTGGGCGTCGATGGACAAGCGAGAATGGAGAGTAAAATTTCACGGCCATGCAACGTTTTGGGCATTTTCGTTCCGCGAGAGAGAAAAAAGATATAACATAGAGGAAAAGGTGAGAGAGAGAGCTATACCTTATATATATCTTAGATACACTTTGGGTTATTTTTCCTGAGTGTTTCCTTGTGGCTGCTAATTTCTAGTGAGAAATAACACTGCCTACTTTTTGGCGTTTGTTTTTTGGTGCAAACTTGTAGGAAATATATTTTTGGTGCCTCCTTTTTGGCGTTATATTTCCTTGGTGCCTACTGTTTGGGGCTTATTTTGGTCCCAATTTTTTGGCGGTTTTTTTTGGTGCCTACTTTTTGGCTCTTATTTCCGTCTCCATTCCGGCATCGTATTTATTGGTATTGCCTTGCGGTAGTTTATGCCGTTGCTGCGGCCCTGGAATCGCTGCGTTTGTTCCGGTAATAAGCGCTCGGAGTACTGCGCGTTGTTGCCACGGTTTGTGTCCGGCGTTTACCTACACCGGTCGACCCTTCTCCGTTTTTTGTAAATTTTGTCTATTTGTATTCTCAGCAAATGTTCTGAATTTATTTAGATATATATTCTTTCTCTCTCTCTTTCTCTCCCATTCTCTCTCGAGTCTCTCCCTCTTTCTTTGTCTGCCTTGAAAGTTTCACTTCTGTTATGTGCACTACGCTACACGCACTTTTTTATGAAAATATAGTTCAGGGAGTACAGAATTTGGAGGCAGAGCATGGCATGACTCGAAATGGAGTATACTGAGAGGAGCTCCCCATTTAGCTTAAATTCAGGCTACAGAACCACGGTGGTATTTTTCGATTGGAGTAAATATTTACTTCGACGCCCAGCGCCAATTAGAGCCGTGAGCTCAATGTTGGTGCGTTCGAAATTATTATACTATATATTTAAATAATCTTTAAACAAGCCTTATGGTATTTTGGGTCAGCTCTGCTTGTGCGAAATCTCCAGAGTCGCCTCTGCATCGCATGTCGTTTTCAATGGTGTTTTTCCAAGTTTTTGATGGTCTACCTGGCCCTCTTTTCGCTACCTTCATCTGCAACTCTTGCCTCACTGACTAATCCTCTGGCCTTCTCATTACATTACCGTACCAGCGTCGGCAATTTTGTTGGAGCTTAATGCTGTTTAGAGCAACTTTATTGCTACCATGGATAACGGTGTTTTAAATCTTGTCCAGCAGTGTAACGCCGCTGGCCCACCTCAGTAGTCGCAGTTTCAGCTATAGTTTACATATTACAACCCAGGCCAGCACTCGGCTGCATATGTCATTGCCGGTCTGATCATGCTTTTGTAGATTTTACCTTTCAATTTTTGTGGAATTTCCTTGTCGCACAGGAAACCGGAGGCTGCTCTCAAGTTTTGCCATCCATATTGAATTCGCTGAGCAATTTCTCATTCTAAAGTGCCACCTTCGCTGATATGCGAGCCCAAGTATTTAAAGCTATAAACGATTTTGAATGGGGGGTTATTTATTGTAAGAGCTGGACTGCCACAACTCCCTGTGGCTAAATGAAACTCGATTGGTCGGTCTTTGTGCGGCTTTCTCGTAGCCCATTCGATTCAAGAACAATAACGCACCGGTTCAGATTATCGTGGAAGATGGCTTTATTGCGTGCGAGAAGGACTACATCGACAGCATACAGCAATGTGCAAGGAAGGTTGCCTTGGAGTTCACGCGTAAGGAAGTCCATCACCGGATTAAAGAGAAGAGGGCTTAAAGCTGAGCCTACATTAACATTGAGGGTTTGAGTCCGCCCGCTCGCACATTTTTCCTGGATAGTTACTTGATGGTAGGCGTCAATGACGTGTCTAATGATGATTCTCGGAATCAGGTGCTTTCTTAATGCCGTCCAAACGGGATGTCTAGGCACGCGGTTGAACGCTTATTCGAGGTCAATAAAGACTTCAAACAAATTTTCTTTATTTAGTCGGTGGTTTTCTACGACCGTACAAAGTATGTGGATAGCATCAACAGTCGACTTTTCACTTACGAAACCGAACTGGTTGTTGCTGATCTTAGCGATACTACTAATGCGTGCATCGAGTACTCGTTCCCATATCTTTAGGCAGACATAAGTTCGTCGTTCCTGGTCGTTCCGACAATTTCGAGCCCTTTCTATAACAGCTGCCTGAAAGATACGGTGGAATCATCTCCGCATCTTCTCCTCAGCTAACCTACTCTCACCGGACTGAGATTCAAACAACTTCGTTGTCACTTTTTTGGTGCACCTCCGGGTACAGCAGGCTTAGATGAGTTTTTTATTAGTAGCTTGAAGCAGATAAGCAGTTATCTTTCTGCGGAAGGTTGTTAGAACTTAGCACGTTATTGCGGGCGATGGAACGATGAGTTGTAAGAACTTCACGATGAAATAGACATTGCGCAGCGAAAAAAGATCCAACAGCTTCGTTGGGTGGGTCATGTCGTCCGCATGGATATAAACGCTCCGCTTCTGAAAATTTTCGATGCGGTACCCGCTGGTGTTAGCAGAGGAAGAGAAAGGCCTCTTCTGCGTTGGAAAGATCAAGTGGAGAAGAACTTGGTTTCACTTGGTGTGTCCAACTGGCTCTGATTAGCCCGAGAAAGAAACTACTTCTTTAGCTTGGCATAAATCGGGTAAGCGGTAATCAGGCCAATCAAGAAGAAAAATAATTCAGTCATCGTTCGATTTTCTTCCTCATTTTAAATAATTTCTAATTTTTTTAGGAAATATACAATATTTCTATGACATTTTGTCGGCGACATAGAATGAAAGCCTTTACGTAAGGAAGTAAATATAATGAATTTTTATCCATCACAACGTATGAATCTGCCCAGAGCAACGATCTAAATAAAATACAACAGAGCCAAGCTCAACTGACTAAGAAACTATGGTGAAAGATGCTTAAGCAACATTCTTGTCCGAATAGAGTCCATTCTGTGCCCAGAGTGTTTCGAAGGGTGATGCCTTCTGTCCCCAATACCGCAAATTCAAGACCTTTAGCCTTGATGTAAACCGAGATTGGCCCATATTACCGGATACTCGGTCAATGTTGATAGATTTAGCAGGTTTGCTCTTTAACTAAGTTGAAAAAAAACTTGTGAGGGGAACTTTGGCTGCCACGTCACTTGAGGTTTCGGCAGCCGAATTCTGCACGATCATTTCACATGCGTTCACTTTCCTCGTCCAATCAGTCGTTGTTTAGATGGCAACGAAGTAAAATGAAAGTAGGATGCGTTGTCTTTTTTCGCATATCTCAATGTCATGTTATCGTCTCAAACGTTGTCATCACCCTGGATACATCAGCCAATCAGCTGATTCTTACAAATTCACCTCTGAAATCTTTTCACCAAATTTACAAACTCACACCGCAATATTGCTCTGGACAATTAGCGTTGCTGGAATTGAATTCAAGAGACTTAAATTGGACAGTAAAAAAATCGTTCGCTCTCTTTATCATCTTCTAAGTGAATCAATTCCTAGGGAAGATGCTGTGTTTTCACCTCTTTGACGCGCTAATTTATATTCTGGTGCTCGCTTGAGTTGTCGATTTCACGGACTGTCCAGGAGCACTGAGAACTAAATTGCATGGCATTTTTCAGTTTTTTTTTCTGCTGCCACGCCATATAACAATACAAATATTTAGACAACTAAATTTATTTATTGGGGCAATTTGATCGTTGGCGGCTTTAGCTGCTGGAGAATGCATGCATATTTTTAAATATTTCGAGAGTAATAAATTCATTTATGCAAGAAAATCATTAAGCCATTGCACAATGTCCACTCAGCAAGAATATCATACGAGAACCAAATAAAGGGGTTTTCAAAAGGGGCAAACAAAATTTGTTAAATTAAAGCGGCACAAGTTGTTAAAGCAACAGCTGTTAATTGTTTTTGTTTTTTTAATTAATCAGTGGTGTATGGCAAATAATCATGGAATAAAAGGTAATGGAATAAAATATCAAGGCATAGAAGGTGATGTCATTGAACAAAAACATGCAAACCAGACGATTATTTTTTCCAAATCAGTGCTGCTTTGGGAAACCTTCCGTCCAATATTGGTTTTATATTCTCGCCATAACCATCCAGTCGGGCCACCTTAACAAGGTTTGGTTGTCAAATTGGAGTGAATCAGTCCAGCAAACAAAAAAAAAATGGCGTAGATCAGCCATAGTTAAGTACTTCTGAAATGGTCACTACTGTGTACTGAGTACTACGGGTCCGGCACTCGAAGTGTAATCAATTAAAAAGGCCATAAATTCAGTTTGGAAAATTACTTTTATTCAATTCAAAGTAAAAAATGTGCGAAAATAATACAAAATTAGGAATCAATTTACTTTTGCTCGATATGACCACCTTTTGTCTTGATTATGGGCTTGAGAACGGTCCAGAAATGAATCGCAATCTGACCGTATGCGGGTTGCAGGTACTTTGGCCCACTCGCGGTCAATGGCTTCTTTCAACACCTCGAAACTGGTGAATATTTCAGTTCGGACTTTCCTCTCCAAAATGGCCCACAGAGAATAATCCATCGGATTCTCGTCTGGTAAGTTTGAAAGTCATTCTGTGGACGTTATGAAGTTCGGAACGTTGTTTTTCAGCAATTCTTGGTTCACTCGAGCTGTCCTGTTGAAGCGGTGCCGAGTCCTGTTGAAAAGTCCATGGTCCGCCACCGAAATGCTTGTCTGCCCACTGCTTCAAAGCAACCTCCAGAACACTTTCCCGGTAATATTTCGTATTTACCTTAAAGCCAGGCTCGATGAAAATAATTGGAGATCGCCAATCTGCGGTTACAGTGGCCCATACCATTACTTGTGGCGAGTGCTACCTCCTGGTGGCCAATCGATGCCTCAAATTTCGTATGAACGGTGGGTCAAATAAGCCATAACATTTTGGGAGTTAACGAATTGCTCAATTTGAAAAATATTTTTGTTAGAAAGTGTGGAAATATACCGCTTTCGGCTAAGCGAAACAACTTTTTCGCTCTCTCAAGTCTGACTTGTCGCTGCTTTGGTGTGAGATCATGCGGCTTTTGGTTCTTGTAAGGCTTGATTTTGAGATCATTTTTCAGTATGCGGCGGTCGAGCTGACGAACAATCGCCGGTTGTGATTTTCCAGCCAAATATAATGCAATCGCACTTTACTTTTGAAATCCATTACTGATTTTCTTTTGTCGTGTTTACTCTCGGCAAAATGCTCCCGCGCGCTTGTAAACAATACTCCGGACTGTCATTTAGCCAACTAACAGAGTTCTGATGACCGTGCATCAGCTGGGCAAGAGTTGATTATACTTCGAGTGCCGGACCCCATAAGAAAACCTGAATCAGTATCGAGTCTGAAAAAATCTTGATGCAGTTCAACACAATTCGAACTTGTTGCGAGCTCAACTGAGCGATTGTCTCTCAGGCTTTCATTTGGACCCGTCTTTTAAATTGAACTGAACCCGAAACACCAAGTATTCTTAAAAATCTTTCTGCATTCATAAAAACGTGATTTTTAAAATCAGCTTATTATAAATTTTGAATGGTTTTATTTCACGCTTTCAGTTATTGATTGATGAATTTTTACTCATATTAAAAAAGCGGGTTGGAGGTTAGCCCCGAAAAGTACTTCGGTATCCCGAAATTACTTTGGAAATATTCCGAAATCTCAGGATCATAAATTATTTAACTATAATAAAATTGTAAATTTATTTTAACTAAAAAATTTAGTCAATATTTTGAGCAAAACTTATTTTAATGTTCATTCATAAATTGCGCTACCTCATTGAATCACCCTTTGTTTTCCACTCTTTTTAGCTCGACATAGCCAATGGGTGTGTTTTGATTGACACTGCAATATTAAATGAATGCAAATTTTTCACACACCTGCTACACGAACTCGCAAACATACCGAAATGCCGATGTATCTGTGCTCGTTGCATGAAAAGTGCTTTCAATTAAAGCTTAAACATAAATTGGATTGCGTATTTGGCAGCGTTGACACATGAATTACCATGGCAATTTCGCAGCTAAGGTCAGCTTGAATGAAATTGAGCTGTTGCAGACTACAAATAACAAACAACAACACCAACTAAGCGTCAATTTAATGATTGTACACGGGTGAATATTTCTGTTGGCTCCCTTCTAAAAACGCACTCGAGCGCTCATTGCCAAACGTTCGGTAAATTATAAATTTCGAATTTTATTGTCCTTGATTTTGACACATGCGATGCAGGAGTGCGTGGTGCAATTCATCATAAGTATTTATTATTTATATAGTATAAGTGTATATATGTCCAGAAATATGTAAAGAGTATAAGTGTATATATACCAGTAAGATGGTCCAAGGAAAATTTTTTTTTTTCTTAATGCTACTCCATAAAAGTGGTGCTAATGGCGTCAGGACTGTGGCAGAACACGATCAGTGGGATCATTCAAAGGGCTCTAGGCGAGCTTAACTCTTGGGCTCCATGCTATGATATTTACGACCAGATATAAGGTACCAAATTTTACCTTACCAACGGACAATCAACGGACAAACTCTTTCACTTTCACTCAGTGCAAAGTACTTAGGGGTAATTTTGGACTCCAAACTTAGCTGGAAATTAAACTTCAAAGAACGGGTAAGGAAAGGGTGAAATTGCTGTATATTCCTGTAAAACGTACGCTAGGAAGAAGATGGGGCCTTCAACCTAAGTACACATTATGGCTGTATAAGGTGGTTATACGACCAGTTTAACGTATGGCTCGGTGGTTTGGTGGAAAGCTCGAGAGTGAGAATATAACATCAAAGTACTTGGCAGAATGCAAAGATTAGCCAGCGCAATAACAGTCGGTGCATTCAGACCATGTCCTAGGAAGGCTCTGAACTGACACACATTATTTCGGTAAATCTCCATATCAAGGAGATGGCTACCATGAAAGCATTCAGGTGAAATGAAGCGGGTCGCTGGAGGGGAAACCCCTTTATGGTCATGCCAGTCTACTATCGCAACGAACTCAGTTAATCTCGGGGAAGTCTGATGACATCACCCCAACGGAGTCATTCAATAGTAATTTGCCTCTCTCTTCCCATCTCGGGAGGAATGAAGTAAGGGATTCTCACTAAACAACTTCGACACTACAGACTAAACAGATGACAGTAAAATGGATTGTGGTGTTGGAGCTGGTATATATTCTCATAGACTTAGAATTGAAAAATCTGTGCGTCTCCCTAATGCTTAGGGAAGCTTGTAGATTACTAAACACATATCCCTCTTTTAAGGGCAATATCGCTATTCTTTCGAATATCCAAACTGCAATCGGACTCGGCGACAACAACCTCTATGGAGGTGGAAAAAAGCAAGATTAGTCTTACCACCTAGATTAAAAATCTTAAATTTACCTTAATCTGGGTCCCGGCACATCGGAGCATTGAAGGTAATGAAAAAGCACATGAACTGGCAAGAAGGGGATCTGCCATGAATAACGCTCTTGCAGAATTGGTATACATACCATTAGGTGCAGTCAAGAGTACAATTTCCCTAAAATACCTCCGAATCGCAGATTGTAGATGGACAGACCAGACTACATGCAAAATTAGCAGAACGTTATGGCCCACCTACAAACTTAAGCAATCGTCGATATTGATCAACATGAAAGGACGGATTGCCTGGAGTCTAACGGCAGTCATAACTGGATTTTGGTCTGTGGGAGGACAAGCAGCCAAAATGGGCATCCCTCACAACACATACTACCTCAGTTGGACACACCGGAGAAAAAGAAAACAATCTTCCATTCCCTCTGTGAATGCCCTGCCCAATGGAAGGACAGAATGTTAACCCTGGGCAAGCCGCTTTTCGAGAATCTCGAGCAATTGTCTGGCTTAGGCATCAGCAACCTGATAAGGTTCCAAAATGCACAGACTGGATATAGTCTTGCTGTAAATAACTGTTAAACAAGTTGGTAACGAGGATGTGGCAACAAAATGGTACGAAAGCGCTAGTTGGATTCGGGAAAAATCACCACTTAAACCAAACAACCAACTCCATAAATTTGTTCTAGACGCAAAAAAATTATACACCTATTTTTTGTTTGTGCATTTCATTTTCTATCTTTTTTCTAATACAGGGTAGGCCATTTAAAGCGGGCCCATTTGTTTCTGAAAAAAAACATTGAAAAAAACATTTTTTTTTGTGTTGATATGAAAAATCATTTATTTTGATTCAAGGAGATTTGTTCCAGCTAGTTTTTGAAAATGATATCCTTCAAATGTTTGCCTCTGGCCTTGATGGCCAAATGTGTCCTTTTTTCGGCGTTTTCCATCGTTTTGGCCAATATTTCGGCCGGTATGGCGGCGATTTCGCGTCGGATATTATTTTTAAGTTGAGTTAGAGTCCTTGGCTTGTTGATGTATACCTTGGATTTCAGATAACCCCACAAATAAAAGTCCGGTGGCGTCAAATCTGGTGATCTCGGTGGCCACGGAAAATCACCATTTTTCGAAATCAACCTTCCAGGGAACAATGGCTTCAAAAAATCGATTGTAGCGCGTGAAGTGTGGCATGTAGCCCCGTCCTGTTGGAACCAGTAGCCTTCCATGTCATTTTCTTCGATGATTGGCATAACAAAATCGCGTATCATGGCACGATAACGCTTTGATGGTGACAGAGGCTCCATTTTCATTTTCGAAAAAGAACGGTCCGATGACCATTCCCGCACAAACACCGCACCACACAGTCACTTTTTGATCGAAGAGAGGCTGTTCTTCAACTAATTGAGGATTTTCGGCAGCGTAGAAGCGACAATTTTGCTTGTTTACGCCTCCATTCAACTGAAAATGAGCCTCGTCTGACATGATGATTTTTTGCCAAAAGTCGGGTTCATTTCGAACGGTTTCGACGGCCCATTTGGCATAATCAAGCCGTTTCGGGTAATCAGCCGGGTTTAATTTTTGTGCCATTTGAATTTTGTACGGAAACATTTTCAAATCGATGCGAATTATGCGCCTGAGTGTTGTCCTGGCGATGCCTAATTCCTGAAAACGACGATAACTCGATGTTCGCGGAGCCTCCTCAACACTGGCTCGTACAGCCTCGATATTTTCAGCAGAACGTCGTGTACGTTGTCTGGATGCGTGGCTGGTATTGCTGAGACTACCGTGGTTAATAAATTTTGCGTATAAACGCTGTAAAGTGCTTTTGGATGGCGCACTTTTAACTTTATTTTTTTTTTTAAACGCACGTTGAGTTTTCACAATTGAGAAGTTATTTTGGATGTAAAGCTGAATTATTTCAGCGCGTTCTTTTGGAGTGTACTGCTCCATGGTAAAAATTGTCTTGGACTGACGCTTCCAACGCGCTATGTCATTAGTCGATCTGACGTTCCTGTCAAAAGTTATAGGGTTGCCAGATGGGCCCGCTTTAAATGGCCTACCCTGTATTTAAATGCCTTGAAAATTCACTTTTTCCTTACCTCGTTAAATTCATTGATTTGTTACCATGTCGACCATCTTGCCAGTTTCCACAACGATTCTAACAAGTGCAGCCTGAGCTTTATTTTTTTTTTTTTCAGGACAGACTAGCAAGTTCAGCACTCAGACACAATTAAGTCCATTGCTCTCGGATTCCCTTTTTAATTTTTTTTTTTTTTCAATCTACTCGACCTCCGAAGAAATCTGAGTAGATCTTGTGGTGCAACCAGCCAAGGTGGTCGCTTCTTAACACTTCAGTACCAAAGACCTCAAACCTGACTCGAGCGAAGGTTGGGCAGATGCATAGAAAGTGATCCGCCGTTTCATCCTCCTCTTCACATGCTGGGTAGAGTGCACTATCTGAGATGGCCGCCTTTACCATGTGCTACGCCCATGGCCCGCCTACAGTCTCCTCTGCTTAGTGAAAAGAGGAACTGCGACAGTCGGTCGGACATGACAGGTAGCATCAGTTTTGTCCATCCAGTTTTGCGCCAGAGCTTAGTAGGACTTAGTACGATTATACAGCTCACACCAGCATAGCTTCAGAAGAGTGCACATCACCACCACGGCACTCACTGTCATTAACACTCAGATAAACCGCGGGCTCAACCACAACCGCCCCTCCGAGAGGGCTATCTTAGTAGCGTTGGACCTAAAAAAGACTTTCGACACAGTCAGCCATGCCACGCTACTGGATGATATTTTACAGGCGACACTCCCGCCAGGGCTGAAGAGACCAAATCTCAAAACAGAGAAAAATAAAGCAAGGAATTCCGCAGGGTGCTGTTCGTTCACCCTTGCTTTTTAAGTTCTTCATCTCGAAACTCCCCTACGCCGACGACTGCACGATAATGGCGTCGGGAAATGATGACCGGTGCGCCAAACTAAACGACTACCTCGACTGCCTTTCTAGCTTCTTCACTGTGAGGAACCTACAACTTTCCCCCGACTAATTCCGACTATAAACAACCCCAGTCACGCCCTTCGACAGTGTGCTCTCCTTCTCAGCGCACACAACCACTATAGCCACTAAAGTATAGAATCGCAACAAGGTCCCCAAATCTTTTGCCGGGAGCACTTGTTGCCATCGACTTTCAAGGCAATAGGACGGCCGGTTCTAAACTTTGCTGCGCCTGCCTGGTCACCTGGAACCAGTGATTCGCAGTGGACAAAGCTACACACCAGCCAAAACACTGCCATAAGAACTGCGATAGGATGTCTTCTGATGTCCTCAATAGAACATCTTCATGACGAGGCCCAAATGGTACCTGTGAAGGAGCATAATAAACTGCTCAACATGCAGTTCCTGTTAGGGTGCTACCGTTCACCTATGCAGACACCTGCTTGAGCTTAAGCTACCTCCCAGGCATGTCAGGAGGCACTTCCTCAATTACGCGGACGAGATGCAGGACAAAACAGACGGACGACTACTGGATCGGACAGTGTATAGCCCGACAACCAACGACATTCAGCGGGAGACCCTTACCACCTTCTTAAGCTCACGACCCCCGAATTCTCTCATCGGAGTCCAACCACCACCCATTGCAGACGAAGAGCTCCACCTTCCGCGAGAGTCCCGCATAACGTTGGCACAACTACGATCTGGATACTGTAGCAGATTAAACTCCTTCTGTTGTACGTATTGATGTTTTTCTACAAATGGAGGGGCCTACAGTTTTAAGCCAACGGCAAATGCCTTTTTTAAGAGGAGCGTTTTCATGGCAAAAATACAGTCGGAGGTTTGCCATTGCCTGCCGAAGGTGACCGCTATTAAAAAAACCTGTTTTTATCATTTTATGTTCTTTCTATTCACGTACCAACCAATTCGACCATGGCAGTCGTCGGAGCAATTTCGGAATATAACAAAATATGTAAAATAAAATCTGAAAAAATTGATTTTTCACCTCCATTGACACACTGTCCTCTGTTAGTTTCTATTACCCGCTCCAAAACGATATAGTATATTTGACCGACCGTTCATACGAGAATTTAAGTCATCGATTAGCCATCAGGAGGCAGCACCCGCCACAGGTAATGGTTTGGGCCGCTGTAACCGCAGATGGGCGCTCTCTAATCATTTTCATCGAGCCTGGTGTGAAAGAGATTACAACGTATTATCAGGAAAATACTTTAGAAGCTGCTTTAGAGCCGTGGGCACGCAAACATTTCGGTCGTATACCATGGACGTTCCAACAGGACTCGGCACCGTCTCATAAAGATCGTGTGAACCAAGAATGGTTAAAAAAGCATGTTCCACACTTCATTTCGTCCACACAATGGCTTTCGAATTCTCCACACGCAAATCCGATGGACTATTCCATCTGGTCTATTTTAGAGAGCAAGATTTGAACCAGTCTCGAGGCGCTGAAAAAATTCGTTGTTCGCGAATGGGCCAAAATACCTGCAAGTCACATTCGGGCTGCTTGCGATTCGTTTCTGGACCATCTCAAAGCCATAGTCAAGGCAAAAGGTGGTCATATCGAGCAAGAGTAAGTTGGTTCTTAATTTCGTATTATTTTCACACATTTTCTACTCTGCATTGAATAAAAGTAATTTTCCAAACTTAATTTATGGCCTATTTAATTGGTTACACTTCGAGTGCCGGACGCTGTATTTATAATAAATTTCTTTGAAAATCTAGTCGCCCAAAATATCATTATGGCTCTAATTTTCGAACTATTTGCCGCCCTAAATTATCAATAATTAGACCAATTCTCGATAATGTTCTAATAATTTAACCTCCTCCGTTTGTGGTGGCTTTCAACATTCGCCACCGCGCACACACACAAATGAAATACCCGAACGAAAACCAGAGCAAACTTCAATTTGCCGCCGCCAAATCCACAAGTAAGCCACATAACCGTCATTCACTTCACTATTTTGAGGCAGCGTGCCGTCTCATATGCCGCCATGCAGTCATATAAAATACAATGGTGGATAATAGAGAGATCATTGATGCTCCAATAACTCGCAGCGCTGTCGCACACGCTTCGAGGAAGCCTCATCAGCTCGCCAGCTTTAACCTCAAGCAATGCAAACAACAATGGGTCGCAAAAAAGATTAATAACGGTTGCTGTGTGCGAATATTATGTGTGCTGTGCGGCGGTTGATGAGAAGTATGCACACACATGCATTTACACACACATACATACATACATAGATACATACGTAGATACGTGAAAACCCATCTAATTGGAATGGAAACGTCGCATTAAAATAGAACAATTGCCACCAATGCGACAGCCAAGTGAGGCGAGTGTTTTTGTCGCGAACAAAATTACGTTTTCATTTAGACACACATACATACTTGTGTGCGTATGTATGAGTCGCTGTAACCATGCAATACAATAGTGTTATATCAAAAACCGTTGGGAAGCCTGTGCAATACTCACTGCTGCCATGGCTATGTCAGGTCGAAATTGAAGTAATACAATACTGCCTAACAATGAGCGATACAAATACACGCACACGCACATATTCGTGTACACACACGTGAACGCAATGAAAATACCCTGCAGCCAAAGCTGAGGTGTGCCCCAAAACTATAGCCGAGGGAGAAGTTGTGACAATTTTTTTTCTTATTTAGTTTAAATATTTAAAAAAAAAAAGACAATATCCTTTTCATGAAATTTTCCATAACCGAATTGCAAAGTGGCTGCCCCATGTCCTCGATAGCCTCACGAATTCCTTCTTTGAGGTCTTGAATCGACCCTAGGCTGTTGACGTCGACCTTCTCTTTCATGTGGCCCCAAAGAAAAAAGTCACAAGGTGTTAAATACAACAAAGTGCCAATTAGTGCCAGGAGTCTCGAGCATTTTGTCCATATAACGCAGCCTCCAAAAATTTTTTATATGAAAGAAAAACACTCTAACTGTCAATAAAAAATATTGTCAAAAATTAACAGGATTTTGGACCCACTTCAAACTTGCCTCAATTTCAAAATTCCATCACTAAATTCAATGGACAATATAATCCTGGAAACTCGAAATTTTATTGCAGGAAATTTAATTGTCACAAAAATTTGCTGAATTTGTTTGTCAATGTATTTGCCCAAGGTTTGAAACTTGGATTTATACGAGTTTCTTAGTAGAATGAGTTATAAAGGGTGGTTAAGGTTTAAGGGCCGGTGTTGACTTTGAATAAAATAATTTTTTTTTATTGCGGTTCTATGCCGTTAATGTGCCGAATTATCTCATCCTTTAGCTCTTGAATTGTTGCTGGCTTATCGACGTACACCTTTTCCTTCAAATTACCCCAAAGAAAGAAGTCCAACGGTGTCAAATAACATGATCTTGGCGGCCAACTGACATCGCCGCGACGTGAGATTATTCGGCCATCAAATTTTTCGTGCAAAAGAGCCATTGTTTCGTTAGCTGTGTGACAAGTGGCACCGTCCTGTTCAAACCACATATCGTCCACATCCATATCTTCCAATTCGGGCCATAAAAAGTTCATTATCAGCTCACGATAGTGAACACTATTCACAGTAACTGCCTGACCGGCCTCATTTTGGAAAAAATACGGTCGAATGATGCCGCCGGCCCGGTGTACGGCTCTTCAACCACACTATCGCGAACAGTAGCAATATTTTCTGCAGTACGAGCTGTACGAGCATGCACTGGTGTTTTCACATCTCCCACAGACCCGGTTTGCTCAAACTTTTGCACAATTTTTCCGATTGTACGCACATTTGGACGATTAAATTGACCGAAAAAATCACGAAGTGCGCGATATGCACTTTGATTTGAACCCCCTTTTTCATAATAAGCCTGAATAACTTTAACGCTAGCCTTGATTGTGTATCTTTCCATCGTTCAAATTGAATTAGTCTGAGATTGAAAAATGTCAAATGAAATGCCGAAAAATGAAATTTAACCACCCTTTATTTGCATAAAAATATTTAAATTAAATGAAAAACAAATAAATTGGCAAAACTTGTCAAAGAAGTCCTTGCGCAATAATTGTGAAACACACTGTATTTCTTCTGAACTATATAAAGGGTGATCAGATTGGAGGTACTTTTTCAATGGGGTTTTTTGACAGATCACGCGGACTACTGTCAAACTAAATACTTCATTTTTTTAGTATTCATTAGCATTTCCTCACGGAAAGACTTACGCCTCAACAACGATAACAACCCTCTTTGGTGTGCATCTTGATGTTGTTCCACAAATGAAAAGATCTACAGTTTCAATGAGGAACTTTTTCATGGCAGAAATACACTCGGAGGCTTGCCATTGCCTGTCGAGGGGCGAGCGCTATTAGAAAAAACTGTTTCTTCATTTTAGTGCTTCACGGAGATTCGAACCTACGTTCTCTCTGAACTCCGAATGATAGTTACGCAACAACCCACTAGTCTACGATGAAAATCGGTGAAACGCTTTGTGAAATGTCTTCATCGCGGTCAAGCCAACTTTTGGTGTACATAACCGACCTACCGCACGCACTATTCGGCAAACCATCGGCAAATGTTAGAATAATTTTACATTATTGGATGATACTCGATCGATTAGACCATGTACAGTCCAAAGTGAAGAGAATATTGCGGCTGTAAATAAGAGTTTTGTTGAAGATTCGGAAGAATCGATTAAGCGCCGTTCTCAACAACTTGGCCTTCTCTTATGGCACTAATTGGTACTTTGGGCGGAAAGATCTTGGTTTGAAAGCTTATAAAACACAACTAGCCCAAGATTTGAAGCATGCCGATCTTCCAAAGTGTCATAATTTCAGTCGTTGGGATCTTGAAAAACTCGCCGAAGATCCACACTTTTGGAGCCCGAATTTTGTTCAGCTCTGAAGCCCATTTTTGGGTTAATACTAAGTCAATAAGCAAAAGTGCCATATTTGGGCTGAAAAGCAACCCGAAGTCATTCAAAAACTGCGATTACAGTCATTGAAAACAATTATTTGGTGCGGCCTATGGGCTCGAGGCATCATCGGTCCATATTTCTGCAAAGACGAGGCTGTCGCCAATGTAGCAGTGATTGGCGAACGCTATCACGCCATAATAAACGACTTTTTGATGCCGCAAATATAAGCTCGTGATCTCCACAATATTTGGTTCCAACAACACGTCTTTTTTTGCCATACAGCCTGTGAAACTATGAATTTACTGCCTCGTCGCGTCATCGTTTCGGTGAACAATTTTTCTCTCGTTTCGGACCAGTGGATTGGCCTTCAGGTTCGCGTGATATCACACCTTCGGACTTTTTTTTTGTGGAGGTATGTAAAGTCTAAATTCTTTGCGAATAATCCAACTTCGATTGAGGTATTGAAAGCCAACATTCAGCCAACTAAATTTATTCACGAGTTACCGACCGAAGTCCTCCAGCGAGTAATTCAAAATTGGTGTTTAGGAATGGCCAAATTGCGGCCAACATTTCAAAAGGATTATCCTTAAAAAATAAAGGTCATGACTGGTTCTTCACAAAAATACCAAAGATAGCCCAATGAACTTGAACTTTCGTTGTTTTTTTTTTTCAATTAAAAATCCGATACCTGTAAATTGATCACCCTTTACTACCAGTTTATTCAGCAAATTGTTTAGCATGACGATTTGCTACGAAATGCCAATTATCAACCTATGCAACACTCTCATAACATTCCACGAAATAGGCAACCTCAGCACCACTTTCACACCACTCCACGAACTAGTCCGCTTCTGCATCACTGATGTACCAGTTAATGAAATATTTCCTGGTGCACAAAAATGTGAATGTTTGCCTCCATCAATATTTACGTGCATTCTTAATTGTAAAAGTATTCTTATTTCTAATATAAAATAGAAGAATATTTGTTTTGCATTTACCTC
Organism: Anastrepha obliqua; assembly: GCF_027943255.1. Classification (NCBI taxonomy): domain Eukaryota; kingdom Metazoa; phylum Arthropoda; class Insecta; order Diptera; family Tephritidae; genus Anastrepha; species Anastrepha obliqua. The sequence continues at coordinate 25,732,900 of NC_072893.1, read as the reverse complement.
CGATGAGTCATTTTGCAACTAGTACAATTGGAGTCACTTCCGAACTAGTACTAATATTTTTTTATATGAAATAGCAGTGCATGGTTCAGAATGCCTGCCGAGTGCTTTGACTTTTCTCTGCAGGATAACTGTGACACCGAAAGGTATGTATGCCACGTATGTGTGGGTGTGCAATAAAAGACACGTGTAATAATATCAGATTACAAATGATGTGATATTAAATAAGTAAAAGAAAATCATAGTAGCTGCATTCACGCAATCTACACGTATTCATACTTAGATGTATACAAATATCTATTTAGCGAGCACCGGGAGTTCATTCACACTGACGTAGGTGCAGATGTAGATGAAAGTAGCAGCTTTGATATACTGAACAGCCTGTCCCGAGAGGCGATACATTAGGACACAGAAAGAAAGCACGTAGTGACATTGCTATTTGGATTCAATAAAGAAAGCGATAACGGTAATATTTAGCTGCTTAATTAAAGAAATCCTAAGGGCTTAGGAAGTGCCGCAGTCAGCTACTCTTCGTTCATTGATGTTAATAAAAAGGAGCAACATAAAAAAATTAACAGATTTCGGCAATGGGTACTGATAGAGGGAAGAAATGATGATATTTATTTATTTTTATTTTATGTATAATACTTATATTTATGTCTATCGCCGATTTAAAAGTTTACGTTTGAACTTTTACGTTTTTGGAGATCTGAAAGACTTCGCCCGTTCGTACTTTCTATAAAAAATTTTGAGTTCATCCCCAGGATGCTGGATCACTGTATACCCACGCTAGGTTTGAGCGGACCTTTTTCTACTCATATTCCCTCAAGGGATGAGTAGGCGGGGTGCAACATTTGGCGGCAAGGCATGGCAAACATGTTCACGGATGGCTCGAAGTCGGACGGAAGGGTTGGTGGGGGAGTATTCTGTAAGGAGCTTCCCATCAAACTTAAATTCAGGCTTCCGGACCACTGTAGTGTTTTCCAAGCGGAGGTATCCGCAATTAAGGAAGCAGTGGATTGGTTGTTTACCTGGCTTCTTTCTCGATTGCATCCGAATACTTCGACGTCAGGCTCATTTGGGTTCCCGGTCACAGTGTCATAGAGGGAAACTGCTGGGCTGACGAGCTGGGTAGACAGGGAACTTTGGAGACGGTTTCGTCGCGAAATGAGAGGATTGGGGTTCCCTTAAGAACCTGTGGTCTGCTCCTGGAAAGATGGGCCTCGAGTCAACTCAGTGAGCGCTGGGCTGGTGAGTAAACGTGCAAGGTCGCGCGATCCTTCTGGCTACGGGTAGATCGGGGACGCTCGAAAGAACTCCGAAGGTTAACAAAGCCCCAGATCTCGAATTTGGTGGGTATCCTTACCGGACATTATCCGTTAGGTGTTCATGCAGTGAGACTTGGGATTGCCTCAAGTCCGTTCTGCAGAAGCTGCCTTGAGGACGGAGTGGAATCATATCAATACCTTCTTCTCAGCTGCCCTGCTCTCGTCTGGCAAAGATTTAGACAACTGGGCTATCAGTTTTTCGCTACGTCTGCGGATATAGCGGGTATAAATATCATAAATTTGGTGAAGTTCATCAGTAGCTTGTTGCGGCTAATTACGAATGCATATCAGCCACCGTCGGCATCGTCGTGAAATGCATGTTAATCATCGTTTCTAATCCCAAGGCTCCTTCTTCCTTCCCTTCTCCTTTCTCCTCTCCCCTGTATGGCATCATAACGGACGAATTTTCAATATTTGTCCAAGTGTGCCCTAAGCTAGGGCAGCCATTTAACCTAACCTAACCTAACCTACTTTCTAATGATAAACTGGCGTAAGAAACTAAATGATTCTTAGATTTTAGCTACATTTTGTATTTAGCAGTTCTATGAATATTTTAACCCCCCAACTCGTCACAGAGAATGTGTTACATGTGTTACACCGTCTTCATTTCCTCAACTGCTGCATAAGTCATTGTGAGGTACCCCCATTCTACTGTCAAGAGTGCCAATAGTGCAGTGACCCATTATAACACCTGTAAGGACGCTGGTAGTTGATCTGTTGAATCAAAGCAGACATTTTGTTCTTTTAAGATTCAACTTTAGCCAGCGCGCTTTGGAAACCCCGCAGTTAGTAGTCAGACACCATCTTCTATTGGTTTTCGCCATTACGTTCAAGTCAATCGCAGTGCACAGTTCGTTTAGAGGAATGCCTGGGCCCTCTACCACTCGCTGAAGCTCAAGCTCTCTCAAGCCTCTCTTGCACACTCATCCGCTCTTTCATTTCCCTCCTCTTCAGAGTGACCGGGGACCCAACAAAGTGTGGTGTTGTGTTGTTGAATAAACGAGAGCGATCTCCTGCGTCCTTTACCACATCTTGAATTGGAGCAGGCTAAAGCTGACTTATAAAATATGTTTGTTATATGTCACTAATGCTGAAGACGGTTCTTCTATTGGCTAATCAACTTCCAGCGTTATTCAAGCTTTGTTATAGATCAAGATAAGTAAACACAAGTTTTCACCATCATGTCCATTAATTTCCGCCACCAGAAGGAGTGTGACAATTTTACTACTTCTCCTCGCCATAGAACTCATTTATATGAGTAAGCCTAATCGCACAGTACCATTTACTAAGCAAAAAAAATATGCACAAAGACCGAAATTTTGGAATTATATGCCATGCCATGATCCAAATACAAGTTCCAGCCCAAAAAAACTGTGCTAAAACTGTTTTTGTTAGCAAATCAAGGTGGAAATCACCTATTGACCTTATAGCGGAAAATCCTGCAGCAAAATTGGCGTGAAGATTAGTGGCTGTTGGACTGTTTACTTACAGAACCTTCGCATATAGCTCAATAGGAAAGAGGAGGTCAGGTTGCACAGACTACATAGCTGCGCACTTCAATTGGGAGAGAAGGTTTCATACCACATTTGAAGAGGAGGGATGGCACAAGGCACGAAGCCTGGCCGTAGGGCTTTTCATATTTACACAGACGGCTCTAAAACTTTGGACGGAATTGGGGCTGATATTTGCTGCTCAAAACTAGGAATTAGACAGCCACTCAAGCTGCCGGACCAGAGCAATATTTTCCAAGCGGAACATTTTGCTGTTGGGAAATTCGCGACGCTGAAACTGAAAATAACTGAATAACTAATATTTACGTGGGTATTCAAGCAGCAATAACCTCATATTGTATGAAGTCCAAAAGTGTCCAACGGAGCAGGGAAGCAAGAAAGGCTAACCGCAAACAGAAGGCAAGATGTGCAGTATATTGTGTATCGGGTCACAAAGGCATCATAGAAAACGAAAGAGCAAATGCGATGGCTAAAAGTGCTGTTAACCTACCATTTGAAGAGGAGAATTACATACAAAAATTTACAACGAAATGGACTACATGAAAAAGCAAGTGAAAGCTAGAAGGACTCTTCTGAGCACATGCAAAACTGCACAAGACCGCGTAGACCTAATCTATATACATATATAAAAATGAAATGATGTTCGTTTCTACGCATTTTTTTGGGCCGATACGAGGCCAATTTTATTCGTTCTTTTTTCATATTATAGGGATCCACTAGGGGAAGGTTTTTAGCAAAAAAAATTTCTTTTAAATATTTTCTTCATATAAAAAAAAGAAAAAATCAAAATATTGTACAATACAAAACTTGCTCGATTCTTAGATTAAAGTAAGTTTCGAATCGACATTCATTTTATGTGTACAACTTTTTTTGAATTGTTCGTTATTGTATACAGAAATTTCAAATGATTCGAATAAAATTTTTTTTTTTTTTATTTCTTCCATAAAATATTACACCTGTCGTTAGACAATAAGTAATTTGATTTACAAAAAGATGGAATGAGAGTGATATTGAAGGGCCAATGCCCCCAAGCTCATTTAGAAGAAATATATACATGTTATTTAAAAACAAGTGGTTAACAAACAATGACATATACGATTAGTTGACAATTGATTACAAGGATTTTGCAAGATCTGTTGGTGTTTGACGGTTAAGCCGACTTTGGGTAGATTTTTCTTTATTTGGTAGTCTTCTCATCATAGGATTTGCATGCGTTAATAGTCTATTTATGTGTCTTCTGCTAGCGCTTTGTATTGTTTCATCAATAGTATTGATGTCAAGGTCGCGATGAATATCTGCGTTAGGTATGTACCACCGTGCATTAGTTAAGGTCCTAAGTATTTATGAAAATAATGTTTCAATTCAATTGAGCAATGCTTTCTTTGACCAATTCTATATGGAAATGAATGCGTTTGCAAACGATGTTTTCGGCTATGAACAAATGTTGGAATCGAATGAAAAAGGAAAGAAACGCGAAACGATAAAAAAAATTCTTGGAAAATTTAAAATGAATGATGCTTCATTGGAAAAATTCAAAGGTAAGAAGAACATACACAAGATAAAGTTAGAATTCGAATTTTTAGATTTATTTTGTTTATTTCTCATTTTTTCAGAAGTACACCACACAACAACTCATTCCAACTCTGATTTTGAAATCCTGTTGGAATTGGTGATCGATAATTTTGTCACTATAATGGTCAATGGAAATTTGCGTGTATCAGACCCTGCATATTATTTACCATATCAACTTTTTATGGAACATATGGACCAAATGAACGCAAATAATTTAGTTTTGTTTTGATTTTTTGCAACATTTTGGTTTTCAGTTAATACAATAAAAACAATACTGTTTTTTCGTGAACACAAAATTCTAAATTTATTACGTTGTTTGTTCAGAATTTTTTTAGAAAAAAAGTAAATGTTTGGGTTTTGAGGTTTTGTTTATTGTTGCTATTTGTGAAAGCGTAGATATTTGTAAGTATTTGACTATAATCCTAAAAGTTAATGGAATACCACTATGACACATAGAAAACATTTCTTCAAAGGGGTGTTTTTCGAAAATTATAAAAAAAATTGTTTTCAAAAATTTTGAAGAAATAAAGTAAAATAAAAAAATTTCGAAAGCATGAAAACCAAATTTTCCTCAAAAAGATAAAAGAAATTTCTTCGAAGAAGTGTTTTTCTAAAATTACAAAAAAAAAAATTTCAAAAATTTTAAACAAATAAAATAAAATAAAACTTTTTCAAGGGTATGAAATTTTTTCAAAACAAAATTTTCTGAAAACCAAACAAAATTAAAAAAAAAAAGGTGTTTTCAAAGCATTTCATATTCCACTATTAATAGAGAATACATTTTTTCGAGGGGGTGTTTTTCAAAGCGGAAAAAAATCTTTTTTAACAAATCAATTTAAACTTTTACAAAAGTATGAAATTTTTTCAAAAACAAAATTTTCTCAAAAACGTTAAATTAAAAAAAAATTGTTTTTTCAAAATATTTAATTTTCAGCAATTAACTGAGAAGAAATTTGTTAGAGCGAAGTGTTTTTCAAAACTTCAAAAAACACTTTTTAACCAAAAAAAATAAACCTTTTTTCAAAAACAACAGGAATGATAACATTGCCTAACAATTTCTGCACTTTTGCACAGTCTAAAGAGGCATTGGTACAGAGTGTATTTCCAAACATAGTTCAACATTACAAAAACCATGATTGACTCAGCGAAAGAGCAATTTTAGCTGGGAAAAATAAGGACGTCAATGATATAAATTCAGCTATTTTAGATCAAATACATGGTGACATAGTTGCGTGTAAGTCAATGGACACTATTACTGATCAAGATGAGGTCGTAAATTATCCAACTGAATTCTTAAACTCACTCGATTCGCCAGGCTTACCACCTCATAATTTACGATTAAAAATTGGAGCACCGATTATTATGCTGCGCAATAGTGCCCCGACTTTGCAACGGTACCAGACTCGCTGTGAAGAAGCTAATGGGTAACGTTATCGAAGCAACAATTTTGAAAGGGAAGTACAAAGGAGAAGACATTTTGATACCCTGAATTCCACTGATTCCGGCGGATTTACCATTCGATTTCAAACGTTTGCAGTTCCCTATTCGCCTTGCCTTCGCTATGAGAATTAATAAGGCGCAAGGACAGTCTCTACAAATGTGCGGTATTAATTTAGAATACCCAATTTTTTCTCATGGACAATTGTATGTAGCTTGCTCACGAGTTGGCAAACCATCGTCATTATTCACGCGAAAGATGAAAAAACCAAAAACGTTGTCTACCAAAAAGTGTTACAATAAAGTTCGAATGAAATTGTATCAAAGAATTTGCTTTGTTTCGTATTAATTTTATTCTCTTTCAGCAAATCATTGAATTTATCATCGTGCTTGCGCTCTTCCGATAAGGCTCCAGAGCTATTATAGATATGATGGCAGGCCGAAATCCATTGGCTGCACATAATTACAAGATAGGGATTGCTAACACGGACAAAAGCAGGAAATGCAAAAAGGATATAGAGGAAACTTTAGAGCACCTTCTGTGCCTTTTTCCGACATTATCAAAAACGCACAACCCACAGTTTAAGGGTCTGAACGATGTCTCAAAAATAGCCCCTCCAGCGCTGCTTAGCTTTTCTAAAAGCGTTGATATTCTTCGTGATGTCTACTTCAAATCTTAATAGAGGTATCTGGTATCGCTAGGGACCAAATGGTTTATGCGTGCTCTAATGCCATCCGGTTTAACCTAACCTAAACTACAAAGTGAATTCCAAAATAAACAAGACTGGCACCATGAAAATGTTTTAGATAGCGCCATCTTATTAGTGAGTTAGTGCATTGGAAGTTGGAAGTTACATCCCAGCTGACTCTCAGTGAAAGCTTGGTGGCATTCGGTTCAGTGGAAGCGAAGTTATTGCATCTAAAGTGTCAGTATGTCTGTGTGATCGGTACAAAAATGAGTTTCGCACAAAGAGCTTATATCAAATTTTGGTTTAAGTTCGATAAAACGTTTACCGAAACATTTGAATTGATGAAAAAAGTTTATGGCGATGATTGTCTAACTCGTGCCAGAGTTCGTGATTGGTTTACAAGTTTCAGAGATGGTTGTGAGGACATAAATGACAATGACGGGCCGCCCAAAATCAGTAATCACCTAAGACTCCTTCGAAATTGTTTGTAAATTTATCAAAAATGAGCCGAAATCATCGGTGAAATTCATGGAATCGAAGTTGAATATCTCCAAAACATCCATTTATCGGATTTTAACTGATCATTTGGGTTGACTAAAGGTCTGTGCACGTTTCATTCCGCACAAGTTAACTAGGGACCAAAAATTGCTCAGAACTCAACATTCGAAAGACCTCATTGAAGAGGCGAAAAAAGACGCGAACTTCCTTTACAACATTGTGAATGGCGATAAAACGTGTTCTTTCCCACGTTAACCTGAAACTAAGCGTCAAAGTGCCGAATGGAAGGCCCCAGACGAACCACCACCCAAAAAATCACGTTTGAAAAAGTCAAAAATCAAGTCGATGCTCATTTGTTTTACGATTCCAAGAGAATTGTTCAAAAGAAGTTCGTGTCAACGAGCCAAACCGTCAATGCAATTTTCTATCTTGCGTTTAAAAGCGTTTGTTGCATCGCAATTCGCCCTGAATAACGCGAAGGAAAAAGCTGGCTTTTATTGCATGATAATCATCGATCCACTCTTATTTTTTGACTAGAAATCGCATTCTAACCATCAATGACTCACCGTATTCGCCTGATGTGGCTCCCTGTGACTTCTACCTAATCGGAAACTTGCATTTGGTCATGAAAGGTAAACGTTTTTCGACCGTAGAAGACATCCAAAAATCCAAAAGGCTTGTACCGTCATCCCGAAGGACAATGACCTGAAACACTCTTTCGAAAAGCATTTACATCGCGCAAAACAGTGCATCGAGGCCAGAGGGGACTATCTTGAATAAATAAATCAGAAGTTATCAGAACAGAGCTCCTGCCGTATCTATTTTACCTCAGTCGTGTTTATTTTGCACTTCACCTTGTAAATTATTGTTTAATAACAAATCATTTCCACTTAGCCTTAACTCGAGTGGAACCACACGATTGGGTTGAAGATATTTTGCGGAGTTTACCTTTTTTGACAACTTTTTTCTATTTTTACGTTCTTCCATTATCTCTCCTACTTACATAAACTCAACCTAACTTTTTCTATATTATTTGTTTACAAACGCCTACTATTTCAACCATTGACACAACTTATCTACAATTACGTCCCTGCAATATTACGCACATTTTACGCACTTCAATCTGCATGAACTTAGGCCGGTGAGTACCGTTTATGCCTCTCAATCAACTTCACCTAGATAGAGTACGAATAAAGCAGAGAAAAGTCGATTTGTTGTTGTCACTCCCATCAAATTAAATTTCCAATTGCCAGGAAGCTGTACAAGCATCATTGATGCAATGTAAACACAAAATCTCTATACATCTCATGCACTTTTATCGCATTACCCCACACGCTGGACTGCATTAAGTGCAAACTACCAACAAAGCACAACCGCAAACTTGTTTAGCTTCACAAACGAACAATTTGTCCGTGCCTGACCTCATTAGCGGGCGTTGGTTGTGGAAAGAGTTGCAATTGTGTTGCTGTGTTGCCAGTCCTTTCAACTACACAGGATGCACTAACATAACGGCAATGTATGTATGTATGTAGCAGAAGTCGATGGTAGGAAAGGCGTGCCGGTAATGGAATGAAAGGAGTAGCAGGATATGAAGGATTTACAAAGGCCGCAATAAAGCGCAAACATTGGAAAACACTTAAGGCGATTTCAACAAAGTTGCGGCAGAAGTGCAAAAGGTAGCGTTGGGAATAAACGAACCTTGCGCACCTATATTCAACACATACATACATACATACACGTGTAAGTGGTAAAGAGGAAACCGCATAGCAGGCGGCAAAATTCGATTTATATAAGCGCACAGACGCCGACAGAACGGGATCAGGATACGACTGTGTAAACAGAAGCTTGCGAGGCTTGCGTGCAAGTACGGATGCAATGCCGGGCCTTTGATTGCAAGTGTCTGCGTGTGTGTATGAGTGTGAGTGTATGTGCTAATACTCTTCACTTTATTTTGTATTTTATTGCAAATGGAATAGAAAATAGGTAAAGTGGAGTACAAGCGAGAGCTGGGCCCGCTCTTACCCAGCGCATTGCATTTTTTTTTAATTTCATCTATCAAGCTTGAGAGATCGAATACCTCAAGAGCGGCTGCATCAGTCTGCGACACACCTCATGATTCAGCGCCATAGAGTAGCACTAGTGAGATGATCGTCTTGTAGAGTGTTAGTTTTGCTGGGCGAAAAAGGTCTCTGATACACATTGGCGTTCTGAGTCCATAGTAACATATGTCAGCAAGGGTTATTCGTCGCTATATCTCCACGCTGACATGGTTTGTTGTTGTGTCGGCGGTGTCAAGATATATGAATTCCTTGACAACATCTGAAGTATAGTTACCGGCTGAAACGTTGGATCCAAAACCGGCAGACTCTCTTTCGATAGCGGAAAATGCTGCGGTTACATCGCGGTTGCACTGGCCTATAATGTCAATAGCATCAGCTTATGCAAGGAGCTGTCCACTTTCGGTGAACACTATTGCGATAAACACCGGCTCTCCGCAGTACCCTTTCCATGAGGAAGTTGAAGAGGTTGCTCGATAATGGATCGCCTTGTCGGAAATCTTGCTAGGTATTGAAAGGTTCGGAGAGGTTTTTTCCTCCCTCACAGAACTGGACGTGTCAGACGAATCAGTATCGCGGAAAAACCGAACTCAGACATTGTGGCGTATAGGCGTTCCCTCATGCGGCTATGAACGCAGCTTTATAATCGACAAAGAGGTGATGGGGTATGTCGTTATCTTTTTCATGGATTTTTTTCATAATTTGGCGTAGTCTGAACATCTGGTCGATGGTGGACTTACCAGATTTTAAACCACAATGATAAGGTCCGATCAGTGAGCAGGCATATGGTTTTAGTCTTACACACAATACGCTCGACAAAATCTTATATGAGATGACGATAAGACTGATCCCCCGGTATTTGGCGCATATACTAGGGTCGTCTTTCATCAATGCAGGACAAAAGACATTGAGATTTGGTGGTACCGGGTGCGTTTCCCTAGCGGCGGTATTGATAGTTAGAGAAATATTCCCTCCACAATCTCAATGCCAGCTTCGTATCCGTAACCAGATTCCCATATTCATTTTTACGAGAAGATACTCTGGGCTTGTAACCTTCGGTCAGACTATTGACCTGCTGATACAAATTTTTGGTCACATTCCTGTCCCGCTACACTTCGTGGGCATCCATACTCTCTTACAAAATTTAGATCGGAGATAATGAATTAAAAAGTTGTGTTTAAGAAAAGAAAAAGTGGGAAGATCTTTTGCGCCTGAGGAGGAACTAGTCGCTTGTCTGTAAGAAGTCAGTTTCTGTAAGTCCCACAGTCTATCAGGTAAGAGAGCAAATCTGGTACAGTGGAGTCGAAAATAGAAAGATTGAAGGTAAAAAAATAGCGAAGGCCAAAACAACGAAAAAACATTTCGAAAATAAAAATGTTGCAAAATGTACTTCAAAAGGGCTCTCCTCGGACTTTCTACTTATACTTATGTATTCAAGGTTATACAGAACTAAAATTTCGCTTTATATTCTAAATTTCTTTTCACAGAATAAAACAAAACTCTTTGTCTACAAAATATTTTATTTTACTTGAATTACAACTCTTCAATGTTTCCTGACTCAAGTACTCCCACACTTTTACATTTCTCCAAAATATGCTTATGCCATAAATACCTTCGACTTCGATCGACTTTAATATTGAATACTTGAGTTTGCGTCTGATACAAATTGAGAGGACAAAACTCGAAATAGCCGCGGCTGAGAGAGTTCAGGAGGTTGCGCATCTCACGATGCCTTTACTAGACTCTCAGTGAATTTGACAGAATCAGCTGTAGAGCTAAGGATTTGTAAAGCTTTGTTTTCTTTGGTTTTTGTAGCAACAACTTTTTTCTTTCTATTTGCTTTTCTATTATCTATCTTGTCATCATTGGTGAGTAACAGCCTCTAAGTTTTTGTGATAACTAACCTGGAAGAAGCGCGTCGAGTTTCTCGAACACTAAAAGTCTTCTGGCAGTGTAAGATAACCTTAAGATAACCGGCGATAGTACACTGGTTGTAGATCACCCCGATTAGACCCATCATAACCTCTGTCGTATGGTGGACGGCTACAATGGTTAATTCCAGAGTATAACCCCTAAACAGGCTACAAAGAAGTGTGTGCTTGGTGTACACTGTTCTCGATGCCAGTGGACAATCGGGTGACTTTCGTTAGCTTCGGTAGGATGTATGATGTTAAGATCCCAAAAAGATATCAGTAGTTAACTCCAGAAAACCTATTAACGGGATATCAGCACACCTTCTACATCGATGGATACAAAACCAGTGATGGAAGCGGATCTGGATGGTACTGAGACGAAGACATTAAGTACTCCTATGCCACAGGGCAGATGGCCACGGTATTCTTCCAAAGTCTATGCCATCTTGAACGTGACATACTGGATAATTGAGAAAAAGTGGCGGGGTAGCAGTATTTGAATTTGTAGTGACGGTGAAGCTGTACTGAAAGCACTTGCTAACCCACGCTGCTCTTCGAAATTAGTCAGTGAATGTAAGACAAAACTGAACAGTGTTGCAAAACACAACAAAGTTAGTCTTATTTGGGTGCCTGGACATTGTGATATTACAGGAAACGAGTTAGCTGATAAATTGGCTAATGAAGGCTCTGAAAGTATTCGAGGTGTCAATTCTACATCGATTCAACTATGGATTGACGACTTCATAAGATCTATCCATAGAGAACGTTGGTCTGAGTTGAACTCGTGCAGAGTAGCCAAGTGCTTTGTGAAAGAACCAAACAGGAAAATAGCGACGTTTCTCCTAAAACTCAGCAGAATGGGTCTGAGAGTACTAGTGGGTGTAATTGAATTTAGAAAGCCGAACGAAGTGACAGCACACTGAATAATTAATAGTAAAATAGTAATTCCCACTTGCATTTATATATTGGGTATAAAAAAAGTCGAATCGATTCAAGTCAGTTGGATAAACAACTGCAGGAGTTTTCATTTTTGCCGCAAAGGAATAAAATTGCAATGCATATCATGGCGAAGCGAGTACTTTATAAAAATAAAATGTAAAAAAACAAATTTAAATATATGTGCAAGCGCCCGATTTTACCGTATGTGCACACATTCGCACATATGCCAGCAAAATGTTTAGGTATAGAAAGCAGCTCATTGGCATAGTGCCCTCAGTGCTTCTGTTGTTTGTCAGGTCGAGACCTACACCAGAGGTTAGATGGTGGAGCTGTTAGTCAACTGTTAGGCCGTATGACTTTTAAGCTGTCTGGTCGACGGTCGGTCGATGTAGTCGGCGGCCTAGTGGCTGTCTGATTGTCTGCCCGGCGCATTAATGCCTGTTGGCCGCCAACGAGCCAACCAGCCAACGGGTTCATCGCAGTTCATATGTAAAGCAGACAACGAATGTGTTGTCTCTGGTACTCCGGCCAAAGACCAGTTAAGTGCACCAACAGCAACAACAACAACAACAAAACAATTTGGTCGTTAGTGCCAGGCAAATGCACTGCCGCCCTCTACACACCCATATGCGCATTTTTACATTAGAACTTGCATGTGTGTGTGTATACCAAAGGCACAAATTCGCATGCAGCTGCTTATTTTCTAGGGCTAAATTGGCAAGTTATCAACATCGGAATGTGGGAGAGCGAAGTCGTTTCGCCTTATCAATTTCAAATTTTTATGCTTGTTTATATATAGAAATTTTATCTGAAATTATTATACTCGTAGTGCTTATGAAAGTTGTGCAGGAATGCACAAATGGAATACAAAAAGTTTTTGGCTCCTCGTAAAATTAGACAGCTTAAGTGATGAGTGGGTTCAGCTGCACAGCAGGCCAATGGGAGCAATGATAGCGATATTATTACAGTTATTTGTAAGTATGTCCTTTGGGAAAGAGAGAACTAAATATGGAAATGAATTTCAAATCGCAGAAGATTTATAAACTTGCACAAAACTTTGAAAAGGTATGACTAATGTGCCTGGATTGCATTAGGAAAGCATAAAGGATAACAATAATTTGTTGCTGCCTCTTTCATATAAAAATAGGTGACAATCTTGTACAGTACTAAATCCGAAACACCTACATCAGAATACAAAGAAAAAGACTGATTTTAATACTGAAGGATGACATCCCACTCACGATAGTTTAACGTGATAACGTCATAAGAAAATACTGATTGAATGGTTGCATTTTTCAATAGAAAATTTTAATTTTATTTGTTTGATAGATATTTTGTATGGATATAGAGAATGAGTTAACATTAACATAACATAATATACTTTAACATAACATAACATAACATAACATAACATAACATAACATAACATAACATAACATAACATAACATAACATAACATAACATAACATAACATAACATAACATAACATAACATAACATAACATAACATAATATAACATAACATAACATAACATAACATAACATAACATAACATAACATGCTGTTCAAGCAAGGTAGCGACGCATGAGCAAGATAACGACGCATTTTTTGGTGCGTGCAGCCGGCTACATAGAATTATAAGACGTTATCACGTCAAAAAATAATAATAACATTAAAACAGCAGGTATTATTAACAAACTTGGTTTTATTTTAAATTCTTCAAGTAAATCAAATTATTAATAATCAATAAGAAGGCATATGCAAATATAAATACGTGAATTTATATATGTACATATGCGCTTATACATACACATATACGCTTACTTAAGTAGGAGAGAGCAAGATGTCGAACGTTGCCGTTCGTTTGCTTTGTTTGTCGTTCGTTCCGCGCTTTCGCTTGCAGTTCATTCAAGGTAACGGCAATGAGCAAGGTAACGACACATGAGCAAGGTAACGGCAATGAGGAAGGTAACACTAATGAGCAATGTAACGACACATTTTTTTCGTGCGTGCAGCCTGTTAAATCGAATTATAAGACGTTATCACGTCAAAAGAGGAAATTTTACACAAGGACATCACCCAAAATAAACCAGACTGAGCTAAAATAGAAACGACAAGAATTTTGTTCTGATAACTTCGAGTTTATTTATTCAAAATAGTTCCCTCTGGCCTCGATAGAATGTTTTGCGTGATATAAAAGCTTTTAGTTGACCAGTATGTTCTTCAGGATGTCGGTACAAGCCTTTTGGATGAACTCTACGGACGCAAAACGTTTTCGTTTTATGGCCAAATATAATTTTCCGAACAGGTAGACGTTAAAAGGGGCCATATCAGGCAAACACGGTGAGTGATTGATGCTTCAAATGCGATTTCTAGTCAAAAACTGAGTCACAAGAGTGGATCGATGATATGGTGCAACATCGTGCAATAAGGGCGAGCTTTCTCCTACGCGGTATTCAGGGAGAATTCGACGAATGCAATGCAACAAACGCTTCAAAATGAAAAGATAGCAAATTGTATTGTCTGTTTGGCCCATTGGCACAAACTCCTTGTGAACAATTCCCTTGAAATCATAAGAACAAATGAGCATCGACTTGATTTTTGACTTCTCCCGCGATTTTTTGGGTGGTGGTTCGTCTGGGACCGTCCATTCAGTACTTTGACGCTTAGTTTCAGGTTCATGTTGGGAACACCACATTTCATCACCAGTTACAATGTTGTAAAGGGAGGTGCTCATCTTTTCTCGCCTCTTTACTGAGGTCCTTTGAATGTTGTATTTTGAGACATTTTTGGTCCTCAGTTGACTTGTGCGGAATGAAACCGGCACAGACCTTTCGTAAGCCCAAATGATCAGTTAAAATGCGACAAATCAATATTTTGGAGATATTTAACTCGGATTCCATGAATTTCAATAAATAAATTTACGAACAATTTCGATGGAGTTTTCGTTGATTACTTACCCGTATGCTCATTGTCCTGATGTCCCCACAACCATCTCTGAAACGTGTAAACCCCTCATAAGCTCTGGCACGAGATAGACAATTATCGTCATAAACTTTTTTCATCAATTCAAATGTTTCGGTAAACGTTTTATCGATTTTAAAACAAAATTTGATATTAGCTCTTTCTTCGAAACTCATTTTCGTACCGATGACACAAACAGACTGACACTTAAGGCGCAATAACTTCGCTTGCTTTGAACCGAGAACCGAATGTCAACAAGCTATCACTGGAAGTCAGCTTTCCAAAGCACTAACTCATTAAAAAAATGGCGCCATCTAAAAAACATTTTGATGACGAAAGCCTTGTTGATTTTGGACTTCACCTTGTAGGTGGCAACCTGGTTCACAGCAATTATAGTTTTTTTACTTAACATACATCCTAAGCAACGAAATGTAGTGTTGTAAGTTCACTAATTATGTATTTCGTTAGAATTATTTTAAAACTAGGTAGTCACCAAGGATGAAAGTCCCGGCATTTTTTTTTTTTTTGTCCTTTTGACTAACCCCGGGAAAGAGCGGGACCTGGACGCAGGCACATAGGCATAGACCTCGTAATGAAGAAGATGGAACGCCACTCTGAAGTAATGCCAAAGCGGTTCCGTGGTGGACCACGATTCCAAACGAGGGGGAGTAACGAGAGAGAGCTACGACGGTAGCTTTCATGATGCAGTAGGCATTTCAAACCCCTTTATCCGTACAAAAGACAAATAAGAAGACCCACCTAAATGTTGTTTTAAAATAAAACATTTAATATTTAGATTCCTTCAGGTTTCACTATTTTTATTCGAAATACGGCTCTTAAAATTTATATGTGAAAAATGACATAATTTAAATGTCCACTATGAGCACGTCTACAGATAAAGTATGTATGTATATTCTCCACAGGATGTCCAGTTTTTGGTCTGTCAGTTATTCTTCTTTCCTCCACACAGCGGGTTTCTTAAAATTGTTTCACCATCCTTTGAATGATCGACTCATTCGGATGATTATTTACACCAAAATAATCAAGAACTTTTGCAATATACTTTATAATGATTTCGTGCTGTGTCTTTCGGACAAGTTCTTCAAAATTCTTAAGTAGCTGATGATATTGCCAATTGTCCTTTTGATGCAGTCTTACAAATTTTTTTTAAAGAAATTATTGTCATATCTTTTTATTATGATAATATTGGTATGTCTCAATTACGTATGGAACAAAATATCGACCAAATGGACGCCGCGGCCTCGGTGGCACACCTCCATCCGATGATCCATATTTTCGATGACGCTGGCATAATTGAGGTTCTATGCCGTTAATGTGCCGAATTATCTCATCATTTAGCTCTTGAATTGTTGCTGGCTTATCGACGTACATCTTTTCTTTCAAATAACCTTAAAGAAAGAGGTCCAACGGTGTCAAATCATATGATCTTGGCGGCCAATTGACATCGCCGTGACGTGAGATTATACGACCATCAAATTTTTCGCGCAAAAGAGCCATTGTTTCGTTAGCTGTGTGACAAGTGGCACCATCCTGTTGAAACCACATATCGTCCACATCCATATCTTCCAATTCGGGCCATAAAAAGTTCGTTATCATCTCACGATAGCGAACACTATTCACAGTAACTGCCTGACCGGCCTCAGTTTAGAAAAAATACGGCCCAATGATGCCGCTGGCCCATAAAACGCACCAAACAGTCACTCTTTGCGGGTGCATTGGTTTTTCGACAATCACTCTTGGATTATCATTCGCCCAAATGTGGCAATTCTGCTTATTGTCGAATCCACTGAGATGAAAAATGTGCCTCATCACTGAAGATGATTTTCTTCGAAAAAATCACGAAGTGCGCGATATGCATTTTGATTTGAACGCCCGTTTTCATAATAAGCCTGAATAACTTGAACGCGTTGCTCGATTATGTATCTTTCCATGATTCGAATTGAATTAGTCTGACATTGCAAAATGTCAAATGAAATGCTGAAAGAAACTTGACGTTTAGGTGTGGTTCATATTCAGCATCGGCCCTTAAAATTTAACCACCCTTTATCATAATGTGCTAGTGTAAACAAGTCAAGCTCGAGTGTGTTCTTCGAATTCTCTTTTATGACTTCAATTGTCTCAAAATGTTTTTCACGAAGCGGCAACTTGAGCTTGGAAAACTGGAAAAAGTCACATGGAGCCATATCAGGCGAATACGGTGCTTGCGGAACGATATTAACATTATTTTTGTTCAAATAATCGCGAACAAGACGTGATGTGTGAGCTGGTGCATTATCGTGATGCAAGAACCATGACTTGTTGTCCCACAATTCCTTCCTTTTAAGACGAATGTTCTCGTGCAAACGCTTTAAAACGTCTAAGTAATATTCAGCGTTAACCGATTTTGCAATTTGTGCGATTTTCAAGCACAATTTCCTTTACTTTTTCGATGTTTTCGTCGTTTACTGATGTTGCTGGACGACGTTCATGAGGCAAGTTTTCAACCGATGTACGGCCCTCTTTGAACGATTTGTACCACTGGAAAACACGTGCACGCGATAGAGCAGAGTCCCCATAGGTTGTCTGCAACATTTTTAAGGCGTCTGAAGCCGAAATTTTGTTGGAATAACAAAATTTCAAACAAATTCTTTGTTCAACTTGAATTTCCATCGTTGAATTCGAAGAACACACTCGAGCTTGACTTGTTTACAGTAGCACAGAAAACAAACTATGTGACATATCACGCTGAAATTTGCCACGTAAGCTTATAACAGTCCTACCAAAAAACAAAAAATTTATTTTTGCCATATGTCATCCGCGGACCGTTTTATTGATACCGTCTCCTTCATATTTGAGCAGAAGTTAATACATATATATGTAAGGACATTCTGTCAAAAAAATATCGGGCATTGTTCATTTAAAAAGCGGAATGTGGTACAACTGTCCTCTATAATGTCGCAAAGCTTGAGCGTGATCTGGCAATTATGTAGCTTGTTTTTGGCATTTAATTGTATCAGCCAAACGCAGGTGTGCTCTGTGATTTTCACTATGGATAAAAATATAGAACACCGAATTTGTCTTAAATTTTTGAACGTTAAGTTTTGAACGGGATTTCGTGTGCCGAGTGTGCTTTATCAAAAACACAGGTCTACGAATGGTATAAGGCTTTTACAGAGGGCCGAGAAGCCGTGGAAGATTTACCACGATCTGGTCGACCAGAAACGTCTTCAACGGATGAAAATGTCCACAAAGTGAAGGAAATGGTGCCGGAAAATCATGATCTAAGGTTGAGGGAGGTAGCTCGTGACCTCAGCGTGTCTCACGAATCGATTCGCAACATTTTACACAATTGGGCATGCGACGCCAAGACGCGTGGCTGTTCGACTCGTTCCAAGAGACTTGAATTTCTTTCAAGAAGAAGAAGGTGACTGAAGACATGCTTGAGCAAATGAATTCGGGCCCAACGTTTATCCAGCGCAGCATAGGCGGTGATGAGACGTGGGTGTATGAGTTTGACATGCAAACCAGTCCACAGCTGGCTGAAAGGCGCTATCCACATGAGCCGAAACCCAAAAAAACACGTCAAAGTCGGTCAAAAGCGAAAGTCAGGCTATTCGTTTTCTTTGATTATCATGGAGTTGTGTACTCGGAATTCGTTCCACATGGTTCTACGGTAAATAAGAATATTATTTGGAAGTTGTTAGGAAACGGTCCAATTTGTTGAAAGTAAACTCATGGATCTTGCACCAGGATAACGCATCGTCTCACAAGGCTCATATTGTGAATACTTTTTTGACCAAAAACTCTACAAATCTCATCGAACAACCACCACATTCACCGGATTTAGCCCCCTGTGACTTTTTCCTTTTCCCAAAACATAAATTGCCATTCCGCGGATAGAGGCCATTAAGGAGATCTCTTCAAACGCATTTAAAAGATGCTTTGATGACTGGACTAATTCTTGGCATTTGTATATTGCTTCGAATGACCCTATATTGAAGGCGATGAATTAATTTTGATGGTTAAACTATCATTTTGCATTTCTTGAACAATTCCTGGTACTTTTTTGGCAGAAAGTGTATGTAGGTATGTCTAATTAAAATGAATCAAAATGGTCACATTTACCACTCATCAAAGTCAATTCAATTTTCAAATGCGCTCAAGCGACTGAAGTTTAGTTACCGTTACAATTTATTTCTGTACCTTTATCTTTATTTTTATTTTTTTATTTTTATTTTTATTTTTATTTTTTCTTTATCTTTTTTAATGCCTTCTGTTTTGCGCTAGCGTTTGAAGTCCAATATCTTCCGCTTCCCGGCCGCTGACATTGTTTTTAAACAAATTCTACAACTTGCCACATATTTGCCAGCAGACCACACAAATGTGGTTATAAACAAAGCTTCGAGTGCATTAAAATAAAATAGAGGCGGCAAACAAACCGGTGAGCGGGTAAAGGTAGGTAGGCCGTATTTTATTGAACGCCTTTTGTGAAGTCGATTATAAAGTTAAATACTGCTGCTACGAGCAGAGACACACGCACAACAAAGCTTGGGTCTGATTTTGCTGATTTGTTACCTCAACACAAAAATGGGTCGGCTTTGATATGGGTAAACGAGTAGACTTGCACGCCTTAACCCAACTTTGTGTACATTTCCCCGTTTACCATCGCGAGGATGACAAGCCACAGAGCCAGCCCAACAGGCAGACAAAAAATAGCAGTGTAAGCAAAAAATATATGCACACCTACAAATATACATACATACGTACATACATACATCCATACATCCATTCAGACAAATGTACATATTTCTGTTTTCATTTTGTTTACATCTTCAGATCAATGAATGCTGTCTGGCAACATTTTTGCTCTGCGCGCGACAATAATAGAAATCGTAGCCATTGACGTGAAGAGCGAAGGATTTATGTATGTTTGTATGTAAGTTGCTTGGACTTGGTTGATCTATTATTCAAAAAGTTGTTGTCTGTTTAGTTTTTGTGTTATTCGCTGTTGAAAAACAATAGCAATAATGCGGGATGCGGAGAGAAAATTCTGGCACGAGAATAAAAATAATAGGAGCCTCACTCTCAACGAAAGGCTTATTAACAAGTTGTGACCATTTGTTTGTTTTCCATTTAATTTTTGTTTGACAATATAGTTCAATCTTCCGCAAAACCAAACCCATATAAATCTAAGTTTCAAACTTTGAGCAAAATTTCGAGTGTGCAGTTTTATAGCCCATTGAATTTTGATGTAATAAAGTGAGAGTTTCGAGTAGTTCATTTCCTCACATACGGGTTATTCGGGTTGGATACCACATAATTTGGCAATCGCTAAAAAACACGCTTTTTGATTGCTTAGAAAAAAAGTTCAAACGCATGCAAGAATGTACTGATCTTCAGGCAAATTATTTAATTATAAGTGGCTAGCCTCGTGACTTTCACGTTATGTCCATCGCAGCTCCAAGTGCAATCCGGTTAAAGGAGAATAGCCTCTAGAGGCAATCGCTCAAGGAAAATGATAGCATTTTTATCAAATTACCACTGCATTTCTTCGAACTTTGTACAGATCTCTCTATTCACAAACTGGAGTTTGAGGGTCGTGTCAGCGCAATCTTTCCATGTAGGCAGGATTTGAACGGGGGAAAATCTGTGCCGAGGCTGGTACCTATGTCTTCACCGACGATTCTAAGATGGAATAGGGAGTCGGAACAGAGGTTTTCTCTAAGTCAAAAAATTTAGCTATTTTCTCAAAACTGCCGAATACTGCTAGTGTTTTTAAAGCAGAATTCTGTGCAATCCTGCAGGCATGCAAAACGCCTAGGGAACGTGGGAGCGAGAAAAATATCAGCATTCTTTCCTTTAGTCAATCTGCGATCAATGCACTGACCATGGCGCAGATATGAACTGATCAGCTACTGTAAGGAGAAGATGAAATCCCTTGGGTTTACAGGTAACATCTCTCAGATCTGGGTTCCAGGACATGAAAGAAATGAAATGGTTAGGTGTAGATATCTGGCCGTTGGAGGTCTCCGAATGATATCAAAACGGCGATTTAGTGCTACTTAGGAAGTAGCAACCATTTTACCCACCTACCTACCTTCAACCCTCGTATATGAGAATGTATCAAAATTTATTATATGTATATTTAATGATCTCGTTTGCATACCTCCTCAAACTCGTCCACTTTTGACTCACTCCCAGTGTATTAGCTCCTCTCAGGAATTTAAAAAGAGAGAGCCAAGCTATCTAAACCTCAAATTCGTTAATGAGACTAGCCACTTCACAGCTGAGGAGTGGACGATGAGATACTGGCCACTTCATAAACCCCAAAACAGCTGCTGTAGAAACGACTCTAAGTTATGTTGAGCCTCACTGTGTCCATCTAATTCAATAGTGTCTGATTAAATCTCTATCACAACCACAGCCATTACCATCCAAAGGAGCACCCTTTAATGCCTCCGTTATACCAGTAGCCTTGTATATTTTGCTGATTTGTCACGGGACTAATCTTCGTTTTCTTCTTCTTGATTGGCGCGTTAACCGCTTACGCGATTTTGTACGAGGTGAATAAAGCGCGCCAGTCATATCTTCCTCGAGCTAACCGGCGCCAGTTCGAAACACCAAGTGAAGCCAAGTCCTTCTCCCCCTGATATTTCTAACGTAGAGGAGGCCTTCCTCTTCCTCTGCTACCACGAGCTGGTACCGCATCGAATACATTCAGAGCCGGAGCGTTTGTATCCATTCGGACGACATGACCCAGCTAACGAAGCCGCTGGATCTTTATTTACTGCGCTATGTCTATGTCGTCGTAAATCTCACACAGCACGAGTAGCCAACATCGCAAAGGTGTAAGACTCTTCTTCAGAATCATGCTCTCAAACACTGCGATGGACGCTTTATCGGAAGTTGTTATCATCTAAGTTTCTGCGCCGTACATTAGGACGGGCATGATGAGAGCTTTGTAGAGTGTTAGTTTTGTTCGTCGAAAGACGATTTTACTACTCAATTGGCTACTTAGTCCAAAGAAGCACTTTTTGGCAAGGGAGTCTCTCGTTCGATTTCGAGTCTAATGTTTTCAAGAAAATGCCACAAGTAGACAAAAGTGGTCCAAATATCTCTTATTTGTACGGGGAGACAAGCTCGAAGGTGCGCTGCCCAACCGGCTCATCGGCTATACGATTTTCTGCAATACTGCTGTGGTATTGTACTTTTAGAAGTTTGGTAGCAATGTATCCGTATGGCGCTGAAGAGAAAGTCACACCAAGAGGAAGTCAGGCATATATCGACTAACTTCGTGCTCACCATCAGGGAGGCTAGAGCCTTTATTTCGACTTGTCTTTTAAAATAACTCCGTTATTCCTTATTTGTATTCAGAGTAGTCCGGAAAAATAAATTTAAGTTTAATGAGCAGCTTCTCGGTTAGGTTAGGTAAGGTTAGCCTGGTTGGCAATAAACCACGCATAGACCTTTTGATCCCTGGCGATACGAGATGAAGGCCGACGTCTATGAATACTGAAAAGAGACACGATGCAGAATGTCTGCGCTTTTTGCGAATCTAAGCAGAGCTGGGAGATCCGAGACATCCTCCAGGCCATCAAAAAATGGGGCTCCCAGGCATTTTAAACGTGTTTTTAATAATACCGGACAAACTTCTCGGTTGGAGAAATAAGATTCTGAAGGAAGTGTGATAAAGCGAGTTGCTGACAGGCAAACACTGACCACTTTCGTGGAACCTAAAATCACCAAAGTCTTTTATCTTAAAGTTGAAATTCGAGATGCCATCTCACTTTTCATTGTTCGCTCTGCCCTAGGCGAAAATGATCGTGGGAATCGGGGTTCATTACAGCATTCTGCGACAAGATGTAGAAAAGGCGGTGCTTAAGCCGATGTAATTTTTTACAAATGTTTTTAAGTGCATACATACAAACATCCACATAGAGTCTTACGCAACACACGTCACCGCCAGCGCCGATGACGCCAACTCAGTCACACGCTACTTTTCACTTTCATTCATTTCACTCTAATTTCATGCGGCACCACCGCTGCATCTCCTCCGATTTCATTCAACAGACGCACAAAGCAAAAGCCGCAGATATGTGCGCTGGTGCGTTAAACACAAGCAACCGAATTAGGGCAAACAGCAATTGTGATTTCTGCTAAACACTCACACACGCACGCGTACACATTTCTAGCCTCAGATTTCGCATGAAAGTACTTTTTTTCGGCCGCATTTTCCCATTGCTCGCATTGCAAGGAGGTTGCGAATGCGTTTGTGCGTTGCCTTGGCTATGCGTCCGCCCCATAATTCAATGTAGGCGATTGCAGCTGCACCAAACGTAACAATAAGAGCTGCAACGGCGATCAACAGCAAAATCGGCAATCATAATAATTGCGCCCGTGCGACACTTTGCCACCAATAACGTTTGGGCCATCGAGAGTCACAGCGCGGACAACAGTTTGCCTGGTTGGCTGGCTCGTTGGCTGGTTGGAAGGCTAGCTGCGTTTGCCATTAACGCACTCGTCGCTGGGCTAAAATTGGAGCACACGCGGCCTGCAAGTACGGCAACAGCAACGGTAACAACAGCGATTGACTAGCAATTGCGTGCCGCAACAAAAGTGAAGGTAAACCGGTTGCTCTGTTAGTTGGTAGGTTGGTCGCCACCAAGATTGGACATTGTCTGCATGCGTGTCAACACAGCTTCACCGCCTCCTACTTCTCCTCCTACTTGAGGCAACAACCTAACATAGCGCTGCAAGCCTGCACCTACAATTGTTGCTGCGACAGATTTGTCACACTGGCATTAGCGCCTATCGCCGCCGTAAACTCCGAGCTCCGATTTTAGGCAGCGCTCTTGGCTGCCGGACTGCTAAGGCGGCAATGCGTGCGCACCATTCGGGGCGTCACGTTTTCCGGCTAGCCATTTAGGTCGAAAGTATTGCGGCCTATGTAACGGAGTGGCTTTATGCGTAACAAATTGGCTGTTAGGCCGAAAGGCATGAGTCCAAACCCTCTTCGTGTTGATAGAATAGACTATAATTCCATAGGTAGATTTTTTGTTAAGCAAAGGCTAGGCTGCTCTGCTACAATCCATCCGCCATTCGGATATGAAATGAGCGGTACAGTTTCACACACCAGGAGTTGGTGCAGTTGTTCGGCCCAAACTTGCCAAATTTATATTCCTATTATTGACATTAAATCGGTTTTGGGGTTGGTTGGTCTGCACCTAGTGATTTTAAACTAATTGCAAAGCGCGCGTATTTTTGGCTTAAAGCTGCCATAAATATTGTTGCCACTTTTCACAGTTATGCGCAATTTATGTATGTGTGTTTTCAGTTAATTCATTTCCAAATAATTTTATTTATTTTTCACACAGAATCAACGGCTTCGTTTAATTTCATTTGCATAGCTTGCACTTCCACTTAAATATGAATATAATAATCAAATTAATTTGTTTACTAAGTAAATAATAATACTTAATGTGTTAAATGAAGCCACTAAAATTTATTTAAATTGGAAAATAAAGAGTATTTTTTAATAGCGTCGCTTGGATGTTGACCGTGTTTGGCGGCCTATAGACGGAAAATCCGCTTCGGTGATAATTTTCGTTGTTTCTCTCAGGCAGAAAG
Organism: Anastrepha obliqua; assembly: GCF_027943255.1. Taxonomy (NCBI): domain Eukaryota; kingdom Metazoa; phylum Arthropoda; class Insecta; order Diptera; family Tephritidae; genus Anastrepha; species Anastrepha obliqua. Next base: position 25,708,369 of record NC_072893.1, on the reverse strand, counting down.
GTGAGCCGAGAGTAGGGAGGATAAGTGGGGTATATGCATCATATAGTTCTCAGGTTATGGAGTCCCGGTGGTCCAGACATCGCAAATTTAGCGTATTTTCAGGAATTGTTTTTTACAATAAAAAAATTTAAAACTACATTTAATTTGTTTACGCTTTTTATCGAAATTCTTTTACATACAAAAATGAAAAAAGTGCGTGCAGCGTAGTACAGATAACAGAAGTGAAACTTTCAAGGCAGACAAAGAAAGAGGGAGAGACCCGAGAGAGAATGAGGGAGAGAGAGAGCGAGAGAGAAAGAATATATATCTAAATAAATTCACAACATTTGCAGAGAATACAAATAGACAAAATTTATAAAAAACGGACAAGGGTCGACCGGTGTAGGCAAACCGTGGCAACAACGCGCACTACTCCGAGTGTTTGTCACCCGCACAAACGCAGCGATTCCGCACGGCAATACCAATAAATCCGACGCCGGAATGGGTAGCACTTTATACAGGGTTACCCATATTCGACGGACCCGACGGATTTCGATGACTCTTTGAGCCCATTCCAATCGACGAGGCATGTCCGCAGGCAACAATCTTTGCGTCAATTGCATCAAAGCGTCTTATACGGGAATAAATGCAAATCAATGCGGATAATTCGTTGTAAAGTGGTCCGAGCAATGCCCAACTGCTGAGAACGGCGATTTTGGGATGTTCTTGGCGACGTCTCAACACTGGCCCGTACAAGAGCAATATTCTCATCCGATCGCCTTGGTCGGTTTTGATTTGGCCTCTTTGGATTAGAAAGAGCATCACCAGTCGAAAACCTTTCGTATAAACGTTTAATGGTGTTCTTAGAAGGCGCACTTTTCACATTATTTAGCGCACGTTGAGTTTTCACAATTGACTTCTTTTGTTGAATGTAAATTTCAACAATTTGGGAGCGCTCTCGTGGCGTCTACTGTTCCATAGTAAAAATTTGCTTGGACTGACGCTTCCAACGCGGTATGTCATTAAGCGATCTGACGTCTCTGTCGAAAGATAGGGGGTTGCCAGATGAATCCGTCGAATATTGGCAAGCCTGTAGTACGCACAAGCACTATCCAGAAAGCGGAAATAAGCGCCAAAAAAAACGCTAAAAAAATTGGGACCAAGAAATGCCCCAAACAGTAGGCACCAAAGAAATATAACGCCAAAAAGTAGGCACCAAAAATATATTTCCTACAAGTTTGCACCAACAAACAAGCGCCAAAAAGTAGGCAGTGTTATATCTCACTAGAAATTAGCAGCCACAAGGAAAAATAGCATAAAGTGTATCTAAGAAATATATAAGATGTAGCTCTCTCTTTCTGCTTTTCCTCTATGTTATATCGTTTTTCTCCTTCGCGGAACGAAAAGCATTTCCTTCAGGCTATCGGATCATTGTAGCGTATTTTAAACTGCAATTCTGGCTATCAGGGAAAACCTGTTGGTCTTAAAGTAAAGTGCTCTCACCAAAAGAGAAATAAATATATGTTCAGATAGCTAATCGGCCCTGAAATCATTACAATCACCTAATATTAACTCGAAGACGTAAAGTAAAAGAATGTATCGACATTTAGACAGAAGTACTTTGTAATAAACCTGCGACGATACTACTTCTCTGCGACGATAATAAATAGTAGGCAACTGCAAAGCAGATGAGCTAATGAGGTTGGATATCACATTACCGATTCAACCAGACAAAGCGAACATATGTATACCTTTAGCAACTTGTAAGATGCTTATAGACAAACATACTGTGCAACAAGTAGAATGGCGTGGCCAGAATGGAACATGGGCCGCACAAACCGACTGTTGAAACCGAACAGGAAGGATGCAAGAAATCTTTTTGGTGGTCTAATAGGGCACTGTCTAATTGGAAGGCATGCCAGTAGACTGAGAGAATCCTATAACGACTACTGCACAAACTATAACGACATTGCAAAAGAAGAGACTATAGAAGACTTTCTACGCGGGTGCATGGTTCTAGATAATATAGAAGAAAGTACAATATTCTAGAAAATTTTTTTTTGAATAACTTGGCAGAAGTAGCCAATTTAAAACTAATAGGGATTGTTAGATACATTAAAGCCACAGGTTGGTTCAATGAGGACAGTGTAGAGTGCGGAGAGGGGAGAGCCCTGATGGCATCACAATGGGCCTACAGCAGGCCTAAGTGTGTCAATTGGCAACCACCACACCTACATACCCCACCTATGCAACCATTTTACAATACATAAAAGAGTGTTTTAGAATAAGGTGATCTCTGCTGTGGCCAGCCATTTTTTGATGACCAAATGAGAGTGTTTTAACTTATGGATCTCTACAGGTAAAATGATGACATAGCAGCCAAATTTACTCTCACAATTTTGCTGTGGATGGCCAGATGCTGTGCTCTAACATTCTTGTTTGCCTGCCACTTCATTCCTGCTGAAGAATGATTGAATACAAGATTGCGCCTTCTGAATTTGCTGTGACGTCATATCTTCAAATAAACAAATAAAAGGAAGAGAATTTAATAATTTGTGAAGAGGAAGAGTAAGCTAAAGCTATGGGAACTATCAAACACAAGAAATTATGCACACACTTTCTTACCATGGCGCCATCGGTAAAAAATAACAACGCCAGAAAACTGCATTTAGAAGTAATTTTTATAATTCGTGCTTTAACAATTTAAAACGCGGCACTTCATTTTCATTAGTTTGCTTAATTTAAAATTCAGAAATCTTAAAATCACATTCTTATAAATTCGTTCATTGAATATTTGCAAACAACTAAATTATTCACTTATTTATTCTTTCATCAATTACAGTACAACTCAAATAGATTACTAATACTAAAGCTTAAATATAAGATATGGCAAACAATACTGGGAGATACATTAGTCACAATTCATAAAGTGAATCTCCAAATTAAGTTTTGATTTGAAAGTCTCTCGTGAGTTAGTGAATATATCTAAATTTTTGCATAATTGGTTAAACTGCCTTATACAACGTGCAAGCGGTTCATTTCGAATAGAATTGGTCTTGTGATGAGGTAAATGGAACATATCGCTGAGTCTAAGGTTACGAGTAAGACAATTAAAAAGTATTAGCTCCAGCAAGAAGTGCCATTTGATATGGTTCATCACCATGATTCAATAATGAAAGGTTTGCTCAGTAAGCAACTTTCTCGTATTCTCTTGACAAATCGGCTCCCTTAGCAAGACACTGGGTTGCTAGCTCTAGAAATTTTGTGCAAAAGTGGAGGAAAAGTAACATTTTTAGAAAAAACATTTCATTTTCAATATAGTCTGCTTACAAGCAACAACTCGCTAAAGAGTTTTCATCGGTATGTTCAGGACTATGGTAGTATGACATGAAAAACATACCGCTTGACTCAGGACATGATAGAGTAATTGAGGCAATCCGATATCGATGAGTGGAGAATTTACAAAGCTTTATTTCTTATGATGTGGTGATTCAGACGGAATTCATGTTTGGCAAATAGCTAGCATTTCCCAAAGAGTTGCAGGGAGAATAATTGGATAGTTCCGACGCGATCGATAACATTTCAGACCTCATTATAAAAAAGTTGGGATTGACGGAACTTGTTTTCAATGAGCCCAGCTTCCCATGGATGGATGAAGTGTCCAGAGGAGGCTTAGCAAAGTACAGTACCAGCATGAAAAAGCTCCTCATAAAAAACCAGCTGCCGGAATCGACTTAAAACTGTAGGTCCTTCCATTTGTGGAACCGCCGCGTTAGAGGAGGATCTCGCCCAAACACCTAACAGAATTGTACGTGGCAATTATTTATCTAATTTTAACAAAATAGTTTCATATTGGCAAAACTTCGCAACTTCGCGATTAGTTTTAAATTTAAAAGTTAATTCACAAAATAAAATCTTGGATTAAGTGAAATAATTTCTTGTTTTAATATTAGACTTGGCAATTTCAGATAATAACTTCTATTTGTACCATTCTTTGCTTTCAAATATTAATTAAAATTTATTTTTGAAACCATTCGCAGTTTGTTTCCATTTAAATAACAAAATACTTTTTTGCTACCATTTTTACCAAAAAGGCTTTAATACGAGTATTTTCCACTTTATTCGCCTTCTTAAATACAACCTTTTGTAAGGAGGTGTCAAAAATCGAATGTCACTAGTGATCAAACCTTTAATAATTGAATCATGGTTCGTAACGATGTCCCTTATAAACATTACCGATGAAATTTTTCTCCGCATTTCTAAACTTGGCAATGCTAACAAAAGACGTTTATATGCAGGCAAACTGCAAGGCCAACGAAGTGAATGAATAGCAAATCTAGTGAAACGTTTCTGGCCCTTCTCAAATCTTAAAGATGAAGCCATATGGAATGCATCCCAATGCTGCAATATTCGAGGTTTGATTTCACAAAAGAAAAATACAAATTCCTCAACGTAGAAATATCCTGGAACTCCCTTGAATTCCGTATTACAAGGCTAAGCATAGATCTCGACTTGGAAATCGTAAAGTTTATAAGTTTAGAAAACGACATTTTCGATGTATGACCCCCAAGTCTTTTTTTTCATACATTTTTTGATGGTGGTACTGCCCAAGTTGTAATCGAAATCAATCGTAACTTTACGTCTACTGAAGAACATGTGCGCTGGCATTTACCAGCATTAAGAGATAAGGAGTTATCATTACACCAAGCTTCCAATATTGTTAAGTCTTCTTGAAGCCTTATGCAGTCAGTTACGTCCTCTATCCGACTGTAAATTTTCAGGTCATCTGCATACATCAGACAAGATGGCAGTGATGTCTCGAAAACATCTGGAATGTCGTTAACAAATATTAAAAACAATAGTGGAACAAGATGGCTACCTTGAGGTACGCCTGAGGTAACTTTCATGCCATCAGATTTTATGGTATTTATACGAAGGAAGTGAGTTCTATCTGGTAGATAAGATGCAAGCCACTTAAGTAAGCTAGGATGAAGACCAATTGAACCCAGGTTTTTAAGTAGGATACTAAGGCTATGAATATGACATCGCATTGTTGGACTGTTTCAAATTGGTTTAAGAAAAAAAAGTGCAAATAACCCTAAATTCGTAACAGCAGATCTATCCTTAACAAAGCCGTGCTAATTAAGCGATATGAGATCTGAAATAGGAAATTTGAAAGAAAATCATGAATCATGAACTAGCATTTCAAAGAGTTTAGATATGCAAGAGATTTTGCAGATAAGACGATAATTTTGGGCTTCCGACTTGCTTTCAGACTTCGGTATCAGTATAATAAAAGGTGGCTGCCGTAGCCGAATGGGGTGGTGCGTGACTACCATTCGGAATTCACAGAAAGAACGTAGATTCGAGTCGCGGAGAAACACCAAAATTAAGAAAAACATTTTTCTAATAGCGGTCGCCCCTCGGCAGGCAATGGCAAACCTTCGAGTGTTTGCTAACGATGTAGGTAACAGTTTTTTAATAATATAAGAGGGAAGCCTGTTCTCCAGGAGTGGGGTCATTTGCCAAGGCCAAAAGGCTCCAGAGTACATCATTGAATGAGAGCTTGAAGCCGTTATTTGTTTGAGAGCTGCTAAAAAAGGTATCTTCCATTCCGGTGTCAGATTAACAAACATAAACTGAAAAAGAAATCTACAAAAAGTTACTAATTTTTTTAATGTCCGACAACGTTTCTCCCCAAATTAATGCATTTTATCCCGAATGCCAGTGGTTTTCTTTCTACCGTTAATAAACTGCCAAAAAGTTTTACAATTTTCTTTGATGCCTCTCTCTACACTAGAAATGTAGTTCCTTTACTTTGTTTATTCGAAGAGAAATACGTCATCCGTTGTAAAAACGTTAAAAATAGTGTGAAATAGAGAGAAGGCGTCACCTACTGTATTCCGTACACCGTTACTCCTACTTTCTTCTCTTCCACACTCTCTTCTCTTCCACTATCTCTCTCTTCCTCCCTTTAGCCTTTCCTTCACACTTTCTTTCCACACAAATGCACATAAGCTATGCTCGGAAAGGTCGAGGTGAAAGCGAACGGGTCAAATGACACGTTAAAGCATCACTGACACATTCGCAACGCACACACTGACGACTGGAGTTGTTGAGCTCTATTGGGGATTCGTTAAGAGGAACTAACTGTGCGTGTTTTTGCACTTAGGTATTGTTGTTATAAGTACCTTTTTAGCGAGCGAGTCGCATAATTGATTTATTGTGTTTAGTGAAATGAAAGTTCAAGAAAGCAACAACAGCAACAAAAACAAAGAGCAATAACAATAACAGTGTCATTTCGAGTAATGCAGGCAACAAAGTAAATATCATCATTTTAGCAGTAAATACAAGTAGTTGGCAAATGAGCTGTGGGATAACGAAACAGGGTCAAGTGGGAACAATGCGCATAACAGCAAAATACTGTTAAATATACGCGCACACATATGAATGCGAATGCGAATAAGTTTACATATTTACATTTACTCGCACATAAATTTATAAATATAAAAGTGCAGTAGCTTAAAGAATGAAATGAAAAATGAAATGAATTTCTAATAAGCGCTTAATGAGCATTAAACTAAAATATTTAAAAAGCGCCGAAAACATCAAAAAAGCAAACGAACTTCCGAAACACAATTGGAAATAGTTTTAAAATAAAGGGTGGTTAAATTTCAAGGTCCGATGTTGAATGTGAACCACGCCTAAACGTCAACGACACCGTTGGACTTCTTTCTTTGGGGTTATTTGAAAGAAAAGATGTACGTCGATAAGCCAGCAACAATTCAAGAGCTAAAGGATGAGATAATTCGCCACATTAACGGCATAGAACCTCAATTATGCCTCAGCGTCATCGAAAATTTGGACCATCGGGTGAAGGTGTGCCGCTGAGGCCGCGGCGGCCATTTGGCCAATATTTTGTTCGATACGTAATTGAGCCATTCCAATATTATCATAATAAAGAGAAATGATAATAATTTCCTAAAAAACGTGTATTTTATTCAATATCAACACAGGCCCTTAAAACTTAACCGCCCTTTATAAAACAAATAAAGGCAGCTCATATTAATATCACAACATTTAGTATAGGAAAATTGAAAGTTGTCTTTATCCCAAAGCCAAGCAAGGGCAACTACGCTTTACCAAAAAGTTGTAGAACTATAAGCCTGACTTCGTTTATGCTTAAGGGTCTGGAACGTATGGTGGAGAAGCACATTGGGACGAGGGTTCTAAGTCGAAACCCTCTCAACGTCAGACAAGTTGCTTATAAAAGTGGGAAATCTTGTGAATCGGCTCTGCACGAGTGCGCTAGCATAATTGAAAAAGGCTGGAAACAAGAGAGTACACTCTTGGCGTGTTTATGGACATTGAAGGAAGTGTTTGTGTGACATTGAAGCTATGCTATCCAAAAGACTACTTAACATGGATAGAGAAAGCGATGAAGGAGTCAAGGTTGATGGTTGCCCACAAGGCGGTGTACTCTCTCCTCTACTGTGGTGCTTCGCGGTGGACTCTCTTCTTAATGATCTGCAGGGAATTGGACACTTCCAAGCCCACGCGGACGATGTGTGCGTATTAATCTCAGGACGATCACTTTAAGTTATATGCAATAAAATGCAGGAAGCTCTAAATAAGATTGAGCATTGGTGCAAATTGCATGGTCTTAGTGTTTTTCAACGCATTATGGAAACGCAATATGGAAGGCCTGTTACTACCCCCATTGAAAGGGGTAACACTGCAACTGTCTTCTGAGTTTAAACACATAGGAGTAATCCTAGATAGTAAGCTTAACTGAAAGAAGCACGTCGAGCAGAAGGTCTGTCGAACACTAAAAGTCTTCTGGGAGTGTAAGAGAACCTTTGGCAAGACGTGGGGCATAAGATCAAAATTAAGCGCGCGGATGCATTCCGAATGTTGACTGTGTCATACGGAAAAGCTACTTTGGACCAAAGCAACGTTTATCGGTGGTACAAAACATTCTCAGAAAGCCGAGAAGATGTAAACGACGAAAATCGTCGCCGAAAGCCGGACGCCGGAGCACTTCAACAACAGGCGAAAAAATGGATGAAGTGAAGAAAATGGTATTGGCCAACCGTCGAATCACCGTTAGAGCAGTTGCTGAGGACCTAGATATATCGATTGGCTCGTGCCACAAAATTCGTACCAAAACTGCTCAATTTCGACCAAAAGCAGCATCGCATGAACACTGCTAACGAGAGGTTGGACTCTGTCCACGACGACCCAAATTTGCTCCAGAGGGTCATAACTGGTGACGAATCGTGGGTTTATGGTTATGACGTGGAAACCAAAGCTCAATCATCTCAATGGAAGCTGCCGCACGAGCCAAGACCAAAAATTGGGCCAAGTTCGGTCGAATGTAAAAGTTTTGCTTACCATTTTCTTCTATTGCAGTGGCGTTGTGCATCATGAGTTCTTCCCACAGGGCAAAACGGTCAATAAGGAATATTACCTGCAAGTTATGCGCAATTTGCGCGAAGCAATCCACCAGAAACGCCCGGATTTGTGAGAGAACAAAAATTGGCCCTTGCATCACGATAACGCCCCTGCTCACACATCGTTGCTTGTACGCGACTTTTTGGCCAAAAACAACACACTAATGATGCCACAGCCACCGTATTCCCCAGATCTGGCCCATGTGACTTTTTGTTGTTCCCAAAACTGAAGAGGCCCATGAAAGGACGACGCTACGCTACGATTGACGAGATAAAGATTTTTTGAAGTGTTTTGAAGATTGGAAGAAACGTTGGCACAAGGGCATATCTCATTCGGATTGCTTTGAAGGGGAAAAATAGATATTAATGAATAAATAAATAATTTTTGAAAAAACACAAAATTCGCAATACTTTTTGAACACACCTCGTATATGGTTTTTGCTGTAGTATGAACTAAAAAGAATTTTTTTTTATAAACAAATTGTCGAAAATTTGTAAATACGTCGCGCTGCTATAATTATGAACACAAGTGTATGTACTTTGCCAAGTATTTGCTGGTAATAAATTAAATCGATTAATGTACGGACACCCCTAACATACCAATAAAAGTCGCTCAAACAATCATTTGTGTACTCAAATATGAGATTTAAATATTTCACAAGCATCACACCAAATACATATACACCTCTGAATGACCCTTTGAAAAACATGAGTGCACAATAAGTGGGAAAGTGTGTGTGTGTGTGTGTGTGTAGGTAAGTATAAACTTATGCAATGTGAAAGCATTCTTACAGCAGCACATCGAAAATGAAGAAAGAAAGCAATTTCTGTTATTCGCTTTTGCATTTTAATGAGAATTTCCAGCACCGAACCACAGCAAAGACACTCCACTTACAGCTACGATGAGTTCTTACACATACATACAAATGACATTATTAAATGCCGGTACAAATGTAAATAGCCAAGAAGGAAATTTCAGCATGTTTTTATGTCTTGTATGGCTTACGCAAAGATGTGTGGAAATATTTAAATAAATAAAACAATAGTGCAATTCAACTTCAACTGCTTTGTAGCTGCCATCTAAGAGAAGAGCACACACAAACACATCCGTACCTATACGAGTGTATGCTAGAAGGCATTCCAGAAGAGCGAACGTCGCAAGCAAAAGCATATGTACGACAATGTTTGGTTGTGTATTTCATGTATGCGCTCTCAGTCTGAGGTGAGTAATGCCTGTTAAAGCATTCTACACTTCATTATCTTCGACACTTGACTTCCCTAGAACTTTGCCATGCCAAAAATGGTGCATCGTAGAATGCATTTATACTCTCTAAGGTGGATGCGTGTCTGGTTCCATAGCAATACGAGTATATGACATTTTCCGATTGGGATTAGTTTATAACAACAAGAACAACAACTCACTCTGCATGAGTAGGGCTGCTAATGGTGGCCAGAAGGTTGCATGCATACTTACTTATATACAGTGAAACGTCTCCTAATGGACACATCTATTAGCGGGACATTTTTTCCTATACCTAGTTTTAAGTATGAATTTCGAGCGAATTACTCTCTCTCTCTCGCAACTTGTAAGCTTCTTTTTAAGGACGCACCAATCAGTTCTGTAAATTAAAGATGGATTAGCCTCAATCCCTGCGAAATTGCTAGGCAACCATGGCCAAGGCTAAATCTACGTCTGTCCAAGAATATTATAAAATTGAGTAGACTTCAAATTAGGACCTTAGTAGGGGCCCTCACAGGACATTGCCTCATAGGAAATCATGCAAGGAGATTAGGCATTTACATGCATGATTTCTGTCGTAGCTGCAACAACACCTTTTTTGCACATGCCCGGCTCTAGCCAGAAGCAGGAACCGATATTTAAAATCCTACTTCTTAATGAATGAACCTTTTACGCTTTGTCAAAAGCTCAGGACGATTCAATACAGCTTGCCCGCTGAATTGTTCAAGACTGGCGGCGATGTGCTGATAGGGAGCATGCATCAGCTCATTTGCAAAATATGGTTAGCAGAAAGCATGCCCGACGATTGGAATCTCAGTGTTCTTTGTCCTGTACTGAAGAAGGGTGACCCGACGATCTGCACCAACTACCGGGGCATCAGTCTTCTAACCATCGCTTACAAGGTCCTGTCTAGCGTCCTATGTGGAAGACTGATCGGGCCTTATCAGTACGGCTTCAGACGTGGTAAGTTCACCATCGACCAAATTTACAAATCCTGGAAAAGACCCTTGAAAAGCAAGTCGACACCCATCATCCCTTTGTCGACTATAAAGCTGCGTTCGATAGCCCGATAAGGGATTGCCTGTACGCCACCATATCTGAGTTCGGTATACCAGCGAAGCTCATACTGTTTTGCAGAATGACATTGAGCAACACAACCAGCTCCGTCAAGGTAGGAAATAACCTCTCAGAGCCATTCAATATCGTTCGGGGTTTCAGACAAGGGGATCCACTGTCATGCAACCTCTTCAACTTCGTGATGGAAGGGGTGCTCTGAAAAGCAGGTGTTCAAGGTAGTGGCACTATTTTCTACAAATGTGTCCAGCTTCTTGCGTACGCCGATGACATTGACATTATCGGCCGCTGTAAGCGAGATGTCACAGCTGCGTTTTCTGCTATCGAGAAGGAATCATCACGAGTGGGTCTGGCGGTGAACGAGGGTAAAACGAAGTATATGTTGTCTACAACGCGGAACACACGGCGTGTAGGAACGCACGTTATTGCGGACAACTGTACCTTCGAAGTTGTACCAGAATTTATTTATCTTGGCACCGCCGTTAACAGCAACAACGATATCAGCCTGGAGTTCGAACGGAGAATCACTCTTGCTAATAGGTGTTACTATGGGCCAAGTAAGCAATTGAGTAGTCGATCCCTCTCTCGCATGACCAAACTAACACTTTACGAGACGCTCATCATACCCGTGTTGCTTTATGGCGCAGAGGCATGGGTAGTGTCATAAAGTGATGCAGCCGCTCTTGGGGTGTTCGAGAGAAAAGTTCTTCGTAAGATCTTCGGTCCTGTGCGCGTTGGCAAAGACTACCGTTCAAAAAGAACCACAAGCTGAATGAGCTCTACGCCGACATTGACGTAGTTCAACGCATCGCCATCCAACGCCTGCGTTGGCTAGGGCATGTCGTGCATATGGATGAAGAAGTTCCAGCAAAGAAGGTGTTCGAGGGAGTTAAGACTCTGTGTGGAAAAAATACAATAATAAAACTTTATTTTTTCTGAGCAAGAGCTCCTTTATTGAATTCAGAATTAATTTTATATTTTAATGCTTACATCTATTTATACTATTTATAAATACAATTTGGTTTGACAGAGGAAGACCATTGCTCCGGTGGAAAGACCAGGGGGAGGGAACCCTATGCTCGCTTGGTGTACAGAATTGGAGAAGGCGCGCGCGGAGCAGAGGCGCCTGGAGAGAGCTAATGAGGTCGGCCGTAACTCGGTAACGGGTTGTTATGGCCACCTAAGTAAGTAAGTAAGGTTCAATATGGAAAGGGAAATGTAGCCCGTAGTCTAAGTGGCATCGCTGTCTCTATATGCGATGAGGCTGCCAAACCTAACCCAACATAACCTACCCTCTCTTAAGCGCACCCTCTCTTTACCGGATACGGGCAGTTATATTTCATAGAATTGACACAAAAGCATCTATTGAGCGGACTCAAACTCCTCAGAGGCGAGAAAAATATTAACAATTTGACTGAACAGCTACAATACTTACATACATACACACATACAACATACTAAATGGAAAAGGGGGCTTCCCGGGAAAAGTGTTGCCCATGCACCCATTTAGTTTGGCTCACTGCGTTTGATACTATTATTTCTGGACAACGCAGCAGCTCACACCCGTGATACACGTTTAAAGAATTTTAGATCAAGGAGTGATTCGATCAAGCATATCTTGGCAAGCTTAGATTCTTACTTACTTACTTAGCTGGCAACTACAACCGATGGCCGATCTTGACCGCTCCCAAAATGTTGAGCCATTCGCATCTGCATTGCAGGAGTTGAGGCCGGCTGGAAACACCAAGAGCGGTCAAGTCGTCGTCGACTCGGTCTTTTCAACGTTGATGAGGACGTCCTTTTTTCGAAAAAAACACCTTCTTTGCTAGAGCGTTATTGCCCAGTCGCTCAACGTGACCTAGCCAGGGCAGCCGCTGAATTTTAATGCGCTTCACTAGGTCAAAGTGGTTCCATCTTATTCGGTATGCATCATTCACGCAAATTAGATCATAGATCTTGCGAAAATTGTTTCTCTCGAAAGCTTTTATGTTATACCCGTACATACCGTAAGACTAGGAGTACGAGAGATTGATAGAGCTTCTTTTCGTGCATCGAAATTCCTCGCTGGATCTGTTGGCTAACGTTGTTGTTGTTAATACTGGATCCTGGGTAGACAAAGTTCTTAGCTATGCCGAACTCGTAATTGCCAGTCGCATCCTGCTGTCCAACACGCGTAGACTTTTTGATTGTCGACACCAGGTACTTTTTCTTGCCTTCGTTTACCGTAAGACCCACTTAACGGGAATATTTTTCAAGATTGGAGAAAGTTGCACTGACTGCCCGCTGACGAATGCCAATAATGGCATTCGCGGCGAATATCGCAGACAATGGAACGATGAGCTGTATGAGCTTTACCACGACATAGACATAGCGCAGCGAATAAAGATCCAGCGGCTACGTTGGCTGGGTCATGTCGTCCGAATGGATATAAACGCTCCGGCTTTGAAAGTATTCGATGCGGTACCAGCTGGTGATAGTAGAGGAAGAGGAAGGCTTCCTCTGCGTTGGAAAGGGCAGGTGGAGAAGAACTTGGCTTCACTTGGTGTGTCCAATTGGCGCCGGTTAGCACGAGAAAGAAACGACTGGCGCGCTTTGTTAAACTCGGCCAAAATCGCGTAAGCGGTTATCGAAGAAGAAGAAGAAGTAAGCGAGAAGCCTGATACTTTTATAGAAAATAATCAAATGGAAAAAGTCGCATGATTGAGAGTCGCTTTGTCTGAAAACCCGCTTTGTTTCAAATGGCTCAGAAATATCTTTGCCAATTCTCACTGTGCCGGAAGTGTTTCTGACGGCGGTTTCGACGTTCAACCGTCCGACTGTGACGAGGTCTTGAGAACGTTTGGCTTAAAAATAATTAAGCAGCGGATTCGGATGGCCTACCGGCAGAGCTATTCAAGACCAGATCCGACAATTTTGCTTGTTGACGAAGCCACCGAGGTGAAAATGGGCCTAATCATTCAAGATGATTTTTCGATGGAATTCCGCATAATTTCATGCATTTCAACGACCCAATCAGCAAAGGCACGACGTTGTCAATGATCGGCCGGCTTGAGTTCTTGTGTTAACTGGACTTCATAAGCCTTAAGACCCAAATCTTTATGCAATTTGACAAAGGTGAGTCAAGAACCACCGAGAGAAAGGTAACTTCTAAAACACTCAGACTAAAACGCCCTTTATATGTATAAAATCAACTGGAAAGTAAGAGGAAAGATATTCAAGGAGGAAAGGAAAAAAGTGACAGAGAGAAAAAATAAAATAGAATAGCGGCAAAAACAGAGATAGCTAGTCCTGTGAGCATTTTCCAGATTCTTTGGCAAATCTGAAAATCTGTCCCTTAAATGGACTCCTCTCTTGAAGAGAAAAACACTAACTGACGTTGAGTGTCCGCTCAGGCGAGGTTTCTCTGTGCATGCAATTTATTCATGTTAACAACGGTTCATCAGGTACCGCTTGTTGTAAAAGCTTCGTACAACAAATAAATAATGCTGCTTGTTCAAAATCGATTCATAATTTCAAAAGCCACAGCTTGTCGCATTTCCTTTAGTCAGATTGCAACTATGTAACTTTGCCAGGAGTAGAAAATGTAAGCACTACCGAAGAGAGAAGCATACGAGTACCTGCTTTCTTGAGCGCATTGTTGCTTTTATGGGCGTATTGTTGCTTTCATATGAATTTACATATTTATGAACCTCAATTATGGAGATGCCAGGTAGAGTTGTGTGCGGCATTTCAATTTGCTAGACAAGTTGTGCTCTTCTCAAGCATATGTATGTGCGTATGTATGTACTCGTATGAGTTAAGTACAAAAATAATTGCAAAAAAAATATGGAAAGAAGACAACACACTTTCATATATATAAAGCAAGAATGCTGCGAATTGCTATATAAACTACTTCGTACGAGTACCCCCATAAATATTTTTATTACTTAACAATTATGTTAATGTAATTACGCACACTTGTACATTGATATATGCATACACTTGTGCTCACATAATTAAGGCACTTTGTTATATTTTTTATCAACAATTCTTTCGTTAATTTTTATAAAAATATACTTTATTTTATTATATTGGCTGTACAACTAATTAATTTCGTAGTTTTTTGTTAAAACCCCCTTTTATTTAAGTATAAAAGTTTTTTTTTTTTTATTTAAGAACTTTATTTTGTATTCTGTCTATACTTACAATTCTTAGAAGACATTTTACAAATATTTGGTTACATTTAAGAGTGGCTTTGATTTTAGTATTAAAGGAATATTTCCAGTGAAATATCCTTTCTAATAAATAAATTCAATATTTTATAGATGGCTCTTGGACGAGCTGGATTGGTGTTTTTCTTTTCAACCTTAAAAAGACACATGATGGTGACATGAGGGTAGAGGCCAGTTCATTTGGGTGCGATTGAAGTCGATTTCGGTATTTACTGGTTACATTTTGTATTTCCTCTTTTATTGAAGGGATGTCTAAGTCCCGATGAATTTGGGCATTTGTCACGTACCACGGAGCGTTGACTAGGGTGCGTAGAGTCTTGGACTGGAAACGCTGCATGATTTCCAAGTTTGAATTTGACGCAGTACCCCACAGTTGGATTTCGTAAGTCCAGACTGGTTTTATCACAGATTTGTAGATAAGTAGATAAGTTTGTTGTCCATTGAGAGGGTGGATTTGCGGCTTAGCAGCCAGTACATATTACGAAATATTAAACCTAGAGCTTTCCTTTTTGTAAAGATATGCGTAAGCCGTTTATCCAAATGAATGCCTAGATATTTATCACTATCACATTGCGGAATTGGAATACGGTTTAAGTTGATTTGTGGGCAGGTGGTTCTTTTTGTGGTAAAGGTTACGTGTTGAGATTTATGTTCGTTTACTTTCAACCGCCAGCTCCGGAGCCATTTGGAGATTTTATTTATGCTTATTTGGAGCATGTAAGAGGCTTCTACGGGATCCACTGCTGTCGCCATAATAGCGGTGTCATCGGCAAAAGTGCCTTTTGTG
This sequence comes from Anastrepha obliqua, assembly GCF_027943255.1. Classification (NCBI taxonomy): domain Eukaryota; kingdom Metazoa; phylum Arthropoda; class Insecta; order Diptera; family Tephritidae; genus Anastrepha; species Anastrepha obliqua. Next base: position 25,692,625 of record NC_072893.1, on the reverse strand, counting down.
GTTGGCAGATCGTGTGTAAAAATTAAGTACAGGATTGGACCTAATATACTGCCTTGTGGGACCCCAGCTTTAATTTGTTGGAAATTGGAAATTTCATTTTCGTAATTTACGTAGAACATTCGTTGGTTTAGATATGATTTAAGGAGCAAATAGGTATTTAGTGGTAATTTCTTTTTTATTTTAAAAAGTAGGCCTTGGTGCCACACTCGGTCGAAGGCTTGTGATATGTCCAGGAAAACTGCTGAACAGATTTGTTTTCGGTCGAGCGCTGTTTGTATTTTTTCGACAAGTCTATGGACTTGCTCAATTGTCGAATACTCATTCCTGAAACCAAACTGATGTTTCGGAATTATTTGTTTGCGTTCGATAAAAACCATTAAACGTTTAAGGAAGATCTTTTCAAAAACTTTTGACAGTATTGGTAGAAGACTGATAGGGCGATAGGATTTCACTTCATCGCCTGGTTTTCCTGTCTTGAGCACCATTTTAATTTCTGCTACTTTCCATTGAGCTGGAAAAATGTTTCTGGTTAAGCACGCATTAAACAAATGGGTAATGAAATTATAGGGTTCAGGAGGTAGTTTTTTGAGAATTTCGGCTGTGATGCGATCATATCCTGGTGCCTTGTGATCTTTTAGCTTTTTAATAGTGCTAACTATTTCACTTTTGGTGAACTTCTTCATCGGTAGCTCCATTTGGTAGGGTTCGTTTAAAAAGCGTTTAGAAATGGCTTGTTGAGTGACTTCCAATGTTTTACCAAGTTCTTCTTGATTTTGTCATGGATCTTTGTCGAGTAATGCCTCCAATTCTTCGTCTTCAAACTTTTTTGGTGGACCTAATCGCTATTTGTCTTATGTGTCAAAATCACCACTTTTATCATCATCACTTTTATCAAAGGTCATCATGCCCTTAATTTTTGAACGACTTTGACGTGCTCTTTTCGGTCTGGCCGCGCCTTTAGCACGATATTCGCTTGATTGGTCGGTTGTTTCAGGGTTGTAAGCATAAATCTCAAAGTCTCATCTCCCGTAATGATGCATTTGAGCTTGTCCTGATAGTCTGAAAGCATTGTTTCACATACATCAACGCGACGACTTTTTTCCAAGAAATTGAGAGTTTTCGGTACCAAACGAGATTTGACTTGTCGTAGGCCGAAATGGTCTTTCAAAATGGTTTTCACAGATCCTTCTGATATTCCGATCATATCAGTAAGGTCATTAACAGTCAACCGACGATTTTTGAGCACTAACTCCTTCACTTTATTGACGTGTTGGTCATCTGTTGACGTCGATGGTCGTCCGGAGCGCTCCAAGTCATCAACACGTTCTCGACCCTCTTTGAAGTCTTTGTACCACTTATAAACATTTTTCTGCGACATGGTCGAGTCACCAAATGCCTTCTGCAACATGCTAAACGTTTCCGCAGCCGAAATTTCATTCCGCAAACAAAATTTGATGGCACTTCTCTGCTCAATCAAATCAGACATTGTAAAAATCGAAAAATGCACTCTTGGTCGTTTGGTAAACATAGGCGTAAATATATTACTGATAATGACATTCACATGAAAGTTGGCCCAGATGTTATTAACAGTGCTGCCAACTCATGAAAAAAATAACTCGGAACACTACCTTTACTGAAATAAAAGCCTTGTGATAGGTTTATATTATATGTCTGGAGTTTTAAAGATGAATTCTGTTACGGTAAAAGAATTATTTGATAAAGACACAGGAGTACCATATTTTAGAGCAACAATGTCTGGATCTAGATTTGAGTTCCTAACAAACTGTTTGAGATTCGACCATAAAAATACTCGTGAGGAACGTCGTAGAGAAGATCGATTAGCTCCAATAAGAGAACTATTTGATGACATTGTGAAGAAAACCACCAGTTTTTACACTCCAACATATGGTATAAAAATAATATTGATGTGTGACTCAAAAACATTTTATATGATAAACGCAGAGGTGTACTTAGGTAAAGAAATCAAATAAAAATTTGTAGCAAATGTCTCTAAAGCATATTTTGCGAATTTTTTTTTATAATTCAATAAGAATTTAATCAATAAACACACTGAAGTTAAAAAACCTATTTTTGTAACTTATTTGGAAAATATAATCTATAAAAATTATGGGTGCTCAGGCACCCTGGGTTGGAAAAGTCCATGTAAACTATGGGTAGGGTTCTAGGGTTAAAACCTATAGTTGATTATATAACAAAAATCTTTTAAATGAAAGCTCCAAACTTTGTACGAAATCAACAAAAATTTACAAATTCCAAAGAATTACCATCAAAGTTTTTAACTTTTTAATCAGAATTTCTAGAATTCTTCTGAGTAAGCAGTTTCTTAGCCCACTCAATTCTATTATAATAAAGTATCTGCTCAAGTCACTCATAAATTGCTTTAAGTATTGAGATTTGTTTTTGCATACAATATTGAACATTTTCCTCCATATTAAGCACTCGTGGAAACATTTTTCATGAAAGAAAATAGGCAACGCTTCAGCGAAAAAAATTGCCGAAACCTTTGTCATTTAGTACCTACTTTAAAAAGTGGAAAGGACACAGCATACAGCATTGTAAATTATTTTGAAGAAAATGGTATAAATCAATCTAATGTTGTAGTGATTGGATGTGATGGTACGTCAACAAATACTGGGTGGAAGAATGGTGCAATAAAATTCATTGAAACGCGTTTAAAAAGACCAGTACAATGGGCTATCTGTCTCCTCCATTTTAATGAATTACCTCTGAGGCATCTAGTTGAAATACTTGATGGTAAAACAACAGGTCCTCAGTCTTTCAGTGGGCTTCTTGGCAAACAGCTGGCTAAATGTCCATCGTTGCTTTTCAGAGGATCGAATGCTCTCTTCCACGAACGCTTGACGCAATAAGCTTAAGTAAAGATCAGAAATACTTACATGACATTGCCATTGCTATTGATGCTGGTTTTTGCTCCCCAGATCTAGCAAATCGAGATCCGGGACCAATATCACACTCTCGTTGGTTGACAATTGCAAACAGGTTCCTACGATTATACATTTCTTTGCAGGAGCCATCTAAAAATCTCATTCAAATTGTAAAATACATTTTGACTGTATACGCACCTCTATGGTTCGAAATCAAAACAAATTCGTCAATAGTTGACGGACCTAAACATATTTTAGAATGTATTAAAAAATGTAGAATCTTATCTTCAGAAGTCCAGGCAGTAGTTCATAAGGTTATTCAAACAAATTCCTTTTTTGCCCATCCAGAAAACATTCTTCTCTCGATGGTGGTAGATGACAGAGAGCATGTCCGCGATCTTGGATTGAGGCGAGTTCTGAAAATAAAAGAAATCCCTTCAAAAGACAAAAATATTAGAAACTTTTTGGTTCCTAAACTGAACTTTGAAGCAAATGAACATTTTGAGTTAATTAATTGGTCTGAAATGAAACTTACCTGCCCCCCAATTTTAGACAGCCTTTCTTCTGAAGATATCTTGCAATTAATTTCTGATAAAGAAAAACCTAAATTAACCATAGATTTAACAAATATTCCATGCCATACGCAAGCTGTGGAGCGTTGCGTAAAACTAGTAACTCAAGCGTCCTCAAAAGTGTATGGGAACGAGAGACGTGATGGGTTTATAAGAGCAGCACTCACTTCTCGTACAGTTATGCCTCAATTTGACACTAAAGCAGACTTTGCCACTTCCGAATAAATAAGTTTTCATCTTTGGTTGGTTGGTTGGGAAGGGAGTGGGTGGAACTCGTAGTACAGTCACCTTCACGCGGTGAGTTCTGAGTCGTCCAAAAAGGGCGGGCCAAGAGCTGTACAAAACTTCTTTAAGATAGTGTGGTTAGTGGGCGCGCTAAGAGGGGAATAATTTATTCTACTTATATACTCAAGAAGACTTATACAAAAATTAAAATAGAGAAACTAACCACCCGCAATTACGTAAATTTATACAAGAAATGACATTTTCCACTTCTTTTCAGGGGCTGTAGGGGCTTTGATAGAGCGGTAGACGTTTTTCTTTTCAAACTATACCTGATGTTGTAATAGTCTACAAAAAATGAACTTTATCTAACATCATTTCCACCTCTTACAATTTTTCGAATATTTGTTCAATTTATTATAAAATTTGTAAATTTTAAATGCAATGCGCGAACGGAAGATATTAACCGATTTGAAATTTCTTTTTTTTTCCTGAATTTGTATTGATATGTAGCAACTTTTCCCTGCTATTACGATATGATTTGAAAAAATTTACGTATTTCACTCCGGTCTAGTGTTCATATGTGCATGCATGCATTTGTGAAAATGCTAAAATTCGGCTGAAAAAGTGTACAGCCATAAGCTGAATTAATTTCATGGAAACCATTTTTCGCAAAATTAAAATGTGGAGTGCTCTCGCACATTATCGTACGAAATTTGTATTCTGAGAACAGCAACAAGCAGGTGAATACTTAAAAACGAAACCACAAATCGGTTTTCCCGATACAAAAGTGCCTTCAAATAGAAAATTAAATAATAAAAATAAAAGAGCAACAATAACAAAGAGCACTTCAATGAGAAACGGAAGGCATTTATGTGCAAGATTCTATAGTCTCTCTTCTCAGTAATTGTGGAGAAAGCGGTTTATTGCACAAGTATGGCATGCACGAGCATACATACAATCAGCACAAGGCTCTTCAAGTAGCAGCTCCATTAAAGAAGAGCAAAAACTCGCTCAGTAGCTTTCTCACAAAGTTGGATATTGCAAACCCTTAAAGGACTACCCCAAGGCGAATTTACTACAGGTGACAGCAAACACATATAAGTAAAACCCTACATGTATTTGTTGTTGCGTTTGGTGGAAGCGAAATGTATGAATGTAAACATACCAATACATAAAAACAAAGCATATCATTTTGACGTAAGCCATATCTACGGTGAAAAACTCAGCTGGGTGAATGCTGTCACCTTATTAAATCCACCTTGGACTACCCCTTAATGATGAAAAGATCTTTACTGGTGTTGCCAATATCAGACCGTTACCCGACTCTCAGCGAATTTTACAGAATGGGCCGTTGAGCTGACGTTGGCGGAGTAATAAATCGGTTTGTTTACGAAAAAACTAAGAATGTGTTAGTGATATACGAAAAAAATTACGTCAATGGCACTTCGTTGCCATCTGAACAACGACTGATTGGGCGAGTGTGTGACTACATATATACATATGAAACGATCGTGCAGAATTCGGCTGGCAAATCACCGCCGTGAAGTGGCAGTCGCCATTCCTCTCACCCTTTTTGGGTGTTTCGCCGAGCTCCTCCTGTTTGTGGTGTGCGCCCTATCTTTCTGCCTTACGCTCTTTCGCTTCCGTTAGTCGCCTGTTTTGGCTTTTGGCTTTGTTGTAGACTCTACCCAGTTCAGAGGCCACTATATCTGGTGGCATGATACCCGATATCACACATACAGCTTCATACAACACTGTCCTGAAAGCACAGGCAACTCTAAGGGCACTTAGTCTAAAAACTATTATATTTGCGGCAATTTGGAGAGGCCTCCGTGTCCTGTGGGCTTGAAACTACAAAAAAATTATAGAAATTATTTTCCAATAGCGCTCGTCCCTAAGCAGGTAATGGCTAACCTCCAAATGAGTTTCTGCCCTGTAAAAGTTTCCCATAAAAATGTACTGCCATGTAGAAACGGTTACCCCATTTGTGCCACAACATCAAAGGGTGCCTATCGCAAAGCGTAGGTGAGACCTTTCAAGAGCGAATTTATTATTAATATTAACTTTGAGAGGTTTCAGTGGCCAAATGGAAGCTTCAACTAAAACTCTATGCAATGCGATAGTAGGATAATATAAAAAAGGTGAATGGTGGTGCAATGTTTTTTTCTTTTTCCTTTTAATATCTCTCCTGTGTGCCACCACTAATGCATGAAACCTTCTTTGAGCCTTTTAATGCGCCACAATGTTAACTCTCGTTCTTTGAATAAAGATTATTCGCCTCACAACCGAGACGCAGAGTAGCGCATACAAATTTTAAATAAAAATATATTTTCCCTCTTTCAGCTGTTTACTTTTTTCATATCTTTTTTTCTTTTTTCATATCTTTTCTTTTATTTTCTTACTTCAATTTGCCTTACATTAAATGCAAAATGTTTTGTTGTTTTGTGTGTTAAATGGAAAAGCAAACGACCCGAGCAGCTACACAAAAAGGAATTGATAAGCAAATTCTACAGAAAAAAAAACATTTAATATAAGCAAAAGCAAATACGCGGAAAAAATATGGCGGATATTGAGGGGAAAGAAGGTTAAATGTGGCCGAAAAGCGAAATGAATTTGCAAATTGCATGGCTGTGCAGCTTCTGGGGCTTCCAAACTGAACGGGACAACGCCATGCCTTGGGTTTTCCTTTCTGTTTTTTATTTATTTTTTGTCTACTGCACTAACACTGATGAGCGCAACATGCAAATAATTGTATACATACACACACACATATATATATTAGGGATACCCAATGTGAAAGGCCGGGATTACCGAATCTCAGGCTGCCGTTGTGATTTAAATATCATCCCGATACCCTAAACGTTGACGACGGAATTGCCGTTCCGCTACCCGACCATGACGAGGTGAGAATAGCGATAACTCGGCTAGAGAACACTAAAGCCACGGGCGCCGATGGACTACCGGCTGAGCTATTCAAGCATGGCGGCGAGGAGCTGGCGAGGTGCATGCACCAGCTCCTATGCAAAATATGGTCGAATGAAAGGGTGCCTGCCGATTGGAATTTAAATTTAATCCATAAGAAAGGTGATCCTGCAATCTGTGCTAGGGATTAGTCTTCTAAATATCGCCTGGTTTTAGCGAGCGTATTGTGTGAAAGGCTAAAGGCCACCTTCAACCAACTGATTGGACCTTATCAGTATGGCTTTAGACCGGGAAAATCAACAATCGACCAGAAATTTACAATACGCAGGAAATTGGGCTGGAAATATTCACAGTATAAGTCTTAGTAAAGACGCATGAAAGGAGAATCCACACACACCGTCTTTTCGTCGACTTCAAAGCTGCATTCGACAGTACGAAAGGGGTTGCCTATACCCTATGATCAGAAAGTACCGGGAATGTTTAAATAAACCAAAACAGAATTAAATTTCAGCCAAATTTATTTTATCTCCCTCAAAATATGATCCATCTGAAGCAACATACAGGTGCCAACGTTTAACCCAGTCCTCCATGCCCCCCTGGTAAGTTGACGAAGGGATAGCCTTCAGCTTCTTCGTCGCATTCTCTTTGATCTCCTCTATCGACTGAAACCTCTTTCCGCGAAGTGGTAACTTCAACTTGGGAAACAAAAAGAAGTCACGTGGGGCAGCGCCGCCAGAATTGGGAAGGACCTCTCCGAGCTGTTTGATACCAAACGAGGTTTCAGATAGGGTGACTCGCTGTCGTGTGACTTCTTTAACCTGATATTGGAGAGGGTCGTGCGAGGCGTAGAACTTAGCTGCTCAGATACAATATTTTATAAGAGCCTACAATTGTTGACGTATGCCGATCATATTAAAAACCGCGCTGTTAGTTCTGCCTTCTCCAAACTGGTTAAAGAAGCAAAGCGAATGGGTCTGGAGGTGAATCAGGACAAAACGAAGTACCGCCTGTCATCAAAGAAACAGTCGGCGCACTCGCGTAACGGCACCCACGTCACTGTTGACAGTTATGATTTCGAGGTTGTAAGAGACTTCGTTTATTTAGGAACCAGCATTAAAACCGATAACAATACCGGCCTGGAAATCCAACGTAGAATCTCTCTGCCAAAAAGTGCTACTTTAGACTAAGTAGGCAACTGAGCAGTAAAGTCCTCTCTCGACGAACAAAACTAACACTCTACAAGGCTCTCATCATGCCCGTCCTAACGTATGGCGCAGAAGCTTAGGCGATGCAACATCCGATGAAGCGACGCTTGGAGTGTTCGAGAGAAAGATTCTGCGTAAGATTTTTGGACCTTTGCACGTTGGTGGTGGCGATTATCGCAGGCGATGGAACGATGAGCTGTATGAGCTTTACCATGACATAGACTTAGCGTAGCGAATAAAGATCCAGCGGCAACGTTGGCTGGGTCATGTCGTCCGAATGGATACAAACGCTCCGGCTTTGAAAGTATTCGATGCGGTACAAGCTGGTGTTAGCAGAGGAAGAGGAAGGCCTTTTCTGCGTTGGAAATATCAAGTGGAGATGGACTTGGCTTCACTTGGTGTGTCCAACTGGCGCCGGTTAGCACGAGAAAGAAACGACTGACGCGCTTTGTTAAACTCGGCCAAAATCGCTAAGCGGTTACCAATTAAGAAGAAGAAGATCCGTATGCTAGTTCCTGCTTTAAAATGTTTGGTGTGTTTTGTTTTGAATTCTAATTTTCAGCAAAAAGTTTTTTGTTAATATTTTTCATAAAATAACGGGTTTCGCAAAATTAATCAATTATGGAAAGATTTATAATATTTGCAAATATCGTCATACGGTAATCATATTTGACACTTGTGAGCTAGACAGCTGCAGCATACAAACAGACAAGCAATGGAACACGTAAGGGTCAAAATAGATTTCCGTCATTCAAAATAATTTTTTTTTTTTTAGTAAAAAGTTGAATGGTTAATTTTGCCCACCCGATTAATTTTGCGCCACCCGTTATTATAATAAAATGTTTTTAGATTTAGCAAGAAACTATCGGGTTATTAAATTTTAACTCAATTTAAGAAAGTTTTTTGCCTCGATTAGTCCCGTTATCCCGGGACTGCTAATAATAGCATACCTATTACCATAATATGTATATACATATATTTCTGTCTGTATTTGAATGTAAATACACATGCGTTCATAATAATAGCAGCGCTAAGTTTTGATTATTTGTCTCTGTTCTTTATTTTTTTCTTCATATAAATATTGTATACACAGTACAACAAAAACTATATAACTTAAAGTCTCAAGCAAGGAATTTTAAAAACTCGAAAACTTTCATCAGAATCTAATCTTGTAGAGACATTTTTAACAAAAATTTCAAGTATGTAGTTTTATAGTCGAAGGAATTTTTGTGGCGCGCTATATTTTAAAGTTTTCCCTATTTCCTTACTTTTTATATATTTTTATTCTATCCTTTACAAAATTCCTTTTTTTTTCTACCCTTTAGAAAATTTAAAAAAAATCCATAAAATGGATTTCACAATTTCAAACTATTTAGTCGGAATCTTTAGGAAAATACTTGGTATGCAAGTTGGTAGCCCATTTAATTTACCTCTAGCTATTCAATGTTTAAATATTCCCGCATGAGCATCAAATAATAGAAAAACATTTTTCTAATAGCGGTCGCCCCCCGGCAGGCAATGGCAAACATCCGAGTGTATTTCTGCTTTGAAAAAGCTCCTCATAAAAAATTATCTGCCGTTCGCTTGAAACTGTAGGTCCCTCTATTTGTGGAATAACATCAAGACGTACACGGCTAAACATCTAATAGAAGTGTACGCACCACTTTTTTTTTTTTTACTGAATGTATGCACTAGCTCGAAAAACGCTTTGGGTTTCAACATTTTTTTTCCAGTAATCTTGTGTATTTTCTTCATATAAAAAAGGTGTATGGAAGAGAATGCATAACACCATAATTTATTTGAATTTATATGCGCTACACGACTGAGGACTGAGAATATTTCTGAAAATTCGGACGAAAATTTTTGAAGTTCTTTAAAATTTTGTAGAAAATTTGAAACCTGTCTTTGTTATAGCATGAACTATATTTTTCCATCTACCATCTACCAAATTGTAGCCGTGATCATACAAAGCAGGCTCAGAGATATCGAACGCTCCTTAAGAAACGATGGTTTTCGCCCTCACCGAAGCTGTGTTGACCAAGCCGACACACTTCGGATTATAGTAGAACAATCAGTCCTACATTTTGTTCGTAGACTTTAAGAAGGCGTTCGACACTATCAAAGGAGACGCAATATGGCTGGCACTGAATAGAAAGGGAGTTCCCGTCAAGATAATCCGCCTCATCAAAGCCCTCTACGAGAACTCCGAACTGGCAGTGATTCACAAAGGCGATATCCGCGATCCATTGACTACCAATGCAGGCAATATAAGACAAGGTTGTCCCCTGTCGGCCCTTCTCTTCGCCATCGCCCTTGATGACATCATGAGCCAACTGACACTGCACAAAAAAGGCATCGTATAGAATTTCACCAGACATCTTGAGGACCTGGACTTCGCCGATGACATCTGCCTCCTCTCTCACAAACTCTCTGACATCCAAGCGAAGGCGAACAAACTAGTCACGCTGGAATGTACTATCGAACTGGAGGTCAACATCGCCAAGACCAAGGCCATGAGAGTTAAGCACAATAACGCAAGCCAGATATTGGTTGACGGATGCCCGGTGGAATTCGTCGAAAGCTTCTGCTACCTCGGATGCATCATCACGGCAGATGGTGGAGCAGATGAAGGCGTCAACACATTGAGAAACCCACCAGATGGCATCATGAGAATGGAACTGGACTGGAACCCGCAAGGGAGCAGAGGTCGCGGTCGACCAAAAAACACTTGGAGAAGGTCGATGCAGCGCGAATTAGCAGATGCCGACATCTCATGGGACAATGCAAAAACAACAGTACAGAACCGTATACGATGGAAGAGTCTTGTCGAGGCCCTATGCCGGGAGCAGTGAACAAGGAAAAAATTACATTTTTATAAAACAAATACAAGGGGTAAGAAATAAAATACGAGCTGTATCGCAAAGTTTGACATTTTTTGGCTTTTACGTACTCAGAACGTTTTGAAATACCAGCGCTATTTGTGTTGTTTACAGTTACTTAAAAGATTCATCTCGGTCCAAAAAGGGAATTAAATCGTGAACATTTTCGTGCGATTATTTTTTACAACTTTCGACGTGGATTAACTCAGCAACATTGCATGGATGAATTTAATTCATTTTTTGGCGATGAAGCTCCATCAAGGACCAGTGTTTATCGATGGTATGGTGAATTCAATCGTGGTCGTAGTTAACTCCAAGACGAATTTCGAGAATGTCGTCCAAAATCAGTTGTTGTTCCGAAAATCATTGATGCTGTGCGCGAACTGATATTGCAAGATCGTCATGTGACCTATCGTGAGATTGAGACAATCTTAGGCATTAGTGGGACCAGCATACATTCAATATTGCATAAACATTTGACTGTCAAAAAAATTTGTTCGCGTTAGATCCCACACAATTTGTCAATCGGTCGAAGGAAATGCTCAAAAAATACGATCGCGGGGCTTCGAAACACGTCTATGACATCGTGACAGGTGATGAATCATGGATTTACGCGTATGAGCCCGAAAGTAAACAGCAGTCGACTGTATGGGTGTTTCAAGATGAGCCAAATCCAACAAAAGTTGTTCGCGCACGAAGCACTTCCAAGCAAATGGTCGCCTGTTTTTTCGGAAAAACTGAACATGTCGCAACCGTACCACTAGAACAACGCAGAACAGTAAATTCTGAGTGGTACACAACCATTTGTTTGCCAGTTGTCTTCCAAGAAATTAGGAAAACCAATCGCCAAAGACGGATCATTCTTCACCAGGACAATGCGAGCTCTCACACATCGGCTCAAACAACTGCATTTTTGAGCACCCAAAACATCGAATTAATGGGTCATCCGCCGTATAGTCCTGACTTGGCACCGAATGACTTCTTTTTATTCCCGTACGTAAAAAACAAACTGAGAGGTAAACGTTTTTCGACACCGGAAGAAGCGGTTGCGGCATTCAGAATGCATGTTTTGGAGGTACCTCACTCAGAATGGCAAAGGTGCTTCGACAATTGGTTCAAACGCATGCAAAAGTGTATAGATCTTCATGGAGAATATTTTGAAAAACAATAAAGTGATTTTCGATGATTAAAATTTGTTTTTGTTCTCTAATCCCGACATATAAAAGGCACCACTCGTAAATAGATAAATAAAATAAAAACAAATTAATCATCAAAATTTTTCAACACATCGCACTGCTATTATTGTGCACACAGGTGTATATGTACATGCATAAGTCAGCACGTAGCTTTCAATGTTTGTTGCTTAATTTTGTTTCATTTATATTTCAACGTTTGACCCCTAAATCCCCTTATTTTTTTTTTGTTTGTTTTGTTTGTCTGATTCTTTTTTCTCCATCCTAAACGAAAGGAATTACAATTTGTGTATTGTAGGCAGTCAAAACAGGGAATCCTTAGACGTACAATACCAATTTGTAGCACAGTAATTGAATGATTGCAATGAAAAGGGTGAAACGATCAATGACACATACACACACACTCACATACATATTGTACATACATACATACAATAGTATATATATTTATATTACGCAGAGCAATCACTCGACGATTTGAAGCAATAATATCATATTTGCATTTTGCAGTCGCTCTAGGAGAGTTGCATAAAATACCATAATTAATACTCTTTCATCCAGTATTCTTAAGCTCCTGCGACTATTTTCTGTTTCCAAATATGAAGAAATGTCTTGATGGTGCGAGATTTGGATTGATTGAAAAAATTTAGATAAAGTCGGGTTTTTCTCATAGCGGACGCCTCTTGATAGGGAGTAGTAAGCCTCCGAGTGTATTTCTGCCATGAAAACCTCTCATAAAAACCATCTGCCGTTCAGAGACATCGTACATCTCTTCGTCTGTGGGACGCGCACAATAAAATCCGAGGAGGTACTTGGACAAACACCCGAGAAAGGACGAACGTACGAATTATATTTTGAAAACAAGGCATTCTTTATTTAAATTTTAAGAGATTGCCGGAAAATGTTCAATAAAATGGAAAATAATTATTTAATCATCAAAATTTATTGTGTCGCCTTCAAAATCGGCTCCATTCGAAGCAATACACCAAGCCCACTATTAGTCCAGTCATCAAAGCACCTTTTAAATGAGTTTGAAGAGCTCTTTTTCAGCTCCTTCAGTGAATTCTCCTCCTTTATGGAACTCTTTGGACTCAAAGCGGCGTCCGCGGAGTAGTGAAAAGTTTTGGGAAATGGAAATTAAGTCACAGGGGGCTAAATTCGGTAAATACGGTGGTTGTGCGATGATATTTGTCGAGTTTTTGGTCAAAAATAGTGTTCACAATTTAAGCCTTGTGAGACAGTGCGTTATCCTGGTGCAAGATCCATGAATTTTCTTTCCACAAATTGGGCCGTTTCCTACGCACTTCCGTCCTTCTCTCTCAAACGTCGCATAACTTCCAAATAATATTCCGTATATTTTATTTACCGTAGAACCATTTGAAACCAATTCCGAGTGCGCAACTCTATGATAATCAAAGAAAACGAGTAGCAGGACTTTCACTTTTGACCGACTTTGACGTTGCTTTTGGGCTACGGCTCATGTGGATAACGCCATTCAGCTGCCCGGTTGCATGTTGATTGATTTGCATGTCAAGTTCACATACCCACGTCTCATCCCTTGTTATAATACGCTGGATAAACGTTGGGTCTGAATTCACTTGCTCAAGCATGTCTTCAGCCAACTTCTTGCGATGAATTTCTTGAAAGAAATTCAACTCTCTTGGAACAAGTCGAGCAGCCACGCGTCTCATGCCCACTTCCTTGCGAACTGATGCGTGAGACACGCTAAGGTCACGGGCTACCTCCCTCAACCTTAGATGATGGTTTTCCAGCACCATTTCCTTGACTTTGTCGACGTTTTCATCCGTTCATCTTCCACGAATTCTCGGCCCTCCGTGTAACGCGCACTTTTTAAATGAACAGTTCCCGATATTTTTTGACAGAATTCGTGAGGCTATCGAGAACATAGGGCACCCACTTTGCAATTCGGTTATGGAAAATTTCATGAAAAGGGTATTGTTCTGTTAGCGGGGTAGTGGTGGTCATTTGCCTGATGCTATTTTCCATTATTAACGGCACACCTTCTTCTTTATAATGAAATAAACATCCGATCAATTAAACTAAAAAATAGCATTTTTCTTTGAATATCAAAATAATACCTCTTATTGGAAAACCCTTTATATAGATTTTTTTTTCTTTTTCTTGGGATGGTGGTTGAGGTAGGGTTTAAAATGCCTTTGCACTTACAGCGACGGTCGTCTTCAGCGTCGAGTTGTGTGCCCACTCAAACATTCCCTACTCCTCTTTCGAGGAGACTCCCTTCCCGGAACTACTTTCTGCATTACTTCGAGAGGGCCTAGAACGGCGTCCATGAAGTAGATCAGTTCTATTCACCCACGTCTAGGTCCACAATATTTGTAGCCAGCTTCATGCTATAGGCTCACCTCCTTATGTCTCTATCTATGTCGCGTTTGTGTTTATTGGCCACAATTGGTTCCTACGTCCAAAATCTTCTCCTTTTAACATACCTATAGCGGTTTGATGTCTTCGAGAGCCTCCATTGCTCCGCTTTTTGGAGCAAAAGAAACATCAGAAGAATGCGATATCAAATTCGTTAGTATCGACTTGTACCCGTCTAATTTTGTCGTGAGTGTTAGGTTAGGTTAGGTAGTGATGATTGCCCAGAGAGTGGGCCCACTTGGACGAAAGAAGTTTGGTTCATGCTTTGTGATGCCATTGCAAGAGCGGAAAAAGAGATGAAGGAAAAAAGGACGAAAGGGGAAAGGGATGGGGAAGGTTGAGTGTTTGTGGACTACGAACAGTGACTGTCGTGAGTGTTACCTCGGGCGTTCGTGAGTATCGTTCGTCAGTCAAACAATTAGTGACCCCGTACTCAAGAGTTCCTACCCTTCAGCCACCAACTACGCATATCGGGGGTAGTGCATAATTTTTTTCTCCATATGTCTTGATGCACACATGGCCGGTACCAGAGTGTTCAACTGTAACAGGTCTCCAAGTAGCACTTGCAGCGTTTGACACTCGTCTCGGTCACATTGGAAAATTACATGCTCTGCATATTCGATCGTGTTGGAGCAGTGCAGGCAGTAGGGATTTTCTGCCTGCTAAAAATGGTGGAGATACGATCGAAAGCTTTCGTGTCTGCTGATTAACTGCGTTGGATAAAAATCAACGTGACCGTGTTTCTGGATTACCATTGGTGCGATAACTGATATGAGCCCATGGGTCAAACGGCCGTTGACTGATAGCTTCCCCACCTGTTGTCATTCTTCTATGACGTTGAAGCCGTTCTGTAGCTCTTTTCTCCTGAATGCGGTCGCGATTCTTAGTGCACTCCATCGTAACACCTGCGCTACGTATTGTACGTTAGATGGTTTAGCTCTCGCCCACATGGGAGCAACATAGAGAGCAGTAATGGATCACCCATGGGAAACAATACCAAATGACGAAGCTTGCAACAAAAATGGTAAAACTGAACTGTTATGGTTTAGTGATTTGAGCTCATATCTGCCCTGCATGTCAACATCTTGAAGATTTTACTGGAATCTCAGTCATGGCTCAATTTAAGCGGCATTCAGCTGTTATTTAACGCACCTAATGCAGTTTCACTTGAATAAATGTACGCCAATTTCGTCATAGCCATCTAATTGCTGATGTGTAGAAATTAATTTATGCCGACATATCAATTTTTTCCGACATTTCATATGCCGTACGCGTCATAACATTACTGTCTGCACAATATCGCCGACGATTACCTTAGCGCGTTGCACAAAATTGGATGCATGGGTTGGTGCGCATGCGCACATCGAGCGACAGCGATTATATAACCGCACCAAAGAAGGTTTATGCGCCAGACTGCCTACGACAGACATTTACTGGTATGCGGCTTAGCAAGTAATAAAAAAAACGCGTCTAGTGAGTCACTAAAAAATACGCCGATTTGTTGTGTAAACGGATTAGGTAAACAAAAGCAAGCATAAACTGTTCAACTACATATTAATGTGCAAGGTGGCGCAAATTAATCATCCAATTTGGTTTTCAGATAACTTTTTCAGTAAATAAAAATATTATTTACAGGGTACAGCACTCGAAGTGTAACCACCTTCAGACCGCTCGCGCAACTGATGCCCGTGCATTTTGCCGAGAGTAAACGGGAAAAAAGAAAATCAGTAATGGATTATAAAGAGTGGTTAAATTTCAAGAGCCGATGTTGAATGTGAACCACACCTAAACGTCATTTCATTTGACATTTTTTAATTTAAGGCTAACTCAATTTGAACCATGGGAAGATACACAGCAGTGGTCAGAATGGTGGCAGGGAATGGCAACAGTGAATGACCAATTTTCGAAGAAAATCATCTTCAGTGATGAGGCACATTTTCACCTCAGTGAATTCGTCAATAAGCAGAATTGGCGCATTTGGGCGAATGATAATCCAAGAGTGATTGCCGAAAAGCCAATGCACCAACAAAGAGTGACTGTTTGGTGCGGTTTATGGGCCGGCGGCATCATTGGGCCGTATTTTTTCCAAAATGCGGCCGGTCAGGCAGTTACTGTGAATACTGTTCGCTATCGAGAGATGATAACGAACTTTTTATGGCCCGAATTGGAAGATATGGATGTGGACGATATGTGCTTTCAACAGGACGGTGCCACTTGTCACAAAGCTAACAAAACAATGGCTCTTTTATGCGAAAAATTTGATGGCCGAACAATCTCACGGCGCGGCGATGTCAATTGGCCACCAAGATCATGTGATTCGACACCGTTGGACTTCTTTCTTTGGGTTTATTTCAAAGAAAAGGTATACGTCGATAAGCCAGCAACAATTCAAGAGCTAAAAAATGAGATAATTCGGCACATTAACGGCATAGAACCTCAATTATGCCTCAGCGTCATCGAAAATCTGGACCATCGGATGGAGGTGTGCCGCCGAGGCTGCGCCGGCTATTTGGCCGATATTTTGTTCCATACGTATTATACGTATTATAATTTAACCATACCAATATTATCATAATAAAGAGAAATGACAATAATTTCTTAAAAGAATTGTATTTGATTTAAAATCAATACCAGCCTTTGAAAGTTAACCACCCTTTATTTGGCTGGAAAATCACAACTAGCGATTGTTCGTAAGCTCGAGCACCTTAAAGTAAATAAAGTTTTTGTTTATCGCACCATCACTCGTTACAATGACACTGGTAGTATCGCGAAACGTCATGGAGTTGGTCATCAAAAGACTGCAACGTCACATGAAATGGTTAAAAAGTGAAGAAGTGACTTCAGCAAAATCTCCGTCCGAGTGCCAATCAAATGGCGAAAGAACTGAGAATATTTGACCGCCGCATACTGCAAACTGATTTTAAAGTAATCAGTCATAGTCAGCTTTGTACATAATTTTTTTGGTTTTTGTGTTTCAGGAGCCAGAGTGGACAATACCATCCAGGTCGAATTTTTCAGGAGAGCCAACTGCAGCGCCATTTTAAAAATTATTAAAATAAATAAACAAATTTCAGATGTAAAAGAAGTTAAATAAAAGGCTTAAAAATTTAAATATCAATTTTAATTTTTTATTTAAAAAAAATTCCTTAAAATACGCTAAATTTTCGAGCTCTAGACCACCGGGATCCCTTAATTTCGGAATAGTCCCAAAATCCCGGGGGTAGAAAATACCGGGTTCAGTAAAATCCCGAAAATTGGCATCCCTAGTAAGGATATACACTTGTTGAGAGCATTCTCATTACAGCTTTTAGCTTTTAGTATATTTGTGTGTATGTCTGCCTCTTTATATAGTTACAAGTACCACGCACGGAATTTCACAGTACTGAACTAGAGCAGCATTTACCAAATTTGGAATCACGAC
This sequence comes from Anastrepha obliqua, assembly GCF_027943255.1. Classification (NCBI taxonomy): domain Eukaryota; kingdom Metazoa; phylum Arthropoda; class Insecta; order Diptera; family Tephritidae; genus Anastrepha; species Anastrepha obliqua. The sequence continues at coordinate 25,674,902 of NC_072893.1, read as the reverse complement.
TAGTCCAAATTACCATTAAACGCATTCAACTCGGTGTTGTCCTAAGAAATAAATATATCCTACATCCCTTTTTGATTAGGGTAGGTTGAGCTGGCAGGCCAAGCAAAGACCTCATGCAGCTATGGACAGAGAAATAGCGCACTTCCCCACAATGACATAGGTATATTATATCCATTATTTTTACTGGATGCCTTTTTTTGTTTTTACAAATTTTTCTTTTATTTCAGTACCATCAAAAAACGTAAAATAAATAAAAATTCAATATACCAGGTATATACCTATGAAGTGAGACTTTCAGCTATTAGTTCATAGATGTCACTAGGAGTATTTTTAAACCTTCCCAAATGTCTTGTTTTTTTCGTCCGTCATCTATCAACAATATTCAGTTCATTGTTTGTTACGTTTCATACAACAATGCATTTTGTCGTTCTTAAAAATGTCGAATCTCGTGTCTTTAAACTACGAATTGCGGACATCGCTTCTCAAGCTCATCAAATGCTTATAGAAGCTTATGGTGGGCATGCTCTAAGTAGAGCACAATGCTTCATGGTTTGAAAAATTCCAAAGTGGTGACTTTAGCTTGGAGAACGAGGACCGTGGCCGGCCACCGAAAAAGTTTGAGGACGCCGAATTGCAACCATTGTTGGATGAAGGTGAGGGCCAAACGCAAGAAATGATGGCAGAGCAGTTGGGAGTGACCCAAGAACCATTTGCAAACGTTTGAAAGACATGGGCATGATTTCAAAGGTCGGAAGATGGGCAAGAACTGACTGAAAGGCAGCAAGAGAACCGAAAAACCACTTGTGAAATGCTGCTCTCCCGGTTCAAAAGGAAGTCTTTTTTGCGTTACGGGTGATGAAAAATGGGTGTATTTCTCCAACGATCGTAGGTCCACCCGGCCACAAGCCAAAAACAACGGCCAAACCAAATCGCTTCGGCCGCAAGGCAATGCTGTGTGTTTTCTGGGATCAGCGTGGTATGATTTGGTACGAGCTATTAAAACCAGGTGAAACAGTTGACGGCGCACGTTACCAACGACAATTGGCCGATTTGAACAGCGCTATATACCGAAAACGCCCAGAATATGCCGATCGGCATCACAAAGTAATTTTTCTTGATGACAATGCACCACCACATCGAAAAAGAGCGTCCCGGGAATTGGTGGAGATGTACGATTTGAAACCGCTGGTGCATGTGGCTTACTTACCAGACTTGGCGCCTTCCGATTATCATTTGTTTGCAACGATGGGCCACGCACTTTCCGAGCAGCGCTTCAATTCTCACGAAGAAGCCAAAAAATGGCTCGATGATTGGGTTGCGGCCAAAGACGGCCAATTTTTTGACGCGGCATCCACAAATTGCTTGCGAGATGGGAAAATGTGTCGCTATGTGTAAATGTGATGGCTATTGTTTTGAAGATTAAATTTGTAACCATTTTTTGTTAACAAACGTTTGAAAATGAAAAAAAAATCTCATTTCATAGGTATACACCTGGTACCTATGCCACTATAAGAAGCTCATAAATCGAAAGCTTTTGTACTCGAAAACGAAAGTGCGCAATTTAATTTCGCATTTTATCGATCTGCAAGGAAAACTGAAATTAGTTTCAAAATAGTAAAATTTGTTGATTAATTACTTGCCGTATTTTTTATTTTGTTGAGTATCCATTATTCACACCTGCGAGGTAACTTTTAACATCTCTCCACATCAATAGAGTTTCACGCTTCCTGTACTCCTTGCCATAGTTCATTGGCATTTTTAATTTTTGTTTGCCCAACCTTAATATCATTCCACAGATTTTGAATGGGCTTAAAGTCGGGGCCTTGTGCTGGCCAATTGAGAACCAGAACTATTTCTTCGGAAAACCAAATTTTCACCACTTTTGATGTACAGGGTGGGCCACAAAGCGTTTGCTTTTTGAACCACCTATTTGTTTGAGAATGGTAACACAAATGACATGTCAAATGTGTTCATAATTAACTTAAAGGTTTGACATTTACGAAATGGGACGCTGAACGAAATTGGGAAATATTGAAAACCTATTTCGAAAGTGGTGAGTCTTCTTCTTCTTCCGCGGTTACGAGTTTTTGTTTCCAAAAATTGAAGAGGATGACATGGACGACATTTGGTTTCAACAGAACGGTGCAACTTGTCACACTGCCAAAGTTACACTCGAACTTTTGGCTACCGTTTTTGAAAACCGAATAATCAGCCGAAATTCCGATATCAATTGGCCGGCTCGGAGCTGTGATTTAAGCCCGTCGGACTATTTTTTGTGGGTAGCCGTTAAGGACAAATGCTATGCGAACCATCCAAAGACGATTGATGCTTTAAAACACGAAATCGAAGTTGCCATTCATGAAATTGGAGCCCAAACAATCGAAAATGTACTTAAAAATTGGGTTGATTGAATGGCCTTCTGTAAAGCCAGTCGTGGCAGTCATTTGAACGATATTATTTTTCATTCATAAATGACAATGTTCAATCTTCAAAATAGAAAAAAAGGTTTGAAAAAATATTGATTAGCTTTTTTTGCAGCCGATTCAAAACGCAAATTTTATATGGCCCACCCTATATACTTGGGGTCGTTATCATGCATGAATAACCGCTTTGGTGCCATGAACTCGAAGGAATATGGCTTCGTCGTAGTTTTGAGAATATCAATTTATCCATATTGCCATTTATTCTCACTATTGATCCCACTCCATTCCAAGAAATGATCCCCAAGCTTTCAAGTTACCCCCACCGTGCTTTAAGGTTTATGTTTGTATACTGGGGATTGAACTCTTGGTCTTTTTTTTTCAAGATGAACGCAAGTTTTCCCATCTAACTTTAGTTTCGTGTGAAAAAGTTTTATTTTCCAGAATTTTATGTCTTTGCTTCAATGGGTATTTGTGAAAAACAAACATGTTTCTTTGTTTTTTTTTTGAAAGTAGTGGATTTTTTCTGGTGGTACTCCCATAAAATTTATTTCCATTGAGGCGTCTCTGCACAAGTCTGCTTGATAGATTCAGGCTATATTTCTCATTTATTTCCAGCGTTCTCGCTCGCAAGGATTTAAGAGGGTCACGCTTACTTTTCTAACCGAAGGCCTTGTCCTGCTGAATTGTTGTCTTTCAACAACTCAAGAAATTACCAAAAAAATTAGCTTGAATTATCTTAACTAATAATACAGAGAAGTCATTCATAGCACACAACGTCGGCATAAAAAATGTACTAAAATCAGTTAACCTTCTAAGTACGATAATAACAATTCCTATAGAGGAGACTGTAAGTGCGCTATTTCTCTGTCCAAAGCTTAATTTGCAAGGACATTTCGATAAGCAGCGAAACAAATTTGAAAATAGTCTACCGAGAGCTGCTAGCAAATACTATTCAATACTCGTAGATTTCCCACTTTTCTATCCAGTCTTTATTGAGTTCTGAAAGATGCCAAAACTAACATACGCAGACTCTCACAGCAAATGTTCATGCACTCATTTTGAAGGTGTCTTAATTTGTTCCACTACTTTGAAATTGTCCTACAGGGTACAGAAGTCATAACTGTTAGCCGTACCGCAAAATTGCGTCCACACTTTCGATTTTTGCTTTGAATTAAGCGAGCACCGAAAAGGCGTTTGACACACTTGACCAACAGACAAGCAGTCAAGCGCACACACTCGGGCAGACACTGCTAACTGGCAAGCTGACATGCCTTCTCATAATCACCTACCACTCTTTCGTCCGCCTCTTTTGGCTGATTTTTTGTTTGCTTCACCTTTTTTTCTCTTTTTTTTGGCATTTCTCGGCGCGCACTTAACATTAAATTTAATTTGGAATTTTTTAAATACGATTTTATTTTAATTATGGAGTGGCACATTAAGCAGCGACCAACCAAATTGCTTAATTACAAAAACATGCATACGTCCATGCATATGTGTGTATGGGCACTGGGCAGTTTAGGTTATTTAAAATTTAATGCTAACTCTTGAAGAATTTAAGTTCCCAAATTCACAGAGCAGTTGTGTGGAAATAAAATGCGGGAAAATCAATTCATTCAGAAGAAACCTAGCCCCAGAGAGAACTTAGTTCCAGAGTTATTAGAGAGAATTACCTCTCTTTCTCTCTAATAACTCTGGAACTAAGTTTCTCTCTGGGGCTAAGTTTCTTCTAAATGAATTGATACAAGTCTTTCAGGGAATGTTTTTTTATTATAAATTTGGCATTACAAACTAACAAAAAATGTGTTTTGATGACTCCTGTTTATGTTAACTCAGACTTCCTGTGAGAGTTGAAGTTAGGCAACATTGCAAATTTTTATTTAAAATTTTTTTAAAAAATATAACAAAAACATTTTTTCTTAGTTAACTCTGGCCTCTAGAAATATTCAGCTGCCCTGTGAGAGTTAAAGTTAGGCAACACTGTAAGTTTTTATTTAAAAAATTATTACAAACATTTTTTTTTCTTATGTTAACTCTGACCTCTAGAAATATTCAGCTGTCCTATGAGAGTTGAAGTTAGGCAACACTGTGTATTTTTATTTCAAAAATTATTACAAAAAATTTTTTTTCTTATGTTAACTCTGGCCTCTAGAAATATTCAGCTGTCCTGTGAGAGTTGAGCTTACTCAAACTATTTTTTTTACTCAGTTGCGATTTTCCTTTCACTTTAATTGTATAAATTATTGTGCTTTTATGAAATTTCATACATTTACATACATATTTGCATACCTACTTATAATTTTACATTGAAAAACAATCCGTGCTTGGTCTCGACGCACACAACTCAATAGATTGACTCTGAACTTTTTCAATGGTTGTTACAAAAGCCAATTGCATTGAAAATTTAAATCTCTCAAATTAAAATTTCGTATCAACTGGAAACATAAGAATGTGAAGTACAACAACATTTTCACATTTGAAAAGCTCTGTCGATATTTTTGCTTTTATGGCCTTCAATTGCAGTAACCTCATCGGCCTTAAGTGTTCAAACTTCCTGCTTTGCGTTGAATAATTATTTTGAAAATCAGTCGATGAAGATTTTTTACTGTTTGTCATTATAACAGTATTTTATTTAGCATTTTTAATAATTTCTATACCTTAGAAAAAGTTTTCAACCCACTATGTTCCATGCTTCTTTAGAGATCTTTCGCTTGAAACCAATTTTCTAACGATTAAACTAAAGATATATGTTTTTATTAAAAATTTCAGGTGGCAACCCCATTAAAAATTGTTTAACTAAATTCTGAATTTAATTGAAATTCCGTAATAGATTTCATTTAAGGTTTGTATTGAAATAGTTACCTACATATGCAGGTGGCAACCCTATTAAAAATTGTACAACTAAATTCTGAATTTAATTTAAATTCCGTAATACATTTCATTTGAGGTTTGTATTGAAATAGTTTACCTATTTATTTTAAACTTAATATTTAGATACATATGCAGGTGGCAACCCTATTTAAAATTGTATAACTAAATTCTGAATTTAATTTGAATTCCTAAATACATTTCGTTTGAGGTTTACATTGCAATATTTTAAACTTAATAAACTTAAAATACATATTCAGGTGGCAACCCTACTAAAAATTGTATAACTAAATTCTGAATTCAATTTAAATTCCTAACTTCATTTCGTTTGAGGCTTGTATTGAAATAGTTTTCCTATTTATCAATCAATATTAAATCAATATTTAGATACATAGGCAAGTGGCAACTCTATTAAAAATAGTATAACTAAATTCTGAATTAAATTTGAATTCCTTAATACATTTCGTTAGAATAGTTTATCTATTTATTTTGAACTTAATATTTAGACACATATGCCGGTGGCAACCTTATTAAAAATTATATTATATATCTAAATTCTGAATTTAATTTAAATTCCGTAATACATTTCGTTTGAGGTTTATATTGGAATATTTTACCTTTTTATTTGAAAATGAATATTTAAATACATATGCAGGTGGCAACCCTATTAAAAATATAACGCCTTATCAAATAGCTTCCATTTGATACCAATATTGTAACATACAACTTCACTAACTTTGAAGATGCACGTTCACCCTATTAAAAATATATCTGAATTAACGCCTGATCACATAGCTTTCGTTTAACACTAATATTGTAATGTATTATTTCACTAACTTTTTAGATGTGTGGCAACCCTATTCAAAAATATATTAAAACTAAAGTTTTTTAAAACAAATTTCCCTTTATCAATGTGAAAAATTAATATCTTAGTGCATTACTTTACTAACTTTTTATATATGTATGTAGTTGGCAACTAAAACTTAAAAATAGGTCTAGATTAACACCATGTCGAATAGCTTTCATTTGATATCAATATTTTAAATTATTATTTCACTAACTTTGTAGATGTGTGGCAACCCTATTCAAAAATATATCAAGATTAAAGTTTTTCAAACGAATTTCCCTTAATCAATAGCGAAAAACAATATCGTAATGCATTACTTTACTATTTTTTTAGATATGTGTGTGGCAACCCTATTCAATAATATATCAAGATTAAGGTTTTTTCAATCAACTTTACCTTTATCAATATTAAAAAACAATAACTTCTCTAACTTTTTAGATTTGTTTGTGGCAACCCTATTCAAGGACATTTCTTGATTAATGCCTTCTCACATAGCTTTAATTTAACACCAATAGTGTAATGTATTATTTCATTGACTTTGTAGATGTGTGGCAACCCTATTCAAAAATATATTATTTTATATCAAAAAACCTTCCCTTTATCAATAGCAAAAAACAATAGCGTAATGCATTACATACTAACTTTTTTGTTATATAGACAAACTCTATTACAAATATAAAATGAATAAAACTTGCTGAAATCCGTTTTGCTTGATACCAAAATTTTAATATAAAATCGAATTATCTTATTTAATTAACTTTATTTTTTAGATACGTGGCAGCCCTATTTATATTACTGGATTAAAGTATTCGGAAATCCTTTTCGTTTAATTCCCATATTGTAATGCTTTATTTACAGCAACTCGAATGTGTATTTGATTTGCATTTTTGGGGTAGGTATCCATCCTTTGTGTTTGCATGATCGCATAATAAATATGATTTGCAGAATTACATCGCCTCCTATAGCGCCAATTTTGAAACAAATCACCACAATTTTCTCTATAAATATGTACACAAATATTTTTTAAATATAATTATTGACATACATATGTTAAAAGAAAGCAAAGGAATTATAAAGAAAGCATCTACTAAAAAAACTTATTCCCATACCGGGAATCGAACCCGGGCCTTCTGGGTGAAAGCCAGATATCCTAGCCACTAGACCATATGGGATATTAAAGATTATGTATATATGTCGCCTGATGAGTGTTTTACCAATAGCGATACAGTTGTGTAAATATTTATATATCTTGGGCCGTACATACAAATGGGTTCAAAATAATACTCGTCGAAGTGGCCCCAACACAAAACAAAAAAGTTTATTTTTAACAATAAGATAAATTTATTCAAGAATTTCATTTCCGGCAGATTGTATTGCATATTATATGTATGTATATCCGCTTATGTACATACATACATACATATTCTAGCACCCACACCTTGTTTTACACAGGTTTATCATAAAAGAAGCGTATAAACAAAAAAATCATTAAAATTAAAGAATTGTGTATAATAAAAAAATAATAATTTTTGGAACATGTTTCAATTAAATGAACTCCAGTAAGTGGCTATACATACATATGTGTGCATATTTACGAGACCGGTTCAATAAGTACCCGTGTTTGATGAAGGAGGGCGTTCCTGAGGGAAGTTGGTGTTAGCATCGCGTGCTGCGATCTATCAAACGACGGCAAAACGAATTTCAGACTGATTGATTGGTTACTTTGGATTTGGCAGCTTTTCGAGTAAGACGCGTTTCGTGTTTTCGCTAAGATGGAAAATTAGCAGCACCGTTCGGTAATTCACTTTTTGTTTTTGAATAAAAAAATTCGAGGATATAAAAGCAAAGTTCGATGCTGTCTCTGCGGACGCTTCGCCATATACGACTACAGTAAGATATTAGTGCAACTTTGGCGAACATCCGTTTTTGATGAGGAGCGACCGGACGCCCTGCAGGAATGGTTACCGAGGAAATCATTCAAAAACTACACGAAATGATTCTCGCTGATCAACGAACGAAGCTGCGCGAAGTAACAGAGACCATAAGTGTGTCGATCTGTTCTCCACAATAACGCACCAGCACTTTCATCCAGAGTTGTCGCCGCCAAACTGAAGGAATTGTGTCATGAATTGCAGCCGCACCTCCCGTATTCATCCGATCTGCTAGTATCTTTTGTGAACGAAAAACAATGAAACTTTTAAAGAGAAGAACAAGAAAGAATGGGTGCAATGCTGCTTTGCACCAACACAATCGAAATGAGATTAATTATTTTGATATTTCGGAGCAGTTTGAGAAATTGCAATTTAAGATTTTTTTTTATATTAATAAATAGTTATTTCCTAGTATCAGGGCAGCAAGCACCCGTATTTGTTACCTACAATCATTGTTAAAAATACAAGTAAACACACTCTTCTTCTCCCTATTTTTTGACAGGCTCACTTGGTGTAAGTTTGGCAGGCAGTCAATTGCGTGGTGGTGTGAGTGCTTGGTCTTTTTGCTTGAGCGTATTGGCGGGTTGCTATGCCAAATTAGAGTTTTTACGATAACATTAAAAATATAGAACATAGACCCAAAAAACAATACAAATACAAAATAATATCTTTGACTTCGAAAATTTACGAAAACAAATATTTGTAATATATTTCTTATCCATAATAAAGATTTTCTATTCAGAAATATCTAATTTTGTATGACATTTTTTAGACTTTCCGCTACGATTTTCTGTGAAATTGAATAATTTTTTGTGCACACTTTTACATAGGAGTGTTTTGGATGTTGTTGTTGTCGAGCAGCATAAACATTCCCCATATATGTACAGAATTACAAGCCTTTGGCCGGATATAAATCCGGGTCATTCCGGTACGTAGAGCCGACTGTCGTGGGAATCGGGAGATCTCAGCTGTGGGTATTTTTTGACAACCAGCTAAGAGTTATTTTACTTATGGATCTGTGTAATGCCTGCGGTCTATCTTTCACTGACTGACAAAGCTTTCCAATAAGCAAATCCGCTGTTCACTATTCCGTGTAGTAACCCTCTGTCACAGTATAATTTTAATCAGAATTAACTGCGCCAGTTATCTCTATTAACGCGGCAGACGGCGGACAGCTATTAGACGTTGAGATGAATACTTGCCCTTCTTCTTCTTCTTTTATCGTCACAGTCCTTGGTGAACCATTGCTTCCTTCACAGCTTCTTACCATCGTTCTCGATTTGCAGCCACTTCCCTCCAACATTGCACGCGCATTTTCCTAAGACCAACTTCCACATCTTCTAGCCACCTTTTCCTCGAGTGCTCCCTTTTTCTTTCTCCAATTCGGCGAAGATTTAGTGCCTTTCTCGTTGATCTCTCCCTTGGCATTCTAGCCACATGTCCCAGCCATCTACGTCGTTGAGACTTAATGCCAGTTCGGCATTGTGCCTAATGCGAAAAGTGCCATCTGCCAGTCTATGAGGGCCATAGATCTTTCGAAGCACTCTTCTTCCAAAACACATTAGTTGATTGTCTCGTTAACTTTCAGCGTCCATAGTTTACAGCATGCACAGGTCGTATCAGTGCTTTATACATTCTAAATTTTTGGCTCACGCGATAATATTTTAGATCTGAGCAAGTTTAGATTACCATTACATACATATATGCTTTGTTGGCTGCCCATATACTTGCCCTAACCGCTGTTAATTCGCACCTCTATGATTTACAACCTTGTAAAATTTTTTCAAAATTCCATCAAAGCTTTCAACTTATAACCAGAATTTAGAATACTTTGAGGTATGCAATTTTATAGTCCATTAAATTCTAGTCTAACAAAGTGCCAGTTTCAATTCACTACAAAGTGTAGTTGACTTTTGGGAATTTTTTTTCGTTTTTTTTTTTACAATGCTGGCTTTTCCTTCTATATCAAAAAATTCTAGCATGCATTTCCATTTATAAAGGGTGGTTAAATTACAAGGGCCGATGTTGAATATGAACCACACCTAAACGCCAAGTTTTTTCTGCATTTCATTTGACATTTTTCAATTCCAGACTAACTCATTTTGAACTATAGAAAGATATACAATCGAGCAACGCGTTAAAGTTATTCAGGCTTATTATGAAAACGGGCGTTCAAATCAAAATGCAAATCGCGCACTTCGTGAAGAAAATCATTTTCAGTGATGAGGCACATTTTCACCACAGTGAATTCGTCAATAAGCAGAATTGGCGCATTTGGGCGAATGATAATCCAAGAGTGATTGCCGAAAAACCAATGCACCCACAAAGAGTGACTGTTTGGCGCGGTTTATGGGCCAGCGGCATCATTGGGTCGTATTTTTTCCAAAATGAGGCCGGTCAGGCAGTTACTGTGAATAGTGTTCACAATCGTGAGATGATAACGAACTTTTTATGCCCGAATTGGAAGATATGTATGTGGACGATGTGTGGTTTCAACAGGACGGTGCCACTTGTCACACAGCCAACGAAACAATGGCTCTTCTGCGCGACAAATTTGATGGCCGAATAATCTCACGTCGCGGCGATGTCAATTGGCCAAGATCATATGATTTATGGGGTTATTTGAAAGAAAAGATGTACGTCAGTAAACCAGCAACAATTCAAGAGCTAAAGGATGAGATAATTCGGCACATTAACGGCATAGAACCTCAATTATGCCTCAGCGTCATCGAAAGTTTGGACCATCGGATGGAGGTGTGCTGCCGAGGCCGTGGCGGCTATTTGGCCAATATTTTGTTCCATACGTAATTGAGTCATACCAGTATTATCATAGTAAAGAGAAATGACAATAATTTACTAAAGAAACTTTACTTTATTCAAAATCAACACCGGCCCTTAAAACTTGACCACCCTTTAGTTGGAAATATTACATATTTTCTGTCGAATAAAATAGAACAAAATATGCCCAACAAGTGCCGTTAGTTTAGTAAATGCCGTATTATGCATATGCACATACATACATACATATATTTCAGCATAGCAAAAGATTAAGTTCGATTCGACAAAGTTTGCATAAATAACCGAATATGAATAAATACAGACATACATACTTACATATATACATCAGTATTTTGCAGTTATATGGTTCATCAATTCCAAGAACATGAACGCTGAATTCGGATGCAAGTATTCAATCGAATATTTTTCATATATAGGTACGCCCCACTTTTAATAAAACCAGAAATTTCTGTCTTGCTTTTGTTTGCATTTGGTGCAAATTCATATACATAAATAAAAAAGATAACAATTTCGTCTCTATTCGAATATATGTAAATCCCAATAATAAATGTAAAATATTCCACAACAAATATTTTTCTATGTAATTTAACAGAATAGCTGCTTTGCTTACATGAAAATTACGGTGAGACTCGTCTAAGTATAGAGAGTATGGAGAGCAGACAACAACTGTGTATGCGTATGTACATATGTATGTATGTATATCCTCCACTAGTTTGACTACTATACGCTTGACTTGTTAATTAATACAAATTGCTTATAAAAAGTAATTAAAATAAATAAAATATTTAATTAAAAAAAGAGTTCTAAAAAGTAGTCTTCCCATACCGGGAATCGAACCCGGGCCTTCTGGGTGAAAGCCAGATATCCTAGCCACTAGACCATATGGGAGATTGGTGCAATTACAGATAAGTTAACAGTTGAGAAACAACAGCACCGCTGTTAAATTTATACGTGTGAGTGTGCGCCTCTGTTGGCCTATTTCTCTATAGCCTGCCTTTAACACTATTTCACAACAACTATAAAAGCAACACTGAACAAGCAAAGCATCAAGAATATTTTGCGTCATGGCGTTTCTCTTAAGTGCTTTTTTTTGTTTGAGAAAATAAGGAAGCGCAAAAGTGACGAAACCAAGAGTTATTTTAAATGGTTTGATGAAAGAAATACAAACATTCATGTTTTATTGGAAAAGTGTTCGTATTAGCTAACTTTTTTTCGTTAGATTTGTTTACCTGTGTGCGATTGCAATAAGGTTTATGTATAAAATTGTGCATATAACGGTTGTTTGCACAAAAGTGCTCAGAATGATGAAATAGCATCGATTTAACTATGGCTGTGTATATGTCCGTGAGAAATAGAGAGGTAGCACAACGGAACATAGGAAGGGTATACGGCTTGTTCTAAAGTAAATACTAGATTTAAGAATGAGTAACATAAAATGGGAGTAATTTTGTTGCGGCGTAATTGCTTATGGGGTGTGTGAGATAACAGAGAAGATAGTGTAAAAATAATAATTCTTTGTAGAAAAACAAAAGTTAGGTGAGGCTAATATGTAAACAAAAATTCGAAAAATTCCAATACCATTCATCATCCGTCTTGCAGCTACTAAAAAATCGCCGCGAAATTATGTTTGTCGCAATACCTTCGTCTTCACTTATTTGGGTGATGTGGAACAAACAGCCTACTTGCAACGACTTAAGTTAAAAAACCTCTGCTAAAACAGATATGTCAGGCGGAGACCAAGAATCTTATTGTTAAAATATTGGTAGTCGAAAAAGTCTTTTCGTATTTCTAATCAAACTTCAACTCATTTTTTTTATATTTATAATCAACTTTATTAAACCAAATATGTACTATTTTGGTGGACCACCTTTTGCCATTTTTCTTCTAGAGACATTATTCCATCAGTGTAAAACTTTTGTGGTTTCTCGGCGAAAAACTGCGACAAGTAATTTTCACAGGCTTCTCTTGAAGCCAACTTTACTCCATTAAACACGAAACAAATGGTAGTCCGATGATGCAAGGTCAGGGCTATATGGTGGATGCATCAAAACTTTCCAGCCAAGCTCTCCCAGTTTTTGCCGAGTCACCAAAGATGTGTGTGGCCTAGCGCTGTCCTGATGGCAGACGACGCCTTTTCCGCTGATCAGTTCTGGCCGTTTTTTTTTTCGATTGCTTGCTTCAATCTCATCAGTTGTTGACAGTAAAGTGTAGAATCAATCGTTCGAGCAAGCTGGAGCAGCTCATAGTGGATGATTCCATTCGAGGCCTTAATCGTGGCTTTGCAACCATTTATTGAGCTTCACCACGCTTGCACCATGATCTTTTTCGCACATTATTGTCGTATTTGATCCACTTTTCGTCTCCTGTTATTCGCTTAAGAAATGGTTCGATTTCATTTCGTTTCAGCAAAGAATCGCAGATGTTAATTCGGTCGATTAAATTTTTCACAGACAATTCATGTGCTACCCAAACATCGAGTTTCTTTTTGTAACCAGCCTTTTTTAAATGGTTCGAAACCATTTGATGATGAATATTTAGTGCCTTGGCGATGTCATGGCCGCTTATGTGACGGTCCTGGTCAATCTTTTCCATAATTTCATCGACTTTTTCAACGATAGGTCGACCGGAGCGAGGTGCATCTTTCACATCGAGATTTCCAGAACGGAAGCGAGCTACACGAACTGATACAGCATCGTCTCCGTAAACTTCACAAATTTCATTGGTGGCTTGAGTGGCATTCTTCCCTTTTTTATACAAAAATTTCAAAATAAGGCAAATTTCTTCAATATTTTCACTCATTTTTGAACAGCTATAACGTTTTTTCAACTTCTCCGAATTTAAATTTTTTTTGGTTAAATGAAGCTTGAAATGTCACCTTTCTAACATCATATGATATGATACAACGTGATTCGTAGCACTGGAGATAGATGACTCCAACGATATCTATTGACAAAATACGAAAAGACTTTTTCGACTACCCAATATACCCGTCTTTCTAAATTTCTTGCCATCACCGTCTTAACATCAGCTGTCATTATGTAGTTTGATAAGTGAATTTTCATTTTACCGAACTCTCCGGTCAGTTCATAAGGTCGCGCGCTTTTTAAAGTTGGTTTTAAAATGAATAAAAAAGATGTTTAAAGTATTTATTAATCAGTAATATATTTTCCTTCATTATTTACAATGTCTTCTTAACGTTTAGGCAAATTTTTAATTCCCTGCTCAAATATTTTTTGTCGTTGGAGCCATAATACGCTACGATATCCCTTTTTATAGCTTCTTTTGAGGAGTAGTTCTTGTTACTCATATGGGATTGAAGTCCACGGAAAAGGTGATGATCACAAGTTGCAATAACCGAAGGGTATGGTGGATGCGGCATTAGCTCCCATCCGAGCTCGTTCAGCTTGCCTAATGTTTGCCTTGCGGTATGAGGTCTTGGGTTGTCGTGGTGAAACAAAACTTTGCGTCTATTCACTAAAGACGGTCGATTTTTGTTAAGTGCCTCATTCAGGTTTGATAGCTGATGGGAATAACAATCAGCAGTTATCGTCTGGTTTGGTTTCAGAAGTTCATAATAAACAATACATGGCCGATATTGTCCCACCAAATAGACAGGAAAATCTTCTTGGGGTGAAGGCCATCTCTAGGGGTCGGTTCTGGTGTTTCATCTTTCTATCTAACTATTGGCGTTTGCGAACAGGATTATTGTAAAGGACCCATTTTTCATCAGCAGTAACGATACGGTTCAAAAAATTTCAAGCCGTTGCAGCAGCTGAGAACACACATTCACTCTTTGCTGAAGGATGGCAACGGAAAGTCTATGCGGAACCCATTTTCCCAACTGAACCAGGTGCCAGTGAACTGTTCCATGCGATGAATTTAACCTCTGAACTATCATATCGACTGTGAAATTTGGCTTAGCTTCCACGAGTTCGAGCAAGGCGTCGGAGTTAAAGACTACAGGACGACCAACGCGCGGGGCATCCTCTACGTCGCAGTTACCACTTCGGAATTTTGAAAACCACGTTTGCGCAGTCCTTACACTCGCGGTATCCTGTCCGTGAACAATGTTTATGTCTGCAGCAGCAGTTGTTGCATTTTTACCACTATTATAAAAAAATACAAAATATGCCTCTTCAGCGCGTTCGAAGATTCCATTTTATTTTTTAACAACACGTGCTTCTATACACAATTAAAATCACTTGTGGAATGCGCAATATATCAGGGAAAATATAAATAGTTCCGTTATATTCCGCGAATAATTTTTTGTATGCAAAAATCGTACACAAGTGAAATAATGGGTAAAATACGCACGAACTTATGGACTGGCCGATACATTGCATTCTGCTGGTTTGAGAGTTTGAGCAAAGATCAGGAAACGAATATCCAATTTTAAAACCTGGAGAAGCTAAAATCTAATACAATCTCCAAACTCTGCTTAAAAGAAGCATTTCGCAGCTGCAGGCCCGACGAGAGGGGATCGGGGACTTTTTACCCTGGGCCCGGAGGTCTCAGAGGGGCCCGGACTCGAGAGTAATTCGAATTATATAAATTAGGCATAATTGGAAAGGGCCCGCATTTGCAATTTTCCCCCGGGGCCCGGATATGCTCTCTACGGGCCTGGGCAGCTGCTACGAAGGAAGAGGAAGTAGTGAACTTTCCAGTAACATCTCATCATCTAGTCATCGAGTGGCCTTTTATATAAAAAAAATTTAATTTCTCTGACTGATTTTATAAAAACACAGAAACAAATAAAGGCAGTTAAACCGCCACCTATCAAACACCTCAAAAATATTAACACACAAAATGTGAAAAATGCCGCCATAAAATTAATTTAAAACTCCATTTAAGTGGATTAATGTCATCGACTTAACTATTTGCTATTAATTGCCAAATAATTGTTAAGCATTTTTCGCTCTAGATTATTTAATCAAGCGAATTTTCGCTTTGCAGCTTTCGAGCCATGTGATGAATAAAAAAAATAAATGAAATAATTGGCCAACCTTTTAAAGTCCACTTCGCAGCGGCAATCGGCTGTAACTGCGAGTAACTGCGTCGCATGTCCAAAAAAAGACTTACTCGAGCCAAGTGCCTGCTTTTTGTACATAAATTGCACTTTTGGCTAGAACACAAGTGGCTGTAAGCGAAGGTGTGGCTTTAATTGTCAGTTTGCGCGTTCGTTAGCACCGCGGCCATGATAGCCACTTTGGTAAGCGCACTGAGGTGTCTTATAATTATTGCAAAGGCATTAATTACTGCAGACACAGTTAGTTTTTAAACAAGTAAACAGTGAGGAAAAAAAAATACAATTCTTGTAGTTTAATGGATTCGTTGAAAATGCGTAAAAAATGTCGAAAATGTGTGGGATGCTGTAGAGTAGAGTTTCTGCTCATATACACCCGTTGCATAATTAGAAACACACCCCAAGTGGTATTTTTATTTTTTTAATATTATTTATTTATAATTATTTTATTTTATTTCATTTTTTTATTTTTATTTTTTCGACTGGCGCTAGGCTTTTTCTTTCATATACAAGTACTAGCAAACCCGGCCCCCTTCGCTGGGCACACTAAACTAGAATAGATATGGTTTAGAACAGAAAATATATGAATTTCATATTATTTATTTCTTTATTCTTTATTCAAGCGCTTTGGCATAAACAATATTTTTTGTTTTTGAGTAAATATAAAATATAAATTGAAAATCAGGAAAAAAGAAGATTGTTTTTAAATTTCAAATCAACGCATATGAATAAACAATCGTCTTTTTTCCTGATCATCCATGAATTTTTCGTTTCAATTTATATGTTTTATTAAGCATTGGAGCTTTTTTAACCATTATCCATTTATATTTTTCAAAAAAAAAAAAACGAAAAAAAATTTTTTTTCCACGAACACATAATTTCATTCGGATTTCACATTAAATTCTCAAATTTCGTAAGAAATTATTCACTGTTCCAAAATCCACTCCAAAAAAATTCACAAACAATTTTTACATGTTGCACTTACGTTTTTTCCTTATGGCATCCAAATCAGAAAGAAATATTGACACATTGTAACTCACACTGTCAATTTGACAGTTCAGTTCCGCCCCAAGCGTTAAAAAAGTAAGCGACATTATGGCTGGTTCAAAAGAACGCTGTACCCGTTGCCAGTGCTCCGAATTACAACCAAACTTTACGAAACCCATTTTCAATACTTACTTAACAATGTGCATAAGTTTGGTTTAATTCGGTTCAAAGACACGGCGGGTCCATGTTTTGGCATATATTTCGAGACCCTAGTCATCAATAGGTATGAAAATTACCCCGTATTAAAGCACTTATCAACAGCTTTCATTTGATACCCATATTGTACATACACATTCTAGGGTCCACGTTTTGGTCTCTATCTCGAGACCCTAGTCACGGAGCGGATGGAAATACTCTTAACTAAAGCATTCACCAACAGCTTCCATTTGATACCCATATTGTACATACACATCCGAAGGTTACCCGGGTCCACGTTTTGACCTACATCTCGAGACCCTATCTACCAATAAGTATCCAAACTATACGGAAACCATCTTCAATACCTCCTTAACAATGTGTGTAAGTTTGGTTTAATTCGGTGCAAAGACACGGCGGGTCCACGTTTTGGCATATATTTCCAGACCCTAGTCATCAATAGGTATGAAAATTACCCCGTATTAAAGCACTTATCAACAGCTTTCATTTGATACCCATATTGTACATACACAACCAAAGGTTACCCGGGTCCACGTTTTGACCTATATCTCGAGACCCCAGTCACGGAGCGGCATGAAAAATACTCTGTACTAAAGCATTCACCAACAGCTTCAATTTTATATCCATATTGTACAAACACATTCTAGGCTCCACGTTTTGGTCTCTATCTCGAGACCCTAGTCACGGAGCGGCATGAAAAATACTCTGGACTAAAGCATTCACCAACATCTTTCATTTGATACCCATATTGTACATACACATCCGAAGGTTACCCGGGTCCACGTTTTGACCTATATCTCGAGCCCTATTTCCAAAATAAAATATAATCCGTGTTACTCGTGGATGATGTAGCTTTCGAATAGTGAAAGAATTTTTAAAATCGGTCCAGTAGTTTTTGAGCCTATTCATTTCAACCAAACAAACAAACAAACAAACAAACAAAGTTTTCCTCTTTATAATATTAGTATAGAAAACAGGTCGAGCATCCATTTTGTAAGGAAAAAAAGGCGTGACATCAGCGAAAAAATTGCCAAAAATCAACGGTACTTTGTAGCCACTTGATAATTGCGCTTTGTTATACTAAAATTTAATGAGGTATGATAGAAATGTGCAAACACAAAAAAGTTCTAAAAATTCTGCCAAAAAAAGGTAAAAATTTTTATGACATTTTGGAAAATTTTGTACAAAATTTGAAATTTTCCGTTTAAGGTTCTTCTTGTTCTCCTTCTTCTTAATTGGCGTGATAACCATTCACGCGATTTTCGCTGAGTTTAACAAAACGCGCTAGTCGTTTTTCTCTCTCTCAGAAAAGGTCCAAAAATCTTACGCAGAATTTTTCTCTCAAACACTCCAAGCATCGCTTCATCGGATGTTGTCATCGTCCATGCTTCTGTGCCATGCGTTAGAACGGGCATGATGAGAGCCTTGTAGAGTGTTACTTTTGTTCGTCTAGAGAGGACTTTACTGCTCATTTGCCTACTTAGTCCCAAGTAGCTCTTGTTGGCAAGAGAGATTCTACGTTGGATTTCCCGGCTAACATTGTTGTCGGTGTTAATGCTGGTTCCTAAATAAACGAAATCTTTTACAACCTCGAAATCATAACTGTAACAGGACATTCTTCGTTTTGTCCCCGTTCACCACCAGACCCGTACTGTCGAATGGAGCTTTGAAGTCGACGAAAAGATGGTGGGAGTCGATTCTCCTTTCATGGGTTTTTCCAAGATTTGGCTTATTGTGAATATTTGGTCGATGGTAGTGACAGTGACACTCCTTGGCCGGATATAAATACTGGTCGTTTCGGTAACGTAGAACCGACTACCGTGGAAACGCGTAAAATCCAATCGGCAGGCATGCTTTCATCCTACCATATTTTGCATAGAAGCTGATGCATACACCTAACCAGCTCCTCGCCGCCATGTTTGAATAGCTGAGCCGGCAGTCCGTCGGCGCCCGCGACTTTGTTGTTCTTTAGCCGCGTTATAGCTATTCTCACCTCGTCGTGGTCGGGTAGCGGTACGACAATTCCGTCATCAACGATTGGAGTATATGGATCTCCACATTCTCTGTGGCATGCGCAGCTATCACTATTTAACAGGTTCGAGAAGTGTTCCCTCCATAATATAAGTATGCTCTGTACGTTAGTCACCAGATCGCCGTCTTTGTTCTTACAGGAAAATGCCCCGTTCTTGAAACCTTCTGTAAGCCGCCGAACTTTCTGGTAGAAATTTCGGTAGTTGTTCCTCTTGGCCAGCATTTCAAGCTCGTTGCACTTACGTATTTTGGCCTCTCGTTTCTTCTCTCGGATAATACGCCGCTCTTCCTTTTTCAGCTCTCTGTAGCGATCCCACATGGCTCGCGTTGCGGCCGATCGCAGCGTGGCTCTATAGGCGGCATGCTTTCTTTCTGCGGCAGCATGACATTCTTCGTCATACCAACTGTTTTTCCGAGCTCGCCGGAATCCGATTTCTTCTTCGGCGGTGGTACGTAGAGAACGAGAAATGTTGCTCCATTGCTCGTGCATGCCGGATTGTTGGGCAGTACTCTCTGAGAGCAGGAGTGAGAGTCGAGTGGCGAATCTTCTGGCTGTCTGTTGTGATTGCAGCTTTTCGATGTTGAACATTCTTTGCGTAGGTAGATGTACGTTTTTTGCTGCACAGAGGCGTGCGCACAGTTTGGCTGCAATAAGGTAATGATCCGAGTCGATGTTGAGTCGGATCGTACGTACATCTAAAACACTGGAAGCGTGTTTTCCATCTAACACAAAAAATTATATTTTTGTTTTTAATACACCCTTACAAAATTTCAAGTGAAAACTTATTTTTGCTCTGAAGTTATGAGCCATTGAGTCGGGGACTCACATTAAAACGGAGCATTTTTCTCGAAACGTTTCTTTTCAAATTGTATAACTAATAAAATGGTAAACATTTGTTTTACTCAAAGCTACCCCCTAATTTTGTTCTTTGGCCCAAAAATTAGACACCTATTTTTTTATTTCATTACTTTTAATATCCAAATGTCCAAAAATTACCCCCAGAAATAAAATCAAAAACAAAAAAGGTATTTTTTTAATTCTTTAAGTTTATTTACCATATAAGGGGCGTGAGTCCGATAGAAGAGGTTTTAAAATTTTTCATTTTTGTTTTTTATCAAAAAACTATACCCAAAAACAAAAGCCTTGTTGGCGAATATTTATTCTTCTTTTATTAAAAGCCGACTTAAATTAATTCTCTCTCGCTAGATGGACCACTCTGTTTTTAGAGTTTGCTATAATTCAATTAAATCCTTCAGATTTAATCGCTCAGGAAAAACTTGGCACAATAAAGACCAACAACGGCAAACCATGGATCTCTAACACTATTTGGGGCATCATTCGGCGCAGAAACGAACTTAAAAGGTCACTTACCAGTAATGGCGTCCTTCGGCCAGCCTACAAAGAGGTGGCGAAGCAAGTTAACAAATCGGCCAAAAACGATAAGAGAAAGTCCGTTGAAGATCTTGCTATCGATGACGCAGCGGCAGCAGGAGTAAACAACATGAGACAGCTGTACCGCATAGTTGGCCGCCTAACCAACCAGCGGAGTAACAGCAACCAGCCGATCAGAGATCTGAGTGGTGGTTTGCTAACTTCCAATGATGACCAGAGCCGCAGATGGAAGGAACACTTCGAAGCAACTAGCAACATTGTTCTTAGCAGTATATATAGCTTTGAAGTAGGCATCACAACAATCAGCAATAAAATAAAAACGTTCTGTCCCAGCCTAGCGGAGATTAAGGATGCAATTAAGAAGCTGAAGCTCAATAAAGCTGCGGGCGAAGATGGCATACAGCCTGAACTAATGACGGCCGCCCCCAAATATCAACAGAAATTCTCCATCCCCACACCCGTCTGGAGCAATGAAAAGCTGCCTCCATCCTGGACAAAAGGCATCATAGTGAAGGTGCTCAAGAAAGGCGTCCTGCGTAGCTGCGGCGTAAGGCAAGGTTGTCCCCTGTCACCCCTTCTCTTCGCCATCGTTCTTGATGACGTCATGAGCAAACTGACACTGCACAACAAAGGCATCGTATGAAGTTTCACCAGACATCTGCGTCCTCTCCCACAAACTCTCTGACATGCAAGTGACATGCAATCTGACCCAAATACTGACAGGACATGGGTGCTTTAAATCCTACTTATATAGGTTTAAGCACGAAGACGAGAACAGTACGGTCTCATTGTGCACCAACTGCAGAAGACGCAAAACTTTTTTTTTGTCTGCCCGCGATTTGTGTTCGAAAGGGAGGAACTAAGCACAAGGGTGGCGAAGCCAATTACGGCTGGTAACCTAGTTGATATTATGATAGAGTCCGAAGAGCATTGGTCCGCTGTATGTAATATGGCGAAAATAGTAATCTCCAAACTGCGTCGCGCTGAACAACAGCGCAGATCTTCATGAAGAGGCAATAGGCCGCTCCCCTTTCCGTGAAGTACTACTTTACGGTTATCCCGCGGGAGGGAAACGGAGCTGGGGTGGGTTTTTAGTGGGTGAGCCAAAAGGCAAGTCTCACACTTTTCGGCTTTCAATGCTTTGTGCCACCTCCATAAAAAAAAAGAAAAAACACATTGAGAAAACCACCAGATAACATCGCGAGAATGGCACTGGACTGGAACCCGCAAGGGAGCAGAGGTCGCGGTCGACCAAAAAACACTTGGAGAAGATCGATTCTGCGCGAACTAGCAGATGCCGACATCTTATGGGACGGTGCAAAAACAACAGCACAGAACCGTGTACGATGGAAAAGTCTTGTCGAGGCCCTATGCTCCCGAGAGGAGTGAACAAGGGGAAAAAACAAAAAGTTTGGGTCACAAAACTAAGACGAGGAACTCATTGAAAATATTCCTGTGTCTGTGTATTTATATCCAAATTAAAATAAATTCCATAAAAGTATATTTTATTAAACTATAAAAGCAAACCCGTTAATGCAGCTCCCTTCAATTCCCACTTTCTAGTAATTTCGTATTCAGCAGGTGCGCATTGAAATGTATCACTGAAAACAGTGTTAAACTTCTGAAAAATCTTTAGTTTTCAATTTAATTTTTTTTTATCTCAAAACAACGAGAAATGACTACGGCTTTGTGCACCAAAATAAACCAAAGCTGCAGCTTCAATTTCCTCTACACGCCACGACAAATGCCGTGTTGGCGTGCTTTACTCCTTCCTTTGGGTGCTATTTCAATAAAAGTACGCTAACACTATTTTTTTTTTCTTTTTTCTGTTTTTTCATTGTTGATTTATTTTGCTTCACCTTCACTCAATTTCCGCACGAACTGCCGCCTCGTGAATAGATGAAATGCAACGAAGGAAGTGCTTTGTTTCTAGTCCCCTCAGCGCAATACTGCAACGGTGCGACATTCAAGTCTATTACCAAAATGCGGCTCACAAATACCAACCATACGCATGCAAGTAGGTGTGTGTGTGTGTGTAAGGCAAACTACTCATGGCGGCAGTCAAGCACATCTCAGGTGCATCGAGTCGGGCCAACCAGTGCGTATTCGTTTCACTTAATTTTTTTCCCCTGCTTTTTCGCACTTGCATCGTTGCTTCCGTTCTATGTGCATACGCGCACAACTACACCCACACAGCATATTTCATTTCAAAACACACGCACGCACGACGCCCTCCACACCGCTCTCTTTTAAGTCATCCGCATTTTATGTATGGAATTGTACTTGCATCCACTTGCATGGGTGTGTGTGTGTGTGTATGCATGCACGAATTTACTATGCTGCTCTAAAATCCATGCTCAGATGTGCAATTTCGTCCCCGCCAGCGCGCATTCGTCCAATGTTCGTAAGCTCTCGTAGGACCTTCGCTCACTGACATGTGTTAACTGCCGTCAACTTTGCAACGGAGCACGTACGGCACACAATCTATTGATGCTGTTTGTGCTAGTTGGTGTTGTTGTTGTCGTTACTATTTTCTGTTATATTTTTTCTTTTCTTCGCTTTTGTGTGCTTTAATGTTGCGCAGTTGCTAAAGTAGCGGAAAGTTGAAATAAAGTTAAATATTTTTTTTTATAGTTGGAATAAAAAAAAATCGGTATGAAATTTACATATTCGGGAAATATTAACGAGTAACGGTAAAGCTTTAATAAATAAGTGCCTTATTATTTCGAGCATGAGAAATGGCGCAAATTAAATAAATTCAATAAATTTTCTTCAAAGCTCCAAACTTTTTAAATAACAATTTTTAGAAAAATTTCGAGTACGCAGGGCCACTTGAATTTTGGTTCATTTTCGGTAGTCGATTTTACTGTTTCCAAAATTTTTTAAGCGAAAAGCGACATATTTTTTTAATGTTGAATTTTTAAAATTTTTAAATTTTTTTTATGAAAGTTTAAATAACAATAAAATTATTAAATAAACCAAAAAGAAATGCAACGCTAATAAAGGCAGCTTTCGTTCGCAAGTGTTTTATACAGAAGAGAGGGCGAAAAAAAAAATTGTCAGAAAACAAGGAATAATAAAATGTTGCCTTATTAGTCCAAATTTCACACTTTCCACAAATTAAAAAAAAATCAAAAAATTTCCTTCGATGTTCCAAAGTTTTTTTAATAAACACTTCCTTCACAGCTCTAAACTTTCTAATACATTTTTTTTGAAAATTTTCGACCACGCTGGGGTATGGCAATTAAGTTTTTTTGAGTAATCTCCAGCCAGAACTTTCTCATATTCCATCAAGGGAAAAGTGGACGGGGGGCTACACTTGAGGGCAGAGCCTGGTGAACTTGTTCACGGATGGATCGAAGTTGGAAGGAAAGGTTGGCGAAGGAGTTGTTTGCGAGGAACTCCCCATCAGACTCAAATTCACGTTAATTGGACCATTGCAGTGTGTTCAGGCAAGTAGAAAATATTGCTGTTGTAGCCGCAAGTGTTGAAGGAAACCCAGGTTTGTCATTCCTCGTCGTTCTTTGGAACGTATTTTGCATAAAGATTTGGGTCTTAAGGCTTATAAAGTCCAGTTAACACAAGAACTCAAGCCGGCGATCATCAACAACGTCGTGTCTTTGCTGATTGGGTCGTTGAAATGCATGAAAATGATCCGGAATTCGAAAAATCATCTTGAATGATGA
The DNA here is from genome assembly GCF_027943255.1 of Anastrepha obliqua. Taxonomy (NCBI): domain Eukaryota; kingdom Metazoa; phylum Arthropoda; class Insecta; order Diptera; family Tephritidae; genus Anastrepha; species Anastrepha obliqua. The sequence continues at coordinate 25,650,701 of NC_072893.1, read as the reverse complement.
GACCCATTTCCACCTCGGTGGCTTCGTCAACAAGCAAAATTGGGGATCTGGGGCTCAGAAAATCCAAGAGTTATTTTGAAAAGCCTCTCTATCCTCAACGTGTGACTTTTTGGTTTACGGTCCGGCGGAGTCATTGGACGTTACTTTTTCGAAAATGAAGCTGAAGCAAAAGTTGCGGTGAATGGATTGCGCTATCGAGAGATGATTAACGATTTTGTGGCCGGAATTGGATGGTATTGATCCGGACAACGTTTATTTTCAACAGGACAGCGATACGTGCCACACAAGCAACGAAACCATTGATCTTTTACGGGAATAACACCTCTTATTGGAAAACCCTTTAGTTCCATAAAATCTTTGAATCGGCTTAGGTTGATTTTGATTGCGATAAGCCCAGAAGATTTGCTCAGTATGATCTTCCTTGCCTTTCCTCTACTTCCTGAATGAGCGAGGAGAAGATATCATTTCCTAGGAAAAAAAAAAGAGCTCTGGGCTTATAAACGAAGAGGCTCCCATTTCCAGGCGTATTTAACTGCCATTTCGTTCCCATAAGTCTTGGAGCCCTACGCGATAGGTACCTGGTTGTTCTGGCCTAAAATGTTCCGCTTATCAAGACACTACAGCATCACTTTTGATGTGACCTGCTGGCTGGCTCTCAATAAGATTGCTTTTGTAGTTCCTTGGATAATGAGACTATTGAAGTAAATGTGCGTTTTGTGTCTGTGCTGTAAGCGAATGGAAGCATACGGTAAAGGGCATTCAGCATAAGATTAAAAATGCAAGCGTTTGGGGTCAGCAAATTATAGCATGTAGTGTGGCATCCAAAAAACTGTATGTCTCACGCTTCACGCTGCACGCTTCCAATCAATTATCGATTGTCAGTCGGTTGAAATTTCAAAATTGCGTATCAATGCGGCAATTAATTTAAACGTTCGCAAGCGCTGGCAATTTTGCTAGGTGAGAAGGTAACGAGAGGAATAAATTTCATAAATAAACTGAAAAATTAATAGCCACTGGAGTTGAGCTTCTCAGACAGTAGCGGCGAGCAGGCATCGCACGCTCAATATTCCACAGTCGCTGGCAGCAGCTGCAGTTGACTGAAGTCTTAATCAAAGTAATAAAGTGCGTATGCGCTAACCGCAGAGACGGGATATTGCTGCAGCAGCCTTCGCCGCAAATATAGTTGCAGTTCAGTTTGGCAGCGCCAACCACAGTTGAGCCGAAAATTGAGTTGTGAGCGCGCGCTGGCGGTAATCGCTGGGATAGAAAAACAAGTGAGCTTACATAAGTGCGGCTCAGAGGAATGTGCAAGTATGTAAGTAGGTGTATGCTAGCTATGTAAGCATTTATGTACACAGACATGTATATATACCAGGGCGGGCCAATTTTCTCGAATTTTTTTTCCACTTAAAATTCTCGCCAAAAAAGTCAACTAGAGCCTCTCTCTAAAGCCAATTTCGACCCCCAAATTAAAAAAAAACTATTTTTAATTAACAACGCCGCTTGAGCATCGCTCACGAATTGTGGAATGACGTCAACCATGATCCAGATTTGCTTAAAAGGGTCATTACTGGTGACAAACCGTGTTTTTATGGCCTCTCAACTCCCTCAACTCGATTTTCGTGTTAATTAAAAGCAGCTTCTTCCAAATTTTTCGGTGCTCGAAATGGCTTTGGAGCTATGCTCTAATGAACTTTTTTCTTAGAACTCAACGTAGAATTCGAATCAGCTAACAGCGATGTCGAGAAAAATCACTCCATACAAATTGACCTACCCTAATATTATATTTATATATGTACTTATCCATACAAACATATTCCAATCTATAAACGCTTACGGTGGGAAAAAGTTTGTGCTACTAGCGTGGCGTATGAGGCTTGCGGCTTGCGGCATGCAACAAATTGTCGCTGGTTACGCACACGCTTTCGCACACCAGAAATGTGCGTAACAAAAATTTCGTAATTTTATGCCATAATTGAAATTTGCGCCGGAGGATATTCGAAGGTGGCCACCAGTAGTGCTGTGTGCTACTTCACCCATTCTTGGTTAGGCGTAATTGATTGCCTTGCCCAACTCTGAGCGGCCTACATAAATATGGGCGGACGATGCCTCTGGCTAGGAAACAAACTTATTGCTGCTCTTAATTATTTCAATTGGCAATTAAAAATTCAGATTTGTGTTTAAAATTAAAGAGTTTTAAAGTGGTTTTTACGCTTTGATGTTATCAGGTCATCTACTGGAGTTCGACGGGTGAATTGTCAAATAAATAATGGCAAGTTTTCTCTTTAAAAAAATTATTTTATTAAATCAAGAATTTCATTTAAAGCTGTGCAAAGTTCGTTTAAAGGGCTATTGCTAAGGGGTTTTCCAATAAGAGGAGTTATTCCCGTAGAAAATCAATGGTTCCGTTGCTTGTGTGGCACGTAGCGCCGTCTTGTTGAAAATAAACGATGTCCAGATCAAAACCATCCAATTCCGGCCAAAAAAATCGTTAATCATCTCTCGATAGCGCAATCCATTCACCGTAACTGTTTCTCCAGCTTAATTTTCGAAAAAGTAAGGTCCAATGACTTCGCCGGGCCGTAAACCAAAAAGTCACACGTTGAGGATAGAGAGGCTTTTCAAAATAACTCTTGGATTTTCTGAGCCTCAGATCCCCAATTTTGCTTGTTGACGAAGCCACCGAGGTGGAAATGGGTCTCATCAGTCAAGATGATTTTTCGATGGAATTCCGGATCATTTTCATGCATTCCAACTACCCAGTCAGCAAAGACACGACGTTGTTGATGATCGGCGGCTTGAGTTCTTGTGTTAACTGGACTTTATAAGCCTTAAGACCCAAATCTTTATGCGAAGTACGGTGTAATGACGTTTGTGGGTAATGCCTAATTCCTAAATACGATGAGGAATGGACAAACCTGGGTTTTCTTCAACACTTTCGGCTACAACAGCAATATTTCCGGCTGTCCTTGAGCGACGTGCACGGGTTCTATTCTTCACATTACTAACTTGTCCCAACAGCTCGAATTTTTTCACCAATTTCTATATTGCGGTCCGATAAGGTGCTTCACGATGACCCAAAAATGTTCGAGTTTTACAAACCGTCTTTGCCAAATTTTCACCAGTTTTATAGTGAATTTTAATAATTTCAATGTGTTGTTTAAGTGTGTATCCTTCTATTTTTTTAATGGCGCAGTTTCTACCTGTCAAATATCAAAAAATAACAGCTTCAAAGGTGACATCTACCGAAATAGCGGGCTATTCAATATAACACCTGTTATTGGAAAACCCTTTAAATAAGAATATTTTAGAAACATCGCCGTTTAGTTAACAAAGAAAAATAGCAGAAGAGAGTCAAAACCTTGCAGTTAATAAACCAAGCCATCTTTCAAAAATGTTTCTACTTAATGGAGGTCCCAGACTATAGCAAATTACAAAACTTTCTCCTATTGAACAATTCTGAAAAATGGAAAAATCGTCCAGTTGAAGCGATGCCTCCAAACTTCAGCTAGCTGAAAAAACACAGCTCTGAAGATGGATAAATACAGGGCGTCCGCTGGCAGAATTAGATTTTAAGATTTTTAAGATTTAAAGAGTTTCGCTAAGCGTCAGCTTTGTTATTCGTGCGGGTTATTTAGTCACGGTGTCGCAAAGGGGGGTGACAACGTGCCTTTGTAATCGAAACGTTTTTCAAGTGCAATAATTAGTAAGCAACTCCTCGCCGTAGCTTTTGTTCACATAAATATATTTGACATTAGATTATGTGATGCCCCAAGTGAAGATTTGATTTGCGCGTGCGAAGATTCCGGGCAACAAGTTCGGTGACAAACAACGCACGGCGGGGCCCGGCCCGACATTAAGAACTCTCTCTCTCCCTCTCTATCTCTCTCTCTTTCTCTCTGTTCCTCTCCATCTATCTCTATCTCTCTCTTTCTCTCTCTCCCTCTCTATCTCTTTCTCTTTCTCTCTGCCCCTCTCCAGCTATCTCTCTCTTTCTCTCTCTCCCTCTCTATCTTTCTCTCTTTTTCTCTCTCTCTCCCTCTCTATCTATCTCTCTCCCTTTCTCTCTATATCTCTCTCTCTCTCTCGCTTTGCCTTGTCCCTGTTTGCGGTAGGTCCTTCTTGTCCTCATGCTCCACGCTCCTCTCGTTGGTCTGTTTCCTCTTCACCAAACGAGCATGAAATATTGAAAAAGGATCTTCTTAGACTTTCACCCTTCAAAATTCAACGAATACGTAACATTTCTGCAAAACAATGTTGGAGCGGTTCTGTACGGTAAACACTGACTTTTGAAAAAAGCAATTAAACTCTTTTTATCCAACTGCGTAGCCCGGATTTCCGCCTTCAGCTGGGCAAAGCTTTCTAATATTATTTAACTTTATATTTCTGACTTTTAATGAAGATTATTTCAGGTTCTTTTGACTGTCAGTCTGTGACATACTTTTCCGGAAACAAATTAATCGTGTAAAGCTTGAAGATCTCGAGAAGTATAACAACTTTAGAGAAACTTTTTTTGTAAGATATCTTGAAAGGTCAATGCTATGTGGAAATCCAGAGTCTAGAAACAATTACAGCTCATTAGGCCATCCGGAATTTATTCATATTATTGTCGACAAAAGCGTTCAAAACCAGAAATTGCCATATTTCCACTGCGTACTCTCGTGTTTGGAAACAGGGTATGACAAGTATGTTTACGGATGGCTCAAAGTTGGATGGAAGAGTTGGTGGGGGAGTATTCTGCGAAGAGCTTCCCATCAAATTTACGCTTGCAGACCACTGTAGTGTTTTACAAGCGAAGGTAGCCGTAATAAAGGAAGTAGTAAATTGGTTACTAGCTTCTGCTGGGCTAGATAACGTTTCATCGCAAAATGAGAGGATTGTGGTTCTCTAGGGAACTTGTGGTCTACACCTGGAAAGATGGGCCTCACGTCAACTCAGCAAGCAAATGTGCAAAGTCGGGAGATCTTTCTGACCACACGTAGATCGGGGGCGCTCGCGGAAACTTCTAAAGTTAACAAAGCCGCAACTCTCGAATTTCGTATTTCTCCTCCGGACACTGCCCGTGAGGGGTCCATGTGTTGAGACTTGGGATTGCTTCAACTCCTTTCTGCAGAAGCTATCTGGAGGATGAGATGTAATCAGCCTTCTTCTCAGCTGCCCTGCTCTCATCGGGCAAAGATTTAGACATTTGGGCTCTAAATTTTTCGCTAAAACAGCGGACGTTGCGGGTTTAAATATCACACACCTGGTGAATTTCATGAGTAGCTTGAAGCGGTTAATGCGAACGTAATTCGCCACTGTTGGATATCAACCTCTAATCCAAAGGCCCTTCTTCCTTTTTTCCATCTGCTTGCTAACATCAAGGATCGCTGAGTAATGTACGTTCTGAATTTTAACTAAAACGAGCCATCCATAATTTTTTTCGAAATACTCGTTACTCAACCCGAGTGGCTTCTATCGACTACGTATTTTAGAAAAGAGTCATATTTATTCATATAAGTAAGAAATAATTTGAATTTAAATAAAAACGAACAAATTTTCAAAATATTTCGATCCGAGCCTCAGCAAGTGGCACAAGTTTTTTAGAAAAGTATTTGTGCTTACATATTTATTGTGGATATGAGCCGAATCGAACTATGAATGGGAATTTAAGGTATATTTCAACACCAGCGCCATCTGTGGAGTAATATTTTCATAAAGAAGTGGCCTATAACCCGCCTAAGAGACTCTTCAACCTATCAGTCGAAGACCATCAGATTTGATCTATCCGCTGCGGAGATTAGCGATTTCAAACAGAGAAAGTTTTAAGAAATGATTATTTTAATATAATTTCCTACACTCCCTACAGATAATTTTCTGATAATATTTCCAATACACAGTGCACAGTGACAGTCCTACAGTTTCACTATAGCCCAGATTATTTTAGGCGAAGTTTCTCGCTCAATAAATTCTTCAAAATTGTTAAAAAATATATTTTCATTCCAATTGCAAAATCTTTGTTTTGCTAAACTTCAAAATCAGCCTTAAGCATTTTTTTCTCATTTGCAGCACAGATACTCCAATAATTTTGCAAGTTTCTATGGAAAATAATGCACTGGCACTGGCATTCGGCCAACCTGTGAAGCAACTCAATTGAACTGTGAAATTTGTGTAACATTTTGTTGAAAATAATTGTACCTGCAATATTTTCCCATCAAATGCAAAATACGTTTCAAGCCTCCGCAATCTTGCAAATGCAAAATGTGATTTAAGGTATAGAATACGAATTCTAAGTAGGCAGATTAGACACAGAGGCGGACACACCTTTACGCCATCAAATAAATACTTAACAATTGAACTAAAATGCTAAACAAACTTAAACAAAGGGGATATATCTACATACACAGTGACTCATGAAATTGATCATGCTATTCTAGATTGTTGTTGTTGTAGCAGTAATACAAGCCCCGTCAGTGGTGGGTATATCACCGGTCATCTTCGTCTGGCTCATCTAAAGGTAGGCCTAGAAAGCTTGCTGTTTCAGCAGCTTGGGTCCAGAGGGAGAGGGGTGTTAGATGAGTAGGTTTTAAAGGGCATGTGAAAAGGTGGTTAGTGTCGTGCGGGGTGCCTTCACATGCCGGACATATGTTTGGTATGTCTGGGTCAATTCTGGATAAGTAGGAGTTTAACCTGCTACAATATCCCGAGCGTAATTGTGCCAGTGTTACGCGGGTCTCAGAGGGAAGCTGGAGGTCTTCATCTACTGTAGGTGGTGGTTGGCCTCCGATTACGGCATTCGGTGGATGGGAGCTTAAGAAGGTGGTAACAGTCTATCGGTGAATGTCGTTTAATGTCTGTCTTAACACTGTCTGGTCCAGTAGATGTCTGTTAACTCCCAAAGTTTTTGCAACCTCTTCTTGCGTTTGAGCCGGATCTTGATCGAGCAATTCCTCCAATTCGGTATCCATGAACTTTGGCGGCGCGGCCAAAACCACCACTTTTAAAGCGTGCAAACCACTTCTGGCACGTTCGCTCAGCTAGAGCATGCTCACCATAAACTTCCACCAAGATACGATGACTTTCGGCTGCTTTTTTCTTCATATTAAAGAATTCCCCGCAAAAACACATTATTTGGCACGAAATTCGACATTTTCAAGTGTGGTAAAAATATTGTTGTTTACGCTTCAAATAAAAAACTTATACTGACGTTTGTGCCTTACGACAGTAGCTCTCCAATGAATGTTTGGAGATGTGGATCGATGGAATAATAATCAAGTTACGCCATCTGTTGTAAAACCGCACGAACTTATCCATAGACCTATTTTGTCCTGAATCTTGTCGGCATAGTTTAAAAGGTGTCCCCTGACGTGCCTGGGAGGCGGCTCTAGCTCAAGCAGGTGTCTGCACGGGTGTGAGTGTAACCTGCGGAGCTTTGTTTGTAATGGAGGCTTGCTGAGCAACTTGTTGTGCTCCATTACAGAAACTTGTTGTGCCTCATTGTGAAGGTGTTGAATGGGGGGCATCAAGAGGCAACACGTCGCTGGCCTAATGGCAGGGTTTTGGCATGTCTGAAGCTTTATCTACTGCGAATCACTGCTTCCAGGCGGCCAGACAGGCGCAGCATAGTTTAGAACCGGCCGGCCAATTGTCTTAAATGTCGGTATCAAGAATTCTTTGTCTTTGCCCCAAGTGCTGCCGACAAGCGATTTGAGGACCTTGTTGCGATTTTGGACATTAGTGGCAATTGCGGTTGTGTGAGCAGAGAAGGAGAGAAAGCTGTCGAAGGTAAGGTAAGCTGTCTGAAAGGATGAAAAATATGTTGATCCTAGGCACACTTGTCGAGTACTACAAAGAGCAGGGCAGTCGCAAAGTAGGTGTTTCAAAGTACCCCTAGCATTCACTTCGTTGCATGTGTTACACGCATCGCTCTGGACTAATGCCATTTGGACTACATGATGTGGGGTAAGATAGTATCTCGTCAGTACTCCAACCAATATTTTGCAGTCTTTTCTAGAGAGTGATAAAGTAAAGTTTGTCGTTTTCGTATTTCAAGTCCTTAGCACAATTTTGGCTGTTGTGTACGCTGCTGAGTGTTCCTATATTGACTCCGATTCCAGAGCGTGCTCCTCATTCTTATTCCGTTTTCAGAAAGGAGAGTAACGGGTATATGCTCAAGCGAGCTCATCGGCTCTATCATTTCTTCTATTCCTTTGCTCCTTGTTTTTGACACCTGACATCAGTTTTTTCGTTGTTGCGGCACTTACTTTTGGTGGGCGACCCGGTATAATATTTATTATTTTCCGGTTTTTTTCCATTCCGGAAATCTTTCAAAACACGAAAAATAGTCGCACAGGAGATTGGCTTATCTTCAAACTTCTTCAGTATTTCACTTGTACTGAGTCGTCCAAACAGATTGGCGACAGATTTACGAAAATCTATGAATGGAAATTTTCGCGTAATATGAGTTTGACAGTTAAGTATAAGCACACTTGGGCATGACAAGTGCTGTGTGTTTCTCTATGCACTCAAATATATGTCTGAAGTTAGTCTCAATGCTTAGTGGACATACCTTGTGCTCAAATATGAACGAGACGTTATCGATAAAACGGTCCGCGGATGACATATGGCAAAAATAAATTTTTTGTTTTTTGGTAGGACTGTTATAAGCTTACATGGAAAATTTCAGCGTGGTATGTCACATAGTTTGTTTTCTGTGCTACTGTAAACAAGTCAAGCTCGAGTGTGTTCTTCGAATTCTCTTTTATGACTTCAATTGTCTCAAAATGTTTTCCACGGAGCGGCAACTTGAACTTGGGAAACAGGAAAGAGTCACATGGAGCCATATCAGGTGAATACGATATTAACATTATTTTTGTGCAAATAATCGCGAACAAGACGTGATGTGTGAGCTGGTGCATTATCGTGATGCAAGAACCATGACTTGTTGTCCCACAATTCCTTCCTTTTAAGACGAATGTTCTCGCGCAAACGCTTTAAAACGTCTAAATAATATTCCCTATAGGTTGTCTGCAACATTTTTAAGGCGTCTGAAGCCGAAATTTTGTTGGAATAACAAAATTTCAAACAAATTCTTTGTTCAACTTGAATTTCCATCGTTAAATTCGAAGAACACACTCCAGCTTGACTTGTTTACAGTAGCACAGAAAACAAACTATGTGACATATCACGCTGAAATTTGCCATGTAAGCTTATAACAGTCCTACCAAAAAACAAAAAATTTATTTTTCCCATATGTCATCCGCGGACCGTTTTATTGATAACGTCTCGTTCATATTTGAGTAGAAGGTACGTTAACATTTTATTTTTTTGCTACTTTCTTTGCTAGTGAAATGAGCATATTTTTTAAAATTTTCAATCGCTATTTTCCAATCGTTTCAGCATTACTCACTATTCAGTAAATTTGTTGCGGTAGCGTGATCAATTTTGTAAGTCACTGTTCGCTTTGCGTCATACCCACTGAAGAACAATGGTTGAATGCATTTTATGGCAGCAAAACGATGTCTGCCTGCCAGTTAAGATAATTGCCAATATTAATTTGAGTTGAAAACATTGAGATGCTTGTAAGTACAAATAGACGTACATACACACACACACATACACAATTGCAAGTACATCAGATTGTTCGTTGAATTGTTTAAGCAGCGGTAACAAAGCTCGTTAAATTGAAACTACAGTCAGCAATAATGATGGGCGGCTCCTCGCACTCATTTTTGTGTAGGCCGCCCCAGAGGCAACCGAAAAGTAATGAAATTTTTAAGCAAAAACTTTGGTATCAAAGCGTCTCAGTCTGCTTTGTCGGGAATAAGGTGCGCAGGCATTTGCCATCTGACGATGAGAACAGCAGTGCGGTTGAGGAAGTTCAACGTTATTTATTGTGCACTTTCCGCTCCCTGGCTCTCTCCCGCTCTCATACTCTTGTATAAATGAAGAAACTAATTGCAGGTACATGAAAGCAATTAAAAAGTTAAAAACTACCAACAAAAGCAACAAACAAAAAAGTCAAATTGCAACTTAATACCGTTTCTATTTTGAACTTTATGTGCTTTTTCATGTTTTTTTTTTGCTTGTTTGCTTAATTTTGAGAATTTTCAGTTGGCAACTTCTTTGATTCAGCATCTTTTGGCATAAGCAGCGTAATGAATAACTTAATTGCAGGTAAATTGTCTATGTACACAAACAAAAACAAAAAAAAAACTATTCAGTTGTCACTTCACTTGAGTGCGCATGTTTGAATGGCAGAGCACCACACCACCACATCTTCACTCCGTGCGAATCTGGTGCACTCCACTCGCAAAATTAACTGTTTTATGGTTTATGCTTGGATTTTTATGTATTTTCCGTGGAAATTCTTAGACTAACGCAGGTAATTCATGTAAGTGGCATTTTAAGCTGTAAAATCATTCAAGTAACTGCTGCACTATAATTAAATCTGTTAACGTAATTAATGTCAAATTAAATACAAAGAAAATTTTACTCTGCATCGGTTGGGTGTTGGCTCACCAAAGACGGGAGCATTTATTCACCTGTAGAAGCAGCAGCAAGTGGCCTGGCTGCCTTGAAGCAAATAAATTTGTATTCCAAAATGAGTTTTCTCATAATGAATTTAAATTAAAATACATTTTTGTGGGAATGTGTTGGAAGAGACTCGTCATTTTCATAGCACACAAAAAGCTGTATGCCAGTTTTGCCAACGCCAATAAATCTGAGTCGCTAGGGCCAATATCAAAAATCGCTAGAAAGTCGCTAACTCCATCAGGGGCGGATCCTAAATTGCATTCACAGAGATGCACAAGAGGCCAGCTGCGGACTTAAAATTTTTAGATGAATAATAACACCGGCACACAAAAAAACAATTGTCTGTACACCGGGTGCCACCTATCTACGGGCATGTTTTTCGACCCGCTGAATACGAATTTCAAGTCAGTTTGGGCCGTCCAGCCTTCAATTTCGAGTAAATTCCAACCAAATCCAAAAAATAGCGAAAATTCGATGTTTTGGCAAAAAAAACTATGAGATCTAAGGAAAGCATAAGTTTTTATGTATTTTGATCCGTTACATACTAATTTCGATCGTTCTTACTTTTATCGGAATAGAGAAGAGGAGTTCCGGAAGTTTTTCACAAAGGACGATGAGAACTCGGTGGTGTACTGTTCCAATGTTAAAAGCTTGGTTGATGAATTAAAACCTAATATCTATAAAGACGATGAGTGGAAACTCTTTACAGATTCATCAACTAGAAGTCTCAAAGCTGTCTTGCTTCACATTGGAAACATATTAGCGCCAATTCCAATAGCCCATTCGACGAAGCTTAAGGAGACCTATGGAAATCTGGAAATTGTATTGGACAAGATAAAGTATTCAGAACACCAATGGCAAAATTTCATTTGAAAAAAATGGTGACGTATTGAAAATCAAAATTCTCAAAATCCCGTACATACAACGATAACTACATTTATACAAATTAACAAGCAATTTCAATTTTTAATTCCAGGAGATCCGTTTTTGAGTAATCGATGCGACCATGGAGGAGGAAATGCTCCACGAGATTGATTATAACTTTTTTTATAAATTAATATTTTCCCATAAAAATTTAGGATGACAGTCTTTAATGGATATTTAATAAAATAAAAATAATCCGATCCACAAATTCCTTCATTTTCCCCCTAAAAAAAAAATTACTTATTTCTTCGGCCTTCACAGTGGTGTTTCCCCTTAAAAAAAAACACTTTTATTTATTCAACAATTTCCGAATGAGTGTTGCAGAAGTTATATAAATTATCGTAATTTTATTATATAATTGATAATATATATTTAATCATTTAACCAAATTTGTTACTCTAATGTTTTGTAGGAAATATTTTTAAGTACGTTCGTTGTAGTTTGTTTTTATTTGAGGACGAAGAATTAACAGACGATAATTCCGGTGAAGAATTAGAAATCTCTTTTGAAGATGTTTTATGGAATGATGAGAGAATGGACTCGTAGGACATTAAAGCAGAATAAATTATTTTTTAACATACCTACCAGTCAATTAAGTGGAATATAGAAATAAGAAAATTATATATTAGCATAAAATTAAGAAATCATACATAACAAATCTTTTTGTACATCTAACGCATGAGTATAATAAAATTTTTTTAGTGCTTAATTAAATAATAATTACATAATGCATCGTGTGTAACAACATACATATAAAAAAGGCGAATGCCTAATGTTTAATTAAGTATATTATGATCATTGTAACGATGAGATAAATTCTTTAAATTTCAATTTCAGATCAGATCAAAAAATATGTGTGCTATTCATCTTCATCGTCTTCACTTAGTAAATTAAATAATTCTTCAGTCTCATGCTCATCTGATAAAGCTGCAGTTGAAGTAGAGGGTTGAATGTCGTCTAAAAGCAGATATTGGTGTTCAACGGGTTTTGTTGTAAAAGAATAACTTCTGTTGGTTCCAATGAGTTGCAGCACTTCCGGCGGTATTTAAAACGATGTACAATCTTTATTTTGTTTTTTTAACTGATCTCTCAACAAAATTAGTGCATTAATTGTGTTTAACGTTGCGTTGTTTTGTTTTTATAATGTTCATAGAACTGAATACTCTCTCGACTTCGGCATTTGTTTTGAAATCAAAGAAAAAGGATTCTCTCCTGCGGCATTTTTGTACTGTAAAACTTCACTCCAAAATTGTACAGTGTTATAATAGTAATGTTATTCCACTTAATGAAGTTGATATTATGCCAGTCTTCCAGCATACCATCTATGCAATCGTCATTAAAACCCCATTCTTTGGCTACATCGGCTATTGCATTGTTTTTATTTACTTTTAATGTTTCTTCAACATTTAGTTAACATCGACATTTTTTTTTCAGAATAGCGACATTACTTGGTAGTCTTTGTTGAATCTCCTTCTTGAGTTTCAGGCTAAATTCAATGCATCTCTTCTTCAAATCATTTTTATTTTCTTGCGGCAAACTTGACTGGAACAATTTCTGTTCAAATGCAAAGCCAAGGTGGGGGGGATTAGCGTACATAAATTCGTTCGGAACAGTTGTTGTCAACAAATCAACAGTTGGAAAAACTATGTTTTTTCCGAGCGATTGCATGACAAACACAAGAGTGCCGAGTAATTTTGTGGGGTCATTGTCTTCACCTTCAAATGCTTTTAGTGCTATTTGTACGTCTTTTAAAGTATGCTTAAGGTGATACATGTAAAGTTGATTTAAGTCGTCACAATACATCTGGTACCTACAAAAGATCAGCTGTGTAACAATTGTCTTGAACTCTTGAAAGTGAAAAATGTAGCTTTAGTTCTTCCCATTGCTTCAGAATCCGGCGTACAGCTGCAGCTGGTTCAATTGAAAGCCAACGAGTTGCACAGACTTTCAAAATTTTTAGTGGCTGTTTCCCGCAATTTATCGTTTCATAAATTTTTTTATATTCTCCTTGTCTTTTGGGAGAAATCGAAAACCAATTGTAGGTTTCCCGTACAAGAAATTCTATGTGTCTGGGTATAGTATTTACTGAGGCGTGTGAAACCGTAAGTTGTAGAGAATGGCATACGCAACGAATCAATACCAAATGTGATAAGCCATATTCTCTCTTGAGCAGTTCGAAAAGACCATTATTTACTCCGACCATTACAGAGGCATTATCTGTGCCAATTCCTACCATATTAGCGGTTGGGATTTCAAGATTTTTCAAAGAATTCACAAGAACAGCAGATAGATTTTGAGCATCTGCAGTCTCCACTGAGGCAAGCTTGAGAAATGCTGATCTAATGGTTTGGTTTTTTATCGGTCGGAGCAATTTTCACAGGTAAAATGGTTTGTGTTTTTTTTTTAAATCCAATTTTTGTTTGAGCTTATTAGATTTTAAATGTTTTCTAACATCACTTAGTTTAGCATAAAGTTCTGTTACACATATTTGACATCTTGCTTTAGTTGAATCTCCAAAGACTGGTTTCAGCCATCCCTTGAATTCAGGCTGTGTTTCCCTTACATATCGATATTTTTGAACGTACTGCTCTTTTTTTTCAGAGGTAAATCCATTATTTAAGCAACCTCGAGATAAATTTAAATATTTTAATATATATTCACTTAACATTAATTAAAAAGTAAGTAAGCTAGAGGATAGTAAAAAATCAACTGAGCCGATATCAATTCAATTGTTTTACGTACAGAACATAATAAAATCCGGGGATTCCCCGACCGCATTGCTCTTATGTGATCAAATAATTTGGTTACTTATTACAATTGTGTGAAACAAGGTGTAATTGAATTGGAGTATATTTTATTATTTTTAATGCAACGTGTGATTTTTGTTAATTTCATAAAAAATTTTAAGGTAAAAATAAATTTAAAATTTCAATTATACATCGATAATTTATCGACGATAACACAACAATAGGTAGTGCGTTATTTTATCTATAGTCAGTAAATTGTTACTCTAGAGTATGGAAGGTAAAGGGCATTCACGGGTAATCAAGTTGGCAGAAAAGTATCTATTGCCTTAAACGGTTTTGATTTGCTCTCTAAAAGTCGCCAGGTAAGTCGCTAAATCATTTTTGTCGTCAAAACTTTTTTTTGTCGCCAAGACTCAAGCAAAAGTCATAAATTCTAGCGACAAAGTCGTTAAATTGGCAACACTGCGAAAAACTAAAGAAAAACAATGAACGGAAATTATGATAAGCAGTTAAATGCAATCGAGCGTCATCGAAATGACGAAGAATGTCCGTCTAGGGTTAAACAGTGTATTATCATTTGAAAACGCCTGGAAATACGTTTTTGCTAAAAATTTTCTTTATGTATTAAAATAAGTTCTTAATTCTGCAATGAAACAGATAACTTTTGCTACCCTGAAATCTATAAATTAAAATACTTTGAAAATATAGGGCTGTCTTATAATTATGAAACGCACTTTAGTTTGGCTTGTTTATCCTTATGGCATTAAGTTTGGAAACACTTATTTTTTTTAATGTTCTTGTTTTTTTGTTTCATTGAAAATTTCTTATAATCTCACAAAGCCTCTTATAAAAATATTTAATTATTTATTTTATTTCATTAAACCAAAACAGAAATTATTTTAAACAGACAAAACTAATTTTTCATGCCGATACTGAATTTACATTACTTTATTGCTGGCGCTAAGTGGATTTAACAAATTTAAGCACTTCATATGTATGAATGTTGCGTGTATGTACATATGGGTCGTGCTTGATCCATGAATGTTTGACACCTTTACTAGCATTTCTCCGAAACGTGAGACTAACATTTCTTACATATGTACATACATACGTAAGTGTGTTTGTAGGACTCATATCGAACTCGCAAATTCCTGGCGCTCCGAAAATGTATACAGCGATTTATTATAACTTTTCATTTCAATCACAGCATTCATTCACTCAAACTCAGATTCATTCAATCAAACATTCATTGACTACTTCAATTAATTCAAACAAACCAAAGGGATGCCATTCCAACGCACCTATGTATGTACATACAAATGCACTCAAACGTACATTAATTGAACCAGAGAACGTAAATTCATAGAGAAGGCTCAGTAACGAATACATACAAATGCATGCAAACGCACATTCAGTGAACGACAATTACAGCCACGCATATACATACATACACACAAACATACCTACATATGCATAGAAGCTTTCGCAGCTATAGCGTGACAAATATTTTGTTTACAAACAAAAGCTAGCGCGCAGCTTTGTTTTGTTATTGGCTTTATTTATTTACTTCTTATCTCTGCCGGGAATTGTGTTTGTTTTGCGTTTGCCTTTTTACCGGCTCTAGAATCGAGCACGCAAACTATTTGCTTTTGATTTTGTTTTCATTGCTGTCATCATTTACACTTCTCTTCATATTCTGCAGTAAATAACAAAAAAACAGCTGAGCGGCGTTGTTAGCAATGCGTCTGCGCCGAAAATGTCAAACTGGGCAAAAGTAGAGCGAAAGATAAAAGTCGACAAGAATCAATTGGATGAAACGTAGAACTGAAGAAAATTTTTATTGTGGGTGTTCGGATAATTTTGCTGCATTTTTTCAAGCGTACTTTCGGTTATGTGAATTGGTGTGCAAATAAATTAAAGAACGGTAAATTAAATGAATTACGTTGCGCGAACACGCGAAAGTTTATGTGAATGAGAGAAGTGTTCCGGCAGTTGTGTGAAATCTAAAGAAAATCATAAACAAATTTTCCAATTTGATTTCTTGCATATGTGAAAACGCAGTAATTACGCAAGTTGCTGAACGCATCGTGGACGTGAACGGCGATTGAAGCGCAAGTTGTGAAAATATAAAGAAATTTAACTTCACCCACAAGGCGGTAGTAGGAGAAAAGGTTAAGTCGATTTATGCGGCTTTTGCGTACGTTGCGGCATTTAACCAAGAAAGCGCAACGCCTTACACCCGTCACACCCCTCTACTACGAAAAGGTACACAACAAAACGCAATTTAAAACTATTCACTTCGCCCACTAATAATTCGCTTAACTGTAGGTGCTGTGTGCTAGCATAGACGCATCATTAACCGCATCTCAATATAAGCTAATACACCCATTCATTGTACGTGTAATCATAATTCATAATTCAATTTGGAATTTCCATATTTTTCTGCCACCTGCTGTGTTTCTGTTCATCTTCGGGGTCCGCAAAAATCCACTGCTGAACTACGCAAAAAACTGCTTGCATACAAACTCGACGAAAATCGCTTAGGCATTCATACATGCATGTGTTTGTATGTATGTATATGTGCACACATGTAGGACATAGAAGAAAATTTCCAAGCCACACACGTCTTTGTTCTCTGTTTATATGGAAATTCTTGCGGTGATATCATCATTTTTGTGGAGCTTTCTGCACACGAGTTATTTTCGTCAACTTAACTGCTTCCTCTTCTCCGTGTTTTGCCATCTGCGCGCTATCGAATTAAGATAATTTTAGTTAGCCATATCTGTTATCGTCAGCACTTTTGGACAATTTTTACGAATGCGAATGCGAAATACATAAAGTAACATTTGTATGCCATGCGGCAGGTGATCCTTTGTGAAAAAATTTAAATTTGCCGGCTCCTATGCGTATGGAGTTATGGTATATGAGTCCGGTCGGGCCACATATTTAATGTACCTATATACACGGCCGCCGTAGCCGAATGGCTTGGTGCGTGATTACCATTCGGAATTCACAGAGAGAACGTCGGTTCGAATCTCGGTGAAACACCAAAATTAAGAAAAACATTTTCCTGATAGCGGGCACCCCTCGGCAGGCAATGGCAAACCTCCAAGTGTATTTCTGCCATGAAAAATCCCCTCATAAAAAATATCTGCCGTTCAGAGTCGGCTTGAAACTATAGGTCCCTCCATTTGTGGAACAAGATCAAGACGCACGCCACAAATAGGAGGAGGAGCTCGGCTAAACACCCAAAAAGGGTGAACGATATGAAGTGTTACCTATTCAAAACACCATAACTTTTTTGTGTGAAATTAGTTTTTATTAATTTCAAAGACAACATTGTTCAAAAATGATTACAATTTTAACATATAGGTATTCACTTTAGCTCGATATGACCACCTTTTGCCTTGACTATAGCCTTCAAATGGCACGAATGTGATCTTGAGGTGTTTTGGCCCATTCTCGTATAATCGCTTTTTTCAGCGCATCCATACTGGCATATTTTTTACTCCTCACCTTGCTCTCAAAAATGGACCAGATGGAATAGTCCATCGGATGTGCGTCTAGCGAATTCGAAAGTCATAGTGTGGACGAAATGAAGTGTGGAACATGATTTTTTAACCATTTTTGGTTCACTCAAGCTTTATGAGACGGTGCCGAGTCCTGTTGAAACGTCCATGGTCTACGACCGAAATGTTTGCGTGTCCACGGCTCTACAGGACCGTCGAGGTAAATCCGGAATGTTGAACTTAAAAACAAAACTATTGGATATTTACTGAAAAATAATTTTATTTGCACTTAACTTTGTATAATTAAGTACACATATCATAGTTGAAAATTATTCAATGTAACCTCCATCTCGTGCAATTACCTGCTCCAGCCGGGACCTGAAGCGCCCACATGCGCGAGCTACCTCCTCTTTGTCCATTGTGGTCATCACTTTCTCGATGGTTGTCTTCAGAGCGTCCTTAGTGTTATGAGGCTTCGCGTTAACTTTTGCTTCAAGTGTACCCCACACGTAATAATCAAGAGGATTGCAGTGTGGGCTTGAAGGTGTCCAAAAATCTGGTGACCAGTGGTAGGGTAGGTTATTCTGGAGCCAAGCCTGAGTCTTTGTATGACTTGCTCGATCAGAAAAGACATGATCCTTGCAGTCGGCTTCACGAAAAACTTTTGCAATTTCGTAAACATGCGTTTTTTTGTAGCCCAACCACTCAATTATCTCTTTAGGGCTTTTTCCGGCGCGAAGTGACTCTGCTATCGCAGCTCTTCTGTCCTGCTCTCGACTCATCGTTTCATTAGCACATACTCCGGCACTCCAATGTCAATCAGGAAACAATACACTAAAAATATTTCCATTTATAAGCGGTTTTAGACTTAACGCTACTGCTCCAGAGCTTTCGAAATGTTTTCCGGATTTACCTCGACGGCCCTGTAAAGCAACTTCTAAAACATTTTCCCGATAATAAGTCGCACTCACTTTGACACCAGGCTCGATAAAAACGATTGGAGAGCGTCCATCAGCGGTCACTGCGGCCCAAACCATTAATTGCGATAGGAAATTGCTTCGAGTGGCCATGCGTAGGCTCAAATTCTCGTATGAGCGTTCGGTCAAGTAAACACGATCGTTTTGAGTGTTTGTGAACTACTCAATTCATCAGAAAAAACAATGTTAGGAATTCGCTACGTTCGTGCAAGCGCAACAACTCCTTTGCTCTTTCGTACCGAACTTTTTTTTGCTGGGGTGAAAGATCGTGTGCTTTTTGGAACTTGTAAGCCTTGACCTTGAGCTCATTTTTCAATATGCGTCGAATGCTGTCTTGCGATATTTTCAGTTCTTTGGACATTTTTCTTCCACTTCGACGTGGATTTCGTTCAAGTCGAGCCTTCACTTTCCGAACCATTTCTGGCGTTGTTGCGGTTTTTTTTGGTCCACCTCCATAGCGTTTTGGAATGCTACCAGTATCATTGTAACGCTTTATAGTGCGACACACAAACGTTTGAATTTCTTCCCAGAAAAAAAATTCAACTAAACTGAGACGCAAATGCTTTTGATGGCTTATAAACAATACAATGAACTGTCATTAGAACAATTTTGCCATTGATGTAATGAGCTGTTTTACAGATACAAGCAGTGTGAAGTTGGTAACACTTCATATCGTTCACCCTGTATATACAGGGTTGGCCATATTAAACTGACCCATGTGATTATTAAAAAAATATGGAAAAAGAAACATTTTTTTGTGTTTCATTGTGAAAAACATTTAATTTAGTTCAAGGAGATTCGTTTACATCACTTTTTGAATATGATATCGCGCAAGTGGTCGCCCTTAGCTCGTATAGCGTAATGTGCCCGTTTTTCGGCGTTTTCCATAGTTTTGGCCAGCGTCTCGGCCGATATGGCGGCTATTTTCCGTCGGATATTGGCCTTAAGTGCGCCTAGTGTCTTTGGCTTGTTGACGTAAACCTTAGATTTCAAATAGCCCCAAAGAAAAAAAGTCCGGTGGCGTCAAATCCGGTGATCGTGGCGGCCAGTCAAAATCGCCGCTTTTTGATATCAAACGGCCAGGGAACAAAGTCTTCAATAAGTTGACGGTGGCTCGTGCTGTGTGTGGCGGTGCGCCATCTTGCTGAAACCAGAAGTGCTCCATACCATTTTCACGAACAATCGGCATCACAAAATCGGTTATCATGGCCCGATAACGCTCTTGATTGACGGTCAATGGTTGGTGTTGACCATTTTCAAAGAAGAACGGCCCAATGACCATATCAGCGCAAATGCCACACCAGACTGTAACTTTTTGGTCGTGGAGAGGTCCCTCTTCAATAATTTGAGGGTTTTCAGTGGCGTAGAAACGGCAATTTTGCTTATTTACGGTTCCGTTCAAGGAGAAATGGGCCTCATCACTCATAATGATTTGATGCCAAAAATCCTCATCAGTTTGTGCCATTCGGACGACAAAATTGGCATATTCCAAGCGACGGGGCTTGTCGGCCGGCAACAGTTGTTGATTTAGTTGTATTTTGTACGGGAATATCCCCAAATCCAAACGAATGATACGTCGTAGAGTGGTCCGAGGGATGTCCAACTGAGCAGAACGACGATTACCTGACGCTCGCGGCGATGACTCGATACTGGCTCGTACGGCCGCGATATTTTCGTTAGATCGTCTTGACCGCTTTTTATTTGGACGTCGGGTATTAGCCACAGTGCCGGAAGACAAAAATCTTTTGTGCATTTGCTTGATTGCGTTCTTTGACGGCGCACTTTTCAATTTATTTTTTTTTCTCCACGCACGTTGCGTTTTTACAATCGAGAAGGAATTTTGAATGTACAGCTGAACAATTTCAGCGCGTTCTATTGGGGTGTACTGTTTCATGGTATAAATCTCCTTCGACTGACGCTTCCAACGCGGTATGTCATTAGCTGATCTGAAATTACAGTAAAAAGTTATAGGGTTACTCAATGGGTCAGTTTAATATGGCCAACCCTGTATGTATATACATATATATAGGTATATATATATGTATGCACGTCATTGGCCGGTACATTATTTGTCAGGTGTTTGACGGAACTTTTCCTTAAATTTTATGGTGCGTGTCTTGATTTTGTGCTACAAGTGGTGCTTCATACCCACTCCGAACGTGGGATGGAATTTCAAAGTAAATATTTTTAGATAGATAGATTTTCTATGAGGTTTGTACTTCGACCTCATGGCCCTCTGTGCCCTCTGCTTAACACAGTACCTCATTCAGGCCTAGTTCCCTTATTGAACTCAGGATAGAGCTGGGCGTATGTGGTTTTCTTCTGGCTGCAATGTCTCACCCACTCCGCGCTATAGCACTACATTCAAGGAGAAGGTGTATTGAAGTCTCCTGGGATTGGTCGCAGAAACGACAAGAACCAATGGATCATATCACGATCATGTGCAAATGACTACGCAGCCTGCAATGGGCTGTGAGTATGTCCGTGAGCGTTCTCACTTTATCCTTGGGGAGGTACAAAAGTGCATACTGCCGAACAACTCCTTCGTCTTTTTGAGCAGTGTCTGAGAACATAGCCTCAATCGCCTCAACAAATAGCAAAATTAAATTGACTCTTTACCTTGCTTCAATTGACTACTCAGGAATGACTTAAAAATCAGTGCCTTTTCGGGACAAGACTCCTCGCGAACAGGTGATTTTTTCTGCTAAATGAAATCAATGCTTTTTCGTAGTTTTTGAGGATCTTAGCCGTAGTGAAACCCAATTTTTACATAGTTCATATTTTCTTCCCGATCCACTTATTTATCCAGCGATAACTCTCATCCGATGTGATTAAAACTTAGTAATTATAGTTGCATTGAAACGCTTCTCTCGCAAAAATAGTTCCAGCGAAGTCAAATCTGATCCTGATGGCCGTATCGCGCTACCTTCATGAGAGGTAACCATAACCTCAAATCCTCAACCTTAACCTTAAAATCTTCATAACCTCAAACTATTTTTTTTTGTTTTTTGTTTGAAAAAAGCAGAATCATATCATAATAAAAAAATAATACTAATGCTTTATTTTGACTATTTTTATATTTTTTTAAATTTTATTTTTTAATTGTGCCCAAAAATATTTATTATTATTATTATATTATATACAATAGAACCCTAACTTAATTAGAAATAGATACAAAAAGGACTTAGTGATTTTTATATTAAAAAGGCTGTTTAAGTGATCGAAGTTTAATCAATAACCACTGAGTCTTCCATGATTAGCAATGACTTTTTGCATTCGATTTGGCATATAATTGATAATCCAGGTCAGAGAATGCAGGCTTCTGTCGGAGTAGAATAGCAAAGTTAGGTTTCGATCTGGTGACTGGCTTGGCCAATCTATAACTTTAACATTATGTTGTAAGAACCATTCACGTACTAACATTGAAGAGTGCTTTGGTTTGTTTCTGTTCTTGTTGTAGCAGCATAAATATTCCGAAATATAAGGAGAATGCTGCTGAAGTCACAGTCCTTGGCCGGATATATAGTAAATCCAGGCCTTTCTGGTTACATAGAACCGAGTGACTATTGTTCCCGACATGTTTTGGTTAATCACCGAAGTGGCATGGTCTCCTCAGCAAATGGTAGCAACACTTCGTGTATATTTCTTTGTAAATAAATTTGTCCATTTTATTGGTTAAGAGATGAAATGGTCCTACTCCATACCAAGAGATGCATCCCCAAATTATTATGTTGCCGCCACCGTTGGTTGGTTGGTTGGTTTGAGTGGTGATTCATCCAGCATCCAACTAGCGCTTCCGCACCATTTTGTTGCCACATTATAATTAGGTTGTCAGCATACAAGTCAGACAGTTGTTCAAGACTCTCGAACTGTGGACAGGGCATTCACAGAGGAAATGGAAGATTGTTTCCTTTTTCTCAGATTGCTTACAACTGTGGCAGTGAGGGATGCCCATTTTGGTGGCTGTTCTCCCACAGACCAGAAGCCAGTTATGACTGCCGTTAATCTCCAGGCGTCCCGTCGTTTCATGCTTATCAATGTTGACAATTGCTTAAGGTTGTAGGTGGCCCATAACGGTCTGCTAATCTTGCATTTCGTCTGGTCTCTCCATCTACAATCCGCGATTCGGAGGTATTTTAGGGAAATCTTATTCCTGACTACACCTAATGGTGTGCATGCCGTTTCTACCAGATCATTATTCATGGCAGATCCCCCTCTTGCCAGTTCATCTCCTTTTTCGTTACCTTCAATATTCCGATGTCCCGGCTCCCATAAGACCCAGTAGCATTATGGTTTACACTCAACGTAGTAAGGCTATTTCTGCTTTGTTCCACCACTTTAGAGGTTATTGTAGCGGAGTCCAGTGCCTGGATTGCAGCTTGGCTATCCGAAAGAGTAGTGATATTCCCTTTAAAAGAAAAGTCTGCGATTAGTAGCCTACAAGCGTCCCCGATTGCCTGTACTTCCGCCTGAAAGGCACTGCAAGCATTAGGGAGACGCACAGATTTTTCAATTCTAAGTCTATGAGAATATATACCAGCTCCAACACCACAATCCATTTTACTGTCATCTGTATAGAATGAAGTGTCGAAGTTGTTTAGTGAGAATCCCTTATGCCATTCCTCCTTAGATGGAAAGAGAGTGGCAAAATTCCTATTCAATGTTACCGTCGCGACGATGTAGTCAGTCCTCACCGAGGTGAACTGAGTTTGTCGTAATAGTAGACTGGCATGACCATAAAGTTTGTCTTTCCAGCGACCCGCTTCGTTTAACCTAAATGCACTCATGGTTTTCGTCTTCTTAATGCGTAGGTCTATTGAAACAATCTGATTGCACCGTTATTGCACAGGCTGATCTTTGTATTCTACCGAGTAATTTAGTATTGTAATCTCTCCCTCGAGCTTTCCACCAAACTACCGAATCATACGATAAAATTGGTCGTATAATCGCCTTATATTGGAGTCCAAAATTACCCCTAAGTACTTTGCACTGGGTGAAAGTGGGAGAGTTTGTCCGTTAATATTTGGTAGAGTAAAAATTGGTACCTTATATCTGGTAATAAAAAGCATGAGTTCTGTTTTACGCTGGTTTAAACTTTGGCCCCAGCCTGTGGCCCAAGAATTAAGCTCGCCTAATGCCCTTTAAATGATCCCACTGATCGTATTAGGACACAGTCCTGACGCCATTAGTACTTGACTGTTTTTTTTTTGTCACGCTGAAAACTCTTGTACTTTGAGCGTCTGATATTTCGCCCAGCAGCATTGCGAAATAAATTTATTTTTGTTTCATCGCTCCAAAGTGTTTTATACCATTTTTTCATACACTCTGGTCCTCATCATGACTTGTGTTCTTGGGCAAATCTTTCCCCTGTCTTAAATTTGGAGGAACTTTACGAGCTATTCTACCCGGTAGGTTCATGTTGCACAATCAACGCCGTACAATTCTCTCTGATACTATGTTTTTTGATTTCAGCTGTAATGGCCTTTGATGACTTAAAAGGATTCCTCTTGGCAAGAGTCACAATTAAATTTTCAGAAGTGCTAGTAGTTTTGTTTGCATTCACGTCGTTCTGTGAATTTTTCCTGTGAAATGCTGCTCACGACCCATCTTTGAAAGAATTTCATATTAATTATAAGTTCCTATTAGGTTGGGAAATAAGTTCGTAGCGTTTTTACCGAATACTTTTATTTAAACAAAAAAACATAATTTTATGAATTTGTTAATCAACCGCCGCTGCTGTTTACAACTTCTTCCCACCTCTCAACTAATTTGTTGATGCCGCAAGAAATTGATACCGTCAGAAATCGCCTGCTCTGGAATGAAAGAAGTTGTTTAGCCAGTTTTTAAGGTCCTCTTTGTTATCGAAGGTAACGCCCACCAAACACATATCGTGATCTTCTTTGGATGAAGATCCGGCTTAATTCTCGGCTTTGGCGCGTCTCCTGGAGCCACCTTCTCCTTTCTTTGCTTCATATTGATGTATGTATAGGCACCATTTATCATCTCCAGTGACAATTCGGTACGAAAAGCGCTGTTTATGATCGCGTGTTACTCGTTTTCACGACGTTACCGTCACTCCAGCAGCATTCCCCGTATGTAAGTATGGGGAATGTTTATGCTGCTACAACAACAACAACCGCGTGTTACTTGATGGCGGGCGATATGCTGAGAAGTAATTTGCTTTTTTCATTGAGCTCATGACGCATCCAGGCTCCCAATTTTTCAGTAAATTCCATTGAATGAAGGCGATTGAGAATCGTTATATGATCGCAGTTCATTTCGATGGCTTAATATAGAAAAGGCGTATCTACACTTTTCGTTACTTTTCAGGAGAAGGAAAAAACTGAATAAAACCTTAAAAACTTAAGATGCAAAAAACATTTATATTGCAAATTTTATTCAAAACAGGTAACAAATTCAATTCTGGTATAATTTTGTTGTTATTTTTAATTTCTTTGAAGTTATTTGAGATAGGGCTTTTTGTTATTATTTTTCTTGAAAATAAATTTAAGTTAGGGCTTTTTGTTGTTCGGACAAACTATTATAATAATTAATGTTTGAAGTAAAATAAATAAATAATTAAAACTAAAATACATATTTCAAGGCAGATGTTATAATACTAAAAACAAATTAGGTTTTATAAGGTAAATTATCATAAAAATGGTGGCAATCTGCTGGAAGAATTTTTTTTAGATCTTGCAAATGGTCCCGCTTCTTTTTAGATATGGCTATTTTCCCTTTATAAAGACAATCTGGGGACACATTTTTAATCGGAAACTTCGATCTCTGTGGAAGTAACTGCTATTCATCTGTTACATTTGTTTTAAAATAAATTGATCCTGACGAGTCATACGCCAAGGCTCGAAGCATGCTTAGTATTGATGTGTATATCTTTGAAATATTTTCGAAATTTAAAAAATAATGATAACGCAAATGGTGCGCTTGTAGAGGCGCTGGAACTTTTCTAGCTTCCTTAATGAGTTGAACAAATTGAGACGGGAAAATATTTGTTTTTTTATTTATTTTTCTCTCTATAAGGGAATGCGTTGCATCACATTCCATTTGCGTATGACCACTTATTAAAAACTTCTGTTCAATTGTTATTTCAGTTTCCTTTGAAAAATTCAACAAGGCGTTAGACAAAACAGTATTACAGTTTTGGTGAAAGCAACCATCCGAGTATATAATAATTTGATGGGCGATGGCGATCGAGTAAGGAGTTTCCAAGTGCTTAATAATACATGTAGCAAAAACGGAAGAGACTAAATTTCCATCTGTTTCGTCCCACACATAATTATCTGATTCATGCGTTACAATATTATAGCCAGTAAAGTTATGTAGTTGAAGTTTCATTTTATAATATGCAGCACTCGCGTTTAGTTTAGGCACTAATTTAACTGCCTGCACATCTATACAGAATACTGCACATAGTCCGGATTCAGCATTTTTGATATCGTTTTGCTTTTCTACACGCATTTTTCCGATTTCTTCTCTATGTTTTTCGTATTGCTCATCGGAAACATTATTAGCTTTATGTGATACGCATAAATTGCACTGATCTTTTCTTGGCTTAAAAATAGAATAATTTAATTCCTTTCTTAATTGCGTAAATATTGGGTACGACAATTTTAGGCCTCCATTTTCTTTTTCGGATTCACACTCGTTGACATAAAGCTTGTAAATCTCCTGATATGAGGAAAAATCCGATTCGAAGTAAAACTATCTTTTCGACAATAATGTGACTCCATTTTTGGCAACTCGTCTAGCCATTTTTTTAGAAAGTCACGTCGGTTTTTGTTGCGCTGACCTATAACTGATCGCTTAGCATTTTTGCGCAAAATTAAAACTTTATCGCGACTGCATTGAGAACCGTGTTTACCGCCACGCTAATCCAATTTCGAACCATCTTTTCCTTTACTCCCAGTGTTGAATAAAACATTTCACGGCACACTTGTAATCGCTTTGAATTATGACTCAAGAAATATGATATGGACTGATTCCGTCTCGAATTTTCAGACGTTTTCCTTTTTGTTTCAGAAAAGCTTGTAAGACCTGCAACATACTCCGTCTTTTGCTCCCAGGACATCTCCCAAAACAAACTAAAAATTTCTTTTCGGGTGGACTCATTAAACGTCGAACACTTTCTCACCGCACTTTTTACACAAAATCGTGATGAACATGGCTCTCCTAATTGCCTAGAAGGTTTTTGATAAAGTTCTTTTTTTGATATACCCAAATATTCCACGCCTTCCATTCTTTTTTTTATTTACATTTTGTTTCCATTCGGATTTGTTAGCAGTATTTATCCTTTTTGGAACACCATCTGAATCAGAATTTTCTTTTGCACAATTCATGTTATGCACAATTCAATAAAAAAACTGTTTCCAACACAAAAACGAACCGACGAACGCAACGTAGCACAGAAAATATTCTTGTGCTAGACAAACTCAGGAAATCCCTTTTTCTTTTAAAGTAAATACAAAAGCAAAACAATAAGAATATACACACAATCAAGGCAACAAAAAAATTCGCCAAGCAAAATCCAATTTCTGTTGTGGCTTTGATTGTGTGTCTATTTTAAATTCAACTTTAAGTGACTTAGGGCTTTTTTCTTTCAAAAAAAACTTCGAATGAGTTAGGGTTTTTTTTATATACACTATAAATCCGTTATTTGCGATCATAGCCCACTAATTTTTTAAGGGGAGGTGTATTTGACAGTGGTCTACCAGAATACATTAAAAACGCGATTTCGAAAAAAATGTAGATACGCCTTTTCTATATTAAGCCATCGATTTATTCCTTCTATTCACTACTGGTTTGGCGATCGTTCTGCTTCAAAATTGATTTGAGATGCTCTGCATCGAATCCAGAAGGCCTTCGGCTGCGGGACGTGTCATCGACAAGTCGCCATTTTGAACTTTGAACTTTGCAAACCATTTCCGAGCTGTAGACTCACCTATGACACCTTCTCCGTACACGTCGCAAATGTCCCGAGCTGCTTCGGCAGCTTTCTGACCTGGATGTAAAGCAAAGAAGAGCAGATGTCGAAAATGTTGATTTTTGCCTCCTGGGTATGCCATTTCTAAGCATCAAATCGAATAAAGCATTAAATAACTCAAAATAACACAATTAACATAGTTTTGTAGCGCAGAAAGAGTTCTATCAAATGAAAACTTACCCTTTGCCAAAGAACAAACTAATTTTTGTAAAATAAAAGAAAATATAAAAACGTTATGAACTTATTCCCCAACCCAATAAATTACCTCCCAGTTCGCTACTTACTTAAAATTTAATATTTTTCACTTAATTAGTTAAAATGCAAGAGTTATCCGTCCAAAAAACATGTTTTAGTGACCTCGCAAAATTCCACCTAATGAAAATAACCGAGTCTGTGCAACCAATAACTCAACTTAATATAACGGGCCCTCTAAATTCACAACTGTGCAGTGATGACATTTCTAAAAACAGCAAAATTTCCATAATAGCCTTAAGTTTTTCGGGGTGGCACAAGGAAATCGATAGCTGAAGGCAGTGTATCTATTTTAATGGCCATATGTGTACATAAGGCCGGGTCAAATCTATAGAGAAAACATTTTCGAATATTTAAAAAAAACAGCATCAAAAAATATTAAAAACTGTATGAGTTATCATTCCGTCCCGGAAGAGTATTTCCGAGAATAAACGAATTTAAAGTTTAAGGTACAGGAGCGCGCGGACCGCTCTCTACCCAGTTAATGGGCTGTAGAAGCTATAATATTGGGAATTTTGCAATGAAACTTTCACAGTATATTCTTAAAAGCCTATACTTTCGAAATATCGAAAAAAAATCGATTTTGTGAATATTTTGGACGTATATCCCCCTTTCAATAATTATGCGAAATGTTGCTTAAAAAAATATGAAAGAAATTGTCAAACAATGGCAAACCTCCGAGTGTATTTCTGCCATGAAGAAGCTCCTCATAAAAAACCCTCTGCCGTTCGGAGT
This sequence comes from Anastrepha obliqua, assembly GCF_027943255.1. Lineage (NCBI taxonomy): Eukaryota > Metazoa > Arthropoda > Insecta > Diptera > Tephritidae > Anastrepha > Anastrepha obliqua. The sequence goes on along the minus strand of NC_072893.1, from coordinate 25,622,044 downwards.
CGGCTTAGAACTGTAGGTCCCTCCATTTGTGGAACAACATCAACACGCACACCACAAATAGGAGGAGCAGCTCGGCCAAACGCCTAACGGAAGTGTATACGTCAAAAATGTTTTTTTTATGACTTAAACTGTTTGTGGTATCCAAGTGGTTAGTTTCCGTATTTTTAATTTTGTGAGCTGTCAATGAAAAATATTTTTTTTTTTGCTATTTGTTCAAAAAATATTAATAGCAAACCTCGTAATACTTGCCAAAATTCCTGAAAATTAAAAAAAGAATTTAATTTTTACTTTTACTTTTTAAGTATAATTGAAAGATAAATGAAAAATGTGATTTAAAAAAAAATATGAAGAAAATTTTCAGTCAATTTTAGTTCCTGTAATTTTGTGATCTCAAGGATGGAAAATATTTTTCAACCCCATAAAACCATTTTCGATGAAAAATATTTCTTTGAAAAAATGTAAATAGCAATCCACATAATATATGCCGAAATTTTTTAAAATCCAAAAAAAAAATTATATTTTAACTTCTTCTTTTCCTCACTTTTCAACACTAAAAATGAATTCACTTTACAACAAAGCAACCAACAAATGCATGTAACACCCTATAACGCATATTCGACGATGTTGTTGCATACATTTAGGCTTTACTGCCAAAGTTGCATCTGAAGTGCATAGCTTTCGAGCTTGCGTTGCCTTTTCAAAAGCGCGCACATGCACACAAATGCATATAAAAGCAAAAAAAAAAAACAAATAAAATCAACTAACTCTGCGCTCCTCTTAAGCTGCCTATGCAGTCGTAATAATTTATCTGCGCGAAAATTTTCCAATTTCCTAAACTAACTCTCGTTCAATTACATGCAATTTATATATTTCTTACTCTCTTCGCTGATGATTCGCTGAATTTGCTATTTAAGTTGCAAAATTTCTTAGCCGTTCCCAAATAAATCGAGCCACCAGCACAACTTTCAAATTGCAAATAAAACAAAAAATTATTTACAGAAATTGACTGCAAAATTGCTGAAAAGCATTGATTTACAAATACACAAACAACTAAAACAAGAAGTGAATAAAATTTACCTCTCCACAAAGAAAAAAAGTACAAAAACTGTAGAAGGAACAAAAGCAAAGTGTTTACAAAAAAGTCTTTAGTGACCGCAATCCGTCAGGCACTCGCAATTGCAGCAAAAGCCAAAATACTACAGCGACCTCAACCATTCAAGCCGAAAATGTCAACTGCAGAGCAATTAGTCGCCGAGGCTCAGTCTAACAACCGACCCCGAACAATGTCGAATTTCATCGAGTCCAAGGATGGATTGGTAAGTGTTGAGCGCTTTTAGGCGGTTGGAAGTTTGAATTTGAGAGATTGCGCATGTTTACCGATAAGTTATGTAAAGCGTTTATGGAATTTATTATCTCTTGCTTTAAATTTATTTATTTTCGATTTTTTTCGTTGAGCTCTTTTTAATATGCGTACATACAGGATCCGGCACTCGAAGTGTAACCAATTAAAAAGGCCATAAATTTAGTTTGGAATGGCCTTGAGACGGTACAGAAACGAATCGCAAGCTGCCCAAATGTGACTTGAAGGTATTTTGGCCCACTCGCGGGCAATGGCTTTTTTTAGCACCTCGAGACTGGTGTATCTTTAAGTTGGGACCTTGCTCTCTAAAATAGCCCAAAGAGAATAATACATCCGACTCGCGTCTGGTGAATTTGAGAGCCATTGTGCGGACGTTATGAAGTTCGGAACGTTTTTTTTAGACATTCTTGGTTCGTTCGAGCTTTGTGAGGCGGTGCCGAGTACTGTCGAGCCGTCCTTTGTCTGCCACCGATATATTTGTCTGCCCACGGCTTCAGAGTAACCGCCAGAATACTTTCCCGACTACATTTCGCATTTACCTTGACACCAGGCTCGATGAAAACGATTGGAGATCGCCTCTCTGCGGTTACAGCGGCCCATACCATTACCTGTGGCGGGTGCTGCCTCCTGGTGGCCAATCGATGACTCAAATTCTCGTATGAACGGTCGTTTCGGGGGTTTACGAATAGCTCAATTTGAAAAATTGTCTCGTCAGAAAATAAAATGTTCGGAAATTCACCCCTTTCGGCCAAGCGAAGCAACTCCTTCGCTCCCTCTAGTCGGACTTGTTGCTGCTTTGGTGTGAGATCATGCGCCATTTGAATCTTGTAAGGCGTGACTTTGAGATTATTTTTCAGTATTTTTTATATTTTTTTAGGGGGAAAACCCCTTAAAGTAGCAAGAAACGCTAAATATCTAGGACTCGTACTAGATAGGAAGCTAAATTGGGGGCTCACAGTCGTCGCAGATAGAGTACGCAAAGCTCCGACGGCGTTATACTCCTGCGGGCGGCTCATTGGGGAAAAAGTGGGGTTTGAAACCCAGAATGATACACTGGTTGTACACAGCAGTAATTAGACCGATTCCCTACTCCGGTATCGCAATATGGTGGAATGTCCTTAAGAAGGGCGCGAACATTAAAACAGTTGACAAGGTCTAAAGACTTGCATCTGTTCTTATAACCGGTGAAGTGCTAAGCACACCATCGAAAGCACTGCATGCGACATTAAACTTCCTTCCGGTAGACCTGCAGGTAAGCTACATTACGTGCAGTGCGGCTATACGGCTGAGCACTTTTAGCAAATGGTTAAACACAGACTATGGCCATGGTAAAACCCTTTATGGCACGTTGAGGCTTTCCGAACAGGTGGGCTATACAGTCCCGCCTATACTTGCCACTACAACGTTTGTGACCCTCCTACTCTCGAGGGAAGAGTGGAAACGGGACGAGGTAGGACAGGGCGAGTCCATCCACATACACACATATGACTCAAAGCTCGATGGCAGAGTGTATTCCGAGCATCTGGGGATCTCCTTCAGTTTTCAGCTTCCCGACTACTGTAATGTCTTTCAGGCTGAACTGATGGCGATAATGAAAGCCGTGCCACTGGTACGGCATGATGCGATACTTGGAGATGATACCTACCTTTTCACTGATAGCCAGGCGGCGATAAAATCTCTCAAAATAGTCGACAACCTCCAAGGTAGCCATGAAATGCCACACATCGCTTAACGAGATGGCTGACTCAATTCACTCAAAAGTTATATGGGTTCCTGGCCATAGGACCCGATGAACTAGCGGACTCTGCACCAAATTGACCGATGAGTACATAGACAATGGCAGAGGCATACCCTTGCAAGCATGTAAACTACTTATCCTCGAAGAAATTGTAAGAGTAGCGAATGAAAGATGGCGTAATGAAGCCACTTGCGAAATCGCCCGATAGCTGTGGCCGACTCTCAATGTTAAACGCACGGAACTTTTACTAAGAAGAGATAAGCAGAGTCTTAGCACACTGATTTCAGTTATTACGGGGCACTGCCTCATCGGTAGGCACGCCCAGAGAATGGGTGTGCAAACACATGACTTCTGCAGAAGTTGTCTAGACGAGGAAGAGGAATAGACGATCCCGCACCTTCTGTGCCACTGTCCTGCTCTATCCAGACGTTGATTCGCCATTTTGGGCGGACATTTCTTTAATGAATTAGAAGATCTCGGCTCTGTCGAAATTAAGGATCTTACGAAACTTTTGAAAAGTACACATTGTTTTTAGGAGGGATAAGGGTAAGTTCCCCACGCGGCATCACAATGAGTGACATGAGCCTGAGTGTGTCCCGCTTCAACCTAACCAAGCCTAACCCATTTCTTTTTATCTCTGTGGCCTGAAAACAAAAGTCGTAAGGCGTGAGATGGTCGGCAGTCGGCTTCGAGCCGCGGTGTGTTAAAGGATAACCTTTTAACATTAAGTTTAAATGGAAATTTATTTCTTTAGAAGTAAACATTCAAATCTTGGATCATCTTTTGACTCTGCGCCGGCTGATCATGAAGCCACTAGGACGTATCCCGAAAAATTTATAAGTATTATAGAAGAGCAAGGATACACAGCAGTTCATGCTTTCAATGCCGATGAAACTGGGCTTCATCATCGGTTCCTGTTTCTCCCACTGGAGCATAGGACCTCCATCGGATTAAATTTTTTGCAAGGAGCTTGATTCCGTTCCAAGTTTTTCCTGACGTTTCAACTTCCTTCTCCTCCAAGATATGTTTGGACCGCCAACCATACGAGCACCTTGTGAATTCCAATCCAGTGCTTGACGACAGATTTCATTTGCGTCCTTGCGAAGCGTATGTCCAATCCATCTCCATGGGCAGTTTTCGCAGTTTTACCAATGTTAGCTACCGCCTGGTGTTGCACCTTTCGCATAGATTGTCGTTACTTATGATGTTGGGAGGGTTAGAGGAGAAGTATTCTACAAAGAGATGCCCGTCAAATTTAAATTCAGGCTACTGGATGACTGCACTGTGTTCCAAGCAGAGGTGACCGCAATCAAAGAAGCAGCTGACTGGCTACTTACTTGCGTAATAACTGTTAAGAAGGTAAATATTTACTCCGATAACTAAGCGGCAATTAGGGTCCTAGGCTATATTAGGGTGCTACTCGAAACTGATCGGGGAATGCCTGGTCTCACTTTGGATTGCATCAGAATTCTTCGACATAGGAATAATCTGGGTACCTGGTCATAGTGACATTGCTGGATACTGCGAAGCCGACGCAAAAGGAGAGGATCGGGATCCCCTTGACAGCCTGCGCTCTACTCCTGGAGGGATGGGTTTTGCACCAACTCAGTGAGCGCTGAGCAAGTACACGAACGTGTATGGTCGCGAAATCCTTCTGGCTACGTTTAGATCGGAGGCGTCCGAGGGATATTCTGAGGATGACAAAATCTCAGTTATCAAATTTTGTGGGCATCCTCACGGGGCACTAACCGCGGGGTGTACATGCCGCGAGACTCGGTATTACTTCGATGCCTTTTTGCGTCAGCTGTACGGAGGATGAGGTGGAATCATCTCAGCATTTGCTCCTTAGCTGCACCGCTCTCGCGGGACTAAGATTTAAGCATCTTGGTTCTCAGTTCTTTTTTGCGCCTGCTGACATAGCAGGCCTTGATATCAAAAATCTGATGAACTTCATCAGCAGCATAAAACGGCTAACCCAACCGCAAATTAGTTACCGTTCATAGCAAGTTTGCTATTCAGGTCCCTAAGCCGGAAGTTAATGGCAAATGAAGTGCACATACAATTTTCGTTTCCTTATTCATTTAATTGAATAAATACCATTTTCGTATGTAATAAAAAAAAACCTAAATAAATTCATATAAAATAACATCTGCTTTATCTGCTTATCCTATTATTTCATTTAGCATGAAAAATAATTAAACTAAAATGCGTGTTGACACACAAATAAAAAGCAATTAAAAATTTAATACCTGCCGTCAACATCAAAAGTTACGCATACGCAACGTCTGCCCTTTTATTTCCTTTCTGCTGAAATATTGAGTTTAAGCTGATTGTGTCTACATATCTTTATGTTTAATGCCTTTTAAGTCTAAACTCTCTTTTTTTGTTTTTTTTTTTGTGTTTTTTTTTTGTGTTTTTTTTTTTTGTTGGTTTACTTCCAACTAATTTGGCTCGTTTAATGCTTCAATGTGTTAATTCTTCTTCTCTTCTTAATTGGCGCTATAACCGCTTACGCGATTTTGGCCGAGTTTAACAAAGCGCGCCAGTCGTTTCTTTCTCGTGCTAACCGGCGCCAATTGGACACACCAAGTGAAGCCAAGTCCTTCTCCACCTGATCTTTCCAACGCAGAGGAGGCCTTCCTCTTCCTCTACTACCACCAGCTGGTACCGCATCGAATACTTTCAGTGCCGGAGCGTTTGTATCCATTCGGACGACATGACCCAGCCAACGTAGCCGCTGGATCTTTATTCGCTGTGCTATGTCTATGTCGTCGTAAAGCTCATACAGCTCATCGTTCCATCGTCTGCGATATTCGCCGTTGCCAACGTGCAAAGGTCCAAAAATCTTGCGCAGAATCTTTCTCTCAAACACTCCAAGCGTCGCTTCATCGGATGTTGTCATCGTCCAAGCTTCTGCGCCATACGTAAGGACGGGCATGATGAGAGTCTTGTAGAGTGTTAGTTTTGTTCGACGAGAGAGGACTTTACTGCTCAGTTGCCTACTTAGTCCAAAGTAGCACTTGTTGGCAAGAGAGATTCTACGTTGGATTTCAAGGCTGACATTGTTATCGGTGTTAATGCTGGTTCCTAAATAGACGAAGTCTTTTACAACCTCGAAATTATAACTGTCTACAGTGACGTGGGTGCCGATACGCGAGTGCGCCGACTGTTTGTTTGAAGACAGGAGGTACTTCGTTTTGTCCTCGTTCACCACCAAACCCATTCGCTTTGCCTCTTTATCCAGTTTGGAGAAGGCAGAACTAACAGCGCGGTTGTTAAGGCCGATGATGTCAATATCATCGGCATACGCCAACAATTGTACGCTCTTATAAAAAATTGTGCCTGAGCGATTAAGTTCTGCGGCTCGTACGATGCTCTCCAACATCAGGTTAAAGAAGTCACACGACAGCGAGTCACCCTGTCTGAAACCTCGTTTGGTATCAAACGGCTCGGAGAGGTCCTTCCCAATTCTGACGGCGCTGCTGGTGTTGAGCAACGTCATCCTACATAGCCGTATTAGTTTTGCGGGGATACCAAATTCAGACATCGCGGCATACAGGTAACTCCTTTCCGTACTGTCGAATGCAGCTTTGAAGTCGACGAAAAGATGGTGCGTGTCGATTCTTCTTTCATGGGTCTTTTCCAAGATTTGGCGTATTGTGAATATTTGGTCGATGGTAGACTTTCCAGGTCTGAAGCCACACTGATAAGGTCCAATCAGTTGGTTGACGGTGGGCTTCAGCCTTTCACACAATACGCTCGCTAGAACCTTATAGGCGATATTTAGAAGACTAATCCCGCGGTAATTGGCACAAATTGCAGGATCGCCCTTCTTATGGATTGGGCAGAGCACACTTAAATTCCAATCGGCAGGCATGCTTTCATCCGACCATATTTTGCATAGGAGCTGATGCATGCACCTTACCAGCTCCTCGCCGCCATGTTTGAATAGCTCAGCCGGCAGTCCGTCGGCGCCCGCGGCTTTGTTGTTCTTTAGCCGCGTTATCGCTATTCTCACCTCGTCATGATCGGGTAGCGGAACGACAATTCCGTCGTCAACGATTGGGGTATCGGGATCTTCACTTTCTCGGTGACATGCGCAGCTGTCACTGTTTAATAGGTTCGAGAAGTGTTCCCTCCATAATCTAAGATTGCTCTGTACGTCAGTCACCAGTTCGCCGTCTTTGTTCTTACAGGAAAACGCCCCGGTCTTGAAACCTTCTGTAAGCCGCCGAACTTTCTGGTAGAATTTTCGGGCGTTGTTCCTGTTGGCCAGCATCTCAAGCTCTTCGCACTCACGTATTTCGGCCTCTCGTTTCTTCTTTCGGATAATACGTCTCTCTTCCTTTTTCAGCTCTCTGTAGCGATCCCACATGGCTCGCGTTGCGCCCGATCGCAGCGTGGCTCTATAGGCGGCATCCTTTCTTTCTGCGGCAGCATGACATTCCTCGTCGTACCAATTGTTTTTTCGGGCTCGCCGGAATCCGATTTCTTCTTCGGCGGCGGTACGTAGGGAACGAGAAATGTTGCTCCATTGCTCGTGCATGCCGGGTTGTTGGGCAGTGCTCTCCGAGAGCGGGAGTGAGAGTCGAGTGGCGAATCTTCTGGCTGTCTGTTGTGATTGCAGCTTTTCGATGTCGAACATTCTTTGCGTAGGTAGATGTACGTTTTTTGCTGCACAGAGGCGGGTGCGCAGTTTGGCTGCAACAAGGTAATGATCCGAGTCGATGTTGGGTCCTCGGATCGTACGTACATCTAATACACTAGAAGCGTGTCTTCCATCTATCACAACATGATCGATCTGGTTTCGCGTTTTTCGATCAGGAGACAGCCAGGTGGCTTGGTGAATCTTCTTATGCTGGAATCTGGTGCTGCAGACTACCATGTTTCGGGCCCCGGCGAAGTCGATCAGCCTCTGTCCGTTACCGGATGTTTCGTTGTGCAGGCTGAATTTTCCGACTGTGGGACCAAAAATTCCCTCCTTGCCCACCCTGGCGTTGAAGTCGCCAAGCACGATTTTTATGTCGTGGCGGGGGCAGCGCTCATAGGAACGTTCCAGGCGCTCATAGAAGGAATCTTTGGTCGCATCGTCCTTCTCTTCCGTCGGGGCGTGGGCGCAAATTAGAGATATGTTGAAGAAACGGGCTTTGATGCGGATTGTTGCGAGACGCTCGTCCACCGGAGTGAACGACAGTACTTGGCGACGAAGTCTCTCTCCCACAACAAATCCGACACCGAATTTGCGCTCCTTTACATGGCAGCTGTAGTAGACGTCGCAAGGTCCCATGGTTTTCTTTCCTTGCCCCGTCCATCGCATCTCTTGGATGGCAGTGATGTCAGCCTTTACTCTCACGAGGACATCAACCAGCCGGGCAGAGGCACCTTCCCCATTAAGGGACCGGACATTCCAGGTGCATGCCCTCAAATCATAATCCTTAGTTCGTTTGCAGGGGTCGTCATCAGTATAGGGAGGTCTCATCCGAGGCTTTTTAAAACTTTTCATTGGGGGCGATTTTTAAGTGGCGGGTCCCAAACCCAACGCACAACCAGCTATCCTGGAATGTTTCGCCTTCTCACGTTAGCTCACTCCCGAACGGATGTTCGGAAGCTACCCAGAGGATACGTGGGCTAATCCCGGCCGTTGTGAGCTGCTTGAACCATATGCAGAAGAATCGTCCTGGCCATTCCCAAGTGAATGGCGATCAGTAACTTTCCCCACTTGCGTGGACTTCTACACATGGAACCATCCTCAATGTGTTAATTAAAAGGATAATAATAGGATAGAAATGCAAATTTTTTAAGATTACATGGCGCTGTTGTCAATGATAAAGCTTTTGACAAAAAGTGTTTTTGTGGAACAAATTAGATGGTAAAAATTATATAGCAGCCTTTGCGCATTTTACTTATTCGGTTACGAAGTGAAAATATTTTTATTAAGAAATAATTAATTATTTTAAATAGTAAAAAAAAACATAAAAAATAAAAAACATTATATTCTTTGAACTGAAAATATTTTTAATAAAAGATAATGAAATATTTAAACAGTAAAACAAAAAAAAAAAATAAAAAAAAAAATTATTCTCTGAACTGCAAATATTTTTAATAAAAAATAATGAAATATTTTAAACAGTAAAAAAACATAAAAAATAAAAATTATTCTCTGAACTGAAAGTATTTTTAATAAAAAATAATGAAATATTTTAAACAGAAAAAAACATAAAAAATAAAAATTAGTCTCTGAACTGAAAATATTTTTAATAGAGAAGAATGAAATATTTTAAACAGTAAAAAAAATAAAAATGAAATATTCTCTGAACTGAAAATATTTTTAATAAAAAATAATGAAATATTTTAAACAGTAAAAAAAAATAAAAAAATGAAAAAAATTATATTCTCTGAACTGAAGATAGTTTTAATAAAAAATAATGAAATATTTGAAACAGTAAAAAAACAAAAAAATAAACAAAAAATATTCTCTGAACTGAAAATATTTTTAATAGAGAAGAATGAAATATTTTAAACAGTAAAAAAAATAAAAATGAAATATTCTCTGAACTGAAAATATTTTTAATAAAAATTAATGAAATATTTTAAACAGTAAAAAAAAATAAAAAATAAAACAAAAAATATTCTCTGAACTAAAAATATTTTTAATAAAAAATAATGAAATACAGTAGGTTCTGTTTTTATGCGGCTTTTTTTTATGCGGTTTTGAAATAGTGCGGTTTTTTTTTAAATTACAAAATGCATGTCGACCTATCGGAAATTGTACATATAAACAAGATTCTAAGCCAGCTAAGCAAAAACTCATCACAGATTACATCAGAAATGCTAACCCTACAAGTGTGGAACCGCCTGCATAACTATCTAGATCAGACGTGTACATTTCCTCAAGTGACGAAAGTGATTTTACGCCAAATCCTAAACGAACGCGCAACATGTGGGTATTGTCTGATTTTATTTCTGACTTAAATTTATTTTTTGATTCTGACGTTTCTTAAATAAAGATATAATTTTCAAAAATACAATATTTTGTTTATGCGATTTTATTTAATTATTTCAGATTCATGCGGTCTATGGAACGTATCTATAGTTATAATATGGGACTAGTACCCTTTTTTTATGCGATTTTATTACATTATTTCGGATTTATGCGGTTCTTAGCACTTTTGAAACGTATCTATAGTTTTATTATAGAACTAGTAGCTTTTTTTATGCTGTTTCTTGCGGAACGTATCTACCGCATAAAAACAGAACCTACTGTATTTTAAACAGTAAAAAACAAAAAATAATATTCTCTGAACTGAAAATATTTTTAATAAAAAAAAAATGAAATATTTTAAACAGAAAAAAAATAAAAAAATAAAAAAATAATATTCTCTAAACTGAAGATATTTTTAATGAAAAATAATGAAATATTTTAAACAGTAAAAAAAAATAAAAATAAAAAATATTCTATGAACTGAAGGTATTTTTAATAAAAAATAATGAAATATTTTAAACAGTAAAAAAAAATTAAAAAAATGTTATTCCCCAAAATTTTTCAAAACATTTCGACTTGAACGTCCTCTAGGGATCTAAGTTTTAGCGGATATAATTGGTTTCTTATAGTGCAGCCAGATTTTTTAAAGAAAATGGAACCTTCAGAGCCGATATATCACTAAGTATTGTTCACTTAGCCAATAGGGCCAATATTTTGAATATGAGTCGAATTGTGTCATTAATAGGGTTTTTAAAAATATATTGCTCCCGGCGCCATCTGGTGAGTAATACTTTCATTGTAAAGGTTAGCCTATAACTTGCTCAGATAAGTCCTCTACCTACCAGTAAAAGTCTTGTCTAATTCTGCTCATCCGTTTCGGAGATTAGCGCTTACAAAGAAACAAAATTTCTAAAAATGGTTACATTATATTCCGTTGCACTGCGCACATCTACCAAAATAATTTTTTTATAATATTTCTATGTACAGGTATTTTTATTTTTATTATTTTTATTTTTTTTATTTTTATAGATTATAGGACGAAAAATTGAAAGCACTTTGTTTCTGTTCGAAAAGTAATCGACATTTTTCATTTAATCGAACCGCCTTAATGTATTGTCAAACTCATTAATGTCAAGTTTGATATATCTGTTAGTTGTTGTTGTTGTAGCAGCATAAACATTCCCCAGGCCTGTACGGTGAATGCGGCTGTAGTGACGGCCCTTGACCGAATATAAATCCAGGTCATTCCGGTTACGTAGAACAGACAGTCGTGGGAAGGATATATCTGTTAGTAATTTACATGAGTGCGGAATAAGCTTGTAGTCACAGTCGTTGTTTTTGTATTCTGCAAATTTCGCTATGTAAAATTTAGAGTCGTTGGAAATGTTACATTTCTTTTGCAATGCTTGCTTTTTTAAAAATGAGTAATGGCGTGTAGCCTCTGATGAATGCCTCCATGCTCGGACTCCGAGCTACAGACTACCATGCATGGAAACCCGGTGTCTCAGTTTTTTAGTGCGCATTTCGTTACGACGGCCGCATTTTTCATCGTTGAACGAAATATCGCTTCTTTTTTCGCATTACACTGAAGTCGTTAAACACTTTTTTGAGGTACGCTTAGTCAGACAGGGCTAGTTTGCTGAGGCGGCAGCCCTTGGTATGGATAAACCAGAGTCACTACGTCCACGGCGGAACTATTTACCACCTGGACAAAGGAGGTCAAACTATAGCTAAAAGTAAAAGTCGGCGATACACTAAACTGACGGTAAAAACACTAAAATTTTCATTGTCACATTTGACTTTCTTCTCTGCGCATATAACCGCAATTGCTACTAAGGTGTAAAACCCCAACAAGGTTCCCAAATCGCTTGCCGGCAGTACTTGGGGCAAAGACAAACAAATTTTGCTGACGACATTTAAAGCAATTGGCTGCCTGGAACCAGTGATTCGCAGTGGACTAAGCATTCCAACCTGTCAATTCCTGCAATCAGGATAGCCTCGGGATGTCTCCTGATGTCTTTTCTGCTACACCTACACAATGAGGCATCAATGGTCCCCATCAAGGAGCACAACAAAATGCTTAGCAAGCAGTTTCCGCTTGGGTGCTACGGCAGGGAGCACATCAGAAGACATCGCTTTAACTACACTGACGAGATCCAGCACAAAATACATTTACAACAACTACTGGACCAGACAGTGTACAGACAGACGATAAACGACATTTATCGGGAGACACTTACCGCCTTCCTGAACTCCCGTCCCCTGAATGCCGAACAGCTCCATCTACCCCGAGAGACCCGCGTAACTTTGGCACAATTCGGGATAGTGTAAACTCTTACCTATTCAGAAACGACCCCGACATACCTAATATATGTCCAAGATATTAAGGCTCACCGCAGATACTAACCATCTCTTCACATGCCCCCCTTAAACCTATTTACCGAATACCTCTCTCCTTCTTGACCCAACCTATGGAAACAGCACGTTTTCTGGGTCTACTGTTAGATGTGTTAAACGAAGATGACCGGTAACTACATCGTACAGCAGGGTTAGTAAGTGGCTACAACAACAATAACAATACTATTTTTAAAAGTAAAAGGAGCAGTACCTATAAAAATAGCAAAAGTAGTTGAAATAATATTTGGTTGCGTCGTCCTTCCTTTTCATTGACGCAACACAAAAGCAACTCCAGATTTGCGCTGCTTTGTATGAAATTTGTAGCAGAGCTCCGCACATCGCCTCCCCTGTCCGGCAGTCCTTGTGGTGCTCATACTATCAGCTGACCAGAAATATGAGCCAGCTTAAGTCATCGCGCATTCAACTCTACTTCCACATCTCTTCTTCTTGATTGACGTGATAACAGCTTACGCGACTTTGGCCGAGTTTAACAAAGCGCGCCATGGTAATCGGCGCCAGTTGAACACATCAAATGAAGCCAAGTGCATCTACTTCCACTTGCTTAGCCTCAAATCAAAGAGCATTAACATTTTCTCAAGATCGTCATCAATTAACCTCTGTCCGAGGTCTTGTAAGTAGTCCGAGTTCAGCGTACAGCTCGTTTTCAGACGTAATTTATAGAGTGGCATTTATATAGCTAGCTGCTTGCTTCGTGACAGACGTCCACTTGCAGCTATACTTTCCGGCAAACATGTTGTGAATCCTCTATCCTCAAATCTTGTCGGAGTGACTCCAACTGGACTCATTTTGTCATATTAATATAGTTGACCGCAAATGACTGCTTGTTGGGACTTAGGGACTTGGGACAATTTTTTCTGTCACTCGCTGTGGATTTGTTTTCTTTTTTAAGGAGGTTGAAATCAAAATGTCAGAAACATTTCAGAGGTGTTGTCACACCAATGATATGTGGGGCACGCTCCCACTAATGCTATAACAATCCTCCACCTCAGCTAATTCTACCCTGGGACCCCCAAAGTATAACTTCTGGTTAGAGCCGCGTTTATGTCCGAAGACACAACAGGTACCTGGGTCCAGGTTCCTCTCCTGTAGGCGTATGAAGGCTATACACCGTCGATAGTCCCAATTACTCCCACTATGTTTATAGGTGGTTCCAAAGTAAAGGAGGCATCGGAAAGCTTGCAGTAGTGTTATCTTAACTCACTACCGTATTGTCTTCTGTACGATACTGTATTGAGTGTTTCACTCAAACGTCTGTGCTTGTTACCGGTTCGTCAGAAACTGTCCAACTTCTCTGTTGCTGCACTGTGGCTCGCTGTTGATTGGCACTCAAAAATGTTCACCACTTGCTTAGACTGTTGCACACCGAAGTATCTACCAGTGTTCTTTACTTGATACACTTTTTCCTAGTCTTCGCTTCTATTAAATCTCCTTTGCTTCTCTCTGTCACTCTTTTCATAGTCCACTTGCATGCAGACTTACAAAGATCTCTAGTCAGGCGTACTTTCGCTTGAATGTTTTTGTGTTCAAATCCGCTATCGCCAATCCACAACTCAAAGCAAAATTATCTTGCAGAGAAAGAAAATCCACACTACTAATTAAGCTCCACGAATAGCCACGTTTTGAAACGTGAATTTCCCTTGTGCACTTATCCTCATCACCACCACCGCTTCTCTCAATTCCCACGACATCGTTCATCAAACAGCAAAATGGCAGAACACACGCGTGATTTTGCATGCAGATTTTCACAAACGAAAAGTGTACCAATGAAAAGCAGCAGTCGAGCTGTGGGCAACAACAAAAAGAAAGCCAAAAACCAAAAACGAGCAAAAATTCCAATTCCATGCAGTTAGTTTATGTGCGTCCTCATTCTGTCACGCTGCCTTTCTAACTGGCATACATACTTATGTGCATAAGTGTAACATGAGCTCCAAATGGCATGCCACGTGCTGGCTGCTATTGCACATTGCATGGCGCTGCTTGCTTTATTGTTACTTGCAGAAGATTTGCTTTGTGCCGCCAAACAGTTTTACCCAAGCAACATACAAAGCAGTCGAAGTAATACAAAAGGGCGGCCGAGAAAGAGCAGCAAAACTATGAAAAGGAATCACAAAAATAGTCATTTGTCATCTGCAGTGTGACGTAAAATATCTAGTCGTCGCACAACGGTGCAACGCACCCCATTTTCCCTGACTACCCTACCCTTGGCGCCACAGTACCACCCAGCAGTTAGCCACTTTCGCATTTTGGCCCGCATGATGCTCTCTGGGCCATATTCGCTTGCTTGATTGTGTTCACTGCTCCAGTTTCACGCAGTTTTTTTCCTTTTACTTTTTAGCTTCATTTTGTCTGGTTTTTTGTTTTTGTGTTTGTGTTGCTGCTCTATTGGTTTCACTATTGGCTCGCTCCAGTCGCAGCACTGCGCGCTGTTGCTCCTAATTTCTCGCTCTGATTCTGTCTTTTTGTCCAGCGTAATGCGACAAAGCGCAGAGTCGCTTTGATTTTCCGTATCATTTTTCATGCTGTGCATTTGGTTTCGACATAATTTTCCACATTATTCGTAATAACTTTTGTTAATTTTTAATTAAAATAGTTGCTGTGCTGATTTTGTCGATTTATAGATTAATATTTGAATTTGAATTTGGTTTTGGTTCTTTAAATGCAGTTTGCAATTTTTATTTTTGCATTAACTCTACAGTGGAAGTCCCTTCCTTTTGTGTTTCTCTGTCGTTTTAGGCAATGACGGATCAAACCGACAGCGCGTTGGATTGTATGATGCCACGAGCAGCTGCGAAGAAGTACTACCGCAAGGCTAGTAACAGGTGAGTCCACATTAGAATATTTGCTAATATTTCACGAGGGTGAAAAAGTGAAAAATGAAGAATAAAGAACAGGCGCAGAGATCACATATTCTGATTAAAAGCCAATTGTACTCCTCTATGTGGGGGGACATTTTTAAAATCGTCATGTTAGCTTACGCATAGCAGAAAAATCTCTCTGATTAGCCGCCTCGGCGCCTGATTCGGATCTTCAGTGAACTTCTTGGTACGAATACCAAGAAAACTGCTTTTAAAACGTTGTGCCAAGAAATGTGTAATAGTTCTGGGCATCGGTGAAGTCAACTTGGAAAAATACCACTTTGATCAAAAAGTGCTCTGAACAACCGCCAGGTGACTGATGTAAGTTCCCTTTTTTTTTTTTGATAAGCTATTACATCTGTGATTAACATTCCTAACAAAGCTTTATCGGCATACAGGGTTTGATTGAAAAGTAATGAGCCTTCGCGCGCGAATCGGCTGGCGGGGGAAAATTATCGTTGGACCTTCCCCTTCCACTAGAAACCGGTCCCAGTCCGCTGGCAACAGCGGTGCAGTCAACATCGCTCCGCGCGTGAAAGCTGTTTTAAAAGTGTGTTAGGATTTTGCTGTGGCGAAAATGCAGCGATCGTTGGAGCATCGTTACTTCATCAAATTTTGCGTAAAGCTAAACAAAACGAGTACCGAAACCATTGGGCTACTCCCGGAGATCAATCTCTGTGCAGTGCCCAGGTAAAACGGTGGCACAAGTCATTCAAGGAAGGCCGGGACCCTTCATCACGACAATACGCCGACGCACACCGCCTTCCTCTGCACCTCTGCATTGGCCAAGATGGGGGTTCCGGTGCTTCCCCACCCTCCCTACAGCCGAGAGCTGTCCTCTCCGGATTTCTTCTTGTTCCCGCACCTGAAAAGAAAGCTGAAGGGGGAGCGTTTCGACTCCATCGAGGCGATCTGAAAAACTGTGACAGCCGAATTGGTCCTCAAAGGTCCTATTTGGAAGAATATTAGTTGTATAAGCCAAAAGGTTTAATAAAACTGCTTAAAAAAATAAGGCTCATTACTTTTCAATCAAACCCTGTATGACTCCCTCCTCTTACCTTCTTTATTCTCAAGGTGTTCGAAAGAGTGATCGACTATCACATTCGAGAGCACTTTGAAACCAAACTTTCCCCAGCCCAACACGCTTACCTAAAAGAGAAATCTACCGAGACTGTCTTACATGAGGTAGTAGGGACCATAGAGAAATCTCTAGAGGGAAAACAATTCACTTTGGCGGCCTCTATAGACATAGAGGGCGCCTTTAATAATGTTACGGCTGAGTCACTGCTCTAAATAGGCTAGGGATAGAAAAACCTATCTACCTCTGGATATCGTCCCTGATTGGTCGTAGGGAAATAAATGCTATGGCAGGAGAGGCTAGAATCTCTAGGATCGTACATAGGAGCACACCGCCGTCTCGCCTCTCCTTTGGCTAGTAGCTATGGATGAAGCTTTAACTCGCTTAAACAGGGGTGATAGCATATGCCGCTGACTTGGTCCTAATGATCTCAGGATCCTTCCCATCAGTAATGGCTGGCTACACTCAGTAGTTGGGCTGCCAGTTGCGGTCTCAGAGTCAACTCTGACAAAACGGAGTTGATGCTTTTCACCAGAAAATACAAGCCTCCACCTTTTAAGCTTCCATAACTAAACAACCAGTGTTTTACTCTTTCATCGGAAGTCAAGTATCGTGGTGTAATACTTGACCCCAAGCTCCACTGGAAACTGCACATAGAAAATCGAGTTAAGAAGGCCAATATAGCCTTCTTCTTCTCTTCTTAATTGGCGCGATAACCGCTTACGCGATTTTGGCCGAGATTAACAAAGCGCGCCAGTCGTTTCTTTCTCGTGCTAACCGGCGCCAATTGGACACACCAAGTGAAGCCAAGTCCCTCTCCACCTGATCTTTCCAACGCAGAGGAGGCCTTCCTCTTCCTCTGCTACCACCAGCTGGTACCGCATCGAATACTTTCAAAGCCGGAGCGTTTGTTTCCATTCGCACGACATGACCCAGCCAACGTAGCCGCTGGATCTTTATTCGCTGCGCTATGCCTATGTCGTCGTAAAGCTCATACAGCTCATCGTTCCATCGTCTGCGATATTCGCCGTTGCCAACGTGCAAAGGTCCAAAAATCTTACGCAGAATCTTTCTCTCGAACACTCCAAGCGTCGCTTCATCGGATGTTGTCATCGTCCAAGCTTCTGCGCCATACGTTAGGACAGGCATGATGAGAGTCTTGTAGAGTGTTAATTTTGTTCGTCGAGAGAGGACTTTACTGCTCAATTGCCTACTTAGTCCAAAGTAGCACTTGTTGGCAAGAGAGATTCTACGTTGGATTTCAAGGCTGACATTGTTATCGGTGTTAATGCTGGTTCCTAAATACACGAAGTCTTTTACAACCTCAAAATTATAACCGTCAACAGTGACGTGGGTGCCGATACGCGAGTGCGCCGACTGTTTGTTTGAAGACAGGAGGTACTTCGTTTTGTCCTCGTTCACCACCAAACCCATTCGCTTTGCCTCTTTATCCAGTTTGGAGAAGGCAGAACTAACAGCGCGGTTGTTAAGGCCAATGATGTCAATATCATCGGCATACGCCAGCAATTGTACGCTCTTATAAAAAATTGTGCCTGAGCGATTAAGTTCTGCGGCTCGTACGATGCTCTCCAACATCAGGTTAAAGAAGTCACACGACAGCGAGTCACCCTGTCTGAAACCTCGTTTGGTATCAAACGGCTCGGAGAGGTCCTTCCCAATTCTGACGGCGCTGCTGGTGTTGAGCAACGTCATCCTACATAGCCGTATTAGTTTTGCGGGGATACCAAATTCAGACATCGCGGCATACAGGTAACTCCTTTCCGTACTGTCGAATGCAGCTTTGAAGTCGACGAAAAGATGGTGTGTGTCGATTCTCCTTTCATGGGTCTTTTCCAAGATTTGGCGTATTGTGAATAGTTGGTCGATGGTAGACTTTCCAGGTCTGAAGCCACACTGATAAGGTCCAATCAGTTGGTTGACGGTGGGCTTCAGCCTTTCACACAATACGCTCGCTAGAACCTTATAGGCGATATTTAGAAGACTAATCCCGCGGTAATTGGCACAAATTGCAGGATCGCCCTTCTTATGGATTGGGCAGAGCACACTTAAATTCCAATCGGCAGGCATGCTTTCATCCGACCATATTCTGCATAGGAGCTGATGCATGCACCTTACCAGCTCCTCGCCGCCATGTTTGAATAGCTCAGCCGGCAGTCCGTCGGCGCCCGCGGCTTTGTTGTTCTTTAGCCGTGATATTGCTATTCTCACCTCGTCATGGTCGGGTAACGGAACGACAATTCCGTCGTCAACGATTGGGGTATCGGGATCTTCACATTCTCTTTGACATGCGCAGCTGTCACCGTTTAACAGGTTCGAGAAGTGTTCCCTCCATAATTTAAGATTGCTCTGTACGTCAGTCACCAGATCGCCGTCTTTGTTCTTACAGGACAATGCCCCGGTCTTAAAACCTTCTGTATGCCGCCGAACTTTCTGGTAAAATTTTCGGGCGTTGTTCCTATTGGCCAGCATCTCAAGCTCCTCGCACTCACGTATTTCGGCCTCTCGTTTCTTCTGTCGGATAATACGTCTCTCTTCCTTTTTTAGCTCTCTGTAGCGATCCCACATGGCTCGCGTTGCGCCCGATCGCAGCGTGGCTCTATAGGCGGCATCTTTTCTTTCTGCGGCAGCATGACATTCCTCGTCGTACCAATTGTTTTTTCGGGCTCGCCGGAATCCGATTTCTTCTTCGGCGGCGGTACGTAGAGAACGAAAAATGTTGCTCCATTGCTCGCGCATGCCGGTGTGTTGGGCAGTGCTCTCCGAGAGCAGGAGTGAGAGTCGAGTGGCGAATCTTCTGGCTGTCTGTTGCGATTGCAGCTTTTCGATGTCGAACATTCTTTGCGTAGGTAGATGTACGTTTTTTGCTGCACAGAGGCGTGTGCGCAGTTTGGCTGCAACAAGGTAATGATCCGAGTCGATGTTGGGTCCTCGGATCGTACGTACATCTAATACACTAGAAGCGTGTCTTCCATCTATCACAACATGAACGATCTGGTTTCGCGTTTTTCGATCTGGAGACAGCCAGGTAGCTTGGTGAATCTTAATATAGCCTTCTACGCCTGCAAATTTATGTTCGTCAAAAAATGGGGTCTCAAGCCACGTGTCGTACTTTGGATGTACAACTCAGTGGCTCTGCCAATTTTGTTATACGGTTGCCTAGTTTGGTGGGTAGCTCTTCAGAAGGGCTACAACACCACTAAACTAGAGAGAGTGCAGAGAACTGCATGTGTGGGCATCACTGGTGCTTGTAGAACATATCCCACTGTTGCGCTCAACGTTATTCTGCACTTCTTCCTGTGGATCTGCAGGTTAAATCCATTGCTGCTCAGAGCGCTATTAGATTGAAGGAGATTGGCCTTTGGAGACAACTTCCTGTAGGACATAGTAGCATCTTGAAACAGATCTCCCCGTCCTTTTTTGTTCTTCGCACTGATCTCTCCATCCGCAAACTGGGTTTTGAGTGTTGTGCTAGAGCTATCTTTCCGAGCAGGCAAAATTGGAAGGAGGGGAGAATCGGCACGTATATAGATACCTCTGCTTTCACTGACGGATCCAAGATGGAGTCTGGAATGGGAGAGGGGGCTTACTCTAAATCAGCCAGCATTTCGGTCTCCTTTAAATTGCCGGAAACAAGTAGCGTTTTTCAAGCAGAGGTCTTCGCGATCCTGCAGGCATGTAAAATGCTTCGGGATCGCTGTTGGGAGGGAGACATTAATAGTTTTTCCGATAGTCAAGCTGTGATCAAGACCCTGTCGTCGCCGTATTGCAGCTCTCTTCTGGTGAACTCCTGCAATGATGAACTCAAACGTCTAGAACGTGCAGGAAACATCTTCCCTATCTGGGCTCCTGGGCACAGAAATATAGAGGGAAATGAAATTGCCGATGCTCTTGACAGGAAGGGGTCGGCAGAACCGGTTTCAGCTGTTCCCATCTCAGACATCGGTGCCCATTTGTCCGTTGTTAAAGGGAAACTACACAATTTCTTTCTAACTGCAAGACAGATGGAGTTCTGTCTTATCGTGTGCTATTTTGAAAACACTATGGCCTCAATACGATATAAACCATTCAATTTTCAAACTCATTGCGGTGCTCACTGGTCACTGGGTGATCGGTACTCATGCAGAGAAGCTTGGAATTCCGTACAACCCCTATTGTAGAAGCTGTAGGGATCCTACAGAGAAAGAGACTGTTGAACACTTTCTCTGCAAATGTTCGGCTCTGGCGGCTAGGCGCTTGAGATTCCTTAGCGTGCCTTTTGGGGATTACCTGAAGAAATTCTCCAGCCTAGATCCCTTTGCTCTCCTCCACTACATCAACAGCACTGGATGGCTGTCGATGGGTTTTCTCTTTCCTAAATTTTTTTCGCAGGTAGTGGTCTACATTATGGTATCAAAACAGCACGTAAGCGCTACTGGAAGTGTACCTGGGGTACTCTGGCCATCTTAGCTACCTATCTACCTACCTTCCATGACTCCCTGCTATTTTTTCTCTGTTTGATCGAGTCTAAAACCCACTACGGGAAACGCGTTGTGTTTTAACAGCCGAAAGGAAGTAATGGAAAAATCGAAGACGGCTCTGATCAAAAAAAATAAATAAATAAATAATTGGCGCGTACACTTCTGTTAGGTGTTTGGCCGAGCTCCTCCTCCTATTTGTGGTGCGCGTCAAATGGAGGGACCTACAGTTTCAAGCCGACTCCGAACGGCAGATATTTTTATGAGGAGCTTTTTCATGGCAGAAATACACTCGGAGGTTTGCCATTGCCTGCCGAGGGGCGACCGCTATTAGAAAAATGTTTTTATTAATTTTGCTTTCACCGAGATTCGAACCAACGACCTCTCTGTGAATTCCGAATGGTAATCACGCACCAACCCATTCGGCTACGACGGCTCTGATCGTTGTACTGAAAATAGTGTTCCAGAAATCTTTAGAGAGAAACACTTTTTATGAATAAACTGGATTTTGCATTTTCTGAATTATTCCGTGAACTTTTTGATCAAGGTGATATTTCTTTTAAGGGTCACTAAAGTTGCTGAGGCGTTAGATCGCTAAGCGATTTTATGTTGATGTTATGTGGAGCTCCGAATAGAGCGGTCATATTACCAATGGTCCAATGCTTGGTTGGTATTCCCGTGAGAAGCCGTTTATTCAGCCTGACTCAACGAAATAGGGAAATTTGAAGGTACTTTTATAGAGAATGGCGAGCATGTCGCAAGGTTTCCTAACCATAATTCAATATTTCTGAACATTGGATTTACTTTTAAAACAAAATATTTACAATAATTTTCAAAATAAATTTATTTGGTGTAACATAACAGCGCTTATTTGACAGATTGGCTGCATTTCAAATAAAACATCGTTGAATAATCTAAGCTAAACGTAATTTTGATGAGTTAACGTTATTGGGAATCTACACACGCATTTTGGGAAACCTTTCTAGGTCATTAGCCAATTAAGCGATACTCCATGATTGACTGATAACGAAAAATGGCCTAGGGGTGTGTTCAGGGGCACGCACTTAATTATTTTTCCAAACAAAAAGCAATAAATAAATAAACAAATAAATAAAAAAGTTATAAAGCAAATCGCCGCATTGCGAGAATCACCATCGAAATATTTCTAAATAAGAAACTTAAATGTAAAAAAATTTTGAACTTTTTTCCGTCACACGGGGCAATAAATAATGAAAAGTAACAGATGTAAAAACTTATTTTCTTCACGGAAGAAAAAAAATCAAGTAGAATAGAGTGGAAAATTTTTTAGTCAGTTGTTGATTCATCTATTAGCAAGAAATAGTAAATCTACGTCACAAATTTTGCGAAGTACTCACACTTATCTTATCTCTTTGGGCGAAGCGCCATTTGTATGTGTAGGTGTAATAAGCAAACTGAGCGACAAAGTGACTTGACGCTCTCATTTAATATCTGAAATTCACTTAGCGAGCAAATACTTACGCTGGTGTCGGCCAGCTGTTGGGATTACTACGCTTTATAGCTGTACACATTTTTTTTTTTGTTTTCAAATAAAACAAAACATCAATAAAATAAATGGTCAATAGTTTGGCTTTGTTAGCTTGGAAATTTTATGGCATTTCGTGTTTTTAAATAATTTCGCACATGTTCCAGTCTGAATAGTTTTCTGTCACTTATCTTATTTGATAGTGCGCGTAGCTTCTAAGTCGTGGCCGGTTTATCAGCAGAGACTAGTGACTTGACGTAGCCCGCAAAAAAGTATTAAAAAAAATAAAATAAAAAATAAATAAAAAAAATAAAAAAAAGTATTGCAAATGAATTAAATCACATGGGCGGCCACTTGAAGGGCGGCTGGTTTCTTATAACGACAGGGGCATGAAAGTTGTTCGAAATGAAGTTCTGGTTTCACGCCGTGTATGATATGTTGCAGCAACTTGTTAAACCCTGTAGATGTCAGACGATTGCTTTTTCTTTTATTTATTTTTGTTTTTCGTTTTATTTTTATTTTATTTGTTTTATGTATTTTTTTATATTTTTGTACGTATTTCTTTATGTATTTTTTAATATATTTTTTATGTATTTTTTTAAATATTTTTTTATATATATTTTTTTTACATTTTTTGTTTTTTTTTAAGAAAGTCAAGAATGCGCCTATTGCATTCTCCGTTGATGGAAATTATGTAACAATGCTTTTTTCAAAACGTAATTCGTTTAAAAATATTAGTTATATAAAATATTTAAATACGTAAGCCTAATATAAAATGTTTAGGAACACAAAAAAATGTTTTGATAGAGTTGCCATAATAACTCAAAAATTAAAATTAGTTAAACATGGCGGTTAAATAATATTTTATTTAATAAACAAGTGGTAATTTGAATATATTTTCAAACAGGGCTGCCACCAGTCTAGAAAATAATTAATTCCGTAAAATATTTTAATACGAAAATTAAACGAAATGTGATTAAAAATGCTTTAATACTAAATTTTATTAAACAATTTTCAATAGGGTTGCCACATTTTTATTAAACATGTCATTAAAATTTTTTTCTAATTCAAGTATTAAAATACAAACCTCAAAATCGGCTTCAAGCGAAAGATATTCAAATAAGATTCAATCGTAGCAGATTTTTCTAATTCAAAAAATTATTTTAATTATTTATTTTTTTTATTTTTAAAAGCTTACATGATAATAAAATTATTACTAAGCTCATGCAAAGGCAGCGCTAACAGCAGAGGCTTTCGGCTGGCTTGTGATGTGTGTTGGATCAGATACGACGGAGTAGGTCGGTGTCCTTTAGAAATGCATACATTTTTTTTTTATGTTATCTTCTTTAAAAGTTGAAGAGGATCTCTATTGCTGAAGTGGTAATGCCTTGAGAAGCAAGTTCTGGGCAGAATACCAGGTGGTTGGTGGGTGCCGATGATGGATAGACAGGTTTTGTACGTTTGGAGTTAAGTTCGAGTAATAGTGTTTATAATACGACCGTTCACGAAGTAACTTTGTTTGCCTCTGTTTATGAATAAATCGATATATGTAGATGGGTAGGATGACTTCGGATGTTGCCAGTGTGTTACGCTGGATGCCGGAGTGCCCAGGTATCCAGGAACTTTTGATGCTGCTCCTATGGGAAATGAGTATGTTTTATAGTCGATGATTTTGCTTGACTTTTTGTGGTTTTGGATGGCTAGGCAGCAGGACAAACTGTCTGAGCAAATTATGTGTTTACCCTTGCTTTTGGTGCAGTATTGAACGGCTTGTAATATAGCGGTTGCTGCAGCGGTGTAAATCGAGCAGAATGAAAATAGAAGGCCGCACATGATAACTTCCTGATTTTCCTTTACCACTGCGTAAGAAGTGTGCGATCCTTTTAACCCGTCAGTAAAAACCAATTGCCACCCTTTAAATTTATAGTCTGCGATAGAATCGGAGAACTTGGCCCTGTGAACGGCGTTTGCAGTATTATCTTTCCATAAAGAAGCTAGATCGTTGATAAAGGATTTTTTGCTAACCGCCCACGGTGGGTGATTATTGCACCGCAGAGTGTGCGGATTAGAGGGCAGTGCCGCATGTTTTGCAAATAAGGCGCAGGTGTGTATAGATGAGGGTATTTTAGGTGTAGATACGCGTGAGGTTGCAGATTGAAAGTCTTTGCCAATAAGAAGGTTAGGGCTCAGAGAAAGCTTTTAATAGATAGAGACGGAAGACCCGATTCGGCAAGAATAGCCTTTATGGGCAATGTCGCAAGTGCGCGTATGGATCTGCGCACTACGGCATAGTAGGGGGCAGCAAGCATCTTTAGAAGACAGTCAGTTCTACGTTACCGAAACGACCCGGATTTATATTTGGCGTGTAATCCATAAACAACTAGACCGTAATAGATGGTTGATCGAATGAGGACTTTTACCACGTTAATCGGTAGAGCTGAGCTAATTAGCGAGCGCTTGCTTGATAAGTATTTAATAATATTTAACTTTACATATAGTTTGTCCCTACCATATTTACAGTGCTGTTGGAAGGAATATTTGGGATCGAATATAATACCAAGAAACTTAAGATCATCTGTACTTACAATATTTACACCATTGAGGGTAAGGAAAGAAGGAGGACACTCCCATTTTTTACTTAAATGAAGCATTTTGGTTTTACTAGGACAAATAGAAGGGCCTGAGGATAGAGACCAAGTGGATAAAAGGCATAGCACTTGGGAAAAGGTTCTCATTACTTCCGCTTGATCATTGGATTTGGAGAATAGCAATACATCGTCTGCGTATATTTGTTGTTGGAATGTTAGAAACTTGTTGAAAATGGTACTAATTTCGTTAAATTAAAAAAAAAACTTTAATTGTCTGTTTTTGCCCGCGGCTTTGTTTAAATTGAAATACAATAGTCAGAAAAAGTTTGCGTACAGGCAGACCGGGCATTTAACTATTTAAAAAGTAGATTGAAAATAATTTATTTCGATCAGAAAATCAGGTTTAATTTACATACATATTAAAATTCAATTTTAATACGAATAAAGTTTTGAATCCAATAATACAAAAATAAAAACAAAAATAATAAAAGACTATGACCAGCTGAAAACACTTCAGAAAAAGTTTGCGTACAAAGAAATTAACGAATTTTCCAATACCACAAAATTGAGGAAACCAATGGATAATAGCTTGTCGGGTATCCTTTACGTTTTAGAACTTATGCTAATCTCTCTTATAAGGTAATTTTAATCCATTCTTAAAGAATGACCCTCTTCAAGTCGGGTTTGGATGAAATGTTGTGTTCCCGAATCCTGCGCTCCAATAAGTCCCACAAGTGCTCAATAGGATTGAGATCTGGGGATTGTGGTGGTGTACGCAACTGTTTTGGCACATTATACAATAGCCATAGCTTGATTATATCTGCGGTGTGTTTGGGATCATTATCCTGTTGAAAGTGAAACACATTTTCCAAACCAAGTTTTTGAGCACTTTGCTTTAAATTCGCCTTAAGAATGTCGAGATACTACCTTAAGAATGTCGAGATACTAAGAATGTCGAGATACTACTGTGGGCAAAAAGTAAGGTGAATTTATTTGTCAAACTTCGCGGGATTAAAATTTCGCTCTAGTTAATTTTTTCATGAATTGGCAGCACTGTTAATAACATCCGGGCCAACTTTCATGTGAACGTCATTATCAGTAAAATATTTACGCTTGTGTTTACCAAACGACTAAGAGTGCATTTTTCGATTTTTACAATGTCTGATTTGATTGAGCAGAGAAGTGCCATCAAATTTTGTTTGCGGAATGAAATTTCGGCTGCGGAAACGTTTAGCATGTTGCAGAAGGTATTTGGTGATTCGACCATGTCGCAGAAAAATGTATAAAATAATTTTGATGTTTTGTATTCTGTCAAATTGAACGTTAAATAATATTCGATGTTTTGTATTCTGTCAAATTGAACGTTTTTATTATTTTATAACAATTTAAGTTTCGTAGCTACATAAAAAACTAATATTGAATAACAGTTTTAATTATTATTCGTTATATAAAATAATATTCGATGTGCTCTTGTCTAAACTTGTGCAATCAATGGCACATCGGCGAAACAGAATTGGTGTAGGAAACCTTGCGTGTCCGAACTGCTGTTTTTCCATCTTCCCGTTGCATTTTTTTGTGTAGCAACAATTCAGGTCGCTTTGCATTAGGCTGTACTTATTGATCAATACCATTGTTGTTTATTTTGGCATAAGGTGACAATTCCGTTGCTTTTGCACACGGTGCCAATATCATTATCATCTTGTTTGCAATGCAACCCAGTAGTAGCGTACTGGAGGGAAAATGAATGGATGATCATTGTCATTGTTAACTATCCCCCTTATCAAGCTCGAAACGTCCTCGATTCGAAATAATAAAAGGTACGTTGCAGCATCATCTTTGCGGTATTGATGGTAGAGATTCGTTAGTAAGATGGATAAATACGATTTACGTAGTCGCTCGAGTTTACAAATTTTGACTTAAATATTAGACAATTTTGCTTCTTATGACACATGTATGAACAATTAACTATCAAAATATATTACATACAATTATTAACAATCAATATTTGTTTTCTTAAGAAATGTGATAATTCAAAATCGGTGTGTGGAATTTATAGGTGAAGCAGTAAGACAGTTAGTTCCACAATTAAAGTAATTTTCTTCATTAGAGCTCAATTTTTCAAGTAAAATGGAAAATTTTGGCCTTTCTTTTATAAAATTAAAAAAGAATTATATTTTTAGGCAACTGGCAGATAATTTTAAACTGCTGAAATTTTATTTTATTTACGACAAAAATTTTCATTCAAACTAAATTGCGTAAAAAATTTTCTGTCTGTACATATGTACATATGTAGTATTATATAATAATAGTAACAATAAAAATAATTTCTAGTTGTCTTTAAACCATTACTTTTTCGACAGAAACCATTACTTTACCGCAGATTGCTTTTGTGAATTTTTTTTCCAGCTATTAGAACTGTGGTGCCAAGATCCTTTTCAATAACCTTCTCAACATAAATCCTATCAAGCTTACCTCCAAGTCTTTTATTTCGTTTTAGGAAAACCTTTTCACCAGGAAAATAAGTTCTTAATTTTTTTCCTAAGTTGTTCCTGTGTAAAACTTTTTCTTGGACCTCCAACAATTTTTGTCTTACTATTTCTAATTTTTCCGGAGGGTAATTATGGAATACTTCGGTGGGTTTAGCATTGATGACGGAATGGATACTGCAATTATACTTATGTGTCGCTAGCAGGACTAAGTCAACTGTTTCATCTATCTTCTGTTGCTCTTTTATGCAACGCGCTATTTCCAGCAAGGTCGAGTGAAACCGTTCCACCTGGCCATTGCTTTCGCTGTGGAGAGTGGGTATAAAAAACTGTTGGATAGAAAAATTGTCCCTAAGTAAACTCTTAATTAAATCCGAATGGAACGCTTTTTCATTATCTGAAACAATGGTTTTAGGGTTATTGAATGTCAGTAAAATTTCTAATAGGGCAACTTTAATGTCAATTGAGGATCTCGATGCAATAGGTTTGACAATAGCAAACTTTGAAAGTTTATCGACACAGGTTAGAAAATGGCATTTACCGGTCATAAAAATATCCATATGGAGTATTTCGCCTGGAAGGTGGGGAATAGGGGTTTTTCCTATTCCAGGATCAAGCGGTTTCCTCTGATACTTGTTTTCCAAACATATTTTGCAATTTATGATCATCGTTTGCAACATTTTTTTCATCTTTGGAAAGTAGTATTCTCGAGATATTTGTTGGAAATTCTCGTGCATTCCACGGTGAGCGCGGTTATGTTCAGCTGCTATTGTTTCTAGCTGATCGTCCTTGTTAACCAAGTCTATCACTAGGATTTCTGTATGGATAAACTTTACCCCAGGAAATGTTAATTTTAGGGTATGTTGTATTTTGGCCAAAGTAGAAAGGTCACAATGAATGCCATTGCTAACATTGGGGTTAACAGCATATTTTATGCACTGTATTAGGTTTGCGATGTTGTCGAAAAAGATTGTATGCCGGACGAGGTTTTGAAAAAGTATCTTAGTGGTTTTGCTAAACGTATTTGATTCGGATAAAACTAACTGATTTCTGAATTGATTAATAGGGCACTTAACCGATTTAATGACAGAAGTTGAAGACTCTTCACTGTGCACACTTTGGCTTTGTTCCGTACAATTAAGGTTGTGACAGTATTGTCTGGAAAGCGCGTCTGCTACCTTATTATTTTTTCCAGGCTTGTAGTGGAACGTAGGTGAAAACTCTTCTATGAAGGATTTCCATCTTTTCATTTTTGAATTCGGATTTTTTTCCGAAATGGCAAATATGAGTGGCTGGTGATCTGTGAAAATATTTATGTTTTTTATTCCATACAAATAATGCCGTAGTCTTTTCAGTGCCCATACAATCGCAAGGAGCTCACGTTCATTAGTTGCATAGTTTTGTTCGCAAGGTGATAGTGTGCGTGAAATCATGGTGATCGGACGGCCATTTTGAGACAAAACTGCACCAAGTGCACTAGACGAGGCATCAGTTGTTAGCTCGAATGCTTGATTATAATCAGGGTATTGTAGCAGAACATCATCAGAAGCCAAAACCCGTTTTATTTTTTCAAACGCCTGGAGTGCTTCTGAGCTAAGCTCAATTTTTACACTTTTTGAACTCCGCGCACTAACGTTACCATTTTCACCCCGGAGATATGCAGTCAACGGTTTGACTATAGCAGCATAGTCCTTTACAAAGCGCCGGTAGTATCCGGATAGGCCGAGGAATGATCGTAATGCTCGAAGTGATTTTGGGGGTTCGTAATTAATAATATCATTTACTTTGTCTGGGCAGGTTTTGATACCTTTTTCGGATACCAAGAAGCCCAAAAACTCTACCTCGGTTTTGAAAAACTTAGATTTTTCTGGCGATACTCTCATCCCCGCCTTTTCAAGTTTTCCCAAAACAGCATCAATGTCTTTTAAATGAGACTCTTCGTCGGAAGAATAAATGATTATGTCGTCGACATAAACGTGACAAAACTTTCCTATTCCCTCTCGTAGGACGTCATCTATTGCCCTTTGAAATATGCTAGGCGCGTTTCTTAAGCCAAAAGGTAACCGACAAAATTCATACTTGCCATTATTTATGCTAAACGCCGTTTTTTGCATATCTTTATCGCACATGAGAATTTGGTGAAACCCTGACTTAAGATCCAAGGTAGTGAAGTATTTAGATTTTCCTAAATTGGAGAGAATTACTGTTGTGTCCGGGATGGGGTATCGATCGGGGATAGTTTTCTCATTGATCTTCCTGAAGTCTATCACCATCCGCAACTTCGGCTTACCATACTCATCGAGCCCTTTTTTGGATACCACATGGACTGGTGAGTTGTAGGGCGAACATGATTTCCTAATGATACCATCCTTGAGAAGGGTTTCAATTTCCTTGTTAATGAAGGGAGCTACTGAAATAGGGTAGGGATAACTTTTACTATATATCGGTTCTTTGGTAATTGTGCGGATTCTGCCCTTCACAGAGGTGTTGTATGGCAACGCCCTATCTGGGTCAGCAAAGGCGTTTACGTTTTTATTTATTATATGACGAAATTTAGATTGAAAGTCAAATGGGACTGAGTCTGTTTCTAGTGTTATTGAATTGACCTGTTCACTTGAGAGATATTGTAATTTAACCTTGCCGTTACGATAAAGTAAATACCCTCTGTCAGTGATGATTTTTGCATTGATTTTCCGAAGAAAGTCATACCCTATAATACCGTCAAACATGTTTAAATTTGAAAGTAAATAAAATGTTGAGGTATGGTCTAATATATTAACTAAGCATTTTTTATCAATGATATTCGTACCATTAATCGAACTTAAACGAAACGGCTTTTCTAACAGTTTAACACCAGTTCAATTAATGGGTTTATGGATACTGGTAAGAACGGCTCGACACTGGCTGGTTCCAGCCGACTAACGGCTAAAGTTAGACGTCGTATCTGTTCTCCTAGCTCCTGCATGGTACGTTCATTAGACGTATTGACAATGTCTAACACCTCTTCTCTATTAGCAAACATTTTCGCTTATAAATTCACCCTTCGACGAAAGACTTGATTCACAACTTGACACAATTTATTTTACTTGAATTGGTTATTGTATGTACTAACGATATCACAACCTCCTGGATTTGACAGTCATGAGAGCACAAAAAATTAAGTTTGTATAAAAAATAATATATTCTCGCAGATTTTGAGGCAAAGAGCCTCCAAAAAAAATGTATATGTAAAGAAAAATGTATAAATATGAAAAATTTCACAAAAACAGTTTCTTAAATTCGGGCCTTGATTGGCCCAGTTAATGTCAAATCTCACTATTAATTAACACACATATGTACGTATCTTTATATAAAGTATTTAAAGAAGTTTTACTGCTAAAAGGTATCGAACTATCGCATTTGATAACAATTAAGTGAAAAAGTTCGAATGACCTTAAGCACTTTTTTACCTTTCTATAATTTATTTTTATTTTTCATTCAATGCAGTAAATAGAAATCTAAATTAAATTTTGGGGCATCAAAAAAAAAAAATCTTGTGGCAGTTTTCGAACATGTGCTGTTTTTAATTTTATAAATTACTTTTAATGCACACAACACATGTTCAATGTTTAAGTTCCACTTCCACGTAACCAATATTTGAAATAACACTTACATGTATAGTTTCGTCGTTAAATTAATATATTCATAACGGTATAAATCAGCTCCTCCGGGTTCCTATGGTCCTCTTCTTTCGGGAAGCCCCACGTTGGGCGCCAAATAATTTTGATGTTTTGTATTCTGTCAAATTGAACGTTAAATAATATTCGATGTTTTGTATTCTGTCAAATTGAACGTTTTTATTATTTTATAACAATTTAAGTTTCGTAGCTACATAAAAAACTAATATTGAATAACAGTTTTAATTATTATTCGTTATATAAAATAATATTCGATGTGCTCTTGTCTAAACTTGTGCAATCAATGGCACATCGGCGAAACAGAATTGGTGTAGGAAACCTTGCGTGTCCGAACTGCTGTTTTTCCATCTTCCCGTTGCATTTTTTTGTGTAGCAACAATTCAGGTCGCTTTGCATTAGGCTGTACTTATTGATCAATACCATTGTTGTTTATTTTGGCATAAGGTGACAATTCCGTTGCTTTTGCACACGGTGCCAATATCATTATCATCTTGTTTGCAATGCAACCCAGTAGTAGCGTACTGGAGGGAAAATGAATGGATGATCATTGTCATTGTTAACTTATATAAGTGGTACAAAGACTTCAAAGAGGGTCGAGAACGTGTTGATGACTTGGAGCGCTCCGGACGACCAACGACGTCAACAGATGACCAACACGTCAATAAAGTGAAGGAGTTAGTGCCAAAAATCGTCGGTTGACTGTTAAAGATCTTACTGATACGATCGGAATATCAGAAGGATCTGTGAAAACCATTTTGAAAGACCATTTGGGCCTACGAAAAGTCAAATCTCGGCTTTTGCATCACCATAATGCACCGTCTCACACTGCACTCGTTTTTCGAGACCATTTCGCCAAAAATTCCACGCATATCGTTCCGCAACCACCGTATTCGCCTGATTTGGCTCCGTGTGACTTCTGGCTATTCCCAAAACTCAAGAGACCACTCCGGGGAACGTGTTTCGAGTCGATTGAGGAGATAAAAGCTGAATCGAAGAAGGTGCTGATGGCTATACCGGAAATGGACTATTTGGCATGTTTCGGGGATTGGAAAAATCATTGGCATAAGTGTATTTCATCGAGAGGGGATTATTTTGAAGAGTATGAAATTGATTTATAAGAATAAATAAAGATTTTGCATTTTACAACCAAATTCACCCTACTTTTTGCCCATAGAAGTTGGGGATTTTTCTGAACTTCTTTAATAATGAACCTCTTTTCTCTGTCACTCAGCTTAGAAGGGCGTCCAGAACGATGCTTAGCAACGGTAGAACCTCTTGAATTGTAATTAGAAACTACTCTTTGAATAGAAGAGTGAGTTCTTCCTACGGTACTCCCAATTTTCACGCAATGTTGTGCCTTCTTTCCGAAGCGTAACGATTATGCCCCTTTCACCGGAACTAGTTACTTTCCTTTTACCAGCCATTTATCTAAACTTCGAACTTGAGGAACAATTATAGCAAAAATGCCAACTACGCTCAAATAAACACTTTTTTCCACTGTTTTGTTTGCATTAGTAATGTGGGAATCCCCTTTTCAGATTTTGTACGCAAACTTTTTCTGTGCCACAGAATGCCAATTTTGAACAATTAATCGATAAAATCGATGTTTCCACATTATTTCCAAACGATAATGGGTTAAATACAGCTCTTAAACATTACGTTTAAAATTATAAGCAAAAAAACACATAATGGATAAATTTTATTATGAGCAATGAACATTGCAGGTACATAGCCGACTGTGTACGCAAACTTTTTCTGACTAGTGTATATACAATTACCAACATACAATCTTTTGAACGGAAAGGCAAACAATTTCTGCTTTATTTATTTTTCAATTTAGTTTTTTATATTTTTTAATAAAATATTTCCTCTAGCACCATAAAACTCAAAATTTAAAACTTTCTACAAAATTAAAAAAATTCAACAAATTTTCATGAAAAGCTTTTTACTCAGAATTTGTAGAAAAATTCCGGCTATCAACACTTCCGCATCGGAAGCCATTCAGTGAACATATTTTTTTGTTTTTTTATTTTTAATTTTAAAAACATTCATCGAGTATCGATTACAGCGAATAGAAACAGTTCTTAACACACGCAGCTATCAGCCGAAATATTTTCGAGGAAATAAAAAGCCAGTGACTACATAAACAAGCGGCAGCAAGGTGCGGTGACCCCACAACTGCTACAACAACAACAACAACCCCCACAGAACAACGAACAATACACGGCTGTATGCCTGTTTACTCATGCACCCCTGTGTACCTGCTCCTCTTCACCGAGCAGTCGATTATAGATAAAACAAATTGCCAAAAACAACAACAATGCGAATTCGCACAATTCAAAAATAAAAAATTAAAAAACAAAAAACAAATAAAGAGGCTGCTGCCGCTGGTGCTGTTGTTGGCTACTGCATCTTACCCAGAGCGCCATATGATTGTGATAGCTGTCAATTGAGTGCGAGAGGTGGGCGCGCTGCGTTGAGTGAATAGGCAAGTAAATTCAGGCGAAAGTGGGCTTGAATATATCCACTTACATACATACGTACACTCATACACTCATGCTTTCGTACGTAACAAATGAAGTTTGATTCAAATCAAATTCTTCCTCATCTTTTTTCTGTTTGTTGCTGCTTTACAATTTCAATTGCAAATTCGCCGGTAACAATAACGGCGCGTAATATCCCGGCAGCGGAAAAAGATAACTGTCTGCAACCGCAAATTCCACAAATCGACAATTCCTGCAATTCAAATGGATATTTGTAACTCAATTTATGCCCGAATTAAGGCAGCATCGCAACATCTCAGCATCGCAACAGCTCATCAATCGCTTATCGGTTTTCGGTTCGGTTGACGCAGCTCACCACTTGCGTCACCACCTGCTTGCTTGCTCGCTGGTGGTGGTTGGTGACAATTGCCATTTCTACGCAATACTGGGAGAGGTTGCGGGGTCATTGGACCGACCATCCACACAGCGCTTTCCGTCTTTTCTATCAATAGCTGTGGTGTTTTTACTGCCTCCTCCGCTGCTCTTCGCCATGAATTGCAGCTTCTACTGAGTTATTTGTTTTCGTGGTTTTGAATTTACGAGGTTGTTTTCTTATTTTCCTCTTTTTTCTTGCCAGTTGTGTTTTTCATACCAATTTATTGACAGCTTTGTGTAAATTTTTCAATAGCAATCAGCTAAAATTAATCGGCTGTTGCTAATCATCAACTTTATTTAAGCACAGGCTAAATTTTTATACCCAGGCTGCTGCTAGCTCACTTGGGTCTTATACTCGTAACTTTGTTTGTGTAACGATTTTTTGTAACAGCCCAGCATATGCAAGATAAAAATAGACGTATGAATCTGGTGTTTTTGAGACCTTGAGAACTTGAAATGATAATCATCATCATCATGAATTCCTAGAGGAATTCCAGCCGTCTGGTGGCACTACGCTTGGATCTGTCGGCCGGAGGTTGCAGTATGAATTGCCAGCTAAAAAAGCTCGTGCATCTTTTCGGGTCCAACGAAGTACAACCATTGAATCCACCTTATTGTTGTGCTTTGTCGGCTTCGACAAGGACCATACCGTGAACCAGAGCTTACTCACACCAAAGGTGAAGATGCAGAACTTCAAGTGTTCTTCCCATTTAGTCCGCTTTTGTTGGATTACCAGTTGCCGGATCTCCAAATTGAGATCTTTTATGCGAGGATCCCCACAATCGGCCTGGCGTAGGTGGTCACGCTTGTTGGCCAGAGCAGCTGCATCAGCTGGGAAATTGGGACGTTTGTCCCGGATCCTTTCAGTGGGTACGAAGCAAGCCGCGGTAGCTGTGAGCACCTTGCGGAATGCGCTACGTGCACATAGGTGGGAATGGGGAGAGCGGCGAAGATGTCTTCGGTAAATTCCGCAAATCTGGTCCAATCAGCTTTGTTAAAGTTGATATATGACCGGTGATCCGCGGAAACAGAGTCGGCTGGTTTCTCGATCGAGATGATAATGGGCAAGTGGTCTGATGCAAGCGATGGAATAGGTCGTCAGGTTATGCCATTTATCAGACCTGCGCTAGCAGCTCGCCTAACATCACGCTGCTGCAATTGCCACTACCCTGGTGGGGGCGTCGTCGTTCACAGTGCTGAATGTCGAATCGTCTATCTGCTCTGCCAATAGCTGTCCCCTATGATCATTTGGCAGGCTTGAATGCCAAAGATCGTGATGCGCATTGAAGCCACTTACTACCAATCGGTTGTCACCCCTGATGAGGGCACCAATATCGAGGTAATATCTTGCCGGGCAGCAGGTAACAGGGGGTATATAAATGTTATATATTTCGAGCTCGGCATCGCCTGACCGTACAGTTATCCCTTGACATTCTAAGGTGCTGTCCCTGCGTTCGATGCCTTCATCAATGAGACTATACTGCACTGTATGGTGGACTACGGACGCTAGGCCACCACCGTTGTCTCGCTCGCGATCCTTTCTATGCACGTTGTAGCCGTCCTTGGTGATCAGGGAGGAGCTAGCGTGCAGTTTTGTTTTTTGGACCGCAGCTATCTTGATACCATGTCGGCTCATGAAGTTGACTGCCTCGTCAATCTTAATCGTAAGTGTGTTGCAGTTCAGTTGGAGGAGCTTGAAGCTCTTCGGGAGTATATTCGTAACTCTGGGGGTGAGGGACGCGGGGTATTGTCTGCGTTGATCCTGCTGTGCGTTCCACAAAAGTTGTTGTGGCCTGATGTTGACGGACGGCCGCGCCACAGGGGGCATCGTAGTCGCTTGTCCACTCACGGGTGGTGTGCAGGCCAAAGCACCTCCGAAAGTGGCACCAGCCATTGCAAGAATTGCACTGGATTGTTGTCAGATTCCGAGGAACTCTGGTCTGGCACACGGAACAGACTGTGCGGGTGACCACGAGCGCAGTAGACGAAGCTAGAGAGCTGCCCAAACACTGCCATAAGGACCGCGACAGGACGTCTAATGATGTCCCCGATACAACACCTACACGACGAGGCCCACATGCGACCTAAGGAGCATAATAAACTGCTCAGCAAGCAGTTCCTGCTAGGGTGTTACCGTTCCCACGAGAGCCGGTACGTAACCGGTGCGACCCGGATTTATATCCGGCCAAGGACTGTCACTTCAGCAGCATTCCCAGTATATGTATGGGGATGGTTTATGCTGCTTCAACAACATCAACAGGGTGTTACCGTATGTCTCACCCATGCAGACACCTGTTTGAGCCTGAGCCACCTCCCAGGCATGTCAGGAGGCCTTTCCTCAATTACGCGGACAAGATACAGGACAAAACAGATCGAGAATTACTGGATCGGACAATGTACAGGTAGACAATCAACGACATTCATTGGGAGACCCTTACCACCTTCTTAAGCTCCCGACCCCCTAATGCCGTTATCGGAGTTCAACCACCACCCATCGCAAACGAAGAGCTCCAACTTCCCCGAGAGTCCTGCGTAACCTTGGCACAACTACGTTCTGGATACTGTAACAGGTTAAACTCCTACTGAAGGCACCCCACACGACACTGACCACCTTTTCACATGCCCTTTAAAACCCACGGCCAAGAGCTATCATTCCAGCAGCATGTATCGGGGCTGTTTATGCTGCTATAACAACAACAATATCACCACTGAGGCTCTATTGGGTGGAGTGTTTATGGAACTCACCTCGAAGGGCACAATTTTAGTAACATAAAGAGAATTTTGTGAAGAGATTTTTATAGTCCCTTCCTTAAGTTAACAGATGCCAGATCATATACTTTGATTCGACGGAGTCGTCGGATAGA
Source organism: Anastrepha obliqua (assembly GCF_027943255.1). Taxonomy (NCBI): domain Eukaryota; kingdom Metazoa; phylum Arthropoda; class Insecta; order Diptera; family Tephritidae; genus Anastrepha; species Anastrepha obliqua. Next base: position 25,585,101 of record NC_072893.1, on the reverse strand, counting down.
ACCACAAAGGCTCTATAATTTTCTTATATATAACGGCTGATTTTTTAGCTTTTATCTTTTGAAACAGTTGGTTTAAACTGCTGACGCACGTTTCGTGTTTTGTTTCAAACATCTTCCGTTTGGTCTATAATTTAACCTTGAATCGTCTTACAAACGAACAACGCTTGCAAATCATTGAATTTTATTATAAAAAGGCGTGTTCTGTTAAGAAAGTTTATCGCGCGCTTCTTCCATTTTATGGTCAGTTTAATCGACCCACTGAAGCGGCTATTCGAGCTATTGTGACTAAATTTAGAGCCAAATTTACATTATTGGACATCAAACCACCAACACGCTTACGTAGAGTGCGAACTGAAGAAAATATCGCAGCTGTATCGGCCAGTGTTAATGATGACCATCAATTATCGATTCATCACCGTTCGCAGCAATTGGGCCTCTGGTGAATGGGCTCTTGGAAAGTTGGCCGAAGATCCACTTTTTTATCGAAAAATTGTGTTCAGCGATGAAGCTCATTTTTGGATCAATGGGTACGTAAATAAGCTGAATTGTCGATTTTGGAGTGAAGATCAGCCAGAAGAATTGAAAGAGCTACCAATGTATCCACAAAAGGTCACAGTTTGGTGCGGTTTATGGGCTGGAGGTATCATTGGACCGGACTTCTTCAAAGATGCTGCGAATTGTAACGTAACTGTGAATGGTGAGCGCTACCGTGAAATGATATCCAACTTTTTTTTGCCCAAAATGCAAGAGCTTGACTTGCATGACATGTGGTTTCAGCAAGACGGTGTCACATGCCACACAGCACGCGTAACAATGGACTTGTTGAGAGGCGAGTTCGGTGAACATTTTATTTCACGTTCGGGACCTGTCAATTGGCCACCCAGATCGTGCGATATAAGGCCTTTAGACTATTTTTGTGGGGCTATGTTAAAGCTCATGTCTATTCAGACAAGGCTGCTTCAATTAACGCATTGGAAGACAACATTAAAGCATTTATATGTGAGATACCGGCCGAAGCATTGGAAAGAGTGTGCCAAAATTGGACTAGGCGGATGGACCATTTGAAGCGCAGTCGCGGTCTACATTTGCATGAAATAATCTTCAAACATTAAATTATATGGACTGTACTATCGATTTAAATAAAAATGTCATTGTGCATTTTACGGAATTTTACATGTGTTTTTTTGAAAAACTTTCCTATAACTCTTAAAAAATACCCTTTATCTGTGATGTTTACATACTGATGCGCGATTGCACCAGTCAATTTTAAAATTTAGCAGGCTGTTAAAATTTTAAGTTGCACAAATCCAATATGAAACTTTACTATTTTCATTTTTAACAGTGTGATAAATTTTAAATGGACTCTGAAACCTGGCTGAGGGCTGTTAACTGATCTCTGGAGAAATAACAGTTTTTAACACTAGTGAAAGGGGAATGTTAAACTCTTCTGTGTACTCCACATTCTGCAAGAGTTCGCTCATTCGGTCGGATTCCAGAATAGGTTCTCTCATCAAAAAACACAACGCTATGCCATTTTTAAATAAATAAATAAAATAACTCCTCTTCTCTTTGCACCAATTAAGCGATTTATGGGTCCTTCTGCGCGAATTTAGGTAATTTGTTTAGATAAAACCACCATTTCACTGCGGCGGTGTTCAAAAGAATTTCTGTTTATTTAATGTTAAAATGAGAGCTGCACTCTGAATGATCGTTATTGTCCAAACTTAGACTCTGCGATATTTGTTTTTGTTTTGACAGGGCAGGAGACAAATATTTTCACTTAAGTAAGACAAAATATGTAAAAATAAATAGTCATAACAATAAATATTTACGAAAAGTATGTATGTAAAATGTGCTTACTAAAATGACAACATACGTTCACGCGTGTAATTCGATTTATGACTTTGGCTTTGTTTTCAATTTGGATGTGTGTGTGTGTGTGTGTGAAATGCATCTGTGCGGCAACTGTTTCGCTTTGCTCTTTTCAATGCATGCACAAGTAATGCACATACAGACACACATACATATCTCTGATTTTTGGACTTAACAGCTCAATTCGACTTGGCGCTCTCTTCCTGCCAAGCACTAAGTTGCTGGATGCTGTTGCAGTATTTGAACTATTAATAATTCGTATTTGTAGGTTAAGAATTTCCATTTGAAAAAATTATATGTAATGTGAAATTTTCTTATGTAAAATTGGTCTTTATTGTTCTGAAAGAAAAACCAGCTAAAGTCAATAAAGTGTTTCTGTCAACAAGCCACAGATATGCACGTAATTTATTAATATTGATATTTAGTCTATAAAATTAACTGATAGCTTGGCGGAGAAATGCGAGCAATTTTTATTTGCTAGTCAATCAATTTGCTTTCGCTCGGCTTGCTTTGTCCGATAAGCGCCGTTGATAAGAATTGTAATAAGGGAAAGACTAAACAAAAAAAAAAAGAAGAATTTAATCACACTGGATTATTTTGTCTTAAATTTGTTTCATGTAAATGGGTATAGGCGATTATATTTAGCTAAACAAATATATGAAGAGGCTCGAAATGTAAAATTTGTTTTTTTTTTTCTATGTATTATTTGTAAATATTTTCTTGTTTTTGTTCTGAAACGACAGCAAATGCGAAAAACAATAATAACACTAAAATGAAACATGCTCGGTTGGGTGGAAAATTGTTTTCTAGTGTGAATTGTGGGAGCAGGGGCGAGCAGTGGATTTCAAGAAAATTGCTACGTGGGCGATATTACGAAAGAAATATTTTGTTGTCGCCAGTCCCATACACCGCCTAGATTTTAAATTTACAATGTATGCCTCAGTTTAAATGTTCTTTACTAAAAAAAAGAGGTTGTCTGTAAGTCGGTTAACGGACGATAGTTTAACGTGACAGCGTCATAAGAAAATACTGATGGAATGGTTGCAAGTTTCAAAAGAAATTTTTAATTTTATTTGTTTGATAGATTTTTTATTTATTTATTTATTAGAATTAATATATAATACTAAAACTAATACAAGAACGAGTACTAGCTGCCAGGGCCTACAACTCGAGTTTGATAGATATTTATATAATATAAAAAAAAAATGTTTGATTTTGATTTGTTAACATAACATAACATAACATAACATAACATAACATAACATAACATAACATAACATAACATAACATAACATAACGTAACAGAACATAACATAGCATGCAGTTCAAGCAAATTACGCCGCATGAGCAAGATAACGACGCCTTTTTTGGTGCGTGCAGCCGGCTACATCGAATAAGACGTTATCACGTCAAGAATGCGTCTGTAGGCAAAAAAATGTAAATCTCAGCAATTGTCGGTTTAAGGGGGTCTTCTGGTCTCCAGCGAAAAAAAAATCGATTTTTTTTTTGCATAATTTTGTTGTATGTGTATCCGAGAATACGCCACAGAAAGGATTTTTTGAAAATCGCATTTTTTCACATTTTTCTGGGCACCGAAGTGTACCCTCCTCCGGCCGTTTTCATCATAAACTTTATCTTTAAACGCGTTTCCCCGAAAATCGTGTTTTTTAAGCATTTTGGTCACACTTTTCATAGTAGTTATACTCCGATTTCAATGGTTTTGGTCTTAAAAGGTTCGGAAAACTTACCGCTAAGTTTCCCCGTGTACGATTTTTGAAATTTTTTTTTCATTCCATTTTTATAACCTTTTAAAGTTCAAAAAATGAGCAAAAGAAATTTTTTTTTGCAAATTGTTGCATAACTTTTGAAAAAAATTTAAAAAAAAAATCTGTCACGGGAAAACTTAACCAGGGCAACTCTGAAGACAACGCATATCTAATTTTTGCTTTCTGATTACCCAGGTGGAAAAACCGTGACCAAAATGGAGACCTGTTTCGTTTGGAGGTGGACGTCTTCAGCGCCATTTCAAGGTCGCGGGTGTTAATTTTTTTCAAAGTCAAAACCATTTTTTAAAAGCCAAGACATGTACCTTTAAAATAAAAAAAAAAAAATTTTTAAATATTCACAGGATTTGTCACAATCAATCCCCAAAAAAACCCTTCGTTTCAGGGCCTCGAGACCAGAAGACCCCCTTAAATAACAAACTAAATACCTGCCTTCCAAATGAGTTTTGCGCCCTCCTAAAGTCGTATCTGAGCAAACGCTACTTTCGCGTTAAACAAGGAAACGAGTACTCTAACCTTGAAGAAATAAATGCTGGCGTGCCGCAAGGAAGCATTCTTGGGCCGCTCTTATACCTTCTATATACCAGAGACTTGCCGATACTCCCGAATAGCTTGATCGCCACTTTTGCCGACGACAGTGCCTTCCAATTCAAAAAAGGGCTGAAGAAACTACAGCCAATTTGGAACAAGCGCTATTGAAGAATGGAGGAAGATTAGGCGCATAAAATTGAAATTGATAAAACTTAAACGGCATGAAATCCATCAGAAGATAATAAAATTGAAATGGCTGATTGGACGAAGATCAAATCAATCCATATATAATATGTAAAAAGTGATTTTTTAAGAGTTATAGGAAAATTTTTCAAAAAAACACAAGTACAATTCAGCAAAATGAATGAATTTTTTATTTAAATCGATAGTACAGTCCATCTAATTTAATGTTTGAAGATTATTTCATGCAAATGTAGACCGCGACTGCGCTTCAAATGGTCCATCCGCTTAGTCCAATTTTGGCATACTCTTCCCAATGTTTCGGCCGGTATCTCACATATAAATGCTTTAATGTTGTCTTCCAATGCGTTAATTGAAGCTGGTTTGTCTGAATAGACATGAGCTTTAACATAGCCCCACAAAAAATAATCTAAAGACGTTATATCGCACGATCTGGGTGGCCAATTGACAGGTCCCGAACGTGAAATAAAATGTTCACCGAACTCGCCTCTCAACAAGTCCATTGCTACGCGTGTTGTGTGGCATGTGGCACCGTCTTGCTGAAACCAAATGTCATGCAAGTCAAGCTATTGCATTTTGGGCACAAAAAGTTGGATATCATTTCCAAGTTGTTCAGTTCAGTTGTTGACCATTTTACTATGCCAAAACTATACGAAATTACGGATATTGCAAATGAGTTGATGGCTCTGATCTGGTTATAGCCATTATTATTAATATTATATTATTTATTATTAGTTTATACGGCCGCCGTAGCCGAATGGGTTGGTGCGTGATTACCATCCATTCGGCATTCGCAGAAAGAACGTTGGTTCGAATCTCGGTGAAACACCAAAAAATTAAGAAAAACATTTTTCTAATAGCGGTCGCCCCTCGGCAGGCGATAGCAAACTTCTGAGTGTATTTCTGCCATTAAAAAGCTCCTCATAAAAATATCTGCCCTTCAGAATCGGCTTGAAACTGTAGAACAACATCAAGACGCACACCACAAATATGAGGAGGAGCTCGGCCAAACGCCCAAAAAGGGTGTATGCGCCAATTATAATATATATATACATATATAGTTCATCATCCAAAGGCACTAGCGCCTACAACGTCTTTGAATCATTAAAATTCACTTTGAAAATTGGTCAATTCGTAAAACGTATAGTGTCGATTAGAAGTCGCTCGTAACAGCTTAGGCTTCGTCCGTTCACAGTATGGAAAATATTACGCAAAGATAAGAACCAACTGGTGCAGAAACTCAAGCCTGAAGACCACTGAAATCAGCGTACGTTGCTTTATTTTGCTCTAGAAAAGCTGGGCGATTCTTTTTTTTCGAAAAATTTAGTTGATTTTTGGTTGAATGGTTTTTGTAGCAAACGAAATAGATTTGATAAAACGATATTTAATGTTAACAGTAACTCTCAATTTGGTTCTGTTAACTGGGCTGCTGAATTGTGTGACTTTACACCATTCGATTATTTCTGTGGGGGTTGTTAAGTTATTCGTGTACGCTAATAAACCAGTAACAATTAACAACATGGAAGGTAACAGTGATCGAGTTACAGCAGAAATAAAACTGATAGACTGTGGTTCATCAGGCGAGCCAGAGGTGGACAAAAGAATACATTTTAACTTTTATTTTTTTTATTTTGGTTTCTGTTTTGGTTTTTTATTATTTTTAAATTTTTTTTAAATACTTATTTTTATTTTTAAAAGTTTTTTAATTTTTTTCTATATTTTTAATTTTGTTTTTAGAACAGCAATATATATTTTTTATTTTCTTATACATATTTATTGTGTTTTATTTTGTTTTTAACATTAATTTTTTTTTATATTTTTATATTTTTATTTTTATTATTTTTTTTAATATATATTTTTTGTTTTGTTTTTAATATTTTTTTTTTATTTATTTATATTTTTTCAAGTATTCTCTAAGTTCTTATAATTATAAGCCAATTGGCAGTCACTAACCAACGAAATGAAGGCAATGAGAAGTGGGATGAAAAACAAGATTACGCTTTTTTAAATGTCCCGTTATAAAGAAGAAAAAGCGATATCTGTGTATACATTATTATTATTTTTTTTTTATGCGCATCGTTTTTCCGATTCTCGAGTCAGTCGTTGATTTTTGGAGAGTGACAACAGGGGATTGTGTAAAATGGGCCTCATATTGTGAAGTGAAAAAGAAAGTCAGAATGTGAAAATACCAACCCAACCCAACAAACCCCTAATTACATTTTTACACATTCTACTTTTTTTATGTTTTGTTCTTTCTTTTCTGTTTATATTTTCATTTTTATTGTAGTTTTATTTTTTTTATATTTTTATTTCGGTATTTTTATAAAGAAACTTAAGAAATTTAGTGTCTCACAGAGTAAAAATGTATAGGGGGACTTGAGTTGCTTTATCATCAAATATACACAGATTGGAGTCTTTTTTATATTTTATATAATAATTTATTATTAGTATTTATTTCATTATTATTTTTTATTTTTATTTTTTTTTTTACTATTTTATTTAAATTTTTTTTTTATTTCATAGATATCGTTTTTTTTATTTATATATTTACATAATTTTATTTTTTATTTGTGTTTTTATAGTTTATTATTTTAATTTTTTTTGTTTTTTTTTTAATTATTTTTTATTATTTTTCTTAATTTTTTTATATACTTTTTTTTATTTTAATCGTTTGTATACATATATTATTTCATATTTGTTATATATATATTTTTTTTTTATTTGTTTTTTATAATCAAATTTTCATTTTTATTACATTTTTATTTTGTATTTCCATTTATATATATTATATTATATATATATTTTTTTTTTGTATATATTGTTTTTTTTACACTTTTATTTTTTTATAATATATTTTGTACTGTTTTGTGTTTTTTGTTTTTGTTACAATTTTGATTATTTTGTTTTATTTTTTTTTTTTATATTTTTTGTTTTTACTTTTTTTTTATTACTTTTTGTTAAATATTTTCGTTTTCTTTACTCTTATTCGTACTCTTTACCCGAAGCCTCGGTGCACCCGTGTCCGCTGGCTAAAAGCCCAACCACTTGTCATAATTTGGAAAGCGACAAGCTTAAGCTAGCGATCGCCGACACATTTTCGTGGCAACAACAATGCAGGCATTTTGAATTGCTTGCCGTAAAAGCTGTCTAGGTGGGATGTAGCCACAAGTGCATGCTAAAGTATCAAAAATGTATGTCATTCATATTTTCAACGCGCGTGTGCTTGTAATTGTAATACATACACATACATATGTAAATAGGCGTCCGTATATAGAGAAGTAGACCGGTAGGAAATCGGCTGTCCTAAAAAAGCACACGCCTATGCCAAATATGGAAAAGTAAATAAAATCGTTAAATGATATGTCAATCGAATTATTATAATCAGATTATTTAATTGGTATCCGGAATCAGGCGACATTACACTGTGCTACAGAAATAAAGTTTTTTATCGCGTGTGAGAAAATTGAAGCGATTATTATTTTATGAGAGGATTTAGCACTGCGGGCTGAAAGATCTGTTCGATTTGGATTTAACTCTCTCAATAAATTTTAATATTTATCGCATTTTATTGGGTTTTTATTGTGGATTTCTGATCGTATTCAACTCGGTAGGAGTTTCGGTTCAAAATGTGGTTCATTGACGTGATTAATGTTGGCTCTGGCGGAATAAGTTGGTACACCGGCTTCTATGAAAATATAATCAGCTGAGCAACGTCATTCCATACAATTTAAGTGTAAAACCAGAAGACTGTTCCCGACCAAATGCGTTAGGTCAGGTCTCTCACTAAAAAACAAACAGCCACTGAAACACGTGTTGCCAATCTTTGAAGAACTTTCTGAACTTCTTTTGACAGTTATTAGCTGTCACATTTAGCTTGCTTTAGAAAAAAAGTCCGCGTAATTTTGTTTGTATTTGTTTGCTTGGCGTCAATTTTAATATGGAGCCCACAGAAGAGCATTTCCGTCATATATTACTTTATTATTTCCATAAAGGAAAAAGCGCAGAGAAGGTTGCTAAAAAGTTGCGTGATTTGTATGGTGATAAAGCCTTAAACGAAAGACAGTGTCGAAATTGGTTTATCAAATTACGTTCTGGAGATTTTTCACTCAGAGATGAGCCACGTTCAGGTCGGCCAAGTGATATCGATGAAGACGTTATCAAGGCCTTAATCGAATCGGATCGTCATGTAACTTTGCGTGAGATTGGAAAGAAGTTAAATATACCAAAGTCAACCGTTTATGAGCATATCAAGAGTCTTAGACTGGTAAAAAAGCTTGATATTTGGATACCACTTGAATTGAAAGAAATTCATTTAACAAACTGAATCAACGCTTGTGATATGCATCTTAAACGCTATGAAGTCGATCCGTTTTTGAAGCGGATTATCACTGGTGATGAAAAATGGATTGTTTATAATAATGTTAATCGAAAACGAGCATGGTCCAAGCATGATGAAGCGCCACAAATCACTTCAAAGGCTGATATTCACCAAAAGAAGATGATGCCGTCAGTTTGGTGGGACTGGAAAGGTGTGGTATTGGGTTGGGGAGAAAGTAATGTCGTATTTTGTCAATTAAACATATCTTGCGTTGTACTTATTGCATCGGGTCACACTAAACGGCGATTTGAAGACGAAAATCTGTAATACAAGTGTCTATTTGACATTGTTGTGATCGTACGTTTCAGTCTTAAGTTATAGCGCGTCAAAGATGGAGTCCACCAAGCAAGAAATTCGTCATATTTTACGTTTTTACTAGCTTAAAGGTAAAAATGCAACGAACCCGGCGACAAAAATTTGTGAAGTTTATGGGCCTGATACTGTAACGATTTGCACAGCACAGCGTTGGTTCGATCGATTTCGTTCTGGTGTAGTAGATGTCGAAGATGCACCCCGTACTGGTAGGCCAATCGTCGTAGAGACTGATAAAATCGAAATGAAATTATCCAAAGAGACCGGCATGTGAGTATTCGCTCGATTAGTCAGGAACTAGGTGTAGACCACAAAACCGTTTGGAACCATTTGCAGAAGATTGGATTCCAAACAAAGCTGGATGTTTGGGTGCCACACGTGTTGATGCAAAAAATATCTTGGACCGAATCAACGCTTGCGATTCTCTGCTAAAACGAAAAGAACTTGACCCATTTTTGAAGCGGATGGTGACTGGCGATAAAAAGTGGATGAGCTACGACAACGCCAAGTGAAAAAGATCGTGGTCGAGAAGCGGCGAGCCGGCCCAAACCATCGCCAAGCCCGGATTGACCGCCAGGAAGGTTTTGCGGTGTGTTTGGTGGGATTGCAAGGGAATTATCCACTATGAGCTGCTCAACTATGGCCAGGCCCTAAATTCGGTCCTCTACTGTGAGCAACTTGACCGTTTGAAGCAGGCGGTTGACCAGAAGCGGCCAGAATTGGTCAATAGGAAAGGTGTCATATTTCATCAGCACAACGCTAGACCGCATACATCTTTGGTCACTCGCCAAAAACGGAGAGAGCTTGGCTGGGAACTTTTGTTGCACCCACCATATAGCCCTGACCTTACACCGTCGGAATACTATTTGTGTCGGTCTTTGCAGAACTCCTTAAATGGTAAAACTTCCGGCAATGACGAGGCTATAAAATCGCACTTGGTTAAGTTGTTTGCAAATAAAGGCCAGAAGTTCTATGAGCGCGGAATAATGAATTTGCCGGAAAGATGGCAAAAGGTTATCGAACAAAATGGAAAATATATAATTGATTAAAGTTCATGCTAAGTTTTAATGAAAATGTTGTCTTTTAAAAAATCGGCAATTTCCTTCCGTACAACCCAATAGTAACTTACGGTGAAAAAGTTATTAGTGGACTTGAGTTGTTTAATCAAATCTACACAGATTTATAACCGTTTCGGTGGCGTTTTTTTTTAATTTTATTCTTTTTTTTATAGATTTTTATATTTTTTTATTATTATTTTTTTATACCTTTATTATTAGTTTTTATTTATTTTTTTATTTTTAGTTCTTTTTTATTTATTTTTTTTTTATTTGTATTTTTTTTTTGTTTTTATATTCCTATTATTATTTTTTTTTTAATTTTAATAATTTTTTTATTTTTATTTTTTTTTTTTTTTAATTTAATTTCTTTACTATTTTTTCTTAAATTTTATAATAATATATTAAATTTATTAATAATGTTAGGCACCGTAACATTACGTTTGGTTCATCCCACAGCGCCAGTTCTGCTTACCAAAAGTGGCCCACTGGGCACATTATATCCCAACCTCAACCTTCGTATCAATTTAAAGTTTGAGAATAGGTTAAAATCGTTTCGACCCTAAGGCCTCTAATTATTCGCTTTACCAGATCAGATTATTTTACATAAATTTGAAATGCACCAGCTATCCTGAGGGAAACTTCGGAGGGAACCAGCTACTAGATGGTTCTATTGGTCTTTCGCCCCTATACTCAATTTTGACAATCGATTTATCGTTATTCGTTGTACAGATACCCACTGGTACATAACTTTTGTTACCCTCCTAATTTGCGACCTGCTTTGGTAGGCTTAGCAACAAGCAACTCATACCAAATGCGGCAGCTGTCAAATTTAGCCACGTAAAAGTTATCATCTGCGCGATACTTTTCATATTGTTTTGTTTCCTAGTCACTGGGCCACAACGGCCGTTGAGTCACATAACATTCCAGTTCATTCGTGCGAGCTCCTTTTGTCATATTCCGCTGCTTTCTCTTTACTAAGTACTTGAACGTATTGACAGCTGTCAGTTGAACAGCTAGCCTTTAATCATATTTAACGCTTCCAATGAATAGCAATTAAGTAGAGACTCAATAAAAAGCCAGCGAATAAAATAAAAACAAAAACCGAAAGCCCAAACGAATCAAGTTTCCATAAAAAAAGGCTGCGCTCACAACTTTTTTGGAAAGGTTTACTCGTCAAATGTTTTTATTATTTGGTTATGTTAATTAGATACGTCAATGTTAATAACTATAATAATTATTGATATATTGTTTGCATACGGTTTGTATAGGGTTGTCCAAAAAGAGCGGATCGCAATGGGATAAAACTAGTTTCGAGTTCTTTTCTTGTTTGAAAGACCCTGGCATGCCATTTGGTAAGAAATGTGACATCACTCAAATGTCCGTCGCAACTTGGCTCGGTATCACTCATTGATCTTTTTCTTCTTGATTGACATGGTAACCGCTTTTGTGGGTTATATACAGTTAGAATTTTCAGAAAATCGATTTTTTTAATTTATTTTTTTCTTAATATACATACATATATTTAAGAATACACACAGAAAATTTAATACCGTTCCGGTGAATATTTTCGAATTTACACGAAAATTTGAAAAGGCGTTTCAGAGTGCTTGAAAGCACCAGGCCGGAGCGGCAGAGCTCGTGGGAGCACCCGAGACGGGAGAAGGGGCCGCAGACAACAACAGCTCGAGTTACAAGAAGTTAATAAATAAGTTAAAAAACAAAATTGTATCCCATGTAAAGTGCTTTTCAAACTTTAAACGCGTTTTTCTCAAAATACTTTTTTCAAAGTCGGTGGCCAACATTACTTGAAAATGGCTAAACCGATTAGTCTCGAATTTTAACACCAGCTTCTGAAATATATTTTTTAGTAATTATTATTATTATTAGAAGGCCATTACGCACTGCGACCAGAGCCGATCTATTGTGAAAGGTCTATTTTCGTAGCCCTAGAGTTTTAGGCTTTTTAAAAATTTTAGCACAATTTTGGGTTTGTTGTTCCAAAGATTGCATGGAGATACTACGATACCACCAAGGTGATGAAGTCTCCGTCTGTATTCTGTGCTTTCTATGTCCATTTCGCAAAAGCGGCAGACATTGGTCTCAGATATTATTTAGATGATACCTCAGGCTACAGTGACGTGTAAGATATCCTGTTAAAAGACGCAGATCTACTCTGCTTAGTGAAAGTAGCTTGTCAGATATTCGTTTGTTGGTTTTTTAATTCCAGAGGATCCAGTTCTGAGATATAGAGGTCACCGCAAAACGTCTTTTTTAAGAGGAGCTCCCGCAGATCAACTGTAGCTCCTTTCCAAATAAATATTTTTACTAAAATGCTAAGTCTTGAAGTAAAGTAAAGTTAAAAAATAAAATAGAAATATGGTAGATTAAGAAATTTGAAAGTTTTCTCAGAAAAAATTCTAGAAAATTCACTTTTTTCGGCCTTCTAACTGTATATACCTAAGTGATTTTGGCCCAGTTTAACAAAGTCCGCCAGTAGTTTCTTTGTCGTGCTAATCGGCGCCAGTTGAACACTCCAAGTGAAGCCAAGTCCTTATCCACACATGCCTATCCATTGTAACATCTATGAACGCGAGCTTTCCGACACCAGATGCCGCGAAACACTTCCAAACCATCACATTTCGTCCACCGTGTTTAACTACTGTGAGCAGGTTGTTCTCCTAAAGCTCTTTATTCGGCTTTCGTCAAATCCTTTGTCATCCATCTGACCCGAATAAATTGAATTTTGATTCATCACTAAATATGATGGTGTTCCACAAAGCGTCGGGCTTGTTTAAATGTTGTTTAGCAAATTCTGGCTGCTTTTTCTTATTTACCTTCGAAATGAAGGGTTTGCGTCAAAGAACTCGGCCATGATACCCAGCCTTATATACGGTATTCCGAACAGTTTGGGGGTTGAAATTGCTTTCAAATGAATTTTGCAGGGTCCCGCACAATTTGACAGCCGAAGTTTTTGGATTTTGTGCCACCGTGGAGACTATAATTCGCTCCTGTCGTTCGGTTAATTTTTTTGGGAGACCAGATCTGCTCTCCGGAGCTTTTTTGCCAGTATTTCAATAATGCTTAACGATGTTTCGAAGGCTGGACCATGATACCAATTTTACCGACAAGTTTACCAATTTTGCGATAGGATTTCTTTCCAAAATACAGTTTTGTCATTAATTGACGTAGTTCTAGGGAAATTTCAGCACCACTGCCCATTTTGGTCTATGTCCGTTGAAATCGCGATCAAAAGTGATTGCGAACATATAAAAATCCTAAAACGTACGAATAAGTAAAAAGCAAGAGTGAAAGTAACGGGAGTTTACCGTTACGACGCCAAAAGCATTAGCTAACATAAAGATGCGCCAAAACTTTTTGGGTGTGAATTTATGCCTTATTTTACCTTTCAAGTTTGAGCTTGTAAACCTATGTTGATACTAATTTTTTTTTGTTCAGATACGTAATAAATAAATACATTTAGAAAATGCCGTTTTCTATATTTTAATATTTTCATTAGAAGAAAAGTTATAGCACTGAGAACTTTGATTTGATTTTTCGTGTGTGCCAATACTTTCTTGACTCACTGTACTTTCATTATGGTTTGCGATCATTTTTCTTGCAGGTGGAGTTAGGCTTTTTATTCCATGCTCGATATTTTCTTATATGGAATAAAGTGTCCAACTCTGCGAAAAATTGTATCAAAAATCACTAAAAAATGTTCTCATATCCGAAATTTGTTTTTACAAATCTGAAAAAAAAAGCTGGAAATGTTGATGAAAATTAGTGGTTTTTTATTTTACAAAGTTTGCGGTTTTTATTGTAGAATTAAGGTAATTTTTTATAAAAAAAAATATTTTAAATAAATTTAAATTAAATTAAAAATAAAAAAAATTAAATTAAATTATAAATAAAAAAATTTAAATTAAATTGAAAATAAATTAAATTCTTTAAATTAAATATAAAATATAAAAAATCTTTGATCAAAACTTCCCATCATATCACACATCTATTATTTTGAACTCAAGTGTAAATTATTCCAGCATTAAGGGATTAGGGGTAGTCAGAGGGCCGAAAAAATGATGATTTTGAATAATTTTTTTTTTTTGCTAGTCAATTGCTTTATTTTACAAAAATAAAAACATAGCATTAATACATCATAATTCGACTTGATTTTAACAAAATTTCAACAAAAAAAAAATTATAATTGTAAAAGTTATTTGCTGTTCAGTGCCTGCGTTCCTCCAAAAGACCCTTGCGGTGATCATCACAAGTCCTTGGAAATTCACCTAAAATCAATCGGACAAGAGAAATTAGTTTTATGAATAGATAATCTTGTGCCTGATCGAAACTTTTTTTCAAAATTAACAATGTGGCGGCCTCAGGAAATATTCTTCAGATGTTCCAGAAACAAAAAAACCGACAGTTAATTGTTTAAAAAAATCGAGATTTTGAAAAAATAATTCTTCGATTAGGCACGAGTTTTTTATGTTTTTCAAAAGCAGTATACATTTTATTGAAATCTGCCAATCAGTTAAAAAAACATAGTTTTGAGAAAAACGCCTTTTAAGTTTTTGTTTGCTTTTGTCCGAGCGCCCTTTGTTAATTGTTGAATAACTCGAAAAGTATTTGTCGGATTCACCTCAAATTTTCACACAAAATTTTTAATATATTATACTTTAAGAAAATCCTAAAAAAAGTCAAATTTTTTAAAATTCTAACGCCTTAATAAACTCAGGGTAGCTGTTCGTCTTTCCATACTTGTTTAGTTTTCATAGCCTTAAAATCTCTGGCAATGATGTGCCAAATCGAAGAAGAATGCGGGAAATCCCCAAAATTGATTTCGAGACTCTACGAATTTTGTTGTTTGAGCCTCAAATTCAAGTTGATAAGTGTACGGATTGCATCTTTAGCAAGAGTTCCGCTTATGCCTAAAAGGGGAAACTCGTCATTTGACTCTCTGTTTATAAATAATAAAAGTTGCTCGCCAAAGCCCTATGCCTATGTGTGTAAAGGGTGGACATTTCGAATAATTAGTCATGCATATTTTAAGTTTAGTACAGGGTTATCCAATTAGTATTTGGAATTTATTATTTTTACTTATCGATTTTTTGGCTTTGTTACAAATTTAAAAAAATAAATAAATAATTGACGCATACACTTCTGTTAGGTGTTTAGTCGGCTTCCTCCTATTTGCGGTGTGCGTCTTGATGTTGTTCCTCACAGGGAGTTTTTTTACAGTTTTAATCCGACACAGAACAGCAAATAGTTTTTATGAGGAGCTTTTTCATGGCAGAAATACACTCGGAGGTTTGCCTGCCGAAGAGCTACCACTATTATCAAAAACTTTTTCTAGTTAATGTTCGAATCTACACACTCTCGAATAGTAGTAATGGTAGTCACGCACCAACCCATTCCGCTAAGGCGGCTGCATTTCCTGAATTAAGGGGTATACACCTTGAGTTGGACTAAAAAATCGAATTTTTTTATGGCATATCTAAAAGAACATCATCTTAAAAACATAAATTCAAAAAATCATAAAGATCGGAGCACTAGAACGAAAGTTACAGACCGTGGAAGCGCGCGACCTGAATAAAAATTATTCATAAATGAAGTGCACGCAAATCTTTAGAAGCGAATATCTCGAAGTCGTGTTTTTTCAAAATTACCATCGCGGTGATCATTATTTATCAAAAACCATGATATTTGACCGATTTGAATACACTTTTTTTTTTAATTATTCGAAGCTACAACCTCGTGAATCTGAACGGTTCACTTTTTATAAATATTTGCATAGTTCGCTTGAATTAATTTTTTTTCATTTTTCAACCCTTCAAAAATGTTTTTTTTGTTTTTGGTGCAAAGCGATTTTCATATCGAGACAAATTTTTTTTTGGCTAAATAAACCGTTCAGATTCACTAAAACACATTTTCTACAATAATCATTTAATTTTTTTTTAATTCAGTTGAGCTGCTCATGCGCTACCGTAATCACCGCAAGCCTCTTCTAAAAAACGGCGTTTCGGGGGAGGGGCGATGTCAGCAATAAATAATAACATTTTTTAAAATAAAAACACCAATTCTTCGAGAGTTACCCTTCAGTATGATATGTGCCTCATTTGAATAAAAGTTCTAAAACATATTTAAAAAAAATTATGATAACCGTCCATTTTTTCGGGCTCACAAGGTATATAACCCCTTAAGTTCACCTCTTTTTAATTTGTATGGCTGACTTTAGGGAATTCTCTCTAAAGCACCTTAAAATTTTGTGATCGTCTTGCCGGGAAGTTTTTCCGTTTCTTCTTCTTTTTTCCGAATTTTCCACAAATTCGGATGCATTTGTAATCATTTTTGCTGAGCTTGAAAGAATATTCGGTATTTCTGTTTAAGATCTTCCACCTACTCTCAATTTCAGTATCTGCTTTCGTTGCTCTGTGGTGCAGTGTTTCGCTTGACGCACAACAGTCAAAACATAGGGAATATATGAATGACACTCACCAAAATTAAAAAAAAAAATACAAATAAATAATTTTCTTTTTTTTTCCTTGTTCACTCCACTCGGGAGTATACAATCGTCCATTTTTTCGGGCTCACAAGGTATATAATCCCTTAAAATATTTTTAGAGAATTTTTCTTTGATGTCTATATTGAAATATTTTCAGATTTACAAGATTTACTTCTTCAAAAATTAAAAAAAAAAACATTCATTATAAAATATTCGTACGTCTTTTAGTTATAGCCGAATTAAATTAAATTCTGAATGCAAAATGGACCACCCGGTGCTGTAAACTCTGTAGAGCTTTCTGTACTTTATAACAATTTTTCAATATAAATCTTCACGCATTAATCTTTATTAGTCTATATGAACCACAAAAACAAACAAGAACAAAGAAATTTAAAAGTTCAGCTCACTTTGAAACACCCTTTAATGCGCATTTTTTTTTTTTTTTTTTTTTTTTATAACCCCATGCGCTTTGATTTTCTAAAACTGCATCCAAATAATTTGAAGCGCTTAGTTTCTAGCTTTCGCTGTGTAAAGCTGCATGCATACTTACATATGTATGTACATATATCTATGCATGTTGTTGTTGTACATATCTACATAAATGCCTGCATAGTTTAAACGTGACTGCAATATGCCGGTAACTACTTGCCCAAACGTTTGACATAATGAAAGGGTAAGCGCAAATGAGACAGCGAAGACTTTTTGACTCTCTGCAATGATGACGCCGTTGGGTAATTTATTAACCATTGACATACATACGAACGCACATATATATGTCACGCATAACTACATAAGTTTGTAGTGCATACTTACTACTGTGTCCAAAAAATAAGGTGACATTGTATTTATTTTGAAAATTCTTTATTTATTCTTCCAAATCAATTTCATCCCCTTCAAAGTAATCCCCTCCCGACACAATGCACTTATGCCAACGTTTTTTCCAATTTTCGAAACACTGGTTGTAGTCACTTTCCGGGATGGCCTTCAGTTCCGTCTTCGTTGCGGCTTGAATCTCCTCTATCGTGTCAAAACGGTGTCCCCGGAGCGGTCTTTTGAGCCTGCTGAACAGCCAGAAGACGCACGGTGCCAGATCAGGTGAATACGGTGGTTGCGGAACGATATGGGTTGAGTTTTTGATGAAATGATCACGAATTACGAGTCCAAAAAATTCAATGTTTTCGGTACCAGTCGAGATTTGACGCGCTTGAGGCCCAAAACATCCTTCAAAATGGTATTGACTGAGCCTTTCGATATGCCAACATCATCAGCAAGGTCTCTAATCGTTAATCGACGGTTTTTCAACACCAAATCTTTGATTTGTTGGACGTGAGCTTCGTCAGTTGAGGTTGATGGTCGCCCAGGACGCTCTTCGTCTTCGACACGTTCACGACCGGCTTGGAACTCACTATACCACTTGTAAACATTTTTTTTAGACATAGCCTCATCACCAAAGGCTTTCTGCACCATCCTCAACGTATCCGAAAATTGATTCCGCAAACAAAATTTAATGCAAATTCTTTGCTCAACAAATTTCGACATTGCAAAAAACGAGAAACTCACTTTTAGCAGCTCACAAAACGACGCGTATCAAACAGTAAATGAATATTTCACATGAAATTTGACATAGATGTCACTCACAGTACTACCAACCTAAAAAAAAAAAGAATTCTCCTAATCCTTCAAAGCGCGCAGTTTAAAATCAAATGTCACCTTATTTTTTGGACACAGTAGTACATACATACAAGTACATATAATGAAATCGAAATTATAGCTAAAGAGGTTTAAGCAGCAGCTTCACCACCTTTTCGTGCGCTGCAGCAGTGAGGGCCGGACGTGCTCTCTTCACCAAGCACCAAGTTCTCCATAATCCATCGCATGCGCTCACCCATTTTTTCGCGCTGTTTATTGTTGTACGATCATTAGATATTTATCTAGTTGCTTTTTGGTCCGATGTCTACATGAGGAAGTGCTCGTATATCGAGCTGGTTGGTGAGCTAAGTAAGCTGGTGCGATGTTTAGCAGCTTGCTGCTCTACGATCAGTTCAATTGTACACCTCGTGCGCGATTGTATATAATTTAGCGTGAGTGTTTCAATAAACTACAGGAAGCAGTTTCGCGAATTCATTGTATTGTAAATTTTGTGATTTTATACAATTTTTGTAAAAGAAAAGCAGAGAAGTGTTTTTTTGTTAATGAAATAGGTATGGAAAAGGGGGGAAAAAGCTTACGAAATACAAAATGTTTATGTGTATATTTAAAAAATTTATCACTTTTTTGCATATGAAATCTCAATGTGCTGAATTTTGTGCCCAAAAGCGTCATCAGAATCAAAATTGCTGCTAGTATTGTTTACCCATTAATTCTATGCTTTACGCTCTTAACAAATATCAAAAATATATTTTTAGTCATTGTTTTGTTGTAGTTGCTCTGGAATGTACTTATACGTATGTATGTATGTATGTGTGCAGCTATGACGGACAAAGTCAGAAAATTAAAGCAGCGAACAAAGTAAAGCATTGATACGCATAATAAAATAATAGAATAACCAAACTAGCCAACTAAATGGGTGGAAAAAAACTTGAAATGAAATATAAAATGTTTGAAACAAATTTGGTTTGCAAATGATGGTGCGCAGACAGTGAAGAACTCAACAGAAAATAATTTTTTTAATGCAAGTAAATGCGGCTACGTTTTTTTTTTTTTTTTTTTTTTTTTTGTTTTTGTCAAGAAGTGCAAAAATTCGTTAAGCCTAAAGGAGTATGGGCGAAGAAGAGTGCGCATCTTTCAAACGATAACTAAAAACCAATAACTTCAAAACAAATTACCAAACAACAACAAAAAATTGCACGTAGTAATTAAATTCACACAAAAACAAAAAACAAAACGATGCAACTTGAACAAGTCCAGAAATAACAACGCACATAAAATTTCTTTTATTGCATTGCAGAGCGCAAAAGCATGAGCGCAAGCTCAGTAAACTCAGCGTGAGCGCTTGGAAGAGCAAAGCGAACAGTGTAGGGTGGCTCATGAGCGTAACAGAGCACCAGCAGAGCACAAGATCGCGTGCGTAAGTGGTGTAGATTTTTACATGCTTTTTTTTTTTTGTTTTAGTTGAGCAGGCCCAACTACACCTTTGCGAACGGGGAGAGAGAGACTGAAGGCCGCACAGCAAACAGCTGAAATTTGGTGCTCGCTGCGCTCTGTGCTTTTTTTTGTGTTTTTGTGTTTTTATTTTTTTTACTGTTTCTTTGCATCACTCACTCTCTTTTATTTTCCAACACGCCATTTGATAAGAGACTCACCCAACTGATAAGCTGTCACACATACCTACACACATACCTACACACATGCATACATACATTTGTGAATATGTATGTTTTTAGCACTTCAATAATTATTATTATTTTTTTTTTTGCTCAGCTAATAAGCGTAAAAAGTACGTAATAACGCGCTCGTAAATTGTGAGCGCTCGTACGCTAAGTAATTCCAGTTACTCAACATCTACCCATAGTGACGGACGGTGGTTCTATTCATACGGGTTAACTGCTAAACGGCAAACGCAAACAGCGCGAATCGCAGTCTATTCAGTGTCAAAACTCATTGCAAGTGGCATACAAATACACATAAAAACGTGCAATTCATACGTACATACGAAAAACAAAAAAACTGTTCTTTCGCACATTCGCATATACATATGTACGCGTGTATATGTATGTGTGTACTACAAACGTGTATAATTATTCCTCAACGATAAGCTCGATTATTCAATTAAAATTTTTCGCTTTACTCGCACTCCACTTAACGCATATCGGCGGCGCGTCAAAACGTTTGCTTCATTAATTGCTACTGCGGCTACTGCTGTTGCTAAAAATAGTGTGGCACAAAAACAACTCAAGCGTTATTTATTAATAAAAGTTAATATGCCAGATTTGTCGCAAGACGTTTTCGAAATACAAAATCCCATCTCATCAACGCCGTTGTCAACGCGATCCTCATCGTCCAATAGTGTCGTCTCGCAAGCAGCAGCAAACGGTAGCTGGAACATGAATGGTAGTGGCGGCGATGGCAGCGGTGGCGGTGGCGGTGGCTCAGTTAGCACCCTATCTGTGCCTGGCCAACAACTGGAAGTGTTGCCTCACAATGGCGCTCATGGGGAGATGCCCCATCAGGGGTACAAGCGTGAGTTGGACCACAGGTGAGTTTGTAGCAAAAGCGAGAAGGTGTAAAAGAAAACGAAATTTTGAAACATAATAAATATACTGTAAAATACAATATTACTTTTGTGGGTTCGAGTATCTAAAATTTGGAATTTGTAATCCGTATCTTCTTCTGCTTGATTGGCGCAGTGACCGCTTAATCGATTTTAAAGGAGGAGAGGAGACATCCGAGGCTATGCTTGCTTTTTCAGTGGGATAGAATTTTTATGTGGCGTGTCCGAAACTTAGCGCACAACCAGATACACTGAGCTTTTTCGCCTTCTCGCATTAGTTTGCTCCCAAACGGGTTGTTGCAAAGATACCCAGAGGATACTTGGGCGAAACCCGAAAGTTGTGAGCTGCAGAAGAACCGTGGCCACTCCCAAGTGAATGGCGATCAGAGACTTTCCCCACTTGCGTGGATTTCTACACACGGAACAATCCTCCGTTATTGTTTTTTAAATCCATATTTAGAGCAAAATATGTACGTCAATTGTGCCCACATGAAAACTTTCTCGCTTAGATTTTAAGCAAATTTTGTGAAGATGCTCTACTATACTATACATTTTGCTAATAGGGGCGGGCGGCAAAATTGAGTGGCTGCCGTGATATAAAAACTTCAATTTTTGTGCAAGTATCATATTTTTTCTTTTAATTGCTGTCGCTCTAAAACAAAACGAAATAATAGTTTACTATTGTTCAAAAAGTATTTTTTAAAAAATTTGAAAAAAAATTTATAAAAAATACTTAACTAAATATATTTTTTTAATAAAAACAAAAACGAAGAAAAATTTTTATACAATATACAATATTTAAAAAAAAATTAAAAAAAAAATTTCTAAAAAATACTCAACTTTATACATATTCTTTTTTAATAAAAAAAAACAAAGAATAATTTCTATAAGAAATTTTAATAAAAAAAATTATAAAAAATACTTAACTACATGTTTTTAATAAAAAAAAACAACGAAGAAAAATTATTTAAAAAAAAAATATTTAAAAAAAATTCCAAAAAAAAAAATTAATAATAAATACTTCGTATAGTTAAATTAAAAAAACTTATAGTTAATTAAAAAAAAAAACGAAGAAAAATTGTTATAAAAAATATTTTTAAAAAATTTGAAAAAAAATTATGAAAAATACTTAACTTTAAGTTTTTAATAAAGAAAACGAAGACAAATTTTTATAAAAAAATATTTTAAAAAAATTTGAAAAAAAATATTATAAAAAAGTTTATAAAAAATTCGAAAAAAGCGCAAAGAAAATTTTACAAAAAGTTCTTTAAACCTATTGTTATACATTTTTTTTTTTAATTTTTCATTTTAATTTAACCCTCCGTTTGACACCTTTTTTCAATCCTTTGATTGAGCATCCTGTTCTGGCCTTTGTTTCGTCCTATTCGAAGATCCTTTTTAAGATGTTATATCTATAAATCGATAGAAAAGAAAGCTCAACGTGGAAGCTCAGTCGTTAGCTATAATATAAAAATGTTAAATTCAATTAAAAAATATCTTAAAAATGAAAAAGGCCGTCACGGGGGCCCAACGGAAGGTTAGGTCGTTTTTGATTTTTGTTTTTTATTTATTTTTGGTTTTGTGTATTTTATTTTTTTTTTTTTATTTAAGTTTTTGTGTATTTTATTATTATTTTTTTTTTTTTGATATAATTGTTTTATTTTTAAAACTTTTTTTATTTATTTAAATTTTTTCTTTTTTTTAATATCAATATTTTTTTATTTTTTTCTTAAATTTTTCATTTATTAATTTTTTTTTTTGTGATTTCAACAGTTTTTAATTTTATTGTTTTTGGGTTTTTTTAATTTGTGTTTTTGTAAATTTCAACATTTTAAATTTTTTTTATTTTTATGTTTTGTAAATTTCAACATTTTTAATTTTTTGTTATTTTTGTTTTATTTTTAAAACTTTTTTTTTAATATCAACAATTTTTATTTTTTTTTCTAATTTTAATATCAACAATTTTTAATTTTTTTTTATTATTTGTTTTTCTGTGATTTCAACAGTTTTTAATTTTATTGTATTTGTTTTTTTTTTTAATTTGTGTTTTTGTGAATTTCAACATTTTTAATTCTTTTTTATTTGTTTTTATTTTTTTGTAAATTTCAACATATGTAATTTTTTTTATTATTGTTTTATTTTTAAAACTTTTTTTAATTTTTTTTTTAATATCAACAATTTTTTTTTTTTATTTTTTTTTTTTAAATTTCTTTTATTATAATATCACCAATTTTTAATCTTTTTTTAATTTTTTTTTTAATATCAACAATTTTTAATTTTGTTTTTATTTTTTTTTTTAATTAATTTTTTTTTTGTTATTTTTTTTACTATTTTGTTTTTTTTTGTTTTTGCGATTTCAACAATTTTTAATTTTATTGTTTTTTTTTTGTTTTTTGTAAATTTCAACATTTTTAATTTTTTTTCTTTTTATTTTTTTATATTTAGGTTTTACTCATTTTCTTCTTTCATATTATTGTTTTATTTTTTTTAATTTTTTTAAATTTTTTCTTTTTTTTAATACCAGCAATTTTTATTTTTAACTTTATTTTATTTTTAATTTTTTCTGTTTTTGTTTTTCGATTTCAACAATTTTTAATTGTATTGTTTTTTGGCTGTTGTTTTTTAATTGTTTTTTTTTTGTTTTTGTAAATTTCAAAATTTTTAATCTTTTTGCAATATTTTTTAATGTTTATTTTTATATTTTGGTTTTATTTTTAAAACTTTTTTTTTTAATTAAAAATAATTATGTTGAAATGAAAACCTCGAGCTTGTCCTTTAAAATAATACTTAACCTCCTAAGGAGAGACAAAATTGAGCGCACTTTTCCGCAGCAGCTCGGTGCAATCGATCCAACGGGCAGCTCAGATCAACGTTAATTTGCAAGCATTGTGGCTCGAGATGGTCATCACCAAAAGTGGAAGCGACCAAGTCAGCACACCATTGTTGGTTTGATCTGGTCGAAAATCATAGAAAATCATCGTATCAAAACTTGACGTAGCCCCAGAGAAAATAAGTTTCAAGCGCTTGATCGAGACAGTCTATTGACCCAGTTGCCAAATTTCTTACCCACAACTTCGAGCGTTGCGTTACTTGTATGGAATGTAGAGCCGCCTTTTTGGAATCACAGTTCAGATACATTGATTTTGCCGAACTCTCAAGGCGAATTGAATACTGATGGTGACGTCTTTCTAAATCAATTACCTTATTTTTCGCGATTTTGACAAGTCTGACATCAGGTCCATTTCCAATAGAAAACAAACGAATAAAAAAAAACAAAATGATGAGAAATTACGTGTTTGTGGAAATTTAGTGAATGACTTCGTAGCTCGTTTTGCGGAAGACGCCTTGGCAAGAAAGTGTGTGTGTGCGTATTATCCTAGCCGAACTCTGGTAACTTCGATGTAAAGTTGGTAATTCCCGAGAAGCATGAACGGTAATGGGGTCTTCTTGTTCCTTATTTTCCTCATTCCGAAAGAGATAAGATCCGATAATGATGGATTATGTTCGCTTGAGCGTAGTAGTAATATTTTTAACGAGTTTTCGTCATTTCGTTTTGTGCTGACATCCAAATGTTCAAGGCGAAAGCAAAAAGCAAATTAGCTGATCTACTGAAATCACCTAGCATAAATTTACTTTGTTGTTGTTGTAGCAGCATAAACATTCCCCATACTTACATACGGGGAATGCTGCTGGAGTACCAATCCTTGGCCGGATATAAATCCGGGTCGTTTAACGAAACCCGAAGGAAAGTGCAAAAAGTGGTCGATAACGTAGAACCGACTGCCGTGGAATACTTTGTATTAAACCTTACTGAATATTTTAACAGCTGGATGTCATTGGTAACTTTCGAAATTTTCTGAAGCAGGAGAATTGGAAAAACTATTATTGATATCTTCTTCTTCTTGGCCGAGTTTAAATAGTCATTGTCATACCTGTTAATCCTTTATGCCAGCCCCCTGTAAAATTTTCTCAGGGTTGGAGTCCCTATTTCTGAACAAATAACTTTTCGAGTGTCTAATGCCAACTGAATGCAATTAGGTTCGCTGACTTACTTTCAAGGTAAGAAACTAATTTGGCGAAAAGCCATATTTGGAAAGCCCAGCCAATCTCTAAGGTGGGCGACATCACAAGTTTACCTGGTATTGCTTAAACAAATTTATTTCCCCCTACAACGTGTCAATATGTACATATGTACGTGTCAGTATGTACGTCAAACACTTTCGCCTGATGTGCTCTATAAATGTATGAGTAGGTACGTCACACGTACTTAACCCATTAAACTCAAAATATCCATGTAAAGTTTTTGTCTTCAAATATTAATGCTAAGGGGTTCTCTATTCATCATATTTGTGATATTAAAAAAAGGGTTAACCTGAGCTCAACATATCCATTATTCCCTATTCTATATTCGCGCAATACGCTTAGATCCACAAGTGCATAATTTCATCATCTGTTATCATTCCTATTCGCTCTCTTCCCAGTTGGCAGGCCTTTACTAATCTCTGATAAACAAATATTTAAAGTGTAAACTGTGAATCATCAGTTGCTTTGTTTTTTACTTTTCAATTTTGCGCAACATTTTTCGCACACCCTCACACACACACACACACAATGTTAGTGAACATGTCAGTGCATGTCGCTGTTGACGTAGGCGAGAACATTTTTGTTGTCATTAGTAATCACCCTCGGATATTGTGAAATTGCCGTTTGACAGAATTGATGGCAGATTTGCAATTAAAATTAAATTTTTGAACTTTCCTTCGGGTTTCATAGAATTTTTTTGTTGGTCACTTTTGGGAAAATACCTTGACTATAAATGTGCCTACTAACAGAAATTCCAAATACGAGTGTAGCAGCTAATTTTCACGCCATCTAATTAACAGACTCTTAATAGAATATTTGCATAATCCCGAGTATGTGAAAAAAGGCTATTCTATTTAAACAAAAATGCACACATATACTGACGTATATATGTATTAGTATATTTAAATTAGTGCAAGTACATCCGTTTGGAAACCTTCAACTGACGTCACACAGTGTAGCATCGCCATGTAAGCTGTGGTCAAAAATAGTAAACGTTCTCCGATTTCGCTGAAACTTTGTGCCTGCTTTACTTTCATTTAGTGAGGAAGAAATATGAAATGCAGGCAAATAATGAAGTACTGCCACGCCTCTTGTGGGCGGAAATGTTAAATGTCAACCGATTTTGATGAAATTCGGTTGGCACATTGGTTTTATCTAGAAAAATATAAATCTGAAAGATGGTTCGATTGGCCCACCAAGGCACAAAATTTTGACCCAGCTAGTTATTGACAGCGCCAAGGGGCGTACACTTTCCTTTATTGACAAGTTTTGACCATTAATTTATTTTTAAATTTTAATTACGTTTTGATAAAAATAATTATAATAAAAATATAGTTCAGACTACAACAAAAACCAACGTAAAGTTTCAAACTTTGTACAAAATGCATGAAATTTTCCTCAAAATTTTAAACTTTTTACTCAGAAAGGATTTTTACAAAAATTTCGAGTATACAGTTGTATAGCTCAAAAACCATTTAACGCAAAGTTTCAAACTTTTTACAAAATTTATAAAAATTCAGCAAATCTTTAATCAAAATTTCAAGTTTTTTTACTAATTTTTAGAAAATTTTCGGGTACACATTTTATAGCTCATTGAATTTTGGTGCAATAAAGTGCAAGTTTCAATTAAGTCAAAAATCGCTTTGATTTTTACAATTTTTTTTTGCTGACGGAGCTGCGTTTGTCTTTTCCATATAACAAAAATGTCGGGCAAGCGTAAAATGAAGAAAATACACAATACCGTCAGTCACAAAAAATTCTTAAAAATCAATGCGATTTTTAACATACTTAAAACATGCACTTTATTACACCAAAACTCAATGAGCTAAAAAACTGTGGTTGCGAAATTTTTTTAAAAATTAAAAATTCTCTAAACATCCAATTTTTTTTAAATTTCTTTTATATTCGTAAAAAAATTTAATTGTTATAAATTAGTAAAAATGTTTACACAGAGATAGAGAGAGTTAGTGCTGTGAGAATCTTCCAGATTCTTTGGCAAATCTGTAAATATCCTCCAGTTTTAGAGAAAGAATATTACTCATTCTCACGACATCGGAAACCAAAACTGGTAGCTGTGCTCTAGCAAAGGCAGGATACTCGCAGAGAAAGTGCTCAGTGCTATCCGCCTCCTCCAAGCACGACAGGCACATTGGGTCCTCAATGATTCCAATGGTGGTCATATGCTGACTCCATGGTTTGTGTCCTGTAATAATACCGACCATCAACCGAACGTCTTTCCTTCCAAGTTTTAGTAGAAGTTTGACAATTTTCTGTTCGGACTTGTCACAAAAAACTTTGCAATTCTGCTGCGTTCCAGACCGGACCATCACTCTTTATGTAGATTGCCTACATAATCGCTGATCCAATTTATGATTCCTGCGGAACTGATCCCGATTATTGGCTCTGGCCCTTGTGGGTCAACCGCTGATCCACGATTGGTCAATTCATCGGCAATTTCCTTTCCTTGAACACCGGAGTGTCTTGGAACCCATATAAGTACAAGCCTGTTTTGTCTTGCGACAGAATTAAGCTTCTTCTTACATTCTTGAAAAATCTTTGAGGTTTGCTTCGCGTTCTCCAGGGCCCTCAGTGCAGCCTTTATGTTAGTTAGAAATCCAGTTCTTTTAAAAATAGGCACTTTTCTCACAATAACTTCAATTTTTTAGTTAAAATACGGATCAAAAGGGCCTATGATGTTGTTGTTGTTGGTGTTGAAATCATCGTATCAAAACTTGACTTAGCCCCAGAAAAAATAAGTTTCAAGTCGCATGTTCACGACAGTCAATTGACCCAGTCGCCAAATTTCTTGTTGTTGTTGTTAGTGTTGTTGGTGTTGATGTCGTTTTTATGGTAGCCGCATAAAAACGGGGAATGCTGCTGAAGTGACAGTCGTTGACCGGATATTAATCCCGTCCGTTCCGGAAACGTAGAACCGAATGTCATGTAGGAATGCTTGACCACCCATCTGAGAGGTCAGTTACTCATGCGTTCTTTTCAACGTTTTATCCAGTTTTAGGCTATGATAAAAATTTTCTGTTATTTTTATTTTAATTTGGCCCTTTGATTCACTCTATTTTTGTAAGAATTCATCAGTTTTGTAAAAAACTCAAAAAAAAAAATTTTTCATTCCAAACACTACATAAAAATCACTGCACGACTTTCAGTGACGCTGTTGGTATTATAGCAGTTTGTCAAGCCCTGCCAGGCAGGATCGTCAGAGTAAACCTCATCTGACGGTAGGCCACATTTTGCGAATAACACCGCTCCATCCAAACCAAAAGACCCGCCAAAAATCACAGAGTAGGAAGGTCTACGGACACTGCGCTATATCAGCTGTATACGGAGATCCACACTTTTCCACTGTATACGGAGATCCATGCTTTTGACTGTGAGGAAATTGTGCTCACTGTCTCTGCCTTCTGTGACATCAAACGAGCTTTTAACAACGCCTCTCGCTCAGGATTATGTCGGCACTAGAGAGGAAGAACGTCCAAAGACCTTTCTGTAAATGGATAGAGTACCTGCTACAGACAAGGATGCCCGAAAGCTAATAGCAATAGCGGAGTATATTGTATGCATACTTTAAACAACTAAATGGTTCCCGCAAGAAGATCCCCTCAGCTATTACGTTGCCATTTGTACAAGATTGGGATATGGTCCACCGGCTCCTGTCTCTTCTGCGACCAGTCTCCGGAATAATATAAACTACTTTGTAACATCAATTATAAGATTCGTGACTAACTCTGGTGGCGTACAGATAGTAACTAACCTTCAATCACGATCCAGGCTCGTGATGTTCATGTGCGATCCGATTATCTGTACACGATCTCGTCTCGTGATGTTTACTTTTGGCCCGACGATCTATTCACGAGCCTGGCTCGTCATATTCTTGTTTGGATGTTTCGGATGAGGTGCTGTGATGATTAGAAGACATAAAATACCATGCGATCGAAATACAAATCTGATTTTCATTAATTCATTCATTCATTCAACGGAAGGAAAAAAATATACTGTTTCGACGGGTGGTTCCAAGGAGAGAGGCTTTTCAGGGACACGTGAATAGGTAGTATTGTGCTGGGTACACTCACATTCCGCTCATATGTTAAGCATTGTCCGTATGACGGGGAGGTTTGCGGATAGGTAAGAGCTTTGAGCTTCACTTTCAGGTGACAGTCGACCCTATTTGTTTTTAGAGTACTTTCCTCTTATGATATTAAAGGTGTGTGCCATTTCTTTACCGATATCTGTAGCTAAGTGACGTATTTACCAATAGAAAAAAACGACTAGATTAAAGTTTGTTTGCTTTGAATGATCGCTCGCGCGCTGAAAGCAACAACTGCTTGACTTCTACTTCTACAATCGACGACTTTGCAGAAGAGTTTTTTTGACGCTTTATTAGGTCCGACAAGGCATAAATATTTTACTCGAGCATGCATACAACAGCTTATCTGAGCAATTCCGAAGCGTAATCTGTGATAATTTCATATAAAACAAACTCGATTGCTACTTAAGTACTTTCGCAGGCCTTGAGTTTTTCGCTGTCAAGGAGATAGCTGATAACACGTAAAAACGTAAAACAAAAATGGGCTGCAAAAAGCGAGGGGGAAAGCGAGCGGAAACTAATTAACCTTTTAAGTGGTGGTAATCTGATTTAAGTTGCCTTACATTTTTTTTTATCTTATATTTAATGTTGCTATATGTTCGACTGCCTAACAATCTTGCACTCCACACCTTTAACACGTTGACGGATGCGAGTGGTGGGACGTATAAAAGAAAGGAAAGTGAAAGAATATACTACCTAACATTTTAACCAGTTTTGCCTATTTTTTTGTTATTTTGATGTTTTCTTTGTTTTTTTTTGTATTTATTTATTTTTTTTTGTTTATTTTTTTTTTTTTTTGTTTTTGTGGTTTAGAAAAGTAAAGCTTATTGTATAACAAAAATTTTATAAATTCCAATTTCGAATTTTAAAACAGGGTGGTTAAATTTCAAGGGCCGATGTTGAATGTGAACCACACCTTAACGTCAACGACACCGTTGGGCTTCTTTCTTTGGGGTTATTTGAAAGAAAAGATGTACGTCGATAAGCCAGCAACAATTCAAAAGCTAAAGGATGAGATAATTCGGCACATTAACGGCATAGAACCTCAATTATGCCTCAGCGTCAGCGAAAATTTAGACCATCGGATGGAGGTGTGCAGCCGAGGCCCTGGCGGCCATTTGACCGAAATTTTGTTCCACACGTAATTGAGCCACACCAATATTATCATAACAAAGAGAAATGACAATAATTTCCTAAAAAAATTGTATTTTTATTCAAAATCAACACCGGCCCTTCAAACTTAACCACCCTTTACAAAAATTATAAAAATTCAACAAATCTTCACCAGAACTTTAACCTTTTTATACTGAATTTTTAAAAAGAAATCTTTTATGCGGTTTTATAGCCCATTAAATTTTAGTGGGTAAAGGCGCAAATTTGAAGTGGCTCAAAATACTGGATGATTTTTGTAATTTTTTTCCATTCCATTTTAAACAATTTTTTTGAATGCTTATTATTATTGTTTTTAAGTAAAGCTTTTTGTCTAACAAAAACTATGGAAATTCACACTTCGAACTTTATACAAAAATTCATAAAAATGTTCACCAAAATTTTAACCTTTTTATACAAAATTTTTATAAAAGAATTGGGTATTCAGTTTTATAAGCCATTCAATTTTGGTGGATTAAAGCGCAAATTTGAGGTGGCTCAAAATTCTAAATGATTTTTGTAAATTTCTTTCTCCCTGTTTTCTGCATATAAAAAAAGTTGGCCATCCTTCGATATATGGAGAAATTCCACAAGATTGCTGGTGAAAAAAAAAAATACCAAAAATAAGCAGGAATTCCGAGACACTTTAACTTGCACTTCGTTATATTAAAATTTAATTGGCTATAAAATTGCGCACCCGGATTATTTTTAGAAATTTTGCTAAAAAAAATTTGAAAATTTGCTGAAAATTTGTCGAATATTTAGAAATTCAGTACGAATTTTGAAACTTGTATTTGCATGATATTTGTTGTGCAATGAATTATATTTTTTATAAAAAACTCATAAATACATATTAAAAAATAAAACAAAAGTAGTCCGAACTGGCCAAACGATTTTGAAGTGCAATTGCAGTATTTTAGCAAACCTTCAACTCGATGCATTTATGCATGGAAATTTGAATTGTTTTTGTTATTACTATGCATTTCATGATTCTAATTCTTTGAAATTTGAAAAGGTCGCGTTAAGGAACACCAGAAGATTTGGTGGCTCCTAAAACACTCGGACTAAAGAGCCCATTGTATTTAGAGCTCTGGAAAGAGGGTAGATAGTAAAGGAGGGAAGGAGAAAAGTATCAGAGAAAGAGATGGGAAAGAATAGTGACAGAGATAGAGATAGTTAGTGCTGTGAGAATTTTCTATATTCTTTGGCAAATCTGTAAATATCCTCCAGTGTTAGAGAACGAATATTACTCATTCTCACGACATCGGAAACCAAAACTCGTAGCTGTGCTCTAGCAAAGGCAGGGCACTCACAGAGAAAATGCTCAAAGCTATCCGCCTTCTCCTAGCACGACAGGCACATTGGGTCCTCAATGATTCCAATGGTGGTCATATGCTGACCCTATGGGTTGTGTCCTGTAATTATACCGCCCATCAACCGAACGTCTTTCCTTCCAAGTTTTAGTAGAAAGTTTGAGAGTTTTCTCTTCGGACTTGTCACAAAACACTTTGCAGTTCTGCAGCGTTCTAGACCGGACCATCACTCTTTATGTAGTGCAGTTTGACTGTCACTGAAAACTCCAATCTGTTTCCCGCTCCATCTCCTCTCGGTTAACCATTCGGCTACTTTCAGGATGGGGAAAAACTTCCGTTTGGAAAACAGTTACCATTTCCCCCATAGCATAGTGATACTTATTAGTATCGTTTAAGTACTATCCGGCTCCAGACCCTATTTCATTCTTGGACGCATCGGTAAAGAAAATATGCGTCAAACCTCCCTGAATGCATTCTGGATTGCTCCATTGCTCACGCAATCTGACATCAAGTTTACTTCCAAATGAAACTGTGGGTATGAGGTTGTCTTTAGGTGCCAAAAACAGTAGATACTGCTCAGATAGCAACTTAAAGATTTCTCTGTGTCCCGAAGTTGCGTCTTTGTGCCAGAAACCATATTTATAGTGTCTTCACATTGCTTTTATTGCTTCCTGTTGTATCTTAAGATCCAATGGGAGCAAATCAAGCGTAGCATTTAGGGCATCACCAGAGGTTGTACTCATAGCACCCGTGATGCATAAACATACACTTCTTTGCAGTCTACATAGCTCCCGGATTGTGGACTTAACCACGCTCCGTCGCCGCCAGACCACAGAAGCGTAAGTGATGATTGGTCTGATAAGTGCTGTGTATATCCATAGGACCACAGCAGCTTTCAGACCCCAGGTTTTACCAAAGGCTCTACGGCATTGCTGTAAAATCCTTACCAATGCGCGATTCATCTTCAGTGGAACGTGTGTGTCCCAAGTCAGCTTCTTATCCAAGATTACTCCTAGATATTTAACTTCATCGGAAAGACCAAGTGTCACACGTTTCAGTGTTAGAAGACTGAGTCCATCCAATTTCCGTTTTCTCGTAAACAAGACTATGGTGGTTTTGTTCGGATTAACGGAAAGAACTTGTCTCATGCACCAGTCATCGATTTTGTCCCGAATCCTCTGCACTTTCGTGCAAAGCCTCCTTAAGGATTTATCCGATGTTAGCGCACAGACATCGTCCGCATATGCTTGGACATGAAAACCGAGTGCTAAGCCTTTTCTTCCATATAAAAAAAATTTAGTCTACACTTTGTATGACTTCTGTGCCCTCTCGGAATTCGTTTGTCATAACAAATTTAGCGCCACTTTTTTATCTACATATTATATTTCGCACTCGCTCGTTTAAATTTTTACCATTCCTGAACGTGTTAAGCATCCATATCACTTTAAGTGAGCCTTGTACCCTAATTAGCATCACTACACCTGCGACTTCCATGGGGGATTTTTTACTCAGCATCACTTTCTCATTAACTCAATTTTTGCGCCTGCTATCAGGATATTAAAGGCGTATCTAAATTGCCCTTTGCAAAACGAATGCGAAACTTTTTGCCCAAGAAAATCTAAAAATTCGCACAAAATTCGAAAGAGTAGCAATTCAGGATATTTTATAAATGTACGTACAGAGTAAAAATAGGCACCAGTGCAATATGAAGTGGTAAACGGAAGGGAGTGGTGGTGTTGCAGCGGAAAACCTTTTCTGTGTCGTTTGGCATAACTTTGAGCTTTGAGAATTTGCGAGCCATTGCAAATTGAGTTTCATTAAATTTCCTGTGTGTAGAGGACTGCCGCACAGGAATGGTAATGACTTTTTTTTGCTCTTTTTTGGTTTTGGTTTTTATTTTTGGTTTTGTTTTTGTTTCAGTAGGGTTGCTGCTAGGTGAAAAACTTGTTGGTAAACAATTTGGCAATTAAATTAAATTATGTTACAACATGAACAAATTTTACCTAACCGAAATTTAAGAAAGCGCAATTGCATTTTACTAAATTTAAATAAAATATAAATAAAAAAGTGATAAATAGAAATACGAGAAAGTTAAATAAAAGCGCAACAATTTGAAACCCAAACCATTTAAATTTAATTGTATTAAAATTTTTACTGAAAATTGTTGGTTGGTTGGTTGTTTTGAGTGGTGATTCTTCCAGAATCCAACTAGCGCTTCCGCACCATTTTTTTGCTACATCCTCGTTACCAACTTGTTTACCAGTTATTTACGGCATAACTATATCCAGTCTGTGCGGTTTAAGAACCTTATCAGGTTGCTGACATCTAAGCCAGACAGTTGTTCGAGACTCTCGGACAGCGGTTTGCTCAGGGTTAACATTCTGTCCTTCCATAGGGCAGGGCATTCACAGAGGAAATGGAAGATTGTTTCCGTTTTCTCCGATTGTTTACAACTGTGACAGTATGTTTTGTGAGAGATGCCCATTTTGGATGCTTGTTCTCCGACAGACCAAAAGCCAGTTATGACTGCCGTTAGTCTCCAGGCGTCCCGACGTTTCATGTTTGTCAATGTTGACGATTGCTTGAGGTTGTAGGTGGGCCATAACGTTCTGCTAATTTTGCATTTCGTCTGGTCTCTCCATCTAAAATCCGCGATTCGGAGGTATTTTAGGGAAATTGCACACTTGACTGCACCTAATGGTGTGAATACCGATTCTGCAAGAGCGATATTCATGACAGATCCCCCTCTTGCCAGTTCATCTGTTTTTTTCTTACCTTCAATATTCCGATGTCCCGGGACCCAGATTTAGGTAACATTATGGTTTTCGCTCAAGGTGGAAAGACTGTTCCTACTTTGTTCCACCACCATAGAGGTTGTTGTACCTGAATCCAGTGCCTGGATTGCAGCTTGGCTATCCGAAAGAATAGCGATATTGCCCTTAAAAGATTAGTAGCCTACAAGCTTCCTCAATTGCCAGTACCTCGGCCTGGAAAACACTGCGGGCATTAGGGAGACGCACAGATTTTTCAATTTTAAGTCTATAAGAATATATACCAGCTTCAACACCACAATCCATTTTACTGCCATCTGTATAGACAGTAGTGTCGAAGTTGTTTTGTGAGAATCCCTTATTCCATTCCTCCTTAGATGGAAAGAGAGTGGCAAAAGTCCTATTGAATGTTACCGTCGGGACGATGCGGTCAGTCTCACCGAGGTTAACTGAGTTTGTCGTAATAGTAGACTGGCATGACCATAAAGTTTTTCTTTCCAGCGACCCGCTTCGTTTAACCTAAATGCACTCATGGTTTTCGTCTTCTTAATGCGTAGGTCTATTGAAACAATCTGATTGCACCGTTATTGCACAGGCTGATCTTTGTATTCTACCGAGTAATTTAGTATTGTAATCTCTCCCTCGAGCTTTCCACCAAACTACCGAATCATACGATAAAATTGGTTGTATAATCGCCTTATATTGGAGTCCAAAATTACCTCTAAGTACTTTGCACTGGGTGAAAGTCAGAGGGTTTGTCCGTTAATATTTGGTAGTGTAAAGCCGCTCCAAAGTTTTTAGAAGGAAGGACGACCTTGGCCTAAAGTCCTTCTCTGATTCATGTCCTCTTCTACCTGCCTTTGGAAAGAAGACGACTCTAACAAGTTTCCAGCCGTTTGGAATATAACCTAGGCTTAGACACGCTTTGAAAATTTCCATTAGCCATGGTAGAATACTATCAAGAGTTTCCTGTAACATCTTAGGAAAGATCCCATCAGGTCCTGGAGATTTGAAAGGTGAGAATGATTTGATTGCCAATGCAACCTTCTCTTTCGTAACTATTACATCGACAAGATGCTGTTGGTCATATTGGTTCCGCCGGATAATCCCAACATCACTATCATGGGCGCTAAATCCCGGAAAATGAGTATTTAAAAAGAGTTCTAGAGACTCTTCTGCCACAAAAGTCTAAGTACCATCTGGCCTCTTGATCCAAGAAGCCTTTGAATGATCTTTGGACACAATACGGCTAAGTCTCGCAGAATTTCTGTTAGATTCGATAGAAGAACAGAAATCTCTCCAGCTCTCCTTCTTGACGGCCCTGATTGCCTTCTTGTATTGTCTCCGACTTTTTTTATACAGCTGCCAATTACCTGTTGAGTAGCTGAGATTAAAATTTGATCTGGCTTCTTCCCTTAATTTTGAGAGCTCATTGCTCCACCAAGGAGGATAGGATTTTTTGGTATATTTATATTAATTGGACACGACGTTTTGTAGGCCCTACTTAATGTCTCCTCCAATGTTGTGACCCTACTCTCAATGTTTTCTGTGAGAGTGATTTGAAGGATCGGAATCCTTCCTATCCTGTTCCCTACTGCGTTTTTGAACAGTTTCCAATTTGTTCTAAGTGGGTTTCGATATGGTAAGGGTGGATCTACCTCAAGATCCAGGTGATAGAGGACCCAGCTATGGTCCGAAAAAGACTTTTTGCTTGAGACCCCGCAATTTTCTACCCTCACTGATGTGTTTTCAGACAGTAGTGTTATATCTATTACTTCCGCCCATCCTCTAAAGCTTTCCGTGCTTGGAAAGGTGAAAGTCGGGGTATTACCCCTATTACATACTGTTGGGTTAGTATTTATGATAAATTTATATAGGGACTCACCTCGATCTTTCGTTTCGGTACTCCCCCATAGGGTATGCCTCGCATTGGCGTCACATCCAAGTAGCAGGATATTGTTTTTGTTGTAAAGCACAAGCCTACGAGCCTCGTCCAGGCGGTGCTGGTTGATCGTGTGCCATATACATAGATGGAGGCAATTTTGATTCTGACGCCGTCAGCAGCCTCCATTTCGATGACCGTCACATCCGATGAGCTGAAAATTGTAGTTTGTATTAAAAATGTTTTACTAAAATATGGTATAACTTTCTATAAAAAAAATGAATTCACACTACTTTAAGTTATATAACAAATTATGAAAAGGAGCCACTCGTTCCGCAATCAAGTCACTTTAACTTTTTTCAATATTTTTCGTGGAAAATTTTTTTCTCGTTGACTTTTGGCAATTTTTTTCTCTGAGGTGTTGAGCATTTTCTGTGATATATGTATGTAAATGAATTTCGAGCATGTAATTTAATGGAAGAAAATTGTCAACATTGTAAGAAAAAAAGAAAAATTATTAAAAATCAATGAGAATTCAGAGCCATTTTTAACTGTACTAATATTAGATGGACTATCGAACTGATATTTTCTAAAAACTCTAAATATAAAAAGTTTAAAATTTTGACAAAATTTGTTAAGCTTTTTTGAATTTTGTACAAAGTTTGCTGCTTTGAGTTTATTGTTGGATGCAACGTTCTTTTAAATCAAGAAAAATATGAAATACAAAAAAATAGTTAAAACTTGGTAATTCCATTGCGCTACTATGATTTTGAATACAGCTGTATGTGCATTAGATAGCTTCTGCAAAAAAAAACACAGTTCCACCGTAGTTATAAACTTCATTATATTTTAAGACTTTCGTCAATTCTTCAAAATTAAATCTTCTTAAAAATAAACTTTCAAAATCCTATAGATTCTAACATTTACGCCTACATAACAGCACTTATTACCTACAATTGACAAATGAGAGCGCTCTACTGCTGTTAATGCATTCGGTATACAGCACCATGCAAGAGTTATGTAGGTACTAATGTTAATGCACTGCTAATGTTAATGCACTGTTGCTGTTAATGCATTCGGTATACTTACAGCAGCAAGAAAGAGTTCTGTAGGTGCTAATGGTAATGCTTTACCGCTGTTAATGCATTCGGTATACAGCACCAAGCAATAGTTTATGCAAATGGAAATGTTATTGCAGGTGCTAGTGTTAATGTAAGTCCTAATGTTAGTGTTAGTGTTGCTGCTTATGTTAAACAACTAATATGTACAAGTAGGTAGTCAATATTATCCTATATAAAAAAAGTAAGGTTTTGCCTGTATTGCAACAAATATACAAAATTATTTTATCTCCATATTTAAAAACCCTGTCTCGTAAGATTTTTACTTTGAAATTATGTAATTATTTCTTGGAACTAATTGCGCGAAAGAAATTGAAATATGTATACAATATAATTATGCCACACTTTCATACGCTCTCCAACTTTTTTGTAATTTCTGCAATTGAAATCTCAGCATTTTGTAGCAGCGTAAAGATTTTTGTGGATTTTCTACCATTTCCGTTCATTTGCGCCATTTATAGTATTTCCCCTTAAGCACTCTTTACTCTGGTGATTGCGCCACGCCACCAGCTACACTTACGTGCCTCCATTTCGATCTCATACGACTGCTGCTGGTGCATGCAACTCACGTCTGTTGTCGATTTTCCGAGCTGCACTTCCGGTTTTTATGGTTTCCTTTCCTTTTCTTTATTTTCTTTTCTTCTTGTTTGCTTCGTTTTCACCTCACTTTGTGCCAGCAATTATTGTTTCCTTGTGTGCATAGTCGTATGTATGTATGTACTTGTTGTCGGTCGGTGTGAAACTGAAACATCAAAATAATAATAAAAATTGTCATAACAGCGGCACAGTTTTGTGCGTTTGAGTGTGTGTGTGTGTGTGGGAAAAAGCAACACTCTGAAGAATGAGCGCTTTTAGCTTCTGGGATCAACTTCAACAATGGGGCGTTTGCTTGTTATGGTATTGCATTTTAAATTAAGTCTTACAATGCGTATACAGGGTGATCCGAATATAGATATATTTTTAAATCACATTTTATGTTAACACTGCCGGTTTTTCCGCACGCAATCGTGACTGCCAGTTAGTATTAATTATCGATAAAAATAAGGTACATCACTCCTGCAAAATTTTAAGAACTAAAGCAATTTTATTTTTTAAAATGGGTGTTTACCGAAGTTTGGAACGGGCGCATTTCTATCGTCAAACGTTTTGAAATGTAGTTTCGAGAAAAATGCGTCAAAGTTTTCAAACAAGATGAATAGGAACCAATGGCGTGTCACCAAAAAGGCTAAAACTCATGAAATAATAGAAATTAAAAACAAAAATCTCTTAATGATATATTCTTAAATGTCTAAACTTTGTAAATATGTATAAAAATATTTCGATTTTAAAAATTCTACACTAGAATACCCCCTTAATGGCTCTAATTAGAGTCTTAAAATTTCGCGTTGAGTTTTTGCGACTACTTTCCCATGATTAATTTGACTTCAACTCAACGGATGCGACTAAATTTAACCAACTTTATCGGTGGCAAAGTTATCGCTACAACAACAACAACTTCACCGGTGCTGTAAGCCAGAGAAAATTTAATTATTACGAGTATAGGCAAGCAATTAACTTTTTTTTTGTAAGTTCCTATTTCAGGGAAGGAACTCCAACTCAAGCAGAAAATTGCAAATTCCCAAGCAGTTCATTTCTGAAATTTTGCTTTTGCATACGATATAAATCATTTTTTCTTCATGCTGTAAAAAAATAAATATAATATAGATGAATGTATTCAATAAATATAAAGAACTTGCTCGAGCGTCTTTTATTTGGAAGAAAATGCTCAACACCTCAGCGAAAAAAATTGTCACAAATCAATGAGAATTTCGAGCCACTTGAAACTTGCACTTTATTGGACTAAAATAGAAAAAGCTGTAAAACTGCATACCTGGAACTTTTCTAAAAATTCTGAATAAAAAATATAGGAATTTAGCGCATGTTTTTTTAATTCTTTAAATTTTCGTGAATGTTTGACAAAGTCTGGAGTTTTTAATAATATGGAGTTTCAATCCTATATAAATTTATGTAAAAAAATAAATCAAAACGTCAATAAAAAACCTTAGTTAACAATTGGTAACTCGACGCACTACTATTATTTTGCACACAAGTGTATGTTTGTATGTAGATACAAATATACAGGGTGCGCCATGTTGTTGTTGTTTTGACAGTAATAGAAGCCCCGCCAGTGTAGGGTATATCACCGGTCGTCTTCGTCTAGCTCATCTAACGGTAGGTCAAGGAAACATGCTGGTCCAGAGGGAGAGGGGTGCTAGATGAGTGGGTTTGATGGGGCATGCGAAAAGGTGGCTAGTGTCGTGCGGGGTGCCTTCACAAACCGGAGTCAATTCTGCAGGAGTATGAGTTTAACCTGCTACAGTATCCAGAACGTGATTGTGCCAGTATTACGCGGGTCTCACGGGAAGCTAAAGCTCTTCATCTGCAATGGGTGGCGGTTGGACTCCGATTACGGCATTCACTGGACGGAAGCTTATGAAGGTGGTAACAGACTCCCGGTGAGTGTCGTTTAATGTCTGTGTAAACACTGTCTGGTCCAGTAGGTGTCTGTTTGTTTTGTCCTGCAGTGTGCGCCATCTTTTATGTCGGTATGAAAACATTGAATAACTTTGAAAAAAAAAAAACTGATTTGTATAAGTAAGGGTATTTTCATTTGGTTTGGTTATTTACAATTTATTACAACAATTTTTTGTGAATACAACATCAATCAAGTGGCCACCTTTATTAGCAATCACAAACTGCGATCTTTTTTCTGCGTTTGTCATCACCTAATCAAGCATTTCGGGCTTTATAGCGTCGATTTCGGTGCGAATGTTTACCTTAAGCTGATCAATAGTCTGCGGCTTGTTGGTGTAAACCTTACTTTTCAGATAACCCCACAAAAAGAAGTCTGGTGGGGGTTAAGTCAGGTGATCTGGGGGGCCAGTCGATGTCGCCTCTTTTGGATACTAGACGTCCCGGGAATTTTCGTTGCAGAAATTCAATTGTTGCATTCGCAGTGTGGCATGGCGTACCGTCTTGTTGAAACCAGTAACTGTGTCAGCCTTTCTCACGCATTTGCGGGCAGACATAATGAGCCAACATCCATCGATATCGGTTTCCATCGACCGTTTCGTTTTCTCGGTAAAAATGTGGCCCAATGAGTTTCTTTCCGGTCATGCAATGGCGTTTCATTGATCTCGTGTGGATTATCAGTTCCCCAAATGCGGTAGTTTTGTTTATTCACGCTGCCAGAGATGTGCCTCGTCAGTCATTAAAATTTGCTTCCAAAAATTGGGTTCAGTGTCAACCATTCGAGCGACTGTTTGGCCGTATTCCAAGCGACTTGAATGGTCTGTCGGCAATATTCTTTGTGTCAATTGCACTTTATACGGAAACAAATTTAAATCATCCTCTAAAATGCGCCGCATTGTGGTTTCGCTGACGCCAAAATGCTGAGCGCGACGACGATACGACACTGTTGGCATCTGGGCAACGCTGTCCTTCACTGCTTCAACAAGTTCTTTGGAACGTCTTCGTCGTTGATGAACGGCTTGTTGACGGTCTCCTACTGTCCCGTGCTCACAACAACTCGACACCAAACGACGAATAGTATTGTCAGACAGTACCTGTTTGCCGAGATACTTTTTGAGATATGCGCGTTGAGTTAGCACAATAGAACGACTATTTTCGATGTATAGCGTCACTATTTCAGCGCGTTGTTTCGGTGTAAAGCGATCCGTGATTGAAATTGTACTGAATTGACGTATCGAAAAGATGTATGTTGAAGTCGATCGGTTGGTAAATGACAAAGTTATTCAGCGCTATATTTCTCAATTAACTCAAAAGTTTTAATGAATCGTCTTGTGCTATTCCATGGACAAAATTTTAGAAATGTATGCCCCAACGCACATCTTGGAACAAATCCGGGGATCCTTAAAAAAAATTCCGGCCTCAAAATTTTCCGCTAATATTGAGCACAAAAAATCAGTTTTGGTTTAATCCCCTTATTACTTTGACATTTCAATTAATTTCTTCTATTTTTATTTCGTATTTTATTTTTAACTTTCCTTATCACGCCGCTCCGCTGCTATCCATCCGTTCGCTTTTGTTATGCATAAATTGCTCGTTGGAAAGAGATTTCTGCTTTTTCTTATAAGAAAATGAAATAATTGTTTTTCCACCATTTCGTGCCTTTTCTTTTTCCGTGTCGCACCTTTGCCGCGAACGCAAAGAATTCGCAATCAATTATGTCGGACACGAAGCGCGACGCTCAAAAAGTTTCCGTGAAATTTGCAGCTCAAGAATGCATGAAAATGAAGGATGACACCTACATGTGGCATGCAATGCGCCGCACGCAAAAACTGCTGCAGTGGCAAGGAAAGGAGGTGTGTACTTGTGCGGCATGCAACGACGTGGCACGAAAAGCCAAACAAAAGTTGCTTGCGCTGTCTGCGGGCTTAAATGCACCTGTACTCTCAGAAATTAACGTTTTTTTTTTGTTTTATTATTTATGTATATTTATGGATGTGTACATTTGCGTTCATTAAATTTGCAGCAACTTCATTACTCAATTATATAACAATTTTTTTATCGATGTATACGAGTATGTTTGAAAATATAATAAGCACATACAAGGTGAAGTCCTAAATAAACAAGACAAGTTTTTGATGGCGCCATCTTTTTAATGACTTAGTGCTTTGGAAGTTACACCCCTAGCTGACTTCCAGTGAAAGCTTGGCGTTATTCGGTTCAGAGGAAGCGAAATTATTACGTCTAAAGTGTCAGTCTGTTTGTGTCATCGGTACGAAAATGAGTGTCGAAGAAAGAGCTAATATCAAATTTTGTTTTAAATTCGATTAAACGTTTGCCGAATTTGAATTGATGAACAAAGTTCATGAGTGGCTTACACGTTTCAGAGATGGTTGTGAGAACATAAATGGCAATGAACATATGGGCCGCCCAAAATCAGTAATCACCTAAGACTCCATCGAAATCGTTCGTAAATTTATCAAAAATGAACCGAAATCATCGTTAAAATTCATAAAATCGGAGTTGAATATCTCCAAAACATCGATTTATCGCTTTTTAGCTGATCATTTGGGACTACGAAAGGTCTGTGTGGTCCGAGGGCGAGTGAGGAACTGAGGCCCAAAAACTGCTCAGAATTCAACATTCGAAAGACCTCGACAAAAGACGACAACTCCCTTTGCAACATTGTAACTGGTGATGAAACGTAGTGTTTCCAACATGAACCTGAATCTAAGCGTCAAAGTGCCGAATGGATGGCCCCAGACGAGCCACCACCCAAAAAATCGCGTTTGGAGAAGTCAAAAATCAAATCGGTGCTCATTTGTTTTTACAATTCCAAGGGAATTGTCTACAAGAAGCTCGTGCCAATGGGCGAAACCGTCAATGCAATTTCTATCTTGGCGTTTTGAAGCGTTTGTTGCATCGCATTCGTCCAATTCGTCCTGAATGCCGCGAAGGAGGAAGCTGGCGCTTATTGCATGATAATGCACCATCTCATCTAGCCACCCTTGTGACTGATTTTTTGACCAGAAATCGCATTTTAACCATCAATCACTCACCGTATTCGCTTGATATGGCTCCCTTTGACTTCTACCTATTCGGAAAATTGCACTCGGCTATGAAAAGAAAACGTCTTGCGTTCGTAGAGGCCGTCCAAAAGGCTTGTGCCGACATCCTAAAGGACATTCCGGTCAATGACCTGAAACAGTCTTTCGGAAACAGTGTATTGACGCCAGAGGGGACTATTTTGAATAAGTAACTTCGTAGCACTTGAAAGCCGCAAATCCGATTTTTGCTAAAATAAAACACCAAAGAATTTGTTATTGTACGATTAATATTTATTAAAAAAAACACTCCCAAAGACACCTGAAAAATTATATGAAGAAGTAATGAGCAAAATAACAATTTTCAGAAAAATGCCTTAAAGGCGGGTATGGAACCCCGGCTGGGAGCAACGAACGCTAATTTTTTTGTTTGCTTAGAATTTTTTTTAATTAAACCTTTTTTTTACATTGTCTATATTTAGAATTCATAAAAGAGCTTTTACAAATATTTAAAGTCATTTAAAAAGCTACTTTGATTTAAGTCTTAAAAGTATACTCGTATTTTCTGTGAAAAGCTCGGTGTTTTCCTTTTCAACTTTAAAAAGACACGCAATGGTAGCATGAGAGTAGAAGCCAGTTGTTTTGGGTGTGATTGAAAATGTTGTTGTTGTTGTTATAGCTTCATAAACATATCCACATGCATGTACGGGGAATGCTTCAGGAGTGACAGTCTTTGGCCGGTTATAAAACCAGGTCGTTCCAGTAATGCAGAACCCTACTCTCCTGCGAAAGAATTGAAGACGATCTCGGTATTTGCTTCTTAAAATTTTTATTTCCTCTTTTATTAAAAGAATTTTTAAGTCCCGCTGAATTGGACATTCGTTACGAACCACGGAGCGTTTACCAGACTGCGGTAGGGTCTTGGACTGAGAAACGTACAGAATTTCTAAGTTTGAATTTGATGCTGTGCTCCACACTTAGATCACATAAGTCCAGACCCAGACTGGTTTAAGTACCGATTTGCAAAAGGATAAGCTTGTTGTCCAGTGAAAGGAGGGATTTACGGTTTAACAGCCACTTCATGTTTCGAAATTTTAATCCCAGGGCTTCCCCTTTGGCAAAGATTTGCGTTTTCCACGTAATTTGTACTCATAACATTGGCAATTTCTCTTCGATCGGCTTGAAATTTTGACACAATATTCTTGAGATATTTTGCAAATATATATAAAAATGAAACAAAAATAAATGCAAAAAAAATTGTACTACTTTATTACCCCTACACATGGGGAGTATTTTTAGCCAATTAACACCGTTTTTCTCTGCACTTCGGACAGATCTTTCTATTCGCAAACTGGAGTTTGTGGCTCATGCAAGCGCAATTTTTCCAAGTAGACAGGATTGGAGCGAGGGGAAATCAGCTTTGAAGCTAATACCTCTAACTTCACTGACGGCTACAATATGGAATCGGGAGTCGGAGAAGAGATTTTCTTTCTTTAAAATTTCCGAATACTGCTAGTGTTTGTCAGGCAGACGTTTTAGCGCTGCAGGCATGCAAATTGTTTAGGAAACATGGGAGCGAGAGATGTATCAACTTTTCTTCCGATAGTTAAGCCGTGATCAAGGCTCTGGCGACACCGATGTGTAGATCCAAACTAGTAAATAACAGTAAGGAGATGATGAAATCTCTTGCGCGTGCACGTAGCACCTCTCTGATCTGGCTTCCAGGTCATAGGAACATAGAGGGAAATGAAATAGCCGATGAACT
Organism: Anastrepha obliqua; assembly: GCF_027943255.1. Taxonomy (NCBI): domain Eukaryota; kingdom Metazoa; phylum Arthropoda; class Insecta; order Diptera; family Tephritidae; genus Anastrepha; species Anastrepha obliqua. The sequence goes on along the minus strand of NC_072893.1, from coordinate 25,540,518 downwards.
TGCGAGGAAGGGGTCGACTGAACTAGCCTCAGAGGTCTCCTACCTAGACATCTTCATCGCCTTGACTGTTTGTAAAGGACAATTAAACAACTTATTTTTCAGAAAAGCACAGATCAGATGTAGCTTCAGTTCTTCGTGTGTTATTTCAAAAACCCTTTGGCATCAGTACAATAGACGGAGGACTCATAAAGTCCTGGGTAATGCGCGCTGTCACTGGACGATCGGCAATCAAGTGGAAAAGCTAGGGTTACCATTTGCAGAAGAAGAAGTTTACCCCCATTGCAGAAGCTGTGAGGACCTTTCAGAGAAGGAGTCTGTTGAGTACTTTCTCAGTAAATCTCTGAGTTTGGCAGCTAGACGATTAAGGTCACTGGGTGGTCCTTTCCTCGACGGCTTGGGGCAGTGCGCCAACCTAAAACCCATCGATCTTCTCGTTTACATTAACAGCTCTGGGTGGCTGTAGATATCTGCCAGTGGGAAGTCTCTTAATGGTATCAAAACGGCGCTTTAGTCCTACTTGGGGATACTAGAATGGGACTTTAACCATTTCACTTACCTGCCTTACACCCCTTTAACAAAGTGCTCTATTGTGAAAACATGAATTTAGGCATTTAGGCGCTTATTGCTTTTTGATCACAGAATTACATTACTTCAGCTTCCACCCTCCGACAGCAGTTGCTGCTATTTTAATCATCACAAGTGTACGTATTTTGGGTGTAATGTATTTGTCAGTCCGTCTGTTGTTTGCACGACATTACTTTAATTGCTTTACCTGTGCGACATTTCGGAATTATTCCACGACCCACCAACACTTTCGCAATTATAAATGCTATTTTACATCTACAATGCGTGTGTGTGTTTGTAAAGCGAATTTGCTTCACTGTCATCCTCCTGTGCAAATGGGAAAAGTATTTTCCGATGTTTCTTTTCTCTTGCTGACAGCCATTGTCCTGCCTGCCTCTGCATCCATTTCTCCTACGTCCCTTACTCTCTTCACCTCCGCTCCTCCTTGTGGGGCGCTTCACTTGCTTATGCTTATGTGCGTTTTATATGGATGTGTGTGTGTGTGTGGGTGCTGAAGAAGTTGTAAAAATTATGCAGGGTGACGTGTTGAATAACAACAACAACAATAGTCATCAAAACTCTCTTCTGTGAAAAAAGTATCGCCTTTGTGCGCATATTTCATATGCAAATTCTTTGTGCATAATCAGATTTTCCATGTTGGAAAATGCAAATTCCATTGGCTTCATTTATAGTGAATTTATGTTTTGACTTTGTTACTCTTTCTGTGGGGTGATAGGGTTAAATATTTTAATGAGGGACTCGGTCGTAGGCTGAAATGAGCGGCACGCAAAGGAGGTGATGGGAATGATTCAAAGGTAAAGGAAGAAAATTTACGATATGGCTTTCTCCTGCCCTACTTCGAGGTCACAAAAATTAATATTTTCGGACATTAACAAAAATACCTTTCAAAGCGATTTTACCGTAAAGGAAGGTGCGCATTTCAATTCATTAATAATTTCGACGGAAAAACGATGTTGAGTATTTTCTTCCATATAAAGCACTTGCTCGGAGGTGTTTTATATGGAAGAAAATGCTCAGTACCACAGCGAAAAAAAGAATTGTCAAAAATCAACGCAATTTTTGAGCTGATTGAAACTTGCACTTTATAAAAATGGGCACTAAAATTGAATGGGCTATAAAATTATATACCTTGAAATTTTCTAAAAATTTGAAATAAAAATTTATGTATATATTTTGATGCCTTCAAACACAGTCTTTTATTTTTATTAAATTAGTTGATTTTTTTTTTTGCATTTTGTCCAAAATTTGGAGCTTTGAGTTATTCAACTTGAGTTTAGTTATATTGGTCAGCGCAGTTACGAATCTTGTCCTAGTCCTGGATGCAAAGCTTAACTGAAAAAGATATGTTATCCAAAGCAACAAAGACTCTCATGATCTGCAAACGTCCAGCGGGAAAATCCTGGGGTTGAAGCCCAAAAATCCTAAGATGGGTTTTCATCTTGATAATAAGGCCAATGACAACATATGGAGTGGTTGCTTGGGCATCAAGAGCCGCTCTCCCAACAGTGCGAGCAGCACTCGCTAAGCTTCAACGCTTAGTATGCGCGTGCATCACGGAAGCGATGCGGACCTGCCCACAGATGCGGTCTAACACCGCTTCACATAGTTCTCCAGCAATCAGCCAAGCGTACGCTGCTAAATATTACTAGCGAAACTGATGTGGGCCACGTAAAATTTGCTTTTTGAATCGGCTATAAAAGAAAACTAATCAATATTTTTTCAAACTTTTTTTTTTTTATTTTGAAGATTGAACATTGTCATTTATGAATGAAAAATAATATCGTTCAAATGATTGCCACGACTGGCTCTACAGAAGGCCATTCAATCATCCCAATTTTTAAGCACATTTTCGATTGTTTGGGCTCCAATTTCATGAATGGCAACTTCGATTTCGTGTTTTAAAGCATCAATCGTCTCTGGATGGTTCGCATAGCGTTTGTCCTTAACGGCACCTCACAAAAAATAGTCCAACGGACTTAAATCACAGCTCCGAGGCGGCCAATTGATATCGGAATTTCGGCTGATTATTCGGTTTTCAAAAACGGTAGCTAAAAGCTCGAGTGTAACTTTGGCAGTGTGACAAGTTGCGCCGTCCTGTTGAAACCAAATGTCGTCCATGTCATCCTCTACAATTTTTGGAAACAAAAATTCGTTGAGCATGTCACGGTAACGCTCGCCATTTAGTGTAACCGCGGCTCCTCGCTCATTTTCGAAAAAAAAAATGGCCCGATGATGCCGCCAGACCAAAAACCGCACCAAACAGTGGCTAGTTGTGGATGCATTTGCTTCTCTACACTAACGTATAGATTTTCTGGGCTCCAAATCCAAAAATTTTGCTTGTTGACGTAGCCACCGATGTGAAAATCAGAAAAGTAGAAGAAGACTCACCACTTTGGAAATAAGTTTTCAATATTTCCCAATTTTGTTCAAGCGTATAGCGTCCCATTTCGTAAATGTCAAACCTTTAAGTAAATTATGAACACATTTGACATGTCATTTGTGTTACCATTCTCAAAAAAATAGGTGGTTCAAAAAGCAAACGCTATATGGCCCACCCTGTATTTCAAAATTCTAATATTTACTTAAAAGCAGCAAAGCCTTCAAATTTCCCAAAGAGATTTCAAGTAAATTCAAGGCAAATGAATGAAATTCAAGGCGAATGAATGCAAATAAATTTTAATTAAAAAATTCCATAAATGTCAAAGAAACACTTCTACGTTTTCAAAATAATTCTAATAGCATTTCATATAAACAAACGCATGGGTAAATATCAGTAAATTTTACTTTTTCAGCCTGCTGTTAAATGCATTAAGTTTCATATAAATTCTAATTTAATTTCAAAACTTTTGTAGAATCCTTAAGCTACTGAAGCAGTAATGGACATGGATAAATAATAATTTCAAACGATTTAATCTGAATGGATTGGCTTTTAAGCAAAATAATTTATTTCATCTTTCACCTGGCTGCTTCAGTGATAATTCAAATATTTAGTTTATTATGCAAATACCATTTTTTGTGTGTTAGAGATTCTTAAAATTTGTTTATTAATGTTATTTGCCTTACATAGAAAGAAAAATATATTCTTCAAATTTGCTTAGTGCAGTATTCTTTACAGTTGCCGCAATGTCCTTTTCAATTTAAAATGTCAAAATTTCCTTGGCAGATATGTTTGCTAAACTATTTTTAGCGCTCAGGTGAAAGAAATTGTGTACCACGCGTGAAGTGATGAAGCTTATTTCTGATTCACTTGCTTTGTAAGAAACACAGAAGCGAACTGCAGCCACAACAGTTGGTTCTACGTTACCGGAACGAGTCGGATATATATCCGGTAAGGGACAGTCACTCCAGCAACATTTCACGTACATCACAACAAAGAGTCCGCTTTACATGATGTTCGTTGACTTTAAGAAGGCATTCGACACAATCAAACGAGACTCGATATGACTAGCGTTGAGTAGGAATGGCTAAGATAATGCGCCTGATCCGTTCCCTTTATAAGAACTCCGAACTGGCACTGCCACATAACGGCAACATCAGTCACCCATTCACTACCAACGCAGGCGTAAGGCAAGGTTTTGTCGTCCGCTCTCCTCGCCATCGTCATAGACGACGTTATGGCCCAATTGACCCTGTAAAAAAGACGCATCGTATGAAGTTTCACCAGATATCTCGAGGATCTGGACTTCGCCGATGGTATCTGCCTCCGCCTCTCACAAACTCACTGGCATGCAAGTGAAGGCGCACAGACTAGTTGCTCTGGCACGCACTGTCGATGGTGTACCATGGAAGAGTCTTTTCGAGACCCTGAGCTGAGTGAAAAAGGATATAAAAAAATGCCCTATTTTACGTTCTTTTATATTTTTTTTAAATTAAATTTTTAAAATAAAGTGGTGAAATAACTCATTTAACATATTTTTTTCTTAAATTTGTTTTCTTCCCTTATATCCAGGGGAAAAATGATTTAACCTCTGATTATTTTATTACAAACAAAAACTTTTCTGGTCAATGTCCCACATAGCTTAAGTAATCATCCTTGACTCCAAACTGCAGAGACACAAAAGCTGCTGCTACTTTAACAGCTGTTACAATAAGGATGCCAAAGCTTATACAAAAATGCTGGAAAAGTTTAAGGTTGAAAGAATTATGCATTACGAAAACAAGATCTACAGTCTGTGTCAGAAAAAAGGAACCGCGATTATGCACGTAGAAAAGAGATACATTTAAATTTTTTTTACATTAAAGTACGTACAAAACTACGAGTAGCAATTACTCAGTAAGCCGTGTAGTCTTCATCGTTGTCGAGTATAGCCTGGCATCTTCTCGGCATGCTTTGAACCAGCTTTTCTGCGTAGCTCGTCGACAAACAGGACTAGATTTTGCGAACTTGATGCACGAGTTGCTTTAAATCAAGGACTGGACTTCCGGCAGGATGTGTTTTCATAGTTCGCCACACATTTTCAATAGGGTTGGTGTTTGAGGACTGCGAAGGCCAGTGCAATACTGTGACGATATTTTCTTGTTTTGTTGTTTCTCAATGTTTTTTTCTGAGAGCAGTGATTTCGATGATGTGGGACGGTAGAATATGTTTGCCTCCTTCAGTCGACGTTCGATGGTGTTGATACTCACATCTATTCCCTTTTTTCAAGAATTGTGCGTGCTTGGCGTAGTCACAAAGAAGGGTCCCGCTTAAAAAGCTCGACGATCACCGTATCCTGCTGTTTTGTCGTCACTCGCTTCAAGCCGCTCTCGGAAAAGTCATCAACATTTTTGTACACCTTATACCGCTGATTCCACATCACAACAACCTTTTTGATTTTTTAGTCACTTTTGCAGCCGCGGCGTAAGATAATTTCGGCCCTTTCGAATGCGTGCATAAAAATACCGCCTTAAAACGCTTCGCGTATTTCTCACTTATTTTTGTTTGGTTGCGTTTACGGGAAAGTTTCGAACGACACTAACCTGAGTTAGCACTGGCGTCCGTAGCCCGTGAGTGGGACTATTATGCAGCAAAAAGCAGAACGAAATATATCTTGAAGCTACAAGAAAACAACCGGTAAATGCTAACTTGATGTTGGCAGGCATGAAAATAATTTTAAATAAAATTGAAATCACAAAAAGAATCTCGAATATCTGCCGCAATAGTTTGCGTATATGTAGAGCAATTTCCTGGTATCAAAAAACCTGTATTAAAAACATAGGTGCTTCTTCTCTTTCTTTTTCCAAGTGCACTAGCGCACAAAAAAAAAAATAGTCCCCTCACTTCAATGACCAAAAAATCCGATGGCAGCTTTCAGAACTATGTAATTGAATTAATTTCGATTCCTGCTCACATCTACTCGACCGCAAAAAATTCAAGTCATGTGTAACGAGCTAAGCGGTAATTAAATCTGTTGCCAAACTGTCAAAATGAAATTAATGCAACTGCCAATTTTACTCAGAGGGATTAAATAAAACTAAAAAAATAATTCTTCATATGTGAGTGATAGCATTTTTTTTTATTTCAAGCAGAATAGTTGCTGTAAATGTTCAATGGCAGTTGACAGTCACGCGTTGAATGACGTTTTTGACATTTTATCAACCAAACAATGCCCATTCGGCCCAGATGGCTGTCACTTTTCGCAGATTACATTTCACAATTTAGGTGGACAGGCAGGAGGCAGCCCGTTTAATTATAAAAGTCGGCCAAGTTTTAGGTTGATTAAAGGCGTGAACACACACACACAGGCGCATGCATATACAGATTAATGGTTTCCAATGCAAGAGGAAATAAAAAATTTGAAACAGAAAATTTTTGATTAGCAACTGGCAAGATTTTTATGTTTTCTTAAAAATAATGCTACCTAAATTTTAATCGATTGCGCCCGCAGGAAAAAAGAAATTAATGAAATGTATTTAATAAAATTTTAATTGAAAATTCATTCATTTTGTGATGTAGTAGATATAAACAAAGCCGTAATACCATCTTAATTTTTTTTTTTTTTTCAAAAATAATACCAATACCTGTAATTAGAATTTTCACACATCCCCCTCTATCAAATCTGTTTGGGCGCCCAGATTGGAAGTGCTTTTTCTAATAGGGGTTTTTTCTGACAAATCACGCATGACGACTGTCAACCTAAATACATAATTTTGTTCAGTATTCTTTGACATTTGACGAAAACCGACGCTCTGTGAAAAGTGTTCATCACGCGCTCAAGCTACTTTATGGTGTACATAACCGTCCTACCGAACGCTCTTCGGCAAACTATCAGCAAAATTCAGAATAATTTGACATTATTGGATGTTACTCGACCGATTAGCCCACGTACAGCCCGAAGTGAAGAGAATATTGTGGCTGTAAATGAGAGTTTTGCCGAAGACCCGGAAGTGTCGATGCGGCGCGCCGATCTCAACAACTTGGCCTTTCTTATGGCACTACTTCTGCGATTTTACGCAAGCATCCTGGTTTGAAAGCGTATAAAATAGAGCTTGTTTAAGATTTGAAGCTGGCCGATCTTCCAAAGCGTCATAATTTCAGTCGCTGCGTTCTTGAAAAACTCGTCGTAGAACCGCATTTGGGGAACAGAATTTTGTTAAGAGTTAATGGCTACGTCAATAAGGAAAATAGTCGCATTTAGGCAGAAGAGCGGCCCTAAGTCCTAAGCTGTATATGATTGACACTTGGTGCTGTGCTAATGGGCTATCAGCAAACCCCACCAAAACTGGTATTATCTTCTTTACCAGAAGGAGGAACCTTGATTGATTCGTTCTGCCTAAGCTAAAAGGAGTCACAATCCAGCTATCCAAAGAAATCAAATATCTTGGAGTAGTCTTCGATAGTAAATTTCTTCAGAAGCCACACGTTGAAACAAAGACATTCAAAGTACTGACAGCTTTCTGGCGGTGCAAGGGTGTCTTTGAGAAAACGTGGGGTCTTTCTCCTGGCAAAGGTCCTATGGATCTACACGGCTATGATAAGACCTATTATCACATATGCATCAGTGGTCTGTAAGAGTGGGAGTCAGGTGGACCCTATCATGACTACAACGCACTGTGGCCATCTGTTACACCGCAGTTTTTTCAATTACTTCAGACCCGACATTAGATGCTCTAGTTGGTCTACCACCACTTGATGCTTTTATACAAGGAGAGACCTTGAAGGCCATCTGCAGGCTGAAACACAAAAGGAACTGGTACGGCCCCTATCCAGAGAAGGCATGGACTTCGATCCAATGATTATCTCCATGCCCCTTGGCTCCATGCCATCCAGAGCCGTGCTTGACAAGAGATACAGTGTAGTGCTGCCAAAGGTCAGTTGTGGTCAAACTCTGAAAATGAGCCTGGCAAACACTGTTTTCGCATTTTCACGGATTGCCCCAGGTCCGAGCACGGCTCCGGCTCTGGGGTCTGTGTGGAATCCAGCAAGACAAAACTGCACTTTGCTCTTGGAATGCATGCATCTATGTTTCAAGCGGAGGTTTATACAGTTCAAAAGCGATGAACTTTGTTGTGGAAAACAGATGGAGAGGCTGATCTATAAGTATCTGCAGCGACAGCCAAGCTGCGCTCATGGCCTTAGACAGCCCCCCAACCACATCAAGGGTAGTCGAGTCCTGTAAATCCAGGCTGAACTATGTCGGTAGACATAATAGTCTGTTGCTAACATGGGGCCCGGGACACGTGGGTATCGCAGGTAACGATATCTTTGACTCTTTAGCCAGAATGGGCTCGAGGTCAATTTTCTTGGCCCAGAGCCCGTTTTGCCACTCCCTTCTGCAGCCTTCAAAGCCACGGTTAGCAAACGGGTTAGTACAACCCACAAACGAGTTTGGCATACTGAGAGAGGCTGCAAATGGACAAAACTGATGTTACCTGTCATGTTCGATCGACTATCGCAAATCCTCCCTTCATTAAGCAGAAGGGACTGCAAGCAGCTGGTTGGACTGATGACGGGCCACTTTCTGTGGACGCAGCACATAGAAAAGGTAGGCATCTCAGACAGTGCACTCTGCCCAGCTTGTGAAGAGGAGGATGAGACGGCGGACCACTTTCTGTGCATCTGCCCCGTCTTCGCTTGAATCAGGCTTGAGACCTTTGGCACTGATGTTTAAAAAAGCGACCGCCTTGGCTCCTTGGCACCACAAGGTCTACTCAGATTTCTTCGGAGGTCGGGTAGATTTAAAGAAAATTAAAAAGGAATCCGAGTGCAGTACAATGGACTCAATTATCTCTGAATGCTGTACTTGTCTATTGTCTGAAAGAATCATCAGGTTGATGAAGGTTATTCACCATTATTGCATTTGACTGCTGCTCGCCAATCACTAAACCTGTACACCATAAACAGAATCATGTCACACAAGTCTAGATTTTGCATCAGTTTGGTCTGAAGGTCACTGCCGTAGTCGATAGAGCTTAGTAAACGATTGTCGGAAGGTTGGAGGGCATACCCCGCCCACTTTAATTGGATGTGCATGACCTCATCTCTCCCTCACATTTTCGATTGCATTCTTCCTTTGAGGATGAGATGATCGTGAGCGGTGTAGTGGAATTGCAGATAGCGCAAGCCTAAGTGATCTATCTGGTGTTTGTATTCGCACAAGAATATTCCCATTTATTTATTTATTTAATTAATAGTCTAAAAATACATTCATTGTTTGTCTAATACGGAATATTTTAATCTGCATATTTATTTTTCTTAGGCACATTTTAACATTGTACTTGGCTGCATTTTTAGTACATTCATGCAAATTTAAGAAGCAAATATTCAACTGCTAGCGAATTAAATTCAACTCAACTCAAAATCGTGCAATTCCGTTGCCCTTTGCCAAGAAAATAGATATTAGTCTTTGTGAGAAATCATTAGCGCATTCATTCAATACAAATGGGAGACACCGGCTGTCATCCACCTTTCAACAGCCAACAAATAACTCAATTATTTATCTTTTCCTTTTGGTGCCTTGTGCGTTGCCGGCCACAACGTACGAGATGTAAATTAAATCTAAATGACTTCTTTGTACGTTTATTTGGCAATAAAACACAAATTGCCCAGAAACGCGCTAATAAATTAGATCATAAAGATAAACTCATTTCAAACACATGCATTTATGTACGTAAATATATATTACAGTTACACACATACATATTCACATCCATGCGAAGAAGTAGACTTAGGCTTTAGACTTACTGCATTGTCCCAGGTGCGAATACCACTTGAGAATAGCAAAGCGATGGTATCGTCGCTTTTAAATTTAGTGGGCGCCTTGAAAAATATAGAAAAATCAAAGTAAATAATAATTAAATGAAAACCTTATCTATATTAAGTACAGGAAATTTAATTAAATAAGCAAAAATAAAACTAAATAAAAGTGCTGTACAATACAGTAAAATACAACATAAAAGGAAATACATGGTCCAGCACTCGAAGTGTAACCAATTGAAAAGGCCACAAATTTAATTTGGAAAATTACTTTTATTCAATTCAAAGCAAAAAATGTGTGAAAATAATAGTTACAAAATTAAGCATCAGCTTACTTTTGCTCGATATGACCACCTTTTGCATTGACTATGGCCATGCAACAGTTCAGAAACGAATCGCAAGCTGCCCGAATGTGACTTGCAGGTATTTTGGCCCACTTGCGGACAATGGCTTTTTTCAGCGCCTCGAGACTGGTGAATCTATTAGTTCGGACTTTGCTCTCCAGAATGGCCCAAATAGCAAAGAGCCCCATCGGACTCGCGTCTGGTGAATTTGATAGCCATTTGAGAGAGTGTGGACATTATGAAGTTGGGAACGTTGGTTTTTAACCATTCTTGGTTCACTCGAGCTTTGTGAGACGGTACCGAGACCTGTTGAAACGTCCATGGTCTGCCACGAAAATGTTTGTTTGACCACGACTTCAAAGCAATCTCCAGAATACTTTCCCGATAAAATTTCGCAATTACCTTGACGCCAGGCTCGATAAAAATGATTGGAAACCGCCCATCTGCGGTTAAAGCGGCCCAAACCATTACACGTGGCGAGCGCTGCCTTCTGGTGGCCAATCGATGAATCAAATTCTCGAACGAACGGTCAGTCAAATAAACCCTATCGTTTTGGGAGTTTACGAATTGCTCAATTTGAAAAATTTTCCCGTGAGAAAACACACTGTTCAGAAATTTGTCGCTTTCGGCCAAGTGAAGCAACTCTTTCGCTCTCTCAAATCTGGTTTGTTGCTGCTTTGGTGTGAGATCATACGACTATGGGATCTTATAAGGCTTATTTTGAGATCATTTTTCAGTATGCGGCGGATGCTACGGTCAGATATTTTCAGTTCTTTCGCCATTTGATTGGCACCTTAACGAAAATAAAAATTTTATTTATGGCACCATTACTCGTAACAATGACATTGGTAGCATCGCAAAACGCCATGGTCATCAAAAGACTGCAACTTGAGCGAAATCCCCGACGGTCAAGTTGCAGGTTTTTGATGACCACCTCCATGACGTTTTGCGATGCTACCAATGTCATTGTTACGAGTAATGGTGCGATAAATAAAATCTTTATTTACGTTAAGGTGCCAATCAAATGGCGAAAGAATTGAAAATATCTGATCATATAAATTCCAAAAAATTTGTATCCCATTTTTCACGTGTTTGAATTTCGATTTCCGGAAAGATTTTTGGTATGCAGTTTTGTAGCTAATAAAAGTTCAGTATAAAGAAGTGGAAATTTGAAATTCCTAGATAATCCCTTTGATTTTTTATAACTTTTTTTCTTAACGAATGCACAACTTTTTTGTATGTGGAGAAAATACGCAACATCGTCACAGAAAAAATCTTTGTAGGAACTTCAAACTTGCATTTTATTATATGAAAATTTAATAAACTATACAATGCATACTAAAACCTTCTAGAAAAATTGAGTTAAATTAAAAAATAGATAAGAGAAAAAAAATTATAGGTAAAGGAAAGTTAAATTAAATATATGATAATATAAGGTCGTTCATTTAGCGGCTGGAATTTCATTTACTCCTCTAAGAAAAATGACTCATAAACATTTTTCAATGACTTTTTTTATTGAATGGAGTAAATTTCACCATTAAGAACACAATTTTATTCAAACGATCTCCTATCAATCAAATTTCCTATCAGGAAATTTTCTTGAGTTTCGCCACTTATCCCACCAATGGCAACCTCGATTTCATGTTTTTCTTAAGTCGTCTGCTGTTGTTGTGTGAGAATGTTGCTGGAGTGACAAATCTTTGGTCGGATTTAAATCCAAATAAATTAAATCAACGAATGTCAGTTAATTTTCTTAGAAATAACAGTCGTTATGCGATATTCCTCTGAGCATAGCTTACACTAAATTCTGATATTAAGAAGAGTGAAAAATGATATGCAAGAAAATAAGAGCTCACTCACGTGGCATCATAGGGCAAATTACCTAATTATACCTCTGCACCCCGTGGAGGGCCACAAATACCAGTCTTTACTGGCCGCCATTTTAGTTTAGTTGGAATCGCTGCAGGTAGCGCACTTTGCCAACACGTGTGTGTATTTCTTTTTTAAACTTCCGATGAAAACTGTGATTTGTTATGGTGTCTTCCGCCTGGCTAAATTTAGCGTTCAGTCGCTTGCACGCGTTGGGGGCTTACATGTTTACCTTCACAGTAAAACCGAAGCTTTAAGAATTCCTATGAAAATGAAATATACATATTTGTTTAACCAAATACTCAAATTACTGCAGAAGTTTTATTTTTTTATTGTACTTTTATTTTATTCAAAGATTTGAACGAGAGTTTTATCTTAAATATCAAAGGTGAGATGGGATGAATGGATAAAAATGCACATGTAATGAAATGATATGGAGGTCTCACATGCTGTTATCCACCTAAGCAATTAAGTAGAGCTTTCATAAGAAATGCTAAACTGAAAGAATTTAAATGCCTCAACTGGCTGTTATGCGATTTTAGACATACAATTTTTCTAAATTTCAAAAAAAATTTTGTTCTGCACAAAAGTCTTAAAATAGCTTCTATTCAATTTCAAGCATTAAATAAAATACAAAAACCAAATTTTTAATTTTGAAAATTAATTGAAAAAATTTAAATAGAGAAGTCGTATGGGCTGTTATTCGGTTTCAGACATCAAATTTTTTTTTTAAACTCTTCTAATAGTAAAAAAAAATTTTGTTCCGATTTTCAAAAAGGCCTAAAATGGCTTCTATTCAATTTGAAGCTTAAAATAACACACAAAAACTAAATTTTTAATTTTGAAAATTAATTGAAAAAATGTATATGGAGAAACCTTAATTGGCTGTTATGAGATTTTAAACATCAATTTTTTTTTTTTAACTCTTCTATATTAAATTTTTGTTTTTTTTTCGTTTTTCAAAAAAGCCTCTAATCAATTTCAAGCATTAAATAAAAAAAAAAAAATATTTTTAATATGAAAATTTTTTGAAAAAATTTAAATGGTCTTATTGGGCTGTTATGCGGTTTCAGGCATCAAATTTTTTTTTAAACTCTTTTAATAGTAAACATTTTTTTCCGATTTTCAAAAAGGCCTAAAATGACTTCTATTCAATTTGAAGCTTACAATAACACACAAAAACTAAATTTTTAATTTTGACAATTAATTGAAAAAACTTATATGGAGAAACCTTAATTGGCTGTTATGAGATTTTAGACATCAATTTTTTTTTTAAACTCTTCTATATTACATTTTTTTTCGTTTCTCAAAAAGCCTAAAATGGCTTCTAATCAATTTCAAGCATTAAATAAAAAAAATATTTTTAAATAAAAAAAAAAAAAATATTTTTAAATTAAAAAAAAAATATTTTGAATTTGAAAATTTTTTGAAAAAATTTAAATGGATGTTATGCGCTTTTATTGTAGATATTAATTTTTTTTATATTAAAAAACAAAGGTTTGTTTTCCAAAACGGCCTTAAAATTTTAAATTTAAATTCTATTAAATTTTTCAATAAATAAATTATTAGTTTTGAAAATTAATTGAAAAAAATTAGTGGAGGAGCCTTAATTGGCTGTTATACGACTTTTGTCATCAAATTCTTCTATATTAAAAAAGTTGTTTTGCTAAAAAGTCTTAAAATGGCTTCTATTCGATTTCAGACATTAAATTAAAGATAAAATTTATTTTTAAAAATTAATTGAAAAAAATTAAATGGAGAAGCCTTAATTGGCGCGATTTTAGACCTAAAACTTTTCTATATTAAAAAAAAAAATCGTTTTTCAAAAAAGCCTTAAAATGGCTTCTATTTAATTTCAAGCATTAAACTTTTCAATAATTAAATTTTTAATTTTGAAAATTAGTTTAATTTAATTCGCTGTTATGCGATTTTAGACATTAAATTTTTCTATATTAAAAAAAAATTGTTTGTTTAAAAAAAAAGCTTTAAAATTGCTTCTATTCGATTTCTATCATTAAATTTTTTAATAATTTAAATTTTAACTTTTTTTGCTTTAAGAAATTGGCTTTTGTGCCCTTTTTAAACATTAAATTCTTCAATACTTGCTTTTCTCAAAAAAAAAAAAGTTTTGTCACAAAAGATATATTTTTGGATTTGGTGGATTTTCTTATGCAAAACCTTAAAATCTACATAAAAATTAATTTATTTTTTATGTACTTTTTGCTTATAATAAAAAATTTAAATTACAAAAATCTGATTTATTTATAAAAACAAGAGCAAGTTGTAAAATTTCTCTCTACTACATCAAAAGTATATACAGCCAAAAGTGTTTAAGGGAGTAATTAAAGGCTGTTATTATTTCTGTGAATTAGTCATCACTAAGTTAAGCAAAATACAAATATTAATTACACTTAAATTTCTAATTGTTTTAATTTTTTTCTTTTATTTACAGGTATGTTTCTGTAAAACACCAGCTTGCTGTGTATATTTCTTTGAACACCACCTGTATTCCGGTAACTACAAATGAATAATACAAAATATTGATGAACAAAACTCTACTCTATGTTTGTCCATTTAAAAGCCCTTTGTGAGTGTTGGGAGAAAGCACCATCACTCTAGCCTGATATCCTATAATAAGTCAAGGTTTTGTACAGAGTTCTTCAAGCCCGAGTATCTTTTCTAGCAGTTGTTTTGAGAGCTGGCACAGTTCAATGCCGTATCTTTCGACAGATGCTGGGTAGAACATCGCATTTTACTAAAATGAGTTCGAAATGCCTTGCAAAATTAAAAAAAAAAAATTGCACTACGAAAATAGGAAATTTGTGAAAAATGTTTCCATATTTCCGGTCGTGATATTCTTCTAACAGAGTGCGGAGCATTTTTATAATATAACTTATCGGAAATTTTTGTAGTCAAGTTTAGTGCAAGTTTTTCCCGATCCTTAAACCACTTGTGCTTCCTCTCTTTCTCTCTGTAAGGAGCGAAGTAATTCTACCTGTGCTGTATTTCTATCTTTCTGAATTTCTGTTGAATTCTATGAGATCATTTCGGGCTCTTCCTGTCTAACTTTGAACTTAAGTTAGGTAAGCTAGGTTGCTTGTATCAGACACAACACTTGGTGGCCCTAAGGCCCATTGTGATATCTGCATGGGATTTCCATCCCCTAAATAAGTTGCTTAAGCCACTTAGATCTTATAAAGGAGGTGACTAGTCCTCCAGTGAGGCATTTTGCAAATTTCCCAGGTCTTCAAAGAAATAATCGGGAGGATATTTGGCACGGCTTCATTGAAGTGAGGACCTTCACAGGAGAAGTGTTGCACCGACTCAATTTCTTATTCATCTCCACAACTCCTGCAGAAGCTATTCTTAGGTACACCCATTCCACTGTCTTGGGTGCCAATAGTGAGGACGCTAGTAGTTGATCTGTTGAGTCCAAGCAGACTTTTTGCCCTTTTAAGATTCAATTTTGGCCAGAGTGCTTTGAAAACCCTGTAGTTAGTAGTCAGAGACCACCTTCTTTCTATTGGTTTCCGCGATTACGCTCAAGTCAGTTACAGTATACAATTCGTTTAGAGGAATGCTTATGTCCTCTACCACTCGCTGAAGGTCATGTTGTTGTTGTTATTGTAGCAGCATAAACATTACCCGTGCATAGAAGGCGAATGCTGCTAAAGTGACAGTCCTTGACCGGATATAAATCCAGGTCGTTCCAGTAACTCAGAATCGACTGTCGTGGGAACGAGAAGGTCAAGCTCAGAGTTTTTCCTAGCACACTCATCCGCTCCTTCATTTCCCTCCACTCCACCACCTTGAGCCTACTTTTAAAATAAATAAATAATTGGCGCGTACACTTCTGTTAGGTGTTTGGCCGAGCTCCTCCTCCTATTTGTGGTGTGCGTCTTGGTGTTGTTCCACAAATGGAGGGACCTACAGTTTTAAGCCGACTCCGAACGGCAGATATTTTTATGAGGAGTTTTTTCATGGCAGAAATACACTCGGAGGTTTGCCATTGCCTGCCGAGGGGCGACCGCTATTAGAAAAATGTTTTTATTAATTTTGCTTTCACCGAGATTCGAACCAACGACCTCTCAGTGAATTCCGAATGGTGATCACGCACCAACCCATTCGGCTACGGCGGCCGCCTTGAGCCTACTTTTGCGGAAGTATAATTTCGATATAATCGATTTCGTCTCAAAAGATAAACCCGGATACACTAGCCAATGAGCATCACCAAGGGAAGTCTGAGAATCTTACAATCTGAATTACACAAATTTGTATTATATTGGCATCAGTTGACCAAGAGAGTGAAGTTTTTCTTCCTAAATCCTACTTTGTTGAGGAAGACTAATTGCTGTTATCCGGCAAATGATAAGACGCCCGGTCTTGTGTTACCCGAACAGCACGGACTTATATCCGGCCAAACGCTGTCACTCCAGCAGCGTTCCACGTACATTTATGAGGAATCTTTATGCCGCTACAACAACAACAATGCCCAATATTTTGTCAGCTCGACCTCTTCTCTGCATCGCTGTCGTTGTGAAAGCCATCGCGAGCTTGCAACAATTGTTGAAAACTGACATTTCTATGACAACATTTCGCCGAATACTCCAAAATGCTGTTTTAACCACTCAAAGCCCAACTAAAATCTTACCTAATCGGCTCGCCTGATAATATTAAGCCAGAAAGTAGAAATTCTTTTTCACACATTTAAAACCCACGCAGAGCGAACGAAAGGCGTTAGTAAAATTAACGTTAGCCCAAAAAAGGATTTGTCTAAAAAATTTTAGTACGAGTATATATATCGCAAATTCGTGTGCCAAACTCATTTCTAAATATCTCACAAATCTATTCATTACAAAATTGTTGAACTATTTTTACGTATAAATAATCCCGCAGGAACGGACAGTTTTTTGGATCCGCATTTTAATACTTGCAACGGTATTTGGCTACTACTTAGTTGAAAATCTTTCTCAAGTAATCTATATGTGGCCCCAGCACGTTCGCCCATCATACACGCGCCCACTTACACATACGCACACATTCAATTAGATTAATTAATCACCAAAATTTAAACTAATTCATACACTTAACGAGTTTTTTGTACTCTAATCAGCCAATCACTCACACAACTACTGCAAATAGTCTAGCACGGCGATATATTCTCTGATTTATTTAAAATTAGACAATTTTCTAAAATAACCTCAAATACAAAAACGAAAACGTGTGTGGATTTCGCCAACTGTGCACATGTTCAGCAGGATTCCAACTAATAATCAACATTTGCATGTATTTATTTCCATATACGAGTGGGTACATATGCCCACATATCTTTGGACGCACAGTGAGTGTCGTTGCAGTTCGTACAAATTTTTTTTTTTTTGCAATATTTTAAAAATTTGCGTTTTTTGTTAATTTATACACAAATTTTATTCGTGTTTTAACACAGAAAACAATACAATCAAAGCTGTAACAATTTTTCATTAAAATTTTAAAACTTTGAATCAGATATTTAACAAGAAAAATAAACAAAAATTTTGAAATAAAAGTAAATATTAAAAAAATTTGGACAGAATTTTATCACTTATACAGTTTGTAGCTCGTTAATTTTTAGTTTACTATTCAAGTTAGGGAAGTATGGGATTTTTCCATGGAACGCATTCACTGGCAATCCTCTAAGTGTATTTCTGCCATGAAAGAGCTCCTCATAAAAAATATCTGCCGTTCCGAGTCGGATTGAAACTGTGGGTCCCTCCATTTATAGAATAACATCAACACGCACGTCACAAATAGGATTCCTCCTCCTCTCGGTCAATCATTCAAAAAATATTATTTTGATAATTTTGTTTTTTTATTTTATAAAAAAAATTTTCTAAATTTTACATTTTAGATTTTTTTATTATTTTATTGGTTTTGTTTTAGGTTTACGATTTTTTTTTTTTTTTTGATAAATTTCTTACTCTTATAATTGTTTTTAGTTTTCTAAATTTTTTAATTTTATAAAATTTTTATTTAATGTTACTAATTTTTCTTATGGTTTTTTTAATTTTATATTTTTTTTATTTTTATGTTATAAATGTTTTTGTTTTTCTTTTATACATTTTTTTTTAAATTTAATTTTATTTTTTTCTTGAATTTTATGTATTATATAATTCTTTTTGAATTTTATAAACTTTTTTTCAGTTTTAGAGGTTGTTTGTTAGCCTTCTAATTTTTTTTTTTTTTAATTTTATGAAAAGAAATTTTTAATTTTATACTTTTTTTCTAAATTTATACTTTCTCTTCATAATTTGATTAATTTTTTTATTATTTTAGAAAAGCAATTTTTCGTAATTTTATAACTTTTTTTAATGTTATATATTTTTTTTCTGATCCTTTTTTTCGCTAAATTCATAATTTTTTTTATTTTTTTAGTGTTCTAATTCGGTTTTTTAAATTTATAAAATTCTTGTTAATTTTATAAAATAATTTCTTTTAGTTTTATAAAAATGTTTTTTTTTTTAAATTTTGCTAAATATTTTTTATTTCATGAGTTTTTTTTTTGTAGTTTTCAATTTTTTTAATTTTCTTTTTTTTTTTTAATTTTATTATTATTTCTTAATTTTATTAATTTTTTTTTAGTTTTATAAATTTTTTTATTTATTTTATTTATCATTTATATATTTATTTTTAATTTTATAATTTTTTTTTAATTTATTTTATTTATCATTTATAACTTTTTTTTTCTAAATTTATAATTTTTTTTTTTTTGGTTGTATAAATTATTTTTGTTTTTCAATGTCAATGAAATTTTCTCGATTATTCTAAAAGGTTTGCAACTTTTACGTATAATGTTTTTGTAAGAGTATGAAATTTATTTTTGTAAAAACTTTCAAAAAAAATGTGTACGATTTTCAGCAGCACTCACTGTTTTTATATATACACACGAACTCACTATGCGTGTATATTTAACAAAAAAAAGGCTTGTTTCCAACCCAGCTCGCTAGTCAGTTGGGCATCTACGGCATTGATAACGCGTTTCGCGGCATTAAAGCGCCAAATTTGGCTTTTGGGCTGTTGCTTTGATAAGACTTTATTATAATTTCTTTTATTTTTAGCTATGCGTAAATAGAAAATGTGGACTACTACAGCACTTGCGTAGATCTCATACCTTAGGGCAAACAACAAATGACAAAAAGTACAGATGTTTAATAAATTTGCATTTCTAACTACAGTTTTTATGATCATTACCCTACTTTCAGAACTCATCTGGGTTAGCAAAATTAATATTCCCAGCCTTGACTGGCAGTCGCTTCAGGTTTTGTTGCGAAAGCGAGCTATCACAAACAGCCACCGAAACTAGCAGCTGACACCAAACAGCCAGCCGCAACCAAGCGTTCTCAGTTTTTTGAGGGCTTATCAAAAATCTAAGTTAAGTAAATCGTTGTCATCATGAAACTCTGGCTGCTGTAATTGAATTGCTTGCTGCTTTATCAGGAACTATTTATCGATCGTAGAGATCAGACTAAATCGATTGGACAGGCAATTTTGCCCATTTCATTCCACCCAACAACCTTCCAGTTGCTCGTCCGAGTATTTGATTTGAAAGTTCACTTGGAAGTCAAACTTTTGTAAAATTGTTTACATTTCTAGGCCAGAAATGGCTATGCTTGTTTGGGTCGTTAAAGGAGAGTTGATTCCATATGTCCGGAGAAAAGATTTGGATCCTTTGGCATCTTGGGTGTTTTCTCCCATATAAAAAAAGCCGAGCATCCGTTGTGTGGAGAAAATGGCAAGAACCACTTGTTATGCTTGCACTTTTTTGTAACAAAATTCAGCAGAAATGATTCTGAACATTTTCCAATGATTCTGAAAAAAGTGTGAAATTTTGATTAACATTTTTTAATACTTTTTTTTAATTTGCACAAAGTTTGAAATTTGGATTTATATGGTTTTTATGGGATAAAAAAGTATATTTTGCTAGCAAAAACATAAACAAATCTACAAAGATTTTGAAGAAAAAGCTGTGTGTTTTTTTTTTTTTTGTACACACACCCTTTTTTTGTCCTGTTCGAGGATCCTTTTAAAAGGTTATATCTGTAAATCAATAAAAAATTAAATTTTGGGAAGCTCCTTGAGGTCCTCAAGTCGTTAACTATAATAGAATTATGTTAAATTCACGTCCAAAGTCAAAAAAGCCTGGGCAGACCCGGATGCTCAACGGAGCTAAATGTATTTTATTCTAAAAAATTTAAAGGAAAAATTACAAAAATGTTAAAAGGAATCAAAGATATTTAAATTCAAACACTCTTTCTTTCGCCGTGTCCATATGGCTGTCAGCTCAGAATGAAACAAGGTGAATTCATTATTTGTTTTCTAGTTTCGCAATACTTTGCTTTGACAATCAAACGTACAGAGCAGTATTGTTGGTCTAGTGCCACCACCTTTAATGAATGCGCCTTGATTTCATATATAAATTTTGAACATTGAATAAATCTCAAAATTATTAAATTTTCGCCAAAGTTTTTCAGTTCACTTCTCATTATACTAAAGCCTATAAATAAAACCATTTTTAGGTGAATTTACGACAATGACCAAAATACTTGGATCACTTGACTTGAAATCGCTCTTTAGATAAATATTTGGCCACCACTGTAGTGCGTTGGTACTTCCATTGGCAAGAAAATTAAATGGCCAATATTGAAACACTTCGATAAAATATAAATTAATTTATAACTTGTATGTATGTATATCTGCATCTACTCGTTTGCTTGAGTTGCGTCATGTCTCTCACTTTCTACCCACTCTGCTATTGACACCACTTGAGTGCACCACTAAGTCCTCACAGCGCCTTAATATAGCAGCGCCGCGCTATGCAAAAAGCCCAGATGTCGAAACAACTTTTCAATTGCGCTTGTTTTGTTTTTTTTTTTTTGTAATATGGGCTGACAGGCTGCGCTCATATCGAGTGAAGGAAAGCGGTGCGAATTTTACATGTACTCGTACGTTAATATTGATTGTGCATGTGTGTGGATGTTTGCGTGTATACAGATACGGATTTTCATAGTATGCAAATCTAAATTTTTCTATTATGCAAATAAAAGTGGTGGAATGTGTGCTTGTGGTTTTCAATTTAGTGTAACTTTCTCAGTGTTTCACGAATTTTGGTTGTTTTGTAAGCGAAAACAGTAAATTTTCAAGTTTTACATCTCCTCATTACAATAAACTTTGAAACTAACGCAAGCGCTGAAGTTTCTTTTTTGTTTTTAATTTCGAAACTGATTTGTGATATGCAGTGAATGTTGTTTTTTTAAGATTGTAACACTTTTTTTTTTGTTTTAAGATTTAACAAATTTACACATTTTTGTTTTTAATTTTATCCCTTTTTGTAATTTTATAAATTTTCTTTTTATTAAAAAAAATTTTTCTTTTAATTTTTTGAATACAATTTTGCTTACTTTTTATAATTTTTTTTTGTAATTTTATTATTAATTTTTTTAATTTAATTTTTTTTTTTGTAATTTTATATTTTTTGTTTTTAGTTTTCTAATTCCTAAACAACTTAAAAAAAAAACAAAAAATTAATAAGTTTTCTTAATTTTATAAAACAAATTTAAAATAAAATACATATTCTTAATTTTATAAAAACATATTGTAGTTATACATAGTTTTTTTAACTAAATTTAATGTATGCCATTAACATTGGAAGTTTCGTATTAATTTAAGTTAAGCGTAAAAAGAACGGTGTTCAAATAAGCTAAATTTGCTAAATTAAAAATTTTTTCCCTTATTTTATAGATAAAAAATTTTAATTTTTTTTTTATTTTATACATTTTTGTTTTAAGTTTTCTAATTTCTAACAAAGTTTTCTAATTGTGAAAATAAATCTAAAAAATTATAAGTTAAAAAAAAAAATCTTAAACAAACTATAAAAATAAATAACAATTAATAAATTTTATTATACATTTTTTTATAAAATTAAGAAGATTTATTATTATTTTTTTTATTTTTATAGTTTTTTTTATTTATTTTTATTTAATTTAATTTTTTTATTATATTAATACTTTTAATTTTTAAGTTTTAATTTTTTTTTGTCAGATTTAAAACTTTTGTGGTTTAGCTTTCTAATTCTTAAAACACTTAAAAAAAAATCAAGAAGTTTTTTTTTAATTTGAAAAAAAAAAAAACAATTTTAAATAAAATACGTTTTCTTAATTTTATGAAAAATATTTATAGTTTTTTTGACTAAATTTTGTGTATGCCATTTACATTAAAAGTTTCGTACTAATTTAAATTAAGCTTAAAAGGAATTCGTTCTAATTTTATTATTATTTATTGTTTTAATTTCATTTTTTTTTTTTTTGCTAAATTTAAATTTTTTTGTTTTTTCACTTTATCAACAAACATTTTTATTTCTTTATTATATAACTTTTTTTAGTTTTCTAATTTCTAAAAAAGTTTTATAAATAAATATAAAAACCTATATCAAAATAAAAATAAAAAACTATATATTAAAAAAGTTGACATCTTCATCTGCTCCACCGTCTGCCGTGATAGTGCAGCCGAGGAAGCAGAAGCTTTCAACAAATTCCATCGGGCATCCGTTAACCATTATAGATCTTGCTTTATAGTGGTTGACTCTCATAGCCTTCGTCTTGGCGTTGTTGACCTCCAAGTCCGACAGTGCGTGCCAGCGTGACTAATCTTTCCGCCTTCGCTTGCATGTCAGTGAGTTTGTGAGAGAGGAGACAGATGTCATGGGCGAAGTCCAGGTTCTTGTTGTTTTTCTAGCAGCATAAACATTCCCCATACATATACGGGGAATACTGCTGAGGTGACAGTCCTTGGCCAAATATATCAATCCGGGTCGTTCCGGTTACGTAGAACCCACTGGCGTGGGAATGAAGCTCAGGTCCTCAAGGCGTCTAGTGAAACTCCCTACGATGCCTCTTTTGAACAGGGTCAATTAGCTTATGACGTCGTCTAGGGTAACAGTAGACAACCTTGCCTTACGCCTGCGTTGGTGGTGAATGGGTCACTGATGTGGCTGTTGTGTAGCACTGCCAGTTCGGAGTTCTCATAAAGCACTCTAATCAGGCGGATTATCTTAGCGGGAACGCCCTTTCTACTCAGTGCCAGACAAATTGCGTCTTATCTGATTGTGTCGAATGCCTTCTTTAAGTCATCAGTCTAATACTTTTGTGTAGAACTATTCATGAAATTTTTTTTCCCCCTTTCAAATGTTGGCCGCAACTGCGCCGTAATTCGGCCATTCGTTAACACCAATTTTGAATGACTCGCTGGAGGACTTCGGTCGGTTGGCTTCCAATGCCTCAATCGAAGCTGGTTTATCCACAAAGTATTTAGACTTTGCATACCCCCATAAATGAAAGTACAAAGGTGTGATATCACACGATCTTGGTGGTCGATCCACTTTCGTTGGAGATGAAAGATAAATTGCTCACCGAAACGTCAACGCAGTAAATCCGCTGTTTCACGGGCCGTATGGCAAGTAGAGCCGAAAAGATGTTGGAACCAATGGAAAATGTTGTGGAGATAACGAGCTTCAATTTCCGACATCAACAAGTCGTTTATCATGGCACGATCGCGTTCGCCATTCACTGTTACTTTGGCGCTAGCCTCGTCTTTGAAGAAATATGGGCCTATGATTCCTTTAGCTCATAGGCCACACCAAACGGTTGCTTTCAATGAATGTAGTGGCTGTTCTTCAATGACTTCGGCTTTCTCTTCAGCCCAAAGACGGCAATCTTTCTTAGCCAATAAGCCAAAAATGGGTCTTATCGCTGAAAAGCAGAAGATGGTCTTAGCGCGCGTTGACTACTTTTCACAGATTTTCGTAATACAAGTGGACGATTTGTAAATGTTGTTGAGGGGTAAGTGTTTCCATGATGAAATATCTACATATGAATACTGAAAAAATTATGTATTTAGTTTGACAGTAGTCACGCGTGATATTTAAATAAAAAACAACCTATTGGAAAAAGTACCTTCACATCGCTTTCTGACAAAAAAACCTGTTTTGCTGCTGGTGAAGATTTTCGTCAAATCCACGTGATGGCACTCAATGTTTTAAGGTCCATAGATAGATGACTTGATACGTGCTTTCAACGCGTGCCTCTATAGAACTGTCGACTTTTATTTGAAATTTAAATCTTCATAAAAAAACTATACAGAGAACGTAGTTATGTAAGTAAGGGCCGTATTCTCATCTAACTAATGAAATGAGCCGAGTCTATAAACTTTTTTCTTTACCCTTTTCATATTCTCCACTTTGACAGACAAAGAAAAATTTGCTACTATATGAATTTCAAAATCTCGCAGCTCTCGGTGCAAATTCTTTAAGGCGCTCTCAGAGCTCTTAAGTTATGCAGGCGGATTACCATCGGCTGCATAGAAACGTCTCCTTCAGCACACAAATATAAAATCAATTCACCTAAAATGTGATAGATATTCAAAAAGAATTATTTAGACAGCCAATTTTATGTCTTTCACCGTCCCGGTTACAACCTTTCAAAATGTTAGTACGCGTCTGATTCTAGCGAAGCCTCGTACCACCGAGGCCTTCTGGTATGTGCATACATATGTATGTATGTACGTATGTGCCATAAATAAGATCGCCGTACGTGTGGCACAACTACTAAATTGTTACACTACACTTAGACTGGCGGTGGGCTGGCGAATATCGCTGCTGTAGCGATTTAAATGAATTAAAAAGACGAGCATACAGCCGGCGGCAGAGACTTAACAAATTATTTGAAAATTCTGAATTGAATAGCTTAGACATTATTTGGACATTTGCGATATTGCGCGCAGCTAAGCAGTTAGTCTGTCTCGAGACGAAGCAACAAACAGCAGCACGTAGAGCTGGGCGCGTGTGAGATAAGTCAGTCAATTGCGTGTGTGAAGTGCTAGACTTCAGCAATGAGGCGTTGAACAGCGAGCGACAACAACAAACACCTCAAGAGCTTACGTGACATAACAATTGATTTGGCTGTCTCTTTGGCTGAAAGTCGGATTTGCATCAAATATTTGCCAAAGGCAAGGCAAATACGGGACAGAAAATTGAATTCAAGAAGTGTTTTATTTTTTATTTCGTGAGAATTCAAGCAATTTTTGTTGGCGCCTTCCACAACCTTGACTGTGACATTGCGTATAAATCAAAAAAATAAACAGTAAACTGGCAAAAAGTGATAAAAATCGTTACAATAAAAAAATAATAACGCTAAAAGTGGCGAAATGGTGCGTAGTGCTAAGTAAAGAAAAAAAAGTTATATTTTTGGCACATTTTTCTTACCAATTTAGTAAATTTTTGGCTTTGCCACTTTTGTATTATTTGTGTTGAACATTTTGTGTAGCTGTATGTGTATATGTGCGCATTTGACCTTGCAGTAATGGCATCTATACGCACATAACTCATGCCTTTTTTGCGAGCCTACGTATTCGCGAGCGCAAATTTCCTTCGTTTATTGATTTTCCTTAAGCGATTTATCGTCTTTTATTAAGGAAATATGTAATTATATGCGTCGAAACACTTTCGTCAGTGCTTCTATTAGCAACATACGTTTGAAGGGCATTTTTGTTGATATTTTTATTGATCGTCCGGCTCAGTAAAATCGCGAGCAAAAAACTTGCAAAATTTCAAATCTAAATTTAAAGCAAAATTTTATACGCGGCGAGTTTCACTCTCTATTTTTTTGTTTTTTGTGTTCTCAATAGAAATATTCTTTAATTCTATTCCAAGCAAATAAATTTGTTACCGAAATTTTGGGCGTAAAAAATGCAAACCTTAAAACAGCTGAATACCGCATTTTCAGCAATTCAATTAAAGTCGCTGAAAAGTTGCGGCATAAATTGGGAATAAAGCAAGACCATCTGAATTGTGGACCGATGCTAACTGTCGGTGAAATCCCTGCCGTTTAAGGGCCTAGTGTTGGTACTTAGTTCATTATTGTAGGTTTTATATATATATATAATTGGCGCGTACACCGTTTTTGGGTGTTTGGCCGAGCTCCTCCTCCTATTTGTGGTGTGCGTCTTGATGTTGTTCCACAAATGGAGGGACCTACAATTTCAAGCCGACTCCGAACGGCAGATATTTTTATGAGGAGCTTTTTTCATGCCTGCCGAGGGGCGACCGCTATTCGAAAAATGTTTTTCTTAATTTTGGTGTTTCACCGAGATCCGAACCTACATACGTTCTCTCTGTGAATTCCGAAGTACGTACCTTAAAAATTGAAAGAGCATATCTTGCAGTGAAAACAAAAACCTAGTAACTGTATGATTAGTTTTCAGAAGTTTATAAAGGGTCTTTCAAAAGTGACGCCTAGATGCCAGAAGTGAATAATTTGTAGACGGTACATTTTCTCCTGCCCTCTCTGACATTTGAAATTATTGAAACTTTATAAATGAAAATTTTTCAAGCAAAAGTGATTCATTTTTAACTATAAACAAAACTTAAAAATTTATACAATTTTTTCAATATCTGCGAAGATTCCACCATACCATCTTTGTTAGATATTTTCCATAGAAAAGTAAGGAGCTAAAATTCTGGATCTCTGTATAGCGAAATTTATATATTTTTGAAGTGAAACTTCTTAGGCGTCGATGGACGACCGAGAATGGAGAGTAAAATTTCAAGGCCATGCAACGTTTGGGCATTTTCGTTCCGCGAGAGAGAAGAAAGATATAACGTAGAGGAAAAGGAGAGAGAGAGAGCTATACCTTATATATATCTTAGATACACTTTAGGCTATTTTTACTGAGTTTTTCCTTGTGGTTGCTAATTTCTAGTGAGAAATAACACTGCCTACTTTTTGGCGCTTGTTTGCTGTTGCAAACTTGTAGGAAATATATTTTTGGCGCTTCTTTCCGTTTCCTGGCTAGTGCTTGTGCGTACTATAAAGTGTTATCCATTCCGGCCTCGGATTTATTGGTATTGCCTTGCGGTAATTTATGCCGTTGCTGCGGTCCTGGAATCGCTGTGTTTGTGCAGGTGATAAACGCTCAGAGTAGTACGCGTTGTTGCCACGGTTTGTGTTTGGCGTTTACCTACACCGGTTGACCCTTCTCCGTTTTTTGTAAATTTTGTCTATTTGTATTCTCTGCAAATGTTGTGAATTTATTTAGATATATATTATTTCCCCCTCTCTCTCTCTCTCTGACAGCCGAGGTAGCAGAAGCTTTCAACAAAATCCAACGGGCATCCGTCAACCAATATCTGCCTTGCGTTATTGTGGCTAACTCTGATTGACTTGGTCTTGGCGATGTTGACCTCCAGTCCGACAGAGAGTTTGTGAGAGAGGAGACAGATGCCATGGGCGAAGTCCAGGTCCTCAAAATATCTGGTGAAACTCCATACGATGCCTTTTTTGTGCAGGGTCAGTTAGCTCATGACGTCATCAAGGGCGATGGCGAAGAGAAGGGGCGACAGGGGACAACCTTGACTCACATTGCCTGCATTGGTAGTCAATGGATCGCGGATATTGCCTTTGTGAAGCACTGCCTGTTTGGAGTTCTCGTAGAGGGCTTTGATGAGGCCGATTATCTTGAAGGGAACTCCCTTTCTACTCAGTGCCAGCCATATTGCGTTCCGTTTGATAATGTCGAACGCCTTCTTAAAGTCTACCAACAGCATGTAGAGCGGGGAGTGTCACTCAACTGATTGTTCTACTATAATCCGAAATGTGCTGACTGGGCCAACACTGCTTCGGTGAGGGCAAAAACCATCCTGCATCTCTTAAGAAGCGTTCGATATCTTTAAGCCTGCTTTGTATGATTACGGCTACAATTTTGTAGGTGGTGCTAATTAGGGCTATTCCTCGCCAGTTGCCGCAGTCACACAGGTCGCCTTACTTGGGCTCCTTCACTATGATGACTATTTTCCAGGATGGAGGCAGCTTTTCATTGCTCCAGACGGCGGTGAGGTGGGGATGAAGACTGCCCTATAAGCTCAAGATTTCAGACATTTTCAATGAATTTTGCTTCCAGTTTTAGGCGTAGCCTGCCGAGGGTCGAGTATGCTCACACTATACTACAATCATTTTCACACTTTCTGGCTTTTTGTCCCTTATTAGCACCACCTTGAAGTCATAAGCTGCCAGCAGTCAGTGCAAAATAGTGTCAATCTCGAGTCTGCTCTTATAAAAGATAACAGAATGGTAGTGAACAAAACAATATTAAAAAAAATTATTATCTGACCCAGCCACATTTCTTCGAACGACCCTCGAGCTGTACAACGCAAACTTTTGTTTTTGGTTACAATTCACCATGGAATAATAGGTTGATATACAGTATAATCGCGAATTTCGAATTTTCAGCTGCTTATGAATGCCTACAAAATTGAATAGGCTTGGTTAATTTTTTCTGTTTTCTCATTTTCGGTATCATGTCGGCAGCAGCAGCTTGTGCTTTCCATGCCTACTCCATCAAATGCATATCGCACTGTTCACGTTTTTCATGCAGCTCTTACAATGCCACTGTTCTCATATCCTGTGCAGACCCCGATAATAATAAACAGAAACGCCATTGTCTTCGACCAGAAATAATGAGGTTACACGAACTAATCAGCAATGCGCTATTTTACATAATCTGAGGAAATGTATGAAGTTGCTTTCATTTGAATTCTTTCTTTCCTTCTCTTTTTGTCCAGCAAATCAAGTGCAAGTGCACAACAACAATCCCGAACAGAGTCAATTTTCTAGACAAGCAAACTTCTGCAACTGAAACTCATTTGCGTTAACACGCCCACTTTGCAACTAAATTGAATCTACAACTTGGCACCAATAACCACAAATGAACATTTTTTTTTTCTTTTTGCTTTTTTTACATGTTATTTCACTCATTTATTTAACCTTGTCTTTCTTCTTAGAATAGTAAATGAATGCCCTGAAGGGCTAAAGAGGCGGCAGTGGAAGAGAACCTTGGCATTCATTAGTTAATATGAAACACTGCCGAGAGAAATTATAATTGCAGTTATGTATGTGAGCTGTAGCAATTGTCACAACAATAACAATAACAACTAAAATTGCATTGATAACAATCGCCATTGTTGTTTGTCGCTTGCCGTAGGCAACTCCGTCCAGTGTGAATGGGTTGATGCTGGCAATCGGTGTCTTGTTAAAGTGTGTATGTGTTCTAGTAGTCATGATGTTGTTATTATTGTTGTAGTAGTTCATCACGCCCTACCAGTACGGTGGAGGTATCTTCTTCTTATTCTTCTTAGGTTAAAGGCCCACTTGGACAAAAATTTGTACGTTGTGATACCACACTGGGAGAGGGGAGGGGAACAGGAGAGGGGGAGGGACCAGACAGAATCCAGGGCTTAAATTAGAGGATTTGAGTATGGCGACTAACGAGTGGCGATTTACGTTTGTGTTAACCGCTTCAAGCTGCTGATGAATTTTACCAGATGTGTGATATTTAAACCTGTAATATCTGCTGGTTTAGCGAAAAAGTGAGAGTCCAGATGTTTAAAACTTAGCCCGACGAGAGCAGGGCAGCTGAGAAGAAGCTGCTGGGATGATACCACTTCGTCCTCCTGACAGATTTTACAGAAAGGGCTTGAAGCAATAGCAAACCTCACCCAACGGACAGTGTCTCGTGAGGATACCTACCAAATTCGATACCTGTAGCTTTGTTAGCTCTAGAAGTTCTCTCGAGCACCCCCGAGATCTACCCGCGGCCAGAAGGCTCTCGCGACTTTGCATGTTTGCACACTAGCCCAGCGCTCGCTGAGTTGACGCGAGGCCCATCTTTCCTGTAGCAGGCCACAGGTTCTTAACGGAACTCGTACCCTCTCATAGTGCGATGAAGCCGGCTCAAGAGTGCCCTGTCTGGCCAACTTATCGCCCCAGCAGTTTCCTTGTATGCCGCTGTAACCGAGAAGCCTAATGTCGAATTATTCCGATGCAAGCGAGAGGGAAGTCAGACATTCCCCGATTACTATCAAACGCACAAACAGCGAGCTCAAGAGCCTAATTGCCGCTTTTGGCTGTCTGAGTAGATATTTACCTCCTTTAGTGTAATTACAGAAGCGAGCTGCCAATCGACAGCTTCCTTAATTCCGGACACTTCTGCTTGGAAAATACTACAGTGGTCCGAAAACCTTTTTCTTCTTGGTTGGCGCGATAACCGCCAAAGCCGAGTTAGACAAAGCGCGCCAGTCGTTTCTTTCTCGTGTTAACCGGTTCTAGAGAAGCCAAATCCTTCTCCACCTGACCTTTCCAACCCAGAGGAGGCCTTCTTCTTCCCCTGCTACCACCAGGGGGTACCGCATCGAGTACTTTCAAAGCCGGGCCGATTGTATCTATTCGGACGACATGACCCAGTCAAAGTAGCCGCCGGATTTTTATTCGCTGCGCTATGTCTATGTTGTCGTAAAATTCATACAGCTCATTATTTCGTCGCCTGCCCCAACGTGCCAAGGCCCAAAAATCTTCCGCAGAATCTTTCTCTCAAACACCGGAAGGGATGCTTCATCGGATATTGTCATGGCCAGGGCGATTCTTTTGCATACGATCCAATCAGCTCACAACTTCCGGGCTTAGCCCAAGTATCCTCTGGGTAGCTTTCGAGCACCCATTCGAGAGCGAGGTACTGTAAGCAGGCAAAGCAACCCAGGATAGCTGGTTGTGCGCTGGGCTTGGGAACCGCCGTGTAAAAATCCTTCCTCAATAAAAATGACAACAAAGCCTCGGATGAGAACGGTGGAGGTAACTTGGAGTTAGGTATCTTGGAAGTTAGGTATCTTGAAGTGATCAAGTTATACCGGCTGGGCGAACCCCAGCAGAGACCATTGTGGTCCGTAGGTCTTGAAGTGATACTTGATACAAAACTCCAATGGAAGCTACACGTTCAGAATCGAGTAAAGAAAGCCACCATAGCTTTTCATTCCTGCAAATTTATGGCGATAAAAAATCAAGCAACAGGACGTGTTTTGCATTTAGAACGTAGGAGTTCTGCCAATTCATAAGTTAGGATGCTTGGTTTGATGGGAAGTTCTTCAGAAGAACTGGAGAGGGTGTAAAGGACTGATTGCATTGGCATCAACGGAACACGTAGAACTTGTCCCAGTGCTGCTCTTAAGGTAGTTTTGCACTTACTTCCCATCAACTTTTACGTTATTTCCATCGCAGCTCAATCAGGTTTAAGCAAGTTGGCTGCTGGAGGAAATCTATCAAGAGAAATGACAGCATTTTTAGCCAGTTAACACCATATTTCTCAGAACTTCGTACAGATATCTCTATCTACAAACTGGAGTATGAAGGTCGTGTCAGGGCAATCTTTCCAAATAGGCAGGATTAGAACGAGGGGGAAATCTGCACTTAAGCTGGCCCCTCTGTCTTCACTAACGGTTCCACGATGGGATCGGGAGCCGGAGCAGGGGTTTTCTCTATCTATTTCCTTAAAATTTCAAGCAGAAGTCTATGGGATCCTGTAGGCATGCAAAATGCCTAGGGAACGTGGGAGCGAGGGAGATATTAACATTTTCGCCGATAGTCAAGCCGGGGCCAAGGTTCTGACGACACCATGGTGCACTTTGGACTTGTGCTGTTGGTTGTAGAATGAAATTTTATTTACGGCCTATTTTTGTTGTTGTAAAGGCATAAACATTCCCCATAGATATTTTGGGAATGCTGCTGGAGCGGCAATCATTGGCCGGATGTAAATCTGAGTCATTCCGATAACGTAGAACGGGCTGTCGTGTGAACGTCCTGTGGTTGTTGTTGTTGTTGTAGCAGCTTACAAAAACTCTGTCAGTGCGATGTGGTTTTCGTCTAACTTATCTAACGGTAGACCCAGAAAACGTGCAGTTTCGGCAGGTGGCAGAACGCAATTGCGCCAAAGTTACGCGGATCTCGGTAGACAGCGAAAGCTCTTTGACTGCAGTAGGTGATGGTTGGACCCTAATGACGGCATTCAGAGGTTGAGAGTTTAGGAAGATGGTACAGATCTCCCGATGAATGTCGTTTAGTGTTTGTCTGTATACTGTCCGGTCTAGTAACTAACCATCGTAGGAACGTTCTCGTCGACTCGGTGATTCCTATTATTTCGACCACTTGCCATAGTCGAGAAAGCTACCGCTGTGTGAATATAGCGTTGAAATAAGTTTCGATGACTAATATATGGTCACAAGTCTGGTCTCAGCAACAACAACTGGGAGTAGTCAAAGCAAACCTCTCCTATTAACTACTCACTTCTCGCTACACTTTACTTTCCTTTCCTCACTAAGTTCCATAAGTACGTTAAGTAAAGACTAGAAGCTGCGTTCTTTATATTCTCAGCTGTGTGTTAATTCACTGCTTTGTCAAATCAATAGAGTGAAGATGTTTATCTGCAAACATCTGACGTTTTTTATACCCACGTCGATCCCACTCCTCATTGACTTATTCCGTGGCGGAAGCGAGTGGTGTGAGTAAGTAAGTAAGTGCTCATCCAATGCTTAAAAGCCGGTCTGAACTTCGCATAGTCAAAATATTAAACTTAGCTTTTTTCCAGCCTTAACGTCTTGCTTTTCTTGTGTACGCCTTGTCAGCAGCATAGGGTCGTATACAGAGTTTGGCTACAACTAAATATTAATCGCGCCAGACTCGTCCGTATGTATGAGTGTTTAATATACTTCAAACGTGCCTTACTTCCGCACATGCATTCAGTTGACTACCTTCTTGCAGTTGGAACCTTCTGCAACATACTTTCACATCGCTTTCATTAGCTGAGTACTGTTATGCTGTTTTTTCTCTTACTTTAAGTAAAATTTCGAACTACTTAATCCGCCTAGATTTTTCAAACGAAGAGCAAAACTAATCTCCAGTAATATCTTCGGCGATAATTGATTTCCCTGTACTTAAGTGCATACAGTTGCGAACAAAACAATAGCTACACTAATGTCATTAAAATATATATTTCATTTATTATCAATCTTGCGTGGCGACAAATTAATACTACGAGCAAATCTTTAATGGGTATCGTAACTCTCGTAAACTCACAATTCTTTATGAAAATAGATGTGGTTAGTATTTGTTTTATCCACAAATTTCTCGCTTTTTCTCACTAAATCCACGGGGGAGCTCTTTATTACCTGGACGACGGATGTCAAACTGCAGTTAAAGATGAAAGTTGACGATAAACCAATACCACCGACCGTTAACAACTCCAAAATTATGAGAGTTTGCTCTACCTCTCGGCGCATCCAGCCGCAACTGCCACTAAAAGGTCCAAAACCGTAACAATTAGCTCAAATTGCTAACCGGTAGCACTGGGACAAGCACAGAATATATATTACATACATATATAATTGGCGCATACACCCTTTTTGAGTGTTCGGCCGAGCTCCTCCTCCTATTGGTGGCGGGCGTCTTGATGTTGTTCCACAAACGGAAGGACCTACAGTTTCAAACTGACTCCGAACGGCAGATATTTTTTATTAGGAGCTTTTTCATGGAAAAAATACACTCGGAGGTTTGCCATTGCCTGCCGAGGGGCGACCGCTTTAGAAAAATGTTTTTCTTAATTTTTTTTTTTTTGGTGTTTCACCGAGATTCGAACCTACATTTCCCTCTGTGAATTCCGAATGGTAGTCACGCACCAACCCATTCGGCTACGGCGGCCGCCTATTGTTTAAATTATTTCGTATTTTTTTATTAAAAAGCTGAAAACACCCCAATTTTCAAAGTGTCAAACCCAAAACCGCGCCGTTTTGTAAAAATTTTTGTTGTTTTTTATTCTAGTGCGGCAAATAAATAGTCAATTAATAATGTTTTTGGTGTTTGAGTTTCAGATAGAAGCGCTAAAATGGACAACACCGTCCAGGTCCAATTTTTCAGGAAGGTCAACTCTATCGCCATTTTTTTAAATTATTAAAATTAAAAAAAAAATGTTTAATTTTTTAAAATTAAAAAAAAATTTTTTTTTTTTTTTTTGAAATTAAAAAAAAAAAATCATTTTTGTATCTAATAGAAGTTAAATGCAAAGTCTGAAAAAATTAAATATCGTTCATATTTTCATTTTTTTTATTGTCAAACAAAAATTCCTGAAAATTCTTTAAATTTTCGACCTCTAGACCACCGGACCCTTAATGTATTCCTTTTCCCTTTCGCATGCATTTTTTTTTTATTTTACCATTATTTTGTTCCGTTCTTAGGTATTTTTCTCAAAGGATTTTCGAATTGTATTTGTATTGTATTAAATTGTATTGGACATGAAGTAAAAAGCTGTATGTTTCTTTAGACAAAAAGACTGATACAGATTGGCAACATTTTAAATTTATAAAATAAAACCTAATTTGCAGAACATTTAAGTGATTTTAATGGAAAATAGTCTCAAATGGAACTCTTTCTTAAGTATTTGTCAACGGCTGTATATGTAGTAAGTGCTATGTACGTGTATACATATGCATATGTATATGTGTAGCTATAAACTTTCGACAAAATGACCTAACGGGCTCTAGCTGACGTTGCTTTTAGTTGCATAAAGTCTAATATTTCATAAAAAAAATTTAAATTTTTAATTAGCCTTCCTATGGCCGGATTACTAAACTAAAAATACCAATAACTGATAGCTTAAATATTGCATCAGCAACCTGAGAATTTATTGTTTAGTAAATAAATTGTGCTAATTCTACTTAAGTTACAGTTATGTGCTCCTGCATTTGCTCGTGCTTGTAAAATTGAAGCAAGCGTTTATTGCACATTTTGCTGGATTACTGCAGCGCTGTTGTACTACTACATTTCGTGTTCAATTTGTGTGTTTGCATGTGTGTATATGTGCAGATGTATGTATGTATTTATGGGTATGTGAAATCGATATCCTGTACTGACGCTATTTCGTTGTTGTGTTGATGCCTGTGCAGATAGCAGCATAGCCAAGCATTTCGCTATAAAACTCCATTGTTGCGACTAAATCAACAATGGCAGCTACAAAAAACAACAACAAGGATTGCCCTCTGCTTTTTCCCCCTTTTCTGATTTCAGGATTTCTTTTTTATGTTGACATTTCTTATATTTTTATTTTCCGGCATTTACATTTTACCAGCTTTTTCAATGCTTTTACGATGATATGCTTTGACATCTCGTGAAGTCTGGCACAATTCGATTTGCTTATCTGTAGTGTGTCCTTTTTTATGTCTCTTTCAATGCTCGCTCGGCTTTCTTCTATTATATGAAATTGATTTTAAATCATGCCGGTTTCAGGCTGATTTGTTCAATTTATTTGCCATACGACTAATAAAGAGGAATTATTTTTAGTATGTACAAATATCTGTATTTATTTCCGCGCTTAAACTATATAGTTTTTCTACTCTTTTTATTGCATTAGCGCAGAGTAGAAGCAGTCCCTCAATCTTGCAGAAGCCTTGCACGATGCGCGGACATGCATTGGAAGAACAAAGAAATGCTAGCGAAAAAATATTTTCAATATCTGCAAACTATGCCATAGTGAAAAACTTGCATGCCATATTTTGGGGCTATAAATTGTTCCAAGAGAAATGCAAAAAAACGGCTCTTCTGTTGCTTATAACAAATTCGCTTGTAGCTCTTACCAATTAATCATCCAATTTTGGTTTTGAACAACTTTTTTACTGAATAAAAAATATGATTTTGTGTGATGGAAATCTTTTTTTTTTACCTTTATGGCGCGCCTCTCCATTTGTACATTGCAGCGGTCTGCTAGTTGCAAAAATTATAAATCTTCCGATAGCGTGATTAATTTTGTGCCACCTTGTATTAGTGTAATCTTCTTCTTTATATATAAAAATGAATGTTTGTCTGTATGTCTGCGATGAACTCAAAAACTACTGGACCGATTATTATAAAAATTGGTATACAGTCAGTTACTAAGAGCGTAGTCACTGTTAAATAATAACAACAATTGATGTTTCGAAAATTCGCAAATTTATTGATAATTTGGTCGTCAATACTCAATGCAAATATCTCAGTAGCAATCTCCTCCTCAATCTCCTGCTTTGTCAATTATGGCCTGGCACCGTCGGGGCATACTTTCCACTAGTTTTTCTGCATTTGTCGAGAATTTGTCGAGAAAGTTGATCTAAATTACATGGCTTGCGTCGGAAATGCCCAGAAGGAGGATTCATCAGAAAAAATTACGGTTGCTCCAAGTTTTCCTTCGCCCATTCCACGCGTTTTTCAACGTGTTTTGCACTCAACATTGGTTTTTCCAAAGTACTGCGATATTTTAGTTTATTGGCAAGCAAGTGCCTGCGAATCGTTCCGTAAGATATGTCAACACCTTTTGCTTTCAATTTCACAGCAGCTCCACGTAAAGTCAAAGTTGGATCTTTCGAGAACAATGCGAGAATCTTTTTTTCGTCATTTTTTGAGACATTGCTTGCTCTTCCGCGATCAGGAAAATCATCAACGTTATTTATATTTTATATTATTTATATTTATTTATATTATATTTTTATAGCGATTTATCCACTTGCTAACGAACTGCTTCGACTTTCCCATACATTTCGCAGCAGCAGTTTGCGTTAATTTGGGTCCTTTTTCATGCAAACATAGAAAAACTGCCTCAAAGCGAGAGGCGTAAACAGCACTCATTTCGAAAAGCCAAAAAATCGACCATAGCAGAAGAAGGGGCAGGACGACCTTAAAGATCTGTTGCATAAGTCAATATAAGCCAAATCATTGGTGATCTCCTTGTGTTTGTGACTTGATTTATAAATTATTAAATAAAACCACTTCTTAAATTTTTATTTTAATTTTTTTTTATTCCATATTTTATTCAAACTTTTTTCATCACTTAAATGTTTCTAAATTTATTTTTCTGAATTTTTCTAATTTGATTTTTCTGAATTTTTCCGAATTTTTCTAATTTTATCTTCCTGACATTTTCAAAATCTATTTTTCTGAATTTTCCTAAACTAATTTTTCTGAATTTTCCTATGTAAATTAGTTTTTCTGAATGTTTCTAAATTTTTCTGAATTTTTCTAAAATTATTGTTCTGATTTTTTTTAATGTTTCTATTTTATTTTCCTGCATCTTCCTAAATTTATTTTTCCGAATTTTTCTAATTTTATCTTCATGAAATTTTCTAAATTTATTTTTCTGAATTTTCCTAAATTAATTTTTCTGAATTTTCCTAAATTAGTTTTTCTAATTTTGTTTTTCTGAATTTTTCTAAATGTATTTTTTTTTAATTTTTCTTATTTTTGTTCAACTTTTTTAAATTTGGTTGGTTGGTTTAAGGGTGACCCCGCATCGGAGTGCCACATAGACCGCAAGTTGGGTCCGTTGTGTTGCCCTAGAACTCATTATTTTATATGATTTCCCCACCTAACCGAGATTTTTATTATAGATTTTGGTCCAAAATATTAATTCGTTTCGAGAATTTAGTGAGAAATTCGATTTTCAGGTCCGAGAGTTCTGAAAGATTGTCAATTGTTGGAGAGCCTAGAAGAGCGAGTCGACTTTTGGCTAGGCCGGGACAACTGCACAGCAAATGCCTGCTCAATACTTCCTCATCTTCGTCCTCGCAGTATCTGCACAGGTCGTTTTGAGGAACCCCGAGCCCACGTGCGTGAGTGCCCAAAAGGCAGTGGCCGGTGATAAGGGTTTTTGTCTGTTTCAGATTGTAGGATAGCCAGATTTGTCTGGTCGTAACGCAAGTAGTTTCCACTCGCCACCTCCGATCAGCAATGCTGTGAAATTCAAGATCAATGATCACTTTACATGTTGCGAGCGGAATGTGGATTGTGGGTAAGTTACTAACATTTGATTGCGCAGCTCCAGCTCTCGCGAGCTCATCAGCTTTGCAATTACCTTCGAAAGCACTGTGACCCAGTATTCAGATAATCTGAGCACTTATTTCGTTAAGAGATAAGAGACAGGATCGAACCACTTCTGAGTGGGTATAAGAGGAGCTCAGTGCTCGAACGGCCGCTTGACTGTCAGTGAAAAAGCGGATATCCTCTAGTGATATTCTCTTTTCTAAGATAGTTTTCGCAGCATACCAGATAGCGCATACTTCCGCTTGGAATACGCTACAGTAGTCGGGAAATCTAAATGATAGATTGATGTGAGGGGAATTGGAAAAGATTCCAAATCCCACTTTACCGTCTTGTTTTGAACCATCTGTATATATAATCAGAGGGCCATCGATTTCGGTAAGATTTATCTTCCATTCTTCCCTAGTTGGGAGTGAACAGGAGAATAGCAAGAGTGGTGATGGAAGACTTACATGATAGTCTATGTCGGAAGAGATAACAGTGTTCCTGTTCAGTATGACCGAATGGCCAAGATACTTATTCCATTTCGATATGGCATTCATGCGTGTCGCTGCTTTCGCTGCAATTTTTTTTTAATATTTCTAATTTTATTTTCCTAAAAACTTTTTCTGAATTTTTCTAATTTTATTTTTCTGAATTTTTTTGAATTTTCCTAAATTAATTTTTCTAATTTTATTTTTTTGAATTTTCCTAAATTAATTTTATTTTTCTGAATTTTTCTTAATTTAATTTTGTAATTTTTTTTATTTTTTTTATTTTTTTTTTTCAATTTTTC
The DNA here is from genome assembly GCF_027943255.1 of Anastrepha obliqua. NCBI lineage: Eukaryota > Metazoa > Arthropoda > Insecta > Diptera > Tephritidae > Anastrepha > Anastrepha obliqua. Next base: position 25,502,031 of record NC_072893.1, on the reverse strand, counting down.
TAAATTTATTTTTCAGAGTTTTTCTAATTTTATTTTCCTAAATTTTTTTACATTTTTCGAAATTTATTTTTCTGAGTTTTTCTAAATTTATTTTTCTGAGCTTATTTGAAAACTGTGATAGTTTAAGTACTTTTTCCCCCAAAGCCTACTTTTTTCCGACCAGTTTTTCGGGCTGTGTTGTAGCTTTAACGTGAGGAAATTTAATGTTGGGTGGAAGCATAACTTGTTGGTAGCTTATTGGGGTGTCAACTAACATATTAACTTTACCGGCAATACGCCCATAACTGTCATGACAAACCATTCCTTCAGCCTACTCGTACCTGCTGAAGATATTGAATGTTTGTTAACAAATCCCTGGCACCCAAAGTCCTAAGTTTTAAGTGCGATTTGAAATATTTCAATCACTAGCCATTAGCGTCCATAGCCAGAAATTCACACCAAATGGCATAACACTGCCCTCAAAAAACGCCGCCATTTTGAGGTTTCAACAAGCAGACCTATTCGGTGCCCATAAAAATGGCTGAACAGTAATCGGTTAAGTAACCTGATGATTATTTTATATATTCTGCTAAGCGAGCAACTGAGGAGTTTCACTTGTCTGAGACTCCCTACAGTACCTCCGTGCATACTTCGCTCTGAATTTACCTAAACAACTACTATACCTCTAGCTGCTGACCAGCTAAGAGACCACAGAGTGCTAGAGTTGCTCACCTTATATCAATTTCTGTTAGCGCTCTCACAGATATTTGGCAACGTTGTAGCCTAAGCTCAGGTAGCTTTATGCTCAGGTCACCTAAAATGCTATTAGTGTATTTCTTGGGAGCCGTGCGAAAAGTCGAAGCTAAGGAATTATTACATTTTTATATAATTTTTTAAAATCTAAATGTACACATTTTGACGTGATAACGTCTTATAATTCGATTTAACAGGCTGCACGCACGAAAAAATGTGTCGTTACCTTGCTCATTACTGTTCATATGTAGTTACCTTGCTCATTGCCGTTACCTTGCTCATTACTGTTCATATGTAGTTACCTTGCTCATATGTAGTTACCTTGCTCATATGTAGTTACCTTGCTCATATTAGTGTTACCTTGCTCATATGTAGTTACCTTGCTCATATGTAGTTACCTTGCTCATATGTAGTTACCTTGCTCATATGTAGTTACCTTGCTCATATGTAGTTACCTTGCTCATATTAGTGTTACCTTGCTCATATGTAGTTACCTTGCTCATATGTAGTTACCTTGCTCATATTAGTGTTACCTTGCTCATATGTAGTTACCTTGCTCATTGCATTGAATGAACTGCAAGCGAAAGAGCGGAAGGAACGACAAAGCAAACAAAGCAAACGAACGGCAACGTTCGACATCTTGCTCTCCCCTACTTAAGTGAGCGTATATATGTATGTATGTATATGCGCATATGTACATATATAAATTCACGTATTTGTATTGGCATATGCCTTCTTATTGATTATTATTATTTTGATTTACTTGAAGAATTTCAAATAAAACCAAGTTTGTTAATAATACCTGTTGTTTTAATGTTATTATTATTATTTTTTTATTATATCTGAAGGAAAAAATGTATGGTAATATTTACCATATCTATACTAATATTATAAAGAGGAAAACTTTGTTTGTTTGGTTGTAATGAATAGGCTCAAAAACTACTGGACCGATTTTAAAAATTCTTTCACCATTCGAAAGCTACATCACGAGTAACATGGATTATATTTTATTTTGGAAATAGGGCTCGAGATATAGGTCAAAACGTGGACCCGGGTAACCTTCGGATGTGTATGTACAATATGGGTATCAAATGAAAGCTGTTGATAAGTGCTTTAATACGGGGTAATTTTCATACCTATTGATGACTAGGGTCTGGAAATATATGCCAAAACGTGGACCCGCCGTGTCTTTGCACCGAATTAAACCAAACTTACACACATTGTTAAGTAGGTATTGAAGATGATTTCCGTATAGTTTGAATACCTATTGGTAGATAGGGTCTCGAGATATAGGTCAAAACGTTGACCCGGGTAACCTTCGGATGTGTATGTACAATATGGGTATCAAATGGAAGCTGTTGGTGAATGCTTTAGTTCAGAGTATTTCCATCTGCTCCGTGACTGGGGTCTCGAGATATAGGTCAAAACGTGGACCCGGGTAACCTTTGGTTGTGTATGTACAATATGGGTATCAAATGAAAGCTGTTGATAAGTGCTTTAATACGGGGTAATTTGTTTTGTTATGTTATGTTATGTTATGTTATGTTATGTTATGTTATGTTATGTTATGTTATGTTATGTTATGTTATGTTTTTTGTTTTTTTTTTTTTTTTTTTTTTTTTTAGGGAGGTTAAAATCAAAATGTCAGAAACATCATCACAGGTGCCGTCGCACCAGTGGTATGTGGGGTATGCTCCCACTAACACTATAACAACCCTCCTTATCGGCTGAGTTCCACCCTGGGACCGTGGTAACATTACGTCAAGGTGGAGCCGCGTGTATGTCTATTGACACAACAGGTACCTGCGTCCAGGTTCCTCTTTCATGGGCGTATGGAGGTTATACGCTATCGATAATATCCATTGCTTTCACATCACAAGTGGTGCTGCAGCAAATGGAACATCGGAAAAGGTGTCGTAAGTATTACCGACATGTCGTAGTCTGATACCGTCTTGAGCACTAAGCTCAGGCGTCTGTGATTTGTCGTCAGTTCGTAGGCAGTCTACCTCCGGTCAGAAGCTGTTGGTGAATTCTTCGCTGCATGTTGCGTTGCCACTCTGCGCGTTGAAGATATAGCCCTATCATTGTTGCAAAATTTGTCACTGCATTCCACCAAGCATTTGATGCGAGCATCTTGGTGATCAGATTTTCCGGGCACAGCTGTCCACCCAGAAATGCTTCAAGCGTTAGGCGCTCCTCTCTGAAACGATCGCAGTAGAAGAATACGTGTTCCGCATTTTCTATCGCGTTGTTGCAGTTTGGGCAGAATGGGGTGTCCTCCAGATTAAACCGATGGAGGTACTCCAAAAAACAACCGTGGCCACTCAGTATTTGAGTGAGATAATAGTCAACATCTCCGTGTTTCCTGGTCACCCATTGGCTAATATTTGAGATAAGCCTATGAGTCCAACGTCCGCTAGTTGACGAATCCCATCTGATTTGCCATTCTTCTATCGAATGAAGTCTCACTTCAGCTTTTTCTTCTAATGACGGCTTATCCCGTCGCCTGCCATAGAGACGGCTCAATTCCTTTGCCTGAATGTCAGCTGGTAGTTTGCTCGCGATTACGCCTATCGCGTCTCTCGAGACCGTTCTGTAGCCACAAGCTACCCTTATTGCACTTCGGCGAAGTACCTGTGCTGCATAATGTATGCTGGACGATTTCGCTCCTGCCCATATCGGGGCAGCGTAAAAGAGTACGGAGTCTACCACTGTCGATAAGACACGCCTTCTGCTGCCTTGCGGGCCACCAATATTAGGCAACATTCGTGTTAGCGCTCCATTGATGGCATCAGCTCTTGCGCTTACTGCAGATAGGTGCTGCTTGTAGCTAAGTCGCCTGTCTATTATCACGCCAAGATACTTTATCGACGCCTTAGAGGATATTTCATGGGTGCCGATACGTACTTTTATTTCCTCCTTTTTTCTCCGCCCACTGATGAGTACCGCCTCGGTTTTTTGGGCTGCCAATTCCAATCCGGATTTTGCCAACCATAGCCTTACCCTTGCTGCTGCGTCATTGCTTTTTGCTTCCAGATGGTCTATATTTCTATCCGTAACTACAAGCGCAATATCATCTGCATAGCCTACGATAGTAGCACCGTCTGGTAGTTTTAGTTTGAGGACCCCGTCGTACATGACATTCCATAGTGTTGGACCAAGGACAGATCCTTGGGGGACCCCGCCAGTGATTTGATATGTTTTTTGGCCACCGTCTGTATCGTATTGCAGAATTCTGTTGGTGAAGTAGCTACGGATTATGCACAGTAGATAACACGGTACTCTTAGTTCTTTGAGAGACATTAAAATATTGCTCCACTTTGCAGAGTTGAACGCGTTTTTGATGTCCAATGTGATGATAGCGCAGTACTTCATATGCAAGTGCCCACCGCTGATTGCTTCGTGTGCAATGTCTGTCACCGTCCTGATTGCATCTACCGTTGACCTCGCCCTTCGAAAACCATACTGATTGTCCGATAGACCAGATGGGCATTCGAGATAGGCTTGTAGTCGGTCGCATATGATACGTTCGAATACTTTTCCTACCGTATCGAGCATGCACAGCGGTCTGTACGCTGATGGTTCATCAGGTTGCTTTCCTGGTTTGAGGAGCAGCACAAGTCGTTGAATCTTCCATCTATTAGGGAAAGTTCCCTCTCTAAGACAACTTTCGTACAAGCTCGCAAAAAGGTGTGGTTTCGTCTGTACAGCTGTCTTAAAGGCAGCATTAGGTATACCATCTGGTCCTGGGGCCTTTCTGTCTTTACTGCGGTTCAGTGTACCTAGCACTTCATCTGTTGTTACTGAAGGTATATTCGGCTCTAACTCGTAGTTGTCCGCTGAGTTATCACTGTCTTTCTGCGGCGGAAAGAGCGTTACAACCACTTGTTGTAATAGCCGTGGGCACGTTGGTTGAGATGATTGCGGTCCCTTCACTTTCCGCATGACAGTTTTATACGCTAAGCCCCATGGATCTACATTTGCCGCGTCTACCATTTCTCTAAAACTTCTGATTTTGCTTTGCTGGATTGCTAACTTCAGATCGCGTTTACGAGCCTTATAGGATGCATAAAGATCTTCATACGATGATCGGCGCCGTGCTCTTTGTGCCTTTCTTCTTGCCATTAGGCATTTCCTCCGGATTGATGCAATTTCATCGGTCCACCAGTAGACTGCTTGTTTGTGCCTACCGACTCCGCACCTGGGCATGGTTGCGTCACAGGAAGCTTCCATTTGAGAGGCAATTTGTTCCGCCAGAATTTCTGCATTAACTCCGTCAATATGAACACTTTCCCAAGCATTTTTAAAAGTTTCAGTGTTGAAAGCTGATTTTTTCCATTTGCGGACACTCGTTTTGTATCTACGTACTATGCTGTACGTTTGTATCATAGTAGCCAGATGGTTGCTATGCGAATGGATGGCCTTATCTACCGTCCAGATGGTTGTATTCGCAGTTAGCCGGTCCGCAAAGGCAAGATCAATGATGGAGTTTCCCTTTTTGCAGTCGTACGTATATACGCCAGGAGTGTTCAGAAGAACAAGGTCGAGCGCTGCGACGGTGTTCTCAACCAGCCGACCCCTCTGATTGGTATATGTACTGCCCCAAGTTCTTGTTATGTTATGTTATGTTATGTTATGTTATGTTATGTTATGTTATGTTATGTTATGTTATGTTATGTTATGTTATGTTATGTTATGTTATGTTATGTTATGTTATGTTATGTCATGTTATGTTATGTTATGTTATGTTATGTTATGTTATGTTATGTTATGTTATGTTATGTTATGTTATGTTATGTTATGTTATGTTATGTTATGTTATGTTATGTTATGTTATGTTATGGTATGGTATGGTATGTTATGTTATGTTATGTTATGTTATGTTATGTTATGTTATGTTATGTTATGTTATGTTATGTTATGTTATGTTATGTTATGTTATGTTATGTTATGTTATGTTATGTTATGTTATGTTATGTTATGTTATGTTATGTTATGTTATGTTATGTTATGTTATGTTATGTTATGTTATGTTATGTTATGTTATGTTATGTTATGTTATGTTATGTTATGTTATGTTAAAGTATATGTTATGTTAATGTTAACTCATTCTCTATATCCATACAAAATATGTATCAAACAAATAAAATTAAAATTTTCTTTTGAAAAATGCAACCATTCAATCAGTATTTTCTTATGACGTTATCACGTTAAACTATCGTCAGTAAACCGACTTTGCAGACAACCTCTTTTTTAATAAACTTTTAAAAATTTGTTAAAGGTTTTGAAAATTTCCAAATCATGTCTTGTCTAAACGGAAAATGTGGAAACTGTATCCTACAGAAATGAAGAAGGTTATCAAAAAATGTGAAATGTCGAAACAAAAAACACTTGGAAACTTATTGGGGTTTTCAGTCATCAGCCTCTAGTGACAAATACAGGCTTTTAGCCGTGAAGTCTCATTTTTAGACAAGTTGCTAGTCAGCAAGCTGCGGTCTCTATTCTCTAGTCTCAAAAAACAGGTCAAAAAAGAAAAATATGGTTGTTGATTTTAGTTCATGAAAAAAAAAACGTGAAAATGAAGCGAGGCAATGTTTTCTGGACTAAAATGCTTAATGAATACGAATAATGCTTGTGGGCAAATTTTGTCCTGTTTTCGAACTAATTAATTCCCTAGAGAAATTAAACCCTTTAGTGGCTTCGCACATTACTTTTTCCAAACCCAATCTGGACCAAACGCCTGCTTTTTCTCTAACTTCAAACTTTCGATTTTGCATGTAATTTCTATAAGAACAACTTTGACACAATTTTTTTTTTCAGTCCTTAGAATCTGACTTAGTGAAAAAAAAAAATTATTATTTAAACGAACAAAGAGCAGAAAATTTAGTATTTTTTCGAGCTTTAAAAATTCAAGTTTTTCTTTCAAATTAAATATCAAAATCAAGCATTAAGAGTTCCGGTGGGTCAGAATATCGCGTCCAAGTCAAAATATGTTATAACATTTTTTTTTAATTTAAGGATGGGCGCAATGTCGTTTTTGTTTTGCGCCATCAATCGCTTTTATTAATGCCCCTATGGATCATTCAATTGCAACCGGTTTTAGAGTCAAATATTCAATAGTTCGGCACTATTGAAAGAAAAAGGTACGAAATTAACCGCCTGCGACTATCGCTATGCATTTTTTTACACTTCCATTTTGCACTTTCTCTTGCTTGGAAGTTGAGATAGGCAGCGTAATTTTGTCACCATTTTAACACTCAATATGAAAAATTTATAGCGCGCATTCTATTGCGTAGTAGATAAAAGCCAAACAGGATGAATTGCTTCGATATATTTCTACCCCAGCACCAAATATCAATACTGCATGTCAACTGTATTGTTGTTGTTGTTGTTAGTTTGTTTTTCAGACAAAAAATCAAATAAATGAGCGAATTCGTAACAAAACTCATTAAGCTATAAAGTGAGTTTTTACGAGTATTTGCTTAACTTCCAAACAAATACTCGTGGGTGTATGCACACCCTGTAGTCAAAAACTGTGGGAAATCACTTAAGAAGCTAATTCCCTTGTCATACATTTCATGATTGGTCGTTAAATGAAAGTTATTGCGTGGCTATGGAATTTTAATGAGTCTATAAATATTAAATGTTAAACGCTAAAAATTAGTATGAAGTCTAATAGTAGCCCATTGCCATCAAGAATTTAACCGTAGTTAAAAGTTCTGTTAAGTTGCAAAAGAAGCAAGAGTTTCCACCGCAATAAAATTATGTCGAACAGCTAATTTTTCTTTACATTTTTTACCCACTCGATAAATATATACGTTGACAGCCAAGCGGCGATAAAAGCAATAAACTCATATGAAATTTCATCTAAATATGTTCTAAAAATGTCAGAGAAGCCATAGAGAGATTAGCCGCAGGCAATGGTTATATATCTATTGGGTACCGGGACATAAGGGCATTGCAGGAAACGAAATTGTAGATGAGATTGCCAAAAGCGCTGTTTACAAACAATTCGAACAAGAAAACGACATACTGAAACCTTCAAATACTGTATGCAACGGCATCGCTGCGGACATGAAAATACGGATAGACAGGAGGTGGCATAATCTAGCCACTTGCGAAACCGCAAAATTATGTGTACACAAAATGCAGAGAAATACGCCAGATTCGTATTAGCTCTGTCTTGAAAAGAAAGCAGAACTATCGTAGGTATGCTGACAAGCCACAATTTGCTAGTAGCGCACAAATGCAAGATAGGAATTACAAACAACGATAGCTACAGATTTAGCAATGAACTAGAAGAGAGGAAAACGCTAGAACACCTATGTTCTTGCCCTGCATTAGCTAGAACCCGAATGAAATGTTTAGGAGCTTTACAATATGAGAAGTTAGAATACCTCTCGGGGATAGAGCTCCAAAGTTTCCTTAGATTCGCAAAAGACGCAAACGTATTACAAGATGTCTACTACGAAGAAACGTCTGGTAACACTAAGGATCAATAGGTCTAGGTGATGGCTTTCAGCCAGCCAGGTCAACCTAACCTAACCCAACCTTACCCACTCGATGCGATTGTTGGAAAATTTTACATAAAAAAAAAAACAAAAAAATGTATAAAAACGTCCATGAAAAACTGTACTCTTTTAAGCACTAAAGTGAACTTTTTGCTAGAAATAGTAAAATCGAATCACTTTATATTGTGAAATGCAAAAAATCATACCGCATTTGTTCAGTTGAAATTTTTGGAACCATCGGCGGCTACACAGCAAACAGCGTTTTCACGACAATCGGTTCTACGTTACCGAAACGACCCGGACTTATGTCCGGCCAAGGACTGTCACTCTAGCAGCATTCCCCGTATGTAAGTATGGGGAATTTGTATGCTGCTAAAACAACAACCACACAACAAACAGCTGTTGAACAGCTGATAGTTAAACTCAGCCTGACTGTCTGGCCGTTTAACTGAGTTACATTTAAGGGGACAGATACCTGTAAACGGCCATATTTTCCCTGATTTTCATTAAAATTTTTTAAAATGTAGAAGTCAATACATTTTTTTCAAAATTGGCATACAGTTTATTTATACAATACATTAAAATAATATAAATATTTTTTTTTTTTATTTTAATCATTTAAAATGGCGGATGTACACTCAATTCTTCCAAGAAGGTCGCACCGGGGCTTCTCAATCGACGGGCATTGTAGCATCGGCGTCAGTGACCTGAATACAAAAAACCAAACATTTTTTGGTTTACTAATGTCATAATTTCTATATGAATTAAAAACAAATGGAAAAAAAATTCGCGGAATAAACTGCTTAAAAAAATGAAGTTCGGGCGAATTTTCCTACTATTTTTGCTTGGAGAAAATTATTTTTTCGAAAAACTTTCGAAAACTTAAAATTCACATAAAAAGTAATATCATAAAAAAGATGTGTGCAAAATTTCAGGGAGATTGGTCAATAACTTTTTGAGTTATCGTGTACGCCAATTCGAAAAATATAGTTTTGTGAAAAACGCGTCTAAAGTTTGAATACAACGTAACTATACCTCTCCCAGCGCTCGAATGCAAAGAATAATGTCGTCACGGTTGACGATCTATAATATAAGAAATACGTAAATTGACGTTCTAAAATTTTTTTGATATATTCTTAAAGGATTACAGGAAATCTTACAGGTATCTGTCCCCTTAAATTGTGTGTGCTGCGTTTAATCAATGCTCAACTAGCGCTGAAAAGCCTTTAGGGCTTGCAGACTGCAGACGGCTATATTTTTCTTCTTGCTTGCTTTTATCCCATTTCACTGGGCGTGAGCTCTTCTGATAAGCTCTCTTCATACGTAATCTTCAGATTTTTCGATCCTGACTTGTCTTGGTGTTTAAGTTCGCACGTTTCATATCACTTCAATTTGCTTCGTCCAGGTATGTTGTGATCGACCTGGCTCCCTCAGCGCCGTGGCGATGTTTAACAGGTTTTTTACCACATCTTATTCAGGCTTCCTCTGGATATGTCGATACCAGCCAAGACGGCTTTCTTGTATTTGTTTTTTGCTCAATCTGCGCGATTTTAAGACGTCCAAGAATGAATCGATTAGGCACTTCGGTCGATTTTTCCACCCTATAAACTATTACACCTACACCTGCTTCGTTCGCCGTTCTGTCTCTTTCTGCTTCGTAAAGCATTCATTATAACTGTTCATTACATTATACTGTTCCAGTACGCGTGCCAAATTTTTTCAAATGGGAACAATTGCCTCTTCGTTGGTCTTCGCTGTATAATAGCAGAGAGTTGATTGGGTTTGGGGTTGAAGCTATAACCACTACTGCTCCCTTATGAACTAGTACAGCGTTAGTTCTAAACTAATTCGATTTATTGTGGGATATTTCACTCACATTAGCACGTTTTTTGCTTTAGCTGACAGCTGTGACATACCAGAAATATTGCATTTATCTAATAATGGCATGCAATACAATACCCACCTACCACTCAACTGAGTATATAAATATACTTAAGCACATTAGGGTGGCATAAAAACAATTTTTTTTTCTTCTTGCTGCCCACTAACTTGATTGACGTGATAACCGCTTAAGCGATTTTAAATTCGTTCGTTGACTAAAAAACAAATGCTAAAATAATTTTTTTGTTTCATATTAATATTTTTTTTATTTTTTTAATTATTTTTTTTTTATTCATTCAATACTTGTCCTAACCACTATTAACCCTTTGGGGACAGAGCTGCTCGACGGGCGAGCGTCGCTGAGGTATTGGCGTGCGCAGTAAAGAAAATAAATACGTTGAACGTAATAAAAACTAAGGTTTTATTTAACACAAGACATTTTTTTCATTTTGTCATGTCTAATGTTGAAATGCCTGAGTGGATTCCTTATTGCATGAATTTCACTTCCACTTGACGAAGTTATGCCGTCATCCTCCGTCTTATCAGATTCAAAGTAATATTCTTCAGAACTGTCACTATCTAACGTATCATCTCTAGATCGCTTAGCCATCGTGCGCAGGATAAAATATAAAATATATAAAAAGTCTGCTGGTTCCTCTGGCAGTGGCACTGAGACATTGAATCGAAGAACTGAAATAAGTTCTGGCTCTACTGTCAGACTGACTCTCACATCGTAAGTTTACATTATAAGGAAGATGAGACTTCATCGCTAATGGCTTCTAATATCTTTGAATAAAAACGTGACTCTTTTACCATACCTATGCGTATCTTAGGATCGCTTAAAACGATAGACGTCGCGAGCCTTGCAGCTGCGAACTAATTTGGGCAGCTATATGCCGCCATGCATCCGGAACGGTACGCATTGAATTGAAGTATATCAAAGTGCAAGTTTGAAGTGACTACATGATACCGTTATATGTATATCCATAATTCATAAAAGGAACATAGAGCCGTTATAAAAATATTCCAGTTTTCGATATCTAAAGCTAGGGATGTTATCTCTCTCCAACTTTTGTTTTAGGGCTGCAATTTCGAGCTCGTTCTATCTTCTCGAAGTATGATATGTGCTAGGATTCCTGCCCTACGGCTGCCCTGCGGATTCCATTCGATGTTCATTTTCGTTACGTCGCCCGTTGGTCTACGCAGGACGTGGCCAACCTTCGACATTTCCTTCTCTTAACTTCAACGTTAATCGCATCCTATTTCGTTATCTCCCATATTCTGTTATTCGAACCGACTTCTGGCCAGAAAATGCGCCATATACATATACGTCGCAAATACCTGTTGATAAAAACTACCACTTTTTTATATCGCTGGCAGCCATGTTCCACGACTCACAGCCATACAGAAGTACTGACTTTACATTGCAGTTTCAAATTTTTATTTTTATGCGTATTGAAAAAAACGGAGAACCTCCAAACTGAGTGTAATCACCCACAGGCCTGTCTTATTTTGTGAAGTCTGTGATTAACATCAGCTCCAGATCCGCCAATGCTACCCAGGTAGCAAAAGGAGTTGGCATCTTCGATCGGGTGGTTATTTATTGCACAATAGTTATTATTCATTGCGTTGATTCGTAGTTTTTTGGTCTTATTAATATTGATTTTGAGGCTATAGCAGGCTGCCACTTCTGCAAGGCGTTGAATTTTTGCCGCCATGTCAGCGAAGCTATGCGAAAGCTGCAGATATCGGCTGCATAGTCAAGCTCGCTGAAACTGCCGTGTAGACCACAACTGATATATGTTGTTGTTGTTGTTCTTGTTGTTATTGTTGTTGTAGCATAAACAATCCCCATACTATACAGGAAATGCTGCTGAAGTGACCGGGCATAAATAAACGATCGTTCCCATTACGTACGAGTACAACCGAATGTCGTGTGAAAGACAAGTGAGACCTCTTCTTTCGCGCATTGCATTCGTCATAATCAATATTAAAGAATGGTCGAGATAAAACGCATCGCTGGGTCCAACTGGGACAAAAATTCCGTTGATTTTTGGCAATATTTTTTTTTTGTTGGTGGTTCTAGGCTTTTTTCTCCATATAAAAATTTTGAGTTTGTATGAAGGTACTCCAGTTGCCTCTCGTATATTTATAGAGGCAACGCAAATAGCCACTTCAGATTCCCTCGAATAACCAATTCTGGCACCAAGCATTTCTGCCAGTTAGTTCTGCGATCTGAAAGGTGAACCAATACAATTCAAGAGAGTTTTTCATACGGCCGGTCGCTCTAATGTACTAAGTAGATATTTGCATGTATAATAAAATACATATCGGTTTAGTATACGTAAACATTTGCAGCTCCAATGCAATTTACTTCATTACCTTCAAACCTCCCAGCCAACTGCCACTCGTTATCTTCATAATACAAAAAAAAGTGTTATCGAAATTCTAGTAAAATCGTGAAATAAACACAAAAGTTGCTTCGCAAACGACCAGCACTGCCAACCCACACACGCGCACACTCAAATTAGCGAAAGTGCCACATCGAGTGTTCGCAAGCACCAATTAATGTGGAGTCCAAATGAATCCATGACTACGTCGACAACAAATGTTAAAAATGATACTGAACTACTGCAGGCACACACTAGAATACATTTGTATATAAATGTAAATATTGTGGCATCCTATTCTGCTAAAGAGAGGTTGAAGTAAAAGTTTCTTCAAACAAATACGAACCAAGCAAAAATCAATTTTTTTCGCTTCACTCTGGCTTTAATTGAAGAAGCAAATATGGGCATTAGCGGCAATTGGCACTGAGTGCGTTGTCCACTGCCAACATGAAATATAAAAAACTAAATTTCTAAGAGCCTCTGGTTTATTTTCATCGAACAAAGAATTCGATTACCCTACCTGTCATATTTACGCACAATTTTTGTATGAATGCATGAAGCCCAGTGAGCTTTATCGCTGTTCATCATTAAAGTATATTTTGCTTATTGGCAAAGCTATTGTATTAAGCCAAAAATGTGTTTGAATACTGAAAACGATTTTTCGATGAAATTCAGGGTTATCTTAAATCTTTTGCAAAGCACAATCAGGAATCGATTTCGGCGCTTCAAATAATCACAGCTCTTCACTTCTTCCCTTAGTAGGATTTTGTAAGGATCTAGGCTAACATTTTTAGGCAAAATGTGTCGCAATGTGGACTTAGAGATATTTAAATCGCAGTGAACCGCACAGAATCTACTGATTTGCTTCAATTTGAATTTGATCGAGATTATTTTCGATGCTTCGAACGGTGCTCACTGATACTGTAATATTCAAAAGCTGATATGTTGACTAAAATTTATCCACTATAGCAGGCACAGTCTGTCCGGTAAGCCGATTAGTTACAACCGAAAATTGGATTGAGCGCACTTGAAGTTACGAACCACGAGAACTTCGCAGGAATTTTTAATCATTTTCAAATGTTGTGCATTCGTACACTTTCTCTCTCATAATCAACAGCGTAGTGCGCTTATCATGCTTTCTGTTTGAGTTTAAGTGTAACACCGTACGTAGAAATGTTAAAAAAGTTAATTCGGTAAATATTTTTGAGGAAGGTTGCCACAATTCATTCTGTAATTATTTTTAGGGAGAGTTGCTCTATTTTTTTATATTGTATATAAATGTGAAAACTTGTTAAGAGTTGAAAGATTCATTCTGTGAACATTTTTGGGGAAGGTAGCCCTATTTTTTTTATTACTTTATCTAAAGTGGTAAACTTTTCTTTGTTGAGGGTTGCCAAATTTTTTTTCTTTTTATATAAATGTTAAAATCTCTTTGTTAAGTTGTATTGAGATGTTAAAGCAATTAATTCGGTAAATATTTTTGAGGGGGGCTGTAACATTTCTTTTGGTTTAGTTTATATAAATGTGAAAGTTTATTTGTTAAATGGTGTTGACGTGTTAAAAAAATTTAAGCTGTAATTACTTTCGGGGAGGGTGCTACATATTTTTTTTTATATAAATGTGAAAGTTTTTTAAGAATTAAAAAAATCATTCTGTAAATATTTTTAAGCAGGGTTGCCATCTTATTTTATCTTTAATTGTGAAAATTAGTTTAAGCTGTATTGAAATTTTAAAAAAGTGAATCCGGTAAATACTTTTGAGGAGGATTGCCAAGTATTTTCTATTATTTAATCTCTAAATGTTAAAATTTGTTTTTTTTTGTTTACATGAACGTAAAAGTTTATTAGGTTCTATTAAAGTAATGATAAAATGCATTCTCTAAATATTTTTGAGGAGGGTTGCCATATTTTTTTTTATTATTTCATCTACAAATGGGAAAATTTGTTTGTAAAATTGTATTGAAATGTAAACAAAATAAATTCGGCAAATATTTTTGAGGAGAGTTGCCACCACTTTTTTGTTTTTGTAAATGTCAAACTTTTTTAAGTTGTATTGAAATGTTGAAAAAATATATTCGGTAAATATTTTTGGTGAGGGCTGCCACATTTTTTGTTTTTTTATATAAATTTAAAAGATTGTTTTTTGAGAGTTAAAAAATTCATGCTGTGAAAATTTTTGGGGAGGGCAGCCATATTTTTTTTATTATTTTATCTATAGTTGTGAACTTTTCTTTATTAAGTTGTATTAAAATTTAAGAAAATTAATTCGGTAAATATTTTGCTGCCACATTTTTTTTATATAAATATGAAAGTTTGCTAGTGAAATTGAATAGACATGTTAAAATTCATTCTGTGTGTGAAAGATTGTCTGTTAGGGGTTGTCGACGAGGCTCTTGAAGTGTTACAAAAATTCTTTCTGAAAATATTTGTGAGGAGGGTTGCCATATTTTTTTTTATTATTTCGTTTACAAATGAGAAAATGTATTTGTTCAGTTCTAGTGAATTGTAAAAAAAATAAATTCTGTAAATATTTTTGATGAGAGAGTTGCCATCTTTTTTATTATTTTATCTATAAATGTTAAAGTTTGTTTGTTAGTTGTGTTGACTTGTTAAAAGAATTGATGTAAATATTTTTGAGAAGGGTTGCCATATTTTTTATTATTTTATTTATAAATGTAAAAGTTTGTCTGTTAAGTGTAGTTGAAGTGTTAAAACATGCGTTCTGTAATTATTTTTGAGGAGGGTTGCCATATTGTTTTTCTTATTTTATATATGAATTTGAAAATTTGTGCATTAAGTGAAATGTTAGGATAATTAATTTTTTAAATATTTTTGAGGAGGGTCGCCATATTTTTTAATTATTTTATTCATAAATGTTAAAGTTCCTTTTTTATCCCTATGCATTTTTATATCGTTTATGCAATTGTAAATAATTTTTAGTAAACTGTTGTGAACACAACTGGTAAATAGAAAAATATTCGATTTTTCTACTCGATTTCGAAGTATATTTTTAAACTAATTTTTTCGTTCTTTGAAGAATCATAATCATTATTCGATTTTCATTCAAAATTAAAGTGCTCTGAACATATCTCCTAAATAAAATTCCGAAAGGCGCTTGCATATAATTATTTCCTAAAAATTGTAATTTTTTGTTTTTTGGTAATCTCAGCGCACATATTGACACAAACAGCTATACAAATGTACAATTAAACATACAAAGCAATTAAACCGCAGCCAACAATTGAAGCTTTAATTAATGAATGAAACAGAACCTCTAATGAAACTGTGGCTACAAAAAACAAAAACAGCGAAGAGCAGCGCCAAAATTAAAACAAACAAAAAACAAACCACACATAAAAAACGAAATAAAAAACTTGTTCTTAATAAACGTCGGTTTTTTGCGCAAATTTCAACCTCAACACCTCCATTGATAAAGTGAAATAAGTGAGTGACTAGCTAAGTGATTGAGTGACTGACTCAAAATGAATGTGCGAAATGAGGCGCGACGTTGCTCATACGTCACGGAGTACGCGCTACACAAAGATTTATTAACAGCCGACATATACACAACGCCGCAGAGTACTGTTGCGCCAATTTGCTGCTATTGTCGCAGACAAAGTCTTGACTCAACCACAGATGCCCGGACAGGGGCCACAACAGAAGCACATCCAACGACAGTGGCTAGTTGTGGCAATAAAGTGGCATCACATGACGCGAAAAATGTCGATTTGTCAATGAAAGTACAGCTAGGCAGAAGCAAGCAGTGCCATACAACCGCATCAGCTACAACAATAAAATCGACAGCACTAGCAACACAAAGCCATACACAACTTGCCTGCAGTCTTAATAGCATGCCGCTGCAATTGAGCGATGGCGGAAGTAGTGATGATAATGAAAGTGGAAATGATGAAGTGCACTCCACTCACCACCAACAGCAACAGCAACAGCAACATCCACGTCACCTACACCAGCATCATTATCAACAACAGCGTCAGCAACATCACCACAACAACCGCAACCACAATTCAGAATCAGAATCAGACAGCGATGATGAAAATGACGTTGGCCTCGGCGTCGTTGCAGCCACGTTGACCACTACGCCCGCACAGTACGGGTATTCATTGGGCGTTGAAGAGATGCACACTTTGCAGTCATCAGGAGATATAACGCAGTCCTCAAGTTTCGACGATGATTGTTTTGTGCTTCAAACGCCGCCAGCAGCACAAAATGAGTGAGTTCGTGAGTTCATTCGAAAAGGGGTGTTTTATGATGAGCGGTTGGGCTCTAGGTCAGGAGTATGAGAGTTGAAGCGAAGCAGAATGGCTGAAAATTGATAGGCTCGCATTGTGTTGCCTTCAGTGTTGAAAGCATACACTTCCATTTAGATTCCATAGTACGAGTATTGTGCGAGTATTGCATTACCTGCAGTCAGTGCCAGCCTGAACAATGCTGTCTATTATTGTTTTCGGTGCCAGGCCTTCGAAACCAGTTCGTTTGAATAAGTTTTAATTATTTTGTTTTCGTCTGGTTGAGCTGGCTGCTATTTTTGTAGACGTTTATGTATTAATTTTCGTGTCCTGCAAAAAGACTCACACAAAAGGTTATCGCACTGAGTTCAATTATTTTCTTAGATAGCCATCAACAATAGCGTAGCACCATTTGATGCGTTGAATCAGCCATGAATCTCAAATAATCGAGCAAATTTTAATATAATCAGAAGTGGGAGGTAATGACATTAATATCAACACAATGAACTTCTACTAGATCTTACCACTATTAGCCCGCACCTCTACGATTTCTTCTCTGTAAATAGAATGAAGCTTTTGTATTTCAAATTTAATCTGTGCTACAGGGTAGGCCATATAGCGTTTGCTTTTTGAACCACCTATTTTTTTGAGAATGGTAACACAAATGACATGTCAAATGTGTTCATAATTTACTTAAAGGTTTGACATTTACGAAATGGGACGCTATACGCTTCAACAAAATTGGGAAATATTGAACACCTATTTCCAAAGTGGTGAGTCTTCTTCTTCTTCCGCGGTTAAAAACAAAAGTTTGATAAAGATATTGATTAGTTTTTTTTTATAGCCGATTCAAAAAGCAAATTTTACATGGCCTACCCTATAGATATTATATGAAAAGGAAAGATTTGTTGTTTTTTATATGTAACGGGTAATCTCTGAAACTATTTGACCGATTCTAAAAGTTTCTTCTCCTATAGAAGCCAAAATCTTTCTGAATGTCAAGGACTATATACCATACGCATGTACAGTTGCGAACGCGAAAATAGCAGTACGAAATAAAATATTTGAATTCTTAAAAAAAAATATTCTATGATGTGACTAGAAAGTTTTTATTGACATATTTCAATAAATTTTGTAACGAAAAATAAAACTTTTTTTAACAAAAGACAGAAATTTAGGGTTAAAATTAAAATAACATTCTGTCAAAAAAGTACCGGAAATTGTGCAATAAAACGCAAGCTAATTGTTTAATCATCAAAATTTATTTCGTCGCCTTCAAAATTGGCTCCATTCGAAGCAATACACAAATTCCATTGACCAGTCATCAAATCACCTTTTAAATGCGTTTGAAGAGATCTTCTTCCGCTCCTTCAGCGAATTCCCCTTAATGGCCTCTACCGACTCAAAGCGACGTCCGCGAAGTGGCAATTTTTAAATTTTGGGAAAAGGAAAAAGTCACAAGGCGGCTAAATCCGGAGAATACGGTGGTTGTTCGATGAGATTTGTAGAGTTTCTGGTCAAAAAAGTATTCACAATATGAGCCTTGTGAGACGGTGCGTTGTCATAGTGCAAGATTCATGAGTTTTCTTTCCACAAATTAGAGCATTTCCTACGCACATTCTCTCTCAAATGACGCATAACTTCCAAATAATATTCTTTATTTACCGTAGAAGCATTTGGAATGAATCCCGAGTGCACAACACTCGAAGATAATCAAAGAAAACGAGTAGCCTGACTTTCACTTTTAACCGACTTTGACGTGGTTTTTTGGGTTTCGGCTCATGTGGATAGCTCCATTCAGCCGCCTGTTGACTGGTTTGCATATATTCCCACGTCTATCACCTGTTATAATGCGCTGGACAAACATTCGGTCCGAATTCACTTGCTCAAGCATGTCTTCAGCCACATTCTTCCGATGAATTTTTTGAAAGAAATTCAACTCTCTTGGAACGAGTCGAGCAGCCAGGCGTCTCATGCCCAATTGATGGTGTAAAATGTTGCGAATTGAATCGAGAGACACGCTGAAGTCTCGAGCTACCTCCCTCAAACTTAAATGATGGTTTTCCTGCACCATTTCCATGACTTTGTCGACGTTTTCATCCATAAATAGGACCAATTCTATTCATCCAGGGTCCACCATATTTGTAGCCAGTTTCATGCTATAAGCTCGTCTTCTCGTGTCTCTACGTTAAATAGTGCGTCATTGCGAGACAATGTCTCAAGTGCCTGTGGTTGTCGCCGGCCCACGAATTTCGCTCAGCCTCCACTGCACTGCTGTTAATGATAATGCTGCGCCTACTGCTGCTACTATTGATTGTTGCCATGCCATGCGCTCCCAATCGATATGGCGAAGACGCATTACGATTTGCGAATACTCGAACTGACTCCCACTTCCCGCTGGTTGAACACATTTCTCTCGTGAAGGTGGATGCTCCAAAACTCTTTCTAGTGCAACTCTTTCTTGTTTAAAGCGATCACAGCACAAAATCCGCACTCATCACCGTGTTGGGGTAGTCTGCATAGAAAGGGGTGCCTGCCAGCTTAGACCGACACAGGTATTCTTGGACACAGCCGTGTCCGATCAGCAACTGGGCATGGTGGTAGTCTACGTCCCCGTGTTCTCTTGTAGGACACTCATCGATGCACGGAATGATTTTGTATGTTCCTCGCCCGTTTCGAGGAAGCTCTCATCGCTGCTGCCATCGTTTAATTGTCAGCGCCCGTTCTGAGGCTTTTTGATCCGTTGTAGGCCGAGCCCCGAGCCGAGCCAGATGGGCGTCTAACATAATGTCGTGTACTCGCGCCGCTATACAAGACTATTTTAGACTCGTTAATTCCATTTCAGAACCATTCAGCTCTTTCTTAATTTATATGGCTGACTTTATGAGATTCTCTGTGGTGCAGTGTTTTGCTCGACCCACTGTACTCAAAACATAAGAAATATATTTTTTTTATATTTTTTTTTCTGCTAAATATTTTTCCAAAATTCCACGACTGTAATGACGAGATTCCGAAAATCTCGTGATCGTAAAAATTAAACAAATTTACATTCCTATTTACGGCCTGGCGTCACACGCCTTCTACGATCCAAATGCTCAAAACAATGGACGTAAATGCTCCTATTTATCAGACCTATTGAAGCTGGAATGCTTTGCTGTACTTCAGGTCATTGAGACATCCTCCCTGACTAACCCATTGGCAGCCTTCAAGGATACTTCGATGGCCAGAAATCCAATTCATTCTTATATTCTGTGGATATCTCGTTTAAATTAACTACCTCGTTGAGGAGGCTACGGCAAAATCATCTCATGGGAGGTGTCGGCTTATCAGAAACGTGTGAAAAAGTTAATATATTAATATTTCATGAGAGGATTAAAATGTTATGGGAGGGTTGTCCACTCAAGAGAAAAAAAAATGTAGGAAATATTGTTTTTTGCCGGGACAGATTAGCAAGTACAGCACTCAGACACAATTAAGTCCATTGTACTGCACTCGAATTCCCTTTTTAATTTTCTTCAAAACTACTTGACCTCCGAAGAAATCTGAGTAGATCTTGTGGTGCCAAGGAGCCAAGATGGTCGCTTCTTAACACATCTGTGCCAAAGACCTCAAGCCTGATTCGAGCGAATCCTAGGCAGATGCACAGAAAGTGGGCCGCCGTCTCATTCTCCTCTCCACATGCTGGGCAGAGTGCACTGTCTGAGATGCCTACCTTTTCCATGTGCTTTGACCATAGAAAGTGACCCGCAATCAGTCTAACCAGCCTCCTACACTCCCCTCTGCTTAGTGACAGGAGGAACTGCGACAGTCGGTCGGACATGATAGGTAACATCAGTTTTGTCCAAAAACAAAATGCTTAATGATTTGTGGTATGTACCGAAAAAAGTCTCCGCGTATGGGAGGTGTCCGCTTAAGAGAAGTGTCCGTTAGGAGATAGTATTGTTGAAAATGCTGCTAAGGGCCAGTTTTCTAGTAAAGTGCCATATTTTGCAAACTTAAACACAGTTTAAAAATTCTCCAGTTAAACAAGCGCTGAAAAATCAATCCTAAGTTGACAGTCTTCGGCTGGCACTGCTGTCCTGCTTTGGGGAATCTAAGACTCAAACACATTTTCGCTCTAATTTTTTAACCTTAACCTTACCTTTTTAAGCCTGTGGCGCTATAAGGCCTGGATATAAGCCGGTTGCGGTACAGCAAAAAAAGAAATACTTTGGGGAAATAGAAATCCATTATTTTCTCGGTAGATGTCTGTAGTGATCGATATCTGGTAAAGTATTGTTAAGTATAGGTTAGGTTAAATGGCAGCCGCAGCTTAGGGCACACTTGAATAAAGTGTCGATCAAGCAACTTACAGTTTCTGCGCTTTGTCAAGGTTACATTTCGCACTAAAAAAATCTTTTCTTGTTTTTCGTTTCGATTCAGTTGTGAGTTACATGGTGTCAACAAAGAGAAAATTCGTTATATTTTATAGTTTTTCTTTGATAAAGGCGAAAATGCAAGCCGTGAAATTCAGGCCTTGAAAATTGTGAATGGTGTTTATGGGCCGTAATTACGTGCAATTTCAGATTCGTAGATTCCGTTCAGGCATTTTTGATTTTATTACAAATCAAATGTCGATAAAATCACAGAAAAAACCGCAGTTGACCGACATTTTAGCAGTCGTAGCATCGCCCAGAAGCTAAAGATCGACCGTAAATCAGAAAAAGCAGAAATTTTACCTAAAAATAATGGATTTCTTTTTCCCCAAACTATTTTTGCTTATAACTCAAATCATGAAACTGCATTATCTTTAGCAACATGCCGAAATAAATCTAAAATATTTAATGGTGCCCAACATTACCAGTACATAACAGTTAATCACTGTCAAAATAGAGTTAATTTTATGCACAAATGACATGAGTTGTTTCATGTACCTAACTATAGGGTTTTCCAATAAGAGGTGTTATTTTGATATTCAAAGAAAAATGCTATATTTTAATATAAATGGTCGGATGTTTATGCAAATGACCACCACGACCACGATTACAGGACAATATCCTTTTCATGAAATTTTCCATAACTGAATTGCAAAGTGGCTGGCCTATGTCCTCGATAGCCTCACGAATTCCATCTTAGAGGTATTGAATCGGCCCTGTGCTCCTGGCGTAGGTTTTCTCTTTCACGTGGCCCCAAAGAAAAAAATCACAAAATCTCGGTGAGCAATTGTGATCACCTCTTCGAAAGATAAAACGGTCCGGAAACTTTTCCCGGAAAATATCAATAGTTTCGCGCAATCTATTCCAAAATAACACCTGTTGTTGGAAAACCCTTTATGAAATACTTTCGAGCACACCATAAGAGGCTCACCTAGTTCAAGACTCGCAAATTCTACTTGTAAATAAACAAAATTACAATAATTAATGTTAAAATTATGAAAGGTATTGGAAATTGCAAAGCCTTGGTCCAAGGCCAGAAACAACTGCTGCACCTTGAAAATGAATTGCCAACAAAATATTGCCATATTTTATGCTTATTTGCGAATATTTTCGAATACGCTGTGAAATCATTTCATAAATAAACAAAGTGCATTTGTGAGCGATGCGGTCGGTTGGAAGCCATTAAAGGTAAAATGCATTAAACCAAATGAGTTTTTAATTAAACTAAAATGTGTGCACTATTTCGACATTTCCGAACAGAAACATAAATATGTGCATAAATTATGCACATACACACACACAGACACACAAATGCATATAGTGCAATAAATTTTTAAATTATGCAGGTGAGCGCCATTAAGGCCACTGTAGAGCAGCGCGTGGCATTTAAATGCTTTTAAGCTCATGTACGTCTGAGAATTTGGCCAAGAACAACAATTTGGTTTTGTTTTTCTTGTGTACTTGTATTTATTGTATTTGCATGCTGCCTAGTGTTTTTCAAAGTAACTTCACGTCGACGGAAAAGCAGCAAAAACAAAAACGCGAATTGGCAACTGTTCGCTGTTGGAGGCGATTAGCGTGGCGCTCGGGTGAATTGCTGGCAATTGTTGCTGATGACAGCAGTGGATTGTCGATTATTTTATTGTCAGCTTAACAAATGCAGACCTTTTCAATTGTTGTTTGTTGTTTGTTGCTTTTCCCTTTTTGTTTGCAGATTTCATAAAACGCTTTTCGCGTTTGCCAATTAAATACTTTAGTTTTTATGCGCGAAAAAAGCATCGCGAGCAATTTGAAATGGGAATAGAATCATTGCATTGCCCTTGCACTTTGTTTGTGTAGCCTTTTCATCAGCTCGGCCCGGCTGTAGTGCGGGACATCATAATCGTGGTCACGCGGGTATTTTTAATTTTGATTGAGATTATTTTTGAATTTTGCCAAACTATTTTTAAACTTAGCGTGCGTGAAAAATAAAAATATTTTTCTACATTTGTATCGTAGGTAGGTGTGTATGGGCGTGTGTGCAAGCAGCGTGTGTGACAGCTGGCGAAAATGTGTTATTGCGCTTTTCACGGACGGTACAGCCAATTTATATTTATTTATTTCATTTTAGGTTTTGATAAATTTATGTGCCACATGTGTGTGTTTTTTTATTTATATGCAAATGTGTATGTACATATGTATGCGTGTGCATATGTACGTTTTACAAATTTGCTTAATCATTTTTACAGACTATTTACATCAATTAAATGAAATTTGGCTTCATTTACACAATTTTTTATTTCCTCAATAAATTTCAATTTTAATTTTGGCAGCGCAAAAGCCAAACAAATTGCGTTGTGGACAATTTTGAATTTACTTTTGGTTAAGCGTTATAATTTTTTTTTAATTTTATAGAAAATTTACTTATTTTGTTTGGCTTGTATTGAAAAAAGTTTCAAAATTAAAGAAAACTAGTGCAGATAAATAAAAAAATATTAAAATCATTAAACAATTTTAATAAGTGTTGTTCAGCACCCTTCATTCCACTTGATTTCACTAATTTTCATTCTAAAAAGAGTATACATATACAGGGTGGTCCATATAGTTGTTTTTTTTTTAATTCAATTTAAATTAAGGAAAATCAATTTTTCACTCAATCAAAAAGAGTATAAAGGGAGGTAAATATAGTTCAGTGGTCGCCAACCCGTCGATCGCGAGCTATCGGTAGGTCGCAAAGGCAATTCTGGTAGCTCGCGCTGCTCACGTTGGAAAAAATCCAAAAGTCTGAAAATCATACCAGTATTAGCAAATTTCAGAAATTTTCATAATAAATAGATAAACAGCGGCAACACTGCGGTAAGCGATTTCGCGCCGACAAACACGACGCGAAGTCGCGTCTCCGTTCTAGGATCGGCTGGAACAGATTAGCGTGTTCCAGAATTTTTAGGCTTTATATACATATACGCAATGTACGTCGACATTGCGCTCAGTTTAATACTGAACGGCATTATCAACGTTCTGCGTGTAGCGGTTGGGTTAGAGTTCGAAACATTATGGCAAGCAGTAGTAAGAAGGCGAAGACATACCATTTCCATTCGGAATGGGAAGAACAATACTTCTTCACTCTGAAGTGCGATGGTTTAGCAGAGGACGAGTGCTCAAACGCTTCAATGATCTCCTGTCTGCTATACTCCAATTTTTCAAAGAACGCGATGAACCGATTCCTGAACTGGAAAATTCGACTTGGCTCAGAGATTTTGGTTTTCTTGTGGACATTACAGAGAAATTAAACGAGCTTAACTTGCAGCTTCAAGACAGGGATAAAGAATTAGCGGAAATGATTTCTGATACAAATGCATTTATTACAAAACTTGAATTTTGGGAACAAAACCTAAAAAACCGCGATACTAAGCATTTTCCTATTCTTTCCGAAAAGATATCCAAAAATCTATTAGAGCCCTATGACAGTAAATATCATATGGAAATAGTTTCTAACTTGAAGGAAAACTTCAAAAATCGTTTCAAGGATTTCAGCAAAATTGCTTTAGTGACACAATTTGTTGTTTCACCCTTCATGGACATTGATATACAACAGTTTGCAACTTGTGTTATGAACAACTTTGGCGAAGACATTGCTGTGACAGAAATGGAGCTGATTGCTTTTCAAAGTGACTTGACTTTAAAATCTTTAGGTTCAAATACAAAATGTATATGGACTTTAGTAAGTAAAGATAAGTATTCAGTTTTATGTCGTGTTGCGTTGAAAGTGAAAGCGTTATTCAGTTCAACTTATTTGTGTGAATCTTCTTTTTCCAATATGAAATTTATTAAAAATAAATACCGCAATCGGCTTACAGATATACATTTGGATAACTGTATTCGAATGACTGTATCAAATTATACTGCAAATATTAAAAAAATTATCGATGAGTCAGAATGTCAACCTTCTCATTAAATATGCTCTTTTTATCTGCCCATATTTTATTTATACAATAATGTACTATTACTGTTTTGTTGTTTTTTTAAGTCGCTTGTGATTTGCATTATGACAGCAAAAAATTTTGTTACGATTGATAGGTGTGAACATGGATGTAGTTATGCATAAGTATAAGCACTATAAGTCATAAGTTTATTATATATAGAACGTATATTAGTAAAATAAATACATGTATTGTATGTCGAATATAACTGTGTATTATTTAATTTATGTTGGCTTGTGCAAGTAGCTCGCTGTTTATTCCAAAATCTTGAAAGTAGCTCAACACATTGAAAAGGTTGGCGACCACTGATATAGTTGTTTGTTTTTTAAATTCAAAAAAAAATAAGGAAAATCATTTTCTCACTCAATCAGAAAAAGTATACATATACATACAGGGTGGTCCATATAGTTCTTTTTCTTCAAAATTCAAAAAATTAAGGAAAATCAATCAAAAAGAGTATATAGGGTGGTCCACATAGTTGTTTGTTTTTTAAATTCAGAAAATAATTAAGGAAAATCATTTCCTCGCCCAATCAGAAAGAGTATATATATATATATATACATACAGGGTGGTCCAAATAGTTCTTTGTTTTTTTTTTCAAAATTCAAAAACTTAAGAAAAATCAATTTCTCACTCAATCAAAAAAGTATACATACATTTATAGGGTGGTTGATATAGTTCTTTGTTTTTTCTTTTCAAAATTCAAAAAATTAAGGGAAATCAATTTCTCACTCAATCAAAAAGAGTATACATACATATATAGGGTGGTACATATAGTTGTTTATTTCTAAAAACTCAAAAAGTAAGGAAAATCAAATTTCATTCAACTTGATTTTACGAATTTTCATTTTAAAAAATACACATCTACATACAGGGTGGTTCATATAATTGTTTGTCTTTAAAAATTCAAAAAATTAAGTTAAATCAATTTCTCACTCAATCAAAAAGGGTATACATACATATACAGGGTGGTCCATATAGTTGTTTATCTCTAAAAATAAAAAAAATTAAGGGAAATCAATTTTTCTTCATTCAACTCATCACGAATTTTCGTTTTAAAAATAGTGCACATACACATAGAGGGTGGTCCATATAGTGGTTTCATTTTTAAAAATTCAAAAAAATTAAGGAATTCAATTAAATTTTTCTTCATTAAACTTAATTTTACAATTTTTTGTTTAAAAACAAGTGCACATAAGGGTGGTTCATGCAGTGGTTTGTTTTTTAAAAATTCAAAAAAATTAAGGAAAATCAATTTTTCTTCATTCAACTCGATTTCACGAATTTAACTTTTCCGAATGAGTATACACATACAGGGTTTTCCATATAGTGGTTTATTTCTAAAAGTTAAAAAAAGAAAAAAAAAATCAATTTTTTTCGGTATATTATTGATTTAATCGAAAGCAAAAACAGTGCCATCATTTATGTATGAAATGGTAGCTTCCCCTGACTACCTTCGCAATAGCGCATTCTGTTGATCCAGTTTTCCAAGGCCTGAGTGACGGTTTCTGGTTATATCTCACGAATCGATTGCTCCACATTCGCTTTAAAGGTCTGAATCTTTAATAAAATTGCTGGCATAACAACGGTCCTTTACAGCACCCTACCAAAAAAGTCTAACGGTGTCAAATTGCAGCTCGGAGATGGCCAGCTGACCTTGCCGAAGCAGCTGATTACACGATTGCTGTACTGGGCGCGCAAAAGATCGATTAGGATATGGATTGTGTGGCATGTCGCGCCATTCGCGAAAACAAAAGATCGCCCAATTGCAAATCTTTAATTTTCCGCCACAAGAAATCATTTATTAGTTGCCTTTGTAGCACTCACCATTAGACCAGTTTTGTTTTTTGCGGATGAGGAGGTTTAAAATGCCTAATGTATCGCCTAAGCTGCCGTCGCAGCAACGGTATATCCGGAGACTAAAAAACACGCGCTCGTTCGGAGACGTTGCCCACCCTGGAACCGCTTTCGCATTACTTCAGAGTGGCGTTCCATCTTCCTCATTTCAAAGGTCTATGCTTGTGTGGCTGCGTCCAGGTCCCACTTTTTCATACGGAGAATTTTTCCCTCAAAACCGCTGATGATTTTCCACATTTTCTCGCTGCTTAGCATCTTTTCGATTACATTTTCAGTCGTTATATTGCCAGCATTCTCCCACGTTCGACATTCTTGCTCCCAACGATTGCATTGGAAAAAAGTACAGCGTCATCTTCAGCTGCGTCACCGTGTATTCATGTGAGGTGTTCGCATTTCCCTATATTGAACAAGTATTTCAGGAAATACCAGTGCCCCGAAAGCATTTTTGTTGTATAAAAATTGGCATCACCGAAGTTCCTGCTGTTCCATGTGGCGACGTCTTTTATTAGCCTAACCGTCCATCTGCTGCATATTTAATTTCTCCAGCGGTCTTGCCATACCCTTATCGCTGCGTCCATTATTTCGCACACTGCAAGTTTGCTTTCTCCTTCTTCCTTCCTCTCCTCAAAACGTTTTCTTCTTAAAGGCTGTAAATCTATCGGTATTGAGCTGCTTATAACTTAAGCAGATGGCCCTGAAACTGTGCGGTAGACAAATACAAATCTCAGAGCTGCCGTTCGTTGTAGCGATGCTAAAAGCTTGCATCGGTGCTTTACCCTTAACGCATTTAAACACAGTTCAAATCTGTATGAGAAAACGGCAGCTAACAAAATTTCCCGTTTTCTTTGGGTTCGTCCCCCTATGTTCGCTATCAGTTTACTGAGTCGGGATGTCATCTTCGCGGCTTTCTCTGCTGCGTGTTTTATTTGGGCCCAGAAAGTTAGTATTTGGCTCAGCCTTATGCCTAGGTGCCTTACACGCTAACTTCTAACGAGATGCGCTTTTTGGTTAGAAGTATTAGCTCCATTTTCACTGCGAGGCCACATATGAATCTCCCCCCGTCTGTGTCCATATCATGACTTAGTAAAGTTTTCTACGAGCTTCTTCAAGGTTTCGTATTGAGATGAATGCGGCGATGTCGTCTTCGTATCCGGTTAGTAAGGTACTATCGGGCATTTCTATATTGAATAGCTCATCATAACTCGGCTCATTCACAAGTCGATACTGAGAATTGATCCTTGTGCCGCTCCAAATGTGACGTCTATACAACGAGAACCCTCTGGAGTTTGAGAGATGAGTTTGCGGTCTCGCAAAAAACTCTCCACTATGCTCTGTAGGTATGCCGGAACTTTAGCTCTAAGCTATTGAAAGCGTTCCTTACATCTAAGGTGGCAAAGAAGTTTATGCTTCTGGATTGAATACTGCCATGTTGCGCTGCTCCTCTGCTGTTTATGACAGTTTCGCCCCTATTGTAGACTTTTCACGTTTAAAGCCGTGCTGCCTTGCTGCCTTGCTGAAAGTCCTGCGGCGTTATCTATGGCTGCGGCCAATCGAGACTTGATCAGTCTTTCAAGGAGCTTTCCTGCTGTGTCGAGCATGCATAATTGCCAATATGTTAATAGAAGGTTCGGGTTGCCTTTCACCTTGCCTATTACTACGAGCTGTTGCTTTTTGCAGATTTCTGGGAAAATTCCTTCTCTTAGATAGGCGTTGTATATGTCTAGTATGACTTGTGGTCGCATTCTTGCAATCTCCTTGAGGTCTTCTATGGGTACTACATTCGGTCCTGTTGCCTTTTTGTTTTTGAGTTTGCTCGCAGCAGACTGGAGTTCCTCACTAGTGAATAGTGTAGACTCTTTTGTCATGTTCATTTGACACTTAATTCCTTTTCTGATTTCGTAATTTGGAAAGAGTTTTTTTTACTATGTAATCCATCGTGATCGAGCTTAGTTCCGCTAAAGATATCTTGGCGCCCAGTTAGCTCACAATTATATATAAGTTCCTATGGTTCCCCACGGGCACAAAGGGCCCCTTTTTTGCCAAAAATGTACGAATGCTCGAAATTTGATATTGGATACTATTTTACATGCCAAAGATCGTCGAGTTATGAGCGGATTGCTTTTTCCGATTCTTATTTGTCGTTGTTTCGTTGATAGTTTTGAGTTTAAGATTGGCAAGTTGTCAGCCTACTTCTCCAATTCTGGTGCCGAGATGTCGGCTTTAGCCCCCAGACGTGTTGTCAGCTCTGTTTGTAACATAATTTCCTCTGTCACGGATGGTTAGTTTATACCGCCTATACTCGACCGTCAGAGCCTCGTTAGTTTTGAAGCAGGGAGTACGCCCGAAGGTGAGGTTAACATTTGGGAGGGATAGGCCATAATATTCGCATTTGATGGCATTTTGTGGGCCTCCCTCTAGGCCCTTCTTCCCAATTATGATACATTATTTAATTTTATATTCTTGAACATTAATGATATTTTTGATACTAATCGAGCCATCGAAACGGCAATCGCATACGAAAATTGATAAACTTAAGCAACTCCTAAAATTCAATATCGCAACTCCACCTATTCCTTCTTAATAATCTGTTGCAACACAACCACAGCTGTCAACAAAGCAACGCTAACAACTGGCATGCCAAAGTAGCGCAGGAGTTAAGCTGTCACTTTGTCCTGGCGCACATTTTCCATTTAGAATTTTGTCAGCAACAACAGGTGCATTTGATGGCCACTTGGGCATTTTTTTACATACCTAAAGGCTAATAAGTGTGCGTGCCTGTGTGAGTGTAAGTGTGTATGTACGCCTGTACAAGTACATCGACCGCTACTCTGATGCAATCACGAAAGTCAATAATACCGGTTTAAAAACTTATTTCGTTCAATATTTGTACAGGGGTGGGCAGATTTTAGGTAAGAAATTTAATACAGAATCAGTAGCGGCTTTATTCTGAATAAGAAAGCGTCAGCAAAACTGAAAATTATGGCGCTTGGTATGATGATAATGGGTGGGCTCTCCATTAAGCTGACAATGACAAATGTTGTGCTCTTCACCGCATGGAGATGGTTCAGGTATATAATTCCCCTATCATTTATCAAATCTCCTTTGAAGTAAAGTACTTGGTTTTGGAAATTTAAATTTCAGTAAATTTTTTAAATGTAAATTTAAGTTTTTTTTTTTTAAATTAAACACATATCTACATATGTACATCTGTTCTGTTTATTGCCATACATTTTTAGGAGAGGGTTTGAAATTTTTCAACGATAAAATGGCATTTTCCAAATGCCAATGTCAATACTTTTGTTGAAATTTTCGTTGACATTTTGGCAAAGTTAGGCCTCTCTCGGGAATTTCGAGCCGAATGTTGCTCTTTAAAGTCTTACTTTTTTGCAGAAACTCTTATCTTTGAGCGTACCGCATAGAAAATAGTCCAGAGGCGTTAAACCAAAATATTTTGGTGGTCAAATCGTCAAAGAATATCTTGAAATAATTCATCACCGAAAATTTCATTTGACATTTGAAATTGATAATATCGTTGGCTGTTGTTGTTGATGTTATTATTCTATAGTTATAGTTCTCTAGGCTCTGCGAATGCGCGGTAGTCACCGGTCTTCTTCGTCTAACCCATTTAACGGTAGGCCCAGGAAACGTGTTGTTTCGACGGGTAGGGCTCAGAGGCAGAGGAATGTTAGGTGAGTGAGTGTGAGAGACATGAGAATAAGTTATAAGTCGTGCGGGGTACCTTCACAGGCCAGACATACATTGAATAAGTCAAGGTCGATTTTGGATAGGAAGGATTTTAACCTGCTACAATATCCAGACCGTAATTGAGCTAAAGTTACGATGGAGCTGAAGCTCTTCGTTTGCAATAGATGGTGTTTACCTTCCGATAGCAAATTCGAGGCTCGGGATCTTAGGACGGTGGTGAGAGCCTTATAATGAATGTCGTTTAATGTCTCTCTATGTACTGTTCGGTCCAGTAGTTGCAGTTGTGTTTGATCCTGGATCTCGTCGGTGTAGTCGAACCGATGTCTCTTGACTCGCCTGGGAGGTGGCTCAGGATCTAGTAAAGGTCGGCAGTGATGATTCCTTCGGTAACACTTATGCAAAAACTTCTTCTTTTACTATTCTCATTGACCGAGATCAGAGAAACCTCGTTGTGAAGGTGTTAGTAAAAGCATATATCGCGTGGTATTGGCCATAAATAATAGTCCAAAAAGCGTTGCTGGCATATTGATATGCCATTGACTCCATACAATTGACAATTCTTCATCTTTTTCCATGCTTTTCTTTATATTAGCGATATTTAGAATTGAAAGAACAGGACGAATGTGCACTGGTGTTTTTATTCCTTGCAATTAGGCAGTCGAGTCAAATTTTTCGATTAATGGTTTTATGTCGGGCTCTACTTTTTTTGCTACCCAAGAAACATTTCATATACACGTGAAACTTTAAATTTTATTTAGTAATGCTGCATTCTGGGTTTTATCATTTTCTCAACAATTTAATTTTTTAAAATACTTTAAAGGTTCAAAAGGGAAACGTTAATAGCAAAAGTATCCATTGCGTATACTTTATTTCAAAGGAGAAAAGTGCAACTTTTTTTTTTTTTTTGATTTTCATAAAACATCAAGAAACACGTAATTGAGATTATACATACATACATAGGTATACCACCCTGATCAAAAAGTTCCCGGAATATATTCAGAAAATTCAAAATACCTGTTTATTCCTCAAAAGTTATATTATCGCCTTCAAAGTTCTCACCATCAAGTACAACACATTAGCCCAGCGTTTGATTCAGCTCTTGTAACATTTCTGGCATTCTATTTTCGGTATAGCCATCAGAGCCATCTTCAATTTTTCCATTAATTCCTTTCGGCTATTTAATCGCGACGCGTTCCCCGTAGTGGTTTTCTGACTCGATGAAACCGAAAAAAATCTCAGGGAGCCATATCAGGTGGCCATCCGATGGCTATTAGGTAGTATTTCATGCCGTTCTTCGTAAAAAAATCACGGATAATGATGTCACAAATCCTTTCTGTTTTGGCAATTGTTTCAAATAAACGTCTCATAGTCTCCAAATTTTTAATAATTTAACTGTCTGATCTTTTGACAAGAATTCGTGGTGTGCAATACCGTTGTAATCCATAAAAACCGCGAGTATCGCTTTCTCTTTTGACTGAAAACAACGTGGTTTTTTGGTCTTAGTTCATTCTGTGCTCTCCTTTCACTCGCCTGATGTCTGGATTGCATGTCGTACTCATAAACACACGTTTCGTCTTCAGTTACGATGCGTTTGATGAATGTTGCGTCGGTTTTAGCCTAGGAAATCATGTCTTTGGCGATATCAACGTGGTTACTTTTTGGCATGACATTCAGGTCCTTTGCGACCAACTTTGCAGTAACACAGCGCAAACCCAAATCATTAATTACAATGTCCTGAATGGATCCCTAAGCAATGTTCAAGTCCTCTGTCAGCTCTCTGATGGGTAATTTGTGATTATTGATCAAATTTTCTTCCACTTTATTGATGTTTTCATCAGTTTTCGTTGTCGATGGCCTGCCACTACTTTCGTCATAGTCGATGGACACACTTTCTCTTCTGAAGTGTTTATGCCACTCGTAAACGTCTACTTTCTTTAGAGTGTCATTAGCGAAACACCGACGCAGATTCCCAACATTTCTAAGGTTGGTGCGAAAACCTTAATACATTTTTAATGCAAAATTTAGTAGAAACTCGTTGTTGCAAATTTAAACCCATTTTTAAAACTGTAAAAAATCAAAAACAGGTGGAATGTTGGTAGGAATGTTAATCACAGATGTGAAGGCCTATCAGAAAAAGAAAAAAAACAGAACTTACATCAGCTGACTTAGAGCGTCACTTGGCGGTTGTTTCGGGAACTTTTTTAACAAGTTGGTATTTTTGTCAAAATAATATGTGAGTAAATTTGAGAATACATTTTTTTACTTTGTCCTGGCAAAGAGTAAATCATTTTTTTAATTCAATTTTTTTTTTTAATTTTTTTAATTAAAATTTTTTTTTTTTCATTTTTTTAATTCAATTTTTTTTTAATTTGTTTTTTGAATTTTTTTAATTTAACTTTTTTTTAGTTTAATTTTTTTTATTAATATCATTTTTCAATTAAATGTTTTTAATTCAATTTTTTTTTAATTTTTTTAATTTAATTTTTCTTATTAATATCAAAGAGTGGGAAAAGTATTTAAAATATTTATCTTTTTTACTTTAGTCCAAAAAAATTAAATTTTTACTCTCTATATAAACAAAGAATTCCTGATCTATTCGTTAAACTAAACCAAACATAATTCGCGTAAAATGTACCGGATATCAGATCTCCCATACTTGGTAATCTTTATTAGCCTACGACTGCAGGACTGTAGAAGGTCCCCAACCCTATTTCGACGCTTAATTTGTCCCTATGGTCCATTTAGAATGAAACCCCTGTTGTACATGACAGCGTGACAACAACAAATGATATGTACGTATGTAAGCCTGCTCTGCCAGCGTTTGCCACATTTTATAGTCGCAAATACGCACACACACATCCACGCACACACCCCTAAAGACAGATATCACGCCCACAAAACATTCGTTAATATCCGTCGGTTGCAGGCTGAGCCAAAACGATTTACTTAAACTCCGTTACACGTGTAGCTGTGTCATTTACAGTTACAGGCAGTTAGAGCCCGAATGTGGCGCGAGAGTAGATATATAATTTGAAATTATGCCAAAAATATGCTTTTGTCGCAGGCGAAGAGGTGAGGAGGGTACTTCTTGGACACTGGACAGAGCGTAGTTGCTTTTTAATGTTATAATTTTTGCTAAATTTTTTTAGTTTTTTTTTATTTCCATTTTTTCTCATTATTTCGCTGCGCACTTGTTCCTTGCAAACTTGCGCTATCTCGCCCGAAATTGCAGTCAAAATTTGTGTAGCCACTTATTGTGTGCCTCACTTTGCAATTTGTAACTGCTCACATACACACACACACATTTATTCTACTTTGCTATTTATTTCCTTTGTTAGCAGCAGCATTTTTGATCCTCCTTTACTGTGAAAACATCTCATTTTACTTGGATATTTGCTCCGTTAAGCGCATTATTGTTGTTGCTTTCATTTGAAACTTTTTATCATCTGGCATAAAGTGCTCTTCTTGAGAAATAAAAACGAAAAATAACATAAATTGCCATTAATTTGAATTTCCTTCACTTTTTTCTTCTCCCATTATTCCCATCCACAAATTTTAGCTACTCGTATAAAATTTTGATATGACAAAGTTGGAGAGCGGAAGATATTTATATGCCATTAGCGGTTGCTTTTATGAGATTTAATGGCGGGAATTGAATTTTCCGAATAACCGCTAAAGCAATCAAATGTTATTATTTAATTAGGTTTTAAATTTGTTATTGTAAAAATGAATTGTTGTTACGCAGTTGCCTGCAGGGCACAGCCAGCCTGCCAGACAGTGTCATACATACATAAACATTTAAAAAACATAATTTGGTGAATAGTACCGACATGTCAAGTCCTTTGAAACAGTTTATTTACCAACGCGCATTCATTAAAGGTGGTAGCACAAGACCAACAACAATTTTTGTACGTTGGATTGCCACGGCAAGTATTGGCAAAGTACGAAGCAAAGAATGGATTCGCGCCTTGTTTCATTCTATGCTGCCAGCCACAGCACACAGCGGAAAAAAGCAAATCAGCTGATTCTCCGATACCAGCTTTAATAGATTCGCTTTGTTACTTACTAATGAAAAATTATGGAATGGAAAGATTGAGCACTGAAGCAAAATATTTCAAAACTAAATTTTGTACAATTTCCTTTGCAAAAAGAAGAAGGTAAAATTTCGAAAAAGCCTTGCCAATAAATCCGGAAAAATTCTTCATTCGTTCTGGAATAAAACAGTCCCACATGAAACAACTGAAATCTTTACCTGATTTGCCGCTGCAGACACTTCAAGTCAATTCGGTATGTTAAAATTCTCTTGGAAGAAAACTCTGAGAAAAAATCTGCATAACAAAATTATATTTAAAAGTGTAGTATAAATGACGGCAATTCAGAATTGGCATACTTCGCGTGCCGTTTTTTTTTTATTATAGTCCGGGAGCCAGGGGTCATTTTGACCTTATCATTTCAGGCGGCCTGATTTTAATACTGAAGGCAGACGCCATCCAATGGATGACGAAACCAACCGTCAGCTGGTCCAGCAGCGGTGGATACGTACGATGCTGCGAAACGTGTCTAAAAAAAATTTTAACAACTCATTTAATACCGGCTGAAATTTTTTTGTGTGTTGTTGACATTTAGTAGAATAAAAAAAAATAGTCAACTGCGCTGTAGAGGGGGGAAAATACGTCAGCTGAACAGGCGAACTTGTAAAATAAATTAAAAAGTAAAACTACTTTATGCCGACTGAAATTTTTTTACATAAAGTAGAACCGACTGTCGTGGGAACGACGGGCTCTCACCTCATTTGAAGTGGTGTTTATTGGATGTGTCTTTAAAAGTTGTCAGCCTGCAAAAAATGGTCTTCCCAGAAAAGGTTTGCCGCTGGCGGCGACAGGGATTCAGGGCTGCTGTCTGAAATGAAAAAGACAAAAAAGTTCTTGTTCAGTATGAATGTCGTTATCGTGAGAACTACGATCTTTAAAAAACAAAAACTTTGACAAAATTGAAAACCGTTTTTTGACCCTCTGTTTTACTTTGAAGGGCCGAAAAAAATACTAAAATTTTGTTTCCAAATAATCGTTGTTCACACGATAACGACATGCATTTTATGTCATTTAAATTTTATTTCATCAAAATCGGTTCAGTAGAACCGGCTATATCTGTGTTCATTGTCCATGTCAAGATCATTTTTTGAACGAAGCTCGTATGGCCAAAAAACAGTTTTATTTTTTAGGAATGTTGATCCAAATAAAATACTGAAAACAAAAAAAATGTTTTTCGTTTCCGTCTTACACGCTTTCAAAGAACACCCAAAAACACCATTTCAAATGAGGTGAAGGCTTAAGGTTCAAAAACTTAGTTTTAGACTTAACTTAAGAGGATTCAGTAAGTAAATTCTAAAAAATATTCAAGTTGTATCAATATTGAACTTAAATAAATAAATTACAGCTTTAAATTGACTAAAAAATATTGGAGCAAAATTTTCGAAATTAAAAAAAAAAAAATATTTTTAATAAAATTCTTTTATCTTAAAGTGTAAAATTATTTTGAAACTGTATCAATATTGAACTCAAATAAATAAATTACAGCTACAAATTGATTAAGAAATATTTAAAATTTTCGAAAAAAAATTATTTTTAATAAAATTAAATTGTTTTAAATAAAATTTTTTTAATTAAATTTTTAAACTTAAAACGTAAAATTATTTTTAAAATGAATCAATATTAAACTTAAATAAATAAATTGCAACTTAAAATTGGTTAAAAAGCAAATTTTTCGGAATTAAAAAAAATAATTTTAATTCAATTTTTTATCTTAATATTTAAAAAAATATTCAAAGTTGAACTTAAATAAATAAATTATCTTAAAATTGATGAAGAAATATTTGAGTAAAGTTTTCGAAATTAAAAAAAAATACTTATAATCAAATTTTTTTAATTAAATTTTGTATCTAAAAATGTAAAATTATTTTCAAAATGTATCAATATTGAGCTCAAATAAATACATTACAGCTTCAAATCGATTGAAAAACATTTAAGTAAAAGTTTTGAAATAAAAAAACAATATTTTTAATAAATAATAATAATAATTTTTAATAAATTTTTTTTTACTATATTTTGAAACTTAAAACGTAAAATTATTTTTAAAATGAATCAATATTAAACTTAAATAAATAAATTGCAACTTAAAATTGGTTAAAAAGCAAATTTTTCGGAATTAAAAAAAATAATTTTAATTCAATTTTTTATCTTAATATTTAAAAAAATATTCAAAGTTGAACTTAAATAAATAAATTATCTTAAAATTGATGAAGAAATATTTGAGTAAAATTTTCGAAATTAAAAAAAATACTTATAATCAAATTTTTTTTAATTAAATTTTGTATCTAAAAATGTAAAACTATTTTCAAAATGTATTAATACTGAGTTCAAATAAATACATTACAGCTTCAAATCGATTGAAAAACATTTAAGTAAAATTTTTGAAATAAAAAAAATATTTTTAATAAATTTTTAATAAAATTTTTTTTTATTAAATTTTGAAACTTAAAACGTAAAATTATTTTCAAAATGTATCAATATTGAACTTAAATAAATAAATCGCAACTTAAAATTGTTTAAAAAATAATTCAGTAAATTTTTCGAAACTAAAAAAAATTATTTAAATTCAATTTTTTTATCTTAATATTTAAAAAAATATTCAAAGTTTAACTTAAATAAATAAATTGCCCCTTAAAATTGATGAAGAAATATTTGAGTAAAATTTTCGAAATAAAAAAAATTATTTTTAATAAAATTTTTTTAGTTAAATTTTTAATCTTAAAATTTAAAAAATATTTAATTATAATATGTAATTTTTATTTATTTTTTTTTTTGTATGATTTTTCCAGTTAAATCTTTTATCTTAATACGCAAAAAATATTTAAAGTGTTTGATAAATAAATCAATTACATCTTCGAATTCATTAAGAAATAATTGAGTCCAAATTTCAGAATTTTTTAACTACATTTTTCATCTCCTAATTTCAAGAGCTCGGCTCATAATATTTAAAAGAAATTTGCGAAAATATTTGCAAAAAAGTGCGATTTCATTCAAAATCTAAATTTTTGCTTTGAATGGTGTTTTAATGAACTTATGCCGAATAGAGCAAAGAAATTTATTTATTTATTATTTATTCGTAAAAATGTATACAGTTATAAATGACAGGATAAATTATATAAGCGACACGATTTACGAGGCTTTCAGTAAGCTGCCACAACAACAACAACGAGATTTTCAGTCGTAGAGCAAAGAAATATTCAGCCGTTTAAGCCTAAACAACTTTTTTTCTATTATTACATTATTCCAAAAAAGACTCATCATTCATTCGTTATTTCCAAGGTCATGTCAATTTTGAGCATAAAATCTTCCGTTTTCTCCTTTACATCTTCATAAATCACTCATAATTTCTCCATTTCACCTCTTTAAGGCCATTACAAAAAATGTGTTTCTTAAAAAATCTCATTTGTATGTAAATTCCAAAAACACGCACGCACACACAAACTCCCATTTGAATTGCTGCAAATTTTTTGCTGTCCTTCGCAAGCACCGGCGGAGCTCATCAAATCGAATTCTTTTTCGTAAGCCTGTAAATAAAAATTCATGACACTATCAAATGTTTAGCATCAGCATTATTTTCAGGGAAATCTGTTTGCTGCCAAAAATTTAAAGCGCCGCAAATATACAACAAAATCAATATTTGGCTTACGGCCAGCAACAAATCAGTGGCCACTCTAACGAGGCGCTGGAGGAATCGAACGGTCATTGTGGTGGCGGCGGCGGCGACGACAACATCGGCGGCGACACCTAACCAAAACGGCAATCAAAACGTTTGCCGACCTTTTATGAACCTAAGAACTAACTATTTTTCTGTTTTTTTTCATTTTTGTGCTTAGTTGCCTTTTCTACTCATACATTTTTTCCTATTTGTTTGTTTGCTGGGTGTGTGCCGAAAATTATTTGGCAGCATTTTAAGTGTAGATTGTTGAACGATTTTGTTTCTTTTACTTTTTTTTTAATAAGCCAGCTTCAAATCTCTAATGCACAAGGAGGCCCATTTATTTCTCATTTACTTTAAAAGCGACTTTTTTTACTAGTATTTTTTTATTCCACTGGATATATTAAACTGATTTCGTACACCTGAGTTTTGCGAAATTCTAATAAGCAATTTGATAAAAATAATCAGAAACACTAGAAGGCTCATGAGTATCTATTTATAGAGGACCGCTGATCTGATCTGAACTTTGCGCAGTGTCTTTCGGATGTTGCTTTAGTACTAATCCACTCTCTTGCAAGTTGGCGGAGATCCCAAATATTCACCAAATATTCTGAGGAGTTTAATCATCTATTCGGCCTTCACACATTTCTACCGGTTCCAGGAGCTGCAATATCTTCATGGTTTTTGTTGTTGTGGCTGGAGTGACATCCCTTGGCTGGATATAATCCGTGTCGTTCCGGTAACGGAGAGCCAACAGTCATGCGAATGATCTTCTTAGTTCTCGATTATTGAACCGAACAGAAACTGTTCTTTGCCAACTTTAGCAGAATAATGGTCTTGCGTTCTGACTTTTTTTGGACTATTTCTCACAATGTCCAATATCCGTTGGCTTTTTATATTTCTTGTAAGAAAGCAGATCCATCTTTCGCCCAATCTATATTTTCCCCAAGTTCGCCGGCACGCTATTCTTTGGCTGGCTTGCTGCATATATCGGGCAAACATGGTTCTGCTACCTTCCTTTGCTGGAAGCGTGTCGTAGTTGCATCTGGCATAACGAATGAGAAGGAAATGGGATCGGAAGATTACTTCGAGGGGCTTGGACTCTGCTAGGAATATATTTGGATGAACCAACCGATTTTCTACTGGTTGTTGGTGCAAGATAAATATTCCCCATTAATGTTTGTGGAGTGTCGCTAACATAGAACCGACTATCGTGAGAAACTTGCCTCGGTTTTACATTTGTACCTGGTCTTACGCTCTTAGTCATCACGCTACCTCTTCATGGACTTTTTTATGATCCGGCAAGCACTCTTCTGAGGCTTTGAAAGGGTTGGCCACTTTATCTCTTATTTTGGTCCGTTCGTTATTGTGTCTGCTATTAATACTATTTATCCGGAGAAAGTGGAAAGGGTTGCGGAAAAAGAAATGCATTCACTTTGATATAAAACTGCATAAGACCTGATACTCTAAGGGCTGGCCATCTGCGGTACTGAAATTCGCGAGTTGCTAAATAAACATAGGGAAGGAAAAATTTCACTACAAAATTAATTTTATTGTAACCACAAAAATTCAGCTGAAAACCGATCCGTCGCAATTGAGCTTAACCGACCGATTTTCCGACGAAAGTGGATCAGCTGTCCTCGATAGCCTCACGAATTCCATCTTGGTCTTGAATCGACGCTGGGCTGTTGCCGTACACCCTCTCTTTCACGTGGCCTCAAACATCAAAACTTTGATTCTTCTTGTGGATTCTTTTTATTTGGTCTTTTTTACATCAAGTCGAGAATATGATGTCAAGTAAATGGCCGCCGCCACAGTTGATTGCCATTTGAGCCCTTTTTATGGCATTTTCCATCACTTTGGCCAAAACTGCCGGCGATAGGTCCTCATATTCTTGACGGATATTGTCTTTAAGAGCTGCAAGAGTCTGAGGCTTGTTGACATAAACCCGCGACTTCAAAAAGCCCCACAAAAAGAAGTCTGGAGCGGTCAAATCAGGCGATCTTGCTGGCCAGTACAAATCGTCAAAACGGGAGATTAGGCGCCCGGGAAATGCATCCTTCAGCATATCGGTTGTGGCACATGCAGTGTGTTCCGTTGCACCGTCCTATTGGAACCACATGTTTTCCAATCCCAATTCATCAAGTTGCGGCAAAAAGAACTCATTGATCATTGCCCTGTAGCGCTCACCATTCACAGTAACCTAATGTGCATTTGTATGTACATATCTAAGTAGAAATGCATGTAGATCCGCCTGCTATTTTTAATAATCAACTAAATTGCTTACAGCTGCTGATGATAACCCCTTCACATTTACATTTCTAAATTTAGAGCTCAAAAACAAATTCATGCATCTGTGTGTAAAAATGTAAATGAACATGTAAGTGTTGCTTATTATTATTGTTCACTTATTAATATGTTCATATGTCTGTATGTTCAATCAACCGTTGGCGCACCCTTCTGAGAAGAGTATTAAATGCAAACAAAATTGAAACGACAACTCGCCGCCAACCCCCCTTCCTGCCTTCCTCCCTGTTATAGCGATGCATCCAAATGGTAGTTTATTTTTACTTTTCTAACAAGTGTTTATAAAAATACTTTTGAGAAAAAAAATTTTTTTTTTTTCAATTTTTTTTTTTTTTTTTTGCTTAGCATAGACGAAACTAAAAATTGTTTATTTACACTTTTCCAATATTCAAATTTAAAATATTTGCTCGTGTAAAACACTCTTCCCTCCATATCAGTAGCTAATTTTAAACTGCAGCTTATTGTAAATAGCCTGAACAGCCGATAGCCTTTGATGCTATCGCTGCATGCCAATTTCAGTTCATATAAATAAATCGTGTTTTATAATTAAATGCCATAAGGTAATAAAAATAAAATAAATAAAAAAATTAATAGCCTCAAAATATGCGAAAAATAGATGAAACGGCAAGTCAGACGAAGGTTCATCAGCCAAGAGCTACGAAGGGTGGCTGCCAAGTTCGCAAGCTGAGGCATTTGTTATATACATTTCACCTACTTTATAAAACTAGGGTGTTAATAAAAATATTTTGTTTTGAAAACTTATATAGCCTAAGTTTTCTGTGAAAGCGCAAACAATCTGAAATTGGTAAAACCTGGAAATTGTCATGTACCAATCTTCAATATTCTTCAATATCCTAATAAGTTAACTAACGAAACCCGTTTTAATGATTTTTTTATCTTCCACAATTAAGAAAAACATTTTTCTAATAGCGGTCGCCCCTCGGCAGGCAATGGCAAACCTCCGAGTGTATTTCTGCCATGAAAAAGCTCTTCATAAAAAATAACTGCCTTTCGGAGTCGGCTTGTAGGGCACTTTATATGTGGAACAACATCAAGACGCACGCCACAAATAGGAGGAGGCGCTCGGCCAAACCCCCAAACAAGGGTATACGAGGGTGTAAGGGGTGATAGGTTACAAAGCCAAAGAGTGAGCATAACTTCGGCTGTCACGTCCTAGGAAATTCAGCAGCTGAATTAATATTGGTCACAACTTTTGAATTCTCTTCGCCGTGCGTTTCATTAGCCATTCGATCTTAATCGAGCTCATCTATACAGATGGTTCCAAGCTAGACGATAAGGTTGGCTATGCAGTATTTTCAAAGGAATTAAAATCGTCTTCTGCCAAGCAGAGCTCGGTGGTAATGATTTCCTTTGGCATGAAATTACTCTCAATTATAAATTACAAAGAATTGTAATTAATCATCGATTCATTTAGTCCACAAATTCAGATTTTGACGTCCACATCTCAGGTATACCCTATGATCAAAAAGTACCGCAAATGTTTAATTTAAACAAACCGCGCACGTAGGAACCGGTTCATATTTTTTCTTATGTTGGTAGGACTGTAAGACACGCATCTGTCACTTTTTAGCGCCATCGGTTCATTAGTATCTGCCTGGCGTTTGCTTACATTAATCTTTTATTATTACTTTTTTCAATTTGTCGCATTTTATCATGAATAATTTTGTTAAACAAAGAGTTTGTTTGAAATTTTGTGTTTCGATGTACTGAAAATGTTGCAAAATGCATTTGCGAATCTGCTCTATCAAGAACAAGAGCATACGAGCGGTATAAAGACTTTAAAAGTGGTGTACAGGGGTGGAAGATTTGCCTCGTTCCGGACGCCCATCGACGTCGAACACCGATGAAAAGGGTACGAAAGTGAGAGAAATCGTGCTTGAAAATCGTCATACCAGCTTAAGAGAGATTTTTGGTGAACTTGGCATTACATATAGAACGACACAACACATTGCAGTTGATGTTTTGGGTATGAGACGCGTTACAGCCAGGCTCGTTCCAAAGGACTTGAATTTCGTGCAAAAACACCACCGAAAGACAGTTGCTGAGGAGATGATTTCTGAAGCCCAAAGTGATCCAACCTTCATAAAAAGGATTATTACTGGCGACGAGATATGGGTCTATGAATATGACATTGAAACCAAGCAACAATCGTCTGAGTAGCGCTTCGAAGACCAGCCGAAACCGAAAAAATCGCTAAAAAATAAAGGTGATTTGGACTGTTTTCTTCGATTGCCAAGGCGCAGTGCACCATGAGTACTATCCATCGGGTTGGTGTCGAAATTCTGTCTGTACAAAATTCTAAAAACAAAATTCTGCTTTTTAAAATTCTGCTTTTTAAAATTCTGCTTTTTTAAAATTCTGCTTTCCGGCCAAGCTTCAAAAAAATAACCCTCATCAGTCCAACTCCGGCTACGCAATCCACCGTATTTTTGCGTAGAACTCTTCTAAAAAAAAACGAACAGCTGCGAAGAACTATTAAAAAAAGAAATGAATTAAGTCACACTACATATTTAAAAAGAATTGCAAAAAATATTGTAATTGGCTAAACTAAAATATTGTTATCGCTTAAACATACCTATATGTATATTTATGAATTAAATGTTTATTTCGTTACTTCTTGTATGACGAAAATCACAAAACTTGAATAAAGTAGAGATTTTCGCATTAAACATGCAGAATTTTGAAAAAGAAGAATTTTAGAAAGCAGAATTTTAAAAAGCAGAATTTAAAAAAAGCAGAATTTTAAAAAGCAGAATTTTTTTGCAATTTACAGAATTTTGTTATCCAGAATTTTGTAAAACAGAATAATGACACGCTCCCCTTTCCATCGGGCCAGACAGTCAATAAAGAATATTATTTATCCGTTTGAAGCGTTTAAAAGATGTTGTACATCGCAAACTGCCGGAAATGTGGGCAAACAATTCTTAGATTTAGCATGATGATAACGCGCCATCGCACCGAGCCCAAATTGTGATGGATTATTTGGCCAAACATGAAGTAAATACTATCGTGCAAGCACCGTCTTCACCTGATATGGCCCCGTGCGACTTCTTTTTGTTTCCCACGTTGAAGTTACCACTTCATAGAAAGAGATTTCAGTCGATAGTCAATACATCCTTTGTAAATGCCCTGCACTAGGCAGAAAACGGCTACACCACTTTGGTGGTATTGCCGTGTCTCCATATAAATTATGGAACATTAAATCCCAGAACTTGTTAAGCCTTAAAATATAGGGTGCCTCAACAGGCTTTCCACAATAGATCTCTTTTGGCCCACAGTGTGCAGTAGCCTAATAACAATAATTTATTGAGACCTTATATTCCGTGTGACTGTATTTCTCACATCTCAGTTGTTTCACTTTTTTTTACTTTTTTTTTGGTTGCGGCAGAGGAATCTTAGTTTTGTTA
The DNA here is from genome assembly GCF_027943255.1 of Anastrepha obliqua. Lineage (NCBI taxonomy): Eukaryota > Metazoa > Arthropoda > Insecta > Diptera > Tephritidae > Anastrepha > Anastrepha obliqua. The sequence continues at coordinate 25,457,857 of NC_072893.1, read as the reverse complement.
TTTAGTGGTCATGTGTAGCGCCGGAGGGATTTATCTCTCGACCCACAAGTTGGACAATTCATTCCTCTATTCAAGCCCGGAATGCAGTGAAGCACTCCACATATTCTGATCATCATTATCTGACCTTATTTAGCGTTAAAAAATCTCTTTGATGGGACCCTATTAAAAAATAATTTCTCTTTCACATTCATATCTCGCCCTCCTCATATCTCGGACTCCCTCGAACACACATTCTTTGTAACAAAAAGCTACTGTAACAACCCCAAACCCGCTGTAAATCATCACAGCATATCAAAACGAAATGGGATTGGCGCTGACGCACATGACGTCCCATTTTCACTTGAGCGCCTGTCTACCACCCATCTTCCCCACAATTCGAATAACGGCTCATTGAGCAAGAACAAAAGTAATTTTCCCCGTTTCATAGTGGCTTTCCAAATTTGCTTTGTAAATTTGTTGTGTATTTTGTAAATTTGCCCACCAGCGACTGACTACTGCGCCTCAATGACAATTTCATTTAGTTTTACGCATTTTTCATCATATGTCCATTAATTATTCGGAAGCAGTACATATGGGGCTTTTCCCAAAGTGCCCGAAATTATTTTTGCAAATACTGGCGTGCTTAAGAGGGCCGGCCTTGGTGGGGCAGATCCAACCCTATCGTCTCGTCTGTGTTAATAGACAGGAGATTATGAGCAGGAGAATGGGGAATGTCGTATTAATTGCATAGATGACCTCCACTTAATTGAATTGCTGCTGTCATTTGCTTTAATTATATCAAGTAATTTTTGCTCTTTTTTCTTTCTATTTGCAGAATTTTTGTGAACAGATCGCTGCACTTGGAGAATATCAAATTCTATGGCTTCGATATGGACTACACTTTGGCGGGTAATTATTATTTCCTCCTTACTAATTTGGTGTTAATTAAATACTAGGAGTGCTCATGGCGTTGCATACTATGGAAATGAAGGAAATTTGTTATGTTTAAGATGCTGTCCTTTTAATAAAGTATTTCTAAATATTGCCTAAAAAAATTGCTATGAATCACTTTGACACTTCTTGGCCAGCTTGTTTTCTCTATAACGTTTTAGAAACGCCTAGTCAGTAATTCTTTTTAACCATGCGAAAATACCACAATCGTCCATTGACTTCAATGAACGCTTTAAGGAAAATTAATTAAAGGATTAATGATTCAAGCTGGCTAGCGCTCTCTCGCCATTTCAGCTCCAAAAATAGCATTTGACCACTTTACTTACCCGATTGTCGGTTAACTCATTTGGCCGAAATCTTTACATACGCCGATATTTACACGAGGAATGTAGATTGCTCGCATTGGGAGTAAAATTTATCAAGAATAACGCGGCCGCCGTAGCCGAATGGGTAGGTGCGTGACTACCATTCGGAATTCACAGAGAGAACGTTGGTTCGAATCTCGGTGAAAACACCAAAATTAAGAAAAACATTTTTCTAATAGCGGTCACCCCTCGGCAGGCAATGGCAAATCTCCGAGTGTATTTCTGCCATGAAAAAGCTCTTCATAAAAATATCTGCCGTTCGGAGTCAGCTTGAAACTGTAGGTCCCTCCATTTGTGGAGCAGCACCAAGACGCACACCACAAATAGGAGGAGGAGCTCGGCCAAAAACCCAAAAAGGGTGTGCACGCCAATTATATATATATAAGTCCTGCCAGTTCGTGCTCGTTTTATTGTAAAATAGTAATTTATTGTTTTTTTCCACATATTAAATAAAGAAACGTTACTATTAATGCAACGGGAGCACAACACATGGCTTTCTAATGCTAGGGTAAATTCGTTGCATACATTTATCATAGCGAATAGTTTTTTTTTATATTGCAGCAATGTGCTAAACAGTCTAGATTGCGCCATGATTCCTAAAGTCGCTGAAGCTAGAGCAGGTGGACCATCACTTTAGTACAACGAATAAGCTCCATAAGGCTGAACTTGATAGGAGCACAATGCATGAACATTGTCTTACCGAAGCGTAATTGTTCAAAAGAATGGATTGTGTGATTATATCAACAATAGCCACAAATCTAGAGAACAACTGTTAAATGATTCGCCAATGGTAAAAAAAAATTCAACAGAAGTTTGGTCTATGTGGAACGTCAGGGAACATTTCAGACTGCCGAAGGTTTTGAAACTATCACAGTAGTCATAGAGCTTATATTGTCTAAGTCGGTTGATCACTGTCTTGTGCGTGACTGAGCTACACCCTATTGTCGGCTGCGGACTAATGAATTTCTCCACCAAAGTAGTTATTTTAAATGTTTCTTTCTATTTTCGTTCTTTCGTGGCGCCCACATAATTGTAATATTGTAGTAGTTGTACCCGCCAGCTTGTAAATTTCCTTGCGCGTTATCTTAAAGTTTTTCCATATATCCGAGGTAACCTTGATAACTGCTTGTCTATCCGACTATTTCAGAAGCTCGAAGCACTCAAATGTTTACAGTTTGACTATTTGAATGTTTACGACTTTCAACGAATAATAATAAGGCAAAGCGTCAAAATGGGAACGCCGTTGTTGGCCTAATAATTTGCACCAAAAGCTAAAATTATATTATACTACAATTTAAAAGTTTTTTTATAAAACATATACATATATTTGTCAAGAAGCAACATGTTGCTTGCTTACTTATCTAACCTTCTATAATTGAATCATGGTTCAACATGACAAAAAAATGTAAACTAATAGCGACGCCCTCTCTTATCGAACCGCAAAACTTATTGAGCAACCTAGTATCACATCACATTTCCAGATCACATCATGTCCTTAAGGGTTTAGGGGTAGTCAGAATTGTCAAAAAATTGGATTTTTTTTGTATTTTCTTAAAGTATAATATCTTAAAAATATTGTGTGAAAATTTGAAGTGAATCCGACAAACACTTTTCGAGTTATTCAACAATTGACAAAGGGGATCGATAACAAAACTTTAAATGCGTATTTCTCAAAACTATGTTTTTCGAATTGGTAATCACTATAACTTAAAAATCGCTTGGTAAATTTTAATTAAATTTATACTGCCTGATTCGATTTTTTTAACAATTAATTGTCGGTTTTTTTCTGAAAAATCTGAAACATATTTCCTGAGGCGATTCCAGGTCAAAATCCCGAAAACACATGCCCGAATGGACATTCACCCGAAACCCAATCACCCGAAAATAATTTACCCGAATAAATTTGCCCGAATACGAATACCCGAATCTTATTAATTTTCCCGAAAAATGCCCGAAAAATGCCCGAAAAAATAAAAATAAATTTTATATAAAAATGTTAATAAATAATTAAAATTCAAAATTTTGTAAACAAGTTTTAATTATATGGCATGGTGTGAAAGAAATTGAATTGTGTGAATTTAGGATATTTGAATGTTGTATGCTAAATTAGTTAAGTATTCCAAAATTTTGTTTTCTTCTTTATATCTTTGGTATTCTTCCGTTATTGTGCGTAATCGTTTTTGGAGTGATATCCAGGTTTGACGTGGTGTCGCTCTAACTTTGCGTCCAAGACTCAGCTCTGTGAGGCTCGTTTCTGTGTCTTGTTGTTCTTTCTGTATTTGCGTCAAAAATGCATATAAATCTGGATGGTTTTTATTCACCATCAACCGAAAGCGGTTGTGCCACCCTTCGCTTACGTTATTTGTCCGATGAAGTCCTTGGAGGGTAGCTTCATACTGATTCCACAATTCGAGAGGGTAGCGGGGTGGCACAGCACGACGTCGACCTTGACCTCTTCGTCCGCGAACGTACGTGCGGTCAAAGTAATCTAAAACCTCCAATAAATCGTCCGAAACTTCATCTGACAATTCCTCAAAAGCATCAATGACATCAGACGGAGGAACAAATGCCAGACTTAAAATCATGTGAGTTTGTTTTCGTATCGTGTCGTCGTTGGGGTCGTTGTAGTTAATTTGTAATCCTTCGTTCTGTATTTTTCTGTACATCGCCTGTCCAAGATGAAAAAAGCAACATCTTATTGTAGTCTCCGAGTACACAAAACGACAAGCATTTATAATAGGTATTTCAAAATCGGAAACAATTCTCTGGGGTCTACAACCGTGTGTTCCAGTTGATAAAGCTGCAGAATCTATTGCTCTCAAAACTGCCTCATATTGTTTAGTTTCCTTCGACGATAATAGAGCAAACACAAAAGGGAAAGCAATGACGGTTGGCTCTTCTCCTTGATTGCTGGGCTTTATCACTTTGCCAATGACGGTGAATATTTGAGTAAAAATGGAAGGTGAAACTTTAAAGGTGCCATCGAGAAACCAGGAGTCACTGTTAGCAAGACGTTCCAAATTATTGCGAGTTGTAAAAGCGAATACGCGACCTTCACCAAAATTCTCATCGTCCCGAGAATCATAAAAAAGGAAGCGATCGTTTGCCAATTTTTTTTGATAACGCTGAGGTAACTCGTCTATTTCCTCCAAACTTTTTGGATTTGGGGGCAGTGCACGTCTTCTTTCTCGTCTCAAAGATTTCTTAAGATTTTCACGCTCTGGTAGTTTGGCCAAAACACCAGGTTTCAAAGTAGAGAGATTATCGCGTAAAATCTGTTGAAAATTAAACCACATGTAGCAAATATAAAGGGAGTATAAAAAACCAAAAGAGGGAAAAAATATAACAAAAATAGAAATAAACAAAACTTTGTACTTGTGCTGGAGGGCATTCCGGATGATCTTCCGCGACTCGTTTTAAATTAACCTTCACTAATTCCGCTTTCGCTGTATCCTGATTGGGCGGATGTTCATGAGGAGATTTTTTAGGGCCTTTTAAAACTATTAACTCAGAAACTGTCTGCAATGTAATTGCCCGCGCTTTGCATTCTTTTCTTCGAACCAATTGACAGTCCCAATAGAATTGATTATTTTTCGACGGTTTGGATCTGACATAAATGTATCCTCCGATTATTAATTTTTTTCCGACAAGTTGTCCCACTTCCTCAATTTCTTCCATTTTTATGAATAATTAAGAACGAATGACTGACTGATGAATTTGACACAAGAATTTTGACAACATTTGTTATGAATAAATAAAGGAATAGCACTCTTTTGTTCTTTTCTTGCATGTACTTCAAGTGTATACTAATTCTTAATTATTTTAAATTTTTTCTTCTTTTCGGGTAAAAGGATTCGGGCAAATGGGTTCGGGCGAAGACGTTCGGGCAAAAAAATTCGGGAAACTGTCAATTCGGGGAAATATACATTCGGGCGTGTGGATTCGGGCGGGTGTTTTCGGGCGTTTGGGCGTAAACACCTGAGGCTGCCGTATTGTTAATTTTGAAAGAAAAAGCTTCGATCAGGCACAAGATTATCTGTTAATGAAACTAATTTCTCTTGTCCGATTGATTTAAGATGAATCTCCTTGGACTTGTGATGATCACCGCAAGGGACTTCTGGAGAAACGGGCTCCACACAAACAGCGATAACTTTTACAATTATTGTTTTTATTTTTGTAAAATAAAGCAATTGACTAGCAAAAAAAATTATTGAAAATCATCATTTTTTTGAGTCCTCTGACTACCCCTAACCCCTTAAACAACCACTAGGTCTATGTAACCGCGCTGTTATACTGTAATACGACATATTTATTTTCTCTTTCCCAAATAATTTCCACGAAGTATTTTTTTAAGCTCTTTTTCTTATTCCTTATACCTGACTTTTTCTATATCAACTTTTTTCTGCTATCCTCTCGTTTCAGAATACAAATCGCCACAATACGAACAGCTCGGTTTCGATTTGGCCAAAGAGTGCCTTGTCAATGATGGCTATCCCAAAGAGATTCTACAATTTGAATACGACCCCTCCTTCCCGGTGCGTGGTCTCTGGTTCGACACACTCTACGGCAACCTCTTGAAAGTAGACGCCTACGGCAACATATTGGTCTGTGTGCGTGGCTTCGAGTTTCTCAAACAGTACGTAAAAGCAAACAAACTCGTGCACATCTGTATTTGTAGTATCAAAATTCGTTGAAATATCAATTCAAAAATATTTGCTAACATTTGTGGTTTCCTTTTAGTCACCAGGTGTACGAGCTGTACCCAAACAAATTTCTGAAACTGGATGAAAAGCGTGTCTATGTCTTGAATACTTTGTTCAATTTGCCCGAAACCTATTTGCTGGCATGTCTGGTTGATTTCTTCAACAACAGCTCGGAGTATATAAGGTGAGTTTGATTAATTGCAATTCATTTATGAGTTAAGAAATAATTGCCTTCAAAGCAAGAGTTGTAAATTCTTCCCCCCGCATCAATGCAAAAACAAATTTTCTTATTACCTGCGATTTTGAGCTCAAATTTATTGTTGATAAAAATAAAGTTTTGTATGGGATTTCCGCTCCAGTCATTACAGTTGTGCACATCTGTTCTGTTCATACTCAAACATTTTGCGTTGCTGTTGCATTTGTGTTCGTGTTTGCGGTAGTAAAATAAATTTATTGAATGCGTAATAAATTAAGAACTGGAAAAGTAAGTGTAATTGATAACTACAGGTGATTTGAAAATATGGTATATTAAATATATTAAATATATCAGGTCAGTCCATAAGTTCGTGCGTTTTTAAAGGTGGTTTTAAAATTAATAAAAAAGATGTTTAAAGTATTTATTAATCAATAATATATTTTCCTTCATTGTTTACAATGTCTTCCCAACGTTCAGGCAAATTTTTAGTTCCCTGCTCAAAAAATTGGTTGTCCTTGGAGCCAAAATACGCTTCGATATCCCTTTTTATAGCTTCTTTTGAGGAGTAGTTCTTGTTACTCGTATGGGATTGAAGTCCAAGGAAAAGGTGACAATCACAAGGTGCAATATCCGGAGAGTATTGTGGATGCGGCATTAGCTCCCATCCGAGCTCGTTCAGCTTACCTAATGTTTGCCTTGAGGTCTTGCGTTGTCGTGGTGAAACAAAACTTTGCGTCTATTCACTAAAGACTGTCGATTTTTTTTAAGTGCCTCATGGGAATAATAATCAGCAGTTATCGTCTGGTTTGGTTCCAGAAGTTCATAATAAACAATACCGGCCATATCCGACCAAATAGACAGGAGAATCTTCTTGGGGTGAAGGCCATCTCTAGGGGTCGGTTCTGGTGTTTCATCTTTCTATCTAACCATTGGCGTTTGCAAGCCGGATTATTGTAAAGGACCCATATTTCATCAGCAGTAACGATACGATTCAAAAAACTTTCATTTTCAAGCCGTTGCAGCAGCTGAGAACACACATTCACTCTTTGCTGAAGGATGGCGACGGAAAGTCTATGCGGAGCCCATTTTCCCAGCTTTGAAACCTTTCCCAACTGAACCAGGTGCCAGTGAACTGTTCCATTCGATGAATTTAACCTCTGTGCTTTCATATCGACTATCAAATTTGGCTCAGCTTCCACGAGTTCGAGCTAGGCGTCGGAGTTAAAGACTTCAGGACGACCAACGCGCGGGGCATCCTCCACGTCGCAGTTACCACTTCGGAATTTTGAAAACCACTTTTGCGCAGTCCTTACACTCACGGCATCCCCTCCGTGAACAGTGTTTATTCCTGCAGCAGCAGTTGCTGCATTTTTACCACTTTTATAAAAAAAATACAAAATATGCCTCTTATTCGCGTTTGAAGATTCCATTTTATTTTTTAACAACACGTACTTCTATTCGCGATTAAAATCACTTGTTGAATGCGCAATACATCAAAAAAAATATAGATAGTTCCGTTATATTCCACGAATAATTTTTTGTATGCAAAAATCGTACATATGTAAGTGAAATTATGGCTAAAATACGCACGAACTTATGGAGTGACCTGATAATACAAAGTGGCGCAAAAGTTGAAATCCAATTTAGTTTTTGAATAACTACTTTTTTAATAAATTAAAAAAAAAATTGTGAGTGATGGTAATTTTTGTTTTGATCTTGACGCGCTCCACTACTTGTCTTGTTGATGTCTATATCATCCGCATAAAGCCACATCCCACAAGTCTCCCCCTCATTCTTCATGCAGATCATTGATGTAAATATTATATAAGGCAAAAACCATAGCAGACAATAGACAACCTTGTTTAACCACAGAAATTGCTTCAAGTTGTTCAGATATATTATTGCCTGATCAAATGAGTTTACAAATTTGGTTGAAATTCTCATTTCGTGTAATTTGTTAATTAGCAATTTCCCAGCTACCTTGTCAAAGGCGACTTCACAGTAAAAAAAAAAAACGCATACGCTTTTGTTCTCTCATGAAACTTTAAGTGAGATATGGACGCCAGATTGTAAACATTGTCAACCGTCGAGTAATTCTTTCCAAATCCTGCTTGGAATTCTTTTAGAATTTCATTTTCTTCTACCCAGTCAGCCAGCCTTGCATTAAGATATTGGCTACTCAATTCATAAAGGGAATTCCTCGGTGGGTCCTCGGTTAAAAAAAAACACTAACAGATAGCCAAACTTTGTGCATATAAAAATTGTAATTTTTTCAAATTTTTAGAAAAATTCGGAATTCGCAGTTTTGTAGCTCTGAGAATTTTTGTAATAAAGTGCAAGCTTAAAATGGCTCAAAAATCGCATTGAATTTTTTTTTATTATAATTTTCTTTTGTTGACGGTGTTGGGTGTTTTCTTCCATATAAAACAATTTCAAGCATTCCTTAAGTGGAAAAAATGTGGAACATCTTCAAGGGGAAAAATACAAAAAAAAATCAACACGATATTCGAGCCACTTCAAACTTGCACTTTATTACAAAAATTCTCTGAGCTACAAAGCAGTTCATTCAAAATTTCTCAATTGAATTTGAATTTGAAAAATTAAAAGAAATTTTTTTCTATCTGCACAAAATTTGAATATTTGTTAGTTTTTATTATTTTACAATAATATTCATGTATATACATATTTTTGTTTTATTTTATTATTTTTTTACTATAAAACTGCATACTCAAAGTTTTACTAAAAATTGTATACATTTTTTTTTAATTTGCACAAAGTTTGAAACAATACTTCCTGTGTTATGGTTATGAAACGCACTGTATATTTAAGTCATCCAATACCCGAATTGCTTTACGGTGTCCCTAAAGTGATTAAATAACTAAAGTTAGAAGTAAAGTGTGAAAACTTTCAACAAGATCAGAAAAAATGAAAAATTTTACTTTTGCTTCCATCTCCGTTAAGGCCAGAAATCAGAAAAAAGTTTAGTTTACGGATAGCAAACTGCAAACTATCCTTTTTCTTTGGTTTCTTGGTAAGTGATTGGCCTACTGCATCCAATTCTGGTGCTGGGACTGCCAGCTGATCCTCTATACAAGGGTCTAGTTGTCTAGTTGGCCCTTTGTTCCCCCCTGGGTGCATAGAAAATAATACTAAAAGTATCGGCACACTCAATACATGTCCGGCATGTGAAGGCACACCGCGCGATACTGCCCTCTCAAACCCATTCACCCAACACCCCTCTCCTTCTAGAAAGCACGTTTCATGGGCCTACCATTAGATGAGTTAGACAACGGCGATCGGTGACCATATCACACTGGCAGGGCCTAGTAAACTGCTACAACAACAACCACAACCAGTTTGAACGAGCCGAAGCTTGCGTTTTTTAATATGTCTTCTTCTTTTTCAACTAGTAGTTCACTTCTTCGAATCTTTTTACCTAATTTTTTTTTACGTTATAACGTCTTATAATTCGATGTAGCCGGCCACACACACCAAAAATTGCGTCGTTATCTTGCTCATTCGTCGTTATTTTGCCCATGCGTCGTTACCTTGCTTGAACTGCAGGACATAGGAACATAGAAGGAAATGAAATTGCTGATGAGCTTGCTGGTAAACGGACTGAATTTGCCTCAGAGACCTCCTACCCAGTCATTGGGATCCCCCTGACAGTTGCTAAAGGGGAACTGCACAAATTATTTCTCAGGAAAGCGCAGAAAAGATGGAGCTGCATTTCTTTATGTGCTATTTCAAAAGCCTTTTGGCCCCAATACGATATACGAAAGACTCAGAAAGTCCTTTAGACTCATCGCCATTCAATTTCCAAACTCGTAGCTGTGTTTACCGGCCCCTGGACGATCGGCAAACACCATTTAACCCCCATTGCAAAAGCTGTGAGGACCCTTCAAAGAAAGACAATGTTAAGCGCTTTCTGTGTAAATGTCCGGGTTTGGCAGCTAGACGACTAAGGTCACTGGGTGCTCCTTTCTTCGACAACCTGGGGCAGTGCGCCAACCTAAATCCCATTTATTTCCCCCATTATATCAACAACTCTGGCTGGCTGTAGATATCTGCCTGTTGGAGGTATCAAAACGGCGCTTTAGTGCTACTTGAGGAGTGCCAGACTGGCACTTCCAACATTTCACCTACGAACCTATACTCGTATATTAGCCGCTATGGAACTTTTTCATTTGCACGCAAAAACGTTTTCTCATTCGTAATACATCTTCCGCTCTAGCCCCCATTTCGCTCCGTACAGTTTAAGAGTCTCTGTCAAAGTGAAGCCTCTTCCTTCGAAGGCAGCCATGTACCGGCGCCTAATCAAACGTGCGAAAACTTTACCACATCCTCTTTGAGTTATACGTCTTTTGTAGCATCAACAAAAATATGCTCAACTTTCTACGTTTTTCTCCAGTTGCGCGCTTTAATTGTGTTTGTCTGCAACGCAACGTTCGTCTTCTACTTGTAAAAGAAGCCAAAAAACGGAAGCATTGCAGGAGAAAATTCCAGCAACCGACAGCTATATAAAACACTGCAAGTGTCTTTAAGAACGGAAAGTAAGAAAAAGTGTAAGAATCTTAGGAAAGTCAGAAAGTTTTGCCACCAGGATGTGACAATCGTTTATTTCCGCCACACGCGCAACGCTGCTAAGCCAGACGTTGAGTGCGAAAATATGGCACTTTGCCCAGATGGCAGCTTCGGCTGCATTTAAAGATGCTATTTAGCACACTAAAATATTTCCTTAATTGAAATGTATGCAAATCTGCAAATACTGCGACTTGCAGTAAATCTCTTAATGCCAAAAAGCTGCTTGCCAATTTTACATGCAAACGTTACTAAATTAACGTTTAAATTGATTTTTGTTTTTCCCATTTTCTCTTTCAGCGAAAAAACTGGCGTTAAGGCTGGCGAACTCTTTATGTCCTTCAGATCCATTTTCCAGGATGTACGACGCGCCATCGATTTTGTGCACATAAAAGGCAACCTAAAACAGAAAACAATCGAGGTACATTGTTTTTGTTTTTGTTTTTGCATTTTTTTAAATGATTTTTTTTAAATATATAGTAACTTTTCCATCTTCTTTGTAGAACTTGGATTACTACGTTAAGAAGGATCCACGTCTGCCCATGGTGCTCTCGCGTATACGCGAATCTGGTGCCAAAGTTTTCTTGCTCACCAACAGCGATTACAAATACACCAACATTATTATGTCGTATTTATTCGATTTCGAGCATGGCGCGCGGCCCGATGATCCACATCGCAATTGGAAAACCTACTTTGATGTGATTGTGGTGGATGCAGCGAAGCCACTTTTCTTTGGCGAAGGCACAATTCTCCGTCAAGTGGACACACAAACGGGCGCCTTAAAAATCGGCACACACATGGGACCCTTGCAGCCGGGCAAAGTCTATTCGGGTGGTTCGTGTGAGGTGTTCACCTCCTTCATCAACGCCAAGGGCAAGGATGTGCTGTACGTTGGTGATCATATTTTCGGTGATATTTTGAAATCGAAAAAGATACGCGGCTGGCGTACATTCCTCATTGTGCCCGAGCTGGTGCAGGAATTGCATGTGTGGACGGACAAGTGTCAGTATTTTGCAGAATTGCAGCATTTGGATGTTATGCTGGGTGATATGTACAAGTAAGTGACAGAAAAGCAGTCGTTTGTAAAAATTGTAAATTAAAAAAAAAAATTTATATATTTAAATAACACAGAAATCTGGACTCGAGCGCCAAGGAGAAACCGGATATTTCGAAATTGCGCACCAGCATACGCGATGTCACCCACAAAATGGACATGGCGTACGGTATGATGGGCTCACTCTTCCGTTCCGGTTCAAGACAAACATTCTTCTCCAGCCAAGTATCCAGATATGCCGATTTGTATGCGGCCACGTTCCTCAATCTCTACTATTATCCGTTTTCGTATATGTTCCGTGCACCGGCTATGCTGCTGCCGCACGAATCTACGGTAACGCACGAACAACGATTCCACATGGAGACACCGTCAATACAACGTTCGCGCAGCAAGAACGAAAGCGTTGATGGTGGCGCGTTGAGTACGATTTCATCGCCTACCGAAAAGCCGCACGAAGCTATGGCGTGCAACGAACGTGCGGATGGCAAAGATGCGGAAATTGAAAAGCTCGCCGAAGAATTTAAGGTATATGGCGTTTATGTTGTAATCATTTGAGGCCCAAATCATGATGCCAAAGAGTTTCGAAGACAGAATTCAATTATTTTCAAGCGGGTAGTTAATGGTTAGCGCTGCAGCAGTGCATTAATCCCAGCTAAGGGCAGCATGGCATTTTAGTTGTGAAATCAAGAGGTTGAATTAGATGGGTGATGAACATGATTCAATTATTAAAGGTTTGCTCACTTATGACATTAGAATTCTGACACTCCCTTACAAAAGGTCGCATTTAAAAAGGATGAAGAAAATGGAAATATTAAATAACTGTTTGCTTAAAATGGTAGTAAAATAGTCCTTTTTTAGTTAAATTATAAAAAAAATATAAAGTATAAACGGAAATTGCCAAGTATGATATTAAAAAAAAAATGGTTTTACTTAATGCCAGAATTATATTTTTATTAATTTAATTAATTAATATTAATTAATATTAATTATATTTTAAATTCAAAACTGATCAGATACTTCGTGATTATCTAAGTATTATGACCTTGAATTCGATCATAGAAGAAGCGAATCCATCATGAATTTGGTTGACTAAAAACAAACTTTGAACATACTCACTGCGCTTTACTTTACCATGCCTTGCCCACGTAAGTTTGGAGTTTTGACCACCCAGTCAAGAATATTCTTACATTCATAAATACTTAACAAACTACCTGCACTTATTTAAACTAATTATTATTATATCGACGGCAACTGCCGTAGTCGAATAGCTTGCTGCGTGACTACCATTTGGAAGTGCAAGGATTCAAAGCCCCGGACATGAAACACCAAACGATAGGAAATGTTGTTTGTAATAGCGGTCGCTCTTCGGCGGGCAATGGCAAACCTCCGAGTGTATTTCTGCCATAAAAAAGCTTCTCATAAAAATCATCTACCATCCGGAATCTGTGATTAATTACATATACAAATTCATCTGGCTCAAATTGTCAAAACGTCCATCTTTCACGGTCATTGGCCCAAAAAGATGAGCTATCATATCCTGATTTAAGCTGTATGTCAGGATGTTTTCCATATCGTTTTTTTATGGACATACTGAGCAAGTTCTTGTGTTTAAAAACCCTTTTCAAAGCACAATTTTTTTACTACAAATTTTACTTTTCTTCCAGTTTTGATAAAAATTTCTGGAGTTAGCAACCCAGTGTCTTGCTAAGGGAGCCGATTTGTCAAGAGGAAATGAGAAAGCTGCTTACTGAGCAAACCTTTTATTATTGAATCATGGGTGATGAAAAGTCTGAACTACATGTCAAATCTCGTAAAAATAAAATAGATATCGCTTAAGGCTTGAATTCAGAATGTTCTTTTCAGAAGTTTCTTTAAAAGTATAAATTTTATGGGATGTCTTGTAAAGATAACATATGTATATTAGCTTCTATGGGTATACCTTTTTTTATAAGAGTATACAAGGTGAAGTCCAAAATAAACAAGACTGAGCTAAAATAGAAACGACAGGAACTTTGCTCTGATAACTTCGAGTTTTTTTATTCAAAATAGTCCCCTATGACCTCGATATACTGTTTTGCGAGATCTAAAAGCTTTTCGAAAGAGTGTTTCAGGTCGTTGACCGGAATGTCCTTCAGGATGTCGGTACAAACCTTTTGGATGGCCTCTACGGAGGCAAACCGTTTTCCTTTCATGGCCAAATGCAATTTTCCGAATACGTAGAAGTCACAGGGAGCCATATTAAGCGAATACGGTGAGTGACAGTTGTTTAAAATGTGATTTCTAGTCAAAAAATCAGTCACAAGAGTGCATCGATGAGATGGTGGATTATCATGCAATAGGCGCCAGCTTCCTCCTTCGCGGTATTCAGGGCGAATTCAACGAATGCGATGCAACAAACAGTTCAAAACGCGAAGATATAAAATTGCATTGACGGTTTGACCCGTTGGCATGAACTTCTTGTAGACAATTCCCTTGGAATCATAAAAACAAATAAACATCGACTTGATTTTTGACTTTTCCAAACGCGATTTTTTTTGGTGGTGTCTCAACCATTCGGCACTTTGACGCTTAGTTACAGGTTTATGTTGAAAGCACCAGTTACAATGTTGTAAAGGAAGTTCTCGTCTTTTCTCGCCTCTTTAATGACGTCTTCGAATATTGAATCCTGAGCAATTTTTGGTCCTCAGTGCGGAGTGAAGCGTGCACAGACCTTTCGAGGGCCCAAATGATCAGTTAAAATGCGATAAATCGACGTTTTGGAGATATTCAACTCCGATTCCATGAATTTCAACGAAGATTTCGGTTCATTTTTAATAAATTTACGTATAATTTCAATGGAGTTTTCGTTGACTATTGATTTTGGGCGGCCCGTATTTTCATTGTCATTTATGTCCTCACAACCAACTCTGAAACGTGTAAACCACTCATGAACTCTGGCGCGACAACTCTGACAATCGTCGCCATAAACTTTTTTTTATCAATTCAAATATTTCGGTAAACGTTTTACCGATTTTAAAAGAAAATTACCTCTTTGTTCGAAACTCATTTTTGTACCGATGACACAAACATCCTGACACTTTAGACGCAATAACTTCGCTTCCACTGAACCGCGAACCGAATGTCACCAAACTTTCACTGAAAGTCAGCTAGGGATGTAACTAACTCATTAAAAGAATGGAGCCATCAAAAACATTTTTATGACGCCAGTCTTGTTTATTTTCGACTTCACCTTGTACATATATCATCATCATGTAGCGATTACAGCTCAGAGTGAGCTTTAGCTTCGTCCACAATCCTTTTCCAATCTGCACGATTCATAGCATAGTTCAGATCTACTTGGTCAAGCCAGGTTAACCTTGGACGTCCTCGGGCCCGGTTCGTTAGGGAGTTTGTTTTTGAAAAGGATTTTTGAAGACAGCTATCCTCCATGCGCGCAGTGTGTCCAAACCACCGAAGACCTTGCGATTTAATGTGTTTAATGGTATCTTCTACCCGGCATAGATGCAGCACCTCATCCTTGTAGCGTATTCGGTACTTTTAATCGTTACAGCGTATGGGGCCAAACACGTTCGCTGAGCACTTTTCGCTCGAACACTCTTAAGCTTGTTTCGTCTTTGCTTGTCCTTGTCCAGCACTCGCAGTCACACGACAGCATAGGCAGTATTTTGATTGATAGAGGTGGATTTTACATGCGCGTGTTAGCAGTTTTGACTTCAGCAATTTTGTGTAAGCGCAATATGCTTTGTTTGTTGTCAATATTCTGTCTTGCGTCCTGACTACCGTTCACATTTTTTGCTAACACTCCCAAATATTTGAAGTATTGAACTCCCTCAATATTAAAAATCCCGATTTCGATGTTTTCAGGATTCCGTCTCTATTCGCTGCGCGAGAACTTCAGATATTTAGTTTTGCCTCCGTTTGTTCTAAGACCTTCTGCTTTTGCACGACTTTCAATGTTGCAAAAAGTTTCAAAGAAATTCCTTTTGTTCCTTGCCAGTTTTGCGATATCGTCCGCATACGTGATTCTTATTCCTGAGAGACTAAAAAGGTTTCCAAGAATATATTACTATTCCATAGATGTTTTGCCGAATCTAAATCCATGTGCCTTCAGTCGCCTATACCCGATTGTCAATAAAAAAAAATGTAGTTTGTTGCTATTGCTGTAGTAGTCTTAACTCCCCACTAATCATCAAGGTTATCTATCTACGGAAAGCTCAGGAAACTTGGTCTCTCAACAGGATGGGAACGAACGAAGGGAGGATTATTTGAAGAGATTGCGGGTGTCACAGGAGCTCTCTATTCATGCAGATCATTTGCTGATACAGTTGAGGTCTTTTCTGGACAAGTAGAAGTGTAAGCTGCTACAAAGTTCTGAACTCAAATATGGTGTACAAGCTACAGCATAGTCAAAACCAGCCAAGAATGGCAATTACATAATAGAAGTATAGTTCGGACTCGAAGTAAACGGTGAGAGATACCAGGAACTGTTGACTGAATCTCACACGAGGTTTGCAGCGAGATGTGGTTTGGGAAGTATGGAGATCAGAGTGAGAATTTGAATACTGTCGGCTGAAGAACAAAGAGAACATGCAGGTCCTTTGGTTGATACTTTAAGGGCGTATCGACGTAATGTGCCAACACGGCTCAAAAGGATCCACAACGAAGGGGTGCTGAAATTACTGTGTGCCTGCTGTTCTCTTCCTCACAGATCCACTGGCAATAGCTGCGTTCATAAACTTGCTTTTTAGGATTGAAAGTCAGAATCAATACACGTCAATATTGTCTTAAGACTGGTTAAGGCAGCCGCAAATTTATAAAAGATCGAAAGATCAAATTTTTTCAAACATCAAAAATAATATTGTAGTTATTTTCGAAATTTCAAATTTCATTTCTATAAAAAAATATTATTGGGTATGAGAATAAGTTTCCGTCCTTTCTTAGCCAAAGTTACGAATGATTTAAACAATTAAATAATGCATGATATTATGTGAAGTATGTGCCATTGGAAGCTAAAACTTAACTCCATCTTTCAGGCAGTATACAGATTCCTCTGACGAAAAATTCGAGTTCTTTGGACTTGATCCATTCATTGGGCCAGTTTGCGATGCTCTGATAAGAAGTGAACCGCTCTCCAATAAGGGCTGACTGCATTGATCGGAACTGATGGTAGTCCGAAGGCGCAATATCTGTGGAATACGGCGGGTGGGACAAGATTTCCCAATTCAGTCTCTCTAAATATTTCTGGACCGTTTTAACAACTTGTGCATTGTCAGTTTGTCATGTCTACCGTCTCATTCCGGCCGCTTTTCTTTGAGAGCTCGATTCAAACGCATTAGCTGCAATCGGTAACTATCGCCAGTGATGGTTTCAGACGGTTTAAGGAGTTCATAATAGATGGCACCAGATTCACAATATAACATTTAAAGCATGAATACTTTTATCCGTTTTCGAAGGAACTGGTTCACCTGGTAGGTTCCAACTGTTTCGACGCTTAGCGTTATCATAATAGATCCTTTTTTCATTACCAGTGACGGTGCGATGCAGGAAACCTTTTCTTTTCTGCCGTTC
This sequence comes from Anastrepha obliqua, assembly GCF_027943255.1. NCBI lineage: Eukaryota > Metazoa > Arthropoda > Insecta > Diptera > Tephritidae > Anastrepha > Anastrepha obliqua. The sequence goes on along the minus strand of NC_072893.1, from coordinate 25,440,460 downwards.
AAGAGGCATCTCACACGTCACGAAACGTCTCTCGATATCCCTCTCAGTCAATTGATGGGGCACCCAATTACCTGCTTTCTGGACCATTCCCATCGCGTGCGAACGTTTACTGACGGTTGAACTGTCAACATCTAACTCTTTAGGCATATCATCAAGGGTTCGACATACGGCTTCATACAATAATTGTTGTAGTTGAACATCTTTGAATTGCCCCTCGCGATCTTTATCACTCACGTCGAAATAGGCACTTTGGAAGCGTCAAAACCACTCTTTACAAGTTGTATTTGATGCAGCGAGATTACCATAAATATTGATCAAAACACGACACGTATCAGCTACACTTTGGCGTCCCCTTTTGAGGCCGTTTTCACCGATTTTACGCATCGTCTTTTTAACTTTTATTTTTGACCGAAAAAAATCTTTATATTTTTTTTGACTCAATTTTTTTTCGGTGAAAAAATAACAATTATTTAAAGACTATTAAAAAAAAACATAATAGTTACCGTCCTTGATTTGTATCTATTTTTTCACTAAAAATTACTGCTATCACTCTCTCGGCACTCTTCTATTTATACGTACATTTTACCTTACCCAATTAACAAATTCGATTCCACTCTCTCTCTTGCAGTCAATGAATTCGGCTTGTTCGACCAACTCCACAGTGCCGCATACGCGTCCGCCAACACCACAAACGGTGACACACACACACGATGAGGACTACTCGGAGGAAGAGTCCGATCAACTTCCCAAATGTGATTGTCAACAGCAGCAGCAAGACGACACCGACTAGAATCGGCAGTAGTTTTCGTCTGTGTAACTTCAATTTGGCGCCTGAGAAAGAGAACACAAAATGAATACGTAAAAGGAGGATAGAAGACAAAACGGCGCGCCAGTCGCATTGTTGCGATTCATTCGATATTCCTCAGAGATTCTTTTGCAATGCGACGATTTTAAAAATGATTTTCCTTTTTTTTACCTACGCTGAGAAATTAATTTGTAAATGTTTATTTAGTATAACTAATGTACCTTTATTTAGTTTCATACGCAATACATTTTTTATTTTAATTATTTTTGAAGTAGAAAACAATGGTTGAATAAAATAAATAACATTTAACACATACACACACGCACCTTTATTTTAATAATTTTCATAATTTCATTGATTTCAATTACACTTCGCATCTTTTTGTTCGTTTCAACAACTCAATGATCTGCAGCCTGGGACGGGGAGATTGAGAGAATTTATAAATAACTGTAACTTGTCAATTAAACATAAAAAAATTGTATTTATGAGAAAAAATTTAAGGTTTTTTTAGCTCAATAATAATGATGATTTGGTATTTTATTCGACAAAAAAAATTAGATACACCTTCAGTAAATGGAATCAATAGAACCCATAGAAGACAAATTAAGGGGTAGGCTAGTAGGGGTAGGAGGCCCGAAAAAATGATGATTTTCAAAATTTTTTTGTTTTTGCAGTCAATTGCTTTATTTTACAAAAATAAAAACATAGCACTAAGACAACATGTTTCGACTCGACTTTAGCAACATTTAAAAAAAATAATAATTGTAAAAGTTATCGCTGTTTGTGTGGAGCCCGTTTCTCCAGAAGTCCCTTGCAGTGATCATCACAAGTCCTTGGAGATTCATCGAAAATCAATCGGACAAGAAAAATTAGTTCCATTAATTGATAATCTTGTGCCTGACGAAGCTTTTTTTCAAACTTAACAATATGGCGGCCTCAGGAAATATTTTTCAGATTTTCGAGAAAAAACCGACAATTGTTTAAAAAAAATCGAAATTTTTGAAAAAAAAATCTTTCGATCAGCACGAGTTTTTTATATTTTTCAAAAGCAGTATAAATTTAATTGAAATCTACCGAGCGGTTTTTAAGTTACAGTGATCACCAGTTCAAAAAAACATAGTTTTGAGAAAAACGCATTTAAAGTTTTGCTATCGAGCTCCGGAGCGCCCGAGCGCCCTTTCTTAACTCGAACAGTATTTGTCGGATTCACTTCAAATTTTCACACAATATTTTTAAGATATTGCACTTTAAAAATGCAAAAAAATCCATTTTGTTTTTTAAATTCTAACTACCCCTAACCCCTTAATCGAGTTGCGTTACCTTGACCAGTTTTGACTACTTCTTTTTTTTTGCAATTTTAATAATTTATTTTTTCTAATAAAAATATATCTCATTCTACATCAAATATCACATAATTCAAAGTTTCGAACTTTGTAAACAATTAAAAAAAATTCAACAAATTTGCATCAAAATTTCAAAATTTTTAACTAGAACTTTTGGAGAAAATTATGATACGCACTTTCCTAGCCAAGTAATTTTAGTATAAGAAAGTGCAAGTTTGAAGTGGCTTAAAATTCACGTTAATATTTTTTCCTAACAGTGTTGCGCCAATATCATATAATTCAAAGCTAAAAAAAAATTGTAAAAAATTTAAAAAAAAATTTTAAATTAAAACAATGTTCATAATTTAAAACAGTTTCAAAATTTGTAATCAAAATTAAAAAAAAATTACTACAAATTTTTTTTTTAATAAATTTTGTGTTAATAAATTTTTTTTATAATATTTTTTTAATTAATTTTTTTAGTCATTTTTTTGTAATAAATTTTTTTTTAATAATTTTTTTTTATCACTTTTTTCTAATACTTTTTTAATAATTTTTTTTAATTATATACTTTTTAATACATTGTTTTTAATAATTTTTTTTTACTACTTTTTTAATAAATTTTGTTTTAATAACTGTTTTTTTAATAATTTTTTTTTAATTATACACTTTTAAATAATTTTTTGAAAATGTTTTTTTAATAAATTTTCTTTTAATAATTTTTTTTTATAAAGTTTTTGTTTTAATAGTTTTTTGTAAAAAATTTTTTTTTATTGCATAATTTTTTTTATAAACTTTGTTTTATTACATTTTGTCATTATATATTTTTTAATACATTTTTTTGATAAAATTTTTTTTAATACTATTGTTTAATAAATTTTGTTTTAATAATCTCTTTTTAATAATTTGTTATGTTTTGATACATACCTATTTTTTAATAACTTTTTGTAATACGTTTTTTTTAATAATTTTTTTTTAATAAATTTTTTTTTAATAAAGCTTGTTTTAAAACATTTTTCTTTAATATTTTTTGGTAATTAATTTTTATTTCATAATTTTTGTTTTTAACATTTTTTTTACAAAATTTTTGTACATATATTATTATATACCTATCTTTTTTTTAACATTTTTCTTAATAATTCTTTGTTTTCAATAAAACTTTTTTTATAAATTCTTTTCAATAAGTTTTTTTTTAATAATTTTGTTTTTTTGTTTTAATAAAATTTTTTAAATAATTTTTTTTTTTTTAATAAATTTTAATATTTTTTTAATTAATATTTTTTTAAATAAATTTTTTTTAATAAATGTTTTTAACACATCCTTCTTTAATTTTTTTTAATAACTTTTGTTTCAATACATTTATTTAAATAACTTTTTTTAATAATTTTTTGTAGTAAATAATTTTTTTTTTTAATTTTTTCAAAAAAAATGTGTGCTATTAATTTTTTTTAATAATTTTTTTATTTAATTTTTTTTTATTAAAAATGTTTTAATACACCTTTTTATTATTAAATTTTTTGTAATACGTTTTTTTTTAATTTATTTTTTTTAATACTTTTTTTTATAGGGGGTGGTTAAATTTTGAATGTGCACCACACCTAAACGTCAACGACACCGTTGGACTTCTTTCTTTGGGGTTATTTGAAAGAAAAGGTGTACGTCGATAAGCCAGCAACAATTCAAGACTCATCCTTTAGGAGATAATTCGGCACATTAACGGCATGGAACCTCAATTATGCCTCAACGTCATCGAAAATTTGGACCATCGGATGGAGGTGTGCCGCCGAGGCCGCGGCGGCCATTTGGCCGATATTTTGTTGCATACGTAATTAAGCCATACCAATATTATCATAATAAAGAGAAATGACAATAATTTCCTACAAAAATTGTATTTTATTCAAAATCAACACCGGCCCTTGAAACTTAACCACCCTTTATATGTTTGGCTTTTTTCGCATATAATGTAATACAGTTTAATTTTTAGTTTTCATATAACAACTAGTTGCTTTTCATTTCTGTGATATTTTTTCTTATTTAAAATAATATTTGCAAGAGTAAAAAGAAATAGTTTTACTAATAGGTATCAGTCCAATGTGTTTTGTCCGACACTGTATATATGTTCTCAAAAATCCCTCACAGAATCTAGAAAATGTTTTTTTATTGAAAAAAAAATTATATAATTCTCTCTCCCTGTCCGATCTGCGAATTAGCACTTAAGTTTGCGTACTTTTCAAACTGAAAGTCATTAACGATCTTGCATCATTCCGCCAAAAGCCAAAAACAATAGCATAGCCATAGTCAATAACATGAACTGGTTCCCTCAGAAGTAGAATAGGTATTCAGCGAAACATAAATGCCTACATATAGACATATATACATTTGTACGTACGAGGCTTATGTATGTATGAAATCACGCCTAGATCATAAAATTAGAGAATTTCTAACGATACGAATTTTTGCAAAAGAATTTTCATACCTACAAAACTTAGCATAATAAAAAACATATTTGCGAAAAACTCAAAAAAAGGAAATATTTATAAAAAAAAATATATAAAAATTATATCTACCCTTAAATGCAATATTATTATTTTTAAACAAGTTTAAAGTGTTCATGAAAATAAAATGGATTTTCAAAAGAAAAATTAACAAGCAAATATTTTATGTATACGCAATTCACTTATTTGCTTTACATCGATGTATTTAAATTTGCATTAGTGTGCGTAAATTGCGAAGAAATGTTGTTACAAAGCAAAATAAAAATATTTACCGCTAATTAGCCGAAATACTACATTGAGTTAACCGTTCTTAAGTGATGTATGTATGTGTATACTTATATATGTATATCACAATGATAAAAACCGTTATATCCGCATACAAAGCATATATATTCCAACAAATGTGAAAACAATAATAACAATAAAGTTAAAGCAATACGTAAGAAAGCTGCAGATTTTTAGTTTATTTTTCACACGGTTTTCTTGAAGCGCCGGGTGCTGTATTGATTTTTCACTTATTACTTAGTAGGTGATTTTTACAACCTATAACCAGATATCGTTGTTGTTATATTAGTAGTATTCTTACAGCCTAGATAGATGGCGGCGTTAATAGAGATTACCAGGGCAGTTAATGCTGATTAAAATTGAAGTGTGACAGACGCTTATTACGCGGCTTAGTAAACAGCTGATTTGCTTATTAGATAGTTTTGTCAGTAAAAGATAGGCCGCATGCATGATTCAATGATAAAAGGTTTGCTCAGTAAGCAGCTTTCTCGTTCTCTCTTGACAAATTGGCTCCCTTAGCAAGACACTCGGTTGCTAGCTCTAGAAATGTTGAGTAAAAGTGGAGGAAAAGTGAAATTTGTAGAAAAAACATTTCATTTTCAAAATGGTCTGCTTACGAATAACAACTCGCTAAAGAGTATTCATCAGTATGTTCAGGACTATGGTAGAATGACATGAAATACATACCGCTTAAGTCAGGACATGATAGAGTAATTGAGGCAATACGATATCGATGAATGGAGAATTTACATAGCTTTATTTCTTATGATGTGGTGATTCAGACGGAATTCATGTTTGGCAAATAGCTAGCATTTCTCAAAGAGTTACGGCAGGGAGTATAATTGGATAGTCCCGACGCGATCTATAACATTTCAGACCTCATTATAAAAAAGTTGGGATTGACGAAACTTGTTTCCAATGAGCCCACCTTCCCATGGATGGATGAAGTGTCCAGAGGAGGCTTAGCAAAGCACAGTACCAGTACTCATAAAAAACCATCTACCGGAATAGGTTTAAAACTGTAGGTCCTTCCAATTGTGGAATGCGCACTACAAGTAGGAGAGGGGATCTCGGCGAAACACCTAACAGAATTGTACGCGCCAATTATTTATTTATTTTTAACAAAATAGTTTCATATTGGCGAAGCTTCGCAATTTAGCGATCGGTTGTAAATTTAAAAATTAATTCAGAAAATAAAATCTTGGATTAAGTGAAATAATTTCTTGTTTTAATATTAGACTTGGCAATTTCCGCTAATAACTTCTATTTGTACCATTCTTATTCTTTACTTTCAAATATTAATTAAAATTTATTTTTAAACCGTTCGCAGTTTCTTTCATTTAAGTAGAAAAATAATTTTTTGCTACCATTTTTACCAAAAAGGCTTTAATATTTTCCACTTTATTCACCTTCTTAAATACAACCTTTTGTAAGGGAGTGTCAAAAATCGAATGTCAGTAGTGAGCAAACCTTTAATAATTGAATCATTGGCCGCATGCCACAAATACGGGTATTAACTGCCCTGATACTAAAAAATATTTATTTATTTAAAAAAAATCTTAGACCTTCTCTTGAAAAGTGGCATTATTTTTCATTCACAATAGATTTTAACTGTCATTTTTCGGTAATGTTACCTTCGCAAATTCCCCTAATCTGCTTAAATTATGTAAAGAGGGGATAGAGGGGTGAATCCCCCATCTTAAAACTGGAAACCGCATCCTCAGAAGGCTTACAGGTTTTAAGTAATCTATTGTTAAAGTTATGTGATTTAGTAACAGTTGGTGTTACCAGACACCTCATTTACAAAAGAAGTTCGTATGCAGAGACGTTCACTGCAGTGATTTTTGCTTTAGTGTAGAAATGAGAAACATTTTTTTTATGGAGAATTTGGAATAAAAATCCTGCTATTATCTAGATTATGTTGTCCACGTTATGAGTTAGTATTTCATTTTTATTAGCTAATACCAGGTGCGGGTTGTCAATAAACGAATTTTATTTACATAAAAAAAATTAAAAAGTAATAGGTTTTTGAAAACATTTTAATTTTTTCAATATAATTTTTATTTTTCAAGGAAAAATATTCAGAAAAAAATTAAAAAAGTTCTAATTAAAAGCAAAATTTATTTAATACTAAAAAATTGTTTCAAAAAATTGACAAAAAAGTATTTTTTTTTTTAATTAAAAAAAATTATTTTTTTTAGGATAAAACATACTTACAAAAATTTGAAAAGTATGGGTTTTTACAAAAAATTTAATTTTTTCAAAATAATTTTTATTTTTGTAGGAAAAATATTCAGAAAAAAAATAAAAAAAGTTCTAATTAAAAACAAAATTTATTTAAATAACATTAAAAAATTGTTCAAAAAAATTAAAAAACAAAGTATTTTTTTTTATTATTTCTTTTTTTATTACAAAAAAATTATTTTATTTCTAATTAAAAACAAAATTTATTTAATACAAAATTCGATTGTTTCAAAAAATTAAAAACAAAGTATTTTTTTTTATTATTTTTTTTTTTAATTAAAAAAACATTATTTTTTTTAGGATAAAACATACTTACAAAAATTTGAAAAGTATGGGTTTTTACAAAACATTTTAATTTTTTCGAAATAATTTTTATTTTTGTAGGAAAAATATTCAGAAAAAAATTAAAAAAGTTCTAATTAAAAACAAAATTTATTTAAATAACATTAAAAAATTGTTCAAAAAAATTAAAAACAAAGTATTTTTTTTATTATTTCTTTTTTTATTATATTAAAAAAACTATTTTATTTCTAATTAAAAACAAAATTTATTTAATATTAAAAAATTGTTTCAAAAAATTAAAAACAAAGTATTTTTTTTATTATTTTTTTTAAATTAAAAAAACATTATTTTTTTTAGGATAAAACATACTTTCAAAAATTTTAAAAGTATGAGTTTTTTCAGAACATTTTAATTTTTTCAAAATAAAGCCTATAAGGTTCTAACGAGCGTTTTGTATGAAAGGATGAAGCCCACCATCAAGCCACTGATCGGACTTTATCAGTGTGGCTTTTGACCTGGAAAGTTCACCATCGAACAGATATTCACAATACGCCAAGTCTTGGAAAAGATCAATGAAAGAAGAATATGTGTCGATTCATCTTTTCGTCGATTTCAAAGCTGCATTCGACAGTACGGAAGGGAGTTACTTGGTTGCCGCGATGTCTGAATTTGGTATCCCCGCAAAACTAATACGGCTATGCAAGATGACGTTGTTCAATACCAGCAGTGCCGTCAGAATTGGGAAGGACCTCTCCGAGCCGTTTGATACCAAACGAGGTTTCAAACAGGGTGACTCGCTGTCGTGTGGTTTCTTTAACCTGATGTTGGAAAGGATCGTGAGAGCCGCAGAACTTAATCGCTAATATTTTATAAGAGCGTACAATTGTTGGCGTATGCCGATGATATTGACATCATCGGCCGCGTTGTCAGATCTGCGCTCTCCAAACTTGATAAAGAGGCAAAGCGAATAGGTCTAATGATGAATGAGGACAAAACGAAGTACCTCCTGTCATCAAACAAACAGTCGGCGCACTCGCGTATCGACACCCACGTCACTGTTGACAGTTATGATTTCGAGGTTGTAAAGGACTTCGTATACTTAGGAACCAGTATTAACACCGATAATAATGTCAGCCTGGAAATCCAACGTAGAGTCTCTCTTGCCAACAAGTGCTACTTTGGACTAAGTAGGTAACTGAGCAGTAAAGTCCTCTCTCGACGAACAAACTGAACACTCTACCAGGCTCTCATCATGTCCGTCCTAACGTATGGCGCAGAAGCGTGGACCATGACAACATCCGATGAGGCGTCACTTGGAGTGTTTGAAAGAAGGATTCTGCGGAATTTTTTTCATCTTTTGCACATTAGTAACGGCGAGTATCGCAGGCGATGGAACGATGAGCTGTATGAGTTTTACGACGACCCGCTGATGGTAGGAGAGGAAGAGGAAGGTCCCGTCTGCTTTGGAAAGATCAGGCGGAGAAGGACTTGACTTCACTTGGTGTGTCTAACTGATACGAGAAATAAACCAACTTTGTTAATCTCGGCCAAAATCGCGTCACCGTCAATTAGAAAGAAGATTATCCGCGTGGGCGGCTTTCGGGCACGTTTCACAAAAATAATCCTCATTAGTCCAACTCCGACTACGCCATCCACAGTATTTTTGAATAGAACTCCTTTCCGCGTTAAAACCATTAAACCAAAAATTAAAACGTCATATGAGTGTGTGTAGTAAGGAGGTACAAGTACAATACTTAATGAAATACTTCACTTTTTTCATATATCTGTTTGAAATTGCTAATCCTACTGCAGGTTTCTGTAGAAGTGGAATATCATTCATATATATTATAGTATAATAGGCGCGGCGCGCACGCATCTGTTAGGTATTTTGCCAAACCTCTACTCCATTTTTTGATGTGTGTACTAATATTTTTTAAGTTTAAGTTAGCCATATAGCACTATATGGTTTCCTTCGATTGAATTGAGTCGAATGAGGTGATCATCGATGAAACAAACGTCTGTTTTGAGAACCTCGAGAGTATTTTTGTGTTTTCAATTTGTTTTTGACGTGATAACGTCTTATAATTCGATGTAGCCGGCTGCACGCACGAAAAAATGTGTCGTTACCTTGCTTATTTGCCGTTACCTTGCTCATTTGTCGTTACCTTGCTTATTTGCCGTTACCTTGCTCATTGTCGTTACCTTGAATGAACTGCAAGCGAAAGCGCGGAACGAACGACAAAGCAAACGAACGGCAACGTTCGACATCTTGCTCTCTCCTACTTAAGTGAGCGTATATATACATATATGTATATGCGCATATGTACATATATAAATTCACGTATTTGTACTTGCATATGCCTTCTTATTGATTATTATTAATTTGATTTACTTGAAGAATTTAAAATAAAACCAAGTTTGTTAATAATACCTGTTGTTTTAATGTTATTATTATTAATTTTTGTATTATACCTATATGAAGGAAAAAATATATGGTAATATTTACCATATACCTTATAAGATATGTTGTCTATACTAATATGTGTATATAAACATGCATATACATATACAATTTAGCGCAATTTTCAAAAAGAACAAATCTGTATGTAAAGTTGCATACAAATCATATGGGCATATCAAATGTACGAATCTATTCCGTATGCAAGCAAATGCAAGCTAATGTGCTTGACCGGCAAGCGAGAGTGCGGAACGAACGACAAAGAGCACAATCGGCCCCCGCGTTCGGCAACGTTTGACATCTGGCTCTGTCCTATTTGAGTGAGCATATATGTATATGTATGTATATGCGCATATGTAGGTATATAAATTCACATATTTGTATTTGCATATGCCTTCTTCCTGTGTGCATGGTAATGAACCATTTTTCTGTTGAGAATAGGACGACGATAGAAAAAGTAGGAAATGAAAGGGAGTGTTTCGAGTGTAAAGTGTCTTGAAAAAGGCAAATCGATGATGGTGCCTCTTAGTGTTGTTGACTTATTAACGTCTGATGCACAATCGAAATTGAAGATATCTTTCATGAATTTGATAAATGTTTCATCATTTTGCACGTTTGTGTAAATTTAACTTGACCTATTCCATTGTAATTCCATTTACCTCCTCCTCTATATCCATACAAAATATCTATCAAACAAATAAAATTAAAATTTTGTTTTGACAATTGCAACCATTCCATCAATATTTTCTTATGACGTTGTCACGTTAAACTGTCGTCAGTAAACCGACTTTACAGGCAACCTCTTTTTTTGTTTTGGAAATTGGAGACATGTTGGATGTGACGTATTCAGAGTCGAATTATCCATAAGAGAGTGTAGAGGTTAAGCAGAAATAACTGCTGGTCACCTACATAAACGAAAAGGCTCTCTGCTGTCCAACTAGCGCGCATCATACACATACAACTCTACAGCATCCCAAGCAGCTACAATGCAAGTGTAAGTCGAGTGCTGTGAGAGCGACCAGGGCAGTTAACAGCAAAAAGGAAATATGTGTGAAGTTTGCCGTCATCCAATTAGAGAGCTTGAGAGCCAATGCAGTTGACAGCAAAGAGGAATCGAGTGTGAAGTTCCCCTGCATCCAGTTAGAGAGGTGTTGGTTAAATGGACTTCTGTTGCAAATGGACCAATTTGGAGATCACTACGGTTGCTAGCTTTGCTAAGCTTTACTGCGTATACAATATTTTTTTTTTTAATTCTTATTGTTAATAAATACATATTTTATAACTTAGACAACTGGCCGACAATTTGAAAATGTTTCATCGAGTGAAAGTTTAATTTGGTTTTTTGTATCCTGAATGTCAGTATTATTACTCCGACTTGGTTAACCTGGCGCTGGGTGTATCGAGCTACATAAGCACTGTTATTTTTGGAAAATTAAAGATTCCTTTCGAGTTTCAGTATTTTATTAGCGCACTTTTGCGGCCTCGGTAGTTTAGCGTAAGTGCACTAACCTGCCATCCCAGAGGTTGTCGGTTCGAATCTCACGTAAAACACGGTCCTCACACTTTTCCAAATTTACCTACTTTCCTAGTTTCCAAAAAAACAAAACCCCCAATTCCATTCCTTAACCCCAAAAACTTATCCTTTCCATCCTTAGTCTGCGCATTATTTGCATTGTGGCTGCTAAAACAAGCAAACAAAAACACACAGTTACACATTGCATTAGTGGCACCAGTAAGAGGAAACGGGCAACCGCGGTAGTAGCGTAGACAATCGAAATTTAGCGAAGTCCTCAACCATCTGTGCGATACTTCTGGCAGAAAAATGTGAAACACAGATGGCGCTCCAAGCAGTAAGAAGGCGTTGTTTCTAAGCAACTACAGGTGGGTATTCCGGTACTACTTAGGACTGGTAGCGGTAGGCTATTACTACTACTCCTACTCTGCCAGAAATCAAATACATAGATTAACAAAACCAACGCAAGACCGAGTCTTGTTGAGGCAGATGGAGTTAAGATTAACTTTTCATTAACTTAACTTGCCATTGCCTGCCGAGGGGCCACCGCTTTAGAAAACAACTGTCTATTGTTTGGTGTTCATGCGTGGAGATTCCACTGTGCGCAATCCCGAATGGTAGTCACGCGCCAGCCCATTCGACTACGGTGATGGCCTTTTTAGAGTAGAATAAAAACAAATATTTTCTCATGTTCAATGGTAATAAATTTTTATATGTTTAGTTCGAATATATGAAAGAAAGCTTAATATTATTGCTGCACACAAGCCCGTATGCATTTAATTACAATTTAGAGTAGAATCTTAAAGCTGCTTAATGGCATTTGTATCACATATAAGCTCATTGTAGATTTGCTCATTAGTGTTGGGATTCTTCAAGTCAGTCACGAACTCAATAGCATCATCCTGATACAGGGGAGAAAGAGAGACGAACAAAAAATATTTGTAAATTACTAAACTATATTAAAAACTCTCAACTCCTTAACTTACATCGAACAGCACATTCTTGGCGTCCTTTTCGTATTGGCCGAATAGTGTAAAGACATCGGGCATTCGGCTACCTTTGGCAAACTTCGTTGAAAGCGAAGCAAACAGATGCCTGCAGGTCTCTTGCTCAACTGTAGTCATGCTATCGCGTATGAAGACTGCCTTTGGCAAGTCAACTTCCAAATTACAAGTCTGGTACTCGGTAACCGGTTTCACATCCAAGCTGGCACACACCAGCTGCTTGTTCTTGTATTGATCCAATTCACTGGAATGCACAATAGCGAGATTCTTGTCGGTGGACGGCGTGGTCTGACAGGGATTGATATTGCGACGTTTATTCAAGAAGAGCGCCGCCTGACGAGCGCGTTCGTTTTGCGCATCAAAGTTGCTGTGTGCAAGACGATAGGATTTTCAATAAGAAAAAATGTATAGAATGTGTAACTAAATTATATGGTTGGCTACTCACATTGGCAACTTTTGTACATCCTTGCTAACGCTCGGCTCTACAATGGCCACATACACATTGTCTGGTCCGTAGCTTTCATAAACGATCGGTTTGAGTTTGAGATCGCGCGCCTGTTTGTAGTTGTTGCCGTTTACCACAACCAAATCAGCCGTTTTATTTTGAACGGCAATCAAACAATCGTTCTCCTGCACGCACTCCAACTCTGGACGGATATCACGCGAATAGGCGGCACGGTGCATCGTTTCACATTTGGCCAATTCAATGTCGGTCTGCACACAGAGGCGCATTTTCCTAATGTCGCTGACATCACGTTCGATAACATCCTTATAGCCGGCACGCTCCAAATACACTTTTGGTTCAACCGCTTCCGGTTTGCTGTAATAGGTGTTGTTCTCGTTGATGAACAAATGTGCAACGGCCTTTTGGTTCTCGGCATGTAAACCATTCTCAAAGAATTTCTCTAGACGATTTTGCAAGTTGTGCAACTTCTGCTCGCCATTTACCGCATCGACATTCGAAATGTAACCAACCCATGGGCGTTGAGCCCACGAACAAGCGGGACCGGTAACGGGGCGACGAGTGCCATCCTCACAGAGGTATTCGAATTCCGAAGGATCGCCTTCAGCTTTGGAGCCGGGCGTGAGCTGCAAATGTAAAGTTGAATTGTAAGGTGGAAATTTCTTTTGCTTTTTTCACTCGTCATTCACTACTTACGCCAAAGTATGACTTGATGTATTGCACCTTGGTGAAGGCCACCTCACCCTTGCCCTTGTCCAAGCAACGAATTGCGCCATCATAACCAGAAAATATGTCAGGATAGTTGCATTGTTCGGGTTTCTCGCAAAGTGCGCACAAATTGGAGTATTTCTTCTCTGTTGGAAACGAAGGATATCGAATTAGAAATTCAAATTCAATTGCAGCTGAGCGTGCCAGCTATTAAGGCTCAACTTCAAGTGACTTACTCAGTAGACGATCAGTTTCGGGATATGGCGAATAGGTGCCAACCAGACAGGATTGTGTGAAGAACTCCGACAGGGCTTTCAATTCACGTTCGGTGGCGGTTATTTCGGGATCCAGAGAGATTTTAAGAATATGCGTATTCTTCAATTTAGTAATTGGAATCTAAAAAAGAAAGAGGAGGCGGCCGCATGCCATGAGTTAAATAGTGGTATGTGCACATGTATGTAAATATGTATAATATGTATGCATGTGTATGTATGTAAGCGAGTAGAAAAGTAGCAATAAACTTGTTGACCTACGCAAACTTGTGATTTCACTAATTAACTGGACGTAAAACTGGTATTTTGCATGGGAAAAGAGCCGCTTTGCATAGTCACGAACCGGCAATTCAAATTAAAGTAGCTTGGCTGCTCTAATAGATTCTGATTGCTTGATGAACATTTTCTTGATTTCACTGCATGGCTAATCTGGAAATTATTTAAGTGCAGCCAAGCAAGATAAGTGGCGCTGTGGAATATTTGCGCTCTTTAGAGGAAATTAAAGGCATGCAAGCGGCTCAGATGGGTTGTGAAGATGAAATGTAGCAAGCGCTGTACTTATATGGAAAAGTTGATCTTTAAAGGCCCAACTTCGGCGTTTCCAGCTAAAAATGTGTATGCATTAGGCGTCTTGTTCGACTTCATTTCATTTAGGAGCTTAACTATCGCACAGACTACAAGTAGATTGCATGAAGTGCAATTGAAATGAAATTTGAAAAGTCGAGCCAAGAAGCACCGAGAGATTTGGTAACTCCTAAAACACTCAGTCTCAAAAACCCATTGCATTTAATGATCAGGCGTAAAGCAGGCCACTGTCACCTCTTCACTTCACCATCGTCTTAGCCGACGTTATAAACCAATTGACCCTGCAGAAAAGAAGCATCTCGTATGGAGTTTCACCAGACATCTTGAAGGTCCATGTCGTCGATGATATCTGCCACCTCTCTCAAACAAACTTGCAAGCGAAGGCGGACAGACTAGTTGCGCTGGCACGCACTGTCGGACTGGAGGCCAACATCGCCAAGACCAAGGCTATGAGAGCCAACCGCAATGAAGTAAGGCATTTAATGGTTGACGGGTGCCCGGTGGAATCCTGCTTCTGCTACCTTGGCTCACAACATCCTGTGAGGAATCACCGATGCGAATCCGATGGAGTATTCTCTTTGTGCCATTTTGGAGAGCCAAGTCCGAAATAAAAGATTCACCAGTCTCGAGGCGCTAAAAAACTCCATTGTCCGCGAGTGGGCCAAAATACCTACAAGTCACATTCGAGCAGCTTGCGATTGTATTCTGGACCGTCTCAAGGCCATCGTCAAGACAAAAAGTGGTCATACTGAGCAAAAATAAATTGATTCTTAATTTTGTATTATTTTCACATACAGGGTGGCTGATGAAAGCCGCTACCAAAAAAAAATTGAATAACTTTTTTTCTTTTTAAGTTATCTGTTCCATTTTTGTTTTAATTTGCAGATTGTACTTTAAAATTTATTAAAATGGATAACTGGGACACGCAAACAAGAATTTGGATAGTCCGCCGCTATCACGTACTGGAGTCCGTAGTTTTGGTACAGAGAGAGTACAGGCGGATGTTTGGCGGCGATCCCCTGAGCAGATGGACCATAATGAGACTGGTGAATAATTTTGCTGTGCAAGGAACAGTCGCAAGAAGGCCTTATCGTCGAAACCCACCAGTTCGGACGGAGGAAACGATCGCTGCTGTAGCTGCAGCTATACAAAGCAATCCAAGGGTTTCAACAAGAAGCTTATCTGCTCAACTTGGTGTCAGCCGACAGTCTTTGCAAACAATAATGCACAAAGATTTAGACTTATTTCCCTACAAAATTCAAATGGTTAACAAACTGAATGCAGCAGACTTGCCGATTCACTTGCAATTTTGCCAGAAGATCCTGCAAATGGTGGAAGAAGACCAAAACATGTTAAACTGCCTTTTCATGTCTGATGAGGCCCATTTCGATTTAAACGGCAATGTGAACAAACAAAATTGTCGAATATGGAGTACTTCTAACCCACAGATACTCCACGAGACGGAATTGCATCCTCTTCGCGCGACAGTGTGGTGTGCGGTTTCTTCACGCTGTATTGTCGGGCCTTATTTTTTTTGAAGAAAATGGTCACACCGTTACGGTTACTGGAGACCGTTATTTGAAAATGCTGAAAGAATTTTTCCATCCAGAACTACGCCGAAAGAGAATTCCTTTCAACTCTGTGTGGTTTCAACAAGATGGGGCAACGTCTCACATAGCCCAGACTGTTATGACAGAGTTGCGACGAAAATTTCCCAATAAACTGATTTCAAGAAACTCCGAATTTCGTTGGCCCCCCAGGTCGCCTTACCTTACTGCACGTGACTTTTTCTTGTGGGGTTTATGTAAACAAGAAGTATATAAAACAAAGCCAACAAATTTGGATGAACTAAAACAATCCATTCGGGCAACAATTGCGGCTATTCCTGTCGCAACTCTCAAAGCAACTCTCAAGCATTTAAATTCAATTATTTTTAAAACTAGTTAAGCTACATTTAATAAAATTTAATGACCTTCAACTTGAAAAAAAAAATGAATTCCATACACTAAAAAAAAAGTTATTTGAGTTTCTTAATGTAGCAAAATTCATCAGCCACCCTGTATTTTTCACTCTGAATTGAATAAAAGTAATTTTCCAAACTAAATTTATGGCCTTTTTTATTGGTTACACTTCGAGTGCCGGGCCCTGTAAAAGCTAATGATGACCATATCGAATGAAAATAATTTTTTGTTTTTGTAATATTTACAGGACTAAGTAAAACTAACTGCATTAAAAAAAGTATAATATTTTCATATCTATAACGGACTTAACTTGTAACAGAACTTATGGCGGGACTAAGTATTTTTGCCTTGAAAGGTATCCTCATCAGCCGTTCAGAGGCGGCGCATAAAATTGTAGCTCCCTCCATTTATGGAAAAAGTCGCACAACCACAAAAAGGAGGAGGAGCTCGATCAAACAACTAATATAAAAAGCGCCAAAAAGCCCATATTTGCTTGGTACATGGCTGTAGTGTCATCGATATCTCGTACAGTACCGATGAAAAATTTAATATTTATGCTCGTTCTCAAGGTGACGATCCCCACTAAGAAAATTATTATTATTATTTTTTTTTGGTTTAGTCAGTTGTGAGTTACAGGGTGTTCGCAAGGGAAGTCAACAAAAAGAAAATTTGGTACATTTTATATTTTTTCTTTGATAAAGACGAAAATGCAAGCCAGGCCGCTGAAATTGGAATGGTGTTTAACTGTAACAGCTTCGTCGATTCCGTTCAGTCATTTTTCATGCTAAAAAAAATGTCGATAAAATCACGCAAATAATCGAAGTTGGCGGCATTTAGTAGTCCTAACATCGCCCAGGAGCTAAAGTTCGACCAGTTTTCAACCATTGGCGCAAAAATTTTACGCAAAAATAATGGGTTTCTCTTTTCCCAAACTAATATAATAATACTAATAATCACAGCAGGTCTTCTATTTGTTGTTGTTTTTTTTCAATCACTTTAAAATTTCACTCACCTTATAGCCCACATTGCGTCCGAAGCCGGTGTGACAGGATTTCTTGCCGCGCAACTCCTTCAAGCTGTTAATGTTCGAATTTTTCTTCACCAAAATAATGCCCTCATAACGGAACTCCGCTGCAATGGAAACATATTTTTTTCAAAATGTTTTTTCACATAAATTTTTCAAAGTATTGCATTCACTGTATGTAACTATCACCAAAACCACCACCACTACCACTTGCTTATCAGCTCACTACTCACCGTCCTTATCAGCCTTGGAGCGAATTTCGGAGACGACGCGATAATCCTGATTCTTCGTGTGATAAGCGACATACATATCCTCCGGTTCGCTGGCGAGCACATCAGCCTTACGCTGATTGATTTTGTCCAAACAATCGATGCGATCACGTCCAGCCACGCATTCCATTTGTATGCCAGCCTCCGAGGGATCCTTCAACAGATCCAAACAATCTTTGTAATACAGTTGCGGCACGCACATGCGATCTACATACATACATACAGATATATTTGGAGAGTGAAATAATTTTTATTTTTTGTTTGTTTTATTAATAAAAAATGTATTTAAGCAATTTGTATTTATTCCATTTTTGTTTATGTGGCTTACATATTTGCTCGTCAGCTTGGACCGAAGCCAAACTGACCACGCCCAATAGGGCCGTAGCCAAGTAAACTATTGTCGTATAACCCATTTTAGCGCTGCTCATTCAAACGCGTCCAATACTTAACTGTTGAGTGCATCGCCAGCCAGTTTCTTTTTATAGCCGACGCGGCTCTATACTAATTTCGTCGTTGGCGTTGTCGTCATCAAGATCGGAGCCGGCTTTGCAGCAGCTCAGTGGGCTAACGAAATGCTCGGGAATCACCAATTGATTAATTTTTCTTTATTTTTGCAATGTTTTTATTTTCATCTCTTTAGCTGCGCTGGGCTGGGCGTAGTTGCTTGACTTTGCTTTGATTATATTGTTTTTCCCTAATTGTGCGATTACTTTTTCTATAATTTTGTATGCAAAGTTTTGTGTTCAAAAAGTACCCGAAAGTTCTAAGTGGAAAAAACTGCGCTTAAGATATTTTCAAAGAAATTTTTATTTATTTATTTCTTTTTAATTTGTATTTATTTTATTTTTATTTATTTAATTCTTTTTAATTTTATTTATTTATTTCTTTATTATTTATTTGATATTTATTTATTGGGTATGGGTATAAGTTTCCATGTAGAACCCTTAATGATACAGGGTTTGATTAAAAAGTAATGAGCCTTCCCGGGCGGAGCGTCTGCCAAGCGATCAACCGAATCGGCTGGTGGGGGAAAATTATCGTTGGACCTTCCCCTTCCACTAGAAACAGGTCCCACTTCGCTGGCAACAGCGGTGCAGTCAACATCGCTCCGCGCGTGAAAGCTGTTTTAAAAGTGTGTTAGGATTTTGCAGTGGCGAAAATGCAACTGATCATCATTTTCGACTCTCGAGGCATCGTCCACAAGGAGTTTGTACCTCCAGGAAACACTGTAAACGCGGCATTTTACAAAGAAGTGCTCATTCGGCTGAAAAAC
The DNA here is from genome assembly GCF_027943255.1 of Anastrepha obliqua. Taxonomy (NCBI): domain Eukaryota; kingdom Metazoa; phylum Arthropoda; class Insecta; order Diptera; family Tephritidae; genus Anastrepha; species Anastrepha obliqua. The sequence continues at coordinate 25,421,497 of NC_072893.1, read as the reverse complement.
CGCGTCGCCCGGGTTCGGCCCGACCTCGTCAACAATTGGACCCTTCATCACGACAATGCGCCGGCGCACACCGCCTTCCTTTGCACCTCTACATTGGCCAAGATGGGGGTTCCGGTGCTTTCCCACGCTCCCTACAGCCCAAACCTGTCTCCTCCGGACTTCTTCTTGTTCCCGCGCCTGAAGAGAAAGCTGAAGGGGAGGCGTTTCGACTCCATCGAGGCGATCCAAAAAACTGTGACAGCCGAATTGAACGCGATTCCGACGGATGAGTTTAAAAAATGTTTCCTGCAGTGGAAGGATCGATACCAGCGGTGTATTGACGCTCAAGGGTCCTATTTTGAAGAATATTAGTTGTATAAGCCAAAAGGTTTAATAAAACTGCTTACTTTTCAATCAAACCCTGTATATCTAAAGAGTTGTATGTTGACAGATCGACCGTCGGTAAACGTTTGCACGCGATGGGAATGGTCCAGAAAGCAGGTGACTGGGTGCCACATCATTTGAAGGAGCGGGATATCGAAAGACGTTTGGTGACGTGTGAGACACTTCTTGAACGGCAGAAAAGAAAAGGTTTTCTGTATCGCATCGTCACTGGCGATGAAAAATGCATCTATTATGATAACCCTAAGCGTCAAAAATGTTGGAGACTGCCAAGTGAATCAGGTCCATCGACAGTGAAAAAACTATTCATGCTTGAAAGAAAATTCAACGAAGTATAACACAAGCCACCAAGTCATTTTGCCATAAGCCAGAAAAAAATTCCCCAAAGGTTATCGCACCGATTTTACAAAAAATGCGATTTTAACCTATATATTTTTTTTAGTTTTTTTCATAAAGTACGATTACAGAAATCTTGTTTTTCCAAAAACCGTTGAGTTTGCTTCAATATTTTATTTTCATTTAAAACTTTCTCAATACTCATAAATCTAATAAGCCCGCAGTAGCCGAATGGGTTGGTGAGTTACTACCATTCCTGAGTGCGTAGGTTCGAATCTCCGAATTATAGAAACAGTTTTTTCTAACAGCGATCGGTTCTAGGCAGGTAATTCCGACTGTATTTCTTCCAAAAATTTGCCGTTCGCGAAGGCGAAACAAGGGTCAATGAATACAACATCAAAATGAGCCAACAATCTTCGGAATGACACATTTCGGAGAGCTAAAACTTAAAAGACCTGGGGCAGTACAGGATCGACTCAAAAAAAAAATTTGGTTGGTTGCTGTTGTTGTTGTTGTAGCAGCATAAAATCCGCCCTAACATGTACCGGGACTGGCTGGATGGTCGGATCACACCTCTCAACTGATAAGTGACTTTTTGGCCAAAAACAACATGAATGCCATTCCGCAACCTGCTTATGACTTTCTCCTGATCCCACAACCCAAGTCACCACTTCACAGAAGTGATTTTAAGGCGATTGAGTCGATAAAGGAGAATACGTAGGAGTTGAAGACGTTTCCAAAACCGGCTTGTGAAAAGTATTGAAAAAAGCATTGCCTTTTTTGCCTTAAGGATTCACTGTGACGTAAATAAAATCAATATCAGTAAATATTTAATTGAACCATTTGCGTTTTGCTGACAATTTCCAGTTACTTTTTGAACAGAAGTTATATGCAGTTACATATACACACATACATACATACATAAATATTTATTTTTGTCTTGTTGTTTACATGTTTTCTGCTTAATTTGCTGTTTTGCTCAAAACCTCAAACGGTCATCACAAATCGTGACATCGCCGCAGATTAGTCTCTGCTGCTGCTGAGCCGGTGTCGGTGCCGGTGCAATGCTCGTTCTCAAATGCTCTGCCTTTTGTTGTCACCTCTGCGGGATAACGGCTTCGGCCTGGCACCTTCACGACTTGCTCTGCCTCTTTTGTTATTGTATTTCCGCAATGAATGTCATTATCAGCGCCATGTTCCCCTCAGACCTCTCGAAAAGTGGGCACCTTTCACAGCGTAAAAACCAGTTTGTTCTCTACCTATTTTTTGCCCTAAGCTTTCATAATAATTCTAGTTTGTTATTTCTGATTTGTTTTAAAATATGCAAAAAGACCATATGAAAAGTTTATTTACAAACACTTATGTGCTAGTATATATACATACATACATACATATGAAATGGCCTACCTACATAATAAGTGGAAATATTTGTTATTACTTGTTTTTTTCTTTTTTGCCGGCCGGCATTGCTAATCACGGAACGAATTACCCAACAGATGTGCATTACTATGCAGCAGGAATCAAGCGGGCAACCAGACATGCAGGCACACCGGCAGAGCTCCAAATTTACTGTATGATTGGGGTGTATTATTGAATTAATAATTCTTCTATACTACAAACTATGCAGTCAGCTGGTTTTAAAAGAATATTTCCATAAGCTACCCAGCTCGATGGGCTTAGAAGGCCGCTCTGACCTACATTTGGCACAAAATTTGATCGGATTTTAAGCTCGAGGAGTGCAGCTTCTGGCTCCATAAAGCTTCAAAAGTTGGTCGGTGCGCTTTAAGGCGTTATTAGCTGTATTAGGCCGTAAAAAGCGAATTTTCTAGAATTTTCGTCTGAGGAAACTTTTAAATTTATTGATCTAAAAATTTGCACATGTTAGTTATGTTATCTTTTAACTGTATTTTAAGACTTAGCATTAGTAAAACTATTTATTTGTAAAGGAGCTACAGCTGATCTCCGGGAGCTTCTCTCAAAAAAGATGTTTTGAGGTGGCCTTTATGTCTCTGAACTGGATGCTCTGAAATTAAAAAACCAAACAGATTTCGTTAAAGTAATGTTAAATCTAGTAATTAATCGAAGGAATAAGCAATACAATTTTTTTTCGACAATTTTATTGGCGGTTTCTCAAAAGAAAAAAATGAATTTTTGACCAAAATTTCGGCCTACAGTATTTATGAAAAAAAATTATCGGTGAGAAAAAATCTTGGATTAATTACTAAAAAATATATTTAAGAAACTCGGTTTAGCCATTTTCAAGTAATCTTGGTCTCCGACTTTGAAAACACCATTTTGAGAAAAATGCGTGTAAAATTTGCCTTGAACTTTCAAGCGCTCTGAAACGCCTTTTCAAATTTGCGAGCAATTTCGAAAATTTTCACCGGAACGATATTAAATTTTCTGTGTGTGTTCTTAAATATATGTACATACATTAAGAAAAAAAAAATAAAAAAAATTGATTTTTTGAAAATTCTAACTGTACATAACCCCTTAAGGGGTTACATGGGTTTTGACGGGTAAAAAAAGGACTATTTTCAATATTTTTCTTTCTATGTAAAAAATTATTTATTTAATTCAAACTTTTTTCTGTCTTATAGATACATATTTGAAGAGTAATTTCTGAAATTTTCAAAAAAAAAAAATTATAACTCCTCCATTGGGACGTCATTTCTGGTGACCCTCGTCCCCTGCGTCCACGTTGTCAGCATAACTCATAAAAGGATAATCGAAAATGAAAAAAAAATAAGTGTTTTAGTGCTTGAACGAAGGAAAGAAAAAAGAAGTAAAAATTGGAATTTTGGCAGACATTTTTGCAAAAAAATTGAAAATTTCTGTCAAATTTGCTTGACATTTTGTTTTTTTTTTAAATAGTTTTAATTGAAAAAAACAAACACCCTTCGTCCAGGCACGAGTAAATTGTATCTCGAACACCTGTGTAAAATTTCATCAAGATCGGTTGAGTAGTTTTCGAGAACATTTGACAACCAACTTTGAAAACATGGTTCCGAGAAAAACGCGTTTAAAGTTTTGAGTCACAATAAAAGTGGCTTGGAGCCCACACATTCCAAAGGCTGTATCTCCGAAACTATTATTCGGATCGACTTGAAAATTTAGGATAATATTTTTGAGATGTTAATAAGCCAAAAAAAATCGGTTTTTTGAACCCACGAAACCCATGTAACCCCTTAAGGCATCAAGGAAATTAGAAAGAAGCCAACTCGCTTGGTCTATAAGTTGGGCGTCTATATAATTTTTTTGACGCATCTCTTCCATCTATGAACCTGAGATGTCAGATGTCGATTTCATGAAGTTCTCTACTATTTCAGTAGATTCAAATGTCTCTGAAGAGACACAGAGACAAAAGCGACATGCAAGATTTCCCAAAAAAAGTACAATACTCTAGTAGGTTTTTAGGTCCGTTCTAGATCAGGTTTTCAGCTTTCACGCTCAAGAAGTACATCTTTCGGCTTAATCAAAGCTTCAAAAGATGATATAAGTTCATTTCTGGATAGTTCCAGAAAGAAAACGACTTACTAGTTCTTTAAGTGGCGATGTCCACATCACATTACCCATGCATTACTCTTACATCGATCTACCTGAGATGACAGGAGGTCAGTTCCACTCGCTACTGTATTTGAGTGATAGATCTCAATAACTTTAGCTTTAGCTTCCAAATAGAAGCAAAGATTGTTGTTGTAAATGCTGATGAACTTAGAGGTATCGGATTTTAAACTGAAATAAATCAGGGAAATTTGATAGTGCAATCTTTATTATTTTGGTGTATGTCGTTAGAACCATTCATGACATTTATTTTTAAAAATCATCATCATAAAGGGCACTACAGTCTTGTGAAGATCATTGCTTCCACGAGATTTGTAAAGATAATCTCTTTCAAATGTTGGCCGCAACTGTGCCGCAATCGCCGGCCATTCGCAAACACCAATTTTGAATGGCACGCTGCAAAACTTGGATCGGTATCTCATGAACAACTTTAGTTGGCTTCCAATGCCTGAATAGAAACTGATTTATCCACAAAGCATTTAGACTTTACACATCCCCATAAATGAAAGTACAAAGGTGTGATACCACACGATCTTGGTCAACAATCCACTGGTCCGAGTCGAGAGATAAATTGCTCACCGAAACGAAGACGCAGTAAATCCATTGTTTCTGTGTTACAAGTAGCGCCGTCTTGTTGGAACCAATGGAACCAAATCTTATGGAGATCACGGACTTTAATTCCCGTAATCAAAAAGCCGTTTATCTTGGCATTAACTGTTACATTGACGTCACCCTCGTCTTTGAAGAAATATAAGGCGATGATCCCTCCAGCCCATAGGCCGCACCAAAACGGTTGTTTTCAAAGGCTGTTCTTGAATGACTTCGAGCGGCTCTTCAGCCCAAATACGGCAATTTTGCTTATTGACGTAGCCATTAAAAAATAGGCCTCATCGCTGAACACCATAAGTTTGCCTGAGCGTGCGATAAACACTTTTCACAGAGGGTCGATTTTCATAATAAAATTGGACGAATTGCAAAAGTTGTTGATGCGTAAGTTTTTCCATGTTGAAATATCAATGAATACTAAAAAAATATGTATTTAATTTGACAATAGTTACGCGTGATCTGTCAAAAAACCCCAATGGAAAGAGTACCTCCAATCTGCTCACCCATTGTACGCTTCCGCATACGGGTAATTTTTCCAAAGTGGACCACTTCTTTCGTTAAAATGTTTCTTGCAATTCTCAATGCTGCTTCCCTGGTAGCATTCTGAAGGCCCTACACTCTTGGAGCTTATAGGGCTGGTATCTTGAATTGATCACTATGTAGTTTGACAGGTGCGGTGTGGTAGTCGTCGAAATTGGAGTAGCTTAGAGAACTGGGTTGCTGACGCTGTTTTAAACATAGCGTATTTAACATTATCCTTGATCATGCCACCGCTGCCACCGTTATTTTAATAATAATTTTGTGTCTGTAGTGTGCCCAATAGCCGGCACTTCGACCTGAAACATTTTTTGTCTCCTACTACATGTTTTGGAAGTATTCGTAGTTAATACTAGTCCTATTGACTGGCACTGCTACCTTAAATATAATATTTTACATCAGGTGCTATTCAACCTACAATAGATGTTCCCTGCCTCAGGTTGGGAATAGGTTGGAAGCCAAATTCTTTCAGTAAATTTTCGGTCTTGCGAACAAATTTCAAAATATCAGCAACAGGAGCATTCTTGATTGCATTCGTATCCATTTGATCTCGATGAAAGATGTGTAGTCTTGTCTTTGCCAAGGCAAAACAGTTGCCCAAGATTTGCTCTGAGGTTTCATCATCCTCCTGACAGAGTCTAGACTCTGTCTACTCCCCAATGTAAATTTTTGAACGCTGGGATTTAAGTGACCTGTAAGGAAACGAACTATTTCCCTTATGCCTACTTTACGTATATTACGATGTTCCATTTGCAGGTATAAGGTTTTATAAGCCTTTTGATCTGACGGAGTTCTTGTTTGACTTCCCAATGGGATTTTAAATGGGATTTAAATGTAAGCCGTTTTTCTACAATAACTCCCAAGTATTTTATTCCTGGTTTAATCGAAGCTGCCTATTTGAATACAACTTCCTGAGCCCTCGAAAAGAGTATTTCTTCCGTTTTTGTTCTGCCAGATTGTATCCGATGCTTTTTACATAAAGTTGTGTTAGAGGGACTGATCTTTAATCAAGAGCTCACTCAGAAATCTAAAAGTCATTCCTTAAAGTGCTGGGCACTTACACCGGGAGTACTTTATGGATGCTGTCACTTCCTTAACTCTACAGCTTCTACTGAAATCTTTTTAACAGACTCTGAATTTGACGGTCATATTGCCAATTGTATAGAGTTTTGTTAGTAGTCCCATAAAAAGCTGCAAGTTCGGTTTACAGACTCTCCGCAAGCTCAGTGTTCTACGTGCATCGCGTTTTTGACAAATCGAACGCGATACTAAGCAGCTATTCAGATTGGTCCATCCATATTGCTTGTAGCCACTCTAGAATTCTATTAATCTTGTGAAATCCGGCATCTCGGAAGGGGTTGTTTTAGACCCTTTCTCCCTGCACTCGTATGCTTTCTCATTTCTTGGAATATCACTGCGCACACGAATGTCTAAAAAGCTTTTACCGACATCCCAAATGTCATCCTAGCAGACGAGTTAAAACAGCATTCGGAAGGAGCGATTTTGATTAAAATAAGTTGGTTTTTCCTCAACAATTTTTTTTTATTTGTATTAAAATATTTTTTAAAATTATTTTTTAATTTAATTTAATTAGTAAATATAAATCAGTAAGTTGTTCAGTTCCTTCTAGTAGCGTTCGCCCCTCGGCAGGCAATGGCAAACCTTCGAGTGTATTTCTGCCATGAAAAAGTTCCTCATAATAAACCGCTTACCGTTCGGCGTAGAACTTTAGGTCCCTCCAACATAAAGACGCACGCCACAAATAGGAGAAGGAGCTTGGCCAAACACCAAACAGAAGTGCACGCGCCAATTATTTATTTTTATTTAGCGTCTCAAGTCTCCTCTTTTCGTTCTGCTTTAAAATTACGAACTTTTTGCTCACGTCTAATAAAATTAAAAAAAAAAACAACGAAACAATGTAGTGGATACACCCGGGCATGATTCAGACAACCGCACTTAATGTAGTCAGTCCCCTGATTTATGAGCTAATTGAAAGTGACGCCACGTAGTTGGTTCCACCGGCAACTCAGTGTGTTTGTGGTTTCTAAAGCAGTCGCTGGTAATTATTTAGCTTCATGTTTTTTTTATTCGTTTCTTGGAATTGTACTCGTCTTACAACTTTTCTAGAACACCTAGAGGAGAAAAGCAGTATTTGTTCTGTATGTTTGTGTAAATACACCGACTGTAATGGCTTACATACGAATGCACATAAATCTTTTAATACATATCTATGTATTCATGTAGAAATTCACAAATATATGCGTTTTTATAAATGTATGTGTGTATGTGTGTATATGCAAATATTATGAGTCCCAATGCGTAGTTGAAACGGCGACGCGCCTTGCAACATCAAGTCTGAGCTTTGCTAACCAATTGAATATTCCCTTAAGATCATATTGCTGATCCACTTTCCTATTTATCCATGCTCTTAGGTTTGAGAGTCAAACCTTGCTTGAGAACTTCAGGTTTCCTCGGACAAACTTGTTGTCTCTTCGTTTCGTGTCGCCGAAGTGTCAGTGATCAGTCCGCCTTATTCATTTTACTGGGAGCTAACTGCTGACGTTTTTCAAAAGAGCTCTGCGTTACTTGAGCGAGGCTGGGCTTTGGTTGTTGTTGTTGTTGTTGTTGTTGTTGTTGTTGTTGTAGGAGCTTACTAAACCCTGTCAGTGCGATGTAGTCACCGATCGTCTTCATCTAACTCATCTAATTGGTCTACCGTATATCGTGTTGAAACGTGGTGTTTAGACAATTGGGCCCAGAGAGAGAGAGAGAGAGTGAATAGGTTTGATAGGGAATGTGAATAGATGGCTGGAAATATATTTGGTATGTTGGGGTGGATTCTGGATATGTAGTAGTTTTGTCTGCTACAATATACAGAACGCAATAAGGCCAAAGTTGCGCGGGTCTCGCGAGGTAGCTGAAGCTCTTCGTTTGCAACAGGTGGTGGTTGGACTCCGATAACGGCATTCGAGGGTCGGGAGTTTAAGAAGATGGTAAGGGTCTCCCAACGAATGTCATTTAGTGTTTGTCTATATCCTGTCTATAGTTGCAGTTGTGTTTTGCTCTGGATCTCGTCAATGTAGTTGAAGAGATACTTTCTGACGTACCTGAGAAGTAGCTCGGTAGTACCCTAGAAGAATTTGCTTACTGTGCTCCTTGACCAGAAGCATGGAAGCCTCATTGCGAAGGGCATCAGGAGGTATCCCTTGGCTGTCCTGATTGAAGTATTTTGACAGGTCTGGGCTTTGCCCACTGCAAATATCTTGGGCCAGGCGACCAGTTGCTTTAAATATCGCCAGAAACACATCATTGCCTTTACCTCAAGTGCCACCGGCTAGCGTTTTGAGGACCTTGTTGCAGTTTGGACCTTAGTGGCAATTCCTACTTAAAATCTGTCGCTGACTCCGAAAATTCACATAATTTTTTTCTGTTATACAGTTCGTGCAGAGATAACGCCAAATAACGGTCTTGGATTAAAGAAAAACAGGTAAATCATAAAAATTTCCGTTATCAGGATATTCCGTGAACCGGTGGAAACAAGTTGATATAAAATTAAAGACAATCAAATTTGCTATCTTTCGTTTAATTTTTTATTAAAACTGAAACTTTCAAAATATTTACAAAGTACAAAAAGTTGATTTTGTTCTTGAGAAAATTGGAGAGGTTTCGAAATATATCAGAAAGCGATTTTCTTTGAAATTTTTTTTTTTTGAATTGGGGGGTCTGAAAATGTATGAGATCCCAGGAAAAATGTAATCGCTTTGGAATCGGTCCCTTAAGAACACGAAACATTTAGTTTTTTTGTTTTTGTTTACTTTAACTCAATTTGCTAATTTAAATCAGGCCATTTGCCATGCATATAACATTTGATCTATTCGGAACTGCCTGGGAATGGTCAAAAAGGTTGTAAATTTTTTTCGTATATTGAAGAAAGGCATCCAGCCTAAAAATATCGTGCAAAACAAACTCGTCTTATGAAATTTTGCGAAACACGTGGGGTCGAACATATGGCTTCTATGACCCAGATCAGGTGATTTTTGGCGGAACGGAATCAACAAATTGGTCAAGAGGTAGGAAGAGGTTGTAAACAGCAACGACGGTTATATAATTGTTTAGCTTATTGATATAATTATTGTTTTTTGTTTACATAAAAGTCATCGGTAAAAACGCTACGAACTTATTCCCCGCCTAATAGTTTAAAGAATCACTTGAATTTACCTGTTCAACACAAGGAAAGATGGACGACCTGAAAATGAAATCTGATCGTGTGCAGCCATAAGCCTTACTCGTCTCCATTGCAATCCCACAATCTATCATTTCATTAACAGTTCTCGCACAAAGTTCTCTTAAGAAAGTCTAATCCAAAGTTTACAAAAAGAAGGCTGCGATTTAAGCCAGTGCGTTAATTATGCGAACAGTCTTCACAAAGAAATTAAGAACTTGCGTTTAAGAGCCGATGAAATATTCGGAAAGATTTTCAAATTGCGAAATCGCTTGGCACTTTTCTAATTGTTCCTCGACGTGCAGCATTCCAAAGAAATCTAGAAAGTTATGAAGAAAATGCTAAAAAGTATTATCGGCGTTCAATTTTCATCCCATTCCTGGACCAGTACTCAGAAGAGCTTTGAATCAAGATTTCCCGAACATCAAGAAATGGTGCCAAGGATACAAAACATTATTTCATTGATATGTGCTGGCTTGATAAGTTAGAATTCAATGCATCAAATCAATAAATGCGGCTATACTAAGATCGAAGGTTGCACAGGAATGCCGGGCGGCCCTAAATGATATTAGTGACGTATTCTAGGTCAGCCTTATTTTGGTACCGGGGCATAGAGATATTGAGGGAAAGTGTAAAGCTGATGAGCTAGCCAGAAAAGGTACTGCTCTTCAACTGCTCAGTGATAAAATTACCATTGGAATACTCATGGCCACGAGTAAACTAATAATAAAAAATAACATTATCCAAGAGGCCAATAGGTCATGGAGAAATGAAGATACGTGTCTAACAGCTAGGCTACTATGGCCGCAAATAAACAAGAAAAGGACAAACGAATTGCTTAGTCTCTCAAGAGTAGATATCTCGAAGGTCATGGCTTCTTTAACCGGTCACTGGCTATTTGGCAGGCATTCCGCGAGACTAGGAGTTTTCTTCCATGAATATTGCAGAAGTTGCAGAGATGAGGAAGAGGAAGAAACAGTTGAGCACTTCCTTTGCAATTGTCCAGCAATAGCTAAAATCAGAGCAGGTTGTCTAGGTTAAAACTTTTTTTAATTCTCTTACAGAGCTGTCTGGCGTGGGGTTGTGATCAATACTATGTTTCATAGGAGCCAAAAAATTGTTCCACGAAGGAAGGTAAATGAGGTTCCCGTGTAGCACAGTGATATCACAACGGACCAGTAAGGTCTAAGTGAGTTGGTCGTGCAGACCGACTACCACCATAACCTACCCTAACCTTGCTTGTGTGGCACGTAGCGCCGTCTTGTTGAAAATAAACGTTGTCCAGATCAATACCATCCAATTCCGACCATAATAAATCGTTAATCATATCTTGATAGCGCAATCCATTCCCCGCAACTGTTGCTCCAGCTTTATTTTCGGAAAAATAAGGTCCAATGATTCCGCCGGACCATAAACCGCACCAAACAGTCACACGTTGAGGATAGAGAGACTTTTCAACAATAACTCTTGGATTTTCTGAGCCCCAGATCCAAGAATTTTGCTTGTTGACGAAGCCACTGAGATGGAAATGTGCCACATCACTCAAGATGATTCTTCGATGGAATTCCGGATCATTTTCATGCATTTCAACGACCCAATCAGCAAAGACACGACGTTGTTGATGATCGACCGGCTTGAGTACTTGTGTTAACTGGACTTTATAAGCCTTAAGACCCAAATCTTTATGCAAAATACGGTGTAATGACGTTTGTGGAATGCCTAATTCCAAGAACGACGAGGAATGGACAAACCTGGGTTTTCTTCAACAGTTTCGGCTACAACAGCAATATTTTCGGCTGTTCTTGAGCGACTTGCACAGGTTTTATTCTAACTAACTAACTTGTCCCAACAGCTAGAATTTTTTCACCAATTTCCGACAAGGTGCTTCACGATGACATAAAAATGTTCGAGTTTTACGAACCGTCTCTGCCAAATTTTCAACATTTTTATAGTGAATTTTAATAATTTCAATGCGTTCAACACGCCGCTTGTATCGTTCCATTTTTATTAATGACGTAGTTTCTACTTGTCAAATATCGAAAAATTTACAGCTTCAAAAGTGACATCTACCGAAATAGCGGGCTATTCAAAATAACACCTGTTATTGGAAAACCCTTTATTTTAAGTGATACATTAAGAATTTTCAAAGTGAATACCCCCTCCAAAAAAAAAACAAAAATGAAAATTCGATATTATAGACAAATGTTAACTCAAACAAGTCTCGTTCTGCTCTAAATGCAAGAAACGTAGCAGCGACAAGTTCAGGTACTTCCCAAATATCTGAAGATTATACGCCCTTATGAAGCATACATACTAGTAGTGTACACATAATTTTATGTATATATAGTACATATGTACGAATATACTGTATGAGAATATTGATTTCATTTGATTGTAATTGATTTGAACAGGTTTGAATGCGCACAAAATGAATTATGCAAACAGGTGTTTCACTTTGTCTACCGGCAAATCAATACGAACGTATATACATACGTAAGTATATATATCATATATGTACATATATACATACTTACATATAAATACTACGTAACCCCAATTTACTTTCATTGAGTCCCACCACCAGCTTATTTACAAGTCAAATAAGTCAGTTAGCGAGATATTTCCCATAATTAGCATGTAATTTCTCTGCGGCCATAAATTTTAGCAACCCTTCTTCTTCTTTGTTGAACATCTGCGGGCATTGGCTAAACAAAATTTATTAGTTTTTAGAGATTCTTCTTTACATTTGCTTACCTTTTAGCATTTAATTGTAGTTTTTGTTTTTGCTTTACTTGAATTTAAATTTTCTTTGCTTATTTCTTTCCACATTTTAGTCTCTTTCGCTTGTCGACTTAACCCGCTTAATTGGTGAAGCTGAGTAAATTTGTGCGTGAGTTAGCGGGCAAACTTCAATAGGCGGCATGAGTTCGAAACACACCGCGAAAATATGCAAAACATCAGAATGTAGAAGAAATTTCCTTTTCTCTCAATAGCGGCCGCCTATCGCCAGGCTATGACAGGCAAAGCGCACAAAGTGAACAACGAATTTGGTAGGGAAACTCGACCTAAAAGCCTATCCAAATTGAAAGCGTCATGTGATTATACAAGGTGGCGCAAAATTAATCATCCAATTTTGTCTTTGAATAACTTTTTTTATAAATAAAAAAAAATGATTTTGAGTAATGGAAATCATTTTTTGCCCTTTACGTGCTCCATTGCTTCTCTATTTGTGCACTGCAGCTGTCCTGTTCACTTTTAATTGCTGTCCTCCCTGATGTGGCATAAGGCCTCCACAAAACGCATCCAACGGTCACGATCCTTCGCTTCCAAGTACACCCAGGGCGTTCTTTTTTTCTACTGCCTTGCGTGTTCCAAGCGAGTACTTTCCTGCATATTTCTGTGGTATCCTTTCGATGGGTATGGTCAATTCACCTCCACTTCCTCCGCTCAATTTCAGTCTGGATGGGTAACTGCTTACAATTCACACAGCGCTTTGTTGATTGTTCTAGGCCACCAAATTCGCAATAAATGTCTTAGACAAAAACTTGCAGCTAATTTGCGATCAAGTCTGTCATGAGCCAGGTTTTAAAGCCATACAAAACGGACCGATTTTGTCTACGTACAACGCCAATTGCAAAAATTATAAATCTTCCAAAAGGGTGATTAATTTTGCGCCACCTTATATATAGGGTTTTCCAAACAGAGGTGTTATTTTGATATTCAAAGAAAAATGTTATTTTTAATGCAAATGATCGGATGTTTATTTCATTATAAAGAGGAAGGTATGTCGTTAATAGTGGAAAATAACATCAGGCAAATGACCATCACGACTGCGCTTATAGGACAATATCCTCATGAAATTTTCCATAACCGAATTGCAAAGCGCCTGCCCTATGGCCTCGATAGCCTCACGAATTCCATATTTGAGGTCTTGAATCGACCCTGGGCTGTTGGCGTAGACCTTCTCTTTCACGTGGCCCCAAAGAAAAAAGTCACAAGGTGTTCAATCACAAGATCTCGGTGGCCAATTGTGATCTTATATGGAGAAAATTAGCAACACCGTCAAAGAAAAATAATTATATAAAATCAACGGGATTTTTCAGCAACTTCAAACTTGCATTTTATAGGACTAAAATTTAATAAACCATAAAACTGCATACCAAAACTTTTTCTTGAAACTCTAAATAAAAACTGTGGAATTGTAATGAAACGATTGGATTGTGGAATTTTTCAAATTTTTTATTAAGTTTGTAGATTTGATTTATACGACTTTGTTCGACAATGAGCTATGCTTTTATAAAAAAATAATGAAGAAAAATAGTAAAAACTGATCAAAATGTTTATGTGTTGTCGTTTCGTCGCAGGGTTTATTATACGACCCTCGTACGTTTGAAAACTCCTTTCAAAGTCAGAGAGATTCCACTACTGGCGTATCAAGGTTATGTTTAGATAGTAGCATCTCTTGGAAGAAAATACACCACGTTTCAGCCAAATCGGTCTATTTCTTGGTATTTGAGACGCATTTGAAGAGGAAGTCGAGTGATTTTCCTTTTCCATCACCACAACGCGCCAGCTCACACCTCAGCAGCTGTGGTCCTAAAAATTAATGAAAATAGGATTCCCACTCGTTTCACATCCCCCCTATTCTACAGACTTAGCCCCCTCTGACTACAATTTGTTTCCCAATTTGAAGAAATGGCTGGTGGAAAAAAGATTTTGTAGGGATGATTTTGTGTAGATTTTGTAGGGATTGTAGAAACGAATGGTTATTTTACAGAATTCTCTTGTTCGCTGATAAGCTGGCTAATAAAGGTTCTGCTAGCATACCACCAGGCCCTGAACCTTTTCTAGGTGTCAGCTCTGTATGGATTGGATTGACGACTTCAAGAGGTATACCCATAGAAGACGTTTGTCTGATTTGGGCTCCTGCAGAGTAGCCAACTGCTTTGTAAAAGAACCAAACATGAAACTAGCGACCTTTCTCCTAAAACTTAGTAGGAAAGAAAGGGCACAACGCCTGTAGTCAGCATATGGCTGAACAGATTCTTATGGCATTTTTTTTCTTGTTCACTTCTCTCGAGAGCATAGGGCCCCGACGATTGGTTTCGTTAATCTATTTTGCTTTCTGACAGGGTAGGTGATTAGCCTGCCGCTACCAGTCCTAAGTGGTGGAAATGCCCAACTGTCGTTGATTTGGAATAACGCCTTCTTTTACTGCTTGGAGCGCCATCTGTGTTTCACATTTTTCTGCCAGAAGGATCGCACAGATGGTTGAGGACTTCGCTAAATTTTGGTCGGTCTGTGCTATTACCGCGTTTGCCCGCTTCCTCTTGCTGGCGCCACTGATGCAATGTGTAATTGTGTTTTTATCTTTTTGTTTGTTGCTTGTTTTAGCAGGAATGAGATATTTTTTTTTATAGAAACGGGGAAAGTAGGGAAATTCGGAAAAGTTCAAGGACCGTGCTTTACCTGGGACTCGAACCCACAACCTCTGGTATGGCAGGCTAGTGCACTTACGTAAGACTACCGAGGCCGTACTACAAGAATCATTAGCGACCCAATATTCCTATCTTGCCGGGAAGACGAGGTCACTGCAGAACATTTTCTCTGTAGCTGTCCGGCGTTTTCTAAAATCAGACTTACGCTGCTGGGCTGCGATGAACTGAGTGTGGGTAAAGTTCATACTCTTCCTCTTTCGGATCTCTTAAAATTCATCAATGGATCCAAAAGATTCACGGTAGAGTGAACTCAAACCAAATTTTTCAGTATAACCATATAATATCTATCCTGCGCCTCTATTTTTCCACTGTAATATATCCGGGTGTAGTACAATGGTCTTCCTGACTGCATGCTTGGACTTGTCCCACCACATATAGAGGGGCCTGCAGTTTTTTCCGCCTCCAAACGGCAGATGGTTTTTCATGAGAGGCTTTTTCATGAAATACGAAGAATGATCTCTATTAGCAAAACTCTTTTCTATTCTCTGGTATTTCATTCCTACAATGTGTTGAGAACCAGGGCCCAAACGAATAGTGACGCACAAACAATTCAGCTAAGGCGGCCACCAGGCGCTTACTATTATTAATTAAAGCTAGTTTACGTATTTTTATCACACAAAGTAGGGCTTTAAATCTGTTTTACGATTTGTTTAAAACAAATTAGTGTAAAAACGAGAACACCGACAAATGATATGGAAATTTATTTTTGCAAGTAGTAAATTATGAGTGGAAAAACATCAAGACACACGCCACAAAATAGAAGGAACAAACGGCCAAATACCTAACAAAGTGTGCGCACCAATTAATATTTTTTATATATTTTTTAAAATTATGAATGAAGTGAAAGTGGTGGGAAATTAATTATGAAATTATTTTTGTATTTTGATTTACGTTTTTTTCTTTTTTAGTCTAAGACACAGCCCAGAGTTCTCATACAATTTGTTTATGCCATCAAAAAGTATGTCTGTTATATGCAGAAATAGCGAAAAAGAGTCCGAAGGAGTTCATATGAGTTAAAGAAAATTCCGTTAAATGTTCCCAAAACACTTGCGTTTCTTTAGAAAATCTCACATCGAATGTATTTTACCCTTCTTTTTTCCTTAAGCCATTTGAAACCAAACTGAAGTTCGCAGTGGAGATTGAAAATTATTTCTTATTTGCTAAAAACAATTTTTTAGGGAATGACTGAACATCGATTTTTAAGGTCGCAACAAACATTTTCAAGGGTCCATGTAATAAAAAAGCAATGGATTCTTAAAAATCCAGTATTTTTATGATATTAATAAGACAAAATCCAGTATTTTTTTGACACACAGTTGCTCGACAGCAATGTTTAAGATACTAGAAGATATTATAATTAGTTGTTTACTTGATTTTTCTAAATCATTTATCACAGTGGATCACAAATTGTTATGTGTGAAGCTTAAACACTATTTCGGCTTCAAAGACAGTGCGGTGAAGCTCATGGCCAGCTACCTTGGGGGCAAAACGCAGAAGGTCAATACCAGTAAATTAACCTCTCAGTCTAGATATGTACACACTGGTGTTCCGCGATGGTCTATCCTTGATCCACTTCTAACGGATGATTTTTTAGCTATTATCTTTTTAAACAGTTGGTTTAAACAGCTGACTGCACGTTTCGTGTTTTGTTTCACTGTCAACCATCTTCAGTTTGGTCTATAATTTAACCATGAATCGTCTTACAAACGAACAACGCTTGCAAATCATTGAATTTTATTATAAAAATGCGTGTTATCTTAAGAAAGTTTAAGATTCACTTTTTTATCGAAAAATTGTGTTCAGCGACGAAGCTCATTTTTGGATCAAATGACATCAAACCACCAACACGCTTACGTTGAGTGCGAACTGAAGAAAATATCGCAGCTGTATCGGTCAGTGCTAATGATGACCATCAATTATCGATTCGTCGCCGTTCGCAGCAATTGGGCCTCTGTTACTCAACAACGAAAGGATTTAGGTGTGAAGCCTTTCAAAATGCAGCTGGTGCAAGAATTGAAGCCAAACGACCTACCGCAACGCAGAATTTTTGGTGAATGGGCTCTTGGAAAGTTGGCCGAAGATCCACTTTTTTATCGAAAAATTGTGTTCAGCGACGAAGCTCATTTTTGGATCAATGGGTACGCAAATAAGCTGAATTGTCGATTTCGGAGTGAAGATCAGCCAGAAGAATTGCAAGAGCTACCAATGTATCCAGAACAGGTCACAGTTTGGTGCGTGTGAATGGTGAGCACTACCGTGAAATGAGATCGAACTTGTTTTTGCCCAAAATACAAGAGCTTGACTTGTATGACATGTGGTTTCAGCAAGACGGTGCCACATGCCACACAGCACGCGTAACAATGGACTTGTTGAGAGGCGAGTTCGGTGAACATTTTATTTCACGTTCGGAACATTGACAGGTCCCACCCAGATCGTGCGATATAACGCCTTTAGATTATTTTTTGTGGGGCTATGTTAAAGCTCATGTCTATTCAGACAAGCCTGCTTCAATTAACGCATTGGAAGACAACATTAAAGCATTTATATGTGAGATACCGGCCGAAACATTGGAAAGAGTATGCCAAAATTGGACTAAGCGGATGGACCCTTTGAAGCGCAGTCGCGGTCAACATTTGCATGAAATAATCTTCAAACATTAAATTATAAGGACTGTACTATCGATTTAAATAAAAATTTCACTTGCCTATAGCTCTTAAAAAATCACCCTTTTTATAATAAATCACCATTTATAAGATGGCTTCAACGCTTCGTGTTTGAGAAATCCCAAGACATGTTTTTTTAACTGCTCATTACAGCTAGCTTCCCAGCATTATTGTATTTTGTTTTTGTTTTTTTTTTTATTTCGACTTCCGCATTATTTCTTAGAAGAGAAAGGTTTACATCGAACCCTAACACTTTCCAAGTCTCCCAGAGTTGCTCACTGCGAACTGTAAACCCAATTGATAGATTTCAAATATTGGACCACTGGATTCCATTGCGCCATCTACCTCACCTAATAACCCAGCTCATCTCAAACATTTCTTCAATTTCCGGAGCTCAAGTAGTACATATGTATATGAATACGCTATGAAAGAATAATTTGCTCAACTATTAGAACACCCCTTCATTGACTGGCTTCAGGAAACGATTTCTTGCTTAGCCGTTAAGTCTGGTCAGTGAGAAGAAGCATTACTGGAAAACTATAGAGCCTATTTAAAAATAAATTTGCTTAATCAGCTAATTAAAATTTATTGCTAAAACTTAAATGTGAATGTTTGCAAAGGCGTCACAGCTACAATCAAAATTACAAAGTAAAAAATATAAGCGGAAACCTTCGCTGTACTCCTTCCTAAAACTAGACAAATTAGATGCAATTTTAATCTATCAATATTAATTATAAATATAAATTTTAAACATATCTACATACTTTTATTGTAAATAAAGTGGAATTTTTCATCTGCCAGCTGAGCGAAGTCATTATCAGAATTAGGCTTAATTTGTGTTTATGCGTTTTTCCTATTAAAAATAAGACTTGCACTTACATAAAACACACACACACACATAGGTATGTACTTTGTGTCTGATTGTCTAACTATGAATTTACATTCTGAGTTCTCGCTAAATTGCATAATACAAATCATCAAATGAAAAATTCTGTTTCCAACTGCGGTTAGATCGTTCGAGACTTGAAAATGATTGCGGCTAATTAATAAAGAAGAAGAATATAGCGCCAGCGGGGTTTTCCTGAATTTGATAACACTAATCTTCCCAGGTCGCCGTAGCCAAATGGGTTGGGACGCGACTATCTTTCGGTAGTGCCCGGTTCGAAACCACGCTAATTAGAAATGATAGAATAAGTTATTCCAAATAGCGGTCGGCTTTCGGCAGGCAATGGCAAACCTCCGAGTGTATTTCTGCCATGAAAAAGTTCCTCATAAAAACCATCTGCCTTTCTGAGGCGGCTTAAAACTGTAGGTCCCTCTATTTGTGGAACAACACCAAGACGCTCAACTCAAATAAGAGGTGGAGCTCGGCCAAACAACCAACAAAGGATGCACACGCAAATTATACCCTATGATTAGAAAGTACCGGGAATGTTTAAATAAAACAAAACAGAGTTAAATTTCAGGCAAATTAATTTTATCTCCTTCAAAATATGACCCGTCTGAAGCAACACCCATGTACCAACGTTTAACCCAGGACTCTATGCACCCCTGGTAGGCCGACGAAGGGATGGTCTTCAGCTCCTTCGTCGCATTCTCTTAGATCTCCTCTATCGACTGAAATCTCCTTCCACGAAGTGGTAACTTCAACTTGGAAAACAAAACGAAGTCGCACGGGGCCATATCAGGTGAATACTGTGCTTGCACAATGGTATTTACTTGGTTTTTGGTCAAATAATCCGCCTCGCTGCTATAGCTCCTAACTTAAAATAACTTAAAATAGCTTATAAGATTTATGTTGTAAGCTAATTTTATATAAATAAAAAAAAAAAATCCACCACAATTTGGGCTCGGTGCGATGGCGTGTTATCATCATGCAAATCCAATGCCATTTCTGGCCGTTTGCGACGTACAGCATCTCTCAAACGCTTCAAAACGGATAAATAGTGGCAGATGTGTGTCTTACAGCCCTACCAACATAAGAAAAAAATATGGACCGGTTCACACGTACCCGGTTCATTTAAATTAAACATTCCCGGTACTTTCTAATCAGAGGCTATATGTATACCACCTCGATCGAAAAGTTCCCGAAACAACCGCCAGGTGACGCTTTAAGTCAACTGACTTTTTTTTGTTTTTGTTAGGTAAAAAAGGGACTGAAAGGGAAGACAGCATCCGACCCAACATTCATCAACTGCATCCTTACTGGAGACAAGACGTAGATTTATGCGTACGACACGCAATCCAGACGTCAGGCGAGTAAGTGGAAAGATCCGAATGAACCGAAGTCAAAAAAGCACGTCGTTTTCAGTCAAAAGAGAAATTTTTTTCCAGTAGGTCAGCCAGTTAATAAAAACTATTATTTGGCCATTATGAGGTGTTTACGTGAAGCAATTCGCCAAAAAGAAATTATTTGTGGGAAAACACTTCATAGATTTTGCACCATAATAATGCAGCGTCGCACAGTGCCATCATTATCCGTCATTTTTTTACCAAGAACGACATGAAATACCATCCAACAGCCATCGGATGGCCACCTGATATGGCTCCCTGCGATTTTTTTCTGTTTGTTCGAATCAGCCCTTACGGGGAACGCGTCGCGATTTAAGCGCCAAAAGGAATTAATGGAAAACTTGAAGACAACTCTACTTTTATAAGAGCAAATTTTTTATATTAATTTTAATTATTTATACTAATTTGCTGTAGGAAAAGTTTACCGAATGAATGAAGTCTTGTTCTGGCTAGGCCTGGACATTCGCTCAAATAGTGGAAAATACTTTATCGGTGGTACAAAATGTTCTCAGAAGGCCGAGAAGATGTGAACGACGAAAAGCGTGCCGGACGCGCGAGCACTTCAACAATAGACGAAAAAATTGATGAAGAAAATGGTATTGGCCAATCGTCGAATCACCGTTAGAGAAGTTGCTGAGGACCTAGCCATATCGATTGGCTCGTTCCATTCGATTTTTTTTCAATGATTTAGGCATGAGACGGGTCGTCGTAAAATTCGTACCAAAACTGCTCAATTTCGACCAAAAGCAGCATCGCATGAACATTGCTAATGAGATGTTGGACTCTGTCCGCGACGACCCAAATTAGCTCCAGAAGGTCATAACTGTTGACGAATCGTGGGTTTATGGTTATAACTTGGAAACTAAAGCTCAATCATTTCAATGGAAGCTGCCGCGCGAAGCAAGACCGAAAAAAACGCGCCAAGTTCGGTCGAATGTAAAAGTTTTGCTTACCGTTTTCTTCGAGTGCAGGAGCGTTGTGCATCATGAGGTCTTGCCACAGGGTAAAACGGTCAATGAGGAAGATTACCTGCAAGTTATGCACAATTTGCGCGAAATAATCCGACAGAAACGCCCGGGTTTGTGGAAGAACAAAAATTGGCTCTTGCATCACGATAACGCCCCTGCTCAAACATCGTTGCTTGTGCGCGACTTTTTGGCCAAAAACAACACACTAATGATGCCACAGCCACCGTACTCGTATTCTCCAGATCTTGCTCCCTGTGGCTTTTTCTTGTTCCGGAAACTGAAGAGGCCCATGAAAGGACGACGCTAGTACGATTGACGAGATAAAGACGGCATCGAAGGAGGAGCTGAGCAAGATACAAAAAATTGATTTTTTAAAGTGCCTCGAAGATTGGAAAAAAAAATTGGCACAAGTGCATAATATCGCATGGGGATTACTTTGAAGGGAACAAAATAGATATTAATGAATAAATAAATAATTTTTGAAAAAAAACACAAAATTTGCGATACTTTTTGAACACACCTCGTATGTATGTATGTGCATGTCTGCATGTATGCATATAAATATCAGTGTTCAAACTCGTTTTTTCCATCAAAATGTAAACTTGTGAAATGTGAAAAGACATTTCAATTGAATTAAATTAAACTAGCAGCAGGTCACGAGATCGATTAAAACATTGGGATATATAAATTTATTTTTTCTGATAGTTGTTATATATAATAATTATTATGTACATATATATATGTGTGTGTGCACATTCATATAAAAAATTTTAAATTTAAATTAGCTCACTCCAGTTCGCTTAAATAATGTCACTGGCTCCCTGTATTGCAGAGCAAATCGTTGAATACCTCCTCAGTAACGCCATTAATGTAGACAGGGCTTTCCGAAAATCCGATTGTGTTGTTCTGTAATTTAAGAAAAAAAAGAGTTTTTACGCTTTAATAAATTTCTTACAGCGAATCTATTTGAGCGTGGCATAAAGGAAGTAGGTGCCAAAGGCACTAGGGACGTGAACGATTATAACCAAGGAATTAAAAAAAAAAAGTTTATAATCGGTTAATGCCAGGCCACCCAATACAATACATTTTTGGTGGCAATTAATTCATCCACTGCCAGCCGCTAGCTTAGTTGTCAGTGCCTTTTCGCAAGGTGGTTGTAGTACCTATAATTATTTATATATATAATCGTATTTCCACCAAATAAATGAAGTAAATGATATAAAATCCATGCGCCTCTTTCATCGCTCAGTCAGACTATTTCTTTTTTAAGACATAAAAGAGTTGATTGTTACATTTTAAAAATTCTGTTTCGAGACTAAAGTGAGGAAGAATTTAAGTCTTGTATGTATAACAAAAAAGAACCAAAGATGTCTAAAAAATATTTGAATTAAAAATTATCTTTTTTATTTCAATTTTTTTTTTCATTTTAAATTGAAAAACTGAACGAAACAAATATTTTCTAATTGTAATTAAACATTTAAGTATTTTTGAATTTAATATTTAAACTTCTTTCTTCATTATTTCATAAAAAACTGAAAACATTTTTTTAATTATTATAATTATAATAATTATTTTATCGTAAATTTTTTTTTATTTAAATGACCCAAATAAAAATTTTTAAACAAATATTTTTTAATAAAAAAAAATAATTTTTGCTTACACAATAGTTTACTTAATTTTTTTAATAATAATAATTATTTTTTTTTTAATTTCAATTTTAACACTTTAAATTGAAAAACAAAATATTCTAAACTTTTAATTTATTTTCTATTATAGTTTTAATGCAAAAAAAGCTAATTTTGTTTGCTTAGTTTTTTTTATTAATGCCAACCTTTTGACTTTAAAATTAAAATTTTAAAGACCGAAAATTTCAAGAAAAAAAATGAATATTTTTTGTAAAATTAATTTCTCTAATTTCAATTTTTAATTTTATTCACAACAAATAATATTACACAACAACAGTTTTTAAAAGCAAAGTGATATCTTATTTTAATGCAAAAAAATTGATTTTGTTTGCTTTGTTCTTAATTAATTTTTTTTTATATTATTAAATAAAAAAATTCAAATTTTTTCTTAAAAAAAAAAATGTTTTCTAATTTTATTTGAAAAAATATATTTTTGCTTACTTTTTCCTCAAGTTGGCTTTTAATTATTAATTAAAAAGAAACTAAAAATATTTTTTAAATTAATTAATTATTTTTTAATTTAAATCTTTTTCATTAAATCGACAAGTAGAAAATGATACAAAAAATATAAAAATTGTTTACATAATAGTTAAAAGAATTTTTTTAATTAATTATTTTTTTTTAATTTCAATTTTTTCACTTTAAATTAAAAACATGAACTGAAAAAAGTCTCTAATTAAAAAAACAACAGTTTAGTTGCTTAATAATTTAAATTATTTTTTTAACTTTATTTATTTAATTTTCGTTAAATTTTTTCACTTTAAATTGAAAAACGAAAAATTCTAAAAAAAATATTTTCTGGTTTCAATCCAAACATTTTTAATTTTGTTGCTTAAGTTTTAATATTTTTTAGTTATTAGATTAAGAAACTAAAAAAATAATTTTTTTTACTTAGTTTTTTAATCTTAATTTTCACATTAAAAAACTAAAATTTTTTTTTCAGAAAATAATTTTTTAGAAATATGATATTTATTGTTCAATTTAAAGGGAAGAAAATTGCAATTAATAAAAATTAATTAAAAATAATAAAAAATTTATTAAAAATAAAATTCAGAAATTAAGTAACCAATTTTTTTTAATTAAAACGGGAAAATATTTATTTCTGAAATTCTTGTTCATCCATTATTTGAAAAAAATTAATCAAAAAAATTATTTTTATTTATGTAAATTTCATAATTAGAAAGGAAATGTAATTAAAAACCAAGTAAACAGAACTTAAGTTGTCTGAGTTCAAACTAAAAAATATGTATAAGCATATTTTTGAAACTTCTGGTTTCCACTTTCTTATCACTTGGCAATTTAAAAAAAAGTTAATTAGCAAAAAACTGTTTTTCAATTATTAAGTAAACAAATATATATTTTTTTAATTAGAAAACACTTTTTTATAAATTTTTGTTTGTTGGTTTAAAGCGCAAAAATAGAAATTAAACAATCATTAATTAATTAAAAAAAAAAATTTTATAATTGAGAACAAATGAATTAAAATATTAGGTACACAAATACTTAAGTTTTTGAATTAAAATTGGAAAACACTTTTTTAGAAATGATTTTTGTTTTATTAAATGAACAAAAAAATGAATTAAAAAAAATTCAATTTTTAAATTTAATAAGAGATAATTAAAATCTGAGTAAAAAAATTATAATTTTTTTCATTAAAACTAGAAAATAAATATTTTAGAATTTTTTGATTTTCAATTTAAAGTGCGAAAAAGTGGCATAAAATGAATTAAATTAATTAAAAAAAAATATTTGAATTATGAAGTAAATAAAAATTTATTTTTTTTTAATTAGAGAATATTTTTCTTTTAACTTATGTATTTTATTTAAAGTAAAAAAATTGAAATTAATACAAAAATTATCCAAAAAAATTTAATTTTTCAATATAATAAGTAAACAAAAACTGTATTTAAAAAAATTTCAATTTTTTAATTTAATAAAAAAAAATAATTAGGAACTAAGTAAAAAAATTATAATAAAATAAATTAAATTTATTAAAAAAATTATTTGAATTTATTTATTATTTATTTTTCTTTCAATTAATGTTTTTTAATTTAAAAAATTTAATTTTTTTAATTAAAATTAGAAAGCAAATTGTTTTTAGAAACTTTTGTTTTGTAATTTAAAGTGAAAAATGTAAATTAAAAAAAATGTTTTTAAGCAATTATTTTTAGTTCCATAATTTAATAATTTACGAAAAAAAATTAATAACTAAGTAAATAAAATTAACATTTTTTACATTAAAAATAGAAAATCATATTTTTAGAATTTTTTTGATTTTCGATTTAAAATGCAAAAATTTAAATAAAATAAAGTAAATAAATATAAAAAGTTATGTGAATTATGAAATAAATAAAAATTTATTTTTTTTATATTAATAAAATTAATAAAATAAAGTATATTAAATTTAAAAAATTATGTGAATTATGAAATAAATAAAAATTTATTTTTTTTAATTAGAGAATATTTTTCTTTCAATTTATGTTTTTAAATTTAAAGTGAAAAAATTAAAATTAATAGAAAAATTAACTAAAAAATAAATTTCTCAATGTAATAAGTAAACAAAAAGAATATTAAAAAACTAGAAAATAAAAATTAAATTTTTTGAATTAAAATTAATTAAATCTTGAATTAAAATTAGAAAAAAATTGTTTGCAATTTAAAGTGGAAAATATAATTAAAAATACTGTTTTGAAAAGAAATATTTTTGGTTTCTGAATTTAATGATTGGAAAACTAAGGTAATAAATATTTTTTTTTGGACCAAAATTTTGCATGCTTTTATATTTTATTATTTTTATTTTTGTTCTTTTTTTTTGTTTAATTTAGAGCTCTAAATTGTATTTTTGTTTTTTTTTTTTTGTTTTTTTGTTTTTATTTAAAATTGGAAAAGTAAAAAAAAAAAATACTGTAGAATTAATTATTCAAAGCACCCGCTTTACTTTTCTGAGCTAATTTTTTTTTCTTTTGTTCTCGCTCAAAAGCCGTGCTCCCTAAAACGCTATAATATTTGCAAAAATGTTGCATTAAGGGTTTTCAACAACTTTTTTAAGGATATTTTTTGAAAAAGTATTAATAAATATTAGCTTTTTCTGACCAAAAATCGAACGGAGGGGTTCCGAGAGCTTCGAAGCTAAACCTAAGCTTTTGAATGCCTAACTGCTGGGATGACAAAGCATTGCCATTGTGACTTAAACACATCACGGATTATTTTTTGTGAATTCTGTTTAGGGAACAAACCGCTGGTTTAATATTTAAATACTTCAATTCGCACATTAACTGTGAATCGACGTTTTCGAAAGTGAAACCAGTGGGCTTCGAAGTTTTTCTTTCAGCAACTAGCGGTTATCAAATATGCAGGATCGATAGATATCGCTTTGCTTATGCATTTTTTAGTAACTTCACAACAGCCACCATAACCTAACCTGACCTAAAGCAACAAGCTAAACGAACCCAACCAGGGAATATTTCAGCAAAGAAAGCAGTAATTTAGGCAGGTCTAAGTGCGTCATTGCGACAACCAACCTACCTAAGCAGTAATTTGAATTTCTTCGTAATATGAACGACCCGGACTAATATCCGACCAAGGACTGCCACTTCAGCAGCATTCCGCATATATGTATGGGGAATATTTATGCTGCTACGACAACAACAACAATATATATTTTACCATAGGAATCATTTAGAAGTCCACTGAAGAAGACAAAATTCAATTCAGAAATGTTAGCTGATCTCTGTCCGTTCTCTTTTTGCTCTGCCTAATCCAATTGTTTATTGTTAATTGCTTTCACAAGCGAGGTTTTCAACGCCTCTTAGTTGTGCCCGGAGTATGTACAGTTATTTTTAGCTTTAAGAACATTTGGTGTGACAAATCTTATAAATGCAAACAGAAAATGAGATTTGCAGAGCTCGCTGACCTTTTCGGTCTCGCTATCAAATATAAATGGCAAAAGCATGTTTTTTTCAAAGCAAACAATTGCTGAACAACCACATTTGCCATAGATGTATCCATACACACATATACAGACATACACTTTTGCCCGGGAATACCCTACCGCAGCTGATAGCACTGCCTCGATGCAGTGCGAAGTGTGATTTCCAATCTGTCACTGCTAAAAGCAAAGACTTGCTTGCATTGCCCATCTGCCATCCCACTTTACTCGTCCCCTCCCCCAAATCACTTACCTTGAAGATAAGATCAGTAGCATTGTTGAAATCACTAAAGAAATTCCAGTTTGCACTCTGTGGGCCCAAGCTCGATATCAGCGTATTGAAGACATTTTGAAGGAGACTTCTAAAATTGGAATTGGCAGCACACCGTTTGGCTGCGAAAACTGCACGCTCCAAACTGGCTTCGACATTGCACGTGCGATTATCGGCGAACGCGCCCACTGTGAGATTAGCGCAAATCAATACCTCATCGTCGGTGGGTGTATACTCGGCAGTATTTCGAATATTAATCGTTGCATTTCCCAGAATAACTTCGGCACAGGTGTCATGGCCACGTTGGCGATTAAAGAAAGCAGCCGAATGAAAAGCGCGCGCAGTTGAAGTGTTCACACCTCTAGAAGGAGAAGAAATATATGGAAAATATATGAAAAGTTTTCAAAAACTACAACACTTCCACAATTTTAAAACGCCACTCACATGGTTGCCTCGTCCAATTCCACAAGTGTAATATTTATGGGTGCCACGGCTATATAGTAGTCCGACAAGCGTTCGTGAGCATACAGCACCGGTGTTAGACCCGCCTCCCGTGCCGACTTGTATTCCTCGTCGTCGGCCACTACCAAATCAGCCGCAGAACTTTGAACAACAGACACACAGGTTTCAAACGAATCGGCTTGGATGCATTGCAGCTTCAGATCGATGGAGTTGTTGGCGGCTACTTCCAATGCATAAAGGCACTTGTCTTGAGCCAATTGTGAGGGATTGCAAAGACGCAAGCTCTGTAGTTGGGGTTGTGGTTGTGGTTGTGGTTGGGGCTGTGGTTGCGGACGTGGAGGTATTGGACGGGGAGGACGTGGTCGTAGAAAAGAAGGAGGACCGCCGAGCCCACCAGGGCCGCCAAATCCACCAGGTCCACCGGGTCCGCCAAATCCACCAGGTCCGCCAAATCCACCGGGTCCGCCAAATCCACCTGGACCGCCAAATCCACCTGGACCGCCGAATCTACCAGGCCCACCAAATCCACCTGGACCGCCAAATCCTCCTGGCCCACCAAATCCGCCAAATCTACTAGAGCCACCGAATCCACCAGAAGCGCCAAATCCACCAGAACCGCCAAATCCACCTGGCTGACCAAATGCACCAGAACCACCTAATCCACCAGAGCCGCCGAATCCTCCAGGAGGGTTAAATCCACCAGGGCCCGCAAATCCACCATTACCACCAAATCCACCATTACCACTTAATCCACCATTGCCACCAGATCCTCCAGGAGGGACAAATCCACCATTGCCACCAAATCCACCAGATCCTCCAGGAGGACCAAATCCTCCGGGGACTCCAAACCCACCTGCGCCTCCAAATCCACCAGAGCCGCCAAATCCACCCGGGCTCCCAAACCCACCTGAACCTCCAAATCCACCAGAGCCGCCAAATCCCCCAGAACCACCTTGACCGAATCGATTTGGGGAGCGGCTTTCGAATTGAGCCTCTGTATTTGCTAGAAGCAAAAGTGTAACTGTAGCGAAAACCAGTTTCACCATTTTGGATATGGTTATACTCAAAGATTTAGGTGTTATTTATACTTTCGTCTAAACTAAACTGGAAAACGAGGTAATTACTTTTTGATTACCTGTAAACTTCCTTATCATAGAAAAATTTTCCAAAGTCATAAATAAGATAATCGAGCTAAGTATCCCCTTATTGAGGCGCGTGAAATATTTCTTTGTTTTAAAAAGGCCAAAAAATAATAATAATAAATTAAAATTATTTCCGATATGGAAAGTTTTATGAGCTCAAAGTGGAAGTCAACTAATGACTTGCGTGTGGGTTATAGGAGAATTTACAGAGGTGGCCAAATCATAAGCAACAATTGCCCTAATATAGAATAATTACTTCTTTTTTGTAGTTGAGTTTTGTAGAATGTTGACTGGAAGAAAAAATTATTTTAGTTTCCGCATAGAAACAAATAATAAAAAACTTCTTATAAAAACTGTGCAAATTCATTGAATGCACTGAGAGAACTGAGAATATGCCTTTCTGCTATTCCTCCAGTCCCTTCAGCCCGTGGTGAGCTATGATTCAGTTCTAGTCTGGCGCCATAAGCGCTAAATACTCCGCCACCTTCGCCAGTACTCGTCAGTCTGCATAAAGCTTCCTCATTCTTTCTATTGATGCAGAACTGAGATCTTTGAATTCATTAAAAAATTGTCTATAGTAAACCTCCGTCTGGATAGAGCAGGATAATGGCACAGAACGTTCCGATCATCCTCTGGTTGTTGTTGTTGTTGTTGTTGTTGTAGCAGTAACTTTGCCCTTTCAGGGTAGTGTAATCACCGGTCGTCTTCGTCTAACTCATCTTACGGTAGGCCCAGGAAACTTGCTGACCCTTTGGGTCCAGAGGGAGAGGCGTGTTAGATGAATGGGTTTGATGGGGCATGCGAAAAGGTGGTTAGTGACGTGCGGGGTGCCTTCACATGCCGGATATATGTTTAGTATGTCGAGGTCGATTCTGGATAAGTAAGAGTTTAACCTCCTACAGTTTCCAGAACGTAATTGTGCCAAGGTTACGCGGGACTGTCGGGGAAGTTGGAGCTCTTCGTCTGCAAAGGGTGGCGGTTGGACTCCGATGACGACATTCGGTGGTCGGGAGCTCAAGAAGGTGGTAAGAGTCTCCCGACGAATGTCGTTAATTGACTGTCTGTACACTGTCCGATTCAGTAATTGTCGGTCTGTTTTGTCCTAGATCTCGTCCGCGTAGTTGAGGAAGTGTCTCCTGATATGCCTGGGAGGTGGCTCAGGCTCAAGCAGGTGTCTGCATGGGTGGGACCTGCGGTAACACCCTAACAGTAACTTCTTGCTGAGCAGTTTATTATGCTCCTTCACAGGAAGCATATGGGCCTCGTCATGCAGATGTTGTATTGCGGACATCAGTAGACATCCTGTCGCAGTACTAATGGCAGTGTTTTGACAAGTCTTTCCCTTCGTCCACTGCGAATCACTGGTTCCAGGCGACCAGACAGGCGCAACATAGTTTAGAACTGGCCGGCTTATTGCCTTAAATGTCGATAGCTGGTGGTTTCATTTCGCCATCTTTCATTCGCTGCTCTAACAATTCCCTCAAAGATAAGTAGCTTACATGTTTGTAAGGGTATGCCTATGCAATTGTCTGTGATCTAATCAGTCAATTTAATGCCGAGCCACCCTAGTTAATCGGCTACGCAGTTACCCTCAATGGCGCAATGGTCAGGAAACCATTTTACCTTTAGGTGAAATGACTCAGCCATCTCTTTGAGAGATTTGCGGCATGTCATGGCTACCTTGGAGGTTGTCAACTGCTTTGTGAGAGATTTTATCGCCGCCTGGCTATAAGTGAAAATGTAGATATCATCTCCAGGTATCGCATCACACTGTGTCACGGCTTTTATTATTGTCATCAGTTCTGCCTGAAAGACACTGCAGTAGTTAGGGAGCCCAAAACTGAAGGAGATTCCCAGATGCTCGGAATATATGTATCTACCTCCACCCACCCTGCACTCGAGCTTTGAGTCTGCGTATGCATGGAAGGACTCGCCCTGTCTTACATCATCCCGTTCCCACTCTTCCCTTGAGGGTAGGACGTTCACGAGTTTTAATGGTGTAGGCGTGAGTGCATAGTCCAGCTGTCCGGGAAGCTCTAAAATGCCAGCCAGGATTTTACCGTGACCGTAATCCGTGTTTGACCTCTTACTTAGAGTGTGCAGCCTCATTGCCGCACTGCGCCAAATATATATTGCCTGCAGACCTACCGAAAGGAAGTTTAATGTCGCATATTTCGATGGTGTGATTGACATCGCACCGGTTATAAGAACAGATGCTAGTCCTTGAACCTTGTCAATTATACTGAAGTAACAAGGCCATTTCCCCAAAATTCTATTGCTCCATCTCGTAATGATTGCACGAGTCGGCAGGAGCGGTTTACCTGAGGATTCCCTGACATCTATCTTGTCTGTCAACAGAATCAACTGGGCAATCGAATGCTTTTCCCCTCTTCAAATCTCCACGTATTGATGGTATCATTCCAGTGAGGCTTCAGTGGATTAAAATCTTGGTGGTTCTTGCTCTTCATAAGATCTTTTTGGCTTGTACTACCTTAAACCATGTTCCTGCTTGCTCAAAGAAAATCAGGATGGTCTTCATTCCTAAGGCAGGAAGGAGAGGTCACATATTAGCCAAGGACTTCAGGTCTATAAGTCTTTTATTCTGAAGATGTTTGAGAGAGTGATCGCCTATCATATTCGAGGTTACTCTGAAGCCACATTATCTCCAGCTCGGCACGCTTACCTGAAAGGGAAATCTACTGGAACAGCCTTAGGGACCGTAGAGAAATCACTGGAAGGGAAACCATTCACTTTGGCGGCCTTTATGAACTTAGAGGTCGCTTTCAATGATGTTAGGGCTGAGGCAATTGTCACTGCACTAAATAGGCCAGAGGTAGAAAAATCTCTGTCTCTGGAACTCGTCCGTGCTAGGCTGTAGAGAAATTAGTAATATGGCGGGAGAAGCCACAAAGGTAAGTTACATAGCAGACCGTTATTTGGCTCTGAGCGAATTTAACAGAATCAGCTGATAGGCTGACGGTCCTTGAGGTGTGTTTACAAACAAAAACTGAGATTGTGTGGGAGATATACGAGAAAAATCAACCAATGGTACTTCGATGCCGTTTGAACTACTTCTGATTGGACGCGTGTGAAATTATCGTGCAGAACTCTCACAATTTTCTTTTTCACCATAGCTAAATAGCAAATCTGGTACAAGGATGATAGATACCAGGTTTGCTCGTTAGATATGGTGAAAAAAAACTTTTTTGAGGGGTACTTTGGACTCTACGTCGTTCGTTTTGTGTTTCACAAAATTTAACTTTAGCTTAGTGAAACACAAAACGAATGACGTCGGCATATCTGTCAAATTCGCTCAGAGCCGAATAACGGTCTGCTAGGTAGTACACCTGTAAAAATCTTTTCACCATGAACCTGATAATCTACCATCCTTGCGTTAGTTTTAAAATCGCCAGTTCATTTTATTCACTGTGAGATTTTATTATACGTGGTGAAAAGCCGAAATCCCTTACTAGCGAATCTTAAATTTAGTACTCATGAGAAGCTCAATTAAGTTTTGCGCTTTCTAATTTCATTAACAGTCCCTGCCTAGCCTGGATTCACACAAAGCAACTTTTGTTAAAGCAACTCATAATTTGTGGTAGAGTTGGCGACGAAGAAAAGAGAGGAGCACTGAGTTGCTCGTGCTCGGGCAACTCGGTTTGTGTTTTTATTCTTCTCAATGCTGTTGATGGCTGTGAAAAGTTATGATAATTTTAAATTTTCATAGGTTTAACAAAAATTTCATTTAAAACCATTACAATTAATAATAATAGAGAAATAATAATAATACTTATATGCCTAGAAAATTTGTATCTGATCTCCCTTTACTCCATAAAATGCGGCTGCTTTTGAACGTGGCTACTATACGTTGGTCTTAGTTTTGATGCCTATGACATTGGGTCCAAACATTGGTTGCATTTAATACCATTAATAACAAATCATAAAATCCCTGAAAAATGTTAATTTTGTATTTGTTTGACAATAGATAATTTTGATTACATTCAACAATTCTCAAAAAAGTGTTTTTTGCATCGATCATCAGCATAATTAATAAATACTAAACCAAAAATGTCAATTATTTTGATAAGCAAGGCAGTTGCCGTGAGTCAGAAGCACCAAAAGAGAATGCCAAAAATTGTAGCAAAAATAGTTGCCCCGTGTAAACACGGTCTTATTAGAAAGCATTCATTACACGTACAAAAGCTCATTTAGGTTTCGTCGCATCCTAAACACAAACCAACAAATGAATGGTTGCAAATTAACGCAGTGAAGTAATAAAAAAATTGTATTTGTTTGATGTTAGAATGAAGTCTTCTGTTTACAAAAAATTATTACGAGTGCTACGAAAATATGCGAAACACAATTCGTTTGCACCGAATTTGATGCAAAAAGCAATACAGCTACAAGCGAACATTGATTAAACTGAGAAGGTTCTGGGGGAATTTTAAGGAGAACTGAACTAGGAAAAACGATGCTGAGTGAATTAACAAAAAGAGACTT
The DNA here is from genome assembly GCF_027943255.1 of Anastrepha obliqua. NCBI lineage: Eukaryota > Metazoa > Arthropoda > Insecta > Diptera > Tephritidae > Anastrepha > Anastrepha obliqua. The sequence continues at coordinate 25,388,442 of NC_072893.1, read as the reverse complement.
AATAAGAATGTATGTGTGTATGTATGTATGTATAAGAGATTGTAAAAATTAAAACATAGAGAAAAACAACTTTGCAACAGAACGTGAATTAACGTTCTCAGCATGCTGTCGCAAATTAATTTACATCAACGTTCTCTGCGGCATGTGTTCGCTCCGCATTGGTCATGCACTGGAATCTATACAAGGTGAAATCACTAGAGCAAAAACTACATTTCTATGCAATTTTGAAATTTGAATGCCAAAATTTTAAACAATTTGACATTCAAATTATCAAATACCAAGAAAAAGTACCAAATAGCAGAAAAAGCACCAAATCCATGCTTTGCTCACAACACCTTGTATGAATTCGTCTTGGGTATTTCTCACACACCCATGGAGAACACATTAATGTGTGTTAAGCTAAATACACACCAGGCAACCGTTGAAGCAACGGTTGCAGCAACGTGTTGCCTTTGTTTAAGAAACGCGTTGCGACCGTTGCTTCAATCTCAGTATTGTGAATAACTGTGGTGCAGGAAAGGTACAAGCGGAAGATACGTAAAATTAAATTTTTTAAATGATCAACGAAATGCGTAAAATTACTTCTCTTATTATAATTGACGAACTTTTGTACGAAAATAAGGAAGAAAAAAAATCTGGTCCAAAAATTGGCTTTTAAAAAAATCGAATTTTCGAACGAGAGGCTGCTGAAAGAACTGAAGGAAAATGAGCCGGCGGACTATAAAAATTACATGAGGATGGACGAAGCCCTGTTTAGAAAATTGTTGGACTTCGTAAAGGCCAAAATAACGAAACAAGATACCATAATGAGAGAGGCAATATCAGCAGAAATTAGACTGGCAATAACTTTGCGGTATCTTGCAACAGGAAACGCTTTTGCGGATTGAAATTTTTATCGATTTTATTGTATTCATTTTTTAATTGTTCGTATGCTTTTTTTCTAAAATTTTTATTTTTATATTTTTTACTACTTATATCCCACAGCTCTCTCAAATTTTTATATTCGTTAATAAAATTAACATAATTTTCATTATTTTCAATTGCCATTTTTTCCTTTTTCACTATATTTTACTCCGCACGAACCTTCTTCTTTGCTTGTGTTCAACGAACTGAACGAGTAAAAGCAGTAAACAATGATACACACGAAGCAACGGTTGCAGCAACCTATCCCAAAAATCAAATTTATTTGATATTTCAGGCAACGGTTGCAGCAACACGAAAATCATTTGGCAACACAGCTACACACGAGACAACGGTTGCTTCAACATGGCCGAGTTGCTGCAACGGTTGCCTGGTGTGTATTTAGCTTTAAATGTCACGTACGCCTATTGGAGGACAAAAACAAAGTGCTTGTGGGGGGACATTGCGGCAGAAATACATTTTACACACACTACCATTCGGAAGTCCGCAGGTTCTCCGTGCATGAAACATCAAATGATAGAAAGTTTTTTTCTAATAGCATTCGCCTCTCGACAGGCAATGGCGAATCTCCGAGCACATTTCTGCCATGAAAAGGCGTCTCATATAAAAACTATTTGGTGTTCGGAGTGGGATTAAAATATATGTACATGTATATGTATGTAAATATATGTGTATGTAGATAAGAAAAATGAAATACCACCACAGCTGCGACCAATTCACTGAGAAGAATATAAAAATCAAAACAGAAACATCAAAATATAGTAGACATAAATAAGGGGAAATACCCCTCCCGTTACCGGTTCGCTAATCTCTACGTATTGGAGAGAAAACACACACTTTATATGCTAAAATTTTCTTTACACTGGCGAACTAAAAAATGTGGACATATTGAAATTTTATATGTATATACATTTTTACCGCTGTTTATTTATACCTATTTTTGCAACTTATAGTTAATTAATAATTCAAATTAATAGTTTAGTCATACTCTCGTGCAGTGACAATCAAAATCAGTAAAAGTCCTCTCAGTTATACGTGAATTGCTGCGACCAACTATGCCTCCTAAAAAAGGCACCCAGCAACAGCACACATGTGGTGTTTGCCACGCGGCTGTTCACGCCAGAGCATCTAGTATTTTGTGTGTAGCCTGCCGTACGTGGACTCATGCCAATTGTACGGGGCTTACCAAATCCGAATTCTTCGATTTGGCAAACAAAGTTAAATTACAGGGGTTCCTGTGGAAATGTGATTCCTGCAAATTGGAGGTTAGTGTCGTCGATCTTGAATCCGATGACGATGATGAAGATAACGATAATATTACCATGAATAAGCTAAGACGACTGCTCGACGACCAATGCTTGAAGCTGAAGAACACATCTACGTAAAATTGAAGTGCAATAGTTCTGATATCATCGTCGGGTGCGTCTACTTTCCTCCGAGAGCTTCACTCGCAGCTTTCCAGACATTCATTGATACGCTTCACTATCTGAAGGAAAAACATAGTGCCGCAAATCTCCTTATCACTGGCGACTTCAACCTTCCTGGCAGCTCACCCTGCACTGACTGTGAAAATCTTATATACGAAAGTTTCTCTTCGCTGGAATGCCAACAATTTAACAGTGTCCATATCGATAATAATAACTTGCTTGATCTCTGCTTTAGTAACATTTCTATTCAGGTAGAATATACTCAGGCAATCACCACGATGAATCTGTATCACCCTGCCCTTGATATCACTATCGAGCTCCAGCCCAGTCTACAGCCTGCAACACCGACTTACTATGATTTCAAGAACGGTGACTATGATAATCTCAATAACTTCTTCGTAAACGCTGATTGGTCTAACTTACTTATATTCATCAAGCACTGTAGACTGCAAAATAAACCCATGGCGGGCGATGGCCATGTCTCGTCGATAATAATCTTAAGGGCAGTCCATTGTTTTTTGCAAAAGCGGCGCATTTGTAAATTGAAGAAGCTATCTTAGGAGTCCGTGTACGCACAGTTGCCGAGTGAAAGAATTTCTGTAGAAAAGCACTAGAAGTGAGAGAGCAAGCTTAGTTTGCTTATGTTTAAAGTATATTTAGCGTTTCCACGACAGCCGGTTCTACTTTACCGAAACGACCCGGATTTATATCCGGCCAAGGACTGTCATTTCAGCAGCATTCCCCGTATGAATGTTTATGTTGCTACAACAACAACAACAACAGAGCAAGCTTAGGATAGTTTCCTTATATTGTCGATTAGTGATGGTAGACCGTTAGAAACATTATTTTGCACCGGACCAGCTGTGAAAAATGTTTATGATAATTTTTAATTTCCATATATTTAACCAAAATTTCTTTAACAAATTATACTAATTAATAATAATAATAAATAAATTATAATAATGTATGACTAAGAAAATTTTTATCTAGTGCGTTGTTTTTTTTTTGCAAACGGCAAAGTCCATTGAAATTTAGATGAAAATGTTAGCAAACCCAACAAATATTTGATTGAAAATTCATTTTGAGGTTAAGTTCATGCGTACATAAAATGCGGCTGGTTTTGATCGTGACTTCAATACGTTGGTGCCAGTTGTGATGCCAATTACATAATCTCCAAACATTAAATATTAAAATTTCGAAAAAAATATGTTAATATAATCCTTTAAGAATATGTCAAAAAAATTTTAGAACGTAAATTTCAATATTTCTTATATTATAGATCGTCAACCGTGACGACTCTATACTTTGCGTTCGAGCGCTGGGACAGGTTGAATTTTCATGTATTCAAACTTTAGACGCGTTTTTCTCAAAACTATATTTTTCGAATTAGTGTACACGATGACTCGAAAAGTTATTGACCGATCTCCCTGAAATTTTGCACACATCTTTTTTATGATATTACTTTTTATGTGAATTTAAAGTTTTCGAAAACTTTTCGAAAAAATAATTTTTTCAAAGCAAAAATAGTAGGAAAATTCGCCCCAAAATTCATTTTTTAAGCATTTTATATGAAATGTTTAAGCATTTAAATAAAAATATATTGACTTCTTCATTTTAAATAGTTTTAATGAAAATCAGGGAAATATGGCCGTTTACAGGTATCTGTCCCCTTAATTGCATATAAACCATTACTAATAAATCATAAAATTCGCCAAAAACGTGAAAATTGTGTTTGTTTGATAATACTTCATTATAGTCAAAGCGAATCTATTAAATGTGGTATCGGCAAATCAGCTGATTTGTGTTTTTTTTTCTTTCGCCGTGTCCATGTGGCTGTCAGCCCAGAAAGAATCAAAGCGAATTCTTTTTTTGTTTTCTACTTTTCCAATATTTTGCTTTGACAACCAAACGTACAAAATATTGTTGTTGGTCATTGCTACCACCTTTAAGGGGGGAGCCTCAAGTAGAAGCCTCAAAATCGGTCAATTTTTAATCATATTTTTAAAGCTGATAAAATAATTATTTTGAAGCTTTAACACAACTTTATATACATATATAACCTTTCGAGAGTACAAAAAAAGTTTTTTTCATTTTTTCCCCCCAAAATGGCGTCTCAGGATTATTTCTTGTCGGTTGTCTACCGCGCGAGGTCTCAAACTGCTCTATTTATTAATCTTAGTCCATCGGTCTGAAACAAAAAAATTTAATTGGTTTTTTATAACATATCAACGGAAAGGATGAACATATAAAATTAAAAAACAAGTATAAAATTAATTATAAAATAAGCCTTTAAAAAAAGTCAGAATTTAGGGCTATTTTATTGATATTTTTAACTCCCAAAAAAGTAATTTATCAACGCGAAATATCTGAAATTTTAGGTTTAGATAGTAATGTACAGAAAGGCCTCACCAAACTTCAAACAAATCGGTCGATAACTTTTTGAATTACAAGACGAGCAGTTTTTAAAAAAGTCGTTTCGAGATAATTGAGTTTAAAGTTTGAGGTACAGGAGCGCACGGACCGCTCTCTACCTAGTTAGTGGGCTGTAGAAGCTATAATATTGAGAATTTCGGCATGAAAATTTCACAGAATATTCTTAAGATACCATATTTTCAGACTATCAAAACAAAATCGATTTTTTGAGGCCTCTACATGAGGCTCCCCCCTTAATGAATGCGCCTTGATTATGCTTATATTCGAAAATTCACAAAAAATTCGTTTAATTAGTTCATTTCAGTGCTTATTGTAGCGGTCATTAACCTAATTAATACGCAATAACGCAACAGTGGTCAATTATTTTGATAAACAAAACTTCCATACCGCACCAAGCCACTAAACAACAGGCAAAGAGGTGGCGCTCGTGGGGAAGTGTCAATAGTCACGAACCATTTGGCCTTTGGTGACGGTCAAAATTTTTGACAAGAGCTTTATATGTGTGCGTGTCGGCTGATTGACGCTAATATCAAAAATTTTTGATTTTCATCATTCAAAAGCCGACAACAAGTATGTGTGACACGACGACACCCGACTGCACTAACACACACAAAGCTCAGTCAAGCATGCTGGTACGTCTCCCGAGGCCAATAGGTTTTGGTCTGAAAATTTCTAATGTATGCCTATTTACATATACATACATACATATTTTTATACATACTGAGAGAACACGCATGAGAATATATTTCTCATACATGTACATATGTATTTTTCCATCTGCATTTTAATCGTTATCTATACAACATACATATGTATGTATGTAGTATATTAAATGTCTTTGTCATGTTTTTTTGTACAAACACCTAGTAAATTAGTTAATATCGCTGCTGAAATTCGCACAGCATGAAAAAAAGGAGACAGCTGATGCAATAATTGTGGTTTTTACCTACACAAAATGTTATATATTTGATGCTACGTGCCGGAAAACACGAAATGAATAAAATTTATGAGCAAAACAAAGGCACGAAGTGAAATTAAAGTTGCCTTAAGTTTAAATATTGGTTAACAATAAATATTTTATATTTTAATGATTTTTATCTATTTTTTTATTTTTATTTTTTAAAAGCTTAAATAACAACAGAATTGTTATATAAACAAAAAAGATAACGCAGCGCTAGCAACGGAGGCTTACAGCTGATTTTAATGATTAGTAATTTAACTAATTAATAGTTTAAACTCTATTTGAAATATTAGAAATAAGTTCCATTGGCAGTTGCAGTCAACGATTGCCGATGAGCGCCATATTTAAAATCAAGAAACGGTTAACTTTCATCCCCTTTACGCCAACAAAATTTAAACTCTGCGGACAACAAAAAAAATTCAATGGCAAAAACAAAATAAAATAATAGCAAAACAAACAGTAAAATAGGGGACACATGTAGGTATCACAAAGAGGCTTGCCATATTTATTTAGATAATTAAAAGTTATTTTATGTTATTTTAGTTAAAAATTTCTACTTAAATGGAATTTTTATGAAAAAAAATTACATAAATTTAGTCATTTAAAAAAAATGTAATAAAGAAAATTTAACTAAATTGTTTAATTTTTAATTAATTATTTTATCACTAACTATAGCCACATGAAAAATTTGTTATGCATGTTTTTATTCTAATTTGATTTGACATTTGACGCAAAAACATTGGATCTGTTCCCATGGCACCCGAACCGGCTACGTTACCGGAATGACTCGGATTTTTGCCGACCAAGGGCTGCCGCCCCAGCAAACTAGCCCCGTCTAGCGAACCGTTAGGCGTCGCCGGATGAGCGAGAATGGAGAGTAAAATTTCAAGGCCATGCAACGTTTTGGGAATTTTCGTTCCGCGAGAGAGAAAAAAGACATAACGTAGCGGAAAAGGAGAGAGAGGGCTATACTTTATATATCTTAGATACACTTTAGTCTTTTTTCCTGAGTTTTTCCTTGTGGTTGCTAATTTCTAGTTAGATATAACACTGCCTGCTTTTTGGCGCTTGTTTGTAGGTGCAAACTTGTAGGAAATATATTTTTGGTGCCTACGTTTTGGCGTTATATTTCCTTGGTGCTTACTGTTTGGGCCGTTTTTTTAGTACCAATTTTTTGGCGTCTTTTTTTTTTGTGCCTACTTTTTGGCGTTATATTTCCATTTCCTTGCTAGTGCTTGTGCGTACTATAAAGTGCTATTCATTGCGGCGTCGGATTAATTGGTATTGCCTTGCGGTAATTTGTGCCGTTGCTGCGTTCTTGGAATATTTATGCTGTTAAAACACCAATAAACCTCATGTTGCCGATTTGAAATTGGGTTTAATTGCATTACATAAGTAGGACTAAACAATAGTTGCGTAATAAATTTCATGGTAATACGTGAGCTGAAACCAAAGGAATCCTGTTTCTTACGTCTTTTTAGCCCACAAGGCCCGATAAGGTCTTCAGCAGTATTTGAAACACGTAGCTACACCTACAAGGGTTAGTTTAAAGAATTATTCTCAAACAAAGTATTCCCTTGCAGGGTTTAGTAAATTCAGAAATTGGCAATGCATTGTATTTTGAAGAACTAGAAAATAATGCGACTGGCCTGTTTTCACCTAAAGGGTTACATACATCTAGAATTTTCAAAAAATCGTATTTTTTTGTTTCGATATTTCGCAAGTATAATATCTTAAGAATACACTGTGAAATTTTCATGCGGAAATTCCCAATACTATAGCTTCTACAACTCATTAACTGGGTAGAGAGCGGTCAGCGCGTTCCTGTACCTCAAACTTTAAACTCGTTTTTCTCGAAACTACTTTTTCCGGCACGGTCTGCATGATAACTCATACAGTTTTTAATATTTTTTGATGAGATTTTTTTTTTTAATACTCGAAAGTGTTTTCGCCATAGTCTGGAATTTTGATGTTTTTATTAAAAAATTGTATAAACATAATTAAAGTGTGACTTTTATAACGTAAAACGCATACTTCTTTTTTAAATGCCGGCGCGATAGACTATAGGTTAGTTTAGGTTGAATGGCTGCCCTAGCTAAGGGCTCACTTGGACAAATATTAAAAATTCGTCCGTTGTGGTGCCATACATGGGAGAGGAGAAAGGAGATGGGAAGGAAGAAGGAGCCTTGGGATTAGAGACGATGATGACCATACATTTTACGACGACGCCGACGGGGGCTGATTTGCGTTCGTAGTTAGCCGTAACAAGCTACTGACGAACTTCACCAAATTTATGATGTTTACACCAGCTATATCCGCAGGCGTAGCGAAAAAGTGAGAGCCCAGATGTCTAAGGCTTTGCCAGACGAGAGCAGGGCAGCTGAGAAGAAGATGTTGAGATGATTCCACCTCGTCTTCAAGATAACTTCTGCAGAACGGACTTGAGGCAATCCCAAGTCTCACCGCATGAACACCTAACGGACAATGTCCGGTAAGGATAGCCACCAAATTCAAGAGCTAGGGCTTTGTTAGCCTTAGGAGTTCCTTTGAGCGTCCCAGATCTACCCGTGGCCAGAAGGATCTCGCGACCTTGCACGTTTGCGCACTAGCCCAGCGCTCGCTGAGTTGACTCGAGGCCCATCTTTCCAGGAGCAGACCACAGGTTCTCATGGGAACCCCAATTCTCTCACAACGATAGACTATAACTACAATTTTATTTTACAAGAATTTTTTTACTTTTTACAGATCTATCAACATTCCAAGGAGAAATGATACAGACCATAGGGAAACTTTTTTCATTGTTCTTTGGGTCACGTAATTTTTTATATACCAATTTTTGAAAGGAAAAATGAAAATACGTTTTTTTATAAAGTAAAGAAAAATTAAAATAATTTTTTAATAAGGTAAAGAAAAATGAAAATACATTTTTTTATAAAGTAAAGAAAAATTAAAATAATTTTTTTTATTGTATAAAGTAAAGAAAAATTAAAATAATTTTTTTTATTAAGTAAAGAAAAATTAAAATAATTTTTTTTATAAAGTAAAGAAAAATGAAAATACATTTTTTTATAAAGTAAAGAAAAATTAAAATACATTTTTTTATAAAGTAAAGAAAAATTAAAATAATTTTTTTTATAAAGTAAAGAAAAATGAAAATACATTTTTTTATAAAGTAAAGAAAAATTAAAATACATTTTTTTATAAAGTTAAGAAAAATTAAAATAACTTTTTTAAAAAGTAAAGAAAAATTAAAATAATTTTTTTTTTTAGAGTTTAAGTACTAATAAACAATGAATACAATTTTTTTATATTTATTTTAATTGCTTTATTATATTTATTTACCTGTATATGCATGATAAGTTATTATGCTATCGCGAAATTTTCGCCTGAGGGTTGTTTTTTTATAAAAATATTTTTATGTGTTTGTTTGCGCATATATCTCTCATAAAATATTATTTTAAACTGAAAATTTGGATTAAAATAATACAACAATTTTCCAATAAAATAAAAGGTTTTTTGTTTTGGTAAAAGGAAGAAAAACTTCACTTTGCGCCTTCAGATTATTAGACTTTTTGGATTAAGTTTCTGATATTCTATAAGCTATACAATTACCCTTTTGATTTATAATAATAAAAACTTCTCCAAGGGCAATGATTATTCGGCATTTTTGATTAAATTTTCCATATTCTATAACCCTATTGAATTATAAGTATTAATAATTTTAAAAAAGGTCTGGCAGCCTTATGCTCAAATATATAGTTGGTATGAGAAATTTTGGAGGGGCAAATTAAGCAGCGAAAAATGGAATATTCATGAAAAACAAAAACAATCTAAAAATGTCTTCAGGGGAATTGAGCAAGAGAAACAACACCAGGGTTGCATTCACCATGCTTTAAGCGAAAGTTAGGTGAATTAAGTTACTTACTTTCTAAAATTAACTTTACAGTCTATTTAAGTATTCTGTGCAATTCTACGGATCCAATTTAACAATGTTCAATGATTTTTATTCTTATTCAAATTAATTAGGTGGTGCTTAAAATGAATTTATATAAATGTTTTCAAGTACTCTTTTCAATTTACTCAGTGTGTCATTTCACGATATTTTTCTGCCAGCTATGCAACCCTGCCGTCATTGTCGAGTGGAGAATTCAGCAGATGGTTAATACTTTGGTTAACACTTCAGCAGAATTTGTTGAACGACGAAAGTGAATTTTTATAACAGCGACCTGCGATCCAATGACAAGGAAGATTTAAATTTTCTGATATTGAAAAACAATTTTCTTATCTTAAAAAATAAATCTTCTTTCAAAGTGAATTGCAAAAAGGTGGAGCCATTGGTTTCCGTTTGCAAAAGCAACGGCAAATCGATTTGTACTTTTAATATTTTTGCATCCAGTTATTATAAACTACTAATTGGAGCGAAAAATAAACTTGTGGAAAGTTGTTCATGAAAACTTAAACGCGAAGACGAAATTTTTGCTAAAAATTCGTTCGACGTAAAAAGCTGCATGCACAGAGAAAATCCAATAGGTATAGCCTACTTTTTTTCTCTAGTGTGTCGAAGAAATATTGTGTAAAAGAAGAATAAACTAATGTAAAATAACTGGAAATTTTAAACGCAGTTACAGAAACAATTGTATGAACTGTTTTTCGTCTCAGGTACGGGAATCATAAAAAAATTCTTATTCGATTGTGTACATCCTGTGTATCCTGTTAAAAAAAAACTGAAGTATTTTGCAGAAAAAAGTGATTAGTTCGCCCTTTTGTGTGTTGTCATTGCCAACGATTAAGCGTTCGCAGGCGAACAACAATAAAACAAACTGTAAAGTACAATAACTGTTAGAGAGTAAAGACTTCCTTGGCGATTTGTGGACGAAGGTAAGTCATATTTATTTTGCTTTCTCCTTAATTCAGTTCGATTTGTACCACAGTTTTGTTTTATTTTGTACATTTATTGAGTGCTTTTCTAGAATTTACGAAACAACAACTGTGCGCTATTTCGCTCATTAAGTGCGGAGGTCGTAAGAAATTCGCTGTCGTGGCCACAAAGTTCCCGTCAGCCTGTAAATCTGTAGATCAAACAATAATCCCGTTTATTTACATATACGGCACTTCGCCAGCAAAGTGCTGATGTAATGTTACTCTCATCCAGGCAATGTATGCATGTATGTACATGCATACGTGGTTGTGCAGAAATGTGTGCACATAAAACAAACATACCTCGTTCTTCGCCAGTTACTTTGCCAAAAACTAGCAAGAAGCAATTTTAATCAAAACTACATCTTGCGCCATAACTTTTAATTAAAACAACTCATGAGGCATAAAAAGTAGCAAGAGATAATGTATTAAACGTTGCCTATCGTACGTTGTTTTTTTTCCAAAACAATGCAACGTAAAGTTTCTATCTTTAAACCGCACTATTTCTGTGGATTTTTCGAGAATCTTTTTCACTCTTCTCGCTTTCATCAATATGTTACATACACACGTTTGTTTGCACGCCACCGAATCGAGCTGAAAAGCAGGGCGACAACATTTCTTATTGGCTTCTATCGGCGTTTGTTGTTGCCGGCCTCTCCAGCTGTTGTGCTACTTGTTGTGTGGGGATGAGAAATGGTGAAGTCAATACATACATAGATATTAAGAATGTGCAGTAAAATCTCAATATAACAAATCTTGATAAAGAAAAGAACATAAATTATTGGACGAATCCACTGAAAAAGCCGCATTGTTGGGAAATTTTCCAAACAAAAATGCTTCATAGATATAACAAAAACACTCTAAATTGATCAGACTTAATTATTATAACTTAATAGTAAATTGATAAAATGTTTAGATTTAATTACAAAAAAAATTACAAAAATAAAACAAAATTTAAATAGCACTTTATTGCTGTTCGCTTTTTACCCCAAAGCAATAACAAGTTATAAAAACATCGTTTTCCCGTTGCCGAAACCTCTACATAGCGAATTCTGAATACATACATACATACATATGTATGTGGTGGTACCTTGAGCGATTGTTTAAAGTAGGGGTTAGGGGTAGTCAGAGGCTCGAAAATGTTGATTTTTAATAATTATTTTCTGCTAGTCAATTGCTTTATTTTACAATAATAAAAACATAGCATTAATGACAAGTGTAGCAAAATTTCAAAAACAAAAAAATTATTAAAAAATAAATTTTGATTATAAGTAAATAAATGATAAATTTATAAATTAAAGAAGTGAAAGTTATTGCTGTATGCGTGGAGGCCGTTTCTCCAGAAGTCCCTTGCGGTGATGTTGTTGTTGTAGCAGCATAAACATTCCCCATACTTACATACGAGGAATGCTGCTGGAGTGACAGTCCTTGGCCGGATATAAATCCGGGTCGTTTCGGTAACGTAGAACCGACTGTCCCTTGCGGTGGTCATCACAAGTCCTTGGAGATTCATCTAAAATCAAGCGGACAAGAGAAATTAGTTTTATTAATAGAAATCTTGTGGCTCATTGAAGCTTTTTTTTTTTCAAAATGAACACTATGGCGGCCTCAGGTATTATTTTTCATATTTTCGAGAAATAACCGACAATTAATTGTCAAAAAAAATCAAAATTTTTGAAAAAAAAAATCGAAATTTAAAAAAAAAAAATTAGAAAATTTTTGAAAAAAAAAATGGAAAATTTTTGAAAAAAATTGAAAATTTTTGAAAAAAATTGAAAATTTTTGAAAAAAATGGAAAATTTTTGAAAAAAAACCTCCGGTCAGGCACGAGTTTTTTATGTTTTTCAAAAGCAGTATAAATTTTATTGAAATCCGCCAAGTGGTTTTTAAGTTACATTGATCACATCTTCAAAAAACTTAGTTTTGAGAAATACCCAGTTATTGTTTTTTTTTATTTATTTTATTTTTTTTTTTTTTTGTATTTTATTTTTTTTTTGTATTTTATTTTATTTTATTTTTTTTTTTTTTTGTATTTTATTTTTTTTTGTATTTTATTTTATTTTTTTTGTATTTTATTTTTTTTTGTTGCACGAGCGCCCTTTGTTAATTGTTGAATAACTCGAAAAGTATATGTCGGATTCACTTCAAATTTTCACACAAGATTTTTACGATATTATAAATGCAAAAATAAAAATTGGGGAAAGTGGACTCCACTTGCTTTATATCGTATAAAAGGATTTGCATGCGATCAGCGTACGCATTAGAGACAGCAAGAGGTAACAAAAAAGTGCAAGTTTTGAGTGACTAAAGAATATCGTTGATTTTTGACATTTTTTTTTCGCTGAGCTGTCTCGCCTTTTCTTCCCTACAAACTGCAGAAGCTCGAAGTTCTGAGAGTTTTGCAAAGAAACAATCGCTAACCAAATTTCTTTTTATGAGCTCAATTTCAAGAAATTGCCTGTCGTCTCTTTTAAATTTCTTTAGTGTAAATCCGATCGAAAAACGTCACTCCGGCAACAGTACCAAAGGTGTACGGATATTTTTTATTTTGTTTCAACAACACTTCCAGATACTAATTTTCATTAATTATGAATCTTCGGACAATCATTCAGTTCTCATAATAAAACCACTAGTAGAGGATGCCACGTGAGCAGATGTGGATTGCGTAGGTAGCAACATTCACCACATCCAATTTTATTGTATGTTTCCTTTTTTTTTTTGTAAATCCTCCTTCTGCGTAAAAACCTTTGCAACAAATTGTGTCTGTAAAATACTCGTAAATGTAACTTGTACAATGAAGCTATAACTGAAATATATTTTGACGTGATAACGTCTTATAATTCGATGTATGCGTCGTTATCTTGCTCATACGTCGTTACCTTGCTTGAACTACAAGCGAAAGCGCGAAACGAACGACAAAGAGGCACAATCGGCCCCCGCGTTCGGCAACGTTCGACATTTGGCTCTCTCCTACTTGAGTGAGCACATATATGTATGTATATGCGTATTAGGGCGGGTCGATTTAAAAATCGCTCATTGCTCTGTGAAAATCGTATTCTAGGGATCAAAATAAGAAACTTTGCCGAAGGAACCATACCTCTAAAACGAATTCTGATGTCCCCCAATTTGGGTCGAACGAAAAATCCCACTTTGACCCATTTAGAGAGCTCCAATCGAGTCCAAATGTATGACCGACCTCCACTAACTTTGGACGGCCGATCCACCCATGCCAGTGGCACACCCCCTGGAACTCCCCTGGGGGGTTCCCCATACAATCATTTCAAAATATCACCATTTTTGGCCTTTACATGAGAAAAGAAACTAAAAAGTTCGACCCAAATTGGGGGACATCAGAATTCGTTTTAGAGGTATGGTTCCTTCGGCAAAGTTTCTTATTTTGATCCCTAGAATATGATTTTCACAGAGCAATAGGCGATTTGACTTTTTCAATACACATTACACTCGAAACACTCCCTTGCATTTCCTACTTTTCTTATCATATCATGTCGTAGAGAATAGATTCGTACATTTGATATGTCTTAATTGATTTGTATGCATCTTTACATTTAGATTTGTACTTTTTGTTTGAAAATTGCGCGAAATTGTATATTTGCATGGTTGTATGTATCGGCATAGGACATGTGTATATTAGACTATGAAAATTGCACCAAAGTATATGTACCTATGTATGCATGTTTATATGCATATACTAGTATACAACATATTTTTTCCTTCATATAAAGGGTGGTTAAATTTCAAGGGCCGATGTTGAATGTGAACCACACCTAAACGTCAAGTTTTTTTCTGCATTTCATTTGACATTTTTCAATTTCAGACTAACTCAATTTGAACAATGGAAAGATACACAATCCAGCAACGCGTTAAAGTTATTAAGGCATATTATGAAAACGGGCGTTCGAATCAAAATGCATATCGTGCACTTCGTGCTTTTTTCGGACAATTTAATCGTCCAAATGTGCGTACAATCGGAAAAATTGTGCAAAAGTTTGAGCAAACCGGGTCTGTAAGAGATGTGAAAAGACCAGTGCATGCTCGTAGAGCTCGTACTGCAGAAAATATTGCTGCTGTTCGCAAAAGTGTGGTTGAAGAGCCGTCCACCTCAACTCGTCGTCGTGCCCAACAATTGCACCTCTCACGCTCGTCTTTGATGAACATTTTGCAAAAAGACTTGCATTTATATAAACATAATAACGCACAAACGCACACAAACCAAAATATAACACAACAAAACACAACAGGAAACAACACAACAGAACATAACATAACACAACATAACATAACACAACATAACATAACACAACATAACATAACATAATATAACATAACATGACCTGACATGACATGACGTGACACGACATAAGAAAACATAACATAACATAACACAACACAACATAACATAACACAACATAACATAACATAACAGAACATGATCTGACATGACATGACGTGACACGACATAAGAAAACATAACATAACCTGACATGACATGACGTGACACGAAATAAGAAAACATAACATAACATAACATAACAAAACATAAAAAAACATAACATAACATAACATGCAGTTCAAGCAAGTTAACGCCGCATGAGCAAGATAACGACGCATTTTTTGGTGCGTGCAGCCGGCTACATCGAATTATAAGACGTTATCACGTCAAAAAAAAATTGTAAAAAAAAACATTAAAAAAAAAATATTAATAAAAAAATTGTGGTGTGTTAATAATTTTTCAACGAGGGATATATGAGAAGAAATAGTAGTGGTACGAATTAATAGGGCAAGATGACAATAACTTCAGGCTTCATTGAATCTTATTTAACTTTTTCCACATCTTCTAAAATGTTTTGTATTCACTCGAGAAAAAAAACCAAACTTCCAATTACAAAATAAAAAGTAAATAACAGACGCCTATAACCAGCGAAACCCGGCATAAATAAACAACGAAAAGAGTAAAGCGGAACAGTAAACGCTCTTTTTTATTCGCTATTCGCTTGCTTTCTATACTTACCGGCAAAAATGATTATTTTCAACAATTACTCGTTGGCTTGGTGTGGGTTGATACAAACGGAATTTTATTGTATTACATAAGTGAATACATATGTACATACTAGTACACACATACATGTGAGTACATATGTACACATAACTATATGTATTTGGTTATCCACATGTGTATGCACGTCCGTGTGTGTACTGTAAGACTTTAATTGAACGATGAAGTTTCTGCAATAAATTCTGTTTAGACCGCACTTTTTATACCTATGTTTTTTGGTCTGTTGGTGTGGAAGACACCGTAGCTGAAATTTTTTCAAACATTTATTCGTATGTTAGTATTTGTATTGCGCATTTATACATACTTCTCTAGATATAAAGTGGTTTGGTGCGTGACTACCATTCGGAATTCACAGAGAGAATGTAAGTTCGAATCTCGGTGAAAACACCAAAATTAAGAAAAACATTTTTCTAATAGCGGTCGCCCTCGGCAGGCAATAGCAAACCTACGAGTGTATTTTTGCCATGAAAAAGCTCCTCTTAAAGATATCTGCCGTTCGGAGTCGGCTTGAAATTGTAATATAGGTCCCTCCATTTGTGGAACAACAGCAAGACGCACACCACAAATAGGAGGAGGAGCTCGGCCAAACACCCAAAAAGGGTGTACGCGCCAATTATTGTATATATATAGATATAAAAGTAAAATTTTGGAGTGGTTCAAAATTTTGGCAGATTTCTGAAAATTTTTTCCGTCAGGGAAAAAATTTATAAAAAATCAAAAATAATTTGTAGTCATTTTAAACTCGCACTTTATTATACTAAAATTAATGGCTATTAAATTGCGTACACAATTCTTTTTTTTTTGTTTTTGTTTTTTAATTTTGTTTAAAAAAAATTTCGGATTTTTTAAAATCTTGTACAAAATCTGAAACTTTAATTTGTACGATATTTGTTGTAAAGGGTGGCTAAGTTTCAAGGGGCGGTGTTGATTTTGAATAAAATACCATTTTTTTTAGGAAATTATTGTCGCATCTCTTTATTATGATAATATTGGTATATGGCTCAATTGCGTATGGAACAAAATATCGGCCAAATGGCCGCCGCTGCCTCGGCGGCACGCCTCCAACCAAATTTTCGATGACGCTGAGGCATTATTGAGGTTCTATGCCGTTAATGTGCCGAATTATCTCATCCTTTAGCTTTTGAATTGTTGCTGGCTTATCGACGTGTACACCTTTTCTTTCAAATAATCCCAAAGAAATAAGTCCAATGGTGTCAAATCACATGATCTTGGCGGCCAATTGACATCGCTGCGACGTGAGATTATGCGGCCATCAAAAGAGCCATTATTTCGTTAGCTGTGTGACAAGTGGCACCGTCCTGTTGAAACCACACATATCGTCCACATTCATATCCTCCAATTCGGGACAAAAAGTTCGTTATCATCTCACGATAGCGAACACTATCACAGTAACTGCCTGACCTGATCAGCCTCATTTTGGAAAAAATACGGCCCAATGATGCCGCCGGCCCATAAACCGCATCATAATGCATGATAATTATCATTCGCCCAAATGCGGAAATTCTGCTTATTGACGAATCACTGAGGTGAAAATGTGCCTCATCACTGAAGATGATTTTCTTCACGAAGTGCGCGTTATGCATTTTGATTTGAACGATTTGATTTTCATAATAAGCCCGAATAACTTTAACGCGTTGCTCGATTGTGTATCTTTCCATGGTTCAAATTCAGTTGGTCTGAAATTGAAAAATGTCAAATAAAATGCAGAAAAAAACTTGATGTTTAGGTGTGGTTCACATTCAGCATCGGCCCTTTTAATTTAACCGCTCTTTATAAAAATAAATATCTAAGTCACCGCGTACTGTAATTCTCCGTCAGAAGTGCCATTAAAATTAATATTTCACAATTTTTAGTAAATATGCGAGTTTTCAACTTGACTTCAAATTGCACTCAAACTTCAATGCTTTAAAAAATGTGTTGCAAGTCCAACAGAAATTTTATATCTTACAAAATTAATTTATTACTTTAGATTCCAGCACTTTTTGCTTCAATTAAAAATGTGTTAAAAATTGAGTACCAATTGCGCTTGCTTCCATGTACAAAAAGCATCTAAAAACCGACTTAGCAAGCGTCAATTAGATGAAAGTGAAAGGCTGACGCCCAGTTATTAAGTCATATTGCGCAGTTAAAAAACTTAATAACTAAATGATATCCCAGTTATGCATTCATATGTACATATGTATGTCTGTACATGGAATTTTACTTGAATGGACTTGGCTATAAAATAGTTTAACAAACGCGACCTAAAATTCTTAAATTGAATTAAGTCGTGCCACTCGTAAAAAACAAAAACAAACTGTCAATTAGACCCGCAATGTGTAGCATAATTTGAATAATTCTATTAGAATTCACATAAAAAGTTTCGTTTTTGTTTTCATTAACTCTCCGCGACGGTGTGGACTATTTGCTAATGAGATGCACAATTATTCAAATGCAAATTATTCAATATATTTGTAGTAGGTACACAGATTCGAGTCTGCATAATGTTGTTTATCGAATATGCTAACTAAATACATACGAGTATGTAAATGCATGCATACAGTATGCGATAGAAATATTGGTACACGAAGCAGAATTGTAAAATTCTCTTGATAATTTGTTTAATATTTTTTAAAATTTTTTTTCTGCTGGTTTTTGGTATTCTAATTTGTATTTGTATTATAACATTGGAAAACGAGCAGGTCAATTTGTTCCAATTTGAATAAATAGGTTTCAATTTTAGATCAATGCTTCTATTGACTTTTTAATTTAGAATTGCATTCATGTAAAACAGATACGTTTCATATAACGGATTCCATTCTGCATAAGTGTGAGTGGAACCTTTTACGACACACAGAAAAATAGAGAGAGAAAAAATGTGCCAGCTCATTTGGGAGCTGCCAGGGAGAGAGGAAACGAGAAACAGTTTGTTGTTGTATTGAACAAATAGAGGCAACGGATCTTCTACACAGATTAGGCACATTAGCATATGTGGATCTGTGGATCTTACTACTACATCTATGCTCCACACCACCTTAAAGAGATTTTTAAATGATTCCTTTCGGTGTAGAAATCATCTCATTTGAACGAAGTGGTTCGGCGGGCAGTTAGAAAAAAAAAAACAATTTGATTTCCAATCAAAGATGATAGATATCAAGATTTGCGACATCTGTGAGAGTAGTTTTGGTTAAGAGTAACAATTTAATGAATAAGAAAAAACGGCATTATAGGGGGCATTCGCGAATATTTGTGTAAGAGTAATGCTGGATGAGACAAAACAATTGAATAAATAAGAAAGAGAACGGTCTTGTAGGGGAAATTCCCACGTGAATAACAATAAAAGTGGAGAAAACAGTGTAACAATAAAATGAACACAAATATTAGTACATCAGTAAATCATCTGATTCTGTGAAATTTTATAAGCACACTATTCAAGTCGACTAAGCGCTTTGTTTCATTGGACCTTAAATTCTCGGTTACTAAATTTAGGTATAGAATATTTAGCTGATCTGAATAGATCCCACATAGACCACAAGGGTAGGTAGTGTTAGCAGTGTTGTGTTGTGTTGAAGTCGTGTATCTTTCCATGGTTCAAATTGAGTTAGTCTGAAATTGAAAAATGTCAAATGAAATGCAGAAAAAAACTTGACGTTTAGGCGTGGTTCACATTCCACATCGGCCCTTGAAATGTAACCACCCTTTACATAAAAAAATTTACTCACTCCTCAAAAAAATTCACTCACAAAAGCAGCAATAAATAAAGGCTCGAAACACATTTATTAACGGCAAACCAAAAAAAAAAAAAAACTTAAACCAAATTATTTATTTGTTTAACAACTTTTTTTAGATGTTTGTGTTTTTTTTTTTTTCTTTTTTTTGTAGTTGTTATTGTTATTTACCTTTAATATAGTTTCTTCAGTATGGTTTCTATTTTCGTTTTCATTTTCTTGATAGCCATATACATACATAATTTTTTGGTGGCCTACGTGATAAAAATGACGGGCGTACAGGGCCGAACAGAGTACACACCCGCCAACAAAATTCACTTGTGATATGATTGAGCATTAATACATACATACATACATACTTACATACAATACATCTGCTTATATACAAAGTAGATACATATTTTTGAGGGTCTTTGCTCAATGCTGCTCCACCTTCGGAGGGAGAGAAAAGATATGGAAGCATAATAATAAAATTGTGACGCATAAAATACAAACAGAACGCGTGCAACAGTTACGTAGACATACCTGCAGACAGTTGCCGTCAAAATAATAACAGTGGATAGAGAGGAATATCAGAAGAGCAAATGCAAATAAATTAAATTCTTTTTTATAGAAGCTAACAAAATTGTAAATAAAGTTTCGCCAGAAGTTTTTGCCATTCAGTTTTCTTTAATGTGATCCAATGCAATGTACACTAAGGAGCAAAAATTGACACATAAATCTTGATATGAAACGATAACAAAAAAAAATTATTCATATATTTGCCAAAACTGTTAGAGATTATTTCAGCAGGTGGACCGAAATTACCAAAACAACAACTACTATTTGTAAACAAAGCTCACCACTAGTGTATTGTTCCCACGATAGTCGGTGCTACGTTACCGGAACGACCCGGCTATATACCCGGCAAAGGACTGTCACTTCAGCAGCATTCCCCATATATGTACATACATATGTATGGGGAATGTTTATGCTGCTACAACAACAACAACAACTAGTGTATTTTAACGAGTCGAGTGCTAGGAGTGTAGTACTAAGTAAAAACAAAGTTTCCCCTCTGCCCATTCATTTTGAAACTCCCTCGTAAGCATATCGTTCCAACTTAAGGGGTCATAGCAGCTTCCAATCGATATCGATTTGGTGTTGCCTACGTAACATTCTACCTTCTCGAGTGTTATCGTTAGCGCGCGCTTATTTGCCACTTTCTAAGACTGCCACTGCTAGTTACTCGGGCTCGAACGCTCCGCAGCGCCCTTTGTTAATTGTTGAATAACTTGAGAAGTATTTGTCGGATGCACCTTAAATTTCCACACAATGTTTTTAAGATATTATACTTTAAGAAAATGCAAAACAAACATCCAATTTTTTTTTGAAAATTCTGACTACCCCTCACCCCATAAAACAAAAAGACAATTACTTCGAAAGTACATAGTATAAAATTGTCTCTATGTTTAATAATTCTAACTGCATATTATGGGTCAATTTCCGAGTTTGGAGGCCAAAAGCAAAGTATCCACTTAAACGTCAAAAACACGCAAGAAAGCTGCCAAAAAAGTGATCGTGTTGTGCGGGAATGCACGAAAATTTGCGAAGACTTGTTTAAAAGCGAAAATTGGATCTTATTGTCCTGTTGACGATAGGCATTACTCTTGTTTTGACCGCAACTGACCGAATTAATTCTACGGGTTTTAATTATAACTTCTAGAAGTCCTTTTGGTATGCAATTTTATAGTTGTTTTTTCAATAATCTATTATTTTATTTTTATTTTTTTTATTTATTTTTTTTTTTTATAGTTTTTGATATTTTTTTATATTTCTTTATATTTTTTTTATATATTTTTTATATCTATTTTATTATTTTTGTTTATTTTTTATTTTGTTTTATTTTTTTTATATATTTTTATATATTTTTTACATATTGTTTTATAAATTTTTTTATACATTTTTTATATATTTTTTGTATATATTTTTTGTATATTTTTTATATTTTTTTATATTTTTTTTATATTTTTTATATATTTTTTATATATTTTTTATATTTTTATATATTTTTTATATGGTTGGTTGGTTGGTTTAAGGGTGACCCCGCATCGGAGTGCCACAAGTTGGGTCCGTTGTGTTGCCCTTGAGCTCATTATATTCTATGATTTCCCCACCTAACCGAGATTTTTATTATAGATTTTGGTCCAAAATATTGATTCATTTCGAGAATTTAATGAGAGATTCCATTTTCAGGTCCGAGAGTATTGAAAGATTGTCAATTGTTGGAGATCATAGAAGAGCGAGTCGACTTCTGGCTAGGCCGGGACAAATGCACAGCAAATGCCTGCTCGATACTTCCTCATCTTCGTCCTCGCAGTATCTGCACAGGTCGTTTTGAGGAACCCCGAGCCGAGCCCAAAAGGTAGTGGCCGGTGATAAGAGATATTATATGTCTTAGTTCGTGGTTCGATAGACTTATAAGGGTTTTTGTCTGTTTGTCAGATTGTAGGATGGCCAGATTTGTCTGGTCGTAACGCAAGTAGTTTCCACTCACCACCTCCGATCAGCAATGCTGTGAAATTCTCGATCAATGATCATTTTACATGTTGCAAGCGGAATGTGGATTGTGGGCAAGTTACTAACATTTGATTGCGCAGCTCCGGCTCTTGCGAGCTCATCAGCTTTGAAGTTACCTTCGAATCAACTGTGGCCCGGTATCCACTTGGACAGAATTCTGAACACTTATCTTGCTCACAACGGACCCATTCCGTGGTCTAAGTGGCATCGTTGTCTCTATGTGCGATGCGGCTACCAAACTTAACCTGAGTCGGTATAAGAGGAGCTGAGTGCTCGAACGGCCGCTTGACTGTCGGTGAAAAAGCGGATATCCTCTAGTGATATTCTATTTTCTAAGAGAGTTTTCGCAGCATACCAGATAGCGCATACTTCCGCTTGGAATACACTACAGTAGTCGGGTAATCTAAATGATAGATTGATGTGAGGGGAATTGGAAAAGATTCCAAATCCCACTTTGCCGTCTTGTTTTGAACCATCTGTATATATAATCAGAGGGCCATCGATTTCGGTAAGATTTATCTTCCATTCTTCCCTAGTTGGGAGTGAACAGGAGAATAGCAAAGGTGGTGATGGAAGACTTACATGATAGTCTATGTCGGAAGAGATAACAGTGTTCCTGTTCAGTATGGCCGAATGGCCAAGATACTTTTTCCATTGCGATATGGCATTCATGCGTGTCGCTGCTTTCGCTGCAATCGCTTTGCCAGCCAGATCGATAGGGGACAACTGAAGCAACGTATTTAGAGCCTTAGTAGGTGTTGTTCTTAAGCATCCCGTTATCAGGAGGCAGGCTTTTGGACTCGATCAATATTTCTATATACTTTTTATATTTTTATATATATTTTATATTTTTATAATTATATATTTTATGTTTTTATATATATTTTATATTTTTATATATATATTTTTTATATTTTCTTTTATACATGTTTTTATATATTTTTTTATATATTTTTTATATATTTTTTATATATTTTTTTTATATATTTTTAAAAAAATATTTTGTTTTTTTATATTTTATTTATAAATTTTTTATATATTTTTATATATTTTTTTATATTTTTTTATATATTGTTTTACATATTTGTTTATACATTTTTTTATATATTTTTTAAATATTTTATATTTTTTTATATATTTTTTATATAATTTTTTAAATATTTTATGCTTTTTATATTTTTTTATATATTTTTAAAAAAATATTTTATGTTTTTTTATATTTTATTTATATATTTTTTATATATATTTATATATTTTTTATATATATTTATATATATTTTTTATATATTTTTTTATATATTGTTTACATGTGTGTTTATACAGTTTTTTTTATATATTTTTTATATTTTCATATATTTCTTATATACTTTTTTTTTATGTTTTTTTTATATATTTTTTATATATTTCTTTTATATATTTTTTTATTTTTAATGTATTTTTTATATATTTTTTTATGTATTTTTTATATATTTTTTTAATGTATTTGTTTATTTTTAATATATTTTGTTATATAGTTTTTATAATATATTTTTTTTATAATTTGTTTTATATTTTTTTCTATATTTTGACGGTGCTGCGCATTTTCTCAATATAAAAAAGTGTATGTAAAAATGTTAAGTAATACCAAAACAATAGCCACAACAACACACACGTTAGGCAACATAAATACCTATGTATGTATGTGTACGTATATATGTGGCGTCTAGTTTATGCTTGCCGCCTCCTACTCTCCACCCACAATCGGCTGTTGTGCATGAGTTCAAACTATGCGTGTGCTCCCTCTGGCAACGAGCCATTTGGCTTCGTGCTTATTTTCATTAAGTAAACATTTTATTGGGAAAAACATAAAAGAAATGCTGAAAATCATTTATTTGCGACGCACTTTTCGTTGTTTGGGTAAAAAAAAAGCTTCAATAAAAATGTTTTTAAAGGATTTTGATGGCACAAAATGCCACATTTCATATAAATAAATATAGTACAAACATAATTATTTTTATAAACGAATTCCGGGTTTTTAACATGGAATCTAACGGCTTGGCTACATCCTGTGGGATATTCAAATTCACATCGGTGAGTATCACCCGGCATTTATTTTTGCGACGCAGTTTCATTCTCAAACACACACACACTCGGGTCCTATTTCTCCTTATTTACTGTTGTGCATACATACCTACATATGTATATGAATATAATACATATTCCCGCCAATGGGCGGAATTGTTTGCACAGGGTCTATCAGGTTTGAGTTTATTTTTTAAACTCTAGTTAAACGAGGTTTTGTCTTGTTGTCAGTTATAGTGGAGGAGGGAGGGTATCAATAAATTATATGTAGTCCAAAGGCTTAATTGGACGTTATTGCCGGTCAAAGTTATTTGGAATATTGCGAAATTATTCCTTCTTGTAATCTAGTTCGCAATCTGTCATCCTTTACTTGAAATCACGACCAATTATTTTTCAATTATCTGAAAATTCCTAATAATGTTTGTACGGTACTTTGGAAATACCCTAAATATATTTTTAGCCGTTCAATTGCCAATGGCCACACTTCAATAACATTTTCAGTTGCACCGTCGTAACGAATATGCATTGGTATTTTGATGTCTTGTCAGTGCACTAAAATTTTTCGATTGATTTTTTTTCGCTCCAGGCTCTTGAACTAATTTTTGTATGTATGTATTGTAAATATTCTAATTAACATCTGTCAAAAGAGACGCCATCAAATTTGGGCAGCTGTCAAAATAATCTACTGGTAAAAGGAAACTCGAATTCAGAACGCCCATACAAATGTTCCACAAACTGACTGTATATATATTTATATACGAAATACAATTAATATACCTCTGTGCATATATCCATACATACATACATATGTATATGCGTACACTCTATATAATATATGTTTGTATGTACGTCTGCATGTGTACTTAGCTTTTTTGATGTATACAAATTTTCAAGGTCATGCGCTGTTGTACGCGTTCCACATAAACATATTTACATTTATGCATACATACGTACATAAACATATAAGTTGCCCAAGCGTCAATTACTACCCTAACTGACTCCCGATGCGACGTGCTACTCTAAAGTGAAATGGTGACATCAAGCAACTACGTTATACGCACATGGTATGTACATATGTATGTATGTATGTGCTAAATTGTGTTTGTAGATATACTTTGCAAAGGCTTTCCCGAAAATGTTGTTATAGTAAATTGAATCAGAGCACAAACTTTAATAGAAACCTTTAATATAAAACTCAATGCAAGCGACTTAGGGTGCCTGGAATCGGTGCTTTTTGCAGGTATTAGTTAGAAGCTAACGGAAAAAGCGCTCGCGTGGGCAAAGATCCTGCAATTAAGAGCAGATGTGAGAGTGAGAGTAACTTAGGCTTCCCCTCGCTTAGAAGTTGTTGGATTTAGTGCAGACAAACTCTTGAAAGCTGTTAAGCAGCGCTGCATTTGTTTACAAAAAGTGAGTACAACAACGAAATATTGGAAGTTTTGAGAAATTGTTCTTATTTCAAAGAATTTTTTTTTCTAATGCTTTCATAATTTTTCAACCAATTAATTGTGTGGTGCACGTGAAGTTTCAGGAGTGAACATTTCAACAATGGTGGGGCTGCTTTCGATTAAAATTTTCCGAAAATTTATTAGTTACTCAATTAATAATTTTATAGGTAAAATGGGCAAAATTTTGTAAAACAAACCGTTTAACGTTTATATTCTTACAGAAAAATATTTGCGCTCCAGCCCTTTTTACCGCTGTTCTTTCTTTTGAGAGCTGTTTTGCTATTTACCAGTTCTATAGGTTTTGGTCTGAAAATCGCTGGAATACAGCGAATAATTCAAAACTTACTTACATGCATGCATGTACACAGTTACATACATACACACATACATATTTAAGTGTTGAGACTTAATCAACATTTTGCGCAGTTCTATATAAGCTTTGCTTTCTTGTCGGGTCAGTTTTTGCAAAAAATTTAGCTGTTAGAATCCATAGAAGTTGGCACGTGGGATGTTTGGATTTTTTTGTTTTGTTTGTTTGACTTCTTTGAGAATATAAATGGGTGTATATTTATTTTATGTCGTATTAGCTTTTGGATTTGCACTCAAACCGGTTAACAGTCATTAATATTCCGGAAATAAAAACAGAATCTAAGACAAATAATTCTTCCGCGTACACCCCGCCGCTTAGGCGATTTCGTTTATTTTTTTTACCAATTGTTTTTTATTATTCAAATTAAATTTGTTTATTGCTTTTTTGTTTTTTTTGAAGTGAAACTTCTTTTGTCTCGAAGGATGAAACGCTGTGAGGAGTAAAACCATAGCGTTTCATCGATATGTGACGCTACGCCAGCGCCATCTGTTAAAAGCGTGGCGTGGATGAAACGCCGTGAGGAGTAAAACTACGCTAAACTACGTAAAACTCCGCTATGCCAGCGCCATCTGTTAAAAGACTGGCGTGGCGTGTCGTCGTGAATGTAATGCGGTCGTTTATTATTGCATTCTTATCGAATGTAATTTGTAAATATGACATATGATTGACGGCCGCCGTAGCCGAGTGGGTTGGTGCGTGATCACCATTCGGAATTCACAGAGAGGTCGTTGGTTCGAATCTCGGTGAAAGCAAAATTAATGAAAACATTTTTCTAATAGCGGTCGCCCCTCGGCAGGCAATGGCAAACCTCCGAATGTATTTCTGCCATGAAAAAAATCTGCTCATAAACATATCATAAAACAAAATGAAATAAATGTATAAAAAAAAAAAAAAAAAAATTTTCTTGTGATTCGAACCAAGGATTTCGGATCGGAAGCCCACATTGCTAGCCGCTGGGCTATCGCGCTGTGCTGTTGCCGCAAAATAATGTATCATAAATCTGTTTACCATACCAAAGACCATACACTTTGCGAACGCATTTCGGTGGAAACAGTTGACAGTTATCCCAAACACAATATTATTAGTAACGCGAGACGCGTCATAGAGTGTGTGTGTAGTTTTGAGCAAATCTTACAAACATATTTTGTTTTGTTGATTGATTTCTGTTAAATATGGCATCAAATCAACAAAAACGGAAACCGAAAACAGGTGCTGAACGGCAACGTGAGTATTTGGAGCGTAAAAAATTAAGAGCTACTGTTGAACACCGTGACAGTGAATCCTCCGGTTGTACGATAAGTGATAATTTGTAGTACCAACAACAAGATGCGGAACTACCATTGATGCAGTATTTCATCGATACCTTGATAGATTAGAATGTAGATCATTTTTTACGTATTTCAGTTACCATAAAGCCCTTGTTTCATTTTTGGAAAACGAATCCAATAATGATAATGACAATGCCGAGAACCAAATGTAATTGAGTACAATAAATTTATTTCTTTTTATATTAAAATAAATAAATAATTCTGTTTAATAAAATTCCATTCCATGCTTTCCATGACTTCTGCATGCATTATATTGAAATAATAGTTAAATTATTGATTTGTTGATAAAAGAAGTTTCACTTCAATCGTGCGGGTTCCGTGAACTACCACACACTTTCTTTTTTTTTTTAAATTATGGTTTTTTTTATGGTTTATTGTTTGATCTGTTTTTATGGTTTATTGTTTTATTTTTTTCCTTTATTTTTTTGTTTTATTCCTCTATTTCATGTTTTTTATTCCTTTGATTTTTTTATTCTTTAGTTTTTTTACTCCCTCATTTTTGTTATTCTTTTATTTTATTTTTTTATTCTTCAGGTTTTTACTTCCTAATTTTTGTTCTTTTTTATTCCTTTATTCCTTAATTTTTGTTAACTTTTTTTTTTAATTTTGCTTTAACATTTGTTGTTGTTTTTTTTTTTAATTTTTGATTTAAAAGAATTTTAATTTTAATTTAATTTTTATTGTTGTTTTTTATTTTACTTATTTATTTTTAATTTTTTTTTATTCGTTTTTTGTATGGTTTTTTGTTTTATTTTCATTTATGGCTTAATTTTTTTGTTTTATTTTTTTCATTTATTTATTTATTTTTTTTTGTTTTTTTCCTTTATTACGATTTTTTTTATTCCTTAATTTTGTTTTATTCCTTAATTTTTTTTTATTCCTTTATTTTTCTTTATTCCTTAATTTTTGTTAAAAGTTTTTTTAATTTTTGCTTTAAATTTTTTTTTTTTTGTTTATTCTTATTTTGATGGTTTTTAGTTTTATTTTTATTTGTGGTTTTATTTTGTTTTTTAAGTTTTATTGTTTTTTTCCATTATTTATTTTGTTAATTTTTTTACTTTTTAATTTTTTTTCTTTTTTTCTTCCTTTATTCTTTAATTTTTGTTAACATTTTTTTTAAATTTTGCTTTAAAATTTTTTGTTTTTTTTATTTTGTTTATTTATTTTTAATTTTTGTTTGTATGGTTTTTTATTTTATTTTTATTTATGGTTTAATTTTTTTATGTTTTAAAGTTTTAGTTTTTTCATTTATTTATTTTTTTTTTTGTTTTATTCCTTTATTACGTTTTTTTTATTCCTTAATTTCTTTATTCCTTTAATTTTTTTTTATTCCTTTTTTTATTTTTTTATTCTTTAGTTTTTTATTCCCTAATTTTTATTATTGTTTTTTATTCCTTTATTTTTTTTTATTCCTTAATTTTTGTTAATTTTTCTTTTTAATTTTTGCTTAAAGCTTTTTTTTTAATTTTATAATACTTTTTTATTATTTTTTGATGGTTTTTTTTATGTTTTATTGTTTTATGTTTTTGCTTTATTTATTTTGTTTTTGTTTCATTCCTTTAATTTTTTCTTAATCTTTAGTTTTTTTACTTCCTAATTTTTTGTATTCTTTTATTTGTTTTTATTCCTTTATTCCTTTATTTTTTCTTATTCCTTCTTTTTTTTATTCCTTCTTTTTTCTGTTTTATTCCTTAATTTTTTTTATTCCTTTATTATTTTTTTATTCCTTTATTTTATTTATTATTCGTACAGGATGAGTTAGCCAGTAGCTCATCGTTCAATCATCTACATTATTTGCTACTGTCAACGCAGAAATGTCAATAAATCTTCAGTGGAACTGCCCACTAGATCACTCAAAGGGGAGCCGTTACGGGAAGCTACTCATATAAAATAAATCTTAAATGTGGAAGGTTTGCTTCGAAAAGGCTTTTTCGAAAACGCTCTACAATTCTTGTGCCACATTTCTTCTATCAATTTACTAAATGGCTATTAGAGGTTTGAAGCGTCAACAACCAACCTCTACAAAGAATATTTGACATTAGATTAATCGAATTCTACAGCAGAACTAAATATTTGGACATGGAAGTGGTGTCTTATTGCTGCTACAACTTTCCTGGACGACGACTGTTGCTCAAGTATTATTTTTTTTTGTCCCTGAAGCGGATGCTACCAGAACGACCCGGATTTATATCCGGCCAAGGATTGTAACTCAATCAAGTTTTCAACAACGACAACCAACAGCGGATATGCCACGC
This sequence comes from Anastrepha obliqua, assembly GCF_027943255.1. Lineage (NCBI taxonomy): Eukaryota > Metazoa > Arthropoda > Insecta > Diptera > Tephritidae > Anastrepha > Anastrepha obliqua. The sequence continues at coordinate 25,358,960 of NC_072893.1, read as the reverse complement.
TTAAGTACATTTATATTAGCTTCACTGCCTGCCTTTCTTTTCTGTGAAGTTTTCAAATGCTTCACTTTACCATTTTTAGAAGGAATCCTTAATTCGCGTGTTTCTAAAGTCTTACGGCGACTCATTACTCATCACGGATATTAAAGTTAATATTCGCATCCGATTTCCCACAATATGAAAATCATAAAGAAAATCGTAAGTTGACTCCTTCTTTTTGGAGGCTACCCTACAAAATATTACTTAGTAAAAATCTTTTGTATAAAATTTGTATACATTTTTAATTTTACCCAAACACACGAAATAAGTTTTGCATGCATTTTGCGCTCTATTTTGGTTTTGTTTTAAATCTTCTCAAATTAAAAGTTACTTTAATTTGTTGGTGTTTATAATTCAAATATATGTATCCTTGAATGTCCTTTTAAGCTTTTTTGAAAATACTTTATAACTTAAATAAAAGTTGTCACACATTTCCATTAGAATAAAGGATCACACTAAATAAGCTGTGACCCACTGTATCTATGTATATAAAGATCTGTAAATATGTGTGCGTCTACCGCATGTTGCACATACATTTTGCTCGTACATATATTTTATTTATATTTACATATGTATATTTATTGTTTTTATACCTATTTACAAATATACTACATACATATATTTGTGTGTATGTATAAAATACATATTCAAGTCACTCTGTTGTTGACATGCTATCAGAAGGGTTTGTTGTTTTTATTGTAACCGGTTTCTGTTTTCCATTACCTTGTTTTTATCCCACACTACATCCGCGCTTCCCTTTCATACAAACCCTCCCCCAGCCTGTTTTATGACGCGCTCTCGTTCTCGCCTGCTCAATTCTGCCGTGCTCAATATTGTTCCAGCCTAATCTGTTTATGTATATGGATATATCGACATACATATGTATGTAGGCATTTTGTATGCTCTCCCCTCTTTGGTTTTCGCCTTTCTGTTTTGACCGGCTTAACCTTGAAAAATTCGTTGTTGATATTTTTGCTTTCATTACAATGTTCAATTTTCGTGTTTCGTTTTTGTTGTGTTCAGTTTTCTTTTCGGCGGTGTGTTGGTTTGTCGTTCCAAAAATATTTTGCGTTTTAATTTGTCTTATCGTTTGATATGTGCGTGTGAATGTTGTTGATTTCGTTAACAGTCGCACGGACGCTACTCAAATGCTCAGGGTCACTCAAATTTCCATCCACCTGCGTTTGCATCTTCCCAAGATTTACTTTTATTTTCACTTTGCCTTTTGTGGCTGTTAGATAAGGGTGTGTCAGCTGCTCTAAAGAACCCGCACCGCCCTTCCTTCCTGCCGCTTTTAGTTACACATTGGTGTATGTATGTGTGTACATTAATAGAACATCTTGAAAGTTTTACAGTGACGTGCGATGAAATAAAACCTGCTTTAACTAAAGTCTTCAAAGCAAAGCCGGCTTTACGCGACTTGTGGATTTTAGTATTTTATTTTAAGAATTATATTTAGTGATTCTTGTTAAAAAAACTTTTTAACCCTCCGTTTGACACCTTTTTTAAAACCTGCGGTTGGGCACGGCCTTTTTTCCTCCTGTTCGAGGATCCTTTTTCAAAAGTTTTATATCCGTTATTACATATATTCGATATATAAATCAATAGAAAATTAAATTTTAGGCAGCTATGTACCTAGAAGCTCAAATCGAAAAAGTCTGGTCAGATGTGGGTGCCCAACGGAGGGTTAAAAATATAAAATTATTCAATCTCTCTAGTTTTATAAGTAAATATAACTACAGCGGCCGTCGTACCCGAATGTTTGTGCGGAACTACCATTCGGAATTTAGAGAGAAAGTAGGCTCGAATCTCGGTGGAACACCAAAATGAAGAAAAACATTTTCCTAATAGCGGTCGCCCCTCGGTAGGCAATGGCAAACCTTCGAGTGTATTTCTGCCATGAAAAACTCCATAAAAAACAATTTGCCGTTCGGAGTCGGCTTAAAACTGTAGGTCCCTGCATTTGTGGAAAACATCAGGACTAACGTCACACAAATACGAGGACGAGAGGATCTTGGCCAAATACCGAAAAAGTTTATTTCTGCCTTTGAACTTCCCTAGTTGCTTAATTTTAATTATTGAATATTGCGAGGAATCGAACCAGCTCCTTGGGAGGATGCATTTGTAAGTTTTCATCCTCTAGTAGGTACGAGCCCAGGATTCTGTGTCTCCTGTGACCTAATGCTTCACAATTGGTAATTAAGTGTTCCATGGACTCCTCTTCATCACAGCAGAACCTACTTAAGGGGTTAGGTGGGTTACAGAGGTTCAAAAAAAGGGTATTTTTACTATTTTTTTTTTTAATATATACAATCATATATTTTATTTAAACAATTCAGCATATCGAAGATACATATTTAAACAGTATTTTGTGAAATTTTTATTTAAAAATTCCGAAAACTCAGCCGTTGGTACCACATCTCCCTTAACGTCTCACAAAAAAATGCTCTTGCCGTGGACAGCATAACTCATTATTGGTTCATCTAAAATCAAAAAACCAAAAATATTTCGTTAGTACATGCATAAATCTCGTTACTGGACGAAGGAAAAAAAAAAAATTAATTTGAATTTTTGACAGACTTTGAACAAAAAAACACATTTTTTCGTCAAATTTTCGTCATGTGTTGGCTCGAAAAAATTAGTTGTAATAAAAAAAAAAATCCTTCGTTCAATAACTTGATAATATTATTCCAAAGCTGTGTGCCAAATTTGAACAAAATCGCTTCATAACTTTTCGAGAAATCGTGTCCACCGACTAAAAAAATCGAGTTTTGAGATAAACGCGTTTAAAAACGAAACGCTGCACTGACATGGCCTGATGGGCGGAAATTCTGAAGGGTCTATCTCGTAGAATTTTACTCAGATCAATTTGAAATTTTAGGAGAATATTTTAAACATATCGCACCCTAAATACAAAAGGGTCACAACTCAATACAATCATGAAAATATACAACATTGAAGAAGGTTCTACTATATTTTTTTCAATTTTATATTATGTTTGCGAAAATAAAACAAAATTTTGATTTATGACTCTTTAACTGAAATTTTTTCGATTAACTAGTGATATTATCTTAAGTTGTGCCTTTTTAACTGATAAAATGTTGTAATTTTATAAGTTTCCTAACCTAATTGAACTCACTTTTCACAACTAAAGAGGCACAATGCAAAATAATATACCACGAAATGTATCACTTTTTACAGTTATAGAGGCAGAACTCAAAATAAAACTCTTTATGTGTAATAAAAGTAATCAGCTGTTCTTGAGCCCATTAACGCAACTCAAAATAATGCTCTTTAGTTGATCGTGCAAAAGCAACACACTTGACATAAAAATAGACATAACTGTATTTTTGCAGTTAAAGAAGATAGTTATGTGAACGAAATATTTGCAGCAGTTAGAAATGTGTACTCTGAATTAATTTATGCAAAAAACTCAGTTTTGGAAAATTTTGAGTTGTGACCCTTTTGTATTTAGGGTGCGATATTATACTATTTAATAAGACAAAAAAAAAATCGATTTTTTGAAATTTTCAAACCCACCTAACCCCTTAAACTAATGCTAGATAGTCCTATTGCATTGAAATGCTTATTTTAAGTAGCCTGTAAGTGATCCACAGAGTAATCTGAGGTTCTTTTTATTTAGGATTAGAGCAGCTTTTGATCTGTTGGGTATTAAATTTCAGGAATTTTCGGAGTTTGGCCGTTTGTTGTGCTATTTCAGTATTCCTTGGTTTTTATTTGGATCCATTTTTTGATTTCAGGATGTTTTTTGTTAAAGCTGAAAAAAGCCAGGTTGGTCCAATAAATGGCTCTTTCCGCCGCTTTTTTGCATAAAAGTTTGCCTTCTCGTTTCCTTTGTGTCCCTCACGTCCTGGTAACCAAATAAAGGAAAGCCGCCTGATTAAGAGTCGTCAGTTTGTTGAATGCATTGCTACACTCCAAAAGGACTTTTGAATTAAACGTAAAGCTACTTAAGGCGTTGAGGAGTGATGGACTGTCTGAAAGTATTTTAATTTTTACTTTTTCGAATCGTCTTTTGTTGGATACGATTTCCACTATTTCCATTATGTCAAAAAGCTCCGCATGGCGAATTGTAGTATCTGTAATCAGTGTTGAAGATTTGTGTGCTCTGGACCCCCACTATTCCTGCTCCTACTCCCTGGAGCGCTTTAGATCCATCTATATACCATTTTTGCAAGTCATCATGTAGCCATGTTGCGCTAGTGTTCCCCTCTTCCCTAGACGGGAAGATATCGATAGTGTATCTCTTAGTAAAATTGAGTATGGGTTCCATGTGGTCATTCACCTGGGTCATGCATGCTGCATGTTCAACCCTGTTTAGAATATTAGTAAGATCTGGTTTACATTTTTCTTTTAAGTTAAAGAAGAGTCCCGCCTGCATAGCAGCTTCCTCTTGTATTGCTAAGTGTAGTGGTTGTAGATTTAAAAGCGCTTCTATCCCAACAGTTGGGGTAGTTCTCATAACCCTTGTTGTGCTTAGGCATGCCAGCCTCTGTTGTCTACACAGTTTTGATAAAGCTGTAATTTGATTGGTTTTTGTGTACCATACCAATGCATGGGGCATAGCAGGATAGGCCCTCCAAGTCATTTTAGAGCTCAGGCCCCAGGTCTTACCCAAAAGTTCTTTTGTAGTCTAAAGGTTTTTCATTGCTTTTTTATTACTGAGTTCAGGTGGACATCTCAGGTGATTTTTTTTATCCAGAATAATTCCTAAATATAATATTTAGAGGCTTCAAAAAATCGATTTTTTTTGCATAAATGTCTTTCCAAACTATCCAAAAATGTGTCCTCAAAATTTCAGAAGCAAATTCAAAATATTTTCGGAGTTACAGAAGAAATTGTGAGCAAGCATCGAACAGGTATACGAGCGGATTTTTTATATATATTACAAAAACTTTGACGCGCGATTTCTCGGTTTTTTATTTTTACGATTTTTCCTAATTGGCGGGAAAGATAGGGGAAAAGTTAAACGTCCTATTGAAACAAGATAACATTAGGTTAGCCTGGTTGGCAATAAGCCACGCATAGACCTTTTGGTCCCTAGCGATACCAAGATAACATTAAATATATATTATTTGGAATTAAATTCCCTTCTAGTTGAACCTAAAAAACCTTAAGAAAGTTATGATTAACCCACTTTTTAAACAATCTAAAGTGAATTTGTTTTTCCAAAAAAATAAATTTTTTTTTTAATTAACATAAAATTTTTTTTGGGTTTTTGGTTTGAAATGAAAATTGCGACCTGTATCTTTCCCGTCGCACGACACATGCACGCTCCAGGCGCCTCGGCAATATGCTTGTACCAGGCATAATATGACATATATTTTAATATAATGAAAAAATTTGAAAAGACTGTTGAAATATATAACAATAAAACCTGAAAGTTTCTTTTTAATCGAATGTTTCTTTCCTTCCCAAAAAAATCCACGAAAAAATCGATTTTGTGAACCCTCTAAAGCAGGCTCCCCCTTTAACCACAGTTAGATAAATTAATTTCAATCTTATCTGACCAAAGATTATGTCGCCAAATTCAACAAACTTCGTGCAAATTCTCATATTAGACCTTAACAGTTTTTATAAAACTCTTGTCCGTAACTTACTTTCAATCTGATTTTTTCGTATTGTAGAGGTATTAAAATTTACGGGTATAAAATAAAACATCAAAAAGTGTGTGCGGCTCTATTCTATCACACATCACTGTATGTGTGCATGTATGTATGTAGCTGGAATTTGCCTCCCTCTCCTTTCACTCACACACATACATTTCTCTTTCCACCAGTTACAAGAAATTGCGCAGTATTTTTAGCATCCGTAAAATTGCCAATTCCTCTTATCATTTTTCTTGCAATATTGTCATTTGTAATTGTGGCATCGCGGCGTGTTGTTTGTGCTAGTTGCAAGTGTTGGCCTCCGTGAAAAGACTGAAAAGACGTAATAGCGTACAAACGCAATTAATTCGCTCGAGCATGCAATTTGCTTCTTAAGTGTTTTCAATGTGATTGTAGTGATTTTGAGTGGAGGTAGGTCAGTTCTAAAAAGGGAAAGCTCAGTGATGATGATGACTATTACATGAGATCTAGTACATACATACATACATACATACATATGCACATGTGCACTATCAACAAGCAGCAAGCAATTTGTAATTTGTATTTGAAAAACGTCAGCACTTGGAAAATACTCGACACATTTCGTTTCACGTTTTCTATTTTTTATTTATTGCACGTCAGTTTTGGTAGAAAAGGAACTCGATTTAAATATCCCAAAAGTATTAAACGAGTGGTGTGTTTTACATTCCATTACTGCATTGTTGTAATAATAAAATTAAAAAATATTAATAATAGCCATAATGCCATGTCGAGGCAGGCCAGGCAAAGTACAGTACCGAAGGCGTGATATCAATTCTGTAAAGGAGTGACCGTGAGTGACTAGTGTAGGTAACTATTTCATGGGTTCCGTATCATGAAATGATATAAATAATTTTTCGCAATAGTGGCAGCGGTTTTGTTTTTTATTACGGTGGAGAAAGCTCAGAAGGTGTGGCCAACATCAGACCGTTAAACGACTCTCAGCGAATTTGAAGGAATCAGCTTACTTGCTGACGTATCAGGGGGTGTTGCAGCGGAGAGCAAAACCTAAGATTGTGTTGGTGATTTAAGAAAAAATCAACGCAGAACCAAATCTAATCTATTAAAGTTGATATCAATAGATCAGCTGGGTTGGCTTTCCATTGCTACCAGGATAAATTCACTTATAATGTCTAAGTGCGTGGACATCGATTCCGATGGGACTCTACCCAACAATATTCCAGGCAGAATATTGTTGGCCATTGAAATATGTGTGAGAGAATACCTTAGCAGGAAAATGAGAGGTACTCACATCTACATACTTTCAGATAGAAAGCGGCTCTAAAAGCTCTTCTATCACAACAACTATCACCTCTAAATTGGTAAATGATTGCCTAAACCTTCTCAACACGTTAGGAAACCTCAACATAGTAACACTGGGCTGGATTCCGGGACATGAAGGACATGAGGGAAATGAAATGGCTGATGACCTTGCAAAACAAGGAGCAAATATGCAACTTACTGGTCCTGAGCCTTTCTGTGGACTAACAAAAGGCCACATAAATGAATTCCTTAGGAAATGGGAAGAAAGAAAACTTGCCGCACACTGGCTAAACTGTGCCGGTCAGCGTCAAGCTAAACTATTCATAAGTCCCAACAAAGGAATATCTGACAAACTTCTCTCACTAAACAGAGTAGATCTGCGTCTTTTAACTGGATATCTTACAGGTCACTGCAGCCTGAGGTATCATCTAAATAATATTGGTCTATCTGAGACCAATGTCTGCCACTTTTGCGAAATGGACATAGAAAGCTCAAAACATGAGCTTTGTGAATGTCCTGCGTTGGGCTGACAGAGACTTCATCACCTTGGTGGTATCGTAGTATCTCCATGCAATCTTTGGAACAACAAACCCAAAATTGTGCTAAAATTTTTAAAAAGCCTAAAACTTTAGGGTTACAAAAATAGGCCTTTCACAATAGATCAGCTCTGGTCGCAGTGCGTAATGGGCTTCTGGGTAAGACTCCGTCAGAAAATATGAGATTTGCAAGTGGTCTTTCGATTTCTTTGAAACTTTGGGAAATATTAGTTCTAGGTAAGATACATTCGAGCCTAAAAGGATTTTGAAAAATTTTCAAAATTGAGTCATCTACGCCATGTTGAAAATCGGGACCGTGTTTTTTTCAAAAATCAATATTTTTTGAACCGTTGGATGGATTTCAATGCAATTTACAGACAATATAGAAACAAATAAGTAGTTTAAATTAGTATTATGTTAAAAAAAAAATTTCGAAATTTTGACCAAAAAAAAGTCAAAAAAATTTTTTGAATCAATTTTTAGCTGATTTGGCCAGTTTTTTAGATTTTCTGTTATACACGTAACGATTCCTTATGATTTAACCTTTATTTTGAAAAAACAAATTTTATGGTGTCTATAATAGTTCTCGAGATATTGCGATTTTAGTGGAAGCGCGCACGCACGGTTCGCCTACGCACGCACGGTTCGCGCTGCGTTATGTGTTCCTGTATGAAGTGACTGGAGCAGACTGCTGCAGGTCTGTGCGCGTTTTTCTACTCCCGCGCTGCGTAACCGCGAACTTCACGGTGCGCGCTTCCACTAAAATCGCAATATCTCGAGAACTATTATAGACACCATAAAATTTTTTTTTTCAAAATAAAGGTTAAATCATAAGGAATCGTTACGTGTATAACAGAAAATCTAAAAAACTGGCCAAATCAACTAAAAATTGATTCAAAAATTTTTTTTGATTTTTTTTTGGTCAAAATTTCGAAATTTTTTTTTTAACATAATACTAATTTAAACTACTTATTTGTTTCTATATTGTCTGTAAATTGCATTGAAATCCATCCAACGGTTCAAGAAATATTGATTTTGAAAAAAAACACGGTCCCGATTTTCAACATGGCGTAGATGACTCAATTTTGAAAATTTTTCAAAATCCTTTTAGGCTCGAATGTACATATCTTACCTAGAACTAATATTTCCCAAAGTTTCAAAGAAATCGAAAGACCACTTGCAAATCTCATATTTTCTGACGGAGTCTTATCCTTCTAATAATAATAAATAATAAGTGCATGGACTGAATTTGAAAATTATAACACACAAATGTAGTCACTATATCAGCCTTTTGATTCATAGTACTTTTTATAAATTATCATTGAGAACTAACAGCTATATTTAATGTTAAAAATGTTTAATTTTTGCATAAGCTTGAAAAAAATGACCTATTACAGACGCTTATTTTACTTAAATGCAAACACAGAAAAGTAACAATATTCACTTATAAACGCTCTCTATTATTTCAAGTTTTGAGTTAAAGCTATAATACTATATCAATAATACTACGAATTTTATTAAAATTCTATTATTACAAATGTTATTTAAAAGATTGTAATACCGTGCAAAATAAATGTACGGGACGAACTTTCAAAGGAACGGCAATGAGAAAAGAATAAAGCGAAACCGAAAAAACCCACTCAACCAACAATGAGGTTCGATAGAACTTTGTAGTTTTTAAAAAGAGTTAAATTAACCTTTGGCCTTCGATAAATCATTATTTTGAAAAAATAGTGTAAATTTGGACTAAAAAATCGCGATAAAATAATATTTTTATAAAAAGCTAAAATTAGGAATAAAAAATCGAGCGATTTCATCGTTATAATGGTGTGACCTTGCTCTTTCTATTGGGCGTGGATGATAAAAACGTCCGCCCCCTTCCAAATTTAATATATCGTGGTAGTAATGGAAAGCTCAGCCGATCAGCTGGCTCATAAGAGGTTTTCATAACCCTCCCAAAGATAAACGGAGAATGGGGCTACGCCAGGCGAAATCCTTACTGGGGGGTACAATCAAAAGAGGTTTAAAAATCGCGGAACTCTCCCCGAGGATAAACTGAGAATGCTCACGGAAATTCTCACAGGCCTTGCAGATTGCGCGGTCATCTGCACTAGTTCACTGGCCCCTGTTATTTCTGCCAGTCCCCGTAGACTCCAGCACACCTTCTTCTCGAATGTGATGCTATAGCGCGAAGAAGGATGACATATCTCGGCCAGAAGAAAGGCACATCTGCTCAGTCCAACCCAGCTCTATCATTCAGTAATGACGTGGCAGTCAAAGTTACTCTCACAATTTTGCCACGGTTGATCAAACCTTGTAATTTATCATCCCAGCTTTTTTTGTTCAAAATTTCCACTATATGTCGAATATCTGCTACAATGTTAACTCTGGCCCAGGAGGAATGAAATCAGATGGTGCAAATCCAGTAATTTGAGTAAAATGAGGATGGGAGTGAAGGAAAAGTTAAGGATGTTTCGACACTGCTGGTAGTATTAAGATACTTATCATTCACTTGTTCTTTCAGACACTTACAAAAACCTTTGAATCGCTTTCCGTAGAGGAAATGAGTTATAATTAAATGGAACATGTCATAAATTCAATTCTTTTTTATTTAATTAAATTAATTTTATTTTAATTTAAATAAACTTCATTACTTTCCCATTATAAAAATCCATAGCTCGCAATTTCAGTGTCAAGATCTTTGAGGAAGTGAAGTTACAGCTTATTGAAAGAACTCTGTAAATTTGCCTCGTTATTTCATTATCACAGTGGTAGTTTTTTATTGGTCCGATGTGCATTTTTCTCTGTATAAACCGTGGTTATAAACAAATAAAATATAATCGGCTGTTATCTTTCATAAATTACATGGTTGGAATTTCGCGGTTTCATGTTTTTTTACCTCATCAACTTTGTTTGCTTTGATACGTTTTTAAAATACGACGCAATTTAAACTGCAAAAAAAGAGAAAATACGAAATGTAAAAATACTGCATTTGGTTGGAGTACTCATCAGCTCGTACACACAATACTTCTGTACATATACATATTTTTATTACAAGATGAAGAACTCGTTTAGAGTCACGCGAAGGCATTGGGTAAATTTTTCATATGAAAAAATGAAAGTACTCGAATATCGAGCAAGACTAAAAAAATAACTTGCATAAATATTTGTAGTTGTCAAAAAAAAAAATAAAATAAAATAAAATAAAGTGAAAATAAAAACAATATATGTATATAAAAAATTGTAAAAGAGATATTAAAAAAAATATAAAAAAAACCTATAAAAAATGTATACAAACATATAAAAAATATAAAAGAAATTCAAAAAAAAATTTAAATCTTAAAAATAAAAATAATATACAAAAATAACAAAAAAATATAAAAAATAAAATAATAACAAAAAAATATAAAAAATAAAATAATAACAAAAAAAAAAAAATAAATAAAAAGTAAAAAAATTAAAAAATATAAAGTAAAAAGGTAAAAAATTAAAAACAAAACTAATAAGTAAAAAATTAAATAAAATAAAGTAAAAAAATAAAATAGGAAAGAAAAAAGAAACGAAATAAAAAAAAATTAAAAAAAAATAATACAAAAGAAAATTAAAAACAAATTAAAAATAGTAAATAAAATAAACGAAATAAAAAAAATAAATGAAATAAAAAAATATATTAAATAAAAAAATAAATTAAATAAAAAAATAAATTAAATAAAAAAATAAATTAAATAAAAAAAATAAATTAAATAAAAAAAATAAATTAAATAAAAAAAAAATCAAATAAAAAAAAATTAAATAAAAAAAAAATTAAATGAGAAAAAATATATAAATAAAATAAGATAAAAATAAAAAAAATAAAAAAACCCAATTAATAATGCTAATTATCTACTCGTAATATAAAATTGCAACGCACGGTTTCCAATAATTTCCCATACTCAATGAATTTTATATGACAATTTTATTGATATCAAACGAATACTGTTTGAGAAAGATTTAGTCAATTTTTTTTTTTTAATCTAAAAGTAAAATTTTGCAAAACAGACATTAAATGTATCTAGGGGACAATTTTTGAGTGGTGCGTTGCCAAATTTGATATTTTGAAAGTGTGAGTTTAATTTTTTGCCCTCTCTCAACTCTTCTTAAGATTGAAAACCTTTATACACATTTTAAAAAGCGTTGGAATTTCTGAATGCGTATTAAATCCATAGAGGTGTAATCGTTTCTTTCGGCCATCAATCCTTAGTGGGACATAGGGCATCAAGAGGTGTATTCATTGTAAAAATAAGCAACAAAATACCAGAAAATACTAAAGAAACCATACTGACATTTTTTACCTTATCTAGTTACATAACCTCAAATATAGCAAATAAGTCGTGCCCTTAACAAAATAGTCTCGCTTAACAAAAAAAACTCATAGATTAAATTGTGCATAAGCAATTTGTCACGCATTCAAAGTTCTTTAAGTGATTCAATAAAAATTTGTTGTTTTATTTTCTGGGCATTTTAGTGCGTTTTTATATGCAAAGCTAGGCAACATTGCAGTAGCGAGAAAGAGATCTGACTGCCGAAAGCAGAAGAACACCAACAACACCTGCAATCGGGCAATGCCACCAGACGTTATAAAATAGCTAAATAAAACTGAGTGAATTATTTAACTAATTATTAAAAAATGTATATTTTACAAAATTATAAACATTACATTTTAAAAAGAACAGGCTAGAAAAATGTCATGAGAAAGAACTAAAACTCCGACACTAAATAACAAAAAAAAAAAAAATGCTAAATCAAGTTACTAAAATGGTAATCTGGCCACACTGGTGCTAAAATCACATAACTCGTCAAATTCGCTGAGAGCAAAGTAACGGGACCACGATAGGCGCCATCTCATTATTATTTCCATCATGGGGTACACATTTACTTGGGTGTTGTCAGTTAATATAGAAGTTTTAGTTTCGCAAGATTTCAGGCACATTAGCATTAATGTCCTTAATCGAATTGTGGGGTGAGCGACTCGTCTATCTACTTAAGAATTTACACCAGTAACTACTTTTTCTTCCGAACTCGAACGGAAGTTGATAAATTACTCTACCTTCTCTAAGTAAATTGCGCAGCATAAGCACGAACTATAGATGCAGCTATGGGCACTTCTCCAGGTGTTGATATTTTTAGTGAATAGCAGATATAAAAATCTTTTTGTCCAAACCGAATTACAATTGCTTCTTCTTCTTCTTTGTTATTTTGATGTTTTCATAATATTTTTCGACTGCTTGCGTGCGTCTTCTGGCGTGTCTATGCTTTGTTTTAGCGTGACCACATACCCGAGACCTGCATTTTATTTTTTTCTACTAAAAAGCTACATTCTTTGCGTATTTTTGTTATTGACAAATGGTGCACTTGGCAGGTAAAACAAAAGAAAAACTACCAACAGGCGCACAGACAGATCTGTCGGCCAGAATAGACGCATGAAAAAATAGATGGCGACGCACTTCTAAGGCCTTAAACTCGAACGTAACCATGCATACTTACGTACATTTAAGTATGTACAGTGAGTGTTGCAGAAAATCGTACATCTATTTTTGGAATGTTTATATAATGCCGATTTGAGATAATGTCGATAAAATCACAGAAATAATTGACTGGCTGAATGTTGCTGAATCGGTTGTTAGTAGTCACAGCCTCGCCCAGAAGCTAAAGATCGATCATAAAACAGTTTTAAAAAAATTTCTACTGGTTTTCTTTTTTCTCAAACTAATATTTTTCGTTAATTCACTTAAAAAATATAGTTGAGAATCTAACAAAAACAGCATATATTCAAAAGATTTGTCAAAAAACTACAAAAAAATTAAAAAAAATAAATTTTTGAATATTTGTTAGAAATTGTTTAATTGTACTTCCATTTTGTAATGCCTATTAACCTTAAAATATGTCCACTTAGCCTATAAGAATCTTATTCTATTCATTGGCTTAATAAATAAATAAGTAAAACATTAAAACTCCACATAGAAAAATCTCATTTCTAAAGTTTTAAAAGTAACCACTACAAATTTTACTAAAAGTGAATGTAAACGAAATTTAAAACTAAAAAAAATTTTAAGGAATCTAAAATTTAAAATCTTACGAATTTGCTCTTGGTCTATTGCGTGAAAGTGTTTTTTTTTTATTGCTGGAAAATATTTTTTTTTATTGCTCGAAACATTTTTTTTTATTGCTCGAAAGTACTGTTATTTTTATTGTTTGAAAGTTTTTTTTTTATTGCTTGAAAGTTTTTTTTGTTGCTTGAAAGTTTTTTTTTGCTTGGTAAGGTTTTTTTTGCTTGAAAGTTTGTTTTTTATTGCTTCTTAAAATTTTTTCTTATTGCTTGAAAGTTTTTTCTTAATTTTACTTTTTGAAATTTTTTTTTTGAAAGTTGTTTTTTTGTTTTTAATTTTACTTTTTTAGTTTTCTTTAATTTTATTTTTTGAAAGTTTTTTTTTTTTAATTTTATTTTTTGAAAGTTTTTTTTTTTTAATTTTATTTTTTGAAAGTTTTTTTTTTTTTTAATTTTATTTTTTGAAAGTTATTTCTTTTTTAATTTTATTTTTTGAAAGTTTTTTTTAAATTTTATGTTTTGAAAGTTTGTTTTTAATGTTTTTTTTTAATTTAATTTTTTTTTATTTAATTTTTTTTTTTAAATTTAATATTTTTTTTAATTTAAGTTTTTTGAAAGTTTTTTTTAATTTATTTTTTGAAACTTTTTTTTCTAATTTCTTTTTTGAAACCTTTTTTTTTCTTAATTTTACTTTTTGAAACCTTGTTTTTCTTAATTTTACTTTTTGAAAGGTTTTTTTTTTAATTTTATTTTTTGAAAGCGTTTTTTATTAATTTTATTTTTTGAAAGTGTTTTTTATCAATTTTATTTTTTTAAATTTTTTTTTGAAAGTTGTTTTTTTTTTCTTTTTTATTCTATTTCTATTTTATTTATTTTATTTGAAAGTTGTTTTTTTTATTTTTATTTATTTTATTTGAAAGGTTTTTTAATTTAATTTTTTGAAAGTTTTTTTTTCTTATTTTATTATTTGAAAGTTTTTTTTTTAATTTAATTTTTTTGAAAGTTTTTTTTTAATTTATTTATTTTTTCTTAATTTTTTTTTAATTTTTTTTTAATTTTTTTTTAAAGCAGAAGAACACCAACAACACCTGCAATCGGGCAATGCCACCAGACGTTATAAAATAGCTAAATAAAACTGAGTGAATTATTTAACTAATTATTAAAAAATGTATATTTTACAAAATTATAAACATTACATTTTAAAAAGAACAGGCTAGAAAAATGTCATGAGAAAGAACTAAAACTCCGACACTAAATAACAAAAAAAAAAAAAATGCTAAATCAAGTTACTAAAATGGTAATCTGGCCACACTGGTGCTAAAATCACATAACTCGTCAAATTCGCTGAGAGCAAAGTAACGGGACCACGATAGGCGCCATCTCATTATTATTTCCATCATGGGGTACACATTTACTTGGGTGTTGTCAGTTAATATAGAAGTTTTAGTTTCGCAAGATTTCAGGCACATTAGCATTAATGTCCTTAATCGAATTGTGGGGTGAGCGACTCGTCTATCTACTTAAGAATTTACACCAGTAACTACTTTTTCTTCCGAACTCGAACGGAAGTTGATAAATTACTCTACCTTCTCTAAGTAAATTGCGCAGCATAAGCACGAACTATAGATGCAGCTATGGGCACTTCTCCAGGTGTTGATATTTTTAGTGAATAGCAGATATAAAAATCTTTTTGTCCAAACCGAATTACAATTGCTTCTTCTTCTTCTTTGTTATTTTGATGTTTTCATAATATTTTTCGACTGCTTGCGTGCGTCTTCTGGCGTGTCTATGCTTTGTTTTAGCGTGACCACATACCCGAGACCTGCATTTTATTTTTTTCTACTAAAAAGCTACATTCTTTGCGTATTTTTGTTATTGACAAATGGTGCACTTGGCAGGTAAAACAAAAGAAAAACTACCAACAGGCGCACAGACAGATCTGTCGGCCAGAATAGACGCATGAAAAAATAGATGGCGACGCACTTCTAAGGCCTTAAACTCGAACGTAACCATGCATACTTACGTACATTTAAGTATGTACAGTGAGTGTTGCAGAAAATCGTACATCTATTTTTGGAATGTTTATATAATGCCGATTTGAGATAATGTCGATAAAATCACAGAAATAATTGACTGGCTGAATGTTGCTGAATCGGTTGTTAGTAGTCACAGCCTCGCCCAGAAGCTAAAGATCGATCATAAAACAGTTTTAAAAAAATTTCTACTGGTTTTCTTTTTTCTCAAACTAATATTTTTCGTTAATTCACTTAAAAAATATAGTTGAGAATCTAACAAAAACAGCATATATTCAAAAGATTTGTCAAAAAACTACAAAAAAATTAAAAAAAATAAATTTTTGAATATTTGTTAGAAATTGTTTAATTGTACTTCCATTTTGTAATGCCTATTAACCTTAAAATATGTCCACTTAGCCTATAAGAATCTTATTCTATTCATTGGCTTAATAAATAAATAAGTAAAACATTAAAACTCCACATAGAAAAATCTCATTTCTAAAGTTTTAAAAGTAACCACTACAAATTTTACTAAAAGTGAATGTAAACGAAATTTAAAACTAAAAAAAATTTTAAGGAATCTAAAATTTAAAATCTTACGAATTTGCTCTTGGTCTATTGCGTGAAAGTGTTTTTTTTTTATTGCTGGAAAATATTTTTTTTTATTGCTCGAAACATTTTTTTTTATTGCTCGAAAGTACTGTTATTTTTATTGTTTGAAAGTTTTTTTTTTATTGCTTGAAAGTTTTTTTTGTTGCTTGAAAGTTTTTTTTTGCTTGGTAAGGTTTTTTTTGCTTGAAAGTTTGTTTTTTATTGCTTCTTAAAATTTTTTCTTATTGCTTGAAAGTTTTTTCTTAATTTTACTTTTTGAAATTTTTTTTTTGAAAGTTGTTTTTTTGTTTTTAATTTTACTTTTTTAGTTTTCTTTAATTTTATTTTTTGAAAGTTTTTTTTTTTTAATTTTATTTTTTGAAAGTTTTTTTTTTTTTAATTTTATTTTTTGAAAGTTTTTTTTTTTTTTAATTTTATTTTTTGAAAGTTATTTCTTTTTTAATTTTATTTTTTGAAAGTTTTTTTTAAATTTTATGTTTTGAAAGTTTGTTTTTAATGTTTTTTTTTAATTTAATTTTTTTTTATTTAATTTTTTTTTTTAAATTTAATATTTTTTTTAATTTAAGTTTTTTGAAAGTTTTTTTTAATTTATTTTTTGAAACTTTTTTTTCTAATTTCTTTTTTGAAACCTTTTTTTTTCTTAATTTTACTTTTTGAAACCTTGTTTTTCTTAATTTTACTTTTTGAAAGGTTTTTTTTTTAATTTTATTTTTTGAAAGCGTTTTTTATTAATTTTATTTTTTGAAAGTGTTTTTTATCAATTTTATTTTTTTAAATTTTTTTTTGAAAGTTGTTTTTTTTTTCTTTTTTATTCTATTTCTATTTTATTTATTTTATTTGAAAGTTGTTTTTTTTATTTTTATTTATTTTATTTGAAAGGTTTTTTAATTTAATTTTTTGAAAGTTTTTTTTTCTTATTTTATTATTTGAAAGTTTTTTTTTTAATTTAATTTTTTTGAAAGTTTTTTTTTAATTTATTTATTTTTTCTTAATTTTTTTTTAATTTTTTTTTAATTTTTTTTTAATTTATTTATTTTTTCTTAATTTTTTTTAAGTGTTTTTTTTAATTATATTTTTTGAAAATTTTTTTTTTATTTTATATTTTGAAAGTCTTTGTTTTAGTTTTATTTCTTGAAATTTGTTTTTTTTTTAATTTTATTTTCTTTAAGTTTGTTTTTTAATATAATTTTATTTTTTTAAAGTTTTTTTTTTAATTAAATTTTTTTTTTATTTAATCTTGTTTTTAATTTAATTTTTTTTTTTAATTAATTTTTTTTTTTAATTTAAATTTTTGAAAGTTTTTTTTAATTTATTTTTTGAAAGTTGATTTTTTAATTTATTTTTTGAAAAAAAACTTTTTTTTTTTGAAAGTTTTTTATTTTATTTAATTTTTTGAAAGTTTTTTTTTTATAATTTGTGACTTGAATTTATAACAATTTTTTTTAGAATGGGAACTATAATCTCGTAATAAATTAATAACAAACAAAAAAATATATATAGCAAGAAAAGAAACAAAAACGTACCATCCTTAGTGTCACTCACTGTACACAGAATTCACGTATAGCAGATAGAGTGCAGTTAAAAACAAACCTTCAACCAGTACTTTGCCTCTAAGCGCATGCCGGTGCATAAACTATTTGCGCAAATGGCAGCCAGGCCAGTCAGTTGGTGGTCGACTCCTACTCATCTCACCCGTCGCCTACTGCCTGCCACCGTGTCTAAGCAGTTACATAAGTACCTAACTACTTTGGCTAAGTATTGTCAGTAGCATTGAAACACTTGGGTGTTCGTGAGCCATACATTTACATACTTACACATAATATTTCTGTGCTCTATACGTCTCAGTGACTGTAAGTTCATATTGCATTGTAATAAGTCAAGATTGGATTCGCTCGCTGCTATTGGCAGTATCAAATGACGGTTGGAATCGCTTTAGGTGTAGTTAAGTTTGGATTGGTTGGCTGGATTCGTGATTGTTTGGTGCATTGAACGCGCCGTAGAACTGCGTTGTTGTCGTATCTTGGTTGACCTTTAGCGTCGCATCAAGTTTTTACCCGGTAAAATGCTTGACTTGTGCGTTTTAGTTTAAGGCCAAAATGAGAAAGCTCCTTATTTTTACAAGGTTAGGGTGAAGCTGATTTCGAGTAGCCGTATTTCTTCAAGTATGAAAGGACAGCAAAAAGTGAGGGGGAAAATATTATAATTTTCCAGCGGCGGCACTCTTCTAGATGTTGTTTACGAGAGAACTACAAAGAGCAGCAAGAAAAATGAAAAGTTAGGTTAGGTTATGGATAACCAAGGAAAAGATAATAGAAAAAATACTATTTTTTTTATTTTATAATTAAGAAACAAATTTGTTTGCAAAGAAAAAAATGGCAAATTAAGCTTTAAAATTTCGTCAGTTCAACAGTTGATGCTGTCAAATTAACTTTTTTTAAATTTAAAAATGACCAAAAAGTTCCCGAAATGTATTTAGAAAACTCAAAATTCAATATTACAAATTCTTAAAAAGTAATGTTATCGCCTTCAAATTACCTCCCATCAACTACAATGCACCTTTTCCAGCGTTTGATCCAGCTTTCGAAACATTTCCGGAACTCTTTTTTCGGTATGGCCATCCGAGCCATCTTCGATTTTCCCATTACTTCCTTTCGGCTGTAAAAACGCGACGCATCCTCCGAAGAGGGTTTTTGACTCGATCAAACAGAAAAAAATCGCAGGGAGCCATATCAGTTGGCCATCCGATGGCTGTTGGATGGAATTCGTTTCGTTCTTGGTCTAAAATTCACGGATAATGATGGAACTGAGTTTTTTTTTCCAAAAATCCTTTCTCTTTAGGCGAATTGCTTCACGTAAACGTCTCATAACGCCCAAATAATAGTCCTTATTAACTGGCTGAGCTTCCGGCAAAAATTTCCGGTGTAAAATACCGTTGTAATCCATAAAAACCGTGAGCTTCGCTTTCTTTTTTTTGACTGAAAACATTTTGTTTCTTTCGCTCGTGGTTCATTTGGAGCTTTCCACTCACTCGCCTGATGTCTGAATTGCGTGTCATACTCATAAACTTAAATTCGCGTCTCGTTGTTGTTGTTGTTGTTGTTGTTGTTGTTGTTGTAGAAGCATAAACATTCCCCATACATTTACGGGGAATGCTGCTGAAGTGACAATCCTTGGCCGGATCGGATATAAATCCGGGTCGTTCCGGTTGCGGACTGTCGTGGGAACGTCTCGTCTTCAGTTGTGATACGTTTGATGAATGTTGGGTCGGACTTAGCCCTGGAAATCATGACTTTGGCGGTATCAACGCGCTCCCTTTGTTGCATGAAATCCAGGCCCTTGGGGACCAATTTTATAACAATACGGCGTAAACAGAAACCATTAATCTCATTGTGCTGAGCGGATCCATAAGCAATGTTCAAATCCTCTGCCACAGCCCTTCGTTGGTTAATTTGTGGTTATTGATTAGCTCTTTTTTTCTCACTTTATTGATGTTTTCATCCGTTTCCGATGTCAATGGACTGCCACTACCTTTGTCAAGCTCGTTGGACCACGATTCCAAATATTAACAGAGAATCCAAATTATCTTCTACTAAAATGTAGGCGAATAAAAGTTCGGTCCGGAACAAATTTTTTTTTAGTTAATTTTTATTTCTTCCTTTAAGTTTCCTATTTTTAAGCTACTCTAAATCAGGTGGCGGATATCAACTTTAGGGACCGATGAGATTCATCAGGAAATTTCTGCAAATATTGGAAATCTCTGTTATTTATTATATAATTTTAAATAGCCGCTTGTAATGGCAAACCTTCTCATAAAAATCCAACTGTCCTTTCGGAAACTAGGGAATTTTCCACAGTGATTTCTCAAGTTGATCTTCATTTTTTGAAAGTTTTGCATACAATTTTCTTTTTATTAATAAATAAATAATGAAAAAATAATAACTTTTGAATATAAATAAATATTTTGCCTTTTCTTTTCAAATAATTTGATCTATTTTCTCTTTTTCAGCAACAAGGCTGGATTCCTAAATTGCCATTGTGAGGCCCTAAACGTACGACATTGCGGCTTTTAAAAACTCCACCTTAAAGCACATTTTGAGTACAATTAGCTAACGGGTTTCTAAGCACCTGCTATAACAGTACAATTTGTGTGTGACATACATACATACCCAAAAATATCTACACACATACAACTCAGGCAAAGTTTGGGAAGCGTTAAACCTCTTCTATTAGCAGAAATGGAGGCCGAAACCACTCAGCAAAATGGTAATACGAGCTCACGCGAAAGCTCCATCGAGCGTGAGCTTAACGAAGATGTGCAGCAGGCTGTGCTAAACGGCTCTTCTGGGTCGCCGAAAGTTACGAATGGGCACATGAAGAAGCCGTTGCCTGTAGGTGATGGCCATGATCGCATCAAGCGCAGGGCCAGACGTCTTATACACCGACAAAATAGTCGTGGCGAAACAAATGGCGCTACCGGTTCAGCTATAGCTGTTATGAATGGAACTGCTGGCGGCTATGTGGTGCCACATCGTCGTTGGAAGAATAGTCGACGTTCGCGCAACGGCCATGGTCGTGGTTTGCCGAAGAAGGGTGGCGCCGGTGGTAAAGGCGTTTGGGGTCTGTTCGGTTCCGAATTGTGTGATGTGATTGTTGAGGATGAGAATGATCCCAACTACGATAGCGAATATAATGACAGGAACATCGAGCTGCGCGAGGTTATTCCTGAGATGACTCCGGAAGAATTCTTCAAAAAAGCTGAACCTATTATATTGGAGTATTATGAGCACGGCGGTACCGATGAGGTGGCGGTAAGTTTTGATGAAATACTTACTGGGCCGTTGCGACCATATGTGACAAGCGTTGTGGTAGAGATATCAATGGATCATAAGGATTCACAGCGTGAAATGACTTCGGTATTAATTTCCGATTTGTATGGACGCGTGATAACCGGCAAAGATATCGAAAAAGGGTTCGAAATTTTGCTGAATAATTTGCCTGACTTGACACTGGATACGCCAGACGCGCCTACCATACTAGGTAAGTTGGAATGGTTGGTGATGCTGCCAGATGCGTCTAAAATAATGATATTTGAGTGAAATGTTTAAATATGTTGTGATTCATGTTTTTTTTTTTTTGTTGTATTCTTTTTACTACAATTCGCAGGCAATTTTCTCGCACGTGCTGTCGCCGATGACTGCCTCCCACCCAAATTCGTCACAAAGCCGACTGATCTCGATGCGCAGAGTCAACAAGCTGCCGCAGCTATACGTCGGGCTGACACCCTACTGCACATGAAGCAGGGATGGGCTCATTTGGACAATGTTTGGGGCATGGGCGGGCCGTTGCGACCAGTCAAGACCATTACCAAGGAGATGACTTTGCTATTGAAGGAGTATTTGTCATCGCGTGACATACAAGAGGCACATCGCTGTCTACGCGCACTCGAAGTACCACATTTCCATCATGAATTGGTGTATGAAGCCATTGTCATGACACTTGAATCCCTCAGCCATACAACTGAGGAAGCCATGTGTGAGCTACTCAAGTCATTGGATCAGGCATGCTTGGTGTTACCAGCCGGCATGGAACAGGTGTGTAATTGAATTGTGCAGAATTAAACGAATTTGTGTGTTAAAGAAAGGAAGCGGGATGTGTGTGTGTATTAAAAAAAAAGAACGATTTAAAATGAGTTTATATTTAAAGTCAAGAATAAAGTTGCGTTTGGCTCTCGTTTCACTTCCAGTAAAAAATATTCGTTTTTAATAATTAAAAAAAAATGAAAATCATAAAATTAAAGAAAACAACGATATTAAATTATAAAAAACGATATTATATTAAAAAAAAAATTATATAAATTAAAAATATTTTTTTTTTTACAATTCTGATACTTTCCTATACCAAAACGTATTAGAAAATTGAGATTTGACATAATTTTCGACACCAACAAAACAGTTTTAAAAAAATTTGAGAAACGCATTTTTAAAAATAAATATTTTAACATCATTAACGGTGATAGGGCCAGATTGCTTAAGAAATTTGAATGGTGACGTTTTAAAAAAGTAAAATTTTTCTTTAAACATATTTTTGTTTTACAAGTTGCATAAAAAGTACGAAAATGAGCATAAAAATTAACATTACGTTCAAATATAAAACAGGATTAGAAAGGCAGTTTTTAAAATTTTTTTTCTTGTTTATTTTTATTTGTATTTTAAATTTTTTTTTTATTTATTTTTTATTTAATTTTTGTTTTTTTTTATTTTTTTTTTATTTAATTTTTGTTTTTTTATTTTATTTTTTTTTTATTTTATTTATTTTTTAATTATTTTTTATTTTAATTAATTTTTTTAATAAGACAAAAATTTACATAAAAAGTACGAAAGAAATTTTTTTTAATGTTAAATTTTTACAACTTTTTTCCTTCGCAAAAGTTAGTTGCATCGAAAATATCAAAATGTATAATAAATTGAAGGGCAATTCAACATTATTTTCGATTAGGGTTATTTCTTTTTTTTTAAAGGCAAATATTTTTTATTCATTATTTTTTTTGAATGAATCTTTTTGTTTTGTACTCTTTTTCTGCCTACCTGAAATTTTGAATTCAAATTTGTTTTTAACAAAATACCCTTTTTTAATCATTTTTTTTTTCTGTGAATAAATTTTTTTTTTAATTTTTTAAAATAAAATTTTTTAAAATAAAATTTTTTTAAAATAAACTTTCTTTAACAAAATACATTTTTTTAATAACAATTCTGTTTTTTGGTGAATAATATTTTTTTTAAATTTTTTAAAATGAATTTTTTTTAATTAATCATTTTTTATTTTTTTTAAATAAAATTTTTAATAATAATTTTTTTTTTAAATTATTTGTTTTTTAATTAACCATTTTGCTTTGTTTTTTTTTTTTTTTTAATTAATCTTTTTTTTAAATTAATCTTTTTTATTAATTTTTGTTAATTAATATTTTTTAATTCATTAATTAATTTATATTTTTTTTATTATTCTTTTTTTTTATTATTCTTTTTTTATTTATTCATTTTTTTTAATTAGCCTTTTTTTAGTTTCAAATTAATTAAATAACATTTTTTTAATTACCGCTTTTTTGTAAATATCTTTGTTTTTTTTAATTAGTAAATTTGTTTTATTTATTAAATAATTTTTGTAATTAACCTTTTTTTGTAATAATAATAATTATTTATTTTAGTTTTTTAAGTAATAACGTTTTTGTTTTTACTTTTTCTGCCTACCTGAAATATTGATAAAAAAAACTTTTTTTAATTCACAACGTAATCTATATTTTGTTTGTTATAGATATACATTTTTTTAATAAAATCAGTTTTTTTTCCAATTACCTTAAATTTCTCCAAATAATTGTCTAAACTTCTGAAAATAAGTGCCTATTTCTAATTCCTTCCACAGGGCTTCCTGCGCGTATTTGACGACATGGCTGACATTGTCTTGGATGTGCCTCTTGCATATATAATATTGGATCGCCTTGTAGAGCGGTGCAATCGTGCTGGTTTTATAACTGATAAGATTTTATGTAATATGCCCTCTAGGTAAGTTGCCAAATTTCACTTTTTCCAAACTAAGTTAAAAGAATTACCTTAAAAATATTTAAATACCTATTCGATTGTTGTAAGCTGGTGGCTTTAGCGCTCTAAGCAATGTATTGCAATTCCTCACATTTGTTGTACATTGCGCCAAAAATAGTTTACATTGTTTATTGAAAAGACAAAAACACACACACACTTTTGTGTTAGAGGCTCAATGTCTGAAGTGATAAGATGAGTACGTTTGCATTGGCTACATAATTGCAGCAGTAGGAGTGGGGTGATAACACCACTGGTACTCAACTGCTTATCATTATTTGCTATAAGTGGCTTAGACCCGGCGAGAAACCCATTAGTTCCGCACTACTTAGTGCCAATTGTTCCTCGCAACATTTCTTGCGTTTGCGTTTAATGCGGCCTTTCGCCCGATATGACTTGAGAGTTTCTTTGCCTTGTCTACAGAACCGACCATTTTCATATGCTAGAACTCTCAGTATTTGCTGGTGATAATTCAACTTCGTTTTAGAGCGCTTTAAACCTGGGACTAATAAAATTCACATCAGGTTACCGGGAATGACACGCTGAGCTCATGAAGTTACTCGATCAGTAGTTGAGAGAGGTTGGATGTTGAGTTGGAGGTCAAAGAAAATGGAAAATGGTAAAATTTTCCAAGACCATTTATGTACCAAATTTTTTACATTTTATTTTATTTTAACAATGCTCGCAATATGTGTAGACATAGTTGAGAGTTTTCCTGCAGGGTAGCCACATTCGTGTTTACGTGCAAAACATCAACTGATACGTTTTTTTCGGTGACCCACTTCAAACGCGCACTCTAGCAAATACGGCTGTTATTCTTGTACAAATTTACTATGGAAATTTATTATGCCGCTTATATTAGGATTGTATTTTAATAATATATTGTGCCGTGCCGATAAGCGTCGGTTTGGAAAAACGCCAGATTTTTTAAGAGCAGCACTAAATAAATACGACGCACACACAAACGTATTTTTCCACCTCTTCTCATGGGAAAGAGAGAGTGTTTTAAGGCGACAGAAATAGATTAGATTTATAATACCGAAATTAGTCTATTTCTATCTTGAAAATATACACAACAACTGTGGACTCTTGGCAAAACAACTTAAATTGACTTAAAATTGTATGCCTGTTGAGCACCAACAACAGTTTTGAATTTTAATGCAATATTTAAACTATTATATTAATATTTAATCATTTGCAGCTTCAGCTTAGAAAGCTATTTGAATAAAATTTGCATAAAAATATTAGATGTTTTTGTGAAAGATCCATGAATTATTAATGTAAAAGCAAAACTTGCTGAAGCCAGCTAAGTTGTTTGTTTTGCAAACAGCCGCAGATTTACATATGTGTATGTGTGTGTCTATATGTATGTTTGAATACCTTTCGACAATGTTTCTTTTGGAAAAGTTTTGCTTCTAAATTTCATGTAAATTAAATTTTTTTTCATCATCATCAAACAAACCTGACAAAAGTAGTACTGACTTGCAAGAACAATCGAGACAAGTTTTATAAAAAATTTATTAAAAATGAGAACAAATGCGAATATCGATTTTTTGAATAATTTTTTCAGGTTAGTAAATAAAGAAAAGTAAAAATAAAAAATAATACAAAAATATTAAAAAACAATAAAAAAATAATTAAAAAATATTAAAAAATAATAATTAAAAAATATTAAAAAATTATAAAAAAATAATAAAAAGTAATAAAAAATAATATAATAATATAAAATAGAAAATATAAAAATATAAAAAATAAATAAAAAATTTATAAAAAATTTATAAAAAAATAAAAAAAAAAATAATTAAAAAATAATAAAAATAATACAAAAAATAATAAAGAGTAATAAAAATAATAAAATAATAACAAACAATTATAAAAAAATTAGTAAAAAAATTATAGAAGATAATAAAAAAATGAACTAAAAACTAAAAAAAACATAAATAAAAGGAAAAAAAATATATATGTATGTATATATAAAGAGAAAAAAATATATTTTTTTACATAAAAATTATTAAAGTGCAAAGAACGCAAAGTTGTCGCAGATCAACCGGACAACTTACAAAATAACTTATAAGCAAAGCAATAATTTCGTGATGCCGTATGTTGTAAGAACACCACTAAATTAGTGGGAGTGCATGCATTGGCATCACTGGGGTGTGAATAACATATCCCACTGCCACCCTTAACGTCATTCTACACTTTCATTCCGTTGATCTTCAAATTCAATCCATTGCTGCTCACAGAGCGCTATTAGGACGTTGAAGGACGTTGGCCTCTGGAGGCAATCTCCCGTAGGACATATCTAATAGCATATTGAGGCAGATTTCTCCTTCATTCTCTGTACTTCGTATAGATCTCTACATCCACCAACAGGGTTTTGAGGAATGTGCTAGGGCTGTCTTTCTAAGCAGGCTGTGTGGCACATCTTTCAATTACCTCCTTAGGGGTTTTTCCGTCCTGAAGCGATATTGCAGTACCGCGAAAAAAAAAACTAAAATTATTATTAAAAAAAAAGAAATTAAGCTAACTATTAAATTTTATAATTTATTTTACATTTAATTTAATAAATAAAAATATGAATTCCAGACTTTCCTAAATGTTTTACACATTTATTTCACAAGCTTTGTAGATTTACTCGATTTGCTTTTTGAGATCCGGAAACATACAAGAAAATATGAAATTGGGCTTCGGCAATTTTATAATTCAACGACAAAACATTCAAAAAGAAAATGAAGTTGTTTGTAATTTCAAACAGTTGGGCTTTGTTTTATAAAAATATGTAGGAAAAAAAAATTTCGAATATGAACAGGAGTTTTGAACCACTTCACTCTTGCAGCTCAATATACCAAAATTCCGTGGGCTCGAAAACTGCATACGCGAAATTTTCCTAAAAATTCTGTTAACCCCTTGCCCTCCGATTAAATCTAGAAGAATAGTACGCGTGCAGGCAATTAAATTTAGCGCAATTCTATGAGTGGATTTATTATAAAATAACTCTTGAAACCGTTATCTATATTAAGATCAATTTAGCTAGAATATAAAAAAGACCATGTGCAACAATAATAATAACAAATAATAATTTTATGTTTACAAGTTTAAAGAAATTCGTATGATTTTAAACATTAAACGACGCCCGTCAAACTCGAATTTAGTACAGAAAATCTTCATTTCCGCTCAAGGGGTTAATATGTTTTTTTTTTTTTTTTTTTTATAAAAAAATTGCCAGAAATGAACCCGATTTTTGAGCCATTTTAAACATTTGCACCTTATTATGCCAAAATTCGATGGACTACAAAACTGTATAGATACGTTAACATTTTCTAAAAATTCTCTTTAATATTTATCTATTGAAATTTCTATAAAAGTCTATACATTTAATTTTTTTAATTTGCACAAAGTTTTAAACTTGGATTTACATAGTTTTTGTACGAGAATAAACCACATATATTTTCATAAAAATTATTACAATGAAATAAGAAGCAAATAAGTTGTCAAAACTTGCCAATAAGCCCCTGTGCTATAGTTATTAAATGCATTCATTGTATGCCACATCTCAAATTACTTATAATTTTGCGCGGTGCCTATTACTTTTGGTCAAGGCTCTGTATACTTTTTTCAGTTCACTTCGTATTTGTTCAGCACTTTTTTTTGCTGGGTTTTTTGTGCAGTGAGCTAATGCAAGCAAGCGCTTTGTTTGTTCGCGTTGTGCCGTTTTGTTGATATGCATTAATTAATGCAATTTACTTTGCTACACAAACGCAGTGCATAGAGAAATATAATAAATACAAATGTGTGTTCTAGTGCGATGCAATAAAATGTATTTATATATGGGCTTGCATTTACCGGCCGGCCGGCCGGCGTTTTGCTTTCGTTCATTGTTCATTCGCTCACTAGGTATTTTTCATTTTTCTATCTCTGCCTTACATAAGAGACCCCCAGCTCTGTCAATAGCGTCGCAATTTGTCTTGATGAAGTGCATACACATACGCACATAGAAACATACATTTATAGCATAAAGAATTTCTGTTTCTATTTAAAAAATCCATACATTTTTATTACTTTTTGCTGTCAACATTAAATTTTAGTGGAACAATAAAAAAAATTATAGTTTTACTTCTGACACTATCGCAGCTAAGTCGAGCCGAGCCGCAAGAGCCATTAAACATTTTCTCTTTCGATCACTCAACAATTCTTCTGTACTATACTACACCTATGTTTATACATATGTATGTGAAAGTTATGTAGCTACTTGTACATGCGCATGCACATACAAATTTGTTTTTGTTGCTTATGGCGGTTGTAGTGGTAATTATTATCGCAGCGATTGCATAATCATTGTATACATTCTCTGCTTCTATTTTACCGGCAATTTGTTGCTATTGTTGATTCGTTGCTCGTCCTCCATTTGCCCCAACTTGTCACGACGACGACGAATACGCCACTTTGTTCGTCTCGTTTTTGCGAATGTTTGATTTTTGTATGTTATGTTTCTTATATTTTCATTTTCATTTTTTTCTTTTGTGTTCGCTCAACCTGATGTGCCTTTTGTTTATTTGCATTATTCTGCTTTCAGCACGTTTATAAACTTAATTTTCTGCTGCGCAATTTTTGTTATGACTTTTATCTGTGGACGGTGCGCACAAGGCTGGGGGATTTTTGATGTACATATATACATATAATATAAAAATATACATAAGTAAGCACATCCGTGTAAGGGTGTGTGCTTTTATTTTAAATATATATTTATTTTTATAATGTATATGTATGTATGTATGTATGTATGTATGTGCGCATAAACACACAATTCTTGTTTACGACTTGTTTTCTCCACATTTTTGCCGGTTTATCGTCGGTTGTCATACTGTGTGGCCTCGCGTACATAACTACATAGATATGTATATGTATGTGTCTGGTAATAGGCAGTGACAGCCAGTTCTTCATACGTATATGTTGTCAATCAGCTTTAAGCCTGTACAGATATTGTCAATCTAATTTATTTAGCACTCAGTTGGGCACCCGGGTCTGGCCAGACTGGCCTTTTCATTTTTAACTCTTTCGCGATATTGTTGCCATATGGCAACAGTAAACCTTAAAAGGCCGTCAACACTCTCTTGTAAAAAATATCAACTTTTTTGTTACATATTTTCAAAAATTGAAGTTTAATGGTTAAACAGAAATAAAATAAATAATAACCGCCCATTATATATCGGTAATACAACATTTTTAAGGGGGGAAAATGGTCTAGAATTTTGAAAAAATCGAAAAATTTTTTTTTGTCTTAAAAGGTGCTTTAGGGTCTTAGAAATAATATACCAAATGAGGGATGCCAGCAAAAATGTCTAAATGCCCAAATTTTTCATTCGACGGCAGTGCCTCGCAGGTATGATTTTACAATACTTTCAACTTTAAACGCGTTTTTCTCGAAATCACTTTTTTTAAACTGGCCGAAGACATAATATAACTCGAACAAATCGTTACCGATTCTTACGAAATTTTGACAATACATTCGAAATACCTTTCTCCGGAGACGTACGTAGGATTTTTTATTTATATTACATAGTTTTTTTTTTAATCAACAATTTTATGTCGTTCTTTATAGTGAAAATTGTAACTTTTTGTTCAAACGTGTACCATTTCGCGAAAAAACAAAATATCGAAAAAATCCTACGTACGTCTCTTTCTGTTGTTATATAGAAACTAAAAAAATTTTATTTTTTGATCCAGGACAAAAATTAAGGAGTTTACGTCTTCGGCAATGGACCCACTAGAAAAAAAGGTGCCTTAGGAGAACTGCTGGACAGCGGCCATTTTGAAATTAATTCAGACGAAAAATTTTGTATTTGTACCATGAAAGCTATATTATTAAACCTATTTCACAGATTTTCGATTGATTCCTTTGTTGAGTCAAAATAAATTCATAAAATATGCCCATTTTTTGCGCTCTAGACCAGCTTCCCCCCTTAAAGAAAGCCTTCTGGCATATAGCACTTCACTCTGAAATTTGTAATTTGCATTTTTAGATCTTTGAGGCATTTTGGGCAAATGTTTTCAACAATTTTTGAATAAAGTATATAGAAAAATGTTCAATCTGTCATTTGGCATATAAATATTTTTTCACTCGCAGCTTGTTGGCATATGGCAACATTAAAAAAAAAGCACTTAACAAAAAAAAAAAAAAAAATTTATTTGTATTGGTCCTAAAATAAATACTCAGACAAAAATTTGGATTTTTTGGATGGCGCAATAAAAATATGTAGCGAAAGGGTTAACATAATTCTGATTTGAATTTAACAAATTTCTTGTATAGCTAACGACTTGAGCTTCCTAAAATTTTATTTTCTATCGATTTATATATCGAATCTAATAACGGGCATAACCTTTTAAAAAGGATCCTCGAACAGGACCAAAAAAAAAAAGACCAGACCCGGCTGCCCAACAGAAGGTTTTAAAACGCTGTCCAATGGAGGGTTAATGTAGTATTTTTGTTTTTTTATTTGTATTCAAGACTCTTCCATCGCACATGGTTCTAGGCTGTTCTGTTTCCGCCGTCCCATGTGATGTCGGCATCTGCTAGTTCGCGTAACATCGATCTTTTCCGAGTAGTCTTTGCTCCCTCTGCTCCCTTGCTGGCTCCAGTCCAGTGCCATTCTCGTCATGCTATCCGGTGGTTTTTTAAGCATATGACTCACTCGTTGATGTCCACAGTGCGTTATTGTTGTTGTTTTTGTAGCAGCATAAACATTCCCCATACATAAACGGGGAATGAATGCTGCTGAAGTGACAGTCCTTGGCCGAATATAAAACCGGGTCGGTCTGGTTACGCAGATAAACGGTCCGCTGATGACATGGCCAAAATAAATTTTTCGTTTTTTGGTAGGACTGTTATAAGCTTACATGGCAAATTTCAGCGTGATATGTCACATAGTTTCTTTTCTGTGCTACTGTAAACAAGTCAAGCTCAAGTGTGTTCTTCGAATTTAACGATGGAAATTCAAGTTGAACCAAGAATTTGTTTGAAATTTTTGTATTCCAACAAAATTTCGGCTTCAGACGCCTTAAAAATGTTGCAGACAACCTATGGGGACTCTGCTCTATCGCGTGCACGTGTTTTCCAGTGGTACAAATCGTTCAAAGAGGGCCGTACATCGGTTGAAGACTTGCCTCATGAACGTCGTCCAGCAACATCAGTAAACGACGAAAACATCGGAAAAGTAAAGGAAATTGTGCTTGAAAATCGCACACAACGCAAAATCGGTTAACGCTGAATATTATTTAGACGTTTTAAAGCGTTTGCGCGAGAACATTCGTCTTAAAAGGAAGGAATTGTGGGACAACAAGTCATGGTTCTTGCATCACGATAATGCACCAGCTCACACATCACGTCTTGTTCGCGATTATTTGAACAAAAATAATGTTAATATCGTTCCGCAAGCACCGTATTCGCCTGATATGGCTCCATGTGACTTTTTCCTGTTTCCCAAGCTCAAGTTGCCGCTCCGTGGAAAACATTTTCAGACAATTGAAGTCATAAAAGAGAATTCGAAGAACACACTCGAGCTTGACTTGTTTGCAGTAGCACAGAAAACAAACTATGTGACATATCACGCTGAAATTTGCCATGTAAGCTTATAACAGTCCTACCAAAAAACAAAAAATTTATTTTTGCCATGTGTCATCCGCGGACCGTTTTATTGATACCGTCTCGTTCATATTTGAGTAGAAGTTATATATATTTTTTTTATATTATTATATTATATTTTTTATATTATTATATTTTTTTTGGTGGGTGAGGTAGGGTTCAAAATGCCTTCGAACTTACAGCGACTGTCGTCTTCTGCGTTGAGTGGTGTGGCGACTAAAACAATCATTCCTCTTGTGGAGAGACTTCCTTCCCGGGTCTACTTTTTGCATTCCTTCGAGAGGGCCTAAAACGGTGTGCATGACTCACGTCTCGGTATACCATATTTGTAGCCAGCTTCATGCTCCTCTTATGTCTCTATCTGTGAGGTTTCACTTTGTTGTACTGTTGTAATACATCTTCAATGTATCTTTTAAACGCATCTCAGCTGTTCTCGGGTTCAGCATTTTGCTGTTTGGTCGAACGATATCCGTGTAGTTATTTCCGGGAGTATCCGCGGCTCAGGTGAAACTGAGTGATGAGAAAGTTCATTTTCCCGAAGTTCCTTTGAGCCCATTTCCCTATTGTTGGAGTGAGTTTCGCCGTCCATTTGCCACTCGATTCAGTGTTCCCTTGGCTTTGCCACCGCAGCTTGGTTTGGCGTCTCCGTTCCGCGACACTAGTGATGACGTGTTTCTTCTTGGAGTCCCACGCATCCATTCGTTCCCGGGCCATGAGGTCGACGGGTATCTCCCCGTTGATCACGAGGACTGTAGCGCAAGAGACAGTGCGATAGGCTGAAGCAACTCTGAGTGCCGCTGTTCGTTGCATTGGCTCCAGTGCTTTGCGCTTGGTTTTTTTTTTTATTATTATTATTGTTATTATTTATTAATGATTATTTTTTTATTTATTTTTAATTAATTATTTTTTTTTTATTTATTCATTATTGCTTTTAATTAATTTTTATATTTATTTATTATTTTTTTAATTAATTTACTTTTTTATACATGTTTTTTAAATTTAATTTATTTAATTAATTTATTTTTATTTATTTATATTAATTAATTTTTTTATATAATTTATTTTTTATTTCATTTTTTTTTATTTAATATATTTTTTTATTTCATTTTTTTTATTTAATTTTGTTTTATTTTATTTAGTTTTACCATATATATATTTCTTTAATTTATTTTTTTTTATTTAATATTTTTTTTATTAAATTTTTGTGTTATTTAATTCTTTATTTATTTAATTTATTTATGTATATTTATATATACATATATATATATATATATTTATTTAATTTTGTTTTGTTTTTGTTATATATATTTTTTTATATATATTTTTTTGTTTTCCTCTTGTTTTTATTTATTTATTATTTTTTTGTTTATCTCAAGAATATTGTGCCAAATTCGACGAATGCGTCCGTTGTTCCAGGTCGAGTTTCTATACCTGCTCGACTTTAAGGCATTTTTCCGAAAATTATTATTTTTCCAAGTCCGTCTGCGCCATAACTCAACTGGACCACTTTTGGACCAACCGTTTTGAAATTTTGCTCAGTATTTTTTCACAAAATTCAACAGGTTTCCCTAGCAGCCATATTGTTTGGTTTTCAATAATCGTTTAACTTACAATAAAAAATTAGACACTTTTTTTCAATGAAGGTCTGTTTTTCGACTTCCAAATGCTACGAAAGAAATTCTTTCAGAATTTCAATATTTTGCAATGAAAATTGAGGAGCATTCAAATGTTGCATTCTTAAAGGGAAACTGACTGAATAAACTAACTCTAAAATATTCTTAAATATATGCACTTTTTCACCAAGTTTCACCCGCCGTCAAGATTCCCGCCACGCAGAAATTCATACAACTAAATGCTGCTAGCGCCATGCAAGAAGTCATATGTGTGCATACACCTGGTGGTAAATGCGTTCAAGAGGCTCCAAGCCTGGCTCTTACATAAGGCAGCAGCATCAAAATTTGACTTTTTTTTTTGCAAAAACCTTTATTGCTAATGTTTTAAACTATTTCCATACATTTTCTTCTTTTGTTTTTTTTTTTGTTTTGAGTCAGTCAAATTCAGACCACTAACGCGCCAACTGGCCACGTTCTCATGTGACAAAAGTTTGCTTACATACCTGAATACGGCTTTGTGTGTGCGACAAAGAGAGAGAAAGAGAGAGAGAGAGGGAGAGCGCGAAATAAAGCTTTTGTACAGTGCAACAACCTGCATTTGGTTCAAGATCGCTTCAAAGCTATATGACAAATGCAACACCAACCTCCAGCAGCTGGCGGCGAACAACTCACCCACTCCCACCCGCCCGTCATGGAGGCACACTACAGCGCAGTGCACTTATCAATTATTCGTACCTCACTGCGCGTACTCCCCCTATAGTGCACACACATACCGCGATTTGTACATTTTCGGCTTGCATTTGTGTGTGTGAGTATAAGAGTGAGTGTGAATGTGAGTTTATTTGTGAGTGCAATGATAAAGCTTTTTATTTAACTGCAGTTGTTGTTTGTTGTTGGTGGTAGGCAGCAGTAAGTAGGTGCAGTTATTCAATAGCTGTTGCGATGCGGTTGTTAGTGCGCCACTCCCACTTTTTTACAGTTGTCGACGAGGCAGACGCATTTATTTATTGGCTCTGCTCAACTCTGTTGTGTGTGCGCTACACAAATACATACGAATAAAGCTCTTTTGAAAGCTCCAGCATTGGGAATGCACAACATCTTCGTGTGAGTTTGTGATTATGTTTTATCACAAATTTCATTATATACATACATACATACGTGCATATACATATAAGTATACGCTGAGTCCATATACAATTTTACAATTTGTAGTTGCTTGCATTGCATCGCTAAACGCAATTCGCCTTGATTGAGGCTATTGCACTTTAGCACTCCATTGCTGCAACTCTGTTTATTATGCGTTTATCGTAATTTTCAATGCAAGTTTGCTATAAATATTACATATATTTATATATTTTTATTTACGAAGCCATTACGTATGCAGGCGGACACGTAGTGCACTAAGTGAAATGTTGTAATTTTGCTGACATTTCGAACTTACTTGTATTTGTCATATTCGTGGCAGGTGTTTTATTTCGAAAGGGTAAAAAAAATTTATACAAAACAACTTTTTTAAATTATTTTCAGTTGACAATTTAGTAGTTAGCAAAACGGGCATATAATTAATGATCTTTTGCAAGTACTTTGAGATCCTAAAATACTTGAAGTCAATAATATCCAGTCACCTAAAATAACATTTTCATTAGACTCAGTTATTGACAACGATACCAAACACATACGGCTCACAAAAAACAGCCAAAGTATTTCCTCTACCTTGCATCTAGTTCTTAAGACCGTAAAGAATTTAAATCGACCCTGGCCAGAGGGAAACCGCATTTTAACCCACCCACCATGGATTATAAAAAAATATCATGTGACCTCAGTTTTACAAGACTAAAAAATCTCAGGTTTCTGTTGATACCTTTCGTCAGTTATTCCTGGAACGTAAAACTCGCTATGAAGCGGAAATATGGGCATTCTGGTACATAGATGGCTCCACATCTAAAGACTCATCCCGTCGTTACGCAGTTGTCGACACAATTGGCCACGCCCTAAAAATGCAAATACTACCAGACATTGCATCTGCGTTCACCGCAGAAGCCGTCGCCATCCGCAGCGCAATCATCATGGCGTTAAAGACCGCTTCCAAAGTCCTCATATGTACCGACAGCTTGTCGGTCCTGAAAGCTGTCCAAAATCCAACCCATGCCTCGATTACAATCAATTCATTTAGAGATATGCTCATTGAAAACGGTCAAAAGATTAAATTGCTGTGGTATCATGGGCAACGAAGCAGCAGATCGTGTCGCAAAGTCGACTAACTCAACACCTGTAAAAACAAAGAACACAGTTGAAAAAGTAGATGTTAGGCGATTTATACTAAACCACATCCGCAACGTAAGAGTACAGAATTGGTTTCATTTCAACCACCATTACACAGCCATAAATCGAGAACTCACGATGCCTATTTATCCAACAAATGTTTCAAAAAAGCACATTCAAACGTTCATAAGACTCCGCCTAGGTCACACTCTTTGCACCTATCAACACCGTCTAACAGGCAATCCACCACCAACTTGCCCGGTCTGTCCACATATTTTGACTCTGAAGCACATTTTTTCTGAATACACTGCTCTCGAAGAAACCAGAAACCGTCTTCTCAAACACAATTGAACTCCTCAAGATTCTCAATGAAGTGAACATAATTTCAATCAACATTTTTATCAGAGCTGTGTAAGCAACAATCTTAAATGAGTATAAAAAAATTAACGAATTTTTAATTTTGTTAATAAATTATAATAATAATATCCAGTCAAAAATAAAATGTATCTAATAATTATTATTTAAAAACAATTTTAATGCTAAATGTAACAAAGTAAAAAAATGTTGACTTTTTTTATTTATGAAAAAATTTATAGTACTAAAGCCGTTAAGTAAGGGGTTAGGTGTAATTTCTTTTGCTAGTCAATTGCAAAAAAAAAAAAAAAAAATTAATAATTGTAAAAGTTATCGCTGTTTGTGTGGATCCCGTTCCTCCAGAAGTCCCTTGCGGTGATCATCACAAGTCCTTGGAGATTCATCTAAAATCAATCGCACGAGATAAATTAGTTTTATTACAATAGTAGATAATCTTGTGCCTGATCGAAGCTTTTTTTTTTCAAAATTAACAATATGGCAGCCTCAGAAAATATTTTTCAGATTTTCGAGGAAAAAACCGACAATTGTTAAAAAAAATCGAAGTTTTTGGAAATAAAAATCCTTCGATCACGCACGAGTTTTTTGTGTTTTTCAAAAGCAGTATAAATTTTATTTGAAATCTACCAAGCGGTTTTTAAGCTACAGTGATCACCAGTTCAAAAAACATAGTTTTGAGAAAACCGCATTTAAAGTTTTGTTATCTGCTCCGTTAATTGTTGAATAACTCGAAAAATATTTGTCGGACTCACTACAAATTTTCACGCAATATTTTTAAGATACGAGGGGTGCCTTTTATATGTCGGGATTAAAGAACAAAAACAAATTTTAATCATCGAAAATCACTTTATTGTTTTTCAAAATATTCTCTATGAAGATCTATACACTTTTGCATGCGTTTGAACCAATTGTCGAAGCACTTTTGCCACTCTGAATGAAGTACCTCCAAAACATGCATTCTGAATGCCACAACCGCTTCTTCAGGTGTCGACAAACGTTGACCTCTCAGTTTGTTTTTTACGTACGGGAATAAAAAGAAGTCATTCGGTGCCAAGTCAGGACTATACGGCGGATGACCCATCAATTCGATGTTTTGGGTGCTCAAAAATGCAGTTGTTTGTGCCGATGTGTGAGAGCTCGCATTGTCCTGGTGAAGAGTGATCCGTCTTTGGCGATTGGTTTTCCTCATTTCTTGGAAGACAACTGGCAAACAAATGGTTGTGTACCACTCAGAATTTACTGTTCTGCGTTGTTCTAGTGGTACGGTTGCGAAATGTCCAGTTTTTTCGAAAAAACAGGCGACCATTTGCTTGGAAGTGCTTCGTGCGCGAACAACTTTTGTTGGATTTGGCTCATCTTGAAACACCCATACAGTCGACTGCTGTTTACTTTCGGGCTCATACGCGTAAATCCATGATTCATCACCTGTCACGATGTCATAGACGTGTTTCGAAGCGCCGCGATCGTATTTTTTGAGCATTTCCTTCGACCAATCGACACGAGCCTTTTTTTGAGCGATTGACAAATTGTGTGGGATCCAACGCGAACAAATTTTTTTGACAGTCAAATGTTTATGCAATATTGAATGTATGCTGGTCCCACTAATGCCTAAGATTGTCTCAATCTCACGATAGGTCACATGACGATCTTGCAATATCAGTTCGCGCACAGCATCAATGGTTTTCGGAACAACAACTGATTTTGGACGACCTTCACGAAATTCGTCTTGGAGTTAACTACGACCACGATTGAGTTCACCATACCATCGATAAACACTGGTCCTTGATGGAGCTTCATCGCCAAAAAATGAATTAAGTTCATCCATGCAATCCACGTCGAAAGTTGTAAAAAATAATCGCACGAAAATGTTCACGATTTAATTCCATTTTTGGACCGATATGAATCTTTTAAGTTACTGTAAACAACACAAATAGCGCTGGTATTTCAGAACGTTCTGAGTACGTAAAAGCCAAAAAATGTCAAACTTTGCGATACAGCTGTCAGTTGCCAGATTGTAACACCAGGGGTGACAAATCCCGAAATATAAAAGGCACCCCTCGTATTATACTTTAAGAAAATGAAAAAAAAAATAATTTTTTGAAAATTCTGACTACCCCTAACCCCTTAATGAAAGAAACTGACTGGCAGTACCATTTCAGATTGGAGTTTTACTATGTTAATCTCTATCTAATATGCAAAATACGGTATTTAAATAAATTCGGTTAATATAAACACACACTTTTTTTGATAAATCTTTACCACTTTGTTTTTTTTTTGTTGTTAATTTACATAATTTTTTGTAACTCTCCGTTTGGGCACCCGAGTCTGGCCAGACAGGCTTTTTCGACTTTGGACGTTAATTTAACATATTTCTGTTATAGCTAACGACTCGACCTTCCTAAAATTTAATTTTCTATCGATTTATGGATATAAACTTTAAAAAGGATTCTCGAGCAGGACGAAAACAAGGTCAGAACAGACTCGGGTACTCAAGTTAATTTCGGAAAAATGCGTTTAGAAAAATGTGTGATTAGATTATTAACCTTTGGGGGACGCGTGTCGGCATATAGCCGCCCAAGCCGTTTTAGCGTTGCGGACGCGTGTCGGCATTTAGCTCCCCGAATTAGTTCGTAGCTGTAAGACTCGCGACGTTTGTAGTTCTGAGCGATAAGATACGCATAGGTATAGTAAAAGAGTCACGTTTTTATTGAAAGACATTAGGGGCCATTAGCGATGAGGTCTTATCTTCCTTATAATGTAAACTTACGACGCGAGAGCCAGTCTGTCTCCTCGATTAAGTCTCTCAGTGTTGCTGCCAGAGGAACCAGCAGGCTTTTTATATATTTTATATTTTATCCTGCGCACGATGGCTAAGCGATCTAGAGATGAAACGTTAGATAGTGACAGTTCTGACGAATATTACTGTGAATGTGATAAGACGGAAAATGACGGCATTACTTCGACAATTTGAACGATACCACACAATGTCGGAATATAAAACGTATACATAAATACAACATAACTTTTTTGTTGCTGTTTTTTTCAATTTGTTTGTTTTTTGATTATTATTTTTTTGATATTATATTTTAATTATTTTTTGATTTTATGAAAAATTTTTCTTGTGCTAAAATAGCCTTAGTTTTTTTAACGTTCAACGTATTTATTTTCTTTACTGCGCACTCCAATACCTCTCGTCCTCAACGACGCTCGCTCGTCGAGCGGCTCCGTCCCAAAAGGGTTAATTGGCAGAAATGTATTATTAATTCAGAAGAGGCCTACTTTGAAGGCGGTGCAATAAATTGTAAAGATAAACAAAAAAAAAATTTTTTTTAATCAATTCCCGGCACACTTTTGATATAATATACGGCTTATTTTCCATAATGCGTGACCTCATTTTATATTTATTTCTATAAATAGAATACAATACATACATATTAAGTATATATCTGCATGTTCTCTTAATCAAAATTGTGTCACGCGTGTGCTATTTTGTTGTGCTTGTGATAGCAAGTCTTAGTCTTTCTATTTTTGCAAAAACAATCTGGAGAAACAAAACGAAAGCTTTGGGAATGGGAACACAAATGCTGGGTATATTTTTCGATAAATACGCCCACGTATTTTTTAAAAGATATTAAGGAAATATGCAATTTTCGTAAGAGAAATATTCTCTTCAAAATGAATATAAAAATGTGATTTCTAAATTGGCGACAAGGTGGCAAATGCGTTGTTGTTGTGTTGTCATAGAAGAAGCGATTTGAAATTTAGTAGTTCCAACTATTTCATTAGTAATGTCTTTATTTACAAGTCAAGGCTTCTAACTAAATTGAAAGCCAATGCCAGAATGATTTGAAATCGCCACCAGCTCCGCGTGAGGGAAAACTAACAAAAAGTAACTTTGGCAATTAGTTCAAAATGTTGTTGTTGTAGCAGCATAAACATTCTCTATAACTACGCAGGAAATGCTGCTGAAGAGATAGTCCTTGGCTGGATATAAATACGGTTACGTAGAACCGAACCGGCTGTCATGGAAACGAAGTACCAAAAGTGGCTATTTGCGCGTATCATTAAAAAAAAAAATGTTGGAACAAAATAAATCGTAATCCAAATGGTCAAGGAAAACAATTTTTTTTTTTTTTTTTCAGAAACTATTCGCTCATTCATTTCAATGACACTAAAAAAGAAAAAAAAGTTGCTAAAACGGGTTCAAAGTTTTCAATTTACTATGTTTCCTTGTTTTTTATGAAAATACATCTTTATTCTGAAAAATTGGTTACAACTGAATCATTGAAAGTATTGCCCATCGCTGGCTATTACTTTTTCCCATCTTTCTGGTAGATCTCGTATACCGTCGCGGTAACACTGTTCATCTTTTAAGGCTATCCACGGATCAAGGCGTGATAAGATAAATTGAAAGTGGCTCAAAATGAAGCATCCTATCGGAAGATTTATAATCTTTACAAATGACGTCATATGTCAATCATATTTGACACCTCTGAACTAAACAACTGGTCAGCTGCAGTATATGTACAAACAGACAGCAATGGAGCGCGTAAAGGTCAAGATGAAGCTTCCCATACCCAAAATCATTTTTATTTAGTAGAAAAGTTATACAAAATCAAAATCGGATGACTAATTTTGCGCCATCTTGTATATATGAATTTTTTCACCTATTAATAAGTTTCGCCATGAATTTTTTGCAAGGTAGGGATCCCAGGTTCTTCTTCTTCTTCTTAATTAGCGCGATAACCGCTTATGCGATTTTGACCGACTATCAAAGCGCGCCAGTCGTTTCTTTCTCGTGCTAACCGGTGCACACCAAGTGAAGCCAAGTCCTTCTCCGCCTGGTTCAGATTTTCTTCATTTTGACAAACTTTTTTTTTATTTTTACAAGTTCATTCTTACAGCTTCAGTTTGTAGAATAAATGGACTTATATTTTATTTTGGTTTTATTTCACCTACTTGCCTGACTAGTCTCTACATGGGCTGCTCCTTAAAAAGCAGCTTAATAGCAATAAAATACTTTCTGTTAAGGTCGACATTTCTCAGAAATATCAAAACCGCTATAAGATATTCCAATTTTTTTTATTATTTCACTTTATTTGTGAGACAAAAAGATGTTCAAATTTTTGGGGTTTTTTTAATTTTTCTTTGGCTTCACATTTTTGAATTTTTTATAAATGTATATATGGGGCATTCTTCGCCAACCGGACACCCCCATCTGCCCAGAACAGTTTTTATATGTCATGTGGCACTTTTTAAATACTAAAAAGCCATTCCTTCCAAATCTCAAAAAAAAGGAAGTGATTATTAAAAGATTTTCGAATTCTCCAGAAGAAAACAAAGTTTTACTGTGAAAAAATCCTGTATTATGAAAAAAAAATTCCAATTTCAGCAATTTCCTTCAATATTTATGTTCAGCAGCGAACCCAGAAACCCCCGAGCATCATGTTTGAGGAGAATTCACAGTAAAACTTTTTTTTCTTCTGGAGAATTGGAAAATCTTTTAATAATCACTTCCTTTTTGTTTGAGATTTGGAAGGAATGGCTTTTTAGTGCCACATGACAAATTAAAGTACATGACATAAGCTTTTATTTCGGCATAGGGAAAAATTTTTTTTATAAAAACTGTTCTGGGCAGATGGGGGTGTCCGGTTGGCGAAGAATGCCCCATATATATTATTTTTACCATTTTTTTTGTTTTAATTTTTTTAGTTGTTTTTTTTGTTTTTTTTTGTTTTTTTTTTTTTTGTTTTTAATTTTTTTTAGTTGTTTTTTTATTTTTTTTAGTTGTTTTTTTTTTACATTTTTTTTTTTAATTTTGTTTTTAAATTTTTTTAATGATTTTTTTACCTTTTTTTGATTTTTTTCTTGTTTTTGATTTTTTTTTTTAATTCTTAAAATTTTTCCATTTATGTAAACTTTTTTTTATTTCTTTCTTAATCAATTCTCCAAACAACCATGCAATTACGAAGGAAGTAAATCCCATCAAATATCTCAGAAATATAGTCTTAAAAACAAAAACCTCGCCTTAAAATGTAGCGACCTGTATCATATAGAATTTTTAAAATTTTTGGTTTGGCATTTTTTTTTTGTTCTTATCCAAATATTTTTATTTATTTTTAGTTTTTTTTTGTTGTTTAATTTTATTTTGTATTTTTTTATTTATTTTCTTTTATATTTATTAATTTGTTTTTTTTATTATTATTTTATTTTATTAAGGCCAGGTTACCCTTGATTTGTGTGCTTTTTTAAATAAACTTTATTCATAGTACAAAATATATTTATTAATCAATTTTTTTACATGTGAAAAAACAAATATTAAATTGCTTAAAAAAATTTTTTTTTTTTTTTTTTTTCAAATGGTGGCTTTCAAAATGGCTGCTAAATTTTAGCTGATTCGTAGTTGGATGCCATCATATCTCGAAAACGAATTATCTGAAAGTAAAAAATCAAACGGTTTCATCTTCTGTATTGAATTGGTTATAGCCGCAAGCAGAATCACAAACATTTATTGTTATTTAAAAAAGTTATAAACAATTAAAAGTGAAAAAATAGTGGCAAAAAATTCAAAAGTCCGCCATTTTGTTTTTTTTTATTAAAAATATTTGATTCTGCTTGCGGTCATAACCAATTCAATACAGAAGATGAAACCGTTTGATTTTTTACTTTCAGATAATTCGTTTTCGAGATATGATGGCATCCAACTACGAATCAGCTAAAATTTAGCAGCCATTTTGAAAGCCACCATTTGAAAAAAAAAAAAAAAAAAATTTTTTTAAGCAATTTAATATTTGTTTTTTCACATGTAAAAAAATTGATTAATAAATATATTTTGTACTATGAATAAAGTTTATTTAAAAAAGCACACAAATCAAGGGTAACCTGGCCTTAAATAAAAATTTTCTTTAAATTTTTGTTTTTATATATATTATATTTTATTTATATGTTCTTTATATTTTCTTTCATATCGATTCATTTTTTTTTTTTATATTTTCCTTTTTTTATATATTATATTTTTTTGTTATATATTTGTTTTATATTTTTGTATTTTTTTTTTTAATTTTTAGTTTTTTTAAATTATCTTTATTCCGTCTCGAACGAAACCAAAGACGTCTTTAAATGTTTGTATGTTAACATATTTTTATCTAAAATATCTCTCATATGTCGGAAATTTTGACCTACTAATAGTCAAGCCTTTGAATTGAATTTTTTTTGTTTTTGTCTAATTTTTTTATGTTTTTGGTTTTTTTTAGTTTTAATTTTTTTTCTGTCTTTTCTTTTCTTGTTTTTTTATTTAATTTCTTTTATATTTTTTTTGCTTACATATTTTTGGTCTATTTAAATTTGTTTTTAATTTTTGTATTTAATTTTTGTTTCGTTTTTTAATAAATTTTTTTAGTTTTGTTTATGTATTTTTTTTTAATTTTAAATTTTATTTTTATTTTATTTTAAATTTTATTTTTATTTTATTTTAAATTTTATTTTTATTTTATTTTAAATTTTATTTTTATTTTATTTTTTTTTATTATTATTTTTTTATTTTTATTTTCTTTTGGTTTTTTATTTTTATTTAGCGTTTTTAAATTAGCTCTATTTCGTCTCGCTCGAAGCCAAATACGTCGTCCTCCAATGCGTACATATTCTGATATAAAATAATGTGTGGAAATTTTCAATTTGCCTGTTACAACAACAAACATTTCCTACTTAACACCAACCATTTTCTGTCTGAGCAATACTTATTGCGCCACCTCCATCTTCCCGTTGTCATAAAGCTTCTCATAAACAAGTTTGCTCCGCACGAATTGTATTGATCAGCCGTAACAGGGCAGGGGATGGCGGCAAGCGCTGAACTGCAGCCCAAAATCTCGTTGGAAGTGAAAAATTTGTCGATTGCGTCGATTTGTGCACCAATGAAGGGGTTCGATGAACTTATGTTTGTAGTAGCGCACTTTTAGAAAACATGAAACGAATAAAAAAAAAATTGTGCTACCGAAGAAACGCATGAAAACAACGGGTGTGGCCCTTGTTTTCCGCCAACCATGTAACAAAGTTTCGAAATTTCGAGTTAATCGAATTAATTTTTTTTTTGTGCTTTGTTTTCAATACCTTTATTGGTTTTTTTTTGATATATCTTGCGTTTACACCGAATCAACCAACGGTGACATACTAAGTTGTTGTGCGGCTTTTTGGCGTTTAGCGGTGCAACAGTCAAACAGCTGAAACTTACAACCGAATCAACAATTTGGGTCGCTGCTCTGTATTTTTATTTTTGCTTCTTTTTTAAGCTGCGTTACCGGTTAGTCATTATTTGGTTAAGATTTCACATCGTCGATGCTGTTTCAAGCCACCGAGGTGCAAAAAAAAATTAGCTTTAAGGCATTAAAGTGATCTGGCGATCTGTCGGCAGTCTAGGTAGGGGTGGTGGGTATCAGCATTTGGCGCGGGTGGCCGGTGCTATCGGCTCCAGTGTGGACAAAACGCAAGCAACAAATGAAGAAAACTAGTTTCAGTTTATGATGACAAAAAGGAACGCAAATATGGCAGCAGCAAAACGAAAGAATGACACAAAAAAGTTCAGGCGACGGCGACGGCGACGAACAACGTGAAGCAGAAAAGGCTCGCTGTTGCTGATAAATACACACACACACACGATGTCACACGTGCAGTTTGCATTGCAGCCAGCTGTTTTGTTGCTCTCGCTAGTTGTGGATGCGTTACTTGGTGTTGCTGCCGCTGTTGCTGTGGCGAGTGAGAAAATGAGGGAATGCAAAAAAAGGTCAACGGGTGAATGAACTCCCTGCAATCAGCCAGCCA
This sequence comes from Anastrepha obliqua, assembly GCF_027943255.1. Classification (NCBI taxonomy): domain Eukaryota; kingdom Metazoa; phylum Arthropoda; class Insecta; order Diptera; family Tephritidae; genus Anastrepha; species Anastrepha obliqua. Next base: position 25,314,476 of record NC_072893.1, on the reverse strand, counting down.
GCCAGCTATAGTTCGCTGTGACTATAGTAGCAGCACTCGAGATGTAAAAAGAGGAAATCGGCAAATGTTGGGAGATCAACTGACAGCTCACGCAAAGAAAGCCGATGGCGGTGCGGCAGCCAAGAAATGTGCACTGGCCACGACCGACGAAGTCTAATCGTTTAGATTTGCAAATTCGCTTATTTGTGGTGCGTTGCAAAATGTTTATAGATGTTGGGCTTTTGTAGTAGAAGTCGGTGTGGGGTTATTAAATAACAGACTAAAACTGAAGCACTCAAATATATAAACTTCTTATCACTTTCAACATATGAGCAACTTTCCTTGCTCTATTCCTATTCCTATGGTCCATGCAAATCTGCTATTGATCGAAAAGGTATATTGTGGAAGTCTTCTATCAGCTCTAATCTTGGTAATTTTAGGCCAAATTTCACTTCCTTAATCAGATAAAAGTCGCACGAGATCTTACCGATAATCTAATACTGGAAATCTCTTGACTGAGGAATGAAGAATGAGCTGGCGCATTGCCGTTGTAGAGAACACCTGACTTGTGCACCACCACTCAGATCGTATTTTCGTTGTTCTTTCACAGAGAACGGCAAGAGCGTGAAAGTTTTTATATTGATTAATAGTTTGACCATCAGTTTCAGGGGAATAAAACCCAGAATTTTCTTTAAATTTTTTACAACGCCCAATTGGAGAACTTTCTGGGCTTCAGCTGATCAAAAGTTATAACTTCTTGACCTCATTTCACATGGTAAGGACCTGGGCTAAGATTTTTAAGTCAAGTTCGCCACAAAATGGTCTGTTTTTTTAAACTGGTTTTTTTATTTTTAAACTGTTTTTTTTTAATTTTTTTTTTTAATTTTTCTTTTTTTTAATTTTTTTTTTTTTTTAATTTTTTGGTTCATTTAGTCATTGCTCCCACGACAGTCTGTTTTACGTAACCGGAACGACCCGGTTTCGTTTTGATATCTGTGTTATTGTTGTTGAAATCTGTTTTTTTTTTTTAATTTTTCTGTGTTTTTAAACTTGGTTTTGTTTTAAATTTTTTTTTAATTGTTTTTTTTTTTTGTTTAAAAATTTTTTTTTTAATTTTTTTTTTGAACTTTTTTTGAATTTTTTTTTTTTTTGAATTTTTTTTTGAATTTTTTAATTTTTTTTTTTGATTTTTGAATTTTTTTTTTGAATTTTTTTATTTTTTTTTTAATCTTTTGTGTTTTAATGTTGTTTTTTTATGTTTTTTTTTTTTATTTGGTTAGTCATCGTTCCCACGACCGTCGGTTCTGCTTAACCAGCACGACCCGCATTTATATTCAGTCAAGGATTGTCGCTTCAGCTGCATTCCCCGTATATGTATGAGAAATGTTTATACCGCTACAACAACAACAATAAAAATAATCATGTACATTTATTTTATTTTCCATTTTGTTGATATGTAAAGAGTATTTTGAGACAGTGCCGAATATAAGATTTTTTTAATTCCTTTTTTTATCTGAATTATTTTAAATAAGTTATTATTTTTCTCATAAATCGCGGAGAAATAGAAAAAGTTTGTTTTGTTATAAAAATAAATGAATCAATCAATACCTTTCCCAATCCACTTCAAACATTTCTCCTTGTCGTATATTTTCATATGAAAATATTTATGAGACAAACTGTATTTATGTAATGCCTCACTCGAATATCCTGCGATATAATTTCCAAACCTCTGTAATTTATACAGTTACCTGTACCAGTAAATGCGAATTATATACAAATATAATTTTTTATTGTCCCCCCCACAAATGCAAGTAACCAGCTGCAACGGTCGAAAAACTGCATTGACCCAATGCGCCTGTAGTGAACTTTGCAATGGCGCTCAACGATAAAAGCTCACCTTACGTTGAGATGCACGGGACAATCTGCTGTGTAGAGTTGGTGGTTGTACTGTACGTCAATACGAAAAAAGCTTTCGTCTCTGAACCCAAAAACCGGTGCAAGTTGCAACAGCCCACGTTTTGCTACCAACAACAAGGCGAAACAACAACAAGAGCAACAAACTATTCGGGCACTTTTCATTCATGCATCCCTGCTATCCGAAATAGTGAAGTGTGTGTTGTTGTCAAAAGCAGCCAAAGCTGCGTGAGTGAGAGATAGTGTGGGCGCGGGACGTTGGCGTTGGATTTGGATTTGGTCCTGCCTTTGGCACTGCTGCAGCTACCCACGTGGGTGGGAGTGCTCCACGATTTGTGTAGATGCTTAGGTGTGCTTTTGGTATTGTGTTGTGCGCGCGCATTTGGTAAATGCAGCGGCTGTGAAATCGATGCTTTTTAATTTAATGCAGGGGCTCTTTACTTTCACTTTTCATTAACCTTAGCCTATATGGTTGGCTGGCTGGCTGTGGAGGTTAATGGCGAATATGCGCCGATTGAATGGAATAAATTTGGCGGTTGGTGGTGTGTTGTGGAAAGGGCATTGGAGCGTGTGTGCATTTTGGAGTTTTGTGGACAATAAAAATTTAAAATTTTCAGCAAATATTTGTACGTCAAAATAAAATGACATTAATAATTGTAAAATTTATAGCTGTTTGTGTGGAGCCCGTTTCTCCAGAAGTCCCTTGCGGTGATCATCACAAGTCCTTGGAGATTTATCTAAAATCAATCGGACAAGAGAAATTAGTTTTATTAATAATTTTGTGCCTGATCGAAGCTTTTTTTTCAAAATTAACCATATGGCGGCCTCAGAAAATTAATTGTTTACAAAAAATCGAAATTTTGAAAAAAAGTCCCTCGATCAGGCAAAAGTTTTTTATGTTTTTCAAAAGCAGTATAAATTTTATTCAATTCTGCCAAACGGTTTTTAGGTTATAGATCTTCTTCTTCTTAATTGGCGCGATAACCGCTTACGCGATTTTGGCCGAGCTTAATAAAGCGCGCCAGTCGTTTCTTTCTCGTGCTAATCGGCGCCAATTGGACACACCAAGTGAAGCCAAGTCCTTCTCCACCTGATCTTTCCAACGCAGAGGAGGCCTTCCTCTTCCTCTGCTACCAGCAGCTGGTACCGCATCGAATACTTTCAAAGCCGGAGCGTTTGTATCCATTCGGACGACATGACCCAGCCAACGAAGCCGCTGGATCTTTATTCGCTGCGCTATGTCTATGTCGTCGTAAAGCTCATACAGCTCATCGTTCCATCGTCTGCGATATTCGCCGTTGCCAACGTGCAAAGGTCCAAAAATCTTACGCAGAATCTTTCTCTCGAACACTCCAAGCGTCGCTTCATCGGATGTTGTCATCGTCCAAGCTTCTGCGCCATACGTCAGGACGGGCATGATGAGAGTCTTGTAGAGTGTTAGTTTTGTTCGTCGAGAGAGGACTTTACTGCTCAGTTGCCTACTTAGTCCAAAGTAGCACTTGTTGGCAAGAGAGATTCTACGTTGGATTTCAAGGCTGACATTGTTATAGGTGCTAATGCTGGTTCCCAAATACACGAAGTCTTTTACAACCTCAAAATTATAATTGTCTACAGTGACGTGGGTGCCGATACGCGAGTGCGCCGACTGTTTGTTTGAAGACAGGAGGTACTTCGTTTTGTCCTCGTTCACCACCAAACCCATTCGCTTTGCCTCTTTATCCAGTTTGGAGAAGGCAGAACTAACAGCGCGGTTGTTAAGGCCGATGATATCGATATCATCGGCATACGCCAACAATTGTACGCTCTTATAAAATATTGTGCCTGAGCGATTAAGTTCTGCGGCTCGTACGATGCTCTCCAACATCAGGTTAAAGAAGTCACACGACAGTGAGTCACCCTGTCTGAAACCTCGTTTGGTATCAAACGGCTCGGAGAGGTCCTTCCCAATTCTGACGGCGCTGCTGGTGTTGAGCAACGTCATCTTACATAGCCGTATTAGTTTTGCGGGGATACCAAATTCAGACATAGCGGCATACAGGTAACTCCTTTCTGTACTGTCGAATGCAGCTTTGAAGTCGACGAAAAGATGGTGTGTGTCGATTCTCCTTTCGTGGGTCTTTTCCAAGATTTGGCGTATTGTGAATATTTGGTCGATGGTAGACTTTCCAGGTCTGAAGCCACACTGATAAGGTCCAATCAGTTGGTTGACGGTGGGCTTCAGCCTTTCACACAATACGCTCGCTAGAACCTTATAGGCGATATTTAGAAGACTAATCCCGCGGTAATTGGCACAAATTGCGGGATCGCCCTTCTTATGGATTGGGCAGAGCACACTTAAATTCCAATCGGCAGGCATGCTTTCATCCGACCATATTTTGCATAGGAGCTGATGCATGCACCTTACCAGCTCCTCGCCGCCATGTTTGAATAGCTCAGCCGGGAGTCCGTCGGCGCCCGCGGCTTTGTTGTTCTTTAGGCGCGTTATCGCTATTCTCACCTCGTCATGATCGGGTAACGGAACTACAATTCCGTCGTCATCGATTGGGGTATCGGGATCTTCACATTCTCTATGACATGCGCAGCTGTCACTGTTTAACAGGTTCGAGAAGTGTTCCCTCCATAATTTAAGATTGCTCTGTACGTCAGTCACCAGATCGCCGTCTTTGTTCTTACAGGAAAACGCCCCGGTCTTAAAACCTTCTGTAAGCCGCCGAACTTTCTGGTAGAATTTTCGGGCGTTGTTCCTATTGGCCAGCATCTCAAGCTCCTCGCACTCACGTATTTCGGCCTCTCGTTTCTTCTTTCGGATAATACGTCTCTCTTCCTTTTTCAGCTCTCTGTAGCGATCCCACATGGCTCGCGTTGCGCCCGATCGCAGCGTGGCTCTATAGGCGGCATCCTTTCTTTCTGCGGCAGCATGACATTCCTCGTCGTACCAATTGTTTTTTCGGGCTCGCCGGAATCCGATTTCTTCTTCGGCGGCGGTACGTAGGGAACGAGAAATGTTGCTCCATTGCTCGCGTATGCCGATTTGTTGGGCAGTGCTTTCGGAGAGCAGGAGTGAGAGTCGAGTGGCGAATCTTCTGGCTGTCTGTTGTGATTGCAGCTTTTCGATGTCGAACATTCTTTGCGTAGGTAGATGCACGTTTTTTGCTGCACAGAGGCGGGTGCGCAGTTTGGCTGCAACAAGGTAATGATCCGAGTCGATGTTGGGTCCTCGGATCGTACGTACATCTAATACACTAGAAGCGTGTCTTCCATCTATCACAACATGATCGATCTGGTTTCGTGTTTTTCGATCAGGAGACAGCCAGGTAGCTTGGTGTATTTTCTTATGCTGGAATCTGGTGCTGCAGACTACCATGTTTCGGGCCCCGGCGAAGTCGATCAGCCTCTGTCCGTTACCGGATGTTTCGTTGTGCAGGCTGAATTTTCCGACTTTTTCCGGTTACAGATCACCAGTTCAAAAAACATAGTTTTGAGAAAAACGCATTGAAGGTTTTTGTTTTTCTTTGTTTTTGCCCGAGGGCCCTTTGTTAATTGTTGAATAACTCGAAAAGTATATTATTTGTAGGATTCACTTCAAATTTTCACACAATATTTTTAAGATACTTTACTTTAAGAAAATGCAAACAAAAAAACAGTGCATGTAGCGTAGTACACATAACAGAAGTGAAACTTTCAAGGCAGAAAAAGAAAGAGGGAGAGACCCGAGAGAGGATGAGAGAGAGAGAGAGAGAAAGAATATATATCTAAATAAATTCACAACATAAGGAGAGAATACAAATAGACAAAATTTACAAAAAACTGAGAAGGGTCGACCGCCAAAAAGTAGGCAGTGTTATTTCTCACTAGAAATTAGCAACCAAAAGGAAAAACTCAGGAAAAATAGCCTAAAATGTATCTAAGATATATATAAGGTATAGCTCTCTCTCTCTCCTTTTCCTCTACGTTATATCTTTTTCTCTCTCGCTGAACGAAAATGGCCAAAACGTTGCATGACCTTGAAATTTTACTCTCCATTCTCGCTCGTCCATCGACGCCTAAGAAGCTTCACTTCAAAAATCCAATTTTTTGAAAATTCTAACTACCCTAACCCCTTAAGTGATAATATTAAATTTTGTATTTAAGTAATATTTTATATACAAACAACAACAATTTATCCAAAAACTATATATCTGTAACACTCTTTCTTTCTTCTTCTTTCTTTGCAGAGGACGTAAACGATTTGTCTCCGAAGGAGACGGTGGCCATATTAAGCCACAAACTATTCCGCTACGCGACTAGTGGAGTACGTGGCTATTAACTATAACTAAAGCAACATACACAACAACAACAAAAACCAGAATCCGAACTTTTTAACCACAAAATAAATGCATTCTTTCTACAAATCAACCGACAAATATTAAAAAACAAAATTAAAAAAAAAAAATTTAAAACAAAAAGAAGTATTAAAAAACGTAAAAAAAAATAATAAAATAAATAAAAAATTAAAAAAAAAAGAAAAAAACTCTTACAACTATAACCGACAACAAAAGTAATAATAAATCAAATAGTATTATCATCCACTGCTCTAATAAAACCGAGTAAGAACTGTGAGGATAAAACGATACCGACCAGCAACAAACAAATCAGTGAATGCTACAAATTTGAACTACTTCATATGACACACATTTTTTCCACACCCACACGCACACACACACGGACAGCAGGCGTATAATAAATCGCAAGAAAATCAATCAACGAAGGAGTAAAAAACACTGGAAAGCAAATTTTGTAAAAAAGTAATATAATTGACAACAACAAAACAGGAACAAGTAAAGAATGCGCAGCATTCCCACACGCGCCACCACACAAACCTAAAAATAAAAATGTATTGACACCTTCAGTAGTTTTGCTCCAGTTTTTGAGGAAGATGTATGAAAATTATATATAACTATTTTTAGTGGCCTCGCTAGTAAATTTGTATGTAATTGGAGCAAGAGAAACAAAACAAAAACCAATATGTAACGCAAATATGTAACTGTACTACTCGAAAAGAGCACACACACTGCATAGCCTACCAGCAACAACAGCAAAACTATTAGTAAAACTTAGCAATCAGTAAAGCTTAGAATCAACCCAACACTCACTTTTCCGCTATCATTTAAAGCCTGCTTATTGTAATTCCCTTTTTTATTAATTGACACTAAATGTAATATTTTTTAAGTCTTCATTGGTATGATTTAGATTTTCGCAAATTTATTATACGCGCTTAATGGAGTTGTTTTTTTTTTTTACTTAAAAAACTTTTGTAAAAAAAAAACAATAACCAAAAAATTGCCATTCCTAACAATAGAAATTAATTGAACCACATAAAAACAATAGAAGATGCAAAATAAAAAAAAAATACACAACACAAGAAACTAAATGAGTATTGCAGTAGTTTTTTTTCCTCAGATTTTCCGCGTTGTTTGTGAGTCGACGACGAAATTGCAAGAAATTGCAAATTTGTGTAGTAAAAATGAAAAATTGCAATCTTCTTGAAAAATGTAAACGTTTTTGCAAACGTACGTTAAATTGGCAAACAAAAAATAACATTCAAAAAACGAAAAAACAAAACACAAAAGAAAAACCATCAGAATATTGTAAAAACAAAATTGGTGACACAAAGAAACGAAAAAATGCTTGTAATTAATTTGGCGCTAATAAGTGGTCACATACACATTTTCGCACTTTTAAATGCATAGCAAGAAACAAAAAAAAAAAAACAACAAACGAAAAATTTACTCAAACCAAGTAGTAGCGTTGCAAAATCACCAAAAGCAGCAAAGCGGCTATGGTTTTTATGTAAGCAAAGTTGTATTTTGTGTAAAGAATGAATTATATATGTAAGAGAAGAAGGGTATAATATATACATACATATTTTCTCAAAAGCGAAAAATGCATGCGCACAAAAGTAGAGAACCGAAGAACCAGCCAGTTTTGTTGGTTGGTTTTTTAGCAGCGGAGCAGCAGCAGCTTAAATACTTTTAACTGCTGCGCGCATATTTACAAATTTACATACATTTGGTGTTAGTACCTAGAGTGGGTTGAAAATAAAGAAGAGAAAGAAGAAGAAAGTCAAGAATTTGCGTTATTTCGATTATCAACAATTTCAATACCATGTAAAATTAACTACTTTTTAGAAATACTACATTTACGAGTATATTGTAAGAAGAATGCTTTCTCAAAAATTGTATTCGCGTTTTTGTTTTTTTTTTGTGTACTAAAACTAAGGAAAATTGTAAACTTTTGAAGCAATTACGTTTAAGTGTTAATAATGTGACAAATTGCATGCATTCAAAAAACAAGAGAAAATTTATCGCATGCGAATATTTAGTGAGCATTTAACAAAGAGTCGCATAATTTCTCTCTCATGAAAATCACTCGTTACATACTTTAAGGCAAAAGTTCAGTGTGAAGTAAAAATGTAACTCACCTGTTATGATGCTATGTGGTGGAGCACATTTTAATGAAGCAAGTCACTAGAGCGAAAAATTGCAAAAAGAAAAAATTGTACTCAGTGAGTGGCAATCAGATGAATTGTGGCAAAGATAGAAAAGAGCGCAGGTGCGCAAGAGCGAAATTTGAATGTTGCATGAAATAGATGGGTTCAAATATGTGCTTGCATGCATTTATATGTTTGTAATTACGCCATGAAAAGGCGATTTCCTTTGTTCAATTTTTTGCTATCAAATTTATTAAGGGCACAGATACCTGTAACATTTCGAAAAAAAAAAAAAATGTTTTTCATAAAATGTTAATATAATCCTTTAAGAGCCGAGTAGCGGTGCAACGATGTGCGTAAGCTTGAAACTTTTTCTTAATTTTGGTGTTTCACCGAGATTCGAACCAACGTTCGCTCTCTCTGTGAATTCCGAATGGTAGTCACGCACACCAACCTATTCGGCTACGGCAGCGTACCTACCATACAGGCAATTTCGCTAGTAGGTTAGAGGTTAGGTTGAATCGGTTGACCTGTAGGGCAAACTCAGGCTCATACGAGTAACCCATAGTGATGTCGCATGGGATGCTTGTGCCTATCACTCCAAAAACCAGAGTGTGTGCTTTTTAAAAATTTTAGAACATCTCTGATTTCTGCAGAACTGAGATCTTCCAGATCACTAAAAAATTGTCAACCTAGAATAATAAACGTATTCTGTATTTTCCCAACAACTGAATAATTGTGAAATATTGCATTGGTGCGCTGCTTTAGAAGTCAGCCATGATGGCCCCTTATCCTTTTGCATTATACGACGGAATAATACGCGTGAACAAAAACTCTCTCAAATCACCAACAAAGGAATAGTCTGAGCGAACAAAAACTCTCTCTTATCACTAAGAACGGAATAGTCTGAGCGAACAAAAACTTTCACTTATCACCAAGATCGGAGCAACCCGCAATAAATTATTTTTTTTTTTTGCTAAAGTCTGAGGAAAAGAAGTAATTTTGGTAATTCTGTAACAATCTTTTTCATTAGAACAAACAGTAAAAATCTTAAGTTTTACCTTTATCGAGGTATTTTGAGTACATCGCGAGTACATTTGAGTACATTTCGAGCGGTGATGCAAAAGGGTTAAGCTTCGGAGATTTCTCGTATTGTACACAGTACATATTTCAAGGCTGATAAATTCCCAGGTTTGTCTATCAGCTATGGTGAAAAACGAAATTGCGCGAGTAACTTCGGCTACTATCACGTCCCCGGGTGCCGATTTCAGTTCGCTCGTTTCACACACTCGTTCAATCAGTCATTCAAACGGCAACGAAGCAACCTGAGGGAGAGGCTGCGTTGATTTTTTTTCTCCCATATATCACTAACACAATCACGGTTTCTTCGTAAGAAAGCGTTGTCTTGATGACTCCTATTACATCAGCCAATTAGCTGAGAGCTGGTTAACGGTCTGATACTTGGCCACACCTCTGATTGATGTGGTATAAAATTGGATTGAAGTATAAGATTCGGCATAAGCCCACAGTGTTGCTAAAATTGGTGCAGTTACTTTACTGAGAGTGTCGGCGCTTCTTCTCCATAAATTGCATTCACAGTTACGTGGCTGGCAGCAAAAAATCTCATAACTTCTAAACCCCCTTGACATTGTTTAAAAGGAGAGGGACAGACTACAAACTCACTTACCGAAAATCTCTAAACAATTTTTCTTTGATATTTGCACTTTTGTAAAAAAAATTTTTTAATATTTGAATTTCTGAAGTTTTGTAATTTTTTTTTAATATTTGAATTTCTTAAATTTTGTAAATTTTTTTTTTTAATATTTGAACTTATTACATTTTATCAATCGACAACTTCAAAAATCGGTAATTTGGATTTTAACTGATTTTTTTTTTATTATTTGAACTTATTAAATTTTATGGATTTTTTTATTGTAAGTAACTCGCTAAGTTTGTTTATTCTCTATTTTCTGTGCTGTCTGTCTGCTCTCAAATTCGCCGAAAACAAAGCAGCGGCACTGCGCGCCACCCTGTGTACTCTCTGCAGTTTGCACACTAGCGGGTACCAACAAAAGTTTCCGTTAAATGCTTTACTCCAAAAGAGAAAATTTGAACATACCGACAATTCAAATTTATTTATTAAATAAGTTGCACGTAAATTTAAATTGTAATTCTGCAAGAACTTGCTAATTAAAGTCGAAATTTATATATCAACTCTTTGTTATGCTCACAATAATGCAAAGTTGCTGTAGATGTCACTCTTACAAACACACACACACACAATCAATTCCATCGTGCTCTAATAAGCATTTACTTGAAAATTATGCAAATTGTGGACTTGTGGGGGGAATTTCACCCAAAAATTATACGCAGCTTCATGCGAAGACACACACACACACATAAATGCGTGAGAGAGTGAATTTTATTCCTAATCTACTCTAACTGTTAACTATAAGCATTTCTTGAAAAACAATAAGCTAATAAAATGAACAGAGCCAACAAATACATTTAAACCACAACAACAGCGCTAAGTTAGCCGAGGCGGCGAGACGTAGTAACAAACATGAAAATCATCAGCATCATCAAGCCAGCGGCAGCAGTTCCCTCCATCCTTCATACGTACATACATAAATATCTGCAGGACAAAGAAAAATGCAAAATTTTGTGACGATAAAGTTTGGCTTACGAACGAAGTGACTAAGAAAAAGTAAAAAACAAAAAAAAAATTAATAAATTAAATAAATAAGTCGCACTATTGTTGAATGTAACTAATAATTACTTTGTACTTCTTTTCAGTTTTGGAATTTTCTTTTTTAGAATATATGGTAATTGTAATAAGGAAAATTATGCATAATTTATTTAAATTTAAATAAAATTTTGGCTAGAAAATCGGCTGCTTTTTACTTTTGTTCAACTAAAAAAAATTTACATATTACATTTTATGCCTCTTCAAATTTGCAAAATTCAAATTAAATTTTTTTTTGTATTAATTAAAGTAAATTTAAATAATTAGAAGAGCGAAAAGTGCTGCGCTAAGCGTAGCTTACTACCACTACAGACGTAAACCGCATACTATAAAACTTACTACTAATTATACTTTTTAATTAAACGTTATTACTATAAATTTGCATATACATAAATACATACATACAAACATATATCTTTAATTATATATATAAAAATATGATATAATATAACAACATACCAACGTATGCTACATATTTACATGTATTTCAACAAAATTACTTACCAAGTAAAAAATAAAGTTCGTACTACATATTGCAAATATTGAAGAATGATAAATGAACTGTGCGTTGTTATTTCGAGAAGAAGGGATAGATGAATCTAGTGAGTATGTCAAGCGCCGAGGGGCCTTAGGTGGTAATAGGTAGAAGTGCCAGTCGGCCTCTACACCTTGGGTAATGGCGTTATATAAATAGTTGTAGAGTTTGTTGTTGTTGTTGTTGTAGTTGTTTTAGCAGCAAAAACATTCCCCATGCATGCATGGTTAATGTTGCTGGAGTGACAGTCCTTGGGCGGAGATAAATCCGGGTCGTTCCGGTTGCGAAGAACCGACTGTCGTGGGAACGGTGTAGTGTCTCTCTCATGGGAACGGTGTAGTGTCTCTCGCTTAATATTAAGAAATGGTTTAAACTCACGTTTTCAAAAATAACTAACATCATTCGTACTTCTTATAACATCGGGGATGATATACGAGGGGTGCCTTTTATATTTCGGGATTTGGCAACCCTGGTGTTGCAATCTGGCAACTGACAGCTGTATCGCAAAGTTTGACATTTTTTGGCTTTTACGTACTCAGAACATTTTGAAATACCAGCGCTATTTGTGTTGTTTACAGTAACTTAAAAGATTCATCTCGGTCCAAAAATGGAATTAAATCGTGAACATTTTTGTGCGATTATTTTTTACAACTTTCGACGTAGATTAACTCAGCAACATTGCATGGATGAACTTAATTCATTCTTTGGCGATGAAGCTCCATCAAGTACCAGTGTTTATCGATGGTATGGTGAACTCAAGCGTGGTCGTAGTTCACTCCAAGACGAATTTCGTGAAGGTCGTCCAAAATCAGTTGTTGTTCCGAAAACCATTGATGCTGTGCGCGAACTGATATTGCAAGATCGTCATGTGACCTATCGTGAGATTGAGACAATCTTAGGCATTAGTGGGACCAGCATACATTCAATATTGCATAAACATTTGACTGTCAAAAAAATTTGTTCGCGTTGGATCCCACACAATTTTTCAATCGCTCAAAAAAGGCTCGTATCGATTGGTCGAAGGCATGATTCAATTATAGAAGGTTAGGTAAGTAGTGACAAGGGCGCTTTGACACTCCCTTATTTTAGGGCTGCATTTACGAAGGTTGGTAAAAAGGGAAAAATGTTTTCCCCTTTTTGCCTAAAGGTAGTAAAAAAGTACGTAAAGTAACTAATTAGTCCTGTAATAAGAGAAAAACAAGTATATTGGTTATTTAATCTACATTAAAACAAAACGACAGAAAAATTATAGTTTTTTCTTTAAACAAATGTAATATTTATTTAGAATATTTTCGATGTTTATCTAACACAAGAGTGCGCATGTGATGTTACTTATGTATGTGTTTTTTTTTCTGGCGTTCGGAGTCGGCTTGAAACTGTAGGTCCCTCCATTTGTGGAATAACATCAAGATGCACACCACAAATAGGAGAAAGAGCTCGTCCAAACACCCAAAAAGGGTGTACGCGCCTATTATATATATATATATATAATCTTGCAATAGATTTGAGTATATTTTGTGGAAGAGAACAAAAAATAGTCATAATAAAGGAATTTAATGTGTTTAATTTACTACAATAGTAGAAGTCTTTTAATACATCAAAGGTCAAAATATACTTAATCGACAGGAATGAGATGAAACAGAAAGTTAAATTTTTTTTTTCTTATTTCGTGCATAACAATACATGTAGATACATGTGGTATGTTACCGTAAAGACATTGCGAAAGCAGAAGTTCAGTCGATCATTTCTAAATGTATGAAAAAAATTGAAATTAGAAGAGTTAAAATAGTTTGCAATAAAAATTACAAATTTACTAGTTTATAGTTTAAAATTTGTCTACCTTAATATACTTTGCGTCCCTAATATTAATAGGAAAATGTATTAATATAGACTAAAACTAATACATCGAAAAATTTTAGATATTGGTAATATAATCCACTTTTAGTAATTGTGATGGTTTGTAAATTTACGTATATCAATACCACGTGTCTCAGTAATGAATCGGAGTGGAAATATGAGGAATTTGGGTGCACTTGCTCGTATAGGTGTTGGAACGCTGCACTTACTTCAGGCAGAAATCAAAAACCTGTAAACCAAAAACTTAAAAATAACTCACAAATATATCATTACAACTTATCTGTAATTGTAGACTTAAAGCTCGAGGACTTGCTCGTGTAGGTGTTGCGCATACATCTACGTACAGCATATTGTTCTAGACGGGGTAAGGTATCGACGTGGATAGCCAGTTCGGAAGTCAAATTGATTTCAGAGGTAGCAGTACTAGGCACATAATGACCTTCACATGTTAAACAGGTATTTGCACCATCATACACAACACGCTCCATGTCTCCTATGAAATTGTCCGTAGCACCACAGGAGACAATGGTAGAAATACGCGCATACGTGCTTTCGTTTCTAAAAACCACAATAGTTGGGCCACCTAGCTCTTCAACACACACCTTCCGCAGCAATTGCTCGTCTGTGAAGTCCTACAAATAAAAACTTTTTATTTATTACAATTTATTAGCAAATATTCTAAAAGAACTTACTAACTGTAGTTTATTGTATGTAAGGTGGTCTCTGTTATATTTGCAAAAACGCTGCTATAAAAACCTATGAATGAAAAAGTTTAATAAGAATTTTTACAAATGTCTGATCTGGACTTACATGTATGAAAATTCACAAACCGGTGGTTTTCTGAAGCAGAAAGCCGACTCCAAATAATCGACTATCACAATATGCAAGACATAATCGACCTAAATAGTGAAAAACGACATTAATTTACAAAATAATTAGCTTTTATTATTATACTTACTTGAATGTTTACAAACAGATAAAAGATTTTCAACGAATAATAACAAAGCAAAGCGTCAAAGTGGAAACGGTGTTGCCGACCAAATAATTTGCACCAAAAGTTTAGTTTTTACTACAATTCAAAACTTTTTTTGTGAAATAGGTACTTTTTTTTGTAAAGAAGCAACACGTTTTCAAATAAGGGAGCCGATATGTCAAGAGGGAGCGAGAAAGCTGCTTACTTACCTAACCTTCTATAATTGAATCATGGGTCGAAGGAAATGCTCAAAAAATAATCGCGGGGCTTCGAAACACGTCTATGACATCGCGAAAGGTGATGAATCATGGATTTACGCGTATGAGCCCGAAAGAAAACAGCAGTCGACTGTATGGGTGTTTCAAGATGAGCCAAATCCAACAAAAGTTGTTCGCGCACGAATCACTTCCAAGCAAATGGTCGCCTGTTTTTTCGGAAAAACTGGACATGTCGCAACCGTACCACTAGAACAACGCAGAACAGTAAATTCTGAGTGGTACACAACCATTTGTTTGCCAGTTGTCTTCCAAGAAATTAGGAAAACCAATCGCCAAAAACGGATCCCTCTTCAGCAGGACAATGCGAACTCTCACACATCGGCTCAAACAACTGCATTTTTGAGCACCCAAAATATCGAATTAATGGGTCATCCGCCGTATAGTCCTGACTTGGAACCGAATGACTTCTTTTAATTCCCGTACGTAAAAAACAAACTGAGAGGTCAACGTTTTTCGACACCTGAAGAAGCGTTTGCGGCATTCAGAATGCATGTTTTGGAGGTACCTCATTCAGAGTGGCAAAAGGGCTTCGACAATTGGTTCAAACGCATGCAAAAGTGTATAGATCTTCATAGAGAATATTTTGAAAAACAATAAAGTGATTTTCGATGATTAAAATTTGTTTTTGTTCTCTAATCCCGACATATAAAAGGCACCCCTCGTACTTCACTCTGTTGAAGAAACCAAAGACCTTGGGGTTGGTTTTGTTGCACGTTTTACATTTCTTAATCACACAGATTTTATTCTATCTAAAGCGTGCTCTATACTTGGTTTTATAAGAAGGAATAGCTCGAGCTTTACATACCCTATACTCTTAAATTGATATTTACAGCATTTGTTCGATCTACATTAGAATATGCCGTGTTTATTTGGAGGCCTTGCCACCAATTCTCTATCAACAGAACTGAATGAATCCAAAAAGTTTTTCTTAAATATGCTCTCTCTTCCCGGAATTTCTTTGATCCTGTCCCGGCATATAATTTTCGCAAGTGCAAATCAGTGGAGGCTGTGCAACAAACAGCGGCACGCAGAGTTGGGGTATATTCAGAAACGCATTATAATGCGCAACGTACTTTTGCAGTGTTGGCAATGCGTTCAGAAATGCAAATATGGCAGTACTGCAAATGCGTCGCGTTCCAAAACGCCATTTTTGTATCAAACGTCACGCATTATTTGCAGGAAAAATTTTAATACTGCCGCTGATTACGCTAATATGATGTCTGATGAAAAGTGAGTATAAAACTAATTTTTTAGCTTTTAATGCAAAGATATATTAAATATACGTTATTAAAACAATATTTTATAACATTTTTCTTGATTTTAGCGATTATCTAAGTACTTCGGAAGTAAAGGTGCTTCTCAGAGTCCGACTGAGCATGGAAAGTGAATTTGCTTCAGGGAGGAGGAAAAAGAGTGGCTTGTGGCGGAAGAAATAAAAAAAGTGAATAAAGATGTGAAAATAGACGGGCAAATCGCGCAGCGAAAATTTTCTAATTGTTTCAAAAAAAGATTTTTTTTTTTTTTTTTTTGAAAATTGGAAAAGTAATGAATTACAATCACAATAAATTAAAAAGCATTAGCGACTAGGAAAAAAAGATTTATTTTTCACAGTGCTCCTAAAGCAAGGGCAGGGTTTTTGAAAATGGATCCAAGATTTTCCAACGTAGAGTATTCGTATATGACCTCTAGATTTCAAATTTTCAAACCCCGAAATCGTACCTGATCCTATTTTAAAGATAGAGTAAGTTTACCTGTGGTAAATCTAGTTGAAAGATTTACATTACTTATTTTCAGTTTAAATGTGCATAGGTTCATGTCTACGCCAGATAAAGATCTAGTAGGCCTTGCCAGGCTAGACGTTTATTTGTACATTTCACAATATCTAAAAAGTCACTTGTAGTCTAGCAGCCATCATCTCAACAACACAAATACCTGTAATTTAAAATAAACTCACAATCCTAATATAAATCACCTTTGACGCAAACATTTTGGTCCTATTCAACACTAAAAAACTGAAATAATTTTTGTTAAATTACGAATAAAAAAGGCTTTGCAGATATTTTCAAGTAGTGTTTGACTTGTTTAGAATGGTGCAATGGACAATACGAAAGCTTGTTCTCACGATGAAAATAGACGTAAAGTCTGCGGACCTTGCGGTACAAAAATTTCTTTTGGCAAAAAAAAGCCGAATAAATTTCTTATAAACGAAAAGTATGAAACATTGATAAAGAAATTTATAAACAAAGATTATGATTTAAATAACGAAAAATACCCCCTTAGCATATGCAGAACTTGCTACCTCACACTTTTTGATGCAAGTAACAACATTTTTACAAGACCTTTTCCAGACATGCCAGATTACAATAGTTTGGTTTTACCTAAAAGTACTCGCACATCTATGGACAGTTGTAATTGTTATGTATGTTTAGCAGGCAGATATAAAGGTCATGAGAAAGTAGTAAAGGGTAAGGGTTGTAAACGAAATTTCGAAACTAAGATTGATACAACTAATGGTCTTTATGGATCCTCAAATATTGACAAACTTGCAAATAAAGACAGCCAAAAAAAGGAAAAAACTAATATACAAATATGTAAAAAATGCTTACAAGAAATTGGTAAAGGCAAAAAACATTCATGTAATAATATTCAAGGCAATGCTTTAAAAATAATAGAACAACTTCCTGATGTCAAGCAAGAAATCGTTGCGTCAACTTTTATTAGAACCAAAATTGATTCTGAAGACGATATACATCGATACATTAAGAATAAGAAAATTGAGTTGAGTACGAAGGGTTCTAAAATGAGAGTTGTTGTTAATCCTAATGAAAAAAAGGACATTACGTTCAGTGAATAGCGTTTGGATAATTTGCGAGTAAACCTTGGCTTATCCAGTAATAAAATGAAAAGCATTGCTAACTTTTTAAGATCAAATGTTGGAAGAAAGTCAGTACCCGTTGACTATAAGAAGCACATGTCAGAAAAATCGAAACTTTTACAAGATATATATAAAAAAGATAAATACTTTTTTGATTGTGATGATGCAAAAAAAGAAGAAAGACCAGTAGTTTACGCAAATGCGGAAGAACTTTTTGATGCAGTAATTATGGAAAGAAAACTTGAAGGGAATGTTTGTGTTAAAGCAATGGCTGACGGGGGCCGCGGATTTTTTAAAATTTCTTTATCCATATTTCAAGAAAATTCTGATGGTGATGATTTTAATTATGATGATTTAACAATTCATTAAAAATCAGAGAAGTCTTTATTCTGAGGGAGGTAGCGCAAGTAAGAAAGCAAAATTGATGAGCGTGAAACGAGTTATACTACTATGTACCTATTGTACCTAAGATAAAGGATACGTATGAAAACGTAAAACTTTTGTTTGACATCACTAAAATAAATAACATTCCCTTCAAGTTCGTTTCGGATTTTAAATTGATGCTTATCATAAATGGCCAACAGACGGCATCTGCAATGTTTCCTTGTCCTTATTGTTTTGTTTCACTTAACGACTTGAAAGAAAACAAGACATCTGGACAGGAAGATGTGCTTTACAGTCAATGTAGTTCCAATGCAGTAAATTTTGAAAGCAATGTTATCAAACTGAAATCATACGGAGATTTAAGAAACGATTATGAACAGTTCAATCTTGCTGGTGGAAATAAGAAAAACAGCAAAGAGTTTCATAGCACTATTAACCTCCCTCTATTTACCGAAAGTGATGACATCACTGTGTTAGAAAAATGCGTAATTCCTGAATTACACGTGCTAATGGGCTTCGTAAACCATCTGTTTTGGAAAGATTTAGTACCCCTTTTGGGAAAAGATAAAGCTTTGATATGGCCAAAAAAATTAAAACTTATTTCCAAAAACTACCACGGAGATTGTTTCGAAGGCAATGCATGTAGGAAACTTTTAAAAGAAGCTCACAAACTAAATGATCCTGAGATTTATGAAACTGTGGGATATTTAAAAATCATACCTTTTACCAATGCTTTTGTAATAATGAATAAAGTTGTCGATTGTAGTTTTACATCTGGAAAAGTAAGACCAGAACTAAACGTTCATTTGGATAAGTTAAACAAAGCTTTGATTGCTTTACATGAAATTGAAGACATCTCAGTAACCTTAAAAATTCATGTCTTAAAAACCCACATTATGGAATGTCTTCAATTCATAAAACACAATGATGGTCTAGGATATTGGTCCGAGCAAAGTGGAGAGTCACTCCACCGTGAATTCTCGCAAACTTGGGAGAGATATAAAATAAATACAATCGAAGATGAGTTATACTTAGAGAAGCTTTTTACAGCAGTTGTAGAATTTTCATCACTTAATGCATAATCAAAATTTTGATTCCAAGGAGTATCGTTATCGCTCAAGTTTTTATTTAATAATAACATTTAAAAAAATCAAAAAAAACCAAAAAAAAATATAAAAAAACAAAAAATCAACCAAAAAAAATTTAAAAAACAAAATGGGACCAGGTTACCACTACGTCCCCGTCGTTGGTCCTGGGTTACGCTGAAAGTGGTTTACATTTAAGTGCATACATAAGTAATACATACATTTATCTTTAAAATAGGATCAGGTACGATTTCGGGGTTTGAAAATTTGAAATCTAGAGGTCATATACGAAAACTCTACGTTGGAAAATCTTGGATCCATTTTCAAAAACCCTGCCCTTGCTTTAGGAGCACTGTGTTTTGGGAATTTTTCGTTTTAATGAACATCTTACTATATGTGATCTTCTTTTTAGCTTTACACGTCTGTTTTTACATAAATTTAGCAAAAAAACTATCACTTTTTACTTCAAATATATCGTCAACAACTAAACTCAATAATACTTCCATTTTAGTGTAAAACGCGTTCATAAATGCAACAAATCTTTTTGCAAATCGTCAACAAATCTATCAATTGCATCACTTGTCACATTGGCAGTGTTGCCAGCGCTGCAATTACTGCGCATTTATAATGCGTTTCTGAATATACCCTTGCTTCAGCCGACCGCATTGTCTCTGGCGCCGCAGTCTTTGTGTTCAACGAGGAGATACCCGTCGACCTCATGGTCAGGGAACGAATGGATGCTTGGACTCCAAAAAGAAATACCAAACCATGCAGCGGTGGCAAAGCCGATGGGACACTGAAACGAGTGGCAGATGGAAGGCGAAACTTATTCCATCAATAGGCAAATGCATCGAAGCATTGAAAGCCAATATTTAAACTACAATTGACGCCATACGGCCAGACTTATTGGAGAGTAATCGAAAACTCGACTGATCGAATGGACGATGTAACTCGTAGCCGCGGCGGACAATTGCCGGAAATCATATTCCAAAAATAAATGCCATGAAATCAGCTACCAGATTATAATACAAAAAATTAATTCCAACAATATTTATATTTCGAATTATCATTTTAAGTCCTCGAGCTCTTAAAAACGCACCCTATACTGGTACTGCTATAGCTGTTTGCGCATCTTGATATACCCATCCCTAATAAATTTTTCTGTTGAATATTTTTTTTAGAAAATTTTAACCCGCAACTGTCCTTTTAATGAACTTTCATAAAACTGCTTTAAAAAAGTGCTCAGTGCTCAAGTAGAAGCGATGAGTTTAAAATGTTCTACATGCAACGGGGGGGAAAAATACTCACTCAATTTCACTAGAGGCTTCTGAAGGCAGGAATTTTATTTAAAATCACTTTTTGTATTAATACTACAAATAAATTAATTTGGCTTCTGATTTTAGTCAAACAAACAAATTGTAACCAGGTGGAGCAAAAACATTTTTGTTAAAAATAAATTTTCTATTATTAATATATTATCGCGCACATTTTTTCTCAAGCATTTGGCCGAACTCCCTTCGTTTGGCTCATATTTTGCAAAAAAACAGATACCTGTGTGGCGACGCTGGAATCGAGTGAATTATTTATATAAAATATTACCTGCTGCCCAGGTCCGAAGTATTTTTCATAAAATACAAAAACGTCGTTTTAAAGTACTGAAATTGATTACACTGATTAGAATCCTTCGCGAATTCCGAAAACTGCGCTAATTTTTTAAATTTATAAACCAGTCCTTTCTCAGATATACCACCGACTCGTATCGCTGCTACAACTCGGTGATATATTTTGATAGGGTGATTAATTTTGCGCCACCTTGTGTTGATGCTTTACTAGCAAAGTGGAACTGCCAGTTTTGGAGCTCAACTAAAAAAACGCCAAGCGTTAGTACCCATTGCTCCTATTATCAATTCGTCGTGGAAAATTTTAAATAAAAATCTTGCCTTATGTGCCGCTGCTACAGCTCGTCCCGGCAACGACAACCCGCTACTAGGAAAGCGAGGTATACACCGTACAAATTTATTTTATTCAAAATGAAACTTAGACCAGTTTCTAAACCTTTTCACTATCATTTCTTCTATGTTACTTAACTATTTTAAAAATAAAACTCTTAAAATACCGCCGACTAAAATAAGTAACTACTACTATAAGAGCCGCATTCGTTGATTGCCGCCCTGCATGCCAGCTGCCGAATTTTGCGCTGATGCTGCACCGCCACTGCTCGCCACCGGCAGCACATTTTGTTTGCGATAATTTGTAAAACTCTCCAAATACTGATTAATCGTATCAATTGGTTCGTAGACATCATTTTGTTTTGGATGTATCTGCTGCTGGCCTATAGGATTCAATATTTGCTGTGAAAAGTAAGCGGGGTATTCTTTGGCGATTTGCATGCCTAGAAAACCTTGCAGCATTTCACGTATCATTTCCCAACAATACGAAAGTACTACACACGGCCGATATTCGATCTCAATGAGTATGCCTTTGAAGTTCTCCATCATGGTCACCGAACCTAGTTTTATGAGGAAATCACCATATTCAAAACGTGCGCCCTTTGATTCGATTTTCGTTTGCTTTTTAGACGTGTACACCGTTGTCATTTTGAGCATAAGCAAATCGAAGAGGTTGTCTGCCACTAGTGGTATTTGCTTGCCAGCACCATTGTCTAATGTAGCGAAGGTGGTTGCTGGATATTCGGAATCGTGAAGTACATGCACAGTTTTGGCTGGGCCATGGGGTGGTGTGGAAATGTAAGTTTCGCAATCTACCAGGAATTGGCCGGTATGGATGGCACCCAGCGCCAAAAGGCGCTTTGTAAGGTAGTCAATTGCTTGCGCGCCAGTTTTCCCCTCTGGTATCTGATATGGCAGCAATACAGTGACACCCATTGCTAAGGAAGAAAACATTTTAATACATTTATATTTACGGCGAAAGACACCTTATTTACCTTCTTCTAATTTGAGGCCGGTTTGTTTAGATTCACAAATTAAATATATCTTGCATGGTCGCAGCTGATACGGAGAGCCATAATGGGATGGAAATGGAACACAGTATGCAGCAAGTGTTTAATAATTATTTTTTTTCATTTCGTTGGAAATTTACTGTGAACTTAAAATTACTTATTTATAATATTATATTTTCGAACTCTTTCGAAAAAAATACTTTTTAATTAACTTTTTGGGTTGACTTTCCATTATGGCAACAAAAGTTTTGCTTATGATGTCTAAATGTGTGGATCTAATTTAAAAATGACTACACAAAAATGTAGTTGAAATATCAGCTTTTTGATTTATACTAAAGGGTTTTTCAATTGGCGCGGGTCGATTTTGGCGCCCTGTGGCAGCCATTTTGTTTTGGTGACATCTGTCAAATCTTTTGTTTATTATTCAGTTGTTTATGCCAAATCATCATGGCAACTTACACGATTGAACAACACGTTCAAATTATAAAACTTTATTATCAAAATGAGTGTTCATTAACGCAAACGTTGCACGCATTGCGCCCATTTTTCGGTAGACGCCCTTCCAATTTCTTATGGCCCATATTGAACCATATGGACCTAGACGACATGTGGTTCCAGCAGGACGGCGCTACGTGTCACACAGCAATCGCCACGATTGACATTCTGCACATCTACCCGCCCTTATTGAAAAACGCTTTATTTTCTTCATAAATTATCATTAAAATTTATATGTAAATTTAACGCTAAAAATGAAAATTTATTGCATAATACAAACACCGGAAAGGAATAATATTCACTTATAATCATTTTTTATTGGAAGAACATTTAATTTAAAGCTTTAAATTCTATTATTAGATTACAAAATAAGCACAATAAAGTACAAAATAATTGTGGGATGATATGGGTTTCACTAGACAAGGTTAGTATACTGGGGCGGCAGCCCTTGGCCGGGAAAAACCCGAGTCATTCCGGTACGTAGAACCGGCTGCCATGGGAATGGGAATGTGTCCGGCATGTGAAGGTACCCCGCACGACACTAACCACCTCTTCACATGCCCCCTTCCTTAAACCGACTCATCTAACCCCCCTCTCCCTCTGGACCCAACCTGTCGAAACAGCATGTTTCCTGGGCCTACCCCTAGATGAGCTAGACGAAGACGAACGATGATATGACTACACTGACAGGGCTACCTATGCTGTTAACAACAACAACAACAACAACAAAATAATTGTGGGAGACGACCACTTCAAAGTACCGGTATTGAGAAAATAATAACACGAAACAAGAAATATTCCATTGGCAGCCGGTTCTACGTACCAGAATAACTCGACGAAGGGCTGAGGCATCAGTAAACTAGCCTCGTTTATCGTCACTAGAGCTGCTCCATGCAGCAATACTGGCATTGAGGGTAACCTTGGACCAGAAGTTTATTTTTGCTGCATATGTCAAAGACGGCTCCACCCAAACTCCACATCGGTTAGATACAATTAGTTCGACAGGTGGTGCCTCTTTAAGACACGCTCAGGTCTTAAGACACATTGGGAGTGGTCCGCATGTTGCTGCCGCCATTAGGTGCACTTAGCCCCTCCAGCCACTACCTCGCGAAATGCGCTGGAACAGCCATTAAGCAACACAAAAGGAGTCTCTACGGATCCTCGGATCTCGATCGAGCAACTTTACTCCCACCCCTGCTGGCTTCGCGGAATTCACCTACGATACCTTCTGCGCTCTTCCCATCTTTACCGATGTGCACGTAGCCGAACGCGAATTCCGCAAGGCGATCATCGCTTCTATGGCTCGCTTCATCCTAGATGGAGAGATCCGTTAACATACATCCCAATTTCCCAGTCGAGGTAGTCGAGCGTGACCGCTTACGCCGTACCGATCCCGGGGATCCCCGAACAAGGGATCTTAATTTGGAAGCGGATCAAATGGACGGAGCACCTGAAGACCTGCAACTTCATCTCCCATGTGAGTCAGCTGTGGTACACCGTAAGGTTCCTATCGAACCCGATAAAGCACAAAGACAGGGTGCGAATTACTTTCGGTGGTTGTATTTCGTCGGATCCGAAGAGAGGATTTTATAGTTTTTTAGCCGGTATTCTCTGGTCGATAGGTCAAAGTGCCGTGCCACCAGACTGCTGCACAAACTGCTACACAACATGACGTGTAAGTAGTCATCAACAAAGTGAAAGCTTCCAAAGCCAGAATGACTCGAATGGAATTAACATGCTGATGCTGAAAAACATGGATCCATTGCACGGAGGGTAGCCCCACTATTGAAATCCGTCAACCAAGGGGAGTTTTATCGCGCGATAACTCTCCTTTCCCTAATAGGGAAGACCCTTGAGGCTCTGCTACTCTTCCCACTCCTCACGAAACATCTGACCCAGCTCTACATAAACATGCCTTCCGTAGAGAGCATAGTAACCCCACAGCCTACCTACTTATCTACCTATCCTACACAGCACTTACAGCTTTAAACACTTAGGTTAACCTCAGGCTTAACCCAAACCGCCCTAGCGAGAAGACTGCCTTAGTAGATTGAACCTCTTGACGGCTTTTGATACAGTCAGCCAGTTCACGCTACTAGATCGCAACATTCTCATCTCCGCCACATGGATTCTAATTTTCTGTTTAGCAGACAACGGGCAGCATTCTGAGGCATACGCCATGGCAGGTGGCTTTTTATTTGGCATATTTTTCTCACTCAAGACTCCTGAGACTGCGCGCCAACTTTGCCAGCTTACAATGGAGCCAAGACATTTGAAACCGGCAGACATGGATATCGTTTCGGCATCGATATGAGATTTCGGAATCCGGCCACTATTATTAAAAGCGAAAGTGACGTGCTTTGTTTTCTGTCTGCTTATTTCCAAGACTTCAGCCTACAGTGACAATTTATTTTGTAAACATCAGCATTTTCAGAAAGTAGTGCGACATCATCGGCGTACAACAGTGTCCACGGCAATGCGTCTTGCAGTTTGCGTGTTAGAGTATCTATAACCAGGTATAATAAGGGACTGAGGGCCGAGCCCTGATGTGTGATCGCTAGCACACAAGACTTGTGATGTCGCATGTAATTCCTATGCTTTTCTCTAAGTGTCTTCCATACTCGATCTCTTGGAACTCGACCAAACGTTTTTTCAAGATGTGAATGGCCTGAAAGAGATTTTCGATTTCGATTTTCCTTTCTTCCAATGGCAGGTCCTGCATGAAACCTTCCAGATTTTCATAAAAATTATGCTTTTTGCTCTTTTGGCCTCATCCTACCTGGGCAGCATAGAGAGAAATAAAGTCAAGATGAATGGGTTGGTGCGTGACTACCATTCGCAAGTCAGCGAGAACGTAGGTTCGAATCTTGGTGAAAGACAAAAATGAAGAAAACGCTTTTTCTAATAACGGTAGCCCATCGGCAGGCAATGGCAAACCTCTGGGTGTATTTCTGTCATGAAAAAGCTTCTCATACAAAATATCTGCCGTTCGGAGACGGCTTGAAACTGCAAATTCCTCCATTTGTGGAAAAACATCAAGACGCTAACCACAAATAGGAGGAGGAACTGGGCCAAACAACCAAAAAGAATTACGCGCCAATTATTCACTTTTCACTTTGTTTCTTGTTTGCAAGCTTTGTTCATACGAGGCAAGTTCGGCGGTCTTCAAATTTTTTAGAGATTTCAATGGGTCCGCCGCGCCAGCGTCCCTTGTCCCGGTAAGGCTACAGTTACTGCTCAATTAGGCCCGGTGTAGACGAGGGGCTGTTAAAATACAACCGAATTTACCTCCTGGCGTCAAATCATCCAATGGGCACGGTGGCGCATAACACCCTGGATTAGAAGGTGACAGCTCTTGGCCATCGTTATCAAGCCGTACCACACATCAGAGTGAGTTTCGTCTGAACGACAATTTCTCTTGGTGCCTGGATCCGTTTAGAGATTCGATTAAGCCCCTGCACCGCGCCTGCCATACCAGGAGATTCCAGGAGTTTCAAGCTATGTCAACGGATCGCTTCCGTAACGTTTTAGCCAGTTCGTAGCTACATCCGGCAAGTGATGAAATATTCCATGACACAAAATGCATTTTATTTCTGTCCTTCATCAAAGCCCTCTACGAGAAATCCGAACTGGCAGTGCTTCACAAAAGCGATATCAGCGATCCATTCACTATCAACACAGGCGTAAGGCAAGGTTGTCCCCTGTCGCCCCTTCTCGGGCCGATGGCGAGTCCTTGATGACGTCATGAGCCAACTGACGCTGTAGAAAAAAAGGCATCGTATGGAGTTTCACCAGACATCTTGAGGACCTGGACTTCACCAATTACATCTGCCTCCCCTCTCACAAACTCTCTGGCATGCAAGCGAAGGCGCACAGACTAGTCTCAATGGCACGTACTGTCGGATGAGAGTTAACCACAATAACGCAAGGCAGATATTAGTTGACGGATGCCCGGTGGAATTTGTCGAAAACTTCTGCTACCTCCGCTGCATCATAACGGCAAATGGTGGAGCAGATTAAGATGTCAACTGCAGGCTAAACAAAGTAATGGCTCCATTCGGTCGAATGCATACAGTATGGGGGAGTTCGCAAATTTCCAGACGCACTAAACTACGAATATTCGGCTCAAGCGTGAAGTCCATATTGTTGTACGGAAGCAAAGCATAGCCGGTCTCTAACACCGTCACACAGAGTCTACAAACTTTCATCAACAAATGCCTCCGCTCTATCTGCAGAATATTCTGGCCAAACACCATCAGTAACGACGCATTGTGGAGATTAACGGATGAGGAGCCCATCCTTAGGTAAACCAAACGCAATAAGTGACGATGGATAGGTCCCACATTGAGAAAACTACCAGATAGTATCAAGAAAATGGCACTGGACTGGAACCCGCAAGGGAGCAAAGGTCGCGGTCGACCAAAAACACTTGGAGAAGTTCGATGTTGCGCGAACTAGCAGATGCCGACATCTCATGGGACGGTGCAAAAACAACAGCACAGAACCGTGTTCGATGGAAGAGTCGTGTCGAGGCCCTATACTCCCGAGAGGAGTGAACAAGGAAAAAAAAATCATATTTGTATGAGGATGTGTGTTTTTGCCTTTAGGTTTTCTGCTTCGGTTGCCACCTGACGAGTAAGTTCGTAGCTTAATCCGCCTATGTAGAGTTGTAGGTGCTGCCGTTGACATTTTTAATATGTTCTTCCGTCACCACACGTAAGCGCTGCCCCCAACAAATGCAGTCGCGATTTCGTTGGCTTCACTTAGTGAGGCTTATCTGTCTTTGTGGAGAATTTTCTCAACCTGAGCACTCGTTTGCCCTTACTAGCAAGCTAGTTTTTATCACTTACACCGGTAATCGTTTGGTCCCCATTCCCTTTGTTTGCCGTTTGAAGTTCGAAACGTTGCCCGCTCTGTGCCACTTGGAGTTGTGGATTAAGAGTTTTCCATCGACGGCATTTCCTAGACTCTCCGAAGGTTTGAAGACTAGCAGTTTTTGACGTGATAACGTCTTATAATTCGATTTAGCCGGCTGCACGCACGAAAAAATGTGTCGTTACCTTGCTCATTTGTCGTTACCTTGCTCATTAGTGTTACCTTGCTCATTGCCGTTACCTTGCTCATTTGTAGTTACCTTGCTCATTTGTAGTTACCTTGCTCATTGCCGTTACCTTGAATGAACTGCAAGCGAAAGCGCGGAACGAACAAAGCAAACGAACGGCAACGTTCGACATCTTGCTCTCTCCTACTTAAGTGAGCGTATATGTGTATGTATATGCGCATATGTACATATATAAATTCACGTATTTGTATTTGCATATGCCTTCTTATTGATTATTATTAATTTGATTTACTTGAAGAATTTAAAATAAAACCAAGTTTGTTAATAATACCTGTTGTTTTAATGTTATTATTATTAATTTTTTTATTATATATGAAGGAAAAAATGTATGGTAATATTTACCATATACCTTATAAGATATGTTGTATACTAATATAAGTATATAAACGTGCATATACATAAACAATTTAGCGCAATTTTCAAAAAGAACAAATCTATATGTAAAGATGCATACAAGTCATATGGACATATCAAATATACGAATCTATTCCGTACGCAAGCAAATGTAAGCTAATGTGCTTGAACTGCAAGCGAGAGCGCGGAACGAACGACAAAGAGCACAATCGGCCCCCGCGTTCGGCAACGTTCGACATCTGGCTCTGTCCTACTTGAGTGAGCATATATATGTATGTATATGCGCATATGTAGGTATATAAATTCACATACTTGTGTTTGCATATGCCTTCTTCCTGTGTGCATGGTAATGAACCATTTCTCTGTTGAGAATAGGACGATGATAGAAAAAGTAGGAAATGAAAGGGAGTGTTTCGAGTATAAAGTGTCTTGAAAAAGGCAAATCGATGATGGTGCCTCTTAGTGTTGTTGACTTATTAACGTCTGATGCACAATCGAAATTGAAGATATCTTTCATGAATTTGATAAATGTTTCGTCATTTTGCACGTTTGTGTAAATGTAACTTGACCTATTCCATTGCAATTCCATTTACCTCCTCCTCTATATCCATACAAAATATCTATCAAACAAATAAAATTAAAATTTTGTTTTGAAAATTGCAACCATTCCATCAATATTTTCTTATGACGTTGTCACGTTAAACTATCGTCAGTAAACCGACTTTACAGACAACCTCTTTTTTTTTACGACCTGGTCTGGTCGACTTGTTGGTCGGTGAGAGATGTGTATTTCATTTCCCTCTCCCCACCTGGCTATACCAGAGATGGATTCCATATCCGCCACGCGCCCTGTAGGGCTTGCAAGCTCCCCCTAGGGACACAGACCTTTTCTTCTTCAATATAAATAAAGCAAAATTAGTTTAACTGAATTTTTTTAAATTTATTACATTAAATACACACATTCATACATACAAACAGATATTTGTATTTATACAATGGTTTAATTTGGAACTAATACCTACTCATGAGATATTTGGTTGCCCTGTTATGTCCATCAATAAGTGTAGGTAGAACAAAACAACAACAATACAAACAAAAGAGTCTATAGGCATCAATGAAAATCCAATAGTTTACCAACACATCTACGTAGATATTTAAAAATTCTGAAATAAATCTAATTTTGAGTGTCCACACACATTTGGTATCACTGCTTCTGTACTCTACTTGCTGTCTTTGATATCGTCGACCGTCTTTTTGCCAAATAGCTGCGGCGTCTTGAAACCACGAAAACTTTTGCGCAGTGAGTTCGTCACACGCTTCTTGTAGCTCGTACTGGTGCTGGTCACTGAAATCTTGTCATCCGGCACAAATCGCCGATCAAATCGACGCGCACTGTCCGCTTCTTCTGTTGAATTGCTCTCATCGGAATTGTTTTTCAAAAACTTTCGATTGAAATGCAATTGTGGTGTTCCCCATTTTTTCGCTATGAAAGCTTCAAATTCCGGATCACTTTCTGAGCCGCTTTCATTGCTGGAAAATTTTCCATTGTAAATGTTTTTAAGTTTGACGCGCTCACCATCTGTTTCACTCACGCCTTCAGTCGATTGGGCACCGCCACTTTTGGGCGTGGCACCGCTAGAGTTGTCCGCATAGGGTATGTCGTCCAGCTTACGCGTAACAATCACTTCGGCAGGTACACTCTTCAGGTTGACACCTTCGATTTGTGTCTGTTGAAAGTCTGTCGGATGTACGCCAGTATTGGGGCTGCTGCGTTGCGAATTTCGCGATTTACGTGGCGTTTTTATTTCCACAATGCGTACGCGATAGTGCAATAACTGGAAATGGAAAGAAAAGGGGAGAGAGTGTGGTAAATGGTAAAAGTGATAGGAAAAGAAATAAAATGCACGGAAGCGTGGCGTGAAAGTGGCGAGATATTGGTTGCTCTCTTGTCAAACGTGACGTAAAGGTAGACGAAATGTGTGAGAGTTCTTAAGTGTCAAAATGGTCAACTTTTGTAAGCAAAAAATAAAAAGTTAGGTTAGGTTGATGTAAAGGAGGAGGTTAGTAACAGCAAAAAAAGTTGTTTACAAAAAACTAAAAAAAAATTGTATACAAAACTCTACAATCTCCTTAGTTCAACAGCTGATTCTGTCAAACTCACTAAGAGCCGAGTGGTGGTACCGCTCTATGCGCAACCTTCTGTATTCTCACAACCGTGAGTACAAAAATAGGTAATGATTCAAGGATGATAGATAGCAGGTTTGCTCGTTAGGTATGGTGAAAAATAATTTGATGAGGGGAGTTTTCTCTGATTCTACGTCATTCGTTTTGTGTGTCACAAAATTTAGCTTTAGCTTAGTGAAACACAAAACGAATGACGTCGGCATATCTGTCAAATTCGCTTAGAGCCTATTCGCACGGTCTGCTAGGTACAGGGTTGCCAATATTCGACGGACCCATCTGGCAACCCTGTATCTTTTGATAGAGACGTCAGATCGCTTAATGACATACCGCGTCAGTCCAAGCAAATTTTTACCATGGATCAGTACACGCCACGCGAGCGCTCCCAAATTGTTGAAATTTACATTCAACAAAAGAAGTCAATTGTGAAAGCTCAACGTGCGTATAAAAAATTAAATAATGTCAAAGGTGCGCCTTCTAAGAACACCATTAAACGTTTGTAGGAAAGGTTTTCGACTGGTGATGCTCTTTCTAATCCAAAGAGGCCAAATTAAAACCGACCAAGGCGTCGCCAAGGACATCCTAAAATCGCCGTTCTCAGCAGTTGGGCATTGCTCGGACCATTTTACACGAATTATCCGCATTGATTTGCATTCATTCCCGTATAAGATTCAATTGACGCAAACATTGTTGCCTGCGGACAAGCCTCGTCGATTGGAATGGTTCCAAAGAGTCATAGAAATCCGTCGGGTCCGTCGAATATGGGCAAAGTCGAATATGTAGTACACCTCTAAAAATCTTTTCACCATGGTACTGATTCAATTGCCAGAATGATGGAAACAAGATTGCGCCCATCAGAGCGTGACGTCACATTAGTGCAGCTGCATGAGAGAAATGTGAAAATGCGAACAAGAAAACAAAAAAGAAATTAAGAAATTACACAAACAACACACGAATAAACTGCACAAGTGCGACGTCACATACTCGTACACCGATTCTGTCAAATTCGCCGCGAACAAAGTGGCGGTACCACGATCGGCGCCACCTTATTCTCTTGAACGTGATTCAATGGATTGCTCACCCGATCTTCATCGATGAATTTGGCCAGATCTGTTAGTTGCATACTAATACAAGAGCCCTCCGCCAAAATGTCATTATCATATTCACTATGCACAGGATACTTTTGTGTGATGGCAATGGCTTCATTTTCCTGATGCACAATTGTCACCTCGAAGGCATAATTGTGCTTCTTCTCCTTGATGGTCGATGTGCAGGCCATGGTGAATAGGATGCGCTCCTTGTCGTAGACTTCATAGAAATTGAACATCTCATCGAATACAATGAAGACATAATAGCCGGTGAGCGGCTTCTGCTTTACGCCCATATTCCAAATCATGTCAGTGGTTTGTGAATGGAACACCTTGTGGGCGTGATCTTTCTCCAGGTGGTCCTTCCAGTGTGCCTCACGTCCAGCCCAATCGCAATCACCCCAAACACGGCCCATAAAACATTTCATTGGCTTGTAGATGCATTGCTTCTCGTGCCAGCTCAGCAATTCAATTTGCAAGCGTACCGTACAACCGCCTGCGGCATTCGAGCAACGGAAATGCGCCTTGGAGCATAGCGCTTCCACGGTGAGAGAGCGTATAGTGGTGAACGGTTCCTGGTGGAGGAGGGAGAAGTGAAGATATTAGAAATATTCTAATTGTATTAAAAAAAATATATATATATGAATTTTGTACACACAGGGTGGTCCCTATAGTATTTGGAATTTTATTCGGCTATAAATAAAGGGTTTTCGAATAAGAGGTGTTATTTTGATATTCAAAGAAAAATGCTATTTTTTAATATAAATGATCGGATGTTTATTTCATTATAAAGATGAGGGTATGCCGTTAATATTGGAAAATAACATCAGGCAAATGACCACCACGACCACGCTTACAGGACAATATCCTTTTCATGAAATTTTCCATAACAGAATTTCAAAGTGGCTGCCCTATGTCCTCGATAGCCTCTCGAATTCCATCTTTGAGGTCTTGAATCGACTCTGGGCTGTTGACGTAGACCTTCTCTTTCACGTGGCCCCAAAGGAAAAAGTCACAAGGTGTTAAGTCACAAGATCTCGGTGGCCAATTGTGATCACCTCTTCGAGAGATAACTCGGTCCAGAAACTTTTCCCGTAATATATCAATGGTTTCGTTGCTTGTGTGGCACGTAGCGTCGTCTTGTTGAAAATAAACATTCTCCAGATCAATACCATCCAATTCCGGCCATAAAAAATCGTGAATCATATCTCGATAAAAGACATTTTACACGTAATAAAAGCTGATCACATTGGTGGTACTTTTTCAAATAGTGTTTTTTTGACAGATCACGCGTCACTACTGTCAAACTAAAAGCATAATTTTTTCAGTATTCATTGACATTTCATCATGGAAAAACGTACGCATCAATGACGTTTACAAATCGTACAATTTGAAAGGTGTTCATAGCGCTCTCAGGCCAACTCAAGGTTTTCAGCCGTGAGACCCATTCTCGGCTTAATGGATAAGTCAATAAGCAAACTGCCACATTTGGGCTGAAGAGGACCCCGAAGTCATACAAGAACAGCCATTACATCCATTGAAAACAACTGTTTGGTGCGGCCGATGGGCTGGAGGAATCAGCGCCTCATATTTCTTCTAAGACGAAGCCGGCGCCAATGTAACAGCGAATGGTGAATGCTAACGTGCCATGATAAAGAACTTTTTGATGCCGGAAATCGAAGCCCGTGATTTCCACAACATTTGGTTCCAACAAGACGGCGGATGGCGCTACTTGCCATACAGTTTGTGAAAAAATGGATTTACTGCGTCATCGTATCGGTGAGCAATTTATCTTTCATCTCAGACGAAAGTGGATTGGCCACCAAGATCGTGTGATATCTCACTTGTGGAGTTTTATTTGTGGGGGCATGTAAAGTGTGAATGCTTTGTGCTTAAACAAGCTTCGCTTGGGGCATTGGAAGTCAACTTTCAGTCAACTAAAGTTATTTACGGGATATCGAGCGAAGTCCGCCAGCGAGTCATCCAATTATGGCGCAGTTGCGGTCAACATTTGAAAAGGACTATCTTTAAAAAATAAATGTCATGAATGGTTCTACGCAAAAATTTATTATTTTGCCCAATCAATTTGAGTTTTCGTTGTTGTACTTCAATTTAAAATCCGAGACCTCTAAATTGATCACCCTTTACAGTTGTCCAATCAGTCATTATTCAGACACGGTGTACAGAATGCAGAGGTGTGGCTAGCATCAGACCGTTAACTGGCTCTCAGCTATTTTGAAGGAATCAGTTGATTGGCTGACGTAACCAGGGTCATGACAGCTGTTGGCTTACGAAAAAACTGAGATTGTGTTGGTGATATACGAATAAATCAACGCACCCATGGCTACTTAAACCATAGAGTACGGCAGTATGAAACAGAGGAGGGCCCAAAGAGCTACTGCGTGACAGTTGGTGTACCGCAAGGATCTGTTCTTGGACCAACCCAATGGAACGCTATGTTTGATGGCATTCTTAAAATCGAAATACCCGCGAATGCTTGCCGGGATACACCGACGATATCGCACTGGTAGTGATTGATAAGCATATAGATAGACTGCAACATGTATGTAATGATGTCATAACAAGAATACAAAGGTGGTTGAATAACGCCAGCCTGGAACTAGCTGCCCAAAAAACAGAACTGGTGCTGATCAGAAGGAGCAAGCAGAGAGAAAAGCTGTCAATCAGTTGGTGTCGGACGATGTACCATAATCTACGTCATAGCTAGCAAAATGCCAATAAACATCCGGGCAAACTTACAGAAGAGGTTGTACTGCTCGCAAGATACGAAGCCGGCAGAGGAACTCAAGCAAGCAGAACGTTCTACCTCGATAGCTGACTGGCAATCAAAATGAGACCAGTCATCAAAAGGCTGGTGGACGCATAAGTTGATCCCACGGATTAACAAGCGAATCTGTCAAAAACACGGAGACGTTGATTTCTTCCTAACGCAGCTATTAAGTGGACACGGATGTTTCCAAAAAATATCTGCATCGCCTAGACTTGGCTGGTAGTCCTTATTGTTCAGAATGCTTGGTCGAAGAGGAAACGGTCGAAAATGTGACTTTTTATTGCAACAGGTCCGTTGAGGAACGCGATGACCTAGCAAGAGCAACAAGGGTGTTTCGGACGCCCAATAACCTACTACCACAAATGCTTGAGTCGAATGAAAAATTGAGAGCGGTACAAGCTTTTGCAACACGAATTATGGTGGAACATTGATTGGTGGCGAAGGGATGATGCGAGACGAACGCGGCAGCAACCATAACTGTCGCATTGATAAAATACAGCAAGACGAAGAGCAGACGAATATAACTGACGATTGAATACATAGTTGCCGCTCGTTAGTTTGTTTTTTTTTTCTTCTTTTTGGGAGAGAGTCTTTGCTCAGGCTCTTAATTTGGATCACTGGCTGATGATGGCTAATTCTGTAAACGAACACAACTTATAAAGGGTGGTTAAATTTCAAGGACCGATGTTGATGTTGAATGTGAATCCCACCTAAACGTCAAGTTTCTTTCTGCATTTCATTTGACATTTTTCAATTTCAGACCAACTCAATTTGAACAATGGAAAGATACACAATCGAGCAACGGCGTTAAAGTTATTCAGGCTTATTATGAAAACGGGCGTTCAAATCAAAATGCAAAATGCGGGCGTTCGGAGAAAATCATCATGAGGCACATTTTCACCCCAGTTAATTCGTTAATAAGCAGAATTTCCGCATTTAGGCGAATGATAATCCAAGAGTGATTGCCGAAAAACCCATGCACACAACAAAGAGTGACTGTTTGGTGCGGTTTATGGGCCGACGGTATCATTGGGCCGTATTTGTTCAAAACTGAGGCCGGTCAGGTCAGGCAGTTACTGTGAATAGTGTTCGCTATCGTGAGATGATAACGAACTTTTTATGGCCCGAATTGGAAGATATGGATGTGGACGATATGTGGTTTCAACAGGACGGTGCCACTTGTCACACAGCTAACGAAACAATGGCTCTTTCGCGCGAAAAATTCGACTGCCGAATAATCTCACGTCGCGGCGATGTCAATTGGCCGCCAAGATCATGTGATTTGACACCGTTGGACTTCTTTCTTTGGGGTTATTTGAAAGAAAAGGTGTACGTCGATAAGCCAGCAACAATTCAAGAGTTAAAGGATGAGATAATTCGGCACATTAACGGCATAGAACCTCAATTACGCCTCAGCTTCATCGAAAATTTGAACCATCGGATGGAGGTGTGCCGCCGAGGCCGTGGCGGCCATTTGGCCGATATTTTGTTCCATGCATAATTGAGCCATACCAATATTTTCATAATAAAGAGAAATGATAATAATTTCCTAAAAAATTTGTATTTTATTCAAAATCAACACCGGCCCTTGAAACTTAACCACCCTTTATTTCCCAATTTTATTCAAGCGAAAAGCGATCTATTTTCGAATATTCAACCATAATTTAAATTTTTGAAGGGTCTCGCATGTTATTTTAGCTATCAAAGTAAAAAAAAAATCTATTGTTCAAATTCCAAATGCTAGACGAACCACCCTGTATATGTATAGTATATAGATATTTAAATATAAATGAAAATTCAAGTGGATACGTTGACGTCAGTGATATCAAGTTTTCATAACATGAATTATAAAATGAAATTCCTTCGACTTTGACCATACGCATTTGCCGATTTTTGTATAATAGATAAATTAAAAATAAAGCAAAATTCAATTACTCAATATAAAACATGCACGCCGAATTGATGAAATCATTTTGGCTCTTTGATAAAAACAAAAATTAAAAAAAATTTACATAGTCACATAATTTGACGCATTTTTGTGTGCTAAGATAAGATTACAAAGAAATTAATAACGGAAATTTGCCTACTTAGAACGAGAAGGTGCAAGGTCGATTGGCTGGGTAGTTGGTTGGTTAGTTAGTGCGGGCGGTATTTTCAACTAAAACCGACGCTTTATATAAAAGTATGCAAAAAACTCGTCCCAACAACAACGTCGCCTACAAATAAATCAATTTTAAGAAAAACTTAAGACCATCTCCAAAATACTTCAATCACTTGGCATGTAATCGCTAAATAGGAACTTTTTTCTGAATGTGCTTTTAAGATTAGGGTCAACGTGTAACATTTTCCGTCTCCAACTTTCTCCAATTTGTGGCATGCAACCTAATGTTGTTCCACCTATAGTCTTATGCCATCTTCGAACGGCAGATGATGTTTTATGAGGAGCTTTTTCATGACAGAAATACACTCGGAGGTTGGTCATTACCTGCTGATGGCCGGTGGCTATTAAAAAATAACCTTTCCGGGCATTTGGTGTTTCATGCACAATTTTTTTTAGGAAATTGCAAGACAAACAACTGTAAATGTATAATTAATTGAGAAAATGCTGCTTAACTTAAAAATTTTAAGTTGGAATATGAGCATAAAGTTTAAATTAGAGCTGCCATAACCAACTGATCGAACCGAACTATAAGCAACACTGTAATCGATTAGCTATTTGACATGACATCGATTAGATTAGGTCCGTTGTGGTCCACAACTTTCGATAGATTCTTCACGAGGTTTTCACTTTGACCTCATGGTCCTTTGTGCCCAAGCTATGACCATCGAAATACTCTCTCTTGAGAGTTGAGCAATTTTCCTCACCTTTTCTTATCTACATATTTGTGGTCAAATTAGACCGGTCGTAACACAAGTATTTTTTTCTCTGCATGACCTATTGCCCTCCTGAAGAATATTATTTTTGTATGCTTCATTTGCAAGTTGCCATAGGAATTCCAGTATTTCCTCTGTTTTTAAGCAGTGGAAGATTAGTACCCTTTTCTGGCTGGCTCATGGGCCTTGCAATTTCCTTCAATATTTCTATGTCTCGGAACGCAGATTCTCGGCTGAACTAGAAGACGGTGTGCTAATATCATTAGAGCTGCCAGACATTCCTGAGCAGCCTTTCATCTTAGTATAACTGCCTCCATTGATTTGATAGCCGCCTGGTTGTCCGAGAAGATATTTATCGTGGCTTT
This sequence comes from Anastrepha obliqua, assembly GCF_027943255.1. NCBI lineage: Eukaryota > Metazoa > Arthropoda > Insecta > Diptera > Tephritidae > Anastrepha > Anastrepha obliqua. Next base: position 25,277,152 of record NC_072893.1, on the reverse strand, counting down.
TGCTACGACGTATGTTTTAGTTACCTCCTTTATGGCTAAGACTTCTGCCTCGTAGACGCTAGTCCGGAAATCGGACATTTAATTCTAATGCTAATTCTTTTGAAAAAAACTCCATAGCCTGTTTTATTTTCTAGCTTGGATCCATTCGTGTAAAAATTTTATTTCCCCTCTTCTCCATGGTCTTTGAAATTCTCTTCTTGACGGTATGTTAGTCTTGAAGAGCCAATCGAAGGTGGGTTTAGAGAAAGACTAGTTGATTTGTACTACTCGATAACTACTCATAGTATGTAGTATAGAAGCGTGGCCGAGTCGGCGGGTCTTCCATAGCGCCATAATATCTAAGTCTAATAAGTCTATGCGCTGAAGCGGCGGCCACGTGTTTTCCTACCAGATTTAGAGTAGGCAAGTTGATTACCACCTCGAGCGCTTTATTTGGGGTGGTCTTTAAAGCTTCGGTGATGCATAAAAACGCAATTCTTTGGACCTTGTTCAGCAGATCCATTCATACAAGTACTCCATATAACAAAATAGGCCAAACTACGGAAGTCTAAAGCAGAAGAAGTCAAAGTGTAATACGAGGTGTCAATCCCCATTTGATTCCGACCGCGTTTTTGTTTTCTTTTTCTTGAAACTACTTTTTCCGTCGTGGTCTGCATCATAACTCATACAGTTTTTTATATATTTTGATGCGGTTTTTTTTAATGTTTAAAAGTGTTTTCTTTATAGTCTGTCGAGCCGGATTTTTGATATTTTTATTAAAAAATTGTATAAACATAATTAATTTATTAATTAATTAAGTGCGGCTGCCGTGGCCGAATGGGTTGGTGAAAACGTCGGTTCGAATCTCGGTGAAAGATCAAAAATTAAGAAAACATTTTTTCTAATAGCTATCGCCCCTCGGTAGGCAATGGCAAACCTCCGAGTGTATTTCTGCCATGAAAAAGTTACTCATAAAAATATCTGCCGTTCGGAGTCGGCTTAAAACTGTAGGTCCCTCCATTTGTGGAACAACATCAAGACGCACACCACAAATAGGAGGAGGAGCGCGGCCAAACACCCTAAAAGGGTGTACGCGCCAATTATATATATATAATTAAAGGGTTACATTTATGACGCAAGGCGCATACTTTTTTTAAATTCTCGTAAATTGCAAAATATTTCGAAATTCAACATTTCAAGGAGAAACGATGCAGACCGCGAAGCAACTTTTTGAAGTGAAGCTTCTTAGGCGTCGATAAATGAGCGAGAATGGAGAGTAAAATTTCAAGGCCATGCAACGTTTTGGGCATTTTCGTTCCGCGAGAGAGGAAAAAGATATAACGTAGAGGAAAACAAGAGAGGTATACCTTATATTAATCTTAGATACACTTTAGGCTATTTTTCATGAGTTTTTCCTCATGGTTGCTAATTTCTAGAGAGAAATAACACTGCCTACTTTTTGGCGGTCGACGCTTCTCCGTGTTTTGTAAATTTTGTCTATTTGTATTCTCTGCAAATGTTGTGAATTTATTTAAATATATATTCTTTCTCTCTCTCTCTCTCTCATTCTCTCTCGGTCTCTCCCTCTTTCTTGGTCTGCCTTGAAAGTTTCACTTCTGTTATGTGTACTACGCTACACGCACTTTTTTTCATTGTACTTTCGGTCACGTGAATTTTTATGTACTAATTTTTGTAAAAAATAATTAAAATAAATGTTTTATAAAGTGAAGAAAAATTAAAATATTTTTTTTTTATATAGCAAAGAAAAATTAAAAGTCATTTTTTTATAAAGTAAAGAAAAATTAAAATAATTTTTTTATATAGTAAAGAAAAATTAAAATAATTATTTTTTAAAGTAAAGAAAAATTAAAATAAATTTTTTATAAAGTAAAGAAAAATTAAATAAATTTAAATTTAAAAACGAAAATAAATTTTTTTATAAAGTGAAGAAAAATTAAAATATTTTTTTTGTAAAGTTTAAGTACTAATAAACAATGCATAAAATTTTTTTATATTTATTTCTATCTGAAAACAGTTTTCTTTTAGCGCATTTTTGACGCTGCTGGACGTATGTGACCCCTGAAACCGTGATTGACAAATCAGCGTAAGCAGTGAAGTAGTAAACCTCTCTCTCTCTCTCTCTCTAAGGGTCAGCAACAAAAAAGAGTTCACTACCCAAATCTAGAGAAGGCGGGAGGGGACACCTCCCTGAGAGGTACCTCTGCAGACCTGTCTGCTTGTTCGTGCTCGATAACACAACAAATTTTTAATAGTTATTCCTAATTTATATAAGTAGGCGTTCATTAATGCCAAAAAAGCATTCGTTACTCAAAAATTGAGAGAACAAAGACAAATTTGCAAACAGACAAACTAATTTTTTGTGAAATTCGGTCTTTTGTGCACTTTTGGCCTTACGCCAGTTTATAGTCAGATGTGCTAAAATTGGAAATTTAACAAAAAAAAAAATTTTTGAATTTTTAAAGTAAACGGTTTTCCAATAACAGGTGTTATCCATCGCTATCGAGAGATGATTAACAATTTTTTATGGCCGGAATTGGATGGTATTAATCTGGACAACGTTTATTTTCAACAAGACGGCGCTACATGCCACACAAGCAACGAAACCATTGATATTTTACGGGAAAAGTTTCCGGACCGAGTTATCTCTCGAAGAGGTGATCACAATTGGCCACCGAGATCTTGTGATTTAACACCTTTTGATTTCTTTCTTTCGGGCTACGTGAAAGAGAAGGTCTATGCCAACAGCCCAGGGTTGATTCCGGACCTCAAAGATAGAATTCGTGAGGCTATCGAGGACATAGGGCGGCCACTTTGCAAAATAACACCTCTTATTCGAAAACCCTTTATATTTGTGGTAATTTTTTTAGACAACCCACAAATTTTTAAACAAACTCAGCTTTTATGCCTTCTTTTACCGGTTTTCGCAACTAATGGCAAATTTTTGCTTTCCCCACTCTTTGGAAGAGAATTTTGACTTATGCTCTTGATTTGGTTTGATGGCTGGCGATGGCTAATTTCGTTATCGAACAGAACTATCATAATATAATAAATATAAAAAGTAATGACGTCTAATAAAATTCGATAGCTGCACTCACTAAAATCACTTCACATCAAATGCAAATTGGAAAGCAAATTTGTTGCTGTCAAAAGCAAATAAGCAGATAATAAAATAAACCTTGAAAATATTGGTTAGAAACAGTAGCCGTTTTGGATGCGAGTTCCATAGTGCATTGTTTTTAGTCTAAGCAAATTGTTGTTGTAAATTTAAAAACACAAAAACATACCAAATCAAATTCTAGACTATTGAGCGCAAAGTTTGAAAAATCGTATACGAGTACTACTCTACTCTATGGATACAAAAGATTTTTTAAGCGCAAGACACAAAATTATTCTTATTCTACTTTATATAATTTGATTCACATCTGGTACCTACCTTACACAGCGGGCAGAGTAAGAGCACCCTTGTGCACTGCTGACAAATACTGTGCCCAGTCTTGCATAGCAAAATCGGTGTTTTCATCGGGTATGCACAACCGGGGCATTTGAGTTCCTCGATCAGACGTTCATAGTGATTGACGGATATCTGTTTGGGCGCTTCCGGCGATAAGGAGACAGGTCGTTCCACCATCCGACGCAATGTCGGCGCAGTTTCTTCCCTTAGCTGTACAGTCGCCACTTTGATTGGTTGTGGCAGCATAGAGCTGGTAATTAAAGTAGGTGCCAAAGTGGTCTTCGGTGTTGCTAGGCCTGATGCAGTGCTACTCGCACCACTAGAATTGGCTAAAGTTGGTGATGTTGGTGTTGGTGTAGTTGTGGGAGTGGGTACAGCGATTGGTGCAATCGGCGACGGCGGAACGCTTGCGATTGGTGATTTCGCCGCTGTCGCTGCTGCTGCTGTCGCCGTTGGCGTAGAAGGCACCGATGTGGCAGAGTAAGATTTCTGATCGCCAATACCAATGCTACGCGTACGACTCAACATAGGCGGTTTGGGTGGCGGTGAGCTCGTCTTACGCGGTAGCGTTGCATATTTAGTAGTGGAGAATTTTTCCGATGTCGTCTTTTCAAGGCCATTGATATCGGTTGCGCTGGAGCTACCCAACTTCGCACCGCCCACGTGCGCCTGTTCCTCGCGTGTATGTGTACGTATTTCATTGAGGACAGTTTCGGCGCCATTAATCGATTGCGTTTTGATCTCACTTTCGGTCTTCTCATCGATCGTATACTCGCTAATTGTGTTGTTGAGAAAGAGACGTCGCTTCTCATTGATCTTCTCGATGCTCTTTAAATGGCCAAGTATTTTCAGATCTTCATTGAGATCCTTGCGTAAATTGTTGGAGTTGGCATTGATGGTGTTGCTGGCTGTTGCGGCTGTTGTTGTTGTTGTTATTGTGGACTCACTCTTGCTGCTGCTGCTAGCTTGTGGACCATCACCAGCGCTCTGGTCGTTGCTGTCCGTTGACTTCTTATCGTTACCGTTTTTGGTTGCTGTGATGTCCTCTGCCTGCTCTTCCTTCTCAGTCGGCGGAACGTCGATGTCACTGGTGCTGGAGTTGATGGTGACTTTGGTGCTGTTGCTAGTGCTGGAAGTAGTACTCTTGGCATTAGTGAGGCTGGAGGTAGACACTACCGCTACAGTCGTAATTGCTTTGGCTTCATTGCCGTTCAGATCGCCGATCGGCACTTCGTGTATTACGTTCATTTTTTGGCTCAGATTTTGGAATTATATACAATTGTAAATTTAGTTGTATGGTCTTTAATTATTTTTGTTTCTCAATTTGATTTGATTTACGGTAATTACGAATTAAGTGAATATAAATACCGTACGTTTACTGCTCTGTTGGCAAAGTGAATTTTAAATTGTCGTTTCGATTAAATTTTCTGCTTGAAATTTCAGTTGAAAGCAACGCAATCATACATTTGCTACTTTTTAATATTCTTTATCTCTAAGGTATCTTATCAATTGCGGCCTGAGAACGTACCGGCAGCTCCCCACCGCGACAACCGCCAACACCATAACGGCCGTCGGAGAGTGTCAACGATAATCGATATAATAATTTGTAAACATCAATGAAATGAACAGGAAAAGAGTTTCAAGAGAGTGCCGTTAATTGGCTACACTCTGCCTATTCATTTCAAAGCTTACGCCAGCGGTTCTAATCTCGCCGCTAACAACCGAGCGACAGTTTGACATCATGAATTAACAAATCTACCATGACAAAAAGCGTTACCACCGTAAGTGATAATAAAAGGTGTAAATAAAGGCAAATTAAAGTGTTTATCTCATCCACTCACTCACGCCAAACAAAATCTGAAGAGATATGGAGCCGTTTGTTTGTTATGATAGTTCAGTTAGGGTGAGTCAGTGGTTGATTTTTTTACATAAATGCTGTAAAAAACGCCGTTGTATATTTTCTAATAAATTTTACTGCCTTGGTTAATCCCAAATGTAGCTGAGAAATGTCACCGATCTCCAAACGAGATGACTGTGACTCAGATACCGAAACGACCTGGATTTATATCCGGCCAAGAACTGTCACTCCAGCAGCATTCCCCTATTGTAAGTATGGGGAATGTTTATGCGCTACAACAAAAACAACAACTGTGACTCAGATGATAACTGCAAGGCTGAGAAGTTAGCTCGTCGTGAAACCAGCCTACATGTTACTAATATCAGGGATACAACAGATATTCTCTTTTTTTTCGTCTTGATTGGCGCGATAATCGCTTACGCGATTTCGGCCAAGTTTAACAAAAGCGCGTTAATCGTTTCTTTTTCGTGCAAGCCAACGCCAGTTGGAAACACCAAGTGAAGCCTAGTGCATCTCAACTAGTTCTTTCCAACGCAGAGGAAGCCTTCTTCTATCTCTGCTACTACCAGCTGGTACCGCATCGAATACTTTCAAAGTGGGCGCGTTTGTAGCCATTCGGATGACTTGACCTGGCCAACGTAGCCGCAAGATCTTTATTCGTTGCACCATGTCTATGTCGTCGTAAACCTCATACAATTCATTGTTCCATCATCTGCGATACTCGCCTTCACCAACATGCAAAGGTCCAAAAATCTTCCGCAGAATCTTTCTCTCAAGCACTCCAAGGGACGCCTCATCGGATGTTGTCATCGTTCAAGCTTCTGCGCCATACGATGGAATGGGGGTGATGAGAGCCTTATAAACTGTTAGTTTTGTTCGTCGGGAGAGGACTTCACTACTCAATTGCCTACTTTGTCCAAAGTAGCACTTATTGCCAAGAGAGAGAGGCAGGCATTCCCTTGCAGGTCTGCAAACTGCGAACAAATTACGATGAAAAGGTAGTGTTTAGAACTCACCTGTGCCTCCGAAACTTTGATAGGCAATAAGTGCTCAATGCACGAGGTCTCTACTTACTCTCAGTAGCCAAGATATTAGTCTAATAATTGCGGTCCTTACTAGACTGCTAGATTGGGCCTTTTCTGAAACGACTCCTATAGCCAAGTTGTGAAGGCGCATGAGACTATACAAACCCTTTTCTCGACTAGTGTCTGGTACTGTGCAGTCGAAGCGTTCAAAGGCACTTCTTTAATATACTTCTTTAAGGAAATCGGCATTAACAGTTCCATGAGCATTAAGGATTTAACGAAATTAGTTTTGAAATGCATTGGTTTCAGAGGAAAAGGCTAAGTTTTGATTCAATTAGAGCCAGAGTTCCGCGGAGCCTAATTTTGAGGTAGCTAAACAGGTCTGGCCTAAAATAAATGAATACAGAACTACGACCGTCAACAATCTAGACCGACCTTCCCTTAGGTTAGGGGTTGCCATCATCATCGAGCACTGCCTAATAAGAACATCAGAGAAACAAATGGGATTTCTGTCCAACGGGTTCTGTCACAGCTACAGCAACGAGGAGGAAGTGGAGATTATAAAACACTTTCTCTGGCACTGTCCTGCTCTTGTTGCCAGAACTCAAAGTTGCTGTCTAAACTCCTACTTCTTTGGATGTCTGGCAGACTTGGCATCTGCAAGCATCTACATAATTTCGTCGTTTGTAAGAGGGACGAAGTGGTTTCACCATATCTAGAATTAAAGGAGAAGATTTTAGCCTAAAAAAGTGGTGTCACAATGGCGCTCCAAAAGGATTTTTCAATAAGGGCGGGTAGATGTTGAAATGGAATAAAATGGCGTTTGCTGTGTGGCACGTAGCGCCGTCCTGCTGGAACCACATGTCGTCTAGGTCCATATGGTTCAATATGGGCCATAAGAAATTGGAAGGGCCACCACGTCTACCGAAAAATGGGCGCGATGCGCGCAACGTTTGCGTTAATGAACACTCATTTTGATAATAAAGTTGTATCATTTGAACGTGCTGTTCAATCGTGTAACTTGCCATGCTGATTTGGCATAAACCACTGAATAATAAACAAAAGATTTGACAGATGTCACCAAAACAAAATGGCTGCCACAGGGTGCCAAAATCGACCCGCGCCAATTGAAAAACCCTTTATAAGTGGGTATTTCTACATTCTTATAAAGGGTAGCAACCATTGTAACGTAGCCAAACTTAAATTTGGTCTTTTAAGGGCGCACGACCATCTCGAAAAGAATGTCCGTCTTTGTTTGCTGAGTTGAACAAAGTGGAGCAGCTTCGACAGTTTAATCGATTCCATGCGTCTAAGATTCAAGTAAAAAATTACCAAAAAGTAGAAAATCATGTCCAGGGAAGTGAGTATATAGACCAGCTCCATGTCAAGACTAGTTAGAGAAAGTGAAAGTCTTCCGTCGCTCAACTGGTCAGCTTTTGATAACGTGCTTTAAGAAAATTAAACTCGACAGATGCAAGCAGCTTCTTCGGTGACAATTTTCACTGTTGAAGATGTTTTTAATAAACAAAATGACAAAATCTATGCTAAAACTTCTAAAGACGCAAAAAATGTTGTTCCAAGGGTTTAACGTGGTGGGAGTGTTTTTTAAAGGCGTTGCATCTCTTCTTTTCTGCGAAAAAGGGTTTAAGACCGGGGCAAAAGTGTACCAGGAGGATGTCTTAGAAGGCGTGGTGAAGCAGTTGAGCAGTAATATCTTCAATGAATCTTCCAACAAGATTCCGCTCCAGCCCATAAGGCAAAAACTACCCAGCGGTGGCTAAAAATCAAAATTCCTGGGTTCGTAGCCGCAGAAGATTGCGTGTTTGGAGGTCCAGATCTGAATCCATTGGACTACAGTTAGTGGTCAGAATTGGAGAGAATGGCTTTTCAAAGACTTCAAGTTTCAAACAATCTTTGGCTCGAGCAGCGACGTCAACAGCCATAGAAACCGTGCGTGCTGCAAGAGCTGAATGGCCCAATCGTTTGAAGGCTTGTGTAAAAGCAAATGGTGACAATTTCGAATGAAAATTTAAACTTTTTTTGTTTCGATATTCACATGATTAAATATAACCAACTTCATTAAAAAAAAGTACAGTCTGTGTTAGAAAAAAGGAACCGCGATTATTCACGAAGTATAAAAGATAAATATTCAACATTTTATTATTGTACATGAAAGTTTATACAAAACTACGAGTCGCAATTACTCAATAAGCCGTGAAGTTTTCCTCGTTGTCGAGTATAGCCCGGCATCTTCTTCATGCTGGAACTAGCTTTTCTGCGTAGCTCGTCGACAAACAGGACTAGATTTTGCGAACTTGATGCACGAGTTGCTTTAAATCATGGACTGGCCTTCCGACAAGATGCGTTTTCAGAGTTCCCTACACATTTTCAATGCGTCTGGGGACTGGAAAGGCCAGTCTAATACTGTGACACCATTTTCTTGTTTTGTTGTCTCCCAATGAGTTTTTCTGAGAGCAGTGATTTTCATGATGTGGGTCGGCAGTATATGTTCGCCTCCTTCAGTCGGCGTTCGATGGTGTGGATACTCACATCTATTCCCGTTTTAGCAATGATTGTGTGTGCTTGGCGTAGTCACAAAGAAGGGTCCCACTTAAAAAGTTGGGCGATCCCTTTATCCTGCTTTTTTGTCGGCACTCGCTTCAAGCCGCGCTCGAAAAAGTCATCAACATTTTTGTATACCTTATACCGCTTATTCCACATCACAACAAACTTTTTTGATTTCTTAATCACTTTTGCAGCCGCGGCGTAAGATAATTTTGGCCCTTTCGAATGCGTGCATAAAAATGCCGCTTCAAACGCTTCGCGTACATCTCACTCATTTTTGTTTGGTTGCGTTTACGGGAAAGTTTCGAACGGCACTAACCTCAGTTAGAGCACTGGCGCCGTAGACCTTGAGTGGGACTATTATGCAGCAAAAAGCAGAACGAAATATATCTTGAAGTTACAAGAAAAAAACCGGTTCTTTTCTTCTGACACAGACTGTATTATAATTTCATATCTATGTAATAATGGAGTTAATTTGTAACAGAACTTATGGCAGGACTAAGCATAATAAGAAACAATTTAATTAAAAAATACTGTTGCTTATTTTTCTAGAATGAACACAATTTAAACAAATGTCTCAATAGTGAACATATACATTAACACTTGTCTTTAGTTCTGATTATTCCGATTTTCTCATAAAAAATTTTTACTTTTCAAAAACAACAGAAAAACGTCAGAAAATATGATGTTTTAGGTGTTAACATTTTTATGTCGCTCGCTGTGAGCAACGAGCTCGCTTTGATTACCCCAATAGGCACAAATTATTTGGCACTTGACTTTATGTCGCTGCTGCCTTAATTGTGTTCAGCGCAATAGTTTGGTACGCAGACTTGATGGGCCCGAAGATTGCAATTTGTGTGTATGTATGTATGTGTGTCACAAACTGTGTTTGTGCTAATGTCTGTGAAATTTTATTTATTGATTTCTTTATTTAGAAATTAATTACAAATTAATTATTGTACTTAGCATTCGCCATTATCTATACTAATAAATACTTGTCTATGTATTTGTATGATAAGACATGATAATTTTGCAGAGAATTAACGATAAAATATAATAAGATTATGAATTAAGAAGAAAAATATAGGACAGAAATATTTATTAGATATTTGCTTTGCTGGCGACGATACATTTTCCAATCACTCTAAATAACTGTCATCTTTATCTGTCTTGCGAAGAAGATGCGATGGTTTGTGGTTCTGAAATACGATGGGTTCTGATTGTTTTAATCCGGTGCATGAATGCAAAAGGTGTGAAGTTGTGAAGCCAATGGATCCACAAATTAGTCAGACTGATTTATTTTTACCGCTTAGGAGATGCAAATGAGTCGGTGACGCATGGCGAAATGTAAAAATTTACTTATCTATGAAAAATAAATACACATCTGCTATGCATGAACAAATGGGAGGTGAACGTGAGCTTACATTAAGTATGTTCATGAAGCAAATCATTTTTAACAGCTGTTACAAATTATCAACTTTTGGTTTTCATGTACCCAAAAAACTTGCAAAGTAGGGGAAAATGAGAGAGCACGGTTAGGTTAAATTTGGCAGCCGCATCGCACATAGAGACAGCGATGCCATTTAGGCCACGAAATGAGCCCGTTGTGAGCCGCAGGGGCTGCGCTACATATTTCTTTCCATATTGAACCATCCATTCCATAGGAGGGCCCCAGGGAAATCGCAGACGGCTACTGTCATTGGTTGCTGACTCTATAATTCTGTATGCAGCACCTATCTGGGCGGGGACCAAAAAGTCTAATCCACGGGAAGTCACCCAGACATACAGGCAAGGCGCGCTGCGTGTAGCTTGCGCGTATAGGACGGTGCCTGATGATGCAATCTGCGTAATAGCGAGAAAGATACCCCTAAACCTCTTGGCAGAGGAAATGTTTCGGCTTTATAAGAGACAGGGAAGGCGGCCCACACCAGGAGAAATAAGCAACGGAGCGATTGCTGACAATAGGCCGGTGGCAGCAGCGGTGGGATGAGTCACAAAGCGGACGTTGGACCTACAAACTCATACCACGTATTGATGAGCGGTTAATGAGAAAACATGGAGACATCGACTATCACCTTTTACAGTTGCTCAGCGGACATGGCTGTTTTCAGGAATACCTGCACCGTTTTAAGCTGGCAGGTATTCCTGAAAAGGTATTAAGGGATGTCCCTTTCTGTTCAAACTGCCCGCGTACAGACGAAAACGCAGAACACGTCATGTTTATTGCGACCGCTTTAGAGAGGAACGAGCTATACTAGAGCAAGCCCTGGGTCATCAACCATCCTCCAGCACCCTCATACGAGTGGTAAGTGGGATGCAGCGCAAACGTTTGCAGGTAAAATTATGACGCGACTTCGCCATATTGATTGGGAACGCAAAGCGTTTCAGCAACAGAGAAGGCGGACAGTCTCTGACGAACCGATGCCTCCTTTACTTTGGAATAACCTATAAACATAGTGGGGGTAATTGGGACTATCGACGGTGTATAGCCTTCATACGCCTACAGGAGAGAAACCTACGCAGGTACCTGTTGTGTCTTCGGACATAAACGCGGCTCTGGTTGGTTCGTTGGTTGCTTAAAGTGGTGATTCTTCCAGAATCCAACTACCGCTTCCGCGCCATTTTGTTGCCATATCCTCGTTACCAACTTGTTTAACGGTTATTTACAGCATAACTATATCCAGTCGGTGCGGTTAAGGAACCTTATTAGGTTGTTAACGTCTAAGCCAGATAGTTGTTCGAGATTCTCGATCAGCGGTTGGCCCAGGCTTAACATTCTGTCCTTCCATAGGGCAGGGCATTCACAGAGGAAATGGAAGATTGTCTCCTTTTTCTCCGGTTGTTTGCAACTGTGACAGTACTCAGAAGTTATACTTTTGTGGTCCCAGGGTAGAATTAGCCGAGGTGGAGGATTGTTATGGTATTAGTGGGAGCACGCCCCACATTCCATTGGTGTGACGGCACCTTTGAGATGTTTCTGACATTTTGATTTCAACCTCCTTAAAAAAAAAAATATTGAACCATCCTGAACTTCTGACAAAGCGTAAAAAGTTATTGATACCCAAAGTGTATAGATTATTTACATATATTCGTTAAGAAGAAGGATCTTAAATATCGATTACTGCTTCTGGCTAGAGCTGGGAATGTGGGCAAAAAAGGTGTTGAATTGTTTCCAATTTCTCCTTATTTCTGCAGCTACGACAGAAATCATGCTTGTAAACGCCTAATCTCCTTGCATGATTTCCTATGAGACAATGTTCTGTGAAGGCCCCTACGATTTTTTCTAAGTGTCTCATTCAGGTTTGAAAGCTGATGGGAATAATAATCAGCAGTTATCGTCTGGTTTGGTTCCAGAAGTTCGTAATAAACAATACCGGCCATATCCCACCCCACCAAATAGACAGGAGAACCTTCTTGAGGTGAAGGCCGTCTCTAGGGGTCGGTTCTGGTGTTTCATCTTTCTATCTAACCATTGGCGTTTGCGAGCAGGATTATTGTAAAGGACCCATTTTTCATCACCAGTAACGATACGCTTCAAAAAACTTTCATTCTCAAGCCGTTGCAGCAGCTGAGAACACACATTCACTCTCTGCTGAAGGTTGGCGACGGAAAGTTTATGCGGACCCATTTTCCTAGCTTTGAAACCTTTCCGAACTGAACCAGGTGCCTGTGAACTGTTCCATGCGATGAATTTAACCTCTGAGCTATCATATCGACTGTCAAATTTGGCTCAGCTTCCACGAATTCGAGCAAGGCGTCGGAGTTAAAGACATCAGGACGACCAGCGCTCGGGGCATCCTCCACGTCGCAGTTACCACATCGGAATTTCGAAAACCACTTTTGCGCAGTCCTTACACTCACGGTATCCTCTCCGTGAACAGTGTTTATTTCTGCAGCAGCAGTTGTTGCATTTTTACCACTTTTATAAAAAAAATACAAAATATGCCTCTTATACGCGTTCGAAGATTCCGTTTTATTTTTTAACAACACGCGCTTCTATCCGCGATTAAAATCACTTGTTGAATGCACAATATTTCAAAGAAAATATAAATACATAGTTCCGTTATATTCCCCGAATAATTTTTTGTATGCAAAAATCGTACAAAAGTGAAATTATGGGTAAAATACGCACGAACTTATGGACTGACCTGATAGTTTTTAACGATATGTTCGGCAAGGGACTGAGCCCAGTACCTACTGCTGGTATGTCATGCGAAAATGCATGCGCTCACAGCGACCACCTATTAACTGCATCGTGAAAAGAATTGAGAAGGTGAGGCCAATAACAGACCGTTATCCTGCTCTCAGCAAATCTGACAGAATTAGCTGATGGTCTGACGTAGCCTCACCATTTTATTTTTCACCATTGTTATTGGCCAAACCTTGTAAATCTATCAATCTTTCCAGTAACTCTGTATTTATTTTTCATTTTCAATTTAAATAATTTGTTACAAAGATATAACTTACTCCAAAACAAATACCATAAAAACGCAAGTTTCAAATTTTGTGGCAGATTTATGAAAATTCGATGAATTTTATCAAAACTTCAAAATTTTTTTATCAAAATTAAAAAAAAAAAAAATTGGGTACGCTGTTTTGCAGCCCATTCAATTTTAGTACAACAAAGTGCAAGTGTGTAGTAGCTCAAAGTTCTCGTTGATTTTTGATCATTTTTTCACGTGAAGGTGTTGCACATTTTGACAGCTTTGAATGAAAATATTCCACAGATCTGTAGCTTAGGTTTCCAGCAACTACATATAACCTTAAAAAAATCTCTATCTCTATCTCTGTTTCATATCGTTCAAATGCGTGCAGAGAACGTTAATGTATAGAGAAGTCTCAATGACAGGAACGTATGCAATTTTCAGGGGTACTCGTTTTGCGCGCGTGGTACACCACAGCCACATTTTTCACCAAAAGTTAACAGTAAGGGGCTGAATTATGTAAATTTAGCAGCAGTCGATAAGAATTTGTTGGTGATTAGAAGCAAAGAATGTTAGGAAGCTTTTTAATATGACCTATGTATTTGAATTTTCCAAATCATCCAAAATTATACATATGTTATGTCTGTCTGTCTGGTGTCTGTAAAACTTTGTTGAATCCCTTCAACTGAATCAAAATCCTCTATAGAAAACGCTTCATTACCAGGCGCACAGGAAGATGGCATATGCAAATGTAAATTTGTGAATTTATATACATTTGCGCATATGTATATGCTGTGTGTATGTATGCTCACCAGATACAGCTCAAAATAAAACGGCAAAACTTCTCAAGAAATCCAGCGGGCATTCAAAGGCGCAGCGCACATTTAGAAAACAATTTTTCTAAAAATTATTGGTGACAGCAACCTAGTGACAGTTACGTTGCACTAAAGGCTTTGGAGAAGGCACCACGAACAGATTTTATAAAAACAATTTTGAAAAAAAATTGTATGAAAAATGTTTTATAAACAAATTTTAATACAAAAATGTTTGTGAAAAACTTTTAACAAAAACAAGTTTTCTAAAGAAAATGTTTCTAAACAAAATTTTTATAAAAAAAATTGTATAAAAAAAATTTTATTAAAAAATTTTTGTAAAAAACTCTTAACAAAAAAAAAGTTTTCTAAAACAAATTTTTCTAAAAAACTTTTTTATAAAAAAAATTGTATAAAAAAATTTGAAAAAAAAAATGTTATTAAAAAATTTTTCTAAAAAACTCTTAACAAAAACAATTTTTCTAAAAAAAAAATTTTCTGAAAAAAATTTTCAATAAAAAAAAATTGTATAAAAAAAGTTTTTATAAAAAAAATTGTCTACGTCGATAAAATTCATCCATATTTCCATGTAAAATATAATTGTGAATACTATTATGTATTTTTTTTTTACACAATTTTTATTATTATTATTTTGTTTTTTACAAAAATTGTTTTTATTACAACTTTTTTACAAATTAAACTTGTTAAAATTAAAAAAAAAAAATTAAAAAAAAAAATTTATAAAAAAAATTGTGTAAAAAAATGTATAAAAAACATTGCATGTGTCGAAAAAATTCATCCATACTTCCATGCAGAATATAATTGGGAACACTCGGTTACAATTTCAAGTCAATCGGCCAATTTGTTTTTCCAACTTGAAAAATGAAGATTCAAAAAAACGCATTTAAAGTTTTCGGTACGGTACGCACCAGACTGAGAGAGGTAGATTTCTTGCATTTAGTCCGTTTCCCCACCTAACTCTTTTCAGTATTTCATTCAGTTATTGCCGCAACTTTTAAGAAAAAAAAAATGATATTAGAAATTTCCGCTACGGCCAAACACCTGAAATATACAAATTCTTAAACACGCAAGGGGCATTCGTGCCTTGCGCAATACACAGTGCATGACAGAAGATTATATCGCAACCTTCGAAATGGACAAATCTAATTGCAAGCTGTTCAAATAAAGTGTAAGGTGTTGTATTATAGTAGTTTTGCTTATTTGCATTACTGGGAAGTCGTACGGTTTTTATTTCATTGGCAGTGTTCACTTTTTTATTTTCTTGTTAGTCGAATGCGAGTACACGTTCTTTTTGTTCACAATTAGCTTTATTTATCAATGAAGAACAACGCAATCATTCCAGTGCCGCTCTAACATTTCTATATCACTTTAGAAGAATGTTTTATCTTTTGTCTCAAAATAGGCCTCAGTTTTAGTGATAGTCTCTTCATTCGAGCGACGAGAATTTTTTTTAGGTCTGCCAACAGTTAGCAGTCGCTGGGAGCCAAATATGTCAAATAGAGTGGATGTGGGAGCAATTCGAAGTTCAATTCATGTGTTTTTGCTATTGTTCCGATTGACTTGTGTGTGACATGGTGCGTTGTCGGGATGAAACAAAACAGTGAGCAAACGCGGCACCCGCTTCGAACAGAACTTTCTCTTAGTCAAATGCTCGAACAATATAAAGCTAACTCATTCTTTTGAGGCCTTTACGATGCCAGCTGACTAACGCATCCTCACTTTTCGATCAATCAAAACGATTTTGTGGATTTTTCTTTGAGGTTTTCTGGTTTTACCGCCTCATTGCCTTAATTGGACGTCCACTGCGTTGTGCATCATCGGCGTCTCTCCGGCCACGTTTGAAGGCAGCAAACCATCGTTTTATTGTTGTTTCTGATGGAGCGGAGTCCCCATAACATTTTTCAAGCCATTGTTTCGCTTGAATGGTATTTTTTCCCATCCAAAAGCAGTGTAAATTAAAACACGAAATTCCTTTTGATCCATTGTTTTGAAAATAACAAAAGTGGCCTCACTCTTAGCACAATAACTCACGAAGTAATGAATAGAATATTATGGAATTTGAACAGCTGTCTGTTCGAGGTTAATACTAATTGAAAAAGAGGTGAATGCAATAAAACTAGCGCCATCTAATATGTGTTAGGGCGGCGACTTTTCAGCCCATGTGTTAAGTTATATAGTCCGAATACATACCCCTATCTCATCCACTGAAGGGCAGAGAGTGCCTCCTCTGTAATGAAAATGTTAAGTAGAGAAATATAGGTTTCAGCTAGCCATATGCCACTTGGAGTACACAGATAGTTATTGCGTTATTCCATGAGGCAAACGTTAAAAAAAAATCTGAAGGTATATCTGTAAGGATGAAATAGACTTAGTAGGTAGGTTATGACACATTTAGATCTGCCGTAGATCGATTGTGATGCCACTGGAACTTATCCTTACACTATGGGTTCCTTTTTAAACCATTCTCTAGCTTTTGTAAACGAGCAAAGCTTCGTTAGTTTTAGATGCGCCATACTCGTATCCGCTACATCTGTTAAGAATGCACTACCAAGTGCGCGAAGTCTGCTGGTCTGCTGACTAAGCCTTAGCACTCCCATAGGAGGTGTCTGATTGTTTCCACTTCTTCCGTGTTAAGACAGCTGCCACAAAAATCGCCAACTTTCTAGCGTGGTTTCCTATTAAACAGTGACAAGTTAATACATCTCTCAGGTTTCTTGTAACTTTTCCATGAAATCTCGACAGGTTTTTTAAGCGACCGCTGTTCCATTTCGGCCATGCCCGTTTGCTTAGTTCGCATTTGCTGAGGTTTTGCCAAATTGTATTTACCATGGATGGTTTCCCTATCTATTACGAGTAGCAATTTACAAGTGGCTATGGGCATAGGTTTTCCAATTGGATATCAAGAGTTGTACCAATTCTGTCAAGTTCATCTGCTTTGCCAGCAGTTCCATTCATATGAAGACATCAAAATGTGGCCTGATCCGTGGATAGCCTCAATAGATGAACAGTTTCACCGCGATGGTATACGAGATCTACCAGAAAGATGAGAAAAAGTAGTAGCCAGCGATGGACAATACTTTTTCGCGCTTAACTCCCAATCCGTAATTAAAAAGCGAGATTTCCCATACAAAATTTTTCTCCAAAAATCTGACATTATAAAATAATCTAGATAATAACGATACTTTTTGACATACAACCCTATGTTTTCTGTGTTATCGATAAGTATTGTTACGAATGTAAGGAGAAACATCAAAAATAAAAACTAAATGAACCGGCAAAAAAAACAGGTCTTTAAACATAATTCTAATAAAATGTTTGTTAAATACAGGGTGGCGCACGAATCGTGCTACAAAAACAAAACGTAATAACTTTTTTTCTGTGTGAGTAATCGGCTTTTTTTTTATTTTGCAGATTAGTATTTAGATTTACAAAAAATGGAGGCTTGGGATACCGAAAAGAGGATTTGGATAGTGCAGCGGTACCATGCTTTGCAGTCCATCATTTCCGTCCAAAGGGAATTTAGGCGGGAGTTTGGCGGCACTCCCCCGAGCAGATGGACCATTATGAGGCTGGTGAACATGTTTGCTGAATCTGGAAGCATCGCACGCAGACCGTACCATCGAGATCCCCATGTTCGGGTCGAAGCCACAATCGCGGCTGTAGCATCGTTAATTCAGGCAAATCCAAGAGTTTCGACTCGTAACTTGTCGGCGCAAATTGGAGTTAGCAGACGGTCATTGCAGCGGATAGTTCATGATGACTTAAACTTGTTTCCGTACAAAGTTCAAATCACAAGCAAATTAAACCCTCTGGATTTGCCTATTCGCCTGGAATTTTGCCAAAAAATTATTGAAATGGCCGAAGAAGACAACAACTTCATAAATTGCTTGTTTATGTCTGATGAGGCCCATTTTGATCTAAACGGCAATGTAAACAAGCAAAATTGCCGTATATGGAGTCAATCAAATCCGCAAATACTCCATGAGATGGAACTGCACCCAGAACGAGTCACAGTGTGGTGCGCAGTTTCATCAAGGTGCATTGTCGGGCCATACTTCTTCGAAGAAAACGGTGTAACAGCGACTGTAAATGGGGACCGTTATTTAAACATGTTGAAGGAGTTTCTTTATCCAGAACTGCGGCGAAGACGTATCCCTTTTAACAGCATTTGGTTCCAGCAAGATGGAGCAACTGCACATATAGCCAGACCGGTTATGGAGGAGCTTCAACGAAAATTTAGAAATAAATTGATATCCAGAAATTCCACTTTCCGCTGGCTCCCTCCCAAGGTCACCTGACCTCACTGCACCAGATTTTGTTTTATGGGGTTATCTCAAACAAGAGGTGTATAAAGCAAAACCAAGTAATTTGACTGAATTGAAGCAGTCCATCACAACAATAATTGAGGCGATCCCGACTTCAACCCTTCAGTGCGCAATGAACAATTTTCTCATCAGTTGTCGCATATGCGTGAATGAGCATGGAGGTCATTTACGTTCTATTATTTTCAAAACTAATTAGTTACATAAAATAAAATTGAATCATCTATACAATAAAAAAACAAAAAGTTAAATACATTGATTAGAAAAAAAGTTATTACGTTTTGTTTTTGTAGCACGATTCGGGCGCCACCCTGTATTATTAATTAGGGATTCATTTTACAGAGAAAAGCGTGTATCCAAAACGTTTTGTCCTCTTATTACTTATTATAAAATGTAATATCGAATTCATTATCGAATATCAGTAAACGTCGGATTTCTTCCAATTGTTTATTATAAGCAGCCAATTGTGCAATTAAATTAGCTATTGTTTCTCCTTGCATTTTCTTCATATCGTTTATAAGAAATAAAGAAACCAAAAACACCGAAATATTCCACCAAAATAATTTCTATGAAGAAAAACCTGTCAAAGCAGTATTAAAAGCTGATTGTCAATTTTGCAGGTAAATTGCCATATATGAAAGGGGAGATTAATTTAGTGGATTTATAGGTGATTAATGCATATGTGAACGTATTATTAGACCACTTTCATAATTATGGACACATATTTACATTAATTATTCTGCTTGCTACTGTTGTAGGAGGCTCCCCCAAACGTACAAATTCAAACGATTGCCGATATTACAAAGCCGAAACAAAAAGTTGGTGCTGTTCTTTACGATATTAATATAAATTTAAATTATGTGCAAGTCTGTGCGGCTACACGTTATCTAAAAGATAAAGATTGCGCTTTAATTGCAGCCGGCACGGACTGGCTGTTGCCAATGACAACCGATTTAACAATACCAGGTTTGTTTCTATACCTTTTCACCTGTAATTTGCTCATTAATTTTCGCTTTGTTTTTAGGATTCTGTGATACGCTCGAAACAATACAGAGGTTTACGCACAAGGAGGCTATAATTGTCAGCAAACCGGCGGCATTGTTGGGTGACATAGTGAAGGAAATTTACAAATTGAAAGATCCAAAACGTTGCCTGTTTATTGGCGATTCTATGACGCACGATATACGCTTCGCTCTCGCAGTTGGCTTTCAAGCGTTGCTGGTTTTGTCCGGTAGCACTCCGAAAGAGGAAATGTTGGCAGCCGACATTGAGCAGCAACCTGATTATTACGCGGATGGCATAGCCGATTTCATAACACTTTTTGAAAATATTACAAATGCTTAGAGTAAAACCGTAGTAGTATTATTTTTACTAAATGTTGGCAAGTATGTATTTTTATAGCCTTGCAAAACGTATTCGAAATATAATAAATCTTCATATCAACCAGCCCATGAGTAATAAAATCAATGTTTTTTATATGTGTGAGACCTCATCATGTTGGTCTTCTTGCCGCGGGGATGAGGCTTAAGTGATCATATCATGGGGACCAACCCAACATGAACTAAGAGGGAAGCTCCATATGGGGATTGGCTAGCCATCCATCTGCTTTACGGCGTATTTGGTGGCCATCCAATCACCATGCGAAGATCACCGTACCGACGAAGATTCCTAATTGTTGTTCTTAAACCCCTGCCATCCCATTATTTCCTCTCCTTGCCCATCTCCTAATCCGGCTAAGGAAGAGGCTCTTCTGCGTTCTCCGGCTGGGACCAATGGTGCTGCTTCGGATAGCAAGAACAGGTAAAGGATCAAGCTTGATAAGGGGAAGCTGAAAGCCAAAACTCGATACAAGCGGCGGCCAAAGTTCAACCTGACCAACATGGGTTAATCCAGATTTAATACCCTTTTGCTGGAGCTTTTTCCAGTTCTCGTAGCACTGCTGATACGCCATCAAATACTTAGGAATAATGCCAGCTAAAAGATTGTCTTTCAAAGCACACTTCGAGTATGTCAG
Organism: Anastrepha obliqua; assembly: GCF_027943255.1. Taxonomy (NCBI): domain Eukaryota; kingdom Metazoa; phylum Arthropoda; class Insecta; order Diptera; family Tephritidae; genus Anastrepha; species Anastrepha obliqua. Next base: position 25,256,660 of record NC_072893.1, on the reverse strand, counting down.
CGAAAAAGCATCCAACCCTACGAGGACCAAACAAAAATCACCGTCAACTTTTGGCTAATGTCACTAAAAGTCATATTTGGTATGGAGCACCAATTTGGGCGAATAAAACGCATAATGTATTATACTTCCGATGTCTCGCACAGACTACCCATCGGTTATGCGCACTACGCGTATGTAGCGCATTTAAAACGCTGCCCGACGTTGCAGCCTTAGTGCGATCTGGCATGCACCCGCTAAACATATTAGCGATGGAAGCTGCCCATAGAGGCCCATAAGCTCGTCTACTCGTGTGGCGTTACGAGAAAATTGTATCTCGATGAGTGTCAAAAAAGGTGGGATAACTCTGTAAAAGGGCGTTGGACGCTCAAATGACTTCCCAACCTAAAACTTTGATTAACGAGGCCATATGGAGAAGTGGACTTCTACCCGACCCAGTTTTTGAGTGGATATGGATGCTTCAAAGACTATTTATACAAGTTTAACCGCGACCGCGACCGTGACCGCTGTAGCCAAATAGGTTGGTGCGTGAGTACTATTCGGAACTCGGACCAAAAAGAAGAAACAGTTTTTTTTTAATAGCGGTCGCCCCTCGGCAAGCAATGGCAAATCTACGAGTGTATTTCTACCATAAAAAAGCTCCTCATAAAAAATATCTGTCGTTCGAAGTCGGCTTGAAACTGTAGGTCCCTCCATTTGTGGAACGACATCAAGCCTAACGCCACAAAGAGGAGGAGGAGCTCGGCCAAACACCCAAAAAGGTGTGCCGCCAATAGTAGAAAATAACATCAGGCAAATGACCACCACGACCACGCTTACAGGACAATATCCTTTTCATGAAATTTTCCATAACACAATTGCTAAATGGCTGCCCTATGTCCTCGATAGCCTCACGAAAACCATCTTTGAGGTCTTGAATCGACACTGGGCTGTTGGCGTAGACCTTCTCTTTCACGTGGCGCCAAAGAAAAAAGTCACAAAGTGTTAAATCACAAGATCTCAGTGGCCGGTTGTGATCACCTCTTCGAAAGATAACACGGTTCGAAAACTTTTCCCGTAAAAGATCAATGGTTTCGTTGCTTACGTGGCACGTTGCGCCGTCTTGTTGAAAATAAACGTTGTCCAGATCAATACCATCCAATTCTGGCCATAAAAAATTGTTAGTCATCTCTCGATAGCGATAGATAACACCTGTTATCGGAAAACGCATTATTTCACAGCTGGTCGATGATATTTGTCGAGATTTTGGTCAAAAAAGTGTTCACAATATGAGCCTTGTGAGACGGTGCGTTATCAGGGTGCAAGATCCATGAGTTTTCTTTCCACAAATTGGGCCCTTTTCCTATGCATATCCTTTCTCAAACGTCCCATAACTTCCAAATAATATTCCTTATTTACCGTAGAACCGTTTGGAATGAATTCCGGGTGCACAACACTCGAAGATAATCAAGGAAAACCAGTGGTATGACTTTCACTTTTGTCCGACTTTGAAGTGGTTTTTTGGGTTTCGGCTCAGGTGGATAGCGACATTTAGCCGCCTGGTTGCTTGTTTACTGGTTTGCATGTCAAACTCATATATGGTACCCACATCTCATTACCCGTTATGATGCGATGTATAAACGTTGGGTTCGAATTCACGTGCTCAAGGACGTCTTCAGCCACCTTCTTCCGGTAAATTTTTTGAAAGAAATTCAACTCTCTTGGAACGAGTCCAGCAGCCACGCATCTCATGCCCCATTCAGGTTTAAAATGTTGCAAATTAATTTGTGAGACACCCTAAGGTCCCGAGCTACCTCCCTCAAACTTAAATGATGGTTTTCCGGCAACATTTCCCTGACTTTGTCGACATTTTCATCCGCTGAAGACGTTATTGGGCGACCAAAACGGGGCAAATCTTCCACGACTTCTCGACCCCCTGCAAAAGCCTTATACCACTCGTAGACCCGTGCTTTTGATAAAACACACTCGCAACATTTTCAACGATTCGGCATACGAAATCCCGTTCAAAACACAAAATTTAAAACAAACTCTTTGTTCGATATTCTTATCCATAGTGAAAATCGCAGAGCACACCTGCGATTGACTGATATAATTAAATGGCAAAAACAAGCTAATTGACAGATCACAAGTGACTAATTGACAGTTATTTCAACTCACACTGAAGGGTTCCAAGGAAGGCAGGCAGATGTAGCAAAATGCATTTATTCGTACACTTTCAGCTCATAATATTATTGGTGCAAAAGTAACAGTAAAAATCGTTTGTGTTTTTACTAATACTGCTGAAAACGAAATAAGATTGGTTTTTCTTAGTTTTTATGGCCGATTCAGTTTGAGTTGCGCGTCTCAATTGAAAGTGGCAAAATGAGAAATTCGTAGAAGTATTATTATTGGGTTGGCAACTAAGTAATTCCGGATTTCACTCATGGATGGCTTCAGTTGAATTTTTGGGTTTGCAGACGTAGTACAAATCAAAAACACATTTGGTTATTTGATAGTTGGCAATTCAGCTGTCAATCGGTAAAAAAAGTTTTTTCATCGGTTGCGTAGTTTTCGTTTGGCGTTCGACGAAAAATGGAAAATCAAAAGGAACATTTTCGTCATATTTTGCTTTTTTATTTCCGCAAAGGGAAAACCGCATCGCAAGCTCATAAAAAGTTATGTGCTGATTATGGCGACGAAGCCTTAAAAGAACGCAGTGTCAAAATTGGTTTGCCAAATTTTGTTCTGGTGATTTTTCACTCAGAAATGAAAAACGCTCTGGTCGTCCAGTTGAAGTTGATGACGCCCTAATCAAAGCAATAATCGATTCGATTCGTCACAGTATTCGGATCGTCACAGTACAACATGTGAGATTGCGGAGAAGCTTCATGTATTACATAAATGCATTGAAAATCACTCAAAACCACTTGGCTGTGTTCAAAAACTCGATACATGGGTTCCTCACGAACTAAAAGAAACGCATTTAACGCAACGCATTAACAGCTGATGTGTCCTCGGAGACAGACGTTTTTCAAAATTAAGTGATAGGAATGTCAAAGAGATAATAGCAGAAATCATCAACGAAAAAAAAAAAATGAATATACAGCGAGAGTAAATGTTCAACAAGGAAAAAAAAATTTTTAATTCAGCATTTGTGGAGAATATAAAGTCTGCTTTACGAGATTACATAAAGCGGGAATGGGAATGTAAAAAATGTCCTGCAGTGGCCCCGATGATTGATGAACTGCAAAAAATAGTGACTGAAAATAACGTTGAAGAAGTCACGTTTACTCAATGGATCAACACTGATCGGTAACTAAAAAATTTTAAATGAATTAGCAGTGCAATTTCTTGTCAACTTTTTTTGCAGCTGTGATATAGTACAAACGACGAATAATATAGCTGAGTTTTTGAAAAAGTTAAGGGGTAACACCACTGTAGAAATTTCAAAAAATTGATTTTTTTTTTCTCAAAACACGTTTTCTGAAATTGGCACGCAGCATAACTCAAACAATTTTAAATATTTTTAATCAGGTTTTTCACTACGTCTGTAATAGAGTTTTTTCCTTCAAATGCTTGCTAATTTCACAAAAATAAATATTTTTTAATTTACGTGTTTCTCTAGCTATTCTTATCTAGATTAAGAAAAAAAATCTTTCTTTGTTCCAGATTAAAATTTGCACCCTCTGTGCTGCGTGCCGCGGAGCTCCTTCAAGAGAAACCACATTACAAAAATGTCTCCAATGCCGCCATTTTGTAAAATTTTTCGATCAAACTTTGTAGTTTTGTATTTTAGTATATAAGTAATAACTTCCCAAATCAGAGTGATTGTTTTCCCTTTCCTTCTATACAAAAAAATTCTTTAAAAATCGTGTTTATTTTACGCGTGTACAGTGGTGTTACCCCTTAAGTAAATCTTCGCTTCCGTGTTAAAGCAAGACTTTTTATCAAAAGCCCAAGCGACTTACTTTGTTAGAAAAAAAAAATACTGCAAGTGATGGGAAATTCGTTGTCACGTTAGAGTTTGCAGAAAACTACACAATTCAAGTGCAAGATGCGATCCAAGCTCATCACTGGTCAAATACCCAAGTGACCATTCACCCGTATGCCATTTACTATTTTATCGATAGTAAACAGCATCATTTAAGCTTTGTTATCATTTCTGAAAAACTAACCCACGATACAAGTTCGGTTCACTTATTCAACACAAGACTTGTTAAATATCTTAAAAGTAAATTTGGATCCAGAAATATAAAAAAGTTTTCTTTTTTCTGATGGAGCTGCATCGCAGTACAAGAATAAATCTAACTTTTTGAACCTATATTACCACAAAAAAGATTACGGAATCGAAGCCGAAGGGAATTTCTTCGCGACTTCCCATGGCAAGGGAGCGTGCGGTGGGGTCGGCGGAGCAGTTAAAAGGCTAGCCCGAAAAGCAAGTACGCAGTGTGCTACTGGAAATCATATTCGCGATGCTAAAGTTCTTTTCGAGTGGGCCAAAGATGCGTTTAAATCGCTAGATTTCGTTGTTTGTTCGCAAAAAGATCAAGATGCACAGAAAAAACAATTTCCAAACGCTTCAATAAGGCAATAGCTATCAAAAAAACGCGGCAATTTCATCACTTCGAACCTGCAAGTAACAAAACGATTCGAAGTAAAATCTTCTCCGAGGACACATCTTGTTTCGAGAGTATTATCACTAATTAAATTTTGTTTTCATGTAGATATGGATGTATGTAATAAAAATTCTAGTAATTAAACACCTCACTTTTTGAATCTTTAATCCGTTTTTATGTCTTTTTAAAACTGCGAAGCGCGGCGCGTTGCACCAGACTATACTGCGCATCAAAACTTTACACAGTTTGACAAAAAATTCGATATCTTCAGAACGGATTGGATAAACAAATTTTTTTTTTTACAGATTATTAAAGGTGAGCATTGTGCGCTTAATCTGACTGTACCAGGACGTTCAATAATGTGTGTGACTGACACATAGATGGCGGCACTAGAACTAAATCAATATTTTTTTCGAAAGTTGGCAACCTTTTTAGGCTTACTGTCAAAATCATATGTTAATCCGACCATTTGTTTACAAGTTACAGTGCTTTAAGTGACGCTACTTTTGAGTTAAAAAAAAAAAAATGATTTCAAAGCAATTCCGTGTGCTGATTTATCATTGTTTTTTAATGAAAAAAAAAATACTGTTCAATGCCAGGAATGGCTTGAAAAACATTATTCGGACTCTGCTCCATCAAAAAGAAGCATTTGTTATTGGTATGCCGAATTCAAACGTGGTCGTACAGACACCGATGACATTCCATCTATATTACTGGAAGGCCAAGTGACGCTGTTATTCCGGAAAACGTTGAAAAAACACTGAAAATCATTATGTCCGACCATAAAGTGAAAGTGAGGGCGATTGCTGACATTCTAAAGATATCAGCACGAACATTTGGGTATGAAAAAGGTGTTTTCCAAATGGGTGCCGCCTTTGCTCACACCGGAGCAAAAACAACAACGAATCGATGATTCAAAGAGCTGTTTGGACATGTTTACGCGCAATAAGTCGGAGTTTTTGCGTCGGTACATCACAATGGATGAAGCATGGATCCACCATTTCACTCCAGAGTCAATTCGGCAGTCTGCTGAGTGGCATGCAGCCGCTGAAAGCCGCCCAAAGCGACCTAAGACGCAGCAGTCGGCTGGCAAGATTATGGCGTCTGTATTTTGGGATGCGTATGGAATAATATTCATCGACTATCTCCAGAAGGGGCAGACCATCAACAGCGACTATTATATAGCGTTATTGGAGCGTTTGAAAAACGAAATCGCAAAGAAACGGGCTCATATGGCGAAGAAAAAAGTGTTGTTCCACCAACACAATGCACCGTGTCACAAATCAATGAAAACGATGGCAAAATTGAACGAATTGGGCTTCGAATTGCTTTCCCATCCACCGTATTCTCCAGATTTGGCCCCCAGCGAATACTGGCTCTTCGCAGACCTCAAAAAGATGCTCCGTGGTAAGAGATTTGGCTCAAATGATGAAGTAATCGCCGAAACTGAGGCCTATTTTGAAGGCAAAGAAAAATCGTTTTACAAATCGTATCGAAAGATTGGAAAAGCGTTGGAATGATTGTATCTCCCTAAAAGGGGACTATGTTGATGAATAAAAACGAATTTTGGCAAAAAAGTGTGTTTTAATTAATTAGTCACACACATTATTGAACGAAGGAATATTGTCCATTTAGAGCGTGAAAAACGCAAAAATAAATGCGATTGTTCATAAAAATTATTGTTAAAAATTATTGTTTCAACAAATACACAGTCTATGAACGTTAAATCGATAGAGTAAACATTTTTCGGTAAGCGAAATAAATTTCATCAAATTATCAATTGTAGTTCTGAGATATTGATTTTACAAGAATATCATGCAAAAAATTCAATTGTTAATAACATAAACAAAAAGCGAAATAAAAAAACTATTCACAGCATTATGTGACAAATTCTCTATCCAGAAATGTATTTGGTTTTAAAATCGGGAATTTGATGGAAAATTCGGGATTTGACTCAGCTGCGATTTGTTAAAGAAACGTAATGAAAATGATCCATTTTTGAAACGACTGATAACTGGCGATGAAAAATGGGTTGTTTACAACAATCGTGGAGCAAGCCAGGTGAACCAACTCAAACAGCATCAAAAGCTGATATTCATCAAAAGAAGGTTTTATTATCAGTTTGGTGGGATTGCAAAGGAATTGTCTGCTTTTAACTCTTACCACCCAACCGAACGACCAAATTCTGATGTCTACATTGAACAAATAACGAAATTAAGCAATGCAGTTGAAGAAAAGCTGCCCGAATTGACAAATCGAAAAAGTATTGTAATCCATCATGACAATGCAAGGCCACGCACATGCTTGGTTGGGATGTTTTGCCACGTCCACCATATAGTCCTGATCTTGCACCATCTGATTACTTTTTGTTTCGATTTTTACAAAACTCCTTCAATGGTAAAAATTTCAATTATGATGATGATGTCAAATCGTACCTGATTCAGTTTTTTGATAATAAAACCCAGAAGTTTTATGAACGTGGGATTATGATGTTGCCTAAAAGATGGCAAAAGGTCATTGATCAAAATGGGCAATACATTACAGAATAAAGTTATTTAGTTCCATGAGAAAATTGTATTTGATTTTCTAAAAAAATCCACAATTACTTAGTAGCCAATCCAATAAATTGTCGTGGAAAACAAGTCTCTGCGCGAAATCGGCAGAACAATTTGCAAATCGCATTCTGCGGTAGGCGAACCGGAAGGCTAAAAATATTGGCTCCACGTGAGGAACGCAATAGAGTAGCAACAGTCGCACAAAATCCAAAAATAACCTCCCCGATACTATGCCGATATATTCAAGAGTCTTTGCATAAAAAAGTAAGCCCACAAGCAATCCGTAACTGTCTGCATAAGGCTGGTTATCATTAGCAGAGTGGCACGCCGCAAGCTCTACATTTCGGATAAATATTAACGGAGATACGACATTGGAGTTCGCCAAACGCTATATAATTGAACCAGATTCTTCTTTAAGAAACCTTCATATTCAGTGATGAGTCCAAATTTAATGTTTTCAGATCAGTTGGCCCTCAATTGGCGAAAAGAAAATACAGAACTGAAATTTGAACTGAATACTAAAGGGTTCTTGTTTCAACAAGACTATGACCCAAAACATTTATCTTATCTCGTGCAAGAATGGCTTATTTACCACGTCAATCACCGGATCTGAATCCAATTGCGCATGTCTCGGAACTCTTAGAAGGGAGAATCAGAAAGCACAAAATAACATCAAAGGCGTCATTCAAGGCAGCTTTCAGTGTTGAGTGGGAGAAAATTGCAGCTAACGGACCAAAGTATTGGTAAAAAGTATGCAGCGACGTTTGGAAGCAGTTATCAAAGCTGAAGGCGGGCCAACAAAGTACTGAATACTCGTTTTTTCTATTATTTTTTTAATAAAATATTCTTTATATGGCTATGTACGAATAATATTTTTGCAAAAAGTTGTGCCTTTTTTCGTTATTGCCTTAAGGGGTAACACCACTGTACACGCGTAAAATAAACACGATTTTTAAAGAATTTTTTTGTATAGAAGGAAAGGGAAAACAATCACTCTGATTTGGGAAGTTATTACTTATATACTAAAATACAAAACTACAAAGTTTGATCGAAAAATTTTACAAAATGGCGGCATTGGAGACATTTTTGTAATGTGGTTTCTCTTGAAGGAGCTCCGCGGCACGCAGCACAGAGGGTGTAAATTTTAATCTGGAACAAAGAAACATTTTTTTTCTTAATCTAGATAAGAATAGCTAGAGAAACACGTAGGGGATTTAAAAAATATTTATTTTTGTGGAATTAGCAAGCATTTGAAGGAAAAAACTCTATTACAGACGTAGTGAAAAACCTGATTAAAAATATTTAAAATTGTTTGAGTTATGCTGCGTGCCAATTTCAGAAAACGTGTTTTGAGAAAAACGCGTTTAAAGTTTGGAAATTTGGAGAAGTCGTTAGGTAGCAGTCACTAACGCTTGGTTAAAAGCTTAAAATATTTATGAAATAAACTTCGGTAACGTATAAAACTTTTTGTTCTGTATTTTAAAAGGTTCAAAGAATTTTTTAAGCTTATAAAAAAAAAAATTTATTTTTTGATATTTCTACAGTGGTGTTACCCCTTAAGTTTTCTAATTCCACAAATGAGTTTGGAAGTTGTCCCTTAAATATTGAATAAATATGTCTTTTTTAACGAATCTATCCAAATTTCGCTCTTCTGTATAAATCGTGCTAAGCATCAGGCGTATTCAGGGTGGGTAAATGTAGGGAAAATTCTCTAGGGATTTTTGTCGAAAAATGTGGGTGTAGGGAAAAGAAGGACAAATTTTTTAAATTCATTCTGTAAATGTAGGGAATTTTCATGAAGGACAGAAAAAATTTTAAATTAGCGGGAAAAAATTAAAAAGTTTCGTTTAAAATAAAAATCCGCAGTAAGATTTCATGCCAGCATTTTTTTCCTTATGGCAGCATACTTTTAAAGCGTTAATACGGCAACATTGCCATTTTTTTCTTCGTTAACGCTAACGCGATTTTTTCTTCGAAATTGTTAGTTGTCCCGCGTTTTCTGGTGCTTTTCACTTTTGAAGTAAATCTGCAATTATTTTAGTTTTAGCTTTTTTTATATTAAAAATGCATATATTTTCAAGAAATGAGCAACTCTTCGGAGCAACAATAGGAGAAAATTTCAAGCATCGGAAACAAAAGTTCAAAAACAAGTGGCTTGACGACAAGAATTTTAGTGGCTCGTTGAAAGCTGTGGCTAACGATTCATTCAAATGCAAATACGCTGAATGCGACAAAGTTTTGAACTGCGGCAATTCTGATTTACAGAAGTACGCCGAAACAAAAATGCACCAAAAAAATATGAAAAAAAAAAAATAAAAAAGACACCTAAAATAAACAGTTTTTTTTTTTTAAGAAAAAGCCAAGTAAACCAAATGGTTCCAGAAATTTCGAAATTAGTCTTAGCATGTTCCTAGCTGCGCATAATGTTGCGCTGCAAGTGGTGGACCATTTAATCCCACTCTTAAAAGTAATCGTGCCGGATTCTGAAAAAATGAATGTAATGATAAAGTCTAATTTTTAGTCTTTTTGCTGAATATTTCTTTATAAATGTGTTTATAATATAACAAATATGTGTATTTATATATATTTGAAATAAAATTTGTTTATATTATAAAATTTTAAAACAGCACCAAGTCCAAAACTTAAGCAAATAATTCAATTTTGACGTTGCAAGTGCCTCATTATTGTGTAAACACAGGAGAAAAAAGTGTAGGGAATTTTATAGGGAACATTTTTTGAAGCGTAGGGAAAAGTAGGGAATTTTTTTGGGCTGTGTTGGGATTTTTCATAAAATCATTTACCATCACTGAGTGCATCTGTTTATGAACTGTGAGCGTACGAATAAATTGTGTGACCACTGTGCGGCTACGATTATGATTATGGTGTTATGGTGCGGCACCTACAATCGTTTACACTGATGCCCATATGTTTGAACAGAACAACTGATTGCTGTGGTTACGTTCATGGCTATGGCGGTACAGCACCACTAATTGCAGCTTAATGCTGAAAACAGTGCACGACGTAAACTCAGTCCCCTGTCAGCTGTTACGATCAAACTAATGAGAGCCCCATGTAAATGAAAAATTCTTTACTTCCGTATGGTAGTATTGTAGATTTTATTTCACGATATTTGAAAATTCCCGTAAAACCCTGTCAGCTGATTGCTCTCTCACCACCCAGTGTTGCCAAGCAGTACATTTCGAAATCATTTACAAAATAAACTTAGAAAAATTATAATTTTTATTAAAATAACTTAAAACCACTGTTGAATAATGTTAATTATAGATAAATTAACTATTTGCATTTGTTGGTTTTTGGCTTTGGTTTATTAAACAATGAAAAATTGTAACTGATAACGCGGATGTGTGAAAAAGTGTGTAAGCAAAAATATCAATGGCAACATTGTGTATATACAACCAAACACATGCACACACAAACCGATGTATTGTGTAAATATGTAACTAAAAGAACGCAGTTGTTCTCACGGGATGAGTTTTTGTGCTCGTTAGGGGCTGCGGTAAGGGACTGCAAACGTCGTTCACTGTTTTCAGCATAAGTCTGATTGCGTCAGCTGACGCAGAACGGTCGTTTACTTCGGTGAGTGCGGGCACCATAAATATGAGTAGCCACCAGCATTCCGGCAAAGATAGACGTGAGTAGTGCAGCGTTGACAAGCAACGATGGCAGCGCCTAAATTACGACATATTTTAGAACTATCCGCTCAGGATCAGAAAGCTTTCGTCGACTCTTTTGATGTGGTAATTTGCGATTGTGATGGTGTAATGTGGATGATAGTTACACCATTGCCCCGAACTGGAGAGGCTGTGAATACGCTGAAAGCGAAAGGCAAGCGGGTGCTCTTTGTAACGAATAACAGTTTGCAAACGGATGAGGGATATGTGAAGAAGTTCAGTGATATAGGAGTGGAAAACTTTCAAAAAGTAATACCGAATTCAAATATATTCGCGTATTCGCATATTTGAATATTTACTGTATGTTGTGTGTTTGTTATTAGGATGATATTATACACCCAGCTAAGTCTATGGTGCACTATTTGAAAAGGCAGAACATTAAGCAGCCGGTTTTCTCGTTATGCTATGATACGGCTAATGAAACATTGCGAAGCGGAGGCCTAAATGTAATTACTTTGGTATGTATAAACATTTAGAAATATGTGTATGTATGTATGTACGTACGGTAGATCGTCTCGCCAAAAAAAATTCCAGTTTTTCCCACGGAATTAATTGATTAATGATTTTTATCCAATTTTTTATTTTTTTTTGCTTTTTTTTGGCTGATCGGTTTGAGGAAAACTGGAATAAGTAGCTACAGTTTTAGAGATTTTGACTTATAAGATACCACCAGAAAGGTTTTTTCCAGCGTTTTCACTTTTTGGAAAATGAAATCCTCCACATTCCAAATTTGTTCTTCGCAAACAAAATTGTTTTAATGCCGTTGATAGAATTTTTAAACATTTTTATGCAGAACTTTGAAGTTTAAACTCTTTTACCGTCTAAGGTGAGTTTTTGAAAGAAGTGTTTTTAAAAATTAATTTTATTTATAAACTCAAGTTTTGTAGGCACTTTTGAATCGGTCTTAAAATATTATATGTAAAGGGTGGTTAAGTTTCAAGGGCCGGTGTTGATTTTGAATAAAATACAATTTTTTTAGGAAATTATTGTCATTTCTCCTTATTATGATAATATTTGTATGGCTCAATTACGTATGGAACAAAATATTTGCCAAATGGTGGCACACCTCCATCCGATGGTCCAAATTTTCGATGACGCTGAGGCGTAATTGAGGTTCTATGCCGTTAAGTGCCGAATTATCTCATCCTTTAGCTCTTGAATAGTTGCTGGCTTATCGACGTACACCTTTTCTTTGAAATAACCCCAAAGAAAGAAGTCCAACGGTATCGTTGACGTTTAGGTGTGGTTCACATTCAACATCGGCCCTTGAAATTTAACCACCCTTTATAATAAATTTTGTAATTTCGTGAGAAAAACAGTATCGAATTGTTTTGTGTAGAGATTTGAGAGTGATGCACCCTAATTTTATGTCAACTCACTCAATGGAGTAATCCGCGTGCATTGAAAGAGGTTTGACGGATATTTCCTTTACCGATGGGTCCAATAATGAAATAGGTTCTGGAGCCGGATGGTACTTAAACGATAAATAACATTACGCTATGGGAGGAATGGCAATGGAAATTTTTGCCTGAAAGATTGTTCAAGAATGTAAAAAGAAGCTTAATTCTGTTGCAAGACAGAATAAGCTTGTACTTATATGGGTTCCAGGACACCGCGGTGTTCAAGGAAATGCAAATGCCAATGAATTGGCCAACTGTGGAGCAGCTGTTACCGCACAGGGACCAGAACCAATAATACTAATCAGCTCTGCAAGCCGCAAATAGTAGGTTGCATATCTACTGGGTACCTGGTCACAAAGTCACAGATGAGATAGCAAAAACTGCTGTTAGACTACATTTTGAGCAGGAGAACGACATACCAAAACCACTAAGTACCATATACAATGCAATAGACGACTATATGAAAAGGCGAGTGGAAGCTGGGTGAACTAATCTGACCACATGCAAAACAGCAAAAGTCATGTGTAGAACTAACGACAAAAAACTGACTCAATTCGTACTTACGCTCTCGCGAAAGGACTGCAGAACTATCATAGGTATGCTAACAGGTCATAATCTATTCACTGCACATGCGTACAAAATAGGGATTGCTAACACGGACAAATGCAGGAAATGCAGAGAGGATGCTGAGGAAGGTAGGTAGGTAGGTAGGATGGCAAGAGTACCCCAGGTACACTACAAGTAGCACTTACGTGCCGTTTTATACCAGAATGTGGACCACTACCTGTGAAAGGATTTAGGGAGGAGAGAAAATCATCTACAGCCATCCAGTGCTGTTGATGTAGTGGAGGAGAGAAAAGGGATCTAGGCTGGAGAATTTCATCAAGTCATTCCTAAAGGGCACGCTAAGGAGTCTCAAGCGCCTAGCCGCCAGCGTCGGACATTTGCAGAGAAAGTGTTTCACAGTCTCTTTCTCTGCAAGATCCCCACAGCTTCTGCAATAGAGGTTGTACGGAATTCCAAGCTTCTCCGCATGAGTACCGATCACCCAGTGACCAGTGAATACCGCAATGAGTTTGGAAATTGAATGCCGGGGGATTCCCATCACCTTAAGCGTTCTGTTTCTATCGTATTGAGGCCATAGTGCTTCTGAAATATTTAGCACACGATGAGACAGACCTCCATCTGTCTTGCGCTTTTCTTAGAAAGAAGTTGTGTAGTTTCCCTTTAACGACGGCCTAGGGGATAGCGATGTCTGAGAAGGGGGCAGGTGGAACCGGTTCTGCCGCCCCCTTCCTGGCAAGCTCATCGGCAATTTCATTTCCCTCTATGTTCCTGTGCTCAGGAACCCGGATGAGGGAAATGTTTCCTGCACGTTTGAGACGTTTGAGTTCCTCCTTACAGGAATTCACGAGAAAAGAGCTGCAATACGGCGACGACAGTGCCTTGATTGCAGCTTGGCTATCGGAAAAAATATTAATGTCTTCCTCCCAACAGCGATCCCGAAGCATTTTGCATGCCTGCAGGATCGCGAAGACCTCTTCTTGAAAGACGCTGCTTGACTCCGGCAGTTTAAAGGAGACCGAAATGCTGGCTGATTTAGAGTAGAGCCCCGCTCCCACTCCAGACTCCATTTTGGATCCGTCAGTGAAAACAGAGGCATCTAATATATATCTGCACCAAATCTCCCCTCTTTCCAATCTTGCCTGCTCGGAAAGATAGCCCTAGCACAACCCTCAAAGCACAGTTTGTGGATGGAGAGGTCGGTGTGAATATCGGAGAAGGAAGGGCAGATCTGCTTCAAGATGCTACTATGTCCTACAGGAAGTTGTCTCCGAAGACCAATCTCCTTCAGCCTAATAGCACTCTGAGCAGCAATGGACTTAACCTGCAGATCCACAGGAATTAAGTGAGGAAACTTTAGAACACCTTCTATGCGTTTGTCCGGCATTATTAAAAACGCGTTTAAAATGCATGGGAGCCCCATTGTTTGAGGGTCTGGAGGACGTCTCAAAAGCGGATCTCCCAGCGCTTCTTAGATTCGCCAAAAACGCGCTGGCATCCTACATGATGTCTACTTTCGGTATTCATAGAGGTCGGTCTTCATCTGGCATCGCTAAGGACCAAAAAAAAAAAGGTCTATGCGTGGCTTGTTGCCAACCAGGCTAACCTAACCTAGCCTAATCAGCTTGGAATCATGAATTGGATAAGCGATTATGTATGCAATTTACATACATAAACAGCGATGGTCCGGTCTAGAACGCTGCCAAACTGCAAAGTGTTTTGTGGCAAGCCCGAACAGAAAACTGTCGAACTTTCTTTTAAACTCGGAAGAAAAGACGTTCGGCTGATGGTCGGTATTATTACAAGACACAATCTATGCGGTCAACATGTGACCACCATTGGTATCATTGAGGGCCCGATTTGGCTGTCTTGCTCAGAGGAGGAGGCGGATAGCACTGAGCATTTTCTCTGTGAGTGTGCTGCCGTTTAGGATCTACAGGATACTGAGTTTTCACATTCAATTTTTTTTCGTAATTTTCATTAATTTTATTTAATAATTTCAAATTGGAAGATATATTCAGATTTGCCAAAGAATCTGGAAAACTCTCACAGGTCTAGCTACATTTATTTCTCTATTCTATCCTATCCTTTTCCTTCTGTTACCACACTCTTTTCCTCGTTGACTATCTACCCTTTCACTTTCTAGAGCTTTAAATACAATGAGCTTTTTAGCCTGAGCGGTATAAGAGTTACCAAATCTCTCAGTGTTTCTTTCCTCGACTTTTCAAATTTCCATTTCAATTTCGGTGCACCCTAATGCACATACATGCATACCCAAATGTGTACCTAAATATGCATGCGCACGTATGCTCCGTGCATATGCACAATAGGGTTACAATTTATTACTGCTATGCGGGAAGATTTAGTTGTGATTTGCAATATTTTGCCGTGTATTTTTAATGCAAGATAATTTTTTTACGATTAACTCCAAGAATTCTCATAACAAGCATATGGCTTATCGCCTATTTGTTTTTGAGTCGACTAAAAATTGTTTTTGTTTGTTTTGTTAGCCACAAAATGGTTCCCTGATTAGAAGGTTGCGTATACGTACCGGGTGCAATAGAAATAAGACAACCAAAGGGTAATTTTTTAGGAGCTATAGGAAAGTTTTTCAAACAAACACATGTAAAATTCAGAAAAATGCATGAACTTTTTATTTAAATCGATAGTACAGTCCATATAATTTCCATATAATTTAATGTTTGAAGATTATTTCATGCAGATGTTGACCGCGACTGCGCTTCAAATGGTCCATCCGCTTAGTCCAAGTTTGGCATACTCTTTCCAATGCTTCGGCCGGTATCTCACATATAAATGCTTTAATGTTGTGTTGCAATGCGTTAATTGAAGCAGGCTTGTCTGAATAGACATGAGCTTTAACATAGCCCCACAAAAAATAATCTAAAGGCGTTCGCGATCGCAAGATCTGGGTGGCCAATTGACAGGTCCCGAATGTGAAATAAAATGTTCACCGAACTCGCCTCTCACCAAGTCCCTTTTTACGCGTGCTGTGCGGCATGTGGCACCGTCTTGCTGAAACCACATGTCATGCAAGTCAAGCTCTTGCATTTTGGGCAAAAAAAAGTTGGATATCATTTCACGGTAGCGTCCACCATTCACAGTTACGTTACGATTCGCAGCATCTTTAAAGAAGTACGGTCCAACGATATCTCCAGCCCATAAACCGCACCAAACTGTGACCTTTTCTGGATACATTGATAGCTCTTGCAGTTCTTCTGGCTGATCTTCACTCCAAAATCGACAATTCTGCTTATTTACGTACCCATTGATCCAAAAATGAGCTTCGTCTCTGAACACAATTTTTCGATAAAAAAGTGGATCTTAAATTTTCTTAACAGGACACGCATTCTTATAATAAAATTCAATGATTTGCAAGCGTTGTTCGTTTGTAAGACGATTCATCGTTAAATTATAGACCAAACTGAAGATGTTTGACAGTGAAACAAAACACGAAACGTGCGTCAGCTGTTTAAACCAACTGTTTAAAAAGATAATAGCTAAAAAATCACCCTTTATAATTGGCGCGTACACCCTTTTTGCGTGTTTGGCCGAGCTCCTTCTCCTATTTGTGGTGTGTGTCTTGATGTTGTTCCACAAATAGAGGGGCCTACAGTTTCAAGCCGACTCCGAACGGCAGATATTTTTATGAGGAGCTTTTTCATAGCAGAAATACACTCGGAGGCTTGCCATTGCCTGCCGAGGGGCGACCGCTATTAGAAAAATAATTTTCTTAATTTTGGTATTTTACCGAGATTCGAACCAACGGTCTATCTGTGAATTCCGAGTGGTAGTCACGCACCAACCATTCGGCTACGGCGGCCGCCATCTAATTTTGAGCCATTTGTATAGATGGTTATATCATTTTCGTTAATAATGAGTCCACTATGCCATTCCTTTTTCGAAGGAATCATCATCAAATAGACTCAGATCACAAATTTTAAGCAACGTAGCTATACTTTCTCGAGGCATCTGCTTCTTATACGATCTCGTACTCTCCTGCGTAATATACAAATCAATATTTAAACTCATATTTACGTTAATTATTCTGTTTGCTACCATTGCAGGAGGCTCCCCCAAACGTACAAATCCAAACGATTGCCGATGTTACAAAGCCTGAACAAAAAGTTGGTGCTGTCCTATACGACATTAATTTAAACTTAAATTATGCGCAAATCTGTGCGGCTACACGTTATCTAAAAGATAAAGATTGCGTTTTCATTGCGGCCGGCACGGACTGGCTGTTGCCGATGACATCCGATTTAACGATGCCAGGTTTGTTTCTACACCTTTTCATCCGTAATTTGCTCATTAATTTTCGCTTTATTTTTAGGATTCTGTGATACGCTCGAAACAATACAGAGGTTTACGCACAAAGAGGCTATAATTGTCAGCAAACCGGCGGCATTGTTGGGTGACATAGTGAAGGAAATTTACAAATTGAAAGATCCAAAACGTTGCCTGTTTATTGGCGATTCTATGACGCACGACATACGCTTCGCCCTCGCAGTTGGCTTTCAAGCGTTGCTCGTTTTGTCCGGCAGCACTCCGAAAGAGGAAATGTTGGCAGCCGACATTGAGCAGCAACCTGATTATTACGCGGATGGTATAGTCGATTTCATAACACTTTTTGAAAATATTACAAATGCTTAGAATAAAATCGCAGTAGTATTATTTTTACTAAATGTTGGCAAGTATGTATTTTTATAGCCTTGCAAAAAGTATTCGAAATAAATCTTCTTATTAACCAGTCTATGAGTAATAAAATTCATGTTTTTATATGTGCGAGGCTTCATCATGATGGTCTTCTTGCCGCAGGGATGAGGCTTAAGTGATCATACCATGGGGACCAAGCCAACACGAACTATGAGGGAAGCTCCATATGGGGATTGGCTAGCCATCCATCTGCTTTACGGCGTATTTGGTGGCCACCCATTCACCATGCGAAGATCACCGTATCGACGAAGATCCCTTGTTATTCCTAAACCCCTGCCATCCCACTATTTCCTCTCCTTGCGCACCCCCTAAGCCGAGGGTGTTATGCGACACCGTGCCCATTGGATGGTTTGCAGCCAGGGGGTTTACCAGACTGGTTGTATTTCAACGGCGCCTTCCTAACACGGCATGGGGCGCTGCCGTGGTGAACCGTTTGACCATAGACCATTACGCTCGCCTCGTCGAGCAGGTGATCGTACGAAAAAGATGAATCTGAACTTTCACTTAAGCGGCAAAACTTCCACTGTAACGGGAGCAGGTTACAGTTGGCGCAATGCTACTGGCAAACACTCGCATAACGCTCTTCATCGCGGAGGTGCCGTTGTCTACGGAGACTCGGACCATGAAAGCGTCGGGAGCACAAATACGGCTGATCTTCCTCTTCTGCGTTCTCCAGCTGGGTCCAATGGTGCTGCTTCGGATAGCAAGAACAGGCCAATGATCAAGCCCGATAAGGAGAAGCTGAAGGCCAAAGCTCGGTACAAGGCCGCGGCCAAAGTTTGTGACCGATTTGGCAGCAAGTCCAACCTGATTAACATCTGTTAATCCAGATTTATTGCACTTGTGCTAGAGCTTTTTCCAATTCTCGAAGTACTACTGATATGTGCTTTTCGCTATAGTCTCGTGCTCTTTGAGTGATGCCGCTCTTATTTTCTTAATCGTAGAAAAACTCCGTCTTTGCGCGACTTTTCCTTCGGTAGTTACTATGAAACACGTTTGCGTTGAGCTATTTAACCAACCGTTATTCGGCTCTGAGCGAATTTGACAGAATCAGTGGGCTGATGTCACTTGGGATCTAGGCGGAACAGTTACTTTATTTTTAGCGATTTTGACAAGTCTGACGTTAGCTCCCTTTCCAATACAAAACAAACAAAAGGTGGAGAAATTGCATATTTCTGAAAATTTGTGAATGGCTTGGTAATTTTGTGATTTGTGAGATTTAAACTAAATTAACTAATATATATGTGATGTTTTAACAAAATTAATATAAAGTCTCCAAATGCAGTTTGTTTCCGTTTTTATGCGGAAGACGCCGTGGCAAGAGTGTTTGTGTGTGCGTGAATAATTTCTTGTACTTGGTTGTTTCCATTGCTTTCGTCTACTCGTCTTCTTCACAAACAAGTAATTCCTCCTCCTTTTGTTTGTTTATTGATGGATTCTTGCGACACGGCGAATTCAGAAGGCGCAACCATGAATTCTATCATTCTTGATTTGGGATGTGTTTACAAAAACACTGAGATTGTGTTGGTGATATACGAAAAAACAATCAACCAATGACACTTCGTTGCCATCTGAGCAACGACTGATTGGACGAGTGTGTGAGTGGATGTGAAATGATCGTGCAGAGTTCGGCTGCCGAATCTCCCGATCCATTCACAATTTTCGTTTTTAAAAGATTGCTCTTTAACTATGGTGATAAAGAGCAATCTTGTAAATCTATCATCTTCAGTTTTTCGTCTTGGTGTGATTTTCTCGGGCTTGACTCTTCTTGCCGCTGCAATTGGAATTACTGGACTTTAGCTTTCAGGTCATAATGATGTACCCATGTACTGTATAACTGTACTTAGTCTTGCCAAAAATTCTGTGACAAACTTTACAATGCATACGGCGAGAACAAATTCACAGAAAAAAGTTCCGTTATTTTTAGTTTTGTTCATATGCATTGTCTACTCATAATTTTTACTCAGTTTCGTGGCAAATTTCGCATGTTAACAATGGGGTGGGGAGCTATTGAATGATCAAATTGCAGTGATTGGATTACAAATTGCTAAAAAAAACTTAGGATTCCGAGAAAGTTTGTTTACCGCCCGAGCAATCGTTTTCCCCAAAAGTCTGTAGTGACAGACAGAAAGAGACGTGGTCGTTCACGCGTGGTTCGAACCAGTTGCCATAAAAGCCGTTTCAGAAAGAATTCACAGAAATTCCCTTGCAAAGCGGAAAATCATGCCCAGGGAAATGAATGTATCGACCAGATCCATGTCAAGACTAATTAGAGATATAATCCACATGAAAGCCTTCCGTCGCTCAACTGGCCATGTTTTAACAACGCGCTTGAAGAAAATTAGACTCGACATATGCAAACAAACAGCTTCTTCGGTGGCACGCGGTCAACGGCCATGAAAATATCTTTCACACAGATGAGAAAATTTTCAGTGTTGAAGAAGTTTTTAATCAACAGAACGACAAAATCTATGCTAAAATTTCTAAAGATGCAAAAAATGTTGCTCCAAGGGTTCAGCGTGGCCACCATCCAGCCTTCGTAATGGTATGGTGGGGAGTGTCTTGTAAAGGCGTTACATCTCTTCAATTCTGCGAAAAAGGGGCTAAGACCGGGGCAAAAGTGTACCAGGATGATGTCTTAGTAGGCATGGTGAAGCAGTTGAGCAGTACTCACTTCAATGGAGAGCGTTGGATCTTACAGCAAGATTCCGCTCCAGATCATAAGGCAAAAACGGCCCAGCAGTGGCTAAAAAACCATATTCCTGGGTTCATTGCCGCAGAACATTGGGCGTTTGGAAGTCCAGATCTGAATCCATTGGACTACAGTTTGTGGTCAGAATTGGAGAACATGGCCAGTCGACGACCTCACAGAAATTTGGAGAGTGTCAAACAATCTTTGGTTGAAGTAGCGACGTCAACATACATGGAAACCGTGCGTGCTGAAAGAGCTGAATAGACTAATCGTTTGAAGGCTTGAAGGCTTGTGTAAAAGCGAATGGTGAGCATTTTGAAAGAAATTTTAAACTTTTTATGATATTTATATGATTAAATAATACTAACTTCATTAAAAAAAGTATTATAATTTCAAATCTGTAACGGAGTTAACTTTTAACAGAACTTATGGCAGGACTAAGCATATGTAGTGATAAGTTTTTCTATTTAAAAACTCAAAGTTGTGGCTCACCTTGTTGAGGACATACTTGTTCTTGATTAGTGTTAGGTTTTTTCAAATTTAGTTGCCAAAAAGTTAAAAGAAACACAATTTTCACTTTTACTTTCCGACGAGAAGAACTTTAATTGGGTGCTTTATTGTATGTAGACCTCCAACTTGAGATTTACACAGGCGAGTTGTCAACCAATTTGGCTTTAAATTGCCAGTACTCTCACGCTTTTTACTGTTACACGCATACTTTTCCAAAGCTGACGATTCTAAATACGGGAGTAAAATTTTCATTCTATTTCAACATTCTTTTTTTAACAGCCTTCACAAGTAACACTTGACGACAGCATCTTAAAAATGAAATTATCTAACAAATTGTTTTCAGCTGTGGTGCAAGATTACGTCAATTCAGATAATTTATGGCAAGTCGTATGTATGAGTCAATTGAAAAACAAAGTGGGTACAGATAGCACAGAGTACAGCACACAAAAGTGGCGCCCATCTCGTACCGTTGTTCCGCTGTCAGTCAATTTGACAGACTCGTTGTGTGTGTAATGTCACACTTGTGCTATTTGTTCTTCTTATTGCAACCTGGTTCTCACATTTCTTTCACACAACTGCAGCAGTGTGACGTTATACCTCTCTGAGGGGTATAATCACATATTCTGCCCTTCACGGGCAATAAGGTAGTTATTTGAAAGAGAAACCTACCAGGTAGATACTTATGAAATGAGACTTTTTTTCAATTTCAAACGTTTATTAACAAAAAATGGTTACAAATTTAATCTTCAAAATAATAGCCATCGCTAGCGACACATTTTTCCCATCCCTCAGGCAATTTGGGAATGCAGCGCCATAAAATTGGCCGTCTTTGGCCCCAAATCAATCATCGAGCCATTTTTTGGCTTCTTCGTGAGAATTGAAGCGCTGCTCGGAAAGTGCGTGGCCCATCGACGCAAACAAATGATAATCGGAAGGCGCCAAGTCTGGTGAGTAAGCCGCATGCACCAGCGGTTGCCAATCGTACGTAGTATATTGATTGATCGCTTGGAAAAATCATCGTCTTCCAAAAATGATACGGTACAAATGTACGATATACATTAGGAGGCCCAAAACAAAAACAAAAAAATTTCTTAATGCTATCCTTAAATTTGTTCTGTGGCCAAAAAAAATGTGTCTCCTATATACATAAATTTTTTTGTTTTTGTTTAATGTTTAAACTTACCCGCAATGCTTTTAAAATAACCATTGAATTTGCTTAGGAAAAAATGAATTTTTCCGTTAATTTGGTATAAAATGTCCGAGTTGAAAAGTCGCGGGCCTAACACATAGATGGCACTAGTTTTATTGCATTCACCTCTTTTTCAATTAGTACTAACCTTAAACAGACAACAGTTCGTGAGCTATTGTGCTAAGAGTGAGGCCACTTTTTTATTTTTGTTATTTTCAAAACAAAGGATCAGAAAGAATGTCGTGTTTTAATTTTACACTGCTTTTGGATGGGGAAAAATACCATTCAAGCGAAGCAATGGCTTGAAAAGTGGTAAGGGGACTCCGCTCCATCATAAACAACAATAAAACGATAGTGATCGTAGAGACACCGATAATCCACAACGGAGTGGACGTCCAAATAAGGCAATGAGTTTTAAGCCGATTAAGAGCGACAAATCCTTGTTTATGAGGAGCTTTTTCATAGCTGAAATACACTCGGAGGTTTGCTATTACCTGCCGAGGGCCGTTCATATACGAGCACGAAAAAAATTAGCATTTTTTCAAGCATTCTTCCTCATTGGCTCCTCAGTTCAAACACTTTTTCCCCATTGGCCTCCGTTTACTCTCTCTTGTGAGAATTATTTTGTTATTTTACATCTACACGATGTACAGAATGTAGAGGTGTGGCCAACATCAGACCGTTAACCGGCTCTCAGCGATTTTTAAGGAGTCAGCTGATTGGCTGACGTAACCGGGATTATGACAGCGATTTGCTTACGACAAAACTGAGATTTCCTTGCTGATATAAGAACAAATCAAGTCATTTCTCAATTTACTTCGTTGCCGTCCGAGCACCGACTGATTGGAAAGCGTAAGAATACGTGTCAAACAAGGTGCCTTCAAAACCGATGGTGGCGTCTTCCCAAAACAGTTAATTCATTTTACGCGATTTCGACAAGTCTACTGTCGGGCTCCTTAACAATACAAAACAAATGAACAAACGGAGAGAAAATGGAAGACAGCTATCGCCTTGTATGGATGCAATAACGTTGTTGGCAAAAGATGGGATCTATCCCCTGGAGTTGTATTTTGGGTCTATAATACCATTATAAAGCCAAATATGTTATATAGAGTCATAGTCTGGTGGAACTTACTAGAGAAGACGACATCGGTGCACAAGCTGGAGAGAGTTCAAAGGGCTGCACTCATTGAAACTAGTGGAGCGCTTCAGACTACTCTACTCTAGCGTTTAACGCAATGTTAAATGTGGTACCTATAGACATTGGATGCAAAATTGTCACTGCACGCACCGCAATCAGATGGAAGCGTTCGAGCTATATGCTCGACCTCACTTATGGAAACTAAAGTATCCTAAGAAACTTTGGTTTCATCCTACTGTCGTCGAATCAATGTACACACTCGCTCAGTCCAAGCGGAACATTCTGCACTCACATTCCATCAAGGGAGCAGTGAACGAGGAGCTACACTTGGGAACAGGGCCTGGTCCATGCGTGTTCACGGTTGGAAGGAAAGGCTGGCAGAGAAGCATTCTGTGAGGAGCTCCCCATCAGACTCAAATGCATGTTACCGGACCACTGCAGGATGTTTAAAGAAGCAGCTGATTGGCTACTCACATGCGTACTAACTGTCAAGAAAGGAAATATTTACTCTAATAGAAAAGCGGCAGTTAGGGCCCTCGAGTCAATGATGGATGCATTAGAAACTGGTCTGAATTCTTTGACATAAGACTCATTTGGGTTCCTGATCACAGCGTTATTGCGGGAAACTATGAGGCGGATGAGCTGGCCAGACAAGGGCCATGTGAAGTGATTTCCCCGCGAAGGCAGAGGAGTGGGATCCACTTGAGCACCTGCGGTTTGCTCCTGGAACTATGGGCTTCACGTCAACTTAGCGAGCGCTGGGCAAGCACTCAAACTTGTAAGGTCGCGAAATCCTTTTGGCCATGTGTGGATTGGAGGCACTCGACCGATCTTCTGAGGTTGACAAAATCTTAGTTCTCGAACTTAATAGGTATTCTCACGGGACACTATCGGCGAGGTGTGAGGTTGTCGAACAACATCAAGACGCAGAAGAAGCTCGACCAAATATCCAAAAAGGGTGTACTCGTCAATTATTCGGAATTCGGAGAGAACGTAGGTTCGAATCTCCCTGAAACACCAAATTGAAGAAAAAGCTTTTTCTAATAGAGATCGGCCCTCGGCAGGCAATGGCAAACCTCAGAGCCTCTCGCGGAGCTAAGATTTAGGAACCTTGGCTTGGCTCATACTTCTTTGCTACGCCACTGACATTAAAAATCTGATGAACTTCATCAGCAGCATAAAGCGGTTAACGCAACCGCCACCCAGCCATAGTTCATAATCCACACACTCCACACCGCCACCACTCACCGCCCCCTCTTTGCATCCTATCGGTCTTCCTCCACCCTACTTCCTTTACAATGGTATCACAAAGGATGAACTCGATTTCTTCGTCCAAGTGTGCGCACTCCTTGGCCAATAATTTTTAACCTGATATAACCTAATAAAAGGAGGAGAAATTACATGTTTGTGTAATTCTACCTGCTTTTGGTTGCATATTCTCGGAGCCTGACGTCACAACGAATTCGGAAGGCGCAATCTCGTATTCCATCATTCTTGGTAATCTATCATCCTTGGCTAATACATCCACACTTATGTACGGCGAACTTTGGACGTGTCTTATGTGAAATTTTCATCCTCGTTTTCGTTCATAATTGCCATCAGTGTACCTAGTAACGCTTTGCCCCCAAAACTCACTTCTTAGGCAATTTGCTTCTTTGGCTTGCCTTTTTGTGGGATGTCTCAAGGATCTTCACAGGAAAAATGTCTACTAATTCCAAAAGATGGTCTCACTGTAAATATGTTTTATATAAAAAGTATTATTTTGTAATGGAATTTGCATTATTATGATACTAAAACCTACTGCAGCCATCTAAATCATACTCAGTTTATTAACCATAAAGAAAGTGGCATACAATGTGGTTTATCGCCCGCCTACTGTCAACAAGGCTTGCATTAATGAGACACTGAATGAATTTAATGGAGCGAGATGGGCACGTGAACCAAATTCATATCAGTGAATATCAGTATTGTAGGATGCTTAGATTTCGTGCTGTGTAAGTAAATGGATTAAGATAAAAATTATTTTCAGTTTCTGCAAGTCAGAGATAACGGATTGGCTGACTTTCAGACAGTTGAAATCTTAATTAGATCTTCGTATTGCGTTGGGTAATCTAAACAAAGGTCGACAATGATATTTATGTATTTATTTTTTCCTCGGAAATGAAATTAAGATGATGTCATCTGTAGATATCTGTAATTTTTTTGCTGGAAGACACAACAAGAAATCCACTACCAAATTTCTGGAACGCCGATTAAAAAATTATTAGTAACACTGTCCAACTGAATAAAAACTTTTTAAAGTCTGACAATAACATTAAAAATTTGTCATTATCACACAAATTATCTATAATACTTAAGCACCTTGGACTCCTTGCCATTCAATTTGCAAACTCGTAGCTGTGTTTACCGGTCACTGGACGATCGGCACACAGGCGAAAAAGCTATAGATACCATTTAACTCCCATTTCGGAAGCTGTGAGGACCTTTCAGAGTAGAAGACTGTTGAGTACTTTCTCTGTAAATGTCCGGGTTTGGCAGCTAGACGATTAAGATCACTGGGTGCTCCTTTCCTCGACAACCTGGGGCAGTGCGTCAACCTAAATCCCATCAATCTTCTCCATTATATCAACAGTTCTGGCTGGCTGTAGATATCTGCCTGTTGGAGGTCTCATAATGGTATCAAAACGGCGCTTTAGTGCTACTTGAGGAGTGCCAGACTGGAACGTGACTGATTTGCGGCTTTGTTAATTGTTTTAAGCCGATGAAGTTCATCAGATTTTTCATATCAAGTCCTGCTATACCAACAGACGGAGAAAAGAAGTAGGAACCAAGATGTTTAAATCTTAGTCCCGTGAGAGCAGGGCAGGTAAGGAGAAAGTGATGAGATGATTCCATCAAAACCTCCATACAGCTGACACAAAAATGACTCGAGGTAATTCCAAGCCTCACAACATGAGGATAGCGTCCTGAGAGAAAACCCAAGAAGTTCAAGAGCTGAGATTTTGTCAGCCTCAGAAAATCGCTCGAGCGCCCCCGATCCATACGTGGCCAGAAAGATCTCGCACCCTTACAACTTTGTGTACTTGCTCAGCGCTCGTTGAGTTGATGCCAAGCCCATCATTCTAGGAGCAGACCGCAGGTGGTCAAGGGGATCCCACTCCTCTTCCCTTCGCGGAGAAATCACCTTACATGTCCTTTGTCTCACCAGCTCATCCGCCACACGATTTCCCGCAATGTCGCTGTGCCCGGGAACTCAGATGAGCCTTATGTCAAAGAATTTGGACCAGTTTCGAATGTACCACCCTTGACCCGAAGACCCTAATTGCCTCTTAGCTATCGAAGTAAATATTTACTCTCTTGACGGTGTGAATAGCCATTCAGCAGCGCCTTTGATTGCGGCTCCCTTTGTTTCGAACTCCTCTGACTTTTTATTAAGAAAAAATAACATTTGTTAACTTGCCAACTAATGACAAATTCAAAATCATTTTGTTTCAGTTTTTGTTTTCGGTAATAGCTTAGTCACATTTTAAGCAGCGATCTGAACGGCATCACCCGTAATGCGATTGATTGGAGTCTGCAAGGTAGCTGATGTAGACACAGGCCATCACTAATCTGGAAAATACCCTTAGAAATGGAAAAAGCAAGGACAAACAAAAGTTGGAACGAACTCAAGTGGCTGGCGTCCGACAGAAGCGAATCGAAGATGCTTGTTGTGGCCCTGTGTGTCTTCGCGGAACCATAGGAACTTATATAATAGCTAACCGGTGATAGATAAATTTTACATTGGCAGCCAAGCAGCCATCAAAACAAACAAATGACAAACTCACACTGCGTACGACAATACCGGAACAGGATGGATGAGCAGGGAACTGAGAAACAAGCCACTACCATCTACTGGGTTCCAGGATACAAAGCAACTGAATAGTGGATGGATAGTAAGCTCCTTTGGAAGTCACACGTTGAAACATAGACATCCAAAGCTCTAACAGCCTTCTGCCTTCTGCTAGGGTGTCTATGGGAAAACCTAGATCTTTCTCCTAGCATGGTCCTATGGATCTACACAGCTATAAGATTTATTATCACCTATGCCTCAGTGGTCTGGATAAGTAGCCTCTCTCTCGATCTGTTGCACAGGAGCTTTCCCGATTACTTCAGGTCCTGCATTAGATGCTCTAGTTACTCTCCCACCACTTGATGTTTTCATACAAGGAGAGGCCTTGAAAGCCATCCGCAGGCTGAAACACAATGGGAATCAGTACTACTACCCCTGTCGTCCATTGCACAACAGAGAAGGCATGGACTTCGATTCAAGAATTCTCTCCATGCCCCTTGAATACATGCCATCAGGAGTCGTTCTTGAAAAGAGATACAATGTGGGGCTGCCAAGCCTCTGGTAACCTCCGGATGGCTCCATGACCCAGGAATCCAGCGAGACAAAACTACACTTTGCTCTTGTAAGGTGCGCATCTGTGTTTCAAGCGGAAGTTAATGCTGTTCAAGAAGCATTGAACTTTGTTGTGGAAAACAGGTGGAGAGGCAAATTTGTATGTGTCTGCAGCGACAGCAAATCTGCGCTCATGGCCTTAGACAGGAGGCCAACTTCTTTGGCACGGAGCCCGTTCCGCCATTCCCTTCTGCAACCGTCAAAGCGACGGTTCAATCCACGCGCGAGCTTAGCAGGCAAAGAGAGGCTGCAGATAGACTGATGTTACCTGTCTTGTCTGATCGATTGTTGCATATCCTCCTGTAATTAAGCGCATACGAAGCATATGGAAAAAGTGGGCATCTCAGACAGTGCACTCTGCCCAGCATGGGGAGAGGAGGATGACATGGCAGACCAATTTCTGTGCGTCTGCGCGGCCTTCGCTCGAATCAGGCTTGATGCCTTAGTCGTTGATGTTTTAAGAAATTACTCTCTTGGCTTCTTGGCACCACAAGATCTACTCAGATTTCTTCGAAGGTCGGGTAGATTTAAAGAACCAAAGTGGCAGTTCTTCTTCTTCAAGCTAAAGTTTCAACGTTTTGGGAAGCAATCCAAGTTTTGACCGCATTTGAAGTGTGTTCAGGTATATTATCATGTTGAAGGCTCCAATTAATAGGTCCAAATGTTTCACGAACCTCGGGAAAATGTGATTTCAACAGAGGTTTATAGCTGTTTCCCATCATTTTGTAATCCACAATTTTCAATTCGAACGCGCCTTACTACGTACGATATTGGTCCCATACGAGAACGCCACCTTCACGGCTGTGATGTCGACTTAAGTGCCTTTCCTTCTTTCCTAAGTTATAGAAATAGTAATTGTATCCATTCGGTGCATCCAGATTGAACTTCTTTTCCTCACTCAATACTACTTTTTCCATTCTCCGCGATTGTTTTTGTAACAGAACTCCAAGTCATGTGGTCCCTTGCAAAGTCGAAGCGACGTTCTTTGCGCAATTTTTCCAAAGATGTTTTTTGTTTTTGTGAATTTTTATGTTTCAGATGTGGCATTTTTATAATAGTCTTTCGAAAGGGAATTTGTTGGCTGTAACATTCGCCATTTCTTTAATCTTTGCTGTTGAAAGGGCGGAATTTGATGCAATCCTAAGGATTTTGTGGGTTTCCTTTGGTGTTAAAGCCAACGCAGTTCTGCCTTTGTAGTTCTTACCATAGGGGGCCCCTTCTTTCACGTAAGGATCCATAAGACTGTTAGACTTCGACCAAACTTTTTGCCAATTTGGCGATTTGAAAGTCGCTCTAAGGTCCAGATATCGATTTGTCATTTTTCGCGATCTGCTAAACCTTTCTGCTTTCCCATTTTATTAGAATTAAGAAGTTTTCGACCAAAAACAAGGAATATTTAAAAAAACGTTCCCTTTCCATAGCTTTAATGCACAAATAATGTAGGCAAACTGAGTGCCTCTCATTCAAGTGAACCAATAAATCAAGCACAGAATTACAACTGCTGAAGTTTTCTTCTTCTGCTTGAATGGAGCAATAACCGTGTACGCGATTTTAGCTGAATTCAACAACGCGCGCCAGTCGTTTCTTTCTCGTACTAACCGGCGCCAGTTGGAAACACCAAGTGATGTCAAGTCCTTCCTTTTCCTCTGCAACCACCAGCTCGTACCGCATCGAATACTTTCTGAGCCGGAGCTTTAGCATCCATCGCCTACGATACTCGCCTTCACCAACGTGCAAAAGTCCAAAAATCTTCCGCAGAATCTTTCTCTCAAACACTCCAGGGGACGCCTCATCGGATGTTGTTATCGTCCAAGCTTCTGCGCTATATGATAGGAAGGGCATGACGAGAGCCTTGAAAAGTTTAGCTCTGTTCGACGAGGGACTTTACTACTTACGGACTTTCCTACTCTACTGCCTACTTAGTTCAAAGTAGCACTTGTTGGCACGAGAGATTCTCCGTAAAAATTTTAAGCCTGGCATTGTTATCGGTGTTAATGCTGGTTCCTGCTGAAGTTTTACTGCTGCGAAAAACCGTTAGATGGAATAATATTTTATTGCAGGTTTATTTACGAGCAAAGCACAGTCTTCACTTGAATTATCAGAAACCCTTGTGTTACTAGACCAAATACGATTGCTTTTATTTCCGTAATTTCTATTATTTTCCATTTTCTTCCACAAAAATCATTGCCTCTAATCAAATGAACCGGACTGTACATATTTACTTAGGAATAATCAAATAGACACTGCCAGCAGAAAACCTATTTCATACCGTCAATATTATTCACACCTACATACACATGCACGTAAGTTCACATATAATGTAACTGACTGTAAAGACTCGTCTATATAACGCATAAACAATTTATTGATTACATAACTGAAATCAATGGATCTTACCGTGAATTATATTGGCTCACATATTTGTAATTAATCCGACAGACAACGTATTTCTGCACATAAAATTGATTGCCCAGCTTTCGTGACTATTTTGCACAAATATCTACGTACGGCCTTTGTCGTATACAGACGGCCACCCACACGCACCAGAGACACAAAAAAATACGCCCAGCCGCTTGAAAGCACCAACCAAAACAAACTAATTGCAGAGGACGAAAGCTTCGTAGCACCAACACCATAAGAGCCACTGAAGTTGCGCACAACATTTCCAAGCGAAGCCAAAGAAATCAAAATAGGCACCTTTAAGTATTTCATTTGAACTACCCCAATAGAATTTGTTATGTCTGCGGCGTGGCAAGACAAACAGTTGAATTATCGCCTTGTCCATTACAGCCAAATTGTGTGTAGATAGATAGCAGTGCAGGTAAACAAAATGCCGGGTGGCACTTCCACCTCCACCTGTTGGGAGTTGGTAGTTTGACCGGCTGTTGGCCTCGTCTAACGGAAGTCACTACATTCCATGCAAAAATGTTGGAAGGAAGCAACTGAAAATATTTGACTGTTGTTTTACATGTCGTACCAAGCAATCGTGCCTAGTGAGTGGGAAGGGAGGCGGTTTTGGAAAATTATTAGTGACATTCCAACATAAAATTTGGTATTTCTGGTAGGACAATGGTTATTATGATTGATATCGCACAGATAATTATTAGTTCAAACATTCTATTGTATGAAATGTATTTGGAAAATATTTTACAATGTTGCTGGTTCGACTAACCCAAGGAGAATCTATTAAAGGTGGTATCGGTAAATCAGTTGAGTTATTTTTTTCACGAAAAAAAAAAAAAACACGAGGACCCCTTTGTAAAGCTTATCGCAGCAATACAATACACTTCTAAACAGTAATTTTTGCTTTTTAAATACTTTATTATTAATTTTGTGATACTTTTTATATCAAGCTGTGTCAGAAGAAAAGAACCGGTTTTTTTTCTTGTAACTTCAAGATATATTTCGTTCTGCTTTTTGCTGCGTAATAGTCCCACTTAAGGGCCACGGCGCCAGTGCTAACTCAGGTTAGTGTCGTTCGAAACTTTCCCGTAAACGCAACCAAACAAAAATGAGTGCGAAGTACGCGAAGCGTTTTGAGGCGGTATTTTTATGCACGCATTCGAAGTAATTAAAAAATCCAAAAAAGTTTGTTTAGATGTGGAATCAGCGGTATAAGGTGTACAAAAATGTTGATGACTCTTCCGAATGCGGCTTGAAGCGAGTGACGGCAAAAAAGCAGGATAAAGTTGGACGATCCCAACTTTTTAAGCGGAACCCTTTTTTGTGACTACGCCAAGCACACACGATTATTGCTAAAAAGGAAATCGATGTAAGTAACAACACCATCGAACGTCGACTGAAGGAGGCGAACATATTCTACCGTCGCACATCATCAAAACCACTGCTCTCAGAAAAACACATTGAGAAATGCAAGGCTTGGGCTACCGAAAACATGGATCGCGATTGAAGTAAGGGTGTTTTCACGAATGAAGCAACTTTCTAGGCCTGGGTTACTTAAGCGAGTTTGGCCAACGAGCCATACGAAAATCGTACAGCGCACTGTTAAACACCCAGTGAAAGTGAATGTTTGGGGTTGCTTCTCCGAGCACCGTTTCGGATGGATGAACTCCTCACCCAAAATTTGAACGCCGAAAAAATGGTTGAAATTTACAATCAATTACTTTTGAAGTCGGTGAAAAAGGTGTTTCCAGGAAGAAACAATGATTGGATCTTGCAAGGGGATAATAACCCAAAAAACCAAAGTCGACTCTGTAAGGCCTGGAAACAAGAAAATGTCGTCACAGTATTGGACTGGCCTTCCCAGCCCCCAGACGCCAACCCCATTGAAAATGTGTGGGGAACTATTAAAACGCATCTTGCCGGAAGGCCAGTCCATGATTTAAAGCAACTCGTGCGTCAAGTTCGCAAAATCTAGTCCTGTGTTTAAATGATTAAAATAAAAAATAAAAATGTTTATATTATTTTAATGTACAAATAAACTGTATGCCAATTTTGAAAAAAATATATTGACTTCTTCATTTCAAATAATTTTATTGAAAATCAGGGAAATTATGGCTGTTTACAGGTATCTGTCCCCTTAATAATCGCAGTTCCCATTTTCTGACACAGATATAATAATCGCGCGTTTTTTATTCAAAATTTCGTCCTGCGACACTTTTTTCCATAAAAAACCATGTTTATATTTTCAAAAATGTTTCTCAAACTTAAGCAAAAATACTACAGATTTACAAACATCCTTAACTGTAAAGCTGATGAACTAGCCAGAAAAGGTACTGCTCTTCAACTACTCAGTGATAAAAGTACCATTGGAATACCCATGGCCACAAGTAAACTAATAATAAAAAATAACATTATCCAAGAGGCCAATAAGTCATGGAGAAATGAAGATACGTGTCTGACAGCTAGGCTACTATGGCCGCAAATAAACAAGAAAAGAACAAAGGAATTGCTTAGTCTCTCAAGAGACAATATCTCGAAGTCGTGGCTTGTTTAACCGGTCACTGGCTATTTGGGCAGGCATACCTCGAGACTAGGAGTTTTCTCCCATGAATATTGCAGAAGTTACAGAGATGAGGAAGAGGAAGAAACAGTTGAGCACTTCCTCTGCAATTGTCCAGCCCTAGCTAAAATTAGAGCAGGTTGTCTAGGTAAATACTTTTTCAATTCTCTTACAGAGCTGTCTGGCGTGGGGTTGGGATCAATACTACGTTTCATAAGAGTCACAAAATGGTGCCACGAAGGAGTTGGTCGTGCAGACCGACTACCACCATAACCTAACCTAACCTACAAACATCCTTCCAGTGAACGTCTCTGCATACGAACTTCGGTCTTATTTGAGGCATCTGGCAACACCAACTTTTCGCCTAATTACACAACTTTAACTTTAAATAAATTATCTAAAAACTATAAACCTCCGGTCGAAGGGTGCGGTTTTCAGTTTTAAGATGGGGATACACTCCTCTATCCCTCCTTTACATCTTTGTTTTATTTCAAAGCGTGTGGCATTACAGTAAATGTTTCCCAGAAATCATTTTGCGTTGGTACCCCTTTTTCTGATAAATTTTTCCACTGTTTCTATAAAGTATAGAATTATCCATTGCCGTTTCAGCGATTATTCGATTCGGTAGATTTTTTTCGATTTTTGGCACATCACGAGCGTTATTTTAGCTGCACAATAAAATTTATTCTAGTATAATAAGAATTATACTTTCGACTAACTATCGCACCTTTTACACACTAAACGAATGACCAGCTACCATTCGCTCGTTTACTAAAATATTTTCAAAATCCAAACAATTTGGTTTTTACGATAAATATGCAGAAATTGCCACCACCTTTTCTTTGGTCTATATAGTGTAAACAATTCATAACGGTATCTAACATCACCACTTCATTAAAAGAAAATATGTTCTTATTTTTATTTAGAGACGAGAACTTACTACAGGGTTTTTCGATATTTTCGCCTTTTATGATATGAAATTCTTTCATCAAACGTGCAAAAAGATTTTTGTTTGTTTGCTTTTTTGTCGAGATTCATTTTAAACTATTAGATTATTTTTCAAACTATACATATTTATTTTTACAAACCCTAGTAGCCAGTGCGCTAATTAAGTTAGGGTTATATTGTATATAACTATCTCCTATAAATAATAATAATATTTTTACAAAAGCGATTCTTTTGGCAGAACTAACATTTATTTTCAAGCCGCGAAGCTGAGATTTTCTAAGTTGTTTACCGAAATTTTTAAGGTTCTTGGATGGACCACATTTCGGCTTTAGCTCATCAAAACTAAATATTAAAGCTATTAACCTTAGTATATTAAGGATTAACCTTCCTTTGGGCACCCGGTTCTGGCCACACTTTCTCGACTTTGGGCGTAAATTTAACATATTTCTATTATAGTTAACGACTGGAGCTTCCAAGCAGCTTCCTAAAATTTCATTTACCATCAATTTGTCCTTTAACCTTTTAAAAAGGATACTCGAATGGGACGGAAAAAGGGTAGACACACGTGCCCAACCGAAGGTTTTAAACTGAGGGTTAAGTTTTTTTTTTTTAGAAGCAAATATCCTTTGTTAACATTTCAAGTGCATCTGCAGCTAAGCGGAATTCTCCCTGATTCTTTCAAAAAAATTTCTATTAATTTATGGGAATTTCTTCGCAGTCTGTTAAGGAGGTATTCTGGTCTAGAAATATGAAAAAATCGATTTTTGTTTTTTTGCATATTTTCAAAGTTTAGACCTTCAAAAATATGCCCTTCAACGGATTTTTCAAAATTCGAATTATTTTCGGAGATACAGCGCATTTTGTGACGTGGCATCTAAGCCGGCCGAGTGGAGCGAATCGCACAATGAACGGCAGATGTTACCGGACGACTTGAGGACTCGTTCTTTCCAGAAAATCTTTTGCATCCCACGCAACCTTTATTTATTCTATACATATATATATATATACTTTATACTTCTATAATATATACCTGGAAATATATATATATATAATATATATTAGGCCGGGTCGATTTGTGGGGAGGCAAAAAAATCGCCCATTGCTCTGTGAAAATCGGGGGATCAAAATAAGAAACTTTGCCGAAGGAACCATACCTCTAAAACGAATTCTGATGTCCCCCCATTTGGGTCGAACTTTTTAGTTTCTTTTCCATAACTCACTTAAATTAATTTTTTCATTTACATATGTTCTGACTAAATAAATTTGTTAAGAGAAAAAATAGATATTATTATAAATAAAGAAAAAACATAGCCATTTAGCTGATTTTTTCATGTAAAGGCCAAAAATGGTGATATTTTGAAATTGGGGGACATCAGAATTCGTTTTAGAGGTATGGTTCCTTCGGCAAAGTTTCTTATTTTGATCCCTAGAATACGATTTTCACAGAGCAATGAGCGATTTTTAAATCGACCCGCCCTAATATATATACATATATCCAGAGTGAGTGAATAGTAAATATTATGATCTAAGTTATTCTATTGGAATTGTTGCTCAAACTTCAAACACGATTTTCTCAAAACTACTTTTTTTTGGGATGGTCGTCATGATATCTCAAGTTCTACTTGACCGATCGCTTTGAAGTTTGAGAAGAATTGTTTATTATACCTCTGTCTATCGCGCCTGCCTCCGATTTTGAAAAATTTAAGTTTGAAGTATTTTTTTAAATTTGAAAAGGTAAAAAAAGAGGGTAAAAATTTTTTTGTTTTCAAGCTGACGCCATTTTGTGAATTTTTTTTTTTCTTTGATTTGGCGTAATCCAATAGCGACAACCTAACTAATGAAGAATTTGTTTTTTTTTTTTAGAGCACTACAAGAGTTGGAATCATGTCAACCATGGAGCACCGTTTTTTATGTAGCCCCCACTTCGCCGGCCCGTAATTTCACGATTTTTTTGTTTTTGTTTTTTTATTAATTTTTTTTTATACTTTTCCATCAGGAATAAAAACCAAAAAAATTTCATATTTTTATCTTAGTTTTAAAAATACCTAAAATTAAGGCGTCTAGACCAGAATACCCCCTTAAGAAACTTACAGTGATGTTGTTTTTGTTGTAAGCGCATACGATGTGCATAAGATAGTAAAAATTTTTTAATTTTTTTTATCTTAGTTTTAAAAATACCTAAAATTAAGGCGTCTAGACCAGAATACCCCCTTAAGAAACTTATAGTGATTTTGTTTTTGTTGTAAGCGCATACGATGTGCATAAGATAGTAAAATTTTTTTAATTTTTTTTCTTAGTTTTCAAAATGCCTAAAATTAAGGCGTCTAGACCAGAATACCCCCTTAAGAAACTTATAGTGATTTTGTTTTTGTTGTAAGCGCCTACGATGTGCATAAGATACGTTTAGGGGCACTACTGGCGTTCAGTTCTACGCTACCGCAATGACCCGAATTTATATCCGGCCAAGTACGGTCACTCCGGCAGCATTTCCTGCACATGTATGGGACTCCCCGCACATTTATGCTGCTACAACAACAACAAGGAGTACTTCTGGAGTAACCGACGTGATCCACCTTCTATCGGAAGAAGGCACGTATGTTCTGCTTTTTTGTAAGTCTCCGTTTTCATGCGGACTGCAACGGCCATTTCACATATTGCCCTAATTAGCTAAACTAGTTTTAGATAAATTCTTATTTTAGACTTTGTAAAATCGTATGCCTTATTTTCAAGAAAATTTTAGTACGCAACACAATTTCGAATTGAGCTCCCACTTTCGTCATACGTCTCATTGCCAAATGCATAAGCGCGTACATACATATGTACACATTTGCGTGATTGTATGATTCACCATATTACAACGTAATTTATGCCAAATGAATTTCTGGATACCACTAATTAGACTTGGACTCACACTTTTGGTGGAAGCTTTTTTTTCTTTTTGAATTTACTATACTTCGTTGGCCAGTGGCTAAGCTTTTTTACGATAATTTAAAATTCACTTTTCTCTTTTCAAACTCAAATTCACACTAAAATTTTTTTTTTGAAAACATTTGTTTTTGTAGGTATATTTTGTTTAAAAATAGTTTTTTTTGTTGTATTATATTTTATTGGGCAAATTCGAAAATCTGTTTTCTGTTTTCTTAAGAATAACCGTACACTCTGTTCTGCACAATTTTTTATTGGTATTTGAAGAGTAATTAAAAGAAAATGTGATTGTTTGACATGTGACATTTGTATTGAGACGCAGTCCGATAAAATAAAAGGTGTTGATCAAACTAATTTCAAAGTACGCTTTCCATACGAAATTCAACCGGAAACAGAGGGAAAACAGGCATACTTGGTGAGCAACAATTTTGCGGTTGGCTTTCAGTAATTGGATTAGACGATTGGCAGACACAAGCCGCGGCGAAACGAGGTATTTAAAATCGCAAACGATAGCACACTGTGAAGCAATAAAGCAACGGCGTCTTTCTTTACAACAAACGCGTGTTTAAGTAACGCCAGCTATTCTTCACGTTTTCTATTCTCCTAGCTTTTTTCTATTTTAACTATTTAAACTTTACTTGCGGGTACTTTTTCTTGTCGCAAATTTTGTAATGCTTATGCTAGTAGTTTAACGGGTGGGTGTTTCGTTCTTTTAAATCTCATAATCTTCCGGATTGTAGAGTTCAGTCAATAGTCGATAGACATACGAAGGAGCATGGCCGCCACTGAAAGATACAAAGAAAATGCGTAGTATAAAAAAAAAAACTGTGTATATACCTAATTTCTGTACTCACATATTTGAAATAAATAATGTTACCAGCTCAGGAGGCACATAATCAAATATGGGACTATAGACTTTAGCCGAGTGCGACGCTAACGAATCGTAGCCAATCACATCGCCCGCACAGCCTACCAAATTGAAAGCGTCCTGCTCGTATGAACACAAATGTACGGGCGATAGCTTGTACATGGGTGAGAGTACAATAACCGGCACTGAGTAATGTTTAGCTGCCAGCGCGACCGTGTATGAACCGCATGCAGCACGTAAACCGCCATTGGCCAGTACGCTGTGTGTACCAATGATGACTTTGTTAACACGCGACATCATTGCGAATATTGCGGAGTCCGGTATTACGATAATCTCTACATTTCCACTTGCCAACTTGGCTGCCAAATTATGACCCTAAAATTGTGAAATTGTTTAATAATTATTGCGTCATGACGACGACAGCTAAGCAAAAAGACGTGTGCAACAACATACTCTGCAATCGGGCGCACACTCGGCTATAATTATAGTAAGAAATTGGCGTTTTTTGGCGGCAAGTTTTAGAAAGCTCTCAACACTGCGCGAGTGCCCTAACGTTAGTATAACCTCAGAGGAATGTATGTGCTCTTCTGCTTGTGCACAAATATTTTCTGAACTTGTCTCCAATTCAGTTTCAATCTCTTGCAAGTGATCCAGCAGTGCATCGCGCAGCAAATGCTGCGGTTCGGTGTAGTCGACCGTAACATCACTGCTCGTTTGTGTTAAGAGTTTGTGCAGTGACATGGAGCCTTGGTCATCTGCGAATTTGTTCACCTAAAAGTAAATGAGATATTCGCATAGCTACAAAGTGGCACTAGGAAATAGTTGAAATATGAATACCTTTGCTTGAAGTAAATCAAACTCCTCGCGTATCAACTTCAGTATGCGACGTGCAATATTGGCGGTTACAGTCTCTTGTGGCATTGCGGATTGGAGAAAGCATGCTTGCGCACGCACTATGTTCATGAGTTCTCTAATTGCAGAGAAAAAATGTTGATATTCATGAATTTTGTTTAGTGTTCAATATAAATGTATGTATGACTTACTGTGCGTGCGCCCATTCCTGGCCATTGATAATTTTCTTAAATAATTGCAACGTTTTTGTTGTTATGTTGTATGAACCTTCCACGTTACTGGAATTTGTTGGGTAAATGATTTAAAGACGAATACCCACTTTTTATAAGAGTACCAACTTACCCGAGTTTAATTTCGTGAATTAACTGCTTCACTTCTTTTGTTGGTTTGTCGTTCATTGTGGAACTATAAAAATATTTAAATGAATTAAAATGAAGTCGTACCAAAATTAAATGCACTCGTAGTACATACTTGTTGTTTTTTTTTTTTTTGTTGCGCGTGACAGCTGTTTGTCAAGCCACTAGGAATGTTGCGTTAGTACTGATATGATCTAAGTATCGATAACGGGTATATCGGTACTCGATACCTATTCTGTGATACTATTGAGCCAATTTACACGATGATTTTTCATCCTAGGTTTTTTGCACATTTTCTTTTAATGAAGTCTTCGAAAATCTTTGTGAATTTGCACGATGACTTTTGTTCCGGTCTTTGCTTGCGTGTTTTTGACATTTAAGTAAATAATTTCCTTTGGCGTTTAGTTCGTTGAGCGCGAGCCCAAGTGCATTTGAATAAAAATACGTAACTGTGAATACGATGAAAGCAAAATAACAAAAAAATTGCGTGTACACATAACAGAAGTGAAACTTTTAAGGCAGACAAAGAAAGAGGGAGAGACCCAAGAGAGAATGAGAGAGAGAGAGAAAGCATTTAAAACTAAATAAATTCACAACATTTCCAGAGAATACAAATAGACAAAATTTACAATAAACGGAGAAGGATCGGCCGGTGTAGGTAAACGCCGGACGCAAACCGAGGCAACAACGCTCACTACTCCGAGCGTTTATCACCCGCACAAACGCAGCGATTCCAAGACCGCAGCAACGGCAAAAGTTACCGCAAGGCAATACCAATAAATCCGACACCGAAATGGATAGCACTTTATAGTACGCACAATCACTAGCTAGGAAACGGAAATAAGTGCCAAAAAGTCGGCACACAAAAAAACGCCAAAAAATTGAGACCAAAAAATGCCCCAAACAGTAGGCACCAAAGAAATATAACACCACAAAGTAGGCACCAAAAATATATTTCCTACAAGTTTGCACCAACAAACAAGCGCCAAAAAGTAGGCAGTGTTATTTCTCACTAGAAATTAGCAACCACCAGGAAAAACTCAGGAAAAATAGTCTAAAGTGTATCTAAGATATATATAAGGTATATAGCTCTCTCTCTCCTTTTCCTCTACGTAATATCTTTTTTCTCTCTCGCGGAACGAAAATGCCCAAACGTTGCATGGCCTTGAAATTTTACTCTCCATTCTCGCTCGTTCATCGACGCCTAAGAAGTTTTACTTCGAAAAACACCTAGATTTCACTGACCATGTGCGCATGCTTACCATGTTAACTTCTCTACACTTTTTGCCAACAAGCTCTACACGCATGACTTTTCACCGAGGGTGGCCAATTTTCATCTCACACATTTGAAGCCATCACTAGTATAATTTTCTTCGAAAATGTTTTTGGAAGTATTATTTCGGTCAACGGTGAGCGCTACAGAGACACTGTAAATGATATTTCGTGATGGGGAATTGAAGACATGGACGATCTTTGGTTTCAACCGGTTGGTGAACCACTCTCGAATCGATCTTTTGCACGCCAAGTTCGGAAATCATGTTATCAGCTGTCTCGGCGAAGCCAATTGGCTAGCTCGGAGCGGCGATTTGACGCTGTTAGACTTTGTTGGTATCTGCCGTAAAGGACTGATGCTCAGCGAATAATCTACCCACGAATATTGAGGAAGCCACTAATGAGTTGGATCAGAAACAGTCACAAAGGACTTGATTAGGGAGATGCGCCATTCCAGACAGCCATATGAATGAAAATATGTTTCGTAATTAATGAAAATGCTTGCCTTTTCGAATTAACCAATAATATACCGAACAAAATTTTAATACATTTTTTTTTGAATTCTTAAAAAGAAGCTACTTGATATCCCACTTCAAATTTGTGTATCACGGCAACTTCTGGCCCAGTAGAAAGGTAGTTTTCTTTAAGGGGAACGATTTTAATTAAGCCTAGGGCCCGTCAACTAGGGGAAAAAATAACATTTTCTTTTTTTAAATGATTCTGGATGTATATAAGAGAATAAGCTTGTAATTTTAGTATTTATTAAAATTACAATTTATACATTTTACAATCCGTAAATTTTATTTTTTCTGTCAATCAGTTTTGAAATAAAAGCTGCAGTTCTAATTTTACTTGCTATCAGTTTAAGTCGGTATATTTTCTAAAATTTCTGAAATAAGTCATCATCATCTGTTATCGCTAGCATAATTGAGCATGCCATCAGTTTTATATTCAATTACATGCATCATGCAGAGGTTTTAATATCGATTTCTTTATTTGCAATACCAGTGCATATATTGGTATCGATGCTCAGCCACTGATATATCGGTTAATCGTAACGACACTTTTTTAGTATCTGAACATCTCTACAAATTATTACCTGAGTAGCTAACTTTGTCACTACCGTCAATAAAATCTACAGGGTGATGCATAAGTTTAAAAATATAAATGCAAAAGTGAGTAATTGAAGAAAACTGGGAGCTCAATAGAATGGTTGCTCTTTCAAAGCAACTCTGCAGCGAATGTGTGCAAAAGAAATTGAAGAAAACAACCAATTGGAATTTGCGCTGTTGTGGATTGTATTTGGCGGCTAGAATTTTGTGGAGGCGAATCGTATATTTTTGATGACAATTCGATATGAAAGTTGGATAAATTCGGAAGTGTGTACGGAACGCGGCTCCGTTTATATACAGTAATTAAGGCAAAAAAAAACTTTTAAAATTTAACCTGTGAACAAAAGATCTGAATATCTGCGCCGCACAAATGCGGCAGAAGTAAGCCTAATATTGCAGAATAAATGCAGTCGAATACTGTAAAAATTGCTAAGTGTTAAGCAAAAAGTGTTAGATAAAAAAACCCGACTGGGGCCATTTAACGCTGCACTGTTGCAGCGCCCCTATGATTTTGTAGTTGTTTTTGTGTGTGTACGAACTTGGTGGCGTTGTGCAAAGAATAAAAGTTCAGAACTTGGTGGTGGATCTGTAAACAAAAAAGTTGCATTATTGACTTAGAAAACGAGTGAAATC
Organism: Anastrepha obliqua; assembly: GCF_027943255.1. Taxonomy (NCBI): domain Eukaryota; kingdom Metazoa; phylum Arthropoda; class Insecta; order Diptera; family Tephritidae; genus Anastrepha; species Anastrepha obliqua. The sequence goes on along the minus strand of NC_072893.1, from coordinate 25,215,218 downwards.
AATAAATAATACTAAAGCAAAAAGAATTAACCGCAAAAACGTCTACTACAAATGTAACAAGGTAGGAAAATATCAAATGTACCGCACACATGCGAATTTATCCAAACATAAATGAACGTTTTTCGCAACTGCAAAGCTATCCATCCACTGCATATTCGCATACATTTGTATACATATGTACACTAATGTATGTACTGTTACTTATCAGCAAATCGGAATAGCAAATGAAATTGTTGAAGTACCTACAGTGTTAAATCATTTTGCAAAACAGAAACAAAAACAAAAAAAAACATTTGTATATAATTTTTTATTTGCTTGTTTACTAATTATTGAACGCTTTTTCATTGTGCGCTGCTGGTGTTCCGGACTGCGCATGGGACAGTACGAATATCAGCGCGCGAGGCAGTCATCGATTTTTTGTTTTCGTTCCATACTGGCTTTCACATGTAGCTGCTAGCTGCTGTGCTACGATTGTCGGTCGAGTCAAAGTTGGTGGTTGGTAGGTCGGTCAGCTAATGGGCTGCTGTTGTGATATGCTTGTTGGCTAATGTGCGAGGGCGGTTGCATGCCTGCAGAATCTCCGTTTAGTTGCGTTGCGCGCTGTTACGTCAATAATGACACTAATTTTTGCAACAATGCAACGAACGCGAATGCTGAATGAAAAGCAGACTGCGGCGTTCGAAGACTTCCAGATGTGGAAGAACAGTCAATTCTTTATTATATCTAACGAACATATGAAGAGTGCCCCACAGGCTGTGGGAAATACGTAGTGCCAACGAAGGCAGAAATATAATTTTGTAGATATTTTTGTGATTATATTGTGGTTTTTTTTAATGGAAATCATAGAAATGCGCGTTTCTGTTTTCCATTCCGATTTATGCAAAATTTATTGCATATTTATAAATAAACTTTTTATTGCCGCATAAGTGACTCTTCAGCTAACCATTCATTAATTGCTTCACAATTACTATGCAATTATTGCGCTTCCTTCCAACCACCGACCATTGTTTACTAGTGGGTACATACACACCTACATATGGTACTCAAGTTTTAGTATCGACAAAATTACACCTAACGCAAGAAAAAAAAAAAAGAAAAACGCAATCACGGTTTTTACACTTCGTTGTTTGACATCAAAATAGCCCATTTAATTTAATTCTATGTTTATTCTCAGAAGGTTTGTGTAATTTTACTATTAAGAGTTTGCTGCCAAATAATGAGTGGAAAAAATGAATTAACCCATTCTAAATTAACAATTTTCAAAAAAAAAGTAAGAAAAAAATAAATTTTTTTCGAAAAAATTCTAAGGTTTATGTAATCTTACTATTAAGAATTTGCAGCCAAATAACGATTGGAAAAAATTAATTAATCAATCCTAAATTAACAACTTTCAAAAAAAAGTAAGGAAAAAAATTTGTTTTTTTTTTTCGAACAAATTCTAAGGTTTATGAAATCTTACTATTAAGAATTTGCTGCCAAATAACGATTGGAAAAAATTAATTAACCAATCCTAAATTAACAATTTTTAAAAAAAAAGTAAGGAAAAAAATTCTTTTTTTTTCAAACAAATTCTAAGGTTTATGAAATCTTACTATTAAGAATTTGCTGCCAAATAACGATTGGAAAAAATTAATTAACCAATCCTAAATTAACAATTTTCAAAAAAAATTAATAAAAATTTTTTTTTTTCGAACAAATTCTAAGGTTTATGAAATCTTACTATTAAGAATTTGCTGCCAAATAACGATTGGAAAAAATAAATTAACCAATCCTAAATTAACAATTTTCAAAAAAAAGTAAGGAAAAAAATTCTTTTTTTTTTTCAAACAAATTCTAAGGTTTATGAAATCTTACTATTAAGAATTTGCTGCCAAATAACGATTGGAAAAAATAAATTAACCAATCCTAAATTAACACATTTCAAAAAAAAGTAAGAAAACAATTTTTTTTTTCGAACAAATTCTAATTATTGCTGAGTTTTGGGTCTTATATTTTTAAAAAGTATTATACCTCTTGAATATTGTGTAAAAATTTCAAGAAAATCAGAGAGGACTTACGGTGATAGAAATATATGACTTTAACTGAAGGAGTTGAATTAAGGAAACCGATCCTACTTAGATACTTTAAACAAGTTTTCATGTCGTTGTATCAGCATAAACATTCCCCATTTTTACATACGGGGAATGCTGCTGGAGTGGCAATCCTTGGCCGGATATAAATCCGGGTCGTTTCGGTAACGGAGAACCGACTGCCGTGGAAACAAGTTTTCATTGCTACCATCAACTACCTGACGCATCGAATACTTTGTATCTACGGGTGAACGATATGAAGTGTTACCTGTTCAAAACACCATAACTTTTTTGTGTGAAATTAGTTTTTATTGATTTCAAAGGCAAAATTGTTCAAAAATGATTACAATTTTGGCATACATATATTCACTTTAGCTCGATATGACCACCTTTTGCCTTGACTATAGCCTTCAAACCTCTCTTCAAGCCTCTCTGCTATGAAAAAGCTCCTCATTCTGCCATGAAAAAGCTCCTCATAAAAATATCTGCCGTTCGTAGTCGGCTTGAAACTGTAGGTCCCTCCATTTGTGGAACAACATCAACACGCACACCACAAATAGGAGGAGGAGCTCGGCCAAGCACCTAACAGAAGTTTACGCGCCAATTATTATTATTTTTTATTTATAGCCTTCAAACGGTCAAAAAATGAGTTGCATGCTGCACGAATGTGATCTTGAGGTGTTTTGGCCCATTCTCGTATAATCGCTTTTTTCAGCGCATCCATACTGGCATATTTTTTGGTCCTCACCTTGCTCTCCAAAATGGACCAGATGAATTAGTCCATCGAATTAGCGTCTGGCGAATCCGAAAGCCATTGTGTGGACGAAATGAAGTGTGGAACATGATTTTTTAACCATTCTTGGTTCGCACGAGCTTTATGAGACAGTGCCGAGTCCTGTTGGAACGTCCATGGTCTACGACCGAAATGTTTGCGTGTCCAGCAAAGCAGCTTCTAAAACATTTTCCCGATAATAAGTCGCATTCACTTTGACACCAGGCTCGATAAAAACGATTGGAGAGCGTCCATCAGCGGTCACTGCGGCCCAAACCATTACTTGCGATGGGAAAGTGCTTAGAGTGGCCACGCATAGGCTCAAATTCTCGTATGAGCGTTCGGTCAAGTAAACACGATCGTTTTGAGTGTTTATGAACTGCTCAATTGGGAAATTTTTTTCATCAGAAAACACAATGTTACGAAATTCGCCATGTCCGTGCAAGCGAAACAACTCCTTTGCTCTTTCGCACCGATCTTTTTTTTTGCTGGGGTGAAAGATTGTGTGCTTTTTGGAACTTGTAAGCCTTGACCTTGAGCTCATTTTTCAATATGCGTCGAATGCTGTCTTGCGATATTTTCAGTTCATTGGCCATTTTTCTTTCACTTCGACGTGGATTTCGTTCAAGTCGAGCCTTCACTTTCTGAACCATTTCTGGCGTTGTTGCGGGTTTTTTTGGTCCACCTCCATAGCGTTTAGCAATGCTACCAGTATCATTGTAACGTTTTATAGTGCGATACACAAACATTTTATTCACTTTGAGGTGACTGAGCTCACGAACAATGGCTGGGTGTGATTTTCCAGCCAAATATAACGCAATCACACTATTACGTTTGAATTGCATCACAGAATAAAAAATTCAACAAAACTGAGACGCAAATGCTTTTGATGGCTTATAAACAATGTATTGAACTGTCATTAGAACAATTTTGACGTTGATGCCATGAGCTATTTTACAGATACAAGCAGTGTGAAGTTGGTAACACTTCTTATCGTTCACCCTGTATTCGTAGGACCGCTGTTAAGGCCGCTGAGATCGATGCATCTTTATGCCCTGCACTACGTCAATGTTGCTACGCAAAAATTATGCGGCTCATCAATTTGTCAATTGCGAACAAATAAAGAAACGGCTTGGAATACTTACCGGCTTGCTCACAATTCATTGAATCCCTCGAAGTTATTACCACCGGTCCGAGATGTGGTCGACTGACTTACTTCACTTATCTTGCTTTTGCGACAAAAGTGATGACAGCTGGAGAATAGTGCATACATACATTCTGTCAAAAAACTACCGGGAATTGTTCAATAAAACGCAAAATTATTGTTTAATCATCAAAATTCATTTTGTCGCCTTCTAAATAGACTCCACTCGAAGCAATACACAAATGCCAACGATTAGTCCAGTAATCAATGCAACTTTTAAATGTGTTTGAAGAGATCTTCCTCAGCACCTTCAGCGAATTATCATTTGGAAGGAATTCCGAGAGCTTAATACCAGGAAAATTGAAGAAAATGAGCTGCATGACTTTCACTTTTGACCGACTTTGAGGTGGTTTTTTGGGTGTCGGCTCATGTGGATAGCGCCATTCAGCCGCCTGGTTGCATGTTGACTGGTTTTCATGTCAAACTCATATACCCACGTCTCATCACCTGTTACGATGCGCTGGATTAACGCTGGGTCCGAATTCAATGATGTCTTCAGCCACCTTCTTCCGATAAATTTTTTGAAAGACATTCAACTCTCGAGCAGCCACGCGTCTCATGCCCCATTGATGGTGTAAAATTGATTCGTGAGACACGCTACCTCCCTCGGACCTAAATGATAGTTTTCCAGCACCATTTCCTTGACTTTGTTGACGTTTTCATCCGTTGAAGGCATCGAAGGCGTTGATGGGCGACCAGATCGGGGTAAATCTTCAACGACTTCTCGGCCATCTGCAAAAGCCTTATACCACTCGTAGACCCGTGCATTTGATAAAGCATTCTCGCCATAGGCTTTCTGCAACGTGTTCAACGACTCGGCACACGAAATCTCCCCCAAAACACAAAATTTAAGACAAATTCTTTGTTCGATATTTTTATCCAAAGTGAAAATCGCAGAGCTTACCTGCGGCTGACTGATACAATTAAATGCCAAAAAGAAGCTAATTGATAGATCATGCCCAAACTCTGCAATACTATAGAGGACAGACGTACCAACATTCCAGCAAAAGAAAAATTTATACATACTTCTTTTTAATGAAGAATTCCGGATGTTTTTTTTGACAGAATGTAAATATATTTGCTAAAACCTAATTATCGTTTACACTTCGTATGACTTTGGACGACGAGTTGTGAAAAATGATAAGTACAGTATAAACTCGATTCTTGAACCTAATGAAAACCGGGCTCGGTGCAAGTTTCGAGGTTGTCGCAGTGCGCCCTGAGCCGCTGCAGCGTTATAACATCTTTTAAGCAAGCATTGATTTTCTCTGCTCAATCCAATCATACTAGGTTGTTCAATAAGTTTTGCGGATCGATAAGAAAAACACGATTTTATGATTTAAAATACACTTTTTTTATTTATTTATTATTTTATTATTCAGTATAGTCTCCCTGAGCATCTCTTAACACCAGTTCCAACGATATTCCAGTTTATGAGTTCCATCTCTGAAATGAGAATTTGAGAGAGCTGTAAAATTCGCTTCCTCAGCTGTTATGGCCTCATCATTTGATGAAAAATGACTTCCACGCATGTATTTTTTTTAGGTCTGGAAACAGATGGAAGTCGCTAGGGGCCAAATCTGGTGGCTGCTCCTACAATTCGAACTTTAATTCATGGATTTTAGCCATCGTCAAAATGCTCTTGTGAGATGACCCGTTTTTAGAGTTTGCAACCCAACCACTGCTAGCGCAGAAGTCTCCAGAGTCTTCCTGAATTTTGGAATGCAGTAACTTGGCTTTAATTTTTAGCATATTTTTAGCATATCTCTTGTAATTGGTAAGCTTTTGGTGCCTTTTCCATTTTTGTAAACTCAGAAATCTTACGAGTTTTCTGGAGCTTCCTTTTACCTGGACTGGATTCGTATTGCGTAGCAAACTTCTTTATGGACCTTTCATTGTTGTAATGCGAGTTATTGTTGCTATATGCACGTGAAAATTTTTAGCTAATCCATTAATGGAAATTCCCGCATTCAATTTGTTCAGAATGTCAGTTTTTTCTTTTATTATACGCAGCGTAAATTTTCTCTTTGCCATTATGAGACCACACCAGGCAAAAGGTAACGAAAAAATGCCATTTCATCAACACATGAATTAAGCGGAACCTTCCCCCATTCCCCCGACAGTTGGTTCTACGTTACCGCAACGACTCGGATTTTCTATACATCCGGCCAAGGACGTGACAGTCCCCATACAGCGGCACTCCCCATACCTGTATGCAGAATGCTTTTTCTGCTACAACAACAACAACAATAACGGTACTTCCCCTAAATGCATTCAGCTTCATTTCAATTCAGGAAATTTCATCACCGGAATGGCATCGACGGTACTTCCCCGAACATTATTGTCGAAAAAATACAAAGTAAAAAGAGCAAAAAAAGAAGGAGGAGAAACCAAAATTGTGTGTAAGTTGCGGGGTAAAAATTTACTAGTGCCGCAACTACTGAGTAAGCATTGAAAAAAAAAATTGTGTCACGAGTATCGAGTCTCTACTGTATTTGTAAAATATTATCATAAAATAAAGCAGAAAAAATAAGAACAAAGTATTTACAATTCAATTCAGCTGGTTCAATTTAAAAATTTTATTACCAGAATGACATCAACGGTACTTCCCCGAGCTTTATTCTCATAAATACAACGTAAAAGAGCAAAAGAGAAAACAAAAAATTTTGCAAGTATCGACATAAACATTTTCTAATGTCGCAATTACTCAGTACGCAATGTAAAAAAAAAAATGTGTTAAAATTAAAAAAAAAAATACAATTAAGTATCGAGGTGTGCAAGTATCGAGTTTCTACGGTATTTGTAAAATATTTTATTAAAATAAAGCACAAAAATATAAACAAAGCATCTACCTGCATATTTATGCGGTATAAAACAGCAGGCCGGTCAAGGGCCGTTTGGGTTCAATAGCCAAAAAGATTGTCGTTGGGTGTGAAATTGAAATCAATATTAACAAACCAATTTGCTATTTTGTAGTTACTTTTGTATATGTATAGTATGTATTAAAAAAAAACATTAAAACAATATCTTAAATTTTTTAAAGTTATTTAATTTAATTTTTTCATCTGTTTTTGTAAATATTTATCATTTTAGGCGCGCTAAACTACCATATGAGCATTACCAGGCAACAATTTAATTTTTTCTGATCACCACAACAAGCAAAATAATAAAATTAAATAAAAAAAAATTTTACAAATTAAGATAAAGTTAAAAAAAAACAAAGAAACAACATCAAAATTGTTTTCATCTACACACAACATTGAAATAAATATATGTATATTGTACGAATATATTCCCAAATTTACCTGAATACATAATTTTGTAAAAAACAAAAAAAAAGTGAATAAAATTAAAAACATATCTTAAAATAATCCAAAGCTAAGCTGAAAGTTCTTATCCTCCCAGAAAAAAGAAAAAAATTACATTTAGTTACCACCAATCAATCCTACAACCACCACCACCACAACCACCACTACTCCATCACTATTCAACTTCAATTCGACTAAATTCAAAAGATAGAATTTGCATAAAATTCAAGTCATGCTAAACAACGCTACTACAAATTGTTCGCCGCATGTAAGTAGTTCAGCAAAGATACATCATTATTCATGTTATTTTATTCTGTTTGTTTGTTTGGTTGTTTCGTTGTTGTTTGTTTGTTGTGTGTTAGTACATATTTTGTGGTCTCTCTTATTTATTTTTAATTGTAATTTGCAATATATCGATTGTATGTGTTGTAGTTGTAGTTGTTTATTTATCAAGTAGCAATTATACACTATTTACATGCACACAAACTTATGTGTAATTGACGTCTTAGTGTTAGATATACATACATACATACACACATACATACGTGTATTTGTGCTCTCATAATTGAAGCTCAAAGTAGAGGTGCCATACGCTGCTGATATTCACACCTACTATGACATTTCTGCACTTCGCAGTGCAGAGACTAAAGAAAAGATAACAACAATGCAGCAAATCTAAGTCTCTTTATCCTTTTACAATATTCGCCATATTTTTCAAGCTATATGTTTTTCGATAATTTATTAGGAAAAATAGTTCATGGCATAACAAAAACGTGGCGGAGAGCAAAGTTAAAAAAAAAAAAAAAAAAAAAAAAAAAAAAAAAAAAAAAAAAAAAAACAAATACCAAAAAAACAAAAAAAAAAACAAAAAAAAAAACAAAAAAAAAAAATAAAACAAAAAAAAAAAATAGAAAAAAATATATAAAATTTCACAAAACTTAAAAAAAATTAACAATTAAATTTCAAATAAAAATTGTGAAATCTTTAATCCGAATCTAGGCGCATGCACTAAAGGTGGTGCCACTAGACCAACAACAATGTTTTGCACGTTTGATTGCCACGGCAAAGTGGAAAGCAAAAAATGAACTCGCTTTGTTTCATTCTGAGCTGACAGCCGCATGGACACGGCGAAAGAAAAAAAAACAAATCAGTTGATTTATCGGTACCACCTTTAGCAGATTCGCCTTGATCCGAATATTTAGAAAACTTCTGGGCATACAGTTTTAGAGGCCACTAAATTCCAGTATACTAAAAGTGCAGGCCCAGTGCAGGCTGGCTTTGATTGCTGTATTTATTTGCTCTGCTTGGCTTTGAAAACTTGTATGGCCAAATGGGCGCTTTAAAGGCTGTCGCAATAATCAGATGATTCGTAAAAGGAAAAGGGAAACAGAGAAGTGAGCCGTACTCAATAATGCATAACGTCCCCTTTCTGTGTTAACCTCGTAACTTCATTATTTGATATCGGCCGATATACGAAAAAAGAAAGCGGACTGTCGAGAAGAATGGAGGCGTATTGTAGAGGAGGCAATGGTCCACCGCGGACAGTAATGCCAAGATAATGATGAAAAACTATCACTTCAGCAGCCCAAAAGGGACTTGCCACCTCGGCTAAATTTCATGAATGACCTGAATGAGGACGCAATTCGTAACCAAATTTATGGATTTTTGTCTTTGCGTCTCTCGACTTTTGCACTGGTGGAAAAGGACCTTTTTTGCTCACCAGATTTCCACGGTTTTGCTTCAAATTTGCAGGCAAACGAGCCAACAGGTCCGAGGTGATCTTTTCACCCTTTTCCAGGTAGTCAATGTGAATGAATTCGTGCGCATTCCGCAAAAAGTCACTCTGCCCTTGTTCTGATGTACACACCTTGGCCTTTTTCGTCTTTGATTAATCGCTATACATATATTTTTCTTTGGGCTCTGGTGCTTGGTGATGAGTTCATGTTTCGTGATGAGTTCATGTTTTATTAAGGGTTACGAAAAGCAGCAATGTGTCATTCGAATTGCGGTTAAACTCACTCACAACTCTCAGGACTATCTTTTCAAGTCGTCGAACGTTTGCGTTTCACATCAGTTATGAGCCCCATTCACAGATCCGAATTTAACCTTTCAGCCTTTTCAAGTTTGCCCACTTTCACTCGCCGCTAATTCAATATCTCCTTGTGGTTTTAACGACAATTTCTGGAGCCTGAAAGCTCCGGTATTCATATGCTAATAGTTGTTCAGCTGTTAGTCCAAAGCATGAAAAAAATGATAGCAACACTTTTTTCTCACGGCACTTGCCCCTTGGCTAGCGATAACAATCCCTTGAAGCACATTTTTTTTGTGCATTAAAATAATTATCTACTGCTTGACGATGGGTTGAGACTGTGCGGCCTTCCACTTGTGGTATATTTGTTTTTATTTTTGTTATTATAAACTTCCTAACATATAAAAATGTAAACAAAACTGCTCCACTACACTAAGCGAAATAGTTTTATGGGACACTGAAAAAAAAATTAAAAATAAATAATAAAATAATCAGAGGTTAAAATCTGTGTATCTCTCGTCACAAGGGAAGAAAACCAACGTAACAGGAAAACATTTATTCTAGCCTTTTATTGTGAATATTTTATAATTTTCAAGGGCCTTAAAGAAAATCGGCGTATGGGGCAAAACTAATATTGAATTAAATCTTAAGAAAATAATATAAAATAATATTTAGTAGCCTGTGTATCCTCTGTTTTATTTATTATAACTGATACTAGTCGTCCTGGCAATGAGTGTAGCCCCGACACGGAATTGCAGCCCGGACGGCGGGTAAGGGGTGGTGATCAGCTGATCCACTTCCGACGGAAAATTCGGCGGATTAAACACAGTTGCGATAGGGATGGAAAACACTATTCGACGGAACGGTTTTCAGCTGACATTTTGTGGTTACAATAAAATTAATTTTGTAGTGAAATCTTTGCGTTTGCTATATTTCTAAAGCAACTCGTTAAACCTCATTGTTACAAAAAAACAATTTCTTTCTAAATGATCGATATTTGCGGATTTTCTTCTGCAAATCGAATATTATTTGCTTGTTATTTGACTGCTGTTGCTTGTAAACAAACAAATTATCATTAAGTAATCAGAAAAGCAGCCCTGAGCCTTCAAAGCAATCCTGAGTTTTCAACCCGTCCGAGGAAATAGAAATTAAACTAATTATTTGGCCGCCATAAAAACAACCGACGGCAAGAAATTCGTTCTCGACGCAATTCTGTGCAATTTCATGCTATTAAATTCGTTCCAATTTTGACAGTGAGTACCCACCAACTCGTTACCCGCTGTCCGCTGCAATTCTGCTCAAGAGTTTCGAGTGATGTAGATTTTTACCTATTCCCATTGGCACTAAGGTCGAATGCTGTCCATTCCTATTGAATAGCTTTTTTCAGGTGTACTAGGCTATTAAACTGGCGTCCGCCTTCGAAAACTTGCTTGCTAAGAATGCTCCAGAGACTCTCCACTGGATTTATGTATGTCTGGACGTAAAAACTCCTTTCTACGCTTAACGCTGTGGGTTAGAGCATAGGTCTATTGATATGTCCAAGGCTCAACGTGAAATTCTTCGGCAAAATGCTAAAAAACTTTATCCAAGGCTCGCCTTGAAATTCTTCGGTAAAATTCAATAAAACTTTATTCAATACTCACCTCGAAATTCTTCAGTAAAATTCAATAACATTTTATTAAGACTGCCCGTGAAATTTTTCGGTAAAATTCAATAAAATTTTATTTAGAACTCACCCTGAAATTCTCCGTGAAAATTCAATAAAATTTTATCCAAGACTAACCTCGAAATGCTTCGGCAAAATTCAGTAAAATTCTTTGGCGAAATTCTAAAAAAATGTATCCAAGGCTCACCGCGAAATTCTTCGGCAAAATTCAAGAAAATTTTATCCAAGACTCACCTCGAAATTCTTTGGCGAAATTGTAAAAAATTTTTTCCAAGATGAAGAAAATCTTACCCAAGACTCAGTGCGAAATTCTTCGGAAAAATTCAGCAAAATTCAATAAAAGTTCGTTTAAGACTCACCTCGAAATTCTTTGACATAATTCTAAAAAAAAATTATCCAAAGCTCACCTTGAAATTCTTCAGCAAAATTCAATAAAATTGTATCCAAGGCTTCTACGTAATTTTCTGCTTTCATCTTATACGAAATAAAACAAATTGAGGTCTTGCCACGTTAGCTAAAGGCACTCCAGGTCATAAGAGAGAGCCACTCTGGGTGTTTCGGGAGTGATTCGTTTGTCGTGGCACTCGAATATCTCGCCAATACTTCTGACATCCATCAGGCTCATCGATATTACATTTGTTTTTTATTGCTAAAAATGATGGATTGCCATTCTTCATCCCAGAACATCTGATAATAATAATTATCGGCGAATTCGAGTACGACAGCTTTGTGGCGTGATGTAAGCTTTGGTTTATTATGATTATTATTATTTGTTAGAGCGCTGGCGTAAAGTACTTATTCGGTTTGAGTAACAATTATATTTCAGGTGCGCGGTGTTGTTAGCCCCCCAATCCCAATGGGGCATTTCCAAGTCAGCCGCTGGCTACAAGTCAGACGCTGTTTGCAGCCGCTTAGTACGTCGCTGGCTACAAGTCAGACGCTTGTTCGGGACTGTTTATTTGTTATTTCTAACTTATCCGCAGCTAACCTCTCTATTTAGAGGTCCTTCACCAGCCGCAACCTGTGACCCGTCCGGTAGCCTACACCTTGGCTTCCACATAAAGTATCTCCGTGAGTGCGGACAAGCTTCGGTTTAGTTAGTCTATTTTGATATTTTGAATTGCTGTATTCTTCTCTTCGTAATATTGAGGGAAAGCTCACATCTAATTTGGTTAGGGCTGATGTTTTTATTGACAGCCAACCATTGTTGTTGTTGTTGTTGCAGCAGCTTACTAAACTCTGTCAGCGCGATGCACTCTCCGGTCGTCTTCGTCTAACTCATCTAACGGTAGCCCCAGAAAATGCGCTGTTTCGACAAGTTCGGTTCAGAGGCAGAGTGCGAGTAGGTTTGATGGGGCATGTGAATAGGTGGTTAGTGTCGTGCGGTGGGCCTCTATATGCTGGACATATATTGGGTATGTCGGAGTCGATTCTCGAAAAATAAGAGTTTAACTTGTTGGAATATCCAGAACGTAATTGGGCCAAAGTTACGTTGGTCTCCGGAGACAGCTGAAAGTTTTCGTTGTGGTTGGACTCCGATAATGGCATTCAGAGGTTAGAGGTTAAGGAAGGTGGTAAGGGTATCCTGATGAAGGCTCTCTCTATTATGTATTATTTGTCCTGGATCTCGTCAGTATAATTGCCAGTATAGAAGCCACCTGATGCGCCTTGGAGATGGCTCTGGCTCTAGTAAACGACTGCAGAGGTGATACCTTTGGTGGGTTATACACCCAACCGTCTTATCTCTGGTGTAAACCTGTCGTAAATCTTAGGTTTGAAAACAAATCTTTTAATTTTTCCAAAACATTTGTGGATTATTTTTTTTTTTTTTTTTGTTTTTTGTTTTTGATTTTCTTTGAGTGCAGTTTTGTGAACTGAAACTCCCCCGATTCACTATAAGCTGGAATACTAGCAGTCTCCTCGGTGGATAGCTGCTTTTTTCTTGGCAAAGTGTCCGCGAAAATTATTTAGTCCGCATGAAAATTCTTTATTTGTTAGTGGAAACTACTCAACTCAACTTAAGGAATCTTTTAAATTGTAAAACGTGTATAAAAAATCAAGCAATTGCCACTACAAGAAATAAAATCTTAACGAAATCACTTTTCCCTTATTAATATTTCCTTGAAGAAACTCAAATTTGCCGGCAACTCTCAAACGCTACGGGACTTGAAGCAAAAAAATAATAAAATAATTTAAAACTACCGCTAGTTTGTGCACACATTTAAATATATTTTAAGGCAAACAAAAGAAAATATTATGCAGCAATTTTAGAAAAAAACTACGAAGCTGGTTTGTCCCATTTCGCTCAGTGTATCTGCCGCCTTGTGGAAGTGTTCGTTATCGCGCCTTTACGCGTGCCTGTGCACATATTTACATATGTATGTATGCACTCAAGTACAACAACGTGCGTTGCTCGCTTTTGTTATTGCTAGTAATTGCTTGTTTATCTCACGATCAGTTTGCTTCATAATTTCACTATTTTGACTAATCTATGGAGGGCACTTGGGTCGTCCGCACTTGCCGTGTGTGTTACCATGTAAGCCGAAGAGTGGTTAATAAAATACGTATGTATGTTGTGGGCGTGTGTGCGTTTTGGCCACATAAAATGTATATATTTTTTTTTTTGAAATAGAAGCAAACTGAAACATTTGTTTGGTCTTCGAGCAAAATTTGTGGCTAAAATGAACAATTTTTTGTTTTGACTTTGTACCAGAAAGAATTCTTTTAACCAAATGCTTAGTAATATTCTAGCGTAAGTGGTAGGTATGTACATATAATATGTACATATGTATAATTCTTCTTTATTAATAGGTTCGAATAATTTGGAAGCAGTGGACAAATAATTTTTAGCGGAGTTGCTATGATGGGACATGTAGAAGCCTCAAAATCGGTCATTTTTTAAACTTATTTTTAAAGGTGATAAAATAATTATATTATTTTGAAGCTGTAACACAACTTTATTTAACCTTTCGAGAGTACAAAAACAAATTTTTTCATTTTTTTTGTTCCAAAATGGCGGCTCAGGATCATTTCTTGTCGGGGGCCTATGGCGCGAGGTCCCAAACTGCTCTATTTTTATACTCTTAATCTATCGATCTGAAACAAAAAAATGAAATTGGTTTTTTTTATAACATATTAACGGAAAGGATGAACCTATAAAATTAAAAAACAACTATAAAATTAATTATAAAATAAGACTTTGAAAGAAAAGTCAGAATTTAGGGCTATTTTTTGTTGAAATTTCGAACCCCCAAAAAGTAATTTATCAACGCGAAATATCTGAAATTTTAGGTACAGAAAGTCCTCACCAAACTTCAAACAAATCGTTCAATAACTTTTTGAGTTACAACACGAGCAGTTTTTAAAAATACAGTTTTGAGATAAATGAGTTTGAAGTACAGGAGCGCGCGCACCGCTTTCTACATAGTTAATGGGATATAGAGGCTATAATATTAGGAATTTCCGCATGAAAATTTCACAGTATATTCTTAAGATACTATACTTTCGAAATATCGAAAAAAGAATCATGGACTTCCTCCTTAAAGCGAAGTACCGAAAGCCCGCCCACAAAAGTCAGTGATGAGAGCTTCGTTAATTGTAATGATCCAACATTAAAGTTAGTATTATTAAAGTTAGTACAATTAAAATTATATATACAGTGACTCACAGCTTATTTGATGCAGCCAAAAAAAATTATTAAAATAGCAAATATTTTTATGAAAATTTAAATTTAATTTAAATTGTTCCATTACAGAAAAAATCGTATATTTTTTTATTGTTAAATACAAAAAATAAAAAACAAAAAATGTTTCTTCATAACAAAAATATCGCAAATTAAAATAATTCAGTTATAGTTTTGAGGTCACAGCTTAAATGATGCACTAAATTAAAAGTATTCAAAAAACATAAACACATTAATGTTTCGATTTAATGATTACGGCTAATACTTTATCGGAGGTGGGGTATCTTTTTTGATTCAGATCAGCTTTTAATCGGGAATTCATAGATTCTACAAGTTTTGCTGTATAGTTCGAACTAATTTTATCCCATTCTTCCTGTAATGCTCCTTTTCAAATCAGAAGCATTCGAAATATTGTGATTTCTGATTTTATTTTCTAGCACTGACCACAAATTCTGAATAACGTTGATATCTTGACTCTGTGCTGTCTGTACTACATGTGGGCAGTTCCAGATAAGCCAAGTTTTGACAATGCCAGACGTATGCTAAGGATCGTTGCCTTGGTAGAACCTAAACGAATCCCTAATGCCCATTTTATCCGCACTCTGTACTAAATTATCTTTTAGCAGATCCAGATACATCTCTTTATTCATGTTTCCTTCGATAAATGTAAAATTTCCGATGCCTGAATTCCATACCATCGCACTGCCACCGCCGCATTTACCTGTAGAGCAGCGCAAGTTACATGGTTGAAGCGCGGTGTTTGGTTTTCTCCAAACGCAGAACTTCCCATCAGACCTGAAAAGGTTAAATTTGCTTTCATCCGCAAAACAACGGACTTCCAGAACGAAATGTCTTTGTTCAAATGTTGACTATATTCTTTGCTTTCTATTACGAGCTTTAATCAACGGTTTTTTTTCGGTCAGTCCTTCCATGAAATTCGTTGGCTTTTGCTCTCTTTACAATGACAAATAACTTCTTCCCTTTTTTCAAGTGAAGTCCGTTTTCCCATTTTAAAAAATTTAAATTTTTTCAACTTTCCTTTACAAAAATATTTTGAGAATGACTTAAGACGCTAAGCTAAACAGAAAAAAATACATTTCACCGTTATTGCATTCTCAGAGAATATATAAAATGCACTGCATCATTTAAGCTGTGAGCATATTTTGATGAGAAAACTATTTGTTTTTCTATACTTTTTCATCAAGCTTTGTTGTTGTTATTTCTGCAGTGGTAAACAGTACATACATACATATCTCATTACAAGTCGTATACATTTTTTTATTATTTAACTAGCTGTACCCGGCGCGCGTTGCTGCGCCAACAACTAAAGAAAGAACTTTAAGAAAAATAACTTTAAAGAAAAATCAGTACACAAATATTCAGTTTATTCTAAGCCATTTTATTGATTTTGTTTATTTCGAAAAAAATCGGTTGAACGGGAGAGAAGTTGCTACTCTGCAGCGCCATCTGGTGGCGAGTGACAGCAATGAGCATGTTCTACAAACCTTCTCCGAGAAAAAATACATATATATACCAATTTGTATAATAATCGGTCCAGTAGTTTTTGAGTTCATCGAGGACATACAGACAAACATTTTCTTTTCTTTTTTCTAAAAAAGTATTATCTGCATCACATAGCTGTGAGTCACTGTATATATGTTTATATATATAGTTTTTTTCATGGCAGAAATATATCGGAGGCTTGTCATTGCTTTTTCTTCATTTTGGTGTTCACGGAGATTCAAACCTACGTACTCCGAATGGTAGTCACACACCGACCATTTCGGTTACAGCGGCGGCAATTAAAATTATAATTCAAAAATTAATTTATTTTCTTATATTTTTTTTGCTTTTATGAAAAATTTATTTTTATTCCAATTTCTTTTATTTCTATATTATTTTACTTTATTTTAATTTATTTTAGTTTAATTTGTTTTCTTTTATTTAATTTTTTTATTTAGTAGGTATTAATTTATTTTATTACCTTTTGTTCAATTTTATTTGTTTTTTTTTTAATTTTATTTTATTTTATATTAAATTTTTTTATTCTCTTTTCTTTTAACTAAATTGATTGCATTGTATTTGATTTTGTTTTATTTTATTTAATTTTATTCTGTTATTTTAATTCATTTTATTTCATAATTTTTTTTACTTTAATTTATTTAGTTGTTTTTACTTAATTTTATTATTTTTTATTCAATTTGATTCGATTTTATTTTATATTATTTTATTTTATTTTATTTTATTCTCTTTTTGTTTACAATAATTTACTTGATTTCATTGTATTTGATTATTTTTTTAACTTATTTTATCTTATATTATTTTATTTTGTTTTCAATAATTTACTTGATTTCATTGTATTTGATTATTTTTTTAACTTATTTTATCTTATATTATTTTATTTTGTTTTATTTTATTTTATTTTATTTTATTTTATTTTGTACGTTGGTAAATTCCGCTAAATTTTCAGGCTGTGGGTTGCGTGCCTCGGTTATCTCTGGTGTTATTTCCTCTTCGCTTCCACTTATTTTATTTTATTTTATTTTATTTTATTTTATTTTATTTTATTTTATTTTGTTTTATTTTATTTTATTTTATTTAATTTAATTTTATTTTAATTTATTTTATTTTATTTTATTTCATTCTCTTTTATTTTATTTTAATTAATTTATATTTTTTTAGTATGTTTTACATATTTTAGTTCAGTTTATTTATTATTTCAGCAACTGGATTGCTTCTCACCTTTGCATTCTGTTTACATATCTCGTGTTATTGTGCGATATTGTTTTTGTGCAAAATAGTTTTCGAATATTTACACTCGAAAATTACTAATCGCACACTTTCCCCACATTCCCACACACCACCGCAATCTACTTCAACTATTTTCGTTCTGGGTTACATATGATGGTTATTTGTTGTTGTTTGTTTGTGGATGTAAATTGGCACATGTCGGAGAGTATAATTGATAACTCAATTTACATTATAACAGAATTTTGCAATTCCCCTTGCGATTTCTCAAAATATATAGCTTTGTATACATACAAATGTAATTCCTTTGATCATAGACGAATGCATGCACATATAACATACATACATACATATTGTGGGCATATTGAGCAATTTGAATAGACATTTAGCAGAGTCAGTTAAATTTTCGATTAGAAGCAAAATGCGTTTTTGAAGAAACATGCATATACATACCTACATATATACATACATGCATACATATATACATACATACATATGTAAATATATGCATATCTATATGCAGCAATATGCACAGAAGAAAAGAAACAACAGACGTGCAAACTTTAAAATTAAAATTGACAACGGCCTGGGCCACTTGAGGGCTACTTGAAGTTATTTTGGTATTTAGGATTGGGATAAAAGCGGCAATTTGCAGAATTTTGAGTAATGCACTCTTCTCACCGAGTCTCCATTGCAGTTAATGCAATACATACAATACATGCAATACATTAAGCAATACAGTTAAACATCACCTTTACATACCCTCGCTCCCCCGCTTATTGTTTTAACAGAGCTCACAAGTTAAAAATCTCTTTTAAAAAGTAGTATGTAAACTCTTTGAGAGCATAACAGAAAATGTAATTTTAGCAGTGATAGTCGTATTGCAAAGGTTTTTACAGCGAACATACTTTTAAGCGCAGCCTACAGGTTTGTAATTTTGTGTGATTGCAGTTTCGCACAAAAATCAAAATTTTATTTGTTACTTAAGTAACGAATTAAAGTAACCAAGTAAAAGCTCGCATTATTTGGAAATAAGGATTGGCAAACCAAATCTGTGAAACTTGATTACTCTCTTTACATAAAAATGTAGTCACTTCTGGTAGACATCTGTTGTCAGCAAACCTTAAATGTAAATAAGGAGCAGCTGCTTGAGTTAATTATAATGCAGTGAGAAGCCACTGAAACTTAACAGAGCTCATAACGGCGTTAAATTCTCAGAGAAAATAGGCTTTTAATTTCACCATTTTGGAAATCTTCAGCACACGTGAATGTTGAATAATCGTAATAATTAGTAAGCTTATGAGTTTCTCTGCTTTAATTTGTTTTCTTTCTTTGCGTTGGATCCTAATATTTCAAACTTAAAGATAAAGAAAGCTAATTGGACTTCTGAAAAACGTCATCGTCGTTAATTGTTGGGCAAAAATATGATTCAGAATGAGTCTGAACTATGTCGGTTTTTTAATTCTATTGCAATTTTGTTAATTTCACCGCCTGTTAGCAGCTTACATAGAATGTACATATAAGTGCAGACATAAAATTAATTAGAGCACATTTAGTTCACGCAAAAACCCCTTAAATTTAGAATCACCAAATTAAACGCACAAAAAGCTACAAAAAAACAAGAAACACTGAAGACAATGGCGCTAAATGCACAAGAACGAGAAAATGTGTACGAAAATTAATCAAAGTAAAGCCTGCTACAAACACAGGCCACTAGCGGATCACAAACAACAACAAAAACAAAAACCCTCAGTCAAGTAGTAAATTTTGCCAATATAATTAAATAAAATCTGTAATTGAAGTAAAACAGCAGCGCTACTGCCGTCGTCGTCGCCGTCGCCACCGCCACCGCAGGAGCACCAACTGTCCGACTAACAATTAAATGGCAATCACCATCATCAACACATGATTAAAGGCAAACAAAGCGAGACCGAGACCGAGCGATTGAACAATGGAACGTTGGAGGCGCAGGGGGAAGAGGGTGCACGTGTGTGCCCTCCTGCTCTTGTGAGGGCAGATACGCGAATG
This sequence comes from Anastrepha obliqua, assembly GCF_027943255.1. Lineage (NCBI taxonomy): Eukaryota > Metazoa > Arthropoda > Insecta > Diptera > Tephritidae > Anastrepha > Anastrepha obliqua. The sequence goes on along the minus strand of NC_072893.1, from coordinate 25,195,712 downwards.
CAATTGGCATTGGTTGGCAAGGCACAAATTTAATGCGAAATATTTGCACATTGTCGTTGCTATCGAAAACAGAAATAATCATGTAAAAAACAAAACCAAAAAAAAAAAAAAAAAAAACAACAAAAACGAATTGAATTAATCTAATTTTAACAGTAAACACACGCACGCAAGCTACATTGAGAATAAATGCACTCGAGCAGGCGATCTGCTGCTAACGACGAGCACTGCATACGACCCATAAGCATGTTTGTGTATGTGTGTATGTGAGTGTGTACATAGTTGACGACGCCTAACAAATCACATTGGTTGCCGTCGGCATTGGAGTCGTTAAATTTGATTGTGTGACAGCGAGAGAAAACAAAAACACAAATGCATCGAAACGTACAAATCTAAATTTTTTGGTACATTTATTCATTTAGGTTTTTTAATTTGTCTATATTGACTAACGGCATGAAATACCCAGCAAGAAAATTAGCAGAAAATTTGGAACTATGAATTTGACAGGCGTAAATGGAGAGAATATCGTACAATTTTACAATTTTTGCATTTCAAATGAGGATTTTTTTTCTAATTTTTTAATTCTAATTTTGAGAAGAATAAAATTGTTGTGGTTAATCATGTGAAGAGCATTACTGTGTGGGAGGGTGGGTTTTTAGTTAATGTTTTTTTGGATTTGGTTTTGTTACATAATAAAATTGTAGGATTTGGTGGTGAACTGCTTTTTTGTTAATATTCCGTTTGTTTGTTTGTATTCTGGTTGGGAATTGTGACATTGATAACACCAAATTGCAAAAACAAAATACATGTAAATGTTGTTATTACTCTAGTGACTTCAATTTATACAGATTTGCCTTGTTTACATTTTTTGGTTTACATTTATTGACATTTGTACAGTAATTCTGCTCAAAACTCGAATAATGAAAAATCACTCTTACGATCATTTGCTTGTTTGGATACATTTTTTTTAATTTTTTCTTTTCTCATATGTATCACACAATCTAAATATGCCAATTAGCTTGACATCAACAAACAAATTTTTGTGGTAATGGACTTAAACCGTTCCAAAAATGAAGATCTCAGACTAGTAGAGAGTGCTGCCATTGTAAAAGGTGGTTAAGTTTCAAGGACCGGTGTTGATTTTGAATAAAATACAATTTTTTTAGGAATTTATTTTATTATGATAATATTGGTATGGCTCAATTACGTATGCAACAAAATATCGGCCAAATCGACACCTCCATCCGATGGTGCAAATTTTCGATGGCGCTGAGGCATAATTGAGGTTCTATGCCGTTAATGGGCCGAATTATCTCATCCTTTAGCTCTTGAATTGTTGCTGGCTTATCGACGTACACTTTTTCTTTCAAATAACCCCAAAGAAAGAATTCCAACGGTGTCAAATCGCACGATTTTAACGGCCAATTGACATCGCCGCGACGTGAGATTATTCGGCCATCAAATTTTTCGCGCAAAAGAGCCATTGTTTCGTTAGCTGTGTGACTAGTGGCACCGTCCTGTTGAAACCACATATCGTCCACAACCATATCTTCCAATTCGGGCCATAAAAAGTTCGTTAGCATCTCACGATATCGCTATCACTATTCACAGTAACTGCCGGACCGGCCTCATTTTGGAAAAAATACGGCCCAATGATGCCGCCGGCCCATAAACCGCACCAAACAGTCACTCTTTGTGGGTGCATTGGTTTTTCGGCAATCACTCTTGGATTATCATTCGCCCAAATGCGGCAATTCTGCTTATTGACGAATCCACTGAGGTGAAAATGTGCCTCATCACTGAAGATGATTTTCTTCTATATGCATTTTGATTTGAACGCCCGTTTTCATAATAAGCCTGAATAACTTTAACGCGTTGCTCGATTGTGTATATTTCCATGTTTCAAATTGAGTTAGTCTGAAATTGAAAAATGTCAAATGAAATGCAGAAAAAAACTTGACCTTTAGGTGTGGTTCACATTCAACATCGGCCCTTGAAATTTAACCACCCTTTATAAGGAGGTTCAGTAGAGAAGCTTAAATTTTCACAGTATAGTCTTCGCAGCACTATAAATCTGCAATCTGCTTGCCTTTTCCGGGCAAGGCCTGTCTCTGACGCATTTTATGCAACGAAATGTTTTGATTGGTGATCAATAAAGAATTAACTTATAACTGGATGAAGGTACGGGCCAGTTGGAACAAGGAAATGTTAAACCAAATATGTTTGCCGTGCATCAAAAGGTTTTTCTAACATCTACATCTCGATTATAATATCGCCTCCTCAAGGAACAACGCCCTCATATTGAGTTTGTAGGTAGCAAATGACGTGCATAACTTTTTCCAGGCATGTCAAAGTTATACGGAGTATCACTTTTTTTCAAGCTCGTCTGTGTTCTCAGTATTTTGTATGTTAGTGGGCCGATACGGACACCAGGTGGGAAGCGAACTGCTTTACTATCAGGTTAAGGTTATATACAGCAAATTGCTACTTTTGCTATACAGCCTTAATTAGGCTCTATTTTCTTATTTTAGTTTCTACAAATTTAGAATTCTTGGCGTATTAAAATCAGTTTAAAGGCTATGTATTGGCCTTACCTCAAATGTGGTGTACGAATATTTCTACATAAATTGGTGCCAATGCAAGCGAAAAGGAATTTAATATCTTGGATAATACGAATTTTAAAGCAATAATGCCAATTCGGTAATAAATATTGGCCTTTTCTCTATTCACCATAAATCGATTGTATGTAATTTTCTCTCCTTTTCATTCAAAATATGTTTGTCTTGTAAGCTACTACAAGTAATGCTTTCCTAGTATTCCTAGTATGTATAATTCATATTTTCTCATTTATGCTGAGCTCTATTACTCATATTTAACAATGCTGTATTTCATTCTGACAATATTCATTCACCAACTCCATACATTTTCAATTGAACAACTTCAATAAAATTGCCATGTTCTATATTCATTTGAATGATTGTCTGCGCTGAGAGAAGAGTACAAAAGCTTCATTGTTAAACATGTGTAGTGTTGTTGTTGTTATTACTGTTATAGCTGCTTTTGCTGTCAATAGCATTTGACCTATTAAATTATGCACTTATCTCCACTACTTGGTGCATTAGGTATACACGTACCTGGTTGTTTGTCCACTTGGGATATACAAGTATGCACACACATACATACATACATCAAGCAATTTTGTGCTCCGAGTATGTAATGTATGGCTAATATGTTGGCGCATAGTACAAATCGAAAATTCAATTGAATTCAATTTCATTTTGCAATAGCAAAGGTTTTGAGTTATTTATGTATGTATGTATGTGAGTGCGAGAGTATCTCCCTGCAGTAGGAATTGAAGTGTTAATTTGGTCCCTTAAATTTCGTGCATATGTAGCTCTGAACTAGTTTGAAATGGATTCAGAGGGAGATGGTTGGGGTTGGTGAAGGTAGTGCGCTTGCACTGTCTTCTTCCGATCGATACCTTACTCAGTTGTGTGTGTGAAAGCCGAAGAGCAAAGGTAAAAAGTCGGTCTTCTCAGTCAATATGGGAGTAGCCTCATGAGCTCACTGTTGTTGCTTCAATAGATCGGTAGTTAGAATCATAAATAGGGTGATTCGGATTCTTTGGTATTTTAATAATAAAAATTACCAACTGTAAATGCGTTAATGTTACAAAAATAATGTATGTAATGGAATATTCGTTAGCTTTTAATACTAAAAAATTTTATTATAGGCAAAAATAAATTAAAAATAGAAATCTACTGAATTTCGAAACTTAGGCATATTAATTGTAGAGAAAATAAATGAATGAAATAAAAAGAAAATTGCGAAGATTCGTACCTACTAAATTCTCTGAATATCACAAATATTAAACCAAATAAATTCAGGTTTATTGGAATGTAAAAAAATACAAATTTTCTGTCTTGCAATCATAAAAAGGTTGATTCGGGTTCTTTGGAATTTTAATAAAATACAAATTAGCAACCTTAAATGCTTTAATGTTAAAAAAAATGTATGTAATGGAATATTCGAGAAATTTTAATACATTTATTGTAGGCAAAAATAAATTAAAAACACATTCGAAACTTAGGCGCTATTAATTGTAGAGAAAATAAATGAATGTAATACAATTTTTTAAAGATACGAGCCTCCGAAATTCTCTGAATGCCGCAAATGGAGTCCCAAATAAATTTAAGTTTAAAATAAATATAGCAAAATAAAAATATTCTGTCTTTCCGAAAACTTTACTCTCCAGGATCTCCTGAATGTCACGCTAATAAGGCCATCCATCAGCTATCGAAATCGGGTCTCCATCGCGAACAAAGTTAGAGTTCTTTTGCTTTTCTACAGAACTCAACTCAATATACGCCCATAATGCAACAAGTGCGGAATGCGACCTGCAGAGGGCAGAAATTGTTAAAATTGCAAAACTGTCGAGCATTCGTAATTTGTTGGAAATGTCGTCAACGCCGTCAGGGGGGAAAAATTATCAAAAATTTCAAACTTGATCTTTATCAGACTACAATTGAATGTGCTATAAAATTGCGCCCTATTTTTTGTTTTTTTTTTTCATTTAAGCAAAAAGTGTAAAGTGTTGATACAAATTTTTCAATTTTTTCAGATTTTGTACAAAGCCGGAAACGAACCACACTTTTGTAAAAAATTACAAAAAAAAGGAAAATAGTCAAAACTCGCCAAAATGTTCTGGTACTATAGTTTTTTCGCGAACTCTATGCGCGCGCCAATACCGTCCGCTAAAGGCATACTTGGTTGCTGATTTTATATCAGTTGAATTTACTGCAGGGTTGCGCTCTTTTGAGCAAAAACTTAAATTTCATTGAGCCATGCATGCAATAAATTCACACATTTCATAGTTGTCGGCGCCTAGTTGCATCCATAAAGGGTGGTGCAAATACATGTTTTTGTGGAAATAAAAAAATTAAATAACTTTTTTCGAAAGAGCAAATATTTCTATTATTAAGGGCACAACTACGATTTTCTTCATGTTGCCTAGTTCCGCAGGCTTCATAGAAGTGCCTTCTGCCAGCTGACCTTTCTTCCGCTGTTAGCTTTTATCGGACGAGCTTTGTATCGGACGAGGATCTGAATAAAAAAAACGCCACAAGCATTTCGCCATGTGGTAGTTAGGCCACCTTTCTTAATGTAAGATAGAGCTCCTCCATCCATACTGCTTCTCTGTTTTCCAACTCATAGAAGAATAAGAAAAAAAAAAAACGAGGAAGCAGATCGATTGTCACGAGCGCCTAGTTGCATCCATAAAGGGTGGTGCAAATACATGTTTTTGTGGAAATAAAAAAATTAAATAACTTTTTTCGAAAGAGCAAATATTTCTATTATTAAGGGCACAACTACGATTTTCTTCATGTTGCCTAGTTCCGCAGGCTTCATAGAAGTGCCTTCTGCCAGCTGACCTTTCTTCCGCTGTTAGCTTTTATCGGACGAGCTTTGTATCGGACGAGGATCTGAATAAAAAAAACGCCACAAGCATTTCGCCATGTGGTAGTTAGGCCACCTTTCTTAATGTAAGATAGAGCTCCTCCATCCATACTGCTTCTCTGTTTTCCAACTCATAGAAGAATAAGAAAAAAAAAAACGAGGAAGCAGATCGATTGTCACGAGAAATTTCAGGAAACAGCACCAATTGGGCATAAATTCTTCCTTACAGTGGGACCACACACCAGCAAAGATGAGTTGAGTTAAGAAGAAGAACTGCACTGCGGCAAGCAAGAGAATAGTATGTTTCGATTACCTTAAGAACAACTTAAGGGTAAGGGAAAATAGTTTTAATAGTCACTTACACGTTCTCGTACCTGGAGTATGTCCAAATGACTTTAAAGTACTTTTTTTTTGGTATATAACACAATTTCAAGGAAACGGGGTAAATTCTTTTGCTCACCAGGCTTGGCTTTTGATATTCATATCTTAATATTTAATTCAGTTAAGGCTATTAATATCTGTTTTTAGTAAATTACTCTTTATGAATTAAAAAAGGTGGCAATATTCTGCTTAAAAAAGGAATATGAACAAAACAGAAGCTTCCCGTAAGCTTATAAATAAAGTAAAAAGTTATATTCTTTCACATAAAAAATAAAATTATGTGGCAACACCACTCAAAAATATATATTCACTACCGTTTTGTTCAAACACATTTTATCTGATGGCTGCGCATATTTCAGTATTTAATTAATTTATTTTAATTTTTTTCAAGAAAAATTATGTGGCAACACCACTCCAAATCTCAGCACTTAAGTAATTAATTTTATTTATTTTTATTTTTGCAAAGAAAATTATGTGGTAACGCCACTTAAAAAATTATGCTTTCAGTTTTTTAAATATATTTATTCTGATTCCTATGCATATCTCAGTACTTAAGCAATTCGTTTTATTTATTTTGATTTTCGCAATAAAAACTATGTGGTAACACCACTAAAAAAAATTATTCATTGCAATTTTTGAAACACCTTTCGACTAATTCCTATGAATATCTCAATAATTATTATTATTAAGCGCTTAATTAATTAATTTTATTTATTTTTATTTCTGGAATTAAAATTATGTGGCAACGTCGCTGAAAAGAAAGTACTTTACAGGTTTTTAAACACCTTTCGACTAATTCCTATGAATATCTCAATATTCAATTAATTAATTTTATTTATTTTTATTTCTGGAATTAAAATTATGTGGCAACGTCGCTCAAAAAAATACTTTACAGGTTTTTAAACAACTTTCTTCTGATGACTATGCGTATCTCAATATTTAATTAATTAATTTTATATATTTTTATTTCTGGAATTAAAATTATGTGGCAACGTGGCTAAAAACAAGTACTTTACAGGTTTTTAAACAACTTTCTTCCGAGGAATATGCCTATGGCAATGCTAAATTAGTTAATTTAATTTATTTTTATTTCTGCAATTAAAATTATGTGGCAACGCCGCTCATTTTATTTTTGCTAAAAATATCGAAAGCAATTGACATTATGTGGCAGCGCTATACTTTGTTGCTGTTTTTGTTTCAAATTGTATATATTCTTTGCTTTGATACTTATGTTTTAATACATACTTATTGGTTTTTCTAAATAAATTCTACTTTTTGAATTACAACTCGGTGACAATGTTCTGTTACAAAAAGTTTTTCGCGAAATTTTTGAAATAAAACGAAAAATGTGATAACCTTTTGCAGAAGTTTTCTAAATATCAGTCGACTGTTAAAATTGTCCACCACTGAGTTCACCTGTTTTCAAACACTGAGTGCCGCATCTGAAAAACAAATATTATATAAAAAATTTCTGTGAGTGACGAGTGAACGTTGAACACGAATAGCTATTGTGTCTTCGGCAGCCCCCACTTGACCCAACAACTAAATCCGTAGCATATTTTAATCATGAAACGTCTTCTTTAAAAGGACTTTTTAGACTTTTCTTAAAAAGAAGGTGTTAAAACGAAAATATTTTGCACTCCGTAATAAATTTATTTATTAATTTTAACTCATACGAAAGGTTTAAAAAAATTAGTTTGTATCTATTCACGTTATGCCTCTTTTATTTGCGCACACGGGAGCGCTTTGCTAAATTTCTCCCGTTTTTCTTGGGTTTTGAACGACCAATCAGCGATCGATACGTATTACAGAATTGCAATTGAGCAATAGTGAGATTTACTCTGATTGTGCTGCCAGACTGCTTGTAACAGAGGGTCATATTGTATACGCACAAATGCCTTATTTCCTTTTATAAAATTATAAAAAATTGTTAAAATTTTGATCTCGACTTACATTATTTTTTGCACCTAATATAAATATTTGTTGGTTGTATGAGGTTGAGTCATTTCGCTTAAGGATCATATGGGTACCTGGGCATCGCAACTTTGAGGGTAACTGCAGAGCTGATGAACCAGCGAGATTCGGCACCAAATTGACCGATAAGTTTATAGACAATGATATAGGCATACCCCTATAAACATCCCTTACTCATCCTTGAAGAAATCGTAAGGAAAGCAAACGAAAGATGGCGTAATGAAGCTACCTGCAAAATTGCCCGTCAACGGTGGCCGACTCTCAATGCTAAACGCACAGAATCTTTGCTAAGCGAAAATAACCACGGCCTTAGCACACTGATTTCAGTTATAACGGGACGTTGTCTAATCGGTAGGCACGCCAGAAGGATGGGTGTGCAAGCACATGACTTCTGTAGAAGTTGTCTTGATGAGGAAGAGGAAGAGACAATCTTGCACCTTCTGTGCCATTGTCCTGCTCTATCCACTGGTTTTAGGAGAAATAGGCGGCATCACAATGGGTTATGAGCCTGAGTGAGTCCCACATGACAACCGCTTCAACCTAACCTAACCTAAGATGCCTTTGGCAAAAATTATAAATCTTCCGATATGATGATTAATTTTGCGCCACATTGCATTTTTATCACAAATCGACTTACAACACTACTCCATGTAAGTTTCTGTGGACAAAAGTGGGATACTTTTAGCTTTGAAAAAAAAAAAAAAAATATATAATAAATAAATTGCCGTGTTGGACTATTACTTTGTTCTGCAAAAGTGACCCACTCATGATGTAATTTCAGGATTATATAGTAGTAGGAGTATTATATAGTCAAAAATCTTAGATATTTTTACTTACTCACTTTGTTGCAAATTTTTAATTTAATTTACTTTTTAAATTTAAATTTAATTTTTTAATTTTAATTTACTTTTTAAATTTAAATTTAATTTATTTTTTACATTTTAATTTAATTTTTAAATTTTCATTGAGTTTTTTTAATTTTAATTTTAATTTAATTTTTTAATTTTAATTTACTTTTTAAATTTAAATTTAATTTATTTTTTACATTTTAATTTAATTTTTAAATTTTAATTGAGTTTTTTTAATTTTAATTTTAATTTAATTTTTTTTTTTTTAATTTTAATTTAATTTTTAAATTTTAATAGAGTTTTTTTAATTTAAATTTAATTTTTTAGTTTTAATTTACTTTTTAAATTCTAATTTAATTTATTTTTTACATTTTAATTGAGTTTTTTTAATTTTAATTTAATTTTTTTATTTACTAATTCTCAGGTCATCCTGTTGTCAGCGGCTATGTTTTTTATCCTCTCAAAAATTTGATTGAGTGAGGTGAGAAATGTCTCTTGTATGATTGTAGAAAAATTTAATGAACTGACAGTCAAAACTCTTCTTCTTCTTGATTAGCGAATTTGGCTGAGTTTAACAAAGCGCGGTTTCCCTCTCGTGCTAACCGGCACAAAATTTCCGGCGGAAAAAAATCTTGGTGTGCAAAAAGAAAAAAAATTCATGAAGAAACTTTAAATTTGGACTACCCACAATGTGTGGTTCTTCTTGTTAAGCATCGACGGTGCGGTGCATCAGCAGTTATGCTGGCGCACAGGTGCATGAACGCCATGAACGTGGCCTGGCACAAGCAATTAGAGTAAATGGTCAAAATGTATGAGCAACTGATCTCTTACCACCTGCCCCACCACCTCACTGAGTTTGCTCCTGAGTGTTAGAGAATCACATTGCCTGCCTGGCTGCCACACCGTTGATGCCACCGATGCCACTGATTTATAATTTTTGCAGCACTGCAATCTCGCTAGGATTCGCATGTAGATATGCACACACACACACACACACACATGTATGAGTGGATGTGTGTGTTTAGTAGGCTCACATGCCTTAAGTGAGCGTGAATGTGCCTGTGCATGCACGCGCGCGCTAGCCCATTGCAGCAGCTGTAGCTGTATGCCAATCTTGCTGACTGCAAGTGCTGCTGCACAAAAAAAACAACAGATTTCCTCTAACAATCCAACTCTGTGTTATTGATTCAGGCACTTTGCCAAAAATATGTATTTTACAAAAACAAGCAAAGGCAATTTCTTTAGCAGTGCTAGCACTCATTTTCATTCAAGTGTGTGTGTGTGTTTTTGTAATTTCGCATATGTGAATGTGTGACAATATGTTGCTGCTGCTGCTAACTCTACAAACATCGTCAACACGTTGGGCTAACAAGCACCGAGCGAAGGACAAACCAGCGGTGGGAAAATACTGTCTCTATAATATTTAACAACCTCAAATGCAGCAAAATTCGGCAAAAATGTCAGGCATATTATAGGAAATGTAACATACACACATACACACATAAGTATGCATACATGTTTTAGTTTTTTTAAATGTAAGTTTGCATTCTTTGCTCGACAGTCCTACATGGAAACGCGCCCATGCGCAACGACAGCAAAAATTTGTATTGGAGCTGGAACACAAGTTTGGCCATAAAGGCAGCAGCCAAATGTCTAACGGCAGGTACAGCAAACATACACATATTTTTTATGTTACCTCACTAAAGGCAGCAAAGTCCATTTAATCAGCTTGTCCTCTATGCATTCCATTTTCGTAGCAAATATATGCACACAGGTTTTTTTTATGAATCCCAGCAGTTCTTGTGAATAATTTTGTAAACCAATAATTCGCTTTGCTCCAATTGGTATTGTGGACAAATTTGTATGCCTCTGAGATCGGAATTCATATTAGCTACAATTCTATGGATTTTCGAATTGCATCTCAGCCTTGTGCTTTTATGATTTTCACGTCTGTTAATAACATTCAGCTTCATCAACATTACAAGTCTCTCACAATATAGCATCAATAACAACAATCCACCGCTATTATGTAGAGCTTATGGCGTGAGAGAGAATACAGTTATAGTACTAGTTATAGTACTAGTACTACAACAAAAAAAAAACGCTTCGATGAGAATAGCTTCGACAGAGAGTGCTAACTTTGATAATAGACTGGATGTTAGCTTTGAAGAGTGTTATCAATCTTACTGCAGGTGGTTATTGTTGTTGTTATTGTAGGAGTTTACCAAACAGTGTCAGTGCGTGCGATGTAGTGGCCAATCGTCTTCGTCTAACTCAACTAACACAGAATGCGTGTGGCCAACAACAAACCGATGACCTGCTGTCAGTGATTTTGAACGAATCAGGTGATTTGCCGTCATTTTTGTTTTGAGTTTGTGTTGGTAATGTACGAAAAAAAATCAACCGATGCACTTCGTTCCCATCTGAAGAACAACGATTGACTGCATGAGTGTGAAATGAGCGGACAGAATTCGGCTGCCCGAGTTACCGATGACGTGGCAGCTAAATTTACTCTCATAATTTTGCTTCGGATGCCCAAATCTTGTAATCTATCGTCCTTGAACGTTGTTGTTATTGTTGATGTGGTTGAGGATTTGTACTAAATAGTCTTAATTGGCGACTAGCGCCGTTTTTTACCACTGTTCTCGTGTGATGTCTGTTTTTTTTTGTTGTTTTTAAATCAGATCCATTTCGTGAAATTCAGATATAACAGCAAATTTTTTATCTCTATATCTGCGATTTCATTAATTTTCTGTAGGAAAGGCTTACCGAATGAGCGAAGTCTTGCTTAGCCAGACCTGAACATTCGTATAAATTGTGGAAAAGACTTTCTTTCACACCTTCCGCTTGACAGCTTCTGCAGATGGGATTGAAAGGAAGGTTGAGTCTGGCTGCATGATCACCTATCTGCCAGTGACCTGTAAGGGTTGCAGTAATACGTGAAATGTTTCAGCGAGAGCATCCCAACATGTAGTTCATTCTCTGGATGTTGTACGATGGCCATGCTTTTCTTGTTGTAGTGCATGTAGTTAATTGCTTCCACCTTCTTTCGGCTAAAACATGGTAGTGTGACGCAATGAAGAAATCCATTGTTTTTATTGTTGCTTAGTTTCTGGTGTGTAATGGAATTCAGGTTTCATTAACGGTGACAACTCGACTCAAAAATTCCTTCGGATAAAATATTTATTGCCGTTCCGGTCGACACTCCTATGACTTGCGTTACTTCGCGCACTTACGTTCTTCGATCAGCGAGAATCATGTCGTGGATTTTTGGAATGATTTCCTTGGTAACCACGTCTGCCGGGCGTCCTGGTCGCTGCTCATCAAAAACCGATGTTCGCTAACTTTTAAATTCGTTGAGCCAATATCTAATTGTGATCATAGATGGCGAATGTCTATGGGTATGGGCAGCATTCAACTTTGCTTTTATCTTCCCATCCTTCTTACTCGAATAGCTGCCAAAGCCAAACTAACCATCAATCAGTCTGAAATTTGCAGTCGTTTGATAGATGGCATCACACAATGCTAACACCAACTTCTCTCATGAACGCCCTTCAAATACGGGTACTTATTGAACTATCCTCGTTTATAATAAAATGTTGTTAGAGACTCTGTCGAAAGCCTTGGAAAAGTCCTGGTAAACGCACTCGACTTGGAAGAGGAATGGCTGTAGATTACCCATGGTTCACTTGCCGTTTTGTTCCCAAACGTCACAAAGTTCGCGCATCGAAAAACTTTACCATAACTACTACCATTAATATCACCTTTTATCGCTTTTTAAGCTTATAATTCTTATCTGTGTGGCTCATTTTGATCCTAATTTTTAAAAATCTGCAAAATATTCATTTTTTAGGTTCAATGGATGGTTAAAATCTGCCACAAAAATATTTCCCGGAAAAGTTTCAGTAGAAACAGTCAGTCGAAAACAGTGTACGATAACGGAGAAAAGTACAAACAACAATAATTTATTTCTCTAACTATTAAACCCCTGTCGTACTCAATATCGTCTTCAATGAATTATAATTATAAGTATATGCAAGGTGAAGTCCAAAATAAAGAAGACTGAGCTAAAATCCAAACGACAGGAGCTTTGTTCTGATACTTCGAGTTTATTTATTCAAAATAGTCTCCTCTGGCCTCGATGCACTGTTTTGCGTGATCTAAAAGCTTTTCGAAAGAGTTTTTCAGGTCATTGACCAGAATTTCCTTCAGGATGTCGGTACAAGCCTTTGGATAGCCTCTACGGACGCAAAACGTTTTCCTTTAATGGCCAAATGCAATTTTCCGAATAGGTAGACGTCATAGGGAGTCATATCAGGCGAATAAGGTGAGTAATTGATGGTTAAAATGCGATTTCTAGTCAAAAAATCAGTCACAAGAGTGGATCGGTGAGATGATGCATTATCATGCAATAAGCGCCAGCTTCCTCCTTCGCGGTATTCAGTGCGAATTCGACGAATGCGATGCAACAAACGCTTCAAAACGCCAAGATAGAAAATTGCATTGACGACTTAGCTCATTGGCACGAGCTCCTTGTGGACAATTCCCTTGGAATCGTAAAAACAAATGAGCAATGACTTGATTTTTGACTTCTCTAAACTCGATTTTTTGGGTGGTAGCTCGTCTGGAGCCTTCCATTCGGCACTTTGACGCTTAGTTTCAGGTTCATGTTGGAACCACCTCCTTTCATCACCAGTCACAAAGTTGTAAAGGAAATTTTCGTCTTTTCTCTTTAATGAGGTCTTTCGAATGTTGAATTCTGAGCAATTTTTGGTCCTCAATTAACTTGTGCGGAATAAAACGTGCACAGACCTTTTGTAAGCCCAAATGATCGGTTAAAATGCGATAAATCGATGGTTTGAAGATATTCAACTCTGATTCCACGAATTTTAACGATGATTTCGGTTAATTTTTGATAAATTTACGAACAAATTCGATGGAGTTTTCGGTGATTACTGATTTTGGGCGGCCCGTATTTTCATTGTCATTTATGTCCTCGCAACCATCTCTGAAACGTGTAAACCACTCAAGAACTCGGGCACGAGATAAACATCCATTTTTTCATCAGTTCAAATGTTTCGGTAAACATTTTACCGATTTTAAAATAAAATATTAGCTCTTTGTTCGAAACTCATTTTTGTACCGTTGACACAAACACACTGACACTTTAGATGCAACAACTTCGCTGCCACTGAACCGAATGTTACCAAGCTTTCACTAGAAGATGGCACCATCAAAACATTTTTATGTTATGTCTTTTTTGGCTGCTGAACAGTGCAATAAATCGAATTGAAATGTTTTTTTTTTTCTCGAAAAAGCAGCACATATCAAAAAAGGCAGCACAAAAAGCACAGCGACCACGGCGCTCAACTGGAAATCTCTCTGTCCCATGCGGCTTATGAGCCAAATTTAGTTACAACTGATTATACTAGAACTGAGTTTTAGGTATCTTATCGCAATTATTAATTTGAAAGGTGTCGTGCTCGAGTGCTTTATTACGAACCAATTAAAATGAATAATTTTGTCATTTATATCTTTTTAATTTGGTGAAGTTGTATTGGCCTGTGTGTGGCGCGCTATAAATACCTGACATAATATTGCCGTTGATTTCCTTATCTGCCCAATAAGTCTAATTTGGGATGTCAAATACGATTGGTGTTTGAGTGATTATTGATTATAAATAGACTGCTTTGATATGTTTTTTCCATATGAATGTTTCAGAGGTCAATGACTTGGAATTTTTGAAATAATTATACACATGAAGATTCACAAAATAATGGGCTAGTTACTGCAAAGCGGAACGCCTACTTGCTAAATTTGTTTTATGCTACTTCTTGTAAGTGATTTTATTCGCTACTAATCCTAGTCTAACTCGGCACTTGCTCACTATGTTCAGTCTAAAATTGTATTAAAAGGCTCTGGCCTCATATCGCCTTTTCGAGAACTATGCTTACGTAGGCGCTTAAGCTTCATTTCAATTAAAGACTAAATGTTTGTCCAGTTTGAATCTTGTTGGTCTTACTGAACGAACTCACACGCAGGCTCATTCACAGGAGCCGACCCTAAGACCCTAAGAATAAAGATTCCTCCCTCTTTCAAAACGTATTGAAGGTTTTTACATTTACAAAGTCTAGAGAAATTGTTCCCCAACAAGAAACCGTGCCGATTGAGATTGGCAGACGTAAGTGGCGCTGGATTGGTTTCGTAAGGCAGGCGCTAAAATGGATTCCCCAGGGTTCTAGACCGCCTGGCGCTCCAGCGAACACCTGGCGGAGAACCATAAATAGGGAACTCGCCGCCGGAAATTGCTAGTGGAATGACATTTACGATGCAGCACCGAATAATGTGCGATTTAGATCTATTCTACAGGATCTATGTTCCACGAGGACATCAGGACAGCAGGAAGTAACTAAGTCTAGAGTAGTTGCAAAAAAGGAAAACTTTGAAAAATCCTAGACTGAAATATGTAGAAATTCCAGAATGGTCATTTCGATTAATTATTCCAAATCCACTACAAAGATGTTATTCATTTTCCTAAGTCGAAAATCTTATTTTCGAGAAAAATCACACTGTAGGTATTCTTATAAATCTTCTTCTTCTTAATTGGCGCGATAACCGCTTACGCGATTTTGGCCGAATTTAAAAAAGCGCGCCAGTCGTTTCTTTCTCGCGCTAACCGGCGCAAGTGGACACACCAAGTGAAGCCAAGTCCTTCTCCACCTGATCTTTCCAAGGCAAAGGAGGCCTTCTTCTTCCTCTGCTACCACCAGCTGGTACCGCATCGAATACTGAATACTTTCAGAGCCGGAGCGTTTGTATCCATTCGGACAACATGACCCAGCCAACATAGCCGCTGGATCTTTCGTCCCTGCGCTATGTCTATGTCGTCGTAAAGCTCATACAGCTCATCGTTCCATCGCCTGTGATATTTGCCGTTGCCAACGTGCAAAGGTCCAAAAATCTTTCGCAGAATCTTTCTCTCAAAGACTTCGCTTCATCGGATGTTGTCATCGTCAAAGTTTCTGCGCCATACGTTAGGACTGAGTGAGACATTGTGTCGTCAATACTCCCAGCAATATTCCAAATTCCTTCCTTGGGAGTTATAAAATAAAATTAGTTGCAGTCGTGTTGCAAGTTCGTAACATTATTTTGACAATCCCGTGGGAGGTCGAGCGGCTCCGCATATAGACTGTGCTTCCAGAGTTTGTTCCTCTTCTAGTTCCGTCTTCAAAACTGAGACTGAGTGATATATGTTCGACGTACTCGTCCTAGGCAAGTGGGTGCCTGTCTTAGCGAGTTCGTTATACTACAACAAAAAGCATTGCAAAAAATTAGGTGCTGATGCATACACCTTAACAGATCGTCGCCGTCACGTTTGAAGAGTTTGTCGGCTTCCGCGGCTGTGTTGTTCTTTTGCCGTGTCATTGCTATTCTCAGCTTATCAATGTCGGGTAGCGGAACGATAGTCCTGTCGCCAACGACTGGGGTATCGAGATCTTCACATTCTCTGTGACGTCCACTGGGTCATATAACAAGAGTGGACGGTACGAGAGCGCAGAAGAGAATTGCAAGAGCCAGAGTCTTCACCACTAGAGCAAGAGAAAGATCGAGAATAAGCTGAGCCGACAAACCAGAGGATGACATCAATAAACTTGGGATAAGGAATTGGAAAAGAGTCGCAAGCGATCGAGATGTATGGAGGTCCCACGTGTAGCAGGCTAAAGGTCACAAATTGCTGTAGTGCCAAAAGACGATGATGATTGAAGCCTTTTGTAAGCCGCAAAACTTCCTGGTGGTAGAATCTTCGGGTGTTTTTCCTAACGGCTAGCGTCTCAAGCTCTGCGCACTCACTCTTCGGATAATACGACTCTCTTTCTTCCTCAACTCCTGGTAGGATTCCTCGTGACTCGCGTTTTGCCCGATCGCAGCGTTGCCGTATAGGCAGCGTCATTTCTTCCTGCGACAGCGTGGCATTCCTCATCGTACCAAGTGTTTTTTCGGGCTCGCTGAAATCTGATATTTTCTTGGACGGTGGTACGCAGAGAACGAGAATTTTGGCTCAATTCTTTATTTATGCCGACTTGTTGGGCAATATCCTATGAGACCTTGTGTGAGAGTCGAGTTGCGAATCAACTGCGGACTGCTGCAGAGTACCAAATTTCGAGCCCCGGCGAAGTCGATCAGCCTCTGTCCGCTAGCGAATGTTTCGTTGTACATACAGGCTGACTTTTACGACTGTGGGACCAAAAATCTCGTTCTTGCCCATTCAGGCATTTAAGTAGCCAAGCAAGATTTTTATGTCGTGGCGTGGGCAGCACTCATAGGAAGGTTTCAGCCGCTCATAGATGGCGTCTTTGGTCGCATCGTCCTTCTCTTCCTTCGAGGCGTGGGCGCAAATGAGTGAAATGTTGAAGAATCTCGCTTTGATATGGATGCTTGCCAGACGCTCGTCCACTGGAGTGAACAAAAGTACTTGGCGGCGCAGTCTCTCCACCACTACAGATCCCACACCGAATTGGCGCTCCTTTATATGACAGCTGTAGTAGTCGTCGCAAGGTTCAAAGGTCTTGTTGCCTTGCCTTGTCTATCGCATGTCTTGGAAGGCGGTGATGTGAGCCTTTGCTCTTATGAGGACATCAACCAGTTGGGGGAAAATGTGCCTACTTCGCCTTCGTTGAATGTGGCATTCTTAGAAGTGGACACAGAGTTTTTTCGCCATAGAAGTGAACACAGAGTGTTTCTATTTTAGAATCGAACATAAAAATGGTAGAGTGCAATGAAAAATCAACAATTTTTTGGGAGAAACGAAGTCGCCATAAGTGTTTTTAAAGAATGTTACAACAGAGGTTACAACAGAGAAGGTACACCACTGGCCTTTTCCGTCTCTTCCAAAACTCTCTGCATAGTAATCCAATGGGCAGAAATTTACTTGTGAAATAAATTAGTTGAGGTTGGGTAGTGGAGCCGACCGGCAGTAAAGAATATAAAAATACAAGAAGGTGCAGTTCCCACACAAAGAAATAAATTGAGACCAATTAGAATCAATTAGGTTTTTGTGTGTGGCATGTAATTTTAGCGCCTGCATTTTACTAGCGCAACAGGACAACACTTCAACTTCTTTCCGTGAATCATTCTTGGATAGCTGATTTATCAGTGTGGGCTTGTGATTTTACGTGCCTTCCCTTCCACAAATGCCAATTAGCCAATAAAGGAAACTTTCTAGTGGGTTTTATTTCGCTATAAAACTGAAAATAAGTGGATACAAAGTGGCCACTTTGTCAATTTTTTTCTGGTGGGTTTCATTTCGATATAAAAATCAAATAAGTGGGAGAAAAAAAAAAATTAAAAGAAAAAAACTTAAAAGAAAAGCAAAATTAATCTCATAACCGGTCAGGCCCACGGGCCTTATTTTCCAAAGAAAGGAGATTCATCTCTCAGTTGGCCTCAGTTTCCAAAGAAAAGAACTATGCCGCATAGCATCCGTGGCCCTTATTTCGTAAAATAAATATAATTCAGTACGTGGGTATTATATCTGCAGCAGGATGCAGTCTAAAGGAACACCCTTTACATTGCGAACAAACGTCAACAAATTGCCGAACGTTGTTGCATGCAACTTAAACTAGGCGAAAACGATGGCAGCAAATATTTATGCGCAATTTGCAGTAGTAACAAAACCAACAACAACAATAAAGCGCTTTTAGCTCGCGTTAGAATGCAGAAATCGTTATTTATTTTACGTTATTGTACCAAATAAACCATTTTGTGTGAGGGTTTATGTGTTGGTGTGCTTAAAAAAATTACGGCGAAACTTTTCTTTCAAACATTTAAAATGGTACGCGCGAATTGTTGCAGCTAAATAGGCGTTGAAGCGCAAAAACAAATTGCTTTGCATACCGAGCGATATTTTGCTTTTAATTATTATTTGCTTTTTTTTGCATTATGCTATTTTTCTATTCATGAAAATGCATAAGAAATGAACAAATTGCTGTCGACGACGACGTTGACGATGTGTTGAGCTGCAATGCTGACTGCTGACAGGCGTCAAATATGTGGCACGCGGCATTAATAAGTGAATGGAAGCAGATAAGGAGTGTAGCCATTCGGAACAATGCCGATTGAGTGGGGCAATGGACATTGAATAGAAATCTTTTCACATCAAATTTTTATAAAAGAAGCGAAAAAAATTGCAAGTGAACAAAAAACGAATATAACAAAAAAAAAAGACATCATTTAAAATTAAAGAAGCCTACATTGGAAAAAGTGGCAAAAGCGAAAAAAAATAATAAAAAAAAACTGTCATACTAACTTTCATAAGAGGCTGAAAGAATAGTGGCAATCAGTGTTGAAAGATTCATAGATATCCGCATTTGTAGTGTCACTTGGTGTAAGACGGACAATAGATAAATGCGCGCTGCACATACTTCTATACATACGTACATTATGCATAGGCATATATTCATATTTATATAACACTATGCAAGCTACTGTAAATCGGCCTATCTGGCGACAAATGTCACTCTGGTCCATTTAGGTACGGTACTAGTCCACTTTCCGTCTAATTTTGCAGCAAGTGACAGCGGCTGTGCCCTTTCTTGTGCCGCTAAGGTTGACTACGCGCAAGTTGCTGTTGTTGTTGTTGTTGCAGCATAAACATTCCCTATACATACTTACATACGGGAAGTGCTGCTGGAGTGCCAGTCCTTGGCCGGATATGAATCCGGGTCGTTTCGGTAACGTAGAACCGACTGTCGTGAAAACGCTCCTTTGCGCCGCCTTGATAGTTTTAATCATCATAGCGCGGTTGAGAAACTATGGCAAACTCAAAGGTGATCAGAGGAGCTATCGTATTTTCAATTGAAATAAAACAACGAAAGTTCAAATTAACTGGGCAGTCTTTTAATTTTTTTTTGTGTATAATCATTCACGGCATTATCAATATCTCATCGTAGCTGAGATTCCAGAGATCGATCGGGGCCGAGAATAGATCCTTGCGTTGCGCCAGACGTTATCGCTTTTGTTTTCTGACCATCTGAAACACAATGGCAACTGGTACGGCCCCTGTCCGGCATTGGAAAACAGAGAAGGCATGGACGTCGATTCAACGATTCTCTCCATGCCCCTTGAGCCCATGCCATCAAGAGTCGTACTTGAAAAGAGATACAGTATAGTGCTGCCAGAGGCTCAGTTGGGGTCAAACTCAGAAAATGAGCCAGGCAAACACTGGTTTCGAATTTTTACTGATGGCTCCAGGACCGAGCACGGCTCCGGCTCTGGGGTCTACATGGAATCCAGCGGGACAAAACTGCACTTTGCTCTAGGAATGCATGGATCTGTGTTTCAAGCGGAGGTGTATGCAGTTCAAGAAGCGATTAACTTTGTTGTGGAAAACCGCTGCGCTTATGGCCTTAGAAAGCCCTCCAACCACATCAGGGGTAGTCAAGTCCTGTAAATCCGGGCTGAACAAAGTCGGTAGACATAATAGCCTGATGCTAACATGGGTCCCGGGACACGTGGGTACCGCGGGTAACGAGACTTCTGACTCCTTAGCTAGGATGGGCCCTGAGGCCAACTTCTTTTGGCTCAGAGCCCGTTTTGCCACTCTCTTCTGCGGCCATCACAGCCCCGGTTAGCAAATGGGTAACTACCACCCACAAGCGAGCTTGGCAGACTGAGAGACAGGCTGCGGATGGACTAAATTGATGTTACCTGTCATGTCCGATCGACTATCGCAAACCCTTCTGTCATTAAGCAGAGGGGAGTGCAGACGGCTGGTTGGACTGATAACGGGTCACTTTCTGTAGGCGAAGCACATGGAAGGGTTGGGCATCTCAGACAGTGTACTCTGCCCAGCTTGTGAAGAGGAGGATGAGACGGCGGACCACTTTCTTTGCGTCTGCCCCGCATTCGCTCGAATCAGGTATGAGGTCTTTGGACTGATGTGTTAAGAAGCGAACATCTTGGCTCCTTGGCACCATAAGATCTACTCAGGTTTCTTCGGAGATCGGGTAGATTTAAAGAAAATTAAAAGAGAATCCAAGTGAAGTACAATGGACTTAATTACTGTCTGAGTGCTGCACTTGCTAGTTGTCCCAACAAAAAAAAAAGAAAAAAAAAAATCTGGTGTGTCGTACAGCCCACTCACGCTCACTCAGGTAGCTTTGTAGAGTCCTTACAGGTATGCAGGCATTCGAAACCTTTCTCGTAGTACCTTTTTTAATGTCTATCCATCGGAAACCGTATTGCCTTGCTGATAATCCTCCTGCACTTTCAACAGACCCTGCAAATCTGCGCTGTATGTGGTTTCTCAAGCAATTTCCCGGCGCTGTCCAGCATGCAAAGTGAACGGACGCCAAGCTGACGGTTGCACTGGGTCAACCTTACCCTTACTGATCAGTATCAGTTTCTGCGATAAATTGTTCATCGAAACGACGCCGCAGAAAATCCATTGTTTCGCGGGCTGTATGGGAAGTAGCGCCGTCGTTCTCGTAGAACCAAATGTTGTAGAGATCACGGACTTCAATTTCCGGCATCAAAAAGTCGGTTATCATGGCGCGATAGCGTTTGCCATTTACTGTTACATTGGCGCCAGCCTCATCTTTGAAGAAATCTGAGCCGATGATTCCTTTAGACCATAGGCCGCACCAAACGCTTGTTTTCAGTGGATGTAATGGCTGTTGGTTGGTTCTTGAATGGCTTCGGGTTCCTCTTCAGCCTATCCATTAAGCTAAAATATGGGTCTCATCGCTGAACCGTCGTCGTTGGCCTTAGCACGTGTTGCACACTTTTCACAGAGCGTCGATTTTCGTAATAAAATTCTGCGATTTGTAAACGTTGTTAAGGCGTAAGTCTTTCCATGATGAAATGCCCTTGAATGTTGAAATGATGTATTTAGTTTGCCAGTAGTGACGCGTGATCTGTCAAGAAAACCTTATTGGAAAAAGGATCTCCAATCTGATCCCCCCTTTATGTAGACTGTGGTTGTCCACATCTGTAGATATACTCCAATTCCTCCGTATTCCGTTCCGATAGAGTTGATGCTATTTCTGGGCCATATTTGGGCTAGGAAAATTTGTTAGTTTTATGCTTGTTGAAGCTGATGGTACTAAATTTCCTAATTTATCAATCGCATTGCAGAAGAAATTTTTTCCTCGCTTAGGATCTTCCAGTTCTTTTTTTTGAAACTTTATCCTTTTTTTCTCTAAAACTATTTTAATAAACGAGGAACTCCTATGAGACTCAGTATTGACGTAAAGAAAAGTTTCTGATTCAATATCCAATTTCATCTCTAGACCAAACAACTTCGCGATTTTGTAGAGCTGTGAACTCTTCTCTGGCAAACTCTTTGGCTTTCATTTGCTTCCGCTTATTCTCACGCCATTTGTTAGAGTTCTGCGTAGGGAACCTGTATCAATTTGGTTTTGAACGACGTCAGAGACAGTCTAGTGGCTAGATGTCCTCTCGAGATACTGGGCATCAAAAGCTGACAATCCTCCTACTTGATCTGTTTAGATTACCTTGACTGCAAAGTGTTTCCAAAATTAGCTGCTTCTACATCTTTTATTAGAGCCGTCAATCTACACATACAAAAGTGAAGTTTGTTTTTCCTTAATAAGATCTCGAAAGACGAAGTGCCTAACAATGTCGGATCTTGTCATTTGAGCCTTCCCCTTCATAAACCCAGTTCCTGGCAGATGGGTCGAAATGTATGTGCAGCAGAAGCTCCTTTTGCAAGCAGCTCACACAAGTGGAAATCTCTTGTAATCGGATAAATGTAAGATTTTTTGTAACCTTTTTCGGTACAAATGACCAATCCACAAGCTTAAACTTCTTCTAGACGGATAGAAGCACTGGAACCACCTCTACCCTACTTGTTTTTCGTTCATTCTGTTAGGGCTCATAGCACCTCCATAAAGGTTCTTCCCTCGTACCCGGTTCTGGGCTGTTGTTTTGGCGTCGTCCCATGTGATGTCGGCATCTGCTAACACGTGAAATATCGACCTTCTCCAAGTATTCTTTGGCCGATCGCGGCCTCTGCTTCCTTACGGGTTCTTGTTCAACGTCATTCTCGTGATGCTATCTGGTAGTTTTCTCAATGTGTGAGCTTTCCACCGGCACTTTCTGCATTGGATTTGCCATAGAATTGATTCCTCATTCGTTGTTCTCCACAGCGCGTCATTGCTGGTGTTCGGCCAGAATATTATACAGATGATGCGGAGGCATTTCTTAACGACAGATTGTAGCCTCTCTGTGACGCTATTAGAGACCAACCATGTTTCACTTCCGCACAAGAATACTCACTTCACGCGTGAGCTGAATATTCGCAGTTTAGTGCGCCTGGAGATTTGCGAACTCGCCCATACTGTATGCATTCGCGCGAATGCCGCCCTTGCAGTTGACATCTTCATCTGCTGCGCCGTCTGTCGGGATAGTACCGCCCAGGTAGCACCGACTTTGGACAAATTCCACCGGGCATTCGTCAACCATTCTCGTGCTTTATTGTGATTGATTCTCATAGTCTTCGTCTCTGCGATCTTGACCTTCAGTTCGACAGTGCGTGCTAGCGCGACTAGTTTGTCCGCCTTCGCTTCTTGCTGGTCACTAAGTTTGTAAGAGAGGAGACAGATGTCAGCGGCGAAGTTCAGGTCCTCAAGATGTGTGACTTGCGACTGGAATCAGCAGAATGTCTTTAGACTGGAATTCGCAGGGCTCTCGCAGGAAGAGGACGGTTGAAAGGAACATGGAGACGAAGCCTGTATGACGAATTGGCGATATCTGACGACTCGCTCACTCGAAGCTAAAGTCAAAAGCAGCAAATCGACCCCAATTGAATTTACTTGTATCGGCACTTTGCGTCTCCAGCCGGCACGATAGCAAATAATATTGTAATAGTAATAATAATAATACTACCGACCCATAACCCATTTAAGTCGTATTGATTTCCAGTCAGACCTTTGGGTGGAGCTCGCGTAAGGTATTTTAAGCGCTCAGCATTGGCATGGATGAGGTGCTTGGTAGTGATGAGAAAAGGACAGGCTAATAAAAAATTTGTTCATTTAAATGCTGACCCTAACATTCGAATGTTGCTCCGGTGGCTTTAACTTTCTGGGCTATTTTCCAAAATTGTGAAAACAGGCACTGAGTAGAGACAAAGACTAGTTTCAAACTAGTTCGTTTCTCCTCAGACTTACAATTATTTTCTCGAGGTATTTGTTCAAGGTAGTACCAATACAGTTACTTGAGTGAATAAAAAATTCCTTGAGCCACAAAACAAGTGCGCACACCCACACACACACACACACAGGCACACATGGAGACTGATAGGCAGACACAGAGGAACGCTTTGAATGTTACACCCACAGCAACTCATGGGTGTTGTGGCTTTTGTGGCAACATTTGGTAGTAGGGGTAGTTCTTACTGCTTGTTGGATTTGTGGTTTGGGCGTGAGTGTGTGTATGTGGCATATGTGCATTTGCGTCACAGTTGTTCAGTTCGGTGCGGTTCAGTTGAGCTCAGTTAGCTGCATCGGCGTTTCGGTGTCAAGTGCTTAAACACAAACACACAAAGGGCTGCACGCGCACATACACAAACTCATGCACGTTTGCACTCAGAAATTCGCCTCAAAGAAGTGCACAAATAACGAAGATGTATCGTCGCTGCCCTCAGTCAGTCAGTCAGTCAGTCAATCAGCCGGTGTGTCCGTTTGTCGACCGGTGTTGGGTTGGTCGTGCCTGAGCACTAATACAGTAGACCCAGCTGAGTCTCTTGTTTTAAGTCAGTCAAGTGCACTAAAAGCCACTAAACGAATTTATTCTACAAACGCCCTTAAGCTAGTTTTTTTCTGTATTTTTTTGTTTTTGTACAGCAACTTAAGAAGCACACTAGTGATGTGACGAATAGTTCATAGCTCAGTTGGAGAGTAGAAATGTGAAAAAATTTCTTGTAGAAAAAATGAGGTAAATATTAAGAGGTTTGCTGTTCCCTTCAACTGTTACGTAAGAGACTAAGAAAGATGCAAATACAGGCTTCATTGGTTTAATGGGCTACACCAATTCAGTTATCCGGTAAAGAGACCTCTAAATTGATTAAAAAAAGAAATCAGATACTGATCAGGGATTGATATGTAAGACCTCTGAAATGTCATTAAACTCTTTGCTACATCTTATAAAATAAAGTCCCAGTTTCATATCCTTATTCACTCCGCTTGGGCGCACAGGACCTGCATGAGACTCTTCCAACGTGCATGGTTCTGGGTTGGTTTCTATGCGCCGCCCCAAGTGACATCGACATCTGCTAGCTCGCGCAACATCGAACTTCTCCAAGTAATCTTTGGCCGACCTCTGCTCCTTGCGGGTGCCAGTCCATTGTCATTCTCGTGATACTATCTGGTAGTTTTCTAAGCGTGTGACCTAGGTAGGTGGGTAGCTGAAATGGTTGAAGTGCAGGTCTGGCACTCCTCAAGTAGCACTAAAAAGCAGTTTTGATACCTCGAACAGGCAGATATCTACAGCCAACCAGATCTGTTGATATAATGGAGGAGATTGATTGGATTTAGGTTGGCGCACGGGCCCAGGCTGTCGAAGAGAGGAGCTTCCAGTGACCTTAATCGTCTAGCTGCCAAACCCGGACATTTACCGAGAAAGTGCTCAACAGTCTCCTTCTCTGAGAGGTCCCCACAGCTTTGGCATTGGGGTTTAAATGGTGACCCTAGCTTTTCCGCGTGCATGCCGATCGTCCAGTGACCGGTAAACACAGCTACGAGTTTGGAAATTGAATGGCGAGGAGTCTAAAGGACTTTCAGAGTCCTTCGAAAAACACTAAACTAAACACTTCTGAAAAACACTAAAAGTATTCGGCAGTAAATTGGCTGATTTAGAGAAAACCCCTGCTCCGACTCCCGATTCCATCTTGGAACCGTCAGTGAAGGCAGAGGTGCAAGCTTCGGTGCACATTTTCCCCTCGATCCAATCCTGCCTATTTTGAAAGATTGCTCTAGCACGACCCTCAAACTCTAGTTTGCGGATAGAGAGATCCGTTCGAACTTCCGAGGTATTTGGTGTTAACTGCCCGAGAATGCTATCATGCCCCTTGAGAGATTGCCCCAGAGGCCAGTCTCCTTTAACCTGATTGCACTTCGAGCTGCGATGGAAATGACGGAAAAGTCGATGGAAAGTAAGTACAAAAGGACATTCAGGGCACCACTGGCAAGTTTTTGGCAATGCATGCAGTTCTCCCCAGTTTGGTGTTATTATAGCCCTTCCAAAGAGTTTCCCAGCAAACTAGGCATCCACACGTTAAAATTGGCAAAACCATTGCGTTGTACAACCACAGCACGACATGTGGCTTGAGTCCCTTTTTTTACTGAACGTAGATTTGCAGGAGTAGAAGGCTATACTGGTCTTCTTTACCCTATTTTCAATGTGTAGCTTCCAATGGATTTTGGAGTCAAGTATCACTCCCTGATACCTAACTTCCGATGAGACCGGGAGAACGTGTTTGTTTAATTTGGAAATTCGAAAGGGCGGAGGTTTATATTTTGTGGTGAATAGCACCAGCTCCATTTTGTCAGTGTTGACTCGGAGGCCACAAGTGGCAGCCCAGAGACTAAGTACACCTTTCCAAAATTTCAGCCATGACTGAGAAAAACGGTCCAGATACCATCAGGAATAAGAAAAACCGTCCCGATACCATTAGGACCAAGTCATCGGCGTATGCTACTACCTTAACCCCACCCTTATTTAGCATTATCAGAACTTCGTCAATAGCAACTAGCCAAAGTAGTAGGCGAAAAGACACTACCCTGCGGCGTTCCCCTGTGAACGAATCTAGTTAGCCCCTCTTGCGTCCGCATTAACTGATGATCGCTACTTTTTGCATTTGATTTGACATGCCACAAATAGGAAGAGGAATGACGCGCTTGGCGTGTCCAACTGATGCCGGTTAGCACGAGAAAGAAAAGACTGGCTCGCTTTGTTAAGGGGGGAGCTTGGTTTATAAGGTCAAAAAAAATCAATTTTTTTTTTTCGTCTTAAGCGATTCCTAGTATATTTCAGAATATTCACACAAAGTTACAGGGCCTAATTCTCAATATTTCCGTAGATACGAAGCCAAAGGTAGGCGAGCGTTAGGTAGTTACGCTGTGACCGGACGGCTATAGTACAAACTTTATCTTCTTTTCTCGACTTTTCATTTTTATGATTTCTTTGAATTGGCGTACATGAATGAAAAAAAAACTAATGAACCTTTTGAAATGAATCATAGCTTGTTCCCTTCAGTATTAAATTCTCTTCTATTTGAACTAACAAAATAGATAAAAAAAAAAATTTTCAAGATTTTTATACCAAGTTGAAGTGAATTTTTTTTTATAGAAAGATATTTTTTTTTCTTTAAAACCTCCAAAGAGTTGAAATTTTGGAATTTCTCTCAGTTGTCTTAATTCATCTAGAATAAAAAATCATGATAATTAGAAATCCATTTGAATTTTTTGCTTTAGATAATAATTACGAGCTGTATCTTGTACGCCAGTTGGAAACTCCAGGGTTGCAGGGCTCTACTAATTTCTATGTTAAACATTTTTTTCAACTTATTTTAACCAGTACAAAAATGTTTTATACTTTTTAAATGTTCATTAAAAGATAAAAAAAACTTTGCGGTGCTAAATTAATGTTTTCCTTAAAAAAAAAAAAACTCGTCAAAATTCGCGTAAGCAGTTAACGCGCCAATCAAGAAGAAGAAGTATAATCAAAGGAGGTTTAGACAACTTATAGCCCTCCTTAAGGAGAAACAGAGAATGCTCATGGGCATTTTCAGAGGTCACTGCAAGCTGCGTAGTCATTTCCACTGGGTTGGGATATAGACCACTCACACCTGTCGTTACTGCAACCAGTCCCGGAGGCTCCAGCACATCTTCGCGAATGTGGCGCTATAGCGTGAAGAAGTTTGAGACATCTCGGCTAGAAGAAAGGCGCATACGCTCAGCCCAACCCAACTCTTTCTTAAGTTTATTAAGAGAACTGGGTTTTGATGAGGTACTGTAACGAATAGAGGCCTGAAAAGACCACTTGGACGAAATGCACGCCTCATTTTCAATCTATCTTTCATTTATACCTGTTTATTCGATTTTACTAAGGAAACTTACCTTAATGGCCAACCCAATCACGTTATTTAGAATCTATATTAGCCTTCAGTCCAACTTTGAACTCTCAGGCATTTGTGTTCTCGTAAATTTTTCTACATTTTCTGCAACTTGCCATATAAAGCATTTCAAATTATTATACCTATGTACGTACATACATTTGTCCATAAGTACACGTTCATGCATACCTACACATCTACATCTTTTCTCTGCGTTCCCATGAACACAATTTCTCGTGTGTGTCACATTCGTTCTTTGCGTGTAATTCGCTTGCTCTAATTAGATCCCACATACCTTCTTGTGTACGTTGTGTACGTTGTACCTGCGACGTCAAGCAGCGCACCTTCACAAATCTCCACTGAGTTTAAGGAGCCGCTTTATTACTTCAGTGCTTAGTCGTCTGCATGTGCGAAATCCTTTGGTAATTTTCAAAGCAATCACTTTCTTGGAGTCACTGCGTCTCGTTGGCAGTTAGTTACGTGTAATTTTTATGTTGTTTGTTAATTACATCTGCCATGCATGACTTGGATTGCTGCTATAAACCTATGAAATTTGTTTTGATCACTCGTAATTGCAAATGTTACCCTTGTAAAGGCATTTGTGTAGCACAAGCGGAGTTGTTGTTGTTGAGTATCTGCAGGCACCTAAGGGCAAAACACTTAAGAATTATAATTGATATTGGATGGTGCTTTAATAATTTACCCTCACTAATCCTTAATTATGTGCATATACACATATGGTCATCAAGATAGGTACACCCCACTAAAACTTCATCATTCTCTTCAGACTTCAAAAAACACTCCAAAGTTTTTTTATGTATGGAATTAATGCTAAATGGAGCTAAATGAAAAATGCTAAATTATAATAAATAAATATCTGTCACTTTTATACTTTTCCTGAAGGTTCTAATAAATTGTATACCAATGTAAGAAGTAATCTACACTGATTTTTTCAAGATATCATTATTTATGTCAGTGTTCACCTGATACCTGTAACAATCTTTTTACAATCTTTTTACAATAAAAATTTAATTTTTCGCTAAAATTTTCCATTCTACATTTTTTACGTAAATTTTATTTAAAACTAGCTGACCCGGCGAACTTTGTTCCGCCCTAGAGGCAATAAAGCAGATTTTTGATTTTATTAAGGTAATTTTTTTATTAATCAAGCATTTCAATGAAGCTTTAATAGATTGCACTCTTCAGTTAAGCACCTTGTGATACACGACATTTTTGTTTTATTATCAGGTGCAAGAACAAACAACGCAGATGGTTTTCCGACCCGTCAACATGCCACATATAATTGACCATGTGAGAAACATTGATTTTCTAGATTCAGACCACAAACTTTCAAGGATTGGCCTTGTGATTTGTTAATGGTCATGGAGAATGCAGGACGGATCAGAAATTGAAGTCTTTTAAACGCAAACGGAAGATCGGTTGGGATCATCGGGATCCTCGGAATGAGATCCTCGGGATCTTCACCTTCGAATTTTCCTTTGAGTATCGTCGTGTAAATCACATTGTTCATCAATTTATTTACAACCAAACGCGTACCGTTGCATAGTTTTGGTAGGCTTATGTTTCGAAGCACGATAACTACGGAGCCAACTTTTAGGCGTAAATTGTGCGGTGGTAAGCCAGGCACATCCAAGGAGTTTAAAAATTCAATTGGTGGCTTCATCTTCATTTGTTACAGAGTCAATGGATTTGAATGCATGCATTGTTCCAATGATATCATTTTGAATTATGTAGTTTAGGTCATCTACCTCTGTATTGTGAGCCGCTAAAATTGCTCGCTCACTCAACCATTCATTATTTTTGTAGTTATTAATGATGTTTGGGAATACTTTATTGATAAGCTCGTCTTTCGATGAGATACAGAAGAGAGATGTTACAGAAATTCTGAGAAAATGAAATCAATCCGCTCGATTCGTCGAAAGGTACTCCACCATTACCGATAGTTAGTAATTGCTCAGAGAAATCTTCAGTAAATGTATCATTAAGTAATGCAACTCTCATGTTTGTTGTCAGCTGAACTTTCTTCACATAGCGCCATCGATTCGATGATTTGAGGCAAGCGTTTATTTCGTCAGCAGCCGTTGCTCTTGGAATTGCTACTGACAGTGTTTGGCGGAAGTGCTAAACAGGCAGTAAAATCATTGCACCTCCAAATCCAAAACATCTCGAGTCATTGCGGATATCTTTCAATGTTCGGTTAAGTGCTTCTAATGCACGTTTATGCGCCATTGTGCATTCGTCCCAAATGATGATTTTCGATGCTGATAAAACTTTGGCCATTGCTGAGTTTTTTTAAATATTGCATGTTGGTTCTTCAATTTTTTGAAGATGTAACGGCAATTTTAATGCTGAATAAGGCGTACGGCATCCTTCTAATAATGTGGCTGCTATTCCAGAAGAAGCAACTGCAAGCGCAATGTTGGATCTCGCACGAACAGTGGCTAAAATTACTGACATGAGAAATGTCTTACCAGTTCCGCCAGGGGCATCAAGGAAATATAAACCACCATTTCCATCATCAATTGCCTTCATTAATGTATCATAAACTTCTTTTTGTTGGCGATTCAACAGTCGTTTGCACTACTAAATCTAATTCCTAGTGATCATATTCACGTTCCCGTTCCAACTCTCGATTAAATGCGTCATTCATTTCACGATTTGTGCGCTGGCATCCCCATACTGACTAATAAACGATCGCACATAAGGTAACACATGTCTTCGATCAAGAGTAAACTCGATTATGTATCTCCTCATTCATCTCAAGATGCGGATTTCTAGAACTGACACGAATTTGATGTAAAATATCTTCTGACCTTATTATCCTTGTATTTATGCCATAGGTTAGATGGGTTCGATGGAAAGAATATCGAAATGATGATATCAAATAATGTGCGTATCTGTGACTTACCACCTGTGGGGGCAAGTTCGGTAATAAATAATTAAAAAAAAGTTTGACTTGAAAGACCCTGTTTCTTAGCTTCAATTTGAAAATCGATTTTTTTTAATACTAGAGTGGCCTATCACCTGTGGTGGCAATGGGGGTAATAAATTAAAAAAAAAGAAGTTTGACTTGAAAGGCCCTGTTTCTTGGCTTCAATTTGAAAATCGGTTTTTTTAATACCAGAGTGGCTTACCACCTGTGGGGGCAATTGGAGTAATAAGTTCAAAAAATAAAATAAGTTTGACTTGAAAGACCCTGTTTCTCAGCTCTAATTCTGAAATCACTCAATTTAAAGAATTTCAAAATTGTTGTGTGATCTGTGTAAAACACAATTCAGGTGTACGAAAATTGTTCCATTTTTTTCTAATTTTTGATATTTTTATTTTTTTCTAGCTTCTTCAACTCTGATTTTTCATGTGTTGTTTTCTTTATAAGAAATAAAAATCGCATTGCATTAGTACGCCAATGGGCGAAACTTCTTTTATTAGCTCGTTATTTAGAGAAACCTCAGTAAATTCTTTTTCGTTTAAGTATTTTATGGCTGCTACTTTTCCGTTTTAGCAAAACTTGCTTGGCACTTGAATGTTTTCTAGTTGCGCCAAAGGAGTCTCCTGTGACTGCTTCTCTCTCTCCAGCAAGTGTACTCGGCACAACAATAATAACAACTACACAAATATTTGTAAGGAGATGTATTGTGGAATAGGTAGCTTAGAGTAACAATAAATAAATACTTATAGAGCAAAGTTAAATAAAAGTTGCAAATTTATGTTGCACCCAAGCAAACTAAAGTAAAACGGAGCAGAAGCAGAAGCAGAAGGAAAAGCAAAGTTTTTAGTTTTACGATTATTTGTGTTGGCCTTATGTTTGACGTCTGGATTTATTTGCCAGCAAAGCGCACAAATCCGCCACTCAATGCACTACGGTGAATTTATGTTTTTGTTGGTTTTTTAGGTGATATTTTAGTATGCAGAAGAAATGCTTTATTGTTTTACTACTTTTCTTCTTGCCGCTTTTATGGACTTACTTTACTTTCAGCACACATTTGTTTGTGCCTGTATGCGTTTGTATGCCTTCTGAGTGTAATCCTCATTTTGTTTTTTGTTTTGTTTTTGGACGCCTGAAGATATGTCATCGCTCTCCAATGCGACACTGCTGGCGCTTGCAGCATTTTTATTGATTTAAAGTTGCAATGGCGCGCATTTTTCTACGTCAATCCGGTGCATTGTTTCTCGTTCGTTTCCTCTGTTTCTGTTTCTGATTCTGCTTCTTTTCATTTTCGTTGTTTGCCTTTTGCTTCTTTTTTGCTTTTCCGCTATCGTCGTTCTCTTGTCGACAAGCCACTGTTGGGCGTTTTTCTTTCCGGCAGGATGCACATAGGTTAAAACATCTCCGGCAGCACAGCCACTGGTGCCATTAAAGTCACAAAACTTTAAAATGTAATGCAAGTTTTCAGTTTCGAGTTGTTCGAGCTATTCGAAATCTTAGCACTGAACCGCAACAACAAGCCTCATTGCATGCGGTTTTCTTCCGGCACAGTGCGGCTGCCACTACACCAGAATGGCGGCGAGGTAAGGGAGGGGAAGTGGGCTTTCAAGTCACGGCGAGCAGTTGCAGTTTAATGCCACTTCAGTGAGCTGGGCGGGTAATTGGTATGCATATATATGTATGTATGTATGTATGCATGTAGATTGTATGTGTGTGTGTGTATATATATGTAGATGAAAAGGTGTGTCTGGAAACGCGCATTTCAATCTGTACCATATAGCAGATGAATGTGAATGTGAATCTGTGTGTGTGTTTGTACATAACTGAGACGACTTGACATTTCCCCACAATGCGCTGTTGATTGCAACGCGAATGCCTCAGTCAGTTACTTACGGTTGCAGGTGGTTTTATGTAGTTGTGGTTGCGCTTGAAATGCGCCGTGACGAAAGCACAATGTCTGTCCGCCATTTCCATGGCATCTTCTTACCTTTCACATGCTCTTAGTTCTGCTTTCCTTACTGCTTGCTTACTTACGTAAATTTTCGTTTGAGTGGCATTTCTTAAAGAGCATAATAAATCTTTGAATATTTCAAGCCTGCCTCAAGCAGCTTTATTTGGAAGCCAGTGAAAATATTGAAAAAAAACTATAAAAGTTGCTCATACGACACGTGCTTGCATATTAAAAATATTCGAATGAGTGTTACTCATACGCCGTGGACCGCCTCGCCTCTGTTTTAATATCGCATTTATTGCGCGGAGCAAAATCTTTTAGGTTAATTTTGCTTTAAAAACAAAATTTAAGTATGTGCATGTGTATATACATTCATATAACTATATGTGTATATACATTCATATGCACACTTGTGCTCACATAATTAAGTAATTTTTTATCTCTTTGCAATGTTCGCAATATTTTTGAAAATATAGCTCTTTGTGGGTTGGGGAATAAATACAAAGTAAAAGGGATACTTATTCTTAATTTTTTATAACAATAGAATTCATTGTAGATTGAGAAATGTTCACTGAAGATGAATTAATTTTGTGATAAAGAGACTGATTAGTGTTAAAATGAATTTTTGCAATTCGTTAATTTTTTACGAACTTTGTACAAAGTGTGTAACTTTGATTTACAAGTTTGTTGTAATACCATGAAATATATTTTTATTAATATTGTAAATCATAATGAAAAACCTTAATATGAAAAACATTGCGAATATGGTAAAAACGTAAAGAGGCCTATATATGTGCGCACAATTGTACATGTGTATGTATTTATATACATCAGAAATAGAAAATCTTAGTTTTTGCTTGATGCTACTCCATACATTTGTCTATGCCTACATATATGTAGTAGGTATTTTAAATGTTTTGATTTCAATATTTTTTAAAGTTGCTAAATTTTTTTAATTTTTTCTTATATCTTAATATATGTATATTTTCAATTTTTTTATTTAATTATTGTTATTAATTTATTTATTTATATTGTTTTGCTTGATGCCACCTCATACATTTTTTCTATGACCAAAAATATAGACACATATTTTTTTTATTTATATATTTCCTAAAGTTATAAACTTTTTTAATTTTTTTATTTAAAAAAAATTTATTTATTTATATTTTTTAATTTTTTTTTTTTAAATTATTTTATTTTTTGTAATGTTTTTTTTTTTTAATTGTGTTTTATTTTTTAATCTTACCCGTTACTTTTTATTATAAAGGGTAATTTTTTAGGAGCTATAGGAAAGTTTTTCAAAAAAACACAAGTAAAATTCAGAAAATTGCATGAAATGTTTATTTAAATCGTTAGTACAGTCCATATAATTTCCATATAATTAAATGTCTGAAGATTATTTCATGCAAATGTTGACCGCGACTGCGCTTCAAATGCTCCATCCGCTTAGTCCAATTTTGGCATACTCTTTCCAATGTTTCGGCCGGTATCTCACATATAAATGTTTTAAGGGGGGGGTAAGGGATAAACGCTAAAAAAAACCACTTTTTTCATGAATTTATTGTAGCGAAACGGTTCAAGTCAGTTTATTAAAAGTTGTTGCATATTATAAAGTAACATTTCAAGAATATTTGATAAAATTTTCATGTAAAAATATTGCAAAATGAGCGAATGAGAGCACATTTACGTAGACGTCTTTTCAAAAATACATTTTGCAGTAGTCAGCATATCTCAGCGTAGAATCATCTGAAATCAAAAAAATCGAATAATTTAGTTAAAGTATGAGTTAAACTTCCCCCCAACGTTTATTTTGACGATTTATTTTAAATTTAAGGCATTTGGTAGTCGTTTGAAGTAAAAAGTGATTTTTGACGAAAAAATGCCGCCATTTTGTAGGTGTAAAACCACCTTAATATAAAAAAAATGGCGAAAAAAAAACGTTGGCGGGGGGATTTTTATATGTAAAATATGTGTGCAAAATTTCAAAAGGATCGGTTGAGTAGTTTTCAAATGCCAATGACTACGCACTTTAAAAAAAAAGGTTCGAGAAAACCGCGTTTAAAGTTTTAAGTTATCTCGGCAGATGTTTGAGGCGGCTCGGCTTTATGCTCTATAACTTAAAAAGTTTTGCTCGGATTGACTTAAAATTTTAACACGGTATTTTTGAAATGTTTTACTACAATAACATGCAAAAAAAAAATCGATTTTTATCCCTTACCCCCCCTTAATGTTGTCTTCCAATGCGTTCATTGAAGCAGGCGTGTCTGAATAGACATGAGCTTTAACATAGCCCCACAAAAAATAATCTAAAGGCGTTATATCGCACGATCTGGGTGGCCAATTGACAGGTCCCGAGCGTGAGATAAAATGTTCACCGAACTCGCCTCTCAACAAGTCCATTGTTACGCGTGCTATGTGGCATGTGGCACCGTCTTGCTGAAACCACATGTCATACAAGTCAAGCTCTTGCATTTTGGGCAAAAAAAGTTGGATATCATTTCACGGTAGCGTTCACCATTCACAGTTACGTTACGATTCGCAGCATCTTTGAAGAAGTACTGTCCAATGATACCTCCAGCCCATAAACCGCACCAAACTGACCTTTTCTGGATACATTGGTAGCTCTTGCAATTCTTCTGGCTGATCTTCACTCCAAAATCGACAATTCTGCTTATTTACATACCCATTGATCCAAAAATGAGCTTCGTCGCTGAACACAATTTTTCGATAAAAAAGTGGATCTTCGGTCAACTTTCCAAGAGCCCATTCACCAAAAATTCTGCGTTGCAGTAGGTCGTTCGGCCTTAATTCTTGCACCAGCTGCATTTTGAAAGGCTTCACACCTAAATCCTTCCGTTGTTGAGTAACAGAGGCTCAATCGCTGCGAACGGCGACGAATCGATAATTGATGGTCATCATTAACACTGGCCGATACAGCTGCGATATTTTCTTCAGTTCGCACTCTACGTAAGCGGGTTGGTGGTTTGATGTCCAATAATGTAAATTTGGTTCTAAATTTAGTCAGAATAGCTCGAATAGCCGTTTCAGTGGGTCGATTAAACTGACCATAAAATGGAAGAAGCGCGCGATAAACTTTCTTAACAGAATTTTTTTTTATAATAAAATTCAATGATTTGCAAGCGTTGTTCGTTAAATTATAGACGTTAAATTATAGACCAAACTGAAGATGTTTGACAGTGAAAAAAAAAAACACGAAACGTGCGTCAGCTGTTTAAACCAACTGTTTAAAAAGATAATAGCTAAAAAATTACCCGTTATACCCTGTTTCATTTTTTTTATTTCTACTTATTAAAACAATAAATTTGTCCAAGAGCTAAAAATTAAAAAACATCGCTGTATGGTTTTTTGTTTTCGTTTGTTTTTTTTTTTATTTATAAATTTGTTTCAGTTACTTATTTAAAACTTTATTATTTATTTATATCTTACCATCTTTTATTGATTTTTTTTTATTTTTTATAATTTTTTTGTTATTATAATTTTTTTATAATATTTTTTGTAATTTTTATTTTTAGTTTTTTATTTTTTAATGTTACTATCCCATAAATTTGTTCTAAGAGCAAAAAAGTAGACATGTTTTGTGCTTTTTTTTCGTTTTTTATTTATAAATTTGTTTAATTTTTTTATTTTTAATAATTTTTTAATGTTTTATAATTTTTTTATTTGGTAAATTTTTTTTATTTTGTATAATTGTTTTTTTTTTTGTTTCTTATTTTTTAATGGTATCCGTTTTTTAATTTTTGGTTTATGATTTATATATCTTTTTAATTTTTTTATTTAAACAATTTTGTTTATTTATATTTTTTGCTTAATATTGTTGATAAACTTGTTCTATGGCCAAAAAAGGAGACACCAATATATATATTAGGGCGGGTCGATTTAAAAATCGCTCATTGCCGAAGGAACCATACCTCTAAAACGAATTCTGATGTCTCCCAACTTAAAAATATCACCATTTTTGGCCTTTACATGAAAATTTCAGCTAAATGGCTATGTTTTTTCTTTATTTTGTTTATTTATAATAATATTTATTATTTATTTATAATAATATGTATTTTTTATCTTAAGAAATTTATTTAGTCAGAACATATGAAAATGAAAAAATTAATTTAAGTGAGTTATAGAAAAGAAACTAAAAAGTTCGACCCAAGTTGGGGGACATCAGAATTCGTTTTAGAGGTATGGTTCCTTCGGCAAAGTTTCTTATTTTGATCCCTAGAATATGATTTTCACAGAGCAATGGACGGTTTTTTTGCCTCCCCACAAATCGGCCCGGCCTAATATAGATATATTTTTTTTTAATTAAAATTTGTTTGTGTTTTTTTGTATTTTAGAAAACACTTTTTTTTAATTTAGAAAAGAAATTTTTTTAACTAATTTAATGTTTTGATTTTTTATAAAATTTGTTTTTTATTTTGTCATCTTTTCTTTTTTAATTTGTAATGTTTTTTTGAAGTTTTTGTTAAATAATAGTGACCCCTACCGTCAACACGTTCGAAGTTCCCATTGAATTCCCATGGGGAAAATGCACTTTTTCATAAATTTGGTATAAAATGTCTGCAGGTCCATTTTACTTAATCTGCTTTTTTAATTTTCCTTCACAAATAACCAAAAAAGTATACCCAAAAAACGAAGAAAAAGATTTTGGTGCTTCTAATTCAAAATGCTGTTTTATAAATTTTTTTTAAGCTTTTTTATATATTTTTTTTTTTAATTTTTTAAAATTTTTTTTTTTAATTTAAAAAATTTTTTTTTTTTAATTTTTTAAAATTTTATTTTTTATTTTTATTTATTTTTTATATATTTTTTTTTAATTTTTTGTTAATTTTTGTAAATTTCTATAAGTTTTCTTAAATTTGGTATAAAATGTCTGCACATCGATTTTATTTAATATTATTTTTTAATTTTTCTTCACAAATAAGTATACAATAAGTTACAAATTTTTTGGTGCTTTCAATTAAAAATATTTTTTTATTCATGTTTTTGTGGTATTTTTAAGTTTTTTGAAATTTTTTGAATTTCTAAGTCCCTATAAGAAATAGTTTAAATTTTAGTTTTTAGTAATAAAAATAAATAAATAAAACAAGAGTAAAGCCTAGGTTATAGTTTCCTGGACATTTGTGTAGGAAAATTTATGATTTTAGATCTCAAAATCATCTTGTTTGATCCTACTATACACTTAGTTCACGGTAACGCCTGTGGCAAGTTTCTGAGTAGTTTGCAAAAATTAGATGAATTACAAAGAGGTACCTAACTTACATATTTCGATCCCTTACCCCTTATCTTGCCTTATCTACAATAGTTATCTCATCAGCATTTTTATTCCCTTCAATAATACTGTTCCCGGTAACAGGGAGTGAAATTTGTATAATCCATTAGCATAATTGGATCCCATTGCCTTCAGTGTAGCAGGAGATAGTAACGTTTTCAGCTCGGGCCCTCCTACTTTTCAGAAGAATAGCTGCTTGTTGTACGGCAAAGGTCTTTGCTTGGTCTCTCTAATTTATGTATAAGAATATCTGCTAAATAGACACGGGCTCAGTTACCTGCGGCAATCTTGGTGCCGATAAAATAAATAGAAATGCCGCCGTCGCCAGACTCGCTTCACATTCAATCATAGATCGACACTACTGCCGTCTAGTTGGCTACAACGCAGATTTAAACATCCAGTTTAGGTTTTGAATTGCTTTGATCTTTACTCATCCCATTTCATGTCTGTTGTTATGCTGGAACTGTTTAGTTCGCTGATGATTGACTGATGTACGACGCCATTTTCAAAAATTATAAATCCGATAGGGAGCTGAATTTTACATAATTGCTAAATTTCGTTAGCCCATTCATTTAGCTGCGCCATGTGGGGATCGGATATGAAAAATCCTAACGGAGATAATATTTTTCGTTAAGAAATCTTCGCGTTGGTTATTTATTTCTGTATACCCATTCACGAGTGCAGTAAATTTCAAAAGCTCTTACCGAATGCAATTCAACTCAAAAGTAATTTTCATTCCTTGAACTACTTTGAATTTTCTTTTCACTTTGCCTTTCGGCCATCGACGCACTTCAAGGTCAATTGCGATTTAGTCATACAGCCGCCGGCTGAAAGTCGCAGAGTCATGGGCTTAAGTGTAGCAAAAGGTGCTGACTAGGCCACCAGGCACGCAGGTATGTATGTGCGTGCAACATAAAAAGAAGTATGTGTGTGTGTGTGTGCATATATGCATGTAGAGGATAAAGCGCACACAGCAATCGGCGTTAAATTTCAATGAATACTGTCATTATGTGAATGCAAAGTGTTAACGACATCACAATCGATGTACACTCACAGCATTCACAGCATGAACGGCCTGAACGACATGAACGAGAACGGCAGTAAGTGGGTAAGGCGGTGAAAAGACGGCGGAAAACATGTAGAGGATTAGCCGAAAAGCTGTTTAAATGACATCAATAGACGAAATTGACAAAAATAGAAGAGGCGAAATGGCAGAGTGCCTAGCAGTGCTTGAGCTCTTTGAGCGGCATTGGCTGGAGGCAGCAACGCGCAGCTGTCGCTATGGCAAAAGGACAACACACCAAGAAACGGTAGATGGCGATTAAATAATAAATGAGTGCAAAGATTAAAGAGAAATACAGAAATTGACGACATTGAGTTGCTTAGATTAAATAATGGCAACTCAATTTTTTTTGTTTTATTAATTTTTATTTTGTTTATTTCCTTGTTATCATTTTTGTTCTTTTTTCCTTTTTTTTTCTTTTTTCTTCACTACTCAGCCTGCCTGATGGCACAATATTTTGCAGCAGCTGCATTAGTGTCAATTAAAATTTACTTCATCACTCTGCATTTTTGAGGAAAAAACGAAAACCTTTGTCAATTCGTAAATGCATAAATGCAGCACTCAAACAATCTCAATTGCTGCATGTACATTAGGGTGGTCTAATCAGATAAGCGTCAGCCGGCAACAGCCCTTATTGATAGAGGCGGCTGTCAGAGCTGCTACACCTTCTCGGCATGACTGGTTCGTTTGCCAGATCTGTGGTGAATGAGGCCGCCATTCGATTTGTCATAAAATCTTTTGGCGGCTACAAGTCGCCCGGACCAGATGACATATATATCCTGCCATGCTGAAGGAAGGCGCAGAGTTCGTGACATCAGCCCTGAAGAAAATCTTCTCGGCATGCCTGGCACTGGCCATCATACCACGCTGCTTGGAGGAGGGTAAGCGTCGCTTTCATCCCAAATCTGGTTATCTGGGTTCCTGGGCACAGGAACATAGAGGGAGATGAACTTGCCGATGAGCTTGCCGAGAAGGGGTCGACAAAACCAGTTTGTTAAAGGGAAACTACACAATTTCTTTCTAGAAAAAGCGCAAGACAGATGGAGGTCTGTCTCATCGTGTGCTATTTCGAAAAAACTATGGCTTCAATACGATAGAAACAGAACACTTAAGCTGTTGGGAATCCCCCTCCATACAATTTCCAAACTCATTGCGATGTTCACTGGTCACTAGGTGATCGGTACTGTGGAACACTTTCTCTGGAAATGTTCGGCTTTGGCGGCTAGGCGTTTGAGATTTCTTAGCGTACCCTTTGGGGATGACTTGAAGAAATTCTCCAGCCTATATCCCTTTTCTCTCCTCCACTACATCAACAGAACTGGATGGCTTTAGACGGGTTTTCTCTTCCCTAAATCTTTTCACAGGTAGTGGTCCACATTCTTGTATCAAAACGGCACGTAAGTGCTACTTGTAGTGTACCTGGGGTACTCTTGCCATCCTACCTACCTACCTACCTACCTACCAAAATAATTTTTTTCTATTTAATAAAAAATGCATTCAAAAAGGAAGGTGGATGACTAGTTTTGCTTTTCTTCGTTTATTTAAAGCCCAAATTGACCCGCCCTAATGTGAATATGTATTTGCTCTGATTTTCCACAACGAGAAAGCATTATGATGAAGTGCGCGCATTTTAATTAAAATGAATTGGAATTTCGAATGTACGCCAATTTATTTATGCATGA
The DNA here is from genome assembly GCF_027943255.1 of Anastrepha obliqua. NCBI lineage: Eukaryota > Metazoa > Arthropoda > Insecta > Diptera > Tephritidae > Anastrepha > Anastrepha obliqua. Next base: position 25,154,993 of record NC_072893.1, on the reverse strand, counting down.
AAAATTGTGAAAAAAAATTATAAATATTAATAAAACAAATATCAAATATTTTTCTTTAGGCTGCTGCATGCCCAGCAAGACTGCGTGCAATACTTATGACTTGTAAAAATTTCTAAACGCAGGCACTTGTTAACAATTGTTCGGAGCCAGAACCAGAAGCAGACTGACAATTCACGCCAAGACTTTGTGCCAATTAAAATTTTGTTGTATTGTTTGAATTTTGCTTGGCGCGCCGCGCATAACAGATTGAGCACGAATGATATTTCAAGCATAAATAATAATGAATAAAAATATGAGCGACATAGAAAAGAAATATGCTGAAATGAGGCAGTCATACATTCTGTGAAAAAAGTGCAGGGTCAGTGGTCGATAAAAAACTCTGAATATGCAGAGATATATGCAGAGATGCATGCAGCAGCGGGCACTGAAATCTGAATCAAAAATATTGGGTTGGGGAAAAAGTAATGTCGTATTTTGTCAATTGAACGCGGCATTTAAACATATCTTGCGTTGTACTTATTGCATCGGGTCACACTAAACGGCGATTTGAAGACGACAATCCGTACTACAAGTGTCTCTTTGACAGTGTTGTGATCGTATGTTTCAGTCTTAAGTTATAGCGCGTCAAAAATGGAGTCCACCAAGCAAGAAATTCGTCATATTTTACGTTTTTACTACCTTAGAGGTAAAAATGCAACAAAGGCGGCGGCAAAAATTTCTGAAGTTTATGGGCCTGATACTGTAACGATTCGCCCAGCACAGCGTTGGTTCGATCGATTTCGTTCTGGTGTAGTAGATGTCGAAGATGCACCCCGTACTGGTAGGCCAATCGTCGTAGAGACTGATAAAATCGTTGAAATTATCCAAAGAGACCGGCATGTGAGCATTCGCTCGATTAGTCAAGAACTAGGTGTAGACCACAAACCCGTTTGAAACCATTTGCAGAAGATTGGATTCCAAAAAAAGCTGGATGTTTGGGTGCCACACGTGTTGACGCAAAAAAATCTTTTGGACCGAATCAACGCTTGCGATTCTCTGCTAAAACGGAACGAACTTGACCCATTTTTGAAGCGGATGGTGACTGGCGACGAAAAGTGAATCACGTACAACAACGCCAAGCGAAAAAGATAGTGGTCGAGAAGCGGCGAGCCTGCCCAAAACCATCGCCAAGCCCGGATTGACCGCCAGGAAGGTTTTGCTGTGTGTGTGGTGAGATTGGAAGAGAATTATCCTCTATTAGCTGCTCAACTATGGCCAGACCCTTAATTCGAACCTCTACTGTGAGCAACTTGACCGTTTGAAGCAGGCGATTGACCAGAAGCGGGCAGAATTGGTCAATAGGAATGGTGTTGTGTTCCACCAGGACAACGCTCGTTCTCACACTTCTTTGATGACCCGCCAGAAGCTACGGGAGTTCGGATGGGATGTCCTATCGCACCCACCATATAGTACGGACCTGGCACCAAGTGACTATCATCACTTCCGGTCCATGCAAAACGCCCTTGGTGATACCAGGTTGGCCTCAAAAGAGGCTTGCGAAAACTGGTTGTCTGAGTTTTTTGCAAATAAGGAGGGGAGGTTTTATAAAGGGGGGGGTGATGAAGTTGCCTTCTAAATGGCAACAAGTTTGCGAACAAAACGGGGCATATTTGACTTGAATCGGATAATTCTAAGTACGTTAAATAAAGCGTCAAATTTCGATCACAAATAAGACATTCCTTTTCCCCAACCTAATATATAAAACTATTTATTGTAGTTTGGTACACCTGAAATCTATGACGGAATTAAGTTCAAGAATGCATATACACTTTAATCTCTTCCAACAGACACCTCTCCTAAGCGGACACTTCCCATAAGGCTACACTTTTTTTAATACAGCAACAATCCTTACGTATTTTAAAATTGTTTCTCTTTTGAGGGGACATATGGGAGAGTTTGAAAGGGGACAGAACGTGGACACTTTTTTCCCTCACCCGAGATATTTTAGTTTTCTCATAAGCGTACAGCTTACAAATTCTGTCTGGAGTTGTCAAAATCAATAAAATTTGTTAGATGTTGTTTATTTCATTCACAAAGCATGGGAGCAAGTGAGGCCACAGCTAGAGAAAAATTGTTTAGAAAAAGCTGATTTCGAGAAAATAAACATCCCTAATGATGATAGGAGGGTTATAACGCAGAGGATGAACAGTTGCTCAGCTCTCAAACATTTTTAGTCTAGCTGAGAAACAAATTCAAGTTGACGTCGAGAGACTGTCTTGAATAAGATAATCAAGTCTTCATAAATGATGAAGAAGCAAAAAATCTTCTGAAAAAGAAATAGAAAATGTTATTGGCGACCAGTTAACTTCTTATAAAAAGAGGCTTATTTAGCAACGATAAAACTAAACGCTCTTCCTTTATATCACCTATTTCACAGTAACTTCAAAGGCCTTGAAATACATCTTCAAATACATCTCCAAGATATTGAAATTAAAGAACAAACTCGCGAAGCTAAAATATCTAATTGTATAATAAAATTTGTTTTCTACATTAAAAATGCTTCCGCACCATGTAATTAGTAACCGTCGCTACTACGTGTGTGGTGATTCCACTAAAAATATTCCTCTTCTTCTCTTGGATTTTTCCCTTCGAGGTAGAAGGCCAAGACGGCGTCCTAAGAAGGCCACTTACTTACTCACCCTGCGTCCAGCGTCTTCTGTTTTGAGATGTCTACGCTCAATGCTCTTCAGCATAAGCTTCCATTTCACGCTCCTTTTTTCGGATAATATCCTCCACGAAATTTGCGACGGCATTCCATTTTACTTCGTCTATTTTCTCGATTATTTCTTCAGATATAAATACACTATTAGCTGGTTTGGTTGGGTTAGGGTAGTAGTCGGTCTATACGACCAACTCACTTAGACCTTACAGGTCCATCGTGGTGCCACTGTGCGACACGGGGAAACTCATTTACGAGGAACCATTTTGTGGCCCATCCCAACGCCAGACAGTTCCGTAAGAGAATTGATAAAGTATCTGCCTAGAAAATCTGCTACGATTTTAGCTAAAGCTGGGCAATTGCAAAGGAAGTGCTCAACTGTTTCTTCCTCTTCGTCATCTCTACACCGTCTACAGTACTCATGGGAGAAAACTTTTAGGCTCAAGGAATGTTTGCCAAAGAGCCGATGACGGGGTATAGAAGCTACGACCTTCGAGATATCCTCTCTTGAGAGGTTAAGCAGTTCCTTTGTATTTTTCGTGTTTCGTATTTTTTTGCGGCCATAGTAGTCCAGCTGTTTCGCATGTGCCTACATCTCTCCATGCCCTATGGGCCTCCTGGATAATGTTATACTCAATTATTAATTTGCTTGTACTTCCGACTACTTCAAGGCCCGGCATTAGATGCTCTGGTTACTCTACCACCACTTGATGTTTTCATCCAAGGAGAGGCCTTGAAAGCCATCCGCAGGCTGAAACTCAATGGGAATTGTGCCTGCCTCTGTCCGGCATTGCACAACAGAGAAGGCATGGACTTCGATTTAACGATTCTCTCACGACTCTAAGAGTCGTATTTGAAAAAAAAAAAATACACGCGAGCTTGGCCGGCTGATAGAGGCTGCAGATGGACAATACTGATGTTACCTGTCATAAAGCAGAAGGGACTGTAGGCAGCTGGTTGGGCTGATGATGGGCCACTTTCTATAGACGAAGCACATGGAAAAGGTAAGCGTCTCAGACAGTGCACTCTGCCGACCATGTAGAGAAGAGGATGAGTTGGCGGACGACTTTCTGTGCGTCTGCCCGGCTTTCGCTCGAATAAGGCTTGAGGTCTTTAGCACTGATGTATTAAGAAGCGACCACCCGACAAAAAAGCTCATGGGTTTTAAAATTTCCTTCAATATCTCTGTGCCCCGGAACACAAATAACGCATTCCTGTGCAACCTTTGCTCTTAGTATAGCCGCATTCATTGATTTAATGTCCGCCTGGCTATCGAAGAGTAATACAACTGATTAAATGTAAATTCGAAATTATTTTAACTTTTTTTACACTTTTCTCATAAGCGGGCACTTTCCATAAGAGGACAAATTTTACAGTCCCTTAGATGTCCGCTTATGCGAGAGGGCACTGTACTATATATGCCTTAGCTGCATTTATGTAAAATTCTAAAAATATTTAGTTGAAAAAATTGCAATTCATTTAGGAAATGAGTTCATAAAATTTGGATAGCCTTCAATTAAAGAAAGAAAAAGCATCACTCATAAACTACTCCCCCGTTTGACGATTTTTGCACAGCTGGCCGCTTGTGAGTAGTAGGTGGTTTGAGTGTAACACCCATTTGAGCTGGGTGTTCCACCTGTTCGTATTTAAAAAAAGTAATTTATTAAAAAATGGACATAAATTCCGAAACAATTTTTTTTATGGCGTTGCCACCTGGTTTTATTGCAAAAGTAGCAATTTGTTACATATTTCGGTTGATCATTAAGGTATAAATAGTTATCAAATAAGCTTTAAAATAAAACAAAATATTTGTATCTGGTGTTGCCACCTAGTTTTCGTGTGTGTAAAGCAATTTATTAGATATTTCAGTTGATCATTCAGATATAAATAGGTATCAAATAAGCTTTAATATAAAAAAAAAATATTTGTATCTGGTGTTGCCACCTATATAGGTTTCGTGTGTGTATGCATAGCATTTTATTACATTTTACAGTTATCATTTAGATATAAATAGGTATCAAATAAGCTTTAAAATAAAACAAAATATTTGTATCTGGTGTTGCCACCTAGTTTTCGTGTGTGTAAAGCAATTTATTAGATATTTCAGTTGATCATTCAGATATAAATAGGTATCAAATAAGCTTTAATATAAAAAAAAAATATTTGTATCTGGTGTTGCCACCTACATAGGTTTCGTGTGTGTATGCATAGCATTTTATTACATTTTACAGTTATCATTTAGATATAAATAGGTATCAAATAAGCTTTAATACAAAAGAAATATTTGTATCCGTTGTTGCCACCTGGTTTTCGTGTGTGTATGGCAATTTATAACACATTTCAGTTGATCATTCAGATATAATTAGGTATCAAATAAGCTTTAATGCAAAAAACATAAATATTTTTAACTGGTGTTGCCACCTAGTTTTCGTGAGTGTGGGGGGGTTCCTTTGAATTTCCGATTTTTGAAAAACCCGTTTAAAAAAAATGGATACCCTTTGACAAAAAACACCTTTTTTGCCTTTTTTTACTTGTTTTAACGTAAAACAAAACGATGCAAAAAATTTTTTTTTTGACAAAAAACGCTTCCTGAAGGAAGCCCCCTAAATTGAACAGGCTTTAATTTGAGCTGCCAAACGTCGAAATCGGTGTAGTCGTTGAAGCGGAATCGCGCCCGCTCGCAAAAAAAGGTGTTTCGAGAAAAACGCGTTTAAAGTTTGACCAAGCGGTTCCGAGCGCGCGCTTCTACCTGTTCTTCGGCCGACGCGCTCTCTCGTCTATACGCTATAACTCGTGAAATCTGGGAAACCTAGGGAAGTATCCTTTTGTCTACACATTTTTAAGACTTTAAGGATGAAAATAAAGCAATACAAAAAATTAGTGTTTTTTGTCGATTTTGACTAGAACCTCCCCTTAAGGTTATGAATTTCTCTAAATTGAAGATTCCGTTAAAATAATACTAAATTTACATACGTTAAAGCGCAAAAGCTCCAGGCTCGCCACAATGTCATTGCTCCATTGCCTGCCTTTGGTCGCCACTCAACTCCAACTGCCTTCTTATGCCTAACGCTTATTTGCTACACGTGCTTGTATAAGTTAAGCAAGTCATATTGCTATAAATAAAATAAAACACTTTGTTTGAATTAAATACATAGGAACTTTATTTACTTTATTTTTTAAATTGACTCTGCAACTTCTGCAGCGTATCAAGAACTGCCGCGTATCAAGAACTGAACTTCGACAGGCAATGATACCGCCTTTTATACCCTCGCGATCAGTGGTAATCACCTGTAGGTGTTGTTGCGCGAAAAAGGTCGCTTGGACTCTATCGCTAGCATTGTGTTGTTGCATGCGCATGACAAGTCGTACCGCTGGCCTGCCTACCAAGCATGTCAACGATGTGTTGCTATGCAAGCGGTGGTTCACTCAAGCAGGCAAGCACCGTTGTGTTATGGGCAACCTACCCAACGCGACGCTGCTAGGGCAGGCGCAATGCATTGATCGAGCTGTTGTCATGCAGTTGATCTGCATGCTAGGCTCACGCATGTTGTGTTGCTATGCAGTCGGTGGTTAGTTGGGCCAGACAACAACTGTTGTGTTTTGGTCTGCCTGCCTAACATCCTGTTGCCAAGCCAAGCGCAAGCAGTGATCACTGTTTGTTGTTATGCAGCGGGTTGTTTTGTGAAGCCAGGCGAGAGTCCCGGCATGCTGTTGCTAAGGTGAGCGCAGGTAGTGATCATCATGCTTGTTGGTGTTGGGCTGCATCGACTGAGCTTAGATGTCAGCACTGGGGTGATAGAAAGAGCGGTAGGGTGTGCGAGGTTTTGCAACGAAATGCTGTTGCTTTCGTAGGCTTCGGTATCATGCCTTAACTCCTCCCCTTCTTAAGTTCGGAGCGTCCCTGATCCGACAAAATAATAAATACATATGTATGTTAGGCTAAATCTAAAGCTTACAACTATTTCTTAGGCTATTTTTGTAAGTAAAGTAATGCCTTTTTCGGCCTTTTGGAAAATTACAATTTTAATTTCAATTAGAAAAAGTCTTTCATTTTTGGTTGATATTTTTGGAATTTTTATGATAACAAAATGAGTTTAACATTACAACTTTTTCAACTAAATAACATATACTTCATATAAATGTCTTGAAAAAAATAAAAAGTTGTGGCTTTATAATTAGCTTTTTCTTCTAAACAATTCAAAATTCTAATTAACTTCTCAAAAAGATTATGCGTTCCATTTGCTTATTCGCGTTGTTCTTATGCTTATTTTTTTTTCTTTACACTAAATAGAAAAAATTAATTTTGAGAAAAAAGCATAAATGAAAATGTTACAATTTTAGTTTTTTGGTTTTTTTTTTATTACTAAATAATTTATTTTCGAACAACAATATTTTACTATAATTAGCTTCTACTTTTTTCAAGCAATTCAAAGTTTGATCTTTAATTATAGTACCCAAAGTTTACACATTCGTGGTGCTTTTATAGTTATTTTTTGTTTTATAAAATAAAATTACGTTTGAGAAAAAAAAATATGTGAAAATGTTTAAATTTTCGTGTTAAGGTTTTTTTTTACAAAATAATTTTTTTGGACAAAAATATTTTATCATAATTAATAATTTTTGGGTCAGGTAGATGGTCGTAACAAAATGTGTTTAAAGAGTTTATGTATTTCGTATGCATATGTACGACTTTTTCTTATTAAACATCTTTATTTTATTTACGAATTTTAACAATAAGAAAAATCTTTGCTTTCCGAAAAGAGTAGAATTTACAGAAAAAATTTTTTATTTAATAATTAATCTTGGACAATAAGACTAAATAGTTTTATATTTTAACAACTTATTGTTTTGAAAAATTATGATGGGGAAATTATAATTACCGTATACATATGTACGTTTCTTTTTCGTAATTATTTCCTTCGTATTTTTTTTATTTGTACATTGATGTAATGGAATTTTCTGATTTTTGGAAATAAGTAATTTAGACAAAAATTCAAAAAAAAAACTGATATTACATTTTAATGGTAAAATTATATTATAACAAAATATGCTTCAATCGAAAATTATTTTATCTTAAGCTAGTTTTAGGTCGAACAGTAGAAGTCGTTGATATTTTTCAGGATTTTTCCTTAGTAAACAGATTAACGGAAGTTATCTTAAATTATCTTTATGGACCTTTCTACCATTTATCAAGACAGTCGTACCTAAATCTTTTTGTACGACATTTTCAACGTACACCTTATTTAATTTATTTCCTAAACGCTTATTACGACGAACATATACTTTTTCGCCTTCCTGATAGGTTTTTTGACTATTATTGGATTTTTTAACAATACTGTCTTGTGCAGCAGTAAGTGCTGCTTTTACTGATTCAAGGTGATCTTTAGTAAAATGATTAATAATATCTAAAGGTTTTGCATTTACAGTAGAATGTATGGAGTTATTATATTTATATGTGGCAAGTAGAATTAGTTCTTGGGTATCTGTAATATTTTGTTCGGCTTTTATGCATCTGGCGATTTCTGTAAGCGTTGAATGCGCTCTTTCGATTTGGCCATTACTGTTACTGTGTAAGGCTGGTATGAAAAATTGCTCAATATTAAAATGATATTTTAACATATTAGATATTGTGTTAGACTGAAGGGATTTTTCATTGTCCGACACAACTGTTTTAGTTTTTTTGAACTTATTTAAAACTATTAATAAAGCGGTTTTGATATCATTCGTTGATCTGGATTCAATTGGAATGGTAATGGTAAATTTGGAAAATTTGTCTATGCAGGTAAAAAAGTGAAATTTCTCAACAGAGAATATATCCACATGGAGGATCTGACCGGGATATTCTGGAATTGGTGTTTGCCCTATATTGGTTTTTGATGGGTGTCTATTATATTTATTTTCCAAGCATGTTTTACAATTTTTAGCTATTGTTGTTAAAGTTTTCTTAATATCTGGGAAAAAATATTCGGATATCAACTGCTTATAGTTCTCTAGGATTGAACGATGGGCTCTGTTATGCTCCATAGTAGCAGCTTCAATTTGATCTTCTCTTTTTATTAGGTCTATTACCAATTTTTCCGTATGGATAAATCTTACTCCTGGGAAATTGGACAAGAGAAGAGACTGAACTCTAGCTAAGGTTTCGAGGTCGCAACAGATTCCATTAACTACATTTGGGTTGACTTTTTCCCGGATAGTTTGTAAAAGATACTCCGCAGTTTTGAAATGTACGGTATGCCTAAGTAGTTTTTGAAATAAATTTTTAGTAGATTTGCTGTTAAATTCGGATGGTAATAGGACTAATTGAGCTTTAAATTGGTTTACAGGATTTTTAATGGTTTTAATTGTATTCGAAAGGGAAATTATACTATGAGCAGTATCATCTGAGTCATCAAGGGTGTGAATATATTGTCGAGAAAGTGCGTCAGCTACTTTGTTTTCTTTGCCGGGTTTGTAAAAATATTTCGGTGCGAAAGAATTTATGAATGCAGTCCATCTTTTAATTTTGGAATTTGGATTTTTATCTGACATAGCGAATGTAAGGGGCTGATGATCAGTGAAAATATGTATATTTTTAATACCGTATAGGTAATGTCTTAACTTTTGGAATGCCCAAACTATCGCTAAGAGTTCGCGTTCGTTTGTAGCATAATTCTCTTCAGCCTTAGACAACGTGCGAGATATCATGGTTATGGGTTTGCCGTTTTGGGAAAGTACGGCTCCTAGGGCTACGGATGAGGCATCCGTTGTTATCTCAAATGGCTTAGAGTAGTCTGGATGTTGAAGAAGGACATCTTCCGAAGCCAGAATAGATTTTAATTTATTGAAGGCCTTGACTGCTTCATCATCAAGGGAAATATTCACTTTTTTGGACTGACGACTGCTAACGTGGCCATTGTCGCCTCTTAAATATTTCGTGAGAGGTTTTGAAATATGCGCATAGTCCTTAATAAACCTACGGTAATAACCGGAAAGACCCAAAAAGGACCGCAAAGATCTTAACGACTTTGGCTGTTGGTAACTAAGGATAGCTTCTACTTTGCTAGGACATGTTTGGATTCCTTTATGAGAGACTGTGAAACCTAAAAACTCGACCTCACTTTTAAAAAATTTCGATTTTTCTAACGATACCCGCATGCCTGCTTGCTCAATTTTTTTCAATATAGAGTCAACGTGCTTAAAATGTGACTTTTCATCAGGTGAAAAAATGATGATATCATCAACGTAAACGTGACATATTTTCCCAATGTCGTCGCGCAATATATCATCGATTGCTCTTTGAAATATGCTCGGTGCATTTTTCAAACCAAAGGGCAAACGACAAAACTCATATTTGCCGTTGTTTACGCTGAATGCAGTTTTGCACCTATCTTTCTCTAGAAGACAAATTTGGTGAAACCCGGACTTAAGGTCTAGAGTTGTGAATAGTTTGGACTTACCTAAATTTGAAAGTATCACTGTGGTATCGGGAATGGGATATTTGTCGGAAGTAGTATGCTCGTTTAGCTTCCGGAAATCGATAACCATTCTTAAATTTGGATTTCCGTCTTCATCTAAACCTTTCTTTGAGACTACATGGACAGGTGAGTTGTAGGGTGAATAGGACTTTCTTATTATGCCGTCTTTAAGCAGAGATTCTATTTCATTATTAACAAAATTTCCTACTGATATTGGGTATGGGTAGCTTCTTGAGTAAATTGGCCTATCAATTAATGTGTCTATTGTTGCTATAACATTTGTATTATATGGGAGAGCTCTATCGGGATTTGCAAATGCATTAAAATTACGTTGCTTTAATTCTTCGATACTACAGGGTACATCAATTGGTTTAGTTTGGGCCGTGTTAACTTGTTGGCACTGAAAAAAGTTAAGCTTCTCTTTTCCGTTTTTGTGGAAAATGAGACCAACCTTAGTGTCAATTTTTGCCTCGATACCTTTCAACAAATCATACCCAATGATTCCATCGAAAGTATCTAGTTGTGGAAGTATAAAAAAAGTAGCAGTAGATCCTAAAATATTTACTTTGCATTTCTCAGAGATTTTATTCACACCATTTATGGATCTTAGTTGAAAGGGATATTTTATTTGAGTTATACCTTTCAAAAAACTATGTCTTTTAATGTAATTTTTTGATGTTCCTGTATCTATTAAAATTTTAAGAACTTGCCCATTTGGTAAGGTTCGGGTAATAAAGGGCAAGTTCGACCTTAACCTAAAAAATTGACCTCATCTGGTAACTCGGTGTCTCCCATTTCGGAGTACGGTGGTTCGTTTAAAAAGGGGTCCTCATATTCGTCCATTTCGGTAGAATATGGCTCGTTTCCCATAGCGTTGATACGCTGGAGTTTTTGAATGGGCGCTTGAGTGGAGGTGTTATTTGTACGGGTGTAAGGTCTCTTATATTGTTGTTGTTGTTGCCGTTGCAAGGGTGTTTGAGTGGGGGTATAATTAGTATGAGGTATCCTATACTGTTGTTGTGGTTGGAAAAAATTATTGGCTTGTTGCCGTGACCGCTGCTGATAAGGATTTGGGAAATTAGAACTATTTCCCTGTTGGAATATTTGTTGACGGTTGAATCGGTCGGAGGGATTAGTTCGAGTTTGGGGGATTTGTCTAAGTAGAGAGGTTCCCCGATCTACTTCCATAGGGACAGGATATTGCGCTTGACTGTTAGCTCGATTCGGTTGCGGCACAGTGTTAAACAATGGAGCGCTCTGGAAAGCTTGTGGAAATATGCCTGAGGCATATGTATGTGCAAACTCATACCGTTCGCGATTATGTTGCAGCTCCTGCGCTGCAGCAAGTGCACTGGGAAGATCCGGCGGGTTCGCTGAAAAAAGGGTATCGCAGAGTGGGCGTTTAAGGCCAGAAATGAAAACTCTTAAAGCATTTTCCCTAGCCTTAGCATTAAATGCATGAACGAGTTGCTCATTGCTGCTATAGGTCATTATATTTTTATTTAAAATCAATGTTAGTTGCCTATCAACTGCATCATAATATTGATTAATAGACATTTTTCCCTGCCTGAGGGTGTTTAGTTGGTTCTCTAATATGTGGAGTGGTCGTTTATCTGCATAAAGTTGATCTAATTTACTTACAATAGCTTTAAAGTTTAATGGTGTGTTAAAAGCGCTAAGATTTTCATTAGCTGCTGAGGTTATTTTGTTACGCAAAATACCCATGGCAATATAATATGGCTCTGAGCCCTCGGTATAATAGCTTATCGCGAACCTAGCTGCTTCTCTCCAAGCTGGGTATTCTGAAATTTTACCCCTAAATTCCGGTAGAGACTTTATCAAATTAAGGTCCGTGTGAGTACTTTGCACACCTTGGACAATAGTAACGGGCTTAAGAACTTCTATTTTTTTGGGTAAAATACTTTGAAACTCTCGTTTTAGCTCTGCTAATTGTTCCCTAAAATTCTGCTCAACCACTTCTACTGTCGACTCTAACAGACTAGCCACTGCAGTTCTATCCATTTTTAATGTTTATTTATTATTTATAATTTTATTTTCAATAATACAAAATATTTTTTTTTAAGCAAACGACCTACTCTAATTATTTTTTTTTTTTTAATTACAATACTTACTAGACTTCTGATAGCCAAGATTTTGTTGAGTGGTGTTTTCCTTTAAACTATACTTTCTATCTGCTCTGATGTTTGTGAGTTCTAGTGAGTTTTCATTCTCATGAGTGCACAAAAATTACATGTAAATATTTTTTTATTTGTTTTTACTTATTTCCATTACTTTGTCTCTTAATAAACGTATGCGTGTTTGTATGTATTTGTAAGTTTTATTTTTTATTTATATTTTTATTTTTAATTTTATTTTAATTTTTACTTTTTCCTCCTATTTTTCCTCTTATTTTGATATTTTCTTAATATAATACTTACTCATCAGTTCCCCGTAGTTGGGAGAATTACAGAATTATTTTCTTAGCTTTGAGTTTTCACACAATTAATTAATATATTTTATAATTAATTATAATATTTTCTTGCCTGCCTTTTACCGCTTCGTCTTGCTGTGATTTTTATTTAATTTGATTTGTTTTTGCTGCTATTTTTTGCTTCAACATCTGTCATTGTTTGCTGTTTGGGTATCGCATTTATCATTTATAATATTTTTGCCTTCGTTTCTGAATGCTGTCTTCAAGCACTCGCATCTGTTCCCATCACTTGAGGAAAGTTTTTTTGTTTTTTCAAGCAGGTTCAAATTTAGTCAAAATTTTTTTCTGTGCTTTTTTTTTTTTTTTTTAAGGATATTAGTTTTTTGCTTTTATTTCTAGCACTTCAATTTAGTTTTATTTAAGCACTTATCAGTTTTTTATTTTTCTTTTTCCATAGTTTTTATTATCCTTTTGTTTTTTACACATAAAAGATTTTTTTTTAAAGGGTATTAGTTTTTTGCTTTTATTTCTAGCACTTCAATTTAGTTTTATTTAAGCACTAATCAGTTTTTTATTTTAAATTTTTCAATAGCTTTTATTATCCTTTTTTTTACACATAAAAGCCTTTTTTTTTTTTTAAAGGATATTAGTTTTTTTCTTTTATTTCTAGCACTTCAATTTAGTTTTATTTAAGCACTAATCAATTTTTTATATTTCTTTTTCCATAGTTTTTATTATCCTTTTTTTTAACACATTTAAAAAAGATTTTTTTTTGTTTAGATTATGGTTTTAACCAGTCACTATCCTTTCTTTAAGAGGATATTTATTTTTTCACAGGACACTGGATTCTACTTTAGTTGGGCGCCAGTTAAGCAAGTCATATTGCTATAAATAAAATAAAACACTTTGTTTGAATTAAATACATAGGAACTTTATTTACTTTATTTTTTAAATTGACTCTGCAACTTCTGCAGCGTATCAAGAACTGCCGCGTATCAAGAACTGAACTTCGACAGGCAATGATACCGCCTTTTATACCCTCGCGATCAGTGGTAATCACCTGTAGGTGTTGTTGCGCGAAAAAGGTCGCTTGGACTCTATCGCTAGCATTGTGTTGTTGCATGCGCATGACAAGTCGTACCGCTGGCCTGCCTACCAAGCATGTCAACGATGTGTTGCTATGCAAGCGGTGGTTCACTCAAGCAGGCAAGCACCGTTGTGTTATGGGCAACCTACCCAACGCGACGCTGCTAGGGCAGGCGCAATGCATTGATCGAGCTGTTGTCATGCAGTTGATCTGCATGCTAGGCTCACGCATGTTGTGTTGCTATGCAGTCGGTGGTTAGTTGGGCCAGACAACAACTGTTGTGTTTTGGTCTGCCTGCCTAACATCCTGTTGCCAAGCCAAGCGCAAGCAGTGATCACTGTTTGTTGTTATGCAGCGGGTTGTTTTGTGAAGCCAGGCGAGAGTCCCGGCATGCTGTTGCTAAGGTGAGCGCAGGTAGTGATCATCATGCTTGTTGGTGTTGGGCTGCATCGACTGAGCTTAGATGTCAGCACTGGGGTGATAGAAAGAGCGGTAGGGTGTGCGAGGTTTTGCAACGAAATGCTGTTGCTTTCGTAGGCTTCGGTATCATGCCTTAACTTATATGCACATACACACATATATGTATAGATGTGTATGTGGACGAGTGTACGAATATACAAATCTCTACAACCACGGTTGGTTGGCCTTGCCGTTACAGCTACAGTACCTGGCCATTGCATTATGACCGAAGATAAAAATTACATATGTATTTTTGGATTTGAGAGCGAAAAAAAAAGTTTAGATATTTGTTCTTATTAACAGCTTCTTGATATTTTTGCATTAAAAATATTTATTTTAAATTAATATTTTGTGGCTCCTCCCCTTGCTGTTAAGACGGCCGCAGTTCGTTGAGGCATACTGGCTACGCACTGTGTTATCTTCCTCTTAAGATTTTTGTCATTATACCACACATTTTCGATGTTTTCATAAGCTCTTGTATTGTGGTATTCCGCTGGTATACTACCGATTTGATGTATGCCCAACAATTTTCGATGGGGTTAAGGTCTGGTGAATTGCTAGGCCATGGCAAAACCATTATTTCCACTTTTTACCAAAAATTAAATTTTTAACAAAAAATTTTAAATTCAAAAATTTTTAACAAAAAAATTAAATTTTGAACACTTTTTAACAAATAACAAAAAAATTAAATTTTTAGCAAAAAAAAAAAATTAAATTTTTAACAAAAAATTTAAATTCAAAAATTTTTAACAAAAATTTTAAATTCAAAAAGTTTTAACAAAAAAATTTAATTTTTAACAAAAAAAAACAAATTAACTTTTTAACAAATAGGAAAAAAATTTAATTTGTTTTTTATTATTTGTTAAAAAGTTAATTTGTTTTTTTTTTGTTAAAAATTAAATTTTTTTGTTAAAACTTTTTGAATTTAAAATTTTTGTTAAAAATTTAATTTTTTTCTTAATATATTTGTTAAAAATTTAATTTGTTTTTTATTATTTGTTAAAAAGTTAATTTAATTTTTTTTTGTTAAAAATTTAATTTTTTTCTTATTTGTTAAAAATTTAATTTGTTTTTTATTATTTGTTAAAAAGTTAATTTGTTTTTTTTTGTTAAAAATTAAATTTTTTTGTTAAAACTTTTTGAATTTAAAATTTTTGTTAAAAATTTTTGAATTTATATTTTTTGTTAAAAATTTAATTTTTTTTTTTGCTAAAAATTTAATTTTTTTGTTATTTGTTAAAAAGTGTTAAAAATTAAATTTTTAACAAAAAAAAATTAAATTTTTAACAAAAAGTGTAACCATTATTCCCATTGAATTCAGACAATTCATGCTCATCCTGGATGTGTGACATGGATCTCCATCTTGCATAAAGGTGTATTCGTCTCTCGCACACTTCAGGGTTTCTAAATATTGCAGCAATACGTTTTCCAGCACCTCCACGTACTGGACAGAGCGCATTGTTCCCTCAACAAAGTGTAGCGGACCTGGTACCTCTGAGGTTATACAGCCCCAAACCATAACACTGGGGGGTTGTTTGACCCTTGAAAGCACAAAATCTTCAGAATATCGTTCTCCGGCTCTTCTGCGAACAAAATTTGCTGTTTTTGTGACCGCTTCCAATCGGCATTCATCGCTGAAGATGATCTGTAAGAAGAAAAACACTACCACAAAAAAGTGTAAATATTCACATCTTCTTACTGCAATTTGACAAAGGAAAAAAAATGTTTTTTTTTTTTTAAACTTAATTTTTTCCAATATTCCGCGTCGAAGGCTCTGTGAAGTTGTGCCCAAAGTTTCCGCCGATTTCGCATACAGGGTGTCAGTTTTGGCATTTTTGCTGGTCGTCTGCAAAAAAGTCCATTTTCGTATAAGCGTCGTCGTAACGTTCTTTCCGAAATATTTAGTCCAGATTTCTGAACCTCTCTTAAAATCATCCGACTTGAAGCATTTCTGTCCCAAAGAACTGTTTGGACCATTTTGCGATCCTGCCTGGTTGAGGTGATGCCTTCTCGGCGACAATTTTGGCGATTGTTTGAATTTACCGCTAAAACGCTATTGGTATTTTTCAACTTTTTGGCAACATTTACCACAGACGTCTTGGATATTCCAACGATCCTGCATAGTTCAGGTTCTTGGCTTTCAAAAGAACTGGAATTAGTTGCTTTTTTCCGATGCCAAATCCGACTTTCGGCCCATTTTCTAAACAAAAGTGCTTAAATTGAAAAAAGGATAATCCACATGACAAATTCAAAAGATATGTATATTTTGTACTTACTGTTGTTATATTTTAGATAAATGAATATTCACTATTCAATCTTTCACTTTTCCGACGATCTCAATTAGTTTTTTATGCTCCTCACACAAGATCGAATTAATTCGCACTGGCACTTGCACTCTTAACTTTTCACTTATAAGCAAAAGGACTGATCCTTTTCTAATCGCCGCGGGCCAATTGACCGGAAATTCTTAAAAACATCTGAGAACAGGCTAAAACCCCCTTAATACCCTTTTTTATTTGGAAAAGCCCAAATTAGATTGAAAATTTTACCTGATTTTTTTCTGAAGTTTTCAGAAAAAATGCCATCGGTCATAATTCAATGGCCAGGTACTGTAAGCGTGGAGTTCTTTATGCTATTATTGTTAGCTTTTTAATGTTTCCTATTTAATTGTTTTGCTTCTTTCGTTACACTAAACATTTTGTTGTTGTTTGTGCTTTTAATATGCTTTTCAATTGTCTTAAAGCTTTTTTATTTCCTTTTTTATAATGCATTGTTTAGTTTCCTTTCTGTCATCGCGATTTTAATTATAATTTTTTATGAATGATGCATTTTCACATGTTGGTTATGTTGTTGTTGTTGTTTTGTTTCATTTCATTTTTACCTCCGAGTTATGAGCAAACAATTTCATGCAGCCATCTGCTTAGATAATAGTTTACCAGCAGCTAACAACATCGTTGTGTGTGGCTGATGGCAGGAAACCCAGCCGTTGCGCGCAAAGCTTCATCATTCGGCATAATCACAAGGGAACATTAGTTTATATGTATTCGCCTGTAGATATGTATGTATCTATATAGCATATGTATGTATGTATGTGGCCACTATCGCCGTTTGATTTACCCTGTGATGCTTACTTTTTGATAGAGAATTTTCGATGTTGTCCAACATTGCACACACAACCAGCCATTGAAGCATCGCTATAGAAAAATTTCCTCTTTCACTTATTATTCATATGCATCCAGCAAAATATCCAAACATACATATACATATACATATACTATGTATATGTGTGTGTACATACATGTGCTCAAATGAGCGCCACTGCCTGCCGCCTAGCCCATCATCACATTTTGTGTTTAGTTGCTCGGGGTGTGGACGACAAGCCGCAGGGCCGCGCTTCGTTTGTAACGTTGCGAGTGTCTCTCCACTTTGACGAGTGCTCATCTCCATTAGAGAGTTTCCACATCATCGTCATCGTCATCGCCATCGTCATCATACTCACACGATTGTTTTGCTTATTCCCCTTAATGCAGTTGTGCCTGGGTATGTTTGTAGGTGTGCTTGCTTGTACTTATTTGATTTCTAAGCACTTTACTTACTGCCTGAAAGTATGCTATGCGATACATTAGAATTTTCTACTCATTTATAAATATTGTACGTAGATATGCATAAATAATGTGAAAGCTTGTAATTTTCGTTTTAGTATGAATTTTCGAGCTGTTTAAATGTCGACCGGTACTTATTAAGCTGACCTGAGGTTAATAATCTGTCTCAGGCCTCAAGCGTTTTGCTCTAAAATACATCTGAGCGCTTCCATGTCTACTGAGACATTGGACATTTTCGTATATTATATTTTTCTAAAAATTGGTTTATTTGTAGGTTTTAGTATAATAAGGCACAAACTGAAAAATTAAAATAAAAAATTAGTATATATATAAAAAATATAGAATATGCAACAAAATAATTGACGCGTACACTTCTCTTATGCGTTTGGCCAAGCTCCTCCTCCAATTCGTGGTGTGCGTCTTGCTGCTGTTCCACAAAGGGGGGGACCTACAATTTTATGCCGCCTCCGCACGGAAATGATTTTTTATGAAGAGCTTTTGCATGACGCAAATGCATGACGGAGGTTTGCCACTGTCTGCCGAGCGATGGCCGCAGTTAGAAAAGAATAGTAGTTTTAGGATTTATTCAACGTTTAAAATTTTGGTAAACAAATTTGGTAAAAAATTGCTAAAATTTGGTTATTTAACATGTAAAAATAAAAGATAAAAAAAGATAAAATGGAATAAAACGTACCTGCTTTAAAGAAAAAATTTTTGAACAAAGTTTTAATTTTTTGTTAACATTGTTTCTTTATTTTGTTAAAAATTTAATTTGTTTTTTTTTTGTTAAAAATTTAATATTTTATTTGTTTTGTTTTTTTCTTTTGGTTAAAAAATCATAAAAATGAAATGTTTTTGTTTAACATTTTTAATAAAAAATTAAAAACTTTCTACCAAAAATTAAATTTTTAACAAAAAAATTTAAATTGAAAAATTTTTAACAAAAAAAATATATTTTTAACACTTTTTACCAAAAAAAGAAAAAAATAAATTTTTAACAAAAACAAAATTAAATTTTTAACAACAAAAAAAAAAAATTCTGTTAAACTTTTTACCGAAAATTTAAGTTTTTCTTTTTTCGTTGAAAAGTGTTAAACATTTAATTTGTTTGTTAAAATTTTTGAGTTTAATATTTTTTTAAATTTTTTTTCTTAAAAATTTAATTTTTTCTTAAAATTTTTTCTTAAAAATTTAATTTTTTGTTACAAATTTTTTGGGAACATTTTCGTTATTAATTAGAAAAAAAAAATAGGTTTCGTGATTTATTAAATATTTAAAATTTTGGTAGAGGTGCTTAACATTTTTGTATTGTATTTTTATACCTACCAAATTTTTAATTTATTGTTCAGTTAGGAACTAGAATAAAACGTACCTACTTAAAAAAATAGTAATTTAGACTAAAACATACTTACAAAACTTTGTTTTCGGAAAATTAATTTTTTTTGGGAATTTTTTAAATTTTTTGTTCAACTAAAAATTAAAATATAACGAAGCTATTTAAAAAAAAATTTGATTTGGGAAAAATTTTTGATTTTTTGTTAAACATTTTTGGCTTTAATTAGAAAAGGAATAATAATAGTTTTGGGATTTATTAAATGTATACAATTTTGGTATTGAGTCGTTAAACATTTTTATATAGTATTTTTAAGATAAAGAAAAAAAATAAAAAATTTGAATAAAACGTACTTGAAAATTTTTTTTTTGCAAAAAATTTTATTTTGGAAAAAATTTTATTTTGGCAAATTTTTAGAAAAATGTTTTTTGGAAAAATTTTTTCATTGTTTTGTAAACAATTTTGGGGAACATTTTTGTTAATCATATTTGAAAAATATTACCCAGCTAATTTTGTTTTCTTTTTTTCATTAAAATTGATACCTGATACTGATCAGTAATCCGTGAAAATTTCGTAGCGGGGGTTCTGACACTACTTACTAATACACACTTCGCTCGATTTACGAGTATTATACGAGGACATATACCGTAAGCGTTTCGCTAGAGCAGAATTTTGCTCATCAAAGCTCTCAAATCTTTAACCAACTGTATATGGGTTAAAGGTGAACTAATAATTGAATACTTAAAAAGCGATTGGTCGGCAGTTTTTTGAACTCCACAGCTTCAATTTGGTCGCAGACTGATTGCAAGTAGTGGATGCACTACGTCTATTTGTACTTAGCGCAATCTTTTGTAGTCTTCTGATGTCGCACCGAATATCACTTTATTAGAGAGGCCCTGAGGCCCTTCCAGCTAATGAGAAGCAAATATCTTCAGATTTTTTTTGTGGATGTTATCGTAGGCACAAACCCAGCATACAACTGCTGGAGGCTCACCCGCCGCTTAGGTATAACAAAAGCCACCTCTTGTGATGTGAGGAATGCACTTCAGCCTGTGCAGCAATGCGTACGCCTACCGCTGGACCTGAAAGACTACGGAGAAGCTATAAACGACATTTAATGAAAGTAAGTCAAAACTTTTCATTGGTGGAACAACATCAAGACGCAACAAATAGGAGGAGGGACTCGTCCAAACACAAACTTTCATCAATTCTCGTACCCTGAATGGCGTAGTCGCCGATCGTCTACCTTCAAGCGCTCCAAGAGTTCGAGCTGCCGATTAAACTCCTAATTATTATGATTGGATCAGAATATGCCAAACACAAATCTAATTTGGAAGAGACCCTAGACGACACTAAGCACTTTTTCACATGCCCACTAGAATTAACTTTTTTAACAGCCAGTCAGTCCTCTGCTTCATTTTACTACTGTTAGGTGACCTCAATGAAAGATCTAGAATCGAAGAAGAAAGAAAGAATATAATAGAATAGGAATATCGCCCTAAGCAAGACTTAGTAAGACAAAATAAATGAGCCATAATCTTTTGCCCAAATGAAAAAGTGAAAACTGTGGGTGAATTCATCATCCATAACGAAATATATGGAATTGGATTGTGTGAATATCAAAAAGATCAATTTATCTTATTTCACGGAATATTTTTTCAGAATATTCCGCAGAAGAGAATTTATGAGTTTTTGTGAACGATTTTTATTTGACTAAAAACACTTTTTATCTTACTCAGTAATACTTTTCTAGTCAAACAAATGTCTTTGAATTTGGAAGTGTTTTTTTATGTTTTTCTTATTTCTCCTTTTTTAATTTTTTTTCTTTTTTTTCCCCATTTTTTTTCTTTCTATTTTTTCCTTTTTGTTTGTGTTTTCCCTACCTTTCCCGGTTGAGTTGCGATCTATTTACTAAATTTTACTGTTATATTCGACACACATACACACGCAAATATATGAGCCATGAAATTATGTAAGCGAAACGAAATCTGGCCAAATGAAGAGCTTCTCCGTGTTAAGCCTTTGCATAAATGTTCTCATTGCGCCTACAAAGAGAAATTTGTGAATGTAGTTGTATTTGCATACATGCATTTATGTATATATGTACAAGTTCCTCATACATACTCTTATACGGGGGTGGCAGGGGATGGTATGCACTTTAGTATGCTCAGCAGAAATTTATAAAGGAAAATCTGGAATTTGCGAAATATGTCATTTTATCATACAACGAATATTCTATAGGCGCCTAAACATAGGCAAAGCTTCGCTAGCGACACATTGAAGATAAATATAACGGAATATTTGCAAAGCTTGTGCACTAGGGTTGCCAATATTGAAATATTGAAGGAATTGATGATCCTTATATTTGGGGTTATTTTTCCATGTAGACCCGAGATTTAGGGACTCGGTACATAACTGTCTCATGCACAAGAGACGTCGATATTGGTGATCGCGATATTTTGAGATTCGAGGAATTTTTAATGTAATCCCGCAATTTCGGGATTTGTTGCGTGACATAAAATTAAAATTAAATTCAGTAAAAATTCAACAAAGCTAATGTTTCTAAATACAAATAAGAAAATCTTTACCAAGCTGCGATTTAAATACATTTTGCTGTACATACATCAAAGATTAATAGGGTTTGGTTATTATTTCTTCAATTTAAAACAACATAAACGACATTTTGAAAACTTAAGCCAGCTTGTTAAAAATACTATATAAGATGTTAATAAATGTTAAAAATTAAATTTTTACCAAAAAAAGTTTTTACAAATAAATTTAATTTAAACAAAAAAAAAAAAAAACTTTTAACAAAAAAATTAAATAAAAAAAAAAAATAATAAAAAACAAAATTTAATTTTTAACAAAAAAAAAATATTTACAAAAAAATTAAATTTTTAACAAAAAATTAAATTTTTAACAAAAAATTTTTAACAAAAAATTAAATTTTTAACAAAAAAATTAAATTTTTAACACAAAATTAAATTAAAAATTTTTAACAAAAAAATTTAATTAAAAATTTTTAAGAAAAAAAATTAAATTAAAATTTTTTTTAAAATTTCTAAAAGTTTTACATTTTAACAAAACAAATAAATTTTTTCACAAAAAAATTAAATCAATTTAAAAAAAAAATTTAAAAAATTTAACAATTAAAAGTTAACTAAAAATTTAACAAAATATTAAAAAAAAAAAATTGTTTAATTAAAAAATTTAAAAGTTATAACCAAAATTAAAAATTAGTTAAAAAAAAAGGAATTTTTCTTGAAAGTAGATACGTGTTATTAAATTATTCATCTTTAGTAGATACGTGTTATTAAATTATTCATCTTTTAATGTTGAAAATTCTTAATACCTACATAATATATACAAAACTTAAAAAAAAATATACCTCAAAAACTTGTAGCACAAATTTTGAGCAAAAAATTATATTTTCAACAAAAAATGTTTAGCGAAAAAATTAAATTTTTAACAAAAAATGAAATTGAATTAAAAAAATTGAGTTTTAACAAATTTACAAGAAAATTTTATTTTTTAACAAAAAAATTAAATTAGTTTTTAACAAAAAATTAAAAAATTTTAACAAAAAAAATTAGATATTTTTAACAAAAAAATTTCAAAAAAAAATAAAAAAAAAATTTCACAAAAAATAAAAAATTTAAAATTTTTATCCAAAATTAAAAGTTAGTTCCAAAAAAGAAGGAATTTTTCTTGAGAGTAGATACGTTTTATTCTAATCAATCATCTTTTTTAATGTTACAAATATTAAAAAACTCGACCAAATTATAAACAATAAATAAATTCCAAAATTTGTTTTTCTTGTTTATATACATAGGTGTATACAGTTAGCGTCAAAATAACACATATTGATAAGTTTTGACTTTTTATTTTATTTATTGTGCAATTTCAGTAATTTTTTATAAAAATTTAATTCATACTTCCACAACTACCACATAAAACAAAGTTTCGAGTTTTGTATAAAATTCGCAAACCCTGTTTAAAATTTCTACTCAGAATTTTTAGGAAATTTTCGAGTATCCAGTTTTATAGATCATTGAATTTCGGTATAATAAAGTGTCAGTTTCAAGTAGATCCAAAATCACTCTGATTTTTGAGAATTTTTTCGCATGCGGACTTGTGCATTTTTTCCATTTAATGCCTATTCCACTTTTTTTTTGCATATGAAAGAAAGCAACCAACGCCGTCGGCAGAAAAAATTGTCAAATATCAACCAGTATTTTGAACCACTTGAAACTTGCACTAATTCAGCGCGAAACTTTTGGGATGCGAAAGGAATTTTGTTTATGCATTACGTGCAAACTGGTAAACTTACAAATTCTGAATATTAGTGTAACCTTTTAGACCAGCTGAAGGAAAAAACTCGTGAAAAAACCCCTAGCGACTTTCATCTGCTTCCAGACCTAAAAAAATCCATACGTGGAAAGCGTTTTTCATCAAATATAATACGAGGGGTGCCTTTTATATGTCGAGATTAGAGAACAAAAACAAATTTTAATCATCGAAAATCACTTTACTGTTTTTCAAAATATTCTCCATGAAGATCTATACACTTTTGCATGCGTTTGAACCAATTGTCGAAGCACTTTTGCCACTCTGAATGAGGTACCTCTAAAACATGCATTCTCAATGCCACAACCGCTTCTTCAGGTGTCGAAAAACGTTGACCTCTCAGTTTGTTTTTTATGTACGGGAATAAAAAGAAGTCATTCGGTGCCAAGTCAGGACTACACGGCGGATGACCCATTAATTCGATGTTTTGGGTGCTCAAAAATGCAGTTGTTTGAGCCGATGTGTGAGAGCTCGCATTGTTCTGGTGAAGAGTGATCCGTCTTTGGCGATTGGTTTTCCTAATTTCTTGGAAGACAACTGGCAAACAAATGGTTGTGTACCACTCAGAATTTACTGTTCTGCGTTGTTCTAGTTGTACGGTTGCGATATGTCCAGTTTTTCCGAAAAAACAGGCGACCATTTGCTTGGAAGTGCTTCGTGCGCGAACAACTTTTGTTGGATTTGGCTCATCTTGAAACACCCATACAGTCGACTGCTGTTTACTTTCGGGCTCATATGCGTAAATCCATGATTCATCACCTGTCACGATGTCATAGACGTGTTTCGAAGCCCCGCGATCGTATTTTTTGAGCATTTCCTTCGACCAATCGACACGAGCCTTTTTTTTGAGCGATTGACAAATTGTGTGGGATCCAACGCGAAAAAATTTTTTTGACAGTCAAATGTTTATGCAATATTGAATGTATGCTGGTCCCACTAATGCCTAAGATTGTCTCAATCTCACGATAGGTCACATGACGATCTTGCAATATCAGTTCGCGCACAGCATCAATGGTTTTCGGAACAACAACTGATTTTGGACGACCTTCTCGAAATTCGTCTTGGAGTTAACTACGACCACGATTGAATTCACCATACCATCGATAAACACTGGTCCTTGATGGAGCTTCATCGCCAAAAAATGAATTAAATTCATCCATGCAATGTTGCTGAGTTAATCCGCGTCGAAAGTTGTAAAAAATACTCGCACGAAAATGTTCACGATTTAATTCCATTTTTGGACCGAGATGAATCTTTTAAGTTACTGTAAACAACACAAATAGCGTCGGTATTTCAAAACGTTCTGAGTACGTAAAAGCCAAAAAATGTCAAACTTTGCGATAAAGCTGTCAGTTGCCAGATTGCAACACCAGGGTTTCCAAATCCCGACATATAAAAGGCACCCCTCGTAGTTGTGGAGGCGTATTTTTCTGCCCTTCCAGATTTTCACTTCAGCCATGGAATTCATGAATTTTGATCTCGTTCGCACAAGTGTATTCATATTCAGGTGAGGTACAACCTAGTAATGGGCCACTACCCCCTTTAGTGGGTGTTTTGGCAGTTTTGTGCCGCCTTCGAACGACAGATACACGAAAAATACACTCGCCGAGTAGCAACATTTTTAGAAAAAACATTTTAAATTATTTGGTTTTTCATGCCCGAAGACTCTAGCCCGACCGTATTGTAGTCACGCACTGACCCATTCGCCTAGAATATTTTTGTGTTTTTTAATTGATTTTTTTTTCCTGTTTCTAATTATATTATTTTTGTTGTAACACTGTCTGGACAAAGTTTCAAGTCGATCCGCCTTTTGGAACCAAATAAATAAAATTCAGCAGCATGCAGAAAAGCTTGTTTCCGTATTTAGTGCAGTCCATAAAACCAATCGACCAAATCCCATATGACCATAACGTCAAAGAAAATCACTTCCTTATTTAAAATTTCTTTCTTTTTTCATCTGAAAACTTTAAATTGAGTGCAAAAATATGAAAAATTATTATTTATTTCCCTGAAAGCTGGTATCGGAATGGGTTAAAATGTATTTGTAATAATAGCAGACCATTGAAACTTGAGCCTTAGTATTGTTCTTTCAATTTGTGGCGCGTACTGACTGCCGTTTAAAAGCACGACTTTGCAAGTAAATCATACATGAATTCCTGCATTAGCAATTTTTCGTACTCTTATTAGTTTTTTGAAAGGGAAAAGTAAAAATTTTGCTTCTTGGATGAATGTGAGTTTTCTTTTTTAAACTATTTTTAAAATTTCTTTTTAAGATTTCTTTTGCTTTCGAAAATATTTAATGAATTTTAAAAAACGAGTCTTGCACTCGAAAAAAAAATTAATGAATTATTATTACGGCAACACGGTTTCGACATCCCTATAATGTATGGATGCATATAAATGCATAGAAAACTGTTGTCAAAGCATACATTTAGGCATGTCTTCTTACCCTTCACAAACTACATCCAAATCACAGAGTGTAGATGCTCTATTTGATAGAGAAACAAATTAGAAAAACAACAACAACAATAATAAAAAACAGATTATCTCTCCACTTCCTGTACTTAATCATAGAGTTGTTGGGCTATTGACCTGATTGTGCTTGTAGTTTTCCTCTTTAATCCGTTTTTTTTGTGTCGTGGTAATGCTTTGCCATCTGCGGCTTGCCTAGCCTACCTTCCTGCGCTTCTTGCTGAGTACATACTTATGCAAATAAATGCACGTATATAGTCGCAGCTCCTGAATTATGCAGCTGCGCACACTTACGTAAAGCATATGCATACACACATGCATATGTATGCCATCTGCATGTGCCACAACAAGCATTTCTAGTTAAATCCAACGGGGCGTATGAGTAACATTATTACAAATTATCTTGTTAAGGTATTCCAAAGCAAAGCTCGTCGTATGTGAGCGATTTGCTCATTTTCACTTTCAGTGCATTACAGGAAATTAATGATGCATATTTTGTGGCAGTAGCAGCAATGTACATACACACACACATACATATACATATGCACATCCACACATGCCAATCGTGAAATTCGAATGAAATCCAATCTCATTGCAATTATGCTGCGCATTTTTTAGCTCTGCATTTGCTGAGACTCTTCATTATGGCCCGGTAAGTGTGGTTGGCATTAACTAAGTATGTGGGTGGTGGCCATCAAGAAACTTAATAATTTTCTTTGAATAATTTAGAACAATCTCAAGTGCGTTCTCGTGTAAGCGGAATGCATTTGCCGTAAAAATTAAAAGCAATAGAAATGGGCAAAATTGCATTCTTTTGTGGGAAATCAAAGTAAGATATTTTGAAAATTTTAAATTAATGAGAAAAGTTTTGTGAGTGGTTCAGCAGTGATTGTTGTGGCAACTTTGCAGCTGCTTGAGTTTCTTTTCATTCGTACGAGTACTTTTGCACAGCCAAACGAATATTGCAGTATTGACAAGCGTACACAATTGAATTGATTGCTTCGCACTACTTTCAAAGAGTCACTTAATTTTTTTTTTTTTTTTTTTTTTTGTGCTTTTGTTTTCTGTGATTTGTTGTGATGGTGCGCTTGCTACCCGTTGATTCTAACTGGAAATTTCTTAGAAGTCGCTTGAGTTTGCTAATCTATTGAGTTTTCTTGTATTTATATCTCAATTTTCTTGAAAGAAAACTTTAAATGTTAAAGTTGAAGTGAATTTTTTTGGATTTAAACTCATTTTTGTGTCAAAACTATTGACCCATAAATGAAAAAAAAAAAATTTTTTTATAGCGAAAAAAACGTATTTTATGTTTACAATTGAGTTTTGTGTTTTTTGCAGGTACTTTTACTTGCTGGTCTTTTGTGAAATTAGTAGGAAAAGTATAGAACTCAAAAAATAAAAATATAATAATAATAATAATTCGTGCGTACACTTCTGTTCCGTGTTCGGCGGAGTTCCTCCCATTTCGGGCGCGCGTCTTGTTGTTGTTCCACAAATGGATGGTTCTACAGTTCGAAGCCGTCTCCGAGCGGCAGATATTTTTTTTGAGGCGCCTTTTCATGGTAGAAATACACTCGGAGGTTTGCCATTGCCTGCCGAGGGGCGACCGCTTTATAAAAAACTTTTTCTTCATTTTGGACTTTCACCGAGATTCGAACTTACATTTTCTCTGAATTCCGAATGGTAGTCACTCACCAACTCATTCGGCTATGGCGGCCGCGAAACTTTATACATATATAAAAAAATATTGAAAAATTAAAATAATTTTTTTTTACATTTTTCCATATTATTATTGTTGAATTCTAAATAAAACTCTGCAAACCAATCCTACTCTCTTATACGAACAATTGTACTTCACTTACATGGAATTTTATACTTGTACAATTATATGTTAGATAGTAGGCGATGACAAAAAATGTAAAACGGCAGTTAGAATAAAAACGTGAACTACATCGACACGACTTTTTCTTTCTCTGCGCGGAAATACTGCTTCAATTATTTATTATTAAATTTTTTTTATTAAGAAATACGATTTTCGGTTGACATAAACAATCTCCTAAAAATGTTAACTATTTGAAAGAATTCTACTAAATGTGCAACTAACTTTTCGCATTTGGCGAGTTGCGAATAGATACAATAATTGAAAAAAATATTAGTTTGGGGAAAATGAAATCCATAAATTTTGAGAAAACATCTTTCGCAAATGGTTCAAAACTGGTTTACGGTCGGTCTTTAGCTATTGGGCGATGCTACGACTACTAAAATGCCGATGATCTTCGATTGTTTCTGTGATTTTCGACGTTTGTGACATTATTGACATATTCATTAACATCCAAAATGCCTGAACTGAATCGACGAAGCCAAAATTGCACGCAATTAGCCGTTACTGTATCGGCACCATGAACACCAATCACAATTTCAGCCTGGCTTACCGTTTCGCCTTTATCAAAGAAAAATTGTAAAATGTACCAAATTTTCTTTTTGTTGACTTCCATTACACTTCGTTAACACCCTGTAACTCACAACTGAATGGAACAAAGAAAAAAACGGGAAACATTTTTTTTAGTCTGAAATGTCACCTTGACAACGAGCATAAACCTCGAATTGTTTGATCGATACTTCACGAGCTAACGATCACTACAGCCAGCTACCGAGAAAATAATGCATTTCTTTTTCTCCCAACTAATATATCACATAGTCATATAAACCTCTTATACAGTGGTGGTCAAAATAATAAGAGCGTGCCATATTGCAAGGTTTTGACAATTTATTAATTAAATTGTTTATAAAATATACCTCGCACAACTAGAAAAACTATATAACTCGAAGTTGCAATCTTTGCACGAAATTTAAAAAACCTATCAAATTTTTATCAACATTTTTAGTTAGAATTTAAAAAAAAAATCTGGGTATGCAGTTTTGTTGCCTATTCAATTTTGGTCTAATAAAGTGCAAGTTTAAGTAGCTCAAAAATCGCATTGATTTTTGACAATTTTTGACAATGTTTTCGGTTTTTTTTTTGCCGATGTTGCCTATTTTCTTCCATATAAAAGTAGTCACGCTTTCTTCATATGCAAGAAAATGTATGGCAAAGTAAAAATGTTTCTAAATATTCTGACTATTAAGATTGAAATTTTGAAGAAAATTTATTAAATTATAATTTTTATCAGTTTTATACACATTTTGAAGCTTTGATTTCGATATTTTCTGTTGTAGTATGAACTATATTTGTATAGATCTAGTGGGCCTAACATATGTGCACCAAGAAAATTCTCTACTTTTGACATATTTGAAAAAAAAGTGCAGATTAATGAAATTTCAAGATTAATTTAGTTAAATAACAACCATCGCATTCTATTGCATGCCTATTATTGAGGAACTATCTGTCTTCAATTGATAAGATCAAATTTTCCTGAAGCAGTTCCAATGTTGTGTAGTGTTCCACCTATTAAGATCAGCATCACCGGTAATGTGGCCACCACCTTGTCTAACGGTATTTCGAACAACACTTGGCGACATACCGTGGAAATAAAGAAGGTGAAAATCTTCTCTACGCAAATATGATATTTGCACTGAAACTTTGATACAGTGTGGCTCCTTAAAGGCATTTGTGATGCATTCTTTTCGACGAATTGCTTTCGTGCAAATTTCAGTTTGTCCGTCTTCTGTGAACTCTCCATTTTTTACTAAAAATTTACCTAAAAAAGTAGGTTATGATATTTTGGCAAATCAGAAATATTTACAATAACGCAGGCTTCAAAGAACGCTTTTAAGAGAAATGGCAGCAACTGAACTCGAACTAAGAAAAAAGAGTTGCTCAACTTTATGAGCAAAACCAACAAGAACGCGAAAATGATAAGCAAACTACTTTTGAGTTAGTGTTTCTACGGTTAAAAGCGTAGCTAAAAGGAAAAGACAAGACATTTATGTTAAGGGGCTAAAAAGTTCTGGAAGAAAAAGTGGTTCAGTGGTTAAAAATCTTTCGGCTTCAGTGAAAGCCCATTTGAAGAGGTTCTCGAACCCATTTCTCCGGGTTACCGCTAAAAAATTTCTCCACTTTGCCAACTTATTGTATATTGAAAAATGTAAAAAGGCTGCTCAGCTGAAGTCAGTTAAGAGAAGCAAAAACTCAAGGCCACCGATTATTCGAACAGTTTCTTACAAAATCAGAATTTTACATACGCGTCCTCATTACTCCCAAACAGAGCAATCCACTACATTGTGACACCAGGTAATGGTTAAACGAAATCTGAAATTTATGAGAGGAATTGCTAAAAATGAAAATCCATTCCGGAAAAAAATGATGATGAAAGGAGTCAAAGGGAAAGTACGAACATATTTTAGAAATTGCGTACCACACGTTTTGTTTGCTGTGCTCGATAATGTGACCTTTATAGGATATCAAAAATAGAAATACAATTTTTTTGCGTATTTTTATTCTATGACATGCCATATGGCGCAGAATTAATCATCTATTATTTTTTTAATGAAATCTTTTTTTCGATAATGCAATCTTGATAGGACTTGTTTTTTATGAAATACTCGTACAAGGTGGCACAAAATTAATCATCCAAGCTCTTTTATTTTTTTTTAATGTAATTTTTATAGGATAGTTTTTTTTCGATAATGTAACCCTTTTAGTATATCAAAAATAGAAATAAAACTATCTGCGTATTTTTTCTATGAAATACAAGCTGGCGCAAAATTAATCATCCAATTTGTTTTTGTTTTTAATAGTATCTTTATAGATTAATCTATTTTTCGATAATGTAATCCTTTTAGTATATCAAAATATAAGGTGGCGCAAAATTAATCATCCAATATTTTAATATTTATTTGGTTTTTAATATAATCTTTATAGGATACTCTCTTTTTCAATCAAGATTACATGATTTGGTTTTCTTGATGAAATGAAAGGTGGCACAAAATTAATCATCCAAGTTTTTAATCACCCAATTATTATTATTTTTTTTAATGTAATATTTTCAGGATAACCATTTCTTCGACCAAGATTACATGATTTTTGTTTTTATGAAATACAAAGTGGCGCAAACTTAATCATCCAGATTCTTTCAATTTTTTGTTTTTAATGTAATCTTTATAGGATTTTTTTTCGATAATGTAACCCTTTCAAGATATCAAAAATAGAAATAAAACTATCTGCGTATTTTTTCTATGAAATACAAGGCGGTGCAAAATTAATTATCCAATTTGTTATTTTATTTATTTTTTAATATAATCTTTATAGGATACCCTCTTTTTCAATCAAGATTACATGCTTTTTTTCTTGATGAAATATAGGGTGGCGCAAAATTATTCATCCTTTTTCTTTTTTTTTTATGTAATCTTTATTGGATAATCGTTTTTTCGATAATGTAAACTTTGTAGGATATCAAAAATATGAAAACAATTTTTTGCGTATTTTTTTCAATGGAATGCAAGGTGGCGCAAAATTAATCATTAAATTATTTTTGTTTTTATGTAAGTTTTATGGGATACTTTTTTCTTTCGATCATGTAATCTTGATAAGATATTTTTTTTATGAAATATAAGATGGCGCAAAATTAATCACCCATGTTTTTTTTTTGTTTTTTGAAATAACTTACTAAAAGAAATTTTCTTGAAATTTTTAATATTGATAAAATGCATTTTTGTTTTATACGAGGGAAAATGCAAAAAATCTCCAAGGAAAAAATATAAAAAATCAGCGAAAATTTTGAGCAACTTCGACTTTATTTTACTAAAATTTATTAGACTATCAAACTGCGTACCCAATTTTTTTTATTGATTGATTAAAAATCTCAAAATTTAGAGGAAAATTTGTCGATTCTCATGATCTTTGTATAAAGCTTGTATTTTGCTTAATAAGATCTTTGTGATAGAATGAACTAAATTTTTATTAAAATAAATAATTAAAATTAAAAAAATAAATAACTCAATAGTCAAAACATGTCAATATGTGGTGCCTTTATAATAATTCCAGGCAGTGTATACGCATGTTCACTTTACCTACACTCTCAATCTTCTAATTACTAGACCCGCCAACACTTTAGCTGCAAATTTGCTACGTGTTCGGATTTTCTGGCCGCCACTGTAGATATGAAAATGTCAGCAGAATCAGAGCTACTATAAAAGACAGTGATTTTCTGCTCACTTGGCATGCCTACCCACCTACCCTTTTGTATGCTCTGCAGCTGATTGTGAAAATGATGAGCATCCATTTCCTTTGAGAGCTACGCTTTTATCCGATTTATTGCGTGCGAACAGCTAAAGAACGTGAATTCGCGCTTTTCTTGCCATGTTCACATTGTTGTTGTTGACTTTCGATTTTCTCACTTGCTATTTTTCTTTCTTCTTTGTTGTTTTTCTTTTCCTAGTTTTCTGTTTCTTTTTTTTTTTTTTGTTTTGTTTTTTACTTTGCAAAGCGATTTTCTGAGCGCATTGAGTTTTATTTACTTGAGTGTACTGTAGTTTTGTTGACAGCAAAGTAAATTTACAAATGTAAGACAATCCCTTTCCACTGCCAATCCCTACTCTCCTGTGCGCTGATAGCCTTTCATAAAGTTTCTACATCTTGTCCCAGTGCGATGCAAAACAATCCTTTCGATGTTGGGCTGATGGCCCATGATGGCCCATATCCAACACGCTTTAGCGCCTTTTTGTATGCTTGATAAAACACTCGTATTACGGGCATGTGTGCGTGTATGTGTGTCTGCGCACCCCCACTTTTTAATTTCATTTACTTTTAATGCGTTTAATGTGGTTTTTCCCACTCAACGTTATTAGTTGCCGGTTGAGGAGTGGAGCAGGTTTGTCATTATAGCCGAGACGTTGCTGAAAGTCTAATTTATTTTGGTGAGAAAGTGTTTTGGATAAATATGTCTATGCACCCGTATGTGTGGCATATCTTCTGGGAAGTCAACATAGTGAAGTGTGAAGGCTGAAGTAAGTGTAAACGATTGGTGTGGGCGTGTTTTTTTTTGGAACTACTTTTTTAATTTTTTCGAAAGAAGTTGATGTGAGGTTCATTTGTCGCTTCATGGCTTGAACACAGGGTAGTTTTATTTGCCTTTAGATATACCTATATATATATATATAATTAGCGCTCAAGGTAGGCAGGTGAAATGGTCGAAGTCCCAGTCTGGTACACGCCTACTAGCACTAAAGCGCAGATTTGATACCATTTTGAGACCCCCACGGGCAGATACCTACAGCCAACCACAGCTGCTGATGTAATGGAGCAGGTTGATGGAATTTAGATGGGGGCACTGCGCCAGACTGTCGAAGAAAGGAATACCCAGCGACCTTAATCGTCTAGCGGTGGAACCCAGACATTTATAGAGAAAGTCTCCTCCTCTGAAAGGCCCTCACAGTTTCTGCAATGGGGACTAAATGGTAAACCTAGCTTTCCTGCTTGCCGATTGTTCAATCTTCAGTAAATACAGTTACGGATTTGGTAATTAAATAGTGTGGAGTCCCGAGAACTTTCTGCGTTCTACGTTTTTTGTTTTGAGGGCCAAATGGTTTTCGAAATACCACACGAAGAAATGGAACTCCATCTGGTCTATGCTTTCCTGAGGAATAAGTTGTGCAATTTATCTTTAACAACAGTCAAGGAGGAAGCCGACGACCGGGTAGAATACCTCTGATACCAATTCAGTCGCCCTCTTTCCTTGCAAAGGGTAGTAATTTTCCTCTATGTTCCCGTGTCTTGGAACCAAAATCAGAGAATAGTTATCTGCGCACCCAAGAAATTTGTTTTCCTCCTTGCAGTAGTTGACCAGTTTGGATCTGCATCATGGTGTTGTCAGTGTCTTGATCGCAGCTTGACTGCCTGAAAAAATGTTAAGAATTATCTCCCTCGTTCCCACGTCCCTTAAGCATTCTACATGACTGCAGGATGGCAAAGACTTCTGCCTGAAAAAGCCCTAGCAGTACTCGGCAGTTTAAAGGAAAAAGACAAATTGGCTGATTTACAAAAAACCCGTCCTCCGACTCGCGATCCTATCTTGAAGACAGAGCTATGCCCTCTCGTTCCAATCCTGCCTACTTGGAAAGACCGCTCTGGCACGACCCTTAAACTTCAGTTTACGAACAGAGCGATCTATGCGAAGTTCAGAAGTTCGAAGAAATTTGGTGTTAACTGCCTGGAAATTTGCATTTTCCCTTGGCAGATTGCCTCCAGAGACCAACCTCTTTTAACCCGATTGCACTTTGAGCAGCGATGGAAATAACGTAAGAGTCGATGGAAAGTAAGTGCAAAACGCGACATTAAGGGCAGCACTGGCACAAGTACTACAAACAGTTTGCACCATCCCAAGTGAAATTTAAGTCCTTCCGAAGAGCTTTCCACCAAGTGACCAGGCATCCGTAAGTTAAAATTTTCAGAACCACTACGTACATCGAAAGTACGACTTGTGGCTTGAATCCCCATTTGTCGCCGTACAAATTTGCCGGTTTAGAAAACTATGCTAGCCTTCTATGGTTGACCGATTTTGTGTAACTTCCAATGAAGTTTGGATTCAAGTATCACTCCAAGATACCTAATTTCCGTTGAGGGCGAGAGCACGTGGTTATTTAATCTAGGAGCTCTAAAGTGTGGAAGTTGGAAGCCGAGATTTGTGTATTACAGAGAAGGAAAGAAACCAGACAGGTGAAAAAATCGAAGAAGGGGATTTTGATTAGAGTATGGGGACTAACGGTGGCTATTAACGTTCGCATTAGCCGCTTCAAGCTAATGATAAATTTCACCAGAGTGTGATATTTAAACCTGCAATATCCGCAGATGAGAGTTCAGATGTCTAAACATTTGCCCGACGAGAACAGGGAACACTGGGACGAAGGTGCTGAGATTATTCCACCTCGTCCTACGGATAGCATCCGCAGAAAGCACTTGGAAGCAATCACAAGTCTCGTCGCATGGACACCGCCCGGACAATGTCCGGTAAGGAAACCTACCCAATTCGAGAGCTGCGGCTTTGTTTACCTTACAAGCTCAAGCATCTCCGATCTACTTGTGGCCAGAAGGTTTTCGTGTTGACGCGAGACCCATCTTTCCAAGAGCAGCCAACGGTTCTGAAAGAAGTCCCGATCTTCTCATTTTGGGATGAAACCGTCTCCAGTGTCCTTTGCGTAGCCAGCTCATCAGCCCAGCAGTTTCCCTTTATGCCGCTTTGACCGAGAAGCCAAATGAGTCTAATATCGAAGTATTCGGATGCAATCAAGAAAGAGGGTAAACAAGTTTTGATAAATCTACCTACGTCCCCAAACTCCATCCCGTTTCGGTGGTGCTGTCGAAAACAACTGTGAAGTGAACAAAGGGCCTAAAGGGCGCTCGGGCATAAAAATATTATATTGAAAATCTTATCAACGAAATTTACCTACTCACACATTCAAACACTCATTCTGACTTTCTGTCAGCTGTAATGGCTGAAATTAAAATAGTTTTAATTAAATTTACCATGCAACTTATGCGCACACACACACACATACACTCCACCAACAAAGTACGAGTATGCGATTCTGCCCTTCTCTAAGTGAATTTGTACCATACACCTATGTGTGTGTGAGTGTGTGTGTGTGTATGTATGTATATGAAATTGTCGTTTACTGCACTGTGGCGCTGCTGTGACGCAGAAATGTGTTGCAGTTGTGGACGTAAAAAGTCTATTAAATCAGCTGTGCGCAATACGGCGTGGCAGTAAATTTTGCTCTATAAATTTTAGCTTCGCCATTTGCTGCAATCTTTTAAAAAATTTAGAGGCACTGGAATGTTTGTAATCAAATCAAACCAGAACTGGCAAAAGTTAAGAATTATGTTCACATAAAAAACGCACTTACGGTACATGCATATGTATGCATATATGTGCACACAGGGTCTTTCAAGTTGGATGTTTTCATTGAGGAGTGTTTTGGTTTGATAGCTGTTGCAGGTCGATGACGGGTCTTTTGGCAGATGCTAAGTAGTACAGTAGCGGACACTCAAAAAAGGGCATTCTAAATCCAGCAGCAAATGTTAAATATTACTTTGAAAAATACCTTAATTGAAGGTTATTAAAAACTTTGAATTTCGTTCCCTTTTTTATTTTTATACTAAACGAGCTAAGGTCTATGCATGAGGTTCGTTTGAAAAGTCCGTGCAAAAATAAAAACTTTTTTTTATTTTTCGACATATTTTTCGACCCTTCGTTTGTACCAGGCTTGTACCCTTCATCCAACGCTGTTCTAGTTTGTCGATCCATTCCAAATAATAGAATTTGTCTAAGTCTGAAAAATACAAATTCGTTTCTGCAATCACCTCATCGTTTGAAAACAAACTCTTTTTCTCGCCACCCATTTCTTCAAATTGGGGTACAAATAGTAGTAAAAGATCTACGAGCGATCCAAGTCTGGATAATAGAGGGAACGTGAAACGAGTTGCAACGCTATTTTCATTAACCCTTTGCGATCACAACTGCCGAGGCGTGAGCTGGTGCGTTGTTGTGATGGAAAAGGAAAAGTGCTCGACTTCCTCGATTAAAACGAATGCCAAACACAAAGAAATATACCGATTTGGCTGAAACTTGGTGTGAGCTCTTCCAAGAGCCGCTACCAAGTAAACATAACATCGATACCCGCCATTAGTGGCATCTTTCTCACTTTGCACGAAATTTTCAAACGACGCTCGCTTATGCATTTGTGCGCACATAATTAATCTTCCGTTCCAGACGTTTTTTAAAACCTTCGGTTGGGCACCCGGGTTTTTTTTTGAGTGGTTATATCCATAAATCGATAGAAAGTAAAATTTTAGGAAGCTACCTGGAGGTTCAATGTCGTTAGCTACAATAGAAATATGTAAAACTCATGTCCAAAGTCCAAAAAGTGTGACAAGACCCGAATGCCCAACGCAGGATTACGCCACTTTATCTCTCAACAACTCGTAATATTTTTCATGATACATTTTTTTTCGTTATTTTTGGTGTAAAAGTACAGTTCATTGTATGACAAAAACCTTACAAATCAAAGTGGCAGACTTTGCACAAAATTCATAAAAATCTAGCAAATTTAAAAAAAATGTTCATCAAAATTTTCAACTTTTTAGTTTTTTTTAATTAATTAATTTTAATTAATTTTTTTTAAGCTTCTGGGTATGCAGTTTTATATCCCATTAAATTTTAGTATAATAAAGTGTTGAAAAAAGCCTCTGAAAAACCGCGTTGAGGTGTAAAATTAAAATTTTGTTTTTGCATACAATGTTGACTATTTTCTTCCATATAAGAGACTTTTGAAATATTTTGTTCATTAATTTCTCATAAAAGTATAGTTCATTGTATAGCAACAACCTTACAAAAATTCACAATAATTTAACAAATTTTAAACAAAATTTCATCAAAATTTTTAACTTTTTAGTCAGCATTTTTTGTTTTTAACTTCTCGGAATGCAGTTTTATACCCCTTTAAATTTGAGTATAATAAAGTGTTGACTTAAAGCCTGTGAAAATCGCGCTGATTTGTGAGAATTTTTTTTGCATACGATGTTGACTATTTTCTTCGATATAAGAGACTTCTGAAATATTTTTTTCATTAATTTATCATAAAAGTATAGTTCATTGTATAACAAAAAACCTTATAAATTAAAGTTCCTACAAAATTCACAAACATTTAACAATTTTTAAACAAAATTTCATCAAAATTTTCAAGTTTTTAATCAGATTTTTTTTTTTTTTAACTTCTGAGTATGCAGTTTTATAGCCGTTTGAGTATAATAAAGTGTTGACTTAAAGCCTGTGAAAAACCACCTTGATTTGTGAGAATTTTTTTGCATACAATGTTGACTATTTTCTTCCTTATAAAAGACTTCTGTCTGAAATATTTTTTTATTAATTTAAATTAATTAATAAGAAAAACCCTACAAAGTGGCAGACTTTACACAAGATTCACATAAATCTAGCGAATTTCAAAAAACTGTTCATCAAAATTTTAAACTTTTTACTCAGAATTTTTTTAAACTTCTATGCTATGGTATGCAGTTTTAGAGTCCATTAAATTTTTGCACAATAAAGTGTTCACTAATAATAGTAAATCGCTGAAAAATCGCGTTCATTTTTGACAATTTTTTTGCATGCGATGTTGACTATTTTCTTCTATATACGAGACCTCTGAAGTTAATTTTTTATGTTAATATGGTTCATTGGGTAACAAAACCTTATAAATTAAAGTTTCAGATTTTTTAAAAAATCACAATTTTCACAAATTTCAGACAAAATTTTATACAATTTTAATATTTGTTTTGTTTATTTTTTTAATTTTTTTAAACTTCTAGGTATGCAGTTGTTTATCCCATTGAGTTTGGTATAATAAAGTGTTAATTTAAATACGATGAAAAACTACATTAATTCTTAACAATTTTTTTTGCGAACGATGTTGACTATTTTCTTCCATATAAAAGACTTCTAAAGTTCAATGCAATCCATTAACCGCCATAAAAGACTGGCCCTTAATGGTCTAGATATTAATGATGGAATGAATGTACTCACAATTAGACAGTAAGGCATGCCACACAGCCAACGCACCAGTCAACCAATTGAAATGAAATTCTAAGGGGAAATATTTGCATTACATTCTGCAGCGATTTGCAAGTTTTCAAAGCTAAGAATGGGCGTACAATTTCGGAGATTGAGTCCTTATTATGCCTAAATGTCATAAACAATTTCATAAAAATTTAAAATATCATTTATCACTCCTAAATCATTTACACTCTACTGCACTCAAGAGTTGTTGCACTCCTTTTCAAAATTTGTCTGAATTTAAAGAAGGAAACTGCAACTTGCAACACTCTGTATCTACGCTGTGTATGTGTAAGTTTATGATTATTTGTGTGATTAGGTTAACGCAACGCTGATGAGTGCTATCATCAAGCTCGTTTATAACGGAATGACGGCTTGTGCGCGCCACCACTTGCGTAGCCAAGCCAGTGTCTACTTAAATGCGCTTGCAATTCTCTGTTTAATTAAAGTAATGTGAAAAGGGTGGAACGCGTAATTCTCTTACCGAGTGGTAGTGGGCCGAGTGGTAGTTTGAATTGCGTTATAAGTGTTGCATTAATTTTTAAACGCTTTTTAAAAGCATTTCTCTTGGTGCTAAAATGCTTGGTGAATAATGCTTGAGAGCAAAGCTGAAACATCTAATCATTTAATCGTCTTCTGTGTTCGCTGTTGCTAGAAAAGTCCATTAAAACACACGCATTTTCACGCATGTGAGGATAGGGAAGCTGAGGGATTCGTAGAGTACAGAGCGGGGTTTCTTGTGCACCTCGGACGGCTTTAAAAGACCGGTCTTCAACTTTATATATTGTTACTGTTAACTCGCTTACTTTCTTTGTGGTCTTCGGCGAATTGTGTTGAGCGGTAGGTTAGGTTGGGTATATCTGGCTGATCTGAAGAGATCTCACATATACTCCAAAGGTCCGTTGTGTTACCAGTCGTGGTGTTGAAGTCGTGCTAAACATAGTTTGTGATACATGTCGTAACGAGTATTAATAAATAGTTTAAACTTTTGTCAGAAATATCCTTAAGAGATGAAAAGTATGCCGATTCCAGGCATTTACTATGAGTTCTGCCTAGAGCAGGGCAGTGAGATGTTACGTTGCTTTCTTATTTGCATAAGTTACCCGCGACATTCTGCACCAACACCATTTTAGCTGCGTGATATGGATCGAGACAATGTCTCGTCAGTACTTCAATCAATATTCCGCATTCTTTCCTTGGAAGTGATGGTATAAACATCGTTGTAGTCCTGTTGTACGTTCATAGCATTATTTTGCAAGGTCGAGAGGCTTCTCGTATATAGACTGTGCTTTCACATTTAGTTCCTCGTCTAGTTCCGTCTTCATAACTGAGAGTGAGGGATATATCATACTATCTTTTACGTACTCCTTCTAGGCAAGCGATTGCCTACCTTAGCAAGCTTGTCAACTCCTTCATTTCCATCTATTCCCTGGTGCCGGGGTACCCAGCGGATTGTGATCTATTTTCGCAGAGCTAGTCCATTTTGGATTTACAATGTTGCACGCATTCCCAACTAGTTATGACAGCTTCATGATTGCTTCAATAGCAGCTTGACTAGCGATGAAGATGTTTGTGCGAGTGTCGAGGAGGGAGTATATTCCAACTTTAATGCAGTTGCTTTGATTACACCATAGAGCTCAGTTTGATTGTGCTACAGTGATTATGAAACCTGAAAGATTTTTGGAGATCAAACTATGTGCAGAAGGTGGACCTGCTGCCTTCCCTTGTGTCATTTTGGATCCATCTGTAAAGAACAGTGAAATGGTAAAGTGTTGACCGGTAATACTAAACGTTTTTTCTGAGCTCCTCCCACGATGAAGTCTGCCATTCTGAAGTCTTCTACTTTCGTCGTGCCCTTCCCCATACATGATCCATATTCTCGGTCGTCTCGTAATAAAAGCCATCAAAGTTAGGTTATCACTTATTTTAGCGCCTGGCCTGTGACGAATTTGGCACACTTGCGCCACATCCACACCTTTTATAGATTACGACCTCGGAGTGCAACAAAATTTGAATGACGAATAAAAATACAAATGATTTCTTATCGCCAATGCACTAAAAGCTATTCATTTTCTGGTTCGTAGTTAATTGAATGCATTTAAAAAGGATACAATTTATATGGAGCGCGATTGTGAAGGAATCATTGGCTCACCCCAACAAAAAAAAAATTATATTTTATCGCTTCAGTGACCAAGTCCTTTATTATTTCTTGCTTTCATCTTTGTATCTATTTAAAACCTAGTATTATGTGGTTCACTTGTGTGTACTCTCGTTTGAAAATGCATATAAAGAGAATTTTAGTGTCAATCAAGCAGTTTCTATAGTCAAACAATAGCTTGGCGAAATAAAATTTGTCGGCTACCACTTGACGTGAATGACACTTACTCTGTATGCTGCTGAGTACTTACCATTCAACACGGGCTATGCTCAAGGTATTGCATCTTTTAAGGTAGGATGGGTTGGACTGAGTAACGCGAGCGTAAAAATAAGGTGTTCAATTTTTTTTCGTTTTGCGTCATGTTTGAGGGCTTTTCGGACGTTTTCCTTAACTTTTTATACATCTTTTAATTAGTCGTTTTCATTGTTAATTTATTTTTGGTTTTTTGCGAGACTTTTTATTTTGTCTTATTATTAATATTGTTTTTATTGTTATTCTATTTTGTTAGTATTAGTTTTCCTACTTGTAAAAATATTCAAATAAATTCAATTCTTATTCTGCCCTGCCTGCCAAATTTCTACTTTTCGTAACAAGAGGTTTAAAGGTGTGTAGTTCAAATGAGCGATACGAAATATTTACCCTTCCGAAGAAATACAGTAAATTAACAAAAAGTATATAAAAACAAAAATTCAATAAAATAAATAAATTTTGAGAATGCGTTGAAAAAGTGATGGAAAAGAAGAGAATAATAAAGTTAGGAAGACATTCCCATTATAAATAAAGGGTGGTTAAGTTTCAAGAGCCGGTGTTGATTTTGAATAAAATACAATTTTTAGGAAATTATTGTCAATTCTCTTTATTATGATAATATTGATGTGACTCAATTACGTATGGAACAAAATATCGGCCAAAGGGCCGCCACGGCCTCGGCGGCACACCTTCATCCGATGGTCCAAATTTTCGATGACGCTGAGGCATAATTGAGGTTCTGTGCCGTTAATGTGCCGAATTATCTCATCCTTTAGCTCTTGAATTGTTGCTGGCTTATCGACGTACACCTTTTCTTTCAAATAACCCCAAAGAAAGACGTTGGACGGTGCCGTTGACGTTTAGGTGTGGTTCACATTCAACATCGGCCCTTGAAATTTAACCACCCTTTAATAACAGGTAATCAGATTGGTGGTACTTTTATTTTTGGGGGTATGTAAAGTCTAAATGATTTGTGGATAAACCATAAAAAACAAAAAAACGAAAAGTAGTCAAGATATGTCAAAATAATCCGTTTGATCCTAGGATCAATACACTTACAAACATATACATTTGTACCTGTACAAGGTGGCGCAAAATTATGCATGGAATTTTTTTTAACCACTTTTTTACTAAATACGAAGAAACGATTTTGGTGATGGAGATCTTTAGTTTGACCTTAACGCGCGCGTTTTTGTGTATTTTTTTCTAGGAAATACATGGTGGCGCAAAATTAATCATCTAATTTCAATTTATTTAAATAACTGCTGCGCTAAATAAAAAACTGTATGTTGTTTTTTCAGATGTTTTTTTTTTTTCAATGAACTACAAGGTGGCACAAAATTAATCACCCAATTTCAATTTATTTGAATAACTGTTGTACTAAATAAAGAAAACTGTATGTCGAGCTTTACGCGCGTTTTTTTCAGTTTTTTTTTTAATGAAATACACGCAAAATTAATCATCCAGTTTTAATTTATTTGAAAAACTGTTCTACTAAATAAAAAAAACTGTATGTCGAGCTTTACGCGCGTTTTTTGAGTATTTTTTTCTATGAAATAGAAGGTGGCGCAAAATTAATTTTTTCTTTTTTAATAAATTTTAACCAATAAAAGAAGTCTTTATGTTGATCTTGGAGTACCTCATTGCTTCTCTGTTTGTATACTGCAACTGTCTAGTTCACAAATGTCAAATATGATTGACGTATGTCAAATATGACCATTTGCCAAAATTATAGTTTAGATTAATTTTGCACCACCCTGTATTTAATGGCATATATTTTTTTTCTCTTATATTTATTTTTTTTATTATAATTACCATTTTGTCTTTTCTTGACTGTTTTTTTTTTGTAGCTTAATGTTTTGTGCACTCTTTGGGAATTTTTGTCTTAATTTGTTTGTACATTTTTTTACTAGTTTTTTTTGCTCCTCATTTTTTAAATTTTTTTATTTGTTGTAATTTAGCTAATTATAATTTTTTTGGCTTACCTTTGCGCTTTTAATTTTTATAATATCGCAATAAGTATTTAATTAAAAAAGTAACCCTGATATTGGCTGTATCGAAGCTCTGATCTGAAGCTCAAACGTATATACAAAATTAATGCTTCAAAATTACTACTAATTATTAATTACTAATTTTGGGTGTTTGGCCGAGCTCCTCCTCCTATTTCTAGTCTTGATGTTGTTCCACAAATGGAGGGACCTACAGTTTCAAACCGACTCCAAACGGCAGATATTTTTTATGAGGAGCCTCTAATGGCAGAAATATACTCGGAGGCTCTTGCCATTGCCTGCCGCTATTAGAAAAAACTTTTTATTCATTTTGGTCATTCATCGAGATTCGAACCCACATTCTCTCTGAATTCCAAATGATGTGTACTAATTTCGTGCATATAACTTGATATTTGTGGTTCTCAAGGGCATTACTACCAGCAAAAAAGGTCAATTTGAGTGGAGAACAGTGGTAAAATGCGCTGTTGTAATCAGTCAGCAGTCAAGTGTTAGAAGTCATTACAACAAGAACTGGAAAACCAAACAAATATCGATTGAATTATATATTTTCTTCAGATATGTAAAAACATATTTTTTCTTATTCCTATCGAGCCCATATTTTCTTGTATGGCTGCAGTAGAAGAGTATATTTTGATCATTCGATA
The DNA here is from genome assembly GCF_027943255.1 of Anastrepha obliqua. NCBI lineage: Eukaryota > Metazoa > Arthropoda > Insecta > Diptera > Tephritidae > Anastrepha > Anastrepha obliqua. The sequence continues at coordinate 25,111,502 of NC_072893.1, read as the reverse complement.
TCAGTTTGCAGAAAAATAATGAAAATTCTTAATTAGCGCCATCCGCATCTTGCAAATTATCTCACCTGACGCCTTATCTAAGAATGTCTACTTATTTCGTGTACTCTCGTGAATTGTTGGGTTTCCACCGCTTCGAGCCTTTCAAGGTTTCCCAAACTTACCTGAAAATAACGCTTTAGCATTTTGGGGCAGAATGTCTCGCATGAATAAATACTCGTAGGTATGTGTAAGTGTTTTATATATACACATAACCATATACATGTGTATGTATGTGGATACAAGTGTGTGTGTGCTCGTTTGAAAAGCTTGTTGTGTGTGCTGAACGATGTTAGAAATGGTATGTTAAAAGCATATCACAACCCGTCTAAGGTACTCAATAACCCACTCTGCGCTGTTCGCTGTTCGGTGTTCATGGGCCTGCCACTTTTACAGCAGTTCAATCGCATTTGAATTGTTTTTATTCTCGTCGCTAGGCGTGACATATAAATATTTATTTACAATTTTATTAGTATTTTTTGTTTGTTTTCGAATATTTGCATAACTTCGCAGTACTTTGTTGCTTTTATAGTTTTGCGTGTGGCACAAGGACTACCTATGGTAACTAAATATATGTTTGCATATGAATTTTCTGAAAATTTTCGGGTTTTGTGGAGCTTGTGCGAGAAAATTTTGCAAACACTTCCCCGATAGAAGCAACAAACGCTAATGTTTTAAGCTAATATTTATTTGGCGTGTCTGGCATTACTTGTAATACAATACAAGGCAGTTGCTGTGCGTTCGACATGACGTATGAGTGACATATTTAGTTTGAACGAAAATAAACTATCTCTATTTTTACGCAAGTTTGCAACACCGACAGTGGCGTGTATTGAAATTATCGAATAAAAATACACACACCCACACACACCCAGATACACCTATACAAATACACACATGAAATGTTCATAAATAGCTGTATATTTTATATTCTATTAAATTTTTCACATTTACATGACTTTAAAAGCTTTCAGCTAATTTTACCTGCACGCAATCCAACCGTAAATTGCTTAAAAATATATTACAATTGTTTTGCTCATGCAATGCACATTTAATGCATATTATAAATAAAAGGGAATTAATTGAATTTACATATCGCATATTTTTCGAATGCCTCTAGGGTTGTAATCTCGCTCATGTTTTGTTATGCAACTACTTTTGTATTAATGTGCTTATTTATGTTCACTCTACATAGCTGGTATATTATTTACGTGTGCATTTACCCAACACCGATTATCTAATGAAAGTTGGTTGTGATTTATTCTAGGCTAGAGAAAAAAAATGAAAATATGGATAAAGTAGCCAATGTGGGAGTAAAAGAGGCAGATAAATCCAGATCCTGGATTTTCTAAAGTAAATGCAAATTTCACATCAAACGACACTTTTTGTTTTAGTGTAGGATTATAAAAAGATGAAGTAATTTATTTTAATAGTCAGATATTCAGTAGCGGTCAAAATAACAGCGGCGGGACATATATACATATATCTTTGATTATTTATTCTTTGTTTTTTTGATGGTTTTTTTATTTAAACAAGAAATGTTTTTTATTTATTTATTTTTTTTTGTTTAAAAATTTTATTTGATTTTTGTTATTTGCTTTTTATTATTCGTTTATCTAAAAAAAATGTTTCTTATTTTTGTTTTATTTCCTGCTTCTTTTTAACTAAAAAAATTGTATCTTTATTTTAGAGTTTGTTTTTTCTTTATTTTTCGTTATGTTTTATTTTATGCGTACATTTACATTTGACTATTTATTCTATTTTTGTTTTTTTTTATTATTTTCTTCTTTTTTATTAGTTCTTCAACTTTAAAACAATTATTTTTTATATTTCTTTTTTATTTAATTTTTTTTATTTTGTATTTTTGTCTGTTTATTAAAAAAGTATTGTCTTAGGTTTGTTTTTATTTTTTTTTTATTAAACAAATTGTTTTAATAGTTTTTCTTAGTATAATATTTAATGTTTTGTTTATTTGTTTTTTAGTTAACAAAAATTGGGCTTTTTTATTTTATTTTTTATGTTTTTATTAAATTATATTTTCGTATTATTGTTTTTTTGCTGCTTTATTTTTAATTGAAAAAATCTGTATATTTATTTTTAGTTGTATTTTTTTGTTATCTTATTATGTTTTATATTTTTTGTTGTTGTTTTTCTTACTTGTTTTATTCTTTTTTATCAGTTATTTTATTTAAAAACCATTTGTTTTTTTCATTTATTTCTTTTATTTCTTTTTATTAAAAAAAATCTTTTTTTTTATATTTATTTTTTGTCTGTTTATTAAACAATATATTTTCTTGAGTGTGTTTTTTTTTCTTTTCTTTACTAAACAAAAATCTTTTTTAATATTTTTTCCTATTTTTTTATTTTTTGTTTAGAAATACATAATATTTGACTCATTTTAATTGTTTTTGTTTTCTAAAACAAACAAATTTTTATGCATGGCGTTTTTATTTAAAAATATTTTTTTTTTTATTTTTAATACTTTTTGTTAATTTTTTTTGTTTTTGTTTTGTATTAAATAAAAATACTGTTTTCACATGCATTTATTTTCTTTTTTTATTGGTTTTGTATTTAAAAATATTTTTTTATATATATTTTCGTTTATTTTTTTTTTATTTAACAAATATTGTCTGTTTTGTTATTTTTATTTTTTTATGTAAAAGGACAATCTTTTTTTATGATTGCTTTTTTTATTTAAAAATTTATTTTTTTTTATTCAAAATATTCCTTTATATTTTATTTTTGTTTTTGTCTATTTAATAAAAAATATATTGTCCTCAGCTTGTTTTACTTATGTTTTTATTTAAAAACAGTTCTTATAAGTACATATACTTATGACCGTTTTAATTTTTTTTTCGGTTTTGTATAAAAAAATAAATTTTTTATTGTTTGTCTTTTTAAATATTGTTTTTTATATTTATTTTTTGGTTTTTTTATTTAACAAAACTTGTGTTTTTCTTTTATTTTTATTGTTTTTGTATTTAGTTTGTTTATTTGAAAGGAAAATCTTTTTAATTGTTGTTTTATTTTATTATTTAAAAAATCTATTTATTAATTTTAATTCTTTTTTTAAGCTTTATTTTTTACATATACATACATTTGACTATTTATTCCTTTGTATAGTTTTTTAAAAAATATATATGTATATATATTTTTTGTTGCTGTTTTTAGTTAAACACATTTTTTTATATATAGTTTTTTATTGTTTTTTTTTATTTATTTTATTTTTATCTTTTCTGATTTTTTATTATTTAAAAAAATTATTTTATCTCTTTATTTTTTTTTTTTATTTAAAAAAATATTTTTTTTATTATTTTTTTCCTTTACTCTTTTTATTTAAAATTTGGTTTTTATAAAAATATACTGCAGGCTTCAGCAAAAACTAAATAACTCAAAGTTTCAAATTTTCTATACACATAAAAATTCAATAAGTTATCATCATTTTCAAACTTTCGGAATCAGAATTGCTAGTTTTATAGTCCATTTGGTATAATAAATCACAAGTTTAAAATGGCTCAGAATTCGTATTGATTTTCTCATGCACGGAGATTCGAGCACACGTACTTCCCAATGGTTGTCACGCATCAACCATTCGGCTACGGCGGCCGACGTATTTCGAATAGTCCAGCTTAAAATACTTCACAGGCGTCAAATCACATTATGTAGTTGGCAATACCGCCGTGAGGGCCCTCAAACAGGCCACCGTAATGTCCTAAAAGAAATTTTGAATTTATTTGACGGAAGGGAGGCGATAAAAAAATGATACTGAACATGCAAGCAATATTTAAATACATAAAAAAAAAACAAAAAAAAACAATGTTTTTTTTTAACTATTTTGGCGACACAGCAGCGATTCCCCATAGGCATGTTGGCTTTGAGGTGGTCTGCTTGGCTTACAAATTTGTGGTCAATTAGAATCTGCAAAACACAAACCAAAATCTCTATAATCTATGCGCATGTAGCCAGTGATTGTAATGAATTGTGAGAGTAGGAGATTTTAGGGATAGTTTTGTATAACTGTGTGTTTGAGTAAAGCTCCTACGTGATTCATTTTAATTCTTTTCCAAGTTTGTGGCGAAATTTATCCAAACAAAAAAAAAGGGAACAAAAACAAAAAAAAAAAACAAAAGGCAAAAATAACGAAAAAACATTATAGAAACTATTTCTTAAAAAGTATATTGTTTTTTGAAAGAAAGGTTGAAAAATGTGTAAAATCAGCACATGACACATGACACTAAGGATAAGCTTAAAATTCCATAACACAAATTTTTATTGGATTGGCGATTGGGCTTTTCAGCTCATATTGCTTTTTAGAGGCATTTAATTTTTTTTGTTTACTTTTTACAGCAAATAACAGTTTCAGTGAGTGGTGTTAATTATATTATTTATTATTCGTCTTTAGTTTTACAGCTCGTCAACTCACCAACTTAATCGCTTTACCCAAATGGCTAAGTGATATCATAGTAGGCTCCTCTATTAGGGGAGCTTGTTCTTATCTCTCCTTAAATCAGTGTGAACTTTTCAAAAATTTTAGTAGGTTCCTGATTTCCACAGTACTGAGATCTTTTAACTTACTACAAAAATTGTCTACCTTAAGAGGTGAGTCTATGTCTGGATAGAGCAGGACAATGGCATGATGGTAGCAGATCGTCGCTTCATCTTCCTTATTTATTCAGCTTCTGTGTCGGCACGCCCGTCTTCTAGATGAGGTTTGCTTATTGGCCTGTGCTCCGTTTTAAAGGAAATCAGTGTGCTAAGACTATGCTTATTTTGGCTTAGCAGAGATTCTATGCGCTGAGAGGCGGCCACAAGAGTCGGGCGATGCATTCGTTTGGGTTCCTTACGCCATCTTTCATTCGCTGTTCTAACGATTTTCTCAAAAATAAGTACGGTAAGTAAGGTATGCCCATGTCATTATCTGTGCCATGCCTATCTACTCTTCAGTCAACTTGGTGTCGCTAGTTTACCGCCCATGCCAATTAAATATTTAAATTTTTGTTAAACTTCATTTATCACAATCGTACACCTATCACATCCATTTAACATTTAGCAGAACTTTTTTTGGACTAAATTTCTTAAAAATTCCCGCTGTGTATATACATTTTGATTCTGCCCGTCCACATCCATGGCCATATTCTCGTGTTTCATGTCGCCTTCATGATTCTGCAATGCAGAGTGCAAAGTATCTATTGGAATTCGCTTCATCTGTGCAAATTTACATGCATCAAATTTTTTGAATAGCTTAATTAAATTTGCTTCCTACACAGTGAACTCATGACTATATGGATGTGTGTGTGTGTATGTACGGTATGTACGTAGTATCGTGAAGAAGACAAGCATCTATCAAATTTGGAATTCGTAACACACGCGCACCCTATGCAACACATGCGCAATTTATGTTGCACGCACCGTTACGTACAGCAACCCTGTAGGAAAACCTTACAAACCTTAGAAGATGAAATTTACTCAAAAAGCGAAAGTTTTCCCTCATTTCAAGGCCACAGCTTCTATTCATAGAGTACAAATTGTTCTCTAAATATTTGTCTTTAACTAAGTCATAAGTATTTTTGACCCGGGTCGCTCGGCAAATACGTTTTTTAGAAATTTTGTATTGCTAGCGCCGCCAAGCGAGATCATGTTTCGTATTATATAACTAATATTTGTATGTTTATATTCCTTATAAGAGCTAAATTGGAGCATAAATAAAATTTTAGGAAGTAATTCGACAGCAGCATCGCCGGATCCAATTGTTGTTAGAAGTCTTCCAGGTGATTCCGCAGTTATATTTTTTTTTTGGTTTTAACAAAACCAAAATTTTATAAAAAAAATGTTCATTTCTAAGTTTAATAAAAAAATTGATGATTTCAATATTTTACAAATAAAAATTTGTAATTTAATTGCATTGGTTTTCGTATGAAAAATAAATTTAAGTGGATTTAAGGGCATTTTGGCCAGATTTGATTGAAAAAAAAAAAAATACTAAATAAATAATTTACTTACTTTTATACAAAATGCTTATAAAAGCTAAAACAGATATTTAATAAGTCCTTATAAGAATTTTTTTTATTTTTTTAACTTAAGTGCGCATACCCTATAACTGCATAATTTTACTCACTTAAGTGAAACAATTGCCTTCGAAAAGTTAAAATCCACATTAAAAATATAACTAAAAGAGTTTTTTTTTGTGTGTATTTAAGTGCGTATTTCCATTTGTGAATCATTTAACTTATCTAAAAGCTTAAGCGCGTGCCAAAAATATACCTAAAACAATTTTTTGTCAACTTAAGTGCACATTAGCGATAATTGCATAATTCAATTATTTAAATAAAAGTTAAAACGCGTTCCTAAAATGTCTTTAAAAGAAAATATATTCAAATTATTCCGGACAGACATTTTTTTATTTTTTTAACTTAAGTGCACATTGCGATAATTGCCTAATTTTGCTTATTTAAATTTTATTTAAATAACAGGTGAAACGCATACTAAAAATATGCTTGAAAGAAAATATTTTTTGTTTTAACTTAACTGCGCATTGCGTTAATTACCTATTTTTTCTTATTTGGGGTTTACTTAATTCAATAAAACAATTATTCTTAACAGAATTTTTGAATTTGTTTTTAACGTAAGTGCGCATTACCGATAACTGCATAATTTTGCTTAATTAAATTTTGCTTATTAATTAAGTTAAAACGTGTACTAAAATTTAATATTTATTTTTTTAACTTAAGTGCGCATTGCCGATAACTGCATAATTTTTCTTATTCAAGTTTTACGTAATTTGAAATTGAAACGCATATTCAAATTATTCTTAACAGATAATTTTAAAATATTTTACTTAAGTGCGCAGTACCGATATCTGTGTAATTTGGCTTAAATAAATTTTACGTATTTAAAAGTTAAAACGTCTACTAAAATTTAATATTTATTTTTTTAACTTAAGTGCGCATTGCCGATAACTGCATAATTTTACTTATTTAAATTTTACGTAATTTATAGTTAAAAAGCATTTTCAAATTATTCTTAACAGAATTTTTTAAATATTTTAACTTAAGTGCGCAACACCGATAACTGCGTAATTTGGCTTAATTAAATTTTACTTATTTAAAAGTTAAAACGTCTACTATTTATTTTTTTAACTTAAGTGCGCATTGGCAATAACTGCAAAATTTTGCGTATTTAATTTTTTTTATATAAAAGCTAAAACGCTTAAAAGTGTTCGTAAAAAATTAATTTTTTTAACTGAAGTTCTTTTTATCGATAACTTTTATTTATTTAAGTGGGTTGTGCAGTTAAGCACTTAATACCTGATTCATTTGTTGCTTATTCTGCAAGAAGTTCTGTGCAATTTTTTTATTGAATTTGGAAAACTACCTCAGCTTTCCATCTCTTACTACGAGGCCAGGGACTTACTGCTTTAGAAGTCATAGTCCAGCATGAGTCCTGCGTGTCTTTACTTTTTGGTAGACAGTAGTGATTGGAGTAGCGACCTGCTACGCATTTAGCGAAATATTACTCGATCGAAGCCACACCGAATTCCTTCGCTACCCAACACATTTCCTGCAGGGCGCGCACCTCCGCTTCACAAATACATTTATAACGAAATCCGATGAAGAAGTGGAATACTTATTATTCTATTCCACTATTCGACTTCTATTATGATTTTTTTTTTACTGCAGCAGCAGCAGCAACACCGGTCGCATGTAAAAGATTTCGTTTTTTAAGTTTTTTTTATTTTAGCTACACACACACAAAGAAGCATACAGCTACTCGTATGTTCTAGAGTTTATTTCACTTTTCTTTTTTCTCAACACATTTTCGTGTTTATTGAATTGAACGCTTTAACAACAACAACAGCAACAACTATGTACGCTCGTGTTAAGGTAAATTTTTTTACAGATATTTTTTTCGGTTGCGTATTTTGTGTTGCTATTTTGTTATGCAGCTGTTGAACGGGCATCAACACGTTTTTTATCTTTCATCTACTGACGCTTAATAATTTTGCATTGAATTTAAAAGCGAAAACAAAACAGTCTTTATTTAAAATTTTGTATAATTGCATTTAGATCGGTGCATATGCGACTGTGCTGTGGGGCAGCAGCGAAGCGACTGGCGCTTACTCATTTCACTCATCTAATAAATTGCAAATTCGAATTTCAAATGAAGAAATATTTCCTACTAATAACGAAAAGAGAAGAAAACCGCAACTGTCAAATGCAAATGACGAGGCGGACAAACTGGCAGACAGAACGGCATACATAGGTGCGATGCATTGCCACTGTGCGGTCGGTGTGTGTGTGTGATCTTAGAGCTGCGACTGATGCACCTATAATTACCTACACAAACATACAGAGCTTTGGTGAACTAATTAATAGTGAAATGCAGGTGACTTCTGTTAGCCGAGGTCAATTTTAATACACAAATAGGGCCTCGTTTCAAATACATCCATTTACGGACGGTTCTTATTTATTTAAAAGCAAATATTGCATAAATTCCCGTTAGATCAGAAGTTTTTGATTAATTGCAAATTAGTTTGAAAAAGATTCGGTGATATGATTGGCAAAGGGCAGTTTGGTTAGAGACAGTTCCGTGTGCAGAAGTCCTCCTAAATGGCGAAACTCTTTGACTGTCATTCACCAGAGAGTGGCTCGAAACGGTTCTTTTGCATACTGTCCACATAGCACACGACCATGGTGAAAAGAATCCAGAAGGTGTGGCCAATATGGGAGCTTTACAACGGCATAGACGTAACACAGCGAATAAAGTTCCAGCGGCTACGCTGACTGCCTCATGTCGTCCGAATGTGTATAAACGCTCTGGCTCTGGAAGTATTCGAAGATGTACCAGCTGGTGGCAGCAGAAAAAAAGAAAGGCCTCTTTTGCAGTGGAAAGACTAAATGGAGAAGGACTTGGCTTCACTTTGCGTTTCCAACTGGCGCCTGTTAGCACGAGAAAGAAATGACTGACGCGCTTTGTTAAACTCGGCTAAAATCGTGTAAGCGATTATCGTGCCAATCAAGAAAAAGAGCAGGGAGTGCTTTTTTCCAACAATCGGAACATTCAACTTCCTCGATGAGTCTTCAGATGGGGCTGAGGCTGATCTACTTTACCTGGACCCGAAATATGGTAGTCTTTAGAACAAGCTTTCAGCACAAAAATATCCACCATGCCACAATCGCCGTGCCCACCCTCTTGATAGAGAAACTAGGCACCAAATCGATCACAAAAAGCCATCTTTCTTTCAAGATCCGTAAACCGCTCTGTATAGTATATATTAAAGATCACAAAGAAAGCTCTGCTGCGCCACTCGTCGCTCGATCCTGCTCTAAAAGAGTACTGCTCATGGCCTCTTTCAAACCTTGCGTACCACCGCCTTTCGTCTAGTCGCCACTGATGCGATGAGACATCCCACTTTGCCGCAGAATGAAAATATGTAGTCTACAGAGCCGCTCTGCGCTTCTGCCTAACGCCAGGCTTCTGGATTGCTGGTAAGGTGAATGCATCAGCTGTTACGCCAATCATATAAGATTTTATCGATTCTTTCTTGTACGAAAGACCTCAGTCCATCGTCAATAAGCTGGTTGGATCTACTCATAGTGGCAAATCTATCGCCGACCAGGAATTTACAGCACTCCAAAGCATCAACATACATCACTTTCGAGCACTTTGAGAGCACCGAAAGGAGTTGCCTTTGTGCTACGATATCTGGAGTTGGTTGCCATACAAATCGCGAGCCTACTCCGTTAAGCGTTCCGAGTTATATGATACTAAACGCGCTTGACCTCTTTCATATGATCCCTTTCAGGTGACCTCTTTCAGATTATCTCTTTAAGGTCCCCTCTTTCAGCCGACCTCCTTCAGGTGACCTCTTTAAGGTGACCTCTTTCAGGTGACCTCTTTCAGGTGACTTCTTTAAGGTCACTTCTTTCAGGTTACCTCGATTGTCTCTTTCACGTGACTTCTTTCAGATGACCTCTTTCATATTATCTCTTTAAGGTGACCTCTTTCAGATTATCTCTTTCAGGTGACTTCTTTAACGACACCTCTTTCAGGTTACCTCTTAAAGGTGACCTCTTTCAGATTATCTCTTTCAGGTGACATCTTTAAGGTCATCTCTTTCACATGATCCCTTTCAGGTGACCTCTTTCAAGCGACCTCTCTCCTTTCACATCTTTAACTTGCTGCTGGAAAAGTTTGCTCGAGCTCCATAACCAAGCTGTTGCATTGCTAATTAGTTGACCGTTGCTGTATAAATATTTATTTTCCTTTTGATATTTGGGATGATTTGTATTTGTTTGTTTTTTTGATTTAATCTAATAATAACGCATCGTCAATGATTTTTTGTGGGCAACTGCTACCGCTGCGCTCCCTGCAACATTTACAAGTTTTCTTGTAGCAGACGGGAACAGTTGGCGCTGCTTGTTTCTGAAGGCTCTACGCAACGTTGGTTGGCCTATGTAGGGTGGCCAAAAAGCGAATGGCAAAAGACGGCTGTCGAGTGCTGGCTGATGCTTGTCACCTACTATTGTTGTTGTTGTTGTTTTGTTGTTGATATACTGCTTGTTGCTGGCTGTTGCCGTTAATTGCCAATTTGATCACTCAATGTTTGTGCAAATTTTCACTTAGTTTCAGTTGTGTTTTGCATCTGTAACATTCTCAACGCGGCAATTACAAATATTTTCGGTTTCACGCGCGCGCCGGAAGAAGTTTTTGTTTGTGTTTTTTTCGTTCGTTCTTTCTTGCCTTCCTTAATTATAGTATTTTCGCTTACTCGTTACCTCAGCGCTATTTATTTAATTGCGGAGTCATTAGGGCTTAATAGTGGGAGCATAATTAAATCGAGACAATTCACGTCAACTTTATTGTGTAGTTGCTTTTTGTTCTAATTTTGTTTTTTCTCATATAACCTCAAAATGTTCGCTCCAAAATATCGGCTTCGAAGAACGCCGGCTGATGTCTTCCAGCTAATGTATCCCAGCCATTTTCGTACGCGTTATTACACCAAAAACAACAATTGCTGTGGGCATACATTGAGGCCACGTCCGACCATCTATCGACGGCGATTTATAAGAGTAAGTGTTGGTGAAAGCGTGGGGTGCCCCATGAAAGGGTAATAACCAAAAGGCACGAACTTTTCAACTTTGCGAATTTCCCTTTAATTTTTGCAGTGCAGTTTTTTCTCATCTGAACAAAGATTCAGAGGGTTTAAGCGTCGAAAAATGGCAGAAGAGTTCTGATAAAAATATTTTTTCAATATAGAATTGCCTTCCTTTAAGAAGAAGCTATCGATGTGGAAAAGACTACGACTAAAACGTATTTTCTGATATTCGGTTATGGGCTCCTAATTGTACAAATTTTCTACATAAATTTGAATTAAATCAATAAAATGTTTTGTAAACCTTTTTTAACATTTTTCGCTGGCTATGGCTCAACTATTTTGTAGTAAGCTTCTGTAGTACATTTTTGCTATAATTTAGGTATGAAGCATGCAATAAAAAAATTCAGCTTTATATGGAGAAATTTGTCAACATCGCTTGCATGAAAAATTCTTAAAAATCAACGTGATTTTTGTGCGACTAAAGTTTAGTGGGCTGTAAATCTTATTATAATACCTTTTAATAAATCTTAGATCAACACTTTTTCCGCATTTCTCGACAATATGTTGGATCAATTCCGATGGACTAAATCTCGGATTTTTGTCGACTTCGCTTAAAATGGAGCTTAGATCTCTTCTGAACAGCTCCTTTGGGCGACCGCTTTGCTGTTTTTTCATATGAATCAGTCCCTTCGCAGTTTTTAACAATCATTTGTATCGTTACTCGAATTGAATTCGCTATTTTTGCAATTTCGCTGTAAGATTTATTTTCTTTTCTGTGCTTGACCACAAATTTTCTTAAATCAGAAGATACTTCCTTTTTCGGGCTCATTATTTTGTCCACTTGGCAAGACCAGCGACACAGCACGAAATAAACAATCACGTTTATGTAATAGCAACTCCAATATCAACAGAAATTTTCGATTAACAGTACTTTCAGCTACTTTTTCAATGCTGCAAATAGACTTAAGTCCTTCACTGTATCTTCAGTCTCAATAAGTTGTTATGGTACATTTTTGCTATGCGATGTGGGCGGGGGAAGAGTAGGACCTCTTGAGTAAGGTGGTACTTACTGTTTGACTCTCGCCTATATTAGACGGGAACATATCACTACTAACAAATTTGATATCGCATTCTTCCGATGTTCCTTTTGCTTCAAAAAGCAGAGCGATTAAGACTATCGATGACATAAAACCTTCATATGGCAAAAGGAGAGGACGCAGGAACCAAAAGTAGTCAATAGACACAAACGCGGCACAGATGGAGACATAAGAAGATGAGCCTATAGCAGGAAGCTGGCTACGAATATAGTGGACCCAGTCATGGGTGAATAAAACTAGTCCGCTTCATGGACGCAGTACTGAGCCGACGTATTTGCTTGCAGAAAGTAGTTCCGGGAAGGGAGTTTCCTCAGAAGAGGAGGGGGGTTTGTTTTAGTGGCTACACCACTTAACGCAGTAGACGACGGTCGGTGTAATTGCGAAGGCATTTTGAACCCTAACAAGAAAAATAAAAGAAAAGGTGCATGTAGTGTAGTACACATAACAGACGTGAAACTTTCAAGGCAGACAAAGAGACTCGAGAGAGAATTAGAGATAGAGAGAGAAAGAATAATAATATATCTAAATAAATTCGCAACATTTGCAGAGAATACAAATAGACAAAATTTACAAAAAACGGAGAAGCGTCGAGAAATTAGCAAGCACAAGGAAAAACTCAGGAAAAATAGCCTAAAGTGTATCTAACATATATATAAGGTATAGCTCTCTCTCCCTCCTTTTCTTCTACGTTATATCTTTTTCTCTTTGGCGGAACGAAAATGCCCACAAAGTTGCATGGCCTTGAAATTTTACTCTCCATTCTCGCTCGTCCATCGACGCCTAAGAAGTTTCACTTCAAACAACAATTTTTGGTTTTGAAATTTCTAATATACCAAATCCTCTAACATCCACTTAAGGGCCGAAAAATCACCTGCTTTTCACTATTCTCTTCGTAGGATGAAATACTAAGATTTCTTTTTAGAGGGGTTTTTTAATTAGTTATAAAATATGCAAGCAAAAAATTCAGTCATAAAAGGCTTTCAAACATATGCTTTATATGGAGAAAATTGTCAACATGGCATGCAAGAAAAAATCTCAAAAATCAACGCGACATTTGAGCGACTAAAATTTAGTGGGCTGAAAAGCTGCATACCCAAAAGTTTTCTAAATACGAGTATTCTAAAGTGTGGAAGTTTGAAGTAACGGGAAAATATCGTTAGGTTAGGTTGCAGCCGTTGTCCAGTACAGGACAGGCTCTTTGCTCATTGTGATGCCGCATGGCGCACTTGTCCTTATCTCTCCTAAAACCAGTGAGAACTTTTCATAAATTTTAGAGATCTCTGATTTCCACAGTACTCTTGCAATTCATTAAAAACATTTTATACCCAGAATAGTAAACATACGTCTGGATAAAGCAAGACAGTCGCACAGAAGGTTTGAGATCGTCTCTTTCTCATTAAGACAGCTTCTGTGAAAGTCATGTATCTGCACGCTCATCCCTTGGGCGTGACTAGGACTGTGCCTATTTTGGCTTATCAGAGATTCTATGCTTTTAGCGGTTACCAATTGAGGTTAATAGTTGAAGAACTTAGATACTTTCACTCGAATAAAGGGCCTGTGTGAAAATTCACATCCTTCTTATTGGTGAGGAGTTGCCGGGTTTAAACAAATGAGGCGTGCAAATAACACCTACGTGCAAGTAATTTTGATTTTGTGTTGTAAAGAAATTCGCTGACACGAAACCCTTTGGTGCTACTCTTCCAGCTCGAAAGAGTTCCATTATTTGCTATTTATTGCGGTGATTAAAAAATTTAATGCCACTTAAATTTTCGCGTAAAACTTTGGTTATAGTTACGACTCACTTATGGAAAATGCGCTTTTCACGCTTTTCCGCTATTCACACTAGTGGCCTTGCTTTTTTTTTGTTTTTTTGCTGCTACTTTGCTCGCTTGCTTGCTACCTTTTCTGACGTTCTATTTATGCAGTTTTTCACGTGCAAGCGACATTTAAAATTTCATTAAGCAAACAAAAGGGATTTTCACTACGTTGCGGATGTTGAATTGTGAAAAAAATGCCCGCTAAGAGCAACCGCGTCGTACGTCAGGCTTAGCAGACCGCCCGGAGTCAGTTGGTTGGTTGGCTGGCTGGCTGTTTGGCGCGTCGATTGGTTTGTCGGCGTAGCAGCGGGTGAGCTGCATGCTCCTCCCCCCCACATGCTTGCACTTCACAAGCCAGTTATCTGCGTTATGTTAGCTTCCTGTTTCAACCTTTTATGGCTGCACCCATCACCCGACGGACGACCACCATCAAATGCACCCTGTGTGCATGACAAAAGTAGATTTATAAAGTTGAATCATCGTTGTTGCACGTTCGCCGCTTGTTAGCGTACGCCTTTTTCCATTTACCATTTTCATAACTGAATATATGTGATGCGGGGAGAGCGGTGTGAGGTGCGATATGGAAACTGAAAACTTTCTTTGGCACTAACCAAATTGAAAGGGGCGAGCAGCGGCGCGAGAAGCAGCGAACTACATTTTGTGATGTGCCAAATTCGGTTAGAACAACAAGAAAAGGTATCTTTTGTACCGCTGTCATAACTCACCGACCCCAAGGCGCATAGCAAAACACAAAAAATATCACATAGAAACCAGCTGCACACATTATTTTGGATTTTGGCTTAACCCTAGATGGCACCATAACTGAAAGTTTTGGCAATTTTTACATATTTTTCGCGCTTGGTATTTTTTTTTTTCTTTTTTTTAATATTTTAGCTGCTGCATTTTTTCTGCTATTTTGTTTTGTTTTTGTTCCCCCGGAGACTTTACATGCGAGTCGTTTCGAGGGCTTGCGTGCTTCCAAAATGCATAACTGCCGTTCGTCGTTGCTTGCATTCCGACAAATTTTCACTTGGTGTCGTAGGCGTTGATTTATACGCCAAGTACTCGTACAGTTAATAGCTCGCATGCGTCTCCTGCCTTTGAGGGTATAATGTCTAGAGGGTGTCGGCAGAGCGCGAGCGCGCGGTGTCGAGCGATGGAAGCGGTGTGAGCGCAGAAGAGTGCTGTTGAAAGCCACCGGCGTCAATTGCAATTCGCAGACTGCAGGTGCTACAATTTTCGGCACTTTCCATGCGGTCGCTCGCAACGGTCGATGTTGGGGGGGCCTCGATTTTGCTAATAAACTGGCTGTAACTCAACTTTTGTCAATGACTGCATGCCTGTCTAAACTATTATTCACCTTTTGCCCCCGGACGTCACAACACCCCAGTTTTTGTTTTTTTTTGTTTTGGCGTCTCTTTAGTGAAACTTTTTCAAGCGCGAAACCCACAGCCATCCATATATTAAAAAAAAAAAAATTTGCTTGGAAGTTGTTATTATGTCTGTATTATTTGTTTTTGTATAGAAAATCGTTTGGCAACCTAAATTGCGAAAAGGAAATTGGAATCATAAAAAGCGTACATTTTGAAGTGTTGTGCTTCAGTGGGGCGCACCGCGCTTATTACCGTTTGACTTTTGGATAAATAGTCCTGCTTTGTGTTAGCCTGCTGACACCCTTTTTTGGTAATCACATTTACTTTCGGTGGCGAAGAGCACAACTCAATGTGCACTGATGCATAAAATTGTAAATTTTTGTTTTTTGATTTTGTTTGGGAGGAAGCAATAAAATGCGCAGTTCGCCATTTTTCGATTATCTATAAATAATTTCTAACTTAATTACAATAAAAAGCACGAAATGCATTAAAGAAATTGAAATGATTAAAAATTGCAATGTAGCCATGGTGAAAAATATTAAAAAAAAACAAAAAAAAAAAAACAATCAGATCTGAACAACTTCACTCGTAGTTGATTAACCGGAGAGAAAATAACAACAGCAGCGGATGATCAGTCTGCCTTCAGAGTGGAAGATTCCGCCCAACGCTGTTGACCCAACTGAGCTCGCGTAACACTTGAATTCCGTGGTACGTGCCACAGCCTGCGGAGAGCTGCTGGCGAAACGTTGAATCCATCGTTGACTGCTCGGACCATCGCATTTTTGTACCAGCTGTGGGCGCACTGCAAAGAATGTAACTCAAAAGAAAAATTCACTGCAAGACATTCACGGCTCTGGCGGCAAACTTAGTCAAGAAGGTCTAAGAAATTTGTCTGGCTGACGAGGTGGGGTTGAGATCCGCTGAAAATACAAAGAAAGAAAACTCAATGCGACATGAAACATTTTAGTTTGCAGCTATTCTTCATTAAGGGGCGAGCCTGCTTTGGAGGCTTCAAAAAATCGATTTTTTCGTGGATTTTTTTGGGAAGGAAAGAAATATTCGATTGAAATGAAACTTCCAGGTTTTATTGTTATATATTTCAACAGTCTTTTCAAATTTTTTCATTAAAATATATGTCATATTATGCCTGGTACAATCATTTTGCCGAGGCGCCTCGAGTGTGCATGTGTCGTGCGGCGGGAAAGATGCAGGTCGCAATTTTCATCTGAAACCAAAAACCCAAAAACATTTTTATTTTAGTATAGTATAGCTTCTAGTTAAACCAAGAAAATTAAACAAAAAGTGAGAAATTCAACAATTTTTCGTTAATTAAATAAAAAATGATTTATTTGGAAAAACAAATTCACTTCGGATTGTTTAAAAAGTGGGTTAATCAAAACTTTCTTAAGGGTTTTTAGGTTCAACTAAAAGATAATTTAATTCCCAATACAATCAATGTTATCTCGTTTCGATAGGACGTTTAACTTTTTCCCTATCTTTCCCGCCAATTAGGAAAAATCGTAAAAATACAAAACCCAGAAATCGCACTTCGAGCGATCCGGCCGCTCGTATACCTGCTCGACGCTTGCTCACAATTTCTTCTGTGACTTCGAAAATATTTTGAATTTGCCTCTGAAATTTTGAAGACACATTCTTGGATAGTTCGGGAAGACATTAATGCAAAAAAAAAATCGATTTTTTGAAGCCTCTAAAGCAGGCTCCCCCCTTAAGCTCCATACACTTCATCGAGCCTTTCTAACATTTTTTGATACACCCCAAATAAAACGATTTTTCGAGATCCACAAATAAGCATTTCTTTCAGCGCTGAATAGGATATGCAACTGTAATCTCTATTTCTGCAGATTTGGATACAAAAAGGTCGAAATTATCAAAGGATAAATGTATTAGTAGAAAATGGGATAGGACTCTAATTAGCAATCAACCACCGTTAAGAGAGGAGGATATTAATACTCTACCTCACCTCAATAACCCAACCTCAAACTACGGAGCCAATGCACCGAAGCCGGTTTCGTGCGTCATCTCTCACAGACAGAGTGGCACTTTGATAGTTCATGCGGCTTAGAATCCAATGCCATCATTGGGTATTCGAAGCGAGTGGAAGGGGCTCTGGAGCGGGAGTCTTTCCCGAGACGCAACCTACTCAGCTCTCGTTCATCCTGGCCAGTAACACTACGGTTTTTCTAATAAAAATGTGTTCAAAAATGAACGAACCGGAAGTGAGGTATTCATCTGCTCGGAGCTAAGCTACTAACTAGCTCTGCTCGCGTGCATGAGTAACTCGAAGAATGGTCATACACATGCCGAGCAGGCTTGCTAAGTACTATACCATAAATCATACACTACAATGTTTGGCCATCCGAAGTGATATTGTGCGAGTAACTTCGTCGGCCAGGTCATTGAGTACACGCCAGCAGAATTCTGCCCGCCCACTTCACGCGTATTTACCCACTCGGCCAATCAGTCGTCATTCAGACAGCTACAAAGTATCATACACCGAAATTGTATTAATTTTTTTCACTAAGGTCACCAACACAATCTCAGTTGTGTCGTAAACAAACCACAGTGCTATCCCCTGTTGCGTCATTAAATTTTGGGAAGGTACCTGGAAGCTCAAGTCGTTAGCTATAATAGAAATATTTTAAACTCACCTCCAAAGTCGAAAAAGTCTGACTAGAACTGGGTACCTAACGGGAGATCAAGTTTCAAGTGGCTCAAAAATCGTTTTAATTTTTGAAAATTTTTTTTGCTCGCGATGTTGTCTATTTTCTTCCTTATAAAAAAATGCCGAGCATTTTCTATTATAAAGGGTGCTTAAATTTCAAGGGCCGATGTTGCATGTGAACCACACCTAAACGTCAAACACACCGTTGGACTTCTTTCTTTGGGGTTATTTGAAAGAAAAGGTGTAGGTCGATAAGCCAGCAACAATTCAAGAGCTAAAGGATAAGATAATTCGGCACATTAACGGCATAGAACCTCAATTATGCCTAAGCGTCATTGAAAATTTGGACCATCGGATGGAGGTGTGCCGCCGAGGCCGCGGCGGCCATTTGGCCGATATTTTGTTCCATACGTAATTGAGCCATACCAATATTATCAAATTAAAGAGAATTGACAATAATTTCCTAAAAAAATTGTATTTTATTCAAAATCAACACCGGCTCTTGAAACTTAACCACCCTTTAGTAAAATACATAAGACCGCCCGCACAAAATATGTTCAATTTTTTATCACTTCCCCAAGTTTACGCATGGAATGAATCTTTAATAAATATTTATGAGGTATAAATTACAATTTTTCCAGATATAAATCTCTGTTTGTTTTGCAAACCATTACATTTTGATTTGACTGTCCTTTCAAATTTTATGTGGAATAAGAAAATTACAATTTTTTATTTGGCTCATAACTTTTTCTTAGCTTCTAAAATATTTGAGAACGTGCAATTTATTAGCAATTTCAGTAACTACTTTCTCTCTCTACACACACACACACACACACACACACGCACACAGGCACACATACGCCTACACTTGCCTTACATTATTTTCGCTTTAACGTCACTACTTATTGAAATGTGTCAATAAGTTTCGAGTTACATCAAATCATTGGAGTGTAAATCAAAAATGAAATGCCGAAAAATGATGAGATTATCATAGAAAGTGATTTGGATTTACAGGCCAAGAAACTGAAAAAATGCGGAGTAGTGTAATACGCACATGTGTGTGTATGTATGTACGTATGGAGCAGCCTGTGTTGCACTAACAAGCATAATTACATACTTACATATGCGTGCGTGTGTGTGTGTGTGTATACACAATCACTTAATGCCCCAACACACTGGTAACGTAAATGGCAAAAAATGAGACAGGACCATACAAATGATTGCAAAGTGTGCCATTTCATACACTTGTCCTTGCCCGAAGGAAGCGGGCTATAGGGCAAGAGTTTTCCTTTTCTTTTTCCTTGTATGTCCTTCTATGTTTTGCTTCTTCCATTTTTTTCTTCTTCCGCTTCTTCTGTATTTTTGGCAAAGCTGGCTCACAAAATGTGTCGAAATGTTGTTTTGCTCAGTCACTGCGGCTTTTACTTTGGCACATTTGCCAACATTAAAATCGTGTTACTGCCTTTTTGGCATTCGCCTTTTCATACTCATCACTTGCACAGCCATACACATACATATATTCACCCATATACATATATACCCATATACGTACATAAAGTATGAATCTGCCATAGCCAAAAAACGTAATGTAATGGAAGCCTTGCTTGCTTGACTATTTGCCAAAATTCGCATTTGCATCTTCATTTCCATTCCATCACATTTATTTAGCACAATGAGCCTGCAAAGAGTTGCGACACTTTGCTCATTTCCTTTTTGTTTTTGTTGTTGTGCGCACATCTTATTTATACTGATTTCCTTTTACTGTTTTGCATTCCATTCCTTTGCCAATATGTTTGCGCAAACAAATTCAAATTAGTGGTTACGGCGAGCGGCAATCGAGAGGAGTGAAGTCAGCGAAAAAGAATGCTGGTTGGTTGGCTGCATTGTTCGTCTTAATGAGCGCACAGGGTGGTCCAAATTTTTAAATTTATAAACTGTATTTGTAACGTTACAATGCGAAGGAATTAGAAAACCCTGCAAAAAATTCTACACTTGGTGCCTGGCGGTGACGCTTATACAGACTCGGCTATCCGATCAGTGGAAGGCTTGTAGGTGCAGGGCCATTAAAAAAAGACGAAATGAACAATTTGGTAGGAGTTGAATCTTTCAAAGTTTATATGGTCAAGAAGTGTCCCCGGCTTCTATGAAATTAGCTTAGGCCGCTTGTCTCCACTTGCAGGCGATTCGCAATAGAGAACCATGACAGGACCACTTTAAAAAAATGCATTCACAAACTTCAAACCGAATGAAACTCAACCAACTACCGATACGAAAACGTTAAGAGTGTAAAAATACAGGCAAAATACTTTTTTATCGAAATATACCAAAAACTACTAGAAAAGCCATCATGAAATTTGATTGACTAGATTACTTAGAGATTAGGTCAAAATAAGCATATCTTGGATTTTTTTTTTGTTCAGCGGGACAATGAAATATTTACCATGTACCCATAAACTATAAATTACACTATAAGGCACTGTAGACTGCCTTTTTTAATAAACAAGCAAGTTTTTTCGTGTATGATATTTAGATGCTTCGGTTTCGCTTAAAATCATGCAAATCGCTGGGCACCTAGCGACAGGTGCCAAAGTTTCATTGTAGTCAATTCCAGCTCTTTCAGTCAATTCTTTTCCTAACAGTCTAGCTTTTCTGGTGTCAATGCTGCCATCTGATTTTTATTTAGTTCGAAAGGCCCACTTAGATTCGACGTTCTTTTTCTCAACCGGTTGCTGCAAGATTTTGCAATATTATTTGGCGTTCGGTATTCTTTTAACATGGCTTTCTTCCATTCGATTGCCTTAGGACCTGCGAGTGCTTCTGTACTAGTTTCGGGACCGGTGCTTTAGGCTAAGGCTATACTGTAGGGTTCATCTTCGAGCAACGTCTCCGGTTTACTTGTTGACATTTCGAAAATTGGTACCATATTGTTGTTTACTAACCCTGGTCTGCTGAGGTACTTTACCCTAACTTTCTTACGGCGACCTCTATCACGTTTAAGAGCTCGTCGCGCTTGGATGCCGAAATCGTCAGTTGCTTCAGGTTGTTCTTGTTGATTTTCGGGAGGGCTTAGCTTAACGGTGCCTTTACCTTCGTTTGTTCCGGCTGCGAATGTATTTCGATGTCTTTCGTTAAAATTTCTTTGCATGCGCATCCGTTCGGCTACTCCATTCTACATACTTGTATGTCCGCTAGTAAACTCTTGTCCTATACCTTCGGCTTTGTGGAAATTTCTCATTGCATTGCATGTGTATTTAGTCCCATTATCGCTCCGCAAACATTTCATTTTCTTACGATTTTAACCTTTACACATTTTCTATTTTGTCTTATTTCTGGCGCTTCGGTTGATTGTCGAGCTTTGGTGCATTAAGAGACTTAAAGTAGAATTCAATGCCAACTATTTTTTCGGTACATTCTACACCGTTTTATCTCTCTGTTATGAGTATTTCTAGTGATGAAAAGGACCCATCTACTGAAGAGTTAGAAGGTTCAAATGTTACACAAAAATGTTTGGCATGGAAGGAATTTTACATAGAAGGAATGTGAGAATGAGTAATGTAAGGATTACGTAGTTTCCTAGCCGATTTACCATAAGAATGTGCAAAAGTGTGAAAATAAAATACTCACTTAAGCATTCAAATCGCCGACACAAGATTATTTTTCTTGCATCCCTCCATCAGAATCCATTGCAGGATCTTTAATGTTATTTTTTGTGCTGTGTACAGTATAATTTTTTCTTCTTCTTTTAATTAGTATTCATGAAAATGCAAGTTTTTTGTGTTGTACAGTGTAATTTTTTGTTTCTAATTAAAATTCATAGAAATTCCGTTGGTCAGTTTTTCTGCAACGAAGCCTTGGTTTTTCAATTACCCACGGCCGTATCAACTGCATATAAAAGTATAGCATGCGAAAAAATATAGCGCCGTAACATTTCGACCAGTTTGGAATATTTATTTCTATTTTTATTTAAATAAGGTTTTTTTTTTATAAAAATGCATAGTTCACTCTGAAACAAGGGCCATATTAATCCAAGTTTCAAACTTTGCACACGATTTATAAAAATTCGCCAAAGTATATCAACATTTTTCATAAGAATTTCTAATCAGAATCCCTTTGCAATTCTGCAGAACAGCCATAAAATTATTTGCATTAGATAATACTCAACGCATATTGCATGTTAATAAAAAAAGTTAAAAAAAAATAGAAAACAGAAAAAATGAATAAAAACAATTTTTTTTAATTAAAAAAAACTTTTAAAAAATTAAAAAAAAATATAACTTAGTTACAACAAAAAATCAATAAAAAACCAAATTAAAAAAGATTAAACAATTTGAAAATATCAGCAAAAAAAGATTTTAAAAATTAAAAACTAAAAAAAAATTTAAAACATATATTTAAACAATAAAACAAATGTTTAAAAATTAAAAAAAAAAATTGTTTTTAAAAAAATACATAAAAAATAAAAAAAAAAAAATTAAAAAAAAAAATTTTAAATATTCAAAAAATGAAAACAAGAAATAAAAAAGGTTCTAGAATAAATTTTGGTACGTAGTTTTACTTCTGCAGAATACCCATAATATTATTTGCATTAGACAATATTCAACGTATATTGCTCGTTGCAATGATAATAAAAACAAAGATTAAAAATTACAAAAAAACAAATTTAAGAAAATTAAAAAAAAAAAATTGTCTGAAAAATAAATAGAAATAATAAAAAATTCTAGAATGACTATTGCTTTTTATCTCTGCTCCATATAAATAAAAATTACCAAATTTGTTATATGGGGGAAATGCGCCGCATCATCGAGAAAACAAAAAATTATAAAAAATCAACTAGATTTTTAAGCAACTGCAAACATGCGCATTATTGTACTAAAATTTATTGGACTATAAAACTTCATACCAAATTGTTTTTTATAAATTCTAATTAAAAGCAAAGGAATTATGATGAAAGGTGTGTAGAATTTTTCAAATTTTTGTATAAAGTTTGAAAGTTTTATTTATACGGTATTTGTTAGCTATACTTTTATACAAAAAAAAAATGAATCTTGAAGAAAAAGACTCAAAACTGGTCAAAGTGTTGAGTTGCTATGCTTTTTCCGTGGGCCTTATGTGCTTGTGAATTGCTAAAGAAGTACGAAATTTTGTATCTTCTACATATAAAAAGGTTTACCAAAATCGCTCGTGTTTTATTTGAATACATATTTTCAAGGCTATACAAATAATAACGGTTTACCCAACTTAGTGTGTAGAATATCGACTCTTTGATGTATCTTGGTATGCCATCCTGCTGAAATCAGGAGTCCCAGCAATTCATATCTTCACTTTCAACGCATAAAAGGTCGATAGCCACGACTCTGTGACCGAAATGTCGTAGCATTTCTGAAAAAAAAAGGGCCAATGATGCTTGGGCCAACTCAAACTCCACACCGCATTTTCACTGCCTGCCGGTACATTGGCTTTTTAAAAGGTGCTGGCTTCCCATTAAGTTACAGCCGAGTGGAAAATATGACTCATTGCAAATTCGTTTTCACTTAACGATCAACCGAGGTCCTCACTTTGAAAATAATTTTTCAATATCTCCCAACTTTGTTAAAGTCCAAAGGGACTCCTTTTGTTCCACGGTTGGTTGATGCTCACAATTTAGAACACAAGAAAATTGTCAGTGCCAAAATAGCACAAAATTTAAAATCCACCTACATTTGGATCACCCTTTGCATGGATTTCCTTGGTGTATTTGCCGAGGTTAGTGAATTCGCTTGTAATTTGCATTTTGTTGATTAATTGATAAATCGCAAAAGAAGGCGGAAAGAAGGTGAACTTAGCAATTGGGGCAAGAAATCACTTTGAATTTTATTGCCATTACTGCTAATTAAAAAATTTCTTGCATACTTAGGAAAGTAGTTATTATAGTGAAAAACAGTTGAATTTTCTAGTGTTGTCAAGCGCCATAAATTTTGTAACTTTCTCGATTGTTTTCCCCCAAAGAGTGGAATGCTGATAACAAAGTCGTAAATAGAAGAAATTTGAAATAGCAGATAAGTTGGGTTGGCGCAACATTTTGCTCAGTTTTGACTTTTTGTTTATTTTCGATTAAAGTTTTTTTTATTTCCAACCTTTTTTCTACATTTCATATTTTATTTTATTAAATTCTTTTTATTGTAAGTTTTTTGTATATGCATAGTTTTTTTAAATATATTTTTTTGTATTTTTTTTTTACTTTTTTTTGTTTCTTTTGTTAACTCTTTATTTAATTTCGATTTTTTTCATTTATTTATTCTTTTTCTTATTTTAAATGTTTTTTTACATTTTATTTTATTTAATTTTTGTAAATGTATTTAAATTTTTTATTTTTTTTTTTTCAATATACATATAAATAATTATTTCTGGTTTTTTTATTTTTTTGTTGTTGTTATTTTTATTTTTTTCATATATTTAATTTTTTTTTATTATACTTTTTTTCCTACATTTTACTTTATTTAATTTTTGTATTTTTTGTTTTTTGTATTTTAATTTTTTATTATTTTTTATATTTGTGCTTTATTTGTTTTTTTATTTCGTTTTAATTTTTTTTAATATTTAATATATATTTTTTTTTTGTAATTTTTTTTATTTTTTTTGTAACTTTTTTTTATTTTTTTGTAATATTATAATATTTATTTTTTTTATTTTTTAATTTTTAATTTTTTTTTTTAATTTTCATAAAAAGAAGTATTTTTAATGTCTTTTTATTAATATTTTTTTTACTTCTTATTTCTTTTGGATTTTTTTTCATTTATTTATTTTTTTTTTATTTTAAATGCTTTCTTACATTTAATTTAATTTAATTTTTTATTCTATCATTTCTTCTTTTTTTCTATTTTAATTTTTCATTATTTCTTTTTTATTTTTTTAACATATATTTAGAACAAATTTTTTTTGTTATTAATATTTTTTTTTTTTTTTAATTTTAATAAACAGAAATATTTCATGTTTTTTTATTTTTTGTTTTTTTTGTTGATTTTTGTTTTGACTTCTTATTTATTTTCGATTTTTTTTTATTTATGTATTATTTGTTCATTTTAAATGTTTTTTACAATTTATTTTATTTGATTTTATTATTGTTTTTTTTTTTTTGTATTTTAATTTGTTATTATTTCGTTTTTATTTTTGTTTTATATATATTTTTTTAAATATATAAATCTTTTTTTTGTTTTTTTTTTTATATATTATTCTTTCTTTTTAATATTCATAAAAAGAAGTATTTACAGTCTTTTTATAATATTTTGTTTTACTTTTTATTTATCTTCGATTTATTTATTTTTTCATTTGTTTATAATTGTTTTATCTTAAATGTTTTTTACAAATTATTTAAAATTTTTGTTTAAATATATAAATATTTTTGTTGTTGTTGTTATTTGGTTTTAATTTTCATAAAAATAAGCAATTAAAAGCTTTTCGTGGCAGAAATATACTAAGAGGTTGGCCATTGCATGCGGACCACTTTTAGGAAGAGATTTTTCTATCAGTTGGTTTTCTATACTTACAATCAGTTTCGAACCCGCGTTGTTGTTGTAGTAGCATAAACATTCCCCATACTTGTGGAGGGAATGCTGCTGAAGTGACAGTCCTTGGCCTACTGTAGATCCGGGTCGTTCCGGTATCGTAGAACCGCCCGTTTTGGGAACGAACCTGGGTCCTATCGATTGGTAGTCACGCACACTCATTCGCCTACGGCGGGCACCTAATCTAAAATCGTTTGAAGCTGTAAGAGCGTTTCAATTGCCTAATCATAGCTTCAAGCTCATAGCCCGAATGGATAAGCTAAGCGATTCAGGCCTGAAAATATTCGCTATGCTAAATTTTGTATTTCATCACCTGTTCATTGACTATCATCTGCTTATAATTTTCGTTCAAAATGCGCATTACGAAACAGAATACAAACAGCTGTAATTTTTAGATTCTATTGAAATAGCCAAATACTCATTTAATCTGCAGTTTCATATTTTACAAAGTTCAGTTCCAATGCTCCGCTAAAGAATTCACCAAACAATATGCACTTCTCCTCTTCTCCACATAGAGTAAATTGGAAATCCTTTGTAATTTTTGTTATCTTTCCTTTAACCAAATGACTAAAAATGTAAAGAAAAAAAGAAAAAATGTATTCCACTCTACGGCACTCGAAACTATTCGTGAATGCGGATGCCAACTGCATTTGGACGATACGAGCAGTAAACCACAAATCATGGTGGGCTATTGGCCACCCCGTTAGGGGTGTAAAGGGTGACAAAGAAGAAGCCAGTTTTTTAGTTAAGGAAAGAAAATTTTGTGTTAAATAAAAAATTTTGAATTTATTAATCACGCAGTGTGTAAGTTGAAAAAAAAAATTATAAATAGAAAATGTTAAATTTATTATAAATATTTCAAACATATTATTATTATTATATATATTTTTTTTATTATATTTTATTTTATTATTATTTCACAAAACATCAAAAAAAAAAACACAAACAAAAAAAAAACCAAAAACATCAACAAAGGAAACGTAGATCTGTATGGTGATAGTGATATCGGCGGCGAGGTCTGCTAAAATCAAGATTTGCTTTATTACAAAATATTTAACTGCTCACTACGCCCAAGGCGAATTCAAAACTATTATCAGAGGTCTTGGCAGAGCACGCGGCCAAACTGGGATTAGGGTGGCAAAGTGAAACATAGAAAGCGTGCAAAGAAGATAATGCTAAAGTTGCTCTAGAACAATCCAGATGTTTTCTTCATCTTCTTGATTGGCGCGATAACCGCTGACTCGATTTTAGCCGAGTTTAACAAAGCGCGCCAGTCGTTTCTTTCTCGTGCTAATCGGTGATAGTTGGACACACCAAATGAACCCAATTTCTTGCTCTTCCTCTGCCACCACCAGCTGGTACCGCATCGAATAATTTCGGAGCCGAAGCGTTTGTATTCATTCGGACGCCATGACCTGGACAATGAAGCCGCTGAGTCTCTATTTGCTGCTCTGAATTTATGTCGTCTTAAACCTCATGCAGCTCCTCGTTTCATCGCCTACGAGGCTCGTATGAACCTCATATGAACTCATATCAACCTGGCGTTAAATCGTAGGAAAATAGAGCAAAACTCGTCTAAAGATGCCAAAAATAGTTACGGTTATGCGATTCAATCAAATGAACTCTCCTTTGTAGGCGAGTGGTAAAGAAATTTTTAAATCGATATTACCATAGTAGCCGATTCTTTTTGAGCAAGCACCGATACACATGGAAGCAACACATTTCCAATTTTAAGCTAGAAAAGAAAGAAACAACTGCATCTAAAATATAGAAATGAAAAAAACACCCATAAACTGAGTAAAAGAGAAAAACTGCCGCAACAAAACTTTGATAATTTCTCTCGAAAATTTGAATTTTGGCCCCAGAAAATGCAAATTTGTACGCAGCGCCATGCTGCATACAAGCGAGCAGAAATGCTAACACAAAGTGAGTGCAAAAAAATGGAGAAAAAGTGGAAATAGAAATTATGGGAAACATAGAAAAGTTCATAACTGTAACACCAACTAACTGGTTTCACACTTGAAAATTGTTTTAAATTTTTTTTATTTTACATGTTTTTTATTTTCATTCGTTTTATTTTTATTTTTTTTTTTTATGTTTGTGTTTATTTTCAAGTTTGCTTTTATTTTTATTTCTTTTTTTTTTAATTTTTAATTTTGCTTTTAGTAAATTTTTTTTTCGCTTTCCTCTCTATGCAAAACAGCCCACTGCAGTGGTATAAAGCGCTTTAGTTGTTGCAACTTCAAAAGTTTTCATTTTCACTGCAATATGAGTGTACACGCATGTGTGTGTGTGCGTGTGCATGGTGAATTGTGGCATTTGAGAGTGGCTTTGGCATGCATGAGTAAGCATATCCGGCCTGGCGTTTGTTGCAATTTCGCATTTCTGCTCTCTCTTCAAAAAGTTTCTGCTTTGAAGGAGTTTCTGCTAAATGGCAATATGTAAATGCTATTGATTGCTGTATATGCCGAAACAATAGTTATGCAACAACAACTCGAAGTTATACAGGATGTCGCATATATAAAATAAAAGCGTCCTGCTCCTCACCACTTGTCGCTTGAACTGGGCTAGCCTTGGCCAAAAGTATTAGGTACCTCATTAATTACTGAAATTTTCGTTTTAAAAAGTGAAGTCATGAACTTTAATTAATAAATCAGTAGGTAGGTAGGTAGGTTAGATGGCAAGAGTACCCCAGGTACACTTCAAGTAGCACTTACGTGCCGTTTTGATACCATAATGTGGACCACAACCTGTGAAAGGATTTAGGGAGGAGAGAAAACCGTCTACAGCCATCCAGTGCTGTTGATGTACTGGAGGAGAGAAAAGGGATCTAGGCTAGAGAATGTCTTCAAGTCATCTCCAAAGGACACGCTAAGGAATCTCAAGCGCCTAGTCGCCAGAGCCAGATATTTGCAGAGAAAGTGTTCCACAGTCTCTTTCTCTGCAGGATCCCCACAGCTTCTGCAATAGGGGTTGTACGGAATTCCGCATGAGTACCGATCACCCAGTGACCAGCGAACACCGTAATGAGTTTGGGAATTGAATGGCGGGGGATTCCCCATCACCTTAAGCGTTCTATTTCTATCGTATTGTGGCCATAGTGTTTTCGAAATAGCACACGATGAGACAGACCTCCATCTGTCTTGCGCTTTTTCTAGAAAGAAATTGTGTAGTTTCCCTTTAACAACGGTCAAGGGGACACCGATGTCAGCTGAAACCGGTTCTGTCGACCCCTTCCTGGCAAGTTCATCGGCAATTTCATTTCCCTCTAAATTCCTGTGCCCAGAAACCCAGATAAGGGAAATATTTCCTACACGTTCGAGACGTTTGAGTTCCTCCTTACAGGAGTTCACCAGAAGAGAGCTGCAATATAGTGAACACAGGGCCTTGATCGAAGCTTGACGATCCGAAAAAATATTAATGTCTCTCTCCCGACAACGATCCCGAAGCATTTTGCATGCTTGCAGGATCGCGAAGACCTCTGCTTGAAAAACGCTGCTTGTTTCCGGCTGTTTAAAGGAGACCGAAATGCCGGCTGATTAAGAGTAAACCCCCGCTACCACTCCAGATTCCATCTTGGATCCGTCAGTGCAAACACAAGTATCTATATCCTAGCACAACCCTCAAAACCCAGTTTGTGGATGGACAGATCAGTCCGAAAAACAGAGAAGGAAGGGGAGATCTGCTTCAAGATGCTATTTTGTCCTACAGGAAGTTGTCTCCAGAGGCAAATCTCTTTCAACCTAATTGCGCTCTGAGCAGCAATGGAATTAACTTGCAGATCCACAAGAAGTAAGTGCAGAATAACGTTGAGCGCAGTAGTTGGGCAAGTTCTACAAGCACCAGTGATACCCACACATGCAGTTCTCTCACACATGCAGTGCATTCTAAAATAGAAGCTTCATAAATCAAAGTTCCCAACCGTTTACAAAACTCATTTAAAAAATTTCAAAAAATTATCATAAAAATGTTCAAATTATAATCAGAATTCTTGGTATGCAGTTTTTTAGCCCATTAAATTTCATTTAGCCCCAAATTGGGGGACACCAGAATTCGTTTTAGAGGTATGCTTCCTTCGGCAAAGTTTCTTATTTTGATCCCTAGAATATGATTTTCACAGAGCAATGGGCGATTTTTTTGCCTCCCCACAAATCGACCCGGCCTAGAATACATAAATGGATCTTATTTAGTATCAAAAGAAAAGAAAAGTGGATGTGGAGCATTCACAAGATGCATTTCATGTGGAGAGATAAACAAGCCAGCGGGAAACAAAAAAAAAATGATCGAAAAAATTAAGTTTAGGGGCGTAATTAAGATCCTGTATAAGCAAGAAAAAACACCACTGATAACTAAAGAACAGATGTCATCTGCCTACGGAATCTCTCGCTCCGGAAGAACAATAACCTGTAAGTGGCATAGTCTAATCAAGCAAAAGTGGAGAGAGTCAATGTAAGGCAGTTAGCATTTAGGCCGGCCGATTAAGGCAAGGCCCTTAGTTAGTGAATACTTTCAAACACTTCTCGAAGATTTACGTTTTGAAAAGAAATAAATCGGAGAAATGTTTATAGTATCATCTATGACCATTTTGAACATCCTCTGTGATTATTTTTCCATGACTTAAAAGCAGATAAAAAGTCTGTTGAACACTGAACACATATCCGAGATTGGGGGCTGGGCGCTTGAGGTTCCTTAGTGTGTCTTTTGGTGATAGCCCTAACCATTTCTCCAGCCTAGATGTCTATTCTCTCCACTACTACATCAACATCACTGAATGACTGTAGATGGTTTTTCTTCCTTTACATATTGCACTTTTTCACAAGTAGTGGTCTACATTATAGTACTCTTGCCATCTAACCTACTTACCTAAGGTCAGCGCAAGACTACTCACACCACTTAGAAGCAACACCGCGGCTAATGTTCTTGGGAGTTTTTGAATCAATGGAGTGGAAAAGAGTTAAATTTATGAATCAAGTGTTTACTATAGGTACAGCTTGGTGTGCTTCACTATGAACTTGAGTCGAAGTAATTCCAGAAAGCAGCGTTTAGGAAATTTAGGGTGACACAATTCGTGGGCAAAATGATGGCCACTGCTGTTTGGGAACAGAAGCCATCTTATGAATCGACTAAAAAGGAACTAAAAGAGTGCCAATATTATAGGGAAATAGTGCGCTATACTTAAAGATAATAATTAGACAACGTCAACAAGGAAAATGAACTCGAGCGGGTGTGCGCCTTTCGTGCGACATTGCGTTCGTTCGCATGGGCTATGTGGGAAAGGCTGTTATGCACAAGTACGGCTGTCATCCAAGTATGAAACACTTAACCTCTCTTCCTATAATCCAGATTTAGCATTTTTGGAGTATTTTTTTTATTTATTTCTTTCTTCTAAAAAATGAAAGAATGAGCTTCGTGCTAAAGTGGCCTATTTCTGTCCATTTCGAAGTCCAATCAACATATTTTTTTATGACATAAATAAACTTTAAGAAATACCTGAGAGGTATATTTAGCTTAAAGAAAAATTTATCAAAAACTAAAAATAATTGAATTTTTAAATTGACACACCTCTCTGTCCATTCTACGCTCTCTTTGAGCTACCCTAGATTTAAAATTTTCAATTCCATTTTTACTTTTATTCCAAATACTTATTTCGTATTTTACCTGTATGCTCGATATCTGTATGTATTAAATTTTGTATCCTTTATATCTCGGTGTATTTATATGTACAAGTAGATAGATTTAGCCTTGCAATAAAATGAACCCAACTTTCAACTTAAGCCAACAATAAATATAAAAAAATATTATAAATTGTAAATCAATGTTGTGTGTATTTGTATTTTGAAACCTAAATGTATTCACGAAATTTAGAAACGACTGCAAAAACCCTAATTAACCTCAATTTAATCCGTAATGACTAATAGAATGCTTAATGTTGTAACAAACAACAACAACAAGAAATTAAATAAAAATCATCGAAACGCAAATTATTTCACAACACCGCCAGGAATTATTAATTTTGTTTTAATTTGCATTTATATATCTTTTTTTTTCATTTAAATTGAACGAAATATGGATTTTCCACTAACAAGACTAAGTTAAACGAATGTCGTGTGCCTTCTATGGTGAGAAACAGCGAAATTTTTCAGTTTTGTTGAACAAGAAGAAAAAATCCGAGTTATTGGAGTGCAAATAGAAAACCACTGATTTTCGAATATTCTTTAAAAAAATGGTTATTCTGTTTTTTCTACTTAAAAATATTATTTACTGCCAGGCATGTCCTACCTCTCTTTGGGCACACGAATTTCGGCTCGAAAAAATCTCTCGAACTGAGTAGATAATTAGCCTTTTTATAGGAAGGATGAGATAAAAGTCGGCAGCAGTAATATCTCGGCTGCACCGGACGGTGGATGGGGTAAAACTTTCCATGCCATGAACTCACCAAATTTGTAACCCCTTTAT
Source organism: Anastrepha obliqua (assembly GCF_027943255.1). Lineage (NCBI taxonomy): Eukaryota > Metazoa > Arthropoda > Insecta > Diptera > Tephritidae > Anastrepha > Anastrepha obliqua. The sequence continues at coordinate 25,079,404 of NC_072893.1, read as the reverse complement.
AGGAAGGAAATTAAAGAACGAGATAAAAGTTGCCAGGACAATAATTGGCCATTAAACGGTGGGTGGAGGGGTAAAACGTCCTATGTCACGAACTGAGAATCCAAAGTTCTCTTAAAAATTTTTTTTTCGCCATACCTAACGAGCAAACCTGGTATCTATCATCCTTGAAATAATTGGGCTGCTTAAAACGAAAGGTGGGGTAAAACGTCCCATCTCACGAACTGAGTTAATTCTTAGCCTCTTCATAGAAAGGACATTGAAGAAAGCGGTAAAAGTCGGCAAGAGCAATATCTCGGCTGCAAACGGTGGGTGGGGTAAAACGTGTCAGTGTCGTCAGTTAGATTTGAAGGACCTGAGCAACATATGACCGAACATGGTCAAGCTGGAAAATAACTTAGTCGCTTTTTCCGCGTATTATTGAAACATTCCCTTCAAAGCTCAGCTGAAACCCATTAGTTCTTGGCTCGATAGCGAACCCCAGGCTTGAAGAATTCAGATTATTCCATCTGTTCCCTTGATGTGCTGCTTCCACTGTGACCTTAGTAATCGTAGTCTGTGTCTGGCAGAAGCTTGACAGCAGTACTGTTGTGTGATCTACTGTTGGATGCTCCGTGTCACAGAGCGAACACTGGCCAAAATATGCTACATTACGCCCAAACTTGTTCTCTACTCTGGCCAGTCGTCTACTCTGGTTTGTGATTTGGTTTGTTTTATCTTCCAAATACGTTCAGTAATTCTAGATCTCCTTATTCCAACTCGATAGGGGTCGTGTCGCAGATATCTAGAATCTTTTCGGCGGAGTACCTGCACATGATTCTGGAACAGAGTAGTGTTTCAGAAAATAAGAAAGCAGTCGAATGCACGAGAAGAGGGTCAGAGACAAAACTTGAGGGGGGAATAAGTCCAAGCATACAAGTCGCGCTGTTGTCCTCCGGTTTTCACAAAGCACAGAGCAAAATGTTGGAGTTTTACTTTTACTTGGACAGCACTCGTGAACGTTGTTGCATTAGGAGTTTAGTGCGTTTCTAAAGAAATTGAGTTAAAAACGGGTTCTGGGTGTCAGGTCCGGAACCCACATGACGATTGCCGTAGGAGTTGTAGAGATGAGCAAATGGGGGAGAGTCCATTCAGCACTTGCTTTCTTCACTTTCCATTACGCCACTCTTGGATAAGTGCGCTTCAGACTGCTCTTGAATCACTGCTTGGAAGATCTGTATAGCTTAAGAGCAGTCTCTTTAGAGCTTCTAATTGGATGTAATAAAATATCAGTGTTGGCATGAAACTTCGTGGTCGCCGCCCTCGAATGGGTTTATGTGGTTTACTACTACTGCCCGGTTTCGAAATCACTGTAGGCATGAAACCCGAGAATGATAGAAAATGTTTTTTTTTTCGAATAGTGCGTGCACCTCAACAGTCAATGCCAAGCCTTCGTGTGTATTTTTGTCCCTTCATTTGTGAAAAACATCAAGAGGTATACCACAAATAAGGGTATGAGCTCGGCCAAACTCACAGCACGAAGACTAAGTGTAGCTTAGAGTAACCTAACTTTACGTTACAGTGATCCCATAGCCGGAAGGAACTGCTGGCAATCACCTCTTCAGAGTGAAAGCCTCCGCCTACGTGTTCATTAAGCTGGAAACCATCAGTATAGATACTGACTCCACTTCTATTGTCCATTACCCCAATGACCCAAGCTGACAGTCCTGGCTATCAGCTATAACACAGTACTTTACAATCTGCTCTGGGTACCGTAGAAGGTAACTGCAAAGCAGACGAACTAGCGACGTTGATTACAACTATACTGATCCAATCAGATAAAACAAACATAGCTATAACTCTTACAACTTGTAAGCTACTAATAGATAGACAAATCATCCAATCTGCCAACAAGTAGGGGCCAGAATGGAATATGGGTCGCTCGAACCGACTTAACAGAAAGGATGTAAGAAATATTTTGGGGTTCTAACAGAGTCTCTTGATACCGATTGCTGCAGAAACTGTAACGACATTGAAGAAGAAGAAGTGACTCTAGAACACTTTCTATGCGCGTGCAGGGGTCTGGGTAGAAGAAGGTACAATATTCGAGGAAAGAGGCAGAAGTAGCCAATTTAAAACTAACAAAGATTGTTAGAGATATTAAAGCCAGAGGTTGGTTCAATGAGGGCAGTGTAGAGTGAGGAAGGGAAAACATCCCTGGTGGTATCACAATGGACCTACAGCAGGCTTAGATGCGTCAAGTGGCAACCCAACCTTTCTGTTGTTCGGTGGTTGCATAAAACTGTAGGCCACTCGGTTTGAAGTATTTGTTAAGCAATGAAATAATACATGATATTCTGTGAAGTATCTGCCATTGGAAGCTACAACTTTACTCCATCTTTCAGGCAGCATACCTATGTATTCCTCTGACGAAAAATTCGAGTTCTTTTGACTTGATCCATTCATTCAGCCAGTTTGCAATGCTCTTGTAAGAAGTGAAAAGCTCTCCAATAAGGGCTGACTGCATTGATCGGAACAGATGGTAATCCGAAGGTGCAATGTCTGGGTAATACGGCGGGTGGGGTAAGATTTCCCAATTCAGTCCCTCTAAATATTTCTGGACCGATTTGGCAACGTGTGGTGTTGTCATGCAGAAAAATCAGTTTGTCATGGCTACCGTCTACCGTCCCATTCCGACCGCTTTTCTGTCAGAGCTCGAGTCAAACGCATTAGCTGCAGTTGGTAACATTCCCGAGTAATGGTTTCAGATGGTTTAAGGAGTTCATAATAGATGACACCCTTCTGATGCCACCAGATGTCGATGGACCTGGCAGGCTCCAACATTTTCGACGCTTAAGGTTATCATAATAGATCCATTTTTCATCGCCAGTGACGATGCGATGCAGAAAACCTTGTCTTTTCTGCCGTTCAAGAAGCAGCTCACACGTCGCCAAACGTCTCTCGATATCCCTCTCCTTCAATTGATGTGGCACCCAGTTACCTGCTTTATGGACCATTCCCAATGATGAAGCCTGACTTCCCGCAAATGCTGTTTTTTCGGGACGAACGTAGACATTTTTGACGTCAGATAAGACAGGATCTTTACGCTTCAAATGAATGTCAGATACTGCGATCGAGACCTCACATATACACCTTCAAATCACCAGTATTTTACTAGAGTGAGCACAAAAATAGTATCAGCTGCTGACAGGTCTTTTACGAGGGCGGAAACTTATTCCCATACCCAATACAATATCAAAGATGGCTGCTGTTGGCGCCACTTAACGCAAAACTCAGGTTTTCTATTTGAGCGCCCAATACTTTAAACAAAAAAAATTTTTTTCTACAAGTTCCTACTCATTTTTTACGCTAAAGCCATTTTAAAATAATTCTCTTTTTTTTCTTTTTTCTATTTTTTTGATTTCTTGTTTCTTTGCCTCACCAAGGACTACACGAACCCAACCTTTCCGTATGCTCTATCCCAACTCACTGATTGTGTCCTTTGTGTATCTAATTATGTGTGTCTGAATGTTTTGCCTGTCTGCACTAAGCATCTATGTGGATATGAGAAAAAATAAATATATATCAAATAATCTCAATGTACTCGTAATATCTAAATGTGTCACTAGCTTGATTTTCTACACATATCTGCTATATATGTATGTGTGTATGCTTGTATGTGACCGTATCTATCTCCATCTATCAAAATCAAATTTAATTTCTCTAATTCTTTCTTCTTCTCTTCTCTTCTCTTCTCAACTCGTTGACGCCTGCAGCCTTTGTTACTACCAACACCAGATCATCCAAATATGAATGGCTACAGTCGCAAGTCACCATCAAAGCGTCGCTATGAGGGCTCGAAGTATCCGGGTAAGTGCACTACAATATAACTGTATTGGAGCGGAAGTTTTCTAGTTTCCGGCATGGCTTTGACTAGCTTACTAACCAACCGACTAGCTGGCTGATAGCTGCTGGCTTCTGGCTGTTGGCTGGTTCGCTTGGCTGTTGGCTGGTTCGCTTGACTGTTGCTTGGTTGGCTAGGGTGGGAGCTGTGTAGGACTCTCAGAATTGCATTTTTTATTTATTTTTGAAAGCGATGATTTTGTCTACTTCCGCTTTAGGGGTAATTAATTTGCTTTTATATCCAACTCACTATTTTTTATTATTTATTTATTTGTGTTGGATGTGTTTTTTTGTTTTTTTTTTTGTAGTGTTGCCGAAGAAGAAGCCGCGTACGGGCAAGGAGCGTGTACCACAACCGAAGAATACCGTCGCCATGCTGAATGAGCTGCGTCATGGCTTGGTGTATAAATTGGAGTCGCAAACTGGGCCGGTGCATGCCCCGCTGTTCACCATTTCCGTTGAGGTGAGTGGCTGCATATTTTGTATTTTTAGTGGATTTTTTGTTGTTGTTGTTGTTTTTTTTTTCAAAGTATTATTTCTTTCTGAGTACTTTTTACCATTAATCTTCCATTGCCACACAGTTTCGGGCTTCAAATATTTTTTTTTTATTTTTTATTCTCTTCGTTCATGCTTTTGTCGTTGGCACGGAAATGTTTCAATTTTAATGGAATTTGCATGATCGCATTTTGGAGTGTTGCAGCGATCCATTGCTGTGGATTGGGGTGAAATAGGCAGGGTGGGTGCGTGTTTGTGGCTGGGTGTGGGCTGCGATAACTGAAATTGTTGCTACTTCGTTTTTTACTGAATAAGTGAGGTTTTTTAGAACGTTCAGTGCATGCGTTTGGGGGCGTGTGTGTGTGTGTGAGTGAGTTTTGCATTTTTTTTATCTGCTGTGTCTTCAATTCTCTCACTTTTTTGGCTGTGTGTGCTTTTTTTTTGTTATTTTTATTTTGCTCTAATTTTTTATTCATTTTTCAACTTTTCTTTCCATTTTGAAATAGTTTGGAATCGCTGCACGGAGGTTAAGCGAGTGTTTTTTTATGTTTCCGTTCCTTTTTGCCATTTTCCTTTATTTCTTTACCGAACGAAAGCAATTCCAAATTAGTTTATGCGATGCTGAAAAGCCCAATTATTTTTATTTAATGGTTTACGAATTTTCACAAACTCTGTAACAAAGTTTTTTGTTCAGCCAGTTTATTAATAAAATGCGTGTGTGGAAGGATTCACCAGTTTTGGCTGCTTCTGTCTAGTCAGTTGTTTACAGTGAGGGTCTTAAGTGATTATTTTGCCTGATAGCAGCAGTTTATGATGAGTGATGCTCTTTCAAAATTCCTTCTGATGATACGAAACACACATCAAAGTCTTCTTTTCTCTAAATCCGGGCAAGGTTATCCATTTGGGCTGACTCTCCGCGATTTAAGCACGAACTTTTTACGCCTTTTTTCACGCAAGTATATGCCGCTTTTTGCATCCTCAGCTACCATCAGTTAAGTAGGCTCTTGACTGGGCAACCATTTAACCTAAACTTTAATCTATCATCCGCTTCTCGACATATGGTTGCTATTGTTACATTGCAACAAAGAATCTCATACTTCAATTCGACGCATTCGATTTTTTTTGCGTCATTTCGTGTAACTCCCACACATCGAAGTTTTCGTCAGATCAGCCTTAAGCAAATGGTTCTGCACAGTCTTCTAGCGAATCTTCCGTTCCTAGACAATAGAATAAGTGCTCCAGTGAAATTCCGACTCCACGATTTTCATGGCTCACATAAAAGAAATATGCCGTTAAAAAAATCCAAAAAGCTTTTGGGCTTTCTTCTATATTGCCCTAATAAAGTATTGGCCTGTGTTTTTAAGTCATTGCGTACTCAAAACGACAGTTGCCCTTTGTAAAATGTAGATTAGTTATATACCCATTGTGGGCAGCTTATTTTTGACCTGTTGAATCAGACAATTCAAACTTTTTCTGTGCATGTCACTGTTTTCCCTGTTTCAAACTGTTCTCAATGATAAGGCTCACTTTGAGCTCAATGGCTTCGAAAGCAAGTAAAATTTTCACTTTTAAAACAGTTTTGGTTCTTAAGTGACCTAACAACATTTGACGCCCACGAATAATGCACTAATTCCGATGGTTCGTTTACCGATTGTAAAGCGAAGAAGCCGAGTTGCCGTCAGGTGGCGTCTTCCCAAAACCGTTAGCTTATTTTTGCGACAAATGTGACGTTGGGCACCTTAATAATACAAGGCAAACAAATAAAAGGAAGGGTTGCAAAACACGTTTCCATAGCTGTTATAACCTCAACATTTGATGAAAAACGTTTTAGACGCATGCATTTTTTTAGGTCTGGAAACAGCTGCAAGTCACTAGGAGCCAAATGTGATGGATGCTTCAACAATTCGAACTTTAATTCATGGAGTTTAGCCATTGGCAAAATGCTCCTGTGACACGGCCTTCATTGTCCTGATGAAAGAGATTGTTTTTTCTTCAGGAAACTGGGTATTTTTTATGAATTTTTTCCTTTAGCTGACCTAAAAGGTTACAAAAATATTCAGTAAGTATTGTTTTTAAAGTTTGCAAGTATTCCACAAACAAAATTTCTTTCGTTTTTCCAGTTTGCAAGTAATCCACAAACAAAATTCCTTTCACTTCCCAAAAAACTGATGCCAAACTGATCGGCCTTTTTGGCTGATTTCTGAACACGAACTCGTTTCGGAGTCGAAAAACCAGTTTCACACTACTCTTTAGCCTTTTGTTTTGATTTTGGATGAATGTGATAGACCCAAGTCTCAACCCCATTGATGAATCGACGCACAAAATCCACTTTATTCTTTCGAAAACGCTCTAAATGTTGCTGAGAAAATCGCATTCGAATGTCTTTTTTTTCAGGATGACGCCCGTGTATAGGGAACTCTCATGAGTACTGCTACACCGGCATAGCAGTATGCACGACTTTTAGCCTCACAGCTACACCTACGTATTAAACACCTCTCCACTATCTGCCACTCTCCCCACAGAACTGTCCAAAAAGGAATTACCTCACGGGGCTGGTTAGCTCATATGCTGCTAGTTATTTCGTCTACGAACTTCCGCGCGTCTTAGATCATTATGGATATATTTTGCGTGCGCGCAGATTCGCTTCCTTAGCTTATCACTCGACTTTAGCATAAAATCTATAATATTTTCTCCGTTTAATATACCACAAGTTTTGGGAGCATAGCGTGGGCATTAGAACAAGACGTGAACAGCGTCTTTTTCCCTCTCCTTGCAGATTGGGCAGTTTGGTGAACTATCATGGCCGAAACTATGAATTTTCGAAACACCCCGTGCCCTGAAAGGAATTGGCTTAAATTGAAGTTTGTTTCCCCATGGCTCCTTTCGAACCACGTCCTAAGAATAGGTATTAGCCCATGCGTCCATCTACCTTTCGGTGAACTGTTCCACCGGTCTTGCCAGTGGGCGATCAAACGACGCCTTTCTTCTTCTGCAATAGTTTTACGACTTGCTCTACCGTCGGGCTCGGATAGCCTTAAATATACTATCTGCATTTCTTTCGCCAAAATGTCTACGGGGACTAGTTCTGCTATAACGAAGGAAGCATCGTCCGAAATTGTGCTGAAGCCGCAGATAGTTCGCAAAGTGCTTAGCCGATAAACGGCTATCAGTTTTTTTGTGTAGCTATTTATTTTCAGTGCGTCAGCCCAGATAGGTGCGGAATACAAAAGAACCGAGCTGCCTACCCTGCTATAAAGTATTCTTTTGTTGTGGCTAGATCCGAAATTGTTTGGCATGATTCGCGACAGGCAGGACTGTACACTCGATGCCTTCTTCACAGCGTATTCCAATAGCGGGATTTTAAACTAATGGTTACAGACCCAACTTTTACATTTATAGTTTCTACCATCTTCCTTCTGCTTATTAGAACTATGATACATCGGCCTTATGCTCAGCTAATTCCAGCTTCATAGACCTTAGCCAAGTCTTGATCCTGCTTACTGATGCGCTGGCGATCTTCTCAATTTCGTGGATATGTTTTGCTACCATTACCACCGCGATGTCATCCGCGAATCCAATGACTTTAGTTCTAGGGGGCATATCCAGTCTTGGAACCACGTCATACATTAGGTTCCATAGCAGTGGACCCAGAACTGATCCTTGAGGAACCCCTGAGGATCCGATATACTCCTCAACGCTTTTGTCCGCATTAGACCAACCCTAGTGGGCTGGTGGAAAGTGGGTAAATAAGTGTTTGTGTGTTGGTTTCATACTGCTTATATTTTTGTTGGCAGAGTATTTCATTGAATTTTATTATTTTCAGTACCTGTCAATGCTATATATAAAACTTTTAAGGTACAATAAAAGCATTTAACAATAAATTCACACACTGGCTGAAAACAGTTCGATGTGTTTGAGTGTCAATTTATTCAGCACGCCAGCCACAAATGAGCGATGTATATGACCATAAAACGAGTTAGAGTGCATGCGTTATATACAGGGTGTCCCATATGCAATTATCTCTTTTTATGGAATATGGAATATATAGATTAGGGTGCCTCATTAAAAAAATTGCTATTTTTTCCACCGGAATCATAAAATTTATAAAATTTTAAGGTTTTAAACAAAGCTTGGGAAAATATTAAGATTTAGGTGAACTGGTGCGATTTGAAAGCACCCCAAAAGTCGAGTTTTTATCAATAAAATTAGTTAGGTTAGGTTAGGTTAGGTTAATATGGTTGCCCAGGGAGTGGGCACACTTGGACGAAAGAGATTCGTCCTTTGTGATACCATTGTCAAGGAAGTGAGGAGAGGGGAAGGACCGATGAGGTGCAGGGAGAGGGCGGGGAAAGGTGGTGATGGGAAGGTTAGGAGCGTGTGGAATTATGAACGATGACTATGTTTGCGTCAACCGCTTAATGCTGCTGATGAAACTCATCAGATTTTTAATGTCAGCGCCAGCTGTCTCAGCAGGCGTGGCAAAGAAATAAGAGCCAAGATGCCTGAATCTTAGCCCCGCCAGGGCAGGGCAGCTAAGGAGAAGGTGCTGAGATGATTCCACCTCATCCTCCATACATCCAGCACAGAAAGGATTCGAGATGATTCCAAGTCTCACAGCATGCATTCCTCGCGCATTGTGTCCTGTGAGGAAGCCCACTAGATTGGAGAGCTGATATTTTGTCAGCCTCAGAAGCTCACCCGAGCGCCTTCGGTCCACACGTGGCCAGAAGGATTTCGCGACCTTGCACGTTTGTGCATTTTCCCAGCACTCGCTGAGTTTGCGCGATGCCCATCTTTCCAGGAGCAGACCGCAGGTAGTCAGGGGGATTCCAATTTTCTCCCTCCGCGGGGAAATCACCTCACATGTCCCTTGTCTGGCCAGCTCATCTGCCTCACAGTTTCCCGCAATGTCGCTGTGACCGGGAACCCAGATGAGGCTTATATCAAAGAATTCGGACGCAGTCGAAAGCGAGATCAAGCATTCCTTGACCAATTCCGAATGCACCGTCATAGACCCGAGGGCCCTTATTGCCGCTTGGCTATCGGAGAAAATATTTACCTTCTTGACTGTTAGTACACATTTGAGCAGCCAATCAGCTGCCTCCTTGATTGCGGCTACCTCTGCCTGGAACACACTGCAGTGGTCCGGTAACCTGAATTTTAGTCTGACGGGGAGCCCTTCGCAGAAGACTCCTCCGCCAACCTTTCCTTCCAACTTCGATCCATCCGTGAATAAGTTCACCAAGCCCTGCCCCCAAGTGTAGCCCCCCGTCCACTCTTCCCTTGACGGGATGTGAGTAGTGAATGTTCCGGTTGGACTAAATGAGGGTATACACTGGTCTGTTGACAGAGGGATGAACTCAAAGTTTCTAAGGATGCTTGAGTGCCCATAAGGGAGATTGAGCTTATAGCTCCAGCCCCTCAGTCTGATTGCGGTACGTGTAGCGGCAGTTCTGCCTGCGATATCTACGGGTACCACATTTAACATTGCGTTGAGCGCCAGAGTAGGAGTCGTTCGAAGCGCCCCACTGATTCCAATGAGTGCCGACCTCTGAACTCTTTCCAGCTTCTTCACCAATGTCGTCTTCTCTAGTGAGTTCCACCAGACTATGACTCCATATAACAGGATAGGCTTTACAATGGTATTATACAGCCAGAAAACAACTCTAGGCGAGAGGCCCCATCTTTTGCCAATTGCGCCCTTGCACCCATACAAGGCGATTGTTGCCTTCCTCACCCTTTCCTCAATATTGGGCTTCCATGTAAGCTTGCTGTCAAGGATAATACCAAGGTACTTCACCCTGTCAGAAAGCGTCAGAGGAGCGCCCCCTAGTGAGGGAAGTTGAGCTCTGGGTATTTTATATTTCCTCGTAAATAGGACGAGCTCCGTCTTAAGAGGATTCACCGACAGGCCACAATCCGTTGCCCATCTAACAACTGTATTCAGATATCCCTGCATCAAGTTGTACAGAGTATCCAAAAATTTTCCTTTAACAATTAGTGCCACGTCATCCGCGTAGGCAACTACCCTGCAGCCTCCTTTCACCAGCTCCTCCAACAGATCATTTAGAACAACCACCCAGAGGAATGGTGAGAGAACCCCACCTTGCGGAGTGCCTCTACTCACCTGCCGGTGGATGGAGATACCGCCCCACTCTGCCGTGACAGTTCTGTCGCTAAGCATTTTGTGGATAAGTCTTATAAGGTCGGTTTCGACCCCTAGTTTACCTAGAGACCTGGTAATTGCCTCCGGAAGGACGTTGTTAAAAGCCCCCTCAATGTCGAGGAAGGCGCCTACCGCAAGCTCCTTCTGAAGAAGAGACTCTTCGATTTCTTCCACGATTGTATGTAGGGCAGATTCCACCGATCTACCCTTGCAATAAGCATGTTGAGTATGCGACAGTCGACCCCGAGGAATTCCGCTTCTTATGTGCAGGTCAATCAGTCTCTCAAGGGTTTTCAGTAAGAAAGATGAGAGACTAATTGGTCTGAAGTCCTTAGGGGAGACGTGCGAGCTCTTACCTGCCTTGGGTATAAAGACAACCCTCACGGCCCTCCATGATCTTGGTATATAGCCCCTGGCTACGCAGCTCGCATAGATGGGGCTCAACCAACGGCATGATACCTCCACAGATTTCTGTAGTTGGGCAGGGATGATGCCGTCAGGACCAGGAGACTTGAAGGGCCTAAAGGAGTCAATGGCCCAAGCCAGGCGACGCTTATCCAGCAACCAGCCTCGGTCCGGAATGCAAGTTGAAGTGCTATCCAGGTCGGTGCTGCTAGGTGCTGGGCTCGTCGGAAAATGGGCGTCGAGAAGTAACTTCAGTGACTCCTCGCCGCTCATCGCCCAACGCCCCGATTCGTCTCGTAGGTACCCCAAGGGAGCGGAACTCTTCGTGAGTACTCGTCTAAACCTGGAGGACTCATGGCAGCCCTCTACGCTTTCGCAGAAGCTTCTCCAGGAGTCCTTCTTAGCCTTCCTAATTTCGGACTTGTATATTCCTAGCCCTGCTTTATACAGTTCCCATCCCGAGGGAGACCTAATTCTTTTAGCCCTGTTAAAAAGGCGTCTGCATGAGGCCCTAAGCTCAGATAGCTCCGTTGTCCACCAGGGCGGTTTTTCCTTCCTGGGAAAAACTGTTATTGGACAAGAAGTTTCCAAGGCCGTGTTGCAGGCTGAGGTGAAAGTTTCCACCAGTTCGTCGATCGTTTCTTCCGATAGATCTAGATTTCCTCCCGGTGCCTTGGGGAGTAAGCCCAGCAAATTTCTACAATATGCATCCCAGTCCGTCCTCCTCAGGTTCCTGTAGGGGGATCTTATTGGACGAACTTGAGTGAGAGAGAACTGAATGTACCTATGGTCCGAGAAGGAATGAGTGTTTAGCACCCTCCAATCGGAGATTCGGTTTATCAGTGAGGAAGAAGCCAGAGTAAGGTCAAGCACCTCTTCTCTGGCTGCGGTAATAAAAGTAGGGTCCTTACCCCTGTTACATATAAACAAGTCCTCGTTTAAAATATAATCAAAAAGTGACTCACCTCGTGCATTGATGTTGGAACTTCCCCAGCAGGTGTGATGGGAGTTCGCGTCAGTGCCTATGATAACGCCGATTTTCCTGCGTTTTGCTTCAGCCAGGGGTTCCCTTAGCAGCGCCGGAGGTGGTTCCACCTCGTCGTCGTGTGCCATATATACGGACATCAGCCATAGCTTTCCAGCCGGGCCCTCCAGACTCACCGTCACAATGTCTTCATTGCTGAAATTAGGCAAAATAAATGCGTTAAGTTCCCTCCTGATGAGTATACAGGATCTTGGTTTACCTGTCCTGCTATACGCCACCAGTTTGTAGCTTTTCGTCCTGAGCCCAGAAATGCCGTTGCTGCTCAGCCACGGCTCCTGAATCAGGACTATATCAGCTCCACCTTGCTCAAGGTGGATAAGTAGGTTGGCGGACGCCGCCTTAGAGTGCTGGAGATTTATCTGAAGAATATTCATCCTCCAGGATCCTCTCCATCACTTCCAGGACGGTGTCCTCGCTCTCCGAGGCCAGAAGCCTCTCCTCCTCCGCCCTGTCGAAGAACGACCCGATGCTTATGACGGACCCCGGTAAAGAGCGGACGTCATCAGCATTGTCACCCTCCGACGTGACGGAATCTACCTCCATGTCCACAGGAGCTTCCTCTACTGTGGGCCTTGGTTCTCCCAGCACTTCCGGATGTGCGGGGGCATCTCCTCTGGCATCGGTTTGGTAGACCTTAAGGACTACCTTCTCGAAGCCATAGTTGATGACCCCCTTTGCTTCAGCAAGAGGACTGAGAGACTCTGCATTCAGCAGAATCAGCGCTTGCCGATAGGCTCCCTCAGTCTTCTCCACCTTAACCACCCTCCAGTTATGCGTTGGAAGTTTGGGGTTACAGTAGCGGAGGATTTCCTCCATCTCCTTCGAAGCAGAGGGTTCGGAGGGGAGCCAGACACGTGCTCGCGGACGCACAGGTAGATCCCTTCTGTCCACTACCTTCAGCTTGGCTCCCTCCCATACCTCTCCCACCAAGGCTACTGCCGCCCTGTACATCGAGGCTGACCGTTCGTCAGCGCAGACGATTCTCTTGTAGGAACCGTAGTGCCATCCGGCACTTTCGCAGCTTGGAGGTGGTCCAGGGTTTTCCCTCACCACCCTCATGAATACGGCAGAGATGGCGGACGCTACCCTCTTCCACTCCTCCCTAGAGATAGCGCCGTCTTCTCTACCGCTGTCCATCACCCCGAGAATGATGGAGCCCGCCTGCTTAGCGACTTCGCTAAACGATTTTGGTGGGCCACCACCAATCTTGGGTCTCTTCTCTTGGGAGACATCCTCCTCCTGGGAGCGCTGCCTTTTCACTCCCGGGCCCGGGTGTGGAGCGCTCGCTTCCACTCCCTTTCCGCTGCCCTCCTCTGCTCCTCTGACCACCTTCCTGGCCCACTCGAGCGTCTGAGAATGCCTCTCAGATAACTGAGGGTCATTCTGGCCACCGTAGCGCTCCAGGATCCTGGTAGCCATACGAAGGTCAGAGAAGGACCGCTTACTCTGTCCTGGCTGCCGTTTAGGCTTAACGGAGGGTCCTCGAAGAGATACCCCCGAAGTCCCCGGAAAGCTAGGTGAGAGTCCTTTGCTGGTGCTGGCTACCCCATCCAGCGCCACTGCTCCAGGAGTCACAGACGGTTCCGTCTGTGATCCGCTACCTATTAAAGGTGGGTTCCCACCTTTAACCCCCGAATTTATGGGGAAAGTCGGAACCGACTTGGTCACTGCCCCACTCGTCGATTCCGACGACTTACCCCCACTGGAGACTACCCCCCGGGGCGTGGGTTTTTTGGGAGGTGATTTCCCTCCTCCGGTCCTGAGAGAGGGGGTTTTGGGGTTCGGCTCCGAACTCCCGCTACCCCCTGAAGCTTTCTGCAGGGCTATTGTGTTGTTATTGTTTGTTGTTGTTGTGTTTTTGTTTTTGTTATTGTTATTGTTCATTGTTGTTGTTGTTGGGTCCCCACTCGAAGCCGCTATCCAAACCCGTAGTGTGTAGTCGTCCTTAAATGGTCCCATGGTTGTCTGTGCCATAGCAGGGAGGCCATGCGAGGGTTGACGCATGTCCTTATGGGGCATGCGTTCAGAGCCAGACCGGACACAAAGACGGGAGTCGTCTCAACCGCACCTACACCGCCAACCCAATGGCTACGGATTTGGAACGTACTCCGAGGCCTGCCAGGGTTTTAACGGGACGGGGGCAGTCGCGTCATTAGCCCATCAGCCATTTCTGCTGAGTTTCACCTCAGCATACTCAGGTGACAGAATGCCGCGACTACCAGCACAGGGGTCAGAAAAAGTCGAAAAAGTAGTGAAAAGAATTGTCCAATTCCGAAAAAGCGAGGGGGGGTCGTCATCGTTCAGGAGGCCGTTGAGGCCGCAGATCATTTAGCGCTACCCAGGGTGCACCACGCGGAGCCGATCTGCTCTACACCCCATAAAATTAGTTAAAAGGAGTAAAAAAAATTCAGAAAATAAATAAATGAGTTAAAATTTTTAAAAGGTCTGCTTAAAAATCTTTGAAAATTGTGTTAATGGCATAAAAATATTGAGATTTCTGCTGCTTTTTTGAAATTTGTTTAAGGAAAAACTTGGGAAAATTTGGAGTAAGTAGCCAAATTTTACTGATTTTAATTTAGTAAGATAAGATGGAAAAGGTATTTTTCACCCCTTTTATTTCTTGGAAAATTAAACTATGTGCGTCCAAAAAAGAAGAAAAACTTAAAAAAAAGTAAAAAGTAGCTTTTATCATTGGAGGTATTTCTTTTCATAACAATTTTTTTTAAAACCTAATTTTCTTAACAAAAAAAACTCGATTTGAGTCCAAAAAAAAACACCAAAAAACCCCCTGATAAAAAATAATTCTTATTCTTATTCATTCATCATTTGAGGTAAGTTTTTTTTAGAAAAAATGTTTTTGAAACCTATTTTTATCAATAAAAAAACCCGATTTGCGCCAAAAACAAAACCCAAAAAACTCCCTGATAAAAGATAACTCTTCTATTAATTCATCATTTGAGGTCATGTTTTAAAAAAACAAATTAAAAAACAAAAAAAATTCGAAGCAAAAAAACATAAAAACTTCCATCATTTGAAGTAATTTTTTTATAAAAATGTTTTTCAAAATAAATTTTATTAAAAGCAAAAAATCGATTTGGGCCACCACAAAAAAAAAACAATAAAAAAAAACACCCTGATAAAAAATAACTCATCTATCCATTCATCATTTGAGGTAATGTTTTAAAAATCAATTTTATTTAAAAAAAGTCCAAAAAAAAACACCGGAAAAACTCCCTGATAAAGCAAACTCTGCTATCATCTGATTTATTTATAAAAATGTTTTGAAACATAAATTTTATAAAAAAAAAAATTTGAAAATCGATAAAAAATAGTCCCAATTTTTTTTAGTTCATAGAAAATGATGCCCCCTAATGAACGTAAATTGAGTGACACCCTGCACGTGCAGTGAGCTCCAAAAGTAGGTAAATTAGTAGATATTCAGTGTGCCAAAAAACAAATAAAACGCCAGCTTTTTTGACAAGTTTTTTCGCTGCTTTTTCGTACATACTGGAGTTGGTTTTTATATGACAGAAAAAGCTTAGCACAGTTAACAAAACCAGAAACCAAAACAACAAAAAAAAATTTGCCAGAAATCAACGTTATTTTGCAGTCACTTGAAACATCCACTTTGTTATACCTCAACTCAATGGGCTATAAAAGTTCATACCCACAAAAATTCTAAAAACTCCACTTAAAATACTTAAAATTTCAGAATTATGTTGAAAGTTTGCAAAATGTTGTACAAAGCTGAAATTTTGCTTAATGTGGTGTTTTTTTTTTGCATGGTTTTTTGTTGGTTTTGGTTTTTGAATTTTTGACAAAACACAAAAAAAACAGGTACCTCGTCTTTTCTTCGATACAAAGAGCATGCTCGATATTTATTATATGGCAGAAAAAGCCTAGAACCGTCACCAAAACAAAAATATTTCCAAAAATCAACAGCATTTCGTAGTCACTTGATTCTTACACTTTTTTATACCAGAACTCAATGGACTATAAAAGAACATGCCCATCAAAATTCTGTTTATAAAGTTGAAAGTTTCGATGACATTTGAAAAAAAAAATTGGAAAAAAAATTTAAACTCTACTTATCTAGCTTTTGTTGTAGTGTGAACTGAATATCTATAAATAAATAGTGTTCCATGTATAATATAAGTTTGCCACAGGGTGTGCGATATATGAGAAAAAATCATAGGGGTATACTACGTAAAGATAAAAGGATTGCGTGCTCGCTGACCACAAACAATGTTGACTAGCCGCAATCCATAAGAAAAAAAGATATATATATATATATATATATATATATATATATATATATATGCATGGAGATATATACATATGCATTTACGAACATATGTTAAGCTAATATAGCAGTAATATGGTAAACTGCCGTGAGTGGTCAAGTGAGAGGATGTTCTCTCACACTTCTCCCTCCCAGTATGTGGTTTACCGCAAATGAAATGAGTGTCCATGAGCAATGCGTGAATTATTGTTGCATTGAATGAGTATGCAAATGTGTGTAGGAGTATTAAATCAAATAAAATATACTATGCAATCCAGTAGCTGAGGCTTTAAAGTTAGTCTGCATTTCATTAAATTACAGGAAATGTTTATATTGCGTTATAAATTAAAACAATGTGGTCGACACCTTTGCTTGGATGTTAATTTACTTTTTTTTGTGGATTTGTGTGAGTAGGGAGAGCGAGTTAACATATTTAAATTTGGTCGGCAAAGGCAATATTTATTTTTAAATGCACATACAGTGACTCACAGCTTATTTGATGCAGGTAATACTTTTTTAGAAGAAAGAAAATGTCTCGATATTTATTAAATTTAATAAAAAAATATATAGCACTTGTAATGAGATATGTATGTACTGTTTACCACTGCAAAAATAACAATAACAAAAACAAAGCTTGCTAAAAAAATTTGGAAACAAATAGTTTTCTCATCGAAATATGCTCACAACTTAAATGATCCAGTGTATTTTATATTTTCTCTGAGAATGTAATAATAGGGAAATGTATTTTTTTCTGTTTAGCTTAACGTCTTAAGTCATTCTCAAAAAATCTTTATAAAGAAAAGTTGATAAAATTTAAATATTTTAAAATGGGAAAACGGACCTCACTTGAAAATAGGGAAGACGTTATTCATCATTACAAAGAGGCAAAAGCCAACGAAAAATTGCAGAAATTGTTCCTCAACTGTCCAGCACATTATAGAAAGGTTTCGCCACGAAAACAGAATAGAAGATAAGGAGAGATCTGCGCCAAATAAAATATTTAATGATGCAGATAAGAGGCGGATTGTTCGCAAAGTTAAGGGGACAGATACCTGTAAACGGCCATATTTTCCCTAATTTTCATTAAAATTATTTAAAATGAAGAAGTCAATATATTTTTTTTTTAAATTGGCATACAGTTTATTTATACATTAAAATAATATAAATTTTTTTTATTTTTATTTTAATCATTGAAAATGATCATTCTTCCAGGAAGGTCGCAGCGGGGCTTCTCAATCGGCGGGCATTGTAGCATCGGCGTCAGTGACCTGAATACAAAAAACCAAAAATTTTTTTTATTTATTAATGTCATAATTTCTATATGAATTAAAAAAAATGGGAAAAAATTCGCGGAATAAAATGTAAAAAAAAAATTAATTTTAGGGCGAATTTTCCTACTATTTTTGCTTCGAAGAAATTATTTTTCCTTTTTAAGTTCACATAGAAAGTAATACCATAAAAAATATGTGTGCAAAATTTCATGGAGATCGGTCAATAACTTTTCGAGTTATCGTGTACGCCAATTCGAAAAATATAATTAGTTTTGAGAAAAACTCGTCTAAAGTCGGCAACGTACTATACCTCTGCCAGCGCTCGAATTCAAGGAATAGAGTCGTCACGGTTGACGATCTATAATATAAGAAATACTTAAATTTACGTTCTAAAAATTTTTTGACATATTCTTAAAGGATTATAGATATTAACATTTTATAAAAAAAAAAAATTTTTTTTTCGAAATTTTACAGGTATCTGTCCCCTTTAATTTTTATTATTATTTTTTAATTTTCTCATTTCATTTTATTTAAATTTTTATATATATTTTTTTTAATTCATATAGAAATTATTACATTAATAAAAAAAATGTTTGGTTTCTTGTATTAATATTATGTATATTTTTTCAGTTTTTTAACAATTTTGAGCATTTCCTTTCAGAAAAAATTAATTTTGACGCGAAATAAAATACGAAAAATCGTCTACAAAAAAATTTCATTATTAAAAATTAACGCGATTTTTTAGCCTCTTAAATATTGCATTTACGGGTTATTGCGAACCCGAAAAATGAGCTAGAGCACTCTCATGCCGAAAGCACATTAATTTTTTTTTTAATAATTATTTAATTTTTCCTTAATAATATTTTTTTTTTGTTTTGATCAGTTATTAATATTAATTTTTAACAATGTAACATCAAAAAAATGCTTTCCAAAGGTGCTCTGCAGAAAGTTTAGGTCAGCAGTACCTGTATATCGATTTGGTACAGCAACAGAACGTCGAAACTGGCCGCTTCCCAAAACCATATAAATCTTCAAAATCATTAGTTTGCGAACCACTGCTTATTAAGGGGTTAAGGGTAGTCAGAGGC
The DNA here is from genome assembly GCF_027943255.1 of Anastrepha obliqua. Taxonomy (NCBI): domain Eukaryota; kingdom Metazoa; phylum Arthropoda; class Insecta; order Diptera; family Tephritidae; genus Anastrepha; species Anastrepha obliqua. Next base: position 25,060,773 of record NC_072893.1, on the reverse strand, counting down.
CCGCAAAAAATGATGATATTAAAAAAAATTTTTTTTTTCTATTCAATTACTTTATTTTACAAAAATAAAAACATAGCATTAATTCATCATGCTTCGACTTGACTTTAGCAAAATTTCAAAAAAAAAAAGAAAACAAAAAAAATAATAATTTTAAAAGTTATCGCTGTTTGTAGGGAGCCCGTTTCTCCCGAAGTCACTTGCGGTGATCATCAGAAGTCCTTGGAGATTCATCTAAAATCAATCGGACACGAGAAATTATTTTATTAACAGATAATCTTGTGCCTGATCGAAGTTTTTTTTTCAAATTTATTATTATGGCGGCCTCAGGAAATATTTCTCAGATTTTCGAGAAAAAAATCGAGAATTATTAAAATCAAAAAAATAAAATCTAAATTAAAAAAAAAGTCCTTCAATCAGACACGAGTTTTTATGTTTTTCAAAAACAGTATAAATTTTATTGAAAACAAAAAACGTAGTTTTGAGAAAAACACAACACATTTAAAGTTTTACTATCGATTTATGTAGAGTTATACGAATTGTTTAATTACTTACGCTGTGTCATCTATTCCTGGGCCATATAATAGTTCTTCAGTCGTCATAGCAGCTTCCAAAATATCGATTTACTGTTGCCTACGTAGCATTCTACCTTCTCGAGTGTTACCTTTGGCGCGCTTATCTGCCACTTTCATACGTGCAGCATCCATTTTTCAGCATACGAACGCTTCGGCACGCCGGAACGCCTTTTGTTAATTATTGAATAACTCGAAAAGTATTTGTCGGATTGACTTCAAATTTTCACACAATATTTTTAAGATATTATACTTTAAAAAAATGCAAAAAATTAATTTTTTGAAAATTTTTACTACCTCTACTTAAGAATATGTTACCTTTAGTTTGGCCAAGCAAGTCATCCTATAAAACTTCATATGCACATAAACGGGATGCTTTGCCACCAACTTCAAGTATTTTAAATTTGCTTTCTGTTCTTTATTTCATTATGAAAGAGATCTAAAATTTTTATTTTGCCTCATTTTTTATATATTTTGAGTCAGAAGTCTTATGTCTACTTATCTATAAATACAATATAATATGAATATTTTTTTTCAAATATTTTGTTCTCCTTTGTCGGCATTCTTAGTTTCCTATTTTCGATTTTTATTTTTGTTTTGAATTTACAATATTAATTTTAACATTCTCACAGCCATTCCATTCTTCAATGGGCCGTCATGACTAAAATTATTGCCGCACTCAATAAATGCAAATGCACCTCCCTGCCTCTCGGTGGACTCATTAATCAAGTTTCGAATGAACGAAATCCCCAAATTGCGATTGGGAATTTGGCAAATGCACCACCAAATAAAAGCCCAAATAAATTTTTGAAGCTTCATTGAAAATGCCGCTGAAATATATTTCTACGTGAGCGCAGACGCTATCGCCAATAAATAAACGCAACTACAAAGAATGCAAAGCTTAAAAAAACTATGGAGCACCAAAAAGTATTTTACGTTTTTTTATTTCATTTCAATTTTCGTTTCTTGCAGCAGCTAATTCAGTTGTGAGGTGACTGATTTTGATCATAATTCATTTAAAATGTGAACGGCACCTACAGATGGCAAATGATATTAGAGAGCAGCCGCACAGCAATGGCGGGCACTGCAATAAGAAACTGTAATGCAACAACAAGAGCGAGCAGTGTTGCATTTGTATTCAAAATTGTGTTCGAGCTCAGCCCCAAAATGAATTGCAAATAGAGCGCGGCCCATGGGGTTTGCTGGTTGGCTTGTGGACAACGTGGCCGCCAGTGAGTTATGCACCTCCTTATGCATATGTGCTTGTATGTGTGTGTGTTAGGTTCTTTATTTGCCTGTGTGTGCGTTTGTTGTTTTGCAACTTATTTGGCAAGTTGCAGTGCAAAGTGAAAACGTTTGCGAAACACCAATTGGCGCAACGAACGACCGGCTGGCCAGCTCATTTAGGCTGCTTTTAATTGATTACCATTCGCATTTGCCCATCCATAAATTGTGTTAGATGAGTTGTATGTATGAGTTTCAATTAGTTACCATCAATCCACGGTGATGAGGAAACGCGTGGCATCGAAAACATTTTTGTATCTTAAAAATAACTAAAATTTTAGGTCGAGGGGATTCAATAATCATAGTTGACCGAAATCTCTGGCGAGCAGTACTTCTGACTCTGAAGGCTATTGGAGAGGCCACCTCAGCAGGCAGTTGCTGCAAGTCAAACCACCTCTTAGAATCTTCAAAAGCCACGACATTAATCGAGAGTGAATAAACATCTTCTTACACTTTTACCCCATGCGTGCCGTTTATTGGCGGGAAACGACCAGCCATTGCAAACTCCGAGCTCAAGTTCGAGTTGCCTTGTAACTTAGATTAGATTACTGCGATGTTTGCACTTCGACCTCATAGTCTTTTGCGCCCGCCACTCATCACAATACCTCATCCAGATCCAGTTCGCTTATTAAGTTCGGGATAGAGCTGGGTTGGGTTGAGCGCGTGAAACTTTCTTCTGGCTGCTGTTGGCCGATGTGGTTCAAGGTTCTCCGCGTTATAGCGCTGCATTCAAGGATAAAGTTGCATTGGAGTCTCCGGGGATTGGTCGCAGGAACGGCAAGAACCAGTGGCCATATTTCGATCACGTGCAGATGATTATGCAGTCTGCAGTGGCTTGTTATTCTTGGGGACGGTTATGAGTTTTTGAAGTTGGATTTCGCCTCCCAGTAAGGATTTCGCCCGGCGTAGCCCCATAGTTTGGTGCCTCTTAACTTCTTTTAGCTTTAGCTCTTCACTCCTAAGTTTCTCTTCGATAGGGCGTTGTCGCATAGCTAGGAAGGGCTTGGGTTCTATTTATGGCGAAACTGCAACCTCTCTTGCCATTGCGTCCGCTACTTCGTCCGCTAGACACTGCCGCAAGCCCAAATATTGTAACATGTAGCAACTATGTGGCCTTAAATGGTTATATGCCAGACTTATAATTATCCTGTGTTGGTTGTTTGGCCGAGCTTCTTGTCCAACGTTTGGGGTACTCGTATGTTTGAGGCTCCACAAATAGAAGAACCTATAGGTCTAAGCCGTCTTCAAATGTAAGATGATTTTATATTAAGTATTTTTTACGGCAGAAATACACTCGGTGGTTTCCCATTTCTTATCGAAGGGCGATTTTTTTGGTGTTTCGTGCTCACAGATTTAAAATTTCTGAGTGGTAGAGCAAAGTAGAATAGCAGCCAAGCTAAGCTCTTTAGTTACTCGCTAGGCAGAGCTGTAGGCATGCAAAATGCTTTGGGAATGTGGGAGCAAGAGAGATTTTAACATTTTCTCGTATACTCAAGCCGCAATCAAGGACAAGATGACGCCATGGTGCGGATTCAAACTAGTAAACTCTTGTAAGGAGATCAGATCTCTTGGGCGTGCAGGTAACATTTCTCTGATCTGGGTTCCAGAACACAGAAATATAGAGAGGAATGAAATTGCTGATGAGCTTGCCAGGAAGGGGTCGACTGAATTAGTCTCAGCGGTCTCCTACACGGTCATCGGCATCCTCATGACTGTTGTTAAAGGGGAATTGGACAGCTTATTTCTTAGGAAAGCGCAGAGAGAGATGTAGCTCCATTTCTACGTGCGCTATTTCAAAAAATCTTCGGACGCACACAACAGAAAGTCCTGGGAACTCCACCATTCAATTTCCAAACTCGTAGCTGTGTTTATCGGTCATTCGATCCGGCCGATCGGCACACACGCGGAAAACCTAGATTTAGCATTTAACCTCTATTGCAGAGGCTGTGGAGGCCTTTCAGAGAAGGAGACGGTTCGGCAGCTAGACGATTAAGGTCACTGGATCTTCCTTTCTTCGACAGTCTGGCGCAGTGCGCCAACCTAAACTTAGGATGATCTCTGGTTACTCCAGGTGATCTCTGTTTTAGATACATAGAGGAAAATTGTGTAGAGAAGCATAGAATAGAGGTCAGCATAACCAGAAGCGCACAACTTCAGCAGCATTGCACCGTGGGTTCTAGAGATAAAAGTACTTTAAGAATATCAATACAAATTTGTCATAACAAATCAAGACTTATTGAAATGACTAAGTTATATGCTTTTTTTTCTTGTCTATTTTCTCTACATCGGATATAAAACCTATGCCCATATTCATACATAGACTTATAATACAAGGTGGCGCAAAATTAATAACTCAATGGAAAACTTATAATTTTTCAAATGGCGTCATACGTCAATCATATTTGACACTAGGGAGTTGATAAAAAAGTTAAAAAATGGATGACTAATTTTGCGCCACCTTTTACATATATTATAGAAAGAAGTACGCGATAAATTTTATTCATACGTTTGACATCCTAAAAGGATTTCTTTATCGAAAAAAATAATTTTGCGGTCCTATAAAGATTATTTTAAAGAAATATTGGCGCCACCTGGTTTTTCATAAAAAAAAAAATATCTTATCAAGATCATGTAAGAAAAAGAGATTATCCTGTAAAGAATTCATTGCACAAAATAAAAATAAAAAATGGATGATTAATTTTGCTCCATCTTGTATTTCATAGAAGAAGTACCCAAAAACTTGTATATAGATTTCTGATATGCTAGAAGGATTACATGATTGAAAAATAATAATTTGCTATCCTATAAAGATTATTTTCAAAAACAAACAAAAAAAAAATTAGATGATTCATTTTGCGCCACCTTGTATTTCATAAAAAAGAAATATCCTATCAAGATTGCATGATCGAAAGAAAGATTATCTTATGAACATTTCATTCCACAAAAAACAAAAAAACAGATGATTAATTTTGTGCCACCTTGTATTTCAAAGAAAAAATATGCAAAAATTTGTATTTATGGTTCTGATATCCTAAAGTGATTAAATTATCCAAAAAAAATTGTTCTTCTTGTGGACATTATTTAAAAACCAAATTTACCCTTTAGATGATTAGTTTTGCGCCACCTCGTATTTCATAAACAACAAATATCCTGTCAAGATTGCATGATCGAAAAAAAGATTATCCTATAGACATATCATTCCACAAAAAAAAAAAACAGAAAAGATAAGGGATGATTAATTTTGCGCCACCTTGTATTTCATAGAAAAAGTACGCAACAACTTTTATTTTCTTTCTTTTTCTTTTATGTTTCTGATATCCTAAAAGAATTACATTATCCACAAAAAATTGTCCTATCGTGTAGAGATTATTTAAAACAAAAATCAACCCATTAGATGATTAATTTTACGCCACCTTGTATTTCATACAAAACAAATATTTTATCGAGATTGATGATGATGATGATGATCGAAAAAATATTATCCCATAAAGATTACATTTAAAAAAATGGACTGATTAATTTTGCGCCACCTTGTATTTCATAGAAAAAGTATTCAAAAACTTTTATTTATGTTTCTGATATCCTAAAAATTGAAAAAAAGGTTATCCTATAAAAATACACAAACAAAGGATGATTTTGCGCCACTTTGTATTTCATGAAAAAATTTTACTATCCTATCAAAATTATATTATAATAAAAAAAGTGATTAAACTTGCGCCATCTTCTAGTGCATAAAAAAAATTCAATATCCTATCAAGATTAAAAAACTGGATGACTAATTTTGCTCCAGCTTATATTTCATAGAAAAAATACGCAAAAACGTTTATTTATGTTTCTGATATCTGATATCCTATAAAGATTACATAAAAAAGATGATTATTTTTACGCCACTCATAAAAAAATGTACTATCCTGTTAAGATTATATTAAAAAATGGTGATTAATTTTGCGCCACCTTCTATTTCATTAAAAAAATATCCTATCAAGATCACATAAAAAAAATGGATGATTAATTTTGCGCCACCTTGTATTTCATAGAAAAAATACGCAAAAAACAAAAAAAGCGCGTAAAGGTCATAAAGATTTCCCTCATTTAAAATATTTTTTTTTTATTTAATAAAAAAATTGTTGAAAAAGATGATGAGTAATTTTGCGCCACCTTGTTGAATCATTTATATCATCACAACATAGGATGATTAATTTTGCACCACCTTGTTGACTAGTTTATATCATCACAAAATAGGATGATTAATTTTGCGCCACCTTATTTAATATTTTATATCATCACCTGCAATGTAGGTAAACCGTTTCCTTATTGGTCTTCAAATTATTTTTCCCAATTGTTTTTGTAGACTTTTTAAAGTAAATATTCGTTAAAAAGTCTATGCAGGCAAAACTCTCAAATACAAACTTTGCCATTTAGATGCCTACAATATTTTCAGATAAAAGAAAAAAATTGCTTATATCTTCAATTTAATGCGTTTAGTTTTCACTACCAAAACTATTTTCAAGTTTCACCAAAAACTTTATTCTACTTAAATTGGCTTGACGGCCCACTTTCCTCCTAAATTTCTATTTTTTTTATTTTTATTTTTTTTTTTGATTTTACTAAGCCTTCTGCAGTCAGGAATGAGTGCAATCATTTTGGTTTTCTGCCTCCGTGGCTTCTTGGCTTCGTGGCTCCATGGCTTCATAGCTTTAAATCCTCCACTATACATACATACGTGCATATTTGTATCTATATTTGTTGCTTGACTCCATTAGGTTTGTTGCTTTTGCTGCGTTTGAGTGTGCGTGTCAATGCATAGAAATTACCAAAATATGGAGAATTTTTGGGCAGGTAACAATACCAACCAATTCATAACAGCTGCTGGGTTGTATGCTAAAATTCATATGCATGTATTTGTAGGGGAATGGTAATTTTTGGGGTCCAGCGCAATCAGTGGCCATAAGTTCTACGCACGTCTGGCATCTAATTGTTCTGGCTGTACACGTCAGCGATTTCATTTTTGGTTTTATTTTAAATTTGGGTTTTCATGTTTCATCCTGCGTTGATTGTTATCCTTGCTATTGTTATTACACGGTTTGTGGGGCTGGTTGTAGGTTTTCAAGATGTGTGCTTGCTTTGGTGGCTACCTAGAATTGTATGTACAGCCCGTGACATGCGATATCACCTCAATATTGTGACCGGTTGGGATTATTTTTTACCAATTTTTTTTTTTATGTTTAAAATTGTTTTTTATAAAAGTGTAGCTAATAAAAACCATATAAATCCAGCCTTCAAAATTAATTCGAATTTCTAGAGCAATTTTTGATATGCAGTTTTATAGCTTATTGAATTTTAGTCCAATAAAAAGCGAGTTTGATGTTACTAAAAATTCCCGTTGAATTTTTATAATGTTTCCCCTGACGGCATTGCGCAGTTTCTCCATATACAAAGTGCATCACTGCTTCAGTGTAAATTCCAATTGGTTTTCAAGTGATGATCTTCTTAGCGGAACGGGCCGGGAACTGCACTGCCTAGCTGTAAAATTGGTTGTTCAAGCTTAGTTCTACTAAAGAGCATAGTTGAACGCGCACTGTAAAACTGGTTCGTAAACATTTACTAAATTCTGGTAAATTTTTTAATATTTTTCCTTTGAAAATTATTTTTTTTCCTCTTACCAGCCTAATTTGTTTTCATTAATGGCTTAATTTATTCTGCATAATTTAGAAATAGAATTGCAGTAGTGGACAGATACAGGGTGTGCTTTTTGTTTAATGTATTTTTTTGGTACTTTTCAATGAAATATAAAATATTTTGTAAGCATTTCTAAATTAATTATTATTTTTATATTTTCTTTTTAATTCAAAAAAAAGAGATTTTATATTTGTTCCATTTTGTTTCTGAATAACTTTTTTGTGGAATAAAAAAAAAGAAATATTTTAAGTGAAAGAAATCTTTATTACCTTTACGCGCGTTTTTGCTTTTTTGCGTATTTTTTCTATGACATACAAGGTGGCGCGAAATTAATCACCCTTCTTAATATAATTTTGATAGGATAGTAAATTTTTTTTTATAAAATACAAAGTGGCGCAAAATTAAGCACCCTTTTTAATATAATTTTTATAGGCTAGTCAATTTTTTTTATAAAATAGAAAGTGGCGCAAAATTAATCATCCTTTGTTTATGTATTCTCTATAGGATAATCTTTTTTTCAAGACTGTAATTCTTTTAGGATATCAGAAACTTAAATAAGTTTTTGCGTATTTTTCTATGAAATACAAGGTGGCGCAAAATTAATCATCTAATTTTTTTGTATTTGTTTTTTTTTTGTGGAATGAAATGTTTATAGAATAATCTTTTTTTCGAAATACATATATTATATTTTTTGAAATTTTATTTAAAGTTGTTTTTTAGGTTTTTAGGCATTCTTTTAGTAAAAAACATTTAAAATCAATGAGAATTCTTAGCCATTTTGAACTGTAAAACTGCGTACACAATTTTTTTTTTTTGAATTCTGGTTAATTTCATAATTTTTTCCTTCGTTAATCCTTTTTTTCCTTTTGCCAGCCTAATTTGTTTTCATTAATGGCTTAATTTATTCGGAATAATTTAGAAGTAGAACTGTAGGCAGATACAGGGTGCGTTTTTGTTTGGGGTATTTTTCTAGTTTGATCATTTTTGATGAAATATAAAATATTTTGTAAGAAATTTTAAATTAATTTTTTTATGTTTTTGTGTTTTTTCTTGTTTTTTGTTTTTACATTTAAAAATTAATATTTTTTTCTTTTGGGTTTTTGTTTTTGTTTCTGTTTTTTTTGTTTTTTTTGTTTTTATTTTAATTCTTTTTTTGTTTTTAATGTGTTTCGAAATATTTGTTCAACTTCTTTTTTTGTTTTTAAATTTTTTTATTTATGTTTTTGTATTTTATATTAATTTTTTTTAATGTTTTCTTGTTTTTTTTTTAATTTGTTTTAATTTTTTTATTTAGTTTATTTTTTAATTTTTTTTTTAATATTGTATTTTTATTTATTTATTTCGTTTTTCTATTTTTTATTTTTATTTACATTTTTTTAATTTTTTTTTTAACTTTTTTTTTAATTTTTGTTTTTAATTTTTTGTTTAATTTGTATATATATATTTTTTTTTTTTGGAAAAATACTGTCGAAAATCAATGAGAGTTTTTTGTCTCTTTGAACTTCCAATTTTTATACCAAAATTGAATTGACTGCGTACACCTTGTTTGAGTTATTGTTTTATAGTTTATGTTTCACTGATTAATTGTACGGCCCTTGGCTACTCTGGCTGTCATGCAAAATAAGCACTTTAAGCAGATTACTTTTATGTATATTTTTCCCAATTTTTGTACACTCCGGACATCCATTAACATTCCGCATCAAAGTTTTCCGACTGAGTCGGCTTATATATCAGTCAGGCTTTACTTATAACTTCCAACACAAGAAATGCTTGACTTTAAATAAAATAAATTCACTTACCCTTTACGTGAATCGCAAAAGTTATCACGACGTGAGTAGCAAATTTGGAATATAAAAATTCGAATTTAGTTCACGAAGATTAAAAATATGTATATCCTACCAATTTTGAATGAATAAAGCGTGCGCCAGGATGTTTTAATAATTTAACAGCCTGTAGCAGAAAGCGCAGAAAGTAGTAAAGCCCTACCCATCCACTGCTCCAACACCTTCCAAAAAGGGGCACCAACATTACTTGACACCCTGTCTCACTGCTCGCTTTAACAGTGAGTGTCCCACTGTCCTGTCCCACGCAATGGAATTGTACGATCAAACACCCACTTTGCTGTTGCTGCTCTGCCAAAGCCATTACAAGCAATTAATTTCTGAATTCGCGGCAACCAGCAGAAAATTTGAAATGGAAATAAATGAATTTAATGCTATGCATTGCAGTGGCTGCGGTTTTGAAAATTAATGTGAGAATTTATATTCAAATACCCGTAAGTGTGCGTGTGTGTGCGCGCGTGTGTGTGTGCACTTGCAGGGTATGTGTTACATTTGGTCAGCGAATATCATTCGTGCGCGTCAAATTACACAGGATAAATGGTCTGCAACGCCTGGCACCGAAAGCGGCAGCAATAAAGCGTAGGGAATACAGAGTGCGACAGAGCGGGTTTGTAGAATTTTTGAGGTGTTGTTGGTGAGAGAAAAATGTTCAAGGGGAAGTGGTGGTGTGGGTGGTTGTGTTAATCGAATGAAACTAAATGAATTCTTAAAATAATTTGGGGAATAAATAGAAGAGATGAATTAAATTTGAAAGGTATTTTTGTATGAGTATCAAATAAATGCAAATTAGATTAAATCTATAATATATAAATAGAATTGGGCTGTCTGTTTGTGATTTTCAATTCACAGGCCTCTGCAGAACATTGAAGGGAATTTTATTATCAGCTTTCGAATATATTTTATTTACCCCCATTTCCATTATCCCCCGCTAATAAGGCTGTCAATAGCGGGAAATACACCATCGAGTGTTGCGGAAGGGGGTTCTGTACACGATGAAAAGTAGAGAGAAAATGCTGATGCAGCTTATTTTTTCTGGTAATTTTTAATAAATTAATTAGTTTTGGAATTCAATACAATCCATCAGTTTAATTTGAAACTTCGCTGGCAGAAATTTGCGGATTGCGAGTGTTCGAGATTACGCAAATTGAACTGAAAAACTGACTCCACTTTGATGCCATGTAATTGTAGTTGAGGTGTTTGTTATAGCTAAGCATAAGGGGTGAAAATAGCGAAGTTTTGTAAGGAGAAATAAAAAGTGAAGTTAGGATAATATAAATATGGAAAACAGTAGAAATAAAGACTAGAAATTGAAAAAAAGAGCTATTTGAAAACGAAAAAATAAAATAAAAAACATTTACAAAAATCTAGAATTGCCCACATACGTCAGTTCAACAGCTGATTCTGTCAAATTCACCGCAATGTATCATAAATAAGCTTCTGTATTCTCTCATCGAAGATTGTTATTTTTTGACCCACCCATTCAACTCAAGAAGCGCAATTCTTTTCAAGCCAAATAAAAAGTGTTGGGATTTTCGCTGACATGGAGATATTGCAGCCGTTCTCAGGCAGATATTTTCTTTCAAGCAGCGGCGGTGGATTGCCTGAAAACTAGAAATTAAATATATATAAGGTGAAGTCCAAAATAAACAAGACTGAGCTAACTTGATAACTCTGATAACTTCGAAGTTTTTTTTATTCAAAATAGTCTCCTCTGGCCTCAAAACACTGTTTTGCGCGATCTAAAAGCTTTTCGAACGTGTTTCAGGTTATTGACCCTAATCCGGAATGCCCTTCAGGATGTCGGTACAAGCCCTCTACGGACGCGAAACGTTTTTCTTTCATGGCCAAATGCAATTTTCCGCATAAGTAGAAGTCACAGGGAGCCATATCAGGTGAACACGGTGAGTGATTGATGGTTAAAATGCGATTTCTAGTCAAAAAATCAATAGTAAGACTGGATCGATGAGATGGCGCAATATCATGCAATAAGCGTCAGCTTCCTCCCTCGCGATGTTCAGGGCGTATTCGACGAATGCGGACTGCCTGGCCATGCTTCCACGTCATTGCGTCTGCCGAATATTCACGCTGCGAAGGTTATGCTATGTATTTGGTGGGACCAAGTTGGTGTTATTTATTCATGAACTGTTAAAACCAAGCGAAACCATCACTAGGGATCGGTATCGACTTCAATTGATGCGACTGAGCCGAGCACTGCGCGAGAAACGGCCGCAATACGAGGAGAGGCATGAAAAATAAATTATACAGCATGACAATGCTCGGCCTCACATTGCCAAACCCGTTAAAACCTACCTCGAAACACTGAAATGGGAAATCCTACCCCACTCGCCATATTCTCCAGATATTGCGCCGTCCGATTATTACCTGTTCCGATCGATGGCAGACCATCTAGCTGACCAGTTCCATTCATATGAAGACATCAAGAAATGCCTTGATCCGTGGATAGCTTCAAAAGATGCACAGTTTTACTGCGACGGTATACGAGATCTACCAGAAATATGGGAAAAAGTAGTAGCCAGCGTTGGACAATACTTGCAATGATTCAATTGTAACCATTTTTTTAGAATAAAATTGTATTTTCATAAAAAAAAAAACAGTGAGAATTTAGTTGCGCACCTAATAAAAACTTCGGGTAGTTGTTGTGGATGGTTTCTATTTTCCGGCAAGCTTCTCTTATCCCGGGAACTTCTGCCTGAAAATTCCCCAGGCCAAAAGACTTGGAAGTTGCGAGGTCTTTCGAATATAGGCCGGCGCCGACGTAGCAATCCATACTGGATCCGTCAGTGTAAGGTAGGTAGGTGAAATGGTTAAAGTGCCAGTCTGGCACTCCACAAGTAGCTCTGAACCGTTTTGATGCCATTATGAGACCTCCAACAGGCAGATATCAATAGCCAGCCAGAGAGCTGTTGATATGATGAAGAAGACTGATGGGATTTCGGTTGGCGCACTGCCCCAGAGTAAAGTGCAGTTGTATTTTCTTTTGACTGCTGAATTCAAATCCCATTCCTTTCGCATGGGGATTTTTGCCTTAAATATTTTTTTAAAGTCACGGTCCTCACACTTTTGCAAATTTACATACTTTCCTTCTTTAAAAAAAAAAAAAAAACCAAAAAAAATTCTCATTCCTCAACCGCAAAAAACTAATCCTTCTCATCCTTACTCCCGTACAGTGGCTGCTAAAAGAAGCAAAAACAAAGAAAAAACACACAGTTACACAATGCATCAGTGGCGCCAGCAAGAAGAAGCGGGCAATCGCAGACACACCAAAGTTAGCGAAGTCCTCAACCATCTGTGCGATCCTTTTGCAGAAAAATGTGAAACACAGATGGCGCTCTAAGTAGTAAGAAGGCGATGTTCCTAAGCAATGACAGGTGGGCATTCCCACTACCAAGGATTGGTAGCGGCAGGCTAATCACATATCCTGTCAGAAATCAAAATAGATTAACGAAATCCATACAAGCCAAGTCTTGTTGATGCCCTATGCTTCCGAGAAGAGTGAACAAGGAAAAAAAAGTTGATGCCAGCGACCTGTTTGTATTTCAATGTCCGCAACTGTATATGCGCCTACAAATATTGTTTTGTGTTGCCATGAAATTAAGAGAAAAATACATCAAAAAAGGAAAGTGTTTTTTTTTTTCAACTCAAATTATTTCAGTGGCCCACAACCGACGAAAAAAAAGAAACTTTTTACTTAGTTCGACCTGGCGTGCACTTCACCATTAAAAACATGAAAAAAAAAACACTAACAAAATAAAATGTGGCTTGCCCTTATTTTACGCAGGCGCAAACTACAGCTGTGTGCAGGCTGCCTTGGGCGCATTTCAAAGCAAGCAATAACTGCTACTGCCACTGAAATTTGTTTAGATGCAAATGTTGACGCTGAGTACACTAATAACTTATTGCACACAAAAGCAAAAACAACAACAAAAAGAAGAAAATAAATAGAAATGGTTGTTTGCTTAGGTTTTGCAGCTGTATGGGTGTATATTTTATGGTTTTTTCTTTTTTTTTGTGCTGCCACATTTTAGCGCCACTTGTCACTTACTCACTCGTATGAGTGGACATCCGCCCATCAAAACTTAGGCGCACCACAAATGACTTGTCGCAATGGCAAAAACACATCTCGTAGAAGCACCACACGCACCCACCTCGCCGCCCCCACCACATTCACATCCACATCCACTCGAGTGCATTGTGAAAAGTTGCAATATCATTGCAGTGCTGCCGTCCGTCTCCGCCTCCGTCTCCGCTTCCTTTGCTGTTCTAACTGCCGCCAGTTCTCGTATAATGCATTTTATATCCTTTTATGCTCTGAAATGCAAATGTCAGCTTCCGTTTCAGTATGGATCACTTCAATCAAGGTTGTGCGTTGTGTACAGCCCCTCTGGCCTCTGCCGGCTCTCTTCTTGTGCGCGCGCTCGCACCCTCGATTTTTTCATATGAAATGTTTGCAATGTTGCTTTTAACTTACCTGCGGCTGACTTTGTTGGCACATATATCCACATACATACATACATACGTACATATGCATGTGTGTAGGTGTGTATGCTGCCCACGTGCTGCCACATTCATACATACCTTTTCACTTATTGCATTGTACGTGCAACAACAAAAAACAATACTAAGATGCAGCTCGAGTGCCACGCGTCACTTGCAATATTGTCTTCTAAGTATACATCGGTGTGTGTGTGCGCATGGGGAATGTGTGAATGTAATTGCACGAGTACTCGGCGTTGCTGCTGCTGCACTGAACCAAAAAATTATGCAAATTCTTCGCACCGCCATGTCCTTACACGTGTAAGAATTTTCCAGTAAACTGTGGCTGTTCGCACGAAAAAGTAGTCGAAGTGGTGGTTGGTGTGGGGGATACGCAATATTTAAAGTCAAGCAGTTGCATCTATGATCATGAATCAAAGTTTTAAACTTTGTGCAAAATTTATAAAAATGTAAATATTTTCATCAAAACTTCAAACTAGTTTAGTGAATCTTTCTTTGAATACCGTCACGAAGATTTCTGGGTATGAAAAAAAGATGAACTTCCCATATGTTTGCGATTTTCTTCCACTACTTTCGCCGGGAAAAGACCTATGGGGAAGCATTTTTTTTAGTCAAAATTTTAGGCAGAGTTTCTAGAAAGAAGTAGAGTAGTCAGCTTCATAGCCCATTCAATTTTACTGTAATAAAGTGAGCGTTTGAAGTGGCTCAAAACTCTCGTGGATTTTTGATAATTTTTTCCCTGATGATGTTCTGAATTTTTCTTGTACGATATTTTTTTAAAGAATTTTTGTGATTTTTTTAAAGCGAAACTTCTTAGGCGTCGATGGACATGCGTGAATGGAGAGTAAAATTTCAAGGCCATGCAACGGTTTGGGCATTTTCGTTCCGCGAGAGAGAAAAGAGATATAACTTAGAGGAAAATGAGAGAGAGCTACACCTTATATATGTGTATATCTTAGATACACTTAAGGCTATTTTTCCTGAGTTTTTCCTTGTGGTTGCTAATTTCTGGTGAGAAATAACACTGCCTACTTTTTGGCGCAAACTTGTAGGAAATATATTTTTGGTGCCTACTTTTTGGCGTTATATTTCCTTGGTGCCTACTGTTAGGGCGTTTTTTGGTCCCAATTTTTTTGGTATCCGGCATTTACCTACATCGGTCGACTCTTCTCCGTTTTTTGTAAATTTTATCTATTTGTATTCTCTGCAAATGTTGTGAATTTATTTAGATATATATTCTTTCTCTCTCTCTCGGGTCTCTCCCTCTTTCTTTGTCTGCCTCGAAAGTTTCACTTCTGTTATGTGTACTACGCTACATGCACTCTTTTTTATATATTTTGAGAAAAAATTTATGAAAATTAAGAAAGAAAAAAAACAAATGAAAATTAGTGAAAACCCGACAAAATATTAGATTCTATACCGCACGAAAAAATTATAAGGTAATTAAAATGAAATTGGTGAAATGTGTTATGACGGATCACTGCGCTATTGGTACCCTATCGGCTCTGGCACCCTAGCCAGCAGAATGGGTGTACCTCACAATGTCTTCTGCAGAAGCTGTGGAGATGAAGAAGAAATTTCGTTGGTACAACAGCTCCTCTGCGAATGTCTCGCACTTCAAAGAAGTCATGGCAACTATTTCTTTGAAGACCTGGGAAATTTGCAAAATTTCTCACTAGAAGGACTGGTTACTTTCTTAAAAAGATGTAAGTGGTTTAAGCAACTTGGTTAGGGGATGGAAATCATATGCAGGTATCAGAATGGGCTTTAGGGCCATTGAGTGTCTTGTATTAGACAAGCAACCTGGCTAACCTAACCTACTAAAGCGAAAGTAGAAAAACGTCCCAGCATCGTTTCGGGCCTCGCTCTCTAAAATGGCCCAAAGAAAATAATCCATCGGATTCGTGTCTCTTTGAGACCCACTGTGTCCACTGTGTGGACGTTATGAAGTTTGGAACTCTGTTTTTTAGACATTCTTGGTTCACTTTGGAGCTTTGTGAGACGGTGTCGAGTCCTGTTCAAACCTCCATGGCCTGCCACCGAAATTTTTGTCTGCCCACGGCTTCAAAGCAACTTCCAGAATACTTTCCCGACAATATTTCGCATTTACCTTGACGCCAGGCTCGATGAAAATGATTGGAGAGCGCCCATCTGCGGCTACAGTGGCCCAAATCATTACCTGTGGCGGGTGCTGCCTCCTGGTGGCGAATCGCTGACTGAAATTCTCGTATAAGCAGTCGATCAAATGAACCCTATCGTTTTTGAGAGTTTACGAATTGCTTAAATTGAAAAATTTTCTCGTCAGAAAACACAATATTTGGAAATTGGCCGCTTTCGGCCAAGCGAAGCAACTCTTTCGATCTTCAAGTCTGACTTGTTGCCGCTTTGGTGTGAGATCATGTGCCTTTGGATCTTGTAAGGCTTGCCTTTGAGATCATTTTTCAGTATGCGCGGATGCTACGGGCAGATATTCTCAGTTCTTTTACCATTTGATTGGAATTTCGTCGGGGATTTTGCTCAAGTCGCTTCCTCACTTTTCGAACCATTTTACGTGGCGTTGCGGTCTTTTGTATCATGTAACGAGTAAATTTGTTTTTGTATGCTTTAGTGGCCATGAAAGCGTTAATTTTTTGGTCTCGAGTGGTTTTATTTGCTCTTTATACTGGCATTATTTTCACACAGTTGCATTTTTTGCTATTCATTTTTGCAAAGAGAAAATGGTAATTAGAAGTACCACTGAAATGTGTCGGGGAGGATTTCTATATAATGAATCTAATCTTTACATCCGGTTAAGAGAAGAAAATTAAGTCTAAAGAAGGGAGTCTCTATCAAAGTTAGAATCTGGGAGTATTCAGCATCCCATTACACATACAGTGAGTCAAAAAAGTATTGCCACATTGCGTTTTTTTTTGCAACATTCGCAGTGTTTGGCATGCCAGTTTTAATTTCATATAAAAAATATAGTTCATATTACAGCAAAAGCAACATATTTTAATGTTTCAAACTGTGTACAACATTGA
The DNA here is from genome assembly GCF_027943255.1 of Anastrepha obliqua. Classification (NCBI taxonomy): domain Eukaryota; kingdom Metazoa; phylum Arthropoda; class Insecta; order Diptera; family Tephritidae; genus Anastrepha; species Anastrepha obliqua. The sequence continues at coordinate 25,043,865 of NC_072893.1, read as the reverse complement.
AAAAAACATTTTTTTAAATCGTCCAACTTTTTACTCGGGATTAAACATATTTTCTGATAAATAGGGAAGAAAATGCAGATATCGTCAGCAGAAAAATATATTAAACTCCAAATTTGGTTGCACTCTGCTTCACTTGAATGAAATGAGCTGTAAAATTGCATACCAGAGAAACATTTTAAATTCTGAATAAAAATTTGGAAATTTTGTTGAACACCTTTCTATAATTTATTTTAATGTTGTACAAAAATTGGGAATTTCATATAATTTTTTGGAATTATTTTTTTCACAAATGGGACGCTAGGTACTACTGAAAGTAAGGTCAAGGAAAAACGTCTCTATGTTAGTTGCTTGGATCAGACAGTGGTCCTTTTAAGTCAAAAAGCTTAAAGTTTGAACGAACCTCATTTCGACTACTGCAGATGCGTGACATGCCACTAGGTGTAGATATTTTTGACATCGTTTTTGTTGTTGTTGTAGCAGAAAAACATTTCCCATACATGCACGGATAAATGCTTCTGGAGTGACAGTCTTTGGACGGATATAAATCCGGGTCGTTCCGGTAACGTAGAACCGACTGTCGTGGGAACGTTTGAATGATGATGACAATCTTAGTGATCAGCCAGATCAAAATGCTTTAACGAGGAGTAGCAGGTAAACTGCTTTTGTGGCATCACAATGGATAGTCAATGTTCTAAGTGAGTTGGTTTAGAGACCTGGAATTAAATGAAATATAAAACAGAATACCAAAAAAAAAATGTTTACGTAAAAGGTTACAAATTCTTATTTGTTTTGAATTTTAAACAAAATGTATTATAGATTTTAAACAATATTACATCCATATTGTCATACACACTTAACAAAAAAAATGTTACGTGGAAAACTTTATGAATATTGTTAAAACGAACTCACTGTGCCAAAGCTTTTTTTGACTGCCTGTAGTTAGCAAGATCTTCCAGCAGTTGAAAATACTCGCAAATTGAGTTCGAGATTACTTAAAGCGAATTTATTGTTTAAATTTCAGTCTTACTGTCGGAGAGAATGCATAGATTTGAGTATTTGTAACTTTTGAACTCAACAGAGACTATTTTTTTTTTAATTTTCTTTCTATGTATTCATCTTAAATATATAATGTTAATTAATTAATTAAATAAATACTTTTGAGCTATGTAATCACAAAATATGGCAATCTGCTGTGAACTTTTAAACTTTGTTCGCGATTCTCCTTACCTAAAAACAACGTTTTGAAATTGAGAATGAATTTTTATTGAATTTAGGTAGACATAAATCAAAAAGAGTATCCAGCAGGATCTTAGAATATAGTTTCTTAGAATCACATGGATTAAATTAAATTTCGAACTCCCCTTCATTGTTGTGAGTGAGTCTAGTATCACTGCATATATTATATTTTTCTTCTCAAAAATCAAATGACGAAGGGTAAACATCACGATGACCTCAAGCTTGGCTGTGCATGGCCTTTGATCTCCCTCCGTTAGTAGCTTTGGCGTATGCAGACCTTCATCGTATCTGGAAAACAATATTTTTTTTCTTCCCCTTTATTTTATACATCTTCCATTGAAAATAAGTATGTTGTATAACAATTTGGCCAGGATTTACTAATTTGCGCATAAAAGAGTTGCCTCTATAACTTTTGAGATTCATATCGAAATACTCTTTCGTTGTCTGAGCCAATCAACATCATCATCATCGCTTACTTTATCTCCCATTGGAGCAGCATTGAGCCAGTAACAAAATAAAGTTACAAAAACTTTGCTTCTGAAGTAAGTTACAAATTACAGAAATTAGATGTTAATAGGAAAATACGTATCTTTAGATAGAAGAGAAGGCCTTCGATACATATATTAAGCTAGCTTTTTTTTTTTGAGAAAATTAAGAATCATTTTTATATAAAAAAAACAAAAAAAAGTACCCAACCCCGAAACGTAGGAGGTGTCAATACATTTGTGACCTGCATTCGTGAAAATTAAATTTTTGGAAAATCGCAATAAATTCAAACGAAACTTTATTAATAAATCCATTTCCGTGCAAATCAATTGTTTTTTTTTTTAAGTTTTAAAAAGATGTTCCATAATTATTTCAGTGATCGTCAAATTTTTATATCTGATGAAATGATTTGTAAAATTTGTATGTCATAGATAATTTAACGTTTTAAAATTTTATCGGTGGTCACTTAGAAACGAAGTGATATGCCTTTAAAAGCCTCAACATTCTTCTATTTCAGTATTCATAGCTGTATGTGTTGGGCTATGTATGCAGGTGCTTATCTGCCTATGTAATTAGCATGCAGTTACTTTCACCTTGGCATTTTGTCCTTGAAATTCACCACTAAAACCAATACTTGCGCCAACTGAACGCGCCTGTTTTTTGTGGTTGAATGATTGCCAAGAAATGTTGTGGTGGCAGCAAAACGAGAGCGCCTAATTATCTTCAGTTATTTATTATCGAGAACAGAAAGCCATAAATTTTAAACATTATTGGTGTGTCAAGCAGTTCAAGCCAATAAAAGTGAAGTATGGCACTGAAAATAAGGGGCTTGAATTACTTTAATAGCGGTACTTACAGGCAATGCAACATTTTAGACTTCTATGAACATTTGATAATCAATACCAGGAGCTACAGTTTAACCCTCTTGAAATGCGATGTATTTAAAATACTTAACACCCATAATCCTTGCGTCGGCAGGACATTTACTATTTCTTTTAAGGGGGGAGATACATGTAAATGCTTAAATTTTCCTTGATGTTTGTGATTTATTTTTTTTATTAAAGAGTCATTATATGTTTTTAAAAATTGGCATGTATTTTGTTTAAATATTAAAATAATAAAAAAAATGTTTTGATTATAATAATTTAAAATGGCGGGTATACGTGAAATTCTTCCTGTGAAGGTCGGAGCGAGGCGTTTTAATCGGCGGGCATTCTAGCATCGTTTCTAGTGATCTGAAAACCAAAAAACAAACATTTTTGTGTTTATTAATGTCATAATTTGTCGGTGAACCTAAAAAAATTAAAAAAAAATTAAAAATTCACGAAATACAATGCTTAAAAAAAATAAAAGGAATTTTGGCCCTAATTTTTCATGTTGTTTTGCTCTAAAAAAATTATTTTCTCAAAAAATTTTTGGAAACTTGTAGGTTCACATAGAAAGTAATATCATTAGAAAGATGTGTGCAAAATTTCAGGAAGATCGGTCAATAACTTTTCGAGTTATCGTGTACGCCAATCCGAGAAATATAGTTTTGAGAAAAACGTGACTAAAAAGTCCCAGAGCTCGAAGGCAAAGAATAGAGTTGTCACGGTTTACGCTCTATAATATGAGAAATACTGAAAATTATGTTCTAAAAATTTGGTAACATATTCTGAAAGGTCTATACTAACATATTATGGGGGAAAAAAAAAATTTTTTTTTTTAACATTTTACATGTATCTCCCCCCTTAATGAAAAGGATTGTTACAGGATTATAAAAATTATTTATTTTCCTCAAAATTAAACACAATAAATTATTTATTGTGGTTTTTTCGTTCTTGGTGATGAGAGAGAGAGTTCTTTTCGCGGATTATTCCGTCGAATGATGCAAAACGGTTAAAGCTTCGTCTTTTGATGTTTCAAATTGAAATTTGAATAGGTCGAGCCAAGGAGCACCAGAAGATTTGGTGGCTTCTAAAACACTCAGGCTAAAAACCCATTGTACTTAGAGCTCTGGAGAGCGCGTAGATAGTCAAGGAGAAAAGGAGAAAAGTGTCAGAGAAAGAGATGGGAAAGAATAGAGACAGAGATAAAGGTAGTTTAGTTCTGTGAGAATTTTCCAGATTCTTTGGCAAATCTGAAAATATCTTCCAGTTCGAGAAAACGAGTTTTACTCTTCTTATGACATCGGAACCCAAAACTCGTTGCCTTGCGCTAGCAAATGCAGGACACTCACAGAGAAAATGCTCAGTCCGGCCGCCGTAGCCGAATGGGTTGGTGCGTGATCACCATTCGGAATTCACTGAGAGGTCGTTGGTTCGAATCTCGGTGAAAGCAAAATTAATAAAAACATTTTTCTAATAGCGGTCGCCCCTCGGTAGGCAATGGCAAACCTTCGAGTGTATTTCTGCCATGAAAAAGCTCCTCATAAAAATATCTGCCGTTCGGAGTCGGCTTGAAACTGTAGGTTCCTCCATTTGTGGAACAACATCAAGACGCACACCACAAATAGGAGGAGGAGCTCGGCCAAACACCTAACAGAAGTGTACGCGCCAATTATTTATTTTATTTTATCCGCCTCCTCCAAGCAAGACAGGCACATTGGATCCTCAATGATCCCAATGGTGGTTATATGCTGACTCCATGGGTTTAGTCCTGTAATGATACCGACCATCAACCGAACGTCTTTCCTTCCAAGTTTTATTAGAAAGTTTGACAGTTTTCTATTCAGACTTGTCACAAAACACTTTGCCTTTCTGCAGCGTTCCAGACCGGACCATCGCTCTTTATGTAGATTGCCTACATAATCGCTGATCCAATTCATGATTCCTGTGGAACTGATTCCGATTATTGGCTCTGGCCTCTGTGGGGGCACCGCTGATCCACGGTTGACCAATTCTTCGGCAATTTTGCTTTCTTGAACACCGGGGTGTCCTGGAACCCATTTAAGTACAAGCCTTTTGATGTTTACTTGTGCTTCTTTCAGAAAATATTCGCCGTGAATCATAGATGAATCATTCATTTATTTTTCAGTACCTTCTTCCTACTTTATGTAAATGCGTATAAATGATTTACATTGTTGATTCATTTTCTTCTTAATTAGTCATTGATTCTTCTTAATCAGTCGTTTATTTTTCCAACTGACCGGCGCCAGTTGGATACTCCAAGTGCAGGCAAGTCCTTCTCCACCTGAGCTTTCCAACGCAGAGGCGGCCGCCCTCTTCCTCTGCTACCACCAGCTGATACCGCATCGAATACTTTCTGAGCCGGAGCGTTTGTATCCATTAAGATGACATGACCCAGTCAGCGTAGCCGCTGGATCTTTATTCGCTGCGTTATGTCTATGTCGTCGTAAAGCTCATACAGCTCATTGTCCCATCGTCTGCGATATTCGACGTTGCCAACATGCAAAGGTCCAACAATCTTGCGCAGAATCTTTCTCTCAAACACTCCAAGCGTCGCTTCATCGGATGTTAGTTTTGTTCGTCGAGAGAGGACTTTACTACTCAATTGCCTACTTAGTCCAAAGTAGCACTTGTTGGCAAGAGAGATTCTACGTTGGATTTCGTGGAAAAGGCAGAACTAACAGTAAGGTCCAATAAGTTGGTTGACGGTGGGCTTCAGCCTTTAACACAATATGCTCGCTAGAACCTTATAGGCGTGAACCTAATCCCGTGGTAATTGGACAGATTACAGGATCACCCTTCTTATGGATTGGGCAGAGCAGGCCAATCGGCAGGCATGCTTTCATTCGACCATATTTTTCATAGGAGCTGATGCATGCACCTTACCAGCTCCTCGCCGCCATGTTTGTATAGCTCAGCCGGTAGTCCGTCGACGCGCGCGGCTTTGTTGTTCTTTAGCCGCCTTATCGCTATTCTCACCTCGTCATGGTCGGGTAGCGGAACGACAATTCCGTCGTCAACGATTGGGGTATCGGGATCTTCACATTCTCTGTGACATGCGCAGCTGTCACTATTTAATAGGCTCGAGAAATGTTCCCTCCATAATTAAAGAATGCTCGGTCACCAGTTCGCCGTCTTTGTTCTTACAGGCGTTGTTCCTATTGGCCAGCATCTCAAGCTCCCCGCAGTCACGTGTATCGGCCTCTCGTTTCTTCTGTCGAATAATACGTCTCTCTTCCTTTTTTAGCTCTCTGTGGCGATCCCACATGGCTCGCGTTGCGCCCGATCCCAGCGTGGCTCTATAGGCAGCATCTTTTCGTTCGGCGGCAGCATGACATTCCTCGTCGTACCAACTGTTTTTCTGTTTTTTCGGGCTCCCCGGAATCCGATTTCTTCTTCGACGGCGGTACGTAGAGAACGAGAAATGTGTCTCCATTGTTCGTGCATGCCGGTTTGTTGGGCAGTACTCGCTGAGCGGAGGGGTCAGAGTCGAGTGGCGAATCTTCTGGCTGTCTGTTGTGATTGCAGCTTTTCGATGTCGAACATTCTTTGCGTAGTTAGATTAACGTTTTTTGCTGTACGGACGCGTGTGCGTAGTTTGGCTGCAACGAGGTAATGATCCGAGTCGATGTTGGGTCATCGGAACTTTCGTACATCTAATACACCAGAAGCGTGTCTTTCATCTATCACAACATCATCGATATGGTTTCGCGTTTTTTGATCAGGAGACAGCCAGGTAGCTTGGTGTATCTTTTTATGCTGGAATCTGGTGCTGTAGACTACCATGTTTCGGGCCCCAGCGAAGTCGACCAGCCTCTGTCCATTACCGGATGTTTCATTGTGCAGGTTGAATTTTCCGACTGTGGGACCAAAAATTCCCTCCTTGCCCACCTTGGCGTTGAAGTCGCTAAGCACGATTTTTATGTCGTGGCGGGGGCAGCGCTCATACGAACGTTCCAAGCGCTCATAGAAGGAATCTTTGGTCGCATCGTCCTTCTCTTCCGTCCGGCGTGGGCGCAAATTAGCGATATGTTGAAAAAACGGGCTTTGATGCGGATTGTTGCGAAACGGTCGTCCTCCGGAGTGAACGACAGTACTATACTTGGCGTCGAAGTCTCTCTCCCACCAAAAACCCGACACCGAAATTGAGCCCCTTTACATGGCAGCTGTAGTAGACGTCGCAAGGTTCTATGGTTTTCTTATCTTGCCCCGTCCATCGCATAAATTAAATGCCAAAAACAAGCTAATTAACAGATCACGCTCAAATTCTGCGACACTATAGAGGACAGTTGTACCAACATTCCAGCAACTAAAACTTAGACTTTGATAGAACAATTCCCGATATTTTATTGACAGAATGTGTTTCTATTATTTAGAATGGCTTGAACTTCCAGGTGGCTTTTTAAAATTTAATTTTCTATCGATTTGTGAATATAATCTTCTAAAAAGAATCCTTGAACAGAACGAAAAAAAGGTTTATATAAGTTCCATCTTCGACGAATTTGTCCAACGGTGGTTCTCTCTCTCTCTCTCTTAGCGTAACAGTCTGTGGTGGACCATAGCTTCATCAAAAATCCTTCTCCAATTCAGGCGGTTAAAAAATGTTTTACTTTCTGTGCTAACATTTTTCGCAGTGCTAAGAAGCTAAGAACCAACTAATGGAATTCATACGCGTAAGCGTCTGTCAAATATTTTTGCAGGTGTAAGCGAAGTGAAAATCAATTCAGCAAACAAAACAAAAAATAATAATAACTGCGAAGGATAATAGAATATTAGAAAAAAGACAGTTTGTACGTGAGATTTGCGACCAAGATGAAAACTGAGTGCTCTGCCCATTTACATATGTTGTTACATATGGGTGCAAAGACAAATACGAGCGCAAGAAGAAAGAATAGGAATAGAAAAGTTGAATGGGGTTGATAAAGTGTTGCAGTTTTCTATGAGGTTCTTTCTTTTGTTGCTGCTTTTGTGCGTTGAGGCGAGGTGAGGATTGTCAGTTTATGAAGAAAAAACACCGCAAAAGTGCACACATGAACATATGCGCCACACCTATATATACACACATACATATACATAGACACATACATATACATACACATACAAGTACTCTGCCCATTCAAGGACTCTTCACATGCAGAGCATAAAATGTGCGCTCGATTTTTCAAGCTATCTTGATATAGCTGTATATTTACCGTTTGTCATTTCATGGTTTTTGTTTTTGCAGCGCCATCTACTTTACTGGCACTGCATTAGAGAATCTAATTTTATACAAAATGAACTGTAACGCCATTTGATTTCCGCTCCCACGTACATTTCTGGTTTCCACCAGTCGGGGGAGTGAGGCGAAAAACACAAACCAAAAAACAAAAAACCGAAAAAAATTGAAATATGTGCCTTATTTCCATACAAATGCGAATGTAAATGCAAATGCAAATGTGAATGTGCACAGAAACGCGATCTCGTTCGACTGTAACGCCAAGGAAATGTTGCTTGTCGGTTCATTTATTGATGACGCGTGAATTTATTTATCTGCCGCAACCGCAGCTGCAACGTTTTTGGGTCACTAAATACTATTAAACGTGCCTCTACGCGCTGTCCATGCACTTCGCTGTGTGTGTGTGTGTGTGTGCACTCACACATACTCGCATGTGGGCACCACTGGACTTGCTTTCAACTATTATTACATACTTAGGCGCATATGGCCCGGCACTCATTTGATTGCGCACTTTATCATCATTGAAGTGAATTTACGATTCCCTTTTTTCGGCAGCGCAAAACAATTCAGTTGATTTGTGTGCTTGTGCATGTGTGCCTGTGTTTGTGGTGTATTTGGTCTCGCTTTTGTTTTTTTTTTTTTTGCTGCTGCCCCGGCTGTTGAGCTGATTTGCATGCGTCGAGCGCGTCTGTGCGCCCGAAAGCATACAAAAATTGGCTGTTGGCGGCTGTTGCAGTCAGTTGGTGGAGGATTGATTTCTCGCCAATGCGTACCAGTTTTCATTTCCTGCTTGTTTATATGGCCATTATATACAAGTTTATCTGTATTGTGAGTGGAAATGCCTGTGCATACGCGTGGCTGCAAATGAAGGCAAACACATCGGCGAGCAAGCGTTCACGTGCGTGTATGGTTTGCGGTCTGAGTGTGAATATACTCGTATGTATGTATGTATGTGTAGCCTCTATAGGCGCAAAAAATGCTGTTTTGTTTTAATTCAACTGTTTTCTCAATTGGCGTATTTGCAACTAATTTTTAACTAGTATGGAATAAATGCGGATATCGACTAGAAGGTGGCGCAAAATTCATCATCCTGTCGGAGGGGTTATAATATTTGGAAATGGCGTCTTACGTCTATCATATTTGACACTTGTGAACTAGAGGGCAGCAGTATATAAAAAACAAGCAATGGAGCGCGTAAAGGTCAAAATAGATATTTTTTATTTAGTAAAACAGATATTAAAAAAAATAAAAATGGATGATTAATTTTGCGCCGCATTGTATTTCATAGAGAAAAAAATACACAAACACAAGCGCCATCGCTCAAAATCATTTTTTTGATATTTCGTAAAAATTTTATTCAAAACCAAAATTGGATTATTAATTTTGCGCCTACACTCTTCTGATCTCGTTCTACCTCTTTGCTAGCTTCTATTAATGCCGTAGTAATGAACGTTTTGCTTTTCATACCACGCTGGCAGAGCGCTTAGCAAACCAAAATTTTTTTAAAAACTCGCCCAACAGTTTTTTCGTAAAAGCACCTGCAACTCCTCCTCTCTTCGTTGCAGTCTAAAACTCAGCGCTCTGAATCTGCTTAACCCTTTGAAGCACACATTTTACTTACCAACCGCTTTTATGATTGCATGTAATTTTAAGGGTTTCAGGGGTCCCTGATTACGAATATGAGGTCAGATTTGAGAAATTCAATATGGCGGATACAAAATGGCGGACCTATTTTTTGAAAAATTTTTTGGAAACTTACCAAATTTGACATTAGGGGGTTTTTGGGGTCGCTGATTACGAACCTTGAGTCAGATTTGAGAAATTCAATATGGCGGATACAAAATGGCGGACATATTTTTTGAAAAATTGTTGGATACTCACCAAGTTTGATATTAGGGAGTTTTTGGTATCCAACAAGTTTTCAAAAAATATGTCCGCCATTTTGAATTTTTCAAATCTGACCCAAAATTCGTAATCAGCGACCCCAAAAACTCCCTAATATCAAACTTGGTGAGTATCCAACAATTTTTCAAAAAATATGTCCGCCATTTTGTATCCGCCATATTGAATTTCTCAAATCTGACCTCAGATTCGTAATCAGCAACCCCAAAAACCTTATAGTATCATGTCCCATCTTTATACATTATGTACTTTGTTGAAAAATGAATTTTTTCCTGAAAATAGACGATTTTTTCAATTTGTTTATCTGTAATTGTTTATAAATTCACGCAAAACAATTTTCTTAGTTTCAGTTACATTCTTTGATATATGGATTATCATATAAATAAATTTTCTCGGTCCCATTTTCATAAATATCAAATCTGTAGAGAAAAGTTGAGAAAAAAGAAGGTGGGAACCTGGCTTCCCACCATGCTCCTAAGGGTTAATGTCGCCCGTGACGTATGTTTCATCGTCTATAACCACAAATCCATATTTTCGGATGTCTTGACTGTATAATTTTGGCGGAAGTGCTTTTTATAATTTTGAGAAAGTGCTGCAGTCTTTTTAAATTATCGTAAACATTCATTTCTGCGCACTTTTTGGACGTATCCTTCCGTCTGTCGGCTTCCAGTTTTGGCAGCATCTCGAAGTGAAAAGCACGGTTTTTTTAGTGGCCCCGTTCTTTGGCTTCTCTTTCCACTGCGAGTCCCTCGTTCCATCGACAATTTTTCATTAAATTTTTTAACGCATAAGTTACCGTTATTTTCGGACAATTTTAAGTTTTTGCTATGCAAAAGTTGCTATAACTTTATAAGTGATTAAATAGTAAAAAAAAAAATCAAAATAATAGTTTCGCGGCGAAGTACTAGGTATTAAATATTTTCTTGTTTTTTGTAGTTAAGTTTATTTATATGCTTTTCTAAAACTATATTGCATTCTACAACAAAAATCATATAACTCAAAGCTCCAAACTTATTACAAAATTAACAAAAATCATCAAAATTTCCAGTTTTTTATTAAGAATTCTTAGAAAATTCTTTATATTCCATTAAATAATACTGCAAGTTTCAAGTGGCTCAACATTTTCGTTGATTTTTGACAATTTTTTTCACAGAGTTATTGAACATTTTCTTGTATATATCATTTCCGAGGTTTTTGTATCATTTCCAAGTCAAAATGCAGAAGAAGACCGTAAAATTGAAAATTGTTTCTCAGTGCCATTTCAAATGGATTTACCGATTCCACGATTTACTTGGAAAGAAGTAAAACACGCGATAAGCAAAGAACTCAAAACAAAAAAGGCACCGGGATGCGACCTCATAATGAGTAAGATTGTAAAACAGTTACCCACATGTTGCTATAAATATGTACATCATTTATATACCTAATGCGATGAGCAAAAACGAGTTCTTTTCTATCCAGAGGAAAGCTGCTGAAATTATACTTATTCCGAAGCCTGAGAAACCTCCGAACATTGTTCCAACTATAGGCCAATAAGTCTTCTGCCTATATTAGGGGAGGGGGCCCAGTTGTGACGCAGCTAAATATTTTTGACATGCGGTATGAAAATGACAGTTTGAGCCCTGCCAATCATGTTTGTTTGACGTTCAGCAGTTTTTGTGCAGACACCAACGTTAGTAGTCGCATTGTGTATACACGCACCAAACATCGTGTTGAAAATCGTGCGAAAAAGTTATTTTGATTTTTATCAAAGTACCAAAATTTTGTGAAATTAACAGTGAAAAGGCGAGTGTAATGCATCAAAATATTGTATTTGCCGTATATTTTATGATTCTATATGGATTTATGTGATTATGTGGTGTCTATAAAAAACTTGCTTGTCATACACAAAATAGCATCGTGACCCGGTTGTGACTCAGCGGGTGGCCCAGTTATGACGCACCTTTTTTTTGCACTACGATCATATAGAACTGCCGAATTCCTACATTTTTGTTGTTGTTTAAAAAAAACCAACTGCCAACTCGATCAATTGCAACGTATGCAAGCGTCTAGTTCATTTGAAGTGCGCCAACATGCAGGCAAGTTATTTCACTTGCAAACACTGCGAAAGTGACGTGGACGACGACTAGGAATATTTAGATGACGATGATGAATAAAAATCGTTGTCATTTATGGCCATTGAAGGACATTTTCTTTTGTATTTTTCATTATTTTTGCCATTGAAAGCCTTCAAAATAAATAAATCATTAAATCACAACAATTGGTGTGACATTCCTTTCATATTTTCTCATTTCCAGTAAATTTCTTGAGGTGCGTCACAACTGGGCCACTTTTTTTTTGTCCTAAAAAAAGTTATCCTGAACAAATTTGTTCCAAAATTTTTTGAGTAACTCAAATAAACATACTTTCTTTGGAGAAAAGTTGCGTTTGGTTAATAGTTAAATGTTAAACTTCTTCATTTTTCAATTTGCGGAACTGAGGAAAAAATTTTAATTTTTTTCAAAACCCGCGTCACAACTGGGCCCCCTCCCCTACTTTTTGAAAGGTTGCTTCTAAAAAGATTTAATCCTATAATTAAGCATAGAAAACTCATTCCAGCACACCAATTTGGATTTCGGAAACATCACTCCACTACAGAGCAGGTTAATTTCGTGTACAAATGCGCTAGTGAAGCACTCGAAAAAGGAATACTGTACTGCAATGTTTTTAGATATTACGCAAGCCTTTGATAAGGGATAGCATGAAAGCCTGCTGTACACACGTAAAATTAGCCCCCTACATAATTACTATATGCTTTCGAAATCGTACCTGAATAGCAGACATTTCCCTGTCAAAATAAACGACGAAACTACAAACCTCCACGAAATTAAAGCAGGTGTACCACAAGGAACTGTTCTAGGACCCATTTTGTACACTTTGTTCACAGACGACCTACCCTTAACGACGAGCACATATACAGACACTTATGCCCATGATACGGTTATAATGTTCAAAAGTAGTCATGCCTCAATTGCTTCTTATTACTCATAAGAAAACCTCAACAGTGTTAGTTCCTAGTTGTAAACCTGGCATATAAAATCTATGCAGATTACTCTCATGCTGCGCTACGGCTCATGCCCTGTTGTATCTCTAAACAACCCCTTAACACCTCAGACAGATAATGCATAGCTTCTGCTAGACAGGCGACTCACGTGGCGATCGCATATATTTTTAAAAGGCTGAAACTCTGTTCCCTTACTGGTTACTTAGAAATAAACTCCTCGTATATAAAACAACTCTCAAACCAACTTGCACGTACGGAGTTGAAACATGGGACTCGGCTTCAAAATCTAACCTAGAAATGCTAGAAGGACTCCAGTCAAAGGTGTTACGCATGTTTGCCAATGCGCCATGGCTTGTACGAAACGAAGCATCGCACCGACGTGTAAAAGTTACGGCAACTCGAAGTGTAACCAATTAAAAAGGCCACAAAATTTAGTTTGGAAAATTACTTTTTTTCAATTCAAAGTAAAAAATGTGTGAAAATAATACAAAATAAAGAATCAATTTACTTTTGCTCGATATGACCACCTTTTGCCTTGACTATGGCCTTGAGACAGTCCAAAAACGAATCGCAAGCTGCCCGAATGTGATTTGCAGGCATTGTGACCCACTCGCGGACAATGGATTTTTTCAGCGCCTCGAGACTGGTGAATCTTTTAGTTCGGACCTGGCTCTTCAAAATGACCCAAAGAAAATAATCCATCGGATTCGCGTCTGGTGAATTTAAGAGCCATTGTGTGGACGTTATGAAGTTCTGAACGTTGTTTTTTATCCATTCTTGATTCACTTTGGAGCTTTGTGAGACGGTGCCGAGTCCTATAGAAACGTCCATGGTCTGCCACCAAAATGTTTGTCTGCCCACGACTTCGAAGCAATCTCCAGATTACTTTCCCGATAATATTTCGCATTTACTTTGACGCCAGGCTCGATGAAAACGATTGGAGAGCGCCCATCTGCGGTTAGAGCGGCCCAAACCATTACCTGTGGCGCGTGGTGCCTTCTGGTGGCCAATCGTTGACTCAAATTCTCGTATGAACGAGTTTACGAATTGCTCAATTTGAAAAATCAGAGTTTGACCGCTTTCGGCCAAGCGAAGCAACTCCTTTGCTCTCTCAGGTCTGACTTGTTGCTGCTTTGGTGTGAGATCAAGCTCCTTTTGGATCTTGTAAGGCTTGACTTTGAGATCATTGTTCAGTATGCCGCGGATGCTACGGTCAGATATTTTCAGTTCTTTCGCCATTTGATTGGCACTTCGCCGGGGACTACGCTCACGTCGCTTCTTTACTTTTTCAACCATTTCACGTGACGTTGCAGTCTTTTGATGACCACCTCCATGACGTTACGCGATGCTACCAGATTCATTGTAACGAGTAATGGTGCGATAAACTAAAACTTTATTTACTTCAAGGTGCCCGAACTCACGCACAATCGCTGGTTGTGATTTTTCAGCTAAATATGACGAAATCAGACTATTACGTTTGAAATCCGCCTAGAGACCCGAAAATCCCGCCACCCACTAAATAATTTTGTTAAAAATAGAATATTAAATATTTTGCCTTTCTCCACATCGCATTTGGTGCATTCAAATCAAACCATAATTTACATTTGAATATTCCTTGCACGCTTTGCATTTCGATTACTATTTGCCCCTGCGCTCGTGGTTTGCTGTTAAAAAGTTACCGTTATATGCGCTGAGTTGTATACGAGATTTCAATTCCCGCCGTGGCGTAGCTAAAATTCTTTGGTGGTAAGAGTTTTTAATGCTGCGCTATTACTTCGGCTGCCTGTGTGGGTTGGGGGGTAGATGCGTGTGTTGCGGCAGAGAATTCACTGAATGGATGTACGCAAATTTAAGTTGATGCAACATAAATAATAGCTCAAGTATGTAATTATATTATTTATGTACGCTTGGGCAAACTAGTAGAAAATTTAGGCTACCGGATAGGGAAATTAACGCTAGAAAATGCTATCTGTTTTTGTTTTTTGGAATTTTTCAAGAAGTCGGAAGTCGATTGCTGCATTAACTTATATTTTACTCTCTTCAAAGACAAACCCCATTTTTAAGAAGTAGAGGTTAATACATTAGATTTTCCTTATACAATTTGCTCACATGGAACTCCTTTTGAGATTTTATTTATTGAGACCTAATGAGCGCTCGCAAAGGCAAATCGCTTCGTCCACATACTCACAATGTGAATTTAACTTTAAGTTCTTTCCCTCTGTTGCGCATTGCCTGTCCTTTGTCACTGTGAGTGAGCCTTAATTTTAAAGCGTTCGTTGCCCAGTCAGTTGAGTCTAACTGAAAGACTATAATATTTTCCTGTAAGAGCTGGTCAAAAATTGCGTGTTGATTCCAGAAGTTTTTTAAAAGCTTTTTCGCTTGCAAGATGTATTGCTTTCGGAGTTCTGTTAGTTCTCTTGCTTTTCTTGCAACTCAGATTCCTGTTTGGAAAATAATGCAGTGATCCGGAAGCTTGAAAGCTTGTTGATCCCCAGCTCCAAGTAGTATAACCGCAGCTCTTATCCGTTCTTCCGCATTTCTCGTAGCAGTGTTCTAGCATCGGGTATTTAATTCATTTCGACTATGAATCAAAGATCCATGACTATTTTTCAATGGTTTCAAGCATGAAACATGATTTCATTCAAATAACTTCCACGTCTGGCTTTACAGTGGCCCATTCGGCCAATTAAACTTTTCTGTACATTTTCTGTACACTTCTGGACCTTATCTCACCAATCCATTATGGAAAGCTCTTCGGCAGTGGCAAAAATTTATCGAAATCAAGTTTTGAAACTGGTGAAATGAACTAGGCTTTCCTTTTACCCTCTCAAGTAAACTGATTAAATGTTCCTTCAAAAGGATACTAAATTTTAAAATCCAAGTGATGACTGATTTCTATGATACGTGTAGTTATGTGCAGCTTATACAAGGTGGCCCACATTTAATCATTCTATCGGAAGGCTTATAATTTTAGCAAACGGCGTCGTACGCACATCAAATTTCACACTTGTAAACTAAGAGAGCTGCTGTAAACAAACAGAGAAGCAATCGAGCGCGTAAAGATCAAAATAATAAACATTTCCATGACTCAAAATCAGTTTTTTATTATGTAAAAAAGTTATTCAAAAACCAAATTGGATGATTAATTTTGCGGGACCCTGTAAAAATAACTCTTACAATTCATAGCACTTGATCTCCTAATGAATAGCCATTAGCCAGCCTATATTAACTATCAACCGTGATATTGCAGTGGCTTCGGGACAATTTTGTTTTTTGGAGGATCCACTAAGGAGATTCTCTGTCCTTTTTCCAACTTTTTAGCTTGCGTGCCTATGTTACCTGTGCCTGATTATTAAATTATAATATGAAAAATCTGCAGTCAGTTTGGTTTGACGTGCACCAACAACAAATGTAGTTTCCAGGTTCCACCACGAGAGGCTAAAAAATTGTTTTTTAAAATATCAAATTTTTCTTAATGTTTATGGTGTTTTCATAACTTTTGTTTTTAATTCTCATAGTTTTCTTTATAGTTTTTTATAGTTTTTGTTTAGGGTTTCATAATAAGAAAATAATAAAAAATTGTAAAAAAAAAACTGCAAAATCGCATTAAAAAAATTAAAAGATTTAATAGATTTTTTTTTAGAAACTATAAAAAAAACTGGAAATTAAAAAAAAATTAAAATAATATAATAATAAAATAAGTAATAAATAATAAGATAAATAATATATTTTTTAACTTTCATAGTTTTTTTATATTTTCTTTAAAAAAGTCTTTTACATTCTTTAATGTTTTTTTTTTAATCTAATAAAATTTTTAAGTTTTTATGCTGTTTTGCAGTTTTTTCACAATTTGTTATTATTTTATTATTATTTATGATTTTTGTCTATGTATCTTTAACTTATTTTTTTATGTGTTTACATTTTTTATATTCTTTTTATATATTTAAAAAAAAATTTATATTTGCTTTTTTTAATTTTCACAGTTTTTTTATTGTTTCTTAAAATTTTTTTTAATATTTTTAAATATTTTTTGCAGTTTTTTTAAATTTGTTATTATTTTATTATTATTTATAACTTCTATGTGATTTTGTTTTGTTTTTCATATCGTTTTTTATTAATTTTTATATACTCACTTTTTTATGTGTTTATATTTTTTATATTCCTTTTATATATTAAAAAAAAATTTATATTTGTTTGCTATATTTTTTGCTTTTCTTTTAATTTTCACAGTTGCTTTGATAGTTTCTAAAATTTTGTTTTTTAATTTTTTTTAAATATTTTTTGCTATTTTTTTTAATTTTCAGTTTCAAAAAAAAGTTTTTTTTAATTGTTTTAGATATTTTTTTCAGTTTTTTACGATTTTTTGTTATTTTATTATTATTTATACCTTTCTTCTGAATTTTTTTTTTGTTTTTTGTCAAATATTTGTTCTATTACTTTTTATATATTTTTTTATTATTTTCTATGTATTTTTTACTAATTTTTTGTATGTGTTTATATTTTTAATATTCTTTTTATGTATTAAAAAATATATACTTATTTGTATATCTGTTTGTTATATTTTATGCTTTATTTTTTAATTTTCAGAGGTTTTTATAGTCTCTTAAATTTTTTCTTTTAATTTTCTTTAAATATATTTTTTACAAGTTTTTTAAATTTTTTTTTATTTTATTATTATTTATAACTTTTTTGTGAATTTATTTTTGTTTTTTGTCATATATTTTTTTTATTAATTTTTATGCATTTTTTATTAATTTTTGTATGTGTTTATATTTTTTATATTCTTTTTATATATTAAAAAAAAAACATTTTATATCTGTTTGTTATATTTTTTGATTTTTAATTTTTACAGCTTTTTTTATAGTTTCTTAAGTTTTTTTGAAATATTTTTTGCAAGTTTTTTTTAATTTTTTATTATTTGATCATTATTATTATTGGTTTTTTATGAAGTTTGCTTATTAAATTTTATATATTTTTTTATAAATTTTAAATATTTTTTTAGTAATTTTTATATAATATATTTAAAAAAATTAAAAAATTTTAATTAAAAAATTAAATTTTTTTTAATTAAAAATTAAAAGTTTTTTAGATATTATATTTTTTTTTTATATTTTATTATTTTGTTTTATTCTTTTATTATTATTCGCAATTTCTTAAGAATTTTTGTATTTTTTCTTTGGTTATTTTTCATTTATTTTTTTAAGGTTTTATATTTGTCATTTCGTGTTATTTTTAATTTTTGTATTGTTTATATTTTTGTTTTGTAATTTTAATAATTTTGTGTTTGCTTTTTTAACTTTCATAGTTTTCTTACAGGTTTATTTATTGTTTGTTTTTTAGTTTTCATAGATTTTTGTAAAATTTTTCTTGTTTGTTTTTGGAATTTTTTATTATTTTTTTACTTTTAGTATAATTTAGAACGTTTTTTGAATTTTAATACTTTTTTTTGGTTAATTTTTTTATATAGTTTTGATTTAGCTTTTTAAGTTTTTATATTCTTTTCATATCATTTTCTATGCATATCATAATTTTTTTTGTATTGCTCTTTTTTGTATTTGTATTTTTGTATATATCTTGTTTTTATACTTTTTTTTATTCTTAAACTTCCTTTGAAATGTTTTGTTTCTTTTTATTTTAATTTTTATTTCCATTTGTATTTTTATAAATTTTTAGCATTGAACTGAAACCGCTGCCTTCACGAACCGAACTAAGCCCTCCATTTAGTCATAAACACAATCGCCATGTACGAAGTTTAAATAAAATCCGATGATTATGTTTAAGAGCCGTTCGTCATATTGGTTTCCTCCTTTCAGCGACTGCGAAAACCCTTCAAGCGAAGTTTCATGAAAATCGACTATTGGCTTTATATTTTCGACACTTTAGAGGGGCTTCTGGCGAATACATCAATGGGAACTTTGATTTCGTGTTTCAACTGTGGAACTATCCCTCTATGGTTGGCTCAAAATCCGCCGTCCGCCACAAATGGCGTTAAATCGCAGGTCGAGGTCGCCAAATGAGGCCATGTTTTGGCGGCTCAATCGACTTGCTAATGTTTTCAATATTTTCCAACATTTTTCAAGCGAAAAACGACTCGCGTGGCAAACTCTTAAGCATAAACCAATTTTCAAACTTTCATATTTGAAGCGCACAGTTGGTTTGCGCTTGACTACCCGGATGTAGGTCCAGGGAGAAACTCTACATTAATTTATATAAAGATCGTTTTTCTAATAGAAACATGTCTTTTCCTTTCTCCCGGTAGTCAATGGCAAACCCCAGAGTGCATTTTTGTCATGCAAAAGCTTCTAATAAAAAAACTATCTGAGTTCGAAGACGACATAGGTATGTATAACTGTAGGTGCCTGCATTTGTAGGGCAACATCAGGATAAACATAGAAAATTGGAAGAGAAGCTCGGCTCGGCCAAATAACAAAGGATGTACATTCAATTTCTTTGCAATTATTATGCATAATTAATTTCTTTCTAAAAAAATATTTATTCCTTGACAAGCCTACATTAAGGAAATCCTTTTTATTCATCACAAATAGAATGGATATTTCGTGCTGGGCTCAGGGTCTTGTTTGGCGTATTCAACTCTAATCAAAATGCATGTTGTGCTTCTGTGTACATCCTTCAAGTATTCATATTTACATTTTAGGTGCACACAACCAAACACATTCGGCGTATGCTCATAAACATACATAGAAATAACCAAAGGGCTTAGTTACAAATATAGCAGCATTTGATTGATTGCATCGCTGACAATGGCGCCTTCATGTTTACGCGTTTCCGCTGACAAACACATTATCGTTGTACGTCCTTTTGTGTTTGTATGTATGTGTGGGTGTGCGTGCACCTACGCATGTTGATATTTGCATTCCTCATCAAACTCGTCTGCAATTAAATACAGATCTCAGCCAACAGCGAAAAAATAAATTTCCTGCGTTTAGGTGGCATAGCAGCGCATGAGAGCTTTTAAACTGCGCATTGATTCGATTCTCCTTGGTGCCCTTCAAGTCGCCCTCTGCACTAACTGCGGGCTACATAATTAAAATAAATCTCTTTTGGAATATATTAATTAATTATTTGTGAATGTGTCATTCACATGTGGCCGAACGCATTGCTTCACTATGCATGAAAATCATTATTTAACATGCTGTGCTAAACGCCTGTAGATAGGCTTCTATGTAAATACCGTAAATCACATAAAAATCTATAGTAATTAATTTTAGTTTAGTTAGTGATAAAGGTGTTGAGTGAAAAATGAAATCAAAAATATGTGTTTGTGTGCATTAGGGTGGGTCTATTTGTATGGAACGACTTTTAGCGATTAGCTAGGAACGATAGCTGATTTGGAGTCTGCATAATATTTTAAGAAAAAAGTATCGTAGAGAATAGCTGAATATAGCTACGCGTAAGAGCATAGCTGTAAAGTAAATACCGAGCCTCCAAATTTTTAAAGAAGTTATCTTTAATTGATACGAAAAGTGAGAGAGAGTTGCTGTAATTAAGATAAAAAGTAGAAAAAATGCACCTCCTGTTGAAGGTAAAAAGCATCTGAAACCGAAATAATTGTAAATATAATAAGTTGCTAATTAATTGTGAACAAATAAAAAAAAGTAGGAAACAATTTTTTTTTAATAAACTTTTGAAATGGTGTACAACTTAATTATTTCAAAGTTTTAGTTTGATTTATATATTTCATTAATTACAGCATTTTTTCTATTGCAAAAAGCTATTATAATTTGACAGTCTAGTGACATAGCCTGCTATCTCGGTCCGAGGCTCGGATGCGGAAGGCCAATCACCTACTCATCTGAAATTTCTAGACTACAAAACCCGAGAGGCCCATATTCCACCTAGAAACCACGGGAAAATATTGTAAAATCATGGAATTCTGTAAATTAAATGTATTTAAACATAAATTCTTGGGACCATTCATAATATTAATCTTCATTTAACTTCGTATTCATCAAAGAAAGCTGCTCTTAAAATTGTTGGACCTTGATCTTTGCTCTACTGGACTTTCTTTCTTAGAATCTGCTGGGAACGATGTCGCAAAAATTGGCCCACCCTAATATATATATCTACATATATATATATGTGTGCATAACCATAGCCATATAAACAATTATCCCTTGCAGAATTTAAATACTGCACTCTTTTGTTACATTTATTTGTATTGTAGAATCCGAGTCCAAAAAAATTGGACCACCCTAATATATGTATATATGTACATAACCATAGCCATATAGAACCATTTATACACTGCTTAAATTAAATACTGCACTTTTTTGGTTAGAATTTTATGTAGACTCGCAATCTGAAAAACAACTGACCCACCGTAATATATAATATTATACATCTACAACCATTTAGCCATTGCAGAATTTCAATACCTAAAATTTTTTCCTTAGAATTTTATGTAGAATCCGAGTCCGAAAAAAATCGACCTACCCTAATGTATAATATTGTACATCTACAACCATTTAGCCATAGCAGAATTTAAATACCTAAAATTTTTCCTTAGAATTTTATGTAGAGTCCGAATCTGAAAAAAATTGGCCCACCCTAATATATAATATTATACATCTATAACCTTAAGCCATTGCAGACTTTAAATACTGGACTTTTTTGTAAGAATTTTATGCAGGATCCGAGTCCGAAAAAAATCGACCCGCTCTAATATATAATATTATACATCTATAACCTTAAGCCATTGCAGAATTTAAATACTACACTTATTTGTAAGAATTTTATGCAGGATCCGAGTTGGATTAAAATTGGCCCACCCTAATACATAATATTATGCATCTGTACCCATTTAGCCATTGGAGAATTTAAATACTGCACATTTTTTCTTAGAATTTTATGTAAAATCCAAATCTGATAAAAAAATCGTCCCGCCCTAATATATAATTTTATATATTCATAACCTTAAGCCATTGGAGAATTTAAATACTGCACTTTTTTCTTAGAATTTTGTGTAGAATCCGAATCTGAAAAAAAATTGGCCCACCCTAATATACAATATTATACATCTATAATCATTCAGCCATTGCAGAATAGTGTTTGTGTAGGTTTAAAATTTACGAATTTTCAGTCAGCCATTTTTATGACCATGGTAATCTCCATTCGCATAATACCAGATAGTAAATTCTGCTGAACTATAACCGCAATCCAGCCAATTTATCATTTTTATCCATTATTGTTGTTGCTCGGGTTTGTTTTTTGCTTGAATGCATTGGTGGCATGCTTGTGCCACTGTGGCAGATAGTAAAAGCCGCATTGTCGCCACCATACTGACCTTGATTTGGCTAAAAGGCGGCGATGAAGCAACGCGAAAGTTGCCTTCTGAAAAAGCGTGAATTTTTTTTTTCTTTTATTCCGGTTTTTTTATCCTTGGTTTCCCTTTGTTTTTGTTTCGTTTACTTTGTGCATAAAACTTTTGCAGATGATTCGTGCGCTCTTGTTCAAATGGAAGGCTGACAGTGTAATATTTATGTGTTTAGGTGAGTTTATATGTATGCGTAAATGTGTATTATGCTGGTATTAGTGAGGTGATAATTTTGGCTCAGTAAGAAAAAAAAGTTAGATATTTGCTGTTTGTAATTTATCTCTTTTATGATGCATGGGGGCAGAGAAATACACGTGCAATGGATATTACGAGGGTTGCTATCTCACTTTTGAGATTGGCAAACGAAAATAAGTTGGAGGAGGTACTGGTAAATTGAATTTATGCGAGGGAAACTAAAGTTACGATATGTCACATTACGTGCTTGCGGTAAAGTATTATTATGCGTAAAGTATTTATTTTTGCTGATACGACAACCTTCATGAAATTCGTCCTGTACCAAGGATCAGGATTGAAATGGAGACACCAGCGAATCACGATTGCATCCCTGTTAAGTATGAATCTGAGCATTCGGAAGACTCTTTTTGAGGTTTGCGCTTCGACCTCATTGTCTTTTGTGCCCGATCATGTCGCAAAGTACGAGGAGTGCCTTTTATATGTCGGGATTAGAGAACAAAAACAAATTTTAATCATCGAAAATCACTTTGTTGTTTTTCAAAATATTCTCCATGAAGATCTATACTCTTTTGCATGCGTTTGAACCAATTGTCGAAGCACTTTTGCCACTCTGAATGAGGTACCTCCAAAACATCTGAATGCCGCAACCGCTTCTTCAGGTGTCGAAAAACGTTGACCTCTCAGTTTGTTTTTTACGTACGGGAATAAAAAGAAGTCATTCGGTGCCAAGTCAGGACTATACGGCGGATGACCCATTAATTCGATGTTTTGGGTGCTCAAAAATGCAGTTGTTTGAGCCGATATGTGATAGCTCGCATTGTCCTGGTGAAGAGTGATCCGTCTTTGGCGATTGGTTTTCCAAATTTTTTGGAAGACAACTGGCAAACAAATGGTTGTGTACCACTCAGAATTTACTGTTCTGCGTTGCTCTAGCGGTACGGTTGCGACATGTCCAGTTTTTCCGAAAAAACAGGCGACCATTTGCTTGGAAGTGCTTAGTGCGCGAACAACTTTTGTTGGATTTGGCTCATCTTGAAACACCCATACAGTCGACTGCTGTTTACTTTCGGGCTCATACGCGTAAATCCATGATTCATCACCTGTCACGATGTCATAGACGTGTTTCGAAGCCCCGCGATCGTAATTTTTGAGCATTTCCTTCGACCAATCGACACAAGCCTTTTTTGAGCGATTTACAAATTGTGTGGGATCCAACGCGAACAAATTTTTTTGACAGTCAAATGTTTATGCAATATTGAATGTATGCTGGGCTCATTAATGCCTGAGATTGTCTCAATCTCACGATAGGTCACATGACGATCTTGCAATATCAGCCCGCGCACAGCATCAATGGTTTTCGGAACAACAACTGATTTTGGAGTGAACTATATTACGACCACGATTGAATTCACCATACCATCGATAAACACTGGTCCTTGATGGAGCTTCATCGCCAAAAAATGAATTAAGTTCATCCATGCAATGTTGCTAAGTTAATCAACGTCGAAAGTTGTAAAAAATAATCGCACGAAAATGTTCACGATTTAATTCCATTTTTGGACCGAGATGAATCTTTTAAGTTACTGTAAACAACACAAATAGCGCTGGTATTTCAAAACTTTCTGAGTACGTAAAAGCCAAAAAGTGTCAAACTTTTCGATACAACTGTCAGTTGCCAAATTGCAACACCAGGGTTGCCAAATCCCGCCATATAAAAGGCACCCCTCGTAAATGCAATTTTTTTCGTCAGTAGTTTCTACATATAAATTTTCCAGCATTAGTCCTTGAATCACAGCCCGTAGTGTGCCAGCTTTCATCAAGGAGAATTCGAGTGTCCCAAGTAAGGCTTGCTAACAACTTGAAGTTTTTGCTTGCAAAGTAGGTATGAGTAAATTTGTTGAAATTAAATGAGATTTTATTCAAGTGCTGTAGGCTATACGAAGAAATTTTTGAAGTAATCAACGTCGAAAGTTGTAAAAAATAATCGCACGAAAATGTTCACGATTTAATTCCATTTTTGGACCGAGATGAATCTTTTAAGTTACTGTAAACAACACAAATAGCGCTGGTATTTCAAAACTTTCTGAGTACGTAAAAGCCAAAAAGTGTCAAACTTTTCGATACAACTGTCAGTTGCCAAATTGCAACACCAGGGTTGCCAAATCCCGCCATATAAAAGGCACCCCTCGTAAATGCAATTTTTTTCGTCAGTAGTTTCTACATATAAATTTTCCAGCATTAGTCCTTGAATCACAGCCCGTAGTGTGCCAGCTTTCATCAAGGAGAATTCGAGTGTCCCAAGTAAGGCTTGCTAACAACTTGAAGTTTTTGCTTGCAAAGTAGGTATGAGTAAATTTGTTGAAATTAAATGAGATTTTATTCAAGTGCTGTAGGCTATACGAAGAAATTTTTGAAGTGAAACTTCCGTACGCGCGTCAGAGTATAATTTCAAGGACGAGCTAATTTCACACAAGCTAGTGGTAGTTTTTCATGCGACTTGGTTGCGTGAAGACAAGGAAATCAGTTTACTGAATTTTAACTGCATCATCCAGTGTAAAAGAAGTAATGTTCGAGCCGGAGGAGTCGCTATCTATCTACCACAACAAAAATGATACCGTGAATGTTCTCACACCACACTTACGATTTGCCGCTGTACAGTCAACATCAAATGCAGCTATAGCAGAAGATGTCGGTGATATTTGTATTTCTGTGTGCCGTGCGATAAATGTACACGAAAACATATTAATTGTGGGTGTCTACATAACTCCAAATTCACATATCAACGACATTATCGCATTTCTACATGGTTTGTTATTAAGATATACTCGCGATGGTAGTAAACTTCTTCCTCAACGCGCCGATCTGAAACCTCTCATATTAACTGGATATTTCAATGTAAATTTTGCATCGGACACTTCCATGAAATTAATAGAGTTTTTAGAACATCAACTGAATTTACAAATGAGTAATTACCGTTATATTTCAACAACGAAATCAGGAACAACGATAGATGCCGTATTTTGTCGCTATATGGACACAATCGAGTCACGAACATATATATCCTATTTCAGTTACCACAAACCGATTGTATCCACCGCTGCTATGGTGTATACCTATGAAATGAGACTATTTTTTTCAATTTTGTTTTTTATTAACAAAAAATGGTTAAAATTCAGGGTTGTTAATATTCGACGTACCCATCTGGCAACCCTGTATCTTTTGACAGAGACGTCATCGTCGCTTAATGACATACCGCGTTGGAAGCGTCAGTCCAAGCAGATTTTTATCATGGAATAGTACACGCCACGCGAGCGCTCCCAAATTGTTGAAATTTACATTCAACAAAAGAAGTCAATTGTGAAAACTGAACGAGCGTATAAAAAATTAAGTAATGTGAAAAGTGCGCCTTCTAAGCACAACATTAAACGTTTGTACGAAAGTACATTTTCGACTGGTGATGCCAACCAAGGCGATCGGATGAGAATATTGCTCTTGTACGGGCCAGTGTTGAGATGTCGCCAAGGACATCCCAAAATCGCCGTTCTCAGCAGTTGGGCATTGCTCGGACCACTTTCAAAAGAATTATCCGCATTGATTTGCATTTATTCCCGTATAAGATTCAATTGTTGCCTGCGGACAAGCCTCGTCGATTGCCCAAAGAGTCATAGATATGGCTGAAGATTCGTCGAATATGGGCATCCCTGTATAATCCTCAAAATAATAGCCATCGCTAGCGACACATTTTTCCCATCCCAATTTGTGGATGCCGCGCCAAAAAAATTGGCCGTCTTTGTGACGCCAATTGTCGTTGATAGCGTGCACCGTCAACTGTTTCACCTGGTTTTAATAGCTCGTACCAAATCATACCACGCTGATCCCAGAAAACACACCGCAGTGC
This sequence comes from Anastrepha obliqua, assembly GCF_027943255.1. Taxonomy (NCBI): domain Eukaryota; kingdom Metazoa; phylum Arthropoda; class Insecta; order Diptera; family Tephritidae; genus Anastrepha; species Anastrepha obliqua. The sequence continues at coordinate 25,017,669 of NC_072893.1, read as the reverse complement.
CTTGCGGCCGAAGCGACTTGGTTTGGCCGTTGTTTTTGGCTTGTGGTCGGGTGGACCATACGATCATTTACGCTTGGGATTGGAGAAATACACCCATTTTTCATCACCCGTAACGATTCGATGCAAAAACGCCTTCCTTTTGAACCGGGAGAGCAGTATTTCACAAGTGGTTTTTCGGTTCTCTTGCTGCCTTTCAGTCAGTTCATGCCGCACCCATCTTCCGACCTCTAAAATCATGCCCATGTCTTTCAAACATTTGGAAATGGTTTTTTGGTTCACTCCCAACTGCTCTGCCATCATTTCTTGCGTTTGACTATCATCTTCATCCAACAATGCTCGCAATTCGTCGTTCTCAAACGTTTTCGGTGGCCGGCCACGATCCTCGTTCTCCACGCTAAAATCACCACTTCGGAATTTTTCAAACCACCTGAAGCACCGTGTTCTACCTAGAGCATGCCCACCATAAGCTGCTATAAGTATTTGATGAGCTTGAGAAGCGTTTTTCTTCAATTAATAACAGAAAATCAACGATGTCCGCAAATCGTAGTTTGAAGGCACGAAATTCGACATTTTTAAGACCGACAAAAATGCATTGTTGTATGAAACGTAACAAACAATGAACTGAATATCGTTGACAGATGACAGACGAAAAAACAAGACATTTGTGGAGGTTTAAAAATACTTCTAGCGACATCTTTGGACTAATAGCTGAAAGCTTCATTTCATACGTATATACCAGTATATGTACATATTGTTTTTTATTAATTTGCTTTCTTTTATTTTTTTTTTTTTAATTTTTGTTATTGTCTTACAATATATATATGTATATATATATATATATTTTTTTTATATTTTAATTGCTTACAATACTTCATTTTCTTGTCTCTAATTTGCTTTTAAATTAATTTGTATAAACTTGATTTATTTTTTTCATATCATCATTACTTTTACTATCATTTCCACTCTTTATATAATTTCTCCGCTCCATTAAGTTTGAATGGTTTTGTAAGTTGTCCTCATATTTCTTTTAAAATCATCAATGACTTAATTGTAGTATTGCCTTTGCCAGCCGCTTACACGCCTTTCCCTTCGCACGGTGACATTCGTTCACTCATTTCGCACAACCAATTTAATTCCTCAATTCAAGCAGCGTCGTAAAGGACGTAAAATACTGGCGCTTGTGACACTCAATTAAATATGCCGCTCTCAAGACATTCACAACATTGGACACTGCCGCCATTGCTCGTTTCATTTTGCTTCTTGTGGCGCCCATCACTTTCACATTTGACAGGAGCTTTGCTTCATTCTATTTATAGTTTTTTTTCTGTTTTGTATTTGTGAGTTTCTTCTCGGACGTTAAATGCGATTCGTGTGTATCCTGCCTCCTTCCAGGCAGTCCATAAAGCAATACCACCATTACCATCACCAATCGCACTGCTTTGGTTGTCATTGAGTATCTTCAACCGGAAACGGAAGTGATATAAACACTGCTGTGCTGCAGCACACAATTCGAGTGTGCCAAACCGTAAAAGTCAAGCGGCGCTGGCCTGTGCTTCGCTGCTCCTCTATTCTATGCCTTGATTGCGCCACAACTAACCTTACTATTATTCTATTAAACGCTGTCAACTACTGGCCGTCGAGCAATCGAATATCATCAGTAACATTTCCCGGGTAGCTTTATAAACTACGAAACCAACAACAAGAACAATAAATGAAATCAATTCATTGGCGGCGGCGCCTCTTCTTTCAAAGGTATTTGCCAATTCACCACATAGTGAAAAAAGTGCATGCTGTTTGTCGTTTGAACTGAGAGCAGGGGGCCCTCCCACTGGCATTGCAGGTTTTTTCCACACAAAAAGTAGGTAACGGCTGTGTGCGGTTAATAACATGCTTGGACAGTTGTTGTTTTGGTGTTGGTTTCTGTCACTTGGGTTTTAGCTCGTGGAAAAAGTGCCAAAGGAAGTGAGTAAATAAATGAGCTTTAAAATGAGGTAATTTATTCAAAGGACCTCTTGTCTTAATCGACGATTACAGCGTACCGTACAGAATGCGCAAGACACTTGGCTATTGTAAATATTTTAAGCTTTCTCGGCTATTGGGATGAAAGCAAATTAATTAACCCTGTGGTTGTTTACTTGGCTGATGTGATATTTTCCATGCATATCTCATTAATGAACAAAAAACTCTAATGAAATGCTGAAAATATTATATTATAAACATTAAGTAGATTGGGGAAAATGATGAAAAATCACATGGCTGAACATGTTTTGATGACGCAGCGATGACAAGGGTAACTGCCGCGTTGCAAGAAATGCGAACACTGATTGATTGATATTTGTTTTTCGTTTAGCTTAAGCTGCATTTTTGAACAAGGCTAGCAGTGCGTAAAGGGAAATTTAATTAATTAAATATTTTCATAGAAAAAGCGATTAGCCTGAGGAAATGAAGGAATGATAGCCCCCCTCGTCACAGTCACTTTCAATGAAGCAGTGGCATCAGCACTTCACACGTACTGGAATATCTCACTTCTCTGCGTTTGCTGATTTAGGCAATCCGTTGTGAGTTTCGTTGGTTGAGAAGACGCGCGCTGACTTTCGTGTGCTTTCATTGGGAAGCTCATTGGCATTGGCATCAATATGTAGGAATTGCTTTGGGTAGTATGGGTCAAGGGGGTGCTGGTGGATGGGTGAAGGGCGCAGCGGTGATACCGTCATCTGCTAGGCAAATGTTACTTGGTTTGGTCCATAAAATTCAATACAGGGCTGCCCATATTCGACGGACCCATCTGGCAACCCTGTATCTTTTGACAGAGATGTCAGATCGCTTAATGACATACCGCGTTGGAAGCGTCAGTCCAAGCAGATTTTTACTGTGGAACAGTACACGCCACGCGAGCGCTCCCAAATTGTTGAAATTAACATTCAACAAAAGAAGTCGATTGTGAAAACTCAACGTGCGCATAAAAAATTAAATAATATGAAAAGTGCGCCTTCTAAGAACACCAACGCTTGTAGGAAAGATTTTCGACTGGTGATGCTCTTTCTAATCCAAAGAGGCCAAATCAAAACCGGCCAAGGCGTCGCCATGGACATCCCAAAATCGCCGTTCTCAGCAGTTGGGCATTGCTCGGACCACTTTACAACAAATTATCCGTATTGATTTGTATTTATTCCCGTATAAGATTCAATTGTTGCCTGCGGACAAGCCTCGTCGATTGGAATGGGCCTAAAGAGTTATCGAAATCCGTCAGGTCCGTCGAATATGGGAAACCCAGTACAGCTACTTTGAGGCATGCGAATATTCTATTTCTTCCTCGCAAATCCGATATATTTGCTGCTATGGTCGTTCGAGTGATACTTCTAAAGAGCAGAAGGAAATTTGTACTTACTGGAGTTAAAACTGATGATCCGAACATCTTGAACTATTATATTATTTCTTTAACCTGCGAGCTTGAAAGAGTGCGTCATTTCTTCGGCCAGGCAGGTATGCAGACTACCAGGCATTTCTTTCGTTATATTTCTCAGACATTCAATTGAGCTGAATGCTATTTTCTATGCAAAGAAAAAGCATATTTGAAGCATAGAGTGACAACCGCTCCTCTTCGCCAACGGACACGGTTTCGTGCTAGGCATCTCAGCTTCTGTTGAGTGCCGCCAGGTGGTACGTGGTCTGCCGATTCCTCTACCAGTTTGCTGGAATGGATCCCAGCGCAACGCTTGTTTAGCGACATTGTCATGATTTTTCCTTATCGTGTGGCAAATCTATTACCATTTCCTTTTTTTAATTTCTGTTGCAACGTCGATCTGGTTAGCTTGTGCCAAGAACTCGGCGTTGGTTTCATTGTTCGTTCCCAGAAAATTCGCGAAATGACTTCGTCAGCGATTTATGAGCGTTTGCAGGCGCTTCGTGATATTCACAGCAGCAGAATTTGTCAACGGTTTCGAACTGTTGTGGAGCTACAGATAGTGGAGTCTTTGCGATGCAGAGATTTCGTTTTCCCGATGTTGACTTTGAGGCCGGTTGGTTTCAACTTCTTCTGTTCCATCTACGCCGGCAACCTTGCCATTCAGTAATTGTTTTATTGCAGCAGAGATTTAAGTTTTGTTTTAATGAAAAGTAATAAAATAACGTTCTCTCTTTTTCTATTACACATGCAAGTCACTAACTGCTGTTTTTTCGTTTTTTTGCCAATACCCAAAGCAAAATCTGACAGACAATCTCGTTAAACAAATATTACACGAACATCTTCTGAATACTTTTGAATGAAAGAGAACCATGAATAATTTACAAATGCAACGAATATTAAATTACGCTTGAGGAGGCCTTAGGAAATAGTTTAAGAAGCTTATATACAAAGCCCGCAGGATACACTTGGATCTATGCGTGAGTGTGCGTGTATGGGCAAGAGTACCCAGTGAGACAATAAACTGGTTGAAAGTTGCGTGTTCAGCCGATGTGCTGCTGTGAATTAATAGAGGTTTTCAATCAACCATTCAAGTATTGAAAACATAACCTGTTAACAGTAAATTAATAAATGTGCCAACAGAAAGCCTTTTTAATATATCAGCTTTCATTTGTAGAGGTAAAAAAATGTATTTCGAACTGCCAATTCATTCGTTGCTTTCAAGCCATTCAGGGTTGACGTGCCGGTGTATTTTTCTACAATGAAGAGACCCGAGTTTCGTGCAGTGATAGAATCCTTGATTTTAGAAGTTTTATCAGTAACTGAAGGTCATGACAAAATGTTGTAAGCGTCGAACAAATCTGTTTTTCCATTTCCAACTTTACATAGATGGGTTTAGTGTTGAAACGCGGTCGTATGGGGAATGGTTCAGAGTGAACATCTAGAAAGGCAAAAGCCAGAATTCACTGAGGAAGTGTATGACATTGTTTGCGATGATCCAAGTTTGACTAAGCGTCAAATTGCTGATACCATAGGAATCTCAAATAAACTTAAAAAAAAGCTATGAAATAGAATTTGGCTGAGCTTTCGTAAAATCACTACAGAAATTGTGTAAAATTGTTGTAGTGTTATTGGAAAAGTGTATCAAAATGAGGCAAGCTGATTTAGAAATTCATATACTTGCATTTTGGTTTCTTCCTTTCAATTAACGAATTCAATTCAAACAATTTTAGCACTCGTAAAGGGCTCCAAAAATAGGAATAACATTTTATGTTTTTCAAAAAATCAACCAACACAATCCAAGGATTTTTAGCACTCGTGAAGGGCTCCAAGAAAGGAAAAAAAACAGGTGCAACTTATTTTTATGTTTTTTTCACAATTTATTTTAAGTTTATAAAATATCAAGGCAATGTTGTGCTGGTAAGTGAGTTTTCAGAGAATTACAAATGTACATCATCCAAAGTTGTTTTTTAATCATTTTTCCCCCCTGTGCACGATTTTCATTTTTGTTTTGTGCATAAGAAGAAAGTTCGAAACATTATCAGGAAAAAATTATCAATAACCAGCAAAAATTTTGAGCGACTTCAAACATGCATTTTTTTGCACTAAAATTTAAAGGGCTATGAAACTGCGTACCCAGTTTTTTTATTTTATTTTTTTTTTTTATTCTAAAAACTTACTAAAAAAGCTCAAAATTTCGTTGAAAATTTATAGAATTTTCCTAACTTTTGCACAAAGTTTGAAATACGATTTATATGGCTTTTTTGTAATGAGTGAAACTTCTTGCGTTTTTGTGCGACTCTTTTAAGCTTCAACTCTGCTACTTCTGAGCTGTCTTTTGAACATTTTTTTTTTTAACTAATTAAATTTGTTGACCATATTTATGGAACACTTAAGCTTAAGGCACCAAGAGACGTGAAAATTGAAGGCTTTGAAAATTGAAGAAAAACAATCGGTATCAATTGAAAATCGTTGGTATTCATTAGATCAATTCTTTATTTACAAAACAAACAAAAAACCGAAAAAAAAGAAAACACCCCTAATAATATTTGTTTCAATCACTATAATAAAAAAAAATTGCTTCCTCTGACGTAACACATGCGACTGTCGTAACTGATTGGGCTGCTCAGGTACGTCTGAAAAAACAAAAAAATCGGTAGATTATTCATCAGGAGATATGCTGCTGTGGCGGGTTGCAGATTTATAAAAAAAAAAAGATAGATAGATATTATATCTGTTTATTGGAAAATCAAAAAAAAAAAGATTCTTTTTGACGTGAAAAAAGGCCAAAGATTTATTCGACAACTGAAGACAAACCAAAGTTCCCGCTCTTAAAAAAAAAAATAGAAAAATTGACGGCCACAAGTCTACTCAATAACATATTAAAAATTCAAATCAATCGGTTCAGTACTGTTTGAAAAATTACCAATGCCAAGTCGTAAAAATTTGTTTCGAGAAAAACACGGTTGACGCACTTAAACCTGGGCGTCGTACTCCAAACCGGTCTCGCTTTAACGGACTGTAACGTCTAAACTACAACGAATTTCATATACAAATTTAAAAGTATATTTTTGAAAGTATAAACTATCATAACATGAAAAACAAAATATAGATTTTGTTTGAAATTATAGACCAGAAAGGTGCCTGAAACCCTTTTAACCCCAGAGCGGATATTTTGGAAATTTTACATTTTTATGCCAACCTTTTAAGCTTAATTTCTCCTATCCTCTGAGTGGATCTTTTTGGAAAACATTTTTTTTTAAATTAATTTTATTTATAAAAGACTTGATTTTTGAAGGTACTTTCAAATCTGCCCAGGTTGTGTAATATTTTTCCGAAATGCTCTGCCGACATATATTATAATAGGCTTACGAATTCCGAAAAGCAGTACCTATTTTTTTGTATGGGTTGTGATGCGCGATAAGGTCCATATAAAAGGTGATCAGATTAGAGGTACTTTATCCAATAGAGTTTTTTTTTGACAGACCACGCGTGACTACTGTCAAACTAAGTACATAATTTTTGCAGTATTCATTGACATTTCATCAAGGAAAGACTTACGCCTCAACAACGTTCGCAAATCGTAGAATTTTATTACGAAAATCGACGCCCTGTGAAAAGTGTTCATCGAGCGCTCAGGCCAACTTATGGTGTTCAGCGATGAGGCCCATTTTTGGCTTAATTGCTACGTCAATAAGCAAAATTGCCGCATTTGGACTAAAGAGCAACCCGAAGCCATTACATCCATTGCAAACAACCGTTTGAAGCGGCCTATGGATTGGAGCAATCATCGGCCCATATTTCTTCAAAGAGGAGGCTGACACCAATATAACAATGAATGGCGAGCGATATCGTCCCAAGATAAACGACTTTGTGGTGCAGGAAATTAAAGCCTGTGATCTCCGTAACATTTGGTTCCAACAAGACGAGGGATGGCGCTACTTGCTATACTGCCTGTGAAACTATGGATTCACTGCGGCATCGATTTCGGTGAGCAATTCATATCTCGTCTCGTCTAAGAACAGTGGATTGGCCACAAAGATCGTCTGTGCGGGTATGTAAAGTCTAAATGATTTGTGGCTTCGATTCAGGTATTGCAAGCCAACATTACTAAAGTTATTTGCGAGATGCCGACCGAAATCCTACAGCTAGTCACCCCTGGGCTAGTGCACAAACGTGCAAGGTCGCGAGATCCTTCTGGCCAAAGGTAGAGCGGGGACGCTCGAGGAACCTCCTAAGGCTAATAAAGCGGCAGCTCTCGAGTTTAGTGGTTATCCTTACTGGACATTGTTCGTTAGGTCAGACTTAAGATTACCTCAAGTTCGTTCTGTAGAAGCTGTCTTGAGGACAAGGTAGAATCACCTCAACACCTTCTTCTCGGTTGCCCTGCTCTCGTCTGGCATAATTTTAGAAATCTGGAGTCTCACTTTTTGGCTAAACCTGCGGATATAGCGGGTTTAAATATCATACATCTGGTGAAGTTCGTCAGTAACTGGATGCAGCTAATTACGAACGTAAATCAGCCACCGTCGGCTTGTCGCAAGTGCTTGGTTATCATCCCCTAAACCCAAGGGTCCTTCTTCCTTCGCTTCTTTTCTCTCCTTCCCCCTGTATGGCCTCACAATGAACGGATTTTGAATATTTGTCCAAGTGGGCTCCAAGCAAGGGCACCCATTTAACCTAACCTGACCTAACCTATGTTTAAGGATGTAGACCAGTAGTCGAGGGCCAGTGTTTTATTTATAATTATTACCTTTTTAATAAATAAATTACTTGCTTTCATATCTCGATTACCCAGTAAAACAAACTAAATAGTAAAAATCACGCCCGAGTTTTTAGCCCGCCTTACAGGGAAGGTAGTCACACAGTCACCGTGTGTGTGTGCAAGCTCATCAAAAAGCGAGTAACTCATAAAGAATACTTGCTCCAAGAAACAAACACATAACTGCCAGCCATTGTGTGTCTGTAGTAGTACATGAAGCACATAATAATTTACAGAATAAACAAAGAAATTTCATAAAACTATAGAAAGCAGAAGTGCTGAAAGTAGCTACGTTGAATGAACGAAATACGTGCTGAAAGGCTGCATGCAGAATATATATTTGTATGTATGTGTGTGCAAAACTGTACCATACAAGAAAGTTGAGAGCAGTGGATGAGTGAGCAGAAAACGTGCGAAATTTAGCCCTAAGACTTGGCTGCGCCAAATTCTCGGATAGCAAAGTTGTAAGCACGAAAGTCTTGCCAGACTCGTTGAGAAGAAAATCGACAAGAAATTGAGTATACATGCGGCAAACACTTGCCACAAGGCAAGTAAAGTAGCACAAAGACGACGCATGCACACACACACCCATGTATGCACCTATACACACACAGGCAGCTACTTCTGGTAATTGAAGGAAATAAATGCATTGAAAAGATGATAAAAGTTCTAAAGCAACACAAACTCCTCCACTCAACTCAACTTATTTCGCTCGAGTGTGTTGGTGGTGGTGGTGTTGGTGCAGCAGCAACAATTCTTTGGTGTTTTGTGGATATTATTTCGAATGCAGTTGTGCAGAATGAAACTAAGAAAACTAAACTGATGTTGCTGCTGTGGAGTGGTGCAATTTTCAAATTAAATTGCAAAACTGCGAATGAACTCGAATAAAGAATACGAATTAGAAAAAATGCAAAGGGTGTGTAGTTAATTTATTTCAAACATTACCTGCTTACTTCACTATTCTACTTCCAAAATCAGTGTCGTTCTAATGCTTCAATACACCTGATAGAGCGCATTCATGCATTTGCCTTTACTCACTATTGAGAAACACAAATCGTTTGCGATCAATCACATTTGTATGCGAAAATTTCCGTTTCGCTGTTCATTTAGTTTATTCTCAGCTTTGTGCAGGTGCGCGTATGTGTGTGTGATTTTCTTATTTGTTGTTTGCTATCAATCATTGCAATCTGCTTTGCGTCCATTTCACTTGGCTCGTTCTCTCACTTGCTCACTGCCAACTGCCGGCTCGGTTGTGATAAATGCAATTTACTATGAAAGGGAAATTGGTTGCCATTCGTTGATTTACCAAACGGCACCGATGACAGTCACTTTTGATTTAAAGGAAATTCGGTGTTTCGAATTTATACATTTACACTATATATACCTAAATTGTGTGTGTATATGTGTGTAAGTGAAGGACTCTTGCTGCCTCAAAGTCATGCATAAATGTTGACCTTAAGCCCCATCTCACTATTGCGAGCTTAAGCTCATTACTTGAGTTGAAAAATAGCATAGCACAACATTGCATGGCATTAGCATATGCATACATAGCATAGCATAGCATGGCATTAGCATCTGCATAACATACCACAGCATAGCATAGCATAAGAATGACATAGCACAGCATAGCTCATGCATAGCATAGCATAAGCATAACATGGCATGGCGTTAGCATATACATTGCACAGCATAACATAGCATGGCATTAGCATATGCATCGGATAAGCATAACATAGCATGGCACAACATAGCATAGCATAAGCATAACATAGCATAGCATAGAATAGCATTGCACATGCATAGCATAACGTAACATAGCCTGGAAGATGCATAACATAGCATAGCTATGCACAGAATAAGTATAACATAGCATAGCACAACATACCGTAGCATAGCTCATGCGTAGCATAGCATAGCATAACATAGCATGGCACAAGCATAGCATAGCATAACATAGCATGGCATTAGCATGGCATAACATAGTATGGCACAGCATAGCATAACATAGCATAGCACCGCATAGCATAGCATAAGCGTAACATAGCATAGCACAGAATAGCATACAATATGCATAACATACATAAGCATACCATAACATCGCCTGGCAGATGCATAGCATAGGATATACACACATAGTATAGCATTGTTATATTTAGTGAATTCAAGTTCAAATGCTAAAGATGATTTCCATATGAAAGTTGAGTGAGAAACTAAATTTAATTAGAATTAGCCAAAGAACGAAAATTGAGAATGTTTTTTAAACAATTTTAACATCAACAAACTTAGCAAACGTTGCTGAAATTCCCGCTAAGAAATCGTTACCCACTACCCCTTTTTAGAATTATTCTCATCTTCGCGGCAGCTCATTTACTTCTTGAAAAGATTATAATGATTACTTATTGCAAATTGACAATTTTATTTGGCATTGCTTTGACACAAACACACAACACCAAAGTCCATGTAAGCTTGAAGCTTCAACTATTTGAATTCGAATTCAATACAATATGACCTCCCAGTGCTGCATACAAACGAAACAGAGACAAAGTTGAAGTTAAAACTTGAACTAAGTAGTTTAATTCTGAGCCCAACCTCAATCTTACGCATGAAACACAAGGTCCGGAAATTATATTTTGAGCACCGAATTCCTTACTTTTCCAATGGTCTCGAAAATATATTTTGAGCATTGAATTTATTACTTTTCCAACTACGATTAACACCGAACACGGGACTCTCTTTCCACATGATCCACATACATCTTTAGTCCGTAGAATTCATCCAGGCCTAATGTGGTCTATGTCTTTCTAGGGAGAGATTTGAGATAAACGTCTGAAAAAATTAATCACTAAGGATTGCCCTGATTATGGTATACTCTCTCGTCTTTTAAAAACCTTGGGTATATACGATTGCCTACACAAACTTAATATCCAAAAGCTGGACATACCAAGTTTGTTTAGATGACTCTGAATTCTGTAATGTATTTCCGTTTGCTGGAAGAATTTTACTGAGCAAAGCAAGAGCTGAACAACGCATGCAAATGGTATGACAGCGCGGCGTTAACTTGGAATCGAAATAAAACTGTATTATTTCAATTATTCTTCAAAATATATTCAAGGCTGGTACTCACCGAGATTTTCATCGACAACCCCAGTAAAGGGAATAAAGTAAAATATGACGTCTCACACAGCTATTCGCGAGATTTTTCAACACTAATGTAAACTCGATGGCCACAGAATTTAGAAAATTGGGGCGGCTTGTGCGCCGCCAAATCATTTATTACGCTGGAAGAGGAAACTTTGGTGCATTGAGCACAAAATTCTTCTGTTTTTAAAAGTAAGAGCTTCCTAGGTAGGTAGGCAGCTAGGTAGAAGTAGCAGTCGGTCTCTAAACCAACTCAATTGGACCGCTGCTGATCCCCTGGAATATCACGGTAGCACGGTATTTGCTACTCCTCGTTAAACTATTTGGCTTTAAGTGCAAACCCATTTATTTGACTCACACTTATATCCCTAAGATCATCAGTATCATTCAAGATCGACGAGCCAAAGTATCTAAACCTAGTGGCATGCCACGCAGGGCAGTGACAAAGAAGATGTCCGATAGATTATTTCTCCTCCTCATTCTTGCAGCTTCTGCTATAGTCGAAATGAGGTACGTTCAATCGTTGATTATGTCGACCTAGAAAATAGTGGACTGTGTAGTAGAAGTAGAAGCCATTAAGCAGTTTAAGAGCTTTCTAACTCCTATATAATAACAATACAAACTTGTAATTCAAAATTTTCCAAACTCTTAAAACCATGTAGCGTTGTGATATTTAGCTACATCTATCCAAATTAAATATGGAGGTTTGGTGTGCAAATGAACCAGCGCTTAAAGATAGGAAAAGCGGAATAGTTCACGTTAGAGGCCGTAAAGTAGAAGACACAAAAAACAATACTACGGTATTGCGCCACAGCATAAATTTCAATTGAAATGGAAGATGCTCATGTCAGACAAATTTTCGTATAAACCACACTCACTCATCGGAGAAATAAAATTGTGAGCTCCCGATTTCAAAAATAGTCTTGGCAGTCATTTGTCATTATTAAAGTCATTGTCTTGTAGCGCAATTAATGTCATAAAAAAGTCTTATACCATAATTATTGACATGGTAAAAATCTCTTAGCATCATTAATGCCATAGAAGAAAAAATGTATCAACTTTATTATTGTGGAAATATTAATACCAATATTGAAATCACAATACCTGGAATCAAGGAAAACAGTATATACAATACGCAATGTCATAGAAGAAACCATGCACCAGAATTTATGTCACGGAAGAAATTATTTACCACAATTAATCAAGTTTAAACTTCACATGGATTAACGTTTTTGAAAGAAAGGAAATAAAATTAGGTATGTAAAGGAAAATGTTTCATTCAGTCTGTTGAGCTGTCCAAAAATATGCGGCGCAGGAATGGGTATGCCTGAGAATGTTGACAAATTACAACTGCAATTCATAAGAAAACTTGTAAGCTCCCAAGCTGTTCACCTCATTAAGCTATTTATTTAGAAACAAGCATCGAGTGTGGTCACATTTATACGCTTGCATTGCACTTAAATGATATCCAAAAAACAATCTTTGCATATGAGGGTTTGAGGCTGGCTCCCACGTCTGCTGATAAAAGTGGTTTAAAAATAAATCTTCTCTGGGCTAATGTTTGAAATCAAATAGGATTGGCTTACAATTTGAAATGGGGCAAAAGGGTGTTTGAAAAAAGCAAGTGGGCAGAAAAGAGCGAAATATTTCTAAATTGTATTAACACTACTAGTAAGCAAAAAATGTGGAATAGAGCACTAAACAGTACAGATAGAATATATAAAGAAATGGATCATAGTGTAGGCCAAAGTTGATTTAAGGATGACAAAGAAAAATTTTAAATTTCATGGATTTCTAAAGCCAGAAGTAATTGCATTATGCTAATGGCCTTTCCAATAAAATCTGCTCTTTATGCAACTTGAAGGAGAAGGCAATAATATATATAAAAGATATATCAGATTTTTTATAAATATAAAAAAGACTTATTATTGTTTATTAGTATTTAAACTTTATAAAAAAATGTATTTCAATTTTTCTTTACAAAAATTAGTATATAAAAAATCACGGGACCCAAAAACACATGACCTAATGAAAAAAATGTTGCTCCAATCCACTAAAAATTACATGAAAGCAATCAAGATTCAAGCAAAATGAAATTTATTATTTTTACTTTGGTTAAGAAATTACGCCCAATGAAATCGCTATACAAGACATAATTTCAGTGACTCCACGGCGTATACGTAATTTACTTCGGAAGCGTTTGCTGAATTAAATATATCATTTATTGTGACAAATTACTAGCCCAAGGCTTTCTTAAAAACATTTGATCGGCAATACCGCGAGAGTAATAATTTCCAGAATAAATATTTTTATTAAGTGAAAAAAAAAAAAATAACAGTAGTTGAAGCAACCAATCAATTTCGCTAATGATAGAAAAAGTAAATTGTCATCAAACCAAATCACTAAGAAATGTATTTTTGCCTAATAAAATATGCTCAATTGCTTCAAGAGCCGTTGAATGGGGTTACTATCAAAATTACATATTGGAAGAAAAACAAAAACATTTTTTTTTTTGGTTTTTGTCTAACACAATTCCTACTTGTGGGACTACTTACCATACCACCTTCCAAGGTCAATTGCATGCAAATAAAAGTAGAAGCACAGAAGTCACAAAGTCATTGGCATTATGTAAAGTATGTTTGCATGTATGCATGTCTGGATGTGTGTGTGTGCAGTATTTATATGCGAAATCAATGAAAACAGAAAGTCATCACCAATAACCGTCACAAATGTTCGGCTCGTGTCTGAATTGTTTTCGATTGTCTTCTTAATGAGACGATTTAATGTGCAAACGAGTTACGTACAAAATGGCATTTGAAATGATTTCATGTGGTTTAACGGTAAATTGAATAAAATAACAAGAAAAGTAGATTGCAGAAAAAGGCAATAAATCAACGACAATAATGAGCACACGAGCAAATGCGATGGCAATCGATATCTGATATGCGGAATTCCGCAAGACACTTTTTTGTTTTGTGCTTAGCAAATACTAGCTAATAAAAACGGTAAAAACGAGCAATGAAATGAATAAAATCATTTGGAGCAGAAATCAGCGCAATGTCTACTTTTAGGCGCATGAAATCAAAAATACGATGGGACGACGAAATGTAATGAATAGGGAAAGAAGTGAAATGAAAGTGAGTGGAAATATTCAATAGAAGCGGGCGTGCACGCCGATATGCTGAAAATACTTATTCTGCAAATGTAACGGCTTCGGGCTAAACACAAAAAAACAAAAAACAACACAAACAAAAAAAAAAAAAAACATCACCAAAAAAAACAAAAAAAAAACAGCTCAATCGCATGAACTCCAAATTTTTGCCACAAATATTCGGCATTGCCAACAAATTTATATAAAAAAAAGCAAAAACAAAAAAATGCGGGCTTGTGGCACGTTTTCGCATTGCCTACCAGCAAGTGTGGTTGTGTGGGTGTCCAATGTACCGTAAAACGTCAACGTAGGTGGTAATAAGCATGAAATGCTAAATGAAGATTATCATTCTGTGCACAACAACTAAAATAAGCCTTCGAGAAAAAAGGAAAAGGAAGGTTCTGCAGGAAAAGGAGTAGCATAAGTCATGAAATATACAACCGGGGAATTTATATGTAAAATATTTTGTGGCGCTTTTTTTGTTGCTTGCCGCAAATTGGCATTCATATTTTCGCTGCGTTGATTGTGGTTTTTTTGTCGCTGTATATGTAAGTATGTGTGTGCGTGTCTGAAAGTATATAAAATATGTTAAATGCGAGCGTAAATGAAATGGCTGTTTGTTTATATTTCGCTTTACGGGCGCGCAAGCAGGATAAGGTTGAGCTCTTTTTTTGCTCCACTTACAAAAAAAGGTTTCACTCGTCCGCGTTTCTCCTTTCGTTTGTACATTGTTTTTGTTTTTTTTGCTTTTTTGCTTTTTTCTGCGTAAGCATTTTTGCGCTTAGTGGTGAGCATAAATATTTGAAATAAATATTTAGCTTTGATAATGGAACCTGAGTGCAATTGTAGTAAAATGAACAGAAATATTTTTCTACTCGATGCTTTCTTTGGAGGTGAGGTCACTCTTGAAGAAATGTAGAAAAATTAATTTCTCCTGTTTTTGCTTAAAAGTTGACCTGCTTACACCTTTAAAACTAACTATTCAAAAGATTCGAGCAGGTTTAAAAATTTTAATAGCATAAGAATTAAATAGATTCAAGTGAAAATATTGCTTTATGTTTAAAAAACCAATCGTAATAAAGAAATGTATTTAATAAAAGACTAATTATTTATTTATTGGTGCGAAAAATTTCTGAATAATACTATTTTGAATTTTGGGATAGCATCTCTCAGTACGCTGCTTACGACGATACCGGAATTTTAAGCGCGTATTCTCGAAGCTACATACATTTTGCAACTCAGTGAGACTCATAACTCGTAACAAAATCTTCACCGATTAAATTCAAATTATATCGTTCTGCGTTGGAGTGGCATTGGTTTTTGCGATATTTGATGTTTACTTTTTAATTCTTGGACGACCTTTCAAGTCTTGATTTGGTTTTTGAAATCCTGATTTAAATTTTGATTAATTTAAATTTTGATTAATTTAAATTTTGATTTTTTAATTATTTTTTGTTTTTCTTAAAAAACTTAATTTTTCTGTCAAATCTTAATTTACTTTGAAGATTTTAAATGATCTTAGTTGTTTTGAATCTGAAATTTTTTAAAGATTTTTTCCTTTTTAAGATGAATTTAAAGCCCTTTTCTTTTTGAAAATCCTATCTTTTTTAACAATCTTAAGTTTTATTAAATCCATATTTTTTAATTTTTTTAAACCCCAATTTTCTCAATAATCTTAATTTTGCGCGAAAATCTTAGTTTGCTTCGATTTTTCTGAAAATCTTCATTTTAACACAAATTTTTTTAAATCCAATATTTTAAAAATCTTAGTTCCGTGTGAAAATATTTTTTTTTAATATTTGGAATTTTTTTTCTAATTTTTCTTCATATTTTTAATCTTGTTTTTTAATATTTTATTTGAAAATCTTAATTTTTTTGCAAATCCTAATTTAATGTTTCTTAGAAATCTTAATTGTGTTTTAAATTTTGATTTCTTTTAAAATTTTAATTTTTTTTTAATTTTTCAATTTTTTTTGTTTGTTCTAACTTTGTTAATAATCTTGAATGTTTTTGTTTGAAAATATATTTTTTTGAAAATCTTCCTTTTCGACACAATTTTTTTTAAATCCAATTTTTTTCGAAAGTCTAAATTTTATTAATTTCGATTTTTTTCTTATTTTATCTTATTTTCCAAAATCTAAAGTTAATAAAAAATCGCAATTTTTTTGAAAATCTTGCAAACCTTTTTTTTAATATTTGGAAATCTTTTTTTTTTTAATATTTGGAAATTTTTTTTTTAAGGTTTCTTAATATTTTTAATCTTTAGTTTTAATATTTTATTTGAAAATCTTAATTTTTATTGCAAATCTTAATTTAAATTTTCTTTACAAAACTTAATTGTTTTTTATAACTTTATTTCTTTAAACATTTTTTTTGTTTTTGATTTTTCAATGTTATTTTCTTTTTGAAAATCCTAACTTTCTTCATAAACATCATCTTGAGTTTTTTTAAATCTGGATTAGTTTTCTATCCAATTTTTTTAAAAATCCTAATTTTGCGCGAAAATCTAAATTTTGTTGAAAATCTTTTTTATAAATTCTATTATTTCAATCCAAATGCTTTTAGAAATTTTAATTTTTTTTTAAATCCTGAGTTTTTAAAACTTTATTTGCTTTGAAAATCCTAACTTTCAATAATACTGTTTTTTTTAAATCAACATTTTTTCAAAAACAATTTTTTCAAATCTTAATTTTGCGCGAAATTTTTAATTTCTTGCAAATCTAAATTTTTTGCAATATTTAAATTTTTTGAAAATATAAATTTTTGTTATGAAAATGTTTTTTGAAAATTTAATTTTTCTTTGAAAATTTTATTAGTTTTTTGAAACTTTAATTTTTATTGAAAATTTTATTTTATTTCAAAGTTAATTTTTTTTTTTTAATTTTAATTTTTTTTTTGAAAATATAATTTTTTTTTGAAATTTTAAACCTTTTTCTTTAATATTGATGATTTATTTAATTTATCTTTATTTTTAATCCAAGTGTGTTTAGATATCTTAATTTATTTGTTGTAAAAATCCTAACTTTTTTAATAAACTTTATTTGTTCTTATATTGTGTTTTTTTTTTTTTGAAAAATCTTCATTTTGCATGAAAATTTACATTTTTCTTAAAATCTAAATTATTTTTAAAAATCTTAATGTTTTTGTTTGGAAATCTTAATTTTTATTTAATATTAATTTTTTGTCTTAAGTTGTTTTTGAAAATCTTAAGTTTTGAATTTGAAATTCTTTCTGCACAAATCGATGTATCAAAAGAAAGAAAAGAAGCTCACAAATAGAATCTGCGTACTTGAGAATCGAAAAAACATTGTTTTGTGCTCTCTGTAAAGTAAAAATTGCCGCTCCTGTTGGAAATCGGTGCCGCCGCCATTTTCTTTAAAAAAAAAACTGTTTTCAAGTTGGTATATAGTGTATACATATATAATTGGCGCGTACACCATTTTTGGCTGTTTGGCAGAGCTCTTCCTCCTATTTGTCGTGTGCGTCTTCACGTTGTTCTAAAAATGGAGGGACCTACAGTTTCAAGCCGACTCCGAACGGCAGACATTTTTTATGAGGAGCTTTTTCATGGCAGAAATACACTCGGAGGTTTGCCATTGCCTGCCGAGGGGCGAGCACTATTAGAAACAACTTTTTCTTCATTTTGGTGTTTCACCGAGACTCGACCTACGTTCGCTCTGAATTCCGAATGGTAGTCACACTCCAATCCATTCAGCTACAGCGGCCGCCAAGTTGGTATATTCAATGCATTTCTTCATGTACAGTAAAGCACTTTTTCAGAATCTGTATTCACTTCATTGTCCTGCTGAAAAAATTCCTAAAATATCTTATTTTCTCCGCCTCTCCAGTGGTCTGGCCACTTTATCAACCTTGTCGTAAAATCTATAAAAACAACTCATTTACATAAATAACAATATAATACAAAAGCAAAGTGGAATTACTAAAAATGTTTATTTCAACAATACCTATAATATATATTTAATAATATTTAAAAAAAAAAATGTTTTGTCTTTATTTTTTCAATTTACAATTTTTTTGTTATGATGATATTTATGAGAATAATTTATTCAAATAGCATTCCCGATAAGGCTACATTTTTTATGCTATTTGTTGGGCCAATATCTGCATTTTACAGCTGCCCTATTTGCATTTTACTAAACGAAATTTGTATCCTTTTTATCTCATTGCAGGTAAGCATTGCGAATGATATAATCGATTGTTGCCGTTTGTTATCGTAAGTATGAAACATTTACGTTACTCGAACCTTTTTAATCCTTTTAATCGAACAGCGACCTTTGGTTCAGTGTCTCTTGAACTGCTTAACAAATAATGTTATAGTAATAATGGTGGGTCTGGTATTAACTAAATCGCAAAGGAAGTGAGAATTGTGAATCAAAGTAGCAACTATTGTTTTCGCATTTTCTTGAACGCGTTCGGCGTGAAAGTCTCAGAACTACAACAATTTGAAAACTGTAAGTCTTCGATAAAATCAGAAAAAACAAAAAAGTGCGACACATTGTTCTTCACCATGGGAACGCCATCTCTTACACAGCACCTCGAACAATTAATTATTATATGATATTTGAATTAGAAAAACGATCGCATTATTGACTCTTTGCCAGTGTTCTTAGTTAGACGACTTCTTTCTGTCCCCATTCTGTTCGTTATTTGGCAGACGTCTCCATACGTCAAAATGAATTATATGGTGAGCGCTTTTCAACAACTGAAGAGACACATCAGCCATTAAAAAATTATGTTCTTGAGATACTAACTTCGGAGAGGAATAAATGTTTCGAAATCTCGTTTCTTCCAATAAAAATGTATATGCATATGCAAATGATTAAGGTGAATATTTGAAAAAAACATGTGGTTTTATCTGTTTTCCCAAAAACTTTTAGGGTTACCCACATAAAATAATAAAGTTAACAATAGAAATAAATATGAATATATTATATAAAGGGATAACAATAGAAATAAATATAAAAAAAGGGTATGCGTTTTTTTTTTAGTATTTAAACTTTATATATTAAAAAAAATTATTTTAATTTTTCTTTACAAACATTAGTATATAAAAACTCACGTGACTCAAAGTACAAAACAAAAAAATTGCTTCACGGTCTGCATCATTTCTCCTTGAAATGTTGATGGATCTGTTAAAAGTAAGAAAATTGTTGTAAAATAAAGTTGTAGTTATAGTCTGTGGAGCCTGATCTTTGAATTTCGAAAAAATTTTGCAATTTACGATATTTAATAAAAAGTGTGCGTTTTAAGACGTAAATGTCACACTTTAATTATGTTTATAAAATTCTTTAATAAAAATATCAAAAATCCGTCTCGACAGGCTATACAGAAAATACTTTCGAATATTTGACAAAAACCGCATCAAAAAATATTAAAAACTGTATGGGTTGTCATGCAGACCGTGCCGGAAAAAGTTGTTTCGAGAAAAACGAGTGCATTTCGCTTGAGGTCGCGCGCATTTAAAGCGAGAACTTAAAACGGATTGTTTAATTTATTTTGTTACTGATCAGTAAGCAATTGTTGTTGTTTAAGGTTTTTCAGTGGACGAGATTTTCTGGCATCTTTTGTTGCTTTCACAGTGTGATTCGTGCGTCTTATAGCCGGCTCGAATGATCAAAAACGACTACCCTTTAGTTTCATAAACCTTAGCATATGCACTCTACACATACTCTCACAATATTTTATAGATGTCCCTATACATACTTTAGAATAACAAAAAAACGGACAGGCTGAAGGCTCCGAAGGCAACGGCCAGCTGCTTGAAACGAAAGGCAGCTACCTGTGCGCATGAAATTCTCGTCGGGCAGTTACATTTTCTACCATAACTTTGTATCTATGGGGAATTTTTACAATCGACTTCCTCAGAAATACGCCTAAAACTACAGGGTGGGCCAAATAAGACCTACTAATGTTAAGCACAAATAACTTTTTTTTATTTTTTGACATATTTATTTTTCTCTTTTTGTTATTGAATTGTTATAATTGAATTGTTGGAAATTTATTATGGAACCCTACCGCGAGACCACCAACAACGACTACAATACGCTATTCGTTTTACACAATTATCTACACAAATTAATTTTTTAAATAATTTTTTGATGTCGGATGAAGCGCATTTCCATTTAAATGGTTATGTCAACAAACAAAACTGTAGATTGTGGGGCTCTGAAAATCCAAGAGCAACACCACACCAACATCAGTTGCACCCATCTAAATGTACTGTTTGGTGCGGTGTTGTGGCCACTACAGTTATCGGTCCATATATCTTCGAAAATGAGGATGAAACGTCGGAATCGATTTCAGGAGCTTCTTACAGAACATTGATTGAAAACTTTTTGCGGCCCATGGCGGAGCAGTATCCTAATTTGTGGTTTCAACAAAATGGAGCAACTGTACATACTGTGGATACTATGGACCTGATGCGTGGCATTAGTAGGTCTTATTTGGTCTACCCTGTGTAAAGAATAATAATCTGTAAAAAAAAACACAACGAGATTTTTTTTTAAAACGATGGACCTAACCCCTTAATCTTGATTTTTTTGTTAATCTTGACTTTTTTAAGTTATATTTGGTCTGGAAATTCTATATTTTTTGGTTTTTCAAATCCTATTTTCCTTTTAATCCAAGTTTTTTCAAAAATTTTGTGCGAAAATCCTAATCTTTCTTGAAAATCTCAAATTTTGGTTTGAAAATCTTTTTTATCTAAAAGTTCTGTGTTAAGTCCAAATTTTTTGGAAGAAATCTTATTTTTTTTAAATATTTCTTTTTTAAAGTTTTATTTGGTTTGTTTAACCTTTTAATAATTTTAATTATTTTGAAAAATCTTAATTTTGGGAAAAACTCTTAATTGCTTTCATCTTAATTTTGTGCGAAAGTCTGATTTTTTAACTCTAATTCTTTTTAAAAGTATAAATTTTTTTTGAAACCTTCATTTTTAAAGCTCTATTTGGCTTGTAAATTCTAGCTATTTTACTAATCTTAAGGTTTTTAAATCTTATTTTTTTTAATCCAAGTTTTTTCGACAATTTTAGTTTTGCCCTAAAATTTTAATCTTTCATGAAAATTTTAATTTATTTGAAAATCTTAATTTTGTTTGGAATTTTTTTTTTTTTTTAGATCCTAATTTTGGTTTGAAATCTTAATTTTTTAAAAAACTTGATTTTTCTTAACTTAATTTTTTTTAACTGTTTTCATAATCTTAGGTTTTTAAACTCCTATTTTTTTAAACCTTATTTTTTTTAATCTTAATTTTTTCAAAGCTTTATTTGTTTTATTTAAGTTTTTTAAAAACTTTAATTGTTTTCAAAAATCTTAATTTTGGGTAAAACTCTTAATTTTTTTATCTTAATTTTGTCTGAAAGGCTGAAACCTAATTTTTTTTTTAACCTTGATCTTTTAAAGCCTTAACTCCAATTTTTTGTTAAATTTTTTTTCTAAACTTGAATATTTTAAAACTTTATTTGGCTTAAAGATTTAATGAAGTTACTTCCTCCATCGATGCATAAAATGCCCAACTTACACCTGGCGGACAGCAGCTCTTATAAGCCGAAAATAAATACTAAAAAACTTGTTACGTCCTCGTAGTAGACAGTCTAGCCAGTCTATAAACCATTTTTTTTTACATCAGACTACTTGCCCGCATCCGATATTCTTCATTAGTCATTTACTGTCAGTTTAAGGCCCGTAGCATTGAAAAATAACATTTTTATCATCCACCTCATAGTCTATATCTCGAACTGCTTACCTACTCCCACTCTGTCTCTGTGTATCCCACTTAAGCCACTACTAAGCTCGCACACAGAGTGGAATACGAGATGTAATAAGAAAAAGACTGCTCGCCTTCAGATGAGCAACTAAGATAAATTGCAAGTAATCATCTTTTAAACGGAATTGGCTAACGATTTAGAACTCTTTAAAAAAAGGCTCTCCATATTCTGCCTAAAAAGTCAAAATTCTGCGGAATCGCTGTTTTCTTCACCACAAAATTCACGTTAAAATTTTAATTTCGATTGATTAGATTTTCGAGCTATTAAGTGAATTCCACAATTTTCTCTTTATCTCATTGCATTAGAAATCTTCGCAAGTACTTTTAGAAATGCCTACTCAAGCATTGTTGACAAATTTCAGCGTTCACCCATACATATGTTTTTATTACTCCATCGGCACGTGTGCACACAAATTAATTTAATTCATAATTTAAACTCACTCAAATATATAGAAGGACATTTCCATATAAATGCGTGGGTGTTCTGCAAGCACTGCGCAACATTTCACAATTAATATTTATTATATTTTCAACAGATAACCTACATTTTCTTGTGCTAATATTTATGAGTATGTATGTACGGACGGACATGCGTATGTTTGTACAGTGACCTGGTAAACAGTTTAAAACATTCTCGTTGCTGACAGTGCCGGTTTGAGGGTGACACAACTTTTTCATTTGACCGGTAATAAAATTTATATTCGATATCATTTACATACACACCAGCAAAAAAGAAGTCAGAAAAGGAGTATAAAGGTGGTGGTACTTGAATTGGCAACAAACAGTGGGAATACGTCCTTACTGGTAGTATCCAATATTAAAAGGATTAAACAACTTATAAATCTCATTGAAATAAATTGGAAATGCTCACAGTTATTTTGGCCGGTCACTGAAGGCTACGAAAGCAGCTGCACAGAGTCGGTCTAACGAGTCACGACAGTCGGTTCTACGTTACCGAAGCGACCCGGATTTATATATTTCTGGCCAAGGACTGTCACTCCAGCAGCATTCCCCGTATGTAAATGTTGTGAATGTTTATGCTGCTACAACAACAACTCGGCCTAACGACTCGTGTCGAGTCTGGAATACCACATCGAGAGAAAGAAGTAAACATTTCGATCTGGTACGGCCGAAAGAGAAGTACACGCGCTCAGCTCAATCTAGTGCCAGCATACATAGATTTCTTATAAGAACTGAATCAGAATGAAGTACTGTGAAGAGTAGTATGGTCAAAGTTTATATCTCTCTTTCACATTTAGTTTTCATTACCAACTTTGATGAAAAATAGCTCTACACATCATTTGTTTGTTCTAAAGTGGAATCTGCATTGTTCTTCTGGAGATCATGCCTGCCACTGAACTCGAATTGAACGTATCCAAAAAGTTTTCATTGGCTTTGCTCTACGTTCACTTCGTTTTCATGACCCAATTCGCTCATTTTCAGGTGCCTGCTTATCAGTTTGAGATCTCTGCAGTCTCAGCGATCTATTTTGTCTTTATCTTTCGTGTTTGATGTTATTGAAGGTGTTGTGGATTGTCTCTACCTTCTGAAACGAGTCTATATTAAAACCCCATCTAGAGCGAGGAGATATATGTAGAATTTTTTCTAGATAGGAATAAGAAATTTGGAAGCCACCCATTTAGAAAGGGGCTTGTCTTTCGTCTATACACGGGCATCGGTTCATTTTGTTTGCCAACCCAGAAAGGTACGAAAGTATGTGAGGAATGGTTGAAGTACCACTCTGGCACCCTCCAAGTAGCACTAAAGCGCCATTTTGAGATCTCCAACGGGCAGATATCTACAGCCAACCAGAGTTGTTGATGTAATGGCGAAGGTTCATGGAATTTAAGTTGGCGCACTGCTACAGGCTGTGGAGGAAAGAAGCACCCGGTGGCCTTAATCGTCTAGCTGCCAAATCCGGATATTTACACAGAAAGTGCTCAACTGTCTCCTTCTCTCTGAAAGGTGCCCACAGCTTCTGCAATGGGGGTTAAATGGTAAACCCAGCTCTTCTGCGTGTGTGCCGATCGTCCGGACCGAATGACCTATAAACACAGCTACGAGTTTGGAAATTTAATGGCGTAGTCTTCCCAGAACTCGCTGTTGTGTGCGTCTGTTATACTCCATCTCTTTTGCACTTTCCTTAAAAATAAGCTGTCCAGTTCCGCTTTAACAAGAGTCAGAAGAATGCTGATGACGTGTAGGAGATGTCTGAGACTAATTCAGTCGACCCTTTCCTGGCAAGCTCAACAGCAATTTCTTTTTCCTCTATGTTTCTATGTCCTAGAGCCCAGATCAGAGAAATGTTACCTGCACACCCAAAAGATTTGATCTCTTCCTTACAGGAGTTGACCAGTTTAGACATGCACCAGCTGGACTATCGCAAACAATTTAAAATATCTGCCTCGCTTCTGCGTTCCCTAAGTATTTTTGCCAGTGCGATTTCGCAAAATTTAATTAAGCTCCGGACATGAAACTGAATTGAAAAGTTGTCTTTCATCGTCTTCCTTAGAAGCGTCATAATCAATTTGTGTTCAGACGAATGCTCTGCTTAGGAAATAAGTAAGAGCACTGTGCGTATTTAGTAAATGTTTGTGTAAATAGAGATTAGTGTGAATTGGAGTGTAAGGAAGTTCATTAAAATGAATTGCTGGTGGTGTTTTGTAGTTAGAAATTCGTAAGTAGAAGCAGTGCGTACATTTGTAGCAAACAGTATTTACACTAAATGTGGTTTTTTGGTTAGCCTGCCACGTGTGGCTCTATGCTCCTACTTGGAACTCTAGTAATTGATGATGATGATGCCACGCGCTATGCATTTAATGGATGTTGAGTGTGGATTTATAAGTAAAAAAAAAAGAAATTAATTAGTACAAAAATTGCCAATATGTCGGCCAGTGAGAATCGACATGGAAATACAATTTTTAACTTGTTAAACACCCCTATAAATATGTCGCATTTACACACTGACTAAATCGCCGACTAATATCGAGGAACTGCAAAACTCGCTAGGAAAGAAATTCGCTATGGAGATTTTTGGTTAAACAAGCAGTATAGAGTCAACACATACCAAAAGGGCCTATATAGCTATGAAGCAGTTTATTTCATCCTAAAACATATCGATTTTGAAGTGGCCAATCAAAAGCTCGCCCAATTAGAGACTTGTGTAGAATAACTTTAAGCAGAGTGTGTAAGACATTAACAGCTCAAAGAGGCTTTTTAATGGGGTATAGAAAAAAGTATTTAACAGTAACAAAGTAAAAACACCGATAGTAAAGGGTGTTTTTTTTAGAGGTTAGGTTTTCAAGTTGGCACTACTTTTTTCGTAGATGGTCTTTTTGACAGCTGTCACTTGATTTATGCTCAGTTTGGTTTGCCATTTCATAATGAATAGACTTACACCTGATCAAGCGCGTCGCACGTTTGGTGAATGGGCCCAAAACGAGATGGCCACCGATCCCGATTTTCACAAGAAAATTTTGTTCAGCGATGAAGCTCACTTTTGGTTGAATGGGTATGTCAATAAGCAAAATTGTCGCATTTGGAGTGAACATAATCCACAAGCCATTGCTGAGACGCCGCTACATCCTCAAAAAGTCACTGTTTGGTGTGCTCTATGAGCAGAGGGAATCATTGGTCCATATTTCTTTAAAAATGAAGCCGGCCATAATGTTACAGTCAATGGAGAGCGCTATAGAGCCATGATTAATGACTTTTTCGTGCCTGAATTGGGCGATGTTGATGTGGACGACCTTTGGTTCCAACAAGACGGCGCTACATGCCATACAGCCAACGCAACAATCGATTTATTGAAGGAAACTTTTGGTGAGCGCATTATCTCACGCCGTGAACCTGTGACGTGGCCTCCAAGATCGTGCGATATAACACCGCTGGACTATTTCTTGTGGGGCTATGTGAAGTCGCTTGTCTACGCAGATAAGCCCGAGACGATTGACGTCTTGGAAGAGAATATTCGGCGCGTTATTGCTGACATACGGCCCCAATTGGTGCAAAAAGTGGTCGAAAATTGGGCCTCTCGGCTGGAATTTATTCGAGCCAGCCGCGGCGGCCACTTGCCCGAAATCATTTTTAAAACATAATGGCAAACCCTTATCTTTATAATAAAGCTAAATTCTTGGCCATAACATTAAATTATATACGTTTTATTTCATCTTGAAAACCTAACCTCCTTATATTCTTCTCGATTGCAGCTTCTACATCTATCGTTGTACGGCCACCCCATGTTCCTGGCACGGCCTTCCAAAGCCCAGTTTCCCATTATTGTTGACGTAATTCTGAATATGTCTGCTCGTGGCTTTCTTAACAACTCGTTTGTTCTGGATTTGTTGAAATTGGGCCACGTTTGTTTAGTTATTTTGCAGGTATCCATGTTAGTCCATCTGTCAACGGCTTGCTTCTGGATGCATTTTTGATCTCTCTAAAATCAAAATCTAAAGTGTAAACAAATAGTGCCAATAGAGAGACCAAATAAATGCAATAAAATTAATCTACGGTTACTACGTGCTTTCATTTCTACTTTTAATAAAAAAAAATATATATATATAAAAAAATAATAAAAATAAAATAAAAAATAAAAATAAAATGAAAAAAAATGAAAACTCGTTATATATAACTTTTACTATTAATAAAAAAAATAACAAAATTAAATAAATGAAATAAAAAAATTTAATAAATAAAAAAAATTAAAATGAAACAATAAAAATAAATAAATAAATAAAGTAATAAAAAAAATTAATAAAAGCAAAAATCTTTATTTTTAATCTTCACTATTAATAATAAAACAAAAATAACAAAATGAAATGAAAATGAAAAATTAAAAAGTCAAAAAAAACTAAATAACAAAATTTAATTAAACAATACGAATAAATAAGTAAATAAAATATTAAAAAATAATAATAAAAGAAAAAATCTTTATTTTTAATCTTCATTATTAATAAGAAAAATAAAACCAAATTAAGAAATAATAATAAAAATAAATAAATAAATGCAAAAAAAATTATTTAGAAAAAAATATAAAAAATTAATAGAACACCAGAAAACATAAAAAAACATAAAACAATAAAAAATTAAGAAAGTTAACTCAGCCTAAAAAGCCTAGCTATGCGTAATTATACAACGTGAAGTACAAATAAAAATTTTTTTGATGGCGCCATCTTTTTAATGTGTTAGTGCGTTGGAAGTTCCATCCCTAGCTGACCTCCAATGAAAGCGTAGTGAGATTCGGTTTAGTGGAAGCGAAGTTATTGCGTCTAAAGTGTCAGTAAGTTTCAATCATCGGCACAAAAATGAGTTTCGAACAAAGAGCTAATATCAAATTTTGTTTTAAAAACGGATAAAACGTTTACCGAAATATTTTAATTGATGAAAAAATTCATGTTTATCCCGTGCCAGAGTTCATGAGTAGTTTACACGTTTCAGAGATGATTGTGAGGACATAAATTACAATGAACATACGGGCCCGCCTGACCCAAAACCAATAATCACCGAAAATTCTATCGAAATTGTTTGTAAATTTATCACAAATTAATCAAAATCATCGGTAAATTCATGGAATCGGAGTTGAGTATCTCAAAACGTCGATTTATCGGATTTCAACTGATCATTTGGGCTTACGGAAGGTCTGTGCTGTATACGTTTCGTTCCTCATTAGTTGGTTGGTTAGAGTGGTGATTCATCCAGAATCCAACTAGCGCTTCCACACCATTTTGTTGCCACATCCTCGTTACCAAATTGTTTAACAGTTATTTGCAGCAGGACTATATCCAGTCTGTGTGGTTTAGGAACCTTATTAGGTTGTTGACGTCTGAGCCAGACAGCTGCTCGAGACTCTCGAACAGCGGTTTGCCCAGGGTTGACATTCTGTCCTTCCATAGGGCAGGGCATTCACAGAGAAAATGGAAGATTGTTTCTTTTTTCTCCGGTTGTTTACAACTATGACAGTATGTGTTGTGAGGGATGCCCATTTTGGCGGCTTGTTCTCCGATAGACCAGAAGCCAGTTATGACTGCCGTAAGTCTACAGGTGTCCCGTCGTTTCATGTTTATTAATGTCGACGATTGCTTGAGGTTGTAGGTGGGCCATAACGTTCTGCTGATTTTGCATTTCGTCTGGTCTCTCCATCTACACTCTGCAATTCGAAGGTATTTTAGGGAAATTGCGTTCTTGACCGCACCTAGTGGGGTGAGTACTGGTACTGCAAGAGCGCTATTCATGGCAGATCCCCCTCTTGCCAGTTCATCAGCTTTTTCGTTACCTTCTATGTTCCGGTGTCCCGGTTAAGGTTACTCTATGGTTTTCACTCAAGTTGGTGAGGCTATTCCTACTTTGCTCCACCACTTTAGAGGTTGTTATAGTCGCATCCAGCGCCTGGATTGCAGCTTGGCTATCCGAAAGAATAGCGACATTGCCCTTGAAAGAGAAATCTGCGATTAGTAACCTACAGGCTTCCCCAATTGCTAGTACTTCCGCTTGGAAGACGCTACTGGTATTAGGGAGACGCACAGATTTTTCAATTCCAAGTCTCTGAGAATATATACCAGCTCCGACACCACAATCCATTTTACTGCCATCTGTATAGATTGTGGTATCGAAGGTGTTTAGAGAGAATCCCTTATTCCATTCTTTTTTAGATGGAAATTGTGTGGCAAAATTCCTATTGAACGTTACCATCGGGACGATGTAGTCAGTCCTCATCCCGAAGGACATTCCGGACAATGATCTGAAACATTCTTTCGAAAACCTTTTAGATCGCGCAAAACAGTATATCGCGGCCAGAGGGGACTATTTTGAATAAATAAAACCCAAGGTTAACAGAATATAGCTCCTGTCGTTTCGATTTTAGCTCAGTCTTGCTTATTTAGGACTTTACCTTGTATATGAACATGCGAATGTTATTACTTAGTCCTGCCATAAGTTCTGTTACAAGTTAAGTCCGTTATAGGTATGAAATTATAATACTTTTTTTAATGAAGTTAGGTTTATTTAAACACGTAAATATGAAAACAAAAATTTAGTTTTCATTCGAAATTGTCACCATTTGCTTTTACCCAAGCCTTCAAACAATTAGGCCATTCAGACTCTCCAAATCTCTGTGAGGTCTTCGACTGGCCATGTTCTTCAGTTCTAAGCACAAACTGTAGTCCAATGGAATCAGATTTGGACTTCCGGAGGGCCAAGTAGATGAACGCCTTTACAAGCAAGACACTCCCCACCAAACGATTAGGGGGCTGGATCAGCCCCCTTTGCGACTTCAGAAGTTTTAGCATACATTTTAAAGTTCTGCTTATTAAAAAATTCCTCAACAGTGAACATTTTCTTATCTGTGAAAAGAATATTTTCATGGCCGTTGACTGCGTGGCACCGAAGAAGCTGCTTGCATCTGTCGAGTTGTCAAAAGTTGACCAGTTGAGCGACGGAAGGCTTTCATGTGGAGATCATCTTTAATTAGTCTTGACATGGATCTGGTCGATACATTCCTTTTCCCCGGACATGATTTTCTGCTTTCTAAGCCGATTTCTCTGAATTCTTTCTCGAGCGGCTTTTACGGCTGCACTGGTTCGAACCACGCGAGGGCGACGACTTCTTTTTCTGTCTGTCACTTCAGACGTTTGGGAAAAACGATTGATCGTGCGGTAAACAAACATTCTCGAAATATTAAGTTTTTTCAGGAATTCGTAAATCTCACTTGTGCTTTTAGCCCACTTTTGTAATGGAATCAGTGCTTAGCTCCCCAGTCCATTGCCAACAAATGAAATTCGCCACGAATCTGCGTATAATTTACGAGGGGACGAAAATGCATATGAACAAAAACAAAAACAACGGAACTCTTTTGTGCGAATTTGTTCTTGCCGTATGCATTGTAAAGTTTGTCACAGGATTTATGGCAAGTCTAAGTGCATGCGTAACCCTTGCTTTGAGCTGTATTCCGCATGCATTAACAGTGCACTAATTCGTGATTTGCAGGGGAGAAACGCTGTTATGTAGACATGAACGTCAGATTCTATAGGATTTTCAAGGTCGTAGAACCAATTTTTAAGAAATATTTAAAAGAAAAAAGTTTACCTAAGGCAATGAGAAATTAATTCAGAATCCGCAAACAAAATTTGCTAACAGAAAAAATGCTTTTACATAAAAAAAAAGTTTCTTAGCATGAATTTGTTTTTAGATTTTTATAAAAAACGAATACACAAAATAAATAAAAGTGAAATAACCAAAACTGGTAAAAATGTTGAACACCCATTTCATTGTCTATGAGTATATGTACCTGTATGTATGTATGAATATCTTAATCTCCTGAGAAGTAAAAAAAAGTTGCTTGCATTTTCTTCACTCTGTCCATGACAAGTTTCCATGAAAAAGTGTAACAGCAGCAAGCACACGGCTTCAAAGAGTAAGTTTTTCCCCCTCTTTTTATAATTTTAATAATTGAAGTGCGCCACTTGCAGCTTAGTCCGGCGACGACTTAGCTCACTAAGCGTAAAATTTGAATTTTTTGCTCTCTACGCTCAATTGCCGCAAATGTAGGGTGTGAAATGCTTGCATTTCCTCTGTTTCAATTTTAAAGCGCAGTTTCCCAGAACCCTTTTCAAAGCCTATTTTTCTCGAAATGTGTAACTCTGCTGAAAATTGTGTAGGCTTGTCAATGCTACACAAGTAGAAACATACATACATACATGGATCTATGTGGATGTGTATGTGTATGCGTGTATGTAGGTGTGGCCTTGTGTTTGTAGAGTAACGGTATATTGTGTGTAGTGTAAAGTTTTGTAGCTGGATGCGTGTGCTGTGTGCCCAACTATTAGCTGCATCAGCATCAACTTTTTACTAGCGTCTCAGTCTTTTTGCTGCTTGCCTTGGTAAATATTATCGCATAATCTGTAATGTACCGCAACCAACACACGAATTCGATCATTTCGCTTGCTGCCGTTATTTGGGTCCCAATTTCATAATTTATACCTTATTGAATTCGACATTTTGACACTTTCACTCAATCGTTTCACACACATGGACACGTTTTAAGATTAGATATAAATTTTAGGTTCGAACTAAAGGAAAATTAAAAAAAAAAAAGAAAAACAAAATACCAAATCGGCGCTTACACCCTTTTTGGGCGTTTGCCCGAGCTCCTACTCTATTTGTGTGTGTCTTGATATTGTTGCACAAATGGAGGGACCTACAGTTTTAAGCCCACTCCATACGGCAAATATTTTTTATGACGAGCTTTTTCATGTCAGAAATACACCGAAGGTTTGAAAGAACAAACTTTTTCCATCATTTTGATGTTTCGTGCTGGGAGATTCGAAGTTTAACGCACTTCCGAATGATAGTCACGCACCAATCAATTCGGCTACGATGGCTGCCGTTCAAACTATGGGTGGTCATATTCAATTGATATTTCCTCGTTCATTCCTCATTTGGTCTCTTATGTCAATGAAATATTTGATTAAAGTTTTGGAGTCGAGCATTTCATGAATCTGATTGTCAATTTTTCGTGCTTTTTACGGGGGTCTAGTTAAAGTCAGTTCCACTATGAGATCAAGTTGATCAAGGAAGCGACAAACATTATCCCTTTACCGCCAAGAGTCTTTAAATCTCAGCTCCTACATCTTACTGATAAAACAGGAGTATCTTTTGAAAAAAAGAGCCGCATTTTAAGCTCTTGGGGAGTTCGGGAAAAACGTTTTTTACCAATGGCATCAAGATTGAAAATGGTACTATAGCTGAAAGGCATTTGGACAGCAACTTCAGATGTTGCAACGCTGTTTG
Source organism: Anastrepha obliqua (assembly GCF_027943255.1). Taxonomy (NCBI): domain Eukaryota; kingdom Metazoa; phylum Arthropoda; class Insecta; order Diptera; family Tephritidae; genus Anastrepha; species Anastrepha obliqua. The sequence continues at coordinate 24,985,646 of NC_072893.1, read as the reverse complement.
GATATAATGGCAACAGTCTTTCAAGCGGAAGTCTTGGCAATACTTAACCACTAGACTGGATAATTGTTGAAAGGATGGCAAATACAAGTAATTACATGAGAAAAGGGCACAGACAAGTTGCACTAAAGGCCTTAGAAACTGCTCGTAAATTGTCAATAATGAAGGGTTTTCCAATATCATCCAATTCCGGCCATAAAAAATCGTTAATCATCTCTCGATAGCGCAATCCATTCACCATAACTGTTGCTCCAGCTTCATTTTCGCAAAAATGAAGATCCAATGACTTCGGCAGACCATAAACCGCACCAAACAGTCACACGCTGAGGATATTCTGAGCCCCAGATCCAACAATTTTGCTTGTTGACGAAGCCACTTAGGTGGAAATGGGCCTCATCACTCACATGATGATTTTTCGATGGAATTCCGGATCATTTTCAGGCATTTCAACGACCCAATCAGCAAAGACACGACATTGTTGATGATCGGCCGGATTGAGTTCTTGTGTTAACTGGACTTTATAAGCCTTAATACCCAAATCTTTATGCAAAATAGACAAAGCTGGGTTTTCTTCAACACTTTCGACTACAACAAGAATGTTTTCGACTGTTCTTGAGCAACCTGCACGGGTTTTATTCTTCAAATCACTAACTTGTCCAACAGCTCGAATTTTTTCACCAATTTCTGTATTGCGGTCCGACAAGGTGCCTCACGATGACCCAAAAATACGAACCGTCTCTGTCAAATTTTCACCATTTTTATAGTGAATTTTAATAATTTCAATGCGCTGTTTAAGCGTGTATCGTTCCATTTTTATTAATGGCGTAGTTCCTAATTGTCCAATATCAAAAAATTACAGCGTCAAAAGTGACATCTATCGAAATATCGGGCTATTCAAAATAACACCTGTTATTGGAAGACCCTTAATTCGGGAATGTAAGTTAAGACTGAACTCTGTTGCAAAGTGGAATGAGGTTGAAATTGAGTGGGTCCAGGATGCCGTTATGCGCAAGATGACTATCTGGCTGATAAATTGGCGAACTGCGGTTCTTTGGAGTGCCCAATTGGACTGAAGCCAATACTAACAGCGACTGTTTTCGATTTACATCATGAAAGCCGTTGTTGCTATGCTGGAACTCGAAAAATATCCAAGTGTTTCCTGAAAAGGTCTTACAGGAAGCGGAGAAAATCCACTCAGAGAGGATGAGGATAGTACAGAACATTTTCTCTGTCGTAGTTCGGCCTTCGCCAGGCTTATATGATGGAAATGGATGAGCTAAATTCTATTTCCCTCAGCAAACTGATAAGATTCATAAGCTTGACTGGAAAGTTTGTAGAAGAGCTATAAATTCTCATCTACTAGATGTTTCTTATCGTTTCAGTTCTTCCTCTCTTCCTTAAGTAAGAGCTTGTGATGCAACTGGGACCAGCTCAAAAATTAACTTTTAGATAGATAGTCAAGCAGACATTCAAGCAATTACGTTTCGTTTAACGTCCAAGATTGTTCTTCAGTGCAGGGAGGTAGAGCAGGGAAGATTAGCAGCGAATTGTAAGCTGCATTTCTATTGGGTGCCAGGCCTTAAGGGAATTGAAGAGAACGAGATAGTAGACGATATAGCGAAAAACAGGACTTTGTCAACGGAATACCAAAATCTGTACGAATATTATACAACGAACTAGACGAAAACATGATCAGAAAATTCCGGACGAGATGGGAGAAACTGTCCACTTGCAGGAATGCTAAGACCCTGTGCAAATCTGACGATCACAGTTGTACTCGATTTATACTAACACTAATACGGAGAGATTCTAGAACTATGACAGGCGTGCTGCTGGGACATAGCGCAGTAGCAGCGTTTGCTTATAAGATAAGAATCTCGAACAGCAACGGATGCAGGGAATGGAGGGACAAGTGCTCAAAAGCAACTGTAGAGCGTAAATGCTCTTGTGACTCGGTTTTCAGTGTCCTGATGAAAAGTAATTTTTTTCTTTAGCAAACTGGGTATTTTTTCACGAATTTTTTCTTTCAGCTGGTCTAAAGGTTACAATAATATTCAGATCTACCAGTTTGCAAGTAATCCACACACGAAATCCTTTCAGATTCCAAAAACTGACCAACACTTTCTTGGCCGATTGCCGATTTCTGGACACGAACTCGTTTCGGAGACGAAGAACCAGTTTCACACCACTTTTTAGCCTCTTGTTTTGCTTTAGGATCAAGATGATAGACCCAAGTCTCAACCCCATTGATGAATCGAGGCACAAAATCCACTTTATCCTTTCGAAAACGCCCTAAATTTTGCTAAGAAAGTCCCATTCGAATGTGTTTTTGTTCCGTTGTTAGCGAATGCGGCCCCATTGTGCATACAGCTTTCTGAAACTCAATGCTTCAGTCAAAATATTGCTTACACTGCCTAATGAGATGCCTAGGACTTTACTAAATCTCTTTCAGTCACACGACGATTTTCCAATACGGTTTCCTGTATTTTTTCTACGATTTCTGTTATTGTTTCTGCTTTTGGACATCCTTGACGTCTTCAAGGCATGTACGACCACGTTTAAATTCAGCAACCCATCTTTCTACTGTACTAATTGATGGCGAAAAGTCCTTATGTTGTCAAAATTTGTTCATAAATTTCCGTTGCTTTTAAACCTTCCAAAAGTAAAAATTCACACACCGCACGATACTAAATTTTTTCTAGTGTACAAAATACTGTGACACGTGGATACTAAATGACAGATTGAAATGAAAATCCAATAAACTAATTGAGCAACCTAGTAACCAATTAACTCCATCTAGTAGCGCTATGGACCATACCGGACTATGCGTGACCACAAGTCAACCAGCTCAACCTAACCTAATCTTAAGTTCTTTTTCTATTCCTTAAGTACAATGGGCATTATTTGCTTGAATGCTTGAAAAATCCCAGTCATCCGCAATTCCATTCAATTCATTCCAAACGTATTTCTGAGTCCAGGTGCAGTTCTTATCAACGTCAGAATGTTTTTTATGACATTTAATTTTTTTTCTTTTTTTTGTATTTTTGTGCCAAATCTATAATCAGTGTGTTCTTATTTATCTGGCCATGAGTTTTCGCATAAATAAATACAACACATGTAAGATAAACGTGCATGTATGTGTGCGCGTACGTCTCCATATGAGTATCTACACGAAATAAGTAACAAAGGAAAATTTATGAGGCATCCTGCTTTCAGAGTTTTATTAATGGCGGTTGATGTGCACGTGCACGAGTACGGGTGTAGAACGGCTCTTTTGGTTGGCATGAATGAACATCCATAAATGCATATGCATGTATGAGTAAACTTACTTATATCCTTCATTTTGATAGGCAATTTAAGTATTGAAAATGATTTAGGGCGTATTCGGTTTTCGGTTGCTTGAAAATTCGTTTTTGAATTTTGGTTAGTCACTGTGTGATTGCTCGTTAGTGAACAAATAATGGGGGTAATATTTTATAATAGTTTTGTGGAATAAAAAAGAATCCCAACAAATGCAAATTATTACATGTTTACCAAAAGAAAAAATGTATATATCCGCAACTAGTTTTGGTGTAACAACTGTCGTTATTTCCATCGCAGCTCAAAGTGCATTCAGGTTAAAGAAGGTTGGCCTCTGGAGGTAATCCCCCAAGGGACGTGGTAGCATTTTCAACAGTTAACGTCATATTTCTCTGAACCCCAGACATATCTCGCTATCCGTAAACTGGAGTTTGAGGGTCGTGCCAGGGCAATCTTTCCTAGTAGGGAGGTTTGGAACGGAGGAAAATCTGTACCGAGGCTGTTGCCACTGTATTCACTGAGGGCTCCAAGATGAAGTCGGGAGTCGGAGCAGAGGTTTTCTCTAAATGAGCCAATTTATCTATTTCCTTAAAATCGTCGAATACTGCCAGTTCTTTTCAGGCAGAAGTCTTTGCGATCCTGCAGATATGCAAAATGCTTAGGGAACGTGGAATAAAGGGAGATATTTATTAAAAATTTTTCAGGCAGTCAAGCTGCGATCAAGACACTGACCTCTCCTGTAAGGAGAAGATCAAATCTTTTGGATGTGCGGGAAACATTTCCCTGATCTGAGTTCCCAGACACAGGAACATAGAGGGAAATGAAATTAGTGATGAGCTTATTTCTCAGGAAAGCGTAGAACTGATGGAGCTCCAATTTTTCATGTGCTAATTCGAAAGCCCTTTGGACCCAGTACAATAGGTGGTGAACTCAAAAAGTCTGGGAGACTTCACGCCATTCAATTGCCAAACTCGTAGATGTGTTTACCGGACGGTCATTGGACGATCGGTTCACACTAAGGAAAACTGCGGAGGCCTTTCAAAGAAGGAGAATGTAGAGCAGTTTATCTGCAAATGTCCGGGTTGGGCAGCTAGGCGATTAAGGGGACCGGGTGCTGCTTTCTTCATAGCTAGTGGCAGTACGCCAACTTAAATGCCATCAATCTTTTCTATTGTATCAACTCCTGGTTGGATGTAGATATCTGCCCGTTGGAAGTCTCATGATCGTATCGAAACGGCACTTTAGAGCTACTTGGGGAGTGCCAGAGTGGTAATTTAACCATTTCACCTACCTGCGGTAGCTCAGTACCGGGCACTCGCAGTAGTGAAAATAAGTGACATGAGTGCATTTTTAAAGATTTCTAATCAAATTTGGTTGAAACCAAGAAGTACAATAAAATCTTGGCTTCAAGTGCTTATCCATTCCTGAGTGGTCATTTGAAAAGCATTGCACCTAGGCAACCAATTGATTGTGTCGCGCTGCTTCCGAACTGCGGCAACCCTTTTTATACTCTGCCAGGTGTAGAATATTTCGTTGCCTAGTTAGAAGAATTCAGGAACATTATCTGTATCATTGTTTATCCGTGCTGGAATCTTCAATTCCTTTGTGTATGTATGAGTGTTTGCTAGCTATTAAGTCTAAAAAATGTCACAGCCAAAGGAGTTAAAAATTTTTTTTTAGAATTACTCTTGACGTGATGGCTTAAGCCAATAAATTTTATTGCCTTCTGCGACCCGGACGTTTTTTAAACAAGACTGCAAATTATTTGCAATTCTAAATTTATACGAATATTCTCATTTCCTCAATTCCTCATATTTGCAAAATGCTTATGGCGAAAATCGCTGTATAACTGCGTATTAAAAAGCTCTAGCACTGAATGGTTCATATGGGAATCGTAAACATAATAAAAGCAAATGCATTTGTTTTGAAGAGTGTGTGAGTACGTATACGTATATATATACATATGTGTGTGTGTGTGTGTATGCACATCCTTCATGGCAAGGACGATTGATGGCCGTTTGGGGCAATAAAAATGCAAAAAAGCACCATTCCGCATTCACAATAGACGTAACACAACGTGCCCAAAGAAGGGTTGGGACGGACGCGCCAAAAGCCAACTAAAGTGTCAGCGCACACACACGAAAGCGGAAGGTGGTGGTGGTGTAATGTCCGGCAACCGAAGAGGTAGCTCAATGAAATGATGTGGAAATGTCTATTCGGGGAGGGGGGAGATAGAGCGAAAGACAGGACCTGTCCGTGTCAGACATTACAAGACAATTGTGTTCGTTCGCCACTTGTTTTCTCGATTGTTGGCATTGTTGTTATGTGGTTATTGTTTTCATTTTTGCCCAACTCAACTCTGTTCTACGAGTATTCTGTTCTCTTCGGCTCAGTCGCTGCCTGCCCCCTGTTTGATCGTTCGTCAGCGGCCATTGTATGCGGTTTCATATTTCAATGGCCAATGGCTGTTGTTACTGGCGGCTGTCGCTGTTTTTTAGCTGCAAAAATTTGTGTTATGTAGTCCAAGTTTATACGTGTGTGTGCATTTGTTTTTTGTTAGTTCTACGAAAAATAAGTGTACCCAGTAAACAATGGTGTGTCGAAAATTGAAATGCTGTTTTAAAATTCGGTGTGCTATTCCACTCCACTGATTCGCTTCGATAGAGTGAAATTTTTCATTGATTCCCTGAACGTATTTGAGTGAAATTTAAAAATCTATGGGAATCCCATTATGAAACTTACAGGGATCGCTAAGTATATGGCAGTCTACGTTATTATTACAACAAACTAACAAAAAAATTCGGGCAAATATTTTTTAAATATTACCAAAAAAGTTTTTCCAAAAAATTTTTAGCAAAAAAATCGATTCTTTTAGTATATTCATGCCGAAATATAAATGTTTTCATAAAGTACCGAAGATATCTCACTTCACAATTTTAAAAATTAAATAAATCTAAAATTATGAATTTTTTTTTTTTCAATATTTTTTACAGTTGGCTCGTATTATTTTTGCGTGAACTTTTTGCGCAAATTATTAAAAACTATTTCATGGTCGATATTTAGCTCCTGGACGATGCTACGACTACTAGCCGGTCAACTCTATTGTTTCCGTCATTTTATCGATATTTTCGCCAATATTGACATTTTCTTTAAAATCTTTACTACGCGTGTAGCTTAGTAGACAAAGAGGGAGAGACCCGAGAGAGAATGAGAGAGAGAAAGAGAGAGAGAGAAAAAGAATATATATCTCAATAAATTCACAACATTTGCAGAGAATACAAATAGACAAAATTTACAAAAAACGGAGATGGGTCGGCCGGTGTAGGTAAACGCTGGACACAAACAGTGGCAACAACGCGCACTACTCCGAGCGTTTATCACCCGCAAAAACGCAGCGATTCCAGGACCGCAGCAACGGCAAAAATTACCGCAAGGCAATACCAATAAATCCGACGCCGGAATGGATGGCACTTTATAGTACGCACAAGTACTATGCAGGAAACGGAAATAAGCGCCAGAAAGTAGGCACCAAAAAAAAAAAACAAAGCCAAAAAAATTGGTGCCAAAAACCGCCCCAAACAGTGGGCACCAAGGAAATATAATGCCAAAACGTAGGCATCAAAAATATATTTCCTACAAGTTTGCACCAACAAACAAGCGCCAAAAAGTAGGCAGTGTTATTTCTCACTAAAAATTAGCAACCACAAGGAAAAACTCAGGAAAAATAGCCTAAAGTGTATCTGAGATACATCTAAGGCATAGCTTTCTCTCTCCTTTTCCTCTACGTTATATCTTTTTTCTCTCTCGCGGAACGAAAATGCGCAAAACGTTGCATGGCCTTGAAATTTTACTCTCCATTCTCGCTCGTCCATCGATGCCTAAGAAGTTTCACTTCAAAAATTTGCACATAATTAGCTGTTGCAGTGTCGTCACCATAATTCCGTATATTTTACAGTTTTTCTTTGTTAAAGCCAAAATGCAAGCCAGGCCGCTGAAATTGTGAATGGTGTTTAATAAACACCGAATCTTTACTTTCTTAGCTTCCATTTTTAACACCCTGTAACTCAATGAAACAAACAAAAACAGGAAATGATTTTTTTAGTGTGAAATGTCACCTTGAAAACGAGCGTCAACTTTAAATTGTTTGACCGATATTTTACGAAATATCGATCACCACAGCCATCTACCGGGAAGATAATGGATTTTTCCCCCCCAAACTTATATAATTGGTGCTAACACCCTTTTTGGGTGTTTGGCCGAGCTTCTCCTCCTCTGCCTTTTCATGCAGAAATACGCTCGGAGGTTTGCTATTGCCTGCCTAGGGGCGACCGCTATTAGAAAACACCTTTTCTATCATTTTGCTGTTTCATGGACGGAGATTCGACCTTACGCACTCCGAATTCCGAATGATAGTCACGCACCAATCCATTCGGCTACGGCGGCCTATATATCATGAGTAGTTATAATCAAAAGATCGACTAATCTTTCCCTAAAGCCACCTTCAACAGGCTCTTCAAGACATATTGTCAAGTAGAAAGTGGCAAACTCAAAGACCATAGAGAAGCGGGGGAATACATTTTTATGCGGATAGATCGAAGTAGAAAATAAAGTAAGCTATCGAGTTTTTTCGACTTCCGGACTACTGTCGCGTATACCAGGCACAAGTCTTAGCCATAAAGGAGGTAACTAAACCACACGCCGTAGCAAAAACTATGATAAATATCTTCTCGGACAACCAGGCGGGCATCAATGGAGGCAGTTATGCTAAGATCAGAAGTTGCTCAGGAATGCCTGGCAGCTTTAAATGATATTAGCACCGTCTTCAAGGTCAGCCATATATGGGTTCCGGGACAGAGAGATATTGAAGGAAATTGTAAGGCCGATGAGTTAGCCAGAAAGGGTACTAATCTTTCCGTGCTTATAAACAGAGGCAATATTGGAATTTCTATGGCAACTTGCAAATTAAATATACAAAAATAATATTCTTCAGGGGAAGCCAATAGCGGTAATGGAGAGAAGAAAATATTTGTGTTACAAACAGGCTAATTTGGATGCAAATAGATTAGAAGCTCAGAAGAATTGCTCAACCTCTCAAGAGAGAGCATCTCGAAGGTTATGGCTTAGGCACAAAAGACCATGAAGTCGAATTGAAAACCTCAAGGAGAATCTAATGAATGTCGTAGCTTGTATCACCGGCCATTGTCTATAAGGTAGGCTTTTTTCTAGGCTAGGAGATTTTTCTCATGAAAACTGCAGAAGTTGTTGAGACGAGGAAGAAACAGTAGAACGCTTCCTTTGTAATAGTCCACCCTTAGCTAGGAGTAGAGCAAAGGTTGTTAGGAAAACACTCTTTTAACTCTCTTAGGGAACTACTTGGTGTTGCCATAAAACCCATTTTATAAGAGAGTTTAAATGGCTCCATGATCAAAAAAATATTGAGGTTCCCGTGTTAAACCGTGGTAACACAACGGAGCTACCTGGTTTAAGTGAGTTGACTACTCTAAACCGACTGCCTCAAAAACCTCATCTAACCTACGAAAACAACTTTTTCAAAAAGGTCATCTCTCCTGGAGTTAAAAGTCAGTCGCATTGTGGTGCTATTTGGCTCATAATCGGATATATATGTACACTGCCGACTTAACTGCATGCATGGTGAATATGTTTTGTGTTAATATTTACAATATTTTTCGAGTTATGATTTTTTTGTTATTTAAAAATAATTTTTTTTTTGTTATTTAAAAAATTTTTGTTATTTAAAAAATATTTTTTTTGTTCACACTTTAACCAAACCCATGTAAATCAAATTTTAAAGCTTTAAAAAAAAATTTAGAAACATTAAAAAATGCATGTGAATTTTATACTTTTACATCAGAATTTTCAAAAAATGTACAGGCAATAGGAAATTTTCGTAAAACAAGTGTAAGTTTTAAGCGGCTAAAAAATCGCTTCGTTTTAAATTTTTTTGTTTTTTTTTTTGCTGCAGGCTCTTGCGGTTTTTTGTGGGGTTTGACGTGGGGGTTTTTAAAATTTGGCTTGCACATTTTCGCAACAAAAAAAAAAATAAAACCATTTCTATTTTACGAGAATTTCATGGGTCATTTACAATAGCATGAAATTCCAAATATTTTCTGAAAATTCGGATTAAAAAGTTTAAAATTTAAAAAAAAAAATTTTTGTATAAAGTTTGAAAACGTGGCAACACGAGATACCTAGAAAACTCGAATTAATGTTATAATTTATGAAAGTGTGAGTTTTTTATTTGATTCCTCATAGGCTTCTAAGAATTTTCTGGATTTCGCTCACATTTATGTGTTTTGAGAAAATGAAATTACAGGCTATATCTCGGAATTTCAGTAAAGGGACGGGATGTCTCATACACAAAAACCTTTCAAGGTGTCATTTGCAACAAAGTTTTATTTTGATCTTGATAAAAACAAAAAAAAATAAATTGGTAGAAACAACTCAGAGGTTTGTTATTGCCTGCCAATGGGCGACCTCTATTAAAAAAACCTTTTTCTATTATTTGATGGTCATGCACGAAGGTTCGAACCTACGCACTCCCGAATGGTGCTCACAATCTATTCGGCTACGGAAAGTGCTTTGATCTGATCTTGATTAGGTGTACCAAATTAAGCCCAGGGGAAAAGGTAATTGAGTTCCATAAAAGGAACATTACAAATATGAAAATACCTAGTCTTCAAAATCACAAATACCTCATCGTCGTGAGTGACAGAGAGTGACAATACCACTAAATCTGCTTGGGACCTCTTGTGTTATGATAAATGAAGTAAAATTTCGGGAGCTGCTTTCAGTTAGTAAAACAGCAATTTTGAATTTGGCCCAATTCCTAAAAGTTTTATTAACTGGGCACAAGCAAATAATTGTCGTGGTTTGCCAATGCGTGTGTGTGTGTGTATGCATGTATATGTGTGTGGGAAAGGTTGACTATTCCATTCCAAATGATTGTGGCTAAAATTTGCGTGTCAAATGTCGGTAACTTTGTGCGATATTGATTGTGTTTTAATAAAACCACAGTTGTCAGGCAGTTTTTACCTGTTTTTCACTGTTCATATTTGTGTAGTAGTTGGTGTTTGTTCGCTGTTTTTTGTTTTTTCTTTGTTTTATAGGTGATTTTTTCAGTGATTTTACCGTCATTACTCAAGTTGTTTGTTGTTGGTCAATGCAGTCGTGCTGATTTGTGTAGCTGTCATTTATGTACGTATGTATGCCTGTATGCCGCTTGCTATCATCAGCATTGCAATTCATTTTTTTTTTTTTTTTTTTTGTTTTTTCTTTTCTAGTTCACTATTGCTGTTCGTATTTATTTCCGTTTCCGTTCCACTAGCAACGGTAGCCGAGCACACAACCACTCACTCACCACTTTCAACTACTCACCGCTCGCCAAGTTGACTTTTCTGTTACTTAATAAGAGTAGATAGCCTCGCTCGCTTTCCTCTCCCGCTCTTTTGTTTACAAATGTTTTTTTTTTGCAGCTATCGGGCAGATAGATACTCTTGCACATATCGACGCCGCAGCACCTCCTCACACATTTATTCGCTCCGGTTGTGAATTTAATTGGTTTGTGGCGGTAATTTTCCAACGTTTTGATTAATTCAAATAGTCGCAAGTTTTATTGCCTTGCTTTGCCGTGCCTCCTCCGTGATAAATGAGTTTTACGCTTCCAAGGAAGGCGGCTTTCGAGGTGCTTGGTGGCTCGTTTTCGTATTTAGTTGCGTGCAAATGCGTGGAACAGCGTGATTGTGGAATCTAAACTGGGTGGGCATTATTTTGAAATGCTAATTCGATTGTGCGTAATTCCAAGTGTCTGCTTCCATCCGCTTGTGCCGCCTTTTATATTCACGTGGCATTACTTTGAGATATTCCCCTGTTCCTTACGTCATTCATTTACTGGTGTGTTTCTGTAAATGCGTCCGTTTTAAATTTGCTATCATGTCAAGGGAGTTAGTGCGTCAGTCTCGTGTAAATGAATTTGTTAGGGCGAGGAAGTGATTGCATTTGATAAAAATTATTTATTGTTAAGTGTTCATTGTGACGGTGGGACTTAGGTCTGTTTTTAAGAGGAAATCGTTTTGGATTAATTCAAAAAATAGTCTTAGTTCAGAAAATAGTTTTAAATGCGCATAATTGAAGGATAATCGCGCTGTGCAACCCTACATAGCCCGATTTGAATGAAAAATCTAGATGCCATATAAAATTATTTACCTACACTTGTGTTCACAAAAATAGCAGTGCGATATGTTGCAAATTAAAAAACAAAGGTTTTTGATAAGTTTTTTTTACTTCATAAATTTTTATTTAATCTTTTTATTTGTTTATTTAATTTGTTTTTTATTTATTTATGTTTAATTTTATTTCTTTTTTATTTTGTATCTTATTTGTTTTTTTTATTTTATTTTATTTTTAGTTATGCAATTAAAAAAAATAATAATTTGAAAATGTTTCATAATCATTTTCTTTTTTATCTTTTGATTAATTTTTTTATTTAATTTATTTCTTTTTTTATTTTTTTATGTGTTTTATTTATTTTGTAATTTATTAATTATTTTATTTTATTTTTTTACGCGTTAAGTTACAAAATTATTTTTTTTAATAACAAATTTTTTTCTATTTAAGCTTTTTATTTTTTTAATTTAGTTTTAATTTAATATGTTTTATAATACTAAATTTTTTCTATTTAATTTATTTTTTATTTTTATGTTTATTTTTATTTTTCGTTTTGTATCTTATTTATTTTTTTATTTTGTTTTTAGTTATGCGATATGTTGCAAATTAAAAAAAAATGTTTAATTGTTTTTCTAAATTTTTTCTATTTAATCTCTTTATTTATTTTTTTATTTAACTTTTTTCTTTTTTTTAATTTTTTTTTTTATTTTGTAACTTATTTATTTTGTATTTTAATTTGGTTGCAAATTTTTAAATAAAAATGTTTTTTATTTAACTTTTTTTGGTTAAATTTTCTTAATTTTTTTTTTTCAATTTAATTGCTTCATAATGTTTTTGTATTTATTTATTTTTTTTTGTATTTTGTATCTTATTTATTTTATGTTTAGTTATGCGATATGTGTTCTTTTTGTTTTTTTGTTGGGACAACTAGCAAGTGCAGCACTCAGACACAATTAAATCCATTGCACTGCACTCGGGTTCCCTTTTATATTTTCTTTAAATTTACTGGAACTCCGAAGAAATCTGAGTAGATCTTGTGGTGCCAAGGAGCCAAGGTGGTCGCTTCTTAAAACATCAGTGCCAAATACCTCAAACCTGATTCGAGCGAAGGCGGGGCAGACGCACAGGAAGTGGTCCGGCGTCTCATCCTCCTCTTCACAAGCTGGACAGAGTACACTGTCTGAGATGCCTATCTTTTCCATATGCTTTACCCCTAGAAAGTGGTCCGTTATCAGTCCAACCAGCTGCTAGCAGAGGGGACTGCTTAGTGACGGGAGGAACTGCGATAGTCGGTCGAACATGCCAGGTAACATCAGTTTTGTCCAACTGCAGCCTCTCTCAGCCTGTCAAGCTCGTTTGGGGGTTATAGTAACCCTTTTGCTAGCCGTGACTTTGATGGCTGCAGAAGGGAGTGGCAAGGAGTCAGAGGTCTCGTTTCCCACGATACCCAGGTGTCCCGACACCCATGTTAGCATCAGGCTGTTTTGTCTTCTGACATAATTCAGCCTAGAGTTACAGGACTCGACTACCCGTGATGTGGTTTAGGGGCTGTCTAAGGCCATGAGCGCAGCTTGGCTGTCGCTGCAGACCCATATAGATCTGCCTCTCCATCGGTTTTCCACAACAATGTTCCTCGCTTCGTGAACTGCATACACCTCCGCTTAAAACACAGATGCATGCATTCCAAGAGCAAAGTGCAGTTTTGTCCCGCGGGATTCCACGTAGACCCCAGAGCCGGAGCCATGCTCGGTCCTGGAGCCATCCGTGAAACGGATCTTATCATAGTCGTATAGATCCATAGAACCTTGCTAGGTGAAAGGCCCCACATTTTCCCAAAGACACCTTTGCTTTGCCAGAAGGCAACTTTGAGTCATCACACGAGTGTTGGAACCTAACCCAGGGAGGCCACTATTATGATGCCAGGGCTTGCCTATCCACCACCTGGGACGCGCCCGATAGGAGATCAGTCAACTCCACACGGGACAAAGCGATATGGTGCAAAGTACAACAAAAAAATTACTAAACCTTTTTTTACGGTTTTTTTTTTTTTTTTTTACGATTTTTTTCTTTAATTTATTTTAATTTAATTTTTTTTGTTTATTTTTTTTTTAATTTAATTTTCTTTGTTTAGTGTCTTATTTATTATTTTAGTTTATTTTGCATTTTATTTATTATTTTATTTTATTTTTAATTTTTGTTAGCAATATAGGTAACAACAAAAAAATAAAATAAAATAAAATTTTAACTTTTAACCAAAAGTAAAAATCTAAATTTGAGATCCTAGGGATACTTGGGAGGGCTTCGGTAGAGATAAAGCGATGTCGTCTAAGAAAATGGAATTGGTGAGTCTACAGCTTCCCCAGATACCCAGAGATGATATCTCCAAAAGACGTTCAGAATTGAACTTCACGATAAGGTAAACTGGAGTACATCTGCATAGGAAAGAAAACCACAGGAGTATACCCTGCACTGGTAAACAAATGGCTCGAAAACAGTGCCGATGGGTAGTTTTTGCGAACATCTTCTAAGCGGAGGTGTACGTCATCTATCTATGCGTAAAGATAAGCTTAGAAAGAAATTTCCAGAACGGACAAATTGCCACTCTGAGCGACAATCAGACGGCACTCAAGGCTTTTTCATCCTCTGAAGTTAAGTCGTCATTGGTCCTAAAGTGTATCGAGAAACTTAATTTGTTGGGAACGCACAATCGCATGCGGCTAATTTGGGTTCAATAACTCAGTGGTATAACTGGGACCGAATTATCAGACACGTTGGCCTCTTTATTAATAGGACCCGAGCTCTTCCTTGCTATGCGACAACACTCCATCAAGGAGAAGCTGAGGATTAAAGAGTTATGACTAAGGGAGGTTTGCTGGTACCAAAATACGCCAGATGAAATTCTTACTGTGTGGAGTACAACCAAAGGATGGCGCAGTCATCCAAAAATATAATATATTTTCATTGATGTTACTGCCAAATTTTATCAAAGCGATAATATGATGTGCTCTTTGGACCCCAGAGTCATGTTCAAAGAACTGAAAAATATAAACAAAAAAGCATGTGAGCTCTTCTTTGCCTGTAACTTTACTTAGTTGAAATTCAGTAAACATAAATTTTAAAATACAGTGTAGATGCAGGCGCAAAGAAATCGTAGTGGTTGCCGCCCGTTTGCTTGCAATGTTTGCGAATCTATGCCTCTAACAAAAAAAGACTGCCGGTGGATAGCCGAAGTGTAGTGCAAAGAGGGCGATAGACTCCTTGCACGTACTTTGCAATCTACATGTAATGCGGCTGTGGCTATTGACCCCAGCACATGCCAAATTCTATTTGCGAAAAGATAATCGCTACTGCGCGTACAAGAGGTTTTCAATCCATTGTTTTCTTATTTTCAATGCTAGCAACTGGTAATTTTAAGTTGGATGTGTTCTACTAAGTGTTCAACGCACAAAAATGCATCGAAGATCAGTTCCGTAAAAAAAAGAAAAACAAAAAAACTGATATCTGTAAACCTGTGTTATTTATGCAAGTGTTACGAATATACATTTTGGCTTAAAGTTGGCCGGAGAAGGGTGTGATTTTACCAACTCTTCCACGACTGGCATCTATAAAAAAATTGTGGTTTAAATAAGCACTTCCCGGTGCCGTACAGAACTTCAACTTTGTGCTACAAAAATTCTCATCTTATGAGGTACTTTGAAAAGGATTATAAAGTCGCTTTTCTGTTCAGTCAAAACATTTAAAATTGCTATATTGTGTTATTAAACTTTAAAGCTCAAAGAATGTTTCTTAAATATCTTCGTTTTTTTGGAAAGCCTCGTCATAGGGCTCTTCATTTTTCTCACACTTAAATTTCAAGTATCCCAAGTGTGTTCGTTTGTTTTAATTTACATTAAATTTAACATTATTAGTATATGTTTTGTCTTCGTTTACCGCATTCCACTAACGCCCTTTTTTTGCTGTGCTTTTAATTAATATTTTATTTAAACATGTTGCCATGCAAATTTTATGTCCAATTAAGTATATAATGTCAGCATCACTTTCGTGCATACATACAAACTTGAACGCTCCCTTAGTAGCATGGCAATGCCCGTTGGTTGGCTCACATGAACACAGCTCCCATTCAACTCAAACTCAGCTCAACGGTGCCAACATCGAGGCTGCTGCGTGACTACTGCTGCTACTTGCCGAAAAATTGCGGCCAACATTATTGTTACACTTTTTAATTTGTTAAAATTTTTTATGCACTCTTTTGGCTGCAGTGGCATTGTGGCGCGAAACGAACCGGTCGCTCCGCTAACAATGCCACGCCAGCACATTGTAATATATTTTAGCTTGGCTTATTGTGCGCACATTTTTCGTTTCAGCCTGTGTTACTGTAAGCGCAGTGCTGTTTTATGTATGAATGTATGTGTGTGTTAGGTATACTTCATACGCCCAGCAGTCGAACCTACTAACTCTGAGCTTCATACTTTTTCACCAGTACCAGGTACCAGTGAACTTGGCATGCATCAGTAGTCCCGACCCAGGATACTCGCAATGCTTTCGGAAAGTACATTTCACATTTTCATTCCATCATCCCCGTAGATATACAAGTGGTTAAGAAAATACATGCAAAGGGGACAATCGCCACCTCTGCATTACATTTCGTTCATCTTTCGTTAGTCCCTTCGGAGATAGCTAAACACATGTGGAGCAGTAACTTTTAATAATTAAGAGTGTAAAATAACATTCTTTAAATTATACAAATTTAGATTTCTTTTATTTGCCTGTTTCATAAATTATTATTTTCTTTTGGCTGGATTCTAGTAAAGAAACAATATGCTCATCTCGCAAAATAGAACTTTCTTCCTGAAGTGGCATTGTACGTGAAAAATTTCTGCACTAAAATTTTATTTTTTTTTTATTCGTTACACTCACTTTGAACTGATTCTGTGAAATGGATACTGAAAATTCAGAACACATCCTTTGCAAATGTTCTTCACTAGGCAGAAAACGTCAACACCACTGCATTGCCGTGCCTCCATATAAATTATGGAACAATGAACCTCAGAATGTGCTAAAATAAAAAAGGCTTAACATATAGGGTATCTCAGCAGGTCTTTACACAATAGATCTCTTTTGATCGCAGTGACGAGTACCCTAACATTAATACCCTTGAACCACACTCGCGTTGTCCACAACATTACAGTGCTACAACTTCACTGCACACAGAAGAACTGAAAAATATGCACTGAATTCTTCTTCGCCTGCAACTTCACGTACTTTAAATTCAGTAAACATAAATTTTAGAACACAATGTAGATGCCGGCACAAATAAATCGTAGTGGTTGCCGCGTATTTCTTTCAATTGTCAGCGAATCAATTTTTTTTCTTTACCTCTTCAATTAGTCTCCTGTTTTACGTCCAGAGAGCCACAAAAATCGACTGCCGGTGTACCGACGAAATGTAGGGCAGAGAGGGCGATAGACTCCTTGCACGTATTTTGCTATCTACATGTAATGCGGCGGTGGCGATTGACCCTAGCACATGCCAAATTCTATTTGCGAAAAGATAATTGCTACTGCGCGTACAAGAGTTGTCCTACCAATTATTTTCAATGCTAGAAACCAATGAATTTTAACGAGGCTGCATTCCACGAAATGCTAATTGTTAGCACTAATCGGCCTCTGCATCAGCATAATACTAGATTTCAAAGCCCATTAGTAAGCCCATACAGCAATATTGCATTAGTTACTGAATTAATTAGTAAGCTTAAACACCAGGGTGTTTTATATAATATAACGGGTATTTTTTTAGCTGCATGAGAACTATCGAAAACGATAACTATGATTTGACGAGCTGAGAATGGCAAACTGTATTCACATTTCTGTTCAGTAAGGTTGGCAAGTCGTCATGAATTGTTTAACGCCAGAACCACGCTTCCAAATCGGGGAAATTTACTTAAAAAAAAAACAAATCTGTTTTCGATGTTCATAGAGCACTGGTGGGATCATCGGTCTCTATTTTTTTTTTTAAATGAGGAAGGAACTGCCGTTACGTTGAATGGCGGGCGCTATCGAGCCATGCTGGTGACTGGTCTGCCAAAAAAACGTATATCGCTGGCGACACGGATTCCGGAACTTACAGGTGTCTAAAATCAAAAAGATCAGAGGGTTCTTGTTCAGTATGAATGTCTTTATCGTATGAACTACGATCTTAAGAAAAAAAAACAATTTTACAAAATGGCGGATGTTAAAAGATGAAAAACCGTTTTTCGACTTTTTTCTTGACTTTAAAGGTCCGAAAAAAATACTGAAAATAGTACATGTAGCGTAGTACACATAACAGAAGTGGCAGACAAAGAAAGACGGAGGGACCCGAGAGAGAATGAGAGGGAGAAAGAGAGAGAGAGAGAAAAAGAATATATATCTCAATAAATTCACAACATTTGCAGAGAATACAAATAGACAAAATTTACAAAAAACGGAGAAAGGTCGACCGGTGTAGGTAAACGCCGGACACAAACCGTGGCAACAACGCTCACTACTCCAAGCGTTTATCATCCGCACAAACGCATCGATTCCAGGACCGCAGCAACGGCACAAATTACCGCAAGGCAATACCAATAAATCCGACGCCGGAATTAATAGCACTTTATAGTACGCGCAAGCACTAGCCAGGAAACGGAAATAAGCGCCAAAAAGTAGGTACCAAGGAAATATAACGCCAAAAAGTAGGCACCAAAAATATATTTTCTAGAAGTTTTCACCAACAAACAAGCGCCAAAAAGTAGGCAGTGTTATTTCTGACTAGAAATTAGAAGCCACAAGGAAAAACTCATTAAAAGTACCCTAAAGGGTATCTAAGATATATAATATATAAGGTATAGCTCCCTCTCTCCTTTTCCTCTACGTTATATCTTTTTTCTCTCTCTCGCGAGGTTTCACTTCAAAAATTTGTTCCCGAATGATCTTAGTTCACACGATAGCGACACGAATTCTACGTCATTTAAGTTTTATCTCGTCAAAATTGGTTCATCTGTGTCCATTGCCCATTTGAAGACCATTGTTTGAAGGCTGACAACTTTTTGAACGAACTTTGTGTGGCTAAACAAATATTTTTATATTTTAACAATGGATCAAAAAATAAAATACTGAAAACAAAAATAAAAAATCGTTTTTTGTTTCCGTTTTTGCACGCTTTTAAAGCAACACCAAAAAAAACACCATTTCAAATGAGGAAAGGACCTTGAAAAAACACTCGATTCTAATTAATGAACCAGTTCAAAATGGACAAAAAAGGTTTATTATTCATCTATTTTTATTACGTAACATTTGAAAAATTCATAGATAAACAATTTTGCTTCGTATGCACCTCTAATTATACACTCTCTAACTGGTACATTTCCGGCCACTCTGCAACTAGTATGACTTCTTCCATCAAATATCACTTCATGAACTAGAATATTTGCTGTGTAGTTGGCTTTTCAATTCAACGTATCTATGTATGTGTGTGTTACTGCAAACTCCTTTGTATTATGCGCGTTTGGTCTTATGGTACACAGAGCGCGCGTGTTGTTTGGTTTCATACCAGCAGCTCAGCAGTAAAACTTATTTACATACAAACACTTAGTATTAAGGGATATTATGCCACACTGTTTTTGTTGCAGAGGCATACAATTACACAAACTCAAAAATAAATACTTCCATTTGCATAAATATGCCAGTCGTTTTGTGCGGTCACTGCTTGCTTGCTTGTTTACAAACCTTTTCCGCGTCACCTAATTTCGCAATAGATTGCGAGCTTCTAAAAATGTCCCCACTGACCTCCATCACCATTCAAGCCATGGGTTTTCGAAATTAAGCACATTATTTTGATGGCTTTCAAAATGTTGATAAGTCTGTCAGAATCCAATCGCTCTGACAAAATGACAGCCTGTCTTCTTTCGGGTTATTGCTTTGCTTCATAATCTGGTTTTTTATTGTTTTTCGTTTTGTGGTTGCTACTTTTGCTATTATTTGCAACTAATCCCAGCAGCATTAGCGTGCATTTTAAATAGTCGCATTTTGTTGACGAAATTATTCCAGCTAATTACAGTTTTACTTTCTTCAATTTTCTCTCGCTGTCAGCGCGTAAATTAAAAATTTTAATTAGGAAATATTTAAAAAAAAAATAAAAATTAAAACCATAATAATTTAGGTTAACTTAAGGTTTCTGCAGATAGATAATGAAGTTGATAGTATGCCATGAAAATGCCAAGCACGTCAACTACGCAGGGAATGCGCCAAGCGCACTGTCGTGCCCAAGCAGAGAATTTTTCCCGCCGAACTGCGTAAACTGAATCTTTGATGATGAAAATGCACAAGTAAATTAATCGAATTTTTTAATTAACATGCATATGAAGGACACTTAACGTACATGTGTGGGTGTGTGTGTATGTATGGGTGTGTGTGAACATTGACTTCACATATTTTCTGTTACCAATTGGTTCGTTAGCTTGCAACGTGAACATTTCACTATGCAGCTAATGGACTTTAAAACGCTACATCCCGCCGGTGCGGTGATAAAGTAAACAGCGAATGAAGCTGAGTGATACAGTTCCCGGCAATGCTGCGCTGCTGTAAATTGGCTGATGCTAAAAATGGCAAGTCTTGAATTTGATAAATTTTCCATTAAAATGTTGAAGTGAGTTGTGTTTAAATGAGATAGGATATTTATTTTTGTAATATTTTATAAATTATTTTTACCTGTAAGCTTTTTTTTCTTATATTAGGTGCGCAACTAATTCCTCGTTGTTTTTTTGATGAAAATACAATTTTATTCTGAAAAAATGATCAGAAGTGAATCATTGAAAGTATTGCCCATCGCTGGCTACTACTTTTTCTAATTTTTCTGGTAGATCTCGTTTACCGTCGCGGTAAAACTGTTCATCTTTTGAGGCTATACACGGCACAAGCCATTTTTTGATGTTTTGATATGAATGGAACTGCTGGTCAACTATACCATGTGCCATCGATCGGAACAGGTGATAATCGGACCGCGCAGTATCTGGAGAATATGGCGAGTGGGGTAGGATTTCCCATTTAAGTGTTTCTAGGTAGGTTTTAACGGGTTGGACAACGTGAGGCTGTAGAATCACTTTTTCATGCCTCTCCGCGTATTGCGGCCGCTTCTCACGCAGAGCTCGGCTCAATCGCATCAATTGAAGTCGATACCGATCCTCCGTGATGGTTTCACTTGGTTTTAACAGTTCATAATAACACCAATAACAACACCTTGGTCCCACCAAATACATAGCATAACCTTCGCAGCGTTAATATTCGGCCGAGGCGTAGACGTAGAAGCATTACCGGGCAGTCCCTATGACTTTATTTTCTTAGGATTGCTGTAACGAATCCATTTTTCATCACCCGTCACGATGCGATGAAAAAACCCCTTCCTTTTTGACGCTGGAACAGTTGTTCACAGGCGAAAAAACGACGATCAGCATCCTTTGGTTTTAACTCATAAGGAACCCAAGCTCCCTGTTTCTGAATCATTCCCAAAGCATGCAATCGCTTGGAAATAGATTGGCGGGTAACTCCTAATACTGAAGCAAGCTCTTTCTGCGTTTGACACGGATTCTCATTGAGCAATGCCTCCAATTCAGCGTCTTCGAAGGTTTTTGGCCTTACTTCATGCGGACGGTCGTCAACATAAAATAACCGTCTTTGAAGCGACGGAACCAATCTCGGCACGTTGTTTCACTTAGAGCAGCATCTCCATAACCTTTTTGTAGCTCTCGATGCGCTTCAGCTGCCGTTTTTTTCGAATGAAAGAGGAAAATCAACACTTCCCGCAAATGACGATTATTCGGCACAAAATCAGACATTTTCACAAAACCAAAAGTATATAATACCAAAACAAAATCACTAATGTGTCGAAGAAGTTTGTTTGCCATATGTCTAAGCTTGGTTTATGACATTTAGGCTATGTTAGAATCGACTAGCACACATTGCTGGCGGCATCTCTTGACAAACAGCGAGAACTTCGTTGAGCACCTAATATTATTTAAAAATGGCAACAAATACATTTTTTACAACAATTCTTATCAAGAAAATGATTTAATTAAAGTACATTTTCTGCTAAAAAATAAAAACAAAAAATTTATAAAAATGCTAAGAAAAATCGAGACACTTAAAAAATTATGAACAAAAAATTTCTGCGGAGCACAGTCCCAGATATTAATAAAAAAAATTACAAATGGAATGTTTTACAAAAATTAAGGAAAACATAAATTAGCACAAAACTTAAATTTTTTAATAATCTTTTTACAAAAAAATTATTTTTTTTACAATTTGTTTTTTTTTTATTTAAAAATGGAAAGAAAGAAATTTTTTTCCAAAAATTTTTTTTTTCCAAAACATGAAAATTATTTTAATAATAGCATATTTTTTCCTAAGAAATAAAAAAAACTATTATTTATAAAATTGCTAAGAAAAATGGAGACACTTTAAAAATTATAAACAAATAACTTCATCAGGGCACAGTCCCAGCTGCTAATAAAAAAATCTGAAAAGGGATGTTTTTCAAAAACAAAATTTTTTCAAAAAACTTTAAACTTATTTTACACTTTTTTTATTTTTTTATTTTTTAGGGAATAAAAGTAGGAAACAAATACACAATAAATTTCGTCATTTAAACTTTAAAGTTTTGTTTTACAATTTTTTTTTTAATATTTCAGGAAAAATATTTTTGTACAAAACTTAAATTTTTTGACAAATTTTTTTAAATTTAAAAATGGCAACAAATACAAATAAATTTCGCTATTTAAATGGATTTGTTAAAAAAGAGTTTGAAACCCAAAAATGTAAACTCTTCTTGAAAAAGTCTTGCGTTTTGGTTACCTTTCACATAGTTTTTGTTCGATACCTTACCGGCTGGCATTTGCTGAAATTGTACAATTAAGAAAAAAAAAAGCTGGCCCCACTAATCAGCTTTTCCCAGCCGGAACCGCGTGGGTTCGTGGCATAAATTCATTGAATACACTTCATAACAATTCTGCCCAGATTTACGGTCGTTGGTGTCAATCAGATTTCTGTTAGCAGCGTTACGCGCTTGCTTCCAAGCTTTTTTGCTTCGTTTTAAGCATTAACCGGCATTGGGTTTCGAGTTTGCCATGCACTCGTATATACTTCATATGTATGTGTGCGCACACCCACGTCATAAGCGCCAGGTGATGTGATAAAGTGATGCCGGCAAAATTCAGAAAAAAGCAAAAAAATTGTATGCGTGTGGAGTAGCAACACTGGCAGAAACAACGACACGCCTTCGATCTCAATCACTCAAAATTTCATGCAGCAGTTTGATGAAGGCGTTCGATGATATCGAGCTATTCGCTTACCAGGCGAACTTGAGGGAGCTACTATATTGAGCATCGCTTTTGGTATATATGGAGTTCTCAGTTTGAGCCGTAGAGCAGCAGTAATTGGGCATCAAATTTGACTAAAAAAGTATTTCTTCTGACAGCGGCTGAGTTAGCAAATAAATTGCCATATCACGTGGGAGCAACGACAATGCATCCACAGAGGGTGGGAGCCTGATTGATTGGAGTGGGGGCGTCTTTGACCCAGTTTTTTCTTTAATGTTAACGTAAACGCAACTTCGGTTTCAAAGCCATAACTACCGACCGGTTGTCAGCTGAAAGTAAAGATATGAGCTTGGTGGATATTTGGTTTCACCACTATTTGATTTTAAACTGTTTTTGAACCAATCCATTTAAATCACCAAATTTATTGGGAAAATTTTTATATTAGTCTCCTGTTTTACGTGCAGAGAGAAACAAAAATAGACTGCCGGTGGGCCGACGATATGTAGTGCAGAGAGGACGATAGACCCCTAGCACCTATTTTGCAATATACATGTAATGCGGCGGTGGCAATTGACCCTAGCATATGCCAAATTCTATTTGCGAAAGAGGTTTGCTACCAATTATTTCCAATGCTAGAAACTAGTAAATTTTAACGAGGCTGCGTTCTACGAAATGTCAATTCCTAGCACTAATCGGTCTCTACATCAGCATTAGACCTGTTTCTAAAATCAGTAAGCCCATATATCAATGTTGCACCAGTCATTGAACTAGTAAGTTTGTACACCTGCGTTACATCGGGTGTTTTATTAGCTACATCAGAACTATCGATATCGGTAATTATGGTTTGACGAGCTGAGAATGGCAAACTGTATTGACATTTCTGTTCAGTAAGGTTTAGCAAGTCATCATGAATCGCGTAAGGCCAGACCAACGCTTCCAAATCGTGGAAATTTACTTTGAAAAAAAAAAAAACAAAAAAAAAAAAATCTATTCGCGAAGTTCATAGAGCGGCGGCGGCATCATAGGTCCTTATTTATTTTGAAATGAGGAAGGAGGTGCGGTTACGGTGAATGGCGAGCTCTATCGAGCCGTGCGGACTGAGTTTTTGTTTTGAAAAATTAATCAGTTAAGCACCAACGACAGCGCGCTTAATCGATATATTGCAATATTCAAGCGACCATTTTGCCCTTACGGTGAGTTTATTGCATTTTAAGTTCTTCAAAAAACGCGCGATATGTGTATACAGGAACCCTGTAACTCGAAGTGTAACCAATTAAAAAGGCCATATATTTAGTTTGGAAAACTACTTTTATTCAATTCAAAGTAAAAAATGTGTGAAAATAATACAAAATTAAGAATCAATTTACTTTTGCTCGATATGACCACCTTTTGCCTTGACTATGGCGTTGAGACGGTCCGGAAACGAATCGCAAGCAGCCCGAATGTGACATGCAGGTATTTTGGGCCACTCGCGGACAATGGCTTTTTTCAGCGCCTCGAGACTGGTGAATCTTTTAGTTCGGACCTTACTCTCTCAGAGAACAGTCCATCAGTTTCGCTTCTGCTGAATTTGAGAGCGATTGTGTGGGCATTATGAAGTTCGGAACGTTGTTTTTTTTAGCCATTCCTTGTTCACTTTGAGCTTTGTGAGATGGTGCCGAGTCCTATTGAAACGCCCACAGTCTGCCACCGAAATGTTTGTCTGCCAACGGCTTCAAAGCAACCTCCAGAATACTTTCCCGATAATATTTCGCATTTACCTTGACGCAACCTGCGGTTATAGCGGCCCAAACGATTACCTGTGGCGGGTGCTGCCTCCTGGTGGTCAATCGATGACTCACATTCTCGTATAAACGGTCGGTTCAATAAACCCTATCGTTTTGGGAGTTTACGAATTGCTCAATTTGAAAACTTTCCTCGTCAGAAAACACAATGTTCGCGAATTCACCGCTTTCGTCCAAGCGAAGCAACTCCTTCGCTCTCTTAAGTTTGACTGGTTGCTGCTTTGGTGTGAGATCATGTGCCTTTTGGACCTTGTAAGGCTTGACTTTGAGATCATTTTTCAGTATGCGGCTGATGCTTCAGTCAGATATTTTCAGTTCTTTCGCCATTTGATTGGCACCTTGTCGGGGATTTCGCTCAAGTCGCTTCTTCACTTTTTGAACCATTTCACGTCACGTTGCACTCTTTTGGAGACCACCTCCATGACATTTCGCGATGCCACCAGTATCATTGTAACGAGTAATGGTGCGATACATAAAAAATGTATTTACTTTAAGGTGCTCGAGCTCACGAACAATCGCTGGTTGTGGTTTTCCAGTGACACTTTTACGTTTGAAGTCCATTACTGATATTCGTTTTTCGCATTTACTCTCGGCAAAATCCTTCCAGGTGCTTGTAAATAATACTTTGGACTGTCATTTAGCCAACTAACAGGCAGCCTGATGTCCCTGCATCAGCTGCGCAAGCGGTCTGAAGTTCGCTACTCTTCGTATGCCGGAGCCTGTATAAGGCGTGATTTGGGGACCACAAAGATTTGCGGAAATAGAATGGTTTTTTGGAATAAGAGAAGCAATAGTACAGCGAGGTATAAGGAACATTTCCCGAAAGCGCCGTGTAAAAACTTCATCATTTGAATTAGAAGCAAGCGAGGCAAGGCGAATCAGAAAATATGTATCCCGATTTCTGATAATGAGCACCAGTGAAGGAAGCTTCAGTAGATTTCCTTACAGTGATTTCATCGGCTTTGGTTATTTGTATTTTACATTGTCCAAGGTGGCGCAAAAATAATTATCCAATTTGTTTTTTCATAAACTTTTTACTAAATAAAAAAAGTGATTTTGAGTAATGGAAATCTTTATTTTGACCTATACCCGCTCCATTGCTTGAGGAGGCATATTTCATATCGTATCTGCATACAAAAATTAAAAATTTTTAAAAAACTATTTCAGTCTGATCTGAAAGGTGTCATCGTCGATTTCCGTTGTTATTGACTGACTTAACTTAAAATATTCGTTCAACTTTGTCTGCCTCACTCTCCTTCCTTTTCTTTTTGTAATACTTGGTAGCGACTAATGTCCTGGGGTTCTTTAAAATAAAAAACGCACTCGTTATGGTTTTTGCTGTTAGCTGCTTGGAAACATTCTGCTTTGCATACACTTCTAATTCGTAATTTTGCAACTGATATAATTCTAGTCATTCTCGACCTAGTATGACTGTTAGTTAGTTCGTCAGTGGCCAGTCTTTGCACCTGCGGTGCCTTTAGGACTACACCCGCAGAGGCACTAGATATTATGCTTAACCTATTACCAATAGAGCAATTCGGCAAGCAAACAGCTACCAAAGCAGCTCTCAGACTAAGAGAAATCGGTCTACTTGTCACAGTATTTCCTTCCAAAGAGGAATGGAATAACAGGGTTATTATTAGAAAAAATGATATAAACATCTATACAGATGGCTCAAAACTAGACAACAGGAAGGGTTTACTCCGATAAACTCGCAGTTAGCCAATCATTTCGCCCACCTGATCATTGCCATGTTTTTCAGGCGGAAGTCTCTGCCATAAAAGAGGGACTAACGGTAATAAAATCGCGAGTATTATACACAAATGAAGTCTTCATATACTCGGACAGTAAAGCTGCAATTAAAGCGCTTGAATCTAAAACACACTCGTCAAAAACAGTCATAGAATGTTTTAAACTTCTAAATGACGTATCTAAGCGCTATTTGGTTGCCAGGCCACAGGGATATAGCAGGGAGCTGCAAGGCAAATGAACTTGCGCGAACCGGTACAACGCTTGATCTCCAAGTGGAAAAGACGCTGATACCTATGTCTATCGCCACTTATAAACTACTTATAGGTAGGGAAACTATCAAAAAGGTAAACACAATTTGGCAAAACCTCACCACATGCGAACTAAGCAGACAGACATGTCCGAAATGGAACAGCGGCCGATCAAAAAGCTTGTTAAGATATAACAGAGAAGCTATAAGGAAAATGATAGCGGTATTAACTGGTCATTGTTTAATAGGCAGCCACGCTAGAAGGTTAGGACTCCTGTACTTCGATTTCTGTAGAAGCTGTCTTAACACAGAAGAAGCGGAAGCAGTCAGATACCTTTCATGTGAGTTTGAAAGCTTAGCTATGAAGAGGCTCCGCACTCTTGGTAATGGTTGTACAGGGTTGTCCATATTCGACGGACCCGACGGATTTCGATGACTCTTTGGGCCCATTCCAATCGACGAGGCTTGTCCGCAGGCAACAATATTTGCGTCAATTGAATCTTATACGGGAATAAATGCAAATCAATGCGGATAATTCTTTGTAAATTAGTCCGAGCAATGCCCAACTGCTGAGAACGGCGATTTTGGGATGTCCTTGGCGACGTCTCAACACTGGCCCGTGGTCGGTTTTGATTTGGCCTCTTTGGATTAGAAAGAGCATCACCAGTCGAAAACCTTTCGTACAAACGTTTAATGGTGCCCTTACAAGGCGCACCTTTCACATTATTTAATTTTTTATACGCATGTTGAGTTTTCACAATTGACTTCTTTTGTTGAATGTAAATTTCAACAATTTGGGAGCGCTCGCGTGGCGTGTATTGATCCATGGTAAAAATCTGCTTGGACTGACGCTTCCAACGCGGTATGTCACTAAGCGATCTGACGTCTCTGTCAAAAGATACAGGGTTGTCAGATGGGTGCGTCGAATATTGGCAATCCTGTATGGGTCCGGCTAAGGCCTTTATGCACTGTGACCAGATTGATCTATGAATTTTGAGCCCCTAATTACTTAATTATTATTACTTAGTATACCGAGGAATAGAACCAATTCCTTAGGAGGGATCAATTGCAGGTCTTCCTTCTCTAGTAGGTACGAGCCCTTACCAGTTGGTCATTAAGTGTTCCATAGACTCCTCTTCATCACAGCAGATACCCGCACTTTATACGGCATTTTTAACTGATGTAGCGGATATAGCGCATCTAAAACTAATGAAGCTTTGCTCGTTTATTAAAGCTACCGGATGGTTTGAAAAGGGGCCCATAGTGTGAGGATAAGTTTCAGTGATCACAATGGACCTACGAAAGGTCTAAGTGTGTCATTGCGACAGTCACCCTATTTACAGGGTTTGATGGAAAAGTAATGAGCCTTATTTTTTTAAGCAGTTTTATTAAACCTTTTGGCTTATACAACTAATATTCTTCAAAATAGGACCCTTGAGCGTCAATACACCGCTGCTAGCGGTCCTTCCACTGCAGGAAACATTTTTTAAACTCTTCCGCCGTAATCGCGTTCAATTCGGCTGTCACAGTTTTTTGGATCGTCTCGTTGGAGTCGAAACGCCTCCCCTTCAGCTTTCTTTTCAGGCGCGGGAACAAGAAGAAGTCCGGAGGGGACAGGTCTGTGCTGTAGGGAGGGTGGGGAAGCACCGGAACACCCATCTTGGCCAATGCAGAGGTGCAGAGGAAGGCGGTGTGCGCCGGCGTATTGTCGTGATGAAGGGTTCAATTGTTGACCAGATCGGTAAGTTAAATTTAACTCTTCACTGATCTCACGTAGACTAGCACGACGGTCAATGTCCAAAAATTCACATCTTTGCGTCGTCTAAGGCCTTCCAGATCGCGGTTCGTCTTGGACGTCCTCCCGGCCTTCCTTGAACGACTTGTGCCACCGTTTTACCTGGGCACTGGACAGAGATTGGTCCCCGTAAGCCTTCTTGAGTAGCCCAATGGTTTCGGTACTCGTTTTGTTTAGCTTTACGCAAAATTTGATCGAGTGACGTTGCTCCAACGATCGCTGTATTTTCGCCACTGCAAAATCCTAACACACTTTTAAAACAGCTTTCACGCGCGGAGCGATGTTGACTACACCGCTGTTGCCAGCCAACTGGGACCGGTTTCTAGTGGAAGGGGAAGCCGATTCGGTTGATCGCTTGTCAGACACTCCGCGCGGGAAGGCTCATTACTTTTCAATCAAACCCTGTACTACCTACGTACCTAGTTAGTTGGTGGATAGTTGACGAAAGACTATAATATTTGCTGTGTAATTTGACTTTTCACTACAGGCTACCTATAGTTGCCACTTGCATTCACTCCCTGCACAGCTTCCATCCACCCCTCTCATCCACTACATCGAATGACTGCAAATTTTTCGATTCCACTGTCTGTTACTTATTGCATTGAAACAGCTGTACCGAGCGCCACGCATAAGGAGATTACAACATCCTGAGTGCCACTACCAGCGTCCAAATTTTGTTACATAATCCTCCCGTCTGCTAGCTACCTCATTGGCCTGGCCGTTCGTCCATGGTTCGCCAGTCAAAATGTGGCTCTGCTAAATGGCCGTAATGACGACAAACGATGCACACTCTTAAGTACCGTAATTCATATCTACCGTAATAGGTGCGCGTATATGTGCGTAAGTGTGTGTGAGTGAACGCATGAAGCACCGAAAAGCCCTTACTGACATCGCCACTTTTTTTTTTTTTTTTGTTTTTTTTTTTTTGTTTTTGCTGTGTTTATGTTAGACTGTGCGTCGTTTGCGGTTCCGGTTCGTGTTTCGGTGGGAGCTATCGTCTTTAATGCCATACTTCCGTTTGATTTATGAATGGCAACGGCCGATGACGCTGCTGCTGCTGCGGCTCTCTTCAACCACTAGCCGTAGTCGTTGCTAGTTCCAATTCCACGCACTGCACACACATTTTTGGAATACATACACACACGCACACAAACATATATTCACATATGGCATTTGCCGCAAATATATATTCCTTACGCGTCGGCTTCGTTTCTGTGCCGGTTTGTGGTTGTGTGGGAGCGCATGGTCGTGCAATATGAATGCAGATAAACACATACATACTCGTGCGTGTACGTGGATGTTCGTGCACTCGTGACTTTCACGTAGAGAGCAAGTGCCATTTTTACGTATTACCTCCTATTTCCGCCTCCGGCTATTTGTTGTAGCTGCTGTCAGTAGCCGCGAGCCAAGTTTTTTTTTTTTTTTTTGTTTTTTTCACTTATTTTGCTTTAAGGGTTTTGTGGCTTTTCCGCATTGCGACTGCTGTATTTAATGTCCCTTTTTAGAGCTCAATTCTATGTACACTTAAGTTTATGTGTGTGTATATGTGTAGGTGCTTGTATATTTGTGTGTTCTTGTGTATGTATGCGTACTTATATATTTATTATAAATTTTACTGCATGAAAGTGAAATCTCTAGGCATAAAATCGATAGTGAATGTAAGCCGGCAAATCCCTGTCAATCTGAAATGAATACAAAATGAGTTTGAAACTTAAAGAGAATTTCTCTGTTATGAGCTGGTCCATTGAAAATTAGTTAATAATCTCTTTTGCGGCTTTGATGCGTAGAAGTATTGTGGGGAGAAGTACAAGGTGGACAAAATTAATCATCCAATTTTGCTTCTGAATAACTTTTGTACCAAATAAAAAAAGTGATTTTGAGTGTTGGCCCTGGATTTTGTGTATTGTGTCTTTGTAATAAAAGGTGGCGCAAAATTAATCATCCAATTTGGCTTCTGAATAACTTTTTTACCAAATAAAAAAAAATATTTTGAGTTATGAAAATTTTTATTTATACATTGCAGCTGTCTAGTTCTTATTCTTCTTGATTAGCGAGTTTAACAAAGCACGCCAGTCGTTTCTTGCCCGTGCTAACTGGCGGCAGTTGGACTCACCAAGTGAAGCAAAGTCCTTCCCCACCTGATCTTTCCAACGCAGAGGAGAGCTTCTTCTTGCTCAGCTACCATCAGCTGGTACCGCATCGAATACTTTCAGAGCCCGAGCGCTTGGAACCGAATGGAGCTTATATATATAAGCTTCTGCGCCATACGTTAGGACGGACATGATGACGTTTTTACTTTGGGTAATTCCTGAGTTCAAAATTTTTTTGAATTCAAAGATTTTGGTTTCGAAATAAAAATGTTTGATTAATCCTGCCAGCCAAAAAATACAAGAAGATTATAATTAATTTAATTTTTTAATTTTAATTTATATTTTAATAATTTAATTTTCCAACTTCAATTTTTTACTTGCATTTTTTTCACATCTGGAGGCATTTATTATGAGAAATTGTTTTTCTCTGCTTTTACTTTATTTATAGAAAGCAAACCCTTTTTTAAACAAAATATTGTCTTCGAAACCATTTTCGCTTTTACATTAACAATTTCTCAGTATTCTGTACAAAATCTATGAAAAAGTGTGTTGCTCCATATAAGATAACTGGACAACTTTATGTGATTGAGGCATATCTAAGTATAAATTTTTCAAATGAAAACAGTTTTTTTTTTTTTGTAGTTTAACATTTCAAACTCTTCTCCAGCATATTTTTGGCCCTCTACCATACACGGCTAGCTTAGCATAGTTGACTGAAAACCAAAAATTGCCAAACATTTAGCATTCGAAGAGCACTACGAAGCTAGTTAATTAAGGCTACTTTTAGTATAGTTTATGGCTATTGATTTACACGGACTTAGAAATAAATGAAACCAAACTTTAGCGCTTTAGTCAAAAGTTGACTACTTCTTCGGACTATGTCAGACGCAATTTTGGTCAAATACTCAAAATCGGTGACTATGGTTTCACAGTAGTGAAGGAATTTAAGTACCTACGAGTAACCAACAAAATTCCTGCAGAAATTGCTCAAAAAGGTCCTTATGGCGAACCGCTGCTATCTCCTTATAACCTAAAGAGTCGTTTTCTAGACAGGAGCACGAAGATTTCCTTTACCGATCAATTATTATTCCCAATCAATTATTGGTAATCATTCAGAAACGAGGATAAGCAAAAGCTGCTGATCTGTTTGTTATGTGAAAAATCAGTAGTGTTCCGTGAAAATCAAAAGCGAAGCGGAAGCGCTACAACCATGAACGCGAAAAACTGTACGTCTCTAATAACCACAAACAATAATGATCAATCGACTAAGATGGGCGGGCTATTTGCCAACTCCAACCAATACTCTTTGGAATGTGCCACAGACATAGAAGAATGGGCCGCCCGCCGCTCAGATAAATTGACGGTGTGGAAGACGACGCAGGTTTTTTGGAATTTCAGACATGAATGACGCAGGCATGAAAGTCGCAGGCATGAAACCAAGACAATTGAAGGCATATGCCGCAGTAATGGAAGACCTGATCGGGGTTGACCAGCCAATAGTGATGATGATTGATTATCACGATACCAAAAAAAAAAAATTGTTAAATAGGAAAGAAAAATAATTTAAAAAAAGAGAAAAAAAATTTCAAAAAAAAAGGAAAAACAAAATTAAATGAAAAAAAACTAAAAAAAAAAAATTCAAAAGAAGAGAAAAAAATTAAAAACAAAATTGAAAAGAAAAAAAAAAAATTAAAAACAAAATTGAAAAGAAAAAAAAAATTAAAAACAAAATTGAAAAGAAAAAAAAAATAAAAAAAAAAATTAAAAAAAAATTAAAAAAAGTAAAAAATTTAAAAAAAGACAAAAAATA
Organism: Anastrepha obliqua; assembly: GCF_027943255.1. Taxonomy (NCBI): domain Eukaryota; kingdom Metazoa; phylum Arthropoda; class Insecta; order Diptera; family Tephritidae; genus Anastrepha; species Anastrepha obliqua. Next base: position 24,953,358 of record NC_072893.1, on the reverse strand, counting down.
AAAATAAAAAAAAATATAAGAAAAAATTAAAAAAAAAATTTAAAAAAAATATAAGAAAAAATTTAAAAAAAAAATTAAAAAAACGAGTTAAAAAAAAAATAAAGAATTTAAAAAAAGAAAACAAAAAAATTAAAAAAAAATAAAAGAAAAACGTAAAAAAAAAAATTAAAAAAAAAGAAAAAAAGATTAAAAAAAGACAAAGAAAATGAAAAAAAAAAATTTTAATACTAAAAGAAAAAAAAAATTTAAAAAAATAAGCAACAAACAAATTATAATAATAAAAATATATAAAATAAGTAAAATATTCGTACAGTTCCGAGATAATTTCAGTAAAATCCAGTTGGAAGTGAGTTATAGCGCATGTCCGAATCACTTCTAATATCGAGTGCAAATGTACTCAATCTAGCAAATTGTAGATTTTCTGCTTAACATTTGTTAAAAGAGACGCCACGCCATGGAACTGTGACAATTGTGAGCTTCAGATATCCTGTATTAGTTGCGATTCGCATTGGGTACTGCTAGAAAATATATAAATACGGAGAGGTTATCAATTTTGAGGTACGGGATTTTAAATTGAAATCAAACAACGAAAATTCAAAATGATTGAGCAATTTTTATTATTTTTGTGTAGAATCATTCATGGCATTTACTTTTTAAAGATAATCCCTTTAAAATGTTGGACGTAACCATGCCGTAATTCGGGCATCCGTAAATACAAATTTTGAATGACTCGCACAAGGACTTCGGTCGGTCGGCCGGTATCTCGTGAATAACTTTAGTTGGCTGAATGTTGGCTTGCAATGCTTCAATTCACGCTGATTTATCCACAAAGCATTTAAACTCTACATAGCAGCATAAATAAAAGTCCAAAGTCCCAATCTTGGTGGTTAATCCACTGGCCCGAGACGAGAGAAAAATCGCTCACCGCAACGACGCCACAATGAATTCATGGTTTCACGGGCTGTATGGCAAGTAGCGCCATCCACCGTCTTGTTGGAACCAAATGATGTGGAGATCACGGGCTTTAATATCCGGCATCAACAAGACGTTTATCAAGGCGCGATATCATTCGCCATTGACTGTTACATTGTCGCCAGCCTCGTCTTTAAAGAACTATGGATCGAAGATTCCTCCAGCCCATAGGCCGCACTAAATGGTTGTTTTCAATGGATTCACATAATGGCTGTTGGTTGGTTCTTGAATGGCTTCGGGTTGCTTTTCAGCCCAAATATGGCAATTTTGCTTATTAACGTAGCCATTAAGGGGGGAGCCTGGTTTATAAGGTCAAAAAAATCAATTTTTTTTTCGTTTTAAGCGATTCCTAATACAAAGTTACAGAGCCTAATTCTCAATATTTCCGTAGATACAAAGCCAAAGGTAGGCGAGCGTTAGGTAGGTACGTTGTGACCGGACAGCTGTAGTACAAACTTTATCTTCTTTTCTCGACTTTTCATTTTTATGATTTCTTTGAATTGGCGTACATGAATGAAAAATACTAATGAACCTTTTGAAATGAATCATAGCTTGTTCCCTTCAGTATTAAATTCTCTTCTATTTGAACTAACAAAATAGATTAAAAAAAATTTTCAAGATTTTTATACCAAGTTGAAGTGAATTTTTTTTTTATAGAAAGGCATTTTTTTCTTTAAAATATCCAAAAAGTTGAAATTTTTAGACCTCAGAAACCAGGCTCCCCCCTTAAGACAAAAATGGGCCTCATCGCTGAATGATATTCGGTTGGCCTGAGTGGGCGATGAACACTTTTCACAGATTCTTCGATTTTCGTAATACAACTTTACGGTTTGGAAACGTTGTTGAGGCGCAAGTCTTTCCTGTCAAAAAAAAAAAAAACATTGGAAAAATGTATCTCCAATCTCATCACCCTTTAAATGACTTAAGCCACTTTCATAATCATGGGCACATACATATGTAAAAATTTTACTTTCAAAATGTTTGATCTCAAAATTTGTTCGTCATTTCCGTCTTCGATACTTATGGCTTAAATTTCGGCTTATCGTGCAAGGGCCGAATTTTATATGGCTAACATCTATAAGAAACAATTGCTAGTCCACCCCATTCCCTGTCGAAAAAATGGAAATGCTGCTGTAGTTGTAGAGCAACTCCTTCTCTTCCTGCTAATACTGCGTGCGCGCTTCCCTTTTGTGTTGTGTAAATGTGACAAAGCGAATGAGCATAAATTTCGGGTTAGCAACTGTAAGAGTTTACTGCCAAACAACGCAGTAGTTTATGTGACATAAATACGGCCGCATTTTGGGCTTAACAAAAATTTGAGACCTCATTGCGGTAATCCACATCATTGTAAGTGCTAAATAATGGCGGTAAATTGTGTAAACCTGGACGGGCGATTTGCAAGTGTGAGCCTGTGTTGGTGTGTGTAAGCTCACACTCAACACAATAACGCTCTTTATTTACTGCATGTTACGAAAATTGTGTCATTTAGGGCAGTACATACCCATAAATACATATCTACCTACATATCCCTTCGGCATTGGCACATGACAAACGCGCATGCTGCGGCTGTAGAACTGCGCCTAAAATGCTGCTACTCATCAGCGCAATGCAGCTGTTGCAATATGTTCGCTGGCAATGCGCCATACCGCCACCACCGCGCTGAGTTCATTAAATTTACTCGGTCAAGCCAAATTCGGATAGCGGGGACAAGATTATGTATGTATGTATGTAGCAGCGGACAGGTCAGGTCAATTGGGAGTTATGCCTGAAAGTGCATAGTAAAAAACAAAATGAATTTTTGACCATAAAAGTAAATTGCAGCGAGTGGGCATTGGGAGTAGTGAAAGTGGAAGTGGAAGGATGTAAGAATTACTAAAAAACAAAAAAAATTAATTTTACTAATTAACCGAAGTAGGTTTCTCTATACGCTAGCAGAAATTTAAGATTAAGGGTATAGGGATAGTCAGAGGCCCGAAAAAATGATGATTTTCAATCATTTTGCTTTGCTAGTCAGTTGCTTTATTTTACAAAAATAAAAACATAACATTAAATATCATCATGTTTCGACTTGACTTTAGCAAAATATAAAAAAAAAAAATTAATAATTGTAAAAGTTATCGCTGTTTGTGTGCAACCCGTTCCCCAGAAGTTCCTTGCGGTGATCGTCACAAGTCCTTGGAGATTCATCTAAAATCAATCGGACAAGAGAAACTAGTCGCGGTAGACCAAAAAACACTTAGAGAAGATCGATGTTGCGCGAACTAGCAGATGCCGACATCTCATGGGACGGTGCAAAAACAACAGCACAGAATTGTGTACGATAGAAGAGTCTTGTCGAGGCCCTATGCTCCCGATAGGAGTGAACAAGGAAAAAAAAAAATAAGTATATTTTATTGAAATCTACCAAGCGGTTCACTGGTTCAAAAAACATAGTTTCGTGAAAAACGCGTTTAAAGTTTTGCTATTGACCTTCGGAGCGCCCGAGCGCCCTTCGTTAATTGTTGAATAACTCGAAAAGTATTTGTCGGATTCACTTCAAATTTTCACACAGTAATTTTAAGATATTCTACTTTAAGAAAATGCAAAAAACAATTTTTTAAAAATTCTGACTACTTCTAACCCCTTAAGCATTTTCTACTGAATTTTACAAAAAAAAAATTCGCTTCAACCATTGCACATCAAATTTACACCATTTTTTTCTTCATACCTTGTTTTTGTTTTTGCTTTTTATTTTATTTTGTACATTTCAAGCGAAAAGTTCTGCCTCACTTTCGCAAATACAGGCACGCTTTTAATTTTTCCCCGAGTTAAAATATCAAATATTTGCACACAAATATCGTCAAGTGCTGCACAAACTAGCGCATACTAACACGCACACACACAACCATACATACTCATCCATACACGCATACAGAGATACTACGAGCGGGGCAGTGGACGAAATGCGAAACAATGTTGCCCAACTGCCCAACATGCGGCACTACGAGCACCAATGCTTGCGGCGCGCGCTCTCGTCGCTTACGTTGCGTTACGTTCCGCCACCCAGCGGTTTAGCCTGATTGCTCTAATGTTGCAATAAAGTGCTTGTCAAACAAAAATACAACAATTGAGTTCGCGCAGCTGGCAACGTGCGAGCCGTTTTCGCAAGACTTATCACATATGCGCCCATTTATTTGTGTTTGTGTGGCAAAGTGGGCGAAACAAGAGAAGAGAAAAGGAAGGCAGGTGGCCTGTTGAAAAAGCCAACTGAACGAAGTTGACCATTTGTATGGCTATTGTAATTCTAAATTGGCTAGCAAAATAAAAGAAAAAAATGACTTTTATTTGCTCACTCCAAATTTGTTCTATGAATTTGAAAGCAGACTGAATGACCGGCGAGTTGCCGGTAGTTTTAAAACTTTAACCAGTTAAACCAAATACGTTGGTTAGTACCACGACTCCGATTAGTCATCGTAGAGATTTCAAATGCATGTACTGATTAAAAGGGATTAGCGTAGTAGTGAATTAGCCGCGAATTAGAGAATAAAGAATAAGAAAAATAAGAAAATAACACATGGACTGAAAAGTCCCAGACCCAACAGTTAGATGTCACTAGTTTTATTGCATGTACCTCTTTTTCGTTTAATACTAACCTTAAAGAGGTAGCTGTTCAAATATTATGATATTCTATTCATAAGTTCGTCAGTTATTGTGCTAAGAGTGACGCTACTTTTGTTATTTCCAAAAAAAAAAAAATGGAACAAAAAAAATTTCGTGTTTTCATTTTACACAGCCTTTGGATGGGAAAAACTACCGTTCAAGCGAAGCAATGGCTTGAATAGTTTATGGGATCTCCGCTCTATCAGAAATAAAATAATAAAACGATAATTTGCTGCCTCCAAACGTGGTCTTAGAGACACCGATGATGCACAACGCCGTGGACGTCTAAATGAGGCAAAGAGGCGGTAGCACCAGAAAACATAAAAAAAATCCACAAAATCGTTTTGAATGATCGAAGAGTGAAGTTGCTTGAATTAGCTGGCATCGTAAAGATATCAAAAGAATGAGTTGGCTTTATGTTGCATAAGCATTTAACTCTGAGAAAGCTCTGTTTAAAGTGGCTGCCGGGTTTGATGTTTCTGAGAAGTGTTTGTCCATATTTAATCGTAATAAATCCAAATTTTTGCATTGATATGTGACACTGGATGAAGCATGGATCCATTACTTTACTCCGGAATCAAAACGATCGCCAACTGAGTGCAGAGCTTCTGGTTAACCTCGTCTAAAGCGCCCGAAAGCATAATAATCGGCTGGAAAAGTTATGCCGTCGGTATTTCGGATGTGGGTGGTGTAATATTATATATATTTATGGTATATTTTTACCAATACTAAGTCTTAAAATACAGTTAAAACATAACATAATATGTGTACAAATTTTTCGATCAATAGATTTAAAACTTTTCTCAGAAAAAATTCTGGAAAATTCGCTTTTTACGGCTAACTGTATACACTTAATGCATGATTACTTTGGATAGATTTCAGTTTCCGATACCCGAAAATTCTCGGAACTCTTTCTTCCGGGAAAACTTAGGGAATTTGATTACAGTGCTCCACAATTCTGTTTTGAAAATAATTTTCCCACACGAATTAATTTCCTTAACTTTAAATTATTATTTTTTTTTTTTAATTTTTCATTTTAGTTTCCTTAACTTCAAATTAATTTTTTTTCATCTTAATTTAATTAACTTGGAATAATTTTTTTTAATTTTTCATCTTAATTTCCTTAACTTTAAATTATTGCTTATTTAATTTTTATCTTAGTTTTCTTGTTGGTTAGATTTATTGAAATAGACTAATGAACATAAGCAAGTGCGTATATGAAATGAATTCTTACAGGAATAGAAAGAGATGAGGATAATAAAATAGTAATGGGAAGTGTTGCCACATTTATATATTTCCAACATTTCTTGACGTTAAATTAATTTTTTGTTAATTTTTCATATTAATTTTAAATTATTATTTTTAGTTTTTCATCTTAATTTCCTTAACTTCAAATTAATTTTTTTTTTAATTTCTCATATTAATTTTCTTCACTTAATTTTTTTTTTTATTTTTCATCTTAATTTCCTTAACTTTAGATTATTATTTTTTTCAATTTTTTATCTTAATTTTAAATTATTATTTCTCTAATTTTTTATCTTAGTTTTCTTAACCTTAAATTAATTTTTTGTTAATTTTCAGCTTAATTTTTTTAATTCTTAAATTATAATTTTATTAATTTTTCATTTTAATTTTCTTAATTTTAAATTATTATTTTTAGTTTTTTATTTTAATTTCCTTAACTTCAATTTAATTTTTATTTAATTTATCATCTAAATTTTTTCACTTAGTTTTTTTTTAATTTAAATTTTTTTTTTAATTCTTCATCTTAATTCCCTTAACTTTAAATATTTTTTTTTTAATTTTTCATTTTAATTTTCTTAACTTTAAATAATTTTTTTTTAATTGTCATTATAATTTCCTTAACTTTAGGTTACTATTTTTTTAATCTTAATTTCCTTAACTTGAAATACTTTTTTTCATCTTAACTTTAATTAATTGTTTTTTTATTTCTCATCTTAGTTTCCTGAACTTCGAATTTTTTTTTAATTTTTCATCTTAATTTCCGTAATTTAATTTTTTTTGTTTAATTTTTCACCTTGATTTTCTTAATTTAAATTTTTTTCATTTCTCATATCAATTTCCTTAACTTCAAATTATTATTTTTTTTTTAATTTTTCATCTTAATTTCTTATACCCTTCCAGAGGGGTTTACTCCCCTAATGGCATCTAAGTATATACGAAACACGTTTAACTTTTTATTTATTTTACATCCATTTAATCAGTAACCTACACATACACAAAACACGTGGCATACTTAACAAGAACAACATAATCTTACGACTTAACTTACAAGACACTTCGCCTCTGTAAACAAGACCAAGGAGAAGAAGACGGTTAATAGATCGCTAGCAAAAACAAAAAATAAATAAAAGATAAAAGTAGCTCAATTTCCTATTGCTTTTGGCACTCCCACGCAAGTCGTTCGAAGGCTACAAAGTGAAAAAAAAAAAAACTTGCAGCTATGCAGGCAAATCTATGCCTTTCACATCTCGCGCTTTATATTTTGCTTTTATGTTTATTTTCGCCTATCGGATGGCCAATGTAAAGTCAAAGTAAATAAACAAACAAAAGCAAACTCATTTCATGCCATGCCATGTCTTTTCCACCATTCAGTCGCTGTGATGTCGTCGCAAATGCGGAAATGGCTTTTTTCAACGATTCTGAATGGTTCGCATGTGTGAGTAGAAGATTTTATAAATATATGTGTATGCATATACATATGTGTGTGTATGTATGTGTCTGTATATGTGGATATGTATGTATTTGCATATGCACTCGGCTATTCGCTCTCATTCGAGATTGTGGAAGTGACCCTTAGTCACTGCAATCGCCAGCATCTCCAGCAAAAAATACGGATACATACTTTCTGGCACCAGTGTCAGTATAGCGGGTGTTTTCTTAAAAGCTTGAGAACATATACCAATAATACAATACAAGAATTAAATATTATTGCAATTAAGTTTTTTTAATACGAATCAATTTTTTTATAAAATCAGTTAGATAATTTAAACTAAAAACACTTTGAATTTCTCATAATGGCGGTAGCTTTATTTCTTACATTCCTGTATTGTGGCCATGTCTGTTCTGGTTCTTCTCCATTTTGCATGTAAAAAATATTTTCAAGGAGGGTCCTTAAGTTATGGCCACTACTGTGCCGCCTAGTGGTGCCCGTAGTGGTGCGTGCACTCTCCAGCGTGTGAGTAAACCTATTAAGCAAACAGATGTGCACGCATTTGTTTGTCCAGCCTACTGACTGAGTGGTTTTGCTTCAACTCTCTGTGTAAGCTGACACGTGGTTTGTTTCAGCTTAACTTTCTTCTGCCCGCCCGCCTACACTTGGCTCTGCTGGTTTTTTATAAATTTTCCGCATTGAAAAGAAAAAGCAAATAAAAATTGTTTGATTGCGAAAGAAAGCAAAGGCAAGTGTTTCTGCACAAAAAAAAATATATAAAAACATTTCTACATTCCACAGTTTTTTTCACTTATGTATGTATGTGTGTGTGTGTCTACGTTTAAGGATTGGTATGCATTCTAGTAGAAAAACTTTACATATTCCATTTTGTACCTTCATTCGACTCATAACTTGGGGGGCTGAGAATTCTGTATTCAAAAATTCTACTTTAACTTTGTTCTGTTTTTCTGCTCTTTGTTTCTCAGCCAACATCAATGTTGAGTGTTTAAGTGAGTTTCCATTGAAAGTTTCTTATGCATTCTTTGATGTTTTTTTTGTTTTGTTTTTTTTTCACGTGTATTTGTATAGAGTATACGAGCATATTTTCTATCCTTTCATACGTAGAAAAAATAGAAAAAATTGTTAGTAATAGAGTTATTTACTTTACTGGTTTTCTTTGAAAGGACCTGGATTGGAGTATTCTTAAGTTCAGCCTGTCTAGTGGACGTTATTTGCCGAAGTCGATTCAAACAAATTTCATTTAATGGCAGTAAAAATTCTAGAAAATTTTTGACCAAGTGGGAAATATTTATTAAAGTTTCTTTCTGAAGTCTGTGGCCAAAGTTGACAAATTGAAAATAGCGGTTCTAATCATGCCAAAATTTAAAAACAAATCGGTAGGGTAGGTAGTGCTGGCTGATTTGTGAAAAGATCGCACTTAGACCTCTAAGGGCCATTGTGTTGCCAGTGCTACAGGGTCGGGCACTCGAAGTGTAACCAATTAAAAAAGCCATAAATTTAGTTTGGAAAATTACTTTTATTCAATTCAAAGTAAAAAATGTGTGAAAATAATACAAAATTAAAAGTCCATCTATTTTTGCTAGATGTGACCACCTTTTGGCTTGACTATGGCCGCGAGAGAGTCCAGAAATGAATCGTAAGCTGCCCGAATGTGATTTGCAGGTATTTTGACCCACTGGCGGACAATGGTTTTTTTCAGTCTCTCAAGACTGACGAATCTTTTAGTTCGGACCTGGCTCTCCAAAATGGCCCAAAGGGAATAATCCATCGGTTTCGCATCTGATGAATTTGACGGCCATTATGTGGACGTTATGAAGTGCGGAACGTTGCTTTTTATCCATTCTTGGAGCTTTGTGAGACGGTGCCGAGTCCTGTTGAAACGTCCATGGTCTGCCACCCAAATATTTGTTTGCCCACGACTTCAAAGCAACCTTCAGCATACTTTTCCCATAATATTTCGCATTTACCTTGACGCCAGGCTCGATGAAAACTATTGGAGAGCGCCCATCTGCGGTTACAGCGGCCCAAATCATTACCTGTGGCGGGTGCTGCCTCCTGGTGGCCAATCGCTGACTGAAATTCTCCTATGAGCGGTCGATCAAATGAACACTATCGCTTTTGAAAGTTTACGAATTGCTTAAATTGAAAAATTTTCTCGTCAGAAAACACAATATTTGGAAATTGACCGCTTTCGGCCAAGCGAATCAACTTCTTCGCTCTCTCAAGTCTGACTTGTTGCTGGTTTGGTGTGAGATCATGCGCCTTTTAACTTCTTAACTAATGCCATCCTTTGTGATATAAAGCCGAAACGTAACCTTAGACGAGAGACCCCATCTTTTGCCGATAGCGCCCCTACAACCATACAAAGCGACTGTTGCCTTCCTAATTCTTTCCTCAATGTTGGGTTACTTAATCATGTCAATGGTGCGCTTGCTATTGAGGGGCGAAATACTGTAGGTATTTTATAATTTCTCGTAAATAAATCAAGATTCGTCCATTTCACATCTTGATTCAGATAACCCTTGACTCAGTTCCATCAGAGTATATAAAACCTTTTTTCTGACAATAAGTCTCACGTCATCCACGTTAGCAAGTCGTAATGCACAACAACCCAGAGTAGTGTTGAGAGAGTACCGCTTACAGAACGCCTCTACTCACCTGCCGTCGAAAAGAGGCGTCGCCTCACTCTGCTGCGACCATTCTATCGCTAAGCCTTTTATGTATAAGCCTAATAAGGTCAATTCCGACCCCTATGCCATCCAGAGACCTGTTGATTTCTTCAAGGAGAACATTGTTAAAATCGCCCTCAATATCAAGGAAGGTCCCCACAGTGAATTCTTTCTGAGAGAGGGACACCTCGATATCTTTATCAATAATATGCAAGGCAGAGTCTACCGATCTGCCTTCACAATAGGCATTTTGAGCGTATGATAAACGCTTCGGAGGAATTACACACATTATGTGCAGGTCAGTCAGCCTCTCAAGGGCTTTCAGCAAGAACAATGGTAGTCACGCACCAATCCATTCGGCTACGGCAGCTCGCCGTAAATATTTTTTTTTGTTTCCTTGTTCATTCCTCTCGGGAGCATAGGGCCAAAGTTCTTCCATCGTATACGGTTCTGTGCTGTTGTTTTTTCACCGTCCCATGAGATGTCGGCATCTGCATCGACCTTCTTCAAGAGTTTTTTGGTCGACCGCGACCTCTGCTCCTTTGCAGGTTCCAGTCTATTGCCATTCTCGTGATGCTATCTGGTGGTTTTCTCAATGTGTGACCTATCCATCGCCATCACTTGGTTAATCTACACAGTGCGTCGTTACCGATAGTGTTTGGCCAGAATATTTTGCAGATGATGCGGATTCATTTGTTGGATTGAAGGATTGTAGACTCTGTGAGATGGTGTTAGAGACCTGCCATGTTTCGATTCCGCCCAACAATACTGTCTTTACGCATGAGCCGAATATTCGTAGCTTATTGCGTCTTTGCGAACTCTCCCGCCAAAAATATCATACAATTATCTATAAATATATTACATTACGAAAGGCACTAGTAGCTAAGATTATCGGCCTTCCAGTCATAGGTTAGGTTATAATGGTTGCCCTGAAAAGTGGCCCACTTGAACGAAGAATTTTACTTCATCCTTTGTGATACCATTGCAAAGGAAAGGAGGGTAATGAAACCGATACGACGAAAGGAGAGAGGGAGAGGAAAAAGAAAGGAGTAGAGCATTTATGGATTACGAAGTCCTACGAATTTCTGGCAAAGTTATGGAGGCAATCGGCTCTCATTTTACGTCCAACTATTTATCCTCTTAGTTTTTACCCCTTCTCTGGTCTACTGATTTTATATGGGTTAGGTATCAAGCGTTTGTGAACTCGTCTATGAACTTCATTTTGCTCTTTGCTCGCTGCACACATTCGGCTTCGATATTTCAGGTCGTTGTCTTCTTGCTTATTTCTTCCATACATCCGCTCACAGCTGATGGCATTAAACCGGTTCGGTAAATTTTTTTCAACAACAGTTGGGATACTTTTGGAAGTCACTGTATTCGTTCGTCTTTCGTGCCTTGAATGTGACAAAAAAATATAAATCTCAAAATCTAACATTAACGTCACTCACTTTGTGAGCAAATTTCTGATCTTTGGCTTTATGACAGCTATGGCTATGACAGTTTCTGCTCTAGCGAAAGTTGGTATAAGTACACATACAACAAAAGTATGTACAATATATACAAAAGTATGTATGTATGTATACAAAAGTAGGTATGTATGTATGCGTGCGCTCAATTGCAAACTTCCTCAACATCTCAATTAATATCCATTACTTGCAATTAAGCATTTCCTTGATATGGAAGGTGGCAGCCTTTTTCTCTCAAGTGTTGTTAACCTTTCACCTCCTTTCATATTGGAAATGTCGACAGTAACTTTCCTCTACATACTCGTACATACATACATCCAACGTGGTGCACGGTAATTACCAGCCAAATTGACTAAGTTAATCCTGCAAAAACAGAGAATGCTTGCTTGCCACATGCCACACATACGCGAGTAAGTGCTTGCGCATTGCCACACTGGCAAATTTTTTAAAATACCAGCACACAAGCAAAACTATCTATTACAGTTTTATGGATATTTTTTGCGCTTATCGCTGCAACAAACTTAAGCTGGAGTTTTTAAAAGAGGAAACAAGTGATATAAAGCGAGCGAAAAAAGCGAGAACGGAAAGCCAGCATCCTTAACGACAATGCACTAGCAGATGTAGTAGAAGTCGTGGAGAAAAAAGTGAGTTGGGGCAAAAAAGCAGGCGACACCATTATTATTCGATTTTCTACTCAACGCGCGCACAAACAATATTATCTGACTTCACATTACCCACCAACTCAGGCACGAAGTTGGTTGGAGTCGCTGTCGCGTTAATGCACTCGTATGCAAGGGGCGTGTTTTGAAGAACTTGAGAACTTAAAATGGTGATACTAAACAGAAATATTAAGTTAGGTTAGGTGAAACTGTTTGACTTGTAGTCACGCCTCGACCGGTACGGTCTATAACGATACCAGATGGAGTTCATTAGTTATGTGTTTTGAGCGGGAGGATGAGTGATTGATAGAGTGGTTTTCGTGTATTTAGAGAAAGATTGCCTACCCAGCCGAAAGTAAGTAAGAGGTGTTCTACGCTGGATCTCTTGTCTGAGGTTTAGTGTTGGTCTTAATTCTGTATCCTAGCTAGACGAAAGTCCTTGACTACGCCGAACTCTTAATTGTCAATCACATCCTGCTGTCTAAAACGCGTAGACTTTTTGATACTTTGTCTCGCCCTCGTTTACCGCAAGACCCTAACGACGAGATTCTTTTTAAAGACTGAGGAAAGTTGCACTGACTACCCGCTGACTAATGGCAAAAATGTCGATATAATCGGGGTAAGCAAGCTGCATGGTACTTTTATACAAAATAGTTCTGGAGATGTCGATGTTGGCGACGCGAATAACTTTCTCCATCATCAAATGATGAAAAAGTCGCATGATAAGAAATCGCCTTGTCTGAAATCCTGCTACGTTTCAAATGGCTCAGAAAGATCTTTGCCAATTCTCACTACGCTGATGTCAGGGTCATCCCACAAAGCCGGATGAGCTTTGCGAGAATTCCAAATTCAGACATGGCGACATACAGGCGATTCCTTACCGTACTACTATTGAATGGAGTCTTGCAATCGACGAAAAAGTAGTGCCTGTCGATCTGGTGTCGCCACCACGGTAATTGACGCAGTTTATGGTCTCAGTTTTCTTGTGGATGGGACAGAGAGCACTGAGATGCCAGTCGATGGGCATTCTTTCATCCGATCATATTTTGTCTATGAGTATTTGCTTTCGTTAACTCATCACCTCCGGCCTTAAAATGCTCTGTCGGCAGGTCATCTGCACTCGCAGCTTTGTTGTTCTTAAGTCGGGCAATAGCTCTCCAAGACCTCTTCATAGACGGACGATGGAACGTCGTCGACGCCGGTTAAAGTTATGTAATTGCCTTTATGACTGCCTGATAAAAAGTTTACTTTGGTAGTTAACCAGTAGTATCACAAACTAGATCTCTGCTGCCTTTCCAACTGCGAAAACTTCAGTCGGGAATACACTGCAGTGATCTGGAAGCTTATACGACTTCCTTAAGTCTAACTTTGGACAATATAGTTATTTCAGTGCCTACCCCACTAGTCAGAATTATTGAATGAATACATTTTTTTTATTATATTATAATACTAGCAAACCCGGTCCCCTTCGCTGGGCACACTAAAATAGAATAGATATGGTTTAGAACAGAAAATATATGGTTTTCATATAATAATGAAGTGAAACACGTCTTCTTTAGTCAAAGAACTTTATTTCACTCCCAGTTTAACAAAAACTCTTCTTAACCTAAAGCTTAACTAATATTTAACATTTATGAGAATCGGAGAAAGTATGTTGAGTGCGTGAGTAAGCGTGCGGGTGTAGAGTGTGAGAAAGTATGTAAAACAGTTAGCGTAAGTAATTAAATATAAGAGTAAGATTAAGTTAGAATTAAGAGTAGGTATAATATAGGAATAGGTATATACGTATATAGGGTGATCATGTAACTCCTCCACCCTTAAGTTATTTGTGTCCTCGCAAATATCTATTTTAGTTTGTTTTTAATTGTTGAAAGTAGTATGGTTAAGTTACAATGAAATTAATTAACATTTTCAGTGCTCAAGTTGTATTTTCGTTTAAATTGGCTTTTATAATATTTTATTTTTCTATTATTTGAAGAATCCACAACATAGTTACCTTGGCGATCATATTTTTCGAGTTTCTTATATTTAGGTTTTGTTTTCGCAATTTGCCTATTAAGAACAATGTTTTCTATTTGTTTTGGCTCAGCTTTTCTATCTTTATTCAACTTATTTATTCTTTTGATTTTTTGTTGTTCATATTCTTTGCATAATTTACTTATCTCTTCTTTATCATATATTAGTTTTTTTATTATAAAATCAATTGGTCGCCTTATTTATTTCCTTTTCTTAATCTTAGTGTTTCTTTTTTTTTTTAATCTTAATGTTATTTTTTTTTTCACAAAAGTATATGTGTAAGTAAGTATATGTACGTATATTTATTTATACGAGTATGTACAGATATATATAACATAAACATACATAAGTCCGGATCACTTCCGCTTGACTCTCAGCTATTCAAAATTTGCTGCTGCGCTGCTGTTAAAGGTGTACTTGATGCTGCGCTTGCAATTGTTGTTGCGTATGCACTGGAAATGGTGCAGGTGTGACAGCTGTTGGTGGCGATGTGGGTAACACCTGCTGCTGCTGTTGTTGTTTTTTGTTTTTTTTTCTCTTAGTGAATTATAACGGCTTTTGATTTACCGTTTTTTTCACTTTACAGTTTCTAATAATTTCTTTCACAGCAAGTTTTTATTTTTGAATTTCAATTCATTTATTTATTCACTTAATCAAATAATTTGATTTTCACTTTCTTTCCGAAAATTTATTTTTCTGGCTTTTGCTTTTTTCAAGCATTTGCCTTTTAAAATGTTTGCGTTAATCACAATAAATTTGATCACTTAATCAAATAATTTGATTTTCACTTTCTTTCCGAAAATTTTTTTTTTCTGGCTTTTGCTTTTTTTCAAGCATTTGCCTTTTAAAATGTTTGCGTTAATCACAATAAATTTGATCACTTAATCAAATAATTTGATTTTCACTTTCTTTCCGAAAATTAAGAGGACGATTTTGAACATGTTGCTCCTGGTGGTAAGGAATTGAAATTCTCCGATATTCGATATTTCTTCAAAACGTTTTTTCTGTGATATGCCCTCACAGTCCTTCAGGGGGTACTTTAAATTTTCCTTCGATATTCCCTCGAAGTTATTTTCGTACTGCTTCTGTGATGTTCCCTCACAGTCCTTCAGGAATTGTTTTTACTGTAAATCGAAGTCGTCCACCAGGCCTAAGCCGACTGCGCCAATAATGAAGTGAAACACGTCTTCTTTAGTCAAAGAACTTTATTTCACTCCCAGTTTAACAAAAACTCTTCTTAACCTAAAGCTTAACTAATATTTAACATTTATGAGAATCGGAGAAAGTATGTTGAGTGCGTGAGTAAGCGTGCGGGTGTAGAGTGTGAGAAAGTATGTAAAACAGTTAGCGTAAGTAATTAAATATAAGAGTAAGATTAAGTTAGAATTAAGAGTAGGTATAATATAGGAATAGGTATATACGTATATAGGGTGATCATGTAACTATATTATTTATTTCTTTATTCTTTATTCAAGCGCTTTGGCATAAACAATATTTTTTGTTTTTCTATTTGTTTTTGAGTAAATATAAAATATAAATTGAAAATCAGGAAAAAAGAAGATTGTTTTTAAATTTCAAATCAACTCATATGAATAAACAATCGTCTTTTTTCCTGATCATCCATGAATTTTTCGTTTCAATTTACATGTTTTATTAAGCATTGGAGCTTTTTTAACCATTATCCATTTATATTAAAAAAAAATAAACGAAAAAAAAATTTTTTTCCACGAACACATCATTTCATTCGGATTTCACCTTAAATTCTCAAATTTCGTAAGAAATTATTCACTGTTCCAAAATCCACTCCAAAAAAATTCACAAAAAATTTTTAAATGTTGCACTTACGTTTTTTCCTTATGGCATCCAAATCAGAAAGAAATATTGACACATTGTAACTCACACTGTCAATTTGACAGTTCAGTTCCGCCCCAAGCGTTAAAAAAGTAAGCGACATTATGGCTGGCTCAAAAGAACGCTGTACCCGTTGCCACTGCTCCGAATTACAACCAAACTTTACGAAACCCATTTTCAATACTTACTTAACAATGTGCATAAGTTTGGTTTAATTCGGTGCAAAGACACGGCGGGTCCACGTTTTGGCATATATTTCGAGACCCTAGTCATCAATAGGTATGAAAATTACCCCGTATTAAAGCACTTATCAATAGGTTTCATTTCATACCCATATTGTACATACACAACCAAAGGTTACCCGGGTCCACGTTTTGACCTATATCTCGAGACCCCAGTCACGGAGCGGCATGAAAAATACTCTGAACTAAAGCATTCACCAACAGCTTCCATTTGATACCCATATTGTACATACACATCCGAAGGTTACCCGGGTCTACGTTTTGACCTATATCTCGAGCCCTATCCACCAATAGGTATCCAAACTATACGGTAACCATCTTCAATACCTTCTTAACATTGTGTGTAAGTTTGGTTTAATTCGGTGCAGAAACGGCCGGTTAGCGAACACACACAAAAAGTTGACTTTATTTTATATATAAGATTTTTTTCAGTTTGTGTCCGAAAAATCCAAATATCTTACGGAACCCTATTTTTTTCCAAAATAAAATGTAATCCATGTTACTCGTGGATAATGTAGTTTTCGAATGGTGAAAGAATTTTTAAAATCGGTCCAGTAGTTTTTGAGCCTATTCGTTACCAACAAACAAACAAACAAACAAACAAACAAACAAACAAAGTTTTCCTCTTTATAATATTAGTATAGATAATCTGGTAGATAATTTCATGGTATTTATTTTTTTGAAAGTGTTACATGGTCCAATCGATCATTGCAATTTTTGACTACAGGGTTGCCCATATTCGACGGACCCATCTGGCAACCCTGTATCTTTTGACAGAGACGTCAGATCGCTTAACGACATACCGAGTTGGAAGCGTCAGTCCAAGCAGATTTTTATCATGGATCAGTACACACCACGCGAGCGCTCCCAAATTTTTTAAATTTACATTCAACAAAAGAAGTCAATTGTGAAAACTCAACGTGCGTATAAAAAATTAAATAATGTGAAAAGTGCGCCTTAAACGTTTGTACGAAAGGTTTTCGACTGGTGATGCTCTTTCTTATCCAAAGAGGCCAAATCAAAACCGACCAAGGCGATCGGATGAGAATATTGCTCTTGTACGGGCTAGTGTTGAGACGTCGCCAAGGACATCCCAAAATCGCCGTTCTCAGCAGTTGGGCATTGCTCGGACCACTTTCAAACGAATTATCCGCATTAATTTGCATTTATTCCCGTATAAGATTCAATTGTTGCCTGCGGACAAGCCTCGTCGATTGGAATGGGCCCAAAGAGTCATCGAAATCCGTCGGGTCCGTCGAATATGGGCAACCCAGTACTTTTTCCGATAAATCTGCATATGTAATAAATCTAAATGAGCCCAATCGGGAAGAAGGCAACACAAGCGATGGTAATTTCGCTTCAATTCTTACACGAGCTGTATTTTATAGGCACTTAAGTCAATATCTCTACTTAAAATTTTCCACGTAGTCGAGGAACAAATGCGTTAAGATCGACGACAGGGGTTTCTTCAACACTTCGCCCTATACTTCGCGAACAGATTTATTTTTCAGATATATATTTTTTTTCAAAGTAAATTTCCGCAATTTGGAAGTATTTCCCAACACAGTTTGCCATTCTCAGCTGTCAAATCACATTTATCGATATCGGTTAGTTCTCATGCAACTAAAAAAACACCCGACAGTTCTTGCTGCTTTTCTGCGGTTAAAGTGGTGAGTGTTGCTGATGCTGGTGTTGTTGGTGGTGGTGTATGTGGGTGCTAATGATGTTGCTTATAGTACGTCAGTGGTTGCTCAGCTTTTCCAAGTGAAAGGGGTGACTATGCTGTGTTGTTGTTTTTGTTGGGTTTGATGTTTGGTTGTCGGTTGATGATTTGCTTGTTCCATAACTCTTGGCGTTATCAGTTGGTGTTACCACATATGGAATAACAATAAATTGTAGCGATGACAAATGCGGTCACGAAAACGCAGTAAACAAAAATAAATAAAAGTCAATCTGCGCTGATGTAGCCTCTACCAACAGCCAAAAGAGAAATATGTGGTTTTGTACGAATAAAACGTTTAAAGCATTGGATAAAAAGGAATATGAAAATTAGCAGGAAGCAGGTCTTTTGTTGGACTCCGTTCAGAGAGGCCTCTTATTGGCAGTTAAGAACATTTCAGCTGTTCAAGCCTTAATTGTAACCCAATTGACCATACAGAAATTAATGGGCAAGTAATACTTGGTGGAACAACATCAAGACGCACACCACAAATAGGAGGAGGAGCTCGGCCAAACACCTAACAGAAGTGTACGCGCCAATTATTTATTTTTTTTTAATACTTGGTTGAGAAAACGTGTGTGCAAGATTCTCTATGCAACCCTACGAAGTATGTGTAATGAGAAGAGCAAAGCATCTGTTCAAAGAGAAAGCGAAATGACAGAAAGAGAGGCTGGCATTAGAATCAAATGGAGAAAAAACCAAATAACGATGGCTGCGAGAAAAATTATTGTTGAGTAAATTTAATCAAATCCTATAATAAGAGAAAAATGGAATTGGTTGAAAAGAAAAAAAATTGTGT
The DNA here is from genome assembly GCF_027943255.1 of Anastrepha obliqua. NCBI lineage: Eukaryota > Metazoa > Arthropoda > Insecta > Diptera > Tephritidae > Anastrepha > Anastrepha obliqua. Next base: position 24,934,630 of record NC_072893.1, on the reverse strand, counting down.
AAACTTTTAAGCTGAACTTACTAGCTTTCGCACTGACCTTTAAGTTGTTGCTGTTGGCGTGACTGTCCGTGTTGCACTTTGACCTCTCTCAATAACTTCGACCAAGAATTTTGATCTCTTGCAGACGTCTTCCAGTTTTTCAGTCCAATGATCTTGGCGTCATCATAAACATTGTCAGTCCAGGTCATGGACGACCCCTTTTATACTAAGGCACACACAGCTTACTATTGTGGATCATTTTTGCAATTTTGGTCCGTTTCGGTCCATCCTCAATACATACCCAGTCTACTTTAGACTCAGTTCAACTAGGCATTCATCCAAGGATACGGCGTAGGATTTTTCGCTCAAATATGTAAGCTTCTCTTCATCCGCCTTACGCATCTCCCAGGTTTCTGAAGCATAAGTAACGTATGGCCTAAATATTGTTTTATACATAGAATTACAGCTTCGCTCGCTTAGAAAGAAATGGGGAACCCTGAGCCTTGTATAGCGAAAAGAAAACCATGTTTCCTGCTTGGACCCTAGCACTAACTTCTTGTTTGGATGTTACGACGCAGAGATGATACATCTAGAAGGTGATGTCCAAAATAAACAAGACCGGCGTCATGCAAATATTTTTGACCACGCCATCTTTTTAATGAGTTAGTGCTTTGGAAGTTACATCCCTAGCTGACTTCTAGTGAAAACTTGGTGACATTGCGTTCAGTGGAAGCGAAGTTATTGCGTCTAAAGTGTCAGTATGTTTGTGTCATCGATACAAAAATGAGTTTTGAACAAAGAGCTAATATCAAATTTTGTTTTAAAGTCGGTAAAACGTTTACCGAAACATTTGAATTGATGAAAAAAGTTGATGGCGATGATTGTCTGTCTCGTGCCAGAGTTCAAGAGTGGTTTACACGTTTCAGAGATGGTTGTGAGGACATAAATGACAATGATCAAAATCCCAAAATCAGTAATCACCAAAAACTCCATCGAAATTGTTCGTAAATTTATCAAAAATGAACCGCAATTATCGTTGAAATTCATGGAATCCGAGTTGAATATCTCCAAAACATCGATTTATCGCTTTTTAACTTATCATTTGGGCTCAAAAATTGCTCAGAATTCAACATTCGAAAGACCTCATTAAAGAGGTGTTTCCAACATGAACATGAAACTAAGCGTCAAAGTGCCGAATGGAAGGCCCCAGACGAGCTACCGCCCAAAAAATCGCTTTTGGAGAAGTCAAAACTCAAGTCGATGCTCATTTGTTTTTACGATTCCAAGGGAATTGTCCACAAGAAGTTCGTGCCAATGGGCTAAACCGTCAATGCAATTTTCTATTTGGGCGGTTTGAAGCATTTATTGCATCGCATTCGTCGAATTCGCCTTGAATACCGCGAAGGAGGCAGCTGGCGCTTATTGCATGATAATGCACCATCTCATCGATCCACTCTTGTGACTGATTTTTTGACCAAAAATCGCATTTTAACCACCAATCACTTACCGTATTCGCCTGATGGGGCCAACTGTGACTTCTACCTATGCGGAAAATTGCTTTGGCCATGAAAGAAAAACGTTTCGCGTCCGTAGAGGGCTTGTACCGACATCGTGAAGGGCATTCCGGATTACGGTCAATGACCTGAAACACTTTCGAAAAGCTTTTAGATCGCGCTAAACAGTGCATCGCGGCCAGAGGGGACTATTTTGAATAAATAAACCCGACGTTAACAGAACATAGCTCCTGTCGTTTCGATTTTAGCTCAGTCTTGTTTATTTAGGACTTCACCTTGTATTTTCCTTCAAGCCATATTTTCAAATCAGAAAAGAGAAAAAAATTCGACGGAAGCAGCTCCACGAGTATACAGAATAGCGCAGCAATTAATAGCGCTACTGAATGCACTGTTTCATTATTCTAGTATAAGTGCTCTTCTTCTTTATCAAAATGTCTTTGAAATTTATTAACTTCGAATGCCAAAGAATTTGTAGCCACTTGATTTCGGACGATGTGGGCGGTTCTTGTCATCTTCGGAGCAGATGCATTGGGTAAGGTTTGAAGATGACAGGAATGGCATCGATCAGCCGCCTTATACATCAAATCTGAACCATACTGCACTTTTCCTTTGCTTAAACCACCGAGTGTTAAAGGCGACAAAAGTATCGTTTTAAATAATTTCTATTGTGCGTTTTATTAGAAAATTCCTAAATGTGATATTTTCTCTTCTCTTTCCAGGTGGATGGCCAAAAGTATATGGGTCAGGGTCGCAGCAAGAAGATCGCCCGCATTGAGGCTGCCGCAACGGCGCTGCGCAGTTTCATACAATTCAAAGATGGTGCCGTACTCACACCGCTGAAGCCGACCTGTAATCTTGATTTCACTAGCGATGAGCATTTGGAAAACGGTATTGTCAATTATGAGAACATAAGCACGGCTGAATTAGTCCCGCTTTTAGACGCACTGTTCAGGCATGCGAAATTTATTAAAAAACTGACACCCTTCATGCGGGTAACCGATTGTGCATTGAGCATGACAAGCAAGTATTTGTTTTTTATCTGTTTGGTTATTGTTTATTTGATTTTCGTATTTTTTATTAGTTCGTAAATATTTACATTTTTTTATTTCATTTAATTTTTGAAGGTCAATGCGTGTTGTGCTTTTATGAAGGGTTTTTCAAGTTCGAGTTTCTCGACAATTTCGCACCGAAAAGCGCAAGCTAACAAAGCCGCAGCGGTGACTGATTTATCCAGAAAAAAAAAACAAAATTCTTTCATGAGTAGGAAATAATCTAAAGCCGTCATGTGTAGCTTCCTCGGCATCCAAATAGGTGTAGGATATCGGGAGTTTATTTTTCTCGGAAATTTCGTTCGCTGTAAATGTATTGTTAAAATTTCACAGTCCAGAACGAACGGACATTGATGTTTTTATGTTTTGCAGTCGAGGCAGTCGACTAAAGTTTTTCGGTTGGATCTCTTTGTTCTGTTCGACTATTATAATGCCAGAAAATATTCATAATTTTTCAAAGAGCAGTTTTCACAGCTCGACCATTTTCTTAATGGCTTTTAGTTATTTTTGCGTTTCTCGTGCGAAATCGAACTTTACTTGTTGTAAATTGTAGATTTTCAACTTACCAACTGTCAAAAAAAGCTATGGAACCGTAAAACCTATAAAAAAAAAAAAAAACATTACCGTTGCTAAAAAAATCGAACTTGAAAGACCTTGTAATAAAAGTATCTACATTGCCAATTCAGTGTTTGTATGAAAGTATAAAGGAAGCTTAGCCCACTAAATGAGAATTTTTAATAAAACTATTGAGAAATGGGTTTTTGGGGGCAATGATAAGAGGAAGAGTTTGGTACGGGAGCTAAAGCTGATTAAAATGTTTCTTATTATTACCGATGTATTTTAGACAAATATGTTATATAACTTCAGAAAATTTAAAATGTAAGTTCCTTCCTCGCCACCATTAACTGCAACGCACTCCTGCCAGCGTTTGATCCAGCGCTCAAAACATTTCTGGTAGTCTATTTTCGGTAGATCCATCAGAGTCGTTTTAAATTTTTTCTACTTCCTTACTTCCTTTCTGCTGCTAAAACGAGTGTTGGTTTTTGACTCGATTAAACAAAAAAGTATTTGCGACCAAATTAGATGAATGCGATGGCTGTTGGATAGTATTCGTTTAGTGCTTAGTCAAAAAATCATGAATAATGATTGAACTGTGCGACGGTGTGTTGTCGTAGTGCAAAATCCACGTTCGTCGTATTCGATGGACTCACCGTCTCTTCTGAAGCATTCATGCCACTCGTAAACAGCTGATTTCTTTGGAGTACATATTCTTACAGAATCAGTTTCCCAACATTTCTTATGTTTTCACACCACTACATACATTTTCAATGCAAAATTTAATACAAACTCGTTGTTGCAAATTTAAATCCATCTTTAAAAATCGAAAATGCGTTCAGAGGCAGATTTACTCAAACGGCGTAGCTTTTAAAGATGTCAAGCAATGACCATAAAGGAATGTTAATCACAGATGTGCCAAATCACCAAAAAAACAAAAAAGCAGAACTCAAATTAGTTGCCTTAGATCCACACCTGGTGGTTGTTCCGTTGACTTCTTCCCGTACGAAAATGGCGAAATGTGTAAGACATCCTAGCATCTTTCTGTTTCTTCACCAACTTTTTAAGGTATTTAACAAAAAGAAAGAGGAGCATACATTATTTCAAAAGAATTCCTTGCAAATTTTCGTGCGCTTGTCATCTACTGGCCAGAAGTCCTAGGTTCGAAATCCTCCATGATATGCCATAAGCTTGTTTGCCTCTCCATTTTCGGACATAGCCAAATAGCTAATAAAGGATTTATGTTCTAGTTTATTGAAACTACACATACATACACGTATAAAATAAAGTTTCACAGGATTAGAAAATATTCACATTGGTCACAATTCGATGAATAGTGATGATATGGTATTAGTGATTCAGGAGACCAGCAATGTTAATGCCCTCTAATTAAAAGACATTAATTCTTGTATATTTTTTAATGTTCTAATGCTTAGCACTAAAAAAAATTGGGCTGTCTAAAAAGTTTGGTAACAAATTCGAAAAAAGCCATTCGAGCAAAAATTTGGTTCAAATACCGACCGGCACTGAATTTTTTTTAAGTATTGTTTTGCTTGGTTCAAAAACATTTTTACGTTTCAAAATCGGTTGCTCCTATTTTTTCTCTTAATTTTTTCACGCCAACGGCGCCCTTCGAATACATACTTGACCTACCACCGATAGATATTTTTGCAGAAAACCTTGCAGCGAAATCTGCACGAAGTCTAAAAGCCCTAAACGAACTTTCTTATAGGACCTGTGGACATAGCTCAATAAATGGGAACAATAGAGTCAATATGGAAAGAAGAAAAGGAAGGGTTAAGGAAAGCCTTTATCTCCAAACGCAAAACACTTGACTTTTATACGGACGAAATGACTAGTGAAGTAGGCGCTTGAATATACTGTCCAGAATTAGACCTAAGGAAGTCGTATAAGCTTCCAGATCTCTGCAATTTATTTCAGGCTGTGGTTTTCGCAGTTGGAAAGGTAGTAAACCAAGCTTGTGATACTACTAGGACCAACTGCAGAGTAAACTTTTACATACATATGTAGAAGGTCAGACAGCGATTAAAGCAATTGCATGGCTTAGTATTACGTCCAAGATCGTGTACTGCGTCCACTACTCCATTTGGGGAGACACCTTTCCCGGGACTACTTACTGTATTACTTCGGGAGGGCCCAGAACAGCATCCATAAAAAACCCATTCTATTCACTCACGTCTAGGTCCACCATATTTGTAGCCAGCTTTCATGCTATAGGCTGGCCTTCTTGTATCTCTATCTGTGCGGCTTCGTTTTTTTTTTGTCCTGTGTCGAGGTCTATCTTTTTTTAACGTAGTACGCTTTCCATGTATCCTTGCGTTCGAGCATTTCGCTGATTGTGTTGCTCGTCGGGATGTCGCCAATCTGCACCCACAGAGCATTTCTTTCCTCGTGCCATCTGTCTCAACCCAAAAAAAAGTGTGTTCAGCGTCATCGCTCGGCACTCCGCAATATATACACTTGGAATCGCTTACCTTGCCCAGGCGGTATAGGTGTCTACGGAAGTATCCCGAGTAATCCTGAGAGAAACAAAGTAGTTCACTTCCCCAAAGTTCCTTTGGACCCATTTGCCAATTGATGGAATAAGTTCCGCCGTCCATCTGCCCATCGGCTTTGCCACCGCAGCATTTTTTCTTTTTTGTGTCTAGACAAGCAAGTACAGCACTCAGACACAATTAAATGCATTGTACTGCAGTCGTGTTCCCTTTTTAATTTTCTTTAAATCTACTCGAACTCCGAAGAAATCTGAGTAGATCTTGTGGTGCGAAGGAGCTAAGTTGGTCGCTTCTTAACACATCAGTGCCAAAGACCTCAAACCTGGTTCGAGCGAAGGCGGGGCAGACACACAGGAAGTGGTCCGCCGTCTCATCCTCCTCTTCGCAAGCTAGGCAAAGTGCACTGTCGGAGGTGCCCACCTTTTCCATGTGCTTCGCCCACAGAAAGTGGCCCGTCATCAGTCCAACCAGCCGCCTATAGTCCCCTTTGCTTGGTAACAAGAGAAACTGCGACAGTCGGTCGGACATGCCAGGTAACATCAGTTTTGTCCAACTGCAGCTTCTCTCTCAGCCTGCCAAGCTCGCTTGTGGGTTAGAGTAATCCGTTTGCTAGCAGTGGTTTTGATGGCTGCAGAAGGGAGTGGCAGAACGGGCTCCGGGCCAAGGAAGTTGGCCTCCGCAGCATGGTTTCAAATCTCCGTTCCGCGACGCTAGTGATACGGATTTCTTCCACGCATCAATTCGTTCCCGGACCATGAGGCCGACAGGTATCTCTCTGCTGATCACAAAGACTGCAGCGCCAGAGACAGTGCGGGAGGCTGAGGCAACTCTGAGTGTACGTTGCACATCCCCCAGTACTTTGCGCTTGGATTTGCAATTTAGCACAATTCGCCATACATACTTCGCTGCCGTAAAGGAGAATTGAGTATGGGGCCGCCATAATTAGCCCCTTGGCCATTCCTGGTATATATGAACTATAAAAAAATATATGACTCATGAAAAAAATAGTGGTATGTTTATAGTTTTTTAAGAAGAAATCGTAGGAGCTCGCTTTTATAGTGGTTAGGGTAGAACTTTCAAAAATGTGTGGTCGCTTCTCTATTTCAAAAATGCCTTTGTTATCGAAGGCTTTCGCTACTTTATAGCCAACTCTATTATTAGATAATTAAGAAGTGCTTTCCGATGCAGGTAATTATGATATTACTTTTTCTTGTTGAATTTTTTCGTTAGTATCCCTTTTTACTTATTTGTTCGTATTTCAATTATTGCCACCCCCGTTAATTTATCCATTCAATTTACGTTCATAGTTTTATGCTTTTTTTTAATTGTTTTTCTTTCTAATCCCACGTTCATTATGTAGCTTGTTTCCTTCCTTGATTGGTGCCCAATGAATGAATAATAATAATACAAAAAAATTGTTTAATAAGCAGCCGCACAAAGTGTCTCTAAAAATAAGTTAGTTGCTTATCCAATCTACTACGTTTTTTAGCTAGACAAATAAAACCCGAATTCAATATTTGCTCCACATTTCGTACAGCCAAAATCCTTTTATTAACTTTTCCCTATATTTGTATGCCGCATTAGATGTAAATAAGAGCGCGATCACTGTGGATGGGCAGAAGAAAGTGCCGGACAAGGGACCTGTCATGCTGCTCTACGAGCTCTTCAACGATGTACACTTCGATTGCTCAACAGTGGATGGGGCGCAGAATAATTGTCGCTTTAAAATGACAGTAACGGTGAATAATAGCAAATTCGATGGCACAGGTAACAGAAATCAGCAGAGAAATTTTTTAAGTGATTAGGGGTAGTCAGAGGCACGAAAAAATGATTGTTTTCGAAACATTTTTTTTTTGCTTGTCAGTGGCTTTATTTTGCAAAAAATAAAACATAGCATAAATACATTTTGTGTGGACTTGACTTTAGCGCAAATTCAAAAAAAAAAAAAAAAAATTAATTGTAAAAGTTATCGCTGTTTGTGTGGAGCTCGTTTCTCCAGCAATCCATTGCGGTGATCATCACAAGTCCTTGGAAATTCATCTAGAATCAAGCGCACAAGAGAAATTAGTTTATTAATAGGTAAACTTGTGCCTGATCAAAGGTTTTTTTTTTTTTCAAAATTAAATATTTTTCAGATTTTCGAGAAAAAAACCACCAATTACATTAAAAACATTGTTTTGAGAAAAACGCATTTAAAGTTTTGCAATCGAGCTCCAGAGCGCCCGAGCGCGCTTTGTTAATTGTTGAATAACTCGAAAAGTATTTGTCGGATTCACTTCAAATTTTCACACAATATTTTTAAGATATTATGAAGGGTTTTCTAATAAGAGGTGTTATTTTGATATTCAAAGAAAAATGCAATTTTTTAATATAAATGATCGGATGTTTATTTCATTATAAAGAGGAAGGTATGCCGTTAATAGTGGAAAATAACATCAGACAAATGACCACCATGACCACTCTTACAGGACAACATCCTTGTCATGAAATTTTCCATAACCGAATTGCAAAGTGACTGCCTTATGTCCTCGATAGCCTCACGAATTCCATCATTGAGGTCTTGAAACGACCCTGGGTGGGCTGTTGGCGTAGACCTTCTCTTTCATGTGGCCCCAAAGAAAAAAGTCACAAGGTGTTAAATCACAAGATCTCGGTGGCCAATTGTGATCACCTCTTCGAGAGATATCAGGTCAGTCCATAAGTCCATAATCCATTCGTGCGTATTTTACCCATAATTTCACTTTTGTACGATTTTTGCGTACAAAAATTATTCGCGGAATATAACGGAACTATTTATATTTTCTTTGATATGTTGTGCATTCAACAATTGATTTTAATCGCGGATAGAAGCACGTGTTGTTAAAAAATAAAATGGAATCTTCGAACGCGTATAAGAGGCATATTTTGTATTTTTTTATAAAAGTGGTAAAAATGCAACAACTGCTGTTGCAGAAATAAACACTGTTCACGGAGAGGATACCGTGAGTGTAAAGACTGCACAAAAGTGGTTTTCAAAATTCCGAAGTGGTAACTGCGATGAGGAGGATGCCCCGCGCGCTGGTCGTCCTGAAGTCTTTAACTCCGACGCCTTGCTCGAACTCGTGGAAGCTGAGCCAAATTTGACAGTCGATATGATAGCTGAGAGGTTAAATTCATCGCATGGAACAGTTCACAGGCACCTGGTTCAGTTGGGAAAGGTTTCAAAGCTGGGAAAATGGGTTCCGCAATGGACTTTCCGTCGCCAACCTTCAGCAGAGAGTGAATGTGTGTTCTCAGTTGCTGCAACGGCTTGAAAATGAAAGTTTTTTTAACCGTATCGATACTGGTGATGAAAAATGCAAAAAAAATCAAATTTGTGGAAAATTCTGACTACCTCTTACCCCTTAAGTGTTTAGATATTTTTTTATAACAAATGTTTTTATAACTAACTTTTTTCCTTTTTACCTTCACTCATAGGTCCATCAAAGAAGTTGGCCAAAAATGCAGCCGCCAAAGCCGCATTAGCTTCGTTGTGCAACATTTCGTATAGTCCTATGATGCATCCGCAAAAGAATGTGCCATTGCCGATCGACGATAAGACATCGTCTATGGAGTTGCCACAAATACACGCCGACACAATTGGACGTTTGGTATTGGAGAAATTCATGGAGGTCATTAAGGGACAGGAATCGTATTCGCGACGCAAAGTCTTGGCTGGCATTGTGATGACCGAAGATATGAACTTTAACGAAGCCAAAGTGCGTTGTTGTCAATTTTCCACACTACAAATGACTTGCAAATTCGATGTACGATGTATTCTATTGTCTTTCTCATTTTTTATGCACAGGTAATTTCCGTATCCACTGGCACCAAGTGTGTGAGTGGCGAACACATGAGTGTCACTGGCGCTGTGCTCAACGACTCGCACGCCGAGATCGTCTCGCGCCGTTGTCTAATGAAATATTTATATGCTCAATTGGATCTGCAATGCAGTCAGGGTATGTTGAAGTGATTGCGCTCTACTTAACTAAACTAAAAAATACATACTTGTTTGTGTATTATTGAAGTAGACAAGGAGCAAACTACATACATATTTTATGTAGAAACAGTATTTCTGTTTTTTTTTTTCTCTTATTATTTATGGGTAGTCGAAAAAGTCTTTTCGTATTTGTAATCAAACTTCAACTCATTTTTTTTATATTTATAATGAACTTTATTAAATCAAATATGTACCATTTTGGTCGACCACCTTTTGCCATTTTCTTCTAGAGACATTATTCCATCAGTGTAAAACTTTTGTGGTTTCTCGGCGAAAGTCTGCGACAAGTAATTTTCACAGGCTTCTCTTGAAGCCAACTTTACTCCATTGAGGGAGTTCTGCATTGAGCGAAACAAATGGTAGTCCGATGATGCATCAAAACTTCCCAGCAAAGCTCTCCCAGTTTTTGCCGAGTCATCGAAGAATTGTGTGGCCTAGCGTTGTCCTGATGGAAGACGGCGCCGTTTCTGCTGATCAGTTCTGGCCGTTTTTTTTCGATTGCTTGCTTCAATCTCATCAGTTCGGTTGTTGACAACAAAGTGTAGAATCAATCGTTCGAGCAGGCTGGAGCAGCTCATAGTGGATGATTCCTTTCCAATCCCACCAAACACTCAGCATAACCTTTCGAGGCGTGAATCCTGGCTTTGCGACCATTTGTTGAGCTTAACCACCCTTGCACCATTATCTTTTTCGCACATTATTGTCGTATTTGATCCACTTTTCGTCTCCTGTTACCATTCGCTTCAGAAATGGTTCGATTTCATTTCGTTTCAGCAAAGAATCGCAGATGTTAATTCGGTCCAATAAATTTATCACAGACAATTCATGTGGTACCCAAACATCGAGCTTCTTTTTGTAACCAACCTTTTTTAAATGGTTCAAAACCGTTTGATGATGAATGTTTAGTGCCTTGGCGATGTCATGGCAGCTTATGTGACGGTCCTGGTCAATCTTTTCCATAATTTCATCGACTTTTTCAACGATAGGTCGACCGGAGCGAGGTGCATCTTTCACATCGAAATTTCCAGAACGGAAGCGAGCGAACCATTGTTGTGCTACACGAACAGATACAGCATCGTTTCCGTAAACTTCACAAATTTCATTGATGGCTTGCGTGGCATTCTTCCCTTTTTTATACAAAAATTTCAAAATATAGCAAATTTCTTCATTATTTTCACTCATTTTTGAACAGCTATAACTTTTTTTCAACTTCTCCGAATTTAATTTTTTTTTGGTTAAATGAAGCTTGAAATGTCACCTTTCTAACACCAAATGATATGTCACAATGTGATTGGTAGCACTAGAGATAGATGACTCCAACGGCATCTATTGACAAAATACGAAAAGACTTTTTCGACTACCCAATATTATAATTTTTATATATGTACGTATGTATATAAACTTTGCCTTAATTTCGTACACTAAAAAAACCTTCTTAGCATACAAATCTATTGAAATTGTAAATATACATACATACATACATCCATGCATGTGCACACACGTATTGCGGCATAAATGCATATGTATGCAAATGTATGTATATATACATACACGCAGAAATATATATATATAATATTATTCAAAGTTTTCGTTTGTGATAAAGTAGTAGTGTAGTTTTCGTTTTGGTTTGTTCAGCGCACATCGCAAAACTTTGCCGTTTTGTTTGAATGCGGTTTTGTGCTTTTGTTACGAAATTCTACAAATGTGCGTTGCACTATGCAGTCTACAACAACAGCAACGACAACAAGAAAAGTGTGTAAATATATGTATATTACATATCAAAGGCATAGGCAAACTATGGTAGAAATTCGTTTCAAGTAGACTTTACAAAAATTCACTTCTTCCTTTGCGAAAACTGCATTTTTGCAAAAACTTATGTTGGCATGATGCGCAGCTAGCAAATTATAAAATATATATAGCAAATATATAAGTATCTGGCTTTCGCTATACATAAACCGATATTTCACTGCCTTGTTTTCTTGCTTTATTTTCACATGCGCGTACACTCGTACTCGTACACTTGTACAAATTCAGTCTTGCATGCAAACTTTGCTACCGAACAAATATTTAATTTAATTTTTTAACAAACAAAACTCAAACTTCAATTGCATGCGGTCACGTATTTTTTAACTAGAAAACTACTTTGTACAAAAAAAAAAATATTCATAATTATAAAAAATAAAATAGAAAAGAAAAATATTCTCTATAATTAAAATTAAAAAGGAAAAAAACCAAAGTTCACTATAATTAAAATTAAAAAAGAAAAAAATTCCCTATAAATTAAAATAAAAAAGAAAAAAATATTCCCTATAAATAAAATTAAAAACGAAAAAATAAAATATTCCCTATAAATAAAATTAAAAACTAAAGAAACAATTCATTATAAATAACATTAAAAAAAATCGCTATAAATAAAATTCAAACCAGAAAAAAAATTCCCTATAAATTAAAATAAACAAGAAAAAAAATATTCCTTATAAATAAAATTAAAAAAGCAAAATAAAATATTCCCTATAAATAAAATTAAAAACTAAAGAAAAAATTCATTATAAATAACATTAAAGAAATCCCTATAAATAAAATTCAAAACAGAAAAAAATTCCCTATAAATTAAAATAAACAAAAAAAATATATTCCTTATAAATAAAATTAAAAAAGCAAAATAAAATATTCCCTATAAATAAAATTAAAAACTAAAGAAAAAATTCATTATAAATAACATAAAAAAATCCTTATAAATAAAATTCAAAACAGAAAAAAAATTCCCTATAAATTAAAATAAACAAAAAAAATATATTCCCTATAAATAAAATTAAAAACTAAAGAAGAAATTCATTATAAATAACATAATAAAAATCCTTATAAATAAAATTAAAAAAGAAAAATTCTTATAAATAAAATTAAATTAAAAAAGAAAAAAAAAGAACTTCCCATACCGGGAATCGAACCCGGGCCTTCTGGGTGAAAGCCAGATATCCTAGCCACTAGACCATATGGGACACCAAAATAATTAAGCCCAACAGCTAGCACGTGAGGTTACTGTATACACACACCAAACATACACATACACATTTATTGTTCTCTATTTATGGCTCTCCACCTCTTAAAAAAATGTAGCTGCTCGTTTAACCAAAATAGTTTGTGAATCAGAGCTGCCTAGCAAAAATCCATACATTCTGCTGCTGTGCTAGTTCTAATTATCCAAGAAAACTGCTTCTCTACCTCGCCTTTACTTTATTTGAGGTGTTAATTTAATGCGGTTAATCATGTTCAATATTCAAATTCCTCTAAAATTGTTTTTATACACAATTTATTAACTTCATTTGTATGCTGAGTTAACTCAGTTTTCCCGCTAACAAATTTTATGGTAACAACAAATGTAATGTTAACAGGGCCATCCAATTGCATTGGTACATATTTTTAAAGCGTGCATTCGGGCGCAAACTAATAACGGGCATGCATTTCATTCTGTTAGGCAGAGTTTTGGGTCAATCGGGTATGCTTTATTTTTGAGTAAAAAAATATACAAAATGCTCGGAAAAAGTAACATTAAAACAATAAAATTAAAAAATTTAAAAATGCAAATAAATTGTTTTTTTTTTTAATATATTTTATAAAAAGAAATTAAAAAAAAAATTAAACAAAAAAAAAATTAAAAAAAGAAATTAAAAAAAAAATTAAAAACAAAGTTCAAAAGAAATTAAAAAAAAAAAATTAAAAAAAAAAGTTAAAATAAAATTAAAAAAATTAAAAACACAAAAACTTAAAAAACAAATAAAAAAAAAAATTTTAAAACTTTATGTAATAAAATTTAAAAAAAAAAAGCGGATTGGGTACTGTACCTTTGCTTTTCCAGACAAAACTGCGGCCATTCGATCTAAATAAATTGAATTTTGACTCGTCCCCTTTTGAAAGAAAGGGATTTTTCTAGGAGTGTACGCTCTTTATTCGTTACTCTGCAGATAATCTCTGAGAGGGAGTGGCAGAACGGGCTCCGGGGCAAAGAAATCGGCCTCAGAGTCAGAGATCTCGTTACCCGCGATACCCACGAGTCCCGAGACGCATCAGGCTATTATGTCTACCGATATACTTCAGCCTGGATTTACAGTACGCGACTACCCTTGAAGTGGTTGGGGGGCTGTCTAAGGTCATGAGCGCAGCTTGGCTGTCGCTGCAGACACATATAGATCTGTCTCCCCATATGTTTCGCCTACAAAGTTCATCGCTTCTTGAACAGCTTACACCTCCGCTTGAAACACAGATGTGTGCATTCCAAGAGCAAAGTGCAGTTTTGTTTCACTGGATTCCACGTAGACTATAGAGCCAGAGCCGTGCTCGGTCCTGGAGCTCGGTTCTGCGCAATTCCGCCCGTTGTTCGAAACTTTTCAGCATGAAAGAAGTCATGCTGAGGGGTGTAAAGCTTTTGGAGCTGGTGTAGTCATCTCTTCCAACCTTAGGGATGAATCCGACCCTCGCCAACCACCAAGAGCGTGGTATATTGGCCAATGCCAGACATGCAGTGAAAATTTTGTTCAAGGCTGCTGTCACGGACTCTGCGCTTTCCTTCAGCATGACAGGATATATGCCATCTGGTCCGAGCGACTTGTAGCCGCCGAAAGATTTGATGGCAAATCGCATGGCGACCTTATTCACCACAAATCTGGCAAGGCACCAGTCATGCCGAAAAGCTGCATGTAGCAGCACTGACAACAGCCTCTTTCAATAAGGGCTGCTACCGGCCGACGTTTATCTGATTACCTGGAAAGTGAGATTCCATCAGCAAGCTGAGTTTCTCACTTTGTCACTCCGTGAAGGAGCCATCAGATTTCCAAAGTGAACCCAGCTTTGCAGTTGGGTCCCTTTTCAAGATCCTAACCAATTTCGCCGTGTCACCCAAAGATTCAATACCGCTGCAGAATTCTCTATAGGATTCCCGAATAAGCATCTTGTAGTTTTTCTGAACATCACGGTATCGCTCCCAATACTCAGCAAGGTTAGTCTTGAGGGCGCGGTTTAGAAGTTTTCTCGACTCACGCCTCAACATCTGGAGCTCTCGGTTCCACCAAGGAAGGAGTCCGGTCAGGGAGAGGTCGAATTGAACAGGACGACTCAAAACATTAACAGTTAAGCCAGCGTTTCTAGGTAGAGTTTTTCAACAGCCCGCATGCCCTGTTCTTTCCGAAGTCTTGGTAATGCTTTCATTAGTTTCACTTTATTTTGAAGTTAACCAGAAGTTTTAAAGTGCTAAACATTCCAACCCTGAGCTTTTCAACTGTGCGTCGTATCGCCCTGACGCTTTTTGTGAAGAAAGTCACAGTACAAAAAAGATTGGAAATGCCTGAACTTCTCTTTAAATAATTAAAATACTTATAATTAATAACTAAATATATAAAATAATAATAATTATTAATAACTAAAATATCTTTTGGAAAAACCTAAAAACTTCTTGGGAAGCTAAAGTGAGCTCTAAAGTTAGTTCAGAAGACGATTTAAAGCGGGAAATATGTACAAACGGTAGTCGATTCCTAGCAAAACTGTAATGTAAACCTAACGCACAAACATATTTTGATTATTTCTCAAATAAATATCATACCTTAAAGGGATTTTCTGGTCTAGACGCCTTAATTTTCGGTATTTTTAAAACTAAGATAAAAAATAAAAAAACATTTTTACTATCCATTTTTTTTAATGGTTTTTTATTAATATTGGAAAAGTATAAAAAAAAATTAGTAAAAAAAAAAAATAAAAAAATCGTGGAATTACAGGCCGGCGGAGTGGGGGCTACATAAAAACGGTACTCCATGGTTGACATGACTCCAACCCTTGTAGTGATCTAAAACAAACAAATTAAAAATATTCTGCATTAGTTAGGATGTCGCTATCGGATTACGCCAAATCCAAGAAAAAAAAATTCGCAAAATGGCGTCAAGTTGAAAAAAAAAAATTTTTTTACCCTCTTTTTTACTTTTTCAAATTTTTTAAAAATACTTCAAACTTAAATTATTCAAAATCCGAGGCAGGCGCGATAGACAGATGTATAATAAACAATTCTTATCAAACTTCAAAGCGATCGGTCAAGTAGAACTGATCGGTCATGCCGACCATCTCAAGAAAAGTAGTTTTGAGAAAATCGCTTTTGAAGTTTGAGCAACAATTCCAATACCTAAAATAACTTGGATCATAATATTTACTACTCACTCTGGATTAATGGGCGATATATTTCCAGGTATATATTATAGAAATATAAAGTTTATACATACAGTGGCCGACAGAAGTCTACACCCCTCCCTTTCGTTGTTTACAAAGTACAAACACTTGCAATTTCATTTGAAATCTTTTTCTAATCGAATTAACTAAAACAAATCGCAAACACAGCGTTGACAAAAGTCTACATACAGAACCTAGCTTGTACTCTGATATCCTATGTTGTGGTAACGGTAAAATACCGTTAGTCTATTTTTTTCCTTTTCTCATGTTTGTTGCTTTGCTAATATTGAAAATTCAAAAATATTTTCGGAGTTACAGAAGAATTTGTGAGCAAGTGTCGAGCAGGTATACGAGCCGGATCGCTCGAAGTGCGATTTCTCGGTTTTTTTATTTTTCGATTTTTCCTAATTGGCGGGAAAGATAGGGAAAAAGTTAAACGAAACGAGGTAACATTGATTCTATTCCGAATTAAATTCTCTTCTAGTTGAACCTAAAAAACCTTAAGAAAGTTATGATTAACCCACTTTTTAAACAATCTAAAGTGAATTTGTTTTTCCAAAAAATGAATTTGTTTTTAATAAGCGAAAAATTGTTTAATTTCTCACTTTTTGTTTAATTTTCTTGGTTTAACTAGAAGCTATACTGTACTAAAATATTTTTTTTTGTGTTTTTGGTTTCTGATGAAAATTGCGACCTGCATCTCTCCCGCCGCACGACACATGCACACTCGAGGCGCCTCGGCAAAATGCTTGTACCAGGCATAATATGACATATATTTTTTTTTTAAATTTGAGAAGACTGTAGAAATATATAACAATAAAACCTGAAAGTTTCGTTTCAATCGAATACTTCTTTCCTTCCCGAAAAAATCGTTTTTTTTTTGAAGCCTCTAAAGCAGGCCCCAACCCATAATGATTAGAAAAAGCTTTCAAAGAAAACTGTGTAAACACATTTTTCAGTAAAGTTTTTGAACTTTCAATCCAGTGGAAATGGAGAGTGTACGTAGACTTTTGTCGGTCACTGTATATGTATAGAATAAATAAAGGTTGTGTGGGATACAAAAGATTCTCTGGAAAGAACTAGTCCTCAAGTCATCCGGTAACATCTGCCGTTCATTGTGTGATTCGCTTCACTCGGCCGACTTAGACGCCACGTCACAAAATCCGCTGTATCTCCGAAAATTATTCGAATTTTGAACAATCCGTTGAAGGACATATTTTTGAAGGTCTGAACTTTGAAAATATGCAAAAAAAAAACATCGATTTTTTTCAAATTTCTAGACCAGAATACCCCCTTAAGTCTATTTTCCAACTATTATTTATTAATAACTCATAAATATTTAAGCTCTTCTAACTTTTTTTCCAATAGCAAGCATAGAAAAAAGGCCGGTAGCGTAAACAACAACTACTTTTATTTTTTAGCTTTATTTTTTAATTATCTAGACGCCTAGTTTGCATTTGAAAAAACCCAAAAAAAAAAACAATCGATTACATTTTCACATACTTAATTAACACTTGGCATTTTTTTCTCTCAAACCAACTCAACTCTAGAATCTCCCACCCCACTTAACTTAAGCGTATACTCGAACAACTTAACTACTACAATTACAATTACATAGTACATACTAGATAATATTTTAATTATTATTAATGAAAATTAACAATAATACAACAAAACATGACATGCGTCAAACAATTAATCTCGTATTTACTAAAGTCGCATAAACAAATTTTTCTTTTTTTCAACTTTTGATTTTTATAGCCACTGCAAATCAGTCGATTTTCGTGAGGAATCAAGACAATGGGCAATACCCGTACAAACTAAAATCCGGTGTTCATTTCCATTTGTACATCAATACAGCGCCTTGTGGTGATGCACGGATTTTTAGTCCTCACGAAAATGACACTGGTGTTGACAAACATCCAAATAGGTTGGTAAACAAAATCAAATGAAATTACAAAATTCTTAAAGTTAAACAAACTAGACTACTACTACTAAGTATTTGAACAAAAAGACTTGCAAAAAAATTAAAAACAAAAAAAAATTAAAAAAAATGAAATAAAACTCATACAAATAAGTATTAAAAGTCACTGTTTGAGGAACATTTGAATTGAGTTATGCTTCCCATTTTGTTATTTGTAAGAAATTTATAAATCGATGTATGTATATACTATATACTACATATTTATTTTAGAAAAAATTATATTTGAATTTTTGAGTGAGTACCAATCGAATTAAGTGGAGTAGTTAAAAAGTGAGATTCGCGTATTCGATGTCACGGCATGATTTTTACCCACCGCCGCGAATCATCAAAGTGCTTCGATAAGAATAGAAATTATTGAAATTGACCATTATTCTAATCAGCGAGAAAAGTTGGGCCACAACCCGACGAATTCATACATTTCACGCGCTCTCGTTTTATAGATCTCAGAAGTGCTTTAGAGAGGCATTACAAATGCTCACGGAGATGCTATTACTACTTATAGATATCTTCTCTTCATTAGTTCTTCCAGATTACCTTCCACGAGAAGTTGTAGAACCACTTCAATGCGATCTTTGCGATACTGCAGGCCTGCAGAATGTTTAGGGATCGCGGAAGCGAGGGAGATATCAACATTTTGTCCGCGATCAGCTGCGATCAAGGCTCTGACGATGCCATGGTGCAGAACCAAACTAGTCAACTCCTGTAAGGAGGAGATCAAATCTCTTGCGAGTGCAGGTAATATTTCTCTGATCTGAGTTCAAGGGCATAGGAACATAGAGGGAAATGAAATTACTGATGAGCTTGCCAGGAAGGGATCGACTGAATTGGGCTCAGCGGTCTCCCACACGATCATCGGTATCCCTTTGACTATTGTTAAAGAAGAATTGCACAACTTATTTCTCAGCAAAGCATTGATCAGATGGAGCTCCATTTCTTCGTTTGGTATTTGGAAATTCCTATGGCCCCAGCATAATAGACGGAGAACGCAGATAGTCCTGGAGTTATTAACGATAACTAAGCCTCGATAAAGATTAAACTCTGGTAATTTCCCTTCAACGGTCTTAGATTTAGATTTATTTGAGGTTTGCACTTCGACAGTACGGTCTTTTGCGTCCTCTACTCATCACTGTATGTCATCCAACCCAATTTCCTTATTAAACTTAAGATAGAGCTGGGTTGAACTGAGCATATGTGCCTTTCTTCCGGCTGGAAATGTCGAGATGTCTCAACCCTTCCGCGAAGAAGGTGCATTGGAGTCTCCTAGCATTGGTTACAGAAACGAAAAGAGTGAAACATACCCCGTTTATGTGCAGATGACTACGCAGTCTGCGATGGCCAGTGAGAACGCCCAAGAACATTGTCATTTTATCCTTAGGGAGGCTTATGAGATTTTTAAATATCTTTTGGTGTACGCCCCAGGATTTCGTCTGGTGTAGTCCCATAGTTTGGTGCCAGCTAACCGTTCTTAGCCTTAGCTCTTCACTTTTAAGCATCTCTTGAACGATGTGTTGTCCCTTAGCAAGGATGAACCCATAAACTGTTGATACAAAGGTTTGTTGATATGTGCGAATACGTTTCTTGTGTATAGGGTGCGTTTTATGTTTCAGGTCCAGCGAATTTTAGTATTTTGTTTTTTAATAGCCAGCTTCAAAAGCATTTTTAGATATCCTGTTAAATCTCTGAGATTCATAATCATCCTCTGGAAACTCCCTCGTGGCAATGGATGATCGGTCGTTTGAGTTATTCCTAATGTGCGGATGCACCCAGTGTTTCCTTTTTCTTTTATTTCGCCTCCGAAGGAGTGTAACCAATTAAAAATGCCATAAATTTAGTTTGGAAAATTACTTTTATCCGATGTGAAAATAATACAAAATCAAGAATCAATTTACTTTTGTTCGATATGACCACCTTTTGCCTTGACTATGGCCTTGAGACGGTCCAAAAATGAATCCCAAGCTGCCAGAATGTGACTTGCAGGTATTTTGACCCACTAGTGGACAATGGGAAGTTTCAGCGCCTCGAGACTGGTGAATCTTTTAGTTCGGACTTTGCCCTCCAAAATGGCCCAAAGAGAATAATCCAACGTATTCGCGTTTGGTGACTTTGGGAGCCATTGTGCGGACGTTAAGAAGTTTGGAACGTTGTTTTTTAGCCATCTTTGGTTCACTCGAGCTTTGTGAGACTGTGCCGAGTCCTGTTGAAACGTTAGTGGTCTGCCACCGAAATTTTTGTCTGCCTACGGCTTCAAAGCAACTTCCAGCATACTTTCCCGATAATATTTCGCATTTACCTTGACGCCAGGGTCGATGAAAACGATTAGAGAGCGCCCATCTGTGATTACAGTGGCCCAAACCATTACCTGTGGCGGGTGTTGCCTCCTGGTGTCCAATCGATAACTCAAATTCTCGTATGAATGGTCGGTCAAATAAACCCTATAGTTTTGGGAGTTTACGAATTGCTCAATTTGAAAAATTGTCTCGTCAGAAAACAGAATGTTCGGAAATTGACCGCTTTTGGCCAAGCGAATCAACTCCTTCGCTCTCGAAAGTCTGACTTGTTGCTGCTTTGGTGTGAGATAATGCACCTTGTGGATCTTGTAAGACTTAACGTTGAGATCATTTTTCAGTATGCGGCGTGTGCTACGGTCAGATATTTTCAGTTCTTTCGCCATTTGATTGACACTTGGTCGAGGATTTCGCCCCAGTCGCTTCTTCACAAAGCTGCAGTTAGTGGTGCCGTAGCCACAACGCCATAGCTGCAGTCATAACCAAAGCCGCAGTATTACAGCATTTCTCGATTGGTCATGTCGTAACCATAAACAGCTGATATTGAAGCAGAATTAATGACATTTTATCATAAAACACGGATAACTTTCCGCTAAACAATATAATTTTTCGTCCTTCATTTCTAATATTCAAACTTTTATCTCAAATATCAAAAGAAATGTAAAGAATTTTACAGCTGCTTACGGTTGCTAGGAAAAACCGAAATTCCAATAGATATGCGGCCACGGTTGTGGTTACGGCGTAATAGTGCGTCACCTAGAACCGTTTACAGTTATGCCCATATGTTTAAGAACAGCTGATTGCTATGGTTGGGGTCATGGCTATGGCGGTACAGCACCACTAATTGCAGTTTTAATCAGCTGATTTAAAACAGTCTTAAGGGCACTTCTCTACTTCATTTTGTGCAGGATGTAATTGAGAGAGAGAATTGTATGATGTAAATTTCTCTCAATCTCTAAGTGACTTCGATTTGCCTTGTTTTATCAAAAATTGAAAATTTGGTTGCGATATAAAGATAAAATTTTTTTTTTTATTGTAATAATTAATGGAAATAAATCAGAGATGACAATCATTAGTTCATTAGGTGAGGTTAGGTTGACGTGCCTGGCTGAAAGCCATCACATAGACCTATTGGTCCTTAGTAGTACCAGATTTAGCTTGACCCTCACGTTTCCTTGCAGTAGGCTTTTTGTAATAAGCCTGCGTCTTTTGCGAATCTAAGTAAATTCTGAAGCTCTAACCCGGAGATACAGTCTAACCTCTCTTATTGTAGAGCTCCTGAACATTTCATTCGGGTTCTAGCTAATGCAGGGCAAGAACATAGAAGGTGTTCAAGAGTTTCCCTCTCTTTTAGTTTATTGCAAAATTGCATTAGTTAATTGGTAGTTAAACATTCTATGCTACTGTTTTTAAACATCTTCTTAGGCATTTTAAATAGGCAACACATTTTTTGCCTTCACTTGACTCCATAAAAACTATTTATTATTATTGGGGATTGGACCAACCTGCGCTTTATGAGAGCCACAAAATGGTTTTACGAAGAAGAATAAATGAGGTTCCCGTGTCCGCGCAGTGGTATCACAACGCATCTCTAAGGTCTGTACGACCAACTAGCAACAATAACCCAACCTAACTTAGTGGTAGTTTGAGATCATAAGCTCTCTGCGAGTCTTTCAGTGATTGGTCAAAATAAGAGTGGAAAAGAACACTTGACATTGTAGATTGGCGCATAAAAAGTTCTTCCTTCAGTCTGTAAAATGCACCAGAAATGAGTGCCGACTAGGAACGGCAGATGAATTAATTAAAAACAAAAAAAATTTTGTGCCAGAAATTTCCTCGAAGATGTGTTATTAACTGCTGAGAGGTGGTCGCTGTTAGAAATCTCTTTTTATGATTTTGTCTCCTCATAGGGCATTAAGTCTAAGATCTATTCGCAGTATACTTTCCGCACATACCTAATTGACGACTGCCTCAAACATAAGAGTATGACTTGTTACTGCGGCAGAAAAATGTGTCCCTTGCCTTTGGCTTTGTATCGTTAATCATCGTTACTTCGTTAAAAAAAAAATAAAAAAATAACTTTAAGTAGAGAAATATCGACATTTAATTAATTGTTTGAGATTCAGTATTCGAGACAAACCGACTTGACTGTGAGATTCAACTAAGTTTCATGCATGTGGAGGGTACATCAATACGATGAAAAAGTCGGTGGACTCTTTCACGCTCAACGAATGTCAAATGTCAACTGACAAATGTCTTCTTCTTTTTGATTGGCGCGATAACCGCTTACGCGATTTTGGCCGAGTTTAACAAAGCGCGCCAGTCATTTCTTTCTCGTGCTAACAGGCGTCTGTTGAACATTCCAAGTGAAGCGAATTCCTTCTCTTAGCTAAGTCCTTCTTCACCTGATTTTTCCAACGCAGTGGAGGAGGCCTTCTTCTTCCTGTGCTACCACCAGCTCGTATCGCATCGAATACTGACAAATGTCAACCGAGAAAAATGGCGGCCAAACAAGATGGCGGACCTAGCTCTCAAGAATGATAGAATAAAAGATTGCGGCTATCAGCGAGGCGAGACGTCACACAGGTGCTGTTGCGTGAGAGAAATGTGAAAATGAGTGCTCTGAATGCGAGAAGAAGAAGAAATTACACAAATGTCACACGAAACGTGACGTCAGAAATGTGAAAATGAGAACTCTGAGTGTAAGAAGAAGAATAAATTATACAAACCTGACACGAAACGGGATGTCGCACACAAATCTATTCTGTCAGATCCATTGAGAACGAAATAGCTATACGAGATGGGCGGCACCTTTTTTTTTTTTGTTTGTTCGTTGTCCCAGACCTGAACCATAAAATGCACCCTATAGTTTTGGTACTCACTCAAAAGCTGCTCAAAATTCGAATGGAAATACAAAGAATGCTAAATCTACTCCAGATTTACCACTCTTTGTCCCACTATACTACAATTTGCATAGTGTTCTATTTTGAATTTTTTACACTTGAAAATGCGTGTCAAGGCGCAAAATAAAAAAGAAAACATTAAATTAGGTATGATCTGTATTAAAATTTATTTTATTTTACAAAATGTACAATCGATAAATGAATTCTTTCTTCTCTTTTTTCTCTCGATTTCTTTTTTCCAATAATTTAAATATTTTAATTTATTTTTGAAAATATCATTTTTCCGTTACTCTTTTGTGTTCGCTTCTGTTGCATTGTTGGTGATTTTGCTCATGTCCCTACTGTGCCACTCCGCTGTAAACTACTGCGTCTGCGTGCGATCGCTGAAACTGCTATAAAAAATAATAAAAATGCGATTAAATGACTAATCATCACCCGAAATCATATCAAATCAAATTTTAATTTGAAATGTAAATTTTCGAAATGCCATTTTGAATGCGACTTAAAATAATCCAATACCCATAAAAAATTCGCTGATCGCTCGCATTTTGTGCGGCCGCTGCTGCTATACTTAATTGCTCTTGCTACTTATCCAACGCTTATATGGCATGCCATGCCTTGTAATGGCAGAAAGGCGCGTGGTCAATTGCGTACTAAAATCGAATCGGGTGAGGGGACTATACCGGTTAAAAGCAAAGAGGGTCTACAGACATGGGACGGTGTACTGCAGGTGAGTATCTTTTAAACTTTTCTCTCTTCTTTTTTTTTTTGTTTTCAACCCGAGATTGCCTTTTACTTCGACTTTTGCCAACTTAAATTAATATATTTGCACTTCTTCGCAGGGCGAACGTTTGCTGACCATGTCCTGCTCGGATAAGATTGCACGCTGGAACATCGTGGGCATACAGGGATCTCTGCTGGCCTCCATTATAGAGCCAATTTATTTGCATTCCATAGTGTTGGGCAGTCTATTGCATCCCGAGCACATGTACCGTGCCGTTTGCGGCCGAATAGAGAAATCCATACAAGGTCTTCCGCCTCCCTATCATCTGAATAAACCTCGCTTGGCGCTAGTCACATCCGCTGAGCCGCGTAACCAGGCTAAGGCACCGAATTTCGGTATCAATTGGACCATTGGGGACAGTGAGGTTGAGGTGGTGAATTCACTTACTGGCAAAACGGTCAACAACCAAATATCACGCATTACCAAGCAGATGTACTTCATGAAGTATGGCTTTTTGATGAAAAATTTGCCTGGCATACCAAATCGCAAGCTGACTATCGATTACGGGCAAGCAAAGGAGAGGGTTAAGGACTACCAGGTGAGAAAACACTTTTTTTCTTGTTCACTCGACAAGACTTGCGTTGCGTTGGTTTCGATAATTTATTTGATTTCTGACAGGGTAGGTGATTAGCCTGCCGCTAAAAAACATATTTTTGTATAAATTTCAAGTTTTCATTCGGTGTTTTTTGGCTTTAAAGTATTCACTCTATAGCTTCAAACGTAGTGGAAATATTTGGAAAAATTTTAAAACTAAAACTGTATAAAAACTTTACATCTCTTCAGTTTGAGTAACCGGGCCCTAACTACTATTAATTCGTTTTCCTCTCACATACTCGTCCACCCCGTCGCAGGATTATAATCACTGCACTATGTTTTTTTTAAGTGAAACTTCTTAGGTGTCGATGGACGAGCGAGAATGGAGAGTAAAATTTCAAGGCCATGCAACCTTTTGGGCATTTTCGTTCCGCGAAAGAGAAAAAAGGTATAACGTAGAGGAAACGGAGAGAGAGAGAGCTATACCTTGTATATATCTTAGATTCACTTTAGGCTATTTTTCCTGAGTTTTTCCTTGTAGTTGCTAATTTCTAATGAGAAATAACACTGCCTACTTTTTGGCGCAAACTTGTAGGAAATATATTTTTGGTGCCTACTTTTCGGCGTGATATTTCCTTGGTGCCTACTGTTTGGGGCGTTTTTTGTCCCAATTCTTTTGGCGTTTTTTGGTGCCTACTTTTTGGCGCTTATTTCCGTTTCCTGGCTAGTGCTTGAGCGTACTATAAAGTGCTATCCATTCCGGCGTCGGATTTATTGGTATTGCCTTGCGGTAATTTGTGCCGTTGCTGCGGTCCTGGAATCGCTGCGTTTGTGCGGATGATAAACGCTCGGAGTAGTGCGCGTTTTTGCCACGGTTTGTGTGCGGCGTTTACCTACACCGGTCGACCCTTCTCCGTTTTTTGTAAATTTTTGTCTATTTGTATTCTCTGCAAATGTTGTGAATTTATTTAGATATATATTCTTTCTCTCTCTCTCATTCTCTCTCGTGTCTCTCCCTCTTTCTTTGTCTGCCTTGAAAGTTTCACTTCTGTTACGTGTTCTACGCTACGTGCACTTTTTTTTTAATTTTTAATGTATATATTTTTGTATAGTTCATAATGCAGCAAAAGCCACAAAGTCTCAAACTTTGTACAAAATTTTACATAATTTCAGCAAAAAGTTTGACCTTTTAACCAGAATTTTTAGAATTTTTTCGAGAAGATAGTTTTATAGTCTATTAAATTTTAACATAACAAAGTACAAAATACCATTGAATTTTTTAGGTTTTTTTTTTTGTTGTATGAAAAATACAAAAGAAATTCGAGCCTTTTCTTTGTATGAAAGAAGAGGCGTGACACCTCAGCGAAAAAAAAAATAAGAAATCAACGCTAGTTTGAAGTCCTTTGAAACTTAGACTAAAGTTTATTTGGCTATAAAACTGCTTACCCAGAGAAATCCTAAAAATTCTTATTGAAAGGTGGAAAGCTTTGAAGAAATTTTGAAAGTTTTTTTTTAATTTTGTTTAAAGTTTAAAATCTTGCCTTATGTGCTTTTTGTTGGAGTATGAACTATATTTGTATAAGGAAATGGGTTGTCTTTGAGAAAAAATTGTGGGGTTCTAATTAGGTTAGGTTAGGTTGATCTGGCTGACTGAAAGCCATAACATAGACCTATTGGTCCTTAGTGGTACCAGATGGAGCTTGAACCTTACGTTTCCTTGTAGTAGGCTTCTTGTAATACGTCTGCGTCTTTTGCGAGTCTAAGTAAGCTCTGAAGCTCTTATCCCGAGATACAGCCTAACCTCTCATATTGTCGAGCTCCTAAACATTTCATTCGGGTTCAAGCTAATTAGTAGTGGATAGAGAAAATTTAATAGTACGATGTCATTTCCAGGCAATAGGGCCACTATTTTGTTATGCATTCGTATGCCATTATTAGATTCAGATACTACGATTGACGTATCACGTAATATTGTTGCGTATGATTGCCGATACGAACGCGCCTAATTACATTTTTAGTCTTCAGTCAACTTGTGCCGAACAAACAGGTAAACATCTGATTCCTAGAGTTCAAGTAGGGTTTTTTGCTGATCTTTGAAAAATTCAAGCACATTTTTTGGTTGCTTAGAATTGTCGGTTGGTTCGCATGTTGCTCATCACTTATATCGTGTCCCCTTCGGTAGGCAATGACAATCCTCTAAGTGTATTGTTGCCATGAAAAAGCTCCTCATAAAAAACCATGTGCCGTTCAGAGGCGGCGTGGAACTTTAGCTCCCCTTGAGAGGAAAACTAATTAGCTTTTATTTTAAACAAAATATAATGAAACTTCACGAATATTTTACACATCTTTAACTTATTATAAATGTTTCTATAGAATCATTCAATAAAATTTCTGTTAGCAGCAACAATCTCATCGATTCGAATCCGGAAACGATTGCATGTCCGAATCCAGGGCCGTGGAGAGAGTATTCGGGCCCCGGGGGAAACTTGAGATGCGGGCCCCTTTAAATTATGTCTAATTCATATAATTCGAATTACTCTCGAGCCCGGGCCCCTCTGAAAACTCCGGGCCCGGGGGAAAAAGTACCCGATCCCCGCCCCCCTCTCGTCGAGCCTGTCCGAATCAAATGCTCGTTATTCATATTGACCCTAACGGTATTATTTTCGTCCCTCAGAGAAGAAATGGTGTTATGAGGTTGCTTATTGGTTTCACGCTCACCACGTCCCATACGTAGAAATCCAGGGGATTAAGATCTGGGGAGTTAGGCGGCCATAATTTCGTTGTCATATGGAAATAGAAATTTTCAGCCATCCAAGCTTCTATCGCCATCGCTTTGTGTGAAGGCGCAGAGGAGCAGAGTCCTGCTAAAAGATGTATGGGCTGTCACCGCCGACACTATCAATCCAGGGTTTATCTACTGGATATATCTGAAAATATCTACTCGATTCTTTGAGTAAAGTAGTGTGGTGGCAGGACATGTCCTTTGTTTCTCACACCTACAGTGGTTGGAAGCTTCGTGTGCTTGACAACAAAAACCTCTGTGGGATTGGAACATGACATGTCATTTCTGCGGTTGGTTTTGTGGACTTGGTCAAAATTGGTTTTGCGTCAGAAAACAACCTTAACATCTCATGCGCTTCAGAGTGTTTAGTTTTATTTAATAGGTGTTTTGGACGATTAACTCGTTGTTCTCGTATTTGCTTCGACATAAAAGGTCTTCTGCATGGGATTTCTTTAGGGATAACTCGACGGGAGATCTTTTAGATATATTTTCTTCGACCTAAATTTACTGTGTTCTACTATATGTAATAAAGTAGTAGTAGTTAATACTAGTCCTATTGACTGTCACGACTTCCTTAAATGTATTACATCAGGTTCTATCTCACCTAGATGTTCGCTACCTCATTTTAGGAATTGGTTGAAAGCCAAATTCTTTCAGTCATTTTTCCGCCTTACGGATAAAATATACCTGTAATAGTAGCATTCTTGATTTTATTCGATTCCATTTGATTTCGATGAAGGATGTGCAGCCTTGTCTTTTCAAAGGCACAAGATATTCTCGGTGGCTTAGAGTTAGTGGAAGCTACATCCCAAGCTGACCTCCAATGAAAGCGTGGTGAGATTCGGTTCAATGGAAGCGAAGTTATTGCGTCTAAAGTGTCAGTCTGTTTGTGTCATCTGTACAAAAATGAGTTTCAAACAAAGAGCTAATATCAAATTTTGTTTTAAAATCGGTAAAACGTTTTTCGAAACACTTGAATTGATGAAAAAACTTTCTGGCGATGGTTGTCTAACTCGCGTCACAGTTCTTGAGTGGTTTACACGTTTCAGAGATGATTGTGAGGACATAAACGACAATAAATATACGGGCCGCCCAAAATCAGTAATCGCGGAAAACTCCATCGAAAATGAACCGAAATCATCGTTAAAACTCATGGAATCGGAGTTGAATATCTTCAAAACGTCGATTTATCGCATTTTAATTGCTCATTTGGGCTTGCGAAAGGTCTGTGCCCGTTTCATTCCGCACAAGCTAACTGAGGACCAAAAATTGCTCAGAATTGAACATTCGAAAGATCTCATTAAAGAGGCGAGAAAAGGCGAGAACTTCCTTTATAACATTGTAGCTGGTGATGAAACGTGGTGTTTCCAACATGAACCTAAAACTAAGCGTCAAAGTACCGAATGGAAGGCCTCAGACGAACCACCACCCAAAAAAACGCGGTTGGAGAAGTCAAAAATCAAGTCGATGTTCATTTGTTTTTACGATTCCAAGGGAATTGTCCGCAAGGAGCTCGTCCCAACGGGTCAAAACCTCAATGCAATTTTCTACCTTGGCGTTTTGAAGCGTTTGTTGGATCGCCTTCGTCGAATTCGCCCTGAATACCGCAAAGGAGGAAGCTGGCATGATAATGCATCATCTCATCGATCCACTCTTGTGACTGATTTTTTGACTAGAAATCGCATTTTAACCATCAATCACTCACCGTATTCGCCTGATATGGCTCTCTGTGACTTCTACCTATTGGGAAAATTGCGTTCGTAGAGGCCATCCAAAAGGCTTGTACCGACATCCTGAAGGACATTCCGGTCAATGACCTGAAACACTCTTTCGTAAAGCATCTAGATCTTCAATGTATCATGGCCAGAGGAGACTATTTTGAATAAATAAACTCGAAGTTACCAGCACAAAGCTTCTGTTGTTTCTATTTTAGCTCATTCTTGTTTATTGTGGACTTCACCTTGTAGATATAAACAATAATCACCATAATTTCGGTACCAAAAACATTGAAAATATCCTTTCCTTTCTTATAGTGCCTTTAACTGTGCACCCCATAATTTTTTATTACATTTTTTTTTCTTAAAAACTGTACTCAAAATAAAAATGCTCTATAATTTTCTACAATTTTTTCAAAAGAATAGAAACAACAAATATTAATATTTTTCTCCCACTTACAGATTGCCAAGAAAGAGTTATTTGCGGCTTTTCGACGCGAAGACTTGGGCAGCTGGCTGAAAAAACCAATGGAACAAGATCAATTTGCGCTTCCGGAATGACTCCGTTGTCACCATTTTGTTGTAAGTTTGCATAAGTATACGAGATTTGTCAATTTCGTACGATTTGTATGCGTAATGTTGTTAATCTATAAATTCATGATGTTATGCATTTTTAATGGAAGAATGAAGAAGAAATATTCGACAACAGTCGGTGAGTTGATGACTAGTGATGAGGATCAATTCAAATGGTTCATGAAACGAAACAAAAATATGAATACTTTATATGCTGATGAACTAAATGAAACAATAAAAATACAAATGTTAACATTTCAACGCATGAATAGTGAGGAATCGAGAAATAAGTGGAAGGATTCAGGTGATCAATGGCGTAGGAGCGGTAACGAAGAGAAAGTAGTCAAGAATGCGGTTATGAGAGAACGAAATTTAGATTTAATAAAATTTGTTGCTAAAATAAAGCTTAATATGAATAATTGCTCTAGAATATTTCTAGAATAGAATGTAGCTAATATGCTGGAACTAAGTAAAGCAAGTATTATGGCGTTTTAGTCTGAATCAAAAATAAACTCAAAACACTCCCACAGGCACACACGAACATACATGAACACAAACACAAACTCACACATCGATGATGTCCGCAAAATATGCAATCATAACATAAAATTTTGCTGATAAACTGCAATAAAAGGCATAAATTATAGCTTAAAAAATTTCCTATGCAAAAGTTTTTCAAAGATCTAAATTTAGTCATTTTGTGTTGAGAAAAGCGCATTAGTATTAAATTATAGTGAATTTGATTTTTTTGGTTACACGAATTGATTGTTGTTGTAGAAAAAAAATATATACCTGTTTGTGTAATTTACACGTCAATCGCTTCGCTAAGTGTTTCGCCGAGATTCTCATTCAATTGGCTGCTTTACCTCAAATAGAAGGACCTGCATTTTAAAACATATCCGAATGGCAGTTGGTTTTTATTGGCCGCTGGCAGAAATGTAGTCGGAGGTTTGGCTTTGCTACCTGCCGAGGATTTGCCGTTATAAAAATAACCTTTTTCATATCCACATTGAGCCCAATGAAATGGTATGAAGAAGAAGGCATTTCAAAAACTATGTAGAAGTTTTTTGTTTCTTTAGAGAGACGAAGTGGCTTCACCGCATTGAGATTTAGTGTGGGAACTTGAGCCCAAACTAATGGTATTAGAATAGACCAGCTGGCCTAAGTGGACTCTTTTCCTTTTGTCACTCCTCTCGGGAGCATAGGGCCTCGACAAGACTTGCGTTGGTTTCGTTAATCTATTTGATTTCTGACAGGGTAGGTGATTAGCCTGCCGCTACCAGTCCAAAGTGGTGGAAATGCCCACCTGTCGTTGCTTAGGAACATTGTCTTCTTTACTGCTTGGAGCGCCATCTGTGTTTCACATTTTTCTGCCAGAAGGATCACACAGATGGTTGAGGACTTCGCTAAATTTTGTGTGTCCGTGCTTTTACCGTAGTTGCCCGCTTTTTCTTGCTGGCGCCACTGATGCAATGTTTAACTGTTTGGTTTTGCTTGTTTTAGCAGCTACACTGTAAGTAATGCGCTGACTAGTGTGCGAGAGTCAGGATGGAGTGGATAAGGTTTTGGGTTTGAGGAATGAGATTTTTATTTTTTTTTTAAACAGGGAAATTAGGTAAATTTGGAAAAGTGCGAGGACCGCCGTGCTTTATGTGGGATTCGAACCCACAACCTCTGGGATGGCAGGCTAGTCTAGCTAGACAACCGCGGCCGGTGAAGTGGACTCTTAGAAAGGTTTAACACGTCACCATTGTTGGGTTTTAAGTAGTTACAAAAAAAAATATGTATAACTGAAAAAAATTCCTGACCAGCTTTAAAATAGGTTAGGTTATACTGGCTGGCCGAAGCCACGAAGAGACCTTTTTGGTACATAGCGATACCAGAAAAGAGTCCTGCTTAGCGAAAATATGCATCACCCAAGATGTGGGCACTGTTCGCGAATTTTAGGAGTTGCTCAAGCTCCAGTTCAGGCAGCACCCAGGTAGCATAGTCTAGTTTTCGAGAGAGCCGGACTGTAGCGTAGAAGATGTTCCAGGGTTTCTCTTGTACCCACTTCATGCGCTGCAACCAGGCGGTGCCCTGTTAGTTCTAGTTCCTTCTGAGCTCTACAATTCCTTCTATCGAACTATATAACCGATTTAGTATACCTGTCGTCATATGCGTGTTTACACAGGATCCAGTTAACTTTGCAATTGGTTAGACTAATTAAGCCATCTACTTTTCGCCTCTAGTTTGTTGGATTTAAATTGTGCGGAGGGCCTTAAGCTTTTTTTTTTCTTTATTTACTCATCTTAGGAGCGTAGGGCCTCGTCAAGACTCTTCCATCGTACACGGTTCTGTGCTGTTGTTTTCGCACCCTTCCATGAGATGTCGGCATCTGCTAGTTCGCGCAGCATCGACCTTCTCCAAGTAGTTTTTGGTCGACCGCGACCTCCGCTCCCTTGCGGGTTTCGGTCCAGTGCTATTCTCAAGATGCTATCTGGTGGTTTTCTCAATGTGTGACCTATCCATCGCCAGGCTTAAGTACCTGACTTATTTGATCTACTGCAAGTCTCGCGTCTTCTTTAGCTATTTCGCCTACTATCTCAGTGCCCTCTATGTATTTATGACACGTGATCCAATATACACAAAGTCTGCGGTTATCATAGACATTTTTGGATATTAGACAGTATGATTTTATCGCTTTTATAGCCGCTTGACAGTGGATACAAGCTCTGCTGCTTCCTTTTATAAAGCTCATAACTGGAACCATATAGTCTGAATTGGCCGTAGCTTTCCTAGTAATAGAGCTACGTATCTGCGAGGGTTCTAGAGGTAAGTTGATCGGTTGTTTATAGCCTCAGCTGAGTTTGCAGCCCGATTTTCCGCACAAAGATCAATCGGTGTTAGGTTGAAGACAGTCTTAAGAGCTGCCGTTGGAGTTGATTTCATAGCTCCCGTAATGTAAAGCGAGGAGAGTCGTTGAACTTTTACCAGCGGCTTGAGATATGTATTGTTGTTGCTGTGGTACCAGTAATACAAGCCCCGTCAGTGTAAGGTTTATCACCGGTCGTCTTCGTCTAGCTCATCTAAAGGTAAGCAAACATGCTATTTCGACAGGTTGGGTCCAGAGGAGAGGGGTGTTAGATGAGTGGGTTTTCAGGGGCATGTGAAAAGGTGGTTAGTGTCGTGACCAACTTTTACGGCGCAGTATTGTCGGGATACCTCCGAAGGTTTGCTGGACAGCGTTTTTAACTATATTATGGATACATAAACCGATTATTTTTTCGAGTTCTCGACAGTGTTTAGTTGCGCAGTTGCTTTGGAGAGCCATTCAATTTAGAATTGCAAGGAAATCTTTGGTAAAAAATTACCATTTTGCTAATTTGAAAACTCCAAAGCGTAGTTCAAAGGCCAAAAAGCTTAGCTCCCATCCGAATGATTCGTTTTAAGCAAGGGAATTAAAATTTAGCTCAAACACTGTTTTTGATTCAAGCGCAAAGCCTCAAAATTCCATCTTCCAACACTTGCGTTGTAGAGCATAAATACATGGATGAATCTCAATTGCGCATTAGAACCTCCTTTAGAAATATTGACTTATATGTATAAGTTGTCTGGATGCTTCCCTGAGAGCTCTAACGTTCCATTGTGCTATTCGAGTCCTGGTACGTGTGCCAAATGTCATCATCATAGGTGAGATCGTTTATCCGAGGCTTTGTCTAGTGTCACTAGTCACGCTGCCGCACACTGTCGGAGTGGAGGTCAACATCGTTAAGAGGAAAGCTATGAAAGTCAACCACAATAAAGCAAGACATATAAAGGTTGACGGGTGTCCGTTGGAATTTGTCGAAAGCTTCTGCTGCGGTCTCGGCTGCACTATCACCATAGACGGCGGAGCAGATGAAAATGTCAACTGGAGGCTAAGAAAAGCAAGGACGGCGTATTAAATTCCGAATATTCAGCTCATGTGTGAAGCCAGTGAAACATGGCTGGTCTCCAACACCATCAATAGAAATTGAAATTTTTCTATTATTTGTTTATTCACCTAAGCAGCTCTATCAATACCTCACGAATGGTGCCCCGTCATATTCGCCTTAGTAACCTGAGTCGTTTATGGATTGGCCTGATTACATCGACTATTCAGTGGACCCCTCAAAGAAGTCTAATAGGGGGCTAATTGGCAACTACCAATCTTTGCACACAAGAGCACTTTTTTTTACTGATGGTGTGAACCATAGGTCACTAGAGTCCAGAGCCCATCAAAGATCCGTAATCATGGCTTTGAAGCCGATGTCGTTGTCAGCAGCATTCAAATCAAAACTAATCAAATTATCATTCGCTGCGGATGTTTTTCGGTTTTTGTTGGTTTACTCACTTTGCTGAAAGTATCTCTGGTCATAAAAACCCATTTTTCGGCCTCTTCGTCGCCAAATTCGAGTTGATCTAAGACCCAAACTGAGAAGTTTTCCCGAAGCATTAAAAAATAAAAATAAATAGTTGGCGCGTATACTTCTGTTAGGTGTTTAGGCCAGCTCCTCCTCCTAGTTTTGGTAGCTGAGAAGAGTTGCCTCCTATTTGTGGAGGAGGAACTCGCCTACAGGAGGTACCTACATTTTTAAGTCGACTCCGAACGGCTGCTTACGTTCCTTCAAAATAACTAATTCAATTGGACCTTCTTCTTCTTTCTTAGCATGACAGTCTTGGGTGGACCACTGCTTCCGCAACTATCTTTCTTTAGATTTCTCGATCCGCTGTGAATCGCCACCAGTTTTGTATGTTCATCACTTTGAGGTCATCGTTAACCCAATCTATCCATCTTTTCGTTAGTCTTCCCTTAGTTCGCTTCCCATTCGGTTGCTTCTTGAAGGCGCGTTTTTGTGCTCTTAGCTTTGGCACTCTTTCTACGAGTCCAAGTCAGTGTATTCGTTGGGGTTTTATGTATGTACAATATTTTATGAGGTTTCGCCCCTTTTTAAGGTGTTCAAGTTCTGGATTGTATCGAATACGACATGTGCCATCTGTCAACTTTATTGGGCCATATATTTTTCTCAAAATTTTCCTTTCGAATGTTGCTATTTGGTTCGCGTCATTCATTTTCATCGTCCACACTTCACAGCCGTATGGCAGGATTGGGCGTAGGAGATCATGATAAATACGTAATTTTTGGTTTCTCGGCAGAAGTTTGGACTTAAATAACTTTATCTGTGCGAAGTATGCCCTGTTTGCTGCTGGTTGTCTATCAATTGGATCTTCTAAGCGAATAATCCAATATCTATTCAAAAGTTTAATTCAAGAGATATTAAATTATTGAATTTGATGTGGAGTCGATGTGCCTGGCTTCAATGGCATCCTCTTGGTCTTGGTCACATTCTTGTCTGAACGCGTCTTACAATGAAGGCGACCGTGAATGCTATGCACTTTTAAGGTAGTCTTATGAAATGTTTGTAATCCATTGGTTACAAGCGAGTGTAAGTGGAAGTGGAAGAGTGGAAATAAGTTATCAGAAATTCGTTCTGGTTTTTGTTAATTAGTACCACCTCTCTGAACAATTTTTGGAGTAAATAATAACATCTCTCAAATATCACACTGGCTTACGATTGAGAGTATACAGAAGGTTGCGTAAATCGCGCTACCACCTCTCAGCTCTCAATGTTTTTGCCAGAATCAGGAATTAACCCGCCGTTGGGTATCGGGTCTGTCCAAACTGGCTTTTTCGACTTTGACCGTGAATTTAACATACCTATTTCTATTATAGCTAACGACTTGTGCTTCCAGGTAGCTGCCTCAAATTTAATCTTCTATAGGTTTGTGGATTAAATCTTTTAAAAAGGTTCCTCGAACAGGACGAAAAAAGGTCAGACTCGGGTGACCAAACGAAGGTTTTAAAAAAGGGGTTCAACGGAGGGTTAAACTGTCGTAATTATAATTTTTTTTAATTTATTTAAAACCGCTTTTGTAATTTCTTGTATTTAAAAAAAATTTTAAAACAAATCAAAATTAAAAACAAAAAATTTAAAAACTATTTTTTTTCTTTCTAGTACCTTTTCTAATATTTTCCTTGTTTTGCTTACAAATTCCCGCCATTCTTTCACACACCTTATCTATAATTCAGTCATGGCAAGGTTACATTAGGTTAGGTTAGGTTAAAATGGTTACCCAGAGGGTAGGCACACTTGGACCAAGAAATCAAATTCATTTGTGATACCATTGCATGGGATATAAGTTGAAGGAAACCGATAGGACGAAAGGAGTTGAGAGGGGGAGGGAAGTATGGGTATTTGTGGATTTCGAACGATGACTGAATTGCGGTTGCGCTTTATGCTGCTGATGAGCTTCTTCGGATGTTTGACATCAGCAGGCGTAGGAAAGAAGTGAGAACCAAGATACTTAAATAAATCTTAGTCTCGCGAGATCAGAACAGTTAAGGAGAAGGTGCTTAGCTGATTCCACCTCATCCTTCATATATTTAACGCAAAATGGACTCGAAATCTCACTAAGTCACACGGCATGCACACCTCGCGGATAGTGACCTGTGGGGACACCCATGAAATTTGAGAGCTGAGATTTTTTCGCCTTCAGAAGATCCCTCGAACGCTTTCCATTCACACGCGCCCAGAAGGGTTTCGTGACCTTACAAGTTTGTGCACTTGGGCAGCGCTCGCTAAGTTGACGCGAAGCCCATTGTTTCATTCATTTCTCCAATTCAATTCGCGTTATCTGCATTTTATCATTCCTGATATTGACTGACGGTCCAGATTCTCGGTAGCTGTGAAGAGTTGCCAGTGTCGAAGTTAAAAAGAGGCTTGAGTTAGAATGACCCTTTGTCTGCTATTTAATTAGACGCGGAAGACTAAAAGGTGCCACAAAATTAAGCACCCTATCGAAAAATTTATAATTGTTGTCACTTGAACTAGACAGCTGCCGTGTGCAAACGAACAACCCATCAAGTGCGTAAAGTGCAAAATAAAGATTTTCATCACTTAACCCACCTTTGGTCACCTATTTTAAAACCTTTCGTTGGGTAACCGGGTTTGGACTTCTTTTTGCCTGTTCAAATATCCTTTTAAAAAGGTTATATCCACAAATCGATAGAAAATTAAATTTTAGGTGCTACCTAGAAGCTCAAGTCGTCAGCTACAATATAATAGAAATAGGTTAAATTCAAGTCCAAAGTCCAAAAAGTCTGACCAGACCCGGGTGCCCAACGGAGTGTTAAAATCATTTTTTTTTAGTAAAAACAGCGAAAACAACATTCGATATTCTTAAATGTGTCCCTCCCTTCACATATTTTCCATTTCAATTTTTTTTATTATTTTTATTTTTTTTTTTATTTGTTTTGACCCTTCCATGTTCTTTACTTCCCTGTTCATTTTTATCAAATTCTTATTTTTATTTTTGTTTCCAATTTATTATTTTGTACATATATTTTTTGTCTCCTTCCAGATTGTTTGTATTTGTTAGTGTTCCGAGTGGCGTGTTAATGGAGAGAGCTGCGTAACAGTATAAGTGCCAGTAAAGAAGAGCGAAGCGACCAAATCCCATTTAATAAAAATCTTTACGCGTGTGGAATTCATTTTAGATGATATGACTCGATTGCAGAGTGCCGTAGACTTTTTTGTATTTCATGTAATTGCTTACTGTAAAATGTTTGTTTGTATTTAGAATTCAAGTCAATAGTGCCGTCTAAGTCAATAGATTTTCGCATTGTGAATGTGCGTACTCTTACATGTTTTGTAAAGATTTTGTTCAGTGGATTTTTTATATAATATTTTATTATATTAAATTATATTTTTTATTATTATCTTACTTTATTACAACATTTTTTTTATTAATTATATCTTTTTAATAATTATTTTTTGTCTTTATTTTTCCACCATTTTCTATCAGTGGACTCAAACCCTTCAACGCCTCGAATTTATGTCCGCAAAGTCATTTATGTGTCTATTCCAGCTAAGTTTTGTTATAAGAAACAGAGATTTGGTCAGTGTGAATTTCCAAAAAAATTTTAAATATCTGAGGAGGTTCAGTCAATGTATAAATTTGAAAAAAAAATTTGGAGAGATTTGGTCAGTGTGAAAATTTAAAAAATTTTGTTTAATATTTGAGGAGGTTCAGCCGATCTAAAAATTGTATGAAAATTTAAAAATTAAAATTTTTGAAAAACAATCAGTGTAAAAATTTCAAAAAAAATGTTAAGAAATTTTTCAGGAGGCTCGGCCAAGTAAAAATTTAAAATTTCCAATTTGTAAAGATCGATCAATGTAAAAATTTAAAAAAAAATTTTGAAGAGATTTGGTCAGTGTGAAAATTCAAAAATTCAAAAAAAAATTTTTTTTTTAATTTTAATATTTGACAAGGTTCGGCCAATGTAAAAATTTTATGAAAATTTAAAAATTAAAATTTTTGAATGTAATCAATATAAAAATTTCAAAAAAAAAAAAAATTTAAGAAATTTCTCAGTGTGAAAATTCAAAAAAATTAAATTTTTTTTAATTTTTCAGGAGACTCGGCCAAGTAAAAATTTCAATTTTCCAATTTGTGAAGATCGATCAATGTAAAAATTTCAAAAAAAAAAAAATAAAAAAAATTTTATAAATTTGATCAGTGTGAAAATTTTTAAAATTTTAAATATTTGAGGAGGTTCGGTTAATGTATAAATTAAAAAAAAATTCAGATTTAAAATTTTTGAAGATCAATGTAAAAAGTTCCAAAAAAAATTTTAAGAGATTTGGTCAGTGTGAAAATTCAAAAAAAAATTTAATATTTGAGGAGGCTCGGCCAATGTAAAAGTTAAAAAAAAAAATCAAATTTCAAATTTGTGAAGATCGACCGATGTAAAAGTTAAAAAAAAAA
Organism: Anastrepha obliqua; assembly: GCF_027943255.1. NCBI lineage: Eukaryota > Metazoa > Arthropoda > Insecta > Diptera > Tephritidae > Anastrepha > Anastrepha obliqua. Next base: position 24,896,400 of record NC_072893.1, on the reverse strand, counting down.
TCAAATTTCAAATTTGTGAAGTTCGACCGATGTAAAAATTGAAAAAAAAAAAATTTGAATAGATTTGGTCTATGTACAAATTTTTAAAATTTTAAATTTTGAGGAAGTTCGGCCAACGAATAAAAATTCCAAGAGAATTTAAAAATTCAATTTTTTTAAGATCAATCAGTGCACAAGTTTATAAAAAATTTGGTCACTGAAAAAATTTCAAAAAAAAAAAAAATTTTTAATAGATTTAGTCTATGTGAAAATTTATAAAATTTTTAATATTTTAGGAGGTTTTGCCAACGAAAAAAATTTCGAGAGAATTAAAAAATTCAAATTTTTGAATATCAGCCAGTGTAAAAATTTCAAAATATATTTTTAAGAAATTTGGTCAGTATGAAATTTTGAAAAAAAATTTAAAATTTTAAATTTTTGAGAAAGTTCGGCCAATGTAAAAATTCCAAATTTCCTATTTGTGAAGATCGACCGACATAAAAGTTCAAAAAAAAAACTTGAATAGATTTGGCCAATGTGAAAATTCTTAAAATTTTAAATATTTGAGGAGGTGCGGCCAATGTAAAAATTGCAAAAAAAAAAAAATCTAATTTATTAACGAAGTTCGCCCAATGTAAAAACTTGAAAAAACATTTTTTTTGTTTTGTTGGCTCATACCATGAAATTTTAAAAAAGCGAACCAAGAAGCATCGTGAGATTTGCTAACCCCTAAAACTCCCAGACTAAGAAGCCTCAGGTGTTCGAAGCTCTGAAAATAAAAGCGTAGATAGTCAAGGAGGAAAGGCGAGAAGTGACAGAGAGAAAAGGTTAAGATAGAATAGAGACAGATACAGAGATAGTTAGTTCTGTGAGAATTTGTCAGATTCTTTGGCAAATCTGAAAATATCTCCTAGTTGGAGAGAACAAGTTTCACTCCTTCTCATGACATCGGAACCCAAAATACCTAGCCTTGCACTCACAGAGAAAATGCTCAATGCTATACGCCTCCCCTAAGTGAGGCAGGCAAATCGGACCCGCAATGATTCCAATGGTTGACCCCATGGGCTGTGTCCTATAATAATACCGACCATCAACCGAAGAAAGTTTTAGACGAAAGAAGTTTTAGATGAAAGTTCGACAGTTTTCTTTTCGGCCTTGTCACGAAACACTTTGCAGTTTTGCAGCGTTCTAGACCGGACCATCGCTCTTTATGTAAGTTGTATAGATATTCGCTGATCCGATTCATGGTACTCGCAGAACTGATTCCTGCTCTGCTCCCTGTTGGGTAACCACTGATCAACAATTGGTCAATTCATCGCCAATTTGACTTCCTTTAACCACGCAGTCTTGATACCCATATAAGTACAAGCTTATTCCGTCCTGCCACAGATTTAAGCTTCTTCTTACATTCTTGAACAATTTTTGATGTTCGCTTTACGTTCTTCAGGGTCTTCTGTGGAGCCTGACTGTCACTACTAAAGACTTCAATCTGTTTCCCGCTCCATCAAGTTCATAAGCTCTCTCTTTCCAAGTTTAGGGGTATCATGTAAGGGGTATCAGAAGTCCTCTCTATTTAGGTTTAGGAACCTATGTGATGCTCTTCTGGAGGAAAGAATAAACTGTTTAGCTTCTGTACTGCCAGCCTTTGAGGACTTTGCTGGGCCTACAAAGGGATTCTGGTCCATTTAATTTTGAAATAGCGCCTAATTTTGGTAGGCACAGCTCCTTTTCGTTGCTTTCATCTCCTTCAAATCCTGCTACCCAGTCCAACAAAATGCTGTTTCTCGCTTCCAGGATATTGAGGAGAGTGAAGCATTCCTCAACAAGTTTGGAAGTTGTTATGCTCAAGTCTGCGAGTGAATAAAGTTCTCGAAGTCTTGACGACAGTGTCCAAAATACTTGTTCCACTTCACATAAAATCGGTAAACCAAATTTTTTTTTTGTCGGGACAACTAGTACAGCACTCAGACACAATTAAGTCCATTGTACTGCATTCTTTAAATCTCCGAAGGAATCTGTCGTGCCAAGGCGCCAAGGTGGTCGCTTCTTAACACATCAGTGCCAAAGACCTAAAATCTGATTCGAGCGAAGGCGGGGGAAACGCTCAGGAAGTGATCCGCCGTCTCATTCTCCTCTCCACATGCTGGGCAGAGTACATTGTCTGAGATGCCTACCTTTTCCATGTGCTTCACCCACAGAAATTGGCTCGTCATCAGTCCAACCAGCCGTCTGCAGTCCCTTCTGCTTAATGACCGAAGGATTTGCGATAGTTGGTCGGATATGACACGCAACACCAGTTTAGTCCATCTGCAGCCTCTCTCAACCTGCCAAGCTCGCTTGTGGGTTGTAGTAACCCATTTGCTAACTGGTCACAGAGACATTGCAGGAAACTGCGAAGCCGACGAGCTGGCCAGACAGGGGACCTGTGAGGCAATGTGTCCGCGAAAGGAGAGGATCGGGATCCCCTTGACAACCTGCGCTCTACTCCTGGAAGGATGGGCTATGCACCAACTCAGTGAACGCTGGGCAAGTACACGAACGTGTAGGGTCGCGAAGTCCTTCTGGCCACGTTTGGATAGGAGGCGTTCGAGGGATATCCTGGGGATGACAAAATGTCATCTCTCAAATTTCGTGGGCATCATCACGGGACACTGTCCGCGAGGTACATATGCCGTGAGACTCGGAATTACTTCGAGTCCTTTTTGCGTCAGCTGTATGGAGGATGAGGTGGAATCATCTCAGCACCTGCTCTTTAGCTGCCCAGCCTTCGCGGGACTAAGATTCAAGTATCTTGGCTCTCACTTCTTTTCTGCGCCTGCTGATATAGCAGGTGTTGATAACAAAAATCTGATGAACTACATCAGCAGCATAATGAGGTTAACACAACCAAACTATTTCGTCCAAGTGGGCCCTACCCTCTGGGCAACCATTACAACCTAACCCATTTGCTAACCGTTGGTTTTGATGGCTGCAGAAGCCACATACTTAATGCTTAAAACAAGTGAAATTGAGAGCTTGATCACGTGTGGCAAATAATTTCCATTATCGTCGCATATTTTTTAAAAATCAACAAAAGACGTAACGAAACAGCACAAAAATTACTGTACGAGACGAGACGTATATCAAAAATTTAAAATTCACTTATACTCGATTCGCACTCATTTTGACATTTAGCATTGAGTAAATAAATGGAGTAAATTGAGTAAAATAAATGGAGTACAAATCTCTAATCAATAATTTTTGTGCTATAGAAAGATATAAGGCAAATCAACGCATCGAGTTATAGAAACGAACAAATATGTCTTTGCTAAAAACGTTTTGGTTAGTGGGCCAGAGTGCGCTGAATCGGCAAAAACAAATTATTTTTTCACTGATTTTATCATCGCTTCAAGTGTGCACTCTGACGCCAGCCTTATATGAGTTTGGATAAGTTTTACATCGCTTAATTTTAGATGAAATGTTATTTGTAAGGTGCGTTTCATAATCATACGACATCCCTAATTTTTCAAAGTATTTTAATTTATAGGTTTCAGGGGAAAATAAAAAATTTACACATCGATTAAAGTAACAAAACTTTTCTGTTACATTACAGAATTTAGAGCTTTTTTCAAGATATTACTTAAAAAAAATTTTTAGCAAACAAGTATTTCCAGGTATTTCAAAATTATAAGACATTGTTTAATTAAAGTGATCGTTTAACAAAAGTACACTTTTTCCGAATTTTTTTTCGAATTCGCAGCTTTTCTTATGATTGCTCGCTGTTCTCGACTTGATAGTGATAATTTTCTTCCAACGGGCTTCAAAATGCTGTAATTCTCAGGACTCCGTAAAAAATTCCGGATAACACAACGACTTCTGCCTGTTTTGTTTTTCTGCAATTAATTTGATTGTCAAGCCTGAATCCTTGTAGGCCAAAATTTTTCCACGCTCCTCTTGTAATAATATTGAACCCCTCGGGATTTTAGGTTAAATTGAATAAAATTATAATTAAAGTCATATCATTATGGAACGCCGAAAAGACTAGCAAAAGCGCAGCTTCTTGGAAAAAGATAACGGTTCTACAAAATAGAGTGAGCTTTCGCACCAGAAACAATTGATGGAGGCCTTAAGTCTATAACTGTTAAAATGACGCCAATAAAATCTGCTGCGGAAAGTAAAAGTGAGTTAAAAAATGATATACCAAAGGTGTCTTATGATTATGAAACGCACCTTAGTTTTAATCTTCGCAAATTTATTAAGTGAAACTATGAGTTTAATATGCTTTATTAATATTGATTAAGTTTTTTTCATTGTAAATTAATTTTATTTGTTTCTTTAATGTATTTGTTTTGTGATGTGTGGAGAATAAAAATGATTAAAAATAATTTTCCAAATGATGATATTTTTTTATTATTTATAAATTAAAAAACTTTAATCTAAATTTTGTATAAATGCAAATCTAAGTCGTAAAAAGACGACGTCATTATACAATTTTTTTTTTTTTTGTGGTTTATATGCCTACCTACCTCTTGGCCATGCAAAGCGTACCACCTCACTTTTTGCGCTTTTTCCCCAAGTATTGCGGTTTAATGTACCAAATCTTTCTGAAAATTAAGACATCTGTTTTTTTGTTTTTCCTTGTTCACTCTCGGGAACACAGGGCCTCGACAAGACTCCTCAATCGTAAACGGTTGCTGTTGTTTTTGCACCGTCCCATGAGATGTCGGCATTTGCTAGTTCGCGCAACATCGACCTTCTCCAAGTGTTTTTTAGTTGACCGCGACCTCTGCTTCCTTGCGGGTTCTCGTCCAGTGCCATTCTCATGATGCTAGCTGGTGGTTTTCTAAGCGTGTGACCTATCCATCGCCACTTTCTGCATTTGATTTGCGTAAGGATGGGTTACTCGTTCGTTAATCTCCTGAGAGCGTCGATACTGATGGTGTTTGACAAAAATATTCTGTGGATGAAGCGGAGATATTTGTTGACATCTACAAAATAGAAAATAATGATTCATAAATGATTTTATAATTTTTCGACCAAAAATTAATTAAGTTTTAACTATGAAGATAATTTTTCTGTTATGCGAATTTTTATTGTACATTCAAATTTTATGTTTTGCGTTTGTTTTGCGTTATAAAAATTTTATAAATATTTTAGTAAATGCTCAAATATGCTTGGCGGCAATAACTGCTGGGCCCGAGCAGGCATTGAAGCAACGAGGCTTTCCAGCATTTCGTTTTGAATTTCCTGTTCCCATACCTTGTTAAATACTTTTCAGTTCTGCCTTAAAGTCTTGAGCCTAATCGTGTTCAAGTCGGGATAATTTCCTGGTCACGCCATATGCGATATTCTGAAATCGACAGACATTTTCTGCGCCTGTACGAAATAAAGTTGCAACAGATGACAATTCTCTTAACCATAAACATGGGAATGTATCGTTGATTAAATATCGTATAAAAACTTAACGAATTTGGCCGATGGCATGGTGCGTAGTCGTCCCGAAAGATGGCCACAGTAGAATACCCATAATTTCTTCATCTACGACGGGAACGATACAATTCGATATAACTTCTCTATACTGTTGGGAGTTCACAATTCCATCAACAAAGAGTAAAGGACCCGTATATAGAAAGAAATGCATGTCCAGACCATTTGGCTTTCAGGATACTTAACCGTTCTTGTCACACAATTACCATTAAATAGTTTCCCTGGAAACCGACGGATATACGGTAAACGGACGTGCAAGTGCAAATGAAATCTGTTTTCATCCGACCATATTAGAATTTTCCACTGCTCCAAGGATCAGCAGTGCTGCAACCAGAATTCCAGGCCAACAGGAACAGGCGGGCTTCGGAGCGAACCGTTCATGCATCGACCACATCAAAAGTCTCAGAGTTTTCATTGAACAGTCAGTTGAATGGATGACCCCGCTCTACCTCATCTTCATAGACTTCCAAAAAGCATTCGGTACTTAACATCACGCCGCTATTCGTAACGCCCTCGAGTGCACAGGGATCCCATCGAAATTGATTCAACTCGTCGAGGCACTTTACACGGATGCAAGCTGTCGGATAATGCATGAGAAACTTTTGGGTGATAAAATCCCTATATTAGCAGGGGTATGACAAGGATGTGTTCTCTCGCCACTTCTCTTTAACATCGTTTTGGAGGTTGTCATGAAAAATGCCTCGTCATCTGGAGGCGGTATTACCTGGCGACTGCAAGGGCGCCTAGCACATTTTGACTATGCAGATGACATCTGTCTTCTGTCACACAACTATCTTGACATGGCAGCGAAGATTCGAACAGTGCGAGAAGCAGCTGAGACAGCCGGTCCAAAGATCAATATCCAGAAGACCCAAGTTAGGGAATTGCGCAAAATTTCTCAATTGATGGTATCGATCCCGAAGATGTATAATCTTTCTGCTATTTTGGCAGGTTTACATCTGTCTCTGGAGTTTCGAGCGATGACAACAAAAGTCGAATAAAGGAATCTGTGGCGGCTCTCTGCAAGCAATTTGGAACGCATTTCATGGCGCACAAAATTGCGAATTTTTAATTCCAATATAAAGACGAGTTTACTTTATGGTTGTGAATCGTGGAATGCGACGTCAACTGACACCAGTTTTTGTAAACAGATGCCTTCGAAAAATTCTCAAAACATTCTGGCCAATACTATCAGAGATCCGAAAGAGAAAATGGTGCTGGATTGGCGATGTTCTACGCAAAGAAAATGATGACCATTGACTGGAGCCTCCAAGGAAGCCGCAAACGTGGAAGATCAGCGAATACCTGGAGACGTTTGCTGGAGTCAGAAACTCGCGCCATGCAGCTTGACTGTAATGAAGTTAAGGGATTGGCGAAAAAAGGAGCGGTATGAAAGAAATTCGTTGTGGCTTTATGTGCCACACTGGAACTTTAGGTAATTAATATGATAGAGGGCCAGTTACGTTGCGTTTTGTACCCATTCCTTGATCATTCGACCCATTCGATGATCATGGCTCTTTTTTTTTTGAGTAGATTTATTACTGTTGGATGACTACATCCAACTTTTCTCGCTAGCTTCCGAATAGGCTCTCGTTTTTTTTTAATGTAAAAATAATCAATTTTTGATCGCGGGCTTAATTGCTTATATTTAGCGCACATTTTTTAAGTCGGATTTCTCACAAACTCCTAAAATGTCAATTGTCAATATTTTGCACATCGATACAAATAGAAGCACTTGCGTAGATGAAAATAAAAATTTAAATCTTTTCAACTAGAAGCGTCGTTATCTACAGTGGAAATGCATATTTACACGAAAAAATTTACTGCTAAGGTGCCCACGGGTGTCACCAATGGGAAAGATTTATAATTTTTGTAAATGGCATATTTGGCGCGAGTGAATTAGACAGCTGCAGTATACAAATAGATAAGCAATGGAGCGTGTAGAGGTCAACATAAAGATTTTTTTTAGTAAAACAGATATTCAAAAAAAAAAAAAATAGATGATTAATTTTGCACCACTTTGTGCTTTGTCCCTTTGATATTTAGTTCGTAAATTCAAAGAAAAAATACACAAAATCCAGTGCCAGCTCTCAAAATCATTTTTTTGATATTTCGTAAAAATTTTATTCAAACACAAAAATGAATGATTAATTTTGCGCCACCTTGTATTTAAAAAAAAAAAAACAAAATAAAGGCACAAAATCCAGTGCCATCACTCGATATCATTTTTTTTTTTGATATTATATTTCGTAAAAATTTTATTGAAACACAAAAATGTATGACTAATTTTGCGCCACCTTGTATTTCATAGAAAAAATGCACAAAAATAAGCGCCATCACTCAAAATAATTTTTTTTGGTATTTCGTAAAAATTTTATTCAAAAGCAAAATTGGATGATTAATTTTGCGCCACCTTGCATTTCAAAAAAAAACAAAAATACACAAAAACAAGCGCCAACACTCAAAATATTTTTTTTGGTATTCGTAAAAATTGTATTCAAAAACAAAATTGGATGATTAATTACTTTTGGTATTTGGTAAAAATTTTATTCAAACACAAAAATGGGTGATTAATTTTGCGCCACCTTGTGCTTAACCAATTTAATATTTAGTTCGTAAATTAAAGCATATAATTTGTAAACCTAAATTTTTTCATTATTTCATCATTCATTTAATAATAATTTTGTGTCTGTCGTGTGCCCAATGGCAGGACTTCGACCTAAAAGTTACCTTATTTACCTTAACTAGCCGTTTGTGGCCAAGTCTGACTTGTACGTACATGAATATGTGTATATGTATGTGTGTATGTATGCATGCAAGTATGTGTGGTGACATTGACACTGAAGACAAGTGATGTATATTAATTTAACGAAAAATAGTAATTTAAAACTTAGTAGAATGAGTAGCGAGTAGGATGAGTTTTACTAAAAACCAAAAAAATAAATAAATAGTAAAGCATTAAATACGTAATTAAAATTTTAAAATACATACATATAAAAAGCTAATATTTATACATACACATTTACTTATGCATAAGTGCTTATGTAGGTATGTACATATCGACATACGCCAAGTCAATGTTTGGGCAAATAAGTTTTAAAATCGGAGTAATGAGCAGCAAAGCGACGTACCAACTGGCATGCACACACACACACACACATACCCATGCATGCATACAATTTATACGTATATACATATATGTATGTGCATATGACAGCGCAGCCGCAAACGCAAACTACAGGTAGCCCTCCTGCAGCATGGCATCTTAGCTCACGGTTTCGCTCTAACACGAAAAGAATTGCAAAAACCTTGGTAAGTACTGTACTTCTACAGCCGCTGCGAGGCTTGCCGTCCCGTCTTGAAGATGCAGTGTTGCCACCGAGATGTATACAGTTCTATCTCAGTGAGTGTTGGAGAAATTAATTCTCTCATCTCCGAGCCGCGGTGTGTTAAGGAATAACTTTTTAAATTAGGTTTCAGTCCCAAGCCATGTCCATTGGAGGGTGTGGAGCTTTATCCACTGCGTGTAACTGGTTCCAGGCGACCAGACAGGCGCAGTATCGTTTAGAACTGGCCGGCCAATTGCCTTAAATGTCGATAGCATCAATCCTTAGTCTTTGCCGCAAGTGCTGCCGGCAAGCGATTTGAGAACCTTGTTGCGATTTTAGACTTAAGTGGCGGTTGGCAGTTGCGGTTGTGTGTCAAAGGTCACACCCAAAATTTTGGGATTGTTTACTGTCGAGATTGGTGTGTCATCGACTTTTACCTTGAGTTGCAGTTTGACCTCCTTTGTCCAGGTGGTAAAGAGGGTCGCCGTGGACTTAGTGGGGGAAAGTTGGAGATTCCTCGCAGTGAAAAAGCGAGAAAGATCGTTGAGGTAGATTTCACTTTGGCGCACAGGCCATCAATGTCGTTGATAAGGCCCAATCAGTTGGTTGATGATGGGTGACGACGAAGAAATTTATTAAATTAGGTTGTGTTAAATTAAAATAATACCTATTGTTTTTTGTTTTTTTTTTTTTGTTTTGTGTTGAGCGTATATTTATATTTTTAGTAAAAATTTAATTCTTTATGAATTAAAGAATTAAAAAAAAGGTTTTTTAATAAGTTTTCGGAGCATAACGCTCGTTTTTGTTCTGGCTTTGGGTCTCATGCAACACGGTTTCACACCACACCGCATTTCCAGGGAACCTATCTACCGTCACATAGGAGGGTTACCTGTACTTCATATTCGTTGAGGTTATAAAATGCGTTTCTTCTCGAAATTTTCAGTTAAATAAAGGGTTTTCCAATATCAGGTGTTAGGTGTTAAACAGGAGAGATGATTAACGATTTTTTATGGGCGGACTTGGATGGTATTAATCTGGACAACGTTTATTGTCAACAAGACGGCACTACGTCCCACTCAAGCAACGAAACCATTGATCTTTTACGGGAAAAGTTTCCGGTTATCTCTCGAAGAGGAAATCACAATTGTCCACCGAGATCTTGTGATTTAACACCTTGTGACTTTTTTCTTTGTGGCCACGTGAAAGAGAAGGTCTACGTCAACAGCCTAGGGTCGATTCAAGACCTCAAAGATGGAATTCGTGAGGCTATCGAGGACATAGGGCAGACACTTTGCAATTCGGTTATGGAAAATTTCATGAAAAGGATATTGTCCTGTAAGCGTGGCCGTGGTGGTCATTTGCTTGATGTTATTTTCCACTATTAACGGCATACCTTCCTCTTTATAATGAAATAAACATCCGATCATTTATATTATATTAAAAAATAGCATTTTTCTTTGAATATCAAAATAACACCTCTTAGTGGAAAATTCTATACGATGCTTTGGGAAATCTTGAATATTAGCAAAAAAAATATATATAACGGGACACAAATTAGCTACATACATATACATATAGTTGGTTATAAATATATAGGAGTGAAAGGTGTATAGATCACATTTTCCACATTACAACTACAACAACTATGCTAAACCTTTACAAAAGCAACCTTATCATGAAATATCAAAAGATCGCTAACACCCATGCGCATATTTAGGCACTTACATACACTCACATTAACCGATATACGCATTCACATACATACACACTCACACACTTACATATATAAAAAATATATATATACATATATATGAAATTATATGAATTCGATCTTATAATAAAATACTGTGATACTAAATTTTACTAGTACTTCCAGCATAGCTGCATTTTATCCATTCTAAAATATTCTAAAAGCTTACATTATATTGACGCATCGACGCATTGGCGCATTAGAAATACATACATACAAAACTCTGTAACAAGGAGAAGAAGAACAAGCACGACTCAATGTATTGTTTGGTGGTCGCATCTGTCAAATGGCGGCTGCGTATTACAAGTCTTGCAATGCGCGTCGGCAAAAGTAACGTAACGCAACGTAACGTAACGTAACGATTTAGTAGAAATGATTAAGAAATTGTTGAATTAGGCAAACCCAAAACAAAGAAAAAGAAAAAAATGAAAACAGAAACAGTAAAAAATCAACAAAATAAATTAATCAAATAATTATTACTAAAACTTAGCTATTAACTCAACCCTTCCACTAAAAAAAAAAAAACAAAAACATAAAATGAAAAATGAAAATTAACTATTATAGAAATATCTACAAAAAATGGGCGCTTTAAAGGGCGCAGAAAGTAAAAATTATTAAAATCTAAACCAAATAGTACGAAAATATAAATATTTTATCTGATAATTAACGATTTGCAGGCGAGCGAGAGAGTCAAATTCTTTTCTTAAGAACAAAGCGCAGTCGGAAATAATATTTTAAGCTAAATAAATACACACACACACACACACAAATGTAAACAGTATAGTAAACAAATTGAGAAAAATGTAATGAAAACAAAGGTAATGAAAAACAAAAACAACATTTGAAAAAAAAATTTAAAATTAAAAAGAAGTAATCAATCAGCTGAGTCCTGAGTGTACGTTCAGCTGGGTATACGAGCGCATACTTTTGCGTCTTAAGCGCGTATAAATTTGTCTAAGAGCGCACATAGTGCTATATTTTTCAAAGTAATTATGGCTAAAGCAAGAAATTATAGAGTACAATTTCGAAAAAAAAGTAAACAAGAAATAGTAACAACGCATACGAAATAATATTTAAAAAAAATTAATATAAATAAAATATTATTTAAAAAATAATAATATCAAAAAGAAAAAAATATTTAAAAACCAAAAATCCGTAATAGGCCTAAATTTTTATTGAAATTTGTTGAAAATTGTATAGTGTGGCAAATGCTTGATTTTTTTTTTAATCCTAAAAAAGAACGAGGTAAATAATGCATGAAAATAGTAAGCACAGCCAGTGTACTTCACTTCTAATTCTAAATAACTTTTAGAATTTAAATTTAAATATTTGTGCTATCTTAAATAACAGTTTAAAAAAAAGGAAATGGAAATTCAGCAGTGGTACAGTGAGTGCTCAATAATACTAATTTTAATTAATTTTTTTTTATTTCATTTTTAATGATTGCCTTTCTTTGTTATGGTTACTTCCAAATAATTCAAAAGCAGATAAAACCGTTACAATTTTTCCAAAACAAAAAAAAATTGTTCGACATGGATGAAAATTCCTGAAGTCAGTCAGCAGACAGTCAATAATGCATCAATGCCATCGGTTGTCCAACACACGATCAAACTTATATAAATACAATAAGAAATATACTCATAAGCTAGCCAAACAAAATTAAGCGAATGTGGGTTCAAGGACATTCGGGGATTACCGGCAATGAAAATGCTGATGCCGCGGCAAGAAGCGTTTCTAATCTACCGTCAATGCTTCATAAATTACCATCAATGCTTTATAAATGCTACTCTAAAAGTGACATCCTTCTAGAGATTAAAAAACAACGGCGCATTTATCTGTTAGATAACTGGAAAAACTACCATCACCACTACGCTTTCTTAAATCCATCTAGATCAAAGATATCACTTCCTTCCGACCTTCCATTAAAAGTTCTCAAACCGTACTCGCGCCTACGTCTGGGCCACACTATTCTCACGCATGCACACCTCTTCCAACGTACGCTGCTAGGCGATTGGCCCTTTGGTGACGAAACCGCAACCTTAGATCACATTCTACAATATTGTCGAAATTTACACACCTCCAGACAACAATTCTTTGGATCCTCTCCCGCGCTGGATTTTCTTAAAGAGCCATCTGCAAGTAATATAATATACTGACTGTCTACAAATTTCTAAAAGCCAACGACTTGTTAAGACGATCTAAAATTTTAGCTTACATTTACCTCTGCTTATTTTACTTAGTTATAAGCATTTAAATAATTACTTGACGTTAGACCTTATTTAAAGTACATTTACATTTTTTGTTATCAGACACTCGATGGCCCATGCTGATAGTGCTGCTGCCTCCTTATATTTGTATAACTTGTTATTATACAAATTTAATAATAATAATAATAAAAAATCCTGAAGCGGGCCACCCAAAATGCTTGCCTATATTTAATATATTTAATTCTCCCCTAACCCCAAAAAAAACGTGCTCTATAAAATTCAATTTTGGTAAATTATAAAATAGTGAAAATCATGTTAAAACGAAAAAATTCCTGTAAAGAAAGATTTTTTTCTTTTTAACTCGTATTTAATCAAATTCGTGTAAAAAAGAATCACAGCACTTCGGTAAATTTCACAAGGATGATAGGTTACCAGGTTTGTTATTTAACTATGGTGAAAACGCTCATTGTGAGAAGAATTTTTGCTTTGGAATTCGATAGCCGAATTCTGCACGATCATTTCACATGTATTCACACACTCGTCCAATCAGTCGTTGCTCAGATGGCAACGAAGTGTTATTGGTTAATTATTTTCGTATATCACGAACACAATCTCAGTTTTTTTGTAAACACGCCTCAAGTGACGTCAGCTCGTCAGCTAATTCTGTAAAATTCGCTCAGAGCGGAATAACGGTCTGTTAAAGAACTCACCTTAGAAATCTTTTCACCATGTAAAAGATTTGCATTAAAAAAATTCCAAGCCATATTAGGCGTACCATTTTTTTCGGACCTATTTCTGGGTTACGGTTTACTTCAAGAAACTTCCAATTTCAATTAAGAAAAAAAACTAGTTCGGCATGGATGGGAATTCCTGAAAAAATTTCTTAAAAAATCTGCTTCTTGCTTTTTGTTGCAAATACATCACTTCGGTAAATTGTAACCTCTTAAAAGAAAATTATTCTTGCCAGCAATACAAGTCCCTATTGGGCGTTCCATTTTTTTCGGACCACTTTTGTGTTGCCGTTTACTCCAAGATGTGCATTGGTGCGTGACCACCATTCGGAATTCAGAGGGAACGTAGGTTCGAATCTCGGTGAAAGATCAAAAATTAAGAAACAGTTTTTTCTAATAGCGGTCGCCCGTCGGCAGGCAATGGCAAACCTCCGAGTATATTTCTGCCATGAAAAAAGGTCTTCATAAAAAATATGAGAAAATGTTTACAATTTAATTTGTATATTTTTTTATTAATTTTTATATATTTTTTAATAATTTTTATGATTTTTTTATTAGTTTTTGTACTCTTGTATTAGTTTTCATAGTTTTTACAAATTTTTATTACTTTTCATTATTCTATGTTTTAAAGTTAATTTATAAATTTTTAAAATTTAATTGGTATATTTTTTTTATTAATTTTAATTCATAATTTTTTTTAGTAAAACTTTGTAATTTTTATATTTTTCTATTAGTTTTAACCTTCTGTTAATTTTTTTTTTATACATTTTTAAAAATATACAAATTTTTTTGATTAATTGTACTGTTTTGATTAAGTTTTATATATTTTTTTATGAATAATTTTTATTACTTCTTTTATTAATTTTTTATCTCCTTTTTAAATTTTGTTTTATACATTTATAAAATTTGAAGCAGTATTTCCGCGCAGAGAAAGAAAAAGTCGTGTCAATGTAGTTCACGTTTTTATTCCAACCGCCGTTTTTACATTTTTTGTCATCGCCTACTATCTAATGTTTAATAAGTACAAAGTTCTTTTGGCATCGCCTACTATCTAACGTATAATTGTACAAGTATAAAGTTCCATGTAAGTGAAGTACAATTGTTCGTAAAAGAGAGCAGGATTGGTTTGCAGAGTTGCATTAAGAATTCAACAAAATTCAATTTATATATTTTTTTATTAGTTCTTGTACTTTTGTGTTAATTTTCATACTTTTTATAATTTTTATTATTTTACAATTTTTATTCCCTTTTTAAATTTGCTTTCATAAATTTTTAAAATTTAATTTTTGTACTTTTTTTGTTAATTTTTAAAAATTTGTATTACTTTTCTTTGTTTTTTCTTTTAATTTTTTATCCATTTTTTAAATTTGGTTTTATAAATTTTTAAAATTTAATTTGTATATATTTTTTTATTAATTTTTGCCTTTTTTATTCATTATTTTTTTATTTATTTTTATATTTTTTTAGTTTTTACCTTCTTTTAAATTGTTTTTATACATTTTTAAAAATAAATTTTTTTTTATTAATTGTACTGTTTTCATTAATTTTTAAATATTTTTTATTAAAAATTTTTATTACCTGTTTTATTAATTTTTTATCCCCTTTTTAAATTTGGTTTTATAAATTTTTAAGATTCAGTTTGGATATTTGTTTTTTAGTGCTTGTACATTTTGTATTAATTTCCATATTTTTGAAATTTTTTTATTAATGTTGTATTCTCTTTTTGAATTTTTAAAAATTTTTAAATTTTTAAAACTTAATTTGCTTTAAATCTTAGTATGCTTTTTTGACCTTTTTTATCAAGTTTTATACTTTTCTTAATTTTTATTTTTTTTTAGTTTCTTATTCCTTTTTTAAATTGGTTTTCACAAATTTTTAAAATTTAATTTGAATATATATTTTTTTAATTTTTAAATATTTTTATTAATTTTGCATCTCTTTTTAAATTTGTTTTTATAAACTTTTAAAATTTATTTATATTTTTTCTTTTAATTTTGTCTTTTTTATATTTTTTTTTTATTATTTTTGTTAATTTTGTAGTTATTTTATATTTCGGCCTCCATTTCGGAAAGCCCATTTAATACCTTTTCATAATCTTATTATTTGATAAAATTTCTGCTTGAACTTTTTGCTACATCATGAAAAGTTCCATCACTTGGAATTTCTAGTGAAAATAAGCTCTGTGAAAACACTTTTTGGAACCTTTTGTTCGTAAACTTTTTTTACATTCTTCCTTGATATCAGCGGATTGCTAATCTATTGCTCTATACTAGAGCAGATCTATAGAATTTGCTGCTGTGTTGAGGTCTTTCACTACCGAATTAAGACCTAAATCTACAGGACCTCGCGAAGTGAAATTAAAATAATAGAAAAGTTTTTTTCTAATAGCGGGCTCCCCTTGGTAGGCAAACCTCCGAGTGCATTTCTGCCTTGGCAAGACACTCCATAAAAATACAACTGCCATTCGAAGGTAATATAAAACTGTAAGTCCAACCATTTGTGGAAAATCAACAGGACAACAACAACAATTAGTTTCAGACCTTCAGACCTTAGAAATTCTTCTTCTTCCTCGCATTCTTTAAAATCGTGCAATGTTTTGATATTTCTGCCACTTTTGTGTGGCTTCAGGTCCATAGTGGATTGTTGCTAGAACCCGGGAAGTTAATTTGAAATTAAGTTTCGGTATCAACCGACGACTAGTAACTTACGAAAATTTGCAATAAGATGTGGGGGTTCATTTTTTGGGTGTTGTACACTGGCTTGTGCTTTATTTTTTTATTTTTTTTCGTTTTTTTTTATTTTTTTTTTTGTTTTTTTATTTTTTTTTTTATTATTTCTTTTTTTTTATTTTTATTTTTTTTTAGTTTTTGTTTTAGTTTTGGTTTTTTGTCTGTAAACACTACGCAATATTTAAGTTAAAGCAAAAGCAACCAAATACAAATTTAAATTACTTGAAACAACAAAAGCTTTCAAATTTTAAAGAAAATGTAACAAGAAAAAAAAATAATTAAATTAAGCAGTAAAATTAACAATAAAAAATAAACAATGTATTACAACTGTATGTATACACACACACACATACATACAAGCCAGAAGTTATATGAAATGCTTACGTAATAATTACTTAGAAACACACAAAGCCAAGCACACAGCTGCATACAAAAAAACAATAAAAATGGTCGACCCAAAAACCAAAAATATAGAAATAAATTAAAAAATAAAACTGAGGTTTTCAAACCTAAAACCAAAGCCATTTAAACAAAGAAAAAAAGAACAAATAGTTGGCGTAAATTTAAGATTTCGTAAAATTTCTTAATTACAAATGAGTTGATTTCATACCGAGGCAAATCCAAATGTGCTAGTCCACAAACAGTGGTTAAGTATCTAAAAGTTGCAAACAAAAACGAAAGGGAAAAAATCTGGTGCATCCAAAAATCACACTCCATTACCGACCACACCTCATCGACTCATTTGTAATGCTCCCTAGTTTTTCAATTAATTATCCAAATGCATACAAAAATACTAATGCTGTAATATGTAGACATGATTTGTGCAACAGTTTCAAATACAAATACAGTAGGACGTACTTATTACTTAGTAACATAAAAAAACAAAAAAAATTAATAAAAAATTTTAAATTTTTAAAACAAAATATTTAAGAAAAATTATAATAAATCAACTACTCAATAATAAAACCAATGTAATTCATTAAACAAATTAAATTAATATTAATAAAAAAACTTTCCTTACGCCTTTGCAACTAATCGAAACCTTAACTCGAAACTTACTAACAACTTTTCATAAACACTTTCAATAATAACGGCATATTAAAAGGCATTCAAGCAGTTAAAAGCCAAATAGAAAATAGAGCTAATTTTCCTTAAAAGAAAACCAAAGCAACTAAGCAGTCGTACTTTAAAATTAGCACTCAATTTTAATTTCGCTGTAAAGCGCTGAATGGCGCCGAAAAGTAGACTATTTTAGTAGCGCGTGCTGCATATGATTTCTTGCTTTATATATATTTCATTCATAGATGTTAAATAATGATTAGATAATGCTAATGATTGCTAATTAACCTTCTTTT
The DNA here is from genome assembly GCF_027943255.1 of Anastrepha obliqua. Lineage (NCBI taxonomy): Eukaryota > Metazoa > Arthropoda > Insecta > Diptera > Tephritidae > Anastrepha > Anastrepha obliqua. The sequence continues at coordinate 24,878,854 of NC_072893.1, read as the reverse complement.
GTGAAATTTTCCAATTCATTAAACAATTAGAATTAGTTCAACTAATTCCCATTAGATAATTGAAATTTTTATTCCAATGGTAAAACTAATTGCAATTAGTTGCCATTAGCAAAAAAAAATTGGTTTACCTTTACAATTAGAAATCTAATTGACTTCTGCTAATGCAATTAGATATTGAATTAGCTCGAATTAAAATCAATTATTTTGATATTTTGAAAAAAAAAAAACTGAAATATTCATAATATGAATTTCACACATATATATATTACTTATGTATGTACATAATATGTACTACGTACATTACATACATACTACATCTATTTAACGTATGTACTAACTATTTAGTTATTAGAATGACCGAGTATATTCGCTTTCAGCAATACGAGCTTTTCAAAAGAAAAGTCAGTCAAGCGACTCCGCCTTGGACTATTAATAATGCCCGCAAAGGAAAATAGTCGCTCCACAGGGCCTGAAGACGTAAGCGGCGTGTTGCAAAACAGTGCTATGTCCTTTAATGTGGGATATTTGAACCATATATTGGAAGTTTTATCATCATCATTCAAATATTGATGCATCATATTCGAAATGAAATGCATGCTTCAACCTCCTCTGTCAATTTTGTCAATGAAGCAGTACTTCCTTCTGCAAAAATGTAATCAGATTTACTAAAAATACCATATATGTATATGTGTTACTTGTACAGAACTTACCACCATCACTGAAATCATAAAAGGCCGATTCAGTATACGAACCCTCACATTTATGATTTTCGTTTGTTGTAGGAAGGTTCAGCTTGATTGCATAATCAGTGATGATACGAATAACCCTTTCCGTTATATGCGTATATGTAAATTGCGGTGATGTTTTTTGTAAGATTTTCAGCCAGCTCAACTTTACGTTTGGAATCAGTGCAGCTGCAGCTAGCGCCAAATCTGCCTCCTCATTTAATTCAAAGAAAGCTCGGAATCGTTTTCTTAATTGCTTTTCCAGCTCTAATGCAATTGTAGAGAATGGATGCTCGATTTTCTGGTGGACTTTTATCAATTTATTGCTCAGAGTGATAATTGTAGGCAAAAGGCAACCATATCCAATACTCTGTTCGCCTTGCATAAAATCCAGACTCTGAGCAATAGGCGCCACAATCAGCTTGTATGTATCCAAATATGATAGTTCACAGGATGTATAACGCGGCAGGCTCAATTTATCGCACAACTCATCCAGTTTTGGCTTGTGCTGGAGAAGTCGAACAACGGCGTCGTATAGCGAGTTCCACCTCGTCACAACCGGCACAACGAGGCATCCACCTAAAGTTTCCTGTATCACTTCCGAACTTTTTGGCCATTTGCATTTTTTCCACAAATTATCGCATTTTTTGAACACCTAAATAAATTATATTCTAGTATAAAATATATTAACTAAAATATTTCTTACCACATTGTTCCGCTGGAATAGGGATTCATCGGCTTTCAAAATTTTTATTAAATCAGACGTAGCCAGAAGACTTAATGTGTGGCTAGAGCACCTGTGGTGTTTAGGGAGGCAAATCTTGTTTTGGGATTCTGATATATCATGGCCGCCGTCGTCTTCCATCTCAGAGACATTATCAACTCCATATTCCTTAAAAGCTTTGACAAAGTTTGACCCGTTGTCAGTTACGGATAGAACAATGTTTTTTCTATTTAAACCATAGTAAATATTTATGTCGGTCATGATATGCCCAATTACTTCCGCAGAGTGAACTCCAAACATCCTTTTGCACGCCAAAGCAGCTGATTTCCTCTTAAAATCTTTATCAAGCCAATGACAGGTGTCGCCGTTGTGCAGACATGTTTCGCTGTGGCTAGTTCGGCTTTCACACTTTCTTCCATGCGTTTGTGAAGCTCTCCTAATTTTTTCATTGCCGTCTGTCTACTCATTAACTTAAGGCCAATACCCTCAATTAAGTTGATAAATGACTGCCTTTCAACCAGGGAAAGCGGCAAGCCTGAATCCACTAGAAATTCAATAAGTTTCTTATCGAAATTTGATTGAATACTCAAGTCTTCATTTTTAGATTTCTTCGTAAGATATTCCTTATGAATTTTAGGATGCCGCACTCTGAGATGGCTGATAAAATTTGAAGAGACTCCCGTAAAACCGCGAATCACCTTATTGCAAGCAACGCACTTTCCGATTATTTTATCTTTTTTATTTTCTGAAATCTGATACAAGGTTTTTATATAAAATTGATTGATACTTTACTTCGCCCAAAAATTCATGTTAACCTACACCCATAAGTGAACTTACTACGGCACACTACACAAGTACTTTAACAACACAACAAGGGCTTTCGATGTATAGTTTTGTAATGAAACTTTCATACCTTCTTAACTTCAATATAAAAATTCGAGGTGAAAATTATATTGCCGAAAGTGCTTTCCATACGTCTTTTCACAAATTGTTCACCATCTCCATTGAACACCTTCCTTTTTTTTGATTCTTTCGAAGACGTGTATGTACCATCAAAATCCTCATCATCACCAGAAAATTCAATTGCAAATGATATTTCTTCCGACATTGCGACAAATAAATATGTTTTTAGGTTAACAGAAATACAACTTTCATTTAGAATATTATATTAAACAATGCGAATACTTCAAAGTTGGAAGTTGAAACAAATTGCAAAGCACGTTTATTTGCAAAAAATTTATTTTTATCACAATAGTTAATTCTAATTCGAGCTAATTGAATATCTAATTGCATTAGCAGAAGTCAATTAGATTTCTAATTGTAAAGGTAAACCAATTTTTTTTACTAATGGCAACTAATTGCAATTAGTTTTACCATTGGAATAAAAATTTCAATTATCTAATGGGAATTAGTTGAACTCATTCTAATTGTTTGATGAATTAGAGAATATAAACTAATTGCATCAATTGCTAATTCTAATTGGAATTTAACATGTATGATTTCATTCATCATTCGCACTCGTAAGAGAAAGCAGAAGTCTACCTGGCATACAAATAACAGGCAAATCTTATTTATGTAAAAGTAAAAAATGTAGGAGATGCAAGCAAATAACAGTAAATCTATATATATATATAACAGTATGAAATTATGAAAAAAAAAATATATATATAAAATCAAAATTTGTAACTACTTAAACGAAATACGTAGCTTAGAATATTTGAGCGAAAGCTCTTTGCCTTTCAAGCTCTCTTCCCTGCGGTCTCTCTCTCTGAACACTTGAACACTTCTTCTGCTCTCTTCTTTTTACTCATTTGCTCTCTCACCTGTCTAACATAACTTGTTAAATTTATATATTTAAAAAGTAGCACACAAAATACAGTAGAAACGCGTTGCTTCTTTTGAAACTCCAAAATCAGTAATGATTTTTTATGATAATAAAACAAAAAAAAAAAAAAAAACAAATAGTACCACGTAAACAATAATAATAATTACAAAAACAAAAAAAAAACAAGCGCAACCAAAAAAGCTACTTTAGTTATTGATACATTAAAAGTATTTAGTAAAAATGTACTTGAAATAAACACAAATACCTACACCCAAAAAAATATACATACATACAGACACATATTCCAAAACTCAAAAAAACAAACAAAAATTCTCAAAACGCGTCAAAGCGTTTTTCTGCAGCGAAAATTTTACAGTTCTCGATTTCAAAACAAACAAAAAGTATAAATCTGAATAAATATAATAAATAAATAATTGATTAAAATGTTATACGTAAATACTATAATACGTATACACACATACACACACACATGTGCATAAACACATACATATGTATGCATGTGCAGACCTCTAGTCTTATATACCAGATATTCTATAGTATTTATCACTGTGTTGGTGTAAATCAAATAACAACACAGCAAAAATCGAGCAGTGAGCAGACGAAAAGTCTACTCTAACAGTCAGATGTAAACATACAAAAACAAAAACGCAAGCAAAACAAGCAAAAGAGCAAAAATACGAGTATGGCCGAGTGAAATGCATATAAAAATGCACGCATACTTGTGCATACCAATATTTAGAGAAAAGGAGAAACTTGTGTAGTTTTGTAGAGCGTATGCAACTTTTAACTGGCGCAACAACAAGAACAACAGCAATAATTAGATGACAGTATAACAGTGAAATCAATACCAATTACACAATTAATTACAGTTACTCAAAATTAAGAATTATTTATTAATTAGAAATTTTAATTAATTGAACAAATAAACAATGAAGATTTTGAGCTAAGAAAAAAAAAACAACAATAAAGTCTTTTAATAGTCAAACTATTGGAATGCAGCATTTTTACTAGTTATTTTTAATGCGAGTGTTGCTGCTTTTAATACAAGGGTTGCCATCACTGAATCCATGCGCACGCGAGGGGTGTTGGCAAACTGAAATGTGGTCAAGGATTTGTGAAGCGGATCACTTTTTTCTCGACGTAAAGTAAAATAGAATAAAATAAAAAGTTGAATAAATTAAAAAAATAAAATAAGTTAAAATAAAAAGTAAAATAAAATCAAGAGCAAACTAAAATTAAATAAAAAGTTAAATAAAATTAAAAAACCAAATTAAATAAAATAAAAAATAAGCGAAAATAAAATAAATAAAAAAGAAATTAAACTAAAATAAAATAGAAATTAAATAAAAATAAAAAGTCAAATTAAATAAAACAAAATAAAATAAAATAAACAGAAAATAAAATGAAAAATTTAATATAATAAAATTAAAAGTAAATTAAAATAAAAAGTAAACTGAAATAAAATAGGAACTATTTAAAATAAATTAAAATAAAAAACAAAATAAAATAAAATAGAAAAAATACGAAAAAAAAAATTAAAAATAAACGAAAATAAAATAAAAACGGAAACTAAAATAAAATAAAAAGTAAACTAAAATAAAAACAACTATTGCTGTTTTCAGAGCACACAAAATAAAGGGTGGTTAAGTTTCAAGGGCCGGTGTTGATTTTGAATAGAATATAATTTTTTTAGGAAACTATTGTCATTTCTCTTCACTATGATAATACTGGTATGGCTCAATTACGTATGGAACAAAATATCGGCCAAAACGGCGGCGCACCTCCAACCGATGGTCCAAATTTTCGATGACGCTGAGGCATAATTGAGGTTCTATGCCGTTAATGTGCCAAATTATCTCATCCTTTAGCTCTTGAATTGTTGCTGGCTTATCGACGTACACCTTTTCTTTCAAATAACTCCAAAGAATGAAGCCCAATGGTGTCACATCACATGATCTTGGTGGCCAATTGACATCACCGCGACGAGAGATTATTCGGCCATAAAATTTTTCGCGCAAAAAAAACATTGTTTCGTTAGCTGTGTGACAAGTGGCACCGTCCTGTTGAAACCACATATCGTCCACATCCATATTTTCCAATTCGGGCCATAAAACGTTCGTTATCATCTCACGACAGCGAACACTATTCACAGTAACTGCCTGACCGGCCTTATTTTGGAAAAAATACGGCCCAATGATGCCGCCCGCTCATAAACCGCACCAAACAGCCACTCATTGTGGGTGCATTGGTTTTTAGGCAATCACTCTTGGATTATCATTCGCCCAAATGCGGCAATTCTGCTTATTGACGAATCCACTGAGGTGAAAATGTGCCTCATCACTGAAGATGATTTTCTTCGAAAATTGGTCATTCATTGTTGCCATTTCCTGCCACCATTCTGACCATTGACGACACTTGAAATGGCCAAGAGGCTTTAGTTCTTGAGTCAATTGCACGCGTGTTGATGCAAGTCTTTATTGCATAATGTTCATCAACCACGAGCGTGAGAGGTGCAATTGTTGGGCACGACGACGAGCTGACGTGGACGGCTCTTCAACCACACTATCGCGAACAGCAGCAATATTTTCCGCACTACGAGCTGTACGAGCATGCACTGGTGTTTTCACATCTTCCACAGACCCGGTTTAGTCGAACTTTTGCACAGTTTTTCCGATTGTACGCGCATTTGGACGATTAAATTGACCGAAAAAAGCACGAAGTGCACGATATGCACTATGATTTGAACGCCCGTTTTCATAATAAACCTGAATAGCTTTAACGCGTTGGTCGATTGTGTATCTTTCCATGGTTCAAATTGAGGTAGTCTGAAATTGAAAAATGTCAAATGAAATGTAGAAAAAAAAACTTGACGTTTAGGTGTGGTTCACATTCAACATCGGCCCTTTATATTAACACTTGCGCAAATTATGAAAGGATTAGATTGTTTGATCCTTTTTTAAATGCCGCTAAAATACCTGAAATACCAGAACTGGCTGCTAGCTTCGAAACTGAGATCGCGCTTGGTCACCACTGATGGCCGATTCGAGATCCCAACATCCCATAATAATGGTTCATCAGATTGGAGGCACTTTTCCAATGGGATTTTCTTGAGAATTAATGATTTAGGTTTGCGACATTGTGTTGCAAAGTTGGTCCCAAAGGTTCTGAATTACATGCAAAAAAGAGATCGCGTTGATATCGCTAAAGGCACGGTTTCCAAGGTTGAACCCCACCCAACATTCATCGAAATTGTAGACGAGACGTAGGTTTATGAGTACGACACGCAATCCAGACATAAGGCGAGCGGGTGGAGAGCTCTGATTGAACCAATACCGAAACAAAAACACATCGTTTTCAGTTAAAATAGAAAGCAATGCACGTGGTTTTTATCGATTATTTACATTCGTATATTATACCACAAATTTTTGCCAGAAGGTCAGATATTTAATAAAGTCCATTATTTGTAATAACTCTTCCAAACTAAATGTCGGCCTTTATCAGATAAATAACTACATAGCAGGTCAAATTCTTTAAAATAGTTTAAATTAAAAATTAATAATTTTATACTTGGTTGAAAGGCGGTGCAATTTACATTCAAGAAATGCATTCGAACTTTATGGCATTTTGTTGTCTGTTGCTATTTTCTACATATAAAGAATAAATATTTCCTTGTATGCACCCTGTCTCACCTGCACTTGCGCCATCTGGTTGTGAGTTTCCAGGATGTTAATTAACAGTTCGTTAGCGCTAGGCAGAATATCCTACCTGAGCTTCAAAACTTTTACACTGTGCCAATTTATTTGTACCTATGACGTACACTTACGTTAAATAGCTTGATTATGAGGTCAGTGGTAGTCAGAGGCCCGAAAAAATGATGATTTTCAATAATTTTTGTTTTGCTAGTCAGTTGCTTTATTTTACAAAAATAAAAACATAGCATTAATACATCAGGTTTCGGCTTGACTTTAGCATAATTTCAAACAAAAGAATTAATAATTGTAAAAGTTATCGCTGTTTGTGGGCAGCCCGTTCCTCCAGAAGTTCCTTGTGGTGAGCATCGCAAGTCCTTGGAAATTCATCTAAAATCAATCGGACAAGAAAAATTAGTTTTATTAATAGATAATCTTGTGCCTGATCGAAGCTTTTTCTTTCAAATTTAACAATATGAGGAAAAAAATTTCGAGAAAAACCCGACAATTCATTGTTTCAAAACAGTCGAAATTTTTGAAAAAAAAAATCTTTCGATCAGGCACGAGTTTTTTATGTTTTTCAAAAGCAGTATAAATTTTATTGAAATCTACCAAGCGGTTTTTAAGTTACAGTGACCACCAGTTCAAAAAACATAGTTTTGAGAAAAACGCATTTAAAGTTTTGCTATCCGCCTTGGAGCGCCCGAGCGTTCTGTGTTAATTGTTGAATAACTCGAAAATATTTGTGTCGAATTTTCACACAATATCTTATACTTTAAGAATATGCAAAAAAAATCTAATTTTTTGAAAATTCTGACTACCTGTAACCCCTTAGTTGTGGGTCAAAAATTCATGGATAATGATGGAACTGTGCAACGTTGCGTTGTCAAGGTGCGAAATTCACGAGCTGCTTTCCCACAAATCCGTTCTTTTTTGGCGAATTGTTTTACGTAAATGTTTCATAAAGCCCAAATAATAGACTTTATTAACTATCTGACCTTCTGGCAATAATTTGTGGTGTAAAATGCCATTGTAATCTATAAAAACTTGAGCATTTCTTTTTTTTTTTGTCTGAAAACGACGTATTTTTTTGCACTTGCTTCATTCAGAGCTCTCCACTCACTCCGCTGATATCTGGATTGCGTGTCGTACTTATAAACCCACGTCTCGGCTCCAGTTGTGATGTCTTCGATGCATGTTGAATCGGATTCAGCCTTGAAAATCATGCCTTCAGCGGTATTAACACGCTCCCTGTTTTGCATTAAATTCATATCCTTTGGTACCAACTTTGCAGCACCACGTCGTAAACCCAAATCACTCGACTCGGGAGGATAGGGCCTCTTCAAAACTCAGTCTTGCATTGGCTTCGTTAATCTGTTTTGCTTTCTAGCAGGTTGGATGCTTAGTCTGCCGCTACCAGTCCTAACTGGTGGGAATGCCTACCTGTCGTTGCTTAGGAACAAACTTTCTAACTGTTTAGAGCGCCATCTGTGTTTCACATTATTCTGCCAGAAGGATCACACAGATGGTTGAGGATACCCCTAAATTTGGTATGTCTCCGCTATTACCGCAGTTGCCCGCTTTCTCTTGCTGGAGCCACTGATGCAATGTGTAACTGTTTGTTTTTGCTTGTTTTAGCAGCTACACTGCAAATAATGCGCTGACTTTTGTGCGGGAGTAAGGATTGGAGGGATAAGGATTTTTTTTGTTTTTTGTTTTTGGGGTTGAGGAATGAAATTTTTTTTTTGTTTTTTAGAAAGTGGGAAATGTGCGAGGACCGTGGAAATTGAAATGGCATTCGCTAAACCTTCAATATTTTACAGAATTTTAGCTATGCACTTCAAAATTAATCCACAAATTAGAGGGCGCAGTTGCTCACCCCAGCATGAAACTAAATCCCTTCTCCTCTAATGGTAAATACACAGATCTGCTTACATACATACCTACACACATACATATGCATGTGTATGGATGTATGTTATAAGACGCGTGCATCAGCGCGCCATTGTGCCGCCTCTGGCGCATTCTCTCCGCGCCTCTTTTAATTATTGTGTCATTATCAAAAACACGTGGTGCAATTATGCCACACACACACACATCCATACACATACACGAATACAGAAGAAGCTTTACACCGATAAATCTAGAAATTATGAAAATGAAAATTAGTTTTCCACGCTTCGGCGACAAAGACAATTGAGCGGCACCGCAGCGACAGTGCGAAACAGCCAAATGACAAGAAATAAACAAACAAACCAAGCACGCGGACAAAGTAGTCGCCCCTTTGCTTCCGCCTGCAGTCGGTTGCCTCTTCAGCTGAAATTGCACCTCCACGTGATAATTTAGAGCAGATTGTCGCCGCTGAAGATCGTCGCCTGGCTGCGGCGTTTAAATTTAGTTGAACGATCTTTTGTGCGCTCAAGCAGGCGTCAGGGGGATTGCAGTGCATACGCAGCGCGCTTTTGTGCTGTGCGTATGTGCGTGTGTGTGCAGGACGCGTGCGTTTGCTAGCCGAGCATTTGCTTTCAATTACGCACTGCAGCTGTGATGATTTATTTTTGGTTCCCGTCAGCCAAAATGTCAACCAGCGGAAGATACGATAAAATTAAGGTAGACAAGAGCCAAGCGTGCGGGTGGGATGGTGCGAGTGCAAGAATTAGCGACGGAGAGGGCGCTGTGGGGTATCGGTGGAGTGGCACTGAGATTGAAAGTGTCGGTGACGGTGACGTTGCTGTATTGCCGCATTGACAAAGGGGACGAATTAAAATAACGGGGTATACTCAATCATAATTATGTGATTTGTTCGAGAGGAATTTCGTGCTCGCAAGTCTGGAAGGAAAGCTATACCAATGAAATTTTTGGTATGCCACAAAAGTTGTGATTGAAAGAGATGCTGAGGAGGTTCATTGCGGAGGAGTGTAGATTTGCTTATGGTACTGCGATTATTTGTAACATAGCTCTGGATCCTTACTGGAATATGTTTTTGCATTAAAATTTATAACTGTTATTATTCATCAAATTCCGATCAGTTTGGTAACTATAGAAAATGGTTTAGATCTGAACTCAGACCATTCACCGCGGTGAAATAAAGACTAATGAAATGAACAGTGAAATAAGTGGACAGAGTGGGAGTTCAGCAAACACAAGTTGGTCTCCTTCTTCCTCTTCTTCTTCTTCTTTTATTTAGGACATGCCTGTTTTTCTTTACCCAGATCCTTGGATACAAAATTTTATAATTTATCATATAGGTAATGTTGTATTATATACTGAATTATATATTTAAATACATATGTATGCATTGATATTAATTTTCTATTGAAGTTGATATCCAGCTTTGCGCCCATCTTTTCGGCGGTTTTCCAGGACGCCGTCTTCCCACTGCAATTCCGTCACGTGCAATCTTAATTAATCGGTTGTTGGAGGCTCTTGAAACATGCTCGTTCCATGAGCGTCTTCTTGATCTTATAAAGTTGACAATGTCATCGGTGTTCGTCTGGATTCTACTATCATGGTTTCTACAGCAATCCCACCTCGTTTTTCCTGCTATCGTCCTTAATGTGTGCATTTCTGTAGAGCGTAATAATTGTTTCGTTTTTGTGTTCTCCGCAAGTGCTTCTGCACCGTATGTTAATATCGGTCTTAAGATTGTTTTATACACACGCGTTTTGCTTTCTACATTCATAAATTTGTTCTTCCATATAATATCTCGCAGAAAACCTGATATTTTTGCATCATTTGTACATCTTTCTCTCACTTCTGTGATGATATTCCGATCGTTCGATACATCTATTCCCAAATATTTGAATTGCATTACTTGTTCGATAATGTTCTGGTTATTTTCTTGCTTACTCCTTATTGGTTCCTTAGATATTACTATTGATTTTATTTTTGCAGTTGAAACTTCCATATTAAATTTCAAACCAGTAGTAACGAAACGGTGCAAGAGCCTTTGAAGATTATCTTCACTATCAGCAATTAAAACTGCATCATCTGTTTAGCAAATAATTGTTATGTTTTGATTGTTTAGTTTGTAGCCTTGAAGTTGGTTAACTTCAGAAATAATTTTATCTATGACTAGCAAACCCGGCCCCCTTCGCTGGGCACACTAAAATAGAATAGATATGGTTTAGAACAGAAAATATATGATTTTCATATTATTTATTTCTTTGTTCTTTATTCAAGCGCTTTGGCATAAACAATATTTTTTGTTTTTCTATTTGTTTTTGAGTAAATATAAAATATAAATTGAAAATCAGGAAAAAAGAAGATTGTTTTTAAATTTCAAATCAACGCAAATGAATAACTAAGAAACAATCGTCTTTTTTCCTTATCATCCATGAATTTTTCGTTTCAATTTATATGTTTTATTAAGCATTGGAGCTTTTTTAACCATTATCCATTTATATTTTTCAAAAATAAAAAACCAAAAAAAAATTTTTTTCCACGAACACATAATTTCATTCGGATTTCACATTAAATTCTCAAATTTCGTAAGAAATTATTCACTGTTCCAAAATCCACTCCAAAAAAAATTTACAAACAATTTTTACATGTTGCACTTACGTTTTTTCCTTATGGCATCCAAATCAGAAAGAAATATTGACACATTGTAACTCACACTGTCAATTTGACAGTTCAGTTCCGCCCCAAGCGTTAAAAAAGTAAGCGACATTATGGCTGGTTCAAAAGAACGCTGTACCCTTTGCCAGTGCTCCGAATTACAACCAAACTTTACGAAACCCATTTTCAATACTTACTTAACAATGTGCGTAAGTTTGGTTTAATTCGGTGCAAAGACACGGCGGGTCCACGTTTTGGCATATATTTCGAGACCCTAGTCATCAATAGGTATGAAAATTACCCCGTATTAAAGCACCTATCAACAGCTTTCATTTGATACCCATATTGTACATACACATCCGAAGGTTACCCGGGTTCACGTTTTGACCTATATCTCGAGCCCTATTTCCAAAATAAAATATTATCCATGTTACTCGTGGATGATGTAGCTTTCGAATGGTGAAAGAATTTTTAAAATCGGTCTAGTAGTTTTTGAGCCTATTCATTACAAACAAACAAAGTTTTCCTCTTTATAATATTAGTATAGATTACATTAAAAAGTTGCGGACTTAATGAATCCCCTTGTCGTATTCCTGTGGTGTACTCTGTACTATTGGTAAATTTCTCATTTACCATAACTTTAATTGTACAATTGGTATTGAGATTCCTAATGACTTCAACAATTTGTTGAGGAACTTTTCTGTTTTTTAAAATTTCCAAGACGTCCTTCAGCCTGATTCGGTCGAAAGCTTTTTAAGGTCTACAAAACACACGAAGGCTGGACAATCGAGCTCAATTGATTTTTCCAATATTTGTTGTAAGATAGAAATGCAATCTGTTGTTGATCGGTTTTTACGAAATCCTTGCTGTTCTTCTTGTCCGTGTAGGTATGGCTGTCTCCTTCATAGGCAAAAATTAAGCAATTAACAGCACTGATGATATCGAAAAGGAAACAGTGGGCTTCACAATGCACTGAAATCTGAAACATTTAAACGAAATAGAACGTTAGCCACATAAAATACTGTGTCGTATTAACAGAAAAAGAAAATAAGGAAAAAATGTCAAACAATAAGATTCCCACTATTAAAAACAGAACTTCATGAATTAACTAAACTGCACAAAGACAAACTACAAGAACATAAAAGCAAAATGTTCAACAAAAATTGACAACGCCTTTCAGCTGATAGGAAATCCGATTATGCTCTTCGAAAAGCCCCAGAGAACATAAAGACACCAAGCATCCAGAATCTTCCAATTGAAAAACCAAACAACTCTCAAGTTTGCGCAAAAAGCGATATCGAGAAGGCTGAAGCTTTCGCGCAACACCTTTAAAGGGTATTGCAAGCCCATCAAATAATTGATAGCATTATTCCGCCCCCGGTTGTCCAAAAATTCTGTGAAATTGAACCATATACATTCTTGATATTAATTTCAAAAATTCCTAAAATGATGAATAGCCTCAGTTTTGTCCTGATAACAGATGAAGTTCTAAAAAACCTAACACCTACCGGTTTGGGTAAATAAAAATATAAATTATTGCATTTGAAATTCTCGGAAATTACAATAAAACATTTAAATGATGCAGCCTCTTATTGTCCAATCTCGTTACTTCATCTGTTGGGAAACAATTTTGAGAAGCTATTTGGCACCCGCTTAAGGGGTTACATGGGTTTCGTGGGTTCAAAAAATCGATTTTTGTTTTTTGGCTTATTAATTTCTACAACATCTAAAGAATATTATCCTAAATTTTCAAGTCGATCCGAATAATAGTTTCGGAGATACAGCATTTGGAAGGTGTGCGCTCCAAGCCACTTTTATTGTTACTTAAAACTTTAAACACGTTTTTCTCGGAACCGTTTTTTCAAAGTTGGTTGTCAAATGTTCTCGAAAACTACTCAACCGATCTTGATGCAATTTTACACTGGTGTTCGAGATACAATTTACTCGTGCTTGGACGAAGGATTGTTTTTTTTTTCAATTAGAACTATTTAAAAAAAAAAAATGTCAAGCAAATTTGAACGAAATTTTCATTTTTTTGGAAAAATGTCTGCCAAAATTCCAATTTTTACTTTTTTTCTTTCCTTCGTTTTTGTTTTTTCATTTTTGATGAGCCTGTCAGGAGTTATGATGACAACGCGCACGCACCTTTTTTTCGAGGAGTCACCGGAAATTACGTCACAATGGAGGAGTTTTAATTTTTTTTTTTGAAAATTTCAGAAATTATATTTAAAATATGTATCTATACGACAGAAAAAAGTTTGATTTAATAAATAAGTTTTTACATAGAAAAAAAAATATTGAAAATAGGCCCTTTTTTACCCGACGAAACCCATGTAACCCCTTAAGGGGACAAATACCTGTAAGCGGCCATATTTTCCCTGACTTTCATAAAAATTATTTAAAATGAAGAAGTCAAAATACCTATATTTTTTTCAAAATTGGCATACAGTTTATTTATATATTAAAATAATATAAAAAATTTTATTTTACTTTAATCATTTAAAATGGCGAATGTACACTTAATTCTTCCAGGAAGGTCGTAGCGGGGTTTCTCAATCGGCGCGCATTGCAGCATCAGTGACCTGAATGCAAAACACCAAAAAATATTTTGTTTATTAATGTCATAATATATGAATTAAAAAAAACTAATGGAAAAAAATCGCGGAATAAAATGCTTAAAAAAATAACAAAATGAATTTTGGGGCGAATTACCTTAAAATTTTTACTTACGATTATTTTTTCGAAAACACGAAGAACAGTTTTCGCTGGCAGGCTTATAAATACATACATTATTATTGTATTATTATTAGAAGGCCATTACGCACTGCGACCAGAGCTGATCTATTGTGAAAGGCCTATTTTGTAACCCTAGAATTTTAGGCTTTTTAGAAATTTTAGCACCGTTTTGGGTTTGTTGTTCCAAGGATTGTATGGATTCAAAAATATAATAATTAGTTACTTTTAGTAAAAGTTTAGTGACAACTGACAAGTCTGACAACTTTTATTATATTGTATATTCACAAAAAAATAGAGATTTTGAAATGGTTGCCAGAAAACAACATCCCTGTAGGCTTATCGATGAAACTCACCGTATGCAATTAAATAAAAATTCATATATATATACAATATATTTTTAATTTTACTTGTATTATATTTTTATAATAATAAACAAATTAAATAACCAGGTTACAATTTGATTTATATTATGGATCTCCGGTAAGGTCAATAATAACTCATCCATATACAAGTATATTCAGGATCTTAAGTTATATTTTACTACATAGTTTATTTTTCCTAGTATTATAATTATTTTCGAAATGGAAGGTCTAAACCATGATGCTTTTTGAGTATTTTATTTTCATTGGTTTCATCAACTAGCGTAATTGCCAAAGGCTTATGATGATAAGTGCCTCACGTAAGCCTAATTCATTGTGCTTCAATTTTTACAAAAAGTTTTTTAAGGTCTGAATGAATGGCTTTATTAGTAATAAACCTGTGAGTCTTAAAGTTTTCGTTTGATACCTTTGTAATACTTCTACTTTTACCCACTGAGTTATGCCCATATGGATTTTAGTATAACTTCATATAATAAAAGTGTGGTTTCTAGGTATAACCACGATTTCGGTTTGAGATACCAGTAAAGTTTTTTGAAAGGAAACCAATCACTTGGCCTTGATGTGAATAGAAAGTGTATAGATGTATTTATGTTTGCTTTCATTTTCCATCGGTCTAGCCTAATCTGTATCTCGATTAATTCTTTTGAACTATATTGGCTGCCACAATTGGAGACTGGTTTGACGCCAGTAGAGCAGTATCTTCAGCATATAAAAATTCATATAATTCTGTTGTCATTTTAATTTTATAAGTCTAAGTGTTAAAAAGTTAAGAAACTCGATCGAAAACCATTGAGTGAGACGTCCACAACAACGAACCCCGACAAAATGGTAGCACATCATTATTTTGACAATTTTTCTTTTTTATTTGAATATTTGAATTTCCATTGTGTTTTTTGACGAGAAAATTTTTCAAATTGAGCAATTCGTAAAATCCCAAAACGATAGGGTTTAATTGACTGACGGTTCATACGAGAATTTGAGTCATCGAATGGCCACCAAGAGGCAGCACCCGCCTTAGGTAATGGTTTGAGCAGCGGTAACCGCAGATGGGCGCTCTTCAATCGTTTTCATCGAGCCTGGCATCAAGGTCAATGCGAAATATTATCGGGAAAGTATTCTTGCTTTAAAGCCGTGGGCAAACAAATATTTCTGTGGCAGATCATGGACGTTTCCAACAGGACTCGGCACCGCCTCACAAAGCTCCAAAGTGAACCAAGAATGGCTAAAAAGCAAAGTTCCGAAGTTCATAACGTCCACACAATGGCTCTCAAATTCAGCAGACGCGAATCCGATGGATTATTCTCTTTGGGCCATTTTGGGGAGCAAAGTCCGAACTAAAAGATTCACCAGTCACGAGGCGCTGAAGAAAGCCATTGTCTGCGAGTGGTCCAAAATACCTGCTAGTCACATTCGGTCCGCTTGCGATTCGGTTCTGGACCGTCTCAAGGCCATAGTCAAGGCAAAAGGTGGTCATATCAAGCTGTGGGTCTAATTTGTGCCTGTTTAATATGTGCGTTGTTATGCCCCGTGTGACAATCTTTGCTCGAAATAGGAGTTTAAGAAACCTCTATATATTAGTTTTGGGGAAAAATAAATCAATTATTTTTTCGGTGCATGACTGTAGAGATCGATGTCTCGTAAAGTATCGACCAAACAAATGAAAATTTATGCTCGTGTTCAAAGAGACAAATCGCAAGATCGTGGCGGCCAATTGATGCACGCTCACCGAACGAGAAGTTTCTAGCTCCTATGAATTTTTAAAAATAAGTGTCCCCGCCGAAAAGTTACGAAATTCTTAAAATTTACATCCCCTCTTATAACCCAAAAAGAAGTTAAAGCCAAATAAAACCTGTGTCGATTAGTAGTTATAAAATGGTACCTCACTTCAGTCCCGCTCACTTCGATAGTAAGATCAAATGCTATATAATGTGTATTTAATATGGATATAAGATCAAATGCTCTTATTTTTGTGATCAACACGGTAAGAGCTATAAGGTCAGGTGCGCAGAATACAAAACAAAGCAAACACAAATACATTTTCCTTCATGCAAATTTACTTGATATGGACTGGCCGCACTTTGTTTCTTACTAAAGTTAAAAAAAATGGCTCGATTCCTCAAAAGAGGAATAAATTAATATTTGTTTATCATTGACCATTAAAAATAAATAATAAAATATTGGCGCCTACCTTTCCGTTAGGTATTTGGCCGAGCTCCTCAAAAAGATTTTTATGAAAAGCTTTGTCGTAGCTGAAATACACTCGAAGGTTTTCCATTGCCTGCCGGGGGCGACCTCTATTAAAAAAGAAATTTTCTATAATTTTCCTGTTTCATGCACGAAGATTCGGACCTACGCACTCCCAAATGGTAGCCACGCACCAACCCATTCGGCTACCATGGCCATTACTTTGTATACAAAATGTTTTATTATTTACGAATAATAATAATTATTAAAAAAAATTGGTTTTATACGATTGGCTATTCTCACAATATTTTGAAGTGACCAAAGACATTTCTTATCAAACGCAGAAACCTCAATAAGAAATTTTTAAAGAGTTTCATTCGATCGCTAATTTGGTGATGTGGTGATTTGGTGTGGCCACAAAAGATCTTTAGGTCGAACTGCAAACCACCCATTATTCTTGTTGTTGTTGTTATTGTGGCAGCTTGAACATTCCCCACACCTGTACGGGCAATCCTGATTGATTGACTCTCTTTGGTCGGTTACAAATCCAGGTCATTCCGGTAACTTAGAACCGGCTGTTACCCCATTATTCTATTCTAATGCGGTGATAAGGCCTGTGTTAACCTAGCAAAATATATTAGCCAGCTGAGAATTGCATGCTCCAGAATAGTAAACCCATCGCACTGCTTTTCATTTCCTGCGGAGCGCATTTGCTGACCTCTTTTTTTTACTTTACTAATTTTAGTGTAAATGATTCGATGTTGCATAAAAGGGTTCAGGGACTAACTAATTAAATGGCATACAAACACACGACAGCCAAATTGACGAATAATCAGTCAGAAGATGAGAGAAAATTATGACATTCAGATTTTTATTTGCTGTTCATCAAAATGATTTACGCAAACTGTAATCGCTTGACGTGAGGTTTGACATGAGGGGAACTGTTGTGGTGCATGACATACTCGTACAAACATACATGCAGCCACACATACATATAGTATTTATGCTTCAAGCACTAGTGAAGTGGGGAAGCTGCTCTCATACACATACACACATACCAGGCACATCAAATGGTTCACAAGCGGTAGCCTGTTTTAGGACTAATTAAAAGAGGTGCACACTGTCGGCAACCCGTGGAGAAATGTGTGGAGCGAAAGGGGCGAGCGACTGCAAACGCTTACTCGTATGTTCATCGATTGCCTTGATGCTCCACCATTTGAAGTTTATGACATTTCCACTTTCAGTGCGCTGCTATATGTAGATATGTATGGAGAACAAATGAAAGTGTTCCGCCTGTTGTTTTTCAAACGGTTTTTTTTGTTTTTTTGCTTTTTAATTTTTTATTATACAACTTTTAAATGCTCTGACATAGTTGTTATTGGTTTTTTGGTTGTGTGCTTTGCTGATGAATGCGAGACGCCTGTCGGTAATTGACGACTTGTACACACACACACACTCATACATGTGCTCACAAGATCCATTGTAGCTACACGACAAGCCTATTAAGTAAAGGGGTACACACCAAGCAAATACAAAGTGAATTTACTCTGGTGATTTATGTGTGTGTCTGTGCAGTAGTGGGTGCTCTGCTGTTGCTCGGGGTGAGAATGTTAAGTGTTGAAAATATGACAGCCAATTTGTTCTCAACATTTTGCTACTTAAAAGAAGAAAGTTGAGATGATTTTTATGTAGCTACTATGCGCACACACACACACATATGTATGTACGTACATGTATGCGGGGCCTGGGAAGAAATACAGCTAGCAAATGGCGTTTTGTGACGTCTTACTGTAGACATGGCAAGTAGGCGTTCGAAGTGTTGTCGGTGATTTAAATAAGCCAGCTGGTTATGCTGTTAAATATTTAGTATCCAGATATATATGTATGTGTGTATGTATGTGTGAATACTAAACTGGTTCAGGTGTTACGCGTATTCGTTACTGAAATTTTTCTATGGGAATTATTGAATTTATTTGTAATGAAGTCTGGTTCAAAACTCTATACTGGGCATTATTTGGTTTTCGATCACTTTTAAAACCTTTCTGTCATTTTTTCCAAATCCATTTAAAATCTTTAGAATTCTTGATTAGGTATGATCAGTAGTTGTACTGTGAGGGTCACATGTTGGCAAGGAACAGCAAATAGAATCCCAAATTTATCGATTACATTCTCTTAGTACCTGCCATTGTTTTCTGAATGAGTCTATCTCAGGTATGGCTTAGACGATAGTTGCTTTGAGGTTCTGAGTTATTTCTCAACTTTCTTTTTAAGGTATTACTCATTGAGGAAAGCAAATATAATTTACATGAGTCGTATGGAAAGAGTTGCTTGAAGGAATCCCAATATTGAATTTGCGCCGAAGAAGGCAAAGGCTACTGTGAAGCACACAAATGGTTCTGTGCTGGTTTCAAATACAGGTGTTGGAAATATTCATTTTGTAGAAGGCAATATGAATAAATTTCAATATCTGAACATCCTTATAGTTAATATTTGGCAAAGTGCCAAACGGTTGGGTATTACTTTCCATCAGGGCAGCGACCAAAAGCCCACCTCCATGCATCCCAAGATGTGGCTTATCAACAACTGCCCTTAACTACTCTAACCAGCGTCATTTGACTGATCGCACTATAATTGAGCATATTTGAGAGGAATTGTCCAGAAAACTAAAAAAATAAGATTTTTCGGTACAGAAACGAACTGAAGGGAGCTCTGCAAACCACCTATGGTATAATATTTCACTAGCCATATGCGAAAACTTAGTAAATTCTATGCCGAGACGATTAAATGCAGTAATAAAAGCCAAAGGAGTAGCCGCTAAGCACTGATCAGGGAGTTTAATCAATTGATTAATTTTTCAAGGATATAAATTTTTGTACGATTATTCGTTTGACCATGAATTCTACGGTTTTGTTTACTTCTTTCTGTGTATAAAAAAGTTGAATGTAAATATAATTTATTTATGTGAAAAAATGAAGTAGACTCTAAATAAAAGACAAATGTGCTTTTTCGAAAAATATGAGTATGTGAGTATGTAAGATTAAGCGTTTGAGCCACTGTATACGTACACTGGACCCTTACTTACTGCTATTCTCCTCTCCGAGTGGAGCATAGGGCCTCGACTACCCTCCCAAATGTAACTTCATTAAGTTCGCTATTGACAGTTCTTCGCCAGATTTTAGCAAGGGCACCTGACCGACGGAATATTTGCGGCTTCCACCTTACTGCTTGTTTTGCAATGTAGTTGTTCTCTTTGCGAACTGTGTGCCATTTCCGCTTCTTAATTTCATTGCATGCATATATCAGGTCAGTCCGTAAGTTCGTGCGTATTTTACCCATAATTTCACTTTTGTACGATTTTTGCATACAAGAACTTATTCGTGGAATATAACGGAACTATTTACATTTTCTTTGATATGTTGAGCATTCAAGAAGTGATTTTAATCGCGGATAGAAGCACGTGTTGTTAAAAAATAAAATGGAATATTCGAAAGTTTTTTTTTTGTATTTTTTTTTATAAAAGTGGTAAAAATGCAACACCTGCTGCTGCAGAAATAAACACTGTTCACGGAGAAGATTCCGTGAGTGTATGGACTGCCCAAAAGTTGTTTACAAAATTCCAAAGTAGTAACTGCGACGTGGAGCGCCCCGCGCACTGGTCGTCCTGAAGTCTTTAACTCCGATGCCTTGCTCGAACTCGTGTAAGCTGAGCCAAATTTGACAGTCGATATGATAGCTCAGAGGTTAAATTCATCGCATGGAACAGTTCATAGGCACCTGGTTCAGTTGGGAAAGGTTTCAAAGCTAGGAAAATGGGTTCCGTATAAACTTTCCGTCGCCCACCTTCAGCAGAGTGTGAATGTGTGTTCTCAGCTGCTGCAACGGCTTGAAAATGAAAATTTTTTGAACCGTATCGTTACTGGTGATGAAAAATTGGTCCTTTACAATAATCCTGTTTGCCAACGCCAATGGTTAGATAAAGATGAAACACCAGAACCGACCCCTAGAGATGGCCTTCACCCCAAGAAGATTCTCCTGTCTATTTGGTGGGATATGGCTGGTATTGTTTATTATGAACTTCTGGAACCAAACCAGACGATAACTGCTGATTATTATTCCCATCAGATATCAAACCTGAATGAGGCACTTAAAAAAAATCGAGCGTCTTTAGTGAATAGACGCAAAGTTTTGTTTCACCACGACAACGCAAGACCTCATACCGCAAGGCAAACATTAGGCAAGCTGAACGCGCTCGGATGCCGGTAATGCCGCATCCACCATACTCTCCGGATATTGCACCTTGTGATTATCACCTTTCCGTGGACTTCAATCCTATATGAGTTGCAAGAACTACTCCTCAAAAGAAGCTATAAAAAGGGATATCGAAGCGTATTTTGTCTCCAAGGACAAACAATTTTTTGAGCAGAGAATTAAAAATTTGCCTAAACGTTGGGAAGATATTGAAAATAATGGAGGAAAATATATTATTGATTAATAAATACTTTAAACATCTTTTTTATTAATTTTAAAACTACTTTTAAAAAACGCACGAACTTATGGAATGATCTGATACTTGATTGGCTCGATCCCAGAGTACTTTGTTTGGTGTGCGAACAGTCCACCATATATTTAGAATATGTGGCAAGCATTTGTTTACAAAGACCTGGATCTTATTATAAGCCTTACCTCATTTATCCTAAAGGTTTTTGAAAGGTTGATTGATTATCATATCCAAGAGCATATCGAATCCAAATTATCTCCAGCGCAACATGCTTACCTGAAATGGAAATCCACGAAATCAGGGTTATATAGGGTGTTTTTTTTAGAGGTTAGGTTTTCAAGATGAAATAAAACGCATATAATTTAATGTTATGGCCAAGAATTTAGCTTTATTATAAAGATAAGGGTTTGCCATTATGTTTTAAAAATGATTTCGGGCAAGTGGCCGCCGCGGCTGGCTCGAATAAATTCCAGCCGAGAGGCCCAATTTTCGACCACTTTTTGCAGCAATTGGGGCCGTATGTCAGCAATAACGCGCCGAATATTCTCTTCCAAGACGTCAATAGTCTCGGGCTTATCTGCGTAGACAAGCGACTTCACATAGCCCCACAAGAAATAGTCCAGCGGTGTTATATCGCACGATTTTGGAGGCCACGCCACAGGTCCACGGCGCGAGATAATGCGCTCACCAAAAGTTTCCTTCAATAAATCGATTGTAGCGTTGGCTGTATGGCATGTAGCGCCGTCTTGTTGGAACCAAAGGTCGTCCACATCAACATCGTCCAATTCAGGCACGAAAAAGTCATTAATCATGGCTCTATAGCGCTCTCCATTGACTGTAACATTATGGCCGGCTTCATTTTTAAAGAAATATGGGCCAATGATTCCCTCTGCCCATAGAGCACACCAAACAGTGACTTTTTGAGGATGTAACGGCGTCTCAGCAATGGCTTGTGGATTATGTTCACTCTAAATGCGACAATTTTGCTTATTGACATACCTGATTCAACCAAAAGTGAGCTTCATCGCTGAACAAAATTTTCTTCGATGCGTCGCGCGAACCGAACCATTATTTTCGTAATAAATTTGCACGATTTGCAAACGTTGTTCAGGTGTAAGTCTATTCATTATGAAATGGCAAACCAAACTGAGCATAAATCAAGTGACAGCTGTCAAAAAGACCATCTACGAAAAAAGTAGTGCCAACTTGAAAACCTAACCTCTAAAAAAAACACCCTTTACGAGCTCGTAGAGACTGTGAAAAAATCTCTGGAAGGCAAAGAATTCACTTTGCAGGAATTCACGGCTGCAGAGAAGTTAATGCGGTGGCAAGAGGGGCTCAAGTCACTAGTTTCGTTCACAGGGGGTCGCCGCAGGGTGGTGTCCTTTCGCCCCTACTTTGGCTAGTTGCTATTGACGAAATTCTGATAATGCTAAAAAAGGGTGGGGTTAAACTCTAGCATGCGTCGATGACTTGATCCTAATGGGACCGTTTCTCTCAGACATGTCTGGGATTTTGGAAAGGTCACTGGTTGTACTCAGTCGCTGGACTGCCACTTGCGGCCTCCGAGTTAACTCTGACAAAACGGAGCTGGTGCTATTTACCAGAAAATATAAACCTCCAGCCTTTCGACTTCCCAAATTAAACAACCACTTTCTCCCGTTCTCGTCGGAAGTTAGGTATCGTGGAGTGATACTTGACTCCAAACTCCATTGGAAGCTACACATTGAAAATCGGGTAAAGAAGGCCAGTATAGCCTTCTACTCCTGCAAATCTATGTTCGGTAAAAAATGGGGACTCAAGCCACAGGTCGTGCAGTGGATGTACAATGCAGTGGTTTTGCCAATTTTAACGTATGGATGCCTAGTTTGGTGGAAAGCTCTTCGAAATGGCTGTAATATCACTAAACTGGGAAAGATGCAAAGGACTGCATGCATTGGCATCACCGGAGCATGTAAAACTTCCCCCCTTTTCTGCCCTGAATGTCTTTTTCCTCTTACTTCCCATTGACTGTTCCGTCATTTCCATCGCATCAAAGTGCAATCAGGTTAAAGGAGATTGGCCTCTGGGGGCAATCTCTCAAGGGACATGGTAGCATTTTGGAACAGTTAACACCGCATTTCTCCGAACTTCGAACAGATCTCTCTATCCGAAGCCAGAGTATGAGGGTCGTGCTAGGGCACGCCAAATAGGCAGGATTGAATCGAGGGGAAATCTGCACCGAAGCTTGCACCTCTCTCTGTCTTCACTGACGGTTCCACGATGGAATCGGGAGTCGGAACAGGAGTTTTCTCTAAATCAGTCAATTTATCGGCCATTGATTGTGGATCGCATTACTTCATCTAAGGCGAGGATGAACAAAATAGCTCACAAGATGCAACTTTGGAAAACCCCAGTAGAAACTTCAAATGGGTCTGAAAGTGTTCCCATGTGTAGGACGCGGCATCTGTAGTTAGTGTGCATTGCCTTAATAAAATGCATTATTTTTTGTGGCAAACCTCTTTTTTCTTCACAGTCGCCAAATAAATATCGATTCAGGCTGTCAAATGCCTTTTGGATGAAAGTAAAAAAAGTATATGCAGACGAACTAAACTCATTGCACTGCTCAAAATTTATTCTCGTTTAGTTAATAAGATCTATACATGATCGGGAAGCTCTAAAGCCAAATTGATTTTCATCCAGGTTGGATTCAACAGTAGCAGCAGCATGTATACTGGTTTCTTGACAACAAGGTGTGAGCTGTTCGGTAGTTTTTTTTTTAACCTCCAGTGCTCAATGCGAACTGCTTTAAAGTCAAACTTGCATTCGATAAGTGAACCTTAAAGCCGAATAGTTCGATTGTTTACGATCTTTGCGCGATCCTCTCATTAGGCTGGCGCCTAAAACGTTGAGTTCGATAGCAACTCGATGCTCCCAGCTTGTGTTGTATACAAACCCAAATCAGCTACATTCTGGATGCCACACATCAACTAACAGCACAGTTTCACGAACTTTTTGCCTAAGCTCTTTAAATCAGCCGTAATATATTATTGATTTCGACTAGAATATTTTTCGTATTGACGGTTTATCAATATGTTAGAATACAAGACGAAGTCCAAAATAAACAAGCTGAGCTAAAATAGAAACGACGGACGTTTTATTCTGATAACTTCGAGCTTATTTATTCAAAATAGTCCCCTCTGGCCCCGATACACTGTTTTGCGCGATCTAAAAGCTTTTCGAATGTCCTTCAGGATGTCGGAACAATCCTTTTGGATGGCCTCTACGGATGGAAAACGTTTTCCTTTCATGGCCAAATGCAATTTTCCGAATAGATAGAAGTCACAGGGAGCCATATTAGGCGAATATGATAAGTGATTGATTTCTAGTCAAAAAATCAGTCATAAGAGTCGATCGATGAGATGGTGCATTATCATGCAACAAGCGCCAGCTTCCTCCTTCGCAGTATTCAGGGCGAATTCGACGAATGCGACCCAACAAACGCTTCAAAACGCCAAGATAGAAAATTGCATTGACGGTTTGGCCCGTTGACACGAACTCCTTATAGACAATTCCCTTGGAATCGTAAAAACAAATGAGCATCGACTTGAGTTTTGACTTCTCCAAACGCAATTTTTTGGGTGGTGGCTTGTC
Organism: Anastrepha obliqua; assembly: GCF_027943255.1. NCBI lineage: Eukaryota > Metazoa > Arthropoda > Insecta > Diptera > Tephritidae > Anastrepha > Anastrepha obliqua. Next base: position 24,853,879 of record NC_072893.1, on the reverse strand, counting down.
TGGGGCCTTCCATTCGGCACTTTGACGCTTAGTTTCAGGTTCATGTAGGCAACACCTCGTTTTATCACCAGTTGAAATGTTGTAAAGCAAGTTCTCGTCTCTTCTCCCCTCTTTAATGAGGTCTTTCGCATGTTGAATTCTGAACAATTTTTCGTCCTCAGTTAACTTGTGCGGAATGAATTGTGCATAGACTTTTCGTAAGCCCAAATGATCAGTTAAAATGCGATAAATCGACGTTTTGAGATACTCAACTCCGATTCCATGAATTTCAACGATGATTTCGGTTCATTTTTGGTAAATTTACGAACAATTTCGATGGAGTTTTCGGTGAGTACTGATTATGGGCTGATACGGGCCGAATGTTCATTGTCATTTATGTGCTCACAATCACGTGAAACCACGCTGAAACGTGTAAACCAATCGTGAACTCTGGCACGCGGAGACAATCATCGCCATAAACTTTTCAAAAACATTTTTATGACGCCAGTCTTGTTTATTTGTGACTTCACCTTGTATGTGTTTAATTTGAATTTAAAAAAGAAACTCAAACTGAAAGCTCCCTGTATAAGAAAATTATTAATATTGTGCAGTGTTGCCAGCCATTTGTTCTTTTCAATAAATTCACTGCTTTTTTATTACCTCAAAATGCGAAAATTGTGAAGTTTGGGGTTTGTTTCTTTTTTTTAACTGAAAGCTATTTAAATTTTAAGTTAAAAAAAAATATATAATTAAAAAAAGGCTAAAAATGGCCACTCTGAGAAGATTTTAGTGCTATTGAAAATTTGTTGATTCTCATAAAATTTGTTGTTTTAAAAGTGCAAATCTCATTTTTCTCTTTTGTTCCTCGATTGTTTCGATTTGTATCCCGCCTGTGGCCTGCTTAGAACACGCATAAATAACACACAAACCAACAATAATCGCAATCGCCCATAGTGTGACCAGATGATAAAAAAAATGTTAAGCTAAATAGAACTGAGCAAATTATTGAACTAATTAAAAAAATTATATATTTAACGTATTTATAAAATAGAAAAATGTCAGTAAAAAAAAATTAAATCTCCGAGACTAAATAACAAAAAAAAAAAAATAAATCAAGTTACGAAAATGTTAATCTGGTCATACTGATCACCAAATCCATGATGTCACGAAAATCAGCTGATACTTGAGAGCAAAGTAACGAGATCGTGAAAGGCGTCACCATCGTGGATATAAAGATGTCAATCTGCCTTTGGAATGGCATATCAGCTACAGGGTGGCTTATCTACCTTGAGGCTTTCAACAATCGATTGTTTTTGTTTTTAACTTGATAGCTAAAATTGTATCTGTGTTATGACATACATTTGGTTTTTGCTTAGGTATTTACAAAATGGGCCACCTTTCGCTTGAAACAACTTAAGAAATATTAAAAACGTTCGATCTTCTTCAAAAATCGAATATTCAGTCCAATCGGTCATGTCCCTTGGATGCCTGGAAACTGCGATTTGATTCCTTAAAAATAAAATAAATAATTAGCGCCTACACTTCTGTTAGGTGTTTGGCCGAGCACCTCCTCCTATTTGTGGTGTGCGTCTTGTTGTTGTTCCACAAATGGAGGGTCGGAGGGACCTACAGTTTTAAGCCATCTCCGAACGGCAGATATTTTTATGAGGAGCTTTTTCATGGCAGAAATACACTCGGAGGTTTGCCATTGCCCGGCTAGGGGTGACCGCTATTAGAAAAAAACCTTTTCTGCATTTTGCTGTATCATGCACGGAGATTCGAGCCTACGCACTCACAAATGGTAGTCACGCACAAATGCACTCGGCTACGGCGGCGGCCTATTGACTCCTTCTATTTTTTGTGTACCACTATTAAGGATAAATGTTACACCGGCCAGCCTGAGATGGTTTGAAAGGTTAAACATAAAATCGAAATTGCTATTTGTTAGAAAAGTATTGAAACTCATGAAAATTTGTATTAAGCAGAAGATTTAAGTGTCGATTTTAGGTTCTTCGGGCACTGAAAAAAGGGCTCCCTAAAAATAATTTTAGTTTTTATCATCAAAAATCTATTTCTTGATTAACAATTTTCATAATTTATATAAAATAAACCTGAAAATAGGTATAAAAACGTAGTTATGTATGTATGTGAGCATTTATATAGGTTTATGTATATGTATTCTTCTAAAAAATTTCAGTTGGCAAGGATATTGATACATTTATTAATGGACTTCCATCGAAACTGTCAACCAGAACGCATCGACCGCACTAACAGCAACAACAATAAAGATAAACGACGCAGAATATTTGTGTAGAAAAAATGGAAGAGCATAAAAAGGGTTTGATTGTACCCAACAAATTCTAGGAAACACCAAAATGCATACTAAACACAAACATAAAGCAAACGCAGGGTAGAAAAAACTAAATGTGTATGCATGTGTGTGTGTGCGGATGAAAAAAATTATAAAAAGTCGATGAAAAAGGAGTTAAAAAAAATTGTCAACATGATCACTAAATGCTGAGCGTGGAGCTACAAATATTTATGGCTTTGGTAACACACACACGCACACACACAAACACACCAGAGACGGCCAGATAGATAGGCAGACAGATAGACGCACGAAACATGCGTTAAGAGTAAGATTTCTTGTGAACCATATGGCGTGCTTTCATACATACATACTTACTTATACACACATACACTCCTACATACACACAGCCTTACACACATTCACTCACACACACATATATGCACGCATTTTATATACTCCCAGTGACCGTACGACTAGCCGAGTGATTTGGTTGGTCCATTGGAATGTCGCATGTCGATGCCATAAAACAACAGCAGCAGCGGCTATACCAACAACAACGAATCCATGACGATAATATCAATTATGTTAAAGATACTGGCGCGCTGATAAGCAAATCAACAGCAGCAACAACAGCAACAATGAATTATAGAAAAAACAAAAAACAAAAATATTCTACTTGAGGATCTACAGCCGCGTATGGAGATTCTTGAGAAATTTGGATTGGTTCAACTGTCGTCGAAATTAAAAATTAGTTTATATTATTGAAAAGCAACGTTGAGAGTAGATATTAACATTTTTCAATGGAAAATTGGGGCCAATTGCATTTGCATACCCTATAGGGAAATTCTCTAGCACTGTGCAGGTACTCGCACTGGCCGACATCCCGAGAATGTGGAGAGGGGCGCATGTCGTTTTCATACCAAAATAGGAAAAAAGGACTACTCACCGGTTAAGTTGTTTTTTTAGCAGCATAAAAATTCCCCATACACATACGAGGAACATAAATCCGCTTCGTTCCCGTTACGTAGAACCAATCGTCGTGGGAACGGGACCGATTAGTCTTAACTTTTACGTTTGCACTGAAAGCGACGGAGAAGACTATTGGCATTGAAATCAGATCAAACACTCTGCGAACAGCGCCTGTCCATCCAAATAAATATGCAAACAGGTCAAGAAAGTCTACGGACACTGCGCTGCATCAGTTTTCTGCAAAGATACAGGGCGCTTTTGGCTATGAGGATACAGTACTCTGTACCTACCTTCACATTGAGGGAGCTCTCGACAACGCTTATCACTCGGGAGTATGTTGCGCACTAGAGAAGAGGAACGTGGAATGACCTATCTGCAAATGGACAGAGTCCCTGCTCCAGATAATGACAGCTGAAACCGCAATAACGGATAGTACTATTAAACTTCTAACAAATAACGGGTGCACGCAGGTGGGTCCTATCACCTTTATGTGGAGCCTAGTCGTTGGTGACTTGCTAATAAACAATGACATCCACTGTCTAGAATATGCAGATGACTTTGTAATCATAGCAAGGGGCATGTTCAAGAATACGCTTGCAAAGAGCTTTAAATCTCTCGGAGAGATCGTGTGCTGGCGACTCAAAGCGGCGTCCGCGGAATGGGAATTTAAGTTTTGGGAAAAGGAAATTTATTCACAGGGGGCTAAGTCCGGTGGTTGTTCGATGATATTTGTCGCGTTTTTGGCCAAAAAAGTGTTCACAATATGAGCCTTGTGAGACGGGGTGCGTTATCATGGGTCAAGATCCATGAGTTTTCTTTCCACAAATTGGGCCGTTTCCTACGCACTTCCTTCCTTCTCTCTCAAACGTCGCATAACTTCCAAATAATATTATTTATTTACCGTAGAACCATTTGGAACGAATTCCGGGTGCATAGCACCATGATAATCAAAGAAAACTAGTAGCAGGGCGTTCACTTTTGACCGACTTTGACGTGTTTTTTTGGGTTTCGGGTCATGTGGATAGCGCCATTCAGCCGCCTGGTTGCATGTTGGCTCGTTTGCTTGTCAAACTCATATACCCACATCTCATTATCCGTTATGATGCGATGTATAAACGTTTGGTCCGAATTCACTTGATCAAGCATGTCTTCAGCCACCTTCTTCCGATGAGGTTTTTGAGGTGGGGGGGGTTAGGGTCACAAAATCGAAATTTTTTTTCTTCACTCATCTTATAGTAAATCATTTCAAGAATGTTGTGTCAAAATTTTAAGTGGATCGGAGCAGAACTCTCAAAGTTATAGCCTTTGTAGGCACTCTACCTCGAATGCGGAGCATCGATAATTTTTCAGAGTCATTTTTTCAAACGCGTTTTTCCCGAAACGACTTCTTAAAAGTCGGTGCCAATCACAACTCCGAAACTATTCAACCGATTCTTTTCAAATTTGGCACACGTTTTCTAAATCAAAAATACCTCCCCCCTACACTGTTTTTTTTTTATTTATTTTTTTTAAGGTTGTTTTTCACTTACAAATAAGGCGAAATTTTTCGCCAAAAATGCTCGTTTTACGTTTTTTTGCCACCAAAACTACAAAAATGAAAAAAAAAAAATTTATTCATGTGGGGGGGGGGCATTACGTCATACTTTAACTGAAAAATTCGACTTTTTTGGTTTCAGATGATTCTACGACGAATGCCGATTGGCACCGCAGAGCACCTCTCGAAAAACATATCTCCAAAAAAACTCTGTCATGGGCTTATTTGTTAATATTTTATTATTAATATTTTTTAAAAACTTATTGAAAAGATGTACAATAACATGCAACTGATTTTATTAAAGTATCTTAAGCCATATTTCTGTAAAAAATTCAAAAAAAAAGTGTTTTTTTTAGCGCTAAACCCTACCACCTCCTTAAAGCATCAAGCAAATAAAGCAGCTGTTAAAAATTAGAATTATTCCTCTAATTCTTTGCAACAAGGCCTTTATTTTTACATGAAATTACTGAAATGGTGGATCCAGCTTTTTTCCAGATGCGTTTTATTTCATAGCTGACTGGCTCAACTACTAACTGCAACCATTTCGAAAATAATGCCTTCTGCCCTACGCAGCTGCTTACCTGAAAAATTATAATTTTTGAATTTGATTTATAAATTATGAATTTAATTGAATTTCATGAATTTTAATTTACTAACTTGAAAAATTTGATTCTGAATTCTAAAAAATAATTTGTCTTCCACGCGAACTGAAACCACAAACTTACTTCCTCAGTAGCCGTAGTCATCTCACAATGCCAAGGCTATAATGAGCGAGAAAGGCGAGTGTTTTTGCTTACTTTCCAGCTCCCTGCAAAAAATTCGACTGGTTCTGATTGTGTCCGGCATTCGTCTCAAAGAAGCTTGCGACTACTTACTTCGAATTAGTTCGCACCCTGGTATCACTGCTTTAGGATTTCCCTACCGGGTGTAAATGCACATGCGTGTGTATGTGCCATAACGATCGATATCAGTGAATGAATGTGAAAGCATACCATGTGAATGATCTGTGGGAAAGTTTTTTAAATAGTTTTTTTTTTAGTTGGAATATGCTTTTTAAAACAGTGTTTGAAGCACCTGTGGTTTCTATCATAACAAGCTTGATAAAACATAAACAAAGTATTAATGATTAGAAAAAAAATGTGTTTCTTTCTCACAAGCAGACATTTACAAACAAACTAGGCGCCACAATAGTGTGATTGAATATTTATAAATAATAAATAAAAAAAAAATAAAAATTAAATATATTGATGTGTGACAAGCAATCGGCGCACCCGCGTATCGGCACTCACGTCACTGTTGATAGTTATGACTTCAAGATTCGAAAGAAAAGCCTCTTGGGCTGAAAGGAACAGTATTTTAAACGAGTATCAAGCCGGCTTCAGAAAGAATTACTCCACAGTCGACAATATATTCAATTTAGCCGCTATTGTCCATTTAAAATTCGAAGAAAAGAAGAAAGTTTACGCGTATTTTGTCGACTTTAAAGCGGTATTTGATAGAGTATCAAGAAACGCCTTGATATATAAACTGCACCATATTGGTCTTGCAACGAAACTAGTGAAGTTCATAGCGAATATATACAGCGACAAGGACAGTTGTATGGAATGGCTCAGAAATTTCAGGTACATTCAAAACAAACTCAGGTGTCAAACAGGGATGCCTATTGTCGCCAATACTATTTGCTCTTCACATAAACGACTTACATGAAAGCTTAGAAGGAGGTTTAAATATAGAAGAGAAAAATATGAGACTTTTAATGTATGCTGATGATATCATTTTGTTAGTGGATCACCCAGGGAAACTACAAGAGACGATTAATAACCTTGAAAGCTACTGCAACCTGTGGAACCTTGAAGTAAACCGCGCAAAGCCTCAAATAATAGTGTTCAGAAAAGGTAGAAAACTTAGTAAAGAGGAGAAGTGGTATTACAGTAAGGAAGAAATACAGACTTTGTCTCGATATACTTACTTAGGAGTATAGTATACTTAACACCTCAGATGAATTAAAAAAAAACATGTTGAAAACAGAACAGCTGCAACAAAAAATGGTATTAATGCTTCGTGGACTTGAAGCTAAATGGCACCTTTTTCTTGCAGTTTGTCGTTCAATACAATCATACGCAGCACAGGTGTGGGGTTTTGGGTGGTTTGAAGAAGTTGATATATTGCAAAAGTATTTTGTAAAGCTAAATCTGAAGCTACCATATATAGGTACATATGCCTACATACATACTTTTTTTGGAAACCGGCACGCAAGAAAATCATTTGTTCACTTTAGAACTGTTCCTTAAGTATATGCACAGAATTTTGTTTATATACTCAGAAAATCGGCTGTCGCATTATTTACCCAAAATTGTTATAAAGAAAGAAATCTGCTGGATTAGAGATCTAAAGAACTTGTTTAGTAAAAACGATGTCATTCGGCGAACAGATAACATACAATCAGAAAGCTGGATAGAAGATGCCAAATTGCTTTAACCTAGGCTAGGATGAATATGTATGTACATACAAAAGTACTAGTAGGATATATAAGGAATTAGATTGGTCAAAAGGTCTGGTTTATTTAAAAAAAATATGATATAGAATCAAGCATGTGGAAATTGAGGGCTAGAGGTGACATGGTAATTTTAAATAACAACAGATTTGTTACAGAAAATAAAACTTGCTCAATGTGTAATTTAGGCGAGCTTGAAAACATAGCACATTTCCTGGCGCGCTGCCCAATATTAAGAGAATATAGAAAAGCAAAATTTCCGAAAATTTACCTTAAGTGATTCACAACTGATTGAGATTCTCAATGGGGAAAATGATCATTGGGATAAACTTTTGCGTGTCATTAAATTTGCCTCCAGATACAGAGATTACTTAATAAAATAGTTTAACTGGTTTTAAAAACCGTTAACGGAATAATTGTTTTGTACGAAAAATAAATCAACAGACGGCTCATGCCATTGTCATTAAATTATTTTAAATATTTATTTTTTTTCTTAATATTATAATAAGTAAATTTCAAATTTTTTATATTTTACTTTTATTTGCAATAAATACTACTACTACTACTCGAGGTTGTAAGAGACTTCGTTTAACTAGGAACCAGCATTAACACCTTCAAAATCAACAGAGAATTTCTTGCCAACAAGTGCTACTTTGGACTGAGTAGGCAAGTGAGCAGTAAAGTCCTCTCTCGACGAACAAAACTACCACTCTTCAAGGCTCCCATCATGCCCGTCCTAACGTATGGCGCAGAAGCTTGGGAGAAAGATTCTGCGTAAGACTTTTGGACCTTTGCACGTTGGCAGCGGCGATTATCGCAGGCGATGGAACGATGAACTCTATGAGCTTTACAACGACATAGACATAGCGCAGCGAATAAAGATCCAACGGCTACGCTGGCTGGGTCATGTCGTCCGAATGGATACAAACACTCCGGCTCTGAAAGTACTCGATGCGGTACCAGCTGTTGGTATCAGAGGAAGAGGAAGGCCTACTTTGCGTTGGAAAGATTAGATGGAGAAGGACTTGACTTCACTTGATATGTCCAACTGGCGCCGGTTAGCAAGAGGAAAAAACGACTGGTGCGCTTTGTTAAACTCGGCCAAAATCGCGTAAGCGGTTAACGCGCCAATTAAAAAGAAGAGTTTACTAAATGTCTGTATATTTTTCCTCTCCTGTTTTTTTCTCAAAATACAGCTTTATTCTGAAAAAAATGGCTACAAGTGAATCATTGAAACTATTGCCCACCGTTGGCTATTACTTTTTCCCATCTTTCTGGTAGATCTCGTATACCCTCGCGGTAAAACTGTTCATCTTTTGAGGCTATCCACGGATCAAGCCATTTTTTATGGTCTTCATATGAATGGAACTGCTGGTCAGCTAGACGATGTGCCATCGATCGGAACAGGTGATAATCGGACGGCGAAATATCTGGAGAATATGGCGGGTGGGGTAGGATTTCCCATTTCAGTGTTTCAAGCTAGGTCCTAACGGGTTTGGCAACGTGAGGCCGAGCATTGTCCTGCTGTAGAATCGCTTTTTCATGCCTATCCGCGTATTGTGGCCGCTTCTCGCACAGTGCTCGGCTCAATCGCATCAATTGAAGTCGATACCGATCTCCAATGATGGTTTCGCTTGGTTTTAACAGTTCATAATAAATAACATCAACTTGGTCCCACCAAATAAATAGCAAACCTTCGCAGCGTGAATATTCGACCGAGGTGACGACGTAGAAGCATGACCGGGCAGTCCCCATGACTTTCTTTTCTTTGGATTGCTGTAATGAACACATTTTTCATCAACCTTCCTTTTTTACCGTGGCAGCAGTTGTTCACAGGCGAAAAAACGACGTTCAACATCCCTTGGTTTTAACTCATAAGGAACCCAAGTCCCCGTTTCTGAATCATTCCCAATCGCTTCAGCCGCCGTTTTTTCGAATGAAAGCGGAAAATCAACACTTCCCGCAAATGACGATTATTCGGCACAAATTCAGACATTTTCACAAAACCAAAAGTATCCGATAAAAAAATAAAATCAATAATGTGTTGAAGCAGTTTGTTCACCATATGTCTAAGCATGGTTTATGACGTTTAGGTTATGTTAGAATCGACTAGCACACACTGCTGGCGGCATCTATTGACAAACACCGGGAACTTAGTTGCGCACCTTAGAATAATCGTCCTGTCTACGCCCAAGTGAGTGGCGATTATGGAATTTCCCCATTTGCGTGGACTTCTACATATGGAGCCATCTTCCAATTAAGATGAAGAAGAGATTTGAATTTATATCAACTTACAGGGCTTAATTTATATTATGTCGCATGCAATTTTTTAGTGATTTCTTAGTCGAATTCGAGGCAACCTATCAGCCGTGTAAAAAAGAGTTGGTTGTACAGACTTACATACTTTTTTCAAATTTCATATGGATACATACATACACATACATACATACATACACACATACGGATATATTTTAGTACGCCCTTACCTTCTTTACCTAAGCCTAAGATCTATCGGACGATTTTTATAATCAGTGAAAACTATGCATTCCAACTATCAATACAGCAAGTCGTAAAATTTATTTTTTCAGTTTTTTTCTTGCATTAACAATTAATAAAAAATATTAAGTTTCCTGAATAATGGATGATTGTACGAAACGCGAAAAAGTGCCTACCACCGGTGATGCACACGAAAAACGGGCAAATAATAATGGGAATGCCAAAACGGAATCCATCTGTTTATAAAAATGATCGTAAACAATGAAACAATGGAATGAAAAGTGCAGCGTAGCAGTTAAGTAACCGCGGTAAGTAAAAACGCAGAGACGTGTGTAGGAGAGCAAGAATAACAAATTATACCCAAGCACGAACCTTTGAAAAATGAAAAGAGAAAAATATAAGAAAAATGATATAAGTGTGCGAATCGATGAGGAGTGGGGGTAAGAGACTACATACACACAAATGCACACACATACACTCACACACGAGTATAATTGAAAAAGTATCGCATTTCATGTGCCAACCATAACAACGCAGAGCAGCGCTGCGCAGCGTAGAGAATGGCAACGAGGCTTACAAAAGCGGATTTCAATTCATGCAGCTGATTAAGGAAACGAAGTTGCGGTCGCAAAGACCAAAAAGCAAAAACAAAGCAAACAAAAAAAACACCACAGCAAACTGCTCACTCCCCCGCTGCCAGTCGCTCGTGCAGATGATGGCAAGTGCGGCAGTTCACAGCCATCTACGCAACCCGCCAGCCAACCGACCAGCCATTTGGGTCGTTGCGAAAGACCAGGTGATGCTACAGATGCTTTTAAGTAAAATCACAATTTTTTTCAAATATGTATGTATGTGTGTGTTTGTGTGGGGGAGCGCTTGTTGGCTACGGCAGCTGGTAGCTGTAATAGCGTGGGAGGGGTGGGTGAGTTTGGTTGGCTGCACGTGACCAGCCGAGTAGCTGGTGCTGTTACATGTCGATAGCGCACGTTTTGTGTACTTAAAATATTTTCCGACAAATTATGCTTGCATTATATGCCGACAAAGGCTGACTCGAGCCATTTCACCAGTCACCACTAAAGGTTGGCAACTGAGTGAAAATTTCGTCTACTCCTCGAATTTCGGTTTTCATTTATTTGTTTCAGTCGCTTCTAAGCACTTGCCATCACCATAGAGAGCGACAGTCAAACAAATGTGCTTTGTCTGCCCGGCTCAGCCCATCGATTGGACGGGCATGTTGTTGTTGTTCTTTACCTACACACCAACACTTGCATACATCTGCACACCAGTGACTCGAGGCGCTTTTCAGCACGTGCTGAATAGTCGCTTCTGCCTCTCTGGCGTTCTTTTAATTCTGTCATCTTTTGGCATTTCGTTGACATTTGTTGTGTTTTGTATTTTGTGTGCCAAAATCTCATTTCGGCGACATTTTCGTGCAATGCGGCTTCCTGCTGTTGACATTTATTCACATCAGCGCCTTCGTTTCCGGTGGTTTCCGTTCCTTGGGCGTTTGTGCTTTAACACACTCAAACCCCTGTTCTGTGCACTCAACTTGGGCCCTTTGTCACACACCATACAAATCTCCTTCAGAGTACGATAATCTGCCAGTTGGTATTTTTGGTTGGTATTTTGTTCTTTTAACTCCTTTTGTTTTAATTGTTTTCTAATGACATTTAAATTAGGCGTATGATTCGTTTCTTTGTTCTTCGCCTTGTGGACTCTTTTGGATTGTCGCGTTGCGTATGCAGATGTGGTTGACAAATTTTATGGGTTCAAAATAACCTTTGTCTTCAGGGAGATTAATTTCAAAAGCAGTCCAGCAATGCCGTGGGGTATAGAGTTTCGGTACACTGAATGAAAGTAGTTGTGTACGATACGGACAGGTACAGAAGTGCATAATTTTCTCAACTTTTATATGAAATGTGGTTGTTATTTAACGAATTTGACGCTGCAAAATAGTTAACTTTGATTTCATATATATTTTCCCCACTATCGCCTTTAACCCTCTAATAGCCAGGGCTGCCTTTTGGCGGGGTCAACAAAAGTTCCTCTTAAAACAAAAAAATAAAAAAAATTATCAAAAAGAGCCGCCCAAAACTGTTCAAAGCCCATGGGATCGGCTTATTTCGATTTGCAGAAAAATCATTTGAAATACAGTGTAAAATATAAATTTTTGTTGAAACAGTGATTTTTATAAAAAGAAAAAAATATATCAATAATTTCATCTTGCAGAGCTAAAAAAAGTACTGGTGAGTAAGAAATTTAAAATATTTATTAGGGGATGAAAAATATACTGGTATTTAGTATATTCTTCTTCTACTTCTTCTTCTTAATTGGCGCAATATTGGCTTATGCGATTTTGGCCGAGTTTAAAAAAGCGCGCTAGTCGTTTCTTTCTCGCGCTAACCGGCGCCAGTTGGACACATCAAGTGAAGCCAAGTCCTTCTCCACCTGAGCTTTCCAAAGCAAAGGAGGTCTTCCTCTCCCTCTGCTATCACCGTCTGGTACAGGATCGAATACTTTCAGAGCCGGAGCGTTTGTATTCATTCGGACGACATGACCCAGCCAACGTAGTCGCTGGATTTTTGTTCGCTGCGCTATGTCCGACTGTTTGTTTGATGATAGGAGGTACTTCTTTAACCACATTCGAAAAGGTTGAACTAACAGCGCGGTTGTTCAGACCGACGATGTCAATGTCAACAGTACCAACGATTGTACGCTCTTATAAAAAATTGTGCCTGAGCGATTAAGTTCTGCGGCTCGTACGATGTTCTCCAACATTAGGTTAAAGAAGTCACACGACAGCGAGTCACCCTGTTTGAAACCTCGTTTGGGATCAAGCGGCTCGGAGCGGTCCTTCCCAATTTTGACAGCGCTGCTGGTGTTGAGCAACGTCATCTTGCATAGCCGTATTAGTTTTGTGGGGATACCAAATTCAGACATCGCGGCATGCAGATAACTTCTTTTCGTACTGTCGAATGCAGCTTTGAAGTCGACGAAAAGATGGTGTGTGTCGATTTTTCTTTCATGGGGCTTTTCCAAAATTGGGCGTATTGTGAATATTTGGTCGATGGTAGACTTTCCAGGTCTAAAGCCACACTGATAAGGTTCAATCAGTTGGTTGACGGTGGGCAGGCATGCGTTCATCCGACCATATTTTGCATAGGAGCTGATGCATGCACCTTACCAGCTCCTAGCCGCCATCCGGCAGTCCGTCGACTCGCTCGGCTTTGTTGTTCTTTCGTCGCGTTGGCCAGCATTTCAAGCTCCTCGTACCCACGTGTTTCGGGCTCTCGTTTCTTCTTTCGGATAATACGCCTGTCTTCCTTTTTCAGCTTCGGGTAGCGAACCCACATGGCTCGCATTGCGCCCAATCGTAGCGTCATCTAGTTTGTGAAATTTTAGTGTCATAGACTATAAACTAAAAAATAACTGAAATAAAATATCGAAGAAATGAAACATTCATAATGGCTGGAAGTTTAATTTGCTTATTTGAGGTTTTTCAGCTGTCGATGAATTTTTGCCAAATGAGACACCAACATTTACTCCTAGGCCTGTTCAATGGATCAAATGACTACTTTTAGTTGGCGTTCATCAAGGAAAAGCTGCGTGGGTAATGAAGTGTTTCGTTCGAACGGAATGGGAAAATGTTTATATTTACACATTACAATTTTTATTAAATATTAGGCGCACGAGTTAAAAAACCTGCTAATGACCTTACCACCAATAAAAATGGATTACAAAGCTTTTCTTGTGAACATTAAAAAGTTTTTAATAATATATTTGATGAAACATTAAAATTGTATACATTGGTTATAACACTAAGTAATCCATAACAAATTTACTGAAAAATAAATACAATAGATTAATGTTAAAAGTGTATGTATGTGTGTAGGTATGTATTCATATAGGTATGTATATATGTATATATGTGTATATAGTAACGTGTATTAAAGAGTTTTACTCACATATTCTATAAATTACCACCTCGGAGTAAAAAGTTACTAGAAACAGCTGTTGAAATTTTGCAGGGAGGCAAATTCTTTTTTTATGTTTTATTTTTTTATTTTTTATTCACTTATAATGCGTATTTTAGGAAAGTTCAGATTATTTCGTATAAACAAAAAAAAAGATTTTCCTGGGGTTTTGTTGCAGTAAGACTCTATATATCTGTCTTAAATATAATGAAACGATTACACCTTTTCGTTCTCGGAGCAGCTGCCTTTGTAAAGATGGTACACCGCTAAGAATCCCCTCATTATTGAGAGTAGCGGCTGTGCAACTTCAGCGACTCACTCATCCACCTCCCATACACGCCTAGCCAGATAAAGAATTATACATTACAACTGCTAGTGTTGAGCCAGTTAGTTCTCTATGTGCCCAACAATTGAAGAGCAGCCGGTATGTGGGTAAAAAGCCCCAAAGACTTCTATGTGCGGATAAACCACCTCGAAGATCCTGGTTAGTTCAATATAAACAGCAATATAAATCTTTGTATGATAGCCGTATCAGTTTTATGGGGGCGGAAGTACCCTGAAGCGACTAAAATTGAAGTTTGAAGCTCTGATTATCGCTTAACAAATAGCTATACGAATAAATGTTAAACTCTTTAAAGGGTAAAGGAGCAACACATTGAGTTGTTTTATGATGATGGAAGCTGATATTAGAGGTTTATGGCGACGTGCTAATCCTTTCAATCCTTTCCTTTAACTTGGAATAAACCGTGAAAAAGGTCACTGGATCTTAATTCATGGTTCTTTGAAGTTCTTAGAAGACTCTTAGACTTTTCGTGTGATATCACATCTTTGGACATCTATTTGTGGAGGCACTTTTCCTGTAATAACAAAGACGGAGATCTGGTGACCGACATCCATAGCATTCTTAAATTATGGAGGGAACACTTCTCAAACCTATTAAATAGTGACAGCTGCCCATGTCACAGAGAATGTGAAGGCCCCGATATCTCAATCGTAAACGACGGAAGTGCTGTTTCGCTATCCGACCATGACGAGGTGAGAATAGCGATAACGCGTCTAAAGAACAACAAAGAAGCGGGAGCCGACGGACTGCCAGCTGAGCTAGTCAAACATGGCGACGAGGAGCTGGTATGGCTCCTATGCAAAATATGGTCGGATGAAAGCAATCGCCATAAGAAGGGCGATTCTGCAATCTGTGCCAATTACCGCGGCAATTCCTCTCCTCGAACAAAACTAACACTCATCATGCCCGTCCTAACGTATGGCGCAGAAGTTTGAACGATGACAACATCCGGTGCGGCGACGCTTGGAAGACTCAGAGAGATTCTGAAGAAGATTTTTGGACCTTTGCACGTTGGAAACGGCTAATATCGCAGGCGATGGAACGATGAGCTGTATGAGCTTTACGACGACATAGACATAGCGCAGCGAATAAAGATCCTACGGCTACGGTCATGTTGTCCGAATGGATACAAACGCTCCGGCTGTGAAAATATTCGATGCGGTACCAGCCGGTGAATGGAGATGGAGAAGGACTTGGCTTCACTTGGTGTGCCCAACTGGCGCCGGTTAGCACGAGAAAGAAACGACTAGCGCGCTTTTGTAAATTCGGCCAAAATCGCGCCAATTAAGAAGAAGAAGTCTTGAAGTTGTTACGCAAATGAAGGGATTCACAGTTTTAAGTCGACCCTAAACGGCAGATGGTTTCTTATTTTCATGGCCCAGTACTGTACCTACTCGGCCCAGTACTGTACCTACTCTATACCGCAGACCTACCAGTACCGAAGATGTGCAAAGTAGCTACATTCGCTGACGATACATGCATCTTAGCCGTTGGATCAACTGAAAATGAATCCATCCAGAAACTGCAGAAGTCCATTGACGAAGTAGTCACATGGACTGAAAATTGGAACATAAAGCTAAACGAAACTAAATCAGTTCACGTGGATTTTACTAACAAAAAAATTATCTACAAACCAGTTCATATTTTGTCAGCAATAGTGCCAAATGCTAATAGTGCAAAGTATCTAAGCATGACTTTAGATGTAAAGCTCAAGTGGAAAGAGCACGTGAAAATCAAAGCTGCTGAGCTGAATCTAAAGATGCAAAAACTCCAATGGCTAATTGGCAGAAACTCTGAGCTATCAACTCAAAATAAACTTCTCATATACAACCAAGTGCTAAAGCCGGTGTGGACCTATGGTCTTCAATTATGGGGATGTACTGCAAAGACCAACATCGACATTATACAGCGCCTCCAAAATAGAGTAATCAGGGGAATCGTTAAAGCTCCCTGGTACGTGCGTAATGAAGATCTGCACAAGGATTTAAATTTAAAAACCGTCTCAGACACAGCCAATTTCTGTGCAGTTAAGCATGCTGAAAAATTAAAAAAACACATTAACGCAGAAGCTTCCGTACTAAGCGATGAAGCAACTGTAAAAAGAAGATTGAAAAGAAAGAAACCTCAAGACTTAGTTGTCAATATTGTTTAAGCTACTTCAAATTGTCAAATGAAAATTACTTATTAGTTTTATACTAGGTGTAATCTTTATGGAATGTAAATAAAAATTTATAACATTTCAATAAAAAAAAAAAAAAAAAATTTTCATGGCAGAAATACACTCGGAGGTTTGCTGTTACCTGTCGAGAGGCGAGCGCTATTAGAAAAAACTTTTTCTATCAATGTGCTGTTTCATGCACGGAGATTCGCTCGTACGTACTCCGAATGGTAGTCACGCACCAACCCAATTCGGCTACGACGGTCGTCGTAAGAGTTTGTTTCAAAAGTTAGTTTCAAACACAGCTCAGTTCTGGAAAAAGTTAGTTAATTCACATCGCAAGTTTCTTTCGCAAACTTAATTTTTTAAAACTAATTTTTTTAATTGTGTCGATACAATTTTGAACCATTTTTAAGCATACCTTTTAAACTTAAACTCTCTAATGTTTCGGAAAAAATATTTAAAAAAAATCTTTATTTACAATTTAGTTGCAGTTTTAAAAAAATCACAAAAAAAAATTATAGAAAAAACTCAATTTTTGGCGATAACATTGTTCATTCCAGCGCACGAAAATCTTAAATTTCTTCCAAACATTTTATAATTCCGATGGAAGAATGGTACAGATTTTTTTTTGTGGAGAGGTGCACCCTAATGTACATATAATGCGTTCCATTTCTATGCATCCATTAAATGGTCCTATATTTCTAGAGCACTTCTTTGAAGAAAGTTCTATTCTATTAATTTTTTTTTTCAAATTTCAAAAATCGTAATTTTTCACTAAGCAAAATGTTTTTTCTCCCATATGTGTGTATGTGTGTGTGTAAGCTTACTGCTAGTATATTAAAGAAGTAGCACTTTTTATTTAAAATTTTCGTATACACAGTTAGAAGCTTAACGGCTTCGTGAAAGCCTTATTGCCTAGTTAGTGATCGCAAAAAATTTGAGTTCAACATTTTTGAGGCATACGCAGAGATTCCAATGCATTAACAGAGGAAGTAGATTTCCTTTCAGTCGAACACATGCCCGTATGTATGTATGTGCGTATGCATGTATGAGTTTGTACCCTTTTAACAATAATAATAAAAAAAAAAACCAAAAAAAAAATTACGAGTGCTATGAAAGTAAAACAGAAATTGAACGCATGGATAATCCCGTAGATGACTTTATCTATGACAGCAAATCTAGGCAAGCATGTGTGCGAACATCGGTATGTATGTACATGTGTATGTAAATACATACACAAATGAATAAATACGAGTATTCGCGCTCATATCAGTGTAGATCTGCTTCTTTGCCGGCTGCTGTAGATTTCATGTCGGAAGGTCTGCTAAACTGCCACGAATACAATTCGAAAATGAAGTAGTTTTCTGTTGCAGATTTTATCTAATGCGATTTTTTAGCACTTCATAGAGATGTGGCATGCAGCATGCAAACGAAAATATATGCACATATGCACATATGTATGTATGTATGTATGTATGTATGTATGTATGTGGGTATGCATAACTGCAAGAACAAATGTAAGTTCGCCGGTATGGCCGTCACGCCCCAGCCGAACACCAGACTCGCAATGCAATCACACACAGCAGCCAATTGGTACCAATACTTAGGCGAATATCAATGCATTCCAATCAAAAGAAGAAAAAAAAACACTCATACATACATACATACACTTATGCACATACATACGAACATAAGCACGAGTTGCGTTCAGCACCTTGAAATTCTGGCGTTCGCACATTTCGCTACATTCGCGCGCCTCTTAATGCCTTCGTTAATGTTAATGTGCGGCGTTTGTTGTTGCGAATTTCTTTGCATTTTTTGCTCTATAGGTATTTTTAGTTTTTTTAATTTTTTATTTTTTTTAAGATAAATACTCCCAGTTGCTTTAGAGTTTTTCAAATGCATTCGCATTGGTTAACATTTCGCGCGTCAAACGCCAAACCTGCTTCGCGGCATGTTCGAGCGAACTGGGCGATTTGCCTTTGAACATGTCCAGTGTCGGTAGAAAGTAGTGTGGACATCGACGATATTGTAGACATGAGATCAATTGTAGGAAGATGCCGTTGATGCGATCGGCAATACACGCTTCGTCCCATTCAAAGTCACGCGGATGCTTTTCACATTCGTAGAGCAGCAGATTCTTCAGGTGGTAAGCGGTGATCGGATTGCCGGGCAGATCGAGGTGACGATCACGCAATGTTTTGAGAATACTTAAACAGCGTCGACGGCAGCCACCTGAGAAAGTTGAGTGGAGGAAGACAGAGAGAGAGCGATAAAGAGAAAGAAAGAGAGAATAAATATATTTTTATGATAGAAATTAGTGCTCATGGAACAAAATGGAAAATTTTAAATTAATGTTTGTGCAATTTTGAAGAAAAATTTTAAATATAAGAAATCTTTCATTATAGCTACAAATCCTTACCTTTAGTCCAGAAGTGCCAAATGACTTAAATATAATAGAATATTTAAAGATAAAATAATTTAATTCCAGCTTAGAAAAAAATAAAGATCTGGGCAGGGCGAAATCAAGGTCGAGACTATAAAAAATTCTATTAATTTCCTTAAGAGACCGAGTAATACGTGCAGAATTTAAAGTATTTGATTAGAAAATATCTATAAATACAATATAAATATAAATTTTTAAAATATAACTGGTATAAATACATCATTTACTATAAACTGGCTTTTATGTTTTTTGAAAAAGTGAAATGGCGGCATTACTTTGGTTGTGAGTCGTTCTATGTAGACATTTGGTGAGTAGTGTTCGTTTACATAGAAGTTTTCATTTGAAGCAGTTACTGAAAACAGTGCTGAAAAGCCCACTGTATAATGCATAGAAACCTTGGAGGATCTGTAAGGCATACAGGGTTTGATTGAAAAGTAATGAGCCTTCCCGCGCGGAGCGTCTGCCAAGCGATCAACCGAATCGGCTGGTGGGGGAAAATTATCGTTGGACCTTCCCCTTCCAATAGAAACCGGTCCCAGTTCGCTAGCAACAACGGTGCAGTCAACATCACTCCGCGCGTGAAAGCTGTTTTAAAAGTGTGTTAGGATTTTTCAGTGGCGAAAATGCCGCTGATCATCTTTTTTAACTCTCGAGGCATCTTCCACAAGGAGTTTGTAGCTCCAGGAAGCACTGTAAACGCGGCATTTTACAAAGAAGGGCTCCTTCGGCTGAAAAACCGCGTCGCCTGGGTTCGGCCGGACCTCATCAACAATTGGACCTTTCATCACGACAATACGCCGGCGCACACCGCCTTCCTCTGCACCTCTGCATTGGCCAAGATGGGGGTTCCGGTGCTTCCCCCCCTCCCTACAGCCCAGACCTGTCCCCTCCGGACTTCTTCTTGTTCCCGCGCCTGAAAAGAAAGCTGAAAGGGAGGCGTTTCGACTCCATCGAGGCGATCCAAAAACTGTGACAGCCGAATTGAACGCGATTACGGCGGAAGAGTTTAAAAAATGTTTCTTGCAGTGGAAAGACCGCTAGCAGCGGTGTATTGACGCTCAAGGGTCCTATTTTGAAGAATATTAGTTGTATAAGCCAAAAGGTTTAATAAAACTGCTTAAAAAAATAAGGCTCATTACTTTTCAATCAAACGCTGTACACATTGGTCGGTATATTTGCGCTAAAGCTACCCGTAATTTAGCACTGGAGGAGGTAGAATAATAAATAATAAAGCGACGCATGAATGTTATGACTCTAAGATTAGTGAAACTCTGACTCAGACCTGCAGTTGAAACTTTTCATTACATTATTTAACTCCCCCAAAATATTTTATTATTATAAATCTTTATTTGTTATAAATTAATTCATAATAAAAATTATAACGCACTCACAATTAAGGCTATCGGCTTTTGAGCTTATAATATGAACTATTACAGGGTAAGTAGGTACGTAGGATGGTTGAAGTACCACTCTGGCACTCCCTAAGTAGCACTGAAGCGCTGTTTTGATACCATTATGACACCTCCAATGAGCAGATATCTACAGCCAACCAGAGCTGTGGATCTAACAGTGAAGGTTGATGGGATTTAGGAAGGTCGTTGAAAGAAGCACCCAGTGCCGTCTACCTGCCAAACCCTGACATTCACAGAGAAAGTGTTTAATAGACTCCTTCTCTAAAAGCTTCTCTCACCTTTTGCAATAGGGGTTAAATGGTAACCCTACCAATAACCGGTAAACACAGCAACGATTTTAGAAATTAAATAACATGGAATCCCCAGCACTTTCTGCGCTCTGTGTCCATTGTACGGGGGCCAAAATATTTTCGAAATAGCATTCGCTTTCCTGAGAAATAAGTTGTGCAGGGGGATTCCGATGGCCGGGTAGGAGGTCTGTGAGACCAATTCACATCTTCCCTCTATGTTTCTATGTCCTGGACCCCAGATAAGCGAAATGTTGCCTCAACACCCAAGAGATTTAATCTTCTTCTTTTTTTTTCCTTGTTCACTCCTCTCGGGCCTCGACAAGACTCAGTCTTGCGTTGGTTTCGTTAATCTATTTGATTTCTGACACAATATTAATTACTAAAAATGGGACGTGAAAAATATTGCACGCCGGAGAAAAGAGCTCTCATATACCTTAGGAGTCAAAACGGAAAAAGCTATGCAGAAATAGCTGAAATGATGATGGGCTCTCGGAAAATGGTTTATAATGCTCTTAATTTAGTTAACAAAGATTCATTCTATCTAAGCAAACGGAAAGAAAACCAAAGCCGCGAAAAACTGATGTTAATGTGGTTAGACCTATAATACGCAAGAGCAAAGCAGTTCCTTTTAAGTCGGCAAGGCAAATAATGCTTGAAATAAACCACAGGTGTCCAGAAAGCTTGTAGAAAGGCGACTTAACGAAGCCCAGCTGTTTGGCCGTATAAGCAGAAAAAAACCACTCCTCTCAAAAAGACTTATCAAACCCCGACTTGCCTTTGCAAAAGCCCACAAAGACAAATCTATTCAGTTTTGGAAAAACGTACTTTGAATCGACGAAACCAAAATAAATAGGATGTGACCAGATGGGAAAACATTGTACGTGGTCCAAAAAATCAAGCGCTAAATCCTAGATACACAAAAAAGACGATTTAACACGGCGGCGGAAGCATCTTGGATTGGGGAGGTTTTTTCTGGTACGGTGTTGGGGCGATTGTTCGCGCGGTTGATAAAATGGATAGATTTCAGTATCT
Organism: Anastrepha obliqua; assembly: GCF_027943255.1. NCBI lineage: Eukaryota > Metazoa > Arthropoda > Insecta > Diptera > Tephritidae > Anastrepha > Anastrepha obliqua. Next base: position 24,832,438 of record NC_072893.1, on the reverse strand, counting down.
AGATATACTCCAGAATAAAATGGAGCCATTTGTGGTTGAGTTTATGCCATTAAATTGGACATTTATGCAGGACAATGATCCAAAGCATACTGCAAAGACAGTGAAGCAATGGCTCAGAAGAGCAGAGATTAATGTACTGCATTGGCCGGCGCAGAGCCCTGATCTCAATCCAATAGAAAATTTGTGGAATGGCGTTAAGGTCAAAATCGCTAACAAAATTTTTAAAAATTTTGATGATTTGTGGGCAGCAGTTGTGGAGGCTTGGTACTCGATTCCAAAGGAAAGATGCCACAAGATTGTAGAAAACGTGGAGCGACGGCTTGAAGAATTAATCAAAAACGTTGGATATAGTACAAAATACTAATCTGGTAAGACAAGATTATTACGTAACTATCTGATTTGTTTACTATTTTTGCTTTTATTTGGAGTTTTTTAGGATGTGCTATTTATGTGTCCAGGAGGCTTCGGGAGTTATCAACGTTCTCGTAAATTAAATCAGAACTGAAATTCTTTTTTGACAAGTGGAAGTAAATAAGTTTTTTTTATTTTTTATGTTGCTTTTTTCCCAATAAAAAATAGTTATTTAAAAACAAATTGAACTCTTTGCTATCAAAGTCTAAATGTGCTATTTATATGACCATGGCTGTATATATATATATATATATATATGTGCATATGTATGTATATTTACATATCCATTCTTGAAACAAATTTTGACAAAAATTTGACGCGTGCAAAAACATAATAAAAATTTGTGAAATTTTTGTGTACCCAGATTTTAGGGTCCACTACTGTAGGTACCACACTTTGGGTTTTTGTTCATGCCTTGCAGAAACTTACCTCCACTGCGACAACTGTTTTGTTTGTTTTGGTTTTGCTATTTATTTGCCTGCGTATTGAACTCACCTTGCAAAAGTCGATTTTCCGCTTCGAAAAAGCTCAACACCCACGCATCGCCTTCCATGGCGGCATTGTTGTTCTTATTCTGCATGACAATGGACTCTTTGGATAGCAGATCGAAACCTTCCGTTTTCACTTCGGCCACTATATTCGGATGTGGCCAAGGGATGTGCGGCAGTGGCCAATGCGCGGCCGAACGTGGCCATATGCCGGAACATTTAAAAGCTGGCGTTATTTGTACCATGAAACGTTCACGCACGCGCATCTTCACTTCCGTCGTATCGCCGATCATTTTCACCATATCACGATAAATACTCTTGTCACACGCCTGCGCCACCAATGTCTGGAAGCGAGAGCGTATCTTGCGCGACGACAAATAACCCGACGCGGTGATGAACTCCACCCATAGGGACATGGAACGTTTACGACCATCGCTCAGCTTCAGCACTGCGCAGCCGGGCATGGTGCCATCATCGACGAAGTTGAAAACGCCCATTTGATTGAGATACAAAACAATCTCGAATTCGTTGGGCGAAATAACCTGCACGCCTTCAAATCTGTTCAAGTAAAAAAAGTAAAAGAAGTAGAGGAAATGCAGTTATACTCGTAGAATATTTTAAAAATAATTCCTTTCACACTTGCAATGCTTATTAGTAAAATAGTTGCGTGCATAACTGCATGTGTATATGTACATGTAAATATGTAAGTACATAGTGTTTTCCATTACTTCTTCAAAGAGTCATTAAAGTCAACATATGAAGACAAACCACAGCAATTAGCACGTAATTCAAGTAGGCTCGTGTTAACGTCTCATTTGACGGACAAATTGCACAACTCGTAACACTTTGACAAATCGAAGAAGGAGGAAGGAGCCATACCGCAGACAAGCTGATAATGAGAAACGTGCGGACAGACATACGGAGCCGTAGGCGCTTAATGGGTTTTGTGTCTTCAATAACAAGTGGCACTTTTCCGCCGCCTGAAGTGTCGATCAACGAGTAAGTGGGTATGTGGGTATGTACAAACATTAAATTTTTTTTTCATTTATTTACATAAGAGGAAATGCACATACGCATTTGTGTGTGTAAAATATCCATTCAAAACCGCATTGCTTTCCATACCTACCTTTGATTTTTCACACTTTAGTTTGCTGGAATGCTTGCAGTTCTTTGAGAGAGTGAAACTATGTTCAGATATGCACCTTAATTGAGGCAAACGAAGTTGAGGCAATTAAGTTTTTAATTGAGCTATCGACTTTCAATTAGTAATAAATAACTGAAATTGTGAAAATATAAAAATGAAGAGAATTGTAAATTCGTAGGTGCGCAACTAAGTTCCCGCTGTTTGTCAATAGATGCCGTCAGCAGTGTGTGCTAGTTGGTTCTAACATAACCTAAACGTCATAAACCAAGAAAGACATATGGTAAACAAACTGCTTCGGCACATTAGTGATTTTGTTTTGGTATCATATAAAGGGTGGTTAAGTTTTAAGGGCCGTTGTTGATTTTGAATAAAATACAATTTTTTTAGAAAATTATTATCATTTCTCCTCATTATGATAATATTGGTATAACTCAATTATGTATGGAACAAAATATCGCCCAAATGGCCGTCGCGGCCTCGGCGGCACACCTTCAACCGATGGTCAAAATGCTGAGGCATAATTGAGGTTCTATGCCGTTGCTGTGCCGAATTATCTCATCTTTTAGCTCTTGAATTGTTGCTGGCTTATCGACGTACACCTTTTCCCCAAAGAAAGAAGTCCAACGGTGTCGTTGACGTTTAGCCGTAACCACCCTTTACTTTTGGTATTTTGAAAATGTCTGGTTTGGTGCCGAATAATCTTCATTTGCGGGAAGTGTTGATTTTCCTCTTTCATTCGAAACAAAAACGGCGACTGAAGCGCATCGAGAGTTACAAAAAGTTTATGGAGATGCTGCTTTAAGTGAAAGAACGTGCCGAGATTGGTTCCGTCGCTTCAAAGACGGTGATTTTAATGTTGACGACCGACCGCGTGAAGGCCAGAAACTGTCGAAGACGCTGAATAGGAGGCAATGCGCAATGAGGATCCATGTCAAACACAAGAAGCGCTTGCTTCAGTATTAGGAGTTACCCGCCAATCCATTTCCAAGCGATTTCATGCTTTGAGAATGATTCAGAAACAGGGGACGTGGGTTCCTTATGAGCTAAAACCAAGGGATGTTGAATGTCGTTTTTTCGCCTGTGAACAATTTCTCCAGCAGCAAAAAAGGTAAGGTTTTCTTCATCGCATCGTGACGGGTGATGAAAAATAGATTCATTACAGCAATCTCAAGAAAAGAAAATCATGGGTACTACCGGGTCGTGCTTCTACGTCGTCGCCTCGGCCGAATATTCACGCTGCGAAGGTTATGCTTGGAAAGATCAGGTGGAGAAGGACTTGGCTTCACTTGGTGTGTCCAATTGGCGCCGGTTAGCACGAGAAAGAAACGACTGACGCGCTTTGTTAAACTTGGCCAAAATCGCGTAAGTGGTTATCGCGCCAATTAAGAAGAAGAAGAAGAAGAAGGTTATGCTATGTATTTGGTGGGCCCAAGTAGGTCTTATTTATTATGAACTGTTAAAACCAAGCGAAATCATTACTGCATCACTGGGGATCGGTATCGACTTCAATTGATGCGATTGAGCCGAGCACTGCCCGAGAAGCGGCCGGCGGCCACAATGCGCGGAGAGGCATGAAAAAGTGATTCTACAGCATGACAACGCTCGGCCTGACTTTGCCAAACTCGTTAAAACCTACCTGGAAACACTGAAATGGGAAATCCTACCCCATCCGCCATATTCTGCAGATTTTGCGCCGTCCGATTATCACCTGTTCCGATCGACGGCACATGGTCTAGCTAACCAGCAGTTTCATTCATATGAAGACATCAGAAAATATCATGATCCGTGGATAGCCTCAAAAGATGAAGAGTTTTACCGCGACGGTATACGAGATCTACCAGAAAGATGGGAAAAAGTAGTAGCCAACGATGGGCAATACTTTCAATGATTCACTTGTAGCCATTTTTTTCAGAATAAAGTTGTATTTTCTTTAGCAAGAACTTAGTTGTGCACCTAATATAAATGGCCAATTGTGCACTGCTGCCTGAAAATATACTCGTATAGTGGGCAGCCAGCTGTAGCCTACTCAAACAGTTTTATACGATTAATTTCAACCAGGACGTTTGGATCTATAACCCCGTTTACCAGATAATTTAGTCAGCGTCGTGCCAAGGCAGTTGTTTCGTGTGCTCTACAAGAATCATTTTCTGCCACACAAATTTTTTCCATTTCGCAATTGCGACATTGTAATCCTGTTAGCCGTTCAGTGCAGAGTTTTATGTATTTTCTGCTGAGGTTAAGGATCGCCTCTACCTTTATACCTTCTGGATGTACGAGTCTTTTTGATTGCCACATACCCGATTGGGCTCTCCAGTAATCGATTAATTCTCGTTGTTCCCGCTCACGTAAAAAGGCACTTTTGAAGCTACTGTTCATCCCGCAGAAAGATTCTGGACCAATGAAGGGAGTGTCTGTACCCATTTTTGCTAAAGTGTCCGCAATTTCATTCCCTTTGTGTTCCTCATATCCCGGTACCCGTATCAGTGTAACAAAGTTTGTTGATGCTAGACTTTCGAGAATTTTGAAACATTCCCAGATCAACTTTGATAGGAATGAGGAGAACCTATCTAGCGATTTTAGTGCTGCTTGGCTGTCAGAGAGAATGTTGATATTTGCTCCAGACGAGCCCTCCTAGAGGCATTCTCTGGCACATAGCTCTGAGGCGTGGACCTCCGCCTGGAAAATGGAAGTGGTTTTCCCATTGCAATTTCTTTCTTGAAATGTGATCCAGCCCCGGCACTACCGTCTTCCATTTTGGACCATCAGTAAATCACACCTGTGCAGCATGTTTAAGGGTATTTCATTGTTTTTCCACTCTGAGCGGTCGTGGACTGTAAAGCACGGAGAGTTCAGGATTGAATCCAGAATGCTTACATGCTTTGTAAGATTTCCTTCTTTGAGATGGAATAGATTAGGAAGTCTTACAGCTACATTGACTGCCGTCCCTTTGGCTACAAAATAGAGTGGAATGAGTCCAGCGACCTGGCCTGGTTTATGAGGTCTAAAAATTGCATCTCTTTGCGATTTTTTTTTAAGGAAAAAATTAATTTAGCACTGAAAAGTATTTTCTATCTTTTAATGAACATTTAAAAAGTATAAAAAATTTTTGTACTGGTTAAAATAAGTTGAAAAAAAGGTTTAACATAGAAATTAGTAGAGCGCTGCAACGCTGGAGTTTCCAACTGGTGTACAAGATACAGCTCGTAATTATTAGCTAAAGCAAAAAATTCAAATGGGTTTCTAATTATCATGATTTTTTATTTTAGACGAACTAAGAAAACTGAGAGAAATTCCAAAATTTCAACTTTTTGGAGGTTTTAAAGAAAAAAATGCATTTCTATAAAAAAAAATTCACTTCAACTTGGTATAAAAATCTTGAAACATTTTTTTTTATCTATTTTGTTAGTTCAAATAGAAGAGAATTTAATACTGAAGGGAACAAGCTATGATTCATTTCAAAAGTTTCATTAGTTTTTTTCAAAGAAATCATAAAAATGAAAAGTCGAGAAAAGAAGATAAAGTTTGTACTATAGCTGTCCGGTCACAGCGTAACTACCTAACGCTCGCCTACCTTTGGCTTTGTATCTACGGAAATATTGAGAATTAGGCTCTGTAACTTTGTGTGAATATTCTGAAATATATTAGGAATCGCTTAAAATGGGGGGAAAAAATTGATTTTTTGACCTTATAAACCAGGCTCCCCCCTTAAGCCGCTGTGGGGTAGGTTCGCATTGCTCCCGTTAGGCTCAGACAGGCTATTCTGTATACCTTGTTAAGTGTTATCTGAGTCTTTGTTTGGTCTACTTTTGGCCACCATACCAGCGAGACATAGGTGATCATTGGCACTATTATTGTTTTATAAGACAATAGAATTATAGAATTAAGTTTGCGCCCGCTAGTTTTAGAGTCCCTAAACCTGGCTTCCATCTTCGGCTGAAGGGTATCACAAATGCTTTGTTCGGATTTATCGAGAGTCCTTTCTCTTGACACCTGTCTTGCGCAATGTCGAGAGCTATTTGGATGCGATCGGCTATAATAGAGTCAAACTTGCCTCTAACCATGATAACTAAATCGTCAGCAAAGCCCTGATCCTCGTAAATGAAAAGAAATTAAGCTTTAAAATTTAGATGACGATGTGTCCATTTTTCTGTTGACTACCATCGTGTAAATAATTGAGAAGGTATGCTCAATAACAGACCGTTATTCGGCTCTGAGCGAATTTGAAAGAATCAGCTGATGGGCTGACGTAACAGTAGATATGGTGGTGATATGCTAAAAACATCTACACAATATCATTTCGTTGCCGTCTGAAATGATTGTGCAGAAATCGGCGGCCGAAGCCCCTGTGTCGCAAATTTTTTTTCACAGTAGTTAACCTTCACCAAATCTTCATGCATACTTGTCGACTACGGAGTCCATTCGCAATATCTGAAAATCAAGGAAAATCTCCTCTGAGTTGGAAAGATCAGGTAGAGAAGGACTTGGCTTCGCTTGGTGTGTCCAACTGGCGCCGATTAGCATGAAAAAGAAACATTTGACACTTTGTCACTTCGTTTAGAGTCAAATGCCAGCGAAAACCCCAGCAATCGGAGCAACGGACCTGCGTTCTCAGAGTGGCTTCTTCATACAGAACTGTATCAGAAGCAGGGGCTTTGTTATCAGCGGAACCATCCCTATAGATATTCAAGCAGAAGAGCGCAAACGGAAATGGGGGGGCCAAAATTCTCAATAATCCCAGTAAATTGCTTCTTCGACATTAGAACTCATTAGAACTTTGGCAGGCAAGTTGGAACTCTGAGAAGTACGGCAGATGGACAGCGAGACTTATAACCGATTTAAAAAAAGTGCGTAGAAAGAAAGCATCATCATATCTATTACGTCACGCAGTTTTTGCCCGGACATGGGTCCTTTCGCAAGTATTTTGCGAATGGGAAAGGTGAACGTACCAAATTTCATTTATGGCTATACTGAGTATGATGATGCGGAGCGCAACTTCTTCAAATGCCAGAGGTGGAATACAGAGAGGTAAAATGTTGATAGGCGAAGAAAAATGAAATGCCGTCGAAAATTTTGTGCAGGATATTATCCGAAAAAAGAGGCGTGGAATGGAAACTTATGCTGAAGAGCATTGAGTTAAAAATGAGTAGCCTATATAACGCGAAGGCATTTTTAACCCAACCTCACCACCAAAAAAAAAAAAATTACAGATAGGAACTTTCCAGTAGCAGTAAAAATGCAGTAAATATATATTTTTACTGATATTTCAATTTAGTTTGCATTACCAGAAAACTTTTACTGATTACTGGAATGGAATTGAAGTAAAACTATTTTTTTTAATGGTGTTACGTGAAAATTTAATTTCGTCGATTCCGTGCGGGCATTTTTTATGCTTAAGAAAATGTCGTTTAATGTAGATAAAATCACAGAAATAATCGAAGTTGACCGGCATCTTCGTAGTTTTAACATCGTCCCAGGAGCTAACGATCGATTATAAACAGTTTTAAATCATTTGCCCAAAAATCTTACACAAAAATAATGGATTTCGTCTTCAACAAACTAATAATTTGTGGCTGATCTTTAATATTTGAACAGTTTTATATCCAAAACCAGAACAGATTTACCAATATTTGACAAAATAAACAGAATTTTCATTACGATGCAGAAACACGAGAAATGCAGTAAAGAAATTTATTTATCCAAGATGTTCGAATTGACTTAAAAAAGTCAGAAATTTAATTTTTTTTTTTTATTTAAAAAATTAAAATTTTTTTTTTTTAATAAAATTTAAAAAATTTAAATAAAATAAATTGAATTTAAAAAATGTAATTTTTTTTAATCGTATTTTCAGTCTCCTTCCGCGTAAAAGCCCTTAAGCCATGACCTTTGATTTAAATATTTTAAATTAATTGCATCCAATTCATTTGCTTCTTGAGCTTTTGCTGGCAATGGATAAAAAAATAATTTGAGGCCGCCATACGGTTAATTTTGGAAAAAAAGCTTTGATCAGGCACAAGATTATCCGTTAATAAAACTAATTTCTCCTGTCCGATTGATTTTAAATGAATCTCCGAGGACTTGTCATGATCACCGCAAGGACTTCTGGAGAAACGGGCTCCACACAAACAGCGATAACTTTTACAATTATTAATTTTTTGTTTTTAGAAATTCTGCTAAAGTCAAGTCGAAACATGATGTATTAATGCTATAATTTTATTTTTGTAAAATAAAGTAATTGACTAGCATAAAAATTTTTTTTGAAAATCGTCATTTTTTCGGGTTTTTGACTACCCTTAACCCAATAAAGGAAACATATTTTGGCAACGCAGGGATAGAACTGCCTTAAATTACAAAATTACTTTTGTTGCTGAAAATAGTGAGTTAAACCAGTTTTATGGGGTGTCGCACTCACTAGCGCCAAATCTAGCTCGTTAAATTTGCTGTTTATTTCACATGTAAATATTTCGTTAAGTCAGCATAGAGATAGCGAGCAGAGAAGTGGCGAATAGAAGAGGCTTAAAATCACTTTTAACATTTCAAATTAATTTCATCTAATTCTTCATTTCTTTCTTAAGCTTTTACTGCCAATGTATGAAATTAAAAATACCACCTTGGGTTCGGTAATTTTTCATTAAAATCAAGAGCTAAATTTTCAATCTGAGTTTTACCTGCCATTGCATTCGACCAGGCTGGAGATGAAGCGCGGCTCTTGCAGTTCCACTTCTTTCAGTATATCCTGCACGATTTTGCACACTTCCCTTATGGCGGTGGCCGTTTTGAACATGCGCGCCTGTACGCGTTCCGCACAAAAGCGATTCATCTGATAAATCATGCGCGTCTGCGCAGCCAGCATATCCGGCGGTACCAACATGGCAGCGAACGGCGAAACGCACTTTGGCTCTGCGGAACAAATACGAATGGCGAACGACGAACGGTAAGCGGTGCAACCAACAAACCAACAAAATTTAATGGCGACTCAATGTCTGCGGCGACAGCGGCGTATGACGCAGACAACAATGGAATTGCGCGACGGCGTAAGGGAACCAGGAAAACAGAAACAAAAATAAAGTAATGCAGAAACAAAAGAAGACAATTCAAAATCAAATAGACGGCATGAATATTACAGTTGGCGATTTTCAGTTAATTAGAGTTGGTTTGTGGCAGCGATGGCGGCGGTGATGCCAACGCGCGCGCTTTGTACTACGGCACCCCAGTTGTGTTGGCAATGGGCGGCGGATGTGATGTTGCAATAACAATAATTCTTCAGCTACTGTTTCAATGTAAACGCAGCACTGTTTTGTGTCTTTCTTTTTTTGCTTTTTGTTTTTTTCTTGGCGGTGCGCTTTGTTGTGACGCGTCACCGATCTGCTGTTGAAGGGGCGATTGTTGCAATGGCTTTTTTTTGTTTAGTTTGGATTTATTTTTCGAGCCTTTTTATTAATTCTATTTGACACAATGCACCGAAAACAATTGTACGGGAGTTCTGATGCGATTCGCTAAAGCAACAAGAACAACAAGAACAAAAACACAAAAACAATTGAGTTCTCTGTGTAAAGCGTTTTATGCGCCGCGAGTACCAAATACTTGGTTGCTCTACACTTTGTACGTCCAATACAGAAGCGACCGTGGCGTTGACAATGCAACGGAATGTGCAACAAACAAAGCGTGCCGCGGATTCACGCTATGTACGCCAACGAAATACTGCCGCCATGCTGAAAGCCAAAAGCCAATATTGTGAGCGTGTTGTAAATCTCACGAATATTTACTGACTTGCCCAGATAAAACTGAATGGTCACATTGGCATACGGGCGGCCCTGTATGTATGTATGTATGATTGTGGATATGTACGAGAGCGCATAAACTTTCGTGTATAAATATTTAAGCTTGCGCTGGCATAAACTACCACACACAGCAAACCATGCTTGTGTGTCTGTATGTATGTATGTGTGTATGTATGTATGCACGTTGCTCTGTGGTAGTAAATCAGTGTTTGCTGCACATTAACACAAATTCACAAGAGATATGGCTTGCATTCGCTGCGTCTTTTGTGGCTGCAGCAGCTGCAGTGAAGGCAACAAAAAACAGGAGAGAAAAAAAAATGGAGAAACCTTCAATGTTTGTTGGCACTACTAACGGCGCAGAGGAGGAGTTCCTAGGCGAAGTCAGCGCTGAAGTTGACATACGATACGCGCATGCATGTATTTTCACACCAATACTCACACAAACCTCACATACAGCTATACGCAAATAAATTACTCGCCCTCAAACAATTATTTTCACATCGTCTTTTTTCTTGCTACGGTCGCATTTGTCGCGTGCTGCTTTATCATACACCCTACACTGCTGCCAGCACAGGGTGTTCGAAAAAAAAATTGTATTTAATTGTAAAATGATATAAAATCGTCCAAAAAATATTCTGAAATCAACCAACAGTGCAGATGCAGCGCGCTGCGATAATCGATCGATCAGCCACGGAGACTTCTTATATGCATGTACATACATATATACATAGCTACATAAGTATTTGTGTTTTGTGTATGCTTGGTGTTGAATTGCGCGCAGAAGTACAAAGTGCCGCCACCGAAAAGTACGAAAAATGCGCTTCCGCAAAACTGAAAAGTTTGCAAAACTCACGAGAGGACTCACCAAGCATGTCGTCAGCCTATTTGCTACCCTTCTCTCTTCTTACAAACATTTTTATTACATTTTGTTTTTGCATCTTTTAACACTGTGTTTGGCCGAGATTTTATCTACTCATCTATGTGTGCGTTTAGATACTTTTACCCATCAACCCGTGCTAGTGCTCTCTCTCGCACAAATGCAATGCGAATGGGTGCTCTCACTCAACAGCAGCAGCAACCGTAGCAGCATTCATGCTCGGGCTTGTGTGCTCAATAGTTATGCGCGTGTATGCGTGGTTAAGTGCTATTGTTTTCTACAGCCGGTCGCGTGAGCTCCGCCTCAATCGCTTTAACTACTACAAGCGGCCATCGCTTTTGTGACTTCGTTGTGCGTTACATTTTTGTTTTTATTCCTGTTGCAATGCTGTTAACATTGTTGTTGTTGCTCTCTTTGGTATCATATCGTATGACTATTTCGTTCTCAGGGGAATTGGGAGTCTGTTAGGAGTTCGTTGGGTAAATTCAATTTTTGCTGTATAATTTTCATTTATGTTTTATTTATTGAATTGTTGGGTGGAGTGAGGGGAAAGAATTGCAACTGGATGTAATAATTTATCCGTTAGCGCACACGGACATACCTCGTGGAATGTATGTATTTATGTATAAGTACATACATACAAGAAATATGAGACAGACATGAGCAATTCCCTTTTCTCATGCAGAAATATGCCTTTAATGTTGTTTTCGGAGTTCCTATACATACATAAATAGTTATGTATGCTGATTTAAGTACTTAAAAATGTAATATAAAGAAATTTAAAATACACTTTTCCGAGATGAAAAATCGAGTTAGAATTAAATTCATTTAAGGCTCGAACAAGAGAAGCATTACGCGAATACAGGGTTGCCCATATTCGACGGACCATCTGGCAGCCCTGTATCTTTTTACAGAGACGTCAGATCGCTTAATGACATACCGCGTTGGAAGCGTCAGTCCAAGCAGATTTTAACCATGGAACAGTAAACGCCACACGAGCGCTCCCAAATTGTTGAAATTTACATTCAACAAAAGAAGTCAAAAAAAGAAGAAGAAGAACAAAATCATCATGTCCGATGAGGCTCATTTCTTATTGAATGGGACGGTAAAAAAGTAAAATTGCCGTATTTACGCCCTGAAAATCCTCACGAAATTCAAGAGGTACCTCTTTACGACGAAAAAGTCACTGTTTGGTGCGGCATTAGTGTGAAAATGATTATTGGGCCGTTTTTCTTCGAAAATGAAGATGGTCAAGCTGTTACCGTCAATCAGGAGCGTTATCGCGATATGATAACCACTTTTGCGATGCCAATTATTCGTCGAAAGCGTATGAGGCAGTTCTGGTTTCAACAAAACGGCGCTCCACCACACACAGCTCGCACCACAATCGATTTTAAGGAAATTGTTTGCTCGTCGTTTGATGGCGAAAAATGGCGATTTTGACTGGCCACCGCGTTCGCTCGATATAACGCCACCTGACTTCTTCTTGTGGGGATATTTAAAATCAAAGGTTTATATTAATGAGCCAAAGAAGAGCTCAAGAACAACATCCGTGAGGAAATAGCCGCTATTCCAGACGAAATGTTAGCTAAAACTATGGAAAATGCTGCAAAACGGGCCCAATACGCCGTACAGGCTCAAGGCGGCCATTTGAGAGATATCATATTCAAAAAGTGCTGTCAACAAATCTACTTGAACCAAATAAAATGATTATTATCGTCAACATCAAAAAATTTGTTTTTTTTCTTTGATTAAAAAAAACACATGGGCCCGTCGAATATGGGCAACCCAGTACTCCGTTCTACATTTAGCATCATAGAAAGGTAAAGAGCTACGAAGATGGCGCTGTGTATATAGAAATAATTTTTTTTCGAAAAGAGATGAGCAATCAGTGCTGCTGTTGATGATGTTATAAACAAATGAAAGCCGGAGGACTGATCTTCTTACTGCCAAAGGCTTTAGGCGAAAGCAAACGACCAACTGACCTGCAGATGTAAATGGTGTCACAATTTTATGAATAAATATATAAATAAATAACGAGTTAACTTTTTTTTAAATAAATGTATATAGTGGTATTGGCTTCTAATTCTGTTGAAACCCAAAAAGAAAGAAAAATTCTAAATATTTTAAGTTGAAATAGAAACAATAATAAAGGGTTAAAAAAAAAAAGAGAGGTTAGAATTGGTTCAACAAATCTCAATGAACGTAGACCGTATTTAAGAAAAAAGTGTTGGATCAGTTTTGAAAGGAATGGCCGCTGCATCGACCTTTAATTTTCTGGCCTTAAGAAATAAACCCAGTGTTGAAAATTATGCCTTCGAAAAAACATATTCCACTTTCGTTCTATTAGTACATAGTTTTACTATTATTTGGCCATAGTGCACTGCCACCATCAATGCGAACTAAAGTGCTTGCTCGCGGGCATCTAAATGAAGGCTTCTGATTAATTTGAGCACCTGCTCAGATACTTGGTTCCATATCACCCAAGAATCTCACGTCCTCGGTGTGCGAATCTTCGCTTTGCGTGAGTTGACGAGATCGTCTTGCTTGTTAAAAACTGCAGACGCTTATTTCTATTAAACGTAGTTTCCAGAAATGATAACGAAATAATGTCCCGCATAGTATCAATTGAGAGTTCGTAAGTCCGCTCTATCTACAAATGGAGGTTGAGAGAGCTACTCTATGCTGTTCTTGAAGGAAGGACTCTCCTGGACTCTCCATTCGGCGTCGTATGAATTTCGTGTATCCGCAGTTGTTGACAACTTCCTTTATGTGGGTTTTGGTAAGCGTATAAAAAGGTTCTGGTTACTCGAATTTTTACGTTGCGCTTCACTTCTCTGCCTGCACCACCTAGAAAGTAACAATAACCCTTGACGCTTTGTTGAAGAAAGCCTCACAGGTGAATGTAGCAACCGGAATACGGCAAAGGAAATCACAGTGGGTCGGCCATACGCTGAGAAATAGCGACGACAACGTTGCCAAATCGGCCCTACACTGTAGTCCTTTTCAGCAAGCCGGTCAAGGGATTGGCAGACCGCAGAGATGCAGAAATGAAATCTCTCGCCTTAACATGGAATGAATTGACGTCACTAGCACATAACCGGGTGAAGGAGTAGTTGGTGAAGAGGAGTAGTTAACGCCCTATGCTCCAGAGATGAGTTCAAGGAACCTACATATACTTATGTATATATAAATTTGCTATGTCGTCCGCATGTTTATTGTCGCCATGTCCTTTTTTCCTGGTAACCAGCTAAGAAAGCCAATACTCTTTACTCCCAAGTTTTTGAGACCGACACGTATAAGTTTATTTAAGCCTATAAGTTTTATTAATAAAATTGCCGGGGAGGTAGCGATTTCACGTAAATATGCGCTTATATTTTTTAAGCCTAATACGACATTCAATTCTTTACTAAGACAAATTTGCAATAGTTGTGATCAAGGAAATATCCCTTCACTCATTTTGACGTAAATAACCCGACTAAGTACTTAAAAGCCAGTCGTACGCTAAAATGAGCGCTTTTATGAAGGTTTTGTTGAGGCTAAGGATGGGATTTTTGTATTTTTGTAATGGATTTGTAAATAATTATTACTATTTTTAAAATCCTATTTGAGTACCCAATAGAAATATATAAACATAAAAATATTTAACTCGCGAAATGCCTCGGGTAGCCTCAAGTGGTGCAGAGAAAATCTTTTGTTTTCTTGGCATATAATTAATACAACTTGGGCAATTTTTTAGATATAATGTTGGTCAGTTCCATAGTTCTGTCGAAGGTACTTCAAGGAACCGCAAAAATTTGGCGAAACCAGATTGCTTTATAATCTAGAGAAATTTCGTATAGCTTCAAATTTAAGTAGATTTCATTTTCAAAGGTATAGAGGTTCATTTTATTTAATGCCAGCCCGTCAGTGCCAAGCAAGGATGTCCCCATTGAAAGGTGTGACACTCAGTCTTGCTGAGGAAGTTAAATATCTGGGATCACTGAAGGTGAATCGCGCATTAATGATTTTTCAGCAATGCCGCAGAGCCTTTGGTAAAACCTGGGGTCTGAAACCTGCTGCGGTCCTATGGATATACACAGCACTTATCAGACCAATCATCATTTACGCTTCAGTGGAGCATGGTTGAGCCCACAATCTGAGAACTATACAGGCTGCAAAGAAGTGTATGTTTGTGCATCACGGGTGCCATGAGTACAACCTCTGGTGATGCCCTAAATGGTATGCTTGATTTGGCCCCCCTTGGATCTTAAGATACAACAGGAAGCAATAGAAGCAATGTGTAGACTCCATAAATATGGTTTCTGCCACGAAGACGGAGCTTCGGGACACAGAGAAATCTTTAAGTTGGTATTTGAGCAGTATCCACTGTTTTTGGTACCTTCGGATGATCTTCAGCCTATAGTAGTTTCATTTGGAAGAAAATTTGATGTGAAATCCTGGGTAATCCAGAGTGTACACAAAGAAATTTCAAGGATATTTACTTTTCTTTCCAAGAATGAAATATGTTCTGGAGCCGGATGGTACTTAAGCGATAGTAATAAATAATAAATTCGCTATGGGAGGAATGGCAATGGAAATTTTTGCCATTCTGAATGTAGCAGAAAGGATAATTAGAGGAGATTCAGCGGTAACAAGATTGGAGCCTTTAGTGACAGTCAGGTTGCACTGAAGGTCCTGGAGCACGCGAAGCAAACCTCAAAGATTGTTCAAGAATGTAAGAAGAAGCTTAATTCTGTCGCAAGACAAAACAGGCTTGTACTTGTATGGGTTCCAGGACACTCCGGTGTTCAAGGAAACGAAACTGCCAATGAATTGGCCAACCGTGGATCAGCGGTTCCCCCACAGGCACCAGTGGCAATAATCGGAATCAGTTCCGCAGGAATTATGAATTGAATCAGCGATTATGTAGGCAATTTACATAAAGTGCGATGGTCCGGTCTAGAACGCTCCAGAACTGCAAAGTGTTTTGTGACAAGTCCGAACAGAAAACTGTCAAACTTTCTACTAAAACTTGTAAGGAAACACGTTCGGTTGATGGTCGGTATCATTACAGGACACAACCCATGTGGTTAGCATATGACCACCATTGGAATCATTGAGGACTCAATGTGCCTGCCGTGCTTGAAGGAGGCGGATAGCACCCAGAACTTTCTCTGTGAGTGTCCTGCCTTTGCTAGAGCACGGCTACGAGTTTTGGGTTCCGATGTCATGAGAATGAATAATATTCGTTCTCTAAAACTGGAGGATATTTACAGATTTGCCAAAGAATCTGGAAAATGCTCACAGGACTAACTATCTCTATCTCTGTCTCTATTCTATCCTAACCTTTTCTCTCTGTCACTTCTCTTCTTTCCTCCTTGACTATCTACCCTCTTTCCAGTGTTTAAATACAATGGGCTTTTTAGCCAGAGTGTTTTAGGAGCCACCAAATCTCCTGGTGTTCCTTGGCTCGACTTTTTCAAATTTCATTTCAATATATACAATAATTCTATTACAGTTTACAAATTTTGTGACCTGTGTATTGAATTAGTCATAAAACTGCACCGCTCTAGCTGGCTGGTCGTACTGGGATAAGTGGTAATGAGCTTACTGGCACGACTGTCTGTTTTTTTTGAAGCTGCACCCTGTTGAAAGTTTATGTCATTGGATTAGAGATACCTTAGTAAATCCATTCATTAACAAATTTAACAAGTTAACAAAGAAAAGAACCGTTTACCCCAGCAGTATAACACGTCTTCAATCAACAATTTTTACATGCCTAAGATGGACATACCCATATAACCCAGCCAGACCTACTGTCCGGCAATTCTGTATGATTTGAAATAATTTTGTATGATTTGAAATATTTTACACATTCATTACTATTATCAAAAAGAAAAAGAAATCGTCAATGGGCGTATAGGCTTCTGTTTGCTTTCGAGCCCTCCCAGATATGGATCCGCTTGTGGGAGCAGCAGTGTAAGCTCGAAAGCGCGTGCCAGCGCGGTCCTGTTGTGGAATTGAGTAGATACTCGAGGGGTCCTGGGCAGTGCCTCATGCTTCATTCACACCCACTAAGCTCAAATATCTACATACTAATGCAATCAGTGCAGATCCCCCGTATTCACGAAATGTCTCGCTGAAGCCTGTCATAATAAAAAAATGCCAGACAACGCATATCTACACACTAAAAAATGGCCACTGGCAGCTATCACTTCTTCAGAGATTTGCTAAAAAATGCTTAAATAAATTTATTAGCGGCATTTAGCGGCCAATACACCGCCGAGCTCATTTCCTGTATCAACATCTTTCGGCAATAAACAAAAGTGAAAGAAATTTATGCGATGATTAAATGTGGGGCGAGTAAATTAGTAAAGGATATTAATAGGTTTTTGTACGCGACAGCGAGTTAATATAATTCGAAATAGATGAGCGTCTCGAAATAACAAAAAATGTAGTGAATTCAGAAAAAAACATACAATAAATTATCGCAACAGCGCAGCTGAGGCGAAGATCTGAAGAAAGTAGAGGTATTTAAAAAGATATTAGAAGCATTAAAATAAATAACGGAAAATACTTTACGAGCTCATTTATGCGCTGATATGTAAATATTAGCAGAACTGAATGAAATGCGGCTCAACCTCAGCGTGTGAATTGTAGACGGGAGTGATGAAAGCCAAAAGAGAGGCCATAACCACATGAGGAGGTTGTTTGGAAGCTTGGAAATGAATTTTATTGAGAGGTCAAAATATTTTGAACTTATTGAGAGTAGTTTGTTAATGTTTTTAGCTACATGTCATAGTTTTTGAGTAATTTTAAATGAAAGATTTTAAGTTATGCGCCGTTTTTTACTAAGCTGCGCCAAAGATGTTCGTGATTGCCGTGCAAACTGCGTGCAATTTTTATCTGCAAGAAATCATTTATTGTTATTAATATTTTATAAATTTTTTGTTACTATGTGAACTAATTTTTAGCTAAAAATATGGAAACAAAAAAGTTACACTTTTTACAGTTTGAAAAAATATCGAATTTTCATCCTACTTTACCGTTTTTTTTTTCGAATAAAAAACTAGTTAAAACAATTAAAAATATATTTAAAATAGTTAAAATAAAAAATTTGTTAAAATAATTTTCTTTCCAAAATATAATTCAATTAATACGTAATTTATTCACATCAAAACGTTTTTTTGAAATCATGCAGAAGAAGCAAATAGTTCATTTATCTATGATTAACATTATTCAACAGTGTTTTTAAGTTATTTCAATAAAAATTAAAATTTTTCTAAGTTTATTTTATAAATGATTTCGAAATGAACTGCTTGGCAACACTGTGTGGTGAGAGAGCAATCAGCTGACACGGTTCTACGGGAATTTTCAAAAATCCTGCTATAAAATCTACGGTACTACGACACGGAAGGGAAGTAGTTTTTCATTTACATAGGACTCTCATTAGTTTGATCGTAACAGCTGACAGGGGACCGCGTTTACGTCGGTAGCTGTTTGCAGCATTACAGTGTAGTTACGCTAGACGTAAACTTAAATTTCCCACGTTTTTTTTTTTGCTCTAAAAATTCAGTTATAATTTAAAGAATATCTTTTCAATGTTTTAAGATACAGGGATATTCTTTAATACATATATATTGGCCTTTGCATGTAACTCAAATTTTATATTAATTATCACTAAAAATATTGTTTTGGCCAATTTGTTTATAAAAAAGTGTAATTTTTTCATTTCTACTTCATATTTTGTTGTTTTTGTTTTTTAAAGTGGTAAGTGCAAAGTGGAAAAACTTATTTTAATGAAAAATTTTTGTCTGGTTGATTTCAGTTGATTACAAGAGGCTGAACACTTAACGGCGAAAATTAAAGGAGCTACTTTGAGCAGCTGCACCGCCGCCGTTTTGATCTTTTTTTATTTTAAACACATTTTTGTATATTCATTTAAGCATGAATATTAATATGTAATTTAATTTAAGATAATAGATGCTCTTAGTTTTTCGCAAAAAGTTTTTGACAAAATCATTGACTGGAGGAGCTGCACCCCTTAATTTAAGGGGTTAGGGGTAGTCAGAGGTCCGAAAAAATGATGATGTATCATGATAATGCATCATGTTTCGACTTGACTTAAGCGAAATTTCAAAAAATTTCAATTTATCCAGAAGTCCCTTGCGGTGATCATCACAAGTCCTTAGAGATTCGTCTAAAATCAATCGGACAAGAGAAATTAGTTTTATTAATAGATAATCTTGTGCCTGATCGAAGGTTTTTTGACGTGATAACGTCTTATAATTCGATTTAGACGGCTGCACGCACCAAAAAATGTGTCGTTATCTTGCTCAATCGTCGTTACATTGCTTGAACTGCCAGCGAAAGCGCGGAATGAACGACAAAGAGCACAATCGGCCCCCGCATTCGGTAACGTTCGACATCTGGCTCTCTCCTACTTGAGTGAGCATATATATGTATGTGTAAGCGCATACGTATATAAATCAAGAATGATAGAAAGAAGATTGCGCCCATCAGAGCGTACGTGACGTCACGTTTGCTGAGTTGTGCAGTATTGCCAACCATTTGCTCTTCGCAATAAATTTAGTGCTTTTTTATACCGAAAATGCGAAAATTTTGAAGTTTCGTGTTTGTTTCTTTTTTTAATTTAAAGCTACTAAAACTTTAGGTAAAAAAAAACTGTATTATTATACAAAAGAAGTTTAAAAAAGGTCACTCTGAGAAGATTTTAGTGCTAATGAAAATGTTTTTACTCTTATAAAATTTGATAATTTGAAAGTGCAAATTTAATTTTTGGCTCCATTTAAGGTTATGCAAAAATATTAAATGCCCCTCTCTCAACTCTTCTTAAGATTGAAAACCTTTTTACGCATTTTAAAAAGCCTTTGAATTTATTGAATGCGAATTAAAACCATCGTTTCTTCCAGTCATCAATCCTTAGTGAGACATAGGACATTAAGAGTTATATTCATTGTAAAAATAAGCAACAAAATACCAGAAAATACTAAAGAAACCATACTGACATTTTTACAAAAAGAGTACCTTATCTAGTTACATAACTTCAAATATAGCAAAAAAGTCGCTCCCTTAACAAAAGAGTTTCTTTTAATAAAAAACTCATAAATGGAATCGTACATAACAATAACAGTTTTATTTAAAAAAACCCACGTTTTAAAGACAATTTGTCACACGTACAAAGTTCTTTAAGTAATTCAATAAAAATTTGGTATTTTATTTTCTTTAAATGGGCATTTTAGTGCGTTTTTATATCCAAAGCTAGGCAACACTGCAGTAGCGAGAGAGAGATTTGACTGCCGAAAGCAGAAGAACACCAACAACACCTGCAATCGCGGGCAATGACACCAGATGTTAAAAAAAAGTAAAGTAAAATAAAACTGAGTGAATTATTTAAATAATTATTAAAAAATGTATATTTTACAAAATTATAAACATGACATTTTAATTAGAACAGGCTAGAAAAATGTCATGAAGAAAGATCTAAAACTCCGAGACTAAATAACAAAAAAAAAAAATGCTAAATCAAGTTACGAAAATGGTAATCTGGCCATACTGGAGCTAAAATCACGTAACTAGTTGTCAAATTCGCTGAGCGCAAAGTAACGGGACCACGATAGGTGCCATCTCATTATTCTTTCCATCATGTATATAAATTCACATATTCTTCCTGTGTGCATGGTAATGAACCATTTCTCTGTTGAGAATAGGAGATGAAAGGAAAAGTAAGAAATGAAAGGGGGTGCTTCGAGTGTAATGTGCCTTGAAAAAGGCAAATCGACGATGTTGCCTCTTAGTGTTGTTGACTTATTAACGTCTGATGCACAATCGAAATTGAACATATCTTTCATGAATTTGATAAATGTTTCTTAATTTTTCACGTTTGTGTAAATGTAACTGGATCAATTCCATTGCGATTCCATTTACCTCCTTCTCTATATCTATACAAAATATCCATCAAACAAATGAAATTAAAATTTTGTTTTGAAAATTGCAACCCTTACATCAGTATTTTCTTATGACGTTGTCACGTTAAACTATCGTCAGTAAACCGACTTTATAGACAACCTCTTTTTTGAAATTTTTCTTTATTCAATTCTAATTTATATGAACCTAATTCTAGGATTACATTATTATTTAAGGATATGTTAACAAATTTTTGGAACGTACATTTAAGTATTTCTTATATTATAGATCGTCAACCGTGACGACTCTATTCCTTTCATTCGAGCGCTGGCAGAGGTATAGTTACGTTGTTGCCGACTTTAGACGCGTTTTTCTCAAAACTATATTTTTCGAATTGGCGTACACGATAACTCGAAAAGTTATTGACCAATCTCCCTGAAATTTTGCACACATATTTTTTATGATATCACTTGCTATGTGAATTTACAATTTCAAAATTTATCGAAAAAAAAATTTTTTTCGAAGCAAAAATAGTAGGAAAATTCGCCACAAAGTTCATTTTTCTTTTTTGAAGCATTTTATTTCGCGATTTTTTATTTCCATTTTTGTTTAATTCATATAGAAATTATGACATTAATAAACAAACAAAAATTTGTTTTTTGTATTCAGGTCACTGACGCCGATGCTACAGTGCCCGCCGATTGAGAAGCCCCGCTGCGACCTTCCTGGAAGAATTGAGTGTACATCCGCCATTTTAAATGATTAAAATAAAAAAAAAAACGTTTATATTAACTTAATGTATAAATAAACTGTATGCCAATTTTGAAAAAAAATATATTGACTTCTTCATTTTAAATAATTTTTCCCTTTAAAGGGAATATAAATCTTTAAAATAATTTACAGAAATTTTCCAAAGAAATATTTTCTTTCTTAATGAAGAGAAGTAGGAAACACGTGAAAAATCGTAAATTCATAACTTCATCAAGCAGCCGTTTTTAACTGCCTGGTCTTGGTTTAACTTTTATTGATGAATTTTATTAACGGATATAATCATACCCTTTCACTAAAAGAGGTTGATATAATATTTAAAAAAACAAAAACATAAATAAAGAACAATAAAAAATGGGACTTATAGCAAAAAATAATATATTGTTTTACATAACCTTAAAAATCGAGTCTCTTGAAAACGATGCAGTTATGATCAAATTAATCAGAAGTTACCTAAATAATAATGCCTTTAAGTATCCACGACTTTTCCTATGACCTTATATTCATGTATTACTAAATATTATCGTAGCTTATTGCCCATTGCCTCTAAAGTTGCCTTTTTCTCAAAAAAGTGATGCCCCTAATTGATGACCGAGAATTAATGCCAAATCTTCGATTCGGCTTCAGGATAACGCACTGTACCATCGAGCAGGTACAGAGACTCATAAATAGTATTCACAAGGCTATTGAGCAGAAGAAGTATTGTGAAGCCGCAAGCCTTTGACCACTCTGTCCATAAATTATTACACTTTTCTCAAGTCCTACCTCAAATACCGATATTTAGGAAAAACGAAGAACACACTGAACTCTCTGATAGTTTAGCTGGTGTACCCCAGGGCAGCATAATGGGCACAATCCTATGCTTGTTTTACACCCAGGATTTACGAATCACTGAGGGAATTATCGTCGGAACTTCTGCAGATGACACCGCTGTTCACTTAATTGATTCATAACCATACTGACATGCAAGCGAATCTGGACGCAGTCACTCATAATGCAAGGAAAGCGGGTTTGAAAATAAATATCGCAACATAACACTGCAAACTTCACCATAAATGGATAATTCTTTCATTTACTTCGGCAGTGTTAACGTGGTGAACGGAGGATACAGTGCAGATATTAAAGAGAGAATAAGGAAAGCACAAACAGCGTTCAGTAAACTAAGCCCCATATGGCGCTTGCAACAGATAAGTAGAACTACCAAACTACGGATATTTGAGGCCAGCGTAAAGTCGGTCCTCATTTACGCCTGCGAAATGTGGAACTTATTGTAAAAAGATGCGCAAGCATTTCAAAGCCTTGTAAACCGCTGTTTGCGCAAAATCATGCATGTATTCTGACCAAATAAATGGAACCCGCAGGGCAGGCGGCGCAGAGGAAGACCGTCAAACACACGGAGACGAATGATAGAGATGCAGATGAAGAAGAAAAATCGGGACCAGTGGAAACAATTTGTTAAGGCCCTATGTTCCATATAGAAATAAAAAAATCATATATATGTATATATGGCATTCGGGGTCAATCTCCGAAATCTTTTATAAAATAAAATTTATAAAAATTCCCATATTTCTCTCAAAAGTAAATTTATAAATTTAAAGATAGTCGAAGCCCTTGTTGCTAGATCTGCTTAGTAACTATTTCTTAAATAATTTGTTACAAATATTTTACAAATTACGCCATAGCCGAATAGAGACAGTGCACAACTATCATTGTGTTCGAAACACTAAGCGATACAAGAAGTTGTTTCGAATAGCAGTCGCCCCTCGACTTGCAATGACAGACCTTCGAGTATAATTATTTCAGCCATGAAAAAGCTACTCATAAAAAGATCATCTGCCGTTAGGTAGGTAGGTAGGTAAGATGGCAAGAGTACCCCAGGTACACTACAAGTAGCACTTACGTGCCGTTTTGATACCATAAAGTGGACCACTACCTGTGAAAGGATTAAGGGAGGAGATAAGACCGTCTACAGCCATCCAGTGCTGTTGATGTAGCGGAGGAGAGAAAAGGGATCTAGGCTGGAGAATTTCATCAAGTCATCCCCAAAGGGGACGCTGAGGAATCTCAAGCGCCTAGCCGCCAAAGCCGGACATCTGCAGAGAAAGTGTTCCACAGTCTCTTTCTCTGTAGGATCCCCACAGCTTCTGCAATGGGGATTGTACGGAATTCCAAGCTTCTCCGCGTGAGTGCCGATCACCCAGTGGCCAGTGATCACCGCAATGAGTTTGGAAATTGAATGCCGGGGGGTTCCCATCACCTTAAGCGTTCTGTTTCTATCGTATTGAGGCCATAGTGCTTTTGAAATGGCACACGATGAGACAGACCTCCATCTGTCTTGCGCTTTTCTTAGAAAGAAGTTGTGTAGTTTCCCTTTAACGATGACCAAGGGGATATCGATGTCTGAGAAGAGGGCAGCTGGATTCGGTTCTGCCGCCCCCTTCCTGGCAAGCTCATCGGCAATTTCATTTCCCTCTATATTCCTGTGCCCAGGAACCCAGATGAGGGAAATGTTTCCTGCACGTTCGAGGCGTTTAAGTTCCTCCTTGCAGGAGTTCACGAGAAGAGAGCTGCAATACGGCGACGACAGTGCCTTGATTGCAGCTTGGCTATCGGAAAAAAAATTTAATGTCTCTCTCCCAACAGCGATCCCGAAGCATTTTGCATGCCTGCAGGCTCGCGAAGACCTTTGCTTGAAAGACGCTGCTTGTCTCCGGCAGTTTATAGGAGGCCGAAATGCTGGCTGATTTGGAGTAGACCACCGCTCCCACTCCAGACTCCATTTTGGATTCGTTAGTGAAAACAGAGGCATCTATATCCGCAACAACTCTCCCCTCTTTCCAAACTTGCCTGCTCGGAAAGATAGCCCTAGCACAACCCTCAAAGCACAGTTTGCGGATGGAGAGGTCGGTGCGAATATCAGAGAAGGAAGGGGAGATCTGCTTCAAGATGCTACTATGTTCTACAGGAAGTTTTTTCCAAAGGCCAAACTCCTTCAGTCTAATAGCACTCTGAGCAGCAATGGATTTAACCTGCAGATCCACAGGAATTAAGTGGAGAATAACGTTGAGCGCAGCGGTGGGACATGTCCTACAGGCACCAGTGATGCCTACACATGCAGTTCTCTGCACTCTCTCTAATTTAGTGATGTTGTAGCCCTTCTGAAGAGCTAACCACCAAACTAGGCAGCCGTATGTCAAAATTGGCAGAACCACTAAGTTGTATATCCAAAGTTCGACACGTGGCTTGAGGCCCCATTTTTTGCCGAACATAGATTTACAGGCGTAGAAGGCTATACTGGCCTTCTTAACTCGATTTTCTATGTGCGGCTTCCAGTGGAGCTTGGGGTCAAGTATTACACCAAGATACTTGACTTCCGATGAAAGTGTAAGACACTGGTTGTTAAGTCTAGGAAGCTTAAAAGGTGGAGGCTTGTATTTTCTGGTGAATAGCATCAACTCCGTTTTGTCAGAGTTGACTCTGAGACCGCTACTGGCGGCCCATCTGCTGAGTGTAGCCAGTGCACCTTCCAGAATTTCAGCCATTACTGATGGGAAGGGACCTGAGACCATCAGGACCAAGTCATCGGCATATGCTACCACCTTTAAACTACCATATTTGCAAAAAAATTACCACCAAAGTGGAGAATGACTCAACAAATCATAATTAAAAATAATTTTACAAAAGTAAAATATTAGCATTTAATATTTACATTTTCATGCTTATTTTAAGTGCAACACGAAATATTAATTTCATTACATTTATGATTATTAATAATTTTTTGCAATAAATAATAAATTTCATGTGCATTTAAATAAAGAACGGCGAACAATACCTTATAATTTGCCCTCTCACGGCAAAAAAAAACCAGACTTGACCTTTTAAGCCTCGCACCCTGTATATGAGCAGTTTGAGCTGTCAGTCAGTGTTCGTGAACACCAATCAAGCAGAAGAAGAAGGAATATTTAAATGAATGCTAAGTGTTAAAAAAGTGTATATCAATTACATAGTGTAATATAGCTTTTACCAAAAACATTTCTAAAAGTTCACTAAAAAAATATCAACAAATTCCTGTTTTAACCAAACAAAACAAAAAAAAAAAAACCAAAACACTCGGCAGAAACTCAAATGGCCGCAAAATTAATTCGCAAATACCATTCAGTTGACATTTTAGCTCGTCCATGCCCATGTCCGTCGTTCATTATGGCAACTATCTTCCATTAGAATATATCCAAAAAAAAAAAAGAAAAAAAAATGCAAACACACCCATGAAAATATTCAAACATAAAATTTGCATTTATCTACCTGATGGTAACTTATGTACACTCTGTGAAAAAAGTGCCGCGATTTGATGGTTTGAAAAGACCTTTTAAAGTGATTGCTAAATTTCAATAAAAAGGTCAAGGCCAAGTAAGAAATATTATCTGGGCATTTGAGAGAGTAAATTTATAAAAAAAATCCAGATTTGTGGAGCAAAACTTTTTTGGCTTTTTATCGCGTTAATGCCCGATTTATTCACTAATAAAATTATTTGCATCACCACTTGCTAAACATTGACTCATATAAACCACTGTTTGCACCTAATGTGGCTCTGGTTGAATTTTTGCTCTTGCCAAGACTCAATTGACTACTTCGAGGTACCCGCGTTTAGTTGATAGAAGACTGGCGTGACCGAAAACAAGGTTTGAAAAATTCGTTGGCAAACTTAGATGTATTTTCGGAAGAGACCTACTTCAAAGTGGGTGGAATAAATTTTCTATATTTTCTGCTTTAACTGCTTTCGATACACTACTTCGTTGCTCGCTAAGAGGGCTAAGTTCATATGCGAAAGCAACTTTGTCTTTAGCTGGTTACCTCACAAGCGACATGCTTAGGTCAGTGCTTCCAAATAAAAGTAAGGATATTTTTTATTATATTTTGCATACTTCCAGGCGAGTTGCTTTGATAAGCAATCGAATTACGAGGTTTGACGGATATTTTCTTTACCGATGGGTCCAAGAATGAAATAAGGTCTGGAGGCGGATGGCACTTAAACGATAGTAATAAGTATCATTATGATATGGGGAAATGGCAACTGTTTTCCAAACAGAAGTTTTTGCCATCCTGAAAGTAGCCGAATGGATAATCGAGAGGAGATGGAGCGGGAAACAGATTGGAGTTTTCAGTGACAGTCAGGCTGCACTGAAAGTCCTGGAGCACGCGAAGCAAACCTCAAAGATTCGACAGGAATGTAAGAAGAAGCTCAATTCTGTCGCAAGATAAGACAGGCTTGTACTTATATGGGTTCCGGGACACTCCGGTGTTCAAGGAAACGAAATTGCCGACGAATTGGTCAACCGTGGCTCAGCGGTTCCCCCACAGGGGCCAGAGCCAATAATCGGAATCAGTTCCGCAGGAATCATGAATTGGATCAGGGATTATGTAGGCAATCTGCATAAAGAGCGATGGTCCAGTCTAGAACGCTGCAGAACTGCAAAGTGTTTTGTGGCAAGTCCGAACAGAAAACTGTCAAACTTTCTACTAAAACTTAGAAGGAAAGACATTCGGTTGATGACCGGTATCCTTAGAGGACATAACCCATGTGGTCAGCATATGACCACCATTGGAATCATTGAGAAACCAGTGTGCCTGTCATGCTTGGAGGAGGCGGATAGCACTGAGCACTTTCTCTATGACTGTCCTGCCTTTGCTAGAGCACGGCTACGAGTTTTGGGTTCCGATGCCATGAGAATGAATAATATTTGTTCTCTAAAACTGGAGGATATTTACAGATTTGCCAAAGAATCAGGAAAATGCTCACAGGACTAACTATCTCTATCTCTGTCTCTATTCTTTCCCATCTCTTTCTCTGATACTTTTCTTCTTACCTCCTTGACTATCCACCCCCTTTCCAGAGCTTTAAATACAATGGGCTTTTTATCGTGAGTGTTTTAGGAACCACCAAATCTACTAGAGCTCCTTGGCTCGACCTTTTCAAATTTCAATTTCAATCGAATTACATAACAATTTGAGCAACCTGTGGTAAGAAGCAGAACGCGTGGTTTTCGATCGTTCTCGACGGCAATAAAACTACATATTGGAAAATGAAAAGTAAATCAGCCCAGCTCAATCTTATGCAACGTTGTTTTCAAGCGAATTTTTCTTTTATCCACTACTCACTAACTACACTTCACCAACCACGAATCGAAAGCGGCTGCTGAAAAATTTATATTTGCCACTTTATAAACCAGTTCCCAGTACTTTTTTGACAGAATATATAGATTGAGAGAACGCCAAATTTACATTTTGCTCTCATAGGTACATACAAATAAACGTTTATAAAAATTTACATACGGGCATTTAAGAGATATGTAGATATGTTTTGGAAGGTCTACACATCGACTTTGCGGAGTGTCATCGTCCCTAAACTGTTAACGTAGCCGTACTCTCAGTTCGACTCATTCATTACTCAATGTCAGTTGGCTTTTGAGAGATAGTGTCTGTTGCCAGCTGCTTTTGCCGTATCTGTCTATTCCATTTGCACAAACTAGATAGTATTTTGAATATCCAAATTTTGAATAGTGGTAGCCAATATTTCAGTTATAAAAGCTGCCACAAGCTCGACCTACGCTGAGAGAAATTTATTATATTTTTTGTTTTGTAATTTTAGATGCCATCATGGAACGAGGCTTTATTAAGAGGTATATGAAGGAATTCTGTTAAGATTTGGATGAAGCCAAATTTAATAAAAAATGTATATTACTGATAAAAAAAATATGTTCATACATAGTATAAATTTCTAAGAATATCGTCGATTTCCTTTCCTATTTAAATGGCCTAATTCACTTTGAGCGCATGGAAATAAGCAAATAAGCGCACCAGTATGATTTTTTGTCGTAGGCAAATCGCCGATTTAGACACTCGCGCTCACCCGCCGCTCCTTGCTGTGATCTAAGAAGAAAAGAGGATCAAGCAAATTATTAATTATAATGACATTTATTATAGTTTACATTACTTAAAGATGTTTACTCAAATTGAACAATGGATACACAATCGAGCAACGCGTTAAAGTTATTCAGGCTTATTATGAAAACAGGCGTTCAATTTTCGAAGAAAATCATCTTCAGTGATGAGGCACATTTTCACCTCAGTGGATTCGTCAATAAGCAGAATTGCCGCATTTGGACGAATGATAATCCAAAAAAGATTGCCGAAAAACCAATTCACTCCCAAAGAGTGACGGTTTGGTGCGGTTTATGGGCCGGCGGCATCATTGGGCCGTAATTTTTCCAAAATGAGGCCGGTCAGGCAGTTACTGTGAATAGTGTTCGCTATCGTGAGATGATAACGAAGGTTTTATGGTCCGAATTGGAAGATATGGATGTGGACGATATGTGGTTTCAACAGGACGGTGAAACTTGTCACACAGCTAACGAAACAGTGGCTCTTTTGCGCGAAAAATTTGATGGCCGAATAAACTCACGTCGCGGCGATGTCAATTGGTCGCCAAGATCATGTGATTTGACACCGTTGGACTTCTTTTTTTGGGGTTATTTGAAACAAAAGGTGTACGTCGATAAGCCAGCAACAATTCAAGAGCTAAAGGATGAGATAATTTGGCACATTAATGGCATAGAATCTCAATTATGCCTCAGCGTCATCGAAAATTAGGACCATCGGATGGAGGTGCGCCGCCGAGGCCGCGGCGACCATTTGGCCAATATTTTGTTCCATACGTAATTCAGCCATACCAATATTATCATAAGGTAGTAAGTAGTCCGGTGTAACGACCGAAATTTCGACGTTTTTTCACGAATATTTTTTAAAAAGAAAATAAAATGCGATCGTTTTACAGTATTGACTTGTTTTTATTGGTGTTTTGAAGTATATAAAAAAAAATTTTAAAGTTAATTTTATATCTTTTTGTTTAAAATTTTTAACGTCAAAGTGGAGCCCTTAAAAAAAAGATGAGTTGGTTCGGGGAAACACAAAGCCTTCCAAAGTCATCTGAAATAAAATATTCAAAGAGATTATTATTCTGTAGACTTTATTTTAGGTTCCGAACTTAAAATATACTTACAAATAAAAAAATAAAAACAAAATGGCGGACTTGTGAAAAAAGTTCTAAAAATCTAATTTTTTTTCTTCATAAATTGTTTAAATTATGTAGTTTATTATTCAAAAATTTAATGTTTTAAAGGTCCGGGATCTAGATATGTGTGTCTAGAATAACGGGTTGAATTTTTAGCCAAATCGGTTGAATAGTTTTGAGCCAGTGATTCCCCGAAATTTCGAAAACATGGTTTTGAGAAAAACGCGTTTAAAGTTTCGACAACAAGCTCCTGCTGGCGTGTCACACGCTTTCGTACACTTTCGTACACTCTTATTTTAGCTATAACTTAAAAAATAATTAAAACTTCTGTCTGAAATTTTTATAGTATTGTATATTTTTAAGATGTTTTTCTTCCGAAAAATGTAAAAACATCAAATCGATTTTATAAACCCGTCACACCGGGCTACTACCATAAGAAAGAGAAATTACAATAATATCCTAAAAAAATTGTATTGTATTCAAAATCAACACCGGCCCTTGAAACTTAACCACCCTTTATATATAAATAGCAGCCCTCGTACTTCATAGCTGCATCAAGTCTAACTCTCATCAAATAATTTTCATAAAAATTTATTTATTCCTCCAAAAAATTGTTTACTGTGCACTCACACGCGCAAGAAATACGCCTCAAACAGCGCAACAACAATGTTGTTGAAATAATTTTTGTATCACTTAGATCTTTTTGTTTCTGGTATAAAGCGAAAATTTGAATATAATTTATGTGCGATCGTCAACTTTTTCTGTTGGCTGTGGTGTTTCTTTAGTTTTTCACCTCCGCCGTTTGGCTTGCTTTAGTGCGCCGGTAACGTGTGGCTAAGAAGAAAAAATAAATAAATATTACATACACACATACAAGCTCACATATCGCACCCTAAATACAAAAGGGTCACAACTCGAAATTTTCCACACTCGAGCTTGACTTGTTTACAGTAGCACAGAAAACAAACTATGTGACATATCACGCTGAAATTTGCCATGTAAGCTTATAACAGTCCTACCAAAAAACAAAAAATTTATTTTTGCCATATGTCATCCGCGGACTGTTTTATTGACAACGTCTCGTTCATATTTGAGCAGAAGTACATTTTGAGTTGTGACCCTTTTGTATTTAGGGTGCGATATGCAGCCACCTATTCACCTTATTTATTTATGTATATAAATTCATTTAATTTTATTTTCGAGAATTAAAATTTATGCGTAGTTTCGAAGACAACTCAAAGGCAATCGAACGAACGGACGCTTTTTTTTCTCCATTCCGCTTTTGCCGCTGCTTGACTGTCTGCTCAAATTTCGAAGCCGCTTATCAGTTTGTCTTAATCGCTGATATTTATTTTAAAGTATTTGACATTTAAACAAGAGAGAAATTTAATAGTGGCCGAGATAACTGAAAATTTAAATATGGACACAAGCACCCACAAAAACGAAGACAAAGCAAGCAGACGCGCATGCAGGAGTGTGGATGTATTATATATGCCTACATACATGCACATATATATTTATACAATAGCGTATACACACACACACTTGAGGCCACGCTTGTACTTACATATAAATGTCCTCCTTTCAGGCACTTCAATTTGTGCGCAACGCTGCGCGGCGGCTCCTATGCTTTTGTGAGGAATTTTAAATAAGTTGTCAACATGCCATTACCACAATCCATCGTTAAATGGCCTACAGCACGAAAGTACAACATCAATGCCATGCCATCTATAAGTATTTATGTGTGTGTGTGTGTGTGCTTATAGATGAGTGATTTCATAAAACGATTCATACAAATAAAAGAAAAAAAACCATACAGTTACTTCTGCATATTTCCATTTGTATGACAAGCAGCGGCAGTGAGCGAACCCGAGATGCGAACGCCCTCGGTGGATCCGCAGCGCAATGCCACCAAAACACCGGCAACACCTGTCACCTCCATCACTTTGCTACAGCTCAACTGTCACTTGCAACTAATAGGATTATTATTAAAAATATTAAATTGCCTGGCAAAATGCGAAAGCCCTCAAAACAGCACACAGCCAGAGCGGCAAGAATGGCCCAAAAACAAAAAGGAAGAAAGAAACAAAAAGCAAGTGATCACGAATTTGCACGCACTCAACGCAGAGCAAGCAAGGCTGCAAACAGAGCCAGCCGGCAGCAAAAACCACACGCATGCGCTGCACACCAAGAATGCGCTGTGCTCTGCACAGGCGGATGCACCATCGCTGCGACACAAAGTGGCTGTGGGGGCATAGATAGATGTGGTTTATGCCTACAAGCCAGCCAGCCAGCCAGGCAGCCACATTAAAACAATAACTTGATGAATGTGCGCAGAATGTCAAGCGTTTGGTGATTTGTTATCAAATTTTTTACTTACTTTTGACATTTCTGCATAGGTTTGTGTGGATGTATGTGTGCCTTTCATTTTTTACAAGCAAATTGAAAACGTACATGAATCGACTCATAACGACGTAGGCGTGTACACGAAGCGAAATTGGGAGACAAATGGTTGGTTCCAATCCACAAATTCACTTAAATATTGGGCGCAGTGAGGCGATAGCAGAGCGCTAAGCGAATATTGCAACAATAACAGCAAAATTCTTTTAAGAGGTTAGCAATAGCCTAGGTATACCACCAGTTGTCGGAGCGGTGCACACTGTTCTCGATGCCAGTGGACGATCGGGTGCCTGTCGTTAGCTTCGGTAGGAAGTATGATGTTTTGATCTCAGATAGAGATCAATAGTTAAGTCCAGATAACCGTTTAACGCGATATCAGCACACGTTCTACAACGACGGATCCAAAACCTGTGATGGAAGCGGATCTGGATGGTATTTAGACGAAGACACTAAGTACTCCTATGCCGCAGGATAGATGGCCACGGTATTCTTTACGGAAGTCTATGCCATCTTGAATGTGGCGTAGTGGCTAATTGAGAAGAAGTGGCGGGGCAACAGTATTGGACTTTGTAGTGACAGTCAAGCTGCACTGAAAGCTCTTGCTAACCCACGCTGCTCTTCGAAGTTAGTCGGTGAATGTAAGGCAAAACTGAATAGTGTTGCAAAACACAAGAAAGTTAGTCTTATTTGGGTGTCTGGACATTGTGATATTACAGGGAACGAGTTAGCTGATAAATTGGCTAATGAAGGCTCTGCAAGTATGCCACTAGGCCCTGAACTCTTTCTAGGTGTCAACTCCGCATCGATTCAACTATGGATTGACGACTTCATGAGGTCTGCCCATGGACGACGTTGGTCTGGGTTGAACTTGTGCAGAGTAGTTAAGTGCTTTGTGAAAGAACCAAACAGGAAAACAGCGACCTTTCTCCTAGAACTCAGCTGAAAGAACCTGAGAGTACTGGTGGGTGTAATCACAAGCCACAACGTCTGTGGTCGGCATATGGCTATAATGGGGGTCGTGGACAGCCCGATATGCCTATCCTGTCTTGAGAATGACGACACTGTAGAGCATTTTCTCTGTAGCTGTCCGGCGTTTTCCAGAATCAGACTTAGGATATTGGGTTGCGACACACTGACTATGGACAAAGTTCATACTCTTCCTCTTCCGGATCTCTTAAAATTCCTCAATGAATCTAAGAGATTTGTGGAAGAGTGACCTTAAACTAATTTATCCGTCTTACCACCCACTTTTTATCTTTCCTATCTCTATTCTTTCTAATGAAATCTTTCCGGGTGTAGTACAATGGTCTACTAACTGAGTGCTGGGACTTGTCCAACCTCCCACAACTCCAATGTAATCTAATCTAATAGCTTAGGTTCGTTTAAAATTGTTGCCCATAGAGAGGGCACCCTTGAACGAAAATCAAAAATTCAACCTTTGTGATGCCACTGTAAAGGAGATAAGAAGGGAAGAAAGGGAGGATGAGGAGGCGGGGATTTGTATTTGTTGAGGGCAACCGAACGGTGACTGATTTACAGTAGTATTAGTCGCTTTGTGCTTCATCAGGTTTTTAATATCAATGCCTGCTATATCAGCAGCCATGGCAAAGAGATGAGAGCCAAGATGCTTAAATCTTAACTAAAGCAAGGCAGTTAAGGAGAAAGTGCTTAGATGATTTGAAGTAATGCTGTGTCTCATAGGATGTAGACCACGGGGCTAATGTCCTGTAAGAGCAACCACGAAATTCGAGGGCTGAGATTTTATTAACCGTGCGCCTCCGATCTACTCGTGGCCAAAAAGACTTCGCGACCTTACAAGTTTGTGCACTTACCCAGCGCTCGCTGGGTTGACGAGAAGCCTACCTCTCCAAGATCAGATCGCAGGTAATCAACAGGGTCTTAATCCTCCCGTTTCGCGGGATAACTACCTAACAGAAGCCCGCAAACGCTGTTTTCGCATTTTTACGGATGGCTCCAGGACCGAGCATGGCTCCGGCTCTGAGGTCTACGTGGAATCCAGCAGGACACAACTTCACTTTGCTCTTGGAATGCATGCATCTGTGTTTTAAGCGGAGGTGTATGCAGTTCAAGAAGTGATGCATTTTGTTATGGAAAACCGATGGAGGGGCAGATCTATATGAGTCTGCTCTTATGGCCTTAGACAGCCCCCCAACCACATCAGGAGTAGTCAAGTCCTGTAAATCCAGGCTGAACTATGTCGGTAGACATAATAGCCTGATGCTAACATGGGTCCCGGGATACGTGGGTATCGCGGGTAACGAGACCTCTGAGTCCTTAGCAAAGATGGGCTCTGGGGCCAACTTCTTTGGCCCAGAGCCCGTTTTGCCGCTCCCTTCTGGGGCCATCACAGCCACGGTTAGCAAATGGGTAACTACCACCCACAAGCGAGCTTGGCAGGTTGAGAGAGGCTGCAGATGGACTAAACTGATGTTACCTGTCATGTCCGATCGACTGTCACAAAGCCTTCTGTCATTAAGCAGAGGGGAGTGCAGACGGCTGGTTGCACTGATGACGGGCCACTTTCTGTGGGCGAAGCACATGGCAATGACGCTATGACCAGGTATCCAGATGAGCTTTAAATTGAAGAATTTGGATGCAATTGAAAGTGAAGTCAGGCATTTCCCAACCAGTTTCGAGTGCACCATCATCGAACCCTGATTGTCGCTTGGCTGTTGGAGTAGATGTTAACCTCCGTGACAGTTCCTCCAAATACTGCACCACGCCCACTCTCCTTTGAAGGAATATAAGTGGAGAATGTTGCGCTCGGACTAAGGAGGGATGCTAATTGATCAGTCGCCAAAGGGATGAACCCAAAGTTCTTAAGGATACTTGAGTGTCCGTAGTTGAGGTCAAGCTATAGCCTGAGCCTCTCAGTCTGATTGCGGCACGTGTAGCCGCAGCTTGAGAGATAGCAAATTTTCAAAGCTCCTTTACCACTCAGAAGGGAATACCTCCGAAACGAGCTGTTTAAAGGCTTCAACAGCTTTTTCAGGTGTATTTTATTTTTGATGTTCGGGAGCAAACAGAAATCATTAGGTGCCAAATGAAGGCTTAAAGGTGGGTGACTCATTAATTAGATCTTTTAAGTGCTCATAAACTCTCTTGTGTTGGCCGATACGTGAGAGCTCGCCTTGTCTTGGTGAAAGGTTATTCGTTTTCGGCGATTGGTTTTCCTTCATTCCCCCGAAAGCTTCGGTTAAACAAATATTTGTGTTGCACTTAGAATTAACTGTTTGAAGTTTCTCAGTAGTACAGTTATAACATGACCAGATTTTCCGAAAAGAAACTCGCGGTCATTTGCTTTGCCTTCAATCCATCGATGTTGCTGGTCCGTCTCATCCACCGATGTATATCAACCCACCAATGTTGCTTGTCCACCGATATCCACCAATCCATCCATGCTGCTCGTCCATCAAATCTCCAATGTTGCTGGTCCATGTCATCCACTAATGTGTCTTGTCCACCTTTATCCACAAATCCACCGTTGTTGCTGGCTCATCTCATCCACCGGTATAGCTTGTCGACCGATATCCACCAACTCACAACTCCATCTCATCTATCTAATCCACCGACATCAACCAATTCTACCAGCGTTGCTTGTCCACCGACACACTCCAATTCACCCATGTTGCTGGTCCACCGATTGTGTGTCATCCAGCGATAGTGCAGGTCCACCGATGTCCTCCAATTACCAGTTCAGAAACCGAAGCAGTTCTAAGAGGTGCTGGAGGACGATCGTCCATTTATATTGGTAGCCATCAAATAATGTCGAAAAAGGCAATCAAATATCTTGGAATCTGAAGTGGAAATTGCAATTCCCAAAGCGGCTTCTGTCAATGGCGATTCTTTCCTAATATTGGAAGGCTCCAAGGTAATCGCAGGTGTCATTGGTTGCTGACTCCATAATCCCTTATGTACCACTCAACTAGCAAGGAACCAAAAAGTCCACTCGGCGTGAAACCACCCCGACACATAGACAAGACGCGCTGCGCATATCTGTTGACGGAATCTGTGTAATAGCTGGAAAGCTCCACCCGGACCTCTTAGCAGACGAAAAGCACTGGCTCTATAACGTGCAAGGAGCTCGGCCCACACCACAACGTTTGCTGACAGTTGCCCAGGGGCAGCAGCGGTGGGATTAGTCAAAAAACGGGCGTTGGACCTACAAACTCATATCACGTATTGATGAGTGGTTAGGAAGAAAACATGGACACGCCGCCTATCATCTTTCGTAGTCGCACATGGCTGTTTTCGGGAATATCTGCACCGTTTTAAGCTCACAGACAACATTTTCTATCCAAACTGCTCGAATATTGACGAAAGCGCAGAATACGTGGTTTTTCATTGCGACCGCTTCAGAGAGGAATGAGCTATTCTCGAATAAGCCCTGGAACATTAACTGTCCTCCAGCAGTCTCAGACGAAATATGTGCGCAATCAACAGTAAGCCAAACGTTCGCAGCTAAAATCATGACGCGACTCCGTCATATTGGTTGGGAACGCAAGACGAGGCAGGCTGCAGCAGCAGCAGGAGTAAAGGCGGGCGGTTTATGGCGAGCTGATGATAACCACAGACTTTGGAGTGAAGCACTCAATACAATATTGCACAGAAGACGAGACGGTAGTGGGTTAATATAACACTATTGCAACTTTTTCGATGTCGCTTTTACTTCGAAACACAGTGCGACTATTGGAATTATTGACGGTATATAGTCTTCATGAGCCCGTAGGAGAGGAAACTGTTGTGCTTTCGGACATAACGCGGCTCTACCCAGATGTTATATTTTGTGTGTTTACAGGTTAGAATTTAGCCGAGGTGGAAGGATTGTTATAGTATTAGTGGAAACGTGCCCACTGAAAGAGACTTCGCCAACAAAAATGTCACATCCACGTACCAAAACATAAAAAGACAGACAAAAGCTTTCCAACCAAGAACCAACTTTTGTAAGGACAAGAATGGAAATATTATTAGTGACAAGCAACAAGTAATAGAAAGATGGA
The DNA here is from genome assembly GCF_027943255.1 of Anastrepha obliqua. Classification (NCBI taxonomy): domain Eukaryota; kingdom Metazoa; phylum Arthropoda; class Insecta; order Diptera; family Tephritidae; genus Anastrepha; species Anastrepha obliqua. Next base: position 24,795,574 of record NC_072893.1, on the reverse strand, counting down.
AACAACATTTCACCGAGCTCCTCAATGAAATTCATAAGAATGATAATGATAATAACAATGAAAGAGAGGAGATCCATACAGCTGAAATATTGATTGAGGGACCTAGCATAATTGAAGTACATACACACAGCAATAAATGAATTAAAACACAATAAAACAGGTGGAGAAGACGGAATCCTGGCAGAGCTCAAAAAATACGGAGGGCAAGCACAAGCAAATACACTATCTTGTAAAAACCATTTGGGAAAATAATAAAATACCAAATGAATGGCAAACAAGTGTAATAGTGCCAATACATAGGAAGGCCAATAAGACTGAATGTCGAAATTATCGAGGAATATCGCTAATCAACGTTGGTTACAAAGTGTTCACAAATATTGTGTACGAGCGTATGAAAGTTTATGCTAATGGAATAATAGATGAATACCACTGTGGCTTTAGAAGCAATCGATCAAGAATTGATCGAGGTTTCCTGGTAAACCAAATTTTTAAAAAAATTTTCGAGCATAACGTTGATATATTCTGCCTATTTAATGATTTTAAACAAGCGTTTGATAGACAGAAAGCAAATCAAACACTGTTTCCACAAACTTGGCGTTCCGTTGAAACTGATTGAACTGGTTCTCTACACGTTGAAGAATACTACTAGCAAGGTGCTAGTACTAGGCGAAATGTCTGAACGCTTCCAGGCCCTGCCTGGTGTTAAACAAGGAGACGCATTGTCCGTTTTGATTTTCAATCTTATGTTGGACACAGTTGTAAAAGAAATTAACTTGTCCGGAACAATATTGGAGAAAGATTTTCAAATATGTGCTTATGCAAACAATGTTCTCATCATGGCAAAAAACAAAAACAACCAAATTCACATATTCAAGCTGCTAGAAACAAAAGCAAAAATTATAGGACTGAATGTCAATGCCGAAAAAACTAAGTTTATGCTTCGCTCAACATGAAATATGGATGCCTACAATCTAGCCATAGATGATTTTGTGTGATTTGAAAGTGTAAAGGAATTCAAGTACTTAGGATTCGTTCTATCAGCGAGCAAAGATACATCAGTTGCAATAGATGAAAGAATTAAATCTACTAATAAGACGTACTAAGTAAATATAAAATTGTTCAGATCAAAGGTTTTATCCCGAATGCAGAAAATAAAGATGTATAAAACTTTGATACGTCCGGTTCTTACTTATGGTGCTGATATCTGGACACTGAAAGCTAATGATATAAACCAGCTATTGTGATTTGAAAGATCCATAATGAGAAAAATCGACTGTCCTATTCGGCTTGAAAATGCCACGTATCGCATCCGTTATAACAACGAAATTGAAAATCTTGTTGGTTTTATTAAAGCGCAGCGGATACGATGGATTGGCCAAGTCATAAGAATGCCTAACGAAAGCATCCAAAAACGGGTGTTAATTTGCGTCCAATTGGAGGAAGAAAGAGAGGCCGATCAAGAAAGAGATGGCTTGATGACGTAGAAGCAGACTTAAAAGCGATGAACGTTCGTAATGAGAGAAATGAGGCAAGAGAGAAACTGAATTGGAGCAGTATTGTTGATGAAGCTATGGTCCACCGCAGACTGTGAAGCTAAGAGAGAGAGAAAAGTGTCTTATATATTAGGAGCTGATTGTTTAGTGATAATTGTGATTGCTTTCTGAAGGTTCAGAAAAAATTGTCTAAAGCAGTTTCTAAACTCTGGAAATTATGCAGAAATATTCGGTCAACTCGATTGGTGGATTTCCTAGCGAAATTGGATCTTACGCTGCCTTTACATCTACTACGGCAAGAGGCGAGCTTTTGGCGTCGGGTTTGTGGCGAAATAAAAACTACAGCATTTCTCCTTAATCCCAAAAAAGTTAGTGAATTTCAACAAAACTTTATTTTCCTTTCAAAGTCCAATTTTATGGACTACATTTGAAACAATAATTTTTATTTAAAGTGTAATTTAACTGAAACTCGCGCAACATTCACCTTATCTATGAAAAACATAAAAGCTTAAACACATTTTGCCGCTTTTATTGCCATTTATACGATCACAGGCCATCGCTGCCCATCACCGTCCACCTGAGTTCGCCATCGCAGTGCATCGCATCCCAATTGGATTCTCCCTCCTATTCGGTGATTATTTCCTTTATTGAATTATGATGGCTGGACAAATCAGCAAAGAGTCGCAAGGCAAAGCGGTACTGATCTCAGGCCCCTTTAGCTGTGTGCAGCGAACGTGTTTTGCCTGCACAATTATGCCGATGTGTGACTTTTAGAGATTCGTTAAATAAACATTTTACTTTAAGTTGGAACTACAGGGAAAAAGGGCAAAGAATGACGAAAAGTGAGCTGCCACAAATAATCACATTGTTATGCAGAGATCCATTACATGTCCTTTTATCGCAATGAAATAACTTTTTCCTACCTTTTTCTGCGCTCACTAACTGGCTATCCGTGCTGGCTGGCGTGCATTCCACCGCATTCCACTGCATTCTCTCTTATAGAGATTTCCAGCATTATCGATTTGCGGCAATGATTTATATCTGAGGTGTTTTCTGCCAAAGCTTCTAGCTAACTACTCTGGCCTTACGCTGCCTGCGTGCCCCTTTTTGAGGGACTTTAATCGCCGAATGATTTTTGCGCCCATTATCCCTGCGATCACTATGCCGGTATGTATGCACGCATGACCTCAGCCCTTATCTGAAGGCTTTAATAAATAAATAAAGTCTAAATCAGCGCTGCACGATAAGGCCGACTCTCATCAGCATTGCGCGCATGTGCCACAGTAGCTGCGTATCGTGAACCTTGGACATGTGTTCCGCGCCGATCTGCTTGGAATATTAATTGTGTGCAAAATGCAGCCTGCAAGCGCGCAGGGCAGGGTCACTCCAACCATGCAAGGCAACTAAAAATGTCATGCGCCAAACCATGTAAGCGATATGTATTTATTTTTTTCTCTTCCAATTTTTTTTTTTTGTTTTTAATTTTTCTTAGTCCTTTTTTCGTAGTTTACCTGTGCGCCGCTGCTCTGGTGGTGCAGTGGTGCCATAATGAAGGCATTTTTAGTTTGTTTGCCGTGTAACAATGACATGTTGCTCCACTTGGTATGCGCTTCCAGCTTCGGTAGCTAATTTCCTCCACTAAGGCTCCTTATTTGGGCAACGAGATCAAGAAAAGGAGTTCAGTTGGTTTGTGTTTGTCGTACATTGTTTTGATCACGTGTGCACACTTACAGGCCCACATTCAAACGTACGCATGTATGGCCATGCGCGACTGGTTAAAAAAGTTAATACCCAATAGTGGAAGCAGAAATTAAAACGATAAAGGATTGAAACATCACTTAATGGCGAGCGGCGATTTAAATTTTGCTGCCCCAGATTTACGAAGAGATTTGTTGGAAGAGTTGGCGGACTAGCAGCAATTGTAAGGCGGCATCTTATATACATTCACCTTTATTAGGTATTTGGGGAGATGACTGAGGATGTGCCTCTAGTTGGATACGCAGACGTCATTGCAGCTGAAATATGAAGTTAAATCAAGTGATGATCTGAGTACAGATATGGCTAGATCAGATTAGATTAGATTTGTGGGGGGCTGGCCAAGTCCAAGCACTCAGTCAGGGGATCATTGTACTACACTGGGATAGATTTCAGTAGAAAGAATAGAGATAGAAAAGATAAAAAGTCGGTGGTAAGACGGATAAATTAGTTTGAGGTCACTCTTCCACAAATCTCTTGGATTCATTGATTAGTTTTAAGAGATCTGTAAGAGGAAGAGTATGAACTTTGTCCATAGTCAGTGTGTCGCAACCCAATATCCTAAGTCTGAAAATTCTCTGCAGTGTCATCACTCTCAAGACAGGATAGGCATATCGGGCTGTCCACGACCCCCATGGTAGTCATATGCTGACCACAGACGTTGTGCCCTGTGATTACACCCACCAGTACTCTCAGGTCCTTCCTGCTGAGTTTTCGTAGAAAGGTCGCTATTTTCCTGTTTGGTTCTTTCACAAAGCACTTGACTACTCTGCACGAGTTCAACCCAGACTAACGTCCTTTATGGGCAGACCTCATGAAGTCCTCAATCCTTAGTTGAATCGATGCGGAATTGACCCCTAGAGAGGGTTCAGGGCCTAGTGGCTTACTTGCAGAGCCTTCATTAGCCAGTTTATCAGCTAACTCGTTCCCTGTAATACCACAACATCCAGGCACCCAAATAAGACTAACTTTCTTGTGTTTTGCAACACTGTTCAGTTTTGTCTTACATTCTCCGACTAACTTCGAAGAGCAGCGTGGGTTAGCAAGGGCTTGTAGTGTAGCTTGACTGTCACTACAAATTCCAATACTGTTGCCCCGCCACTTCTTCTCAATTAGCCACTACGCCACATTCAAGATGTCATAGACTTCCGTAAGGAATACCGTGGCCATATGTCCTGTGGCATACTTAGTGTCTTCGTCTAAGTACCATCCAGATCCTCTTCCATCACTGGTTTTGGATCCGTCGATGTAGAAAGTGTGCTGATATCCCATTAATAGGTTCTCTGGACTTAACCATTGATCTCTTTCTGGGACCAGAACATGATACTTCCTACCGAAGCTAACGACAAGCACCCGATTGTCCACCGGCATCGAGAACAATGTGCACCGCTCTGACAACTGGTGGTATATCTGACAGTGGTCAGTGCTTACTTCATTTCCCCAGACTCCGTTTAACTTGAGCCTGTACTCCGCCTTCATTGCTTCCTTTCGAATTTGAAGATTTAGAGGTTGCGTGTTCAGAATGGCATTAAGGGCATCACCAGATGTCGTAATCATGGCATCAGACATGGCTAGAGGACCACGGGTTAAAACTGGCCACAGAGAAAACAGAGCTAATCCTTCTAACCAATAGACGTATCCGCTTATAAGTAGATATTCAAGTATTCGAGTGCCACTTCGTCGACAAAAAGAGTGGTCAAGAGGTCAAGAGGAGCACAATTAGACGCAAGACTAACTTACTGGGCGCACATAAATCACACTGCCATAAGAACTGCCAGAGAAAGCGGCATGTTAAGTAAGCTCACAGCAAAGCATTGGACGTTCAGCTCAGAGCAAGCAAAAACTTTTAATGGACACGACGAATTCGATTCTTCTAAACGGATGCGAAATATGGGCAGATTGGCTAAGGGTGAAATGCCGGCGACAAACTCTGCAATCGGTGCAACGCACCTGCGCTCTCAAAGTAGCTTCTTTTGATACAGTTCTGTATGTAGCAGCGGCTTTAGTTATCAGCGGAACCATCCCAATAGATATTGTAGATCAAGAGCGCAAACGGAGATGGGAGACAAACATCTCAGGAATCTCAGTACCTCGCATCTCTGAAATTAGAATTCAAACGCTTACACTTTGGTAAACAAGATGGAACTCTGAGCAGTACGGCAGATGGAAAGCGAGACCAATACCCGATTTAAAAAAGTGAGTAGAAAGAAAGCACGGCGAGGTTAACTGTTACCACACACAGTTTTTGACCAGACGTGGATACTTTCGCAAGTATTTGTGGAGAATGGGAAAGGTTAAGCCAACCTAATTGCATTTATGGAGATACTGAGTATGAGGATGTAGAGCTCATGGAGCTATTAGTGTATTTTCACCTGAAGAAACCATTGAGAAAATGATGGCGAAGCAAAATGGAATGCGTTCGCAACTTTGTGGAGGATATTATCCGAAAAAAGAGGCGTGAAATGAAAACTTAGGCTGAAGAGCATTGAGCATAGGTTTTTCACAACAGACTAACGCGGACGCAGGGTGAGTAAGTAAGTGTCCTTCTTAGGACGCCGTCTTGGCCCTCTACCTCGAAGCAATGCGGAAGCAGTCCCGGGGTTGAGGAAAAAAGGCCAAAAGAAGAGCAGGGATGCCTTTTCTATCGTCTGATGTTTCATGCTCATACTCAGTGGGATTGGCACCCGGTTTGGTAGTCACCGAATGGTAGTCACGCACAAACTACTCGGCTACGGCGGAGTAAAGGTTTGCAGTATCTTACACTTTTATTATTATTATAAAGGGTGGTTAAATTTCAAGGGCCGATCTTGACATTCATTTGACATTTTTAAATTTCAGATTAACTCAATTTGAACCGTGGAAAGATACACAATCGAGCAACGCGTCAAAGTTTTTCAGGCTTATTATGAAAAGGGGCGTTCAAATCCTCAGTGGATTCGTCAAAAAGCAGAACTGCTGCATTTGGGCGATTGATAATCCAAGAGTGATAGCCGAAAAACCAATGCACCCACAAAGAGTGACGGTTTGGTGCGGTTTATGGGCCGGCGGCATCATTGGGCCGTATTTTTTCCAAAATGAGGCTGGTCAGGCAGTTACTGTGAATAGTGTTCGCTATCGTGAGATGATAACGAAGGTTTTATGGTCCGAATTGGAAAATATGGATGTGGACGATATGTGGTTTCAACAGGACGGTGCCACTTGTCAAACAGCTAACGAAACAATGGCTCTTTCGCGCGAAAAATTTGATGGCCGAATAATCTCACGTCGCGGCGATGTCAATTGGCCGCCAAGATCATGTGAATTGACACCGTTGGACTTCTTACTTCGAGGTTATTTGAAACAAAAGGTGTACGTCGATAGGCCAGCAACAATTCAAGAGCTAAAGGATGAGATAATTCGGCACATTAACGGCATAGGATCTCAATTATGCCTCAGCGTCATCGAAAATTTGGACGATCGGATGGAGGTGTGCCACCGAGACCGCGGCGGCCATTTGGCCGATATTTTGTTTCATATTGTAATTGAGCTATATTAATATTATCATAATAAAGAGAAATGACAATGATTTCCTAAAAAATTTGTATTTTAAGCAAAATAAACACCGGCCTTTGAAACTTAACCTCCCTTTACAACCTTTAATCAACTTTGGGAAGATTTTTTAAGAAAAAAAACAAAGTTATAATCACCCTAAACCAGCTAGTATCGCATCAAATACTTTCAGAGGAGGAGCGTTTGTATCCATTCCGACGACGTGACCCAGCCAACGTAGCCGTTGGATCTTTATTCGCTGCGCCATGTCTATGTCGTAAAGCTCTTTCTCTCGAACACTGCAAGCGTGGCTTCATCGGATGTTGCCGTCGTCGTCGCTTCTGCGCAAAACTTTAGGACGGGCATGATGAGAGCCTTGTAGAGTGTTAGTTTTGTTCGTCGAGAGAGCACTTTACTGCTCAGTTGCCTACTTAGCCCAAAGTAGAACTTGTTGGCAAGAGAGATTCTACGTTGGATTTCAAGGCTGACATTGTTATTGGTGTTAAAGCTGTTTCTTAGATAAACGAAGTCCTTTATAACCTCGAAATCATAACTGTCAACTGTGACGCGGGTGCCGATACGCGAGGGCGCTGACTGTTTGTTTGATGACAGGAGGTACTTCGTTTTGTGCTCGTTCACCACCAGACCCATTCGTTTTGCCTCTTTATTCCAATTCTAAAGCAGAATCACTCTATTTAATTTTCCAATATTCAAAGCGTTAGTTTTGCCTACATCGATCACTTTTTGGATTTTCAGCATAATTTAATTTGACTACTTAATTACCAATAATTCGAATAATTTCCAAGAACACAAAGTCATAAAGTATTTTTTTTTTTTCTTATTAAACAATAAAGAAACACTATAAATGTAGTTTGTTCAAAATCACGTTCAATTCTCGCTTAATTTATTTTTTATTTATTTTTTATTTGTAGACTTTCAACTCTTTGCCCGAAACATTCAAATTCTAAGCACTCGCTGTGGCTATTTATGCTCGAAACTAATTGTTTATGAGTTCTCGGAACATAGTTTAATAACTTAATTTGGTAAAGTGCTCAGGGCAACGGTAAATTGCCAAGCATTAACATAAGCCAACAAAAACAATAAAGTAAAATTATTAATTTTTCATGAGAACCACAAATTTATGTAATGGGAATATTCTTGTGAAGTGAAGCACGTCGCTAATAGACTTTTCAATTACAATATGACCACCAAAAATTGTATATAAAAAATGTGTGTACCCACAAGTTCTCGTAGCTGGACAAATTAGTATGCAGCTGATAGGCGAATAAGCTGAAAATCGAATTCAATTCAAAGGCTGGAAAATTGTCAAAGTTCGACTGAAAAACGTGATAGCAGCTGTCATGATGAATGCCAGGGAACAGTTAGACTGATATGTTAGGTTATCCTACGATTATGCGCATATACATACACACATACAGGCACATACTTACACACACGCACACATACGTATAAAGCACTTTTATAAGTTTCAGCAATTCAATGCAAGACAGGCCAGTAAGTTTGAGAATTCGAATTACCACTTCACCACCACCGTACCGCATCACCGCACACCCGCCACTCACTCAAGTATTCATCCGATCGAACAACCTTGCCGCTGTCTAAGCGGCGGCTCTTTTGTATTGACATTATCTGCATTATTTTTTGTACTACATCAACCTTTTTTCCAAACCTCTTTACTGTTTTCCCTCCGGGAATCGAGTCATCGATCGACTTTGTGACCACAAATTGCGTAGTGGACGTGACGTCGTACGGCATTTCAGTGGCTCGGCGGCTCAGCGCAGTTCCCCGTTGACATGGAGAACTCAATGATTGATTTAATGTTGGAGTTGTTCTTTTGCTGCTCTGAACTGCATTTGCTGCTGCTTTTATTGACTACAGTTTGGAGCATTGTTTTAATACAATCGGTGGCATTACACAGAAGCGCGTCCTCTGTGTGGCTCCATCACAGTTTGTTGCTTGAGTCTTTTGTTTTTGCGTGCGAGTATTTCGCTGCGTTGCCTGCCCAAAAATGTGTACAGATAAAGTGAAGAAGGTTTCAGTAGGCAATTGATTTAGCGATCGTTGTTGTTGTTGTTGTTCATATGAATTGTGCGTTTGGTAGTGAAATTGGTGCTTTTGTTTGACTGTTGAAAGTGCACCGTGGCAGTCAGCTAAGGAAATGTAAATACTAAAATTTATAAGTTGACTCCCAGATGAGTTCTGGGAAATACAAATCGAGCTTTGTTTAAATTGTATTTATTATAAAACCGTTATCAATACATAGAGCACTTAGAAATATTGGTTTTGCAGGTAAGGTTTGTCAATAAGTCAATTTTTATATCTTCTGCAGGAAAGAGTAAGACGCTGACTAAGTATTAAGTCAGTCCATAAGTTCGTGCGTATTTTACCCATAATTTCACTTTAGTACGATTTTTGCATACACAAAATTATTTGCGCAATGTAACGGAACTATTTATATTTTCTTTGACTGTTCACGGAGAGGATACCGTGAGTGTAAGGACTGCGCAAAAGGGTTTTCAAAATTCCGAAGTGGTAACTGTGACGTGGAGGATGCCCCGCGCGCTGGTCGTCCTGAAGCCTTTAACTCCGACGCCTTGCTCGAACTCGTGGAAGCTGAGCCAAATTTGACAGTCGATATTATAGCTCAGAGGTTAAATTCATCGCATGGAACAGCTCACAGGCACCTGGTTCAGTTAGGAAAGGTTGCAAAGCTGGGAAAATGGGTTCCGCATAGACTTTCCGTCGCCAACCTTCAGCAAAGAGTGAATGTGTGTTCTCAGTTGCTGCAACGGCTTGAAAATAAAAGTTTTTTGAACCGTATCGTTACTGGTGATGAAAAATGGGTCCTTTACAACAATCCAGTTCGCAAACGCCAATGGGTAGATAAAGATGAAACACCAGAACCAACCCCTAGAGATGGCCTTCACCCCAAGAAGATTCTCCTGTCTATTTGGTGGGATATGGCGGGTATTGTTTATTATGAACTTCTAGAACCAAACCAGCCGATAACTGCTGATTATTATTCCCATCAGCTATCAAACCTGAACGAGGCACTTACAAAAAAATCGAGCGTCTTTAGTGAATAGACGCAAAGTTATGTTTCACCACGACAACGCAAGACCTCATACCGCAAGGCAAACATTCGGCAAGCTGAATGAGCTCGGCTGGGAGCTAATGCCGCATCTACCATACTCTCCGGATATTGCACCTTGCGATTATCACCTTTTCCGTGGACTTCAATCCCATATGAGTAACAAGAACTACTCCTCAAAAGAAGCTATAAAAAGGGATAAGGCGAAGCGTATTTTGGCTCCAAGGACAAACAATTTTTGAGCAGAGAATTAAAAATTGCCTAAACGTTGGGAAGACATTGCAAATAACGCAGGAAAATATTTTTTCATTCATAAATACTTTAAACATCTTTTTTATTAATTTAAAAAATTTAAAAAAATATATATAATATATAAATACCTTTAAAAAATGCACGAACTTATGGACTGACCTGATATTTGGAGTCGAATTATTATTTTATGTAATGGAACTCTTCTCGAGTTTTAACAGCCGTTCTGCCTTTTCTCACCAATATTCTTCAAGGATGACAAATATGTTGATTCGAGCCACATTTGCCCAGTCCTTCAAAAAGCAGGGCAGCGGTAGCCCTAGAGTAGCCTTAGCATTCGCTTCGTTGCATGGGTTACACGCATCGCTCTGGATTAATCCCATTTCGGCTGCGTGGTGTGGGGTCAGACAGTGTTCCGTCGGTACTCCAAACAATATTTTGCAGTTTTTTTCTAGAGGGTGATAAAATAAAGTTTGTAGTTTTCGTATTCGAAGTCCTCAGCATAATTTTGGTAATTTTGTACGAGGTTGAGTGTTCCCATATTGACTGCATTTCATTTAGTACCGTCTTTAGAAAGGGGAGTTATGGGTATATTTCCCACGTACTCAATCTTAGAAAGCAAATACCTACCTTACCGAACTCATCGGCCCTCTCATTGGTATATAAAGGGTTTTCCAATAACAGATGTTATTTTGAATAGGATTGCGCTATCGAGAGATGATTCGCGATCTGGACAACGTTTATTTTCAACAAGACGGGAAAAGTTTCCGGACCGCCTTATCTCTCGAAGAGGTGATCACAATTGGCCACCGAGATCTTGTGATTTAATACCTTGTGACTTTTTTCTTTGGGGCCACGTGAAAGAGAAGGTCTACGCCAACAGCCCAGGGTCGATTTAAGACCTCAAAGATGGAATTCGTGAGGCTATCGAGGACATAGGGCAGTCACTTTGCAATTCGGTTATGGAAAATTTCATTTTGGAAAAGGATATGTCCTGTAAGCGTGGCCGTTCTGGTCATTTGGCTGATGTTATTTTCCACTATTAACGGCATACCTTCCTCTTCATAATGAAATAAACATCCGATCATTTATATTAAAAAATAGTATTTTTCTTTGAATCTCTGTTTGGAAAACCCTATATTTCAGTTTGAAATACATGACAGTAACCAAAGTACAGTACACAAAACCAAAGGAGCGCGACAAATGAACCAGTTTTACCCATTTTTTTGTGTTTTCACTTTTGATAAAAATATATTGCATCTTATTAGGTTGGGAAATAAACTCGTCACGTTTTTACCGAAAACTTTTATTTGAACAAAAACCAATAATTATATCAAAAAGTTAATCAATTATACATATATTCGCCGTTGCTGTTTACAACCTCTTTCCACCTCTGGACTAATTTGTTGATGCCGTTCCGCCGCAAATCGCCTGATCTGGTATCAAAGAAGTTGTTGAACCAATTTTTAAATACCTCTTCATATGGTTTGACAGGGAACGGAAAAGATGGTAATCGGTCGGTGCAAGGTCGGGAGAATACGGCGGATGCTGAAGAACCTCCCATTCGAGTTCTTGGAGTGCGGCTTTGATGGCTTGTGCAACATGTGGCCTGGCGTTGTCGTGAAGGAGTATTGTTTGACTATGTCGATCAGGTTTTTTCAGTCGAATAGCCTCATTCACGTGGTGTAACTGGGCAATGTAGAGCTAGGTGTTGACCGTGGCATTCTTTTCGAGCATTTCCCAGTGCGCCATGCCCTCACAGTCTCACCAAACACATATCATGATTTTCTTTGGATGAAGGTCCGGATTGTCTCTCGGCTTTGGAGTATCTTCCTGAGTCACCCACTCCTTTCTTTGCTTCGAATTGATATATAAAGGCACCATTTCTCATATCCCTTGACGATTCGGTACAAACAACGCTTTTTATGACCGCTTTTTGCTCAATAGCGGGCAAGATGCTGAGAAGTAATTTGAAGGGGACTTTCTTTGTTTTTTGCGTTGAGCTCGAGATGCACCCAGGCTCCCAAATTTTGCAGTAAATGCCATTGAATGCATGTGATTGATATTCGTTTTATGATCGCAACTCATTTTTTTCGCCAGTCCACGATTGGTTTGGCGACCGTTATGCCTTCAAAGTGATATGAGACATTTTTCATCGTATTCAGAAGACCCTGGGTACTCCATTTCTAAGCCTCAAAACTAATCAGAAATTAAATAACACAAAAATACAATCATGAGAAGCAAAAATGCATTGAAAAACATACTGGTTATAAAATTTTATAGTCCCTGAATTTAAGTTTTTTAATGTTAGTAAAGTGGAAGTATCGAGCGGCGCAAAATTCTCGTTGATTTTTAATTATTTTTTCCGAGAGTGTGGTTTATATGAAAAAAAAATCTTATCACCGTATGCTCAAAAAAAACCGCCAAAAATCAACGCGATTTCATCAGAATGGTGATTTACACTTCGACCTCAGGATATTTTGTGCCATAACTCAATGTTACGGTAGTGTCACACCCCATAAAATACGTATCAGTTATATTACAAAATAATTTGTTACTTTAATTTTCGAAAGTGTGTGTATTTTCTATTTGCCTAAACCAATCTTTTTTCCTAGTAATCTTACATTTAGTCTAGCAAAGGTTAATGAAACAAAAACCAAAACCCATTTTACTATACATAAAACACATAAACCGTTAACCCAAACAGTGAAATAATCAGTAAATTTCATTTGCATATAAAAAGTGCGAACAATAGCCCCTTTGTGCCCTTTATGCCCTTTCCTTTTCCATACATACGAACTGCTGCTCATAAATTTCTTGCGCGTCAAAGCAAAACTGCAGCCAACTAAGTACGTCTGTCACACAGCTGAGCCGCGTCCACTTTAACCCGTAATTACCTGCCTACCTGGTCGGTTAAGTGAATTTTTCAGTGCACCCATTCTAGCCCAACTACACCCAGCCATCAGCCTTAGGGCATACTTAGTGCGCCCCCCTTTCCCCTGCACTCCGCATTTCATGCACATCGATGCCAAGCCACTACATTCGCTCAATCACCCATTTCACTGCACTTCACTTCTTTACGCGGCGCGTTGGGAAATTTTAAATTAATATTTACTTTATTTCTTTTTATGCTCGTTTTATTCTGCGCTGCACTTTTTGTTTTGTGGCGAAAACCTATAATCAAATACGATGGCGATGACAACATAAGAGCCTCTAATTACACCCTGTTACCACCACCGGGCGTATAGGCAGAGCGGGCGCGCACGAGGGCCACACAAGTTGTTGCTATGCTGATGGATGGCTGGATGACTGGTGGTTGGCTGGCTGGTTGTTGTTGCAACTGCTGTTGCTGCACTTTCCTTGGCTTGTGGAAATCGTTGGTGCTTTGGTGCTTTGAAGCGAAGGCATTTGAGTTGGTTAGTGCGCATTATGCCAGCAACAAGCGCCACTTTGCCAGCGCACCTGAATGGAGGAGCGGCTTTGTAATTTTAACATTTATTGCACACTTTGGCCAGACGATTTGCCATTTAAGCATTTAATTGCAGTGGCCAGCAGTTGGTTTTATTGTTGACATAGCATTTTTCTTTCTCGCTTACTTGAATTTACACTTTGCAATTTGATTTGAGGCAGTGGAGAAGTAACGTCAATCACGATGGGAACTGAGAGAGGCGTAATTATTTGGATAATCTGATTTTGCAAGTTATTTAATTTGGTGTAAATAGGAATTGGGATTAGATGGAAGTGGATTAGAGGAAAGTTTGCATAGATTTAATTATTTTATATATTCAGGTACCTTTGAAAACTAGAAACCGAAGTATGTTTGGTGCTATAGCAAGCCGACAATATTTTAAGACCCTCCAGTAGCATAACATATCCCCCCTGTCGCCAACCCATTTCGTTTATTTCTAGTCTAAAATATAATTATAGTTTTCTCAGACCACTTAAAACTAATATGAGCTTAAATTACTACCGATGGGTAAATAAATAAATTTAAAAAATCAGCTGATAAACTCATAAAATGCATTCCTTGCCACCGAAAAGCCAAGCAGAATAAAAGTCGTGATCTCATCGAGTTCTCTTAGAGTGCGGCCAAATAATTCAGAAGTTCAGATATTCAAAAATGATAACTTCAATCGATTTCTTAATGGCCTCATATCTGATAAATTCCTTATGGAAGGCAGCAAAGTCATTCGATCGTCCGATAAAATACCCATTTACCCATCACTCAGCACCCATCAAAATAAAAGATACCCATTGCGCAAAAAGCAAATATATTTGCAGAGAATTTTCGTAAAACCTTTTCTGCCAATGATGGATCTGAAGATATTGGCATCGCGTCATTTGCCTGTTAGTAGCGAAGAAGTAATGGGCGAATTTTTCAAAACGGAGGCCAAAAAACCGCCTGGTTTCGACCTTGTAACTGCAGAAATTCTTCAGAGATTGCTCAATAATTGTGTTACTTGTCTGTCTCAATTGATCAATTTGTGTTTTTTGTTAAAATATATTCCTATGAACTGGAAGACAGCAGAAGTAATTATGATTCTGAAAGCCGGAAGATCGCCAAATGATGCGTCCTCATAGCGACCTACTTTTCTGCTACCAATGCTGTCTAAACTTTTTGAACGGCTGTTACTGACTCGAATATTGCCGATTATAGAAAACATGAGAGTAACTCCAACGCCCCAACTTGGCTTTCGCAAAAATGACTCAACAATCGACTCCAAGTTCACAGGGTTGTTAGAATCATAGAGTGTGCGATAGAGGGAAATAAAGTTTGCGCAGCGGTGTTCGTTGACGTCTCGCAGGCGTTTGACAAAGTTTGGCATACGGGCTTACTCCACAAACCAAAATTGATTTTGCCCAGGAAATCCTTTCTTCCTACTTTAATGGCCGATACTTTCGTGTTAGACTTGACAACGCCTATCCTTCATTGCCAAAAGCAACCGCGGGGCTACCTCAATGAAACATCCTAGGTCCTCTCCTAGGTACCTCCTAGGTACCTCATCCTAGCAACACATTACCGCAACATTTGCAGATGACACGGCTATCAGCGGTGAATTCGATTGCAACTTGGGCCAAAAAATGGCGCATCAAACCAAATAATTCAAAATCGGTTGAGAATTTTAATGATCTGAGAGCATATTTAAGGAACACCTTCTGTACACGTTCAATTCTCTCAACTGCAAATTGGTGGCCAGGCCTCAAGACAAATGTTGCATACTCTAATCTAGAGCGAGCGAAGGAAGTAAATGGAAGTTAGCCGTACAAAATCTAAGATTGAGTAAGAAGTGAGTACTATTTATGGACCAATTTTATGGTTCATTTGGCACCAAATACCACTGAAAGATAACTTCGAGTCTAGAGTGTCTGAGTGGATTCTCAAAGCACGGGCATTAGCTATCTGTAAGTTAGCAAATGGCAGTCCAAAGTATTGTTTACAAGGGCGCGGAAGCATTTCGCCGAGAGTAAACGCGAAAAAAGAAAATCAGTAATGGATTTCAAACGTAATAGTCTGATTGAATTATATTTAGCTGAAAAATAACAACCAGCGATTGTTCGTGTGCTCGAGCACCTTAAAGTAAATAAAGTTTTTGTTTATCGCACCATTACTCGTTACAATGAATCTGGTAGTATCGCGAAACGTCATGGAGGTGGTCATCAAAAGACTGCAGCGCCACGTGAAATGGTTGAAAAAGTGAAGAAACGACTTGACTGAAATCCCCGACGAAGTGCCAATCAAATGGCGAAAGAACTGAAAATAGCTGACCGTAGTATCCGCCGCATACTGAACACTGATCTCAAAGTCAAACCTTACATGGTCCAAAAGGCGCTTGATTTCGAACAAAAGTAGCAACAAGTCAAACATGAGAGAACGAAGAAGTTGCTTCGCTTGGCCGAAAGCGGCCAATTTCCGAACATTGCGTTTTCTTACGAGAAGATTTTTCAAATTGCGCAATTCGTTAACTCCCAAACCGATAGAGTTTATTTGACCGACCGTTCATACGAGATTTTGAGTCATCGATTGGCCACCAGGAGGAAGCACCCGCCACAGCTAATGTAGGTTTGGGCCGCTGTAACCGCAGAGGGGTGCTCTTCAATCGTTTTCATCGAGTCTGGCGTCAAGGTAAATTCGAAATATCTTCGGAAAAGTATTCTGAAGGTTGCTTTGAAGTCGTGGGCAGACGAACATAACGGTGGCAGACCTTGGACGTTTCAACTGGGCTCGCCATCGTCTCACAAAGCACGAGTGAACCAAGAATGTCTAAAAAACAAGGATCCGAACTTCATTACGTCCACACAATTGCTCTCAAATTCACCAGACACGAATCTGATAGATTATTCTTTTTGGGCCATTTTGGAGAGCTAACGAACTAAAAGATTCGCCAGTCTCGAGACGCTGAAAAAGCCATTGTCCGCGTAGTGCAAGTCACATTCGGGCAGCTTGCGATTCGTTTCTGGAGCATCTCAAGGCCATAGTCAAGGCAAAAGGTGGTCATATCGAGCAAAAGTAAATTGATTCTTTATTTTGTATTACTTTCACACATTTTTTACTTTGAATTGAATAAAAGTAATTTCCAAACTAAACTTATGGCCTTTTTAATTGGTTACACTTCGAGTGCCAGACCCTGTATATAGCGACCGGTTCATTTGATTAGAGACAATTATTTTTATGGAACAAAATTTTTATTGAAGTATTTCATGATAATTGAAGTAAAGAAAATAAACCTGCATCAAAGTAATTATTCCATTTAACGGTATTTCGAGGCAGTAAAAATTCAGCAGTTGTAATATTGTGCTTGATTTATTGATCCACTTGAATAGACGCGCTGACCAAATAAGAAAAAATAATAATAAATACAATATAGGAATTTTTTTCACCATTTAAAACTTAATAGTTTGTGCTGTTACCTTGTCTATAAAATAAAAAAAAAATAAATAATTGGCGCGTACACTTCTGTTAGGTGTTTGGCCGAGCTCCTCCTCCTATTTGTGGTGTGCGTCTTGATGTTGTTCCACAAATGGAGGAACCTACAGTTTCAAGCCGACTCCGAACGGCAGATATTTTTATGAGGAGCTTTTTCGTGGCAGAAATACACTCGGAGGTTTGCCATTGCCTGCCGAGGGGCGACCGCTATTAGAAAAATGTTTTTATTAATTTTGCTTTCACCGAGATTCGAACCAACGACCTCTCTGTGAACTCCGAATGGTAATCACGCACCAACCCATTCGGCTACGGCGGCCACCATAAAAATACTTCCTAAATATGTTGATGAATGATTTTGTACAAATTCTCCAGATAACCTAATGAAATTTCAGGCCATGCCGTTTTAATGATTCAAATCAAAGCATTTTTGTCTTCAAATTGTTGCCTATTCTCATACACCTGACGAACAAAAGCCATCCCCATAGATTTTCAATAATGTTCAGATCTGGAGAATACAGTGGCCAAGCTAAAGTTTCAACGTTTTGGGAGGCAATCCAAGTTTTGAGCGAACTTGAAGTGTGTACAGTTGCGTTATCCTGCTGAAAGATACAATTAAGAGTTCCAAATGTTTTGCGGATCTCGGCAAAGGTGACTCCAACAGCGCCTTATTGGTGTTTCCCGTCATTGTGTAGTCTACAATTTTCAATTCGAACGCGCCTTAGTCCGATATTGCTCCCCGTACTATATACATACAGATATCACCACCTTCACGTCTATGATGTCGCCTCAAGTACGTTTTCTCCTTTCTTCATTCTTAGAAGTAGAAATTGTATCCATCTGGCCCATCCAGATTGAACTTCTTTGCGTCACTAAATACTACTTTTTTTCCCATTCACCGGGATCGTTATTTGTAACAGAACTCCAAGCGAAGTGGCCCCTTGCAATCTCGAGCCGGCGTTCTTTGCGAAATCTATTCAAAGGTGTATTTTTTGTAATTTTTTATGCTTCAGATGTTGCGCTTTTAGACTAGCCCTTTGAACGGTGGCTTTGCTGGCTGCAACATTTGCCCTTTCTCTAATTTTTGCTGTTGAAAGGGCGGAAGTTTATGCAATCCTAAGGATTTTGCGGATTTCCTTCGGTGTCAAAGCCATCGCAATTCTGCCTTTGTAGTTCTTATCATAGAAGACAACTTGTTTTACGTAAAGATCCACACCATTGGGACTTCGACTAATCTTTTTGGCAATTTGGTGATTTGTAAGTCCCTCTGAGGCCAAGATAGCGATTTGTCCTTTTTCACGATCTGTTAAATCTTTTTGCTTTCCCATTTCATTATTAAGACGTTTTCGACCAAACACGATGAATGCTTAAAAGGTTAGGGGTCGTCAGAATTTTCAAAAAAAATCATTTTTTTTGCATTTTCTTAAAGTAATTTGCACCGAAGCTTGCGTGTCTGTTTTCACTAACGGTTGCAAGATGGAATCGGGAGTCAGAGCAGGGGTTTTTTCTAAATCAGCCAATTTATCTGTCTTCTGAAAACTGCCGAATACTGCTAGTGTTTTTCAAGCAGTAGTCTTTGCGATGCTGCAGGCATGTAAAATGCTTAAGGAACGCGGAAGCGAGGGAGATATTACATAACATTTTCTCTGATAGTCAAGCCGCGCACAAGACACTGACGACGTCATGGTGCAGAACGAAACTAGTAAACTCCTGTAAGGAGGAGATCAAATCTCAGGCTGTGCAGGTTACATTTCTCTGACCTGGATTTCAGGACATAGGAACATAGAAGCAAATGATATTGCTAATGAGCTTGCCAGGAAGGGGACTGAATTGGCCTCAGAAACCTCCTACCTGTGCATAGGCATCCCCCTGATAGTTGTTAAAGGGAAACAGCAGAAAAATACAATATTTCTCAGGAAAGCACAGAAGATATGGAGCTCCATTTCTTCTCGCGCTATTTCGAAAACCCTTTGGCGCCAGTATCTACAATATATGGAGGACTCAGAAAGTCCTAGTGACTCCACGCCATTCAATTTCCAAACTCGTAGCTGTGGTCATTGGACGATCGGCACACATGCGGAAAAGCTAGGGTGACCATTCCACCACCATTGCAGAAGCTGTGGGGACCTTTCAGAGAAGGAGCCTGTTGAACACTTTCCCTGTAAATGTCCGGGTTTGGCAGCTAGACGATTAAGGCCTCTAGGTGTTACTTTCTTCGACAGCCTGCGGTATTGATCCAACCTAAATTCGTTACATCAACAGCTCTGGTTGGCTGTAGACATCTGCCCTTTGAGGGTATCATAATGTTATCAAGACGATGTTCTAGGGCTACTTGAGACTGGAACTTCGACCATATCACCTACCTACCTAAAGTATAATATCTTAAAAATATTGTGTGAAAATTTGAAGTGAATCCGACAAATCCTTTTCGAGTTATTCAACAACTAACAAAGGATACTCAGGCGCTCCGGAGCTCGATAGCAAAACTTTAAATGCGTTTTTCTCAAAACTATGTTTTTTGTACTGGTGATCACTGTAACTTAAAAACCGCTTGGTAGTTTTAAATAAAATGTATGTATACTGCTTTTGAAAAACATAAAAAACTCGTGCCTGATCGAAGGATTGTTTTTTTTTTAATTTTATAAAATAAAGCAATTGACTAGGAAAAAAATGTATCACTTTTTCGGGGCTCCGACTGCCCCTAACCTCTTAAAAATGCGATCTGTTTTCACCGCTTTAATGCGAAAATAATATAGGCTAACTGAGTGCCTCTACGCCGTGAATAGCCGATTTGAAAGTTCACGTTAGAATTTATTTCAGGAAACTCTGTAATCCTTACATTTTAGAGACATGATGCACTTAGCAGTTTTATATACAAAAAAAAGACAACGGGCAATATTTTTGTGAAACATTTTAACCCTCTAACTCCTCAATGAATGGACATTTTTTGATTGGTTTTGGTCGAAAGGGGAAAATACTCATAATAGAGGGATATCATAGGATAAAATGAGCCTCGAAAATATTTGCCATAAAATTCTACAATAAATCACTTAATATACCAAAGCTCAGAATTAAACTTAAATGCCGGAAATAAATTAAAATAGAAAAATGTGTATGTATGGGGGTGAATACATGAGTGGAAGTATTAAAAACGGGATTTTGGGAAAATTCCACATAAATTCCCACACAAAGAAAGCTTTATATTGTTAATAGACATTTCGCCATTTATTTTATTTATATTTATTAAAACAAAAGCAAAACAAACGCTAGTATCGGGTCTCTAAGTGTTCATTTTTTTTTGAGATATTCAATATAAATTCCATTGCGTATAACAACGAAAATCAGGTTAAATGGCATCACTGAAAAATTCGCATATTTATTTTCAATATGAAATATTTTCTTTTTAATTTGCGCTTCTTTGTGTTGTGGTTAGCGCCGCAGGTGGTGAAAACGAGCAATCAAATTAACGCTGCTGCCAATGCAAACAGGTGAATGAACACAGAACGAAAGCCGAACAGCATTTAGAATATGAATCTTTTTATGATGCAAAGTAGATTTGAGCGTTCCAGGTTGTAGTTATAAAAACTTGTGAAATGATTTCCTATACATAAATTGTTTAGTGTTTCAATTTGCATTTAATCTGAGGCTATAACAAATTGGCGATTTTATGGATCATTTGGGTGTTTATGACTTTTTTTGCGATTGACGTACATACAGATATACACATACATGTGTATGTGCTTATACAAGGTGGCGCAAAAGTAACCTTGCGATGTTTTGTGGCTGTAATTTAAAAAAAAAAATTAAAAACTTTGATTCTTCTTGTGGATTATTTTTATTTGGTCTTTTAATTTTTTTTTACATCACGTCGAGAATATGATGTCATGTAAATGGCCGCCGCCACAGTTGATTGCCATTTGAGCCCTTTTTATGGCATTTTCCATCACTTTGGCCGAAACTTCCGGCAATAGGTCCTCACATTCTTGACGGATATTGTCTTTAAGAGCGGCGAGAGTCTCAGGCTTGTTGACATAAACCCGCGACTTCAAAAAGCTCCACAAAAAGAAGTCTGGAGCGGTCAAATCAGGCGATCCTGCTGGCCAGTGCAAATCGCCAAAACGGGAGATTAGGCGCCCGGGAAATGCATCCTTCAGCATATCGGTTGTGGCACGTGCAGTGTGTGCCGTTGCACCGTCCTGTTGGAACCACATGTTTTCCAATCCCAATTCATCAAGTTGCGGCAAAAAGAACTCGTTGATCATTGCTCTGTAGCGCTCACCATTCACAGTAACCGTTTGGCCCGCGACGTCTTCGAAGAAAAAAGGTCCTGTGACTCCCCCAGCGAAAACAGCACGCCATACAGTGACTTTGAGCGGGTGTAATCGGTCTTCGTGGGTTACACGCGGATTTTCAGTGCCCCAGAAGCATAAATTTTGCTTATTTACGTACCCGCTAAGATGGAAATGAGCCCCATCACTCATGATTATTTTTGATGAAAAATCATCTTCCTCTTGGTGGTGGTTAAGGATGGCTTGAGCGTATGTTAGACGTGATTGGCGGTCAGCAGCTAACAGCTGATGCACCGTCTGGACTTTGTACGGAAACATCTTCAAATCTTGTACCAAAATTCGCTGTAAAGACCGTCGACTGATACCCATTTGCGTGGCACGTCGTCTGGTCGATGTCGACGGCGCTTCCATGACATCTTCGGCTACAGCAGCAATATTCTCTGCAGAACGGCTATTCCGGGGTCTGCCACGCCTGGCAGCATCTCGTGTTGTGCCAGTCCCTTCGAGGCGAGCAGCTAAACGTCGCAGTGTTTCACCAGTAGGCGTTGGACGGCGAGGAAATCTGCGACGAAATTCACGTTGTGCCAAAGTCACCGACCGAGTATTGGTCAGCAATATTCCGCGTTCTGGAACAGTATAGCGTAACATTGTTTATTAACGTGTATTTCGCATGTGTTTACTACACAAATGTCAAAACAGGACTGACATTAGGGGTCAATCGAAAAATTTATTGTATACAATTTTCTGATAGGAGGATTACTTTAGCGCCACCTGTTACATATGTAGGTATGTATGTAGATAGGCGCTCGGCTACGGGAACATTAACTTAAATGAAACTGGATTAAACTACTAAGCATAAACATAACCACTTCCAATGATATGAACAGACCGAGTCTCCATCAATTTTCATGAGTCTGATTTAGATTTTATTAGATTAACTTTGCATGTAAAAAAAATTGCTGCATTTGGGCGTTGGAAAATTCGCTGCACTATGTTGAGAAGCCTTTAGATTTCTCTGGTGTTACTGTGTGACGCTCATTGCGGTCTACTAGTTAGGTTAGGTTAAATGGCTGCCCTAGCTCAGGGCACACTTGGACAAATATTGAAAATTCGTCCCTTGTGATGCCATACAGGGGAGAGGAGAAGGGAAGGAAGAAGGAGCCTTGGGATTAGAGACGATGATGACCATGCATTTTACGACGACGCCGACGGTGGGCTGATGAGCTTCACCAAATTTGTGATATTTAGACCCGCTATATCCGCAGGCGTGGCGAAAAATGAGAGCCCAGATGTCTACGTCTTTGCCAAACGATAACAGGGCAGCTGGGAAGAAGATGTTGAGATGATTCCACCTCGTCCTCAAGACAGCTTCTGCAGAACGGACTTGAGGCAACCCCAAGTCTCACGGTATGAACACCTAACGGGCATTGTTCGGTAAAAAATCCACCAAATTCGAGAGCTGGGGCTTTGTTAACCTTAGGAGATCCCTCGAGTGTCCCCGATCTACCCGCGGCCAGAAGGATCTCGCGACCTTGCACGTTTGCGCACTAGCCCAGTGCTCGTTGAGTTGACTCGAAGCCCATCTTTCCAGGAGCAGACCACTGGTTCTTAGAGGAACCCCAATTATCTCATTTCGCGACGAAACCGTCTCCAAAGTTCCCTGTCTAGCCAGCTCATCAGTCTAGCAGTTTCCCTCTATGCCGCTGTGACCAGGAACCAAAATGAGCCTGATATCGAAGTATTCCGATGCAATCGAGAGAGAAGCCAGATATTCCCCGACCAATCTCGAACGAACAAACAACGAGCCCAAGGCCCTAATTGCCGCTTGGCTATCGGAGTAAATATTTACTTCCTTAACGGTAATTGCCGAGGTGAGCATCCAATCCACTGCTTCCTTAATTGCGGATATCTCCGCTTGGAAAACACTACAGTGGTCCGGAAGCCTAAATTTAAGTCTGATGGGAGGCTCCTTACAGAATACTCCCCTACCAACCCTTCCGTCCAACTTCGAGCCATCCGTGAACATGTTTGTCATGCCTTGCCGCCAAATTTTGCACCCCGTCCACTCATCCCTTAAGGAAATATGAGTAGAAAACGATTCGCTCGGACCTAGCGTGGGTGTACAGTGATCCAGCACCATGGGGATGAACTCAGAATTTTTAAGAATGCTAGAGTGTCCGTAGCTTAAGTCTGATTGCGACGCGTGCAGCGGTAGTTTTTCCTACAATGTGCATGGGTGCCACATTCAGCATAGCGTTAAGCGCGAGAGTAGGAGTGGTGCGGAGCGCCCCACTGATTCCAATGAGGGCAGACCTTTGTACCGTCTCCAGCTTCTTAACTGATACCATCCTTTCTAGCGAGTTCCACTAGACAAGGACTCCGTATAGCAAGATTGGTTTTATAACCGTGCTATGAAGCCAATAGGTCACTTTAGGCGGATGCCTTATCTTTTGCCGATAGCGCCCCTGCAACCATACAAGGCGACTGTTGCCTTCCTAATGCTCTCCTCAATGTTTGGCTTCCACGGAAGACCTCTGTCAAAGATTAAGTCCTAGGTACTTCATCTTGTCAGAGAGCACCAATGGAGCGCCCACTATTGAGGGGAGAAACACTCTAGGTATTTTGTACTTGCTCGTAAATGAGACAAGCTGCAGAGGGTTTATCGAAAGGCCGCAATTTGCGGTCTAATTCATAGCTAGATTCAGATAACCCTACATCAGTTCCATCAGAGTATCTAGAAACTTTCCTCTGACAATAAGTGCCACGTCATCCGCGTAGGCAATCACCTTGCAGCGCCTCCTCTCCAGCTCCTCCAGCAGACCGTTAAGTACGCGAGAGAAAACCACCTTACGGAGTGCCTCTGTTCACTTGCCGGCGGAGAGAGGTGTCGCCCCATTCTGCCACGACCGTTCTATCGCTAAGCATCATGTGGATAAGCCTTATAAGTTCGGTTCCTACTCCTAGTTTACCCAGCGACCTGGTGATTGCCTCCGGGAGGACTTATTAAAAGCCCTCTCAATGTCGAGGAAGGCGCCTACAGTGAACTTCTTCTGATGGAGGAACACCTCCATGTCCTTAACAATTGTATGCAAATCAGACTCTACCGATCTGCCTTTACAGTAAGCATGTTGAGCGTATGACAAACGCCCCCGAGGAATTTCACTCCTTATCATAAACAGCGCTTTTTGTACCAAATCGTCACGGGATAAGAGAAATGGCACTTATACATTAGTATGAAGTAAAGAAAGGAGTGGGTGACACAGGAAGATACTCCAAAGCCGAGAGACAATCCGGATCTTCATCCAAAGAAAACCATGATATGTGTTTGGTGAGACCGGGAGGGCATGGTGCACTGGGAAAGAATGCCACGGTCAACACCGAGCTCTACATTGCCCAGTTACACCACGTGAATGAGGCTAATCGACTGAAAAAACCTGATCGACATGATCAAATCATACTCCTTCACGACAACGCCAGTGTCCCATGTTGCACAAGACGTCACAGCCGCTCTTCAAGAGCGCGAATGGGAGGTTCTTCAGCATACGCCGTATTCTCCGAACCTTGTACCGACTGATTACCATCTCTTCCGGTTCCTGTCAATCCATATGAAGGGCGTGAATTGTTACTTTCGATAACGAAGAGATCCTTAAAAACTGGTTCAACTACTTCTTTGACACCAAACCAGGCGATTTTTGGCGGAACGGCATTAACAAATTGATCGAGAGGTGGGAAGAGGTTGTAAATAGCAACGGCGAATATAAAGGGTTTTCCAATAACAGATGTTATTTAAATAGATAAAAGGCTATCGAGAGGTGATTAACTATTTTTTATGGGCGGAATTGGATGGTATTGATCTGGACAATGTTTATTTTCAACAAGACGGCGCTATGTGCCACACAAGCAACGAAACCATTTGTCTTTTACGGGAAAAGTTTCCGGACCGTGTTATCTTTCGAAGAGTTGATCACATTTGGCCACCGAGATCATATGATTTAACACCTTGTGACTTTTTTCTTTGGGGCCACGTGAGAGAGAGGGTCTATGCTAACAGCTCAGGGTCGATTCAAGACCTCAAAGATGGAATTCGTGAGGCTATCGAGGACATCGAGCAGCCACTTTGCAATTCGATTATGGAAAATTTCATGAAAAGGATATTGTCCAGAAAGCGTGGTCGTGGTGGTCATATGCCTGTTGTTATTTTCCTCTATTAACGGCATACCTTCCTCTTTATAATGAAATAAACATCCGATCATTTATATTAAAAAATATCATTTTTCTTTGAATATCAAAATAACACCTCTTATTGGAAAACCTTTTATAATTGATAAACTTTTTTATATAATTATTATTTTTTTTTTTGCAAATAAAAGCCTTCGGAAAGTTTAGTCGAGCCTTTACATCGGAAAAAGTTCGAAAAATTGAGTCCCCTTTAAATCCAGAGGAAAAAGGCACGCCCAATATTTCGCTGCTAGTGAAGAGAAGAATACCAGATAATAGAAAAACTGATACCACCTTCTACATACTGTGGTATGGTCTGGGTATAAATACGAAGCCCATTTGCGATGCCTTGAGAAATAAGTCAAGATAACTTCTAAATTATACACAAATCAAATTGTAACCTGAAAAATTGTAACCCCAAAAAGTCAGAAATAAATAACTTCAACCGAAAACCGAAAACCATATTTTAAATGCCATAGAAATCCAGTTTCTTTCACATAAATTTATTGGGCTCACTTCGGTTGTGGCTCAGTACACGTCGCACTATTTGTCACTGTCGGCGGAGTTCTCTTTTAACTTTTGATAAATTCGCAAATAAATCGCAATTAACATATTAAAGTAAATGTCGCGCTCGATTATTAACCGTTTGAATGAGGAGGAATATCGTGTTTTTTTCTTGTACTTTCTCGACTTACCAAACGTGAGTGTATTTGTTAATAGGTCCGTTTTTTGGTGATGTGCCCAATTTATCACACAAATATACACAAATATTATACACACATACACATAGCTATTTTTATATGCGATTTGTTGTGGGGAGGATCGCACCCGCTGCGGTTCTGCGCTTGCAGCGGCGTATCAACTTTATAATCAATTTTTAACTTTATTGTCATTGTTAAGTGTCGTCGAAATTACTTGTTGCTTGTAATTTATATGCCAAACATGTCATGCGGCAGTCAGTTGGTCGCGTTGGACATGTCAGAGCTGTCATTTCAGGGAACATAAATTCGATTGCATGACTACGAAGCGCATACGCACGCATACACACACACACACACGAAACAGTGGTGGAACTGTGAGGGAGTGACGTTTTCAGGTGCAATACCCATTTTCAGTGCTCTCGCATAGTCAAATTTGGATTCGTATTTCAGGTGAATATTTGATTTGTTCAAACTCTGAGGTTTGGCGTGTGAAATTTCTATTTTGAAGAAGGTTGGAAGGTTTTGAGCTGAATATTGGACCATTTTTTGTATCGCTTAGCGCAAAAAATTTGACTTTCTTTAACCCTTAATCCCCTAGGTACGAATTTGATTTGAGAAACTATTTTTCGGTTGTGTGTGCAAAAGCGGTACACTTAACGTAGGATCCATTTATTTCTAAAATATTAGATTAGGTTAGGTTGAAGCGGTTGTCCTGTGGGACACACTCAGGCTCATAGCCCATTGTGATGCCGCGTGGGGAGCTTGCCCTATTTCTCCTAAAATCAGTGTGTAATTTTCAAAAATTTTAGAATATCTCCCATTTCTGCAGAGCTGAGATCTTCCAATTCTTTAAAAAATGGTTTGCCTAGAATAGTAAATTTACGTCTGGATGGAGCAGGACAATGGCAAAGAAGGTGCAAGATTGTCATGTGCTTGCACATCCATCCTTTGCGCGTGCCTACCTATTAGGTAATGCCCCATTAGGACTGAAATCAGTGGGCTAAGACTATGTTTATTTTGGCTTAACAGAGATTCTGTGCGTTTAGCATTGAGAGTCGGCCACAGTGGACGGGCGATTTTGCAGGTGGCTTCATTACGCCATCTTTCGTTCGCTTTCCTTACGATTTCTTCAAGGTTGAGTAGCTTCCATGTTTGTAAGGGTATGCCATTGTCTATGTACTCATTGGTCAATTTGGTGCCGGGTCCCGCTGAATCATCGGCTCTGCAGTTATCCTCAATGTCGCGATGGCGTGCAACCCATATTACCCTTAAGCGAAACGACCCAGCCATCTCCTTAAGATATGTGCGGCATTTCAAGGCTATTTTGGAGATTGTCGACTGTTTTGTGAGGGATTTTATAGCCGCCTGGCTGTCAGTGAAAATGTAGATGTCATTTCCAGATATAGCATAACACTGTACCACTGTGTCGCGGCTTTCATTATTGCTCTCAGTTCGGCCTGAAAGACATTACAGTGGTCGGGGAGCCGAAAAAAGAAGGAGATCCCCAGATGCTTGGAGTATATACCTCCGCCCACCCTGCCCTCGAGCTTTGAGCTTTTTGTGTATACATGGATTGACTCGCGCTGTATTATCTCGCCCCATTCCTACTCATCTCTCGAGGGTAGGAGGGTCGTGAACGTTGTAGTGACAAATGTAGGCGGGAGTGCATAGTCCACCAATCTGGTAAGCTCCGAAGTGCCAGCTAGGATTTTGCCGTGACCGGAGCTCTTATTTGACCACTTACTTAGAGTGTTCAGACTTATTGCCGCACTCTTTTTCTTCTTACGCGATTTTGGCCGTGTTTAACAAAGCGCGCCAGTCGTTTCTTTCTCGTGCTAACCGGCGCCAGTTGGACACACCAAGTGAAGCCAAGTTCTTCTCCACCTTATCTTTCTAACGCAGGGTAGGCCTTCCTCTTACCAGCTGGTACCGCATCGACTATTTTCAGAGGCGGAGCGTATCCATTCGGACGACATGACCCAGCCAACGTAGCCGCTGGATATTTATTCGCTGCGCTATGTTTATGTCGTCGTAAAGCTCATACAGCTCATCGTTCTATCGCCTGCGATATTCGTTAGGACGGGGCACGGGCAGATAAGAGCCTCATAGAGTGTTAGTTTTGTTCGTCGAGAGAGGACTTTACTACTCAGTTGCCTACTTAGTCCAAAGTAACACTTGTTGGCAAGAGAGATTCTGCGTTGGATTTCAAGGCTGACATTGTTATCGGTGTTAATGCTGGTTCCTTAATACACGAAGTCTTTTACTACCTCGAAATCATAACTGTCAACAGTGACGTTGGTGTCGATACGCGAGTGTGCTGATGTCTGGGACACATTGGCAGAATGCCGGATGAAGTAATGCCTCGCAAAGTTTTGGATGCGTGCCTTTTTGGTGAAAATCGAAGAGGGCAACGGCGGAAAAAATGGTTAGACGACGTTGCAGATGATCTAAAAGGCATAGGAGCGACCAATTACCCGAGGATTGCTATGGACTGTGGACTCTGCATGATGATAATGATGATGATTTTACTATTTGTATTCGAATTAACTTGAGATTTTGCCCCAACGTGAAAATCATATATGAACTCGAGAATCATAAAATGGCAGATCACACAAACCATGAGACACCTAATAGAAGCATGCGACGCCGCCATGTCCAAAACGAGGCCCAACAAGCGCAACAGCGAACCAGTCTACTAGTGGACAGCAGGCATTGCAGAACTGCGCAGCCAATGTATACAAGCAAGGCGAATCTACCAACGATCTACGGGTACGAACAGTTTCCAAGAAAACTAGCTCCAATATAAACAAAGAAGCAAGGCCCTAAAAAAGGCAATTAAAAACAGTAAACGCCGATGTTTCCTCCAGCTATGCGACGATGACGATAATGATCCTTGGGGCCTCGGTAACAGGCTTGTTATGAAAAAACTTAAAGTCTTTAAGCCACTCCCAACAACATGCCCAGTTATACTGCGTAATGTAGCAGAAATTCTCCCTGTGCAAGACTCTATACGAAACCACGAATTAGTAAGATCCTGTGAAGGCGATCAAAATTTGCAGCTAACAATCAAAGAAGAACTCCTCATGACCATAAAACGGATCAAAAATAATAAAGCTCCAGGACCGAATGGAACCCCCCTTAAAAGTTGCTATTTAAAGTCGTACCGACATTTTTGTAGATCTCTACAATACATGCCTAAAGGAAGGTACATTTCCAACCCAGTGGAAGTTGCAGAAACTGGTTTTAATACCGAAAGGATCCAAGACTGCGGAAGATCCTATAGGCTACCGCCCCCTGTGCATGCTTGACACTGCAGGAAAAATCCTGGAACGACAGATTGCAGTTCGTCTGGAGGCTACTATAGAAGATGTAGGCGGTGTATCACCCCGACAATTTGGATTCCGGAAAGCCCGTTCAACAACAGATGCTGTGTCTGCAGTCAAAACTATTGCACAGAAGGCAATTGAAGGTACTTGATGGCTATACTGGACGTTAAGAACGCCTTCACTACGGCGAATTGGAGCGAAATTCTGATCACGCTTGAAAATTTCTACCTTCCAGGGTACATTCGTAGGATTGTCGCCAGTTACCTTCCCGACAGAACTCTACACTATAAAAACGATGCTGGTGTAAAAGAGCACTAAATAACTGGCGGAGTTCCACAAGGCTCAGTTCTGGGACCCTTACTTTGGAACGCCATGTACGATGGAGTTTTGCGCCTCAATCTGCCTATAGAGTCACAAATCATAGGATTTGCTGACGACACAGCTGTTGTAGTCGTGGCTAAAACACTCCGTCAAGCCGAAGAAACATGCAACCACGCTGTCGGCATGGTAAAGGAATGGTCGAGGAACAGTGGTCTAACTCATGCGGACCATAAAACTGAAGTAGTATTAATTAGCAGAAGGAAGATTGTGGAGTCAGCCAATATAATGGTGGGCGACCATGGTATAGAATCAAAGCCATTCATTAAGTACCTGGGCGTAATAACCCGACTAGAAATTTTGGTAAGGCGGTGATTAGGCGCAAATAAGGCAGACCGCATTCCAAATTTGCGCCTCATAAGGCTGCCAAACTAGGCCCAAGTCCCGAAAGTAACGCCACACCAGACCGGACCAGATGGCATATATCCTGCCATGCTGAAGGAGGGTGCAGAGTTCGTGATAGCAGCCCTGAAGAAAATCTTCTCGGCATGCCTGGCACTGGCTTACATATCACGCTCTTGGAGGACGGTGAGGGTCGATTTCATCCCAAAGGTTGGAAAAGACGACTACACCAGCCCCAAAAGCTTTAGACCCATCAGCATGACCTCTTTCATGCTGAAAAGTCTCGAACGACTGGTGGAACTGCGCATGCGTCAGAAGTCGCTAAT
Organism: Anastrepha obliqua; assembly: GCF_027943255.1. NCBI lineage: Eukaryota > Metazoa > Arthropoda > Insecta > Diptera > Tephritidae > Anastrepha > Anastrepha obliqua. The sequence goes on along the minus strand of NC_072893.1, from coordinate 24,764,935 downwards.
GGCTCACCCTCTGTCTCTATTTCAGCATGCCTATCAGAGTGGAAAATCCTGCGAGTCGGCACTGCAAAACCTTGTTGCTAGCGTAGAGCTGGCCATCGACAGGAGGGACTACGCTGTGGGCATCTTTTTAGACAAAGAGGGGGCGTTTGATAATGCCACTTTTGATAGTATGTGTAACTCTGCTAGTAGGCACGGGGTAGACCGGGTGCTAGTAAATTGGATTCGTTCGATGCTGGCCCAAAGAATCGCTTCGGTGCGAGCAGAGGAAGATCTGTTGGTGTCATCTGGGGTTAATAGAGGCTGCCCCCAAGGCGGTGTGCTGTCTCCATTGCTCTGGTGCATGGTAATCGATCCTCTACTCACCACCTTAAACGATTAGGGAATCTACGCACAAGCATAACACTGGAAAAGGCATTTAGTAGGGCCTACAAAACGTCCTGCCCTATAAAATTTAGCAAAAAAACTCACCCTCCTTGGTGGAGCAGTGAGCTCTTAAAACTAAGGGAAAAATCTAGATCAACATTTAACCTCAGCTACTCGACGGGAAATTGGGAATTGTACAGAGAAAGTCGGAGACAGTACAAGAAGGCAATCAGGGCCGCCAAAAAAGAGAGCTGGAGGGAATTTTGTTCGTCAATCGAATCTACTAGGGATTCTGCTAGGCTTAGCCGGGTTCTTTCCAGAGACCACTCTATGGCTTCTTGGGTCAAGAAACCTGATGGAACTTGGACTGCTACAGCAGAAGAATCGCTAGAGCTTCTGCTAAACACGCATTTTCCGGGATGCAGCGCTTACGAAAGTGAGAGGGGAAACATTAGGCGGAGCCAATATAATCCACAGCATCTTGCAAATGAAATCATTACCAAAGAAAAAGTTGCATGGGCAATCAAATCTTTCTCACCCTTTAAATCTCCGGGGCCAGATGGGATCATTCCAAAGATGTTACAGGAAACCTTGGACTGTATCCTACCATGGCTAGAGGAAATTTTTAAAGCGTGTTTAAACTTAGGCCATATTCCAGACAGCTGGAAACTAGTCAAGGTCGTCTTCATACCAAAAGTAGGTAGAAGAGGACATGAATCAGCGAAAGACTTCAGGCCAATCAGTCTCTCGTCTTTCCTGTTAAAAACTTTTGAAAGGCTTTTGGATACGCACCTCAGAAGCTCTTTGGAGAGTTCTGGTATATCAACTGCACAACACGCATACCTTAAAGGCAAATCTACGGAGACGGCGCTACACGAGGTTATCGGAACAATAGAGGGCTCTCTAGAGAGCAAACATTATACCATGGCGGCATTCTTGGATATCGAAGGCGCCTTTAACAATGTTAGCACAGATGCCATCCAACGGGCGTTGATAGACCTGGAGGTGGACAGTTGCATTAGTAACTGGGTCATCTCCATGCTAGAAACGAGGATCATCAAAGCTAATATGGGTAATATCAACATAACCAAGAAGGTCCACGGGGGCACTCCTCAAGGGGGAGTATTATCTCCACTTCTTTGGCTATGTGTGATCAGCAAAATCTTAACAAAACTTGACGGAGGTGGGGTAAAAGTGGTGGCGTACGCTGATGATGTGGTGTTAATGGTGTCAGGACTGTGCCCAAATACGATCAGTGGGATCATCCAAAGGGCGTTAGGCGAGCTTAACTCTTGGGCCACAGGATGTGGGCTAAGTTTAAACCCGCGTAAAACAGAACTTATGCTTTTTACCACCAGATACAAGGTACCAACTTTCACCCTACCAAACATCAACGGACAAACTCTGTCACTATCAACCAGTGCAAAGTACTTAGGAGTAATTCTGGACTCCAAACTTAGCTGGAAGTTAAACGTCGAAGAACGGGTAAGGAAAGCAGAAATTGCTTTATATGCCTGCAAACGTATGCTTGGAAGAAGATGGGGTCTTCAACCGAGGCATACATTATGGTTGTATAAGGCGGTTATACGACCCATTCTATCGTATGGTTCGGTAGTTTGGTGGAAAGCTCTAGGGAGAGAGTACAATACCAAATTACTCGGCAGAATACAAAGATCAGCCTGTGCAATAACGGTCGGTGCAATCAGATCATGTCCCAGAGAGGCTCTCAATGCTCTGACACACGTTATTCCCATAGACCTACATATAAAGAAGACGGCAACCATGAGTGCATTTAGGTTAAATGAAGCGGGTCGCTGGAAAGAAAAAACTTATGGTCACGCTAGTCTATTATTGCGACAAACTCAGTTAACCTCGGTGAGGACTGACTACATCGTCCCGATGGTAAAGTTCAATAGGAATTTTGCCACACTCTTTCCATCTAAAAAAGAATGGAATAAGGGACTCTCTCTAAACAACTTCGATACCACAGTCTATACAGATGGCAGTAAAATGGATTGTGGTGTTGGAGCTGGTATATATTCTCATAGACTTGGAATTGAAAAATCTGTGCGTCTCCCGAATACCAGCAGCGTCTTCCAAGCGGAAGTACTAGCAATTGGGGAAGCCTGTAGGTTACTAATCGCAGATTTTTCTTTTAAGGGCAATATCGCTATAATTTCGGATAGCCAAGCCGCAATCCAGGCGCTGGACGCGACTATAACAACCTCTAAAGTGGTGGAGCAAAGTAGGAATAGCCTCACCAACTTGAGTGAAAACCATAGAGTAACCTTGATTTGGGTCCCGGGACACCGGAACATAGAAGGTAACGAAAAAGCTGATGAACTGGCAAGAGGGGGATCTGCCATGAATAGCGCTCTTGCAGTACCAGTACTCACTCCACTAGGTGCGGTCAAGAATGCAATTTCCCTAAAATACCTTCGAATTGCAGATTGTAGATGGAGAGACCAGACGAAATGCAAAATCAGCAGAACGTTATGGCCCACCTACAACCTCAAGCAATCGTTGACATTAATAAACATGAAACGACGGGACACCTGCAGACTTACGGCAGTCATAACTGGCTTCTGGTCTATCGGAGAACAAGCCGCCAAAATGGGTATCCCTCACAACACATACTGTCATAGTTGTAAACAACCGGAGGAAAAAGAAACAATCTTTCATTTCCTCTGTGAATGCCCTGCCCTATGGAAGGACAGAATGTTAACCCTGGGCAAACCGCTGTTCGAGAGTCTCGAGCAACTGTCTGGCGTAGACGTCAACAACCTAATAAGGTTCCTAAACCGCACAGACTGGATATAGTCCTGCTGCAAATAACTGTTAAACAATTTGGTAACGAGGATGTGGCAACAAAATGGTGCGGAAGCGCTAGTTGGATTCTGGATGAATCACCACTCTAACCAACCAACCAACCAACGCACAAGCATATGCGGACGATGTTGCTTGTTTGGTAGCAGGCCCTTCGCTTATGAACATCTGCAGGAAAGTGCAGAAAACTCTGGATCGCATTGACACTTGGTGCTGTGCGAATGGGCTATCGGCAAATCCCGCCAAGACTGGTATTGTCCTCTTTACCAGAAAGAGGAAGCTTGATGGACTCGTTCTGCCAAAGCTTAAAGGAGTCGCAATCCAGCTATCCAAAGAAATTAAATATCTTGGAGTAATCCTCGATAGTAAGCTCTTATGGAAATCACACGTTGAAACAAAGACATCCAAAACACTGACAGCTTTCTGGCAGTGCAAAGGTGTCTTTGGGAAAACGTGGGGTCTCTCTCCTAGCAAGGTCTTACACGGCTATGATAAGACCCATTATCACCTATGCATCAGTGGTCTGGATGAGTAGACTCTCTGTAGTGGGAGTCAGGAGGACCTTATCCAGAATACAACGCACTGTGGCCATCTGTTGTACCGGAGCTTTTCCGACTACTTCAGGCCCGGCACTAGATGCTCTGATTGGTTTACCACCACTTGATGCTTTCATCCAAGGAGAGGCCTTGAAGGCCATCTGCAGACTGAAACACAGTGGGAACTGGTACGGCCCTTGTCCGGCATTGGAACACAGAGAAGGCATGGACATCGATCCAACGATTCTCTCCATGCCCCTTGACTCCATGCCATCAAGAGTCGTACTTGAAAAGAGATACAGTGTAGTGCTACCAGAGGCTCAGTTGTGGGGAGACTCAGAAAATGAGCCCGGTAAACACTGTTTCCGCATTTTTACGGATGGCTCCAGGACCGAGCATGGCTCTGGCTCTGGGGTCTACGTGGAATCCAGCGGGACAAAACTGCACTTTGCTCTTGGAATGCACGCTTCTGTGTTTCAAGCGGAGGTGTATGCAGTTCAAGAACCGATGAACTTTGTTGTGGAAAAACGATGGAGAGGCAGATCTGTATTTGTCTGCAGGGACAGCCAAGCTGCGCTTATGGCCTTAGACAGCCCTCCAACCACATCAGGGGTAGTGAAGTCCTGTAAATCCAGGCTGAACTATGTCGGTAGACATAATAGCCTGATGCTAACATGGGTCCCGGGACACGTGGGTATCGCGGGTAACGAGACCTCTGACTCCTTAGCTAAGATGGGCTCTGAGGCCAACTTCTTTGGCCCAGAGCCCGCTTTGCCAGTCCCCTCTGCGGCCATCACGGCCACGGTTAGCAAATGGGTAACTACCACCCACAAGCGAGCTTGGCAGGCTGAGAGAGGCTGCAGATGGACAAAACTGATGTTACCTGTCATGTCCGATCGACTGTCGCAAACCCTTCTGTCATTAGGCAGAGGGTAGTGTAGACAGCTGTTTGGACTTATGACGGGCCACTTTCTGTGGGAAAAGCACATGGAAAGGTTGGGCATCTCTGCCCAGCTTGTGAAGAGGAGGATGAGACGGCGGACCACTTCCTGTGTGTCTGCCCCGCCTTCGCTCGAATCAGGTTTGAGGTCTTTGGCACTGATGTGTTAAGAAGCGACCATCTTGGCTCCTTGGCACCACAAGATCTACTCAGATTTCTTCGGAGATCGGGTAGATTTAAAGAAAATTAAAAGGGAATCCAAGTCTAGTACAATGGACTCAATTAATGTCTGAGTGCTGCACTTGCTAGTTGTCCCGACAAAAAAAAAAAAATAATAAAATAAAAAAATAACCCCACACATCTGCATCATTAGGCGCAGGTTCGAAAAACCGAACTTCGGTAATACTCCGGATGCCCTTCTAAAAATCAGTTAGGTATTCCAATTTATGCCTAAGCGAGATACTGCCACAGATTTTCGTGACCACAACCAAATTTGGTATTGTTCTGGCATGCCAGTCTTTGCCTGGCCTAACGTGGGCCTGGTAAGGTAATAGTGAGGCGTGCCTCAGTAAGGCCAGCCTAATTCGGGCCTAACTGATTCTTCGGCATGCCTCATTGTAATTCTAGTAGGGAATTGACCGTAAACTTAATTTCAAAGAGCACTTGGTGTACGCGAGCAGTAGGGCAGCAGAAGCAGTAACTGCGCTAACGCGATTAATGATGAATATAAGAGGCCTAAGGCAAAACAGCAGGAGCTCCAGCATGGGCGGAAGTCACAAATTACAGCTCATATGCGAAGTGTATGAAATCGGTGTACCGATTGAGTGCCCTCAGAGTGTGCTGCGCGTTTCGCACGGTATCGGAAGGCGACATTATGGTTATAGCAGGACTACTCCCAATTAATCTAATGGCAACAGAGCATGCTGAAATCTACCAAAAAAAGGCTACTTCAAAACGGGTGACAATACGCAGGATAGCAAGAGAGCATAGCCTGCGTTCATGGTTTGATTCCCATAATTTCCAAATGGGTTAACCGTGAACATGGACAGTTAGATTACTATCTGACCCAAATACTGACAGGACATGGGTGCTTTAAATCCTACTTATATAGGAAGATTACCCGTATTGTTCTCTTTGTGCACCAACCGCAGAAGACGCAGAACATGTTTCGTTTGTCTGTCCGCGATTTGCGTTAGAAAGGGAGGAACTAAGCAATAGGGTGGGAAAGCCAATTACGGCTGATAACCTAGTGGATTTTATGTTTATATAATATGTAATATTTATGTAATATAGCAAAAATAGTAATTTCCAAACTGCGTCGCGCTGAACAACAGCTCATATCTTCATGAAGAGGCAATAGGCCGCTCCCCAAAGCGGGAGTAATAACTTGAATTTTTCAATAAAATACAAAATTCAATAAAATTCAATGAAAAACAATTTAAACACACTTTTAATTAATATTTTTCAAATTTTAATAAATCAGCTACCAAACATTGGACATCTTTTTCAACTCCACTCCGACCCCTCCTTCCAAAAATGTTTGACTGGCCACTGGTAAGTAATAAATAAGCAGCTGGCTAAGGAGAAATTTATGTTTTTTCTTTTTCATCGAAATAAAATCTTTGTTTTTGTGTTGTAATTTTTAATAAGTATTTTGCATACTAAGATGTAATAATAATTTTATTTTCTTTTGATTTGTAATTTCATAGGTTTACATACAAATAATTGAATTAACGCTACAGAAATACAATAAATAAACAAACGAACTATAAATATAATAGGCCATAAAAATGCAGCGATAAATTCAAAGAAATAGTTTGTTAACAATGCAAAGTTAGAGAGAAAAGCAGCTTAGGTTTAAATAAAATCAATAAATAGAATCAAAAACAAGTTTCGAAAGCGGCTACTTAACTAACTAACTAACGGCGTTGTCCGTTAGAGACGCTAGAATTGCGCTCACAGAAACTTTTGTGACCGTTAACACTTGGTGAGCACCTCTTCAAAAGGTGCACTAATTTTTTATTTTGATTTTCACACAGACATATACATAGACATTTGTTTTTATCAAGCGCTAAATGCTTCATCAGTTGTTGTTGTTTTACATTCGTCGCTCACTTAAATCACTACTTACACTTTTCTTCGTTGTACTTAAAAAGCATTGAAATACTACGAAATACTTAAAAACAAGGCGCACAAAACTTAAGCAACTACGCACTGATCCCTTAGAAATACACATACACAGACACACAAGCAGTAAACGTAATTTCTAAATTCATTGGCCAGAATATATTAATTAAATAACAACTTAAAGTATTTTTGTTTTGTTTTTGTTTTTCTTCGTTGTTATCCACTTTAATCAGCAACTTCACAAATTGTTGAAAAACACCCTAAATTAAAAAGTCTCTATTTAAACATAAATTACTTGATTTTCTTACTTACATATACATAAATACATACATACATACATACATATGTATGTGTTTAAATTATTATTTAAAAAAAAGTCATAACAATCTTATAATTCCTCCAAACACCGCGCATTGGTGAGCATAATTCGCGTTAGGCGCCACACCTGCTTCGCCGCGTTTTCCAGCGCTCCCGGCGATTTGCCCTTGAAGAGGTCCATGTTCGGCAGAAAGTAGTGAGGACACCGACGGCACTGCAAGCAAGAAATCAATTGTAGAAATATGCCGTTAATGCGATCGGCAATGCAGTTCTCCTCCCATTCCATTTCGCGCGGATGCTTCTCACACTCATACAACAACAAGGTCTTCAGGTGATACGAAGTAACTGGATTGCCCGGCAAATCCAAATGACGATCACGAAGCGTCTTCAAAATACTCAAACAACGTCGTCGGCTGGCACCTAAAAAGAGAAGGAACAGTTATACAATTAATGAAATGTGAATGTAAGATTTGCATTTGCATAATACATGTAAACATACATCTACGAGTAGACTCGTATTGCTCTCAAATTCCTACTGCGCAAATATTAATTCGTACCCCTAAGTTGTTTTTTTTTCTCTCTCTATCTTCTATAAACCCCATTGTTGATGGTGTTCGACTTCTTTTTCTTCCATATAAAACAATTCGACTATACGAAAACACTACAATTTGTATGGGAGAAAAAATGTGAAACCTTAACGAAAAAAATTGCAGAAAATCAACGCTGTTTTTTACTCACTTGAAATTTGCACTTTTCTGCACTAAAATTTTATAAGCTATAATACTGAATAGCAAGAAAACTTTAACACGTTCATGCCGGCGCGTACCACCGGTGGCTCGCACAAGTCTGCTCCATGGGGCGGCGCGTACCACCGGTGGCCCGCACAAGATTGCTTCATGAGGCGGCGTGTACCACCAATGGTACACTATTAAACGGTACCTATGAGATGAGATGCCATAAACGACTACCCTTATGAAAAAATTTCGTTTTATGACCTGCAATCGCTTCCGATAGAGCGAAAAGACTTAAACATTGCCGTCTGTGGGCGAAGACCATGAATAACAGCGCCGGCGGGAACGTGTTAAGTTAAAACGCTGAAAGTTTTGATACAATTTTTAAAAATTTTGTAAAAAGTTTGAAACTTTGCGTTATATAGTTTTGGTTGTAGTATGAAACAAAGTCTATTAAACAAAGATAAATTCCTTTAATTTCTCTATATTCTTAACATATGTGGCCGCCGTAGCTGAATGGTTTGGTGCGTAATTCGAAGGTGCCCAAGTTCAAATCTCCGTACATGAAACACCAAAATTATAGAAAAAGTTTTTTCACATAGCGGTCGCCCCTCGGCAGGCAATGGCAAACCTCCGAGTGTATTTCTGCGAAGAAAAAGCTCAAATAAAACCATCTGCTGTTCGGAGTCGGCTTAAAACTGTAGGTCCCTTCATTTGTGGTCCTTCTATACTGATGATCTAAAACTGTTTAGTAAAGTAACTCGCCAATCGGATACTTCTTCAGTATAGCGAGATTTAATCAATCTTGTCACTTGAAGTGACCAAAATTAGCTGTTACTTAGTATAATATAAATAAATGTTTTCATGCCACCTTTTCATGCCACCTTTCTGAATGTTATTTCTTCCTCTTATACTCTTAAGTTTCTTTTGAAACGATAATTACGTTTCCAAAAAGTTCGTGCAAAAAAAAATCGTGTAAAAAAATAATTAAAAAACATCTCACTTTATTTGCTCTATGAGATTCAAGAAAAATTCATAAAATATTATATTAAAAATCGTGTTAAAACAAAACAATTCGTGTAAAATAATATTTTTTTAACACGTGTTAAATGAAATTCGTGTAAAATGGGAATTAGGTGTACTTTATAAATCGTAGTTCTTTCTAAAGTTGAAGTTTTCTGATCTACATGTGACATTTAAATCTGGTTTACATTCGTAGACCTGTTAGTCAGAGGCGTTAGTTTCTGAGGTGCTAAGCAAGGAGTTTGAAAGACCTCTATACCAGAAAAATGTTTTATGACTTCCTAGTTCGTTCTAAGCTCGAATATGCGACTTTGGTTTGTAATCCGATTTGTGGCTCTCATTGAAATAAAATTCAAAGAGTGTGATACAATGAAATTTTATTCGATTCGCTCTACAACCTCTTCATTTCTCTGATCCACTTGCAGTGTTTGGTGCATGCTAATAAATTTAATTAAGGGTCAACACCATTCATTGATGCTGTTTTTGATGTTATTTGTGGTTCTGTTGATTTTCCCGAAGTTTTTCAGTAGATCAACTTCAATATTTCCCACTATCCATTTAATGTCAAAACTGCCAAATCAAACTACTATAACTTTGCCCCTATTACAAGGGCTCTTACTGAGTTAAATAGTATATACAGATTGCTCGACCTAGATTTTGCTATACCAACATTTCTTTTCCATTCGAGAATTGCGTTCCACTATTCGTAATAAAAGTCGTTGACTTAATCCTTTCTTCACTTGGTTTGTTTTTTTTTTTCAAATAAGCAAATCAATTTTGAAATTGAAAAATAGTTAAATTTTAAAACGAAAAAAGCAATAACACTGCATGCACCGACACTTTCGGTTTTTTCACAAAAATTTAGATATTTCGAGTTTAGATGCACGTAGAATCCCAAACTAAACTGATTTCATATTTTTGTCAAACCAACCGTAACTGGATTATATTTGGCTGAAAAATCACAACCAGCAATTGTTCGCGAGCTCGAGCACCTTAAAGTGAATAAAGTTTTTTGCACCATAACTCGTTACAATGTCACTGGTAGCATCGCGAAACGTCATGGAGGCATGGAGGTGGTCATTAAAGACTGAAACGTCACGTGAAATGGTTCAAAAAGGGAAGAAGCTACTTGAGCAAGAGAAGTGCCAATCAAATGGCGAAAGAACTGAAAATATCTGACCGTAGTATCCGCCGCATACTGAAAAATGATCTCAAAGTCAAGCCTTGCAAGATCCAACAGGGGCATGAACTCACACTAAAGCAACAACAAGTCAGACTTGAGCGAAGGAGTTGCTTCGCTTGGCCGAAAGCGGTCGTTTTCCGAGTGTTGTGTTTTCTGACGAGAAGATTTTTCAAATTGAGCACTTCGTAAACTCCCAAAACGATAGGGTTTACTTGACCGACCGTTCATACGAGAATTTGAGTCATCGATTGGTCACCAGGAGGCAGCACCCGCCACAGGTGATGGTTTGAGCTGCTGTGAATATAGCTGAAGCCCCGGCTGCACTTCTAGATGTATGAGTAGAATTTAGTTGAAGGTTTCATCATATTTTGAAAAAGATACAGATGATTTTAGTTAAACAATTTTTATAAGTATATCGGTCAGTCCAAAAGTTCGTGCTTTTTTTAAAGGTGGTTATAAAGTTAATAAAAAAGATGTTTAAAGTATTTATTAATCAATAATATAATTTCCTTCATTATTTACAATGTCTTCCAAACGTTTAGGCAATTTTGAATCCCCTGTTCAAAAAATGTCCTTGGAGCCAAAATACGCTTCGATATCCCTTTTTATAGCTTCTTTTGAGGAGTAGTTCTTGTTACTCATATGGGATTGAAGTCCACGGAAAAGGTGATAATCACAAGGTACGATATCCGGAGAGTATAGTGGATGCGGCATTAGCTCCCATCCGAGCTCGTTCAGCTTGCCTAATGTTTGCCTCGCGCTATAAGATCTTGCGTTGTCGTGGTGAAACAAAACTTTGCGTCTATTCCCTAAAGACGGTCGATTTTTGTTAAGTGCCTCGATCAGGTTTGATAGCTGATGGGAATAATAATCAGCAGTTATCGGCTGGTTTGGTTCCAGAAGTTCATAATAAACAATACCCGCCATATCCCACCAAATAGACAGGATAATCTTCTTGGGGTGAAAGCCATCTCTAGGGGTCGGTTCTGGTGTTTCATCTTTATTTAACAATTGGCGTTTGCGAACAGGATTATTGTAAAGGACCCATTTTTCATCACCAGTAACGATACGGTTCAAAAACCTTTCATTTTCAAGCCGTTGCAGCAGCTGAGAACACACATTCACTCTCTGCTGAAGGTTGGCGACGGAAAGTCTATGCGGAACCCATTCTCGTAGCTTTGAAACCTTTCCCAACTGAACCAGGTGCCTGTCAACTGTTCCATGCGATGAATTTAACCTCTGAACTATCATATCGACTGTCAATTTGGGTCAGTTTCCATGAGTTCGAGAAAGGCGTCGGAGTTAAAGGCTTCAGGACGACCAGCACGAGTTACATATTCAATTCCAAAGACAAACTCATATTTTAAAACAGACGAAATTGATGAATTTGTAACTAAAATAATAAACAATAAGTAAAAGTAATTTGAAACGCATTTCCTGTTTTGCAACAGTTTGACTTACTTGACAAAGTGTGGGAAAGGAAATGCTGAATAAGATATTAACAATAATTTTGTAAAATTAAATTTTAAATGTCAAATAGGCAAATACATATGTACATTAGTTTAAGTCTGAATGTAATAATTGAACAAATAATAAATCAGTTGTTGAGAAGCCCTTCAAGGCAAAAGTTATCTCTGTTCTTTCTTTTTTAAAAATTCTGAGTAAAATATAAAATTCGCGCGGGGCATCCTCCACGAAGCAGTTAGCACTTCGGAATTTTGAAAACCACTTTTGCGCAGTCCTTACACTCACGGTATCATCTCCGTGAACAGTGTTTATTTCTGCAGCATCAGTGGTTGCATTTTTACCACTTTTATAAAAAAAATACAAAATATGCCTCTTATACGCGTACGAAGATTCCATTTTATTTTTTAACAACACGTGCTTCTATCCGCGATTAAAATCACTTGTTGAATGCTCAACATATCAGAGAAAATATAAATAGTTCCGTTATATTCCGCGAATAATTTTTTGTATGCAAAAATCGTACAAAAGTGAAATTATGGGTAAAATACGCACGAACTTATGGACTGACCTGATATATCACATTTCCCCTCAAATTTGACAAAACGGTTTTTTTGACTACATATTTTTGGCTTTAATGGAATATCTTCGGAATTGCCTACTGTGAAGGAGTTTTATTTTGGAATATGCTGCATAATGCATGAATTAATAGAACTGCGTAGTTAGATATAGGTTTAACTTAAACAAATTAAAATAATTGTTAAAAAAATGTTTACCTATATCACAAAACCCTAACTTACTCTATATACATTAGGCCGGGTCGATTTGTGGGGAAGCAAAAAAATCGCCCATTGCTCTATAAGAATCATATTCTAGGGATCAAAATAAGAAACTTTGCCGAAGAAACCATACCTCTAAAACGAATTCTGATGTCCCCCATGTAAAGGCCAAAAATGGTGATATTTTGAAATGATTGTTTGGGGAACCCCCCAGGGGAGTTCCAGGGGGTGTGCCACTGGCATGGATGGATCGGCCGTCCAAAGTTAGTGGGGGTCGGTCATACATTTAGACTCGATTGGAGCACTCTAAATGGGTCAAAGTGGGATGTTTCGTTCGATCCAAATTGGGGGACATCAGAATTCGTTTTAGAGGTATGGTTCCTTCGGCAAAGTTTCTTATTTTGATCCCTAGAATACGATTTTCACAGAGCAATGAGCGATTTTTAAATCGACCCGCCCTAATATACATATATTAGACAGTGGTCGATCTCAAAGAACAACATATGGAAAAAATTCGGTGGCAACAATCGCCTGAGTGAGGCAACAATTCAAAAGTTGGTGAAAAAATTTCAAAAAGCTGGTTCTGTTCAGAATATTGCTGTTTTTCACAAAGTTTTGCTAAATACCTTCAACATCGATAACTCGACGCTCTCACCAATTAGGCATCCACTACTCGACAGTTTGGCGGATTTATCTGTAGATCTGGTGCTCATTGTGGATATTTAAATTTAATGTAATTTTTCACACACATTTGTTAAGAGCCGTATTTTGAACGAAAATAGTGAAGCCTGAATGAATCTGAAATTTTGTATGTTTTACTTTAAAAGAACAGCGCCTTTGAAATACCCTTTAAAATTATAAAAAAATCTTAAATTGTACTAGAATTTTTGAAAAACTATAATACAATAAATAAAATAACTTTCGCAGACGTACATACGAACCTTCATATGAACTCATTCTTAAGGCCGAGTGAAAACCCAAACAAATTATGGCGTGATTTGCTCGAAGCTCAAGATAAATGATTATCTGATATTTAGCGATATGGATCATAAAAATGTTCACTGCTCCGCAAACAACTTTCGATTTTCATTTAACACAACACTCACTTCGGTTAGTTCACTGCCGACGGTAAAACGCGCATTCAATGGCGCTACGAGGCGCAGGCAGTGTGGCTTCCTTGTTGGCGCTTATCACCTTCCAACGAGTATTAATTTGTTGCGCCGCCTGACAGTTTTATGGGCGCATTTTTGTGTGGCGCGTTGTGGGTTATATGGCCTGCCAGCTAACAGCAGAAAAAAACTATGAAATTTCTTGTGCTAGATTCAAATACATAAATACATACATACATATGTGCATACATACATACATACATACATACATGCATACATACATACATAAATACATAAATACAGACGTACATACATACATACTTCCATACATACATACACACATACAAACATTCTTATTCCGATAGACTTTGATGTTTTCTGACTCTGCTTGTTTTCTAGTCACTTTGTTTTGCTTTCGAAGCGATAAGTTTATGTTAAGCTTTAAGTAAAGAAAGCAAAGATTTTATTGCATATAATAAATTAGTCATTCGTTAATGATTGGTGACATACGTCATAGCGCTCGTACATGCACGACTACAAGCCTCGCTGACTTAAAAGCTTTGACTCTGTTGGCGCTTACTTAAATAATTACTTTTCATTGGAACTGGATAAGTCAGATAGTTTTAATTGATACAAACGAATGGGTAATCAATTGCTGACGATAAATTTTTTTATATTATATTTAAAAGTATTACCATTTTGTGATAATTATTGCAGCTGTGTATTGATAAAAATTGTCTATCTCCGAACAAATGCGATTTTTAGTTTATGAAATAATTTCCAATAGAAGATTTAGAATTTGCATGATAAAGTGGCGATGGAATGAGAATTTAACGCGTTTGATTAGCCCTTCGTTGGGCACCTTTTTTAACACCTTCGGCGTGGCCACTCGATTCTGGCCGTTTTTCCGTTCCTTCCGAAGATCCTTTTTAAAAGGTTATATCCATAACTGGATAGAAAATTAAATTTCAGGAAGCTATCTGGAAGCTCGTTAGCGATAACAGAAATATGATATGAGATTCGAAAAAGTCTAGTCAGAAATATCTGGCCAGACCCGGGTGCCCAACGAACGGTTGGGAACAAGTTTTAGAAGCTAACATTCCAGGCGTTAATGGGTTTAGTCAGCTGACAAATCTTACAGCGCCTTAAGAGTGATCCAGCGGCCACCACGGTTCTTGTTTCATGGCCGGAACAGCATGAAATTCCCATTCCCATAATTTTTTAACGCATGCCGCTTTTTCCACATACTTGTAAAAGTCTCCCGAATATGTGCCTTGTACGGAACGGCCACCGTAGCCGAATGAGCTCGTGCGTGACTACCATTCAGAAGTTCGTAGGTTCGAATCTCCGAGCATAAAATAGCAAAATGATAAACGAAGTTTTTTCTAATAGTGGACGCCTCTCGAATGGCAATGGCAAACCTCCGAGTGTATTTCTGCCATGAAAAAGTTTCTCAAAGCACCATTTGCCATATGGAGTTGACTTAAAATGTGGGTACCTCCATTTGTGGAACAACATCAAGACTCACCCACAAATAGGATTAAGTAGTTTGGCCAAACGTCTATTATTACTTTTTTTTGAGGATCGAATTTCTCAAAATTGAATGCAAAACAAAAATTTTCAAAAATTAACACGATTTTTGAGCGACTTCAAACTGAAACTTTATTATATTATATTGTAAAATTGGATGAGCCACAAAAAAATATACGAGCTATGTTCAAAAAGTATCACGAATTTTGTTTTTTTTTTTTAATTATTTATTTATTTATTAATATCTATTTTGCCCCCTTCAACAGTAATCCCCACGAGATATTATGCAGTTGAGCCAACTTTTTTTCCAACCTTCGAAGCACTTCAAAAAATCACTTTTTTATCTTGTTCAGCTCCTCCTTCGATGCCGTCTTTATCTCGTCAATCGTAGCGTAGCGTCGTCCTTTCATGGGTCTCTTGAGTTTCGGGAACAAGAAAAATTCAGGGGAACAGGGGGCCAGTTCTGGGGAGTACGAGTACGGTGGCTGTGGCATCATTAGCGTGTTGTTTTTGGCCAAAAAGTCGCGCACAAGCAACGATGTGTGAGCAGGTTCGTTATCGTGATGCAAGAGCCAATTTTTGTTCTTCCAAAAATCCGGGCGTACCTGGTGGATTCTTCTTCTTCTTAATTGAGCGCGCCAATCGTTTCTTTCTCGTGCTAACCGGCGCCAGTTGGACACACCAAGTGAAGCCAAGTCCTTCTCCACCTGATCTTTCCAACGCAGAGGAGGCCTTCCTCTTCCTCTGCTACCACCAGCTGGTACCGCATCGAATACTTTCAAAGCCGGAGCGTTTGTATCCATTCGGACGACATGACCCAGCCAACGTAGCCGCTGGATCTTTATTCGCTGCGCTATGTCTATGTCGTCGTAAAGCTCATACAGCTCATCGTTGCATCGTCTGCGATATTCGCCGTTGCCAATAAATAAACGAAGTCTTTTACATCCTCGAAATTATAACTGTCAACAGTGACGTTGGTGCCGAACCGCGAGTGCGCCGACTGTTTGTTTGAAGACAGGAGGTACTTAATTTTGTCCTCGCTTACCACCAGACCCATTCGCTTTGCCTCTTTATCCAGTTTGGAGAAGGCAGAACTAACAGCGCGGTTGTTAAGGCCGATGATGTCAATATCATCGGCATACGCCAGCAATTGTACGCTCTTATAAAAAAGTTCTGCGGCTCATACGATCCTCTCCAACATCAGGTTAAAGAAGTCACACGACAGCGAGTCACCCTGTCTGAAACCTCGTTTGGTATCAAACGGCTCGGAGAGGTCCTTCCCAATTCTGACGGCACTGCTGGTGTTGAGCAACGTCATCTTACATAGCCGTATTAGTTTTGCGGGGATACCAAATTCAGACATCGCGGCATACAGGTAACTCCTTTCCGTACTGTCGAATGCAGCTTTGAAGTCGACGAAAAGATGGTGTGTGTCGATTCTCCTTTCATGGGTCTTTTCCAAGATTTGGCGTATTGTGAATATTTGGCCGATGGTAGACTTTTCAGGTCTGAAGCCACACTGATAAAGTCCAATCAGTTGGTTGATGGTGGGCTTCAGTCTTTCACACAATACGCTCGCTAGAACCTTATACGCGATATTTAGAAGGCTAATCCCGCGGTAATTGGCACAAATTGCAGGATCGCCCTTCTTATGGATTGGGCAGAGCACACTTAAATTCCAATCGGCAGGCATGCTTTCATCCGACCATATTTTGCATAGGAGCTGATGCATGCACCTTCGTCAGTCACCAGTTCGCCGTCTTTGTTCTTACAGGAAAACGCCCCGGTCTTAAAACCTTCTGTAAGCCGCCTGGTGGATTGCTTCGCGCAAATTGCGCATAGCTTGCAGGTAGTATTCCTTATTGACCGTTTTACCCTGTGGCAAGAACTCATTATGCACAACGCCCCTGCAATCGAAGAAAACGGTAAGCAAAACTTTTACATTCGACCGGACTTGGCGCGCTTTTTTCGGTATTTGTTCGTGCGGCAGCTTCCATTGAGATGATTGAGCTTAGGTTTCCATGTCATAACCATTAATCCACGATTCGTCACCAGCTATGACCCTCTGGAGCAAATTTGGGTCTTCGCGGGTCGCGGACAGAGTCCAACATCTCATTAGCAATGTTCATACGATGCTGCTTTTGGTCGAAAATGAGCAATTTTGGTACGAATTTTGCGGCGACCCGTCTCATGCCCAAATCATTGAAAAAAATCGAATCACACGAGCCAATCGATATGTCTAGGCCCTCAGCAACTTCTTTAACGGTGATTCGTTGATTGGCCAATGGTCGTTCACATATTCTCGGCCTTCCGATAAACGTTGCTTTGGTCCAAAGTATCATAGCTTCTCCGTATGACACCGCACTCAGTCAACATTCGGAATGAAAATTTGATACAGGTTCTTTGAACCATCTTTTTGAATAGGTAAAAATCTAAGGTGAACCGAAACACGTGCAAGGAAAGCAGCTGTCAACAATTAACTAAAAATTCAAAATGGCTGAACTCGTCGGCATGAGTGAGAGACATGAGTACCAACATATCGCCAAAAAAAATTGAAATTCGAATAAACGTAACCTGCGATAATTCAAAATTCACGAAGCGTTTTGAACACACCTCGTATATGTACTTGAAAATTTCTAAAGATTCTAATGAAGAGTTCAAATTATTTGAAACATTGATTTTTGTTTTTTGTGAATTATCAAACTTTGCACAAAAATTTGCAACAGAAAATACAATGTTTTTATGAAAATTACTACGCTCCTCCAGTACTTCCAGGATGTGGCGATAGATATACACTTGCCAGAAAAAGTATCCGTACACATGAAAACAGAGATTCCCCACAGTATGCAGCGACGACCCTCAAAACTAAGGAAATTAGTGTTGGCGAGAGCAAATCATCCTGAAACTTAGAAATGAAGGCAAACCATTCCGTGAAATTGGGCAAGTCACAGGAAGAAGTCACTCTTCTGTGCAGTATGCCGTGCAATCATACAAACAGCTGGTTCAATTGTGTCAAAGCCACGTTCTGATGATCAAAAAACGAAGTTGTGTGAGTTAGCTGGCATCGTAGAGATATCAGGCTTTATAATGCATGAGCATTTGACTATGAGAAATCACTGTTCAAAGTGAGTGCCGCGTTTTCCCACTGTTTTCTGTCATCAAGACAACGTCCGTGTCACCCACAAGCCAATCAAAACAATGGCAAAAGCTCATGAATTGAACTTCGAATTGCTCCCACATCCACCGCATTCGCCAGATTTGGCTGTCAGCGACTACTGGCTGTTCGCAGACCCAAAAAAATGCTCGTCAGTAAGAAATTTCGCTGGAATGAAGAGGTTATCGCTAGAACTGAGGCTAATTTTGGGGCAAAAGATAAATCGTTCTACAAAATAAAAAATGTTATTGGAATAGTAGAGCGGCGCTGGACTGATTGCGTTGTTCTTACTGGAAATAACGTTGATGAATAAAGGTAATTTTGAACAGAAAAAGATGTGTTTTCATTGCTAGGCCCGGGACTTTTCAGCCCATGTGTTATATGCATTTATATGTATTTACTTATATTTCCATCGAAAAATCATCTTAGGTGATGAGGTCCAAGCAAAATTATCAGAACTGGTCATTGATCTTTTATGGGAATAACACCTCTTACTGGGAAACCCTTTATCTTCAAATTTTTCAAAAATTAAATTTTTCCGAATTCACGTTCGTTTAAAAATTATTTATAATGCATTCAAAAAGATTTTGCATATTAGTTTTAAATTTTTCAATTTTGGTTCAATTTTTTTTTTTCATAACCTGGCCACTTCTTTGGCATGGAATATGCACAAATATGTGTGTATTTATGTATGTGTGAATATATTTTAAGCAGTCTAATATTTATGAATTTTGCGACTACGTCAATTACGATTTTATTTACTTATTAAAAATCTAAGTCATCAGTCTTCCTACGCTGATTTACTTTTATATGCGTCAATACATCTTTTCTTCTCCCGCTAGAAATTCTCCATTTCTCCACGCATTTTACTCACTCGCTCACCTAATTACACGCAAGTATCTCGCCTATGCGTGTCCGACTACCCAAGCCAACCCAAGCCATTCACCGTTGCTCGCCTCGTGTGCACGCTGTTCTCTCGATCGACCCGCGAGTGTCAGACCGTTAAATTAAAACAAAACAAATCATCAATACCCCTCATCAACACCGCACACTTGTTAAGTAGCCACAAAAAGCACCAAACCACTCGCTTAGTCTCCTCTCGTTTATTTACTAGTGACTTTATCTAATCGTTAGAATTTAAAATATTTTATTAAATTGGACATTTGCCTAAAGCGTTTGGTAATGAATGCGTGGATGAGTATTTGGGCATCAGCACAGTGAGGGGGCGCTGCAGTGGTCAAACAAGTTTGCTGTGGCCGCTGGTGTGAGACGACGCTCCCGCCGCGGTCGGACAAAGCGACAATTTTGCAGATTTATTAGCGAGCAAGCGAAGAAGTCCCACAGCTGCTGGCGAAATGGCGATTGCGTTTATGGTTGCATTTTGTTGGCGCGCTTATCTGTCACTTGGAATCTTAAAAATGTTTCACAAGAATTTATAAAAATGAAATGCTAATAAATACATTCTCGTACATACATCCATACATATGTACATGCACATGAAGTATATCCACACTGACATCTTGACATTTTTTGCTTTTTGCACGCGCTAATTAATTGCCAGTAATCTTGCATAGAAGATATTTACACAAATGTGCACAATGACAAACGTTTGATTAGGTAATGAATTTATCAATGCAAAGTAATTGAATTGAATTTACAATTAATCGTTGAGTTGTTTTTATCCGAGCTGTTACAATGAAAAATGAAAACATGGTTTGTGCAGTGAGCGCAAATACCCAGCAGGACTTTGGGAAATTGTGCTCACCATAAGCTTAGTCTAACAACAAGTCTCTCAGTCATCACTTGGAGAAATACACTGATTCCCTGGCTGTTGCCGCAATGAGTTGAGAGCAAGGATTGATCTCGCTTTGCTACTGCTCCGTACTTGAACAGTTGAGTAGTGGAGCAGGTGGCGCAAAACGCGAGATCTACTGTTTTACTTCGCTCCAAGGTACGTTTCGTTATTGCTTACTAAGTAATAGTAAAAATAAAAAAAGAAGTTCAGTGCTTGTAGTTGGGGTGGTAGCAAAAAACTTAGAATTAGCCGGAGAGCTACTTGCGAAATTATTCAAGAGTACTCCAACTACCGCTACTACTGTGACTTCTGTTGCGGTACTACTACTCTCATAGCTGCTATTTCAGCACTGTTCGTTTTTTGTTAGACGCATTTTTTATGCGTTTTTGCGATGCTACAGTGAAGATTTACAAATTATTTAGTAGAAGATCAGATTTCTACAGAAATTTATATGTTATATTTCGGAAATGTTGTAATCGGAAGGGTTAATTAGTAGCAAAAGTGCATCATGACCGTCAAAATTCCGATGTCTTTGTCTGTCTAGTCCAGGGCAAAAGTCTGGCTACTGTCTGGAGCACTACAAAATAGACACAGTCTTGGTTGCCTCCCTTGTAGTAGATATGCAGTTGTTTTTGTTTTTTTTCTGTCGGGACAGACTAACAAGTACAGCACTCAGACACAATTAAGTCCATTGCGCTGTACTCGAATTCCCTTTTTAATTTTCTTTAAATCTACTCGACCTCCGAAGAAATCTGAGTAGATCTCGGAGTGCCAAGAAGTCAAGGTGGTGGTCGCTTCTTAACACACCAGTACCAAAGACCTCAAACCTGATTCGTGCGAAGACTGAACAGACGCACAGAAAGTGGTTCGCAGTCTCATCCTCCTTTCCACATGCTGGGCAGAGTGCATTGTCTGAGATGCCGTTTCCATGTGTTTCGCCAATAGAAAGTGGCCCGTCATAAGTCCAACCAGCTGCCTAGAGTTCCTTCTGCTTAATGACGGGAGGATCCGCGACAGTCGGTCGGATGTGACAGTTAACAATAGTTTTGTCCATCTGCAGCCTCTCCCAGCTTGCTTGTGGGTTGAAGTAACTCGTTTCCTAACCGTTGCTGTGATGGCTGCAGAAGGGAGTGGCAGAACGGCTCCAGGTCAAAGAAGTTGGCCTCACAGTCCATCCTAGCTAAAGAGTCACAGATCTCGTTTACCGCGATATCCATGTGTCCCGGGGCTCAAGTTAGCATCTGGCTATTATGTCTACCGACTTAGGTCAGCCTGGATTTACAGGACTGGACTACCCTTGAAGTGGTTGGGGGGCTTCTCCTAAAACTCAGCAGAAAGGACCTGAGAGTACTGGTGGGTGTAATCACAGAGCACAAAACCTGTGGTCAGCATACATATGGCTGGCATGGGGGTCGTCGACAGCCCGATATGCCTATCCTGTCTTGAGGATGACGACACTGCAGAGAATTTTTTTGCTGTAGCTGTCCGGCGTTTTGCAGAATCAGACTTAGGATATTGGGTTGCGATGTGCTGAATATGGATAAAGTTCATACTATTTCTCTTCCGGATCTCTTAAAATTTATCAATGAATCCAAGAGATTTGTAGAAAAGTGATCTCAAACTAATTTTTCCGTCTTACCACCCACTTTTTGTCTTTCGTATCCCTATTCTTTCTACTAAAATCTATCTGGGTGTAGTACAATGGTCTCCTAACTGAGTGCTTGGACTTGTCCAACCCCCCACAAGTCCAGCTTAATCTAATCTAGGCTGAAGGTATGGCTGAATATAAATTAAAATTATATTTTTTATAATTCCGGAACGCTCTAATTTTTTATATTTCAGAAATGCCTTTAGGGTATCCAGCTTCAGTCCATGACCTTCAGGAGTATGTATGTGGTTTTAAAGGCGGAGTATTTATTTTCTTTTACTCCATGGCGAAGTGGCTTTGGACATGTCTCCCATTCAGTTGATTTGGACTGGCCCTCTGTGAGTATGAAATGAGAAATCTTAGAAAAAATGTCTACTAGTAGCGGCTGCCACTCGGCAAGCAATGGCATACTCTCCAGCGCATTTCTGTCAGCTTTTAATCAAATCCATCTGCCATTCGGAGACATCACAAAACTCTGTAGGTAGGTGCGTGTAAGGTGGCCAGGTCCAACGCATAGTCTGTTGATTGGTATGTGAAGGTAGGTAGATGAAATGGTTGAAATGCCAGTGTGGCACTCCTCAAGTAGCACTAAAGCGCCGTTTTGATACCATTCTGAGACCGCTAACAGGCAGATATCTACAGCCAGCCAAAGCAGTGGATGTAATGGTGAAGGTTGATGGGATTTAGGTTGGCGTACTGCCCCAGGCTGTCGAATAAAGGATGTTGATTGAGTACCCTCTGATTTAAACATGTCACAGTTTCCTAGAGTAAACTGGAGCTTATCATGACTACATGGTCCCAAATTGTTCCTCTTTAGACATGAACCACCAAGTGAAAGAAAAAGTTTTTTTTTCTTCTTTTACTTTCATTTGTCACTTTCATATTTTTACGTAAATTCTGTCATGAAAAACTTCAGGTAGAAAACTAACTGCGGTTTTGAGCAAGTAAAGGATGATCAGATTGGAGGTACTTTTTCCAACAAAGTTTTCTTTACAGCTCACACCTGACTACTGCCAAATTAAGTACATAATTTTTTGCAATATTCATTGGCATTTCATAATGGAAAAACTTGCACCTCAACAAAGTTTAATAATCGTAAAATTGTATTACGAAGATCAACGCTCTGTGAAGAGAGTTCATTGCGCGCTCAGGCCAACTTATGGTGTTCAGCATTAAGGCCCATTTTTGGATTAATGGCTACATCAATAAGTGAAATTGCGGTATTTGAGTTGAAAAGTAACCCGAAGAAATTCGAGAACAACCATTACATCAATTGAAAACCGCCGTTTGGTGCAGCCTATGGGCTAGAGAAATCATCAGCCCATCTTTCTCCCAAGACGAGGTTGGTCTTAATGTAACAGTGAATGATGAACGCTATCGCGCCATGATAAACGACTTTTTGATGACGTAAATTAAAGCTAGTGATCTCCACAACATTTTATTCCAACAAGTCGGCGCTACTTGCCATTAAGCTCGTGAAACAATGGATTTACTGCGTCGTCGTTTCAGGCGAACAATTTATCTCTCGTCTCTTCTCGGACCAGTGGAATGGTCACCAAGATCGTGTGATATCACACCTGTAGACTTCTATTGGTGGGGCTCTAAATGTTTTGTGGATAAACCAGCTTTGATTGAGGCATTGAAAGTCAACATTCAGCCAACTAAAGCTATTCACGAGATACCGACCGAAGACCGAAGCCCTCCAGCGAGTCATTCAAAATTTCTGTTTACGAATGAGCAAATTACGGCGCAGTTGCGGCCAATATTCTAAAGGGATTATTAAAAAAAAAAAAATTCCATTAATGATTCTGCACAAAAGTAATACAAAATTTCCAATCAATTGGTTTTATTTCAATTTAAAATCCGATACCTCTAAATTGATCACCCCTTATAATGACGCCTACTCATGGGATCACATCAAGTCGCACTGGTAGTCGACCAAACACCTGCCAAAGCATGTAAGCGCCTATTTTCCTTCCACAGACGCCACCAAGTGGACACCGGGAGTTGAACTTTTTGGCCAAATATTTAAATTTTGCTACCAACTACGTCAAAAGCTGATTAAAAAGCAATAACAACTTTCCGCTTAAAATGGCATTGACATCAAAAATCAAATTGAATCAATGGTTTGCAATTTATATTGTATTTTTTACCGCTATTCCTATAAGTAATCAATGAAATTCTCACCGTCCATATGGCCGCAGTTTATCGCAGCTGATTTGTGTGACGGCTGATTTGTGCGGTGTTTTGGAGGTTATCCATATCAGCACGATTAATTTTAATTTATAAGTCATTATATCAATCACGGTTTTATGGGTTGAAGTGTCGCTGATTACGCGCTGTAAATAATTGACACTTTTACGAAGTTATGGCGTTGAAAGTGCAGGGTTTTCCTCAAAACATCATGCGATTTTATGGGATTATCGCCATCGCTTCATCCGCCTCGTTATGCTGGACGGCTGACCCGATTTCCAAGTAATAGGGAAAGAAAGTGGTGAAGTTCACACCTCTCCAGCAATAACAGTCACTGGTTTTATTCATAAAAAAAAATTTATTCTTTTTAATTTTTAATTCAAAACCACAGGCAAATTGAAAGGCTGAACGAAAGTCGTATGAAGGAAAAATTTCTTTTGAAATGAAAAAAACGCGTGGTATAAAACAGGTGCAAAACAAGCAAAAATTGCATAAATGTCATCAAACGAAGGACCCTTTTAAGGGAGGAAACCGGTTTAGATCGATCAAAAAAATCGATTTTTTTATTGCATAAATCGTTAGTATAACTACTTAAGAATATGTTGTAAAAATTTTAAAGCGAAATTCGCATTATTCCCGATTCTATGAGCACTTAAGTGACTGCCCGTCGGTTCCGCACCGTAGTGCGCGTTAGTTAGAACGACGTTTTTTTCGAAACTACTTTTTTTCAACTGGTGGGCATTATAGCTTAAAGAGCTATAGTTCTAAAATTTTTTGGGATTTTTTCTTTATTCAATTCTAATCTATATGAACCTAATCCTGAGATTATATTATTATCTAAAATATGGTTTTTTAAGCAAAATAGATGAAAAATATGGTATAAAAAAAATACTTTGTGTTCAAGCGCCTCAAAAGCATGCAATTTTCAATATGTGTTA
The DNA here is from genome assembly GCF_027943255.1 of Anastrepha obliqua. Lineage (NCBI taxonomy): Eukaryota > Metazoa > Arthropoda > Insecta > Diptera > Tephritidae > Anastrepha > Anastrepha obliqua. The sequence goes on along the minus strand of NC_072893.1, from coordinate 24,740,278 downwards.
CCACAATTAGGTTCATATTCTTAGGCAACATGTTGTTAATAAAAAAAAAACTTGCTGTTGATTTCAGAGAAAAATTGCAACTTCGGGAATTCCCACCAGCAAGACACTCGGATGGCGATCGTCCATGGATAGCACGCCAAAATTTTGGCCTCTTAATCTGGTTTCCCCCCTTAAAGCCTCTCGAACGATAACGCGGGGTATAAATGAGGAATATAGCCCGAAGCAGACTTGTGCGAAGACGCCTTAATGAAAGTAAATTGTTGTTGTAGTGAGAATACATATATGGTAAAGCTATCTCGATATTCTCAAAAAGCATATAATAAAACTGGTGAAAAATTGGCTTCTCAAAGAAAAAATTGCAAGTTTAGATTGGCCAGCACTAAGCCCCAACCATAAACCTATTGAAAATATGTGGAACGATATTAAGGATAAGATTGGGCAAACAAATTTAAAAGTGCCAATGAACTATGGCAAGGAGTACACGAAGCGTGGAACTCTAATCCTTTTATAGAGAAATACAGAATAACACATGGGCTGAAAAGTCCCGGACCTAACAAAGAAAACACTTTTTTTGTTCAAAATTTGCTTTACTGATCAACGTAATTTCCCTCAAGAACAACGCAATCATCCTAGCGCCGCTCTATCATTTCAATTCCATTTTTTTTTGTAGAACGATTTATCTTTTGCCTCAAAATAGGCCTCAGCTCCAGCGATACCTCTTCATTCGAGCGAAATTTCTTATCGCCGAGCATTTTTTTAGATATGTGAGCAAACGCGGCACCCACTTTGAACAGAGATCTTTTATAGTCAAATGCTCATGCGATATAAATAAAGCAAAGACTTCCCTCGAAATCTTTACGATGTCAGCTGACTCACGCAACCTGTGTTTTCAATCATTCAAAACGATGTTGCGGATTTATTTGATATTTCATGGTGTTATCGCCTCATTGCCTCATTTGGACGGTCACTGCGTTGTGCATCGTCGGTGTCTCTACGACCACGTTTGAGGTCAGCTAAGCATCGTTTTATTGTTGTTTCAGATGGTGCGGAGACCCCATGACACTTTGCAAGCCATTGCTTTGCTTGGACGGTATTTTTCCCCATCAAGAAGTAGTGTATAATTAAAACACGAAATGCTTTTTGAAATTCCATTGTTTTGAAAATATCAAAAGTGCGTTACTTTTACCACAAGAACTCCCGAACTAATGAATAGAATATCATGAAATTTGAACAGCTGTCTTTTTAAGGTTAGTACTAACTGAAAAAGAGGTGAATGCAATAAAACTCGTGCCATCTATGTGTTAGGCCCGGGACTTTGCCGCCCATGTGTTATGTGCGATGGAATTAGGCAGCAATTTTTTATTATTACTATGCTATCAAAACGGCGCTTTACTGCTACTTGAGTAGTGCCAGACTGGCACTTCAACCATTTCACCTACCAATTCATCCATGCTATGCTAACGACCTGGCCATAATATTATATGTAGAGCGAAATTTGAAGATAGGAGTAGAATTTAATGAGGAATTAGTTTTATTTTTAGAAGAGTCTGAATGTAAATCCAACAAATATGACCATTGTAACATTCACAAGCCAAATAACTTTGACGGATTTAAAATACAAATACAAATTATTGAATACAAAGAATGTGAAAATCTGTCATATCTTCTGAAAACTACTCTCGTCGACTCGTCAAATACATATGTAAGTAAATTTAAATGTGTCTGGATGTCTTCTTCCATATGGTTCAAAATTCTTACAACTATAAATTACGTTAGTTTGATTCTCCAAAAAAAGGAAGCAACGATTGACGTCGAGGTGAAAAATCTTGAAAGCCTTTTATTGCAGATCTACAGTCATTACGCAGCCAATGGGGTTCAATTTTGGAGGAATGTCGAACTGTAGCTGAAGGTTTGCCAGATACCTCATCAAGATTGCCAGCAAGTCGGAAGAAAAAACGAAGAAAAATGAAGAACTTGGGATTTTAAAGGAAAACTTCAGCGCCGAGGAAATAGATTTCAAAAGATTTCACATTTCTTGCAATGATGGACTCAATCATCGCTCGAATATAAGATCGGTTCATTTCAATAAAAACATCAACAAAATGTTTTCATTTTTGTGGTTGTTTCCCAAAATCGAAAACAAAGACCTCCAGGCGGCAGCTCTTGATTTTGTTGAAAGGTACCCTGCTGATGTGTCAGACGAAATTTCATCTGAGATATGTCACTTAAAAAGTGTATACAAGGCAAATTTCCCCGCAGATTCATTGTGTTGTATGCCTCCGTTCGATTTGCTCAATGCCATCACAACAAACAATTTGGGTACTCTGTTTCCAAACCTCTGCATCACTTTGCGAATATTGGGCACCTTACCAGTATCAGTTGCCAGCGCCGAAAGATCGTTTAGCGCTTTATCAAGAATTAAAAACTAACATCGTTCTTGTTCGACTCAGACTCGAGGTTCAGGATTAGCAACTGTGTATTTAAAATCTGAGTTAGCAAGAAAACTTGACTTTACTGATATTATAAAAGATTTTGCCTAGGCTAAAGCACGGAAGGCAAAGTTCTAAAAATTTTGTCCGTAATTTTGGAAAATTTGTAAGGCTAAGTCAATAAAAAAATTAAACTTTTGTAAATTGCGTTTTTCTTCGGATGTGCATTCGTGTTTTTTTAAATCGATCTTGATATTGATTTCATCAGGATACTTTTATATTGTTAATTATAAATATATATATATATTTATATGAATTAGACATAATTGGAAAGGGCCTGCATTTGCAATTTTCCTCCGGAGTCCGGATATGCTCTCTACGGCGCTGTCCATTCTTTCTAACTTGCGACGTTTTCCAGGTGATTCGGTTGCGCTGAAAATTAGCTGACTACTGAAAACGTTAATATAAAGAATTTCGTGCGCCAGGCAAAGAAAGATTCCTACTCGCCCTATTTTGTGCTCTTTTCTGAGTTGAGTGCAACATTGGAAAATTTGTACACCGTGGAAGGTTGACATTTTTTCGTAGAAACGAAATCACCCTAAGCAAAACTGGTGTTACTTTTTTCTCATTACCTACAGCGTTAGGCTAATATTTTTTAACTAAAAGTAATAAGCCGCGTATTATATTTAGACGTTAACATAATTTCAAATCGGAACTGTTTTCCCACTCCAAGTGATTCTCCAAATTCATGTGAGTGCGCTTTTAAGCGCTTGGCGCCTACTGCTTAAGTAACTAGAACGGCCAGCGCTGTGTGAATCACAGCAGCGCCGACGGTAAAACGGTGCCTCGCTTTTGGGCATAATCAGCGTGATTACTAAGCGCGCATTCTCTCTAAATATCATTAAATGGTTTCTTAAATATTAATTTTTTTCTTTTTCTTTGTTAAACTTTACAACGCACCTTGCAGCAAACGATTCTCGGCATCGGTGAAACTCAACACCCAGGCATCACCTTCCATGGCGGAGTTCTTGCCCTGCAACGCAATGCATTCCTTCGACAGCATATCGAAGCCCTCAGTCTTAACCTCTGCAACAATATTCGGATGCGGCCACGGTATGCCTGGCAAGGGCCAATGTGCCGCAGAGCGAGGCCACAGGCCGGCGCACTTGAAGGCGGGCGTAATCTGCACAATGATGCGTTCGCGTATACGTAATTTCACCTCCGTGGTGTCGGCGATCATTTTGACGATGTCGCGATAGGCGCACTTATCACACGCTTGCGCCACCAACGTTTGAAAGCGGGAACGTATTTTGCGCGCTGACAAATAACCCGACGCAGTGATGAATTCCACCCACAGCGACATGGAACGTTTGCGACCGTCGCTTAGCTTGAGCACCGCACAGCCGGGCAGTGTGCCATCGTCGACGAAGTTCAATACCCCCATTTGATTGAGATAAATGACTATTTCGAATTCATTGGGTGAAATCACTTCGAGACCCTCAAAGCGTCCATTGTAATCGTTGAGGGAGGAAATGAAACGCGGCTCTTGCACCTCGACTTCTTTGAGAACGTCTTGCACGATGCGACACACCTCGAGTATTTGTTTATGGATTTGTGCCTTGCGCACCTGTACACGATCCGCGCAATATTTGTTCATCTGATAGACCATCTTGGACTGTGCCGCAATCATATCCGATGGCACGAGCATTTTAATGAAATAATGAAAGATGTCTAAGGCTAAGCGAAGATATATTGGATCCGCTTTTAAGCGATTATAATGTGGCGTGTGTGTGTGTGTGGGTAAGGTTTTTTTGGATCAACGGTAAATCAATTTTAAAGTACCTAATCCCATTATTCCCTTAAAATTTACACTTTTTCAAATATTTTGTAAAAATTTTTCACTGCTATTTATTTTTGAATCACAATAATTCTTGATTGCACTCCTCAACACTCTTCACCAGTTGCTATTGTTGTTTTTGTTGCTTGTGATTTGCTTTATTTACTCGGTTACTGATTTGTTTTCACTAGAATTCATTGATTCTTTGCGGTTTATTATTTGGTTATCACCATTCCACACGCGCCATTCACACCCATCATCAGCCGTCGTTAACGCAACAATCGAAAACGCCACCGCCGTCGCGTTCAGGTTTATTCAGTATTGTGTACACACAACGCCAAGCTCCAATGTGGACTGATTTCGTATGGCGCACTCACCGCAAGAAAACCAACCTAACTTGCCCGCCGTCGCCACTTTGTTGTTCGTTGCTCGCTGTTCGCTGTGCGCTGCTCTGCGCTTGCAAATGCGAGTGCGCTCCACTATCGCTTACGCAAGTACAAAGCCACGCACTCCACACTGCCATCTTGCTCAGTCTCTCAGTGACTACTGCATGTAGTGAGTACTCACTGCTTGCTCTGCTGTATTAGTGTGAAAGAGAAAAGAGTATGAACTGTGGGCTTGGCACAAAGCCGGTTTGTGTATCTGGCAATGTATTTATGTGAATGTGTGTGAAGTTGTTGTTTCTTTTTATTAAATTTAAATGTTTGGTGTGTTGTTTTCGCCACCTCTCTTACATAAATACGCACACACATAGAAACGTACACAAATGTCTGATGCCAACAATTGCAATGGCAGTTTCTCATTGTTTCTATGTTTTTTGTGTGTGTTTTTTTGCGTGCCGTGCGGAGTTTGCGCTTTTCTTATTGGGATTTTCTACGAATCTCACTTTTGTTATACTCGTGGCGTATGGATGTGTGTGTGTGTGTGTAGTTGGAGAGATTGGAATGAACTCATATTCTTCTAATGGTATTATGGGATAATCCATTATTTACAAAAGTTTTAGTTGGAGGAGTTTGGTTGAAAAAGTTTGTATGTAGTTGGTTATGGAGTGGTCAATGCTAGCGTACAGTGCTTATGTTATGTTAAATAAAAACTACACAGTCTTGAAATTGAAATTTGAAATTGAAATTTGAAAAGGTCGAGCCAAGGTGCACCAGGAGATTTGGTGGCTCCTAAAACACTCAGGCTCACAGTTTTACTCATTAGCAAATTTTTGTATGTACAGCTGTAATTTATATGCCCAAAATATCCCATTATACCCAGAAACATTATTTTTATTTTTATTATATTAGAATTTTTTTTTTTGATAATTTTAGAAAAGTAGGGGAGAATGGTTCTCAAACTACAGGGTTGCCCATATTCGACGGACTCATCTGGCAACCCTGTATCTTTTGACAGAGTCGTCAGATCGCTTAATGACATACCGCGTTGGAAGCGTCAGTCCAAGCAGATTTTTACCATGGAATAGTGCACGCCACACGAGCGCTCCCAAATTGTTGAAATTTACATTCAACAAAAGAAGTCAATTGTGAAAGAAGAAGAAGAAGAAGAAGAAGAAGAAGAAGAAGAAGAAAATTGTGATGCCAATTATTCGTCGAAAGCGTATTAGGTAGTTCTGATTTCAACAAGACGGCGCTCCACCACCCACATCTCGCACCACAATCGATTTTTTGAAGAAACTGTTTCCTCGTCGTTTGATGCCGAAAAATGGCGATTTTGACTGGCCACCGCGTTCGCCCGATTTAACGCCACCTGACTTCTTCTTGTGGGGATATTTAAAATCAAAGGTTTATATTAATGAGCCAAAGACCATAGAAGAGCTCAAGAACAACATCTGTGAGGAAATAGCCGCTATTCCGGACGAAATGTTAGCTAAAACTATGGAAAATGGTGCAAAACGGGCCCAATACGCCGTACAGGCTCAAGGCGGCCATTTGAGAGATATCATATTCAAAAAGTGCTGTCAACAAATCTACTTGAACCAAATAAAATGATTATTATCGTCAACATCAAAAAAATTGTGATTGATTAAAAAAAAAAACACATGGGTCCGTCGAACATGGGCAACCCAGTATTAACACCTCCACCGAATGCACTGCCGAAAAGGTAAGTTATGGTGCCAAAAAGCAATTTTCCTGCTACATAGTTTCCACTGTCTATAAGAAATCCGCCTCAACTCTTAAAGGGATAACAGCTCTCTAGCAGCCGCCATCCAAAAACGACCTAGGATAGATAGTTAATTCGGTGGTATTTTATTTAAAAAAGATTAAGATTTCTTTTCACAAGTCTCCTTTCATATATATTTAGACTTAAAAAATGTGTTCATATTACTAGGATGCAAAATTGATGATGGTGACAAGAGAGTGAATCTCGTAAAGTATTACATAAAAACTTAGTTTGTGTAGATTTAACTTAATTTAACTTAAGAAAATTATTTGTCAACTCGTCAATTTTTTTTTGTGGTGCTTTTGGGCTGCATATTTTCAGCAGTTCAGCCCATATAATGCCGCAGGAAAAAAGTTCTTTTCACAAATAATTTCTACTTGAAAAAATATATAAATAAATAATTGGCGTGTACACTTTTCTTAGGTGTTTGGCCGAGCTGCCCTCCTATTTCTGATGTGCGTCTTGATGCTGTCCCACAAATGGAGGGATGGAAGGACCTACAGTTTCAAGCCGACTCCGAACGGCAGATACTTTTTTATGAGGAGCTTTTTCATGGCAGAAATATACTTGCAGGTTTCCCATTGCCTGCCGAGAGGCGACCGCTATTAGAAAAATGTGTTTCTTAATTTTGGAGTTCCACCGAGATTCGAACCAACGTTATATTCCTATTACTCAGATGCAAAATGGATGATGGTGACAAGAGAGTGAATCTCGTAAAGTATAAAAACTCAGTTAGTGCAGACTTAACTTAATTTATTACTATTATTATTGTTATTCCATACTGCTTTAGGAGCTTAAGGATTCAACAAAGGTATTCCAAACATTTCTATTTCTAGACATAAATCTCAGTTTATTAAACGATTTTCCAGTTTCATTGCGGATTGTCCTTTGCCAAGTCATCACTGGTCTGCCTCTTCTTCTCGTTCCAAGTCAAAGCGGCATGCGGTATTACCGCATAAGACTTTCGCAGAGTATGCCCTATCCATCCATATTTTCTTTTCTTTATTTCACTGTTGATGCTATTTTGGTGCGTACTTCTCCAGAGCTCCTCGTTTGTTATAACTCTTGGCCACCATATCTTAAGTATATTACGCAGACACCTTTTTATAAACGCTTGCAGCTTTGCGTTCGTTGCCGATGTCACAAGCCAAGTTACCGATCCGTACAACAGCACAGACTTAACGCACGCGTTAAAAATTTGAACCTTTGTGCAAGTTTTGATGTTATTGGAGCGCCATATATTTCCGCTAGCTATTTTTAATTAGATTTGTGATTTTCCACGGTATACCTAACCTACTACTGTGGGCAAAAAGTAAGGTGAATTTATTTGTCAAACTTCGCAGGATTAAAATTTCGCTCCAGTTATTTTTTTCATGAGTTGGCAGCACTGTTAATAACATATGGGCCAACTTTCATGTGAATGTCATTATCAGTAATATATTTACGCTTGTGTTTACCAAACGACCAAGAGTGCATTTTTCGATTTTTACAATGTCTGATTTGATTGAGCAGAGAAGTGCCATCAAATTTTGTTTGCGGAAGGAAGTTTCGGCTGCGAAAACGTTTAGCATGTTGCAGAAGGCATTTGATGATTCGACCATGTCGCAGAAAAATGTGTATAAGTCGTACAAAGACTTCAAAGGGGGTCGAGAACGTGTTGATGACTTGGAGCGCTCCGGACGACCATCGACGTCAACAGATGACCAACACGTCAATAAAGTGAAGTAGTTAGTGCTCAAAAATCGTCGGTTGACTGTTAAAGACCTTACTGATATGATCGGAATATCAGAAGGATCTGTGAAAAACATTTTGAAAGATCATTTGGGCCTACGAAAAGTAAAATCTCGTTTGGTACCGAAAACTCTCAATTTCTTGGAAAAAAGTCGTCGCGTTGATGTGTGTGAAACAATACCTTCAGAGTATCAGGACAAGCTCAAATGCATCATTACGGGAGATGAGACTTGGATTTATGCTTACGACTTTGAAACAACCGACCTATCAAGCGAATATCGTGCTAAAGGCGAAGCCAGACCGAAAAGAGCACGTCAAAGCCGTTCAAAAATAAAGGTCATGATGACAGTTTTTTTCGATTTTCGTGGTGTGGTGCACTATGAATTCCTTCCACCTGGCCAAACTGTTAATAAGGAATATTATTTGAGCGTTATGCGTCGTTTACGTGAAGCATTTTGTCTAAAAAGACCAGAATTATGGGCCAACAACTCTTGGTTTTTGCATCACGATAATGCACCGTCTCACACTGCACTCGTTCTTCGTGACCATTTCGCCAAAAATTCCACGCATATCGTTCCGCAACCATCGTATTCGCCTGATTTGGCTCCGTGTGACTTCTGGCTATTCCCAAAACTCGAGAGACCACTCCGGGGAACGCGTTTCGAGTCGATTGAGGAGATAAAAGCTGAATCGAAGAAGATGCTGATGGCTATACTGGAAATGGACTATTTGGCATGTTTCGGGGATTGGAAAAATCGTTGGCATAAGTGTATTTCATCGAGAGGGGATTATTTTGAATGGGATGAAATTGATTTACAAGAATAAATAAAGATTTTTTATTTTACAACCAAATTCACCTTACTTTTTTCCCACAGTAGTATTTAAGGCTTTCCATATGTATTCTCTTTTCACAGAGTCTTTCCATAATCCACGAATGTCATATATAGGGTGGTATTATATTCAATACATTGCTCAATTATCACTCGCATAGTGTTTATGTTATCAATGCAGGAACGGTTTTGCCGGAATCCGGCTTGTGGCTTACGCAGCTTACTATTTATTGGCTGAATAATGTGGTCTAAAATGATTTTATTAAATATTTTGCCAACTGCCGGCAACAGTGCTATACCCTTCCAGTTCTTACAATCCGACAAGTTCCTCTTTTTGGGCAATTTTACCAATATCGCTTCCTTCCAATCGGATGGTATTATCTCCGAGTTCCAGATATCTCGAAAGAGGGGGTATAATATTTCAGCTGTGACATTCGCGTCAGCTTTTAAGCACTCAGCTGGAATATTGTCAATACCGGCAGATTTTCCATTTTTTTGTGATCGTACAGCTTCAAAAATCTCTTCTTTACTAGGATAGTCTGTACATATACTACGTATGGGTCGCCTATGCTGCAACCTACTCGGTGAGATAACGCTATTTATATCTATTTGAGCGTTGACATTGAATGTCCTTTCAAAGTGGTCGCGCCACACTTTCAGTTGTTCTGCTTCCATGGTGATGATTCGACCGTTGCGGTCTTTTATAGGAACGTTTTGTTGACAGTTGTTGTCAATTGTTTGTGTTTGTCAATTTCCTCGTAATCGTGTACACCTCTTTCAGGTCCTTCCTTATCCTTTGATGCAGCAATTTATCAAAATTTCTCTGCGTAGTTCCGAAGCGCTTCTAGTGCTGTGTATTCCGAGCAGTTTTCCTTTCTTTTGTAATCTCTGCTCCACTAGCTGCCAAAAAGATTCAGTTAGCCATTCTTTGTTTGACTTCGTTGTGCTGCCTAGAACTTCATTTGCAGCATCCACTACTGATGCTTTGACGCTTTCCCATTGTACTTCGACGATTGTTTCGCTAATACTGGCATTAAGGCTTTCATGTTTGGTTTGCACTGTTTTTACGAAATTGTTCCTTACACAGTCATCCTGTAGCCTGAAGACTTGGTACTTTTTTCTCGCAGACCTGTTTTCTCGTTTTACTACAAGTGTTTTTAAGGGGGTGGTAGGGTTTAGCGCTAAAAAAAAAACACTTTTTTTTTGAATTTTTTACAGAAATATGGCTTAAGATACTTTAATAAAATCAGTTGCATGTTATTGTACATCTTTTCAATAAGTTTTTAAAAAATATTAATAATAAAATATTGACAAATAAGCCCATGACAGAGTTTGTTTGGAGATATGTTTTTCGAGAGGTGCTCTGCGGTGCCAATCGGCATTCGTCGTAGAATCATCTGAAACTAAAAAAGTCGAATTTTTCAGTTAAAGTATGACGTAATGCTCCCCCCCCCCCACATGAATAAAATTTTTTTTTTTCATTTTTGTAGTTTTGGTGGCAAAAAAACGTAAAACGAGCATTTTTGGCGAAAAATTTCGCCATATTTGTAAGTGAAAAACAACCTTAAAAAAAAACAGGGGGGGGGGGGGAGGTATTTTTGATTTAGAAAACGTGTGCCAAATTTAAAAAGAATCGGTTGAATAGTTTCGGAGTTGTGATTGGCACCGACTTTTAAGAAGTCGTTTCGGGAAAAACGCGTTTGAAAAAATGACTCTGAAAAATTATCGATGCTCCGCATTCGAGGTAGAGTGCCTACAAAGGCTATAACTTTGAGAGTTCTGCTCCGATCCACTTAAAATTTTGACACAACATTCTTGCAATGATTTACTATAAGATGAGTGAAGAAAAAAAATTTCGATTTTGTGACCCTACCCCCCCCTTAATTTTAGCTCTGCCATGACTATGTAATGGTCGCTGCCTATTTCAGCGCTGCGCTTATTTCTGACATCGAGTAATGCGTTTATCTAACGCTTACTGACGCATATGTGATCTAGCAGAAAACATTGTGTTTGCAAATTCGGGTTAGGCGCTGTCCAAGTGGTTTTGTGTACTGGTTTATGGATAAACCTTGATCCACCAATCATAAGTCCGTATTTTTGACATATTTCAATGAATAGCTCACCATTTTCATTTCGCCCTCCCATACCTTGTGTTGCTAACACTTCTTCTGAGCCAGAGTTGTCGCTTCCTATTCTGGCAATAAAGTCGCCCATTAAAATAACAAAATCTTCGCCGGCAGATAGTCGATAACGCATTATCCAGCATGCTGTAAAATTGCTCTTTATCTGCCAGCTCGCTCTCCTCAGTAGGAGCATAACACTGCACAATAGTAATTTTTCGTGCTTTAGAGTTTAAACGCATAGTGACAATTCGTTCAGGAATTGCATGCCACTCAAGGAGTGATTTTCTCACCTTCCGGCTTAAGTAAATGCCCACTTCTTTGATATGGGGGTCATCTTCATTAGGCATATCAGAGTATATTATCAAGTCGCCGTTAATCGTACATTTTTCGCCGCTCATGTTCCATCGCATTTCACTAATCCCTAGGACATCTATACGTAGCCTTGAGCACTCAGATGTTAACTGTTCCAGTTTTCCTGGTTGGTTAAGGGTTCTAACATTCCACTGGGCAAATCGGGTCCGTTTTCGTAAGCCTTTTTCCGTCATCATAAAATCCGTCCGCTTTCTTTCTCTTGTTGAAATATTGATAATAAATTCTCGGAAGTCATAACTTATTAACCTTTAACTCCAGAGCTTGGTGGCAGAGCTGCTACCTCAGGCGTTCTGAAGTTGGATGTGAAGTCCCCAAGCCTGCTTCGCAACTCGCTCGCGCTGTAGTCATTTCCTAATACTCGTTCAGCAAGATGTTCGCATAGTTATACCGCTACGCACTCATTCGACATTGTCCTCTTAGTGCACCACGGAAAGGTGAAGGTTGTCAGTTGAACATGAGAGCCTGTATATGACGCATCAATGCTCCTTACACCACAACTTAATTTAACTTAAGAAAATGAAAATAATTTGTGACATCGCGATAGCGAAAATCGTATCGTAACTATCAATGGTGAGCGATATCGGACCACAATCACTGAATTTTAGATTAGACTATATTCTTTATGAGGTTTGCACTTCAACTTAATGATCTTTTGTGCCCTCAACTCATCACAGTACCTCATCCAGACCAAGTTCCCTTACCAAACTCAGAATAAAACTGGGTTGGATTGAGCGTATGCGTCTTGCTTCTTGCTGCAATTGGCCAAAATGTCTTAGCCTTCCACGCGCTATAGTGCGGCACCGAATTTTTGAGGCCATTCAAGATGACCGTAACAAACGGCTCATTAAAATGAATAATAATAATGAATCAATATTCGCAAATAAATCGTCGCCTTAGCCCCAGAAATGTTCGATAATGTAATGAAAAATGTAGAAAAAATAGCCCAAATGTGCATCACTGGAAAGAGTGACTATCTTCTCGGTATTGTCCACAGTCATTGACCCAATAAAATGTATTATATCAAATCAGCAGCTCTAAAATCGCTGGATAGCTGATTTAAAATCCTTAACACCCTAGCGTCAAGAAACTTTGTTGCTCTGATATGGGTTCCGCGATATGAGGGACACCAAGGGAATGAAATTGCGGACATTTTAGCGAAAATGGGTGCAAACACTCCGTTCATAGGTCCTGAACCTTTCTGCGTGGTAAATAACAGCTTCAAAAGTGTCTTTCTGCGTGAGCAAGAACAACAGGCCTAATCGATTTCTGGAGAGCCCAATCGGGCATGCGGCAATCGAAAAGATTCATAGACCCACAACGAATAAATGCAGAAGCAATCCTTAACCTAAGCCGGAAGGGCATAAAACTTTACACTGAACTACTAACAAAACACTGTAAACTTAAGGGAGCAGATACCTGTAAAATTTTGAAAAAAAAATTTTTTTTTTAATAAAATGTTAATATAATCCTTTAAGAAAATGTCAAAAAATGTTTAATGTTTAGAACGTAAATTTACGTATTCCTTATATTATAGATCGTCAACCGTGACGACTCTTTTCTTTGCGTTCGAGCGCTGAAAGAGGAATTTTCATGCATTCAAACTTTAGACGCGTTTTTCTCAAATCTATGTATTTCAAATTGGCGTACACGATAACTCGAAAAGTTATTGGCCGATCTCCCTGAAATTTTGCACACATCTTTTTGATGGTATTACTTTTTATGTGAATTTACAATTTGAAAATTCTTGGAAAAAAAATTTTTTCGAAGCAAAAATAGTAGGAAAGTTCGCTCCAAAATTCTTTTTTTTTTTTTTTTTGAAGTATTCTATTCCGCAATTTTTTTCCATTTTTGTTTAATTCATATAGAAATTATGACATTAATAAACAAAAAAAAATATTGGTTTTTTGATGCCGATGCTACAATGCCCGTCGATTGAGAAGCCCCGCTGATACCTTCCTGGAAGAATTGAGTGTACATCCGCCATTTTAAATGATTAAAATAAAAAAAAAATTATATTATTTTAATGTATAAATAAACTGTATGCCAATTTTGAAAAAAATATATTGACTTCTTCGTTTTAAATAATTTTAATGAAAATCAGAGAAAATATGGCCGTTGATAATCACATGAAAAAAAGATATGTGATAGAAAACGATTGGTGTAGTCTCTGCAAAGAGGCACAAGAAATGGCAGAACATGTTCGATGTGACTGCCCAGCAGTGTCACGACGCAGACTTTTCATTTCATTTCATTTATTGCCCACAAATTACATTTTTTGTTTTGTTAAATATTAAATTAATATGATTAAATTCTAATTAAAGCACTTATTCCTAACAAGCAGCACGCCTTTTTTTAGGATTTCTAACTTCACAATAATAATATTTATAAAAGCCCTAAGTTAAATACACAAATATAAATCGAATTCTGTATTATAACATCAATCGTATTACTAATTATTACATTCCTTCAAACATTTCTCACAGCCCCATCTGGCAACGCTCCTCGCTCGCACTGCGAATCCATTTAATTTAACGATTCGTAGGCCCAAACAAAACACTACCGTTTAGACTCCGCCTATTCGCATCAACACTTACACGCATACACTGAACGTTGGCAGCGAAATCATTTTGCTATTGCACATAGATAAGCACTAACACAAAGATACGAGATACCCACACACACACTGACGCTGACAACCACCACCAGCCCTGCCGGGCAAAAGTAACAAACAGAAGGAGACGTTTAACAAAGCAAACAAACACACCGCAGACAGACAGGCAGTAGCAGCAGCAAAAACCACAACCATAACAGCAGTCAGCAAACACAACACCAATGACGCCAGCAACAAACGAACTTAGCTACATACAAACAAGGGTTAACAGCGGCGTTGAACGAAACAGGAAAGCAGCCAGCCGATCGATTCATTCATTGTCGCCTGTGCAGGCACCGATAAAGGCAGTATGAATGTCGTATGCATGTTCTCCTGGTCTCTTACACCCACACACACACACACCCACTTGAATAAGAGCCGTTCACGAGTAAACACAAGCAAACTGCGGTGTCGGTGGTTGGCATTGGCTGTTGGGAGTGGGGCTGGTGAGCGCGCGTGCTCGCGAGTGTTGTGCTGTCCACCCCCTTTTCGAGACAGAGCTGCCGGTGGTCTATTATATTTACACACACACACATACATGCATGCATACATACATCACATGTGTTTGTTCATTCGAGTGTTGGCTCTTCTTCCCCAATTTTTTCCATTTATTTATTTATATTTATTTATGTTTGTACTTCCCATTAAATGACTTGCCCATCCCGCATTCACACAGTTTGTATGTTCACAAACGCTCCGGGAGCTTAAAGGCCAAAGCGGCTCCAGACAGAGCAACAAACAGAAAACAAATACAAAAGGCAGCAACAATGTTTCCCACAAATTTCTATTGTTTAGGTGTTGGCGCTTCACACAGCTTCAGTTGTGTTTATGTAAACACACACACACATACATACATACGTACATATATTTTATTGATTTGCTAGCTTTGCTCTTTTTTCCAGTCTTCATTAATTTTCGCTAGGTTTGCGTCAGGTTTAATGCATTTATTGTTGTAATTAATGTGATTTACTCACGATTATCGGCACAAAGTACCAGCGCGTGGAAGTGACGTAGGCAAAATAAGGGGCTGTAAGACTAAACTTAATTAATTTAATTTCAAAATAATACGAGGTGGTTGGGAGGTATGATGTTCGTGTGTGTATTCATATATGTATGTAGCTGGAATAAGAAACGCATAGCTGATATTAAATATTTAAATGCAGAAATACGAGCTTTGAAACATTTGCATGGTTAAAGAAAATCATATGAAAAAAAATGAAGTATTGAGTATCCAATTTAAGAAATGAAATATATCTTTAAAAATACGAAGCTTTCATACGAAGCATAGAACAGATTTCAGTTTAGAAAACTTGGCAATGCTCGGTGGATACCACCCACCAGCACTAAACGATGTCCCCCAAGGGCTGTTGATTTGCTTTGAAATATCGCAGAGTATGAAGAAGGGCTTTCAATTACCGTCCTTCAAGGTGAAGTCCAAAATAAATAAAACTCAGCTAAAATAGAAACGACAAGAACTTTGTTCTGATTACTTCGAGTTATTTATTTATTCCGAATCCCCTCTGGCCTCCTCTGACACTGTTTTGCGCGATCTAAAAGCTTTTCGAAAAAGTGTTTCAGGTCATTGACCGGAATCCGGAATGTCCTTCAGGATGTCGGTATAAGCCTTTTGGATGCCCTCTATGGAAGTAAAACGTTTTCGTTTCATGGCCAAATGCAATTTTCCGAAAAGGTAGAAGTCACAGGGAGCCATATCAGGCGAATACGATGAGTGGTTGATGGTTTAAATGCGATTTCTAGTCAAAAAATCGGTCACAAGAGTGGATCGATGAGATGGTGCATTTTCATGCAATAAGCGCCAGCTTCCTCCTTCGCGGTATTCAGGACGAATGGAAAAAATGCTTCAAAATGTCAAGATAGAAAGTTGCATTGACGGTTTGGCCCATTAGCACGAACTCCTTGTGGACAATTCCCTTGGAATAGTAAAAACAAAAGAGCATCGACTTAATTTTTAACTTCTCCAAACACGATTTTTTGAGTGGTGGGGGCCTTCCATTTGGCACTTTGACGCTTAGCTTCAGGTTCATGTTGGAAACACCACCTTTCATCACCAGTTGCAATGCCGTAAAGGAAATTCTCGTCTTTTCTCGCCTCTTTAATGAGGTCTCTCGAATGTTGAATTCCGGCAATTTTTGGTCCTCAGGTAACTTGTGCGGAATGAAACGTGCACAGATCTTTCGTAAGTCCAAATGTTCAGTTAAAATGCGATAAATCGATGTTTTGAAGATATTCAACTCCGATTCCATGAATTTCAACGATGATTTCGATTCTTTTTTGATAAATTTATGTACAATTTCGATGGAGTTGTCGGTGATTACTGATTTTGGGCAGGTGGGCCCCTATGTCCATTGTCATTTATGTCCTCACAACCATCTCTGAAACGTGTAAACCACTCAAGAACTCTGACAAGAGATAGACAATCATCGCAACATCACCATGAACTTTTTTCATCAATTCAAATGTTTCGCTAAACGTTTTAACGATTTTAAAACAAAATTTGATATTAGCTCTTTGATAGAAACTCATTTTCGTACCGATGACACAAGCACACTGACACTTTAGACGCAATAACTTCGATCCCACTGAACCGAATGTCACCAAGCTTTCACTGGAAGTCAGCTAGGGATTTAACTCGCAACGCACTAACTCATTAAAACGATGGCACCATCAAAAACATTTTTGTGCCGCCAGTCTTGTTTATTTTGGACTTCACATTGTATATGCCATGGGCCTTGACCTCCAAGCTCTCATATAAGGATGCAAGCGCAATTATATGTATATACCACCGAGATCAAAAAGTTCGCGGAATATGTTCAGAAAATTCAAAATACAAGTTTATTCTCCAAAAGTGATATTATCGCCTTGAAAGTACTCACCAGCAACTGTAACGCAGTTATGCCAGCCGTTTGACTCAGCCCTTAGAATCATTTCTGGAACTTACGATCTCTTCTGAGGCGTCAAAAACACCGGGACATATACACCTGTGCTCACAAAAACATACTGAAGTTTTGACCATTTATTTATTTTTAATACATTTTTTTTATTTATTTAATTTTTTTTTTTAATAAAAATCTAGTTTAGCTACAACAAAAATTATATAATTTAAGTTTTATTTTTTATATAAAATTTAAAATTTTTTTATCAGAATTTTTAAGACATTTTCGAATACGGAATTTTATAGTTTGGAGTGGCCCAAAATTGTGACAATTTTTGAGAATTTAACAATTTTTTTTAACTATATTTAAAATCCTTCTTGCTTTATTACTGCTTACAGCGCTTAAACCACAAATCTCCTCCTCCATTTTTTCACACAAAAATTGCCAGTGAAAAGAAAATTTACATATGAAAATATTTTAAAGTTTCTTTTCATTTTTTCATTGAACGAGAATCGAGAGTGTAATGAATTTTCACGTTTACACAGAACGACAATCGACATCCAAATTATAATGAAAAAAAAACATCATTCCAAAAATATTTCCGTTTTGTATTATCATTTAAAGTTCTAAAGCCTTACAAAAACACCCGATACTTTTTTTTTGTTTTTTTGTTTTGGTATGCGAACCTTGGAAGTAGAATCTTCTAAAGATACGCATGACCCGACTCATACGTATACCCTATTCATCATGCGATATTCCCCGGCTCTTTTGAACTGACTTTCGTAGTGCCTGCCGACTAAACCATCCACCCCATCGCCTCGCTGTGCTTCTTTTCCCCTCGGTATTACCAGTTAAGATATTCCTTCGAGGGGGCAGGAAGTGTTTATTCACTCATTTGTCTGCGTTCATTATCAACATGTCTCAGCCTTCGCATAATTGTTGCCTTGCTACATTGCAACCATAGTTCCACGTTTCTTCAGATTCTAGCATATATTGTACTAGGCTAGAGCAGCTGTCATGCTCTCGCCGATATTTGAACGCCACATGCTTCGTTCCCCATCATATCCCCAGAGCACTACAACAGGGCATGCTCAGGCGTTTCATGTTTTTTTTGGCAGTATAGGCAGAATGGGGAGTCTTTTGTTTTTTATCCGAAGGGCGAATCTTACATAGATACCGTCAGTATAGACAGCATGCACGATTCATACTGATCGCTAAGAGTGCACCTCATTCGGGACCACGCACAGTCAGTATTACTACTAAACTGGACGTGCGAAACAGTACACCTACGTACTAAACCCTAACTCCGACCTCTGTAGCTTTAATTTGCCCTGCGGTACCGCCGTTTAAGCATTGCATCGCAGGGCAAAGCTAGCCATTATGGCTCTTCATTTATATTTCTCTCTCCGTCTACCCTTCATTACTTCTTTGTCTTCTTTCTTTACTGCGTTCCCATTCCTTTTTCCGCAGTTCCTGTAACGCATTGGCGGACCATTCTCTCATCTTGGCCCACACTAACTTCGACTGCAGCATGTGATCTACAATGTTGCTCGGGGTTATTTTTTTCTTTTATGATTTCTTTAATGCACATGCTTTCAGATGTGTATCTCGGGTAGGAGAAGAAGACATGTTCCACGTTCTCACTACCTTTGCCGCAGAACGAGCAGTCAGCTGCGTCCTTGTGGCCGAGTCATTGGAGATACTCTCTATAGCATCCATGCCCCGTCAGGAACTGTGTGAGGTAGTAATCTGTGTCCCCATATCCTCTCTCAGCCCAAGCCTGTACGCTTCTGATAAGTTTATGCGTCCATCTCCCTTTTGTCGATAGGTCCCAGCGATTTTGCCAATCAATTATGCTCCCCCGTCTTTTTTCTTTACGCTCTTCCGCCGTTAATCGCCTGTTTAGGCTTGTGGCTTTGCCGTACACTCTACCCAGTTCATAGGCCATTATATCTGGCGGCATGATACCCGATATGGCACATACTGCTTCAAACGACACTGTCCTGAAAGCACAGGCAACTCTAAGGGAAATAAGTCTAAAAACTATTTCCGCCTTCTTCGCGTATGTTTTCTGTATCAGGGCTTTACCCCATATGGGTGCTGCATACATGAGTGTAGACTGGGTAACTTTAGCCAGGAGCGCTCTTCTACTCTGAGTAGGACCACCGATGTTGGCCATAATTCTTGACAGTGCCGCCGTCACCATGGCTGCCTTTCCGCATGCTTTTTTAATGTGCTCCCTGAAGCTTAGTCGAGCATCGATCATTACACCCAAATATCCTAGTGCGGCCTCACAGTGCGGCCGATTCCCGAAAAGCTGGCCAAAACTCAAAAAATTAAGTAATTGATTCAAAATTTCTTACTCGGGGGTTGTCGAGGTCGCTGATTACGAATTTGATCTTAAAATTTTGAAAATCCACCCCCTTCCACCCCTATTGGCCACCCCCTCACGTGAAATAGCGTATATTCAAGAACATAATCAAGATGCATGTAAATTTATATGTTTTCGGGGTCGCAAGGTAGCAAGTGGTAGCAGCTGAATCTTGTTTTATTCAGTAACCATTACTTTTTTGAGTAACCTTTAATAGGTTTCAAAGCAGCATATGACGGCGTTGTATTACTATACAGTTTGAAAACTCAAATTTTATAAAAAAAATTGCAAAAAATGTATCTACGTATTGCTGCAGCTAAAAATTTTGTGTCGAGGTATTGATATGTACTAAAGATTTCTCGTATTTTACTAACCTTCCGAAGATGATTTCATTTGGTTTTGTTCAATTTACTCCATTACAAAATCTTTCAAATGTGTACAACTTTCACTATTCATCGACAGTAATACGATGCTCAAACGAAGGCCACGTTGCGACTGAAAATACAGAGGATACTTAGGGTACAGGACGTTGCTATGAACGGTTTTCACTACTCAAGGCATTACTGTAGCCAACCCAAAGACAAAAAAACTCTATCTAGAAACTTTTTTTTTCGACTTTTGGCCAGCTTTTTGGGAATCGGCCGCACTGTGCGCCTGTGTTGTGACGTGAAACCCATCAGGGCAGAATGGGGAGTCTGTGTGATTGTATTTGTATAAATACTGGCTGAAACAGCCATGCCCAGTTAAAAACTGTGTCAGTATGAAGGTAACGTTTCCATATGTTCTCCGGATCCATTTCTGTGTGTCGGGGATCATAGTGAAAGTGGTTATTCCCTTCCCACTATCGTTCCATTTGATCTGCCAGTTTTGCAGAGCGGTGTGATCGATCCTCTGTAGGGCGTCCCTCAGTGAGGCTCTGTCACCAGATACCCACGCGTTTTTTGCATGCTGGTATTTTTGTTTCATGCATTTTACCTTTATATCGAGGGGGATTCTGCCTGCTATGACCCCTGCTGCTTCGTCAGATATTCTCCTATAGCCTCTAATGATTCTGAGATTGCATAATCTGTACACCCGTTTAGCCCGTCTCAAATAGCTGGGATATATGTCACTACGTCGCCCCACACTTCCACAGCGTAAAACAGGAACGAGTTGCAGACGCTTGCTAACAATGCTCTCATTTGTTGCCTTGGTCCACCCACATTGAGCATCAGTCCCGATAAAGCCGATTAGAGCTTGCGTATTCCAGATGCTTTTTAAAATTGAGTCTTCTGTCGATCATTACCCATAAATATTGTGTGGGGGAAAAAGTAATGTCGTATTTTGTCAATTGAGCGCGGCATTTAAATATATCTTGCGTTGTACTTATTGCATCGGGTCACACTAAACGGCGATTTGAAGACGACAATCCGTACTACAAGTGTCTCTTTGACAGTGTTGTGATCGTACGTTTCAGTCTTAAGTTATAGCGCGTCAAAGATGGAGTCCACCAAGCAAGAAATGCGTCATATTTTACGTTTTTACTACCTTAGAGGAAAAAAGGCAACGAAGGCGGCGGCAAAAATTTGTGAAGTTTATGGGCCTGATACTGTAACGATTCGCACCGCACAGCGTTGGTTCGATCGATTTCGTTCTGGTGTAGTAGATGTCGAAGATGCACCCCGTACTGGTAGGCCAATCGTCGTAGAGACTGATAAAATCGTTGAAAGTATCCAAAGAGACCGGCATGTGAGCATTCGCTCGATTAGTCAGGAACTAGGTGTAGACCACAAAACCGTTTGGAACCATTTGCAGAAGATTGGATTCCAAAAAAAGCTGGATGTTTGGGTGCCACACGTTTTGACGCAAAAAAATCTCTTGGACCGAATCAACGCTTGCGATTCTCTGCTAAAACGGAACGAACTTGACCCATTTTTGAAGCGGATGGTGACTGGCGATAAAAAGTGCATCACGTACGACAACGCCAAGCGAAAAATATCGTGGTCGAGAAGCGGCGAGCCTGCCCAAAACCATCGCCAAGCCCGGATTGACCGCCAGGAAGGTTTTGCTGTGTGTTTGGTGAGATTGGAAGGGCATTATCCACTATGAGCTGCTCAACTATGGCCAGACCCTTAATTCGGTCCTCTATTGTGAGTAACTTGACCGTTTGAAGTAGGCGATTGACCAGAAGCGGACAGAATTGGTCAATAGGAATGGTGTTGTGTTCCACCAGGACAACGCTCGTCCTCACACATCTTTGATGACCCTCCAGAAGCTACAGGAGCTCGGATGGGATATCCTATCGCACCCATCATATAGTCCGGACCTGGCACCAAGTGACTATCATCTCTTCCGGTCCATACAAAACGCCCTTGGTGATACCAAGTTGGCCTCAAAAGAGGCTTGCGAAAACTGGTTGTCTGAGTTTTTTGCATATAAGGAGGGGGGTTTTATAAAGGGGGGATAATGAAGTTGCCTTCTAAATGGCAACAAGTTTGCGAACAAAACGGGGCATATTTGACTTGAATCGGATAATTCTAAGTACGTTAAATAAAGCGTCAAATTTCGATCACAAATACGACATTTCTTTTACCCCAACCCAATATTTTATGGTATCTGTTGATGTTATATTGTGACCACCAACCTTTGTTTGAATGTTTTCAACTTTTCGCCTAGAACTTATGAGAACCAGTTCGGTCTTATGGTCTGCTAGTCTTAGCCCAGACGATTGTAACCATTGCTTAATTTTATTGATGGTGTCCTCTACCCTTCGTGAGACAACCGATACTTTGGAAACGAGTAAATGTGTGTACTTCTAAGGAAAGTATCACTTCGTACTCTGAGATGCATCACCTTCTGTCGCAAAAGTCCTTTACATGCAGACAATTTGACTTTTTTCTTCATTGCTGGCGTCTGTCTCAACGGTTAATCAATATTTGTTGCCCATAAATTGTCGATATTTGTCACATTACGGTACCAATGATGAAAACGTGTTCAGCACACAGAAACTTCTCTATCTTTGATGTGAAAAGTAAACGAGACAACCCGCTGTGAATTGACCTAACAGGACCTGTGCACGGGACATTGATAACAAAACCTTACAGAGCAGCCTAAGGGTGCGGTGGTAGGTGTTGATGCACTTGTGTTTTGACCTGTCGTACTACGTGGCGCACGAAGCCATCTGCTGTGAACTGATCAAGCGATAAAGATTACAGAAAATTCAATAGTTCGTTTTTGTTTTTTTTTTTTTGTTGTAGCGACATTCTCTTGTACGCATCCTGTTGACATGTGCAACTGTCAAAAAAGGTACATTTGTTAGAGATGCGCAGTACAAATGTGTACATGCATATGTGTGTGTGTGTGCCTTTACGCCTGTGTGAATTCCCATAAACACAACTCCATAGTTCGCTTGCGGTGCCTGCTCTAATAGAGTCATTAAAAAGCTCTTCCTCGATATTTTTCATCTCAGTTGCTGTGCCTGTTCGACTGATAAACGCATCAATTAAGTGCAGCCGGCAGTGATAATTTCTCCCATTTACGAAACATAAAACCGATTTTGATTTTATTTAGTGCCAACGTCGACTTCGTGACTATTATCTCGCCACATAACTTACACTTCCATTTTCATACACAACTCCCATACCTGACCGTTGGCGTTGGAGCTTATCGGAGTGATGGAGCGCAAAGTGGCAAAGTGGCACCAACAACACTCGCATTGGTACAATTTCTGCTGGAACTCCAATCATTATTTATTTATTAAGGCTCCATTACTAAGGTGAATAAATGTATTTATTTATTTATGTATACCTTCCCCAAACTCCACACATACATACGTACACATACACGGGTATACTCACGTAAAGGCAGCTCAACGTTTAGTTGGAGGCGCTAATTAAAATTATCTTAATGTATGCCACACATTTCAATTTGAATTATAATGATTTTCCGCATTTCTTGTTCATTACCTGCTCTAAGTCCGTTTTAAGTCCGTTTGGTTTCTTTCTATTCAACTCACAGTTCTCAAGCGCTTGTATTTGTTGTTGCAATTGGTAGATGTGTTTATTTGGCGTTAGCTCGGCTTAAAAATCTTTGTAAGTACCCAACAAACATTGTGGCGAAGGTTCAAAACTGACGTTCGGTACTTAAGATTTGACGCCTTCGATTTGCCACTTCTCTGCTAGCCACAGTGAAGAACTTAAGTCTACAAACAGCAAGCATATTTTCTTATTTCCCAGAAGTTGTACAATAGTTGAAAAAACTGTTGATGTAGTTTTTTCGGAATCTATATTTTTAATCATAAATTAGAAACAATTAAATTATTTCAGCTGCTTTATAAAAAAAATAACAAAACAACAGAAAAGCGGTATGAAAAAGTCTACATACATCGCTCTGCTTTGGTTCACTCAAGCAGAGCAAACATTGAAAAGTACCTGTAAAGTACCGTTATTCCAAAACTTCAATTGATAAATCGTCGTTGCTAATACATATGGAGGAGCTTTTTCATGGCAGACATTACTTATACATTAGGGCGGGTCGATTTAAAAAGCGCTCATTGCTCTGTGAAAATCGTATTCTAGGGATCAAAATAAGAAACTTTGCCGAAGGAACCATACCTCTAAAACGAATTCTGATGTCCCCCAATTTGGGTCGAACGAAAAATCCCACTTTGACCCATTTAGAGTGCTCCAATCGAGTCCCAATGTATGACCGACCCCCACTAACTTTGGACGGCCGATCCACCGATGCCAGTGACACACCCCCTGGAACTCCCCTGGGGGGTTCCCCATACAATAATTTCAAAATATCCTCATTTTTGGCCTTTACATGAGAAAAGAAACTAAAAAGTTCGACCCAAATTGGGGGACATCAGAATTCGTTTTAGAGGTATGGTTCCTTCGGCAAAGTTTCTTATTTTGATCCCTAGAATATGATTTTCACAAATCGACCCGGCCTATTATACATAAAAAAAAAAAATACATACATACATACATTTATTATATTTCATGATCGCGCAAGGGCTACGACGTCATAAAACCTCCATATGTTAAAAGGAGAGAACGCAGGAACCAATTGTGGTCAATAGGCACAAACGCGGCACGGATAGAAATAAAAAAGAGAGTCTATAGAAGGAATCTGGCGGACCCAGACGTGGGTGAATAGAACTGGTCTACTTCATGGACGGCGTTCTGGGCCCTCCCGAAGTAATGCAGAAAGTACAGGGTCCGGCACTCGAAGTATAACCAACTTCAGACCGCTCACGCAGTTGATACACGGCTGTCTGTAGGCTAAATGACAGTTCAGAGTATTGTTTACAAGCGCGCGGAAGCATTTCGCCGAGAGTGAATGCAAAAAAAGAAAATCAGTAATGGATTTCAAACGCAAAAGTGTGATTGCATTATATTTGGCTGGAAAATCACAACCAGCCATTGTTCGTGAGCTCGAGCACCTGTAAAGAACAATGATACTGGCAGCATCGCAAATCGTCATGGAAGTGGTTATTAAAAGATTGCAACGTCACGGAAAATGGTTCAAAAAGTGAAGAAGCGACTTGAGCGAAATTCCCGACGAAGGGCCAATCAAATGCCGAAAGAACTGAAAATATCTGATTGCAGCATCCGCCCCATACTGAAAAATGATTTCAAAGTCAGGCCTCACAAGATCAAAAAGGCGCTTAATCGCACACCAAAACAGCAACGAGTCATACTTGAGAGAGCGAAGGAGTTTCTTCACTGGCCAAAAGCGGTGAATTTCCGAACATTGTTTTCCAGGGTTTACTTGACCGACCGTTCATACGAGAATTTGAGTCATCGATTGGCCACCAGGAGGCACCACCTGCCACAAGTAATGGTTTGGGCCGCTGTAACCTTAGATTGGCGCCCTCCAATCGTTTTCATCGAGCCTGGTGTCAAGGTAAATGCGAAATATTATCGAGAAAGTATTCCGGAGATTGCTTTGAAGTCGTGGGTACACAAACATTTTGGTGGCAGATCATGTACGTTTCAACAGGACTCGGCACCGTCTCACCAAGCTCGAGTGATCCAAGAATGGCGAAAAAACCACGTTCCGAACTTCATAACGTCCACACAATGGCTCTCAAATTCACCAGACGCGAATCCGATGGATTATTTTCATTGGGCCATTTTGAAGAGCAGTGTTCGAACTAAAAGATTCACCAGCCTTGAGGCGCTGAAAAAGTCATTGTCCGCGAGTGGGCCAAAATACCTGCAAGTCACATTCGGGCAGCTTACGATTCCTTTCTGGACTGTCTCGCGGCCATAGTCAAGGCAAAGTGGCCATATCGAGCGAAGTAAATCGATTCTTAATTTTGCATTATTTTCACACATTTTTTACTTTGAATTGAATAAAAGTAATTTTCCAAATTAAATTTAGGGCCTTTTTAATTGGTTACACTTCGAATGCCGGACCCTGTAGTTCCGGGAAGGGAGTCTCTCCAGAAGAGGATGAGGGGCTGTTTTTGTGGGCACACTATTCAACGCAGTAGATGGCGGTCGCTGTAAGTTCGAAGGCATTTTGAACCCTACCTCACTCACCAAAAAACAAAAAAAAAACAAAGAACGCGCAAGGACGCCTACGAATAACGCTGTACCATTGGTTTCCGATTTTCATCAAAGCTAGTAAATAGCATGCAGACAACATTATTATATTGCCATTTCAAACTGGCAAACGAATGCCATTTATTCTCACCGATGCTTTCCATTTCAATTCAACCGGGCTATTCGGGACATGGTCTTCGATTTCGATGTAACTCAAATATGTTGCTTTCTGGTCAAAATAATGAGACACGTATTTTTTTGTTCGCCCGAAAAAAATTTTTTTAAGATTTATCGGCAATTTTGTTTTTCGCTTCAAAATCATTTTTTTTTTTAATTATAAAAAAAAATTTCGTTTAAATGCTCATAACTTAGTCAAAAATGAACCGATTTTAATGATTCTGGGTTCAAAATGATCGGAATTACTTGCACAAGCAACTTCATGTAGAAACAATTGCAAAAAAGTAGTTGAACATTTTTTATTTTGCAAAAAAAAAAAAATCGAAATTTTTTCGAAATTAAATATTTCAAAAAGTGTATTTTTTTTTAACTTTTTCCAAATCAAGAGGACACCTCAAGCTTTAATTGAGCTGAATGCCCAGTAGCTAAAATGAGTTGTTTTTGAGTAAAGAATTTTTGAGTTAGAAACCTGCCATATTGCAGCCACATCGGAAATCGCCTGCCACCTCAATTTGACATGCGAAAGCTTCGTTAATTAAGTCCAGAATAACAGAAACTAAATCGTCTTCTATGTCCATTATTCATATTAATTATATTTTTCCGACGGCATATGTTAACTTAGCTTTTTTTGCGACGCTGTGCTATTTATTTTAAAGAGCTACACACTGAAAATTCTTATATAATGCTTTAGTCCGTTCGAATATAGAGTATAGCTCCGTGCATTCCTCATATTCTGTTAGAATTGAAAGAGTTCAACGCAAGTTAGTACGTTTTGCTCTTCAACCTCTCCACTTTGATAGTCTCCTGACGTCCTACAGTGCTAGGTGCATGCTTATCAATGTTTTATCACTTGAGATCCGACGACTTGTTTAAAGCTTAAGCGAGACCATTGACTGGTCAGATCCATTCGGCCAATTAAGGCTCAATGTTCCTAATAACTAGAATACTTCGCTCTTATAATCCATTTTATGTCGAAACTCTCAGATCTAATTACAGTAACTTCGCCCTCATACAAGATGACTTGAGAGTTTAATTCATCTGGAAGTCTTGATCTTGATTTTGTGATGCCAAAGTCATTCTGTTTAAGTCATTTTTTGAGCCTTATTATTTGTCTATTTAATTTCAGTTCTTAAGTTTTTGTTATGAAACCCTGTAAATCTAGTCAGTAAAGTAGTTACCATTGACTTAAAAAAAGAAATAAAGACATTATGACCATTCTAATGCAACTCGAACAGCAGCAAAACCAATTTCGTTCCCAAGTCTCATCTTCGATCATAAATGTGAATTGAATTCAACGCTTTCTCGAAGGGAAATGAGAGGGTTAAGAGTGATTGCCTTATACGATATTCGTTTTCTAGTCATTTTCGAATTGGTAACCAAGCCAACTGATTATTGGGTAAGTATTCGTTAGCATGTATGAGTGGTGCATAATTTTAAAGTATGTTGTAAACTCTTATCACCAACAGATCCGAACCTGTATAATTTTGTAATTTATTTTAAATTTAATATAAAAACGCAGTTAGGTTACGATGCTCGTTAGGAATTGTAAATATTAGTTTGATTAGGGTTTGAGCGGCGTATTAATCAAAAGGGCACAAAAATGTGCTACTTACAGATAAAATGTGAAAAATGGCTTTATTCGATAGGAGGAGGGCAGTTGTGCTGGTGAAAAAAGTGACATCTTCCTACTTGATAGATACTGCGGACATCCAACTTTGTAAGTCGGTAGGTCAAAGGGAAGGGTTGTACCGTCGACTGTTTATTTTTAAATTACATGTTCGGCCTCTCGTGAATTTCCATGTGAGAATAGAATTTTACAATAGAAAAATTGAAAATTTGGTTTTGTATGTACTGAATTTTAATAATAATAATTTCGAATATTTTGGCTGTGATTTCATCTTCGCTAGTATTGGCATGTCCAGAGGAAGCCTGAAGCAGATATGACAAAAAAAAAGTGTTAAAAATCGCCACGGCGCCGAAGAAACCAGGTCAAACACAACATGCATGGAGA
Organism: Anastrepha obliqua; assembly: GCF_027943255.1. Classification (NCBI taxonomy): domain Eukaryota; kingdom Metazoa; phylum Arthropoda; class Insecta; order Diptera; family Tephritidae; genus Anastrepha; species Anastrepha obliqua. The sequence continues at coordinate 24,712,154 of NC_072893.1, read as the reverse complement.
TAGTAAATAAATAGAAATTGATATGAAACGTGCGAACTTAAACACCGAAACCGAAGAGATCAAGATCGAAGAATCTGGAGATTAGGTACTAGGAGAGCTGATTCCAAGTGAAATGGGATAAAAGCAAGGAAAAAGAAGAAATTCGATAAGGCACAAAAGATCTTTTAGGTCCATAATTGTGTAGCCAGCCGTTTAGTTGATGTCAGTTTTCGTTAAGGAAGCAGTAAAAAAGTTCTGAGAGTTCTACTCTTAAGAGCTCTGCATTGATTATCCAATATGGATTTGGTTGTGTAAGGCGTCAGAGATAAAGTTGAACTGTCTGAAAAAATATCAATACTCTGTGCTTCGAGGTGCCTTGATTTCTCTTTCTTCTTTTTAATTGGCGCCAAAAACCGTGTAAGAAGTTTAGGCAAAGTTTAACAAAGCGCACCAGTTGTTTCTTTCGCTGTCCCTCCCTTTCCCCTCCCATCTCCTAGAAGTTCGTTGATGTGGCCCTCGGTAAGTCCACAGAAAGGCTCAGGACCAATTAGGGACATGTTTTTAGCTATTGCCGTTTTTAGCTTTTGTAGATGGTCGGCTGTTTAATTTCCTTGATAATCTTCATGTCCAGGAACCCGATATCTTTCTTGATAGTAACGGTACATTTTTGATTGGTATGCCAAAGTCTGTATTTGCAGTCCAACTTAACTATTCGCTTGCAAAATTCTTCTTTAGTCATTATTCTTAGTACCGTTATTACAAATTTGTGTTGCGAGATTTGGTTTTCATATGAAATAAGTACACTCATGTGTGCAATCAGGGATCAGTATTGATTTGACAAGCTCTATATAAGTTATCAAAAAATGTTGTGTTATTTGCATTGGTATCATAAAGAAAAATGTAAGTAAAATAGATTACTTCTTTTGAACAAAGAATAATTGAATTATTGATGGGTTAATCTATAGAATGCCTCGTGGAAAACATTTATCCGATGAAGAGCGTGATCTGATTGAAGGACTAAGCGAAAGTGGCATGAAATTGCTAGAATAAATCGGCATAGGAATACCATCAGCAACTTTCTTAAAAATCCAGAAACATGTGGCCAACTCAAACGAAACGGCAGGCCCACTGCATCGACAGCAGATGCAAATGAGAAATTCGTCGTCTGGCTGCTCAAAAAGAAATGTCTTTCAAGAAAATCAAACACCATTTAAGTCTTAAGCTCACCGATAGACGAATACATCAAATTTTGGTCAAGGACGGAACACTTAAATATTGTTTGTGGGAGCCTGTACCAAGACTATTAACACGCCACATTAAAGCTCGTTTAGCATTTGCCGGAAATATAAATTTTGAACTAACGAGTTCCGAAACGATGTATTTTCGGACGAAAAAAGGTGCAACTTATATGGTCCAGATGGTGGCCAGAAATATTGGCGGGTCCTTAGGCAACCACGGCAAATGCGCCATAAGCGGAATTACGGTGGCGGGTCTTTGATGATATGGGCCGCTTTCGGACATGGTGGAAAGTCTCCAATTTGTTTTATTTCGGCAAGAACCAACGCAGAATTCTATGTTGAAATACTAGAGGATGTTCTCATTGAGTTTGCGGGAAACATATACGGAGACTACTGTATTTTCCAACAAGACAACGCCTCAATCCATACGGCTCGTTTAACTAAGGCCTTCCTATCGTTAAGAAAACTTTCAGTTCTGAATTGGCCAGCACTAAGGCCCGATTTAAACCCAATTGAGGACCTCTGGGGAATATTGTCGACCAGTATTTATAAAAATGGTCGGCAGATTGAGACAATCAAAGGCCTGAAAGGTGCTTTAGTGGAAGAGTGGGGTAAGATAGGTGCTTCCGCTCTTCAAAACTTGGGAAACTCTATGCCTAAACGTGTAAATGATGTCCTTTCTCAAAATGGAAAGCATATTAATTATTAGAAAATTGAAAGTTATAGAAATGTTGAAAAAAAGTGTAAAGAAAGGCCAATGCACTTTTACTTATTTCATATGAAGTTATTTTAATTTATTTTTTAAATTAATAAGTTTAGTCAAGTTGAATTTTTGTTGTATAATTTTCTGTTCCTATTTTTCCTAAATATATATTAAAATTATTGGTTGAACCATTCTACTGCTTCTTTATAGTTTTTCATTTGAAAATACTCTTGCACATATACTTATTTCTGTCAGGTAGTTGTTAGAAGGGTTTTCAAAGCCGGCTGACCATCTGAAAGTATGTAAATGTGGGCTCCTCTCCTTTTTCTGCGGAGACATTCTCAATCGCATATATCTCTGCCGAGAAGATTTTTCGGGAGAGACTCATTTTTCATTGATTTTTTGAATTTAGAAGCATTGATTCCCGCCCCTGTTCCACTATCTTCAAATTCGATCCATCAGTGTACCATAACTGGGATCCGGGTTTGAAGGTGATAGAATTATTTCATTAATAAGAACTTGAGAGTTCTTGAAGGGAATGGGTTTGGGAGATATTGTATCCACTCTATAAAGAATATGGGTATGTCGGAAGTCTTCTAAGATCTTTAAATACACATATCTCACTTTTTAGATCGAAGATGCCTTTTAATCTTAAGGCGCTCAAGCGTGCTTCTTTTCCAATTAAAATGGGAAGCGGTGGTATGCATTGGAGCTTTCCTAATACGTCAGTTGGGCATGTTTTCATTGCGGCTGTCATATCGACACAGATGAGGGGGTACAATTTGTTGAGATCATTTACCGCCTTTCGTTGCTTAATTTTAGGCCGCCATGCTATGGCTAGGCTTAACAACTGTAGTGAATGTCCAGTAAATCCTTCTGGGGCTGAGTCCACATGTTTCCCAAAAAGCCTTGTCCAGGCAAAGAATGCTCTTGTGGCTTTTGCGGTAACTCTATATAACGAGCAAACGAACTCCTTTTTTTTATATGGAAGAATTGTGCATGAGATATCCATAGGTAAGCCAAAATTAGGGTCCAGCCTTCCAAAAATACTTTTACTTCCATTGGGCTGTTGCTGCTCTATAATAATAATCTTACATGTGGATGTGTGTGTGTGTGTTCATGACTGTGTGTATATGCAATTCAGAAGCCGCCTAATTAAATCACGATCGCGTTAAGACGAAATCAGCAAAACAATGCGCGTACCACACAGTACCAACAATATGCCACACATGGCAACAACTTCATTTTGCTACCGCCAACACAAAACAACAACAAAAATAATGTGTTGCAAGTGTCGCCAGCACTATCAGCGGCCAGTGATCTACGAGTGTGGTAGCAATGAAAATGTGGTCCGAACATTCGTCCTTTGCAGGCTGTGGCAAGTTTACCACCTTTTTTTTTTTTGGGCTTTTTTGTTTGACTTTGTGCAACTTGCAACTGCCTTCTGTGGATTTTAATTGTGCGCAAAGGCAATGAAACCGAAATTAAAAATCGAATTGTTTGAAGTTGGTGGTTTAAAGCTGCTCCTATACCATATATTATGTATATGAACAGCTGTGTGCAAAATAATAAGAGCGCTAGGAATTAACATGTTTTAACTTTTGGGTTTTGTTTTAGCCATATAAGAATTTTTAGGAAAATTCTGGTTTTTATGGCCGAACAATTACAAAAAATTCAGCAAAAACAAAAATAGTTCCAACTTTTTATTAAGAATTTTTAGAAAAATTCTGGGTATGCAGTTTTATGACCCAAAAATTAAAAAAATTTAACAAAAACAATGTCCAATTTTTTTAGAAAAATTCTGGGTATGCAGATTTATGGTCCAAAAATTCCAAAAAATTTAACAAAAAAAAAATTTCCAACTTTTTATTAAACATTTTTAGAAAAATTCTGGTTTTTATGGCCGAAAAATTACAAAAAATTGAGCAAAAACAAAAATAATTCCAACTTTTTATTAAGAATTTTTAGAAAAATTCTGGGTATGCAGTTTTATGGCTCGAAAATTATAAAAAATTCAACGAAAAAAAAAATTCCAACTTTTTATTAAGAATTTTTAGAGATATTCTGAGTATGCAGTTTTATGGTCCAAAAATAACAAAAAAATTTAACAAAAAAAAAATTTCTACTTCTTATTAAGAATTTTTAGAAAAATTCTGGTTTTTATGGCCCAAAACGTACAAAAAATTTAACAAAAAAAAATTTCCAACTTTTTATTAAAAAATTTAGAAAAATTTTGGTTTTTATGGCCCAAAACGTACAAAAAATTTAACAAAAAAAAAAGTCCAACTTTTTATTAAGAATTTTTAGAAAAATTCTGGTTTTTATGGTCCATAATTAAAAAAAATTTAACAAAAAAAAAGATGTCCACTTGTTATTAAGAATTTTTTGAAAATTTCTGGTTTTTATGACCCAAAAATTAAAAAAAATTTAACAAAAAAAAATTTTCCAACTTTTTATTAAGAATTTTTTGAAAATTTCTGGTTTTTATGACCCGAAAATTAAAAAAAATTTAACAAAAAAAATTTTCCAACTTTTTATTAAGAATTTTTAGAAAAATTCTGGTTTTTATGGCTCAAAAATTACAAAAAATTCAACGAAAAAAAATGTCCAACTTTTTATTAAGAATTTTTAGAAAAATTCTGGTTTTTATGGCCCAAAATTAAAAAAAATTTAACAAAAAAAAAGATGTCCACTTGTTATTAAGAATTTTTTGAAAATTTCTGGTTTTTATGACCCGAAAATTAAAAAAAATTTAACAAAAAAAATGTCCCACTTTTTATTTAGAATTTTTAGAAAAATTCTGGTTTTTATGGCCCAAAAATTACAAAAAAATTAACAAGACAAAGAATATGTTCAACTTTTTATTAAGAATTTTTATTTTGATTTTTAACAATTTTTTTTCTTCCATATAAAACACTTCCGAAGACTTCCGAAAGACTTCTTAATGTGGAAGAAAATTCTCAACATCGTATGGAAGAAACATTTTAAACAATCAACGCCATTTTTGAGCGAATTTTAAATACCTACAAATTGTACTTATAGGCATTTTAATACATAATTCCAATTAAAGTTCACAATTTTAATGGCTTTGTTTAATGTTTGAGATTTTTATAAATTTTTTAAAAATTTGGAAACTTTGAGTTATACATTTGTTGTAGAATGCACTATACTTTCATAAAAACAAAAAAAAAAATTAATAACAAAAAAAAAAAAATTTAAACTTGATAGTTCCCACCGCTCCCATTATTTTGAACACAGTTGTGTATACATACGTATATGTAGAGATATCCATTTGTAAGCATGTACATGTATGTTCGTATGTTTGTTTGTATGTATTCATGCCTTGTGTACGGTGCATTGTGTCATGTGTAACCGCTGCTTGTTGAAGTGATTGCGATCAAAACGGCAGCTGCTCCGGATGCTCACACAAAAACATGCCACATGTTGTTGGTGGTGTTGCCGATGCTGCTGTTGTTTTCGTTGCTTAAGTGGAGCACTTTTCAATGCAAACAAGTTCATTTAAATGCAAATAAAATTAATGCTAGTCAGTATGTAGGATTTGCAAGGCTTGTGTTCCACTTTTCGTCCATCTTACAGAACCAAATGCCGACACAGAATCAGCGGACACGATTTGCAAAAAAATTTCCAAATTATATGCAAGGTGGGATTTGATAGCTATTTTGATAAAGCTGAGGCGATTGGCGTACTATTTGGAGCATTTTTGTGCCATTTAGTATGGAGCATTTTTTCGCTTATATCCTCGTTGCAGCATCTTGGTAAAGGGAGAAGTGGTAAGGTACTATCGAGTACTATGCCATTGGAGCATAGGGTGACGAGCAGAAAGTTGGAAAATTCTTAACAGAAGTAATCAATTTGAGGACTTGCTAATTTTATAGAATTTATTAATCAGTGAATGCCGCTCCAAGCAGACTTCTGAATTCAAGAAAGCAGCTCGCCATGAAAACATAATCAGAAAAAATACTTTTCAAATAGCTTTGCAAGCCAAAGTTGATGCAGGTCGAGGCCGATAAATATTAAGAAACTATTTCATGAAAATCATTTGTATATGACATTTCTATGTCAAATAGAATCTTATAACTAACAGGCATCGCTTACATAAAGGATATACTTTGAGAAAGCTAAAGCTATGACTCAAGCTAAATATATTCCTCGGTAAAAACTTTACGTGGAATATTGATGCTTCGATATTTGCGTATTTTTCAAAAAAAAATTGTCAGTTTTCTATTCCTACTAATTTCCTCTGCAAAGATATCACAAAGAACGATTTTCATTTCTTCGTCCAAGTGCGCCCTCTCTCGTTTCAACATAAACCTAACCCATTGACAGATTTGGCTCTAATAGAATAGCCTACTGAATGCTTTGGTTTAACTGAGAGTGTTGTGTTTCTGAAAATTACAAAAATAAACTCCTTCTTAAGAGCCTCATACTCCCTCCTCATTGCTACTTAGAAACCTACAGCCCGAGACAAATTGATAGTACATACATCAACATTTTAACCGGTGTTAACCATTCTTTTTCTTCTTTTCTTATAAAAGTATAGATCATTGTCTAACAAAATTCATGTAAATTAAAATTTCAGACTTAATACAAAAGTTAGAAAATTCCAAAAACTTTTGATTTGTTCTCGTTGGATATATGTAGTATAATTTGACAAATTTCCAAAAAGAAAGAAAGTATTGCGAAGAAATGTGTCAGCCGTGGTGACTCAATGTACGTCGATGACTCACACTCGTAACAGATGACCAATCTTGGATCTATGCACATGAGCTGTGATATTCCAAGACGAACTTAATGCGACAAAAGTTGTTCGTGAAAGAAGCACCTCAAAGCACCTCTCATCATGTCACAACTGTACTATTAAAAAAACTTAAAGCAGTCAATTCTGAGTGGTACACAACCATTTGTGTGCCAGTAGATTTAGATGAATTAAAGAAAACCAATCGCCAAAAACGAGTTATCTTTCACCAAATCAATGCGAGTTCTCTCGTATCAGCTCCCACCAAAGAGTTTTTGAGTACTCAAAAGATCGAGTTAATGAATTATCCGCCTTACTACCCTAATTTTGCAACTAATGACTTCTTTTTGTTCCCGAAGCCTTTAACCATTTGTTGATGAAACCTTTCAACCTTCTGAGTGGCAGAAGTGCTTTGAAAATTGGTTGAATTCAGAAGTGAGAGAGTCCAAGAAGAACTCCTGTTATTCCTCTAAGGAGAAGATCACATCTCTTGGGTATGTAGGTAAGATTGCTCTGATCTGGATTTCGGGATATAGGAACATAGAGGGAAATGAATATGCTGATGAGCTTACCAGGAAGGGGACTGAATTGACAGTTGTTAAAGGGGAACTGCACGACTTAATTCTCAGGAAAGCACAGATCAGATGGAGCTGCATTCCCTTGTGTGATATTTCGAAAACTCTATGGCCCTAGTACAATAGATGCACGGAGCAGATAGTCCTGGGGACTGTACGCAATTCAGTTTCCACTCCACATAGCTGTGTTTACCGGGTGTGCCATTTAATCCCCATTGCAGAAGGTGTGGAGACCTTTCAGAGAAGGAGACTATTGCGCACTTTCTCTGCAAATGCCCGGGTTTGGCAGCTAAACGACTAAGGTCACTGGGCGCTCCTTTCTTTGACAGCCTGGGGCAGTGCGCCAACCTAAATCCCATCAACCTTCTCCATTACATCAACAGCCATGGCTGACTGTAGATATCTGCCCGTTGGAGTTCTTAAACTGGTCTCAAAACGGTGCTTTAATGTCACTAGAGGAGTGTCAGATGCACTTCAACCATTTCATCTACTTACCTAGCAACCAAGCAGATATTTTTGAAAAAGAATAAAACTGTTTCAATTATTATTTTACTATGTTTTCGTTATTGGGCGCAAAGTATAAAAGGCAGTCATCGTGGATACTTTGAAAGAAATAATATTTATTTTCAAAAAGTGTGTATAAAAAACGTATCAATTTTTAAAGGCTACCCATACTCCTCTGGGGTTAATTTCGCTGTTTTTCAAACATACAATTGACATCAAGCGTTTGGCTGCACGAAAGTACGCATCCAAAAGCAGTGAGCTGTCTATCGATTTGGGGATGTGATGCTTCAACGCTGTCATCAATCACCCCATGAACGCTCGTATGCACTTCTAAATACAAGAGAGCAGCTGAACGAACAACAACTGCAGGAATATTCTTATTTTGTTGTGACTTGAACGAATGAACTACGATTTATCGCTTGAAATAACCAATTCAGTGGCATCATTGACACGACCATCAGTGATAACGGTGATCTGGCGACATTTGCAATTGCAAGCGAACTCAAAAGGAGGCACAGTCGATGAGAAGAAGGAAAAAGGTCCAACCCATAGATGTGATCGGCCGGCCAAGGCATGTAAGCAATCGATCATTGGATTACGCAAGCGCTGGCGACAAGTAGCTGCAGAAGGCAAACGAGGTGCAACTGTTTGCGTGTAGTTGCGGCAATTGGGTATTCAAAACTAATTGAAAATAAATAAATTAATAAATAAAAGTAGCAGACTTCTCCGACTTTACGAAATGTCAACATTGGCGACATTAAAACAAGCTACAACAACATCACACCTGACCTGAAGTCAAACAAGCACACCACGCACATAAGAATGCAGTCACCGCATGTTTCGTGGAACGAACACCCGAACGCCGCCAGCCATCCAGCCAGCCAGTCAACCAAATGTTGGAGAAGACGCGTTCTTGAGAAAGATGCAACTGTTGAACTGCGCATGCGCGAAGGGCATTTACCTGACAATCAACGCTGCGCTCAGATGTGACTGCAGCAAAGCTGTTGCTGTTGCTATCGCTGTTGTTCTTGCTGTTGTTGTTGTCACTGAGCGATGCCACTGTTGTGTTGCCGCTGCATGGTGTTCTAGAGTGGCGCCTGCATCCCGTCGTGCCGAGTCTGATAATACGGAATGTGCGCCAGCCGCAGCAACATGCACACATACACACATACGCACATTCATATTCGTATTTGTATTGGCATGTGTGCGTGTGCTTACGAGTCCATACGTGCATCACATTCAAATCAGCGAACACCGAAACGCCAACGGAAGCGTGTGGAGCAAAGAGGTCAATGGGCAGCGCAGTCATCGAGCCAGCAGAGACAAATGCAGACTCAAATGCAGCTGAGCACGCAGCAGACAAATAGATGGACAGGCAGCGTTTCCATATCAACATATCAGTTAAGCAGACGGGTGGCGGGTTAGTAAAAATTATGCAGTGCAAAGTTGTGGTAAATGAATACCCCCGCATTCCCACACTGCAGCTATACGCACACACACACACACAAATACAAGCTGCTGATGGCTGTGCGGCGCTTGGCGCTTAGCGCTCAGTGGTGGCTGGTTATTGGAGCAAACCGGACGTTCAGGCGTTCTCGCCGGCTCACCCGTTGCAATGTTGAATACTTAGCCTTGTTCGAGAGTTTGCGCAGCATGCAACATGTCTGCCATGTGGCTAATTTATGTGCGTGGAACTTAAGCACCCATCAACAAGTTTGCGTAAATGCAAGTAAAGCTCATTTTTTATATCCATTAGGTCATTCAAAATGTTGGCTGCATGCAGAGGACCAACCGACTGTCCGCCACTGATGTGTGGCATTTGTGCGAATGGCGGGAATTTTTGTTTTCTTGTTTGTTTTTGGTGGTTTTTGAAAAGCGAAGATTTTTATTTACATACAGGCACAAGTGCGGAGGAGGGTGTAAGGAGTGAAGATCAAAATGAAAGCGAACTAAAAAAGGTAATGATTTTTATGATTTCAGTTAAATTAAAAAAAATTAAATTTAATAATGAATGAGTCTATACTACATACACTGGGTGTCATATTCCTAATATCCTCCTATTTTCAAATACTATTTGTCAATGCAAATTCAAACACATCTTCTGCGTTATTTACTAAATAGCAGTTAGTGGTCATGCTAGCGGCAAAAATGATCACCTTGCCTCATTATGTATCATACAATGTGTCGTCATCAATTCTAATGGTACTTATTTTCGGTATACGTAGTAAGGCGAGTGTCAAAAGTGTACACTCATCATTTACGGACTGGCGTTTTGTGTTGTTAGGACAATTCTTTGGTAAGGAAAGTTATTGTTTTTATTTATTAAGCTTTTCATTTATGGGTTTTCAATAGAATTCTGTGCGTAGCCTTAGCTTAGGTGTATACGGCTGATCTGAACAGATCTCAAATAGACCACAAGAGTCCATAGTGTTATCTGCGTGATATAGAGTGAGACAATGTAGGTAAAATGGTTGAAGTGCACCTGGCACGCCTCAGGTATCTCTAAAGCGCCGTTTTGATATCATTATGGGACCTCCAATAGGTAGATATCTACAGCCAGCCAAAGTTGTTGTTGTAATGGAGAAGATTGATGTGACTTAGGTTGGCGCACTGCCCCAGACTGTCAAAGAAAGGAGCGCCCAGTGACTTTAGTCGTCTAGCTGCCAAACCCGGACGTTTACAGAGAAAATGCTCAACTGTCTCCTTCTCTGAAAGGTCCCCACAGCTTCTGCCATGGAGGTTAAATGGTAACCCTAGCTTTTCCGCGTGTGTGCCGATCGTCCAGTGTCCGGAACACACAGCTACGAGTGTGGAATTTGAATGGCGAGGAGTCCAAAGAACTTTCTGAGTCCTTCATAAATCGTATTTGGGCCAAAGGTTTTTCGAAATAGCACATGAAGAAATGGAGCTCCATCTGATCTGTGTTTTCCTGAGAATTAAGCTGTGCAATACCCCTGCCATGAAACAGCTCTCCATTAAAAACCATTTGCCGGTCCGAGTCGGCTTAAAATTCTAAGTCCCTTCATTTGTGGAACAATATCAAAACGCCCGCCACAAATAGGAGAAGGAGCTCGGTCAAACCTCTAACAGAAATGTAAGCGCCAATTGCTTATTTTTTATTTTTTTAATCCCTCTTTAACAGCAGTCAGGGCGACGCCGATAACCGCGAGGGGACACCTCAGAGACCAATTCAGTTGACCCCTTCCTGGGAAGCTCATCAGCAATTTCATTTCCCTCTATGTTCCTGAAACTCAGATCAGAGAATCGTTACCTGCAGATGTAAGAGATTTGATTGCTTTCTTATAGAAGTTACAGGAGTGCTTCTTGGACTCTCTCACTTCTGCCTTCAACCTATTTTCGAAGCGCTTTTGCTACTCAGAAGTGCATACTTCAAAAAAAGAACTTTTTAAAGGTTTCACCAATAATTGTTTAAAGGCTTCGGGAACAAAAAGAAGTCATTGGTTGCTAAATCAGAGCAGTTAGGCGGATAGCCCATTAATAGCTCTTTGGTGTGAGCCGATGCGTGAGAGCTCGTATTGTCTTGGTGAAGGATAATTCGTCTCCGGAGGTTGGTTTTCCTTAATTTTACAAAAACTTCTCGCAAAAAAATTTTGTGTACCACATAGAATTAACTTATTTAAGTTTCTCTAGTGATCTGATGGGACTAGTACTCTCAGGTCCTTCCTTCTAAGTTTTAGCAGAAAGGTCGCTAATTTCCTGTTTAGTTCTCTCGCAAAGCACTTGCCTACTCTGCAGGAGCTCAACTCAGACCAATATCTTCTATGGGTAGACCGCATGAATTCGTCAATCCATATTCGAATCGATGCAGAATTGACACCTAGAAATGACTCAGAGCCTTTTGGTATGCTTGCAGAGCCTTCATTAGCCAGTTTATCATATGAAATATCAACGAATGAAACGAATAAAGGCAGCATTGTGAAATATGAGGCAGCCAAATGTCAGAAAATAAACAGAGAAAGCTGCCTGATTACTTCACTTTTATTATTCCGTCATGGATGTTTCATTATTAACTGTACGCCTCCACGTAGTTTTTGGTCGCTCTCTTCTTCTAGTACTGATCGGGATCCATTCCGAAGGTAAACCTGTGGCCGATCCATCTGCATTTCTTGCGCTTAATGTCGTTATCTTCTTGCCTTTTTGCTTTCTTGCTTCGTGATTTTCCATATCCTTTGATTAGAAATTGTTGTCGGCCCGAAGATTCTCATTATTCGTAGTAGGCAGCGATTGACGAATCATTGCATCTTGTGTATAGTTGGTTTTGTTATGTACCGCGTCTCGCTACCGTAAAGGAGCGCTGTTTTCATCCAAGCGTTAAAAATTTTCAATTTAGTCATTCGATTGATTGTGGATGATTTCCATACCTACGAAAGAGAAGCGTAAGCCCGCTTAGCCTTGCTCGGGCGGTTATTTACAGCCGTCGAGGTACTCCCATCTGGAGTAAAAACGATGCCTGCATACTCGAAGTCTCCCATAACATCAAGAGAGTCGTTATCAATATGGAATGGTTGCTCATTTTGAGCGATAGAGCACATTGTTTTCGGTTTTTGAGTATTGATTGTTAGGCCAGTTTTGTGAAAATGGTGTCTTCACTTTTATATAATAAAGAAAAGAGCAAGCAAAATTGTGAAAACTGGTTAAATTGTTGAGTTACTATCTATTTGCCTCGGGTTGTGCCCATCTCAGTAGCAATGAGGGGAAGCATAGTATTAAGCATGCGGTTATTAAGAAGGAGTTTCTTTTCGTCATCTTGAGAAATACAACATTCTCCGTTATACCTAAGCATCCAGTAGGCTATTAGAGCCATATCTGTCAATGGCTTAGGCTTATGTTGAAAGGAGTGAGGGCACACTTGGCCGAAGAAATCATAATCGCTCTTTGTGGTACCATTGCAGAGGTAATAACGAGGATTGGAAAACTGACAATTTTTTGGAAAAGTACGCAAATATGCAAGTATCAATGCTCCACGTAAAGATTTTACAGAGAAATACAGTCACTCACACCTTAATTGATACAGATACAGTTTTTTTTTTAAAGTGTTCCACAATATATTTCATAATATAATATTTTGCGAAAATGGAAAAATGCAGATATTTCATTTATTTGGTTTTACTTCATTTCTCAACATAAAATACAAAAAAGTGTCCACACATTTCATTGTAAGGGAAAAAGAAACAAAAACATACTCATAACTCACGCCATAGCTTAAATGATGCAGTTAAAAAAGTGCAACTGTTTATTTCTAATTTTGTAAATTTTAAGGTATTTAGCACTTTGTTGGGTATCCTTTATTATTAATGACAGCCTGAAGTTAACCAATTTTTTTGTGTATTCGGACTAATTTGGTTCCACTCTTCAAGTATCGCCTTTTTAAGATCAGGTTTGTTAGATATTATATTTTCTTATATTTGTCTTCAAAAGCGACCACACATTTTCGATGACGCTAAAACTCGGTGATTGTGCAGGAATTTCAACAATTCATGTGGGTATGAGAATAAGTTTCCGTTCTTTCTTAGGATAAGTTACGAATTATTTAAACAATGAAATGATACTTGGTATTATGTGAAGTAAGCGCCATTCGGCCGCCGTAGTCGAATGGGCTGGTGCGTGACTACCATTCGCAATTCACAGAGAGAACGTCGGTTCGAATCTCGGTGAAAACACCAAAATTAAGAAAAACATTTTTCTAATAGCGGTCGCCCCTCGACAGGCAATGGCAAACCTCCGAGTGTATTCTGCCATGAAAAAGCTCCTCATAAAAATATCTGCCGTTCGGAGTCGGCTTGAAACTGTAGGTCCCTCCATTTGTGGAACAACATCAAGACGCACACCACAAATAAGAGGAGGAGCTCGGCCAAAACAAATGGTGTACGCGCCAATCTATATATATAAAAATGAAATGATGTTCGTTTGTACGCATTTTTTTGGGCCGATACGAGGCCAATTTTATTCGTTCTTTTTTCATATATTATTATAGGGATCCACTAGGGGAAGGTTTTTAGCAAAAAAAAATTTCTTTTAAATATTTTCTTCATATAAAAAAAAAAGAAAAAATCAAAATGTTGTACAAAACAAAACTTGCTCGATTCTTAGATTATAGTAAGTTTCGAATCGACATTCATTTTATGTGTACAAAAATTTATTAGAAAAAAATTTTATAGTTTTTCAAAACATTTCATTTTCAACTATTAACAAAGAAGATATTTCATTTAGGTTGTAACACTTTTTGGTAGACAACGTTTTCGCGTAATTGAATAATGATGGTTTGCCTACTCGTGAGCAAGCTACATACAATTGTCCATGAGAAAAAATTATTAATTGTCATAGCGAAGGCAAGGTGAATGGGAACTGCAAACGTTTGAAATCGAATGGTAAATCCGTTGGAATCAGTGGAATTCTGGGTATCAAAACGTCTTCTCCTTTGTACTTCCCTTTCAAAATTGTTGCTTCGTTACCCATTAGCTTCTTCACAGCGAGTCTGGTTGCAAAGTCGTGGCACATTAATGTTGCGCAGCATAATAATCGGAGCTCCAAGTTTTAATCGTAAATTATGAGGTGGTAGGCCTGACAAATCGAGTGAGTTTAAGAATTCAGTTGCATAATTTATGACATCATCTTGATCAGTAAATAGTGGCCATTGACTTACTTATATGCAACTATGTCACCAGGTATTTGATCCAAAATAGCTACATTTATATCATGTATGTCCTTATTTTTCCCTGCTAAAATTGCTCTTTCGCTGAGCCAATCATGGTATTTGTAGTGTTGAACTATGTTTGGAAATACACTCTGTATCAATGTAATATCGTAATTATTCCTGTTGGATCGACAGACATTTGGCCATTTCCGATTTTCAGTAAGTTTCATAACATTGATCAATTTATAGCCAAATAAATTATAGAAGTTTATTATACGTTATCTCCTTTTTAAGCCCTTTTTGGGAGAATATAAATAAGTTCTAAAATTATGCCAAAGACATACAAAATAATAATCATAACCTATTGTATATATCAAAAGAAAAATAAGTTTTAAACTCCTAGATAAATGCAAATGTATGTTAGGATAATGCTAAATAATCTAATTTTATCATAACTTTGTAAACTCCTATGTTAAAATCATTTTGGGCAATAAATGAAATGAAATGAAATGACTCGATCTATATACATATTAGACTAAGAGCCCGCGACGCCCAGACCTTCGTTAAATTATAAAAGTTGGAAATTTTTCTATATACGTCTCCTATACAGGTATAAGCAAACCCAGATTATTAAACCTGGGTCGCGGTGGCTTTGGCAGGTAACAGGTAGTAAAGGTGAGTAAAATTGAGTCTCAAATTTGTAATAGTATAAAGCTTAGTTTTTATACATTTCAACTTACAATCATATCAGAAACTGCCTCGTCGATTGGCGGACACTTAGGGCGGTAACAACCCCTCCCCAGACACCCTAACATTCTAATTATTTATAAATCTACTTTCGTCATAGTATAAAATCTAATTTTTATATATGTTATTCAGAGATCTATAAAAATAATGTTTTCACAATCCCCAGACAGTTTCGATGGTTCCCCTATCTTCCCAGACATAATGAAGTCCACTCCAGGCGTGAGCGCGATGAATATATATGTACGTTGGCGCGAGTGAAATAGTGCGATCTGTTCTCTAAATTTATCAAGAAAATTCATTATATACATTTATAACAGATAAAAAAAGTAAATTTTTAAAGGAGAACGCAGAAAAATTTTCATATTAACAAATTATTAAATCAACAATACAATAATGCGATTTTTATTGAGTCAAGTGGAGATCTACGAAAGTTGTAAATATCAATCGAAAATTTTTTCTAGTATTGTGCAGAAAAAAATACGAAAAATCGACAGCTGATGGTAAAATTCTAGAAGTTTAAAGTTAAGAAGATAAATTTGTATGTATGTTAGTTTTACTGTAAGGAGAGAGAATAATTTAGATCGTAATTGAACCAATCGAAAAAGATTTCAATTATATTTATAATTATAGCCATTACAATACAAAGTAAAAATATAATGTGTCAAACATTATTATTAAATCAAAAAAAATATTTAATCAACTTCATCGTCCTCGTCGGTATCTCGATTATCTTCATCACCGCTACTCCATTCTGCGGATTTGTCCTCATGAATGTCATCGTCTTCATCAGCTTCTGTAATAATTAAAGCAAGTTAGAATAATTATGAATGGTTGATAATTTCTTCATAAACAGTGAACATTATAACATACCTGACAAAGTTTGTAGAGAATCACTGACATAAGTAGGTAGCTGATCTCCTTCAAACCATTTAAAATGGTATTGATCATTTTCCAGTACCCAGCCATTATTTTCAGGTTTATGTGAAGTAGGTTTTCTTAAGTGAGCATTGTTCCAAATCGTACAAATATAATTAGCTCGTAAAAAATGCTGTAGTAGCTCATTTTCACAAGGTGGTAAACTGCTAGCATCAAAGTTTCTCAATTTTTTTCGATTGAAAGCCTCATTAATGTCGGAAACTTTGTATGAGTCTATAAACATCTGAACTCGAGCAGAATTGACATCAATTGCATTCCGAACATTATATACACTGCATATATATTTCTGAATACTATTGAAAATGTTCTTCTGTTCACTGCTGTCCTCTATTAACTTATTTTCGCCGAACTTTATAAAAGCTTTTTGGAATTCATCGTTTTTTTTTATAGTTTGTAAGGTCTTAGTTTTCCCTTTGGAACAATGCTCACTTAAGAAAACCTACTTCACATAAACCTGAAAATATTGGCTGGGTACTGGAAAATGAATGTATCGAATGAAATTGTATCAAAGAATTTGCTTTGTTACGTATTAATTTTATTCTCTTTCAGCAAATCATTGAATTTATCGCCTAGCGAAGTGGGCGAGGGTACGCTAGTTATATATATATATAAGCGCCATTGGAAGCTACAACTTTACTCCATCTTTCAGGCAGCATCCATTCATTGAGCCAGTTTGCGATGCTCTCGTAAGAAGTAATACGCTCTCCAATAAGGGCTGACTGCATTGATCGGAACAGATGGTAATCTGAAGGTGCAATGTCTGAGAAATACGGCGGGTGAGGCAAAATTTCCCAATTCAGTCCTTTTAAATATTTCTGGACCGATTTAGCTACGTGAGACCTGGCGTTGTCGTGCAGCAAAATCAGTTTGTCATGTCTACCGTCCCATTCCGGCCGCTTTTCTTTGAGAGCTCGATTCAAACGCATTAGCTGCAGTCGGTAACGATCGCCAGTGATGGTTTCAGGTGGTTTAAGGAGCTCATAAAAGATGACACCCTTCTGATCCCACCAGATGCACAACATAACCTTTGAAGCATGAACATTTTTTTCGCTGTCGATGAACCTGGTTGACCTGGCAGGCTCCAACATTTTCGACGCTTAGGGTTAGCTTAATAGATAAATTTTTCATTGCCAGTAACGATGCGATGTAGAAAACCTTGTCTTTTCTGTCGTTCAAGAAGCATCTCACACGTCACCGAACGTCTTTTGATATCCCCCTCCTTCAATTGATGTGGCACCCAGTTACCTGCTTTCTGGACCATACAAATATGCTTATTTTCACACCTCTACAGTGACCTAAATTCTCAAATAAATATTCAAATACAGAAAAAAAACACTTTTAAGTTGTGCTACCAACATAAAAATATGTACCCGTTTAAAAAAAAAAAATCTTCACTTTCCACTTAAACTTAAACAAAATTCCAATCGCTCGACAACTTGATGCTTGCTCTATTTCTTTAAGAGGGCAATTGCATTTTAATTATAATGTTGAGGAAATTTAATGCTGTACTAAATTCAAACAAACAGTTTGCCATACAAATACAACAACTCTTCGTTAAGAAAAAAGCAACGCCAAAGAAACTGAGAAAGGAACAAATGTGAGGCAATCACCACAGGCTATGAAGTGATAAGATATGTACGGGTGGCAGAGGGAAAGGTAGAGCCAGAGGAAGGGAAGTTGACTTAAACAGCGATTAAAATCATGAAATCAATTTAACATTTTTTTCGCAAATAGCTGGCAGGCGTGAAATTTCCACTTGTACAAGCACGAGCAGTCAAGTGTCGCTACATATGTACGCACACACGAGCACAAGCACACACACACATGCACACGATCTGCTATTGAGTTAACCAGAAATGTATTGCATACCAGGAGACGTAAGCGTGAGCCATGCAGTTCGTAGGATTCTGTGCGTTCAGCATCACGGCAGCGGTGGCAGGTGAATAAACTGCATACAAACTGTCCGCCCTTCATAAAATTGCACTTTATTCAATGTTGCAATTATTAAATATGCCTATTTGTTTAGCCCCCAAACACACACACGCACATGCACAGAAGAAGTCTGAGAGTGAGAAAGCGAGGCAGGGAGGTCGGCTATGGAGCGCAAACGTTGCACATCGCACGGCTGAGCTGCCTTTTCATTGCGTCGCCAGTGTTCGTGTATTTCTTTCAGGCGATTTTTCATTTACCGCCGAGCGTTATTTATTAGGCGTGCGCAGGGGCGTGTTTTGATTGTTGATCGACGACAATGACGACGACGTTGCGCCACGGCGTGCGTTCGCCAAGCTAGCTAGGCGGTTAAGTTAGCTGGCAAGACGCTTACCACATCGCCGCTGTCTGTCCATTGAGTTCGGACGAGTGGTGGCCGACACTGCATCGGCGCTGCCTGGACATGCGTAGACCACCCTTTTAATGGACGCCTAATTACAGTCTTTATAACAAGTGGTGATTACCAAACCGCCAACTGACAAATAAGAATAACAACTGCAACAACAACAACAACGCACGGCAACTACAGCCAGCGTCAATAGCGCCTGCAACAACAAATGAGCGGAGAAGCTGTAGCGCAGTGCGCTCTTTGGCTGGCTTATTTGGCTTATTGCATCAAAAATCCATTTCAGTTGTGGTGGTTGTGGGCACAGCCGATTCATATGCGGTTTTGCAACGCAATGCAGCTTTCATCACCCAGCCGCGGGCTATTGTCTTGTTACGGTCCAACCCACCCAACGCATGGCGCAGTTCGCTGCAGCGGCCTTGCGTTGTTCCTGCATTCCTGTGCTGTTCTGCTTGGCTTGTCACGATTCGAATTATTTATGTAGGAACCAACGTAAATTTGCAGCTACACACACACACTGACACAAACGCATTTTTACCTGTTTTATATATTTGTATTATTAAATATTGATTTTAATCGAAATTGCCGTAAATTGCTTGTTTTTCTCATCGTTCACTCGGTAATTTATAACACTTGGCTAGCTGGGGCCGGTTAGCCGTAGCGCTTTGTGTGGTCCCGAGGCAGAGGTGATAACAGACAAGTCGCGTTGAAACGTGTCTTACTACACCTTTTGTTTTTTCTTCCTCTTCTCCCTCATTTTCTTTCTCTTCCTCTTCTTCTTCACATTCATATTCAATATTTATGTTTATTGAAAGGAATTTGAAATTTTTGCACCACTTTTGAGTGTTTTTAGTGCAAAAGGAGGAGTAGAGCGTGTGAGGCAAAGAGAAGGAGTGGGAGAGGGAGAGCGATGATTGGAATTACTTTTTTAATTAATATTAAACAGCTACTGGTTTTTGAAGCACTTTTGTACTTCGGGAGTAACCAATTTTAATCACTGAATGCTCCAACATTGATTGTATCGGAAAAAAGACGAAAAAAGTACAACTCGGAAAACAGCGATTCTGAAAATATAAAAATTTGACATTTTAAAAATAAATTGACTAATTTACTCGTACCTCAATGTGGAAGCGCGTCATAGTTAGAACAAATTTTCTGTGACTTTTCTCAGGAAAATCGACGACTAATAAATAATGGGAGTGTATTTTGAGTAGTTCACCATTAAGAGGTTAGGGGTAGTCAAAGGACCGAAAAAATGATGATTTTCAATAAATTTTTTTGCTAGTCAATTGCTTTATTTTACACAAATAGAAACGTAGCATTAATAATTATGTTTCGACTTGACTTTAGAAAAATTTCAAAACAAAAAATATTAATAATTGTAAAAGTTATCGCTGTTTGTGTAGAGCCCGTTTCTCCAGAAGTCCCTTGCGGAGATCATCACAAGTCCTTGGAGATTCATCTAAAATCGATCGGACAAGAGAAATTAGTTTTATTCATAGATAATCTCGTGCGTGATCGAAGCTGTTTTTTGCAACATTAACAATATGGCGGCCTCAAGAAATATTTTTCAAATTTTCGAGAAAAAACCAACAATTAATTGTTTAAAAAAAATCGAAATTAAAAAAAAAATCCTTCGATCAGGCACGAGTGTTTTATGTTTTTCAAAAGCAGTATAAATTTTATTGAAATCTCCCAAGCGGGTTTTAAGTTACATTCACCACCAGGTCAAAAAACATTGTTTTGAGAAAATTGCATTTAAAGTTTTGCTATCGAGCTCCAGAGCGCCCGAGCGGCCTTTGTTAATTGTTGAATAACTCGAAAAGTATTTGTCGGATTCACTTCAAATTTTTAACTAAAACTTTAAGAAAATGCAAAAAAATCCAATTTTTTGGAAAGAAGAACTGTCTTTTTGTCGTTAGTGTTTTTTATCTAGCAGCGAGATGCTTACAGTTTCTCTCTGCCTTCGTGGCAATTAGTCTGAGGGCGAGGTACCCAGACACTTTCGAGTAGTAAATTTTGTGCAAAAGTAAGAGAGATCTGCTTCGGGAAACTAGATCTGTGACTATTTAGCCAGGATAGGCTCTGAAGCCAACTTCTGCAGCCATCAAAGCCATGGTTAGCAAACGGGTTACTTTAACCCACAAGCGAGCCTGGCAGGCTAAGAGAGAGGCTGTAGATGGACAAAACTGATGTACCTGTCATGTTTGATCGACTGTCGCAGATCCTCCTGCAGAAGGGACTGTAGACAGCAGGTTGGACTGATGACTGGCCACTTTCTATGGGCAAAGCATATGGAAAAGGTAGGCATCTCAGACAGTCCACTCTGCCCAGCATTTGGAGAGGAGGATGAGACGGTGGACCACTTTCTGTGAGTCTGCCCGCCCTTCGCTCGAAACAGGCTTGAGGTCTTTGGCACTGGTGTGTTAAGAAGCGACCACCTTGGCTCCTTGGCACCACAGGATCTACTCAGATTTCTTCGGAGGTCGGGTGGATTTAAAGAAAATAACCTGAGTGCAGTGCAATGGACCTAATGTTGTTGTCTGATTGCTGTATTTGCTAGTTTGTCCCGAAAAAGAAAACAAAAAAAAAAAAATCATGTGCACACGTGGTAGAAGTGAAACTTCTGTGTGTGAATGAGTGTGAATAAGAGAGAGAGAGAGAGAAAGAGCGAGAGAAGAAGAGAAGGAGACAGGGATAATTTCAAAAGAAATACAACAGTATAAAATTTGTCTAACCAAAATCCGATTTTATTAGCTATATATGCATTATGCTATCATCTGTTGGTGGTTCAATTGGTAATACTGATATAATTGGTTTGTGATCGCTGAAATATGAAATATATGTACGTGATTCAATATTTTCTAGATAACGTGTGAAAATTGCATCTAGTGTAGTTCCGGATTTTGTTGTTGATTCTTTAGGGTTATTGTTTATCTGCAAAGCGAATGTTTCTCGAAGAAATTGAATCAACGGCAAAGAATCATTGGATCCGAAATTTACGTTGAAATCTCCCCCGAGAATCAATGGAATTTTGTCCTCGCCTCTTCCAAGTGCATTTGCACCTGCGTGGCTGTAAACCAGTAGTGAGCGGTTAATGAAATATATTATGTCATCAAGATTTTGGTTCGGTGAAATATAGATGACGGCTATGACAATAGTTTTTCCATTCGGCGTTTGACATTCTGCAATGCAAACATCGCCAACTGGTGTGACTGTTGATGAATATGACTGAGACTGCCTTGCAGTCATTTCCATGTTTGGTGTGACGATATTTATGCTATCATCTTGATTGTGGTAGATCGCCACACCGCCAGCTCTAACATTTAGTCGCTTATATTTGATGGCGCAATGGAAATTTGGTATACTAATATCCTCGTTATCGTTTAACCAAGTTTCGGACAAAAGTACTATATTCGATTTGCGGATGACAGAGTCTGTTAAATCTGCGGAATGTGCTCGTATGTTCTGACAATTAAGAGTATATACAGATAGCCCCCTTCTCTGAGTCATGAAATCGATTATTTGTTTATCCACAGTTTCCAGTCTATTTAACGATAGTCTCCGGAATTCATCTTGTAAATGAGACATACTGACTGATGCTCGTCGACCATGGTAGAATCTAAAATCATTTCCGTTCATTATAAACCACAAGCCTTCAATACAAGTGACTCGTGATAAAGCAACGTAAACTAATGATTGCGAATGTTTTTTTATCATATTCGTAAACAACTTCAGAATACGTGCTTCCCTGAGACTTGTGAATGGTCGTCGCACAAGCACAACCTAATGGTAAATGTGATCGTTTAGCGTTAATCGTTTTGTTGTTGTCAAGGTATAGAAAATGTATAGCTCTCTTTCTCCTTTTCTCTACGTTGTATCTTTTTTTCTTTCTCGCGTAACGAAATCTCTAAACGTTACATTTTTTCCAATTCACTCTCCATTCTCGCTCAAATATCAGACCGCCGCTAAAGAAGTTTCACTTCAGAAATATCTGAACTGAAAAAGCTTCTCCAAGGATATGGAGTAGATTGTGTCAGAAAGAATAGAGTGCGTGAAAGTTGGTAATTATGGCGTCGGTGCGCTAGCTTTTGACCGAGGTGGTTTTCCCGGTAGCATTTCGCAAAAATTATCCACATTTCTTCAAAATCCCCACCTTCTGATACTCTCCATGCACCTCAATAATGATGTAGAAATTTTCCGATTTCTAGAGATGGCTGTTTCTCTCCCTTGCCATTATGGACCCAGCTGTCTTCTCCCTTTCTCATTTTGTGTGTATTCCAGAGTAACCTGAACCTAATAGGCAGTTGCTTTCGCGAGCTCTCACAAGACCTTTGTGAGAGTTTGTTACTTTACCAGCCATTCGATGGCTCTTCTTGGAATAAGTTTGTGTTCGTCAGCCTTTAAAGTAATTCAACACTCAGCCAATACCTAAAAATGCGACAACAAATCCCGCATTAGCCGCAGTACACCAAACATAACAATTAAATTTTATTTATTTCATTTAAATGAAATTAATATCATTTTAAAACAAAGAGAACAAAGAAATACAACAACAACAACGAACACAGTAAAGAATAAACCTGTCCATTCTGTGAAGTTTGAGAATCCTTATTCCGAAAATTTATGTCGTCTTGCTCGCCACAGCCGTAAACAGTAAACATGGGGAATTATTTATCAACTTGTTGCACGACAGCGTAATCGATATGCGCATTAAGAGTTACGTTGCAGCAGTTCCACGTTTATTGATCGGCATCAGGAGATAAGCGCCGTTAATCCCACAGCGAGCAGACGACGATGACGGTGATGACGATGATGATGCTGACGGTGCCCAGGATGAGCGGCGATGTGGAGATGTGAACAGAGCGAATACAAACAAACGGCAAGATATTGTCATCAGTCTGCTTAGCTCAATATAGCTCCATACAGCTATACAAACGCTAGCGATCAATAACCGCTCACGCACCGGCCGCACGTCCCGCACACCAGTCGCCGCCAACCGCCAGCCCCCAGCCACCAACGACAGTCAACCAACCGCACAACCAACCGCACAACAAACTGGGCAAGCGACGCATTGCCGATGACGCCGTTGTAATGTTGATAGCGGCCGGTGTAGTATTTGCGCCCCAGCAGTTGCCGCTGACTGTGTCTGGCTTTGTCTTATTTTCAACGAACAGTCAAATCAATATTATTTATTAGCCTTAAATAACGCTGACATGTCCGTTGGATGCGGTTGACGATCATTGCTGCGATCGCTTGATGACTGCTTTAATAGCGCTGGTGGCGGTGGTGATTGTTGTTTTTGTTATTGCTGAGAATGCCAATGATACGCTTATCGCGACAATATCTTTCGGTGCTAGATAGTGGTTGCCTACAGCCGCTAAGCCAGTTTTGGCTTTCCTCTTTTCGGTTGAGTTACGGTTTTCTTGTTTGCCTTAGCCAACAGTTGTTGATACCTTTAAGCCTATGTTTTACTGGCTTCTACAATTTGGCCTTTTGCCATTAGTTTAATTCAATTTCTGTTTAATTTCATCTTATTTTTGTTGTATTGTTGTGTACGCGCCTGTAGGTAGCCGAGCTTCTTGACCCGCACATAAAAGTAGCTTTGATTATACCCAGCAAGCAAAACGAAGTAAATTTTTCACAGATTATTGTGCACAGTCAGCCTGCTTCGGACGCCAAACTACGCAATGGGACCCTCTATCTGGTGATACAACTCCTTGCACTATTTGCAGGCGTAAAACTCGCATGCTACAAAAAAGTCATGTATTTGTCGTCGGTGCGATTAACCTCGACTTTAAGCGACCTTCTTGTAGAATTAGCGATCGAGGGAAATAAAATTGATGGCAGAGTCTGCACTTCACTTTCACTATAGTTTTGAAAGGAAAAATTTCGTTTGAAGTTGTCCTGGTCGAGCTTAATAAAGTATTTAAACTCTTCCACCGCTGCCATTAAGGAATGAAATCGAATGTATCTTCCCAGGCTTAAACGGAATCACTTCAATTATACGGTGAGTAGACGAAGTGAGTCGGAAGTGAAGTTGAGGACTTTGGAGGTGTTATAGAGTAGCAAGTCCCTCTTGTTAGATAGAGTTACGATGAGACTAGTGAAAGAGAACACAAGTGAAGTGTTGATTTTCCTCTTTCATTCGAAAAAACGGCTGAAGCGCATCGAGATCTACAAAAACTTTATGGAGATGCTGCTTTAAGTGAAACAACGTGCCGAGATTGGTTCTGTCGCTTCAAAGACGGCGATTTTAATTTTGATGACCATCCGCGTGAAGGTAGGCCAAAAACCTTCGAAGACGCTGAATTGGAGGCATTGCTCAATGAGGATCCGTGTCAAACGCAAGAAGAGCTTGCTTCAGTATTAGGAGTTATCCGCCAATCCATTTCCAAACGATTGCTCGCTTTGGGAATGATTCAGAAACAGGGGACTTAGGTTTCTTATGAGTTAAAACCAAGGGATGTTAAATGTCGTTTTTTCGCCAGTGAACAACTGCTCCAGCGGCAGAAATGGAAGGATTTTCTTCATCGCATCGTAACGGGTGATGAAAAATGGATTCATTACAGCAATCCCAAGAAAAGAAAGTCATGGTGACTGCCCAGTCATGCTTCTACGTGCTGCGAAGGTTATGCTATGTGTTTGGTGGGACCGCGTTGTTGTTATTTATTATGAACTGTTAAAACCAAACGAAGCCATCACTGGGGATCGGTATCGACGTCAATTGATGCGATTGAGCCAGAGTTATGAAAAAGTGATTCTACTGCAGGACAACGCTCGGCCTCACTTTGCCAAACCCGTTAAAACCTACCTGGAAACACTGAAATGGGAAATCCTGCCCCATCCGCCATATTCTCTAGATATTGCCCCGTCCGATTATCACCTGTTCCGATCGATGGCACATGATCTAGCTGACCAGCAGTTCCATTCATATGGAGACATCAAAAAATGGCTTGATCCGTGGATAGCCTCAAAAGATGAACAGTTTTACCGCGACAGTATACCAGATCTACCAGAGAAATTGGAAAAAGTATTTAGTAGCCAGCGATGGGCAATACTTTCAATGATTCACTTGTAACCATTTTTTCAGAATAAAGATGTATTTTCATAAAAAAAAAACAGCGAGAACTTAGTTGCACATCTAATACTAAGCGTGAAGCTTTTTGTATCATGGCCGGAATGATACAATCTGCTCCAGGCGATTTGAAAGATTCAAATGAATTGATTGCCCAATTCAATCTTTCGTGGGTAATTACGTTTATTTTAGTGAATCCTACTGTCACCCTGGCTGGATCGGTATTGTTTTATTGTTTACGTCAACACAGCCTGGAAAGTGGGTGAGGTCTCTCTAGAGATTCTGTGCTGTTCTTGGTCCATGTACTATCTTCCTTCCTAGCAAAGGTAGGTACAGAAAGATATTTAGACTTTCTAAGCCTTGCCACTTCAACCGTTTTATCTATACCAGCACAGAAGTCCTTCCAGGAGTTTTTTTAGCAACGCAGATTTCCTTTTTAAAGAGCTTAAGTACAAATCTATATTCTTCCCAAATAACCTCTTATTCTGCCAACCTCGCTAGCTGGAGGGTTTCACGAACATATTGCCTTCTAGCGCCCAGCTCCTTGTTCTACCAAGGAGGCTGAGGTTTGCGTTTTATTCGTGTTGGAGGACAGAAGATATTTGATGCTAATAATGGCTTTTGTAAGCCTACTAAGTAAAATTTCGACTTCTTCATCAGAATTTATCGGTGTATTTTTCCTCATTTCCGTAGTCAGAGTCTTTCCATAGAGATCCCAGTTAGTGTTTCTGTGATTACTTAGAACTTTGCTGATTTTTGTGAAATGGAAATTAATATTAAAGTCGATGTAATTATGAACTGGGAATGAGGGTTCCATTCTGGTCCCTAATCATAGTTTTATCATCAGTTATATCGAGAACGTTTTTCGAGGTAGGGCCTACGAAGGTCGGTTTCTCTCCTCGATTTGCAAGACTTAGCCTACTCTGAATTATATAGTGAAGAAGTAACTCACCTCTTTCGTTGATGTCGGTACTACCCCATACCGAGTGATGGGATATGACATTGACACCGATGACAAGGCCATGTTTATTTCCGCCGGATATTTCTACCAGCCTTTGAAGCTCTCTAGATGGCGTTTCATCTTCGTGTGGCGTGTAGCAGGACACCAGAAGTATGTAAATCTTTAGGTTTCTTTTTAGTAGATTAAAATCGAATAATATTTTTTTTTTTTCATATTACAAAATATCAAAAATTATAATTTTTTTTTTAATTTGAGTAAAAAAATGTATTTAGCGCCTATGGTAGTTAGGCCAAAGGCTTTTCGAAATAGCACACAAAGAAATGAAGTTCCATCTGTTTCACGCTTTTCTGAGAAATGAGTTTTGCAATTTACCTTTAACAACATTCAAGGGAATACCGATGACCAGGTAGGAGGGGTCAGTGAAGACAGAGGTACCAGCATCGGTACATATTTTTCCTTCGTTCTAATCCTGGCTATTTGGAAAGATTGCCCTAGCACGATCCTCAAACCCCAATTTGCGGACAGAGAGATCTTTACGAAGTTCAAAGGAATGCGGTGTTAACTGCCCGAAAATGCTACCATGTCCCTTGAGAGATTGCCTCCAGAGACCAATCTCTTTTAACCTGATTGCACTCTGAGCTGCGATGGAAACCATGTGAAAGTCGATGGGAAATAAGTGCAAAACGGCATTAAGCACAGTACAGGGACAAGTTCTGCATGCCCGGTGATGTCAATGCATGCTGCCCTTTGCATCCTCCCCTGTTTTGTGATATCATAGCCATTCCGAAGGCCTTCCCACTAAACCAGGCATCCTTACGTTATAATTGGTAGAACCGCTCCGTTGTACATCCAGAGAATCATTTGTGATTTGAGTCCTAATTTTTTGCCGAATATATAGTAGAAAGCTATGCTGGCCGTCTTTACCCAATTTTCAATGGAGATTGAAGCCAAGTATCACTCCAAGATACCTAAATTCCGATGAAAGCGGGAGAACGTGGTTTTTTAATCTGGTAAGTCTAAAGTGTGGAGGTTTATATTTTCTAGCAAATACCTTCAGCGCCGTTTTATAATAGTTGCAGCCTGAGCGCAGTCAATGTCCTTTCCAAAATCTCAGCCATGGCTGAGGGAAACGGTCCCGATACCATTAGAACCAAGTCATCGGCGTATGCTTAATCAATAGCAACTAGCTAAAGAGGAGGCGAAAGGACACCACTCTGTGGCACCCCCTGTGCATAAATCATGTGACTTTAGCCCTTCCTGTCACTGCATTATCTTCCCTACGTCCTAGCATGGTAGAGATCCAGAGACATTCTAGGTGAAAGCAAAAATAAATAAGACTGAGCTAAAATAGAAACAACAGGAACTTTGTTCTGGTAACTACGAGTTTATTTATTCAAAATAGTCCCCTCTGGCCTCTTCTGACACTGTTTTGCGCTGTCTAAAAGCTTTTCGAAAGAGCGTTTCAGGTCATTGACCGAAATGTCCTTCATAATGTCGGTACAAGCCTTTCGCATGGTCTCTACGGACGCCAAACCTTTTCTTTTCACGGTCAAATGCAATTTTCCGAATAGGTAAAAGTCACAGGGTGCCATATCAGGCGAACACGCTGAGTGATTGATGCTTAAAATGCCATTTCTAGTCAAAAAATCCGTCACAAGAGTGGATCGATGGGATGTTGCATTATCATGCAATAAGTTCCAGCTTCCTCCTTCACGGTTTTCTGGGCGAATTCGACGAGTACGATGCAACAAACGCTCCAAAATGCCAAGATAGAAAATTGCATTGATGGTTTGGCCTGTTGGCACGAACTCCTTGTGGACAATTCCCTTGGAATCGGAACAACAAATGGCGCCAATCTTGCTTATTTTGGACTTCACCTTATGAGGCGTTGTCTTTACACCTCTAGTCTACCGAACGCAGTGACAATTAACTCCACCATAACTTTATTAAAAGCACCCTCGATATCTATGTATAAAGGCCGACAAAGTGAGTTGCTTACCTTCCCGAGATTTTTCACCTACCACCTCATGGGTGACTGTTGCGGCGGATTTCACTTTCAGGTAAGCACGCTGAGCAGGAGATAATTTGGATTCAATGTGCTCTCGACCGTGATAATCGATGAATCTCTCAAACCGCTTCAGGATAAATGAGGTAAGACTTATAGGCGTGAAGTACTTGGCCGAGTCGTGACCGCTCCTACCTGCCTTGGGTATGGAAACAACTTACGTTTTCTTCCAGTTGGTGAGGACGTAATTAAGAGCGATACACGCCAAGTAGATTGCTTGCAGGGTAGAAACTACCAAGGTTATTGTTTTCTGAAGCATCACAGGTATGATATCGTCAAAATCAGTAGATTCAAAGGGAGGAAAACCAAGAGGAAGCCATTGCCCAGGTGATTCTATCAACAAATAGGATCGGTTTCAGAGCAATATCAGGTAACCCCTCCTGTGACGTCGTTATAACCGAGAAATTTCGATTTCGTCGCTTTCTTACAGAGATGACTTGCAGATCTTTTTATTAACTGGGTTACTAGCAACAAAAAGTCCACTTGCCTACAAACAACGCATTTCTGCTTGCGTGTGGCACTTTGACTAACTTCATTGTATTCCTTGGTCTTAATTCAACGATGTATGATTTTCCTGTTCGCCACACAAATTGAAATTCGTTAAACACTATTTTAATTATCAGTTTTTCATAAACTTCTCACTTCATTCGTCTTGACGATTTCAGGCAAGTGGAGATTCTTTGTGTTTATTACCATATTTATTTAAATCAATATGGCCCAGACAATGGAAATTAGCTTTAAAATCTGCTAGATGGATCTACGCAGTGTCTCATAAGTATGCATTTCTTACGAGTGTGAGTATGAGTGTGAGCCTGTATGTATTGAGTTTATCATGGACTGTGTGTGACCTGTGCCACGCTTCAGGTTATTATTTGATCGCAGCACCTCATTAATAGTTGATTGATTGTTTTTGTTAATGGCATATGTTACTGCTTTTATGGCCAAAAGGCTGTCTCATACATAAGTACAGACGCACACACACACATACATACATACATGGCGTGCATTTATGCTCGACGCTGATACAATTTGATTGATATCTAATTTGACAGTTTAACCTTCGAGGCTTAAATTAATTATTTAACTTTTCATGCAAAGCAAAAGAACAAAACAAAGCTCGAGTGCTTAAAATAATATGAATAAGCGGTTAATAAAATAAATAGAAAAATGTTAGAGGTACGCAAATTCAATTAGCCATATATTTTTGTGGCAACTATTGCCAACGCTTGCCAGTATTTATATTTGCATGCCTGTATGTAAGTCCATTTACTTTTTAATGCCACATTTCTTATATCCTTTGGTCTGCCACTCACTTCATAAATCATTTCGATTGTCTCCATACACACATGGACACATACATATGCATGTGCATAAGCACTGGCAAGCATTCGTTCCCCTGACCACCAACTGTAACCAGACACAAACATTATGGCATCACATTGACAACCATTAAGCGATAAGGATCACCATTTCAATTCGTTAAAATAGCCTGTGAATCGACATAGCTGCACGCACACACACACATACACCCATCATCAGCAGAGCCATACAAACATGTAATAAAATTAACCTTATTATAGGCCTACTCAATATTTACTTGCCACATCATTTATTTGCATTCCACCTAGCGAGCCAACAAGCGCGGCAATGTATGGAAAGGTAAATGCTAAAAAATAGCGGGACAGCTGAGTTACCAAGTCGCGTACCACTGCCTGCGCATACTTGCAGGGCTGGCAGGTTATCCTCTAGTGTAGTTGTGCGTCTGTTTGAATGGCTGGTGTTCGGTAAGAAATCTAATTAACATCCATTAAATAGATAAACAGCAGCAAGGTGTTCCCGCAGTTCTCTTGTTCTCTTATTCACTTATTCTATTTTCTATTCATTTTTTTCCTCAAGCCTCCACTCTGTTCGTTGGTATCCTTAATGCTTGGAATGGGCATTTTTTAGTATCTCGATTCGACACTTTAATTAATTACATGTCCTCGTGTAATTTAATAGAAATGCTTTTCTTAATTGAATCGAAATTATATTTTAATGCGTTACGTTCGAGTTTTATGTTTCTCCCAGACGGTCCGTATTAAATGTTGAAATTTTCACATGCAAGGCCAAATAAACGCCAGCAGCTAATGGCAGTAGAAAACAACAGTTTCACTAATTATTAAATAGTTGTTGCTTTTAGTATTAAAATTAGTTATAAAGTGCGGCCCCTACATTCTTTCTGTAGAAATGCTATACTCACTTTGGAAACTGATCCTTAGGGTATGCATATACATAAATGCGAATAAAAAAAGAGAAGAGTTGACACATAAATTAGGCATACGAGTTAAAGAACATATCGGTCATTTACTACAATAGTGTCATATTAAAAAAAAAAAAAACAATTACAACAAAAACCATTTTTTCAGATAAATATATATATATTATAATTGGCGCTTACACCCTTTTTGTGTGTTTCGCTGAGCTCCTCCTCCTATTTGCTGTGTGCGTCTTGATGTTGTTCCACAAATGGAGGGACTTACAGTTTCAAGCCGACTCTGAACGACAAATGGTTTTTTATGAGGAGTTTTTTCATGGCAGAAATACACTCGGAGATTTGCCATTGCCTGCCGCTATTAGAAAAAACTTTTTCTATCATTTTGGTGTTTCATTCGGCTACGGCGGCCGCCGACTATAAAAAAGCATTTCAATTGATTTCATTTTATTTATATGTAGTACAGAACAAGACTAAGGTCTTTTAATGGTACTTCATCCTTATTTGATGCAACTAGAATGATTTTAATACCAGAATATATTAATCTAAATTTCACCAGTTCATTAACAAATCAATCCAATATAAGTTAACAAAAATAATGGTAATGGTTGTGGTAATAGTTGTACGGGTTAGGCTAAGTCCTTTATGCACTGCGACCAGATTTATCTATTGTGCGCCCCTAATTATTTAATTGTAAATATTTAGTATACCGGGGAATCGAACCAGTTCCTTAGGAAGGAGCAATTGTAGGTTTTCCTCCTCTAGCAGGTACGAGCCCAGAATTCTGTGTCTTCTGTGGCCTAATGCCTCACAGTTGGTGATTAAGTGTTCCGTAGACTCCTCTTCATCACAGCAGAACCTGCATAATCTTGTACTAGATAACCCTTTTGTGTTAAAGTGTTTATTACAGGCAAAGTGACCTGTAAGTGCTCGACAAAGTAATCTGAGGTCCTTTTTATGTAGGTTTAGAGCAGATTTTTCTCTACTGGCATTGAAGTTCAGAAACTTTTTGGACTGATTAAGGCCGCTTGAGCCGTTCCAGTGTACCCTGATTTTAGTTTGGATCCATTTTTTGGTTCCCAAAAATCGAAATTTTGGTAATATTTGAAAGCTAAAACTCAAATTTTTTTATTATTGTATTTAAAAACAGTTATAATATAGAGTTCAAGGGAATTAAAAAAGCAACTCTAGAAGGCGAAAAATCTTGGACAACATCATTATTATATATGAAATATATATAATTGGCGTGTACACCCTTTCTGGGTGTTTGGCCGAGCTCCTCCTCCTATTTGCTGTGTGCGTCTTGATGTTGTTCTACAAATGAAGGGACCTACAGTTCCGATTCGATTCCGAAAGGCAGACATTTTTATGAGAAGCTTTTTCATGACAGCCGTAGCCGAATGGGTTGGTGCGTGACTTTGTGTGTATTTCTACCATGAAAAAGCCCCTCATAAAAAAACAACATCATTATTAACGGAATTTAATTCACGTAAACAACGAGTAATGGGAGCATTACTGTATTACTGGCATACTTAATTTGTAAAGTTTCCCCATAAAAAGGATACAGGCTTCTAAGAGATCACTGGGAAACATTAAATCTAATCCTTTACAACAAGTGGGGACAATCAGTGATTCCAGTAATAATATGGATTTATGAGTTTTTTATTTTATGAGTAAAGGACAGACACAGTATAGACCCATGTATTTTTAAGCTCTTGAGACTCATAAGCTTGAGGCTTGCCGAATATGATGACATGGGTTCAATAAAGTTCAGAAACCGAAGACGATATTTGAGAATAACTTTTTGTACTCGCTTTATTCTATTGATAGCTTGCTGACTCCATTGCCTTCGAATAAAAATATCCTATTCTAAATGAGACCTAATAAATGGTGTACTGTATAGACCAACTTGATGGTATAGGGATCGGGGAACTTAGGGTCATTCCTTGTGACGAAGCTCAACATGGAGAACGATTTTGAAGTAAAATAATTTATATGGTTATTAAAAGAAAATTTGTTATCAAAGACAACGACACGGTCTCTAAACTCCTTAACACACTGCAGTCCAGATATTTTTAGGAGACACAATATCCGATATTTTCGAGTAAGATATTTGAGAGCACTTGGACAAATTGAGTGGAAAACCTGAATTCTGGCACCACAAGTCAAGTCTATTCATATCGGCTTGAAGATGAATGGCATCCTCTTGAGTTTTGTCTGCACAAAAGATCTTAAGGCTAAAAGCATAAGGCAAAAATTTAGCAAATGAGAAAGAAGTTTTGATACCATTAATAAATAACACTAATAAGAGTGGCAACAAGATACCTATTTTCTTGCTTAACACCAGACGTGGCAGCAAAGGGAGTAGATGAGATGGTATTTTGCTGCAACAAAACTTCTATTGCACAAATAAGAGATTATCTATTGCAGAAAAGCAGAATGAAAAAAAAAAACAAGCTAGTTTTTTAATTAAGATTCTATGGGAAGAAATTTTATCGAAGACTTTCAGAAGGTCAGTGCAAATACAGTCGACCTGGAAACCAGCCGAGAAAGAATTAACGTAGGGTTCACTAAGTTGGGGTCAAAACTTCTTTTAAAAATACATTTTTATCCGCAATAAGGTGTGTTTCTGTATTTTTATAAAGGTAATGATGATGAATCTAAAGGTGCGTTAGTTGTGAGAAAATTTTAATTGCTACCAAAAAATAGAATTATATCGTTCAATTTTTGGAAGTAAAGCATTTTTCTGGCTCTTTTCTCATATGAAATATTCAACATTTTCGCAGGGTGCATGGCACGGCACAGGTAATATTGGTGATATCAGGGAGTAAATACTACTTGGAAAGCTGATTAAAGTCAATAGTATTAGCACAGAGTGGGGGTCGTACGGAGACCCAGTGAACACCGCTATGAGTGCGGACATTGAATGGCGGTAGATTCCAGTACTTTAAGCGCCCTACTTCTGTCGTACTGTACGTGTTTTAGAGATAGCAAACGATAAGACAGAATTGCATGTGTCTTTTTCCTGTTTGCCAAGCTCAAATTGCCGCTCCGTGGAAAACATTTTGAGACAATTGAAGTCATAAAAGAGAATTCGAAGAACACACTTGAGCTTGACTTGTTTACAGTAGCACAGAAAACAAACTATGTGACATATCACGCTGAAATTTGCCATGTAAGCTTATAACAGTCCTACCAAAAAACAAAAAATGTATTTTTGCCATATGTCATCCGCGGACCGTTTTATTGATACCGTCTCGTTCATATTTGAGCAGAAACTATAGCTCATTATTCCATCGTCTGCTATACTCGCCGTCGCCAAATATTAAAGGTTCAAAAATCCTTCTTTCAAACACTCCAAGAACGTCTCGTCGAATGAGCGTTCGCGCTTCTGAGTTTTACAATAGGATGGGCCTGATCAGAGAGAGGATTTGCGTCAAAAATTAGATATTCTCACAGAAAAGCCCTGACATCCAACTTTATCCAATGGTTAATAAAAAATATTTTATACAACTTGCCTGAATTGGGTTTTTTTTTATAAAAGAGAGAACCGTTTTGAAATTACACAGTTTTTATGCCCTCCTGTAAAATTTAAGTAACTTCAAATTAAGGTCATTCGACCATATTATAGAAGTTTTCCTGTATTCCTTGTGCAAAATACTTTTGTAATATCAAGGACATTAATTCTAATACATTCTTTATCATAGTGTTTCCTTCGAATGAAATAACTATCTATACAGATGGCTCAAAATTAGATAGCAAAGTAGGTCGAGGGGTCTTCTACGAAAAACTGGTGACAAAGCAATAATTCCGCTTACTCGATCACTGTGGGGTATTTCAAACGAAATTCTCTGCTATTAAGGAAGGGCATACAGCGATAAATACGAGAGTATTATTCACCACGAAAGTCGTCATTTATTCAGACAGCCAGGCAGACTCGTCGGAAACAGTCATAGAATATTATAAACTGCTAAATGACTTATTCTAGTATTTCAATGTAAACCTCATTTCGTCAAATATAGCAGCAAACTGTAAGGTGGATGAACTTGCCAGAAAGGGTATAACCCAAACTATTCAATCGGATAAAGCGTTGATACCCGTACCCATAGCCAGTTGCAAATTACTGATAGATAGGTAAACTATAGGAAGCCTAGCAACATACGAATTAAGCAAATTGACATGGCAAAAAACTAAATGGTGGTCGTTCAAAATACCTGCTAAGGATTTTGATAAGTGTATTAACCGATCGTTGTCTAATAGGTAATAAGGTAAGGTTACAAGACTGGGAGTTTCATACTACGATTAATGTGGAAACTGAATAATACAGAAGAGGATGAAACTATTAGACACCTCCTTTGTGGGTGAGTAGGATTAGCCAGAAGAAGACTTTACACGCTTGGTAGTGCATCTTTAACAGATGTAGCGGACTAATAAAGCTAAGCTCGCTTATAAAAGCCGCAGTATGTTTTAAAAGGGATCTTATAAGGTGAGGAAAAAGTTCCAGTGATATCACAACGGACCTGCGACAGGTCTAAATGCGTCATATTGGCAGCCACCAAACCTACCTTAACCTACTACATAAGAGGTATGTATGTATGTATGTATGTATGTATGTATGTATGTACTAGTATAAATTTACACCCATCTGCTGCATTGAAGTATTTATTTAACCCACAACTCATGTCAGTCTGAATCAGAAACCTCATTTGGGGAATATTTATATTTTCCCAATTGATTTTTTGTGGTGCTAAATCGAACAACAGACATTTGGTAACCGCCGGGCATTAAGCCACAAAAATAAGAAATACAAACACTGAACTTTTCGCCACATCAAATGGAAACGCAAATAAACCAACAGCCTACCTTGCATCCATGCACACATACATACACACATATACACACATACATATACACGCACGAATAAGCACTCAAAGTCAGAAAATGGTTTGGCGCTCGCAATATCGGCAGGATCAAGCAATCCACAACGATAGGTGCATCCAAGCGAAAATTCTGCAGATTGCGCACAACGTAACGACTAACGTGGAACGATTGACCATTGCCACATCTCGCCATGGCATGCCATGTGTCTCGAGACGTGTCCGATGCGTTCGTGGTCTGTTTGTGGACGCCGGGCGAATGCGCCAGTAAATTGAATTCAGGACAAGCGAAATATCACTTCGATTAATTCAAACAAAGTCCATTTAAAGGGATCAACGTCAGTTGGCAGCCGTCGGCGCATGCGCAAATAAAGTTGGCACGACTCTTGCCGATATCGAGCGGCTAAGAAGTTTATTCGCATGCGGGAAAGGTGAATGGTGAATGCAGAATTGAGTTTAGGTGTTGGTGTCGTTTTCGTATCTCGCTTATGTTATTTGCTGTTTTTTTGTTTTGTGTGTTGTTGTTTGCTGTTGATGGTGCTTGGACTGCTAATGCGGCATTGTATCTCAAAGCCTGGCGCGATCCTTCGATCGGCTGCTACCAGCGCACACACTTTCAGCGCCACAGAATGAAGTCAATTGGAAAAATTGCCGCTCGAAAATCCACAAAAGATACTTTGCTACAGAAAAAAGCGCCAAAAGGAAAAACAAAAATAAAATCAACAAAAATACCATTTGCAAGCCAGTAGAGAGATGGGATGGTGAGTTCTTACGGTAATGGACACAACGCATTCCCCCGTCCAAAGCAAATTTGCTCGTTCATCTGTATGTATTTGGCGTTGAAAACGCCATCGCATCGGATGGAATTGATAAGTGAGCACAGCGGCTAAGTTAATGGAAGGCGGCGCCTTTCTTCTTTGCTGTTGCGCATGCGCAAATAGCCGGAAAGGCGAAAATGACAAAAAGAAAATGCGAAATACGAAACGAAAAACGAAAGCCACTTGCAAGCGGAAGATTTAAGACGCTTGTTCGTGCACTGAATTTTGCGTGGGGCTATGCGCGAGTCTACACTAATGTACACCAAAATGAATGTTGGGTACTTAGCTTGAGGTTGTCCGGTATTTGCGTGCGATTATGGCTAAATTTGCATGTACGGCCACTTAACGTTGTCTGCTAACATGCGGATTTCTTGCTTGTTTTCGAAGAAGCTTGTGAGAACTTCAGCTATCTAGTTGGCTCGAGGATTTATTAGTTGGCAACATTTGAAGTGGGCGCCTCTTGAGCTGTGCACTCTGAGTAACTCATGAATTCGCTGTGAAAAATGGGTTGAGTTTTAAGAGATATTTTAATGTTGCAGGCACTTGTTTTTTTTTAGGTAGTATTATTATTATCATAGTTTCATATGGAATACTAGCGCTGTGACCTAAATGTGCAATTTGTGCTGGTTCTTTCAGGATTTCTTTGCTTTTGGTTTCGAGTTCTTTGTAACTTTATTAAGCAGCTGTTTAAATATTCTGTCCAAGCTTCGTTATTAAATGAGTAATAATTAAATCTGATGAAT
This sequence comes from Anastrepha obliqua, assembly GCF_027943255.1. Taxonomy (NCBI): domain Eukaryota; kingdom Metazoa; phylum Arthropoda; class Insecta; order Diptera; family Tephritidae; genus Anastrepha; species Anastrepha obliqua. The sequence continues at coordinate 24,674,933 of NC_072893.1, read as the reverse complement.
TTGGTAATCATTCTAATATAACTTAGTGACTAATAGGTAGGTCTGACTCGGAAAATTTTTCCTTCGTATCTTTAGAATTGAACGAACTGAGACCTTTTGCGACAAATCTACTTATACTACTGCAATTCAGTAATACAAATATGCGGACTTATAATATTGGCTCATAAACAGTACCCTCGGCTTCCTTGCCATAGTTAGCCTTATGTAGTTGTGGCCACTAATGTTTGTAGCCAGCTTCATGCTATAGGTTCGTCTTCTAATGTCTCTGTGCCGTCATACCAATGGTATATGGGCATGCTCCCAGCTTCCCCTCACATGGGCTTATTATACGCTATCGATAGTTTCTTTTCTTCCTGCAGCAAAACAGAAACATCGGAAGACGATGTGATAATATTGTACCCTCGTGAGCACTTGATTCGAGCGTCTATGACTTGTCATCAGTTTGTAGACAGTCTCCCTTCTGCTGAGGATTGATTTCTTCTCTGCGTTTTGCGCTGCCATTCCGCGTGCACTTGCAACATTATCATCTTTGCAAAACTTTTAACTGCGTTTCAACAGTCATTTGATGCACACATGTTATTGATTAAGTTGTCTGGGCTCAGCTTTCTCCCAACACTAACTCAATCATTCAACGTTCTTCGTTAAAACGATCACAGAAAAGGAACACGGGCTCCGCGCTTCCTATTGCATTATTTCAGCTTGACCAAAACGGAGTATCCTTCATATTAAATCGATGGAGGCACTCAAAGAAGTATATGTGACCGCTCAATATTTGGGTTAACTAGTGGTCAACGTCTCCGTGCCTTCTGGTCACGTACTGGCTAATTTTGAGGACAACTCTATAGGTCCGACGTTCAATGATAGACGAGTCCCATCTGCTGTGCATCTACCGAATACAGACGTTCTGCAGCTTTCACTTCAGCTATCGTCTTTACTCCTTATCTGTCATTTCCCCCACAAGTATATATATTGGGAGCTTTCTAGCGATGACGCAAACCGCGTCGTCTGATACGATTCTGTATGCGCACGCAACTCTTAGCGCATTTCGTCGGTGCACTTGAGTTACGAGTCTAACATTCGATGATTTATCTTCTACCCATATAGGAGCAGCATACAAGATGACTGAGTCCATCCTTGACAGGAGGTGTCGTCTGGCGCTTTGTGGTCCGCCTATGTTTGGAAGACTGCCGTTGCTTTGGAACCCACAGTTGGTAAATGTTGCTAAAAGCTGAGCCGCGCATCAATCATTACGCCTAGATACTTTATTGCTTCTTGCGACACCTATCCGAAGTTCCATGAACACTTTTTTCTTCACGCAGTTAGGAAGACCGCTTTTTTTTTTTTGCACTGCCAACTTCAGAACCGCTGCAGAGAGCCATAGCTGCACTATAGTTGCTGCATCATTACACTTCTTCTGCAGGTGGTCTAGCTTCTTGTCCGTGACGACGAGAGCGATGTCATCGGCTTAGCCTACTAGTGTCGCTTTATCACACAGGGAGGGTCCAAGGACTGATCCGTGAGGGACGCTCCCCATGGTGTTTTATAGCTTTGGACCGTCATCCGTATCGCACTGCAAGATTCTATCCCTAAAGTAGCTTCATATCATACATATTGGATGTCCAGGAACTTGGAGATCTCTTAGGGCCGAATTGTTTCTCAAATAATCCGATGGAGCATTCCAGATAGCTTTGTAACTCTTTGGCTTCCTTGATGTACGCAGTTACTGAGGTGAACCTTAATATACAGGTATGTATATATAATACCTATTAACTTTTTGATAGCTTTAAAGATGCCCAACCAGCGCTAATACCTGCGCAGTCATATCCACAACAATGGAACGTATTTTCGTATTCTTTATTGGTACGATAAGCTGTCCCCTTCTCCCTTTAAGACAACTTTATTTGTGCTATAGAAAATGCGAGCTACGAAATCAGGACCCAAAAAGCTCCAATATATTCTTATATTATATATATAGAATAAGAACCTCGGTACTCAAGAAAAGGAGTCGGAAACGAAATAAAGGTACTTTCAACCGTCAAGTATAGGCATTTCTGTACCTCATTTTTATGCGCTCGCCGAAAACCGATTTCCTCTTCGGTGGCAGTACGCAGAGAATGAGAAATGTGTCTCCATTGCGTGTATATACCAGCTTTTGATAAACTCCTTTTTGCTGGAATCTGGTACTAAAGACTGCAATGTTTTGGACTCCGGCGAAGTTGACCAATATCAGTCCGTTTGCGGATGTTTCGACGTGAGACCAAAAATCTCTTATTTAAATCATTCTAACCTAAAAGTAGATATAAAATTGATCAAGCTGGGATTGGTGGGATATCGAGAATTCAGAGAAAATTATGAACCTCCGGAAACTTCCTTTGTGAGTGCTCGACGCTTCGATGCCTGATATAAAGAGCGTAAAACGGCTGGGGTGGGAACATAGCAAATGTTTGTTAAAGTTTATGAATACGTAAATTTTGGTGATAATCTTATAGAATTTTTTAGCAGCTGCCTCTATTTGATTTTGTGAACTAACCACCAACCAGATCACGTTACAATTACTGTTAAATTTGCACGCAATCTGACAAACCTCAAATAGCAGAGACAATGCAGATTTGCATAGTAAATCTTGTGCTGCCATAGCTGCAAAGACAGTGTCAATAAAGTTTCTCATGAACCCAGTTACGTGTTAATCAATGCGCAACTAAGCAGCCAACAGCAGCAGCACACGGCAATCCAACTAGAAGTGCATCCATCTCGCCTCCCGCTAGCTCCCCTGCTCTGCTCCCCTGATTGAAATTGTTGCTACGCCAATGTAGTAAATGGTTGCTCGTATTTCTCTCCGGTACATGCACGTTAATTGCCACCGGACAAAAACGACCAGCAACCAGCAGCCAACAGCCAAGCAACCAACCATCCACAACCGACAACCAACAGGCATCGGACGACAGCCTTCGGCCATTAACCATCACCACAGCAGTTTGGCAAAGCGTCTGCAGCTACCTCAGCATCAACAATAATAAAAGCAACAACAATTCAAGTGCAGACATTAGGAATTTCTGGCAGTTAAGTGGCCATTCGGACATATGGAATTTAGCCGCTTGTAAGATTGTGTTGAAAATTGTTAATAAATTACGTCTAAACTGTGGCTAACACGCAACATTGTACAAGTGCGACTCGCCTGCACTGAGCTACTGGCAAGTCTGGTTGGTTGGCTGACAAAAAGCACGCAGATGTACTCGCAGCTAACAACGCTTGTGACAGTAAACGCATTGTTCGCTGGGTGCACTTTCGGCAGTTGCGGTTCGGCGTTCGAGGTTTGGTAATACGCGGCGGGCAGACATATCAGATACACCGATTTCAAAGTTGGTTTTTCTTATTCAGCCTTTTAATTGGTGTAATTAATTAGTTGCGGCTGATCGATGTGATGCTGATGTTGCGAGCTGCGTAAGTGCAGGGAATTACTATTGATTACTAAGTATTGTTGTTATTGTTATTTGCAATCCTTTCGTGGTAGTTGGTTCGTTAGTCATTTGGGCAAGGTCTAAAGGTGGAGGTGATGTAAAGAGTTGGTCCGAGTTAAGTAAAAAGTCGAAAATTCTCGCATGAAAGATAGGTTCAGGTGATATTTTTTCATTTATTTTGGAGCTCAATCAGCTTTTATGTTCGATAATTCTTATATATAGAAAAGCAATGTTTTACTGCTAAAATTTTTGAAAAAAAAAAATATTCTAAAAATTAAGTTCATAACCTTGGAAGTTCAGGAGAGTTTTGCTGTTAAAATCTTTTTCTAAAAATATTAAAAATAAGGCTTCTAACTCTACAAAGCTCAAGCTGAAGCATTCGAAATGTATAGTTGGGTTCAGAACGTGCGCTTCTTAAGCAGTCTAAGATTCAAGTAGGGACTTATCGTTGATCGACTGGCAGAAATGAAAAATACTGGGGAAATGTACTGTAATCAGAAAGATAAACTGACTATGTTTATAAAACTTTGTTTATGAAATTTTTGAAGGGGAAGTAGCAAAAATGTAAGAATAGACAAATCGCCTCTATATCACAGGTGATGCCAGATATGTGATAAATTATTTATTTCAACACTTTTTGCTGTTCTGTCATCGCCTATTATTTCTCTAGCTAACTTCTTTAAGGGTACATATTGGTTCTTTAGTTGAATCAGAAAGCGCCATATACTCAAGTTCGGTGCTTGACACAGCCACTGTGCGTTGTTTGCTGTATTCCCATCTTATCGCTGCGTTCGCCAATTTAAATGCAAAACCGGTATATGACCTTCTGTAATCAATATTTGACCCCCAATCGGCAACGGCGAATCTTTCTAAGGAGCTGTTTTTTGTGCATTGCTTCGAATTCTTTCTGCACCAGCTATCTTGAGGATCAGGTGGCATCATATCAGCACCCTCTCCTCACATCTTGGCAACTTACTTAGCTCTAACCTCTTTGATACGCCTGCTCATATAGTAGGCCTAGATATTAGCCACTTAAAGAATCTCGTCAGTGGCTTGAAGTGATTTACGCACACGTAATTTAGTTATCCCATGCTCCCCCTGTCCTCTCCCCCTCTTTTCTGTTCTTCCCCTTCTGCATTTATTTGCAATGTTATCACAAATGATGAATTTGGTTTTTCAACCAAGTACACCTTGTTTTCGGGCCACCATTTAAGCTAGCTTTGCCTTTTATTCTATTTCTACCTTCATTTATTCTTGAGCATTGATCTCTATTCAACATCGTACCCTGAATTAGTTTCTTAAGACGTTCAATAAATAATCCGTTTCATTAATTTGCCAATTACTCGATAGAATCTGCTGCCACAATAAGTTCGAGTTACAGGAAGACAGATTTAAAGAGAATGACTTACGATTTCAAGATTTGAATATCTGCTAGAGGACAGTAAGTTGACGCCGATGTGAGTAGCTCATGTGACGTTCCCTTCCTCTAGCAGCTGGTGATCTGTAGTCAGTTCTGTCTTTCCGACTTCCTCAGACGATCGCTGTAAGTAAAGCGAAGGATGTTCCTATTTTAATTTTTGGTTTATTTCACTGTGAAATTTAAGGTTATGTCATACGCAACTGTCAAACACGAGCAAATAGGATATTAAATATTTTCTCTCTAACTTTATAGCTAGTAACTTTTGCTGCAAGTCGTCAAACTTGAGGTAAATATTTTTTGAAGATTTCCGTATAAAATTAAATGTGAAAATTGAAATTAAATGTTTCGGAAAACTATTTTTAAAGTGAAACTTCTTAGGCGTCGATGGACGAGCGAGAATTGAGAGTAAAATTTCAAGGCCATGTAACGTTTTGGGCATTTTCGTTCTGCGAGAGAGAAAAACGATATAACGTAGAGGAAAAGGAGAGAGAGAGCTATACCTTATATATATCTTAGATACACTTTTGGCTATTTTTCCTGAGTTTTTCTTGTGGTTGCTAATTTCTAGTCAGAAATAAAAGTGCCTGCTTTTTGACGCTTGTTTGTTGGTGCAAACTTGTAGGAAATATATTTTTGGTGCCTACTGTTTGGGGCGTTTTTTGTTGGCTCTTATTTCCCTTTCCTCTTATTTCCGTTTTCCTGGCTATCCATTCTGACATCGGATTTATTGGTATTGCCTTGCGGTAATTTGTGCAGTTGCTGCGGTCCTGGAATCGCTGCGTTTGTGCGGGTGATAAACGCTCGAAGTAGTGCGCGTTGTTGCCACGGTTTGTGTCCGACCTTTACCTACACCGGTCGACCCTTCTCCGTGTTTTGTAAATTTTGTCTATTTGTATTCTCTGCAAATGTTGTGAATTTATTTAGATACACATTCTTTCTCTCTCCCTCTCTCTCTCTCATTCTCTCTTGGGTCTCTCCCTCTTTCCATGTCTGCCTTGAAAGTTTCACTTCTGTTATGTGTTATGTGTTTTTATCCAAAAAAAAAAACAACAAAAAAAAATTAAAAATTAAAAAAAATGTTAAAAATAATCAAATATATTTTACACAAAATTATTAAATGTTTATCAAAGTTTTTTTGAAAAGAATGAAACTTTTTTCAAAATATGTTTTATCCTAAAATTACAAAAAATGGTAGTTTCCTGCCTTACAAATGTATTTACTCCATTAATTACTATGTATGAATGGCCTGCAGACTATTGAAATTGAAAATTAAATTTAATATCCCAGACACCCGTCCAATTAACTTCATTCAACCATCCATCAACAAATCTTAGCCTCGCAATGGCAATCGGGGCCTGTATTTAGAATTCTGGCATTTAGAGAAACGACTTGACAGTAACGGGAGAAACTTCAGAAACTTCACAAGGCACACGAAATTTGTTTGCTTTAAGCGAATTGCTACCAATTCACCAAATTCAGAATTAAAACCAAAAAATATAAGTAGATGCTACCTTCCGCCACATGCAACATGCACACATGTGGCATGCAATAGCGCCAGTGAAGTAACGCACGCGCACGCACGCATGCACGCACCAGAGAGCCTAATTTTTTCGGGCTACAAATTCCACTAACTAATTTAAAGGGCGTTTATGTGGCAATACTTACGTGGCACACAAGTACATTTATGTGTGCATGTATTGGTGATTGCGATCTCCGCACAGGTCTTGGCAAGTAGTTGGGCGTTGGTGATACCATTTTCGACAGCATCAAATTTCGCTTTACTGCACAAACTCATCTTTCCGCCTTGGCCTCGGCTCCATAGGGATGTGCGCGCGTCTATAATTAGGCTCAAACTGTGTGGTTGCAACATGTCAAGTTTACTGATGCACTGTTGCTGCATGTCAAAAGCTTTAACGATTTGGCTGACAGCTGAGCGTGGCTCCGCGACGCAGCCGTCAACGGTGGTCAGACTGTCAGGCAGACGTACACAGCAGACGCCAGCCTCCAACCGTCTCGTTCCCTACTTTGATTACCTGTTGGAAACGAGACGCTCGAATTGTTGCATGCATAATGTGTGCCTCAAGCTTTCTATGTGCTGTTGTTGGTTTTGTTGCAGCCATTTATGGCACATTTGTTTCAGCGTTTATTGAAAATTTCATTCATCAGCGATTTTTATTCGAATGATGCTTTGGTTTTTTTTTCAGCAACTGGCGTCACCACATTTCGGACACATTGCTTGGCTTTCGAGTTATTGCCGCTGCTCTGTGAGTTATCCCAATAGGGGGTCTTGAATTTTGTTGTGCGCACAAGAAGATGACAGTGGGGCTAAACTATACTTTGATTGATAAAATTATGACGAAGAAATGGTATTCTTGTACGAAAGATGTTTTAGTCTTTGGCTTTAGAATGCACGCCAACTAGACCACTTCACTTTTAAGAAAGGGGGGTGGGTGATGCTAAGTTAAACAAATATATGTCTTAAAATCTCAATGATAGTACTTAACTTCTAGCTGAGCCAATTTTCTTATTGCTTCGTTGTTTCAATTTATAATGGCGCTATCTAGGTTCATAACTGCTCAAATTATTTCAATGGGGGCCTGTCAACTAAATTAACTTATTCACAGATGGTTTAAATAGAATGAAAAGATTGGAGAAGCTGTTTTTGTCAGAAACTTCTCATATATCATAAATTTAGACTTCATTCCTAAATTAGAAGTTTTTTTTTTGTTTCCTTATTCACTCCTCTTGGGAGCATAGGAGCTCGTTAAGAATTGTCTTGCGTTGGTTTCGTTAATCTATTTTATTTCTGACAGAGTAGGTGATTAGCCTGTCACTATCAGTCCTAAGTAGTGTGAATGCCCACCTGTCATTGCTTAGAAACTACGCCTTCTTACTGCTTGGAGCGCCATCTGTGTTTCACGTTTTCCTGCAGAAGGATCGCACAAATGGTTGAGTACTTCGCTAAAGTGGTGCGTCTGCGTTATTACCGCGGCTGCCCGCTTCCTCTTGCTGGCGCCACTTGATACAATGTGCAACTGTGTGCTTTTCTTTGTTTTTGCTTATTTTATCAGTCACAAGGCAAATAATGCGCTGACTATTGTGCGGGAGTAAGGATGGGAAGGATACGTTTTTGGGTTTCAGGTTTTTTTTTTAAACAGGGAAAATAGATAAATTTGGAAAAATGCGAGGACCGCGCTTTACGTGGGATTCGAACTCACAACCTGTGAAATGGCAGGCTACTGCACTTACGCTAGATTACCGAGGCTGCTGAAAAGTAATCGCGAGCAAAGAAGCAGTCGGCTTGCTACTCATAGACCCAATGCGATTAAAAGAGATCAACTTATATTTTTTTCATCATCCTCATTGTTGGCCTGATGGTCTGGTTTGGGCCTTGGTCTCCTTCAATAACTTCAGCAAGAATTTCGATACCTTGCAGATATCCCCTAGTTTTTCAGTCCAAAGATCTTGGCGTTCATTAACAGTTTCAGTCCCTTTCATGGGACAGCGAAGTGGAAATTGAAGCTTTTTGAAGTTTGCTGACAGTACCTTCGAAATTAGTTGTGAAATAATTGATTCCCCCTCGGTCATTTCTGAAAACTCACTGATAGGCATATCAGATCATAGTGGCGTTGTAGGAGAGAACTTGGCTTATGAACTGGATAGGCAAGGCCCTCTCGAAGTGGTTTCTCCAAAACAGGCGTTTACAATATTGGCTAACTACCTATGGGATGACTACCTTGGCACCGCCGTTAACAGTATCAACGATATCAGCCTGGAGATCAAACGGAGAATCACTCTTGCTAATAGGTGTTACTATGGGCTAAGTAAGCAATTGAGTAGTCGAGCCCTCTCTCACATGACCAAACTGACACTTTACAAGACGCTCATCATACCTGTGTTGCTTTATGGCGCAGAGGCATGGGTAGTGTCACAAAGCGATGCAGCCGCTCTTGGGGTGTTCGAGAGAAAAGTTCTTCGTAAGATCTTCGGTCCTATGCGCGTTGGCGAAGACTACCGTTCAAGAATGAACCACGAGCTGTATGAGCTCTACGCCAACATTGACGTAGTTCAACGCATCGCCATCCAACGCCTGCGTTGGATAGGGCATGTCGTGCGTATGGATGAAGAAGCTCCAGCAAAGAAGGTGTTCGAGGGCGAAGTCCAAGGGAGCCGACGAAGAGGAAGACCATTGCTCCGGTGGAAAGACCAGGTGGAGGAAACCCTATGCTCGCTTGGTATACAGAATTGGAGAAGGCGCGCGCGGAGCAGAGGCGCCTGGAGAGAGCTAGTGAGGTCGGCCGTAACTCGGTAACGGGTTGTTATGGCCACCTAAGTAAGTAAGTAAGTACCTATGGGATGATGTTTGACAGATCAGAACATGTCAAGTTGCACTATGGATTGGCAGCGTTGTTGGAAACCAGTGAAACCAAGTCTTTCTTCACATGAGGCTGCATTGAATGCTTTCAGATCTGGAGCATTTGGGTCCATTCGGACGACATGGGGGATGATTTCATATATAGAAGTCAACGCAAGTGGCGAAAGTCTCTGATCGCCGTTCGCTTGGGAGTGCCCAAGGCAAAGCAACTCAGGATAGCTGGTTGTGTGCTGGGTTTAGAACCCACCCACGTGGGAACTGCCCACACTGAGGACGACCACTGCTGTGCGGCAGTTTTGCTTATTGGCAAATCCAACTAGTGAGACATGGGCTTCATCACTAAAGATGATTTTGCGTGAAAAACTAGCATCATTTTCGAAAAATCAATTCACGAAATTTGTGCTTTGATAATGATCTATGGGCTTGATTTCTTGTGTTAAGAACTTTGTATGGATGGACCGCCAAGCGGTCAATTTATGGATGCTTATTTGTTGAGACTGTCGAGATATCGATGTGGAAGGTTATTCAGTAACACTTTGCGTAGAAATATTCTCAACCAAATATCCAGCTTTAGGTGTGTCAGTCCTTTTCTATCCTCAACAGAACCAGTTTCTTCGTTCTCACTAACCTTTGAACTGTAAACTTATTTTTAATAATCGACCGCTTTCATAATAACTATCAATAATTTTAACGAACTGTTTGGAAATTGTACATCTGTCAAATAAATACCAAAGATGCTATAGAAAAAGTACCATCTAGGAATTATTCACTAGTGACATCTAAGCGTCACTTCTGAAAAACCCTTTACATGCAGAAAATATTCCCAATACCTTCGAAAATTACTGTACTTATACTCCTGCATATTTTCTTACAACGAGAACGTTTTTAGTTTTTTATTGCTTCCTGCCTATATGACTTTAGGTAATTTGTTTTAAAGCTATTTGGAGAGTTAAGTGATACTGTAAGGTCATTGCTCTTCAGGATCATTTTTGAATATGTAACTCGTTTTTAAAATATTTACCGTAATAATTTTGATAAGTATATAAATATATTTCTTATTATTACATTACAAAAAGCCAGTTGTCGTGTTTCATTTAAGTCTCTTCTTATGGAATATTTCTTCGGCCGATTTCTGTGCATCAGAAGTCTGCTTACATCCCCTCTGCTCGCAGTTTGCATTACTTCGTCAACTGTGTCAATGTTTGAGTCGCAGTGCATGTCAGTAATTGGGATATACTTTGGTGTATTAGTAATTGACCTAAGTCTCTTCTATTGGACACATTGCAGTATGTTCAAGTTGGATTTAGAAGTACCCTAAGCTTCTATACCATACTTCTCGATTCTCGTTATGGGGGTCCTCGCCTCATTTGAAATGGTGCTTTTTTGGGTGTTTCTTTAAAAGCGTGTAAAACGGAAACGAGTAAAGGTTCTTTATTTTTGTTTTCAGTATTTTATTTCCTGATCTATTGTTAAAAAATATAAGTTTTTATTTGGCCACACAAGGTTCGTTCAAAAAGTTGTGAGCCGTCAAAAAATGGACCATGGACTAATTTTTAATGCTAATGGTACGACGATTGGGTTTTGGGATCAGAATGATTTCGTCAGGCATATTTTTTACAATTGCTTCCGAGATAAGGTCATATACAGGGGATTTTTTTTTTGAATGTCGAAATTAATTCTTTTATCTCTGTTAGTGTAGTTTTTTGTTGATGATTTGCTCGTCTTTATTGCTTGTTGGGTGAGTCAGCGAGAGTAGAAAGACAAGGAAATGAAAAGTAAGCGATTGTAGCGACTCTGTGCTGTTAATTGTTGTTTCCTTCAAGTTTACTGCTATTCTGCAAAGCGGGGCAATCGTAGCAGCTAAGTATTGCTTGCTATTCGGAAATTATGCAAACTTCAGAGAATCCCTGTAATTGCAACTTCTTGAACTTTTTTAACTGAAAAACATTGAAGAAATAATGAGAAATTGATAAATAATGAAAAGTGTTTTTAATGAACTCTCACAGAAGAAAAAAAGTGTTGTTTTAAATGCCTAACAGCTCCACCTTAGCATTCAAGTATTCAATATTGGAAGAAGAGTGGCCGCATGTTTTTGAAATGCCTTTCTATTTACCATACCGTTTACGAACAGGTCACTAACCACTGTACCAGCTTACCTGTGTCATTGTCGCATTCTTTAGTTATTCCTTTCTTTCTGTTATTTGATGGCAGCCTCGATTATTTGTCTTCTTATTAAATATATTTAAATTAATACTTTGTCTTCCGCCTTCTTGGCAGCTATTTACTTACCTCTTAGGCAAATTGCGCTCAAGCGCCACACTGCTGCATGCCACAAGTCACACTAGATAACGTGCAACATTTTATGATTGACATAAAGTCTGGTCCATAATTAATTATATGTATTCTCATGCAGAGCAGACCACTTGGACTAGTAAAGCCACAACGTCACAACAGTTTTGAAAACAAATAGTCGTTCTTGGCTTTTCTTTTTTTGTTGCTTTTTTGCGTTTGTATTAATATGGCATGACTAAACAATGATTGTTAAAACACTAAATTTATCTGGGGGTAGCTATGAACATTACAGCCGCACATAAAACAACTCAATCAGCACCCGCTTGGCATGCTTTTGAGCTCATACAGACGGGCATCTTTCTACCTGCATCTAAGTGTGTGTGCTGCTATTGGAGTTTATCGCGCTCTGCCAATAAACCAATTAATTGCTGACAGAGATGGGAGAATAACTTCACTGATTTTACGATCGTGACATTGTCAACATTTCACCAAAGAAAAGTATTTATTTTGATCGTCAACATTTTAAACGAGCGATAATGAGCGCCGAGACGTGCACAGAGGCATACCAACTCAAACTCCAACTCCAACTCCAACGCCAACTTCTGCACTATCAACTAACGAGCGTAGCGTACGTGTCGCTTACATCACACATACAGACACACCTCAGCAACAGTGAACTGACTGCTGACTGCTGACTGCTGCTTGCACCTTGCGTTCGTTTGGCCACGTCTCAATCTGATGCTCAGCCACTATTCATGCTGCTAATTAATCCGGTTCATATTGAACTCCTTCACCCGTTCACCGCTTCTCTCAATCCGCGTATTTGCTTCATCATCACCTGCTCGGCTGAGCGACAGATAATCATCGAGCGGTAGGCAGCTGACAAATACATGTTCACGTCATTTAAAATTACCATCAATTGCGGACGACATACGCACGTACATGCACGTGCATATACACACACCCATACCCACATAAAAAACAATCATTCACACGCATTTATATTTATGCAAAAGTATTTGCAGCCCATTATTTTAGGCCCTTCTCTGCCACTTTGTGCCTATCTGTTTACGGCAGTTTGGTCAGGCACTCAGTTGCTCGAGCTTCAAAATATTTGTAGTCCCATAAAACTCCTACATTTGCTCAAGTACAAGCCGTTTCAGTCACTGCAATCACAGCCCATCATAAAGTCTAGGAATTGATAGTGTCACCGAGTGCGCAGCGTTGATCGGTCAGTGTTTTTCTGCTAATTTGGGAAATGCAATGCGACAGAAAAGAGCAAAATAATCTGATTAAAAGCTGAAAAAAAAAATGTATAAAAATATAAGTAATAGTATTCTTCTTCTTCCATAATTGGCGCAACAACCGCTTACGCAATTTTGCCCGAGTTTAACAAAGCGCGTCAGTTTCTTTCACGTGCTAACCGACGCCAGTTGGACGCACCAAGTGAAGCAAAGTCCTTATCCGCCTGATCTTTACAACGTAGAGGAATCCTTGCTCTTCATCTGCTACCACCAGCTGGCATCGAATACTTTCAGTGCCGGAGCTTTTGTATCCATTCGGACGACATGTCGCTCCAACGTAGCCGCATACAATTCATTGTTCCATTTCCTAAGATACTCGCCGTTGCCAACATGCAAAGGTCCAAAAATCTTTCTCGGAATCTTTCTTTCAAACACTCCAAAGGACGCTTCATCGGATGTTGTCATCGTCCACGCTTCTGCGCATTACGTTAGAACGGGCATGATGGGAGTCTTGTAGAGTGTTGATTTTGTTCATCGAGAGACGATTTTACTACTCACTTGCCTACTTGGTCCAAAGTGCCAGTCCTAAGTTCAAGGCTGATATTGTTATCGGTGTTAATGTTGGTTCCTAAATAAACGAAGTCTTTTACAACCTCGAAATTATAACTGTCTACAGTGACGTGGGTGCCGATACGCGAGTGCGCCGACTGTTTGTTTGAAGACAGGAGGTACTTCGTTTTGTCCTCGTTCACCACCACAACCATTTGCTTTGCCTGTTTATCCAGTTTGGAAAGGTCAGCGCCCGTGGCTTTGTTGCAGGGGTCGTCATCAGTACAAGAAGTTCTCTTTGTTCGTGTTTTCATTGGACAGGATTTTTACGTGACGGGTCCCAAACCCAGCGTACAACCAGCTATCCTGAAATGCTTCGCCTTCTCGCGTTGGCTCGCTCCCTATCGGGTGTTCGGAAGCCACCCAGAGGATACTTGGGCTGATTCCGGAAGTTGTGAGCTTCTTGAGCCATATACAAAAGAGTCGACCTGGCCACTCCCAAGTGAATGGCGATCAGTAACTTTCCCCACTTGCGGTATAGAGAAACTGCAGCTAGAAAATATTTATAATTTAAGTTTTGTGTGAGCTCTTTTAATATGATTTTTTTTTGTAGTAATAAATAAATAATTGGCACTAACCCATGCGCCTACGATTGTCACGGGCTTCGTTAACGTCAAATGAATTTAGAAATTTTAGGAGAAGTGGTGGAACATTTGGCATACAGGGTTTGATTGAAAAGTAATGAGCCTTCCCGCGCGGAGCGTCTGCCAAGCGATCAACCGAATCGGCTGGTGCGGGAAAATGTTCGTTGGGCCTTCCACTAGAAATCGGTCCCGCGCGTGAAAGCTGTTTTAAAAGTGTGTTAGGATTTTGCAGTGGGGAAAATGCAGCGATCGTTGGAGCAACGTTACTCGATTAAATTTTGCATAAAGCTAAACAAAACGAGTACCGAAACCATTAGGCTACTAAAGGAGGCTTACGGGGACCAATCTCTGTCCAGTGCCCAGGTAAAACCGTGGCACAAGCCGTTCAAGGAAGGCCGGGAGGTATCGTCCACAAGGAGTGTGTACCTCCAGGAAGCACCCTAAATGCGACATTTTACAAAGAAGTGCTCCTTCGGCTGAAAAACCGCGTCGCCCGGATTCGGCCCGACCTCGTCAACAATTGGACCTTTCATCACAAAAATGCGCCGACGTACACCGCCTTCCTCTGCACCTCTGCATTGGCCAAGGTGGGGTTTCCGGTACTTCCCACCCTCCCTACAGCCCAGACCTGTCCCCTCCGGACTTCTTCTTGTTCCCGCGCCTGAAGAGAAAGCTGAAGGGGAGGCGTTTCGACTCCATCGAGGCGATCCAAAAAACTGTGACAGTCGAATTGAACGCGATTCGGGGGGCTGAGTTTAAAAAATGTTTCCTGCAGTGGAAGGACCGCTACCAGCGGTGTATTGACGCTCAAGGGTCCTATTTTGAAGAATATTAGTTGTATAAGCCAAAAGGTTTAATAAAACTGCTTAATAAAAATAACTTTACATTACTTTTCAATCAAACCCTGTACATCTGAATATAAAAATCCTATAGTCCCAGCTAAGTACAAAGGCAAATATTTACCCACTAAGTATTCGAACGTCATAAATTTCAGTGCTCCTAAGCCGAAAACAAATAACTCAACAGCATTTCGCCCTAAATTGCACAATAATTGCACATCCATACAACACCAACTAAATTAATTACCAAAGTAATTCAACACCTGAATTTACATAATTTTTCATTATCATGCAAGGCCATAATTAATTCAAAATTTCACTTTGGTATCTACACTTCTGACTGCGGGCGCATAAAATGGCAAACTTTATGGACAATTGCAGAGTGAGCGAAATTTACAAATGCAGCTCAAAACCTAATAAATTTCTTTACACATTCAAACAAGCAACAGCGCAAAGAAGGACACATGCAAGTATGATTAAAAAAAATATTAAAAATAAAATAAAATAAACAATTAAAATAAGAAAAACCTGTCTGCTGGCACTACTTATGGCTGCCCGCAAATTTTCGTTATCAGCGACTGCGAGGCCTTCATGCCATTAGCAGACACTTTAAAACCTTCTAAATTACCGACAAATGTACATACATACAGATGAGCAACAACCAAACATTTTGGAGGGACACCGGGCATGGCTGCAACATTGCATGTGTAGCAACAATTTTTGCCACGGTGTGGTGTGGTGGCGCAACTGTGTTGTGTCAACGAGGAATAAAATAAATGAAGGAGATAATTTGTGAAAGGTCTAAGCATGTGTGAGATGGTACTTATCTTGAATTATGTCAGCTTACGAGTGGCTCAGCCAGCAGGTAAGTGGACACAAGTGGCTTACGCGAATGTGCGCATAAATGTGTGAATGTGTGTGTACAAGTACATAAACTGATGGTGGATACGTTTGCATGTATATTTAGTGCTACATTTGTCCAAAGAAATTTTAGTGAGTTTTAAGCCTCACCGTAGAAGATTGACTCAAGCCGGGAAACAAACAAAAGACTTAAGCAACGAACCTAGTAAGCTGTGAAATTCTTACCCGTGCACTTATTGCTATTTTTTATTAAACATTTGTATTTATATTTGCACACATTTGTGTATATATTTGTGATCAAATGATTTTACGCATCATATCCCCAGTTTCGGTGTCATCGTAAGTTGCTTAGTTTTCCGCTTTTTATATTACTTTTATCCCTTTTATGCATTTTTTCCCCCTTCCGCTGGCCTATAATAGCAAATGCATGTCCATTGCGTGCTTAGCGCTACTGCAATGCGTTACAGTTTTGCATTTTCATTGCAAAATCACCAATTCCATGCCACATTTACACTTTGCTTAATGGCTCATCACGCGACCCAGACTGATGTTAAGCGACGCACGGCAACCGAGCGCAATGGCGTTGCATCAACATAAAATGTGGAAGGTAAATGCGTGCGCCAACACTCTTATCACTTCAATGGATGCAGAAATGTTCTTACACGAAGTTAAATATGCGTTTGCGTGCTATAATTTAACAGGCATGTCTGAGGAGTGCACTTATCTAGGCAAGTAAATATTTAGATGCGAATGTAGATTGATTTTAAATGAAATCTGTATGGAATTAAATAAATTAGAGTTAGTCTGCGCAATATTTGATTCTATGCACTTACACTTACACTAGAATCTGTTTTATTTTATTTACTTCTTTAGTCAAGTTCAACAAAGCTCTGTGCCAACTGACTCTAGTAAGAAGCCAATACTATTTTTAAGAGTGAATTTATTTTCATTGTGAACATATTAGAATGAGCTTATTGTCAAGACTAAATATGTATAAGTAAACACTTGTCTTCAAAACACTGTCTACTTCAGCTGGTAAGTACCAGATATGTACCTATGAAATGGGACTTTTTTCAATTTCAAACGTTTATTAACAAAAAATGGTTACAAATTTAGTCTTCAAAATAATAGCCATCGCTAGCGACACATTTTTCCCATCTCTCAGGCAATTTGTGGATGTCCCGGCAAAAAAAGTGGCCGTCTTTGGTCCCAAACCAATCATCGACCCATTTTTTGGCTTCTTCGCGAGAATCGAAGCGCTGCTCGGAAAGTGCGTGGCCCATCGTTGCAAACAAATGATAATCGGAAGGCGCCAAGTCTGGTGAGTAAGCCGCATGCACCAGCGGTTTCAAATCGTACATCTCCACCAATTCCCGGGACGCTCTTGTTCGATGTGATGGTGCATTATCATCAAGAAAATTACTTTGTGACGCCGACCAGCATATTCTGGGCGTTTTCGTTGTATAGCGCTGTTCAAATCGGCGAATTGTCGTTGGTAGCACGCACCGTCAACTGTTTCACCTGGTTTTAATAGCTCGTACCAAATCATACCACGCTGATCCCAGAAAACACACCGCGTTGCCTTGCGGCGGAAGCGATTTGGTCGTTGTTTTTGGCTTGTGGCCGGGCGGACCATACGATCGTTTATGCTTGGGATTGGAGAAATACACCCATTTTTCATCACCCGTAACGATTCGATGCAAAAACGACTTCATTTTGAACCGGGAGAGCAGCATTGCACAAGTGGTTTCACGATGCCCGCAAATCGTAGTTTGAAGGCACGAAATTCGACATTTTTAAGAGCGACAAAAATGCATTGTTGTATGAAGCGTAACAAACAAATGAACTGAATATTGTTGACAGATGACAGACGAAAAAAACAAGACATTTGGAAAGGTTTAAAAATACTCCTAGCTACATCTATGGACTAATAGCAGAAAGTCTCACTTCATAGGTATATACCTGGTATAACTAGAGCTTTGATGTTACCTAAGATAGACTTCGGATTAGCTATTTACGGGCATTGCGCATACACCCATCTGAAACGCCTAGAAGCGCCTTATCGCGCAGCAGCTAGAAGGAGCATTAGAGCCTTTCCTACTTCTCCCATTTATGCCATCTTAGCGGAAGCTGGTCTACCTACCCTTATGGACATCGTATCAAATAACACGCTGATGTGTATCCCTTAGGCCGGGTCGATTTGTGGGGAGGCAAAAAAATCGCCCATTGCTCTGTGAAAATCGTATTCTAGGGATCAAAATAAGAAACTTTGCCGAAGGAACCACACCTTTAAAGCGGGTTCTGATGTCCCCCAATTTGGGTCGGACTTTTTAGTTTCTTTTCTCATGTAAAGACCAAAAATGGTGATATTTTGAAATGATTGTATGGGGAACCCCCCAGGGGAGTTCCAGGGGGTGTGCCACTAGCATGGGTGGATCGGACGTCCAAAGTTAGTGGGGGTCGGTCATACATTGGGACTCTATTGGAGCACTCTAAATGGGTCAAAGTGGGATTTTTCGTTCGACCCAAATTGGGGGACATCAGTATTCGTTTTAGAGGTATGGTTCCTTCGGCAAAGTTTCTTATTTTGATTCCTAGAATACGATTGTCACAGAGCAATGAGCGATTTTTAAATCGACCCGCCCTAGTATCCCTAGAGTTTTATATTGCAGAAACAAGCTTTTGTTTGAATGCGTTTCTTCATGTCAACACAAGACAAGTGAAAATGGCCAAAAATCAACGATTTCCGAAATTTGAAATCAAGTCAAAGAACTGAACATACTTATATCACCTATTCTCGTAGAAAACCCGTCTCATCCAGAAAGCGTCGTACCAAGCTATTTAGTCACAAATAATTTACTGCATCATCAAAAAAATATTCAAGCAATTATATCTTCAAACTGTTTCTCCTTTGAAATCAGACTGGGACCTGTTATTTACTATTGTATCTTAAACCGATACCTGTACTTCATTTGTCGTAATAAACGAAGGTACCACTATAACCGTTGGAGTTTTACCAAGTTACTGCTCAATTTTCACAACCGAAGCTGCTGCGTTACTTGAAGCGGTACACTTCGCTTCCCAAAAAAACCAATGATATGTAATATGCAGTGACAGCAAATCAACAATCGAGGCTATTCTGAACCCAGCTAATAACTCTCCAGTAATCACAAAAATGCGCAACATGCTCACACATCAAAAACGTTCAATCCAACTTATGTGGGCTCCGGGTCACAGTGGCATCAAAGGTAACGAACAGGCCGATAGTAGAGCTAAAGAGGCAACCAAATAGCCATTGTACATGTTCGAATACACTCTTCCAGAAGATATAAAAAAAACGGGTAAGGCATACCAATTATCAAAGTTCCCTAAACAAATGGAACCAGTACCAACATCACTACAAATCCTTCAATCTCTCGAGATTGAAAAACCAATACACGTCAAATTCATCCGGATCATGCCGGAATATTAAGGGGGAAACCGGTTAAGATCGATAAAAAAAATCGATTTTTTATTGCATAAATCGTTAGTATAACTACTCAAGAATATGTGGTAAAAATTTTAAAGCGAAATTCGCATTATTCCCCATTCTATGAGCACTTAAGTGACTGCCCGTCGGTTCCGCACCGTAGCGCGCGTTAGTTAGAACGACGTTTTCCTCGAAACTACTTTTTTTCAACTGGTGGGCATTCTAGCTTAAAAAGTTATCGACGAATCGTTCTATATGAACCTAATTCTGGGATTACATTATTATTTAAAACATGTTTTTTTAAGCAAAATATATGAAAAATGACTGCAGTCTCTTCTGTTTAATAACAGGAGGATTTGTGACAGTTGGTCGGTCATGACAGTTAACATCAGTTTTGTTCATCTGCAGCCTCTCTCAGCCTGTCGAGCTCGTTTGTGGGTTAAATTAACCTGTTTGTTAACCGTGGGTTTGATGGCTGCAGAAGGCACAAGAAGTGGCAGAACGGGCTCCCGGCCAAAAAAGTTGGGCACAGAACCCATTCGGATTAAAGAGCCCGACATAGTCCAGCCTGGATTTACCGGACTCGACTACCCTTGAAGTGGTTGGGGGGCTGTCTAAGGCCATGAGCGCAGCTTGGCTATCGCTGTAGACACATATAGATCCGCCTCTCCATCTGTTTTGTTAATGTTTGACTGGGACCATTTTCAAAATTAATTTCATCAACAGAAAAGCAAAAAATTGTCTGCATGCAATAGCACTACAATCGAACTGATCCATAACTAAAAAAATAGTTAACGTAATTTTTTTTTTTGTTTGTTTTTGTTTTGTTCTGAGTGGCATTGCAACACTTGCTGGGTGCTAACTGGTACACCTATTAAAAAAATTTACTAAAATTCTACTAAAGTTGCATAAAATTCCACCGAACTCAGATAATTCTTTCACATCTCTACATTCATACATACATACATACATACATACATGCATACATACATACATACATACACACATACATATGTACATATTCCATATACACTCATATACTTATAAGTATTTGCATACGAGATGCTTGCCTGCTTGCCTGCCTGCCTGCCTTTCTTCCTTCCCGCGCGCAAAACAATGAAGGTGCAGTGATTAAAAACAACACCAAGACTTCTTTGGAATGGCGCATGCGCTGCTGGAAACATCGTTGCGTCACTTATGTGAGTTCTCCGCACGACTGTGCGACTGGTCCCCCTGGCTGTGTGGGAATAAATTAAGCTACAAGAATGAATAAAAGGCAAATGAAGTAAAATAAAAACGAAAGTATAGTAAAAATCAACAGCGAATTTTTTAAATCTAACCTGAATAAAAAATGTTAATTTTACTTGTTAAACTCATTAAAAACCCAGGTAAAAAACGAAAAACAAAAAACAGAAATCAGAAATGACAGCAAGTGAGAGAATGTGGTCTATGGGGAAGGGAAGACAAATTTAATAGCCTTCACGCACAGTGGCTGCTTTTATTTTACTTAAGTAAGATGTGACAGAAGAAGTTTTTCTTTTTTTCATCTTTTCATTGCCTATTACTCGAAATGATGCTCGAGGCTTAAGTCAGTTTTAGGTCCTTTTATCGAAACTATTACCGTTTAGTGTAAATGCCCACAAAGGGCTGCAATAATTTAATTTTAATCTGTAATTTTAATATCCATTGAATTTAAATTAAAATCTTGAAAACTACTGAACGTAAATAAGCGATCTGAAACTAGGCGAAGGTACTAATGGGACTTTCGCTGAATTTTGGGTATCAGAAAGGCATCCAAAGCTTTCAATATTTTTGTTAGTTTTTAATTTATATTCTTCACTAAATTTTGCAACCAAATCTGTCCTTGCTTGCACTCACTCTGGTCTGAATAACAAAAGCTATTAATTGGCATTCGGTTAGGTTGGGTTAGGTTTGGCAGCCGCATCGCACATAGAGACAGCGATGCCACTTAGACCACGACCTTACTCTTTTTTTATTCAAATAGAGCGCAACCGTGAAAGGTGCAAATTTTGCAATGTAGTTGAGGGAGTAAAAATTCCTGATCAAGAATTTGTGTCAATAATTGCGAATCCAAAACGAAGCGGTGCAAGCAGTGAAATACCAAAAACCTGCCATGCCGGATTTTTTCAAACAAAGACTAGAAAAAACTAGTGCAATTTGAGACACGAGTATTCCATTGCGGCAGCTGCTTTGTTATATATTTTTTTACATAAATATTTTGTATTATTAATAACATCTTTAAAAATGTTTTGTTTTACATTATAACTGTTGAATATAGAACCAAAGAAACATAGTTCTTACCAGCTATTTGTATAGGAGCTTTAGTTATCAGGCCTCAAACTTTCTCTGCGTGTGTCTGCTGAGCACGAAAATGCATGAAGATATACCTTGCCTGCAGATATAGAATCTTAAATTTGGTATAAAAAAATTCAGTATTTTATATATTAAAGTGTAGCCATTTCTCCGCACATGCCTGTGACCTGAGAATTGAAAAAGTTAGTTAGTATTACCCACATATTTTTATAACTAAAGTATGAATAGAACAAAAAACTTTGTTTAGTCAAAACAATAACGGATCGTAGGTCCTTATTAGGTCAAAACACATGGCTGATACTTTTAAACTTAGTTCGGTTCACTTAAATAGAGGCACTCAGTTAGCCTACATTATTTGTGCATTAAAGCTGTGAAAAGGCATCGTTTAAGTATTCATTGAGTTTGGACTTCAAAGGACTCATAACAACTTCATAATCCTAATAAACTTCTTAATTCTAATGAAACGGGAAAGTAGGAAGATTTAACAGATTGTGAAAAAGGACAAATCGATATTTTGACCTCAGAGGGACTTATAAATCACAAAATTGCGAAAAAGATTGGTCGGAGACCAAGTGGTGTGAATTTTTACGTGAATCAAAGTGCCCCCTACGGTAAGAGGCTTTACTGTAATGGCTTCGATACCCAAGGAAACCAGCAAAATCCTTAGGATTGCATTAAATTCCGCCCTTTCAACAGCAAAAATTAAAGAAATGGCTAATGTTGCAGGGTTATTCTAAGCCCGCAACATCTGAAACCTAAAAAATGACAAAAAAACCCACCTTTAAATAAATTTCGCAAAGAGCCCCACCTCGATTTTGCTAGGGACCACATGGCTGGGTATAGAAAAAAGTAGTATTTAGTAACGAAAATAATTTTATTTATAAAAAGACTTATGAGAATGGACAACAATGTTAAAATAAAAATGCTTTAATTTAAATCATAAAAACGGCCTCGTCTGAAATTTCATTAAGGGGTTAGGGCAGTTAGAGGCCCGAAAAACTGATGACTTTCAATATTTTTTTTTGCTAGACACTTGCTTATTTTACAAAAATAAAACCACAGCATTAATTCATCAAGTTTCGACTTGACTTTAGCAAAATTTAAAAAAAAAAATGATTAATTGTAAAAGTTATCGCTGTTTGTGTGGAGCCCGTTTCTCCAGAAGTGCCGTGCGGTGATCATCACAAGTCCTTGGAGATTCATCTAAAATCAATCGGACAAGAGAAATTATATTTGTTAATAAATAAGCTTGTACCTGATCGAAACTTTGTTTTTTTTTTCAAAATTAACAATATGGCGGCCTCAGGAAATATTTTTCAGATTTTCGAGAAAAAAACCGAAAATTGATTGTTAAAAAATATCGAAATTTTTGAATATAAAAAAATCCTTTGATCATCCACGAGTTTCTATGTTTTTCAAAAGCAGTATAAATTTTATTGAAATCCACCAAGCGGTTTTTAAGTTACAGTAATCACCAGTTCAAAAAACATAGTTTTGAGAAAAACGCGTTTAAAGTTTTTTGTTTTGTTTGTTTTTGCCCGAGCGTCCTTTGTTAATTGCTGAATAACGCAAAAAGCATTTGTTGGATTCACTTCAAATTTTCACATAATATATTTAAGATATTATACTTTAAGAAAATGCAAAAAAAATTAAATTTATTTTTAAAGGCTGACTACCCCTAATACCTTAGGCTATATGTAGCATTTGTACAAATCCATTCATCAACGTATTAACGAAGTAATTAATAAACAAGGTAAGAGCACAAACTATTAGGTTTTAAATAACAAATGGTAAAAAAAAATCCTATATTTATTATTTTTCTTATTGGTCAGTGCGTCTATTTAAGTGAACCAGTAACTCAAGCAAAATACTGCAACTGCTACAGTTTCACGAATATATATATATAATTGGCGCGCACATCCTTCTTGGGTGTTTGGCGGAGCTCCTCCTCCTATTTGTGGTGTGCATCTTGGTGTTGTCTCACAAATGGAGGGACCTACAGTTTCAAGCCGATTCCGAACGGCAGATATTTTTATAAGGCGCTTTTTCATGGCAGAAATATACTTGGAGGTTTGCCATTGCGACCGCTATCAGAAAAATGTTTTTCTAAATTTTGATATTTCACCGAGATTCGAACCTACTTTCTCTCTGCATTCTCCGAATGGTAGTCACGCTCCAACCCATACGACTACGGCGGCCGCAACTGCTACAGTTTTACTGCTTCGAAATACTGTTAGATGGAATAATATTTTGATGTAAGTTTCCAGTCTAGATACTAGATTACTAGATCTAATACGGTTGCTGTAATAACCATTTTCTTCCATAAAAGTTATTGCCTCTAAACAAGAGAATCGGGCCGTAAATAAGTTTGACTGCTTTTATGAATCTAATTGTGCCATTGATTATTTCATTAGTCTATACTATGGATAATTGACCGATTGTATGAGAAATTACTACTTATTGTTATCGGTTATGACGGCAATCGTAGATTTCAAACTCTAACTAAAATATATATTTGACCTAAAATAGAATATTTCTAAAATATTTCTGTATTTTAGTTGCCTTTCTCAGTTCCAAAGTGAAGTCTTCCTTTGATTCTAATTGTTATGAGTACTTTGAAGTCCAAAACAGCGTACAATTCAATCCTTGTGGAACTGAAACTCTGAATAGTATTTTGTTACTGAAACTTTTCACACCGTTTTCGCATAAACCCGAACCGGGAGATTCCTAAAAGGCTCGATGAACGTTTTTTCACTGTTTTCGGAAGAACTAAAATTTCGAATGCTCGTCATAAATTGAGTTTAAGCGCTCGAAATACATACACGTCCGGGCTCAAGTAATAAAAAACTATCACAATGGCCTGCATGGCAGTCTGAACCTTTATTTAAATTAAGTTTTTTTCAATAAAGAAAGCATTATTGACGATTATGTGGGGAGCTAAACAGATATAAATATAAAATATTGAGAAAATTTACGTCTTAAATGCTTCCACTTATCGGTCCGGTTTCTGTACTATGCACCAACACACTAAATAGCTCGATATCCTAAACATCTATCTTCTTACATAATTAGGCAGGTGCCAAAAATCTAATTAAGAAAAGCCTTTTATTACTAAAAAATAGGCTTAGCTAAATATAATAATTTTTTTAATTTAATTGTTTACGTCTATGGTTACAGGAACCTTACAGACTAGATACATATATTTACTTATATTTATTTCAAACCTTGAAGAGGAATAATAACATTAATGTAAATGCAGATCAATCTCAAAATTAGGAAAAACATAAAATACCTGAGCTGTGAAATACTCGTGATGTGGCGCAAAAAAGAATTAACGTAAATATTTAACTAAAGACGGTTTTGACTTCGTGAAATCAGAATCTAACGCACTGAAGACTAAATTTAGTTTAGGCCTATTCTTTTCGCAAACGTTAGCAAGTGGCGAATAGATGAAGCAACTGGTATAATTAAACATATCTTGGCAACGCTGGAACAGAGCTGCTAAAATTACATTTGCTTGTGAAAATAGGGAATTATACCAGGATTATTAAGTAAAACCTACACTCGTTAGCGACGAACCTTGCTCGATAACTTGTTGTTGCTTTCAAATACAAATTTTTCGGCAAGTGAGCCTGCGATGAAAACTTGGAACGAATTGAAGTTTCATCAAGATATGCATGATTCAACTATCTAACATCTGGTCAATTTAGATGACTCAAGTCCCTTTCGTCTATGCACAAGTAAATGAATATCTGGTCATAATTTCCGTGTTACAACGGTCCGTTCTACGTAAATGCGTTATACTAACAATCACTCGAAAAAACCTAATTGTTTAAAATTTCGGCTCCCGCATTGCTTCAACAACTTTAATTTTTTTAAATCGGACGTCACTTTGCAGACATTATCATGTATTTATCCAGTTATGGTAGGATTTGAAATGGTTAAATTAATTTTTTGGAAAATATTCTGATTTTAATAGGCCTTGTAACTGGAATAAACTACCCCAGAAGCATACAGCAGTCATAATTAAATCCTCAGATCAGGAAAATTTTTTTTTTTTTTTTTTGCTTCGGCTGTTTAACTACTTTCCGACGAAAACATTAGACGACAAAGAGTTCTATCGAGGAATTCATCAAAAATCCGACTGTTTTGAAGCCCTTAGTCCGATTCGCCTATGTATAATTCATGAATATTTGCTACATCATCTCTTTTAGAGTAGGCAGTTTGACCTCTAGATCGGTCCAGATGCAGCTCACGACACATTTGGCGACATAAGCGCGAATCAGATCTTGTTAATAAATATTAAAAAATAAACAAATAGTTGGCGCGTGCAATTCTGTTAAGTATTTGTCCGAGCTCTTCCTCCTATTTTGTGACGTGAGTCTTGATGGTGTTCCACAGAGGACCTTTAGCTTTAAACCGAACCTGAACAGCAGAAATTTTTTTGAGGAGCTTTTTCATGGCAGAAATAAACTCTGAGGTTTGCTATTGCTTGCAGAGAGGCGACCGCTATTAGAAAAAACACTTATTCTATCATTTTGCTGTTTCATGCACGGAGAAGCGAACCTATGCACTCCCGAATGGTAATCGCGCAACAACCCATTCAGCTACGGCATTACATCTAAAGTTATTTCAAAAATGTTTCGGATTTATTTCAAATGAAATTCCCTACAGTACCGCTGATCTCTAAAACTCCACCATTTACTTTTTGATGTGGATATCTTAAGCTCGGTTTGAAGATGGCATTCTTATCTTCTTAACGAATTACCTATGCCCAATTACTGGTGAGTATAGTCGAAAGAGATCGAACCAACTCTTAAGGACAAATTGCGAATGTTCACGGGATTCTCACAGGTCACTGCAGATTGCGCAGACACAGGCTGCGGATATGGTCCACTGACTCTTGTTGCCAGTGGCCAATCCCCAGCAACTCCAACACACCCTCTTCTCGAGTGAGATGCTGCAGCGAGAAGAAGTATTAGGTATCTCGATCAAATGGGTCCATAAGCAAGCCATTGACGCTCAGCCCAACACAGCTCCATCTTAAATTAACTAAGGGTGGTGAGTGTGGAAGAGGTACTGGTTGAGTAGAGGACATAAAAGGCCGTTGGATCAGAGTGCAAACCACATTTTCCTCCAACCATTCAATTCTGTACAATAAGACACATTGGGCGTAAAAATTTCCCACTCATGTGAAGGGTATAAAAAGCTACCTAAACACAAGCAACATGCGACGTAACACATGCGGCGTCAAAACCGATGCTGACAAAGTTAACTCTTTGCAACTTCAAGAAAAAAGAATTTACTTCAGATTTGCATAGGACTGACATGAGTCACCACTACAGATGCAGCAGTCAACAAGTAATGGTGTGTCTTTACTAACCAAAGGCACGCAAGATTACCGCTGTGGAATTTTGCAGCCACAAAATCTCACTCCAAGCGCATAAAACCCCCGCATACTTGGCAATACTGGAGTTCTTCGGACAACAAAAAAAATTGTCAAGCCAAATAAAAACTTGTTTGCTGTACTGCGCTTTTGTCTTCTGTAATTTATTTGTTTGGTTAATTGGATTCAACAGCGTCAAGGTAAATAAAAAATCAGCAGCCAAGTGTGTAGATGTCGGTGGGTAAGTGTTGCAAAGCGGCGACGATGGCCGGCATATGAGTGCGCCCACGCGACGCGTCAACGACAACCAGAGACAACAAGCGATGCTACGGTGGGCGAAATTTTAGTTTTGCAAAGAATTAAAATTCAAAGAATATAAAAGAAGAAGATGATTTCGATGGTAAAAATTTTTCAAGTGATGCCTTAGAAGTATTACTATGGCGAAAGGCTGAAAATTTTCGTTGCCATGCTCTTTGACTTTTGGTATTTTGAATTGTAGAGAGGAGTGGAAGTATTCGAATTATGTATAAGATATGGATATGTGATTTTTGGGTACGTAGGTTGAGCCATCAGATCAGTTGTTTGAATGATTTTTAGATGTATTGATAAACACTGATTGAAAAAGCAGCGCTTTTAGATGTTATGCCGTAGAGCCAGATCGGATGGAAATTTCTCTAAACTTTGTGGGGCATTCTGGAAAGAGTACTTTTACATCTCATATAGTATTAATGGCATGATAATCTGGTGCCTAAATTACCAAATTACCATAGACAGAACCCATTTACAAACAGATTCTACATTTTGCTTAAGAGACTCGCTTCCATTACACAATAGTCGCCTAAAACTCATCAATACCGAGTCGTGAAAAACTGCTACGAATAATGTTTATGCTTTATAATATAAAATAAACTATCCATACGCATTGCAGAGTGCGCTCATCGTGCCAGTTGTGCGAGAAGAAGGAAATAGTTGGGTGTATTTTTAAAGTAAGTCGTGGAATAAATCTGAACCAAACAGAGCTCAGCCTATTCTCTAGAATAAAAAAGATTTGTAATAAATATTCGCTTTGTATCAATATATAAAAACCATATAAACCCAATTTTCAAGGCTTCCGTCAATTTAAAAAAAGCGGCCGCTGTAGTCGAATGGGTTGGTGGGTGATTACCATTCGGAATTCAGAGAGAATTAGGTTCGAATCTCGGTGAAGCGCAAAATGAAGAAAATTTTTTTTTCTAATAACGATCGTTTCTCGGCAGGCAATGGCAAACCTCCGAGTGCATTTTTGCCATTAAAAAGCTCCTCATAAAAAATATCTGCCAGGTCTCTCCTTTTGCGAAACAACATCAAGATGAATTGGGTATGCAATTTCATAGTCCATTCAATTCTAGTATAATGAAGTGTAAGTTTCAATTAGCTCAAAAATCGCGTTGAATTTTCACAGTTTTTTTTTTTTTTGCTGACGGTATTTTTTATATACAGAAAATCCATATACCTGTACAAAATGTTGTGCATTTGTTGCATGGAAAAAATGCGCAACACCGCAAGGCCAAAAAATTTTCAAAAATCAAAAAGTATTTTGAGCCTTTTCAAACTTGCACTTTATTATACCAAAATTCAATAGACTATAAAAATGTGTACCTAAATTTCAAAATTTAAATGAAAGTTTTTCAAATTTTTATAATTATTGTACATAGCTTTAAAGTAGTCTTTGTTATAGAATGCACTTTATTTATATAAAAACAAATTTATTTATTTATTTAAAAATTAGTCAAAACTATAATGGTTCCACAAATCTGCACCTGGGTAAAGAAATATGTAAATCATCTCATTTCATTTAATGAAAATAATTTTGATCAAGCTTAAGAATCAGCAAATCCGATACATGCATATATATACAAGATGGCGCAAATTTAATCATCCGATTTTGGTTTTAAATACCTTTTTCACTAAATTAAAAAAAAAAATATTTTAAGTGATCGGAACGTTTATTTTTTATTTTGACCTTTACGCGCTCCATTGCTTTTCTGTTTGTATACTGCGGCTGAATAGCTGGCATATGACAAATATGATTGGCGTTATTATAGATTTTCCATTCGGGTGATTAATTTTGCGCCATCTCGTTTATACATATATGAATTAAGTTTAGGAAAAAAATTACATTATTTTCTCGGTAGCGATCGATATCTCGTAAGGTATCAACCAAACATATAAAGTTGATGCTCGTTGCCAAGGTGACATTTCACACTAAAAAAATTCTTTTACTGTTTTTTATTTGTTCCACTCAGTAGTAAGGGTGTTGAAATTTAAATTTGAAAAGTCGAGCCAAGAAGCACTGAGAAATTTGGTAACTCCTAAAACACTCAGGCTCAAAACACCTTTGTATTTAAAGCTTTTGAGCATCTTCAAAATGCTCTACCATAGGCAGGACACTCGCAGAGAAAATAATCAGTGCTATTCGCTTCCTCTAAGCAAAACAGGCAAATCGGGTCCTCATGACTCATATGTTCACACCATGGGTTGTGTCCTGTAATAGTACCGACCATCAACCGAACGTATTTTCTTCCAAATTTTAGAAGAAAGTTCGACAGTCTTCTTTTCAGGTTTGTCCCAAACCTCTTTGCAGTTCCACAGCGTTCTGGACTGGACCATCGCGCTTTATGTATAAGTAAATTGCATACATAATCGCTGATCCAATTAATCATTTCTACAGAACTGATTCCGATTATTGGCTCTGGTCCCTGTGGAGTAACTACTGATCTACAGTGGGCCAATTCATCGGTAATTTGCAACAGAATTAAACTTTCTCTTACATTCTTGAACAATCTTTGAGGTTTGCTTTGAGTTCTCCAAGGGCGTCAGTGCAACGTGACTGTCACTAAAGACTACAATCTGTTTCCCCTCTATCTCCTCTTAATTATCCATTCTGAAAGTAGCAGAAAAAAGTTACGTTTGAAAAACAGTTGCCATTCTTCCCAAAGTGTACTGTTACTATCGTTTAAATACCATCCGGCTTCAGAAACTACTTCATTCTTGGACCTATCGGTTAAGAAAATAACTCCATTGCTCCTTCAAAATAAAACTATGGGTATAAGTACCAAAAACAGTGGATAGAGCTCAGATGGCATCGTAAAGATTTCTCGGCGTTAAGAATAGAGTCAACAAAAAGAAAATTCGTCAAATTTAATATTTTTTTCTTTGATAAAGGCGCAAATGCGGAAATGCAAACCAGGCCGCTAAAATTATGAATGGTTTTTAGGGTGCTGATACTATAATAGCTAATTACGGCTTTGTTGATTCAATTCAGGCATTTTTGATCTTAAACAAAATGTCGACATTGTCGAAAAAACACAGAAATAATCCAAGTTGCCGGACATGCTAGTAGTCGAAGCATCGCCCTAAAGATCAAAACTAAAACCTTTGCGGAAAAATAATGTATTTCTTTTCAATCAATCTTATTTATATAAAGGGTGGTTAAGTTTCAAGAGCCGGTGTTGATTTTGAATAAGAAATTAGAAATTATTGTCATTTCTCTTTATTATGATAATATTGGTATGGCTCAATTCTTCTTCTTAATTGGCGCGATAACCGCTTACGCGATTTTGGCCGAGCTTAACAAAGCGCGCCAGTCGTTTCTTTCTCGTGCTAACCGGCGCTGGTTGGACACAACAAGTGAAGCCAAGTCCTTCTCCACCTGATCTTTCCAACGCAAAGGAGGCCTTCCTCTTCCTCTGCTACCACCAACTGGTACCGCATCGTATACTTTCAAAGCTGGAGCGTTTGTATCCATTCGGACGACATGACCCAGCCAACGTAGCCGCTGGATCTTTATTCGCTGCCCTACGTCTATGTCGTCTTAAAGCTCATACAGCTCATTGTTCCATCGTCTGCGATATTCGCCGTTGCCAACGTGCAAAGGTCCAAAAATCTTACGCAGAATCTGGCTCACCACTGAAGATGATTTTCTTCGAAAATTGGTCATACACTGTTGCCATTTCCTGCCACCATTCTGACCATTGACGACGCTTGAAATGGCCAAGAGGCTTTAGTTCTTGAGTCAACTTGTAAGCGTGTAAATGCAAGTCTTTATGCAAAATGTTCATCAACGACGAGCGTGAGAGGTGCATGAGTTGGGCACTATCGCGAACAGCAGCAATATTTTTTACAGTACGAGCTGTACAAGCATGCACTGGTGTTTTCACATCTCCTACAGACCCGGTTTGCTCAAACTTTTGCACAATTTTTCCGATTGTACGCACATTTGGACGATTATATTGACCGAAAAAAATCACGAAGTGCGCGCTATGCATTTTGATTTGAACGCCCGTTTTCATAATAAGCCTGAATAACTTTAACGCTTTGATCGATTGTGTATCTTTCCATTATTCAAATTGAGCTAGTCTAAAATTGAAAAATGTCAAATGAAATGCAGAAAAAAGCTTGACGTTTAGGAGTGATTCACATTCAACATGGGCCCTTAAAATTTAACCACCCTTTATATAAATGGTGATTTCACTATTTGTTAGCTATCTGGTAGAGCTCCTCTTCCTCTTAGTGGTATGCGACATAAATGGGGAGACCTACAGTTTTACGCCGGTTACAGATGGTTTTTTATGAAGAGCTTCGTAGCAGTAATACACTCGGAGGTTCGGCATTGCCTTTCGACGCTATAAGAAAAAACTTTTTCAATCTTCTTAATGTTTCATACCATTCAAAGTTTCGAAGCTGTGCACTACCGAATGGTAGTCACGGGATATGTATGTATATATTAATTTATTTTAACGTCCTAGAACTATTGAAGTTGTTTAGTTCTTTTCTGTTTATTAATATACTAAAACATATATTCTTATTCTTCTTCTTCTCCTTCTTCTTTTTGTAGAAATGTTCTAACTTTTTCCCTTTAAATAAATCCATAGTAAAAAATCTTAATACAAAAACGTACAGCTGCTGTAAAAAGCAGCAAAATTGGGGATTTCCAAAATTACTTGACTGAATTTCAATTCACTCGGCGATGGCGTTGGCAATTTTATTGTTGTTTCCCATACAACTCAAACAATAACAAATGACCCCTTTGCAATTAAGGCATGATGCAGGGAAAGGAGAAAAGGAATTTGCCAATAAAGGCACCAAAATATTATTGCACATTTTCCTGCTGAAAATTTTGAAATTATATATGGTTTGATGAATTGAAATGAAAGAGATGCCGCCAGCGGCTAAGCCAACTATTCAAGTACCAACTATCCAAGTGCGTGTAATCACATACATAAATATGTGCATACGTGTAAACATAAGCCAGTACTTGAACAAAAGCGACCAAAATGTGTATGTGTGTATTTGTGTGAGTATATTCTCAAGCATATGCGCATTATTATTATCCTTTGTAAGCCAGTCATACACTCAAGCGAGGCAGTCAGTCAATCAGTCTATAAGATGCATTGTTCTTTGCATGCTTTTGTTGTAATTGCAGAAAATAATTGTTGCCATTATCGGGCTTGTTAATCAGTTTTACATCAGCTTGATTGACTCAACACAATACCGGCATAACAACAAAAAGTGGTAATATAAAACCAAGTGTAAGCAAAGGCACCACACACACACACAAGCACACATCCAGAGAGCGATCTGTGGTGGTGGTTCCAACGCATGTGCGAAAGAGCGAATTGTGGAAAGAAGGAATTTTCACAAATTGCTTGAAAATAGACTCCATAGCAAAGACATACACATGCAGAGAATAAGTACACATATACGATAAGCATTTCTGCATTTGTATGTGTGTAGGTGTAGATACTTCTGCAAAGTCCGCTCAGATATATTAATTTTCCTCTGCTCCTCCTGCCTTTACTTACTGCATTGCTCTTGTGCAGAGTGTTGGGCTGTGCGCTTATCTTGATTATGTTCAGGTTTTATATTTCCATCAAAATTTTGTCAAATATGTTTTATACGATTTGACACGTCATTACATTGAAGGTGACATAATGCACACAAATACTTTTGTTGGTGTTCAGAAACTTGAATTCATACGCAAGTAGTTCCTAGCAAGGAAACATGGCTGGTGGCATTTTGCTTGGCAGCTGAAAGATTTGTGTTGCCTTTGTAATATGCAAATATTATTGGTGACATATACATACAGGGTGGTCAATATAGAGTTTGGAGTATTCACTAAAGAGTTTTTGACTTTGGCAGCTAAAAATAATATACGTGATGTCTCAGAAATTTAGTTTACGCTTAGATATTTAAGAAATACTAAGTCACTTTCCATTTGAAAACAGTTGGGATACTCAGCTGAAACGGTGATGCCAATTGGTCAACTAGGAGCTGCGATTTGACTCTATTAGATTATTCTTTGTGGAGGGCAGTTAATGAGAAATGTTCTACCAACCATCCAGAGACGATTCAAGAATTGAAAGTTGCCATTGGTAAAATAACCGCCAAAACTCACAAAATGCACTCAGTTGTGCCGACAGAATAGCTTCTTGTAGAGTCAACCTTGGAAGCCATTTGAATGAAATTTTGTAGCAGACTCTCATTGCCAAACTCATTGAATCTCTGCTAAGCTAAAATAAGCACAATCCTAGCACAGGGATTTCCGTTAAAACGGAGCACTGCCTAATAGAGAGACACGGCCAGAGAATGGCCATTTCAATGAGTTGAAAAATCTCAGCTCGGTGGAAATCAAGCGTCTTCATAGGTAGTAGTCTGGTCAAATACTAATTTTTTATCGAATTTCTTAGGAACTTTCTTTTTAAGAAAATAAAATGCGATCTTTTTGATTTTATAGGATGTTATAATTGACATCAAATAGTATACAAAGACATTTTTTTTTAATATATTTTTTTGTAGTAGTGTCGCACCAATGAAAGCGTCATAAAAAAAGATAGGTGGCTTGTCAACAGGATTTTGACTCTTCAGGACATCTGAAACGAAAAAGTTAAACTGATTATTATTCTGTGGGCTTGTCATTCTGGCAGGTGCTACAATGGGAACATTTTTGTGAACAATAACAAAATGGCGAACTTTTGAAAAAAAGAGGTATGTTTTTTGGGTGGAAATCAGACTGTAGTTTTCCCATTGTGGCACCTGCCAGAATATACTATAAAATCAAAACGATCGCATTTCATTTTCTTAAAAAGGAAGTTCCTAAAAAATTCTATAAAAAATTAGTATTTGACCAGACTTCTACCTTAAAGTTTCTGAACGGTTCACATTGGTTTTAGGAGTGATAAGGACAAGCTCAGCCCGCAGCATCACAATGGACTAGTAGCCAGAGTGTGTCCCATAGTCGACAACCGTTACCACCTAACCTAACTGCAGTAAGAAAGTGGCGAAAGATTCGATATTTAGGGGAATTATCTATTGCAATAATAAACACGCAATGTTAGCCTTTATTCGTCGAAATGGTTCTTCGTTTTCTGATCCCAATACTCTCAAACTGTTGTACTCGTCCTTAGTTCGGTCCAGGTTAGAATACGCGGTCATCGTTTGCAGTCCGTTTTATGCAGTCTATATTAATAGATTAGAGTCTGTTCAGAGAGCTTTTGGACGTTTTGCTTTGCGCTCGATGAAATTCGTTGATCCCATCCCGTCTTATCGGGCTCGTTGATTATTAATAAATCTGGAATTAATGCTTCTTTTAGAAGGACGCTAGCTCAATTTAATGCTTATTCTGCTTCCTTAGTCTTTGATTTCTCTTACTCTAAGTTTACTTTTAAGAAGTTACTTCTAAGACTCTTGTCAGAAGGTCTGAATTTGCATCTATGTATATCATGTAATATTCTGTAAGCCTCTTGTTTGATGATTAAATAAATAAATAAAAAAATAAACGAAAGAAAAAAGTATTTAAAAAGGATAGTTGTTACCTTCGGACGAAATGTGCATCGGTGATGATGAGACTCAGTCCACTCGTAAGCTCCCGGAGGATGTTAACAAAATCATTGAATGGACTATGAAATGGCGTAAAAAATTTAACTAAATCAGTCCAATATCATCCTATATACTTATACATAGGCGTCAGGCACGCTTATTCCCCACTGCAATACTGCGAATTACGCTTGACGCAAAATAAAACGAGCTGAGTTAAACCTTAAAATGCAAAATTCATTCATGCAAATTCATTCCATTCAAAATAAACTTTTAATTTATAACCAAGTAGTTAATGCGATCGCAAGAGGGGCTAAAGTCACTAGATTCGTTCACAGGGGGACGCCGCTGGGTGATGTCCTTTCGCCCCTGCTATGACTAGTTGCTATTGACGAAGTTCTGATAATGCTAAAAAAGGGTGGGGTTAAGGTAGTAGCATACGCTGATGACTTGGTCCTGATGGGATCAGTACCGTTTCCCTCAGTCATGGCTGTACTTAGTCACTGGGCTGCCACTTGTGGCCTCCGAGTAAACTCTGACAAAACGGAGCTGGTGCTATTTACCAGAAAATATAAACCTCCACCCTTTCGACTTCCCAAATTAAACAACCACGTTCTCCCACTCTCATCGGAAGTTAGGTATCTTGAAGTGATACTTCACTCCAAACTTTATTGGAAGCTACACATTGAAAATCGGGTAAAGAAGGCCAGTACAGCCTTCTACTCCTGCAAAAAATGCGCACTCAAACCACAGATCGTTCTTTGGATGTACAACGCAGTGGTTTTGCCAATTTTAACGTATGGATGCCTGGTTGGGTGGGAAGCTCTTTGGAAGGGCTATAATATCACCAAACTGGGGAGGTGGCAAAGGACTCCATTCATGGGCATCACCGGAGCATGTAAAACTTGTCCCAGTGCTGCCCTTAATGTGGTTTTAACTTCCACGCCTTTCACGTTATTTCGATCGCTGCTCAAAGTGCAATCAGGTTAAAGGAGGTTGGGCTCTGGAGACAAACTCTCAAGGGGCATGGTCGCATTTCTGGGCAGTTAACACGGTATCTATCCGAGCTTCGAACAGATCTATCTACCCGCAAACTAGAGTTTGAGAGTCGGGCTAGGGCAATCTTTCCGAATAGGCAGGATTGAAACGAAGCGAAAATCTGTACCGATGGTGGTACCTCTGTCTTCACTGACGGTTCTAAGATTGAATCAGGAGTCGGAGCAGAGATTTTGTCTAAATCAACTAATTTATCTATCTTCTTTAAACTGCCGAACACTGCTAGTGTTTTTCAAGTAGAAGTCTTTGCAATTCTGCAGGCATGTAAAATGTTAAGAAAACGTGGGAACGAGGGAGATATCAAAATTTTTCCTGATAGTTAAGCTGCGATCAAGGTTTTGACGACGCCGTGGTGTAGATCTAAACTGGTCAACTCCTGTAAGCAGGAGATCAAATATGTTGGATGTGCACATAGCATCTCTCTGATCTGGGACATAGGAACATAGGACATGGGAACATAGAGGGAAATGAAATTGCTGATGAGCTTGCCAGGAACGGGTCGACTAAATTGATCCCAGGAGACTTCCATCCGGTCATAGGCATCCCCTTGACTGTTGCTAAAGTTGTTATTTCTCAGGAAAGCACAAACAGATGGAGCTCCATATCTTCATGTGCTATTTCGAAAACCGTTCGAAACGATATACGAAGTACTCAATCCTTCCTTTAGACTTCTCGCCGTTCAATTTCCAAACTCGTAGCTGTGTTCACCGGTCATTGGATGATCGGGACACACGCGGAAAAGCTAGAATTACCATTTAACCCTCATTGCAGAAGCTGTGGGGACCTTTCAGAGAAGGAGATTGTCGAGCATTTTCTATGTAAATGTCCGGGTTTGGCAGCTATACGACTAAGGTCACTGGGCGCTCCTTTCTTTGACAGCCTGGGGCAGTGCACCAACCTAAATCCAATCAATCTCTTCCTGCCTGTGTAGCTTTATGGCATACAACTGTGGGGTTGTGCTAAGCAAATAAAAATAAATATATAATTGATGCGTACATTTCTGGTGTTTGGCGAGCTCTTCCAATTTCCTAATGTTGTTCCACAAATGGAGAGACCTACAGTTTTAAGTCGACTCCAAATGACAAATGGTTTTTTGAGAGTAGCTTTTCCATGGCAGAAATATACTCGGAGGTTATCGTATCAGTAACGTCGATATCTGAAGTTGTCACACAACACCAGTTCGAAACACATACCAACCACAAGGTTCAGCGACTTGCCAACTCAGATGAGCAATGCCGATGACTTAAACGAAAAAAAATCATGTTCTTGTTTCTGAAATTTAAACGGGTGACCAACAGATATAAATTTCTGTCAGCTGTCGTCCAGTATATTTATGTGTGTTTCCTGTAAATACTGCCGCATTTTAACTAA
The DNA here is from genome assembly GCF_027943255.1 of Anastrepha obliqua. Classification (NCBI taxonomy): domain Eukaryota; kingdom Metazoa; phylum Arthropoda; class Insecta; order Diptera; family Tephritidae; genus Anastrepha; species Anastrepha obliqua. The sequence continues at coordinate 24,637,781 of NC_072893.1, read as the reverse complement.
TAGATAATTATTGCTTGATAGCTGTAACTGGGTGTAATTGAATGAAATGTATTTAAGAATTTATAACTTTTCTATAACGTGCATTCCCCTAATAATTTGCTTTTACTTTGCAAACGATTCCATAAAGCTCGCTGAGTCTTCGTTGAGATACTAATAAATACATTCGCAAAGCACACATCTCGACAAATCACCTAGTTTCACAATACTTCAAAATTAATCCAGATTGCAGCACAGCTATACATTTTTCATTTACAAAAAATATTACAATAACTAAATTTCCGTGTGTCACACTTTTAAACAACATTTCCGATTTTCGAAATTTTTCTTCATAAACTATAATTTTTGGCAATAAAGAGCCAGAATCGCATTTAAGAAAAATAGTCTAACATTCGGATTAGCTGGAATCCAGTTGGTGGTAATTTCTGCATATTTATGTATATCCAAAAACAATTTTTTTTTCAATTGCGACACTCTTGCAGCAATTGAACGGTATGTTTTTCTTTAAGTTACCTTCAAGTTAATATTCTTCAAAAGCCACCCACTATCTCCTAGCAATTTTAACCATTGGAGTAGTCTAACGATTTTAATTTGTTTGCCATTGAACATAAAATTGTATGTTTCAATAAAAATTCCGCTTGATTGAACCCATGGGGGTGGGTCAGTTTCTAATTCATTTCCAAAGGCACTACTACGAGGTGTAATCAAAAAGTATCACAAATTTTGTGTTTTTTTTTTTTAATTATTTATTTATTCATTAATATCTTTTTTGTCCCCTTCAAAGTAATTCCCATGAGATATTATGCACTTGTGCCAACGTTTTTTCCAATCTTCGAAGCACTTCAAAAAGTCATTTTTTCCTTATTTTGTTCAGCTCCTCCTTCGATGCCGCCTTTATCTCTTCAATCGTAGCGTAGCGTCATCCTTTCATGGGCCTCTTCAGTTTCGAGAACAAGAAAAAGTCACAGGTGGCCAGATCTGGGGAATACGGTGGCTGCGGCATCATTAGTGTGTTGTTTTTGGCCAAAAAGTCGCGCACGAGGAACGATGTGTGAGCAGGGGCGTTATCGTGACGTAAGAGCCAATTTTTGTTCTTCCACAAATCCGGTTTCCGTCTTTTCTGGCGGATTGCTTCGCGCAAATTGCGCATAACTTGCAGGTAATATTCTTTATTGACCGTTTTACCCTGTGGCAAGAACTCATGATGCACAACGCCCCTGCAATCGAAGAATCGAAGAAAACGGTAAGCAAAACTTTTACATTCGACCGAACTTGGTGCGCTTTTTTGGTCTTGGTTCGTGCGGCAGCTTCCATTGAGATGATTGAGCTTTGGTTTCCACGTCATAACCATACACCCACGATTTGTCACCAGTTATGTCCCTCTGGAGTAATTTTGGGTATTCGCGGACAGTGTCCAACATCTCATTAGCAATGTTCATGCGATGCTGCTGTTAGTCCAAATTGAGCAGTTTTGGTACGAATTTTGAGGCGACCCGTCTCATGCTCAAATTATTGAAAAAAATCGAATTACATTGGGAGATCGCATCTTCCTCCATCCTCCTCATGTTTTTTTATTAGCTCGAGCCGAGCAGACATTTCAATAGCGTCGATTGACGCCCTCTCTTTTGTGGGGATCGTTTCTGTATTGCCATTCGCTGGAATGGGAGTGACGAGCCGTTCTGCCACTGCAAGAGTGCTGGTGGACGTATACTGCGCTGATTGTAGCCCTCCAATGGCGGTATTGGAGGCATCCTTCATCGGAAAGCTGATGTTACTGTCCACGATGCCGTTTGCGGGGCGATTAGCTTTGACATTTTTGAACGCATTGCGGGCTTGTCCGCTTCCAGCTACATTAACGATTGGGGCGATCTTTGCCGTCGGGGACCTTAGTAGTAAACTACTTTTTCTGAAGACCGCTCTTGCATCCACATTATCATTTCGACTATCTCTAATTCCTTCATCGGTGGTTTGTTTTCTAATATGGTTATTCATTTTCAAATTCTTTTGAGTCCCGACTTCGGGCCGCTATCCTTACACGAAAGTGCAGTTTCCCTAACCATGGGGTATCTATGCGAGCAGGGAGGCCATGCGAGGGTTGACTCTACGCTTCATGGGCAATAGAGTTCAGAGCCAGGACAGGAACTAGTCAGGATTTCGCAACTGAGCCAGCACCACCAACTTAATAGTGACGTGTAAGGAACGTACCCGACGGCTTGCCAGAGTTTTAACGGGACGGAGGCGATTGTAGCATTAGCCTATCAGCCATTTCGGTGAGGTGTCACCCTCCTGTACTGAGGTGATAGAATACTACTTTCACCAGCCCATAGACTTCCTAGTCTAATAATATTTTCCAGTATACCGTATTCAGGATCTTACTGGTTTCGATCCTGATGAGCTTTACAGCCCTGCCGCTGGAGGTACTCGAGATATATGAGGCCTTTCGAGCTGAACCCCTTCCTCTCCTGCCGGATTCGCCTTTTACGACATTACCCGCTGGGGTAATGTTTAGACACTTTGGCCCATCGTTTCTAAGCGATACTGATGACCTTAGGGATATAAGTGTCAGCCAGATCAATGGGTTTCGACTTAAAACAAAATGGTTTAGCAGTACCACTGCTACTGTGGCATCACAATCGTAGTCGATCGATCTAAGTGAGTTGGTCTAGAGACCGAATGTCACTTCTACCTACCTACCTACGTAGTTCAGGAAACACAGCCACTCAAACAACCACAACAACAAAAAGTTTGCTGCCAATTTTTTCATCCTCGTGTACGTAATATTCTATTTTATCACTCCTAGGTGGACAAAACGAGTTTTCCAGCTTACGCTTTAAACTACTAAATTTCAAAAAAAAAAAACAATTTTTTGCATTTTTTTTATTTCGCAATTATTTAATTACACAATCGCTAATAAGCACTTAGTTGCTTTTAATTCCAACTTATCAACACTTTTTCTTATATTTTATATCTCCTTTACGGTGATGGAAAAAATGGTGCATTCCGCATGCTTAGCTCTATCCCCAGCCTAATTATGCGTTTGCGCCTCGCCAAGCCGAGCCAGGCCGTTTCTCCAGCTGCCAACACGAATAAAAATTCTTGCGTGGCATTGTTGTGCAAGCAAAAATTTTAATTCGCGTTGAAATTTTCGTGCATCGCTGCTATTTTTGGCATTTGCCAGCGTTCCTCTTCTGCACACACACACACACACACTCACGCACACGCATAGGTAATATAAGCGCATCGGCTCGTTGAGCACTGAAATGCATCCAGTTGAGCAGCAGCCATTTACTTTTTTACAAATGCAATAGAGAAACAATTAAAAAAAAGGAACAAAAAGACGAATACATTTTCCAACGCTCCGCTAATCGACAACATGCGCATCCGCACGCCAAGTTATCGCCCAGTCAATTCGTTTGACACTCGACGTTCATCAATACACAGCGACACATTCATCAGATTGTTGCCGACTCGAGTTGCTCAAGTTACTGACACGGCTAGCGTTGTCAATTTCACTGCCGGTGCAGCAGCTACTGTTGCCACTGCCGCTGCCTGCTACTCCTGCATTGTTGCCGGCAATTCGGTGCAGTGAATTGAGTTGATCTGTTGCTCTTTCGAATGTCTGTCCGTCCACCTCAGCTTGTTCGCCTGCCAGCGGCCAATTTGTTTGTGTGTGTGTGTGTGTAATTATTTGAACAATTTACTGTCTACCAATTGCAATGCATTCCTGGCCATCCCCAAAGCGAGAAAAGGGGAAAATCAACTGCAGCCAAGCGAACATTGAGGATCGTGGCATGCAACGGCGCAAAAGCGCTAACTTTTCTTTCGATTTTCTCTTACTCAGGAATGCGATTTTCCTCATGTTGCAGCAACGCAACTATGTAGCTGCTATATACACACATACACACATACATACATGCTTACATCGTTTCTTGCTACTGTAGATCTTCTTATTTCGTTCACTTCTGCGTTTGCCAAATGTGACAGTTGCTCGTAAATTTTCATTTAAAGTGATGCTGACGTTGGCGCATGGGCGTGCTTATATGCATGTGTGTGTGTTTATACACAGTGCAATATGTAGGATATTTCATGCATGCACACATACATCCACATGTTTATCAGATGCCTACATCTTTCATCTTTTTTGCTGCAAGTGCGCTTGCCAGTGGCTGGTAGCGATCGCAACGCTCGTACGTAGGCGCTGACATTTTCCGTTGTCAACGCTGATTGCTGTCGGCAGCTCGGCGCAATTGCAGCGGTAAATTAAAGTGGCAAATAATTATGTTAAGTTGCATGTAATTGGCGATTTTTATTGTTGAAATGTACAAATTTATAGCATTCAATCTGCTTGTTTTCGGTTTTTTGTGACTTGTTTCCTGTCTGTCTGTCTGCCTGAGTGCTTTGTTATCATGGCGCAAATATCAGGTTAATCGGCAATTCAGTTAGCAATTTTTGCTTTTTTCTCTAAATTTTTAAAAAGAGTTATTAAAAAATATGGTGTCTACGTGGAATCCAGCAAAACTACCATTTGCTCTTGTAATGTACGCATCTGTGCATGTCAACCGGAGTTGTATCCTGTTCAAAAAGCAACGAACTTTGTTGTGGAAAACGGATGGAGAGGCAGATTTGTATATTCCCTTAAGGGAGGAGTGGGCGGCCTACAACATTTGGCGGCAAGGCATAGCAAACATCTTCACGGATGGCTCGAAGTTGGACGGAAGGGTTGGTGGGGGAGTATTCTGTAAGGAGCTTCCCATCAAACTTAAATTCAGGCTTCCGGACCACTGTAGTGTTTTCCAAGCGGAGGTATCCGCAATTAAGGAAGCAGTGGATTGGTTGCTTACCTCGGCAATTACCGTCAAGGAAGTAAATATTCACTCCGATAGCCAAGCGGCAATTAGGGCCTTGGGCTTGTTGTTTGTGCGCTCGAGATTGGTCGGGGAATGTCTGGCTTCTCTATCGATTGCATCCGAGTACTTCGACATCAGGCTCATTTTGGTTCCCGATCACAGCGGCATAGAGGGCAACTGCTGGGCCGATGAGCTGGCTAGACAGGGAACTTTGGAGACGGTTTCGTCGCGAAATTAGAGGATTGGGGTTCTTTTAAGAACCTGTGGTCTGCTCTTGGAAAGATAGGCCTCGAGTCAACTCAGTGAGCGCTGAACGAGTGCGCAAACGTGCAAGGTCGCGAGATCCTTCTGGACACGGGTAGATCGGGGACGCTCGAGGAAACTCCTAGGGTTAACAAAGACCCAGCTCTCGAATTTGGTGGGTATCCTTACCGGACATTGTCCGTTAGGTGTCCACACGGTGAGACTTGGGATTGCCTCAAGTCCGTTCTGCAGAAGCTGTCTTGAGGACGAGGTGAAATAATCTCAACACCTTCTTTTCAGCTGTCGTGCTCTCGTCTGGCAAAGATTTAGACAACTGGGCTCTCATTTTCTCGCTACGCCTGCAGATATAGCGCGTCTAAATATCACCAATTTCGTGAAGTTCATCAGTAGCTTGTTGCGGCTAATTACGAACGCAAATCAGCCACCGTCGTAAAATGCATGGTCATCATCGTGTCTAATCCCAAGGCTCCTCTTTTCCTTCCCTTCTCCTTTCTCCTCTCCTCTGGCATCACAACGGCCGAATTTTAAATATTCGTCTAAGTATGCCCTAAGCTAGGGCAGCCATTTAGCCTAATCTAACCTATGGGTCACGGGTCGACATGGGTATCGCTGGTAATGAGATCTCTGACTCTTTAGTTAGGATGGGTTCTGTGGTCGACTTCTTTGGCCCGGAGCCCTTCTGCAGCCGTCAAAGCTACGGTTAGCAAACGAGTTACTTCTACCTACAATCGAGCTTTGCAGGCTGAGAGAGGCTGGAGATGGACAAAACTGATGCTCCTGTCATTTAGCCAGGAGCCACTTTCTATGGGCAAGGCACATGGGAAAGGTAAGCATTTCAGACAGTGCACCAGTGGAGAGGAGAATGAACCGGCGGACCACTTTCAGTGCGTAAGATCTACTCAGATTTCTTCGTACTTGCTAGTTTCCACCAAAAAAACAATATTAATATATAAGAATATCATATCACTCTGTATATAGAGTGCTTTAAATAACTGCTTATACATACTGGCTTAGAGCTAACTGAAACTACTCAGGGATCGCTACTAGCCTCAGACCGCTAGCTACTTGAGGAACCGCATGAGAAATTTAGCTTGAAATCGAGAAAAAACAGAGCTTTTTTTCTCCCCATTCACTTGGAAAATGTTTTGCCGACGAAGAAAACGGCGTCTATACTTCCCTACTCTAGCAGGACAGGAAGGCTCTTCTTTCAGTATCTATTGATGCAATCTGCATTATAGCGAATAAAGTTCCCTTTGATATACGAGCAGAAGAACTTAAGCGACTCAATCACGTGGACACCAACCGACACCTGAAGGCAAGATAGCTGAGCGCGAACTTGCGATAGCAAAGTGGCAAAATAGATAAGATCACCTCTCCAAAGACCGATGGGCATATAAGTTGATCGCCAAACTAGATGAATAGATAAGCAGAAACCACATCGAAACAAAAATACTATCTAACCCAGATTCTCAACGGACATGGAGGCTTTCTTGCGTACCTTCATCGTGTAAATATAGCGGATAATTAGGCCTGCCCTGAGTGCCACAGCGGAGATGAGAGTACAGAATACGTGACTTTTTCCTGAGCTGAGTGCCACAGCGAAGATGAGAGTACAGAATACGTGACTTTTTCCTGCGCAAGATTTTTTGAACTTACAAATGTCCTCGGCGTCGCTCCCACACCAGATAACCTTGTAACGCAAATATTGAACTCGAAAGAGAAATGGGAAGCAGTAAAAAAGTTTGCAACAAGAATAGTAATAAAACTCTGAAACTTAGAATGAAACTTAGAACACAGCTTCACCTTAGTGAAATGCTTTTAGCAGTCCCAGGGTGGAATCAACCGCGAGGGGAAGAATGTTATAGGGTTAGTGGGAGCAGAACCCGCATACCACTGTTGTGACAGCACCTTTGATGATACCAATGGCTCCGCCGAATTCACGTCATGGATAGCGAGGAAGGCAGCTACAATTACCTAACCTTACCTAAAATGTATACCAATATTTGTTATTGCACTGCAAATCGAATGCAATTACAAGCATTTAAGGTCTCACAACCGACGCCTCAGTCCGCATATGCGGCTTATGACTGCTATAACCAGCTACACAGCCAGCAAGTGACCCAGCAAATGAGCCAACACTCCTGTCGTTAATGCCACTTCCAAATTATTTAGCTATTTTTCAAAAGCGTATCAAGACGAAGGGGCTACATTTATATGTGGATAGATAATTGATGAGTAAAAAGCTACGAATAATCATTACACAAAAACATAATTAATATCATAGCTCGTGGCAGAAGAATTAACCTCAAGCGAGTGTCAAGAGTTTGCTCACCGCAGTGTTGACCTCATTAGGCCGATGCGACGAACAGTCAAATTATTTGTACGAGTAGGAAGTCTTACCAGCAGAAATGTACATAAATGTGGCTTAAACGATAATGCGATAGCCGATGCCAATACTGTTCATGTTGTTCTTGTTATTGTTGTGGTTGCGGTTGCTGCTGTGTTGTATTTTTTTTTCTTCTTTCTGTGAGTAGAAGTTCAAGTAAATACGAAACGCAATTAATTGATTACTTGCAATACATCAAAGTAACACTTTGCACTGTGGCTGCTGCTGTTTGTTGTTTGCTGTTTGAGGTGCTGCTACGTTGCGGCCTCAGCTGCTCCCTGTTTTGCCAACTAGAAACATTGCAGTAATTCATCAAAATCTACACGAGGCGATGGTGAGCGGTAGAGCGCTCGGGTGTTGGGTTCGGCGTTTGAGAGGTTGGCCAATGTGAAATACAGGTAGCGCCACTGTGCACGCGCCAACTGTGGCATCGATCACGACGGCATTTTTCATGGTTTAAATACTTTAACTGATCGGTTTAAGCCACATTCACTGCTAAAGGGTGTTACAGTGCGCATCTGCAATTGAGTTGCACGCACTTTGTTTTTTTTTGTTTGCGTTATTTATGAGGATAATCATCAACCGGTGGCAGGTTGAATTCTACGAAACTGTGTTTTTGGTACACCGCGCGACAAAACGATAGTGCATCGACATTTTTACCAGTTTTAACTATTTTTCTTCTTTTTTTAATATTCATTACTTTTGTATAAAAGAGTAGCTCATTATAGTATATTCCTTCTAATTCTAAGGGTATTCTAAATTGAATCATCGTCTTACAACCTTGGATTAGACTTCAATGGCACTTGCACGTTGTGTGGCGAGGAAGATGGAACCATCAAGCAGACAAGGTTACCCTCCCTTATATTAACATATAACATTACATTATAGACATATAATATTTTATTATGAGGAAATAAAACTCAATAAAAGAGGATTGGCTGTGTTCGAAAAAAGCTTCTTAAATTCGTTCTTTAAACTTTGGTGAACCCGTACAATCACATCCTTCTCTTCTATTAGTCATAAACCTTAAATCACTTGAAAATGATAGGTCTATCCTAAGCCCTTCTTCTACTTATAAAATCATCTATAGTGCAATTGAGTACCCGTATTTGTTGGAACGAATCAAATTTAATGTTTCTCTCTCTCTTAGCAAATACTTCCATTCTATTGGGGATATGCGAAAACTCGACCTATTGGTGAACTTAATGATATACTATTATTCATGTTGTCTTCGTTGGCTTAGAAAACTTAGAGATCTACAGGTTTTAGGTTACTAAGTTGAGCTTCTAAGCGCAAAGAGAACCGTGCGAGAATCATGTTGTTATATAATTTTTTCACATATTTTGTATAAAATTCCTTCAAATAAGCCACACAAAATTGATTTTTCGTATAAATGGCAACTCGTCAAAGCGAACTGTCGAAAATAAAGATAAAGCAAATAAAAAAACAAAACAAGTCGTTGTAAACATGTACGATTAAGAATTAATATGGCTGGGGCTATTGTGATGACGTGTTGAGTAACAATCTCTGGGTTAGGTTAGCCAGGTTGCTTCTGTAAGCAAGACACTCAGTGGGTAATACCTGCACTTGTTTTCCTTCCCCTAACTAAGTTGGTTAAACTACTTGGACATTTTTAAGAAGAGTGAGACTCTCTCCAGGAGGATGGTTCCATATGTAGAAGGCCACGCAAGTGGGGAAAGTTACTGATCGCCATTCACTTGAGAGTGGTCACGACAATTCTTCTGCATATGGTTCAAGCAGCTCACAATTTCCGGGATTAGCCCAAGTATCCTCTGGGTAGCTTCCGAACACCCGTTCGGGAGTGAGCTGAAGTGAGAAGGCGAACCATTCCAGGATAGCTGGTTGTGCGCTGGGTTTGAGATGTGGGATTTGTTGTGACTTCGTCGCCAAGTACTGTCGGTCACTCCGGTGGACGAGCGTCTCGCAACAATCTGCATCAAAGGCCGTTTCTTTAACATATCGCTAATTTGCGCCCACGTCCTGACGGAAGAGACGGATGATGCGACCAAAGATTCCTTCTATGAGCGCTTGGAATGTTCCTATGAGCGCTGCCCCCACCACGACATAAAAATCGTGCTTGGCGACTTTAACGCCAGGGTGGGCAAGGAGGGAATTTTTGGTCCCACAGTCGGAAAATTCAGCCTGCACAACGAAACATCCGGTAACGGACAGAGGCTGATCGACTTCGCCGGGGCCCGAAACATGGTAGTCTGCAGCACCAGATTCCAGCATAAGAAAGTACACTAAGCAACGTGGCTGTCTTCTGATCGAAAAACGCGAAACCAGATCGATCATGTCGTTTGTGATAGATGGAAGACACGCTTCTAGTGTATTAGATGTACGTACGATCCGAGGACCCAACATCGAGTCGGATCATTACCTTGTTGCAGCCAAACTACGCACACGCCTCTGTACAGCGAAATGCATCCATCTAACTACACAAAGAATGTTCGACATCGAAAAGCTCCAATCACAACAGACAGCCAGAAGATTCGCCACTCGACTCTCACTCCTGCTCTCAGAGAGTACTGCCCAACAAACCGGCATGCACGAACAATGGAGCCACATTTCTCTTTCTCTATGTACCGCCGACAAAGAAGAAATCGGATTCCGGCGAGCCCGAAAAAAACAGTTGGTACGACGAGGAATGTAATGCTGCTGCCGAAAGAAAAGATGTTGCCTATAGAGCCACGCTGCGATCGGGCGCAACGCGAGCCATCTGGGATCGCTACCGAGAGCTAAGAAAGGAAGAGAGACGTATTATTCGACAGAAGAAACGGGAGGCCGAAATACGTGAATACGAGGAGCTTGAAATGCTGGGCAATAGGAACAACGCCCAAAAATTCTACCAGAAAGTTCGGCGGCTTACAGAAGGTTTCAAGACCGGGGCGTTTTCCTGTAAGAACAAAGACGCCGATCTTGTGACTGACATCCAGAGCATTCTTAAATTATGGAACGAACCTATTAAATAGTGACAGCTGCGCATGTCACAGAGAATGTGAAGATCCCAATACCCCAATCGTTGACGACGGAATTGTCCGTCAACCAACTGATTGGACCTTATCAGTGTGGCTTTAGACCTGGAAAGTCTACCATCAACCAATGAAATCGACATCATCGGCCTTAACAACCATGCTGTTAGTTCTGCCTTCTCCAAACTGGATAAAGAGGCAAAGCGAATGGGACTGGTGGTGAACGAGAACAAATCGAAGTTCAAAAACTAATTCTTACATTTTATTTTATTTATTTTGTTTCTTATAATTTTAAACTCGACCTACACTCCGAAACTCGAAATGGGTAACCCTATAGTGTGGCTTACCATTATTGACGTTGTGGTGATGCACTTACTGACTCGTCACCTCACCATTATTTCTGGCTAATTTGGCTGATGGGTATTTAGAAGGCAAAAACACAAAAAAAAATGGAAAACCGACGCTGTTTAAATCATTGAGCGATCGCCATGACCGCAACCGCAGGGATCAGCACGAAGAGGCGCATTAAGATTAACCAGTAAATTGGTGTTAAAATTATTGGCTACGCCCCCTTCGTGTGAAGGTTCACCGTGCAGGCGAACGTGACGAAATCCAAAATAAAGAAAACAGTTATGCCCGCACCAAATTGTTTGCTCAAAACCATAAACAAATTGAACGTAAGTAGTTAATCGCTCACAATAGCAACAACAACAACAAAGCAGACACTTTTCGAACATCTCGATCGCTCGAACGATTTGCAATGCACTGCGACGAAGACTTTTTTGATTTTTCTTTCTTTTCTCTCTTTTGTTGCTGTTTTTGTTTTCTCCGATGTGGTGCTAAACGTGGGATCTTAATAAGTGGTTTTATGATTTATGTTGGCACACAGACCAGGCGGTTAAAATTCGCCTGCGGTGCGCGCTCATAAAAACCAAACTCTTTTGTTTTAGTGCAGTGAAGTTGGTTAACATTAAAGTGGCGATCACTTTTTTTCGTTTGTAAGACTTTTTTTTCTTGCTTTGCTGAAAATCACTTAAACCATTTGGGGCAGGTTGCATGAACATAATTGTTGTTGTTTTTTACGGTTTTCTCAGTTTCGTTTATAGTTTTTATGTGGCATTGGTCGTTAGTTGGGAGATAACAACCGATAGCCGATAGTACACACATCTACACATACATATGTGCATATGTATGTGTGTATGTATGTAGGTATGCGCAAAACAGTTTATACGCGTAGACTTATTAAGAGATCATTAGGTCTCGTTGTAAACTCCACTGAATAAAATTTGTACCGTGCAACATTAAAACCATAATAAAGTTTAATTGTCGCCTGTAAAAATGGCTCGAAACGTTCGTTGATCGTAAAATTGTTTGTTAACTCGTCCATAAAATTGTGAAGCTGAACATTTTTACTATGAAAACATTTCGTGGGTTAGATGTAAAATGTAAAATTGTAAAATGCACTGAATGGGTGTTCAAAAAGTAGTTAATTTCGTGTGGTTGGGTGTGCGTGTGTATGTGTGTTTATAGGTAGGTGTGGTGGTTATTAAATAATGTGGAAAGTAAAAAGTTGTTAAAATTTGGGTGAAGCTGTTCTGAATTTTCCAACTAAAAAAAAACCAAAAAAAATCTGAGAAATATGTTAAATGTTGTTGCTTTCCAATCACAGTTGTTTATGGGTCAATTAAATGAAGTTTTCTTGTGGCTTGTTTGGGTAATAAAAAAGCCAATAAATTGTAATTCGATCGTCTCACAATAATAAAATAGCAAATAACGGTAAGCTACGATATTAGGCACCACAGTCATTCATACACTGCCACAGCGGTAGTCGGCTGGCGAATCGATGAAGTAAAGTTTTTCTGAAAATCTAGGTTATATTTCTAGCCTTGGATACTTCTAGTGTTCTGAGGAGTCATCCAACATTTCCACGGGAAAATTTGACATATTTTTTGCCCTTAACGCACTCGGAACGTTTTGATGTGCAAGCCATTTACAGTGGCAAAAAAATTCATCTCGCCAAAAAAAAAATTAAATGAAACATTGAAAATTTGTATGCGATTATATTTCACAATTTCCAACGTGGATTAACGAGGCAAAATGCATCGATGAACTAAAACCATTACAGGGTCCGGCACTCGAAGTGTAACCAACTTCAGACTGAACTGGCATCAGCTGTCTGTTAGTTGGCTAAATGACAGTCCAGAGTATTGTTTACGAGCGCGCGGAAGCATTTTGCCGAGAGTAAACGCGAAAAAAGAAAATCAGTAATGGATTTCAAACGTTAAAGTGTGATTGCATTATATTTGGCTGGAAAATCACAACCGGCGATTGTTCGTGAGGTCGAGCACCTTAAAGTGAATAAAGTTTTAGTTTAACGCACCATAACTCGTTACAATGTCACTGGTAGCATCGCGAAACGTCATGGAGCTGGCCATCAAAAGACTGCAACGTCACGTGAAATGGTTCAGAAAGTCAAGAAGCGACTTGAGCGAAATCCCCGACGAAGTGCCAATCAAATGGCGAAAGAAGTGAGAATATCTGACCGTAGCATCCGCCGCATACTGAGAACTGATCTCAAAGTCAAACCTTACAAGATCCAAAAGGCGCATGGTCGCACACCAAAGCAGCAACTAGTCAGACCTGATAGAGCCGCATAGCCGAAAGCGGTCGATTTCCGAACATTGTGTTTTCTTACGGGAAAATTTTTCAAATTGAGCAATTCGAAAACTCCCAAAAACTATAGGGTTTACTAGACCGACCGTTCATACGAGAATTTGAATCATCGGTTGACCACCAGGAGGCAGCACCCACCCGCCACAGGTAATGGTTTAGGCCACTGTAACCACAGATGGGCACTCTCCAATCGTTTTCATCGAGCCTGGCGTCAAGGGAACTGTGAAATATTATCGGGAAAGTATTCTGGAGGTTGCTTTGAAGCCGTGAGCGACAAACATTTCGGTGGCAGACCATGGACGTTTCAATAGGACTCAGCACCGTCTCACAAAGCTTGAGTGAACCAATAACAAGAACTCAAAAACAGCCTTCCGAACTTCATAACGTCCACACAATGGCTCTGAAATTTACCAGACACGAATCCGATGGATTATTCTCTTTGGGCCATTGTGGAGAGCAAAGTATCAAAGATTCACCAGTATCGAGGCGCTAAAAAAAGCCATTGTACGCGAATGAGCCAAAATACCTGCAAGCCACATTCGGGCAACTTGCGATTCGTTTCTGGACCGTCCCAAGGCCCTAGTCAAGACAAAAGGTGGTCATATCGAGCAAAAGTTAATTTTGTATTATTTTCACACATTTTCTACTTTGAATTGAATAAAAATAATTTTCCAAACTAAATTTATGGCCTTTTTAATTGGTTACACTTCGAGTGCCTGTATACGGTGCGCAAGCAAAGCACCATCCTTTAGCACTGTAAAAAACTATTACAGTGATCGCTGTTCACGCACTGACGAATTCCATAGGGGTCATCTACTATAAAATCAGTTGATGGGCCAGAAAATAGCAGTGCTTTGTGCGTAATTGTTGAGCAAAATTATCTTATCGATTGCTGTCAAATTGAGACATCCTTCGGCATTAATATGACGAGCATCAATAAGACTTTGCATGATCAGCTTGTGGTAAACGAGGAGTATTCGCATTTGAATCCATATAATTTAACCCTTTGCATCACCGCTCGAAATGCGCGATGTACTTAAAATACCTTGCATCCATAATACCTAGCGACGGCAGGCATTTTACTGTTTGTTATAATGAAAAAGAATGCTACAGCACTACCAAAATTATTTATTTTCCTCAAATATTAACAAAAAATTATGTATTCCGGATTAGTCCTTTCTTGGTGATAAGAGAGAGTTTTTGTTCGAGGATACTCCGTCGAATGATGTAAAAGGGTGCAAAAATGTGTTGATAATCATGAAGAATATTTTGAAGGCACTTTTAAGGTGGCGCAAAATTAATCACCCTATCGAAAGATTTATAACTATTTTAATGGCGTCAGATGTTACTCATATTTGACACTTGTGAAGGAGACAGCTGCAGTATACAAACAGACAAGAAGTGGAGCGCAAAGTAAGTGGATGTCAAAATAAAAATTTGCATCACTCAACAGCAGTTTTTTATTTAGTAAAAAGATATTCAAAAATTTGCGCCTCTTTGTTCGTGACAAATAGCAGTGGGCTATTCAATTTCAATTAGACTATTTATTTTAATTAATTTAATTAAAAGGTGTGTATGGAGGTATTCGAGTACAAGGAATCTGAAACTGGAATTTATTTTTACCAAAAAGCGGCCGTTAAGGTGCGCTTTGGTACAAAAATATAAAAAAATACACTTCGCAGAAAATTAAATAATCAAAATTCCTAAAAACTAAATTCCTTAAAAGAACCAATCTTTGTCATAGGATCTAAAATAAAATGTATCTAAATTTTAGAATGAAAATATGTATGAAATTATCGAGCTTAAGGCCTTGCTGTCTAGCTCCTAACACGAATAGCTTATAAGATTTATGTTGGAAGCTAATTTTATATAAATAAGCAAATTCTATATAAAATCCAGACTTTCAGAAGGTCATTAGTTTCATTAGTTCCGAAAATGTTCTGATGTTCTACAGTATTGTATAAGGTGAAGCAAAAAGTTCTGAATGTAAGAAACACTTTGGATCGAATTTTGCTATATATATACATATATACAGGGTGGCTGATGAATTTTGCTACATTAAGAAACACAAATAACTTTTTTTTTAGTGTATGGAATTCATTTATTTTTTTTTCAAGTTGAAGGTCATTAAATTTTATTAAATGTAGCTTAACTAGTTTTAAAAATAATTGAATTTAAATGCCCCCCATGCTCGTTGACACAAGTGCGGCATCTTAGTAAAAAGTTGTTCATTGCTGCTTTGAGAGTTGCGACAGGAATAGCCGCAATTGTTGCCTGAATGGATTGTTTTAGTTCATCCAAATTTGTTGGCTTTGTTTTATAAACTTCTTGTTTACATAAAACCCCACAAGAAAAAGTCAGGTGCAGTAAGGTCAGGCGACCTGGGGGGCCAACGAAATTCGGAGTTTCTTGAAATCAGTTTATTGGGAAATTTTCGTCGCAACTCTGTCATAACAGTCTGGGCTATGTGAGACGTTGCCCCATCTTGTTGAAACCACACAGAGTTGAAAGGAATTCTCTTTCGGCGTAGTTCTGGATAGAAAAACTCTTTCAGCACTTTTAAATAACGGTCTCCAGTAACCGTAACGGTGTGACCATTTTCTTCAAAAAAATAAGGCCCGACAATACAGCGTGAAGAAACCGCACACCACACTGTCACGCGAAGAGGATGCAATTCCGTCTCGTGGAGTATCTGTGGGTTAGAAGTACTCCATATTCGACAATTTTGTTTGTTCACATTGCCGTTTAAATCGAAATGGGCCTCATCAGACATGAAAAGGCAGTTTAACATGTTTTGGTCTTCTTCCACCATTTGCAGGATCTTCTGGCAAAATTCCAAGCGAATCGGCAAGTCTGCTGCATTCAGTTTGTTAACCATTTGAATTTTGTAGGGAAATAAGTTTAAATCTTTGTGCATTATTGTTTGCAAAGACTGTCGGCTGACACCAAGTTGGGCATCCACTATTAGAAAAATGTTTTTTTCTTAATTTTGGTGTTTCACCGAGATTCGAACCGACGTTCGTTCTGTGAATTCCGAATGGTAGTCACGCACCAACCCATTCGGCTACGGCGGCCGCTATAGGGTGACTTAAAGTTGACCTTTAAAGATGCCTTACCTAAGATGGCCTTACACTTCAAAAAAGAGGATTGACGGTTTCGTGTCAGTGAAGCCAATTACGACCCAAGTAGAGTGAAAAACAGAGAAGATTCGGTACATTCTTCGGTACCATTACGATCAAATTGAACAAATTTCGAATTAAACAAACTGGGGAGCTGCCACGGTAGCCAAAACACACCAGGCCATAAGAGAACCACCGTGGAAATTTCGAGAGTGACGGGATTGTCGTAAATTGCGAATATCTCTCCTATACTTCTAACAACTATCAGGCCCATCGATGTTACTTTCAAAATGTTCATCGCCAAAAATGTTGGATTGCCATTCATCATCCCAAGAATAGGCGAATTTGAGTATTGCTGCTTTGTGGCGTGGTTTATGCTTCGGTTTAGTCAGCCTATTTTGGCATTTCAAATTCGAATCTCCACTCAAAACTTACTGTATTCTTCTCTTCGTAACATTGGGAGAAATTGCACATCTAATTTGCTTAGGGCCAATGTTTTTATTGACAGCCAACCGTCTTATCTCTCTGTTACATCTGTCGTCAATCTTAGGCTTTGGAGCAGTTCTTTTAATTTTTCCATATACATCAAGATTTTTCAAAAAGTTGTATGTTGGCTAATGTATTAACTAAATAATGATGTCTTCTATCTGGTTTCTATATTATAAAGACTTCTGCATAAAATTGAGCAAAATTTGAGTCCAGTGAAGTTGTGAATAAGAAATACTTCAGCGTTGTTTCGAGCAATGCAAGATTCACTAGGAGCATTTTAGGGATAGAGAAGGGGTGTATCCAGAAGGTTCTATTACGTGAATTCATATGAAATAAAAATAAAGTGTGCTTCAGCTTAAAAGCCTCCTTATTTGATACAGTCGCGCATCGCACATAAAGGCATACCCACCCATACATAGATTGTACAAGTATGCTCGTATGCACCTATGTGTGTATGTGTGTGTACATCTTCTGTTCACTGCAAAAGACTTAATCATGCGTAAGCAGTGCGACTCAAAGAGTTCTTAAGAATTGTGACCGCAAAAGCCAAAAAATGTGTGCAGGTGCCAATCTGCGGTGCCCCAAAGTGATGTAGACTTAAGTAAAAAAAAACTCCGTCTTAGAGCCAAGAGCCAAGGAGTAACAGAACAACAAGAAAAACAATAAGAAGTCATTCAACGAGAAACAAACAAAATTAAGCCTTGTTATCATTTCAATCCACGAATAAAATGTGGGAATAAAAGCAACAACAACAGCAATAAACGATCGACAGACCAACCAACCGCAGTAATTCTTTTGAATGAAATTTAAAACCAAATTCAAAAAGTAAGAAATAAATATGGCATGTATATAAATGTATATTAGGGTGATACATAAAATGTCGGGATTATTCACTCTCAGAATGGTTTTATATTAAAAAAGAATTGGCACGAATTTTTTTCTTTTAAATCGGCGTTAAGCTTAAGTAGCTGGATATATAAATTAGTTGTTATATAAAAAAAAATTTATAGAAAAAAAATTTCATAGAAAAAAAAATTTATAGAAAAAAATTTTATAGAAAAAAAATTTTATAGAAAAAAAATTTCATAGAAAACAAATTTCATAGAAAAAAAATTTATAGAAAAAAAATTTCATAGAAAAAAAATTTCATAGAAATTTTATAGAAAAAAAATTTTATAGAAAAAAAAATCCATAGAAAAAAAATTTTATAGAAAAAAAATTTTATAGAAAAAAAATTTTATTGAAAAAAATTTTATAGAAATTTTATAGAAAAACATTTTTTTTTCAAATTTATTGCAAATGATATTCTTATAACATAAAGACAACAAAAAAATAACGAAAGGCAAAAAATCAAGTAATGAACCCTTGTCGAACCATTAAATATTAATATTTCTTAAGAAAAACGTATATTAATTTAAGTAATAATAAAAAAAGTATAATATGATATATTAATTTTTTATATTTTTTATGCAAGACCAAATAAATGAAAAATCGTGGATATATTCCATGGAACTCGCAAGGGAGCAGAGGTCGTGGTCGACCAAAACACACTTGGAGAAGGTCGATGCTGCTCGAACTAGCAGATGCCGACATCTTATGAGACGGTGCAAAAAGGACAGCGCAGAACCGTGAACTATAGCACAGGAACTTATTGACAAATTTTTACAATTTATTTATTTCTTATTTAATTTTAATAAATTTTTTATGAAATAATTCATTCTCCTCCATGGAAGAGTCTTGTCGAGTGAACAAGGAAACAAAATAATGTTCCACTATAAGTTTATAGTCAAGGGCTAAAGTCTACATACAACACATAACTATAGCACAGGAACTTATTGACAAATTTTTACAATTTATTTATTTCTTATTTAATTTTAATAAATTTTTTATGAAATAATTCATTCTCCTCCAAAAACGAGAGGAATTCAAACTTCAAATTATATTTAAAAAAATTGTTTAAATTTCATCAACACTTCAAACCTTTTAATCAAAACTTTTAGAAAAATGTATTGTATACAGTTTTACGCTCAATAATTTTTAATTTAACAAAGTACAAGTTTTAAGGGGTCTTGGTGGTCTAGAGCTCGAAAATTTAGGGTAGTTTCAGGAATTTTTTTTTTTATATATTAATACGAAAATGAAAAACGAAATTAAGTTTTTTAAGTATTTTATTTAACTTCGTTTACTTACCAAAATGAAATTTTTTTTTTAATATTAATAATTTAAAAAATGGCGCTGAAGTTGACCCTTCCGAAAAATTTGACCTGGACGGTGTTGTCCATTTTAGCTTTTCTATTTATCTGAAACACAAAAACCAAAAAAAAGAGTAATCAGTATGACTGAAGCTGTACTAGAATAAAAAAAGTGCGCGTAGCGTAGTACACATAACAGAAGTGAAACTTACAAGGCAGACAAAGAAAGAGGGAGAGACCCGAGAGAGAATGAGAAAGAGAATGAGAAACAGGGAGAGAGAGAGAGAAAGAATATGTACCTAAATAAATTCACAACATTTGCAGAGAATACAAATAGACAAAATTTACAAAAAACGGCTAAGGAGAAGGGTCAACTGGTGTAGGCAAACGCCGGACACAAACCGTGGCAACAACGCGCACTACTCCGAGCGCTTATCACCTGCACAAATGCAGCGCTTTCAGGACGAGGACCGCAGCAACGGCACAAATTACCGCAAGGCAATACCAATAAATCCGACGACGGAATGGTTAGCACTTTATAATACGCACAAGCACTAGCCCGGAAACGGAAATAAGCGCTAAAAAGTAGGCACCAAATAAAACGTCAAAAAAATTGGGACCAGAAAACGTCCCAAATAGTAGGCACCAAGGAAATATAACGCCAAAAAGTAGGCACCAAAAATATATTTCCCACAAGTTTGCACCAACAAACAAGCGCCAAAAAGTAGGCAGTGTTAGTTCTCACTAGAAATTAGCAACCACAACGAAAAACTCAGGCAAAATAGCCTAAAGTGTATCTAAGATATATGTAAGGTATGGCTCTCTCTATCCTTTTCCTCTACCTTATATCTTTTTTCTCTCTCGCGAAACGAAAATGCCCAAAACGTTGCATGGCCTTGAAATTTTACTCCCCATTCTCGCTTGTCCGTCGAAGCCTAAGAAGTTTCACTTAAAAAAAAATTGAATTTACACTCTAAAAATCGGTTTTGTTGAGTTTTTTAATCAAAAAAATTAGAAATACTCGTAATTGAAATAATAATATGATCCTAGTTCGGGCGATAGCCTTTATAGCCATTGATGTTGTGAACAACATATTATAATTTCAGACGATTCGGTTGAATAGTTTTTTTTTTTTTTTTGACAACACCTGGCCAAAAAAAGTCGTTTCGAGATAAATGAGTTTAAAGTCTTGAGAGTCGAATCTGACTCTACCTGCTAAAACGCCTGTAGAAACAAAAATACTGCGAATATCCTTCCAAAAATTTGACTGTATGTCCTTAAAAGGATATTCTTTTGAAATAACTAAAAAATAAAACAAATCGATTTTGTTTTTTAATTCTAGACCACCGGAACCCCTTAAGTGCCTCGAAAATCGCGTTGATTTGTAACAATTGTTTTTTTTTGTGCTGATGCATTTAATAGATGGATGGAATAATAGATTCCATAGCCTAACAGCGAACAAATCTATAACACTAAAATTATTACATAAACTGGAACCAACGCAGCGCCAGCTTCGGAAAAAATCGGTTTTAATAAGTACAACATTCAACGCTTCGACTTTTTTTGGAGCGCCCTAATGCATACGCACATAAATATCACAGGCATGTATGCTTTTGGCAGAAAAAGGTTTGTATGGCATAAACCAAGCGTGAAAATACCGCGAAACGCGATTGTACACAACGAAGGCAGCAACAACAATAAGACTAAAACTTTTTCTTACTTTCCTGGTCCTCTATCAGTTGGCCGGCTTGAAGATTTCACAGAAGAACAGAGTCTTAAATTTACGCACGCACAGCAGCCAAGGAGATTCACTGAAGGTTTGCGTAAAGCAAAAAGTAACTTAATCACACACTCGTATCTACACTTACATACATACATACATACATACATACATACATACATACATACATGCATACGTACATATGTACATTCACGAGTATCTTTATAAAACTGAAAAGTAAAAACCACAACCAGCAGCGGCTGAAAACAAAAATTGAATTAAATTCGTTTTTGTTGTTTCTTTTTTAACTAACTGACCGCGGTGGTCTGTCTTAGGAAATGATTTTATTATATGGGTCGTGAAAATGGTTTTGAAAGTTTTATCCGAGGGGTTATTAGCGTCAGTACCTTGGAGTAGTAGACAGCAAGCCATTGAGGAACCGAAATGTGAAGGAAAGGTTGAAAAAGGCCAGCAATGCCCTCTACGCATCTAAAAGGATGCTTGGCGCAGCCTGAGGTTTATCCCCTTCTTTGATGTATTTGTGTTACTTAGCAGTGGTCAGACCAATACTTCTCTATGGTAATCTGGTGTGGAGGACCTTGACTAAGATATCTTCATATATTGCGCCTATGACAAAAGCTCAGTGACTAGCTGCTTTATGCATTACAGGAGCGCTAAGAACGACTCCAATGGCGGACCTCAAATTCATACTTGACCGACCACCGATAGATGTTTTTGCAGAAAACCTTGCATCGAAATCTGCAGGAAGACTAAAAACCCCAAACGAATTCTCATACAGAACCTATGGGCATAGCTCAATAAGCCAGAACACTATAGACAATATGGCCGGACCTAATACGGCTCCGGTTTCTAAAGAGGGAGCAAGGTTCACGACTACTTTCAACAAAGAAGGAGGATGTAAGGGCTTAAGCTCCAAACGCAATACACTTAACTTTTATACGGATGGTTCTAAACTTATTAATGGTGTAGGCGCTGAGATATACTGGCCAGAGTTAGACCTAAGGAAGTCGTATAAGCTTCCAGATCACTGCCGTGTATTCCAGGCTGAGGTTTTCGCAGTTGGAAAGTCAACAAACCTAACTCGTGTTACTACTGGGACCAACTCCAAGGTTAACTTTTGCATATAAGTAGATATTCAGGCAGCCATTAAAGCAATTAAATCCTTTAGTATAACGTCCAAGATCGTTGTTGAGAGCAGGTAGGCAGGGAGGAGAAAGATTACGCTGGGAGGAGAAAGATTAGCAGCGAATTATAAGCTACTTTTCTATTGGGTTCCAGACCTTAAGGGCATTGAAAGGAACGAGATAGTAGACGACATAGCGAGAAACAGGGTCCATGTATCTTTGGATCTTGTTAACGAAATATCAAAGTCAATACGAACATTAAATAACGAAGTAGACGAAAAAATGATCAGAAAATTCGAGACAAGGTGGGAGAGTCTGTTCACTTGTAGGAGTGCTAAGATCAACTGTAAACATGACGTTCAGAGTTGCACTCGATTTATGCCATCACTAACACGAAGTACAATTTCTTCTATTAAGGGGCATCTCGAAGATAGGAATCTCGAACAACGAGAAATCCAAGAAAACGGGGGAGCAAACCTCAAAGGACACTGCAGAGTATCTCCTTTGTGGATGTTCCGCTTCAAAATATTTGGGGCCACCTATATGTTCTTTCTAAGCGCCTACAGTTCATTCACTCCATTAGACTAGCTTAGATACTTAGCGAACAGTAACTTGACCATGATTCCGCTACCTGACCATGACGAGGTGAGAATAGCAATAGCATGGCTAAAGAACAACAAAGAAACGGGAGCCGATGGACTGCCGGCTGAGCTATTCAAACATGGTGGTGAGGAGCTGATAAGGTGCATGCATCAGCTTCTATGCAAAATATGGTCGGATGAAAGCATGCCTGCAGATTGGAATTTAAGTGTGCTCTGCCCAGTCCATCAGAGGGGTGATTCTGCAATCTGTGCCAATTACCGTGGGATTAGTCTTCTGAAGGCTGAAGTCCCACCGTCAACCAACTGATTGGACCTTATCAGAGTGGCTTTAGACCTGGAAAGTCTACCATCGACCAAATATTCACAATACGTCAAGTCTTGAAAAAGACCCATGAAAGGAGAATCGACACTCATCATCTTTTCGTCGACTTCAAAGCTTCATTCGACACTACGAAAAGAAGTTACCTGTATGCCGCAATGTCTAAATTTGATATCCCCGCAAAATTAATACGGTTATGCACGATGACGTTGCTGAACACCAGCAGCGCCGTCAGAATTGGGAAGGACCTCTGCGAGCCGTTTAATACCAAACATGGTTTCAGACAGAGAGACTCGCTGCCGTGTGACTTCTTTAACCTGATGTTGGAGAGCATCGTACGAGCCGCAGAACTTAATCGCTCAGGCACAATATTTTATAAGAGCGAATTGTTGGCGTATGCCGATGATATCGGCTTCGGTTAGCACTAGAAAGAAGCGACTGGCCTTGTTAAACTCGGCCAAAACTGCGTAAGGGGTTATCGCACCAATCAAGAAGAAAGAGAACAATTTGACGCATTCCTGGACTGCTTTCATATCGGAATACCGGGAAGGTTACTTCGAATTACAAAAATTTTGCTTTGTATCCAGTCTTTGACAACAGGACAGCTTGATCCATTTCTTTCATCATACCCAGCACCGGCTTAACCATGTAGGGGCCCCTAAACAGTGCAATTCTCGGAGTCCGTATTTCAAATTTGAAATATCATATTGTAACACGAGTATTAAAAAAGGAAAAAATATTGTCACTGAGAAAACTTTCAAAAATCGCAAACGGAATCTCCAACTACACAAGTCCATACATAGTTCAAGATGTATGTAGGTATGTATGAATAAGTAAATGAGCCATGTATGCCTTATTATGTGTATAAAAAGGCAGAATGTAAACAAAAAATAAGCGTTAACATGGTAACAATGACATCCTGCTGTGACATTGAAATATTGTTATTATAAATTTTTATGACATTGTCATATGGCAGGCGAACGGCAAGGCAACTAACCAACCGAACGAGCGAATTTTCAAGAGGTCTCTACTCGTGCGTGCCATGGCCCTGTGTATGTGTGTATGCAATGTTCGAAAAGTGTATGTTCAAGTAAATAAATAGGCAGATAAAGGCGTACCAATATTATGGTACGAGTTGCCGGTATATAAAACGGACGGTATGTAAATAAGCGGAAAGTGTTGTTAAGTGTACAAGAACATAAAACAAAGGCAGTAAATTTTTTGGTAACAAGCACAATAATGTTTGTTTTTAGAATTTTTTATGGCCGTAATGTGAGAGAGCAACACACCGAAACTGCGGCTTGGCACGAAGGCAAACAGGCAGTAAGGACTTTCGGTAAAAAATTAAACGGCAGCGTAGAAAGTACAAACAGAAACATCTGCATCTGTTGTTAATTAATTGCAAAAGGAGCACAACTTACAAAAAATGACTTTGAACGAATAAAATGAAATGAAATATTTGGAAAAGGGTTTACTGCTTGTAGGTATAATTACATTCTAGCTGGATGATCTGTGACACGTTGCAATGGTCGAAAATACCTGGCAAGTGATGCTAATTTTTTTTTTTTTTTGTAGCTCTTGACGAGTAGAACAGGGATCGGTCTATGGGATTTGTCACATATGATCAACACGTCAATAAAGTGAAGGAGTTAGTGCTCAAAAATCGTCGGTTGACTGTTAAACACCTTACTGATATGATCGGAATATCAGAAGGATCTGTGAAAAACATTTTGAGAGACCATTTGGGCCTACGAAAAGTCAAATCTCGTTTGGTACCGAAAACTCTCAATTTCGTGTGAAACAATGCTTTCAGACTATCAGGACAAGCTCAAATGCATCATTACGAGAGATGAGACTTGGATTTATGCTTACGACCCTGAAACAACCGACCAATCAAGCGAATATCGTGCTAAAGGCGAGGCCAGACCGAAAAGAGCACGTCAAAGTCGTTCAAAAATAAAGGTGGTGTGGTGCACTATGAATTTCTTCCACCTGGCCAAACTGTTAATAAGGAATATTATTTGAGCGTTATGCGTCGTTTACGTGAAGCAATTCGTCTAAAAAGACCAGAATTATGGGCCAACAACTCTTGGTTTTTGCATCACAATAATGCACCGTCTCACACTGCACTCGTTCTTCGTGACCATTTCGCCAAAAATTCCACGCATATCGTTCCGCAACCACCGTATACGCCTAATTTGGCTCCGTGTGACTGCTGGCTATTCCCAAAACTCAAGAGACCACTCCGGGGAACGCGTTTCGAGTCGATTAAGGAGATAAAAGCTGAATCGAAGAAGGTACTGATGACTATACCGGAAATGGACTATTTGGCATGTTTCGGGGATTGGAAAAATGGTTGGATGAAATTGATTTACAAGAATAAATAAAGATTTTTCATTTTACAACCAAATTCACCTTACTTTTTGCCCGCAGTAGTACCTTCAAAATCTTAACCTGCGGTTTCGGGATTTCGCGGTTTTGCGTACTTACAAGCCAATAATTTGGTTGATTAACTTATTGTAATGTTCTTATTGGGCTTAGAAAGAAGTATCTTGAATCTTTCGAATGGTTAATAAAAAAAATTTGTATTAAAAAACTTAAGACAAATGTGTATTTTCCCTGCAAAAACGATTTTTTCACTTTTTTTATTTTTGGCGATATATTTACGCACTATTTTATAAAGAAGCTGTACTAGTCCCGGATTGATACAAAAAATACGTTTAAGGAGTTAGGGATAGTCATGGGCCCAAAAAACGATGATTTTCTATAATTTTGTTTTTGCTAGTCAGTTGCTTTATTTTACAAAAATAAAAACATAGCATTAATACATCATGTTTCGACTTGACTTCAGCAAAATTTCAATACAAAAATAAATAAAATTAATAATTGTAAAAGTTATCGCTGTTTGTGTGGAGCCCGTTTCTTCAGAAGTTCTTTGCGGTGATCATCACAAGTCCTTGGTGTTTCATCTAAAATCAATCGGACAAGAGAAATTAGTTTTATTAATAGATAATCTTGTGCCTGATCGATGCTTTTTTTCCTCAAGAAATATTTTTCCGATTTTCGAGAAAAAAACCGACAATTAATTGTTAAAAATAATCGAAATTTTGAAAAAAAAAAAATCCTTAAGGGTACCCGGTGGTCTAGAGCACGAAAATTTCA
Organism: Anastrepha obliqua; assembly: GCF_027943255.1. Lineage (NCBI taxonomy): Eukaryota > Metazoa > Arthropoda > Insecta > Diptera > Tephritidae > Anastrepha > Anastrepha obliqua. Next base: position 24,611,873 of record NC_072893.1, on the reverse strand, counting down.
CCTATTTTCACGATTTTTTTTGCCATTAAAAATTTAAAAAACGATGTTTCAACTTTTTGGGCTTATTAGTACGTTTATTGAGCATACAAAAAATTTTTTTTTTACTTTTGAAACAATATTTATTATTATACAAATGCCGCTGAAGATGACCCTCTCGAAAAATCGAACCCGGACGGCGTAGATGATTTTGAGACTTCTACTCATCTGAAACACAAAATTCAAGAAGATCCTTAATCAGAAAGAGTGCAGTTATGGTCCGAACTACAAAAAATCACAAAATGAAAAATTAACAAAATGGCGTTGTTTTGAAAAAAACGTTCGTAAAATCGGGTTTTTTTCACTAGTTTTTTAGTTAAAAAAATTGGAAATTATTTAAATAAAAGTATGATTCTAGTTCCGACGATAGCGATACATGTTGTGAACAACATATCCAAATTTCAAGTGATTCGGTAAAATAGTTTTTTTGTTTTCATCCCCGCCGTGCCGAAAAAAGTCGTTTCGAGATAAACGAGCTTAAAGTTTTAGGTACAGGAGCGCGCGGACCGCTTTCTATCTGGTTAATGGGCTGTATAAGCTATAATATTGGGGATTTCCGCATGGAAATTTCACAGTATATTCTTAAGATACCATTCTTTCGAAATATCGAAAAACGAAAAAAATCGATTTTTTGAAATTTCTAGACCACCGGCTCTCCTTAAATCAGGCTCGAGTCTTTTATGTTTTTCAAAAGCAGTATACATTTTATTGAAATCTACCAAGCGGGTTTTAAGTTACAGTCATCACCAGGTCAAAAAACATAGTTTTGAGAAAAACGCATTTAAAGTTTTGCTATTCGCTCCGCGACCGAAAAAAAACTTCAACCCAACTTAAACACTTGAAGAATCTGTTCACTATAGTCTAAATTGCTGGTGAAGTATCAAAATTAAAACCAAGAAAAAACTCAGGCTTTGATCTAATAACCGTTGAAGTACTGAAGAAACTAGCGAGAAAGGTTCTAAACAAAATGCATCGATTTTCCATATATTCCATTCCAATGGAAAGTTTCGGAGATAATAGTAACATTCAAGCCAGGCAAACACCCAAATGAAGTGACTTATTGATGTCCAATTGCACTACTACTGGTGATGAGTCAACTTTTCCTACTTTTCAACTTTTAACTTTTCCACTATTCGCTAAACTTTTAAAAACTCTAATCACCAGCAGAAAACTGATACCATTACACCAATTCGTTTTCCGCGAAAAGCACTCAACAGTCGACCAAATACATCGACTAGTCCACACTATAAAAGAAGCTCTAGAAAACAACAAAGTCTTTACGGCAATACCCTCAATAAAGTTTGGCACGAAGGTCTGCTCGATAAACTAGAAACATTACCACCATTTAAATATACTGGTACTGCCATTATGGAGTCGTACATTTTACTAATTTTACTCAGAAATCAGCAATATAGCGGCAGGTGTTCCGCAAGTCAGTATTCTAAACATCGAATCTGCATTGTGATCTGGAACCCATAACCGTGTCTTAGCGAAATTTTCAGGATGCTTTTGCGAAGTCAGTGAAGCTAAGACTTTGATCGCAACCTGGCAATCAGAATAAATATACGTCTCCTTAAGGAGTATTACATCGTTCCGATGCATTAAGTGAGATTAGACTGTGAAGAGAGCAACTTACCGAGTCACTATAATCATAATTGATGTATTGTAACAAACGTATCAAGGAACCTCGCAAAGTCCTTTGGCAGCCCGAAAGTGTCTCTACTACTTACGCCATGCTTGACGGAGTTAAAGAGTGTTTGGGGCCTCTTCACTGACATTTCTGGAATGAGTGCTTGGACTTGTTACTCTAACCCACAAGCGAGCTTCGCAGGTTGAGAGAGGCTGCAGATGAACTGATGTTACCTGTCATGTCCGCCCGACTGTCGGCGTTTCTTCCGTCGCAAAGCATAGATGACTAGATGTGAAACTCATTCATTTTGAGAGAGAGCACGCCCATGAGCTTGTTTCAAAACTTGGCAGCATTCACACATTATGGGATTTTAAACAGCTCATAGGCGAAAAGGCGGGCTACCAGAGAAAACGCGCCAAAAATGGCTGACGAAAGCAGTTCGTTTTTGCTTAATGGAGAAATTACGGGATTGAAATGTTTATGATTTGTCTTAAAAGAAATTTAATTGAAACATAATAATTTAATTTGAAGGGAGTTTGTAGAATTTTCCAAAGCTTTTTACATTCTTTTCGGCTACTACTTTTAATTCGTCTTGTGTACATATCTGAATACATTTTTCATACATGTAATTTTATTGAGAATTGTGTGTTGGTTTATGTCTGTAACTTTGTATATATGTAAGTATTTTATGGTTAAAAAGCGTAGGTAAGGGAATTGAATTTGAGTTTGAAATATTTTGCAAACATATATAGGGTGATCAATTAAGAGGAGTTTTTTTCATTTGCGTTTTTTTTACAGATTGCGCGCGAGTTGTGGCAAACTGTCATCGTGGATTTGTTGAACAGCGTTTGGCATTTCATCATGGAAAGACTCACACCGCAACAACGTCTACAAATTGTTCAACTGTATTATGAAAATCAGCGTTCTGTGACAAGCCACTTGCCATACAGCTCGTGAAACAATGACTTTATTGAGAAGTCATTTCGGAGAGCAGCTGATTTCACGTTTAGGACCTGTGAGTTGGCCACCAAGATCTTGTGATATCACACCTTTGGACTTTTTTCTTTGGGGATTCGTGAAGTTCAAGGTCTATGCTGATAAACCAGCTACGATTGAAGCTCTGGAAGCCAACATTACGCGTGTTATTCACGACATACCAGTCGAAATGCTCGAACGAGTGATTGAAAATTGGACCTTCAGAATGGACCACCTTAAGCGTAGTTGCGGCCAACATTTGAATGAAGTCATATTCAAAAAGTAAATGTCAAAGAATGTCCTTTCAAATGATAAATAAAGGCTTTGAACATAATTTACATTTTTGTTTTTTTTTAACTATTGAAAAAAGCACCTCATGATTGATCACCCTATATAACTATTTTTAGGTAATAAAAACTTGAAGGTTATCTGTTTAAGCCTTACTCTTATATACGTTGTCAAGCTCATTACTTTATTATTATTATATAGCATTTGCATATAAATTTTGAATAATTCCATTCAAATGTTTTTGATTTTTTAGCTTATTTATGTATTTTATGCTGATTGTGCCTATTTTTATTATATGTAGGTGTATACGGGTGATATAAGGCTACTGGGCAACCGCACCCTATATACTAACCTCAATGGCGGTGTGGAAACTAAAAATTCCTAATATTTGTTTAAAAAATATCCATTCAAATTTTCTGCCGGTGTGGCACCACTGACGAATGTTATAAAAAATGCACATTTTTCAGCGCTCTCACGAGAAAATGAGTTTCGCATCTAGTCATCTATGTCGCAAAGCAGAGGCGACGGTAGGCAGTTGGTTGAACTAATGACGGGCCACTTTGTATGGGCAAAGCATATGGGAAAGGTAGGCGTCTCAGACAGTGCACTCTGTCCAGCATGTGGAGAGGAGGGTGAACCGGCGGACCACTTTCTGTGTGTTTACCCAGCCTTCGCTCGAATCAGGCTTGAGGTCTTTGGCACTGATGTGTTAAAAAGCGACCACCGGGCCATATTTTTTCAAAGCCGAGGCTGGTGGCAATGACTTTTTTATGCCGGAAATTGAAGCCCACAACATTGGTGATCTCCACAACATTTGGTTCCAAAAAGACGACGCTACTTGCCCTACAGCCCATGGAACTATGGATTTACTGCGTCGTCGTTTCGGTGAGTGATTTATCTCTCGTCTCGGACCAGGGGATTGGCCACCAAAATCGTGTGATATCACATGCAAAGTTTAAATGCTTTGTGGATAATCCAGCTTCGATTGAGGCATTGGAAGTCAACATTCAGCCACTTAAGCTATTCACGAGATACCGCCAGAAGACCGAAGTCCTCCAGCGAGTCATTTAAAATGGGTGTTTAATAGGGGCGGGTCGATTTAAAAATCGCTTATTGCTCTGTGACAATCGTATTCTAGGAATCAAAATAAGAAACTTTGCCGAAGGAACCATACCTCTAAAACGAATTCTGATGTCCCCCAATTTGGGTCGAACGAAAAATCCCACTTTGACCCATTTAGAGTGCTCCAATCGAGTCCAAATGTATGACCGACCCCCACTAACTTTGGACGGCCGATCCACCCATGCCTGTGGCACACCCCCTGGAACTCCCCTGGGGGTTCCCCATACAATCATTTCAAAATATCACCATTTTTGGCCTTTACATGAGAAAAGAAACTAAAAAGTTGGACCCATTTGATCCCTAGAATATGATTTTCACAGAGCAATGGGCGATTTTTTTGCCTCCCCACAAATCGACCCGGCCTAGTGTTTACGCAAGGCCGAATTACGGCGCAGTTGTGGCCCACATTTGAGAAGTCTGCCACCAAAATGTTTGTCTGCCCACGGCTTCAAAGTAACCACCAGAATACTTTCCCGATGATGCTTCACATTTACCTTGACGCCAGGATCGATGAAAACAATTGGTGAGCGCCCATCGGCGGTCACAGCGGCGCAAGCCATTACTTGTGGCGGGTGCTGCCTCCTGCTGGCCAATCGATGGCTTAAATTCTCGTATGAGCGGTCGGTCAAAAACCCTATCGTTTTGGGAGTTTACTATTAGCTCAATTTGAAACATTTTCTCCTCAGAAAACACACACATGTATAGAAATTGACAGCTTTCGGCCAAGCAAAGCAACTCCTGCGCTTTCTCAAGTCTGACTTGTTGCTGCTTTGGTGTGAGATCATGAAGTAGATTTTTATTTTATTTTATTTTATTTCATTGAAGAAATGTTTCAAACACTGCTGTATTACAACTCCCTGCACATAACGGGAACAGCTTGAGAAAGATATAGGTATTATTTATACCAAAATGTTGTAACCATAAGAGCAATCGACTTATTGGCGGCTGTCTCCATGGCACCTATGTCTCTGCCCCTGCAAAGGCAACTCGACGAAAAACGAACTAAAACAACCGCTGACTCTGATTCTGACGAAAATTTATATCTTTCAAAATTTTTAGCCGCTATAACTTTTTCCTGATACTTTTACATATTTTGCTTTATGACATTAAAAAAATATTAACGAATGCCCTTACCTCAAGTACCTAAATACGAATGTATGCGCCTTTAAAAGCACACAGAGATGTTTTTATTGTTTTCATAAACAATTTTTCTACACACTCGGCTTCCGAATTCCATTGTTGTACACCATTAATCATGTTTTAATTTTGTTAAAGTGCAAAAGTCAAAAATTTCCGAACTAATCACTGCAAGAATCCAACATTACAATGCAAATTACACAGCAGGGGACTCAGAGGCACCATTCAAGTGCCTGCATATGGATATGAATCTATGTATACATATGCATGTATGTATGTATCTACCTTCCATATATGAAAATATTGTGCATATGTATACATTCATTTAATATCCCCGGGGTGGTTTGTTTGACTTGCAGTTGTCAAAGAAGCTGCATCCTGTACCAATTACTAAATGACACCCCCGTCGCGCATTGAAACCTTCTCCGCTGATAATCCACTGAGGGGCGATTTGCTGCCAGACTAAAACATTTGAAGCGACATTCATTCACTTGTCCCAAATGACATGATCGACAATATTTTCATTATTAACTTGCGTATTTTGTGTCCTTTTTCAAATAGTTAACTTCATTGCAATTTTTTTGTCTTTGTCAAGATTACGAACGGAGTGAAATCGGTAATCGAAAATTGGGAAGCATAAATAAAGTAATCAAATGGTGTGATTTGGGTTGGAATTTATGAGGTGGAAGCTGATTGTTTTGAAAACTTCTTGGTGCTTTAGTTGATAGTTAATGGTGTTGTTAGTGTGTTGGGTGGTGGTGTGCACTGTGAGGGGTGGTGTGGAAGCATCCACTAGTTGATTGAATTAAAATAGAGATGTCTTCCCTGACCGCTAGCAAGTTGGATTGATTATTTGCAATGGGTAATCGGTTCGGTCAAAAGTATTCACATTTTCGAATAATACCGTTAGCATGCCAAAAGATTGACATACATACCAAATCATAAGCATCCTCTGGGTAAATTTTTTTGTAAAAAATATGGAGAAATACCACATAGAACTTCGTGGTATGAAAAATTCGCGCACAGAATTGAAATTCGAAAAGATCTTACAACATTTCGTTGTAAAAATGTAAAAGAAAAAATAAAGCAAGAAAATATCGAAAGATTCCGCGGTTGCCGTAGCCGAATGAGTTGATGAATACCAAACGGAATTGCCCAGCATCGAATCTTCGTGCAAGAAACAGCAGATGGTAGAAAAAGTTTTTTCTAATAGCGGTCGCCTCTCACCAGACAATGGCAAATCTCCAAGTCTAAAAAACCTACTGCCATTCGGAGTCGTCTTAAAACTGTAGGTCCCTCCATTCCTCAATTTGCGGAACAACATCAAGACACACACCACAAATGGGAGCAGCAGCTCGGTCAAACAACCAAAAAGATTGTAAGCACCAATCACGTAAAAGTAGTAAAAGCCGGTGTTGAGTGTGCAAAACTGGAAGTCTGTGTTGTGCTCGGACAAATCCAATTGAAAGATTTGTATGAAATGTGGGCTCTACGTAGACGGATTATACCGAAACACAAAAACTCAATACTTCGTAATGCAAAATAAATGTACTAAGCACGTAGAGAGCTCGGTTACGAGAGGTTTGGTTACAGGCTACTCTCCATGCGGACTTAAGATGCCTCTAATTCTCAATGTGATGAGACCACTTAATATCTCCAATGAAATAAGCAATGAATTGCTGTGGGTGATTGCGGATTCTAAGTTTGGCCTCCACCTACCGCCACTTCTTCAGGACTACTCGGCCGCTGTTAGTGTTCTCGTCGATTAGTGCATAAAGGAGGTTATCCCTAACCACCTCGCTAAATGGTCGTTGTTTTGTTGTTTCCTAGATGTTGTTGGACACCTTGGGCCTCTTCGGTGGCTTTCGTCGCATCGCTTTTTTTATTGTTGTCCGTTGTAAATTTTTTGGATATGAAGTCTTCATACTCCTGGTGGTCAGTTGGTATTTTACTTTGTCAGCTGCGTCACGCTCGTCAGTCACTCCAGCGATATTCTTGCTAGAATGTACTGCGCCTTCGTATAGCGAGACTTCATGAGAGCACCCTCTGACTTGGGCGTTTTTGCGGCCTGGCTCTCTCTCTGAGTGCCGTCTACCGCCTTTTGTGTTGTTGTTGTCCTTACTCTTTACTGACCTAGCCGTATCTTGACTGGAAGGCAGCAGGGTACCCTTCTCGGAGGGTTTTTCTTTCTTTTCTTTAATACTTGACATCATCTGGTTCTTACGGTTGCTGCGCCTGACTGCGTCGAGCTCCATAACCTTCGTGTATAAAGGGAAAGTAATGGGGTCTCCCGCGGCAGCGCCCCTTACCGCGGTAAGGCCTCTCGAAGGCGGCTAGGTATTCGAGAGGGAAGCTCCGTTCGCGATACACACGTTTTAATTTCCTGCACCTTTCAGTCCTTGGCACATTTCCAAGCACACCTTGATTTGGGAATGTGTTGGTGCGGTACTCTCTGTATAGATGATTGGACAATCGCCACACGCGCCGTTTCGCGGATGGATGGTCAACCAATGCCTATATGGAGCTTCCCTCTTAGTTCATGGATGGCAAGAAGACCATCAATGATAAGGAATGAATGCTTCAACTTACTTGAATATTTGGCGCTGAAGCACCACACTTAGCTACTATGAAACGCTGGTACAACGAGTTGCAACTTGGCCGTCAAACCTTGCACGATGAATTTCGTGAAGGCCGTCCAAAAACGGCTGTTGTGCCAGAATCAATCGATGCTTTGAGTCAACCGATAACTTGATCCGAATAATGTAAATTTTGAAATACGTAAAATATAAATGCGCATCTAAGTTACGTTACACTGCAAAAAATGGTTCCCTCGATGGAGCTTCAAAGAATCCAATAGTTGTTGACTTCTTTGTGTGGACTATTGACCTCAAATTACTCCACAAAAAATGGTAAGAGGCCTCAAATGAAGAGATCTTGGCGATCAATGTACAAATCCACTTCTCGAAATAATGTTGCACTATTCTGCTGAAATCAGGGGCTATGTGGCTCTACGGATCGCGTTTAATTCAGAGTTTCAACTAATTAAAAATAGTCTCAATTCTTTGCGTTAACCGAAATTTACTTTGGAGCATTTCTTTATTAGATTTTTAGAGTGAAAAATGGGGGCCTCTGTTTTGACAACTTTTTTTTAGAAAAACTTGTAAGAAAAATGTAGTAGAGTGAAAAATGGTAGCCACTGATTTCTTTTTTATTTTCATTAATTTTTTAGATGCAACAGACCACTAAAGGTGCACTTTGTTATTATAAAATGTAATGGTCTATAGGACCAGCTTACCAAATTTTTTCTTGTTTTTAATTCTGTTTAAAAATTTCGAAATTTCGAGGAACATTTATCGAGTTTTTATAAATCTTGTACGATGCTTGAAACTTTGATTTATATGTATTATTTGTGGCGTCACGAAAAACCACGCCATCCATGGCTTTGGATATCATATTACATCTGCCACCCCTAGATCTCTTCTGCAAATATTCAGCGGCCTGTTCCGCTTTAAGGCTCAGAGCGAGCTGACAATGGAAGACCGTCACACATGGACATTCAACCATCTTAGGCTCCTATACGGATATACCCAGTGATTGTGACTATCAGCCTTCCATTCTGTGCTTCGAAAGGAATTTCTTAATGAACATCCCTTCTAGACTGGAATGTCTTGAAGGAGATCCAACACCCAACACCCAACACACCCGTTAAGATCTACATGGACGGATCTAAAATGGACACCGGTGTAGGATCAGGGTTATATTGCGAAGAGCTTTCTATCAGTGAATCCTTTAAACTACCGGATCACTGCAGTGTTTTTCAAGCGGAAATAAACGCTATTCAAGCCTTAAAATGGTTAGAGATAAACAGAATTCTCATCAACAGATATCTGCATTCTATCAGACAGCCAAGCTGCCCTACAAGCCCTGGATGCATTCCAAATAACATCAAGGAGTGTCTTTCGCTGTCGCTAATCTCTTAATGAGAGCCAAGAGGCCAAGTAATATCGGAGATTCGGCGTTTACATGCATGATTTCTGTCGTAGCTGCAGAAATGAGGAGGAGTTGGAAACAATTCAACACCTTTTTTGGACATGGCCGGCTCTAGCCAGAAGCAGGAACCGATTTTTAAAATCCCGCTTCTTAACGAATATAGATAATCTATACACTTCAGGTATCAACAACCATTTACGCTTTGTCAAAAGCTCAGGATGGTTCAATGTGGAAGGGGAAATGTAGCCCAGCTCCTGTGGCTCACAACGGGCCCATTTCGTGGTGTAAGTGGCATCGCTGTCTTTATGTGCGATGCGGCTGCCAAACCTAACCTAACCTTACCTATTTTTAGTGAAATAAACTATAAATTTATGGAAATTAAAAAATTTAATTGCTTAATTTTTGAAAAAAAGCGACTCAAAATATCGCGCTTTCTAATTATAAAAGGTGGTTAAATTTCAAGGGCCAATGTTGAATGTGAACCACACCTTAACGTCAAGTTTTTTTCTGAATTTCATTTGACACTTTTCAATTTCAGACTAACTGAAAACGGGCGTTCAAATCAAAATACATTTCGTGCACTTCGTGATTTTTTCGGCCAATTTATATGTCCAAAGGTGCGTACAATCGGAAAAATTGTGCAAGTTTGAGCAAACCGGGTCTGTAGGAGATGTGAAAACACCAGTGCATGCTCGTACAGCTCTTACTGCAGAAAAAATTCCTGCTGTTCGCGATAGTGTGGTTGAAGAGCCGTCTACCTCAACTCGTCGTCGTGCCCAACAATTGCACCTCTCACGCTCGTCTTTGATCAGCATTTTGCATAGACACTTGCACACACTTTACACGCTTACAAGAAGCAATTGACTCAAGACTAAAGCCTCTTGACCATTTCAAGCGTCGTCAATGGTCAGAATGGTGGCAGAAAATGGCAACAGTGAATGACCAATTTTCGAAAAAAATCATCTTCAGTGATGAGGCACATTTCCCCCTCAGTGGATTCGTCAATAAGCAGAATTGCCGCATTTGGACGAATGATAATCCAAGAGTGCTTGTCGAAAAACCAATGCAATTGGGCCGTATTTTTTCCAAAATGAGGCCGGCCAGGCAGTTACTGTGAATAGTGTTCGCTATCGTGAGATGATAACGAACTTTTTATGGCCCGAATTGGAAGATATGGATGTGGACGATATGTGGCTTCAACAGGACCGTGCCACTTGTCACACAGCTAACGAAACCATGGCTCTTTTGCGCGAAAAATTTGATGGCCGAATAATCTCACGTCGCGGCGATATCAATTGGCCGCCAAGATCATGTGATTTGACACCGTTGGACTTCTTTCTTTGGGGTTATTTGAAAGAAAAGATATACGTCGATAAGCCGGCAACAATTCAAGAGCTAAAGGATGAGATAGTTTGGGACATTAACGGCATAGAACCTCAATTAAGCCTCAGCGTCACCGAAAATTTGGACCATCGGATGGAGGGCTGACGCCAAGGCCGCGGTGGCCATTTGGCCGATATTTTGCTTAACGCTGAATTGAATTATACCAATATTATCATAATAAAGAGAAATGAGAATAATTTCCTACAAAAATTGTATTTTATTCAAAATCAACACCGGCCCTTAAAACTTAACCACCCTTTATAATTTTATAAAAAAAAAGGGAAATTAAAAAATTTAATTGTTTAGTTTTTGAAAAACAAAAAAAAACAACTGAAAATATCGCGCTTTCTAATTATAAAACCGCAGGTGTACTTATACACTTACATTTCTACTAAGGCGAGTGAGTTCATCTAATAAAAATATACAATTTTCGACTCCAAAAATAATCGGTACCACCCACCCGGCTACCAACAAATGCACGAGTAAATTACCTATGAAATGTCACAACACCAACACTCGATGCGAAATTGCGCCATCAAGCGAAGGCACTGACTCGAAAAGCACTTAACCCATAAAGTGAACATAATTCTGTAAAATAACAAATGCACTTAACAAATTACAGATGTGAAAATTTCATTTGCACTGCCTAATATTTCCGTCATATACCACAAACATGCATACATACATACATACATACTTACTTACACCCAAACAAATGTGTAACCCCTACACTCCACTGCGCTCTTTACCACATCCAGTGAAACCAAACTGAAATTTTCTACCAACGTCTCAACCCAACCAACAAACCCACTCTCGACACCACCACCACCAGCAGCAGCAGCATCAGCACTTGAGAACCAGCAAACGCCAAAACACCAAGTCGCAATCCACAAATTAGAAAATGATTAATGGACTCAACCAGTCGCATACGCAAGCACACATTCACGTACACACACACACCAAACAGCAGCGGCGCCGCACCCAAGAGGTCACATTCCAACCCCAGTCTAGTCCTGGTCTGGTTAGTCTCCGGCACGCTTCATTTCGAAATGGTGCTCTGGAGAATTTCGTTGTTGCTGCCGTCGCCGTTGTAGTTTATACTCCTGCGGATGTTATCCTGTCGCAGCGGAAAATCACTCTTCCGTTTCGTTAGTTCGGTATTTTTCTGCGCTGTAAGGGCTCCCTTCAATCCACTTGCAGTGATTCTAGGTATCGATAGTGAAGGGGGTGTGTTTGTTTGTTGTCATTACACGGAATGCTTTTGCAGATGCGGTGGCATTAACATCCTTCCTTCCTTTCTTCCTTCTTTCTTTCCTTCCACATTACTCTGCAGGGGGTTATTGTTCCTGGTGATGCTTCAATTGCCATTGTTGTTGTTGCTGTGGCTGTTGCTGTTGCTCTTTTACAGCAGTCCACTCCACTCGTTGAGGTCGAGTGTTCGTTCGCTTATGAATCAAATTACATTTTAAATCCTTGATTTTAATCCGAAGGGGCTGACAAATGGATTTTTATGTCAATTTTTTGGAAATTACTGTATTCAAAAGGGGTGCAAGTGTGGCAGTGAGGCGGTGGAAATAAGGGCTGTATGCTGAAGCACAATTGAATTTCGCACTGCACAATTATTTCACAGCAGGATTTGGCGCGCCACTCCACATTTGATATTATCTTATGAAAATTAGAGATTCAGGAAGAGGCAGGCGTGGAGAGAGTTGATTATCAGTGATTTTTGAGTTTTGATTGCGTGTTTATGTTGATGTTGTTGATGGTGTTGACAAAGTGGCACATTGAGAATCGGAGTTGATATGAACTAAAAAGAGCGTCAATATGCAGTGAAAAAAATGCTCGAAGTTCTCAAAATTTGGAGTGCTTTATATTACTGTCTGTGGCGTGTAGACCGTGGTCACTGCTACACGTAGATAAAAAATTTGAGCGTCCTGTTTCTTTTTCTATGACGTAGAGGACACCTCAGTTCTTCATGCCTTTTGTAAAAGTCAGCTGTCTGTCAAATTTAGTCTTCAATTGAGTGGTTTTTTGAAATATGTGCTGTTACGCTTTGAAGCAATTTTTCTATGTTTGCATGAAAAAGGACCCAAATTAACGCAAACTGCTGCTGCGAAATATATCGAAAGTCGAAGCAGTTCATTAGCAAGTGGATAAATAAGTGCAAGTCTCAAAAAGTCGAAAAAATGATTCTCGCATTGTTCTCGAAAGATCCAACTTTGACTGTACGTGGAGCTGCTGTGAAATTGAAAGCAAAAGGAACGATTCGCAGGCACTTGCTTGGCAATAAACTGAAATATCGCAGTACTTTAGAAAAACCAAAGTTGAGTGCAAAACATGTTGAAAAACGAGTGGAATGGGTGAGGGAAAACTTGGACCTCGATTGGAGCAACGTAATTTTTTCTGATGAATCTTCCTTCTGGGCATTTGCGACCATCAAACACGCCTGGACCACCTTCATCAGTAGGATTCTTCAACGGACTGTTAAACACCCCGTCAAGGTCCATGTTTGGGGGTGCTTCTCAAACAAAGGTTTCGGTACTTTGTTCTTATTTACCGAGAATTTAAATGCCGAAAAAATGAATAAAATATATCAAAAGGCTTTGTTACCATCTGCTAAGCAATGGTATATCAAGAAAAATGAAAGCTTGGTCCTTCAAGAGGACAACGATCCGTAACATTGGAGTCGAGCGTGTAGCGAGTGGAAGGCGCAAAACGGAGTTCTCACTTTAGATTGGCCATCTCAGTCACCGGATTCAAATCCCACAGAAAATGTGGGAGCTCTGATGAAAATGCAGCTTCGCAGACGCAAGACATGTAATTTAGATCAACTTTCTCGACAAATTCGGAAAATTTGTAGGTCCTTTCCGGTAGAATATGCAGAAAAACTAGTGGAAAGTATGCCCCGACGGTGCCAGGCCATAATTGACAATGCAGGAGATTGGACTTGCTACTGAGGTATTTGAAACATTGAGCATTGACGACCAAATTATCAATAAATTTTCGAAAAATCAATTGTTGTAATTATTTAACAGTGACCACGCTCTTATGTAACAGACTGTAAATATTATTATTATTATCGGGGAATAGAAACACTGCGACCTCTTATGTGGTGTTTGCGCTTCCCGCGAATTTGAGCACCTCTTCAGGCTTTTTGTTCCAGTCAATGATAACTTCGATCGATGGAATTTCAAACTAGTGGCAAATTTCCCTAGACAGTCCCTCTGTTTGCTGCCGTCAGGGCAAGCGCAGCAGGGCTGTGTAACTTGTTCCTAAGGTAGTAATGATGGTGAAACATTTCTCAACGAGCTTCGATGTTATTATGTGAAACTGCAGTATACATAAATCTAACTGGCTTTCTGACGAAATACTGAAGGATTTGAGAGTTGTACATCTTTGAGGGAATTCGTTGCTTGGTTGAAGTGGTGATCCGAAAGAACTCAATTAGCGTTTCCGCACCATTTTGTTGTCATATCGTTGCTACCAAGAACCCATTATTCCTTCACGACTGTATCCTGTCTGTGCGAATGAGAAATCTCATAAAGTTGTTTGCGTCTATACGTCAGCCTCCATTCAAATTAAGAGGTTTGTTGGTTGGAGATCCATCCATAATCCAACTAGCGCTTCCTCACCACTTTGTTGCCACATCCTTGCGACTGTTCGCAACTTGTTTAAGTGTTAATTACGGTTTGACTATATACAATCTGTGGTTCAAGAATCTCATTAGGTTGTTGATGTCTTGGCGAGACTCTCGAACAGTGGTTTGCCCGGGATTGACATTCTCTCCTTCCATAAGTCAGGGCATTCACAGAGGAAATCGTTTCCTGTTTCTCTAGTTGCTTACAACTATGACATTGTGTGTTGTGAGGAATTGCCATTTTGGCTGCTTCTTATCCGATAGACCAAAAGCCAGTTATGATATCCGTGAGCCTCCAGGCGTCCCGCCGTTTCATGTTTATCAATATCGACGTTTGTTTCAGGTTATAGGTGGCCCATAACGTTTTGCTAATTCTGCAAGTCGTCTTCATCTACGATCCGCGATTCGAAGGTATTTTAAGAAAATTTTATTATAGATTTCGCCCACCGCCAGTTCATCTGCTTTTTCATTACCTTTAATGCTCCGATGCCCTGGGACACAGATTAAAGTAAGGTTTTCGCTTAGAGTGATAAGGCTATTCCTATTTTGTTCCACCAGTTTAGCGGTTGTTGTAGCCGAATCCAGTGTCTGGATTGCCGTTTGGCTATCCGAAAGAATATGGTCCTTAAAAGAGAAATCTGCGATTAGTAGCCTACAAGCTTCCCCAATTGCCAGTACTTCCGGCTGAAAGAAACTGCTGGTATTAGGGAGACGTACAGATTTTTCAATTTTAAGTATATGAGAGGAGTTCTAAAGACTATTCTGTCGTAGCAGTCCAAGTACCATCTGGTTTCATTGACTGATCTTTGGAAAGTATACGGCTAAGCCTAGGAGAATCTCTGATAGATTCCATAGAAGAGCACTTCCCTCTCCAGCTCTCTTTCTTCGTGGAACTTATTGGCTTCTTGTACTGTCTCCGACTTTTCCTGTACAATTCTCAACTTCCTATCGAGTAGCTGGGGCTAAAGTTCGATCTAGATTCTTCTCCTAGTTTTAAGAGCTCACTGTTCACCAACGACGTTCTGTAGGCCCTACTAATTGTCTTTTTTAATGTTATAAGCCTACTCTCAAGATTTTCCGTGAGAGTGATTTTGTTGATCGGAATCCTTCTTATTCTGTTATTTACTATATTTTTGAACCTCTTACAATTGGTTTTTAATGGATGCCGACACGGTAAGGGTGGATCTACCGGCTTAAGATCCATATCGTAGAGGATCTAGCTGTGATTCGAAAAAGACTTTTTATTGGAGGCCCTCCATTTATTCGAGACAATTCTCTGTCGCAAATTTCTATGACATGGATGTCTGATTTAAAGACTGTGGGATAACCGCGTATGGAAATCGATCATTTAAAGTTCGACGCAAAGACTGGCGCTGGTCAGTCCTACCATCCGCAAGCTTCGGTCCGTCTGTGTACTAGATTTCTGAGTCAGTTTCAATACATGGATTACCTGCCTTACAGAGTGCCCGATCTAAAATAGATATCTTGAAATTTCTAAAGAACTTTAGCGCAGAAGTTTTTTCAACACGAATTTGCACTAAAGGAATATTTATTAATTTAATTGCAGTTTACATTTTTCCTATGAAATTTCCGTATAATACAATTCTATTAAGGGCGCAACTAAGTTTCCCCTGTTTGCCAATAAACCAAGCTTAGACATATGGTAAACAAACTGCTTCGACACATTAGTGATTTTGTTTTGGTATCAAACACTTTTGGTTTTGTGAAAATGTCTGATTTTGTGCCGAATAATCGTCATTTGCGGGAAGTGTTGATTTTCCTCTTTCATTCGAAAGAGCTACAAAAAGTTTATGGAGATGCTGCTTTAAATGAAACAATGTGCCAAGATTGGTTCCGTCGCTTCAAAGGCGGTGATTTTAATGTTGACGACCGCCCACGTGAAGGAAGGCCAAAAACCTTCGAAGACACTGAATTGGAGGCATTGCTCAATGAGGATCCGTGTCAAACGCAAGAAGAGCTTGCTTCAGTATTAGGAGTTTTCCGCCAATCCATTTCCAAGCGATTGCTCGCTTTGGGAATGATTCAGAAACAGGGGACTTAGGTTCCTTATGAGTTAAAACCAAGGGATGTTAAATGTCGTTTTTTCGCCTGTGAACAACTGCTCCAGCGGCAAAAAAGGAAGGGTTTTCTTCATCGCATCGTGACGGGTGATGAAAAATGGATTCATTACAACAATCCAAAGAAAAGAAAGAGAGAGACATGAAAAAGTGAATCTACAGCATGACAACGCTCGGCCTCACCCGCCCGCCATATTCTCCAGATATTGCGCCGTCCGATTATCACCTGTTCCGATCGATGGCACATGATCTAGCTGACCAGCAGTTCCATTCATATGAAGACATCAAAAAATGACTTGATCCGTGGATAGCCTCAAAAGATGATAAGTTTTACCACGACGGTATACGAATCTACCAGAGAAATTGGAAAAAGTATTTAGTAGCCAGCGATGGGCAATACTTTCAATGATTCACTTGTAACCATTTTTTCAGAATAAAGTTGTATTTTCATCAAAAAAGACAGCGATAACTTAGTTGCTCATCTAATATTAAAGGACATAATTCTTTCCCAGAATATGACGATTTTTTTTTTTAAATAATATTTCAAGAATTCTATTCCTATTCCATAACTTAACCAACAGCACAAAATTTACAATCTCTCTTTGCACTCTGAATGGTGGTTACAAAATATGAAGTACAGATTACAATTTCATTCATAAAAATTATGAAAGTTATAGAAATTTCAATAAAAATGCCGAATTTGCAGAATTAAAAATTTTTTTTTCTGCTTTTTTTTTTTTGCTTTTTTCTTTGACCATTTCTTTTTCATTTGTAGTGAAATATTACTTTGACGAATCTGGGGTGGTCTTCCAACATAAGCGCGTCATTCACTTTTGATTATCTTTCAACTTAACAAAATAAATGCAAATCCATATAAATCCATAAATAATCGAATTACTTAGTTTTTCCGAGCTCTTGAATAATTTATTTGGAATTAATCTGCATAGCAACATAATAAATTTCCTCTCAAATATTAGGAGATGCATTTTAGGCGAAACATAAATTATAAAATGCAGCCAAGAGTAAATTTAGTGACTTCAAGTCAAAAACACTCATAAATATAAATAAATAAAACTATGCATCTCCATACGGTTATACATATGGAGAAATATATTTATGTGAATAAAGCAACCGTAGATTAATTTGGCAGCCATATAAAATACTTGGCTGCCATATGAAATGTTCGGCTGCCTGCTGGCTGGCGTATGTTGATTCACCTACAACTCGCAAAAAGAAAACCTATTTCGAATTTCTAATAAAAAGTTGTTATGCTATGCAGGATGTATTAATACAAAGTACACTTAAGTTCAATAAAATCGCAGCACTCCAACTATTAGGTTAGGTTAACCAGGTTGCTTGTCTAGGACAAGGCGCGCGGTGGCCCTACCTGTATTTGATTTTCGTCCCTCACTAAGTTGCTTAAACCACTTAGATCTTTTAAAGAAGAGTGAGACTCCCACCAGTGAGACATTTTGCAAATCGCGCAGGCCTTCAAAGAAATAATCTCCAAGATATTTGGTGCGGCTTCTTTGAAATGCAGGACAACTCACAGAGGAGGTGTTGTGCCTACTCGATTTTTCCTTCATCTCCTTCACCTGAGGTAGCCATCTGAACAACTGGGGCTTCAGTGCCTGAGTCTTGCGCACGAGCGACTGAGTTTCCGGGGATTTTAGAATCCTCTTTAACCAGATAGGGGCCCTGCTAATTCAATATTTCTTGCGGGGGAACTCCATTTTATACTTAAAGTTTAAACATTGCCGCCGCACTGAGAACAGACCCAGACCAGTGAGTCGCTATCTATGAAACAGACGCACCTGGACTTTGCAGACATTGATAGCCATGTACAAGCACGAACGCCACTTCCACCATGATGAAATGCTTTTGGCAGTCCCTGGGTGGAATCAGCCGAGAGGAAGGAATGTTATAGGGTTAATGGGAGCATGCTCCACATACCACTGGTGAGACGACACCTTTGATGATGTTTCTGACGTTTTCGGTTTTCACCCTCTCTGAAAACAAAAGACATTGATAGCCTATCTGGAAGTTCCTCAACAGTGAGACGGAACTTCCGGTTTCAGAATACGGACAAACTTGTACCTGCCTTTGTCTGATATCTCCAGGCTAGCCTCTCCAACATGGGTGACCCTTCTGGAGTACCTAAGTTTTCCGTTGGCACATCCAAACCCTTCGAAGGTGCGCGCAAGACGAACCACCCCGCCAAGGTTCAGGTACAAGGAAGGGACTCCAACTATTAAGTGAAGTGAAAAATTCCGCAGAACTTAAAAGAACGGAGCGTTTTTTCACTAGATGACCTAAGTGGAGGTATAAAAGAGAAATTCCGATACATTTTTCAATACCATCATTACAAGCATTTAATTTGGTTCCTTCTCTAGCTGGATATTCTTTATTCAGAGGATAGCCGATTACACTACTGATGATACGAGAATCAAATATGTACATATAAAGCAGAGGAAAGGTATATCCAACGGAGAATATCTCTTGCTCACAAGTGTTAGTTGTGACTAAGTAGACAATTAAGTAGTATAGTCCTCTCTTGACGAACAAAACTAACACTCTACAAGGCTCGTATCATAACCGTCCATTGGAATGTTTGAGAGAAAGATTCTGCGTAAGACTTTTGGACCTTTGCACGTTGGCGACCACAAGTATCGTAGGCGGTGGAATAATGAGCTGTATAAGCATTATGATGCCTCGATGCGGTACCAGCTGGTGGCAGCAGAGGAAGAGGAAGGGCTCCTCTGCGTTGAAAAGATCAGGTGGGGAAGGACTCGGTTTCACTTTATGTTTCTAACTGGCGCCGGTTAGCACGAAAAAGAAATGACTGGCGCGCTTTCTCGATTCCAAATGTCTACCTCACCTCGCACCTCACCTGGTAACTCCTGTTTAAAGCGAACAAGTCTCTGACGTCCCATAATAGCCGATATAACCTTAAAACCTTGTGCAGAAGAAATGCTGTAGCCACCCAGCCAAGTGGACTCCTCTCTGAAACATCAGCTGGTAGCTCGAACATCAGAATCGGATGCGGATGCCAATCACCTATCAATCTTAAAACAAGCTGATTACAGAGACCGCAGCGGCCCTTTGTTACTGACTGCAACCATACAAAATAAGGATATTAATAAATATTATTGCAAAATAAAGTCCACCAAGTTGACCTGTCAAATTGGCCTATTATTGGATTAACCCTACTAATAAATGGAGAGGCTAGTGAGTGTGTACTTTTTTCCGTTGTCGCACACTGTTTCCGTCTAAGAAGTTGGATAGGTGAAATAGTTGAGGTACGACTCTGACACTTCCCAAGAAGCACTTAAGCGCCATTTTGATACCATTTTCAGACCCCCAACAGGCAGATATCTACAAGCAGCCAGAGCTGTTGATGTAAAGGAGAAGATTAGTGGCATTTAGGTTGGCGCGTTGCCCCAGGCTGTCGAAGAAAGGAGCTCCCAGTGACCTTAATCGTCTAAAGGCCAAATTCAGGCATTTACAGAGAAAGTAATCAACAGTTTTCTTCTCTGAAAGATCCCCACAACCTCTGCAATGGGGTTTAAATTATAAAACTACCTTTTCCGCGTGTGTGCCAATCGTCCAATGACCGTTAAAACAGCTACTACTTTGGAAATTGAATGGCGAGGAGTACTCAGAACTTTCTGAGTCCTCCAATATTGTACTCGAGCGAAAGGGGTTTCGAAATAGCATATGAAGAAATGAAGCCCTGTCTCTTCGCGCTTTCGAAAGAAATATGTTGTGCTATTGTCGTTTATCAACGGTCAGGGGATGCTGACGACCGGGTAGGAGATCTCTGAGACCGTCTGAGAAGATCGTTACTGAAATTTTCGGGGAAATATTTTTTTGGAACATTTTAAACCTCCATCGGCTTTGCAAACTTAATATTTAATTTAAAACTAAGGGACGCACGTGTAGAAGAAATAGTTGGTTGAAATGTTCGACAAAAATATGCGCCATTAAATGTTCTCATAGATCACACAATATTAATCGTAAATGTAGTTTTGTATGCAATTTTTTCAAAAAATTTAGATCAACTTGTGGCCAAGTGAGGAAAACTTCCATATAATGTAGAAAAATGTGACGTTTAGGAAAAAACTGCAGGTGATCCAATATTCTATACCATCTCCTCTTTCATAATTGCCATAGCGCATTCTTGAAAACTCATAACCCTCCCCAAGGATAAACTGAGAATTCTCATAAGTATTCTTACACGTCTCTGGGGACTGAGTGGTTTCTTGCACATATCGCATATGGTCCACTGATTCTTCGCGTTTCTGCAACCGATCTCAGGAGACTCCATTGCACTTTGTCCTTCAATGTGGCGCTATAGCTCAGAGAAGGTTAAGGGATCTAGGCCAACTGCAGCCGGTGGAGGGAAACATACGCTCAATCCAACCCAGCTCTATCTTCGGTTTAATAAGGGAACTGGGTCTGGGATGAGTCTGGGATGGGTCTGAGATGCTGTAATGAGTAGAGGGCACAAAAGGCCGTGAGGTCGAAGTGCAAGCCGCGAAGTATTCTAATCTATGTAGTAATCTACCGCATGCTTGTCTTTTTAGCTGTTGCACAGTGCAATTCGGGCACTAGAAATTTGTTTGCCTTTCATGTACCGCTATAAGACTTCAGTATCAGCCACACAACTAATACTGCGTTTTTATTTCTCTCAAGTGTACCGACGTACATATGTATAGTCTTGTTAGCACACACTCACTCATACATATAAGTGCATAGGTAGATGTGCCTTCATTCATTTATAAATCTCCGACTTAAGCAGCAAATCCATGGGCTTAAAAGTGTTAGTCGGTGTCTTTACCGATTTGCCGGTTCACGATGGCAAAACGCACAAAGGCAAATCGACAATCTTGGGGTCGATAAAATGGGGAAGACAAAGAAATATTATTCGTTTTACGAATCGCAAAAGCGTCAGGAAAAAATAGAATATTGATGTAATGTGTATGTGTGTGTGTGAGTAACTCAGCGTTGGCGGTCTTAGGCAGGATATTAAGAAAAATCGTTAAATAAGCGAAGTGTAACAGAATCGAGAGACATCTTCATTATCATTGAGAGTGGAAAATGGCTACAGTTACATTTGCTGCAGCTCGTTAGGGGTTTTCGTGTGCTTTGGAGCTTGAAATTAGATTCGTGCAACTGGAAGCGTGGAGAAAGGCAAGTGGACGTGGATACGCAGACATCTGCATTTATATATACATAAATTGGCGAGCTTAGGTCGACACGTGCAGAACAAATGCTTTGCTGCTGGGTAGACAAATTTAAAGTTTTAAGTTAAAAGAATTTTCTACATTTCAAGGTTATTTAGAAAATTTTGTTTTAAGTTTTGGCTGAATTTTTTTTTAATTCCGTGTTTGTAAAATGATATAAAAAAATTTATTTTATGCATTTCATTTCTTCTTCAACACTTTCACTGCTTTTTCGCCGAGTTTTTTGGAATTTATGGCAGACATTTGCCTCCGCATTATTGAACGTAGTTTGTGGCAGCTGAAATCATTGGCATGCACTCTGTCTCATTATAGTGTGGTGTACCCATTTACTTGCCTGCTTGATTCTTTCACCGGTCTGACTTTCCATTTTACCCCTTCCCCTTTTCTCTTTGCTTTAAACCAACTAATTTATGACCTTCCGTGTGTTCAACTTGGAAACGGAATGCCGCTTGCCAAATTGGAATTTATTTCAGAGCATTTACAGAGACGGTTGTGGATATTTGAGGAGCTTCTAGGCCGCCACAGAATTCTCGTATGGAGGCATAATCAGAGGTCAATCGTTGATTTTGTGAAAGTGTTGTGATAGATAAAATATGTTGCCTAGAAGCATCTTGTTTTTGTTGTGCAGTATGAAAAGGAGAATCCGCATAACTTTTCGAGTTACATCGCAACGGCAATGCGAAAGTAAATATAAATATAAATTTTATTTAATGCTGCTAAGTGTTAAATACATAGAATAGTTTTCACTTTGCATGCATTAGGGTGGGTCAATTTGTATGGAACGATTTTTTAGGCATCGTTCGTAGCTTATTTGGATACTACATATAATTTTAAGAAGAAAGTTCTAATACAGTATAGCTCTAAAGGTATTTTTTTCCTTGTTCACTCCTCTCGGGAGCACAAGTGTACAGGGTTCTGTGCTGTTGTTTTCGCACCATCCCATGAGATGTCGGCATCTGCCAGTTCGCCCAGCATCGACCTTCTCCAAGTGTTTCTTTGGCCGACCGCGACCTCTGCTCCCTTGTGGGTTCCACTCCGGAGCCATTCTCGCGATGCTATCTGGTGGTTTTCTCAATGTGTGACCTATCCATCGCCACTTTCAGCGTTTGGGTTGCCTAAGGATGGGTTCCTCGTTTGATGAAGGATTGTAGCCTTTGTGTTAGAGACCAGCCATGTTTCGCTTCCGTACAAAAATACTGACTTCACGTAGTTTATAGCGCCTGGAGATTTGCGAACTCCCCCATACTGTATGCGTTCGCTCGAATGCCGCCCTTGCTTTGTTTAGCCTGCAGTTGATGAAGATGCATCTGCTCCACCATCTGCCGTGATGATGCAGCCGAGGTAGTAGAAGCTTTCGACGAATTCCACCGGGCGAACGGAGAGAATTGTAGCTGGCTTCATACTATAGGCTCGCCTTCTTGTGTCTCTACGTCAAGTAGAGGTGGTCCTCCACTGCGCCTTGCGGACCAAATCGGGACAGTCTGGACAGAAAGGGGTGTCTGCCAGCTTAAACCGATCAAGGTATTCTTGGAAACAACCATGCCGTTTACCATATCGTACCCTCAATGCCCGTATGACTTGGAATCCAATAAATGTAGCTCACAATTCGCTGTCAATCTTCCTACTGCCTCCCTGCTTTGTAGACCGATCCTGGATGTTATCCTAAAGGTAAAATTGATTTAATGACTGCTTGATTATCTATGTAAAAGTTAACCTTGGAGTTGGTCCCAGTAGTAGCTGTGCTCTAGTGAACTTTTCTTTTAATTTAAATATTTTAATTTAAAAGTAATACGCTTTTTTTGCCAAATCGCTCTGTATTATGTCCCAATATCACTCAAGCAGGCATTAAACCTGTTGAATTATTGAAGCTGCATGCGTGGCGCTACTAAATCAAAATACGCTCCTGTGCACTGAAACTTCTATTGAAAATACAAAAATACGTGCACATAATTTATTTGATCCAAATGAAGGGTGTAAGTCGAAAATAATCGTGCATGTGAAACTCAAATGTTTACGAGCAGATTAAATGGGTTTAGGTTGATCATTGAAGCCTAATGAGGCTGAAGATTAATTTATATGAAAAAAGCACTTCCATCTACACTTTGCTAAATTTGTTTTCATTCTTCTCGCTGAGCGGTCACAACTTATTTGGCTTGAGTTCATAATTGCCAAATTTGCATAAAAAAATTGAATAAAGCCATAAGACGTGGCGCATGATGAAGTGAAAAAACTGAATGCTTTCACGAGCTGAAGATTGCAAAGTCCATTGCGTTTTATAACACAGAACTATCAATATCTACAATGGCATCGTTGCGGGCATGAAAGGACGGATAGACAGGAGGTGGAAAAATCTGGGCACTTGCTAAACCGGGAAATCATGTGTACTAGCTCTGTCTTCTATGTTCTTGCCCTGCGTTAACTATAACCAGATTGAAGTGCTTAGGAGCTCTGCAATATGAGACGTTAGAATGCCTCTCGGGTTAAGAGCTTCAGAGTTTACTTAGATTCGCAAAAGACGCAAACTTATTACAAGAAGCCAATAGGTCATGGAGAGATGAAGGTACATGCATAACAGCTGAGCTACTCTGGCCGCAAATAAATAAGAAAAAGACCAAGGAACTGCTCAGCCTTCCTAGAGAGGATATCTTGAAGGTCTTGGCTTGTAGAACCAGTCATGGCTTGGTTTTCTCCCGTGAATCTTGTAGAAGTTCTAGAGATGAGGAAGAGGAAGAAACAGTTGAGTGCTTTTAGCCTTAGCTAAAATCAGAGCAGGTTTTCTAGGTAAATATTTTTTTCAATTCTCCTAAGGAACTGTCTGGCCTTGACTTTGTCGACGTTTTTATCCGTTGGAGACCTTGATGGGCGACGTGATCGGGCAAATCTTTCACGACGTCTCGGCCCTCTGCAAATGCCTTATACCACTCGTAGACCCGTGTTTTTGATAAAGCATACTCGCCATAAGCTTTCTTTCATAGGCTCACGAAATCCCGTTCACAAAATTTAAGACAAATTTTTTGTTCGATATTTGTGTCCATACTGAAAATCGCAGAGCACACCTGCGGTTGGCTGATATAATTAAATGCCAAAAACAAGCTAATTGACAGATGTCGCTCAAACTCTGCGACACTATAGAGGACAGTCGTACCAATATTCCAGCAACAAAAATTTAGACATACTTAGGCAATTCCCGATATTTTTTTGACTGAATGTTCTAAATCAACTATGACTAAAGTAAACAATGGTTTTTCTTAAACTGCTATTTTCAACTATGATTATGTGCCTTCTATATGTAACTACACAGAGCAAAAAGTACCTAATAAAATTAATAAGATTGTCTTCATGAGCAGGTTTTGGACTCAGGGGCAGTCAAAACGTATGAAACGAAAAAAATATCATGTGAAATTCTCTTTGGTTTGATTGAGAAATTCTTATTGATATTATTAAGTGCAATTTCTCCTTAATTTTGTAGAAATTCTTTTTGAACGTGTTATTTATTCGAAAATCTTCTCATTTCCTTTCAAAATTTCTGAGAAAAAAAGGGAAAAAATGAAAAGAGAGAAAACTTCTTATTTTTTGAAGGAAAGAAATCTTATTAATTAGATTTTTTAAACTTAACTGTCGGTTTGCAAAACTTAAAATGTTTTGTTTCGTATTTTCTAGTAATTAGTAGTAAATATATTCATGTCAGTGAAATGCTTACTTATGTTGCACAACATAACGGTTCCTTGCATTCGTTTTTTATTTCTATGAAAGTAGAAAATGCTTATTATATTTTCAGTTTCACTTTAACAAGCAAAGAGTGTGGACCAAAGTGCTAATTTTTCAGTGTAATTCGGAAACTACAGAACGAAAGTGTTGGCTACATCACAACTGCAGTCCATGGGAACAGGTGATAACGTACTGGAAAGTCACATGGAAAACTAGAGTTGCAGGAATTAGAAAAAGCGTTTCCTTAGATGCCATCTTTAAGGACTGGTCACGGTATAGTGACTACAATGGTTATGATCTCGTAAGTATCTGCTACTAGGTACTTTTTTTATATTTATAAAATTTTATTCATTGACTCTGAAAGCTTTTACCCAGGCAAGGAAACTTATTCTTCCTAAAATTGGAATCCTTTTATATGGGCATATTGAACATTTTTGAAAAAGAAATAAAGGACCGCCCTTCCAGAGAGTTATTTTTAAAGCACCTATCTAACAAGGATATTTCAAATGATTAGTAGTTGGTTTCATCTTAATTGCTCCAATTTATTTTTATTATTATTTGTACAGATACTAAATATTGCATTTCCACAGTTCTTCTGCATGCATTTCTGCCTCTTAAGCGCATTAATAAAACCGACAAGCCTACTATAGCCGATGCTTAAAATGATTTTGTCACTCTCGTAGCAGCAACGAATGATATTCAACATAAAGTTATGGACATTATTAATCAATTTGCTGAAAGAAAAGAGATATGTCAACCCCGAATCATTGCAGTTGAAACTGATATTACGTGTGTTTCCGAATTTTATATTTGTTGCGATGACATAAAATGGAAATGCTTATGGTCATTCTTGAAATACTTATGGCCATTTATATTCGAGGTTGCACACCAACTGCATAAAGAATATGCTAGAAACATTTCCTCTGGCTATTAAATCTTCGCTGAGCTTCGCAAATTATTTATTGAAACACGATTTTTTCAAGAAGAATATATATTTAGAAGTATTGAAAATATTTGGCAAGAAAATAGTACATACATACTTATCTTCATTAGTGTCTGATTAAAACTTGTATAAAACAACAAACAATTGAAATTTTATTTTTCAAGGCATTGCATTTCGCATTGGTCATATAGTAACAGTCTCTCAGAGCGATAATATAAATATTTATAAAATAATTAGTTTTTTAGTAAAAAATAATAATGTCACGCCTTGCGTAAAAAAATGGGAAAATATAAGTTTTTCACAAAAATATCAATCATATTTAATAGGCAATTCCAGCAATGTATATAAAATAATAAACTTTAAAGAACTAGATGGGCAGCCTACACATTTTTATGACCTGAATAATGGACTTAAATTATTAAGGTTGAAAAAATATTGGCACTAAATGTATTAAAAACAAATATATTTTTTTTTATTTATAATAATACGTAATAATAATATTTGCATAAGAATAAATAAATTGAAATTTTATTTTTTGTTTAGGTAGGGTTAAATAAATAAAAGGTACTCCATTTAAAATTTGAAAGATATCTCTTCGAAAATATCAATAAGATTATCTCCTCAATAACTTGTGATATCTCTTTGGATATAATAATAAGAACATCTTATATAGATATATCAAAGAGAACCTCTGATAATTTTTCGAAGATATCTTTTTCAAGAATTTAAGAAGTTTTTCTCTGCAAATATATGAAGAGCTTCTTCTTGAAAAAATCCATAGAGATATCATAATATATCATTTTTGTTCTATTTTATTAGCTGATTTTGGCTCTGCGTAGTTTAAGGAAGCTCCCTTGTTGTATTCATATATTTGTTCAAAATATCTCTTGCTCAAAAAAAAAAATTAATTAATTATTTTCCGACAGATATAAAACTGCACTTCAGGAGCTCCCCAAAATGTCGCCTTTAATTACTAAATGGATGTTTAATTCAAAAACGTAAATACATACATACATACATACATACATACAAACGTACATATGTGTATGCATCCGCCTTTTGTCTTCTTGTGCCGCTTGCCTCAGACGATCGCCGATATCCATCCATCCATTGACACATGACGTTGCGCTGTCAACACTCCGCCGCCCAGCAGCCAAAGCGAATTCCAACCGCCACAGGCTGTCCGCATTCTACAGCTGTCCCCACCCAATTGCCAGCTCAAATAGGTTGCGTTGCTTGTCCTTTTGGGAAAATTGTCGCAGCATCGTTGTTGCCTAATTTATGGATATCAATTTCGGAGCCATTAAAAGTTTTTGAAAAATTAAATGGAGAAAAAAAAAACAGAAACACTCGCAGCATGCATTTGAGTGCAGCAATGACAGTAGTGGAGAGACCGCATGTACGTATATGTGTATGTGTGTATGTGTGCATTGCCTGTCTTCAATTAGTTGCCAACACATCAAATGTACACAAAAGTACAAAAGTACCCTAAAGTGGATGGCGTCAATATGTTTCTTTTTGTTATTACTTTCCACACATACACACTTACACATGCATGCGAGCCTTTTGGTATTGCGCTGCAGTGAGTACTTTCAGCTTTGCGGCTGTTTGCCCCTGGGAGCTTCTGTATTTAATTTCAGTTGTTGTGCGTCTCACATTGCATCTCACAGCCCGCAGTGCTCGCTGCTCTTTCCCCTGCTTCTGCTTCTTCATCTTCTTCTCCTGTAACTCTCCACTTCACTTGATTGCATGTGTGTGTGCATGTGTGTTCATACTTTATTTTATATTCCTGCTCGATGTGTCTCCATTACAAACTCATATTTTATGTTTTTATTTATTTGTCTGTCACCAGCGTTCAGCTGTTTTGTTGTTTCTTTGTCAAAAATTAAAGAAAGAAAAAAATGAATTTCGTTTTGGGTGTCGCGTGTTTGATGGCAGGCGGCAAAGTCTATGCCAAAGATGAATTCGAACCTGTTGTCAATTAAGAATTGCTGAGATGGCATGCGAATGTGGACAAGTGACACTTGGAGATGTTTCTATTTTCCAAGGTATTTTTCAAAATCGGGCATCAGCTATTTAATGGTGTATGGAAAAAAGGAAAATCAATACCAATGAAAGCTAATGGGAATTTTTATTTCAAAGTATGCAAATCGAGAGCCAAACTGTTTGATCAAAATGCTATCAGAAACCAGAAGTTCAACTCAAACTTTTAAAATTAAAATTAAAAAAAAATTTAAATTTAATTTAATTTTAATCGTTTATGTGCCCCCACAGGAAGAATTAATTAATACAGCAGAGTAAAAAATACTTCGGGCGAATCTATTTCTTGGCTGAAATTTCTATAAAGATTTCCCCTGCAGCTTACTTTTGAGTTTGCTAGCAGTGTTTAGGCGCAAGGACCAGCCAAACCACTTGTCAAATCTCATACAAATATCATAACCTAAACCCATTTCACACTCATCTTTCACAGTCTGTTTGTGTTGGTTTTGCATGCATTTTAATATTAAATGGTGACAAAAGTGTTCATTTACATGATTTCTTCTCTTTTTTTATTGCAAAAAAGGCAACAATGTTTTGCAGCTGGCAATATCTTCGCGACTTTTTCGAGTGTTTTCTTTTTTTTCAACGTTTTCTTTCAATGTATCCACAAATTTTCTATTGTATTAATATCCTTTTTGCCGTTCCTGGAAGGCAACCGAAACGGTAAGTGTGAGGAGGTGAAAAAAAAATGTGAGCGGAACTTCGGCTGCCAAGTAACGGGGACTATTCCCCATCCGAATTCTACCCGCTCATTTCACATGTATTCACACACTCGTCAAATTTGTTGTTGTTTAACGAAGCCACGAAATGATTGGTTGGTTGTTTTTTTTGCATATCTATAACACATTCTTAATTTTTTTCGTGATCAAACCGATTCATCCCTGCTACATCAGCCCATGAACTGATTCTCTCAAATTCACTGAGAGCCGGCTAACGGTCTGATATTGGACACACCATAAAAATCATTTCACCATGGATGTGATGGACTATAGCTTCGCTCAGCAAAAAAGAACAGCACCAGGTACTCGTTGAGAAATTAATAACTCCTTCGGAACATTTCTTTCATTTTTGCAAATGGCGTCGTACTCCAATCATATTTGACAATTGTCAGCTAGACAGCTGCAGCGCGAAAAGAACAAAGTAAAAATTTCCATCACTCAAAATTAGTTTGTTTTGTATTTAGTAAAAAGTAGAAAAAATTATATACAAAATATTCTTATTTATGAAAAATTCAAAAGAAAGATTTAAATTTTGCGCCACCTTGTACTTGCATACATACAGTTAGTAACATAAATAAGTATACAGGAGTCTGATTTATGGAATCGTTTGACGCTAACTCTTTCCTTAATATGTAATCAAAATATTTTACACATGGTAATTGTGTACTGGGATAAGCTTTCATATGCGCCACGCTTTGCTTTGTCTTTGATGCCAGCGAAATTTATGTCACAAAAGTTAGTATACAGCAAACGGTTGTTCAGTTAGCATAACATTTATTTTCACGTATTGATTAAAAAAGTTAAAGCTATTAAAAGGAAATAATTAAAATGAGTATAAAAATTAGGGAAGCACGTTTTGTATTAATTTTTGCGACATTTTTAGTAATGGCACCAAGAGGAAAAGAACTTTCTGATGATTTAAAAAAACTGATTATAATATTGTATATCACAAGGAACATAAATCATTGCGAGAAATCGGTCGTTTGATAGATAGGAGTTTTGCTACAGTTCAAAAGATTGTGAATAAATATAAAAGTGCGACAAGCACCACTAATAAAGAGCGTTGTGGGCGAGATCAAACATTAAAACACAGGAAGATAAAGCAAGGTGTACCGCAAGGTAGTGTCCTTTCTCCCTTGCTGTTCAACTTCGACATCTCGAAGCTCCCCCAACCACCAGTGGGAGTTTCCCTGGTCTCATACGCTGACGACTGTACGATAATGGCGTCAGGCAATGACATCGATGGCCTGTGCGCCAAAGTGAACAATTACCTCACCGACCTTTCTCGCTTTTTCACTGCGAGGAATCTCCAACTTTCCCCCACTAAATCCACGGCGACCCTCTTTACCACCTGGACAAAGGAGGTCAAACTGTCCCTTAAGGTAAAAGTCGACGACACACCAATTCAGACGGTAAACAACCCCAAAATCTTGGGTGTAACCTTTGACAGTTTGCTCTCCTTCTCAGCGCACACAACCGCAATTGCCACTAAAGTCCAAAATCGCAACAAGGTCCTCAAATCGCTTGCCAGCAGCACTTGGTACAAAGGCAAAGAACTGTTGCTATCGACATTTAAGGCAATTGGTCGGCCGGTTCTAAACTATGCAGCGCCTGTCTGGTCGCCTGGAACTAGTGACACCCAGTGGACAAAACTACAGACATGCCAAAATACTGCCATTCGGACAGCGACCGGTTGCCTCCTGATGTGCCCGGTTCAACACTTACACAACGAGGCACAAATGCTTCCAGTAATGCAGCATAACAAACTGCTTAGCAAGCAGTTCCTGCTGGGATGTTACCGCAGGTTTCACCCCTGCAGACACCTGCTTGAGCCTGAGCCGCCTCCCAGGCACGTCAGGAGACATCAACTACACTACGCTGACGAAATCCAGGACAAAACTGATCGCAATTTACTGGACCTGACAGTATGTAGACAGTCAATAAACGACATTCACCGGGAGACCGTCACCACCTTCTTAAGCTCCCGTCCTGTGAATGCCGTAATCGGAGTCCAACCACCACCTACAGCAGATGAAGAGCTCCAGCTTCCTCGTGAGGCACGTGTAACACTGGCACAATTACGTTCTGGATACTGTAGCAGGTTGAATTCCTACCTATCCAGAATCGACCCCGACATACCAAACATATGTCCGGCATGTGAAGGCATCCCGCACGACACTAACCACCTTTTCACATGCCCCCTAAAACCGACTCATCTAACACCCCTCTCCCTTTGGACCCATCCCGTCGAAACAGCATGTTTCCTGGGCCTACCCCTATATGAGCTAGACGAAGATGACCGGTGATATGCCCGACACTGGCGGGGCTACTATTACTGTTAACAAACAAACAAAGCGTTGTGGGCGTCCGCTGCTCTTAAGACCCAGAGAAAAAAGCTTAGTCGTACGGAAAATCAGGACAAACCCCTAAATACATAAGTGCCCCCAAATTGAAATCTGAAGTTGAAAATGAGACTGGAAAACTATTTAACACCCAAACTATTCGCCGGGTTTTGCATAGTGCTGGCTATCATGGGCGCAGTGTTAGGAAAAAGCCCTTCGTAAGTAGTGTCAATCGGATTAAACGGATTTCATTCGCCAAAGATCATGAAAAATATGACCAAACGTTTTGGAACCAAGTCATATTTTCTGATGAGTGTAATTTCAGTATTTGTGGATCTGATGGCCGTGAAAAAGTTTGGAGAAAAGTTAACGCGGAATTGGATCCAAACAATATGACCGGCACTGCGAAGCATGGAGGGGGCTCTGTGATGGTTTGGGGATGTATGGCTGCGAACGGGGTTGGAAACTTGGTATTTATCGAATATATTATGGATCGATATGGTTATTTAAATATTTTGAAAAATAATTTAAAGGAAAGCGCTACGAAATTGGGCATTGGGGGAACGTTTATCTTCCAGCAGGATAATGACCCCAAGCACGCATCCAACATTGTACGAGAGTGGCTGGTATACAATGTGCGAAAACAGCTGAAACACCGCCACAGTCCCCGGATACCAACGCAATCGAACATTTATAGGAACATTTAAAGCGGCAAATACGTAAACATCCGATTAGAAATAAGGAACAACTGAAAAACGTCCTTCAAGAGGAATGGAATAAAAACTGAACTGTATACTTACTTTTGAGACATGAATTTTTATAAAGTTTAATATAAAAAGCTATAATTTTGTGCCTTTATTAAAATTTTGTCATTATTTGGATTAAATATGATTTTTGTATTTCATTCATGTAAATAAAACACAATTTTGTTATAACTTAGGTTGTTTGAAGGAATCGATTGGGGGAAAATTGAAAACATGTCCGGTGTATACTTACTTCTGTTACTAACTGTATGTAGACTTTTGTTGACGCAGATATTGAAGTTCCTTTTGTTTTTAATTAATAATATCTATTACATTAAATTTGAAATGTTACTATTTTTATTTCCTTATTTAACACGTTGACTGCCGAGCGAAATTTGCTGGTTATCACACAGCGCCGCAAGTGTGCATCACATAATCGTGCAAGTATAAATTGAAACATCGCACGTTCTCATATGTGTATTTCTTGTTTTAATACCATCCATCAAATAAAAACAGCCATATAGTTTATTTATTTTTTTATATACATATACATAATACACGTATTTGATGTATATTATTGAAATACTTCATTTTTAATACTATATGAAATCTTGAAATCATTTCATCATATTTATATTTGAATTGTCATACATTATATATGTATATATATATATCCTGTTATATGTTTTAAATTTTAAAATCAAACGACAGAAAATATAATTGACGCAATATTACACCAAAAACAATGCGCCGGCACCCATTGCCCGGCGCGGCGCCATTGAAAAGAAAATATGTTGTTTTGTTAGCCTGCATCAAAGTTTTTTAAATTTAATAAAAATTTGGCCAAGTTACAGGGTGATTTGTGCAAATATAATAAGAGTACGGTGACTTAAGTGGCACACTGTATGTATGTCAGTGGAACTTCTATAGAAAAAGTGCGTCAGATTTTATAAAACAAAACAATTTTTTTATTTTTTATTCAAATTTTTTTTTTACAATTCAAAACTTTATTTGCAACTGTACATGTGTGTGTGTGTGTGTGTGTATATATATATTTCATTGTATTACTTAAAAATAAATTAGGTACAATATAAGTTCGTATAAATAATTCAATAAATATTAGCGTTATACTGAAACCAGGTAATGGATATGCGGGCGTTCATGTATGGATGTATTTATGTATGAATGTGTATCATCATGTATGGGTGTCAGTATGTGTATATACATATGTGTGTTAATATTTACAAATGGACTTAAAATTCCTATAGGAATTTCTCAAATCACTGAATTGATTTGCTCCTGCGAACGGAAGGCTGGTGGATGAGGAACAGTTCGAAGTCTTCCCAGGAAATAATATAAAGGAAATTCTGGCCCGAAATGTGATAAGTACAAGCGCTACCGAAATGGTGTGTGTCACTACTAAGCGGAGAGTTCATTTCATGCAACTATTCAACTCTCCACTACTAGCGGAGAGTTCATTTCATACAAGTATCAAACTCTCCACTACGACTCTGCGCTATGAGCTGTATAAAATTAGGTAGATGACTTCGCTAACGGCAGCCAGATGGGCGCTCTCTCCAAATCGCACACGCTGTACCAAACTTCACTTGTGAGCTGCTAGAGGGCGCCGTTTATTGTTTTTGTAGACTTGCTGCGTTGTATCTCGTTAGCGGTACAGAAATTACGATAAGCGTTCTTCTTCTTCTTATATCTTCTTATCAGTTTGTTGGCATATATGAATTGTATTTCCAGAGACAGAGAGCGAGCGAGAGTGAGAGGGAGAGCGCGTGGCATAGCGCTCAATTAAATGCATTTTAACGTAGTTACTTCAACACCGGAAGCACCTTCTCACTTAGCGGCTGCTCTACGTACGCTTTTGTGTGTGTGCGAGAGCATCATTTGCAATACTTCTCCTGCATTATATTTTCCACGCCGGATATCACAGCGTTCTGGTTGAGTGGACACAGCTGCAACTGCATATCGGGATTCTCCAGCGACTCAATAATTATATAATCGAGGTAAATGCGCGGCGAAGAGAGTATACGCCACGTAAGTGGATTCAGGAAATTCGTTTGATATTCCCAGTAAACAGAGGCACGTGGCACCGGATTGCGCATTTGCTTGCCCAGCACCATTGCGCTATATTCGAAGCCCGGCTCAAAGTACATGGCCTTCTCGGAGAAACGCACAGAATCCGCTGGCTTTTTGCTATTCGTGCTGGAGTGCAGACGCACAGAGATGGTGCCAATCTCGCCACCATGCATGCTACTCTGATCGTGACCGGAAACGCGCACTGTGATGCGGTAGTGATAGCCTGCAAAGTGCAAACAGGAGTGTAGATTAGTAAGCCAATCCGCAAGGAATCGCATACACAAAAGTACTTACGACAGAAGGGCTTCTTATCGCCCGTCATCAGGTACAACACGGGTGGCTTCTGTGTGTCTATCAAACCAGCCGCTGACAGCTCCTTGTAGTCCGTGTAGGTATGATGACCCATACGCATGCAGACTTGTCCATCTTCATCGCAACGTCCGCACAGTCCCGCCTTGAATGCTTCATACGATTCGCAACTGATGCCCATGAAGGGGCACTCGCTCTCCACGCTCTCCGTGAAGTAGTGATAACTACGAATGTGGTTGCAGCTCAGGAACTCTTGCATGCTGGTCAAAACGGAACTTGAACGTCCTTTCATATAATCGTGCAAACGCACGTCACAACCAGGATTATCAGAACCGCCATTGGGATAGAAATCAACATGGCCGACACGCTGATAAATGCCCAAACCACCTTTCATCAATGGATTGGCGTCCGTATGTATGGCATCGACAAACTCGGCATCGGAGCGATCCAAGCGCACAATCGGCTCAGTTTCAGAGAAGAGTGGCGCCGCCGGATCCAAGCCAGTTATGCGTCCGAGCTTCAAATTGAAATCTTGTTGCAAATGATAGCCGGCATAGCCAGCCAAATGCGAGCCAAGCGAGTGGCCGATTACGTGCACATTGCGCAGATTCGGTAAGTGCAGTTCTTCCTGTAATGAAAAGAAGAATTTTTTTTATAAAATTTTAGTATAAAATCTAAGAAAATTTTATTAATTTAGGAGAAAAATCCGAAAAGAAGAATTTTTTTTAATTTCATTTTAGTATAAAATCTAAGAAAATTTCCTTAATTTATCAGAAAAGCGCGACTTACATAAATCATGTGAATGACATGCGCGGTAATGGCACCAACGAGTCGTATATTCGCAACGGCTTGCACATAGGGTGGACTGGAACCGCCGCCCCAGTCGATCAGCACAACAGCGGCATCACCCTCGGCCTCGCTGTGCAGCAAAGTTTTGCACAACTCTCTCATCTGGAATATGAAATGAAACGATAAATAAATTTGCAAATAAGCGAAGGCTGGTAAAAGCAGGTTTTCTTGTTCTGCACCACCTAACTGCAACTCACCCAATCGATATTGCCATTTTCTAAGTAACCATGTGAGATGAAGAAAATCTTTCCCACTGGATTGATGCCCATTTGCGTTATCGCCTCCGGATCATTTAGGTCTATGAATTTCGGATTTTTCATGCTTCGGCTTGTGTAAAGCGTGTAATGTGGCTCTATTTCGGAAGGTTTCTGTGGATGTACGTTGATCTGACGGGTCTCGGTGGTCCAAGGACCATCCAATGGAAAACAGCCATAGACGCCATAGCACCGGACGTTATTCAAATCTGTAAAGTAAGGAGGAAAATAATTGAATTAACATTTGATAAAAAAGAAGAAGAATCAAATCTTTTCAAGAGAGCAATTAAATCAATACAAAATCTGCACCATCTCTAGTTGCCCACGTGAGTGCTAAGAGTGACGCTCTTTTGTTATTTCCAAAACAATGGATTTTAGTGTTTTCATTTTACACTGCTTCTTGATGCGTAAAAATGCCGTGCAAGCGAAGCAATGACTTGAAAAGTGTTATGGCGACTCCGCTGCATCAGAAACAACAAGAAAACGATGGTTAGCTGACCACACACTCGGTCGTAGAGACACCGTTGATGCGATGATACACAACGCAGTGGACGTTCAAATGAGACAATGGGGCCGTAAAACCAGAAAACATCAAAAAATATCAAAAAAATCCACAAAATCGTTTTGAATAATCGAAAAGTGAAGTTGCGTGATTTAGCTGGCATCGTAAAGATATCAAAAGAACGCCTTGGCCTTGTATTGCATGAGCATTTGATTATGAGAAAGCTCTGTTCAAAGTGGGTGCCGCGTTTGCTCACTGTTGAACAAAAACAAGATGTTGATGATACTGAGCAGTGTTTGCCCATGTTTAAACGTAATAAATCGGAATTTTTGCCTTGATATGTGACAATAGATGAAGCATGAATCCATCACTTCACTCCGGAGTCAAAACGACCGCCAAGTGAGTGGAGCGCAAAGCGCCCGAAAGTACAACAATCAACTGGAAAGGTTATGGCCTCGGTATTTTAGGATGTTGATGGTATAATATGCATCAACTATCTTGAGAAGGGATATACCATCAATACTGAATATCAAATAGCGTTATTGAGGCGTTTGAGGCCAAAACTGCAAAGAAACGACCGCATATGGCAAAGACAAAAAGAAATTTCGCTCGAATGAAGAGGTTATCGCTGAAGCAGAAGCCTATTTTGAGGCAAAAGATAAATCGTTCTATAAAAAAATGGTTTTGAATGGAAATCTTGATGGAAATTACGCTGATGAATAAAGCTAATTTTGAAAAAAAGAAAAAACGTGTTTTCTTTGTTAGACCCGGGATTTTTCAGTCCATGTATTAGGTCAAACTGGTTATATGGAAGTTAAAACGCCTGAATGGAAATTGAATTGGAATATGTAATTGTTTCCATATTCCATTAAAAGTCGTCATATAGTTCTAGAAAAATACATAAATTATATCGAAATATTTAAGCATGAAATTTGAAAACCATCGAATGGTAGTCTCGGGAGTTCCAGTGTTAAAAATACCAGCTGCTAGCAGTGAAAAAGGATATAAGGCGAATTACTGTTGCTGCAAAGCAAACTGGTACTAAAGTAGTGCAGAACTACCCGATTTAAGGGGTTAGGTGGGTTTGAAAATTTCAAAAAATCGATTTTTTTTTTGTCTTATTAAATAGTATAATATGTTTAAAATATTCTCCTAAAATTTCAAATTGATCCGAGTAAAATTCTACGAGATAGACCCTTCAGAAGTTCCGCCCATCAGGCCATGTCAGTGCAGCGTTTCGCAGGTATACGCGTTTATCTCAAAACTCGATTTTTTAAGTCGGTGGACACGATTTCTCGAAAAGTTATGAAGCGATTTTGTTCAAATTTTGCACACATCTTTGGAATAACATTATCAAGTTATTGAACGAAGGATTTTTTTTTATTTTTATTACAACTAATTTTTTCGAGCCAACACATGACGAAAATTTGACCAAAAAATGTGTTTTTTTGTTCAAAGTCTGTCAAAAATTCAAATTAAATTTTATTTTTTTTTTCCTTCGTCCAGTAACGAGATTTATCCATGTACTAACAAAATATTTTTGGTTTTTTGATTTTAAATGAACCAATAATGAGTTATGCTGTCCACGGCAAGAGCATTTTTTTGTGAGACGTTAAGGGAGATGAGGTACCAACGGCTGAGTTTTCGGAATTTTTAAATAAAAATTTCACAAAATACTGTTTAAATATGTATCTTTGATATCCTGAATTGTTTAAATAAAATATATGATTGTATATATTAAAAAAAAATACCCTTTTTTTGAACCTCTGTAACCCACCTAACCCCTTAACTGCAGGGATATGCTCAAATTCTGTGCTCGCGCGCCTACATACACACATACAAGTGTAAACGCACACATAGAATAAATTTATATTTATGTAGGTATATTCAGTTTGATACTCGTTACTAAACGCCAAATACTTTTGGGTTGTGTCGTCAATGTGCCAAACTATCAGTTGCCAGCCTTCAAAAAAAAAAAACATTTTTAGTGCTTGATACTCTACTCAATACTTGAATGATTTTAATACTCGTATGCTATTTCATTTTTGCATATTTAAAATGATTTTATGACGATTCTGCTTATCAACCGAATTTGAACTCTTTGAACTGCAATGCGCGTCTGGGTTCAAGTTGTGTGTATGGAAATGTGCTGTAACTTGTGCTGGTGTTGTTATGTGTTAATTGATGTGAGTTTCGAAGGCAAAATTGCTTTCCTGGAGCTTAGCTGTATTTAAAAAAAAAAAAAAAATTGTGAATGCTGTTGGTTGCTGTTAGTAACAATATTTGATGCAATTTGTGCTCCCACGCGACACAAAAAATAATATTTTTCTATTATGACGCCTATTGAATTATTAGAGGCAAAAATTATCAGTAATTCTGGTTTTTTTTTGTGTCTAACTATGCAATAAAAAAATATTAAACTGCAACTAAATACATTACGAAATATATTTCATTGAAGGTTTTCCCTAGATTATTAGTCGTATTATCTTCTAGATAAGCATTCCTTTGCGAATTTTTTTGCTTAGAATTTCATTCGCTTATTAATCGTAAATGAGTTGATTTAAAGCAGTGACTTTTTTATATCATAAATACGGTTGAAAAGCCTCTACTCATTATCTTGAACAAAAAAAAAAAACATACAACCGATGTGGTAACCGAGTTATTGAGGCAATAAGGGGATTGTATAAGTAAATCACAACTCGTGCAGCCATAAATACAGTGAAACAGTTAATACTTTGTACACTACGTTAGAGATGGGGGAAAAATGTATTACCCGATTAACCTACCAAATCACAGACCAACAAATTAATTGCAATATTTAATCGATTAATCGGCATTTTCGATAATTTTTGGTTTTAAGGGCGAACGCCCTGTGAAAATTCAAAAAAATTGATTTTTTGTTTTTGCATAAATTGTTAATATGTATATATAACTACTCAAGAACTTGTGGTAAAAATTTTAAAGCGAAATTCGCCTTATTCCCGATTCTATGTGCACTTAAGTGAACGCCCGTCGTTTCGGCCCCGTAGCGCCTACGATACGATACTTTATTTCAAACGCGTTTTTTTCTCGAAACGACTTTTTTTTGATATGGTGGCAACGATTTCTCGAAAACTAATTAACCGATTTTAATTTTCTCCTTTTCAAAATTTTTGTTATCGCATTGGTTATCGTGGTACGTAGCCGATTTTCAAAATTTTGAAAATAACTATTCTTGTGGGCCTGTTGAAAGTCAAAAAAATGTTGAAAAACACACATCGAAATTCAAATCACCATCATTTTGTCAAAAAAAAAAAAAACAAAACGGCTACGTACAACGATAGCCACTATTG
Source organism: Anastrepha obliqua (assembly GCF_027943255.1). NCBI lineage: Eukaryota > Metazoa > Arthropoda > Insecta > Diptera > Tephritidae > Anastrepha > Anastrepha obliqua. Next base: position 24,572,519 of record NC_072893.1, on the reverse strand, counting down.
TGTAGATTAATAAATTTTTTTGGTTTTTGATTTCAGATGATTATTCATTGCAGTATCGCTGCCACCAGATGACGTTTTTTTTAACTCGTTACGTTTATTTACATAAATTTGTCAATTTTCAATATTTTTTAATAAAAATTTGCATCAACCTAGTTTAATACATATACAGTAGGTTCTGTTTTTATGCGGTAGATACGTTCCGCAAGAAACAGCATAAAGAAAAAACAGCATAAAAAAAGCTACTAGTTCTATAGTAAAACTATAGATACGTTTCAAATGCTAAAACCGCATAAATCTGAAATAATCGCATAAAAAAGGGCACTAGTCCCATATTATTACTATAGATACGTTCCATATACCGCATGAATCTGAAATAATTAAATAAAATCGCATAAACAAAATATTGTATCTTTGAAAATTATATCTTTATATATCTTCCATACTTGTAGGGTTAGCATTTCTGATGCAATCTGTGATGAGTTTTTGCTTAGCTGGTTTAGAATCTTGTTTATATGTACAATTCTCCATAGGTCGACATGCATTTTGTAATTTAAAAAAAAACCGCACTATTTCAAAACCGCATAAAAAAAAGCCGCATAAAAACAGAACCTACTGTATAATAAACTGCTTTTTGTCCGATCCTCGAATAATCATTCCTACTTAAAAAAAAATTCCCAAAAATCGACTATTTTTTGACCCCCCCCCCCCAGTGGCGTTCCCCCTTAAAACTTGTATAAAAATTTATTGAGCTATAAAACGACATTCTCGAAATGTGTTTAGAAATTCTTACTAAAAAGTGTGACATTTTATAATTTTTCTTTTATTTACACAAAATTTTACACTTGGACCTATATGGATTTTGTGGGAAAATTTCAAAAAAAATCATATTTTCATAAAAAAATTAATAAAAAAAAATTAAATATATATATATAATTGGAGCGTACACCCTTTTTGGGTGTTTGGCCGAGCTCCTGCTCCTATTTGTGGTGTGCGTCTTGATATTGTTCCACAAATGGAGGGACCTACAGTTTCAAGCCGACTCCGAACGGCAGATATACTTTTTATTTTTGTGAGGAGCTTTTTCATGGCAGAAATACACTCGGAGGTTTGCCATTGCCTGCCGAGGGGCGACCACTATTAGAAAAATGTTTTTCTTAATTTTTGATCTTTCACCGAGATTCGAACTAACGTTCTCTCTGTGAATTCCGAATGGTAGTCACGCACCAACCCATTCGGCTACGGCGGCCAAAATGAAATAAGAAAGGAAAAAATTGTCAAAACCTCTCAATAAGTCCCAATAGTTATTAAAAACACCAGGTGGCAGAGCTGTAGTTGCCGGGATATGCTCAAAAATAGACTTATTGATTTTGCAATTAGATATTTTCTGATCAATCAAAACACTAACACAAATATTTTCCTATTTCTGCACCTAAAAAAGAAATTTTTGTAGCCAGCGCATATGTTTCTGGCAGCTTAGATGCATTTTTATATCCACAGGCCACGGCATCATGGCAAATAATTTGCTGACATTTAGGTCCAAAATATACGCTGAATTCAAAATGCCATCTAAATGAAGCCCGATTATTTCATAAGTAGCACCAAAAGCACCATTAAACAACCATTTCAATTAAACCTAAAGACTTAATGAGTTCTTGGTTCCGCTTATCGATTCTCTGCTGTATCCACAAACACATTAAATATTACAGTAAGCCATACATGACTAATGCATTAAAGTGAAAACCTTGCACATCCACAAGTAAGTATTTGTTTTCCAAATGATATTTGTGGTAAATATTTAATTAAAAAGAATGCATCGAACTTATTTGGTTGAATGAACAGCGCGTCCTCACAGGCATACAAACAATGCTTAGCGGAAAAAATCTTGAAACTGACCACTTATATAAGCGCATATGTATGTATGTACGTACGTGTGTATGCCCCTCAACAAAGTTTTCATACACCAAATTAAAAAAAAAAAAACATCAAAAAAAAATAATAATAATAAAAAAAAATATATACAAAAAATCAGAAAAAAAAAATTATAAATAACTACGTGCAATTGAGAAAAAAATTCAACCAAAACCCGCTGGGACTGTTTGTGAAAGAAACGGTTAACTAACTAGTTTACATATTACAAAATATTTGATTGAACCTTCTAGGCGGTTAGATTGCAGTCGCCAGTCGGCTTGTGTCTGCAATAGCGGCGGCGGAAGAAGGGGAGGCAGCAATGCAGCCGGTGAACGCCGCAAAAATGCAGGCAGCAGACAGCAGAATATAGAAAATAAGAAACTTCAAAAGCAACCAAATCGATTACCAGTTGCCAGCCACAGGTGGATTGCATTACTACACCACGCGCATATTGGCAGTAATGAACTGTTGGATTGGACTAGATTTTCCACTATTTTACTTCCCAAGACATCTTACAAAATCGCCTATTTCCGAATTGCCTAACTTTTTTGCTATTTCGCAAAATTACACGTCGAATTTGGCCAGTTCTTAAAATCGAGTTTGGTGCGCGGCAGTTAGGTGAATAGGTGACATATGCGTAATTCGATTTATGTAAGTACGTGGTGAATACCCAGTAGTGAAAATATGTGTGCCAGTAAGTGGTCAAAAGGTAACTAGTGTTAGCACTAGTACTATTTCGAACTAGTCTGACAAAGTTTCGATTATTTCTAAAATAAATTTTGAATGAATGCCTGTTTTAGAACTAGTTCAGAGCTACTGAAGTATATTTTAGTACTAATTAGATAAAGGGTGTTTTTTTTAGAGGTTAGGTTTTCAAGATGAAATAAAACGTATATAATTTAATGTTATGGCCAAGAATTTAGCTTTATTATAAAGATAAGGGTTTGCCATTATGTTTTAAAAATGATTTCGGGCAAGTGGCCGCCGCGGCTGGCTCGAATAAATTCCAGCCGAGAGGCCCAATTTTCGACCACTTTTTGCACCAATTGGGACCGTATGTCAGCAATAACGCGCCGAATATTCTCTTCCAAGACGTCAATCGTCTCGGGCTTATCTGCGTAGACAAGCGACTTCACATAGCCCCACAAGAAATAGTCCAGCGGCGTTATATCGCACGATCTTGGAGGCCACGCCACAGGTCCACGGCGCGAGATAATGCGCTCACCAAAAGTTTCCTTCAATAAATCGATTGTTGCGTTGGCTGTATGGCATGTAGCGATGTCTTGTTGGAACCAAAGGTCGTCCACATCAACATCGTCCAATTCAGGCACGAAAAAGTTATTAATCATAGCTCTATAGCGCTCTCCATTGACTGTAACATTATGGCCGGCTTCATTTTTAAAGAAATATGGACCAATGATTCCCTCTGCCCATAGAGCACACCAAACAGTAACTTTTTGAGGATGTAACGGCGTCTCAGCAATGGCTTGTGGATTATGTTCACTCCAAATACGACAATTTTGCTTATTGACATACCCATTCAACCAAAAGTGAGCTTCATCGCTGAACAAAATTTTCTTCGATGCGTCGCGCGAACCGAACCATTATTTTCGTAATAAATTTGCACGATTTGCAAACGTTGTTCAGGTTTAAGTCTATTCATTATGAAATGGCAAACCAAACTGAGCATAAATCAAGTGACAGCTGTCAAAAAGACCATCTACGAAAAAAGTAGTGCCAACTTGAAAACCTAACCTCTAATAAAACACCCTTTAAAAAAATATCTGCTCTCCCCACATTTTATTCGGGGAGTATATTTTAGTACTAAATAAATGGAGTTTATTTTAGTACTAAAAACATGTCTGCTCTCCCCACATTTTATTCGGGGAGTATATTTTAGTACTAAATAAATGGAGTTTATTTTAGTACTAAAAACATGTCTGCTCTCCCCACATTTTATTCTCAATCTGCAAATTGATTTTTTTGTTTCCTGTGTTTCTAAATACACAAGCGCAGTTTTAGATACAGTTTTACACTAGTTGGGGACCAATTTCGAACTGGTTGAGAGCTATACTGGAGCATATTTTAGTACTCTTTCTCTCTCTTTGCCTTATCCTTACTCGGGATCGGCCCTCATTATCCTCATGCGCCAGGTTTCTGTTGCCTGCGTAGTCACATCATCATGGTGCTGCGCTCTTATGCCCCTTTGTATCGTATTTAGCCAGGCCGATTGTGGCCTTCCTCTAGTTCTTGTTGGCTCAGTTATGTTCATGACGAGTTTGACGATGTGGTCTTTGTGTCTACGCTTTACCCGTTCGTATCATCTTGCATGCCTTCTCTCATTTTAATCGAGATTGATAAAATTTTCATATCGTCTCGTACCTTGATGTTTTTTACTTTGTCCACGCGCGTTATTCCTCTTGCCCAGCGAAGCATTTCCATTTACGCCACGTGCATCTTCTGGTTGTATTTAGCTTGCTTTGCCCAACATTTCGACCCTTACAGCAATACTAGTCTCACACAGGTTTTGTACACCTTTCCCTTAATCGTTAATGGCATTTCCTGTCACATATGACGCCCGTCAGGCTGGGCCACATTAACCACACCGCATTAACTCTGTATGGCACATCTTCGTCTAGGCTTCCATTTTTGCTTAGAATTGATCTTAGGTACTTGAAGCTTGTTGTTACTGTTATTGGCTGTCCATTAACACAGGAGCTTCGCGTTGGTCTGTTTCCTCTTCGCCAAACGGCAGGTGCAGGAATTCGGTTTGCTGCACAATTATGCGCATTCCGTTCTTGGTCAGTATTTCATTCCAAGTGTTCAGTTTTCTCTCTCAGTTTTATCGTCCGCGTAAAGGATATTCCATGCAGGTTTGTCTTGAACTTTAGCTGTCAGATGATCCATAACAATATTACAAATCAACGGGCTGAGTGCTGAACCGACCATCGCTGGGAGCTGTTGCTTTACTCAGCCAAGTGTACATACTTGCGTGGTGGTTTCGTGGTCCATGGCTTGAATCAGGTACTCCTTTGGCTCTTAAAGACAGTCGTACTAATTGGCCTAGGTACCCTGTCGAAGGCCTTCTCTAGGCCTACTGCGGTGTTTCTACGTTAGCAGTCTAGTCGCATCTGCTGACGACTTTCCGGCTACAAGCCTTTACATTCAGGTATTCATTGGTATCCTGTATATTGCCTCTTTCTCCATGCATTTAGAATATGCCTTTTTGGTAAACAGCCATTTTGCTTCTTCCAAATTGCTTCCACACTTCTGCCGGTATCTGATCGTGTTCACAGCTTTTGTTGTTTCTCATTTCGTTGATAGCGAGCGTTATTTCCACTGTGTTTTTGACTGCCCAAAAACAGTTTTAGATACAGTAGTTTTACATTAATTGCGGACCAATTTCGAACTAGTTGAAAAAGTCAGTAGTTTCAAAAACCAAAAATATTGTTCTGTTGTTTGTGTGAAAAGTACGGCACACGAGAAGGTGCTCAGTACAAAGTTAAAGCTATCTTTGTTAATAACCTACAACAGTTTGAGAATATTGAGCTGTTTGTAGGAATAGTATCGAAAATAATAGTATTTAGCGATATAACTGTACTTTATTAACCATTAAAAAATTTGAGACAGGATCTTTCCTAGCTTGTCTTGTTTAACACTAGTTGAGAACTATTTGAGAAGTAGGTCAGAACTAATTGTGCCATCTTGAAACTCTTTAGCTGAGAATGCGAGTAAAAAAAAAATTTAGAAAGAGTTTTTAGTAAACATTTTTTTTAGTAAAAAAATTTAGGAAAAAATTTAGTAAAAAAATGTTTATTAAAATTACTCGCCGCAAATTCATAAAAAGCCTTCTTTAGTAGCATATAAATTATTCTGTTTTATACTTTAAAAATATTTGCTTTACTAACGCATACAAGGAAGCTCAAAATGGACCTTCAGTGAGTGGTAGAGAACATAAGCATTCCTCATACGAACTGTACACTACGATTGACTTGAGCGTAATCGCGAGGACCAATAGAAGATGGTCTCTGACTACTAACTGCAGGGTCTCCAAAGCGCGCTGGCCATCACTGAATCTTAAAATGTCAAAATATCTGCAAAATGTCTCGAAGTGCAAACCTCATAAAGAATCTAATCTTATCTAAATTCCTACTTGGATTCACCAGCGTCCGCACAGGTACTATAACGGGACACTACACTATGGGCACCTCAGCCAGAAGAATGGTTGTACCTCACAATGACTACTGCAGGAGCTGTGGAGATGAAGAAGAAATTGAGTCGGTACAACACCAGCTCTGTGAATGTCGTGCACTTCAAGGAAGTCGTGCCACGTATCTTGGCGATGTTTCTTTGAGGACCTGGGAATTTTGCAAAATGTCTCACTAGAGTTTCACTCTTCTTAAAAAGATCTAAGTGTTTGAAGAAACTTAGTTCAAGGATGGAGGAAGGTGGCATGCTTGACATGCTTGAGCAAGGGAGTTCGAAACTAACGTCAACAGGCGGCTGAATGGCGCTATCCACATGAGTCTAAACCCAAAAACCCAGGTCAAAGTCGGTTAAAAGTGAAAGTCATGCTACTCGTTTTTTTTTTTATTATCATGGGGTTGTGCACTTGTAATTCGTTCCAAATGGTTCTACGGTAAATAAAGAATATTATTTGGAAGTGACGCGACGTTTGAGAGAGAAGGAAGGAAGTGCGTAGGAAACGGCCCAATTTGTGGAAAGAAAACTCATGGATCTTGAACCTCAATAACGCACCGTCTCACAAGGCTCATATTGTGAACCCTTTGACTTTTTCCTTTTCCCCCAAAACTTAAATTACCACTCCGCGGACGCCGCTTTGAGTCGATAGAGGCCTTTAAGGAGAATTCGTTGAAAGAGCTGAAGAAGATCTCTTCAAACGCGTTTAAAAGATGCTTTGATGACTTGACTAATCGTTGGCATTTGTGTATTGCTTCGAGTGAAGTATATTTTGAAGGCACCAAAATAAATGTTGATGATTAAACAATTATTTTGCGTTTTTTTAAGCAATTTGTGATAATTTTTTGACAGAATGTAAGTAAGAAGCAATTGAAAGGCAAAGAATTCCTCAACGTTCCTTGATAAGAATTCAAATATTTCGAGATGAGTCTTTCCACTCCGTTGTGTTTCCTTATTTTGCTTTTACTTGCTGCCACGTCAGGATGACAGTTTTTATTTCACTTTCGATGCAGCAGAGCCATGAGCCTCTAGGTCTGCCTCGGTTCCGCTAACCCTGGAGATTCCAGTCTAATGCGTGTCTGCTGATTTCAGTGCTTCCCTTGCGTAGTGTATGGCCGAGCCATCTCCATTTACTGAATCGCTTATAATTAAAACTAAGTCCAACGAAAGCAATAGCAAGAGGCTTCCAATTTTTGTGATACTTTACTCTACTATTTTTAATTTCCTCTTCTAAAATTGCTAACTGAAGTTATCTATATGTACATATATATTCATCCGTTATGACGTGCGGTTGATATAATTCCTAGTACCTTAAATTGTTCGCTTTGCAAGATATAGATGTTAGTAGAACGGGGAGTGCCTCCAAAGCTGTACACCAAACATCCCTCCACCGGATTTATAATGTTTTTAAATAATAACACTTTGTAGTATAGTTTTGAAATAGAGATAAAATAAAACAAAAAATCGACCCCATGGTTACAGATTACCCGAACTAGGTTAGAACTACTTCCGGACTGAATTAGAGCAGTCCAGTCTATGAACAAATCGTATGAAGATATTTGCTTATCATTCAACCTATGCAGATAATACGAGGCAGAGGGCGTTCTGAACGAAATATACCGGAAACTGATGCGTCACTCGAACTATAAATTTGTGCAAAGATTATTTTTCCCTTCGCAATGAGCAACACAAAAAGCAGATACACAAATCACTACGGCGCGAAATGCTCGTTTGAAAATCAGCTGATCGCTAACAAAGCATAAACACGTTGAGAAATCTACATATGAAGATATATGAAAAAATGCACGCTGCACATTGTTGCCAGAAAGAATTAATGTATTAAATAAAATATAAAACGAATTAGGGATTTGTAGTTTGCTTTCGCAAGAAATGAGGAATGCAAAATTTTTTTAAATATGCGTATAAATATGCAAAATGCATTTCTAGGCAAATACGCGTTCTCGCATGTGTTGTATATTATTCGGACTGCTTTGGAACTAGTTACTTTCGGACTAATTAAGAATGGGCTAGTTGCCTGCTTATATATACAAATATCAAATAAATAAATAATTAATTTGGGCGTACACTTCTGCTAGTTGTTTGGCCCAGCTCCTCCTCATATTGGAGGAGAATATTGTTCCACAATAGTCCCCCCTACAGTTTTAAGCCGACCCCGACCGGCAAATCGTTTTTTATGAGAAATTTTTTCATGACAGAAATACACTCGAAGGTTTGCCATTGCCTGCCGAGGGGCGTGCGCTATTAGAAAATAAACTTTTTCTATCATTTTGGTGTTTCATCCACAGAGACTCGAACCTATGCACTCCCGAATGGTATTCACGCACCAACCCATTCGGCTAAGGCGCTCGAACTAAATATTATTCAAATATAATAGTAATTAAATATTCTATGCAATTATTCGCTCCTACATATTTGTGGATAAATCGTACTAGTTCAGAACTACTTACATTCGGACCAGTTATTAAATATGCAAAATGCATTTCTAAGCAATTACCTGCTCACCTATTTGAGTATTAATCGAACTAGTTCAGAACTACTTACATTCGGAGCAGTTATTAAATATGCAAAATGCATTTCTAAGCAATTACCTGTTCACCTATTTCAGTATTAATCGAACTAGTTCAGAACTACTTACATTCGGACCAGTTATTAAATATGGAAAATGCATTTCTGAGCAATTACCTGCTCACCTATTTCAATATTAATAGAACTAGTTCAGAACTACTTACTTTCAGACCAGTTCTGAATAGCCTAAATGCCTACATATGTACATACATATATAAACGTTAGAAAACGATTTATTCAGGATTTTCAATGCACCGCAACCACACCTAATAAAAGAACCAAACATTTTTGGCTGTTCGCTATCTGTAGAATTTTCGTATGCCTGCTCTAAGCCATTCGCATGGCGTGCCTAGAGCCACACACCTAAATCATGATCATTCACTTACCACTCTTCTGCGCTGGCGGCAGGTCAACCAACGTATTCACCGCCGCTCTACTGGTCTGGTTGGCCAAATACAGCATCGTCTGCAGCATCAGGCCACCGGTGGAGTTTGATATATACATTTTGTTGTTGTTAATCGCTTTGTTATTTAGAAAAAATATTGCACCAGCAATTAAATTGTCTATATTTTTATTGTAATGTCTTTCTGCAACCTTAACAGTTTCTATTTAATTGTTTATATTTTAACAGTTCTTTCGATAGCAGCAAAGTAATGATGATCACTGCCCAAAAATAGCTTTCGAATTGATATTCAACTCAACGAACAGTTTGCATACATTTTTACTTTTTTTTTCATTTGAACTAAAACATATTGCAATTTAATATTAATGAGAATTCGATCGTTTTTCTTTTATTTGCCAGTAAAGCCAATTTTAGTTTTCACTTTTCTCAATCAGTCAACAAGCGGCAATTTCATTTATTCTCCGATTTTTGCTGCCTTGAATTAAGAAATTTTCAAATACTCAGCTACAATGCACAGTTTACGTTCTTTCAACTTTCGCTTAATTTGCTCTAACTTTTTCGTCCGTCGATCAGCTCAGCTCAGCTCAGCTCTTTAACTGTTCATTTATTATGTTTCATTTGAAAGACACCGCAATACTAAATCGAATCAGCTGCGTTGCGGTAATTTTAATGATATTTGCGTGTACCGTGACGTGCTCAATCTTCCGCAGCCAAGCCAATGCGAGCCGACCGCAGACGAACACAAAAATCAGCCCAGTCAGTTGCTGCTTGTGTTAAACAAAAAAAAAAACAACAAAAAAGGCAATTGTGATAATTGTCTACTCTTCATATTCGGCTTGTTCTTCGGCTTCGACTTTGACTGTGGTGTGGAGTGGTGCAACGAGCGAGGCATTCGTGCTTGATAGCAGCTCTAGCCGAATATGTTTGTTCGTGTGGATGTTGGAATTGCATTGATAGCTTGTGTTGTTGTGCTTGTAACTGATCTTGATTCTTGCGCGTAAAGTCAGATGGCAAGCGATGGAAGTAAAGGTATTGCACATACTTATGTATGTACGTATGTATGTACATATGTATGTATTTATTCATGTGTGTACATATGTATTTACATATGATTGCTGTGTTTACAGGAACTTACATGCTTCATTGCATGCATACAAAGATATTTACACACACTGTGTACATGTGTACATATGTAATATTTATTGAAAATACATCTTTGCGCATTTTATTTTGTTATTACTTTGCCAATATGAGAACATTCGAGAATACCGATGGAGATATCGGAAAACACAAATACATACATGTGTATGTTTGTATACATACATATATGTACATAAAAGCAGTTCCATCTATTTTTCTATATTTAACTACAAATTAGTTGGAAAACGAGCCTATTTCGTGCATTGATGCGAGTCAATAAGAGCCAAAAATTTACCACCAATGGATCTGAAATATTTTAATAATTTTTACTCGTATGAATATGAATGCATTCAAATATTTTGTACTCGCTCGACCGTTGATGAAGCAACGAGTTTTGTGCTCTTGGCCTCCAAGGCGAATTCATGCAAGGTGGTAGCAGAAACACAAATGTGAAATTAACATTTATTGGCATGGTGAAGATTTTTAGAGGCGTGCCCTTTAGCAGACCGTTATTCGGCTCTGAGCGAATTTAACAGAATAAGCTGATGAGCTGACGTCACTTGGGATGTGTTGTTGGGTGATATATGAAAAAAATCTGCCAATGGCACTTCGTTGCCGTCTGAACAACGACTAATTCGACGAGTATGTGAATAAAGGGTGGTAAACTTTCAAGGGCCGGAGTTGATTTAGAATAAAATACAATTTTTTAGGAAATTATTGTCATTCCTCTTCATTATTATAATATTGGTATGGCTCAATTACGTATGGAACAAAATATCGGCCAAATGGCCGCCGTGGTCTCGGTGGCACAACTCCATCCGATGGCCCAAATTTTCGATGACGCTGAGGCATGGTTGAGGTTCTATGACGTTAATGTGCCGAATTATCTCATCCTTTAGCTCTTGAATTGTTGCTGGCTTATCGACGTACACCTTTTCTTTCAAATAACCCCAAAGAAAGAAGTCCAATGGGGTCGTTGACGTTTAGGTGTGGTTCACATTCAACATCGGCCCTTGAAATTTAACCACCCTTTACATGTGAAATGATCGTGCAGAATTCGGCTGTCGAATCACCCCAGTGACGTGGCAGTCAAAATTCCCCTCACAATTTTCTTTTTCACCATAGTTAAAGAGCACACCTGGTAAATCCATTACCTTTGATTAATTGGTAAAATGGTGAAATTGGTAGAATAAGATGTTGAGCTGACGTTATAGTGAAGATTTTTTTCTTTGTATTCTCCTTTCCATTACCTTCCTTGGTCGTATGTATTAACCTAACCCAGCTTTTAATTTTTGTTTACTATTTTTAAGAGATGTACTTTGTTTCCGTGAAAGTATTTCCGGCTGTAATTTAGCAATTGAGCAAACAAGGAGGAGGACAACATAGTACAACAAAAGTAGAGCCCGTCTCATACCGCTATTTCGGTCTCAGTGAATTTGACAGAATAGCTATGCGTTTATTTACGAGGAGGACGCAGCGGAGTCCCAACTTCGTCATTATGGCTCTTTCTCACACGACTAACTTCAAGCATTTCCTCGAGAGGCGATCCGAGCACTGAACTCAGCGTGAGTTACTCCCCCGATGCCATACGTCAAAAGTGGCATCCATCTGTTGCTAGAACCATTGCAGGAGAGAATCTATACGTGGTAACGTGGGATTTAAATCTAGTATCGTCAGTTTTTACCGACATAGGTTTGCTGTTTATGAACTTCGGTGACTTATAAATAGCGAAAATGTTATACATTTTATCAAAGCGCGCCGGCTAAGATGGCTGGGCTGTAAGAATGGTAGGGAGGGCGCAAAAGAAAATTGCAGAAGCCACTTAACACTAAAGCAAGAAGAAGACCGAGAACAAAATGGGCCGACGAACTAGAGGAAGACATCAATAAACTTGGGATAAGGAATTGAAAAAAAGTAGCGAGCAGTCGAGATGTATAGAAGTCCCATGCGCAGCCGGCTAAAGCTCATAAAAAGCTGTAGTTGCAAAAGGTGATGTTGATGATGATGCATTTTTTAGCATTCGCGTCCACGCCTTGCCTGCTCGCTGTACCGGAGTTGCTGCATCATTTCGGCAGCCATATTCTATACCTCTTTCCATGCTCTTCAACATCAGTATAATCTAATAGTTCTCGGGCGTGATGCTGCAACCGAAGCGGGGGCATATTCAACGACTGCAGGTGTGCACTTTTCGCAATACGATGTCCCATCGAGCCCAAAGCTTTATAGATAGACTTATTGTCGAGCCAAGCTTCAAGTCCGGATATAAGGCGATGGGTCCACCTGCCTCTTATAGTACTATTCTATCGCACCTGCCACTGGTCTACATTGCGCTCGTGTGTACACTGATCGCTTTGGTTTTGGGCTGCGCTTCGTCGTTCTCACTTCACACATCTTCTGCACTACCAGACCGAGTGAACATAAGTCAGCTGTGATGGGCGCCACATCTTCTGAGATGCTTCTCGGCAGAATAGACTTTAAGAGCACACAAGCGGTACGTGGAGTTGCTTTGTACATACATATGTTTCGTGCTCGACCAAATTTTTGTGCCATAGAGGAGGAGAGATCTCACCACCCCAGCAGAACCGCGTTTACCTGCCACCTTGGTCCCCTATATTCGACATAATTCTGACAAGGGCTACATTCGCAATCGCTGCTTTGTTTTAGCGTACTCCAAATGATCTCGGAAACTACGCCGATGATCCACCACTACGTCTAAGCACTTCACGAATGGTTTTGATTCCATGATGCCCTCACTAATTCCTGAGCTCCACTTTTTCAACACGTTTACGACTGCTGATGGGTACGGCTTCCGTCTTATGAGTAGCCACCTTTAAACTTCTAGCGCCTAGTCATTCCTGAACCGCTTTTGTAGCTTGTTGCGCAATATTTACAACTTCCCTAAGCGTTTTCGCTGTCACGCTTGGTATATAATGTCACACAGTAATTTCTTCTTCTTCTTCTTCTCCTTGCACTCTTGTTCACATTTTCACATTTCTCTCACACAACTGCACCAGTGGGACGTAATGCCTCTCTGACAAGCGCAATCTTGTATTCTGAAATTCTTTTTCACTCTCTCTATTCTTTCTATCCAAGGATAATAGCTTTACAAGGTTTGACCAATAACTATGGTACAAAAATAAAATCGTGAGGGAGCTTGATTTCACATGTATTCTACCACTCGTCCAATCAGTCGTTGCTTAGTCATGCTCAGATTTTCCTAAACAAACCGCTTCATGATCCCAGTTAGGTCAACCTATCAGCTGATTCTTTCAAATTCGCGGAGAGCAGGATAACGGTATGTTATTGGCCACACCTTCTCAAATCTTTTCACCATACTTTCTACCGAGTATGACCGCCATCGCTTTGCTCACTATTCGCTCTTACTCTCACACATACATATTTGCTATGAGAGGCAAACAAGGCGAGTTCACATAAGGTGGGGTTTAGTGAGCAGAACAGCTTTATTGTTTGTTTTTATAACAATATAACTACTAATTGTAGTCTGCAACGGAAATTCTACAAAAATGTTTAATCCTTTTTTTTATATTGCAAGCATTTCTTCTTCTTGTAAACTAAGACACCCCTAACGAGTTAATGAAATGAAAGGGTTTTAAACAGAAAAAAAATTGTAAAAAAAAATATTTTCACTTGCTATAAAAGTTGCCTTTTTTGTTGTTTTTAGTACCAACAGAAGAAAAATTAGCTTGACTTCATTTAAATGCGCTCCAAAACCAGCCAGAGTTTTTTTTTTTTTTTTTGTTGGTACAACTAGCAAGTACAGCACTCAGACACAATTAAGTCCATTGCACTACCTTTTAATTTTCTTTAAATATACCCGACCTCCGAAGAAATCTGAGTAGATCTCGTGGTGCCAAGGAGCCAAAGTGGTCGCTTCTTAACACTTCAGTGCCAAAGACCTCAAGCCTGATTCGAGCGAAGGCGGAGCAGACGCACAGAAAGTGGTGCGCCGTCTCATTCTCCTCTCCACATGCTGGGAAGAGTGCACTGTCTGAGATGCCTACTTTTTCCATGTCTTTCGCCCATCATCAGTCCAATCAGCTGCCTATAGTCCCGTCTGCTTAATGACGGGAGGATTTGCGACGGTCGATCGGACACGACAGGTAACATCAGTTTTGTTTATCTGCAGCCTCTCTTAGCCTGCCAAGCTCGCTCGTGGGTTAGAGTAACCGTGGCTTTGATGGTTGCAGAAGGCAGTGGCAGAACGGGCTTCGGGCCAAAGAAGTTGGCCTTAGAGCTCATCCTAGCTAAGGAGTCAGAGGTCTTGTTACTCACGATACCCGGGACCCATGTTAGCATCAGGCTATTAGATCTAGCGACATAGTTCAGCCTGGATTTACAGGACTCGACTACCCCTGATGTGGTTGGCTGTCTAAGGCCATGAGTGCAGCCCAGTCAGATATTCGGGCATCAGGGTTATATCTGAAATTAGTCTATATAACATTCAGAACATATTCTCCCAAACTTAATGTAGAGACTTTATCAAAAACAAACTCGAATTGTTGGACCCCCTATTCTCTTTTAAGCAATTCGGCCGCCGTTGCCGAATAGGTTGATGAAGAAAATTAAGAAAAAGTTTTTTCTAATAGCGGTTGCCCCTCAACAGGCAATGACACACCACCGAGTATATTTCTGTCATGAAAAAACTCCTCATAAAAAAAAAACCGTTTGCCATTCGGAGTCGGCTAAATGCTGTTGGTCCATCCATTTGTGGAACAACATCATGACGCTCCCCACAAATAAGAGGAAGTGCTCGGCCAAATATACAAAAAAGGTATTATACTTGTCTTAATACTCTTTCGCCTAGTTTTCTGCTCCTTTGTTTCCTTGGATGTCAAGCAGGAATGTAAGGTACCAATATTTATATATTACATTGGACCAGCTCCTTAAAACTTGATTTCAATTCCGTTCCCTTTCGATTTTTCTTCCTTTTGCGTCAGTTCTTCTGTAGGCTGCCCACTAAATTTCATCTTATTGATTAGTTTTCATCGCTTATCTCTTCCCACTTTTGTCTACGGATTACAGTACACAGTTAGGAGTGATTTTTGCGTAGCTCGGATTTCTAATTTTAGTCGTGTTGGACATTGATCCTATAAAATATATTTCTACTTTGAGTGTCTAGATATGTATGTATGTCGTGTATGTATGTAAAATATATAATAAATGCAAGCCGGAAAAATCCATAGCATTCTACCTATTCATAAAAACATGCATACGTATGAATGTACATTAGGGCGGCTCAAACTCGTTTAAGTTTAGTTTGCAGTTTTGTTCAAACAGAAGGGAAAGAACCCAACAGATGAAAAAAAAGAAGAGGCCTTGGATTAGAGGATGATGACCAACAGTGCCTAATTAAGTTTGTGTTAGCCGCTTCAAGCTACTGATGAGATTCACCACTTAAACCCGCAATTTCCGTAGGTGTAGCAAAAAAGTGAGAGCCCAGATGTTGCCCGCCTAGGGCAGGGCAGCTGAGAAGAAGGTGCTGGGATGATTCCACCTCATCTTCCAGGCACCTTCTGTTGAAAAGACTTGAGGTAATCCCAAGTCTCTCCGCATGGAGACCTAACGGACAATGTGCGGTAAGGAGACCCACCAAATTTGAGAACTGCGGCCTTGTTAGCTTTAGAAGTTCCCTCGAACGCCCCGATCTACCCGTGGATAAAAGTAACTCGCGACGTTACACGTGGCAAGAAGGCAACTAAAAAATTTTATATCAAATTTCTGTAAACTGGGTACACGAACTTCGCTTGATCTATGCTGAGCATAATTTCAAATTTGATGAAATCAGCTGAAAAAACGATACGTTTCATCGATTTAATGGGCATTTTACCCCTGGATTTTTATGATCCGCCGAAGTGCTTTTTTTGTAGAAATGGTAAAGTAGCTTAATGCCGTTTTATCATATTTTGCATATTTTGATGATTGAAAAAAAAACTCTCTCGAATTCCATAAAGACCGTAACCGTTAACTGGCTGTCAGCGACTTTGAAGCAATCAGCTGATTTGCTGACGCAATCGGGGATGTGACAACTATTTGTTTCCAACAGACATCAGCAAAAACCATTGATTTTGTACGAAACTGTTGTGACTGTGTTAGTGATGTATGACAAAAACCAACAAAACCACTGCCCAGGGTACTTATGTGCCGTCTCAACAACGAATGATTTGAAGAGCGTGACTCCACATCTACTTACCACACAGAGGCGTACCTGGAGGACGTAGCGCCCATGACAGTGAAACACTCTCTGAAGGATCTCTCGCAGCTAGTAATGGAAACTGCTATTGTCAGTAGAATTTGAATTGCGACGCGAAGATTCGGGAACACGCTTTCATCTCCGAACTGAACAATGAATTCGAGGAGTGTTTCCAGAGTTGAAATGGTGTTTTTTCGGCTCGTGAGCAACATCCTGCAGTCAAGAAATTCTTCATAAAATTCATTTCCATCAATATCACTCACGTAGAATTGACCTAACTCGTTGCACTTTTTTTTGAGATCGTTTTCTTTTTCCTGATAAATAAGACCTTTGACTTCGAGAAGGAATCCAAATTTTTCATCGATTTCATTCCATACGGTTGAATTCTTGAAATAGTTCATTTCTTGCAATAGTTGATCAACTGTTTCTTTTAAGACCCTTTTCATTTCTTCACACCATCCATATTTTGTTATCTTCTTCGGCGTCTTTCAGTTGCAACGTCACATTTTTCACATAAAATTATCACTTCCTCGAGTGAACTATGAACGATGTCCGCTCTTTCATTTTCGAAATATTTTTGCAGAGCTTTCAAATCTTCAGCAGCATCGTGAAAATTCATCGTGGGATCTGCTAGCCTCTTTTGAACGCGGTCAATGCGGATTAGTACTTTATTCCAAAATCCCAGCAAAATCAAGAAATCAGACTTCAACATTCGGTTGTTTAGGTGCTGGGCATCACTTCTTGTTTCACTTGTTTGATTCTTGTCTTTAGTCATTTCTTCAAAAACTTCCAGAATTTGATCCAAATGATTGTTAACTGGCTTTATTGCTTCTACGCTTGCTCTCCATCTGGTTTTAGATTTGGATTTCATGCCAACTGGTATAGCTTCCTTAAGTTTTTCCCCCAACGTTGTGTTGAACGAGAAAAAAAACTTTGCCGAAGGAACCATACCTCTATAACGAATTCTGATGTCCCCCAATTTGGGTCGAACGAAAAATCCCACTTTGACCGATTTAGAGTGCTCCAATCGAGTGCAAATGTATGACCGACCCCCACTAACTTTGGACGGCCGATCCACCCACGCCAGTGGCATACCACCTGGAACTCCCCTGGGGGGTTCCCCATACAATCATTTCAAAATATCACCATTTTTGGCCTTTACGTGAGAAACGAAACTAAAAAGTTCGACGCAAATTGGGGGGCATCAGAATTCGTTTCAGAGGTATGGTTCCTTCGGCAAAGTTTCTTATTTTGATCCCTAGAAAATGATTTTCACAGAGCAATGAGCGATTTTTTTGCCTCCCCACAAATCGACACGGCCTAATGTACACCAACTAAGTTGAGCCACTTTGCACTCGGAGGTTTGCCATTGCCTGCTGAGGGGCGACCGGCCCCTTTTTTTATCATTTTTCTGTTTCATGCACGGAGATTCGAACCTACGCACTTCGGAATTATAGTGTCACACGAACTCATTCGGTTATGGCGTTGCAAATTTATGACAACAACCTCTATTTTGTCAATGAAACGAACGAACGACTCTCTGATGAAACATCTGTCAGTTGTTTATCTTTTAATTATCTTTCATTATATTCAAGTCATTGTTCGGGGCACTCCACTGTATGCATTGCTTATTGTATTTATGGGTGAAATTCGGAATTCCCAACAGTACTTACGGTGTATAAATAGATATTTAATTGTGCACTATCGCAAATGCAAACATCCGAGAGGTACAAGGAATAATGTGATTGATAGTTGGACTCGTTCCGATTGGCCGTCTACCTTTGCGACTATCGAAAATATTGAAAAGGTTGCGAAAATTCAAATTCTACATGAAGATCATCGTGTGATCGTTAGGGTGATAGCAACCGATATTAGAGTCTGACACGGAACGCTGTGGTCGGTTATGTGCGATATTTATGAGATGAGGCGAGTTGAAGCGCGACTTGTGCCTTGAATGCTGAATTCCATAAAAAAATAGTATGGCAAAGAAATGCTTTCTTTGAGCCAAAATACTATCAAAGACTTCAGTACCCGTGCCGAGACATGTGTCGATGAAATTTATATCGAAAAGAAACAAAGATACATCGGAATGGCGCTACTCAGACTTCAGAGACACACCGCAAAAAACCACGACAAACTCTATCCAAAGCCAATGTTTTAGGTAGACCATAATTGGTATGAAACAGGGAGATCCGCTTTCATCTCTGCTTTTCAACGTCGTTCTACACGCTGTTATAGCTGGTATATATTCCAGAGGCACAATTGTTTGCAAATCTACATAAATTTGTGTCTATGCGGATGACATCATAATTATCGCCGGAAACAAAGAGGCTTTGCAAGAAACATTTGTGCACCAATATTCATCTGCTAGGCTTGTAGGACTTCATCATCAACGAAGAAAAAACTAAATACATATATGGAAGGTGCAGCGCGAAACGCAACACATAACTTACAAGTCGGCAGCTATAGCTTTAAAATGGTCAATGAATTTAAGTATCTTGGAGTTATGCTGAGCGCACAGAGGTAGGATACAGGCGCATACAAAGTTGATGAAGTCGAGATTACTTTCAAGAAACCAGATCCTACGAATTTACAAAACTGTCATAAGACCTACACTCACATATGGGTGCGAAGTCTGGGTTCTTAAGTCCAATAAAACCGATCAGCTAAATTGTTTTCGTAGAGAGATTCTAAGAAAAATAATGTGGACCTGCACGACTTGAAGACGATACTTAGCGCATTCGGTACAACGACGAGTTAGACACATTTATCAGGGGCTTCAAATGTAATCAGGTACATTAAAGTGCAAAGGATTCGATGGTACGATCACATTTTACGAATGAGAAACAATAGAACTTTAAAAAATATCTTCGAAACAAATCCACAAGGCGACAGAAGAAGAGGCTGGCTGAGAAATCGATGGAGAGATGACATAGAAGAGGACTTTGGAGCGATGGGCATATCTGATATCAAACAAAACGCTGTTGACCGAGTGGCGTAGAGGCGAATTGTAACGGAAGCAACTACTAACACCAAACTGTAATGCTATGATAATCATGATGATGGGTATGATGTGGTGTTTGTCCAGTCCAAAGAGTAAGCGCATAAACTTTCTTCTAAAACTTGGAAGGAAAGACGATCGGTTAATGGTCGGTATTATTACAGGACACAGCCCATGGGGTCAGTATATGACCACCACTGGAATCATTGAGGACCCAATGCGCCTGTCTTGCTTGGAGGAGGCGATTAGCACTGAGCACTTTCTCTGTGAGTGTCCTGCCTTTGCTACAGGAAGGCTACGAGTTGTGGTTCCGATGTCGTGAGAATGAGTAATATTCGTTCTCTAAAATTGGAGGATATTTACAGATTTACCAAAGAATCTGGAAAATTCTCACAGGACTAACTATTTCTATCTCTCTCTCTATTCTTTCCTCTAATACTTTTCTCCTTCCCTCCTTGACTATCTACCCTCTTTCCGAAACTCTAAATACAATGGCCTTTTTAGCCTCAGTGTTTTAGGAGCCACCAAATCTCTTGGTGCTCCTTGACTCGACCAATTCAAATTTCAATTTCAAGCGCATAAAACATTTGAGGGAAAAGGTGCGCCGCAAGCGACGGGATTGTTGTGGAGAAACCACTCATGTTTTTTTCTCTACGACAATGCACCGGCGCACTCATCTCATCTTATTTGGCCAGAAGCAACTTCAAAACCATTCTGCAAGCTTCCTGACATAGGCAAGTATTTTCTTCGTACATTTTTTGGAAATATAAGAAACACGGCCGCTGGATACAGGACGACATAGGAATGTATTTCAATTTCGAAAAACTTAATTTTAAAATTCCCATTTATTACTTGAAACACTTATTGAGTATATTTTCAAGAGGTTGTTTGGTTGGGCGATCCATTTGAAGATTTTCGGAATCAATCGATGCGGCCATCGCCCGTTCATAGAGTTCTTCCACTCCTCCTGCCACGTACGAATGCTTCGCTGCTGTGTAGTCTTTCGGTTGGTCAGCTGAGCTGGATCCCTTCGTGTCTGTGAGCGTTATGTACGCTTAGCTGTGTGTGTTTTTGCCAATTTGATTCAGCATAAAAAAGTCAAACTTAAACAATAGAAAACGGAAAGGTATGTAGAGAAAATTTATATATTCATTGTTTTCTATCATCAAATCAAAAAACTACTTCGAAAAATAAACATAAAAAATAAAAAAAAGAGTAAGGTCCCTCTTAGGTGCCAAAAACAGTGGACACTGCTCAGATAGCGATCAGAGAAATAATCGTAGTTGAGCGGCATGTGAGTAGCCGTAGCTTCGCCCAGGAGCTCAAAATCGACCATAAACAGTTTTAAGCCATTTACGCAAAATAAAAAATAAAAAAAATGGATTGCTTTTTTGCCGAACTATATTTTAATGACCAAAATTTCCAAAAAATGAAAAGGTTAAAGTTGAATTTTGTATTTTTTTTGTGAAGCGCCTTAATGCGCACACATGCCATACAAGCCATTATCATCATTACTCGTCTTTTGTAGCGTAAATACTCCAAGAGTTCGGCTTATCATCTGTGGCGTACGCGCTACTGCAGCTCATTTGCCTCCGAAAAATTTCAACAGTCCAAAGTCCAACGAGGAGGACCTTGTTTGCTACCTTACGCTTGGTGGTTGTGTTTTTCAATGCATTGGCATGTAGATGTGTGTATTATTTTTACATGAAATTTTAACAGGATTATAATCGATTGACGTCAATCGACTCAAGTTGCGAGACACATTCTTGTTAACCGCCGTTTGGGCTTATCAGGAGGTAAACAACTGCTGCAACTGCCGCATGGCTTGGACTTTCAGACGGAGCAGAGACATCATTTAATTAATTGCTCAATTCCTCATTAGGGGGTCGCATAGCCCCCGATTAAAATATTTACTTAATTACTTTTGTACTTTTGTTTTTTTTTTTGTGCTTTGTTTATTTACGCACTTGACTTCAAGGCGATTTTGTTTGAAGATCAGCGCAGAGATTTATGCGCCTCGAATGCATAATACCTATTTTTGATAGTGGCGAACTCATTTGCTTGCAGTTGTTTTTGTGTGTAAATATATTTAAGAAATATATGTTGAAAGCATTTTTTTATTATTTTTTGCAACCTTTTCGATTTATTTAATAATTCATTTTTCAAAATCTGTTGAGTGGATTTGATTTCATCCAAAATTTTCAGATGAGAGAATATAAAAAAAACAAAATAAAAGTGTCGCGCTTGTGTTGAAAACCAACGGCCGGTTTGAGGTGCCATAAAATTACAGGGGCTGCCATTTTTAGCCGTGCAACACCAAATACAGGAGAGGCTAACCCTAAAGTTTTCCTGCCGAAAGCTGGTGATGCTGGTGCTGCGTTTCCTTTTAGTTTGTATGATAATTTTATTCGTATAAAGGGTGGTTAAGTTTCAAGGGCCGGTGTTGATTTTGAATAAAATACAATTTTTTTAGGAAATTATTGTCATTTCTCTTTATCATGATAATATTGGTACGGCTCAATTAAGTGTGGAACAAAATATTGGCCTAATGGCCGCCGCGGCCTCGGCGGCACAACTCCATTCGATGGTCAGACCTCCATTCGATGACGCTGAGGCATAATTGAGGATCTATGCCGTTAATGTGCCGAATTATCTCACCCTTTAGCTCTTGAATTGTTGCTGGCTTATCGACGTAAACCTTTTTTTTAAATAACCCCAAATAAAGAAGTCCAACGGTGTCGTTGACGTTTAGGTGTGGTTCACATTCAACATCGGCCCTTGAAATTTAACCACCCTTTATAAGAGCTTTCATAAAATAAAAAAAATAAAAAATAGTTTTATGTGAGGCACTTCATGTTTTTTTTTTAGCCTGACAGTCCCGGGTGGACCTCTGCCTCATATTCCCTGTTGAGAGTCTGTAATCATTGGCCTTTAACTTTTGCGTTGGTCTGCATCGTTGGGTTCGATTATCCATCCCAGGCTGTTGTTGCGGTGAAGCGACAATTACTTTCGCTTAGGAGGTTGTCGGTCTCGAGACCCTAGTCTGTCTCCGATGTTCACCTTGCTTTATTTGCTCCCTTACTCTCCACTGGGATTTTCCATGCGTTGATGGCCTACCCAGTATCGAGTAAAGCTTAAGGGGTTATATACATTTGTAAGGCTGAAAATCACGTTTTTTTTGAGATTTTTTACAAGGAACGATTTTATTTAACAAATACAATTTTTAATTATTCAAATAATGTCTAATTTAATGTTAATTGTAGCACGTAAAGTTAGTGAAAATATTGAAGTGTACGGTTGCTGCAGATGATCTCCCAAGCGTCCTCCAAAAAAAAGCGTTCGGCGGTGGACAATACCTCTATCTCCGGTTTGGATTATCTGAAATCGAAAAGCCAATTAGAATCTTTTTGTAGATGGATAAAGCTAGGTATTAATCGAGGAAAATGTCAAAATTTAAATTTTGGATAAAATGCCGGCTATAGGGGCAAAATCGAATTTTCTACAAAAATTTTCGCGAAAAATTGCGTAACATAAATTGAAAAAATCATCAGAATTCTTATTCCTTCGATTAATACCTAGGCGATTCGGTTTTAGCCGTTTTTGAGAAATCGTGTCCACCGACTTCGAAAACACGGTTTTGAGAAAACGCGTTTAAAGTTTGAAAAGCACTTTACATAGGGTAAAAATTCTCTGAAACGCCTTTTCGAATTTGCGTGTAACTTCGAAAATATTCACCGGAACGATATTAAATTTTCTGTGTACATTCTTGTATATATGTATATTATGAAAATAAAATAAAAACAAAATCGATTTTTTTCAAATTTTAACTGTATATGACCCCTTAACAGCACCACCAACGTGAAGGAAAAACAAGGGTGAGCTGATGGTGAGAGCTGAGCAGCATCATTTCGTAGGATCAGCTATCAAGTTTCACATCTCTACCCTTTCGTGTTGTCTTATGTGCCACACTATTTTCAGCTAATTAAAATCACAACTACTTAGCGTCACGGCTCAAGATCCCTTTGCGCAACCGCCATGTGCTCTCCCGCGTACTAACGCAAGAATTCGTCTTACATGCACACACCTACTCGTACATACATACATACGCGCATTATACTCTATTGAAATTATGTTCGAATAATAAATAATAATATTTTTTTAATTAACTACGTAGGCAGTATAATCCGGGTCAATTGGTTGTTCAACAAATCCAAAGTACACAAATATTGATTTTATTTCTTCACTTCGAAGTACTAATTTACCCATCGTTGACTATTTATGACTCGTGTTGGCTTCTGAAGGCAATGTTTGCTGGAATGGACAAAAACAAAAACATATTTCTTTATAAAAAATTTATTGATGTAAATCAGTTTCTTAAGAAACAACAATGTAAGCATCTTGTTTACACACTTCGTTAATTACTTTGTCGTCAGAGACACCTACATGCGTACATACAAGCACAAATACATATACATATACATACATATGTACATATGGATGCGCTTGCATTGACAGGGCGTAATCTGCTACATTGATTTGACACTATTATTTATAGATCAGTTTCAATATAAAACACAAATCTTTCATGATGGGCGCGAGAGAAACTCAATGCAAATCCCGATGAATTCGGTCCCGATTTCGATCGATGCCGACTTAAAAATGTCCGATCTCAAAACATTTTTTATTCAAAAAAAAAAACCAAATTTGTATTTCCGATCTCGACTTAGAAATTTTCAATTTAAATTTGATTTCTTAAAACCGAGTCAAGTTTTTTTTATTAATAAATTAATAAATTCTACATCAGATGGGGATCCCGATGATTCCGACAAAAAAAATCCAAATGTGTTTCTCCCATCTCGATTTATTTAAATTTTTTATTCAAAACAAACCAATTTTTTTTTGCTTATAAATTCTACCTCAGATATGGATCCCTATCCGATCCCGACTTAAAAATTTCCAATTCAAATGTTTTCTTAAAACCAAACCAAGTTTGTTTGTTAATAAATTCTAGATCAGATCGAGATCCCGATGATGCCAATCCCGATTCCGACTTAAAAATTTTCCAATCTCAAATATTTTTTATTTAAAACAAACCAAGTTTTTTGCTTCAATATAAAATACAAACCTTTTGTGATGGGCGCCGGAGAAATTCAATGCAAATTCCGATGAATCTGATCCCGATCCCGATCCGGTTTCGCCATCAAAAATGTTTAATCTTAAATATTTTTTATTCAGAATAAACCAATTTTTTTTGTTTTCTACATCAGATCTGGAACCCAATAATTCCAATCCCGATCCTGATTTAAAAATTGTCCAATCTTAAATAATTTTTATTCAAAACAAACCAAGTTTTTTTAGTTTTTGAATTCTGCGTCAGATCGGGAGCCCGATGATTCCGATCACAATCCCGATCTGATCCCGACTTAAAAATTACAACACATTAACCTTTTTTATTCAAAACGAACAAAGTTATTTTGTTTATAAATTGTATGAGAAATGAGGAGAAATTCAATCCAAGCCCCGATGTTTCTGATCCCAGTCCAGATCCGATTACGACTTAAAAATTTCTAATCTTAAATAGTTTTTCTGTTTATAAATTCCATATCAGATCGAGATCCCGATGATTTCAATACCGATCGCGATGATTCCGTTACCGACTTAAAATTTTTTTATTCAAAACAAACCAAATTTTTTATTTTTTGAATTTTGCATCAGATCGGGATCCCGATGTTTCTGAACACTGTCCTGATCCCGACTTGACCCTAGAATCATAAGATATGTAAATTTTACGTATATACATACATACAGGGAAGAACTTAAGTCTACTTATACATACAGTAGCATATTTCCTTATTTCCCGGAAGGTTTTCAATAATTGAAAAAACTGTCAGCAGGACACCATACAAAAAGTCTTTCATTTCAGTCACCTGCTTGCCTTTGGCTTAAGTTTGCACGGACACATATTGACAAGGGAAAGGATTTCTGGTCTAAACCTATATTTACTGATGAATCGAAATTGAAATTGTTTATATTTGGAAGTGTTGGCTGGACTAAAAAATGGAGGAGAAGCAATGCGGACATGAAAAAGAAAACTTGTATCCAACTCAAACATGGCGGTGGTAACGTAATGGTTTCGGGAGCTACAGCTGCATCTGGCGTTGGAGAGCTGATGGACAATGAAACTTGTTTATATTCGACAGGGTAATTTCAGAATTAAATTAAAATTTTCTGCAAAACCTCTGCCTCGATTGAATTAGAGTTGTAACTTGTACCATTCATCCCAGGCTCAGCAATTTCTACGAAAAAAGCTATAGAACCAATTGATGCTTTTGGCTTATTTTTGAACGAGGAATTATTGGATGAAGTGTTACTGAGAAGAATCGAAAAGATGGCATAGCTACGAGAAAGGACCGTACGACCAGTCTGATACGAAACTAAGTGAGCTGAAAGCGTTACTTGGATTTATCTTTGTATCTGCAACTTTAAAAAATAATCATCTCTATACAGAAGTTCTGTTTGACCCCCAATTACTTAGGCGGCAGGCACCGACGAGCAACGATGAGCAAACACAGGTTCAACTTCTTGCTTGGTGCTCTCAGAATTTATGCCTCCATAAAAAGAGCGGAACGCAAGAAAGAAACCGTTTTTTCTCCAATTTCTGCTCCTTGCTAGAATGCATCTCACTGGTGCATTGAAGGAAGAAACATCGAAGCCAGAAATTTGACACTGCTATAATTCGAACAAAAAGGCGCTATCGAAACTTTTTATCAAATGATGCAAAATCTATCGTGCAACAGGAAGACCAAACGATGGCTGCTTTGTACATATATTTTGTTTTTAAATATTGTAGCAGTATTATTTATAAATTATGCAGTGAATTAGTTTTTTAAATTTAATTTTCAAGCCTTTCTGTGGATTCACAAAAAGCCACATTAATGAATTCCTTAGGAAATGGGAAGAAAGGAAATTTGCCGCACACTGGCTAAACTGTGCCGGTCAGCGTCAAGCCAACCTATTTCTAAGTTCCAACAAGGGAATATCTGGCAAGCTACTCTCACCAAGCAGAGTAGATCTACGTCTTTTAACATGATATCTTACAGGTCACTGCAGCCTGAGGTATCATCTAAATAATATTGGTCTATCTGAGACCAATGTCTGCCGCTTTTGCGAAATGGACATGGAAAGCTCAGAACATGTGCTTTGTGAATGTCCTGCGTTGGGCAGACAGAGACTTCATCACCTTGGTGGTATCGTAGTATCTCCTTGCAATCTTTGGAGCAAAAAAAATTGTGCTAAAATTTTTAAAAAGCCTAAAACTCGAGGGTTACAAAAATAGGCCTTTCACAATAAATCAGCTCTGGTCGCAGTGCGTAATGGCCTTCTAATAATAATAGTTTTCAATTTCAATTTATATGTAGACTTAAATAAAGATAAAACGTAAAAGTAATTTCATTCCAGCTTTCATAAAAATAGAAATCTAGGAAGGGCGAAATCAGTATTGGCACTATTAAAAATTCTACTAATATCATGGGTGCCTGTAATTCAAATGGAAAGTAAAAATGCAAGACCCTTTGTGGAATATTGAAACTTATTTGCTCCAGTAGATCAGGGCTACTAATGAAACTACATACGATGCCATAGATAAACATCAGTGAGTGTACGGGTTGCCCATATTCGACGGACCCGACGGATTTCGATGACTCTTTGTGCCCATTCCAATCGACGAGGCTTGTCCGCAGGCAACATTCTTTGCGTCAATTGAATCTTATACGGGAATAAATGCAAATCAATGCGGATAAATCGTTGTAAAGTGGTCCGAGCAATGCCCAACTGCTGAGAACGGCGATTTTGGGATGTCCTTGGCAACGCCTTGGTCGGTTTTAATTTGGCCTCTTTGGATTAGAAAGAGCATCACCAGTCGAAAGCCTTTCGTACAAACGTTTAATGGTGTTCTTAGAAGGCGCACTTTTCACATTATTTAATTTTTTATATGCACGTTGAGTTTTCACAATTGACTTCTTTTATTGAATGTAAATTTCAACAATTTGGGAGCGCTCGCGTGGCGTGTAATGTACCATGGTAAAAATCTGCTTGGAGTGACGCTTCCAACGCGGTATGTCATTAAGCGATCTGATGTCTCTGTCAAAAGATACAGAGTTGCCAGATAGGTCCGTCGAATATTGGCAACCCTGTATTATACGCCTTGAGTAAAGTGATTTTAAATTTATTAACATACAACGGGCCCCAAAGACGGGCGTGGCTCGTTAAAAAGAAGAGATTGCAGAGGAAATCGCACAAAGCTGCGTTGAACTCATTTGGTCCTTTGAGAATAAACTGTTCAAATTAGATTACAAATTACTGAGGCATATTCCAGACAGCCGCCGTAGGCGAATGGGTTGGTGCGTGACTACCATTCGGAATTCACAGAGAGAACGTTGGTTCGAATCTCGGTGAAACACCAAAATTAAGAAAAACATTTTTCTAATAGCGGTCGCCCCTCGGCAGGCAATGACAAACTTCCGAGTGTATTTCTGCCATTAAAGCTCCTCATAAAAATATCTGCCGTTCGGAGTCGGCTTGTAGGTCCCTCCATTTGTGGAACAACATCAAGGCGCACACCACAAATACGAGGAGGAGGTCGGCCAAACACCCAAAAAGGGTGTACGCGCCAATTGTATATATATATATATGTATATACATATATATATTCTAACATTGACCTCTTTTGTGAATTATAAAGCGTTTCCCTAAGATAATGAAGATAAGATGTTTAGAATGCGAACAACCCGAAAGGCAGTTGAATTACGCCCTATTGGATGCCGAAGAAGAGGACGGCGCAAGGCGTGGAAGTTCGCCTTGAAAAGTTAAACGTGCGGCCGTGCGGCCGTGCGGCGGTGGAAGGAGGCATCCTTGGTCAAATACAGATGGCGCAAGGTTGTGAATGAATCAATGGTTCACGAAGGATTGTGATGCTAAGAAGAAGAAGAAGAATCGGATTTAGAACTTTAGCGAAGGTCAGGTGGAAACATTTATTGATATTAAACGAAAATGTGCTTCTGTTAGATTGTTTAAATCACTTTGTAGTAACGAAATATGTGTATGAGCTGCTGAAAATTTTCAAATCATCTGCATAGAGCAGAAATAACGCGTGGTTGAAACAGGTACGAATGTCATTGAAGGGGGCAGCTCCTCCAGAGTTTTTTAATAATTTTTTGCGAAAATCTGAGAGTATCTATTATCTTAAAATAAATTAAATATTAATATTCATGCTTAAGTGAATATACAACAATTTTTTTGAAATAAAAAAAACCAAATGGCGGTGCTACAGCAGCTGAAACGTGGTTTCTTTAATTTGCGTCGTGGAGTGTACAGCCTCTTGTAATCCACTGAAATCAGCCAGACACAAATTTTTCATTAAAATAAGTTATTCCGCTTTACACTTACCTATTTTTACGGAAAAAAGGGAAATTTTGAAGTGAAAAAGAAAAACAAAAAATGTTTAAAGCATTGAGAAGTTATTCTTTACATTGTAAATGATTTTTTAAAGCAACAAAGTAAAGAAAAATAAAAAATTTTAAAGATCTGGAGAAGTTGCCTCCCCACGCTTAATAAAAAGAGCAAATAATAACGAACCAAGAATGCTAAGCTGGACATCAGAGGTGGCAACGAAGCGATGTGATTTGATGTTATGAATTTCGACATATGAGATTCGCTTAGAGAGGTGGGATTTTAACCAAGAAAGGAAATTTGAATGGAAAACTGACTTTTCAAGCTTCAACAATAGTTGATGACCAATTTTAAATGAAGATGTGCAAAATTGGGAGAATTGCCACACAGACAAAGCCCTGTTGCGAATCAATTATTTCTTTCACCAAGAAGTACATTTTATCTTTCACCACCTTTCCCAAAAGCTTTGAGCCAGTGGTGATTTTAGGTATAGGTATAGACCTTAATTTCTTAAATCATTATTGGTACCTGAAATTGGAATCTCGTTGGAACAAGAGGGAGACTATACTGAATAATGAAGTGTATTTTAAACCATAAAATTGTGTTTTTCTTATCGAACCGTAAAACTTATTGAACAACCAGTATGTACATACATACATTAAGCCTTTTGAATTATTTGTTAGTGTCTATTTACTACTCCAAAAATGTCGTCTTAACTTTAATTCGTATTACTGATTTCATATTATTATTGATATTTCAAGTCAATTTCTTCACAGAAGGTTTTTCGGTAATTTTTAAATTTTTAATTATCTATGTGTGTATGTATTTTTTTAACTTATCTCAATTGATTGATTTTCGAGTGTATTTTAGGCGCTGTCCTACAGTGGCACTACAATGCGCACTGCATGGCTTTTAAAACTGTTAGTAGGGGTATGCACAATATTCTCTAATGGTGTTAACCTGCGCTGGCAGTCATTATAACAGTGGCTTCCAAACTGTGCTTCATATCCCCTATTAGATTTTATTCCTTAGGCTCTTGTAAATACAATAAAAACCATTGCAGATAACAAGAGTATGTATGTGCGCAACTAAGTTCTCGCTGTTTTTTTTGATGAAAATACAACTTTATTCTGAAAAAATGGTTACAAGTGAATCATTGAAAGTATTGTCTCAACATCCCTTGGTTTTAACTCATAAGGAACCCAAGTCCCCTGTTTCTTAATTTTGGTTCATTTCCAAAGCATGCAATCGCTTGGAAATGGATTGGCGGGTAACTCCTAATATTGAAGCAAGCTCTTCTTGCGTTTGACACGGATCCTCATTGAGCAATGCCTCCAATTCAGCGTCTTCGAAGGTTTTTGGCCTGCCTTCACGTGGACGGTCGTCAACACTAAAATCACCGTCTTTGAAGCGACGGAACGAGTCTCGGCATGTTGTTTCACTTAGAGCAGCATCTCCATAAACTTTTTGTAGCTCTCGATGCGCTTCAGCTGCCGTTTTTTTTTCGAATGAAAGAGAAAAATCAACACTTCCCGCAAATGACGATTATTCGCCACAAAATCAGACATTTTCACAAAACCAAAAGTATGTGACACCAAAA
Source organism: Anastrepha obliqua (assembly GCF_027943255.1). Taxonomy (NCBI): domain Eukaryota; kingdom Metazoa; phylum Arthropoda; class Insecta; order Diptera; family Tephritidae; genus Anastrepha; species Anastrepha obliqua. The sequence goes on along the minus strand of NC_072893.1, from coordinate 24,542,023 downwards.
CAAAATGACTAATGTGTCGACCAAATATTTCAATAGGCAAAAAGAATACTGTGCTCCGATTAAAATTGTTGAAAGGCATTCAGCCAAAACGAGTGAGCAAAAAGCGAAAATATTTGCTTAACATCTTGAGTAAACCTTTAGCTCAAATGACGGCTACGACGTAATTGAAGCAACAAAAAGTTTGCATGAATGCGATGTTCATATTACTCCTGCTATACGAAAAAAAGTTGGCCAAGAAATCAATAAAATAAAGTTGAAAAAGTCTCACTATTTAATAAATGCTTGAGCTATGCCAATATACTGGAGATTCACGGAAGTTATAGTGATACCCAAGGCTGGAAAATCTCCCAACGAAGTCTCCTCAGTTATGTCAAAATTATTTGAAAATTTACTATTGGCGCGGCTTATGCCACATATCGAAAACAACTACTTGATTCCCTTTCAACAACTTGCTTATAGAAAAAAAAAACACCCAACTATCGACCAAATTCACCGCGTTGTAAACGCCTTCGAAAACGCTTCGGAGGAGAAAAGAGTATATTCCGCCGCTTTTCTTAACGTGTCACAAGCATTTGACAAGGCACTATGTCACATAGAGCTACTCCAAAAGCTGAATTCGATGCTGCCAGCACAATTCTGCGAGATGCTGTCATCATATCTCGATGACAGGTACTTTTGCGTTAAATACGAAAATCCCTATTCTGCATTAAAAACAAAAAGCTGGCGTACCAAAAGGGATTCTTATGTCAAGGGAATCTTGGGTCCTCTGCTGTATCTCCTCTACACACAAGACGTACCATCGGCAAACCAATATGAACTGAAAGGCTGAGCATCAGTGCATCCTTTCGCTTGCCTAATCAGTGTAGTGGCTTTCAGGCCGAAGTTATTGCCATAAGAGAGGGTTCATTGCTCTTAAACTGGCTCTATACTTCTGTAGTTAGACCAATCTTAATGTATGGAAATCTGGTATGGTGGCTATCTGCTCAAAAAGCAACTTACGCTAAAATCATGAGTAAGGTCCAAAGAACAGCTTTTTTATGCATCTCTGACGCTTTAAGGACTACCACAAACAAAGCGCTGGAAGTGCTAATCAATTTACCTGCGCTAAATCAGGTAGGGAAACGCGTGGCCGCCACCTCGGCGCTCAGACTCAAAAATATGGCGCTATGGAAAGACCGGTGGTTTGGCCACGCTTCTATTTTGCACTCTCTGAATAGTCACAAATAAGAAATAGATTATTCTACTCCTAGACTCACCTTTGAAAGGCTCTTCAAGACGAGTATACCGTCAAGAAGGGAGTGGCAGACACCAAGGCCATGGAGAAGGGGGAAACATTTTTTTTATACAGATGGTTCCAAGCTATACGATGAGGTTGGCTATGGAGTTTTCTCGAAGGAATTAGGACTGGAACTATCCGTTCGACTACCAGACCACTGCAGCGTCTATCAGGCAGAGGTACTAGCTATAAAAGAAGTGGCTACATACATATCTAAATACGCCCGCCGTAACAAAAACGACTATAAATATACAGGGTGGCTGATGAAAGCCGCTACCAAAAAAAAATTGAATAACTTTTTTTCTTTTTAAGTTATCTGTTCCATTTTTGTTTTAATTTGCAGATTGATCTTTAAAATTTATTAAAATGGATAACTGGGACATGCAAACAAGAATTTGGATAGTCCGCCGCTATCACGCACTGGAGTCCGTAGTTTTGGTACAGAGAGAGTACAGGCGGATGTTTGGCGGCGATCCCCCGAGCAGATGGACCATAATGAGACTGGTGAATAATTTTGCTGAGCAAGGAACAGTCGCAAGAAGGCCTTATCATCGAAACCAACCAGTTCGGACGGAGGAAACGATCGCTGCTGTAGCTGCAGCTATACAAAGCAATCCAAGGGTTTCAACAAGAAGCTTATCTGCTCAACTTGGTGTCAGCCGACAGTCTTTGCAAACAATAATGCACAAAGATTTAGACTTATTTCCCTACAAAATTCAAATGGTTAACAAACTGAATGCAGCAGACTTGCCGATTCGCTTGGAATTTTGCCAGAAGATCCTGCAAATGGTGGAAGAAGACCAAAACATGTTAAACTGCCTTTTCATGTCTGATTAGACCCATTTCGATTTAAACGGCAATGTGAACAAACAAAATTGTCGAATATGGAGTACTTCTAACCCATAGATACTCCACGAGATGGAATTGCATCCTCTTTGCGAGACAATGTGGTGTCCGGTTTCTTCACGCTGTATTGTCAGGCCTTATTTTTTTGAAGAAAATGGTCACGCCGTTACGGTCACTGGAGACCGTTATTTGAAAATGCTGAAAGAATTTTTCTATCCAGAACTACACCGAAAGAGAATTCCTTTCAACTCTGTGTGGTTTCAACAAGATGGGGCAACGTCTCACATATCCCAGACTGTTATGACAGAGTTGCGACGAAAATTTCCCAATAAACTGATTTCAAGAAACTCCGAATTTCGTTGGCCCCCCAGGTCGCCTGACCTTACTGCACCTGACTTTTTCTTGTGGGGTTTATGTAAACAAGAAGTTTATAAAACAAAGCCAACAAATTTGGATGAACTAAAACAATCCATTCGGGCAACAATTGCGGCTATTTCTGTCGCAACTCTCAAAGCAGCAATGAACAACTTTTTACTAAGATGCCGCACTTGTGTCAACGAGCATGGGGGGCATTTAAATTCAATTATTTTTAAAACTAATTAAGCTACATTTAATAAAATTTAATGACCTTCAACTTGAAAAAAAATAAATGAATTCCATACACTAAAAAAAAAGTTATTTGAGTTTCTTAATGTTGATGTGGACGACCTTTGGTTCCAACAAGACGGCGCTACATGCCATACAGCCAACGCAACAATCGATTTATTGAAGGAAACTTTTGGTGAGCGCATTATCTCGCGCCGTGGACCTGTGGCGTGGCCTCCAAGATCGGGCGTTATAACACCGCTGGACTATTTCTTGTGGGGCTATGTGAAGTCGCTTGTCTACGCAGATAAGCCCGAGACGATTGACGTCTTGGAAGAGAATATTCGGCGCGTTATTGCTGACATACGGCCCCAATTGCTGCAAAAAGTGGTCGAAAATTGGGCCTATCGGCTGGAATTTATTCGAGCCAGCCGCGGCGGCCACTTGCCCGAAATCATTTTTAAAACATAATGGCAAACCCTTATCTTTATAATAAAGCTAAATTCTTGGCCATAACATTTTATTTCATCTTGAAAACCTAACCTCTAAAAAAACACCCTTTACATGCGTAACAGCTAGGCTACTATAGCCGCAAATAAACAAGAAAAGAACAAATGAAATGCTTAGTCTCTCAAGAGACAATATCTCGAAGATCGTGGCTTGTTTAACCGGTCATTGGTTATTTGGCACGCATTCCTCAAGACTAGGAGCTTACTCCCATGAATATTGCAGAAGTTGTAGAGATGCGGATGAAGAAGAAGCAGTTGAGCACTTCCTTTGCAATTGTCCAGCCCTAGCTAAAATCAGAGCAGGTTGTCTAGTTAAATACTTTTTTAATTCTCTTACAGAACTGTCTGACGTGAGGTTGACATCAATACTACGTTTCATAAGAGCCGCAAAATGGTTCCACGAAGGAAGATAATTGAGGTTCCCTTGTAGCAAGTGGTATCACAACGGACCTGTAAGGTTTAAGTGAGTTGGTCGTGCAGACCTAACCTAGTGTCGAGCATGCAGAGAGGGCTGTACGCTGTACTTCAGGCTGAATGTGTCGGATGACAGCCACTCAACCTAACCTAACCTACAAATTGTCGCTTCCTCGGTAATAAAAGTATTCGAGCATTGATCTTACATATAATAACGTTGTATATATTTATTGCATTCAAATGGCATACATACATACATACGCGGGTATGTACTTCGATATCATAGTTCTTAAGTTTATAAATAAATGGAAAATTTACAAAATAAAGTTTTGCAAAATCGTATGACAAACACTACATGCACTCCAGTGCGTATGTATATGTGTGTATGTATATATTGCATATGTATATGTGTGTATGTATGTATAGAGGCATATGTATATAGGTAGTTAAATATGTATGTATGTATGTATGCGTGCATTTAATTATGAAAGTACGTCTGTGTAAATGTAAGCTAATTTAAGTTCCACATACATACATACATGTGCATGTGTGTGTGTGTGTATTTGGGTCACTACAGTTGCATTATTGTCCATTTTTCATTTGTGGTTTTTAAAGCTGGAAGGAAATTCTCTTTTATATAAACATTAAAAAAATTTATATCAAAAGCTTTATTTGAATGTCAATGGCACTGTGGTTTATCGCTAACTTCTATTTTTAATATTTAATATTTAATATTTTTAATATTTTTTTTTAAATTAGTATTTTTGAAAAATTACGTTTTCAAGAAAACATTTTTTTTGTTCTGTTAAATCAGCGCTTAAAACTAAAACTTAACATAAATATTTGTGTTTTTTTTTATTTATTTAAATTAATTTATATTTGGCTTGGGTTCTGCGTTATTTGTTGGTGTGAATCTTGGCATTTACTTTTTTCGCAATTTGGTAAAGATTTAAATAGTTTTTGCGTAAATTTCTTATTCATCTCGAAACAAAAAAAATTGTGTAGAACAGTTAGTCATTTGAAAGAAAAGGAAAAAAAGGCACACGCATTGTCAGTATTTGTATTTGAAGACCAGCTGCTCTGGCAGGCGCCACGATCATTCCGTGCGTTGTATGATCAGCTCGATCTTGTCACCAGCGGCTGCTATCAAAGGCACTGTCAGGCAGCAATCGAAGTCTTGTGTTTTCATTTCATTCACCTGCGCAGAGAAAAAAAGAAATCAATATATAAAAACCCAATAACACAAAATAGGAGAAAAAAACCCTCCTCACTCACCTGCATAATTCTATCGAAAGGCTTTAGTACGCCACTCAAGTCCGCCGGTCCGCCCGAGCGTATGCGATTGATGAACACCCCCCTTTCGTATAGACCATCCGACACCGAAAATCCATAATCATCATAAACTTTATCCTTTTTCAGCGTCACATGGAAAATGCGATGTTTGCCATCTTTACCGCCGGCCGACGATGTACCATCAGCGTTCGAGGAGGGACTGCGTGGCCGACGCTGCACTTTGGCATAAATTGCTTGTGGCTGTGGCATATTGTCGCCATTCAAATGCCCACCCGCCATAATGCTGGATATCTCGTGAGCGCGCAATATCTTCAAGTCAACTGTGTCGCTGAGATTTTGCAAAATGTTTGTCGCATGCGAGAGTGGCATGCCCTGCACCGAATCCTCATTGATGGCCAGCAACTGGTCGCCAACCTGAATTTGGCCATGTTTGTGTGCAATGCCACCTAGAAGAAAAGTGTTTTAGTAGTGCGAGAGTTGCCTAATCGCGTTGCACTCACCTTCCACAAGTCCGCTAATCGATATGGGTTTGCTAATATCCTCGCTACCCGCCAGCGTAATGCCCAACAGACCGCCTTTGGGCTCCAGACGCACGGTGAAGATGATCTGGTGCAGACTGCTGCCGCTGCTTTTGCTACTGGAGCTGGCCGCCGAACCGTAGACCTTATTCTCCATGGGTGGCGGCAGGGCGCTGCAGTCGGCACTGTGTGGAGAAGAAATATATTTTATTAATTTAGTGCTGTCTTTGGTATAGCTCCCTGAATGCGTGGGAAACTAAGTTGAATGAATAAGAAACCGCTGCTCAGGTCACATTGAAATTAACCTAGATTGAACTGTTCGCTTATTGCATGGATATATAATAGTTAAAACAGAAAACCGACTATAGGTTAGGCTTTTTTGATTTTTTGTCGGGACAACTAGCAGGTACAGCACGCAGACAATATTTAATCCATTGTACTACTCTCGGTTTCCATTTTTAATTTTCTTTAAATCCAACCGACCTCCGAAGAAATCAGAGTAGACCTTGTGGTGCCAAGGAGCCAAGGTGGTCGCTTCTTAACACATCAGTGCCAAAAACCTCAAGCCTGTTTCGAGCGAAGGGCGGGCAGACGCACAGAAAGTGGTCCTCCGTCTCATCCTCCTCTCCAAATGCTTGGCAGAGTGCACTGTCTGAGACGCTTACCTTTTCCATGTGCTTTGCCATAGAAAGTGACCGTTATCAGTCCAAACAGCTGCCTGCAGTCTCTTCTGCTTAATGACAGCAGAATCCACGACAGTCGGTCGGAAATGACGGCTAACATCAGTTTTGTCCCTCTGCAGCCTCTGTCAGTCTGCCAAGCTCGGTTTGTGGGTTGAAATACCCGTTTCCCAACTGTGGCTTTAAAGGGAGAAGTCAGTGGCAGAATGTCCTGCGGGCCAAAGAAGTTGGTTTCAGAGTCCATCCTAACTAAAGAGTCAGAGATCTCGTTACCAACGATACCCCTGTGTTCCGGGACCCATGTCAGCATCAAGATATTATATCTACCGACATAGTTCAGCCTAGATTTACAGGATTCAACCACCCTTGAACCGGTTGAAGGGCTGTCTAAGGCCATGAGCGCAGCTTTGCTATCGCTGCAGACACATACAGATCTGCCTCTCCACTCCGCCTGAAACAAGAGTAAAAGGTAGTTTTGTCCTGCTGGATTCCACGTAGACACCAGAGCCGGAACCGTGCTCGTTCCTGGAGCCATCCGTGAAAATACGGAAACAGTGTTTGCCGTTCTCATTTTCAAAGTTTGCCACAACTGAGCCTCTGGCAGCACCACACTGTGTCTCTTGTCAAGCACGACTCCTGATGGCATGGAATCGAGAGGCATGGAGAGAATCGTTGGATCGAAGTCCATGCCTTCTGTATTGTCCAATGCCGGACAGGAGCCGTACCAATTTTCTTACTATGTGAGCCTGCAGATTGCCTTCAATGCCTCTCCTTGGATGAAAACATCAAGTGGTGGTAGATGAACCAGAGCATCTAATGCCGGGTCTGAAGTAGTCGGAATAGGTTAGGCCAGGTTTTTGTGGCAGTTGGTTTAGAATAGCCAACTCGTTTAGCCCATGCAGGTCCATTGTGGTACCACTGTGTCACACGGCAACTTCAGTGTTAATTCCTCATGGAAGCAGTTAGATTCTCTTATAAAGCGAAAGAATAGATTTTATCCCAACGCCGGATAGTTTCGTAAGAGAGTTAAAAGAGTATTTTCCTAACAACTTTGCTCTACCCCTAGCTAAGGCTGGACAATTACAGAGGAAGTGTTCTACTGTTTCTTCTTCTTCCTCGTCGCTACAACTTCTGCTGAATACTCATCAGAAAATACCCCTTCCTAGCTTAGAAGAGGGCCATTTACCGGTGACTTAAGCCACTACCTTCGAGATGTTCTATCTTAAGAGGTTGAGCAATTCTTGTGATTCTGAGCTTTTCTTCTCTTCTCTACCAAATTAGCCTGGTTGTATAAGTGTGCGTAAATCTCGCAGCTTATTCTACTTGAGATGTATGTTCTCTGAAATTCACAACGCATACACTATTTTTGAAATAAAGATCATGCCCACCGAGACTATGATTCGAGTGGATGCACCTGAACCACATTTCAGTCCCTTTATATGCGAGATCCTTGGCTCAAGTTTATATTTTTTGGAAATATTCTCTAACAACAAAGCTATGGAAGTGAGCTTCTGAATGGAGCGGGTTAGGTTATATGGTGGCCTATGAGTGGAGCCTCACTTGGACGAGAAACAAAAATCGTACCTTGCGATACCATTGCACGGCTGAAAGGGAGAAAAGATAAAGAGAGGAAGACAGGATAGAGTAAGTGGGGGTGCAACACCTGAGAATTATTAGTGCACAATATCAGCTCAAACTCATCATGATCGTCATCATCATATTGGCATTACAGTCCAGGGTGGACCATTGCCTCCTCTACAATACGTCTCCATTATTTTCGACATCCCGCTTTTGCTCTATGTTGTGAGATTCTCATCTTACGTATGTCGTCTTCTTCGTCTTGCAACCATCGTCACCTTGGTCGGCATCCCTGCTTACTCCATCAGAATTTGCTTCAAAAACTTTTTTGGTCGCTCTTTCGCTGCTCATTCTAAGGACGTATCCATACCACCGTAATCTTTGCGACTTTATAAACCGCGTTACATTTCGTCCCGCGATTAAATCACTGAGCTTGTGGTTATACCGTATACGGTATGTACCGTCTTCTAATCTTTTGGGCCGAATATTTTTCTGAGAATTTTTCTTTCAAATCGCATCAGTAAATTCACGTCATTAACTTTAAGGACCCATATTTCACAACTATAGATGAGGACCCGTCGTATTATAGTTTTGTAAATCTTTAGCTTTTGTTCCTTTGATAACAGTGAAGACTTCATAAGTTTGACATGGCCAAATTATGCGCTGTAATCTGCTTAAATACGGTCTTGTATCGGTAAGGACGGTCGGAAGTATTTAAACTCTTGAAAGAGCTAAACAATATAGCTTCACATTCAAAGGATCGTGTCATGTATTTCGCCTTCTCTTCATTTATCTGCTCAAACTCAGTACCAGAATTTTGGGCGGACGAAAGCTAACCGAAAAAATCTCAAGATCTACATTTGAAAGATAATGGCAAAGTGCCCAAGGACCACGCGCGAAAAGAGATAACAAATTATAGCAGTCGGTTGCACCTTATTCATACATTTAAACAAACCAAATAAACGCTGGATTGATGAGGTCACAGTCGACTTGTGGAAAATGAGGATCGCAAACTGGAAGTCGTAGCAGATGATCGATCAGAAAGAAGACCCGAAGTTGTGGAAATAATGGTCTGCATAAGTCTGTGCTATTGATGATGATGGTGACGATGACGATGCCTCCTATTCAAAAATCGTGTAGGCAAATCTATCAAATATTGGTTGGCGAAAGACACAACTATCCTCTTTTTCATTCAAGTTCTTTTCTTGATGCAGGCAAATCATACAAAACACTTCAGAAACGATGTATAAGCTATCTATCAGTCCTGAACCTGCTCTTTATGGCTCGCTTTGTACTCGCTGAGTCCTTGAAACGTATGCAACAGTTCTGGTAATGGGTAGCCGTACAAAATGAATATCTCTCTCTTTCAGATTTTTCTCATCCGATTGTGGAGGACGACTCAGTCTCCTAAGTTGTATGGCTCTAAAACCACTTCCTCGCCGTAAGTGTAGGCTTTTCCAATATAGATAGATCTACATCGCTTATAATATCAGCCAAATATCAGCCAACGGAGAATATTTCTCGCCAATACAATGCTACTTCAGACTGTGTAGACGATTGAACAGTTTACTCCGCGCTCGCCAAGCACAAAATGCATATAATCAGTCCCTTACCAAGCTCGTCCTAACATATGACACAGAGACTTGAAATATATTAATGAGAAATAGGCAGGAATCATTCCGCTTGGTAAGCAGTCGCTTCCTTCTATAACTAGAGCTGACCCCCGAGAACATCGAATATTTACTAAAAAGTATTTGAAGTATTTTTCTTTCCTAAACTAGGAAATAGTTGAATAGTTCGGGCGAGTTGACCACCTGGGATGGTGCTTAGGGGACTGATATTAGTCTCTGTTAAAACACGCGCATGTAGAGAACTACCAAAGTCAAAGTGCTTAATGTCAAATTTGCAAAGGAAACAGAAAAATAATGAGGAGAAATACAAGGGTATGCTTTTGTTAGCCAACTCACCTCGCATAACGATCCAGGTCATAGCTGGTGAAGTCTTGATAATTGTTGTCCTCATTGTCCGGCAGTTCGGTAGTCAGACTCTGTGTATTCTGCGCTGCGAACGAACGACCCATCGCGGACGTGTTGGCGCTCCAAGTATTGCAGGGATGTGGATGATGACGCATTTGCACCGACTGTAGGCTACAGCCATCGTCCGTACCGCCAGAGGTATGGAAGAAGTCTGGCTGTGGCGTCGTAGATTTTAACGACAAGCAATCATTGAACTTGGACGTAACATAGGCGGCTGTGCTGTACAAATCATGTTCACTCGGACTGGCCGGGCAATTACTATAGATGGGATTCGGCATTTTTTGCTGCGCATCGAACAGGAAATCCGGCAACATGACACGCTTCACTGTAAGCGTTGTAAAATCAATGGCTGCTGGACTCTCCTTCAGCAATGAGTCCACATTGTAGTGTTGCACCGGGTGATTGTCCACGGCCAATAGTATATCGCCGCCACGTAACGAACCGGTGCGATGTGCTGGACTGCCGGGTTTCACATCGGATATAACAAAACCACCATGACTAGAACCATTCACGCTAATACCCAGTCCCGATTTGCCGGCACGCAACAATTTCACATTATACACACCGCTTGATGGCACCACCGAGTCGGCCATATCGATTTCGATCTCCAACTCCAACCAATTGGCTGCTGGCGATTGTTGTGATTTCTGTGACTGCAGCGTGCGATTCTCACCCAACAACTGGCGCATCGTTTGCACATCCAAATTATACATTTTATTGATGGCCACAATGCGATCGCCCTTCTGTATGGAGCCACTACGATCGGCCACCGAATCGGGCAACACTTGCGCAATTGTGACGGCGCGTCCGCATACAGTCGACGGGCCGAGTACTATGCCGGAACCTTGACTGCAGTCCAGCAGCACCGGAAATGTTTCAGAGCGACAAATACCAATGGCGCTGGGATGATGTAGCGTCGTGCCAATCTGCGCTGCGCTGATGATGCCGCCAACTCCAGCCGAAGAAGCAGCACTGCTATTGACACCGGTGCTGCTGCCGCTGGCGCTACTACCGGCACTAGCACTGCTGGCTGTGCCACTGTTGCTGCCGGTGCTGCCACCGCCATTGCAGCTGTTACTGCCGACGCCGCAGCCTCCGGCGTTCGCACTACCCGCTCCGCCGCCAGCGCTGCCTCCAGCACCACCACCACCATCAAGTGGGAGCGAACTTTTTCGTACGAAACGTTGGCGCTGCCGTGACTTGCGTGACTCCAATGTGCTGAAACCATACTTCGGACTGCCGAGCGTGGTGTGACCTAAAAGCGCAAAAGTGTGGAAAATGTGTGGAGAATTAATACAAAAAAGAACAACAAACAAAAATTGGAAAATAGAAAATTGTTAAGTGAAGATAAGTGGGTGTGTGTGTATGTATTAGTGTGTGTGTGAGTGCGTATGATGGGGGGAGCTATGAATTGTGAGTTTTGTGGCGGTTGAGTGAAAGTTCTGTGCATTTCCAACCAAACTTGCCCCCGTCGCTATTTTTAGCGACCCCATCAATATTGTTTAATGGAAATTAAGTGCTCACTCGCACGCGCACACGTTTACGAGATTTCAAAGATTTGCAGGTCTTTTCATTGTATCTTAGCTTTTTATGCTTTTTTCACTTTCCAACATTTCATCCGTTTCTGATGCCCCATCAACGGGTGAACTGTGCGCGTGCAACAAACACATCGTTTAAGCAGATTCTGAAAGTGAAGCGTTCACTAAATTCGACAACCAATAAATATTTCAATAAAATTCCGAAACACGAAAAAACTATTTTTTTTTTAACATTTAACATTTTTTTCTTTGTGTGCACCAAAATATGTAATGCATTTATGTTCGATGTCGAAGTTGTTCCTACAACTCGATGCTGTTACCCAAAATCCCCACAAGTCAAAGAGTTACGCATGTTTGGTTGGGAGGTGAACGAAGGAGGAGGAGGAGGAGGAGGAGAGCTTTATCGAATGCATCTGCGTGACGCCGTTAAATCGCCCGATTTGTAGGATGTGACCTTTTAGGCAATTTTAAAATGTTTTCCAATATCTGTCTTCTAAACAATTTTTATGTTTGACTTAATTTATTGCTTTGTGAGTGAAAATATACTACCCATTCAAAATAGTTTACAGTGAGTGTCACTGAAAATCGTACAGTTGCGTTAGGCAATATTTACTTTTTTCGTAAATTTCTTTTAAAAATATGGTTTATATGCGCACAAAAACTGTGTGAATAAAACTCAGCAAATTTTTACGTACTGAAAATTCCACAAGTTAAATTTGGCAAAGATTTTAGCATCATACCATTCATCCAATTTCTCTACAGGTGGGTCCAAAATGGCAGAAGGAGCAGAAGCAGCCGTCTTTTGTCCGCAATTTGAACTCAAAAAGTCTTTCAGACTCCCTAATTACTATAGTATATTTCAAGCCAAAATCTATGCTGAAAAAAAGCAGTTCTCCAACCTCCATAGAAATTTGAGTAGATCTTGTGGTGCCAAGGAACCAAGCTGGCCGCTTCTTAACACACCAGTGCCACAGACCTCAAGCCTGATTCGAGCGAAAGCCAGGCAGACGCACAGAAAGTCGTCCGCTGCCTCATCCTCCTCTCCACATGCTGGGCAGAGTGCACTGTCTGAGATGCCCATCTTTTCCATGTGCTTTGCCCATAGAAAGTGGCCCGTCATCAGTCCAAACCGCCAAACTACCGACAGTCCCTTCTGGTTAATTACGGGAGGATTTGCGACAGTCGGTCGGGCATACCAGGTAACATCAGTTTTGCCCATCTGCAGCCTCTGTCAGCCTGCCAAACGCGCTTGTGAGTTGCAGTAACCCGTTTGCTGGCTTTAATGGCTGCAGAAGTCAGTGGCAGAACGTGCTGCGGGCCAAAGAAGTAGGCCTCAGAGCTCATTCTAGCTAAAGAGTCAGAGGTCTCGTTACCCGCAATACCCACGTGTCCCGCGACCCATGTTAGCATCAGGTTATTATGTCTACCGACATAGTTCAGCCCGGATGTACAGGACTCAACTAGACTTGAAGTGATTGGCGGGCTGTCTATGGCCATGAGCGCAGCTTTGCTATCGCTGCAGACACATACATATCTGCCTCTTCACCTGTTTTCCACAACAAAGTTCATTGCTTCTTGAACAGCATAACCACTCTTAATACTGGGACAAACATTTTCATTGCTAACCAAGTTGTTATTAAAGCAATTATGGCTCCTTGGACTAACTCGGAATGTGTTCAACAGTGCAGTTCCGAAATAGATGAACTCTATGGTAATGGGCAGGCTATTATTCACTGGATACCAGGACTTAAAAGAATAGAAAAAAATGAGAGAGCACGTCAGACATGTACCCATCAGTCCCCTTTCTGAAAACAGCACTATTAGATTGGGGAATAAGTTCATAACGTTTTTATATTTCCTTTTACTTTACAACGCTTTGTTTGCTGTTTAGCAAAGGGTAAGTATCCATTCAATAGAACTCTTTCTGCTCTACAAAACTATGTTAATTTTATTTTTGAGTTATTTAATTGTTTATTAGTTTTGAGTCTTAGAAATGAACACCCAGGAGGCAAAAATCAAAATTTTCGACACCTGCTTTACTCTGCTTTCCATCGAAATCAAAAGTAGCCGAAGCAGCACGGGACATTTGCGACGTGTATAGAGAAGGTGTCATAGGCGAGTCTGCAGCACGGAAATGGTTTGCAAAGTTCAAAAATGACGACTTTGACGACGATGATACGTCCCGCAGTGGAAGGTCTTCTGAATTCGATGAAGAACGTCTCAAATCACTTTTGTAGGTGAACTAACGCCAAACCAGTCGTGAATTGGCAGAAAAAAATGACCTACTATCGTAATACGATCCTCAATGTCCTTCATTCAATGGGATTTACCGAAAAATTGAAAAATCTCGAGCTCACCGAAAAAAACAAAGAAAGTCGCCTTCAAATTACTTCTCAGCATCACGCCCACCATCGAGCAACCTGCGGGGTGTAAGCAGCACTTTTTGTACCGAATCGTCACGGGAGATAAGGAATGGCGCAAAAAAGAAGTGGGTGACTCCAGAAGATACGCCAAAGCCGAGAGTCAAGCCGAATCTTCTTCCAAGGAAGGTCACGAAATGTGTTTGGTGGGACTGGGAGGGCATGGTGCACTGGAAAATGCTCAAAAAGAATGCCAAGGTCAACACGGAGGTCTACATTGCCCAGCTACACCACGTGAGTCTGAAAAAACCTGATCGACATAGTCAAACCATGCTCCTTCACGATAACGCCAAGGTCCATGTTGCACATGTCGTCAAAGTCGCACTCCAAGAGCTCTAATGGAAGGTTCTTCAGCGTCCGCTGTATTCTCCGATTACCATCTTTCCCGCTCCCTGTCAAACCATATGAAGGATGTTGCCTTCGATAACAAAGTGGTCTTTAAAAACTGGCTCAACAACTTCTTTGCCACCAGACCAGGCGATTTTTGGCAGAACAACATCAACAAATTGGTCGAGAGTGGGAAGAGGCTGTAAACAGCAACAGCGAATATATAATTTATTCCCTTATTGATGTAATTATGGTTTTTGTTTAAATAAAAGTCGTCGGTAAAAACGCTAAGCTGTTATACCCCAACCTAATACTTGGAATTAATAAATAAGTGTCTTATAAAAGGTGGTTAAGTTTCAAGGGCCGGTGTCGATTTTGAATAAAATACAATTGTTTTAAGAAATTATTGTCACTTCTCTTTATTATGATAATATTGGTACAGCTCAATTACGTATGGAATAATCTATCGGCCAAATGGCTGCCGCGGCCTCGGCGGCACACCTCCATCCGATGGTCAAAATTTTCGACGATGCTGAGGCATAAGTGAGGTTCTATGCCGTTAATGTGCCGAATTATCTCATCCTTTAGCTCTTAAATTGTTGTTGGCTTATCGACGTACACCTCTTCTTTCAAATAACCCCAAAAAAAGAAGTCCAACGGTGTCGTTGACGTTTAAGTGTGGTTCACATTCAACATCGGCCCTTGAAATTTAGCCACCCTTTATACATAAATGTAGTTTCTTGAAGGAAATAAGAATATTTTATGCCTCGAAATATCCATAAGTCGAACATTTCCACTGGTTGTTCAAGTTGTTTTTGCTGTGCGTTGACTTTTTTCTTTTAGATGTTAATTGAAGGGTCCGATTTTTTCTAATTTTGTGTTAATCTTCTTAACTGATTCGTCATAATCGTCAGTAAAATTATTACCAAGCGCTTGGCCGCTTTATACATTTTTGATTTTACGATTTTTCACTACTCCCGGTCAATAAAAAAAACATTTTATTAATGACTGGAAATGTTTTTAAAAAGTAGTGTGCCTTTTAGCTATTCAAAATGTTATACTTGTAATATTCTGAAATAATGTAATTGAATGGGCTCAGCGGGTAGTCCAACATAACGAAAAAGCGATTTCAAATTACCTGTTTAGCATCTGGTATAATTTAAATAATTGAGAAAGGACAGATAGCATTTTTTTGCGTTCGGGAGACCCTCTATGAGTCCTGCCTAAAATCAAATATTATACAACGTCTCTCTCATTACTTAATAGCCACACCTCGTATGTCTGCCAAATAAACATAATTTCCCTAACAAATAATTTTATCTCAAAATACGCAGCGGGTAGAGTTTCGGAAAACATTTGAAATTTCCCACAAACGAGCGGCTAACAAGTTAAAATAGCTTATCGAAATAATAACTATAAATTTTTTCCGCATTTGCATCTTAAATTGCACACGGACAAGTAATAAAACTCAATAAAGTCCCTCTATCCACTGCAACTACTTCGAATGATCAAAAGAAATTTGTGGAAATAAAAAATTAAAAATAGCAAATGACTTTATGCCGCAGTGCCTGCCACATTTGAAGTGTGTCTTCCCGATTTAATGGAGTTCTCGCAAAGAACCAACTTTGAAAACTTAATCTATGGGTTTTTGGCTGTCTGTGCAACCTCCCACACCTCGATAGTGCGTGACCAACCATTCACTTTACTTTCGTCATAAGGTAATTTTTTATACGCATCTTAAATGTATAAGTGTATGAGAATGTGCGTGTATGTGCGTGTGGTTGTATTATTTTATGATCAGCAAATGTCACAAACTTCTATTGACATAAGTCAAATTGTGCGGCTGACTGCGGCCTCGCCATGCCAACTCTTAAGTTTGCAGGCGATGATCGTTTTGATGTGGGCGCCGTTGCTGAGTTGTCTATTTTTTGTTCTAATGGGTGCGTGAATTGTGCTCTAAACCAGCGAAATAGTATTAGACTTTGTTTGTGCGCGGAATATTGAGAAATCATTGAGTTCGATCCGCACTACGGCCGGGTATGTAACATCAAAGTAGCAAAAATTGGCGATCGTCATGCAATTAAAAGCTTTTTTGTTTTGGTTTCGAAAAATTAAATGCTTACTAACTAACAATTGTTATTTGTGTTAATGGCTATGTATGACGGCATATGGCGTGCCCCAGCCTTTGATTTTCTAATACAAATCAATTTGAACTGGCAATTTTCAAAGCAGTTTTCTTGGCATGAAATTTCTCAGAATAATTCGCACTCACATTTTTTCCATTCCTTATTAATACCCTGCGCACTTAGCCGGCTCTATGCGGCCTAATCTCGATAATCTGTGGATTTGTCGTGGACGGTGACGACATTCTTCTAAATACAAATATTTTGAGGGAAAATAAAAATCGAGCCAAAATACTCGATACTAACCGCATGTAGACACTTTCTATATTGTAGATTGGGTAAAAAAATATTTTTTCTCAGAAACTTTTTATCTCCATTGAGTAAAAATTGAATAAATCATAGTAGTAATCAATAATTTATAGGGAGCTTCTTTTCTTCGCTAGCAGCATTTGTCACTATTTGTCATAAACTGTGTTTTTGATTTTGTTTTTTGGAATTAAACTACCATTATTATTTGAAAAAAGTTAATAGTGACTGAAAAATCTTAACTTAAGTAGTCAATTCTGAGTGATAAACAGCCATTCGCGGCCAGAAGTCTTCGGAAAATTGAGCAAAACCAACCGCCCAAGGCTAAGACAGTGCGAGCTGTTGTTGTTGTTGTAGCAGTAAGAGAAGTCCCGTCAGTGTAGAGTATACCACCGGTTGTCTTCGTCTCATCTAAAGGTAGGCCCATGAAACCTGCCGTTTCGACAGGTTGGGTCAGAGGGAGAGGGGTGTTAGATGAGTGGGTTTTAAAGGGCATGTGAAAAAGTGGTTAGTGTCGTGCGGGGGGCCTACACATGCCGGAGATAAGTTTGGTATGTCGGGGTCAATTCTGGATAAGTAGGAGTTTAACCTGCTACAGTACCCAGAACGTAATTGTGCCAGGGTTACACGTGTCTCACGAGGAAGCTGGAGCTCTTCATCTGCAATGGATGGTGGTTGGACGGCATTCACTGGACGGGAGCTTATGAAGATGGTAACAGTCTCCCGGTAAATGTCGTTTAATGTCTGTCTACACACTGTTTGGTCCAGTAGGTGTGTGTTTGTTTTGTCCAGGATCTCGTCGGCGTAGTGTAGTTGATGTCTCCTGACGTGCCGGGAGGCGGCTCAGGCTCAAGCAGGTGTCTGCAAGGGTGAAGCCTGCAGTAGCACCCTAGTAGAAACTTTCTGCTGAGCAGTTTGTTGTGCTATTTTACTGAAAGCAGCTGTACCTCGTTGTGAAGGTGTTGTATTGGAGGAGGCAGCCCGTCGCTGTCCGAATGGCAGTGTTTTGGCATGTCTGGAGGTTTATCCACTGCGTGTCACTAGTTCCAGGCGACCAGACAGGCGCAACATAGTTTAGAACTAGCCGGCCAATTGCCTTAAATGTCGATAGCAACATTTCTGTGTCATTTTGGACTTTAGTGGCAATTGCGGTTGTGTGCGCAGAGAAGGAGAGCAATTGTCGAAGGTTACAACCAAAATTTTGGGATTGTTAACAGTCGGAATTGGTGTGCCATCGACTTTTACCTTGAGTTGCAGTTTCACCTCTTTTGCCCAGGTGGTAAAGAGGGTCGCCGTGCATTTAGTGGGGGAAAGTTGTAGATTCCTCGCAGTGAAAACGCGAGAAAGGTCGGTGAGGTAGTTGTTCACTTTGGAGCACCAGCCATCGATGTCATTGCCCGATGCCATTATCGTGCAGTCGTCAGCGTATGTGACCAGGGAGACTCCCTCTGGTGGCTGGGGGAGTTTCGAAATGTAGAAGTTCCCATTGGCAGCCGGTTTTACGTTACCGGAATGACTCGGGTTTTTCCCGACCAAAGGCTGCCGCCTTAGTAAACTAGCCTTGTCCAGTGAACAGTCTATTTAAACAGTGCGAGCTCTCGCTTATCAGCTACCACAAGAGAGTTTTTGAACACTCAAAAGATCGAATTATTGGGTCATGTTCAAGTTTCAAACTTTTTGCTAATTAAAAAAAAATAAAAAAATTCAACAAATTTTCATAAAAATATTAAATCAGAATTTGTAGAAAAATTTCAAACTTAAAGGGGCTTAAAAACCGCGTTAACATGACATTTGTGTTTTTTTTTTGCAGACGGTGTTGAGTGTATTATTTCACATAAGAATTAAAAATTGTTAAAAAAATTAAATAAATTAAATTTCGAGCATTCATTGCCGTAATTGCACAATGGTAATGGACTAAAATTTCCACACTGTCACACACATTTTTTTTTTTTTTTTCAAAAAATGAAACATTAAAAATAAAATAAATAAAAATACGTGTTAAAGAGCGAAACACTGCAGAGAGCATTTGTTCGTTATGGCGCAAAATTAATTACTCTATCAGAAGATTTATAATTTTGACTACTTACGTCACTCATAGTCGACTTACGACTCTCGGAGGTTTGCCACTGCCTGTCAAGAGGCGGCCGGCATTGGAAAAAAAGGTTTTTTATCACTTATTTTATTTACATTTTTTTATTGCAATTTATTTATTATTTTTGCATATTTTTATATGAGTTGCAGTTTTGAAAGTATTCACCAAAAAGGGGAGGAAGATAATTGATTTTGAAGAACCGAAAAGCAAATTTCGTAATTTGCACAGGTTTTCCCTTAAATAATGATTTTAGAGTATAAATTTAGCAATCTTGGAAAAAAAAATAAAACTACCTGCCATGTACATCTTGTTTGAATGTGGCCCATAGCTGAGCTATTTGTTCATTAAATGAGGCTCGATGGAGACTTTGTTTTCACGAGCCTCCTTAGTTCGAATGAGTAATATTTTCATTGGCTATTCAAAAACAAACGAGAAACACAATTTTTAAAAAATGAAGCGGAGTGCGAAATGTAAATAAACGTCAGCTCGACAGCTGGTTCTGTCAATTTCACTTACAGCTCAGTAGCGGGCCGCATATACCCAATCTTCTGTATTCCTTCAACCATGGCAAATAATTAATAAATATTAAATGTTTCTAGTTTCGGCGCTTTCACACCGAAAGAACTGTTGGAAGTTTTATTTCCAAACAAACTGAGCAGCTGGTATCGAACCGGCCTTCGCCAAATTTTTTTGGCAAGACTGTCACTGTAAAAAAAGCTTCGAGCCATGTTATAGTCCTTCGATAAAATTTAAATTTTCATTATCACGATCAATAAGTTCGGGTTAGAATGTTTACACTCTGAGGAGCTGAGGAGAGAGGTGTGTTTGTGCGCTTTTATCTTTTAGTCCTATCCTGATTTATTTATTAAAAGCTGAGACTCCAGAATGTACCTATCTGGGCCTGACCCGAGATGCTGCTGAAAGGCAGTTTTAATTACCAAGGCTATCCACCGTCGCTTGGACTACCAGGTAGATCTCAGTAGGGCCCCCAGATAATATGCCAGCACACAGTAAGTCAAAAGCCAGCTGAGAGTTGTAAGTATTAAGACGGGCTTAATGGCAAAGTTAGGGGCTAAATGTCATTTAATGAACAAATATGTAGTAAGAAGAGTTGCTCAGGGCTCAAGCCGTCGTGAGTGTTATAGTTGCTATGGAGCTGACTTGAATGAGAAGCCGCAGCTACCATCGGTAAAAGGCTGACTGTAGTAAGCAAGCCGCGTGTGATTTCAGCTGTTGACGATGCAAAATCAGTTGAAAACTAGGATAGGTTAGGTTAGCCAGGTTACTTGTCTAAGATAAGACACTCGGTAGCCTTAAGGCCCATTGTGATACCTGCATTAACTAAGTTGCTTAAACCACTTAGATATTTTCACGAAGGTAACTAGTCCCTCCAAGGAGAGTTGAAAACTGAAGATGACATTTTAAATTTTATTATTTATACAATTTATTGAAAAAAATATTTGTAATATGAAGAAAATTTTCAATTTTGCTCTAAAATCTGAAAGGTTAAGCATGACATAAAATTAAAAAAAATATATTTATGAAAATAAACACCGCCGTTTAACTAACTTCCCTCCTCTTCTTGACAAAATAATGAATTCAATTTTACCCAATCTTTGAAAAAACTACGCATATTACAAAAACACACACATACTTATAAACATATGTTTTCCCTGATATGCCTGCCTTTAGGCGCCAAACAATGCCCGTTACCGCAAAATGTTGTTAGCAGTCGTGCAACATCGCGCCAGCAACATGACAACGCCATTGTTAAGTGCCACACAGCGCACAAATGTCGCATAAATCAAAAACTTGCAACTTTTTGGTTTTCAGAAAAGAGAGAACTGAGTGAAAATCGTATCGTATGTAAATTTTGGAATCATTTCCAGCCACAGAACTATGGTAGAATGCGACAGTATATACAGTGGCGGTCAAAATAATAGACGCGAGTCATGTTGCAGGATTTTGATTATTTATTTACTTTTTATAATTTGTTTTTTACTTTTTTATATATATTTATACTTTTTACCACAACATATTTCATGGCAAGAGTACTACGGGGGCACTGCAATTAATTGATACTCATAGTGTAGACCACGACCTGCGAAAAATTTCAAAAACTTAAAGGAAGAAAACCCATCTACAGCTATCCGGTGCTGTTGATGTAGTGGATAATAGAAACGAGATCTAGGTTGGAGAACTGTCTCAGGCTATACCCAAAAGGCACACTAAGAAACCTAAAGCGCCTAGTCGCCAAACCCGGACATTTGCAAAAAAAGTGTTCGACAGTCAATTTCTCAGCCGATTCCCTACAGCTTCTGCAGTGGAAGTTGTACGGAAGCTCAAGCTTCCCCGCATGAGTTCCGACCATCAATGACCCGTGACCACCACCGCTATGAGTTTGGAACGTGAATGGCGTAGGACCCCTAGCACTTTAAGCGTCCTAGTTCTGTCGTACTGAGGCCAAAGTGTTTTGAGATATGTAGTACACGATAAGATAGAACTCCAACTGTCTAGCGCTTTTTTAAGAAAGAAATTGTGCAGGTTCCCTTTAACAACGGTTAAGCGACAACGATTTCTGAGATGGGGAAAAATAAAACCGGTTCTGTTGACATCGACAATTTCATATGCCTATGCTCCTATGCCCTGGAACCCCGATAAGAAGAATTTTTCCTGCACATTCGAGGAGTTTGATTTCCTCCTTACAGGAGTTGACCAGAAGAGAGCTGCAACATGGCGACGACAGGCCTTGATCGCAACCGATAGTCAAGGAAAAGATACGAGGGCGGTTCAATAAGCACCCATCATGGATGACAGAGTGCGTACCTGACGGAAATTGAAGACAGCATCGTGTGCTGACATCTATCAAACGACAGCAAAACAAATTTCAAACTGATTGATGGGTTATTTTGGATTTGGCAGCTATTCGAGTAAGACGTGTTTCGTGGTTTTCACTAAGATGGAAAAAGAGCAGTATCGTTCTGTAATTCGCTTTTTGTTTTTGGATGGGAAAAAATGCGAGGAGATAAAAGCAAAGTTGGATGCTGTCTATAGGGACGCTGCACCATCTATGACCACAGTTAGATATAGTTCAACGAATTTAAATGTGGGTGAACATCCATTTTTGATGAGCAGCAACCAAGGCGGCCGGCAGACGTGGTTACCGAGGAAATCATTCAAAAAGTCCACGATATGATTCTCGCTGATCGACGAACGAAAGTGCGCGAAGTAACAAAGGCCATAGGTGTGTCGACCGAAACGGCGATTAATATTTTGCATGATAAGTGGACGATGGGAACATTGTCGGCCCGATAGGTGGCGCGATTGCTCATAAGAAACAACAAGCAAATGCGGTTGTTATCTTCGAATCAGTGTTTGAAGCAATTTAAGTGAGATCCGAAGGAATTTTGGCGTCGAGTTGACACAGTTGTTGAAACCTGCATTCATCATTACACACCAGAAACAATGAAATTCTCCCCGTGAATCTGCTCCAAAGAAGGCGAAGACAGTCCCATCGGCTGGAAAGGTCATGGCGACGATTGTTTAGGATGCGCACGTCGTCCTCCTCATGGATTTTTTTAGAAAAGGGAAGAACGATAACTGGACAATAATGCAGCGAGTTATTGAACCGCTTTAAGAAAAAATTGAAGAAGACTCGTCCGCATTTGGTGAAAAAGAAGGTGCTGTTTCGCCACGATAATGCACCAGCACATCCGTATGGAGTTATCGTCGCCAAACTGCATGAATTGCGTTATGAATTGTTGCCGCACCCCCCATATTCACCCCATGCTCTGGCTCCCTGCGACTTTTTCTTGTTACCTAACATGAAGAAATGGCTCGCGGAAAAAAATTTCGTTCAAACGAGGAAGTCATCGGCGAGTCAGACGAATGTATTTTGGAGAGTTCAACAAATCCTATTTTTTGGAGAGGTTAAAAAAATGGCCGGAGCGTTGGGAGTAGTGTATCTTTCTAAGAAGGGACTATGTTGAAAAAAAAAAAAAAAATTAAAAAATGTTGCCTTCATTTCTAACACGGGCACTTATTGAACCCCCCTCGTATGTCTCCCTCCCAACAGCGTTCCCTAAGTATTTTGCTGAAGAGTCGCGATGATCTCTGTTGAAAAACCTACTAGTGTTCAGCAGTTTAAAGGAGACTGAAATGTACAAACTTTGTACAAAATTCCCATTTCAGTGTTCCCAGGTAGGTATTAACGGGTTTGGCAATGTGAGGCCGAGCATGTCATGCAGTAAAATCACTTTTTCATGTCTTTTTGCGTATTGCGGCCACTTTTCGTGCAGTGCTCTGTTCAATCGCATCAATTGACGTCGATACCGATCCCCAGTGATGGTTTCGCTTGGTTTTAACAGTTCATAATAAATAACACGAACTTGGCCCCACCAAATACATAGCATACCCTTCGCAGCGTGAATATTCGGCCGAGCCGACGACGTAGAAGCATGACCGGGCAGTCCCCATGACTTTATTTTCTTTGGATTGCTGTAAAGAATCCATTTTTCAGCACCCGTCACGATGCGATGAAGAAAACCCTTCCTCCCTTCCTTTTTTGCCGCTGGAGCAGTTGTTCACAGGCGAAAAAACGACGTTCAACATCCCTTGGTTTTAACTCATAAAGACCCCAAGTCCCCTGTTTCTGAATCATTCCCAAAGTATGCAATCGCTTGGAAATGGATTGATGGATTGGCGGGTAACTTCTAATACTGAAGCAAGCTCGGATCCTCATTGAGCAATGCCTCCAATTCAGCGTCTTCGAAGGTTTTTGACCTTCCTTCACGCGGACGGGCGGACGGTCGTCAACATTAAAATCACCGTATTTGAAGCGACGGAATCAATCTCGTTACATTGTTTCACTTAAAGCAGCATCTCCATAAACTTTTTGTGTAGATGCGCTTCAGCTGCCGTTTTTCGTTTTTTTCGAATGAAAGAGGGAAATCAACACTTCCCGCAAATAACGATTATTCGGCACAAAATCAGACATTTTCACAAAACCAAATGTGTTTGATACCAAAAGAAAATCACTAATGTGTCGAAGAATTGGTTTACCATAGGGCTAAGCTTGGTTTATTACGTTTCGGTTATGTTAGCATCGATTAGCACACTCTGCTGGCGGCATCTATTGACAAACAGTGGGAACTTAGTTGCGCACCTAATAAATGATTGGTACTATGCATTTTCTTCCAAGCATTTAAAAAATATTTCACACATCCACTTAATAACCGAAAATTCATATAAAAAAAAATAAGTAGTCAAATCAATTATTTTGACCGCCACTGTATATATATGTATGAATAAATATAAAAAAAGCAACAACAACATAATCGTACATCAACAAATCGTCTGCACGCAGCTGTCAACGCAACGCTGACAAACAACAGCATAAAAAAAATCAAAAACTAAACTAAAGCGCCAAGTAAAAGTCAAATTGTAGACGAGAGAAATTACACAAGCAACAAATACATTGCGCTCGCCCTACACCCCACATCCGCCCCCAGCGAGACGTACCTCGTCGCGACAACGCGTGTGCCGGCATAATTTGCATTTGCGTGTAGCCGCGGCCTGTGTTCGCATCCAACATTGTCATCACTTCGTCCGGACTGTAGGCTGAGTTCTCGATTAGGGTGTCGTCGATGGAGAGCACTTGATCACCCACTGACAAGGCGCCACATCTACAATGAAGAAAATGAAGCACAAAATTTCATTTACACACACAAGAAAGACGTTAGAGAAAATGTTTTAAATTACATACATACACACACATGCACATACATATGTACATACATACGTACATATGCGCAAATGTACACGCGCAAAAACTGAAATGCTTATTCTATGGAACTTATTTTCGTCACGAGCATCTCTCACCTGTCTGCGATGCTGGCTGGCATTATGCTCGCTATGTAAATGCCCGCAGCGCTAACCTCGTCGATTTTCGTGTGATCCATATGACTGGCCGCCGGATAGTTGCACAACACCAAGCCCAATTTATCATTCATGGGTCGCTCGATTTCAATCAATAGTGGGCCCATTGAGAACTCAACACTCTGCACCACGGACACGTCATATTCGACAGTGAGATTTGTGTAACCGGAAACGTGTCCGCCGCATTTAATGATCTGTTGCGCCTCTGCCAAAGTTTTGCCAATGAGCGATAGCTTAAAATAAATTAAAAACAAAAACAACAAATCACAGAAAAACAAATATTTGTAAGTAGGAACTTTCATGAAACCAGCTGCGCATTGTCAAATGTGCCATTGAGGACACGCGCACATCCGCACATTCGCTTTCATTCTCTGTTGCTCACTCATCAACACTTTTTTTCTATGGAATACTCACATTATCCACACGCAGCAGCCGATCGCCCGGCTTGATGCGTCCGGTCTTGTAGACGGGTCCATGTGGCCGTACGTGCGTAACGATCAATGGGAAATCGCCACCGCCCCTTAAAGTTAAACCCAAGCAGCCGCTTTCGCGTTCCACGGTGATTTGCGCCAATTTCGATGTGACACACAAACTATTCTGGGAGACTGTAGCGAGTTGGCAGCGATGACGAAAGACAGCAGAGATATGCAGGAGTGTAGCGCATTTGCAATGCATTCCGTATTAAATCCATGTAAACAATGGATTATAGCCAGCGCAACAACAACAAGTGTGCGTTGAGATTCCATTCAATGGGCCAATCAGAAATGTTGGCACATCGATTGGCGTGCCGTTGATGTTTTTGTCGATGGATGGATCGACAGTTGGTAAGATGCATCGGAAATTCCATTTAGGTCAGGTGATGACGGGCAGACATAAAACCAAGTGGCGAAAAGTGTTGGCGTTAATTGTTGAGAAATTTGCGTAGAATCAAAGAACATAGACCGTGAAAGGAAAAAAAATTGTAAGTTAAAATATTTCCATATCGGATTTTATTGAACGATTATTCACTTGTGAAATATGTACGCACACCCAGCAACATAAGTCTGCGAACAGGGAGTGATTAGTGCTACAAAATTCACAATGATTTTTGTGTCAAAATTTTTTCGCAATTTTTTATAAAATATAAAATAATAGAATGTAAATCAAGGTTTAAAACTTTCAAAAAAATACCAGAAAATTCAACGAATTATTGGGTTGGGAATAAGTTCATAACGTTTTTATACGAGGTGTGTTCAAAAAGTGTCGAGAATTTTGTGTATTTTTTTAAATTATTTATTTATTCATTAATATCTAAAGGGTGATATTTTAAGAGCTATAGGAAAGTTTTTCAAAAAACACACGTAAAATTCAGAAAAATGCATGAAATTTTTATTTAAATCGATAGTAAAGTCCATATAATTTAATGTTTGAAGATAATTTCATGCAAATGTTGACCGCGACTGCGCTTCAAATGGTCCATCCGCTTAGTCAAATTTTGGCATACTCTTTCCAATGTTTCGGCCGGTATCTCACATATAAATGCTTTAATGTTGTCTTCCGATGCGTTAATTGAAGCAGGATTATCTGAATAGACATGAGCTTTAAGATAGCCCCACAAAAAATAATCTAAAGGCGTTATATCGCACGATCTGGGTGGCCAATTGATAGGTCTCGAACGTGAAATAAAATATTCACCGAACTCGCCTCTCAAAAAGTCCATTGTTACGCGTGCTGTGTGGCATGTGGCACCGTCTTGCTGAAACCACATGTCATGTTAGTCAAGCTCTTGCATTTTGGGCAAAAAAAAGTTGGATATCATTTCACGGTAGCGCTCACCATTCACAGTTACGTTACAATTCGCAGCATCTCTGAAAAAGTGCGGTCCAATGATACCTCCAGCCAATAAGCAGCACCAAGCTGTGACCTTTTCTGGATACATTGGTAGCTCTTGCAATTCTTCTGGCTGATCTTCACTCCAAAATCTACAATTCTGCTTATTTACGTACCCATTGATCCAAAAATGAGCTTCGTCGCTGAACACAAGTAATTCGATAAAAAAGTGGATCTTAAACTTTCTCAACAGAACACGCATTTTTATAATAAAATTCAATGATTTGCAAGCGTTGTTCGCTTGTAAGACGACTCATGGTTAAATTATAGACCAAACTGAAGATGTTTGACAGTGAAACAAAACACGAAAAGTGCGTCAGCTGTATAAACCAACTAAAGATAATAGCTAAAAAATCACCCTTTATTTGGTCCCCTTCAAAGTAATCCCCAGGAGATATTATGCACTTGTGCACTTGGAACGTTTTTTCCAATCTTCGAAGCACTTCAAAAAGTCATTTTTTTTATTCTGTTCAGCTCCTCCTTCAATGCCGTCTTTGTCTCGTCAATCGTAGCATAGCGTCGTCCTTTCATGGGCCTCTTCAGTTTCGGGAACAAGAAAAAGTCACAAGGGGCCAGATCTGTGGAATAAGGTGGCTGTGGCATCATTAGTGAGTTGCTTTTGGCCATAAAGTAGCGCACAAGCAACGATGTGTGAGCAGGGGTGTTATCGTGATGCAAGAGCTAATTTTTGTTCTTCCTGAAGTCCGGGCGTTTCTGGCGGGTTGCTTCGAGCAAATTGAGCAGGTAATATTCCTTATTGACCATTTCACCCTGTGGCAAGAACTCATGACGCACAACCCCCCTGCAATCGAAGAAAACGGCAAGCAAAACTTTTACATTCGACCGAACTTGACGCGCTTTTTTCGGTCTTGGTTCTTGCGTCAGCTTCCATTGAGATGACTGAGCTTTGGTTTCCACGTCATAACCACAAACCCACGATTCGTCACCAGTTATGATCCTCTGGAGCAGGGGACAGAGTCCAACATCTCATTAGCAATGTTCATGCGCTGCTGCTTTTAGTCGAAATTGAGCAGTTTTGGTACGAATTTTGCGGCGACCCGTCTCATGCCCAAATCATTGAAAAAATCGAATGGCACGAGCCAATCGATATGTCTAGGTCGTCAACAATTTCTCTAATGGTTATTCGACGATTGGCCAATACCCTTTTCTTCACTTCATCAATTTTTTCGTCTGTTGTTGAAGTGCTCGGGTGTTCGATCGCCTTTTCGTCGTTCACATCTTCTCGGCCTTCTGAGAACATTTTGCGTCGCTTTGGTCCAAAGTAGCTTCTCCGTATGATACCGCACTGAGTCGACATTCGGAATGCATCCGCGCACTTAATTTCGTTTTTCACACAAAATTTTATACAAGTTCTTTGGTCCATCTTTTTGAATAGGTAAAAATCAAAGACGAGCCGAAACACGTGCAAGCAAAGCAGCTATCAACAATTAACTAAACATTCAAAATGGTCGAACTGGTCGGCATGAGTGAGAGACATGAGTACCAACATATCGCCACAAAGAAAGCGAAATTCGAATATACGTAACCTGCGAAAATTTAAAATTAGCGATTCTTTTTGAACACATTTCGTATTTCCTTTTACTTTACAACGATTTGCTAGCTTGTTGGGCAAAGGGTAAGTTTTCATTCAATAGAACTCTTTCTGCTCTACAAAACTATGTTCTTTGTATTTTTGAGTTATTTAATTATTTATTAGTTTTGAGTCTTAGAAATGGAACACCCAGTAGGCAAAAATCAAAATTTTCGACACCTGCTCTTCTTTGCTTTTCATCGAAATCAAGAAGCTGCCGAAGCAGCACGAGACATTTGCGACGTGTATAGAGACGTGTCATAGGCGAGTCTGCAGTACGGAAATGGTTTGCAAAGTTCAAAAATGGCGAATGGCGACTTTGGCGTCGATGACACGTCCCGCAGCGGAAGGCCTTCCGAATTCGATGAAGAACGTAAACGGTCACTTTTGAAGGTAAACGGTCGCCAAACCAGTCGTAAATTGTCGAAAAAAATGAACTGCGATCATAAAACGATTCACAATCACCCTCAATCAATGGGATTCACCGAAAAATTGGAGACTGGGTGCCTCTCGAGCTCAACGAAAATAAACAAAGAAAGTCGCCTTCAAATTGCTTCTCAGCATCTCGCCCGCCATCGAGCAGTCCGCGGTCATAAACAGCGCTTTTTATACCGAATCGTCACGGGAGATGAGAAATGGTGCCTATACATTAATATGAAGCAAAGAAAGGAGTGGTGGCTCCAGGTGATATGCCAAAGCTGAGAGTCAAGCTGTATCTCCATCCAAAGAAAATCATGACATGTATTTGATGGGACCGGGAGGGCATGGAGCACTGGAAAATGCTCGAAAAGAATGCCAACACGAAGCTCTACATTGCCCAGCTACACCGCGTGAATGAGGCTGAAGAAACCTGATCGACATAGTTAAACCATACTCCTTCACGTGACCCATTCAACGCCAGGCCCACGTTAAACAAGTCGTCAAAGCCGCACTCCAAGAGCTTGAATGGGAGGTTTTTCAGCAGCCGCTGTATTCTCCGATTACCATCTTTTCCGCTCCCTGTCAAACCATATGAAGGGGGTGAATTGTTACCTTCGATAACAAAGAGGTCCTTAAAAACCAGCTCAACAATTTCTCTGACACCCCACCAGGGGATCTTTTGTGAAACGGCATCAACAAATTAGTTCAGATGTGAGAAGAGGTTGTAAACAGCAACGATGAATTAAAAAAAAAACGCTGCGAAGTTACTTCCGAACCCAATACAAAATTGTCTGCCAAAATTTTAAATTTTTTCATCCGAATTTTTAAAAGATCATTTAATTTCAATTAAATAAATTGCAAGAGTGAAGTGGCTCAAAATTCAAGATGATTTTTGGTATTTTTTTTCGCTAAATGTCTTGCCCATTTTTTCCCAACATACAAGGTGGCGCAAAATTAAACGTGAATTTTGTTTTTGAATAACTTTTTCACTAAATAAATAAAAACAAAATGTTTTTAAGTGATGGAAATCTTTATTTCGACCTTTACGCGCTCCTTTGCTGATCTGTTATTGTCTACTGCAGCTGTCGAGTTGACAAGTGTCAAATATGACTGACGTACGAAGCCATTTGCAAAAATAAAGAAAATCTTCCGAAAGGGTGATTAATTTTGCGCCACCTTGTGCATACATTAAAGGTGTCCAAATTTTTATTTGCTATTCGATTGACGTTAATTTTTTTATTCTTAAGCAATTTACACTGGGTGATTAATTTTGCGCCACCTTGTAAAAACCATTCCTTGTATGCGAAAAAAATCCACAAATCATAGGCTAACAACCATTACATCCTCCTAAACTGGCTGTTTGTGTAGTTTCCCATCAGATGGAATCATCGGCCTCTACTTCTTCAAAAATAAAGTAGGCGACACCATCTCTGCCAAAGGAGAGCTATGTATATAAGTGGATCGACAGATAAGCAACTTTTTATGGCCAAAATTTAGCGTAATTGATTTGAGCAACATCTGGTTTTAACTAGACGGATCTACGCGCCACATAGCAGACGAAACAATCAAAAAAAGTTGGCGGTTCCATTATTTAAAAAATTCGTGATATTAAATAGCCGCCAGTTGAGTTGTGATTTAATACCATTGGACTACTACTAGTAGAGCTTTTTGAATTCATTGGTCTATATGAATAAACCAATACTTTCTGGATGCCTTAAAAGTCGCTTTTAGGCGCGTTAAACAAACAAACGACCGGATTTAGTTTGAAAAAGTGCACGAAAATTGGTTTCATCGAACCTGTAATACGAGGGTCATCCTTGCAAAGTCAGAGGGATGGCACTACTGGCACGTATCGAGGTTATGTTTAGTTAGTAGCATCTTTTGGAAGAACACACAGCAAGCTTCAACCAGATCGGTAAATTTCTTTGTGTTTGGCATTCGTTTGAATCGAAGAAGTCGAGTGATTTTCAAGCAGAAGAAAAGCAGTAAGACAATAACCAAAAAAGTGGAAATAGGAAGAAGGGGATTTGTATTACAACGTGACGAATAACAGTAGCTAATTACGTTCCAATTAGCCGCTTCAAACTACTGATGAATTTCATCACGTGAGTGATATTTAAACTCGCAATAATATCAGCAGGTGTAGCAAAAAAGTGAGAGCCCAAATGTCTAAATCTTTGCCCTACGAGAGCAAGGCAGCTGAGATGATTCCACCTCCTCCTCCAGATAGCGTCTGCAAAAAGGACGTGAAGCAATCTCAAGTCTTACCTTATGGACACCTTGCGGACAATGTCCGGTAAGGATACCTACCAAATTCGAGAGCTGCAGCTTTGTTAGCCTTAGAAGTTCCCTCGAGCGCCTCCGATCTACCCGCGGCCAGAAGAATCTCGCGACTTTGCACTATTGCGCACTAGCCCAGCGCTCGCTCAGTTGACGCGAGGCCCATCTTATCAGGAGTAGACAACAGGTTCTCAACCGCACCCCAATCTTCTCGTTTTGCGATGAAACCATCTCCAGGAGACGAGATCATATTCCACCAATGATTGTTATAAAAGGAATATTTGCTCCTCCTATAAAGTCATAATACTACAATGAAATTCTGGGATCAACAAAGCTGCTTTCCAATTTGGTGGGCGTCTTTTCTAAACAACGCGCGTTAGGTATCCACGCTGTGAAACTTGGTTTATTTCGGTTCTTTCTGCAGCTTCAGTCTGAAGGATGAGGTGGAATCATCTCATCACCTGCTTCTCAGCTGTTCTGCTCCCGCTGGACTGAGCTTAAGGCATCTTAGCTCTCACTTGACTCGCTCCGCACTCACGGATTTAGTAGGCTTAGATATTGCCCAGCTAATGAATTTCATCAGCGGTATAAAGCAGTTAACACAGCTACAGAAGTAGTCGTTGTTCCGTCTTCTCCATAACCTTCGAAGCCAGCCTTCCTTCCTTCCTTCTCCAATCTTATCTTTTCTGTCATTCTACTTTCTATCTCTGAAATGGTTCCATAAGAGATGAATTTTTGTTTTTTCATCGAAGTGAGCCTTCTCATGGGCAGCCATGTAACCTAACCTAATGGTGATTACATTCTCAGGACAATATACCCTATTATCCGGTATCTGGCCAAGAACTATCACTTTAGCAGCTTTTTGAAAATTGTATAGCAAATAGTAAATGTTATTACAATAACACTACAGGGTTCCCAATATTCGACGGACCCATCTGGCAACCCTGTATCTTTTGACAGAGAAGTCAGATCGCTTAATGACATACCGCGTTGGAAGCGTCAGTCCAAGCAGATTTTTACCATGGAACAGTACACGCCACGTGAGCGCTCCCAAATTGTTGAAATTTACATTCAACAAAAGAAGTCAATTGTGAAAACTCAACGTGCGTATAAAAAATTAAATAATGTGAAAAGTGCGCCTTCTAAGAACACCATTAAACGTTTGTACGAAAGGTTTTCGATTGGTGATGCTCTTTCTAATCCAAAGAGGCCAAATCAAAACCGTCCAAAGTGTCACCAAGGACATCCCAAAATTGCCGTTCTCAGCAGTTGGGCATTGCTCGGACCACTTTACAACGAATTATCCGCATTGATTTGCATTTATTCCCGTATAAGATTCAATTGACGCAAAGATTGTTGCCTGCGGACAAGCCTCGTCGATTGGAACGGGCCCAAAGAGTCATCGAAATCCGTCGGGTCCGTCGAATATGGGCAACCACTATTTACGGCGATCAAAGTGAAAGATTATCTCTTTCGCCCCTTCAAACTAGTTTTCTCAGCCAAAACTAATTTATGAGGTCTTTTCGGTTGATTAGAGAACCAGAATTCACACGGAGCTAAATGAGGCGAATATTGAAGTACGTAGTAGCAATATGGGTCGAGATTTAGTCCGAATGGTAACCAAGAAGAAATGCATTTTAAGGCGTAGGATTATCGTGACGCAATATCGTATATAATTGCAGTATTAACGGCGCCAAAAAAAAGCACGAAAAACAATTTTCGAATAAATAAACATATGTACATATATATGGATTTACAAACTTCTAGTTGGAAAGAATTTAAAGTTAATCACAAAAAAATATTTTTCATTCCCTTATTTTACTTTTTTAAACCAAGCTTGTTTCCAGATCACCCTTTTCTTTTGTGAAATAGTAAGCCACCATCATTTCCCTAATCAATTTGTAACTACAAATACAGTGCATGCTAAACTGCTTACTAGCAACATTTGTGAAACACGCCAGCAGCATGCTGCCGAATGCGCGTATGTTTATAAACATTTTGTTGCTCACTTAAACAATTGAATTTAATATACGTGTGTATGTATGTATGTAGCTTGCATACTCACTGTATTCGGGCAATGAATATTCGATTTCTACAACAGCAGGCACACAGCGAGCATCGCCCGCATCAACACCACCACCACCACCAGTAGAGCCAGTCGAAGAGCCATTCCCAGCAGCTGCTGAGCCATCGCAGGCACCGCACAGCATGCTCATGACGTGTTGATTACTCAACCCAATTGTTGAGATGCCGTCAATTTGATGAATACGATCGCCAGGCGCTAGAAAATCCGCAGCATGACCCAGTGGACTCAGCGCGCCAATAACAGGTGGATACGATAGGTCGTTGCGTTCTATCGATATGTGAATGCAATTTATGTCGAGGCGGCGTCGGTGAATGGGTCGACATCATCGGCATCGTCGTAGTGGTTAAGCGTGCAATGAAAGAAAAAAAAAGAAGAAAAATAGAATAAATAAATAAATAAACAAAATTGCCAATTAGACGCTGAAGCCGTAAAGCAGCCTTAAAATTTGTGGTAGAATCATTAGAAGCGCACCGATTGAGGCGAATTGTGGGTTGTCGATTGCACTTAAGAGAAATGAACGAACATACTATACATGCATACATGCATACATACATACACACATATGCAAGTGCACATGTATGTATGTGTGTATGTATGCATGGGTGTATGCATAAATTGTTGCAAAGTTGGCTTGCATTGGATGTTTGAATTTCTGTTTATTTACTTAACAGACAAGTGTTGTTTGTAGTTTTATTATTACTTGTATGTTTGTATATATATATATGTATGTGTGTATAAGTACAACTGCATATGTTTCAAGCACAAAAAGCGCACGAAAAGTGGCTGCTGCAGCAGGAAAGTCCAAATGTTGTTAAAGCGAATTGTTGGCAATAAAATTGCTGTGTGCCTTGTTGTTGCTACGTTGGCCGCCTTTAATGAATGCATTGAAGTGTTCAATAAATGTGTAAAAGTTTCCTCCACCTTTATACAGACACACATACCAGTGTTAAGTACTATGTAAAGGGTGGTTAAATTTCAAGGGCCGATGTTGAATGTGAACCACACCTAAACGTCAACGACACCGTTGGACTTCTTTCTTTGGGGTTATTTGAAAGAAAAAGTGTACATCGATAAACCAGCAACAATTCAAGAGCTAAAGGATGAGATAATTCGGCACATTAACGGTATAGAACCTCAATTATGCCTCAGCGTCATCGAAAATTTGGACTATCGGATGGAGGTGTGACACCGAGGCCGCGGCGGCTATTTCGCCGATATTTTGTTCTATTTGTAATTGAACTATACCAATATTATCATAATAAAGAGAAATGACAATAACTTCCTACAAAAATTGCATTTTATTCAAAATCAACACCGGCCCTTAAAACTTAACCACCCTTTATATGCATACTATGTTCAAGTGTGTTAATATGCACGCAGGTAGGGCAAGTATGTCTGGTCCTCTAGCATATAATTCATGCATTTATGTGCCTAAAATGATGTTAAATATGTATGACACCTATGGCTGCGTGGCTGTGAAATTTGATTATGTTTGTACGTTGCCAAATAAATTTTCATTTCCTCCTGCCACCAATCAAGTCATTCATGCGACCGAGACGACGTAGCGAAATGGCCGAGTGCCAAAATGTCGGCCAGAAAAACACGTACGTACGTTTGAAAAAAAAGAAACGCACACATAAAAATGAGGAAAAAAACGGTGAAAATAAATTTGCATGCATACATTTTCGACAGTTTTTATAAATCCTCAGTCACAATTGCAATTGTTAAGAAAACATTTCATATGTATCCCGTGTCGCCTTTCAAATGTAATATTTTTCATACAAAAATTTGAAAAGCTGGTACCCAGAGTCTTTGAAAATAAAAACCACAATCAAGGTTATTCCGCTAAAGCGATTTATTGACCTACGGACTCAAGGCAACTGTTTAGCCACAAAATGGCAGGGTTGGGCATTTTACACTTTAACTAAATTGAACTACCCGTAAAATTTTTGTGGTACTTAAAATAAGGGTTTTATTATCACTCAACCTAAAAGGGATAAACGCTAGCGAAACGGTTCAAGTCAGTTTATTAAAAGTTGTTGCATATTATAAAGTAACATTTCAAGAATATTTGATAAAATTTTCATGTAAAAATATTGCAAAATGAGCGAATGAGAGCACATTTACGTAGACGTCTTTTCAAAAATACATTTTGCAGTAGTCAGCATATCTCAGCGTAGAATCATCTGAAATCAAAAAAATCGAATAATTTAGTTAAAGTATGAGTTAAACTTCCCCCAACGTTTATTTTGACGATTTATTTTCATTTTCAGCCATTTGGTAGTTGTTTGAAGTAAAAAGTGATTTTTGACGAAAAAATGCCGCCATTTTGTAGGTGTAAAACCACCTTAATATAAAAAAAATGGCGAAAAAAAAACGTTGGCGGGAGGTTTTTTATATGTAAAATATGTGTGCAAAATTTCAAAAGGATCGGTTGAGTAGTTTTCAAATGCCAATGACTACGCACTTTAAAAAAAAAGGTTCGAGAAAACCGCGTTTAAAGTTTTAAGTTATCTCGGCAGATGTTTGAGGCGGCTCGGCTTTATGCTCTATAACTTAAAAAGTTTTGCTCGGATTGACTTAAAATTTTAACACGGTATTTTTGAAATGTTTTACTACAATAACATGCAAAAAAAAAAAATCGATTTTTATCCCTTACCCCCCCTTAATTTTCTTTAAATCTTCCCGATCTCCGAAGAAATTTGAGTAGATCTTGTGGTGCCAAGGAGCCAAGGTGGTCGCTTCTTAACACATCAGTGCCAAGCCTGATTCGAGCGAAGGCGGGGCAGACACACAGGAAGTGGTCCGCCGTCTCATCCTCCTCTTCACAAGCTGGGCAGAGTACACTGTCTGAGATGCCCAACCTTTCCATGTGCTTCGCCCACAGAAAATGGGCCATCATCAGTCCAACCAGCCGTCTGCACTCCCCTCTGGTTAATGACAGAAGGGTTTGCGACAGTCGATCGGACATGACAGGTAGCATCAGTTTAGTCCATCTGCAGCCTCTCTCAGCCTGCCAAGCTCGCTTGTGGGTGGTAGTTACCCATTTGCTAACCGTGGCTGTGATGGCCGCAGAAGGGAGTGGCAAAACGGGCTCTGGGCCAAAGAAGTTGACCTCAGAACCCATCTTAGCAAAGGAGTCAGAGGTCTCGTTACCCACGATACCCACGTGTCCCGGGACCCATGTTAGCATCAAGCTATTATGTCTACCGACATAGATCAGCCTGGATTTTCAGGACTTGACTACCCCAGATGTGGTTGGAGGGCTATCTAAGGCCATAAGCGCAGCTTTACTGTCGCTGCAGACACATATATGTAGATCTGCCTCTTCATCGCTTTTCCACAACAAAGTTCATCGCTTCTTGAACTACATACATCTCCGCTTGAAACACAGATGCATGCATTCCAAGAGCAAAGTGCAGTTTTGTCCCTCTGGATTCCACGTAGACCCCAGACCCAGAGCCATGCTCGGTCCTGGAGCCATCCGTAAAAATGCGGAAACAGTGTTTTCCGGGCTCATTTTCTGAGTCTTCCCACAACTGAGCCTCTGGTAGCACTACACTGTATCTCTTTTCAAATACGACTCTTGATGGCATGGAGTCAAGGGGCATGGAGAGAATCGTTGGACCGACATCCATGCCTTCTCTGTGTTCCAATGCCGAACAGGGGCCGTACCAGTTCCCATTGTGTTTCAGCCTGCAGATGGCCTTCAAAGCCTCTCCTTCGATGAAAGCATCAAGTGGTGGTAAAAAAAAAAACAGTACAGCAACAACTTAACATAAAAAGCTTTACACAACATAACGCACCATAACATTTTATTTTCTTATAAAAACTTAACTTAATGTACCATATCATAACATAGCATAACTCGACTTAACATAACAAACATTACGTAACATAGCGTACCATAACATTTTATTTGATTACAAACACTTTACATAAAAAGCATAGCACAACTTAACTTAACAAACTTTACACCACATGTCGTACAATAGCACTTTATTTTATTATTGAAACTTAACATAATAAAGCTAACACAGCATAGCATAATAGAACTTAACATAACAAACTTTACACAACATAACATTCCATATTTTATTATAAAAACTTAACTTAATGTACCATAACATAGCATAGCATATCACAACTTAACATAACAAACTTGACGCAACATAACGGTGCATAGCATTTTATTTTATTATAAAAACTTAACATAATAAAGCATAACAGTACATAGCATAGCACAACTTAACACAAGAATCTTTACACAACACAACATAACATACCATAATATTTCATTTTATTATAAAAACGTAACTTAACAAAACATAACATAACATAACACAACTTAACATAACAAATTTTACGCAAAATTCCGGTCCATACGATTTTATTTTATTATATTATAAAAACTTAACATAATAAAGCACAACACAACACAACATAGCATAGCACAACTTAACATAAAAAACTTATAAGAACAAATACTCAAATGATGTGGCTTATGTGCATACATACATATATGTACATATATGTATACTTATACACGCATATACTTATATATACTTATATGTATGTATGTATGATTCATTTTCTACATATTATTTCTATGTAGTGGAACTTGCCGAATTTTTTAAATTTTTTCCAATTCGTACGCTTCGCCTTGCTGAATTATTTTTATTATCCTACTTTCTGGGGAAAAATAAAAAAATACAAAACGCCGCAGTGTTAGCCAAAATTTCAGTGGTTCGGTTGCGGCTGCTGCCGACTATTGCTGCCGCTACTGTTTCCCCGCCGTATCATTTACTTTTGTTAAAAAATCAACATACAAACATATGTTAATATGTGTATGTGTCGCAGCAATAATAATAATAACAATAAACAAAAAAAATAACAACAACATTTGAAACTAGTCCAAAGTTGTCATTGTCGCATGGCAGGAAATTTGGCTCTACGCCGCCTTCATTCTGGTGCACGCCGTGCCTTGTGGCCTTCTTCATTACATTTAGTCAAACATATGCAAATGGTCGCATTTTCCTCTTATTGTTGTTAATGTTATTTTTCGCTGTTTTGCCTTATTTCTTTCTGTTTTCTTTTGTTTTTGTTTCGCTTTATTTTAGTCCGTTTTGCCGGTGGCGACAGTGATTTCTCATCCAACTATCTGCCATGTGGCGATTTCAGCAATAATGTGGACATGCATGGATACGTCGCGTCGCGCTGTGAATGTCTAGACATGCGGTCAATAGCAAGAAGACAAACAGGCAGCAAAACAAAAACAATACACAAAAAACATTCAAATAACTAAATTTAACTTAAAAAAATATGCATACTCGTAGTTGTCAAATGGATTTCTCAGCGCCGCCCAACAGAATCTTCTGCACCCGGTTGATTCATGCCAACTGGGCATTGTCAGCGATTATCGGCAAAACCCTCGCCGCCTGCAAAGCCACAGTCAAAGCTGTGTGCGAGAGCAATGATGATGTTATGTATGTATGTGTAGGTACATGCTTATCGGTAACATACACAGTAGCAGCGGCGTCATATGGCGTCTGCCGTTGGGCGTTCAGTGGATATTCTCCTCAGCGCCTTTGCGAGATTAGAAATCTCTTTCAATATGATTTATTTAAGCATCCCGCTTAATTTATGATATTTCTTAATCAGTTATAAGCTAAATTGTATTTTATGTACGCGTCTTCGTCTTTAAAATTGTGGAGCGCATGCAGACAAAGGCAAAAGGAATTCAATTACATCATATGATTTGATCACTTCGAAAGATTTTGAATGGATTGGAGCATAATTTTATTAGTTATAGGGCATACATATAAATGCACAGTGGGTCACAGCTAAAATGATGCAGCAATCATTTATGGCAATATTAGGTTAACATCGTGGAAACAGATTTTGCCCAAAATTTTTGTTTGCTATTATTATAATATCGGTCAGTTCATAAGTTCGTGCGTATTTTACCGATAATTTCACTTTTGTACGATTTTTGCATACAAAAATTATTCGCGGAATATAAGGGAACTATTTATATTTTCTTTGATATATTGTGCATTCAACAAGTGATTTTAATCGCGGATGGAAGCACGTGTTGTTAAAAAATAAAATGGAATCTTCGAACGCGTATAAGAGGCATATTTTGTATTTTTTTATAAAAGTGGAGAGCATACCGTGAGTATAAGAACTGCGCAAAAGTGGTTTTCAAAATTCCGAAGTGGTAACTGCGACAGAGGATGCTCCGCGCGCTGGTCGTCCTGAAGTCTTTAACTGCGACGCCTTGCTCGAAGTCGTGGAGGCTGAGCCAAATTTGACAGTCGATATGATAGCTCAGAGGTTAAATTCATCGCATGGAACAGTTCACAGTTCACAGACACCTGGTTCAGTTGGGAAATCGACCGTCTTTAGTGAATGGGCGCAAAATTTTGTTTCACCACGACAACGCAAGGCCTCATACCACAAGGCAAACATTCGACAAGCTGAACAAGCGCGGATGGGAGCTAAGGCCGCATCCACCATACTCTCCGGCTATTGCACCTTGTGATTATCACCTTCTCCGTGGACTTCAATCCCATATGAGTAACAAGAACTGCTCCTCAAAAGAAGCAATAAAAAGGGATATCGGAGCGTATTTTGGCTCCAAGGACAACAAATTTTTTGAGCAGGGAATTAGAAATTTGCCTAAACGTTGGGAAGACATTGCAAATAATGAAGGAAAATATATTAATGATTAATAAATACTTTACACACCTTTTTATTAATTTTAAAACCACCTTTAAAAAACGCACGAACTTATGGACTGACCTGATATTTAATTTGATATACAGGGTTTCATTGAAAAGTAATGAGCCTTCCCGGGCGGAGCGTCTGCCAAGCGATCAACCGAATCGGCTGGTAGAGGAAAATGATCGTTGGACCTTCGCCTTCCACTAGAAACCGGTCCCAGTTCGCTGGCAACAGCGGTGCAGTCAACATCGCTCCGCGCGTGAAAAGTGTGTTAGGATTTTGCAGTGGCGAAAATGCAGCGATCGTTGGAGCAACGTTGCTCGATCAAATTTTGCGTAAAGTTAAACAAAACGAGTACATTTGTACCTCCAGGAAGAACTGTAAACGCGGCATTTTACAAAGAAGTGATCCCTCGGCTGATAAACCGCGTCGCCCGGGTTCGGTTCGACCTCGTCAACAATTGGACCTTTCATCACGACAATACGCCGGCGCACACCGCCTTCCTCTGCACCTCTGCATTGGCCAAGATGGGGGTTCCGAAACGCATCATACTTCTAAAACGTAAGGCTTACATAGTTTCCTATGTCAATTTCTCAAAAGAATGTGAAAAAGGGTTAAAACTTTCACTCTGCCTAAAACAAAATTCAATGACAAAAGTTTCTAATCGCTGATACATGTACATATGTATGTATTTTTTACTTTGTTTTTGCTCCTCTACCATATATCAGAATTCATTTGCGGAACTTTGATATTCTTTTTTTATTTTTGTGGTATATTTTGTGTAAATATTGTCCTTAGGTATGAACGAACGCTTTTCTAAGGAAAGTATCAACCGTGTAAAAAAATAGTTGGTTGTACATCTGTATGTATTTAAAAGCGAAAATATTTAATGCTCAAAAAGTCTGCAAGAAATTATATTTCAGAGACTTAACAAAATAAATATTAAATACAAATACACTTGCATTTCCTTGTATCGGCACATCTCCGTGTGCCTTGCATCTCCGGCCACGTCTTTCCTTTTCGTTAGTTAGAGGTTAATACTTGACAAAGTGCACACCTCATAACGAATCTAATACTTAACTCGATAAATTTGACTATAAAACTGTATCGTAATTGGCTGCCAAGGATATTTTATTCTATATTCTTCTCACACTATCACAGAAAACCATCCCAAAATAAATGTGATTGAGGGCAAATTTAAAATGTTTTTGCACTTCACTCTAATTCAACTCTTTTTTGTGAATACTCTGCTAATTTAAATTTTTTTTTTTTTCAAATATTTATTCCCCCGCCTGAGAAATGAAATCTCTCAGAGGTTTGCCATTACCTGCTCGAGGAGTGACCATCATTGAAAACAGTTTTTTTATATTTTTTTATTTGATTCGAATCGATCCACTCGATTTCGACTGAGCTGCTACTTGTTTAAAAAAAACAAAAGCAATAACTATGTTTATCAATAGCAAATGTTCTTAAGATTAACTTTGACAATGTAACTCATAACTTACTTACATTGATTTACTACTGGAAAAAACGTTATTCGCCAATGAGCCCCAGTGCAAATGTTCGAAAACTTGCAATGGCCTACTTATGCATGGCTGTCTGGCAGTTATTGGCTCATTAATCAATTATTATGATGGTGAGCACTTACTTCTGATAAGTAGATAAGACTGAATGATAGGTGCTTCATGTAAACCTAACGGCAAATCCGTATAAATACCGCAACAAACTCAGCCAGAGAACACACCAAAAACAAGCTTTCAATCAATAATGAAGACTTTCATTGTATTCGCTTTAGCAATTGCCACCGTGAGTGCGGCCAATCTGGACGTTGCCTTACAACCCGCTTTTGCCTCAGGACGTATCATCAACGGCTATGAGGCTCAAAAGGGTGAGGCCCCGTACATCGTTTCGCTAAAGTCGATTTCCCACTTCTGTGCTGGCTCCATCATCGATGAGAACTGGGTACTCACTGCTGCCCACTGTTTGATCTACGACAGTTTCAGCGTTGTCGCTGGTCTGCACTCCCGCAACGACGAATCGAATGTACAAATACGTAAGGTCACCAGTAAATCTCAGTACGTCGTACATGAGGACTATGGTGGTGGTGTTGGACCCAATGATGTGGGTCTTATCTACATTCCTGAAGGCTTCGACTTGAACGCTCTTAACCGTGATGGTGTGGCATCTGTTGGTAAGGTTTCATTGCCATCTGGCAAATACGAAAGTACTGGCGACGGCAAGCTTTTCGGCTGGGGACGTGACAATTCCGGTGCTTTGCCCAATGTGCTCCAAACATTAGATGCCAAAATCATCGGTTACTCCGAGTGCAAAGCTGCTCTACCCCTCTTCGCGCCCATCAAGGATGTAAACATATGCTCATACAATGCTGGTACGACCGATGGCGCCTGCAATGGAGATTCCGGCGGCCCACTGGTTATCAACACCGATGCTGGTGTCGAACAAGTTGGTATTGTGTCATGGGGCTACACTCCATGCGCCATCACCAAATACCCGTCGGTCTACACAAGTGTTAGCGCTTACCAAAAATGGATCACGGAGAAGATCCGTAACTGAATATTGTCTTTGAAGCATTACCAAAATATGTACTTTTTCAATAAAACTTAAATTCTTTCAAATGTTGGAGCAATAATTTCAGTGATTATTTAGAGAAGAGCGCCGAGTGATCGGTACTCATGCGGAGAAGCTGGAACTTCCGCACAACTCTCATTTCAGAAGCTGTGGGATCCGGCAGAGAAAGAAACTGTTGGCCAATTTCCCTGCAAATGTCCGGGTTTGGAGAATTGGCGCTTGAGGTTCCTTAGTGTATCTTTTGGAGCAGTTCTCCAACCTATACCCCTTTTCTTTCCTCCAGTACATCAACAGCACTGGATGGTTGTAGACGGGTTTTCCTCCTTTAAGTGTTGTATTTTTTCGCAAGTAGTGATTGACTTTCGAAATCTAGTGACTATCATTTGGAGTGCACAGATTCGAAACCCCAAACAAAGACAAAGTTTTGTCTAATAGCAGTCACCCCTTGACAGAGAATGTCAAATCTTCCATGAAAAAGCTCATCATAGAAGCCAGCTGCCGTTCAGAGGTGACATGAAACTGTAGATCCCTCCATTTGTGAAAGACATTTAGACGCACAGCACAAATAGGAGGAGGAGCTCGGCAAAATACTAAAGGTTACCAAGGTTACCATAGTGTATCTACTTTACCACTCTTCATTGGGGTGTAGAAGGGCCCACTTAGGTCTGGGCTTAGGCTCAGGTTTAATGTGGATGATTGCGGATTCTAGATCTGCCAGACATCCAAGGGAGTAGGTTAGGTTAGGTAAGGGTGGTAGTCGGTCTGTACGATCACCTCACTGAGGTCCGTTGTGATACCACTGTGTGACAAGAGAAGCTCATTTATTTTGTAAGGAGTAAGAGTTTAGAGAGCGATGTCGCATTCTGACAAGAGCGCGTCAACGACACATGAAGTGTTCAAAGCTGCAGTAGAAGTCATTTTTTTTTGTTGTTTTTTTGTTTTGGCGGTGAGGTTGGGTTAAAAATGTCTTCGCATCGTATAGAAATCGCCGCTACTATGTGTGGTTTGATTCGCAGAATCAGCGAAAATTTTTAATGGGCTCGACGAACTCGATTATTTTATACGAATGCGGGCAGATTCGCTAAGGGTGCAACGCCGGCGAAAAACTTTGCAATTTGTGCAACGCACCTGCGCTCTCAGAGTAGCTTCTTCAAACAGAACAGAATCTGACGCAGCGATTTTAGTTATAGATATCCTACTCATAGGTCCCAAATAGGCAGTGCCCGG
Source organism: Anastrepha obliqua (assembly GCF_027943255.1). Lineage (NCBI taxonomy): Eukaryota > Metazoa > Arthropoda > Insecta > Diptera > Tephritidae > Anastrepha > Anastrepha obliqua. Next base: position 24,498,757 of record NC_072893.1, on the reverse strand, counting down.
TGATGATACCAAATACTGCACTAATGCAAGGCCGGTCTAGGAACATAGAACCTGTTTGGTATTCCTTCCTTCTAGGCCAGACCTATCTAGTTATCTCACAAGTATGCTCCGTGGTCCATCTACTATTGGCCTGGGCAATGTAAACGGACTTGAATCAGAGCTTGCTTGACAACAAAGATGCGATCAGTTCCCCTCATAACCAATTCCTTCACGATGCAATTTCCAGGAATGTCGTCGTGTCCAGCGACCAAGACAATGTTCGTGGTGCACCGCTTAGCCAGCTCATTTGGAATAGCTGTACATTCATTCAATAACTCCACTCTCAAGTAACTTTTCTGCCTCTAGCGAGCAGTCGCAGCAATGGCAGGGTAATTTTTATGATTTTTTCTTATTATTGTTGGGCTTGGTTGTCAAATACTGGCAATTCCTTCACGTTTTGCATGGCCACATCCGTAAAAGCCTCAGTTGCGTTATGTCGCCTCTTCTTGTTCAAGTTGACTCTTCAATAGTTGACACAATAGCGAGGTGGACTAACAGTAAACTTGTTTTTTTTTTCAAAATATTTTTTACCGCCTGAATTAGCTGTGGACGCTCTTAATGAAAACATTAACATATGGAATATGACACACAATTAACAGCGCGCGAGTGTGGCGAATTCAAAATATTTATGCGAACAATAAATCATTGCAGAGTTAAATGAAATTAATTTATTTATGTCAACGTTTTCTGTGGAAATCTTAAATTCTTCTGAGTACGCCTAATTAAGCGATATACTTTTCATTATTTTTTATATCATTTTTTACGCTATTTTGAGCTCAAAGATATTCAGTGAATGTTAATTATTTTGAGATGCAAAAAGATTTAGGAGAACGTCTTATGGAACCATTTTATTTAATGGCGTTGAATTTACGTGGTATGACTAGCAAGTTACAAGACTGGCGTTACTATATAAGAGACGGGACATAGCTATATACAGAAGCCAGCTGACGAGAAGCTTTCTCTTTTGATTGCAGGCCCTCTCGCTTCTGTAAATAGATTTGTACAGCCATAACCTCTAATGCGCCCACTTATTCCTCGTTGTATGCAAAGACATCATTCATAATACCACCCAACTCACATAGCGGAATTGTGCCTTTCGTTTTTTACCTGCTTCCCCAAATGAAACATTTCCTTACGCTAAAAGGAAGCAATTTGAGACGGTTGAGGCTGTGAGGAAGAGACACAACACAACCCAAATCCAGAAGCAGGGCAATATCTACAGCCAGCCAGAACTGTTGATGTAATGGAGAAGGTTGATGGGGTTAAGTTGGAGCATTGCCCCAGGCTACCGAAGAAAGAAGCAACCAGTGACCTTAATCATCTGGCTGCCAAGGCCGGACATTAACAGAAAAAGTGCTCAACAGTCTCCTTCTCATTCAACTTATAATCTCAAAGGATAAGATGGCTCGGACACGTGTTTAGAATGCCCAAGGAGAGAACAACTCGAAAGACAGACATCCTGTTGGATGCCGAAGAAGAGAACGGCCCAGAAAGAGATGGCACAAGGACATGGAATTTGAGCTTGAAAACCTAAACGTGTGGCGGTGGAAGGAGGTATCCTTAGTCAAAGGCAAATGGCATGAGGTTGTGAAATAAGCAATGGTTCACCAAGTACTGTGATTCTATAAAGAAGAAGAAGTCTACTTCTCTGAAAGATCCCCACAACTTCTGCAATGAGGATTAAATGGCAAACCTAGCCTTTCTGCGTGTGTGCCGATGAGTTCAATAACCGGTAAGCACAGCTACGAGATTGGAAATTTAATGGCGTGGAGTCCCCAGAACATTGCGGGAAACTGCGAAGCGGACGAGCTGGCCAGACAAGGGACCTGTGAGGTATTGTCCCCACGAAAGAGAGAATCGGATACCCTTCGCCGCAACTCAGCGAGCGTTGCGCAAGTGCACAAGCGTGTTAAGTCGCGAAAACCTTCTGGCCACGGGTGGATCGGAGGTGGTTGACAAAATCTCAGCTCTCAGATTTCGTGGGCGTCTTCATGGGGCACTACCCCCAGGGTATACATTTGGTTAGACCCGGAATTACTGCGAGTCCTTTTTGTGGCCGCTGTATGCAGAATGAGGTGAAATCCCCGCTCTCGTGGGACTAAGATTTACGCATCTTGACTCTCACTTTTTTCCTACGCCTGCTGACATAGATCTCACAAAAATCTGATGAACTTTATCAGCAGCATAAAGCGGCTAACACAACCACACATTAGTCACGGTTCATAATCCCCAAATACCTCCTCTCTAGAACTTTCTGAGTCCTCCTTATATTGTACTTGGACCACAGGGTTTTCGAAATAGCGCATGAAGAAGTGGAGCTCCATCTTTTCTGCTCTTTCTTGAGAAATAAGTTGTGCAACTCCCCTTTAACAATAGTCACGTTTATGCCAGGTAGGATGTCTCAGCGACCAATTCAGTGCCCTTCCTTATAAGCTCATCAGCAATTTCATTTCCGTCTATGTTCCTATGTCCTGGAACCCAGATCAGAGAAATGTTACCTGCACTTCCAAGATATTTGATATCCTGCTTACAGGAGTTGATCAGCTTGGATCTGCACCATGGCGTCGTCAAAGCCTTGATCGCAGCTTGACTATTGGAAAAAATGTTGATATCTCCCTTGGTCCCACATTTTTTAAACATTTTGCATGCCTGCAGAATTGCAAAGACTTCTGTCTGAAAAACACTAGCAGTATTCGGCAGTTTAAAGGAGATAGATAAATTGACTGATTTAGAGAAAACCCCTGCTCCGACTCCCAATTCCATCTTGGAGCCATCGGTGAAGACAGAGGTAACAGACTAGGTACAGATTTTCCCCTCGTTCCAATCCTGCCTACTTGAAAAGATTGCCCTCGCACAACCTTCAACCTGCAGTTTAAGGGTAGAGAGATCTGTACGAAGTTCAGAGAAATACAGTGTTAACTGCCTGAAAATGCTTCCATGTCCCTTGAGAGATTGCCTCCAGAGGCCAACCTCCTTTAATCTGATTGCAATTTGAGCAGCGATCGAAATAACGTGAAAGTCGTTGGGAAGTTAGTGCAAAATGACATTCAGGGCAGCACTGGACAGCAAGTTCTACTTGCTCCGGTGATGCCAATACAAGCAGTCCTTTACACCCTCCCCAGTTTAGTGATATTTTAGCCCTTCCGAAGAGCTTCCGACCAAACCGTTGTACATTCATAGAACAACCTGTAGTTTGAGTCCTAATTTTTTGCGAATATAGATTTGCTGAAGGAGAAAGCAATGCTGGCCTTCATTACTCGATTTTCAATGTGGAACTTCCAATGGAGTTTGGAGTCAAGTATCACTTCTAGATACTTAACTTGCTCTGAAAGCGGGAGAACATTTTATTTTATCTAGGAAGTTTAAAGTGTGAAGGTTTATATTTTCTGGTAAATAGCACCAACTCCGTTTTGTCAGAGTTGACCTTGACACCACAATTGGCAGCTCAGCGACTGAGGCAACCAATGACCTTTCCAAAATTTCAGCCATGGGTGAGGGAAGCGGTCCCGATACCATTAGGACCTAGTCATTGGTGTATGCTATTACCTTAACCCCACCCTTATTTAACTTAATCAGAACTTCGTCAATAGCAACTAGCCAAAGAAGAGGCGAAAGGACACTACGCTGGCGGCATCCTCCTGTACATAAATCTAGTGATTTTAGCCTCTCCTGCTACCCCATTAACTTCCCTACAGCCAGCAGGTACGAGATCCAGAGACAGATAGGTCTTTCCACCTCTAGTCTATCCAACGCAGAGACAATTGGCTCTCTCCTAACGTTATTAAAAGCACCATCTATATCGATAAAGGCCGCCAAAGTGAACTGTTTGCCCTCCAAAGATTTTTCGACAGTCACTACCATCTCATGTAAGGGTGGATTTCCCATTCAAGTAAGCATGACGAGCTGGAGATAATTTGGATTCAATGTGCCCCCAGATGTGAGAATCGATCAAGCTCTCAAATAGCTTTAGGATAAATGAGGTAAGTCTTATAGGCCTGAAGACTTTGGCCAAGGCGCGACCCCTACTCCTTGCCTTGGGTATGAAAACAACCTTCGTTTTCTTCCAGTTGGCGGGGACGTAATTAAGAGCGAGACGCGCGATGTACATTCCTTGCAGGACCGGAACCGCCAGAGTTCTTGTTTTCTGAAGCATGCCAGGCTTGATAGAGTCAAAACCAGGAGATTTGAAGGAGCAAAAACTATTGATTGCCCAGGTAATTCTGTCAACAGACAGGAAAGATTTCGGTGGATGGTGTCGACAATCTCACATGGAGTAATAGAATTTTCAGGAAAGTGAGTGTTTACATGGATGTTCAAGGATTCTTCCGCAGATTCAACCCACTCCCTATCTTCCCTCTTTACGGCTTAAATTTTTATAAAAAAAAATAAAAATTAAATAAATAGTCAAAATTTTGCGAAATGTTGCTATGCTATTGTTTTAATATTGAAATATGAAGCGAACTTTTTTCGTAGATGAGAACAAGTAAAAATGTATAAAGTCTATATAAAATATTTTAAAGCATCAGTCTCGATATTTTAGAGCCCTGCCGGGTAGAGATCACGCCATGTTACAAAAAGTGAAGGTATTTAGTTGGAGAACGCAGCACAACTTGTCGTTTCGGGAGGTTAAAAAAATATCAACCCCTAAATTCTTCTCAAATTATCACTACTTACTCAATTCTGAATCTGATTTAGGACTATCAGCTAGGCGTGGGAGAAGCGATAATGCATAGTTTAAAGAATCCTTTGCTTGTCAATGGAAAACCTCTCGAAATTGGTTAAGATTCTCGGACAAACAAACAGGAAGACAAATAACTGGAAACGCCCGTTTTAATTTAGGAAATGTACGGATTTCCACATTTCGATATGAATGTTGAATATATTAATTTTCTGAAAAAAAATTTCGTAATCAAATTTGTTTTCTTGGGCCAAAAAATGTGGGCATTCCTGTTGAAAGAATTTTATGGTTTGAGTTTTTTTTTAATTTTTCCTTCACATCCTCAATGTATTTGAATAATTACAGAAATACATGAAAAATGCGTGTTTCTTGTGTTTCAATATTCATATAAATACTCAGTAATTGCTTTCGAAAGTCGAAGAGCAACCGGAAATACATCAGCGGCTTTCAACATCAACGAATGGAAAGGAAAAAAAATGCTTCGAAGAATTTCGTTTCAAAAATAATTATTCAATTTTCTGTCGTTCTTTATATATCCAATGTTGCATTTTCACCAATGTATGTATGTACGAATGCACCCTGCAGGAAAATCCACTGTTGCCCAACTGGTGCACTTCTCGTGAATGCGAAACCAAACAAGCAACTAATGAATTTTAAAAGGCGATAAGCTGCCTGATCCGATTATACGAAACTGATACTAAATTTCACTTTTATAGTTCCGAATCGTGTGTATGCGAGACATAATGGGATTACTCAATACAGGAAATGAGCCGAAAAAGTTATCGGTACATTCCATTAGGCGCCGCCGTGGCTGAATGGGTTGGTGCGTGACTACCATTCGGAATGCAGAGGGAGAGAACGTCGGTTCGAATCTCGGTGAAAGATCAAAAATTAAGAAAAACATTTTTCTAATAGCGGTCGCCCCTCGGCAGACAATGGGAAACCTCCGAGTGTATTTCTGCCAGCTCTTTATAAAAATTATCTGCCGTTCGGAGTCGGCTTGAAACTGTAGGTCCCTCCATTTGTGGAACAACATCAAGACGCACGCCACAAATAGGAGGAGGAGCTCGGCCAAACACCCAAAAAGGGTGTACGCGCCAATTATATATACAATATATACATTACATATAATTCTCTCCGACTCCAAATTGGATATTCAACAATATTCGACATATTTTTCATGTTAAATTAAAATTTTAATAAATTTCAAAAAATTACTAAGAACTTTGACTTTCCTTTTGACATTTCCAAAAATCTTCTGGATTTACAGTTTTATAGCAAATTAGATTAGGTTAGGTTGATCTGGTTAGTGGAAAGCCATAACATAGACCTCAGGTCTACCAGGTGGAGCTTGACCCTTACGTTTCCTTGTAGTAGGTTTCCTGTAATAAGTCTGCGTCTTTTGCGAATCTAAGTAAGCTCTTAAGCTCTAACCCCGAGAGACATTCTAACCTCTCATTTTGTAGAGCTCCTAAACATTTCATTCGGGTTCTAGCTAATGCAAGGCATGAACATAGAAGGTGTTCAAGAGTTTCCCTCTCTTCTAGTTCATTGCGAAATATGCAGCTCTCATTGTTTGCGTTTCCCATCTTGTATGCGTGTGCCGCTAACAAATTGTGGCCTGTCAGCATACCTGCGATTGTTTTGATTTCCTTTCTAGACTGGGCTAGTACGAATTTGGCGTATTTGTCGGCATTCTGTGTACGCTTAATTTAGTGGTTTTGCAAGTGGCTGGATTATTCCACCTCCTATCGATCCGTGTTTTCATGTTCGCAGCGATGTCATTGTAGATCGTGCCTAAGGGTATTATCACCCGTTGTGTTAAGCTTTGCCTCAGATCTGGTTGCTAGGCCTTCTGCCGCAATGTCAATCGGTGGTTGGTTGAGTATTCTTTCTAGTGCTGCTGTAGGAGTAGTTTTGATTGCCTCTGTCGTGCAGAGTGCACTAAGACGTTGAATACCTTCCACAGGTGTTGTGTGTGTCGTTTATAGAAAATTAAATTTTAGTGTTTTAAAGTTAAAGTTTCTCCATCTGGTATCGCTAGGGACCAAAAGGTCTGTGCGCGGCTTATTGCCAACCAGGCTAACCTAACCTAACCTAAAGTTAAAGTTTAAAGTCATCCAAAAAATACGTAGATTTTTTACAAATTTCGTATGCAAAGGATGTTGATAATTTTGTTTGCATATAAAAGACTTCCGAACATTTGTTGAGTGATTGGCCAAGCTCCGGTTTTTATGAGGAGCTTCTTCTTGACAGACATCGGAGACTCTCAGGGGTTTGCTATTGCCTGCCGAAGGGCAACTGCTCTTAGAAAGAGATTTTATTTTTGTTTTTTTTTTCGTATATCACCAACACAATCTCACTTTTTTTTTGTAAACACATCCCAAGTGAAAGCAATCCATCAGCTGATTTTGTCAAACTTGCTCAGAGCCTAACTCGCTCAGAGCCACACCTCTAAAAATTATTCACCGCCATTGGTAAAATCGTTCTAGTTCTGCACTTGAAACTTGATTCACCAGCTCAAATTTTTCCTGCAGGGAACATTCGTATGAACAAATGTAAATTTACAGCAATTTTTCATTGTTAAAACTTCAACACGCGGGCCAAGAGCCTACGAATCTCAATCCACTTAAATGACTTATTTATTGAACTTAAACAAACTGTCATATTTGATAATTAAACGCACATCCATTTTGATGGAATAATTTGCAACCCCGCTTAGGCAGGAATCAAATAATCTGCTTGCCGATTATGTCGTCAGTCAATCAATCACACAACCAATCAATCAAATAAACTGAGGCAATGCATGTCGTGAATGTTTCGAGGACACGCGTTTGCTTTTAGAGATTTGAAATGTCAAATTTCTTAGAATGAAAATTGAAACTTGCGCGCATTGCAAAATTATTTAGCCGACCACGTATGCACATGTGTGTGTGTGTGTGTTGCGTGACAAGGCACACAAACATGCACGAAAATCGGCACGCAGGAAACCCTTCACTGCCGCACGGCAAAGTGGATGCCGAGGGAGATGAGATTTGGAAATCATTTCAAAACAAATTTGTATGTATGTATGTATGTTTGAGTGTATGTATGTTTGTGTGTATGTATGTACGAATGTTTGTATGTATGCCTGCCTGTACTTCAATCTTAATTTAGGAAATGTGGTACTAATTGTTGTGGGTTAAATAGGGGTAAAAGGGGTATTTAGTGAGCGCGCGACAGCACGAGTGCCCACAAGCAGACATGCATACATATACACACACAGATATACAGACATACATAAATAATTGGTAACAAACACATTTGATTTTATATAATTTGTGGCAAACAACTACAATTTGTTCTGCAGGAAGGGGAAATTTCGATTAAAAACACATTTGATTTTATATATATTAATTTGTGGCAAACAACAACAATTTGTTCTGCAGGAAGGGGAAATTTCGATTAAAAACAAAAAATCAAATGTGAAGGGTTACTCGCAAGGTTATTGCCTTCGGACTCACCTGCGAATGTGATGCCCATATTGAGAGCGCTGTCCCGTGGCAATGTTATTGTTGCATACGTGGTGCCGCGGTCGGGTGCCAAACCCGAATCCTCCGATTGTGCCGGACTCATGGCGCGATCCACTGTAAATATAAGAAGGGAAAACAAGATGAAAATTGGTAAATATTATTGTAGCTTCCGATTTTTTTATTTATAATTTTTTTAATTTTTTTTAATTTTTTTTTTAGTTTTTTTTTTATTTTATTGCTTTGTGCAATCATTTAATGTAAACACTTTGTCAGAACAATGAACACAACGAATGGGAAAAAGCCAAAAATTAAATAAACTTGAGTTCAATGGTTAAGCGAAAACACAAAAAAACACACACACACACACACACAGAGTATTCTATAATTTTGCTTACACGAAATTACATTTTTCGGCTGCTGATCGGACGTGCGCTCACTCCCAGCCTTATTTATTGCTTTACCAAAGCAGGAAATTGTAAATAATTTTTACAGTTATATGAAAAAAATTTAACAAAAACAAATTCACAAAAGAAAAATTTTACAAAAAAAAATTTACACAAAAAAGTTTTACAAAAAACAAAAGTTTGCAAAAAAAATATAATATGAAAGACCAAAAATGGTGAACTTAAGAGAAAGCAATTTTTACAGTAATATGAAAACAATTAAAAAAAAAAAAATTCCAAAAATCAAAAATTTACAAAAAAAATTTAAATATGCAAAACCAAAAATGGTGAACGAAAGAAAAAAATATATAATATGCAAAATGGTGGACGTAAGAGAAACCAATTTTACAGTAATATGAAAAAAATTTACAAAAAAAATTATAATATGCAAGACCAAAAATGGTGAACGTAAGAGAAAATAATTTTTACAGTAATATGAAAAAAATTTACAAAAAAAAATATTTTACAAAAAAAAAATTTACAAAAAAAATGGTGAACTTAAGAGAAAACAATTTTTACAGTAATATGAAAAAAATTTACAAAACAAAAGTTTACATAAAACAAAAATTTTCAAAAAAACATTTTACAAAAAAAAATTTACAAAAAAATTAAAATATGAAAGACCAAAAATGGTGAACTTAAGAGAAAACAATTTTTACAGTAATATGAAAAAAATTTACAAAAAAAAAATTTTACAAAAAAAAAATTTACAAAAAAAATTATAATATGCAAAACCAAAAATGGTGAACTTAAGAGAAAACAATTTTTACAGTAATATGAAAAAAATTTACAAAACAAAAGTTTACATAAAACAAAAATTTTCAAAAAAACATTTTACAAAAAAATTAAAATATGAAAGACCAAAAATGGTGAACTTAAGAGAAAACAATTTTTACAGTAATATGAAAACAATTTATAAAAAAAAATTAAAATATGAAAGACCAAAAATGGTGAACATAAGAGAAAGCAAGTTTTACAGTAATATGAAAAAAGTTTACAAACAAAAAGTTTACAAAAAAAAGTTTACAAAAAACAAAAGTTTGCAAAAAAAATATAATATGAAAGACCAAAAATGGTGAACTTAAGAGAAAGCAATTTTTACAGTAATATGAAAACAATTAATATAAAAAAAAAAATTTACAAAAAAAAATTTTACAAAACAAAAAATTTCCAAAAAAATTGTACAGAAAAAAAAATTACAAAAAAACATTATAAAACAAAAAGTTAACACAAAACAAAAAATTTACAAAAAAAAAAAATTCTGGAAAAATTAATATATGAAAGACCAAATATAGTGAACGTAAGAGAAACCAATTTTTACAATAAAAGGAAAAAATTTACAAAACAAAATTTTACAAAAACAAAAAATTACAAAAAAAACATCATAAAAGACAAAATTAACAAAAAAAAAAATTCCTGAAAAAAATTATAATATGAAAGACCAAAAATGCTGAACTTAAAAGACAACTGTAAAAACACACAGCACACAACAAGGGCAAAAAATTGCAAAAACGCAATTTTCTTTCTTTTCCTCACTTCACGTCCTTCCTGCCCTTTGCTACTCAAGCGAAATTGCTTACAGCTTCCTGGTGGTCCCATTGTTGCCCCGCTCGTTAACACATTTAACATTGCATTTTATGCTCTTTTTATCGATATTCCCCTTCCTTTTCCTTTTTGGTAATTTTCCTTCTTGCAGCGAGCAGTTTACGATCATCAGCATTGTTGTAAAATGTGTTAAAGCCATTTTATTGTGTGAAATTCAGACGTGCCGTGCAGTGTTGTTGTTATTGTTGTTGGCTGTTGTGTTTTTTTTTGTTTTCGCTGCTGCTGTGGCGTAAATCTCATCAATCATTGAAGTTGTTAATGGCTGCGTCAGTATTGCTGACCGCCTTCCCCGTGCTCGTTTTGCAAGTGATCTGGGTGATCATTACGATCGAGTAGCATTGCATCTTCTATGTATTTGTATACGTGCATATATATGTATGTAGGTATGCATGTATGTGTACATATGTAGGTGGTTCGTAAATGCATGAAGTTTGGTTTTAGTAAGATTCGCAATCTACGTGCATATGTACATACATACATACATATAAGAGTACAACTCTGATTGGACTCGTAGCTATTTTATTATGACATATCAAATGCGATCTGGTTCATTACTTTGGGTTTTGACAGCATTGATCGGCAAAAATAGCATCAATAAGTAAAGAAACTAAAGTTTGAATGTCAAAATACGAGGGAGGTTCAATAAGTACCCGTCGGCAGCAATTCATAACGCAGTTCATGCAGTTTGGCGGCGAAACCTCCGGTTGAATGTACTGGTGCGTTATCGTGATGAAGCAGCAACTTCTTCTTCGCCAAATGCGGCCATGTCTTCTTCAATTTATTGGGAAAGCGGTCCAATAACCAATTGTAGTATTCAGTCCAGTGACCGTTTCTCCTTTTTCTAAAAATTCCATGAGGCTGATGACATTTGCATCCAAAACCAAACCTTGCCCATAACCTTTGCGGCCGTTGGGACTGTCTTCGTCTTCTTTGGAGCAGTTTCACCGGGAGAAATCCATTGTTTTGATTGCTGCTTAGTTTCTGATGTGTAATGATGAATTCATGTTCCATCAACGGTAACAACTCGATGCAAAAATGTCTTCGGATCTTACTTAAACTGCTCCAAACACTGTTTAGTCCACTGTGAGCAATCGCGGCACCCATCGGCCCGACAATTTTTTCATCACCATCTTATCATCTCAAATATTAATTGCTCCTCCGGTCGACACACCTATGGGCTCTGTTACTTCGCGCACTTTCGTTCGTCGATCAGCGAGAATCATGTCGTGGACTTTTTGAATGATTTCCTCGGTAACCACGTCTGCCGGGCGTCTTGATCGCTCCTCATCAAAAACGGAAGATCGCCCACATTGAAATTCGTTGCACCAATAACTAACTGTGGTCATAGATGGCGAAGCATCCCCATAGACAACATCCAACTTTGTTTTTATCTCCTCTCATTATTTCCCATCCAAAAACAAAAAGCGAATTACCGAACGATGCTGCTCCTTTTCCATCTTAATGAAAATCACGAATCACGTATTACTCGAATTGCTGCCAAATCCAAACTAACCTATCCATCAGCCTAAAATTTGTTTTGCCGTCGTTTGATAGATGGCAGCACACGATGGTAATACCTACTTCCCTCACGAACGCTCTGTCATCAAACACGGATACTTATTGAACCACCCTCGAATACTCTTCCCCATGCGTTTATATTAGAGAACGCAGGTTAGGTTTGGCGGAGAACAGCAGATCAGATAATGTAGGTATGAGATGGATGTAGTCCTCTTTACTCTTTTCATACTCATTACACAATGGACCATTTACCTTCGGTCGACTTTTACTGCCCAGAAATCTGCTGGCCCACTATCTCGGTGGCTGATCGAAGCCAGTGGAACACCCAGATTACCAGAGGTGCTTAGAGGTGTGAACATATGGTTTTTAAGCACAGATTCAGACAGCAATTTGTTGGAGCACTTGGGGAAAGAACAAAGAAAGTTGTTGCCAACTTTTAAAACAATTGATCGGCTGATGCTGAATTACGCAGCGCCCATGTAGTCTCCTGGCACTAGTGAAACGCAGTGCAAGAAGCTCGAAACCTGCTAAAATACTGCAAACAGGGCAGCGACGTAATGTCTCCTGATTACTCCTTTACAGCATCTTCACAGCGAGGCTACTGCGCATAGTAAGCTGCTCAGCAAGCAACTCCTGCTGAGTTGCTACCGCAGGAGCTACCCCTGCGGACACTTGTTGGAGGCTGAGCCACCTCCCAGGCACATCAGGAGGCATCCCATTGACTACACTGACGAGATCTAAGACTATATTTACCTACTGGACCCAACAGTTTAAACTTCCACCCACCGAATGCCGTCCTCACAGTCCAGCCATCATCCATCTCAGACAAGAAATTCAGCTGCCTCGTGAGATCCGCGTCATCTTGGCACAATTGCGTGCTGGATATTGTAGTAGGTTAAACTCCTTCTCAAGATGCTTCGCATGACACTAACCACCTATTCGCTTATCCCCTAAAACTTTCTTACTAAATCCCTGAAGAAACAGCATATTTCTTAAGCCTCCCATTAGATGAGATTGACGATGTCGACCGATGACTACACCACAGCGGCAGTTTTAATGAACTGCTAGTCTAATGATAGTTATATTACGGTTAATTACCAACTATTAATTTAAAAAGTAAGCTCGGTGATTCCAGCTCTGCTTGGTTTTTAGTGGCTAAGGGGTTCATTTGAATGAAACAACCGAACTGATAATTCAACTTTCCAATTAATTATTTCATAAATCGGCTGAGAATCGCAGAATTGCTAGGCAAATGAAATAATAACAACTACATGCTGCTAAATGTTTATGGCGAATTGGTCTATGTTTTTATTTGGATGGTAGTAATTTCTTGCATGTCAAATTTCTCATGACAACTAGTGACTTGAGGCGGTCGCTGTAGCCGAATGAATTGGTGCGTGAGTACCATTCGGTTCAGCCCGGGTTCGAAATCCCGTGTATGAAACACCAAATGATGGAAAAAAGTATTTTTTTATAGTGGTCGCCCCTTGGAAGGCAATGACCAACTACTTAATGTATTTCTGCCAGGAAAAAGCTTCTCATAAAAACCATCGACGTCATCAATTTGTAGAAAAACATCAATACACACACCACGAGTAGGAGGAGGAGCTTCGGCCAAACCAAAAAAAAGAGGAACTCAGCGATAGACCTAATTCTTACTTTTATTCTTCCAGCGATTTGAGAATAAAATTCTTCTCTTCTTAATTGGCGCTATAACCGCTTACGCGATTTTGGCCGAGTTTAACAAAGCGCGCCAGTCGTTTCTTTCTCGTGCTAACCGGCGCCAGTTGGACACACCAAGTGAAGCCAAGTCCTTCTCCACCTGATCTTTCCAACGCAGTGGAGGCCGCCCTCTTCCTCTGCTACCACCAGCTGGTACCGCATCGAATACTTTCAAAGCCGGAGCGTTTGTATCCATTCGGACGACATGACCCAGCCAACGTAGCCGCTGGATCTTTATTCGCTGCGCTATGTCTATGTCGTCGTAAAGCTCATACAGCTCATCGTTCCATCGTCTGCGATATTCGCCGTTGCCAACGTGCAAAGGTCCAAAAATCTTACGCAGAATCTTTCTCTCGAACACTCCAAGCGTCGCTTCATCGGATGTTGTCATCGTCCAAGCTTCTGCGCCATACGTTAGGACGGGCATGATGAGAGTCTTGTAGAGTGTTAGTTTTGTTCGTCGAGAGAGGACTTTACAACTCAATTGCCTACTTAGTCCAAAGTAGCACTTGTTGGCAAGAGAGATTCTACGTTGGATTTCAAGGCTGACATTGTTATCGGTGTTAATGCTGGTTCCTAAATAGACGAAGTCTTTTACAACCTCGAAATTATAACTGTCTACAGTGACGTGGGTGCCGATACGCGAGTGCGCCGACTGTTTGTTTGAAGACAGGAGGTACTTCGTTTTGTCCTCGTTCACCACCAGACCCATTCGCTTTGCCTCTTTATCCAGTTTGGAGAAGGCAGAACTAACAGCGCGGTTGTTAAGGCCGATGATGTCAATATCATCGGCATACGCCAGCAATTGTACGCTCTTATAAAAAATTGTGCCCGAGCGATTAAGTTCTGCGGCTCGTACGATGCTCTCCAACATCAGGTTAAAGAAGTCACACGACAGCGAGTCACCCTGTCTGAAACCTCGTTTGGTATCAAACGGCTCGGAGAGGTCCTTCCCAATTCTGACGGCGCTACTGGTGTTGAGCAACGTCATCTTACATAGCCGTATTAGTTTTGCGGGGATACCAAATTCAGACATCGCGGCATACAGGTAACTCCTTTCCGTACTGTCGAATGCAGCTTTGAAGTCGACGAAAAGATGGTGTGTGTCGATTCTCCTTTCATGGGTCTTTTCCAAGATTTGGCGTATTGAGAATATTTGGTCGATGGTAGACTTTCCAGGTCTGAAGCCACACTGATAAGGTCCAATCAGTTGGTTGACGCTGGGCTTCAGCCTTTCACACAATACGCTCGCTAGAACCTTATAGGCGATATTTAGAAGACTAATCCCGCGGTAATTGGCACAAATTGCAGGATCGCCCTTCTTATGGATTGGGCAGAGCACACTTAAATTCCAATCGGCAGGCATGCTTTCATCCGACCATATTTTGCATAGGAGCTGATGCATGCACCTTACCAGCTCCTCGCCGCCATGTTTGAATAGCTCAGCCGGCAGTCCATCGGCGCCCGCGGCTTTGTTGTTCTTTAGCCGCGTTATCGCTATTCTCACCTCGTCATGATCGGGTAGCGGAACGACAATTCCGTCGTCAACGATTGGGGTATCGGGATCTTCACTTTCTCGGTGACATGCGCAGCTGTCACTGTTTAATAGGTTCGAGAAGTGTTCCCTCCATAATCTAAGATTGCTCTGTACGTCAGTCACCAGTTCGCCGTCTTTGTTCTTACAGGAAAACGCCCCGGTCTTGAAACCTTCTGTAAGCCGCCGAACTTTCTGGTAGAATTTTCGGGCGTTGTTCCTGTTGGCCAGCATCTCAAGCTCTTCGCACTCACGTATTTCGGCCTCTCGTTTCTTCTTTCGGATAATACGTCTCTCTTCCTTTTTCAGCTCTCTGTAGCGATCCCACATGGCTCGCGTTGCGCCCGATCGCAGCGTGGCTCTATAGGCGGCATCCTTTCTTTCTGCGGCAGCATGACATTCCTCGTCGTACCAGTTGTTTTTTCGGGCTCGCCGGAATCCGATTTCTTCTTCGGCGGCGGTACGTAGAGAACGAGAAATGTTGCTCCATTGTTCGTGGATGCCGGTTTGTTGGGCAGTACTCTCTGAGAGCAGGAGTGAGAGTCGAGTGGCGAATCTTCTGGCTGTCTGTTGTGATTGCAGCTTTTCGATGCCGAACATTCTTTGCGTAGGTAGATGCACGTTTTTTGCTGCACAGAGACGTATGCGCAGTTTGGCTGCAACAAGGTAGTGATCCGAGTCAATGTTGGGTCCTCGGATCGTACGTACATCTAATACACTAGAAGCGTGTCTTCCATCTATCACAACATGATCGATCTGGTTTCGTGTTTTTCGATCAGGAGACAGCCAGGTGGCTTGGTGAATCTTCTTATGCTGGAATCTGGTGCTGCAGACTACCATGTTTCGGGCCCCGGCGAAGTCGATCAGCCTCTGTCCGTACCGGATGTTTCGTTGTGCAGGCTGAATTTTCCGACTGTTGGACCAAAAATTCCCTCCTTGCCCACCCTGGCGTTGAAGTCGCCAAGCACGATTTTTATGTCGTGGCGGGGGCAGCGCTCATAGGAACGTTCTAGGCGCTCATAGAAGGAATCTTTGGTCGCATCGTCCTTCTCTTCCGTCGGGGCGTGGGCGCAAATTAGCGATATGTTGAAAAATCTGGCTTTGATGCGGATTGTTGCGAGACGCTCGTCCACCGGAGTGAACGACAGTACTTGGCGACGAAGTCTCTCTCCCACAACAAATCCGACACCGAATTTGCGCTCCTTTACATGGCAGCTGTAGTAGACGTCGCAAGGTCCTATGGTTTTCTTTCCTTGCCCCGTCCATCGCATCTCTTGGATGGCAGTGATGTCAGCCTTTACTCTCACGAGGACATCAACCAGCCGGGCAGAGGCACCTTCCCCATTAAGGGACCGGACATTCCAGGTGCATGCCCTCAAATCGTATTCCTTAGTTCGTTTGCAGGGGTCGTCATCAGTATAGGGAGGTCTCATCCGAGGCTTTTTTAAAGTTTTCATTGGGGGGGATTTTTAAGTGGCGGGTCCCAAACCCAACGCACAACCAGCTATCCTGGAGTGTTTCGCCTTCTCACTTTAGCTCACTCCCGAACGGGTGTTCGGAAGCTACCCAGAGGATACGTGGGCTAATCCCGGCCGTTGTGAGCTGCTTGAACCATATGCAGAAGAATCGTCCTGGCCATTCCCAAGTGAATGGCGATCAGTAACTTTCCCCACTTGCGTGGACTTCTACACATGGAACCATCCTCCAGAATAAAATTACAAATTAAATTTTTGTGTGTCAAAATCTTTAAAGAAAACTGTTGCCCATCAAGTTTTTTTGTGGTCTCTCTGAAAGTAGATCCCAAGATAGATTTTAAAAATCAACAATCAACAAATTTTATGCTCTTTTCATGTTGATCCTAAGCTTCGAGTTCAACAAATCCTTTCGATGTACTTTCCGTTTTGAGAGACTTGTCGCTCATTTAATTTGTTTGCTTATTTGGTGGCGCGCAAGTACTTGCATGAATTTATGTAGTTTTTTCGTTGAGTGTTTGGTAAAAAATGACAGCTCTGACAACATAACGTCCATTTTGCGAATTAATCGAAGCGTCGCTACCTTTATTATAAAGTTCGCTGTAGGTATTTAAATATAACTCGGAAAGCTAACCCACTATGAGACTTTCAAGGGTTATTTGGCATAGTCTCAGCTATGAATGAAAAAAAGTAAGAATATAATATGAAAAAAAAATTGTTTTCCCCAAAAAAAAATGTATACAAAAATTTAAAGAATTGTATCTTAAAAACTTAAAAACAGAAGCAAAATTAAAAAAAATGTTAAAAAGGACCGACGATATTAAATTAAAACTATATACCAAAATTTGCAAGACTGAATAAATCTAAAAATAATACACTTTTTTTTCAAAAATGCTTCTTATTATTTCTTCTCAAGCCTACAAATAAACCAGTTTTCAGAAAAATTTAAGACAATGTCCAAAATACTTTCATCACTAGATATGGAATCGCTCAAGTATTTCCTCAAAAGAGGTGACAGAAACCAATAGGATAAAAGGAGAGAGAGGAGAGGGCTGGGGGAAGGAGGAGCGGTTGAGTATTTGTGGATTACGAAAGGTGACTGACTAGCGGTTGTCTCAACCGCTTTAAGCTGATGAAGTTCATATCAAGTCCTGCTATATCAGCAGGCGTAGGAAAGAAGTGAGAACCAAGGTGCCCAAATGTTAGTCCTGCGAGAGCGGGCCAGCTAAGTAGAAGGAGCTCAGATAACTCGCCCTCATCGTCCATACAGCTGACGCAAAAAGGACTCGAACTAATTCCCAGTCTCACGGCATGCTTACCCCGCTCACAATGACCTGTGCGGACATCCACGAAGTTTGATAGCTGAGATGTCAGAAAATCCGCGACCTTTCAAGCTTGTGTACTTTTCCCGTGGTCGCTGAGTTAATACGAAGCCCATCATTCCAGGAGTAGAGCGCAGGTTTTCAAGATGATCCCATCCACTCCTTTCGCGAGGAAACTACCTCACAGGTCTCTTGTCTAGCCAACTCATCCGTTTCGCAGTTTCTCGCAATGTTGCTATGACCAGGTACCCAAATGCGTCTTATATCAAAGTGTTCAGATGCGATCGAAAGTGAAGCCAGGCATTCCCTGACCAGTTTCGAATGCACTGTAATTGAGCCCAGGGTCCTAATTACCGCTTGGCTATCGGAGTACATAAACATTTACTTTCGTAACAGTTACAACGCAAGCGAGTAGCCAATCAGCTGCTTCTTTGATTGCGGCTGCCTCTGATCCGGTAACCTGAATTCGAGTCTGATGGGGAGCTCTTCGCAGCATACTCCTCCGCCAACACTTTCGTCTAACTGCGAGCCATCCGTGAACAAGGCCACCAAGCCCTGTCTTCAAGCGTTGCACGTTGGTGAAATGTGAATTGAAAGCAATTCCTTGGTCCCTATTTGTATATCGCTCCAAAATTGTTGCGCGCTTGTGAAAGAGTGACATATACGAAATTCTTAGGTATTCACCTACTTTCAAGTGCTCATTTTGTAAAAGAATACTGCGCACTCTTATGTTTCCACGAATTTGAAAACATTAATAAAAAATCTAGAAAAAACGGTCCAGTTTACTACACTTTATGTCGAAGTGCACAAATTGAAAGCACATTTACTGCGTTTGTTAGCTTTTTGAACTCGCATACAAAGCATTCGACATTCGGCACACGGCATAAAAATATCAAAGACCTCGTTTGCCCATACCTAGAAAAAACATTGCAATATTTTCTTAATTTATTCGTCACCAGCAGCGTTAAGAGATCAAAGACGCACCCAATTTGCATGCAGAAGCGCAGAACCGTTGCGGTGAACGGCTGGTGGTTGGTTGGTCGGCTAGTCGAACGGTCGTTTTGATTGGCTTTTGGAAGAGTTGCAGTCACCCACCGGTCGTTATGACAACAAAAAATGCAACACAACGCATGACCAATGCAATAATTCACAGGAAGATAGCCAAATCGAATTGTAATGCTGCGGGTGGATGAATGGCGCGCGATCGACGCTTGCCACTTGGCTGTTGAAAGTATCTGGGCTTCTGCGCATTCGGTTGCTTTGAAGCTGCCAGTGGCTGCCGTTGGCGAACTATTAGTGGAATAATTTGTGGTGCAGGCTAAGTTTGCTCAAAGAAAATATGGAGCACTCACTGCAGAACTATTTAAACCATGACTTATAATGCGCCTGCTTTGGCCGTATGAGTCAAATGCAAAATGCCAGCGACTGCCAAACGAAATAAGGCGGCAACTAAACTGTGATTCTTAAATTCCGTGGCATTTTAAGAAATTCTCAACTTTGATATTTCTGGTGATTGCCTATCGATGGTGACTATTATCGATTTTTGAGAATTTTTTTTTCTTGATTTCTTAAATTCCGTAGGATTTTAAGAAATTCTCAACTTTGATATTTGTGGTGATTGCCTATCGTTGGTGACCAATATCGATTTTTGAGAATTTTTTTTTCTTGATGTGCATTTTTTTCCATGTAACGAACCTCGACTTTTTTTTAATTTTTGTCTTGAAGAGCAGAGGGCTCACTTGCACGAGAATGTAATAATTCTAATTTTTCCTCTTTAGACAGATTTGAGAATAGGCAGCGATAAAATTAGTATTTACTTATTTTCTTAACTTCGAAACAAAAGCAGCAGAAAATAACCGAAGTCGGATTTTCAGAAATTTGTTGTATCATCGAGTTCTGGCTTCGACGGTATAGAAGTGATAATTTTAAGACCGCCGACAGGGAATGTACTAGGTTTGGTAGTGCTGGCTGATCTGCAAAAAAGATCTCACTTAGACCCTAAGGTCCATTGTGTCGCCAGTGCTTTGTATCTGTAGTGGAAGATATAAATGGGAAAGGAATGGCCGAACTAAGCAAGAAAGTTCGCAAAGTTCACGAAGTTTTGGAGGCATTACACAGTTCAGATTATTATGAAAGGAGGGAAAAGCTTAACTGAAATATGACTCAGCATTACGAAAAGGTTTCTATAGCCCTTTATGTGTGTGAAAGACCCAGTTAGCAAAATATTAAAACTAAATTTCAGCATCTGGCGCTGGTCTTCTAAGCAATTGTGAGGCCTGTTTATATCGCCTAATATTAATTCGAAGACAGTAAAAGAATGTATCGACGTTTTGACAGAAGTATCACAGTACTTTGTCATAAACTTGCTCTCGGTACCGGGTCATAGAGACATAGCAGGCAACAGCAAAGCAGATGAACTGGCGAGATTGGGTACCACATTACCGATCCAATCAGGCAAACCGAACATATCTAGACCTTTAGCAACTTGTAAGATACTTATTGACAAACACACTATCAGAGCTGTCAACAAGTAGAATGAAACATGGAAAAACATGAGAAATCTTCTCGGGGTCCTAGCAGAGCATTGTCTGATTGGCAGGCATGCCAGTAGACTCGGATCACCCTATAACGACTATTACAGAAGCTGTAACGGCATCGAAGAAGAAGAGACTATAGAACACTTTCTATGCGGGTGCATTGCTCTGGATAAAAGAAGGTTCAATATTTTAGGAAAAAGCTCCCTGAGTAACTTGGCACAAGTAGCCAATATAAAAATAACAAGTCTTGTTAGATATATTAAAGCCACAGGTTGGTTCAATGAGGACAATGTAGAGTGAGCAGAGAGAACAGCCCTGGTGCTATCACAATGGGCCTACAGCAGGCTTAGGTGTGTCAACCGGCTACCACTATTCCTACCTACCTAGTACTTTCAGGGCGTCAGATGATAACATTCCCCATTCTCCGTTTCTTAGGTTAAAGGCTGGGGTTAGGTTGAAATTGAAATTTGAAATAGACGACCCAAGAAGCAACGAGAGAATGGTAACTCAGGCTAAAAACTCCATTGTATTCGAAGCTCTGAAAAGTAAAAAGGTTAATGGTCAAGGAGGAAAGGAGAGAAGTAACAGAAAGAAAAAGATAGGATGGAATAGAGAAATAGAGGTAGCTAGGCCTGTGAGAATTGTCCATATTCTTTGGTAAATCTGAATATATCCTCCAATTTGAGAACATGAATTTTACTCTTTCTCCTGACATCGGAACTTAAAATTCATAGCCTTAATCTAGCAAAGGCAGGACACTCACAGAGAATAGAGTAAGGTTACGCTAGTTGCCGCTCTCTATGAGGATGTAGATGGCCCACTTATGCCTGGAGACCAATTGTGCTACCACTTGTTTGGATTTAAGTTTCAGCATCTAATTCCCAATGTAGTGAAACTGCTATTTTCATCTATTCTGGACCAGACTTGTCTAGTTATCTTGCAAGTAGACTCCGTGGTCCCATGTCGGTAGTTGTCAAATAAAGACGGAGGTGCGCTTTCTATGGAATTTAAGAATTGCAAGATGTGGAAAGCTCATACAGAATATTGGTAATGAACTAATAAGCGCTGCTGCAAGAGATTTACGAATTGTATATGTACAATTTTCGATCGATACCGTTGGTCCTAGGACTAGAATGATGACAATGAATGTTAAAGAATAATTTCCAGAGTTTACAAACTGCGATCACCTGCTGAGCCTAAGCAAGCAAAAGTTGTTTCTAAAGAAAAAACACGTAAAATGATATCAGAAAACAGCGAGAAGCTATTCAATCCCAATAAATTGAGTTCTCAATATTTCTAAATTCTACTTTAAATTAAGAATGAGTTTAAAAAATGTATTTTCTCGTTCCTAAGATCCTAAGATTCGGATACGCAGAGGAGCGAGATGTAGTATTAGAAAAGGACGAATGGCGGAAGGGACAACTTTCAACACGGCACAACTTTAACATATATACAGACGGTTCGAAAATGGGAGAGAGTATTGGAGTCACAGTATTCTGTTCGAAATTAAGCTATAAACAGTCATAATAATTACCAAACTACTGCAGTGTGTGCCAAGCTGAGATCTAAGCAGCAACGAAAGCAGCAAGCTTAACCATAGGGAACTCTCCTCCGAACTCTCAAAGAAACTTTTACATTCACAGCCAAGTAGCCCTCAAAACAATAGCAGCTGTAAAGGCAAACTCACACTGTGTACAGCAATGACGGAACAGGATGGATGAGCTAAGAACTGAGAAACAAGTCACCATCTAATGAGTTTCAGGACAAAAGGGAATTGAAGGAAAGGAGATAGTGCATATACCAGCCAAAGCAGGTGCAAAACTTTCTGTAACTAGCCGGTATACAACCACCTCCCTGCAAACAACGACTGGATATAGATGAAGGATGGATTCAAAAAGCGAACTCAAGGAAATAAGGAGCTCATGCAGGGTCGCGAAAATCATGCTACGTAGACACAATGTCAGGTCTACAAACTATTTCTTATCTCTTCCCTGGAAAGAGTGTAAACTTGTAGTGGGCATACTGGCGGGGCACTGCTCACTTCATAGTACGCGGCCAAATTAAAGCTGGAGTAGAAAGATACTTGCACAATTTGTAACGAAGTCAACGCGAGAGGAACTCGGGAGCACCTACTCTGCCACTGCCCTGCACTTAGCAAAACACGAATAAACTGCTTAGGTTCTGCATCATTTTCAACATTAAAGATTGATGTTGTTCCACAAATGAAGGATCCTACAGTTTTATATAGTCTCCGAACGGCAGATGGTTTTTTATGAGAAGCTTTTTCATGGCAGAAATACACTCGCAGGTTTGCCATTGTCTGCCGAGGGACGATCTCTATTAGAAACCAGACTTACTTACTTCAAATGTCATGGCTGTGCAGGTAACATTTCTTTGATCGAGGTTCCAGGACATAAGAACATAGACGAAAATGAAATTGTTGATGAGTTGTCGAATAGGGGACTGAATTGATCTCAGATAGCTCTTACCCGATTATCGACATCGCTCTGACTGTTGTTAAAGGAGAATAGCACAACTTTGTATTTCTCAGGAAAGCGCAGAAGAGATAGAACTCCATTTTTTCATGTGCTATTTCGAGAACTCATTGGTCGCGATATAATAAATAGGAAACTCTCAAAGTGCCGGGGACTTCACGCCATTCAACTTCCAAACTCGTAGCGGTGTTTACTGTTCATTGGAACAATGAATGCCCTATTGCAAAAGTTATGGGGGCTTTTCAGAGAAGAAGACTGAGCACTTTCTCTATAAATGTCCGGGTTGGGCAACCAAACGATTAAGGTCACTGGGTGTTCCCTCCTTCGGCAGCCTGGGGCAGTGCGCCCACCTAAATCCCATCAATATTCTCCATTATATCAACAGGTCTGGTTGGCTGTAGATATCGGCCTGTTGGAAGTCTCAAAATAGTTTAAAAACAGCGCTTTAGTGCTACTTGGGGAGTGTCAGACTGGTACTTCAACCATTTCACCTACCTACCTTAAATATCCAATAAATTTTGTTCTCAATATTTCTAAATTTTACTCTAAATCAAAGAATAAGTTCAATAACTTTATTTTCCGGTGTGCGTCTTGATGTTAATCTACAAATGGAGGGACCTACAGATTTACGCAGCCTTCGATCGCCAGATGGTTTTTTTGAGCACTTTTTTCGTGACAGGAATACTTGCATACTCGGAGGCTTGCCATTGCCTGCTGAAGGGCGACCACTATTAAAAACAAGCCTTTTTCCATCATTTCGGGGTCCATGCCCGGCGGCTTCGAGTCTGGACAGTACCGAATGGTAGTTACGGATCGCCCAGTTCGGCTACGGTGGCCGCCCAGATTTATTTACGTAGTTTTTTTTATATATCAATAGAAGTTCAAGCTTAGTTCTTTTGTCCATACACTCGCCCAACTTTTTTCCAAAGTGGTTAAGTATCCACTTTACATTTATCCGGAGCCTCTTCACTGAAACGGAAACGATACGGAGTACAAAGTGCTCGCACTCCAAGTGATAATGAACTTTGGGATTATTTCCGCACACCTTAGCACTTGGAAAAGTAATTAAAGAAAGTAAAATTTCGCTATAACATTTACTGTTAAGTCTTCTCGTATCGGGTACTTTATAGTTTTGGGGAAATGAATGATGGAACATTGCAACTCAAGTGGTTACCGATAAGTGGGAAATCTAGGGGAGAAATACACAACCACAACATCAAACATCCCAATCCAAAGTAAGAGCAAATGGGGAATGGAGGTAGGGAGATACAAATGCATATATGCACACTTGCACACATACATATGCTCGTATGAATGCCGGCACTTTTGTTGCCGCTGCGAGAGCGTGGAAAAAAAGAGCGGATGTGCAAATGATGCGCAACGTACGCAATTTGGTGGTCGCACGTAATTATTTCTGTTTTTGCTGTTGTTACTTGCAGTTATGTAGTGAAGATGAGTATTACACAGAGTACAACACCGACCGCCTGCAATCACATGCGCAGGCATTTGTGCATGCAAACTATTGCGCGCTCGTTTGCGGGAAGAACGGCATAACTAAAAAAACCCCTTTTAAACATAAAAATATTTTGGTGTGCAGCAAAGGCTTGAAGTTCTGCTTTTATGCTGTGTAAAATATTCTTGATCATAGAAACTCTTTTAATGAAAATCTGCCTTTTCTTTTGATTGAAAAGACATAGTAAATCGAAAATCGGAGCCGCTT
Organism: Anastrepha obliqua; assembly: GCF_027943255.1. NCBI lineage: Eukaryota > Metazoa > Arthropoda > Insecta > Diptera > Tephritidae > Anastrepha > Anastrepha obliqua. Next base: position 24,474,160 of record NC_072893.1, on the reverse strand, counting down.
TTCTGGAATTTTTGACTTTTTGCGTTACGACGTTCTTCTAGCAAAAAGAGCGTTGTGTATGTATGTTTGTGCTGAAGTCTATGAAGAAGTTACATTTCGTGCTTAGAAGTGCAGAAGTACCTATGTAGGTGGCATACTTGTGTGTATGTATGTATGTATACTTTCACGCTACATTAGGTGCATAGACGTGTGTACATACAGTTATAGTTAGAAAAATACGTATAAGTGTATATATAAGTAAATATGTATATTTTTCAAGAATGGAAAAGAATTAAAAATTTACTTAACCACAAAAATAACAAAAAATGTAATAAAAATAAAAATTAAATAAAACAAAACAAATACAGAAGTGTGTGTGGGTGAAATCGAACTTTGTATACCCGACACATACTTACATACGAGGTGGGTTCAAAAAGTAAGGTGACCTTTTATTTTTCACGAAAAATGTTTGTTTCATAAATTTCTATTTTGTTCTCTTCAAAGTAGTCCCTCTTCAGATGTTAAGGGTGGTTAAACTTTAAGGGCCGATGTTCAATGTGAACCACACCTAAACGTCAAGCTTTTTTCTGCATTTCATTTGACATTTTTCAATTTCAGACTAACTCAATTCGAATCATGGAAAGATACATAATCGAGCAACGTGTTAAAGTTATTCAGGCTAATTATGAAAACGGGCGTTCAAATCAAAATGCACATCGCGCACTTCGTGATTTTTTTCGGTCAATATAATCGTTCAAATGTGCGTACAATCGGAAAAATTGTGCAAAAGTTTGAGCAAACCGGGTCTGCAGGAGATGTGAAAACACCAGTGCATGCTCGTACAGCTCGTACTGCAGAAAATATTGCTGCTGTTCGCGATAGTGTGGTTGAAGAGCCGTCCACCTCAACTCGTCGTGCCCAACAATTGCATCTCTCACGCTCGTCGTTGATGAACATTATGCATAAAGAATTGCATTTACACGCTTACAAGGTGCAATTGACTCGAGAACTAAAGCCTCTTGACCATTTCAAGCGTCGTCAATGGTCAGAATGGTGGCAGAAAATGGCAACAGTGAATGACCAATTTTCGAAGAAAATCATCTTCAGTGATGAGGCACATTTTCACCTCAGTGGATTCGTCAGTAAGCAGAATTGCCGCATTTGGGTGAATTATAATCCAAGAGTGATTGCCGAAAAACCAATGCACCCACAAAGAGTGACTGTTTGGTGCCGTTTATGGGCCGGTGGCATCATTGGGCCGTATTTTCCCCCAAAATGAGGCCGGTCAGGCAGTTACTGTGAATAGTGTTCGCTATCGTGAGATGATAACGAACTTTTTATCGCCCGAATTGGAAGATATGGATGTGGACGATATGTGGTTTCAAGAGGACGGTGCCATTTGTCACACAGCTAACGAAACAATGGCTCTTTTGCGCGAAAAATTTGATGGCCGAATAATCTCACGTCGCGGCGATGTCAATTGGCCGCCAAGATCATGTGATTTGACACCATTGGACTTCTTTCTTTGGGGTTATTTGAAAGAAAAGGTGTAGCAGCAATAATTCAAGAGCTAAAGGATGAGATAATTCGGCACATTAACGGCATAGAACCTCAGTTATGCCCCAGCGTCATCGAAAATTTGGACGATCAAATGGAGGTGTGCCTCCGAGGCCGGCATTTGGCCGATAATTTGTTCTATACGTAATTGAGCTATACCAATATTATCATAATAAAGAGAAATTACAATAATTTCTTAAAAAATTTTGATTTGACTCAAAATCAACACTGGCCCTTGAAACTTAACCACCCTTTATTACACTTGCGCCAATGCTTTTTTCAATCTTTAAACCACATTTGATCTAATACAATCAAGAAACCATGGACGAGATTTCCTGAAGAAATAATTATCATCAAAAATTCTTGGAGCTCCAGTGTGGAACATAGACCCCAACAAATTTCTTCTATTTGGGTCTATTTTTCGGCAATCTCTTAACTTCATTCCAGGTCAAATGTAGACGAAGGTCAGAGAAGGATCGTTTACTTTGCCCTGCCTGCCGTTTAAGCTTAACAGGAGATCCCCGAAAAGACAACCTCGAAGCTCCCGGAAAACTAAGGGAGGACTCCATACTGGTACTGGCTACTTTATTCAGTACCACTAAATTAGGTACCGCAGAAGGTTCCACCTGCGGACCGCTACTTAACATAAGCGGGTTCCCGCTTGTAACCCGCAGGTTCGTGCTGGAAGTCGATTCCACCCTTGTGTACAACCTTTCTAGTCGATTCCGAAACTTTGCTGCTACTAAGAACTTCAGCCCTCGGGGCTAGCCCCTTTTATCACAGGAGTCTTCTTAACCGCACCTACAACGCCAACCCAATGGCGACGTACTCCGACGCCTGCTAAAGTTTTAACGGGATGGGGGCGGTCGCGGCATCAGCCCACCATTGAGAAATTTTGCATATTTCCGGTGCTTACACGCATGACTTTGGTTTTCTGGATATTGATCTCCAGCCCGGCTTTCGCACCTGCTTCTCGCACTGCTTGAATTTTCGCTGCCATGTCAAGATAGTTGTGGGGCAGAAGGCAGATGTTATCTGCATAGTCAAGAACCGCTAGGCGCCCTTGTAGTCCCAGATGACGAAGTTTTTTCATGTCATCGTCCAACACGATACCTGATAATATTTTGATTGTGTCACCCGCTTCCGTCCGTGTAAAGCGCCTCGACAAGTTAAATCAATTTCGATAGGACCGCTTTGCACTCGAGGGCGTTATGAATAGCGCCGTGATTAAAGTATCGAACACTTTTTGGAAGTCTATAAAGATGAGATAGACTGATTGTTCAACGATAACTCAGAGACTGTTGATGTGGTCGATGCCTGAACGGTTCGCTCTGTAGCACACCTGTTCCTGTCTGAGTTCTGGTTGCAGCACCGCTGAAAATTTTTTGTTTATGATGAAGAAGTTTAAGAAATAAGGTTACTTTCTATTTTTCTCACAAAAAAAAATAATCAATACCTATTTTGCTCATTTTTTTGTCGCATGGAGTTAAGTTCAGTGAATGTGGTGTCTGAGACGATATTGTTTTTGCCCAAAAAGTCGCAATTCTTTGATCTCTTTTCTTCGATAGTAAAAAGCGAAGAACATATCACAACTCTCCAAATCTTTGTGTCTGTCAAAAATAGTCAAAATATGCCAAAAAGTTGAAACTATAAATGATTTCTCGAAATGCGCAATGTGGCATTTTGTTTCTTGACAAGTCCATCCAGTGCGAAAGGGGCTTTATCGCTAAAGATGATGCGTGAAAACCCAACATCATTTTCAAGGAACCAATTACCGAAATTGTTGCGTTGTTGATGATCTCTTGGCTTCAATTCTGGTTTTAGTTGAATTTTTTAAGGATCCAAATAGAAATTCTTTCGTAAAATCCGTCAAAGAGTCGATTTCTCAATGCCTAATTGTTAAGAACGTCGAGAAGGCTGTTCAGCAGCACTTTGCGCTAAGGCGGCAATACTCTCAATAGAATGTCCAGTTTTTGCTCTGCCAGTCCATTTTCTACCCTCGACAGAACCAGTTTCTTCAAATTTGTTCGCCTACTTTTGAATTGTCAACTCATCCGGACGATGCTTCTTTTTAATGGCGCGATAACCGCTTACGCGTCTTTGGCCGTGTATAACCAAGCGCGTCAGTCGTTACTTTCTCGTCAGTTTTCTTTCTCGGGCAAGGAGGATGATTCCATGTGTAGAAGTCCACGCAAGTGGGGAAAGTCCCTTATTGCCATCAATTTGGAAGTGGAAAGGACGATTCTTCTGCATATGGCTCAAGCAGCTCACAGCTTCCGGGCCTCGTCCAAGTATCCTCTGGGTAACTTTCGCACATCCGTTTAATAGCAAGCGAATGGGAGAAGGCGAAACAATCCAGGATATCTGGTTGTGCGCTGGACTTAAGATCCGCTACGTAAAAATCTTCTCCAAAGAAAAACATACGGACGATTATTTTCATAAAAAATATCACAAATTTTGCGATATGTTGTTCTTCAATGTCGACCGATTTCATAATAAGTTTTAATAATTTTAAGGCGTTGTTCTTTCGAGTAAAATTGCACATCTGTCTACTTAACAAATGCCAAAGATGACAGAGAAAAAAGTACCGTATAGGAATCATTCACTACTGATATCTTGGCGTCACTTCTGAGAGAGCCTTTATATATTGGTCTCAATTCCTTTGAGTTTGTAACAAAGAACCGTTATGTGCGCCAAGTTTTAGTACCCTAGTGCCAACTATAAAATAGTATAGTCATAAAAAATAGATTTACAAAACAACAACACCAAAAAACACTACCAAAATATGGAAGACGCTTTGCATCATCGTAATGCTGCTTCTCCACTTAAGTATCCATCCCATAGGCACCATCGATTTGGGCACGCCAAAAACCAAAAATAACCTTCGCCCCTTCCGTGGTTGCCTCAACAAGGCTGGCAAATTTAGATCGTTTCAATGCTGTTCTCTGCTCCATATGCCGCTACTTTGGCATTCCCTCTTTACCGCTTCGTATCGCACCTCTGCTTTGTCTTGTCTGTTTTTTTTTTCTTTCAGAAGGTAAATATTTAAGTGGCTGCGTCTATGCTCCATTGTTGTTGTTATGTACACATATGTTCTTATGTATGTTTCGGTGCTTGCTTCCGCACGCCTGTTTTTATGCTTCATCGAACGAATAAATTTGTTTGTTTACATTTTGTTGGGTGCGTGGCGTAAGCACGCAAGTTCTGCTGATAAATACCCTGGCTCGCTGGCTGACCAGGCGTAACGTATGCAGAGTACAAAGGTATTTAAGAAATATCCGCCTACTAGAAATTTACGTATTTACATACAAACTTTGAGTGCTTTTAAAAACATATTTCTGCAGAATATTCACTTAAGTTTCTTTTTTTTGGTTGTTTTTTTCTGGTTCTTTGTGTGGCTTTTTAGCCCAAATGAACTCACTGAATATTGACTTGGGAAATCGCTGGCCATTGACTTTTCAATTAGCGCAAATTTATGATGTTTCTCTTTATTTTATAGCCAAAATAATAAGTATTTCCAGTTTGGCCATGCAAATACGTGCAGATGATTGCTTTTCGTAATATCTTTGGTTTTGTCCGAGTATCTGTTTATTTTTACTTTATTTACTCTTAAGGAGGACAAGCGAAATGTACTGAAATGTTTGATAGAGATTAGTGGCTGATTTTCTGGTTGGCTGCTTCTGTTTTTGAGAAAAATTTATTGATAAATGAAGGTCAAATTTTGGGAAGGAATATTAGAAGTTTTGCGCATTTAGATTACTTAATTAGAGGCGCATTTATTTAATGCATACTGTACATAAATACACTCATACATCGCATGTACATACAAATATGAATATTTGATTATTTTTAGTTCATCCGAATGCAATGAAAGTTTGGTGAATTTTTGCAAGCACTCCTGGCAACCCAGCCAGCGTTGGCGTCGTTATACTTATATAAAAGGTCTTTCAGAAGTGACACCCAGATATCGGTAGAACTGTTTTGCAAACCGAAATTTTTGCCATCCTGAAAGAAGCTGAATGGATAATCGAGAGGAGATGGAGGAGCGCGAAACAGATTGGAGTTTTCAGTGACCGTCAGACGACCCTTAAGGCCCTGGAGAACGCGAAGCAAACCTCAAAGATTGTTCAAGAATATAAGAAGAAGCTTGAATCTGTCGCAAGACGGTACAGGCTTGTACTTATATGGGTTCCAGGACACTCCGGTGTTCAAGGAAACAAAATTGCCGATGAATTGGCCAACCGTGGAACAGCGGTTCCCCCACAAGGACCAGAGCCAGTAATCGGAATCAGTTCCGCAGAAATCATAAATTGGATCAGCGATTATATAGGCAATCTACATACAGGGTTTAATTGAAAAGTAATGAGCCTTCCTGCGTGGAGCGTCTGCCAAGAAAATGATCGTTGGACCTTCCCCTTCCACTAGAAACCGGTCCCAGTTCGCTGGGAACAGCGGTGCAGTCAACATCGCTCCGCGTGTGAAAGCTGCTTTAAAAGTGTGTTAGGATTTTGCAGGTGCGAAAATGCAGTGATCGTTGGAGCAACGTTACTCGATCAAATTTTGCGTAAAGCCAAACAAGACGAGTACCGAAACCATTGGGCTACTCAAGGAGGCTTACGGGGACCAATCTCTGTCCAGTGCCCAGGTAAAACAGTGGCACAAGTCGTTCAAGGAAGGCCGGGAGGACGTCGAAGACGAACAGCGATCTGGAAGGCCTTCGACGACAGACGAAGATGTGAACCGGGTTCGAGAATTTTTGAACATTGACCGTCGTGCTAGTCTACGTGAGATCAGTGAAGAGTTAAATTTAACTTACTACAATGTACGGGAAATCGTGACCGGAAAACTTGAAATGCGCAAAGTGTGTGCCAAGTTGGACCTTTCATCACGACAATGCGCTGGCGCACATCGCCTTCCTCTGCACCTCTGCATTGGCCAAGATGGGAGTTCCGGTGCTTCCCCATCCTACAGCCCAGACCTGTCCCCTCCGGACTTCTTCATGTTTCGGCGCCTGAAAAGAAAGCTGAAGGGGAGGCGTTTCGACTCCATCGAGGCGATCCAAAAAACTGTGACAGTCGAATTGAACGCGATTCCGGCGGATGAGTTTAAAAAATGTTTCCTGCAGTGGAAGGACCGCTACCAGCGGTGTATTGACGCTCAAGGGTCCTATTTTGAAGAATATTAGTTGTATAAGCCAAAAGGTTTTATAAAACTGCTTAAAAAAATAAGGCTCATTACTTTTCAATCAAACCCTGTAAAGAGCGATGGTCCGGTCTAGAACGCTGCAGAACTGCAAAGTGTTCTGTACCAAGTCCGAACAGAAAACTGTCAAACTTTCTACTAAAATTTGGAAGGAAAGACGTTCGGTTGATGGTCGGTATCATTACAGAACACAATCCATGGGGCCAGCATATAACCACCATTAGAACTCAATGACTCCGATTTGCCTGTCTTGCTTAGAGGAGGTGGATAGCACTGAGCACTTTTTCTGTGAGTGTCTTGCCTTTACTAGAGGAAGGCTACAAGTTTTGGGTTCCTATGTCATGAGAATGAGTAATATTCGTTCTCTAAAACTGGAGGATATTTAGAGATTTACCAAAGAATCTGGAAAGTTCTCACAGGACTAACTACCATTGTCTCTGTCTCTGTTCTGTCCTATCTCTTTCTATGATACTTTTCTCTTTCCTCCTTGACTATCTACCCTTTTTCCAGAGCTTTAAATACAATAGGCTTTTTAGCCTGAGTGTTTTAGGAGCCACCAAATCTCTTGGTGCTCATTGGCTCGACCTATTCAAATTGAATAAATCCTAGCTGGTTCATTTTTTTAGACTGAGACTTTTCCAGGCTGGAGAAAAAAGCAACAAAAGCAAAAGAATAGGTCTGTTGGTGAACGAGGACAAAACGAAGTACCTCCTGTCATCAAACAAACAGTCGGCGCTCTCGTCCTATCTCGACGAACAAAACTTACACTCTAAACTACAAGGCTCTCGTCATGCCCGTCCTATCGTATGACAATATCCGATGAAGCGTCCTTTAGAGTGTTTGAGAGAAAGATTCTGCGGAAGATTTTTGAAACTTTGCACGTTGGCAACGACGAATTTGTAGGCGAAGGAACAATGAGAGCAGTGAATAAAGTCCAGCTGCTACGTTGGCTGGTCCGAATGGCACGAAGTATTTGATGCGATACCAGCTGGTGGTAGCAGAGGAAGAGGAAGTCCTTCTTTGCGTTGGAAAGATCAGGTAGATAAGGACTTGACTTCAATTGGTATGTCCAACTAGCTGGTTAGCACTAGAAAGATATGACTGACGCACTTTGTTCAACTCGGTCAGAATCGCGTATGCGGTTATCGCGCTAATCAAGAAAAAGAATCTAGCACTATAAGAAGTCCAGTACTGGTAATTTCAAAGTGTCGGTAAGTCGAGAGTAGAATGAAATAGAAATGTTTAAAAAGGAAATTTAAAAAAGTTCAGTCCATTTGTTTTTTTTTTTTTGAACATATCAAAGCGCTGGGCAATCATCATTGAGCGACAATCTTGTTTATCCCACAAATACACTCTTCACACACAAACACTTCCCATAAACCGAAAACATGCAAACAAACTTCCATTAACTTTCTCAACATTAAAGATGCCAAAACAACTTGAAAATCTAAACATGTCACGTCGCGATTTGATGAGTGGGGGGAAAAAATGACAATGAGGTGCACTTTTTGATACCATCCAGACTAAGGCATTAAGAAGCCAATGTGGCTGAAAGCATCAATCGACCGCAGCATTCGTGCGGCATAACTCAGAATAAGTGAAACATAAAAGGCGTAACAACTCACAGCTTCAACGCTGCGAAATTCAAATGTTTATACCAGCAGATCAGGGCATAGGTGGGACCCTAGGCTAGGATGAGGAGGGCGAAGAGGGCGGAGAGATGTGTAAGACCTTTTTAAAATTTCTCGTAAAAATGGAAGGGGGAAAATCACAAAGCAATCAGGGGCTTTTAGCGCATTTTGCCTTTTCGAGTGCGAAAATTTGTTAGACTCAGACGTTTGTTAGTCTCCATGAAAGTGATCTTCCACCGTATATGTTTACATAAATACTTATGTACATATTTACAGATGTATGTGTAACCGTTTGAGTGCGTGCGTCTGCGACAAGTGATCTGTTTAATTACAACAAACGAGTCAAGTGAAGTGTAGGCACAGGAAGCGCGAATCTGGTTGATCCGTCTTTGTGTTTTGTTGCACTTTCACTCAGCATTTCGAAGCAGATATTTGTATATGTACACTCACAGGCACACATGCACACACATACATAAAAAACACACACACATACACATGCATGTAGATCCGCCTAATGCACTCCGTTTATTGTAAAACATTTCCGAATTCAAAATAAAATTCAAATAGAATTTGCCGCTGTGAAATGCGCAACTGTTGCAGATAAATTAGCGGCAAATGGCATTGCAATTTCAATGAAACGCAGCGAACGATGCCTACCCGAACGACTTTGGTGCAATTGAGCCCTGCAAATGGAAAAAGGCACGCGATGTTGCTTATGGAATGGTGATATGGCATGTGATAAATGCACATTTCCATGCTTGTATGTATGTAAGCATATGTTAATGTGTGTGTGTGTGTGTGTAGAAGCTCCTACAATATGCCAGCTCCCATGAATTAGTAAAAGAAGCGAAGATTGCATAGAAAAACGCAAAGCAAAGAAAGATAGATCTGAAATTCTTTTGTTGCTCAATTGCCGCTTTTTTATTGTATCTCGTTAAGTATTGCTGCCAAATTTTGATGAGCTGTCATCAATTAATGTTGCTAATCAAAATTAATTTGTGGTAAATTGAGCCCTCACGCGATTCCTAAAGAAAATTATTAAATCTGCAAAAGCTGTGGTTCGGTTAGGCTGCCTCGCTTTTAATAAAAAATAGTTCGGAGAAGTATCTAATATGTATTAAATAGGTATCGGGTGTTTTTAAGAGTTTCAGAACTTAAAATGATAAAAAACGAAATATTGCTGGAATGATTTTTTTTTATTAAAATCTGGTAGACAATTTCATGGCATTTATTTTTTGAAAATGATATACACACAAGCAACAAAACCATTGATCCTTTACGGGAAAAGTTTCCGGACCGTGTTATCTCTCGAAGAGGTGTTCACAATTGGCCACCGGGATCTTGTGATTTAACACCTTGTGACTTTTTTCTTTGGGGCCACGTCGATTGGGGTCGATTCAAGACCTCAAAGATGGAATTCGTGAGCCTATCGAGGACATAAGGCAGCCACTTTGCAATTCGGTTATGGAAAATTTCATGAAAAGGATATTGTCCTGTGATCATTTGCCTGATGTTATTTTCCACTATTAACGGCATACCTTCCACTTTATAATGAAATAAACATCCGATCATTTATATTAAAAAATAGCATTTTTCTTAGAATATCAAAACAACACCTCGTATTGGAAAATCCTTTAGTTGGAAAACAGTCAATTCTTAGTGGTACGCAACCATTTGTTTGACGTTTTCGGAAAATTAAGGAAACTCATGCACCGAAGACGAATTAACCTTCACAAAGGCAATGCGAGCTCTCACGTTTCAGCTCACACCAGAGAGTTTTTGAGCGCTCAAAAGAGGGGATTAAATGGCCATCCGCCTTTCAGCACTGATTTAAAACCGGATTATTTTTGTTTTTGTTCTCGAACATTAAAAATAAAATGCGAGGTTAACGTTTTTCAACGCCTGAAGAAGCTGTTGAGTTCATTAAACGGCTCGTTTTGTACGCGTCCACTTCTGAGTCGCAAAAGTGCTGTGAAAATGGATTCAAGAAGAGTATTCACTGCCAAGGAGCATATTTTGAAAAAACAATAAAGCCAGTTTTATTATTATTTTACTGTGTTTTTATTATTTGGTGGCAGATATTGACCGTCCTAACGCACGACGCAGAAGCCTGGACGATGGTAACATCCGATAAAGCGACGCTTGGAGTGTTTGAGGGAAACATTCTGCGGAAGTTTTTTGGACCTCTGCACGTTGGCAATGGCGAATATCGCAGGCGATGAAACGATGAGCTGTATGAGCTTTACGACGACACAGACATAGCACAGGGAATAAAGATCCAGCGGCTACGTAGGCTGGGTCATGTCGTCCGAATGGATAGAAACGCTCCGGCTCTGAAAGTATTCCGAATTCGATGTGGTACCAGCTGATGGTAGCAGTGAAAGAGGAAGACCTCCTCTTCGTTGGAAATATAATATCAGGTGGAGAAGGACTTGACTTCACTTGGTGTGTCCAACTGGCGCCGGTTAGTACGAGAAAGAAACTCTGCCTAAATCGCGTAAGCGGTTATCGCGCCAATTAAGAAGAAGAAGATTTTAAAGGCAACCCTTGTAAATGAAAGTTGTTGCATTAAGTCGTCATAGCCACTCGAGTAAGACGTGTTTTTGCGGTACTCAAATATTTGCAGTTTTCCTCGTAAATATTTCGAAATAACAATGCAATGCAAGAAAGAGAAAAAAGAAGTTATTGGAAAATCCATAACACTGCGAGAGCTCCAGACTTGGAGATAAGCACACACGCCTCCCTGTTCTCTTTGTTACTGCAGCTACAATCTTAAAAGGGTATGAGTTAATGACAATGAATGACATGAATTGAAACCAAATCTAACTATTGCGGGGATGTAAGAAATATTTTTCTGGATGTAAATTTTCCCTACTGATTTTTGGTGGGAATCTTGATAATATTGACGCAATGAATAGCCAATTTAATAATTTTTCCCAAAGAACCGTTGTAAAAATCCAGTTTTTTCGAAGACATATTTCAGTCAAAACCTAATAAAGTTCATATTTGAATGATTGTTTTCAAAAAACTGACTGCAGCAACGCCCTTAATGTGATTGTTTGACAAATTAAAAGGGTCATCAACATTTTGTTACACTGAACCCTTACACATCGCCAGCGATTTGCATTGTAATTTCTAGTAAATGAGTGCAATTGACTGATTGTAATGAGAGAATATTCAAAATAAGAGGACGTGAAACATTTGGGGGAGTTGCACATACACATGCCCATACTCGTATGTATATGTGTGTCCGTATGTTTGCATCTTTCATATCAGCAAATTATAGACATTTGTCTGTTCCCTCTTTCGTTTACTGCTCAGGACTGATGTGAGAAATTATTGATGGGGGGTAAAATACGATATCAATGAAATGAAAAATTTGTAAGTCAAAATCCCAGTGTTTGCTATGCGTAGGTACGCGGTAGCCGATGCAATTAGGGTGTGACAAAGTGGTTTTGAATTTCTCGCCTCACCGCGATTTTGTGTGGAAGAATTTGAATTTTTCTTCTTTTTTTAATGAGAAGGTTACGCAGCATTGCACAGTTCATTGCAACTCTATGCTTGATTACACTTTGTGGATTGATTTTTTTGTTTTCTGTTGTTTTCATGCCTGCATTTCTGCTGCTGGTTTTAATGCCCGCGCGCACTTGTTCCCAAGGGTATTATAACTAATTTTTTTTTTCAGATAAAGTTTTTAAAAATGTAACTGCATAAAGGAGTCGGGATAGACGTGTATATAAGTACATAGGAAGGTAAAATAGGTTGGTGAAATGGTTGAAGTGCTAATCTGACACTCCCCAAGTAACTTTAAAGCGTCGTTTTGTAACCATTTTGAAACCTCCAATGGCAGATACCTACAGCCAACCAGAGTTATTGATGTAATGGAGAAGACTGATGGGATGCCGAAGAAAGGAGCACCCAGTAACCTTAAACGTCTAGCTGTTAAGCCCGTATATTTGCTCAACAGTTCCTTTCTCCTTCAACTTATAAAATCTCAGAGGTTTAGATGGCTCGGACACGAGATAGATGGCGCAAAGTTGAGAATGAAGCAAGAACTGTAAGGCTAAGAAGAAGAAGAAGAAATCTCCTTCTCTGAAAGGTCCCACAGCTTCTGCAATGACGATAAAATGGTAAACCTAGCTTTCCCCGCGTATGCCGATCATCCAATGACTGGTAAACACAGCTACGAGTTTGGAAATTGAATGGCGTGAGTCTCCAGAAATATCTGAGTCCTCCATCTATTGTACGGGGGCCAGAGGATTTTCAAAATAGCATATGCAGATATATAGCTCCTCCTCTCCTGCGCTTTCCTGAGATATAAGTTATACAATTCTTCCTTAACAAGAGTCAAGAGAATGCCGATGTCTGGGTAGGAGACCTCTGAGACCAGTCGACCCCTTCCTGGCAAGCTCATCAGCCATCTTGTTTCCCTCTATATTCCTATGTTCTGTAACTCAGATCAGAGAAATACTTTCTGTATGTATCAAAATTCCCAGAATACTGTGAGGAATCGATTTAGTAATGTTCTTCTGTCCATCTGTGCGCACGAAACCTTGGTCGAAATTAAATATATTTTAATGAAACTTGGCACCCTCCCGCGTACCTGAACCGTGACGATGTTGGTTGGGGTTGCGTGCATCTGCGAAAGGCTGGGCTATGCCAACGGAGTGCTTAGGTAGTCCAGAAGGGTCACCCATGTTGGAGATACTCGCCTAAAGATGTCACACAAAGACAGGTCCGTCTGTGTTTTTAAACCAGAAGTTTTGTTTCAATCGCTGAGCAACTTACTTAGAAATGTTTGTCTCATAGTGAGCCGCTCCCTGGTCTGCGTCTGATCCCAGCTGGGCGGAAGTTTTATCGACAACTAGCAGTAAGTATAAAATGCAACCTATCATGCACCAAGGCCCCCTTCCTTGTCTAGTGATGGATCAGCCCGGCCCTCCGTACTCGGTTAGAGAGGGTTCTAAAATCTCCGGAGATCCAGTCGTTCGTGTTCAGGAATCAGGCATGAGCAATGGTCATGCTACTGAAGCTCCAGTTCTTCAGATGGTTACCACGGGCCTGGACATCGGCAAACTACTGGGGAAAAACAACCTGTCCTAAGGCGGGCCAAAATTACGAGTGGTTCCGCAAGCAATCGATCGGGCCGAACAGTGGTCGGCAAAGTGGTCTATACTACGGACGAAGTGGACATCTCTTGGGTATCCGTAACGTTCAAGGCCCAAACTTCAAGGTCTCTCACTAAACTAAAAACCAAATCGGATGATAATCCATCAAAGAGGCCTGCGGTGAACAAATCCCGGAAACAAAAGATGAACCCGATTACAAAAGCTGGTTCAAGTTTCTTGAGAAGCTGAGCCTACGTGACCCAAATTCTCTTTCCACACGAAATAAAGCGCTGAGGAAGAAGCACGCGTACTACGTCCGAAAATATGAGAAACAGCATGCTTTGAGTACGACGGTAGCTGAACGCGAGGTTTCCAATCACGCCATCATTGAAGACCTGGGAAATTTGCAAAGTGTCTAACTGGAGAGGGTTTCACTCTTCTTAAAAAGATCTAAGTGGTTCAAACAACTCAGTTAGGGGATGGAAATCAAAGCCGAAAAAGTCGTTGAAAGTAAACTTTTAAAAATGTTAGGTACCACTGCCACTTGTGAGAAAATCTAATGAGATGTAACTCAAGAGCTATAGCGACTTAATAGAACACGCCCAAGCTTGGTCAAAGTATTGCTTCCCAACTCTTTTCGATCCGACATACATACATCCCTATGATCAGAAAGTATCGGGAATATTTAAATTAAACAAAACAGAGTTAAATTTCAGGCAAATTTATTTTATCTCCTTCAAAATATGACCCGTCTGAAATAACACACATGTGCCAACGTTTAACCCAGTCCTCCATGCAGGCCGACGAAGAGATGGCCTTTAGCTCCTTCATCGGATTCTCTTTGATCTCCTCTATCAACTGAAATCTCATTCCACGAAGTGGTAACTTCAACTTGGGAAACAAAACGAAGTCGAACGGGGCCATATCAGGTGAATACGGAGCTTGCACGATGGTATTTACTTGGTGTTTGGTCAAATAATCCAGCACAATTTGGGCTCGGTGCGATGGCGCGTTATCATCATGCAAAATCCAAGAAATGTTTGCCCACATTTCCGGCCGATTACGACGTACAGCATCCCTCAAACGCTTCAAAACGGATAAATAATATTCTTTATTGACTGTCTGGGCCGATGGAAGGAACTCATGGTGCACTACTAGATCGGATAAAATTGAAATACACGCCCACTCTTTGTATGTTAGATATAAATTTTCGTCTATTACCCTGATGTTACATGCCATAATTTTCATTGTCTGTGAGTTTGTTTGATTCAAAAATTTTAACAGCCACCCAGAATTGAATTTTATTAAAATCTGCGCGGGATACAAAGTTCGATTCGGGCCGAATTTACTCTTTTCTTTTGATTTCTGCCCATCTTATTTGGTAAATTTTTTCGTTTTCTAATGCCCCCAGCTCACATTCCTCTAAGAAATGCGTCATTCCCGTTTCCACGCTTGCATTGACGTCATCGTTTCATAGCTTTGAAGGCAGCCAAACTCTTTGCTTTTAAGACTTTTTTTCATTGTTGGCTGCTTTAATTTTCCTCTGACTTTGTACTCCTTATCTTGCACTGCGATATACTTATTATCGCCCCTCTTTATATTCTAAGTAAGCCGCCACTCAAACACACAAACATTGCAGCATTCATTGCCGCCTTTGTCGCTCAGTGAGTTTTTTTACAGGCACTGCTGGTTGCTTCCTTGGTTTAGTGCGGCAATTCACTTCGAGTCGCTTGGCCTTCCAGCAAACAGCTTTTTTGTCTTGTAAGTGTCCATCCTCTTGCTCCGCTTCTTCTTCTGCTTGCGCTCGCCTCATTGCCACCGCGCAGCGTTCGCTTACAATTCTGCTCAACTAAAATTGCAATAAATCAATTTCACAAAGAGCTTCAGTGAGTTTCCTCCCAGTACGCCGCGCTGTGCGCGCCGCAGGATGAGCTGGCAGCGCGAGTTGAGCGCATTTCTGAATGAGGGAAAATTGTGACGATTCGCCGCAAGCGCACACAATAAAAACAACCACATTTCTTGGATCACCCGCTCGTCTGCTCGTCTACTTTGTCGTAAAAAATTGGCGCTGCCGTCGTTGACGCGCCTCTTCTGCTTTTTTATTTGCTTTTCTGATGTTTCGAATTTTTGCGCTTTTCACGTTCGACTTTTTAACTTAAGTCCAACTTCGTTGTTTGTTTTTCTTTGTGATGCTTTTTTCGTTTTGCATTGCAACATCAACAAAAATGTGTGCCTCAACTTTTGTGGTCGCATGCGGCGGTGCCGCGTAACACGAGGAGCAGTAGCCGCATTCACCAGTGGCTTGACTTGGTTGAGTGTCGGCATCGGCTTTCGCCAAAACACTTTCGACTTGCCTTCATAATTCATTATTGCGTTTTGCGCACTTCTGACACTCTTCCCCCACTCCCACTCCCACTCCTTTGCACTGCGCATTCTTTGCTACTGGATGAATGACTTTGTTCGGTTCTTTTTAGAAGTTGTGTGTTGCATTGCAAATTGCACTTACACTTATGCAGACACATTTGAGTGCGTGTGTGTGTGTGTGTTTTGCCCTTTATCAGATGATGACATTTTTGCGGAACCACACTTGAATTAATTTAATTGGTTTTTCTTGTAATGGGCTGGTTTTGGTTGGTGTCCTGGGTTTTACGCTGTCGATGCTTCTGTGTGTGTGTGTTCCTTTCATATGCGACGGTTGGTTGTGTTTAGCGTCACTTAGAACCACCGCCAACGCTCAGCTGTTGTGTGTGCGATCTGACCTAAAGGCTCAGGCCATCTCGTGCAATCTACGATACTCCAAATTGAAGTGCTTCTCTGACATATTTTCACATAATGTCTTACAATTAAATTCCTCTTGATGAAATGAATGAATGAATGAAGACTACGTGAGAATGCAGTTGGTTGGCTTTTAATTTAGAAATTGCAGTTTTATGTTCATAAACCGCAACACAATGAAAAGAAGTAAGCAGGGAGAGAGAGCGAGAAAGTGAGAGAGAGACGATTTTTTGAAAGAGCATGAAAAACGTGAAGATACTTGAAGTTCTATATTAATAATCATCGATTTAAGGCATCAAAGTGGCACTCAATTTGCATTCACTGAGAGGCGGAATGTTGACCCATTAACTAAAACCGAAAACATAATTAGATTTCTCTTGCTATTAATTTCTAACCCTTTTAGCTATTCTTTCAGTCTATAAGCAAACCCGATTGACTACTAAGAAAGAAATCAGAATCCTGGTAACGGACGTACAGAGCATGCTGCCGATATGGAGGAGTCACTTCTCAAAACTACTAAATGGTGATGACGTGAACACCTCCACCAATGGAGAAGTTGATCCGTGTAGTGCAGTTCCTGATGACGGCGTCGACGCTTCACCGCCCGACTAAGACGAGGTCTTGAGAAGTATTCTTCTTCTTCTTAATTGGCGCGATAATCGCTTACCCGATTTTAGGCAAGTTTAACAAAGCGCCACATTCGTTTCTTTCTCATGCTAACCAGCGCCAGTTGGACAAACCAAGTGAAGCCAAGTCCTTCTCCACCTGACCTTTCCAACGAAGAGGAGGCCGTCCTCATCCTTTACTACCACCAGCTGGTACCTCATCAAATACTTTCAGAGCCGGAGCGTTTGTATCCATTCGGACGACATGACCCAGCCAGGTTAGCCGCTGGATGTTTATTCGCTGCGCTGGTCTATGTCGTCGTAATGCTCATACAGCTCATCATACAGCACTCATCTTACGCAGAATCTTTCTCTCAATCACTCCAAGCGCCGCTTCATCGGATATTGTCATCGTCCACGCTTCTGCGCCATACGTTATAGTGTTAGAGTGTTGGTTTTGTTCGTCGAGAGAGGACTTTACTACTCGTACATTCTCAGTACGAGAAACCACACAATACTTCTGTATTGCACGGTTTAAGAACAACACAGCTGCGGGTGCGGATGACCTGCTGGCAGAACTCTTCAAGGCCGGAGGTGATGAGCTAACGACAAGCTTGCAAGAACTCATAGGCAAAATATGGTCGGATGAAAGCATGCCCAACGATTGGCACCTCAGCGTTCTCCGTCCAATCCACAAGAATGCTGACCCCACAAACTACGCCCACTACCGTGGGAGAAGCCGTCTCCGTATCGCATGCAAGGTCATATCAAGCGTACTTTGTGAAAGGCTGAAACCCCTCTTCAACAAACTGATTGGGCCTTATCAGTGTGGTTTCAGACCTGATGGTAAATCTACCATCGAACAGATTTTCACATTATGCTAAATCCTGGAGAAGACCGAAGAGAAGCAGATCGACACCCACCATCTTTTCGTCGATTACAAAGCTGCATTCGACAGTACGATATCTGAATTACTCTTTCTCGCAAAGCTCATGCGGCTTTCCAGGAAGACTAAGCAACTTTCTCCAGTCTTGAAAAATAATCCCTTCGAATGGGTCTTGCGGTAAACGAGGGCACGACAAAGTACCTTGTGTCAACAACCAAAAAGTCTATGTGTATCGGACAGCATTTTGCGATTGACAATTACGATTTCGGCGTAGTGAAGAACTTTGTCTACCTATAATTCAGCATTAACACCAACTACAGCGTGAGCCAAGAGATCCGGCAAAGAATAACTCTTACCAATAGGTGCTACTCTGGGCTGGGTTATCAATTGAAAAGTAGAGCCCTCTCTCGATGCACGAACAAAAAACTCTATCAATGAATCATCCTCCCGGTCTTACTGTATGGCGTTGACTCCTGGACATTGACGAACACCGATGGGCGGTTATTAGGAGCTTTCGAGAGAAAAACTCTTCGCAAGATCTATGACCCGATTTGCGTGAATGATGCATATCTTATAAGATGGAACCACGAGCTGTACCCCGCCATCGTCGTAGTGAAGCGCATTAAAATTCAGCGGCTGCGCTGGCTAGGTGACATTGAGCGAGTGGGCAATAACGCTCCAGCAATGAAGGTGCTCTTTTCGAAATGCACTAGTGGAACTCGCAAAAAAGGATGTCCCCATCTACATTGAAAAGATCACGTCGACGACGGCCTGATGCCCTTGGAGTTTCTAACTGGCGATAACGCGCGAAATGCACCGGCGATTGGCGCAGCATTTTTGTAGCGACCAGTACCGACCATCGGTTTAAGCTGCCAGCTAAGAAGAATAATATTATTCAATGGGGTTTCGTGCAACTATAAGGAAATTAAGAGGTCACCTTCATCGAAATATTTCCCACTCAAATCTGTGTATATTAACTATGAATAGCACTCTATGAACGAAGGACGCGGAAACTAATGAAGTCTCAGAAGCGAGTCTTCTGACTTCTCAGGGGAACTGAAGCTTTGATTATACGATCACCCGGCTTAACCTTTTCATGGGCATTTTTTGGTAACTGAGAGATTTGATTTATACTTCGACTCATGAGGAATCCCAAATCGGAAATGGAAGCTACATTTATTTAAATGAAGAATGGCAAACGCGCTACAGATGTCCAAGGTACTGTATCTTGGAGGACTTTTAAAGCTGATCAGATTAGAAGCAGTTTTTCCAATAGGGTTTTTTTAACAGATCACGCGTGACTAATGTTAAACTAAATACATACATAATTTTATTCAGTATTCATAGACATTTCTTCATGTAAAGATCTACGCCTCAACATTTGCAAATCGCAAAATTATATTACAAAAATCGACGCTCTCCGAAAAGTGTTCATCGCGCGCTCAGGCCAACTTATGGTGTTTAGCGAGAGGCCCATTTTTGGCTTAATGGCTACGTCAATAAGCAAAAATGCCATATTTAGACTGAAGATCAACCCGATGCCATTCGAGAACAGCCATTACATCCATTGAAAACAACCGTTTGGAGCGGCCTTTGAGATGGTGGAGTCATCGGCCCATATTTCTGCCAAGTCGAAGCTGTTGCCAATGTAACAGGGAATGGAATGAATGAAATGCTATCACGCCATGATAAACGACTTTTTGATGCCGGAAATTGAAGCTCGTGATCTCCACAACATTTGGTTCGAACAAGACAGCGCTACTTGTCTTACAGCCCTTGAAACGATTTACCTCTCGTCTCAGACCAGTGGATTGGCCACCAAAATCATGTGATATCACATCTTTGGAGTTTTATTTGTGGAGCTATGTAAAGTGTAAGTGCTTTGTGGATAAACGAGCTTCGCTTGAGGTGTTGGAAGACAACATTACTAAAGTTATTCGCCAGACCGAAGGACGAAGTCCTCCAGCGAGTCATTCGAAATTGGTGTTTACGCAAAGGCGAATTATACGCAGTTGCGGCCCATATTTGAAAGGGGATGCTTTCCATTTCAATTCAACCGGGCTATTCGGGTCATGTTCTTCGATTTCGATGTAACTCAAATATGTTGCTCTCTGGTCAAAATAATGAGACACGTATTTTTTTGTTCGCCCCTGACAGTCAACCACCATAGTTAATGGTTAGGGCCGCTGTAACCGCAGATGAACGCTCTCTAATCGTTTTCATCGAGCCTGGCGTGAAGGTAAATCCGAAAAATTATCGGAAAGAATTCTGGAGGTTACTTTGAAGCCGTGGCCAGACAAACATTTCGATGGCAGACCATGGACGTTTCAACAGGACTCGGCACCGTGTCACGAAGCTCGAGTAAACGAAGAATGGCTTAAAAACAACGCTTCGAGCTTGATAACGTCCACACAATGGCTCTCAAATTCACCAGCCGCGAATCCAATGGATTATTCTCTTTGGGCCATTTTGGAGAGCAAGGTCCGAAGGTGCTGAAAAAAGCCATTCATTGTACGCGAGTGGGCCAAAATACCTGCAAGTCACATTTAGGTAGCTTGCGATTCGTTTCTGGACCGTCTCAAGGCCATAGTCAAGGCAAAAGGTGGTCATATCGAGCAAAAGTAAATTGATTCTGAATTTTGTATTATTTTCACACATTTTTTACTTGCAATTGAAAAAAAGTAATTTTCCAAACTAGATTTATGACATTTTTATTGGTTACACTTCGATTGCCGGACCATGTAAATGCGTGTATATTTCCTTTAGTACAAAACATCAGCTGTTTGCCTCAGCTCTGTCCTGGTAGAAACGCTTGATTTTTCTGAAATTTAACAGAGCTTTTGAATGTCGTTGGCAGAAAGAGGCTGTACAACTAATTGAATTTTATATATTCCAATAATCTCAAGAGATTTCTCGAATTAGCACACTCAGAGTAGCTGATACAAGCATAAACACATATGTTTGCACACACACACACATATATACGTATAAACCTTGCAACCTTCAAATTATTGTCTACGCAACACTCGTAAACTTTGGAATATGTCAACATTCAGCACAAAAATCTACAAAAATCCACTAATGAAGCGCATCGGACATGTTGAAATGCCTTTGCACCGGATTTGTGACAATCTGCCAGTTTGTCTGTTCGCCATTCATTAGTTGATTTGGTGGCGACGATAACTACCACATAAATTTTTATTAGAATCCCTTAAGCGAACATTTTAACGCTCCAATATAGCAACGCAGATTTAGAAATCGTCTACGCATTGCAACAAAAAAACAAACAAAAACAAAAAAAAAAAACAAGAGTGGATGCCAAGAGCAGTTGGAGTTGGAGTCTAAACGACAATCTTGGCAGAAGTAAGTACTCTTGGCGGCCAAAGACATTGAGTAAGAGAAATCGCTAATAGCGGTTAACCCGCGCCTCAACTACAATTTATCTGGCAGCAAATCCATTCAATTGCGCCAGTCGCAGAGCATCGGGCGCAAGTAGGTGCGGTGCACATTGAATGAAAGGGCGGCCAAGAGTACGCAGTCTATAGTCAGCAGCCACGCTTTGCAATTTGGTTGAGCTGCAATCGGCTGCGCAGTAGCGGCGTCGGCGTCGTCGTTCTACTCGTATGTCTGCTTCCTCAATCGCAAATGCATTACTTTTCGGATGGCAGCAGTGCAGCGTCTGCTGAGTGCACTTGGATGAATACATCACATACACATACATATCCATATGTATCTAGTAGCTGCATGTAAGTGCGTGTGTGCCTGTGTGCAAAGTGCATTTGATGAATTTATGGTATTGCACGCGTAATTTAGAATTTAATTAAATTTCATTTCAATTATTTTGCTACTTCCATGTATGTATATGTGTGTGTATGTATGTGTGTATGTGTGTGTAATTAAATATGAAATTATGTACATTTGTATGCACTATTCAGAGGACAGTGGTGGGTCAGCTTAGCTGGATTGTCTGCTGGAGGTCAGAAGAGATTCTCACGCATGGAAGATAATCGCTGGCATTGCTGCAGCTTACGAACTCACGTCAGTTTGCCAATTCTTGTAATTATTATTACTTTAAGGGTTATTTCAGAAGGGTTGAAATTTGCATTGATATTCAAGTATATTCCTGCTCTTTATACTCAGTTGCATTTTTATATTCAGTTGCATGCTGACTTAATAAATTAATTGTGAAATGGTTATACCTACATAGCTTTCTTGTGGGATAGGTCAAAATTTTAATCGTTCGATACTCAGCCGCTAAAGCCGAATGTGTTTGTGCGTAACTATAATTCGGTGGAGCTCTGATTCGGAACTCACTGTGTGCATGAAACATATGAAATGATAGAAAAGGTTTTCTCTGATAGCAATCATCCCTCGGCAGGTAAATGCGAATCTGCGATTTTACTACGTTGTTCAATAAGTTTTGTGGTTCCATAAGAAAACACACAATTTTATGATTTAAAGTACACTTTATTACTCAGTATAGTCTCCCTGCCGTAGCCGAATG
Source organism: Anastrepha obliqua (assembly GCF_027943255.1). Classification (NCBI taxonomy): domain Eukaryota; kingdom Metazoa; phylum Arthropoda; class Insecta; order Diptera; family Tephritidae; genus Anastrepha; species Anastrepha obliqua. Next base: position 24,451,913 of record NC_072893.1, on the reverse strand, counting down.
CGTTGGTATGTGACTACCATTCGGAATTCACAGAGAGAACATAGGTTCGAATCTCGGTGAAACACCAAAATTAAGAAAAACATTTTTCTAATAGCGGTTGCCCCTCGGCAGGCAATGGCAAACCTCTGAGTGTATTTCTGCCATGAAAAAGCTCCTCATAAAAATATCTGCCGTTCGGAGTCGGCTTGAAACTGTAGGTCCCTCCATTTGTGGAACAACATCAAGGCGCCCACCACAAATAGGAGGAGGAGCTCGGCCAAACACCCAAAAAGGGTGTACGCGCCAATTGTATATATACCTAAATACATATTCTTAGACTCACTTTCGACAGACTCTTCAAGACGAGCATAGGTCAAGAAGAGAGTAGCAAACACCAAGAGTACGGAGAAGGCGGAATTAAATTTCTATACAGAGGGTCCCAAGCTAGACAATAGTGTTGGCTATGGAGTATTTTCGAAAGAATTATGACTGGAACTATACGTTCCACTACCATACTACTGAAGCGTTTATCAGGCAAAAGCTCTAACTATAAAAAAAGTGGCTACGTGGCTACGTAAATACGCTTGACGTAACAAAAAGTACAATGAATATACAAAGTGATGTCCAAAATAAACAAGACTAGCGTCATAAAAATATTTTTGATGGCGCCATCTTTTTAATGAGAGTGCGTTCGGAGTTACATCGCTAGTTGGCTTCCAGTGAAAGTTTGGTGGCGTTTGGTTCAGTGAAAGCGAAGTTATTGCGTCTAAAGTGTCAGTATGTTTGTGCAATCGGTACAAAAATGAGTTTCGAACAAAGAGCTAATATCAAATTTTGTTTCGAAATCGGTAAAACGTTTACCGAAACATTTGAATTGATGAAAAAACTTTATGACGATGATTGTCTATCTCGTGCCAGAGTTCATGAGTGGTTTACACGTACAATGAACGTACGGGCCGCCCAAAAACAGTAATCACCGAAAACTCCATCGAAATTGTTCGTAAATTTATCAATAATGAACCGAAATCATCGTAGAAATTCATGGAATCGGTGTTGGATATCTTCAAAACATCGATTTATCGCATTTTAACTGATTATTTGGGCTTACGAAAGGTCTGTGCTCGTTTCATTCCGCACGAGTTGACTGAGGACCAAAAATTGCTCAGAGGCGAGAAAAGACATGAACTTCCAAGACTGTAACTGGTGATGAAACGTTATATTTCTAAGATGAACCTGAAGCTAAGCGTCAAAGTGCCGAATGGAAGGCCCCAGACGCGCCACCACCCAAAAAATCGCGTTTGGGGAAATCAAAAATCAAGTCTATGCTCATTTGTTTTTACGATTCCAAGGGAATTGTCCACAAGGAGTTCGCGCCAACGGGCCAAACCATCACTGCAATTTTCTATCTTGGCATTTTGAAGCATTTGTTGCGTCGCATTCGTCGAATTCGCCCTGAATACCGCGAAGGCGGAAGCTGGCGTTTATTGTATGATAAGGCGCCAACTCATCGATCCACTCTTGTGACTGATTTTTCGACTGGAAATCGCATTTTAACCATCAATCACTCACCGTATTCGCCTGACATGGCTCCCTGTGACTTCAACCTATTCGGAAAATTGCATTTGGCCATGAAAGTAAAACGTTTTGCGTCCGTAAAGGCCATCCAAACGGTTTGTACCGATATCCTGAGGAACAATCCGGTCATTGACCTGAAACACTCTTTCGAAAAGCTTTAAGATCGCGCAAAACAGTGTATCGAGACCAGAGGCGACTATTTTGAATAAATAAACTCGAAATTATCAGAACAAATCTCCTGTCGTTTCTATTTTAGCTCAGTCTTGTTTATTTTGGACTTCACCTTGTATTTTAATATTCAGTGACTTAAGGCATCAAAGAAGCACTCAATTGCCATTCGCCGAAAGCAAGAATGTTGACCGATTAACTAAAATTGCAAACATAGTTAAATTTCTCTTATTCAATTGCTTTTAATTTCTAACCCTTTAGTTATTCTTTCAGTCTATAACCAAACCCGACTTGAGTACTAAGACAGCGACTAATTATATTATTATCATCCTCAGAGACGAAATACGAAGAAGTCACTCCGCAAAACTACTAAAGAGTTTTCCGGTTTTCCAATAACAGGTGTTATTTGGATTTGGATTGCGCTAGCGAGAGATGATTAACGATTTTTTATGGCCGGAATTGGATGGTATTGATCTAGACAACATTTATTTTCAACAAGACGGCGCTACGTGCCCCACAAGTAACGAGACCATTGATCTTTTACGGGAAAAGCTTCCGGATCTCTCGAAGAGGTGATCACAATTGGCCACCGAAATCTTGTGATTTAAGACCTTGTGACTTTTTTCTTTGGGGCCACGTGAAAGAGAAGGTCTACGCTAACAGTCCAGGGTCGATTCAAGACCTTAAAGATGAAATTCGTGAGGCTAACGAGGACATACCACAGCCACTTTGCAATTCGGTTATGGAAAATTTCATGGAAAGGTTATTGTCCTGTAAGCCTGGTCGTGGTGATCATTTGCCTGATGTTATTTTCCACTATTAATGGCATACCTTCCTCTTTATAATGAAACAAACATCCGATCATTTATACAGGGTGGGCCATATAGCGTTTGCTTTTTGAACCACCCATTTTTTTTGAGAATGGTAACACAAATGACATGTCAAATGTGTTCATAATTTACTTAAAGGTTTGACATTTATGAAATGGGACGCTATACGCTTGAAAAAAATTGGGAAATATTGAAAACCTATTTCCAAAGTGGCAAGTCTTCTTCTTCTTTTCTGATGAAGCTCATTTTCACATTGGTGGCTACGCCAGTAAGCAAAATTGTCGGATTTGGGGCTCAGAAAATCCGCACGTTACTGTAGAGAAGCAAATGCATCCACAACGAATCACCGTTTGGTGCGGTTTTTGGTCTGGCGGCATCATCGGGCCATTTTTTTTCGAAAATGAGCGAGGAGCCGCGGTTACAGTAAATGGCGAGCGTTACCGTGACATGCTCAACGAGTTGTTTCCAAAAATTGAAGAGAATGACATGGACGACATTTGGTTTCAACAGGGCGGTCCAATTTGTCACACTGCCAAAGTTACTCTCGAACTTTTGGCTACCGTTTTTGAAAACTGAATAATCAGCCGAAATTCCGATATCAATTGGCCGCCTCGGAGCTGTGATATAAGCCCGTTGGACTATTTTTTGTGGGGAGCCGTTAAGGACAAATGCTATGCGAACCATCCAGAGACGATTGATGCTTTAACACGAAATCGAAGTTGCCATTCATGAAATAGGAGCCCAAACAATCGAAAATGTGCTTAAAAATTGGGTTGATCGAATGGCCCACTGTAAAGCCAGTCGTGGCAGTCATTTGAACGATATTATTTTTCATTCATAAATGGCTATGTTCAATCTTCAAAATAAAAAAAAAAAGTTTTAAAAAATATTGATTAGTTTTTTTTATAGCCGATTCAAAAAGCAAATTTTACATGGCCCACCCTATATTAAAAAACAGCATTTTTCTTTGAATATCAAAATAACACCTCTTATTGGAAAACCCTTTAGTTCTTCAGCCGCCATAGCAGCTTCCAAAATATCGATTTGGGCCCTTTGTTAATTGTTGAATAACTCGAAAAGTATTTTTCGGATTCACTTCAAATTTTCACATAATATTTCTAAGATTTTATACTTTAAGAAAATGTAACTATCGAAAATTCTGACTACCCCTAACCCTTTAGGCTGGCATAATGAAATTTGAGTAAAGTTTCGCTGATTCAAACAAATATTGGATATTACGAGGCTTATCAGAACTCTTAAATGTTTTCTATCGAATGTAATTCGCAACATAAAAACCTAGTTTAATTTCTTATTTTATTTACTCAATATGGCATTTACCACATTACAACGACGAAAGGCGATAAAAATCCTTACACCTTTTATTATTTGGCCACATTTTACATTACGAGCCTAGAGATTTATACAAACCTTTGCTGACAATTTCACACATCATAAAAATAAATGTAAATGAAGACTCGTTTTTGTTGTTTTAAACATCAGGGTTTAAGCTATAGTTTTCACAAACACACACACACAAATGAAATCAAACGGGAGAAATATTGTATGCTTTGGCATGCGGGTGAGAAAAAGTCCTTTGGGAAGAAATAATATAAGTACACCAACAACAACAAACAAACAACACTCTCAGACTCATATCAAATTCATCAACACGAGAAAACAATAATGATTGTAGGAGCAACGACAACAACAAGGCAAACAAAAACAATAACAACAAACAATGAAAGTGGCATTAACAACAACGATGATATACTTATAGATTTGTGTACACGCACACATATCAACACATGCGTTGTATGTATGTATGTATGCATGAAATTGAAAAAGGGGGTCTGCCTGAATGCTTGAAACGAGTTGGCAACATGCGGCGGCTGCAACAAACAATAAAAATCAAATAAACACTTTGCGCCCCTAGTGCACAAACACGCATACAAACCGACTACTAGTGCGTGTGTATACAGTGCACACATACACATATCGAGCAGCAACAAAACATCAGCACGGCAGCAACAACTGCAACTGCAACTGCAGCAGCAACTTCAACTAGAAGAGCTGCAATAACAACAACTTGAGTGTCATAACAAGCAGCAGTGAAATGACATTCGACGGCGGCTGTTCCTGTGTGTGTGTGTGTGTGGCAATCATTACGACGCTGTGGCATATGGTTGCATGCGGGACTTTGTTCACTCCTAAACAGCAGCCCTTGTGGGAAATCCTGATGGACTTGCACTTTTTTTGGCGAAGTTTAACGCTTTATTCATTCGATTCTTTGGCTGGTTGCTTAACATTTTTGATTTCCTTCCTTATGTTGTTGTTATTTTTGTAGGAGCAATACTAAACCCTGTTAGTGTAGTGTAAATCTCCGGTCGTCTTCGTCTAACTGATCTAGGAGGTCCAGGAAATCTGCTGTTTCGACAGGTTGGGTCCAGAGGGAAAGGGGTATTAGATGAGTAGGTTTGATGGGCATGTGAAAAGGTGGTTAGTGTCGTGCGAAGTGCCTTCACATGCCGGACATACGTTTAGTATGCCGGGGTCAATTCTGGATAAGTAGAAGTTTAACCTGCTACAGTATTCAGAACGTAATTGTGCCAAGATTACGCGGGTCTCTTGGGGTAGCTGAAACTCTCCATTGCTGTAGGTAGGCTTCGATTACGGCATTCGGGGGTCGGGATCTTAAGAAGATGGTAAGTGCCCCCCGATGAATGTCGTTTATTGTCTGTCTAAACACTATCCGGTTCAGTAGTTTTCTGTTCGTTTTGTCCTGGATCTCGGCGGCGTAATTGAAGAAGTGCCTCCTGACGTGCCTGGGACGCGGCTCGGGGCTCAAGCAGGTGTTTGCATGGCTGAAACCTGCGGTAGAAACCTAGCAGAAACTGTTTGCTGTGCAGTTTGTTGTGCTCCTTTACTAAAAGCAGCTGTGCGTCGTTGTGAAGGTGTTGAAGAGGGGGCATCAGGAGGCAACCCATCGCTGTCTGCATTGCAGCTTTATCTACTGCGTTCACTAGTTCCAGGCGACCAGACAAGTGCAGCGTAGTTTAGAAACAGCCAGCTAATTGCCTTACATGTCGATATCAATAGTGGAATAGCGTGGAATGACTGAAAGTATCGAAAGTATTATTCAAGCCCAACGCTACTAGGACAGTCCTCTCGCACGAGCAGTTTTGGTTAAGCAGTTTATCTGGGTGCTTATGACGGTGAGTGCTGTGATGGTCCTTCTTTACCTCCTTATCAGATTCGTTTGTAATTATGGGCGCTCCTAAAGGCTCCGCATGTCTTCTATCTCGAGGTCTCTGTTTCTACATAGTTTGTTTTTAGAAATTTTTTGCGGTCAAGGGAACCTTTCGGGTAGTTCGATAACCTTAAAATAATCTTTAATGCATTCGAGTTGCAGGCCGGCTATTCTTTCACTAATATTGGCAAGGCAACCTTCAGAAAATCCATATATTTGTGGTGCAAAATTAAATATCCAATTTTGTTTTTTGATTACCTTTTGTACTAAATAAAACAGATGTTTTTCAGTGATGGAAATCTTTCCTTTGACCTTTACACGCTCCATTACTCTTCCGATTTTATGGTTTAGCTCTCTGCTTAAAATTTTTGCAAAAAAAAATCGTTAACGTTATATGTAAATTTTCCGATAGGGTGATTAATTTTTCTCCTCCACAAATGGAGGGATCTACAGTTTTAAGCCGACTCCGAACGACAAATGGTTTTTTGTGAGGAGCTTTTTCCTTTCCGGAGGCTTGTCATTGCCTGCCGAGGGGCGTCGCTCTTAGAAAAAACTTATGATGGCCGTTTCATGCACGAAGATTCGTGTTATTATCTTGCATGAAAAGCCACCGAAGTGGCATATTTTCCTCAGCAAACAATAGCATCACTTCTTGAAATATCCTTATAAATAAATTCACTCATTTTATTAGTTGTGAGTTGAATAAGACCTACTCTGTACCAAAAGAAGCATCCCTAAATCATTTTGTTGCCGCCACCGTTCTTGACTGACATTTTGCGCAGCATCATTTCCAAATAAAATTTAATTTTGTTTCATCGCTCCGAGATATCTTATACCATTCTTTCATACCCTCTGGTCCACACCACAACTTGCCCTCTTGAGCAAAACTTTTCATCTTCCTTAAATTAGCTTGTTTCAACATAGGAACTTTACGAGCTATGTTGCCTGGGAGGTTCACGCTGTACAATCGATGCCGTACAGTTGTCCCTGATACTACGTTGTTGATTTCAGCTGAAATGGGCTTTGATGGTTTAAAAGAATTCCTCTTGGAAAGAGTCACAATTAAACTATCAGTAGTCGAAGACGTTTTCAACAAGCATGCAATCGCTTGGAAATGGATTGGCGGGTAACTCCTAATACTGAAGCAAGCTCTTTTTGCGTTTGACGTGGATCCTCATTGAGCAATGCCTCCAATTCAGTGTCTTCGAAGGTTTTTGGCCTTCCTTCATGCGGACGGTCGTCAACATTAAAATCACCGTCTTTGAAGCGACGGAACCAATCTCGGCACGTTGTTTCACTTAAAGCAGCATCTCCATAAACTTTTTGTAGCTCTCGATGCGCATCAGCCCCCGTTTTTGCGAATGAAAGAGGAAAATCAACACTTCCCGCAAATGACGATTATTCGGCACAAAATGAGACATTTTCACAAAACCAAAAATATTTGACACCAAAACAAAATCACTAATGTGTCGAAGCAGTTTGTTTACCAGATGTCTAAGCTTGGTTTATGACGTTTAGGTTATGTTAGAATAACCTAGCACAAACTGCTGGCGGCATCTATTGACAAACAGCGTGAACTTAGTTGCACACCTAATAGTTTAAAGAAAACTACCGAGCAGTATGATTTCAACAATTTCGTGGGCTTTTTATGAAGAGAGTTTTAAAATCTCTTCTTTACATTAACTACCAATAAGATCATATGTTTTTTTTTCGCTGGAGTCGTCGGGTTAGGCCTGCGGTGCATTAGAGCTCAGGTCATTGACCGGAAACTAATAAAAATTTAACATTTTTTTCATCTCCGTATACGGGTTAGTATTTTTAAAGGTAATGGGCAAAAAATATAGTGTTGAGAAAATTGTTATTCGCGGTTGTCAAGGCGAAGTAAAAAATTAACGCGACTTTGCTGAAAACAGTTTTACAAGCGAAAATTTGTTGGCTTCCCACGTAAACCGGCGTGCCTTAATAGCTGTGTTCACCTACACATTTAAATTCTCCTTGATTTACTACGGGGCCCAGCTGCACCTACAGCGACAGCAATGAAAATGCTAGACTACTCCCAAGCGCACAGCAAAGAAAGGAAAAACGTCAAAAGTCTCACCGCCTGTGAATTGCCCGTAAATACTCTCTTTGCAAGAAAGAAAAAGTTATGGCATTTTTGATGGTGATGATGAGTCTGCTGATGCTGCTGATAGGGTGGCTCAAACGGCGAATTCCATAATTTCAATATTCGCTAAAAATAACGTCAAGCTCCAAGCAGCTAACAGTTGAATGTGCCACATAAAATATATAGATGTGGACGTATATACTTGCATGTATATTAGGTACAGGGTGGTTCATCTAGTAGATATTTGAATTAAATTTTTTTTATTTGAAATTTAGTTTAAATTAGATATTTACGAAATTAGTCGATTCTTGCTGGATAAAGTTTGACCACTGGACCAAAGAACGTCTGATTGAAGGTCTGCATTTTTACCAAAACGAAAATTTTTCAGATGAAACTCATTTTAACCTCAGCGTAATGAGGAAGAAGACGTTGCATTCAAAACGAGTGACGATTTGGAGCAGATTTTGCACAGGCGGCATCAATCAACCTTGTTTTTCGCTTGTTTTTTGTTTTTTTGGGAATGAAAAAGAGGCCACCGCTTCTCAAAATTGAAGATGACTTCTACCACATTTGGTTTCAAGAGGAAGACGCAACGTCCAGCACTTCCAACCTCACATTCAATAACTTAACATTTAACCTACAATTCAACTAGCATCGGAAACCGAATAATCAGCCGAAATGGCGATGCCAACTGAGCACCTAAAAGGTGCGATTTAACTTCATTAGACAATTTTTTGTGCGGCGTCGTTAAGGATAAATGTTTATGCGAATATTCCGAGATAATTGAAGAATTCAAACGTGAAATCGAAGTTGCCGAAACTCGTAAGGAAGTACTCTAAAATAGATTAAATAGGCTACCCCAGAGACAGCCGTGAAAGAAATTTGAATGAAGCTGTGCGCCAAGGTGCACTCCTTCTGGTTGGTTGGTTAGTTAAAGTGGTGATTCTTCCAGAATCCAACTAGCGCTTCCGCACCATTTTGTTGCCACATCCTCGTTACCAATTTGTTTAACAGTTATTTACAGCATGGCTATATCCAGTCTGTGCGGTTTAAGAACCTTATTAGGTTGTTGACGTCTAAGCCGGACAGTTGTTCGAGATTCTCGAATGGCGGGTGGTCCAGGGTTAACATTCGGTCCTTCCATAGGGCAGGGCATTCACAGAGGAAATGGAACATTGTTTCCTTTTTTTCTCCGGTTGTTTACAACTGTGACAGTAAGTATTGCGAGGGATACCCATTTTGGCTGCCTGTTCTCCGATAGAGGAAAAACCAATTATGGCTACCGTGAATCTTCAGACGCCTCGTCGTTTCATGTTTATCAATATCGACGTTTGTTTGAGGTGGTAGCTGAGCCATAACGTTTTGCTATTTTTGCAAGTCGTCTTCATCTACGATCCGCGATTCGAAGATATTTTAAGAAAATTTTATTATTGATTCCACCCACCGATTCTGCAAGAATATTATTCATGACAGATCCTCCTCTTGCCAGTTTATCTGCTTTTTCGTTACCTTCAATGTTCCGATGCCCCGGGACCCAGCTTAAGGTAACTTTATGGTTTTCACTCAAGGTGGTGAGGCTATTCCTACTTTCTCCCACCACTTTAGAGGTTGTAATAAGGAATATTTATTTTATCCATTCTTTTTTTTCTTCTCTGTTCTATTTTTTTATGTTATTTTCTTTATTTTTTTAATCCTTTTTATCTTTTCTTTTCTTTTATTTTATATTCTATTCTATTCTATTCTATTCTATTCTATTCTATTCTATTCTATTCTATTCTATTCTATTCTATTCTATTCTATTCTATTCTATTCTATTCTATTCTATTCTATTCTATTCTATTCTATTCTATTCTATTCTATTCTATTCTATTCTATTCTATTCTATTCTATTCTATTCTATTCTATTCTATTCTATTCTATTCTATTCTATTCTATTCTATTCTATTCTATTCTATTCTATTCTATTCTATTCTATTCTATTCTATTCTATTCTATTCTATTCTATTCTATTCTATTCTATTCTATTCTATTCTATTCTATTCTATTCTATTCTATTCTATTCTATTCTATTCTATTCTATTCTATTCTATTCTATTCTATTCTATTCTATTCTATTCTATTCTATTCTATTCTATTCTATTCTATTCTATTCTATTCTATTCTATTCTATTCTATTCTATTCTATTCTATTCTATTCTATTCTATTCTATTCTATTCTATTCTATTCTATTCTATTCTATTCTATTCTATTCTATTCTATTCTATTCTATTCTATTCTATTCTATTCTATTCTATTCTATTCTATTCTATTCTATTCTATTCTATTCTATTCTATTCTATTCTATTCTATTCTATTCTATTCTATTCTATTCTATTCTATTCTATTCTTTCTTCTTGTTTTTCCGTTATTGTTTTTCTAAAGAACTAAAGCTATTTCCAAAGTTTAGATGGGCCACCCTGTATATGTAAATATATGTATATAAATATACTTATAAAGGAATGCTGAATTTATACATAATTTGTTGGATTAATTTGCGATGTAACGCATCGTCACACACAACAACAGCGCCATTCCCTTCTCTTCGCATACCTCAGCAGTGTAATCGAGTGCGATTAAATTAGAAAAAAAAAATATTTTACAGATAACATGAAATTCAAATGCTAGAACATAGATATGCTCTTCCTAACATACAATACATATGTACATACACACATATTTTATACTACATACACACACATGCATGTATGTTTTCTTTCTGACGCGCCTATAATGCACTTTTAGGAGCATTCAAATCTCAGCACAGTTAGCTGCATTCATATGCTTATATGTATGTACGTAGCAACAAAAAGCATCCCGACACTCTCTCTTTGGCACAACCACCCCACCTCCTCACCACCGCCCAGACCTTGTTGGCCCACCATAGCGCCTTCGCGTCAAATTGTTTTGTTTTGTTTTGTCTTTATGATTCCTTCGAACAAATTTGAATTGTGGACACGTGTTAATTAACGCGAATGCAGACGATGATGGCGAAGACTGCGACAGCGCCACGCCACGAGCAACGAACGATCACAACGACGATGACACGATTGTGCATTGAACCCGCGAAGTGCATTGCGATGCGCGTTGACAGTGGCAGTGGTAACAGCGGCGACGGCTGCGGCGACAACGACAACTGTAACAACAAAAACGACTACAGGAGCAGCAGCAACAAGCGAGTGTACTTGCATTGCGTCTTCAATTGTGGCATCCCCAGTGCCATAAATTGTAAATTGTGCCGTTGTGCCAGAATTTCACCTCGATACTAAATGACAAGCCTAATTAGTTGAGTTTTAATTGCAAATCGAATTTTAATAAATTGCAACATAACTGTGGAATGGAATAAGCGAATGAATAATTGAATAGAGAATTAATGGAGGTATGAATGCCTTCACAACCACATATTTAACTATGCATGCATATGTATGTATGAGTATGTGTGTGTGTATGAATATTGTACGAACATGCAGTCATCGTCATTGCAGGGAAAATATTTTTACATGCTTTGCTTGCACAGGCAAAATAAGAGAAACAAATTTATTGTATTAAATTCATTGAAATTATTTGTATATATTAGGCAAAAAGAGAGTAAACAAATATAACTGTTGCAAAATTATAAACGCCCTTTGGTATTATTTTTAAATACTTAGTCCTGCCATACGTTCTGTTACAAGTTACGCCCGTTATAGATATGAAATTAAAATTTTTTTTAGATGATGTTAGTTTTATTTAGTCTCGTAAATATTAAAGAAAAAAATTTTTAATTTTCAATCGAAGTGGTCACCATTTGGTTTTACACCAGCCTTCAAACGATTAGGTCATTCAGCTCTTGCACCACGCACAGTTTCCATGGATATTGACGTCGCTACTCGAACAAAAGATTGTTTGAGACTCTCCAAATTTCTGTGAGGTCTTGGACAGGCTATATTTTTTTGCCTTACGGACTGGAGCGGTATCTTGCTGGAAGCTCCAACACTCTCCATTGAAGCGAGTACTGCTCTACTGTCTCACCATGCCTTCTAAGGCATCCTACTCATCCTCTTGGTACACTTTTGTCCCGCTCTTAATTTCTTTTTCGCAGAAATGAAGAGATGTAACGCCTTTATGAGACACTTCCAACCAAGCCATTACGGAGGCTGGATGGTGACAACACCAAACTACGCTTGGAACAACATTTTTTGCGTCTTTAGAAGTTTCAGAATAGATTTTGTCGTTCTTCAACAGTGAACACTTTCTCACCTGCGAAAAGAATATTTTCATAGCCGTTGACGGCATGCCACCGATGAAGCTGCTTGCATCTGTCGAGTCTAGTTTTCTTCAAGTGCGTTGTCAAAAGATCACCAGTTGAGCGACGCGAAAGGCGAAGGCTTTCATCATCTCTAATTAGTCTTGACATGGATCTGGTGGGTACATTCATTTCCCTGGGCATGATTTTCTGCTTTCTAAGTGGACTTTTGCGAATTCTTTCTCGAACGGCTTTTATGGCTGCATTGGTTCGAATCACGCGAGGACGAGCACTTGTTTTTCTGTCTGTCATTTCAGAGGTTTGGGAAAAAGGAAAAGCAAACACTCTCGAAATATTAAGATTTTTCAGCATTTCGTAAATCTCGCTTACGCTTTTGCCACACTTTTGTAATGCAATCACTGCAATGCGATTTTCCTTAGCTCCCCACTCCATTTTTTACAAGCGAAATTTGCCACGAAACCCAGTTTAATTTATGAGTGGACAATTTCTTACGAACCAAAGCAAAAATAACACAACATTTTCTGTGAATTTTTCTCGCCGTATGCTTTGTAAAATTTGTCACAGAATTTATGGCAAGACTAAGTAATACCCATTCTGACGTATGGTGCAGAGCCACGAGCTCAAAACGAAAACTCGTTTAATTTGCGTTCGAAATGAAGCAATGAGGAAGGAACAGAAGGCTACTGACATTGATAAACTTGTGAGGACTACAAGACGAGCTTGGAATGGCCCTATAACAATGGCACCCAGTGATCGCATAATAAGGATTGCTGGAGATTAAATTTGCATCAGGTCGAAGTGCAAACATCATAAGGAATCTAGAGATTCTAAACCCCTTCCCGTTACAAGGAAGACCTCTAAAACCGTGAAAGGAGAGCTGAATATCTACGTCAATTGAAGACACAGCGGAAAGAAAAAAAACAAATCAGCTGATTTGCCGATACCACCTTTAATAGATTCACTTTGATTGGATTTTATGTTTACTGGTGAATGAAATGTAATTTAAAATATATTTCGTGAAGAAAACAGGAATGACGCCTATAATAAAAGACAAAGAAGAAGAAAATGAAATCGTCGTTGAAAATCTTTGAAATGGTACTGGTACTAAGGAATCGTCATATCGGCCATACTTTAACCGATTCTTTAAACACGAATCCATATTCAGATCTAGTTTTCGTAAGCAGAAGTTCAGATTCGTGCTACTCGACCTGACAGGTGTATATCATCGGTCAGGAGTTGTGAAATAATTTCTGATAAAAAGGGAAATATTCAATTCTAACTTCTTAAGTGAATTGTGAAAGAATTTCTGACAAAAGGGGAAATATTCACTTCTAAGTTTTAATTTTTTTGGTATTACAACGGACGAATTTTGAATATTTGTCCAAGTGCGAGGAGGGGAAGAGCAGCCATTTACCCTAACTTAAGTTCTTATTTCGCTAAAGAATAACAAAGCCGCGGGCGCCGACGCACTGCCGGCTGAGCTTTTCAAACATTCCGGCGAGGAGCAAAATATGGTCGGATGAAAGCATGCCTGCCGATTGGAATTTAAGTGTACTCTGCCCAATCCCTAAGAAGGGTTACCCTACAATCTGTGCCAATTGCCGCGGGATTAGTCTTCTAAATATCGCCTATAAGGTTCTAGCGAGCGTATTGTGTGAAAGGCTGAAGCCCACCATCAACCAACAGCATTAACCCCACTGACAATGTCAGTCTTGAAATCCAACGTAGAATCTCTCTTGCCAACAAGTGATACTCTTGAATAACTAGGCAACTGAGTAGTAAAGTCTTCTCTCGACAAGCAAAACAGACACTTAATTAGGCTCTCAGCATATCCGTCCTAACGTATGGCGCAGAAGCGTGGACGATGATAATATCCAATGAGAAGTGTTTGAGAGAGAGATTCTTCTTGGCGACGGCGAACATCGCAGACGATGGAACAATGAACTGTGTGAGCTTTACGGCGACATAGACCTAGTCTAGCGATTAAAGATCCAGCGGCTTATCGTTCGAATGGGTACAAACGCTCCGGCTTTGAAAGTGTTCAGTATTCAATACGGTACCAGCTGGTAGTAGCAGAGGAAGAGGAACGCCTCCTCTATGTTAAAAGGATCAGGTGGAGAAGGACTTGGCTTCACTTGATGTGTCTAAATGACGTCGGTTAGCACGAAAAAGAAACGACTGGTGCGCTCTGTTAAACTCTGTTAAAAGAAGAAGTTCTTATTTCCTGGTCAGCTACTTCTTAATCATATTCCATGATTGCCTTCATACGTCTTTTTAGTACTGAATTCAGTGACTCGTATAAAATTACTTTTGCTTCAATCGCTCGCTCTGAACTTAAATATGCAATATTTGTGGTAAATGGAAGCCTTATTACGATTACGATAGATTTAACTTTAGCGCAGGGACTTACTGACAAGTCTTTACAATTTATTTGCTTCCTATTTAATTTTACCAATCTTTCCATGAAAATATAGTTTATTTTTTTACACAATCTATTGTTTATAAATCCAAATTTCAAACTTTAATCGAATTTAGAAAAAATCATGAAATTTTCATTGGATTGTGAATAAGCCTATTTTTTTCCTCAAATAAATAAATAAAATATTTCAGTCATAGAGATCATCTTCCATATAAATATCGCCGTAGTAATAAAACACATGACCGAATAAAAGTTCTTGGAAAAAGAGTTGTACAGCCATTCAAGTATTTCCCACAATTATTTCATAAAATTTGTTTTATTCGCTTTTAAATGGGCGACAATCGCAGATAACCGCATAGCCAAATGGAAGCAACCATAGAACGAAATTGACGACATTTACCAGATACAAATCGAAGGCGTAGGCGGCAAACCATTTGCAATTAAGCTACTGCCATCATCAATGGCAAAACGGAATGACTGGCTCAGCGGGCGGCGTATTGGAAGAGCAGGGAGACATACAGACGATCGCCTCATATGCCGGCCATAAGTTATTGGGGAAAATCGAATATTAGCTCAATCGAACGGAACAGAAAGAACGATGCGATCACTCCAATCTGACTTTCAATGTTTCAATTTTTTAGCAGAACAATGGAAAACAAAAACAAAAAAGGGTTGATAAAAAAGCTTTCGAAAAATACGACGCAGTTACATAAGTGACTAAATAATGGGGCATACATAAATTACATACACATAACTGTGTACAAAGATATGTATATATATTTATATAAAATAAATGTGTATTAGGGTGCTTCACTCTCCATTAAAAAAAAAAGTGCGTGTAGCGTATTACACATAACAGAAGTGAAACTTTCAAGGCAGCCACAGAAAGAGGGAGAGCCGAGAGAGAGAAAGAAAGAGAGAGAGAGAGAGAGAGAAATAATATATATCTAAATAAATTCACAACATTTGCAGAGAGTACAAATAGACAAAATTTACAAAAAACTGAGAAGGGTCGTCCGGTGTAGGTAAACGCCAGAGGCAAACCGTGCCAACAGCGCACCCTACTCCGAGCATTTATCATCCGCACAAACGCAGCGATTCCAGGACCGCAGCAACGGCACAAATTACCGCAAGGCAATACCAATAAATGCGATGCCGGAATGGATAGCACTTAAAAGGAGCACAAGCACTAGCCAGGAAAAGGAAATAAGCACGAAAAAGTAGACACCAAAAAAAGGCCAAAAAAATTGGGACCGAAAAATGCCCCAAACAGTAGGCACCAACAAAAAACCCAAAAAAATTGGGACCAAAAACAAAAACGCCAAAAACATTGGGACCAAAAAACGCCCCAAGCAGTAGGCACCAAGGAAATATAACGTCAAAAAGTAGGCACCAAAAATATATTTCCTACAAGTTTGCACCAACAAACAAGCGCCAAAAAGTAGGCTGTGTTATTTCTCACTAGAAATTAGCAACCACAAGGAAAAACTCAGGAAAAATAGCCAAAGTGTATCTCAGATATAGATAAGGTATAGTTCTCTCTCTCCTTTTCCTCTACGTTATATCTTTTTTCTCTCTCGCGGAACGAAAATGCCCAAAACGTTGCGTGGCCTTTAAATTTTACTCTCCATTCTCGCTCGTCCATCGACGCCTAAGAAGTTTCACTTAAAAAAATTGGTTTCCCTTTTTTTAGAAAAATATTAAAATTTACGTGAGCTGGACTGATTTGAAAGTAGTTTTTTTTATAATTAAAATTAGTTTTAAAAAAGAGGTTGTCTGTAAAGTCGGTTTACTGACGATAGTTTAACGTGATAACGTCATAAGAAAATACTGATTGAATGGTTGCATTTTTCAAAAGAAAATTTTAATTTTATTTGTTTGATAGATATTTTGTATGGATATAGAGAATGAGTTAACATTAACATAACATAATATACTTTAACATAACATAACATAACATAACACAACATAACATAACATAACACAACATAACATAACATAACATAACATAACATAACATAACATAACATAACATAACATAACATAACATAACTTAACATAACATAACATAACATAACATAACATAACATAACATAACATAACATAACATAACATAACATAACATAACATAACATAACATAACATAACATAACATAACATAACATAACATAACATAACATAACATAACATAACATAACATAACATAACATAACATAACATAACATAACATAACATAACATAACATAACATAACATAACATAACATAACATAACATAACATAACATAACATAACATAACATAACATAACATAACATAACATAACATAACATAACATAACATAACATAACATAACATAACATAACATAACATAACATAACATAACATAACATAACATAACATAACATAACATAACATAACATAACATAACATTACATAACATAACATAACATAACATAACATAACATAACATAACATAACATAACATAACACAACATAACATAACAAATTACCCCGTATTAAAGCACTTATCAACAGCTTTCATTTGATACCCATATTGTACATACACAACCAAAGGTTACCCGGGTCCACGTTTTGACCTATATCTCGAGACCCCAGTCACGGAGCGGCATGAAAAATATTCTGTACTAAAGCATTCACCAACAGCTTTCATTTGATACCCATATTGTACATACACGTCCGAAGGTTACACGGGTCCACGTTTTGACCTATATCTTGAGACCCTATCTACCAATAGGTATTCAAACTATACGGAAATCATCTTCAATACCTACTTAACAATGTGTGTAAGTTTGGTTTAATTCGGTTCAAAGTCACGGTGGGTCCACGTTTTGGCATATATTTCGAGACCCTAGTCATCAATAGGTATGAAAATTACCCCGTATTAAAGCACTTATCAACAGCTTTCATTTGATATCCATATTGTACAAACACATTCTAGGGTCCACGTTTTGGTCTCTATCTCGAGACCATAGTCACGGAGCGGATGGAAATACTCTGAACTAAAGCATTCACCAACAGCTTCCATTTGATACCCATATTGTACATACACATCCGAAGGTTACCCGGGTCCACGTTTTGACCTATATCTCGAGACCCTATCTACCAATAGGTACCCAAACTATACGGAAACCATCTTCAATACCTCCTTAACAATGTGTGGAAGTTTGGTTTAATTCGGTGCAAAGACACGGCGGGTCCACGTTTTGGCATATATTTCCAGACCCTAGTCATCAATAGGTATGAAAATTACCCCGTATTAAAGCACTTATCAACAGCTTTCATTTGATACCCATATTGTACATACACATCCGAAGGTTACCCGGGTCCACGCTTTGACCTATATCTCGAGCCCTATTTCCAAAATAAAATATAATCCATGTTACTCGTGATGTAGCTTTCGAATGGTGAAAGAATTTTTAAAATCGGTCCAGTAGTTTTTGAGCCTATTCATTACAACCAAACAAACAAAGTTTTCCTCTTTATATATTAATTAGTATAGATATGGTAAATATTACCATACATTTTTCCTTCATATATAATAAAAAAATTGATAATAATAACATTAAAACAACAGGTATTATTAACAAACTTGGTTTTATTTTAAATTCTTCAAGTAAATCAAATTAATAATAATCAATAAGAAGGCATATGCAAATACAAATACGTGAATTTATATATGTACATATGCGCATATACATACATATATACGCTCACTTAAGTAGGGGAGAGCAAGATGTCGAACGTTGCCGTTCGTTTGCTTTGTTTGCTTTGTCGTTCCTTCCGCGCTTTCGCTTGCAGTTCATTCAATGCAATGAGCAAGGTAACTACATATGAGCAAGGTAACACTAAAATGAGCAAGGTAACACTAATATGAGCAAGGTAACACTAATATGAGCAAGGTAACACTAATGAGCAAGGTAACACTAATGAGCAAGGTAATACTAAAGAGCAAGGTAACACTAATATGAGCAAGGTAACACTAATATGAGCAAGGTAACACAAATATGAGCAAGGTAACACTAATATGAGCAAGGTAACACTAATATGAGCAAGGTAACACTAATATGAGCAAGGTAACACTAATGAGCAAGGTAATACTAAAGAGCAAGGTAACACTAATATGAGCAAGGTAACACTAATATGAGCAAGGTAACACTAATATGAGCAAGGTAACACTAATATGAGCAAGGTAACACTAATGAGCAAGGTAACACTAATGAGCAAGGTAATACTAAAGAGCAAGGTAACACTAATATGAGCAAGGTAACACTAATATGAGCAAGGTAACACTAATGAGCAAGGTAACACTAATGAGCAAGGTAATACTAAAGAGCAAGGTAACACTAATATGAGCAAGGTAACACTAATATGAGCAAGGTAACTACATATGAACAGTAATGAGCAAGGTAACGACACATTTTTTCGTGCGTGCAGCCTGTTAAATCGAATTATAAGACGTTATCACGTCAAAACTATTTTTTTCCAAAAAATCACCTCAAATGTTAGGAAAGTTTAAGTCTTTTAAGCTTAAACATTAAAATGTGTACAAAATTTAACTACAGAATGATGATAATATTTTAGCCAAATGATTGGGAGATTGGGAGGTAAATGGAAGTAATAAAAGGGATGAGAAAATACTTTCTCAGCGATGCCTTAGAAGTGTAAATCGGTTAAGATTCATCTGAGCTATTCAGGTTTTCTTTAAACCTATTTTTCAAAATGCAAAAAAATCAAAAATAAAATCGAGAATCTCCTTATTTTGATTACTTTCAAAAATACAGGGTGCGCCATCTTTCATGTCGAAAATAGTCCTTCTATTGTTCTAACTCAACGCGCATATCGCAAAAAGTATCGCGGCAAACAGGCACCGTCTGACAATATTATTCGTCGTTTGGTGTCGAATGTTTTTAAGCACGAGACAGTAGGGTATCGTCAACATGCCGTTCATCAACGACCAAGACGATCCAAAGAACTTGTTGAAGCAGTGAGGGGGAGCGTTGCCCCGGAGCCAATAGTGTCGTATTTTCGTCGCGCCCAGCATTTTGGCGTCGGTGAAACCACAATGCGGCGCATTTTAAAGATGATTTAAATTTGGTTTCATATAAAATGCAATTGACACAAAGAATATTGCCGACAGACCATTCACGTCGCTTAGAATACGGCCAAACAGTCGCTCGAATGGTTGACACTGAACCGAATTTTTGGAAGTAAATTTTACTAACTGACGAGGCACATTTTAACCTCTCTGACATCGTGAATAAAGAAAATTGCCGCATTTGGGGAACTGAGAATCCACACGAGATCCATGAAAGGTCATTGCATGACCGGAAAGTAACTGTTTGGGCCGGCATTTGCAACGAAACCATCATTGGGTCATTCGAAAAAACGAAACAGTCGATGGAAACCGATATCGATGGATGTTGGCTCATTATGTCTGCCCGCAAATGCGTGAGAAAGGTTTAGACGGTTACTGGTTTCAACAAGATGCAGCACTGGGAATGCAACAATTGAATTTCTGCAACGAAAATTCCCGGAACGTTTAGTGTCAAAAAGAAGCGACATCGACTGGCCCCCCAGATAACCTGACTTAACCCCCCGGACTTCTTTTTGTGGGGTTATCTGAAAAGTAAGATTTACGCCAACAAGCCGCTGACGATTGACCAGCTTAAGGTAGACATTCGTGCCGAAAGCGACGCTGTAAAACCTGAAATGCTTGACAAGGTGATGACAAACGCAGAAAAAAGATCGCAGTTTGTAATTGCTAATAAAGGTGGCCACTTGATTGATATTGGATTCAAAAAATAGTTTTGACAAATTGTAAATAACCAAACCAAATGCCTCACTGACACAAATAAGTTTTTTTTTTCAAAGTTATTCAATGTTTTCATACCGACATAAAAGATGGCGCACCCTGTATGTAAATATTTTTATATAGGCATTTTAGGCTTAAACTCTTTTTTTATTTCATGTTATTTTTTTTGGAAAATATTTTGACGCAAATCTAAATGTATAATAAATTTTACAATTCCTCAACTGTTTTTGGTCAAGCGCCCTAATGCGTATGCACACACACACACACAGGCACGCAATGAAATCGCAACTGAAGCGGAAAGCATCATAGTGCACTCAAAGTAAGCGATCGATTTAACTTCTAAGTACAATAAATAGCAACAATGCAGAGTCAAAGCCGAATGCGATCTCGTTTACAGCGGAAAATATCGCATGCGATAAAAAAGTATATTCGGGCACATAACTGGTAGATAAGGACGCAGAAGAGAGCAAATGAGCGCGTGAGTGATAATAGTTATTGAAATGGTTAGTGGAAAAGGCCAGATGTCACTTGTTTACATATGCCACTCGATGAATGACAACTGTGAACTCAAATAAGCGACAACTATGGCAAGGACAGGCACACATAGTTACATAGCGGGAAGTGGCATAATTTGAAGTGCAACAAAAATGCATAATTACATTACACACGCGCGCACTTTCTCCCGTGTGTGTGTGTGCCTGTACGTACATATGTAAATACACATGCCACTCAAAACTATGCTTCTGGGGGCGTCAGTGAAATTTTACCCGCTCGCAGTCAAATCAAAACAAATAAACGAAAGCCGTTGAAAGGTGTGTGATGTGTGTGCGTGTATTAGGCTGGGTGGATTTTGATTTATGATTACATTCTACGCTCACTATTGACAAAGGGTTTTTGAGTTGTGCACTTCCACACATATGTACGTGTGTATGTGTGTTGTACATATTGCGATCAATGTGCATTTAGTTTCTGGTATTGGATTACAAACTGACTTGTTGAGGGGGAGTAAAATTCAAAAAAAAAAAAAAAACAATTTTTTTTAAAGGCGCTAGAGCGTGAATTTGTTCTGACCAGGTTCAATGTACTTTAAAAAGAGGCAGTTACACATTTGTCATTTTCGCCGACTTAACAAAACATTGTATTTGTAATTACAAGATAAATTAAATCTCTACACCATTCACCATTGCGATTGAAAATCGCTGAAGTCACAATGGCACGAAAAGGTTATCTTAAGTTGAAGAGTTGCTTATATCGATTTAAATGCCCCTTGTGAGTGCAAACTTTGTGAGTACAAAAGACTCTCTAATCGATTAGGAACACTGGCGGCGAAGGTGCAGGTGTGCATTTACCATGTCAAGGGATCCAAGTATTTTGCACGTTGTCGTACATTTTTATGAAAATTTGTTTATTTGTAAACTTGAGCATAATAAAAAGGAAACTGAAGGATTTGGGAAAAAATGTTATATTATAATTTTGAGATTTATTCAATGGGAGAGAGAGTTTTGGTAATTTTTTTTTTTTTTATGAAATATCTTCGGTTCTTTACAACACATTAATGATCACTTTTTTTGTTTTGGTTTTTTAACAAAAGCATAAAATTTAAGGAATTTTTTTTTCTGAAAAATAAAATTTTGGAAAATTTTTTTTTTCTGAAAAATGAAATTCTTTTGGAAAAAATTTTTTTTCTGAAAAATTTAATTTTTTTTTTGGAAAAATTTTTTTTCTGAAAAATTAAATTCTTTTGGAAAAATTTTACAGGCAAAAAAATTGGATAAAACTTATAATTTTCTTAAGGGGGGAGCCTGGTTTATAAGGTCAAAAAAGTAAATTTTTTTTTCGTTTTAAGCGATTCATAATATATTTCAGAATATTCACACAAAGTTACAGAGCCTAATTCTCAATATTTCCGTAGATACAAGGCCAAAGATAGGCGAGCGTTAGGTAGTTACGCTGTGACCGGACAGCTATAGCACAAACTTTATCTTCTTTTCTCGACTTTTCGTTTTTATGATTTCTTTGAATTGGCGTACATGAATGAAAAAAAACTTGCTTGTTGCCTTCAGTATTAAATTCTCTTCTATTTGAACTAACAAAATAGATATATTAAAAAAAAATTTTCAAGATTTTTATACTAAGTTGAAGTGAATTTTTTTTTATAGAAAGGCATTTTTTTCTTTAAAACCTCCAAAAAGTTGAAATTTTGGAATTTCTCTCAGTTTTCTTAGTTCATCTAGAATAATAAATCATGATAATTAGAAATCCATTTGAATTTTTTGCTTTAGATAATAATTACGAGCTGTATCTTGTACGCCAGTTGGAAACTCCAGCGTTGCAGCGCTCTACTAATTTCTATGTTAAACATTTTTTTCAACTTATTTTAACCAGTACACAAATTTTTTGTACTTTTTAAATGTTCATTAAAAGATAGAAAAAACTTTGCAGTGCTAAATTAATTTTTTCCTTAAAAAAAAATCGCAAAGAGATGCAATTTTTAGACCTCATAAACCAGGCTCCCCCCTAAAAATTGTTTTTTAAAACATAAAATTTATATTTTTCTTAAAAAACTAAAAAAAAATGAATTACCATAAAAATGTTATAAAGAGCTGAAGATATTTCATTTTAAAAACAAATTTTTTAAAAATTAAATTTTTCAATTCAAAATTTATAGGTAAAACATTTCTTTCTGTCATTTGTGAAAAACGCCTCTCTCTCAGAGTTTTTTATTTTTCAGTGCAAAATGGTGCTCTAATCAAGCGCCAGCATCCGCACTCGGCTATTATGACATTTTGCAAATTGGTCGAAGCGTCGCTATACTTAGTCCTGCCACAAGTTCTGTTACAAGTTAAGTCCGTTATAGGTATGAAATTATAATACTTTTTGTAATGAAGTCAGTTTTATTTAATGGTAAATATTAAAGAAAAATTTTTTTGAAGAATTCGAAATGGTCATCATTTGCTTCTACACCACTCTTCAAACGATTAGGCCATTCAGTTATTGCGCTACGCACGGTTTCCATGGATATTAACGTCGCTGCTCGAACCAAAGATTGTTTGAGGCTCTCCAAATTTCTGTGAGCTCTTCGACTGTTCCTGGTCTCCACTTCTGACCCCAAATGGTAGTCCAATGGATTCCGATCTGGACTTCCAGTCGTCCAATCTTCTACGGCTAAGAAGCCAGGAATATTGTTTTTTAGTTACTGCTATGTGGTTTTTGCTTTAGGGGCTGGAGCGGAATCTTGCTGGAAGATCCAACGCTCTCCATTGAAGAGAATACTACTCAACCTCTTCACCACGCCTTCTAAGACATCCTACTCATCCTCGTTGTAAATTTTTCTCCCGATCTTACCCCTATTTCGCGTGAAATGAAGGGATGTAACGCCTTTTTGAGACACTCTCCACCAAATCATTACGGAGGTTGGATGAAACAACATTTTTTGCATCCTTAGAAGTTTTAGCATATATTTTGTCGTTTTGCTTATTAAAAACTTCTTTAACTGTGAAAATTTTCTCATCTGTGAAAAGAATATTTTCATGGCCACTGACCGCGTGCCAACGATGAAGCTGCTTGCATCTGTCAAGTCTAGTTTTCTTCAAGCGCGTTGTCGAAAGATGACCAGTTGAGCGACGGGAGGCTTTAGTGTGGACATCATCTCTAATTAGTTTTGACATGGATCTGGCCGATACATTAATTTCCCTAAACATGATCTAAATCCATTGGACTACTACAATTTGGGGTCAGAATTGGAGAACAAGGACCGCCGAAGAGCTCACAGAGAGTCTCAAACGATCTTTGGTTCGAGCAACGACGTTAGGTTAGGTTGACCTGGTTGGCTGAAAGCCATCACATAGATATTTTTCTCACCACATTAGAGCACCATAGACATTGGCTTTACTACAGCTGAGTAGCACCAATACATTATTGAAGGAGATAGACTCCATGTAACTCCCAGCATTCTTTTACATGCATATAGTGTGTTATTGGCCATTTTCTTTCTCTCCAATATATTGTGCTTCTATGATAGTTGCAATCCAAAATTACTCCAAGGTACTTTGCGTGGTATTTAAGAGCCAGTTCTATGCCGTTTAGCTCCGGGGGATGCGAATTCGGGATCTTGTACCCTCTAGTAAAAAATGTCATATCCGTTTTATCGCCGTTTATCCCCAAGCCTGTCTCAGTTGCCCATTGATGGACTGCTGCGAGTGTATTATTCATTATGTCGCTCCCGGTATCTAGGTATTTGCATGTTACCACTATGGCTATGTAATCTGCACATGCTATTAGTTTAGATGCCGTGCCTTCAGATTTCGTTAATAGCTCATTAGCTGCGAGTAACCCGAGAAGTGGCGAGAGAACGCCACCTTGTGGCGTACCGTCACATGCTAGTTTAGTGAGTTTAGCTTCGTTCCATTCCGCACGTATTATTCTACAAACAAACAGGTTCTTTATCCATAAGTAAACAGCGGGTTCTGTATTCATTGTATTTACGCCCCTTAAAATGGCTTCTCTCGATACATTGTTGAATACGCCACTAATGTCTATAAATACTCCTAAAACGTATTCATTGTACTCTAGAACTTTCTCTATAACTTACACTAGTGAGTGTAACGCAATCTCTGTGGATCTGCCTTTAGTATATACGTCTTGTGCCTTAGACATGAAGCCTGACATCCTATTTTCTCTGATGTGGGTGGCGAGGATTTTCTCAAGTGCTTTTAGAAGAACTGAGGTCAAACTGATTGGCATATATTCCTTTGAGAGAATAGGGCTGCTTTTACCTGCTTCGGTATAAACACACCCTTGCTTCTCTCCAGAGTACTGGCACATAGTTAAACCTCAGGCATCCTGTGTATATCGCTTTTAGCTATAGTACCAACAGATTGCCCACCCTTTGGAGCATGGCTGGAAAACTTCCGTCTAAACCCGGTAATTTAAATGGGTCAAAAGTGCTTATTGCCCCCTCTATTTTTTGCGTTGTGATAATGTCTTAATGTTATTTCTAACAGGCTCCGGTCCTAGGTAGTCTTGGCATCCTGGAAAATGCGTACTAACTAGATCTTGTTGTGGTATTAAGTTGGGCATAGTCGGGTGTTTTGATAACAGTTTCCTGAGCTTAGCCGCTTCGTTTGTGCTTCCTATATTGCCACAGAAGTCTTTCCATGACTCTCCTGCACCTATTTCTTGCATGTTCGTTGTAGATCATTATAATCGTACTCTTCCCAGCAGGACTCATTATCTGCTACTCGAGCCAGTTTATAGAATTCTATTACGCAGCGTCTTTTTGAACCCAGCTCCACCCAATTGTTTGAAGGCTTGTATAGAATGATGACCATTTCGAATGAAAACTAATTTTTTTTTTTAATATTTACATGATTACATAAAACTAACTTCATTGAAAAAGTATTATAATTTCATATCTATAACGGACTTAACTTGTAACAGAACCTATGACAGGACTATAATTTGGTCCTCTCTATAACTCGTACTTTTTCACACCGGATGACTTCATTAATTCATTTCTAGTCGTTCCTGTCTGACAAAAATGCTTTTTAATTCGTAATTGACGAAATATTAAAAAAATCGTAAATCATTTTTAATAGTGATTTTTGCTTTTGGTTTTCTGGTTTTGAAAGAAAAAGCACTTTATAACTCGGAATTCCGCTGCCACGAAAATCGCGAAGGCTCGTAATATTTTGGAGATCCCTTGGACTACGAGTTAACGCCATTGCATTCAAGGGTGCGGTTAGATAAGTTGCTTGGTGTACTTTAACAAGGTGAAGTCCAAAATAAACAACACTGGCGTCATATGAACGTTTTTTGATAGCGCCATCTTTTTAGTAAGTTAGTGCGTTCGGAGTTACATCCCTAGCTGACTTCCAGTGAAAGCTTAGTGACATTCGGTTCAGTGGAAGCGAAGTTATTACGTCTACAGTGTTAGTATGTTTGTGTCATAGGCACAAAAATGAGTTTCGAACGAAGAACTAATATCGAATTTTGTTTTTAAGTGCCAGTATGTTTGTGCCATTGGTATGAAATTGAGTTTCGAACAAAGAGCTAATATCAAATTTTGTTTTAAAATCGGTAAAACGTTTACCGAAACATTTGAATTGATGAAAAAAGTTTATGGCGATGATTGTCTATCTCGTACCAGGATTCATGAATGATTAAACGTTTCAGAGATGGTTGTGAGGACATAAATGACAATGAAAGGCCCGTATGTTTGCCCAAAATCAGTAATCACCGAAAACTCCATCGAAATTGTTCGTACATTTATCAAAAATAAACCGAAATCATCGTTGAAGTTCATGGAATCGGAGTTGAATATCTCCAAAACATCGATTTATCGCATTTTAACTGATTATTTGGGCTTACGAAAGTTCTATGCACGTTTCATTCCGCACAAGTTAACTGAGGACCAAAAATTGCTCAGAATTCAACATTCGAAAGACTTCATTAAAGAGGCGCGAAAAGACGCGTGATTGTAACTGGTGATGAAACGTGGTGTCTCCAACATGAACCTGAAACTAAGCGTCAAAGTGCCGAATGGAAGGCCCCAGACGAGCCACCAACCAAAAAATCGCGTTTTGAGAAGTCAAAACGCAAGTCGATGCTCATTTGTCTTTGCGATTCCAAGGGAATCAGCCGCAAGGAGTTCGCGCCAATGGAACAAACCGGCAATGCGATTTTCTATCTTGGCATTTTGAAGCGTTTGTTGCATCGCATTCGTCGAATTCGCTCTGAATACCGCGACGGAGGAAGCTGGCGCTTATTGCATGACAATGTACCATCTCATCGATCCTCTCTTGTGACTGATTTTTTGACTAGAAATCGCATTTTAACCATCAATCACTCACCGTATTCACCTGATATGGCTCCCTGTGACTTCTACCTATTCGGAAAATTGCCTTTGGCCATGAAAGGAAAACATTTTGCGTCGGTGGAGACCATCCAAAAGATTCCGGTTAATGGCCTGAAACACTCTTTCGAAAAGCTTTTAGATCGCGCAAAATAGTGTCAGAGGAGGCCAGAGGGGACTATTTTGAATAAATAAACTCGAAGTTATCAGAACAAAGCTCTTGTCGTTTCTATTTTAGCTCAGTATTGTTTACTTTGGATTTCCTCTTGTACTTAAATTCAAGACTTTTTGTGCACCCTGGGTTTTAAGAGGTTGAGAAATTAAATAAAATCTTACATAAATCTTAATTAGGACTATAGACTACATTAGGAACTCACCTGAAACAATTGGAGTTAACGGTATGCCACCAGCGTTATTGCCGTTATCTACTTTATCCTCATTTTTCAGTGCCGCCGATTTGCCGGGCACGCAGCTAATCGGTTTTTTCGCCTTCCAAAGCTTCATTTTGTTTGTGTTTTATTTTTTTTTTTTTTTTGTTTCGCGCAAATCCAATCCAGCAAAAACAACAACACTCAATGCACTACGAACATTGCGCTTCGGGTATCACTGAGCACACAAATTCAAAAAACTTTGTTTTCAGACGTGCTTTTTTGTTAAAATATTATTTCGGAATTGATTTGAAATTTCACAGTTGTGCGAACACGCAGAGGGGGAAATCTAAAAACCAACAAAAACAAATCAAACACAAGACGAAGAAAATGAACAAACAAAAAAATTGTTTTTGCCGTGCGCCTCAAAGACGCCAAGACACGTACCCGTTGACAAAATTTAACAGTAAAAAAATAAAGAAAAAAAATGTGTAGAAACCAAGTTGAAGAATCGAAAAATTTGAAGGCATAAAGTACTTTTCTCGTTTCGTGTTCTTCTTCTTCATGCGACTTTTCACCAGATTTTCCCCTTGGCTCGTGCCTATTCGACTGAGTATTCGAAAACTATTTTTAAACTTAAACGGCGAAAAGTCTGCTTGGCAGTTGGGTGAATGCGCGAATGGGCGGTGGGGCGCGGCAGGAACGCGGCACGAACGCGGCGATAAAGCGCGCACGCAGACCTCTAAATTGAAATCACTCCAACAGAAACAACATCACTACTTTATAAGCATACCTGCATACGTACACACGCACACATACACACACACACAAGTATGTATGTATGTATGTGTGTGTAAGTAAAATAAATGTAGTGGAGAATTGCGTAGCCAAAACAGCAATTATAGAAGAAAACACAGCAATAACGTTGACAGCAGGAGCAACATAGTTGAAAGTGGAAAACTGAATACTGAAAACTCAAAACTCAAAAATGAAAAATGAAAAATGAACGCGCGGCGCACAGTTTCCTCAAATGCGAAAACACTCGAACGTAGACACTTCACGATTATTTACTTTGCATTTATGTATGTTTGTATGTATTTATGTATTTCGACGATTTACTATTTTGGACGTTAAATGAGATTCGAATATTGCCAAGTTTTGTGGCAATTTTATAATACGCACACTCGCACACACACATGCACGCAGCACGTAATGTCAATCTATGAGAAATGGTGCTGCAAAATTGCAATTCTTAAACAAAATCATGAAACGCACACACACTTGCGCTTAACAATTTTCGGCCATATGTACATAAGTAAGTATATTTCTCTTCTTTATTCTCCAATGTATTCAAATATTCACAAAGTACACAAATCTCATTGCACTGCACTTCAAATTGACCATCAACTCACGCGTTGAATAAGAAACAAAAAATTATCGCAACCACAAACTCGACCGTTCAACAAGAGACGCAACTTCAGAATGAATCTGTGCTGCAGCGCTTACCGTCGTAGAGCTGTAGCGACGCAGCCACACGTCCATGCGGCACACGCACCCACCACCCGTTGCCAAAGCGCTCTCGCGCTGCGCCGCAATTTCCCAACTGTTGCTGCGTTATATTGTACTCGCATGGCGTTGCAGTAAGCTTTAGCTGCGACGTCAACGTCAGCTGCGCTGTGCATTGCAAGTTATGTGAGAGAAAAAAGTCCTCTGCTTTCATCATCTGTTGTTGATGAATGCCGGCAACTGTTCACATTGTTGTCTGCTTGTGTTCGGCAGTTTCTCATGGCATGCTGCCAGCATCGCAGCGCTTTTGTAGCTGCCTTTGCTTCTATATGGTGCTCAAGAGAGAGGAGTGAGAGCAATTGCGATGTGCGTGTGTGTTGCGCAGGAAATGCCCAACAGCTGTACTCATCAGCAACATTTCTCCGCAACATGTTGAGTGTGGCTGAATAAGTTTATGTAAACAATGTGAACACTGCCGTTGGGTGTATACATATAAACCATGTGAACAATGGTGTATATCGTTTAGTATCTCAAGGCCAGTGCTGGACTAGTCTATTTGTAAACAGTAAATGGTCTTCATTTAATTGACATTGTCATTGGTTGGAGCGATTGCAATGAATTTCCTCTGTTTTAATTAATTCCGGCTACTCTCTATGAATACCACATTGACTTATAGAGATTAAACGAAATGTAACCCAACACAACTAGTTTAACGCAATTCACTCACATTCTGCATTTTTACTTTCACCACTTAGAAAACAGCTGAGAGATATTAAAAAAATTGCAAATTGCAAATTATGAGCTCTTTTTGACCAGCTCATTTTTACAAATCTTTTTTAAAGCCATTTCGTTACCCTCTCTGAGATCTAGCATCATGTGGACTATACGTTGAATGCGTTATAACCTCCCACGCAAACTCTCGCAGTTCTTGGTGCGCCTTTAAAGATGTGTTCGTAGCATTGTCTCGATGGAACCTAATACTCTTCCTATTCCTCTTCAATTTTAATCGATAGCTCACTTCAAATCGGGCATTTTTTGCTAGTAGAGGTTCAAATTGCGTATTTCGTCCGATAAAAGGTGTTAATAGTGCAAGATTCCTTTACGAGTCCACTAAAAACGCAGCAAATCCCTTTTCAGATAGTTTGGACTTCCTCCGAATTCCCACTTTGGTTGTAGAGGTATTGAAGAATGTATCAAATTTTACAATTTTAGCTCTACGGTTCCATTATAAGACTATACTTAAACAAGTAAAATTTGCTGGATGATAAATAAAATTTCTGAAGGACTCAAATGATGACTTGGCAAATACTATAATTCCCGCTATCACGATCATACCCCCACATAGTGAAAATCGTATCCCCAATGCACCTTCAGATTTTCTAGTGCAGGCTAAGAGGCACTTAAAGATGCTAGTCTTACCTTATCTCTAAGCCGTTACCGCACTACTAAGTAGAAGACTTACCCAGCTACACACATTACCCAGCATAACAACAGCGCAAGAACCCTGGGGTTTCAGGGGCCGCCTCTGTGGCTTTAGCACGTTGAAAGGGGCCACGGTATTATATGACAGGAGTTCGAATAGACCTAGGAGCGGTCTTATAGTATCATCTCATCTCACTGTGACGGGTCTTGAGCAATTCTGTTGTCAGCACCTGGTATCGGCTGAGGTGTGTTATAGGGGTAGACGCGGATGGTCAAAGTTTGTGATTGCATCTGCTTATTTTCCTTACGATGCTCTGGAAGAGCCACCACCTGGGAAGGGTACCAGTTCCGTAAGATTCTGTGAGCGGCGCAATCTGGGCCTTGTTCTATATTGCCATGCTAATGTCCAGCATACAATCTGGGGCAGCTTCAAATGCAATGGACGGGGTACTTGCTGGGTACTGGAAGCGATACCATGATATTCAGAAGAGATACAAGAGGCTTATTCGGGAATCGAAAAGAGATTCTTATAGGGAATTCTGCAGCGGTATTGAATCTCTGAGTGACACGACGAAATTGGTAAGGATTTTGCAAAGGGACCCAACTGCAAAGCTGGGGTCACTTCGAAAATCTGATGGCTCCTTCACGGTGAGGCAAAGTGAGACACTCAGCTTGCTGACGGAATCCTACTTTCCAGGTAATCAGATAAACGCCGGCCGGCAACAGCCCTTATGCAAAGGTACGTTGCTAAATCTGTGGTGAATGAGGCCGGAATTCGATTTGCCATCAAATCTTTTGGCGGCTACAAGTCACCCGGACCAGATGGCATATATCCTGACATGCTGAAGAAAGTCGCAGAGACCGTGACAGCAGCCTTGAAGAAAATCTTTACTGCATGAATGGCACGGCCTCTATACTATGCTCTTAGAGGATGGTGAGGGTCGCCTTCGTCCTTAAGATTGGAAGAGATGATGACACCAGCCCCAAAAGCTTTAGACCCATCAGCATGACTTCTTTCATGCTGAAAAGTCTCAATCGACTGGTGGAATTGCGAGTGCGTCAGAAGCCGCTGAAGTCTCATCCTCTGTCTGCATTTCAGCATGCCTATCAAAGTGGAAAATCCTGCGAGTTGGCACTGAAAAACCTTGTTGCTAGGGTAGAGCTGGCCATCGACAGTAGGGACTACGCTATGGGCATATTTTTAGACATAGAGGGGGCGTTTAATAATGCCACTTTTGATAGTATGTGAAGCTTTGCGTAGACCGGGTGCTAGTGAATTGTATTCGTTCGATGCTGGCCCAAAGAATCGTCTTGGTGCGAGCAGAGGAAGATCTGCTGGTGTCATTCGGGGTTAATAGAGGTTGCCCCCAAGGCGCGGTGTGCTGTCTCCACTACTTTGGTGCATGGTAATCGATCCTCTGCTCACCACCTTAAGCGATTCGGGAGTCTTTGCACAAGCATATGCGGACGACGTTGCCTGTTTGGTAACAGGCCTCTCGCTATGTAATAAAGGGCAGAAAACTCTGGATATGATTGACACTTAGTACTGTGCGAATAGGCTATCCGCAAACCCCAGCAAGACTGGTAATGTCCTCTTCACGAGAAGCAGGAAGCCTGATGGACTCGTTCTACCTTGTGAAATCAAATATCTTGGGGTAATACTCGATAGTAAACTTCTTTAGAAGTCACACGTTGAAACAAAGGCATCTAAAGCACTGACAGCCTTCTGGTAGTGCAAGGGTGTCTTTGAGATAACGTGGGGTCTTTCTCCTAGCAAGGTCCTATGGATCTACACGGCTATGATAATACCTATTATCACCTATGCCTCAGTGGTATGGATGAGTAGACTCTCTCTCGTGGGAGTCATGAGGACCTTATCGAGACTACAACGCACTGTGGCCATCTGTTGCACTAGAGCTTTCCGATTACTCAGGCCTGGCATTAGATGCTTCAGTTAGTCTGCCTGGAAAGCCATCTGCAGGCTGAAACACAATGGGAATTGGTACGGCCCCTATTCGGCATTGGACAATAGAGTAGGCATGGACTTCGATCCAACGATCCTCGCCACGCCCCTTGACTCCATGCCATCCAGTGTCGTACTTGACAAGAGATACAGTGTGGTGCTGCCAGAGGCTCAACTGTGATCAAATTCAGAAAATGAGCCCGGCAAACACTGTTCTCGCATTTTCACGAATGGCTCCATGACCGAGCACGGTTCCGGCTCTGGTGTCTACGTGGAATCCAGCGGGTCAAAACTACACTTCGCACTGCATACATCTGTTTTTCAGGCGGAGGTGTATGCTGTTAAAGAAATGATGAACTATTGTGGAAAACAGATGGAGAGGCAGATCTGTATGAGTATGCAGCGACAGTAAAGCTGCGCTCATGGCCTTAGACAGCCCCCTACCACTTCAAGGGTAGTCGAGTCCTGTAAATCTAGGTTAAACTATGACGGCAGGCATAATATTTTGATCCTAACATGGGTCCTGGGATATGTGGGTATTGCGGGTAACGAGACATTTGACACTACAGTCTGAATGGGCTCTGAGGCCAACTTCTTTGGCACGGAGCCCATTCTGCCACTCCCTTCTGCGGCCATCACAGCCACGGTTAGCAAACGGATTACTCTAACCCACAAGCGAGCTTGGCAGGCTGAGAGAGGCTGCAAATGAACAAAACTGATGTTACCTGTCATGTCCGACCAACCGGCGCAGTTCCTCCTGTCACTAAGCAGAGGGGACTGCAGGAAGTTGGTTGGACTGATGACGGACCACTTTCTAGGGGCAAAGCACATGGAAAAGGTGGGCATCTCAGACAATGTACTCTGCCTAGCTTGTGAAGAGGAGGATGAGACGGCGGACCACTTTCTGTGCCTCTGCCCTGCCTTCGCTCGAATCAGGGTTGAGGTCTTTGGCACTTATGTGTTAAGAAGCGAACCTTTTGGCTCCTTGGAACGATAAGATCTACTCAGATTTCTTCGGAGGTCGGGTAAATTTAAAGAAAAAAAGGTAAGCGAGTGCAGTACAATGAATTTAATTGGGTCTAAGTGCTGTACTTTCTAGTCTGTATCCACAAAAACAAAAAAAAAATGATTTATGCCGGCTCCAAATTCGCAAGGCTCTCGCCGAAGAGGACGGCCAAAAGGAATATGGAGACGAAGTCTGTATGGCGAATTCACGGCATCTGATGACTCGCCGACTTGGCCGCAGATAAAGTCAAAACCTGCAAATCGGCTCCAATGGAATTTATTTATATCGGCACTTTCCGCCCCAGGCCGGCGCGATAGCAAACATGAATAATAAATTGACTTATTTCCTGGTTATCTTTTACATGAGATAAACGTATATTCTTGCTGTTTGCTAAATTGCTGACAAAGAGTTGGAAAAATCCGTAAAACTTTCAAGCTCTCAAACTCTTCAGTTATTTGTTTTTCGGACACATCCTTTCTTCTTTGAAGTTGTATCCTCTTTTTTAATGATTAAAAATAGTTGGTCTTATATTTTGGATCCTTCCCAGAATTCGCTGTTTCTGTTCAAAATCCAACAACAATATTTTTCTCAATCGTAATTAATTTATATTAAATAGAGATTTACCCCGAAAGCTTTTTTTTGTTCATCTATGCTGCTCTCAAAATTTTATAATTGATCTGTTGTGATTTTTTCTTAAGATTATTTTAGTTGTTGTTGTTGTAGCAGTAAGTGTAGTGTAATCACCAGTTGTCTAGTTCATCTAACGGTAGGCCCGGGAAACTACATGTTTCGACAGGTTGGGTCCAGAGGGAGGGGGGTGTTAGATGAGTGGGTTATGGGTTATGATGTTTAGTATGTTAGACGTTTTCGGTCATTTCTTATTATTTCAACTTGAAAACAAACAGAACAAATTCCGAAATATGCCACAATGCACATTCCAATAAGTTTTGGACTATTTTGAATATTAAAAACAGGGAATGTATATGTGGCAAAACCATTTGAAGAAAGCACAGAGTTGTGCTGACTACATCAATAACAGGCGGAAAGAATTTAAAAGAAGACATTTTGCTGGCAGGCTACTGATTGTATGCATCAACGGACACTCAAAAAGACACTCATTTTGGCAAGCGCTTTAATATTCCTCCTGACTAGTATCTACTTATGAGTATACGAAACATTAGAGGCCGATGAAGAAATTAAAGAAGAAGAGACCGCAAGATTAGGGGAAGCAGCGACTAGGAAACAAAATATATAGTTTTATATAAATTTATTTTCTGCTGCCACTTCAAAGCAGAAGTGATTAAATTTGGTTGAGCATACAGGCACAGTCAAATACATGCATACAGATGCACATAAGCATATACATATATATGGTAAATATATGTATATATGTGTGTGAAGTCTGATAGAAATTAATCTATTTAGCCCATGGCAATGCACTGGACAAACATTGCAGAAAATTTATGTGCCAAGCGTGCGTATCGAAAATCCAACGCCACTTCTGTGGCACATTTACCAACACGTGTACACACCCACATATGCATTTCAGAAATGTTTTATTGCCTTAAAAATTATTTGCGTAGTTTGAATATAAAATAATGAAGTTGGAATGTTTTTTTGTAAAAAACACCAAGTGCCAGTGACGAAACATCCGGCGGATGCACACGCACTCACACACACATACTAAGGAGAGCTTGTGCCAAAGTGACTGGCAACGTATGATTGAGTTTGATTTTGAGAAAATTCTTTTTTTGTGTGGGTGGAAAATTAAATGCCTGCCTACTCTGCTTATGTAGTATGGATGAGTGTGCGCGTGTGTGTGTTCTCTGGTTGGACTTTTGCCATCATCGACATCTCATAAATTTTACAAGGTTCGACGATTGAATGATATTTTGTGATGTTTTAACGATCCGATGCCGATTTAGTTGCTTATTAAATTTGTGTGCCAAAGACGAGCGATTTTTTTTTTTCAATGTACAATGGCGCTAAATTAATAAGCCTATCGAAAGTTTTAATGCCATAAATTTAGTTTTGAAAATTACTTTTACTCAATTCAAAGTAAAAAAATGTGTGAAAATAATGCAAAATTAAGAGTCAATTTACTTTTGCTCGATATGACTACCTTTTGCCTTGCCTATGGCCTTGAGACGGTCCAGAAACGAATCGCAAGCTGACCGAATGTGGTTTGCAGGTATTTTGGCGGCCCACTCGCAAATAATGGCTTTTTTCAGCGCCTAGAGACTGCTGAATCTTTTAGTTCGAATCTGGCTGTCCAAAATTACCCAGAGAGAATAATCCATCGGACTCGCATCTGGTGAATTTGATAGCCATTATGTGAAGTTCGGAACGTTGTTTTTTAGCCATTCTTGGTTCACTCGAGCTTTGTGAGGCGGTGCCGAGTCCTGTTGAAACGTCCATGGTCTGCCACCGAAATGTTTGTCTGTCCAACCTCCAGAATACTTTCCAGATAATATTTCGCATTTACCTTGACGCCAGGCTCGACGAAACCGATTTGAGAGCGCACATCTGCGGTTACAGCGGCCCAAACCATTACCTGTGGCGGCTTCTGCCTCCTAGTGGACAATCGATGACTCAAATTCTCGTATGAACGGTAGGTCAAATAAACCTTATCGTTTTGGAAGTTTACGAAGTGCTCAATTCGAAAACTCTTCTCGAAAACTCTGACTCGTTGCTGTTTTGGTGTGAGATCGTGCGCCTTTTGGATCTTGTAAGGCTTGGCTTTGAGGTCATTTTTCAGTGTGCGGCGGAAGCTACGGTCAGATATTTTCAGTTCTTTCGCCATTTGATTGGCACTTCGTCGGGGACTATGCTCAAGTCGCTTCTTCACTTTTTTATCCATTTCAGGTAACGTTGCAGTCTTTTGATGACCACCTGATTGATGACGTTTCGCGATGCTACCAATGCCATTGTAACGAGAAATGGAGCCATAATCAAAAACTTTATTCACTTTAAGGTGCTGGAGCTCACGAACAATCGCTGGTTGTGAACTTCCAACTAAATATTTATAATGCAATTACACTTTTACGTTTGAAATCCAGTACTGATTTTCTTTTTTCGCTTTTACTATCGGCAAAATGCTTCCGCGGCAAATGCTTGTAAACAATACTCTGGACTGTCATTTAGCCAACTAAGAGACAGCTGATGCCCGTGCATGTGCGAGCGGTCTGAAGTTGCTTACACTTCGAGTGCGGGCCCTGTAGAAACCGCTTACGAAATTTTTTTCATACACACGTTTGATTTCCCGAACATCTCTAGTGCTAATATAAGTTTTGGTTTTCTACCACTTCTCTTGGTACATCTGTACTTTTCTTTCAAATGGAAGTAATGCAAAATTACGGTTTTGCTCCTTTTTAATTTTTAATAAAAAACTACCTACGTTGTCATACTTTAAACTTTTAAATTAAAAGCAAACGCTTTTGGTCTTATATTGTAATTATTTCGTTTTGCACAGAGAAAGAACTTGCGCGTTACTAAAATATCAACAATAAATGCGGAATAATTTTCATTATGAGATACCGTTTTAAACATACAATCAATGGCATGATATTGGAACATTTTTCTACATTTGCTTTAGTAGATATCACCAATATCATCTGGGCCTTAGAATTTGTTAGTGCGGTGTATCTCATACGAGGATGTAAGTACGCGAACAAATCTCATCTCCTCATTACGAAAATTTCGTTATGTTGGAAATTTAAGAAATTTAAATTTGGATTAACTCACCCAAGTGGATTAACATACACACATAGATATAAAGGCATACACAGACATATTCACATAGATTTATTTAAAAATTGAATGCCTTCAGTTGGCTCTGGGTGTAACGAAACATTAGCGACGCTTTCAATTAGATGTGTGGTCGTGGGCAGGTTTTTTATGATGTCGAAAAGCACATTAATTTAATTTATAGCCACAACTATGAAAACACATATGTATGAGTGTATGTGCGCAAATATATTTATGAACATTGGGAGTGTTGGCTAGAAAGGGTCGCGCCGCCTAAGTGGCAATTTTAATGTCCATAATCGCTTATGCTACTGATTGAGGCTGACTGATTTGACGAGTGATGAGGTGAACTTTAAGAAATATTGCGAAATCAATGTATTCAGATTCAAAATTTCGTAATACGTTTCGATCTAGAAAAAACAAAGTTCTTACAATATTTGCTTCTGCAAGTAATTCAAAATATGCACAGGAAATTTGTTGTAAAAATATATTTCACTAGCACTTTGTTATATCTAATATGCAAGTACTATACAAGCTTATGAGGGAAGTGACTGATTGCATGCATGGACTTGCACCTCCTCTGTTTTAAGCAGATTGGAATATCGTGCCACACAGCCCATTAAATAACACTGTGCGACAGCGCGACAGCAATTTTCGGGCCCAAACCAAACCAATTGCAAGTGAAAGTACTCATGTAGAATAGTAAAACCCCGACAGGGTTTTGTTCTACCGGGTGACAATTTTTTATACAGTGTATTAAAGTTTCGCAAAATTGATCAAATGCCATATTAAATAATATGGTCAATCCAGTAAAAATATTGATTTTTCTTAAATTTTGTCTTAGAAGACTTTTAGTAAAATTCAATGATAAAGTGTTTTGTAGAACATTTTAACCCGTTGTATTCCACCGTTATGTGACTATTTAACACAGTTTTTAAAAACTTGTTCAAAATCTCTCTTAAACTGGGTATTAAAGGGTTAATATGTTCTACAAAAAGATTCCTTGGAAAATTTCACTAGGGGTTGTCAAAGACATTGAGCACCTATGGATTAAACGTACTTGAAAAAAATGTAAGCCTAATTGGTTTGAATTGTGGTACAGCTATTGTTTCAGAAAATCTAGAAACTATTCACCCGACTAAGGCGGGATAAAACTAAAATCTATTGCATCCACCACTAGGTATAGCAAAATTTATCTGAGAGAAGCCAGTAGAAGCTGCCGTATTACAAAAATCGAAATGGCCGAATAGTGAAATGTTAGTCTGAATCTTTCTCTTAATGAAGTTGTTGATAAAAGCTCAGAAAAAAGTTTATTTATGGACAAATCCTAAAGGGGGATTTTTTAGCTATTATCTTTTAAAACAGTTGGTTTCAACAGCTGACGCACGTTTCGTGTTTTGTTTCACTGTCATCATTTATTATAAAAATGCGTGTTCAGTTAAAAAAATTCGAATGTTCGAAAAATTGTGTTCAGCGACGAAGCTCATTGTTGGATCAGTGGGTACGTAAATAAGGAGAATTGTCGATTTTGAAGTGAAGATCAGCCAGAAGAATTGCAAGAGCTACCAATGTATCCAGAAAAGGTCACAGCTTGGTGCGGTTTATGGACTGGAGGTATCATTGGACCGTACTTCTTCAAAGATGCTGCGAATCGTAACTTAACTGTGAATGGCAACCGTGAGCGCTACCGTGAAATGATATCCAACTTTTTTTTGGCCAAAATGCGAGAGCTTGACTTGCATGACATGTGGTTTCAGCAAGACGGTGCCACATGCCACATGCCACACAGCACGCATAACAATGGAGTTGTTGAGCGGCGAGTTCGGTGAGCATTTTATTTCACGTTCGGCACCTGTCAATTGGCCCCCCAGAGCGTGCGATATAACGCCTTTAGATTATTTTTTGTGGGCCTATGTTAAAGCTCATGTCTATTCAGACAAGCCTGCTTCAATTAACGCATTGGAAGTCAACATTAAAGCATTTATATGTGAGATACCGGCCGAGACATTGGAAAGAGTATGCCAAAATTGGACTAAGCGGATGGACCATTTGAAGCGCAGTCGCGGCCAACATTTGCATGAAATAATCTTCAAACTTCATGGAATTTTATGGACTGTACTATCGATTTAATAAAAATTTCATGCATTTTTCTCAATTTTACGTGTGTTTCTTTTAAACACTTTCTTATAGCTCTTAAAAAATCACCCTTTATAATAGTAGGTAGGTTAGATGGCAAGAGTACCACGTGCCGTTTTGATGCCATAATGTGGACCACTACTTGCGAAAAAATTTAGGGAAGAGAAAACCATCTACGGCCATCCAGTGCTGTTGATGTAGTAGAGGAGAGAAAAGGGATCTAGGCTAGAGAACTGCTTCATGCTATCCCCGAAAGGCTCACTAATTAATCTCAAGCGCCTAGCCGCCAGACCGGGACTTTTGCAGAGAAAGTCTTCAACAGATTCTTTCTCTGTCGGATCCCCACAGCTTCTGCAATGCGAGTTGTGCCGAAGTCCAAGCCTCCCTGCATGAATTCCGATCACCCAGTGACCAGTGAATAGCGCAATGAGTTTGGAAATTGAATTCCCATCACCTTAAGCATTCTTTTTATATCGTATTGAGGCCATACGGTTTTTGAAATAGCACACGATGCAATTTTTTTAGAAAGAAATTGTTTATTTCCCTACCTTCAAGCAAGAACGAGATCCTGAGGTAGGTAGGTCTTTCTACCCCTAGCCTATTTAGAGCAGTGACAATTGACTCAGCCGTAACATTATTGAGTCTATAAAGGCCGCCAAAGTGAATTGTTTCCCCTCCAGAGATTTCTCTATAGGTAGTAGGGACCTCATGTAAGGCAGTCTCGATAGATTTCCCTTTCAGGTAAGCGTGTTGAGCTGGAGATAGGCTAGTTTCAAAGTACTCTTGAATGTGATAGTCAATCATTCTCTCGAATAAAAGGGGTAAGACTTATGGGTCTGAAGTCCTTTGTCAAAACGTGGCCCCTCCTTCCTGCCTTAGGAATGAAAACCACCTTGGTTTTCTTCCAGCTAGCGGGAACGTGGCTTACTGAGATACACGCCAAAAAGATCTTATGAAGGACGGGAACCACCAAGGTTTTAGTCTTTTGAAGCATCACTGGCATGATACCATCGATACCTGGAGATTTGAAAGGGGAAAAGCTATCGATTGCCCAGTTTATTCTGTTGACAGTCAGGACAGATATCAAGGGCATCGCAGGTAACCCCTCCCGCCGACTCGTGCCTTCGTTACAGCCTGGAGCAATCGAATTTTCCGGGAAATGGGCATAAAGGAGGAATTTTATAGATTCGTCTGCAGATTTTTAATTTTTTTTAACAAATAACACTGATTCACAACATTCGATCGATAAAAATGAACTTTTAATTTTTCAAATGCATTTTTTAGTATTTCTTTTACTTTTTTCTGACTCCTTAAGATGAAAAACTCCTCTAGCTTTATATTTTATAAAAAAAATCTTAAGCTTTACTTGAGACTACAACTTGAAAATATGCTTTCTAAACTTAAAAATTCTGATTTGTGGGAGTAATTGACTTTACAGTGGTCCTTTTTGCAAGCATCCAACAAAAACCTCCCGACATTCGAAAATCCCTAAATCAGTAATCACCGAAAACTCCATCGGAATTGTTCGTAAATTTATCAAAAATGAACCGAAATCATCGTAGAAATTCATGGAATTGGAGTTGGATATCTCCAAAACATCGATTTACCATATTTTAACTCATCATTTGGGCTTACGAAAGGTCTGTGCAGGTTTCATTCCGCATAAGTTGACTGAGGACCAAAAATTGCTCAGAATTCAACATTCGAAAGACGAGAACTTCCTTTAGAACATTGTAACTGGTGATAAAACGTGGTGTTTCCAACATGAACCTGAAACTAAGCGTTAAAGTGCCGAATGGAAGGCCCCAGACGAGCCACCACCCCAAAAAATCGCGTTTGGAGAAGTTAAAAATCAAGTCGATGCTCATTTGTTTTTACGATTCCAAGGGTATTGTCCACAAGGAGTTCATGCTAATGGGCCAAACTGTCAATGCAATTTTTTCTCTTGGCGTTTTGAAGCATTTGTTGCATCGCGTTCGTCGAATTCGCCCTAAATACCGCGAAGGAGGAAGCTGACGCTTATTGCATGACAATGCACCATCTCATCGTTCCACTCTTGTGACTGAGTTTTTGACTAGAAATCGCATTTTAACCATCAATCACTCGCCATATTCGCCTGATATGGCTCCCTGTGACTTCTACCTCTTCGGAAAATTGCATTTGGCCAAAAACGAAAACGTTTTGTGTCCATAGAGGCCATCCAAAAGCTTGACCTGAAAAATTCTTCCGAAAAGCTTTTAGATCGCGCAAAACAGTGTATCGAGGCCAGAGGGGACTATTTTGAATAAATAAACTCGAAGTTATCAGAACAAAGCTTAGTCTTGTTTATTTTGAACTTCACCTTGTATTATAAAAACTTAATCAAATCGATGCCTCAAGACCTCAACACGTTATAATCAAAAAAGGGTCCAACACAGCCCTTAATTATAAACTAAATTTATTTAAAATGTTTATAATAACATTGGTATAAGACTATAAGACTTTTTCGTTCATAGATTTTACTTTTTTAATAATTAATTTAAGTTTCGTAAAATGTGTGCTTATTTCTGATTATTTTTAAATATTTAACATTAAAAGTGTAAGTATTAAAAACATAAATTGTTAGCCATAAACTGATAATAAAACTATAAGAAATTTATGTGTTTTAAAATTTTTTCGTCGTTCAATTCTATGAATTTAGTGGAATATATAACCAAAAAAATAATTTCATTTTTCAAAAAAATAAAGCTTACATAAAATGCACGAGGTCGTTTACCATTTCAGGTAAATTGAAAAAAAAAATTTATGGGTATATACATATATAGCATTTTTGTTAAGAAAAACGTGCCAAATCTCTCTTTTGCCTAATTCGAGGTCAACGCAAAAGCTTGTAAAATCTTAATTATCAGTGACAGGCGCCAAATGCACTTTAAACTCTTTATTAGCCTTAAAAATAAATGGCATTATTTAGCCACTTAACCACTTATGAAAATGTGACTATGAAAATGTGAAATGACTATGCCATGCGTGTGTGTGTATGTACGCTTATGTTTGCGAATGTAAATGCGTGCATGTGCATAAAATAATTTTTCGTGACACTCAATAAACTTTGGCTCTCCCCCAATTTAGACTTCTGTAAAGCAAACTTTCGCACATAAATATCAGTACTACACACACGCAAACACACACATACATACATACATATAAGCCACCACACCTTGCTGAATTGAAAAATTTTTGTTGACCATAATTTTGGTC
Source organism: Anastrepha obliqua (assembly GCF_027943255.1). Taxonomy (NCBI): domain Eukaryota; kingdom Metazoa; phylum Arthropoda; class Insecta; order Diptera; family Tephritidae; genus Anastrepha; species Anastrepha obliqua. The sequence goes on along the minus strand of NC_072893.1, from coordinate 24,409,237 downwards.
ATGTTAATGGGTAATTAACACCTAACAAGTCTAACAAACATAAACATGCACGGGCATACACTCTTCGTTACGTACATACGGCGGCGGCCAACTTAATAGAGTCTTGAGTGGGCACTTTTTGGCAACCATAACATTTGTATGTTTGCACTTTGGCACTTAAAAGTGCCTTTAGGTTAGCTAAAGTTTATATATCGATTGTCCTCATCTTGCTCGAGCGACACGAGGTGCGCAGACAGCAGGACGTACGGATGACTTTTATTTTGGTGCTAAGCAAAGATAGCTGGAGCTTATTGAATGGTGAGACTTAAAGAAAAAAAAACAGAAACAAATTTATTGAGAGAGAGTAGTATCGTTTCCTGGAAGCTCATATACTGAATACCAATCTCTTAAGTCAAAAAGTAAAAGCTGTTTTTGAATGGCTTCTAAACTGGCTGAAAGCCGACCGTCAATGCACGCATTGCTCAAAGCATCTTCCCCAAGCTGTGGAAAATACAGAAACTGATGCTGATCGGTAAGGGTAAGAGTGACACAGCGCAACCGTCAGTTTGGTGTCCGCTTTGTTTGCTAGACAGCGCCGGAAAATTGCTTGAGAATCTCATACAGCGTAGACTTGCAGAGTCTGTTGAGAGTGCAGGAGGGTTGTTAGCAAAGCAATACAGTTTCCGACGCAGAAAATCAACCCTTGACGCAATATAGGAGGTGGTAAGCAGCGCTCAACGATGACGCCACTACCCGAACCGCTTCACCGTCCTGGCAACGCTTGATGTCGCCTACGATGGATAGACATTATAAAGGCACTACGAGAAAGGTTTCGAATAGCTGCATACCTGCTAAGGATTCTCCAGAGCTACCTAAGTGAGCGTGAACTGATGTATGACACACCAGATGGTCAGAAAACAAAAGCGATACCGTCTGGCCCAGCTCAAGGATCTATTCTCGGCCCTGATCTCTGGAATCTGAGCTACGATGAGATATTGAGCATAGAAGATACATATCTAGTGGGATACGCGGACGATATAGTGATATGACAGCTCGGGACACTGAGGACGCTAGAAGAAAGATGAACCGAATCAAATATGGCTTGAGGACCACGCTTGCGACGATTTCCGCATCCTTATCTGAAAAACAATTTTTGGGTTATAGTTTTTTGTGATTTGATGCTGACTGCAAGCGCCAATTTCCAACTGGGTATGTATGAACGTATGCTTGTAAGTATAAATTGAAAAATACATAATTAGATGAACATTTACAAGTGAAAATCGTGTCTGCTTTTTTCTCCGCTTGATTACCAAATGTTGTTTTGCACTTTTCTTCCTCTTGTTCGTGCTGATATATGGTAATATATATTTATGTTTGTATGTGTGTGTGTATGTAAAAAGAAACTGTCAAACCAAGTTTGCTGTTTGTGGATACTAAATAATTTTTGAACTGGTGACCTTCGGCAGCTGTGCTTACAGAAATACTGAGAAATGCGTATCAACGCGAGCAGCCGATTTGGTCAATGAAAAATATATGTACAGCTGGGTTCAAAATAATAGAAGTGTGATGAGTTGCCAATTTTGAACAATTTTTTTGTTTTTTTTAAAAAATTTATTAAATTAAAATTTATTTTATAAATTTGTAAAATTTAAAATTAATTAATTACATAAATTTAAATTTATTTTTAATTTTAAATTTATTTATAATTTTTAAATTTATTTATAAAATTTAAATTTATTTTATAAATCTATTTACTTTATTATTTTTTTACAAAAGTATAATGCATTTTGGAACAAAAACCATGTAACTTAAAGCTTCAAACTTTGTACAAAATTCACAAAAATTTAAGAAATTTAATTTATTCTTCATCAAAATTTTTAATTTTCTAAACCGAAACTTCAAAATATTGAGTTTTATAGCCTATTAAATTTTAGTACAATAAAATCACTCTAAGGCGCGTTGATTTTTGACGATTGTTCTTGTTTGCGACGTTGCCGATTTTCTTGCCGCCTAAGAGCGCATTTAAAAATTTAAAATTGCTGAAAAAACGTAGTATTTCGAGAATGTTTGTTTACCGCACGATCAATCGTTTTCCCCAAAAAAAGCCGTCGTCGTCCTCGCGGGGTTCGAACCAGTGGAGCCATAAAAGCCGTTCGAGAAAGAATTCGCAGAAGTCTACTTAAGAATCAGAAAATCATGTCCTGGGAAATTAATGTATCCAACAGATCCATGTCAAGACAAATTAGAGATGATCTTCACATGAAAGCCTTCCTACACTCAACTGGTCATCTTTTGACAACGCACTTGAAGAAAACTAGACTCGACAGATGCAAGCAGCTTCATCGTGGGCACGCGGTCAACGGTCATGAAAATATTCTTCTTACGGATGAGAAAATTTTCACTGTTGCAGAGGTTTTTAATAAGCAAAACGACAAAATCTATTCTGAAACTTCTAAAGACGCAAAAAACGTTGTTCCAAAACCTCCAAAAGAGGTTAAGACCGGGGCAACAGTGTACCAGGAGGATAAGTAGAATGTCTTAGAAGGCGTGGTGAAGCAGTTGAGCAGAACTCTCTTCAATGGAGAGCGTTGGATCTTCCAGCAAGATTCCGCTCCAGCCCATAAGTCAAAAACCACACAGCAGTGGCTAAACAACAACTTTCCTGGGTTCATACTCGCAGAAGATTGGCCGTCTGGAAGCCGAGATCTGAATCTATTGGACTACAGTTTATATTCAAAATTGGAGAGCATGGCCTGTTGAGGGCCTCACAGAAATTTGGAGAGTCTCAAATAATCTGGGGTTCGAGTCAATCTTCATGAAAACCGTGCGAGCTGCAACAGCTGAATGGCCTAATCATTTGAAGGTTTGTGTAAAAGCAAATGGAGACCATTTCGAGTGAAAATTAAAAATTAATATTTACATAATTAAATAAAACTAACTGCATTATAATTTCATATTTATAACGGACTTAACTTGTAACAGAACTTATGGTAGGATTAAGTGGAATAAACTATAAAATTATATACCCAGAATATTTCGAAATACTTTGAATAAAAAGTTTTAAATTTTGATGCATTTCTGTGCTGAAGTGAGGTCATACAAATTACGTTATTATTTTTCTTCCAAAAAAAAAGAAAATATACCAAAAATCTATGTTCGCTAATAATTATGAACGAAACGATTTGTCTTGCAAAGTATTTTTGTAATTTGAAGTTAATCTCTTCTGGAAGGCTTTCTTCGACATTACGTTAGATTCCATTTGAAGTTTTCACTTCGAGCTCATTGTCTTTTGTGGCCTCAACTCATCACAGTACCTAATTCAAACTCACTGCATTTAATATTTTTTTAAGGCAGAGTTGGTTGGGACTGAGCGTATGTGACTTTCTTTCGCCTGCAATCGGCCGAGATGTCTCAACCTTCTTCGCGCTGTAGCGTTACTCTGAAGAAGAAAGCGCACTGGAGTCTCCAGAGATTGGTCGCAGAAACGACAAGAGCCAGTGGACCATACCCCAACACTGTGCAGATGACTGCGCAATCTGCAATCTTAAACATTTTCTAAATCTCTTTTAATTGTACCCCACCCAATAAGGATTTCTCCCTATAGTTTGGTGCTAGCTAAACTCTTTTGGCCTTAGCTCTTCACTCCTGAGCTTCTCCTTGTGATTGTGTGCTGTCGCAAAGCAGGGAAGGGATACTCTCGCAATACTAAAGAGCAATTCAGAAGTATTGAATAATGGAAACGTGGAAATAATTGACCCTTTCTAGGACATCACTGAGAGAGATGAGCAGAAGAATTTTTAGATGTCAGCGAATTTTCCTACAGGGATGTCATGCGCGTCGATAATTTCACAACATTTTGACGTGATAACGTCTTATAATTCGATTTAACAGGCTGCACGCACGAAAAAATGTGTCGTTACCTTGCTCATTACTGTTCATTGCCGTTACCTTGCTCATACTAGTGTTACCTTGCTCATTACTGTTCATATGTAGTTACCTTGCTCATATGTAGTTACCTTGCTCATATTAGTGTTACCTTGCTCATATGTAGTTACCTTGCTCATATGTAGTTACCTTGCTCATATGTAGTTACCTTGCTCATATGTAGTTACCTTGCTCATATGTAGTTACCTTGCTCATATGTAGTTACCTTGCTCATATGTAGTTACCTTGCTCATATTAGTGTTACCTTGCTCATATGTAGTTACCTTGCTCATATGTAGTTACCTTGCTCATATGTAGTTACCTTGCTCATATGTAGTTACCTTGCTCATATGTAGTTACCTTGCTCATTGCATTGAATGAACTGCAAGCGAAAGAGCGGAAGGAACGACAAAGCAAACAAAGCAAACGAACGGCAACGTTCGACATCTTGCTCTCCCCTACTTAAGTGAGCGTATATATGTATGTATGTATATGCGCATATGTACATATATAAATTCACGTATTTGTATTGGCATATGCCTTCTTATTGATTATTATTATTTTGATTTACTTGAGAATTTCAAATAAAACCAAGTTTGTTAATAATAACTGTTGTTTTAATGTTATTATTATTATTTTTTTATTATATCTGAAGGAAAAAATGTATGGTAATATTTACCATATCTATACTAATATTATAAAGAGGAAAACTTTGTTTGTTTGGTTGTAATGAATAGGCTCAAAAACTACTGGACCGATTTTAAAAATTCTTTCACCATTCGAAAGCTACATCACGAGTAACATGGATTATATTTTATTTTGGAAATAGGGCTCGAGATATAGGTCAAAACGTGGACCCGGGTAACCTTCGGATGTGTATGTACAATATGGGTATCAAATGAAAGCTGTTGATAAGTGCTTTAATACGGGGTAATTTTCATACCTATTGATGACTAGGGTCTGGAAATATATGCCAAAACGTGGACCCGCCGTGTCTTTGCACCGAATTAAACCAAACTTACACACATTGTTAAGTAGGTATTGAAGATGATTTCCGTATAGTTTGAATACCTATTGGTAGATAGGGTCTCGAGATATAGGTCAAAACGTTGACCCGGGTAACCTTCGGATGTGTATGTACAATATGGGTATCAAATGGAAGCTGTTGGTGAATGCTTTAGTTCAGAGTATTTCCATCCGCTCCGTGACTAGGGTCTCGAGATAGAGACCAAAACGTGGACCCTAGAATGTGTTTGTACAATATGGATATCAAATGAAAGCTGTTGATAAGTGCTTTAATAGGGGGTAATTTTCATACCTATTGATGACTAGGGTCTGGAAATATATGCCAAAACGTGGACCCGCCGGGTCTTTGCACCGAATTAAACCAAACTTACACACATTGTTAAGGAGGTATTGAAGATGGTTTCCGTATTGTTTGGGTACATATTGGTAGATATGGTCTCGAGATATAGGTCAAAACGTGGACCCGGGTAACCTTTGGTTGTGTATGTACAATATGGGTATCAAATGAAAGCTGTTGATAAGTGCTTTAATACGGGGTAATTTGTTATGTTATGTTATGTTATGTTATGTTATGTTATGTTATGTTATGTTATGTTATGTTATGTTATGTTATGTTATGTTATGTTATGTTATGTTATGTTATGTTATGTTATGTTATGTTATGTTATGTTATGTTATGTTATGTTATGTTATGTTATGTTATGTTATGTTATGTTATGTTATGTTATGTTATGTTATGTTATGTTATGTTATGTTATGTTGTGTTGTGTTGTGTTGTGTTGTGTTGTGTTGTGTTGTGTTGTGTTGTGTTGTGTTATGTCATGTTATGTTATGTTATGTTATGTTATGTTATGTTATGTTATGTTATGTTATGTTATGTTATGTTATGTTATGTTAAAGTATATGTTATGTTAATGTTAACTCATTCTCTATATCCATACAAAATATGTATCAAACAAATAAAATTAAAATTTTCTTTTGAAAAATGCAACCATTCAATCAGTATTTTCTTATGACGTTATCACGTTAAACTATCGTCAGTAAACCGACTTTGCAGACAACCTCTTTTTTCTTCCAACATCAAATTCAATAATTCTTCATAAACAATTTTTAGCATACTTTTAGGCTAAATGTCAATGACTACAGTCGATGACTTCACGTACATTTCAATATAAGAGCAGTTTCTCTGTTTTACTTCCAAGTGAGTTTCAATGCATTTACCGGAATATTTCAATGAACTTCACTGCGAAGTGAACTGCCCGATTATGACTCTTCTAACTAATTGAAATTAAGGTAAAATATTAGCAGAAGCTGCGAACATTTATTCGCCAGTTTTCCTGCCTAGTTGTCACACATTTTTAATCAAGTAACGGGTTATTTTTTAGCTATTATCTTTTTAAACAGTTGGTTTAAACAGCTGACGCACGTTTAGTGTTTTGTTTCACTGTCAAACATCTTCAATTTGGTCTATAATTTAACCATGAGTCGTCTTACAAACGAACAACGCTTGCAAATCATTGAATTTTATTATAAAAATGCGTGTTCTGTTAAGAAAGTTTATCGCGCGCTTCTTCCATTTTATGGTCAGTTTAATTGACCCACTGAAGCGGCTATTCGAGCTATTGTGACTAAATTTAGAACCAAATTTACATTATTGGACATCAAACCACCAACACGCTTATCGGCCAGTGTTAATGATGAGCATCAATTATCGATTCGTCGCCGTTCGCAGCAATTGGGCCTCTGTTACTCAACAACGTGGAAAATTTTGCGAAAGGATTTAGGTGTGAAGCCTTTCAAAATACAGCTGGTGCAAGAATTGAAGCCGAACGATCTACTGCAACGCAGCATTTTTGGTGAATGGGCTCGTGGAAAGTTGGTCGAAGATCCAATTTTTTATCGATAAATTGTGTTCAGCGCGGAGCCCATTTTTGGATCAATGGGTACGTAAATAAGCTCATGTCTATTCAGACAAGCTTGCTTCAATCAACGCATTGGAAGACAACATTAAGCATTTATATGTGAGATACCGGCCGAAACATTGGAAAGAGTATGCCAAAATTGGACTAAGCAGATGGACCATTTGAAGCGGTCAACATTTGCATGAAATAATCTTCAAACATTAAATTATATGGACTGTACTATCGATTTAAATACAAATTTCAGAAACTTTCCTATATCTCTTAAAAAATCACCATTTACTTACGTTGGCTAAGGTGAACTGTGAAAAGCACTGAAGCTAAAGCTACTTTTTAAAAGATTTTTGGAAATAATTGCATAGCTTTTCGTATTTGGAATTCAAGTTTATTTCACTAAAAAAATATGTAATCGATTCAACTTCATACTTAATAACTATAACATTTATTATTTTTACTTACATCTATAAAAATGCACATTTCGTTTATCAAAATTATCACAAACAAGGCAAAAAATATGCGGGTAAATTGTACCGATGCATATGAAAAGCCCTTTCTTAGGCCCAGTTAACGAACTTACACGAAATGTATGTACTTACGCATTTTCCCTACATCGGCATAAATCTTAACTTGGGTTAAAATCTGGGCATAAAAAATTCTCGAGTTAAGTTTAGCCTCAAACCAGTTGCTCAAAATAAAAATATGCTAAAATCAAAATCAAATCGCTTAAGAGCTGTTCACACCAAATGGAACAAAATACATGAAATACGAGACTCTGATGTTAACTCGAGTTAAAAATTAATCATTTATGCTCATTACTTCTATCCCTGTTGAATATCGGTGAGTAAAAGTGTTGCAAAAACACAGCATAAGATCCAATTCGACATTCAAAAATATGTATGTATAAGAAAAATTAAAATTTTCAGCATTACAAAATTCAGCCTTAATTCGTTTATTCTTAACCTAACCTAAAACTTTGGTACGATTAGTTTCAAAACCAACAAACTACACTTAATCTTAACTAACTAAAAACTAATTTCTCCCGTCAGAATTTTCCTTCAAGGAAAAAATTTGAACCATTTCGTACGCCGCGCCGTCCAAACTGTGAAGATTAAGAAAGCCAATGTACCCCATATGGAACTATTACAATTTGTGCCTTCGCCTATTTGCTCCGAGATCCACTTGCTGTGGTGAGCGACATCGACGAAAGCAGTTGGTTGTAGACTCCGTTTGCAGTCGACGCTCTGAATTGCGGTGAGCGCCAGCAGCTGATTGTTTTGGACCAAAGGTGCACCAGCGTCTTGCTCACAAGCAGCTTCTTTTAGTAGATGTTGATAGCCCATGCACACCATATCCGGTCCGTAGAGGGAGCCAAACTTATCCACACATGGCGCGTCACTCAACTGTGTAGCATTCAGCGACATGAGCTGGGTATAGGGAATTTGCTGAAATGGAGGGGTAAATAAAAATATAAACGTTAATAGCTTGAGGGAAATTTAGGGGGGGGGAAAATGGGGGTAAAAATATGGCATTTGTAACGAAATTTCTAGACTTATTTAAATCATTCACTCAAGCTGAAGTTTCGGGTGAATGCTTGCAAAGTGGAAAATTGGGGTTTGCCCCAACAGAGGGGCTGCCTATTAGTCCGTCGCAAGCATGCTTTAACTTTTTCGTCATGAGTTGGTGGCTCGTTCGGAGGCGGCGTAAAACTGTAGGTTGCCCATTTATGGAACAACACGAAGGCACACGTCGCAAATTGGAGGAGGCGTTCGGGTAATCAACAAAAACGGGATACGAGTGCTTATTATGCGTAAATACATACATACATACCATCGTCTGCTGAAGCATAACTTAGCTGTATAGCTTTTTTTTAACGGGGTAAAATTCTTATTCAGGAACGGAAAGGTTAAAGTTATGCATGCAGAATAGAGTGTAGACTTAAGAGGCTTAGGGGCAGGAATTGTGAATGGATTAAGGCCACAACATTTTTAATTTTTTTAATGTTAAGTTATTTTGCTTTAATTTGATTTATTTTAATTTCAGTTTTATTTCACTTCTTTCATATTTAATTATCAGTTCATTTTATTTTATTTTTATTGATTTTAATTGTTTCTATTTTATTCTATTTTTTTGTTTACAATTATTTAATTATTATTCATTTTACTTTATTTCCTTTTTATTTTATTTTGTTTTAATCGAACTCATTTTATTCATCCGATTTTTTTTTACTTATTTTATTTTAATTTGTTCTATTTTATTGTATTTAAATTTATTTTATTTTATTTCAATTTATTTTAATTTGGTTGGTTGGTTGGTTTAAGGGTGACCCCGCATCGGAGTGCCACATAGACCGCAAGTTGGGTCCGTTGTGTTGCCCTGGAGCTCATTATGTTACATGATTTCCCCACCTAACCGAGATTTTTATTGTGGATTTTGGTCAAAGGTATTAATTCGTTTCGAGAAGTGCCCAACAGGCAGTGGCCGGTGATAAGAGATATTATATGCCTTAGTTCGTATTTCGAAAGACTTATAAGGGTTTTTGTCTGTTTCAGATTGTAGGATGGCCAGATTTGTCTGGTCGTAATGCAAGTAGTTTCCACTCGCCACCTCCGATCAGCAATGCTGTGAAATTCTCGATCAATGATCATTTTACATATTGAGAGCGGAATGTGGATTGTGGGTAAGTTACTAACTTTTTATTGCGCAGCTCCAGCTCTTGCGAGCTCATCAGCTTTGCAGTTACCTTCGAATCCACTGTGACCCGGTATCCAGATAACTTGGACAGAATTCTGAACACTTATCTCGTTGAGAGATAAGAGACAGGATCGCACCATATCTGAGTAGGTATAAGAGGAGCTGAATGCTCGAACGGCCGCTTGACTGTCAGTGAAAAAGCGGATATCCTCTAGTGATATTCTCTTTTTTTAAGATAGTTTTCGCAGTATACCAGATAGCGCATACTTCCGCTTGGAATACACTACAGTAGTCGGGTAATCTAAATGACAGATTGATGTGAGGGGAATTGGAAAAGATTCCAAATCCCACTTTATTTTATACCTTATTTTATATTATTTAGCTTAATTTAATTTAATTTAACTTTTTTTTCAATTTATTTATTTTTTAATCTGATTTATTTAATTTATATTAATTAAATTTTTTTTTTTTTGAATATATTTTTTTAATTCGTTTTATTTTATTTTCTTTTAATTTATTTTATTTTAATTTCTCTTATTTTTGTTAATTTTATTTAAATTTTCTTTTTTCTAATTTATGCTATTTTATTGTATTTTTTCTTCAATTTATTTTATATAATATTAATATAATTTATTTTACTTGATATTATTTTACATTATTTTATTTCATTTTATTTATACTTTTTAAATTTTATATTTTATGTTTTTTTTTTCTCTTTTTATTTTATTTAATTTTGTTTTAATTTATTTATTTTTTTTAATTTCTCTTACTATATTTTACTTCATTTTATTTTGTACCTTATTTTAAATTTTTTTATTTTATTTCATTTCATTTCAAGCCATTTCATTTCATTTTATTTTATTTTATTTTATTTTATTTTATTTTATTTTATTTTATTTTATTTTATTTTATTTTATTTTATTTTTTTTTTTTTTTTTTTTTTTTTTTTATTGCATCCCAAAGAAGGAGTGTTTTACATTAATTGGCGACAGCTTTGCTGCAAGCCAATAATATATACAATAACAGGTACAAAATATTACAATTAAATATATATATAAATATTATACAAAATAGTTAACAAATTTACTAACAAGAAAAACGTTTACTGTAAAAAGTTTCGGACTATATGGCAAGAATTGAGTAAAGCTGCTTTCTGCATGTCGAAAATTAAATATTCTGGGAGTTGGAGAGTTTTCACGTTGTCTGCTAAGTTTTTATGCACTAGTCCGTGGGCTGAGATGATAATTGGTAGTATGTGCACCTTCCTTAGCTTCCACTGGCGTTTGACATCAATGCCTAAGTCAGAATATTTGGATATTTTTTCTGCATATGTTTTTTGCATGTTTCTGTTTAGAGGAACAGCAATATCAACTATATAACCAGTCGCTTGAGATTTATCAATAAGGAAAATATCTGGTCTATTGTGGTCTCTTGTGGCATTTGTTAAAATTGTTCGGTCGTAATATAGAAGGTAGTTGGAGTCTTCTTGAACAGGTTCTGGGGTGTATCTGAAGTACGGTATTTTGCTTGGATTGAAGTTGTACATCTGCGTCAGTTTTAGATGGATTATTTTCGCGATGTCATTATGTCGCTTCAGGTACATAGAGTTTGCCAGTGTGGTGCATCCCGCTAGCACGTGGTCTAATGTCTCACTTCGACTATTGCATCTTCGGCATCTGTCTGCAGCGGCATTTGGATCTCGCATTACGTATTTAATGTAATTTCTCGTTGGAATCACACCATCTTGTATGGCGAAAATGGTACCCTCCGTTTCGGCAAATATCGACCTGTTGGTAAGCCATAAGTGCGACAATTTTTGGTCGACATGTGGGCTCAGCAAGTCTTTTCGATATACGCCGTGGATAGCCATTTCAGACCATCTTTGGATTTTTTCATCTATTGTGGTTGTGTTCTTGATTTCGTAGGGTTGATTCATCCGAAGTGGGGTATAATTATCATCCGCAGCACTTGCAGCCTTGTGGAGCTCGGATTGGGAACACTTATGTTGGAAATATGCTCTTATGTTCAAGATAAGTTTGTCATGCAGTGCTCCAACATCAATCTGTCCTCTGCCTCCCGCTTTTCTAGGTAGCATCATTCGAACGACAGAGCTTTTTGGGTGACGTGACTTGTATTTAGTCATAATTGTGCGTATTATTCGTTGTAGATTTTCTATTTCAGTAGATGACCATTTTACAATTCCGAAGCTATACGATACCACCGGGACGACAAATGAATTAATGGCGTGGATTTGGTTTTTCCCATTAAGTTGGGTTTTACAGATAGCGTGAAGGCGCCTTTTAAATTCTGCTATCAGTTTTTTCCTCATTTGCATCGTATTTATACTGCTGCTTTGCATAACTCCAAGGTACTTGTATACCTCTCCTGCCTCCATTTCTGCTATGTCGAGTCCGCTACTTTCCGCGGTTACATGTCGAGAAACCACTTTACCTTTAACTATTGTGATCTTTCGGCATTTATCAAGTCCAATAGGCATTTTAATGTCATTGGAGAAGGTTTCGACACATCTCAAAAGCTTATCTAGATGTTTGGAATTGCTGGCGTAGAGTTTCAAATCATCTACGTAAAAAAAATGGCTCAGTCGGAATCTTTCAGACTGTCCGTGTTTTAATACAAACCCATGTCCCGTCTCATTCAGGATGTGACTTAAGGGGTTCATGCTGAGAACAAACCAGAGCGGACTCAACGAGTCACCTTGAAAGATACCATTTCGAATGATTTATTTTATTTTATTTTATTTTATTGTATTTTATTTTATTTTATTTTATTTTATTTTATTTTATTATATTTTATTTTATTTTATTTTATTTTATTTTATTTTATTTTATTTTATTTTATTTTATTTTATTTTATTTTATTTTATTTTATTTTATTTTATTTTATTTTATTTTATTTCATTTTCTATTTAATTATTTTTTCCTTTTTATTAATAATATTTTATTTCCCTTCCATAATATTTCTGCTGAACACCCGCTAACAGACCTCACTGAACGCAATGCATTTAATTTCCCCTCTCTAACTATTGCTCTCCACCTTCCCAAGTATGCCAATAAATTCACAGGTGCCAAAAATGTATGCCTCTCATTCGAAAAAAAGCAAAAACAATTCCATCTCCTACCTTCTCTGTAGCGAACCAGCTGGTCACCTCATACGTTTGCTGCTTCATTGCGTCGCTCAGATTTTCTCCCACTTCACCGCTGCGGAACGTCTTCCAACTCAAACTGGCCGCCTGCACAGTGGGATGCGCGGGTGGAATATCCCGCTCCAACATTATGATCGCTATGTTATCGCGTAAAGTGCGTGCATTGAAAGTTTTCGGCTGATGGACGTGAGTCACTCCATAGACTAGCGTGTGTTCGTCGCGTTGATAACGATTCAGTGTGCCCATAACCACTTTCAGTTCAGCCGGGTGACGCGCCGTCTGGGTCTGGTAACTACATAAACACCAACAAATGTACACATAAGCTCAAGTAGTTAAATATTGACATAATTTATAATGGAATTATTGATAAGCACAAGTTTTATTTATTTTTATGATATGCAACTATGCGCGCATGCGTTGGGCGCGTGAACTTACTTATGCACACACTGTGCGACGGTCAGCACAACGGAGGGGGCTATTATCGCGCCACCACATATGTGTCCCTCACCGAAAATGTAATCCTGGATGGCCAAACGTATGGAAGCCTGATGACGCGCATGCTCCAACAATGTCTCGCTGCCATTTATGCTGCTGGGGTAGTTATTGAATGGATGTTCGGCGGCATTGGATTGTGTGAAGCCTGCGTGCGAGTGCATGTGTGTATGGAGGAGGGTAAGAGCAGAGAAGAATAGAAGAGAGAGAGAGAGAGAGAGAAAAAAATGTAATTCAGCATAGAAATGATCGAATACTCGTAGATACGCAAATTAAAAAATAAAAAAACAATTTCGCTTTTTAGCTGCTATAAATTGGATTCGAAGTAGACTTTATGTTACTTGATTGTTGGCACGTAATCACCGTCGAACTAAACAAAAATTCGCGTATAAGCGGGCAATGAGCAGCACGTGCCGCGCGTTGATGCTCATAAATGGTTTTATACTTTTTTCGCGTTGTTTTAACTGCGCTCTTTATGTATGTCAATATATCACATTTGCTATCGACTTGAAAAATTTTCCAAACTAATTAACGTGATAAGGTGAAGGAATTATTTATATGACTGATAAACTTGAACTTGAACAAGCACGCAAGCATTCAGCTAGAAATTGCACACTGAGCCTCACAAGCGGTTACTAGGCCATAAGTTTTTGCAAATGTGTGCTAATACTTTCTTATCCTCGGTGTTTATATGGAAGCTTCTGCATTGATAGGTTTTACTTTTATTTTTTTTTATTTATTTTTGTTTAGGGTGTATTAGGGTTGTCCATACTTTTAAGTTGCCAACATAGAATTAAAAACAAAAGTGTGCAACTCTGCAGTCGGTTCTTTAGTAAAAAATTGAGATAATACGGATACAGATAAAAAAAAAGAATAAAATAAAGAATTCCACCACTTGAAATCATTTGTTTTATTCAGTAAAAATTATTTAAAAAAAAAAACTAAAAAGATGATTATTTTTGCGCCACCTTATATAATATTTTTGTAGTTAAAAAAAAAAAAAATATGCACATATATTCATACGTATCATTTTATGCAACTGCACCCATGAACATTCTCCTATATGCAATAAGTTGACCTTTAATTTAATCTGGAAACCAAAATATTGATAATGAACCACAGCTCCTAAGATGTTTTTGCGGGCAAGCGATCAAAACAAATTCGAAATATAATAATTACTGAATTTATAAAATAATGTAAGTACTCAGTTTAAATTTGTTTAAAAACTATATACTATATTTTGGATTATTTACAAAAACAAAAAAAAATATAAAAAATACAATTCTGATTAGTAGTCTATATCACCTGATAAATATTATTTAAGTCATCAGTACAGTTGATTTTGTTGTTATAGTAGTGCCAGTGCAGTGTAGTCACTGATCGTGTTCGTCTAACTCATCTAACGGTAGGCATAGAAAACTTACTGTTTCGATAGTTAAAGAGGTTGGTTCCAGAGGCAAAGGAGTGTTAGGTTAGTAGTTTAGATGGGGCATGTGAAAAGATGGTTAGTGTCGTGCGGTGTGCCTTCACATGCCGGACATATATTGAGTATGTTGGGATCGATTCTGGATAAGTGGGAGTTTAACACATTCCCGCCGACATGTACCACGAATGGTAGATTGAGGTCTGTCCCATTGGACGGCTTATACCATTCGTGGTACATACGCAATTGTCTCATCGGGCGGTTTTCTGAGAATGTTGGTAACGGTTTTCTGAGCAAAAAGGAGAAAAATAGTTTATATCTAATGCAGGCATAGTCGACAGCTCTCACTGAGCGATGTGCAATTACGGTTACAACAGCGCCGTCCGATGAAATAATCTTGGAGTTACAGAGCCGCCAGATGCCGAGAACAACAAAATCGGTCGCCAGCGGGAACGTGTTAACCTACTGCAATATTACGCTCGTCTCACGAGGTGGCTGAAACTCTTCGTCTGCAATAGGTTGTGATTGGACTCCAATAACGGCATTCGGGAGTTTAAAAAGGTAGGAAGGGGCATCATCTCTATAAGACCCGTGAAGAGTTGCCTCATCTCCCATTGGGCACTTCCCAGGTGGTGGATAGGGAAGCCCTGGCATCACACGAATAGCTTTTCCTGATGGGTTAGGTTCCAACACTCGTTTAACGGCTCAAATTTGGCAGAGAATCAGGGTCCCATCCGCGAACCAACTTGACTAGGGAAGAGTCCCGAATTAAAACCACCATCGGTAATGGACAACGACAGGATATTTACTCCATTGCCACACAAGTGGCAATACACCCGCTTCGGCGGCAGATGCATAGAGTTTAGATGCCCCCACCATTACCAAAGTCTTTCAGCTAGATGAGCGAAAGCGCTTCCGGGAGGAGATGGGGGTTGCTATCGCAATGTCCTCTTCTTCAGAGACTGAAAGCCGTTCCCAGTTTCAGAGGGCTTGCGTTGTAAAGTCACTGCGGTGATGGCACGACTTCTCAAGGGAGCCAGGAAATCGAAGAGCGTGAGAGCGAGGGAAAACAGAAACCGGTTAGCAAGGCCCATTCAGGAAAAATCCTCATGTGGCTCTGCCAGTCCTTTTGCCTCTGTGTCTTCCAAAAAGCCTCGGTCGGCGGAAGTGACGCTCTCGGAGGCCTCTAAGTCCTCGGAGGGCACGGGCACTTCCAAACTGTCTCGCTCTCGAGGTAAGCGGAGGAAGATGGTGGCTGAAAGTTGTACACCTGTCTGCCCTGCAGTTGCCGCTAATCGTCGCGCCACGACTCCCCAAGGTACGAGTGCGATCTTAGCGCCAGTCAATGTGGCGGGTAAAGGTTCTACTAAGCCACAGCCTGATCGATGCCTCGACACAAAGTTCAACACAGCTGTCTGCCCGGCAAAAATTTCGTCAGTGGAGGTTGGCGAGCTAGACCTTCGCCCGAACACATCCGAGGTTGTGGTCAAGCCATCCAATAGCGAGAAGCGTGATTTCCGATGAATGCCGTTTAATGTCTGTCGGTATATTGTCGGGTCCAATAGTTGTAGTTGTGTTTTGTCCTGGATTTTGTCCCCATTAGTACGGTCGCCGGAGGTGCTGGAAGGGTATTCAGCAAGGTTCTTCTGGAGGAGATATTTCTGGTTTCGAATAGTGACTGCACTGACTTGGGAAAATTGGAAGGGATTATCGAGTATGAATATTTATTAGATAAACCTTCAGCATTCTAAGACAGCGTCCGTCAATTTACTGCTCCACTTTGAGCAACCGTGGCAGAGCAGTAGCGGTATTTCTGGAATCAATACGAAAACCTATTTACTGATGGTGCATAGGGTGGATGCGAAGTGGAACCTCTTCCACCAAGATAATTGGCATCATCTTTGACATCGAAGCGAACTCCCACCACACTTATTTGGGAAGGACGGACATTAATGCAAAAAGTGAATCATCTCTATAAGGCTGTCAGCATGCCCCTCGTAACGTATAGCGCAGAAGATTGGACGATGACAATATCCGATGAGGCATCTCTCATCTTTAAGAGAAAGATACTGCGGAAGATTTTTGGACCTTCGCATTCGATTTTTGGACCTTTTGACGGCGAATATCGTATGTGTGTCGCATGCTTGCCCTCACTCTGACCTCTTACTCACTGATGTACCGAATTTTTGATTGGAGAGTACCTAACTTTCATTCCTTTTTGGATTACAGGTATGCTTAGTTATATATAGCCGAACATATAATTTGGCCGAATAGATCTTCCTACAGTAGCTTGAAAAGTACAAGACTGGTATTTATACTGCCGAAATCGTTAGAAGGTCTTTCGAGAGCTCTTGTCCATTAAGACGGTCCCTGAAAAGAAGAAGCCACCTTACTTTGGGGGACAACTATACTCTCTGAATTTAGGGCTTCGTGTAGACGGCTTTTCAACAAGAAGGATAAAGTCTACCTCGGAATGAGAATTCTACAATGCAAGATTAGGTATCTACAAGTACGAAATTTGAGAAGTGAAGCGTTTGTTTATTTTAAGTTTTATATATATATAAAATTGGCTTAGTAACAGTAAAAATACAATTTTTTCAATGAAAAACGGTAAAACATAACAAGAGTTATATGACAGCGCCACCTAGCGTAAGGTTTACGTAAAAATAAATATCAAATATGAATTTTGCGACTCCAAAAACAGTAAAATATCATAACTTTCCAGAAGAGTTCCAAAAAATTAAAAAAATATATATACTACTGATTCTTTTCAGTATACAGTTTATTTAAAAAAAAAAACCTGCTTTAAATACAAGGTGGCGCAAAGTTAATCATCCTTTCGGAAGATTTCTTTTATTTTTGCAAATGCCGCCGTACGTCATTCATATTTGACGCTTGTAAATAGGCAGCTGCAGTAGACAAATAGGCAAGCAATGGTGTGCGTAAAAGTCAAAATAAAGATTTCCGTCACTCAAAATATTTTTGTTTTTTTAGTACAAAAGTTATTAAAAAACTAGATTGGATGATTAATTTTGCGCCACCTTGTATGTACGTATATAAAACACAGATCGTAATCTAAATATTTTTTTGGTATTTTGTTATGGGTCTTGTAAACATTCATTAATCTTAACCCTTAGAGTAGAGTGGGCAGTTTAGGTCTCCCAAAATTAGTTTTTTTTTTATTAACTTCGTAAATAATTTCTTTCTCTCTCTTTAACTTTATAGTCCGGGAGCCAGAGATCGATTTTGGACTGCGTTTTTATACCGTTAAATTCTTGACTATACTTGTGATTTAGCTTTCATGAATAACCGCACCCGCGGTGGGTGTGATTGTGGGAGGGTACGAAACGTGTCGAAAAAAAATGTATACCAACTCATTTTATACCGGCTGAAATTTTTTTCATGTATTGTTGACATTTAGTAGAATAAAAAAAACATAGTCAGCTGCGCCGTAAAGGGGGGAAAATACGTCAGTTGAACAGGTGAACTTGTAAAAAAAATTGGAAAGTAAAACTACTTTATGGAAAAAATTTCAGCCGGTATTAAATGAGTTGTTAAACATTTTTTTTCGACACGTTTCGCAGCATCCCACGCACGTACCCACCGCTACGAGATCTGCTGACAGTTGATCATGTCATCCATTGGATGGCGTCTACCTTCAGTATTAAAATCAGTCGGCATGAAATTATGAGGTCAAAATGATTCCTGGCTTTTGGACTATTAGGTAGTCGAGTTTTATTTTAAATCCTATCTAAAAACTTATAAGTGGCATTCTACATATTATTACTTTATTTATAATTATAAGGTAAGTTTTTCGTTTGGGGGACCCAAGTTACCCCACTCCGTCCTTTATGTTATAAAATAGACTCCGTAGGATTAAATTTCAATTTTAATGTCTCCAAACACTTTGCCGTGCAATTTTTGCAATTCCATGCATATTTAGTCGCCTATCTATTCGCATAATTTACATACATATGTATGTGTGAATGTATGTATGTATGTGTGTATGTATGCACCATAAATCCACGATTGAAATAGTGCAGAAGGTTGCGCATATTGCGTTACTTGATACTCAGTGAATTTGATACATTCTCTATTCAGTTTTTGAGTTGATGACATTTTAATGGCTTGTATACATTTTTTTGTTTTTGCAAACATTTTTTTCTTTCTATACTCTCTGCTGTTAACTGCGAGTGCTCACATTCACCTGAGCTAACGTTTCATTGTTTTTTACTACAGTTGGCAATTTTGAAGCTCGCCTCTCAGTTCTCTCTCGTAGTTCCGCTTAAATTACATTGTGACAAAATTACGCTCTAAATTCTTGATTCTTCTTGATTTTAATTATTCTTTGCCGAATGGAACAATGGGATAATTTAGCAATTTTTCTAGATATTTGTGCGTGTATGTTTTTTTTTTTCAAGTTCAATTAGAACAACAAAGTGGTGAAGTTTCATAAATAAAACAACTTACGTATGACACAAAAATATTATACGAGCAACATACATCCCCACATATACATAAATAAGTATATCAATATATATAGGGTTTTTCAGTAAGAGCGCTTCAACTTTGTTTTTGAATAAAACACAAACGGTTTGACATTTTTAACTATTTTTTTTTATTATCGAGTTTGAACATATACATTTAAGTATGAAATTCGATTTCTTTTGCATGACCACCGCGTGCACGTTTTACGAAGTCCAATCGTTGAACCCAATTTTCGACCACTCTTTTGCATAAATCGGCCGAAATTCCAGCAATTTCGCGTTCAATATTGGCTCTGAGCTCACAAATCGTCGCCGGCTTGTTCCTGTAGACCAATGACTTCGCATAACCCCAAAACGGGACGGCTTGTTAAATGGACCGTAAAATGGCCGTAATGCTCTTAAAGTAGCAGCAACAGAACGATTATTTTCATAAAAAATGTGCACGATTTGCAATCGTTGCTCAAGTGTGTAGCGTTTCATGATGAAATGTATTCTAATGAAGTTTACAAATGACAAGCGAAAAATAAAAAATATTGCGTCGTTCGCCCTCCCTATCGGAAAAAAGTTGAAGCGCACCTATTGAATAACCCTATACATGGATGAACTTCGAAACTATGAGGTGTTAGTTGGCTGCTAATGGGACGCGTGTCAATTTTAATTTAAGAGAATTTTTCGGCTAGTGAGTTACTCTTATTACCATGTATGCGTATTTTTATACATATATATTGCATGTAAAGTTAAATAAAAAAACATTCTAAACCAGTAGAAGTAACAAAGCGTCGCCGAAAGCGAGGCAGCAATCACAGTGACATCGTAGCAAATTCTGTCGCTTATGAGGTGGTTAATAGGGTGACCAAAAAATTTGCTACCCCTTAAATTTGTGCTAGGGGAAAAAATTAGTAGCCTAAGCTTTCTTTTAATATCTACCCATACTGCCAAAACTTCGCAAATGACCTTGAAATTGTTTGAATTCATGGGCATTAAAAAACTAAAGACAAACAAAACTAGCCAAATTGTGGATGTGCTATCGCTTTGTCGCTGGGTGTACATACTTACATATTCGCACACAATCATTTACATATAAAATAGTGACAAGTTCAAAATCAAAGCTCGAAAGCCGTGATTGTGTTTTTTTTTTTTTACTTTTCCATTTGAACTATTGATCTCAAATTCTGTATAAATAAAAAGCACACGTAGCTACAAACATACAAATGAATGTGAGTAGGCAAAGAAGAAGTGAAATTTGCACCTATTAAAACACTTGCACACACCTACTTACTTATATACTCTTAGCGCTTGTTTCCTGCTTTTTTTTATTATTGCATATCATGATATTTGTTCTAACGAATTCTTAATGAAAGTCGTTGGCTAATATTGTAAATATGTATGCGCACATCCGTACACTTAACAACAGGCGATTGCGTTTGCTAACACGAAATTCATTATTTACTTCTCACTCGCAACTCTCTGCCCACCTGTTAAATTTGCAAAATGCTAAAATTAACAGAGAATCCTATTTACAGGCGCATGCCAAAGGCGTATCGTACAGGGCAGTGAACTGTAATAGATATCAAATTATCGCACTCGCTTACTTTATAAACAAATGAAATTTAACAGTAGCAACAAAACAAATAACAAAAAAATTGAAAACGTATAAGGAAGCCTAAATTCGGTGCGAACCGAAATTTATATTTTTGTACCCGCGTACATTTTAGTAAAATTTAATTTGTACTACTGGCTGTTAATTTTGGAATCCAAGCAACTCATACACAATCAGAGTTACAGCTTGTAACATCAGGGGAAATTTAACAGCATGGAAACTTAGTGTTAACATGTAAGAAGTCGCTTTGTGATGGGGAGCATTGCGTGTACCAAATTTGGATGAGTTTTATTAAGTCGTTAATGGACGCATATTCCCAAAATATTATTATTATTGTAAAATAAAATAATTTATTGTTATTTTCCATATATTAAAAAAAAAAAAAAAAAAAAAAAAAAAAATTTCGAAATGTGGGCCAATGTTTCTTCCCTTTGCTTAATCATTGCACCAAATGTAAGTAATTTCGCCCTTTTTTAGCAGAAATATCTATTTTTTTGTTTTTTATGGGAGACAATGTTGATTATTGACTGATTTTCAGTGCCAAATTGGCTTAGGCTATCAATAATTTGTGTACCGAGTTTCATTGAAAATTATTAATTTTTGTTCGTGGTTAAATGCTGGAGGGGAGGGGCTGTAAGGTGATTGCCTACGCGGATGACGTGGCACTTATTGTCAGAGGCAAGTTTCTAGATACTCTGATGGAACTGATGCAGGGTTATCTAAATCTAGTTATAAATTGGACCGCAAATTGCGGCCTATCGATAAATCCTCTGAAATCGGAGCTCGTCTTATTTACGAGGAAATACAAAATACCAAGAGAGCTTCTCCCCTCAATAGCGGGCGCTCCATTGGTGCTCTCTGACAAGGTGAAATAGCTGGGACTTATCCTTGACAGAGATCTTACGTGGAAGCTAAACATTGAGGAGAGAATCAGGAAGGCAACAGCCGCCTTGTATGGTTGAAGAGGCACTATCCGCAAAAGATGGGGCATCTCGCCTAAAGTCACTTTTTGGCTTTATAACACGTTTATAAAACCAATCTTGCTATACAGAGTCCTTGTCTGGTGGAACTCGCTAGAAAGGACGGTATCAGTTAAAAAGCAGGAGAGGGTACAAAGGTCTGCCCTCATTGGAATCAGTGGGTCGCTTCGTACCACTCCTACTCTAGCGCTTAACGCTATGCTGAATGTGGCAGCCGTGGACATTGTAGAAAAAACTACCGCTGCACGCGCCGCAATCAGACTAAGGTGTTCGGGCCATAGGCTAGACTTAAGTTACGGACACTCTAGCATTCTTTAAAGCTTTGAGTTCATCCCCATGATGCTGGATCACTGTACACCTACACTAGGTCCGAGCTGACCTTTTTCTACTCACATTCCTTCAAGGGATGAGGGGGCGGGGAGCAACATTTGGCGGCAAGGCATGACAAACATGTTCACGGATGGCTCGAAGTTGGACGAAAGGGTTGGTGAGGGAGTATTCTGTAAAAAGCCTCCCATCAAACTTAAATTTAGGCTCCCAGACCACTGTAGTGTTTTCCAAGCGGAGGTATCCGCAATTAAGGAAGCGGTGGACTGGTTGCTTACTTCGGTAATTACCGTTAAGGAAGTAAATATTTACACCGATAGCCAATCGGCAATTAGGGCCTTGGGCTCGCTTTTTGTGCATTCGAGATTGATCGGGGAATATTTGGCTTCTCTCTCGATTGCATCCGAATACCTCGTCATCAAGCTCATTTGGGTTCCCGGTCACAGCGGCATAGAGGGAAACTGCTGGGCTGATGAGCTGGCTAGACAGGGAACTTTGGAGACGGTTTCGTCGCGAAATGAGAGAATTGGGGTCCCCCTAAGAACGTGCGATCTGGAGGACGAGGTGGAATCATCTCAACACCTTCTTCTCAGCTGCCCTGCTCACGTCTGGGAAAGACTTAGACATCTGGGCTCTCACTTTTTCGCTACGCCTGCGGATATAGCCCGTGTAAATATCACAAATTTGGTGAAGTTCATCAGTAGCTTGTTGCGGCTAACTACGAACGCAAATCAGTCACCGTCGGCATCGTTCTAAAATGAATGGTCATCATCGTCTCTAATCCCAAGGCTCCTTCTTCCTTCCCTTCTCCTTTCTCCTCTCCCATGTATGGCACCACAACGGACGAATTTTCAATATTTGTCCAAGTGTGCCCTTAGCTAGGGCAGCCATTTAACCTAACCTAACCTAAGGTGGTTAAATCACCTCCTCTAATCGTTCCGAGTATTTTGATGTACTTCGTAAATGTCTAGATCTATCACGTTTCCTTGCTGCTGATACATACAAGCAACATACATATAAATATTATATACACTTGGGTGTTTAGCCGAGCTACCCCTCTTTTTAGCCGAATCCGAACGGCAACTAGGAGGAGCTTTTGCACAGTAGAAATACACGAGGAGGCTTGTCACTACCTGCCGAGGGGCGACTGCTATAGGAAAACCTTTTCTATCTTTAAATGTTACGTTTCCGGGGTTTGGAACCCGTGCCCCTCCGAATAGTAGTCACGCACCAACCGATATTACTACTTTTGAACACAAATAGACGTTCCGTTCCCATTTTGTTTTGTCTTCAAATGCATAACCAGAATGGACATGCCGAAAATGTGCGATTAAGTTACTGACATCACCTCATCACCATTACACCATGACCTATACCTATCTCGTTTCCGTTAGCCCATTTCAAGTAATCATTCGATGAACAAAACCCCTGTGCCCCATTTCACCAGTGCGCACAGGTAGAAAATAGAAATTAAAGAATCCGAAAAACAAACAAATATACGGCACTTAAGTCACTCAATCATCGTTCGATCCCAAATTTTTTTTTTTTTGCAGTTTGTTATTGTTCACTTCATTTGCTGCCACTTCAGCGTCTAATTAACACTTTTCAGAAACCACTTGTGCAAATGCATTGCACATACAAACACCAGGTACTCCCAAACACTTGCAATTATTATTAGTTGTTTTTGTTGTTTTCATTTTTTATTTTCGGTCGTTTGCTTTTCCTCGCAACTTACTTGAATGCATTTCACTGCACAGAAATGCCAAAATGAAGATTTTGGCAAGGCTTTGTAAGCTTTCCGTTCGATGCATCTTTGGTGTTGTTTTCCGTAGTTTCACAATTTTTTTTTTTTTTTTGTTTTTGTCGAAAGTTTCCTGAAACCCAATTTGGAAATGATCCTTTTGCCTATCGAAGGAGTAACTCAACCGGCGTTATGTTGCGCTTTGTTGCGGCGCCAAATATGAATTGAATTGTTAAAAGCAACAGCAAATGAAATGAAAGCGACAGCAACGGCGACGCTACTGATTTGACTTGCTTAGGGCAGCACTTGCGTCTGCCGATTAATACTCGCCGAAGTTCGCACATGTGTACGTACCTACTCATGTGTATGTGTGTGTGTGTGTATGGCTTATGTTGATATTCAGGCCCGGTTCTGGCTGAAATGGCAGCTGGGGTGTGCATTATCAGATAAAGCGCCATCATCACGATTCAATGATAAAAGGTTTACTCAGTAAGCAGCTTTCTCATTCTCTCTTGACAAATCGGCTCCCTTAGCAAGACACTGGGTTGCTAGCTCTAGAATTTTTTAGTAAAAATGGAGGAAAAGTAAAATTTGTAGAAAAAACATTTTATTTTCAAAATGGTCTGCTTACGAGCAACAACTAGCTAAAGAGTTTTCATCAGTATGTTCACGACTATGGTAGTATGACATGAAATACATATCGCTTAAGTCAGGACATAATAGAGTATTTGACGCACTCCGAGATCGATGAGTGGTGAATTTACAAAGCTTTATTTCTTATGATGTGGTGATTTATACGGAATTCTTGTTTAGCAAAGAGCTAGCATTTCTCCAAGAGTTACAACAGGGAGAGTAATTGGTTAGTCCCGACACGATCGATAACATTTCAGACCGTATTATAAAAATGTTGGGATTGACGTAACTTGTTTCCAATGAGCCCACCTTTCCATGGATGGATGAAGTGTCCAGAGGAGGCTTGGCAAAGCACAGTACCAGCATAAAAAAGCTCCACACAAAAAACTATCTGCCGGAATGGGCTTAAAACTGTATGTTCTTCCATTTATGGAATAACATCAAGAGGAGGAGGATCTCGGGCAAACTCCTAACAGAATTGTACGTGCCAATTTTTTATTTATTTTTAACAAAAAAGTTTCATATCGGCGAAACTTCGCGATTGGTTTTAAATTTAAAAATTAATTCACAAAATAAAATCTTGGATTAAGTGAAATAATTTCTTGTTTTAATGTTGGACCAATTCCCGTTAATAACTTCTCTTTGTACCATTACTTACAATCAAATATGAATTAAAATTAATTTTTTAAACCGTTCGCAGTTTGTTTCCATTGAAGTTAGAAAGTACTTTTTTGCTACCATTTTCACCAAAAAGGATTTAATATTTTCCACTTTATTCATCGTCTTAAATACAACCTTTTGTAAGGCAGTGTCAAAAATCGAATGTCACTAGTGAGCAAACCTTTAATAATTGAAACATGAGCCATCATCACTTTATTTTTCATTTCTTTATAAACGTCTAAAATTTTAATTTCTGCAAGGTATAGGCGATTGCTACCAAATAATTAAAAATAGTCCACGTCACTCACACAGTCGATTTTGTAGCTACCTGTATTAAATAACGATACTGAGGAGCCGTAAACTTTTGTTCATATTAGAGGTCTACTTTTTAAATTAAACTGAGAAAATGTTACGGGCAACAATAGAAAAACGAATTGTTTTGAAATTTCACATGAAGCTTGAAAAAACTGCTACTGAAGCTGAACTTGAAGGTCACACACTAGTTAAGATCACGTTTTTGCTATGCTCCATGAAGTAATAACGAAAAAACGCCCCGAATGGTGAAAGGGTCATGTATTCTTCACCTCATTTTGCGTTGTCTGTCTATCGAGGTTACCATCGAAATACTAGAACTCTCTTTGCTTTCTAAGTACATATTAAAATCCTATTGCCTTTAATCAACTTTGAAGTTGCGAAAAAAGGCGCGTTTTTAGAAAGAGCTGACAAAAATATAGTAGCAGCTCTATTGCTAGGTAGGTGAAATGGTTAAAGTCCCAGTCTGGTACGCCTGAAGTAGCACTGAAGCGCCGTTTTGATGCCATTACGAGACCTCCAACAGGCCGATATCTACAGCCAGCCAGAGCTGTTGATATAATGGAGGAGATTGATTGGATTTAGGTTGGCGCACTGCCCTAGGCTGTCGAAGAAAGGATCGCCCAGTGACCTTAGTCGCCTAGCTGCCAAACCCGGACATTTACAGAAAAAGTGCTCAACAATATCCTTCTCTGAAAGGTCCCCACAGCTTCTACAATGGAGGTTAAATGGTAACCCTAGCTTTTCCGCGTGTGTGCCGATCGTCCAGTGACCGGTAAACATAGCTACGAGTTTGGAAATCGAATGGCGAGGAGTCCAAAGGACTTTCTGAGTCCTTCGTATATCGTATTGAGGCTAAACGGTTTTTGAAATAGCACATGAAGAAATATAGCTTCATTTTTTCTGCGCTTTCCTGAGAAATAATTTGTGTAGTTCTCCTTTAACAACTGTCAGGGGGATGCCGTTGCACGGGTAGGAGGTCTCTGATGCCAATTCAGTTCCCTTCCTGCCAAGCTCATCAGCAATTTCGTTTCCCTCTATGTTCCTATGTCCCAGATTAGAGAAATGTTACCTGCACACCCAAGAGATTTGATCTCATCCTTACAGGAGTTTACTAATTTCGTTCTGCACCATGGCGTCGTCAGAGCTTTGATCGCGACTTGACTATCGGAGAAAATGTTAATATCTCCCTCGCTAACGCGTTCCCTAAGCATTTTGCATACCTGCAGGATCGCAAAGACTTCTGCTTGAAAAGCACTAGCAGTTTTCAGCAATTTAAAGGAGATGGGTAAATTGGCTGATTTAGAGCCGCTGCTCCGACTCCCGATTCCATCTTGTAACCGTCAGTGAAGACAGAGATGCAACCTTCGGTGCAGATTTTCCCCTCGATCTAATCCTGCCTATTTGGAAAGATTGCCCTAGCACGACCTTCAAAATACAGTGTGCGGATAGAGGGGTCTGTTTGAAGTTCGGAGAAATACGGTATTAGCTGCCCGAAAATGCTACCATCTCAACAGCTCTGTTGTAATAGTCCAACACAAAAAAAAATACTTTAAACTTTTTTGCCAAAGGAGATGGGTAAAGGGATAACAAGTAAATATAGACGAGCTGAATGCAAGATTATTTGCAGCGCTAGCGTCGTTTTTACTTTTTCCTTTACGATGGAAGTTGAAGATGTGAGCGTGGATAAAATTTTACATGAGATTTGTACTGCCAGAGCAGCCTGAACCAACATCCGGAGTGGGCTCCTATTCGGAAACTTCATTAAATAAAGCGCCCCAAATGCCGGCCTTTTTCGCTATAGACCTTAAACCGTACCTGTTGTTGTATTTCTAATACGAATGCCACAGCAAAGGAAACAGCTTTTGTTATTTATGACTATCGTAGCTGTTTTGTTTTTGCTGCTGTTTCATATGTTCTGAGCTGTACTTACTCAAGTATTTGTTGTTGTAATTTTTTTTGCTATTGATAACATTTATTGCCTTGTCAAATCTACTTGTATGAAATGCCAATAAAGTTTGTTATGCTTTTTCTATGTACGCATTGGGGCTCGGGATAGTACTTGAAAAAAGTATAGGGCGAAATTCTAATTGAATAAATTCGTAATTAAATTAAATATAAATGCATATTTTTCAGAATTTATTGAACAAAAAAAATTTAATGAAAATATCTAAATTAAATTAAGCCAATTCGTTCGAGCGGCTGCAAAACTTTTATACTTAGCGCACGTTTTTGGTGAAATATAATTTTTTTATTAAATTATTAACGGAAAAAATTTTATAAAAAATTTTATTAAAAAAATTTTTATTAAAATTAATTTAATTTTTATTAAAATTTTTTTGCATCATAAAGTGTGTATTTTTCAATTATTTTTATTTTATGAGCGTTATGAACATAAAAAATAATAAATATTTTTAGAATTTATTTCCTTTCCCAAAAATTCGATTTTGATTTGTACAAAGTGGCACACAATTAATCATCCAACATTTTTTTTTAATTACTGTGCTACTAAATAAAAAAAAACTGATTTCGAGTGATGGAAATCTTAATTTTGATCTTTTTGATTGAATACTACACCTGCCAACAACACAAGTATCAAATTTGACTGACGTACGACGCCATTTGAAAAATTTATAAATGTTCCGATAGGGTGTTGGTTATTTATTTTTTTAAATACTTTAACATATTTATTTTCTTGCTGAAGGGTTAGATTTTTCTTTCTTCATCCGTCTTTATTTATGTATAAATTTACTTACATCTGTACTAAAAACTGTTTTTTTATCAAGAATAATGATCGACCCTTGATTTTCATTTTTGTTCAAGAATAATGACATTTTTTTAATTCTTTTCTTTTGCATTTTTATTTGTTTGATCAAGCGACTAATTTAAGTTTTTTTATTATTTGTTTTTTTTTTGCTCCAAAGATTACATAAGAATTACTTTTGGGTCTTAATTTTTTTAAATATTAAATTATCATTATAACTGAATAAAAAAAACTGAAATGAAAAATAAGTGGTTACCATGGGGTGCGTAAATCCCCAAGCGGATTGGGGAAAAGAATGCATCTGCGGTAAGGCATGCCTGTCGTAAGAGGCGTCTAAAATACGGCAGGAGAGGAAGGGACTCGCCTGAAAAGGCCTCACATACTCGAGAACCTTCAGCGGCAGGGCTGTAAAGCTCATCAGGATCGAGACCAGTAAAATCCTAATTACGATCTACTGGAAAATATTTCAATATTTAATATAAATATTACGCCCATGAGGCGTAGAATCAACCCTTGCAGGGTCTCCCTGCTATGCGGACACTTAGGGAAGCTGAGGATAGCGGCCTACGGTCGCGACTCTAAAAAACTGAAAATGAATAACCAAAATCAAAAACAAAACAAAATAGTTTAAAAAAAACTAAAAAACACGCTTTTATTGCTAATCGAACTAAAAAGTAGAAAATAAATTTTAATGACAAATAGACCTATAATGAAGTAATAGCAAATCGAACGATCAGTCATACTCAACTACCTCAGAACAGAATTATAACAAAAATTAAGATACAAATAGAATAATTCAAATTAGAGTTCAAAGGGTGGGATGCTTGATATAGTAAATATTACAATCATTCTATTGGCAACTACCTATGTATGTACAGAGTGTTATGAAGCAGGTGGAGAAGGACTTGGCTCCACTTGGGGTGTCCAATTGGCGCCGGTTCGCAAGAGAAAGAAACGACTGGCGCGCTTTGTTAAACTCGGCCAAAATCGCGTAAGCGGTTATCGCGCCAATTAAGAAGAAGAAGAAGACTTCAAATCAGGACCTTAGTAGGAGCCCTCACAGCCCATTGTCTCATAGGAAATCATGCAAGGAGATTAGACGTTTACACGCATGATTTCTGTCGTAGCTGCAGAAATGAGGAGGAATTTTAAATATTCAACACCTTTTTTGCACATGCCCGGCTCTAGCCAGAAGCAGGAACCGATATTTAAAATCCTACTTCTTAACGAATATAGATAATCTATACACTTTGGGTAGCAACAAACTTTTACGCTTTGTCAAAAGCTCAGGATGGTTCAATATGGAGAGGGAAATGTAGCTCAGCCCCCGCGATTCACAACAGACCCATTTCGTGGTCTAAGTGGCATCGTTGTATCTATGTGCGATGCGGCTGACAAACCTAACCTAACCTACAATTTAAAAATAATAATATAAAAAAATTAAATTTAATACTTACATACATTTTATTAACTTACTGTATTTTTATGAATTGGTAAAATAAAAGTGCTCATTCCTTCGGAATATTAACCAAAACAAACCGTAATAAATTCCTTGAAAAATCTAAGAAAGGACGCTACGAATGATCTACCCATTTTGAATTTACTACATGGCCATTCGAGCTCAGAGATGCCTTTTACTTAGAATATAAAAAACAAACTAAGTGGCGCGTGCACTTCTGTTAGGTACTTGACCGAGCTCCGCCTCCTATTTTGGCGTGCGTCTTGAAGTTGTTCCGCTAATGGCAGAATCAACGAAGATCAAAATCCGAGGGGCTCAGTTATAGGGCTGCTGATCATTAAATAACCATGGGTTGGACATTTTTACTAAAAACATGCACCGGGTTTATTCGATTCGATTCGATTCGATTCTTGCTTTGTTAAAATTTTATTTAGAAAAATACAAAAACTCACACCAACAGAATTTAATATTTTCATATTCCGCCACACAGCTCTTAGGAGCAATTAATTTGCATGCATAGAATCCATTCGTTTCAACTTCTCCACTGACAAATGTACTTATGTGAGATGTTTAGTAGACTGTTTTAGCGTACCGAATCACGATTACCTATTAAACTATTACCCATGTATTTATGCAGGCACGAGTATGCGTTTGATATTTTTATTTTTGGCCTGCTTGCTACAATTACCGCCTGGCGCTGGTAATAGCGCCACTTTGCTTATTTTAGCTTTGCTGTTTCTGTTTTGGTTTTGGTTTTTTATTTTTTCTGCGCGTGTTGCCAAAAGTCAGGGATCCTTATCAGTATTCATTCATTTAGTTTTATTTTGCAATTTGTAGCAAATACGCACCCAAACATAGAAGATTTTAGTATAGAAAAATGTATTTATTCATTAGTATGACAAAGCTTGAGCATATCTTATAAAGCAATAAATTTTTTGTTTATTTTTGTTTCTTTGTTTTGATACAAATATTCATACATACATATATGTACGTACATAAATATTTTCTGAAGAAAAACGTAATTCTAAATTTTAAAATTTTTTTTTCGTGCCTATGTTTTTCTGCGCCACTAAGATAATCCGCCTCATCTGAGCCCTTTACGAAGGCTCCGAACTGGCGGTACCTCACAACAGCAACATTAGGGACCCTTTCATCACCAACACATGCTTAAGGCAAGATTGTCCCCTATCGCCCCTTCTCTTCGCCATCGTCCTAGACGACGCGTATGAAGTTTCACCGGACATCTTGAGGTCCTGGACCCACGACAGTCGGTTCTACTTTACTGGAACGACCCGGATTTATTGCGGTCAAGGACTGTCACTCCAGCAGCATTACCCGTACATATATGGGGAATTTTTATCTGCTGCAACAACAAGAGCTGGAATGATGTTATCTACCTCCTCTTTCACTCACTGGTATGCAAGCGAAGGCGGACTAGTCACTCTCCCACGCACTGTCGGATTGGAGGTCAAACCAAAGCTATGAAAGTCAACCGCAATAAAGTAAGACCTATAATGGTTGACGGCTGACCGCTGGAATTTGTTCAAAGCTTCTGTTACCTCACTGGGCTTTTACAACAGACGGCGGAACAGATGAAGAGATCAACTGCAGGCTAAACAAAGCAAGAGCGACTTTCGGGCGAACGCATACAGTATAGGCGAGTTCGCAAATCTCCAGGCGCTCTAAACTGGAAATATTCAGCTCGTGTGTCAAGTCAGTGTTGTTATATAGAAGTGAAACATGGCTGGTTTCCAACACCATTACACAGAGGCTACAATCTTTCGTCAACAAATACCTCTGCATCATCTGTAAAATATTCTGGCCGAACACCATCAGCAACAACGCGCTGTGGTGATCAAAGAATGAGGAGCCCATCCGTAGAAAGTGGCGATGGATAGGTCACACTTAGGTCAGGTCACACGATAGGTCACCCTTAGGAAACCACCAGATGCCATCACGAGAATGACAGTGGACTGTAACCCGCAAGGAAGCAGAGATTGCGGTCGGCCAAGGATTACTTGAAGAAAGTCGATGTTGCGCGAGCTAGCAGATGCCGACCTCAAATGGGACGGTGCGAAAACAACAGCACTGAACCGTGTACGATGGAAGAGTCTTCTCGAGGTTCTATACTCCCGAGCGGAGTGAATGAGGATATAAAAAATATTATATAAAGTTAAAAAAAAAATATATTAAAAAGGCGGTTCCTACATTCAACAGTAAATTTCTTTTTAAATACTTCCGCTGGAATAATTGATTTACTTTCTCAGTATAATGATTTTTGAGGAGCTCAGAGTTCCATCTTGTTTGCCAAAGTGTGAGCGTTTGAATTCTAATGTTGGTCCTTGAACTCCTGAGATTTTTGCCTCCCATCTACTTTTTTGTTCTTGTGCTAAAAGATCTATAGCGATGATTCCGCTGATAACTAAAACTGCTACTTCTGATACAATTCTGTATGACGAAGCCACTCTGAGAGCGCAGGTACGTTGCATAGATTACAAAGTTTTTCGTCGGCATTTCACCCTTAGCAAATCTATGCATATTTCGCATCTGTTAGAAGAATCGAGTTCGTCGTGTCCATTAAAAGTTTTCGCTTGCTCTGAGTTGGACCTCCAATATTTGCCATGAGTTTACTTAACATGCCGCTTACTTTGGCAGCTCTTGTGGCAGCATGATTTATGTGTGCCCAGTAAGTCAATCTTCCGTCTAATTGCACTCCTACGTATATGACTACTCTTTTTGCCCAGAAATTGACACCGAGTACTTGCATATCTACTTCTAATGGGGCACGTCTGTTTTCTCCGTGACCAGTTTCAATCCGTCGTCCTCTAGCCATGTCTGTACTGAGATCAGCACTTCATTTAACTTCCTTTTAGTTTCGTCAGTGTTACGAGCAGTTATTTCAGCTGCAATCTCGACTGCGTATCCAACTAAATGCACATCCCCAGGCATCTCTATTTGAAGAATTTCATCGTAGCTTATATTCCAAAGTTCAGGTCCGAGTATTGATCCTTGGGCCGCACCTGCTGTTATTTATTTTGTCTTGCATCCTTCGCGGGTTTCGTATAAGAGTGCGCGATTACTTAGATAGCTGCAAATAATTCCCAATATGTACATTATTTGGGATTAGGATGGTAGGAACTGAGACCTGGTGGGTAAGTACTAAAATGGGGTGCTTGAGAACAATGAACTTTGGAACAAACAAAAAGTGTCTTTCTGAGACAAAAATATTCCTGTATCATACTCTAAGACTCGAATATAATTGCCGAAAATGTGACGAAAAATGGAAAAAGGTGACCCCTATACCTATAAGTAAGTATAGTCGGCCAAATAAAAAAAAAGAAAAACAAATGTTCGAAATTGCTTTGCAAAAATATATTAAGCTGAGGGCTGTCCCGCAAAATTTTCGTCCTTTTGATGTGGTGTGGTCTAATGTACATACAAGGTGGCGCAAAATTAATCACTCTATAGAGCGCGACGAAAAGTTCAAATAAAGATTTCTACCATTCTAAATATATTTTTTATTTAGTAAAAAAGGTTATTCCAAAACAAAATTGGATGATTAATATCATGGAATAATACCATATTTTTACTCAGAGACCTTCTTGACAGCAGTGCATATCCATCCTTGAATGAGGTATATCTCTTTAACCACGATTTCTATAATTAAACTAGGCCACTGTCTATTATTAAAACATTTTGCGCCCTCTTTTATTTAACTCCTATCAGTTCACTCCATAATGACGATAAACAAATTTTGGTTATCTCGAAAAATTTGTTACACTCTCGGTCTGATCAACCAATCGAAAAGAAGCCACAAGCCCTTTGTGATTATAAATTTTGGCATTTAATTTTTTTAATTAATTTCCAATAAAAATGTAGTAAATTATTTCAGAAAGGCCATATTAATTCGAATTCTAGGCCTTTTACGAAATTCAGAAAAAATCATCAAAATTTCTAACATTCTTACCAGAATGTTTACAGTTTTATAAGCCATTTAATTTAATACTAATTTATAATATCAGTGAAAGTTGGAAATGGCTCAAAAATCGCGATAATTTTGGGTAGTTTCTTTGCTCACGTTATTGAAGCTTTCATTCAAAAAAATTTATTTGGTTTTGTTTTGTGATGGGTGTGTTTTTTGTAGCTTAGCGCATGAGCTCTCTTATTTTTGTAGTAAAGTTTAAAATGAAGCAAAGTGAAGTCAAATAAATTAAAGATATTAAAATAAAGACTAAGAGACTTTGCTCACCGTAAATTACCAACTTTGAAAATACAAACAAAAAATACTAAGTGGCGCAAAATTAATCACCCTATCGAAAGCTTTATAAATTTTGCACATGGCATCGTACGTCAACCAGATTTGACACTTATGAACTAAACAGCTGGAGTATACAAACAGACAAGCAATGGAGCGCTGGAGGTCCAAATAAAGGGTTTTCCAATAAGAGGTGTTATTTTGATATTCAAAGAAAAATTATATTTTTTAATATAAATGATCGGATCTTTATTTCATTATAAAGAGGAAGGTATGCCGTTAATAGTGAAAAATAACATCAGCCAAATGACCACCACGACCACGCTTACAGGACAATATCCTTTTCATGAAATTTTTCATCACCGAATTGCAAAGTGGCTGCCCTATGTCCGCCGTAGCCTCACGAATTCCATCTTTGAGGTCTTGAATTGACCCTGGGCTGTAGGCGTAGACCTTCTCTTTCACGTGGCCATAAAGAAAAAAGTCAGAAGGTGTTAAATCACAAGATCTCGGTGGCCAATTGTGATCACCTCTTCGATAGATAACACGGCCCGGAAACTTTTCCCGTAAAAGATCAATGGTTTCGTTGCTTGTGTGGCACGTAACGCCGTCTTGTTGAAAATAAACGTTGTCCAGATCAATACCATCCAATTCCGGCCATACAAAATCGTTAACAATCTCTCGAAAACCTTATAAAGGTTTGCATCTCTAAAAACTATTTTTTTATTCGACTTATATACAATTTTTTCAAATTTTATTTACAATTTTTTTTAATTTTTTTCTAAAACTAATTTGCGATGCAAAGTTTAGTGAATTATCGAAAAATCGAGAGTGTAAGGAATGATTAGAAAGAAATCCCATGCCTATCTTTGCTCTTATCGTCAATTCTTTATTTGCAGTAAAGCCAATTGCAGTCACATGTCGTCACACGAGTGATATAAATTTGTATGTACGTATGTAGGTATGTCGGATTAAATCCATAAATGTTGTGCATGATTTCGATAAGCACCTGGAATTTCTTTATTCCCTGGTTACCATTAGTATTACTTTTATTTTTTGGACATGAGAATATATTGAATATACCCATTTTTATTAAAAAACTAATACCAAATCTAACGAAAAGGCCATAAATGCTGATCAATAACTACTTCAGTTGTCTAGAGCCATAAATAATAACCTTGTACTCGTATGTCTGTATGGATGTATGACTGCATATATGTATGTACAAATGCATGAATTTATGGACGTATTTGGTAAAAGTAAAACTTATACAGGGTGACTCGAAAAGCACGACGGTGGTAGACTCTGCGCACTGCATATATGAATCGGTAGCTTCCGAACAAAGCTTTCAAGCAATCTGAATAGTAGAAGAAATTTTTTACTCAAATTCCAGTTAAAAATACAAAGCTGGACAATATTAAAGCCACCAACAAAAAATTCTTGTATGCCTATTCGATATTAATCTTAACCGTACTATGAATCTGAGTCATGATTTTATCACTTAAATATCTACTTGTCGCCGAGATATCGTAAACTATAGGGTTTTCCGATAACAGATGTTATTGATGAATGGATGGCGAGAGATCGAGAGATAATTAACGATTTTTCATGGCCGAAATTGGAGGGTTTGATCCGGCGCAAGACGGCGCTACGTGCCACACAACCAACGAAACCATTAACCTTTACGGGAAAAGTTTCCAGAGTTATCTCTCGAAGAAGAGATAACAATTGGCCACTGAGATCTTGTGATTTAACACCTTGTGACTTTTTTCTTTGGGGCCACGTGAAAGAGAAGGTCTACGCCAACAGCCCAGGGTCGATTTAAGACCTCAAAGATGAAATTCGTTATTCGGTTATGGAAAATTTCATGAAAAGGATATTGTCCTGTAAGCGTGGTCGTGGTGCTCATTTGTCTGATGTTATTTTCCACTAATAACGGCATACCTTCCTCTTTATAATGAAATAAACATCCGATCATTTATAATAAAAAATAGCATTTTTCTTTGATTATCAAAATTGGAAAACCCATTATTTCCAAAGATCATAGTTTTAGTAAAGGTTGATCACACCTTTGGACATTTACTTGTGGGGGTATGTGAAGTTTAAATGCTTTGCGGATAAACCACCTTCAGCTGAGGCATTGGAAGCCAATATTACTAAAGTTATTCAAGAGATACCGACCAAAGTCCTGCAGCGAGTCATTCAAAATTTGTGCTTACAGATGGCTGAAATTCAGCGCAGTTGCGGCCAACATTTGAAAGGGATTATCTTCAAAAATAAATAACATGAATGGTTCTGCATAAAAATAATAAAGACTGCCCAATCAACTTTAATTTTCGTTATTTTATTTCAATCTGATTCCTCTAAATTGATCACCCTTTATGATGTTTTGCACTGTTTTTCTCTGCCAAATGACAGATTTCCGCCTATCCTTGCTAAGGGCCTGGGGCCTTGGTGTACACTGGGTTAAAAAATGGAAAGATTTATCGCAGACTTTGAATATGAAGCCTCTAAATGTTTCTTCTGCTGCTTCCTTGCAGGCAAATATTCCACAGTTAATACTGTCTTTTTCCGAAAATAAGACATCCTCCGAAAATAATCCCTAGTTAAAATAATGTGACAAAAAGAATTCGTTAAAAAATGCTGTTGATTTATTAAGTATTTATAAGTAATAATATCTTTAGTTGAAAGTATTGCCCATCGTTAGCTATTACCTTTTCCCATCTTTCTGGTAGATCTCGTATACCGTCGGCGTAAAACTGTCCTGAGGCTATCCACGGATCAAGCCATTTTTTGATGTCTTCATATGAATGGAACTGCTGGTCAGCTAGACCTTGTGCCATCGATCGGAACAGATGATAATTGGACGGCGCAATATCTGGAGAATATGGCGGGTGGGGTAGGATTTCCCATTTCAGTGTTTCCAGATAGGTTTTAACGGGTTTGGCAACGTGAGGGCGAGCGTTGTCATGCTGTAGAATCACTTTTTCATGCCTCTCCGTGTATTGCGGCCGCTTCTCGCGCAGTGCTCGGCTCAATCGCATCAATTGAAGTCGATACCGATCCCCTGTGATGGTTTCGCTTGATTTTAACAGTTCATAGTAAATAACACCAACTTAGTCCCACCAAATACATAGCATAACCTTCGCAGCGTGAATATTCGGCCGTGGCGACGACGTAGAAGCATAACCGGGCAGTATCCATGACTTTCTTTTCCATGAATTGCTGTAATGAATTCATTTTTCATCACCCATCACGATGCGATGAAGAAACCCCTTCCTTTTTTGCCGCGGCAGCAGTTGTTCACAGGCGAAAAAACGACGTTCAACATCCCTTGGATTTAACTCATAAGGAACCCAAGTCCCCTGTTTCTGAATCATTCCCAAAGCATGCAATCGCTTGGAAATGGATTCAGGGGTAAATACTAATACTGAAGCAAGCTCTTCTTGCGTTTGACATGGATCCTCATTGAGCAATGTATCCAATTCAGCGTCTTCGAAGGTTTTTGGCCTTCCTTCACGCGGACGGGCGGACGGTCGTCAACATTAAAATCACTGTCTTTGAAGCGACGGATCTAATCTCGGCCGGTGTTTCACTTAAAGCAGCATCTCCATAAATTTTTTGTAGCTCTCGATGCGCTTCAGCAGTCGTTTTTTTTTTCGAATGAAAGAGGAAAATCAACACTTCCCGCAAATGACGATTATTTGGCACAAAATCAAACATTTTCACAAAACCAAAAGTTTATGATACCAAAACAAAATCACTAATGTGTCGAAGCAGTTTGCTTACCATATGACTAAGCTTGGTAAATGACGTTCAGGTTATGTTAGAATCGACTGCCTACTGGCGGCATCTATTGACAAACAGCGAGAACTTAGTTGCGCACCTTATATTATTTAGTATTTAAGTCGATTTCAAATAATTTTCTTTCGTATGGTTGTTGATCAACGCACGGATGCGATGATTCGAATGCATGGCTTTATAAAAAAATAACTTCTGCCGCTTGTCCAGTTTGTAACTCAGAAAATATTCAGAAGGTATTGGTACCTGTCCTGTCTGAACAAATTTTCGTTGTGAACATTTTGGTGAAAAGATTCTTATACAGCTGCCTCAAATTCAGGGGGTTTGTTCTTAATGAATTCTCGCAATTTGCTTGTTATTTGTTGTGTACTGATTAATTTATATTTTCATTTTATGATTAGTTTTTGAATAAGTAATAAGTAAAAAAATAGCTATGTGCCAAAATAATCTTTTTATTTGCTATAGCCCCGACTGACAACTAATTTTATAGTCGTACGTTCTGTTATTTATTATTATTCGATTGTAATTATTCAAATTTAATATGAACTTTAGAACAACAACAACATATTCATCATCAATTAGACGCTTGTTTTTTTTATTTTTTCTTTCCTTTAATATTTTTTATAATAAATAAAGCATATAAACAAAGTAATCACCCTTTCAGAATATTTACAATTTTAACAAATGGCGTCATGCGTCAATCATCAGCTGCAGCATACGTACAGACAATCAATAGAGGGCGGAAAGGTCAAAACAAAGATTTCCATGACTCAAAATGATTACATTTCTTATTTAGTAAAAAATTTATTTAGAAAAAAATTAAAAATTATTTAGTCAAAAATGAAATTGGATGATTAATTTTGCGCCACCTTTTTTATATCTACATACATGTATAATTAATACCTACACACTTTCTTTGGGTCTTTCGCCCAGCTCCTCCTCCTACCATATTTGTGCTATGCGTTTTGATGTTGTTCCACAAATCAGTTTTATGTCGCCTCCGAACGATAGATGGTTTTTTATGAGAAGCTTTTTAAAGCCTGAAATGCACTCCGAGGCTTAAGGAATTTTTAAATATCATGAAATAAAATCTACGATACTACGATACGGAAGGAAAGAATTTTTCATTTACATGGGGCTCTCATTAGTTTGATCGTAACAGCTAACAGGGGACTGCGTTTACGTCGTTCACTGTTTTCAGCATAACAATTGCCTGCCGAGGGGCGACTGCTGTTAGAAAAACTAAAGAATGCTTGTCATGCATCCACTCAATCGGTTACAGCGACCGCCTAATAAAACACAGGGGGCATTTGCGAAGAGATACTAAAAGATTATATTAAATAATGAGAAACTGCAAACATTTTAAACCAATTTTACGAAAAAGTGTATTTTACCCATGGAAATGCAATAATGAAATCTTTTCGAAATGAAGAACGATGGCAAATGCTCCGAATAGGAGCGGTTAATGTACATATGTATGTGCAGAGAAATGTTTTTTTTTCTTTTGTTTTTTAATAGCTCTTTAGTTCTTTTTCAGTGCAATATATGTATGTTACCAAAAAGTATAATATCTATTCTAAGAGATTTATATTATATACATACATACATATAACCAAGGACCAAAAAAAATGGGTAAAGAATTCGTACAGAAAATTATTTAGCAGATCGTGTCAATTCAACCGCGCGAATGTGAAGTCTTATAAAATATGTATGAGAAGCGCGTACAAATGTCAAGTAGCGATTGGCAAGCACGATTCGTTCATGTCGAAACATGTGTGCGGTCAAGAGCAATAGTTGCAGTCTTTAAATTTGTCCTCCCTACATATGCTTTTATTGCACTTCACACATGTAGACTTGGTCATTCCGCTCTCTGTTTTCATAAAATCGTCTGTTAATGCAGAAGCACAAAAAACACAAAGCCTCCAAATCGAGAACCAAATGTTGCTAAAAAGGAGGCTGCAAGTTATGTAAATGTTCATTATTAGAAGAATGGAGTAACACGAGCTTCATAACTACAAAATAGCAACACTTTCTGCATACAACAAGATAGCATCGGCAAATGAGAAAGCGAGCGGCAAAGTGAGAAAATAACTGTGCTATGAAATATACATAAACTACATTTGTATGTATGTTAGTCGAATCAGCTAACATTAGTACATTGGAGTTAACAGCATCTCATTAGGCGAAAATGTGCAGCTGATGCTATTTAGGGGGCATGGTAAATTGAGAACTTTGAAGCCGTTCCACAGCAGATTGGGACTAGTTATTTTCCCTACAAGGTACGTACATATAAACTCATATTTGTATCACTTACATGTGTATATAACTAATTACGTATTAGGAAAATCGTTTTGAAGGCACTATTAATTTTAGGGGTTATCTGTTCACCTTTTGTGGTCATTTCTTTAAATAGCGTTGTAAATTCTAAATGTTTGTTATCTATAATCGAATCTGCATTACTTAATGTGCGTATGCATGATGGAAATGCATACATATGTACATATGTGTATACAAATACTTACAATATATATTAACGTGTTAGTCTCTCTCCTGTCCATTGAAGAAGTGCTGCTTACAGCACCTGAACAAAAAATGTAATCCTTTGCTTTGTAAAAATGTGTAGATATGTACCTATGTTTTATAGGTATATCATGTATGTACATACATACATACCATAGATATTTAACAAGGAATAAACTTCCAGTTTTAATTTTTCCCAAATTTTAATTACACAACTTTTTTACTAGGTTTTAAATTACTTAACTCGACTCCTTGCAGTAATTAACACTCGAATTTCAATTGACATCTAAATTTGGTAAAAAATGTTTCCTTACTTTTTATCAAAGATTTAATGAAATCAAATGTAAAACCATAGAACAAAACGGGTGGTATATTTAATCTTGTCGCATTTCTATTCGGCATTGGCATTCATCATAATAATTTATTCATCACACCAGATTCATTACTGCTCTGGTTGGAGGAAAAATATCTGCGCAAAATTTACCTTAAAAGTTCTTGCCTAAAACATACCTATGTATACAGGGTTCCAGGCCACAGAGATATACCAGGGAACTGTGGGGCTGACCAAGAGAAGGTACCTGTATGGCAAAAATAAATAATTTTATGGGGGTACCTCTCGCAACTTTAAACTTGTTATTAAGGACGCACTAATTAGTTCTGTAAATACCTGTGAAAGAGCTTGGCAAACATGGTCTAGGCTAAATCTACGTCTATTCATGAATATTATAAAATTGATTAGATTTCAAATTAGGATCTTAGAAGGGGCCCTCACAGGACATTGTCTCATAGCAAATCCTGCCAAGAGATTAGGCTTTTGCACGCACGATTTCTGTCGTAGCTGCAAGAATGAGGAGGAGTTGGAAACAATTCAACACCTTTTGTGCACATGCCCGGCTATAGCCAGAAGCAAGAACCGATATTTAAGATCCTACTTCTTAATGAATATAGATAATCTTACACTTTAGGTATCAACAACCTTTTACGCTTTGTGAAAAGCTCAGGATGGTTCAATATGGAAAGGGAAATGTAGTCCAGCCTCCGCGGCTCACAACGGACCCATTTCGTGGTTTAAGTGAAACATAAGTTCGAATCTCGGTGAAACACCAAAGTTTAGAAAAACATTTTTCTAATAGCGGCTGCCCCTTGACAGGCAATAGCAAACCTCCGAGTATATTTCTGCCATGAAATGCAATGGCACCTTGTAAGCGTGTAAATGCAAGTCTTTATGCATAATGTTCATCAACGACGAGCGTGAGAGGTGCAATTGTTGGGCACGACGACGAGTTGAGGTGGACGACTCTTCAACCACACTATCGCGAACAGCAGCAATATTTTCTGCAGTACGAGCATGCACTGGTGTTTTCACATCTCCTACAGATCCGGTTTGCTCAAACTTTTGCACAATTTTTCCGATTGTACGCACATTTGGACGATTAAATTGACCGAAAAAATCACGAAGTGCGCGATGTGCATTTTAATTTGAACGCCCGTTTTCATAATAAGCCTGAATAACTTTAACACGTTGCTCGATTGTATATCTTTCCATAGTTCAAATTGAGTTAGTCTGAAATTGAAAAATATCAAATGAAATGCAGAAAGAAACTTGATGTTTAGGTGTGGTTCACATTCAACATCGGCCCTTGAAATTTAACCACCCTTTATATATAAAGTTATATAATACAGTATTTCAAAATAAATCAAAAATGTTTAAATTATCCTCAGTTTACAATAATAATTATTATAAAACGAAATAATAAACAGTATGTACGAATATATCGCACCCGAAATACAAAAGGGTCACAACTCCAAATGTTGCTTCTGCTCAAATATGAACGAGACGTTATCAATAAAACGGTCCGCGGATGACATATGGCAAAAATAAATTTTTTGTTTTTTGGAAGTACTGTTATAAGCTTACATGGCAAATTTCAGCGTGATATGTCACATAGTTTGTTTTCTGTGCTACTGTAAACAAGTAAAGCTCGAGTGTGGAAAATTTTCAGTTGTGACCCTTTTGTATTTAGGGTGCGATATGTATGTATGCATACAATTTCTTTTTTCTTTTTAAATGTGTTTAGCACTAAGCATAAACTGTCAAGTAAAGCCTACAAGTATGCTACAAATAATGCTATCAAGCGGTGGCTACTACATTGAAAGCTGTGCTAGTGTTTGTTCCTATAGTAAATCGCGTTCGTGTAGTCAAACCTGCTAGTTCTGAATTGCCTACCAACAACTTTGCTTTGCAGCTTTTGCAGTAGTTCATCTTTCATCTTTTTTCAATGCTAGTAACTGGTATTTTTAACATGGTGATGCCGTACGAAATTTCAATTGTCCGCCTATGCATCAACAGTATACCAGTTAACGAACTAGTTCCTAATAGGCAAAACGAAGAAAGATGATTCACTTCAATATTTTCATGCGCCTAAAGGGCTGGCCCAATGCAGGGCTGGCTTTGCTTGCTTGGCAATAACTTCGATAACTGTTAAAAATGAATAGAACAATACTGAAATATATGAAATACGACCAAATGGAGGCTTTGCTTGAAGCGCTTGAAGTACCGCGATGTTTCAAATAGCTCGAATGCGACTTTCTCAGCAACATTTAAAGCGTTTTCGAAAGGATAAAATGGATTTTGTGAGGCAATTCACCACCATGGATGAGACTTGGGCCTATCACCAAGATCCTGAATCAAAACCAGAGGCCAAAGATTGCTGAAAAACTGGTTCTTCGGCTGCGAAACGAGTTTATGTCCAGAAATCGGTCAAGAAGATGTTAGCATCAGTTTTTTTGGGATGCAAAAGGAATTTGATTTGTGGATTACTTGCAAACTGGTGAAGCAAAAAGTTCTTAATATCATTTTAACCAATTGGACCAGCTGAAGGAAAAAATTCGTGACCCAGTGCAAAAGAAAAGAAATATTTTTCAGCAGAACATCGCACCGTGTCACAAGAGCATTTTGACAATGGCTAAAATGCATGAATTAAAGTTCGAATTGTTGGAGCATCCACCGCATTCACCAGATTTGGCCCCTAGCGACATCAGTCTCTTTCCAGTCTCTTTCCAACATTTTCGTCATATTTTTTTTTTTTTTTTTATTGCCGCAAAAGGAAAACTGCGTCGCAAGCTCATAAAAAGTTAAGTGCTGTTTATGGTGACGAAGCCTTAAAAGAACGGCAGTGTCTAAATGGGTTTGCCAAATTTCGTTCTGGTGCTTCTTCATTCAAAGATGAAAAACGCTCTGGTCGTCCAGTTGAAGTTGATGACGCCCTAATCAAGGCAATAATCGATTCGGATCATCACAGTACAACACGTGAGATTGCAGAGAAGCTTCATGTATCACATACACACATCGAAAAACATTTAAAACAACTTGGCCATGTTCAAAAACTCGATACTTGGGCTTCTCACGAACTGCAAGAAACGCATTAACAGCTGCGATTTGCTAAAGAAATGCAATGAAAATGATCCATTTTTAAAACGACTGATAAATGAAAAATGGGTTGTTTACAACAACATCAAGCGGAAAAGATCGTGGAGCAGGCCAGGTGAACCAACTCAAACAACATCAAAAGCTGATATTCATCGAAAGAAGGTTTTGTTATTAGTTTGATGGGATTACACAGGAATTGTCTACTTTGAACTCCAACCACCCAACCGAACGATCAATTATGATGCTGACTTTGAACAACTAACGAAATTAAACAATGCAGTTGAAGAAAAGAGGCTCGAGTTGGCACATCGAAAAAGTATTGTATTCCATCATGACAATGCAAGGCCACACACATCTTTGGCCACTCGGCAAGAATTATTGGAGCTTGCTTAAGATGTTTTGCCACATCCACCACATAGTCCTGACCTTGCACCATTTGATTACTTTTTGATTCGATATTTATAAAACTCCTTGAAAGGCAAAAATTTCAATAATGATGGTGAAGTCAAATCGTACCGAATTCATTTTTTTTTATGAACGTGGGATTCTGATACTGCCTGAAAGAGGGCAAAAGGTCATTGATCAAAATGGGCAATACCTTACAGAATAGAGTTATTTAGTTCCATGAAAAAATTGTCTTTGATTTTCTAAAAGAAATGCGCAATTACTTAGTTGCCAACCCAATATTTTTTTTTATTAATTTTTTGGTTTTGAATCTTAAATTTTCTTAAATTTAAGTTTTAATGAAATTTTTTTAAGTTTTAATGACATTTTTTTAAGTCTTAATGAAATTTTTTTAAATTTTAATTAAATTTTTAAATCACACAATGCTTTTTAAATTTCGCTGTTCACTCTGCTCAATTGAAATAACTCATCAGTGTAGTCCAAGCGACGATCATCACGAGCATCACTGCAGAATGCGACAAGTTGGACATGGCACCGCCACCGCCGCCGCCACCAACTCCACCACTGCCACCTCCTCCAGTGCTATTACCAGATGACGTGCCGTTACCATTCGGGCTGGTGCTGTTGCCACCGGTAGTGCTGTTGCCACCGGCAGTGCTATTGTCTGCCTTTCTATTGCTTTCCGTTACATTATCGATCCAGTTGTACCAATAGGCGACATCCGTGTAAACGCCAGGTAGACGAGGCTGAGCACAGCCAATGCCCCA
This sequence comes from Anastrepha obliqua, assembly GCF_027943255.1. Classification (NCBI taxonomy): domain Eukaryota; kingdom Metazoa; phylum Arthropoda; class Insecta; order Diptera; family Tephritidae; genus Anastrepha; species Anastrepha obliqua. Next base: position 24,364,479 of record NC_072893.1, on the reverse strand, counting down.
CGATACAATGCCGGTCAGCAGCGTATTACAAACCAACGGACCACCCGAGTCACCATCACAGGCATCCTGCTCGCCACTGATGTAGCCGGCACAGAGCATACCCTCGCGTACCAGACCCGGCGCAAAGTTACTTTCCGCTATGCATTCGTTGACATCAATTATGGGCAAATCCACAGACAGCAAATTAGTTGCCAAATTTCCCTATAAAATATAAACAACAACAAAAACAAGAGAATATATGCAAAGCACGGTAATAAAAGCTTGAGGAGCGGAAGTGAATTTATAGGCCATGGGCGCTTTTATGAAGTGACATAGAAATAAAACAATAAAGTGAAGTGATGGAAGGAATTGAATTGAATTGAATGTATGTAGGTATGTGCATATGTACAGTGGTCACACAATTTATTCGTACACTCACAGTTTAAAAACAGATAAACCTGGTAATTAGCACGATTTATACAAAAGAACACAATTTGTATACCTACATTTATAAAAAATTGCATTTTTATTCAATATTTAAGGAACAAAAACTTCGAAATTCAATGCTGGAATTAGAAAACTTAAGGTAATAACGAAGTGAGGCACAATTTTATGCAAAAATATTATTCGTACATAGCCGTCATATAAAGAATGTTTTATTAAAAAAAGAATTATGGAAAAAAGAATGGAAAAAACGAGTATTCAGTACTTTGTTAGGCCGCCTTTAGCTTAAGACAGATACCTGTAAAATTTCGAAAAAAAAAAATTTTTTTTCACAAAATGTTAATATTGAATAATATTTCAAAACATTTTTAGAATGTAAATTTAAGTATTTCTTATATTATAGATCGTCAACCGTGACGACTCTATTCTTTGCGTTCGAGCACTGGGAGAGGTATAGTTACGTGGTATTCAAACTTTAGACGCGTTTTTCTCAAAACTATATTTTTCGCATTGGCGTACACGATAACTCGAAAAGTTATTGACCGATCTCCCTGAAATTTTGCACACATATTTTTTATAATAATACTTTCTATGTGAATTTACAAGTTTTCGAAAATTTTTCGAAAAAATAATTTTTTCGAAGCAAAAATGGTAGGAAAATTCGACCCAAAATTCATTTTTTTTTTGGAAGCATTTTATTCCGCTATTTTTTCCATTTATTTTTACTTCATATACCTAGAAGTTATGACATTAATAAACAAAAAAAATTTTGATTTTTAGTATTCAGGTCACTTCAATTTCAATTTGCCTATCAACAGGGAAAACCCAACAAATGGTGCACGGAAAAAGGGCTCTCCATTAACCCATCCAAAACAGCACTTGTACCGTTTACTTGGAGAAGGAACATAAATCTCAAATGTCCGACGCTTAATGGAACAACACTTCAACTCTCGACAGCAGCCAACTATCTTGGCGTCAGTCTTGACATAACGCTTACGTGGAATTCCCATACTGAGAGAGTTACTTCAAAAGCCACAAGGGCATTCTTTGCTTACCCAAGGCTTTTTGGTAAGACATGGGGACTAAGCCCTAGAATGACCTTCTGGACATTCACCACAGTAGTGAAACCCATAGTCACTTATGCATCCTTAGCAAGGATGGTCCAAGGTCAAGTAAAGAAAAGCAGTAAACGAATTAAACAAACTGCATCGCCTGATATGTGTTGGTATAACAGGGGCTTTGAAAACATATCCTACTGAGGCGTTGGGTGTGCTCCTGAACATACCACCGCTTCCAATCTTAATTGGAAGGGAAGCTCGCTCGAGTGCCTTAATATTAAAAGATATATCTGAACTTTAAAGTGGGGATATGAAAGGACATTTAAAGATCTTGGAAGACTTCCTACATAGTCCCATTCTTCATAGGGATGTTATACTATCACCCAAACCAAAACTCTTCAGGAACTTCCAAGTTATAATTAATGAACGCACAGACTGGAGAACTAACTCTATCAATTTCAAACCTGGCTCCCAGCTATGGTTTACTGATGGGTCCAAATTGGAAAATGGTAGAACAGGGGTAGGAATCAATGGGCCTAAATTCAAAAAATCGATTCCTATGGGACTCTACCCAACAATATTCCAGACAGAAATACATGCCATCGAAATATGTGTGAGAGAATGCCTTAGCAGGAAAATGAGAGGTACTCACATCTACATGCTTTCAGATAGCCAAGCGGCTCTAAAAGCCCTTCCATCAACAACTATCCCCTCTAAATTGGTAAGTGATTGCCTAAACCTTCTCAACGAGTTAGGAAACCTCAACATAGTAACACTAGGCTGGATTCCGGGACATGAAGGACATGAGGGAATTGAAATGGCTGATGACCTTGCAAAACAAGGATCAAATATGCAACTTACTGGTCCTGAGGCTTTCTGTGGACTCACAAAAGGCCACATTAATGAATTCTTTAGGAAAAGGGAAGAAAGAAAACTTGCCGCACACTGGCTGAACTGTGCCGGTCAGCGTCAAGCCAAACTATTCTTAAGTCCCAACAAAGGAATATCTGACAAGCTTCTCTCACTAAGCAGAGTAGATCTGCGTCTTTTAACAGGATATCTTACAGGTCACTGCAGCCTGAGGTATCATCTAAATAATATTGGTCTATCTGAGACCAATGTCTGCCGCTTTTGCGAAATGGACATAGAAAGCTCAGAACATGTGCTTTGTGAATGTCCTGCGTTGGGCAGACAGAGACTTCATCACCTTGGTGGTATCGTAGTATCTTCATGCAATCTTTGGAACAACAAACCCAAAATTGTGCTAAAATTTTTAAAAAGCCTAAAACTCTAGGATTACAAAAATAGGCCTTTCACAATAGATCAGCTCTGGTCGCAGTGCGTAATGGCCTTCTAATAATAATAATAATTCAGGTCACTGACACCGATGCTACAATGCCCGCCGATTGAGAAGCCCCGCTGCGACCTTCCTGGAAGAATTGAGTGTACATCCGCCATTTTAAGTGATTAAAATAAAAAAAAAGTTTATATTATTTTAATGTATAAAAAAACTGTATGAGAATTCTGAAAAAAATATTATATATAGACTTCTTCATTGTAAATAATTTTAATGAAAATCAGAGAAAATATGGCCGTTTACAGGTATCTGTCCCCTTAATAGCTGCTTCCAAGCGTCGATGCATAATTTTTACCAATACCTTGGTTTCATTTGCTGCAATTCTGTCTCACTCAATACTTAGAGCTGTTGTTTTTAATGACGCCTTTGATGTTATTTTGTGCTTCCTGCGCTCCAAGCCATGCTCAATTGGGTTCAGATCCGGTGATTGGCGTGGAGTTTTAAGCTGCTTACAGTGGTAAATAAGCCATTCTTACACGAGATAAGTTGAGTGTTTTGGGTCATTGTCTTGTTGAAACGCGAACCCTTTAGCATCCAGTTCAAGTTTAACGGCACTATCATGCAAATTATTCTTCAAAATGTTTAAATACAAATGTTTGTCCATTTTGTCATCAATAAAAACCATTTTTCCTACACCAGATGCAAATGTGCACCCCCAAAACCATTACATTTCCTCCTCCATGCTTAACGGTAGGAGTACTATTTTTTTCCACTCAGCTCTGTATTTTCGTTTCGCCAAACTTTTGGAGGCTCATCTGATCCAAAAACTATGAATTTCGACTCATCCTTGTATATGATGTTTTGGCGAAGAATCTGGCTGATTTATATAGCATTTGGCGAACTCCAATCTTTTCTTTCTGGTAATATCTGAAATGTAGGGTCACCCTACTAAGATAGCCAGCTTTATGAAGACAATTACGGACTGTTTGTGGGGTTGCATTTTTATGCAACAACTCTTGAATATTTCGGCATAGTATAATCGGGGAGGTAATTTTTGTATTTTGCGCGGCTGTTGCTACTTTGTTGCGTTCCTCAATGTTGGAGTCAATATTTTTCGCCTTCCGGCTTGATGGTGATTAGTTTCCAATTTACCAGTTTAAGGGGGTATTCTGGTCTAGAAATTTGAAAATATCGATTTTGTTTTTTGCATATTTTCAAAGCTTAGAACTTCAAAAATATGCTCTTCAACGGGTTTTTCAAAATTCGAATTATTTTCGGAGATACAGCGGATTTTGTGAAGCCGGCCGAGTGGTGCGAATCGCACAATGAACGGCAGATGTTACCGGACGACTTGAGGACTCCAGAAAATCTTTTGTATCCCACACAACCTTTATTTATTCTATACATATATTGGGTAGTCGAAAAAGTCTTTTCGTATTTCTAATCAAACTTCAGCTCATTTTTTTATATTTATAATGAACTTTATTAAACCAAATATGTACCATTTTGGTCGACCACCTGTTGAAATTTTTCTTCTAGAGACATTATTCCATCAGTGTAAAACTTTTTGTGGTTTCTCGGCGAAAAACTGCGAGAAGTAATTTTCACAGGCTTCTCTTGAAGCCAACTCCCTTACTCCATTAAGGCCGTTCTTCATTGACCGAAACAAATGGTAATCCGATGGTGCAAGGTCAGGGCTATATGGTGGATGTATCAAAACTTTCCAGCCAAGCTCTCCCAGTTTTTGCCGAGTCATCAGAGATGTGTGTAGTCTAGCGTTGCCCTGATGGAAGACGACGCCCTTTCTGCTGATCAGTTCTGGCCGTTTTTTGTTGACAGTAAAGTGTAGAATCAATCGTTCGAGCGGGCTGGAGCAGCTCATAGTGGATGATTCCTTTCCAATCCCACCAAACACACAGCATAACCTTTCGAGGCGTCAATCCTGGCTTTGCGATCATTTGTTGAGCTTCACCACCCTTGCACCATGATCTTTTTCGCACGTTATTGTCGTATTTGATCCACTTTTCGTCTCCTGTTACCATTCGCTTCAGAAATGGCTCGATTTCATTTCGTTTCAGCAAAGAATCGCAGTTGTTAATTCGGTCCATTAAATTTTTCACAGACAATTCATGCGGTACCTAAACATCGAGCTTCTTTTTGTAACCAGCCTTTTTTAAATGGTTCAAAACCGTTTGGTGATGGATGTTTAGTGCCCTGGCGATGTCATGGCAGCTTATGTGACGGTCCTGGTCAATCTTTTCCATAATTTCATCGACTTTTTCAACGATAGGTCGACCGGAGCGAGGTGCATCTTTCACATCGAAATTTCCAGAACGGAAGCGAGCAAACCATTGTTTTGCAACACGAACTGATACAGCATCGTCTCCGTAAACTTCACAAATTTCATTGGTGGCTTGCGTAGCATTCTTCCCTTTTTTATACAAAAATTTCAAAATATAGCGAATTTCTTCATTAATTCACTCATTTTTGAACAGCTATAACTTTTTTTCAACTTCTGCGAATTAAATTTTTTGTTGGTAAATGAAGCTTAAAATGTCACCTTTCTAACACCATATGAAATGACATAATGTGATTGGTAGCACTGGAGATAGATGACTCCAACGACATCTATTGACAAAATACGAAAAGACTTTTTCGACTACCCAATATATACCTGGAAATAAGTATATCGCCGATTAATCCAGAGTGAGGAGTAAATATTATTATCTAAGTTATTCTATTGGAATTGTTGCTCAAACTTCAAACGAGATTTTCTCAAAACTACTTTTTTTTGGGATGGTCGTCATGATATCTCAAGTTCCAGCTGACCGATCGCTTTGAAGCTTGATAAGAATTTTTTATTATACAACTGTCTATCGCACCTGCCTCGGATTTTGAAAAATTTAAGTTTGAAGTATTTTGGAAAAATTTGAAAAAGTTAAAAAAAGAGGGTAAAAAAATTTTTATTTTTCAAGTTGACGCCATTTTGTGAATTTTTGTTTTCTTTGATTTGGCGTAATCCGATAGCAACATCCTAACTATAACTGAAGAATTTTTTTAATTTGTTTGTTTTAGTTCACTACAAGGGTTGGAATCATGTCAACCACGGAGCACCGTTTTTTATGTAGCCCCCACTCCGCCGGCCTGTAGTTCCACGATTTTTTTTATTTTTTACTTTTATTATTTTTTTTTTTATACTTTTCCAATATTAATGGTATGGTATTTAACCATAAAAAATGGATAGTAAAAATGCTTTTAATTTTTTTTTATCTTAGTTTTAAAAATACCTAAAATTAAGGCGTCTAGACCAGAATACCCCCTTAACGTAATTAGCAATAAGACCTGTTTTCCAAATACAATTTAATAACAATTCTACGCATTTCTAATGGTAAATCCGCATTTCGTCCCATTTTGTCACTTTCAACCGAGATATTACGCGCAATTGAAACTGAATCGGCGATAAAAACTAAGAAAAACCAATCTTGTTTCGTTTTCTGCAATATTAGTTGGATATTTGGAACCCCTCAGTCTGAGTTGAAATAACAGGAGTTTTGCTTGCGGCCATTCACCAGGAATGTAAAATTCTTGCAGTGACCCAAAAGAAATATATTGTCACTGGAAATATTTGGCGCAAAGCTAAAGTTTTTTACGTACCACGCAGGGTGTACGAATAAATGGTGTTACCACTGTATGCATGTATATATGTATGTATGTATATATGTATGTATATATGTATGTATGGACGTATGCATTATTTACGATTCTAAAGATAATTATTTACTATCACTTGTTTGCTTGAGTATCTATGCAGCTACGTCATAGGCCATAAATATGTTTTAGCAATTAAGTATCATACTAATTGTGTACTAAAGGCAACTTACTTTTTCGGTTCGGCCCCAGCCGGTCGCCTGGCAGACGGTACCCGCAGCTACCGCCGTTCGAGCTCTCGCAATGGCCTCTATGGTGGGATGTCCCGCAGGCACGGAATCATTCAAAAACACCAGTGCAATATCATTTTCATAGGTGGACGTATTGAATATGTCTATGCCGTAAACGATTTGCTCAATGTCAAATTGGAGTGTATTGGGTGAGCGTTGAAAGCGGTCCAAGGTGCCCATTACAACGGTGAAATCAGCGGCCGAACGATAAGAGCCATTATTGATATCTTGACTGTGGATAAAATAAAAAAAAATTGAGAATATTTTGAATAATCTTTAGAATTTCCCCCTTCCAGACGCCACTTACTTCACGAAACAGTGTGCCGCTGATAGCACCACATTCGGTTCGATTAATGAACCACCGCAAATGTGCCCACTACCAAAATAGAAGCGATCACTCACACGTCTTCTAATCGACACTTGATGTTTGGTGCCATTCAAAGTGGCCAAAGTGCCATTGATAATTCGACCGCCAAGTTGCTTATCGCCGTCAAGGTCTTGCGCGCCAGCTGGTTAGTGAGAATATTAAAAATAAATGAGCTTATGCAGGTTATACGGGTGGCACAAAATTAACCAGCCAAAAGCTTTTAAATAACTTTTTTTCGAGATAAAAATAAAAAAAATTATTTGGAATAATGGAAATCTTTATTGGCATCTCCAGCGCTCCGTTGCTTGTATGTTTGTTTGCTGCAGCTGTCAACAAGACAAGTGTCAAATACGATTGGTGTACGACGCCATATGAAAAATTACAAATTTTCCGGTAGCCTGATTAATTTTGCGCCACCTTGTAGAAGTCAAAAGAGTATTGTAGCATTTCACTTACTTGCGCTATGCACAAAAAGTAAAGCGCCCAAAGTTGCTATGAAAAGCAGTTCGCTTTTTAAACACCAGCGCGCCATCCTTCAGGAGTACCAACTAAACCGTTAATGCCAATGTTAATCAATCTCTAATTCGTTCCGCTCGTTTAGCTTCTTCGCTCACTCACTATCGCTCGCCTACTCTCTGCGACGGTATACAAATTAGTGGTAACCAATTCGATGCAAATAATTTATTTAACAAAAAGACAGACCTTAAAGACGATTATCTAATCTAAGCGTTGTAACTTGTCGAGATATCAGCTTAGGCACATACAGTTACTCACACATTTGATCAGATGTTGTAAATTTTTAGTATAAATGCAATCTTGTCTATATACAATACTAAAATGTTTCAAATACGAGGGGGGTTCAATAAGTACCCGTGTTAGAAATGAAGACACAATTTTTTCAAAATTTTTTTTTGTTATTTCTCAACATAGCCTCCTTTTAGAAAAATAATTTCTCCCAACGCTCCGGCCATTTTTTAGCTCATCCAAAAAAAATGTGAGCCGTCATGGGACGCCTGGCAGATGTGAAACATCGTGTGTGTACAAGTAATATGCATAAAAGATAATATTATTACAGGAATTAAATATAGCCTAATGAAAAAATGAAGTATTACGAATTTCTTACAGAAAATGGTAACTTTATTTAATAAACATTTATTTACATGTGATATCAAAATTCGATATTAATATCAAGCCACAATTTGAATATATTTTCATCTGTGACTTTAGTAATAGTTATATTCGATGTTTCTTCTGCCGGTATTACTGTGTCGATTGGTCGGTGATAACTAAAGTACGTTAAAAAAGTATTGGATGAAATATTATCAAGATATTTTGCAAATATAGCATCTATTGTTGTTCCGTATTTGGTAGTAGATTCTCTTGGATTGTTGTTGATTTGCAATTGAAATTCTTTTTGAAGTGTGCTTTGAGTGCTGAAATATTTTGCATTTTCAGGTGGCGCAAAATTAATCATCCAGTTTTGTATTTGAAAATTATTAAATAAAATTAAAAAAAATTAAAGAAAACAATGACTTTGAGTGATGATATTTTTTGAATTTTCAGGTGGCGCAAAATTAATTATCCAGTTTTGTATTTGAAAATTATTAAATAAAATTTAAAAAAATTAAATAAAAAATGATTTTGATTGATAGAATTTTTGAATTTTCAGGTGGCGCAAAATGAATCATCCAGATTTGTATTTGAAAATTATTAAATAAAATTAAAAAAATAATAAATAAAGAAATTATATTGAGTGATGACTTTTGACCTTTACGCCCGCCATTGCTTGTCTGTTTTTATACAGCAGCTCTACACTTCACAAATTTCAGTTATGATTGACGTACTGCACTATTTGTAAAAAATATAAATAATCCGATAGCATGATTAATTTTGTGTCACTTTGTATGATAATAAAATGTGCCTTTAAAATATGCCTTCCTCCATAGGCTTAAACTTTTTATTCAATTTCAACTTTTGCTCATTACGAGCTGGCATATCTCGAATTTGCTGTTAAATAAGTTTCACTTTTCAGTTCGAATTAATAAAGCAATAAATTTGGCATTGCAAAATAGTTCCACTTGGTTTAAATAATTGAGTAATAAAACTTCTTTCTGCTGTGGCTCTGCTTTCTGTGACCTTTTGATATTTTTCAACTCAAACACTGACCTTCGTCATTTCTTCGCACAGAGAGCGCGCCTCAAAGGTGCCCACTCTAGCCAGTCTTCCAGTTTCCCATGAATTCTCTGTAATCGAATTCCTATTATCTACATAGCAAATTACCGAACACATTCAAAAACACATAACGCACCAACATTTACTAAGCACTCACGAGCATCCAACTTGCCGCTCTTTAGCAACTCTAAATTTGTGTCTCTAACATGGCACACATAAATACTAACACACTTTAACCCACATCATTTGTGAGTTGTTCTCATACTACTACACATAAAATATATATATGTATACCTTAGTATAGCGTGGCGACCCGTCGCCACGGCAAGCATCGCCACGCCAACGATTCGGTTTACAAGTGAGCCTGTAGATGTTTCACATCAAAATAGGATTTTTCAATGTGTCTAAAATATGCCTCTGTCTCGGCAATGGTTTCCTCGTTTTAACTCAATTTTCATTTCAATTTCTTCATGCCAAGGAACAAGAATTAGTCGCAGGGAGCCAGATCGGGTAAATGCGGGGGGTGCGGCAGCAATTCATAATGCAATTCATGCAGCTTGGCGGCGACAACTCCGGTTGAATGTGCTGGTGCGTTATCGTGGTGAAGCAGCAACTTCTTTTTCACTAAATGCGCCCGTGTCTACTTTAATTTTTTGTGAAAGCGGTCCAATAACCAATTGTAGTGTTCAGTTCAGTGATCGTTCTTCCCTTTTCTAAAAAATCCATAAGGATGACGCCGTTCGAATCCGAAACACTCGTCGTCAAGACCTTTTCGACCGATGGGACTGTCTTCCTGCCTTCGCCTTCTTTCGAGCATATTCGCCGTGAGAAATGCATTATTTTGATTGTTGCTGTTGTTGTTTAGTTTCTGGTGTGTAATGATGAATCCAGGTTCTAGCAACGGTGACATTCGACGCAAAAATTCATTCGGATCTCGCTTAAATTGCTCCATGCACTACCTCGAAGTTAACAGCCACATCGCTTGCTGTTTCTTATGAGCAATCGCGGCATTCATCGGGTCGACAATGTTTTCATCGCCAACTTAAGATGTAAAACTTAATTGCCATTCCGGTCGACACACCTATGGCCTCTTTTACTTCACGCACTTTCGTTCGTCGCTCAGCGAGAATCATGTCGTGGACTTTTTGAATGATTTCCTCGGTAACCACGTCCGCCGGGCGTCTTTGTCGCTCCTCATCAAAAACGGATGTTCGCCCACATTTAAATTCGTTGCACCAATATCTAACTGACAGTATCCAATTTTGCTCGCTTTTTTCCCCATTCACTACTTTTATTCCTACTGCTCTTTTTCCATCTTAGCGAAAATCACGAAACACGTCTTACTTGAATAGCTGCCAAATCCAAATTAGCCTATCAATCAGTCTAAAATTTGTTTGGCCGTGGTTTGATAGATGGCAGCATACGATGCTTATACTATCTTCCCTCAGGAACGCCCTCTGTCATCAAACACGGATACTTATTAAACCGCCCTCGCAACTCTTGCCCTAAATTTCTAAGAATTTCACTCATTTTTGTGGCTTCGAAGTTTTTAAGATTAAATATAATTTTTTGTGTAATTTTATAAAATATAAGCACTTCTACTCAGTTCTGTTGAAGGTTAGATTACGATAAGGGGTACGAGTATTTAACCCTCCGCTGAACACCTTTTTTTAAACCTTCTGGTCTGGCCTTCTAAGTCGATGGGCTTTTGCTTTCTGTTACAACAGGTTGGATGGCATGGCATTGGCAACGTTTTCCAATTGCAGGGAAGTTGGTGGACTCAGAAAAAGTGATGCGAGACGAAATTTTTTTGACGACTTTATCGAACACATTGGCCTTTGCAAACAGCGAAAATCGTATAAATAATCAAACCGTTATTGCTCAATTCACTTTTTTCAATTCACAATTTGGCTATGGAATCATTTTTCAACAAACCAAATACTTCTTCTTCTTGATTGGCACGATAACCGCTTACGCCATTTCGGCGGAGTCATCAGAATTAGCAGATTTTATCAGAGGCTTTGTTGTCGTTTTCATGCGGGAAGGACTTTTACGTGGCAGCGACTAATTTTGCTTCTGCACAGGGTCCGGCTGTCGAAGTGTAACCAATAAAAAGGGCCATGAATTTAGTTTGGAAAATTACTTTTATTCAATTCAAAGTAAAAAATGTGTGAAAATAATACAAAATTAAGAATCAATTTACTTTTGCTCGACATGACCACCTTTTGTTTGCTTTGACTATGGCCTTGAGACGGTCCAGAAACGAATCGCAAGCTGCCCGAATGTGACTTGCAGGTATTTTGGCTCACTCACGGACAATGGCTTTTTCAGCGCCTCGAGACTGGTGAATCTTTTAGTTCGAACTTTGCTCTTCAAAATGACTCAAAGAGCATAATCCATCGGATTCGCGTCTGGTGAATTTGAGAGCCATTGTGTGGGCGTTATGAAGTTCGGAACGTTGTTTTTTAGCCATTCTTGGTTCACTCAAGTTTTGTGAGATGGTGTCGAGTCCTGCTGAAACGTCCATGGTCTGCCACCGAAATGTTTGTCTGTCCAACCTCCAGAATACTTTCCAGATAATATTTCGCATTTACTTTGACGCCAGGCTGAAAATGATTGGAGAGCGCCCATTTGTGGTTACAGTGCCCAAACGATTACCTGTGGCGGGTGCAGCCTCCTGGTGACCAATCAATGACTCAAATTCTCGTATGAACTATCGTTTTGGGTCTGACTTGTTGCTGCTTGGCGTGAGATCATGCGTCTTTGGGATCTTGTAAGTCTGGACTTTGAGATCCTTTTTCAGTACATGGCTGATGCTATTTTCAGACTCAGATATTTTCAGTTCTTTCGCCATTTGATTGGCACTTCGTCGGGGATTTCGCTCAAGTCGCTTCTTCACTGTTTGAACCATTTCACGTGACGTTGCAGTATTTTGATGACCACCTCCATTACACTTCGCGATGCTACCTGTATCATTGTAACGGATAATGGTGCGATGAACAAAAACTTTATTTGCTTTAAGATGCTCGAGCTCACAAACAATCGCTGGTTGTGATTTTCCAGCAAAATATAATATAATGCAATCCCACTTTTACGTTTGAAGTCCATTACTGGTTTTCTTTTTTCGCGTTTACTCTGGGCAAAATGCTTCCGCACGCTTGTAAACAATATTCAGATATTCAACTAACAGACAGCTGATGCCCGAGGGCCAACAGCTGCGCATCTGAAGGATCTGAAGTTGGTTACATTTCGAGTGCCGAACCCTGTACGAAGCTCAATGCGTGGCAAAATCAATGAAAAACGTAAGAAATTAAAAATGTGTACCTGCGATACTTAAGGGGTTATATACCTTGTGTTTTTCAAAAAAATCAAAATAAATTTTATTTCTTTATCGTAAAGTACAATCCCTTGAGAACATTTTCCAAAAATTTCATAGAGATCTGAGCAATAGATCGAAAGTTACAGCGTTTTAAATTGTGCGTCGTCACGTCCTGAGCGTACGGCCTCATGCGGCGCTTGAAACTTTAAACGCGATTATCTCAAAAACGTGTTTTTCCAAAAATGCTTTTGCGGTGGACGCGATTGCAAAAAAAGTATTCAACCGATTTTTATAATTTTTTTTTTTAAATTGTTCGCAATTGATGTCGCCTCTTAGTGAACGATCAACTTTTTATGTATAAATTTTTATTTTGCAGATATGAATTTTTTAATGCCAATTTTAGGACTGTAGAAGTGGAGTTTTTTAAAAACATGTTCCTATTTTCACAAAAATCAAAATATTTAATATATTGATCGTTCACTAAGAAGATATAACCCTATACTAATGAAATCTTTTCGATTTTTTGATTTCAGTTGACTTGGTGGACTTGAATCGCGTCCACCGCAAGCCTCTTCCAAAAAAAGGGTCTTGGGGGAAAACGCCATAACTCCGCCATTTTTAAATATTTTTACACAAACAAAGCCTTTTTTTTCTTTAAACATTGTAATATCCAATAATAAAAACTTTTATACAATAAAATTATTGCTACATATCTTTAAAAAAAACCCAACTTTCGCTAATTTCACCGGACCACAAGGTATATAACCCCTTAAACATTTTTTTTTTTAATGGAAATACTTTATTTGCAATCTATCTTAGAATACAGATATTCAGCAAAAGAGATCTTATTACCTAATGACAGCATAGTATTTACACTGGTGCAAAACTACATAGAAAACTATAGAATTTTTTCTTTTTACAATTCTTATGCATATTTTATGTTATTAGATTTAATTGTTTACTGGAAAATTGTATGACTTACTTCATGTATAACTTATATTAGAATTTAAAAATTTTTTTTAGCATTTTAACAATTTCATATTTAACTCTTTTTTTTTTTTTGGTTTATTATTATTATTATTAAATTGACAAATTTAAAGGAATGGCAAGTCTAAGACATGATTGCGCTTTAATCGTCTAATTTCATTGGTTGTGTCCAACAAGCAAATAGCATTTGTGTTTACATGATTTGACAATCGTTCAATGTATCTGTTAGAATATACTGAGATTTCTCTCTTAACAAATGGAATACCTAAATTCAAGTGTATGGCTTCGTTTGTGATAAACCAAGGTGCATTAACAAGTGTTCGTAAGGTCTTTGACTGGTAGCGTTGCAAAATCTCCACATTGGACTTACTAGCAGTTCCCCAAAGCTGTATACCGTAGGTCCATATAGGCTTCAATATAGCTTTATACAATCTAACCTTGTTTTCTAGACTAAGTTGAGATTTGCCACCAAGTAGCCAGTACATTCTTTTGGTTTTATTTTTAAGCTGTTGATGCTTAGCTTTGATATGATTTTTCCATGTGAGGCGTCGATCAAGATGCATTCCCAAGTACTTGACTGTGTCGCTAGTAGGAATTTGATGACCATTTAAATACACTGGAGGACATTGTTCTTTTCTTAGTGTAAATGTAACATGAATAGACTTTTCATGATTAATATTAATTTTTCATTTATTGAGCCAAGTTTCCTAAGTGTGTAACTGATTTTGTAGCAGGAAGGAGGCCTCTGCAGGGGACTGACTACTACTTCTACCTTTTCTGTTGTCGGCATGTCGTAAGTAAATATCGTATACAAGACTGGGCCTAAAACGCTCCCTGAGGCACACCTGCGTTGATACTATATATTTCAGATGACGCATCTTGGTGCTTTACATAAAAATGAATTATAAATGTGGCCCATTTGCCACATAGTCCCATACAAATGCATGTAAATACGTAGGGGTTCAGCCAGACTGAAGGCATGACTTTTTAAACCATAACCCAAATCTATTGATTGATCCTTTTGATATTTTCCACAGTACTTCGCGAAGTATCCCTTTTTAGCAATTCTATAGGGCTACAAAAAATAAAGAAAAAAATGTATAAGATGACAAAGTGGACGTTGTAGATCTGTTAATAATAGATTTCGTGTGGTCAATAGATTATTATGGAGGGATTCCCATTTCAAACGCCAAAAAATACGGTTTTGTTACGAATTTTTATTGGGAAAACTATTAGTTGAATCTTTTGGAAAATTTACAGCCATATTTATTATGCATTATACAAAATCAACTTCAATTTTTGGTCGATTTTCTGGAAAATTGTGGCTTTGACAACGCTCCAGGTGAATTTTCTATAAAAAATCCTGGTCGCTGGCCGCCACGATAGCTCAGCTCCAGGTTGTCTGAAAGGAAAAATTCAAATGGCATTTTACTCCTCATGAATATACTACTGTGGGCAAAAAGTAAGGTGAATTTATTTGTCAAACTTCGCGGGATTAAAATTTCGCTCTAGTTATTTTTTTCATGAGTTGGCAGCAACTGGGCCAACTTTCATGTGAATGTCATTATCAGTAATATATTTACGCTTGTGTTTACCAAACGACCAAGAGTGCATTTTTCGATATTTACAATGTCTGATTTGATTGAGCAGAGAAGTGCCATCAAATTTTGTTTGCGGAATGAAAGGCATTTGGTGATTCGACCATGTCGCAGAAAAATGTTTTTAAGTGGTACAAAGACTTCAAAGACGGTCGAGAACGTGTTGATGACTTGGAGCGCTCCGGACGACCATAGACGTCAACAGATGACCAACACGTCAATAAAGTGAAGAAGTTAGTGCTCAAAAATCGTCGGTTGACTGTTAAAGACCTTACTGATATTATCGGAATATCAGAAGGATCTGTGAAAACCATTTTGAAAGACCATTTGGGCCTACGAAAAGTCAAATCTCGTTCGGTACCGAAAACTATCAATTTCTTCGAAAAAAGTCGTCGCGTTGATGTGTGTGAAACAATGCTTTCAGACTATCAGGACAAGTTCAAATGCATCATTACGGGAGATGAGACTTGGATTTATGCTTACGACCCTGAAACAACCGACTAATCAAGCGAATATCGTGCTAAAGGCGAGGCCAGACCGAAAAGAGCACGTCAAAGTCGTTCAAAAATAAAGGTCATGATGACAGTTTTTTTCGATTTTCGTGGTGTGGTGGACTATGAATTCCTTCCACCTGGCCAAACTGTTAATAAGGAATATTATTTGAGCGTTATGCTTCGTTTACGTGAAGCAATTCGTCTAAAAAGACCCGAATTATGGGCCAACAACTCTTGATTTTTGCATCACAATAATGCACCGTCTCACACTGCACTGGTTCTTCGTGACCATTTCGCCAAAAATTCCACGCATATCGATCCGCAACCACCGTATTCACCTGATTTGGCTCCGTGTGACTTCTGGCTATTCCCAAAACTCAAGAGACCACTCCGGGGAACGCGTTTCGAGTCGATTGAGGAGATAAAAGCTGAATCGAAGAAGGTGCTGATGGCTATACCGGAGATGGACTATTTGGCATGTTTCGGGGATTGGAAAAATCGTAGGCATAAGTGTATTTCATCGAGAGGGGATTATTTTGAAGGTGATGAAATTGATTGACAAGAATAAATAAAGATTTTTCATTTTACAACCAAATTCACCTTACTTTTTGCCCACAGTAGTAGTTTCAGTATGAGCTATTGAAAATTTTTTTTTTTCGAAAATTAATATAACTGCGATGGTTAAAAGACAAATTGTTTTTTTCGCACATTTTTTCCTCGGATTTTTATTTATAAATTCTTATTCGGCTATTGCTCGCGCGTTTTCTCAGTATTATGGAGCGCGCCGAGATCATTGATCACGCATAACTTCATCAATCTAACGAATTTTGTCATGAAATTTTGCACAGAGTTCTTTGAAAGCATATAAAACAAGAATCGGTAAAAAAAAAATCAATTTTTTTAAGCCGGGAAATGGGTCATGATCATTACCTTATGATCATACCATTATATACAGTCACTTACACCTTATTTGATACAGATACAGAAAAACAGTGTATGCAGATATTTTATTGATTTTGTTTTTTATTTCTTTTCTGAACATAAAATACAAAGAAGTGTCCACTCTTTTCATTGTAATGCAAAAAAAAAAAAAAACCAAAAGAACAAAAAACACAGAGAATTCACGCCACAGCTTAAATGATGCAATTAAAAAAAAGCAACTGTTATTTCTAATTTTTTTAATTTTAATTTATTTATTATGATATTTTGTTGGATATCCTTTATTATCAATTACAGTTTACGTGGCATGGAGTCAACTAATGCTTCTGTGTATTCTTGCCCAATTTGGTTCCACTCGTCAAGCATCGCCTTTTTACGATCAGATTTGTTATGGACGTCATATTTTCTTATATTTGCCTTGAAAACTGGCCACAATCTTTCGATGACATTCAAATCTGGTGATTGTGGAGGAAGTCAACAATGTGGGGACATTTATATATTAACCAATTCTGTATTATTTGTGACTTGGGGTTAGGATACCAAATGCAAAATTTTAAATAAACATATTTGTTCATTGTTTCTTCGTTAAAGGTCAAATTTCCAACTCCAATGTATGCCAAAACGATGTCATGGTCATCGGCGTGTTTTATAGCAGCTCGCAAACTAGGTTGAGCTCCGTATTGGCCTCGCACCATACAAAAGGTGTGCCGTCTGGTTCAAATAAGTTTATTTTTACCTCGTCTAAAAAAACTACGGTCTTCCAAAGTGCTGGAGTCTTATTTAGATGATCACGCGCAAACTAAAATCTCTTACTTCAAGTCCTTGCACTTGCGAAAGATTTATTACGGGCTGTTCTGCCATTTAAATTTGCTTTCCTCAGTATTTTGGAGCGATTGTTGCTTTTTTTCTTCACTTAGCGTACTAATCACTCACACTCTTATATAGGGTGTTTTAATAAGAGGATGTTAATTTGATATTCAAAGAAAAATGCTATTTTTAATATAAATGATCGGGTGTTTATTTCATTGTAAAGAGGAAGGTATGCCGTTAATAGTGGAAAATAACATCAAGCAAATGCCCACCACGCCCACGCTTACAGGACAATATCCTTTTCATGAAACTTTCCATAACCGAATTGCAAAGTGGCTGCCCTATGTCCTCAATAGCCTCACGAATTCTATCTTTGAGGTCTTCAATCGACCCTGGGCTGTTGGCGTAGACCTTCTCTTTCACGTGGCCCCAAAGAAAAAAGTCACAAGGAGTTAAATCACAAGATCTCGGTGACCAATTGTGATCACTTCTTTGAGAGATAACTCCGTAAACTTTTCCGTAAAAGATCAATGGTTTCGTTGGTTGTGTGGCACGTAGCGCCGTATTGTTGAAAGTAAACGTTGTCCAGATCAATACCATCCAATTCCGGCCATAAAAAATCGTTCATCATCTCTCGACAGCTCAATACATTCTTCTGTAACACTTGTTATTGGAAAACCCTTACAAGGTGAGGTCCAAAATAAACAAGACTGGCGTCATAAAAATGTGTTTGAAGTTATATCCCTAGCTGACTTCCAGTGAAAGCTTGGTGACATTCGGTTCAGTGGAAGCCAAGATATTGTGTTTGTGTCATCGGTACAAAAATGAGTTTCGAACAAAGAGCTAATATCAAATTTTGTTTTAAAATCGGTAAAACGTTTACCGAAACATTTGAATTGATGAAAAAAGTTTATGGCGATGATTCTTTATCTCCTCCCAGAGTTCATGAGTGGTTTACACGCTTCAGAGATGGTTGTGAGGACATAAATTACAATAAACAAAATCAGTAATCACCGAAAACTCCATCGAAATTGTTCGTAAATTTTTCAAAAATGAACCCAAATCATAGTTGAAATTCATGGAATCGGAGTTGATGATCTCCAAAACATCGATTTACCACATTTTAATTGATCATTTGGGCTTACGAGAGGTCTGTGCAGGTTTCATTCCGCACAAGTTGACTGAGGACCAAAAATTGCTCAGAATTCCTCCCAGAACTTCCTTTACAACATTGTAACTGGTGATGAAACGTGGCGTCTCCAACATGAACCTGAAACTAAGCGTTAAAGTGCCGAATGGAAGGCCCCAGACGAGCCACCACCCAAAAAATCGCGTTTGGAGAAGTCAAAAATCAAGTCGATGCTCATTTGTTTTTACGTTTCCAAGAGATTTGGTCACCTGGAGTTCGTTCCAATGGGCCAAACCGTCAATGCAATTTTCTCTCTTGGCGTTTTGAAGCATTTGTTGCATCGCGTTTGTCGAATTCGCCCTAAATACCGCGCAGGAGGAAGATTGCGCTTATTGCATGGCATTGCACCATCTCATAGATCCACTCTTGTGGCTGACTTTTTGACTAGAAATCGCATGTTAACCATCAATCACTCACCGTAATCGCCTGATATGGCTCCCATGAAAGGAAAGCGTTTTGCGTCCGTAGAGGTCCCCCAAAAGGCTTGTTCCGACATCCTGAAGGACATTCCCATCAATGATAGCGCAAAACAGTGTATCGATGCCAGAGGGGACTATTTTGAATATATAAACTCGAAGTTATCAGAACAAAGCTCCTGTCGTTTCTATTTTAGCTCAATCTTGTTTATTTTGGACTTTATCGTGTATTTGAAGCCTGTCGTCCTTTATTCACCACAAGATTTTCATGCGTAAGGCGTTCAATAACACTAGTTTACACCAAAAAGGCGTTTTTTAAAGTAATTGGAGGTCGCTGAAACCAAAAATGAGTTTTATTTTTTTTTTTCAAAGAACGGTTTCCGAGATATTCCCAAAAAACCGGTTTTTTGGACAATAGTGCAGTTATTACCTGCAATCTCGAAAACAGTGCGCGCTATTTCGTTGAAGTACATAAACTTCGAAAGGCACACATATAACCTACATGGCAATATATAATTTGTGTCAATGGAAGTCGTAGTTTTCGCAAAACAGCTGTTGAAAGTTAAAAAAAAGGCATTTTTGACGTTTTTTACTAAATTATCAAAGTTTATTAACTTTTTTCTGTAAAAAAAAATTTTTTATATCGACATAAGATAGGTTTTCTGAAAGACAATTTTCTCACGTACATTTGAAGCCTAAGTTTGTCTGAATCGATGAAAAATTGTACAAGTTATGACCCATAAAGTCAACACGTGTGATTTTGCAGCTTTTGACTTGGCTATGTTTGAGGTCGAAAATACGCTTTTACTCTCGAACTTCTTCTTTTATGTTGCACGGAATCTTCACGAAGTTGCATCCAGCAGTAGTCGCTCATCAAATTCGGAGGAAAAAAATCCAAATGACTGTGAAGTAGGTGCATTTTTAACGACATGCGAGCCCCTGTTAACAAAAACAAAGTTAATTGTAAATTTTGCAATAATTTTCCACTTAATTTATATGATAAATATATTTTGGAGTATGTACGTTTTACAATACTAACCAATAGTTTTAAAGTATTTCATCATTGTATGAATCAATTGACGGCCGTTGTTTTCGATGCGATATTCCTTTTTTAAAATGCTCCAAAACTAACTCCGAAGTACGAGGTTAAAAAAAAAAATAAGCGTAGATAAAATTTATTATTGCTTTATGTCAAACTCACTACAAACTCTAACATACTAAATATTATATACTTGTACACCTTCGTTCGTTGAAAGTTGCGCAGGGAATAACGGTACTGCTAACTGTATCATTTAAGCTGTGGCGTGAATTCTCTGTATGCTTTTTTTCGGATTACATTGAAATGAGTGAACACTTTTTTTGTATTTTATTTTGAGAAATGAAATAGAAGAAAATAAAAAAAATACCGGCATACTCTGTTTTTCCATTTTCGCAAAATATTTTGAAATATTGCACTAGTTTGCAATCGCTCTTTTTATGTTGTAAAATTATGGTTTTTGCCATATTTATATTTACGGAAGTTATTAGCGCTGCTTTACAAATTTAGTAGCCATAAGTTTTACGTTTTTTTAAAGTTAGGATATTTTTTCCTATTACTCCTGGATCTGCTAACTACAGTTTGATCAAAATCACGCATTGTAGAATTTTGAATTTGAATTTCCATATAAAATTAATTGCATTTTAAATTGCATTGGCTTGTCAATGTTAATAAATTCCTACAACTAAATATTATCACCAACCAGCAGCAGTGGGGAAATGCCCAGAAGGTATTCTCTACATAGTGGGGAAATGCGAATTCACAGTAATCAGAGAACGTTAATGTATGCGGTCTCTGCAGTAATGACCAACAAGTGATTCAAAACGAAAACACAAAAATTCTTACAGCAGCAGCCAACAACAATAGATAACAGCTAACATAGTCAGTTAATTAGAAATGCAATATTTTAAGCAGTTTTGACCACCTTACTTTTTTCTCTTTTTTTGTAATTTTCATAATTTTTATAAAAACATGGTTCATTCTACAAGAAATATCATATAAATCAAAGTTTCAAACTTTGTACAAGACTAATAAAAATTCGACAACTTTTCATTGAAATTTCGAACTTTTTAATCATTTTTTTTGTATTGTGAGATTAAATATGTTAGGTATGCTTTGCAACCTTTTAGGATTTACGCACAAAGTGTGCCATGACTTTTCCCATAATAACGGGTGATTTTTTAGCTATTATCTTTTTAAACAGTTGGTTTAAACAGCTGGCGCACGTTTCGTGTTTCACTAGACAGGGCTAGTATACTGGGGCGACAGCCCTTGGCCGGGAAAAACCCGAGCCATTCCGGTACGTAGAACCGGCTGCCATGGGAACGTCGCACGTTTCGTGTTTCGTTTCACTGTCAAACATCTTCAGTTTGGTCTATAATTTAACCATAAATCGTCTTACAAAACGTATAAAAATGCGTATTATGTTAAAAAAAATCGAATGGTCTAAAAATTGTGTGCAGCGACGAAGCTCATTTTTGGATCAATGGGTACGTAAATAAGCAGAATTGTCGATTTTGGAGTGAAGATCAGCCAGAAGAATTGCAAGAGCCACCAATGTATCCAGAAAAGGTCACAGTTTGGTGCGGTTTATGGGTTGGAGATATCACTGGACCGTACTTCTTCAAAGATGCTGCGAATCGTAACGTAACTGTGAATGGCAACCGTGAGCGCTACCGTGAAATGATATCCAACTTTTTTTTGGCCAAAATGCAAGAGTTTGACTTGACATGTGGTTTCAGCAATACGGTGCCACATGCTACACAGCACGCGTAACAATGGACTTATTGAGAGGCGAGTTCGGTGAACATTTTATTTCACGTTCGGGACCTGTCAATTGGCCACCCAGATGGTGCGATATAACGCCTTTAGATTATTTTTTGTGGGGCTATGTTAAAGCTCATGTCTATTCAGACAAGCCTGCTTCAATTAACGCACTGGAAGACAACATTAAAGCATTTAAATGTGAGATACCGGCCGAAACATTGGAAAGAGTATAATAAAATTAGACTAAGCGGATAGACCATTTGAAGCGCTGTCGCGGTCAACATTTGCATAAAATAATCTTCAAACATTAAATTATATGGACTGTACTATCGATTTAAATAAAAATGTCATGCGTTTTTCTGAAGTTTACGTGGGTTTTTTTTTTTAAACTTTCCTATAGCTCTTAAAAAATCACGCTTTACAATTTATTCTTGTAATCAGAAGTTTACTATACTAGCGACACATTTGCAAAATGCAGTGGTCACTTTGGTAGCCGCATTTGAAATTAGTTCTACAAGGTCCAAAATAAACAAGATTGAGCTAAAATAGAAACGACAGTAGCTTTGTTCTGATAACTTCGAGTTTATTTATTCAAAATAGTCCCCTCAGGCCTCGATACACTGTTTTACGCGATCTAAAAACTTTTCGAAGGAGTGTTTCAGGTCATTGACCGGAATGCCCTTCAGGATGTCGGTACTAGCCTTTTGGGTGACCTCTACAAATGACCATCGACTTGATTTTTGACTTCTCCAAACGCGATTTTTTGGGCTGGTGGCTCGTCTGGGGCCTTCCATTCGGCACTTTCACGCTTAGTTTCAGGTTCATGTTGGAAACACCACGTTTCATCACCAGTTACAATGTTGTAAAGGAAGTTCATGTCTTTTCTCGCCTTGTTAATGAGGTCTTTCGAATGTTGAATTCTGAGCAATTTTTGGTCCTCAGTCAACTTGTGCGGAATGAAACCTGCACAGACCTTTCGTAAGCCCAAATGATCAGTTAAAATGCGATAAATCGATGTTTTGGAGATATTCAACTCCGATTCCATGAAATTCAACTATGATTTGGGTTCATTTTTGAAAAATTTACGAACAATTTCGATGGAGTTTTCGGTGATTACTGATTTTGTTCATTATTATTTATGCCCTCACAACCATCTCTGAAACGGTTTTTGTCTGATCTCTATTGCTTATGTGATGTGTGCGGATTTTTGTTTCCAGTAATGACCATAAATTCTCGATGACGTTCATGTCAGGTGATTGAGCCGGTGGTTGCATTAAATGCGGACAGTTCCCTATGAGCCATGTCTGCACGGTTGCCGCCTTACGTTTAGGGTCATTGTCCTGGTGAAAACGGAAATCTTGAGGTATTCCAAGTTTCGCAGCACTTTGGCGTAGATTATCGTTTAGAATATTGAGGTACATTGGTTTGTCCATAATACCCTCGACAAACACTAAATTGCCTACTCCGGCTGCTGACATATTATACATTCCCATACCATTATACTGCCACCACCATGCTTCACAGTCGGTTTTATGTTGCTTTGTGGTGCTCTGTATTGGGTTTCCGCCAGACGTAAGACATTCCATCTGAGCCGAATGGGCTGAATTTGGACTCGTCAGAAAACACTACCGTTTTCCGGAAATCAAAATCTTTAATTTCGAGCGGTGAAGGCAACTCGGCTCAATTGATTTTTTTTTTATTTATTATGGCTTCTTTCGTGCTACTCGGCCATTAAAGTCCTTTTCACGTAGTACCCGTCGCCTGTTTCGCCGCAACATGATTTGCCCACTTTCCGCTGAATTTCGTTTAGCAGTTTTGGAGGCGATAGCATTGGGTTTTCTTTTATTTTTCGAACAATTAAACGCTCATCGCGTTCGTCAAAAACTTTATTTGGGGCATATCGTCTTTATTTTGCACCCGATTTTCATAAACGAAGCGTTCAATGATACTTTGTGCTGTAGCACTACTCAAACAAACTATTTTTCGCTGCAACTTTCCGCTTGGAAAATGCTTGATGACCAGTTCTCGCCATTCAACGTTAGAACGCCGGTCCATTTTTTATATATTTTTATATTGTCCACTTGGCGATCACAAGCATACCAAAAATTGCATAGAACAATAACTGTGCTCTAGTTACATAAATTAGTTAGATCAAAATATCGTTAACCAATCGACTAGCCACCGCCACAACATAAACAAGTGCTTGCATCAAATAAGCTGTGAGCAAAGATACCGAATTTTGGTTGCATTTCATACCGTAGCGTGAGTGGGACTGCATTTCCAGAACTCTGCTCTACTCATTATGTTAGCAAATCATTTAACTAAATATTGGGTAGTCGAAAAAGTATTTTCGTATTTTGTCAATAGATGTCGTTGGAGTCATCTATCTCCAGTGCTACCAATCACATTATGTCATATCATATGGTGTTAGAAAGGTGACATTTTAAGCTTCATTTAACCAAAAACAAATTAAATTCGGAGAAGTTGAAAAAAAGTTATAGCTGTTCAAAAATAAATGAAAATAATGAAGAAATTCGGTATATTTTGAAATTTTTGTATAAAAAAGGGAAGAATGCCACTGATACTGTATCAGTTCGTGTAGCACAACAATGGTTCGCTCGCTTCCGTTCTGGAAATTTCGATGTGAAAGATGCACCTCGCTCCGGTCGACCTATCGTTGAAAAAGTCGATGAAATTATGGAAAAGATTGACCAGGCGGTCCATAAGCTGCCATCACATCGCCAAGGCACTAAACATTCATCATCAAACGGTTTTGAACCATTTACAAAAGGCTGGTTACAAAAAGAAGCTCGATGTTTGGGTACCACATGAATTGTCTGTGAAAAATTAAATGGACCGAATTGACATCTGCGATTCTTTGCTGCAACGAAATGAAATCGAACCATTTCTGAAGCGGATCAAATACGACAATAATGTGCGAAAAAGATCATGGTGCAAGGGTGGTGAAGCTCAACAAATGGTCGCAAAGCCAGGATTGACGCCTCGAAAGGTTATGCTGTGTGTTTGGTGGGATTGGAAAGGAATCATCCACTATGAGCCGTTCCAGCCTGCTCGAACGATTGATTCTACACTTTACTGTCAACAACTGATGAGATTGAAGCAAGCAATCGAAAAAAACGGCCAGAACTGATCAGCAGAAAGGGCGTCGTCTTCCATCAGGACAACGCTAGGCCACACACATCTTTGATGGCTTGGCAAAAACTGGGAGAGCTTGGCTGGGAAGTTTTGACTTTGCACCATCGGACTATGCAGAACTCCCTTAATGGAGTAAAGGGGGCTTGAAGAGAAGCCTGTGAAAATTACTTGCCGCAGTTTTTCGCCGAGAAACTACAAAAGTTTTACACTGATGGAATAATGTCTCTAGAAGAAAAATGGCAAAAGGTGGTACATATTTGGTTTAATAAAGTTCATTATAAATATAAAAAAAAATGAGTTGAAGTTTGATTAGAAATACGAAAAGACTTTTTTGTCTACACAATATTTACGTTAAAATTTTTTTTTAATTGCGAAAATTTTTCATTCTGGAATAATTTAAATTCATAAAGTGAAACTGCATGAAATAAGCTGTGAGCCACTGTATATAAAAAACTACTAAATTAGTGAGTATTTCAATTCACATACCTAATCATACGCATACAATAAGTGCTTAAAATCCATTATTTTCACTTTTTTAACAAATATTCTTGGGAAAATATTTTTTAAATTAAATTCCGCATAGCCTTGCCGTATCGTTCATGTGTTTCACGTGATCAAATGTGTGAGTCACTGTATACTGCATATTTTCTCTCCTAGTAGTGAATAGTTACTAGTGCATTTGGTTATCTCGATTTGGTTCTCTTCATAATTTAATAGCAGTTTATAAATACAGTTAATAAATTACAAGTTCGGTCATAAAAGTTGTGTGGGTTTCCCAAACGAAAATTTATTAGGGCTTAGTTTTGGTTGTCGACATTTGGCGAACATACAAACATTTATTATTAGATACCGAAGATGGTGAGAAGCGTACAAGTATACACACGTGTCTATGCGTGCCCTGCGCGGAAAAGCGAAACTAGTATAGAAAAATTCCAGTTCAGAGGCTGGTATTTAATAAAAGAAATCAAACCAGTTCGTTATTGACTAGAATAATACCAGTAGTAAAATATCAATTTGCCTGCAAATTAGTTTCTTTTTTTAGATAAAAAAGTTTAACACTCGCCTATGGGCACACATATCTCTCTACCCGCAAACTGGAGCTTAAGGGTCGCACCAGGGCATACTTTCCAAGTGCGCGGGATTCGAACTGGGGGGAAATCTGTACCGCGGCTGTTACTTCTGTCTTCACTGACGGCTCCAAGATGGAATCGGTAGTTGGAGCAGGAATTTTCTCTAAATCAGTCAATTCATCTATTGCCTTAAAACTGCCGAATACTGGCAATGTTTTTCAGGAAGAAGTCTTTGCGATCTTGCAGGCATGCAGAGTGCTTATGGAATGGACTTGTGCATGGTCAAGCTACAATCAAGGCACTAACGATACCTTGGTGCAGATCCAAATTGGTCAACTCCTGCAAGGATGAGATCATATATTTTGGGTGTGCCGGTAAATCGCTCTGGTGTGGGTTCCAGGACATTAAAGTGGAGTTGCACAACTTATTTCTCAGAAAAGTGCACGACTGAGGAAATTCCATTTCTGCGTGTGTTATTTAGAAAATCCTACCCTAATCCCCCAGTACAATAGACACAGGACTCAGAAAGTTCCGCGCCACTCAATTTCCAAGCTCGTAGCTGTGCTTACCGGTCATTGAACGAACGGCACACACGCAGAAAAGCTAGGTTTGCCATTTAATCCTCATTCCGGAAGCTGTGGGGACCTTTCAGTGAAGTATACTTCTTCTTCTTCTTAGAATCACAGTCCTTGTTGAACCATTGATTCATTCACAACCTTGCGCGATCTGTCTTTTACTAAGGATACCTTCTTCCATTGCTGCACTTTTAGTTCTTCAAGATCAAATTCCACGCCTTCGAGCCATCTCTCTCTGCGCCGTCCTTTTCTTCGGCATCCAACAGAGCGTAATTTAACTGTCTGTCGAGTTGTTCTCTCCTTGGACGTTCTAAACACTTGTCCCTTTGACACCTCGGCTACTGGATGCCCTTGCTTCGGCAGCATGGGGCAGTGCTCCAGCCTAAATTGCATCAACCTTTTCCGTTATATCAACAGCTCTGGTGGAAGTCTCATAATGTATAAATCTCATGTTTCAAAAATATATATTTTCTTTTTGTCGGGACAACTAACAAGTACAGCTCTCATACATTAATTAAGTCCATTGTACTACACTTGGATTCCCTTTTAATTTTTTTTAAATCTAGCCGATCGCCGAAGAAATCTGAGTAGATCTTGTGGTGCGAATGAGCCAAGATGGTCGTTTCTTAGCACATCAGTGCCAAAGACCTCAAACGTGACTCGAGCGAAGGCGGTGCAGACGCACAGGAAGTGGTCCGCCGTCTCATCCTCCTCTTCACATGCTGGGCAGAGTGCACAGTCTGAGATGCCCACCTTTTCCATGTGCTTCGCCCTCAGAAAGTGGCCCGTCATCAGTCCAACCAGCCGTCTGCACTCTCTTCTGCTTAATGACAGAAGGGTTTGCGACAGTCAATCGGACAAGACAGGTAACATCAGTTTAGTCCATCTACAGCCAATCTTAGACTGCCAAGTTCGCTTGTGAGCTGTAGTTACCCATTTGCTAAACGTGGCCTTGATAGCCACAGAAGGGAGTGGCAAAACGGGCTCTGGGCCAAAGAAGTTGGCCTCAGAGCGCATCTTAGCTAAGGAGTCAGAGGTCTTGTTATCCACGATTCCCACGTGTCCCGGGACCCATGTCAGCATCAGGCTATTATGTCTACCGACATAGTTCAGCTTGGATTTACAGGACTCGACTATCCCTGATGTGGTTGGGGGGCTGTCTAAGGCCATAAGCGCAGCTTGGCTGTCACTGCAGACACATATAGATCTGCCTCTCCATTGGTTTTCCCCAAAAAAGTTCATCGCTTCTTGAACTGTATACACCTCCGCTTGAAACACAGATGCATGCATTCCAAGAGCAAAGTGCAGTTTTATCCTGCTGGATTCCATGTAGACCCCAGAGCCGGAGCCATGCTCGGTCCTGGAGGCATCCGTGAAAATGCGGAAACAGTGTTTGTCGGGCTCATTTATAATAATTTTTAGATAAAATCAAAACCATTTTTATATCAGAGAGACATCAGAGACATCGATGCACAACATTCAAAAATTAGTCACATTGAATGTACGAAATCGCTGATATGGGCGTTTGAATTGTTAGCGGCGAAGACTACTTCTGTTGCCTTGGTTTTTTGTACTTATTTTGAAAACGAAGAATGTCCCAAAATCAACTTTAGTACCAATTCTAGGACTAATCAAGCGTTATAAGTTAGGCATATATTCTAAATAATAAAAAGAAACCTGTAGATTTTTCAGTTCGAATCCGTACTAAGGTCACGTTCCACATGATGGAAATGTCCTTATGTATATGTGAATTTATGACATCTTCTAACTGAATAGACTGTCCGGGACTTCTGTACAAAATATTTAAACCAAGCGGATATCCCTTAATTAGATTCCCAGATGTATAAAAATCTCGAACATTTGTAAAAATTTGAGTTTAAATTATTATTATTAAAATAAAACAACTGCAACTCTATCTGTTCAATATTAAAGCACAAAATAAAGCCACAAAAGTCATGAGACCAGAAGTGTGAGTGAAACTCGCTGCGCTATTAAGCTGTGAATCGATCCATTTCGCCCAATAGGAAACATTTGTATAGACACCTGGTAGGCTTGGTAGTGCGCATCCGATTCCCCACGACACAATACCAGCCAATTGTTCATTGCACACCAGTGGACCACCAGAATCACCGCTGCATGCATCACGCTCGCCCTCCGAATAGCCAGCGCAAAGCATCCCTTCACGGATCAAGCCCTGCGAGAAACTCGTATTGCTGGCACACACGTCGAAATCTATGATGGGCACATCCACCGTCAGCAAGTAATCGGACAGAGTACCCTAAAAAATAGCGATCAAATTGTGCTTTATAATGACAAGGGCGAATAATTATAATAGACGTACATTTTCAGTTTGGCCCCAGCCCGTCACCTGACAAACAGTGCCGGCAGCCACTGGCTCCGTAGTTATATTAATAGCCTGGGCTCGAGTGTACGTCTCTGGCACTGAATCGTTTAGGAACACCAAAGCAATATCAGACTCATAGGTGGATAAATTAAAGTAGCTCACATTGTAAACGACTTCTGCAATGTCAAATACGAGCGTGTAATTATTGCGTTCGAAGCGATCCAAATTGCCCATAACGACAATGAAGTCTGTGGCCGGACGGAATGAGCCATTGTTGATGTTGTAACTGAGCGATGGAAAAGGAACAAATTATTTGTGGAATGCAAGTTTTTTTTATTAAATTAAATTAAAATAGAGTTAAAAATATTAAAATTAAAAAAATACATAAAATAAAATAAGAAAGGAAAGTTAAAGAAAATTAAAGAATTTAACATTAAAATTAAATTAGGCGAAATAAAACAAAATAAAATAAAGTAGAATGAAGCAGAAAATAAAATAAAGAGAAAATCAATTAAAATGAAATAATTCAAAATAAAATAAAATTAAAATATTAAATTAAACAAAATTAAAATAAAGTTTAATAAAATGAAATACAGATAAAATTAAAATTAAATAAAAAAATTAATTTAACTAAATAGATAAAATAAAATAAAATAAAATTAAAATTAAAATTTAAGTAAAATAAAAATTAAAATAATAAAATAAAATAAAATAGAGTAGAATGAAACCGGAACAAAATAAAGAGAAATTCAATTAAAAATGTTAAAATAAATTTCACAAAATTAAATTAAATTATTAGTCGAAATAAAAAAATGAAAAAATTAACTCAAACTAAATTAAAACAAAGTTAAATAAAATTGGAAAAAAATTAATTTAATTAAATTAGATGAAATAAAATAAAATAAAATAAAATAAAATATGCCCGCAAGGGCATCTCTCATTAGAGTGTTGACGGGCATGACAACCCCGCGGCTCCTAGTCACGACCCCGCACGGACATCCCTCACCGAGGGGTGCTGGAAGTAACGACTCCACGGCTTCGAAGTTTCAGCGAAGAAGAAAACAGCCCGCTAAAATGCCTAACATGCCGGCTGTGTGAATGCATGTCTGAAGGACACAGTTAACCCAGAAGGAAATCTGTAAACCACCTGGCAGAAGGTTTAAAATGCAATTACCCGTTTCGAAAAACGGAGAGCCGAATTATAGAGGAATCTAATGATTGCAGCCGAGTGAGGATATTCGCTCAAGTGTCGGCAGAAGCCACGGCGATGGGCTCTGCTCATCGACATTAGATAGCGTGGTCGCCAGTGGTACAACAACAACAACACGAAAACTCCAACACTGTGACAATTGTTCCTCAAGTTAATCTTGGGACCACAAGAGCAGGCCGTGTTAGACGGCGTATTCAATGAACAACGGAAATGAATGAATATGTCCTGCGCTGCTACTACATCTCTACAAATTGTGAAGAACCGGAGCACATGACGACCTATCGTGAGAGAATGCTAGACCTGTTTCTAAGAAGATACAGACATTTGAATGGGAATCTTAGAAAATAGCCTTGCTACAAAAAAAAGGGCAATCTTTCAACACGAATATGTGAGAAAAGAAAAGCAAGAGCAAATTAAAAGTGCAATACGCAACGAGCTACGAGGTGTGGAAAGAAGCGAAGAAGAAATAATACCAGATATAACCGAGGGACGCAACCCACAGCCTGAAAATTTAGCGGAATTTACCAACTTACGACCTGAAATTAACTTGATTTATGAAAGTACTGAAAGCGATAGTCCAGAAACTAATGAAGAACGGCGAATTATGAAGGTATGGATCCTTTACAAAGACCAAGGATACCCCGGATCGGAAGGTTAAACGAAGTGGTAAAAACACTTAACTCAAAATTCTGCCAGCATATGTCGCCAATAGCACCAACTTGGAATATGTTAACACTCTTCTCTACTCTTACTACTGTACGATCATTGGGGAAGCACCCAAAGTTACAGACATTTAAAAATACAACAACACAAAAAACGCCAGTAGTCCCCAGGTGGCAAAGAAGACTCGAAACACGAATTGCCGGTCTAAGAGAATCTATAGGGAGGCTTACTTCATTTAAAAATGGGGCTAAATCTAAAAGGTTGTTAAGGCATGTATCTAGAAGCATCGCGCCGCTTAAACCTCAGACTGTAGAAATTGACCAACTGTCGGAGATAATTGATAGGAAAGTGCAGCAACTCGCCGCTTACTCAAAACGATTAAGAAGATACCTCAAAAGTAATCAGAGACGGAAGGAAAACCAGCTTTTTCACAAAAATCAAAAGAGCTTTTATAGAAATCTGGAACAAAAAAGCAATGCGGAATCTCAGACATCGTATCCACAACAACAAGATATAGAGAAGTTTTGGGAGAAAATATGGGCACAAGCAGAACACTTCAATGCTGATGCGAATTGGTTAGCCAATGAAAAAGAAAAATCGGACAACGTAGCACCAATGCACTTCTGCGACATTACAGCAGAGGAAATAAAGATTAGTATATGTACTACAGCTAACTGGAAATCCCCTGGACTCGAGCAGCTACACAACATCTGGCTTAAAAAGCTTTCAGTAATGCATGAAGCACATTTTTCTAATAGCGGTCGCCCCTCGGCAGGCAATGGCAAACCTCCGAGTGTATTTCTGCCATGAAAAAGCTCCTCATAAAAATATCTGCCGTTCGGAGTCGGCTTGAAACTGTAGGTCCCTCCATTTGTGGAACAACATCAAAACGCACACCACAAATAGGAGAAGGAACTCGGCCAAACACCTAACAAAAGTGTACGCGCCAATTATTTATTTTATTAATGCACGAAGCACTCACAAGATGCTACAACGAGCTGTTGAAAAATACAGCTATCATCCCAGAATTCCTCACAGCCGGAGTGACCTATCTCCTCCCAAAGGACACACCATCTGCTGATCCAGCAAAATATCGCCCAATTACTTGCTTAAGTACCACATACAAGCTCTTGACAAAAATTATTGCTAATCGAATATACGAGCATTGTGAAATTAACGGCATTTTATGTGAAGAACAGAAAGGTTGCAGGAAGCGCACAATGGGCTGTAAAGATCAGCTTATTATAGACACTGTAATAACAGGAGTAGCTCTGAGAAGAAGGCGGAACTTAAGCGTTGCGTTTATTGACTACAAAAAAGCTTTTGATTCAATGCCGCATGATTACCTATTAGAAATATTAAGAATTTACAAAATCGATGCTGCCACTGTTGCCCTCTTGGGTCGCATAATGAGCAAGTGGAATACTAAACTGGTTTTAAATGGAACTGTTTCAAAACAGATTTCATTCAAACGTGGTATATTCCAAGGGGATGCCTTAAGCCCCCTATGGTTCTGCATTGGCCTCAACCCACTGAGCAGGCTTCTCACGCATCAGCAAAACGGCTTTACACTCAAAACAGAAATAAGAGAGCACACGTCCATCTTCTATATATTTGTTGAAACTTTACGCAAACAAAAAGCAAAAGCTTTATGAGCTGATAGACGCCACTAAAACTTTTAGTGATGACGTGAGAATGGAATTTGGAACAGATAAGTGCAAATTAATACATCTGGTTAGAGGTCAGCTTGATGAAACCGAAGAAAACTACGCAGTAGATCAAAATATTATTATAGACAACTTGCATAGCAGCGAATCTTATAAATATTTAGGATTTCTGCAACTTAAAGGAATCAACCACACGCTAGTAAAGCAAAACCTCATTAAAAAATTTCAGGCACGACTGAAAGCTATATTAAAAACTAGTCTGAACAGTGGAAATAAATGCAAGGCAATCAATACCTGGGCCATACCCCTTTTGACATACTCGTTTGGAGTAATAAAATGGTCTCAGACAGACATCCTTCGGATTGAAACGCTGATACGCACCACTTTCACAAAGTTCCAAAGCCATTACCCTCAAAGCGCTGTGGAAAGAATATCGCTTCCTCGAAACATTGGAGGGAGAGGAATCATTAATATAGCGCGTCTACACTTCTCGCAAACTTTAAAGCTACGTACATATTTTCTAAGCAGCGAGTCTCATCTATTTAAAGCTATAGCTACGGCAGATAACGGCTTTACCCCGCTAAGTCTGATGTAGCAGGATTTCCCAGTACCTGAGGGGGTTAAATCCCCAGCAGAAATGATCGCAGCATGGAAGGCAAAAACAATACACGGTGCCCATCCGCATGATCTCGAAATGGAATGGATCGACGCACAATCATCCAATTTATGATTGAAAAAAGGAAAACTATTTTCTGAAACAGAAGGTTTCGCAATCGCTATCCAAGACCGAGTTATTCCAACAAGGAATTTCCGAAGGTCGATACATGGCGAGGCAATAGAAGATAGGTGCCGAAGGTGCGGCATTTACGGCGAAACAATCGACCATATAATTGCTGGATGTAGCGTACTTGCCCCCCGTGAATATGTCATGAGACAAACAACCAGCTGCCAACAAACCTGACATTATCTTGTTCGACAAGATAAATAAAACGATCGAAGTAATCGATATAGCGGTGCCCCTTAATCGCAACATCCAAAGCACATACTCCACCAAAGTATCGAAGTATGCAGCTTTGGCCATAGAACTGAAACGAATGTACAAAGCGAGGGAAGTGAATATAATTCCAATAATTATATCGTCCACTAGATTAGTGCTTTAGCATTTAATAAAAAACTTGAAGAAGTATGACTGCCAACACCTCTTAGAAGACATGCAGAAGTCGACCATACTGGACACATGTGCAATAGTTCGTAGATTTTTAAATATTTAAGCAATAGCAATCGCATGGGCGTAGAACTTGGACTACGCTCCACCAGAGCACAATCCCTTGAAAATTTTATCCGGGATGTGTAATCTCCGGCAATAGCCGAGATGGATTAAGCTCAATAAAATAAAATAAAATAAAATATATATATATTTAATTGTAATATTTTGTACCTGTTATAAATTATTGGCTTGCAGCAAAGCTGTCGCCAATTAATGTAAAACACTCCTTTTTTGGGATGCAATAAAAAATAAATAAAAAAAAATAAAGAAATAAAATAAAATAAAATAAAATAAAATAAAATAAAATAAAATAAAATAAAATAAAATAAAATAAAATAAAATTAAATTAAATTAAATAAAATGAAATGAAATGAAATGAAATAAAATAAAATAAAAATTATCATCTCAGCCCACGGACCAGTGCATAAAAACTTAGCAGACAACGTGAAAACTCTTCAACTCCCAGAATATTTAATTTTCGACATGCAGAAAGCAGCTTTACTCAATTCTTGTCATATAGTCCGAAACTTTTTACAGTAAACGTTTTTCTTGTTAGTAAATGTGTTAACTATTTTGTATAATATTTACAAATATATTTAATTGTAATATTTTGTACCTGTTATAAATTATTGGCTTGCAGCTAAGCTGCCGCCAATTAATGTAAAACACTCCGTTTTTGGGATGCAATAAAAATAAAATAAAATAAAATAAAATAAAATAAAATAAAATAAAATAAAATAAAATAAAATAAAATAAAATAAAATAAAATAATATAAAATAAAATAAAATAAAATAAAATAAAATAAAATAAAATAAAATAAAATAAAATAAAATAAAATAAAGTAAAATAAAATAAAATAAAATAAAATAAAATAAAATAAAATAAAATAAAATAAAATAAAATAAAATAAAATAAAATAAAATAAAATAAAATAAAATAAAATAAAATAAAATAAAATAAAATAAAATAAAATAAAATAAAATAAAATAAAATAAAATAAAATAAAATAAAATAAAATAAAATAAAATAAAATAAAATAAAATAAAATAAAATAAAATAAAATAAAATAAAATAAAATAAAATAAAATAAAATAAAATAAAATAAAATAAAATAAAATGAAATGAAATGAAATGAAATGAAATAAAATTAAAATTAAATTAGGCTAATAAAACGAAATAAGACAAAATTAAGTTGAATTCAATTAAAATAAAGTGAGTTAAAAAGAATTAATTTAGAATAAATTTGAATCAAATTAAGAAACGGTAACAAATAAAATAAAGAGAATTTAAATAAAATAAAATAAAGCACAATAAATTAAATAGACTAATAAAGTAAAATAATTCACATTAAAATAAAATAAAACTAAATTCAATTAAAATAAAGTGAAATAAAAATTATATCAAAATAAACTTATTTAATTAAATTAAATGGAAGGAATAAACTAAAATTAATATACAGAAATTAAATTAGATTAGATAAAATAAAATTAATTAAATTATAAAATAAGTTGATTTAAAAATATTAAATACAATTATTTAAAATAAAGAGAAATTAAACAAATTCAAAAAGATTAAACAAATAAAAAAATAACAAATAAAATAAAATACTTTTAAATTAAATTAAACTTATAAAAAAAAATCAAATTAAAATAAAATTAAGTGAAAATAAAACTGAATCAAATTAAGTTAAAATTAATTGAAATAAAAGAAGATAAAAAATTATATTACAATAAATTTACTTTATATAAATATTAAAGTAAACATAAAAAATAAAATATGTTTAAATTAAGTAGGCTAATAAAATAAATTAAATCAAAATAAATCGAACTAAAATAAAATCAAACTAAGTTAAATTAAATAAAATGAATTAAAATTAAAATACCGTTAAACATAATTAAATTAAATAAATAACAATAAAATAAAATACAAAGAAATAAAATACAATAAAACTAAAATAAATTAAATTAAATTGAAATAAATTTAAATGAGATAAAACTAATAATAAAATAAAATGCAATGCAATGCAACATACAATAAAATTAAATTAAAATAAAATCACATTAAATGAGATAAAATTAACAAATTTGATAAAAAATTATAATTAAATAAAATAAAGTAAATAAAACAAAGCAAAATAAAATAAGTTAAAATAAATAAATTTAACTCACTCGACAAAACAATGAGCGGCTGAAAGCACCACATTGGCTCTAATCAGTGAGCCACCACACAAATGTCCGGTACCAAAGAAATATCCATCATTTCTACGACTGCGTATGGAGACCTGATGCTTGGTATCATTGAATTCCGCCAAGGTACCGTTGATAATACGACCATCGCGCTCGAAACTCACTTCACGACCACGCGGTGTGGCCGCTGTGCTTAAAAATCCATTTTTTAGATTAGAATTTACATGCACACACATACATACATATGTAGCTCAGAATTTTTCTTCTAATTTACAACGTGCAACCGTACTTGTTGCACGATACTAAAGGGTTTTCCAATAGCAGGTGTTATTTTTAATAGCCCGCTATTTCGGTAGATGTCACTTTTGAAGCTGTAATTTTTTTGATATTTGACAAGTAGAAACTACACCAGTAATAAAAATGGCACGATACTCGCTTAAACAACGCATTGACATTATTAAAATTCACTATAAAGATGACTAAAATTTGGCAGAGACGGTGCGTAAAATTCGAACATTTTAAGGTCATCGTGAAGCATCTTGTCGGACTGCAATACAGAAATTGGTGAAAAAATTCGAGCTGCTGGAACAAATTAGTGATGTGAAGAATAAAACCAAAACCCGTGCACGTCGCTCAAGAACAGCCGAAAATACTGCTGTTGTAGCCGAAAGTGTTGAAGAAAACCCAGGTGTGTCCATTCCTCGTCGGTCTTTGGAACTAGGAATTAGGCATTCCACAAACGTCATTACACCGTATTTTGCACAAAGATTTGGGTCTCAAGGCTTATAAGGTCCAGTTAACACAAGAACTCAAGCCGGCCGATCATTAACAACGTCGTGTCTTTGCTGATTGGGTCGTTGCAATCCATGAAAATGAT
The DNA here is from genome assembly GCF_027943255.1 of Anastrepha obliqua. Classification (NCBI taxonomy): domain Eukaryota; kingdom Metazoa; phylum Arthropoda; class Insecta; order Diptera; family Tephritidae; genus Anastrepha; species Anastrepha obliqua. Next base: position 24,327,653 of record NC_072893.1, on the reverse strand, counting down.
CCGGAATTCCATCCAAAAATCATCTTATGAGTGATGAGGCCCATTTCCACCAGGGTGGCTTCGTCAACAAGCAAAATTGTCGGATCTGGGGCTCAGAAAATCCAAGAGTTATTGTTGAAAAGCCTCTCTATCCTCAACGTGTGACTGTTGGGTGCGTCTTATGGTCCGGCGGTGTCATTGGACATTATTTTTTCGAAAATGAACCTGGAGCTACAATTACGGTGAATGGGTTGCGCTATCGAGAGATGATTCACGATTTTTTATGACCGTAATTGGATGGTATTGATCGGGACAACGTTTATTTTCAACAAGACGACGCTACGTGCCACACAAGCAACGAAACGGGAAAAATTTCCGGATAACACCTCTTATTGGAAAACCCTTTATAACTCAATGGTAGTAAATCTGCGTTTTTCGTTTGAAAATCTTTTATTTTTATTATATTAATAAATTTTTAAATTTTTATTTTTTTATTTTATTTTATTAATATAATTTAAAGCAGCTCAAAATTTCAGTTAGAATTCAGTATTAAAAAAATTATCCGAACTTTATAAAATTATATGGATATCAAATGGAAAAAGAATGCCACGGGTATTAAAAAATATATTTTTTATGCAAATCCTTAAAATCCTTAAGAAATATATTTTTCTTGCCAATCCTTGCTGAAAGTGAAAAAAATGTGTTTTAAACTTTTCATCCTTCAATATGGAAGATTTTCATGGTGCTTAATAAAAAAAAAAAACAAAAAAAAAAAGTGACTAAGATCATTTTGGAGAGTTTCCGCAGTCATAAGTTAACTAATTAGTATCAACCAACCACTTTTCATTTCACAGTTCAAATTGGACCAATAGTTGACTGTAGTTTGCGCACCCATTAGTTAGCCAATAGTCAAAAGGACTGATGGATGCTGCAGAACGATAATTTCAAAAAACAGTTTTCACATCTTTCGGCAAGAATTTTTAAAATATTTTTGAATACTCTTAACATTTATTTTCCATTCCATACCGATTTGTACGTATCATAAAATTTTTTAAAATAAAAATAATAAAAAAATCCTGACGCGTTGGTGAGAACCCAAAAACACAGGTTTACCACCTTTGAGTCATTTCAACGCTCACATATGGATTATCTCATCTGTGAGATCACAAGTTAAGATTTTTCGCACTGTATTATTTTCGAAGACAACTCACATGTCAGCAAAATATGCACGAAGCCACAAAATATGACCAGAAATATGAGGTTTTTGTACATATTTTCTATCTTATCGAAAGCGCGAAAACCAAAAATTCCAAAATTTTCGCGTTCGTAAATCAAATTCTGTTTTATAGGAACTCTGCGAATATTTCGCTGCCTTGCACGCCGGTATGAATTGAAATGGCATCAAGTTTTCGGAACGTTGGATAAACAACTTAATTTCGTTTCGGCTATCTGGCCATTTGACGTACGAATATTAATCTAATCAAGAAAACTAATTTCTGTTCATACTCGTAACAACACCGATTAGACCGATACCATGAGTTAATACACATAACAGTATCGGCTATAAAGGAGCCATCAGACACGGCAAGGAAAATGCTTTTAGCGAGCCTATACAGGTGATGAATTTCGGTAAATATTTGCTACTAAGTACATTTTTATTTGAAAAAAGTAACTCGCAGGGAAATTTTCTTTTCGGAAAACTCATTTTGTACATCCACACTGCAATGGCAAACACTTACTGCTGTTGTTGTCGTTGTTGGAAAAACATAAATACAGTGAAACCTCTCCAAACGGACATCTCTCTGGACAAAGCAGCATCTAAGGAATATCAAAATAACTTTTCTAATATACTTAGTAATATGACTTTAGTTTAAAAGACTTTAGATCAAGAGGTAAGTAGGTAGGTAGGTAGGTTAGATGGCAAGAGTACCCCAAGTGCACTACAAGTAACACTTACGTGCCGTTTTGATACCATAATGTGGACCACTACCTGCTAAAAAATTTAGGGAAGAGAAAACCATCTACGGCCATCAAGTGCTGTTGATGTAGTGGAGGAGAGAAAAGGGATCTAGGCTGGAGAATTTCTTCAAGCCATCCCCAAAGGGCACGCTAAGAAATATCAAGCGCCTAGCCACCAGAGCCGGACATTTGCAGAGAAAGTGTTCCACAGTCTCTTTCTCTGCAGGATACCCACAGCTTCTGCAATAGGAGTTGTATGGCATTCCAAGCTTCTCCGCGTGATTACCGATCACCCAGTGACCAGTGAAGCCCGCAAAGAGTTTGGAAATTGAATGGCGTGGGACCCCAGCACCTTAAGCATTCTGTTTCTATCGTATTGAGGTCATAGTGTTTTCGAAATAGCACACGATGAGACAGCCCTCTATCTGTATTGCGTGTTTTTTAGAAAGAAATTGTGTAGTTTCCCTTTAACGGCAGCCAAGGGGACACCGATGTCTGAGAAGGGGACAGCTGGAACCAGTTCTGCCGACCGCTTCCTGGCAAGCTCATCGGTAATTTCATTTCCCTCCATATTCATGTGCCCAGGAACCCAGATAAGGGAAATGTTTCCTGCACGTTCGAGGCGTTTGAGTTCCTCCTTACAGGAGTTTACCAGAGGAGAGCTGCAATACGGCGACGACAGGGCCTTGATCGCAGCTTGACTATCGGAAAAAATATTAATTAAATCCCTCCTAACAGCTATCCCTAAGCATTTTGCATGCTTGCAGGATCGCGAAGACCTCTGTTTGAAAAACGCTTTTCGTTGCCTGCAATTTAGAGGAGACCGAAATATTGGCTGATTTAGAGAAAACCCCCGCTCCCACTCCAGATTCGATCTTGGATCCGCAAGTGAAAACAGAGGTACCTATATCCGTGCCAACACTCTCCTCTTTCTTATCTTGCCTGCTCGGAAAGATAGCCCTAGCACAACCCTCAAAACCCAGTTTGCGGATGGAGAGGTCAGTGCGAATAACAGAGAAGGAAGGAGAGATCTGCTTCAAGATGCTACTTTGTTCTACAAGAAGGTGTCTCCAGAGGTCAATCTCCTTCAACCTAATAGCGCTCTGAACAGCATTGAATTTAACTTGAAGATCCACAGGAAGTAAATGCAGATTGACGTTGAGGGCAGCAGTGGGACATGTTCTACAGGCACCAGTGATGCTCACACGTGCAGTTCTCTGCACTCTCTCTAGTTCAGTGGTATTGTAGCCCTTCTGAAGAGCTACCCACCAAACTAGGCAACCATATGTCAAAATTGGCAGAACCACTAAGTTGTACATCTACAGCACGACACGTGGCTTGAGACCCCATTTTTTGCCGAACATAGATTTACAGGCGTAGAAGGCTATACTTTCTTCTATGGCTTTCTTTTCTATGTGCAGTTTCCGGTGGAGCTTGGGATCAAGTATTACGTTAAGATACTTGAATTCCGAAGCGAGTGAAAGACACTGATTATTTAGTCTTGGGAACTTAAAAGGTGGAGGCTTGTATTTCCTGGTGAATAGCATCAACTCCTTTTTGTCAGAGTTGACTCTGAGGCCGCAACTGGCAGCCCAACTATGGAGTGTAGCCAGTGCACCTCTCAAAATTTCAGCCATTACTGATGGGAAGGTACCTGAGACCATTAGGACCAAGTCATCGGCAAGCAAGTTAAAGCAAAAAGAAGCAAAGTTAGTTCATCAATAGCTACCTAGCCAAAGGAGAGGCGAGAGGACGCCGCCCTGCGGTGTACAGTTAACAGTTAAGAGTGTACAGTGACAACTTTTCATAGAGTTGACACAAAAACCTTTATTGAGCGGACGCGAACCTCTTACCAAAAGGTTTAAAGATTTCTTTTCATAACAAATCAAACAAAAGCCTCTGTTGAGTGGGCGAGCCTCATAGGCGAACAAAATATAAAAAAAATTGAGTCAGCAGTTACTTACTAAAGTGTGGACTTCCCGGAAAAAGTGTGTGTCATTACTTCTGGACAACGCAGCTCGTGATATAAGTTTAAAGAATATCAAAATAACTTTTCTACTTAGTAATGCGACTTCCGTTTGCCAGACTTTAGATCGAGAAGTGATTAGAAATTTTAAAATTTATTATCGAAACCTTCAAGTTAAGCATATCGTGAGAACGACTCACACTTTTCCGCAGAGCCTTTTGGTAATTGAGTTAACATATTTTATTTTTGCCCCCTTCTTTTGTGAATAGCCAAGATTTGCGCCTTGAGGTTACCATATTAAACTAAAAATTTAAAATTTTGAAAAGGTCGAGCCAACGAGCACCAAGAGATTTGGTGGGTCCTAAAACACGCAGGCTAAAAAGCCCATTGTATTGAGAGCTTTGTGAAGAGGGTAGATAGTCAAGGAGGAACGAGGAAAAGTATCAGAGAAAGAGATAGGAAAGAACAGAGACAGAGATAAAGGTGGTTAGTCCTGTGAGAATTTTCCAGATTCTTTGGCAAATCTGTAAATATCCTCTAGTTTTAGAGAACGAATATTAGTCATTCTCACGACATCGGAACTCAAAATTCGTAGCCTTGGTCTAGCAAAGGCAGGACACTCACAGAGAAAGTGATCAGTGCTATCCGTCTCCTCCTAGCAAGACAGACACATCGGGTCCTCAATGATTTCAATGGTGGTCATATGCTGACCCAATGGCCGACCATCAACCAAACGTCTTTCCTTTCAAGTTTTAGTAGAAAGTTTGACAGTTTTCTGTTCAAACTTGTCACAAAACACTTTGCAGCTCTGCAGCATTCTAGACCAGACCATCGCACTTTTATGTATAAGTAAATTACCTACATAATCACTGATCCAATTCATGATTCCTGCGGAACTGATTCCGATTATTAGCTCTGGTCCCTGTGGGGGAACCGCTGATCCACGGTTGGCCAATTCATTGGCAATTTCGTTTCCTTTAACATCGGAGTGTCCTGGAACCCATGTTTATACCTGTTTTACGACAGAATTAAGCTTCTTCTTACATTCTGGAACAATCTTCAAGGTTTGCTTCGCGTTCTCCAGGGCCTTCAGTGCAGCCTGACTATCACTGAAAACTCCCATCTGTTTCCCGCTCCATCTCCTCTCGATTATCCATTCGGTTACTTGCAGGATGGCAAAAACTTCCGTTTGGAAAACAGTTGCCGTTTCTCCCATAGCATAGTGATACTTATTACTATCGTTTAAGTACCATCCGGCTCCAGACCCTACTTCATTCTTAGACCCATCGGTAAAGAAAATATCCGTCAAACCTCCCTGAATGCATTCTGGATTGCTCCATTGCGTGAGCAATGATATTATAATATAATAATCTTAGAAGAAAATAATTTGCTTCTATACAGATCAGATTTTAATATATAAAACTAGCAAACCCGGCCCGCTTCGCTGGGCAAAAACACGGCGGGTCCACATTTTGGCATATATTTCGAGACCCCAGTCACGGAGCGGCATGAAAAATACTCTGTACTAAAGCATTCACCAACAGCTTCAATTTGATATCCATATTGTACATACACATCCAAAGGTTACCCGGGTCCACGTTTTGACCAATATCTCGAACCCTATCCACCAATAGGTATCCAAGCTATACGGAAACCATCTTCAATACCTTCTTAACAATGTGTGTAAGTTTGGTTTAATTCGGTGCAAAGACACGGCCGGTTAGCGAACACACACAAAAAGTTGACTTAATTTTATATATAAGATTTGAAGCTGGGTTCAGAAAATCCATCCTTCAAAACTTTTTCATACGTACTTCAGAAGCAACTTGACTTTGTAAGTATGTGAGAAGGTGCAACTGCATGTTAAAAAGCTAAATACATCTCATTATTATAAAAAGTGGTTAAATTTCAACGGCTGATGTTTAATGTGAGCCACATCTAAACGTCAACGAAACCGCTGGACTTCTATCTTTGGGGTTATTTGAAAGAAAGGGTGTACGTCGATAAGTCAGCAACAATTCAAGAGCTAAAGGATGAGCTAATTCGGCACATTAACGGCATAGAACCTCAATTATGCCACAGCGTCATCGAAAATTTGGACCATCGGATGGAGGTGTGCCGCCGAGGCCACGGCGGCCATTTGGCCAATATTTTGTTCCATACGTAATTGAGCCATACCAATATTATCATAATAAAGAGAAATGATAAAAATTTCCTAAAAAATTTGTATTTAATCAAAATCAACACCGGCCCTTAAAACTTAACCACCCTATATATATTATAGAATCGCTGTTACTATATGGTATACCTGATTGGGAGCTTCTGATGAATTTGTGTACCTCTTCAGGCTGTCTTTTCCATATCACCAAAGGATTTAGAGCCACATAATTAAGCTGTTTGAGTCTTCGCTTTGTGCTTTAGAGTTTCATCACCCAATTCGTTTATTGTTTCTACTTCCCAGTTTCCTGAAATGATAACGAAGATGACAGTGCCCAGTTTAGTTCCCAGTCAAAGTTCGTCCTCTTTATTCAGGTTTAGGAAAATCTCTTAAACTGCCTCTGTTCTGGACTCTCCGCTAAAAGTCGTATGAATCCCTTATTCTCCCAGGTTTTGATAAAGTCCTTTAAGTGGTCTTTGGCGAGCCCACATTCATGCCATGGTACCCAACTCAACAAAATAGTGAAGCATTCCTCAAAAGAGTTTGGATGTTATTATTTGAAAATATATGGGAGATAAAAATTGAGTGACTGTCTGGCAAAATGCGGATGGGCTTTGAAGTTGAGCCTGTCAGGAGAGACTGTCGGATAACCGTGCATGGGTAGTGATCTTTTAAAGTTGGGTCCAAAAACATGCGCACAAGTTCTTCTACAAAAAATTTACTTTTATCAGAATTTATTTGTATGAAAGAATTCATTTTTAAGTATAAAATTACCTTTAAATCACTGTGTAAAGTGGATTGTATAGTACATCGTGCGATACACGAGTATGTAGCTCACAACGAAAAAAGCTCACAACGAAAAAAGCACTTTCTAAAAATACCAAAAAACATTTTTCAACATACCTCTTTTTGTGTGGTTCTTCATACCCGCCCATGTACGAATACATGCAAGTACTCAAGACTGAAACACGTGTTGCCTACAAAAAACTTGATTACTTTTAAAATATTGATCAAGGAAACAGATTAACGGGCGAAACGAATCAACAAAACTCATTTTTATAATTAAATTCGAGAAATTAAATATCTATTGCTAATGGAAAACTGTACCAAATGAGGTTTCAGACAGGGTGACTCGCTAGAAAAGTTTGTGCGAGCCGCTGAATTTAATTGCTGAGGCACAATTTATTATAAGAGCGTAAAATTGTGGGCGTACCCCGATGCTATTGACATCAACGGCCTTAATAACCGCGCTGTTAGTTCTGCCTTTTCTTAGCTCGAAAAAGAAGCAAGCAAAGCAAAAATTGGATGGTGAAGAATGACAAGACGGAGCAACTCCGGTCATCAAACAAACAGTCAGCGCATTCGCGTATCAGCACCCACGCCACTGTTGACTGCTATGTGTTCGAGGTTACAAGAGACTTCGTTTATTTAGCAACTAGCATTAACACCGCTGACAATGTCAGCCTTGAAATCCAACGGAGAATCTCTACAGCGAACAAGTGCTACTTTGGACTAAGTAGGCAATTGAGCAGTAAAGTCCTCTCTCGACGAACAAAACTAACACTCTACAAGACTCTCATCATGCCCGTCCTAACGTATGGCGCAGAAGCTTGGACGATGACAACATCCGATGAAGCGTCCCTTGAAGTGTTGGAGGGAAAGATTCTGCGTAAGATTTTTGGATCTTTGCACGTTGGCAACGGCGAGTATCGTAGGAAGTGGAACAATGAGCTGTATGAGCTTTACAGGGACATAGACTTAGCGCAGCGAGCAAAGATCCAGCAGCTTCGTTGGCTAGGCCATTTTTGTCTAGGCCACAGCTATGAAAGTATTTAGTATTCGAAACGGTATGACCTGGAGGTAGCAGAGGAGGAGGAAGAAACGATTGGCGCACTTTGTTAAACTCGGCCAAAATGGTTTAAGCTGTTATCGCACCAATCAAAAAGTATACATAACTGTAACTGTACCGGAGAGAACTACTAACGGGCTTAGTCTGCAATAAAAAATGTGGACACTTTGCAGAGAAAAAATTTCGGACTAAATGGTGTAACTTGCAACTAGGAAGAGTTGCTCAGCTCTTCCTCGAAAGTGCTCCTAGGTAAATGTTGGGTAAGCCTTCCCGATCTACCCGTAGCCAGAAAGATCTCACTACTGTGCCCGTTTGCACATTAGCCCAGCGCTTGCTGAGTTGCCGCGAGACCCATTTTTCCAGTAGTAGACCATGAAAGTGTTCCCAGGTAAAGGTTTTATGGGTAATGGAAGGATGTCATGTATGTTCTGACCAAATCCTCTAAACCAGGCTCGTGAAGTAACATACTAAGTAAAATGTTCCATTAAGCATATTCACCAGACCCAATGATGTCTTCCACGTTGTTGACAGCGTTATTTTTTTTATTTTGGTTTTGGTGGGAGTGGGTGAGGTAGGGTTCAAAACGCCTTCGCAGTTACAGTGACCATCGTCTACTGCGTTGAGGGGTGTGGCAACTTAAACAATTCCCTTCCCTGGACTACTTTCTGTATCACTTCGGACCATAAAGCACCAATTCAGTTCACCCACGTCTGGGTGCTCTGTATTTGTAGCCAGCATTCATGCTACAGGCTCGTCTTCTTGTGTATCTGTCTGGGCGGCTTCGCTTTGTTGCACTGCGTAGAGGTCTAGAAAGCTCGCCATCTGCCACAACTAAAACTTGTGTGTTCAGTGTCATCGCTCGATACTTCGCAGTATATGCACTTAGAATCGCTTGCCTTGCCCATGCGGTGTAGGTATCTCCCGAAGTATACATGGGCCGAGAGGAGCTGAGTTAAGAAGTAATTCACCTCCCCGAAGCTCCTTTGCCTATTGATGGAATGAGTTTCGCCATCCATCTGTCACTCCCTGTAGTGTCCCATCGGCTTTGCCACCGAAGCGTAGTTTAGCTTTTCCATTACGCGACGCTAATGATGACGTGTTTCTTCTTGGAGTCCCACCCATCCATTTGTTCCCGGGCCATGAAGACGACAATTTCCCCGCTGATGCGAACAGACAGCAACATCAGAGACAGTGCGGTAGGTTGAGGCAACTCTGATTGCTGCTGTTCGGTGCACAGCCTCCAGTGCCTTGCAGTTTAGCTCATCTCTACATATTTCGCTGCCGTACAGGAGTAATGAGTTTGTTGGCTGCCATGGTTAGCTTGCATTTGCTCTCTTCTGACCCATTCAACTGCTTAGCATTCTCGTGACCTTTGCTGCTTTGGTAGCAGCATGCTGTATCTGGGCCCGGAAAGTAACCCTGCAGTCAAGTTGAATTTCAAGTTGTATTTCACTACTTTTTTTATCACTAGGGACTTAATCGCCTATTTGCCTGCTGACCTCGAGTGGCATGTGATCTCGTGCCATCAGGATGACTTCGGTCTTATGTTTGGCGAATTTCAGGCCATAGTCCCCCATATTTGTATCCTTATCATAGCTTGGTTCAGCTTCCTCCTAGCGTCTTCAGTGTCCTCGACTGATATCTATGGATCTATCTGGATATCACTATTGACAGCATGAATAGTGCTTTGGAATTGCAAGATTACAAGAGTTGGTGCCGACTTTCGGTAATAAAATTTCCGATTAAAAGTTTTCTGATAACGTGTAGGCTAGACCTGTAAGTAATAAATTTGCCAATATACTTAGTTTTTTCAATTGACGTCTTTTGGAATGTGTTTACAACATAACTGAGATTGGATTGGTGATATACGAAAAAAATCAACCAATGACACTTCGTTACCGTCTGAATCACGACTGATTGGACGAGTGTGTGAATAATATACATGCAAAATGATCGTGCCGAATTCGGCTGCCAATTCTCCCAAGTGACGTGGCAGCCGAAGTTCCCCTCCCAATTTTCTGTTTCACCATAGGTAAAGAGCAAACCTTGCTTATACATATACAGGCTATTGATTCCGGGTAATGGGAATAAAGTTACTTAAATATCAATTTATCGCTCAGTAGTGTAGGTACTCTGAAAATTCTGAGAAAAACACAAATAAAAAACGTAAAAAAATTCAAGATTATTGATAACCAATAGCAATAAAGAGTGTGCCAATAGCGAAAATTATCTATTTAATTTATTTACAACCAACTATCAACATATCTGACGCGAATTTTATTACCCATGGCAAATTTGTTTACAAAATCAAAGTAAAATCTATAATAGCGCCAACAAAGCCTTACCAATGACATATAAATTACACCACATCTAAGTAAACGCAACCATAGGTACATACATTCTGTCAAAAAACTATCGGGAGTTATTCATTTAAAAAGCGTGCGTTACACATACAGTGACCGACAAAAGTCTACATACACCCCCCATTTCCAATCGATTGAAAGTTCAAAAACTTTACTGAAAAATGTGTTTACACAGTTTTATTTGAAAGCTCTTTCTAATCATTATAAACTTAAAAAAATCCATAAAAAAACCTAAACCCAGCGTTGGCAAAAGTCTACATCCAGTACACAAATATCTTACTCCAGTGAGAAAACCTTCACTTAACTCTAAGTAATATTGCTCCTTAGTATTTAGTTGGTCCACCATTAACATAAATTACAGCTTGAAGCCGTCTTGGCATCGAGGTGATTAAATTTGTTAACTCTGCAGAAGTTTTATTGCTCCAAACGTCTATTAGTCGTTCTTTGAGTACTGAAGCGCTTGAAATCGGTTTTTTTATAATTTTTCGATCTAAAATTTCCCAGACATGTTCAATAATATTCAAATCTAGGCTTTGCGGTGGTGTACTTAATTGCCTTGGAGCATGGTAAAGCAGCCAATCCTTCACACTGTGTGCTGTGTGCTTTGGATCGTTATCCTGTTGAAAGACCCAACCTGGACCAAGCTCCAAATCGTCCACCGAAGATTTCAGATTGACTTCCAATAGTGATTCGTATCTATAACGATCCATATTACCTTCAATAAATACTAATCTTCCAACTCCAGATGCAGCAACAGCTCCCCAAACCATTACATTGCCGCCACCATGCTTCACTGTTGATATCAAATTCTTCGAACTCGGTGCAGTATTTTTTTCCTCCACACTTTAGCTCTTCCATCGCTACTAAATATATTAAACATCGACTCATCTGTAAATAAAACTTTTTTGCCACAAATCCATCCCCTTTTCCCTATGTTCTTTGGCGAACTTCAGGCGAAGTTTACGGATTTTTTTTCAGAAATAAGAGGCTTTTTTCGTGGTATTCTACTATGAAAGCCGTTTTTGTTCAGAGCTCTTTGATGAACACACTTGTTGGATGAGCTTGCTATATCTTCGGCCAATTTCGGAGCAGAAACTTCTGGATTTTTGTCCACTTCTTTTAGAATCAAGCTGACGTCTCTGCGAGATAGTTTGCTCGGGCGGCCACTGCGCGGCTTATTTTCGGTGAAACTATTATTTCTAAAGTTTTTTTAAAATGGTCTGGACCGTTGCACGACTTAAGTTCAAGATTTTTGAAATTTCGCCAGATAATTGCTGTGCTGAGTAACTAAATTTACAACGTACGTTGTAGGTACAAGTATGTCCAAATTTGTTTTGCTGGAATGTTGGTACAACTGTCCTCTATAGTGTCGCAGAGTTTGAGCCTGGTCTGTCAATTAGCTTGTTTTTGGCATTTAATTATATCACACAACCTCAGGTGTGCTCTGCGATTTTCAATACGAATAAAAATATTGAACAAAGAATTTGTCTTAAATTTTGTGTTTTGAACGAGATTTCGTGTGCCGAATCGTTGAGAATGTTCAAAAAAGCCTATGGCGAGTGTGCTTGCTTGGCCCTGACTGTGATTAGTTCGTCACTGTTCTCACCAGCGGTTAACAGCCTCTCAGAGAGCTTGGAATATATCCATTTTACAATGGTTTAATTAACTCCATGTCGTTCGGCAAAGGAATATATTGAGCTAAAAGTGGTATTATTAAAAGCACCCTCAATGTCCACGAACACGCCCATTGTGTACTCGTCAGCTTCCAACCCGGCTTCAATCTTGCTAACAAGATCGTGTAAGGCTGATTCACATGATTTTCCACACTGGTAAGCGTGTTGATTTCTACTAAGTGGACTTCTCGTCAATACCCCCACCCGTATATGTTTCCCCACCACTCGTTCTAGGATTTGCAACAGCGATGTCAAACTGATTGGTCCTCAACTTTTTTCTAGGGAATAGTCGTCTTTTCCTGGTTTCGGAATAAATACTACTCTTACGCGTCGCCATTGGGATGGTATATGACCAAGTGCAAGACAAGCTGTGAAGATCCTTTTCAGGACCACAATCAGCCAGTCTCCTCCTTTCTTAAGCATTACTGGATATATTCCATCAGGTCAAGAGGACTTAAAGTTTTCAAATTAAGATAAGGAAAAGCTTAACGATTCTTTTGTCACTATTCGACTAGCAATATACTAGCTGTACCTAGAGGTTTCACCGTATGCCGCTCTCTGCTTCAGAGAGTGTTCCACTACCCGGAAAATGGGTTTCGAATAGAGCATTAACCGTTTCCGATTTGGAAATGGTGTTTGAACCATCAGGTTTTCAAATGGAATCCAACCTTATTGAGCGGTCTAGATGAAGGACCTTACAAAGTCTCGTTGTTTCCCTCATTTCTTCAACGTTATTGCAGAAATTTCTATAGGTTTCAAGTTTGGCTTTCCGTACTTTTTTCTTATATTACCACCTTAGCTTACTTTTTTCGAGTCAATTTAACGCCTTTTCTAAGAAAAGTTTGAAAAGTCCTTTTAAGCGGCACATTTCAAGACTGAAGTGTTCTACGAAGATATTTGTCAGAAAATTTTAGCCGGGGTTACCAATTATATTAAAGCCTTCAATATAAGCGACTACTTATACATAAATGATAGAAATATTCGCCTACCCAAAAATATACCACAAAATTAATCACCCTATCGGAAGATTTCTAATTTGGACTCAACTGATTGGACGAGTGTGTGAATTCGTGTAAAATGATCGTCGTCTGTCACGGGTCAGCCGAAGTTACTCGCACATTTTTTTCACGATAACGGATGGCCAAGTCTGCTAATCTATCATCGTTGGATTATATCTATACAGCGGCCATGTTTTATACCCCATAAGTTAGGTTAGGTTAGCCTAGATAGCATTAAGCCACGCATAGACCTTTTGGTCCCAACCGATACCAGGTGGAGACCGACCTCTATGAAAGTAGACATCATGTAGGATGTCAGCGCTTTTGGCGAATCTAAGTAGAGCTGGGAGCTCCGCTTTTGAGACGCCCTCCAGACCTCAAACAGTGGGGCTCCCAGGCATATTAGTCGCGTTTTTAATAATGCCGGACAAACGCACAGAAGGTGTTCTAAAGTTTCCTCAACATCCTCTCTGCATTTCCTGCATTTGCCCATGTTAGCAATCCCTATCTTGTACGCGAGAGTGTAAGTACGAATTGAGTCAATTTTTTGTCGTTAGTTCAACATATAACTTTTGCTGTTTTGCATGTCGTCAGATTAGTCCACCTAGCTTCCACTCGCCTTTTCATGTAGTCGTCCGTTTCGTTGTATATTTGTAGTATTTAGCGGTTTTGGTATGTCGTTCTCTTGTTCAAATTGTAGTCTAACAGCACTTTTTGCTATCTCATCTACTATTTCGTTCCCAATAATGCCTTTGTGATCAGGTACCCAATAGATATGCAGCCTACTGTTTGCGGCTAGCCTTTCTATGGCCTCTCTGCTCCGTTGAACATTTTTGGACTTAATACAATATGAGCTTATTGCTTTTATTGCTGTTTGACTGTCCACTTTTATATTAATTTTTGAGATCTTTCTTGCTCTTGTGTAGGCTAGCTCCACGGCTTTCCCCAAAGCAAAAACTTCCGCTTGGAAAATACTGGTGTGGTCCGGCAGGTGGATAGGCTGCCTTATCCCTAGTTTTGAGCAGTAAATACTCGCTCCCACTCCATCTAAAGTTTTAGAGCCGTCTGTATAGATGTGAAAAGTCCTATGGCCAGGCTTCATGCCTTTGTGCCATCCGTCCTCTTCAATTGTTGTACGCAACCTTCTCTCCCAATTAAAGTACGGAGTCATGTAGTCTGTGCAACCTGAACTTCACTGTCTTACTGAGCCGTGTCCGAAGGTTCTACAGGTGAATACTCCCGCAGCCGCTAATCTACTCGCGGATTTCGCTGCCAGGTTTTCCGCCATAAGATCAATAGGTGGCATGCTGAGTATCATTTCCAGCGCCGCCGTTGGAGTGGTTTTCATCGCTCCTGTTGGGCACAGAGCAGCAAGTCGCTGAGTCCTTTCCAGTAGCATTAAGTATGTCAGTTTTCTTGTCGCAGTCCACTATACTAGTGCCCCATACAGCAATATCGGTCTAACTACTGTTGTGTAGCACCAATTCATCAGTGAAGGTGGTAGACCCCAAGTAACGCCCAGCATTCTTTTACATGCGTACAGCACATTACTGGCCTTTTCCACACTTTCCTCAACATTGTGCCACAGCAATTATTGTTGATCTTTGAGAAGTCGTTCGTTGTTGCCTCTGCTTGTATAATGGCCTAGATCGCCTAACATGCATTAAGCCATATTCCATAAATAATGAATTTGTTTGCTGTTTTTGCAAATAAAATGAATTTTTCTTTTATATTTTATTTAAAATTTTCGAACGAAGATTTGAATTCATGCATTCAGGCCACTTTGAGAAATAACCAAAACGAAAATGCCAACATAAATGTACTACGCGCAATGGCCGCATTATTGCCAACAACACCACCATAACCAATGGGACTAGGATTGTCATCGCCATTATCACTAAAACCAGCACCATCCTCAGTGAAACCACCCAACTCCTGGAATGAGTTCGTTTCGTTTTGTATCCACTTCACGTAGCTGGCCACATCAGCGTACACGCCTGGATAGCCGGGTTCTGCACAGCCCACGCCAAACGACACTACGCCCACCAGTTTGCCAACACAAACCAGTGGCCCACCAGAATCACCAACACACGCATCGCGTCCACCTTCCATGTAACCAGCACAAATCATGACATCGCGTATGAAACCTCCATAATTAGTGGCGCATTGGCTCCTATTCACAACGGCCACATCAACCACCCTCAACTCAGGTGAGTAACCGCCCTGGAAAATGATAAGAAATTAATTCATTTGACTTTAACAGCAACTCCCTCCCACTCTGTTGTCGTACGTTTTCGGTGCGGCCCCAGCCGGATACCTGGCAAACGGTGCCTGCACTCAAATTGCGTTCGTCATTTAGTGGTATTGGGTAGGCTTTTGTAAAATTCAGCGGCACTGCAGCGTCCAAATGCAACACTGCCACGTCAGCTTCGTATGTCGTTGCATTGAAATTGGGGTGCACGGAGATTTTTGTCACGCCGAAAACTAACGAGTTATTGTCTCGCTGATAACGATTCAAATTTCCCAGAACCACTGAGTAATCGCTGGCATTGCGAAAACGATTGGCACTAGAAATACGAAAACAAAAACCATTAAATGCCTAAACGTAGTAGCTTTACTGATTTTTTTTAGCTGTGGTGTTTACTTGAGATCGATCTGTTCGTCTACATTCTTTCGTTAACATTCTTTTGAGCACTCACCTCCATATGCAATGTCCGGCCGTAAGCACGGCTCTGGACGAGATAAGCGTACCGCCACATATGTGCCCGGCACCAAAAAACCAATCACTCGCCGCCAAGCGCACCGACACCTGATATCTCGTCCCTTCCCATTGCGCCTCAGTGCCATTAATTATTTTCGGTTCATTTTTGTGCAGGTTCTCAAGTGGATTTCTCAAGTGGCCAAACTCTTAGATAACAGGGGAAAATAATACATTTTTTCGATTATCATTCCAATTACTATGAAAATAAACTGTCGACGTAGAATTTGTCGCTTTTGAAAAAAATATAATAAAAATCTACCTATCCAACGAAATACTTACTTGCAGATTGTGCTACTTGAAATGCCAAGCAGGCGTAAAATATAAACCGAAAAAACCTTAGGAAATCCATAATTCTGAGCTGATTTATTGCACAGAAATCACAAAAGCTATGATTGACAGAGCAATAAATCTGATAGGTTATTTAATCAGCAATGCATCGATTCCGCTACACCTCGAACGTAACTGTTGATATCACAACTGCGATTGGTACACCAACACCAAATGCAATAAATAAACGGAAGTTCACACTAACATAATTCAAAGAGGCGGATCGAGGAATTTTTGAAAGAGGGTTCATGAACATTCCTATTTTTCCGTCCTCTCGAGCGAGGCTCATTTTTGGCTCAGTCTCTATGCAAAAACGCAAAATTATACAGGCCACAAGTGTTCGACGAAGAAACAATGCATCCGTAAAAATTGGCTCTTTCATGCGGAAGAAGACATTATTACCGTTAGTCGCCCTTGATACCTTCCTTTCCTCCTTAATTGGCACGATAACCGTTTACGCGATTTTGGCCGAGTTGAACAAAGCGCGCCAGTTGTTTCTTTCTCGTGCTAATCGGCGCCAGTTGGACACACCAAATGAAGCCAAGTCCTTCTCCACCTGATATTTCCTTCCTCTTCGTCTGCTATCACCAACTGGTACCGCATCGAATACTTTCAGAGCCGCAGCGTTTGTATCCATTTGGACGACATGACCTAGCCAACGAAGCTGCTGGATCTTTATTCGCTGCGCTATGTCTATGTCGCCATAAAACTCACATAGCTCATTGTTCAATCGCCTACGATATTCGCCACCGCCAAGGTGGAAAGGTCCATAAATCTTTCGCAGAATCTTTCTCTCAAACACTCCAAGCGTCGCTTCATCGGATATTGTCATCGTCCACGCTTCTGCGCCATACGTTAGGATGGGCCTGATGAGAGCCTTGTAGAGTGTTTGTTTTGTTCGTCGAGAGAGGACTTTACTGCTCAGTTGCCTACTTAGTCCAAAGTAGCACTTGTTGGCAAGAGAGATTCTACGTTGGATTTCAATGCTGACATTGTCAGTGGTGTTAATGCTGGTTCCTAAGTATACGAAGACCTTTACAACCACGAAAGTGCCGACTGTTTGTTTGATGACAGGAGGTACTTCGTTTTGTCCTCGTTCACCACCAGACCCATTCGATTTGCCTCTTTATCCAGTTTGGAGAAGGCAGAACTAACAGCGCGTTTATTAAGACCGATGATGTCAATATCATCAGCATTCGCCAATAATTGTACGCTCTTATAAAAAATTGTGCCTGAGCGATTAAGTTCTGCGACTCGTACGATGCTCTCCAACATCAGGTTAAAGAAGTCACACGACAGCGAGTCACCTTGTCTGAAACCTCGTTTGGTATCAAACGGCTCGGAGAGGTCCTTCCCAATTCTGACGGCGCCGCTGGTGTTGAGCAACGTCATCTGGCATGATCGAATGGACTATGTAACGATGAACTATATGACTCAAAGCCGCGACGGACATCGTATTCAAAAAATAAATGACTTGAAATTATCTACCAGATTATAATAGAAAAAAATTCGCTCCAACCATATTTCTGTATTATCATTTAAACTCTCAAGTTCTTAAAAATACACCCGCTACTTATTTATCTCCAATTAATTGTATTTTTTTTTTATAAAATTATAGTTCAAACTACAACAAAAGCCATATAATTCACTGTTTGAAAGCGTTTGCAAAATTTAGAAAATATCAATAAAATTTTTTTCAAAATTTCAAAACCATTTCCAAAAATTCTGGTCATGCAGATTTTTAGTTCATTAAATTTTTGTATAATATTGTGCAAGTTCGAAGTGGTCCAAAATCACATGGATTTCAGATTTTTTTTTTTTTTTGGCGATGTTGTTCTTCAATTTAACAAAAAAAAAATTCGAGTGCTGCTTCTATAGAAGAAAATACATAACAAAAAAGATGTTCCCGATTTTTGAACCATTTCAAACTTGCACTTTATTATAACACAATTTTATAGGCTACGAAACTGCATACCCAGAAATCTGACTAAAGGTTTGAAATTTTGATGGCATTTTTTTAATTTTCATTGACTATTTGTACAAAGTTTGAAACTTTGAGTTAAATGGATTCTGTTGTAGTATAAACTACCTTCTTCTTCTTCGTCTTCGCCTTGGTCCCTTAGTTAGGGTCGGTCCTCTTCGTATGCAATCTCCAGGTTACTCGGTCCTGGGTTTACCCTTCGTTGACTTTGCTTCGCTGCATATCGTTTTTAATAGTGTTTAGCCAGGACTTAAAGGGTCGGCCAGGTAATCCCAAAAGTGGGTGTGAACCCGCATTCCACTCCTTCGCCTAGTTCCGCCACTGCTACTCGTAGATATGAATATTAAGTACTTCAATATTTTCAATTAAATCGCGGTTCTGAGGCCATTTCCATGATAAAAAAATTTAGTTAATGATTAGATAAAAATTCAAATCAAATCAGTGACCAGGCTGCTGTTTTTAAATCAAACAACTCAACACACAAAATTCAACTCAATGATAAAAAGAGTCTGCTAGATTGTGACACACAAATTTCAGCAAACGCCAAATAATAAAATACCAAATTAATAACATCAAAAAATATATTTGAATACTTTAACCAGCGTGCGCCGGTATGCAAATCTTGTTCTCAGCGGAGCAATAAATAATTTTTTTTTTTATTTCTGGGGCACTGAAAGCTCTCTAATAATGCGTGACTACCATTCGGAATTCACAGAGAGAACGTCGAATCTCGGTGAAACACCAAAATTAAGAAAAACATTTTTCTAATACGAGTAGCGATCGCCCCTCGGCAGGCAATGGCATAACTCCGAGTGTATTTCTGCCATGAAAAAGCTCCTCATAAAAATATCTGCCGTTCGAAGTCGGCTTGAAACTGTAGGTCCCTCCATTTATGGAACAGCATCAAGACATCAGGTTTGGCCACTAACTATTGTGAAAAACAAAATTGTGTGAGCAACTTTGGCTGCCACGTCACAGTAGTAAGTAGTCTAGCGTAAGTGCACTAGCCTGCCATTCCAGAGGTTGTGTGTTCGAATCCCACGTAAAGCACGGTCTTCGCATTTTTCTAAATTTCCCTACTTTCCCTGTTTCTAAATAAAAAAATTAAAAATAAAAAATCTCATTCCTCAAACCCAAAAACGTATCCTTTCCATCCTTACTCCCACACAATAGTCAGTGCATTATTTGCATTGTGGCTGCTAAAGCAAGCAAAAACAAACACACAGCGCAGACACACTAAATTTAGCGAAGTGCTCAACCATCTGTGCGATCCTTCTGCAGAAAAATATGAAACACGGATGGCGCTCCAAGCCGTAAAGAAGGCGTTGTTCCTAAGTTTAGGACTCGTAGCGGCAGGCTAATCACCTACCCTCTCAGAAATCAAATAGATTAACGAAAAACTAAACCAACGCAAGACAAGTCTTGCCGAGGCCCTATGCTCCCGGAGTGGGGAGTGAACAAAAAAAAAAAAATTTATAAATAGATTTAGGAATGCTCAGTATATAGGCTTTCCCCAAGGATGATGGATTTGCTTGATGGCGTTAGGATGAACTTTTGCTGGTTAGCTAAATTGTGAGGGAAACTTTGGCTGACACGTCATTTGAGAGAGGGGAATGAAATGAAAAGTAAATGCATACCACAAAGTGTAAAGAGTTGTGAGATTAAACCAAACACACGTCAAAACAAGCGTGATTAGTAAATTGTGAAAAGTTATATGTTTTTAATTTAGTTTAAGAACTTGGAAAAAAATAAGCAGCATAATTCGCGCATCGTTTTCAAAAGTATTCGCGTACCAGTTTTTAGCTATATTTGCGTGACAGTGCAGTACTTCATAAACTGTTCAAGGGATTTAAGACAAACAGTGTAAAACTCAACTACAGCAGTTCATGGCAAGAGAATTAAAGAAAAAATTCTATGTTGGCGATTTCTGTAACACTGTTTGTTTCAGAATCACTCCTCTCATGAAGCTTAAATGCAAATACAATTTTATCCACTGAAGCTGCTGGCACATGATAAGCTACGTTGATACTTACACATTGTACTTTAATACGATCCGCGTGCTTGTCGGTTGTAAATAAAAATCAAAAGCAACAGGCGATCCATGAGGAGTGTATAAAATTCGATTCATAAATGAAGTATTTAATATATTTCAAATTTTTTAAATACTATGTATTCATTTCGGTACGCCATGTAGTATGAGCAACATTGAAATCTGATATTCTTAATCACTTACACATATCGTTTGCGCCATGGAAGAGTATCAAAATGGGCGGTCGGTAATCAAGAATAATAAAATAAAAAGATTGCACTTGCCCCCGGACCCTTACTTTTGCTTCTTTAGATTTTAATAATGAGCTGATAGTCGTCTACGTCTGTTGAGTTCAATTTAATATTAGTTAAAATACTGTAATGTTTTTCAACTTTTGTTAAATTGTTATAATTTTCTGTGAATTAAGTAGGTTTTGTTTGTAAAGAAATGTGTATAAAGACGGAACATTTTGTAAAATAAAGAGAGAAAAATTGTAATTTTGAATCAGAAGCAACATATTTTTAATTGGGAATTTTTGCCGCAATATCATCGCTACAATAACCAACAGGAATTTGTGTTCATCATTAGTGAGGTCCTTCGATCCGGATATTTCATCGCTTCAATCAACTTGTTCCTATCGCAACATTAAGAATTAAGGATTCTCCCTGCAAACGAATTTATAGCCGCCTTCAAGATTCTTCCCGCAACATTATTGGTTCTTCCTGCAACATTATTGGTCCTTCCCGCAACATTATTAGTTCTCCCCGCAACACTATTTGTTCTTCCCGCAACAGATTTGTAGCCGCATACAGGATTCTCCCCGCAACACTATTTGTTCTTCCCGCAACAGTTTTGTAGCTGCATACAGAAATCTCACCGCAACATTTTTGGTCCTTCGATCCGGATCTAGTCACTCCGCTTGCCTTTTGCATATACGCATTCGCTTGTGTACATACATACGCGTAGCAAAAGGCGCAACGAATATTAAGAAAATTATTTTTGTGCATTAAATCGTGTGTACGTTTGTGCAGCCGTTCCTGCATTTAACATCGCGAAAATTCTAAAAACCCGTCGATTGATTTTCTGTTACATTAAAAATGTCGAATTCTACTAAAACGCGCGATTCCGCTCTCAATGCCATTAAACGGTATATGGCAAAAAGTATTGATGAGGCATTCACTATGGATGCAGAGAATATTGCAAGCTACCTTCAGTTATTGAGTGAACAGTGGGTTCGTTTAACGTTGCTCAAGACGCTGTAGAAATTACGTGTGGTGCCGATGTTATTGAAATTGAAGAAAATGTGCGTATCCAAGCCGAAACTTGGTACTCTACAGCTTCAGCTAACTTTAGCCGCGTGAAAAATTGTCGTACTAAATCGCAAGATAGCTCCACAAAGGCATCTGTGTCCACGGTTATACGTTTACCGAAAATGGAGTTGCCCACATTCTCCGGTGACTCTACAGAATGGATTGGTTTTTTCGACGCGTTTTCTTCGTTAGTTGATAGTAACTCTACTTTATCAGATGGCCAAAAGTTGCACTATCTCCGAAGCTGCGAAAGGTGACGCGTTGAAAATTATCAGTGGTTTTAAAATATGTGACGCAAATTACGTTGAAGCTTGGGGTCTATTAACATCGCGGTATAAGGTTATTCGTGTAATTGTGGAATCTCATCTTCGCGCGTTGGCTGAAATTAAAAGGGCTACGCATGACAATGCTGACGCAATCAAAGGTGTAATTGATTCGTTCCAACAGCATATTCGCGAGCTTAAAGCGTTGGGTCGTCCGATTGATTTTTGGGATGATTGGTTGGTACATGAGGTCGTCAGTAAGTTGGCATTCGAAACGCGTAAGCAGTGGGAGTTATCGCTCGTTAGTGATGATCCTCCATCTTTTGAGCAACTAATAACATTTTTAGAGATAAGATGCCGATCGTTATCTATGTTTACGTCGTCAACAACATCAGTACCAATTAAGGTTAAAACTGCATCAGCAAGCAAGTCGACAAATGTGTTCCACGCGGTATCAAAACAAAGTAACTTGTGTGCATATTGTAGTGGACCTCATAAAATTTACAGTTGTGAAAAATTTCGTGAATTGGACTTGTCTACAAAGTCACAGTTCGTGAAGCAAGGTCACATATGCTTCAACTGCTTAAGTTCAGGTCACTATAAAGACCGTTGTAACAGTGCTTCCACTTGCCGCATGTGTAAACAACGTCATCACACTCTGCTGCACGGTGCCTTGCAGTCAACGACCGTTACCGCAGTGAACAATTACACGACGCATTCGTTATGCGCTGCTGACGCCACATCAAAGGTATGCGCAAAAGCTTTTGAACTTCCAGCAAACGTCGACGTTCCACGCGTTTCTTCATGCTTGAACTCGAGCTCCAATCCACCCATAGCTGTAGAAAGAGTTGTGCTGTTATCCACCGCATTAGTGAAGGTACGCGACTGTTCTGGTAATTGGCAGCCCGCACGTGCACTTTTCGATTCTGGATCACATGCTTCCTTTGTAACCGAAGCGTGTGTGCAACGCTTAGGCCTGCCGCGATCAACATCTGAAGTTAACATTACTGGAATTGGGTCAGCGCAAGGAGGACGAGCTAGAGGTGAAGTATCACTTTCTCTTTCTTCTTTCTCTACAAATCAATGCTTCACTGTCAAAACGTTAATTCTGTCTAAAATTACAAGCGACTTGCCAACACAGACTATAGCTACTTCATCGTGGCCACATATCCGAGGTTTGTTTTTAGCCGATCCCCATTTTATGAAGCCTGGACGGGTCGATATATTGATTGGAATGGACGTTATGGATCAACTGATCTGTACAGAACTTCGTAAGGGTCCATCTGGAGCTCCTATGGCTCAACTGACGGTCTTTGGGTGGACTCTGTTTGGAAGCGTGAATGGAGCTGAGCCTGATATGCCACGCTTACAGTCGTTACATTGCGATGTTCATTTGGATCGAGCATTGAACAAGTTATGGGAGTTAGAGGAAGCTCCGCAAAAAACGTATCTTACGCATGAGGAGCGTTACTGTGAAGACCATTTTGAAACAACGCATCGAAGGGAACCTAACGGACGGTTTGTCGTCGAATTGCCGCTGAAGCCCGATGTAGCTCTGGGAGAGTCGCGAAACTTTGCTATCCGGAATTTGTTACGACTTGAAAGAAGACTCGCTTGTGACTCCGATCTTCGTTTACGCTACAATGAATTCATGAATGAACTCATTGACATGAAACATATGCAGGTCACGTCAGAGACTATGAATCCAACGTATTATATGCCTCATCATCCTGTTTTAAAGGAAAATAGTACCACGACCAAATTGAGGGTTGTATTTAACGCGTCCGCAAAATCGACTTCCGGGAATTCGCTGAATGACGCATTATTTATAGGACCTCAATTGCAGGAAGATTTATACTCCATCTTACTTCGCTTTAGAACACACCGCTATGCTGTAACAGCAGATGTCGCCAAAATGTATCGTCAAATCTGCGTATCCTTAAAACACGCCGATTTACAACGCATCGTATGGCGTAGCCACCCATCCCTGCCTATCCAAGATTTTCGCATGGTTCGCGTGACGTACGGAGTGGCAGCTGCGTCTCATCTAGCTGTCCGATCACTTCAACAGACGGCAAGAGATTCGTCGAATGGTTGTGCTAGGGCTGTTGGTGTTATTCTCAAGGATTTTTACATGGATGATCTACTTACTGGTGCATCTAGTAAAGAAGAACTTCAATTGTTGCAGCAAAATATTTCCGAAATATTGAGGGAAGGGGGGTTTGAACTTCGTAAGTGGGCATCGAACTGCGCTGAACTAATCGCAAGCATTTCTAATGCATCTACGAACATATCACATTATATTGTCGACGATAAGGATGTTCACGCTTTAGGTCTTATCTGGAACACAGAAGGAGACTATCTCACGTTTGCTATTAACTTGAGGGAACCGCCAGTTAAGTTGACCAAGCGCATGTTTCTATCAGATGCAAGTACGCTCTTCGATCCTCTGGGCTTGCTTGCTCCCGCTACTATAAATTCAAAAATTTGGTTTCAAGACATATGGCGCACTAAGGTAGGTTGGGATGATATCATTCCTGAGTCTATCGCAACGAAGTGGTTGGAGCATCGCATAGAGCTCAAGCAATTGGCACATTTGAAGGTGAACCGTTGGTTTGGTACTGAAGTAGCTGGGTCATTTACGCAATTGCACGTATTCGCAGACGCGTCCGAGCGCGCTTACGCCGCCGTCTTGTATGCACGAACAACACAAAGCGACGGTAGCATTACTGTGTCATTAATTTCGTCGAAAACCAAGGTAGCTCCGCTTAAGCCGACAACGCTGCCACGTCTTGAATTATGCGCCGCTCATCTTGCTGCTAAACTAGTGCGAAGCGTGCTGCACTGCTGGTCTGAACTCCGTTATCCGCTTTTCGCTTGGACTGATTCTACTTTAACATTGGCATGGTTACAAGCTCACCCCAGCAGATGGGTGACATTTATAGCCAACCGCGTAGCTGATATTCAAGAAGTTTTGCCTCCCGAATGTTGGAACCACGTCCGTTCTGAACAGAATCCTGCAGATTGTGCTTCAAGAGGTATAACTCCCTCCGAATTATTACGTCATCAATTGTGGTGGGCTGGTCCTATTTTCCTGAAAAGCACTGAACAATTATGGAAGCAGAAAAAATCTAAAGAGCACACTACAGAGCTGGGCGTACGAAATAGTATTCGTGCCCATGTGACTAATTCTACAGATTATTGGTCCGTGATGACAAAATACTCATCGTATTCTAAGCTGCGTCGAGTTATTTCCTACGTTTTACGCTTTTTGACTAACATTCGGGCTAACAGACGGCTTAATGTTATAAAGCGTTTTGGTACACCGAGTTGCCAAGAGTTATTTGAAGCTGAACTTCGCCTAATAAGGTATACGCAACAGTTTTATTTTTCTAATGAAATTTCTTCTTGCAGCGCTAAAAGACCAATCCCACTTCGCAGTAGTCTTTTGCGTCTGCAGCCCTTTCTGGATGGGACTTGTGTTCTACGTGTTGGAGGAAGAATAAAAAATGATGAAATCGCTCCAGATGTTAGGCATCCCATTATCTTGCCTAAGAATTGTCCGCTTGCTAAGTTAATAATCTGCGAAATACACAAGGTCACTTTGCACGCTGGGCCCCGCATTATGCAAACTGTCTTGCAACGTCGTTATTGGGTTATCGGCGCTCGTAGCTTGATCCGTAATATATACCATAAGTGCGTGAAATGCACTTATTTGAACCGCAATCTTACCACACAAGTCATGGGTGATCTACCTGTCATTCGCACCACCTACGCCCGTTGTTTTACTCACACTGCTGTTGACTTCGCTGGACCTTACCTCTACAAATTCACCCAAGGAAGAGGAGCTAAGGCTACCAAAGGCTACATTTGTTCGTTCATTTGTATGTGCACTGGTGCGATGCATCTCGAATTTGTTGGTGACCTGTCAACACCAGCTTTCCTAAATGCATTTAAAAGGTTCACAAATCGTCGAGGTTTTTGTAAGGTCATGACATCAGATAACGGTACAAATTTCGTTGGAGCCGAGAAGGAGTTGCGCATTGCATTTCAACAGTGCATGGCTGATATTAAACTTCGCTCTTTCTTTGCGGACTCGAATATCGAATGGCGTTTTAATCCACCGGCTGCACCCCATATGGGAGGTTACTGGGAGACTGGAGTCAAACGTGTCAAGTATCATTTAAAACGCGTACTAGGAGAAGTTCCACTATCATACGAAGAGTTCAACACACTTTTGACTGAAATAGAAGCTTGCGTAAACTCTCGCCCACTCTGTGACAACTCTGAAGCTGCTGGTGACTTAGAAGTTTTAACTCCCGGACATTTCATAGTCGGTGAACCGCTTAAGTCAATACCGGAACCTGAGGGTCAAGGGTTTCGTGGAAATCTTCGACAGCGATGGCAAGCAATTTCTGCCATGAGACAACATTTCTGGCGTCGTTGGAGAGATGAGTACCTCGTGAGCTTACAACGTCGCACTAAATGGTTACGTTCTTCACGCAACATTGAAGAAGGGGATGTGGTTGCTGTATTCAACGAGCCTAATCCTCCGACGAAGTGGACGATTGCACGAGTGATCAAATGCCATCATGGTACCGATGGACGCGTAAGAGTAGTTACGTTGAAAACACCGCATGGCGAATTGGTTCGCCCTATAATCAAACTTTGCCTTTTGCCAACGAAAGGAGATTTATTTCATGAAGAAACTAATAACTTATCGTAAATGTTTTTCAAGGCTTTTCATTTTCTTTTCAATATTTTGTTTTGAACTTATTCAGATAGTTCAAGGGCGGCGGTATGTTGAGTTCAATTTAATATTAGTTAAAATACTGTAATGTTTTTCAACTTTTGTTAAATTGTTATAATTTTCTGTGAATTAAGTAGGTTTTGTTTGTAAAGAAATGTGTATAAAGACGGAACATTTTGTAAAATAAAGAGAGAAAAATTGTAATTTTGAATCAGAAGCAACATATTTTTAATTGGGAATTTTTGCCGCAATATCATCGCTACAATAACCAACAGGAATTTGTGTTCATCATTAGTGAGGTCCTTCGATCCGGATATTTCATCGCTTCAATCAACTTGTTCCTATCGCAACATTAAGAATTAAGGATTCTCCCTGCAAACGAATTTATAGCCGCCTTCAAGATTCTTCCCGCAACATTATTGGTTCTTCCTGCAACATTATTGGTTCTTCCTGCAACACTATTTGTTCTTCCCGCAACAGATTTGTAGCCGCATACAGGATTCTCCCCGCAACACTATTTGTTCTTCCCGCAACAGTTTTGTAGCTGCATACAGAAATCTCACCGCAGCATTTTTGGTCCTTCGAGCCGGATATTTCATCGCTTCAATCAACTTGTTCCTATCGCAACATTAAGAATTAAGGATTCTCCCTGCAAACGAATTTATAGCCGCCTTCAAGATTCTTCCCGCAACATTATTGGTTCTTCCTGCAACATTATTGGTCCTTCCCGCAACATTATTAGTTCTCCCCGCAACACTATTTGTTCTTCCCGCAACAGATTTGTAGCCGCATACAGGATTCTCCCCGCAACACTATTTGTTCTTCCCGCAACAGTTTTGTAGCTGCATACAGAAATCTCACCGCAACAACGTCATTATATCAAAGTTTTGTTATAAGCTGAATGGGATTGGTTGCAATTTGTTTTCGGTTACAAATTGTGATAATTTAACTTTATTGTAATTAAGTAAACAATTAAATGCACGGTGCCTGATTACACTAATGGCTACTAAAAAATATGTGCCCATAATGATGAAAGAGGTCTAAGTCATATATTTCTTGTTTTCAGATATTTAATGAATTGCGTTTGAACGAGTTAAGAAATATTTTTATATTATGCAACATTTTAATTTATAATTTTCTTAGTCTTGATTAATGGAAATTTATTATTAATATGAAATTTTGTATGAGTTTCATACGGAAACGTTGTTTTTAAAGCTCTATAATTGGCTTAGACCATTTTCAAAATT
Organism: Anastrepha obliqua; assembly: GCF_027943255.1. Lineage (NCBI taxonomy): Eukaryota > Metazoa > Arthropoda > Insecta > Diptera > Tephritidae > Anastrepha > Anastrepha obliqua. Next base: position 24,300,040 of record NC_072893.1, on the reverse strand, counting down.
AATTAAATGTCCTATAAATGACTTAGTGCACTAAAGAACTATAAGTTTTATTTGAAACAGTAACTTTAATGAAATAATTTATAAACATTTATTAATTATGTTTAAAAAGTAATCCATTTTTATAATTTGTGCAGCTTTTAAAATTCTTAAAATGTTCATGATAAATTGGAGGGATGTATGTAAGGTAGTAAACATATAATATCTTTGTACATATTTCCTTCGTTACTGGTCTACGGGTGGTATATAATGCAAGTAATTTAATATTTTCGTATATTTGCGGTATTCCTCTTCTAAGGGGGGATTTGGAATCATCTAAAAAAGTTTTGTAGAACATTTTATAAGGTTCATTTTTCAACAAACGCATCCATTGAATTATCAACTAAGAGGCAGATTCACCCATCGTATTTTTTACACTTTTTGTTATTGATTCTGTTGACAAGAGTGAAACATTTATTAAGTTCCGTTAAGAAATAATTCCGTTATTTTACATACATACTTAGGTGTAGATCAACTGATCTCTCTGTCTCTCATTATGTTACATTATGTGTACAATATGAATGTATAGTATACCATATAATATTATATATTACAACAGAATCTTCTACTGACTTCCTCGAAATAAAATCCGGCGCGACATTCGTTTTACAAATGCCTTTTTCCTTCTACACTTTTCTATCAATTCGTAGTAATGCTCAGGGTTGTATAAGTAAGTTGCTTTTTTATTTTCATTTCTATCAAAGCGAAATCACGGTCATTGGATAGAATGCGGGTTCCGCATAGACTTTCCGTCGCCAACCTTCAGCAGAGAGTAAATGTGTGTTCTCAGCTGCTGCAACGGCTTGAAAATGAACGTTTTTTGAACCGGTGATGAAAAATGGTCCTTTACAATAATCCTGTTCGCAAACGTCAATGGTTAGATACAGATGAAACACCAGAACCGACCCCTAGAGATGGCCTCCAAGAAGCTTCTCCTGTCTATTTGACCTAATGGACGGACCTGATATTCCTAATTTTTTTAATTCTTTTAATTCAAGAAGATTGTTTTGTCTATTTGTTGGGATATGGCCGGTATTGTTTATTATGAACTTCTGGAACCAAACTAGACGATAACTGCTAATTATTATTCCCATCAGCTATCAAGCCTGAATGAGGCACCTAACAAAAATCGACCGTATTTTGTTTCACCACGACAACGCAAGACCTCATACCGCAAGGCAAACATTCCGCAAGCTGAACGAGCTCGGATGGGAGCTAATGCCGCATCCACCATACTCTCCGGATATTGCACCTTGTGGTTATCACCTTTTCCATATGAGTAACAAGAACTACTCCTCAAAAGAAGCTATAAAAAGGGATATCGAAGCGTATTTTGGTTCCAAGGAAAAAAATATTTGAGCAGGGAATTAAAAATTTGCTTAAACGTTGGCAAGACATTAAATATAATGAAGGAAAATATGTTATTGATTAATAAATACTTTAAACATCTTTTTTAATAATTTTAAAACCACCTTTAAAGAACGCACGAAGTTATGGACTGCTCATCAGTAAAGAGTCCAATTCAAAAGGCGAGCAGCATAAAACATCCATTATATGAGTTTTGAAGTTCATAAGCAGTCTTTCTAGTGCATGTTCGTTATTATGAAAAATACAGACGTTGACCACATTACCCGAATAGCCCACAATACCCGATCTTACTCTACATATATTATTTCATATGGAGTGTGCTTATTTTTATTAAATGTAGGTGTATACGGGTGATATACGGCTACTGGGCAACCGCACACTAAATACCAACCTCAATGGTGGTGTGGAAACTAAAAATTCGCAACTTTTGTTTAAAAAATACCCATTCAATGTTTCTTCTGGTGTGGCATTACTGACGAATGTTATAAAAAATGCACATTTTTCAGCGGTCTCACAAGAAAAAGAGTTTCGCATCTAGTCATCTACGCACAATTTGGTGGGCTGTGCCACTCAGTAAACACCCCCACCACCAAGACATTCTTTTAGGAATTATGTTTTGTTTGGAAAAACATTTTTTGTTTTGAGATTTGTGCAAGAACGAAAATTTTGTATAAAAACAGGTCGTGTAAAAGAGAGTTGGATGTAGTTTAAGGGGTTAGGTGGGTTACAGAGGTTCAAAAAAAGGATATTTTTACTATTTTTTTTTTAATATATACAATCATATATTTTATTTAAACAATTCAGCATATCAAAGATACATATTTAAACAGTATTTTGTGAAATTTTTATTTAAAAATTCCGAAAACTCAGCCGTTGGTACTTCATCTCCCTTAACGTCTCACAAAAAAATGCTCTTGCCGTGGACAGCATAACTCATTATTGGTTCATTTAAAATCAAAAAACCAAAAATATTTCGTTAGTACATGGATAAATCTCGTTACTGGACGAAGGAAAAAAAAAATAAAATTTAATTTGAATTTTTGACAGACTTTGAACAAAAAAACACATTTTTTGGTCAAATTTTCGTCATGTGTTGGCTCGAAAAAATTAGTTGCAATAAAAATAAAAAAAAATCCTTCGTTCAATAACTTGATAATGTTATTCCAAAGATGTGTGCAAAATTTGAACAAAATCGCTTCATAACTTTTCGAGAAATCGTGTCCACCGACTTAAAAAATCGAGTTTTGAGATAAACGCGTATACCTGCGAAACGCTGCACTGACATGGCCTGATGGGCGGAACTTCTGAAGGGTCTATCTCGTAGAATTTTTCTCGGATCAATTTGAAATTTTAGGAGAATATTTTAAACATATTATACTATTTAATAAGACAAAAAAAAATCGATTTTTTGAAATTTTCAAACCCACCTAACCCCTTAATTGTGCAAAACTATAGAAATTATGAAAGTGTTTACAAAGTCAGGAATCAGAACTTTTGTTGTTAGACACTCGAAAAAAACTGTTTCTTTTGATGTGAAACATCTATTGGCTCACTTGTAAACCGAATCGTTGGCGTGGCGACGCTTGACGTGTGTAGTAGTATTTATGTGTAGTAGTATGAGAAGTGCTAAGCCAATTTCAAAGGAACAACTCACAAATGATGTGGGTTAAAGTGTGTTAGTATTTATGTGTGCCATGTTAGAGAGACAAATTTAGAGTTGCTAACGAGCGGCAAGTTGGATGCTCGTAAGTGCTTAGTAAATGTTGGTGCGTTATGTGTTTTTGAATGTGTTCGGTAATTTGCTATGTAGATAATAGGAATTCGATTACAGAGAATTCATGGGAAACTGGAAGGCTGGCTAGAGTGGGCACCTTTGAGGCGCGCTCTCTGTGCGGAGAAATGACGAAGGTCAGTGTTTGAGTTGAAAAATATCAAAAGGTCACAGAAAGCAGAGCCACAGCAGAAAGAAGTTTCATTACTCAATTATTTAAACCAAGTGGAACTATTTTGCAATGCCAAATTTATTGCTTTATTAATTCGAAATGAAAAGTGCAAACTTATTTAATAGCAAATTCGAGATATGCCAGCTCGTAATGAGCAAAAGTTGAAATTGAATAAAAAGTTTAGGCCTATGGAGGAAGGCATATTTTAAAGACACATTTTGATTATCATACAAAGTGATACAAAATTAATCATGCTATCGGATTATTTATATTTTTCACAAATAGTGCAGTACGTCAATCATAACTGAAATTTGTGAAGTGTAGAGCTGCTGTATAAAAACAGACAAGCAATGGCGGGCGTAAAGGTCAAAAGTCATCACTCAATATAATTTCTTTATTTATTATTTTTTTAATTTTATTAATAATTTTCAAATACAAAACTGGATAATTAATTTTGCGCCACCTGAAAATTCAAAAAATATCACCACTCAAAGTCATTGTTTTATTTAATTTTTTTAAATTTTATTTAATAACTTTCAAATACAAATCTGGATGATTAATTTTGCGCCACCTGAAAATTCAAAAATTCCATCACTCAAAATCATTTTTTTATTTAATATTTTTTAAACTTTATTTAATAATTTTCAAATACAAAACTGGATAATTAATATTGCGACACCAGAAACGTCAAAAAACTTCATCACTCAGTCATTTTTTTATTTAATTTTTTTTTAATTTTATTTAATAATTTTCAAATAAAAAACTGGATGATTAATTTTGCGCCACCTAAAAATGCAAAAATTTCAGCATTCAAAGCACACTTCAAAAAGAATTTCAATTGCAAATCAACAACAATCCAAGAGAATCTACTACCAAATATGGAACAAAAATAGATGCTGTATTTGTGAGATATCTTGATAATATTTCATCCAATACTTTTGTAACGTACTTTAGTTATCATCAACCAATCGTCACAGTAATACCGGCAGAGGAAACATCGAATATAACTATTACTGAAGTCACAGATGAAAATATATTCAAATTGTGGCTTGATATTAATATCGAATTTTGATATCACATGTAAATAAATGTTTATTAAATAAAGTTACAATTTTCTGTAAGAAATTCGTAATACTTCATTTTTTCATTAGGCTATATTTAATTCCTGTAATAATATTATCTTTTATGCATATTACTTGTACACTGTACACACACGATGTTTCACATCTGCCAGGCTCACATTTTTTTTTAATTTAGATTTTCATGCCCACAGTGTCAATATTAGTCACGCACAAGCCCCCACTCGCCTTTTATGGCCGCTCCCATTCATTACGTACTTTATCATTGACTTTGTTTTAAATAAATCCATATTTATCACAGTGAATCACTGCTTTTGTCACAATTGTTCGGTTTTTTTTTTTTTTTTGATACTTTCCTTTCCTGCTAATTTTCCTTTTTTGATATTTCAGTAAAATAAAGTAATGTTGTTGCTATTTTTAATAACAAGCGTTATTTTGAATAGCCCGCTATTTCGGTAGATGTCACTTTTGAAACTGTCATATTTTGATATTTGACAAGTAGAAACTACGCTACTAATAAAAATGGAACGATTCACGCTTAAACAACGCATTGAAATTATTAAAACTCACTATAAAGGTGGTGAAAATTTGGCAGAGACGGTTCGTAAAACTCGAAAATTTTTGGGTAATCGTGAAGCACCTTGTCGGACCGCAATACAGAAATTGGTGAAAACTTTCGAGCTGTTGGGACCAGTTAGTGATGTGAAGAATAAAACCAAAACCCGTGCACGTCGCTCAGAACAGCCGAAAATATTGCTGTTGTAGCCGAAAGTGTTGAAGAAAACCCAGGTTTGTCCATTGCTCGTCGTTCTTTGGAATTAGGCATTCCACAAACGTCATTACACCGTTTGCATGAAGAGTCGGTTCTTAAGGCTTATAAAGTCCAGTTAACACACGAACTCAAGCCGGCCGATCATCAACAACGTCGTGTCTTTGCTGATTGGGTCGTTGAAATGCATGAAAATGATTCGGAATTCCACCCAAAAATCATCTTGAGTGATGAGGGCCATTTCCACCTCGGTTTCTTCGTCAACAAGCAAAATTGTCGGATCTGTGGCTCTGAAAATCCAAGAGTTATTGTTGAAAAGCCTCTCTATCCTCAACGTGCAGCTGTTTGGTGCGGTTTATGGTCCGGCGGAGTCATTGGACCTTACGTTTTCGAAAATAAAGCCGGAGCAACAGTACCGGTGAATGGATTATTTTGAGACATGATTAATGATTTTTTATGGCCGGAATTGGATGGTATTGATCTGGATAACGTTTATTTTCAACAAGACGGCGCTACGTGCCACACAAGCAATGAAACCACTTATCTTTTACGGGAATAACACCTCGTATTGGAAAACCCTTTAGTTAATTTTAGTTATTTGTATAGTATCGGGTGTACAACTAATTAATTTCGTATTTGTTACTAACCTCATATCTATTTATGTAGTCAATATTTTGACAGTGACGGCTATTCTATGTTAAAGCACGCCAATAAATCAAATAAATTTGATATGTCACAATGAATATTAGTAAACACACAAACTTTTTCTATTAAAGTCAAAATGTCAAATTGCGTTCCAACAAAACAGCATTTGCGGGGTGGTTTGCTTTTGCTCTTCAATTTAAAAAAAAGTGCAACAGAAGCACATCGTTTACTCTCAGAAGCTTATCCTGAATATGCTCCAGAGGTTAGAGTATGTCAGCAGTGGTTTGCACGATTTAAAAGTGGTGATTTTGACACAGAAGACAAAGAGCGATCGGGTCCATCAAAAAAGTTTCAAGACGAAGAATTGGAGGCATTACTCGATCAAGATTCATGTAAAACTCAAGAAGAACTATGGAAAAACATTGGAAGTCACTCAACAAGCCATTTCTGTTCGTTTAAAAGCAGCCGGATACATTCACAAACAAGGAAATTGGGCGCCACACAAATTGAAGCCGAGAGACGTTGAGAGACGATTTTGTATGCTGAAATGCTGATTAATCGCCACAAAAAGAAATCGTTTTTGCATCGTATTGTCACTGGCGAAGAAAAGTGGATTCATTACGACAACCCAAAGCGTAAATGATCATATGTGAAGCCAGGCCAACCAGCCAAATCGACACCAAAGCCGAGTATTCATGGTTTGAAGGTAATGCTCTGTATTTGGTGGGACCAGAAGGGTGTGTTGTACTATGAGCTGTTGAAATCGGGCCAGACGATCACGGGAGAGCTATACAGGCTACAATTGATACGTTTGAAGCAAGCAATAGCCGAAAAACGGTCAGAATGGGCGACCAGACACGAGAAATTGATTTTCCATCATGACAATGCTCGGCCACATGAATGCCGGATGGGAAATTCTACCTCACCCGCCTTATAGTCCAAACATAGCTCCTTCTGATTACCGCTTGTTTCGGAATACTCTTCACCAATGTTGAAGGTATTAAAAAATGGCTTGATGCCTTTCTCGGCACAAAAGATGAGAAGTTTTTTTGGCATGGAATCCATAAATTGCCTGAAAGATCGGAAAAAGTTGCCGCTTTCGATGGACAATATTTTGAATAAAATATTTTTTCACTTTTATACTTAAATAAATTTTTTTTTTAACAAAAATATACGAAATTAATTAGTTGTACAGCCAATACTTTTCATTTTTTTGGCATTTCAATTACGGAAATATTGATGTAATAACTTAAAAAATGTGTAGTGGCTACGGGAATAAGATTTTGTATACCTGCAAAAAAGTTTTCAATTTTTTTATATTTCAACAGACAAAAGAGCATATTTTTATTAAGAACATGATTTTTAGATTTACTCCTTTAAGCTTTAGCATTATTTTTACTAGCGAGTCTAAGCAAAGAACCTCAAATTTAAGCAAGTAAAGTTTTGCAGTTGTTTTAGGAAATTGTTAGTGAAAAAATGGCGAATGTAACTTATCATCTCTTAAGTTTTACTTTTGACAATTTGTTGCATGTAAGACCGATGTAAGAAACGGATGAGGTTCTAAAATATTTGGATTGAAATATTATATGTAAACTTCAAGGGCGTTTTTACTAGATATCAATAATTTCATACAACAAGTAGGGTATGAGCCTTAGTAATTGATAAATAACCCCTCCAACAATACCAAATACGCCAATATTTGGAAGAAAAAAAATTTTAATTTTTGCGCGCTCAGAGTGCATTGTGTACTTATTTAAAAATCTTGGTCCGATTAATAGAGGCGTTTCAAATGTTGAGAGTATATTTAGTCCTACCATAAGTTCTGTTACAAGTTAAGTCCGTTATAGATATGAAATTATAATAAATTTTTTAATGAAGTTAGATTTATTTTTCCCCTTTATGGTATCAAAACGGCACGTAAGTGCTACTTGTAGCGTACCTGGGATACTCTTCCCATCTTACCTACCTACCTACCTAGATTTATTTAATCAGTAAATATTGTATTAAAAACAAAATTTAAAATTTTCATTCGAAATGGTCACCATTTGCTTTTACACAGGCCAAGCAAACGATTAGGCCATTCGGTTGTTGCAGCGCGCGAGGTTTCCATGGATACTGACGTCGCTGCTCGAACCCAAGATTGTTTGAGACTCTTCGAATTTCTGTGAAGTATTTGACAGTCCCTGTTCTCCAATTCTGAATACAAACTGTAGTCCAATAGATTCAAATCTGGGCTTCCAGACTGCCAATCTTCTGGGGTTATGAACCCAGGAGCAATGTTATTTAGCTACTGCTGAGTGGTTTTTCGCTTATGGGCTGGGGCGGAATCTTGCTAAAAGATCCAATGCTCTCCATGGAAGAGAGTACTGCTCTACTGCTTCACCACGCTTTCTAAGGCAATCTACTCATCCTCCTGGTACACTTTTGCCCCGGTCTTAACTCCTTTTTCGCGGAAATGAAGAGGTATAACGACTTTATGAGACACGCTTCATCAAACCATTACAAAGGCTGGATGGTGGTTACGCTTGGAACAACGTTTTTTGCGTCTTTAGAAGTTTAAGCATAGATTTTATCGTTTTGCTTATTAAAAACTTCTTCAACAGTGAAAATTTTGTCATCTGTGAGAATAATATTTTCATGGCCGCTGACCGCGTGCCACCGATGAAGCTGCTTGCATCTGTCGAGTCTGGTTTTCTTCAAGTGCGTTGTCAAAAGATGACCACTTGAGTGACGGAAGGCTTTCATATGGAGATCATCTCTAATTAGTTTTGATATGGGTCTGGTCGATGCATTCATTTCCCTGGACATGATTTTCTGCTTTCTACGGGGATTTCTGCGAATTATTTCTCGAACGGCTTTTATGGCTGCACCGATTCGAACCACGCGTGGATGACCACTTCCTTTTCTGTCTGTCATATCAGAGATTTGGAAAAAACTAAAAACGAAAAACAAACATTCGCGAAATATCAAGTTTTTCTAGCAATTCGCAAATTTCACTTGCGCTTTTTCCACTCTTTTGTACTCCAATCACTGCAAAGCGATTATCCTTAGCCCCCCACTCCATTGTTAACAAGCTAAATTTAAAATTCTACCAGCTGACAAACTTCGCCATGGTGAAGAAGCTGAAGTATTGTGAGTCGGTTGGTCAGACACTTGTCGTCACCGAATCTGTTAAGAATAAGTCCCGCGAATTCATTAAGAAGTACAATATACGGCTCAAATGAGAAACCCGCCAATGCCCCCAGAGTTCAAGGAGATACCATTTACCATTTAAATATTTTCATAGTTTTTTTTTTTTGTTTGTTTTAAGTGGTCACTACCTATTAAGTAATTTAACTGGTAGTTAGTTTATTTTTAAATTTTATAAACAAACAGGGTAGTTGTTATTCCAAAATCTTTATTAATAAGCACTTCTCCATGAACTTAATGTGCGCCTAGAATGGGAGATGCTAAAAAATGCTTGTTACCCATGGAAGTTGTTTTCCTTAAGCGCGCATGTCAAAGGTGCGCAATTTATTCATAGAGATTTTTTTTGCATGGATATAGCATTAACGTCGACGTTGCCAATCTTACAAATCCTTATGCGAAAAATCGGATTTCGTGTCTACGTTGCTAAATATTCCCAAAACGATGCTGCATACCACTTTCTTACTTTACTTTAAGGGGGAACACCACTGTTATTTTTCTAAAAATCTTCTTACAGTAGATATATTCAAAAATATGTAAAAAAAAATTTTTACTTAACATCTTGAAAATTGACGAAGTTATACCCAATACAATAAGTGCAGGTAGTGAGTTACAACGGCCAATCAAAACTTTAAACGTGTTTTTCTCGAAACGACTTTTCTGAACACGGTGGCCTCGATTTCTCGAAGACTTATGAATCGATTTTAATTTTTGTACATGTATTGGCTATAGGCGTACATAGCCGTTTTTAAAACTTTCAAAAATTTATATTTATTCAAGCCTTTCGAAAACAAAAAAAGGGTAAAAACACAAACTAATTTTTCAAACCTGCACCATTTTCTCAAAAAAAAAAACAACAAAATAAAAAAAACCGCCCCGTACGACGATAGCCATTGATGTATAGATTAAGAATTTTTTGGTTTTTTGCTTTCAGATGATTTTTTACCGCTGTATCGTGGCAACCAGGGTGTATCAGTTTTTTATGACGTCATTCCATTAATATTAATAACAATTGTAATTTTTAATATTTTTTATTAAAAATTTGTGTCAGTATAGTTGAATATATGTTAAATAAATTATAATTTGTCCGGTCCTCAAAAAATCATCCCTACTTATAAAAAAAAATTCATGAAAATCACTTCAGTTTCACGCGTTCACAGTGGTGTTCCCCCTTAATGGGTGACTTCGAAATAATATTTAAAAAAAAATTTAATATAATTGTAATGCTTAGTATATTTTTTCTTTATTTGTAAACCAATATGTATGTATTCTCTTTTTACGTCGTATGAACAGGGTGTATTTTTAGAGAATGCGGAAATATATGGTTTTTTTTTGTTATAATTAGTTACATTTTATGAGATAAATTCACCGCAAACACACAATTATGTAAACCTTGCTGAAATAAGCAGTAACTTTAACTATGTTCTAAGGACCGAACACGTTGAGGATTTCTTATTTTTCTTTATACAGTGCCGCTCAACTGAATAGGTTTGATTTCTTTTTTAGACTTGGAACATAATATCTTCATAACGAGCACTCGGATTTAAACCAAATAAATGTTGTTAAGTAAAACGATCAATTATTTATAAAATACAAAAGTTTTTGGGTTGGTTTTTATATTTTTTTTTATTATATTTTCAAAAACATAGCTGAAAATCTACATTATTTTTGGCTCAAGTGAATAGGTTTGACCAACAAAACTATAAAAAAAAATTATTCACAGCAATATTTCATAGCACTTGGTAACTTAAATAATAAAAGACACTATTTCTGCATTATTTAATATTTGGTATGACCACCCTTATTCTTAATTATTTCAAACATTCGAGTTGATAAGAAATCGTAATATTTTTCAATTTTACTCACTGAAATAGTTGACCAGGCTTTTTTAATCGCTTCAACCAAGGTCGCCGAGTCTTGAAATTTTCTTCCTTCTTCATACCCTCTCCTGGATAAAAGTCCCCAAATGTTCTCGATAATATTTAAGACTGGGGAGTATGGCGGCCACTCGAGCAAGTTGACATTCTGGTCCTTAATCCACGTTTTTGTAACCCGGGCGGTATGGATGGGGACGTTGTCTTATTGGTACGTCCATTGAATAGGTCCAAAAATTTCGGAAAACTGGGGAAAAACCTTTTGGAGCACAGTCTTATAGACATTTGCATTCATATTTGATGAAACAAACTGCAGCTCGCAAGTTCCATAAAACAACATGGCTCCCCAAATCATTACGACTCCTGTACAGGAGTGATGACGACTCAAAAAGCATTCCCCTTTTCACAGATCGTGAAAATAATAGTTGTAGCCATCCGGTCCGTCGAGATTAGACTTTTTTTCGTCGGAGAAGACGGCAGCCTTCTACTCCTTGTTCCATGTCATGTGATCCCGCGCAAATCGAAGTACCGCTTCCTTCCGTGCATCATTGAGAGGAGGCCTCTCTGATGCCGTTGTAGCATATTTTTTTCCTCCTTTCATTATTTTCCCGTAATCGGCTTCATTACGAAGAAAATTGCTTACCACGTTTTGGCTTCGACCAATCATCTTTGCTATTTCATTATGTTTTAGGCCAGATTCAATATGGCCTTTAATTTGACCTTTTTCAAAATCGGTTAAAGCTTTTCCCCGACCCATATTAAAAAGAAATGGTAGCAATTACTTTAAATTTAAGTAGACCAAAGAAATTATATGTTTTCAATCACGCAGTCAATCAAAAAGTGAAGTCAAAGTTGTCAAACCTAATCAGATGAGCCGAAAATAGACCACACATTTAGCGAATTTCACGATGATAGCAAAATTCTGTCATATTATGAGTAAACAAATGAATATTCAAAACAAAAAAGAAAGAAGGAGAAAATTCCATAGGAACAAAGAGAGAAGAAATAATAGAAGAAATAATTTTCAAACCTATTCAGTTGAGCAGCACTGTATCAAAGCTTTTTTGCGCTTCATGAAATAATTTGTAACCCACATTCCATTTTCTTACTGTCGTATGGAAATTCCCGTATTTTGTTGCTTTGTTATTGAGAATGTCCACTAGACTAGGCTCTACTTTCATACTTGCACAACTATCAATGATCCAGTCCAATCACCACCCATTGCAGACGAAGAGCTACTCGTTCCCACCGCAGTTGGTTCTACGTAACCGGAACGACACGGATTTATATCCGGCCAAGGACTGTCCCTTCAGCAGAGTATTCCCCGTATATGTATGGGGAATGTTTATGCTGCTACAACAACAACTGTTTATTTTAACAAAATCAACAGAACTACGTTTTTTCATCAATTTTCAATTAGGCGATTTTATTGCAGCTCTCTGTATAATAACAACAAAAATAATAACTTGTTTCTCCCTAAATATTTAGATTACGTAAATATAAAAAAATTAAGTATTTAGTTAAATACACGTAAAAGCTGTTTCATATAAAATAATTATTATTTGTTCGCTACTTAAAAATAAATAGCAAAAATATGCAACAGTCATACGCAACAACTCTCCTCCTTGGCAATTTCATATTCACCTCCAATCAACACATTTTAAATCTATGCCACTTTTGCCCATATCGAACTAATCAACACACAGAAAATTCCCCACACCAGTTGCTGCAGCCTACAACTTCGGCCCATAGCACCACTGTAATAGGTGTAATTAAATGTGGAGTTCGTCAGCAAGACCCAGTCATAGTACTCAGAGACATTCGCATAGACGCCGGGGTAGCCACTCAGCGCACAACCATTGCCCCAAGAAACAACACCTGCCAAAGTGTCATTGCATGCCAATGGGCCACCAGAATCTCCCTGACAGGCGTCTACACCGCCAGTCTCCAGGTAGCCAGCACAAATCATACCCTGAGTAATGGCGCCTTCATAGCTGGTGTTGCACTGCGACGAAGCGACAATCGGAACGACAGCACTCAATAGTTCTGGCCAAACTATGCCCTATGGAAGCGTAAAATAATAACCAAGTAAATAAATACGAACAATTTGTACTCACGCTTTCCGTTATGCCCCAACCGGTCACCGTACAATTGACACCCGCTGACAAGGCCTGTCGGTTAAGCGAAATTGGTGCTACAGTTGCATAATTTTCAGGAATCAAACCATCTATGAAAAACAATGCCACATCGTTTTGGAGTGTTGTGCTATCGTAATCAGGATTTGGCACCACTTCCAGTACATTGAACTGCAGCGTATATGGAGTGACCTCGTACAGATACACAGATCCCATGACTATGGTAAACTCGCTGGCGGCACGATATGTGAGTGGTGTAACAGCGGAGCTGCGGGAAAACGCAAAAGCTGGTATAATTCATAATATATAAGCATACGTAGATACATAAAGGGTGGTTAAATTTCAAGGGCCGATGTTGAATGTGAACCACACCTTGGAAATGGAACCACGTTGGACTTTTTTCTTCGGGGTTATTTGAAAAGCTGAAAAGAAAAGCTGTACGTCGATAAGCCAGCAACAATTCAAGAACTAAAGGATGAGATAATTCGGCACATTAACGGCATAGAACCTCAATTATGCCTCAGCGTCATCGAAAATTTGGACCATCGGATGGAGGTGTGCCGCCTTGGCCGCGGTGGCTATTTGGCCAATGAGCAATACCAATATTATCATAATAAAGAAAAATGACAATAATTTCTTAAAAGAATTGTATTTTATTCCAAATCAACACCGGCCCTTGAAACTTAACCACCCTTTATGTATGTGTATGTATACATATTTACGCAGTATATATGCTTGGGTGTGTAGCCTGTAAAATGTCGATACTCACTTGACGGTACAATGCGCTGCTGAAATAACCACACGCGTTGTTATCACCGATCCTCCACATATGTGGCCATAGCCGTAGTTAAACTCGTTTTTCTTTAGACGCAACGAAACCTGCCATGGTGCACTTGTGATGCCCACAGGCGAGCCACCTATAATTTTTGAACCATTTTCCGTTAGCAAATAGGGACGAGATACTTGCGTTGGGTTGCTTTCATTGTTGGGTTGGGCTGTGAAGATAAAAAATATAACACAGATAATCAAATATCAAACGGAATTTTCCGCCAACTTATTTTAAATCGCTCCTCAGTACAAAGCTTTGTCGTCATACCAAGAAATTTATTTCATTTTCCTTAAGACAACAAAATGTCCTTTTCTTTAGGATGCAGAGTATGCATAAAATGTTTATAAAAGCATCACTTCGTTTTCACCCTAAAGTTACTGCACATTTTTAAACTATTTTTTATCACTCACATGCTTGGATTGACGCAGCGTTTTGTAAAATACACCAAATTGTGAAAAACCCAAATTGTAGCCACATTTTCAAATGTACACTAGTCTGCGAATGAAATGGTTAGTCATACTCCCACCCGTATTATGTCAACACAAATATATATACATACATATCTACTTAAACACCGCCAGCAAGTCAAAGGCGCCGACCAAACGACTGTTACCGAACGAATGATTTCTTCCTTGCAGAAATGTAGCCATGAAGTAACAAAACTTTATACTGCTACACATACGCACATACGCACATACAAGTAGTCAAAAATATTTTTGGCGTTATGATTACACACGATATCATTTATCATTATTGATAAATATGTATGTAAGTGTATGGAGAATAAATATATTAATACCGAAAGTGACACAATAAGCTAACAATGGCTTCAATATTTAAGTTATCAGCCATAGTCGGTAATATAATTGAAAGGCATATTGGGAAGTCAATTTAATTTTCGACTGAAACTAAATTTCATTTATTACAAAATACAAAAAGGGTTAAATTTGTTTGTACATATTTGATAAAATAATAAGATATATTACAAAAACTATGTTTCGATTATAAATTGCGACAAATACAAACTTTAACATTTACATATTCTAGAATTCTAAAAAACACACACACATATACAACAATTTCGCAACAGTAATTTAGCATTTCAACCCCTTGAGTGGAAATGACGGGCCTCGCCCGTCAAGATTTTCTACACTAAATTCCAAATTGACTGGCGTCACCCGCAGAATATTTTAACGTTTAGAATCATATGGATTTCTTTCAACTTGTAAAATAAAAATATTATTATTGCTGCACATGGTCTTTTTTTTATATTCTAGCTAAACTGACTTTAATATAGATCAGGGCTTCTTAAACTTTTTTGTATAGCGACCCCCTTCAAGCTTAGGAAATTTTAAACGACCCCCTCCTCCATATAATGAAATATATATTAACCGTAGATGTAGATGTAATACCGCACTATTTTACAATGTAAATAAAATAGGGATTAAAGAATATGTACCCATTCATTTCACATATATATAATTGGAAACGTTGACGGGATATCGGTCGTAATAAAACACAATAAATAGAATGGCATAAAACTATATATCTATATATTCAATAGAAAAAATAAACTTTTGTAACAATTTTTTTAATAAAAACATATTATTAAGATCAAACAATATTAATGTGACGGATGTGATTGTTTATTTTTACACAAATAATTAAATCTAGGCTCAATTTGAGATAGTGCAGATCGTAATAAATTTTCAAGGTTTATTAAAGCTGCACGGTATTTTGATTTTATGTAAGTTAATGTGGAAAAGGCTGATTCACATAAATATGTTGTACAAAATGACAGTAATTTGTTCATTGCCATTTCCGATAGTAGGGGATATTCTGATTTGATTTCTATCCAAAATTCATGCACAGGCACTTGAGAAAATCTGAGTCGCAAGGTAGTACCACTTGTTAATTTGGCAAATTCTTCTTGTGCTTTTAAGTTTAAAAAATTAATTCCTTCCCCCTTTCAGTAGTCTCGCGACCCCCTGGAGGTCGCAACCCACAGTTTAAGAAGCCCTGATATAGATAACGGTTTTAAGTTTTTTTTTTTTGATAAATCACTCATAGAATTGCGCTAAATTTAATTGTCTGCACACGTACTATTCTTCGAGATTTAATCGTAAGGCAAGGGGTTGAGCTACTTTTATTGCAAGTGAGTTTGTAGCGCTGGCCTTCGATGCCAGCACCTTTGAATTGGGCATTCAATTCTTCATGTTGTTGTTGTTATTGTTATTGTTGTTATTATTATTATTTTTTTTTTGATAAATCACTCATAGAATTGCGCCAAATTTAATTGTCTGCACACGTACTATTCTTCGAGATTTAATCGTAAGGCAAGGGGTTGAGCTACTTTTATTGCAAGTGAGTTTGTAGCGCTGGCCTTCGATGCCAGCACCTTTGAATTGCGCATTCAATTCTTCATGTTGTTGTTGTTATTGTTGTTATTGTTATTATTGTAGCAGTTTACTAATTCCTTATCAATGCATCCAGTTTACTAAGCACCGAGTCCACGTAAGCGCTTATATCATTATTAATGTACTCCTTTTTGTGCACTAACTGTGATGCTGATATTTTTTGTGAATTAGCTAAATATTTACTTTTCGAAGCCTTATCGGGAACAACACTTGTAACACCACTAATTTTTACTGGCTCCGTACACTCATCCACCGTGTAGACCTCACTTTGTCCAGCGTTTTCAATCACCTTCAACTCAATTGAATTATTCTCATGCATTGCACATTCGCGACGTCTTTGGCGGGTATTCGGCCTTTCGACAACACGCGGTGACAAATTGTGGTTTTTACTGCAAAGAAGAGAGAATCGTTTAAGTTTTATAACGGAAGCACACATATTGCGAGCAATAATAAGACCTTGCTACCTCCTTTGCAGTCTCACTTGCGCTATTATTAATGGGACTTGGCACTGTTTTCGCGGCATTGCTTGTTGGCTTTTCGGTTGGCGATCTGATGTTGGTTTGACCATATTTCTCAGCTTTCTGTTCGTTATTTCGTGCGTCATCTGCGCAATTATCACTGTTAATAACATTTTCCGGCACTTTTGGTATCACTTCATCGGTTCCTTGTGGCTGCTCACTTTCGCTTAACGATTGACTTTGACTTTCGTATTCCATTTTTTGTCTGCGTGATTGAAGTGTGCATGTCATTCGCGCTTTTTGCATTTGCTTTGCTTTGCGTTTTCTATTAAAAAAAAAACAGTGCATATTAATCCGGGGTTTTTCGCTGGACAAATACAAACACAAACTGTCGCAACCAGGTAAAAATTACCACATAATATATAAGTGTATAATTATTAAATATTTATTTTACGTAGTGAGCGCGTCTTTTGTTTCTATGCAAAAAGGTACTTGAAGCGGCAGGTCACAATATTTTTTAGAAAAAAAATTTGAAGTGGTTTTATTACCTCTGTGGTATTTTTTACCTAGTAACTACGAACGCCGGTTTAAAGATATTGCGCGCTAATGCGAACTAACAAATTATTTACCTATTGCGTGGACTTTCGCGATCATTTTTGCGCCCACTTGGTGAACTCTTATCCGCATCATCTTCTATTTTAACTCTATTCGTTGGACTGCAATTGTTACTTATTGAAGTTTTTGCCTCGTTAGTTGACTCTGTTTCCCCATGTTTCGCTTGCCAATGTGCTATAATTTTTTGCAAAATCTTTGCATTGTTATCAGTTTCAGCATATCGTTCACGAAACTTATCCACATGAAAGGCATTTGTTGCAACGGTGGCTACAATAATGAATCAATTAACTAATTAGTTAGGTTGTTGTTGTTCTAGCAGCATATACAATCCCCACACATATACTGGGAACGCTGCTGCAGTGACAGTCCTTGGCCGGATATAAATCCGGGTCGTTCCGGGTACGTAGAACCGACTGTCGTGGGAACGTAGTTAGTTAGGTCGAATAATTTGCACCGAACTTAACTTACATCTGCGCAAACTTCCATATTCGGTGCGATACTGCTTTATTTCGTCCTCTTTGCGCCGCAACACATCCAGTAGCTCTTCAATTTGCGCCGGCAAATTATTAACTACACTGGCAACTTGATGAACGGGTAGCGGAATAGTAAGAGTGTTATCTTGGCGCTTTAAGCGCCACTCAAAATTCAATCGACAACCTTTAACGCGATATTTTAGTTCCAAAATACGTTCACATGCACCATGCACATCCACTTGGTTCGTTTCAACGTCGTTCTCTGCCCAGTTTGCCGATTCCGGTTCCGTATTTTGCAAAGTATCGTAAGCAGTGGCCACATCAAATTTTATGCGCTTATTCAGATGCTAATATATATTTTCAAGAAATAAATAACATTAATTATCGTTATATGCCAGATAAATAAATATAAAGCTGTATGGCATAAAATTTATCTGTAGAACCTGCAACGTCTGCGCCACTTCCTCTTTCGTTTTCGATGCTACCCAATTTTCACCGGAATCATATAACAAATACTCTATTACATCGCCATTCACTGTACACTCAAAGAAAAAAGTTGTATCTCCCACAATCAATTCCTTTAACATCCTACCAAAAAAATAGTAACAAATATTTTATTTACAAATTTAACAAATAATTGTGAAATGCAAAGACTTGCACTCTCTGACACTTGTCGAGTGACACGATATGTTGTTTGTCGATAACACTATTGTGAATGGCCACGCAAATGGAACGTCAAACGGTCACAGGGTATTCTCAATAGTTATTTAATAATCGGAGGAACCGGATAAAGCTAACGAAACTAAATAATTGTTACAATGCTTTTAGTCCGTAAATAAGTGATCTTGCTATAATTAATAATTAATATTGCTGCAACATTTGTTGAATGTGTTGTGAGTGTCTTATTCTGTGCCAATGCGCATAAAACCTTAAGTAGTGCAAGTAAAGTAAAACATGAAGTTTAAGAACTGCATCCGCTCAAGGTTTCCGACTTCCGCCGCTGTGAACCATTTTCTTGTAGTTCAGTGATTTGAAGCAGTTAAAAATACATTACACATTTATCGGCTTATCGTACTTGTTTCGTGAAGAATCGACAACTCCACACTGTTGCGTCATTTCGATATCAGAATTTTTGGTTTACTGTTGTGTTTAAGGTGTTAGTGGTAATCAGAATTTTCAAAAAAATTGCATTTTTTTACATTTTCTTAAAGTATAGTATCTTAAAAAAATTGTGTGGAAATTTGAAGTCAATCCGAAAAATACTTTTCGAGTTATTCAACAATTAACAAAGGGCGCTCGGGCGCTCCGGAGCTCGATGGAAAACTTTAAATGCGTTTTTCTTAAAACTACAGTGAGTCAAAAAAGTTTAAGTACACTTAAGTTTTGTTCAAAAATTTACTAAAATAATTTTTATTTTTAAATATAAACATAAACTTTTGGCATGTAGTGTAAAAAGAGAATATTGTTAACTTAGTTTCACTCCTTTCACCTCTCTCACTGTTGTGAGTTGAAGAATAATTGTCGTAAAGGAGAGAGAGAGAGCTAAAACAGCCAAAAAAAGTTTACGTACGTTGTTATTTTTTCGTTGTTTCTTTTTCCAAAACTTACGGTTTTTCTCCGTTATTTCTTATTATCGCTCAAATGATCAAAGTTGATAGTATTTTGATGCAAATGGTATGTATAACTATTAATAGTTTTGTGTTTATGGTGACAGTTAACGTATATGATGGGTCGCGGGTGTGAAATATCAGTCGATTTGAGTAAAGTGATTATAAAATTATATTTAGAAAAAAAATCTTTGCGTGAAATCGGCAAAATTATCGGTAAATCACATTCCAGCGTGCAAGGAGTAATTAATTCTTATATAAACTCTGGAAATATTCGGCCAAAGCCGCGATCCGGGCGGCCAAAAAAACTCTCACAGAGAGACGAGCGCCGAATCTTAGATTCAATAAGGTCTAATCCCAGAAAATCTGCTGTGGAAATACAGGAAGAGGTGCAGCAAAGCGTTGGAATAAGCGTCCACCCACAAACTGTTCGAAATGTACTCCATAAGGCTGGGTACAATGGTCGAACACCGCGTAAAAAGCCTTTTATATCTAAAGTAAATAAAAAAAAGAGGATTGCCTTCACTAAAGACTATTTGAACAAGCCCGAATCATTTTGGAGCAACGTAATTTTCAGTGATGAGTCTAAATATAATTTGTTTGGTCCAGATGGAGCCGTAAAAGTTTGGAGAAAACCAAATGAGCAGATGAAAGTGAAAAATTTGGTACCCACAGTGAAACACGGTGGCGGTAACATTATGGTTTGGGGCTGTATGACAGAAGCTGGTGTTGCAAAGCTTGTGTTTGTTGACAATGTAATGGATAAGCACCTCTACCTAAAAATCCTGAGAGAAAATCTTGAGACAAGTGCGACACAATTGGGGTTTGAAAAAAATGGGTTCTTGTTTCAACAAGACAATGACCCGAAACACACGTCATATTTGGTCAGAGAGTGGCTTCTATATAACTGCAAGCAACTACATACACCTCCGCAGTCCCCGGATCTAAATCCTATCGAGCACATCTGGGATCTGCTCGAAAAACGAATACGTAAACACAAAATTACTTCGAAGGAATCCCTAAAGAAGGCTTTATCGACTGAGTGGATGAAAATAACCCAAAATGATACCGGAAACTTAGTGAAGAGCATGCGGCGGCGCTTACAAGCAGTTATCGATGCCGGGGGAGGGCCAACGAAATACTAATAACACTTAACCTATAAGAATTTTCAAATGTTTTTAATATTTTCGGTTAAGTGTACGAAAACTTATTTGACGTGCGCTCAGGACTTTTTTTCATTTTTGTATAGCTATTTCTATGTTTTAAGTTCGTAACCCATGAAAAAGCTTATTTTGTGTTCGTTAACCTTTAAATATATCTATTTCGAAGAATAAATTTTATTTTTAGATTGTATGGTGGAGTTTTTATTGATAATTTTCTAAAATTTCAGGTGTACTTAAACTTTTTTGGCTCACTGTATGTGTTTTGAACTGGTGATCACTGTAACTTAAAAGCCGTCTGGTAGATTTCAATAAAATTTATACGGCTTTTGCAAAACATAAAAAACTAGTGCCTGATTGAAGGACTTTTTTGTTTTCAAAACTTTCGATTTTTTTAAACAATTAAACGTCGGTTTTTTTCTCGAAAATCTGAAAAATATTTCCTGAGGCCGCCTGAAAAAAAAAAATCTTCGATCAGGCACAAGATTATCTATTAATAAAACTAGTTTATCTTGTCCGATTGATTTTAGATAAATCTCTAAGGACTTGTGATGATCACCGCAAGGCACCTCCGGAGAAACGGGCTCCACACAAACAGCGATAACTTTTACAATTATTATTATTTTTTTTTTTTAATTTTGCTAAAGTCAAGTCGAAAAATATTATTGAAAATTATCATTTTTTCGGGCTGTTTTCTCTGAACTTAAAAACCTTTTTTGCCTTCGTTCCAGAACACCTATTATGTTTCGGGCCAAATTTTTTGCAAATAATTCAATCTTAACTTATTTATAATGGAAAATTTATTATTATTAGCGCACCATCGGTGTTATTTTTATAAGCAACGACAAATGCAATTTGGGATGCGCTCAAGGGCCCATATATATATAATTTTGGTGTTTCATGCACGGAGATTAGAACGTACGCACTTTCGATTATTTTTTTTGCGTGCCATTCTAAGGAAGGTATCTTTTTTTTCGTGGTCACTCCTCTCCGGAGCATAGGGCCTCGACAAGACTCTTCCATCGTACACAGTTCTGTGCTGTTGCTTTTGCACCGTCCCATGAGATGTCGGCATCTGCTAGTTCGGGCAGCATCGACCTTCTCCAAGTGTTTTTGGTCGATCGCGACCTCTGCTCCCTTGCGGGTTCCAGTCCAGTGCCATTCTCGTGAAGGAACGTATCTACCGTGGAAAAAAAGGAGTTGGTTGTATTTTATACGCTTACCCACCTACCAACCTTTCGGCCAGATATGTGGCATTGGAATTGCCAATGGATGACCCCATACCGTCTTAAATTCTCGCTTATTTATTCAGAACCTTCGCGTCTTGCATTTAAAACCTTTTTGTTATCCATCGCCGTTATAATTTAATGAGGGTTAGCCCTCCGTTGGACACCCGGGTCTAGCCAGACTCTTCTGGCCAGAATTATTTTACTTTGGGATTAACCCTCGGTTGTGCATCCGGATCTAGCCAGACTTTTCTGACCAGACTTTTTGACTTTGGTCGTGAATTTAACATATATCTATTAAAGGTAACGACTTGAGCTTCCAGGTAACTAAAAATTTAATTTTCTATCAAGTTATCGATATAACCTTTTAACCCTTTGGGGACGCGTGTCGACATATAGCCGCCTAATAGCGTTTTACCGTTCCGGAGGCGTGTCGGCATATAGCCGCCCAGATTAGTTCGTAGCTGCAAGGCTCGCGAAGTCTGTCGTTCTGAGCGATAAGATACGCATAGGTATAGTAAAAGAGTCACGTTTTCATTTAAAGACATTAGGGGCCATTAGTGATTAAATCTTATCTCCCTTATAATGTAAACTTGCGATGTGAGACGACGATGGAGTCAAAACGAATTTCAGTTCTTCGATTCAGTCTCTCAGTGTCACTGCCAAAGGACAACCAGCAGAATTTTTATATAAAGGGTTTTCCAATAACAGCTGTTATTTTTAATAGGATTGCACTATCGAGAGATGATTAACGATTTTTTATGGTCGGAATTGGATGGTATTAATCTGGACAACGTTTACTTGTTTATTTTCAACAAGACGGCTCTACATGCCACACAAGCAACGAAACCATTGATCTTTTACTTTCCGGACCGTGTTATCTCTCGAAGAGGTGATCACAATTGGCCACCGAGATCTTGTGATTTAACACCTTGTGACTTTCTTCTTTGGGGCCACGTGAAAGAGAAGGTCTACGCCAACAACCCAGCGTCGATTCAAGAGCTCAAAGATGGAACTCGTGAGGCTATCGAGGACATAGCCACGGCCACTTTGCAATTCGGTTATGGAAAATTTCATGAAAAGGATATTGTCCTGTATGTGTGGTCGTGGTGGTCATTTGCCTGATATTATTTTCCACTATTAACGGCATACCTTCCTCTTTATAATGAAATAAACATCCAAGTATTTATTTAAAAAAATAGCATTTTTCTTTGAATATCAAATTAACACCTCTGTTTGGACAACCCTTAGAGATGATACGTTAGATAATGACGTTCTGACAGATAGATGACGGCATTACTTCGTCAAGCGGAAGCGAAATCCGCGCAGTAAGGAATCCACTCAGGCATTTCAACATTAGTAGTGATAGCAACAATAACAAACGTAAGTATGTACGATAGAAATTAAATATATATTTTTATTAATTATATTAATTATAAGCATACCAACACACATTTAGTCGTCAAGTTTTGTTGTATCGCTCTTGAAAGTTTTAATTATAATAAAATGTATTTTGCATTATTTGCATTAATCGACTATTTACAGCATCTTAAATCTAATAATAAATGTATTTTTTATGTTGTCTAAAAATACAAACTTTTCTAGTCAGTTAATTGGAATTTAACTACAAAAAACATTGCAAACAAGTAATACGCGACCAAATTTAACAAATTGCCTCGACAATCATTTCAAGAATTTTATTTGCTAATTGAATACATTAATTTAATTTAATCCTTTGCACTTAGACCTTAAGTTATTCAAATTTTCAATATGATTTAGCTAAAAATTACGATTTATGCAGTAAATCTAAACAAATCAATAACTACTTCAGTAACTTCACTCCTTCACTTCACGTAAGCAGCACTCGTCCTATAAAAATACAATTACGTACGCCGCTTTGTATGTGCGTGTGTCGATTGGGAACAACTAAAACTAGCCTCACACTAAACTTACAACTTTTACGTGTCTTTTTCAATGTCTTTTTCCATACTTAAGCCTAATAATAATTTCTTCTTAATGGATATTCAGATGTATACGTATGTAAATACTTATGTGTGTTATTGTTTGATGGTAAAGCAATTGAAAGAAATACAAAAATTATGAATAAATTAAGAATAGTCTAGTAACACTTTTCCTCTACTCTACAGCTCTACTGCAGACAACAACACTCGCTTATTACTGGTGAACAGCTAATTTATTTACAGGTTGCAATCTTTAGTTGTGGTTTTTTTCAAATCTGTGGCCGCGTCCACAATTCACTTAGATCCTTTGGACGTATTTTACCGATTTCTGTAATGAAAAGTAGCAGATAGTTTAGTAAAAAAAGTGTATAGATCGAGTAAGTGAGCCATTTATACCGTCAGACCTACCCAACTGGCCGGGCAATAGGCCGCTGCTGTCACGTTTAGGCGAAGGCCAGACCATGTCGAAACGCGGCTGCACGGCTAACTGGTTTGATTGCGTGGGACGAAAAGTAGTGCTGCTGTAAAAGAAAATACGAAAAGCAAAATTAATTTTAAGTTTTTGGTTAAACCAAATCTTAAATGTAATTTCGTTTTCGAACGGCCTGCAGCGCACTTTTCCAACTAAAACAAAAAAAAAATAGAATTTCTAATAAGGCCCCCTAAAAGCAAACATGTTCGAGAGCAAAATTAGACATCACCAGCCAAGCATATCAAGCCAAATCGAGAACATAAGCTTCACTTCCAAAGAGAAGAAGAAGCGAAAAAAGTTTACGAACGAAAAATTTGTTATCACTTGCAAAATTGGGTAGCAGAAAACTCATCAGCTAAGTTTGCTTAAATTTTGTTGTTGTTGTTTTAACAGTAATAGAAGCCCCGTCAGTTTAGGGTATTTCACCGGTGGTCTTCGTCTGACTCATCTAAAGGTTAGCCCAGGAAACATGCTGCTTCGACGGGTTGGGCCCAGAGGGGGAGGGGTGTTAGATGAGTAGGTTTTAAAGGGCATGTGAAAAGGTGGTTAGTGTCGTTCGGGGTACCTTCACATGCCGTACATATGTTTGGTATGTCGGGGTCAATTCTGGATAAGTAGGAGTTTAACCTGCTACAATATCCAGAACGTAATTGTGCCAGTATTACGCGGGTCTCACTGGGAAGCCGGAGTTCCTTATCTGCTGTATGTGGTGGTTGGACTCCGATTACGGCATTCACTGGACGGGAGCTCAAGAAGGTGGTGACGGTCTCCCGGTGAATGTCGTTTAATGACTGTCTAAACACTGTCAGGTCCAGTATATTTCTGTCAATTTTGTCCTGGTGATATACGAAAAAATGTAATAATTTTAATATAATTTTATTTTTTTTATTCAATGTTGAAAATTTTCGTATGCAGTTTTATACCTTATTAAATTTTGGTACGTATGCAATAAAGTACAAGTTTGAGGTTGTTAAAAGCTCTCGTTGGTGTTTCATAATATATTTCCTTGACGGTTTTGCGCAGTTTCTATTATTGGGTTGTCCGAAAAGAAATTGCCGATTTTTTTAAAGAATTTTAATACATTTTTATTCATTCATTCTTAGAATGAACCCTTTTGCCATCTTTCCGGCAAATTCATTATTCCGCGCTTGTAGAACTTCTGGCTTTATTCACAAAAAACTAAACCAAGTGCCTCGTCAATGCCAAAAGTTTTACCATTTAAGAAGTTCTGCAAATACCGAAACAAATGGTAGTCTGACGGTGCAAGGTCAGGGCTATATGGTGGATGCATCAAAAGTTCCCAGCTAAGCTCTCTCAGTTTTTGGCGAGTGACCAAAGATGTATTCGGTCTAGCGTTGTCCTAATGAAATATGACACCTTTACGATTGATCAATTCTGGTCGCTTCTCGTTGATGGCTGTATTCCATTTGTTCAATTATTGGCAGTAGTCATCCGAATTAATCGTTTGGTTCCTCTGAAGCAGCTCAAAATATACCACACCCTTCCAGTCGCACCAAACTGACAGCATAATCTTCTTGTGGTGAATATTAGCCTTTGAAGTGATTTGTAGCGCTTCATCATGCTTGGACCACGACCGTTTTCGATTGACGTTATTGTAGGCAATCCAATTTTCATCACCAATGGTAATTCGCTTCAAAAACGAATCGACTTCATTGCGTTTAAGATGCATATCACAAGCGTTGTTCTGGTTTGTTCAATGAATTTCTTTCAATTCATGTGTTACCCAAATATCAAGCTTTTCTACCAATCCAAGACTATTTATATGCTCATGAAGGGTTGATTTTGGTATATTTAAGTTCTCTTCAATCTCACGCAAAGTCACATGACTATCCTATTCGATTAAAGCCTTGATAACTTCTTCATCGACATCACTTGGCCGACCTGAACGTGGCTCATCTTTATGTAAAAAATCTCCAGAACGGAATTTGATAAACCAATTTCGACACTGTCTCTCTTTTAAGGCTTTATCACCATACAAATCACGCAACTTTTTAGCAACCTGCTTTGCGCTTTTTCCTTTCTTTATGGAAACGATAAAGTAAAATATGACAAAAATGCTCTTTTGTGGCCTCCATATTAAAACTGAAGCTAAACAAACACTTTTTTTCTAAGCAAGCTAAAAGTGACAGCTAATAACTGTCAAAAGAAATAATTAAAATAAATAGTCACGAGCTGTTCACGAGCTGTTTCAAAATATTCATCAACATGCTTTTACGGTTAATTGACTTTAAAAAAAATACTTAGTCTTCCCATAAATCCTGTGAGAAATTTTACAATGCAAACGGCGCGAGCAAATTCGTAGGAAAAAGTTCCGTTATTTTTGCTTTTGTTCGTATGCATTGTCTAGAAAAGTTCGAGAACGAATTCGCAGAAATAGTTAAACAAAAAATGTTTATATCTATTATAAAAATGAGTTTCATACCAACCTATAGGGATGTTTCAAGCATCCATAAACCTCCCGATATCGTCCATACAAAGTGCCATAGGACACCCCCAAAATGCGTGCAGCTTTTTTCATTTCCAGTCGCTTATTTTTGATAGCATCCAATACCTGAAAAAAGTTAACAATGAAAATACGATCATGTCTATAAGGTAATATTATATTTCTAGGCAAACTTACACGTCGTGTGAACGGCTCTTCCCAGAATTGCGGTCGTCGTCCTTTGGCCAAGTAATCGTCCATTTTAATCACATCCTGCCACTCGGACATTTCTTCAGTGGTCAAGCGCAAATCAGTGCTGTCGTACTCTTCCATTTTTATATCCACATAGTCTTGATCATTGCCGTTAGCAGCCGCCGCCGCTGCCGCCGCAGCTGTTGTGCTGCTTGACGAAGATGTCGTTGCACCCGTCGACGGTATGGCAGCGGTGGGCGCATGCACGAAATCGTGCGTCATCAGCATGCCGTGCTCGTTCAGCAGATAGCCCTCGGGCACATATTTGCTATAGGCATGCGCCGTGTGATGTAACGAAGGTGGTGGCGCGATTTGGTCGCTGCTGATACTCGTGCGCTTATGTGACCCGCTCGAGCTGGTTGCTGCATTATTAGCAGAAGCGCTGCTAGTCTTCTCCGCGGATTGTCGCACGCTTTCCATTTCTTCAACTGGCTGCGGCACACTAGCAACAACAATTGCTTTTTGTTCGTCCTCCTCCTCAGCGGTGGCTAAGCGCTCCGGCGGTTGCTCAGGCATTTCGTTTTGCGTGATATGTTCACGTGACTGCTGTTCGTCACGCCCATGTTCGCTATTTTCTACGTTGCTATCGTCGCGCTCCTCAGCGCTTGGACGTTTACGCGTAAGCGAGCGTTCATGTGACTGCAGTTTTTCGTGCTCCTCCGAGGAGCGTTCCTTGCGCTTCTTTGCATCTATTTTCCCTACACGATTTGTTTCCTTTTCCTCAACAATCTCCGACTTTTGTTCCTTTGCCAAGGCGGCTTCACTGCCGCACTCAATAGCTGACTCACTATCGCCGTCAGCACCTACGTTCACCTCCAAATTGCTGGTAATCCATTCTGGGTCGGCTTGCACATCATCCTGTTCCGCTTCGTCCGCTTCTGCTTGCAGCTGCCGCTGATGGTGGTGATGGTGGTGATTATGGTGCTGTTGTTGTTGTTGGCGTTGCAATTGGCGCATGCGCTTATTATGCTGTTGCTGCTGGATGTGTTGGTGGTAGGCGGCTGCAGCTGCGACAGATGACACCGAAGGCGGCGGTATAGGTGAAATTACCGCAAGGCGTCGTTGCTCATCGTTGTAATGCCGCTGCGCCTCCAAGTAAGCTTGATGCTGATGATGATGATGCGCATCAATGTGGTTGCCATAGTGCGCCAGCTTTCGACTAAAAGCGAGAATTTTAATATAAAAAGAAGAAACAAAAACGCATTCCCAACCCAAACTCACACATTGAATACATCGTAGGCATCGTCGAGTGGCGGACGGCCACGCTTGCGTTTCGGCCCCAAGTAATGTTCCGCCGGCGATGCGACTGACGCCACAGCAGCTGCAGCAGCGGCGGCCGCAGCAGCCGCCATTGAAACGCTACTCGTAGACGGTATAGGCGTTAGGGTGGGCAAACGCTGTTGCGCAGGAGCAGAAACCTTCGGCGATGATAGCTTTCGTTCGCGTTGCACTTGTTGTGGTTGTAGCTGTTGCTGATCCATCAGACTCGGCGAACCTGCACGCTGCTGTTCGTGACGGGAGCCATACAAGTCGTGCACGAGTGTGGGTGAGTGAAACTCGGTAGCAGCGGTGGGCAGCGGTGGACCGTCGTCGTCATCACGCCACGAAACTTCCGCCAAACCTTTGATTTTGAGATCATCTGCAGTCTTTAAGAGTGATGCCAAATTTGCCTGCGAAAGTCAATATTTTATATTGAATTCATTTTTTTTCTGCTTATAACTGCACTTACATGTTCCACATTTATTTCGCCTTTGTACATAAATTCAATCAGACACTTCACATCGGCGAATGTTACATCCTTCATGATGATGATCGGGTCACGCTCGCTGGCGTAATTGGTCAGCACTGTGTCAAAAAAGCTGCTGCAGGCGCACAACACAACGCGATGAGCGCGAATTAGCTGCCCCTCGCAGGCCAATGTGACATCGCAGAAGCAGCCACGATCCAGCAGCTGTGAGAACATCGTCTGTAAATTGCTGTGATGATATTTCCATCGCAAGCAATATTGTTGTGGCAACATGGCGACTGGAAGAGAGAGAAAACACGGCATGCATTCAGTCAACTGGATAGATATGAGAATCTTCATTAACATAGGGTGATCAGTTTAGAGATATCAGATTTTAAATTGAAATAAAACAACGAAAACTATTATTATTTTTGTGTAGAACCATTCATGGCATTTATTTTTTAGAAGATAATCCCTGTCAAATGTTGGCCGCAACTGCGTCGTAATTCGGTCAACCGCAAACACGAATTTCGAATGATTCGATGGAGGGCTTCGGTCGATATCTCGTGAATAACTTTAGTTAGCTGAATGTTGGCTTCTAATGCCTCAATCGAAGCTGGTTTATCCACAAAGCATTTAGACTTTATATACCCCCAGAAATAAAAGTCCAAAGGTGTGGTATCACACGATCTTTATGGCCAATCCACTGGTCCGAGAGGAGAGATAACTTGCTCACCGAATCGACGACGCAGTGAATCCATTGTTTCGCGGGCTGTGAAATAGACGGCAAGTAACACCGTCTTGTTGGAACTTGTTGAAATGTTGTGGAGATCACGGCCTTCAATTTCCAGCATCAAAAAGTCGCTAACATGACGCGATGGCGTTAAATATTCACTGTCACATTGGCGCCAGCGTCGCACACTGGGGATTTTTGTACTGAGATGCGGAAAAAAGTATACATACCAAAAAATATTTACATTTTTACTACTAACGAAGTTGTATATATTTGTGTATGAAAAGAACATGTTTAAAAACATTATTTTTTAAAACTATTTTTTAAAAAAAATTTTTTTAAAAAATTTAAAAAATAATGTTTTTAAAATTCATAAATTTTATTTTTAAAAATATATGGAAAGAACATGATTTAAAACAATGTTTAAAAACTGTTTTAAAAAAATGTTGAAAATCAATGTTTTTTCCATATAGAAATATATACTACTGCGTTATTTGTAAAAATATGAAAATTTTTATATGGACTGCCGACAAGTGAATAAATAATGAACAAATATTTATTTTTAATGATGTCATACATACACAAATTATACACATTACATATTCATATAAAACATATTTTTTTGCAAATTTTATTCTTGTAAAAGCGCAATTACTTCCTTGCTTAAATCACTGTGCTTTTTCTTATTGAAAGAAGGTGTCAAATGTGATATCAACGGGTTTGATGTCACCATCATTCGGTGCATGATGTCTTGATTCGTGGCAATTCTGCTGCATTTTCTGGAGTGTCTGAGTCTATACTTTTTGTAGTCTTTGTTTCGACATTCCTGAGCCTCTTCAGTAAATATACCCACAGGGAAAATACAATTTTCCATTATATCCTTACCGTGTATAAGAATTTTATGGAGAGTAGTTGGCATATTGTACCATTCATACAAAGTAACAAACTTTTTTGCTGTCTCCATACAAAAATCTCCAAATTTTGTTGGGTTCACTGGCTCACGTATGGTTATGGCTTCAAGAATAACAGCAAATCTTTTAATTAAATCTTCGTCCAAACCTGTTATTTCAGAAACTAAGGTTGGATTGGCAAAGAATCTTCGTGACGTGTTTCCGGAATTTGTTGTGCCGGATCTTTGCTTGACAGTATCAACCTGTATCCCAATTTTATCTTTTAGCTCTCGTTTTATCAATTGTTTTCTGGCTTTTTTTATTGGGCGAGTATGTGAGTCGACTCGTCCTCGTTTAAATTCCATATTATAGGCTAGATGCAGAAGACACTCCATCAGCTTGATACGAGCATGGAGAGGTGACATGCCGAATTTCAGTGCTTCTTCATTTACGGGCCTGGATTGAACTTCTTCAATTTTATTCATAGTGCTAATGAAAACCATTAACAAAATTATTGCCGCAGATTTTTTTTTTTTTTTGTTGCCCTGTGTTATCATTGCCAAAAAAAAGGCAGTGGCGCCTGGTGGCACCTGCAATTGATTAAAACTGAAAGAGACGCTATTAAGGAACACGTTGATACTAGTTTCTGACCGTAGGTAAATGTAGCTCAACTTGCAGATCCAAGAATATGAAGGAATATGATTTTTTTTTTGTTTTTGTAAAATTAATTATAAATAGATAATCAAATACCTACTTCACAGCCTTTGTTCTTCCGGCTAAAATATATAAAAATATCGTACCCTAAATGAAAAATAAAAAAATTCGAAGTCGGCTCAAGCAAAAGGAAAAAAAACCACCTTGGGCTTTGAAGTTTTTTCTTAGTCAGTTCAATACTATAAAACAATTATACTTTTCACATATCTATAAAAAAAAACTGTAAGTCGGAATTTAGTAATTCTTTTTGATTTTATTGTTGGTTCTCTTCTGGAATTTAGAAATACCATTAAACATTGCGTAGGTGGTATGTTGGAAATTTGACTTTTTTCCGCAAAATCCCCAGTGTGCGTCGTCTTTGAAATTCTAATTCGAAATGTGTCCTTAAATTGTGGGTATGATCCATGCGTCAGATAGTTTGCGAGGTTATATATGACGAAAGTACCTTGAAGATTTACGATTGAAGTACGGGACCGATGTCCCGGGACCCAGCTTAAGGTAACTTTATGGTATTCACTCAAGGTGGTGAGACTTTTCCTACTTTGTTCCACCACCAGTGCCTGGATTGCAGCTTAGCTATCCGAAAGAATAGCGATATTGCCCTTAAAAAAGAAATCTGCGATTAATAGCCTACAGGCTTCTCCAACTGCCAGTTCTTCCGCCTGGAAGACACTGCTGGGAGCAAGGCTGGGCAAGGAAAGATCGGAGAAAAATGTACGGTCCTATTCGGCTTGAAAACGACACGTATCGCAACCGTTACAACAACGAAATTGAAAACGTTATTGGTGGTGAAAATGTAATACGTTTTATTAAAGCGGATTATAAAGCGGGTTAGATGGATTGATCACATCATAAGAATGCCCAACAAAAGAATCCAAAAAAGGGTGTTTACTTTGCGTCCAATTGGTGGAAGAAAGAGAGGCCGACCAAGAAAGAGATGGCTTGATGACGTGGAAGCAGATTTAAAAGCGATGAAGGTTCGTAATTGGAGAAATGAGGCAAGAGAGAGACTGAATTGGAGGAGGATTGTTGATGAGGCTATGGTACACCACAGACTGTGAAGCTAAGAGAGAGAGAGAGAGATAGAGAGGTAGAGAGAGAGAGTGGATCGGAAATAGTTCAAAACAGAGACATTTTTTCAAATATTGTAAAAAATGTATGAAAATGTAGTTATACATTTTTTGCAAGTATATTTTTAGTCATTATTTTATTCATTTTATTTTTACATATTAAATTTTATACATTTTATTTTATGCTTGCTCGCTTGCATTCGGTAACGAATTGCAAATAAAGAAGAAGGAGAAGAAGAAGAGAATATTAAAAAAAGCAAAATCCGAAAGCCTCAAAAAGCTAAAAAGCAACTTCCCTAAAAACGCTTAATCACATTTCATAAAAAACGACACGAAAAACATATCGAAGTTAACATTTCCATACTTCAAGCACCGAATGCACACACACACACACAAGCATTAATGTATATACATGCACACATACATGCAGGTTCCACATTGCGAATAACCCTTACCAACGTCTTGAATAAAATATCGAAAAACTCTACAAAGAAAATTGTGAAAACCTAAATCTTATACGAGTACTCCTTTACTCGCAAAAACTAAGCAAACATATCCAACCTTTACTTGCTAAAGATGCCAAGAAAAAAATTGATTCCCTAAATTTAAGGAAAGGGTTAGTTTTAGTCAAATCAAGATGATGAAAACCCAACCGGAAAAAGTTAAATTATTTTCTTTTCTTTTCATATCAAAAAAAAGGAAAAATGTTGCTGCAGAAATGAAAAGAAATGTAGAAACTGTCCAGCAAGTGTCCATCCGTTCAAACTCCCACTTGCGCGCTCTTATCAGCTCATCTCATAAAATTTTTACATTTCTACTCAATGCAAGTCTTACATTATGTGCATACATACTTTTATATATATATATATTGATATATGTATGGGACAGGGTGCATAGCATGTTCAAGGTAAATGGTTTTTTTTTTTAAGAAATTTTCAATGAAATAATAAAAAAAAAGAATAATAACATCCACATGTGGCAAATATCTTTCAACTCTAAGCGATCTAATACAGACCGCTCTTAATAAGCTGTCTAGATGAGCTCTAAATAGCGATTTGGGTGTGAACACACAGAAAGTGATATTTTCAAGGAAATACAAAATTCCACAATTTACGAAGCTAACATTAAATGGTGGAAGGCTAGCAATGGGTTATAACGCCAATTATTTAGGTGTAACACGACACGAAATGAAATTATACTATGAATGTAGAGAAGAGAGTAAGGAAAGCAAAGCTGCAGTAGCTTTATTCTCATGCAAAAAGGCAATAGACGCAGGTGGGATCTATTACCGAAGAACACTCACAAAATCGAAATTTTTTTCTTCACTCATCTTATAGTAAATCATTTCAAGAATGTTGTGTCAAAATTTTAAGTGGATCGGAGCAGAACTCTCAAAGTTATAGCCTTTGTAGGCACTCTACCTCGAATGCGGAGCATCGATAATTTTTCAGAGTCATTTTTTCAAACGCGTTTTTCCCGAAACGACTTCTTAAAAGTCGGTGCCAATCACAACTCCGAAACTATTCAACCGATTCTTTTCAAATTTGGCACACGTTTTCTAAATCAAAAATACCCCCCCCCCCCCCCCACTGTTTTTTTTTTATTTTATTTTTTTTAAGGTTGTTTTTCACTTACAAATATGGCGAAATTTTTCGCCAAAAATTTGATTAATGGGGGGGGGGGAGCATTACGTCATACTTTAACTGAAAAATTCGACTTTTTTAGTTTCAGATGATTCTACGACGAATGTCGATTGGCACCGCAGAGCACCTCTCGAAAAACATATCTCCAAAAAAACTCTGTCATGGGCTTATTTGTCAATATTTTATTATTAATATTTTTTAAAAACTTATTGAAAAGATGTACAATAACATGCAACTGATTTTATTAAAGTATCTTAAGCCATATTTCTGTAAAAAATTAAAAAAAAAGTGTTTTTTTAGCGCTAAACCCTACCACCCCCTTAATATGGCTGCCAGGGTATATAAGTAAGGAATTTTAAGGTAGACAAATTAGCGAGAGAGGGCACCACCTCTCGCCTCCCTCTTGATATGGAAATTGTAGGTATACCTCTCTCAACCGACAAACTGGGTGGTGCAAGTGGCATTGTCACTTCAGCCAATACGAGATGGGTTGATAGTCTAACATGTAAAGCTACAAAAAAAAAATTGGCCAAAATAGGACGCTAGGCGCTCAAAGGCACTACTTAAGTGGTCAAGGAGAAACGTCTCTGTGTTAGTTGCTTTAATCACAAGCCCCTTCCGACATGCTCAAAGATTGAATACACCTCCTTTTTTACTAGTACAAAAGCTGCAAGAATGAGGACTAGGAAGAGTCTGTCGTCTGACATCTTCTCTGTTACTGTCCCGCGTGGCATGCCACTAGGTTTAGATACTACGACTCATCGTTCTGAAATGATGCCGAAGCCGCATCAAGGGATTTGCACTTCAAACAAAATGGTTTAACGAGTAGTAGGCAGGTAAACTGCTGCTGTAGTATCAGATTGGTTCGGTGGTTAGTGGGTTTAGAGACCGGCTGCCACTTCTACCTACTTACCTACCCACCTAACATCTAGTTGGTTTTGTGGCAGAAAAAATATTTTTAAGAATTAAAAAGAATTAAATATAATAAATTTAAATGCGTTTTTCTCGAAGCTACTTTTTTCATATTATATAAGTAGGTACAAAGTCCCGCCATAGCCGAATGGGTTGGTGCTAGGCTACCATTCGGGAGTGCATAGGTTAGAGTCTCCGTGCATGAAACAGTAAACAGTAATAGCGGTCGCCCCTCGGCGGACAATGGCAAACCTCCAAGTGTATTTCTGCACACCACAAATAGGAGGAGGAGCTCGCGCCACTTATTTATTCATTTATAAGATACAAGGTTTGATTTGAAATAGGATTGACTTGAAATTTTTCGAAATTTTGATTGGTGTAAAATTTACAAGACTCTTCATAATTGCATTTAACTTGATAAATTTTCCTTTTTATAAAAAACTGATTACTAATTTTTTGGTTGAAAGCTGAATAAACTTTTCAAAAATAGTTATTTCTACAAAATTTTATTGAAAAAAAAGAACACTACTGGTTTCTTTAGAATTACGAGAAAAATGCGTCCACTCATGAAGAAGTTATAAGAAAGATGATTTCGAAGATTGGCTCCGCCACCGCCATTTTTCAGTAGAATGATAAGAAGCATTTTTTCATACACCGATATACCGGTACAAAAAAACCTCTGAAACAATTTCACACCTCTTTTAAATTTTCCTAAAATACATCGTTAAGTTAGGCCTTGTTTTTGGCCGCTAAAGTGGTGCTAGTCCTTAATTTGAAGCTCAAATTAGTATACTGGTTCTCATAATTCAGCTTGAGCATCTCCTTTTAAAAGCATACCCATAAAGTGGACCAAGCGTTGATTCTTTCTAGGTGTAATGGCATTTCAGCAGTGGTTTATATGTACATAATCGTCACCAATTGAATCATGTTTTTTTCAAAAATATATGTACAATTTCCCAACGTTACCACGTCATGAGGCTATTCATGAAGAATCGCCAAGCCAAGCTAACCTCAAAACAATCGAGAACTTTCAAATTGGCTGTCATTGAAAAGAATAGTGCAAATTTGCGGGTTTTCACCTTCGTAGACTTTAAGAAGGCATTTGACACTATCAAACGACACGCAACATGGCTGGCACTGAGTAGAAAGGGAGTTTCCGCCAAGATAATCCGCCTCATCAAAGCCTCTTACGAGAACTCCGAACTGGCAATGCTTCACAAAAGCGATATTAGCGATCCATTCACTACCAACGCAGGCGTAAGGCAAGGTTGTCCCCTGTCGCTCCTTCTCTTCGCCATCGTCCTTGATGATGTCATGAGCCAACTGACCCTGCACAAAAAAGAATTGTTATGGAGGTTCACCAGACATCTTGAGGACCTGGACTTCGACGATGATATCTGCCTCCTCTCTCACAAACTCTCTAACATGCAAGCGAAGGCGGACAAACTAGTCGCACTGTCGGACTGGAGGTCAACACCACGGCAAATGGTGGAGCAGTTGAAGATGTCAACTGCAGGCTAAACAAAGCAAGGGCGGCATTCGGGCGAACGCATACAGAATGGGGGAGTTCGCAAACGCGCACTAAACTACGAATATTCGGCTCATGTGTGAAGTCTGTAGTGTTGTACGGAATCGAAACATGGCTTGTCTCTAACACCATCACATAGTGGCTACAATCCTTCATCAACAAATGCCTCGGCATCATCTGCAGAATATTCTAGCCAAACACCATCAGTAACGACGCACTGTGGAGATTAACGAATGAGGAACTTATCCTCAGGCAAATCAAACGCAGAAAGTGGCGATGGATAGGTTACACATTAAGAAAACCGCCAGATAGCATCACAAGAATGGCACTGGACTGGAACCCGCAAGGGAGCAGAGGTCGCGGTGGACCAAAAAACACTTGGAGAGAGTCGATACTGCGCGAACTAGCAGATGCCGACATCTCATGGGAAGGTGCAAAAACAACAGCACAGAACTATGTACGATGGAAGAGTCTTGTCGAGGCTCTATGCTCCCGGGAGGAGTGAACAAGGAAACAATAAATATCTGTCTCCAGCTTATTGTAGATTTGTATGCAGAATCCCACAGAACTTGAGTTGCGCGGCGTTTCGTTAACAGCAAAAAGATCACGTAATTTCCTTTCAGTCTTCACAAAACTTTTAATAATTTCAACACGCTGTAAGCCCCAAAATAAGTGACATTTTATAGACCACTGTCTCCAAACTAAAATTTTTCCATAACAAAATCGACCTGAAATATAAAACGCACCCTTTATTTTTCTTACTTACAATTTTTTTGCTACCCAAGAAATTTAGATGAGTCAAAAAAATGTACGCTCGCAAAAATAGAGCAAATAAAAAGGAAAAATTTAATATAACCAAATTGTAGATGGAAAAGAAAAACGAAATAAAAAAAGTTTAGTAAAATAAATGAAAAAAAAACATCTCGCATGTACTCGTATAATGTGAAGCGAAAAATTTGCAGTAAAATGAAAGTAGATATAAAAATGAAATAAAAAGAAAAGTAAAAGGAATTCGAGTCACTAAAAACACCCCAAAATAGCTTCGAAATTTTGCAGTTTTTATAGTAAAAGGAGTGTCAATCTTGCACACACAGTCAGCCTTACATACATACACACATACACATATACATCATCGAAGGATTGACCACTCAAAGTCACACAAAAAAAACCAACATAAACATAAAAAAGCAAGGATATAAACATCGAACGACATCAACAGGGAACTTAACGATAATAGAAAGTGACGCATTTGCGACAGTGACATTTCACAACTTAAGCGAAGGGGCTAAGGTTTGCGGTAGTAAAAAGCAAAAAATATCTATATATATTTTTGTATGTAGATTTGTACATAAGTATGTATATGTACAAAGGTAAATTTCCTTATAAATTATATCAATTTACCAAAGTTGATTGTCATTCTTTTTATGAACTCTGTCGTAAGTGGAATAAGGACAAAATTAGGAATGAATTTATTGGACGAGCCAGAAAGTTGTTTCTTTGAGCGACATAAATCAATAAAAATAACCATATTAGCTAAGTGCTATAGTAGTACTAAATGAGAGTCAGTAGTTTCACAAGCTAAACTCAAATTGGACTTAAGTTTTAGCTAAGCAAAATCGGAGCGAGGAGCAACTAAAGACGTTTCCAAAATTTACTTTTCACAAAACACATCATAGATGCAGGTATTAAAAGAAAAACATTTGATAAGAAAAAAAAATACGTGTCTAACGGTTAGACGCGATAGAAGTGAAACCTTCCGTAAAACAAACTGAGAGAGAATGAGACGAAAGCAGCATGAGGAGCGGGATAATTATAGGTTCATTATAATATTGCTATAAAGTTCATATTTTATTTTCTTCATTTTATCATTATTCATCCTCAATGTTTTCAATTTCAACAAATGATACGAGTGGCTTATGATAGATAAAATATGATACAAATGCTTTGGTTTCGATGTTGTCAAAAAAAATACCCAAACGGACCGAAGAAACAGACTTACAAATTTCTTCCATTTTCGTCTACTTGTATTCATATAAAAATTTATGTCTCTTCCCACCATGTATATTTCTTCTTGTATTTATTCAAGGCCGAAATCCCGGCGGTACTGCAATACCGGGTCAACCCGTGGCACAGGTGGAGCAAGCCCCTAAAACACTCCGCCCATTTCCAAAAATCAGTTTAACATTTGTTGTCCTCCGACGGAGGATCTATCAGATGTTAAGCTGATACGAACAGATACCACACTACCTACTTCAATAGATTTTCTAATAAACCTTTTGAGAATTACACGCTCACAAAAATTAATGTACGAAATATTTATACCGATTCACTTAAACTGACTTTCAGTATCTAAACCAAAAAACTGTTTTCAATAAATAATCAGAAATGTCCTACAATGCAAATTTCAAAAAAAAAAAAACAAATTCCATTTTCGTCTACATGTATTCATATAAAAATTTATGGCTCTTCCCACCAAAGCTAAATGTATTAGTATATTTCTTCTTGTATTTATTCAAGGCCGAAATCCCGGCGGTACTGCAATACCGGGTCAACCCGTGGCACAGGTGGAGCAAGCCCCTAAAACACTCCGCCCATTTCCAAAAATCAGTTTAACATTTGTTGTCCTCCGACGGAGGATCTATCAGATGTTAAGCTGATACGAACAGATACCACACTACCTACTTCAATAGATTTTCTAATAAACCTTTTGAGAATTACACGCTCACAAAAATTATTTATATCAACATATAATATAACGCTTCGTAACTAAATAACTTTTATGCCAGCGATGACAGCATGACGCGGTAGCCGAGCGACTAGCAATGTGAGCTTCCGATCCAAAATCCTTATTTCGAATCACAAGAAAAAATAAAAGTTATTTTTATTTAGTTCGTCGCTACGTTTATATCAACATATAATATAACGCTTCGTAGCCAAGAGGGTCGCTTTTTCGTTTCACTTTTCCTCAAATCACTCCCAACGATTCTAAAGAAGTTTTCACTTCAAAAAAAAAACATGGAAGTTTCGCAAAACAACAACAAAAGATGGCGTAATGAAGCCACTTGCAAAATCGCCCGACAGCTTCGGCTGACTCTCAATGCTAAACGCACGGAACTTCTACTAAGAAGAGATAAGGGTCACAGTCTTAAGGGGTTATATAATATATGTACAGTTAGTTAGAAGGCCGAAAAAAAACGAATTTTCCAGAATTTTTTCTGAGAAAACTTTTAAATTTATTGATCTAAAAATTTATACACATACCCTATGATCAAAAAGTGCCGG
The DNA here is from genome assembly GCF_027943255.1 of Anastrepha obliqua. NCBI lineage: Eukaryota > Metazoa > Arthropoda > Insecta > Diptera > Tephritidae > Anastrepha > Anastrepha obliqua. The sequence continues at coordinate 24,260,594 of NC_072893.1, read as the reverse complement.
GAAGGTGATGTTGACGGTTTCCTTCGATTGCCAAGGCATAGTGCGCCATGAGCATTTTCCATCGGGTCAGACAGTCAATAAACAATATTATTTATCCGTTTTGAAGCGTTTGAGAGATGCCGTACGTCGCAAACGGCCGGAAATGTGGGCAAACAATTCTCGGATTTTGCATGATGATAAAGCGCCAACGCACCGAGCCCAAATTGTGCTGGATTATTTAACCAAACACAAAGTAAATACCATCGTGCAAGCACCGCATTCACCTGATATAGCCCCGAGCGACTTCTTTTTGTTTCCCAAGTTGAAGTTACCACTTCGTGGAATGAGATTTCAGTCGATAGAGGAGATCAACAAGAATGCGACGAAGGAGCTGAAGGTCATCGCTTCGTCGGCCTACCAGGGGTGCATGGAGGACTGGGTTAAACGTTGGCACATGTGTTGTGTTGCTTCAGACGGGTCATATTTTGAAGGAGATAAAATGGACTTGCCTGGAATTTAACTCCGTTTTGTTTTATTTAAACATTCCCGGTACTTTCTGATCATAGGCTATTATGTTATCTTTTAACTGTATTTTAGGACCTAGTATTAGTAAAAATACTTATTTGGAAAGGAGCTACAGCTGATCTCCGGAAGCTGATCTCAAAAAAGATGTTTTGCGGTGACCACTATATCTCTGAACTGGATTCTCAGAAATTTTCAAGACTTATTATTATTAGGATACTACGCACTACGACCAAAATATATCTATTGAGCAAAGCCTGATAAGATACCCCATATTTTAAAGCTTTTTAAAAATTTTAGCACATTCTTGGGTTTACTGGTCCATAATTTGAATGGAGCACGGCAGTACCACCAAAGTGCTATAGCCATTTTGTGCCTAGTGCAGGACATTTACAAAGAATGTGTTCTGAATTTTCAGTGCCCATTTCACAGAATCGGCAAATGACGGTCTCAGAGAGGCCAATTGTGTTTAAGTGATATCTCATCTCTAAAGTGGCCTGTAAAGTAACCAGTTGCGTCTACTCTGCTAAGTGAAAGTAAGCTTATCAGAACTTCCTGTGTCCGGCCTTAGGAATCGTTTCGTTTGTCGCTGACCGATAGGTTTTAGACAGTGTTCAACGAGCTTCTTCACCTCCCACCTTCTGAGAAGTTCGTTGATGTGGCCCTTTGTATGTCCACAGAAAGGTTCAGGAGCAATTAGCGGCATGTTTGCCCCTTTTTTACCTAGATGGTCCGCAATTTCATTTCCCTCGTGTCCTTGGTGTCTAGGAATCCAACCCAATAATAATATGTTGAAAATCTCTAGCATGTTAAAAACATTCAGGCAGTAATGACCCATTTTTGAGGCGATTTTAGTTGATAGATGGACTTTCAAAGCCGCCTGACTATCTGAAATTATGTAAATGTGGATTCATCTCATTTTTCTGCGGAGACAGTTCCTCATATGTATCTCTACGGCATGTAAAGGGTTTTTCAATAAGGGCGGGTAGATGTTGAAATGGAATAAAATGGCGTTTGCTGTGTAGCACGTAGCGCCGTCCTGCTGGAACCACATGTCGTCTAGGTCCATATGGTTCAATATGGGCCATAAGAAATTGGAAGGGCCACCACGTCTACCGAAAAATGGGCGCAATGCGCGCAACGTTTGCGTTAATGAACACTCGTTTTGATAATAAAGTTGTATCATTTGAACGTGCTGTTCAATCGTGTAACTTGCCATGATGATTTGGCATAAACAACTGAATAATAAACAAAAGATTTGACAGATGTCACCAAAACAAAATGGCTGCCACAGGGCGCCAAAATCGACCCGCGCCAATTGAAACCCCCTTTATTTCTACCAGGAAGATTGTTGGGTAGAGACCCATTGGAATCGATTTTATTTGAATTTAGGCCCATTGATTCCTGCCCCTGTTCCATAGGTGGGCACACTGCATTATAAATTTACTGCATTACAAATAGCAGTAATCAGTAAAATTTTACTGATAATGAAGTTTAATTTGCATTACCAGTAAACTTTTACTGATTACTGAAAAAAATTGCAGTAAAAATATTTTTTTACTGATTACTGAAAAAAATTGCAGTAAAAAAATTTTTTTACTGATTACTGAAAAAAATTGCAGTAAAAATATTTTTTTACTGATTACTGAAAAAATTCCAGCTAAAATATTTTTTTACTGATTACTTTTTACTGATTGCAGTAAAATTACTGATAATATAATTTGATTTGCATTATCAGTATAATATAATATTTACTGTTTATGGGAAGTCACGAAATTCAATCGTTTATGTACTCAATAATTCTTTCTTTTTTTTGGTTTCTCTTATTTTCCAAAATAACAAAATAATAACCCCATAACTGTAACTGTCGTACAATTACCGTCATCTGCACCTGTAGAACGGTTGTTTTCATTCGCTGGAATTGTAAATCGGTTCAGAAGGCAAAAACTCTGCGATGCAAATTTTGAAATGCTTGTGTTAAGAAAGGCTAATAGCTAATAGCAAATCAAATTATATTAAGGGTATTTTTACTGCAATTTTTTTCAGTAATCAGTAAAAAAATATTTTTACTGCAATTTTTTCAGTAATCAGTAAAAAAATATTTTTACTGCAATTTTTTTCAGTAATCAGTAAAAAAATATTTTTACTGAAATTTTTTTTAAGTAATCAGTAAAAAAATATTTTTACTGCAATTTTTTTCAGTAATCAGTAAAAAAATATTTTTACTGCAAATTTTTTTCAGTAATCAGTAAAAGTTTACTGGTAATGAAAATTAAATTGTAATATCAGTAAAATATTATATTTACTGCATTTTTACTGTTACTGCAAAGAGCCCACCTATGCCCTGGGCATCTAACTTCTACTAATTTCGATCCACCAGTGGGCCACATCCAGGATCCGGCTTTGAAGGTGATACAATTATTTTTCCAGGCTGTACGTTCGTTAATGAGAACTTAGAAGTTCCTGAAGAGAATAGAGATAATGCGAATATAGGAAACGTTGGTGCAGTACTGACACTGCAAAACAACAAAGTGTTTCCTGAAAAGCCTTCACAGGGTGGTTACAAAATTTCTTCTCAGGCAGAGGAGCTGAGAGCTGCAGTACGAGGTGTGTTCAAAAAGTATCACGAATTTTGAGTTTTTTCAAAAATTATTTATTTATTCATTAATATCTATTTTGTCCCCTTCAAAGTAATCCCCATGAGATATTATGCACTTGTGCCAACGTTTTTTTCAACCTTCGAAGCACTTGAAAAAATCATTTTTTTATCTTGATTAGCTCGTCCTTCGATGCCGTCTTTATCTCGTCAATCGTAGCGTTGTCCTTTCATGGGCCTAGGGAACAAGAAAAAGTCACAGGGGGCCAAATCTGGAGAATATATCTGACTAATGATGCCACATAGTGTGTTGTTTTTGGCCAAAAAGTCGCGCACAAGCAACGATGTGTGAGCAGGAGCGTTATCGTTATGCAAGAGCCAATTTTTGTTCTTCCACAAATCCGGGCATTTGCAGGTAATATTCCTTATTGACCGTTTTACCCTTCGGCAAGAACTCATGATGCACAACGACTCTGCAACCGAAGAAAACGGTAAGCAAAACTTTTACATTCGACCAAACTTGGCGCGCTTTTTTCGGTCGTGGTTCGTGCGGCAGCTTCCATTGAGATGATTGAGCTTTGGTTTCCACGTCATAACCATAAACCCACGATTCGTCACCAGTTATGACCCTCTGGAGCAAATTTGAGTCGTCACGGACAGAGTCCAACTGATAATTAGCAATGTTCATGCGATGCTGCTTTTGGTCAAATTGACAGTTTTGGTACGAATTTTGCGGCGACCCGTCTCATGTCCAAAAATCGAAGACGAGCCGAAACACGTCCAAGCAAAGCAGTTGGCAACAATTAAGTGAACATTCAAAGTGGCCAAACTCGTCGGCATGAGTGAGAGATATGAGTACCACTATATCGCGACAAAAAAATCGAAATGCGAATATACGTAACCTGCGAAAATTCGCGATACTTTTTGAACACACCTCATATAGCACAGCACTAATTACGGAGCTACTGCCGTAGCCCAATGAATTGGTGCGTGACTACCATTCGGATGTGCGAAACATCAAAATGATACAATAGAAAAAGTATTTTCTAATAATTTATGGTCCACGACCCACAGTTGCAGCTTGATTATAAAGATAGTAGAGAGCATTTTCTCTGCCCCTGTACGCCTTTTGCCAGGCTTAGATGGTTTATCTTTGGGTCGGATGTTTCAAGAATGGACGAGATTCATTCAAAAATTCGGGGAAGTTTGCAAAGTTAAATTAAACGAATTATCTTAAATAAAATTACAACAATTAGACGAAATTTTTTAGACAGGACAGATACCTGTAAACGGTTATATTTTCCCTGATTTTCATTAAAATTATTTAAAATGAAGAAGTCAATATGTTTTTTTCAAAATTGACATAGAGTTTATTTATACATTAAAATAATACAAAATTTATTTTTTTTTTAATCATTTCAAATGGCGGATGTACACTCAATTCTTCCAGGAAGGTCGTAGCGGGGCTTCTCAATCGGCGGGCATTGCAGCATCGGCGTCAGTGACCTGAATACAATAAAACCAAAAATTTGTTTGTTTATTAATGTCATAATTTCTATATGAATTAAAGAAAAATAGAGGAAAAAATTAGCGGATTAAAATGCTAAAAAAAAATGAATTTTTGGGCGAATTTTTCTACTATTTTTGCTTCGAAAAAATTATTTTTTCGAAAAATTTTCGAAAACTTGAAACACATAGAAAATAATATCATAAAAAAGATGTGTGCAAAATTTCAGGGAGATCGGTCAATAACTTTTCGAGTTATCGTGTACGCCAATTCGAAAAATATAGTTTTGAGAAAAACGCGTCTAAAGTCTGAATACAACGTAATTATACCTCTCCCAGCTCTCCCAGCGCTCGAACGCAAAGAATAGAGTCGTCACGGTTGACGATCTATAATATAAAAAATACTTAAATTTACGTTCTAAAATTTTTTTGACATATTCTTAAAGGATTATATTAACATTTTATGAAAAAAAAAAGAAAATTTCCGAAATTTTACAGGTTTCTGTCCCCTTAATGCATAATTGAATTTTTCATATAGTTATTAATGCATAAATTTTTGAACAGGAAAAAAAGCGATGATTCATTATGAAATTTTATTTATTTATTTTTTTTATTTCAATCAATCCACCTAGCAACACTGAATTTAATCACAATAAATATTCTTTTTTTACGAATACTTCCGCCTTGAGGAAGTTTCATTTGGATAATTTTACGTAAATGAAAAGAAAAAAACGAAATATGCAAAAAATCATACTTTGCGTTTAATATGAAATTTCTCTGAAAGATAAATAATACAACAACAAATACAATTAAGGTGAAAAAAAACGCAACCAACAACGGCAAAAGTAGCAAAAATGCGAAAAGTGCAATTTACAGTTGCCGTGTGAGAAAAAATTAATTAAAAATAAAAATGGCCGCGGCTACTTTTTATTTTATTTTTTTTTCTTTTTTTGCTTGGCAACCGTTGTTTTTGTCTTTATCGTTGGTGTTTTCATCAGAATTTTATGACTACAAAATGAACTTTTGGTCCGCGCATCGCCAACAGGGCAATCGCTTGCAAGCACAGCCACACACACGCAGCGCACACGAATTCAGCAACAAGCGCGCACACAGCCATACATACGTATGTATGTATGTAGATAAATGTGAACACCACAACACAAAGAGTGAGAAAGACGAAAAAAATGAACGCATAAAACCTTCGAATTTTTTAATTTGCATTTTTTATTTTTTCACATAAAGCGTAAAGGTTGTTTTTTTTAATGTAAATTTTGTTGTTGTTGTTAAGGATTTTCTCATTTGTTTTTTTTTATTTTGTGTTATTACTCGTTCGTCTTTTGCATTTTTATGACGTTAATGAATAAGGATGCTCGCACACACACGCACACACCCAGACAAAAGTGAACGCACACATACATACACATGCGTGTATGTGTGTGAAAAATGAAAAACCTACAGACAGCAAAATCGGATATATAAGTACATATGTGTGTAACTGCATATACATGTGAGTGCAAATTAATATGTGTTATATGTATGTATGTATATGTAAATACATATAAACACACATACAAAATCCATTTACAAATCTACATTTTAACATATCTGTATGTGTAGGCACGTGTAAATAATAAAAAAAATATCCAACATACGCACATAAATATTCCGCATGCTTACATACATACAAACATACATACATACAAACATGCATACAAACATACATCCATACATACAAATATACAACCATACAAACATACATCCATACAAACATACATCCATACAAACATACATCCATACATACAAACAAACACAAGTCTATTTGGCTTCGGCTGGGCGTTCAGGCAATCGCGCGCATTAAGTCAAGCACCCACCTCATTCCTCACTTTTTTCCAATTTTTCTTTCCAAAAGAAATTTACAAATTAAATTCGCGCGAAATTTTCTGCATTTTCATTTTAATTTTTTTCCCCTTTGTTGTTGTTGCTTTTACTTATACGTGCTTTTAAAATACACGCGAAAGGACAAAAAGCATGAAAGGTAGTGTTGAACGTGAAATGGGGCAAAGACAGCAAGTGCCGTGCAGAAATCGTATCATAACGGCAAAGGATAATGAAAAACTAAGGAGGTGTGCGCTTGCTGTCAGAAGATGCAGCAATGCGTTCTGGCCGGCCAGCCAACTCGGCGAACGGGTTGTGTAGTGACGTTAATAAAAATTCGTCCTCATTTCCTGCAACAAGAAATATTTTATTTCTTTTTCGTATTTTTATATTTTTCATCTCTACATTTTTATTATTACTTACTTCAACTTTTCCCCCTCTTTTCCTTTTTATGACGATTTTTCACATTTTTCTTTTGTGACTTCTTCGCCAACGTTTGTTGCTTTTTTTTGCTTGTGTTTTATTACCCCCGCTTGATTATTATGCCTTTTAAGTTTTGCTTTTATTCCACATTTTTACCGGGGGGAAACTCAGCGCAACAGAAAGGACAAAAACTATTTCAAGAAAGCCTATGCTTGCCGCCCCAATTCAATATTTTTTTTTTGTTTTGTGTCCCTTTGCTCCGAATAATTTGAGTCTTTTGAATTTTTCTTCTGCGAATATTTTCCCTTCGGATTTTTATTATAATTGCGCAAATTTTGTATCTCTCACGAAAGATTGGTGAATATAAAAATTATGAAAAGGAAAAAGTTTTTTAAGTTATGTGGAGAAGTTGGATAAATTTTTGGCCAACGTGGCGTATTGTGTTCGTGAGTGACTTACAATACAGGCACTGGGCTCGGAATATTAACAAATATATATATATATTTTTTCAAAACAGCGATCGTCACACTGGTGGTCATTATCAAACCCATGGGTAGAATTCTGCATAAAAAAGCTTCGAAAAGAAAAATCTACAACATGAAATTCGAGGGCCTACATTTTTGCGACAACTTTCGCTTATCATCGTTCTTTGTTTGCACATAATTCTAGTTCAGGCATTGAATAAACACCAAAATTATAGCTACCAGATTAGATTAGATTTATGTGGGGGTTGAGCAAGTCCAAGCACCAGTAAAGAGACCATTGCACTACATCCGGATAGATTTCAGTAGAAAGAATAGAAAGATAGAAAAGAAAATAAGTAGGTGGTAAGATTAGTTTGAGGTTTGAGATTAGTTTGAGGTCACTCTTCCACAAATCTCTTGGATTCATTGATGAATCTTAAGAGATCCGGAAGAGGAAAAGTATGAACATTATACATACTCAGCACATCGCAACCCAATATCCTAAGTCTGATTCTGGAAAACGCCGGACAACTACAGAAACAATGCTCTGCACTGTCGTCACCCTCAAGACAGGATAGACATATCGGGCCCTCGACGACCTCCATGGCAGCCATATGCTGACCACAGGCGTTGTGTCCTGTGATTACACCCACCAGCACTCTCAGGACTTTTTACTGCTGAGTTTTAGGAGAAAGGTCGCTATTTTTCTGTTTGGTTCATTCACACTTTCACTTGGCTACTCTGCACGAGGTTCAATCCAAACCTACGTCCTCTAGGGGTAGACCTCATGAAGTCGTCAATCCATAGTTGAATCGATGCAGAATTGACATCTAGAAAGGGTTCAGGGGCAAGTGGCATACTTGCAGAGCCTTCATTAGCCAGTTCATCAGCTAACTCGTTCCCTGTAGTACCACAATGTCCAGGCACCCAAATAAGACTAACTGTGTTGTGTTTTGCAACACTGCTCAGTTTTGTCTTACATTCACCGACTAACTTCGAAAAGTAACGTGGGTTAGCAAGGGCTTTGAGTGCTCCTCGTATGTCCTCTGTCATCGAGAACAGTGTGCACCGCTCCGACAACTGGTGGTATATCTGACAGTGGCCAGTGCTTACTTCATTTCCCCAGACTCCGTTTAACTTGAGCCTGTACGTCGCCTTCATCGCTTCCTTTCGAATTTGAAGATCTAGAGGTTGCAAGTTCAGAATGGCATTAAGGGCATCACCAGATGTCGTACCCAAGCACACACTTCTCTATAGTCTGTTTAGGGGTTTTCCTCTGGAATTAACCATTGCAGCCTTCCACCATCCTACAGAGGCTTATGTAATAATAGATCTAATCAGGGTGATGTACAACCAGTGTACTATCGCCGGTCTTAGACTCCATGTCTTGCCAAAAGTTCTCCTACACTGCCAGAAAACTTTTAGTGTTCAAGAGACCTTCTGATCGGCGTGCTTATTTCAGGTAAGCTTGCTATCTAGGATCACTGCTAAGTATTTAACCTCGGAAGACAGTTGTAGTGTTACCCCTTTCAATGTCGGTGATAACAGGCCTTCCATATTGCGTTTCCTAATGAAAAGCACTGAGGTACTTTTTATAGGATTCTCCAAAAGACCATGCAATTCGCACGAATGCTCAATCTTATTTAGAGCTACCTGCATTTTATTCATATAGCTTCAAATGATCGTCCTGAGATTAATGCACACACATCGTCCGAGTAGGCTTGGATGTGTCCAAATTTCCTGCAGATCATTAAGAAGAGAATCCACAACAAAACACCAAAGTAGCTACCAGAATAATGAATGCTGCTTGTAATCCCAGTGATGTCTCCCTTTCCGAGCACAGAAGAGTTTTCAATCCACCTCCGTCATCAACACTTTTCGACAAGATTTTTAGATGAGTCCTCTTAAAAAATCTTCCGCAACGCTTCCAAAACAATTCATAATCGAACAGACAAAAAAGTGTTTCTCATCCCAAAAAGTTGTAGTTTTATGGTTTTGATTAACGGAGAACGAAAATAAATAAATTCAGGGCGTTATGGTATTTGGAGCAGCTTGAGAGTAAAACTATTATATTAATTTTGAATAAAATTGAATGAAATGTCGCGAATTTTTCGCACAACATTAACTTATTTGCCCCTATCCGGCATTGGACAACAACGATCCTTGCCATGCCCCTTGAGTCCATGCCATCCAGAGTCGTGCTGAGCCCGGCAAAGACTGTTTTCGCATTTTCACGGATGGCTCCAGCACCGAACACGGCTGCAGTTCTAGGATCTACGTGGAATCCAGCGAGACAAAATTGCTCTTTGCCCATGGAATGTATGTTTCTGTGTTTCAAGCGGAGGTGTATGCTGTTCAAGTGCAATGAACTTTGCTGCAGAAAGATCTTTATGTATCTTCAGCTACAGCCAAGCTGCGCTCATGGTCTTAGACAGCCCCCAACCACTTCAAGGGTAGTCGAGTCCTGTAAATCCAGGCTAAGCTATGTTGGCAGACTTAATATCCTGATGTTAGCATGGGTCTCGGGAAACATGGGTATCGCGGGCAACGAGATCCCTGACTCTTTAGCCAGAATGGGTTCTGAGGCCTACCTCCTTAGCCCGGAGACCGTTCTGCCACTCCCTTCTGCAGCCATCAAAGCCACGGCTAGCAAATGGGTTACTCTAACCCAGCGAGTTTAGTAGGCTCAGAGAGGCTACAGATGAACAAACCTGATATTACCTGTCATGTCCGACCGACTGTCGCAGTTCCTCCTATCACTAAGCAGATGGGACTGTAGGAGGCTGGTTGGACTGATGACGGGCCACTTTCTATCGGCAAAGCCCATGGAAAAGGTGCGCATCTCAGGCACTGCCCTCTGCGCAGCATGTGGAGAGGAGGATGAGACGGCGGACCACTTTCTGTGCGTCTTCGAATCGTGCTGAAGGTCTTTAGCACTGATGTGTTAAGAAGCGACCACCTTGGCTCCTTGGCACCACAAAATCTACTCAGATATCTTTGGAGGTCGGGTAGATTTAAAGAAAATTAAAAAGGGAACCCGAGTACAGTATAATGGACTGAATTGAGTCTCAGTGCTGTACTTGCTAGTTTGTCCCGACAAAAGAAAAATCCTTATTTGTATCTATAAAATCTTTCAATAAAATTTCAATTAGCTGCAATAACCTCCTCGATCCGGATCCAGAAACGATTGCATGTCCGAATCAATTTAACAGACCACTTCTCGACAGTTAAGTGTTCAGTGGAAAAGATGTTTAAAGAAATGTTCAAAAGCGCATATTCATTCTGTGAAATTGAAATTGTGTAAAAAGAGCCATAGGTGAGGATTAGCACGTCATTTACCAACATTCCGGCTTCTGAATTCAAAAGACTTGGGACTACCAGCAAACGAAATATTTGATTCAACATTCATTCCAGCAAACTCTCAGCGAATAAAGACGGGCAAAGGTGCAAGAACTTAGTACATTCAGTGACCCATTGAACTCCATAGAAACAGTTCTCTAACAAATCAGCTTAGAGCCAATGCAGCCATAGCTTAGATATTTATTGCAATTGAGTTTTAACTGTAAGTACAACATTGTTATTAAAAAAATCTGTAAGAAGTTATCAGAGGGAAACTAGTTAGTCCAAAATTTCTGACGAACACCTATCGTGAGAATCTGAACAAGCTAAGCACCGCTCTACACTGAATTCACACAAAAATAGAAATATAAGCGCAACTCAAAATTTGGTTTCTATCATGGTTTTTTTGCGGTTTTTGTATTTTTGTTATATATACAATGGAAGAGAACCACAATAAAAATGTCTTTTATTTTGGTTTGTTTGTTTTTTTTTTTTTGCCATTCGATTCGCCAGCCTCCTTCGCAATAAGAATAGAAAACTACTTTTCATTGAATGGACAGCAAAGAGTAGTGCAGCGACTTTTTGGTTTGGGGAAAATTTTCAAGCATTGATGACTCTTTTCTTTTGCGGCTTAAAAAAAATGTAAAACTAAAGTTTGCACAAATTGTACAGGCAAAGAAACGAGGTGGGTATTTTTTAAGTTCTGGTCTATTGAATTGGAGTGTCTGGTATATTCTTTTTCAGCTGCTGGCCTCTAATTTGTGGTGTGTATGTCGATGTTACTCCGCAAAATTGAGCGATCTTTAGTTTTGTGTTGCCTCCAAATGACAGATGATTTTTTTTTTATGACGAGCTTTTTCATGACTGAGGTTTGGTATTGCTTGACGAGTCGTGATCGCTATTAGAAAAAACTTTATAATTTGGTGTTTCATGTCCAGAGAGGGTTTTAAGCACAGGACATACCTCATGGAAGTCACGCAAAATCCCATAAGACTATGGCTTTTTGTTGGTGGACATTAAGGTGTCCCGATAGTCTAGAGCCCGAAAAGTTAGAATACTTTCAGGATTTCTTTTTACAATAAAAATATGAAAAACGATATTTAATTTCTTTTTATTTAATTCCTTTCAGATACAAAAATGCAAAAAAAAAAATTTTTTTTGTGACAAATGAAAAAAAATGTTTAATGAAAAATGAAAAAAAACAAATGTTTCATGAAAAATTAAGACAAAAATACATTAGATACAAAAATTAAAAAAAAAAATTGTTTAGTAACAAATGAAAAAAAGGAATTTTTTTTGATGAAAAATGAAAGAAAAAAATTTTTTGTTTAATGAAAACTGAAAAATTTTTTTTTTGTAATTTTTCATTATACATTTTTTTTCCATAAAGCTATGAAAAACGATATTTAATTTTTTTAGTGAAAACTAAAAAAAAAATTTTTCTTTTTAATTTTTCATTCCAAAAAAAATTTTTTTTTTTAATTTTTCATTAAAATTTTTTTTTTCATAAAAATATGAAAAACGATATTTAATTTTTTTAGGCTCTTTATTTAATTTCTTTTAGATACAAAAATGAAAAAACAATTTTTTTAGAGACAAATGAAAAAAAAAAAAATTTTAATAAAAATTAAAAAAAAAATTTTTTTTGATAAAAAATTAAAACAAAAACTTTTAATGAAAACTGAGTTTTTTTTTTTTTAATTTTAATAATTTAAAAAATGGCGCTGAAGTTGACCCTCCCGAAAAATTGGACCTGGACGGTGTTGTCCATTTTGGCTCTTCTATTGCTCGAAACACAAAAACCAAAAAAATTATTAATCGGTATGACTGTAGCTATGTCCTGTTTCTAGAATAACAAAAACAAAAATTAACAAAATGGCGAGGTTTTGAATTAGACACTCTAAAAATCGGATTTTTTTCAGTTTTTTAATTAAAAAAAACAACGAAATAATTGAAATAATAAAATGATCCTGGTACAGGCGATAGCCATTGATGTCGTAAGCAACATATTAAAATTTCAGACGATCCGTTGAATAGTTTTTTTTTGTTTGACAACACCAAGCCAAAAACAGGCGTTTCGAGATAAATGAGTTTGAAGTTTGAGGTACAGGAGAGCGCGAACTGCTCTCTACCCAGTTAATGGGCTGTAGAAGCTATAATATTGGGAATTTCCGTATGAAAATTTCACAGTATATTCTTAAGATACTATACTTTCGAAATATCGGAAAAACAAAAAATCGATTTTTTTTGAAATTTCTAGACCACCGGGTCCCAAGGGCAATTATGTGAGATTTGTAGAATTTTATAGAATAAGCCCCAATAATTCTTCGCAAGTGTTAAGAAGTAGTAGCGTTACTGGTTGCCAAAACAAAAAAACATAAAATAACTGTAAATATTTATTTGGCGCATACGGAAAAAATATTTGGATTTTTTTTATAGATATTAGAGTAAATAATAAATATTTTATATAAAAATGAATGTTTGTCTGTATGTCGTCGATGAACTCAAAAACTACTGGACCGATTTTTATATAAATTTGGTATATATATGTATTTTTTCACGGAGAAGGTTTGTAAAATATGCTCATTGATGCCACTCGCCACCAGGTGGCGCTGCAGAGTAACAATTTCTACCCCGTTCAACCGATTGTCATAAAAATTAGTATGAATTTTTACACAGAGGAAACGAATATGACATGTTCATGTTGGCCAACGGGTCTTTTGTCTGCTCGAATCACAACTGCGTAGTCATCAGCTGAATGACGGTTTTAAACAACCGAACTAATTCATTCTGTTGATCGAAAAGGGCTTGGTTTAGAATGAACTGAATATTTGTCTACTGATTTTTCTTTAATTTGTTGTTTTTCTTAAATTTATTTTAGTTGTTTTCGTAGCAAAGCGCGCCGGCTACAGCTAGTAGTAAATAAATATTGAATAATAAGACAAGTTTTTTTATTAATATTATGATGTGAAATGTCGGCAAAAAACCCAGTCTTTGAAATCGCTCTACTTTTTAAAGTCCTTCACAAGCAGGCGCGCTTCTCGTAAAGTATAAGATATGGAACAATAAGCGGAAATTTTCATGATCTAAGTTTATATTTTTTTTACTCTACAGGAAAAAGAAAAAAATGAACACATTATATTCATAGGTATATGTAGTTGTAGATTGAATCAACACAAGGATCAATTTTCTGAAAGGCAAAATTTAATGAAAACCACTAACTAATTTAATTTTGAAAAAGATTTTTAGCATTTTTTAACACAATTTTTCTTAATAATAATTTCAATTATAATTTTTAATATTTTATTAGTTTTACATCATTTTTTTTTATATTATTTTTTTTATAATTTTTTTAATAATTTTTTTTAATAATTTTATAACTTTTTAAAAAAAAAACGTAGGTAGGGCAGTTTAGACTTAAGAGATCCTGTAAATGATCCCACTCTTTTTAAAGAATTTTTTTATAATTTTTTTTCATAAATTTTGTTTTTGTAGAATATAATTTTTTTTATAACTTTTTTATAACTTAAAAAACAAGTAAGATAGGGCTGTTTAGACTAAACAGATCCTGTAAATGATCCCATTTCTTTAAATAATTTTTTTTTATTATTTTTTTTTTGGGAATATTTTTTTTACAATTTTTTTTCTATAACTTTTTCAAGCCCTATCTTACGGCTGTTTGGACTAAACTGATCCTGTAAATGATCCCCCTTTTATTAAATAATTTTTTCACAATTTTTTTTTAATATTTTTTCATGAGTCTTGTTTTGATTATACAAAAGGTAGAAATTTCTCAGATCCTGTAAATAGTCCCATTTTTTTATAATTTTTTGTTTTAATTTTTTTTTATTTTTTTCAATATTATTTTTATTATTATTATTTTGATTTAATTTTTTATAGAATTTTTTTATTATTTTTTTATATATTTTCTATTTCTGTAAATAGTCCCATTTTTTTATAATTTTTTGTCTTAATTTTTTTTTTATTATTTTTTATATTTTTTTATTATTATTACTATTATTACTTTTTTGTTATTTCTTTTTAATTTTTTTATAATTTTTTAATTTTTTTATAATTTGTTTTTATTTTTTATATAATTTTTCTCATAATTTTTTTATTATTATTACTTTTTTTATAACTTTTTTGTATTATTATTTTTTTAGTTTTCTTATATTTTTTTATAATTTTTGTTGTTAAAAAAGAGTAAGATATAGCTTTTTCTACTAAGTATTTCATTTCTTACAGGCAAATAAATCGCAAACTATCGAGTAAGAAGAAGATAACAATTTTTGAAAATTAAATTGTCATAAAAGTAGTGGCTATGAAGTGGTAGAAAATTCTCAGATCCTCTAAATAATTCCTTTTTTTTTAAATTTTTATAATAAATTTTTATTATTTTTTAATAATTTTTTATCCTTTTTTATCTGTTTTTTATCATTTTTTTTCATAACTTTTTCATAATTTTCTTTTATAATTTTTTTCAACAAAAGGGTGAGATAGGTCTAAGTGTAAGTCAAAGTATTTCATTTCTATGCAAACAAATAAATCGTAAGCTATCGAATAGGAAGAAGTTTTAGAAGTTTTAGAAAATTAAATTGTCATATAAATGCTGGCTATCAATAGGTAGAAATTTCTCAGAGCGTGCAAATGATCCCATGTTTTTAATATTTTATCCGTTTTTATATTTTTTTAATATTTTTTTTGTAATTTTTTTATACATTTTTAAATATTTTTTTTTAATATTTTTTTATATATTTTTACACTTTTTTATATTTTTTAAAGATTTTTAACACTTTATTTTTATAGTTTTTTTTTATAATTTTTTTTCAAAAAAATTAGGGATATTTATTAATTAATTATAATTAATTAAAATAGGGCTTTTTGTTCTAAGTAAGAATAAGCATTTAATTTCTATACAAACAAATAAATCGTAAACTATCGCATAAGAAGAAAATATCAGTTTTTGAAAATTTAATTGTCATAAAAGTGGTGGCTATCAAAAGATAGAAGCTTCTCAGATCCTGTAAATAATCCTGTTTTATATTTTTTTTTTTTGTTTTTTGTAATTTTGATCATTGCATCTAAAATTTCTTGTTCTTCTCTTTAATAGTTTCATCATTTTTCATTGACAATAAATACAATATTAATTTTACGGCGTTAATCATTTTTCGGCTTGCAACATTGCCGCTTA
The DNA here is from genome assembly GCF_027943255.1 of Anastrepha obliqua. NCBI lineage: Eukaryota > Metazoa > Arthropoda > Insecta > Diptera > Tephritidae > Anastrepha > Anastrepha obliqua. The sequence goes on along the minus strand of NC_072893.1, from coordinate 24,244,699 downwards.
AATTATGAGAATTAAGTCTAGTCGTCAAACCGCATTTGTTGCACTTAATTCCTGAAATAATTTCGAATTAAGTCGTTACTCCCGATAAACGCCATCGTCTGTCTAGGCCATGAGGGTAACTACACTTTCACTTCGGCTTGCAATGTGCTTTTGTGGCCTCAGCTCTTTTGATCTAAACAAACTCCAGACACCTACTTCAGCTATAAAAAAGACTTCTTAAGCTATTCAGAGATGAAACTGAAATTCCTTCATAGACATTTGTTTTTTTTTTTTAATTTTCTAATTTGATAACTTACCACCATTATTGCATCCACCCCAATTTTCCAGAAACCCATAAAATGTAGCATTCACCTTTCAAGAAGCCAAATGTCCAAATAGAAAGACATAAATTTTACTTAACCCTTTTTGCCAATCATTTTTCTTCACCAAACTGAATGCACTGCCAGCTTGTCCGCACATGTAACCCAATTAACTTTCGCAGAGAAAATCCTTTTCGCCACTACCCATTATCCTTGGCTGAAATATACCTGAACGCCTATATATATAGGTATGTGTGCATTTTTGCGGGTGTATGTGTGTGTTTTTTATACACATCCAACATTTACAAGGAAAAACTTAAATTCACGCATCACATAAAAAACGGAAGAAGTGCAAAAGGAAACAAAACCTTTCGAAACGAGAGCCAACGTTTCAAAATCTCCTTGGAAAGAAATTTCATGCAATTTCTCATTTTCGGTTTTTATGTTGTTTTTATATTTCGCATTTTTCAACTTTTTCATTTTATCGCAAATATCAAATTTTTTACGCCATACCATTAACGTACGTTCCTGGCAACGTCCACCAGCGCCCGCCAATATAATATTCTGAAGCTTTACTTTTATTAAAAATAAAAAAAAAACGGAGCCATAAAAAATTTTAGCTAACAAAAAAAGAATGAAAAGAATGTGGCAATAAGTAAAAAAACGGTAAACAGTGAGGTTGCCAACAAAATAATGCAAACAACAAAAACAATTTTATTATACAGCAACACTACCAAAACGAATAGCAAAGTAAAAAGATTTTTCATCTTCTCAAAAAATTATATACTATGAAAAAAGTAATATCAAAAAAGCGCTCAAACTCTGCCAACACACACACACACCCGCACAAATACACCTACCAAACTGTATTTTGACATAAATGTACGTTCGCCGCCCCAAAACTTGCCTCCTGGACGCGCTTAAAAAAGATCTTAGCCCACTTTTTATAGCGGGTTTTTGATCCCACACAAACACATACGCACACACACACACACAAGTAAGCTGATACATGCATATTAACTTGGCTCTTGCACAATATAATCACATACACGAACACACTCCCACTACTAAGTAGATTTACATAATCACATACACACACTCATACATGCATGCCCAATTCACCCTTGGCTTCGCGCGCCACTCTTGGCTCAGTCATTCGTCATCCACATACATTTTGAATCTTTAAAATAAAAATACTCGCACATGCATATGCATATACATATGTATGTATGTACGTGTAAGAGAGAAAATTATAAAAAATACGAATTTTTATTATAGTCTTTTTCCCGCCATGACACATGAGTGCAATGGCAGGACAACGGGAAGGACATCGACGTATGGTTTAAAAACCTCCAATCCAGCCATCTTGCCCCGAACTGCTGCGCTGGCACTGCCGAACAACCACCCCCCGCGCCCAACGGTTGTCCCTGCCAACTTTTCCAAAACACCCATCCATACTCACACTCTTCTTCTATCCATTTCTTTTGGATTTTCTCTCGTCATGCCAATGTGGAAAATGGAAAATATTTTCCGTACCTTTTTTTTGGCTTTGTTGTATTTCACATTTTTTGTTTATTTTTATTTCTTTTTTATATATTTTTTTTGTGTACTCCTAGTGCTGTTCCCTTCTTCCATTTCCTTGGCTTTGCGCATATCTCTAATAGTGAATGAAAAAGCTGTTTGGGCGCCAGGGCACTTTGTACGGGCCGGTGGCACGGGCGGCACGACGTTGTGGACATAAAAAGGTTGGCGCGCGGCAAGTATAAAAATAAAAATAAAAATGAAAAACATTCAAAACCAAGACAAGAAACAAAAAATGGGCATTAAAGCTACAGCAACAGCAACAGCAAAAATACGAAGAAGAACAAGAGCAGCAACTAATGGCGAAGGCAAAAGCAAAAGCAGCAGCAGCAGCAGCGCCAGCAACATAACGACCGTTATGCCTTTGTTGTTGCTATCATTGTTGGCACTTTTATTATTATTATTGTTTTTGTTGCTTTTACTTGTGTTTTTGCTGTTGTTTTTGTTTTTGTTGTCGACGTTATTGCTATTTGCGCCGTTGATGTTATTTTATTTCTCCAGTTGTAATTTTTTACTTGGCATTTTTGCTGCTCCAGCCGTTGTTGCTTCTATTGTACTTGTTGTTGTTTTATCCATTCCGTATTCTTTCTCCCTTGGCTGTTTTCCTACATTTTTTTGCAATGTTTTTTTGGGTTTGTTGCTTTTTACTCATTTGGTTGGCGCTTTTTATTTGCGATTTTTGTTCTTTGCCTTTTTTTGTGTTGTGTTGGTGAATTTATTTATTCTTATTTTATTTCAGTTCATTCTTTTTATGTAAAATATCGATTTTTATGTCAGCACATAATAATGAAAGGTGCACATTTTATTACAAAAAACAACAAAAAACCAAAAAGAAATTAAGGTGTGCAACGTAAAGTACGGGGGTTGCATCATAACCACAGCCAGCAAGGAAAATGGCAAAAAAGATAATGGAAGAAGAAGCACAGATGTGCGATTTTTCATCGAAACGCCATACAGAGTAATAATAAAAATAATATATGAAATATGTGCGTGCGTGTGAATGTATGTATGTATATGTGCGTGCATACATATATTCATATGTAAGTACTATAAAAATGCGAATTCCCAGGATATTTTCCTCACAAGCGCAATTGACTTCCTGCGCAAGCAACGCATGCAATCACGTAAAAAACAAAAACACTGTTATTGTTATTTGAAAAATGGATTTTGTTTTTTTAGAACTGTAGTTGTACACCAGTTTGTTTTTTTTATTTATTTTTTATTTTATTTATTTATTTTTTTTTTTTTTGATAAAAAAAATCATTCATTATTTAGCTCAAAGGAACTTTTTTTTGCACACTTCCAAAGGTTCAAAGGTCGAGTTGTGTCTATAGCAAACGCAGTTGCATGGAGATAGTATTTGGCGGCCACGCAACACATCTCTAGCAATGGACTTCTTTTACAAGCGAAAAATTCAAAAACAAGATATTTAATCCTGGTTCTGAAATATTGAAATATTAAAAAAAAAGTAACAAAAATCTATTTTTTCGAAATGGCAGATGGAAGTGCCGGGGCTGGAATTGTCGGACCACATTTCAAAAAAGGAATTCCAATGGCATAAACCACTTCCATTTTCCAGGCGCAAGTCCACGCCTTAGAGCTGTGTGCCAAAGAAAGTCTACGGAGAGGCACGCGCGGCGCCAATATTAACATTCTCTGTGACAGTCAAGCAGCTCTAAAATCGCTGGATAGCTTCTTAGTCCAATCGGGCATGCGGCAATCGAAAAGACTCATAGATCCAGAACGGATAAAGGCAGAATCAAGCCTTAAGGGAGGGGTAACGTTAATTCATGGAAAAAAAGGCACATTTTTATGATTTTTTTTTTGATGACACAGTTAAAATTTATTTGTCAAATCTTTTACTACATAAAACTATAGCATTTGAAGTATATTTTGTGAAATTTTCATCCAAAAATATTTAAAAATACGGCAATGGCAGAAATTATTCGGACGCATCTCAAAAAAAGTAGTTTTGCGGTGCCCCTCATAACTCGGTGTTAAATCATCTGAAATCAAAAAACCAAAGTTATTTCGTTAGATAATCGTTTTCTTCGGGTAACGCCGAGAGGGTTGTTTTTTTTTTTTGGGAACACGTTAAAGTCAAAAACACGATTTTCGCGTAAAAAATCGGTGAATTAGTTACCGTAAAAACAAAAGTATCAACAAATTCGAAAAAAAACTCTTCGGCGTTACCTTGTAAAACATCTACAGAAAAAGTGTTCAAAATTTCAAAAGGATCGGTGCAGTAGTTTCAAAGTTATGAGGGGCACCGACTTTGAAAACGTAAGTTGTGGGAAAAACGCTTTAACGCTAACGCTAAACGCGGTTGAGCCAGGTAGGTAGCAACACTTACATGGCTGTATCTTTGTAAGTTTTACTCCGATTCATCTAAAATGTTCACAGAATATTCTTGAAAGGTTCTTCATTTAAAAAATCAAATTAAAAAAAAATGCAAAAAAAAAAATTTAAAAACGTGTTTGAGAGAAAGATTCCGCGGAAGATTTTTGGACCTTTGCACGTTAGCGATAACGAGTATCGCAAGCAATGCAACAATGAGTTGAATGAGCTTAACGACGGCATGCAGGCTTTGATTGAAAAGTAATAAGCCTTCCCGCGCGGAGCGTCTGCCAAGCGACCCACCGAATCGGCTGGGGGGAGAAAGTGTTCGTTGGACCTTCCCTTTCCACTAGAAATCGGTCCCAGTTGGCTGGCAACAGCGGTGCAGTCAACATCGCTCCGCGCGTGAAAGCTGTTTTAAAAGTGTGTTAGGATTTTGCAGTGGCGAAAATGCAGCGATCGTTGGAGCAACGTTACTCGATCCGGTGCTTCCCCACCCTCCTTACAGCCCAGACCTGTTCCCTCCGGACTTCTTCTTGTTCCCGCGCCTGAAAAGAAAGCTGAAGGAGAGGCGTTTCGACTCCATCGAGCCGATCCAAAAGCTGTCACAGCCGAATTGAACGCGATTCCGGTGGATGAGTTTAAAAAATGTTTCCTGCAGTGGAAGGACCGCTACCAGCCGTGTATTGACGCTCAAGGGTCCTATTTTGAAGAATATTAGTTGTATAAGCCAAAAGGTTTAATAAAACTGCTTAAAAAAATAAGGCTCATTACTTTTCAATCAAACCCTGTAGACATTAATGCAGCGAATAAAGAGCCAGCGGCTTCGTGGGCTAAGTCACGTCATCCAAACAGATGCCCCGTCTCTGAAAGTATTCGATGCGGTACCAGCTGGTGGTAGTAGCGGAAGAGGACGGCCCCCTCTGCGTTAAAAAGATCGGGTGGAGAAGGTTTTGGCTTCGTTTGGTGTGTCCAACTGGCGACGGTTAGCACGAGAAAGAAACGGCTGGTGCGCTTTGTTAAACCCGACCAAAAACGGGTGATCGGTTATCGCGCCAATTAAGAAGAAGAAGAATGCTCACCGTTGATCTAAATGGCGTTTCCAGAAAAGAAAAGTGGGCCACTGATGCCACCGCTCCAAAATCCATACCAAACTGTCCCTCTCTGAGAATGCATTGGCTTCTCGACATTCACTTGTGATCGTGTCGACCGATCCACAGATCGGTTTTTTCGATCCAGCAGTTTTACTTGTTGGAGCAAGGTCCCATATGTAGAAGTTCACGTAAGTGGGGGGAAAGCCACTGATTGCCATTCACTTGGGAGTTGCCAGGACGATTCTTCTGCATATGGTCCAAGTAGCTCACAACTTCCGGGTTTCGCCCAAGTATCCTCTGGGTAGCTCCCGAACATCCGTTCGAGTGCGAACTAATGTGAGAAGGAGAAGCAACCCAAGATAGCTGGTTGTGCGCTGGGTTTGGGACCCGCCACGTAAAAATCCCGCCCAATGAAAACGAAACCGAACCCACAGATGAGAACTACCTATACTGATGACGACCACTGCGAACGAACTAAGGATTATGATTTGAGGGCTTGACTTTCAAGAAGAAGGGTTTTGTTTGTTAACTTAGCTGCCAAGTTAAAAATGTGCTTCGTCAGAAGAGATGATTTTTGCTTCTTTTCTATAAACGCGCTGGACGGGCTACACAAAACTGACTTAGGAAATAAGTTTGCAATATTTAATTACATAATTTCGTTAGGCGGAGGTATGACACTGCGTTTTCCAGTATCCAGATTTCAAGCGGAAAGAAGCTGTAACTGTCAAAAACCCACTAAATGTGAGTAAAACAGGTTCAAAAGTGTCAAATTAAAGGTGTACTTTTGTGCGTTATTGCACACTGTTTTTGTATGAGAAGACCTTGGCTGAAATTTTACAGGAAATGTTTTCGTGGAACATTTTAACCCTCCAACAACCCTGAAAAATTAATAGTTTTCAGATTTTTGAAAATAAGTGTCCAAATGCTACCCACGGGTTAGAAATCTTGTGTTAAAATATTTCACAAAAATATGCGCCATTAAATTGTAAAAGTCTGTCGAAGTTCGATTCAAACGAATGCAAAAGCGTACTGTATATTGGAGAATATTTAGGAAAACAATAAAAGGTTTTCAAGCACCAAAGCTCATTTTTCCATTGCTAGGCCAGTAATAAAAAAAACAACTCTCGTAAAACATCGAGGTCTTCGAAAAACTTCGATGGAATCGGGATGAACTGCTGTATCAACTATCACTTGCCTCATCGATTTCGGTCGGTTTCTACCGTTGGTGCTGCTGATCCCACAGTCCTGTATCTAACTCTAGTGTGGCTCTTGTTACCCTGTACAAGCTGTTGTTGTTGTTTTCACCGCCTTTGAAGATTGTTGCAATTTTTGGAGTATCAATTCAAACAAAATTATGCGGTAAGTAAAATATATTCCATCAAACATTATCCAAAGAACAAAAATGATTTTTTAATGTATAAAAACGCAGCTCTGGGGTGACGAAAAATAATCAGATGATGATTTCTGTTACACGAAATTTGAACTCTTCCAATTCAACTTAAAAATAATAGCGAAACGCGAAATTCTCATCAACCCAGTACGTCGGGGCCTGAGTGCCTCCTGGTTTGAATTGCACACTCTCGGCCAGAACAATCACATTAGTGGGGCATTTTTCAGTTGATGCTTCCAAAAAAAGTCTTATTACTTTTATACTTTTAAATAAGTTATAAATTTGTGGAATTCTATATAAATAAAAATTACAAAAAAAGTTCCAGCCCATTTTGCAAATTGAAGTCAACAAAACACGCATCAAAAAAATGTGAATTTATTTATCAATATTGTTGCCATAACACCCCGTGAAGATATGAAAGAAATGCGAAAAGAAGATAGCATCAAACGGTCATTATGACATCGTCGCGATGGGACAGCAAGCCATTGATGAGATAAGGGCCAACAACATACAACAATAAAAAAATGCAACAATAATGTGGCCTGCGAAGAGGTGGGGTACCGGGCGAAGTCCAATGGTGTTCAGCGCTATTAAAGAAAAAGCATTACTCATGTGTGTACATAGAGTACCAATGACAATATATGTATGTATATTTATATGAGTGTATATGCACTTACAGTATTGAGCAAAATTTAAGCAACCATTTTTGTATTACTCTAAAAGATTATTGGAAAATTCTGCAAATCAATTATAGTATGTCTTCCATGCACAAATTAAAATGCATGTAATATGGATTCATACTTCCTAACCGCTAAGGAAAATTAAGGCCCGCACCTCATTTGAAAAACAAATTTTAGATTTTTTCGAAGCTCCTAATATTTCCGGAGATATAGCCATTTTAGTGACGCAACCTGTACAGCAAAACTTCACAATTAGTTTTCGGGCAAAGCAAAGCAGTTGTTCGAATTCAGGAAAGAACGCGCAATTTTGTTTGTTAGTGATTGTTTGAACGTCCGCCATTTTGTCAAATTTTTTTTTAAGATAGTACTTCAGACGATGACGACATTCATACTGAAGAAGAACCTTTTGTGATCAGACACCTGTGAGCCGCGGAATCCCTGTCGCCAGCGACATATCTTATTTTGGAAGACCATTTTTTTAAGGCTGACTACTTTTGGACGAACCTTTTATGACCAAAAAAAATTTTTAACAATGGATCAAATCATGAATAAAATACGTAAAACAAAAATAAAAAATCTTTTTTCATTTCCATTTTAGACGATTTGAAATAAACACTCAAAAAACACCATATCAAATGAGGCGAGGGCCTTAAGGCATTGATAGGTCAGGAGTTAACTCGTGTTTTCAAGCCCATGCGTTGGTGACCGGTCACGAGTAATCTCGGGATAGAGTTTTTTCCGCAACTTTATTGTTGTAACGGCACACTGTTGGAAATCTTGTAGAGTAATTATTTGGTCTGTATACCTTAAAAAAAATAGATACTGCCAGAAAAACAAATCCGACTAGGGTGTGTAGAGTATGTTCTTCGAAAAGAAAATGGAGAGAAATAAAACGATAGGTCGATGGTTTGCTGACTTCAAACGTGGTCGTAGAGACACCGACGATGCACAACGCAGTGGGCGTCCAAATGAGGCGGTAACACCAGAAAACATAAAAAAAAATCCACAAAATTGTTTTGATTAATCAAAAAGTGCAATTTCTTGAGTTATCTGACATCGTAAAGATATCACAAGAATGAGTTGGCTTTACTATATATTGCATGAGCATTTGACTATGAGAAAGCTCTGTTTGAAGTGGGAGCCGCGTTTCTTCACTGTTGACCAAAAACAAGACAATAAAAACAATGGCTAAACCGAACAAAACCACCACAGTCTTGTTCACGAGAAAACGGAAATTGGATGGACTTAGTCTTCCAACACTGAAAGGTGTGACACTTGATCTTTCCGATAAAGTTAAATATCTAGGAGTAATCCTGGATAAGATGCTGACTTGGGAGACACACGTTTCACTGAAAGTGAATCGCGTATTAAGGATTTTTCAGCAGTGCCGCAGAGTTTTTGGTAAAAGGGTCTGCTACCTGCTGTGGTCCTATGGATATACACAGCACTTATCAGACCAATCATCACTTACGCCTCTGTGGTCTGGTGGCGACGGAGCATGGTTAAGTCCACACTTTGGGAACTATACAGGCTGCAAAGAAGTGTATGTTAATGCATTACGGGTGCCATGAGTACAACCTCCGGCGATGCTCTAAATAGTAGGCTTGATTTGCACCCTTTGGATATTAAGATACAACAGAAAGCAAAAAAAGCAATGTGTAGACTAAACGAAGGCACGAAGACGGAACTTTGGGACACAGAGAAATCTTTAAGTTGCTATCTGAGCAGTATCCACAGTTTTTGGCACCCAAAGACGACCCATACGATGCCCATAGTTTCATTTGGAAGGAAATTTGATGACAGATCAATCAGGAGCATTCCAGAATGCATTCAGGGAGGTTTGATGGATATTTTCTTTACCTATGGGTCCAAGAATAAAATAGGGTCTGGAGCCGGATGGTACTTAAACGGTAGTAATAGTTTCACTATGCTGTGGGGGAAATGGCTTGATTTGCTCCCTTTGGATCTTAAGATACAACAGAAAGCAATAAAAGCAATGTGTAGACTCCACGAAGGCACGAAGACGAAACTTTGGGACACAGAGAAATCTTTAAGTTGCTATCTGAGCAGTATCCACAGTTTTTGGCACCCAAAGACGACCCATACGATGCCCATAGTTTCATTTGGAAGGAAATTTGATGACAGATCAATCAGGAGCATTCCAGAATGCATTCAGGGAGGTTTGATGGATATTTTCTTTACCTATGGGTCCAAGAATAAAATAGGGTCTGGAGCCGGATGGTACTTAAATGGTAGTAATAGTTTCACTATGCTGTGGTGGAAATGGCTTGATTTGCTCCCTTTGGATCTTAAGATACAACAGAAAGCAATAAAAGCAATGTGTAGACTCCACGAAGGCACGAAGACGAAACTTTGGGACACAGAGAAATCTTTAAGTTGCTATCTGAGCAGTATCCACAGTTTTTGGCACCCAAAGACGACCCATACGATGCCCATAGTTTCATTTGGAAGGAAATTTGATGACAGATCAATCAGGAGCATTCCAGAATGCATTCAGGGAGGTTTGATGGATATTTTCTTTACCTATGGGTCCAAGAATAAAATAGGGTCTGGAGCCGGATGGTACTTAAACGGTAGTAATAGTTTCACTATGCTGTGGGGGAAATGGCAACTAACTGTTTTCCAAACGGAAATTTTTGCCATCCTGAAAGTAGCCGAACGGATAATCGAGAGGGGATGGAGCGGGAAACAGATTGGAGTTTTCAATGACAGTCAGGCTGAACTGAAGGTCGTGAAGGCAAAATATAAATCGTTCTTCAAAAGTGGTATTGAAATGTGAGAGCAGCGCTGAAGTGATTGCGTTGTTCTTGATGGAAACTACGTTGTTGAATAAAACTAATTTTGAACAAAAGAAGAAGAATTTTCTTTGTTATACCCGGACATTTCAGCCCATGTGCTATAATTGCTTCACCAATGGGCGACTTATTTTACACTCGGCACTTTATTTCGTATCGTTGTATGACTTCGTGAATTGTAAATATTTTCTTCCAACCTTTCCATGCAAATACACTCACTCTTAAGCCCTCGCCATCGCTAAGCCCACGAGCTACAACAACATTTCGGCGCTAAAAGAAGCTTCGACGACTTAATCGCGAAAAATTTACTGTAATTTTTTGTCGAAAATTTTCAAAATCAATGCCAAGGCACAACAGGCAGTTATTAATGCAAAAGAATATGCGACAAAACATTAAATCCAATAGAAACCCACATTTTTCTAAACAGAATTTTGTTGTGCGATTATTTTATTGATGTATTATAGAAAACCGCATTCCAGGTAATTTCTGTCAGTTCAAAGGTTAAACGAATCGTCACAAATTTAAAAGGACTAATAAAGTACAAGAAATTTAGATAAAAATTAACGTTAATACCGTGCGTAGTTTTGGAGACTTTTTTTTTATAATTGGTAAAGGCTTTATTATATCATTACACTGCACAACAAATTTGTTATTATTTTTGTTTTGTTCAAAATAACAAGGCTTATAATAAAAGGACTAAAAATTAATAACAAATACCGTTATTTTTACCGCAAAATTTTTTTTACTGGAATTATTTTTTACCACTAAATTTTTTTACCGTTATTACTTTTTACCATATATTTTTTTTGGGTATGAAAATTTTTTTCTTCTAAGGATGATACGGCATAAAAAGTAGCAATATTGTTCTATTACACTGAACAACAAAATTAATTTTTTTTTTCGAAATAAAACTTATAAAAAAAGGATCAAGAAATAAATTCAAATACCGTTATTTTTTACAACTAAAGTTTTTTGGGCCTAAAAATTTTTCTTTTTCTAAGGATAAAAAGGCATAAATAATAACATTATTATTATTACACTGCACAACAAAATAATTTTTTTTTGTTCAAAATAACAAGGCAAAGACTAAAAGTAATAACAAATACCGTTATTTTTACCACAAAATTTTTTCACCGTTATTATTTTTTACCATTAATTTTTTTGAGTATCAAAATTTTTTTCTTCTAAGGATGAAACGGCATAAGAAATAAAAATAGTCTTTCAATACATTGCACAAAAAAAATAATTTTTTTTTTCGAAATAAAACTTATAATAAAAGGGATCAAGAAATAAAATCAAATACCGTTATTTTTTATAACTCAATTTTTTTGGGCCTCAAAAATTTTCTCTTTCTAAGGATGAAAAGACATAAAAAATTACAATATTATTTCATTACACTGCACAACAAATTTGTTATTATTTTTGTTTTGTTCAAAATAACAAGGCTTATAATAAAAGGACTAAAAAATAATTACAAATACCGTTATTTTTACCACAAAATTTGTTTTACTGATATTTTTTTTTACCACTAAATTTTTTTACCATGATTATTTTTTACCATTAATTTTTTTGGGTATCAAGATTTATCTCTTCTAAGGATGAAACGACATAAAAAATAAAAATATTGTTTCATTACATTGCACAAAAAAAAAATAAATTTTTTTTCGAAATAAAACTTATAATAAAAAGGATCAAGAAATAAAATCAAATACAGTTATTTTTTTACAACTCAATTTTTTTGGACCTCAAAATTTTTTTCCTTGTAAGGATAAAAAGCCATAACAATATTATTTCATTACACTGAACAACAAAATTAATTTCTTTTTTTTCAAAATAACAAGGCTTATAATAAAAGGAATAAAAAAACAATCTCAGATGCCGTTTTTTTTACAACAAAATTTTTTACCGCTATATTTTTTCCCCCCAAATTTATTTTCCGTTATTATTTTTACCACTAAATTTTTTTGGCATCAAAATTTGATTCTTTTTCAGTGTGAAACGACATAAAAAATAACAATATTATATGAACGAGGGCCAAAAAATTATGTCAGATACCGCTTTTTTTGGTCTAAAATTGTTTCTCTTTCTGAGAATGAAAAGGCATACAAAATTGCAATATTATTTCGTTACATTGCACAACAAAATCATTTTTTCTCCAAAATAACAAGGATTATAATAAAAAAATAAAGCCTACGCTTTTTTGGGTATTTGACAGAGCTCATGCGCTGCGTCTTGTTGTTGTTCCACAAATGGTTTTTAAGCAATAGCAATTTGAAAAACGCAGTGCAGATTGTCCGATTATGCGATTGGGCCACTGTACATACTCGTATATACATACATATGCCCATATTTACCCCCTCAGCTAACGACAGCAAACCCCTATTTTACATTCACTCTTGCCATTGCCCACCTCCCCCTGCCTCCCCGCGCAAATTTATTTGCATTTTTGTTCATATTTTTCATACACACGCACACACATACATATTTTCCACTATGAATTCGAGCTTTTCTTTCTGCTTTCATTATTTTTTTGCTCTCGCATTTCGCGAATACTTTTGTCGCAGTTGTTGCCGCTCGTTTTTCTGTTGGCATACTTTTTTTTGCTATGCCGAACCCTACTGTAATTAACAAACGACAAACAAAAACATAAACATAAAAAATTTTACATATTTTCCTATAAGAAAAAAACGCATTCAAAGAAAGATGGAGAAAGAATAAAATAGTAGGGCACAAAAAAAGGCAAATTTTTTCTTAAAAGCAAAATAAGAAAACAACAAAAACGTAATAAATAAATAAAATATGGCAATAACAAAAACGTTTTTAAATTATATCCGCTGCAACAAATCGAAAAAGCAGCACAAAGCAGTCGAAACAAAGTAACTAGTGAGTGGAACAGTGGGACAAAAAGTTAAAAATACAAGTACGTAAATGTTCACAAACACATTTGATATTTGATATTCTAGTTTGAGTTGTAGCTTATACTCGGTTGGAAAACAACTAGCGCAGCAAACGATTTTAATTTTAAAAATCTATTCTTTTCACTCACTTCTGCTCTCTAATCTAAAAAAATAATGTGCATACGTATAAGAATTATAGGTACCCTGTTAAAAAAGGAAAAGTAAAGAATAGACCCAGATCACGGCTGAGATAATGCAGAAGGTTCCGCATATCTCGATACCGCTACTCGGTTCTCAGTGAATTTGATAGAATCAGCTGTTCAGCTGGCGAGATAATAGAATTTTATTTACATTTTTAGCTTGCAAATAACTTTTTTCTTTTTGTTGTGTTTTCTATCATCTTCCTTGTTTATATTAACCTAACCTTACTTTTAATTTTTCTTTACAAAAGCCAACTATTTTGACACTCTCTTTTCAGCTTTTTCACAGAACGCATCTACAATTACGTCACGGCAAAGTTACGCTCTTCTAATCCACTCTCATCTGCGTAATCTTGTAATCTATTATTCCTGAATCCAGGTATACTTTTTGACCCACATCTTCATTAAGAAAAACTCTTTGAAGGGTGCATATATGTGAGGGCCGCCTTCATCCCTAAGGTTGGCAGAAATGACTACATCAGCCCCAAAAGCTTTAGATCCATCAGCATGATTTCTTTCATGTTGAAAAGTCTCGAACGACTAGTGGAATTACGCAAACGGCAGAAGTCGCTAAAGGTTCACCCTCGATTCAATGTTAGCCCAAAGCATCGTCAAGGTGCGAACAGAGCAAAATCTGCTGGTGTCATCCGGGGTTAATAGAGGCTGCGCCCAAGACGGTGTGCTGTCTCCATTGCTCTGGTGCATGGTAATCGATCCTCTACTCACCACCTTAAATGATGCTGGAGTCTACGCACAAGCATATGCGGATGACGTTGCTTGTTTGTTAACAGGCCCTTCGTTTATGACCATCTGTGAAAAAGTGCAGAAAACTCTGGAAATTATTGACATTTGGTGTTGTAGTAATGGGCTATCGGCAAACCCTACCAAGACTGGTATTGCCCTCTTCACCAGAAGGAGGAAGCTTGATGAGCTCATTCTGCCTAAGCTAAAAGGAGTCACAACTCAGCTATCCAAAAAATCAAATATTTTGGAGTAATCCTCGATAGTAAACTCTTTTGGAAGTCACACGTTGAAACAAAGCCATCCAAAGCACTGGCAGCCTTCTCCTAGCAAGGTCCCACGGATCCACACGGCTATGATAACACCTATTATCACCTATGCATCCGTGGTCTGGATGGTAGACGGCATCTCGTGGGTGTCAGAAGCACCTTATCGCGACTACAACGCAGTGTGGTCATCTGTTGCGTCGGAGCTTTTCCGACTACTTCCGGCCCGGCATTAGATGCTCGATTAGTCTACCACCACTTGATGTTTTCATCCAAGGAGAGACCTTGAAGGACATCTGCAGGCTGAAACACAGAGAATTGGTACGGCCTCTGTCCGGCATTGCACAACAGAGAACGCAAGGACTTCGATCCACCGATCCTCTCCATGCCCCTCGACAACATGCCATCAGGAGACGTTCTTGAAAAGATATAATAGTATGGTGCTTCCAGAAGCTCAATTGGGATCAAACAAATGATCCAGGCAAACACTGTTTCGCTTTTTAACGGATTGTGTATACTATTGAAGAAACAATGAACTTTGTTGCGGAAAACAGATAGAAAGGCAGATCTGTATGTGTCTCATGGCCTTAGACAGCCCTCCAACCACTTCAAGGGTGGTTGAATTCTTTAAATCCAGGCTGAACTATGTTGATAGACATAATATCCTGATGCTAACATGGGTCCCGGGACACGTAAGTATCGCAGATAACGAGATCTCTGACTCTTTAGCTAGAATGGACTCTGAGACCAACTTCTTTGGGCTGGAGCCCGTTTTCTCACTCCCTTCTGCAGCCAGCAAAGCCACGGATAAGAAACGGGTTACTTCAACGCACAAGCGAGCTTAGCAGGCTAAGAGAGGCTGCAGATGGACAAAACTGATGTTACCTGTCATGTCCGGCCGATTGTCGCAGATCCTCCTGTCATTCAGCAGAGGGGCCTATAGACAGCTGGTTGGACTGATGATGGGGCACTTTCTATGGGCGAATCATTTGGAAAAGGTAAGAATCAGGGTTTAGGTCTTTGGCGCTGATGTGTTAAGAAGCGACCACCTTGGTTCCTTGGCACCACAAGATCTACTCGGATCGGAGGTCGATAAGACTTAAAGAAAATTAAAAGAACAAGAAAAGAATTAAATAAAAAAGGAACCCAGGTGCAGTAAAATGGACTTAATGTTGTCTGAGTGCTGTACTTGCTAGTTTGTCCCGAAAAAAAGGGTCGACTCAAATCCATTAAAATGACAACCAGAAATTGATTCGACTCCAAGTTTCCTATTTTTTACTCTTTTTTGTTAATTTATTTCGATAGTAGTAAACACTTTATTTATATTTTTTTTTTATTCTTAACAGGCAAATCTGATCAAAAACATGACAAGACTTGCACCTTCAAAACTGCTTAGAGCAGCTACTAATCTGAAATCGTCCAAAGTAACGCCTTTCTTTTAGCCAACAACGAAGAAAAGAACTCGAACCTTACTGAGGCTTTCAAACAAATGAAAGGCTTTTCAAGGGAATGCTGAACTGTTGGCCATAAGGCCACTTGGTTAAGAACCCCACATAACGATTTCTGTAGAAGCTCTAGAGATTAGGAAGAGTTAGAACTTTAATCTGTGCTCACTAAATTATCGGTTTCCAAAAGTTGGATGAAAAAAACACTCCAAGACATCGCCTGAGACTAAGTAACTTTCTGAGAAGTGCTGATCAAAGTTGGAATATCTATAAAGGGTGACTAAACAGCAATGATACTTTTCTCAATGGTTATTATTCAGTAGCTGCCAAAATGTGCAAACACAATTAACAAGTTTTCGTCCAAGCATCAATTCTCAAAGATTGATTGATTGTTCTTGTTGTTGTTGTAGCAGCATAAACATTACCCATACATTTATGCGGAGTGCTGCTGGAGTGACAGACCTTGGCTGGATATAATATAATCCGGGTCGTTTCCGAAATGTAGAACCGACTGTCGTGAGTTGATTGTTTTGCGCGGTTTATTGGCATGGCGACATCAACGGACCTGATTTCCTTCAAAATTACCGATTTGCCTGCAATTATCGTCTGTAGAAAGGACCTCCTCTGTAGATATATCGATATATCCGAACTTTTGTTCGAAAAAAGTGGTGCTACATGCCATAAAAGCGCAACACTCAAAGTTGTGAGGGAGAAATTTGGCTACTGAGTCATCGCACGGCGAGAATTCTTCAATTGGTCAGCGCAATCCTGCGACTTGACACCTCGCGATTTTCGCTAGATTTACGTCAAGCCTCCAGCCTACGCTTATAAGTCAACCACTCTAGCTGAGGTCGAGGCCAACCTTCGAGACGCTCTAGTGGGAAGCCATCAAATATTGGACGGAGTCATCAAAAATGAGCGACCGCTTGGATCACTGCCAGTGGAGCCGAGGTGGTCATGTGAATAATGTGCTATTACGACAGACGCGCTTTGTTGAACTAAGCCAAAATCGCTTACGCGATTATCACGCCAATCAAAAAGAAGAAGACACATTATGCCATGAATTTAGCTTCAAAATGAAGCTTCAAGGAATCAATAACTCTCACCGACAGCAAAACCTACCATTGATTACATAAGGCATGCAATAGTATTAGAGAAAGTGGACAGTTAAAAAACGTGTCTATTAGTTTGTAGAGATCCTAACGCTCGTTAGTGGATATTTCATAAAAGCCTTCAGGTGAAAGGCTAACGAAAACTGCATCTTAAGAAGCGCCAATCTGGCTAAAATTTCTAAAATGAACTCTTAAACTTCACTCATGCACAGTTCACAAATTTCTGGGAACCAGGGCACAAGGGAATAGAGGGGAAATGAGAGTTGACGAGCTTGCTAAGACAGGCACCCACTTGCCTAGGATGAGTACGTCAAACATATATCCCTTACTCTCAGTTTTGAAGACGGAACTAGACGAGAAACTAACTCTGGAGTCACAGTTTATATGGGAAGAATCGACTTCCCACAGGATTGCCAAAATTATACTACGAACTTGCAACATGAAAAAACCAACTATATTTTATCACTACCAAGAAAGGTGGATTGATTGGAGTACTGACGAGACATTGTCTGACCCCATATTACGCAGCTAAAATGGGATTGGTCCAGAACGACGCGTGTTAAATTAGGCGAAGAAAAAAGGGGTACATTAGAATACCTCTTTTGCCATTGCCCTGCTTTAAGCAGAACTCGATACAACTGCCTGGGATCGACATACTTTTCATCTCTGAAGGATATTGCTGACAAAAGTTTAAATTGTTTATTACTCGTTTAAACTCTGGCAACACAACGGACTTTTGTGGTCTACGTGAATTCCTTTAAGATCCGCCAGTGGCGCCAGCAAGAAGAAGCGAGCAGCCACGGTAATAGGGCTCCTCAACCATCTGTGTGATCCTTCTGATAGCAAAATATGACACACAGATGGCGCTCAAAGCAGTAAGAAGGTGTTGTTCCTAAGCAACGAAAGGTGGGCATTCCTACTACTTAGGACTGATAGCGGCAGGCTAATCACCTACCCTGTCAGAAATCAAATAGATTAACGAAACCAACGCAAGGCTGAGTCTTGTCGAGGCCCTATGCTTCCGAGAGCAATGAACAAGAAAAAAAAACAAACCTTCAGTTTCACTCCCGTGTCTCCGACTCCCTAATCTATGCCCATTTTACAAAAACCTGCCTCACTCACGCACCCAACCCAGATGGAAGATTTTGCAAAATAAGCATGAATTCATTGTACAAACTTTTAGGCACCTCGTGCAGTGAAGTTAGCCACTGTATCAGTAATTGTTGTTTGCTGCAACTTCAATTGGCGTAGCAGCGACAACGACCCTACTACTAATACGACTGCACAATACTCAAACTCTCACACACACAAGCACATTGCAATTTGTACTTCAACGTCAAAGCATTGATTACCACAACGACTGAGTGCGTGTGTGTGTGTGTGCAGAAGATGCATTTGTATCTGTAACTATGCATGAGCGCCTTTTTTTTGTTATGCACAACTTTTTTGTAATTTCTCAAACAATTTGCACTTTTTACGCAATTTTACAATTTTTTTTGTATATTTGCATTTTGTTTTATTTTTGTTATACTTGCAATAATTCAGAGCTGTGCTTGAGAGAGCAGATATTTACATTATTTTACATTCGTTGCAAAGGTCAAAAATGAGTTCTCACTCAAATGAAGAAAAATTTATTTTCTGTATGAATGGATTCGTATGTATGTATGTGTATGTGCATAGAAAATTTTAGTAACATGCATTTTTCTATCAAATTTTAATACTTACATTTATTTTTTGGTTATGTATTTGTTTAAAAATTTGTTATTCTAAGAAGCTTCGACCAGATTCTATGTTTGTGCATATGTTTGGGTGTATGTGTACATTCGTATGTTGTATCACATGTGTAGATATGTTTTCGGTATGCATTTTTAGGCACGATATTTTTTCAAAAATTTTTCAAAAAATTGCGCAGCAAAAAAATAAATATGTGTACATTTGTATGTATGTATGTATGCATGTATGTATGTATATATGAACCATTGTCTAAAATTTTTAAAAAGACGCATTGTTTAATTTTAACGCCGGGAGGTATTTTAGTGTTGTGCAAAAATTTAAAAAAATTAATATACATACATATCTATCTATATGTACGTACATATTTCTCTCAACACTGAACGCACTAGGGCAGTTCTCAATTAAGGGGTAACACCACTGTACACGTGTAAAATAAACACGATTTTTAAAGAATTTTTTTTATATAGAAGGAGAAGGAAAACAATCACTCTGATTTGGGAAGTTATTACTTATATACTAAAATACAAGACTACAAAGTTTGTTCGAAAAATTTTACAAAATGGCGGCATTGGAGACATTTTTGTAATGTGGTTTCTCTTGAAGGAGCTCCGCGGCACGCAGCACAGAGGGTGCAAATTTTAATCTGGAACAAAGAAACATTTTTTTTCTTAATCTAGATAAGAATAGCTAGAGAAACACGTAGGGGATTTAAAAAATATTTATTTTTGTGGAATTAGCAAGCATTTGAAGGAAAAAACTCTATTTTGGACTAAAAAAACGGCAATTAAATACATAATTATAACAATCGTTTAAATTAATCTATCGAAAATCCCCTACGCTCTTCTCTTAAGAAGGTTATTATACAGACGTAGTGAAAAGCCTGATTAAAAATATTTAAAATTGTTTGAGTTATGCTGCGTGCCAATTTCAGAAAACGTGTTTTGAGAAAAACGCGTTTAAAGTTTGGAAATTTGGAGAAGTCGTTAGGTAGCAGTCACTAACGCTTGGTTAAAAGCTTAAAATATTTATGAAATAAACTTCGGTAACGCATAAAACTTTTTGTTCTGTATTTTAAAAGGTTCAAAGAATTTTTTAAGCTTATAAAAAAAAAATCAATTTTTTGAAATTTCTACAGTGGTGTTACCCCTTAAGTGCAAATAACTTGGCGCCATAGCACAAAAATTTATTTACACAAAACAAATTTACAAATGACATATTGCGAAATCATTTTCAATGAATTGCAAGTTGATCTATTGAATTTATTTAAAAATTATTGGGTAGGTATAGGAATAAGTTTCCGCCCTCCTAAAAGAGGTGTCGCTGCTGATACTATTTTGGTGTTCGCTCTATTAATATACTGGTGATTTGAAGGTGTGTATGTGAGGTCTCGATCGCAGTAGTTCACATTCGTTTGAAGCGTAGGTTAGGTTAGGTTGTAACGGTTGCCCAGAAAATGAGCCGACTTGGTCGAAAGAAGTTTGGTTCATCCTTTGTGATACCATTGCAAATGAAAAAACAGGTGAAGGAAAGCGAGAAGACGAAAAGGAGAGGGGTGATGGGGGGTTGAGTATTTGTGGACTATGGACTTGTAGATATCGCAGGCAGAATAGCCGATGTACGTACCGCAATCAGACTGAGGGGTGCTGGCTATAGGCTCAATCTGACATATGGACACTCAAGCGTCCCTAGAAACTTTAAGTTCATCCCCCGGTCGACGGATCAGTGTGTATTCTCACTTAGTCCAGGCGGAACCTGCTCCACTCATATTCCATCAAGAGAGGAGTGGATCGGGGGCAACACCTGAGGACAGGGCCTGGTTAACCTGTTCACGAAAGACTCGAAATTGGACGGTAGGGTTGGAGGAGGAGTATTCTGCAAAGAGCTCCCCATCAAACTCAAATTCAAGTTAGTTCCAAGCAGAGGTGGCCGCAATCAAAGAAGCCGCTGACTGGCTACTTACTTACGTAATAACTGTAAATATTTACTCCGATAGCCAAGCGGCAATCAGAGCCCTGGGCTTTATTATACTGCACTCGAAACTGTTCAGGGAATGCCTGGCCTCCATTTCGATTGCAGAAGAATTCTTCGACATAAGGATAATCTGGGTACCTGATCATAGTGACATTGCTGGAAACTGCGAAGCCGAAGAGCTGGGGGTTGTGAGGTACCGGCCACGTGTGAATCGTAGGCGTTCGAGGGATATCCTGAGGATGACAAAATCTCAACTCTCAAATTTTGTGGGCATCCTCACGGGGCACCCACCCGCGAGGTATATATGCCGAAAGATTCAGAAATACTTTGGTCTTAAGGGGTTAGGGGTAGTCAGAGGCCCGAAAAAATGATGATTTTCACGAATTTTTTTTTGCTACTTAATTAATTTATTTAACAAAAATAAAAACATAGCATAAAAACATCATGTTTTAACTTGACTTCACCAAAATTTCAAAAAAAAAAATTAATAATTGCAAAAGTTATCGCTGTTTGTGTGAAGCCTGTTTCTCCAGAAGTCCCTTGCGGTGAACATCACAAGTCCTTGCAGATTCATCTAAAACCAATCGGACAAGAAAAATTAGTTTTATTAATAGATAATCTTGTGCCTGATCGAAGCTTTTTTTTTTTCAAAATGAACAAAATGGCGGCCTCAGAAAATTTTTTCCAGATTTTAGAAGAAAAAACCAACAGTTAATTGTTAAAAAAAAATCGAAATTTTTGAAAAAAAAAAAATCCTTCGATCAGGCACAAGTTTTTTATGTTTTTCAAAAGCTGTATAAATTTTATTGAAATCTACGTAGCGGTTTTTAAGTTACAGTGTTCACCAGTTTGAAAAACATAGTTTTGAGAAAAACGCATTTAAAGTTTTGCTATCGGCTCCGGAGCGGCCGAGCGCCCTTTGTTAATTGTTGAATAACTTGAAAAGTATTTGTCGGATTCACTTCAAATTTTTACACAATATTTTTAAAACATTATAGTACTTTAAGAAAATGCAAAAAAAAGAGATCGATTTTTTGAAAATTCTGACTACCCCTAACCCCTTAATATCAAAAAATCTGATGAACTTCATCAGCAGCATAAAGCGGCTAATACAGCCTCAAATTAGTCACCGTTCGTAGTCCACACATTTGAAGCGCAAAAATCCTTTTTATCTGACGTCAAAAATGTCTACGTTGGTCCCGAAAACACAGCATTTGCGGGAAGTCATGCTTCATTAATACAATACCTTTTAAATAAAAGTGCAGCTGAAACGTGTCGCATATTGATCAATATTTAGGGTAATCTCGCTCCATCAAATACAATTTGTCAAGAGTGGTTTCGACGCTTACAAAGTGGCAATTTCGACGTGAGTGATAAAGATCGCGAAGGGGCACCGAAAAAATTCGAAGATACTCAACTACAACAATTATTGGATGAAGACGCATGTCGAACGCTTACTGATATGCCTAATGAGTTGGATGTTGACAGATCAACCTTCGGTAAACGTTCACACGTGATGGGAATGGTCCAGAAAGTAGGTAATTGGGTGACACATCTACAGACGTGTGTGGCCTTGCGTTGTCCTGATGGAACACAGAACCCCTCCTCTGTTGACCAATTCTTGGCCGTTTCTGGCCAATCGCTAGCTTCAAACGGTCCAGTTGTTGCCAGTAGAGCCCTGAATTTAGTGTTTTGCCATACGGAAGCAACTCATAATAAATTATGCATTTCAACTCCCACCAAATACACAGTAGTTCCATCCTGGCCTCTAGTCCTGGTTTGGCCACCGTTTGAACTGTTTCCTCACGCTTTGGCTTCTCTCGTTTTCACACAATATAGCCATATGTGACCCATTTCTTATCCCCAGTCACCATCCGTTTAAGAAATAGGTCGATTTCATTCTGTTTGGCCAAGGCTTCGCAGATGGAAATTCGATCCATCACTTTTTTTGGCGTTAATTGGTGTGACACCGGCGGTCTGGCGGCCTGGCCTTAATCAAAGAAAAACTGTAAAATGTATCGAATTTTTTTTTTCTTCCTTCTCATCCTTCTCCTTCCTTTTCTTCCTTCCCCTTCCTTCTCTTCCTTTTCCTTCCTTCCTTTCTTGTTGTCTTCCATTTGTAACACCCTGTAACTCACAACTGAGTGGAACCAATTAAAAACAGCAAACGAAGTTTTTTAGTGTAAAATGTCACCTCGACAACGAGCAAAAACTTTAAATTGTTTGATCGATACTTTATCGGATATCGATCACTATGGCCATCTACCGAGAAAATAATGGTTTTCCTTTTCCTTAAACTAATATTATTTTTTAATTAAAAAAAGTAATTTTCCCTATATGCCAAATGCTATTTTTTTATATGAATTTTAACATAAATGTTTTCTTTCATTTCTATTTTTTTCCAGAGTAAACTTTACATTGAAATAGGCATCAAATAATGGAAAATAATAAGAAACGAAAAAACACAAATTTTTAAATGTAAAACCATAAAAAATAGCAAAAATTGTATCATACAACAGCGCAACCCAGCGTAAGTTTTAGGTGCAAAATCCGAAATGAACTCCTCAACCCCAAACACAATAAAATATCACAACTTTCCAGAAGAAGTACGCAGGTTTTCCTGTACATAGAGTATTTGAAATATCACCGACCTTAAATACGTGAAAATTCTATGGGCTGCTGTTATGGGAGGCACAAACTTCCAATAACTGAATTTTAGTCAAAGAAAAATAATTTTCTCCGCACTCTACGTCTAAAAATTTAAATCAAATCCACACTACGTTTTGAAAACCCCAATCTTAGCGTGATTTGCATGTCAAAAATTATTCTCGTAAATTTTAATGGTTTTTGTTTGCGTCACAATTTATGGGCATGATTTTTTTCACATGAAATCCCTGATAAGGTCAAATTTGCTTCAGGAAAAAACAATTTTTTTCAAAAATATATGATCTCATTTTTTTGGTTTTTATTGAGCCGCGTATGTATAAATATACATAAATACATATGCACACATACATATGTAAATTTTGTGTTTGCACATTTGTACAAATATTAGTTGAAAATTTTAAAAATAACTTCTTGTATTGTTGTTTTCTACCAAATGCTACCAAAAAAATTTAGAAAACAAACAAAAATTAACGATTATGATAATAGGCCTAGCAACACCAAAATATGCCGCTTTCCAGTTTTTTATTTTCGCGCAATATTATTTTGCGCCCAAAAGCATACATACATACACATATATGTATGTGCGCATGTGTGTATTTCTCTCTAATTTGGCAATAGCAAAATAATCTGTTTTTTTTTACTGCTTTGGTTTTTATTTGTTTTTATTTAATCTCTCGCAAAGGCCACAAATACCAGCAGCACAAACAAAACCGAGAAACGAAAAGCGAAACACACGAAAATTCTTTACAATACCTACCATGGCCGCTTTTTTATGACTTTCAAAACAACAAAAACTCAAAAATATCAAAATTAGGGAAAAAGGAGGCAAAAAACAAACCAACAAAAATACAAAGCAAAAATTAAAAAACGCGATCTAAAAAAAGTAATAACTTATAAATCATATGCGCATTGATGTATTTCGATTGCTGTTTTTGTTGTTGTTGTTATTTTATTTATTTTCAATGGAATTTGATATTTTTACAGTTTGGCATTAGTTTCGCATTTGATTGCGAAAGTGTGTGAATGCCTACAAATGGCATGCATATGAATGTGTGTGTGGTGTATGTATGTATGTGCGTGTGAATGACTCTTTTTGGCGGTCTTTTTCAACCATTTGCCAAATTTATGTATGTATGAATATTTGTTTCCGTGCAGTTACGCGCGTATTTATTTTTTAAATATATTTTTTTGATACATTTTTTTCGTTTCTTTTATTTTTCTCAGCTCTTTCTTTACTTTTCACCACCACTCTTTTTCTTCATGTCATTTAATATGATTTGGCCTAAAAGCCGAATAGCTGTTTTGACATTGTTTTCATTCGATTCGATTTCTACCTTCTTGTGTGTGTATGTTTGTTTTTTGTTGCTTTTTGTTATTTGTTATTCCCGTAAATGCCGCTAGTCTCACTGTGTCGTTTATTGTTTTTTTATTATTCGCTCTCATAGCCGTTGTGATATATGATATTACCGCTGTTATCGCCGCCCTTTGTGAAGAAATGTCAACAACAAATATCATCAAAAACTCTATTCAACAACAACAGCGGCATTATTTTTATGAGTAGTTCCAAGTAACAACAAAAATCTCACAAAGTAGCCGCCCGCTACTAAAGCACCAACGAAACACCATCTCTCAAATCCAAGCTCAACAGATCGAGAGCCGAGAGGCGAGAGGATGCAGCGTGCATACTATATGTATGACCATAAAAAAATATTGCAGAATAATTCTCTCGAGAGTCGTAAATACAAAATGTGGGTAAAAAACAAACTTAGCGCCATAACAGCAACAACAAATTACACGTATTGCTATAGTATCTAATAGCTAATATAATTTGCTGTAAAATGTTATAATATTTATTTAGAAGACACACACACATACACATCCGAATGTATTATATATAAAAGCACATGTATGTATGTATGTATGTCTGTACAAAACATTCTGTCAAATTGAGTATTTTTGCTAGTTTTTAGCGATCTTAAAGATCGCCACTGTGTCAAGGCACATTTTACCGTTGGAACTTTTCAAGTAACACACATACTAACATACATACCTATACATATGGTATGTGTATGTACACACTGTCAGCCTCAGAAGAAAGTGTACACCACATTTTGTGAAGTTTTGACGATTATTATTATTTTTTTTTTTTCAATTTATTTTATATTTTTTAATTTTTTTTTTTTACAATTTATTTTATATTTTTGATTCTTTTTTTAATATTTTTTTCAACTTTTTTTTATTTATAAAAATTTATAACAATTCGACAAATTTTCATCGAAATTTCAAGTTTTTTTATCAGACTCTCCCATTAATTTTTAGTACTATATTACAAAATGCAAGTTTCAAGCAGCTCAAATCTCGCGTTTATTTTCAACAATTTTATTTTACTGATGCGTTGCGCATTTTCTTCCAAACAAATAAATATGAAGCACTATATGGGGAAAAGGTGCAACAGCTCAGCGAAAAAAGGATTAAGAATTAATGCGAATTTTACGCTCTTTTCGAAAACTTGAAATTTCGTTGAAAATTTGACGAATTTAAAAAAGGGTTGTACAAAGTTCGCAATTTTGCATTGTAGGGCTTTTATTGTAATATGAACTAAAGTTTAATACTTACTTTTTTTCTTACAAAATTTCCAAAGTTTGCTAATCTTATTAAATTTTACTAATATCGTTTATACGCTACATTTTTATAAAAAAATAATAAAAAAGGAATAATAATAATTAAAAATTTGGCAATATGTGGTGTACAGTATATATACTCTTGTAGATTTAGTGTGCTCAAATAAATTTAGTCTAATTTTTTTCTTTTCCAAATTTTTCAAAAGTTTACTCTCATCGTTAAATTTTATTAAAAATATGGTATACGCTATATTTTTATAAAAAAAAATTAAATTATATTTTTATGTAATAAAATTTTTTTTTTTAAATTCAAAATTAGCCAATATGTGGTGCTCAAATAATTGCTCGTCCCATTTTTTTCTTTCAAAATTTTCCCAGTTTACCTATTCTTATAAAATTCTATTAAAAATATCGTTTACATGCTTTTTTTATAAAAACAACAAAATAAAAAAATAGAAAAAAAATTTTAAATAGTCAAAATTTGTCAATACGCGGTGTACAGTTTGTATAAATAATATGTATACACTTCGTATGGGACTAGGTGACTCCTTTTGGAAACCAGAGGTATAATTTGGCAATACTTCTTCAAAAATGAAGAAAAGCAAGCTGTTATGGGCAGTGACGACGGGTAGAGAACCACCCTGGATGAGATTTCTTTCCCAAAAGCCGGTGTTCAGCACCTAAAAGGCCTCTGGCTACAATACATAAGAAGCAAAGGCATCTCATACCGCCTGCAAATGAAATGAATCACTAAAAAAATATTCTGCTCTATTAAGCCTGCCCATTGTGTAACCCTCACATGTCCCACCTACAAAAATAATGATAATTTGATCAAATCAAAGTGTATTACTTTAAATCACGGTTTGTGATTTTGTAGCAGGTTCTAAAAACTCGAAAAAATTATATAAATTGGCATTATTTATTCATTATAATTTTTAAGTCAAGTTTCAAGAAGGATGTAGTAGTTTCAACTTTATAAAGATTTGTCTAATAGTGTAGCATTCCTATAAAGATGCCGTCTACTAATAATAATATTAGGATGCTAAATCTCAGTGCAGCCTCCGTCATTTTTAATTTCTAATTTTTCATTTCAGATTCGTAATGAAAGGCTCAAAAACTATAGAAACGTGATTTGAACTGACCTTCTAACCCTTTCCTAGGATTGCAAGGGTTTAGTCACTCACTCGAGACATCTGGCCCACAGCGCAACGGTAGGAACAAATAATCTAAATTCTAATCTTTGGTTGGACAGTTGAGAGTTGCAAACTGTGTTGACATTTCTGTGCAGTAAAACAGTAAGATAAAAAGCAAAGCGAATGTGTCTGGTGGTGAACGAGGACAAAATAATGTACCTCCTGTCTTCAAACAAACAGTCGGCGCACTCGCGTATTGGCACCCACGTCAGTTGACAGTTGGGATTTCGAGGTTGTAAAAGACTACGTTTATTTATTATAGGAACACTGATAATAATGTCAGTCTTATAATCTCTCTTGCCAACGAGTGCTACTTTGGACTAAGTAGGCAACTGAATAGTAAAGTCATCTCTCGATGAACAAAACTAACACTTTTAAAGGCTTTCAACATGCCCGTCCACGTAAGGCGCAGAAGCGTGGACGACGACAACATCCGATGAAGCGACGTTTGGTGTATTTGAGAGAAAGATTCTGTGCAAGATTTTTGGACCTCTGCACGTTAGCAATGGCGAATATCGCAGACGATGGAACAATGCGCTGTACGAGCTTTACGGCGACATAGACATTGTCTAGCGATTAAAGATCCAGCGGCTTCGTTGGCTGGAATCCGAATGGAAACAAACGCTCCAGCTTTGAAAGTATTCAATGCGATACCAGCTGGTGGTAGCAGAGGAAGAGAAACGCCCCCTCTATGTTAAAAGGGTCAGGTGGAGAAGGACTTGGTTTCACTTGGTGTGTCCAATTGACGTCGGTTAGCACGAAAAAGAAACGACGCGCTTTGTTAAACTCGGCCAAAATCGCATATGCCGTTCTTGCACTAATCAAAAAGAAGAAGAAGGTTTGGCAAGTCATCATGAATCGTTAAACGTAAAAAAAAAAATAATTTTGTTCGCGAAGTTCATAGAGCTAAGTGTTGAAAAATACGCTGAAATGTCGACTCATCCTCGTTCTCCACTTGCTGGCCTTTGTCCTTCGACTAAGTGGAAAATTTTACAAAAAGATCTTGGCATGTCAGCCTATAAAACACAGCTCGCGCAAGAATGGAAGCCAAATAACCATCGTTTGCGACGCATTTTTGCTGAATAGGTTAGGTTAGGTTGATTCTCTAGATCCCACATAGGCTAGAAATTTATCCATAGTGATATCAAGGGTGGCTGATTGCGCTCATTTAGATTTATTATTCAGATTTATTAGAAAAAGTAGTCAAAAATTGGACTGAATGGACCATGTAACTCGTAGCTGCGGCGGACATATGCCGGGCACCGTATTCAAAAACCAAATGTCATGAAATTATCTACCAGATTTTAATAAATAAAAATGCATTCCAACAATATTTCTATTTTGTATTTTCACTTTAAGCTCTCAAGCTCTGAAAAAGCACTCGATATTTTATTATGCACCATTCCGAAATGAACAACTTCTGCATTAGTCTTAGTTCGATTTACTGAAGGGTAGCAGTTCGTAATTGCCACAAAGTTGTCGTAAAATATTTTATTATCACACATACATATACATATGTGCACTCAAATTTACATATTTACATACATATTTTTTAGAAATTTTACGATATTACTTTGACTTTTCCGTTTAATGCGAAGAAATGTTCTCTACTACAAAAGGTGTATAAATTGCACAAATGTAAATTTATAGTGAGTTCAAAGATACGAGTATATACAGTTGGGCTCACAATAATAGCAGCGCGATATAGTGCACAGGTGCGACTACTCATCTATGAATTTTTTGAATTTTATTTCACATATTTTTTTTATATAGTTTATATTACAATAAAAACCATAAAATTTAAAGTTTCGAAAAACTTAGTACAAGATTTTAAATATTTCAAACTTTTTAATCAGAATTTCGAAAAAAAATTTCGAGTATGCAGTTTTATATTTCATTAAATTTTGCTATAATAAAGTGCAAATTTGAAGTGGCTCAAAAATCGTTCTGATTTTTTACAATTTTTTTTGCTGACGGCCTTGTATGAAAAAAAAATCGAGGAGAAAATGGATAACACCGTTAACAAAAAAATGTATCAAAAATCAATGCGAATTTTGAGCCACTTAAAACTGGCACTTTATTAAACCAAAATTTAATGCTCTACAAAATTGCTTACCCAGAATGTTTCTAGAATTTCGAATTAAAAAATTTTTAAGTCCTTGTATGAAAAAAAATCGAGCTTTTTTATATGGAGAAAATGCATAACACCGTCAACAAAAAAATGTATCAAAAATCAACGCGAATTTTGAGTGACTTTAAGCAGACACTTTATTAAACCAAAATTGAATGGACTACAAAATTGCATACCCAGAATTTTTTTTAAATTTTTAATTAAAAATTTTTTAAATCCCAAACTTGCAAATGATAAGAAATTAATTTCTGAGTTACACTCAATGAGTCTGTTGGGTTCTTGTTGCGCCTGATGACGATCTTTCTCTTGTGCGTTCTAAAACTTTTTCATACATACGGACAGCTCCTGATATTTCGTATAGAAAATGCTGTATTTGTAGTGTTTAAATAATTTGCTATATGTTTCTCGAATCACCATAACTTCCTAAACTCATTCGACACAATGCAACCGCCGATTTTTTGGAATTGTGTGCTCTTCGCGCAAAAAGAAATTTGCAACGCAATTAGAAAATGGCAAATGTAATAATAAATAACTGTTTAGAGATGCCTAAGCTTTGCCACCGGCAACTTCTTTTGCAAATCGAGGTTCTATATGCTTGCATAGGGTTGCGGGAATAATACAGAAGGTTACGGATATCGCAATACCGCTACTCGGCTCTCAATGAGTTCGACTGAATCAGCTGTTGAGCTGACGTAATTGTGGAGTTTTTTCTTGGATTTTCTTTTCTATAAGTGGTTTTTAGAAATCACAGAAACCACTCCGACAGATTTAGCTTCTGACTAACAGAATGGCTGAACAGTTCCTTAACGCATTGTCTAGCCATCTCTCAGCTTTGCAAAAGAGCTTACAAAACAGCTGATTTTGTGAGAGAAATGTAAAAGAGAATGTGATGTAACCAAACGTCATGCACAGAGTTGCATTTTGGCTGTAGTAAATTTACTAATCAAATTTATTCAACGATAACTGTGTAGCAAAAGAGCCAACAGGTAGCAGGCCCATGTAAAGACTGATCAATTTAGAGGTATCAGATTTTAAATTGAAATAGCACAACGGAAATTCAAGTTTATTGGGAACTCTTTATTATTTTTGTGTAGAACCATTCATGAAATTTATTTTTTAAAGATAAGCCCTTTCAAATGTTAGCCGCAACTGTGCGTATTTCGGCCACCTGTAGACAACAATTTTGAATGACTCGATTTCGGTCGGTATCTCGCTACTAACTTTAGTAATGTTGGCTTCGAATACCTCAATCGAAGCTGGTTTATCCACAAAGTATTCAAACTTTACATACTTCATAGCATATCTCACAATCTTAAAGCGAGGACGATGGTTTCATGGGATGATGGCAAATAGCACCGTCTTGTTGGAAAGCGTCGCCAAATAGTGTGGAAATCATGCCCCGAATTTCCGGCGTCCGGCACCCAAAGACCTCCAATAAGCAGATATCTACAACTAGCCACAGCTGTTAATATGATGGAGAAAATTGATTGGATTTAGGTTGGCGCACTGCCCCAGCCTGTCGAAGAAAGGAGCGTCCAGTGACCTTAGTCGTCTAGCTGCCAAACCCGGCCATTTACAGAGAAAATGCTCTACAGTCTCCGTCTCTGAAAGGTCCCCACAGCTATGCAATGAGGGTTAAATTGTAACCCTAGCTTTTCCGATGTGTGCCGATCGTCCAGTGACCGGTAAACATAGCTACGAGTTTGGAAATTGAATGGCGTGGAGTCCCTAGGACTTTTTGAGTCCTTCGTATATCGTTTTGGGGTCAAAGGATTTTCGAAATAGCTCATGAAGAAATGGAGCTCCATCTTTCCTGCGCTTTCCTGAGAAATAATTTGTGCAGTTCCCCTTTAACAACTATCAGGGGGATCCCGATGACCGGGTAGGAGGTCAATTCAGTCAGCCTTCCGGACAAGCTCATCAGCAATTTCATTTCCCTCTATGTTCCTATGTCCCGGAACCCAGATCAGAGAAATGTTACCTGTACAGCCAAGAGATTTGATCTCCTCCTTACAGGAGTTTACTTGCTTCGTTCTGCACCATGGCGTCGTCAGAGCCTTGATTGCGACTTGACTATCGGAGAAAATGTTAATATCTCCCTCGCTCCCGCGTTTCCTAAGCAGTTTGCATGCCTGCAGGATCGCAAAGACTTCTGCTTGAAAAACACTAGCAGCGTTCGGCAGGTTAAAGGAGATAGATAAATTGGCTGATTTAAAGAAAACCCCTGCTCCGACTCCCGATTCCAACTTGGAACCGTTACTGAAGACAGAAATATGGATCGATAATTCCTCTAGCGCAAACGGCTGTTTTGTTGTTTTCAATAGAAGTAATGGCTGTTCTTGAATGGCTTCGGTTTGCTCTTCAGCCCAGATACGGCAATTTTACTTATTGATATAGCAATGAAACCAAATATGAGCCTCATCGCTGAACACCATAAGTTTGCCTGAGCGATTTTCGTAATACTCGAACAGTTCTACAGTTTTTAAACGTTGTTGAGCCATAAGACTTTCCATGATGAAACGCCATTGAATATTGAAAAAAAGTACGTATTTAGTTTGACAGTAGTCACGCGCGATCTGTCAAAAAAACCATTATTGGAAAAAGTACCTCCAATCTGATCACCCTTTATATCAAATAGTTTCTAGTCTGGTTCGTGAACTCCACTATAATTCTCCTTGTTTCATTAACCTAACCTAATTTTTCATTCTTCCTTACCAAAACTACAAATATGTTACTACACCTCATCATACAATTGAGTCATGGCAAAGTTAAGCTCATTTTTCCATTTCATTCTGCGTAATCTTGCATTATATCATTTTTAATTTGTACACCAATACTTGCACATATATGCACACATATGTACATATGTCATTGACATAATCTTTAAATCGACCAAGCCATAATAGTAAAAATGGCTGAAAAAGAATTTTTTCAAACCAGTCGCCACCGCCAACTACCCAGTTACAAAAAAAATTGCAAAAATTCGAGTTATTTTATTCTGACCATTCAGAATGGGCATAAATAATAGTGAATAGCTTCGATTTTTTTCGCTACCTAAAATTAAGAACTAATGCATATTTTCCTTGCGCTTTAATAAAAAAAAAAGGTTTAAATAATTATGCCTCATAAAAAATTTCATTAAAGCGCAAATGATATTAAAACTGGAGCTGGTGCCCGCCTCTCAGTAGCTTCCAGACAGCTCGCCAGTAGTCGGCAGTTAAGTCACTTCAGCACACTGGCCCCTATACGTTGCGGCAGTTCCGAGTGTTGTTGCCTTATTTTACTCTCTTTGCCAGCCACTTTTTCTATACATTTTCATGGCGCTTTTTCTGCATTGCTGCCCGCTGACTGTTTGTTGCCTGCCGCCTGCTGCCTGCTGCCCATAACGCATTTAGGTACGTAATATTACAACTTTTTATGTGAATTTCCGTTTATTACGTTAGGGGTACTTTTTCTGAAATGTTTTTCTGTGCATACTTTTTTATCATTACGCTCGCGAATGAGTACTTTTTTTCATATAATTTTTTCTGCGGCTTCACGAAATTACCGCAATGTTATTTTTCAATGCCTGCGACTACTATCTTGCCGTTGTCTCTCTTCTATCTCTCGTTTGGTGTTTTTTATTCACCTTCTAATTTTTTTTATTTCATAATTTCACAGTATGTTCGATTTTTTATCGTTTCTGTAATAATAAAAGTACAGTACCGCAGCAAAATTAATGCGTTGAAAAATGTTGGAGGTTAACAATTTTTTTTTTTGTTTTTTGCTTTTATGTCGATAGTGAATGCGTAAAAATGTATTAATGCTAGTTGGATAGTTTATATATATTTGCAGAAATTATTTGTTATTAATAAAACAATAATAAGAAGTCTAAAGTTGGGTCGAAACCTGGTATCACTAAGGTCGAATTTTTGATTTTCGTACCAGAGCACCTTCTCTATGGGCAACCAGTTCAACTTAATTTAACTTGGCTCGAAACCGCAGTATATCGAGGGTATTTCCATAAAAAATTTCTCAGTTTTTCGATGCTGTCATAGTTTTTGTTTGTTGTTATATGGCTGGTGGGCGTGGCTGTGATTCGATTTCCCTACCTTTCAAATCTTACCTAGTTGATAAGTAATGTCATTTATGCATCAAGATCCTTTATTTATGGCATAGTTGTTTTTAAAACACACAAATTTATTTGAGATCTACAAGGTGGCGCAAAATTAATCATCCAACTTTTTTTAATAACTGTTTTACTAAATAAAAAAACTTTATTTTGATTCCTAGATCTTTTTAAAACACACAAATTTATTTGAGATATACAAGGTGGCGCAAAATTAATCACCCACCTTTTTTTTAATAACTGTTTTACTAAATAAAAAAACGTTATTTTGATTTATGGAGATCTTTCTAAAATACACAAATTTATTTGAGATGCACAAGGTGGCGCAAAATTAATCATCCAATTTTTTTTTAAGACTGTTTTGCTGAATAAAAAACACATTATTTTGATTTATGGAGACATTTCTAATACACACAAATTTATTTGAGATATACAAGGTGGCACAAAATTAATCACCCACCTTTTTTTTAATAACTGTTTTACTAAATAAAAAAACATTATTTTGATTTATGGAGATCTTTCTAAAACAACAAATTTATTTGAGATATACAAGGTGGCGCAAAATTAATCATCCATTTTTTTTTTTAATAACTGTTTTACTAAATAAAAAAAACATTATTTTGATTCCGAGATTTTTTAAAACACACAAATTTATTTGAGATATCAGAGGTGGTGCAAAATTAATCATCCAATTTTGTTTTAATAACTGTTTTACTTAATAAAAAAAACATTATTTTGATTTATGGAGATCTTTTTAAAACACACAAATTTTTTTGAGATATACAAGGTGGCACATAATTAATCATCCAATTTTGTTATAAAAAAAGGATTTTGAGGTATGGAGATCTTTTTAAAACAAACAAATTTATTTGAGATATACAAGGTAGCGCAAAATTAATCACCCAATTTTGTTTTTGAATAAGTGTTTTACTAACTAAGAAAAAACATGATTTTCAGTTGTGGAGATCTTTCTAATTTCTTTATGTTGCCGCCACCGTGTTTGACTGTTTTTTTTATGAACCGCGGTGAGATCTTGTCCTTTAGCACTTCTTATATTTCGCCCAGCATAATTTTCAAATAAATTAATTTTTATTTCAACGCTCCAAAGTATATTGTACCATTTCTTCATACCCCCTGGTCCACACCATGACTTGTGCTCTTGAGCAAATCTTTTGTTCTTCCTTAAATTGGCTTGTTTCAACATAGGAATTTTACGAGCTATTCTGCCTGGTAGGTTCATGTTGTACCATCAACACCGAACAGTTCTCGCTGATACTACGTTGTTGATTTCACTTGCAATGGGCTTTGATGACTTAAAAATATCCCTCTTGGCAAGAATCAAAGTTCTGTGGATTTTTTAGACTTAAGGGCATTTACAATACAATTTTTAGACCAATTTAGTAGTAGTCCAGCATCGCATGGCGACGTAATAGTCACCTTTGTTTTATCCATAAATCCTCTTCGTCGCTTTGACTGTTTATTTCTGCTTATAGTTCCCACAATTCAACAAATGTCTGTTTTCTGTTTTAACGTTTTCGGAATTAGTAAGTCATTTTTTTACAAAATTTTGTAATTTTAATTTCTTTCACTTCGCAAAACCAGTGATTTCAATTGTTGTTATTGCGGACGAAAGATTACAATCGCTAGCGAATCTGGCATTCCCAGAGGTATCCAGGTTCTCCTATTAATTTGCGTATCCTTGTTTGTAAGACTTTTTTGTTTCCTTGGGACCATATTCATTAAATATTTTACATTATTTTTCAACACCCTGTATATTTCTAGGTATGTTGTAAAAAGAATAATAGAAACAAGATTGCGTCCATCAGAGAATGCGTGCCGGTACACTAGCCTAGTTGTGCAGTGTTGCCAACCATTTGCTCTTCGCCATAAATTTAGTGCTTTTTAATACCCAAAATTTTTTAAATTGGTTTTTGGTTAAAAAAAAATTATATTTTACATCATTATAAACATCATATTTTAATTAAAATAGGCTAGAAAAATGCCAGGAAGAAAGAGCTAACACTCCGAGGGTAGAGAACAAGCAAAATGCTAAATAAAGTTACGAAAATACTAATCTGGACACACTGCCATTCACACTGTTATTCTCTCCATCGTGCGCTGTGCAAAATAAAAATATTTTGTGATCTTATTGTACAAAATCTGCCATAATAACAATAACAACAATGATAGTAATTTCTTACGCTTAAGTTTAGAGATGTGCGAGCGATCCACTAAATTGGCAGCTTTGATTTTTTACATACCTGAAAGAAAATAGATTTTAAAAATTGTTAAATCTCTATACATAGAAAAAGGAGTTTGCATTAAAACTAGAAATGGCTAAAAAATATTACAAAAGATAAGACTGGACTACTGGCTGCTGCTTTTTATATCGCATACAATATCATTTATGTAAATCTGAGGACGGTGTCGATGCTGTGCATAATAAGTACTTGTATGATTACCGCGCACTCTCTGTGTTAGTTCTATGCTCACCATGCGAATGGCATACATATAAATAATAAGTGTGTTTAGACCCTAAACACGTTAGGTATGTACGAGGTGGCGCAAAATCAATCACTCTATCTACATCAATCATATTTGTCACTTGTGAACTAGACAGCTGCAGTGTGCAAACACACAAACAATGAAGCACGTAAAGGTCAAATATAGATTTCCATTACTCAAAATCATATTTTGTTTTGGTAAAAAAGTTATTGAAAAAGAAAATTAATGATTAATTTTATGCCACCTTGTACTTAGACCTTAAATATGACAATAGAAATATCTAACTTTTTTAAATGACATAAATACCGCACAAAGCTTTGCCCATCATGCAGGATCCGGCACTCGAAGAGTAACCAATTAAAAAGACCATCAATTTAGTTTGGAAAATTACTTTTATTCAATTCAAAGTAAAAAATGTGTGAAAATACTACAAAATGAAGATTTACTTTTGCTAGATATGACCACCTTTTGCCTTGACTATGGTCTTGAGACGGTCCAGCAACGAATCGCAAGCTGCCCGAATGCGACTTGCTGGTATTTTGGCCCACTCGCGTAAAATGGATTTTTTAAGCGCCTCGAGACTGGTGAATCTTTTAGTTCGGAGCTTCCTCACCCAAATGGGCCAAAGAGAACATCCATCGGATTAGCGTCTGATGAATGTGAGAGCCATTGCGTGGACGTTAGGAGCTTTGTGAGACGGTGCCGGGTCCTGTTGAAACGTCAATGGTCTGCCACCGAAATGTTTGTCTGCCCACGGTTTCAAAGCAACCTCCAGAATGCTTTCCCGATAATATTTCGCATTTACCAGGCTCGATGAAAACGATTGGAGAGCGCCCGCCTGCGGTTACAACGGCCCAAGCTATTACCTGAGGCGGGTGCTGTTTCCTGGTGGCCAATCCATGATTCAAACAGAAGACTAGACAAAAGTGCACACTCTCCGATGTTTCATTCCCCCCACGACCGGTTTTGAAAGCAATGGGAGGAGTGGATACTAATGATAACATAAAGTCTCCATATACCCACAGGAGCGGAACCTGGACGCAGGAACCTGTTGTGCGTCAATAGACGTAAACGCGGCTCCACCTTGAAGAAATGTTAAAGCGGTTCCAGGATGGAAAGCAGCCGAGGAGGAGAGATGTTACAGTGCTAGTGGGAGCAGTCCCACATTCCATTGATGTGACGGCACCTTTGATAATGTTTCTAACATTTTGATTTCAACCTCCTTACAAAACAAGCAACAATGAAATTAAAAAAAAAACAATAAAAAAACTAAATAAATTCAAAAATTAAAAATTAAAAATTAAAAAAATTCAGAAATAAAAAATTGAATAAATTCAGAAATAAAATAAATTCAAAAAAGGAAAAAAATCACAATTAAAAAATAAAAAAAAATACTAAAAACAAAAATAAAAACTGAAGCGATTTTAAGGGGGGAGCCTGGTTTATAAGGTAAAAAATAATAGGACTATGAATAAGTTCGTGCGGTTTTACAACAGATGGCGTAACTTGATTATTATTCCATCGATCCACATTTCCAAACATTCATTGGAGAGCTACTGTCGTAAGGCACAAACGTCAGTATAAGTTTTTTATTTGAAGCGTAAACAACAATATTTTTACCACACTTGAAAATGTCGAATTTCGTGCCAAATAATGTGTTTTTGCGGGGAATTCTTCTTCATTATTTTTTAAGATGGGAAAAAGTAGTAGTAAGCGATGGACAATACTTTGAATATTAAATTTGTAACCATTTTACGTCAATAAAGTTTCAAATTTCGAAAAAACCGCACGAACTTATTCATAGTCCTTTTTTTTCGTTTTAAGCGATTCCTAATATGTTTCAGAATATTCACACAAAGTTACAGAGCCTAATTTCCGTAGATACAAATCCAAAGGTAGGCGAGCGTTAGGTAGTTACGCTGTGACCGAACAGCTATAGTACAAACTTTATCTTCTTTTCTCGACTTTTTATTTTTATGATTTCTTTGAATTGGCGTACATGAATGAAAAAAAACTAATGAACCTTTTGAAATGAATCATAGCTTGTTCCCTTCAGTATTAAATTCTCTTCTATTTGAACTAACAAAATAGATAAAAAAAAAATTTTCAAGATTTTTATGCCAAGTTGAAGTGAATTTTTTTTTTTATAGAAAGGCATTTTTTTCTTTAAAACCTCCAAAAAGTTGAAATTTTGGAATTTCTCTCAGTTTTCTTAGTTCATCTAGAATAAAAAATCATGATAATTAGAAATCCATTTGAATTCTTTGCTTTAGATTATAATTACGAGCTGTATTTTGTACGTCAGTTGGAAACTCCAGCGTTGCAGCGCTCTACTAATTTCTATGTTAAACATTTTTTCAACTTATTTTAATCAGTACAAAAATTTTTTATACTTTTTAAATGTTCATTAAAGGATAGAAAAAACTTTGCAGTGCTAAATTAATTTTTTCCTTAAAAAAAATCGCAAAGAGATGCAATTTTTTGACCTCATAAACCAGGCTCCCCCCTTAAAACATTTGTGAAGGCACTATGCGTTCACCAGACGGCGCAATAGCCCTAATTATTATGTTTTATTATATCAAAGGCAGAAGTCTTTTGGAAAAAATGTACGGTCAGAAGAAACTAAGAAAAACTGCCCGGCCTTGATTTGTATCACTAATTCTCTAAACCTTAAGATGTGCGCTTAATTATTAAATAAGGTTATGGAGAAAAATTCCGTTACATTCCTCTAACCCTTAATATCACCGTGCTAATCAAAAACGTGGTACGGGAGTTTAAGGTACCATTACACTTCTACTAATTCTCCTCTACGCTTCTAATAATTCTACTCTTTTAGGAGTAGCATTAAATCGTGTACATTTATTGGATTTTTATATAGTGTACGTGCGTACATCGATACATACATACACACATACATACATACATGCATACATACATACACCTCATATGCGCCATATGTAGCCAGTAAAATAACTCAAATCTCGCGAGAAATGCATCATTCGCACATATGAAAGCAGGAAATGTTTCTATTCAATAAATATTTCCACTTAATGGTTGCTCTAAAAATTTCCAAGAATTTAACTAACAAACATAAAAGTCCACTTTAAATCCATAGCCTGAGAAGTGCATCAAAAAAAGATCAAGCACGCACACAAATCAAATACACAGCAACGAGACGAAGAAAAGCAGAAGGCAAAAGAAGTTAACCACCAAGCAATAGAAAGGAGTTGGAAAATATGTTTGCTATTATTTTTTACATTTTTTTAATTTTTGCACTTCTTTTTTTTCTCATTAAGTATAAATATCTATGTGCGTATGTATGCATGTAACTATATTTGTACGAACTTGCAAGCATACACACACAAAAACTAGTATAAACTATGAGTAACCAGCTTTTGAAGTGGCAACACCGACTTGCCAATAGAATAAATTACAAAAACAGAAAGCAAAAAAAAAATCAGGAAAAGAACATCAAAACGAAATAAAAGTGGCGGCCACGCATCCATATAAGCGCGAAAGTGGAAAACTGCAAGCTGCATGCAGCATAGGTAGAGCTGGCCACAGCAGCATCGCCATGCTGCATGCGTTTGGCCAATTGCTTGCGGGTCTGCGCTGGTCATAAATGGTCGTAAATCGTAGCTAGTATGCTGACATTGCTGCTGGACCAGTCGACTACTAACCTTACAGCCAGCACTAAGCAACGAACACAACGACTAAGCGACCGACCACACGACCGACCAACCGACCACCGCCGCCCATCAAACCAAAACACATATCCACAGCTGAGACGAAACGCAGCTGTTCAGCAGCACTTGCAGCAAAAGCAATAAAGCAGTAAATAGCAAAGGCAAAATCAAATTCAAAATCAAAATCAAAGCCAAAGTCACTGCGATAGCCAAGCAAATAAGGCCAAGTGCAATAACCAACTCATTTATCGACGAGTTGCGGATGCAAGTGAGTTCACGCTCGCACAAACAAAAACAAAATAGAATTAAAATACATATCTACACACTTCCATATGTGCAGGCGATGTACGCCGATGCATTCAGCTCGTGTAGCTCCATTAGATTCTACGTAGTGCGATGTACGCACTCGCAATTGCGAAAATGTGAAAATGCGGCAAGTCAGGAATTCGCAGAGTTCTTGGCAGCATAAAAGCCACTAGGGCTATTGTACTCGTACTCGCATATTCTTCAGCTTTCCGGGCATCTCTGCAATTAAGAATTGACCAATGCTTGATCTCGCATTCGCTTACATATTTGATTTTTTAGTTATTTTGCGAGTTGTTGTTATTACATAGAAAGCTTCGTATGTATACGCAGGGTCTTTCAAGTTCGAGC
This sequence comes from Anastrepha obliqua, assembly GCF_027943255.1. Taxonomy (NCBI): domain Eukaryota; kingdom Metazoa; phylum Arthropoda; class Insecta; order Diptera; family Tephritidae; genus Anastrepha; species Anastrepha obliqua. Next base: position 24,204,571 of record NC_072893.1, on the reverse strand, counting down.
TTCTTTTATAGCAGTGTTTTATTTTGCCCTGTGCTACATTTCGCTGACGAATTTCTAGTGGAGAATCTGCCATTTTCTAAAATCAAATCGATTTCGCTTGGGAATCGAATAAAAATAATTAAAACCCATTTCGAAAACAGTGGATCTGTGAAAATATGGATATTTTCGGATAATATGATATAAAGTCAATTGGAAAATTTTATGGAAGGAGAAGGAAAAAACGCACGTTTTATCCAAGCCCAACAGCCTAGAATCCAACAAGTGCTACTTTGGGCCAAGTAAGCAAATGAGCAGTAAAGTCCTCTTTCGACGAACAAAACGACGATGACAACATCCGATGAAGCGACGCTGGGAGTGTTTGAGAGAAAGATTCTGCAAAAGATTTTTGGACCTTTGCACGTTGGCAGCTGCGAATATCGCAGGCGATGGAACGATAAGCTGTATGAGCTTTACGACGACATAGACATAGCGCAGCGATAAAAGATTCAGCGGCTACGTTGGCTGGCTCATGTCATCCGAATGGATACAAGCGCTCCGGCTCTGAAAGTATTCGATGCGATACCAGCTGGTGGTAGCAGAGGAAGAGAAACGCCCCCTCTATGTTAAAAGGATCAGGTGAAGAAGGACTTGGCTTCACTTGGTGTGTCCAACTGGCGCCGGTTAGCACGAAACGACTGGAGCGCTGTGTTTAAATCAGCCAAAATCGCATAAGCGGTTATCGCGCCAATTAAGAAGAAGAAAAACAGATTGGATGGATTTGGCACGTACTGCGCATGCCGGAAAAGCGAAATGGTAGGATGCTTTTCTTTTAACACCCATTGGAGGAAGAAAAAGAGGGCGCCAAGAAGAGAGATGGTTAGATGACGCGAATCAGAACTTAAGGAAATGAACGTACGCAACTGGAGAGATGAAGCCATGGATAGAATAAAGTGGCGAAAATTTGTTGACGAAGCTATGGTCCAGCACGGACTGTAAAGCCAAGAAGAGGAAAAAAAAGAAGAAGGAAAACAGCCAAACAGGTGGAGTAAGACAGACGGGGTTTTGGATTAGAGGATGCCAGTCAACAGTGACTAATTACGTTCGTATTAACCGCTTTAAGCTACTGCTTGAACCGCTTCAACAGGTGTGTGAAATTTAAACCAGTAATATCCGCAGGTGTTGCAAAAATGTGTCAGCCAAAATGTATATACATCTTTGCCCGACGAGAGCAGAGCAACTGAGATGATTCCATCTCATCCTCCACACAGCTTCTGCAGAAAGTAGTTGAAACAAGCCCAAGTCTCACCACATGGACACCTACCGGGCAATGTCTGGAAAGGAGACCTACCGAATTTAAGAGCTGCGGCTTCGTTAGCCTTAGAAGTTCCCTCAAGCGCCCCTGATCTACCAGTGGCCAGAAGGAACTCACAACTTTGCACGTTCGCACACTAAGCCCAGCGCACTAGCCCAGCGCTTGCTGAGTTGACGCGAGACTCATCTCTCCAGGTGTAGTTTACAGGTTCTCAAGGGAACTCCAATTCTCTGGTTTTGCGTTAAACCCCCTCCAAGGTCACCGCTGTAGCCAGCTCATCAGCCCAGCAGTTTCTCTCCATGCCACTATGACCGGGAACCCAGATGAACCTAATATCGAAGTATTTTTGAACAAACCTCGCCATTTGGTCACCAAGAGTGCCCGATTTAATAGCCTTAAACTGATTTTTGAGGTGCAAGAATCTCAAATATAGAGTTTATGCAAAGAGATCAGCAGCTATTGAAATTTTGAAATGTGGCATTTGGCATAAAAATGCATAGAAAGTGCTCCAAATATGTCCCATATCAATGCAATTTTCACCAAACTCTTAGAAAATATTTTTCAGGCAAAAATGGTAAAGAATCTACTGCCCCGGCCAATAAATCGATTATCATTTCCCATTTCTATTCAAAATATGCGAGCCTGAGCTCAAAATTTAATTTTACAAAACAAGATCTAACTTTAAAGACCCTGTATTTTCATATGCCGTCGACCGGCATCACATCACACCCCACACTTTCAATCTGCATCTCGCATGCGCTTTTGGAGCGTACATTCGCCTTCGTTCGTTTGTCGTAAAAGCGGCTTACAATTGAAGCAGAGAAGTTTTAGAATATAACCGCATTTTCTTGTAACAGGAAGGACAGAATATGAACAAATACTTACAAACAAATATATTAAGGGTCTCTCAAAAGACGCGCCTAGATGTTGTTTTAAAAAAACAAACGTGTAAAAATTTAAATTTTTTTCTTTCTTTTTTTCTACTTGACGAATGTCAAAAATTACATAAAAAAGCGGTACCGCCTAGGAATTATGTATTACTGGCATCTAGGCATCACTTTGAAAGACCCTTTACAAATAAGACTGGTCGAGTTTTTGAACTGGGTATATATTATTTTAAAGATATTGACAAAGCACACAAAACTATTGACATTTTAAGGCAAATGGTCATTAATGGAAAATAAATAAGGTGCATTTCGAACTTGTAACGTGAGATCATTTGTCGTCTGACGAGTGATGTTTCAATCAAAAGAAGAGTTCGCCAAGGATGTATTTGATCACCAATGCTCTTCAATTTATACTTGGAATATATGTATGTACATATATTTGAAGAAGCTTTGGCATCCGTCAACTTAGGAATGAAAGTCAACGGCGTAATAACAAATAACATACGATTTGCCGATGACACCACAATATTGGCTGAGAAAATTAATGACCTGCAATATCTCCTTAAAGAAGTCAGCGGAAAAAGTCTGCAATACGGCCTAAGTAAACAAAAAACAAAATTCATGGTTGTTTCAAAAAAACTCTCAACAAATCACCAATTCAAACATTTTTGTATATGACAATCCTATCCAAAGAGTATCTCGATTTAAGGGGACAGATACCTGTAAATGGCCATATTTTCCCTGATTTTCATTAAAATTATTTAAATTGAAGAAGTCAATATATTTTTTTCAAAATTGGCATACAGTTTATTTATACATAAAAATGATATAATTTTTTTTATTTTATTTTAATTATTTAAAACGGCGGATGTACACTCAATTCTTCAAGGAAAGTCGCAGTGGAATACAAAAAACCAAATTTTTTTTTTTTTATTAATGTCATAATTTCTATATGAATTAAAAAACTAGAAAAAAAATCGCCGAATTGTTTCCGCACCAAAAAACTTCAGGAGTGGAAAGTTTTTTTTCCTCAAATGATGAGGTCATAATAGCAGTGGAAGCGTACTTTACAGCCCTTTCAGATGCTCTCATCAGAGATGGAATTCATAAATTGCAACCTCGTTGGATCAAGTGTAGATGTTCAGGGAGGCTATACTCAATAATAAAGTGTACTTCAAACCATAACTTTGCGTTTTTCTTATCGAACGGCAAAACTTTTTGAACAACCTAGTATATAGTACATTGCGTTAATTAACAATAGTACTAGGATTTATTGACAAATTCTGACACGTTTTTTTGTCTTATAATTTTTTATGAAAATATAATTCATTCTCCTACAAAAACTGTTCAAATTTCAAAAACAAATTTCAATCAAAATTTCAAACATTTTTATGAGATAGTTTTATACACTCAATTTTAGTAAAGCGTTTTCCAATAACAGGTGTTAGGAGAGATGATTAATGATTTTTTTTGGATAGTATTGATCTGCACAACGTTTATTTTCAACAATACGGCGCTACGTGTCACACAAGCAACGAAACCAATGATCTTGTGACTTAACACCTTGTGACTTTTTTCTTTGGGGCCACGTGAAAGAGAAGGTATACGCCAACAGCCCAGGCTTGATTCAAGATCTCAAAGATGGAATTCGCGAGGCTATCGAGGACATAGCGCAGCCACTTTGCAATTCGATTATGGAGAATTTCATTAAAAGAATATTGTCCTGTGAGCGGGGTCGTGGTGGTCATTTGCCTGATGTTATTTTCCACTATTAACGGCATACCTTCCTCTTTATAATGAAATAAGCATCCGATCATTTATATTAAAAAATAGCATTTTTCTTTGAATATCAAAATAACACCTCTTATTAAAACCCCTTTATGAGTGGTATTTTCTCTCGCTCATAGGCATATGCGCACAATGGGGATTTTTCGACAAATTTTCTTCATAAGTCCTAGAGAAGGCAATTATTGATCGATTTTAATAATTTTTTTCTTAAAATGCTCCTAAGTGATTTTGAATGAGATTGTCTATGGTCAAATTTCATTTTTTGTATTCTATCTAAACACACCCTCGAATAGGAACACCTTTGAAAAAGTTAAAAAAAAACTTTAAAAATAAAAAATTGTATGTATTCAAATTCGGTTTGACATTTTTTTTTTATTTTTGCTTTAATCAACGATAATACATCTTGGCAATTACGCAAATTTCCAGCCCACCTTAAGAAGAGAAATCATCCCCTAACTATCTGAAAACTTTAAAAACTAATCTTTTTCAAGGACAAACCTAGAATATTCGCGCGTAAATTTTCAAAAAAATTATGATGGCGTTTTTCGGGTGTCTGAGTTCTAATTCGTTGTCAGTTCGTCTTTGCGGGGTCAAATTGAAGGTCAGTTCAAGGTCAAACATAGAATATTCAGCGGAAATACAAAAAAAAATTATAGAAATGTTTTTGAGGTTTGCTGAATCAGAATTCATTGTCGGTTTGTTCTTGCGAGATCAATCCCAGCTCTTTATCATCCACCTGGCATTATTCCAAGGTAATCAATAGCTTTGACATCGGGGAAAACACTACTGACTTAGAGCTCCTTGATTTTTGCCAATTTTTTTTTCTAGCATTTTCGCGATATAACGAATATTCCACATTTTTTTAAATGGTAGAAGCTGCAACTGTGGTTCAAAACTAACACATAAACAGGTTAACTTAAGCTTATACCAAGAAATTTTAGTTTTTTATATTTTTTATATTTTTTTATTTTTATTTTGTGTACATGAAATAAAATTAAAATTTTCTGCAACGTCTCCTCCTTTTTGCAACCCTTTTTTGCGTGTGTGGTCTTGCACAGATGACGCTCCTAGCAATTTACTCAGTGCAAAGGCCTTTTTTCATTCAGTTTACTGTTAGAAATCAGTGGTCCTCAAGCCCAAAATGTTAGAGGTGTTAAGTTAAAAATTGCTTTTGGGCAAGAAATGTCTTAAAGGATTTAGTAAATTGAACAGCAGTCACTATCCGTGAAGGAAACATTGAAATTAGAAGCATTTTTGGACAAAAAAAGAGAATTATTTTGAATTTTATTATCATTCTAAGTAGAAGAATGTCCTAAAATGCCTGCACTATGTAGAGCTGAAAGCAGGTAGACTCATTTGAAGCCCTCGTATCAAACGGCTGAGGGAACGTTTCCACGACAGTCGGTTCTACGTTACCGAAACGACCCGGATTTATATCCGACCAAGGACTGTCACTCCAGCAGCATTCCCCGCTTGTAAGTATGGGGAATTTTTATGCTACAACAGTAACAATAACGGCTGAGAGAAATCAAGCGACTGGATGGACTCACACAAAGTCGCTATGCTTCAAAGGGTTAATACAATTTTTTTCAGATTTTGTTGGCCGCTGTCAAGCAGAGAATAAAAACAGACGGATATCCTAGCTCAAAGATAGGACAGGCCTATTTGAAAAAAGCCGTTATATACATATGTGCATATGTAGCTTTTTCTACCTCGCATGAAGAACCTTTTTCGGGCTCCTATTAATTTAGCAAAAAAGTTTCTTTAAAGCATTTCTAATCCTCCAATAGTTGTTACAAAAACAAAAAAAAACACGCAGCCAGACTTTGCCAACAAATCAACATAAAAAGGTGAGCTAAAAATGTTTCTGCTTGCGTTGCCAATAAGAATGTCAAGTAATTTTTCATATACCCTAAAAGGCACACACACACACACAGCTAAGTTCCAACACAGGCACACGGGTTTATGAACCAACACATGTTTATAGTTCTGTTTTTTTATTTTTACTTTTATTCCTGTGCCAGAAAAAATTTAGAAACCTTGCCAACAGTGTCATTTTGCTGCCTTATCTATCCTAACTCTTCCGCTCTGCTCCAACATTCCTTTTTTTATGCTGCCACACTTAAATTTATTGGCAAAATTGCAAATACCAAATTCGTAATATATTCACACAAATCCATAAAATACTACAAATTTAATGCCGCTTTATATGTATGTATGTATGTGCATACAAACATACACAGGCATATACGAACATAAAACCCACTATGGCCAGTGAATTTTCTCAACTATTCTTGGCATTTAATATGTCCACTACCTTGAAGTCGCCTTCGCAATTTATTGTATCCTGCGCGCGATCCTTCTCGTCTTCCAACAGCCGTACACACACACAAACACACTTACTTCATACATACATACATATGCATGCGCTGACAGAGGCGCAAAGAAAAAGTGTGCAGTGTGTGACATTCGTCAAAACCAAAAATGTCATTGCTCTGCTTAGTCCGCGAAGTTGCTTTCAAGTACTTCTATGGATACCAGCTCGCATATCTACACACACACACGCACACATACTCTCACTAAGCTACATGGATACGGAATACTACATTTATTTATATGTTTGTTTGTAGCTCGTACGTAGCTATGAGTGCTCATGTCGGTGCACATATCCCCATTAGATATTTATGTGTATACACACACATACGCATATGTACCTACATGCATTTGCCTATACTCTGCCCAAGTAGGTTCGCAGCCATTCACATACATTCACACGGGTATTTGCGTACATGTGCGCGTTCGTTAGTGCGTTAGCCTCTCAGGTTCGGATTTCTAACTGACATTACAAGTTTTTGCCAAGATTCTATCCGTCCGTCCATCCATCCACAGCGCCCCGTACGCCCGCTCGCTCATTCGTCCATTCGTTGTTGCTGTGTGTTTTTCTACTTTTCGTTGTTCTGTCGTCAAATGCAATTTTTTCCTCTTATTTTCACTTCTTCTTTGCCGCCGTTTCTTCGCCAACTTCTTGTTATTTTTCTATTTCTACTTTTTTGATTTAACTACAATTTTCTATAAAAACAAAAAACACTGCGCACATCCACCCAACAACAACAGTAAGACTCAGCCGCTGCAGAAAGTGAGTGACTGCAACAACGACTTCACTCACCGCGCCGCTCCGCCCGCAACCATGCACATTTTTGCTTTTTGCGCTGTCTAATAAGTCTACATCTGCAGCACCTTCGTCGCGACCTCCACTATATCAACTTCTTTTTCTAAAAAAAAAAATCTTAGAGCTTGCCGTCGCATTTGCCTTTTTTCTCACCTTTCTGCCTTAACGCAACCGTTGCACCTTCCTTCTGTGTAGTTCAACGCACAAACGTAAGTAGTTTTCATAGCAGGTTTTCGCTTCCGATTGTTTACACTGGCGCACAGTGTGACAAACCGTAACAAATTTGCAATACAATTTATAGACCTTAATTTTGGAAAATATTTTGAATTTATTAGGGACGAGTTTTACAATTTTTTCGCGACTGTGACGCACAGTGTGACAAACTGTAAAAAAACAAAATTTATAGACCTTCAATTTTACAGGAAATTTTAAATTTGTTGGGCACGAATTTGGAAATTTTTTGTGGCAACTAAGACTATTTACCTAACGCACAGTGTGACAAATCCTAAAAAAACTAACAATAAAATTTACAGAGAATCAATTTTGGGGAAAATTCTAAATTTGTTAAGCAAGAGTTGTTAAATTTGTTACAAAAGGGATGCACAGTGGGATAAACTGTGAAAAAACTAGGAATAAAATGTATAAACCCTCAATTTTGAAGAAAATTTTGAAGTTGTTTCGGACGAATTTTATGTTTATTTTTGGCAACTAAGACTACTTGCCTAACGCACAGTGTGACAAATTGTAACAAATTAAAAATAAAATTTACAGACCCTCAATTTTGGGGAAAATTTTTAATTTGTTAGGAGAGAGTTGCTAAATTTGTTACAAAAGGGATGCACAGTGGGATGAACTGTGAAAAAACTAGGAATAAAATTTATAAACCCTCAATCTTGAACAAAATTTTGAATTTGTTTTGCACGAATTTTATATTTATTTTTGACAAGTAAGACTACTTGCCTAACGCACAGTGTGACAAATTGTAAGAAAACTTGCAATAAATTTCCCAGACACTCAATTTTGAAGAAAATTTTAAATTTGTTAAGCGAAAGTTGTTAAATTTGTAACAAAAGGGATGCACAGTGGGATGAACTGTGAAAAAACTAGGAATAAAATTTACAAGCCCTCAATTTTGAAGAAAGCTTTGAATTTATTTTGGACGAATTTATATTATTTTTAGCAACTTAGACTATTTGCCTAACGCACAGTGTAATAAACTGTAAAAAACTTATAGACCCTCAATTTTAAAGAAAATTTTAAATATGTTAGGGAGAAATTTTTAAATTCTTTGCAACTGTAATGTACAGTGCGACAAACTGTAAAAACCACTAACAGTAAAATTTATAGACTCTTAATTTTGGAAAATATTTTGTATTTGTTGGGGACGAATTTTATATTTATTTTCGGCAACTAAGACTATTTACCTAACGCACAGTGTGAGAAACTGTCAATTTTGGATTTGTTAGGGATGAGTAGTCAAATTTTTTTCGAGTGTGACAAATTGTACAAAACTAACAGTAATATTTATAGAACCTTAATTTTAAAAAGTGTTCAGTATTTGTATTCAACATGAATTTTCAAATTTTTTGTAACAGTGACATAATTTTGAAAAATGATTAACCTTAAAATTCATGGACACCATTTTTTCAGAAAATTAAAAATTTTGCAGAAAATTTATTTTTACTTTGCTGGGGATCAATTTTAAATTTTTTATGGCAACTGAGACTATTTACCTAACGCACAGTGTAACAAATTGTAACAAATTAACAATAAAATTTACAGACCCTCAATTTTGGAAAAAAAATTCTAAAGATGTGTTTTCAAATTTTTTGCAACTGTGACGCCCAGTGTGCCAAACTGTGAAAAAACTTACAATAAAACTTACAGATTAAAAGAAAATTTTTTATTTGTTAGTGATGAATTTTAATTTTTTTTTTCCAACTGTGACGCACAGTGTGACTAACTGCTAAAAAAACTAATAATAAAATTTATAGACCCTCAATTTTAGAAAATATTTAGAATTTGTATTCAACATTAATTTTTAAATTTTTTGCAACAGTGACATAATTTAAAAAAATTAACCTTAAAATTTGTGGACACTAATTTTTAAGAAAATTTTGGATTTCTTAAGAACAAGCTTTCAATTTTTTTTTGCAACTGTGCTTATTAACAATTACAAAAAGCATAACAAATTTGTTCAAAATTACGAGAAGTATCGATTTAGTCCGATTTATCCGACCCACTGTGTCCCTTTCCAAATAATTGAATTTCGATTTTAAATTAAAAAAGTGACATTTTATTAAATAACAAAGAACAATACAAATAAGACTTCAAAAAAAAAATAAACGCAATCATATCATATCGCAAAGAATTCATTGCCCACACATTGAAACTGTTATTAAATAAATTTAACATGAAAACTCTCAGAGTTTTCCCATAATTTGGCGAACGTGATGTCAGTCATGTCGAGAACATTAGTTGGCCGATCATCGCACACGCCCCACTGTGCAGGTTTGCATCGTCAACGTAATATGCTGACTTAGCGTCACATCGTCACATCGTCGCTAAGTCATTCGGTTGTTTCGTCACAAAGGTAATTTTTTAGCTCCAGCGGGTAAAAACTCAAAAAACAAAAATTGTCGACAAATACAGAAAAACGCCGTAGAAAAGGCAGCAGATATAATAACAGCAACGACAACAAACCAACTATAAAATTGCCTTTCCTTAAAGGTTTTTTCCGCGACGCTACACAATTTATTTCTGCGTTTTTATAAATTTTCCATTTTTTGTACTTTTCGTTTTTTTCTCTCGACTTTTACTCGTAAGTGTTTTTGGTTTTGTTGTTTTTAGTATGTTTTTTGCTGCTGCTATTTCTGACTTTGCTGCTCTACAGCTTTTACTGCTGTTTTTCTTATGTGTACAGCTTTTCATTTATTACTATTTGCCTGCCCCCCTCACCAACTAACGTTTGTCCGTCCGAAGTCGACTTGACTTTCGAGTGCGAGAATCACTGGAGATACCTAAAAACAAATTGTGTGCGTGCCTGTGTGTGTGTCTTTATACGTATGAGTGTGTGAACCCTCCGCCGGCCGTCCAACCGACCGACCGACCGTCCACAACCTCAACTCCATTGCCGGCTAACCTCAGTTTTTGCGCTGCCACCCAATTCGCAGTTCGCCTATTTGCGTTTGTTTATATGTATGTATGAATGTGTGTGTATTTATATATGTATGTATGTATCCACTGCTAGGTGAATTTGTTTGTGTATATGTATGCATGTATGTGCGTTAACTTTTTTCGCGTAATCTCACCGTATACATATTGAGTACCTTTTTTCTACAACTACAACAACTGCACTTTTTACGAAATAATTTCGCAATTTGTTAAAGCAAAGCGTTGGAGAAAAAAACATTCTACCATTTTCGTTATATAAATTGGATTTTCTTCTTCTTACGATTTATTGCTGTTGGCTATTCGTATACCGCAGCCTGTGTAGTTGATAGATTCAGTGGTTGTGCAGTCAGAAGCAACAAACAGCAGCAGCACCAACAACACCAATAACAGCAATAGGAACTACAACTATTTTCTATAGAGTTCTTTCTACCTCTAAGTTTTGATGTTTGGTTTTTTTCCTCATAATTTTAAGAAAAACTAAGGACCAATCAGGCGAACACGTGTGCGTCGTGCAATGTGTGTAAAAGCACGTATGCTGGTGTGTGCGTGTGCATTACATTCATTCTATAAACATAGAAGTGCATTGTGTGATATCAATTATTCTATAACCGTAAATGCCATATAAAGTTAGTAAAGGGGAGTTTTCAGTGGTGCTAGAAAGTTATGCAGGTGCGGGCACCACTTTTTTTTGTTCACGAATAAATTTGGTGCATAGTGTATAATTATACATACATACAGCTGTTGACAGCTAATTAGAAACGACACTTATTTCAAAATAAATTTTCTATTTTCCTTTCAAACACGTATTTTCATAACTTTTTGCCAATTTTATTTAAACATTTGATAAACTTAAAACTAGTGGTAAAAACTAGTGGAAAACAATTTAATCGCAATTCCTTATTAAATATATATTTATATATTTTTTAATTTTTCCATAATTTTTTATTTCATAATAAAATATACTTATTAAAAACCATATTTTTGATTCAAGAATTTTGGAAAGAAAAATAGTTTTTGGTTCTCAAGATTAATAAACATGACCAAAAAATTGTTTCCCAGGAATTTTTAGCAAAATTTTTGAATACTATATATTTTATCATAAAAAATAAAATAACAAAAATAAAATATTTCATTTCAAAAGGCTCTTTAACATAACCTTCAATGTTATTCGCAAGTTTCCCAAAGTTATTAAAATTTGTTCAATGTTTTTTCAGTTTATTTCTTATTAAATCAAGCTTGCAAATAAACTGGTTTTCAGAAAAATATACGAGACGCATGGAATACTTTACATGGAAACGCCCATATAATAAAAACAGCAGTTGCAGGATATTTCATAGTTTCCAGAGTAGTTTACGCCATTTTTTTTTTAATTTATAACTGTTAATTGTCACATCTATTAAACTTTTATGAGTATGTATGTAATATCAAAAAAAAAATTCTTAAAATATTTAAATTTGTAATAAATCTATACGCCTTCTGCCTTCAGCAAATATTTTAGCTTTCAGTAGAAATTCAAAAGTGTGCATTTGTCAAAACAACCACAAACGCATTTCAATTTAATGATTATTTTTCTGTTCAAGTTATGTCATCGCTATGGGAAATCCACCTAAGCAAATGCAATCATTTCAATAGTACCCGCTGAAAAATGAGCTTAAAAATACATTTCTCACTAATCAGCCGCGCAGGCAAATCAGATCGATTTCTTAAAAAACGAGCAGCGATTTTGTTTAAAGTTGAAGCGCAATAATTACTAATCTTGCATAGACAAATTGTATGCAATTTTCATTGAATTGCAGGCAAACAATTTTATTTTTGACAAAAACTGCCGCTTCGATGTATGTGGTTTTGCCGAGAATCGATGGGAAATTTGAAAATCACGAGAGGTGTTTATATTATATTTCATACGAAATTTCAAAGAAAGCAAAACAAATGCATCTCACACAAAAGCATTCAAGCAGGATGACTGTTTTGCGTCTTCGCTTAGAACACTTGAGTATTTTTCCGAAGCCACAAAAAAAGAACCAACAGATATACCAACTTTCATGGCCGGTGTAGGCGAATAGTTTGTTTGTGATTTTCATGCGGTACGACCAGCGTTCGACGGCCACTGTGTACAGGAAACTTTAAAATACAAAATTTCCAAGTACTTGAAAAAATGATTAACACGCCGGATGTGACAGAACTTTCCATGCAAACTCGCGGACCTGCTGACACGTCAAAGAAGTTTGCGGCTTGGCGTTGACGTAATGGAACACAGAAAGGAATCTATGCGCCGTTTCTAGCCGTTTCTGGTCGAACGCCTGCTTCAATTCGGTTAGTTGCTGACAGTAGGGATTCGAATTCAGATGAATGGCCTATCAGAGTGTGCCACATCTTCACCGTCCATAATATCAATAGAACCACCGCTTCTAGTCCATAAATAACACATTTTTTTCTTGCTGCCTGTTTCGAATTTGTACCTTCGTCGTATTGGTACTAAGTTATGTACTGGATTTTTTCTTCTTTTACCTCCACTTTGGAGGTACTGGATTTTTTTTCATTTTACCTCCATTTTGAAGGTATTGGATTTTTTTTCATTTTACCTCCTTAAAAACTCCTCAAAGCTTTCAAACTTTTGTATTTCGAAAGTGATAACAATTCTAGTGATATGGATTCTAATATTCTAAACTTGACGAAGGTAATAAAAACTATAGTGATCGTGAACCATTTACGCTAAACTGCACCAGGTGATGCAAAATTTATCATAAAATTTTGTTTTTGAATAATTTTTTACGAAATAAAAAAACAATTTTGAGTGATGGAAATCTTTATTTTCACCTTTCCGCCCTCTATTGCTTGTCTGTTTGCAACTTTCAATTTCACAAGCGTCAAATATGATTGAAGTACGACGCCATTTGAAAAGATTATACATTTTTCGATAGGGCGATTAATTTTGCGCCACCTTGTGTATGAGCGATTCCATGTTAAGTGATCTAAGTATTTTGGTCATTGCCGTCAATTTTTCTGAAAATTGGTTTATTTGTAGGTTAAAGTGTAATAAAAAGCAACTGCGAAAATTTTAGAAAAAAATTAATAATTTTAAGATTTATTCAATGTTCAAAATTTTGGTGCGGAGTTTTTAAGTAAAATATATTTGGTTGTTTTTGATATTTTTATAATTTATAATTTGTATTTTATTATTTAAAAAAAAATTTGGAAAAAATTTTCAAAACTTTGGAAAAACTTTTTCGGGAAAAGTGTAGATTTTCAAAAAAAAAAATTATTTTTGGGGAAAAATGATTATTTGGAAAAAACAATTATTTTTGATGAAAAACGTTGATTTTGAAAAAAAGTTATATATTTTGCAATTTCTGTTTTATTTTACTATTTAAAATATTTGTTTTGGTTGTTTTTGATATTTTTATAATTTATAATTTATATTCTATTATTTAAAAAAAATTGGAAATTTAAAAAAACAATTAAAAAAAAAATTTGGAAAATTTGCAATTTTTTTTCGGGAAAAATGTATATTTTCCAAAAAAATTTATTTTTGAGGAAAAATGTTGATTTTGAAAAAAATTATTTTTGGGGAAAAATGTTGATTTTGAAAAAAAATTATTTATTTTGCAAAAATTTTCTTTGTGGAAGAAATGTAGATTTTGGAAAAAATGCTGATTTTGAAAAAATGTAGATTTTGGAAAAAATGTAGATTTTGGAAAAAAATGTAGATTTTGGAAAAAAATGTAGATTTTGGAAAAAAATGTAGATTTTGGAAAAAATTTAATTTTTCTATTAAAAATTTTTGGGGAAAAAAATTTCTTTTTATCATATTTGAAAAACAACCCCCTTTTTCTTATTTTTTCATTAACAGCTGAAAAAAAATTTGGGAAAAAAATGTCTTCCTGTCATTTTTGAAAAACAGTCCCTTTAGATTTTTTTTCTTATTTTTTTCATTAACAGCTGAAACTATGCTTAGGAATCACTGCATGTTTCTTCTGTGAAATAACAGAACACCGCCACCTTACTGGAATTCTCCTTAAGCTCAGGCGAAGCCGAACTTAATAATTTTAAGTTTTATTCAACATTCAAAATTTTGGTGTAAAGATTATAAAGACAAATATCTTGGGTGCTATTTTTATAAGAAATGTTTTTAATTTTTTAGAATATATTAAAAAAAAATAGTTTTTTGAAAAATTGTAATTTATTGTAATTTAAAAAAAAATTATTTAGAAGCACTGTTAATTTTTGAGAAAAAAATTTTTCTTTGGTAAAAATGTTATTTTTGGTAAAAATTTTAAACATAATAAAAAAAAATTCGAAACAATTGTTATTTTTTGAAAAAAAAACAATTTTTAGAAAAATTGTTATTAAAAAAATTTTTAGAAAAGTTGTTATTAAAAAAAAAATTATTTAGAAGCACTATTAATTTTTGAAAAAAAAAAAATTTTTTGGTAAAAATGTTATTTTTGAAAAAAAAATATTTTTGCAAAAAATGATGGTGTTGGAAAAAAATTATTTTTGCAAAAAATGTTGTTTTTAGAAAAAAATTATTTTTCTGTTCAAAATATTTGGAAAAAATTTCTCTCGGTCATTTCTGAGAAAAAGCAGCCTCCTCAGAATTTTTCATTAACAGCTGATACTATACTCAGTAATCACTGAATTCACATTCTAGAATTCCCATAACTGAGCTTGAAAGGATTGGATACTCCTTAAGCTCGAACGAAGCGAAACCACTAGAATTTCCCCTCAGCCGGATTAAAGAGGAACTAGTCTCACTTTTATAGTATTGTAAATAGCAGATGGAGGAGACTACCACAATTCGAATTAGGTATCTTTTGTTTTCTTTTTAGAAACGAAGTGGCCATCAGAAGAATCTCGCTTAGAAACTCACCCACCAAAGCAACAGCGGATTGTATATTAGTATTAAAACGATGTTAGACGCCACTTTAGTGTCTGTCAGTTCATGAAACACAGCCACTGAGACAACAACAACCACTGAGTGGTCTATCTAGCATTTACATATAATTGGCGCTTACACCCTTTTTGGATTTTTGGTCAAGCTCCTCCTCCTATTCGTAGCGTGCGTCTTGATGTTGTTCCACAAATGGAGGGACCTACAGTTTGAAGCCGACCCCGAACGGCAGATATTTTTGATGAGGAGTTTTTTCATGGCGCCTCCCGAGCGGCGACTGCTATAAGAAAAAACTTTTGTATCAAATTTGCACTTTGCACACAGCAATAAAGGACACGCAAGAATATTTTATTCAATTTTTTTATTTTATTTTTTTTTTATTCTCATTTTGACAATCCCGTTCTCGAGCGCTTATCTCACCAACGCAACTTTTATCCTCAAGGCTGTCCCACAAAAACTAGTCGAATGGTGTCAAATCGCAGTTGCCGTGCGCCCAATTAACGTCACCACTATGACTCATGATTCGATGTCCGATTTTCGATATTCGATTTTAATATTTTCAAACTTTACCCAAGTGAAAAGTGATTTATTTTGTAAATGCAAAATGCAAGCAAAATCGTTAGTTTAAATTCCAAACACTAAAAGCAGCACCCTGTGTCAAACCCTACTGGGATAACATCATCCGTACCTTCGACTCACCCTGTAAAAAAAACGGGGACTTTTATTTTTTTATAAATTTTTATAAATTCATACATACATATGTACCTATATATGTGTATATATATGCGTATGTATATACATATGTACGTACATTTATGTATGTAAGTGCATTAATCCCTGACTCAATACAATTTGTCTGCGAGGTGAAGGCATTTTTTCATGCATTTAAATTTTTTTATTTTATTTTCTTGCGCCACTATTTACTTCATTTTTATTTCATTTTGTATCTCGACCGTAAGAAAAAATTCCCCCCACCTTGGCGAGTTAACAAATAGAATTATTATGAAATAAAATGAATACAGCCAATGAAAAACACTCTTTGCTTTTGTAGAGCTACAGATAGGCCCGACACAAACAGCGACCACACACCCGTCCCCTCTCAGCCAGAATCAACGGTTAACTGAGTGACGACTGCGCTTGACTATTCTACTTGATTTTGTTGGGCGCGAGGTTGAATTTCTGAAAAATTGACAAAGGGCAATGTGGCATTGAGGAGAGTGGAATGAGTGATTGAAATGGGAGGGTGCAGAACGCTGGGTGGAGAGAGTGAGGGGTGGACAGCGGGATTACGAATGACTCATAAAAAACACTTTCAAATTTATACTAATATATTATTACACATTTTGCTTATTTTTCATTTATTTACGCCGTTTTCATTTAGTTTTATGTGTTTGTTTGTGTGCGTTTTTTTCTCTCGCGGAAGTATAATTCATTTAGGTTTTTTGATTATTGTTGGTTTTTTGTTAAAGTATTTTACGAATTTACGTTTTTCATCTTAATTTTAAATTCAACTACAGCTTGAAGAGTTTTTTTGAACAAATATACTTGTGCATACATATACACACATACATATATACATATTTATTTATTTATATACATATTTACGTTATATAAGTATATAGAGGCACAAAATATTTTCCTGTTACTTATAAATTCAAAAAAATTAGCACGCAGTTTTTTTTTTTTAATTTTTGCAATAAGCTTTATAAGTGCATATGTTCTTGTAATTTGTTGTTTCGCTGCTTGATGAACGCAATCTTTATTTATGCCGTTTGTTGTTATTGCAGGCAGCGCCCAGGCAACAGTAGAAATATCTCTTTGCATGCTGAATCAATGAAAATGTCTATATAAACTGTAGAAACGTACGGAAGTGTCTGAAATATAAGTAAAAGGTGGCGCAAAATCAATCACTCTATCGGAAGATTTATAATTTTCGCAAATGGCGTCGTACGTCAATCATATTTAACACTTGTGAATTAGACAGCTGGAGCATATAAGCAAACAACGAGTGGAACACATAAAGGTCAACATAAAGATTGCCATCACTCAAAAACATTTTTTTATGTAGTAAAAAAGTTACTCAAAAACAAAATTGGATGATTAATTTTACGGCACCTGGTATTTGTGTGGAAAAAATATGTCTGTCAGCATTAGGCAGTTGACAAAAAAAACTATGAATGAAATCAAAAATGTTCATTGTTTAAATGAACGCTACAAACAAACAATTGCAACAAATAATTCGAGGGGTATGGCTATTAAAGAACGAGATCGGCACTGCTGTGAGAGAAGAACGCACGCACCAAACGCCAGTGACCGTCAGCTATTGAGAATTGTTTGTTTGTGCATGCTCTCTCGAATGCAATACCCCTCTTCTCAGTAAACAAATCAGTATAGAGACAGCTTTGCTATGCATTATAGTTGTTTTTTTTTTTACCGGAAAAAGATTATTCTTTATCAAGATGATGCTCACCATGATGGAAAGAATCATGATGCAAAGAATAATGAGATGGCGCCCATCGTGGTCCCGTTACTTTGCGCTCAGCGAATTTGACAACTAGTTACGTGATTTTAGCACCAGTATAGCCAGATTACCATTTTCGTAACTTGATTTATCATTTTTTTTTTGTTATTTTTATTATTTTGTGTCTCGGAGCTTTAGTTCTTTCTTCATGACATTTTTCTAGTTGTTCTAATTAAAATGTCATGTTTATAATTTTGTAAAATATACATTTTTTAATAGTTATTTAAATAATTCACTCAGTTTTATTTAGCTTTACTTTTTTTTAACATCTGGTGGCATTGCCCGCGATTGCCGGCGTTGTTGGTGTTCTTCTGCTTTCGGCAGTCAAATCTCTCTCTCGCTACTGCAGAGTTGCCTAGCTTTGGATATAAAAACGCACTAAATGCCCATTTAAAGAAAATAAAACACGAAATTTGTATTGTGTTACTTAAAGAACTTTGTATGCGTGACAAATTGTCTGTAGAATGTGCGTTTTTTTTTTTAATAAATGTGTTATGCTTATGTACAATTTAATTTATGAGTTTTTTTGTTAAGCGAAACTCTTTTGTTAAGGGAACGACTTTTTTGCTATATTTGAAGTTCTGTAACTAGATAAGGTACTCTTTTTGTAAAAATGTCTGTATAGTTTCTTTAGTATTTTTTGGTATTTTGTGGCTTATTTTTACAATGAATACATCTATTGATGCCCTATGTCCCACTAAGGATTGATGGCCGGGAGGAACGATTACACCTCTATGGTTTCAATTCGCATTCAGTAAATTCAAAAGCTTTTTAAAATGTGTAAAAATTAAAAAAATTAAATTAAATTTTCACTTTCAAATTATCAAATTTTTTAAGAGTAAAACAATTGTGAAGAGCAAATGGTTGACAACACTGAATGTAATGTTTATAATTTTGTAAAATATACATTTTTTAAAAATTAGTTCAATAATTCAATTAGTTTTATTTAACTTTACTCAAACTACTAAATTTTATAAGAATCAACTAATTTTCATTAGCACTAAAATCTTCTCAGAGTGGCCTTTTTTAAACTTCTTTTGTATAATAATACAGTTTTTTTTTTAACCTAAAGAAGAAACAAACACCAAACTTAAAAATTGTCGCATTTTCGGTATAAAAAAGCACTAAATTTATTGCGAAGAGCAAATGGTTGGCAATACTGCACAACACTGCAAACGTGACGTCACGTACGCTCTGATGGGCGCAATCTTCTTTCTATCATTCTTGGGAAAGAATAATGAAATGGCACCTATCGTGGTGCCGTTACTTTGCGCTCAGCGAATTTGACAATTAGTTACGTGATTTTAGCTCCAGTATGGCCAGATTACCATTTTCGTAATTTGATTTAGCATTTCTTTTGTTATTTAGGCTCGGAGTTTTAGTTCTTTCTTCATGACATTTTTCTAGCCTGTTCTAATTAAAATGTAATGCTTATAATTTTGTAAAATATACATTTTTTAATAATTAGTTAAATAATTCACTCAGTTTCATTAAGCTTTAGTTTTTTTTTAACATCTAGTGGCATTGCCCGCGATTGCTGGTGTTGTTGGTGTTCTTCTGCTTTCGGCAGTCAAATCTCTCTCTCGCTACTGCAGTGTTGCCTAGCTTTGGATATAAAAACGCACTAAAATGCCCATTTAAAGAAAATAAAACACAAAATTTTTATTGAATTACTTAAAGAACTTTGTTTGCGTGACAAATTGTCTTTAGAATGTGCGTTTTTTTTTTTAATAAATCTGTTATGCTTATGTACAATTTAATTTATGAGATTTTTTTGTTAAGCGAGGCTCTTTTTGTTAAGGGAACGACTTTTTTGCTATATTTGAGGTTATGTAACTAGATAAGGTACTCTTCTTTAGTATATGGAAAAATAGTGTCTTTAGTATTTTCTGGCATTTTGTGGCATATTTTTACAATATATACACCTCTTAATGCCCTATGTCCCACTAAGGAATGATGGCCGGAAGAAACGATTACACCTCTATGGTTTTAATTCGCATTCAGTAAGTTCAAACGCTTTTTCAAACGTGTAAAAAGGTTTTCAATCTTAAGAAGATTTAATATTCTTGCATAACCTTAAATGGATTCAAAAATTAAATTTGCACTTTCAAATTAACAAATTTTATAGGAGTCAAAAAATTTTCATTTGCACTAAAATCTTCTCAGAGTGACCTTTTTTAAACTTTTTTTGTTTAATAATACAGTTTTTTTTTAACTTAAAGTTTCGGTAACCTTAAATTTAAAAAAAAAGGAAACAAACACGAAACTTCAAAATTTTCGCATTTTGGATATAAAAAAGCACTAAATTTATTGTGAAGAGCAAATGATTGACAACACTGCACAAGTCGGAAAAACGTGACGTCACGCACTCTCTGATGGGCGCAAGCTTCTTTCTATCATTCTTGGGTGTATGCTAGGCGCTATGCTCCAATGGGATAAACAGGAGCTGATGATGATGATATACTATTGAAAAAGATATAAAAAAGACTGATTTGAAAACATAATAACTTGTGACGATCCAGAAAAGGAGCGCCCATTTATTCGTTAGAAGAGTCCTACCGCATCGAGAGCCAAAGAAACTTGACTAAGTACAGCCAATTGAAAACACCGGTGATTGCTCTTTCAATATTACTTTATCCAAGTCGTACGTGGCATTTTTCAATCAAAATATTGCTAAATTCTTGCTTCTACTTCTTGCTGTTCATGAGTTCAAAGATGTAGGAGTGATTTTTGATTCACATTTTTCATTCAATAGCTACGTTAATTTTGTTGTATCTACTTCTTACTCTGCCTTAGGTCTTGTACGGCGTAATAAGTCTAAGTCATCGGACCCTCTCTAATAACTGTTTACTTCCTCTGTCTGCTGTAGCTTAGAATATCCAATATTTATCTGATGGCCTTCTCACCAATTTGCAATCAAGAGAATGTAATAAGTCTCCCTCAAATATGCGCCCAGTTCGCTAAGTTCCCCAGAGAGTGGAAGGTCTATACTCTCATTTTTTTTTGGTTTTACTGTAATTAAAGGAGAAATTGATTGTTCATCTCTGTTACTGGGCTGACTATGAATAAGTTCGTGCGGTTTTTTCGAAATTTGAAACTTTATTGACGTAAAATGGTTACAAATTTAATATTCAAAGTATTGTCCATCGCTTACTACTACTTTTTCCCATCTTAAAAAATAATGAAGAAGAATTCCCCGCAAAAACACATTATTTGGCACGAAATTCGACATTTTCAAGTGTGGTAAAAATATTGTTGTTTACGCTTCAAATAAAAAACTTATACTGACGTTTAAAAATTTAATATTCAAAGTATTGTCCATCGCTTACTACTACTTTTTCCCATCTTTTAAAATAATGAAGAAGAATTCCCCGCAAAAACACATTATTTGGCACGAAATTCGACATTTTCAAGTGTGGTAAAAATATTGTTGTTTACGCTTCAAATAAAAAACTTATACTGACGTTTGTGCCTTACGACAGTAGCTCTCCAATGAATGTTTGGAAATGTGGATCGATGGAATAATAATCAAGTTACGCCATCTGTTGTAAAACCGCACGAACTTATTCATAGTCCTTATTCATAACACTTATGGTACATTTCATCTTAAATGGCTTAACACGAATTCCGCGGGTAATGCTCCTATTGCCCGCGCACTTAGAGATTTTCGTCAGATCTCGAGCAATACATATTTCGCTTAACTTTTCTATATCAAAGAATGAGTTTTAATATTATTTAATTACCTTTAGTAATTTAAGGTCATCTTAGCTTAAGAGAGCTTTAAAAACTATTATTATATTTTAGACATTCAATATATGAAATCTTTATGGGAATCTTCTGAGTTCCTGTCTGATATATTAGACTTCCATCACTGATACGAACAATGAAAGATTTGTATGAAGCGTCTTAAGGATAAAGGAGGTGCTAATATGTAAATATGTATGAAATGAAAATGGAATGTTTTACAGCCAATCTCGTTATTTAATAGGCGCTCCTTGTACATAGAGATTAGGAATGGTAGGTAGTGAGTTAAATGTTCAAGAAATTTCTCAACACTTGCTTAATACCATAAAAAGGCACCTCCCTACTAACCAAAAAGATCCTAAAAGACTCATTTATGAATTATAAACCTTTTTATATCAGAGCTTTTGCCCATTGATCAGCGCAATAGCGCAAATAATCATCACCATCATCAAATGAAATAAAACGATTTTTCCTGTGCGCAGGCACTTTGAAAGGAGTCCAAAAAATTACTACAAAGTGCCCCTTAATCCGGTTTTAAAATTTTCATATAAAGTGAATGCTCAAATGCTTAGCAGATGAATACTCAAAAAATACTGTTGTATGCTCCCATAAATGAACACCAACGCTCAACACTCCAAAAGCCTTCAAAAAGCGGTACCACTCTGCTTGGCTTGTCGGTCTGTCATATATGTACATACACACATACCATATGCACCATACTCTCAATTTTTTTATAAAAATATAGTTCATGCTACAACAAAATATGAACCCAAAGTTTCAAGCTTTGTACAAAATTTTTCAAAACTTCATAAAAAACTGTCAACCTTTTAACCAGAATTTTTAGAATTTTTCTAAGTATGCAGTTTTATAGCGTCTTGAATTTTAGTATAAAAAAATGCAAGTTTCAAGTAAGTACAAAATACCATCGGTTTTTAACAATTTTTTCCACTCTGAGGTGTCACGCCTTTTCTTCCCTACAAAGTCATGCATTTTTGATGAAAGAAAACGCCTTGCAATTTAATCGTTAAATGGCCACAAAAAGGTTTTCTCAATGTGCAAATAACATCCAATTAAGCTTATTCGGGGACGAAAGGCTGCCGATTAGCTGCTGATAATCAAAACAAAATCCCGCGACTGAAAATAGTGAATGTAATCAAGAAATGTGGATTGGAGTCGTTGTGCACGCATTTTTTAAGGTGAATGAACTATTGGCAGAACTTGCGCTCTCATTGAGAAAGCGCCGCTAACTGTTTTATTCCAACTATAATGAGGTCGTATGCTTAATTTTTAATACAAGAATAAATTATCTGTTTAATGAGTGTAATGAAGAAAAGGCGGAATAAGAGAGAGCTTTGGGGTTGAAGCACCCACCCACACCAACAGTTCAAAAGTTTTATTTCGCCCTTGATCAGAATTTGCACGCTTGAGCTTTAATGTATATAAATGCGTATATACACACATACATACATATGTACATAGGTATATGATAAAGATCTTTGCATATGCTTGCATACATACATACATGTGGAAGTGAGTGATTCTTATACATAATTATAGACAATATTTATGGCAATTGACGAGCACCGTTGTAATTACTTGATTCCACATCGAACAGCGTGCGATAATAGTCGTTATTATTATAAGTGGATTAATATACACTCACCGAAAAAAGTATTGGCACAGGGTAGATATGAAGGTACAATTTAGCATAGCATATTAACTTATTTATTTTAACAATTTTAATTTTTTATTTTTAGTACACTACGTCTTACTGTTATTTTATTTATTAAAAAATTCGATATCAATTACTTTATTTTTGAGAAAAAAAAAACAAATTCTAAATTAACTCCATATATTTTGCGAAAAAGTATTGGCACACATGTTACTTTGCCATAGTAACTTTAAAAGCAACCCTGCTATCATTTTCAAAGTAACGGGATAGTGGGATGTATCAATTTTCAAACCGTTGCAATTAATTGACAATTTTCGTTATTTGAAAATGGGTAGAAGGGTAACGAAACTAAAGGGTTTTCCAATAAGAAGTGTTATTTTGATATTGAAAGAAAAATGCTATTTTTTAATATAAATGATCGAATGTTTATTTCATTATAAAGAGGAAGATATGCCGTTAAAAATGGAAAATAACATCAGGCAAATGACCATCACGACCACGCTTACAGGACAAATTCTTTTCATGAAATTTTCCATAACCGAATTGCAAAGTGGCTGCCCTATGCCCTCAATAGCCTCACGAATTCCATCTTTGAGGTCTGGAATCGACCCTGGGCTGTTGGCGTAGACCTTCTCTTTCACGTGGCCCCAAAGAAAAAAGTCACAAAGTGTTAAATCACAGATCTCGGTGGCCAATTGTGATCACCTCTTCGAGAGATAACACGGCCCGGAAACTTTTACCGTAAAATATCAATGGTTTCGTTGCTTGTGTGGCAAGTAGCGCCATTTTGTTAAAAATAAATGTTGTCTAGATCAATACCATCCAATTCCGGCCATAAAAAATCGTTAGTCATCTCTCAATAGCGCATTCCATTCACCGTAACTGTTGCTCCAACTTCATTTTCGAAAAAGTAAGGTCCAATAACTCCGCCGGACCATAAACCGCACCAAACAGTCACACGTTGAGGATAGAGAGGCTTTTCAACAATAACTCTTGGATTTTCTGAGCCCCAGATCCGACAATTTTGCTTGTTGACGAAGCCACCGAGGTGGAAATGGGATGAGGCCCATTCAAGATGATTTTTCGATGGAATTCCGAATCATTTTCTTGCATTTCAACGACCCACTCAGCAAAGACACGACGTTGTTGATGATGGGCCGGCTTGAGTTCTTGCGTTAACTGGACTTTATAAGCCTTAAGACCCGACTCTTCATGCAAACGGTGTAATGACGTTTGTGGAATGCCTAATTCCAAAGAACGACGAGGAATGGACAAACCTGGGTTTTGATTCAACACTTTCGGCTACAACAGCAATATTTTCGGCTTCTTCACATTACTAGTTTGTCCCAACAGCTCGAATTTGTTCACCAATTTCTGTATTGCGATCCGTCAAAATGCTTCACGATGACCCAAAAATGTTCGAATTTTACGAACCACCATTTTTATAGTGAATTTTAATAATTTCAATGCGTTGTTTATGCGTGAATCGTTCCATTTTTATTAATGGCGTAGTTTCTACTTGTCAAATATCAAAAAATGACTGCTTCAAAAGTGACATCTACCGAAATAGCGAACTATTCAAAATAGCACCTGTTATTGGAAAACCCTTTATAAGAGTACCTTAAAAAAAGTAAATATATTTTATTTTTATCAAAGCAATTTACTGTTATAAGCATTGAAATGTTTTAGTTAGTACGGAGCCAATACTTTTTGCGGTGTGTGTGTGTATGTTTTGACTCATGATTGAAGAGATGCATTTTTTAGGCTTATACAATTTCCAGCCCATGTACACATACATACATACATATGTATGCACATATGCACACACATACGCGTACATTCATGCATATGAATTGTCTTATTTTTGATATGCAATTTATTTTCTACTCAGCACTGCAACAAGTAATTACTACTAAGTGTTTTTCCTTACTATATTTATTACATTTTTGAAGGAAAAAAAAGACTAACAAAAATAAAAAAGTCGATTTCTACTTGGAGTTTCACTACTTACATACATAAAAATGTATACTGCGTTTCTACGACTTTTTGTGAGTCTACCAGTAAGAATCTCAAGGGGATTTCACTTGAAGCTTTTCATTATTTTCAATTTGCTTTGTTCGTGTTTTTGTTCTTGTTTTTGCTATTATTTTTTTTAACATTTTTTTGCGTTTTTTGTCTTGCTTTTTTGATGTATTTCGCTTTATTGACTTTTTTCGCATGAATTTTGTTTGTTGCGTTTGTTGTTGTTGTTGTTTTTTATATCTGTCAGCTATTTAATAATAAAATTGCGGTGCTTTTTATGCATATTTATTATTTGTTGTGTTTCACTTTTGTTACTGTAGTTATGGTAATTTTTTATAGAAATATTTCTTGATACACACACACACACATAAATACGGCCATATGCATACATACATACACACATTTTATTTACATACATCACTGCAGATATAATTAATATGTACTTAAATGCAAGTAAAATTGTAGGTATGTACGGATGTATGTGTATATATTTGTAGGTGTGTATGTATGCCTATGTGTGTATATTTGCACTGAGATTTTTTCTGCACTCTCGTCTAGCAATCAGAAAATATATGTGTGTGTATATGTGTGTGTTTACTTTTATATATCTGTGCTACAAATTTATTTGAAATGATAAAAATATTTTTAATTGAATTTAATTCAAGGAGACTCTAGTTTTTGTTGCCAGATTCTTGTTTTTCTTTTTTGTTCGGCTTTGTCTTGTTTCATTTTTGTACGTTTTATAAAAATTTAATTTCCTTGTTTTAATGGGAATTTCGTAATTTTATTTATTAATGCAAAAACAAAATATGAAAACAAAAAAATTGCGTACCCAATACGATAAATGAACGTAACGAAACTTGGAAACTGACGCATACTCACATACATATGTATGTATTTATGTATATACATATACATACATATGTATAGACACTTACAAAGTTTTTGCAAAGATGTGTGTATGTATGTATGCACATACGCATGTATGCATATAGATTTTATGACAAATTGAAAGGTTTTTGTCTCGCACAAATAGGCTTTGTTTCTCGTTTTGAAACACTTAACAGGCCACCCCACAGTATAACGGTGCATGAGTGCGTACATATGTACATGCAAGTGCATACATGAATGTATACATATATGTGTGTATATCTTTATATAGCGCAATAATTATTAATACTTGCCCATAGATATGCTTTCATTATAAATAATAAAAAAAAAAAAACAATGCAAATCGGGAAGTCCGCATCAGAGGCTTAATTTATATTCTGGAATTTCCATAATTCCCGCTATTTCATGCATATTTTTATTTACAAATTAAAATACAGAGCAAAAACCCCGCGAATATAACTTAAGAAACCCAGATTAGATTAGGTTATTTCTTTTTTATTGCGGGCATACATCACACATCACATACATTCTGTCGAAAAAGTGTCAATATTTGGTGAATAAAGCACCAAATATTTATTATTCATCCAAATTTTGTTTTTATCGCATTCAAAATAAGCCTCTTTCGACGTAAAAACTTTAATGCTAATGACTAATCTTATCATCGAATCTTTTTTGAAACACATTTCCTGGAATCACGTGGTGAATTCTCATTTATGGTTACCTTCTATCGACCGAAAACGGTTGTTTCGAAGTAGTAATATTTAAGTTTTCTTCCTATTTTTATTATTGATTGCCGCGTTAACCGCTTAAGCGATTTTGACCAAGTTTAACAAAGCGCGCCAGTCGCTTATTTCTCGTGTTAACCGGCGCCAATTGGACACACCAAGCGAAATTAAGTTCTCCTCCACTTGCTATTTTCAACGCAGAAGAGACCTTCCTATTCCCCTGCTACCACCAACTGGTACCGCATCGAATACTTTCAGAACCGGAGCGTTTGCATCCATTCGAATGACATGACCCAGCCAACGTAGCCGCTGGATCTTTAATCGCTAGACTATGTCTATGTCTTCGTCAAGCTCATACAGCTCATTGTTCCATTGCCTGCGATGTTCGCCGTCGCCAACGTGCAAAGGTTCAAAAATCTTCTGCTAAATCTTTCTCTCAAACGCTCGAAGTGACGCCTCATCGGAACTCGCGTCGCTGGTATCTATGATCTTGGCAGGGACGGTAGCTAAAGTAATGACACAAGCAAAACTTACGAATTCCTTCGATGTTAGCACTGGTTTCAAGCAAGAAAATACGCAATCTACTATAATTTTTAACTTGGTCTTAAATTTTGTCATCTGCGAAATCAACCCTGGCGCAACTATCTTTACCAAGAGCATTCAGATCTGTTGGTATGCTGGCGGGCTTGCTATTGTTGTACGAAATCAATGCGCACTTGCCGTTTGCGCGTTAAAACTCATTTTTACAGAGTCCGTCACTGGAAGTCTAACCAACTACAGACCGCTCGCGCCTGTTACCCGTACATCAGCTCTCTGTTAGTTAGCTAAATGACAGTCCAGAGTATTACTTACAAGCGTGCGGAAGCATTTTGCCTAGAGTAAACGCGAGAAAAGAAAATCAGTAATGGATTTCAAACGTAGAAGTGTGATTGCATTATATTTGGCTGGAAAATCACAACCAGCGATTGTTCGAGAGCTCGAGCACCTTAAAGTATATAACGTTTTTGTTTCTCGCGCCATTACTCTAATACTGGTAGCATCGCGAAACATCATAGAGGTGGTCATCAAAAGACTGCAACGTCACGTGAAATGGTTCAAAAAGTGAAGAAGCGACTTCAGCGAAATCCCCGAAGAAGTGCCAATCAAATGGCGAAGAAACTGCAAATATTTGACCGTGGCATCCGCCGCGTACTGAAAAATGAGCTCAAAGTCAAGCCTTTTCAAGATCCAAGAGGCGCATGATCTCACACCAAAGCAGCAACAGCAACAAGTCAGACTTGAGAGAGCGCAGGAGTTGCTTCGCTTGGCCGAAAGCGGTCAATTCCCGAACTTTGTGTCTTCTGACGAGAAAATTTTTCAAATTGTGCAATTTGTAAACTCCCAAAACGGTAGGCTGTATTTGACCGACTGTTCATACGAGAATTTGAGTCATCGATTGGCCACCAGGAGGTAGCATCCGTCACAATTAATGGTTTCAGCCGCTGTAAACGCAGATGGGCGCTCTCCAATCGTTTTCATCGAGCCTGGCGTCAAGATAAAAGCGAAGTATTATCGGGAAAGTATTCTGGTGGTGTTTCATGTGCTATTTCGAAAACCCTTTGACCCCAATACGATATACGAAGGACTCAGAATGTCCTTTGGACTCCTAGCCATTCAATTTCCAAACACGTATCTGTATTTACCGGGTCACTGGACGATCGGCACACACGCGGAAAAGCTAGGGTTACAATTTAGCCCCCGTTGCAGAAGCTTTGGGGACCCTTCCGAGAAGGAGACTGTAGATCGTTTTCTCGATAAATGTCCGGGTTTGACAGCTAGACGACTAAGGTCACTGAGCGCTCCTTTTTTCGACAGCCTGGGGCAGTGCGCCAACCTATATCCAATCAATCTTCTCCATTATATCAACAGCTTTGGCTGGTAGTAGAGGTCTCATAATGGTATCAAAACGGCGCTTTAGTACTACTTGAGGAGTGCCAGGCCGACACTTTGACCATTTCACCTACCTATCTACATACCTATTCTGGAGATTGCTTTGAAACCGTGGACAGACAAACATTTCGGTGGCAGACTATGGACGTTTCAACAGGATTCGGCATCGTCTCAGAAAGCTCGAGTGAACCAAAAATGGCTAAAAAACAATTTTCCGAACTTCATAACGTCCACACTCTCTCAAATGGTTCTCAAATTCACCAAACGCGAATCCGATGGATTATTGTCTTTGGGCCAGTCTCGAGGCGCTAAAAAAAGCCATTGTCCCCGAGTGGGCCAAAATACCTGCAAGTCACATTCAGGCAGCTTGCGACTCGTTTCTGAACCATCTGAAGGGCATAGTCAAGGCAAACAAAAGGTGGTCATATCGAGCAAAAGTAAATTGAATCTTAATTTTGTATTATTTTCACACATTTTTTACATTGAATTGAATAAAAGGAATTTTCCAAACTAATGTATGACCTTTTTATTTGGTTACATTTCGAGTGGCGGAACCTGTAAAGCAAAGCCAGTGGGTCTGGAAGTTAACCTCGGCAAAATACCTAATAAAGTCAAGCAAAACCGGACTCTACAGCAGCCTGGAAATTGGTCCACATACTTTTCAAAAAGTGAAACCCTTCAAATACCTGTGTATGAACCTTAGCAGCATGGCGGAGCTCCTAATCTGCGTAAGCGACAGAATCTAATCTGGCAAAAGAAGTTACTTTTCACATCCGCAACTGCTCAATGGTCGCAAAAGCTGCAAATCTATAAGACCCTAATAAGACCAACAGCAACGTATGGCTGCGTGGGTTATGACCACCAACCTAAGGAACCAGCTCCTACGGGACGCTATACGCTTGATCAAAATTGGGAAATATTAAAAACCTATAGGGTGATCAATTAAGAGGAGTTTTTTTTCATTTGCGTTTTTTTTACAGATCGCGCGCGAGTTGTGGCAAACTGTCATCGTGGATTTGTTGAACAGCGTTTCGCATTTCATCATGGAAAGACTCACACCGCAACAACGTCTACAAATTGTTCAACTGTATTATGAAAATCAGCGTTCTGTGCCATACAGCTCGTGAAACAATGACTTTATTGAGAAGTCATTTCGGAGAGCAGCTGATTTCACTTTTAGGACCTGTGAGTTGGCCACCAAGATCTTGTGATATCACACCTTTGGACTTTTTTCTTTGGGGATTCGTGAAGTCCAAGGTCTACGCTGATAAACCAGCTACGATTGAAGCTCTGGAAGCCAACATTACGCGTGTTATTCACGACATACCAGTCGAATGATTGAAAATTGGACCTTCAGAATGGACCACCTTAAGCGTAGTTGCGGCCAACATTTGAATGAAGTCATATTCAAAAAGTAAATGTCAAAGAATGTCCTTTCAAATGATAAATAAAGGTTTTGAACATAATTTACATTTTTGTTTTTTTTTTTAACTATTGAAAAAAGCACCTCATGATTGATCACCCTATATTTCCAAAGAGGTGAGTCTTCTTCTTCTTTTCTGATGAAGCTCATTTTCACATCGGTGGCTACGTCAATAAGCAAAACGTCGGATTTGGGGCTCAGAAAATCCACACATTACTGTAGAGAAGCAAATGCATCCACAACGAGTCACTGTTTGGTGCGGTTTTTGGTCTGGCGGCATCATCGAGCCATTTTTTTTCGAAAATGAGCGAGGAGCCGCGGTTACAGTAAATGGCGAGCGTTACCGTGAAAGGCTCAACGAGTTGTTTCCAAAAATTGAAGGGGATGACATGGACGACATTTGGTTTCAACGGGACGGTGCAACTTGTCACACTGGCAAAGTTACACTCGAACTTTTGGCTACCGTCTTTGAAAACCGAATAATCAGCCGAAATTCCGATATCAATTGACCGCCTCGGAGCTGTGATTTAAGCCCGTTGGACTATTTTTTGCGGGGAGCCGTTAAGAACAAATGCTATGCGAACCATCCAGAGACGATTGATGCTTTAAAACACGAAATCGAAGTTGCCATTCATGAAATTGGAGCCCAAATAATCGAAAATGTGCTTAAAAATTGGGTTGATCGAATGGCCTACTGTAAAGCCAGTCGTGGCAGTCATTTGAGCGATATTATTTTTCATTCATAAATGACAATGTTCAATCTTCAAAATAAAAAAAAAGGTTTGAAAAAATATTGATTAGTTTTTTTTTATAGCCGATTCAAAAAGTAAATTTTACATGGCCCACCCTATAGAAAAAGATATAAGAGCAAAATCAAAAAACTGATTTATTTATGGTTTTTTTTATTCTCCTTCTGCATTTTTTTAATTTTTATTTCATATTTAAATATGCGTTACGGTTATGTTAATAAAAAAATCTTTCTTTAATTAATTAGCGGTTCAGTCTGTGCAGGGTACGAGTTTCTTTAATGGCGATTCCTTTCAATGTAAAAAAATGTCTGATTTGATTAAATTTGTGTTCAAGAAGATAAATTCAAGTGTCGTGACAAATTTATTTCTCTCTCTCTCTCTCTTAGCTTCACAGTCTGTGGTGGATCATAGCTTCATCACGTGAAAAATTTATTGTATTTACATAATTTAATTATTTAAAATATTTTTTTTTGTTCGTAGTGAAAATGTGGAAGGCCGGAAAGTGCGAAATTTGTCTATAGAGAATAATGCTGAATTAGTCAACTTAATCACCAAGTTTAAGGCCGATAGAGCACTTGTGGTCAGCTTTGGACTCCCAAATACCAGTAGCAAAAGCTAAGGATCCAGAGCAAAGGAGACACTTCTAAATAAATTGTTTAATCTAATCATATTAATTTACATTTGTTAAGATATATACCAATTTTTAATGTAATTTATGAAAAATTAGATATGTACATATGTATGTGCATAAGTTAATTATTTTATAGGGTAGAAGGGGGAGGCTTCGACAGGTTAAGGAACAATACTGTTTTTAGAGAAACTGGAGTACGAAGCAGTTATTTTCTTTCATAATTATTGATTTTATGCATGTTTGTGCCACTCTCAATTTGTCGTTACTTTTCTTATTTAATTTTTTTTCAACCTTTTAATCAAAAAACTATCACGGGAATATTTGACGAAACCTCCCACTTTCAGGGAGGCTTCGTCAGCCTTATGGGAGCCTTCGACAGCGAAGGAGAGGCTTCGACACTTATAAAACATATAAGTAAAATATGAATTTTAGGTGGAATTTTTGGAAAATATATTCCGATTAATAATAAAAATTTCAAACGAGTTTGCATATTATGTGTTTTATATTTCAATTCAAAAATACATCTTATCCACTAGCACTACTTATAACATTTAATTCAATGCAATTCACTCATTTCAATTCATAAATACATTTTATCCATAAAAATTACTTATAACATTACATACTTTAACGCACATCTAAATTCGAAAAGTCGCAGTCAAAAATAAATTTGCTGTGCGCCCGTGAAGTTCCTGGGGGATGTTCAGGTGTTGGCAAGTACGCAATATGTCCTACTTTGAAACCAAGCTTTTGTCTTCAATAAGGGGTTCATAAAATAGTTGTGTTTTGAGCTGCCGTCTAAAAAATTTGACTATGCACGTAGTAATTCCCACTTCTACAACTACACCAATGTAAAAGAAATCGGCTTTGTCTGTGAATTTAACCAGTACAAATTTGTTTTCCTCAATTTGCATTTCGTTCTCTACACATAGTTGCTCCTTCATAGGATCTTTGCCCTGAATATGAATTTCTTTAGCAACCTCCAATGCCGTTTCCTCATTGCTGAGATCCTCACCAAAGTCAAATGAGTTATCAGAATCAGCCAAGCTATAGGAAGTGTTTTCACTAGATGGTGAGGAACTTATTCTTCGGTGTTTCTTAGCTTTTGGATTTCGCAGTGTTTTGACTTTCTTACACAACTTTAGTTTTGGTAACTTAAATTTATCAATGCTTTGCTGTTTCAATTCCTCTAAGCGTAACTTTTCTGGCGAATCCGTATAAATTCTCGACTTTCCTTGGTTTTTGGGTAAGGTTTTCTTCTTCCTCAATACGGGAATTGGACGGATAACTTCTGGAGAAAAACCAATCGGTTCAGATGACGGCCTCTGAATATTCTCGGACGACAAGCATTCGACTTGGTGAGTTTCGGCGGCACTATCAGAGTTTAATTCGATTTCGGAGTGGGAAGAGTCTGACTGAGGAAAGATTAATGAATTGTAGGGAAATATCCCAGTGGCTGAAAATCCTTTTACAATGTTTTCGGGAGAAAAAGCTCTCAAAAATGGATTTTTTGTAAGCTCTGCGATATGTGAAATGTATATTTTCTTTCCAGGATTATTTACCATAAAATCGTTAAAGGATTGTTTACAATATTTTTTGAAAGGTCCAAAAACTGATACATCCAGTGGTTGAAGTTTATGTGAGGTATGTGGTGGAAAAGAAACTAGACATATTCCGTTATCGCGACTATAAATGATGCTGTCTAGGCTGCAGTGCGAAACATGATTGTTCATTAAAAGCAGTATAGGATCGTCGATAGTGCAGCGAGCGTAACCCCTAATATGGATAAGCACATCTACGAAGAGCTCTGAGTTCATCCATCCGTTCTTCGATAAAAGTGCTTTTGACCCTGGCACTGATACATTAAGAAAATGCGGGTTCATTCGCTTCCGGGGGAAAACGTAAATCGGTGGAATATGGTTACCAGACCCGCTGACAATCCCTACCATAGTTATTAAAGTTCCCCGCTCTGCGGATGCGACTTGAGACATCGTTCGCTTTCCCTTCTCAGCAATAACCTAAGAATTTTTATATATGTTTTGACATTAGGTGTATTTGAAGCACAAAACCAGAGCAATGCTTACTTTAGGAGAATCTAACACAGTAGTTATTCCAGTCTCATCTACGTTGTATATACGATCAGAAGTAAAGTTGTGTGATTCGTATACTTTTTTTAAGTTTGAAAAAAATATTGAAACCGCTTCCTCGGAAAGTCCAGAAATGCGCAATATGCTAGTGTTTTCAGGTTTTCGTACACTTATATCATTATTTCTATGCATGAAATACTTCAGCCAATCTACCCCAGCTCTCTTTTCTTTGTCCCAGTTTGCTGGATGTTTTATTTTGTATCTAGACACGAATTCGTAAACGAATCGTCTAGCTAAGTCGTAAGTTAGTCCGTGATGAACATTTGAACATTTTTTAAAATAAGCTGCTAAATCTCTTTCTTGCGATGCCGTAAGACTTGGTTCGACGAAAATTTGGATTGAAAATCTTTTAAAACTCCCATATTTGTTTTCTGCTTTAATAATCGGGATATAAGAGTTGTCCGCTTTATTCCATATTTGCGAGCAGCACTTGAAGGGGTTTCTTTCTTTTTCTTAACATCCTCCAGGGCTTTTTCCATATTATCCTCGTCGATCACTCTGTCAGGACACCTCCTTTTATACACATTCGGCATCTTGGTAGCTGCAAAATATTATTTACTGAGTAAAATAGGACAGAAGGGAGGCTTCGAAAATTTGTCGAAACCTCCCAAAAAACGTTGTCGAATCCTCCCTCGTGCACTTGTTTCAAGTTTCCGCTTAAAACTCTATTTGCTTATGTTTCTTAAAACATCATCAAAAACTCCAAATCACACTTCTAATATAATATTGTTTGGCAAAAAACGAAACCTATACGTCGTAATTTGCACTTTTTACACACTAATACTTGCACGCACTATTTACATGTACACTTACCAAAAATAAAAAAATTGATCTATTCATCACCGCGTTCAAGCAATCACTGATCAATTCATACGCAAGCATCGAATTAAACTTCGCCGTTGTTCATTCTTGAAATGAAAAAAATAGCAGTTATAATGCGAGCCAAATTTGAAAATGTCGAAGCCTCCCTCATGTCGAAGCCTCCCCCTTCTACCCTACTTAAAAAATTATGTAAAACTTACAAACTGTGTATGCATACACCCATATTATTTAATAAATTTATGTAAAAAATATGAATGGAGGAAGAATCATTGCATGTACTACTTCCATTTGATGCCTAATGTATGAAAAGCAAAATCAAATCATACCTACATACATACATACACATATAAATTCACAAAGCCAATACCAGCAAGTGTAGAGGCCGAAATGCAGGCCAGACAATCAGCTGTTTGGAATATGCCGAATTTATTTGTCAGTAGCACATAAACAGCCAAAATCAACAGTCACCCAGCACTACCCCAAGAATGACCAACTAAGCATGTAAGCA
Organism: Anastrepha obliqua; assembly: GCF_027943255.1. Lineage (NCBI taxonomy): Eukaryota > Metazoa > Arthropoda > Insecta > Diptera > Tephritidae > Anastrepha > Anastrepha obliqua. Next base: position 24,169,587 of record NC_072893.1, on the reverse strand, counting down.
GAGGGTGTTTTTGTTGTTTGTTGAGGCGTCGCGTCGTCATCGAGTTGTTGATGCTACTGCAGCTGTTGCCGTCGGCGTCACTGCTTACTGAGCACGTTTTTTTTGGGCATTGAACTTGAATTAGTCAACCCGCATATGTTTATATGCATGTGAGTGTGTGTGTATGTACATATAAACGACAGCCGACAAATCGCAGCTACACAGGCACGACGCGTGCACAAACAAACATTGCTACGTCAACACTTTATGTCTGGGTGGATGTATGTTTGATTGTGTCCATATGCGAGCGTAGGTTCGCCACGATTACAAAAACAACAACAACAAATTTAGGAGGCAGCAAGTGCATACGAGTATATGCGGCATGAGAATGTCGAACAGCAACAACAATGCCAAGAGGCTTTGCTGCGCAGCAGTAATAGCTACAATAACAACAGCAACATAGCCGAACAAATTGAATGCCAGCATGCGAACATACATACATATGGATGTATGGATGTGTACATATATAAGCACATGCATATTTGTACGATTGTAAGATGAATGAACGCGTGGGTATTTGTTGAGCGACTAGTTAGCGACGTCGTGTGACGTTAGCAGCAACAACAGTCACAGTAGCAGACTGACGTCGCACGAATGCCGTTATGAAAACAAAAAATTCAAGAGGAAACAGCGGATAAAAACAAATCGCAAATTACAAACAGCAATAGCAACAAACACGCAAACAACAACTCGTACAACATACAGAACGAGAGCGAAACGAAGGGGAAAGCACAGTAGGCATGTGACCTCGCTGCTGCACGTGCACCAAAGCCGAAAACCAGCAAACAAACCGAACAGCAACATTAGTATCTAACAGCAATAACAATAGCAACATTAGATACTCTAGCAAAGAGCGGACAATGGCAAGAACATTTATTTATTAACTACGAAAAGTTATAGGTAAATGATATTAAGGAAGACTAAATTTTATTTGATTTGTCTAATTTCAAATGTGTAGGGTAAAAGGCGTTAGTTGTCGGACACTTAACTTGCTTTCAGTCTTTAAAAAATCATAGCTTTCATAATGTTTTGCAAACCCCTGGTATGCAACTTTATTTAGATTCTGTAAATATTTTTTTATGAAATTCATTATTTTTAGTTATGTTTGTTTTATTTAAGAATACCGTTAGTAATTAGACACTTGTTTTAGTTCTCGGACACTTCGGCTACTATGTTTGAAGAAGTTTTAATTGTAACGGGTTTTGAATTTTAAGAGTACAAAGTGGAAAATGTTCGACTGTTGGCGCACTTACCTTTTTATTTTCTCAGTTGAACTTGGAATAATAATCGCAATATTCCAAAGTTCCTCCATTGCAAGCAAACGCTGGTTCCCTATACTTTTGTTAATAAGTTAGTTATTTTGTACACTCTGTCCTGCTAACCTGCGGCCGCTGTAGCCGAACGCGTTGGTGCGTGACTACCATTCGGAATTCACAGAGAGAACGTAGGTTCGAATCTCGGTGAAACACCAAAATTAAGACAAACATTTTTTGCCGGGCGCCCCTCGGCAGGCAATGGCAAACCTCCGAGTGTATTTCTGCCATGAAAAAGCTCCTCATAAAGAGATCTGCCGTTCGAAGTCGGCTTGAAACTGTAGGTCCCTCCATTTGTGGAACAACATCAAGACGCACACCACAAATAGGAGAAGGAGCACGGCCAAACACCCAAAAAGAGGGTACGCGCCAATTATATAAATATGTATATTCCCTGCTAACGGAGCAATGAGAGAGTTTACCCCGTTGGAGAATCGAAACGCAGACCTTTTCATGGAGTAACGGTTAAGAGCTTATAAATGACTTCTTAAGTTCAAATGAAAAAAAAATTTTTTTTTGTTTGTTTTTTTTTGTTCATTAATTTATTTAATCTGCACATATATTTAATTTATAAAACCGAATAAAGGGTGTTTTTATAGAGACATTTAACTTTACGTTTTTACACTTTTACATTTTATTAAGATAATTTCCATGACTTGGAAAATTTTTTAACGCTGGGTTATGCGTTTATTTATAAAATAAAATTTTTTTCTTTAAAAATAAATAATATAGTTTCATAAAATAAAAGTAAAGGGTCCTTTTATAGAGGCATAGAACCTTATAATTTTTCAAGATATTATCCATGACTTGGAAAATCTTTTAACGCATAGCTGGGTTCAGTTGGTATGCAAAAGGATGCCTTCATTGAAAAGTTCGTGATTTGTAGCTTCTTAAGTATTTGTGGCCGAATTTTATTATTTTCATTCACTTGAAAAATGCATATTCTTAAATACATTATTTTAGCGTTTTACTGCATGAAAAACGTTGAAAAAAATTGTTTCACGGAGGAAATATAGAGTGGACCATGTAAAATTTGCTTTTTGAATCGGCTATAAAAAAAAAACTAATCAATATTTTTTCAAACTTTCTTTTTTATTTTGAAGATTGAACATTGTCATTTATGAATGAAAAATATTATCGTTCAAATTACTGCCACGACTGGCTTTACAGTAGGCCATTCGATCAACCCAATTTTTAAGCACATTTTCGATTATTTGGGCTCCAATTTCATGAATGGCAACTTCGATTTCGTGTTTTAAAGCATCAATCGTCTCTGGATGGTTCGCATAGCATTTGTTCTTAACGGCTCCCCGCAAAAAATAGTCCAACGGGCTTAAATCACAGCTCCGAGGCGGCCAATTGATATCGGAATTTCGGCTGATTATTCGGTTTTCAAAGACGGTAGCCAAAAGTTCAAGTGTAACTTTGCCAGTGTGACAAGTTGCACCGTCCTGTTGAAACCAAATTTCGTCCATGTCATCCTCTTCAATTTTTGGAAACAAAACTCGTTGGCATGTCACGGTAACGCTCGCCATTTACTGTAACCGCGGAAGAAGAAGAAGACTCACCACTTTGGAAATAGGTTTTCAATATTTCCCAATTTTGTTCAAGCGTATAGCGTCACATTTTGTAAATGTCAAACCTTTAAGTAAATTATGAACACATTTGGCATGTCATTTGTGTTACCATTCTCAAAAAAATAGGTGGTTTAAAAAGCAAACGCTATATGGCCCACCCTCTAGATATAGAAAACTACAGTCTGATTTTCACCCGAAAAGCATACCTTTTTTTCCAAAAGTCCGCCACTTCGTTATTTTTCAATAAAAAATTTTCCCATTGTAGCATTTGCCAGAATGACAAGCCTCCAGAATAATAATCAGTTTAACTTTTTCGTTTCAGATGCCCTGAAGAGCTAAAATCCTGTTGACAAGCCATCTATCTTTTTTTTAAGATGCTTACTTTGGTGACACACTACTAAAAAAAATATGTTTAAAAAAAAATTGTTTTTGTATACTATTTCATGTCAATAATAATATACTACAAAATCAAAACGATCGCATTTTATTTTCTTAAAAAAAAAAATTCCTAAAAATATCTATAAAAAATGAGTATTTGACCAGACTACCTCATGAAACAACAAAATGATAGAAACAGTTTTTTCTAACACTGGTCGCCTCTCGGCAGACAATGGGAAACCTCCGAGTGTATTTCTGCCATGGAAAAGCTCCTCATAAATAACCATTTGCCCTTCGTAATCGGCTTAAAACTGTAACTTCCTCCAATTGTGGAACAGCATCTAGACGCGCATCACAAATAAGAGGAGGAGCTCCGCCAAACATCTAACGCCAATTATTCATTTATTTATATGGAGAAAACACGCGGAAAAAACAAATTATTGTATAAAAAGTCTTCTAACTTCAAACTTGCATTTTATTATACTAAAATTTATTAAGCCATAAAACTGTATCCGAATAATGTTTCTAGAAATTCCTATTAAAAACCATGAAATTGTGATGAAAATTTTGGGGAATTTTTCTAAATTTTGCATTAAGATTGAAGCTTGGATTTAATTTGGTTTTTTCAGTCAGAAAATTATACTTTTATAAAATAAATTAAGAACATTCAAAAAAAGGAAAAAAATAGTCAAAACTGGTTAAAATATTGAGGCGCTAGCGTTTGTCGCCACCTTTACGTGTAAAAGGGTCTTACTTAATATATTTCCTGCAAGCCTATCATAATTCCAAAAATGTTTATATTTCAGATAAATATGCAATATCTACTTATAGTATTAGGAGAAAATATTCTCATTAGAAGGAAATGTGTGCATATCTAAACTTGGTGTGGAATATTAAGCTGAAAACTTGAAGGCCCGTTTTCTTGATCTTTGATTTTTTGGAATAGGGCGTTCTTTCAGCAAGCACGCGTTCTATATAATATTAGTTTGGGGAAAAAGAAATCCATTATTCTCTCGGTAGATGGCTGTAGTGATCGATATCTCGTAAAGTATCGATCAAACAATTTAAAGTTTATGCTCGTTGTCAGTTTTCAAAGTGATATTTCACACTAAAAAATGCGTTTGCTCCTTTTTATTTCTTTCATTCAGTTGTGAGTTACAGGGTGTCAACAATGGAAGTAAAAACAAAAAAAATAAACTTCGGTACGTTTAACAATTTTTCTTTGATAAAGGCGAAAATGCAAACCAAGCTGCTGAAATTGTTAATGATGTTTATAGTGCCGCACAGTGCGGCCGATTCCCAAAAAGCTGGCCAAAAGTCGAAAAAAAAAGTTTCTAGATAGAGTTTTTTTGTCTTTGGGTTGGCTACAGTAATGCCTTGAGTAGTGAAAACCGTTCATAGCAACGTCCTGTACCCTAAGTATCCTCTGTATTTTCAGTCGCAACGTGGCCTTCGTTTGAGCATCGTATTACTGTCGATGAATAGTGAAAGTTGTACACATTTGAAAGATTTTGTAATGGAGTAAATTGAACAAAACCAAATGGAATCATCTTCGGAAGGTTAGTAAAATACGAGAAATCTTTGGTACATATCAATACCTCGACACAAAATTTTTAGCTGCAGCAATACGTAGATACATTTTTTGCAATTTTTTTTATAAAATTTGAGTTTTCAAACTGTATAGTAATACAACGCCGTCATATGCTGCTTTGAAACCTATTAAAGGTTACTCAAAAAAGTAATGGTTACTGAATAAAACAAGATTCAGCTGCTACCACTTGCTAACTTGCGACCCCGAAAACATATAAATTAACATGCATCTTGATTATGTTCTACAATATACGCTAATTCACGTGAGGTGGTGGCCAATAGGGGTGGAAGGGGGTGGATTTTCAAAATTTTAAGATCAAATTCGTAATCAGCGACCCCGAAAACATATAAATTAACATGCATCTTGATTATGTTCTAGAATATACGTTATTTCACGTGAGGGGGTGGCCAATAGGGGTGGAAGGGGGTGGATTTTCAAAATTTTAAGATCAAATTCGTAATCAGCGACCCCGAAAACATATAAATTAACATGCATCTTGATTATGTTCTAGAATATACGCTATTTCACGTGAGGGGGTGGCCAATAGGGGTGGAAGGGGGTGGATTTTCAAAATTTTAAGATCAAATTCGTAATCAGCGACCCTGAAAACATATGAATTAACATGCATCTTGATTATGTTCTAGAATATACGTTATTTCACGTGAGGGGGTGGCCAATAGGGGTGGAAGGGGGTGGATTTTCAAAATTTTAAGATCGAATTCGCAATCAGCGACCCCGAAAACATATAAATTAACATGCATCTTGATTATGTTCTAGAATATATGCTATTTCACGTGAGGGGGTGGCCAATAGGGGTGGAAGGGGGTGGATTTTCAAAATTTTAAGATCAAATTCGTAATCAGCGACCCCGAAAACATATAAATTAACATGCATCTTGATTATGTTCTAGAATATACGTTATTTCACGTGAGGGGGTGGCCAATAGGGGTGGAAGGGGGTGGATTTTCAAAATTTTAAGATCAAATTCGTAATCAGCGACCCCGAAAACATATAAATTAACATGCATCTTGATTATGTTCTACAATATACGCTAATTCACGTGAGGTGGTGGCCAATAGGGGTGGAAGGGGGTGGATTTTCAAAATTTTAAGATCAAATTCGTAATCAGCGACCCCGAAAACATATAAATTAACATGCATCTTGATTATGTTCTAGAATATACGTTATTTCACGTGAGGGGGTGGCCAATAGGGGTGGAAGGGGGTGGATTTTCAAAATTTTAAGATCAAATTCGTAATCAGCGACCCCGAAAACATATAAATTAACATGCATCTTGATTATGTTCTAGAATATACGCTATTTCACGTGAGGGGGTGGCCAATAGGGGTGGAAGGGGGTGGATTTTCAAAATTTTAAGATCGAATTCGCAATCAGCGACCCCGAAAACATATAAATTAACATGCATCTTGATTATGTTCTAGAATATACGCTATTTCACGTGAGGGGGTGGCCAATAGGGGTGGAAGGGGGTGGATTTTCAAAATTTTAAGATCAAATTCGTAATCAGCGACCCCGAAAACATATAAATTAACATGCATCTTGATTATGTTCTAGAATATACGCTATTTCACGCGAGGGGGTGGCCAATAGGGGTGGAAGGGGGTGGATTTTCAAAATTTTAAGATCAAATTCGTAATCAGCGACCCCGACAACCCCCGAGTAAGGAATTTTGAAACAATTATTTAATTTTTTGAGTTTTGGCCAGCTTTTCGGGAATCAGCCGCACTGTGTGCCGAGAAATTTGGTTTCGTCGATTCCGTTCGGGCATTTTTCATGTTAAATAAGTTTACTAACTAAATGAAGTAATAACGATTTTGCTCATTGCTGAGCATTGAATTAATTCACATACGCATTCAAAATGTTCAAGTATGACCACTGCATAAAATATAATTTGAAATAAATATCAATAAAAAATGCAAAAGTAAAATGAAAATAAAAAATGGTTGTAAGCGAAAAACTATAAGAAAGTAAAAAATTGTTGTAAGCGAACATCACGCGATGTTCCCTAGCGGTCCCCCATCCAAGAACTAACCGCGCCCGACGCTGCTTAATTTCGGTGATCGGACGAAAGCCGATCTTTTTAGCATCGTATGGCTGTCGACTATTTTATTATTTTATTTATTCACACCCACCATTATATTGAGAGAAGTATTAAATCCATAAACAAATTATTCGTAGCATCGCTCAGGAGCTAAAGGTCGATCGTAAAACAGTTTTAAGGGGGGAAACCAGTTTTGACTTATTAAAAATTCTACTCTTTTTAAATTGCCTAAATTGTTAGTATAACTACTCAAGAATATGTGGTAAAAATTTTAAGCGAAATTCGCATTATTCCCGATTCTATGAGCACTTAATTGACTGCCTGTCGGTTCCGCACCGTAGCGCGCGTTAGTTAGAACGATGTTTTTCTCGAAACTACTTTTTTTCAACTGGTGGGCACTATAGCTCAAAAAGTTATCGACCAATGTAGACCATTATAAATTTTTTTTCGGAGTATTCTTTATTCAATCCTTATTCATATGAACCTAATTCTGGGATTATATTATCATTAAAAATATTTTTTTAAGCAAAATAGATGAAAAAATATGATATGAAAAAATTGCATTGTGTTCAAGCGCCTGAAAGATATGCAATTTTCAATATTATTTTATCATAATTAGGTTCATATTCTTAGGAAACATGTTGTTAACGAAAAAAAAAATTGTTGTTGATTACGGAGAAAATTTCAACTTCAGGAATGCCCACCAGCAAGATGCTCGGATGGCGATCGTCCATGGACAACACGCTCTAACGCCACTATTTCTGGCGGAAATAGCTTGAAAGAATTTTAAAGTGTACTTAAAAATATGAGAAAATACCCTCCATGTTTAGAAAAATTCTGATTATTCCGTCCTTGTTCAAAAAATTCTCGAAAAACAAAAAATGTCGGCCTCCTAAACCGGTTTCCCCCCTTAAAACATTTGCTCAAAATTTGTATAGTATACAAAAATAATAGATTTCTTGTTCTCCCAACTAATATTTTATTTTTCCTGAGGCCAGTTTTACTGATAGCAGGCAAAAAGGAATTCATCTATTGGACTTTGCCGTGCTCGAGATACAAGTTAAAACATTTGACATTTTCTCAAATTATCTTTTATTGATTTTAAATTATTTTTAAGAAATTCTCATTTGAGCGAGAAAAAAGCCACAAAAAACTGCCTTTGTTCATTAATTTAAGGGGGCAGATGCCTGTAAAATTTCGAAAAAAAAAATTTTTTTGTATAAAATGTTAATACAATCCTTTAAGAATATGTCAAAAAATTTTTAGAACGTAAATTTAAGTATTTCTTATATTATAGATCGTCAACCGTAACGACTCTATTCTTTGCGTTCGAGCGCTGGGAGAGGTATAGTTACGTTGTATTCAAACTTTAGAGGCGTTTTTCTCAAAACTATATTAGATTTTTCGAATTGGCGTAAACGAAAACTCGAAACGTTATTGACCGATCTCCCCGAAATTTTGCACACATCTTTTTTATGATATTATTTTCTATGTGTTTCAAGTTTTCGAAAATTTTTCGAAAAACTAATTTTTTCGAAGCAAAAATAGTAGGAAAATTTCCCCAAATCTCTTTTTTTTTTGAAGCCTTTTATTCCGCAATTTTTTTTTCAATCTATTGTTAATTCATAAAGAATTTATGACATTAATGAACAAAAAAAATTTTTGGTTTTTTGTATTCAGGTCACTGTCGCCGATGCTACAATGCCCGCCGATTGAGAAGCCCCGCTGCGACCTTCCTGGAAGAATTGAGTGTACATTCGCCATTTTAAATTATTAAATTTAAAAAAAAATGTTATATTATTTTAATGTATAAAAAAACTGTATGCCAATTTTGAAAAAAAAAAAATTTATTGACTTCTTCATTATAAATAATTTAAATGAAAATCAGGGAAAATATGGCCGTTTACAGGTATCTGTCCCCTTAAAAGCCTTGACTTTGAGTCGACAAAATATTTCAAGGGTAAGGTGACAAATAAAATTCCAGTATTTCAAAAGCAGTTTCAAAAATGTTTTATTTATATGTGCATACACATTTGCGAGTTTAATTATCGCTAATAAAACGAAATTCACTTTAATTAACTTATTTATTATGTCTGGACTAAAATTGAGCCTGAGTTATGGGAAATGTGACGGAAGGAAATGCAAAATTTTATTTATTATTTTATGAATTTTTTTTTTTTGTTTTTTTCGGAACAACTGTCCAAATGCGGAAGCATTTGTCAGCTGCAACGGCGTACCGCCTACCACCCATGACAAAGTTAATCGTACAAAAACGAGTATACCCAGTCATTTATTTAAAAATAATAATATTTGTTTTTGTTTTGCTCAGTGTCAATACTTTTTATTATCTCATGTTACTCACCTGTTATATTTTACTGAGATTTTTTTGCAAACTTTTTCTCGCTGTTTTTTTTCTGCCTTTTCACTAATTGCCTCTTTTTTTGTTGTTGTTTGTTTTGTTTTTTGGAATAATTCGCTTTTTATTCTCAAATGCGAGTAAAAGGAAAATATTTGCTGTGTTTATTAATGTTGACGTTTGGTTGCGTCACTTGTCACAGTCACTGTCACTTTTTTGCCGTTTCGCACAGGCATTAAAATTTAAAAACGAAATTTCAAATCGAAATTAACAGCACTGCGCGACTCGTCGAAAGCGAGTTCAGTACTTGTAGCTGAATTTTTTATATTTTATTTTATTATTTTATGTTGTTTCTTTTTTCACTTTTGCTCGCTGCTTAAATTGTTTTAATGAATCTCTGCTTTAGGTATTTGCATACATACAAAAATAAGCTGGCATATGTGCGGGCATGTCCATCCATATGTATGTATGTGTGTGTGTGTATGTTGATTGAAAAATTATTATTTTATTTATTAACAGTTAATTTCCTTTTTTTTTTTGCTACTCATTCGCTAAAAATTCGCAGCCACGATATGCGTTTACTAGATTAAGAAGAAATCAGAGAATTGTTTAAAATATTAAAACATATTTATATACATACATAAGTATTTACATATACATATGTGTATATATACGTACGTATCTATATATTTTTAATTTTTAATTTTATAAACTCAGCAGAAATGTCATTAAACCCGGAAATATTCTTTCAATAACAAAAAAGCACAGCAACAACGAAATAATCACGAGGAACAAAAACAAGCACTCAAACAACACTGAATGAATGACACTTTATCGAGAAAAAAATTAAGCAAAATAAATTCATCAAAAAATATTCTCTCATTTTTTTTTTTTTTTTGTAGCTGTTTTATTGCAATCTTCAAACCGATATGTTTGTAAGACAGCTGCTCTTTTATGAATGTCAAAATTTTGTGCGCTTTTTTATTTGTGAGCTTAAATAATTTAATATTAATTTTTTTTTTTGGTAATAAATGGCAAGCAGCTTAAGTTATTAAAATTATTTATTAATGTACTTCCATATGCGCCACAAATCTGCCCTTTAATTCACTCACTATGCTATTTTGCAATTAAAATATCTATCTACACACATACCTACGTATATGTATGTATGTATGTTACACCAATTAACACAGTATGAGCGTATTTGTTACATATTGTTGTTGTAATTGTTTTTTAATCTTACACTTTTCATACGCTTTCTCACTGCATAATTATGATATGGAATTTTCCTCCCATTCAAAACACTGTCTCACATACAATCTCCGATTAACAGTTATGAATTCAATTTTCTTCCTCTTCTCCTCTTTTTTAATTCTATGATATTTTTTTCCCCCAACTTCCGACTTCCGCCGACGGTTAATAATACAAATGACAACTGAAGGCGCGTACCGTTAAATTCTGACTGACGCGTTCAATTTGCGCGCACAGTCACTTTGAGTATTCAACATTCGATACAGATACATTCACTCCCAATTCCCTCCAACTCACAATCACGATTGCCAGTCGACGACGCTGCTATATTCGTTGATGCTGGCTACCTCGTTTCATCGTTTGTAGCGAAGCCAAAGAATTTCACGCAAAAACAAACTTTTTTGCAATTGCTTTTTGTGTTGTCATCGTCGCTGTTTTTCATTTCAAGAATTGTTATTATTTCTCATATGGTTGCCAACTTATTCGGCTAGTGTTGGTAACGAAGTGCATCTATCAGCTGATGTAAATATGTAGTTTATTGGTAAGGCAGTGTTCGGCGGTGTTTATTGAATAATTTTAGTTTTGATGGTGGAGTGAATTAATATGCAGTTATCAGTAAATAACAGTACATTTATTTATTTATTATTTATTTAATATAATGAAATATACTTATAAATAAATATATTAAATATTTGTGGCAGCACTAGCAACAATGCCTTCAGCTGTTCAGTACATTTAAACGAAGTTTTAGATCACATTCGGTAAGAGAGCAGGTTTACAGTACTGCTTGGCATGAATTACTCGCAATCAAAGGAAATAAAAATAAATTTGACGACGTGGAACCATTGTGCAACCATTGTAAAACGCGTGGAGCATTCGAAGAAAGAATTGAGCAGGTACTAGGGTAAGGAACTCCCAATTTCGTTTTATTCTGATTAAATAATGCGCGCGAAACGTATGAAAGATTAAGTCAATTTATTTTTAATGTTATTTGTATTTTCTTTAGTTTTTATTTTAGTAAAAAAAACATATATAGGGTTTTTCAGTAAGAGCGCTTCAACTTTTGAACTTTTTTGAATAAAACACAAACGGTTTGACTTTTTTAACTAATTTTTTTTTTATTATCGAGTTTGAACATAGACATTTAAGTATGAAACTCGATTCCTTTTGCATGACCACCGCGTGCACGTTTTACGAAGTCCAATCGTTGAACCCAATTTTCGACCACTCTTTTGCATAAATCGGCCTATGATAATATTGATATGGCTCAATTCCGAATGGAACAAAATATCGGCGAAATGACCTCGGCGGCACACCTCCATTCGATGGTCCAAATTTTCGATGACGCTGAGGCATAATTGAGGTTCTATGCCGTTAATGTGCCGAATTATCTCATCCTGTAGCTCTTGAATTGTTGCTGGCTTATCGACGTAGACCTTTTCTTTCAAATAACCCCAAAGAAAGAAGTCTAACGGTGTCAAATCACAAGATCTTGGCGGCCGATTCACATCGCCGCGACGTGAGGTTATTCGGCCATCAAATTTCTCGCGCAAAAGCGCCATTGTTTCGTTAAGTGTGTGACAAGTGGCACCGTCCTGTTGAAACCACACACCAAACAGTCACTCTTTGTGGGTGCATTGGTTTTTCGGCAATCACTCTTGGATTATCATTCGCCCAAATGCGGCAATTCTGCTTATTGACGAATCCACTGAGGTGAAAATGTGCCTCATCACTGAAGATGATTTTCTTCGATATGCATTTTGATTTGAACGCCCGTTCTCATAATAAGCCTGAATGACTTTAACGCGTTGCTTGATTGTGTATCTTTCCATGGCTCAAATTGAGTTAGTCTAAAACTTAAAAATGTCAAATAAAATGCAGAAAAAAACTTGACGTTTAGGTGCGGTTTACATTCAACATCGGCCCTTAAAATTTAACCACCCTTTATAATAAATGTGTTTTTCAGCTTTTTTTTTTGTCGGGACAACAAGCAAGTACAGCACTCAGACACAATCAAGTACATTGTACTGCACTCGAATTCCCTTTTAATATTCTTTAAATCTACCCGTCCTCCGAAAACACCTGAGTAGATCTGCTTAACACATCAATGCCAAAGACCTTAAGCCTGAAGTGGTCCCCCGTCTCATCCTCCTCTTCACAAGCTGAGCAGAGTACACTATCTGAGATGCCTACCTAGTCGGTCGGACATGACAGGTAACATCAGTTTAGGCCATCTGCAGCCTCTCTCAGCCTGCCAAGCTCGCTTTTGGGTTATATTTAGTAATCCATTTGTTAACCGTGGCTTTGATGACTGCAGAAGGTGGCAGAACGGGCTTCAGGTCAAAGAAGTTTGCCTCGTTACCCACGATACCCACGTGTCCCGGGACCCATGTTAGCATCAAGCTATTATCTCTACCGACATAGTTCAGCCTGGATTTGCAGGACTCAACTACCCCTGATGTGGTTGGGGGGCTGTCTAAGGCCATGAGCGCAGTTTGACTGTCGCTGCAGACACTTATAGATCTGCCTCTCCGTCTGTTTTCCACAACAAAGTTCATCGCTACTTGAACAACGTACACCTCCGCTTGAAACATAGATTCAAGCATTCCAAAAGCAAAGTGTAGTTTTGTCCCGCTGGATTCCATTTAGACACCAGAGCCGGAACCGTGCTCGGTTCTAGAGCCATCCGTTAAAAAGCGAAAACAGTGTTTGCTGGATTCATTTTTAAAGTTTGACCACAATTGAGCCTCTGGCAGCACCGCACTGTATCTCTTGTGAAGTACGACTCTTGATGGAATGGAGTGAAGGGGCATGGAGAGGATCGTTGAATCGAAGTCCTTGCCATCTCTGTTGTGCAATGCCGGACAGGGCCGTACCAATTTCCATTGTGTTTCTGTACTTCAAGGCCTCTCATTGGATGAAAGCATCAAGTGGTGGTAGACCAACCAGAGCATCTAATGCCGGGCCTGAAGTAGTCGTTAAAGCTCCGGTGCAACAGATGGCCACAGTGCGTTGTAGTCTCGATAAGGTCCTCCTGACTCCCACTAGAGAGAGTCTACTCATCCAGACCACTGATGCATAGGTGATAATAGGTCTTATCACAGCCGTGTAGATCCATAGGATCATGCTAGGAGAAAGACCGCACGTTTTCCCAAAGACACCTTTGCATTGCCAGAAAACTGTCAGTGCTTTGGATGTCTTTGTTTCAATGTATGACTTCCAGAACGAGTCCATCAAGCTTCCTCTTTCTGGTAAAGAGGACAATACCAGTTTTGGTGGAGTTTGCCGATAGCCTATTAGCACATAACCAAGTGTCAATCATATCCATAGTTTCCCGCACTTTTTTACAGATGTTCATAAGCAACCGGCCCGTTAACAAACAGGCAACATCGTCCGCATATGCTTGAGCGTAGACTCCCGAGTCGTTTCAAGTGGTGAGTAGAGGATCGATCACCATGTACCAGAGCAATGGAGATAGCACACCCCTTGGACGCAGCCTCTATTAACCCCGGATGACACCAGCAAATCCTCCTCCGCCCGGTCTACATCATGTCTACTGGCAGAGCTGCACATACTGTCAGAAGTAGCATTATCAAAAGCTCGCTCTATATCCAAAAAATGGGCAATGGAGCGTAGTCCTTCCTGTAGTAGGCATTCAATAGTGCCCAAAAACTGTCCATCACTCAAAAATTGAGAGAGCAAAGTGACAGTTCGATGCAAAAGAGACATCCATTTTGTGCTGAAGAAATTTTAACCAGCAAATAGTCTTATAAATAATCTGATAATAATTAAAAATTATCAGCTTATGGCGTTGGCACAAGCAACTTGCAACAAGCAAAAACTTGCAAAGTAAGGAAAATTGCGAGCGCGCAATTGCCTTAAAGGGAAGTTGCTAATTCCTGCTGGACAAATTTTCACTGTCGATAATTCGCAAGCAAGAAAATAGCTGATTAAAGACAGTTGCAATTTAAGCAATCAATCAAAGCGACCAACTAGGACAAACTACATAGGAAAAAAACAGAAAATCAGTAGAGGATACGTTCAATACATTAGTATTAAAGGAATATTGAAGTTTCTTTAGTAAAATTGAGCTATTCAAAGGGGTTTGTAAAAAAATCATGCTCTTGTGAGGTGGGTTCTGCATGCGATAAGGGGTTAGGGGTAGTTAGAATTTTCAAAACATTGGATCTTTTAAATCTTTTTGCATTTTCTTAAATTATAATATCTTAAAAGTATTGTGTGAAAATTTGAAGTGAATCCGTCAAATACTTTTCGAGTTATTCAACAATTAACAAAGGGCGCTCGGGTGCTCCGAAGTTCGATAGCAAAACTGAGACTAAATGCGTTTTTCTCAAAACTATGTTTTCTGAACTGGTGATCACTGTAACTTAAAAACCGCTTGGTAGGTCTCAATAAAATGTATACTGCTTTTGAAAAACAAAAAACTCGTGCCTGATCGAAGGATTTTCTTTTTTCAAAAATTTCGATTTTTTTAAACAATTAATTGTCGGTGTTTTCTCGAAAATCTGAAAAATATTCCTAATTTCCTGAGGCCGCCATATTGTTAATTTTGAAAACAAAGCTTCAATTAGGCACAAGATTATCTATTAATAAAACTAATTTCTCTTGTCCGATTGATTTTAGATGAATCTCCAAGGACTTGTGAAGATCGCGGCAAAGGACTTCTGGAGAAACGGGCTCCACACAAACAGCGATAACTTTTACAATTATTAATTTTTTTTAATGTTGCTAATGTGAACTATATGCAATGTTTTTACTTTTGTAAAATAAAGCAATTGAGTAACAAATAAAAAATACCAGTCTAACAGTTAGACGCGATAGAAGTGAAACCTTCCGTAAAACAAACTGAGAGAGAATGAGACGAAAGCAGCATTAGGAGCGGGATAATTATAGGTCCATTATAATATTGCTATAAAGTTCATATTTTATTTTCTTCATTTTATCATTATTCATCCTCAATGTTTTCAATTTCAACAAATGATACGAGTGGCTTATGATAGCTAAAATGTGATACAAATGCTTTGGTTTCGATGTTGTCAACATATCTTTGAAATACCGCGTCAATTGTTGTTTTTGATCGTGTTGTCGATTCAGTGCGATTGTTACACATTTTTAAATTGAATGTTGTATTGAGAAAGTCAATTAAAGGAACCGCTGTGTCCAATGCAAAATTTACGTTAAAATCGCCACTTAAAATCATTGGAACTTTATTGTAATCGTTTCTAAGTATCCGCGATACTTCTGGTGTATACTTTATTAAATTTTCGTGAATGAATTCCGTGATGCTATTTATTGATTTTTTTTTTCTGTCGATACTCACGACACTTTTCTGTATTATTTTTCGGCATAATTGCGGTAAATATTTAAAAATGAAAATATTTACGAATATAAAAATACACACGCGGTTGCTATTATGAGCGTCCCCAGCAAAACCTGCGTGACCGAAACTCTAACACAATTACATTTTTTTGAATGTTACAAACATATATGCACGCAGGTTTTGATGGGGCGTGACCGAAACTCTAACACAATTACACATATGGACTCGTATTTGTTTGAAAATCGACTTTTTTTTTGGTTCTCCGTCACCTTTGGAAAATGTGTAAACAGTAAGCAAACTTTATTCATATATTTTTCCTCATTTTTGCATCAGTAAAATTAAACAAACGCCGTAGCCGAATGGGTTGGTGCGTGACTACTATTCAGAATTCACAGAGAGAACGTCAGTTCGAATCTCGGTGAAAACACCAAAATTAAGGAAAACTACATATTTTTCTAATAGCGCTCACCCCTCAGCAGGCAATGGCAAAACACCGAGTGTATTTCTGCCATGAAAAAAAGCTCCTCATAAACATATCATAAAATAAAATAAAATAACTGTATAAAAAAAATTTTTTTCTTGTGATTCGAACCAAGAATTTTGGATCGGAAGCTCACATCTCTAGCCGCTCGGCTGTCGCGCCATGCTGTCGGCGCTGGCCTAAAAGTTATTTAGTTCGTCGCTACGTTTATATCAACATATAATATAACGCTTCGTAGCCAAGAGTGTCGCTTTTTTCGTTTCACTTTTTCTCAAATCACTCCCAACGATTCTAAAGAAGTTTTCACTTCAAAAAACAAATTGAAAATCATAATTTTTTCGACCTTCTAACTTAAGGTAAGCCCCACACCAATCATCTGTTATGGAAAATTTTGAAAGAGAATTGTGTGTTACTCTCTTGCAAGTTGCTGCTGGATATTTACTTATATATGTATACTGGAGATTTATTCAAGCAGGCAAACAATCCACCGGCATATGATTGAACTTTTTGTGAACAAAAAATAAAAAAATTAAATTAATTCGGTCGCCGTAGCCAAATGGGTTGGTGCGTGACTACCGTTCGGAATTCAGAGAGAAGAAAACGTTTTTGTTGTTGGTCTAGTGCCACCAGCTTTAATGAATGCGCCTAAGAGCCTGTTAACGGGCTGTTGGCCACACCTTCTGAATTCTATTCACTATGGCATGCCTATAACTTCACAATCATTTTTTGTTCATATGTTTTTTTCCCTCCTTGTTCACTCCTCCCGGGAGCATAGGAACTCGACAAGACTCTTCCATCGTACTCGGTTCTGTGCTGTTGTTTTTGCATCGTCCCATTTGATGTCGGGATCTGCTAGTTCGCCCAACATCGACCTTCTCCAAGTGTTCTTTGGCCGACTGCGACCTCTGCTCCATTGCGGGATCCAATCTAGTGCCATTCTCGTGATGCTATCTGGTGGTTTTCTCACAGTGTGACCTATCCTTCGCCACTTTCTACTTTCGATTTACCCTATGAAGGGCCCTCATTCGTTGGGGATGGTGTTTAGCCAGAATATTCTGCCAATGATGCGGAAACATTAGTTAATGAAGGATTGTAGCCTCTGGATAATGGTGTTGCAGCCCCGCCATGTTTTACTTCCGCACAACAACACTGACTTCACGCACCAGCTGAATAATCGCAATTTAGAGGGTCTGGAGATTTGCAAACTCGCCCATACCGTATGCGTTCGCTCTTAACGCCGCCCTTGCTTTGTTTACCTTGCAGTTGACATCTTCACCTGCTTCGCCGTCTGTCGTTATAGTGCAGCCGAGGTAGCAGAAGCTTTTGACAAATTCTACCGGGCACCCGTCAACCAATATCTGCCTTGCGTTATTGTGTTTAACTCTCATAGCCATGGTCTTGGCGATCTTGACCTCCAGTCCACCTACGCTTGAATGTCAGAGAGTTTGTGATAAAGGAAGCAGATTTCATCGGCGAAGTCCAGCTCCTCAAGATGTCTGGTGAAACTCCATACGATGCCTTTTTTGTGCAGAGTCAGTTGGCTCATGACGTCATCAAGGACGATGGTGAAGAGAAGGGGCGACAATGGACAACCTTGACTGACGCCTGTGTTGGTTGTGAATGGATCGCTAATATCGCCTTTGTGAAGCGCTGCCAGTTCGGAGTTCTCGTAGGAGGCTTTGATGAGGCGGACTATCTTGGCGGGAACTCGCTTTCTACTCAGTGCCAGCCATATTGCATCTCGTTTGATATGAATGTTTATTTATCTACATTTCCATTAAAGTTCCCAAGATCCCACATAAACTAAGCGAGTGCACTTGAAAGGCCACATATCTGTTCGATTTTTCAAAAGAATACGAAAGTTGTTCACTGTAAAAATTCATTCTCTCATTACAAAAAATTCAAAATAAAACAAACAATCGATATATTTTTCACAAAATGATTTTATTTTCATTCATTATCTACTGCCATTTTCTTTACTGCCATTCTTTACTCGTACATTTGGTTCAATTTAGCATTTTCCACTCGTTTTTCCATTACTTATCTCTAAGGGCTTTAATTTCGTTCCCATAAGCACTTAAAATAATTATTAGAGCTGTGCGTGAGTTTGCATCATTTTGACAGATCTTTTTCAAAAAGCCGGAAATAATTCGAAAAGACTCACACACACAGCCATAATATGACATTTTTCAGGCAATCAACTTGTCTACTTCCTCAATCTTCCTTATCGAAGCGCATAAACTTACATTCTTCGATATTCTTCGTGCTTTTACGTTGTAGTTTGTCCCTAATTGCGAATATTTTTAGAAATACTATACCTAACATTTCCCTCCCGTCTTCTTCTGCTTGCCCCCCCATTCATATGTATTTTCTTTGAATTCACCTTCGCTCTTAATATTAGACCCATTACCAAATATTTTTTACTGTCATTTATTGCGCTGCTACTTAGTAATCTTCTCTTATTTGGATTTAAAGGCGTATTTCATATCTTACAGCTACGTACATATATATATATTTATAAGTATATCTCCTTATCAAGTTAATCGCTTTTCTTAAGTCTTTCTCTGTAATTTTCTTATTTCTCAAAATTGTTTTTGCTTTTGTTTGTCTATATAGCCTTTCAGTTCCGTTCCATTAAACGTCAATCAAAACTTAGTTCTAAACCAATAATGGTTTTGTTTTATTTTGTTTTTATTTTGTTTTTATTTCCCATATTTTGTATTCTAATTTTTAATTGTTCGTACATTTGCTATTTACTTATTTAGTTTAAAATGGATGAATACTTTTATGAATGTCTGTATGTATGCACGGTTAAGTTGTATAATAATAAATGTATCTTGAGTTGTTTGTAAATACGAGATTGTGTCCAGTTGAATTTATAATTTTAAGGCATAGTCTCATTACCAACCATTGCTTTAGTTTGGAAATTAAAACAAAAACAAAAAAAAAATATTTAATTGTGTTCGCATGCAGTAGAATAGCAGGATTAAAAGGAATTGGTTGAGTGGTTAACTAACATTCGTTTCGAAAGCTTTTTTTCAAATTCTCGCTACTTGAGTCGAAAAAATTATATTTTTTTATCTTCGTGATACAAAAGAGTTGCAAAAAATATATACAAAATGTATTCTCAAAGAAGATTGATCTATTTTCAGTTTCCATACTCCATACATAATCGCTGAAAAATGTTAAGATTAACTAGCAGAAAAATTAAAAAAAATTTTAATTTAAAAAATATTAAAAAAAACCAATATTTAAACAAAAAATTATACCGAAAGTGGCAAAAATCAATTAAATTAAATTTTAACTTTACCAAAATATTTATTTAAATTTTATTACCGAAAAAGATTGGTGTATTTTCAAGATAAGGGGGCAGAAAAATTTGCAAAATTTAAATAAAAAATTATTTAAATAAATTATTTAAAAAAATTATACCGAACGTGAAAAACAAAATCAATTTAATTACAATAATTTTTAACTTTACCAAAAAATGTATTCAAAATTAATTCTCGAGAAAATGTATTATATTTTCTGTTTTCGTACTATTAAATAATCATTGAAAAGTTGGGCAAAAAAAATTAAGAAATTTTAGAAAAAAAAAACTTTTAAGAGAAAAAATACCAACTCAATTTGATTAATTTTTAACTTAAACAAAAAAATTTATTGCCAAAAAATTTTAGGTTGTTTTCAGTTTCCATATTATTGAATAATCACTGAAAAATTTTAAGATTTACTAGCAGAAAAATTTCGTAAATTTTAATTAAAAAAAAATTTAATGAAATCAATTTCATTAAATTTTACGTTAGCAAAAAGTTTATTTAAATTTATTACCGAAAAAAATGGTGTTTTTTCAAGATAAGGTAGCAGAAAAATTTGTAAAATGTAAATGTGAAAAACAAAATCAATTTAATTAATTTTAAACTTTACCAAAAAATGCTTTAAAAATTTATTCCCAAGAAGATTTATTGCATTTTCAATCATCTAACAATTAAATAATCACTGAAAAGTTGGGCAAAAACAGTTACGAAATTTTAGTAAAAAAAAACTTTGAAGAGAAAAAATACCAAGTCAATTTGATTAATGTTTAACTTTAACAAAAAAAATTACTCCCAAAAAAAGATAGTTGCCATACTATTAAAAATTCACTGAAAAATTTTTGAGATTAACTAGCAGAAAAATTTTGAAAATTTTAATTAAAAAAAGATTACAAAAAAAAATTATAAAATCAATTAACTTAAATTTTAACTTTTTTTACCGAAAAAGATTGGTGTATTTTCAAGAAAACGTAGTCGAAAAATTTGTAAAATTTGAGTAAAAAAAAATACAAAGAAAAATTATACCCAACGTGAAAACAATTTAATTAATTTTTAATTTTGCCAAAAAATGTATTCAAAATTAATTCCCGAGCAAATTTATTATATTTTAAGTTTTGATTAAAAAAGCACTGAACATTTTTAAAATGAGCCAAAAAAAAGTTACGAAAAACTTTGAAGAGAAAAAATACCAAGTCAACTTGATTCATTTTTAACTTTATCAAAAAAATGTATTCCCAAAAAAAGATAGTTGCCATACTATTGAATAATTACTGAAAATTTTTAAGATTAAGTAGCAGAAAAATTTTGAAAATATTAATTAAAAAAATAGTAAAAAATGTTTATATTTATTCCCAAAGAAGATTAGGTTGTTTTCAGTTTGCATACTCCAAACATAAACACTGAACAGTTTGAAGATTCACTAGTAGAAAAATTTGTAAAATTTTAATTAAAAAAATATTAAAAAAAAAATAAAATGAATTTATGAAATGCATTTACTTAAATTTTAACTTTTTTTACCAAAAAAGATTGGTGTATTTTCCAGATAAGGTAGCAGAAAAACTTGTAAAATCTTAATAAAAAAATATTTAAAAAAAATTATTGTATATCAAACATGAAAAACAAAATCAATTTAATTAATTTTTAACTTTACCAAAAAATGTATTTAAAATTGATTACAGAGAAAATTTATACAATTTCCAGTTTTCTACTATTAAAAAAGCACTGAAAAGTTTAAAAATTAGGCAAGCAAAAGTTACGAAATTTTAGTATATTAAAAAAAAACTTTGAAGAGAAAAAATACCAAGTCAATTTGATGAATTTTTAACTTTAACAAAAAAATGTATTCCCAAAGAAGTTTAGGTTGTTTTCAGTTTCCATACCATTAAATAATCACTAAACAATTTCTAAATTAAGTAGCAAAAAAATATCGAAAATTTTAATGAAAAAAATATTAGAAAAAAGGCAAAAAAATTTTATAAAATCAATTTACTTTAATTTTAATTTTTTGTAAGTAAAATTTTTAAAATATTAATCAAAAACAAATTTTTAAATTATGCCGAGCGTGGAAAAGCAAATCAATTAAAATAAATTTAGCTTTACCAAAAAATGTATTCAAAATAGATTCCCGAAAAAAATATATTATAATGCAGTTTTCGTACTATTAAAAAAAGCACTGAAAAGTTAAAAAATTGGACAAAAACCAAAGTTTCGAAATTTTAGTAAAAAAAAAACTTCAAGAGATGGTATTTTTTCTCTTGAAATTTTTTCAAAGTTAATTCCGGAGCAAATTTATTTTATTTTCAGTTTTCGTACTATTAAATAATCACTGAAAACTTTTAAGATTAAGTAGCAGAAAAATTTCGAAAATTTTATTAAAAACAAAAATGCCGAGCGTAAAAATTAAAAAAATCAGCTTAAATTTAAACAAAGCTCTTTTAATGTCATTCATGCCCGGAGGAATTTGTGGAAAGCATCTGCTACCTCGCCTACAATATCATGACAGACGGCGGAGCAGGTGAAGATGTCAACTGCAGGGTAAACAAAGCAAGGGCGGCGTTAAGAGCGAAAGCATACAATATGGCCGAGATCGCAAATCTCCAGGCCCTCTAAATTGCAATAATTCAGCTCATGCGTGAAATCAGTGTTGTTGTACGGAAATGAAATATGGCGGGGCTGCAACACCATCACACAGAGGCTACAATCCTTTATTAACAAATGCTTCCGCATCATTGGTAGAATAAACACCATCCCCAATAAATGAGGAGCCCTCCCCAGGACAAATCAAAAGTAGAAAGTGGCGAAGGATAGGATGCTTAGCAATCCACCAGATATCATCACGAGAATGGCACTAGATGGTTACCCGCAAGGGAGCAGAGGTCGCGGTCGACCAAAAAACACTTGGAGAAGGTCGATGTTGGGCGAACTAGCTGATGCCGACATCATATGGGACGGCGCAAAACCAACAGCCCAGAATCGTGTACGGTGGAAGAGTCTTGTCGAGGCCCTATGCTCCCGAACGAAGTGAATAAGAAAGAAAAAAGACATTTAACGACACTTTTATTCCTTCAAAATCACAAACCGGATACTTCTTCAAAAATTGTGATTGAATTGACATTGCCGGTGCACATTTAGACATGAAATTATTAAAGTTCGTTGTATAACGGTACATAAACTTCTTGATAACAATAAATGAATTCATTTGTTGAAAATCAATTAGCAATGAATAGTCCTTAACTTAAAAGAGATTTTTAATGGTATAGCCAATAACCGACCGTTAGTCAGCTCTCAGCGAATTGGACAGAATCAGCGTATGGGCTGACGTAGTCCGAATCGGTTTGTTTACGAAAATACTAATAATGTGTTAGTGATATACAAAAAAATCAAACCAATGATACTTCGTTGCCGCCTGAAGGAGGAGTGGAGTGTGATTGGAGCAGTGTGTGACATAATCGTGCAAAATTCGGCTGGCGAATCACCCCAATTACGTGGCAGCCGAAGTTACCCTCAGAATTTTGCTTTTCACCATAGTTATTGGCCAAACGTCGTAATCTATCAAGGATGATAGATACCAGGTTTGCTCATTAGGTATGGGGAAAAATTTGTTTGAAGGGAACTTTGGACTCTACGTCATTTATTTTGTGTTTCACAAAAGTTAAATAGCTAAATTTCACTGAGCTAAAGCTAAATTTTGTGAAAGACAAAACGAATAACGTCGGCATATCTGTCAAATTTGCTCAGAACCGAATAACGGTCTGCTAGGTAGTGCACCTCTAAAAAGACTTCTCACCGTGGTAATCTATCATCCTTGCTTAAAAGTTTATTTTAAATCGAATCAGGGATGATTAAAGGAGCTCTAGAAAAAATTCGAAGTAAAGTCCGTTTTAGCAGGTCGAAATGTAGGTCGAAATGTAGGTACCTTGGAATTTTATGATTCAAAGTTTGTAACTCAAAGTTCCGAATATTAATATTATTTCTATTTTGTTTTTAATAATAAGCCACTCGAGAAGCGAAGAAAAAATTTTGCTTACTAAACGAGTAATGAAAAGTTCTTAAAACCCAAACTCTGATCACTAGGATTTATGTAAAGGGTTTTCCAATAAGAGGTGTTAATTTGATATTCAAAGAAAAATGCTATTTTTTAATATAAATGATCGCAAGTTTATTTCGTTATAAAGAGGAAGGTATGCCGTTAATAGTGGAAAATAACACCAGGTAAATGACCATGACCACGCTTAAAGGACAATATACTTTTCATGAATTTTTCCATAGCCGAATTGCAAAGTGGCATAGGGCAGCTATGTCCTCGATAGCCTCACGAATTCGATCTTTGAGGTCTTGAATCGACTCTGGGCTGTTGGCGTAGACCTTCTATTTCAAGTGACCTCAAAGAAAAAAAAACACCAGTCTAACGGTTAGACGCGATAGAAGTGAAACCTTCCGTAAAACAAACTGAGAGAGAATAAGACAAAAGCAGCATTAGGAGCAAGATAATTATAGGTTCATTATAATATTGCTATAAAGTTCATATTTTATTTTCTTCATTTTATTATTATTCATCCTCAATGTTTTCAATTTCAACAAATGATACGAGTGGCTTATGATAGCTAAAATATGATACAAATGCTTTGGTTTCGATGTTGTCAACATATCTTTGAAATACCGCGTCAATGGTTGTTTTTGATCGTGTTGTCGATTCAGTGCGATTGTTACACATTTTTAAATTGAATGTTGTATTGAGAAAGTCAATTGAAGGAACCGCTGTGTCCAATGCAAAATTGACGTTAAAACCGCCATTTAAAATCATTGCAACTTTATCGTAATCTTTTCTAAGTATCCGCGATACTTCTGGTGTATACTTTATTAAATTTTCGTGAATGAATTCCGTGATGCTATTTATTGATTTTTTTTCTTTCGATATTCACGACACTTTTCTGCATTATTTTTCGGCATAATTGCGGTAAATATTTAAAAATGAAAATATTTACGAATATAAAAATACACACGCGGTTGCTATTATGAGCGTCCCCAGCAAAACCTGCGTGACCGAAACTGTAACACAATTACATTTTTTTGAATGTTACAAACACATATGCACGCAGGTTTTGCTGGGGCGTGACCGAAACTCTAACACAATTACACATATGCACTCGTATTTGTTTGAAAATCGACTTTTTTTTTTGGTTCTCCGTCACCTTTGGAAAATGTGTAAACAGTAAGCAAACTTTATTCATATATTTTTCCTCATTTTTGCATCAGTAAAATTAAACAAACGCCGTAGCCGAATGGGTTGGTGCGTGACTACTATTCAGAATTCACAGAGAGAACGTCAGTTCGAATCTCGGTGAAAACACCAAAATTAAGGAAAACTATTTTTCTAATAGCGCTCACCCCTCAGCAGGCAATGGCAAAACACCGAGTGTATTTCTGCCATGAAAAAAAGCTCCTCATAAACATATCATAAAATAAAATAAAATAACTATAAAAAAAAATTTTTTCTTGTGATTCGAACCAAGGATTTTGGATCGGAAGCTCACATTGCTAGCCGCTCGGCTATCGCGCCATGCTGTCGGCGCTGGCCTAAAAGTTATTTAGTTCGTCGCTACGTGTATATGTAATATTCGTAGCCAAGGGTGTCGCTTTTTTCGTTTCACTTTTTCTCAAATCACTCCCAACGATTCTAAAGAAGTTTTCACTTCAAAAAGTCACAAGGAGTTAAATCACACGACCTCGGTGGCCAATTGTGATCACCTCCTCGAGAGATAACACGGTCCGGAAACTTTTCCCGTAAATGATCAATGGTTTCGTTGCTTGTGTCACACGTAGCACCGTCTTGTTGAAAATAAACGTTGTCCAGATCAATACCATCGAATTCCGGCCATCGTTAATTATCTCTCGATAGCGATAGATGATAACACCTGTTATTGGAAAACCCTTTATTATGTCTATGGCACCTAATCTCTTGGCTCCTGTTAGTCGAGATCAAAAACAGTTTCTTGTAATTCTTGCTTTTTAATCTGGGATGCTCTCTCCAAGTTGTGTGTGGTTGTCTAATCTATCGTTAAAAATTATGTGATACAAAACTCTCTCATATTTTACTGAAAGCGGATGGCTGAACTCGTTCTTTGACCTGCAACAAAGCGAAATGAGTTCTACTATGAGCAGCTGACACAGAAAAAATAGTTATACCCAATGATCAGAAAGTACCAAGAAATCAAGGCGCATTCATTAAATGTAGTGGCGATGGACCAACAACAACGTTTGGTCCATAGAAATATCGCAACAAATGAAAGTAGAAAAGAAAAAGAAAAGGACGAACTAGCGAATGAAAAAAGCAAATTAACTGGTTTACCGATCGCCGATTCGCCTTGACAAGAATGATTGAAAACAAGATTGCGCCTTTCCATGTGCCGTGACGTCAGTACAAAATCGTAAACAAACAAAAAGAAGAGGAAGAATGAGTGAATCGCGGTTATACAGCAAATGGGCGTTTGGTGTTTAAAACTGACGCCAATTGTAGCAGCGTTAGTAGAAAACAATAAAATATGTCCACTAAGTATTGAGACTAACTTCAGACATATATTTGAGTGCACTTGTCATTCCGAAGTGTGCTAATACTTAAATGTCAAACTCATATTACGCGAAAGTTTCCATTCAAAATGCCGGACAATGTTTGGACGACTGTTTGGACGACTGTTTGGACGACTAGTACAAGCAAAATTCTGAAGTGTTTGAAGATAAACCAATCTCCCGTGCGATTATTTTTCGTGTTTTTAAAGATTGCCGGAATGGAAAAGAACCGAAAAATAAGGTTATACCGGGTCGCCCACCAAAAGTAAGTGCCGCAACAAAGAAAAAACTGCTGTCAAGTGCCAAAAACAAGGTTGGTCAATCAACACGCAAATTACCACGAAAATTTGGCATTTCAAAGTCTGGCGTTCACAATATTTTGAAGAAAAATAATGTAATTTATCGTAAACGTACGCGAGTACCAAAATATACAGCGAAACAACTCGAAAAAATACCAATTTTCTGACGTGCACAAAGTGTTTTGAATGTTAAAATTTTTTTTCTTCACTCGTCTTATAGTAAATCATTTCAAGAATGTTGTGTCAAAATTTTAAGTGGATCGGAGCAGAACTCTCAAAGTTATAGCCTTTGTAGGCACTCTACCTCGAATGCGGAGCATAGATAATTTTTCAGAGTCATTTTTTCAAACGCGTTTTTCCCGAAACGACTTCTTAAAAGTCGGTGCCAATCACAACGCCGAAACTATTCAACCGATTCTTTTCAAATTTGGCACACGTTTTCTAAATCAAAAATACCTCCCCCCCTACACTGTTTTTTTTATTTTTTTTTTTTAAGGTTATTTTTCACTTACAAATATGGCGAAATTTTTCGCCAAAAATGCTCGTTTTACGTTTTTTTGCCACCAAAACTACAAAAATGAAAAAAAAAAAAAAATGTGGGGGGGGGGAGCATTACGTCATACTTTAACTGAAAAATTCGACTTTTTTGGTTTCAGATGATTCTACGACGAATGCCGATTGGCACCGCAGAGCACCTCTCGAAAAACATATCTCCAAAAAAACTCTGTCATGGGCTTATTTGTCAATATTTTATTATCAATATTTTTTAAAAACTTATTGAAAAGATGTACAATAACATGCAACTGATTTTATTAAAGTATCTTAAGCCATATTTCTGTAAAAAATTCAAAAAAAAGTGTTTTTTTTTTAGCGCTAAACCCTACCACCCCCTTAACTGGGCAGTTCTCAAGCGGCTGGTATACGAAAAGGGCTGTGAGGCACGAAAGGAGCGACAGTTGATCAATCGAATCAAGCGAAAGTTGAAAGAAATCAATATAAGCACCGTCCAAAACTTAAATCGGGACATTCGCTCTACTCTACGAAAAATCGAAGACAATTGTCCATTGAGTGTAATCTAAATGTATTTTTAATATTTAACCAATCGACTGAAGTACCAAATAAAAATTATTTTTAAT
This sequence comes from Anastrepha obliqua, assembly GCF_027943255.1. Classification (NCBI taxonomy): domain Eukaryota; kingdom Metazoa; phylum Arthropoda; class Insecta; order Diptera; family Tephritidae; genus Anastrepha; species Anastrepha obliqua. The sequence continues at coordinate 24,141,885 of NC_072893.1, read as the reverse complement.
TCAATTGTTTGTTTTCAAATGGCGTATGCCAAAAGTTAGTCTCAATGTTTAGTGGACACATGTTAGAGTATTAAAATTTAATAAGTTTGGCAATTTTTCTTAATTTAAAAAATCACTAAAATTTTTTCCATAATTGTACGATATTTTTCTCATTGTTGCTTAAAAAAAATTATATACAAAAATTGTGGTTTTGATAACTCGTTTTCGGCGTTACGAGTGTGAACAATAAATATAGAGACAGGGTACTCCGTTGGCAAGAGATATTCCTCGTATGCTTATCCCTCGAGTGACAATAAATTCTGATAACTATTTTACTGCAGAGCGCTCTAATAATAAACTTACAATTCGCACCAGTGGCATGATTTCCGAATTCGATAAGAAGCTTCGCTGCTAGAAAACTCTTTTATTACCACATGGTGAAAATAATTTTAAAGAATCAGCTGAAATTTGACAGAGTCAGCTGATGGGCTGACATCACTTGAGGTGTATTTACAGGATATAAAAACTAAGATTGTATTGGTGATATACGAAAAAAATCAACCAATCACACTTCGTTGCCGTCTGAACAACGACTGATTGGTCCACTGTATGAATATGTGTTTGGGCGAATGTGGGAATATTTGTGAAATGATCGTGCAAAATTCGGCAGCCGAAGTTCCCCTCTTTCTTTTTTCCCCTCAATTTTCTTTTTCCCCATAGGTAAAGAGCAAACCTGGTAAATCTATCATCCTTGGGGATAAATGATCGTGCAGAATTCGGCTGCCGAATATCCAAGTGACGTGGCAGCCAAAGTTTCCCTCATAATTTTCTATTTCACCATAGCTAAGGAGCAAACCTTGTAAATCTTGCCATCCTTGCCAACATCCTGTTATTAGAAGCGACTTCGATTTACCACTTCTCGCTTTCAATAAGCGAAGAATTGTATGTGAAAGCAACAAAGTTTAGCGAAGTTCAAGAGACTTTAAATCAGCCGCTTAGCTCACAACATTCTTAGGCCACTGCTTCCAAGAATGAGAAGGATACTTTTTTTAGTATGTTAAGCATACTTTCAGGCGGGATGCTTTGAAAATGCAATGCTGCCAAATCATATGCAACGTTGGGTTAAATTTTACGTTGGGTTGTTTTATTCACTACTCGCTAGATGATTAGTGAATAGAAAGCAGTTATTGTTGTACTCGTATAAACATTTCTTCCTCATACTTTCGATCATCCTCATCTGACATGTTAAAACTCAGAATTGAAAATTTTAGATCAATTACAAGGTTCACAAGGGTCACAAAATCGAAATTTTTTTTCTTCACTCATCTTATAGTAAATCATTTCAAGAATGTTGTGTCAAAATTTTAAGTGGATCGGAGCAGAACTCTCAAAGTTATAGCCTTTGTAAGCACTCTACCTCGAATGCGGAGCATCGATAATTTTTCAGAGTCATTTTTTCAAACGCGTTTTTCCCGAAACGACTTCTTAAAAGTCGGTGCCAATCACAACTCCGAAACTATTCAACCGATTCTTTTCAAATTTGGCACACGTTTTCTAAATCAAAAATACCTCCCCCCCCCCCCCCCCCCACTGTTTTTTTTTTTATTTGTTTTTTTTTTTTAAGGTTGTTTTTGACTTACAAATATGGCGAAATTTTTCGCCAAAAATGCTCGTTTTACGTTTTTTTGCCACCAAAACTAATAGGACTATGAATAAGTTCGTGCGGTTTTACAACAGATGGCGTGATTATTATTCCATCGATCCACATTTCCAAACATTCATTGGAGAGCTACTGTCGTAAGGCACAAACGTCAGTATAAGTTTTTTATTTGAAGCGTAAACAACAATATTTTTACCACACTTGAAAATGTCGAATTTCGTGCCAAATAATGTGTTTTTGCGGGGAATTCTTCTTCATTATTTTAATATGAAGAAAAAAGCAGCCGAAAGTCATCGTATCTTGGTGGAAGTTTATGGTGAGCATGCTCTAGCTGAGCGAACGTGAGCGAACAGAAGTGATTTGCACGCTTTAAAAGTGGTGATTTTGGCTTGGAAGACGAAGAACGCGAGGGTGCGCCGCCAAAGTTCATGGATACCGAATTGGAGGAATTGCTCGATCAAGATCCGGCTCAAACGCAAGAAGAGGTTGCAAAAACTTTGGGAGTTGATCAATCAACCATTTCCAAACGTTTAAAAGCCATGGGAATGATCCGAAAGGTAGGCCATTGGGTGCCGTATGAATTGAAGCCAAGAGACGTTGAACGCCGTTTTATGGCATGCGAACAACTGCTTCAACGGCACAAAAGAAAGGGTTTTTTGCATCGAATTGTGACTGGCGATGAAAAGTGGGTCCATTACGACAATCCAAAACGTCGGGCAACGTATGGATACCCTGGCCATGCTTCAACATCGACGTCGGCGCAGAATATTCATGGCCTGAAGGTTATGCTGTGTATCTGGTGGGACCAGCTGGGTGTTGTGTATTATGAGCTACTGAAACCGAATGAAACGATTACGGGGGATGTCTACCGACGACAATTGATGCGTTTGAGCCGAGCACAGCGAGAAAAACGGCCGCAATACGCCGATAGACACGACAAAGTTATTTTGCAACATGACAATGCTCGGCCACATGTTGCACAAGTGGTCAAAACATACTTAGAAACGCTCAAATGGGATGTCCTACCCCACCCGCCGTATAGTCCAGACCTTGCGCCATCCGATTACTATCTCTTCCGATCGATGCAACATGGCCTGGCTGACCAGCACTTCCGTAATTACGATGAAGTCAAAAAATGGATCGATTCGTGGATTGCGGCAAAACCGACCGAATTTTTCACAAAGGGAATCCGTGAATTGCCAGAAAGATGGGAAAAAGTAGTAGTAAGCGATGGACAATACAGTATAATTCCTCTTAACCGGCTTCGCATTAACCGGTCGACGGATTAACCGGCCTGTTTACAACAGCCGAGCGCAATGCAATATTTTCCAAGAAATTCACCGGCGAGGCGATGCGGCTGGGACTCCCCCGATATTACGTGAGATCCCGGCGAAGTAAACTATAAACGATGTTACATAGGATTTTGTCGTTTGTCGTTTTCATCAATTTGGTTTATTTTTGCTGTGGGTACGGACATAACATAGTTCTTTCCTTAACAATGAGTGCAAAGCGCAAACGAATTGTGGTTTCGATGGATACACGTTTAAAAGTGCTAAGGCGGATTGATAATGGTGAATCTGTAGCGAAAATGTGTGCAGAATTTAATGTTGGAAAAAGCATTGTAAATGACTGGCTAAGAGATAGGCGTTCCATTGAGGAGTTTTGCTCGAAAATGGAATCTGATAATATAGAAATCTGCGTAGCCGTTGTACGAGAAAAAAACCGATTTGCGAGGTCGTCGATGAAGCTTTGTGGATCTGGTTTCTTCAGGAACGTCGAAGAGGTACACCGATTGGCGGCCCAATTTTGAAAGAAAAAGCTTTGGCTATCCACCAGAAGATTATTATTTGAGGTGACTTTGTGGCAAGTGATGGTTGGCTTAATCGATGGAAGAAGCGACACGGAATTCATTTCGCACATTTAAGTGGAGAAAAAATGTCTGCTGATACTTCTGGTGCGACAAAATTCAAGACTAAGTTTGGTGAAATGGTTAAAACAGAGGAATTATCTCCAGAACAAGTCTATAGTATGGACGAGACCGGGCTAAACATTAAAATGTTACCAGAAACAACTTTTCTAGGCAGTCATAAACAGTCCGCCTCTGGCTTTAAAAATAACAAAGAACGTATTACAGTGGCCGTTTGTTCGAATGCAGCAGGGACTCATAAATTTCCTCTTTTCGTTATTGGCAAGTCTGCTAAACCACGGGCATTCAAAAACTTGACTCCATCTTCCCTTCCGGTTTATTATAAGTCACAAAAATCAGCGTGGATGAATTCAGACTTGTTTAAAGAGTGGTTTAATTTGGAGTTTTTCTGCCCTCTTCAACGTTTGTTAAGTCTTGGAGAAAACTTTGGTCAGATGTTGAGAATCTAATTGTGATCTCGAATATTGCAGGGACTGAAGAAGAAGAAAACAAATCTACTTTACAAGACCTTCAAAAGTTATCGGGTAACGAATAATTACAGGTAGAAGATGTGGAAAATTGGATGGTAAACTGTGACGAACACCTTGAAAATGAATTTTTGAATGATGACGAAATCATAGATTTACCAAACAAAGAACAAGAGGAAGATGATGAGAGTAGTGACGTTGAAGAGAAGAAAACAGTTTCTCATGAAGAAGCCAAAAATGTGATGGAAATTGCATTGAAATACATTGAGCAGCAACATGAGTCAACAGCATTAGACGTTTTGGTGATTAGAAAATGGAGGGATGTCGCATTCAGAAATTCACTGAAGGTTAAAAAACAGAAGAAAATCAGAGACTTTTTCAAAAAATAATTATTACACTTATATTTTATTGATGAAACACATTAACATATGTAAATATGAAATACATAAATATGTAAAAAATGCTTCTTCATTTTTTTATATGTATGTATACAATATATTATACAAGTACACTTCGGATTAACCGGCCAAAACGGCAACCGGCCAGGTATGCAGTCCCGAGGTGACCGGTTAAGAGGAATTGTACTGTACTTTGAATATTAAATTTGTAACCATTTTACGTCAATAAAGTTTCAAATTTCGAAAAAAACCGCACGAACTTCTTCATAGTCCTATTACAAAAATGGAAAAAAAAAAATTTTATTAATGGGGGGGGGGGGGGGGGAGCATTACGTCATACTTTAACTGAAAAATTCGACTTTTTTAGTTTCAGATGATTCTACGACGAATGCCGATTGGCACCGCAGAGCACCTCTCGAAAAACATATCTCCAAAAAAACTCTGTCATGGGCTTATTTGTCAATATTTTATTATTAATATTTTTTAAAAACTTATTGAAAAGATGTACAATAACATGCAATTGATTTTATTAAAGTATCTTAAGCCATATTTCTGTAAAAAATTCAAAAAAAAAGTGTTTTTTTTTTAGCGCTAAACCCTACCACCCCCTTAAAACTTTGGATAAATTCATTGAGACTTGTGGCTCGGTGTCTAGTGGAGTCGCTCTCATAGGAAGAGCTTGATACGATGCATCGTTACGCTTTAAATTTATCATTTTATAAGCCCATTAAGAAATGCTGGATTTTTTCCGCAAATAAAATGATAAACAAAACCGCAACTTGCTGTATACTTTCAGGCGGCAAAGAGTGGTTGCTTAAGTAGGCCCGATACCACAATTTAGAGAATACCGGCGGTGGCGCCTTCCGAAAACCGCAAATTTGTTTAAATATTCAAAAATTTCAATAGGCGATCTTTCGAAAATGAGAAAATCTACCACTACAAATTTAGAGATTTTATTAAACTCAATTAAGTTTCCAGTAATAAGAGCATTTCGAGCATAAAGAGATTTTGAGAGACCAACATAGAAGAACTCCGAACTACGAAGAGCTCTGGGCGAAATATTAAAGAAAATCCTCTCAAGAAGCACCAGACAGTCAACCACACCACGGATCAAATCGAAAATGAAAGGAAACGATAAAATTATTCTCCTGTTCTGCAATGATTTTAAGTTAATCCATAAGCATCGCGCTTCATAGGATAGGTAGGGACAGAATCTGAAAAGCGTAAATTACGCAACGCGAAATGTAAGAAAAACTATGGCATTTTTTTCAGTAACAAATTTGAAAAATATCGTTTTAAAAGAAACTTTTAAAGTAAAAAATATTAATTTCATTCTTATAAATCAATATAAATAAGACTATATGTAAGACTATGCTAAATAAGTTGCTTATTGTTTTATAAAAATAGTTGAATTTAAGCAAATGTGTATATTATTGGATTTTAAATAATTCATAATATTAATAGCAAAAAAATAAAGATTTATAATGAATTTTATTTATTATATATTCTTAAAAAAAAAATCCTCTCAAATAAAATGAAATGAAAATATTGAATCTAAGTATTCTCTTCAAAAAATTTTCATATTATTTATATATATATAAAATAATAATTTATATATGTAATATAATTAAGGGGGAATGTCTAGCATAAATTTATTATAAAATTTTGAAGTTGTAAATATAAAAAAAAGGAATAAATTTTTCAAAAGGGTCATGCTAGTTGGACCCCTTAAACTTCAATAACTCTTAAATGCTAGATGATTGTTAAACTACAAGGTGGCGCAAAATTAATCAACGAATTTGGTTTTTGAATAACTTTTTTACTATATTAAATAAAAAACATTTCTTGAGTAATGGAAATCTATATTTTGACCTTCACGCGCTCCACTGCTTGTTTGCTTGTATACTCCAGTGGTCTAATTCACGGGTGTTAAATGTGATTGACGTACGACGCCATTTGCAAAAATTATAAATCTTCCGATGGCGTCATTAATTTTGCCCCTCCGCTCACCCGTTGTACAATAGGTCTGTTTTATTTTTCAGCAAGTGAGCATAAAAACGACATGCTCTCTCAATAGGGCGTAAACAGCCCAGCGGCACTGGAACACAGAAAACACCATTTTGTTGCTCAAAACAAAACCTCAAAGTTATTTGTTATTGTTTATACTTATTTTTAATTCCTCTTCTTATTGCATTGAACAATTGCCAACTCAATTTGAGAGATTTCACAAACTCGCCCGGACTTTTTTTTTTTTGTGTGCGACTTGGGGACAATGATAAACACAAATTACTCTCTCCAGGTGGTTCACAAGAGCGCGAGCGCCAACAAAAGAAACACATTCCCACGACAGTCGTTTCTAAGTTAGCCGAACGACCCGGATTTATATCCGACCAAAAGCTGCCACTCCACCAGCATTCCCCTTACATGCATGGGGAATATATTTTCTGCTACAACAACAGCAGTTTTGAGCACTCGCTTGTGAGTGAAGAAACCGAATGCATGCTGTGCATGTGAAAACATTTTTTTTATTTTTATTTTTTTTTTTTTTCAATTTATTAAATGCCTTGAAGTAAAACGTTTCACACAGATACATATGTATGCACATATTTATGCAGATTTATTTCCTAACAAAAATGTTAAATTTTGTTAGATTAATGCAAATATTGAACAAGAGAATAGATAGAAAAAAGTAGTTTGTAAACAAAAATGTAAGCCAAACTCTACAACTGTGGGTGGCACTCAATAGTCGATTGTTACAAATTCACTGAGAGCCAAATAGCGGTACAACGATATGCGGAATCTTCTCTATTCAGTCAGCAAGCAGTGCTCTCATACTCCGATAAAAAAATTATATAAATAAATAAAAATAAAAACAGGTAAGTTATTGTAATTTTTGACAATCGCTTTATTGCCGTTCTTTGAAAGTTCACTTTTTTATTCATAAATTATATTCTACATGAATGCATGTGTGTATGTAGGTGTTTTTATGCATTTATATGTGTATGCATCGTATATGCAAGTGTATTTATCTTTATATATGTATGTAAATATTTGTATTATTGTTTATACATATGTATGTGTTTAAACGATATTAGCAATGTTCGTTATTTTTATATGTATTTATATATGTATGTATGTATGTATGTAGATACAGTATGTACCTGGTTTAATGATAACTAAATTGAGTGGTTTTGGCATAAACCAGTAAATTTTTTGGCGTCCTTAATTTACAGTTGCTAAGAAAATATGATGGAAGGCGATATTTCAAAAAAGTATTATTTAAATATTGGAAATTGTTAATCAAACGTAACATAATATTTAAATTTTTAATTAAAAGGTATTATACATACATATAAACATATGCATGCATTTGTAAATATACACTAGCGGCAGAAACTAAAGCAACCAGCTGATTTACAGTACACAAAAATGTGAAAATAATTAAATTTTGAATTGAATACGAAAATTAGCTCCTATAAATGAAAAAAAAAAAAAAATTTAAGTTATACCAGAATTTTTGGATGGTCTAATTGAGTTGATTATTCCAAACCGACTGCCACAAAAAAATAACCTATACGAAAATTTATATTTTTTTGTTTTTTAAGACAAATAATTTTCAATTAGAGCGACGGAGTTCTCAAGAAATTTATCTGAAAAAATTTTAAAATCAGCAATGTTCGGAATTAAAAAAAAAATTGGAAAACGAGTAAGGCCAGAAGTGATAAATAAATTTTCGATTCTACGTAACCGGAACGTCCCAGATTTATATCGGCCAAGAACTGTAACTGCAGCACATTCACCGAATATGTAGGGGAAATGTTTATGCTGCTACAACAACAACAACACTAATCAAATTTCCAGGATCTGACGTCAAAAGGAGATTTAAATCCAAACCAAATACTTCATTGGTAAGCAGAAGCATTATGCGGAAACTAATAGAAGGTCCGACGACAGTCGCTTCTACGTAACCGGAACGACCTGGATTTATATCCGGCCAAGGATTGCGACTCCAGCAGCATTCCTCGTATATGCACGGAGAATGTTTATGCTGATACAACAACAGGAACAGAAGGTGGTCTCTGGCAACCAACTGCAGGGTCTAAACCTTAAAAGTACAAAATGTCTATCTTACAGAGAATGGGTGACTTCTGCAAGAGTTGCGAAGATAAAGAAGAAATTGAGTCGGTACAAAACCTCCGCTGTAAATGTCGTGCACTTCAAAGAAGCTGCGCCAAATATCTTACAAAAGCTCAATCAAGTTTCCTAGAAACTCAGCTAAAGTGACTCAAATTCTCTTCCACACGGAGAAAGCGTTGAGGAAGAAGCAAGCGTATAACGTCCGAAAGTACGAGAAACTGCATACTTTGAGTACGACGGTAGCTGAACGCGAGATTTCCAATCCATGAAGACCTTACAGGAGGAAATAATTTACCTTCTTAAAAAAATCTAAGTGGCTTAAATAACTTAGTTATGGGGGATGGAAATCAAATGCAGGTATTGGTTTGGGCCATCGAGTGTCTTGTCGTAGCTAACCTAAGTTGTCCTGGCTAACCTAACCTAAGCAGAAACCTGATGATGGGATTGTAAGTAATGGTGTGTAAAAATTTTTCCCACAGTGGAGGAGCCCCTTTATAAAACTCTGAACTCTTTGATATTTCGATATTGAAAATATGTTTGCTTATATGGCAACGATAACTGCTCTCCAATGGCCGGCGAAATTTTATTTATCCACTCCAAAATCTTTTGAGATACAGCAGGTCGTAGAATAAAATGAGTTAGAGGTCAGTAAAGGTAGATTCTCTTAGCAAATAAAGGAGTTTTTTTGGCAAATAAAAGAAGTCAAAGATCAAATAAGAGCTGAGTCGACAATAACAACTGATCTCAGGCAGTACATGAAAAGTTAATATAACAGCTACAACAAAAACAAATGGAAATAATAATAGACTGTCTCATCGACGTGTAGATATGTATAAAAATAATGATATGCTTTAACTATTTGGATAATTTAGGTTAGTTTTGGTCACTTTGAGAAAAACAAAAAGAATTAAAAAAAATTTATTAGTTATCGACCGTCAATAATTTTATATGATTTATAAATTTAAAAAATATGAAAATAATAAAATTAAAAATTTAAAAAAAAATTAAAAAAAATAAAAATAAAATAAATAAAAAATAAAAAAACAATTCGAAAGCCACAAAAAAAAGAAAAAAAATTAAAAAAAAATTATTAGTTATCGACCGTCAATAATTTTATATTATTTATAAATTTACAAAATATGAAAATAATAAAATTTACAAAATATGAAAATAATAAAATTAAAAAATAAAAAAAAATTTTAAAAAATTAAAAAAAATTACAAAAAATAAAAATAATATAAATAAAAAAATAAAAAAAAACACAATTCAAAAGCCACAAAAAAAAAGAAAAACAATTTAAAAAAATTAGTAATTATCGACAGTCAGAAATGTTATATTCATAAATAAAAAAAATTAAAAGATAATTAAAAAAAAAATACTATATATACAGTAGCTTTCACTGAAAATCGTACAACTATTTTTTGCAACGTATTCTGCTAACTTCTCAGAAAAAAATTTGGATAAAGCAAACTCTCAAACTTAGGCAGACAATTTGTCCCTCCCGACAGTCGGTTCTACGTTACCGGAACGACTCGGATTTACTATGTATCCGGCCAAGAACTGTCACTCCATCAGCACTCCCGTACATGGATGGGGAATGTTTTGCTGCTACAATATAAGTTAATGAGTTGTAAGATCTCGGTGCTATGGAAATCAGGGATCTTCTAAAATTTTTGAAAAGTTGGTACTAGGAAAGATAAGCAGAAATTCTCCACGCAGCATCACAATGGAATACGAGCACGAGTGTTTCCCATAGTGGGCAACCTAAGTGGCCTAACCTAACCTAAGTCTCAAACTTACAACAACAAAAATTAAGAAATATCAACAAGGTTGGACTTCTTAATGCAGAAAAGACTTTCCTCGGAAGGACTGTCGCTTCAACAGCATTGCTTCAGGATTTATAGAGAATTTGTATGCTGTTAAACTAATAAAAAAAAGTATACTTTTAAACTTGCATTTCTTGGGTTTAAATCTGATGAACATTTTTGTAATTCTGCTAAAATTTAATTGATTTTTTTAGTTTTTTTTTAAGTTCGAAGCTTTGTTTTTCGTGTTCTTTTAAATGAACTATATTTCTATAATGAATTCATAAAAAAGATGTAAGCATTGAAAACATTGCAAAAAAATTACGGTTTTTTTTTTTACTTTTTCAAATTTTTAACAAAGTTTTCAACTTTGATTTTTACTGTTTTTATGAAGTTATTTTATTAAATTTACTGAAGTTCTGGTTTTGCCGAGTTTTTAAATGTTTAAAAAAGTTTGATTTTTTTTTTGATGAATTTATACCTAATGAATTTAAAAAAGAAAAGTCAATACTAAGAATATTGCAAAAAAGTAGATTTCAATTTTTTTTGTTTTTTTTTTTTGTTTTTGATGAACTCTATTTTTAAAATGAATTAAAAAAAATATATTATTTTTTTTTTTTTGGTTTTTGGCGAACTCTATTTTTATAATGAATTTAAAAAAATATATTAAGAATATTGCAAAAGAGTGCTGTGCGATTTTAGTGACAGCCACTATATTTTTTTTTTTAATTGGAGCGGCTGTCGTGAAAAAAAGAATGCTGAATGAAGTTGTTGTTTTGCCGACTTCTTAAATGTTTAAAACAGTTTGTTACTTGGATTTTTACTGTTAAAAGAACTGAAATTTTATAAAAACTTAACTAAAAAAGTTTACATTGATGTGAAATGGTTGTAGTGCCCCGTCTAGCACTCCTCACGTAGCACTGAAGCGCCGTTTTGAGAATATTGCAAAAAGAAGTGCTGCACCATTTTCAGTGACTGTATTTAAAATGAAATCGGTTCTCGTAGAAAAGAAAATGCTGAAGTTGTTATTTCGTCAATTTTTTAAGTTTTTTTTTTTTAATTTGAGATTTTGATTTTTACTATTTTTTCAATGATAATAAATGAACAAAAAAACAAGTTAACAGTGAGAATATTGTAAAAAAATTGCGTACGACTTTCATAGAATTAGCTTTAAATTTTTAAAAAAGTTTCAAATTTCATGTTTACTGAATTTCTTCTTTTTTTCAATAAATCAACAAAAGTAAGTAAACATTCGCGCTTAAAAGCGAGTGCTGAAGTTGCTGTTATAGTCGTTTTTGTTTTCTTTGCGCAATTTTTGTGTAGCTGTAAAAGTTGTTTTAGTTTCTGCCACCACATTTACAGATTTTCACATTCCGCTTTTCTAAATTCTTACGAAGCTCTTGATTCACTATTCATTTTTTTTTTTTTTTTGTTATTAGCATAGCTCATCGTCAAATATGTATGTAATCAATTTTATTAATTTCATACTTCTTGCTTTCTTTAATTGTTGCCCGCCCATTTTTTAATTATTTTATTTTCATTTTTTTTCCGCTGATTTTCTCCTTATGCCCCCCCAAAAATTGTTGAATGAGTGTATGTAATTTTTTTTTTTTAAGTATTTCTATTTATATGATTTGTATTTTTTCTTAATATTTTATTTTTTATTTTAATATACTCAAATGTTAAGGCTTTTCCTTTATTGCTAAAACTTTCTTTAATTTTTTTGTAATTTAGCTTATCAACTAGATTCCTCACTTTCACTTTTGCATTTGTTCTCATTTCTTACTTTTATACTTTTATTTCATTACATGTGAATTCTTGAATTCTTGAATTCCTTATTTATTCAATATACACATTTTCTTAAGCTAGTAAATATTTTAGTATTGTGTTTCGCATTTTTTGTTTGTCTGTTTGTTTTTATTTTACTTGCTTATTTTTATTTTTATTAAAAATAATTGTTTGTTTCATTCATTATTGGTTGGTATAACGCAGTCTTTACGGCAAAAAAGAAAAGCAAAATTATTTGATTACAAATATCTAATGTATTCCCTTCTTTTCAATTATTTCTATTTATTTATTACAATTACAATAGTTTTGTTTCTGTCAGAAAACATTTAATTTTACAAATAAAATAAATAAAGCTAGATTTTTCAGAAAAATCAAAATAATTACATTTTTAAACAACTAAAAAAAAGCATTTTCTTGCAATATCAATTATTTTGCCGAAATAAATTTGTGTTTCATTTTACATTAAAATTAAAAAAAAAAAAAACGAAAATAAAAACTTCGAAATATTAAACTTTTCGACTACCTCTTTTGTTTTTCCGATATTTTTCAATTTTTTGTTCATATGTGTTACTCTATAATGGTTTATATGTGTTTACATTTTAAGGCAGTTATTTCATTCCTTAATAATCGTTTATCTGATTATGCATACAGTAATGTATGTTTTTTTTCTTCTTTCCTCTTATTTTTGTTTTCTCTCTTGACGAAAAGCGATCAGTGATAACAGAGTTTTTGTTTTATTAGCGAGAAATATTAAAGTATAATATCTACAAATCATCCGAAAATATTGAATTTTTTTTTTCTTCCAAGTGTTGAAACCAAGCAAGTTGGAGTCAGGAAAGCAGGCGTGTGTGCGTGTACCTGTGTGTCTCTGTGTCTCTCCGCAATTACGGAGTGTGAGTAGCAAGCGGAGGAGCGCAGCGCATAAGCAAGAGACAACAAAACTATGACCTATATGAACAATTCAATTGATTCTCAGTAGCCAGCGGAGGGGTGAATAAGTAATAGGGCAATAAAATTATTTTCAGTAAGAAAAATTCAGATAATTTTCAATATCAAGCGGAGGTGCGCATAAGCAATAGGCAATAAAACTATTTTGAATAAGAAAAAAAAATAATTCTCAATATCCTCCGAATGGCAAATGCGCGGTGCAAGAATATACATGTAAAATGGCACAGCTTTGCAACCATTGCAGCAGTGAAACGCTTGATTATTAAACTACAAAATAAATATTTCTCTGGAACCTGTGCCAATCGAATTTTCAGTATAATTGCTTTATACAGTGAATATATTAACATATTTCTAGCTCAATAATAATTTTTAATTTCTTTAATTTTTCCGCATACGCACTGTAGACCCTACTAGCCAGTGTGCTAATTAAGTTAGGGTTATATTGTATATAACCTCTATAAATAATAATAATAATAATTTTCCCGCATTATCTTACTGCTGCACCGTTGGGCCGCCACTTATTATGCCTGATATTGTCAATTTATTTCTAGTTTTAATTTTTTCAAATCTTTCTTCTCCGTTACGCTACATTTCCTGTGTCTCGCATGAACAAAATAAAATGCTTGCCCTCTCCGCTTTTAAGTTGCACACTAATTATGCTCACATAAGCCGCATTTGCCCTGACTTCCAACCAACAATTGAGTTTAGATTTTTAACTAGAAAATATGCATATAAAAATATTCAGTATGATTTTGTTCGGAAATCGTTAAATGCAAAGCAAAAGTTGCTTTTATTTCTAAACGTTAGCAAATGAAAATGTTTCATTTGCGCACTTGGCCTTTGTCACCTATGTACATCTTAACTGTGGTTTATAGAGAAACAAAAAAAATTATGATTCGTATTTTCATCTCGAATTTCATACGAGTATTTCATTTCAGTAGCGCAATTTTCGAAAATTTAGTTTACTAGAACGACTAGGCCAGCAGCTGTGGACTTCTGACAAAGCAAATTTTTGGGTTTCAGCGTCAGTGCTTTGTTCAGTTTTTGCTCTTACAACGAAAATTCGTGGATGTGTAAATATTTTTACAATTTTTGCTAAAATAGTTACCAAATTTTTGTTCAAATAGTTACCAAAGCTACAACTGTAAAGGACGAACTGTTTAAACATGACATAAAAGCCTTGTAATTTGTTGCTTGACAGCTAGAAAATGCCAAGTCCAAGTTAAATTGTGGGTGCGTGTTTTTTTTTTTTTGTTTTTTTTTTTTGCAAAAGTCCACAGTTGTAATGTTGATTTAGCGCTTTAATTTGAAATGATTTTTTTTTTTTTTGTTTTTATTAGTTTTACTTGTACATCATACTTCTAAAACTTGGATTTTTCTCTCTTAGTTTTTTTTTCCTAAATTATAAAATTGGTTTTAAGCAGCAACTCGCCTGTTTTTTTCTCCTGCTTTTTTGTTCTTTTTTGCAATACGCAAATATGATTTGTTTATGCTTTTGATTTTTCTTTTTTTTTAACTTGAATTTTACACCTTTCGCTTTTCATTCTTGCAGGCCACTTTAATTATTTATTCTTTTTTTTTTTTGTTGTTTTAACAGTTTTTCATTAAATTTATGTCACTCAAATAATTGCATACACAAATTAGACGTATAATTTCTTAACAATTCGAGTAAATCTTTCCTTTTTACATCCTCTCTAAAGAATTTGGTTTTCAAGTATCGATAAATTTTTTTTTATAACTAATTTTTTTTCTAATTTTCATATGTATGTTTAGTATATGTTTGTATTTATGTATTTATATATATATGTATGTAGTATGTGTCGTTCTCATATGTATATGTTGTTAGTGTGTGTGTGAATGTGTGTGTGTGTGTGTGTACATGTGGATTTGAATACGCTTGTTTTGTGTGTGTGTGTATTTTCTCTATATATAGATTAGTATATATAGATTTGTATGCATTTAATTATTATTGTTTTTTTCTTTTAATTATCAAATACTAAAAATGCGCACACGGCCAATTATTGCGAAACTAATTTGAACAAAAATTATAATAATTAACAGAATAACTTCCATGAATTCAATGCATTCTAAATGAAATGTGATATTTCTGCGGTAGTTATGCATTCAATCCAATGCACATACATACACAACGTATGTATGCACATATACATATACATATATGCTATGAATAAAATTAGTGAATGATTGCTTTTAATTTCAACTAATACGATTTGCAATTAACTAATTTGTTTATTAATTATTCTTTATTTGTGTATGTGTGTGTAGTAAGTTGAAAACTTTTAACTTGCATATATGTATTAAATAAAAAGGAACAAAAATGTATAATTCTTAAAGTTTGATTAACTCATAGTGCGTAAATACATACATATTTGCGTATATATTTGATTAGGTAAAAAGCATTAGCAAGCAGTGCAGCGCTGCACTGCCCTATGCCAACACTTCTTCTCCGCACGCTGTGGTAGCAGCATTCCCCGCCGCACATGTATGGGGAATATGTACGAGTATGCTGCTACAACAACAACACGTATTGCGCCGCTACTCCGCTTTGCGAGTATTGATTGTTACACACAAATTTCAACGCAAAAGGAATCGAATACATTTATTCAAAATTTACACACACACAATTCATACATTTGTATATACATATATATGCATTGCATGTGGTATGTATGTGTGTGTGTGTGTTTGTATAGTGAGTGTTTGGGAATTACGCAACAGGAAACTGTCAGTTGGCAGCACGTTGAATTTACTGGCATATAAAAATTACTTTTGTTTTTGTTTTTCTCTTCAAGACTTCAGCCGTGTGTCTTTGTGTTTTACAGCAATGCAATGAAAGGAAACGCCAGCATTAAACACTTTAAATTAATATTTTAATTAACTTGCACACACAAATTTTGGGCTTTCGCTGCGTAGTGGTGGCGCATGCAATTTGTTTAGTCGCTTTGAGAATTAGTGTAATCTTTTTTATTTTTATTTACTTTTTTTTTGTTTTTTTGTTAATACAAAAACCTAAGCATTGGCCATTTTGCTAAAGCCGACGACTAACTCGCTAATTCTTCATGGGCAAGCCTTGCCCCTTATGGGTGGTGGTAGCTCATCAAACGGTAGCGATTAAGGGGTGAATTTCCTTTTTGTAATTGCCAAATACACGTAAAGAAACACACACAACGAAGCTTGCCGTTTAGCAAATTGAGACAAAAGCGCGCGGAGCTACTGTTCATTTTTTTTTTTTGTGTCTTCTACTTTTTGCAAAATGGCGCCAAACTGTTTTCGAATTTAGCACTATTCTCTAAAAAACTGCGCAATTCCCTCATAATGCCTTGATTGCTAGCGTAACACCTTGCCTTCCCTACCCCTCCCTAGCTGTATACTGCAGAAGGTTCATTATTTACTTATTTTGTTTTTGTGATTTTAAATATTAAATTGTTTTAGTGATTATATGTACTTAGTATAAATATAACAAATACAATGTATGTTTTTGTGTGTATGCTAAATATTGTAGTCTATCATTTTTTGTTTTTTTTTTGTTTCTTTTTTTTCGTATTTGCTTTTAGTTTGTAGGTAATTGGTTTGAGTGTGACCAGATAAGTGAAGATATACATATGTACTCGTATTTTATATAAATTAGTACTTTTAACTCTGTTTACAATAACCGTTATTTGCTTTCATTCCTCTGCAAACCACATAATTGCGATTTCTTTGCTTTTTGTTTGTTTGTTTGCTTTTGCTTTTGCTTTTGTTTGTTTGATTGTTTATATAATTTATATAAATTATGTTACATGTCTTATTAAAATAGTGTTAGTTGTTAGTTATGCCCATTTGGCTATTGGCTCTTGGCTGTTAGCATAACAGATTTGACTGTCTGTCTTCTTTGATTGCCATTCTATGAAAGTAATAATAATGATTACTGCTACATACATCATTAAATTATATTACTAAACTAAATATACGCATGTGTGTGTGTTTATACATATAAATATATATTTATATATATATATATAAATGTATGCGTGTGTATGTGTGTGTGTGTATTGTACATCAAAGCACTTTCTCATTATAATTGATGCTTTAAAATAATTGAATTAATTAATATAATTAAGTATAACTCGAATTGATTTAATAAAAAAAAAAAATGTTTGTTATTACAATATTCATTCATTTGAATAAATCAATTGAAAATTTTTTACAATAGCTTTCCTTGCAATACAATAATACATAAGTATATGTATATAGGTATGTATGTGTATGTGTATTTCTTGTATCGTACATTTAAAATAAGAACTTAAAACGAATTCATGCTAAACGTTAGGTAAATAAAGTGCTATGATCGATCGATTAATAAATTATGTAACATTCTACGATTCTTCATAGTGAATAAATCAATTATGTATATGTGTTTGTTGCGGTGGTTTTTCTTTCTCTTATGAACGCAATTTATATATGCATATACATATATGCATACGCGTATACATATTGGTATGTATGTATATTAGTCATCATATATATGTATATGTGTGTATGTATGTTTGTATATAGCTAATAATTCTTAGAATAAATAACCAACGAGCAGCAAAGCCGTTTCTGAACAAATAAACTAATCAGTGAATTATTAAAACTAAATTTACGCGCAAAAATACATTTACATACGAATAATCAGAATTAATCAGTAATCATACAAAAAATTGTATTCTTTATTCTGTTTAAATTATTGTTACATGGTAGTTGTTGTTGCTGTTTAGTGTTATTTGCTTAATTCTTTAAGTGAAACATTTTTAATTTGAATGTACTTTCGCAATTTTCGGTAATCTGATGTTGTTGTAGATCTTTGTTGTAGCAAATAACGTTGGTAACTAAGCAAAGCACACTGGAAGCTAAAAAATATCTAAAAGGAGAAAGGGGAAAAAAATGAATATATTATAATGAAATTCCATTGAATTATTGAATATTAAATATAATTTTAAAAGTGTAAAATGTGTAAGCAAAAAGGTGTGTACAGTATGGTGCATCACTCATCGGTAAAATTTTTCCCTTTCAATTATAAAATTTCTTATATTTTTTGCAAGCAATTTCCTCAATGAAAATTATAATATTTGTAATTATTTTACACTTAACGGATTAGGGGTGGTCAGAATTTTCGAAATATTGGAGTTTTTTTTCATTGCTTAAAGCATAATATCTTAAAAATATTGTGTGAAAATTTGAAGTGAATCCGACAAATACTTTTCGAGTTATTCAACAATTGAGCCGCTCAGTGCACACATCGATTAACTCCATAAAACAAAAAGTTGAGAAACGCGATGATGTAATGTAGAGTATATTGTTTTTAAAAATTCCTCTGATACTATGAATTCAAATATATAATGTGGAATGCATAATTGCAGATATAGCTTTCATCTAAAGGTATATAAAATTAATAAGAAAGAATAGCCAACAAACAATTGTCAGTAATGTTACAGTTTTTATGTGACTGATGGAGTTAATCAATTTCGCAACTGAAAAAAGTAATAAAGTTAAATTTAGTCTTTTAATTTTCAAGTTTTTATTACAGAAAAAGTTAGTTATTATATATTTTTATCACAGCTTTTCCATAAAAATGAATGTTGGAAGTTCGGATATAAAATAATTTTCGTAATTAATTTATAGCAGCTTTATATTATTCTTTGGGATGATTCAGCAATATTATAAATAAGGTTTTCTTCATCAGCTGTATGCGAGGATTCGTCATTTCGATTTATTGACAAGTTTTTATAGTAATCGTGTTTAACAGGAGGAATGAATTTTAGCAGGTCCATCATGTCTCTCCATTGTTCCTTTGTCACAGTTCTACCTTTAGGTTATAATAAAGGCTGATCTATATTTTTCAAACTTTGCGGTCTACCCACTAAAGATTTTCTTATATTAATGGCTTGAAATTCTGTATCTTCATTATAGTCACATTTGAATTGTATGAGATAGGGTTTTTACCTTTCTAACTTTATCCAGCGTATTTTAATCCAATTTACTGGAAGCCCTGTGACGGTTACTTTTCTGTTAATGATGGACTGTTCTATAGGTTTTGTTGACAAAAAATCTTGGTGAGTCATTTGGATTAGATGAAACGGCGCTTTCTTTTTGCATGTTTTGATTATATGGTGAAAAAATGTTATGCTTTTGTAAATTTCGTATCCATTTAACAGGATTACGACTTCTTTTTCTCCCAATCAATGTGTTTGTTGGATTTGTACTATTGCAATCCGATGAATCCGCGGAAAACGATAAACGTCTTATTAACCCAGAATTTCTGTTGATAAATCGTATTGAAGAATCATCCCTGCTTTCCTCACTCACCTTGATTATAATGATATAATATTTATTTCTTCAAAAAAAAATCTGGGAGTAATGTTGAAAAGACTAAGAAGTACACAGTAGCATTCAGCGTGAGAGATCATTGCTATAATAACTACCGCTTGCTTTGTGCTTCTTTTTATCTGTTTACCGATGGGATTTTATTATGTATATTATTGAGAGGGAGAGGGCATATTCGGCTGTTTAAAAACAAATAAGACGTTACAGATACGGCGTTACTGAAACGATTTATATTAGATTATGGAGTTAATCGAAATAGCTTCTGAAATAAATTACTTATTATTCAGTTGCCAAAAAAATGTGCCATTTAACGGTGCTAATATTTATTATTCAGGAAAGTTATTATAAATATAAAAAGTTATGACTATACCAAGGGCTTTGACACTTACATTTAAGATTTTTCATAAAGTGGAGTTAATCGATGTGTGCATTGAGCGGCTCAATTAAGAAAGGGCAAACTTTAAATGCGTTTTTCTCAAAACTATGTTTTTGAACTAGTGATCACTGGAACTTAAAAACCGCTTGGTAGATTTCAATAAAATGTATACTGCTTTCTAAAAACGTAAAGAACTCGTGCCTGATCGAAGGTTTTTTTTTAATTTCGATTTTTTTAAACTATTAATTGTCGGTGTTTGTTGTTAATTTTGAAAAAAAAACTTTGATCAGGCAAAAGATTATCTATTAATAAAACTAATTTCTCTTCTCCGTTTGATTTGTGATGATCACCGCAAGGGATTTCTGGAGAAACGGACTCCACACAAACAGCGATTACTTTTAAATTATTAATTTTTTTTTTTTTTTTGAAATTTTGCTAAAGTCAAGTCGAAACATGATGTATTAATGCTGTTTTTAATTTTGTTAAATAAAGCAATTGGCTATAAAAAAAAATTATTGAAAATCATCATTTTTTGGCCCTCTGACTACCCCTAACCCCTTAAAACGACATGTAGGCGCGTGTTTTGAAAAACCCTTTTCTTTGACTATCCCAAAATCCAATGGCGGTTCTTTCATTTAGCAACCTTTTGGCAGCGAATAGAAAAATATCCCACTTTTGATTTTCTAAAACTCTTGTGTGTCATATAAATTTTTTTTAAGCTAGCATTTTATATATGAAGGCCTAAATATTTTTGCGTTGCACAAATGTGAATAAAACTACTGTGATATATTATAAATGTGTCATTTCGCTGTTCATGCACTCACATACATACGTAAGTGTAAATGTTTATATGTACCTATGTATGTATGTACTTATGTATGCAAATATGCTCATGAGTTGTATGTAGTCTGCAGACATAAGTTTTATCTCATTGCCAGGGCTTACCTTAAAAATAGTTGTAGTTATTTGGCTCACAATTCCCATAGTAGATCGCAGTTCGCAGACTCCTCAACATTTGCGTTCAATGTTTTCATTGCTTGTATTTTTTGCGCTGAACTCGAAACCTCATCGCCATCACGTTGGAACGTACATACTTACATATGTATTATATGTATGGTGGCGATGATGCGCCGATTGTACATGAGTTCTTAAAATATACGCATCTAAGAATGTGTATTCACACACAAAAATAGTAAGAGCAACAAATTATAATCGTCGTCCATGTTTTTTTTTTGTTTGCTTGTTGTTTGTTTGTTTGTTGGTTTCTTTGCTTAACAATAAACTCCATTTGTTTGATTAGTTTTGATTTGATTTGGTTTCTGATGTGTTCAAGTTGTGTTGTAATATGCAATTTGTAAGGCGTGAAACTGAATAGTCAATTCACTTGCTTTCCTTTGTCATTCGAATCATTTGTTACAGTTACTATATTATATCCTATGTAGTTTTTTTCTTTCTTTCTTTCTTTGTTTTTCTTCTTGTTGTTGTTGTCTTGTTTAATGCTTTTCATATTTCGTCTGCATTACAGCAATTTGTAGTAAACTCATTTTCGTTTTAGTTTAAATATTATTTTAATATACGATATATAGAAATTTTGTTTGAAACCATAATACTACATAATCAAACGACATGAATGCTTCATAACTATCCTCAATCAATGCGCATGCGTATCATATCTCTCATCTCTCAACTCTCATTTAAAGAACCTCATCCTCATCATCGGGTCCTTCAATCAAATCATCCGGATCATACATCACAATATTATCATTCTCCTTTGCTTCGGGATCATCAACTTCTTCATCGGCAACCAACGATCCGCCGCCTTCGCCATCCATTTCCACATCCAGCCTTCTGCGCTTTTGCTTAAAATTGTTAACTGCACTGTTACTTATACGCCTACGCTGCAATGTTGGCACACTTGGGGTAGTTTCAACGACATTGTCGTTAGTTAGCACCTCTTCCACATCAGTGGCATCGACCAAAGCGGCCTGCTGTTGCTTAATGCGCAACTGTTCCAACTCTTCGGGTGAACGTTTCTTACGAAACTCGTAGACCAGTGGGAAAATGTGTTCAATGGCAGCCTGTACATTAGCAACACTTGCAGCTAAATGTATTGCAAAACAAAAATAAAGATTTTTATGAAATAATAAAACCAAAACAGACAAATTTTAAATGAACTCACCCGTCACAGTAATACTGCCAGTGGAGAAGATCTTCAAAGTGGCCTTTGGATAGCGTAATTTATACGTAACACCGGGATGTAATTCGGGTTCGTAACTGGCCTCTTTCTTGTACTTTTCGGAGAAGTTTAAAATTTTAATGGCCCACGGCATGCTGCAGGTACCCAGGACATTCACCACTCGGAAATTGTGGAAACGCGATCGAAAGCCGAGTTTCTCAAGACAGCGAGCATAGCGGCGTGCAGCAATTTTTGCCTAAAAAAATATTCGTTTTTAATACTACTGAAGTGTCATCTTAACATAGGTTTTCTACATTCCAACGACAGTCGGTCTACGTTGCTAAAACGATACAATTGTAACATTTACATCAAGGCGAATCTATTAAAGGTTGTATCGGTAAATCCAAGGCGCAATCATTAAAGGTTGTGGCACTAGACCAACAACAATATTATGTACGTTTGATTGTCAAAGCAAAGTATTGGAAAACTAGAAAACAAATACGGAATTCGCGTGTTTCATTCTGAGCTGTCAGCCAGATGGTCACGGCGAAAGAAAAGAAACAAATCAGCTGATTTACCAACACTACCTTTAATAGATTCGCCTTGCGTTAATCAGATTTTTTTCCTTCGCCGTATTCAGGTGACTGTTAGTGCAGAATGAAACAAGGCGAATTGATTCTTTGTTTTTAACTTTGCCAATACTTTGCCGTGGAAATAAAATGTACAAAACATTGTTGTTGGTATAGTGCCACCACCTTTAATGAACACTCCTTGATTTATATGCCGCCAACTACTGTCCCTCAGCAGCCTTGATCAAAAGTTTTTAGGTTAGTTTTATGTTATTGCAAAAATGACAATGCTAACAACAGCTCACTTCTACGTCTTCAAGGTATTTTGAAAATTGATCTTATTTCTTCGCACTAATTTATAATAAAATTCATTTCATGCGGAAATTTGCGCATTTTAGGAAGAAGAAGGCCTAGTAATAAACACTTTTCACTCGTTCTCGAAGTAACCGCATGAAGCCGATAAATAACGAGTACTCAAACATTTGTTGATCGGTTTTTTCCTATTAAGCTTGCGTAAACCCGCTCCGACTCTCTCGCTTAATACAATGCTAAATGTGGTACCTCTAGACATTGCAGTCATAGCTGCGGCAACACATGCCACGATCAGACTGCGAGGCTCAGGCTACAAGCTCGACCTCAATTACGGGCGTTCAAGTATCCTTAGGAACTTTGGGTTTATCCCTTTGTCGACTGATCAATACGTACCACTGCTGAGTTCGAGTGGTACATTCTCCACTCACATTCCTTCAAAGGGGAAGAGTGGGCGGGGTGCAGTATTCGGAGGCAGTGAACCTAGTGAACCTGTTCACGGATGACTCGAAATTGGATGGAAGGGTTGGCGGAGTATTCTGCGAGGAGCTCCCCATTAGACTCAAGTTAAGGTTACCGCACCACTGCAGTGTATTCCAAACAGAGGTAGCGACAACTAAAGAAGCAACTGATTAGCTGCTCACTTGTGTAATACAGGGTTTGATTGAAAAGTAATGAGCCTTCTCGCGCGGAGCGTCTGCCAAGCGATCAACCTAATCGGCTGGTGGGGGAAAATGATCGTTGGACCTTCCCCTTCCACTAGAAACCGGTCCCAGTTCGCCGGCAACAGCGGTACAGTCAACATCGCTCCGCGCGTGAAAGCTGTTTTAAAAGTGTGTTAGGATTCTGTAGAGGCTAAAATGCAGCGATCGTTGGAGCAACGTTACTCGATCAAATTTTGCGTAAAGCTAAACAGTTTGTACCTCCAGGAAGCACTGTAAACGCGGCATTTTACAAAGAAGTGCTCCTTCGGCTGAAAAACCGGCCTCGTCAACAATTGGACCCTTCATCACGACAATGCGCCGGCGCACACCCCCTTCCTCTGCACCTCTGCATTGTCCAAGATGGGGGTTCCCACCCTCCCTACAGCCCAGACCTGTCCCCTCCGGACTTCGTCTTGTTGCCGCGCCTGAAAAGAAAGCTGAAGGGGAGGCGTTTCGACTCCATCGAGGCGATCTTAAAAACTGTGGCAGTCGAATTGAACGCGATTCCGGCGGATGAGTTTAAAAAATGTTTCCTGCAGTGGAAGGACCGCTACCAGCGGTGTATTGACGCTCAAGGGTCCTATTTTGAAGAATATTAATTGTATAAGCCAAAGGTTTAATAAAACTGCTTACAAAAATAAGGCTCATTACTTTTCAATCAAACCCTGTAACTGTCACGGAGGTTAATACCTACTCCGACAACCAAACGGATGATGGTGCACTCGAAACTGGTTAGGAAATATCATAGCACATTGCGGGAAAAACTGCGTGGCAGATGAGCTGGCTAGACAAGGGACCTGTGAGGTAGTTATCCCGCGCAACGAACGAGAGGATTTGGAGATCGAGAGAGCTCCTGAGGTTAACAATCCTCGTCAGTTGTATGGAGGATGAGGTGGAATCATCTCAGCACTTTCTCCTCAACTCTTCTTATTCGCAGGGCTAAGATATAAGTATCTTGCCTCTCATCTCTTTGCTATGCCTGATGATATAGCAGCATTGTTATTAAAAAGCTGACGAATTTCATTAGTAGTACGAAGCGGCTAACCGCTTCCGCGGCAAATCAGTCATCGTACCCCCACCCATTCTTGCTTTGAGCATGTCGCCCTAGGAGTTAATAGCCTCTAATCAAAACAACTAACATCGAGATGTTTCTGCATGATCGTTTGTGCAGCGTCTTTGAGTGCCTGACTTCCCATTCTGGCCAAATACTTTTTGTAACGGTACATGTCCCGAGCACATGGTCACTTAAATTAACAGCCATTCTTCAGCTACACTTCTCCAAATATGGGTTTTACGTACCCTTACGACACGCTGCACATTTTCCAATTTTTGTCATATTTTCATCACACATCGATCACTCTACTGCTTTGGAATTAATGAATGTTACAAACATTTTAGTTTTTTTAATTATATTCACCTTAGATAATTGCAATGTCAGGCTGACTCACCTGTTCTTCAGACGTAGCTCCCGTACACGTGATACGTCCAGATGACCAGATAGACGCAGTTGTATAAGGTCGGCGCAGCTTCATCGTAACCATACCGTTCTCTCGACGATACTCCACATTGAGACCCTTGAGTGCAATATCACGCAGATTCAAATGGCAACGTACGCTGAACGAGCAAACCACATTGTTAATGACAATATCGATCTCTGGTTCCACCTCAGGCTCAGTACTCGCGACTTCTGCGCTAGTTGAGCCATCGGCAGCTGTCGCAACAACCAGATTGGCAGTTTTGTTGGGTGCAACATGTGTCGCTGCATGAGATGTGGCGGGTATCGTGCGGGAATGGGCAACTATAGGTTTTTGTTCTTGTGATTGTCCCTGTTGCTGATTTTGACGCTGTGGATTTTGGCTTTGACTTTGTTGTTGTTGTTGTTGTTGTTGTTGCTGCTGCTGCTGCTGATGGTGTTGTTGGTTCTGGAACTGTTTTTGGGGCACTACAGCTGCCGTTGGCAACGTCTTCGGCTGCAGCGTTGCTGGTGAGGCAACTGCCACAGTTCCACTCTTATTATTAATGTTGCCCGAGATACTATTACTGTTAGGAACTAAATTGAGGCCACCGTTCACCTGGCTCCCACTCGATAAGTTACGCAAAGCGGCAGAGGTGTTGGCAACTGTTGTCGTTTTCGTTGCAGTCACTGTCACCGCATTGCTGCTGTGTACGTTAGGTTTAACTAGTTGTATCTTCTGTTGTTGTTGTTGTTGGTTTTGTGCCAGTTGCTTAATTTGTTGCAAGGCTGTAATATTTTGGCGTAGTGGTTGTTGTTGCAGCTTCACAGCTTGTATGGCAGGAGAATGAGAATTATGATTAAATTGAGACTTATTAGCGACAACGGAATTTGTTACGACAGCAGCCGCAGTCGCTGCAATATTCATCGGTGGTTTATTTAAAATTTTCGCATGCTGCAAACGTTGTGTAGTATTACCAGCAATGATAGTGTTATTGGAGCGATTGATGAGTACGTGAGTGGTACGATTGCCAGCAGCTTTTGTGGCAACAATTGTTGATGTTGTAGTTCCGGTGCTAATGCTAGACGTAGGTTGTTGCTGATTGCTGAATTGCGAAAAGTAACGGGTTGTAGGCACCGTGGAGACTATGCCTGTAGTGGCTGGTTGTTGCGTGTAAATTGTAGTTGTTGTACGACTATTTGGAGCTGATGACACCACATTGTTGGTTGTAGTGGTTTGATGTGCAGCAATTTGCTGTTGGAATTGCTGCTGGAAGCTACTAATATTACCACTACTAGTGCCCATTGTGGTCGTTTGGATAGGATGTATCGCAGGACTAGCTGTTGCTGCCACCAAGAAGTGACCTTGTGTCGGCGTAACACCTCCGCCAGCCGTGTTAGCGCTGGTTATCAATGCTAAGCCGCCACCGCTCGTGGTTACAATGCTACTAATCGGAAGGGTCACCATTTCGTGCGGCATCAAAATGCGTGCACCGGATGCTGCGTTTGTAGTAGCAACCGTAGCGTGACTTGAACCTGTTGATGCTAATTGTTGCTGTTGCTGTTGTTGCTGCTGCTGCTGTTGTTGCAACAATTGTTGATATTGTTGATAGTTTATGATACTACTAGCACCAGTTGTACCATTTGTGAGCACAATGGCCTGCCCTGCGGACAGCACTAGATTTCCACCCACGCCGCTGTTACCTAGTCCGCCCACATTTGATGAGCCACTGGCGCCAACAATAGTTGCGACCGTTGCTCCGCCAACCTGAGAAGTTCCTGCCCCAACGCCACTTACTAGATTGCCAACAACTATGCCTGCGTTGTTGACGTTGCTCCCGGGGTTGCCGTTACTACTCCCGCCGCCATTTATAAGAGTCTTCATGCAAGTAGCCTTATTCTGCTGCAACAACGTGGCCATACCAATGTTGTTGCTGTTAGTGATATACATTTGCTTTGTCCAACTCGTGAGTGTTCGGTTTTTGCTTAGGGAAATCAAAAAATATTCGTTTATATCACTCTTTTCACCCAACACTCGAAGACGTTGCTCCACCAGGTCACTTTTATGATTCCTGTAATTCAAGACAACTTTTATGTAGTGTGTACAGCTTACGATGATATGCTTGAAGGCTGGATTATTAGCTTGATGGTCTTATCAATAATTGTGTATGCATATATAGTTTTTTGTTTTTTTATTTTTTTGTTACGCCTGTCACAATTTTCCAAACTTTGCTTATGATGTCTTTAGTCCATGCGA
Organism: Anastrepha obliqua; assembly: GCF_027943255.1. Classification (NCBI taxonomy): domain Eukaryota; kingdom Metazoa; phylum Arthropoda; class Insecta; order Diptera; family Tephritidae; genus Anastrepha; species Anastrepha obliqua. The sequence continues at coordinate 24,114,566 of NC_072893.1, read as the reverse complement.
GGACAAATAATCGTTATGTAGTGTTTAATGTGTTCTTTATTGATTTGCCACTTGCTCAATTCTTGCTTTGTGTTTTGTATGCTACGTATTTAAAAAGCTTTTGGTTTTGTTTTGTTTCTCTGAAATAAATCTTTCAACTGTTTGTAGTTCATTCCAAATACTAGAAAAATTAAGTCTTCCTTTCTTTCTCCTTTTGTTGATTTCTCAAATATTTGTTGTTCCTTATCGCAGTCTGAAAACAAGAAACGGTTTGTGGTTAGAAATTGAAATTGATAAGTGAATTCAATAAAAAAATACATATATTTACAAGGTTTTTTATTCAAATAGCAATACCTCTGATTCGTTCTCAGTACGAAAACTGGGCAGTTATTGTCATTTTTTCATTCTGCCTAATTATTCAAAAATATTTTGAAAAATGAAAATAAGCAAACTTCAAATATGCGTACACCAACAAACTGGCTGATACATTTTGTATTATTACACAGTGAACAATACCAGCGAAAATTAAGCAGCCAGAGGATAAATACAAAATAAAAACAATGAGACACAAATTATTCAGAAAATGTATCCTTTCACCAGCAAAAATAAAAGCCAGTAGGCGACCCCTACACGTTCAACGAATAGCGCGATTTCTCGATCAACGAAACACAAATCGATAGTGATGGATCACGCTTCGCTCGCGGTGTACCCTTCACTTTCAATATTTAGCACGTCAGTATTTATATAAATTCTCTGTTGTGAGTTTCAAAGTTGAAAAATGGAACAAGAATATTCAAACAGTTTCTAATGTCAAAAAAAAAAAAAAGAATTTAAATAGAATTGATCGTTTATCACTGTCAACACTGACAGCAAGGCGAATTTATTACAGGTGACAGCAAACACATATAAGTAAAACCCTACATGTATTTGTTGTTGCGTTTGGTCCAAGCATCACGTCAAAATCAGTAATCAAATGTGTAAACATACCAATACATACAAACAAAGCATATCATTTTGACGTAAGCCATACCTACGGCGAAAAATTCAGCTGGGTGAATGCTGTCACCTTAATAAATCCACCTTGACTGACAGTGATCACCAATCCAGACTTAAATTTTTTGTAATATTGCAAGGCGAATTCATTAAAGGTGGTGGCGCTAGAGCAACAACAATGTTTTGTACGTTTGATTGTCATGTAGTATTAGTATTATAATAGTAGAAAAGAAAAAATGAATTCGCCTTATTTCATTCTATGCTGCAGTCACATGGACATGGCGAAAGAAAAAAAAAACAAATCAGCTGATTCACCGATACTACCTTTAATAGATATGCCTTGTAATATTGTTACGTTTTTATCAAAATAAAACCTCTTAATTATTCGTCTGAGTTCGATCACTAGATTATTAAATAACAGCTAAAAACTTATTGCAACAAAATTGGCTTCACTTAATCGCTTTACTTTACGTTTACACGCTTAAATTACGGCTGAATACCCTATGCCGTGCACTTCTGCTTAAATATATGCGCTTTATAATAACTATCGCAGTTTCTGGAATTGACAACTCGTTTTTTCTGACGACTTCTGTCTCGCTTTGTTCTACTTTGCCATCTGATGTCACGGCGAATTCATGTTTTTTTTTGTTGCTAGTCGGTTGTCAAGAATAATAGAGTAACAAGGCGAATTGAATGGCGTCTACTTTATTTTTCGCGATTTTGACAAGTCTAACGTGAGGCTCCTTTCCAATACAAAACAAACAATAGGAGGAGAGTATACATGTTTGTGCAAATTCAGTCATCTTTAATACAATAAGAGATTGCGCCTTACGAATTCGCCGCGACGTCAAGCTCCAAGAATATACAAATACAAATAAGAGGAAGGGGAATTACTTGTTTTGTAGTTTTGCAGTTTTGTAGTATAAGAAGTAGTTCGAATTATATGTTCGGTGAACGAAACACTAATCAAGTAAAAATAGTTTACATGACTGGCCCTACGCATCATATTCTTGGAAGTATGGCAAACGTTTGCTGACGCATCGTAATTTATTACAGTGAGTAATAGATTCAAAGCGAATTGGAATAGAATATTTGGCAAGTAAATGCCGTTTCAAGGTTTGTAAGAAAAAAATTAAATAATAATAACTGTAATGCCTAGCTAATATTTTTTGTAAGTCGTGAAGAGATAAGGAAAAAATCAACAAATTGTAAGAAAACGGCTGAAGGATAAGAGTCATCCGATTTCTAGATTAATCTCACATGTAAATGTCAATGCGAATGCTAACAAACACAACAACAACAAAAACCAAATCACTTTGACATTCATACCTCCAAATGGTAAGTAAAAATCAACTGCTCTACTGATACCACCTTGCATTGAATCGCCTTGTATCGTAATATTCGCCTTTCACTTACAATAGGCTTCTTCTTTTCGCCAAGCATTAGCAAGTGGGGAATAGATGCAGCAACTGGTATAAATGAACATATATTGGCAACACTGGAATAAAGCTGCCTTAAATTACATGTGTTTGTAAGATAGTGAGTTATACCACTCTGATGAGTCATGACCATACTCGCTTGCGGCGAATCTTACTCGATAACTTTGTTGTTGCTTTCGCATGCAAATTTTTCGTCAAGTTAATCGAGCATAAATATAGCAGGGAAATGCCGAATATAAGAGGCCTACTACTAAAGCCAAAAATAGGGATGGCGGATCAATCCCGATTGTTTGCAACTCCAAAGTGTTATCGTTTTCTTCCCTGAATTCGATTTTTTTCGTACTATCAAGGGACGAGGCACATTCACAGCGCAGCAACTGTAGAGCAAAACCAATAACAACGTGTTTTTTAATAATTTTTGAATTTTCTATCATTTCAATGCCATGATTTCGTTCTCTAAACAACAACAAAGTAATAGTAAATAAAGTTTCGACACTTTAGAGAACATATAAAACAATATAAAACAAAGTCGAATCAGTTGCTCTACTACTGCTACATTGTCCATATACCTTGCCAGGGAGGTAACTAATTTTTAGGGGAATAAAAACAGCTAATTTGAAATTAATCAAATTACACAGCTTCGATAAAAGATAAGCAAATAGCTAAAGTCTTTAGATCAAAGTTTTGACGGGAAGGGCTAAAATCATTTACTTTTATTTTTATAAAAAACATAACAACTGTCGATGTATAGCATAATTATGTGCCAGCCAAACTTAGAAATGTAGGTCAGAAAACACACAACAACAAAAAAAAAGAACAAAAAAAACTGTTTCGCCAACCAAAGTGTAATTGTAGTAAAACAAAGTAGGAGTGATCGGAAGTTAAATGTCGACGTAATTGTGAGAGAGATGAGTAAGTGGCACTAAAGTAGGAAAAAGATGTAAAATGAGAGACTTTAATGGTAGTGAAAAAGCAAATCTCCGCATACACGTGTTTTCATGCGATTGCTTCACCAAAAAGCGCTGCCCTCTTTTTATTGTTCTATAGTAAAAATGCTCAGCACAAAGTTCTCACCCGTGGCTCGAATTAGGCGCATTTTTTTTTAATCGCTACGGTTTCTGTATGATTGCACGCCCATTTACATATGTACATACATATACACATGCATACATACACACATATGTGAGTACATAGCTAAATACTCAACTTTAGCGATTTCCAATAAAGATAATATTAAAATAGTTTTTATTTTTACATATGTGTGTATATACGAGTATAAGAACGAGATGAGTGAATCTTAATTTTCTTCTCTATGATCTGCTCCATTAACAAAATGTCATAATTAAAACATTGACGTTTGATTGCATGTACATATGATCTACATACATACATACACATGTAAATTTATGCGGTCAATTAACTCGCTTTATTTTTATACATACAAACATATGTACATATATTGGATTTCGAGTATTTATAATAGCAACTGCGAGAGTTTTGCGAGCTGCGCAAAGTGCTCGATTTTTTTTCTTCTGCTCTATCAATTTGTGTCCGTATAACTGCTATGATGCACCTAATTGCGTCAGCGACTGCAACCGACCGAACGAAAAGTGTCATTGCAGCTTAGTGCTACTAGTCAAACGCGCCGCTGCAGCTACAACATCATAGCTATGACTGCGACGCCAACGCTGTTCCACTTTATGTTAGCATTTTTGCCCTTGACCCAAAATTGTGCACGAGTATGCGCAAACATACGAACTTAGTTACAGATGTAAACATCTATTTGTACATGGCAATTCTTTGAGAGCAATAATATATCGCGCAATATGCAAAGTTATAGGTGATTTTTCATTATGCACAACCAAATATGCGTTACAGCAGTTTTTTTGTACATATGCAATATTGAAAAATACGAAATTATTCTTAAGTTTCACAAATAAAATATTCAAATACCAACATATTTTAAAAACGAAATATGTATGTATGTATCTTAAAAAAAACTACAAATACCGAGAATTGAAATTTGACAGAATTGGAAGTGAAATGAAACTGTCAATAACCAGAATTTTATCAGAATTGGACAAGGCGAATCTATTAAAGGTGGTGTTGGTAAATCAGTTGAGTTGTTTTTTTTTCTTCCACTGTGTCCATGTGGCTGTCAGCTCAGAATGAAATAAGCCGACTTCATTATTTGTTTTCTAGTTTACCAATACTTTACTTTGACAACCAAACGTACAGAACAGTGTTCTTGGTCTAGTGCCTCCACATTTAATGAATGCGCCTTGATTCAAATACCAACATATTTTGCAAACAAAATACCTCAAAAAAATTACAAATACCGAGAATCGAATTTTATCCGAATTGGAAGTGAAAAGAGATGTCAATAATCAAATTTTTCATAATAATTTTAAGGGAGCTTAGAGCCAGTTCAAAAACTATAAACTCGGTTTCACTACCGTAAGTTCAATTTAGATTAATATTTTACAATTCATTAACCATTTTTGTAAAAAAAAAAATAGGTCGTTTTCTTAAATATCTAATTAATATCCTCTCTAACCAGCCGTCACTTAACCGAATGATGGCTCGAAATTTCTACATATTTAATTTTCACTAAGGTCTGGTTAGCAGATATCGGGGTCGTTCGCTTATTGGGGATGTTTTACAAAATAACTCACCAAACCCTATTGTGAAAATATAAAAAACAACAAGAAACGTGAGTATATAAAATTAAAAAAAATGCGTGTAGCGTAGTACGCATAACAGAAGTGAAACGTTCACGGCAGACAAATAAAGAGGGAGAGACCCGAGTGAGAATGAGAGAGAAAGAAAGAATGGGAAAACTTTAGTATAATGTATATCGGGGTATACAGGGATGTTCAGTGCAAGGTTCATTGTAAAACTGCAGTGGTTTTTGCTGTAATTTTAAGATGAGAAATATTTTTGAAAATAAAAACATACAACCCATTTAAACTTAAAAACAATGATATTAAGCGTATCACAAAAAAAAAAATAAAGTAATTAAAATTAAATTAAATTAATTAACACAGTATTTTTGCGTATTTTTTTTTTATTTTTGCGTAGAACTCCTTTCCGTGTTAAAACCATTGAACCCAAAATTAAAACATCATATGCGTGTATGTAGTAAGGACGCACAATAATCCCCATCCCCATCATTAACACTAAACTTAAATACTTAATTTTTGTTCATATTTTTGTTTCATTTGCAGGCATCCGGCAACACCATACTGTTGTCATTCCAATCTTCTTCTTATTCGCGTTTAAAAGTGGAAAGTGATTGCATGGACAAATGAATTTGCATTTAATTTTAATAAAAGCAATTCGAATATAAGCATAAAAATCAGTAAAAACACGCGTGTGAGTGTATATTTGGTGAATTTTAGTGAAGTGTAAAAAAATATATAGTGTAATGTGGCAAATTATAGTGAAGTTCCCGAGGGCATTTTGAAGGCAAATAATTACAAAATTATTATTTCCCGAATAATTTGCAGTTATAAAGAGTGTTCCTTAACACCTCACTAACATCTCCACCAAGTTTCATTAATAAAAACATTATAGTTTGCCAAAAATTGCCCAATATACATTGTTCTAAATTCCAGCCGAAAGAATATATATCTAAATAAATTTACAACATATGCAGAGAATACAAATAGATAAAATTTACAAAAAACGGAGAAGGGTCGACCGGTGTTGGTAAACGCCGGACACAAACCTTGGCAACAACGCGCACTACTCCGAGCGTTTATCATCCGTACAAATCCGACGCCGGAATGGATAGCACTTTATTATACGCACTAGCCAGAAAACGGAAATAAGCGCAAAAAAGTAGGCTCCAAAGAAAAACGCCAAAAAAATTGGGATCAAAAAACGCCCCAAACAGTAGGCACCAAGGAAATATAACTCCAAAAAGTAAGCACCAGAAATATATTTCCTACAAGTTTGCACCAACAAACAAGCGCCAAAAAGTAGGCAGTGTTATTTCTCACCAGAAATTAGAAACCACAAGGAAAAATTCAGGAAAAATAGCCTAAAGTATATCTAAGATATCTCTCTCTCTCCTTTTCCTCTTCGTTATATCTTTTTTCTCTCTCGGGGAACGAAAATGCCCAAAACCTTGCATGGCCTTGAAATTTTACTCTCCATTCTCGCTCGCCCTTCGACGCCCAAGAAGTTTCACTTCAAAAATCTCACCTGATATCTCTTCATCTACCCACGTCTAATAAAGTAAATAACGTACAATTGTACACACATATGGATGAATATATTTGCACATACTATATTTATGTATAAAGCAAAGAAAGCCTTTTTAGGTCAGAATTTAATAAAACTATTCGATATTAGCAATATTGGCCAGCATATAAGTAAATATATCTCTGTCCTGTCCTGCATGAATTTTAACGAAAAGTTACAAAATTGAGAATTTGAAAAATTTCGTTAATAACTTAATCACATAACATACATACATACATATGTTTTTATACATTTATCGGCAAGCAAATATCACTTGTACGAAGCATGAAGTGTGATTTTGAAAGTAAATAAAATCTAATTTACAAATGCATTATACGAAAATACATAAGTAAGAAATAGAAAAGTGATATGCAAATTTTTTTATGGTATCAAGCATTCTCAACGAAAATCTCACTTCAAAATGAACTAAGAGAAAGAGCAACAAACTTCAGTGCTCATGTACTTCTACGCGATTCATAGCTTTTCTAGCTAGTCCATTATGGATGTCGTCATTGTTACCATCCAATTGTTTCTATTACATAGCGTCGGTCGCTCTCTGAAGGTTCTATTTTTATAAAACTCAGCAATCTCATTGACAATACATCGCGGATAACAATGAAAAGAAAATAAGTTTATCAATTTTTTTTAATGCTTAGGAATTCTCAAGTGAATTCGCGTCTTTTAAATAAATATATGTATGTACGTACATACATATATTTCTTGCAAACATATGCGTCTCACCGACGTAGGCGGCGATGCTCTATAAAAGATAATACAATTTAAAAAAAAAATATGTAAATTGCGCCTAAGAAAACTGTCTCACAATAGTATTTTTTATACAAAATAATCGAAAGTAGCTATAAGTGCATAGGTTGTAAGACGAAACTACGACTTTTCGGTATCAAACGCAATGAGGAAACGATTTTTTTCTTTTAATTTATAGTGATTTTCAAAACGAAAATGTGGAAGCAGTGCAATACGCAATCGTAATATTGTAATTCAAGGCCTCTTCTATTCGCCATTTCCCCGCTCACTATCTCTATGCTCGATTAACTTGACGAAAAATTTGCATGCAAAAGCAACAACAAAGTTATCGAGTGAGATTCGCCGCTAGCGAGCTTGGCTATAGCTCATTAGAACGCACTGCCTTACCAGCACATGTAATTTAAGGCAGTTCTCTTCCCGCGTTGCCGCCGTATCTTCATTTGCTTTATCTACTATTCGCCACTTGCTAAGCCTTGGCGAAAAAAAGAGGCCTTCACAAAGCTAATCTTGTAGCTGCATTTGGCGTAAAAAGAGATTTTATTATCAATACACCAATCAACATTTATCGATTATGTTCGTTCTTCACTACGACACATCTTTATAAAGTGCTGTCCTTATTAAAGGATGAAGTTCGTCATTCAAAAAGAATATAAGTAATGTACGACATCGAATCATGGTGAAAAGATTTTTAAATCTATCATTCTTGAGATCAAATCATCATTCAACCCTCGAAATATGTTGACTAAAAATATTGAGTGTGCCCTTATTAATCATCGTGTTAGCTAATAAAAGAAATACGTGCAAGAAGGGAAGTAAACGGGCGAAGTAAAGGGTTGCCAAATAGTAAAAATATGTCTATTGCAAGAAATTGCAATTTGTAAGCCAGACGACTTCAAAAACTATTTAACCCTTTCGCAACAACTTTTTATTGCGTCATCCAAAAAATCCAAATTTTTGTCTGAGTATTTATTTTAGGACCAATAACAATACAAATAAATTTTTTTTTTTGTTAAGTGCTTTTTTTTTTAATGTTGCCATATGGCAACAAATGTTTTGTATTCGTTTCAATCGCAAATAAACTTCTTCTGCAATCTAATGCAAGTTAACACCTTACGAGAAATTTGTTGCCATATGGCAACAAGCTTAGTTTTAAAAATTAGCACAGCTTTTAAAGCTGCGAGCGAAAAAATATTTATATGCCAAATGACAGATTGAACATTTTTCTATATACTTTATTCAAAAATTGTTGAAAACATTTGCCCAAAATGCCTCAAAAATCTAAAAATGCAAAATACAAATTTCAGAGTGAAGTGCTATATGCCAGAAGGCTTTCTTTAAAAATGTTGTATTACCGATGTATAATGGGCGGTTATTATTTATTTTATTTCTGTTTCACCATTAAACTTCAATTTTTGAAAATATGTAACAAAAAGTTGATATTTTTTACAAGAGAGTGTTGACGGCCTTTTAAAGTTAACTGTTGCCATATGGCAACAATATCGCGAAAGGGTTAAGAGCGTCTAATGAAAAGAAAAAAGAGCGGGCGCCGTAGCCGAATGGGGTTGGTGCGTGACTACCATTCGGAATATTCACAGAGAGAACATAGGTTCGAATCTCGGTGAAACACCAAAATTACGCACACCACGAATAGGAGGAGGAGTTAGACCAAACACCCAAAAAGGGTGTATATATATATAATATATGTGTATATGAAGAGTTTGATTACTTGCTTTTTTTTTTTTTTTTGTAAAAAAACGTTTCGCTCATTTAAATTTTGCTTATTTCATAGAGCAAGAAAAATTCAACACAAAATATATTCATATATAATCCACTAAAACTTATATTCACCAAATCACTGTTCTATTGATGGCATCTTTCATCGAAGCGTTATATGGTGGGTTTAAGTAGCGATGCGAAGAAGTTGTCAAAGTAGGTTATGCTGGGCATATGTCAAGTACAAGGTGGCACAAAACTAATTTGGTCTTGAATAACTTTTTTACTAAATAAAAAAATATAATTTTGAGGGATGGAAATCTTTAAGCTTGTCGGTTTGTTTACTGTAACTGTCAAATATGATTAACGTGCAATGCAAAAAATAAGGGCTAAAATTATAAATCTTCGAACGTCGAAGTAACATGGGGCTGTTTTAGCAGCTTCTATCGATTTTTAGCCTGGATTTTTTTTTAAACATCGATTGACTTCTTTTCCAAATTGATTTATAAAACTTCCTTTATCCAGATATGAACTTAATATAAATTGGGGTTTCTCTATTAAATTTATCTTATAAGCGCTTCAGTTCGTATAGAGCATCCAAGGGATTCAAAATAATTTTGATAAATATTATTACTAACACCGAAAAGTGATACATTTTTAAAATGTCTTTTGGAGAGAGACATCGTAATAGGTAGTAATTATTGCAAAGCAAAAGATCGAGAGAAAAAAAAAAATATGTGAAACATCATACACATTTGTATAAAAATATATTTTCTACCTACATCACCAAACTCAATCATTCAGGCAACACATATTTCAAGTTCAAGGTTAAAAGCGCATAAGGTGTTAATGTTGAGTTCGTATTTAAAGGCTAAAATAAATTCAAACACTTGGATAAAATCTAGATTTTATAACATGCAGGCGAATAAAAAATTTCGCGAATTTGTTTCAAAAAAAAAATATGCACAAGTCAATGGGCCCCAAATAGTCTTCACAATAAAAAAAAAAATATGTCTAGCAGCGACATATTGCTACAAGTGTGTTCTTATTTAAATATATATACGTACGTAGATGTGCTCGGCTGTCGTTAATACAGCAGTATTTTAAAGTACGAAAATTCGCAAAATATGAGTTTTGCGAGAGACTTCAGTCACAGTACTCAAATTTGTAGAAAAGTTCAATAACATTTTATTTAATCTCTCACTGCACTAAGTTGAGTAGCACATTATTTTAAACACGTTTTTAGCTATTTAGTATATGCCAACAGACGTACCTTAATTTTGATTTGTAGAAAAAAATACAAATTTTTTAAATTGAAAAATTCTATAAAAATGATGCGCTGCAATGCGAGATCCACGTAGTACCTTCGATGTATGTAAATTTGTTTGACGGCGTAGTTTTATTTAAACGGCACAAAAGTCTATATGCCAACAAGCGCACCTAAATTTCGAGTTGTAGAAAAAAGGCCGATTTTTTATATTGAGATATTCTTTAAATCTGATGCGAGTTCCGCGTAGTATCTTTAATTTATGTAAATTTGCTTGACGGCGTACTTTTATTTAAACGGCACAAGAGTCTGTTTATCTTTGCATATCAAGGCGAATTGAGTACCATCACCTTTGTTTGAATATTTAATCATAAAACGATATTGGCAATCCTAGTTAACGGATGTGTGAAGTTTGTTGATTATAATTTTAACTCTTGGAATACTTTGTCTTGAGAAATAACTAACTATTGCAGTTATATGAGACCTATATGAGGTTCATCTATTTGTAAGAATTTGTAGAAATGTGGGAAAAACTTTCCTTTACTACCACGATATATTTGAATGGGGGGCGGAGGGGGAGGGGGCGTGGCACCACCCACCACGCCCATTAGAAAGAGCAAGGTCACACCATTATAACTGTGAAAGTCCCAACCTCCTAGGGTCCCTATAGAACCCCCAGGAGAAGTTTAAAAATTAGGTTTTTTTCGACCACATTTGCAGTTTGTACTGAAATACAGTTGAAGAGAAGGGAATACAGCAGTCGACAACCCAGCAAGCATTTAACTTAGGTTTTATAATTCATACAACATATCGCTCATTTGCTGCAACGTCGTCATAACTCAAAAATCGCAAAATTTTAGTTAACATCACTAATATATCGGAAATGATATGTTTGATCAACTGACAAAGTATTATATCCGAAGTTTTAACATTTCACGCAGCATCGCGATAGATGCCTTTCGCTCTAATTACATATCCTATTGCGTCGTATTAGCAACAACGTATTATCTCAGTTGTGCGTCGGTTTTTATGTGGTTAACATCGTGAAGTTCTCTAGAAAAGTGTCATATTTCGTTTTGTGACAATATTAATAAAAGGTAAATTCACTTTTATATCTCTTTCTCTATCGTGTATATTGCATTATTTTAAGATATGACGTTGTGCATGTGAAAATTTGAGTGAATTCCTGTAGTGTTTTTGAGTGTTATGACGTTTTTGCAGAAAATAATAATTTTTATTTCAGTACTATTTTGTCTTGAAACACTATTACAAATAAGATGTATTAGTGAAGCAATAGTGTATTAAAGAACTATTCACTGTTATGACATTCTTGCACTAAATATTTTTTAAGTATAAATTATTTGCTATGAATCATTTCCATTTATGTCAGTATTGTTGTCATTTTCAGTCAAAAAATAATGGAAACTAATTCTCGATCCGCCAAAATGGTGGGAATGGCTTTAAAAAAACATGATGGAAAGGGTAAAGAATGCCAGATAAAAAGTACATCAACAGTGAATTTTGTTGAAATGAAATCAGACTCATTAAGCTCGAGCTCATTTTCTGAGGATGATGATGATTCCGTATGTGATACCACATAAATTCCACCCGATATTGTCAGTAAGAGTAACAGTCACTGCGAACCAAATTCAACATCAGACAGTTCTGAGGCTAACACAACCGGTGTCGAAACTCCGATGATTTTAACGAGTCCACGAAAACGAATTTAAGGTGGCAAATAATATCATTAAAAAGAAATGAAGGATATTACAATGACAAGAGCATTTTATACAAAACCTCAGATAGCGGACCGCAAAAAAAAAGATCTGCTGGAATTGATACAGAAAAATCACATTCCTAAGTATTATAGATCTTTTTACGAGCAATTGTAATCCTTATTCAATTCATTTTTTTATTTAAAATGAATATTATTTTTTACGTGAATGATTCTTTATTTTTGTACCTGAAGTAATATGTTAATTTTTATGTTACAATAAAATATGCAATGAATGCAATAAATTTTATTTAATATCCATATTTTTTTTCTCTTATAATGTTTAGTAAGGTGCAAATATAATACAGTCACAAGTCAGAATTTGCAATAGGTTTTCAGCTATAAAACTTTTTGTTATTTGCAGTAACGTCACAATTTTAATTATGTCAGACCATAAAACCTATTTTTGCAGCAACAACGTCATAAGAAAAACTCGGAGTACTTTTGAAGCTACAGAAAAAAGTCCATTATACATTTCAACCTTTAATTTACATATACGTCTTAACCAGATGCTATTTCAGCAAATTTGGGCATAATCTTCTTTTCATATACAATTTTAATATATATAAAACCATTTAAAAACTGAAAATGCGTCTCCTGTAAAATCACAATTTTTGAGTTATGACGGCGTTGCAGCAAATGAGCGATATGAAAATGTTTTTTTATCGTAAAAGTTATGAGTGCCGATGGCGAAAATTTAGGCGATTTTTATTCCAAATATTTTTTTTTGTAATATGTATGTATATTTGAAAGCAAAAAAGCGCCGCAGTAGAAAATTTGGACTAAAAATCGCGCGATTTTTATTCCAAATTTTCTGTATTTGTAAAAATATTTGTTTTTGTAATATATATGTATATTTGAAAGCAAAAAAGCGCCGCAGTCGAAAATTTGGACTAAAAATCGCGCGATTTTTATTCCAAATTTTCAGTATTTGTAAAAATATTTGTTTTTGTAATATGTATGTATATTTGAAAGCAAAAAAGCGCCGCAGGCGAAAATTTGGACTAAAAATCGCGCGATAATAATATAAGAGTTATTCCCTTTATGTTGACTGGGTTTTCTCATTTCGCTTTGTTCTTCTCTCTCTCATCGTTTGTTTGACAGTTCGCTCCTCACATTTATTCTGCACGGCATTACAAACGTTTAGAAGAACATTTGTAATAATAAAATTCTAATAGAATTTGTAGTATTATTTAGTTTTTTTTATTTTTTTTTTTTTTTATTTTTTTTTTTATTTTACATTGCGACTAGTTACAAAGAAAAAAAATTTATTAACTAACGAGCAATTTGTTTAGAATTTAGAAAATGAGGTATATACAACAGTTAACGTTAAGGTGTGGTTAGTACATTAAGTCTTTGGGCTTTCTGCGTTTCAGTCTTCTTCTCCAATTAGCTGGATTAGCGAGAATAGTGGCCTCCGTATTGACGTGGTTTTTTAACCTTTCATCATGGGCTTTTGCTATCTTTTTTATCGTGTCTACCACCGAGTCAATATTTAGGTCGCGTTCAAGATCGGAGCTACGGATATACCACGGAGCCCCGACTGCACATTTAATAATTTTGTTTTGGAGCCTTTGTATAGATTGAATGTTACTTTGGCTGGAGCAACCCCATAACTGTGCGCCGTAGGACCATACAGGCTTCAGAATTTGTTTGTATACAATTATTTTATTATTGGTGGATAGTGCTGATTCCTTTCCCATAAGCCAATACATATTTCTGTATTTTAATTCCATTTCTTCTTTCTTTTTCTTTACATGGGCTTTCCATCTTAGCTTGGCGTCTAGAGTCATGCCCAGATACTTTGCAGTATTTGAGTATGGAACCTGTCTACCATTTAAATATATTGGAACATATTTGATTTTGTTTTGGGTGAAATTTATATGCACAGACTTGCTTTCATTTAATTTAATATGCCATTTATCGGTCCAGTCGTATATTTCATTTATGGCTAATTGTAATTGGGATGTCGATGTGTTTTCCGTGTTTCCTATCGAAAGAATAGCTGTATCGTCGGCAAAAGTAGCTGTTACGCAGTTTGAATTGCATGGCAGATCGCATGTAAAAAGCAAATACAATAAAGGGCCCAGTACGCTTCCCTGGGGAACCCCTGCTTTGATTGGTTTGAGACATGAATATGAATCTTCTTGTTTTACTCTGAAGTAACGGTCGGATAAATACGAATGTAGGATTGTGGAGTACTGCTTGGGTAGCAACGCATTTATTTTCTTCTGTAGCCCATAGTGGCATACTTTGTCGAACGCCTTGGATATATCAAGGAATACCGCAGAGCAGGTTTTTCTTTCTTCAAAAGCATTTTCTATTATTCGCACTATCCTATGTACTTGATCGATAGTCGAATGCTTCGTGCGGAATCCAAATTGGTGCGTCGGTATAATTTTTTTGTTTTCTATTATTATGTTGATCCTTTTGATTAACAATTTTTCCACCATTTTCGATAGTATTGGAAGAAGGGAGATAGGCCTGTATGATGTTACATCGTGAGTATCTTTACCTGGCTTATTGAACATAACGACTTCCGCTGTTTTCCAATATATTGAAAAATATTTCAGCTTAAATGTGGTGTTGACGATATTCGTCAATACAGCAATAATATTGTTCGGGAGCTGTTTCAATATTTCAGCAGTAATGAGGTCGTAGCCTGGCGATTTTTTTATCTTAAGATATGAAATTTCTTCTAATATTTCGTCTTGTGAAACCGGAGGGATCTCATTTATAGCATTGCTATCGCCGTCGTGATCCATATCATCAGCCATTACCGATCCATATGGTGTGAACGTCTCCTCGAGGTAGTTTGCGAATGTATCTGCTTTTTGTTTATTTGTTTTGGCCCACTTATTGCCATGTATCTTGATGGGTGCGTTCTGAGATAACGGTTGCTTTAATTTTTTAGTACATTTCCACAGTGAATAATTTGTCTTTCGTTCATTTGTTAATTCTTGCAGGTATTTTGTGAATGAACTGTTTTTGTACGCTTTAATTTCGTCGCTAAGTGTTTTGGTTATTTTATTTAGCTGAGCTTTGTCAAGAGGTGATCTTGTTTGATGCCATCTTCTTCGTATTTTCCGTTTCTTCAATACCATTTCCTTTATTTCTTTGGTATACTTGTGACCTGAAATGGTTTTCCTTATAGTTGGTGTACTCTGCCAAGCTGCGCGTTGGATGTTATTTGTCAATCGAAGTACTTCGTTATCGAGTTGATCCTTTGTGCTGATTATCGGCAGGTGGTCATCTGGGCCTTCCAAAATGTGTTTAAAGTAATCCCAATCTGTAAGGTGGTTAGTCAGTTTAAATGGATGTTGTATTGTCGTTACATTTTCGTGCAGTGTTAGATAAATAGGAGAGTGATCTGATGACATATCCATGCCATTCTCAATGTTTACATAAGCGGTTGATACTTTTTTAGCGATGAAAAAATCAATTAAGTCCGGTGTTTTATGTGGATCAGTTGGCCAGTACGTTGGGCTGCTCGTCGATATAGCAATGCATCCTGTCTTCTTAAGTGCATCGTAGAGTTCTCTTCCTTTGGTTGTTGTGAGTCGCGATCCCCAGTGAGTATGCTTGGCATTGAAGTCGCCACCTATTATAAATCTATTCTTGTGGCTGTTTATCAGTTGAATATATTGGGCGCGTTTGATTGTATGTCGTGGAGGGCTATATACCGCGGAAATTGATATTGCAGTTTTGGCGTATATCGTAACAGTTGTTACCTGGAATTCTTCCGTGAATATTTTTTGGTCTTCGTGATGTTTCAAGTTTCTTTTGATGATAATTGCACTCCCTCCTCTTGCACGGTTGCTAGGGTGGATAGTGTGATAAACATTGTAATTTTTAATTTTTATTGATGACTCCTTTGTGAAGTGTGTCTCTGCAATCAAGCATACATCCACCTTTTGAGAATCTAAAATAAATTCCAGCTCTTTTTGGTGCTTTAAAAGCCCGTTTGCGTTCCAGAGCATTACTTTCAGGAAGTTTGGCATTATGACTTATTTTGCAGATATTTTTCGACGTATTGCAGTCTTTTTTCGAGTACCAAATTGAATTCATGTTGTTTAGTTAATTTCTCTAGGATCAATTTCAGAATGTTATCTTCCTCAATTTTGTTAGCCTTCAATGTTTCTGCAAATGTAAGCACCTTTGGTGCCGTATCTGATGATAGCAGAGTTTGCTGTTTATTTTCTGTTTCAGGTAGCCCATCTTTTTTATCGGCTTCAGCTACTTCTTTGTTTGGGTGTAAAGTTCCGGTAGTAGCTTTATTTTTGTTAGTTTGCTTGTCACGTATCTTTTGTAACTCTTTTGCTACAATGCAACCTCTGTAACTAGCCGGATGGGCTTCTCCACAATTGCAACATTTCGGTTGATGTTCCTCCGGTTTTGTGCAGAGAGAAGTTTGGTGCTTGCCTGCGCACTTAACACATCTAGGTTGCTTTCCGCAGTAGTTATGGGTATGACCGAAGGATTGACAGGACTTACATTGAGGTATAAACGTTGGTTGTCTAACTGGTTCAATATTGACTACTGAATGCAGTATGGTTTTTATATTATAAATTTTATTTATGTCTTCCGAAGTTTCAAATGTAAGAAGGAACATATCAAGCGGTTGCTTAGTTTTCCATTTTAATTTGTTTATCGCGTTGGTTATTTTTAATCCCTGTTTATTCAAGTCGGAAATTATATCCTTGGGGTCACATGAATGGTGTAAATTTTGGCTATGACCTTAATTGGTCTTGATTGCTTATCTTCATAAGTGTACCATGAAATATTTTTGTTTTTCAGTGCCTTCGTAATTTTCCTATAATCATTTGGGTCCTTGGTGGATACTTTGTAATATTTGTTGCTAAGCAGTTTAATTTGAAACTCTTCGCTTGCCTCAACTTTCGCTATGTTAAATAGCTGTTGGTAATTACACTCTACCGAGACCATTATAGGTGGAGGTCGATGGGCCTTTTTTTTTACTTCCTTGGTTTCTTGAGGATTTTGAATAATTGGTGGAGAAATCAATAGTTCGGGGGAAGAATCGGCTTTCCTCTTTTTGCTGGATCTCTTTTTGAGTATCCATTCCGTTTCGCGGGTTAGCTCTTCTTCATCGGTTTCATATATTTTATCATTTGCATTTTCTATTTGAAGTGCATTTTTTCCAACATTGGATTTTAATTGGCAATTTTCCGATTTAAGGTGTACTACTTCTTTTTTAAGATCGGCGCATAGCTTTTCCAAATTTTTTAATTTCTCTGATAACTGATTTATTATTGTTTCATACTGGTTATTTTTAGTTGCAATTGGCTTTGCTTGATTTCCGCCACCTCCCGGTGGAGGTGCACGATCGTCTCCCATAATAACGCAGAGTTTAGTTTATGCGATTTACTTAGAAGCAAAATAAGTTTAATCTAAGTATGGTGTTTGTTGTAATCGTAAATCGCGAGATATCTTCAGATACATCCGGATCAACTTTGTTAGTATGAATTAAGCAATAAATACATATATATAAATTTAAAAGATGATTTTAGGGGTTTTTCAGCATAAACTCAACGCTTATATATGTAGTATGGATAATTGCAAATACGTTAACAGTATGTTATGAAGTATTGTAATATAAATATATTGTACCAGACAATTTATATCAATTTCTCTTTACCAGAAATTTTTGCCTACTTTTAGGAGCTATTTAATACAACTGCTATTTATTATGTTTTAGAACCACAAGGAGCTTTTACTAATAATACTAAAATATAAATTTCTACAAATACAGCAACAGCTGCTCGGGTCAAAGTCCAACCGTCGTTGACAGCTGGGTAGGAGTCCCACGTAGGAAGATTTGTATTTCAGCACTTTTGGTTGTATTTCACTGGCCAACTTACTGCACTTCAGCTTCCAGCTTTCCCTTCCAATAGGTGTTTTGAATTTCCTTGCTTATAAGTTTTGTTTCGACAGAAAACTTCGAATATTCAAATATATTTGATTCACACTGCACAGAAACAGTCTTTATTCGACAGAGTTGCCGCCTACCAATCTAGTATTATTTAGTGAAAATAACTTTAAATCAAATCTTCAATTAATAAAGAGTGTTTATAAGTGAATTCGTTACTTTTCTGTGTTTGTATTTAAGTGAAATAAGCGTCTGTAATAGGGCATTTTTTCAAGCTTATGCAAAAAAGGTGCATTTTTAACGTTAAATATTGCTATGAATTCTTAATTTTAATTTATAAAAAGTAATATAAATCAAAAGGCTGATATAGTGACTACATTTGCGTGTTATAATTTTTAAATTCGGTTCACGCACTTAGACATTATAAGCAAATATATCGTGGTAGAAAAGGAAAGCTCAGCCGAAATGTGTGTATAAAATTTGTTCCTAAAAGGAGGGAACGACGATCAACACTCCTCAATCGCGAAGTTCAACATTGTTTCCATGAATGGCTTATCTGCACTCAGGCGATCCTTACGAGATTTCAGTTTAACAAAAACAGAAATGGATATGCACATACACACATACATAGGAATTGTTTAAAGTGAGTATGGTTACAATTGATTTCGATTTGAATTTGCTGCTAGTTCTTTTGTGTATTTCGAGAAACCGATGTCCATCAAGTATACTTTATTTATTGCAATATCTGAAATTGGGGAATTTTTAAACGAAAAAGAGTACACGAAAAGGAAAACAAAAATCTAAAAAAAAAGAAAACGAAGTCGTTGAACTCGTTATCCACGTATGGCGCATCCAAGTACGCAGTTATGTATATGTATGTACTTAATTATACATATACATACATACGTAAGTTATATGAATGTTCATTTAAACCGCTATGGGCAGGAGCGCAGACAGATGTCAACGCCACCTTTGTTGTCCCAGTACATATGTATTTACTGTAACAAAGAATCACAATATTCATATTTGCGTTGGATGCACACTTATGTACATATATACCTACATACATACACGTACTAAAAAAATGTGTGATAAACATTTTCAGGTATACATATACATTGGATCACGCTCTCTTTGCAGGATGTGCGTTCGAGTAGCATTTCTTTCACCACCGAATATTGCCATGAACGCATAAGAAGTTGACAGACACTAGCGCATTAGTGCACCTAATGTGCAAAGGTCAAAGAAAACCAGAATAGCAGTTTTATGAGCAGCGAGACAAATCTATTAAACAGCAAAGGTAATAATGTATGTATGTATGTAGGCAACTTGGGTGAGTTTGTGTGCAGAAAACCTTTAGCACAGCATTAAAAGCTATTGAAGAGGGCATCACACAGAATGACCTTGAGAAATCTAAATATACTCACTAAATTCCAAGACAAAGAAGTCTGGCATAAGTTTGTGCGCAGCATGATTTTCAAGCAAACGTTCAAAATGAATTGTATTCAGATAGGTAAGGGAAATAGGCGCAAATTTAACACTGGAAACCATGCGGCCATGTTAAATATCGGTTCGAATTACATATGTAGTTCGAATTCTACTGCCTTTGGTGGTCGCAAACGTGCATTAGTTCATCCTTTGAATAAAACCGGATTTTGTTCAATGATATTCCTAAATGATAAGTTCGGACGTTTGCCTGTTAGAAAATGGCCAGGTAGGTGAAATGGTGGAAGTGCACCTGGCACTCCTCAAGTAGCACTAAAGCGCCGTTTTGATACCATTATGAGACCTCCAACAGGCAGATATCTACACACAACCAGAGCTGTTGGTATAATGGTGAAGATTGATTGGATTCAGGATTAGAAAATAGCCAAGTCTTGGAAAATATATTTGCACTGTGCGGCCGCCTTACCGCATGATTTAGTGTGTGGTTGGTGCTCGTACTCAACTAACTCAGAAAATCGAAAAACATTTTATACTCTATGGGAGACTATAGAATTTTTCAATATACGATAGAATATTTAGAAACTGGCAAGCAATAAAATTTGAAATTCCTCAATTTAACAATGATTTAAACATGGGATCCACTTCAAATATGTAATTAATAAACCTGCAAATGGCATACTTTATTCTGGTTTATTTTTATGTAATGAGATCACATGTACCGAAG
Source organism: Anastrepha obliqua (assembly GCF_027943255.1). Lineage (NCBI taxonomy): Eukaryota > Metazoa > Arthropoda > Insecta > Diptera > Tephritidae > Anastrepha > Anastrepha obliqua. The sequence goes on along the minus strand of NC_072893.1, from coordinate 24,094,331 downwards.
ATACGAATTCATTGAAAGGCACACAAAACGAAATCGCTTTTGTCAATTAACATAATTACATTGAGCTTATACATACATACATATGTATGTATATGTGTGTGTATTGTGCAATAAAGCGTAAACTTTTACTTTCAAGTCTTCTTTGTGCTTGTTTTTTTATCTTCTGTTCGCATTTCTCTCTCTCTCTCTGTTAGACCTTCTTTCACTACAATGCAAAGCCAACTACTACCTGGCGGCTACGTTTTTTGTTTTAAATTTTACCGTAAATCTAATCTATAGTACCACATAAATACATACATACATACATACATATTTACTTCCCCTCGCTTATACTTATTGCTCTCTTCAAACCTTTGTAAGCATATTCTCTCCCATATCGTTTTATTCTTTATCGCTAATTTTTTGGCGTCTTAATTCGGAATTATGTGTGTTCACTCTGAAAGTGTATGGTCGTCCAACCCGTTAGGTGCTCACACCAATAACGGTTTTGTTTATAGCTACTGTCAGCTATATTAGTGCTTGATTCATATGAAACGTGTGCTAATGACACACACACGAGCTCTAAATTCTGCCAAACTTTAATTCACTGATCAAAAAAATTTGGGTTTATATCCGGTCAAGAATTGTCACTTCAGTTTTATTCTCCCAAACAGTATTTAGTGAGTGCTTCGTGCAGCATGTGACCCGAACATCACATTGCTCCCTAGGAAGAGTTTCTGCTGGGTACTGCTGCTAGACGCTGAGTCGCCCAGGAGCGTTAAAAAATGGTGAGGTTCAAAAATACTGGCAGTCATAACATTAAACGACATTATCACAAGGCCAATTGAATTGACGCCTACATCTATCATTGGATAATCAGATGACAACAATAAATGAGCTCACTGATTTAGGTAAAGAGTAGTAATTTTACGCGACAAGAACAAAATATGTCTCAAAGAACAGCTGACGGACGTCAACCTTGCTATAATTGCAGTACAGGGTGGCTGATGAAAGCCGCTACCAAAAAAAACTGAATAACTTTTTTTCTTTTTAAGTTATCTGTTCCATTTTTGTTTTAATTTGCAGATTGATCTTTAAAATTTATTAAAATGGATAACTGGGACACGCAAACAAGAATTTGGATAGTCCGCCGCTATCACGCACTGGAGTCCGTAGTTTTGGTATAGAGAGAGTACAGGCGGATGTTTGGTGGCGATCCCCCGAGCAGATGGACCATAATGAGACTGGTGAATAATTTTGCTGAGCAAGGAACAGTCGCAAGAAGGCCTTATCATCGAAACCCACCAGTTCGGACGGAGGAAACGATCGCTGCTGTAGCTGCAGCTATACAAAGCAATCCAAGGGTTTCAACAAGAAGCTTATCTGCTCAACTTGGTGTCAGCCGACAGTCTTTGCAAACAATAGTGCACAAAGATTTAAACTTATTTCCCTACAAAATTCAAATGGTTAACAAACTGAATGCAGCAGACTTGCCGATTCGCTTGGAATTTTGCCAGAAGATCCTGCAAATGGTGGAAGAAGACCAAAACATGTTAAACTGCCTTTTCATGTCTGATGAGGCCCATTTCGATTTAAACGGCAATGTGAACAAACAAAATTGTCGAATATGGAGTACTTCTAACCCAAAGATACTCCACGAGACGGTATTGCATCCTCTTCGCGTGACAGTGTGGTGTGCGGTTTCTTCACGCTGTATTGTCGGGCCTTATTTTTTTTGAAGAAAATGGTCACACCGTTACGGTTACTGGAGACCGTTATTTGAAAATGCTGAAAGAATTTTTCTATCCAGAACTACGCCGAAAGAGAATTCCTTTCAACTCTGTGTGGTTTCAACAAGATGGGGCAACGTCTCACATAGCCCAGACTGTTATGACAGAGTTGCGACGAAAATTTCCCAATAAACTGATTTCAAGAAACTCCGAATTTCGTTGGCCCCCCAGGTCACCTGACCTTACTGCACCTGACTTTTTCTTGTGGGGTTTATGTAAACAAGAAGTTTATAAAACAAAGCCAACAAATTTGGATGAATTAAAACAATCTATTCGGGCAACAATTGCGGCTATTCCTGTCGCAACTCTCAAAGCAGCAATGAGCAACTTTTTACTAAGATGCCGCACTTGTGTCAACGAGCATGGGGGGCATTTAAATTCAATTATTTTTAAAACTAGTTAAGCTACATTTAATAAAATTTAATGACCTTCAACTTGAAAAAAAAATAAATGAATTCCATACACTAAAAAAAAAGTTATTTGAGTTTCTTAATGTAGCAAAATTCATCAGCCACCCTGTATTAACTGCCTAGTGCTTCTTTCTTTTTTGGTTAAGTAAAACCAAACCAACTGACTATAAGATCGACAGTCGGTTCTACGTAACCGTAACGACCCAGATTTGTATTCAGCCAATGACTGTCACTTCAGCAGCATTCCCTTTATATGTATGTATGCTGCTACAACAACAACAAAAACTATAAGACGCGAGTATTGGTTCTGGTGCGCTAGGCCGATGTTATGTTGGATAACGAATGTGCAAACAATGTCATATTGTAGACAGAAGATCACAGATTTTTGTTTTTCAGAAATATCCTAAAATTTATTGAAACATTATTACAGCTCTACAACTGTAAACACACTAGATGATGATGTTAACTTTAATGCCTTTTGGTTTGTTTGGCTGGACAAATTTTGTTTGCTGGGAGAGTCGGGCTGTGTTCGCCAAACAAAATTTCCACGGCCGTCCTTACTTGCATTCCTCGCAAAGCCTCGAATTCTAAAACAGAGTACACATTTTTTTTTGTCAATAGAAAAGTTGACAAAGATATATCGCCGAGCGGTTGAACACTTGTGTATACTCATGTTTTTTCTTTAAGCTATAAGCATATACATATGTACATATGTATGTATATGTATGCAAATGGATATGAACTAGGGATGTTTAAAAACAAGTTGATTTCCTAAAAAACAGGATTTTCTAATTTGCTTAAACATGGTTTTCGATCTTTTTATTAATTTTGATGTTCATGCTAATTTTTTTTTTCTTTTTTGTTTTAGCCAAAAACCTACTCTTTCGAAACAAACAAAATACCTACAAAAGCTGTTTTTTCTCAACTTTTGTTGCCATAATTACATTTTCGGCAATATGAAAATTCATATCCTTTCTTCTGTTTGCTTTCTAACCTTTTAGTTTGCTTCGACAGCACAGAATAGTTGCTGGTTTGACACCCGATGTACAAAATTCAAAGGTGTAACCCAACATCAAACCGTTAATAGAAAAGAAAAATATATACATATGTGTATACAAATATTTGAAGGTTGGAAGCCTGAATAAAAAAACCCCGGTTAATCACAAATCAGTTTTTTAACTGTGTTCATCCCTAGCCCGTAGGTTAAGAAACGCAAATACATATGTAGATGTAAAACTGATGAAAAGGGTAGAAAACTCAATGCTTGTAAAAACACAAATTAACACCTGCCTTGAACAGCTGTTTTCGTGTCTCTCTGCTGCTGCTGCTGTTGCTGCTGCTGTTGCTGCTACCAAAAAGTAAACACGTTGGGTCATACATATGCGTAAAGATATACTCGATAAAGATGTGTGTGTGTGGTTGTGAGTTGGTGAATTTCGACTCGGACTGTGTCGTTCACAGTCGTGTGCAAATACATGTCGATAGATCAGTACAATGAAGGACCGACAACAACAACGACACAGCAACCGATTATCGTGACGTCACGTGGTTGTATGTTATTGCAAATAATATATGCCTGCATAGACAGTTGGACATACAATTCGTCGTACATATGTACATATGTATGTATGTATATATGTATGTGTTTTATGTACAAATAGTGCTAATACGGAAAATCAAATTGCACTTAATTTTGGCGTGCCGTTTACTCATTATTGTCCTCCTAATTAATTCTGATAAATCTGAAAATAATATTTATTTATGTAGGCGCATATATTTTGATTTCCAAATTCTTCCATTAGCCACTGTGTAAATAATTTGATTACCGAATAAATACCAAGTCATGATAATGGCATGTGATCTTGCACAATTTCCTGTGCTCCGTTTTATGGCTTTGCGTGAAATATTCGGCAGATTTTCTTTCAAATATATCCTATGTTAATTAAATGATTAGCAATATTTAGTTTTAAATTCAATTGAAGTACATATGTATATATTAATATATATATATATATTTTTTTTTTTTTTTTTTTCAAGTATATACGATCTGGAGTGTCACTAGTGGCACTAAGTATAACATTATACATACATATGTACATATATATATGTAACTAATATTTAACTTTAAAGGAACATTGATCTTGTTTTTTTCTTTATCTTTTTGTCGAATAAATACAGCCAGCGATCTATGTATGTATGTATGTATATGCTTGTACACATGGCTATGTATAAGTACATATAAGATTGTAATGCACACACATAAATACTCAGAATCTTTAACACGCTCACACACATACATACATATATAATATACATATGAAACATATTTAAGATTATATTTTTACATAACATATTTTGTAGGGTCAAATAAATCAGGTTACACATACATACATATATGCATACATACATAGCCCATAAGAAAACAAAACTTATTTGGTATTTAAACAATCGCTACTCTACTAAGGCCTTTAAGAAATTTTTATATATAAATTTAAGGCAATTGCTCTGAAAATTTAATCTTAATAATGGTATTAAAAAATCAAAAAATAAAATTTAAACTAATATTAATTTGATTATTTTTGAGGTCAAGAAATCCCGATTTGAAACTAATGAAACTATAATATTTAAAAAACTATTAATTTTAATGATAAAAGACAGATTCATTAGGTAGATATTTTTATTTTATAAGGAACATGCAACATACACAATATTGGATTTATTCGGAAATACTACAAGATGTACAGGGTGGGCCAAATAAGACCTACCTAATGTTAAGCACAAATAACTTTTTTATTTTTTGACATATTTATTTTTCTCTTTTTGTAGGTTATAATTGAATTGTTGAAAATTTATTATGGAACCCTACAGTGCAACACAACGCGTTAAAATTATCGAGTTTTTCTATTCTTGTCAACGATCAATTGTTTTAACGCAGCGTAAATATTGACATATGCCGGATGAAGCGCATTTCCATTTAAATGGTTATGCCAACAAACAAAACTGTAGATTGTGAGGCTCCGAAAATCTAAGGGCAACATACGAACATCAGTTGCACCCATCTAAATGTACTGTTTGGTGCGGTGTTATGGCCACTAGAGTTATCGCTGCATATTTCTTCGAAAATGAGGATGAAACGCCGGAATCTATTTCAGGAGCTTCTTACAGAACATTGATTGAAAACTTTTTGCGGCCAATGGCGGAGTAGTATACTAATTGGTGGTTTCAACAAAATGGAGCAACTGTGCATACTGCTAGGCAAACTGTGTCTGATTTCCAAAAATTCAGATTTCCCTTGGCCACCTCGTTCGCCAGATTGGGCGCAGTCAAATCTTCTTTTATGGGGATATTTAAAAGACAAAGTGTATCTTAATAAACCAGCGACTATTAGACAGCTGAAGCAAAATATTCGAGACGAAATACTGAGCCTTCAACCAGAAACTTTATGTGGTGTAATGGAAAATGCGTTAAAAACAGTCAATCTTTGTATCGAGAAAAATGGCGTACATTTGTCTGATGTAATATTTCATACATAATTTCCATAACATATATTCAATGTATGAAAACAACTAACCAAAATAAATGATTATTGTAAAGTTATTTGTTTTTAACATTAGTAGGTCTTATTTGGCCCACCCTGTATAAAGATGCCGCACAGCAAATGTCAAGATTTCAAAATATAGTTTCCTCATCATTTGAATCAACGAAATTTACGCAGCGCTTTTGCGTTTGAAAAATATCGGAACAAAAGTGAGTAGGAAACCTTTTTTGTGGTTATCATTTTTTAATGTCTAATTTTCTTTTATAAGTGCCTACAATAGTATGCTGCTATCATCGATAACACGAGCGCTCTCAGTTCTGCCTTTTCCAAACTAGATACAGAAGCAAAGCAAATGGGTCTGGTGGTGAACGAAAACAAAACGAAGTATTTCCTGTCATCAAACAAAGAGACGCCGCACTCGCGTATCGGCACCCACGTCACTATTGACAGTTACGATTTCGAGGTTGTAAAAGACTTCGTGTATTTAGGAACCAGCATTAACACCGATAACAATGTCGTCAGCCTAGAAATCCAACGTAGAATCTCTCTTGCCAACGTATGCTACTTTGGACTAAGTAGGCAACTGAGTAGTAAAGTCCTCTCTCGACGAACAAAACTAAAACTCTACAAGGCTCTCATCATGCCCGTCCTAACGTATGACGCCGAAGCTTGGACGATGACAATATTCGATGAGGCGTCACTTGGAGTGTTTGAGAGAAAGAGTCTGCGAAATATTTTTATCCGAATGGATACAAACGCTCCGGCTCTGAAAGTATTCGATGCGGTACAGAAAGGCCTCCTCTGCGTTGGAAAGATCAGGTGGAGAAGGACTTAGCTTCGCTTGGTGTATCCAACTGGCGCCGCTTAGCACGAGAAAGAAATGACTTGGGCGCTATGTTTAACCCAGCCAAAATCGCGTAAGCGGTTATCGTGCCAATCAAGAAGAAGAAGAAATGTTAAACAACTATTTTATATTTTAATGTTTTGTAGTGAAATCCTATCTGCGAATAATGGAAAGGTACTCATCAGGGTTAGACTCAATACAGAGGAAGAGTTGGCTGGCTGCTGGACGGAAGATTGAAAAAGAGCGTCCAGCAGAGGAAGTAAAGAAAGCGTGCAATCCAAACACACACATGCAAACTCATAAGAACTTCCTGTAACATTTCGCAAAATATTAAGCCAAAACTTACATTAAAGGTGGATCGGTTCATTCATGAGAATAGAATATGTAGGTATTTTAGGAACTTTTAATTTCATCAACTATTAAATTCGTTAACACTTCCATTTTACATGTTCTAAAATGCAATCAAATTATGTGTAAGCAAAATGTTGACATTTACATACATGTATCTGTTGCGTCATGCTTATGTATGTATGTCAAGTCTGCAGCTTTGTTATTGGTGCGCCTACACCCAGTCGTCATGCATTTCCGAAGGGACCCACACCTAAGAAAATGCTCTCACTTTTAGCAGCGTAATATTTGAATTTACTCTTAGACGTCAATAAATTTAGTTCGCTTGGTTCCTCTAATCAATTTCAAATTTGTGATTCTAATCAGCTGATAGTATTTGAACGAAAAATGCAAAATGTGTAGATAGAAAAGTAACAGTTGCGTGTTAAAAAATCAAAATGCTTAATTTGCGTCAATTTAAAGCTCAATACATTTTTTTTCTCAAGCTGATGCGGCACGTGCGTATACATATGTATGTATGTATGTAGTTTCCACGTGCTATTTGTGTGTGTGTGCATACATACAGTAGAGAGGCAAAGCCCCCCATGCATACATGGCATGTCCATGTACAATTAAATATGTGAAGCTATGTCTAAATACAAAATATACTACATACATGTTTACTTTGTCCAATAAAATTGTGCATACATACGAACCAAACACATGAACACATGTATGAACGTAAATGTGTAGGTATATTTATGTGTCAACTCATAAATTTATGAATTTGCGTATACATACATACATATACTTAAATACAAGTTCAAATCTACTGCTCTTTTTGCAATCTTTGCTTATAATCTGTAAAATTATTTACTTCAACGGTTTTCTTTTTTTTATTAAAAGCATAATTTCTAAATTTCTTATCTTGCTCATAAATATTTTAACATGCATCGTTCACGCCCACAAATACAATATAATCGGTATGTGAACCACTTCCTTTTGTGGATAATTACATCACTAAGTGAAATGTAAAAGAGAGCAAGAGGAAATCTTATTGAGCCAGAGTGCAACTGTGAATAATGAGAGCAGATAAACGTGTGATTGAATAGTATGTATGTACATATACATAATTGCTTAAATTCTTTTATTTTTCACTAAACTATTTTTGCTATTTACGTCTCAGCTGAATCAGGGACATCACTTATTTATTGGCTTTTACTATATTATTGTATTTAGTCGTGAAGGGTCAAGTGAAGCAAATCTAATACACCGAAAACAATATACCTACTTATGTACATATGTAAAAGATTAGCAAAAGAAAAATTGGCATATTTCAGATGGTCATATGAATATAAATATGTACTAGCTAGCTATATACATATGTATAAACGACTTCATGTACATGTACATCGTTCGGTGCATTAATCCACTAGTTGTATTACACATACACATTGATTCTCGCACAGTCGCTCGTACGTTTTACTCTCTCTCACAGACGTTTTCTCTAAATTATTTACCTCTCGTTGAGTCGCTAGCTTTCTAAACGATATGATTAACCTGAAATAAATGCTATTGTTGTCGAGTTCGTTGTTGCCGACACGAAACAGTTGCTAGTTCCGATTCACACTCATGGCTGTGTTTCTGTATTTCTATTTGAACGATACGTTCAGTCGTCTGCGGCGTGTGTACAGGCTGCGAACAGCGCCAAAATCGTTGGAGGGGATATACTTCGCTTGTTGGTAGCAGTAAAACGGTGTGGTTGACGTAAAAATTCAACCTCTACCTCTCCTTCCACCGTTGGCAACAACTGCCGCCGCCGTCGTCGCGTTGTGTTGATTATGCCGTTGTATTTATGGTGGATGTGTGCGAATATTCTTTCTGTTATTCGTAAAACATTTGTTGTATTTGTTATTCATCTTTGCCTCGGCCTTTGTATATTTACAAAACATATACGCCACACTAATTGTAGGCAAGCACATGCGAACAAAACCTGAAGACATCACATTTTCGAGCCAGGGAACTTGACTTATATATGAAGTTAAATTTAGAAAAAAGAAAAAAAAGGAGGGTGGTAAGCACGGTGACAAAGCAAATCTTTGTCAATTCAAGAATTTGAAGTACGAAATACAATAAGTTTTGATAAAGATGCGAATTAATGGGATTTATGAAAACACATTACTTCTGTGTTTAAGTTATTAATAGAGTCTAATAATTTTAGATCTCATAAATATAAAGTAGTTAATTTATCTTCAGCATTGATTCTTTGATACAAAGTGTTTCACTACATCTGTTTGGAAATAATTTGAAATATTACGTCATTAGAACGAAAAAGGTTTTTCCCCTCTAACAAAACATTCGTTTTCTTATCTTAAGATTAGTTAAGACATTATTTTTGTTAATATTTCAGTACTTATTTTCATTATTTAGTCGTCATATTTTATATGTACATATGACGAAATCGACGGTCATAACCTAAACCACAAACTGCTCTCACATTTTTTAGTGAAAAATTCGGCGTACTAATTTTTGCTTCATTATGAAGATATGTATGGTTCTCATACGTTTACACTCATTTTCTCAAAAGTATGCACGCTAATGAACAGTTAGAGAAAGCGACAAAGCAACAATTCATCGAACAAGCGACAAACTACTCGCGATGGTCGTGCTGTGAGAGTGACTGCAGATTACGGGTACGAAGGCAAGGTAGTAGAAATGGGCACACATATACATACATATATATATAAAATGTTTCAAAATCGTTATTATATATATATCTCGCTCTTTGGTCATTCATTTACTCCGATGGTAAAAAGCGACAAAAATTATGATTTCATTTTCATCCCGTCTGTGAGTGAGATTCGTACGAAACGACGAGAAGCAAAACAATTTCTTCCTTTTTTGTGCATTTCCCATTCGTTTATTTGCGTATTATTTTCTCTAAATGTCAAAATGATAAAAAACTTTTGTCCCATTTCCGCTCTTTCAATGTAAATTTAGCCTTAGTACAAAATATTAAATAAAAGAATTCATATTACATTTATTTTTCTGCTATTTTTTGCCTTCAGAAGCAAAATGCAACAAAAATTTTTATTCAGCAACTTTTCCGATTTCTGCAATGAATCATCGAGCAATCAACTTATGCACTAGATAATACAAAGACAATAAATAAATTCAACTCAAACTACGCATACGCTTAATTTACATGTGTATATACTATATATAAAACAATTTACGATAAGAGATTTATTTGGGTTCCAAATATTTAATTTAAAAAATGAGATTCACTTCACCTCTTTTTTATTTCATTTATTTAACAAATTATGGTAAATTTGCATATATCGCTTTATAGTCATCGCTTTCAGCTTTCCCTGTGGTTGTTGCTGCTGCTACTATGAAACGTTGGGTGTAGGGTTTTTTTAAGATGCTTTATGCCAGACTCCAACGATACACACCTTTTTACTACATTTGTATCATTATTATTTTTTTTTTAATTTTTCAAGCCCGAGAAAAGTGTACTGTTAATATTTAAAAAACACCACGCTAAATGATAACAAATAACCGTATTTTTTTTTTTAACTAGCGATTAATATACCCGAAAATAAAATATTAGTTAACCCGACGTCGCTGTGTCAGCGTCAACAACGAACGTGGTGCTTCTTCTTTTACAAGTTTTAATTTTCAGCACATGAACTCATACACGCGCACATTTAAATTTCTCTCGCGCACTATCAATTCTGTTCCAGAGAGAAATTTGACTCTCCGAAGCGTATCGGCTCTAGTCTCGTTTGCAGCGTTGCGTTATTGAATCTTTCGATTTTGATGTGCTGCTGTGCCTTTTGCGCGCCGTTGTGGCGGTTACTGCTTGACACTGAGCGTAGTTCGTCGCCGTGCCGCGTCTCGCGGAGCGAACAATTCAAACGCGACTTGAGGAACAGTTGATTTTTGGCTCAGCGACGAGCACGAGAAACCGTCGTCGTTTCACTGCGTAGACCTTCCGTCTTACGAGTATAAAATTTTCTAGTCTTCGCCGCCTTCCGTGAATTTTCTTTAATTTTTTGTGACTTGTGCTGTGCCTTATATTGCTTTTATAAGAACCAAATGATATTTTACTTAAAATTTAAAAGCTCACTATATCAACGTTTCGTGCAATATTGCAAAAAATGTGTTTAATTATTGATACATATGTATATGAAAGACTGTGGTACTAAATCTCACTTTGATTAGTCATATAAGTATACATATATGTATATTCATATATTTTATACGTAATTTAGGAAAAACGGTTAAACCATCTAGTTTTTCCGTTGTTTGGTGCAGTGTGCTTACTTTGGTGAAAATCTGAAAATCGTATTCTCGTTGGAATCGCATAAAAATAAAAAAAAAATGAAAGCGAAAAGTATTTACATAAAAGTATCTTTGTAACTCCGATTAAGCATTTGCTGTGTTGTTCTTGTTGTTGTAATACCGGCTGGCGTTTTAAAATGAACGTGTTTTTAACACTTTCTTATTTTTTTTTATTGGAATTAGAGTTTATTGTTCAATTAATTAAAATTTATTGTTAAATATTAATTAGAGCGATGAGCGAGCGAGCGCACGTACGACACACAACGAGCAACGAACGACGAACGACACAGCCATCGCCGGAGTGTTGTGGCCATTTTGTACTATGCTACAGCTCAGCTAACCAGACAGGCGATTCATATTCGGTCTGTCGTTCGTTTCGATTCTGTCGCGTAGCGTAGCAGAAAAATGGAGCGATAGCTGCTGCTAGCTGTCATTGTTGACAGTCAACTACAATGGCAACACCACAAGTGAGGAAAAGAAAACGTGTATATGTATAAGCGCAGAAATACTATCTTTCGTATTCGTATTGTGTTCAGCAGTGGCTAATTATAATAATATTATTATTAATTCTGATTATATTTTTAAGACATATTTAAAAGTTAGAACAGTGAAGTGATGAATACAACGAAAGTATTTGACAAAAACAGAAAATCACCATGCACCGTTTCGTTTTGTCTTGGCAACATTTACAAAAGTTTTCATAAAGAAATACATCCCTGGTAGTCAGTCGTTTGTATGAACTTTGACAGCGGTGCTGCCAAAAACAGCTGCAAGGAACGGGCATAAAAAGCCAAACAACGAAACATTTGAGGAAATGTGATTCTTATTTCGTCACGTGCAATTAATGTTTTCCCCAAAAAATTAATAGTTTCTCTGCTATTTTGTAGTATACATAATAGCGATTCTGTAAATCTCTATTTTGGTTGGATTTCTGTTACTATAACGAAAGTTTCGCTGGGGCATAGTTAGACCTCATTTAAAAATTATTACACACAAATATGTATATTCAATATATCAGCTTTTTGATTTTTAGTTTTTTGTTTTTATAAATTATCAGTAGGATTTACTTTTGTGATAGCAAATTTTGTTGATTTTCGAAAATTTTTCTGCCGACGGTGTTAGTTGGGTGTTTTCTTCCATTTAAAAAAATTTCGAGCATTTGTTATTCAACAAACTTCAATGGACTACAAAACTGCATAGTTGAAATTTTTTAATATTTCGATTAAAAAAGTTTGAATTTCGGATGAAAATTTATCGATTTTTTATAAATTTTATATTAAGCATAATGCTTTTTTTGTAAATACAAATTAAAAAATAAAGTAAGTATCCAAAACTTGTAATATTACTTTATTTTGACGCTGACTGTATAGAAGCACCTAATTTTTAAGTGTTTCCCGGGAGGTACCCCATGGTTCTACTCTCCCAAATACATTATGGTAGTAATGGAAAATTTAATTTAATATTTTTCCTTCGTTCTGTACATCGATGAAAACCAGCGGAAACTAATGCAATTTCAATTTCGTTGAATTTGAGACCAACGAAATGTAGATACAGTAAAGCAACATATGATTAGGAACTCAGTTACCGACAGTAAATTTTAAAATTTCGTTGGAAATAAAAATGCTAATAAAATTATTATTTGATAATTCTCTTCCCTCTTTCCACAGATTATCTATTATAAATGTAACGCTTGAGTGGAAGTATACGACCAACGTCCTATTCGGTACTTCAATGCATTTGTCAATGTTTCCAACAGCTGAAATATGTATATTAGCCGCATTTTCAGTGTAAAACCTGGTAGACCTGTAAATTACCAAAATAACTCTCACCAGGGAGCGGGAGAGTAATGAGGACGCAATCAAGGAAAAGTGCTGGAATACACAAAAAACAAAAATGAAATTATCTGCGAATTTCAATCGAAAAACTCAGAATCATTTGTGAAAGCATACAAATAGGTGATGGTACTAACCAACAACAATGTTTTGTACGTTAAATTGTCAAAGCAAAATATTGCCGAAGTAGAAAACAAAGAATGAATTCGTCTTGTTTCACTCTGGCCTGACACCCATATGGACACGACGAATGAAAAAAAAAACAAATCAGCTGATTTACCGATACCACCTTAATAGATTCGCCTTGATCAATTTTAAGTGCTCGTTGATGACTTTTATTTTGCCAACTTTTTGTGTTGGGCTACACTGCTCATAATTTCACTGCTTTCATGCATTTGCCAGGTGAAAACATATGGACCAAGAGTATATCGGTAGATTGTAGATCTTGAATGTCAAATTATCTTTTTTTATATTTGTTTCATTTGTTTGTTAATATCCTGATTGAAATTTTGACATTCAAAATGCCGCACCACAAAAACAAAATACACGAATATACTGAAAGCAGAGCGTTTAAAAAAGCACTCGAAATAATTCAAACGGAATCAATTATAAAACGATAAGTGCAAACATTTAACTGTTTTTCATAAAATTATAGGTGCTACGATACGATGCATGAATAAGCGGTCGATAGTGAACCAGTCATGGCAGGCATAATCCCCAACCTAAAGGAAGAAGTTTTGGTCCATTTTAAAATGAGTTTCTATCAACATACGTATTTTGTGTTTTGTGCTACGTGTTTTGTACACACTTGCAAAGCTCTAAATTATTACGTTTGTATATATGTAAGTATTTAATAATCAATTTTATAGTTTAAGGACACGTAAGTGAATTCAATAAAGTTCAATATTAGTTTTTAAATCCTTGTCTTTATTTTTCCAGAGAAAACTTGTTAATTATAGAGTTGAAAGAAAAACTGCCCAATGTTTTTTCCACTAATTTCGAAAAACATGGATGTTGACCAGATATGAATGAAAATGTAGCTGTCGTCCCGAAAATTTTTTTCTTTTTTTTAATTATGAATGGCAGCCCAGCGAACAAACAAAAAACGTGGACGACGAAAGCCGCTGACAATGTAATGATCTCCTCGGTGGTCGAAAATTTTTAGGCAAGCTTTATGAGTTTTCTATTACAAAGTTAGAAATCGCTAACGATAAAAAAAATGTGTTAGGCTTTGCGGTAGAATGTTCAGTCACGTTTAGTTTAAGTAACTGCCGATTGACAAACATTTAGATATAGGGGTGTATTAATTTCTACTGTGCATACCTTTGAAGCCGCCGTAGTCAAAAGGGTTTGTGTGGGTTTGAAATTCACGGTGAACATAAAGGCAAGCAAGGCAGTCTATTCCGACCAAACATCGGAAAAAGAATGAACGCGCCAATTATATATACATACATACGCAGGCGTTGGGTTTCCACCAGAGAGGTTTGTTTCAGTTTTGCTCGTAAGTAACTTGCTGAAATCGACACTTCCAAATATATATATTTGTGGATATTATCGGAATTTCGGTTTTTGTCCATGTCTTATAAGCCGTGTTCCCGTTTCCATCTACTTTTGCTACTTCCAATTTCAAATCAATAATTTCGTTTTGAGGTGGTACTTTTTCACAACTTTCTGTTTCTGACAAAGCGCACCAGCAACAACAAGAGTGTTTCGGATAGAGTTGCCCAAGGCGCATTTATGAAAGGTGGTAGCACTAGACCAACAACAATGTTTTGTACCTTTCATTGTCAAGGCAAAATATTGGAAAAGTAGAAAACAAAAAATTAATGCGCCTTGCTTTATTCTGTGCTGACAGCCACATGGACACAACAAATAAAAAAAAAACCAAATCAGCTGACCACCTTTAATAGATTCGCCATAGAGTTGCCTGTGTTTTTATAACCTCTTTCATACAGTGAAGCTTTTGGGGGAGATGAGAAAAGTCGAGGGGCACGGAACTTCCTTCTTCCACAAGTTACGAGTTTGTTCACCAAAAGTGCTCCATGTGAAAATGAAGTTTTCAAAGAAGAATGATGAATAGAAGAATGCGCAGCTGTAAGCGAAAATCGAACAGTAAAGGTACTGGCCCAATGCTGGCTGGCTTTGAAAACTTGGGCGCTTTGAACGCTGTTGATAACAATCGTACGATTGAACAGCAAACAGATATAAACAATCTCTAGTCTGCCTAAAATTCACAAGTGAAGCTACACCAAATCTAATTAAATGAAATACCGGGGAGTTCCATTCCTAGTGTCAAAAGCGCTGCAAATAGAACATCGAAGTACTTCGAGTGTTTCAAGCAAAGCTGCTATTTGGTCTCATTTCATATATTTCTGTATTGTTCTATTAATTTTTAAAAGTTATCGAGTAAACCTGCATTCTGCCAACACCTTAAGTTTGCTGTGCATGTAATTTAGGAGTTGCTGTGAAAGCAAACTGTGAAATCGCAACAACAATGCAAAGCAGAAATTTGACTTCGAAATAATTTCATTAAAGACAGTAACTTTAGTACTGTTATTGCACAAGTTCCGTGTGTTTTATAAGTTGTGTGTGCAACGGCGGTTGGCGTTTGTTACTACTCCTACTGTTCATGGCCGCCAACATGGTCTTATTTTGTTTCCTCACAACCATCTATTGCAGTCGCATTTACTTTACTTTTATGCTGAAAACAGTGAACACCGTAAACGCAATCCCGACTCAGCTGTTCGGATCAAACTAATGAGAACCCCATGTAAATGAAAAGTTCCTTACTTCCGTATCGTAGTACCGTATATTGTATTTCACGATTGTTAAAAAAATCCCGTAATACCAACTCAGCTGTTTGCTCTCTCACCACACAGTGTTGCCAAGCAGTACATTTCGAAATCATTTACAAAATAAAGTGAGAAAAATGATAATTTTTGTTAAAATAGCTTAATAATACTGTTGAATAATGTTAATTATAGTTAAATGAACTATTTGCATTTGTTGGTTTTTGGCTTTGGTTTATTAAACAATGAAAAATTGTAACTGTTAACGCGGATGTGTGAAAAAGTGTGTAAAACCAAACACATACACACACAAACCGATGTATTGTGTAAGTATGTAATTAAAAGAACGCAGTTTTTCTCGGGGCAGAGTTTTTGTGTACGGTAAGGGACTGCGGTAAGTCCCGATTTACACGAGGAGACATCTGGAAGGGAGACACTGGAAATTCTCTTTTGATGTTTCATTCGCGTACACACGGGCAAAAATGTTTCCGCGACATTTTGACATTTAATACTTTAGCATCGTCTGGTTCGGATATATTCTAGCACGCGCTTACATGTAAAGCAGAGAGCGTTCGACAACAGTTTCTTAAATATATGAATGAAAAATGCAAACTGGTTAAATAATAAATAATTTGTTGTTTTTTGTTTTGAAATATATTTATAAATTCTTATACTTGAATAAAAAAAATTAAATTAAAAATACTTCATATGTAAATAATTAACTTATTGTAAAATTAACTTGAGTATCTAGAAATGCAGGGAAAAATTAGAAATCAGCATAAACATGTCCCATAACTATTTTAAATTATACCTACTTTACTAGCAAAAATAATCGTGCAGCGTTCGGATGTTTGTCATCGTTGTTATCTTTCGTTTGATTGAAAACCAACACATAACTTAGAACTTTCTTCCACAAAAGAAGAAAACGAATGAAGCAACTGTCAAAAATTGCTATAAGATTGGAAATACGAATAAGAAGAGCAAAGCGTGCCGCCGAGTACGGGAAACAAAATCCCTTCTCTCTTCCCCGACCGTCCTTCGCCCTTGAACAAAATGTTTCCCTTCCAGATGTCTCCTCGTGTAAATCGGGTCTAAGGGATTCCGTGCGGTGTTCACTGTTTTCAGCATTATTGTCATTGTTACAATTCATCACCGTGCATCTCACATACGTTTATAACAAAAAGCAAAGAAAGGACAAATTATTATGCCAAATTTTCAACTGAGATTCAAAATGGCAGCGGCGGTTACCAAGGCGAATTTAGTACTAAAGGTGGCGCCATTATAAAACAGTTACTTTACTCTGACGCCAGCTCCCTTCGCAATACGAAACAAAGGAGCAAAACAAACAGAAGTAAGAGAAATTACATGTTTTGTGAATATTCAGTGATTGGCTTGGTAATATTGTAAGTTGTGAGATTTAAACTAAACAAACTAATGCAAACAAAGAGCCGTGTGATGAATTGTTAAATCACAAATTAATATAAAAGCTCCAAATGCAGTATGTTTGCGTTTTTTAGGCAGAAGATGCTGTGGCAAGGAAGTATGTGTGTGTGTGCGTATAATTTCTTGTGTTTGGTTGTTTCCATTGCTTTCGCCTATTGTTCTTTTTCACTCACAAGTAGTTCCCCTTGCTTTTGTTTTCGCCGGCTCTTACGACACGGCGATTTCGGAAGGCGTAACCATGTATTCTATCATCCTTGGGGGGTGGTTGTACTGGGTTTGGAAGAGAGTTGTATTCTGGAAAACTGAAATGAAGATTGAGCATTTTTCTCCCTTCCTAGTGGCAGTAGTAATTGAAGTAGGTAGTCACAAAAAGCTTTAAAAATTGTTAACGAAATTTACAACAACATACGCACGGTTAATATGCATGCAAACAATTTCATATATCGGACAGAAGATCAAAGAAATTTTATAAGAATAACCGTAATACGCTGGATCGTGATATTCATTTCGCTGCCTATTGGATTACAATGCGATCTTCAATAATTTTTGTGTATGGCAACACCACAGTTTAGTAACAGTAATTGCACGGTATTGGCCAATTAAAATTTTTGCATTTCCATGGACTTATGTAACAAAATGGTGCGGAAGCGCTAGTTGGATTCTGGATGAATCACCATTCTAACCATGGACTTATGTATATGTATATGTGAAATGATTTTTTGAATTTTAGGCGAAGAAATAATATGTAAGTATAGAATTAAGTGTATTTTATGTAATTTTATCTGAAAATATTAAAATTATGGTGAACATTCAAATCATCCAAACTCAAATCATCATCATCCCAGCGCAAGAAGCCTTAAATTCGTTTAATTTTAACGAGAAAGAAGAGCAACGGCCGTGTATACTTAGAAAAGTTACCGAATAACGCAAACACCTTTAATGAATTTTTAATTTTAATACCCGTGTACACCTATGGGCGCGGATTTCGCTATATTAGTTATTAAGGATACCGTGACACAATTACATATCGATTATCTTGATAAGCTAAACGACTTATCGACTTAGCTAATGATGTTTTCTTTTCGTGCAATAACTCATTTATGCTATATTATAATACGTTCACATATGCATTAAACACCTATAAATCCACCAAATTAATCTACCCGTTCACATATGGCAGATTACTTGCAAAATTGACAATCAGCTGTCAATACTGCTTTCAGAGGTTTTTCTTAATAGAAATTATTTTGGTGGATTATTTAGGTGTTTTTGTTTCTTTAATTATTATTAACGATATGAAGAAAATACAAGGACGAGGAATAGCTAATTTATTTGCGCAATTAATTGGCTGCTAATAATAAACAGTTGGAGAAAATTCGTATGCGAGTATGCAGCAATACGCATTAGAAATTCTATATTATATTTTATAATACACACGTTTGTTTCTGTAAAATGAATCCCTTATTAATAAAATTTAACAAATATTTTATTACCTGTTTTCTTTCCCGGCATCCATTTCATTTAGTTTTTATTTTTATGTTTCTCCTTACATTCGTAATAATAATTATCGATAACACAGAAAACACAGGGTTGTATGTCAAAAAGTATCGCTATTATCTAGGATTATTTCATAATCTCAGATTTTGGGAGCGAAATTTTGTATGGGAAATCGCGCTTTTCAATTACAGATTTTGAGTTAAGCGCGAAAAAGCAGATCATCTACCTATTTGTAAACGTATTATTACCAAGACACGTAACTCGCGAATTACCGTTTCCACAGCGTATGCGTAATTCCCTTTGGCGTCTCTCCTTGTTCTTATTCTTTGATTTTTGTTATTGTTATTTGCTCTGAACACCAGTGATGGAGAAAAAAAGTAAGTTAAAAAAAATTGTACTCTATTTATAGCGAAAATTATACTTAATTCCTTCCATTTTTTCTGCAATAAGTGCCAGCAAAAGGGAGCAGGCCGACGAAAATGCGCTTACACAGAAATGGGTTGAGAAGAGGAAAGAGTTACGTGGCTGCTGGAAAAACGCTGATGTACCATTATAAATGGTACAGGAGTTAGAGAAACAAAGATTTGTGTATTCGGTGGTGCACTGAAAGACAAAATAGTAATTTCATAAAATTGAGTAAATGCAGTTACTAGTAATGCTGCATCTGCTTCTTGTGGAGGTAGAACAGCTCCCCGAAGACAATTTCGTCTCCTCCACAATTCCGGACATATTAATTTTTTTTTATTCAATTATTTAGTACAACTTTCTCGTTATTATTCAACGTTTGTAAACTTTGCTTCTTTGTGTAGTCAACTCCTTCGTTTGGGTTTAAAACCTAATTTCGATAAATCTCCGATAAAATTTGGTAACACAACGAATTGTTCGTAATCTTCGTGGTAATGGAGACTGAATTGCTTGCCAATGTGGTGGTTCGCTAAAAAAATTTGGTTGAGTTTTTGATGAGAGAGCGACCTACGACTGGTCCTGCATCCAAGAATTATAGAATGCAAGATTGTGTCTCTCGAATTCGCTGCGACATCATGCCCCGAGAATATTTACAAACAAGTAATTTATCTTCCTTTTGTTTGTTTTGTGTTATTATAGTGCATGGCGTAGTCGGTTGTCAAAATCGCGAAAAATAAAGTAATGATTTTCGGAAGGCGCTTTATTCTATATTCTATTCGCCTTGGAGGTATCAGACTTTCCTTTTCTTTTCTCAGCATATTCAGAATATGGCAAGGCGAATTCGTTAAAAGTAATGGCACTAGACCAGCTGATTTTATGATTTTTTGTCTTGATTGTTGTTGTTGTAGCTGCATAAACATTCTCCGTGCATATACGAGGAATGCTGCTGAAGTGACAGTCCCTGGCCGGATATAAATCCGGGTCGTTCCGGTTACGTAGAACCGACTGTCGTGGAAACGATTGTTTTCATTGCCAAAGAGCTGTTCTGTTTCTATGCATGTTTGTTGAGATTCTCAAAGAAATTTTGACATTAAGAATCAGTTTGACAAAAACAAATTACATGTAAAAATTGTTGTTGCTCAAATGCTATCACATCTTACAATTGTCAGCGAAAATTTGAGGCTTGTCCAACTTTACGCTTTGCTTGGGCATTGGCGTTGCACAACTTTGTCTATGGGAATGTTCTCATACAAGTGTAAGCATTCATAGGCAACCGTGAAACCTTTTAAAGTTTTAAATAGCCATAAATAGGAGGAGGAGCTCAGCCAAACACCCAAAAATGGTGTACGCACAAACTATGTATGTATGTAATGTTCTATTTGGCAGCCTTTGTCAACTTTTGACATTCCAATTTCAAGCGTCTTTTCGCTTTTTGAATATTATTCCGACGGCGTTCAAAGCCAGGCGAATTCATTTGTTTGTTTACGTTCTGATTAAAATTTTAGCTTTCCAAATACCAAATCGCACAAACGCAATGAGCGTAATGTTGTTGTTGCTCTGGTGACTTCACTTTGTATAGATTATTCTTGGTTTATAGCTGCTATCTGGTCATAGAACCTTTCATAGTAAATCAAAGCGTGCAAAGCTAGTATTGCACACCTTATAGTTGCGTATGTAAACGCAATATTATAAAGGCTAGATTATAAACATTCGGATATTACCATTTCGAACTTAATTTCGAGTTTTGTAAATTGGCTAGCCGGTAACATCAAAAGGCAATCCTATTGCTTGACGTTTAATGGATTTTGTTATTTATGTTTAATTTTAGTGTTGGAATACAAATACGTGAAAATGTGGATCATTATCAGTATTATATATTTCATCTCCATACTTGTTTTGCCAACTGAAGCTGTAAAAGAGTCTAGTGAATTTCACGAAGAGCTATTTGTACGGCCTATGACAAATGGGCATGTCAACACTTTTTTTCAGTTTACTACTCGCTGGCACTACGGGGATAGAGATAATTGTAAGTATAGTTTTAACAAAATATAAAAAGCGAAATTGGTATGAATATGATTTTTTTTAGTACGCAACACGCAGCTTATTCCCCGCCCGATAGCAGAAACACTACTGCAGTACGATGTTAAAGAATTGCATATCAGTTTGACACAAGGCCTTTGGAGATATGAGACTTTTGGTTATCCTGTGGTGGACGCTGCACCGGGCGCAGAAGTTTGGGCCTGGTTCGAGAGAGAAAATTTGACTTCAAATGATGTGGATGATCAGTGGACAAAGCTGGCCAGCACATTTTCGGGCATTCTGTGTGCTTCACTTAATTTTATTGACCAAACCAATAGTGTAGAGCCTAAGTATAATTTTCGACCACAATTTGTCACGGGCAGTAAGGAAAATATACCGCAATTTATACGTTATGCCAGTTTGCCGCGTGAAAACGTTTGTACGGAGAATTTAACACCATGGAAAAAACTGCTGCCCTGTAATAGCAAACAAGGATTCGCTTCTTTACTGAACTCCGGCTACGTACACAATACAAATTATCACTCTTTGGGCATAAAAATGCGTACGATATGTGAATCATATGATAAAAATTGCATTTTGGAGTTCACTGAAACTGCAAATTTGGTTTACGATCCAAAGTTATTAGGCACAAATGGCGATTTTTCGTTACGTCGCCTCTTTGGCCAGGGATTAAATGGCCACTGTTCATTGGCAAAAAGTAGTAAAATCTATATTAATTTGGATGATCAACCTTATGATTTAACACCGACACCAATGTACAATATAACTTCGAGTCGTGGTGGTACTACCACCGCCTTGGGTGTTTATGATATTAAACGTTTAGATGCAGATAAATTATTTAATATCGCTTGGATACATCGCAAAGCAAGCAAACCAACGGTATTATTAACGCCACCACCGCCTATTTATGCACATCGTTATGTGCTAGGACATGGTCAGGAAAGAGGCCAAATCGTGACGCAAATTACAAATAAACATTATTCCTCACTGCCAATTGTGTTGCAAGAAAACATTCCATGGTTTGTTCCATCCTATATGCACACTCTGAAGCTTATTGTACAGCCAGAAAACGGGCAAGAATACAGAATAAAACCACGAGCCATGCACTATATACCAGGCGTACAGCGAATACGGCCCTATCATTTGGAACTGGTCTTCGAGATACCCGCACTAAGCACGGTGCAAGTATCTTTTGATTTTGATTATATTTTTTTGAAATGGCTCGAATACCCGCCTGATGCAAATCATGGTCACTACCTAGGATCCGCAATAATCGCCACTCAGCTACCAGTAGGTCGCAATTTCACTGCTATTCCCGTAGATAAACATCTTTTTGCTGATTCATTCAATGCATCACGCCCGTCATATTTCTTAGAAATTCGCACTGAATCGCTTATATTATCGCTGCCAACTCCTGACTTCAGTATGCCATACAACGTCATTTGTCTGGCTTGTACGGTGGTTGCTTTAGCATTTGGTCCAATTCATAGCGTGGCTACCAAACGTATCGTTGTAGAGCACAAAGACGCGCCTCCACAGTCACTGATCGGCAAAGTAATGCGAAAGTTGTTCAAGTGGAAGCGAAATGAAGCGGACAACAACACTACACAGCCACAATCACAGGATGAGATGTTATTTCAGCACGCAGATGCGCAAATTATACACCAAAAATTTGAATAACTCGAAGAAGATTTTTATGTCTATAAAAGAATAAATTTGTATGCATAAATATTCCAAAAGCTTTTGTTTTAATCAATACAAATAATAATTAATAATAATAATAAGTTTATATGCATCAACGATGATGGGATTACTTACTGATGGGACTTATACATACAACACCAGAAACATGCGATTTTTCGTACTAATTTTTTTTTTTTCATATGACGACTATGGGTCTTTCTCAGAGCATACCGCGGATCTAGTCATATGAAACCAACTTATTCGGCGTGAACCACGAACTAATTCGGCGGAACATGCCCATCTTGATGTCATTTATACGGACACTTCAAAAGCTTTTGATAAAGTTGGACTTTGGTGTTTCAGGCTCATTACTTAAATTCTTCAAGAATTTTGGACTCAAAAAATAAATTAAATTAAATAAATAAATAGTTGGTGCGTACACTTCTGTTACGCACTCCCAAATGGTAGTCACACACCAACCGTTGCGGCTACAGCGGCCGCACAAAGTAAGTAGTCAGGTTTAATTCCATAAGATGCAACATTTTTCTAGATGCGGCAACGCGTATAACGCAAGACACTCAAATCGCCGCGCTTCTATTCTTGCTCGTACTGTCACCCTTTACTTGGTTAAGATGTCTCGCTTTTGCTGATGATGCAAAACTGTTTTTTTGCCTTGTGGAAGATCTTTCAAACTCTCAAATACTACAACAGGACTTGAACTTGGTGTGGCAATATTATCTGAGTCTCAATATCGAAAAAAACTATGTATGTATGTTGTCTTTCACTAGAAATCCCTTCGCAAGCATTATTACTCATACTCTAAGGGAAGTTAGTTATTTGATTGCGAAAATACGAGGTTAAAAATTTGAGTTGAATCTTTGATTAAAATTAAAATTTTCATCAGCGGAAGGAGCGAAGGAAAGACTTTTCTACTACTTATGTGAATGTCCAGGGCTAGCTAGGTCACGACTCCGCTCCTTTGCTAAGCCTTTCTTGCAGCAAATTAATGAGACCTCAGACATCGAGATAAAGAATTTGCTGCTATACTTGGACCTCACTATATGGATTTGACTAAGAACAACAAAAAAAACAAAATCATTATACGAGGACATCATCATCATCATGTAGCGATTACAGCTCAGGGTGAGCTTTAGCTTCATCCACCATCCTCTTCTGCACGGTTCAAAGCAACAGATCTCCAGTTCCTAACTCGTAGATTTTTCAGGTCGGCTATGGCTTGGTCAAGCCAGGTTAACCTTGGACGTTCTCGGGCTCGGGTCATTAGACAATTCGTTGATAAAAAAGATCTTTGGGGGCGGCTGTCTTCAATGCGCACAGTGTGCCCTAACCATCGAAGCCTTTGGGATTTAATGTATTTCACGACGTCTTCTCCCCATCGTTGCAGCGTATGGGGCCAAACATCCTTCGGACTACTTTTCGTTCGAAAACTCTTAAACTACTTTCGTCTTTGCTTGTCAATGGTCAGTACTCGCAGCCGTAGGACAGGACAGCACCGTTAGTATTATTATACGAGAACGGTGGTAGTAAAACGGTGCTGGTCACTAATTAGGATTATTTCAGTGGAAATTCCACTTCAAGAACAACAACAAAGACTATATTACCTGCAGCGTTTATTCAATATTAGTCTACTCACGTTACATTAGTCCTTAGTATCCTTGAGTAGAGGACAGTAGATATAATATAATAATTAGAGTTTTGCACTTAATCATCACAATACCTCACTTAAGCAGAAAGGACCTGAGAGTACTGGTGGGTGTAATCACAGGTACAACATCTGTGGTCAGCATATGGCTACCATGGGGGTCGTAGACAGCCCGATGTGCCTATCCTGTCTTGAGAATGACGACACTGCAGAGCATTTTCTCTGTAGCTGTCCTACATTTTCCAGAATCAGACTTAGGATATTGGTAGGTAAGTATATTGGGTTGCGATATACTGAGTATGGATAAAGTTCACACTCTTCCTCTTCCGGATCTCTTAAGATTCATCAATGAATCCAAGAGATTTGTGGAAGAGTAACCTAAAAGCAACCTAACCCGTAGCCGAATGGGTTGTTGCGTGATTACCATTCGGAATTCACAGAGAGGTCGTTGGTTCAAATCTCGGTGAAAGCAAAATTAATAAAAACATTTTTCTAATAGCGGTCGCCCCTCGGCAGACAACGGCAAACCTCCGAGTGTATTTCTGCCATGAAAAAGCTCCTCATAAAAATATCTGCCGTTCGGAGTCGGTCCCTCCATTTGTTGAACAACATCAAGACGCACACCACAAATAGGAGGAGGAGCTCGGCCAAACACCTAACAGAAGTGTACGCGCCAATTATTCATTTTTTATTGTCCAACCCCCCACAAATCTCATCTAACCTCACCTATAACCTAGTTCTAACTAATCCCTACTACCCACTCTCGACAGGTCGGTTCCACGTTACCGGAACGACACGGATTTATATCCGGCCAAGGACTGTCACTCCAGCAGCATTTGCCCCGTATATGCTACGACAACAACAACCCACTCTCGACGAACAAAAATGATACTTGGTATCAGGTGAAAGCCAATTCAACATTTCATTATCTCATATGCTCTTTCCACTCTATACATCTTCACCTTCGATGTTTGTGTTCGTTGTCTGCCTGTAAAATCCAAGGTTGGCTAGTTAATTCAAATATCTTTGCAGCTGCTGGCAGTGTTGCTTTTTGATAAATTTTATTCGGCTTTCTAAATTTCTCACAAAACTAATCAATATCACAACGCGTATTGCGAAAAGGATACGCCTATGCAGCAGCATGTAATTTTTTTTGTAATGGAACTTTAATTTTGAATTTAGCCGGTCACGCTTTTTTTTAAACAGATATGCAAACATCAAAATTTTTAGTCTGTAGATCAACTGAATTAAACAAATAAATAAGAGATATATTCACTAGATGTTTTAGTGACGAATTTCTCTATTTGTTAAATTTCTCCATTTTTAGCGTTGGTACAGTTCGAATGAGGAAAACTTATTTTTTTTCCTTGTTCACTCCTCTCGGGAGCATAGTGTGTAACTGTGTCTTTTTCTTTATTTTAGCAGAGTAGAGTAAGGATGGAAAGGTTAAGTTTTTGGGGTTGAGGAATGAGATTTTTTTTTTTAGAAAATCTATAAATGAGTAAAAACAAAATTATACACAAGAAACTCAATGTGGGTTTGTATAAATGTGGCGTATACACACAAACAGTTTTATTAGGATAGTAGCGATATTAAACGTGATTAAAAAAAATTATTTGCCCGACGGCTTGTCATTCGAACGTAAACTACAATATCAGATATGATTAAGCCTAAAGTTGCATAATTAATTACGTTTCAATAATTATATATTGTATAGTAGTGCTCATCACATCATTCCGTCTACATTATTTTCTGTAATCGATATTTAAATTTGAATTCATATTTATATTTTATTTGATTAAGAAACGTTCCACTAAAACGTTATTACATAGTTTTATTTGTATTTTGAATTACTCTCGTCGTGAAAATATTACACTTAATTTGATTTTTTTTTATAATTTTTTTCCGAGTTTATGAATTATCCACATGGGTGGCGTTAAACAAATGCAAATTTTAATTTTTAACCTTTTATAGCAAACGAAATCGGGCGCCAAGTTATAATTTGGTCGTAATTAGTCTCTCTGGAGACTTATTCAATAATACTAGATTTATTAAATTTCTCATTTTCTACTAATAAAATTAACATTTTTTTTATTTTTGAACTTCAATATTAGATCTTTAAGTTAGGTGCACGCGGCTCTATAATTTTGGTATCCGACAAGCGTTAATACAGTTTTCCTTTACTACTTTGTTTTCGAACTTTTATTCAATAATTTCTTTCACTTTGTCATAATCCAAGCAAAATACAAAGAGCTAAGGGCTTCGCATAATTTCAATTTAAAATTCACAATTCAATCATCCGTTTTTTAAGGAATTAAAATCCTCAGTGTCATTCGAAACGGGCAAAGAATAATCTGGAAGTTTTGCACCTCTAATTCCCAGTGGACATATTTATTGATTACTAAAAAAAAAACAAATATTTGGTCACGACACTGATCACGTGAATATTGGGATTCAGTACTGCATTGAATTCGAGTTATTTTTGATTTAACCGTTAAAAAATGGTCAAACATTAAAAGGAAGTAAATTCTTAAAAACCATCATTACAATTCATTCAGTTACATTTCTGAAGTTTGTGAATGATTTGGGCAAGGATCTTGAATGAAATATTTTAATTTTGCACGTCTACACTATTAATTTCATAATTTTGATCCTTTCCTTTTCAGCAGTAACTCTTGGTGTTGCGTATATTGAAGTCATGTTATCCATTCTAACTTTCTGATCCTAATTAAACTTGTTAGTATTGCCAAGTGGTATTGGTACCATTCGCTTATTTACCTATGTTTATATGTTTATGAATTTTTCAAGAACATAATCATCCCGTTCTCGCACTC
This sequence comes from Anastrepha obliqua, assembly GCF_027943255.1. Taxonomy (NCBI): domain Eukaryota; kingdom Metazoa; phylum Arthropoda; class Insecta; order Diptera; family Tephritidae; genus Anastrepha; species Anastrepha obliqua. Next base: position 24,066,910 of record NC_072893.1, on the reverse strand, counting down.
TATCTTTTATAGCAACCACTTTATATTATATTCACTTATTCGTGGCCACGACAGTCAGTCCTACGTTGCCGAACCGACCCGGATTTATATCTTTATTAAGAACTGTCACTCCAGCTGCATTCCCCCAACATTTACGGGAAATGTTTATGCTGTTACAACAACGGCGACATTCACTTATTGTGGTGGCTGATTACTGTAGTATGAATACGCGTTTGTTGGCGGCCCTTGTGGAGCGCCCGGAGGTGGCATTTGGCCACCCGTTGGCCGATATCCTTGGTAAGCTTGCGACGGTGGATATTGCCCTTGTGGCATAGCTCCATATCCGCCTTGCGGCTGATGGTAGCCATGACCAGGATAACCTCCACCAGGTGGTGGGGGTCCATAGGCTTGTGGTGGAGGTGCACCGTAGGGTTGTGCTGTTGGCGGCGGTTGATATTGTTGGTTGGGCATTGGTGGCGTACCATTTGGAGGTGCAGTTGTATTTGGTGGTCCCGTAGGAGGTCCACTTGGTCCAGGCGGCTGTTGTTGCTGTTGCTGTGATGGAGCTCCGTATGGCGATGGACCACCAGAAGGGGTTCCTCCGGATGAATATACAGGTTGTTGTTGTTGCTGCTGTGGTGTAGATCCATGTGGCTGTGGTGGTCCGCTTGAAACTGGTGGCTGCTGAGTACCGTATTGCTGTTGCTGTTGTTGTTGTTGTTGCTGCTGCTGCTGAGTGGGTGGTGTTTGTTGGTTTGGTGGACCACTATTGACACCAATATTTCCAGACGATGTAGAAGGAGATGTGGATTGCACGCTTACGGGCGGAGCATTTGGTCCATTTGGATTGGTCGCATTTTGTGCTTGTTGATTTGATGTTGGTGGTGGTGTCTGACCAGGGCTCGGCGATGTACTATAACCAGCAGTCGTTCCCTGGGATGTTTGTGGCTGCTGTGGCGACTGTCCTGGATAGCCTGATGGTGCTCCGCTCTGCTGATAGGGTGACTGCGGAGGGTAGGGTGATTGCGCTGGGCTTTGTGGAGGCGGGCCGTAACCTCCCGGTAAAGAATTCGTCGTTTGACCATAACCACTAGGTGGAGGAGCACCGTATCCACCGTAAGCCATTGGAGGAGGAGCGTTGCTACCCCCTTGTGGCGGGCCGTACTGGTTTGGTGGTGGTGGTGGTCCCTGCCCACTAGTGGGCGGACCATACAACTGTGAAGGCGGCGGTTGCTGACCTGGCGGAACTTGTTGATTTGGCGGAGGAGGTGGATACGCACCTGGAGGACCTTGTTGACCACCTGCAGTACCATAGCCGTGTTGGCTTGGCGGACCAGCACCACCAGATGACGTCGGAGGCATGCCGGCATGGTGATAACCAGCCTGGGTATTTGGTGGAGGAGGTCCATAGCCTTGAGTCGGGGGTCCGTAGGGATAGCCGCTTTGCGGTTGGTATGATGGTTGACTTTGTGGAGGATATCCAGAATAATGGCTGTGTTGTTGTTGTTGATAACCGCCACGATATTGTGTTTGTGGTGGTGGACCTTGTTGCTGCTGTTGAGGTGTAGGCGGCTGCTGTTGTTGTGGCCCCTGACCTGGCTGTTGCCCAGCTTGCACACTTAAACGTTGTTGATCTGAAAAAAATATTTGCTTTCATGAATTAATATTATTATTGTAAGCACTTTGCACGTACTTGTTCCAGCACCCGACACGGGTGGAGGTTGTTGATTGGCTGATTGGGGTGTAGAACTACCTCTATACGATCCGGCTTGTGGCTGTTGTTGCGGTTGCCCAGATTGCTGGGAGTTTATTCCCTGTTGTGGAGGACCCTGTTGAGGTTGTTGAGAGCTTGGCGGCATACCAGGATGCGGCTGTGGAGGTTGACCACCATAGGGCATTTGAGCTCCCGATGGGGATTGAACATTTCCATCTGCATGTGACATCGGTGGCATTCCCCCGATTTGTGGTTGGCTTCCGCCAGTCGGTGGTCCGCCCTGTTGAGGTGGCTGTGGCCCGCCCATCATACCATGTGGACCTTGCTGTTGAGCTGCCTGTTGCTGAAGTACATGTGGATGCTAAATAATTCTCACAATTACTTTCATATTAAAATATAGACGAAATGAAGTCATCTTAGTAAAACTCACCGGCAATATTAGGCCGATATTCATTGTCGGATCTGCCAACTGGGCCAAGTAGACAAGATTCCTATGTAGTGCCATATGATATGTCATACACTCTTGCGCTTTGCCCATAGTTTGAAAGTCTTGAATTGTTTGTATGAGACCACAATTATCATCAAGTATTTTTTGAATTTGTGCTGGACTTGGTGATTGCGGCATGCCGCCACGTTGAGAGGATGGCGGAGGTGCAACCCCGCCCATCATGCCACCACCTCCGACAGAGGAAGGCGGCCCAACGGGTACGCCACTACTTCCAACCATGGAAGGTCCTCGTTGCATTGGGCCTCCGGAGCCCATAGGTACACCTGTCGGTCCGCCCATGACAACGCCTCCAACTCCCACACCGGAGCCAACACCCGGTGGCTGTTGCTGTTGTTGTTGCTGCTGCATCGACGTTGGCGTTGGTGGCTGCGGCGGCTGCAGTACAACGCCCGGGGGCGCAGTCTGCTGCGGTGGCTGCGGCGAATAAACTGCAGACATTTTACTGGCTGCAGCCTTCTTCTTCCGCTTGGGAGTTTTCTCCTGTTTTTCCACAATTTTAGCGGTTTCTACTTAACCCGGAAAGAAAAAAATATATATTTCGACTATTCAAGTCGAAATCAGCACTATATTAGGTTCTATGAAAATTTTCTTGGCAGCAACTTTATCGGCCTTTGCGGTTTGAACGCTCACACAATATTCTGTACCCGTTTATGTGCACACCTTGAGGAATATTCTCCTCCGTTTCAATCACTTGTTATGTTTTAGTTTAAGGAACTACACTCCACATAATTTTGTGATCGATATTATAAATTTGAACAATTATAATAAATGTTTCAAAAAATTTAATATCTGCTAAATATACTAACTCCACATTTTTCGCAACCAAATGACGCTTGGGGTAATTACTTCTACGAGTTGACGTTGACTACATATTAAATTCGCCGAAGAACTCAGAGGTGCATTTCTAAATATCCTATAATTTCTTAACAAGAAATAACTGGTATGACTACTTAAAATTTTAAATTTTTTATGTATTTTTCTCAGCATGGTCCTTAGTTGACCATATGAAATTGTACTTGTTTTATTGTAATGTGACAATTTTAAAATAAATTGTATCAAGGGCTCTAAAACTATACATCAGAATTGTGTACTGTCAAAATCGTATAAATTTTTACATTTGTTGTTTACATGAGGCTAATATTTTGGGCTGAGCTTCTTTTGCAATGTGTGGTGTTTCCAAAATAGTTTTCATGAGTACCTGTTTCAGGTAGAATTACAACTGAAAATTCGTCATTAGAGCCAAAATGCAACCGAAACCGGAATGACCTAAATTTATATGGGGCCAACTGAAATTTCAACACCATTAAAAAAGAAATGATGAGGAATATTAGATTATCTATTTTTCTAAGTTTAACTCTCAATCCGTTATTAAAGAGCGAGGTTCTGTATACGAAATTTCTCTCCCGAAATTCGAGATAATACAATCCGGTTCATTTGATTAGGGCAATCATTTTTATGGAAGAAAATTGTTATTTAAGCAACCGTATTTGATCTAGTAATTCAAGGTTTTCTGATAAATCCAGTGAAGACAGTACTTTGCTCGAAAAAAGCATGCATTAAAATATTATTCCATTTAAAGGTATTTCACAGCAGTAAAGCTTAAGCAACTGTAATACTGTGCTCGATTTATTGGTTCACTTGAATAGGGGCATTAACCAAATGAGAAAAAATAATAAGAAATATAGGAATTTTTTAATAGTTGTCATTTCTTTGATTTTTGCTGTTGGAAGTGCTAAATTTGATGCAATCCCAAGAATTTTGTTGGTTTCCTTCGGTTTCAAAGCCATCGCAGTTCAACCTTTGTAGTTATTACTATAGGAGGCCTCTTGTTTCACATAAAGAGCCAGAACGTTTGAACTTCGACCAATATTTTTGCAAAATATGGAGATTTGAAAGTACCTCTGAGGTCAAGATATCGGTTAGTCTTTTTTCGCCATCTGTTAAACCTTTCTGCTTTCCCATTTTATTACAATTAAGAAGTTTTCGACCAAACTCAATGAATGCTTAAACACGATCTCTTTTCACGGCGTTAATGGGCAAATAATGTAAGCAAACTGAGTGCCTCTATTCAAGTGAACCAATAATTCAAGCACATTATTACAGCTGCTGAGCAAAGTACAGTTTTCACTTGAATTATCAGGAACCCTTTTGTTCCTAGATCAAATACGGTTGCTTTAATAACCACTTCCTTCCATAGAAATTATTGCCTCTAATCAAGTGAACCGGATTTTATCTCAGATTATAAAGATGCTTTTCTCCGCGCAACTCTGTGTTTTCTGTGTTATCGATTATATTTACGAATGTGAGGAGAAAGGTCAATGTAAATTAAATAAAATGTATGGAGGCAAAGCAAAGAGGTTTGTAGACATAATTCTAATAACATTTCTGTCAGATATTATTAGTTGTGCATTCATACTGCAGTTATTGCTTATTATAAAATGTAATTTCAAATTTCGTAAGCGCATATTATTCCATAATTATTTCCAACGTCAGTAAACGTCGTTTATGAATTTCTTCCAACTGTCTATTACTAGCAGCAAATTGCGCACCTAAATTAATTACTATTTCTCTTTGCCTTTTCTTCTTTTGTTAATTAAATCAAAAACACTAAAATGTTCCACCATACCAATTTCTGTGAAGCAAAACTTTTCAAAACAGTGTTGACAGCTGATTGTAAATAATTTCTTGAGAGGTAGATTAATTTGTCTGGATTTATTGCTAATCACTGCATATGTGAACGTACTTTAAGGCCCTCACCTCATTTGAAATGGATTTTTTTGGGTATTTCTTTGAAAGCTTGTAAAACGGAAACGAAAAAAGATTTTTTATTTTAGTTTTCAGTATTTTATTTTTTAATTCAGTGTTGACTCCATTGTCGTGGAGTTGCTTGTCCTTAGATGCTGCTGGTATAAAAAATAAAAACCGGGATCTAATTTAGAGTAATCTTTTACTTATTATAATTATAATTAATATAGCAAAGGTTAAAAAATTGAAATTAAATAACGAAGTATTAAGCCGATATGGCAACGTTATCGAGTAAAAGATTCGCAGATATTTACTCAACAGTATTTGTAGAGAGATAGTTGAAGTTGAAGCGGTTGATGGGAAATCGAATTGGTTTTGTGTAAAATTTACGTTCTATGGCCAAGTTTTTCTAAATGTTAAGAAAAACTTATCTAAATCTAAGTAAATAGACGGAAAGCTGGTGGTGTAACTGGATAAAAGATCGGTAAAATCGCAGTGATAAAGTCGGAAAAACGAAGTGGGCAATAAAGTGAAAGAGAAAATAGAAACGAGCGAAAACAGCAAGAGAATAGATAATATGGAACAGAAAAAACTAAAGGAGCGTGTTATTGTAGTGTGGCGAAGCGCAATTTAAAATGTGCAATATGTACATGGTTGCCAGTGTTCTGTATAGCATTTTTTGCTTAAATTTACATATAGCAAATCAAAAAAGCCAGGCAAACGCTTTAAAGAGAATCTCAAAGTAACTCAGATTTGTTGTATGTTTGAAATTTAGAATATAGAATTTTGCCATAAGATATTTGTTAGTTTTAATGCGCTATAGGCGACTCACCCGCTCCCATTAACGGTGATTAGTATTTATTTGGCCAAAGGCCAAGAGCGCATTTTCTTTCAGCTCCTTTTTTCGTTTATTTACATAATTATGACGTTCGGCAAAAAATTTGAAAGTCAAAAAATGTTTATTATTTACGCCTAATATTTATTTTGTATTAATTTTTTAAGAAAATTATTTCCAATAAGCTTAAATTTAACATTCATTTAAAGTAGTAGGGTTGTGAAATACGATTTTTTCGTTTCCGCTCTCAATCGGTCATAGTTCGGATTTGTTTGAGCGTCTCCTTACTTGTGTATGAAAAAAGGGAAAATATGTAAAAGAGAATGGGGAAAAATAAAGCGGAAAATTATAAAAATTATACAAATATTGGTGAAGTGCAAATTAAATTCTTTTTTGCTGTTATTTATTTTTAAGGAACCATTAATCCACGGTTTTAAAGTGACACTCACCGTTTTATTTTACTATTGCTTTTCACTTGAACATTTTTCGGAATAGTCGTTTATTGATTTTGTTGTTGGCCGTCTGGAGGCATCAATGCCGCGCTTTTCTTAAATGCATACTCGTATATTTCCAGAATTGAAATATTTATAATAATTAATTTGGACGACGGCACCCTCTCATAAAAAATAACAATATAAGTGCAAACTAAAGTGAATCAGCAAAAATCACTAAAAGATATTCGGACTTCTCTTCCTTGCAGCTGCTATTAATTTATGTATATGATTTATTGGTAAGACGCCATCGACGTCGCGTACCAATGTTTTCTTTCGTACAAATGAACTTCAGCGCTCTATCGGTACTTCTGTCAAGAGTGTGGACATGCATCTGTTTTATGTTCAATAGACAAGTTCGCTCGGTAAGTTATTTTATTAGTGTTAACACAGAAGGGAATGCAGTTGGAGTATAGAAAGTTTTTCCAATTTGTATTAATTTTTTTCACAAACTTCATTGATTTTGATTAAAATTATTAATTAATCTCATTAAAATTGAACAACAACAAAATTTTAAATTTTTTTTTATTTTATGAAATTCTTTTAGATTTACACGAAAATGGAATAACTGTTTCTTATTAAATAAAATAAATTTAAGCTAACACTTTGCGTGATAAATAGTTTCTGATACAATAAAATTGACTTTTTTTTTAGATTGTACAATATCAACCAGTCAAATATGAACTCTTCCCACTGTCGCCGGTGTCACGGCATCGGCTTAGTATCGTGCAGCGGAAAACGCTTGTGCTGGATCTGGACGAGACGCTTATCCATTCACATCACAGCGCAATGTCAAGAAATACCGTTAAGCCGGGCACACCACATGACTTTACAGTGAAAGTAATTATTGATCACCATCCGGTACGTTTCTTCGTTCATAAACGGCCTCATGTCGACTATTTTTTGGACGTGGTAAATAATGTTGCAAATAATTGCGTAATGTAAAAGCTTTTCAAAAAATATTTCTTTGACTTTCACAGGTTTCACAGTGGTATGATCTAGTTATATTTACAGCCAGTATGGAGATATATGGGGCAGCAGTTGCTGATAAACTGGACAACGGACGCAATATTTTGCGCCGGCGCTATTACCGTCAGCATTGTACGCCTGATTTCAGTTCTTATACCAAAGATTTATCTGCTATCTGCAATGACTTGAATAGAGTAAATAAGAGAAAACTTTATCTTAGTATTGTAATTTTCATTTTAACTAAGTTGTATTTTTAATTCACGTGCAAAAAAAAAAAAAAAAACTATAGATATTCATAATTGACAATTCCCCTGGTGCATATCGTTGCTTTCCTAATAACGCGATACCAATCAAGAGTTGGTTCTCGGATCCAATGGATGTTGCGTTGCTATCACTACTTCCAATGTTGGATGCCTTGAGATTTACAAAGGACGTGCGTTCGGTTTTGTCAAGAAACTTACATTTGCATCGTTTATGGTAGCAGGTGTGTGCGTAAAATAATATATATCATGAGCCATAAATAAATAAATGCATGCTCAATATCATATATTTTTAGTATATGAACGTATTACTAATTTAAAACATATATTTACAGTTTTACAGATTGAAAATTTGGTGCTGTGACGCTTAAACGAAGTTTTAGTTTGTTTTATATGATAAGCATTATAAAACGAAAGGAAGGCAAATACAAAAACAGAATTTTTGACATACATGAATATCTATGAAATCTTTTCAATCCTAACCTCTCCTTGATAGCTTCCACCCACAGTTCGGTTTTCCATATTCGCATTTTAAGTGATGTTAGAATGAAATTCGATAGAAATCATTCGATAAATTCTTGGAAAAGTTATTTATTTAATAAAATATAATTTGTACATTATCTACTTAATTTTCTAAATGATTATCCACTTCTATGTATATTGTAATAAACATGTGTTTTGATTTAAATATTATTTATTAGTAGAACAAACAAAAAAACATATTTAATTAGGCTAAGTTATAACAGTGTTATTTAATAGAAAAAATTAGGAAGAACGTATTGATATGAACTTTATATGCTTTTGTTGTGCGTTTTATGTAAATGAAAATTTTGAAAAACTATGTTATATAATTTTTTAGCATTTAATGACAGCGCAACTGAAACTAGTTTAGTTACTGAAAATGCTCTATGCTAAGCAAAATGAAATGTCAAAAGGAATTTCAAAACTGACTTGAAAGCCGTGTATGTATATTATGTACATATATAAAAATGCGGGCTATGAAGTTATGAAAAGGGTTTAAAAATCCGTAACCGCAAATATTTAGTATAACACCAAAAGTACGCATCCTCTTGATATAATGTTTTCATATAAAAAAAAAAATATTTACATATATATGTAAAATATTTAAGTGCATTGTCTTGAAAATGAAACAAAACTATAAATAAGAACAAAATGACTCAGTTATGATTTAGACATATTTCAATGTCAAAAAACAAAACAAAAAAAAAAAAAATTAAATGACAAAAATTTAGCTTGTAAGTTTGTAGTAAGTGTGGAGTAATATATAAAGCAGAATAGTGGAATGATACGGGTCATATATCAAGCATAGTCGTCGCTTACGGAAATGTTTTATTACGGCTAAGAAAGGTTAATTCTCCTTAAGAACGTATATTAATTAGGGCTGTGCGATTAATTCATTATTCAAAATTTTAGTCAATAATAGATCCAGTTACTTCAGCTAATCAAATAATTACATTTTTTGTTTGTCAATCATAAATCAGCGGATCACATAATTAAACATTTTTTTTTTTGTTAATCAAGAAGTAATTAATCGAAACGTAAATAAAAATAATTAATCGAATTTTTAATTAAACATATCTTTGAATAAAATGATTAGTCACAGTGTTTTTTAAATGTACCATATTTGTATATAAAGTTTGAATATCATTGCGTTTGTTTTCTGTAGTAACCTTTTTAACCTTTTCATGCTTGCTTTTTAAAGTAATTTTTTTTTTTTAATATTTTCCAATTCTTCATTGAAGGTGGTGGCAATAGACCAACAACAAGGCTTTGTACATTTGACTGTCAAAGCAAAGTATTGAGAAACTAGAAAAAAAAAAGAATTCGCCTTGTTTCATTTTGAGCTAACAGCCACGACCAAGGCGAATTTATTACAGGTGACAGCAAACACATATAAGTAAAACCCTACATGTATTTGTTGTTGCGTTTGGTACAAGCATCACGTCAAAATCAGTAAGCAAATGTAAACATACTAATACATACAAACAAAGCATATCATTTTGACGTAAGCCATACCTACGGCGAAAAATTCAGCTGGGTGAATGCTGTCACCTTAATAAATCCACCTTGGCCACGACGAACACGTCGAAAGAAAGAAAAAAAAAATAACTCAGCTGATTGACCAGCACCACCTTTAATAGATTCGCCTTGAGACATATGAATAAAATTAACAGTTTTTATTCTATAATTTATTAACTAAGCAATAAGTTACACGAATAATCGAATAAGCGCACAACCCTTACATTAATCAAAAGTGTTTTTGTCATGTTTTTATTTTATAAAAAGTTACTGCGAAGTTTGGGTAGAGCATTTGAATATATTCCTTTACTTATTATATATTATTAATTTTTCAAAATTCAAAATTTTATTATATACTTGCCACCAATAAGGAAATGTAAATTAAGTTATTGAAAAAAAAAAATATTGTTTCCGTTCGACCGACACACAACTCGGATATGCTCAAAATTGTTTCAATAAATTGAAGGCAGTGGTCTGTTCGGAACCGGCATTGCAACTGGTTTTTAAAGACAGCTTTTGTAAGCACAGGTTGGAGCTTATACATATTTATTGTAGTTATTCAACCATAAAACCTAAGTATAATTATGGATAAAAATGCTAAACATAATAATTTTTTTTTTGTTAAAAATTGAAATAAATAATTGGAAGGAGGGTGTGCTAACTCTTAAAGTGCGCGTGTTTTTTGAATTCTTGTAGGTTATGATGTAATAAGTAGGTTAAGGCTTATATGAAGTTAGAATTTTAAAAAAATCGATTTTTTTTTCCTTAAGAGGTTACATGGGTTTTGTCGGGTGAAAAAGGCCTATTTAAATATTTTTTTCTATGTAAAAAATTATTTATTTAATTCAAACTTTTTTCTGTCTTATAGATATGTACATATTTCAAGAATAATTTCTGAAATTTTCACACAAAAAAAATTAAAACTCCTCCATTGTGACGTCATTGTGACCCCTCGAAAAAAGGTGCATCCGCGTTGTCAGTATAACTCCTGACAGGATCATCGAAAATGAAAAAACAAAAATAAGTATTTTAGATATGACCATAAACTTGCGCTTGAACGAAGGAAAGAAAAAAAAGTAAAAATTGGAATTTTGGCAGACATTTTTCCAAGGAAATGAAAATTTTTTGATTGACACTTAGTTTTTTTTTTTAATAGTGATAATTGAAAAAAAACAAAATCTTTCGTTCAAGCACGAGAAAATTGTATCTCGAACACCTGTGCAAAATTTCATCAAGATCGATTGAGTAGTTTTCGATAAAAGTGGCTTGGAGCGCACACCTTCCAAAGGCTGTATCTTCGCAACTATTATTTGTATCGACTTGAAAATTTAGGATAACATTCTTGAGATGTTGTAGAAATTAATAAGCAAAAAAAAATCGATTTTTTTAAACTATGTAACCCCTTAGTGTTCATATATTTAAGAATCCACACAGAAAATTTAATATCGTTCCGGCGAATATTTTCGAAGTTACACGCAAATTTGTAAAGGCGTTTCAGAGTGCTTATAAGGTGCTTTTCAAACTTTAAACGCGTTTTTTCTCAAAATTGTGTTTTCAAAGTGACTAACATTACTCGAAAACGGCTGAACCGGTTGGTATTTATATTTATTTTTTAGTAATTAATCGTAATGTATTTTATATATTTGATAGTAATTAATCGAAGATTTTTTCTCACCGTTAAATATTTTTTTTTTTTTATTAACAATTTAAGGCCGAAATTTTGGCCAAAAATGGATTTGTTTTTTTGAGAAACCGCCATTTTGTCAAAAAAATATATTTTGCTTATTAATTCGATTAATTACTAGATTGAACATACGAAATTTGTTTGGCCTTTTCATTTCAGACGTTCCAGTTCAGAGATATAGTGGTCACCACAAAACGTCTTTTTTGAGAGGAGCTGCCGGCGATCAGTTGTAGCTTCTTTCCAAATAAATATTTTTACTAATACTAAGTCTTAAATTACAGTCAAAAGATGACATAATATGTGTACAAATTTTTAGAACAATAAAATTAAAAGTTTTCTCAGAAAAAATTCTGGAAAATTCGCTTTTTTCGGCTTTCTAACTGTATATAACCCCTTAAGACAGCAAGGTGCCCACCTGTGAAAACAGCTCAAAGTAAAGACAGAGATTTAATAAATATCAAGACACATTTAGTAAAAGGTTCACAAGTGGAGTTACACAGCTGCAATTATTACAGCACGAACACTACATGTAGAGTACATGTTCCTTTCGAATTACATCTCGATGCGAATAGCGCGCAACGCTGCAGATTTGACATAAGACGGAGCTAATATAAATGCTGACATTTTGCTTATATTTTGATTGAATTTCAGACCACGGGTTTCGCTGCAGTAAGTAAATTGAAAATGCTATGAATTTTATAATAGAAGGTGATAATTTTTTGGTAAATGTTAGAAAAAGGACAAAACGCTCGATTTTTTTAAATATTCTAGTTAAAATAAAAATTCGTTAAAAAAAATAATTTTTTGGAACATTTAGTTTTATCTTTAATGATATATTTCATTCTCATTTCCGAATAAATCGATTCACTTTAAATAAACGGCGTCTTCGATTTGCCATTTCTCTGCCCGCTAGCAGAGCACAAGCTCACTTGGCGCAAAATTTGCATATGAAAGCAACAACAAAGTCATTGGGCAAGATTCATCACTAGCGAGTATGGTTATACTCAGAGAATAAGGGTAATCATTATTGTACAGATTCATAAGTAAAAACACTCTCAGCTGATCGTCCAAAAATGCCCACAGCTGAGATCACCTGATTCCATGGTTGCATAAAAAATGATTAAATTTCACATAAATTGGTATAGACTCAACACACTCAAGCAAAAAGACTAAAAGTACGTTCACATATGCAATAAGTCCACAAAATTAATCCATCCGTCACATTTGGCAGATTACCTGAAAAATTGACAATCAGTTGTCAATACTGTTTTGCAAGACTTTTCTTCATAGAAATTGCTTTGATGGCATATATTGGAAGAAGAAGGAATATCTAATTTAATTACGCATTTTGCTGCGTAACAAACACTTGGAGGTAATTCGTAAACGACGTTTACTGAGGTTCCAAAAAATTATGGCAGCACTACGCATATGAAATTCGATATCACATTTTATAATAAGTTATAAGAGGACAAAGCGTTAAAGATCGCACGTTTTTTCTGTAATATGAATGCATAATTAATAATTCCTAACAAAAATTTTATAACAATTATTTTTACAGGCCTGTTTTGCCGGCTTCCATTTCATTTAGTTTTTAATTTGATGTTTCTCCTTAAATTCGTAATAATAATTATCGATAACACCGGGTTGTATGTTAAAAAGTTATTATCTAGGATTATTTTATAATCTCAGTTTTTGGGAGAGAAATTTTGTATGGGAAATCTCGCTCTTTAATTACGGATTGGGAGTTAAGCACGAAAAAATAGATCATTTACTTATATGTGAACCTATTATAAGCACACACACATTATTACGTACTTGGGTGCCTGTCAAAAATAGGAAGAGGAAGAGTGTTTCTATTTGTATTTTTGCACGAAAGGGTAACTCACTATGTTTAATGCTACCAACTTTGTTTTCTGATATTAGGCAAATTTCATTAATCCGAGTTCATATAGGGAAACGTTTGTTGCTTCAACTTTGCGAATTCGTTTTTGGTTTTACACGCTGGGGTCACACACGGCAGCTCCGTTGCTTGCAATTGTTTAATTTTTAGTCTAAAGTACGGCATACACGAGTAACATTGTTTCAGACCTAAGTTACAAACATGGTTGATAGCTTCCAGAACATTGTTTCAAACATCACTTGGACAGAAAACACGAATTATAAGGTATCGATTGAATATAATTATAATAAGCGCAACAAATTCTTGAAAATATTAATTATTGATGAATGTCTGGAGATGGAATATATTGTACCAAAAAAAAAGAGAGAATATGGTCTCAAGATTTTTACTTGAAAATAGATGAATTTTCACATATTGAGCTATTAAAGGAACTGAAACTGTCATCACCTGGGGAACTTAAAAAAAATGTTGGATGTATTTGTTTATAAAATTTTAATAATCTTATCAAAAGCTTGTCTTTCTTTAATATGTTTTTATATTAATAATTTGGGCTCATCTAAAGCTTTTACCAGGCGTAAAAAAAACTCTCCAATCCTCTGTTTGTACGATTGGTTTTATATAATATACTGCACCCACTAAACAACTGATGTTACGTTCCTTGTTTCAAAAATCCCATATATACAGTAACATTGTTTTCAACATGCCTCAAAATCCCAAAATTTTAATAACTTCAACCGTAACTTCAGCATTAGACCTCTTGTTTTCGCTGAGCGTTAGCAGTTTTATGAGGTATAACCATAGTCGCTAATGACGAATCTTAGTCGATACCTTTTTTGGCTTTCGCATGAAAGTTTTTCGTCAAGTTAACCGAGAAGACACATAGAGAGCAGAGAAGTGGCGAATAGAGAGAATCATGCCCATATACGGGTAACCTTGGTCGTAGCACTGCATGTTTGTTCCTCGTGTATGCCATCATTCCCAATGTTTTGATTGTCTTCATAACCAAGGCGTATCTATAGAAGGTAATGTGATTAAAGTATTTGATTTCTACTCCTCCATTTTGCCATTCATTTAGAAATGCCAGAAAAACAGAATAATGGAAAGTTGTTGTTTTGCTGGGAATGCGCTACTAACTAATTTTATCTATTTCTTATTCCTTCCATACTCCAACCTCTCATTCCCTTGACATATCTTATTTTATAAAATTTTATTGTTGCTCGAATGCCACCTCCTTGAAAAGATTCCCTTTGTTCTTGACTGTACATGATTTTTGTAAGGCAGTCAATTTTGCAAGTGATTTGATGTAGCTTGCCCATTCGGCGACGTTTCGTTGTAATTCGCGAAAGAAGCGAAGTTAGAGTAAGTAATTTGTACAAAACGACAACAATGGGGATTGATTAAAAGTGAATTTTCTTTATACCGTTCTGGATGCCTAGACTTTGCAAAGAATTTTTTGTTTTTGACAACTAATATCGTATTCTATTATCTTTAGAGCAGTGGCTTGTGTAACCCAAGGTCAAGCAATCTGGGCGAAAAAATTCAGAACTTTTTACTTCACCTAATATATTTGTATCTTTTCTGTTTTGTGCATATCTGCGTAACGAAACGGCGAAATAGTATAATGTGGCAACTACATTTGCATTTGTTTTTTCTTTCTATTTCGTTAGTAATTTCGGAAGATTTTTGCTGTGGCCGCATGTATATTTAATAGAATCGGATATTTGCATGTTAAAAATAAGAGATACCACGAAAAATTGGTAATTATTTATTTACAACAAAAGTATGTTTCATTATACTCACACTTCGTTAATATTTTCATGGTCATTTTTGCAGTTGAAAAGTATTTGAAACGGAGTCTCGGTGGGAGGGTGGATAGTGATTGTTTATATAAATGGTGTATAGTTTTAATGAACATTTAAGGAACAGTTATTGAAGGAGATTTGGTGGGGTGTGCTGATGTCACCTCACATAAGCCGTTTATATTTCGCAGAATAGTTCGGAGGCAGCGTGTTTCCTGGTTTGTTGAATAGAACGGAAGTATTCGCGATAGCATGTTCCTTGCATACACCATATGCGAGTATCGTGAATACTTACCCATTAAGTATCACACATAATTTTATCAGCGAACGAAATCGATATAAAGTGCGTATATTTTCAATTTTCCTTTGGAGCGCTTTGTGTAAAATATTTTAACACACATCTACATATACGTTTTTTTTTAGTAATATTTCGTAAGCTGAATCTGCATTATAGTTTTACGCGATGAGTTCTTCGTCTTCGAAGTCAGATATGACGCCACAGCGGAAGCGTGCTGGCAGGCCACCAAAAGCAACATACCCCAAGCAAGTTAATAACGAATTGGCAGTGCCAAGTGAAGGAACCGTATATTCAACAAAATTTTCGGATAATTTTGAAACGGTTATGAGTGGAAAGGAGAGTGAGAATGTAATGGAAGTTGATAGTGCTGCTCTGGCCATATCACCCGTTTTGGATGTGTCAACTGATACAGGAAATCCACGTGCGCCCGCTGTGCCAAGTACCAGCGGCGAGTGTCGTCGAAGTTCGCGTAAAAAAATAATAAAATTTGATGTTAGAGATTTACTAAATAAACATCGAAAGCCACACAAAATCCAAATAGAAGCGCGTATTGACTCAAATGCACCCCAAACATCAAAAACCATTGCATCAACATCCATGGGCGGTGGTAGTGCTCTCGGTTCTCCGGCGGCCATTGCTACCACTTCGGACTTGAGTAGTAAACAAAAAGCATTTATGGAAAAATCAGCAATATTTCGTCGCATATCAATATCGGAGCAACAAAATAGAATAAATGCGCCTCCACTACCACCACCTTTGTCGACAGTTCCAACAATGAGTATGCTGGGCACAATAAATAGAAAAAATAATGCTGAAGTTTTAGCGGCGATGGACCCAGCAAAAATAGCGCAGGCACGTCGACTTAGTCGCACACAGGAAATTTTCAATGCCAGTTTGATGAAGTCGAAGCAGAACTCTAGTCTGATTGTCGCACAAATAGAAAGCAATAGTTGCAGTTCCAGCAGTGGACTAATGTGTCAAACGGTCTCGACGCCCCCGCAGCAAAGAAAGGCTACAAGTAAGTTAGAGTACATATATACATATATATATATATATATAATGGAATTTAAAAAATGTCAATTTGCCTACGTACATACATATATTAGGTTAGGTTGGCCTGGCTGATTGAAAGCCATCACATAGACCTATTGTTCCTTAGCATTACCAGATGGAGCTGGACCTTTACGTTTCTTTGTATATAGTAAACATCTTGCAATACGCACTAAGCATTTAAATCTGTTTCTAACTAACGCAGGGCAATAGCATAGAAGGTGTTCTAGCGTGTCCCTCTCTTCCAGTTCATTGCAAAACCTATATACATGTGTAATATATAACCTCTTCAAATTAAAAATATTTTGTGGATCCTTATTGTAGTAAATATTGTGTTGTCGCAAAAGTGTGGTAATGCACTTGAGCAAAATTATTATTTTTTGTTTAAATGAATTTGATCGTTGATATTTTGCAGTTTATTGTTTCTCTATTGCGATCCTATAACGTGAACAAGAAACTCGGCCTCTTACGACTGGAAAATAGGAACATTCGCTCACCCTATCCCGGTACCATCTTAGGTTTATGGAAAAACTGGGTCTGGATGAGGTTTGTGATGAGTGGAGGGCACTCTTAAGTTCGAAATGCTAATCTCAATCGATCTAACTACATATACAAATCGATATATTTTTACGATATTTATTAGTATTTTAGGATGTTACCTTCTACATAAATACAGAAGAGATACTTCATTTAGCTCAACGCGCTCTTTATTCTTTAATTAGTTAATTCCAGATTTTAGGTGAAATTTATTATATAAGTTCTTTGATGTTAATACCTGAACCTAAGCCCAATATGTAAGCATATCGTGTAATACACATTTAATTTATTTAATAGGTGCACCTAGCAAGCGCAAAAACATTTCCAATTCATTTGCTTCGTCCACGCCAATCGTTGATGTGAAGACTTTCACACCAGAATCTGGAGTACAAAAGCGTCGAGGTCGTCCGCCGAAAAATAAAACCCCTACAGCACAAAACACTTCCTCGAGATTAAGCCAGAAATCAGCTGATAAAATAACGACAAGGGACAAAAATGTAGATGAGTACCAGCCCGCAAAAGATATAACGAAAGAGTTGGAGAAGAAAGCGACCGTTAGTAAATCGACTTTGAATAGTGCCACAAATTGGAAAGAATATAAAGCCAATTTAAACCGTACCGACAATATAACAAAGACTAGCGAATCAGTGGCTAGCAGGCAAAGTGAGGATTTAATTTTAGAGATATCATCCACCTCATCCTTATCTGAACCAGAACTTCAGCCAGACACCCCGACGTCTAAAAATGAAGTAAACGAATCGCAGCAAAGAAATTTCGCATCTGTATGTATTTGGCAAGAAAGTGCCAATGTTTGCGAAACTTCCTCCGCACCAGAATTTATTGTGGCCGCGGTTGAAGAGATAACAACTGAAAATTCTCAACCTCATCAATTTACATCTTTAGAATCCGTAAGCCACCTAAATTCACAGAAAGATTCTAATGTGGCAGCAGAAGCTGAACAAACTACTATAACTACCACTTTGGATGTGAAACCTGAAAAAGTGGCAGTAATCGCATTAGATTCTTTCTCAGCGGAAACATATAAAGGGATTTCTGTTAACCGTAAGTCGAGTGGTTCGGAATCAGAAAGCGGCTCGGACCGCAGTAATAAAAGTTACAAGAAAGGTGATAAATTGCGCGTTTCCTTAAAACGCGTAACAATGCCTCAAAGTAGTGAGCCCACTTCGACAATATCACTATCATCGGCGTCTAACAGCTGTAGCGATGTCATAATTGGCAGCGGCAACAACAACAATAGTGGCGAGAGTAACGGTTCTGCTACTGAATTAAGTACCGTAGCAACAAGTAAAGCTCTCCCTACAAGGCGATCTCATCGTTTACCCAAAAGAAGTATTGCTAACAAAACGGAAGAGGAAGAATCCAAATCGAAATTAAAAACACCTTTAAATAAACATTTTGATGTAATAGGCGAGCTCAAAATGACAGACATAGAAGCGGATCAGAATAATGCACTGCCAGTTGAATGTAATAAGTCAAATACTGCCGTTAAAACGGGCAATGAGTTCGAGACATCAGTCGCAGAAAATAACAACGTTACAGCAAACTTTGTTAGTGAAGCGCTGATAACGCAACAACCGGTTGGCGGAAGACAATTAACAAAAAGGAATGCTCAAAATTCCCCAGTGGAGTTACCGCCTACCGAACAAGCAATTGAGGCATCACAGACTGCTAATTCTAATGTTTCAGATCCCATGGGGGTGTTACCTGCTGTACAAACTAACACTATGGAAATTGAAGATGAACGTAAAGTGTGCGAGAAGCAAAGTGCTGCCTTATCAAATTGCGTGGATTTTCCTGCTGCATCGAATAACACTAAGAAAGAAAGGATTACTTTGCCAATAAAAAAACAAGTAAGCAAATTTAAAATGTACGAGGCAGCAGTTCACAACGTGGCGGCCAACGTCGAGACAAGCACGTTGTTGGACATCCTAAAGACTGTTAAATTGAATGATTTAACAATGGGAACGAAGACGCCACAACATTGTGATGAGGTGGCTTCTACGTCGGAGTGTGAGCAATTGCAGCCACAAACATTGGTTCAAGAGGCAAGCAAGATTAAAGCTTCGGGCGCTGAGGATGGAACGCATGTAGTTGGTGATTTGTCAAACATCAATGAATTGAAATCAAGCGAGCACCCCAGTGAAGTCAAAATTGTTACTGAAAGTTCCTCGCAGCAGAGTATCGTGGAAGAGCTACCGGTAGGAGAGAAGGTTGAAGCAGCATTTAAAGATGAGCACACAATTGAAAACATTTCAGTCGGACATTCTGATGCTTCGTCTAATAAAATGTCGAAAATAATGGTGGAAACTGAGTTTCCAAGCGCAAAAACACTGCCACTGGAAGAGTCACTCACGAAAACAGCTGTTCCAGATAAATCTTTAGAAGAGCTGCACAGCGACACTACGGAAGCGAATACAGAAACTATTGTTTCCAGTGAGCAAACAGATTCGCATGTATCGAGTGGCGCAACTAAAGTTTCGAATGTTTGCGAAAAGCCTGCGAATTCAGAGCAACAGTGGTTAACTAATGAGTCTGAGGCAGAGAAAGGGCTGGATGAGAGTAGCATGGAAGAAGTAAATCCAATGACTGGTGCACAGTTGGCTACCGGTGAACAACCCAAAGTCGGTGCCAAGAAGACACCCTCTCCGACACCTTCGGAAAACTCCACAGGACATTCTTCAAAAAAGACCACACGGCGTTATGAAAGGCGTTCACAAAGGGGAGAGGCAACTGCCCATAAAACATTAGAAGAGACTTTTGCTGAAATAGCAGCAGAGAGTTGCAAAGCAGTTTTAGATTTAAAAGCTAAGGAAGTGGAAATTCCGCAAGGCAGTAAGGAAAAAGTAGCCGAAACTGTAGTGGAAAATGCTGAATTGGAAGAGGATTTAGAAAAGAGAACCTCCTCCGTCACAAAAGATGTCGCAAGCCCTGTCACACTAGACGCAGATAAATCCAATGATAGTGTTCAGACAAATTCATCTACACTTGTCGAGTCGATCCAATCTCCATTGAATTCTTCTGAAAGTAAAAAGGTAGAAATCGACACCATTGCCACGAGCTTGGAACAAAATATTATAAAAGTGGCAGAAGATGATACATCCCCTGAAATACGCGCTAAGGATTCGCCTGCTATCACGGACATTAGTGTGTCGAAAGCGCTAATAGCAAAAGAAGACGCGGATAGCAATTCCAATCATTCCTCTCCCTCGCGCCGGCGACGCACGCCGAGGAACCGAAAGGAAACCAATGCGACCACATCCAGCATTGCAGTAGAATCTAATGAAAACTCGCAGAATAGCAGCGAAAGGGACATACCTAAAAATTTGACCTCAGAGTGTAATGCTATAATAACAACAACACAAGATATACAGACGCTAGTGGCAGGCGGAGTTGCAGAAGCCGTAGTTGCAGAGGAAAATGATAAAAATGATGTCACAATTAATGCCACACCCGAGACTAATACTACAAATGTAATGGAACAAGATTTACATACTTCGAGTGCAGGAAAAGTCGTGGAATCAGCGGACAGTATTTCGCATGAGGCACCGATTGTAAATGCATCAGAAGCCGAACTAATTTTGGAACCAGCTATAGTCTCAGACGTTCAGAATATCCAGAGTGATACGGGCGTAAAGTGTACAGACTTAGAGACATCAAAAATCGAACAGCAACAAGATGATGACGTTGCGACTGTAAAGCTCCAAACTGATACAACAACTGAAACGCTTCCCAAAACCACCAAACAACGGCAAGAAAAATTGAAACCATCACCATTAAAGTCTCGCAAGCAGAAAAAAGGAATGAGCGCGAAGGTTGAACACTCCGCAGATATTGAGCTTGAAAGCAAGAGAAATGACACGAGCAGTGATGGTGATCAAAGCGACGCTACTAAACCGGAAACACAAGATGAAGGGCAGCTAAAAGTTTTAAAATCGCCTGAAGATGCGCTTCAAAACGCTTCAGTAAATATTCCGCCGAACGTGGAGGAAATTGTGCCGCCACCTACGTCAAATGACGAATCTATGGCTGTTCTTGAAGTAAGCGCTGATATTAGCAGCGAAGCAGTAGCACAGAATGTGGACCAGCAAATGCTAGAAGAGCGCTCGCAATCAGGAACACCAAACGACAAGCCGAAGAAGGTAAAGAAACGCAAGAGTACAAAATATCCTTCCGATGAAAAGCCAGCTGAGGCAAATGAACCTCGCCCATTGTCTACAGAAGAGCCCAAAATCGTAGAATGTAAGGAAAAAAGTAATGAAGAAGAGGATGGTACGGGAAAAACACGAAAGCCGCGTAAAGGCAAGGTCTCAAACGAGCCAATAGAGGAAGGTGTCAGCAATGCGGCTAGCGAAATCGTTGCTTATTCCAATTCAGTTGAAGCTGGTGAGAAAGAAGTTTTCGCAAAAGCACCGCCCAAAAAACGCCTACTCAAAATGCAGATGCAGCTTGAAGAAAAGTCAGCCTACGATTCTACTAGTTCAGAGTTGCCTACTACCAGCACACCTAACGTCGATATGAAGCCGTTAACTGCCAAGAAAACTTTGACTGATTCCAGCAAGTCGAAAGAATCATCACAGAAAAAGACGAAGCGAGAGTCACAAACGGCTGATGATTTGAAAAAACGGTCCTGCTTAGAGAGCTCCCACGAATCGTCGATGGATGAAGAGAGCCGTTCAGCGACATCCACTCCTGTAACAAAACATTTGAAACACCACAAAGCGACAGAGAGAACACCAGAGGATAAATCAAAATCCAGCAGCAAAAGAAAGTCCAAGTCGGATCAATCGATTGGCAGTAATGAGAAAATAAATACAGCGCACGCTGAAATTAAGGATAAAGACAAATCTTTAACGGTATCGAAGAAGTCAGAAAAAAAGAAATTTCTGGCAACTGAAGACACTACAAGTAACGAGCTGGCTAAGAAAATGGAAGAAAAAAGTGCCAAGAAAAAAAGGCAAAAGAAACTGAAAGAAGCTTTTGAGGCCGCGCTGAAGGATGTTTTAACCAAATCGGAGAGTAATTCCGACCTTGCTAAAGCAAAGGAAAGTAGTGCTGTTACAGAAACAGATGGTGCGCCAGTGGAGGAAGTGAAAGTAAAAGAGTCGCCGCCCACCGCAGCAGCTGCTGCTACTGAAGACAGACAAATTGCGATTGACGAAGGCGTCGTAGCCAGGGTTCCTGAAGCTGCATCTGTCAATGAGCCAGAGGAAGAACCGGATCCATTGAAGGATATCGAGAAATTTATCGAAGATGGTGTAAATCTGTTAAAGCGCGGTTATAAGATCGAAGAGGATAGTGTGGATGAAGTTATTTGCCCGAAAACACTTTTGCAAAAAGATGAACTCAAAACCGAAGTAGCAAAACAAGAAGAAGCAGTCACCACAGTTGTAGAGGCCATGCAAACGCCCAATGAAAGCATAGCTGGAGATATAACACCAGCTGGAAAATCTTTTGAAGAAGGCTCGTCAACTCTTACTGAGCAGCTGTACTACGAAACTCCAGCAGATACGCCAGTAGCCACTCCAACAACAACGCCACCATCGAAAAGCCCCATTCATGAGTCATCTTTCGATGAGATATCTGGTGTGCGGCGTTCGCATCGTATCAAACTAATTACGAAGACACCAAAAGCACTTGTGGGACGCGGCTTGGTGCGCGAAAAAGAACGATTCTCCATAAAAGATGATGTAGAAATGAAAACTCACTACAGTCTGGATGACCACCTCACAGATCTGGCTCATGTAGAGGCGAAGAATGCCAAGTTTCTCAAGGAGATGGAAGAGCGTTTGAGTAACTTTCACGTTATTAAAGAGAACGAGTACAAATGCGAGCGTGTGGTTAGTAGAGAAGCGCGCAAAATGTTGTGCGATTGTTTCTTGACAGCCGAAGAGGAGGAGCGTGGCGAGTTGGGATGCGGCGAGGATTGCTTGAATCGATTGCTTATGATAGAGTGCGGTCCCGACTGCAACGTGAAAGATCGTTGTACAAATAAACGTTTTCAGAAACTTTTATGTTCGCCGTGTCGTGTTTTTCGCACAGAAAAGAAGGGCTTCGGCATAATGGCTGACATTGAAATATTGCCGGGTGAATTTATTATGGAATACGTGGGTGAAGTGATTGATGGCGATGAGTTTGAACGCCGACGTACAGCTTATTCCTTGGATAAGAATCGTCACTATTATTTTATGGCGTTACGTAGTGATGCCATAATAGACGCCACCATAAAGGGTAATATATCGCGCTTCATAAATCATTCTTGCGATCCGAATGCGGAGACGCAAAAGTGGACTGTGAACGGTGAATTGCGTATAGGATTCTTCAGTCGCAAGTCCATAATGCCGGGTGAGGAGATCACGTTCGACTACCAGTACCAACGGTATGGCAGAGAGGCGCAGCGCTGTTATTGCGAGTCGGCAAACTGTCGCGGCTGGATCGGTGAGGAGCCCAATTCGGACGAGGGTGAACAAATCGACGAAGACAGTGATGCCGATAACTTGGCAGATGGCAGTGACGAAGACGAGAGCGATGAAAGCATTGCTGATACCGAAGATGCTCCCAAACGGTTAGAAATTGATGCGACTACAGGCAAATCTACGATAAGCGCAGATGAAGGTGGAAAATTGAAATTGGACGAGAAAGTGGACGCGTCGAGTAAAGACAAGCGAAAGAAGTTGGACGAGGATGAACTGAGAGATGGTGATGACGATGCGAAGGCTAAAGTTAAAAAGTTGGCAGGAAAATCCACAGATAAGGTATTACGAAAAAAGAAACAAAATAAGGAAAAGAAAGAGAAGAGACTACGTACAACTGCCTCAGGTGAACCAACCAAAACTGCACGCTATTTGGAAGATCCCGATATTGAGGACGAGGTCAAGTTCCTTAGTCGCGGTGGACTGCGAAATCAATCGGATACATTGCGTTTTTCGCGTTTGGTTGTGCGCGCTAAATTGCCACAAACACGTCTTAATCTGCTGAAAATCCTACGAAGCGCAGAAGTGCCGTGTCGCCGCCTATTTTTGGATTATCACGGGTTGCGTTTGCTGCACGGCTGGATGAGCGAAGACGGTGGCGATATGGCTATACGCCTGTCACTCTTAGAGGCGCTGGAGAGTTTGCCTATCGCAAATAAGACTGTACTCACTGATAGTAAAGTTTATCAGAGTGTACGCAATTGGTGCGGCAATGCGCTGCCAGCTGCTATTGCACCGACTGGCAACACTTCGTCACCCAGCGACGAGTCATCCAAGGAAAGCTCGAGCAGCAATTCGCAACAGGAGATAGTTAGTGGACAGGAAGTACCATCCGAATTGCAAAAGCTGGCTATGAAATTAACTGCTGCATGGAATAGTTTGCCGGAAATATTCCGCATACCGAAACGTGAGCGCATCGAACAAATGAAAGAGCATGAACGCGAAGCCGATCGACAGTTTGCAGAAGCCTCTGTCGACACTAGTCGATCTGTCATGAGTGATCGTTATCATCGGGATCGATTCGGACGCGGCCCTGCAACTTCCCGTTATTCCAAACCAAGTTTCAGCAAAGACATACGAAACAACAATATAACGGTAGTAGGCTCAATGCCTGTCAGTGATCCGCGTAGACGACCGGCACAGGACAGCAATAACTCGAGCAACGACAGCACGAAGCATTTGTCGAAGGAGCAAAGGCGAGAGTTGTTCGCAGCTAAGGTAAGAAAAATAGGAATCAAATATTTTGTATAAAACAGCATAAAAACGAGTGTTTTTTTTTTATATTTGTGGACATGTAGGTAGCACGCGATGAGGCTGAGAAGCGCATGGCTGAGGAGCGTCGCGAATTTGAAACGAAGTGCCGTTTCTTTGGATTGGAACCAAAGAAGACGCGCCCACAGGATGTCCCTTTCTGTGTAGACCCCTCAACAGGACAATGGTATTCCGTGGCTCGCCAACCAATACCCACTCCGCCATGCTATGCGCACGTACAAGTGCAGCCGAAGCCCAAGTCTACAGATCCATCAGATTACAAGTTACCTGCGGTGGTTTCCAGCTTGCCGCGTTTATGGAAATACGCCATTAGCCCGCAAGGCCAAATCTATTATTATCACGCCAAGCAACGTGTACCACAATGGCATCCACCCACGCCAGAACAATTGCGTGCCGTAGTCGATGAGGCAGACAGCTCGGACAGTGAGTCTTGTGAGGAAGCCAAAGTAGTCAACGAAAGTAGCGAAGATGATGATGTGCTGATGGGTAAAAGTTATTAGTTTTATATTTCTCGAATTCCCCTAAAATATGTTTTGCTTTGCGGTTTTAAAGGCATGGATGAAGCACAACTGAAGGCATTTATTGACAGGAAGGTGGAAAATCGTAGGCACAAGCGCTACAACCGTTTGGTAGACGAACGTCCTATTAGTGTAAGTATTTATTGGCGCTTTGTTTTTTTTCTCTTGTTACCTCCTCTCGGGAGCATAGGGCCTCGACAAGACTCTTCCATCGTACACGACCCATGAGATGTCGGCATCTACGGTACACTAGACAGGGCGGCAGCCCTTGGTCGGGAAAAACCCGAGTCATTCCGGTAACATAGAACCGCCTGCCATGGGAATGTGGCATGCCGTTATCGGAGTCCAACCACCACCAATCGCAGATGGAGACCTCCGACTTCCCCGAGAGTTCCGCGTAACCTTGGCACAATTACGTTCTGGATATTGTAGCAGGTTAAACTCCTACTTATCCAGGATCGACCCCGACATACTAAACATATGTTCAGCATGTGAAGGCACCCCGCACGACACTAACCACCTTTTCACATGCCCCATTAAACCCACTCATGTAACACCCCTCTCTCTCTGAACCCAACTCGTCGAAACAGCTAGCTTCCTGGGTCTACCGTTAGATGAACTAGACAAAGACGATTAGTGTCTACACTACACTGACAGAGCAAAGGTACTGCTACAACAACAACATGTCGGCATCTACTAGTTCGCGCAGCATCGACCTTCTCCAAGTGTTGTTTGGTCGATCGCGACCTCTGCTCCCTTGCGGGTTCCAGTCCAGAGCCATTCTCGTGATGGTATCTGGTGGTTTTCCCAATGTGTGATCTATCCATCGCCACCTTTTGCGTTTGATTTGCCTAAGGATGGGTTTCTCGTTCGTTAATCTCCTCAGATGGCGCTTGGGGCTTGAAAATATTCTTTAGAAACCGTTCAAAAATTGAAATCCGTGTGATTCATTAACTGTTTTACTTGTAATTTAATGAAACTTTATGCTACTTGCAGCCCCGCAAAGAAGAAGATCGCATTTACAACCAAATGGAGATGCGCAAATACAAAGAGAATAAAGAGAAAATACGCAAACGTAAAGAGGAAATTCGGCGTAAGCGCCTCGACGCATTAAAAGCCAATCCAAATGGTACTGCAGAGAATGCAAATACTGATGTGACCGGCTCCAAATCGAAAAATGTTAATGACTCCGACGACCCGGATGGTGCGATACCAATACAGGACTATTTGCTGTCATCCGATGAAGAGGACATGATGAAGGCCGAATGCGATAACAGCCCATTGTTGGATAAAATTGTACAAGGTGACAAGATTGTCGACGAATTGGATGCACTCACCACAAAGCGTACGCTCAAACGTCCATTGCCGCCACATCGGGATCTCAGCGCTCAGCCGGGTCAGACGAATGCCAGCAGTAGTAGTGGTAGCGGTGGTGGTAGTGAGCATAAACGACGAAAATCGGATAAGAAGGATAAAAGGTTGGTTATTTCAAATTTATAGACTAACTGAATATATTTTTTCAACAACTTTATTTTTTTGCAGTAAAAAGAGCAAGGACTCGGATTCGAAGTATCGTCGAAATAAAGAAAAGTTCCGTTGCGAAATAGCGGGAATTATTGTGCAACATTTGAAACCATATCGCAAGGAGTCATGTGCAATGGGTCGCATACAGAGCGACGAAGATTTTAATCACCTAGCACGAAAGGTCAGTGTGCTTACATATTTATGATTTTTTAGTATAATAGCTAAATTTCTTGAATTCAAAATTCCACAGCTGACACACTTCGTCATGGTGAAGGAGCTGAAGTATTGTGAGTCGGTTGGTCAGACACTTGTCGTCACCGAATCTGTTAAGAATAAGTCCCGCGAATTCATTAAGAAGTATATGGCGAAATACGGCGGCTCATATGTGAAGCCCGCCAATGACCCGGAGTTCAAGGAGATACCATTTACCATTTAAACGTTTCATAGTTTTTTTTTTTTTTGTTTTAAGCGGTCACTACCCATTAAGCAATCTAACTGGTAGTTAGTTTATTTTTAAATTTTTTAAACAAACAGGGTTGTTATTCCAAAATCTTTATTAATAAGCATTTCTCCATGAACTAATTGTGCGCCTAGCATGGGAGATGCTAAAAAATGCATGTTACGCATGGGAATTGTTTTCCTTAAACGCGCATGTTAAAGGTGCCCAATTTATTCATAGAGATTTTTTTTTGCATTGATATAGCATTAACGTCGGCGTTGCCAGTCTTACAAAAATCCTTTTGCAAAAAATCGGATTTCGTGTCTACGTTGCTAAATATTCGCAAAACGTAGCCGCATACCGCTTTCTTACTGGTTTAATGGGTGACTTCGAAATAATATTTAAAAAAAAATTTAATATAATTGTAATGCTTAGTATATTTTTTCTTTAGTTGTAAACCAATATGTATGTATTCCCTCTTTACGTCGTATGAACGAAGGTGTATTTTTAGAGAATACGGAAATATTGTTTTTATGTTATAATTAGTTACATTTTATGAGATAAATTCACCGCAAACACATAATTATGTAAACCTTGCTGAGATAAGCAGTAACTTTAACTATGTTCTAGAGTCAATAAAAGTGAAATAATGAAAATTGAACTCCTCGTGGAGGATTTCTTATTTTTAAAGTGAAACTTCTTAGGCGTCGATGGACAAGCGCGAATGCAGAGTAAAATTTAAGGCCATGCAACGTTTTGGGCATTTTCGTTCCGCGAGAGAGAAAAAAGATATAACGTAGAGGAAAAGGAGAGAGAGAGCTATACCTTATATTATATATAGCTTAGATACACTTTAGGCTATTTTTCCTAAGGTTTTCCTTGTGGTTACTAATTTCTAGTGAGAAAAAGCACTGCCTACTTTTTGGCGCTTGTTTATTGGTGCAAATTTTTAGGAAATATACTTTTTGGCGTTATATTTCCTTGGTGCCTACTGTTTGGGGCGTTTTTTGGTCTCAATTTTTTTGGCGTTTTTTTGTGCCTACTGTTTGGGGCGTTTTTTGGTCCCAATTTTTTGGCGTTTTTTTAGTGCCTACTTTTTGGCGCTTATTTCCGTTTCGTGGCTAGTGCTTGTGCGTCCTATCCATTCCGGCATCGGATTTATTAGTATTGCCTTGCGGTAATTTGTGCCGTGGCTGGGGTCCTGGAATAGCTGCGTTTGTGCGGGTGATAAACGCTCGGAGTAGTGCACGTTGTGGCCACGGTTTGTGTCCGGCGTTTACCTACACCGGTCGGCCCTTATCCGTTTTTTGTAAATTTTGTCTATTTGTATTCTCTGCAAATGTTGTGAATTTATTTAGATATATATTCTTTCTCTCTCTCATTCTCTCTCGGGTCTCTCCCTCTTTCTTTGTGTCCTAAAACGCTCAAGCTAAAAAGCCCTTTGTATTTAGAAAGAAAATCAGAGAAAGAGATAGGAAAGAATATAGACAGAGATAAAGGTAGCTAGTCCTGTGAGAATTTTCCAGATTTCTTGGCAAATCTGTTAATATCCTGCAGTTTTAGAGAACGAATATTACTCATTATCACGATATCGGAACCCAAAACTCGTAGCCTTACTCTAGCAAAGGCAGAGACTCACAGAGAAAGCGCTCAGTGCTATCCGCATCCTCCAAGCACGACAGGCACATCAGGTCCCCAATGATTCCAATGGTGGTCATATGCTGACCCCATGGGTTGTGTCCTCTAATACCGATACCGATAATCAGCGGAACGTCTTTTCTACCAAGTTTAGTAGAAATTTCGACAGTTTTCTGTTTGGACTTGTCACAAAACACTTAGCAGTTCTGCAGCGATCTAGACCGGACCATCGCTCGTTCCCACGACAGACGGTTCTACGTAACCGGAACAACCCGGATTTATATGCGGCCAAGGAATGTCACTTCAGCAGCATTTCTCGTATATGCATGGGGGATGTTTATGCTGCTACAACAACAACAACAACCGGACCATCACTCTTTATGTAGGTAAATAACGCATACATAATCGCAGATCCAATTCATGATTCCTGCGGAACTGATTCCGATTATTGGCTCTGGTCGCTATGAGGAAACCGCTGATCTACGGTTGGCTAATTCATCGGCAAATTCGTTTCCTTGAGCACCGGAGTGACCTGGAACCCATATAAGTACAAGCCTGTTCTGCCTTGCGACAGAATTAAGCTTCTTCTTGTTTATGCTGCTACAACAACAACAACCATCTCTTTACATGCCCTATTAAACCTACTCACCTAAAGCCCCTCTCCCTCTGGACCCAACCTGTCGAGGCAACACGCTTTCTGGGTCCACCGTTTGATGACTTAGACGAAGACGATCCGTGACTATATCGACCAGACAGGGCTTAGTAAGCTGCTACAACAACAATAACATGATCCAGTAAACGACTCAATTAAAAAGTCAAATAAATATATTTATTTTTTGAGAATTATCTGTGTGAATCCCTTATTAATGTTGCCAAACATTCATTCACAACAGTTTCTTTTTTCGCTAATTATCAAGTTGCAATGCCGTCCACTTTAATGAGTTCAATTTTTTGTATCAGTTATGTGGTTGCCCTCGCTAGGTGGTTGTGTGCGATTAGCCTCCTCTGGCTTCATAGCGGGGAAGAATAGCACTTCCTAAAGTTCAAATCATTTGTTAGAAGTTGCATTGCTGTATTATTTCAAAAATACAAACAAAAAAGTACCTTAATGTTATTGGTATCTGTGAGGAACATAGTTAAGCGATCGATACCCAAGCCCCAGCCACCAGTTGGTGGTAGACCATACTCCAGCGCTGTACAGAAATTCTCATCGATTAGTTGAGCCTCATCATCGCCTGCTGCTTTATCGCTGGCCTGTTGCGCAAATCGTTCACGCTGCACCATCGGATCATTCAACTCGGTATACGCATTACACACTTCCTTCTTCATGACGAATAACTCAAAACGTTCTGTCAACCCGGGCTCACTGCGATGATACTTGGCTAGTGGTGACATTATTTGCGGATGCTCACATATAAACGTAGGATTTATGCAAGTCTCTTCAATAAATTCACCAACAAGTTTATCGAGCAGACGTGCCGTTGTTCTTGGTGCAGGGCATTCAATTTCATGCTTGACGCAGAGCTGTGAAAGGAATTCAGTTGTTTCTTTCCTACTAAACTCTGTAGCTGGTGGAAATTTGACATTTAATTTTTCTTCCAACGTTTTTATCATCGAAACTCGTTTGAATGGTGGTGTAAAATCAATTTCTTCTTCTGGCCCTTCAGGACCATCGGGATGGTATTTAATTTTATAAGTGCCATGAATGGCTTTCACCATGCCTGACACCATTTTCTCTGTGATCTCGATAAGATCGTTAAAATCAGCATAAGCCATATAGAATTCACATGTTGTGAATTCTGGGTTATGCGTTAAATCGATGCCCTCATTCCGGAATTGACGGCCGATTTCGTAGACTCGATCCAAGCCACCGACAACAAGCATTTTATGGTACAATTCAGGAGCAACGCGCATATACAAATCCATATTTAAGTCATTGTGATGTGTGACGAAAGGTTTTGCGGTTGCGCCACCAGGAATCATATTCATCATAGGAGTTTCCACCTCGAGGAAGCCCATGCGATCCAAAAATTGTCGAACATATGAGACAATCTGAACAATAAATACTGTTAAAACTTAAAAAAAATACCAGATAAACGCAAAATATTTACATTAGCTCTAATTTGGAAAGTTTCCCGCACTTTTGGATTCATAATCAAATCTAAATATCTTTGCCGATAACGTGTCTCTTTATCCTTGAGACCGTAATGCAAATGTGGCAACATATGCAAGCATGGTGAAAGTAGTTTTATCTGTGGGTTCAAAGGATTAGTAAACACTTTGCATGCGTCTTAAATGAACCCACCTCTTTTGGCACAACTGAAAGTTCGCCCTTCTTGGTTTTGCCTGGGTAACCATTAATACCGATTATATCGCCACGCCTTATCTTGGATGTATCCGGTTCGAAAGCACTTTCGGTATGATACAATTTGGCATTTGCCATTACTTGCAACTTAACGCCCTCTCCACGCAAATCGTAGAATATTAATTTTACGCCAGATTCTCGTATCGCATGCACGCGCCCAGAAACACTAAACCAATGAATAATTGTTTGTTAATCATATCTTTTGGGCTTGTCACATATAGGTTACCTCAGGGAAACGTCTTCTAACATTTCGCCTTCTTTGAGACTCTCGTATTTATTGATGAAATCTTCTAAGGAGATACTAACGTGGAATTTGTGAGGGTACGGATGCGTTTCTGGCGATTTCTTCAGATCGATCACGGCAGCCGAGCGTAGTTTGAAATATTCGTTTGGCGAAATTTCTTCCTCTAAAGCGCCTGCCGACTTCTTTTTTGTTGCATTGTTGTCATTATTAGTGCTGGCCGCCGCTGCTTTTTGCGCTTCTTTTTCTGCTTTTTCCTTGGCTTTCTGCTCGGCTTTTAAGCGTCGTTTTAGCTCACTAAAAATATTTAACATGGAAATATTTTAGAAATATATGGAAATGGTTTAAGTTGATTGAAAAATCGGGCTTTTGGAATAAAGTGCTATGCTAAATTTCCATTACTCTTTACTAGTAATAGTAAAGTGTGTTTTTAGTTTACTTGCAATTCTTACATATTTTCAAACTCGAACTTGTTTTTTTTTTTTAGATTTAGATATGAATGAATTAAGCACACGAGTTCCAACTTTTTGGTACTTAATTTATCGAAACGGCATAACCTTACCACTACACATTCTTACATTTTTGTACGCTTACTTGGTGATTCAAGGTGTTTAGTTGTATGCAGATTTCGTGTAATTAAACTTACATTCTGCATCCACGTTTTCAATGGAGTTTCAAGTGGCTTAAAAGCCAACTCTTGAAATGCCGTATGCAACTGACGCAATCTTAGTAAGTTATTACTTACGCTATACATTACAATTTTTTTTATATTACACGAATCTTCTTCTTGTTTATTCTCCAACTTAAGCTAAAAGTGCCTTAGTGGTTATGCACAAGAATTCCTTCGTATTAAGTTTTCTATAATTATATTTATTTAAAAATAAATATTTTCTTAAGAATTTTCGCATTCGTGTGAATTTGTATGCTGAGTATCGCATGTGTTTCGACATAACCACACATTTAGTGGCTTGGATTTGTGCTAATGAAGAAAGGCCTTTTTCGATCATTGCTGTAAATTTGTCCTGAGCAATACTTACTTCTTCGAAAGTTCACCAGTTGCCACGGACATTGTTCTTTAAGTTTTGATATCACTTTTTTGTTGAAAAGAACAATCCAAAAATAACTTAATTGAAATACAAAAAACTTGCGTGGTAAATAAACGTCAAGAGTTGTAGTGGACAATGTTGTTTCTTTTCCGTATAGTTTGAAAAAAAAAAGAAGAGGGTGATATTAACTAGGGTGTACAGAAGAAAGGCGCAATCTTGTATTCTATCATTTTTGGTTATTACCGATATTTTGAGAAAAAAATATACAAAATATGTGAATATGCATAACAAAATTCTTTCAATTTTTTGAGTCAACATTAAACATATCTAAGCAAAAGTCTTAATATAGTAAATGGGGAATAAGTGGTATGGTGGCATACGCCCCGAAAATAAGGATGTAAAGAGAGGTGCATACGGTTCTCCGGAGGCTTATAGTTTTTAAGTAATTTTTTGCTAAAGTTGAATCTCAGAAGTGTTGACTAAAAAGGCGCTACGCACTATTTTTTGCGTAGAACTTCACCTTTTGTTTGTTTGTTTGTTTGTTAGGTAGGAGTTTAACCTCCTACAATATCCAGAACGTAATTGTACCAGTGTTACACGTGTCTCACGAGGAAGCTGGAGCTCTTCATCTGCTGTAGGTGGTGGTTGGACTCCGATTACGGCATTCACAGGACGGGAGCTTAAGAAGGTGGTGACGGTCTCCCGGTGAATGTCGTTTATTGACTGTCTAAACACTGTCAGGTCCAGTAGATTGCGGTCAGTTTTGTCCTGGATTTCGTCAGCGTAGTCTTAGAGATGTCTCCTGACGTGCCTGGGAGGCGGCTAAGGATAAGCAGGTGTCTGCAGGGGTGAAATCTGCGGTAACTTCCCAGCAGGAACTGCTTGCTGAGCAGTTTGTTATGCTCCATTACTGGAAGCATTTGTGCCTCGTTGTGTAGGTGTTGAACCGGGGACATCAAGAGACAACCGGTCGCTGTCCGAATGACAGTATTTTAGTATGTCTGAAGATTTGTCCACTGAGTGTCACTAGTTCCATGCGACCAGACGGGCGCTACATAGTTTAGAACCGGCCCACCAATTGCCTTAAATGTCCATAGCCACAGTTCTTTGTCTTTGCCCCAAGTGCTGCCGGCCAGCGATTTGAGGACCTTGTTGCGATTTTGGACTTTTGTGGCAATTGCGGTTGTGTGCGCTGAGAAGGAGAGCAAACTGTCAAAGGTTACACCCAACATTTTGGGATTGTTTACCGTCGGAATTGGTGTGTCGTCGACTTTTACCTTAAGGGACAGTTTGACCTCCTTTGCCCAGGTGGTAAAGAGGGTCGCTGTGGATTTAGTGGGGGAAAGTTGGAGATTCCTCGCAGTGAAAAAGCGAGAAAGGTCGGTGAGGTAGTTGTTCACTTTGGAACACAGGCCATCGATGTCATTGCCCGACGAATTTTTAACTATGTTTGGAAATATTTTATACTCACTCTTAAACAATTTATTTTAAGGAATTATAAATGTATACGTTCACCGATATAAGCAAATTAAAAGCAATTATATTTTCATATATAAAAATTTCATGTTAAAATCTTTAAAGCAAAATGTCGTGCACCCTGTGATTTTGTTGCTGTTTAACCAGAGAATGAAATTCATTAACATTCTCTGGTTTAACATAGGCAAGGCAGAGAAGCTCCAAGTTGCGCGACAACTCTGCAAATTTATCGTTAATAAAGAAAGTTTCGCAATGCTTGAGTGAAAAATTGAAAATAGTGCGTGAAAAAGTGTAAATTAATATAAATAGTTTTATATAAGAGTTATTAAGCTCTTGCCGCAAGGGACTAACCTAATTTCTAGCCAACAGAAACGGATTTCAATAAAGAAATTTATTGTAATAGTATCAGCAAATTTCGGTGCGGAAGTAGCTGTAGAAAGTGCGACATTAAAAGTGAAAAGCGTTGAATAGGCTAAATAAGCTAAGGAAGAGTAAATTTTAAAATAAGCCATGTGTTGAAGGAAAATATAACTATTATTTACGAATCGTGTGAAAGTTAAATCTAATTAGTCCAACTAGAAAAATCTATAAATTTACATTATCTGTGTGTGTGCAATCAAGCAAAAACCGAGGGGACAAGTGTGAGTTTATGTGAGGAACAGAACGAGCTTAAAAAGAGGACAAACAAATGAGAGAACATGAGAAGAATACTGCGAGCAAAACAAATGGCGAAAAAACGTGCCTTTGGAGCTTGTAAAGCACTAATTTATAAACCATATGCTCAAAAATTGTTTTAAGTAACAATACCGGCGTGTCTGGCAAGGATAAAAATTGCAGCATTCGAATATTTGCACATGTTGGCTGAAGATATGGGTTATAAAGCGAATGGGGAGAGTGGTCATAACGGCAAAGGTCGTATTGATAGTCGTGGGGCAGGGGA
This sequence comes from Anastrepha obliqua, assembly GCF_027943255.1. Taxonomy (NCBI): domain Eukaryota; kingdom Metazoa; phylum Arthropoda; class Insecta; order Diptera; family Tephritidae; genus Anastrepha; species Anastrepha obliqua. The sequence goes on along the minus strand of NC_072893.1, from coordinate 24,032,151 downwards.
CGACGACGATGGGGCGGATGAAGAAGAGAGTAGCACGTTTTATGAGGCAGTCAGTGAACCGGATCTTTGCTTAGATGCTCTTAAAATAACGAATGACGTCACGTCTGTAAACAAAATTACGTCGAGTGCTGCTGATTATGGAGATGGTGCAGAAGAGGCTGAGGGTGCACGTTGCTTACCACAGGCGACAGATGTTATTGACACCGAATCTGCTTCGGCATTGGTTTCGGATACGTCAGTGGTGATCTGCAACGCCACTGACGTTGACACCAGTTGCACTCTGTTTGTAGGTGACCAGCGGGTGGAAAATGGGGAAAGTAAAGAGTCGTTTTTTGAAGAAAATTTTACAACACGGCCGAAACGAAATAAGAGTAAGTACAAATTTTCTACAAGATTGTTTTTTTTGGTTTATATAGAAAAACAAAAATATATATTTAATTTCAGATTTAAAAGATTTGAATAGAATAAATCAAACAATAATGTCTGATGATCAACAACAACAGAAACAACGTCAACAGACACTGCTTACAACAAAATCGTGTGAGACCCCTGCGACTGCTTCAATCTCACCAACTAATTCGCACAGCGACAGCGGAAGTGTGGGTGGTGGTGCTCGCCGCAAGTCATGGACACTTTCGCCACAGAGTGGTGACTCCACACCACAAAGCGGTGCAAAGAAAAAAATTAAAACAGTAAGCGTAAAATCTCCAACGGCGGCAGTGTCATCAGTAGCTGGCACGGAAAACTTGAACTTATGGGTTGCACGTGAATGCTATGAAACCGTTCCGGCCGAAACAGTTTATGAAGTAGAAGATGATATTGTAGCTGTGGACGATGAGGAGGCCGCTGTCGAAAGCTTACTTGGTGCAGCAGCTGCTTTCCAGCCTAACACAACCAGTAAAACAGTGCAGCGTCGGCAAAAACATCTACGACAACCGCAACATAGGCCCTTAGAACGCTCTTGGCCTCCCAGAGCTTTTGGTAAAGATTTGAACTTGCAAGGTGATGTATTCAAATTTGATATACTCGACACGGATGAACGGATTGATGTGTATGGTGGAATTGGAAGCGGCTCCGCTGATGGATTTAGTAGCGCTACAAGCAGTACAAATAATTCGCCACTACTACTCCTAAACAATGCTGCCCCTTCATCCACTAGCCCGCAATATGATCTGCCTTCTGGAACGATATCTCAGGCGCCGGTCAAATTTAAGCCATTAATTAAGAAAAAGATTGGTCCTGATAGCTATATAAACACAATTACAACAAAAAAGGTGTCAGCTTCAGAAACTTATGAATTCCCGACATTCCCGGTAAAAGACAATGCGTCGGCTGGTATAGGAAACGCATCGCCAGTTAATCAATTTCCATACATACGCCAGCATCGGCCACTAACGCGCGCCTTGTCAAATGGGAAAGGCCCCGCACCATGTAATGCGATTAACTATGATGATTTGGGTGCTGGCACTACGCATTCGCCACGTTTATTGCTCTCTCCCAAACGTCAACGCAGTCCACCTTCCGGTTGTTCGACACGCAGTGCATCACCTTTGGATGTTATCATAAGTCCGGAAACAAGTTCGCCTTCTACGCCACAAACTCAGTTTAAATTTGTTTCGAGTGTCGTTGGTAGTGGTGCGCCATCGTCGCCTGCAACGCATATACGGCCTCAACAGAGGCTGTTAAAACGTGTTGGTGGTGGTGCCGGTAAGTGGTGTTATTCATTTATATGCACTTGGGTAGCTCTATATTTAATTTCGTATTTAATAGGAGCGAATCTTGTATGTCCACCAACCCCCACACATCATGCTCGACGCCAGCAACGCTTACAATCTAACGCTTCTGCATTTGCAGCACATGCTGATAATTCATTTTCTGTTGCCGCGACACCATATGCAACACCCAACAATACCAACCAAGGCGAGTACAACTTAGCGATTATTCCAAGGTCGCCACCTATAGCCTTTGGGCCTGCCGTAGGGGGCGAAATAACTGTCGCATCGGCGGAAAACCACACGTTTGACTCGGGCTTAGAAGAATCACTTGACACTAGCGGCGCAACAAATGAAGCCTGCAGTACACGCCTACCTTCAATCCCTGAGCGGGGGACCGCTGCTGGCTTTCTTCAGGGCAGCGCTGTTTTCGGTGAAGGCGAAACTGCGACAGAGCCCTTGCCCCCGGCATGGGAGGCGCGTATGGATAGTCATGGACGTATTTTCTATATTGATCATACGACACGTACAACGTCGTGGCAACGCCCCGGCACGAATGGTGGTGTAACCCTAAATGGGGCAGGTAAGTTGGCCGAAATAAAAATAAAATATTTCCAAAACGGTATTAAAAAAAAAATATAATTAACATTTAACTCTTTTTCTGCACTTTTAGGACGTGAGCACCATCATCGCCAGCAATTGGATAGACGCTATCAGTCCATTCGACGTACTATTACCAGCGAAAACCGACTATCGAATGCTTCCGTTTTTAGTGCGAACGATAGTTCCGGTTGCAATAACACTGCCAGTCCATTTGCAAATGCTCTCCATAACAATCAAACCGCAGCTAATAATAGCAATCAACAAATGCTTAATCTTTCTGTACACCCAGCTGTTGTTATGCTCTGTCGCCCGGACTTTTACTCCATGCTGCATACAAACGAAGACGCTTTATCGATATATAATCGAAATCCGGCACTAAAACATATGATTATACGTATACGCCGCGATCCGCAGTGTTTTCAACGTTACCAATACAACAAGGATTTGGTGGCATTAGTAAATACATTCGCTCAGCTTAATCGCGACTTGCCCTCATGCTGGGAGACCAAACTCGATCAATCCGGCAAACAGTTCTTCATCGATCACAATAACCGTAAGACGTCATTCATGGATCCACGCTTACCGATCGAAAGTGCACGCGTAGTTCGTCAAAGGCATCAACATCCTTCACATCAGTCACCACAACTTTCATCACATTTTTCACATGCACACCATCAACACCTACACTTACATCCACACCAACCGCAACAATATCAACAACAAAGTTCTCATTTTGATGTTTTTGATGGGAATTGCATGTCTTCCTCTGGTGTGCCGCCACTGCCACCTCCTAGGCCGGTTAGTACTGCACGTACCGGACCAAACGGGGCAATAGGTGGCGCCAGTGGAGGTGCTGTTGGTAATTACGAGCAGTACAACGAGGTGCCTGTAGCTTATAATGAAAAGGTAAATCATTCAATCCATAATTTTGGATATTTTAGAATTTTTTATTATTTTTTCGTTGCAGTCAGTCCATAATTTTCTAAAATTTGTATAATTTAATTATTTTTTCTTTGCATGAAATCTCGCAGGTGATAGCGTTTTTGCGTCAACCAAACATTTTGGAAATTTTGCGTGAACGACATGGCCAGAATACAGTTTCGCGATCTTTACGTGAGAAAATTAATATTTTACGTGTGGAAGGTGTGCCAGCTTTGGAGAGATTAGGTCATGATTTGCAGCTGACCATTCTACTAAGGTTAGTTATTTTAATTTTAGTTTTTTTGTTGTTGTTGTAGCAGCATAAACATTGCCCATGCATATACGAAGAATGCTGCTGAAGTGACAGTCCTTGGCTGGATATAAATCCGAAGAACCGACTGTCGGGGGAACGTTTTTTTTTCAATTTTCCCTGTGGCTTTGGCTCTTCTTAGAATTCAAATGAAGCAGATAGCATTAATGTAAGTAGTAAAAGAGCAAGACTGCAGTTTGTTTTTTAAATCGTAAATAGAATTGGAATATAATTGAATGCAAGCGTTTGAGAAAAGTTAATATATATAATATATAGAAGCGGGTGTTATGTGCTAAGTGGAACGTATTCTTGAATGAGCATGAAAAGGATCAAGATAGTTTCTTTTGCGGACAATGGATTCATCTTGATAATAGGGAAGTTTCTCTTGACTATTAGCGGGCTCATTCAATTAGCGCTAAAGGAACTCTCTAAGTGGGCGGCGACTTTCAGTTGCCGTCTATAGATGGAGTAGCACTAACCCTATCGAATGAAGCCAAGTATCTTGGTATAATTATGGACTCGAAGCTTTCTTGGAACACCGAGGAAGGGATGAAGAAAGCTTGTAAGGTCCTCTTTATCTATAAGAATAAATTTGGCAAAAAATGTGGCCTGAAACCGCTGGGGGTATAGTACAATACGATCATCAGACCCATTGTGACTTAATGAAGTTTTCGTGTGGTGGGAGGCGGTTCAACGGTCCAACGATTACCTTGAGTAAGAATACCAGCTGCGCTGCGATTGATTCCTCAGGCGGCACTGGAAGTGATCCTCCAAATTCCACCCATTTATATTTATATAAGTATGTATGTTAAAGGTATAGTGGCCAAATCTGTTTCTAGGATTAAAGTAGCATGTATGCTAAAAGAAATTTGTCGAAATAAAATATTAGGCCGCCGTAGCCGAATGGGTTGGAGCGTGACTACCATTCGGAATTCACAGAGCGAACATTGGTTCGAATCTCGGTGAAAAACCAAAATGAAGAAAAACATTTTTCTAATAGCGGTCGCCCCTCGGCAGGCAATGGCAAACCTCCGATTGTATTTCTGCCATGAAAAAGCTCCTCATAAAAATATCTGCCGTTCGGAGTTGGCTTGAAACTGTAGGTCCCTCCATTTCTGGAACAACATCAAGACGCACACTACAAATAGGAGGAGGAGCTCGGCCAAACAGCCAGAAAGGGTGTACGCGCCAATTATATATATACCTATATATATGCTAAAAGAAAATACTCAGTTCTACTATCTGTGGAACACTTGCAAGACGTAAATCGCGAAAACGCGAATCAATTTAAGATGTGTTAAAGAATGCAGGAGGTCGCTCTCGCTTATTCAACAACACCACACCACACTTTGTTGGGCCCCCGGTCACTCTGCAGTGGAAGGGAATTTAAAGAGCGGATGAGTGTGCAAGGAAAGGCTCTGAACTTGACCTTCAGCAAGTGGTAGAGGACATAAGCATTCCTTTAAACAAACTCTCCACTGCGATTGACTTGAGCGTAGTCGTGGAAAACAATAGAAGGTGGTCTCTGACTACTAATTGCAGGGTAGCCAAAAAACTCTGACAAAACTGAATCTTAAAAAAACTAAATGTCTGCTTGGATTCAACAGATCAGCTAACAGCGTTGTTGTTGTAGCAGCATACTAAACCCTGTCAGTGCAATGTAAATGACCAGTCGTCTTCGGTAAGCTCAGCTAACGGTAGATCCAGATGGCGTAATTTAAAACCGGCTGGTTAATTGGAAAAATATGATTCAAGCGAAGCAATGGCTTGAAAAGTGTTGTGGGAACTCCGTTCCATCAGAAACAACAATAAAACGATGGTTTGCTGACTTCAAAAGTGGTAATAGAGACACCGATGATGTACAACGCGTTGGACGTCCAAATGAGGCGGTGGTAACACCAAAAAAAATCAAAAAATCCACAAAATTGTTTTGAATGATCGAAAAGTGAAGTTGCGTGAGTTAGCTGACGTCGTAAGATATCAAAAAGACGTGTTGGCTTTATATTGCATGAGCACTTGACTATGAGAAAGGTCTGTTTAAAGTGGGTGCCACGTTTGCTCACTTTCAAGACAACGCACCGTTTCACATGTCAATCAAAACAATGGCAAAACTTCATGAATTCAACTTCGAATTGCTCCCAAATTCACTGTATTCGCCACATTTGGCTCCCAACGAGTACTGGCTATTCGCAGGCCTAAAAAATATGCTTGCCGGTAAGACATTTCCCTCGAATGAAGAGCTTATAACTCGAACTGAGGCCTATTTCGAGACAAAAGATAAATCGTCCTACAAAAGTGGTATTGAAATGTTTGAGCGACGCTGGCATGATTCCTTTGTTGATGAATGAAGCTAATTCGGAACAAAAATGTTTTTTTTGTTAGGGCGGGACTTTTCAGCTCATGTGTCATGTACCTGTTAATAAACTATTGCGCCATAAAAGTATCAGCAGCGCAACAGGTGCCCTGTTACTAGATTTGAATATGAACTATACGACAACTACAAAACTGAAGTAGGCAAAAATATTTCATTATTTCCCACGCTGCAATGTTCAACTGAAATGTCACCAGTATTTATTAATTAATTTCAATATTAAATCCTATTTACTTAGCCTCATTGTCTCTAAGTACACGCCCACATTTTTTGCGCTCAATTAATTTATTATCTATTGAAATATTACAATTTAGCTGCTGCTTACATACCTACTCGAACACGAATTGTTACCACAAAGCAAGGCTCTGGAACTTCCTGTTCTCCATGATTCACATTGTTGTGCGATTCTCGCCGTCGGTTAGTGCTAATAACCGCACCAATTCAAGACCAAGTTCTGTCTGTCTGTTTGTACATTTTTCTGAACCGCAACTTATTCGTATATATGTACATATGTAAATGTGCGCTAGATAGACAAGTGCAGGGCTTAAGAGCCGACAACAGTAATAAAATGTTGGTCCTGCATGAATGATTTTGCGTTAAGTGTGCTATGGCTAAGCCAATGTGGCAAGGTTGAGTATGCGCCAAACAAGGTTGAATAAAAATTTCCACTAAATGCCAAATATTGTTAGTCCGTGTGACTAACATTCGCAATTGCATTACCTTTCATTTTGCACTTATTAAGTAATTAAATAATTACAATGTAGAATCGTACAGGCCAAGTCAATGCACTTTAAGCTGTACCGGCTGTATAAATGGTGCAAAAAAATCTGTCTATTTGTGTCGTTTTTCATGCTTCATCTGAAATTAAGGAAGTAAGGCTCGTAATATATTGAACTGTTCAAAGGTTAGGTTAGGAACAGCAACAATAAATGGAAAATGGGCCCGAACTTCTTCAGAAAAAACAACGTTTTAGCTTAACGTTTTAGAGATATGTACATTCGAAAATAATAATAAATCTCACTGATATGGCAAATGAGGATGAGAAGTAAATTAAAAAAATCCCACTTACAGAGATAAAACAATAAATACTGTAAAAGACAGTAAATCGCCGAGATATGATTACATTTCGGAAAGAAATATTAACCATATGCCTGACAAGGCAATAATTTAACACATGGGCTGAAAAGACCCGGGCCTAACAAAGAAAACTTGTTTTTTTTTTGTTCAGAATTAGCTTTATTCATCAAGATAATTTCCATCAAGAACAAGGTAATCATTCCAGCGCTGCTCTTGCATTTCAATACCACTTTTGTTGAACGATTTATCTTTTGCCTCAAAGGCCTCAGTTTCAGCGGTGACCTCTTCACTCGAGTGAAACTTCTTACCGGCGAGCATTTCTTTTTAGGCCTGCGAACAGCCAGTAGCCCCACCGGATGTGGGAGCAATGCGAAATTGAATTCATGTAGTTTTGCCATTGTTTTGATTGATTTGTGATTCACTTGTTTTTGGTCAACACTGAGCAAACGCGGTACCCACTTTGAACAGAGCTTTCTCATAGCCAAGTGCTCATGCAATATAAAGCCAACAGGTTCTTTTGATATCTTTACGACGTCAGCTAACTCACGCACCTTCACTTTTCGATCATTCAAAACGATTTTGTGGATTTTGTTGATGTTTTCTGGTGTTACCGACCCATTTGGGTGTCCACTGCGTTGTGCATTATCGGTGTGTCTATGACCAGCAAATCGGTGAAGTCAGCAAACCATCGTTTTATTGTTGTTTCTGATGGAGCAGCGCCCCCATAACACTTTTCAAGTCATTGCTTTGCTTTAAAGGTATTTTTTTCCCCGCCAAAAAGTAGTGTAAAATTAAAACACGAAATTCTTTTTAAGCTGTCTTATATAGACTGAATGACAGAAATTACCAAACGAAAAACAAAAACAAAAAAATCCACGACTCTTAAAGGTATAAACTCTTCGCTAACTGCAAGAACCGTGGTCCCATATCTTTTGCCAACTCCAGTGTTCGCAGTTTAGCAATCATAACGCGAAACCACATAAGGTATAATGTATATGCCGTACGCTGACATGAATTAGATAATACTACTAAGACAAGGGACAGCTTCCACGGCTGTCTTCCATTTTTCTCTGGAACTTCTGTTAAACCTTCTTCGAGTGGACCTCTATGGTAAACATCAAACCCTGATTACCATTCCTTAGTTTTAGCTTACGAGAATTATGCCTCACTACTTTTTTCTTCTATTTTGAAAACAAAGATTTTCGTAAGCATTCCTGAGAGAACGAATGGAAAGCCATTACAGATGTACATACATACCGATGGCGAGGATCATCTTATCTATTTGTGTTTTCGATACGTTTTAAGACATCATTTTTATTTGACGCCATCGTCTAGGTTTTCGCTCTGTATTATAATATAGGTCTCACCATTGATAAATATAGGGTTGTTCGATAGGTGCGCTTCAACTTTTTTCCGATAGGGAGGGCGAACGACGCAATATTTTTTATTTTTCGATTGTCATTTGTAAACTTCATTAGTATACATTTTATCATGGAACGTTACACACTTGAGCAACGATTGCAAATCGTGCAAATTTTTTATGAAAATAATCGTTCTGTTGCTGCTACTTTAAGAGCATTACGGCCATTTTACGGTCCATTTAACAAGCCGTCCCGTTTTGGGGTTATGTGAAGTCATTGGTCTACAGTAACAAGCCGGCGACGATTTGTGAGCTCAGAGCCAATATTGAACGCGAAATTGCTGGAATTTCGGCCGATTTATGCAAAAGAGTGGTCGAAAATTGGGTTCAACGATTGGACTTCGTAAAACGTGCACGCGGTGGTCATGCAAAAGAAATCGAATTTCATACTTAAATGTATATGTTCAAACTCGATAATAAAAAAAAAATTAGTTAAAAAAGTCAAACCGTTTGTGTTTTATTCAAAAAAGTTCAAAAGTTGAAGCGCTCTTACTGTACTATAGGTACATCGTAGTTCGAAATTTATTTTTAATTTCTTGTGACTTCAACAATTTTGTCAGCCTACAGTAATCTAATCTGCTTGTAATATCTCTGGTTAGGATAGTGGGATTCATTCTGAGGAACGCTGCAATTCAGTGCAATTCTAGCTGTCAGGCTGCCATTAAGTGCCTACAATTTAATAGTAGTGCCTCTTTCAAGTTAGCTATTGAAAGAGGGAAGGTCCTAAACTAGTTGGACTCGCAATGCACCACGGGTGTGACAGGATCAACCCTGGAGACAATGACGCATGCATGCCTACTACAACTTTCATTGAAAAGGGATATGTATTAGCAGATGGAGCTAAATATCCGACGAGCAGACAAATGTTTTCAAAGATTGATGCAAAAGGTCTAAATATATCACTAATAGTATTGACAGGCGGCGGCGTTAATCTGGATTACCGCGACAGTTCTCTTCTCCTTCTCTTCTTAGCATCACAGTCTTTGGTGAACCATTGTTTCATTCACAACCTTGCGCCATCTGTCTCAGAGTTGCTCTGTCCCTGGGTATTCTAAACACGTGTCCGAGCAATCTTATCCTCTGAGATTTTATAAATCTTATCACAGTTTCGTTTTTTGGTAATAGTTCCATCCCATGATTATATCTAATTCGATAGATACCGTCTTGCAGTCTTATAGACCCATACATTTTTTTTTCAAAACCATTAGCTGATTAATGCCAGTAGTTTGTATGGGGCACTTAATCTGATCAAAATTGTAGTTTGACAAACGGTTGTTACGCGGATTAGTGAACAGCTGATTTATTTATTGAATAGTTTTGGCAATAAAAGATGGACCGCAGGCAACAAATATGGGTATTAGCTGCCCCGATACTAAAAAAAAAATATTTAAAACAAAGAAATCTTTAATTGCAATTTCTCAAACTGCTCCAAAATATCACAACAATTAATCCCCTGAAGAGAATTGTAACGAACGGATTGACGAGTACCCGCTGTCAAAATTGCATGAAATTGCATAGAACCGCAGCGGGGACGATTTCTTGCCGTCGGTTATTTTTACGGCAGGAAAATAATTAGATTTATTTCTATTTTCTATCAGATTTTATTTCCATTTTATATACTCAGGGCTGCTTTTTTGATGGCTTGATGACAATTTATTTATTTACAACCAAAAGCGGGCAAATAATAAGCAATTAAAATTTATTTGATTTGCACAACAAAATCCACAAATTGTCAATAATTTAGACAATTTTAATTTAATAAATTTTTAATTTAATTTTTAAACAGTTGTTTATTGGTAGTAATGAGCTTCGACCAGTTGCTTCACAAATATGGCGAACCAAAAGATTTCACTACAAAATTAATTTTATTGTAACCACAAAATGTCATTTGAAAACCATCCTGTTGCAATAGTGTTTTCTGTCACCGTCGCAATTTTCTGACGGAAATGCAACAGCTGCCACCCGCTGCAATTCTGTCTCGGGCCTAATGTAATTTCGAATGTGTTAGTGCAAACTAGCATTGCATCCAGTTTTTGTTATTCTTGCTTGTAAAAGCTTTATTATTTTTCATTCACAATAGATATTTACTTTTTTTCGGTGGTGTTGCATCGAAAATTCCCCTAAGCCGCTTAAATTATGGAAATTAGGTCTGATAGTTGATCCGGATTGGGTGTTTGGCCGAGTTGCTCCCTCTATTTGTGGTTTGCGTCCTCTAGTTTTAAGCCGACTCCGAACGGAGAGAAGAACTTTTTCATGGCAGAAATACACTCGGAGGTTTGCCGTTGCCTTCCGAAGGGTGACTGCTATTAAAAATAAAAAATAGTTTAAAAAACTAAAAAACACGCTTTTATTGCTAATCGAACTAAAAAGTAGAAAATAAATTTTAGTGACAAAGGGACCTATAATGAAGTAATAGCAAATCGAACGATCAGTCATAGTCAACTACCTCAGAACAGAATTATAACAAAAATTAAGATACAAATAGAGTAATTCAAATAGAGTTAAAAGCGTGGGATGCTTGATATAGTAAATATTACAATCATTCTATTGGCAACTACCTATGTACAGAGGGTTATGAAAGTGAAGCAAAATGCATCCCACGCTTTTAACTCTAATTTGAATTACTCTATTTGTATCTTAATTTTTGTTATAATTCTGTTCTGAGGTAGTTGACTATGACTGATCGTTCGATTTGCTATTACTTCATTATAGGTCCCTTTGTCACTAAAACTTATTTTCTACTTTTTAGTTCGATTAGCAATAAAAGCGTGTTTTTTAGTTTTTTTAAACTATTTTTCATTTTCCACTTTTTAGTTCGATTAGCAAAAAAGCGTGTTTTTTAGTTTCTTTAAACTATTTTTTTTTATTATGAATGAAAATTATTGTTATCATTGCAGTCAGGGAATAAATGATTCGATATATTCGTGTTATATTTAATTCCTTTCTTATCGACTGTGAGTCTAAAGCTATGCAGTTATCGGCCGTAATAAAGAAGTAATCGGGATGAAGAACTTATTTTGTGGAGGGAGCTTAAGAAACTGATTTACATGAATAAATAAAGATTTTTCATTTTACAACCAAATTCACCTTACTTTTTGCCCACAGTAAAAAAAAGAAAATATTAATCCTGGCAATCCTAATAAGGGTAATAGAAAACTTTTATCAAATTATTGCATTGTCATCGGTCCTTGATAGGTGTGCAAAATTTCAAGTCGATCAGACTTTTAGAAGCCAGTGAAAATTAAGCTCAAAGATTCCGTTACATACATACATACAACCCGACCTAATAAAAGTGTGTTAAAAATGTGTCTCTCATTTTGGTGTTTTATATACGGAGATTCTAAACTAAGTAATTCCACATGGTAGTCACGCACCAACCCATTCGGCTACGGCGGCCGATGATCCGGATTATTTGAACTTAACCTGAGATAATTCCGAATTAAGTCGTTAATCTCGATTACCATCATTTAATATTGATTGCCACTGTCTGTCTATGTTAAACCGCTCTGATCGCATCCATCAAGTCAATGGTCGCTATGTTGACTGAACATTGCCAATGAGTGTAATAGATATTTAATTAATGGAAAAAACTGCTAAATGATCCACTGTATATTTGATTTGGTTCGTCATTCATTGGTTTAGGTTTATGTATTGGCATACCAGGTTCTTGGAGATGGGTAGGTGCGATCAGCTGTTACGTCACCGCTCCCAAGCACGTGCACTTCTTCTTTATGTCTCATAAAATTCGTATACAGTCAGACTTCTGAATGCTAGTATACATATTTGTAAATTATAATATAATTCTTTTTTTATTTGCCAACCTGATGAAATGAATTCTCTGCGGCATCCGTTGAAGGCATCACAGTAACTGATTGATGACTTATACGCTTTTAGGCGTTATAAATTAATTAGCATACACTACAAATGTTTAATGTTTGCACATACGAATATTCACATGGTTGATTTTGTATTGGGGCTTCAATTTTGAAATTGTACTTCATTTATTTTTTTACACTAATTTCTACTTAATTGTTGTAATTGTTTTGTGGTTATTGAACTGTAGTTGCAATCATACTTATGTATTTATCTGTGATTGCATACGTGGGTGTGTAATTAGTTAGTTACCCCGTAGGGAAGCATTCGGCCAGTAACAAAATTTTCGGTACGGTATAATTAATTTAGTATTATTTCGGCATTCGCGAACCACTTCACTGCTCAAGTAACAACTGCCGAACTCAAAAAGACACTAAATTGAGCTTGCGTAGACGTGACTGCGTCAGTTGACACATAAGAAGCCCTAGTGCATTTTGAGCTGCTGGTTCGAGCCGCAATGGAGCAATGGTTGTTTTCAAATTCAAAAATATTAAGAAAGTATAAACAATTTTGTTTACCGTTTCGAAGTATAGATGGTAGTTTTGTTTTCTCAATTATTCACCGGGATCTTCAGAAGTTTAACCCCATTAGTGGTCAAATTTGGCCATGAGTATTTATTGTACTGGGGCCAAAGGTTTTTCGAAATAGCACATGAAGAAATAAAGCTCCATCTTTTCTGCTCTCTCCTGAGAAATAAGGTTTGCAATTCTCCTTTAGCAACATACAGGGGATGGCGATGACTGGGTAAGAGGTCTCTGAGACTAAATCAGTTTCCTTTCTGGCAAGCTCATCAGCAATTTCATTTCCCTCTATGTTCATATGTTCTGGAACCCAGATCAGACAAATGTTACCTGCACACCCATGAGATTTGATCTCCTCCTTACAGGAGTTGACTAAGCAGTTAATAATTGTCACTGAAACTGAGCACGAAAGTTAAAGGGTGAGGTTCAGCAATGACATAGTTGGCTCATCTTCCAAAGTGAACGATTATCTCGCCAACCTTTCTCGCTTTTTCACTGCAAGCAATCTCCAGCCTTAGATTTCCAAGCATCTTCCAAGAGGAGGTGTATGCCATTTGCCTACGTGCAGAGATTAACTTAGACAGGAACTTTCGGAATGAGCGAATAGCATTCTGAGCGACAGGAGAAGCGATCAAGGAGAAGCTTAGGAGTGAAGAGCTAAAGATAAGGGAGGTTAGATGACACCAAACTATGAGGCTACGCCAGTCGAAATTCTTACTTCGAACATGATGAACACATGATCGGGATATGGTCCACTGACTCTTGACCAATCCCAGAAGACTGCAATGCATCGTCTCCTTGAATGCATTGCAATAGGCATCTCGGCCATTTGCAGCCAGAAAAAAGGCACATACGCTCAGTCCAACCCAGCTCTGTCTTAAATTTAATAAGGGAATTGGGTCCAGATGAAGTACTGTGACGACTAGAGGGTACAAAAGACCATGAGGTCGAAATGGAAACTTCCAATAAATCGAAATCTAAGCTTTTCCCCACTAAATCCACGGCAACCCTTTTCGTTCCTCCTCGCATATAACGGCAATTGCATCTAGGGTTCAAATCCGTAACAGGCCCTCAAGTTGCTAAGTATTAGCACTTGGGGAAAGACAAACAAATGTTGCTGGCGACATTTAAAGCAATTGGCCGGTCGATTGTGAATTAAAGTTGCGCCCGTCTGATCGCCTGGCACTAGAGATTCGCAGTGGACAAAGTTTCAGACCTGTCAGAGTAAGATGGTAATCGGTCGGTGCAAGGCCCGAAGAATAGGCGGATGCAAATAATTTCCGTGCTGTAGACTCGCCTGTGACACTTTCTCCATACACGTCGCAAATGTCCCGGGCTGCTTCGGCAGCTTTTTGTCCTCGATGAGCAAAGCAAAGAAGACCAGGTGTCGAAAACGCTGATTTTTGCCTCCATTTCTAAGGCTCAAAAAATTAAATAACTCAAAAATACAACTAATATAGTTTCGTAGAGCAGAAGGAGTTCTATCGAATGAATTCTTACCCTTTGCCAAACAGCAAACAAATCGTTATAAAATAAAAGAAAATATAAAAACGCTATGAACTTATTCCCCAACCCAATACTTTGCCAGACAGTTTACAGACGTACATTACACGACATTCATCGGGAGTCTCTTACCATCTTCCTGAACTCCCGACCCTCGTATGACGTCATCGGAGTCTAACCACCACCCATCGCAGACGAAGAGTTTCAGCTGCCTTCTGAGCATCGCGTAACTTTTTCTCAATTACTTACGGTATATTATAGTAGTTTAAAATCCTACCTTTCCAGTATCGACCTCGGCATACTCAATACATGTCTGGGATGTGCAGGTACCCTGCACGATGTTAACCACCTATTCACCTGCCTTCTTAAACCCACTCACCTAACACTTCTCTCTCTTTGAACCCAACCCATCGAAATGGTAGGGATACAGCGTAAGTCTCGTTATTTAATACCCACCCTTGTGCGTATGTATGTAGGCTGTGTGTGTGTGTTTGCTTTAACTTCAAGTTGCAGTAAGCCAATGCATCATCTCGCAATTATCAATAGTTTGCTCATTCGATTAGGTTTGCCTAAAATTATGAAATAATTTCTACACTTACAAACACATTTTCATATGTATGTATGTATATTTTTCACCTGCAAAGTGATGAATAACAATTTGCATACATATGTACATACATACACACATACATACATGCACATGCATATGCACACATCATTTTAATCATTTAAATGCATTTACTAGTGAAGCTGAATGATTACAATATAAAAATTAATAATTGAAATGACATATCTACGTTTACTTCTCGATATCTTATAAAATTAGCAGGTAATTATATTACATTGCAATATTTTTAAAAATATTGAAATTGTTGGAAAAGTGTAGTATTTATTCAAGTTAGACAATTGTTGAATTCGATCATCTGTTTCGCATACTTCATTGGTAATGCAAGGTGGCGCAAAATTAATCATCCAATTTTCTTTGTGCATATTTCTTACTAAATAAAAACAAAAAAATATTTTGAGTGATGGAAATCTGAATTTGACCTTTACGCGCTCCGTTGCTTGTCTGTTTGTATACTGCAGCTGGGCAGTGCATTAATTAGAATATTTTCTGATAGGGTGATTAATTTTGCGCCACCTTATAAACTAATTCCAAAATTACATATGCACATAACATAATAAAAAAAATAAAATGAAGAAAAAAATTAAATAAAAAAAGAATTAAAAGCAAAATAAAGTAAAAAAAAATAAAAAAAAAAAAAAATGAAATAAAAAAAAAATAAAAAATTAAAAAAAGGAAAAAAAGAAAAAAAAAAAGAAAAAAAAATTAAAAGAAAAAAATAAAAAAAAAAATTAAAAAAGTAAAAAAATAAAATAAAAAAATTATATATTGTATATATTAGGGAATAAGTCCAAAGCGGTTTTATCTTTTCTTTTATTTTATAACGATTTGTTTGTTGTTTGGCAAAAGGTTAGAATTCATTCGATAGAACTCTTTCTGTTGTACGAAGCTCTGTTAATTGTATTTTTGAGTTATTTAATTCCTTATTTTGAGAAATGGAATACCCAGGAGGTAAAAATCAACATTTTAAACACTTGCCCTACTTTGCTCTTCATTGAGGTAAAAAGCTGCCGAAGCAGCCCGAGACATTTGCGACGTGTATGGAGAAAGTGTCATAGGCACTGCACGGAAATGGTTTGCAAAGTTCAAAAATGGCAACATTGAGGTCGATGACACGTCCCGCAGCGGAAGACCTTCTGAATTCGATGAAGAACGTCTCAAATCACTTTTGCAGGAGAACAGTCGCCAGACCAGTCGTGAATTGGAGGAAAAAATGAACTGCGATCATAAAAAGATTCACAATAACCTTCACTCAATGGGGTGTACCGGAAAGTTGGGAGCCTGGGTGCCTCACGAGCTCAACGAAAAGAATAAAGAAAGTCGCCTTCCAATTGTTTCTCAGCATCTCGCCCGCCATCGAGCAAACATGCGCTTTTTGTACCGAATCGGCACGGGAGATGAGAAATTGTGCCTCTACATGAATATGAAGCAAAGAAAGCAGTGGGTGACTTCAGGAGATGAGCCAAAGCCGAGAGTCAAGCCGGACTTTCATTAAAAAAAATCATGATATGTGTTTGGTGGGGCTGGGAGGGCATGGTGCACCGAGAAATGCTCGAAAAGAATTTCACGGTCCACAAGGAGCTCTACATTGCCCAGCTACACTGCTTGAATGAGGTTATTCAATTGAAAATACCTGATAGACATGATCAAACAATACTCCTTCACGACAACGCCAGGGTCCATGTTGCACAAGTCGTCAAAGCCGCACTCCAAGAGTTCGAATGGGAGGTTCTTCAGCATCCGCCGTGTTCTCCGGACCTAGCACCGACCGATTACCATCTTTTCCGCTCCATGTCAAACTATATGAAGGGCGTTATCTTCGATAACAAAGTGGTCCTTAAAAAGTGGCTCAATAACTTCTTTGACACCAGACCTGCCGATTTTTGGCGGAACGGCATCAACAAATTGGTGGGTAGGTGGGAAGAGGTTGTAAACAGCAACGGCGAATATCTAATTGTATAATTATTGCTTTTTTGTTAAAATAAAAGTCTTCGGTAAAAACGCTACGAACTTATTCCCCAATTCAATAATATTTCTGCCATAAAAAAAGTTCCTCATAACCATTTTCCGTTCGGAATCGGCCTAAAACTGTGGGTCTCTCCATTTTTTGGAAAAACATCAAGACACACACCACTAATATCATTCATAGGAGGAGGAGCTCGGCCAAACACTTAACAGAAGTATACGCACCAATTAGTATTATTTTTTTTTTTTAATTTTTTTTTTTGAAATTTGTGCAATTTTTGTTAAAATTTGTACAATGTTTGGAATTTCGATTTACAAGGTTTTTATTGTTAATGAACTATATTTTTGTAAAAATTAACAAAAAATATTTTCCCCGAAAAATATTGCCAATATTTTGAGAAGATTTAATCTAACTTAACCTAGGTTAAGATTGTGGCAAGTTCCAGCAGCATTCATATATTCGACTTGCTAACTGTGGGTGGTGTACGAATACATTGTGCGACCACTGTACTTACGATATGCGCATCATTCTTAAACTGCTTTATGCTTTCCTTCAAAGCAATGCGTGTGATTTTCTATGCAAATTTATCCGTAAGAATATGGAAATACGGATACATTTATTTCACACCTGTTCGATTCGGACTTCATTTCGTATTCAAAACGCTTCGTTTTTAATTTAATGCAAAATCAATTTCTTCGTTCAAAATTTGGCGTGTATAAAATGTGCAAAATAAATGTTATATTTTTTAATCAAAGCAAAACAATTTTTTTTTTTTCCAAAATAAACAAAAAACTTTTATTAACTATCACGATAATTTATCCGTAATGCGGATCCCGGAACAACGAGACTATGAGCCCAGAAGCATAGAAAGCATCCAAGAAAAAAATTATATATGTACATAATCGTATGGTAACCGAATGGTTTTGTGCGTAACTTCTATTCAGTAAAGCCCAAGTTCGGAACCCACTCTTCGAATGTGTTTCTGCTAAGACAAAACTTCTCATAAAAACCAGTCGCCGTAAAACTGTAAGTCCTTCCTTTTGTAGAACATCGTCAAGATGCTCACCACACATAGGAAGAGGAGCTCGGCCAGTATCAAAAAAGGGTGTAAACGCCAATTACATACATACGCTTATGGTCATTTAAATAGGTAAGCTGCCTTTATCCATCGATTGTCATCGATTGTCCTCATGCCGCTCGGAAAAATGTTAAGCTATTATTGAAATTATCGCTTTTTTTTTAAATGGCATCACTTCTTCGTTGTGAATTTAGAAAACTAGTTACATTACCTTGCATTATTGGTAGCACAGATTCGGTTATTTTCAGAGAGTGTCATTTTGCGTGGCCATTAAAATAGGTACTTGGCGAATAACTCTTGCCTTTTAATGAATTAAGTGGAAAATATTGCATGTTTCCTTGATAATTAAAATGAAATTCTTTCAAAGATGGGTCGTGCGCAGCATTGCAGAGATTTAAACAAAAACAATAATCATATCAATAAGTTAATCAATTATATATTCGCCGTTGCTGTTTACAACCTCTTCCCACCTCCCCACCAATTTTTTGATGCCGTTCTGCCAAAAACCGCCAGGTCTGGTGTCAAAGAAGTTGTTGAGCCACTTTTCAAGGACTTTTTTGTTATCGAAGGTAACGCCCTTCATATGGTTTGACAGGGGGGGGGGGAAAGATGGTAATCGGTCGGTGCAAGGTCCGTAGAATACGGATGTGGATTTGACGACTTGTGCAACATGAACCCTGGCGTTGTCGTGAAGGAGTATTGTTTAACCATGTCGATCAATGTAGAGCTCTTTGTTGCCCTTTCAGTCCCATCAAATACAGATCATGATCTTCTTTGTATGAAGGTCCGGCTTGACTCTCGGCTTTGACTCATTTACTGGAGCCACCCACTCCTTTCTTTGCTTCATATTGATGTATAGGTACCATTTCTTATCTCCCGTGACGATTTGGTACAAAAAGTGCTGTTTATTACCGCATGTTGCTTGATGGCGGGCGAGATGCTGAGAAGCAATTTGAACGCGACTTTCTTTGTTTATTTCGGTGAGTACCCCGGCTCTCAATTTTTCGGTAAATTTTTTTTCCAATTCCCGACTGGTCTGGCGACCGCTCTCCTTCAGAAGTGATTTGAGACGTTCTTCATCGAATTCAGAAGGCCTTCCGCTGCGGTACGTGTTTTTTGGGAGGGACTAACAGTTTTAAGCCGACTCTGAATAGCAAATGGTTTTTTAAAAGGAACTTTTTCATGGCGGAACTACACTCGGAGGTTTGCCATTGCCTGCCCAGTCTTTTATTATTGAATCATAGTGCGGAAGAAAATTCTTAATATCGAATACAAAAACAAAAAAAGAAAAATGCAAAAATGCAAAAACTTCATGCCATTTTTATAAATAAAATTAATTTTTGAAAATATTAAATTAATTAGACCTTTCAACTACATAAAAATGTTAAAAATTTTTATCAAAGTTAAGGAAAACTTGAATAACCCAGCCAAATCTTGACCGACTTAGACTTTTAAGGTATCAATGGAAAGGTATTTTCCCACACTCACTAAATTTTGAAAAAAAATTTAGCACTTGCATCCCAATTTTTCCGCAAATATCGCGAAGAGAAAAAAATATTTTACCGCCAAATTTGTCAAAGCTCAAAGTCCAATATTTTCTCGATGTCGCTCAATTGTCGTGGCCTATGCCACAGCTTAACCCATAAAGCATAAAATTGCGAATGCTTGACCCTCAAAATTTAGGGTAACATTACGCATACATAAGCGTAGTAGAATAATATTTACATACTTCGAATTTGATAAAAAAAATGGGTTCAGTTGAACCCAGTAGGAAATGGAATTGATTTACAAAAAAGTCCGTTGCAAGATACTGAATTTGCAGCAGACAAATTAATTTTGCAAATACATTTTTTCTTCATTGCATGAACATAACTATTGTAGATTCTCACGTTTGCCTCAATTTGAACTCAAACAGAATTGTTTATTGTCGTGAATATGAACCTACATAAGTAAATATAGAAATTCATGTATGAATGCTCGCACTCACTCGCATATCTGCCAAAAATTATCATTTACTTGCATAAATATGAATGTATGCATGTGTGTTTGTGTGTATGTATGAATTGTTTGAACTAATCACCGAAAAATATGGGTGGATCCTCTGTTATGAATACTTAATTGTTTTTATTTGCCAACTTGTCGCAGTAAAGCTGCTGTTAAAAATTTGAAACACAATACATATTATACGAGTATGTACTCGTATATGATATGTAAAGGGTGATCAATTTAAAGGTATCGGATTTTAAACTAAAATAAAACAATGAAAATTCAAATTGATTGGTCAATCTTTATAGTTTTTGTGTAGAACCATTCATGACATTTTTTTTAAAGATAATCCTTTTCAAATGTTGGCCGCAACTGCGCCATAATTCGGCCATCCGTAAACACCAATTTTGAATGATTCGCTTGAGGACTTCGGTTGGTATCTCGTGAATAACTTTAGTAATGTTGGCTTCCAATGCCTCAATTGAAGTGCGTTTATCCACAAAGCATTTAGACTTTACATACCCCCACAAATAAAAGTTCTCTTTATCCCAACGATTACGATTTGTAAATGTTGTTGAGGTGTAAGTTTTTCCATGGTGAAATGTCAATGAATACAGAAAAAAAAAATACCAGTCTAACGGTTAGACGCGATAGAAGTGAAACCTTCCGTAAAACAAACTGAGAGAGAATGAGACGAAAGCAGCATTAGGGGCGGGATAATTATAGGTTCATTATAATATTGCTATAAAGTTCATATTTTATTTTCTTCATTTTATTATTATTCATCCTCAATGTTTTCAATTTCAACAAATGATACGAGTGGCTTATGATAGCTAAAATATGATACAAATGCTTTGGTTTCGATGTTGTCAACATATCTTTGAAATACCGCGTCAATTGTTGTTTTTGATCGTGTTGTCGATTCAGTGCGATTGTTACACATTTTTAAATTGAATGTTGTATTGAGAAAGTCAATTGAAGGAACCGCTGTGTCCAATGCAAAATTTACGTTAAAATCGCCACTTAAAATCATTGGAACTTTATCGTAATCTTTTCTAAGTATCCGCGATACTTCTGGTGTATACTTTATTAAATTTTCGTGAATGAATTCCGTGATGCTATTTATTGATTTTTTTTTCTGTCGATATTCACGACACTTTTCTGCATTGTTTTTCGGCATAATTGCGGTAAATATTTAAAAATGAAAATATTTACGAATATAAAAATACACACGCGGTTGCTATTATGAGCGTCCCCAGCAAAATCTGCGTGACCGAAACTCTAACACAATTACATTTTTTTGAATGTTACAAACGCTTATGCACGCAGGTTTTGCTGGGGCGTGACCGAAACTCTAACACAATTACACATATGCACTCGTATTTGTTTGAAAATCGACTTTTTTTTTGGTTCTCCGTCACCTTTGGAAAATGTGTAAACAGTAAGCAAACTTTATTCATATATTTTTCCTCATTTTTGCATCAGTAAAATTAAACAAACGCCGTAGCCGAATGGGTTGGTGTGTGACTACTATTCAGAATTCACAGAGAGAACGTCAGTTCGAATCTCGGTGAAAACACCAAAATTAAGGAAAACTATTTTTCTAATAGCGCTCACCCCTCAGCAGGCAATGGCAAAACACCGAGTGTATTTCTGCCATGAAAAAAAGCTCCTCATAAACATATCATAAAATAAAATAAAATAACTGTATAAAAAAAATTTTTTTCTTGTGATCCGAACCAAGGATTTTGGATCGGAAGCTCACATTGCTAGTCGCTCGGCTACCGCGCCATGCTGTCGGCGCTGGCCTAAAAGTTATTTAGTTACGAAGCGTTATAGTATATGTTGATATAAACGTAGCGACGAACTAAATAACTTTTAGGCCAGCGCCGACAGCATGGCGCGGTAGCCGAGCGACTAGCAATGTGAGCTTCCGATCCAAAATCCTTGGTTCGGATCACAAGAAAAAATAAAAGTTATTTAGTTCGTCGCTACGTTTATATCAACATATAATATAACGCTTCGTAGCCAAGAAGGTCGCTTTTTCGTTTCACTTTTTCTCAAATCACTCCCAACGATTCTAAAGAAGTTTTCACTTCAAAAATTTGAAAATGGTTAAATTTCAAGGGCCGATGTAGAATGTAAACCACACCTAAATGTCAAGTTTTCTTCTGCATTTCATTTGACGTTTTTCAATTCCAGACTAATTCAATTTGAACCATGGAAAGATACACAATCGAGCAACGCGTTAAAGTTTTCAGGCTTATTATGAAAACGAGCGTTCAAATCAAAATGCACATTTTCACCTCAGTGGATTCGGCAATAAGTAGAATTGCCGCATTTCGGCGAATGATAATCCAAGAGTGATTGGCGAAAAACCAATGCACCCACAAAGAGTGACAGTTTGGTGCGGTTTAGGAGCCGGCGGCACCATTCCATTTCCAAAATGAGGCCGGTCAGGCAGTTACTGTGAACAGTGTTCGCTATCGTGAGATGATAACGATATTTTGTTCCATACGTAATTGAGCCATACCAATATTATCATAATAAAGAGAAATGACAATAATTTCCTAAAAAAATTGTATTTTATTCAAAATCAACACCGGCCCCTGAAACATAGCCACGCTTTATTTAGTTTGACAGTAGTTACGGGTGATCTGTCAAAAACCCCTATTGAAAAAAATACCTCCAATCTGATCACCCTTTTTACATATGTTATTACTTGCATATATGTTATACATACATATATGAAGTATACATTTGTATACTGGCCATAAAACATCGGGTTAGTCAGGTACATACATACCTCAAACATCAGTTATTGCTATGTTGCTGTCGCCAAATGGGTTTGTGAGTGGAGTCTGTGAGTGGGTTGTGAGTGACTGGTCTGATATGCTTTATGTTAGGGATCCAAGCCGCGTTATGGCACACATAACTGAAGGAACATACATTTGATGCAAGATTTGGAATAAAATCTTATTGGAGATTGAAGAAAGTTTACACTTTGCCAAATTACAAGAGCTTTCATTTTTGATGTACAAAAGCTTCATAGCATGAGTGTGCAAGCTTGAGACTTGTGCAACCTTTTCTAACAAACTGGTGATTTCAGCGGATGGTTTTATAAGTATGAGTAATAACTTTTTATTTCAACGGTCCCGTTACAGCTCGGGATTGAGCTTTGGCTTCATTCACAATTTTATTCCAGGCGTCAGGTTTTTTGCTGTTTCCAGTTGTTTCTTCTTGTCTTGATTGACGCGATAATCACTTACACGATTTTGGCCCTCCAGTTGCTGACGTGTACCTTTTTCAGGTCAACGATGACTTCGATTGTCAGTGCACTTTTGGGCGTTCTCGTGTTTTCGAAACCAGAGGTTTATAAGCGGCCAAAGTTTTTTGCGGGCGGTCATTGTTCACGCCGATATGTCGATATGACACCAATAACGAATTCTTTGCGGTTTAATGTGTTTAATAACATTTTCTCCTTTGCATAAATAATACAGTTCGTTGTTGTTCCATTTTCTATATGTGTCGTCACTTTCTCGGAGTGGTCCAAAGATCTTACAGAGTATTTTATGTTCGAAAATGTTAAGGCATTGCTCAACTGCGTGTGTAAAAAACCCCGGCGTATTACCGTGAGGATTTTTGATTTTAGAAGATTTATATTGATCAAGTATATTTTATTTGAGGCCTTAATTCGGTCTTGTATTGTGTCGTGCATGTTCTTGTTGTTTTTTAGTAAAACACCGATGTATTTAAATTGCTGAACTCCTTCTAAAAAGCAGCTTCCAATAGTTTTTTTTCCGGCAGGCGTTTCTTTTTTCATCGGGAAAGCTTTTATTTATCTTCAGACCGAGATTTTACGGATTTTTTTGATATCCTCGAAGATTTCGGAAAGGTACTTTTTATTGCGGCTGTATTCACGGCTGCATCATCACGGCAGATGGTGGAGCAGATGAAGATGTCAACTGCAGGCTAAACAAAACAAGGGCAGCATTCGGGCGAATGCATACAGTATGGGGGAGTTCGCAAATCTCCAGGCGCACTAAACTACGAATATTCGGCTCATGTGTAAAGGCAATATTGCTGTACGGAAGCGAAACATAGCTGGTCTCTAACACCATCACACAGAGGCCACAATCCTTCATCAACAAATGCCTGCGCATCATCTGCAGGTAATTCTGGCCAAACACCATCAGTAACGACGCACTGTGGAGATTAACGAACGAGGAACCCATCCTTAGGTAAATCAAACGCAGAAAGTGGTGATTAATAGGTCACACATTGAGAAAACCACCACATAGCATTACGAGAATGACATTGCACTGGAACTCGCAAGGGAGCAGAGGTCGCGGTCGACCAAAAAATACTTGGAAAAGGTCGATGCTACGCGAACTAGCAGATGCCGACATCTCATGGGACGGAGCAAAAACAACAGCACAGAACCGTGTA
Source organism: Anastrepha obliqua (assembly GCF_027943255.1). Taxonomy (NCBI): domain Eukaryota; kingdom Metazoa; phylum Arthropoda; class Insecta; order Diptera; family Tephritidae; genus Anastrepha; species Anastrepha obliqua. The sequence goes on along the minus strand of NC_072893.1, from coordinate 24,007,736 downwards.
CGATGGAAGAGTCTTGTCAAAGCCTTATGCTCCCGAGAGGATTGAGCGAGGACAAAAAAAACTTTTTGTTGCGAGCTATAATGGCTTTATTATAGGCGTATGCGATTGTTAGGCCTGATCTACTGAAAAGGTTTCCCGATTTTACTTCCTTTTTTATAGCAAAATGTAGTAACAAGCTGAAGACCGACGAGGATAAAGAATCACCTTGCTTGAAATTTTGAAATTATCTGACGCAATATGCTGTACTACAACTATTCCAGTGGTATTCGTCAAAGTGGCCATTATTAGACGCATTAATTTGGCATTTATGACCAGATGTGCAACAGCGTCAGCGATTTTCCAGCGTTGGATGCTAACAAAAGCTTGCTTGAAATCCAGAAAGAGTTTGTGAGCGTCAATGTTACGTTCGTAGTATTTATTGAAATTCCGCTTAATCATGAATATTTGATCCGTCGTTGATCGGTTGGGCCGAAAACTACCCTGGCATTCGCATAAAAGTTATTCCGCTGCTTTAGCAACTCTGGCAGCTATAATATTCGAGCAAAGTTTGTGAATGGTGTTTAAGGGGGGAAGTCCATGTAGAAGCCTCAAAATCGGTCATTTTTTAAACACGTTTTTAAAGGTGATAAAATAATTATATTATTTTGAAGCTTTAACACAACTTTATTTAACCTTTCGAGAGTAGAAAAAAAATTATTTTAATTTTTTTTTCCAAAATGGCGGCTCAGGATCATTTCTTGTCGCCTGCCTACGGCGCGAGGTCTCAAATTGCTCTATTTATTACTCTTAATCTATCGATCTGAAACAAAAAAATTGGTTTTTTTTTCTATAACATATTAACTGAAAGGATGAACCTATAAAATTAAAAAACAAGTATAAAATTAATTATAAAATAACCCCTTCAAAAAAAACTCAGAGTTTTGGGCTCTTTTATTGACATTTTTAACCCCCAAAAAGTAATTTATCAACGCGAAATAACTGAAATTTTAGGTTTATCCTTCCGATAGTAATGTACAGAAAGGCCTCATCAAACTTCAAACAAATAGGTCGATAACTTTTTGAGTTACAATACGATCAGTTTTTAAAAATACAATTTCGATATAAATGAGTTTGAAGTTTGAGGTACAGGAGCGCGCGGATCGCTCTCTACATAGTAGTGGACTGTAGAAGCTATAATATTAGTAATTTCCGCATGAACATTTCACAATATATTCTTAAGATACTGTACTTTCGAAATATCGAAAAAAGATCGATTTTTTGAAAATTTTACATGGACTTCCCCCCTTAAAAGTGTTATTATCCGGTAGTTTTCTCAAAGAGTTTTGTCGCCTTTTTTAAATATATAAATTACTAGTCCTTTTCGACAAGCTTCTGGTATACATTCCTGTGGTCCTGTCTTCCTGTTGCGATGCTTATAGTTAACACAAAAAAACATAAAATCCCAAGTCTATTATTGAATTTTTATTCAATTTATGAAAATTAATCCCGGCACGAATCTCGTTATTTCAGGATTACTACCTGGCATTTTGTGACTCCCAGGATTAACAATCATTGCTGACATCCCTTGTGTAGTAATCCAAGTAGGAGATTTCAACAGCCGTTCATATAGAGATGATGTCACGCTGTTGTAGGCAAATCCAGACTGTTATTTGATTAGAACTCTTTTTGGTCATTTTTGTGTGTTCCACTGCAATTACATAAAAATAAGTAATACAACTAATTACCGTTTGATAGCTATTACACGTTTTTTGCTGTATCAATGACTACTGCAAAAGCTCCAATAATAATATGTTTATATTTGTATTTAATATCCATCCACATACACGCGGATATATACATATACATGCATGCAAAACTAAACAGTGGCAGAGTGACTCAGAATTTTTGGTATAATAAGCAGCGCCTCGCCACTTACAGGGTGGTCCAAATAAAAGTACCTTTTAAAAGTGAAATAAAGTATGCAAACTCAGCTTCTTTTGATATAAGGTTGTCAAAAAAGTCTTGCGGTATTTCCGCAAGCTTGTCTTTGCAAGCGCGTAGTTCTAGTTGTATTCGTCGCATCGGCTCACGTTAGAGCTTTTTGGAAAGCTCTTTTCACGTGCTAACACGTGTTTGATTAATTGTTGTTTGCTTTTAGTCGTTCGTGAGTTATAGCGTCGCAAACATGGAGCAAAATAAAGAGAAAATACGGCATATTTTACAGTACTACTACGATAAAGGCAAAAATGCATCTCATGCCGCCAATAAAATTTGTTCAGTTTATGGACCCGATACAGTTTCCATTTCCACTGCACAACGATGGTTTCAACGTTTTCGTTCTGGTGCAGAGGTGATCGAAGATGGTCCACGGTCCGGAAGGCCTGTCGTCAAAAATTGCGATAAAATCGCTGAATTGATCGAAAGAGACCGGCATAGTAGCAGCCGTAGCATCTGCCAAGAGCTGGGCATGAGTCATCAAACCGTTATAAACCATTTGAAGAAGCTTGGATTCAAAAAGAAGCTGGGTGCCACACGACTTGACGCAAAAAAACATTTTTGCCCGTATGGATGCATGCGAATCGCTTCTGAATCGCAACAAAATCGACCCGTTTTTGAAGCGGATGGTGACTGGCGATGAAAAGTGGGTCACTTACGACAACGTGAAGCGCAAACGGTCGTGGTCGAAAAGCGGTGAAGCTGCCCAGACGGTGGCCAAGCCTGGATTGACGGCCAGGAAGGTTCTTCTGTGTGTTTGGTGGGATTGGCAGGGAATCATCCACTATTAGCTGCTCCCCTATGGCCAAACGCTCAATTCGGACCTGTACCTCCAACAACTGGACCGCTTGAATGCAGCACTCATGCAGAAAAGGCCATCTTTGATCAACAGAGGCCGAATTGTCTTCCATCAGGACAACGCGAGGCCACACACATCTTTGGTGACGCGCCAGAAGCTCCGGGAGCTCGGATGGGAGGTTCTTTTGCATCCACCGTGTAGTCCGGATCTCGCACCAAGTGATTACCACCTATTTCTGTCCATGGCGAACGAGTTTGGTAGTCGGAAGTTGTCCTCAAGAGAGTCCTGTGAAAATTGGCTCTCCGAGTTTTTTGACAATAGGGAAGCGAGCTTCTATAAGAGGGGCATTATGAAGTTGGCATCTCGTTGGGAACTCGTCATCGAACAAAACGGCGCATATTTGACTTAAATCGCATTATTATAACCAATTTCATGAACAATTGAAAATTCAATAAAAATACCGCAAGACTTTTTTGACAACCTTATATTTTGCGACTTAAAAAAAATAAAATCGAAAACTTTGCGAAAAAGTTAATATAGAAATGTTTAGAATGAATTGAGGTTGGGTATAGTTTTCGTCCACTAAAGCTTTTAGTTCGGCTGGTGTCTTCAAATTTTCTTGTTATTCCTGGGCGTTCCTTACCATCAACATCGAAGTAATTGCTTTTGAATTGTTTAGACCAATCCTCGGATGTATAAGTAGATTTCAAAGGCGCATATTCAACGTAGGCCTCATCAAGAAAACGACGTGCTTCAGCTGAATTTTTCTTCCAAAGGTAATAGCGAAGCAGAATTTCCTACAAAAAGGTGCTTGATCAATGCTTTAAAAAATTTTCGGTTTTGTTAATAAAATTTTTTTCGGGCTGTTAATATTACGAAAGATTACAGGCGGCCGCCGTAGCCGAATGGGTTGGTGCGTGACTACCATTGGAGTTCAGAGAGAACGTATAGGGTGGGCCATGTAAAATTTGCTTTTTGAATCAGCTATAAAAAAAAACTAATCAACATGTTTTCAAACTTTTTTTTCTATTTTGAAGATTGAACATCCAAATATCCAACTTCCGGTCAATCCAATTTTCCAAAATCTAGTTTTTGCCTTTCTCTCATGAATAACTTGGGCCATATCCGCGTTAAAGGGATTTTAATCGTGTCTGGATTATCTGCGTCACATCGATTTTTAATGAAACCGCACGAGAAGTTTAACTGTGTCATAGAATTGAGAAAGTAAATTCGGCTACCGACCGAACATGGAGAGCAAAAGATACTTTGCTTGATGAGCAGTTTTATGTGGTACGCTTGGCTGCCGAAGCCCAAGATTATCCTAGTTTATATCTTCAATTTCAGCTCTAAAAAGGTTGGAAAATATGCCTTTGTAATCGAAGTTGTGCTTTTAGCTGCATTTTTGGAAAAATTAAACCAATGATGCCATTACTCTAAGGTGCTCCGTCAACTGTTCATAAACGCGGATGCATTGTCTTTACAAAAATCACGTGCGGCTTGTTTCCCGTTTCCAAAATCCGGAAACTTTGATTCTTAACATAGCCACCAAGATGAAAATGCATCTCGCCTAAAGTTTTTTTCATTAAATGCACAGTTTGCAATATTTTTCAAAGTTGCTCCAGCGCACAGCGATTCATTACGTTTCGTGGGGTATCGTACTGAGCAGATCAATAAGGCTCCGCATTTCGCGGTACTGCCACCCCACGGAGGAGAGAATACAGAGGGTGTGGTCAATATCAGACCGTTAACCGGCTCTCAGCGATTTTGAAGGAATCAGCTGATTTGCCGTCGCGGTTTATTTGCGAAAGAGGTCGGCAAAAACTTAGGTTGTGTTGGTGATGATCAAAGGTTCAGGACCAATGAAGGGAGTGTTTGCATTCTTTTTCCCTAAAGTGTCCACAATTTCATTCCCTTAGTGAGTGACATGTCCCGGAACCCACATCAGAGTAACAAAGTTTCTTGATGCTAGAATTTATAGATTTTCCTATAGGGTGATTAATTTTGCGCCACTTTCTATTTTCTACAACAAAAATCGTATATTATTATAATATTTGTCATTTTCTTTATCATATTTTGCCACACCAATTTTTTTTTTCATGTCGTAATGGAGTTTACAATGTCTTGTTAGTAGTTCGGTGTAGAACTTTATGTCTTTCCTGCTGAGGTTATACTAGTAGATTGCCTCTACCATTATACGTTCTGGATCATTGAGTCTTTTCGATTGCCGCTTGCCAGTTTGGGCTCTCCAGTACTCTATTAACTGTCCACAATTTCATTCCCTTCGTGCCACTCATGTTCCGGTACCCTCATGTCTAGAGTAACAAATTTTCCTGATGCTAGAGTTTCGAGAATTTTAAAATATTCCCAGATCAAACTTGATAAGAAGGAGAAGCTATCTAGCGATTTTAGAGTTGGCGGACTTTTAGAGAGCATGATGATATTGGCACCACGAATGCCTCTACGAAGACATTCTCTGGCCCATAGCTCTAAGGCGTAGACCTCCGCCTGAAAAAATGGAAGTCGTTTTTCCTATTGCAATTGCCTTCTTCAAGTGTGATCCGACAATTAGAGCTCTGACACTGCCGTCTTCCATGTTGGATCCATCAGTAAACCACTAAACCACTGCTTGTGCTACCCGTTCTGAATAACGGATGATGAGAGGACTTATTGTATTCAACTAAGCTCACTTTACACAGTTTGTTTTTTTTTTCATTCGTAATTCTCTCTCTGTTAAATCCCCAGGAGGCCAAATAAACAGCCAAAGTTTGTCTCACAATTGAGCTTCGGATGGCTAAAACTTATAATCTATCATACTTGCTGCCTCTCAGGTTTTAGGGAATTTGACAGTATCAATTGTGGAGCTGATGTAATTTTAGAGTTTTTTTTTAATTTTTTGTTTGTTTCCTTTCTATAATCTTCCATTTTTTATTCGATTATTATTCCACTTGGGGAAAATCGGGGTTGAACAAAATATTTATATCCTATTCCATTAACTGCTGTTCTCTTTGCGACATCCCACCTTTGGTTAGCTGCTTCTCAATCACGAAGGTTAGAACGCCTCTAGGTACTCCATGGACGTCCGTGTCCTTTTGGCTCCATTCCAACGCTGTTGTGCTTATGCTTTCCATGTGCTTTTTGAGAGTGTGCCCGATTCATCACCATTTACGACCTCTTATCACCTTTTGGATTGGCTTTTGCTCGGTGACCTACCACAAGTCCGCATTTTGGATAGCGTTGGGTCAAAACCTTTACATATAATTCGAAGGCATTTGTTTGTAACGCTTTGTAATTTCTGCGTAATGATTCTCGACATTAGCCACGTTTCACTGCCATATAAGAGTGGTGTCATATGGAGGTTCATAAACCTGCGATAAATATTCTTACTCTAGTTTTCTGTGAAATTTGTCTTCTCACTCATTAACCTAACTTTTTATTTTTGTTCGCAAGAGTTGACTGTTTTGACGCACTCTTCTTAGTTCGCTCACACACTTTATCTACAATTACAAGGGATCACGCTTTCAGGGTATTCCGCTGAGCTCCTCCTTCTATTTGTGACGTGCGTCTTGATGTTGTTCTACAAATGGAGGGACCTACAGTTTCAAGCCGTCTCCGAATGGCAGATATTTTTTATGAGCAGCTTTTTCATGGCAGAAATACCGTCGGAGGTTTATTAGAAAAAACTTGTTCTATCATTTTGCTGTTTTATGCACGGTGTTTCGAACCTACGCACTCCCGAATGGTAGTCACGCACCAACCCATTCGGCTACGGCGGCCGCCTACCTACAATTACGTCACAGAAATCTTGCGCTCATTTTTCCATTTCAATCAGCATAGTCTTATTTTCTCTCATTCCTTCATTGACAGTCAAGATTTTGAGAGCCGAAAAGCTGTCATTGTTTATGATTCAAAAAGATGCTTGCACTTGGACCATCCTGCACTTGAGAGTACTTGCAAGTCAGAACACAGGCCGAGTATTGTTATTGATTTGCAGATTGACTTAGGGGCACAATGAGACACTCGATCGAGGTGTGTGACTATCCCAAGATGCAAAGTGTCGCGCTGTATTAGCTGTACGTACATACATATCAAAATAGATAAGTCAATATATTTATTTTGTCATCTTCTCGCTTCGCTTTATTTATTTGCTCATTTTGGCTGTGAAAACTAAGGCTACTTGCCGCACTAAAGCAATTAAATAATAAGCCTTTCTAACTGGCGTTTATCACCAATGACGCGTACAACAGTAGCACTCATTCACCAAGCTTTTATTTGTATAGCTTTGCATGTGCATGTGTGTGTGTGAATGAATGTAGGTATGTGTGAATGTATATTCATATGAATTTGGGAGGCGCGCGCACACTACTTTACGTGGCAGACGTAGAGTCATCCAATGCGAGCATGCAGCGGCGACTGCCACACGCCAAACCACACCACACCAGAAGCAGCACATTCATCTGTACATACATACCTACCATACGAGTATGTATGCATGATTGTAGTGCATGAATGTACGTATACATATGTATGCATGCCTATCGATCGCCTGCGTTCTACTGCCGGGTGATTTCGAATTTGAATTGGATTCGCGCGCGCACACTCCCAAACAACTGTTCACCCGATAACGTTCGCGGCGCATTGCTGTAGTGCGTTTAGAATTCTTGAGACCTCGCTGGCGGTAGGTTTTGTTTTGAAGCTTTTGCGACGCGCGATGAAAATCGAAAGTTTATGCTAGTGCGCAAAAAAGAAAAAGAACAAAAAAAAGTAAAATAACGATAAGTGACATGGTGAAAATATTGTCTTTCAAGGATGATCAAAGGAATTAAGTTAACTGGCAAACGAGTGTTGAAGTTCTTTCATTAAAAAGTGCGTTTAAAACCAAAGTTACAACAACAAGTGAAATCAAAGTGACAAATATCAACATAAACGTAAATAGTACATAAATCATGAATTTAAGTGATTGACAGGTTTTAAGATTTCTTCTACGCTGTTAACCTTTGCCGAAAGTTATGCAGCTTGGGTTTAATATATGAAGGAGGATGATCAGTTTAGAGGTATCGGATTTTAAATTCAAATAAAATAAGGAAAATTCAAATTGATTGGGCAACCTTTATAGTTTTTGTGTAGAACCATTCATGATATTTTTTAAAGATAATTCCTTTCAAATGTTGGCCGCAACTGCGTCGTAATTCGATCAACCATAAACATCAATTTTGAATGTCTCGTCGGAGGATTTCGGTCGGTGTCTCGTGAATAACTTTAGTAATGTTGGCTTCCAATGCCCCAATCGAAACTGGTTTATCCACAAAGCATTTAGACTTTACATACCCAACAAATAAAAGTCCGAAGTTGTGATATCACACGATATTGCTGGCCAATCTTCTGGTATCAAAAAGTCGTCACTGTTACAGTGACGCCAGCCTCGTCTTTGAAGAAATATGGGCCGATGATTTCTCCACCCCATAGGCCGCATCAAACGGTTGTTTTCAATGGATCCAATGGCTGTGCTTGAATGACATCGGGTTGCTCTTCAGCCGAAATATGGCAATTTTGCTTACTGACGTAGCCATTAAGCCTAGTAGCCTAGTTTGGCTGTAGTCATGCGTGATCTGTCAAAAATATCCTATTGAAAGAAGTATCTCCTATCTGATCACCCTTCATATATATGTAGGATCCTCTAACTCCTAGTTGGATCATAGGGCGTCTGAGGATTTCTTAGCATATTTTGTTTTAGATAAGCAGGTTGCTAAACTTTCTTGCCTAGCTTGGTGATAGTTGAACTATCCGCACCTCCATGCCGGTGTTTTTCTGTTTGGGTTTACGAGTGGTATTTTATGAGGATGCGTCCGATGGGAGATAAACAATTCCACACCGCTTCGGTTTAAGCTGATTTAAATTGAATATCTTAAGACAGGTTTATATGTACGCGGTAGTCTGGGCTGGTTGTTGTTACTGTTGAAACAACATGAAACATTTTCCATACATTTCTGGGGAATGTTGCTGAAGTGGTAGTCCTTGGTAGCAAGTTAAGTTCGCGTTATTCCGGTAACATAGAATTGGCTGTTAGGGGAAAGGGCATGGGTTGGCAATCCACTCCCTTCGTCCTTCATACAAATATTTTAACTTCGATGCTACTACACATGGCTCCAAAAATTTAATTAAAGCAATAAAATAATTTAAAGAAATTACAGCAAATACAAAATTAAAATTTATCTTTTTATTATTATTAAATTTATTTTTTTATTGTTAATATTTTTTATTATTAAGTTAAATTTTGTTATTGTTAAATTTAATTTTTTTATTATATTATTATAAGTTTATATTCGGCCGCCGTGGTCGATTGGGTTGGAGCGTGACTACCATTCAGAATTCAGAGAGAACGTAGGTTCGAATCCCGGTGAAAGACCAAAATGAAGAAAAAGCTTTTCGCAAGAGTGTTTCAGGTCATTGACCGGAATGTCCTTCAGGATGTCGGTACAAGTCTTTTGGATGGCCTCCACCGACGCAAAACGTTTTCCTTTCATGGCCAAATGCAATTTTCCGAATAGGTAGAAGTCACAGGGAGCCATATTAGGCGAATACGGTGAGTGATTGATGGTTAAAATGCGATTTCTAGTCAAAAAATCAGTCGCAAGAGTGGATCGATGAGATAGTGCATTATCATGCCATCTTCCTCCTTTGCGGTATTCAGGGCGAATTCGACGAATGCGATGCAACAAACGCTTCAAAACGCCAAGATAGAAAATCGCATTGACGATTTGGTCCGTTAGCTCGAACTTCTTGTGGACAATTCACTTGGAATCGTATAAACAAATGAGCATCGACTTGATTTTTGACATTTTCAAACGCGATTTTTTGGGTGGTGGCTCGTCTGGGGCCTTTCATTCGGGACTTTGACTCTTAGTTTCAGGTTTATGTTGGAAACACCACGTTTCATTACCAGTTAGAATGTTGTAAACGAAGTTCTCGACTTTTCTCGTCTCTTTAATGAGGTCTTTCGAATGTTGAATTCTGAGCAGTTTTTGGTCCTCAGTTAACTTGTGCGGCATGAAATGTGCACAGACCTTTCGTAAGCCCAAATGATCAGTTAAAATGAGATAAATCAATGTTTTGGAGATATTAAACTTCAATTCCGTGAATGTCAACTATGATTTCGATACATTTTTGATAAATTTACAAACAACTTCTATGGAGTTTTCGGTGATTACTGACTTTGGGCGGTCCGTATGTTCATTGTCATTTATGTCCTCACAACCATCTCTGAAACATGTAAACCACTCATGAACTCTGACACGAGATAGACAATCATCACCATAAACTTTTTTCATCAATTCAAATGTTTCGGTAAACGTTTTACCGATTTTAAAATAAAATTTTATATTAGCTATTTGTTCGGAACTCATTTTTGTAGCGAAGACACAAACATACTGACACTTTAGACGCAATACCTGCGCTTCCACTAAACCGAATGTCTCCAAGCTTTCACTGGAAGTCAGCCAGGGATGTAACTTACAACGCACAAACTCATTAAAAAGATGGCACCTTCAAAAACATTTTTATGACGCCAGTCTTGTTTATTTTGGACTTCTCCTTGTATTATATCCAAAATTTTCGAAGGAATTGTAAAAGAAAAGATGTACTTTGCAACTTAGAGCTTAATCGCTCCCAATCAGCATGTATTTCTCACGGATGGGTCTACGCTTTTCAACCCAGCTGCTTTTGGTGATTATTGCTTTTCAACTTTTGCTGAATGCTTTCAAGTCGGTTGGGTTTACTCAAAATTTTCTAAAGCATTTGATAGAGTTTCTCATATATTTCTATTACGCAAATGAGCCTCGCCTAGCCTGGTTTTCATTCTGTTTTCTTTCAATGTTTGAAATCTTATTTATCCGATAGACTCCCTGTTTTTCATTTAATAGGCACATTAACTTTGTTGTATCTACTTCTTACTTAATCTTAGGTTTTATGCGGCGTAATGAATCGAAGTTTTCGGATCCTTACACTTGAAATTACTTTTTAGTTTTTTTTTTATTATTCCATCATTATATTAAAACTATATGTTTGTTTTTAATGAAAATCACCTTGCTCCAACAGTTGATGACTTCTGGCTTTAAAAGTTTTTTTTTCTGGTTATGCAGTTGAAAATTTTGATGAAAATTTTTTGAAGTTTGTTAAGGGGTTAGGGGAAGTCAGAGACCCGAAAAAAATGATGATTTTCAAAAATTTTGTTTTGCTAGTCAATACTTACAAAAATAAAAACATAGCATTAAGGCACCTTTCTGGTCTAGAATTTCGAAAAAATTGATTTTTTTTTCATGTTATATAGTTTATACTTTCAAAAATATACTTGCAAATATTTTGTATTGAAATTCCTTGTAGTTAAGACGTTACAGTACTTTAAAACGAGACCGGTTTGGAGTACGACGTCCAGGTATAAGAGCGTTAACCGTGTTTTTCTCGACACAATTTTTTCCGAGTTGGCGTTGGTAATTTCTCAAAAAGTACTGAACCGATTGATTTAAATTTTTAATATGTTTTTGAGTAGACTTGTGGCTCTCGGGGGTAGCAAAATTATAATTTTATAATCAATATTTCTATTTTTGTTAAGAGCGAGAACGTGAAAATTTTTTTTTTTTTTTTGTTTTTCCAATAAACATAAAATATCTAGAAAATTTTTTTTTAGTAGGTAAATCTGCTACCCACCATAGCGACATATCTCTTGATCAACCGAATTTTGTTTTTCAGACGTACCTGAGCAGTCCAATCAGTTACGCTAGTGGCATGTGTTACGTTAGGGAAAGCAATTTTTTTTATTATTGTCATTGAAAAAAAATTTTTTTTTTGTAATTCAAGAATTGATCTAATGAATAAAAACGATTTTCAATTGATACCAATTGTTTTTCTCAATTTTTAACGCCTTCGATTTACACGTCTCTAGACCAGAAAGGTGCTTTAATACATCATATTTCGACTTGACTTTAGCAAAATTTCAAAAAACGAAAAAAAAAAATGAATAATTGTAAAAGTTGTCGCTGTTTGTGTGGAGCCCGTTTCTCCAGAAGTCCCTTACGGTGATCATCACAAGTCCTTGGAGATTCATCTAAAATCAATCGGACAAGATAAATTAGTTTTATTAATAGATAATCTTGTGCCTGATTGCAGTTTTTTTTTTCAAAATTAACAATATGGCGGCCTCAGGAAATATTTTTTAGATTTTCGAGAAAAAACCGACAAATAATTTAAAAAACAAAAAATTGGCATTTAAAAAAACCTTCGATCAGGCACGAGTTTTTTATGTTTCTCAAAAGCAGTACAAATTTTATTGAAATCTACCAAGCGGTTTTTAAGTTACAGTGATCACCAGTTCAAACAACATAGTTTTGAGAAAAACGCATTTAAAGTTTTGCTATCGAGCTCCGGAGCGCTCGAGCGCCCTTTGTTATTTGTTGAATAATTCGAAAAGTATTTGTCGGATTCACTTTAAAGTAGCGGCAGGTTAATCATCTACCCTGTCAGAAATCAAAATAGATTAACTAAACCAAAGCAAGACTGAGTCTTGTCGAGGCCTTATGCTCCCGAGAGGAGTGAACAAGGAACAAAAAATTTAAATTTTCACACAGTATTTTTAAGCAATAAATAAAATTATAATTTTTGCTATTAAGAAAATGCAAACAAAATGCAATTGTTTTGAAAATTGTGACTACCCCTAACCCCTTAAGTGATTTATGATTTTTATAAAAATTTACGAAAAAAATTTATCATGACAAATATTGCCAATATCGTTAAAAAGGTAAAATCACTTACTTATATAAGCAGAAATGTGCATATATTTTTGTTGGTTTGTCACTTTTTTATTGTTGCAGTTTTCCAATTTTCTTCCTATTAATTACAAAGCTTTTCGTGCATATAATTGTTCGTTTAAACAAACAACAATAAAAATATTACCTATTTTTTGCGATGGGTTTTTAGCGCCCACTTTATTTTGTCACAGCATTTTAAGCAAAAAGTGGAGATTCCTAGCAATGGCAAATATGCTAGAATCGGAATTTGAGCTATAGAAACTGTCAAAAACTATGCTGACATAAATTATATAATAATATAATATATAGATGTGCCCATAATTATGAAAGTGGTTTAAGCCAAAATTAAAAAAAAATTAGTTTATCACTTATTTCACATTCACATTATCTTAAACTGTTATGTATTTAATGTAGTTTTCACGATATCATTCTAAATGAACCTTCAGGAAGTGGATGTAATTTCAACGTTATACGGAGTTCATTTAGTGTTAATTATGAAAGTGGTCTAAGTTGTCAAAAACTTGAAGAAATTAGATATAAACATAGCTTGAAAATAGGCTGGTAAAATAAATGATAACGAAAACGCCAACGGATGAAATTAAGATAAAAGCTGTAGATTAGATTACATTAGATATGTGGGGGGTTGGATAAGTCCAAGCACTCAATCAGTAGACCATTCCACTACACCCGTATAGATTTCAGTACGAAGAATAGAGATAGAAAAGATAAAAAGTGGGTGGTAAGACGGATAAATTAGTTTGATGTCACTCTTCCACAAATCTCTTGGATTCATTAACGAATTTTAAGAGATCCGGAAGAGGAAGAGTATGAACTTTATCCATACTCAGTATATCGCAACCCAATATCCTAAGTCTGATTCTGGAAAATGTAGGACAGCTACAGAGAAAATGCTCTGGAGTGTCGTCATTACCCAGACAGGATAGGCATATCGGGCTGTCTACGACCCCATGGTAGCCATATGCTGACCACAGACGTTGTGCCGTGTGATTACACCCACCAGTACTCTCAGGTCCTTTCTGCTGAGTTTTAGGAGAAAGGTCGCTATTTTTCTGTTTTTTTTCAGACCAACGTCCTCTATGGGTAGACCTCATGAAGTCGTCAATCCATAGTTGAATCGATGCGGAATTGACACCTAGAAAGGGTTCAGGGCCTAGTGGCATACTCGCAAAGCCTTCATTAGCCAATTTATCAGCTAACTCGTTCCCTGTAATACCACAATGACCAGCCACCCAAATAAGACTAACTTTGTTGTGTTTTGCAACACTTTTCAGTTTTGTCTTACATTCACCGACTTACTTCGACGAGCAGCGTGGGTTAGCAAGGGCTTTGAGTGCAGCTTGACTGTCACTACAAATTCCAATACTGCTACCCCGCCGCTTTTTCTCAATTAGCCAGTATGCCACATTCAAGATGGCATAGATTTTCGTAAGGAATACCGTGGCCATCGGTCCTATAGCGTAGGAGTACTTAGTGTCTTCGTCTAAGTACCATCCAGACCCGCTACCATCACTGCTTTTGGATCCGTCGATGTAGAAAGTGTGCTGATATCCCGTTAATATGTTCTCTGGACTTAACCATTGATCTTCCTACCGTAGCTAACGACAGGCACCCGATTGTCCACTGGCATCGATCCCAGTGTGCACCGCTCCGGCAACTGGTGGTATATCTGACAGTGGCCAGTGCTTACTTCATTTCCCCAGACTCCGTTTAACTTGAGTCTGTACGCCGCCTTCATCGCTTCCTTTCGAATGTGAAGATCTAGAGGTTGCAAGTTCAGAATGGCATTAAGGGCATCAGCAGATGTCGTACTCATGGCCCCTGTGATACCCAAGCACACACTTCTCTGTAGTCTGTTTAGAGGTCTTACTCTGGAATTAACCATTGTGGCTTTCCACCATACTACAGAGGCGTATGTAATAATGGGTCTAATCAGGGTGATGTACAGCCAGTGTACTATCGCCGGTCTTAGACCCCATGTCTTGCTAAAGGTTCTCTTACACTGCCAGAAGACTTTTAGTGTTCGAGAGACCTTCTGCTCGACGTGGTTACTATCTAGGATTACTCCTAAATATTTAACCTCAGAAGACAGTTACAGTGTTACCCCTTTCAATGTGGGTAGTAACAGACCGTACGAGGACATAGATATTTTAAGTTTTCCAGCATATGAGAGCCAGTGCACCAGAGCTCGTCACACTCCTGGTTGAGAATATTTAAGTCCTGACTTAGACATTTGTAAATTATATAGCTACATAATGTGATGAGAAGAACCAATCCTTTGTTATGTAATGGATCTACAGGAAAATATGTAATAGTGAATTTAACTTAAATTTTCATTCTCAAAATACACATGCCAAAAATGTGATTTTCTGAATGGAAAAACCCAAGTATGCAATAATGAGGAAGTCATGATGTACATTTACAAAATGCCGAAAAAGCTAGGAACTGTCTTGCAGAGGACCAGAAAAAAAGCAAAAAAAAAAAAAAAAATCCAGCGAATACTATGGATTCTCGTTTGATTTACTAAAATCACTTCCGTACACTAAACTGTCCGCTTCGTTAGCCTATTTTAAGCGAAATATGTACGTTTATAACTTGGGCTTCCCTAATTTCCATAATCACAATGTCAAGATGTATGTATAGGATGAAATTATAGCTATATGTTCTCTATCCATTCGTTGAGACCTATGCCTGTGCCTAACATATTAAGGGGTTACATGGGTTTCGTTCGATCAAAAAATCGATTTTTTTTTGCTTATTAATTTCTACAACTTCTCAGGAATATTATCCTAAATTTTCAAGTCGATCCGAATAATAAATTCGGAGATACAGCCTTTGGAATGTGTGCGCTCCAAGCCACTTTTATTGTTACTCAAAACTTTAAACGCGTTTTTCTCGGAACCGTGTTTTCAAAGTCGGTTGTCAAATGTTCTCGAAAACTACTCAACCGATTTTAATGAAATTTTACACAGGTGTTCGAAATACAATTTATTCGTGTTTGAATGAAGGGTTTGGTTTTTGTTTTCAATTACAACTATTTAAAAAAAAACAAAATGTCAAGAAAATTTGACCGAAATTTTCATTTTTTTGGAAAAATGTCTGCCGAAATTCCAATTTTTACTTTTTTTTCTTTCCTTCGTTCAAGCACGAGTTTATGGTCTTAACTAAAGCACTTATTTTTGTTTTTTCATTTTTGATGAGCCTGTCAGGAGTTATGCTGACAACGCGGACGCACCTTTTTTTCGAGGGGTCACAGGAAATGACATCACAATGGAGGAGTTTTAAATTTTTTTTTTTTGAAAATTTCAGAAATTATTCTTTAAATATGTATCTATAAGACAGAAAAAAGTTTGAATTAAATAAATAATTTTTTACATAGAAAAAAATATATTGAAAATAGGTCTGGTCTTTTTTTACCAGACGAAACCCATGTAACCCCTTAAGAGCCTCAATTATGGATCTTGTGCGTACAGTTCTTGAGCTTATGGCTACATTATGTTGTTCTTCTAGGTTATTTTCATTTCTATGGGAGTTTTAACGAATCCTACGAATAACACCATCTGTTCGGGGAGATGTTTTTCTCCAACTCTGCTCTGACGCTCCAAACACTCATCCTGGTTCCTTTATTTTGAGTAAATTTATTACTGTTGGATGGCTACATCCAACTTTTCCCGCTATCTCGCGAATAGGCCGATTTCTCACAAACTACTGCATTTTAATTTCAAATAAAAGCATTTGCTTATATCAAAATAAAATTTTAAATCATTTCGATCAGCACCGCTATAACTACATTTGTTGAAGAGTATATTGACACGAAAAAAAATTGTTGGCAAGGTTTGTGTGGCCACGAGTGTACGTATATTTCTGTGTCCTTTGAAAAAAAAAACTTAAGTCGACTTAGCACTTTTCTCTATGAGGTACTAAACTGCTTGCTTTTCTCGCAATATTTAATCAATTAAACACTCATAGCCGTAGCTTGAGTAACCATCTTAAAGAAAGTTTTAGAAAAATACTCTATATTTTTTCATGATAGATCAGAATTTATTGATCTTGAAGCAAAACCTGCTAAAGTCACATAAGTTGTTTCACTGAAAGATTCTCAGATTGATTATAACTTTTCCAATATTATAAAGGGTTTTCCAATAACAGGTATTATTTTGAAAAGCCCACTATTTCGGTAGATGTCACTTTTGAAGCTGTCGTTTTTTTATATGTGACAAGTAGAAACTACGCCATCAATAAAAATAGAACGATACCCGCTTAAACAACGCATTGAAATTATTAAAATTCACTCTAAAACTGGTGAAAATTTGGCAGAGACGGTTCGTAAAACTCTAACATTTTTTGGTCACCTTTGGCACCTTGTCGGACCGCAATACAGAAATTGGTGAAAAAATTCGAGCTGTTGGGACAAGTTAGTGATGTGAAGAATAAAGCCCGTGCACGTCGCTCAAGAACAGCCGAAAATCGAAAATATTGCTGTTGTAGCCGAAAGTGTTGAAGAAAACCCAGGTTTGTTCATTCTTCGTCGTTTTTTGGAATTAGGCATTCCACAAACGTCATTACACCGTATTTTGCAAAAAGATTTGGGTCTTAAGGCTTATAAAGTCCAGTTATCCGGAATTCCATCGAAAAATCATCTTGAGTGATGAGGCCCTTTTCCAACTCGGGGCCTTCGTCAACAAGCGAAATTGTCGGATCTGGGGCTCAGAAAATCCAAGAGTTATTGTTGAAAAGCCTCTATATTTCGAAAATGAAGCTGGAGCAACAGTGACGGTGAATGAATTGCGCTATCGAGAGATGATTAACGATTTTTTATGGCCGGAATTGGATGGTATAGATCTGGACAACGTTTATTTTCAACAAGACGATGCTACGTGTCACACAAGCAACGAAACCAATCTTTGAATATAAAAATAACACCTCTTATTCGAAAGCCCTTTATTAGAAATTTGCTAATTAACACTTTCTGTTGGCCGCCCGAAATAATTGTTCAATTTCACTTGGTAAAAATTATTACGAAAGCAGAGTGGCATAGAGAAAGTTAAGAGAGTTCGGAATTCAGAAGTTACGGGGAGTGTCTGAGCTATGAACCACTCGAAATCAGTATTCATATAGTTCAGTATACCTGTATTATGGTGCCATTTATTAATAAAATTCCATTTTTTATATTAATAATTACATACAATTTGTTTACTATGACTTTTAAAAAATGCCCGTACTTTTGCGCCGAACATTGCTTTACTATAAAGTAAACTTTATCAACATAAATCATGTCAAAAAGATATGTAGCCCTATTTTCTAAAGTTTAGTGAAATTCAATCGGCTGCTTCTCAAAACACCTCAACAAACTTTACATGGTTACAAACTCCCTGCAAAACTCACCAGATCTGGTCATCTAACCAATTTCTCCACAAAGTGAACCTGCTCCTGCTCTTATTGTGCGAGTTTTGTTTTTACATAAATTTGCAAGTTTGTAATTACCTGAATTTGACCATTTTAATACTTTGTCGTTCATCAGCTAAAAGAAAGCAAATATGAGATTTCACAGGCTTATGAAAAACTACCCGTTTCCACACCACTGCCAATAATGATTTGTTCGCGCATATCCGGTTTGCTCATAATCAAATAGTTCGAATAAATATTGATATGTCTGTATGTACGAGTGTGTATGTGTGCATATATTAATTGGTTTTTCACCAGCTTTTACAACACATGCGTTGTGGACGGGATGAAGTTTTTTGCTTTGGCTTATCAGCTATTGCGAAGTACGTAGAAGTGTGTAAAGGTTTTGCTTTCCGATTGGTAATACGTATTGCGAAGGCAGAAAAGTTAAATGAACTTGTGATATCAGCAGATCAACGCAATAGGCTACACCTGTGTTCAAAATAATGGGAGTGCGTTGAATTATCGTCTGGTATATGTCTGTCATGAAAAATCTGTTCAGAAAAAACCATCTGCGGCTGTAGGTCCCTCCATTTAAGGAACAACATTAAGACGCAGACCACAAAAAGGAGGATAAGCTCAGCCAAACCACCAAGCAAGGATGTACGCACCAATTGTCCATCATCCAATCACCAGTCATTTAATCATCAATCATCAAATAATAATAATAAAAAAATACTTTTGATTGCTGGCAATCTTTATTTTGACCTTTGCCCGCTCTATGACTTGCCTGTTTGTATACTGCTGCTGTCAGTTTACTAGTGTGATTGTGTCAAATATGATTGACGTATGACGTCATTTGCAAAAATTATAAATCTTCCGATAGTCTGATTAATTTTGCGCCACCTTTTGTATTCTACAACAAAAACCTTTGCACAAAACTCTCAACAATTTAACAAATTTGAAAAGATTGCCATCAACATTTTCAACTTTTTAAGCAGAATCTTCCGAAAACTTCTGGCTATGCAGTTTTATATTTGCAAAGGGTAATCAATTTGTAGGTATCGGATTTTATTTTATTTTTTTCGTGATTTGATTCCCTACAAAAAGGTGCATAATTTCATTAAAGATCAGCAAAAACTTCACTGATATTAATCAAATTGGGGTTAAATAAAGGGTGATCAATTTAGGTATCGGATTTTAAATTGAAATAAAACAAGGAAAATTCAAATTGATTGGGCAACCTTTATAGTTTTTGTGTGAAACCATTCAATACATTTATTTTTTAAAGATAATTCCTTTCAAATGTTGGCCGCAACTGCGCCGTAATTCGCTGTCTCGAATGTCTCGCTGGAGGACTTCGGTCGGTATCTCGTGAATAACTTTAGTAATGTTGGCTTCCAATGCCTCAATTCAAGCTGGTTTATCCACAAAACATTTAAACTTTACATACTCCAACAAATAAAAGTTGGAAATAAAAATAAAAAATAAAAGAGTTGAAATAAAAGTATCCAACAAATTTGTGATAACGCACGATCTATGTAGTTGGGCAATCCACTGTTTCATGAGCTGCAATGCACGTAACGCCGTCTCGGTTGGCACCAAATGCGAAATGTTGTGGAGATCACGGTCTTCAATTTTCGGCATAAAAAGTGGTTTATCATGGCTCGATAGCGTTCGCCATTTATTGTTACATTGGCGCCAGCCTCGTCTTTGAAGAAATATGGGCCGATGATTCGTCCAGCCCAAAGGACACACCAAACGGTAGTTTTCAATGGATGCAATGTCTGTTCATGAGTGGCTTCGGGTTACTCTTTAGCCCAAATACTGCAATTAAGCTTATTGCTTATTGTCGTAGCCATCAAGCCAAAAAAGTGCCTCATCGTTGATCGCGAAAAGTTGGCCTAAGCGCGCAATGAACACTTTGCACAGAGCGTCGATTTTTCGTAATACAATTTTACGATTTGTAAACGTTGTTGAGGCGTAAGTGTTCTCATGATGAAATGCTAACGAATACTGAAAAAAATTATGTATTTAATTTGACAATAGTCATGCGTGATCTGTGAAAAAACTCTATTGGAAAATGTAACTCCAATCTGATCACCCTTTATGCTTATATATGCATACACCCATAGTCAAAAGTATTTACACAAAGCTGAAATTCTCACTATGTTTACTAGAAAACCTTTGTTTGTTGTAGTTAAACAATTTTATTAAACAAATTTGTTGTTACTGAAATCTTGCATTTATGCCTCTTGTCGTCAAAAGTATTTACACAGCATTGAAGAGTTATTTGTTTGTGAAATTAAATGCTATTTTAAGATGTTATATTAATATTTTATAAGAATATTGATAATTCTCCGTTTCATTTCTTTTGCCATATATTACTGGCATCCCAAATTTCCTTAATTACTTCGATTGTATCATGTCTTTTTTCCTATTCTTATTGATTGTCCGTTGTTGTTTGATAAAAGGCCTAAAATGTTCAATAATGTTCAGATCTGTACTTTGAGTTGGCCAAAGTAGAGTAGTTTGATTTACTTCACTCAAAAATTTTGTAGGCAGCCAGCCCTTGTTGTAAAATCCAGTCGTTGGTTGAGAAAAGGTTATTGGCTAATGTGAACGCATGATTATTAAGAATGCCAATATATCCGGCTTGGTTTAGAGTACCTTAAATGAGCACGAGCTCTACATACACGTAGAAGGACACGCACCACTCAAAACTTAACTGCACCGCCACTGAATCTGTTCACAACACATTATGTCAGAACTAAATTGGAATTTTTATGTACTCCCTATCAAAGGCGAGGCGCTTGGATTTGTTCGGCCATTCTTAAATTTGGTACCGATTTCCGCTCGTATTTCAATGCTTAGCTTAATTGTTTTAACTATTTTAATAATTTAATTTTCGGAACGAAAATTTTCTTACTAATAAATCCGATAGTAGTAACCACACTGTAGTATATTTCAAGCTGAAATCTATGCCGCAAAGCAGCTGAATTAGCTCTGGAATTAACGCCTCTTAATACTCTGATAAACATTTTCATTGATAGCCAAACGGCTATCAAAGCAATTATAGCTCCTTGCACTAACTCGGAATGTTTTCAACAGTGCAGATCCAAACTGGATGAACTCTGCAGAAATGGGTAGGCTACTATTTACTGGATACCACGATACAAATTGAACTGCTTACCCGAAATTTTTCTAAAAATTCTGAATAAAAAGTTGGCGATTTTAATTTTTTTTATTTATTTAATTTATAGTAATTTTGTACAAAGTTTGGAGCTTTGAGTTATGAGGTTTTTGTTGTAGAAGTTGCTATACATTTAAAAAAAAATGTAGATGCACAAAAAAAAATTAAATTTTGTTCCTATTATTTTGCACACAAGTGTACCTAAATAGGTACTTACCCACTATTAACGCCCATAGTTGCCGTTCAATTGGACGCGTATTGCGTACTACCAATGACAGTGCCCAGCCGACGCGCGACTTATCTAGTTCGTATTCGCCTCGATGTGTATTAGGGAAATCAAAAGGCTGCATAGATATTTGGCAGAGTTCGAAAGTGGATTTTAAAAGATTTCTTGTTCAATAATATAATTCAATAAATGCGAACCGGCTGCTTTCTAAAGTAAAAGGACTTTATAAGAAAAAAGGATAGCAAATCCTCCTCCGATGTACTGTCAACACACAGATTTGGACAAATTGAAAACGGCTTAATTGTGTCCGATGTGAAATTACTATGTATTTGTCTTTTCAACACAAAAGTGAGCAATGCAAAAGACTCTAAGTTAGAATTTTTATTTTAAACTTGCTAAAATTTTAAGCGAAAAATTTCAATTGGTCACTTTGTCACTAATGATTAACTCAGTGTGGCAGAGTTTGTGAGTGGTATGGGCGAAATTCATGATTTGATTCCCAACAAAAAAGTGCGCGTAATTTCATCAAAGATCAGCCAAAACTTCACTGATATTATTCAAATTGGAGTCAAATAAAGGGTGATCAATTTAGATGTATCGGATTTTAAATTGAAATAAAACAAGGAAAATTTAAATTGATTGGACATTATTTATAGTTTTTGTGTAGAACGATTCATGACTTTTATTTTTTAAAGATAATCCCTTTCAAATGTTGGCCGCAATTGCGCCGTAATTCGGCCGTCCGTAAACACCAATTTTGAATGGCTCGCTGAACATTTTTATACGATTTGTAAACGTTGTTGAGGTGTTAGATTAGGTTAGGTTATAGTGGTAGTCGGTCTCTGTACGACAAACTCACTTAAACCTAACAGCTCCGTTGTGCACGGGAACCTTATTTATTTTTCTTCGTGGAACAATTTTGTGGCTCCTACGAAGCGCAAGATTAGTCCCATCCCCACGCCAGACAATTACGTGGAACAGTTGAATACATATTTACCTAGAAAACCTGCTCTGATTTTAGCTACGACTGGATAATTGAAAAAAGTGCTCGAACTGTTTCTTCCTCTTTCTCATCTCTAAAACTTCTCCAATATTCGAGGGAGAAAACTTCTAGTCTCAAGGAATGCTGTAGTTAATGATCGGTTATACTAGTCTCGACCTTAAAGATATCCTCTCTTGAAAGGTTAAGCAGTTCCTTCGTTTTGTTGTTATTTATGCATATGTCTTCATCTCTCCATGCCCTATTGCCCAATTGTGAGTGACGGGTCAGCAATAGATAATTTACCGCCAAAATCGAAAGTGGACTCCACCTTGAGGTGTGCCTCTGCAGACCTGTCTACTTTGAGAAGTCCTGCCTAATTTAGCCGTTACCTTTCTTCTGATGAGTATAGTTCTATCAGGGAAACTACATGTGGTTCAACTCCAAAATCTTCTAAAGCATCTACTATAGTGTTTGTATTTATATTGTTGAAGGCACCGTCTATGTCTACGAAAGCAACCAAGTCAGACTCTTTGCCCGATTAACTGTTTTCATAAGCCCGACAAGCGAGTGTAGGCGGTTTCTGTGGATTTTGCCTTCATATAGGCATAAAAAATACCTGCCGTTCAGAGTCGGCTGGAAACTGTAGGTCCTTCCATTTGTGGAACAACATCAAGACGCACGCTACAAATAGGAGGAGGAGCTCGGCTAAACACTCAAAAGACGTGTACGCGCCAATTCCATATAGTATATATAGGCAGATTACGCCAAGGAGAACCTATTTATTGGTACAATGCCCCGTATGTGCATATTCATCCACTATCCTCTCTAGACTCTTGAGGAGAAAAGACGTAAGATGAATGGGTTTTAAGTTTTTGGGGTTTGTGTGTGGAGACCTACCTGCCTTGGGTATGAAGGAGACTTTTGTCTTTCTCCAGCGTAGCGGTTGATCTTAGAAGCCTTCCAAAAGATTTGTACTGACATCTGAAAAAAAGCTTCCGTCCAACGATTTGAAACACTCAATCGGCATTCTTTCCTTTTTTCTTCTTCTTCTTCTTCTTCTTGATTGGCGCTATAACCGCTTACGCGATTTTGGCCAAGTTTAACAAAGCGCGCTTGTTGTTTCTTTCTCGTGCTAACCGGCGCCAGTTAGACACACCAAGTGATGCCAAGTCCTTCTCCCCTCGATCTTTCCAACGCAGAGGGCGCCTTTCCCTTCCTCTGCTACCACCAGCTGATAGGTAGGAAGGTAGCTGGGGTGGCTGTCGCAATGACACACTTAGACCTTTCTTAGGTCCATTGTGATACCACTGGAACTTATCCTTACCCTATGGGTTCCTTTTCAAACCATCGGGTAGCTTTAATAAACGAGCAAAGCTTCGTTAGTTTTAGATGCGCTATGTCCGCTACATCAACTAAAAAATGCCATGTCAAGAGTGTAAAGCCTTCTTGTAGCTAAGCTTTCACACTCACATAAAAGGTGTCTGACTGTTTCGTCTTCTTCTGTGTTAAGGCAGCTTCTATAGAAATCGAAGTACGGGAGTCCTAAGCTTCTAGCGTGGCTGCCTATTAAACAATGACCAGTTAATACCGCTATCATTTTTCTTACAGCTTCTCTATTAAATCTTAAAAAGATTTTCGATCGACCGCTGTTCCACTTCGGCCAACTTGTTTTGCCAACTTGTATTTACCTTTTTGATGGTTTCCCTATCTATAAGTAGTTTACAAGTGGCTATAGGCATAGGTATCAGCGTCTTATGCGCTCGGAGGTCGAGCTGGTATCGCATAGAATACTTTCAGAGCCGGAGTGTTTGTATCCATTCGGACGACAAGACCTAGCCAACAAAGCCGCTGGATCTTTATTCACTGCACTACGTCTATGGCGTCGTAAAGTTCATACAGTTCAAAGGTTCAATCTTTCTCTTAAACACTCCAAGTGACACCTCATCGGATGTTGTCATCCTCCAAGCTTCTGCGCCATACGAGAGGACGAGCCTTCTCATTATAGCCTTATAAAGTGTTAGCTTTGTTCTTTTACACTGAGTTTATTGCTGTATTGCTGTACTGAGTTAGGAGAAGACTATTCTGACTATAAAATAAATCGGTTAAACAGAAAAAGTTTTCGTTGTTATTATTTTTAAAATGTGTGGCTTACTTGAGAACGCACCTTCTATATCTGTGAAGGACACTTGCGCTTACGCAAAATTCATTATCTATGCAGCTATAAAAAAATGTATATGGTTTTAATTAAATCTACTTAAGGCAAATGGTTTCATTTAACAGGCGCCTGCGAGGTATAAATATGGACAATTTCCTATAAAATTTATCGCAACCGGCTTTAAATGCATGCATAAACATTTGTGTTTTGTTGTTTTTTTTATAAGAAATAAATACAATTACAACCACAATTATTCACGATTTATGTATGTATTTAGTAGAAGAAGAGGAAGAAGAAAAAACACAATTATATAAAATATTGTAAAATAAACTGAATAATTGGAGTGCTTTATCTCTGGTGGTGAAGTGGTGATAAAAACAAAGGGCGCAAGTGAGCAATACGATTTTACGCAACAAAATAATAACAATAAAAAAAAATTATAATAAAAAACTGAAGAGATTTGTTTGTTAACACATATCTGCAAATACAAAAAGCACCGCCCGGGGTGATATCAGCCGCACATGTTGGCAGCCGTCGCGCGTCGCATAGCGATAAGGCGGTGTGTTTTGTTGGCTGTTGTGGTTGTGTCGCTAGCGGGCGCGAGGTGCATGCCTTTACAGCAGTACCCGGTGCTCTGGGCATATTATGCGAAGCTGCATCTAATACATCCGTTGGAGCGGCCATCTTTAGTTCAGCTAATTCTGTTACTGCGAAAGAGTTCAGGTCAAGATATCCAAAATGGGATTCCTTTCCAAGGCGGCATACATTGTGTGGGCTGTGTAAGTTTTGAATTAAATTTATAATTACGAATGTTTTGTGAAAAAATTAATACTCGTATGTACATTTCTTCGGAACTATGAAATATAATATATTATATTATATAGTCGCCAGAACGATTCGGAAAAATATTAAGATTTACGTGAGCTGGTCCGATTTGAAAATACTCCCAAAAATAGAATTTTTTTTAAATAAAATTTGTTTTTAAAAATATTTTAATACAAAGAAGAGAGTTTAAGCTCAAAAAGTCTGCGTAAAAATGTTAAAAAATTGAATCAGTGGAATCATGAGATTGTGAGTTTTGGTGCTATTTTTGCCCCTGTTTTGGAAGATAGGCTTAAGGACAACTTGAATAACCAAATTTCGACCGATTCAGACTTTTAAGGTATCATTGCAAAAATATTTTCCCTTCTTTTCATTTCTTGAAAAATTAATCCATCAGCCCCAATTTTTTTCGCAAATATCACTAATTTGATTTTTAAAAAACTCTTTTCCTGTGGGACTCTCCAATCGCTCCAGCTCACATAATTTTTATTATTTTTTATTTTGCCTATGGTAAGTGTTTTTAGAATAAATGAAAAAGAGAGTTAAAATATTACATTTCGATACATTTGTTGATACATTTCGAAGAGAAATATGTTGTTAAGGTGAATTTACACTCGAAGTGTAACCAATTAAAAAGGTCACAAATTTAGTTTGGGAAATTACTTTTATTCACTTCAAAGTAAAAATTGTGTGAAAATAATACAAAATTAAGAATCAGTTGGTTACACTTCGAGTGCCGGACCCTGAAGCAAAATTTTCCAAGGAATAATTTTGTGGAACATTTTAGTCCATTAAATCTGTCGCAGTAGGGTAGTTTTGGCATTTTTTTTAGAAAATTCGAGTAAAATGGCATTTTGAAGGTCGGTAGAGGGTTAAAATGTTCTAGAAAATTATTTGCCATAAATTTCCTTCAACACTGTAACTCACAACTGAATGGAACAAACTAAAAATGGTAAACGTTTTTTTTAGTGCAAATTGTCACCTTGGCAACGAGCGTAAACTTTGAATTGTTTGATCCAAGGCGAAACTATTAAAGTTTTGTATCGCTAAATCAGCTGATTTGTGTTTTTTATCATTCGCCGTGACCACGTGGCTGTCAGCCCAGAATGAAACAAGGCGAATTCATTCTTTGTTTTCTACTTTGCCAATACAAAATCAACGTACAAAATATTGTTGTTGGTCTGGTACCATCTCTTTTAATTAATGCGCCTTGGTTAGCGAGACATTGACGATGACACTACAGTCATCTACTGAGAAAAATTTCGTTTGATGCGCTCAAGAATGTCGGTTTATTGTTAGTGGAACGCGATTTGTTTGTCCACCGACTTAGAATCTCTAGTGTGTGTTAAAGACAGCTATAACGAAAATTCGAAAATTTAATTGTTGGCCAATATTTTTTCTTTTTAAACAAAATATACATCTTATTGAAAAATTGTACCATTCTTCATATCATAAGTAATTATGTTATTGTATTACAAAAACAACTTAGTTTATTCGGTAATTCACATATATGTAAATATGTCTGTGCATATGTATAGTATGTCCTAAAATCACAAGTATGGGTACCTGTCCGCTGACACGTGCGCATATACATTTGTATCGACAAAAATTAATGGCAATTATTGTTTTTTTTCTCAGTTTATCTTATTCTTACCTAAAACCTAAAACCGAAAACAATCAAACTTTTACTTGACCTTCATCGTTAGAACATTTTTTCCGTTCTCTAACTTTGTATGTCTTGTGTATTCTGATGCAATTTTCGCCTTTTCCGATTAGCCACACGCAAAAATAAACAAATATCTTAACACTGTAAATTTAAAGTTAAAAAACGGAAATAATTATAATAAATACTTTCAATTCAATTCAAATTACCCACCAAAGGGGCGAACCATTTTTAGCACTAATTTAGAGTTGTTTTTGCCTGCCAAAAATTTTTCATTAGCCAATTAGTTTGGCACTAACAGGTCACTTAGTAGTCAGCGGCGGCATCAATTACTCATTCGGCTGGTGCTTAGTGATATGAAGCTCATGCTGGCTAATTTTCTGCTACCGTTGCAGTTTCATTGGCTTATATTTGTATTTGTTCATGCACTTGCCGGAAGTGTTGAGAACTAAGATCTAAAGGGGAAATACCAAGTTTGTAAAAATGTGTAAATGGAGTAAAAACAAATATTTTCATTAGTAATGCAAACCTTTGTTGTTCTTTTTTAATATTATTTATTATTCTCTTTTATTTTATTGCTCTTTTTTATTATTCTTTATATTATTAGAATTTCACAAAGAGTGGGATATTCGAACCATGAAAACCCAAAAAAAGTTATTTAAAAACGGGCTGTCTAGTTTAGTGGGTAGCTCTTCGAAATTCGGCTATGACACTGGGACGTGTAGAATATGCCCCACTGCCGCCTTTAACGTCATTCTGCACTTATTTTCCCGTTGATCTTCAAGTTCAATCCATTGCCGTTCAGAGCGCTATTCGGTTGAAGGAGGTTGGCCTCTGGAGGCAATCTCCCGTAGAACATGGTATCGTTTTGAGACAGATTTCTACTTCCTTCTCTGTACTTCGTACAAATCTCTCCATCCATAAACAGGGTTCTGCTACCTTTTCAAGTAGTCTGGATTGGAAGGAGGGGAGAGTCTGCACGGACATATGCACCTCTGTTTTCACTGAACCAATATGGAATCTGAAGTTTCGGGGGGTTTTCTCTAGATGAGCCAATATTTCTGTCTTCTTTAAACTGCTGAAAACTAGTAGTGCTTTTCAAGCAGAGGCCTGCGGCATACAAAATGCTTAGGAATTGCTTTTGGGGGGGAGATATAAGTACATAAATATTTTTCCTACAGTCAAGCTGAGATCAAGTCCCTGTCGTTGCCGTGTTCCAGCTCACTTCTGGCCAACACCTGTAGGAAGAAGATCAAACGTCTCGAATGTGCAGGAAATATTTCCCTTTCTGGGTTCCACAGCATAGCAACAAAGGAGTCTAGGAATAATATTAAAATGTTATTGCAAAATTTCTTTCTTAAAAAAGCATAAGACAGATGGAGTTCTATCTTATCAGTGCGACAGAAGCAGGACCTTTAAAGTGCTAGGAATCCCACGCTACTCAAATTCCTAACTCATAGCGCTGGCCACCGGTCACTGAGTGATTGGAATTCAGGCGGAAAAGCTTGGACTTCCGTACAACCACCATTGCAGAAGCTGTGGGGATCCTGCAGAGAATGAGAATGTTGAATGCTTTCTTTGCAGATTTTTGGATCTTGAGGTTCTCGAGGGCTTGAAGTTCTTTAGTGCGCCTTTTGGGGATAGCCTGTAGCAGCTCTCCAGCCTAGATCCTGTTTCCCTCCTCCACTACGTCAACAGCACTAGATGGCTGTAGATGGGTTTTCTTTCTTCAAGTGTTTGAAATTTTTCGCAGGTATGGTGTCAAAACGACACTCTAATACTACCTGCAGTGCATCCTCGGTACTCTTTCCATCTAAACTACCTAGCTACCTATTTTTTATGGCTCAGCAATGAAGCTATAAATCCAAATCATGCGTTGTGTTTACAAACATTCGTTAGCTGTAGAGAACGACCGAGCTTCGGCCCTGTTCGGCCACAAATTTTCAGTTCGGAGACAAATTTTTCTTAAATTTTTTTGTTCAAAAAGTATCAACAATCAACAAAAAGTGAGTTTTTATTGTTCTGAAATACCATCTGCTTCTTCAACGAGTGTAGTTAGTGGACAATTGTTGAGTGCTGCCAGTCAGCTCTGTACCGGTAGATAGTGTTGCTGGCAAGGTGAAAATGTCGATAAGCTGGTTCATCTTCTCCTAGATTGGCGCGATAACAGCTTAAGCGATTTTGGCCGAGTTTAACAAAGCGCACCTGTTGTTTCTTTTTCACAGCAAGCGAAGCCAAGTGCTTCCCCACCTGATCTTTCCAACGCAGAGGAGGCATTCCTCTTCCTTTTCTTCTGATAACACCAGCTGGTACCACATCAAATATTTTCAGAACCGGAGTGCTTGTATCCATTCGAACGGCATGACCCAGCCAACGTGGCAGCTGGATCTTTATTCGCTGTGCTATGTCTATGTCGCCGTAAAGCTCATACAGCTCATTGTTCCATCGTCTGCGATACGCTTTATTGTCTAAACTTCTGCGCCATACAGTAGGACGTGGATGATGAGAGACTTATAAACTTTTAATCCGACTCCGAACGGCAAATGGTTTTTTTATGAGGAGCTTTTTCAAGGCAGAAATACACTCGGAGGTTTGCCATTGCCTGTCGAGGGGCGACCGCTGTTAGAAAAAATGGTAGTCACGCGCCAACCCTCGGCTTTGGCGTCCGCAAATATGTAAATAAAATAGGGGAAACGGAAACCTGTGAATGCATTTACGGAGATGCACCGATTGAGGTTGCAGATCGCACATTCTACAAATGTGAGAGATAAAAATAAGATCGCAAAGATCTCGAAGATAGTCTAGGTAGAAAGCGCTGAAAATTGGCAACATATTGGCACGTACAAAGAGCGAGTCTTGCACATCAACCCTAACCTACCTGCCTAATTAGAAGATGAGCCGATAGCGTGATGCTGGCTCCAAAACTGGCGACCCTGGAAGGAGGCAGAGTAGAAGAGGCAGTCTTTATCAGAACACCTACTTGGACCTTCTCTGTTTTCGATTAAATGCTACCGTAGTTCCGGGGCAGAGGAAACATTCAAGAGAGGAAGAGGAGAGATATTTTTTAGTGGCACACCACTCGACGCAGCAGACGACGGTCGCTGTAAGTGGCAATTTAAATCTTACCTCACTGTTCCAAAAAAAACAAGTTAAACAAATTAAAATTGTAATTTTGGTGCCGATATGAAAGTGCGCCGACTGTTTGTTTATTGATTACTGGGACACCTGTAAAATGGCCGTCGGTTCGGCCTCAAAAATCGAAACGCTGAAAATCACTTCGCCGGAAAAATTTTGTGTGAAGTGCTTGGTTAAAACATTTATTGGAGTTACCAGGATCGTACAAGTTGATGAAATGGCAAGAAATTTGTGGATTGACCGATTGTAGGTATAGTAGGTCAAAAAAGTTTTAGCACAGTGATTGTTTTACAATATTTACGATGTTTTTCAGAACACATTTTTTGCGTTGATTTTATTTGAAAATTACAGAGTTTTGTCTGTCTTAGAACGCAACAACTTAATAAGGTTCTTAAATCGCACAGACTGGATATAGTTGGGCTGTAAATAACCGTTAAACAAGTTGGTAACGAGGATGTGGCAACAAAATGGTGTGGAAGCGCTAGTTCGATTCCGGAGGAATCACCACTTTAACCAACGAACCAACATTGAATTTGAAAAAATTTATAATTTTTTGCATTCAAATTCCGAACTGGATCATCCATGGTGCTGGATCATTGTACACCCAGGATAGGTCCGAGCGGAACTTTTCCATTATTATACCTTCAAGGGAAGAGTAAGCGGTGTGTAACATTTGGAGGTAGGGCATGGCAAATATGTTTGCGGATGGCTCGAAGTTGGACGGAAGAGTTGGTAGGGGAGTATTTTGCGAGGATCTCACCACCAACCTCAAATTTAGGTTTCTGGACCTGCAGTGGTCTTTGTTGGTGGTGTTTTCCAAGAGAAGTAGCCGCAATTAAGGATTGGTTGATCGCTTCCGTAATTAGTGTAAAGGAGGTAAACTTCTACTCCGACAGCCAAGCGGGAATTATGGTCTTGAACTCGTTGTTTGTGCGTTCGAAATTAGTCGGGGAATGCCTGACTGCTCCTTCGATTGCATTGGAATATTTCGATATTGGGCTCCTTTGGGTTCCCGGTTACAGAGGCATAGAGGGAAACTGCGCGCCGATGAGCTGGCTAGAAGGGGACCTTGGATACGTCTTCATCGCAACACGAGTGGATTGGAGTTTCCTTGAGAATCTGTGGACTACTACTGTAAAGATGGGCTTTACGTCAACTGAGAGAGCGCTGGGCTAGTGCGCAAACTTCGGTGGCGCTCGAGAGAACTTTTAAGACTAACAAAGCCCAGCTATCGAATTTGGTAGGTATCCCCACCGGACATTGTCCGTTAAGTGTCCATTTCTTTCTGCAGCAGCTGTATGGAGAACGAGGTGGAATTATCTCAACACCTTTCTCTGCCTTGCTCTCGTCGGGCAAAAGTTTATACAGCTGGGCTCTCGCTTTTTGGTCACACTTCTAGTGAAATTCATTAGTAGCCTGAAGCGGTTAGTACAAACGTAAATCGCCACTTTTATTCCACGGTTCTGCTCTCCTTTCCTTCTCCTTGTTGTTATTGTAGCAGCATAAACATTCCCTGTGCATATACGAGGAATCCTGCTGAAGGGAGGAGCCTGGTTTATGAGGTCTAAAAATTGCATCTCTTTGCGATTTTTTTTTAAGGAAAAAATTAATTTAGTACTGCAAAGTTTTTTCTATCTTTTAATGAACATTTAAAAAGTATAAAAAATTTTTGTACTGGTTAAAATAAGTTGAAAAAAATGTTCAACATAGAAATTAGTAGAGCGCTGCAACGTTGGAGTTTCCAACTGGCGTACAATATACAGCTCGTAATTATTATCTAAAGCAAAAAATACAAATGGATTTCTAATTATCATGATTTTTTATTCTAGATGAACTAAGAAAACTGAGAGAAATTCCAAAATTTCAACTTTTTGAAGGTTTTAAAGAAAAAAATGCCTTTCTATAAAAAGCAAATTCACTTCAACTTGGTATAAAAATCTTGAAAATTTTATTTTGATCTATTTTGTTAGTTCAAATAGAAGAGAATTTAATACTGAAGGGAACAAGCTATGATTTATTTCAAAAGGTTCATTAGTTTTTTTTCATTCATGTAGGCCATTTCAAAGAAATCATAAAAATGAAAAGTCGAGAAAAGAAGATAACGTTTGTAAAGGGTGTTTTTTTAGAGGTTAGGTTTTCAAGTTGGCACTACTTTTTTCGTAGATGGTCCTTTTGACAGCTGTCACTTGATTTATGCTCAGTTTGGTTTGCCATTTCATAATGAATAGACTTACACCTGAACAACGTTTGCAAATCGTGCAAATTTATTACGAAAATAATGGTTCGGTTCGCGCGACGCATCGAAGAAAATTTTGTTCAGCGATGAAGCTCACTTTTGGTTGAATGGGTATGTCAATAAGCAAAATTGTCGCATTTGGAGTGAACATAATCCACAAGCCATTGCTGAGACGCCGTTACATCCTCAAAAAGTCACTGTTTGGTGTGCTCTATGGGCAGAGGGAATCATTGGTCCATATTTCTTTAAAAATGAAGCCGGCCATAATGTTACAGTCAATGGAGAGCGCTATAGAGCCATGATTAATGACTTTTTCGTGCCTGAATTGGACGATGTTGATGTGGACGACCTTTGGTTCCAACAAGACGGCGCTACATGCCATACAGCCAACGCAACAATCGATTTATTGAAGGAAACTTTTGGTGAGCGCATTATCTCGCGCCGTGGACCTGTGGCGTGGCCTCCAAGATCGTGCGATATAACACCGCTGGACTATTTCTTGTGGGGCTATGTGAAGTCGCTTGTCTACGCAGATAAGCCCGAGACGATTGACGTCTTGGAAGAGAATATTCGGCGCGTTATTGCTGACATACGACCCCAATTGCTGCAAAAAGTGGTCGAAAATTGGGCCTCTCGGCTGGAATTTATTCGAGCCAGCCGCGGCGGCCACTTGCCCGAAATCATTTTTAAAACATAATGGCAAACCCTTATCTTTATAATAAAGCTAAATTCTTGGCCATAACATTAAATTATATACGTTTTATTTCATCTTGAAAACCTAACCTCTAAAAAAAACACCCTTTACTATAGCTGTCCGGTCACAGCGTAACTACCTAACGCTCGCCTACCTTTGGCTTTGTATCTACGGAAATATTGAGAATTAGGCTCTGTAACTTTGTGTGAATAATCTGAAATATATTAGGAATCGCTTAAAACGAAAAAAAAATTGATTTTTTTGACCTTATAAACCAGGCTCCCCCCTGAAGTGACATTCCTTGGCCGGATATAAATCCGGGTGTGTTCTGGTTATGTAGAACCGACTGTCGTGGGAACGACACAGCATGGTATCACAAGGAACAAATTCCATATTTTTTGTCCAAGTTCGCCCCTAGCAAGGGCAGCCATTTAACTTAACCTAACTTAGTAAGAATTTAACATTTTCTTCTGGTATGCAATTTTATAGCTGAATGGCAACGCAGGAGTGGCCCTATTGTTCGAGTTATTTCGAATTTGTCAACTGGTCAGCTACTCGACTATGCCATTCTATTTCCACAACACTAAGCAGCCGTCAGCACTTCGTTCGTGTTTCCATATTAGATCGCCAGTTCTTGGTGTTAATTAATTGAGAAAAAACTACGATTTTTTCCTACTTTCAATTAATTGGTCAGCATGAACGCGAAAATGATTCGTAGCATAGCAAAACAAAACTGAGAATCGAATAACTAAACAAAAAACAAAAAAAAAAAACCTAAATGAAAGTAAAGCTACCGACAGCCCCTCGCTACGCTGATAACCGCCAACGAATGAGGGCTGAGTTTAAAATGCAATTATTTCATTAAGACTTATTTTGATCACAATTAACTGGCTGGTCAGTCATGTGCATGATATTTAGACAACACTAACAAAAACAAAGCCATTCTAGCTTTTTTGTATCGATGAATGGAGTAATATAAATATTTTCGGTTGGGTGATGCGATTCTCGGCAGGAATGTGCGTGCTTTGAGGATTGTGCTTGCACTTGGGGGAGGGTGGTGTCGATGATGAAATTCATACCACTCATATCCACATCAAATAGTAAATAAACACATATGTAGATGTGTGTGTGAGCATATAAATGCATGTTACTATGTATGGCTGTGTGTCTGTATGTAAGCGCCGAGGTGCCTATGGCTCATGCACACACGTGTTAGCGTTTATTGTGACCGCCGAATGACAGTCTACCGGCAGCTGGTGTGTTTGTGTGTTTTTGTTTTTTGTTGTCTTGCATACGGTGGTGTAATTTGAACTCAAAACATTCGCATTAGATATTTAAGTTTTCCATTTGTTTACTTTTTCGCCTGTACGCCCAAGTCTATAATTTCGTGTAATTTTGCTGTTTGCATAAATTAATGTGTGTGTGTGTATGTGCGCTTTTTGGCAAATTAAATTGGTTGGCTGCCTAATTTAGTTTATCAACTCTTTGCAATTATGTGCCGTAGTTCAAGGGCAATTAATGTAAATTAATTTTTTTTCGGAATCCACCTGACACTATCGGGTTGAGCTGCGCATACAGGTAGAATTAGGAATTAATCAAATTTGCGCCTAATTTAACTTATGTGGTTTTATTATGAAGAAATATTAAAAACAAAAAAAAAACATATACGAATTAATTTTTTATGAACAAAGAGTTGGGTTTTATCGATTTTTGTCTTAAGGGGGAACACCACTGTGACTTTTCGAAAAAATCGATTTTTTTTTGCATTTTCTTAAAGGAGATATATTCAAAAATATGTAAAAAAAAAAATTTTAATTTAAAATCCTGAAAATTGACGAAGTTATACCCAATACAATAAGTGCATGTAGTGAGTTACAACGGCCAATGAAAACTTTAAACGCGTTTTTCTCAAAACTATCAGGTCCGTCATAAGTTCGTGCGTATTTTACCCATAATTTCACTTTTGTGCGATTTTTGCATACAAAAAATTATTCGCGGAATATAATGGAACTATTTATATTTTCTTTGATATATTGTGCATTCAACAAGTGATTTTAATCGCGTATAGAAAGAAGCACGTGTTGTTAAAAAATAAAATGGAATCTTCGAACGCGTATAAGAGCATTTTTTGTATTTTTTTTTATAAAAGTGGTAAAAATGCAACAACTGCTGCTGCAGAAATAATCACTGTTCACGGAGAGGATACCGTGGTTTTCAAAATTCCGAAGTGGTAACTGCGACGTGGAGGATGCCCCGCGCGCTGGTCGTCCTGAAGTCTTTAACTTCGACGCCTTGCTCGAACTCGTGGAAGCTGAGCCAAATTTGACAGTCGATATGATAGCTCAGAGGTTAAATTCATCGCATGGAACAGTTCACAGGCACCTGGTTCAGTTGGGAAAGGTTTCAAAGCTGGGAAAATGGGTTCCGCATAGACTTTCCGTCGCCAACCTTCAACAGAGAGTGAATGTGTGTTTTCAGCTGCTTCAACGGCTTGAAAATGACAGTTTTTAGAACCGTATCGTTGCTGGTGATGATGAAAAATGGGTCCTTTACATAATCCTGTTCGCAAACGCCAATGGTTAGATACAGATGAAACACCAGAACCGACCCCTAGAGATGGCCTTCACCCCAAGAAGATTCTCCTGTCTATTTGGTGGGATATGGCCGGTATTGTTTATTATGAACTTCTGGATCCAAACCAGACGATAACTGCTGATTATTATTCCTATCAGCTATCAAGTCTGAATGAGGCACTTAAAAAAATCGACCGTCTTTACTGAATAGACGCAAAGTTTTGTTTCGCCACGACAACGCAAGACCTCATACCCCAAGGCAAACATTCGACAAGCTGAACAAGCGCGGATGGGAGCTAATGCCGCATCCACCATACTCTCCGGCTAATGCACCTTGTGATTATCACCTTCTCCGTGGACTTCAATCCCATATGAGTAACAAGAACTACTCCTCAAAAGAAGCTATAATAAGGGATATCGAAGCGTATTTTGGGTCCAAGGACAAAAAATTTTTTGAGCAGGGAATTAAAAATTTGCCTAAACGTTGGGGAAGGAAAATAAATAATGAAGGAAAATATATTATTGATTAATAAATACTTTAAACATCTTTTTCATTAATTTTAAAACCACCTTCAAAAAACGCACGAACTTATGGACTGACCTGATACTTTTCTGAACATGGTGGCCTCGATTTCTCGAATACTTATGAACCATTTTTAATTAGTTTTTTTTTTTTAATTTTTGTACATGTATTGGCTACAGGCGTACATAGCCGTTTTTAAATATTCCAAAAATTTATATTCTTTCAAGCCTTTCGAAAACAAAAAAAATGGTAAAAACACAATCTCATTTTTCAAAACTGCACCATTTTCTCAAACAAAAAAATAAAAAAAAGAAAACCGCCACGAATGGCGATAGCCATTGATGTATAGATTAAGAATTTTCAGGAAATTTTTCACCGCTGTATCGTGGCCACCAGGGTGCGTCAGTTTTTTATGACGGCATTGCATTCATATTAATAACAATTGTAATTTTTAATATTTTTTAATAAAAAATTGTGTCAGTATAGTTAAATATATGTTAAATAAAATATAATTTGTCCGATCCTCAAATAATCACCCCTACTTATAAAAAAAAATCATGAAAATCACTTAATTTTCACGCGTTCACAGTGGTGTTCCCCCTTAACATATCTTTCGACCAAAATTTTTTTTCTTTTATTTGAAATTTGTTTTGCTTCTAATTTATATTTATTCTAAAAGCTTCTACAAAAAATGTAACCGTGACCGTCGGCTTGGGCGCTAACTACAGTGTCTGAGATTTCCAAATTTGAGTTCCAAATTTGCGCAGCGGTGATATAAAATTTACTCTAAGCAGTATTTATTTCGATAACACTGTGGGCACGCCAAAATCACACATGAAAACACTGAGCCACGTAAACTTAATTTTGGGTCGCAGAATACGGATCTGTATTCCATTTTTCAAGATCAGTTAATTTTCTTAAGGGATTAGGGGTAGTCAGAGGCTCGAAAAAATGATGATTTTCAACATTTTTTTTTTTTTTTTGCTAGTCAATTGTTTTATTTTACAAAAATAAAAACATAGCATTAATACATCATGTCTCGACTTGACTTTAGAAACTTAAAAAAAAAAATTAATATATAATTGTAAAAGTTATCGCTGTATGGAGCCCGTTTCTCAAGAAGTCCCTTGCGGTGATCATCACAAGTCCTTGGAGATTCATCTAAAATTAATCGGACAAGAGAAATTAGTTTTATTAGTGGATAATCTTGTGTCTGATTAAAGCTTTTTTTTCAAAATTAACAATAAGGCGGGCTCAGGAAATATTTTACAGATTTTCGAGAAAAAAAACCGACAGTTAATTCTTAAAAAAAAATCGAAATTTTTGAAAAAAGCAAATTCTTCGATCAGGCACGATTTTTTTATGCTTTTCAAAAGCAGTATAAATTGTATTGAAATTTACCAAGCGGTTTTTAAGTTACAGTGATCACCAGTTCAAAAAACTTAGTTTTGAGAAAAACGCATTTAAAGTTTGCTATCGAGCTCCGCAGCGCCCGAGCGCGCTTTTAATTGCTGAATAACTCGAAAAGTAATTATTTGTCGCATTCACTTCATATTTTCATGGAATCAAATTGCAGCTGGACGCTTAGTCCAATCGACATCACTGATCACTTATTACTCATTTTCGAAAAAAATGGTACTCATTGGCCGCTCGATTAAAATCTGCACTAAACAGTCACTCGTTGTAGATGCAACGGCTTCTCAATGACGACGTGCGGATTTTCTGCCTCCCAAATAGGACACTTTGTGCTCAGCTTCAATCAGGCGTTTTTCAGCTCATTGAGCGATTTATGTTCAAACGAGAAGCGATCCATTTTGTAAATATCAAATTATAAACTAAATTTCTGACACCTCATGCATGTTTTTTTGGCTGTCAAAGTAAAAAAATCGATAGTTCAAATTCCTAATACTGGATGAACCACCCTTAACTTTTATATAGTATACAGGTATACTAAAAAGTGAATAAGAGTGAAGTCAAAGGGTTAAAACTCCTTTAAACAATTTTGGTTAGATTTTGATTCATATTTGCTCCTTTTGTATGCTTTTATATCATAGAAAGGTGTACACAATTTTTTGTAAAAAGGAAAGCAGGTTGGGGTGAAACCACTTTTGACACTTTCCTTGCAATTTGGATGCAAGTTTTTACGCTTGGCTATCGATAACAGGGAAAACCAGTAAAAGGGTTCTGAATGGTAGCCTTCATTTCAAAGCACTCAAATTCAAATCGGTTTCACATTTTGCAAAACTATGACACACTCGGTTTTTGAAAGCCGAAATAAGCAGCTGAAAAAAAGGTTGTAATAGCAGGGAGGGAGATTGTGAGTCTCTAGGTTTAACGCCTTCCCTTTGAAATTATTATTTCCATTTTGACGAAATTTCGAACACTGTAACTTTAATATTCCTAAGTGAAAGAAGTAAGTGCGTATTTATGTACATCGTTCAGGAGCAGGTACTAAGAGTGTATGTAGTCTCGTAGTAAATTGCTCCTATTAAAAATATTTTTTTTTTTAATTTTTTTTTATTTTCTTTATATGAAATTCCGCATATTTGAAATCCAATGTAAAAGAAAAATATTTGTGTGAATATGAAGTTTAATAAAAGTGGGTGGAGCAGCACCACTGACCGAAATAAGAAATCTTTTTATCAGCGCATTGTGAATACGCAAAAATATCCAATTGAAATCAATTTAAATATCAACTCTTAAACTCTTGTAAGTCTAGCAACGAATATATTTTCCAGACAAATAAATGTGATAGTCTCCAGTCGAACATTGGCTCCATTTGTACATGTATGTGTGTGCCAGTACCTGTGTGTTAATGTATTGTGTTTTCTAATATCGATGTGCAACTCATTTAATATGATTAAATTTAAAGTCGACAGCAAACATATTGGTTTCAAATTATTGCAGGTGTTAATGAAAAAAAAAAAAAATAACAAAAATATGGATTAAGTTTCAATGGCAACGAGGTGGCCATATGCGTGCATATATAGCATAGGCTGTCTAATGGAAGAGTTAGTTAGTTAGAGTTACTCTAACCCACAAGCGAGCTTGGTAGGTTGAGAGAGACTGCAGATCGACAAAACTGATATTATCTGTCATGTCCGACCGACTGTCGCAGTTCTTCCTGTAACTAAGCAGAGGGGCCTGTAGGAGGCTGGTTGGACTGATGACGGGCCACTTTCTATGGGCAAAGCACATAGAAAAGTTAGGGATCTCAGACAGTGTACTCTGCCCAGCTGGCGGGGAGGAGGATGAGACGGCGGGCTACTTCTGTGCGTCTGCCGAGCCTTCGCTCGATTCAGGCTTCAGGCCTTTGGCACTGATGTGTTAAGAAGCGACCACCTTGGCTTCTTGGCACCACAAGATCTACTCAGATTTCTTCGGAGGTCGAGTAGTTTTAAAGAAAATTGTAAAACTCTACTTGCTAGTCTGTCCCGAGAAAAACAAAAAAAAAAATAATGGAAGGGTAAAAATAGTTTTTTTTGTTTTTGTAATTGATAAAAGAATAAAGAATGCGTCGGAAACAAAAACCAAAGAATGGCGTATCTCGGTAGGAAACGTCCAAGAAGTGCGCAAAAGTGAAGGTTTACGATCATGTAAAAAGATTGTAGGACCCAATCGCAATGATAAACAAAATAAGAGTGATAAAACATGTGCGGGAAAATTCTACATTCTGTCAAAAAAGTGGCGGAAATTGTTCAATAAAACCCAAAATAATTGTTTAGGGGGGAGCCTGCTTTAGAGGCTTCAAAAAATCGATTTTTTCGTGGATTTTTTTGGGAAGGAAAGAAATATTCGATTGAAACGAAACTTTCAGGTTTTATTGTTTTATATTTCAACAGTCTTCTCAATTTTTTCATTAAAATTTATTTCATATTATGCCTGGTACAAGCATTTTGCCGAGGCGCCTCGAGTGTGCATGTGTCGTGCGGCGGGAAAGGTGCAGGTCGCAATTTTTATCTGAAACCAAAAACCAAAAAAAATGTTTATTTACGTATAGTACAGCTTCTACTTAAGCCAAGGAAATTAAACAAAAAGTGAGAAATTCAACAATTTTTCGCTAATTAAAAAAAAATTCAATTTTTTTGGAAAAACAAATTCACTTTAAATTGTTTAAAAAGAGGGTTAATTATAACTTTCTTAAGGTTTTTTGGTTCAACTAGAAGATAATTTAGTTCCGAATACAATCAATGTTATCTCGTTTCGATAGGACTTTTAACTTTTCCCCTATCTTTCCCTCCAATTAGGAAAAACCGTAAAAATAAAAAACCGGGTAATCGCATTTCGGGCGATCCGGCCGCTCGTATACCTGCTTGACGCTTGCACACAATTTCTTCTGTAACTTCGAAAATATTTTGAATTTGTTTCTGAAATTTTGAGGACACATTCTTGGATAGTTTGGGAAGGCATTTATGCAACAAAAAAAAAAAAAAACGATTTTTTGAAGCCTCTAAAGCAGGCTCCCCCCTTAATCATCAATATAGAACTCGCAATGTTGAAGCCACAAAAGCCTCCCTGTATAAACGCGGTCTAATGAAATTCTGTTGAAAGAAAATAGTGAGTTACACTAGTTTTATGAAGTATAACCATACTCGCTAGCGGCTAATCTTGCTCGATAACTTTGTTGTTGCTTTCACATACAAATTTTTCGTCAAGTGAGCAGAGCTCAAACATAGCGAGCAGAGAAGTGACGAATCGAATAGGCCTTTATTTTGTTTATTTTTATAAATTCTACGATAATACGATAGGCCTCGGTAGTCTAGCGTAAGTGCACACGAATGCCACGTAAAGCTCAGACTTTCCCAAATTTACCTACGTTTCTTGTTAAAAAAAAAAAAGAAACCACATTCCTCAACCCCAAAAAAACGTATCCCCTCCATCTTTACTCCCGCACAATAGTCAGCGCATTATTTGCATTGTGGCTGCTAAAATAAGCAAAAAAAGAAAAACACACAGTTACACATTGCTTCATTGGTGTCAGCAATAGAAAGCGGGCAACCGCGGTAATAGCGCAGACACACCAAATTTAGCGAAGTCCTCAACCATCTGTGCGATTCTTCTGGCAGAGAAATGCGAGACACAGATGACACTCCAAGCAGTAAAGAAGGCGTTGTTCCTAAGCAACCACAGGTGGGCATTCATACTATTTAGTACTGGTAGCGGCAGGCTTATCACTTATCCTGCCAGAAATAAAAAAAAAAGATTAACGAAGCCAACGCAAGACTGAGTCTTGTCGAGGCCCTATGCTCCCGAGAGGAATGAACAAGAAAAAAAACGATAGGCGTTCGATGTTTTATTAAAAGAAAAAGCGAATTTGTGTTGCTCTATTTTATTACCGTATACTGTATACGGGCATACACACACATATATGTATATTAGGCCGGGTCGATTTGTGGGGAGGCAAAAAAATCGCCCATTGCTCTGTGAAAATCATATTGTAGGGATCAAAATAAGAAACTTTGCGAAGGAACCATACCTCTAAAACGAATTTTGATGTCCCCCAATTTGGGTCGAACTTTTTAGTTTCTTTTCTCATGTAAAGGCCAAAAATGGTGATATTTTGAAATGATTGTATGGGGAACCCCCCAGGGGAGTTCCAGGGGGTGTGCCACTGGCATGGGTGGATCGGCCGTCCAAAGTTAGTGGGGGTCGGTCATTCATTTGGACTCGATTGGAGCACTCTAAATGGGTCAAAGTGGGATTTTTCGTTCGACACAAATTGGGGGACATCAGAATTTGTTTTAGAGGTATGGTTCCTTCGGCAAAGTTTCTTATTTTGATCCCTAGAATACGATTTTCACAGAGCAATGAGCGATTTTTAAATCGACCCGCCCTAATGTATATCTAACTATTAAATTAATTAACATCACTTTCATGCGTAGCTCAAACTTTTCATTTTTTGTTCGTTTTTCGTTTCTCTCTTTACAGTCTTTTCGAACAGGAGATTATGAGCTATGTTCCTATTGAAGAACGCAGTCCACAGGGTTCTCCGGTGCTCAACTCTCGCATGCCACAGCGTGCCCCGCCACCATTCCGGCGTGATTTCGAAGCCAAATTGCGCGGATTCTACCGCAAACTGGAGTCGAAAGGTTACGGACAAGGTCCACACAAATTGAAGTAAGAACTCTGCCACCTGTTTTGTTTTTATTTACACTTATTTGCTTAATTCTTCACCACAGATTACACATTCGACGCACACATCTGCTGGAGGATGCTTTCCGGCGTATAATGTCTGCCAATAAGAAAGATCTGCAGCGCGGACGTCTTGCTGTTCTATGGGATACTGAGGAGGGCTTGGATTATGGCGGCCCGTCAAGGTATTTAATATATCTAATGCATATAAAAAATCACCCAATTCTCATGAAATGCTTTTGCTCGTACCGTACAGAGAATTCTTCTTTCTGCTCTCGCGCGAGCTGTTCAACCCCTACTATGGACTATTTGAGTATTCAGCAAATGATACGTACACCGTGCAAGTTTCACCGCTATCGGCATTTGTGGACAATTGTCACGATTGGTTCCGGTTCGGCGGCCGTGTATTGGGCTTGGCACTCGTACATCAATACCTATTGGATGCCTTCTTTACACGCCCATTTTACAAGGCGTTGCTGCGTTTGCCCGTCGCGCTGAGTGATCTGGAATCGCTCGACAATGAGTTTCATCAATCGTTGCAGTGGATACGTGACAATGACATCGGCACCGGCATCGATCTTGGTCTAACGTTTTGCGTCACCGAAGAGTTGTTGGGACGTGTGGTGGAGCGTGAATTGAAAGCCGGCGGTAAGAATATTATTGTTAATGAGAAAAATAAAAAAGAATATTTGGAACGCATGATTAAGTGGCGTTTGGAGCGTGGTGTGCAAGAGCAAACGGAATCGTTGGTGCGTGGCTTTTATGAGGTGGTCGATGCGCGCCTTGTTTCCGTTTTTGATGCACGCGAATTGGAGTTGGTGATTGCCGGTACGGCGGAAATTGATATTAACGATTGGCGTCTGAACACCGAATACCGTTCGGGCTATCATGATAATCATCAGGTGATCATTTGGTTTTGGCAAGTCATTGAGAAATTCACCAACGAGCAACGTTTGCGTCTATTGCAATTCGTCACCGGCACCTCGAGTATACCGTATGAAGGCTTTTCGGCACTGCGTGGCTCAACGGGACCACGACGCTTCTGCATCGAAAAGTGGGGCAAACCGAACGCTTTGCCGCGTGCGCACACCTGCTTTAATCGCTTAGATTTACCGCCTTATCCGACACCCGAGCTGCTCTATGAGAAGCTGCTGTTGGCCGTAGAAGAGACGAATACGTTTGGCATAGAATAGAAATGCATAGTGTGTGTATGTGTGTGTAGATGTGCTATGATATACAGTAGCGTT
This sequence comes from Anastrepha obliqua, assembly GCF_027943255.1. Taxonomy (NCBI): domain Eukaryota; kingdom Metazoa; phylum Arthropoda; class Insecta; order Diptera; family Tephritidae; genus Anastrepha; species Anastrepha obliqua. The sequence continues at coordinate 23,964,182 of NC_072893.1, read as the reverse complement.
TAGGGGACTAGAGTCAGTCGCAAGTTCATCTTAATGAATTAAGTTAATTTATTGAAATCGTTGATAAAAACGAAAGAAAAGTGATATTTTTAATTACAAATATTTATTTATTTTCACATTTACATACTTACATACTATTTTTTATATTTAAATATTATAGTTATTTAATATATTGTGACCAGGTCTGTTGTTTTTTCGTAGTTAAGAAATAATCGAAGTCATTATTATTTATTGACGTTATGGATTAACGGTTCTTTTTATATCGATGAAACAAGTGTTTACAACAAAAGCAATAATCCCAGTATTTCCCCTTTTTTTTATTATTATTATTGAAACTTTATGTCGTGCATGCTTTGAATTGCATTTAAAACCAAGAAATTAACTGTCGACAACAAAGTAACAAAACTTATTAAATCACGTGTGATTAGAACTGTGCGATTATTTTTTTGTGCAAACTTTGATTAAAACACGGCTTAGAAATTTTATGAAAATTAACGGTATAAAAAATTCTCGATGAAGAATTAAAAATTAACATCATAAAAAATTCCCCATACACTTTTGCGGGTCTCACATTAGAGTGAGACTGCTTGACCGACATAAAGCCAACACAAAGACCGAAACATTATTATTGTTGTTATTGTTGTAGCAGCTTACACAAACTCTGTCAGTGCAATGTAGTTACCGGTCGTCTTCGTCTAGCTCTTCTAGCGGTAGACCCATGAAACATGCTGTTTCGACAGGCTGGGTCCAAAGGGAGAAAAGGAGTTAGGTGAGTAGGTGGTTAATATTGTGCGAAGTGCCTTGGGTATGTCGCGGTCAATTCTGGATAGGTAGGAGTTTAGTCTGCTACAGTATCTATAACGAAGTCGTACCCATGGCAATCAGTTCTACGTTACCGGAGTGACTCGGTTTTTTCTCAACCAAGGGTTGGCGCCCCAGTAAACTAGCACTGTCCGGACTAGATGACTATTCTTTGCCTTTGCAACCGGAACTCCATATTTAAAAAAAAACTGCACCAGTTACTAGACTACTGTGATTAAATAGGAGTGCGAATATGTGACAATATTCATTTATTTATTCTTTCCAAAAAAGATTTAGTAGTTCACAGTTGGATTTGGATTTCAGCTTGCCCTCAATTACGTACACTAAAGATTCTTAGAAACTTTGGGTTCATCCCTTTGGCGACTGGTCAAGGCGCATCCCTGCTTAATCCGGGCGGTACATTCTCCACTCACTTTTCTTTCAAGGAAGAGTGGACGGGGTGCAGTATTAGGAGGCAAGGTCTGGTGAATCTGTTCACGGATGGCTCGAAATCGGATGGAGGTATTGGAGGAGAAGTATTCTGGAAGGAGCTCCCTATTAATTTCAAGTTCAGGTTACCGGACCACTGTAGTGTGTTCCAGGCAGCGGCAATTAAAGAAGCAACTGCTGCTCACTTGAGTAATAACTGTCAGGAGGTAAATATCTACTCCGATAGCGAAGCGGCAATAAGAGCTCTGGGTTCGATGATGGTGCAGTCGAAACTGGCTTCACTTTCGATTGCATCCGAATTCTTCGGTGTAAGGCTCATCTGAGTAGCTGGTCATAGCGACATTGCAGGAAACGAGATAGCTAGGCAGGGGACCTGTGAGGTAGTTGCCGCGAAATTAGAGGTTGACTACCTACAGTCTGCTCTTGGAAATATGGGCTTCATGTCAACTCAGCGAACGCTGGACAAGTAGACAAAGTTGTAAGGTCGCGAAATCTTTCTGGCCACGAGTTGATTGGAGGCGCTCGAGGGATCTATTGGGAAATACAAGTCGCTCCAGTCGGTTAGTTTAGGTTAAATGGCTGCCCTAGCGTGGGGCCCACTTGGACAAATATTCAAAAATTCGTTCGTGCCATACAGGGGAAAGCATAAAGAGAACGACGCCGATGGTGGCTGACGCATGGTAAAGATACCCACCAAATTCGAGAGCTGGGGCTTTGTCAGCCTTAGGAGTTCTCTCGAGCGTCCCCGATCTACTCGTTGCCAGAAGAATCTCCCGACCTTGCCCGCTTGTGCACTAGCTCAGCACTTGCCGAGTTGATTCGAGGCCCAACTTTCCAGGACCAGACCACAGGCTCTTAAGGGAACCCCAATCCTCTCATTTCGCGACGAAACCGTCTCCAAAGTTCCCTGTGAAGCCAGCTCATCAGCTCAGCAGTTTCCCTCTATGCCGCTGTGACCGGGAACCCAAATGAGCCTGATATCGAAGTATTCGGATGCAATCGAGAGAGAAGCCAGACATTCCCCGACTTGAATCTTGAACGCACAAACAACAAGCCCAAGGCCCCAATTGCCGCTTGGCTATCGGAGTAAGTATTTACTTCTTTATCGAAGTAAGCAACCAATCCACTGCTTCCGTAATTGCGGTTACCTCCACTTGGAAAACACTATAGTGGTCCGGAAGCCTGAATTTGAGCTTGATGGGGAGCTCCTTCAGTTGGTACAAGTCGGCAGTCGGTTCTACATTACCGGAACGGCCCGGATTTATATCCGGCCAAGGACTGTCACTCTAGCGTCATTCCCGTTTATGTATGGGGAATATTTCTGCTGCTGAACAACAATAAACAACAACATAATTGTTTCCGTGCTTCTTTAAGAAATAGTCAAGTAGCTATTTTTAGTTGGGACCCTCAAAAAGAAAGTAAACTAAATTCTCAATAAATAAAATTCTCAAGTCGGCTCTTATTGAAATTTACTTTTTATGTTTTTTATCTATAATGAACACTCAAATAATCGCACATCATTCCCAGAAATTCTAGTTGTGCGCCAGATTACATTTTTAGTTTTACACTTTTGTTCGATAGGAAATCACTGTTTGGACTCTGTTTTTTATGATTTTATTTAATATTCTTAATATTTTTAAGATTAGTATAAAATATTTATATACTGGAGCGCTTATTTCAAACTATAAATGCAGGTTCATTTATTGTTTAATTACAAAATTTGTCAGTTATAACTTGGCCAATTAAGGCCATGTCCTACGTTGTGGGCTATGTAGGTGTGTACGCAGAGGTTGAGTATCTGATAGGTGCTCTAAAGGCAACAGCCTTGCCTTCTAACTGCTTCTAAAATGGTTCAGTGATATGAGGGAGTCTATTTGCCGAAAACGCTGAAATAAGACTGGCTCTTCAATATCTCTCCTTGATATATTCAGCTTGCCACCGCTCCCAGAAATTTTGCTGAATCGTCTGAAGGGTGCGAGCATTTAAGTAGCCCAACTTTGACATTCGATATTGTTGGCTCTGTGACGGCGCTCAGGGTTCCGCCCACTAAGAAATGTGTAGGGATGAGCGGACGAAGATACTCTGAGGTTTGCCGTTGCCTGCTGAGGGGGGACCGCCATTATTTTGGTGTTTCTACGTTCTCCGAACTCCGAATGGTAATCACTCACCAACCCATTTGGCTACGGCGGCTCCATGCTTTACCTTTCATCAGGTCCATTTTAACTCCGTCAGAAGATGTCCCGTGAGTATAAACCAATAGTTTAGTAGATTACAGCCCACCCAGTGCCAAATGGGAGTTGTTAGGTGTGTGTGGTGCATGAATTAATCATGGCTTTAGCGGTAGATGGTAACATATCTAAAATAATGGGTGTCACAGATATCGTGATTCTAATCTCAAATAACCTAGGCACCTTCAAATTGCTTTACGAGGACTACAGGTTCCAGACTATCGCATACTTAGGTAGGTAGGTGAATTAGTGGAAGTACCACTCTGGCACTCCAAAAGTAGCATTAAAGCGCACCCTCCAACAGGCAGATACCTACAGTCAGCCAGAGCTGTTGTAATGGAGAAGATTGATGGGACTTAGGGTGGCGCACTGCCCCTGGCTGACGAAGAAAGGAGCACCCAGTGACCTTAATCGTCAAGCTACCAAAGCCAGACATTTACAGTCTTCTACTCTGAAAGATTCTCACAGCTTCTGCAATTGGGGTTAAACGGTAAACCCAGCTTTCCGGTCCGTCCAATGACCGGTAAAAGTAAACACAGCTATGAATATGGAAATTGAATGGCGTGGAGTGCGCAGCACTTTCTGAGTCCTCCGTCTATTGTACTCGGGCCAAAGGGTTTTCGAAATAGCACATGAAGAAATAGAGCTACATATTTTCTGCGCTTTCCTGAGAAATAAGTTGTGCAATTCCCCTTTAACAACAGTCAGGGCGACCCCGATGACCGGGTAGAAGGTCTCTGATACCAATTCAGTCCCTTTCCTGGGAAGCTCATCAGCAACTCCATTTCCCTCTACGTTCCTATGTCCTGGAACACAGATCAGAGATATGTTACCTGCACACCCAAGAGATTTGATCTCCTCCTTGCAGGAGTTAACTAGTTGGGATCTGCGTCATGGCGCGTCAGAGTCTTAATGACGGCTTGACCATCGGGAAAAATATTAACACGCATTGAATCAGTTATGATTTTCTTAGAAAATATTTATCTTAAAAGTGCTAGGGCTGGAGATTTTAGTAAAATGTGTTGAGACGTCTCGTCGACCTCCAGTCATAGACGGCATTCTGTTTCAATAAACGGATGCGTTCGATGCAGTCTTGAACGCAGTCGTTTATGAGTGGTAAATTAATCTCTCGTCCCTACCAAAGGGGTATTGTTACTGGAGTGACAGTCCTTGGCCGAATATTAATACGGGTCATTCCGGTAACATAGAATCGACTGTCGTGAGAATGATCAAAGGGGTATTTAAAAAGTTTGGCTTGTCTCAGGCGCCCAATTCACCTCCACGCGGTACTTATCCTGCGTTCAGTAGTTTTAAAGTGCAGGGTACGGTGAACTAGAAAGGGTTAATTTACTGGGCGGCAGCGCTTGGTCGGGAAAATACCGAGTTATTCCGGTAACATAGAACCGGTTGCCATGGAAATGCGTTTAAAGTGTCCTTTAGACTGGTTCTAAGTACATACATTTTTACACACAATGTGAGTTGTTTTAACAGTATAAAATATTCCCTATACATTTTTGAGGAAATGCTGCTGAAGTGATAGTCTTTGGCTGGACATAAATGCGGGTGGTTCGGGTAACGAAGAACCGAATGTCGTGGAAATGTCATAGCATTGCTATTCCTTTAAATGCTATTTAATTTTCAATAAAGATGTTCCTATGAGATTTAGTTGAGGGTTTGCCGACCGCTAATTTTTTATGCTTCAAACCATCGAATGCGATCGGCCTGCCTGACACCTGCAAGTACATTTGCCTGCCTGCTTCGAAGATAGTGAGCCAATAAATAACAATAAATGCTACAATTTTCCTCATAGTTATATTTTAATAAAATAACCTAATATCTACAGTCTGTGTCAGAAAAAAGGAACCGCGATTATTCATGAAGTATAAAAAATATGTATTTAAATTTTTTTTTACATGAAAGTATGTACTACGAGTCGCACTTACTCAATAAGCTGTGTAGTCTCCATCGTTGTCGAGTATAGCCCGACAACTACTCGGCATGCTTTGAACCAGCTTTTCTGCGTAGCTCGTCGACAAAGAGCACCAGATTTTGCGAACGTGACGCAAGAGTTGCTTTAAATCATGGACTCGCCTTCCGGCAAAATGCGTTTTCATAGTTCCTCACACATGTTCAATGAGTTAGCGTCTGGGGACTGGGAAGGCCAGTCCATTACTGTGACGCCATTTCCTTGTTTTGTTGTTGCTCAATGTGTTTTTCTGAGAGCAGTGGTTTTGATGATGTGGGACGGTAGAATATGCTCGCCTTTTTCAGTCGACGTTCGATGGTATTGATACTCACATGTATTCCTTTTTTAGCAAGAACTGATCGTGCTTGGCGTAGTCACAAAGAAGGGTCGCACTTAAAAAGTTGCTTTTTTGTCGTCACTCATTTCAAGCCACGCTCGGAAAAGTCAGCAACATGTTTGTACACTTTATACCGCTGATGGACCTTATACGAAGGACTCAGAAAGTCCTTTAAACTCCTCGCCATTCAATTTCCTAACACGTAGCTCTGTTTACCGGTCACTGCTAGAGTAAACATTTAACCCCCATTGCAAAAGCTGTGAGGGCCTTTCAAAGAAGGAGACTGTAGAGCACTTTCTTTGTAAATGTTTGGGTTTCGCGGCTAGACGATTAAGGTCACTGCTCCGATTAAGGTGCTCCATTCTTCGACAGCCTGAAGCAGTGCGCCAATCTAAATCCAATCAATCTCCTCCATTATATCAACAGCTCTGGTTGGCTATAGATATCTGCCTGTTGGCGGTCTCATAATGGTATCAAAACGGCGCTGTAGGGCTACTTGAGGAGTGCCAGACTGGCCTTCAACCATCTCACCTACCTACCTATACCGCTGATCCCACATCACAACAAACTTTTTTGATCTTTTAAACACTTTTGCAGCGTGAGATAATTTCGGCCCTTTCGATCGCGTACATAATAATATCGCCTCGAAACGTTTCGTGTACTTCTCATTCATTTTTGTTTGGTTGCGTTTACGAGAAAGTTTCGAACGACACTAACCTGAGTTAGCACTGGCATCGTAGCCCTTGAATGGGACTTTTACGCAACAAAAAGCAGAACGAAATATAACTTGAAGTTACACGAAAAAAAAGGTTCTCTTTTTCTGATACAGATTGTAGAATTTGTATACCTCATTTCAAATATTATATACCTAATTAATTTGCTAAAACCTGCAACTGTAGTTAAAATGTAGTGAAAATTGGCGATATGTTGATTTAATTTGCAAGGCCTTAGAAAGATCATCGAATAAAAAAAGAAAAAAAAAAAAGAAAACAAAAATAATAATAATTATTATTATGTAATCGTTGTGTACTTTATTTATTTTATTTTTAGAAATAACTATTTAATTTGAAAACTCTACCTCTTTTAACTATAAAAAAACATAAAAAAAACATTTGCTCTCTCACTGTGTGACATTAGTTCTAAGCAAAGAAATAATAATTAATAAAAAAAATATATATAAATATATTATTATAAAATTTACTTAACTATTTCGAAGTGTACGTAGTTTAACCCGTCCATTTCTGTACCAAGATTTAGGCGAATCAAAGTCAAGGCGCGACGCCATTGAAAAAGCTAAGCAAAAAACAAACAAAAAAAAGCCACAAGAAAACGAAAATCAAATTCTTAATAAAATGTTCAATAAAAAAGAAAACTTTTAGAGCAACTGCAACGTTTATCTATGTAGTAGTGACGCAGTTGCGCATCTCGTCAACGCATTATTGATTGCTTTCGTATGAAAGTCGTAAATTATTATACCTAGAAAAGATTCCACACGCATACATATGTACATATGTGTGTGTATGTCATGATGTGAAAAATTAATTGAATTGCACTAAAGCGGGTAAATGCAATCGATTAGCAAGCGGATAGGCGAAAATTGTGACTGAAACTATGGGCGACGCATTGTAGATATTCAGCGCGCATAACTGAATCGATTAGATATTTGTTTTTACTCAAGCGACAGTCGTTTATTAAATAATGTTCAGCTTAATGTAGTGCCGCGTTGTTTGAATTGAGAAAATGCATAGAAAATAAATATTTATTAAAAATACTTCGCTGCATTCCCTTAAATTTTCTTGCGATGCTTTATTTGTTTTTCAATTGAATGGACGAAAATTAAGGCACAAACCGAATTTGCATTTCCGTGAGGTTGAATCGTAATGTGCAGCCTTGCAATAATTGAAATAACAAAATCGAAAATTTCTTGTATTATATAGAACAAATTATATTAATGAATTAAATTAATTATTTAAAAATATTTAAAAAATTATAATTACATTATTTTCTTATTGGTGTGAATTTGTGAAATATTCAAATTAATTATTTTCTTATTGGAGTGAATTTGTAAAATTTTAATTAAATTATTTTCTTATTGATGTGAATTTGTGAAATTTATAATTAAATTATTTTCTTTTGTAAAATTTGTAAAATTTTTAATTAAATTATTTTCTTTTTTTGTAAAATTTGTAAAATTATTAATTATTTTCTTATTGGTGTGAATTTGTGAAATTTATAATTAAATTATTTTCATTTTTTTTTGTAAAATTTGTTTAATTTTTAATGAAATTATTTTTTTTTTGTAAAATTTGTAAAATTAAAATTATTTTCTTATTGGTGTGAATTTGTAAAATTTGTGATTAATTTTTTTTTTAATTTGTAAAATTTATAATTAAATTTTTTTCTTATTGGTGTGAATTTTTAAAAATTTTAATTAAATTATTTTCTTTTTTTTGTAAAATTTGTAAAATTTATAAATCAATTATTTTCTTACTGGTGTGAATTTGTAAAATTTTCAATTCAATTATTTGTTATTGGTGTGAATTTTGAAAATTTTCTATTAAATTATTTTCTTATTGGTGTGAATGTGTAAAATTTGTAATATAATTAAATTATTTTCTTACTGGTGTGAATTTTTAAAATTTGTAATTAAATTATTTTATTTTTTGTAAAATTTATAATTAATTTTTTTTATTGGAGGGATTTGTAAAATTTTTAATTAAATTATAAATTTATAATTAAATTATTTTCTTACTGGTGGGAATTTTTAAAATTTTCAATTAAATTATTTTCTTTTTTTTCGTAAAGTTTGTAAAATTTATAATTAATTTATTTTCTTACTGGTGTGAATTTTTAAAATTGTCAATTAAATTATTTTCTTATTAATGTGAGTTTGTGAAATTTATAATTAAATTATTTTCCTTTTTTTTTGTAAAATTTATAATTAATTTTTTTTATTGGAGTGAATTTTTAAAATTTTTAATCAAATTATTTTCTTTTTTTTTGTAAAATTTGTAAGATTTATCATTAAATTATTTTAATAATAATAATAAAAATTACACAGTTCAACAAATTCACTTAAATTACTATTTGGTCGCCTTTCTGTTCCAAAAATGGTGTTGAACAGTGTTCTATATAAGTATATGCATTGTAAAATTTAAAATTAATCTATTTTTTTATTGATATGAAATTGTAAAAATTATTTACAAAATTATTGTACTTTTTATTGCCGTTTATTTACAAAAAAAAAAAAAAATATTAAAAAAAAACTCAAAAACCGATTCCGTGTTACCTGATAAAGATTCCTTTACACAAAACAGACGAGAAAAAAAATAATATTCAAGTGGAATTGCACTGCTTATAGCCAAAAAATGGCAATATCTCGGCAATATTTCTCTAAATATTTCCGAATACAAATGGTTTGCTTTCAAAGCAGAGGATAAAATAAGCACATTTTTTGATTTGCAAAATTTTAAACATTTTTTTGTTTCAGCATTTCTTGTTTTGAAAAATTTCATTTTTTTACATGCACACAAAAGATAAATTTGGTTAAATTTAAAAGAAAACGCCTATGTACAGTATTGGCCAAAACTAAAGCTCCCCCCTAGGTTAGGTTTTGTTGACCTGGCTGGCTGAAAGCCATTACATGAGCCTATTGGTCCTTAGTGATACCAGATTGAGCATAACCCTTACATTTCCTTGTAGTAGGCTTCTTCTAATAAGCCTGCGTCTTTTGCGAATCTAAGTAAGCTCTAAAGCTCTAATCCTGTGAGACATTCTAACTTCTCATATTGTAGAGCTCCTAAACATCTCATTCGGGTTCCTGCTAATACAGAGCAAGAACATAGCGTTTCCTTCTCTTCCAGTTCATTGCAAAATATGGAGCTATTATTGTTTGCAATTCCCATTTTGTATGCATGGCATTACTTCGGGAAGGTCCAGAACGGTGTCCATTAAATGGACCAATACTATTTACCCATGTCTGGGACCACCATATTTGTAGTTAGCTTCATGCTATAGGCTATCGAGGCTACTTTTGGATCTGCAGTAAAGAAGATGTTGCGGTAATATTATACCATCTTATGTCGTCGTGAGCGTCTGTGATTTGTCGTCAGTTCGTAGACAGTCTACCTCCTATCATGGACTGATTTGTTTTTCTCTGCGTTTTGCGCTGCCACCCTGCGCGTTGCAGGTGCAGCATTATCCTCTTTGCAAAACTTTTAACTGCGTTCCAACAGTCATTTGATGCACACTTGTTATTGATTAAGCTATCTGGGCTCAGCTGTTCTCCCAAGACTAACTCAAGCGTTCGGCGTTTTTCGTTGAAACGGTCACAGAAGAAGAACACGTGCTCCGCGCTTTCTATTACATTGTTGCAGCTTGGACAGAACGGAGTGGCCTCCATGTGAAAACGATGGATGTACTCCAAGAAATATCCGTGACCGCTCAATATTTGAGTTTGCGTCTCCGTGTGTTCTGGTCACCCATTGGCTAATTTTTTTGGATATCAGCTGTATCTTTTCAACGCTTCATGTGAATCCTTTAGTGCTCGAAGCAGTGCTGAAAGTCTTCTTCGTTCAGCTCTTTCAGGACTTGGCTTCACTTCCTGCATCAGCTGGCTTTTATAAGAAGTGGTTTCGTGGAAGAAATCTTCTTCTTCTTAATTGGCGCGATAACCGCTTACACGATTTTGGCCGAGATTAACAAAGCGCGCCAGCCGTTTCTTTCTCGTGCTAACCGGCGCCAATTGGACACACCAAATGAAGCCAAGTCCTTCTCCACCTGATCTTTCCAACGCAGAGGAGGCCTTCCTCTTCCTCTGCTACCACCAGCTGGTACCGCATCGAATACTTTCAAAGCCGGAGCGTTTGTATCCATTCCGACGACATGACCCAGCCAACGTAGCCGCTGGATCTTTATTCGCTGCGCTATGTCTATGTCGTCGTAAAGCTCATACAGCTCATCGTTAGTTGTTCTGTTAGTTGTTTGGCCGAGCTCCTCCTCCTATTCGTGGTGTGCGTCGTGATGTTTTTTCACAAATGGAGAAACCTACAGTTTTAAGCTGACTCTAAATGGCAAATGATTTTTTATAAGGAGCTTTTTGATGGCAAAAATACACTCGGAGGCTTGCCATTGCCTGCCGAAGGGCGACAGCTGTTAGAAAATACGTTTCCCTATCATTTTGCTGTTTCATGCACGGAGATTCGAACCTTCGCACTCCCGAAATGTAGTTACGCACCAACCCATTCGGCTACGGCGGTATACTGAGTAGAAATGTCAAATGTATTTTCTTACTTGCACAGCTGGTTTGATGTCTATGGAAAAACACCTTTTATAAAGATATTTAATTTCGGTTTCAATGCATCGTTGGTTGGGGGAGCGATGATTTGTTGATGAAATCGCAAATGAGGAAAGCTGAAAAGGCGCTGCATGTTAAAAGCAGCAAGCAGTTCTCGGCAATACAACAACACATAATAATTTTATTGTTTATCGCATTTCATTGAATGCGAAGTTGAAACCCTTTTTAACACACTTTTATTAGGTCGGGTTGAATGTATGTATGTATGTATGTATGTATGTATGTATGTATGTATGTATGTATATATGCATGTAACGGAATCTTTGAGCTTAATTTTCACTGGCTTCTAAAAATCTGATCGACTTGAAATTTTGCACACCTATCAAGGACCGATGACAATGCAATAATTTGATAAAAGTTTTCCATTATCCTTATTAGGATTGCCAGGATTAATATTTTCTTTTTTTTACCTGTGGGCAAAAAGTAAGGTGAATTTGGTTGTAAAATGAAAACTCTTTTTTTATTCTTGTAAATCAGTTTCTCAGGCTCCCTCCACGAAATAAGTTCTTCATCCCGATTACTTCTTTATCACGGCCGATAACTGCATAGGTTTAGACTCACAGTCGATAAGAAAGGAATTAAATATAACACGAATATATCGAATCATTTATTCACTGACTGCAATGATAACAATAATTTTCATTCATAATAAACAAAAAATAGTTTAAAGAAACTAAAAAACACGCTTTTTTGCTAATCGAACTAAAAAGTAGAAAATAAAAAATAGTTTAAAAAAACTAAAAAACACGCTTTTATTGCTAATCGAACTAAAAAGTAGAAAATAAATTTTAATGACAAAGAGACCTATAATGAAGTAATAGCAAATCGAACGATCAGTCATAGTCAACTACCTCAGAAAAGAATTATAACAAAAATTAAGATACAAATAGAGTAATTCAAATTAGAGTTAAAAGCGTGGGATGCTTGATATAGTAAATATTACAATCATTCTATTGGCAACTACCTATGTACAGAGGGTTATGAAAGTGAAGCAAAATGCATCCCACGCTTTTAACTCTAATTTGAATTACTCTATTTGTATCTTAATTTTTGTTATAATTCTTTTCTGAGGTAGTTGACTATGACTGATCGTTCGATTTGCTATTACTTCATTATAGGTCTCTTTGTCATTAAAATTTATTTTCTACTTTTTAGTTCGATTAGCAATAAAAGCGTGTTTTTTAGTTTTTTTAAACTATTTTTTATTTAAATTTACGCTTATTTAAATCCTCTGTTTCGTGGTAAATTTTTACAGAATACTATAAATGTACATAGGCATAATAACTGTAACTTCACTTGACCAACATAAACGCACTGCCCTTTTTTGATCCGAACCGATTTGCGGCTTAAGCGAACACCATTTAATGCCTCCATTCATGTCTCTATATGTGAAATTTGAAATGACTTAGTACTTAGATATTATAAAATAAACGAAAAAATTACTATTTATTATTTTAGCAGCATTAAGCGCAAAACAAAAACAAAGACGAAAAACAAACAAAAAAAGAAAAAAACGTATCCATGACTCAAAATAAGCGATAGTTAAAAGAAATTAGTTAAAAAATTATTTACTTCCCACTCAATTGCGGCCAAATTGTTACGTTAAATTCCCAAAACAAAAAAAAAAGACTCCTATATTCCATGTATATTTATTTTCCGGCAACATTTGTGCCTGTAACAACAACAAAGAAAAGGAGATATTATTGCAGCGCTTGGGCATGGATACTGATATTAACGGTACGCATACCTACACATACGAGTATGAATATTTATATATTATTAAATTAGTCTTATATATGAAGTGTTACTTATTTATTGCATATATTTGTGTATGTGTATTTATTTATTTATTTATTTAAAAAATCAAAGAAAATCTGTAATAGAAAACTAAAAAAAAATATATTTAAACAAGACGAAGAGATTTTCAAATAGCCAGCTTGTTCTAGATGTATTACGTAAGTACGTGGAAAGTCGGCGGTCATTTGCTTTTCTAAATTTAAAAGTTTGCGTATGTTCTGAATAAAAATAAATTACCTAAATATATAAAATACAAATAAAATATTAAACGCAAAATAAAACATCTTTTCTACTTAATTTAATAAGCATCCAGCAATGGGCAGGGTGGATATAAAAGGGGCAAGAATAAAAAGGGAACAACAGAATCTCGTATGCGACCAAAAAAGTTCGGTTCGGTTTCGTTTCGCTTAAAAAGTGCATCAAGTTTGGTTTTTGAAAGATGCTTGAATACTCGACATCAAAGTGAACATTTTGTATTAAGAAAGTGACTTTAAAATGCCAAAAATGAAGGAGACTTTCTTAATTTTTTTGTATAGCTATGCTATGGATCTCACAGCTCTGCTTAGATTCGCCAAAAGCGCTGACATCCTACATGATGTCTACTTTCAGTATTCATAGAGGTCGGTCTCCATCTGGTATCGCTAGGAACCAAAAGGTCCTCCTTTTGGTCCTACCATATATTATAGCTTCTACAGCCCAATTAGGTAGAGAGCCTCATACGTCAAACTTTAAACTCGTTTTTCTCGAAACTACTTTTTCCGGCACGGTCAGCATGATAACTCATACAGTTTTTAGCATTAGTTGATGCGGTTTTGTTTTTTAAATATTCGAAAGTATTTTCTCTATAGATTCGATTTTTAATATTTTTATTAAAAAATTTAATAAACATAATTAAAGTGTGACATTAATGACATAAAACGCATACTTTTTTTAAATGCCGTAAATTGCAAAATTTTTCGAAATTCAAAAATCCGGCTCAATAGACTATAACTATTGTACAAATTTATTTTACAAGATTTTTTTTACTTTTTACAGATCCATCAACAGTTCAAGGAGAAATGATGCATACCAACTTTTTTTTCATTGTACTTTGGGTCACGAGATTTTTTATATACTAATTTTTGTAAAGCAAAATTAAAATACATTTTTTTATAAAGCTCAAGTACTTCTAAAAACAGTTTTTATTTAGCGCATTTTTTGCGTTGCTGGACGTATGCAACCCCTTAAAATTATCATTATTCGATAGAATCTTAAGAGATGTGCTGGTAAAATTTTCTTAATAGTGAAATTACAACCCCTGGCAATAGCAGGGCAGTGAAGGTGTGCGAAATTATAAAAATCAATTTGGTAAAGAGAAGTTTTAAAGTAAGTTTTTAAGTAGAGCCCTAATATTATTCTTATACCATTCATGGGCTTTATTTTTTTTTAAATTTCGCTCTTTCGGACAAGTTTTTTCCCCACTTCGGAATCGGTGCGGTGCAGCAGTGGCAATCAATTTAGAATTTGTGCTAAAACACACAGTACTTATGTGCTTGTTGTTGTACTGGTTGAGTATTCCTGCTGAAATATTCGTAATTAGCGACTAGCGCCGTTTTACTACCACTGTTCTCGTGTGATGAGGTCTTGTCCGTTTTTGTTTGTTTTTTTTTTTTTTTTGTTTTTTAAGTCAGATCCATTTCGTTAAATGTCGGAGATTTCATTAATTTTCTGTAAGAAAGGCTTGCCGAAAGAGCGAAGTGTTGCTCTAGCTAGACCTGGACATTCGCATAAATAGTGAAAGAGACTTTCTTTCACTCCTTCCGCTTCACAACTTCTGCAGATGGGATTGAAAGAGAGGTTAAGTCTGGCTGCGTGATCCCCTACATTCCAAAGACCTGTAAGGGAGGCAGTTATACGTGAAATGTTTGGTCGAGAGCTTCCTAACAGATAATTCGTCCTCTGTTTGTTGTACGACGGCCAGGTTTTTCTTGTAGTACTACATGTATTTATTTGCTTCCACTTTCTTTCGGTTAAAGCAGAGAGAGAGTGAAACAATGGATGTTTTCATTGTATTAAAAGGGGTAGCGACTGCCACCGCCTCTGTTATGTCTAGTGCCGAACCTTTTCTTGCTAGCTCATCTGTCATCTCATTACCCTCTATGTTCCTATGACGGGAACGCATATCCGAGTAATTTGAAGCCAATGACCAAGCAGTTCTAGTTCCGTTCTACATTGTGAAACTAGTTTGAATGAAATGGAATTGGAATGTAAGGCCTTCATAGCTTCCTGACATGGCTTCTCTGTGGGAGCTACCAGTTAAGCTAAATGCTCCTCACTGTTACATTGAATTATCACTATAATTTTTAACTGATTTTGTTAATTTGAGTACCCAATGATAGGGTTGAGTTCACAGCTGACATTTTTATACAAGGATGGAAATCAATTATTTTCACCATGATTTTCATAAATTTTCAATTTCTTGTGGTGAGAATCGCTTGCTCTAATCAATACTTACCTCATCTCACTAATCCCATTCGAAAAACAAAAAAAATGTTTTTAACGTTTGATAACTTTTAACATTTTATTTGGATTAAATTTTACGTATGCATGTATGTGTATAATTCAATTTATTTTCTATGATTAAAATTTGTATTTATATGAGGAAATAAACATTCATTACGGACTGAACACAATTTATCAGGTTTGTTAAACGAATGAAATGTTAGTTTGGGAAAATTTTGCGCCATAAAAGACTAATAAAAATATGTTGAAATTTAAAAAAAATTATGAGTAAAGTTTTCGCAATTTTTAAAATATTATTAACCATATAAAATTGGAGAATTTACAGCCAAGGTTGGAAAACGATATTGAAAAGAAATTTGAAGATTTAAGATTTTAAACGAATATTTAAAAACAACATAGTGACGTCAGTATTTCCATTCATAGCTTTTGAAGAAAGTCTACATAACTTAACAAAAAAGTTTGCTTATGAAGTATGAAGTATGAAATATGAAGTATTTCAATATGTACATACAGGGTGGTCTAAACACAAGTTTCTTCTTGCACTATATTATTATGCTTACAAGGTCCAGTTAATGGCATCGTAACTGACGACGAATCTCGAATTTATTCATAAGAGTTGGAAACAAAACAGCAATGGACAGTAGGGATGTGCCAAGACGAGTTTGATCCAACAAAAGTTGTTCGCGGAAGAGGCGTTTCAAAGCAAATGGTCGTCTGTTTTTTTCAGAAAATATAGTCATTTCGCAACTTTATCACTAGTGAATATTAAACAAGTTAATTCGGAGTGGTGCACAACCATCTTCTGTTTGTCAGAAGTTTTCGCTGAATTAAGGAAAACTAATCACCCCAGACGAAGCGTCTTTTACCAAGGCAATGCGAGCTCTCAGGTATCGGCTCACACAAGACAGTTTTTGAGCACTCAAAAGACCGAGTCCATGGATCAACCGCCTTACAGCCCTAATTTGGCGCTTAATGATTGCTTTTTGTTCCCGCACTTTAAAAATAAAATGCGAGATCAACGTTTTCCAACACCTGAAGAAGCTGTGGAAGTCTTTAAACAGCTCGTTTTGGAGGTATTCACTTCTGAGTGGCAAAAGTAAGTTAATTCAAAAATTAATTTCAGCGAATGAGGAAGTGTTTTGACTTTCAAGGTAAATATTTTGAAAAACAATAAAGCGTTTTTCGTAATTATTTCATTGTGTTTTCATTATTGATTGCAAAATATAAAATGACACCCTCGTATCAGCTCCGCTTGTGCTTCGGATACTTTTTTATCGCGGGGATAAAGGTCGGTCGAAAGCAATTTCGACTCTTAAATCGAATACCTGCCGAGCCATTCGTTAGATAGAGCCAGCTGGGACTTGGAAAATTTATTCAATATAAATAATGGTATTGTTTGCTCTTTTTAATCATGCCATAATATCTGTTGTCGTATGGAAAAACAGCTTAAGAGGTTTATCCCGGTTTGATATGTCGAAAAAATCAATTTTTTCTCATAAGTTTATTCCCAAAAATAATAATAATACTTAAAGCCTTTGAAAAATTACTTCAATTAAGGACCACCTGTTCGTGAGTTTAGATTTAAATTTGCGTTTGACTGCGTGAACACGTGACAAACGTCTGAAACCATGCTTTTTAACAGATTCGATGTTATCTCAAAAACAGTTCAAATCGATTGCTTTGAATGCTAACCTTGAATATTTATATGGGAGATGTATTGCCATCGAAAATAGTGCAAATTATTCCGAGTAATTTTATCGTAACAAAATTGTTCCACAGTTTCCCAGATTAAAATGCTTTACGGTTTTTTGATTTCTGATAAGCCAATCGACTGTAATAAGGCATGGTGAAATGATTTTAATTGTGTGCTCTTTCGACAGACCGTTATTCGACTCTGAGCGAATTTGACAGAATCAGCTGATGGGCTGACGCCTCTTGGGATATGTTCACAAGCAAAAACTTAAGATTGTGCCGGTGGTATACGAAAAAAATCAACCAATGACACTTCGTTGCCGTCTGGACAACGACTGATTGGACAATGGTGTGAATATGTGTGAAATGATCGTGCATAATTCGGCTACCGAATCCCCAAGTGACGTGGCAGCCAAAGTTCCCCACACAATTTTATTTTTCACCATAGTTAAAGGGCAAATCTGGTGAGTCTAGCATCGCTGGTCATCAGGGAAACCGTCGACAAACTCTTCTTCGCTATACGTAGTAGCAAGGATGATAGATACCAGGTTTGCTAATTAGGTATGGTGAAAAAGAATATTTTTGAGTGTACTTTGGATTCTACGTCATTCGTTTCGTGTTTCACAAAATTTAGCTTTGGCTTAGTGCAACACAAAACGAATGACGTCGGTATATCTGTCAAATTCGCTCAGAGCCGAATAACGGTCTGCTAGGTAGTACACCTCTAAAAATCTTTTCACCAAACATAGTAGGTGCCTTTGGCGTGGGGTGAAATACATTTGAAGTTTTCCGCGTTTTGTTCAATTTAAATTCACAGCATAAGTTTTTCTTCGAGCTAATTAGAAAAAAATCGCATTATTTTCTGATAGAAAACGTTATGGCCGAGATAACTCTGTTCTCCAAATTTATTAACTTTACGAAAGGGAATGTTTGGCTTCAAAATTTACTCGATAGGTGTCGTTGTGACCGAGATATCTCCAAAAATACTATTTATGAACCGATTTGGCCCAATTCAATAAATGTAATCTTCTTATTAAGTCATAAATAGGGAAATAGTAACCGATACTCCAAATGCTTAGTATTACTAGCCACACTAGATATTAGAAATGCTTTCAACAGTTTAAGTTGGGACGACGTAATTGATCGCGTGCCCTTATACGAAACCCGAGAAGGATGCAAGACTAAAAAAATAACAGCAACACGGCCCAAGGATCAACACTTGGACCTGAACTTTGAAATATAAGCTACGATGAAATCCTTCGAATAGAGATGCCTGAGGATGTGCATTTAGTGGGATACGCAGATGACATTGCAGCTGTAATAATCGCTCGAAACGCTGACGAAGCCAAAAGGAAAGTAAATCAGGCGATGATCCGTGTTCAGACATGGCTAGAGGACCATAGACTAAAGCTGGCCACAGAGAAAACAGAGCTAATCCTTCTAACCAACAGGCGCATCCGATTAGAAGTAGATATATAAGCACTCGACAAAAAGAGTGCTCAACTACCTAGAAGTGCAATTAGACACAAGGCTAACTTACTGGGCGCACATAAATGATGCTGCCACAAGAGCGGCATGTTAAGTAAGCTCATGGCTAACCTTTGAGGTCTAACGCAGAATAAGCGAAAACTTTTAATGAACACGACGAACTCGATTTTTTTATACGGATGCGAAATATGGGCAGATTCGCTAAGGGTGCAATGCCGGCGAAAAACTCTGCAATCTGTTCAACGCACCTGCGCTCTCAGAGTGGCTTTTTCATACAGAACAATGCTGCTTCAGATAGCGGTTTTCGTTATCAGCAGAGCCATCCCTATAGATATTCTAGCATAAGAGCGCAAGCGGAGATGGCAGGCAAAAATCTCATGAACTCCAGTACCACGCTTCTCCGATATTAGAATTCAAACGCGCACACTTTGGCAGACAAGATCGAACTCTGAACGGGGCGGTGGATGGACAGCGAGACTAATAAACGATCTAAAAAAGTTGGGTAGAAAGAAAGCACGGTGAGGTTAACTATTAGCTCACACAGTTTGACATGGGTCCTTTCGCAAGTATTTTTGGCGAATGGGAAAAGTGAGCCTACCAAACTGCATATATGGAGATACTGAGTCTGATAATGCGGAGCACACCTTCATTAAATGCAAGAGGTGGAACATAGAGAGAACAGCTGTGCAACGAGCCATTGGTACACCGGAAGAAATAATCGAGAAAATGATGATAGACGAAGAAAAATGGAATGCCGTCGCAAATTTCGTGGAGGATTTTATCCAAAAACAGAAGCGCGAAATGGAAAGTTATGCTGAAGAGCATTGAGCATGGGTGTCTCAAAACAGGCGTGTAAGTAAGTGCCCTTCTTAGGACGCCGTCTTGGCCCTCTACCTCGAAGCAATGCGGAAGCAGTCCCGGGGTGGAGGGAAACATCCAAGAGAAGAGGAGGGATATTTTTAGTGGAATCACTACACACGTAGTAGCGACGGTGATTATATGGGGTGAAGGCACTTTTAACCCACCCTCACCGCCAACAAAAAAAAAAACAAAAATAAAACGGCTACGTTGGCTGGGACATGTCGTTTGAATGGATATCGGTATTCTCTGCGGTACCAGCTGGTGGTAACAGAGGAAGAGGAAGACCTCCTCTACATTGGAAAGGTCAGGTAGAGAAGGACTTGGCTTCAGTGGGTGTGTCCAATTGGCGCCGGTTAGCACGAGAAAGAAACGACTGGCGCGCTCAGCCAAAATCTCGCAAGCGGCTATCGCGCCAATCAAGGAGAAGGGTGAGTTGCACCTGCAATTGTAGTAGCCACAAAAAAAAATGGTGCAAACTGGCTCATACTCCGATGTTTTTCATTTTTTCATTTGATATTATTTAGAAAAAAACTTGTATTTAGTCCCATATTCGAATTCAAAACAAACAAAAAAATCGGATTTTTCAAATTCTTACTCATAAGTATCCATGTATACAATATACTGCTATTATTTTTGTTTTTGTTTTATTTTGGTTTTTGTTTAAATTCACATTTATATATGTATTTAATATTTTTGTATTTTTTTATTCGTAGCGCAAAAATTCATAAGACTTTAGTTAACATTCGCAATAACAATTTGACAAATACATTTTTTTTCGATGCAACTTCAAAACTTTGTGGCTTTGCTTACTTATAAATATATTTATATGTGTATGTTTGCGTATACGCTGTGTGTGTATTAGGCGTTTTGGCTTTACTGAAGTTGCAATTGAAAAAGTGGCGAATTTAGCTACGCTATAGCAATGTTTAACGGTTTAAAATTTTATTTAATTTTAATTTTAATTTTTGTTTTTGGTTTTTCTATTTTTTGTTTTTCACTTTGCTTAAATTTTATATTTTATTGTAAATAATTAGCGTTTGATATTTGACGATTCACTGCTTCAACATCGTATTTTTAGCTTTTATTTTCTGTTGAGCGGCAAATTGCAGTTACTCTCTCATATTACTGTTTCATGTGCATGTGCCTAGGCATGTGCCCTATGCAATGGGCACATTAACGTTCTCTGTGCCTAGCATGCGCCTAAAAACACACACCACTTAAAATTGTTTTGGCAAATTAAAGTCTACCACTTACACTTGGCATAAGCGGGCGACAGGTATGCAGTGCCCAGCTTTGAGAGCGCTTTTTTTTTTATTTTTTTTTTGTGATATTTCTATTTTTCCTGTTTAAGTATAACTTAAACAAATAACGCTGCCATATGTATTTCTTTTATATATCTAATTTTTGCTTATCAACTTTCTATACTTCCAGTAAAACATCCATACACTGATCTTTGGAAACACACTTATTTACCTACGGTTATTGTTTTTATTTTAATAATTTCCACAACATTCAGCAAGACTATATAGACTTTCATATTTTATGTATGTATGTACGTAACGAAATTTCAAAAATCAGCGAAATTCGCATGCAATTTTCTACTATACCTACAAAAATTTTTTTTTTCACAAAATTATTTCATTCGAATTTTGTATATTATGCAAATTTTGTCTTTTACGAAACCTCAAATTGTAATTGTTGTAAAAATATCGTTTGAAAATGTGCATACTTGAAAAAATTTGTATTCGATGTGAGAACTTGCGTATTCAGTTTAACTGTAAACTGAACTTTGTGCGTTCGTCGTTTCACACGCTTGTGTTTATTGCATAATTTCCTGGTTTTCTTGTTCATTGACTTGCATTAGAATTAACGGGTTTTGCAATAGCGGTATCCTACCTTGGAACTGTCATAACGGTTGGGTTGTTCACGAATATGCAGAGTCAAAAATGTTGAAACTTTTAAAATTACCTAAAATTGGGTTCAGCGGGGGTGCAGTATTTGAAGCGGGGTCGTGTTAGCGCATATGGAAGAAGCCTTGGGAGAACTATCATGAACACCTATAGACATGTATTTCTTGAACAAGTATGACCCATGGCCACCAGCGTCTTTTTATTGAAGATATTTTAGCAAATAAAATGGACTGGTAATCTTGGTGACTTCTGACTTAAGTCAGAAAGAAAATATCTAAATGTTTATATTTCGTGCTCTTATTCTGGTTTTTGAATATCTTTATTTGGGCCAATTGAAAATACCTATTAGCTGCCGAAAAGTAGAAAAATTTGTTGCGTAGCTTAGGCGTTCAGATAGTTATAGAGACAATTCCCTGAATGGTAACTCCTAAAACACTCGGGCTAAAAAGCCCATTGCATTCGAAGCTCTAAAAAGTAAATGGGTTGATAGTCAAGGATAATAGGAGAGAAGTGACAGAGAGAAAGAGATAGGATAGAATAGAGACAGATGCAGATATAGCGAGTTCTGTGAGAATTTCGCAGATTCTTTGCGAAATCTGAAAACATCCTCCAATTTGAGAGAACGAATTTTACCCATTATCCTGACATCGCAACTCAAAATTCGTAGTCTTGCTCTAGCAAAAGTAGGTCACTCACAGAGAAAATGCTTAGTGCTAACCGCCTCCTCTATACAAGACAGGCATATTGGGTTCTCAAATATTCCAATGGCGGTCATATGCTAACCCCATGGATTGTGTCCTTTAATAATACCGACCATCAACCGAACGTCTTTCCTTCCAAGTTTTAGTAGAAAGTTTGACAGTTTTCTGTTCGGATTTGTCACAAAACACTTTGCAGTTCTGCAGCGTTCTAGACCGGACCATCGCTCTTTATGTAGTTTGCACACATAATCGCTGATTCAATTCATGATTCCTGTGGAACTGATTCCGATTATTGGTTCTGGCCCTTGGGGGGGAACCGCTGATCCACGGTTGGCTAATTCATCGGCAAATTCGATTCCTTGAACACCGAAGTGTCCTGTTTTGTCTTGCGAAAGAATTAAGAACTTCTTCTTACATTCTTGAACAATTTTTGAGGTTTGCTTCGCGTTCTCCAGGGCCTTCAGTGCAGCCTGACTGTCACTGAAAACTCCAATCTGTTTCCCGCTCCATCTCCACTCGATTATCCATTCGGCTACTTTCAGGATGGCAAAAATTTCCGTTTAGATAACAGTTGCCATTTCCCCCATAGCATAGTGACACTTATTAGTACTATTTCATTCTTGGACCCATCGGTAAAGAAAATATCCGTCAAACCTCCCTGAATGCTCCAATGGTCACACAATGGAAATCTGACATCAAATTTCCTTCCAAATGAAACTATGGGTATCAGGTGGTCTTTAGGTGTCAAAAATAGCTTAGATAGCAACTTAAAGATTTCTCTGTGTCTTCTTTCCTGTTGTATCTTAAGATCCAAGGAGAGCAAATCAAGCATAACATTTAGGGCATCGCCAGAGGCTGTACTCATGGCATCCGTGACGCATAAACATACGCTTCTTTGCAGCCTGTATAGTTCCCGCAGTGTGGACTTAACCATGCTCTGTCGGGACCAGACCACAGAGGCGTAAGTGATGATTGGCCTGGTAAGTGCTGTATATATCCATAGGATCACAGCAGGTTTCAGACCCCAGGTTTTACCAAGGTCTCTGCGGCATTGCTGAAAAATTTTCTAGTACAGCAGGACTACAACAGAAGTCTACGATCGTAGAAAAAATATAGGAAGCCGTATTGGAAAATCGTTAATTGACTGAAAGAGATTTAGTAGAAGCCCTAGGCATCTTATTGGGCATTGTAAGCCATATTTTGACTGAAGTATTGTTTAAGTTTCAGAAAGCTGTATGGAACAAGGGTTGCCGCATTCGCTAATAATGGAACAAAAACACATTCGAATGAGACTTTCTCTGCAAAACATTTAGAAAGTTTTCGAAAGAATAAAGTGGATTTCGTGCGTCGATTCATCACTATGGATGAGACTTGGCTTGAAAAAAAGGCTAAAGAGTGGTGTAAACCCGGTTCTTCAGCTCCGAAATGAGTACGAGTCCAGAAATCGGCCAAGAAGTTGGCAGCATGAGTTTTTTGGGATGTGAAAGGAATTTCGTTTGTGGGTTACTGGTAGAACAATAAATTCTGAATATTATTGTAAGCTTTTAGACCAGCTGAAGGAAAAAATTCGTGGAAAAAGACCCAGTTTGCAAAAGAAAAAAAGTATTTTTCAGGACAATACCCCGCGCCAGAAGAGCATTTTGACAATGGCTAAAATTCATGAATTCAACTTCGAATTTTTAAAGTATCCACCGTATTCCCCAGACTTGGCCTTTAGCGTCTTCCATCTGTTTCCAGACCCAAAAAAATGCATGCGTGGAAAACGTTTTTCATCAAATACTGAGGTCATAACAGCTGCAGAAGCGTATTTTGCAGACCTTCCAGATTCTCACTTCAGGGATGGAATTCATAAATTGGAATCTCGTTAGAAAAAGTGTTCTGATATTCAGGGAGACTATGTTGAAATACATCGAGAACGTACTACGAAAAAAAAGATTGGCCTCGACAAAGTGCAACATAGCGAAGGCGCACAGATAGAGGCACAAGAAGACGAGCCCAGGAGGGACGAGCAGGAAAGCTGACTACAAATATGGTGGACCCAGACTTGGGTGAATAGAATTGGTCCCTTATGGATGCCGTTCTGTGCCCTCCTGAAGTGATATAGAAAGCAGTCCCGGGAAGGGTGTCTCCCCAGACCACGCGACGCAGTAGACGACGGTCGCTGTAAGTGCGAAGGCATTTTGAACCCTACCTCACCCACCAGAAAAAAAAGTTGAATAATAAAGTGTATTGAAAACCATAAAACCGCGCTTTTCTTATTGAATGCCAAAACTTTTTGAACAACCTAGTATTTATTTTTTAATATATTTTTTAGCTATAATAATGGTTTTTATTGAGAAATATCTGAATTTCTACAACATTTTTGACGTGATAACGTCTTATAATTCGATTTAACAGGCTGCACGCACGAAAAAATGTGTCGTTACCTTGCTCATTAGTGTTACCTTGCTCATTGCCGTTACCTTGCTCATTTGTCGTTACCTTGCTCATTGCCGTTACCTTGAATGAACTGCAAGCGAAAGCGCGGAACGAACGACAAAGCAAACAAAGCAAACGAACGGCAACGTTCGACATCTTGCTCTCTTCTACTTAAGTGAGCGTATATATGTATGTATATGCGCATATGTACAATACATATATAAATTCACGTATTTGTATTTGCATATGCCTTCATATTGATTATTATTAATTTGATTCACTTGAAGAATTTAAAATAAAACCAAGTTTGTTAATAATACCTGTTGTTTTAATGTTATTATTATTATTTTTTTATTATATCTGAAGGAAAAAATGTATGGTACAATAATATTTACCACATACCTTATAAGATATGTTCTATACTAATATACATATGTATATAAACATGCATATACATATACAATTTCGCGCAATTTTCAAAAAGAACAAATCTATATGTAAAGATGCATACAAATCATATGGACATATCAAATATACGAATCTATTCCGTACGCAAGAAAATGTAAGCTAATGTGCTTGAACTGCAAGCGAGAGCGCGGAACGAACGACAAAGAGCACAATCGGCCCCCGCGTTCGGCAACGTTCGACATCTGGCTCTGTCCTACTTGTGTGAGCATATATATGTATGTATATGTATGTATATGCGCATTTGTATATAAATTCACATACTTGTATTTGCATACGCCTTCTTCCTGTGTGCATGGTAATGAACCATTTCTCTATTGAGAATAGGACGATGATAGAAAAGGTAGGAAAGGAAAGGGAGTGTTTCGAGTGTAAAGTGTCTTGAAAAAGGCAAATCGATGATGGTGCCTCTTAGTGTTGTTGACTTATTAACGTCTGATGCACAATCGAAATTGAAGATATCTTTCATGAATTTGATAAATGTTTCGTCATTTTTCACGTTTGTTTAAATGTAACTTGACCTATTCCATTGCAATTCCATTTACCTCCTCCTCTATATCCATACAAAATATCTACCAAACAAATAAAATTAAAATTTTGTTTTGAAAATTGCAACCATTCCATCAATATTTTCTTATGACGTTGTCACGTTAAACTATCGTCAGTAAACCGACTTTACAGACAACCTCTTTTTTTTTAGAAGTTTTGATACAATTTTCTATGAATTTTAATTATTTTTTAAGCAATCTGGTGATCGCAGCTGTCGGCATTCTTTGATGACCTGGCGTGGGTGATTGTGGAATGGTTACACCAAATCATTTGCTTAATTTACTGTCTTCGAAAAATCATAGCTAGTGACGCAGGCAATGAGAGAATTGTTAAAGTCCCATGTAAACGCCAAGTTAGCAAATGACGGAGTCATATTTGTTGTTTTTACCAATGACAGTTTAAAGGTAGGATCCACTTATTCAAACACCCTATATGAGACCATTTCACAGTTCTTTGTATTAAGCACCAAATTTGTGCTGAGTAAAAATCCCAAAAACGTTTGATTGAGTAAATTTTTTTTACACTTTTTTCTACTCGAAAATGTTGAAATGATTTATATTTTGAATTATTCGTATTATTTCTTAATTGTGGTTCTTAGTGCTAATTGACTGGAATCGTTGCGTTTGTATTCGTGCTTTGCAAATATTTTCAAAAGTATCTGCCTGTACTACCCGACACGTGATTACTCTCACGTAAATTTTTTGTATGTTGAATGGTTGAATGTTTGATTACGGTGAAAATTTCAACATAGGAGAACGACGTGTTTAGGTATCTGTGGCCTCTCCATACATTTCAACGCTTATAAATTAAAAATTGAAAACTTTTGAACTATTTTGAAACTTTTTCTAATTTAAAACGTCATTTGGGAAAGTAAAAATTAACACGTTGAGTGCCATACGGCTTTGACTAAAATCGTCACCAGAGGCTAGGCCGCTTTATGGTTAGAAATGTGTGTGTGAAAGAAATACAGTCTGTGTCAGAAGAAAAGAACTGTTTTTTGTTTTCTTGTAACGTCTATATTTTGTTCTGCTTTTTGCTGCATAATAGTCCCACTCAAGGGCTACGACGCTAGTGCTAACTCAGGATAGTGTCGTTCAAAGCTTTCCCGTAAACGCAAATAAAGTAAAATGAGTGAGAAGTACGCGAAGCGTTTCGATGTGGTATTTTTATGCATACATTCGAAAGGGCCGAAATTATCTTACGCTGCAGCTGCAAAAGTGATTAAAAAATCAAAAAAGTTTGTTGTGATGTGGAATCAGCGGTATAGATACATAGGTAGGTGAAATGGTTGAAGTGCCAGTCTGGCGCTCCTCAAGTAGTACTAAAGCGCCGTTTTTATGAGACCTCCGCCAACAGGCAGATATCTACAGCCAGCCAGAGCTGTTGATGTAATGGAGGATATTGATGGGATTTAGGGTGGCGCACTGCCCCAAGCTGTTGAAGAAAGGAGCACCCAGTGACCTTAGTCGTCTAAAGTGTTCAACAGTCTTCTACTCTGAAAGGTTCCCACAGCTTCTTGCTTAAACTGTAAGCCCAGCTTTCCGCGTGTGATCTTTCAATGACCGGTAAACACAGCTACGAGTTTGGAAATTGAATGGCGAGGAGTCCAAATGACTTTCTGAGTCCTTCGTATAAGGTCCATCAGCGGTACAAGCGGCAAGTGTAAAAAAATGTTGATGACTTCTCCGAGCGCGTCTTGAAGCAAGTGACGACAAAAAAGCAGGATAAGGTAATCGTCCAACCTTTTAAGCGGGAC
The DNA here is from genome assembly GCF_027943255.1 of Anastrepha obliqua. NCBI lineage: Eukaryota > Metazoa > Arthropoda > Insecta > Diptera > Tephritidae > Anastrepha > Anastrepha obliqua. Next base: position 23,936,905 of record NC_072893.1, on the reverse strand, counting down.
CCTTCTCTGTGACTACACCAATCACGATCAGTTCTTGCTAAAAGGGAATAGATGTGAGTATCAACACCATCGAACGTCGACTGAAGGAGGCGAACATATCCTACCGTTTCACATCGTCAAAACTACTGCTCTCAGGAAAACACATTGAGCAACAACAAAACAAGAAAAAGTATTGGACTGGCCTTCCCCGTTCCCAGACGCCAGCCCCATTGAAAATGTGTGGAGAACTATGAAGATGTATCTTGCCGCAAGGCCAGTCCACGATTCAAAGCAACTCGTGCATCAAGTTTGCAAAATCTGGTCCTCTTTGTCGACGAGCTACGCAGAAAAGCTGGTTCAACGCATGAAGAAGATGCCAGGATATACTATACGATGGAGACTAAACGGCTTATTGAGTGATTGCGACTCGTAGTTTTGAACATACTTGCATGTAAAAAAAATTGAAATAAATATCTTTTAAACTGCATGAATAATCGCGGTTTCTTTTTTCTGACACAGACTGTAAATATTGATTTCTTTGCCATCTCCAATCTGTAGCATTGCTTATTTTGAATTTTACAAATGAGTTTTTTAACAAGGACTGATAATTGGCGATGAAAAATGGGTTGTTTACAAGCCAGTTGGCCAGGTGAGCCAACTCAAACAACATCAAAAGCAGGTTTTCTTATCGACGAATCGAAAAAGTCTTGTATTCCATCATGACAATGCAAGGCCACACACATCTTTGGCCACTCGGCAAGAATTATTGGTGCTTGGTTGGGATGTTTTGCCACATCCACCATATAGTCCTGATCTTGCACCATCTGATTACTTTTTGTTTCGATCTTTACAAAACTCCTTGAATGGTAAAATTTTAATAATTCTGATGATGGCAAATCGTACCTAACTCAGTTTTTTGCTGATAAAAACCAGAAGTTTTATGAACGCTGGATTCTGATGCTGTCTGAAAGATGGCAAAAGGTCATTGATCAAAATGGGCAATACATTACAGAATAAAGTTATTTAGTTCCATGAAAAAATTGTCTTTGATTTTCTCAGCAAAATCCGCAATTACTTAGTTGCCAACCCAATAGTAAGAAATGTGGAGAGTTTCCAAAATGTTAAACAAAATAACAGGTTATGAGATAAATTCAGTCTTCATTCTGGGTCTACGCAGCATAAACCTTTTGCGTTCGCTAATGAAAGTAATAGAGTGTCGGGCGGTACCACGAGGTAGATAATATAAAAGGTGGCGCCTTCTGAAAATCGCTACTTTGTTCTCGGTAAATTTCACGATTGAGTGACGTCAGACTTCTTTGCGTGCGAGTTATTCCCACATTTTTGGTCTCGACTCACTTACTCACTTCTTCCTCTTCTTTTCATTTGCTTATTTTCCGTACTGACGTCACGGCGCATCTGGTATTCTGTCATTCTTACTGCACATCCATCTATACCTTACTTACATCTATTTTACACAACATTTTGGTTTTTTTTTAACATGGCCTAAAATTTCTTTCTTATCAAATAAAACAAGTTTGATATGTTCTTTATAATATTTCACACGAAAAAATCAATACACATTTTGCATTCTCAAAACGTTTTAAATCTACAAATTTGTGTTTTTTACCAATATTTTTTATAATTTTGTGTTTTTATAATTTTGTATTATTTACCAATATTTTTTTTAATTTTGTATTTTTATAAGTTTGTATTTTTTACCAATATTTTTTTTTTAATATTTCAGATATTTTCAGATTTTAACTTGACATGTTTAACAGTCTTAAAAATTGTAGTAAATAACTACTTTTTATCTATTTTTTTTTAAGTCTACAGCGTTTTTCAAAATAATTTCTTTGACAACTACAACAATGGCGTTGTGTATTGCAAGTAAATAAATTCATCGACGAATGGAAGTCTGAAAAGTTGAAGTCTGCCAGAAAGACGTATTTTACAGGAAATTTAAGTGGGAACGCCACTGTGAAAATTGAAAAAAATTGATTTTTTTTGCATAAATTGTTAGTATAACTACTCAAGAAAATGTGGTAATTCGCTTTATTCCTCATTCTATGTGCACTTAAATGAGCGCCCGTTGGTTCGGCCCCGTAGCGCTTACGATACGATGCTTTATTTCAAACGCGTTTTTCTCGAAACGACTTTTTTTGATACGGTGGCAACGATTTCTCGAAGACTAATGAACCGATTTAAATTTTTTTTCAAAATTTTTGTTATCGCATTGGCTATCCTTGTACCTAGCCGATTTTCAAAATTTTGAAAATAACAACTTTTTTGGGCCTGTTGCAAATAAAAAAAATGGTGAACAACGCACATCGAAATTCAAATAACCACCATTTTGTAAAAAAAAAAAAAAACGGCTACGTACAACGATAGCCACTATTGTGTAGATTAATAAAATTTTTGGTTTTTTGATTTCAGATGATTATTCATTGCTGTATCGCTACCACCAGATGACGTCCTTTTTTTATCTCGTTACGTTTATTTACATAGTTTAATATATATATTTATAATAAATTGCCTTTTGTGCTCGAATAATAATTCCTACTTACAAAAAAAAAAAAATCCCAAAAATCGATTATTTTTTGACCCCCCACAGTGGCGTTCCCCCTTAAACAACAGCCTGACTATAAAGCACAAAGTTGAGACCTGTCGGCAATTTTTTTGGCCCCTAACTATGTACATACTTGAGGCGTAGACAAATACAAAGTTTGAGCTCGATCGGTTTAGGTTTGGTGGATCTGACGTGAGATTGAAAATGAAAAATAAACTTTTTTTAGCAAAATATGGTTTTTTTCTAAATGCTATTTAACCACAAATAGAGATTTTTTAAATTTAATTTAATTTTATTCTTAATCTAAACAAATGGTAGTTACGCACAAACGCACTCGGCTACGACCATCATTCGGCAGTTCTGTAAGCATTACAAAATAATTACGATAATAGAACTTGTCCTTCAAGCAGCCATCTTAGCTCTCAAGTCACCTATAACCAATTTAAAAAAAAAACTGAATGCTTTAGTGCGCCGGATAGACATCACTCTCATCTGGGTACCTGGCTATGGCAACATTGAAGGAAATGAGAAAACTGACTGACACTAACAAGACAGTGGACATCCAATAACGAATTCGAAGCGGTAGAAATAGGCTATCCCCAAGGAGTGCGCAAAAGCGAAATCTTTTCGCTTTTCGAGAGGCAGGCCGTTGGCAGATGGACTAACACGGATAACTGTAAAATAACTAAACGACGAGTTATTTAGAAACCCACGAGCAGACATATGCAAGAGAGATGGGGTAGCCATACAACAATAGATGTAGAAGCTGCAATCAAGAAGAATCTAAGGAAACAGTCTTTCACCATCTGTGTGAGTGCCCAAGTCTGGGGGCTCTACGACATGGACTGCTGAGGAATACTCTATGGTCAAATTGAAAAAAAGAAAATAGACGACTTAAGCACATTTAAAAATAAAATAAATAATTGGCGCGTACACTTCTGTTAGGTGTTTGGCCGAGCTCCTCCTCCTATTTGTGGTGTGCGTCTTGATGTTGTTCCACAAATGGAGGGACCTACAGTTTCAAGCCGACTCCGAACGGCAGATATTTGTATGAGGAGCTTTTTCATGACAGAAATACACTCGGAGGTTTGCCATTGCCTGCCGAGGGGCGACCGCTATTAGAAAAATGTTTTTATTTATTAATTTTGCTTTCACCGAGATTCGAACCAACGACCTCTCTGTGAATTCCGAATGGTAATCACGCACCAACCCATTCGGCTACGGCGGCCGCCAAAGCACATTTGTACTCAAATTAAATTGGCTCGATCCGGGATACGTGGGTATCGCGGATAACGAGATCTCTGACTCTTTAGCTACAATGGGTTCCGCACCAAAATGGGCTGAGGCTAACTTTTTTGGCCCGGAGACCGTTCTGCCACTCCCTTCTGCAGCCATCAAAGCCACGGTTAGCGAATGGGTTACTCTAACCCACAAGCAAGCTTGGCAGACAGAGAGAGGCTGCAGATGGACAAAACTGATATTATCTGTCATGTCCGACCGACTGTCGCAGTTCCTCCTGTAACTAAGCAGAGGGGACTGTAGGAGGCTGGTTGGACTGATGACGGGCCACTTTCTATGGTCAAAGCACATGGAAAAGGTTGGCATCTCAGGCAGTGCACTCTGCCCAGCATGTGGATAGGAGGATGAGACGGCGGAGCACTTTCTGTGCATCTGCCCAGCTTTCGCTCGAATCAGGCTTGAGGTCTTTGGCACTGATGTGTTAAGAAGCGACCACTTTGGCTCCTTGGCACCACAAGATCTACTCAGATTTCTTCGGAGGTCGAGTAGATTTAAAGAAAATTAAAAAGGGAATCCGAGTGCAGTAAAATGGACTTAATCGTGTTAGTCTGTCACTACAAAAAAAAAAAAAATTGCCTCGACTAATAAAAAGTAGTGCCTCTACAAGTGGTGTATCAAAATGGCATCTTTTTTGCTAATTGGGTCTCGGCTGTGTCACTTAGGCAACATCTCCACCACCAGAACTGGTCCTGAACACTATTAATTCGTACCCTACGATTTCTTCTTACATACACCCTGTTGCAAAATTATAAACATACCACTTTCCTCTATATATGTAAATACAGTTCATGCTACAACAAAAACCTTCTTAATGCTTTATATTCGGATTAATTCTCATAATACTTTAACTACTGACTTCTAGCTACACATATTTTTTCTGCTTCTTCTTAATATTTATTTGATAGCGCATATTTTATTTATCTATGGTAGTATATTTCTTTAATATTTTTTACATTAAAAGTAATGAACACCATTTTTTTCCAAATTCGTCGTACAACATTCAACTTTTTACAGTTTAACCACATTACAAACTAAAACGTGCAGAGCTCTCCAACAACAAAATTATATTCAGTTATACATACTTACATTGAGTAACGCGAGAGTAAAAGTAGTACATTTATTATATTTATATAACTCACATCGTAAAAGATTTTTGGAATATCGCACATTATTAAGGTGAAATATTCGAACTCTAGAATTTTTACCTAAAATAACGCCCTGATGTGTCAGAAATTTAATTTATGGTGAGACATTCGATTTGTTCATGAAGCAAATAATTATCAAGTCTGGTGTTCATGTATCCAAGAAACTTGCAAAGTAGGGGAAAGTGAGAGCAAAATGACATTCCCGTTTGAGGGGAAGCTGCAAGTTTTTATCGAATAAAAAAAAACCAAAACAAGTAAAGAATTTGCAAGTGAGAAAAACAGCTGATCGCAAAGTAAAAATAAACACGAATTAAAATTAGCCAATTGAGTAAAAGCTCTAAATTTAAATAAAAATTGTGATTGAAATGGTGAATGTTAACAAATATATTTTAGACAAAACAAATAGAAAGTATTGAGGGTATCCTTCGCGTTTTATGCTTGTACTTCTTGGTTATTAACTAATTTGGGGGAAAGAAATGAATTATTTTCTTGGTAGCTGGCTGCAGTGTCATCATCGATATCTCGTAAAGTATCGATCAAACAATTTCAAGTTTATGCTCGTTGACAAGGTGACATTTCACACTAAAACAATTACTTTGCTGATAGCAAATGGCCGCAAATGTTTTCGGAAAATCTGGTCATGTCGCAACTGAGTGGTACACAACCATCTTCTGTTTGCCAGAAGTTTTCGTTGAATTAAGGAAAACTAAACGCCACAGACAAATTATTCTTCACCAAGTTTTTGAGCACTTAATAGATTGAATTAATCCGCCTTATAGCCCTGATTTGGCGCCTAATGATTTTTGCTTTTTATGCCTGAGGAGGCTGTTGAAATCTTTAACAAGCTCCTATTGGTGGTATCTCCACTTCTGAGCGGCAAAAGCGCTTCGAAAATAATAATTATAAAAGGTCAACCCAAAGTCCAACCAAAGATTTTAAAGAAATTAAGAAAATGCTAACTTAAAACAAAAAAATAAAATAATATAAATAAAAAAACAATAACTACAAAAAATTTTAAAAATGAGTGAAGATCTAAAAATGTTACTAAAATAAAATAAAAACTTAAAATAAAAAAAAAAGTTAAAGAAAGTGAAGATCTGAAAATGCTACTCTTCGAAAAAAAAATCAAAGAAAAAAAAAAATAAAAAAAAAAATAAAAAAAAATAAAAAAAAATGAATAAAAAAATTTAAAAAATTTTATAAAGTGAAGATCTAAAAATGCTACTCTTCCAAAAAAAATCAAAAAATATATAAATAAATAAATAAAAAAAAATAAAAAAAAAAATATTAAATAAAAAAAAATAAAAAAAAAAATATTAAATAAAATAAAAAATTAGAATAAAAGAAAAAACCGTTAAATAAAGTGAAGATCTAAAAAATGCTACCCTTCAAAAAACCGAAAAAAAATTAAAAAAAAAAACAAAAAATAGAAAAAATGAATAATAAAATTTTAAAAATGTTAATATATAAAGTGAAGATCTAAAAATGCTACTAAAATAAAATAAAAAATTAAAATAAAAAAAAGTTAAATAAAGTGAAGATCTGAAAATGCTACTCTTCGACAAAAAATCAAAAAATCAAAAAATACATAAATAAATAAATAAAAAAAACAAAAAAAAAAATTAAATAAAATAAAAAATTTAAATAAAAGAAAAAAATGTTAAATAAAGTGAAGATCTAAAAATGCTACTCTTCGAAAAAAAATATCAAGGAAAAAAAAAATAATAAAATAAAGATTAAAACCAATTTTTAAAATTTTATAAAAATACTACTCTTCGAAAAAAAATCAAAAAATACATAAATAAATATATTTAAAAAAAAAAATAAAATAAAATAAAAAATTTAAATCAAAGAAAAAAATGTTAAATGAAATCAAGATCTGAAAAATGCTACCCGTCAAGAAAAACAAAAAAAAAATTAATAAATAAATAAAAAAATTAATAAAATTTTAAATAAAGTGAAGATCTAAAAATGCTACTCTTCGAAACAAAAATCAAAGAAAAAACAAAAATAAAAAAAAATAAAAATAAAAAAAATTAAAAAAATGAATAAAAAAATTTAAAAAAACTTATAAAGTGAAGATCTAAAAAAGCTACTCTTCGAAAAAAAAAATCAAAAAATACATAAATAAATAAATAAAAACAAAATAAAAAAAAATTATTAAATAAAATAAAAAATTAAAATAAAAGAAAAAAATATTAAATGAAGTCAAGATCTGAAAAATGCTACCCTTCAAGAAAAGCAAAAAAAATTAATAAATAAAAATTAAATCAAAAAAATTAATAAAATTTTAAATAAAGTGAAGATCAAAAAATGCTACTCTTCGAAAAAAAATCAAAAAATACATAAATAAATAAATAAAAACAAAATGAAAAAATATATTAAATAAAATAAAAAATAAAAATAAAAGAAAAAAATTTTAAATGAAGTCAAGATCTGAAAAATGCTACCCTTCAAGAAAAGCAAAAAAAAATTAATAAATAAAAAATAAATAAAAAAAATTAAAATAATTTTAAATAAAGTGAAGATCTAAAAAACACTACCCTCCAAGAAAACAAAAAAAAGTAAATAAATAAATAAAATAAAAAAAAAGTAATAAAAAAATAATAAAAAAATGTTAAATGAAGTCAAGATCTGAAAAATGCTACCCTTCAAGAAAAGCAAAAAAAAAATTAATAAATAAAAAATAAATCAAAAAAATTAATAAAATTTTAAATAAAGTGAAGATCTAAAAATGCTACTCTTCGAAAAAAAATCAAAGAAAAAACAAAAATAAAAAAAAATAAAAAAAAAAAAATTAAAAAAATGAATAAAAAAATTTTAAAAATTCTATAAAGTGAAGATCTAAAAATGCTACTCTTCGAAAAAAAATAAAAAAATACATAAATAAATAAATAAATAAAAAAAAAAAAATAAAAAAAAAAATAAAAAAAAAATATTAAATAAAATAAAAAATTAAAATAAAAGAAAAATAAAAAAATGTTAAATAAAGTGAAGATCTAAAAATGCTACTCTTCGAAAAAAAATATCAAGGAAAAAACAATAATAATAAAAAAAGATTAAAAAAAATATAAAAATAAAAAAAAAAAAATAAAATAAAAAAATAAAATAAATAAAAGAAAAAAATTTTAAATGAAGTCAAGATCTGAAAAATGCTACCCTTCAAGAAAAGCAAAAAAAAAATTAATAAATAAAAAAAATTAAAAAAATTTTAAATAAAGAAGATCTAAAAATGCTACCCTTCGAAAAAAAAATCTAAGAAAAAAAATAAATAAAAAAATGTTAAATAAAATGAAGATTTAAAAAATGCTACTCTTGGTAAAAAATTAGATAAAAGTAAATAAATAAAAAAATATTTAAAAAAATATTAAATAAAACGAAGATCTTAAATATGTTATCCTTCAAAAAATAAAAAAATGTTACCTTTCGAAAAAAACGAGTGCAAACGAAATGAAAACAAACAATATTTCATAATGCATTACCAAATATAATGGATTTTTTTTATTCGTTTATGTGTTGTTGTGTTGACAGAAAGTAAACCACAAATCATTTTCATTTCAATTCAATTTCAGTTATTATCAATTATCATAAATCAATTAATTAGTAACTATTTGTCTACGATCGGCGCAAATCTGCATGCCTGTAGATATGTACGTAATTATTTATTTCAATAATGCCGCTTTTAACTACAAGTAAAGGTAGGTAAATCATTTCATATTCAGATTTTCATCTTGTAAAGTTAACCACTTCTGCTACTACGCAGAAAAAGTACATAGAAGATATGGTAATTATATTAAAAATATAAGTGAAAAACTTAAATCATACACAGCAGATGCTGCAGCAAACAAAAACAAACCAAAAAAAAAGTGAGTAATAAAAAATACAGAAATCAAATAAATCGCAAATAAATCTCAACTAAGCGCAGCTGCTTGGCAGAGCAGCACAAAAGACAGCCAACGGCAGCGACACCAACAATTTGAAGCCTTAACAGCCAATACAACTACAATACATTTCTATATTAACTAATTCACTAAAACTTAATTAATTAAGAGCAGCAGCGCGGACTTGGATTTGCTTTGCAATGCATATTTCTTCTAAATTCTGCCTACTTTATGTTTGCATTAAAACTAGAAGTTTGGGCATTTCTTTGTTCACAATTCACAAATTCAATTCAATTCAATTCAATTCAATTCAATTTTAACGTACAATTTTTTATTCTATGCAAAAATTAATTGTGTTTCGCGATATGGAATTACAAAATAAAGGCTTCATAAAACTAAACCAACTTCAAGAGATATGTTTTCATTTATATATTTATAAAAAAAAAGTGTAAGCATAATAAAGTAAATGAACTAAATAAATAAATTAAGAGAAGTAAGTTGAAAGCGCGCGGCGGGTGAAAACTCAATGACCCAAACGACTGAATGCGTAGAAATCAAGCGGAAGCTAAGGAAACAAACAGTCGCAGTAGACAGTAGTGTTGCTTCACAAAAAAAAAGGCATAAAAGCGAAACTAAAAAGCAACAAAAAGCGAAAGCAAAACATAAATTGAAGAAAATTTTCATCAACTTTTAAATTTCCAATTTACTTAAAGGGACATTTATTTACGATTCCGTTAAGTATGCGCGCATTGTAGCTAAACATTTGTTCGGAAACATTTATGTATGTACCTATGCGCGTACACATGTCGCAAGTCTTGTATTATACAACTACGATGCTTATCGCGCTCTCCCATGCATCCATCATTGAACTAATCAACTAATTCAATTTCAACTTATCCATTTCACGCTACAAGTTTTGCAACTAATTCACATTAATTTAAATAAAATTAGCTGTAAAGTTATAACACTTAACTACTCGTACATTAAGCAGCGTCGTGTGCAAATCACGCGCCATCAATAGTCACTTAGTAAGCGCGCATGCGTGTGCTGCTGGGGGGCGTTCAGCCTAAGTGGTGTAGCGGTGTGTGTGTGTGTGTGTGTGACAGAGTGCGGAACGCATATTTTTACAACAATACTTATTTAAATATACAGATTTTTTTTAAATCACTTTTTATGCATTACTTTAACAAGAAAAAATTGAGTTTAAGCAAAGAGTAGGAAAAACTATGCGCTCGCTGCTCCTCAACAACTCCACGCCACAACCAGAAAACCCAACACCAGCAAGCGGCTAGGCTGCATAGCCTGCATTTGTGTTGGCCAGCCGCTTACACAGCATCCACGCAATACTACATACAACAAAGAAATCGGTTAAAGAAATTTCTGGCATTCCTACGCGCCCGGCTGGCCCTTAGCTAACAAATAATACCCTGATCCAAACTCAAATTGTTGGCTGCGGCACTCTTCGCCGCCACATGCATGTGATGATGATGGTGGTGGTGGTGGTGCGGATGATGGTGTACGCTATTTAAGTGGTGATGATGGTGCAGCTGCTGCTGATGATTGCCCAGCAATAAAGCAGTAGTTGTTGGCGTCGATGAGGTGCTGCCGTTGCTGCTGCTGCTGCTGCTGCTGCTGCCATTAACGATGGCTGTTGCTGTGCTGATGGCAGTGCCACTGGCAGTGGCGTTGGCGTTGCTGTTGCTGCTAGCGATTTTACTACTCTTAGTGGCAGTGCTGTTGCTGTTCCCGTTGCTTGCTTTGCTGAGCTTGCCGCTGGCGTCCATCGAATGCCTGCATCCGTTCGGAGCGCTGTTCGTTGTCGCCTTGCTGCCACAGCTGAGGCAGAGCACACAAGTCGATTTGTAGCTGGTTGGCAGACTGCCGCCACCGCTGCCGCTGCGATTATGCGCTACCATTACATGCGTCACGGTATTTGTTGGCTCCGAAGCGCGTCGTCCATTGGCTACGACATGGCCAATGTTGTTGCTGCTGTCACCATATTTTCTCAACGCATCAGATTTCTTGGCGTTGCCATTACTGAGCGGCGATTTCTTGCTACCGATACCCGCGCCGCCACCAATGCTAGAGCCACCATTTATTTGCGGTGAAGCTGCATTTGCGTGCTGTGTCTGCTGATTTGTTGATTGTGCCTCTTTCAGATGTGTGGTTGTTGTTGTTGTGTGCTTCTCCACGCCGTGCGGACTTGTGTTGCCACCTTCCAGTTGAAACTTTTTCACCAGTGCCTTCACCGAAGTGGGCGATGCCTCCGCGTTGGGTGCTTTGCGTATAACTTTCGGTGTTGTGGGTGCGTCGGGGAAGAGGCAATGCGCTGTTGTAGTGGTTATATATTTTTCGTTGTTGGCACTATTGTGGCTGTTGACGTTGCTGCTGCCGCTGCCGCTGCTGCTGCTGCTGTTGGCGTGGTTATAACCACTGGGCAGGCTAAATGTGGCAACCACATTAGCAGATGCAGCAACTCCTGTCGTCGCTGAAGTGCCGCCCATTTCGCTACCTCCAATTACAATTGTTGTTGTTGCTGTAGCCGAAAGTGGCTTCTTCACCACACCACCAGCAACACCAGCCGTTGCGGTCGGCGTTATTTTCTTGGTAGCCAGGAAAGTGTTCTCCTTGTTGGAGTCTGAGGATGAATGCCGGCGTGCAGGTATCTGTAGATGCTGTTGGTGATGTTTTTGCTGTGCAAATTGGTGCTGTTGTTGTTGTTGCTGCTGCTGCTGATAGTGATGGTGGCCGCCGTTGTACTGCAACGGTATGGTTGTGGCACGCATTGCGGGCACCGTCACAATTGCGGTGGCTCTTTGTGTTGTTGTTGTATTAGCGCTTGAAGCGAACTTTGTGCCATTGCTGTATCTCGAAGCATTGCCAGCACCGGTGGCATAACTGGAGTGGGTGCTGCTATTGTGGCGCGTGGCGTTATTTGTTGTTGAGTTGGTATTAGTGGCACTTCGGCCATTATATTTGCCATAGCCATTGCTGTTGTTGTATGCAGCCTTGCCATTAGTGATGACCACAGGCTTGATTGGTTGTGGTGCTTCCTCCACTTCCTCCGCATCGGATGATTCCATTTTGCTGCCATTTGTGCCATTCAGCTGGCTGGAATCAATGCTAATGTTGACTTCTTCGTCTTCGTCGTCGTCATCGTGCGACATTTCGTTTTCATGTTCAGCTTCATCCGCTCTCACCTCATCCACATCCTCTTCCTCTTCTACCTCATCTTCCTCGTCGTCGTCGTCGTCGTCGTCATCATCATCGACATCTTCGTCGGCTGCAGCGGTTGCTGAGTTGACTGTCGTTGGTTTGGTGATGTCTGTGAGGATTTGTCTATCGATTGAGCATTCGTCTTTCAACCAAATGTGCTCGAGACATCCTGCAGCATTCATGCGATCACTGTAAAACAACGAAAAAAAAATATATCAATAAATTTTTAATGCTGATGCAAAAAGGATATCTTTGAGGTTCACAATGGCACTTTTTGATTAGCCAGAAATAGCGAGGGCGTGCTGATTTTTAAATTGTTTTTTCACTCAAAAACTTCATGAATTACGGGATTTCCATAACTTTAAAATATTTACAGATGTTTAATTCACACAAATAATAACATTAGAGATTTAGGAATTACAATAAAAAATAAAAAAACTCAATCAAAAATATGTTGCAAGCTTAGCCAGTCTCTACATCCACATCTCACTATTTTTGGCGATTTCGCTACCAACCAACCGCACATCTCCACACCACTGCACAACAAACATCCACTTACTTTGGCTTTATTCGCAAAGCGCGACGTATAAAATCAATTGCCGCAGCGGACACTCCGCCAAACAGTTTGTCCGGAAATGTCAGCGCACATTGCGAAATGTTGAGGAACGTTTCCTGTTTTGTCTCGCCGCCGAAAGGCGAGAAACCGGACAGTAGTACATACGCCAACACGCCCACCGACCAAATGTCCGTCAACAATGAGAGCGGCTCGTATTGCAACACCTCGGGTGCCACGTAATCCGGTGTGCCGACAATCTCACGCACATTTGTGCCCTCGGCGACGACGCGAGAGATGCCAAAATCGCACAACTTCAAGCCGTCTGCAAACAAACAAAACAAGCAGAAGAAGAAGAATAATGAAATGATATAACAACAATTTCAATAGTGCACACAGTGTGCCCTAAAAGATACGCACCTTCGATGTGCTCACCAGTGAGCAAAATATTTTGTGGCTTCAGATCGAGATGTGCAATCGAACGTTTGTGCAGGAACTGCAGTGCTTTAAGTACTTCACGCATGCAATAGCGGGCATGTGCCTCACTGAGGCACTCCTCATTGTCTAGAAATGTTTGTAGCTCACCACCGGTTGCCCTGGAAGAGAGAGTAAATTGCATAATTAGAATAGGTGGCTTTTCAAAAGGCTGTTCAATTTGCTTGGCGCTTACAGTTCCAGCAGCAACGCCGTATCGGAGCGTGACTCGTGCACCGCATTCAATTTGACAATATTGTCGGCGCCATCACAGAGCATCAGTACAGCGATCTCATGTTTGATCTCCTTGTCTGAGGATTGAGCGCGTCGGCGTCGTTTTAGAAATTTAGCAGCAAAATGTACACCGGAATTTTTGTGTATTGCGCGGCGTACAGCAGCGAATTTGCCTCTGTAGAAAAAGAGAAGGAAAATTGGGAAAATGAGAAATATTAAAAATGGGAAAATACTAAAAATTATATATAAAATTTGTTTTAAATTAACAAGACAAATAGAAAGGCAGGATGTAGACAAGCTTTGTATTATACTATAATTTATTTATGATAATTTTTTCAAACCGTTTTATTTTCTTGGTTAGGGGACAGATACCGGCCCATTTTGAGCGGACAGTTAAATATTGTTTAAATGACACACGGCCTGTGCGATTTTCAGTGCATGCCAAGAAGGACTCGCTGTTTCAAATTTTGCATAGTTATATTTTTTTCGCTTGCTATTCTCATAAATCGAGCTTGGGCTTTTACTCTCATTTGAGCACACGGCTATTTGATCCCACCCTGGCTTACTCTTAAGGAAAGTGTTAAGTTTACAGCCGCGAAATTTAACCAGCAACATGCATTTGGCTTGCCGTGAAATGTTGCTAGCAACATTGATTGTCAAATGAGAAGCGTCAAATTTATAAATACTGCCCCAGAAGTAATTGGCAAATTTTAGCAAGAAAAGTGTGTTTAAATAAAATATATGCATAAAAAAATTGGCGCGTACACCCTTTTTGGATGTTTAGCCGAGTTCCTCCTCCTATTTCTGGTGTGCGTCTTGATGTTTTTCCACAAATGGAGGAACCTACAGTTTTTTTTCAGACGGCAAATGGTTTTTTATGAGGAACTTTTTCATGACAGAAGTACACTCGGAGGCTTGGCATTGCCTGCTGCGGGGCGACCGCTATTTGACAAAACTGTTTTTATCATTTTGCTGTTTCATGCGCCGAGATTCGAGTCTACGCACTCTCGAATGGTAGTCATGCACCAAACCATTCGGCTACGGCGGCAGCAAATGGAAACAGGGGTGAAATGAAATGTTGCTAGCAACATGTTGCGAGCTTTTTCACAGCGTGAACAGAGCACAACTTTGTCGTAAAATTATTATTATTATTAAAGAGAGAAAATTTACGCATATTTCACGTATAAGAATTTCATATCTATTTTGACAGCTAATTTCTCGTTAAATTGTAACAGAAAAACAAATAAAAAGAAAAACTTCATTATCAAGAGACACGTGATTTTACTTGAGTAGATTTCTCTGTATGTAATGCAAAAAAATTTTAACTTAGTTAATTTTTGTTTCACAATATTTGCAATGCTTTTGATGCCAGTTGTTTTCTATTAATTTTGTATAAAAAATATAGTCCATACTACAACAAAAGCAACATATTTTAAGGTTTCAAAATTTATGTAACATAAAATAAATTCACTAAATTTTGATCGTATTGTCGAACTTTTTACACAGAATTTTTAAGTTTTCGTTTTCCGGTAGGTAGTTTTATAGCCAATTTAATTCTAGTGCAATAAAGTATACGTTTGAAGTTGATTTTTAATATATTTTCTTACTAGCGGTCTTGCACATATACGTCCATACGACTTTTGAAAGCTTGAAGGAGTGAAAATGCAGATAATGTCAACAGAAAAAATAAGTAAAAATCAATGGGAACTTTCAGCAAATTCATACTTGTATAGGGGTTTTCAATAGGTGCGCTTCAACTTTTTTCCGATAGGGAGGGCGAACGACGCAATATTTTTTATTTTTCGCTTGTCATTTGTAAACTTCATTAGTATACATTTCACCATGGAACGCTACACACTTGAGCAACGATTGCAAATCGTGCAAATTTTTTATGAAAATAATCGTTCTGTTGCTGCTACTTTAAGAGCATTGCGGCCATTTTACGGTTCATTTAACAAGCCGTCCCGTTTTGGGGTTATGTGAAGTCATTGGTCTACAGTAACAAGCCGGCGACGATTTGTGAGCTCAGAGCCAATATTGAACGCGAAATTGCTGGAATTTCGGTCGATTTATGCAAAAGAGTGGTCGAAAATTGGGTTCAACGATTGGACTTCGTAAAACGTGCACGCGGTTGTCATGCAAAAGAAATCGAATTTCATACTTAAATGTATATGTTCAAACTCGATAATAAAAAAAAAAATTAGTTAAAAAAGTCAAACCGTTTGTGTTTTATTCAAAAAAGTTCAAAAGTTGAAGCGCTCTTACTGAAAAACCCTTTACTTGAACTAAATGATCTATACAATTGCACGCCAGAAACAAAAATTTAAATTCTGAGTAAAAAGTTAGAAAATCTGATGATGATGCATGAAGTATTTTTTCGAATTTTGTAAAAAGTTTGAGACTTAGATTTATACGGCTCTCAATATACTAAAAATATATTCTTATACAGAGTTGAAAAAAAAAAATAGTATGAAAAACATTATTAATTATTATTATTATTTTTTATTATTATTACGACTCTTTGATGTTAATTTGTACTATTAAAGCCTTTAGCTAGTAAACATTTTTAGAAAAAAAATATATTAAGATGAAAATTTTATTCTCTTTAACTCCATGTAGGGTTAGTATTAAAATATTTAAATAATTTTGGTTATATCCGAGGGCATGAATATGTAGAGAAAAAAATCGATGGAATAACGAGACTGGCACTGTTTTAGAGGAAGTAAGCACCAGTCAAACGCCAGCCTTTAATTTCAAATGCAGTACCTTTCGTTTCTGTAAACAAATCTGTGTAGTCAAAGCCTTCGTTAGCATTAGTGTTTTGTTCTTGTTTCTCCAAAAAAATGTTAAGAGAACAATAGAGCAAAATAATGTATCGGCTCATTTCGCATTGTGTGTCGAGTCAAGTGAAGCAATCCAGTGAGCAAGATCAGACCGTTAACCGGCTCTCCGCGAATTTGATAGAATCAGCCGATTGGCTGACGTGATCGGGTTCATGAGAGCGACTTGAATATGAAAAAAACTGAGATCGTGTTGGTGATATATGAAAAAAATCAAGGTTCTTCGTTGCCGTCTGCACAACGACTGCTTGAACGAGTGTGTGAATACGTGTGAAATGAGCGGGCAGAATTCTGCTGCCAAGTACGCGATGATGTGGCAGCCGAAGTTACTCCTACATTTTGTTTTTCACTATAGCTGATGGCTAAACCTGCTAATCTATCATCCTTGATATGAGACCAACCGCTTTATTCGTGCGATAGTGCGCTGTGCGAGTGTTAACTGTTGTCTAAGGGGAAATCTGCATTAAAGGGAACAAGGTTTGAGTTCATTGAATCTGGAGTAACGGCAACCGTTTGTTTTGAAGCAGTTGGCAGAGCAAAGCCTCAAGCATTTTTCTGAACAATGGATGAGACGCATAAAGCGTTGAGCGAGGGATATTAAGTGATATTAAGTAAAAAAAATATGTATGAAATCAAAATAAACTAAGTTAATTTATTTGCTCTTTAATAGCCATACCTCGTACACTTTATATTCACTAACTTTTGTTCGAGGCACTCAAAGTACTTAGTACATTAAATTAGCCTAATCCTCACACTTAACTAGAAATGGTTTGTTGTGCTTAATAACGGTGCAATTTAATTAAATAATAAAAAATTAAATAGTGAAAAGAATGAAGTAAACATCTAAATACTGAGCACCGGTTTCAAAGAACCGTTGAGTTGAGTGGTTAGGTAACCGCCGCGCAAAATACTTGATTAATGAAATTCTTGCAATGAGAGCAAATGCATGTACACACACACACATCCATGTTTAATTTGGTAACGGTCTGGGGGCGCGTGACGAGTGACAGAAGTCACCAGACAGCATAGTCCAGTTTTGGATGGGTGGATAGACAGACAGACAAACAACATAAGAACAGACACAATTCATTTCGCCGGACGATTTGGTTTAAATGACAATGTTGCATTTATTTGTGGACTTAGTGGCGATGTTAGGCTGTGTTGCAATGCAAGTTAATACTCAAATATGCACAAATGCACATATATATGTGTGTGCGTATGGGTGTATGCGGTATAAATTGTAGACTTTATTGTAAAAGTGTGAAAGACTTGCGGACATTTTTCACGTTTTGTCGCGTACACTTACGGCATTAAGTGGTAGCTTGATGACAGTAATAAAAGCAACAACAACAATAAGAGTAAGAAGAACAACAAGCAGAATGACACTTGGCGTATGACGCATAGTAATGTGCCACGCAACGCAATTGTCACAGTGATGTTGAAGAAATAATAAAAACATTTGTTTGTATGCGCGAGTGTGTGTGTGCGTTTAGCCCAACTGCAAGGAGTTCATGTCAATAATAAAAGCCAGAGCAACGGCTTGCTTCCGGCATACACCACACGAAAAGCAACAAAAAAATTTGTGTAGTTTGCTATGAAATATTAGAGTAAAGTTTGAAAAAGCGATATGAGTGACTTTTTGTGCATACAACAGTAGTGATACAAATAGCGGCATTAGAGGTTAGTGAAAAGTTAAAACTGTAATAATATGAAAAAATAGTCTTTTGGAGGGACTTTAAAGAAAGTATGAAAATATATTTGTATTTTAAAAAAATTTTTATTGGCAAAAGTTTAAATACAAAGTTTTTTTTTTTAATTTGGTAAAACTAAAATCTATGTAAGAAAAATTTCATAAGTAGGCTTAAGGGGTTACATGGGTTTCGTCGCGTAAAAAAAGGCCTATTTTCAATAGTTTTTTTTCTATGTAAAAAATTATTTATTTAATTCAAACTTTTTTCTGTCTTATAGATACATACATATTTAAAGAATAATTTCTGAAATTTTCAAAGAAAAAAAAAATTAAAACTCCTTCATTGTGACGTCATTTTCGGTGACACCTCGAAAAAAAGGTGCGTCCGCGTTGTCAGCATAACTCCTGACAGGCTCATAAAAAATGAAAAAACAAAAATAAGTGCTTTAGTTAAGACCATAAACTCGTGCTTGAACGAAGGAAAGAAAAAAAGTAAAAATTGGAATTTTGGCAGACATTTTTCCAAAGAAATGAAAATTTCGGTCAAATTTGCTTGACATTTTATTTTTTTTTTTAAATAGTGGTAATTGAAAAAAAAAACAAAATCCTTCGTTCAAGCACGAGAAAATTGTATCTCGAACACCTGTGTAAAATTTCATCAAGATCGATTGAGTAGTTTTCGAGAACATTTGACAACCGACTTTGAAAACACGGTTCCGAGAAAAACGCGTTTAAAGTGTTGAGTAACAATAAAAGTGGCTTGGAGCGCACACATTTCAAAGGCTGTATCTCCGAATTTATTATTCGGATCGACTTGAAAATTTAGGATAATATTCTTGAGATGTTGTAGAAATTAATAAGCGAAAAAAAATCGATATTTTGAACCAACGAAACCCATGTAACCCCTTAAATAGGGTTGGCGGATAACTTTGTACAGCACAAACGAAATAAAAAAATTAATAACAAGGTTCCGACTCTGGTAGAGGCGGAAGCGCTAATAGGATTCTGGATGAATCAACCCATCTACCAAGCAACCAACCAACATCTGGTATTCCGTCATAACGAAGTCGTTTAATCGATAAATCGATCAATTTTTATCGATTTATTTTTTATCGATATTTTTTTATCGAATATTTTTATTATAGATACATTTTAGTTATGGATCCAGTTCTTACTATCGAGTAAGCTTTAATTATCAATTTAACTCTTTTGTTATCGATTTAACCCTTTTGTTATCGATTAAAATTTTTTATTATAGATTAAACGTTTTGATTATCGATTCAACTTTTTTATCGTAAATTTTTTCTCACAACAAAACTGTCTTTTAATCGATTATACATTTATATTCATTTATTTTTTATCGAGTAATTTTATATTATCGATAATGTTTTATGGAATAATTATTTTATTATGGATACATTTTATTTATCGATTTAGTTCTTATTATCGAGCAGGTTTTTATTATCGATTAAACTTTTTTATTTTCGATTTAACTGTTTTATCATTGATTTACCTTTTTTATTATCGATTAAACTTTATTATCGATAAAATTTTTTCATTATCGATTCAACTTTTTTATCGACAATTCTTTATCGTGAATTTTTTCTCATAATTTCTCAAACAAAACAGTCATTTAATCGATTATCCACATCTATTGATTTATTTATTTTTTATCGAGTACTTCTGTAGTATCGATAATTTTTTATCGAACAATTCTTTTATTATAGATACATTTTATTATCGATTTAGTTCTTATTACCGAGTCAGTTCTTATTATCGATTTATTCGAAATTCTCAAACAAAAAAAATTCGATTTAATTGGCATTTGGAATAGAAGAGTAGTCATTTTGTAATCCTTGTTTGCATTATTTCTGTTTTGGAAACATACTACACTCGACAGATCTGCATCTCTGTGTTCAATATATCCTATTGCGATGAAAACTTCTTACATTTTGCACAATACTGTACGCATGAATTGATAGAATACGGGCATAAATACTTAGTTATTATGCCACAATCCACCTAACACGTTCCAAATCAAGTTCACGGCATCGAATTGCCGCATTTGCTAGGCACACACATGGCATGACATATGTATGTATAGGTGCATACGAGGGTCACCACTTTAATATTTCGTGGTCACACATTCTCTACTGTCTAGTCATTCATTTGGAACTCATCCAATTTCTTTGCCCCATTCAGGTGTTGCATTTTGTAGAGGGGTGACCTAAATTTGCTGTTGTCGTACGAATTAAGGAACTCAAAGATTTATGCTACCTCCTATGCTGCAGTGTTTTATTATAAGTTTTTCTTCTGACAAAAAAAACTTCTGTGGCAACAAAGTACCTTCTTCAATCACAAAATATCAATAGCGACCCTCGTGCGCAACACAAATAACTGCGCTTATGTTTCCAAGCAGTGTCCAGTTCAGCTTGCCAGACTAGCAGCAGCAGAGAGACGGACGGCCAGAAAAACAAGCAGCGCTCAAACGGATGTGTACGTTTTGTCTGGACGCATCGACTTGGGCGTGAGTAGCCAGCCGCCCGGTTTTAGTAGCTCTGGCGCCGACATCCATTCATTGATAGAACACCACACAATAGAAGCAACATCGGCGCGCAATAACAAAATCGACTGCCTGCTCGCTTGCGTGTTCGGAATGATGAGTTGAGTGAGGCGTGCTCTGGCACTAAGCAGTCTTAATAATGAAGGTTTTTCGTGCTTTTTTGTTTTTGTTTTGTATCGGGAAATACAAATAGAAGTACTCATAGAGGCATACGGTAAATAGCGTTGCAATGGTGCGGGGTCTGTTGTAGGTAGACAGTGTAAGGATGCGTGCTAGTGCGACGGTAGCAGCTGTTAGCACATCCATACACACTAATGTATGCAGGCACAGACTCTCAATGTGGTGACAATTTATGACCAAAGGGAATGCAACACGTAAGACCAATATCGCCGCCTGCCTATTAGTGTTGCAGCTGCGATTCTTCGTGGTCACTGGCACTAACGCGAAAGTTGGCTGCTGATTGCTAGATGTTAGCCCGGCAGCTGTGTGCATTTTATTGTGCTTCACTGTAAGCTGCTGATCTGTTGATTGGTATGCGGGTTTGGTTTGACGCAAATAAGTACGGCTTTAGTCACGCAAGATATTTGAAAGCATTTGCGTAAATTATGTTGCATTGGTGAATATAAATTTTTCTCGAGGAAATCGATGCATTTATAACAGAATTGCATTAGGACGAACAACATGCAGCGAGATTGCTGAATGTTAAGTAGAATCGAGTCGGAAATAAAAATAAATTAATTAAGTAAAAGAAATAAATTAAACTAAAAGAAAATAAACTAAAATAAAATAAACTAAAATAAAATAAAATAAAATGAAATAAAATAAAATAAACACAAGAGACCACAATAGACCAGATATTTTCCTTATTGATAAATCTCAAGCGACTGGTTATATAGTTGATATTGCTGTTCCTCTAAACAGAAACATGCAAAAAACATATGCAGAAAAAATATCCAAATATTCTGACTTAGGCATTGATGTCAAACGCCAGTGGAAGCTAAGGAAGGTGCACATACTACCAATTATCATCTCAGCCCACGGACTAGTGCATAAAAACTTAGCAGACAACGTCAAAACTCTTCAACTCCCAGAATATTTAATTTTCGACATGCAGAAAGCAGCTTTACTCAATTCTTGTCATATAGTCCGAAACTTTTTACAGTAAACGTTTTTCTTGTTAGTAAATTTGTTAACTATTTTGTATAATATTTATATATATATTTAATTGTAATATTTTGTACCTGTTATAAATTATTGGCTTGCAGCTAAGCTGTCGCCAATTAATGTAAAACACTCCTTTTTTGGGATGCAATAAAAAAAAAAAAAATAAAATAAAATAAAATAATATAAAATAAAATAAAATAATATAAAATAAAATAAAATAATATAAAATAAAATAAAATAAAATAAAATAAAATAAAATAAAATAAAATAAAATAAAATAAAATAAAATAAAATAAAATAAAATAAAATAAAATAAAATAAAATAAAATAAAATAAAATAAAGTAAAGTAAACTAAAATAAAATAAAATAAAATAAAGTAAACTAAAATAAAATAAATTAAAGTTAACTAAAAAAAAAAGATAAAAAAAATTTAATTAAATAAACAAAAAAAATTAAATGAAATAAAACAAATAAAATATAATAAAAAACCGTAAACTAAAATAAAATAAATTAAAGTAAACTAAATAAAATAAGATAAAAACAAAAACAAATTAAATTAAATAAACAAAAAAAAATGTTATTAAAAGGAAATTAAAACAAACCAAAAAAAGGGCGCGAAACTTTAAATGCGGTTTTCTCAAAACTATGTTTTTTGTACTGGTGATCACTGTAACTTAAATACCGCTTGGTAGATTTCAATAAAATTTATACTGCTTTTGAAAAACATAAACAACACGTTTCTCATCGAAGAATTTTTTTTCAAAAATTTCCATTAATTGTCGGTTTTTTTTTCTCTAAAATCTGAGAAACATTTCCTTAGGCCCCCATAATGTTAATTTCGAAAAAAAAGCTGCGATCAGGAACAAGATTATCTGTTAATATAACTAATTTCTCTTGTCCGATTGATTTTAGATAAATCTCCAAGGACTCCAAGGACTTGTGATGATCACCGCAAGGGACTTCTGGTGAAACGGTCTCCACACAAACAGCGATAACTTTTACAATTAATAATTTTTTGTTTTTTGAAATTTTGCTAAAGTCAAGTCGAAACTTGATGTATTAATGCTATGATTTCATTTTGGTAAAATAAATAAAGCAATTGACTAGCAAAAAAAAAATTATTGAAAATCATCATTTTTTCGGGCCTCAGACTACCTCTAACCCCTTAATTTGGCAGATTTACTTTTTTAAACGTGGCTGTTTTCTCAGAAGTTTGCATATCAACTTTTCGGAAAGGTTTCCAGGTCGATGTTGCATATAAAGATTTTTCTAAGGCTTTCATCAGAGTTTCACATTCAATTCTTGTTAAGAAATTCGCGTGTCTTCTCTTCCATTTTTTACCTCTCGATTAGTTGGGCTTCTATTTCCTAAATCGTAGGTGGAACTAAATTTCCGTTCGTCCAACTGAGAGACTATGAGTTTTTTATTTCCAAAGTCAGCTCAAATGGAGTTTTATTAAAATATGCGCGGAGGTATATAAAGTTCGATCCGCAGCAAATTCAGCACTTCTTACTTGCTTTCGTTTAAAATTTTCAAGGATAAAACGGGTGAGTTAGTTTCTTCTGAAATAAAGCGAGTGGTAATGGAAAAAACAGCGAACGTTCGGATTCAGGAGGCCACTTTATATAGGAATAAGAATTGACTTTTAAGCAGATTAGATACAGACAGACAAAAAAACCAAGCAAAAAAATGCTGTTACTCATGATTCAATAATCGATAAAGTTTTGCTCAGTAAGCAAATTTCTCCTTCCCTATTGACATATTGGCTCCTTTCATAAGACTAACTATAGAAATCTTTAGTAAAAGTTGGAGAAAAGTAAAATTTGTAGGAAAACCATTTCGTTTTCAGAAAAATGTGCGTGTGAGAACTTCCTCTGGGTTTGTATCGGTATGTTCGGAACCAGTATGACATGGAATGCACCCTGACTTACCGCATATCTTTCAACATTTTTTGGGACAATGCGTGCGAAAGGTGGACTTTTTGACAATACAAGACCGATGCATTTCAAATATAGGTCTCGGAAGTATTTACTAAGTTGCTTCCAAAATACATAATTTAGCGAGCTGAGTTCACTTAGCAATATGTAATTAAACCCATCCCACAACACCCGTGGTAACGTGCACGCTGATGAAGCTAAGTGGTTTCGCTCAATTGAGATTCTAAAAAACTTTCTTTCTGTTGATGATGAGGGAATTTTGAAGGATATCGCGTTCTATAACAAGCTAGCACTTTCTAACGAGCTACAACGGGAAGAAGAGTTGTACACTCTTCACGAGGATGCGAACGAATACATTGCAGGCTTCATTATAAGAAAGTTTTCTTTCACGGAGCCTGCTTCCATTGAGCTTACCTTCACAAGATTTCTTAGGAGTATTGCCGACATTTTTTTTTTCTAATAGCGGTACCAAATCTCCGAATGTATTTCTGCCATGAAAAATCTCTTCATAAAAAAACCATCTGCCGTTCGAAGTCGACTTGAAACTGTAGGTCCCTCCATTTGTGGAACAACATCAAGACGCACATCACAAATAGGAGGAGACGCCCTATCAAACACACAAGTGTAAGCGCCAATTATTTATATATACTTTATATTGCTGAAAAATTGGATTAGTCACACGTTTTATTGCTTCAATTATGCAGCACTGCGCCAACTACTTAAAAAAGTTTATTGCTTACTCGGCGCACGTAAATACCAGCGACAATGTAAACAAGCTTGTTTTTTTGAAAACAAGAATATATATTTATTATAAATTAACTAACAATTTACACAAATCAATTTGAAATAAAAATAATTACCAAGAAAACCTATAATAATAATGAACTTAAATAAGCACAGGTAGTTTGTCAAGGTTTTTGTTTTTTTTCGTCGACACAACTAGCCAGAGCAGCACACAGACACAATTAAGTCCATTGTATTACACTTGGATTCCCTTTCAACCCAAGCGGTTAGTAGTGTAAGAAAAATCGTGACTTGGCTTGGGTCAAAACTCCAAACCTACACTCGCTTCTTATAGGAAATATTTCATTTATTTTAATTCTTTACCGCATATGGGCCCATATATAGTATACCACTTTTCAATTTTATTTTCGAATGCAATATTGTAAAATAATTAATGCTACAAGGTGAAGTCCAAAATAAACAAGACTGGCGACATAAAAATGTCCCTGGCGCCATCTTTTTAGTGAGTTGGTGCGTTGGAAGTTACATCCCTAGCTGACTTCCAGTGAGAGCTTGGTGACATTCGGTTCAGTGGAAGCGAAGTTATTGCGTCTAAAATGTCAGTATCTTTGAGTCATCGGTCAATATCAAATTCAGTTTTAAAATCGGTATAACGTTTACCGAAACAGTTGATTGGATGAAAAAAGTTGATGGCGATGATTGTCTATCTGGTGCCAGAGTTCGTTCATGAGTGGTTTACACGTTTTAGAGATGTTTGTGAAGACATAAATGACAATGAACGTATCAGTAATCACCGAAAGCTCCGTCAAAATTGGTCGCAAATTTATCAAAAATGAACCAAAATCATCCTTAAAATTCATGGAATCGGAGTTGAATATCTCCAAAACATCGATTTATCGCATTTTAACTGATCATTTGGGCTTACGGAAGGTCTGTGCATGTTTCATTTCGCCCAAGTTAACTGAGGACCAAAAATTGCTCAGAATTCAACTTTCGAAAGATCTCATTAAAGAGGCGGGGAAAGACGAGAACTTCCTTTACACCATGGAACTGGTAATGAAACGTGGTGTTTCAACATGAAACTAAGCACTAAGCGTCAAAGTGCCGAATGGGAGGCCCCAGACGAGCCACCATCCAAAAAATTGCGTTTGGAGAAGTCAAAAATCAAGTCGATTCGCATTTTCTTTTACGATTCCAAGGGAATTGTGTACAAGGAGTTCCTGCCAACGGGCCAAACCGTTAATGTAATTTTCTATCTAGGCGTTTGTTGCATCGCATTCGTTGAATTCGCCCTGAATGCCGCGAAGGAGGAAGCTGGCGCTTATTGCATGATACGGCACCATCTCATCGATCCACTTTTGTGACTGATTTTTCGACTACATTTCGCATTTTAATCATCAAACACTCACCGTATTCGCTTGATATGGCCCCCTGTTACTTCTACCTATTCGAAAAATTGCATTTGGCCATGAAAGGAAAACATTTTGTGTCCGTAGAGGCCATCCAAAAGACTTGTATTGACATCCTGAAGGACTTTCCGCTCAATGATCTGAAACACTCTTTCGAAAAGCTTTTAGATCGCGCCAAATAGTGTATCGAGGCCAGAGGGGACTATTTTGAATAAACCAACTCGAAGTTATCAGAACAAAGCTCCTGTCGTTTCTATTTTAGCTCAGTCGTGTTTATGTTGGACTTCACCTTGTACTACAGTGTGGTTACTCTCGGATTTATTAGTAAGAAAAACTATTTGTTCTGAAAATTATGTAGAGCTTGAACTTCACCTTGTAATTCTTAGATTAGGTTAAACTATTTTTTGTTTAAAAACCACGCTTGGCGATTTCAGCTAATAACTTCTTTTTGTACCATATACAAGGTGGCGCAAAATTAATTACCCAACTTTGTTTGTGAATATATTTATATATAAATAAAAACAAAAAAATATTTTGAGTGATGTATATCTTCACTTTGACCGTTACGCGCTTTATTGCTTGTCTGTGTGTACACTGCAGCTGTGTCTGGTTCGCAAGTGCCAAATATGATTCAAGTGCGACGCCATTTGCAAAAATTATAAATCTTCCGATCGGATGATTATTTCTAAGCCACCTAATATTATACAAAGCAAGTAGAAATGTATGCTCATAAGTTGCTTGAATTCAAAAAAAAAAAATTCCAAAAAAAAATAAAGGTATCAAAACAATCTCCAATTTCAAGCTGTTTACATGCAAAATGCTAAATATAACATTTCCAGGCTTAATATTTTAATTTTGACAGCTAATACTAAAAATAATCGCACAAATTGCGTAGTAAAAACAATCAAAGGGTATTGACTCTGAAAAACAAATAATTCAAATTAAATACGGGCATTTACGAAATCATCAAATTATAGATTGTTTTTGTAAGTGATGTAATCGCCTTGTTTCCATTGTTATTCGCTTAGTTGCCTATTTGTGTTTTAGTCGTTTAAAGGCTTTGGGCTTTGTTGACAATCTTAATTTTTTTGGAGTCATTTTTTTTTTGCGCGCTTAAACTGTGACATCGTAACTGTAACGTGGGTGTGCGATTTTTATGCGCCTCTGTTTGGGCGCTACATCAATAATATGAATGTAAAAACATACTTGCAGATATATATGGATATTTAGTTGAAAATACATAGCTATAAATCTACACACACACACACACACACACACACACACACACACACACACACACACACACACACACACATACACACACATACCACGGTCGTTGTTCATTCCACCTGGGCTGAACGACTAAGCTGGGCTCTAAGCAACCGTGGGGGTCGGCAGGTTGCGGATAGCCGGAAGGCCTGTAGTAGCAGGTTAGTTGCGAAATAAGTTTAAACGAATAAGCAATCCCCGACAATGAGCGGCCAGAAGTGGAGGAGGCGGCTAAATGACAGCCCATCCGATGAGGCTTCCGGTGACCAAAAAAAAAAAAAAAAAAAAAAAAAAAAAAAAAAAAAAAAAAAAAAAATCCAGGCGCGGCGGTTTCCATAGTGGACGGCTTCCTGGTCAGCGTCTGTTCACCATGTTAGGAGCGGCTGCTAACTGACCGGTATATGCCGTGGCGCACTGGGAGTCTCTCATCACTTCAAGAACCATGTCTGTTGTTGAAGTGAGGGGAGTGATGTGAGCTTGCTCTGCCGAGGTGTTAGCTGCGGGGTGTATCAGTGACCAGCCCCTTCGGGCCCTAGTCAGGGAGTGTGTATTGGACGCAGAGGTAGTAGTATGCGTTGCCCCGGGTGAGCTCCGGTCCGTCCGTGTTTTCCGGGACCGGTAAAGCGAAGAACAGGCCTCAGGGAACTGGGGTAGGGGCACCGTCCCCAAGGGTATACCCGTTCCTGTTTATTTCGGCCCGCCCCCCTACACACGATGCGCTGGTAAACAAAAAAAGAATGGAAAAATATATGAGAAATACAACCAACAACAGCAGTAACATTTATGGTGCCATTATGGGCAGCGGAAATGAAAGCCTAGAAGAGGCTAACAGAAAGGTACCAGGTGCAAGTGGATCGAGTGATCTACTAGTGGACCTAACAGAGGAGTACAAGACCCCCAAAGGCCGTATAACAACGGGGGCTGATCCCTTTAAGCGTGCACCAAAGCTGGGACGGAGTCCCATCAAGACGCTCAGTGTAGAAAGGCCTGAGAGAGCAAAATCGTCGCCACCTGCGCTGCAAGATAGCAATGAGAAAGCAGCACAACCGAATAATGATACCTTAACGCTTCTTGGTGAGACGATTGGGAAGTTGACAGAAGCAATGCGTCTACCGCAACGCTCGATTAACAACCATATAAGGGAACTCCTCGAAAAGATCACTAAGCTGCACTCGAGAGCTCAGGAAGAAGCGAAAAACAAGGAAGCCAAGCGAAACATTCTTGGAAGTGTAACGACTGAAGGAACACCGAAAAGACCACGCGACGATAAGCAGCCGGGCAGAAAAACTCCACCCAAGAAAAGTAAAGCCGAAGAAGAGCACAAAGTGTCAGCAAGTGCAGACAAGAAAGTCAAAGGAGAGGGTAATGTCAAGAGGACAAACGGGGTTGTGGAAAATGGCTGGATTAGTGTCAAGCGCAAACCAGCCAAGAAAAAAGTGGCAAATAAACCACCCCCGAGGCCGGATGCGATTGTCATTGCGCGTGTCGGAACAATGACGTACAGTGACATTCTCAGGGTGGTTAAAAAAGATGATGCCCTGCAAGAACTCGGCGAAAACGTTACGCGCATCAGAAAGACGGCCAAAGGCGAAATACTGCTTCAACTGAAAAAAGAGCAGATGGCCAATACAGGAGTATATCAGAAGAAGATTGGCAAGGTGCTAGGTGACCAGGCGCAAATTAAGGTCCTAACCCACGAGATGTTGGTTGAGATCCGTGACCTAGATGAAATCACAACCAAAGAGGACATATGTAGGTGAGGCTATACGAACCCAAGTTAACGAGCTTAACCTATTTAGTGAAAACGCAATAAAAAGTGTTAGAGCGGCGTATGCAGGCACGCAAACAGCAGTGATAAGCCTACCAGCACTGGACGCAAGGCGACTGCTTGAGAAGCAAAAACTGAAAATCGGCTGGGCAGTATGCCGAATAAGAGAAAAGCCTGACTTGAGGAGATGCTACAGATGCCTGGAGTATGGACACCTAGCGAGGGCATGCAAAAACGAAGACGACAGAAGCCAGAACTGTCTCAAATGTGGAGAAAAGGGACACCAAGCGAAAGTATGCGAGAAAAAGCCCTTCTGCGGAGCTTGTAAAAGAAATGGACGAGAAGACACAAGCCATCAGATTGGAAGCAGAAAATGCCCTCTGTATCAAGCGGCGTATATTAAAACCAAAAAATGAGGATTGAGCAGATCAATCTAAACCATTGCGAGGCTGCACAAGAGCTCTTAAAACAAAGGGTATACGAAAATAAGGTGGATGTTGTCCTAGTCAGCGACCAGCATAAAAATCTAAACGCCGGAACGTGGGTCTCAGACAGGAAAAGTAAAGCTGCTATTTGGGCCTGTGGAGGAAATACCCTGCAGGACAAACCGCACACCCACAGTGATTACTATACCCGAGCAAAAATACGTGGCATATATTTCTACAGTTGCTACGCGCCACCGAAACTGACGCAAGCAGAGTTCGAAAACTTACTGGATGAACTTGTGCAAAACGCTCGTGGTACCACACCAAACGTGATTGCGGGTGATTTCAATGCGTGGGCCCTGGAATGGGGTAGCAGATACACCAATAAAAGGGGAGAAGCCTTGATTAAGGCATTCTCACTACTTGATGTGGTTCTGCTAAACACTGGGGGAAAAAACACCTTCGAAGTGAATGGTCGTGCATCAATAATCGACATCACTTACGCCAGCAGGGCTCTAGTACGATCAGCAAGCTGGCAAGTGAGTGACTTTTACACAGGCAGTGACCACCTTGCCATTAAGGTGGACTTCTCGCATGGAAAAGAAACCGCACAGAGAAAACAGAATAAGGGTTGGAGGGTGGAGACGCTTGATGAAGAAATGTTCCAAATCATGCTACAAAAGACCCCACCTAGCACCAACGATGTGGAACTTCAGGCGGAGCTGCTAGTAAAACATGTTAGCAGAGCGTGCGATGCCGCTATGTGCAGAAAAAGACAGAGCGCTCCCAGAAAGCCTGTATACTGGTGGAACGAGGAGATCAGCACCCTAAGAAGCGAATGCAAAAAAGCAAGGCGCCTTTCCCAAAGGAGTTATGGGCTGGCAGAACACTACAGGCTCCGCGAGAACTATAAAAAGAAGCGGAAACAATTAAAGAAAGCCATTAAAAGCAGCAAGGCAGCCAGCTTTAAAGAACTGTGCCAGAATGTGGACGAAAACCCGTGGGGTGATGGCTACAAACTCGTTATGGCCAAGGTCAAAGGAGGTAGAGGACAGGCGCCAACTTGCCCCATTCTCTTAGAAAAGATTGTACAGACACTCTTTCCAAAGCAAGACATACAACCAAGCCAGACCCAGTTCCACGCAGCAGGAAATAGTGTCACAATCAGTGAAGCAGAGGTGATTATGGCAACGGAAACTTTCGGCAATGCTAAGGCTCCAGGACCTGACGGCATTCCGAACAAGGCGCTAAAGATCGCTATCAGGCGCAACGCAAAGCCATTTGCAGAACACTTCACCAAGTGTATAAATGAAGGCATGTTTCCGAAAGTATGGAAGAAACAACAACTAGTCCTACTTCAGAAACCAAATAAGCCAGCGGGTGACCCAAGTTCTTATCGGCCACTCTGCATGATAGATACTATGGGCAAAATCCTGGAGAAACTAATCTGCACGCGCCTGGAACAGCACCTGGAGAAAGTGCCGGCTGAACTATCCGAGCATCAGTTTGGTTTCCGAAAAGGTCGTTCAACCATCGATGCCGTCAGGTGACAAACATTGCAAG
Organism: Anastrepha obliqua; assembly: GCF_027943255.1. Taxonomy (NCBI): domain Eukaryota; kingdom Metazoa; phylum Arthropoda; class Insecta; order Diptera; family Tephritidae; genus Anastrepha; species Anastrepha obliqua. The sequence goes on along the minus strand of NC_072893.1, from coordinate 23,906,185 downwards.
TAAGGCTATTGAGGGTGACAGGTGGATGCATGGTAACAAAGAATACTGTGCAGTTGTCACTCTGGATGTTAAGAACGCCTTCAACTCGGCATACTGGCCACATATTATAAAGGCTCTTGAAGAAAAAAAAACCCCAGCATACTTAGTACGGGTTATAAACAGTTATCTGTCGGAAAGAGTACTTCTGTACAATACAGATGAAGGTCCAAAGAGATACGCAGTGACGGGCGGAGTACCGCAGGGTTCTGTACTGGGCCTAATGCTATGGAATGTATTATATGATGGGGTACTGCAACTCCCAATGCCGAGGGGAGTGCAAATAATAGGATACGCAGACGACATTGCGTTGACCATAGTCGCCAAAACAATCCCCCAGATCCAGAGTATCTGCAGCGAGGCAACAACAAAGGTCAAACAATGGCTAACGGCGGCTAAACTCCAGCTAGCAGGGCAAAAAACAGAAGCAGTCCTCATTACGAGTAGAAAAAAGTTAGAAACGACCACACTAAACATTGATGGGTTCAACGTCACAACACAGGCGGCACTACGATATTTGGGTGTAATGATCGATGCTCGACTAAGCTACAAGGAGCACATTAAAAAAGCATGCGGAAAGGCAGCCATGGTGACGGTGGCACTGTCAAGAATTATGGCCAACATCGGTGGTCCCACTCAGAGTAGAAGAGCGCTCTTGGCTAGAGTTACCCAGTCTACACTCATGTATGCAGCACCCATATGGGGTAAAGCCCTGATACAGAAAACGTACGCGAAGAAGGCGGAAATAGTTTTTAGACTTATTTCCCTTAGAGTTGCCTGTGCTTTCAGGACAGTGTCGTTCGAAGCAGTATGTGTCATATCGGGTATCATGCCACCAGATATAATGGCCTCTGAACTGGGTAGAGTGTACGACAAAGCCAAAAGCCTAAACAGGCGATTAACGGCGGAAGAGCGTAAAGAAGAAAGACGGGGGAGCATAAGTGAGTGGCAAAATCGCTGGGACCAAGCGACAAAAGGGAGATGGACGCATAAACTTATCAGAAGCGTACAGGCCTGGGTTGAGAGAGGGCATGGAGACACAGATTACTATCTCACACAGTTCCTGACGGGGCATGGATGCTATAGAGAGTATCTCCAAAGACTCGGCCACGAGGACGCAGCTGACTGCTCGTTCTGCGGCAACGGTAGTGAGAACGTGGAACATGTCTTCTTCTCCTGTCCGAGATACGCATCTGAAAGAATGTGCATTGAAGAAATCATAAAAGAAAAAATAACCCCGGGCAACATTGTAGATCACATGCTGCAGTCGAAATTGGTGTGGGCCAAGATGAAAGAATGGTCCGCGAATGCGTTACAGGAACTGCGGAAAAAGGAATGGGAACGCAGTAAGGAACGAAGACAAAGAAGTAATGAAGGGTAGACGGAGAGAGAGAGAGAGAGAAATACAAATGAAGAGCCATAATGGCTAGCTTGGCCCTGCGATGCAATGCTTAAACGGCGGTACCGCAGGGCAAACGAAAGCTACAGAGGTCGGAGTTAGGGTTTAGTACGTAGGTGTACTGTTTCGCAAGTCCAGTTTAGTAGTAATACTGACTGTGCGTGGTCCCGAATGAGGTGCACCTTTAGCGATCAGTATGAATCGTGCATGCCGTCTGTATTGACGGTATCTATGTAAGATTCCCCCTTCGGATAAAAAAAAAAAAAAAAAAAAAAACACACACACATATAGCATAGGAAGCAAACACACAAAATTTTTCAAACAGTTATTGAACCTTTGGAGGCTGAGAATTTCGCGTAATTAATTATAAGCCACATTTTTGCGTTCGAAATTCTTTTTTGCGAGTCTTTGTCGAGTCCGCGACTGTGCTTTAGCGGTCGTTTGGTTGACTGGTCGAACGGAGTATTGACTGCTTAGGGCACTTAAAGTTCATGGTTCGTTTCGCTGGTGATTTGGTAAGCGCGCGTGCATTCGTTAGTCTTAAGAATTGTTGTTGTTGTTGTGCTGTTTTTGTTTTTTCTTTTTTCAAAATACTGTTTTGCCTTTTTGCGGTATTCTATTGCGAGACGTTTGCACTCGCAAAAGCTGAAGCTGTCTGGCCAAAGCTGAAGTTGAGTTGGCATAAACAGTGGACACTCCCACCCACACGCCACTCACAAAAACAAGCAAAAAAAATTTACATACTTATGCTTATATGAATGAGCCTGCATGTATGTATGTATGTGTGTATGTGTGAACATATGTGTGCAGATATATAAAATACCTATGCAAGTTAGGAAAAATGAAACGGTGAGTGGCACTTACTCGAGCGGCGGTGGTGGCCTTTTACACTTTTCCACCAGCGCAGTGGCGGGAGGGTATGCCGCACGTTCTGCGCGCTCTTTGCCGTTTGTTGACATTCATATATGGCCACTTACATGGACGCACATATGCTTCAATGTATGCATGTGCAAGTACAGTTTGCAGCGCGTTTAACTATTTGCCTCATTAATTTTTCGCATATTGTGCGATTCTTCCACCGCTGAACGGCAGCGCTTTTCTTAGTGCTTACTATCTATGCATACATACATACGCACGCAGCCATATACATTGCACAATTGTTGTTGGTAGGTTTATGAATGTGTGCCAGTGTGTGTTTGTGTATGTTGTCGCTTGCTTTCGGCTTGTTGACGCGTCTCAAAGGTAAATGCGCAACAATGTGACCAACCTTAAATGGCCAAGATTTCTGTTGTCTTCTACTGATCGATCACGAATATACGAATGTATGTATACGTGTGTGTGTATGTGTATGTATATATTCAAGTGAGTACGTAAACAAAGCAAACAACAAACAGCAAACAAGCCGCGCTTTTGCGGCACTCATTTTTTTCGCCTTGTTTTGTTTTTTTTTTTTGTTTTGATTCTCTAAGTAGGTATTTTTTTGCAAACTACTGGCGACATTTTGTCAACCGTAAATGGCGGAAGATATCACTTTGTTCGATGCCGGCTTCCTCAAAAAAGTAACCAAAGTTGATGCGTTTGAAAAATGGACACAAATTTTTTGGCAATTAACGAATTTTCACGAAATATACTTTTGATGCGTAAAAACGTTGAAAAAGTGACATAAAAAAAATAATTTTATTTAAATTCTATTTGTTCAAAATTAATCGAAAAAATGTTTTTCGCCAATATTAGCTTTGCTTAGGTTATGGTGGTAGTCGGTCTATACGGCCAACTCACCTTGACCTTACAGATCCGTTGTGAAACCACTGTGCGACATGGGAACCTAATTTATTTTTCTTCCTGAAACCATTTTGTGGCTCTTATGAAGTACAGGATTGATCCCATCTCAACGCCGGAGAGTTCCGTAAGAGAATAGAAAGAATATCTACCTAGATAACCTGCTCTGATTTCAGTTAAGGCTGCAAAACGTCCAATGTTTTTTACGTAAGTACCTGCCGGTGACAGCTTAGACCCACGGTGCTCAAAAGCACACGGATCAGTTATATATTATACTAGCAAACCCCGCCCGCTTCGCTGGGCACACTAACATAGAATAGATATGGTTTAGAACAGAAAAGATATGGTTTTCATATTATTTATTTCTTTATTTTTATTCATGCGCTTTGGCATAAACAATATTTTTTGTTTTTCTATTTGTTTTTGAGTAAATATATAATGCTGTTGGCTTCTCAACACGTGAACAGCCAACGTATAGTTGACCATGGGTGAATACTGGTTCTTCTAAATTCATCCCACATATTTCTAAAGTTTGCCCTTGTGATTTATTGATAGTTATTGCAAATGCTAAACGAATGGGCAGTTGCAAACGCTTGAATTCAAATGGCAATTCAGGTGGAATCATTGGAATTCTCGGTATTAGAACGTCTTCATTCTTGAATTTGCCAATTAAAATAGTTGCTTCGATAACATTATTCACCAACAGCTTCAATTTGATATCCATATTGTACAAACACATTCTAGGCTCCACGTTTTGGCCTCTATCTCGAGACCCTAGTCACGGAGCGGCATGAAAAATACTCTGAACTAAAGCATTCACCAACAGCTTCCATCTGATATCCATATTGTACAAACACATTCTAGGCTCCACGTGTTGGTCTGTATCTCAAAACCCTAGTCACGGAGCGGCATGAAAAATACTCTGAACTAAAGCATTCACCAACAGCTTCCATTTGATACCCATATTGTACATACACATCCGAAGGTTACCCGGGTCCACGTTTTGACCTATATTTCGAGCCCTATCCACCAATAGGCATCCAAACTATACGTAAACCATCTTCAATACCTACTTAACCATGTGTGTAAGTTTGGTTTAATTCGGTGCAAAGACACGGCCGGTTAGCGAACACACACAAAAAGTTGACTTTATTTTATATATAAGATAATATAAGTAATTTTAGGTCTTGGTACCAATTCGCAGTGTGGCATGGACTGTGACACTAACCGCCTTGGTAGGGCTCAAGTCCCATCTAAACCTATGAGTCCCGGCACCCAGTTGAAATGCAACTTCACACCAACCAAAAGCCTACCCTCGCTTTAGGTATCAACCACAGCCATCACGAAAATCTCTCCGCAGGGCCGTTCCCAAGAAAAGGCGAACTCTGAGGGCTCCTGTTCTCCAAGGTGCCGAGATTAAGTCTTCGGTCCGAAGACTTTATTCCCGAAGACACTACCAGTTGAGTTTCTATATTGCTCAGAGATTGGTGACCCCACATTTTAGTCGCCTTTTACGACAGGCATACCTTACCTCGGGTAATTTCTAACCCCTGACCCGCTGGGGAGGCTAAGGCTGGACTATTGGAAAAATGTGCTCAACTATTTCTTCCTCTTCTTCATCTTTACAACTTCTACACTGTCCATAAGTGAAAACTCCTAAACAGCCAGGTCTGTGTATGTGTGTGGCACATGTTTGAAGCTCTTGGGGTACGAAATCTATGTTGGACAAATATATGAGAATATTTCAAACTCAAAAAAAATTTAAAATTAGTTCATCATATTTTGATATTCCTTCCTTTACCATCAAGAAAACGATACTGTGCTGTGCGTATGTCATCCGAAAGTTCATACATCGCCTACGATACTCGCCGTCGCCACATTGTAAAGGTCTAAAAATCTTTCGCAGAATCTTTCTCTGAAAAACTCCAAGTGACGCCTCATCGGATGTTGTCATCGTCCACGCTTCTGCGCCATACGCTCGGACGGTCATAATGAGAGCCTTATAGAGTGTTAATTTTGCTCGTCGAGAAAGGACTTTACTACTCAATTGCCTACTTGGTCCAAAGAAGCTCGTGTTGACTAGAGAGATTCTACGTTGAATTTCAAGGCTGAAATTTTGAATTGGCTTTGAGGATTTGTCCAAGTCTGAAAAACAGCCAATCGTTTCTGCAATCACCTCCTCGTTTGAATAAAAACTTTTTCCTTACAGGAATTTCTTTAAATTGGGGAACAAATAGTGGTCCGAGGGAGTCAAGTCTGGAGAATAGAGTGGATGTCAAACGAGTTGGAACCCTATTGCCATTAACTTTGCGGCCACAAGTGCTGAGGCGTGAGCTGGTGCGTTGTGGTTATAAAAAAAGAAAATCACTCGTCTTTTCTCAATTCAAACGAATGCAAAATACAAAGAAATGCTCCGATTTGGCTGAAACTTGGTTTGTGTTCTTTCAAGAGATGCTACTAACTGAAAATAATCTCGATAAGCGCTAATGATGCCATCTCTCTGGCTTTGCACGTACTTTTCAAACGACCATCGTAACGTCGGAGATCATCTGTGATCATTTTGAACCTTCTCCATGACCACCTTTTCATGTCTAAGATCAGCTGGGTATCGAGAATGATTACACCACTTCAGAATCAACAGCGAGTCAAGTGTTTACGTGGAATTTTTAGTCTGTGTAACCAGAAGAGGAATGCATTTATGAGTCAGATTATTGCTATAGACGAAACTTGAGTTCATCATTATGGAACTGAGTCGAAACAAGAATATTATCATGCAGTGTCAAAAAATAGTCCGGTCTCAAATTTTGAAAAGTAAAATAAATATAAATCATAATAAAAAACAAATTCGCAATCAAAAAAATTAACAACCGTACTTTCAGTCGATTTACATACATACATACACACCTCTATATGCAAACGCTTAGCTATTTTTCTTCAGTTCGTTTCCACAGAATAGCCACAAATGCCGTTCGAAATGCCTTATCTCGCATTTTTAGCATATTTTATCTTTGAATTCATATTCGCGATGTTTACAATTAAGCTTAATTTTTAATTTTTAATTATTGTTACTGTGTTGTATTGTATTTTCGAGTGCGAATTTAAGTCGTGTGCCTTTCGGCCACTTAACTCCATTCAAGGTTCACGGTATTCGCGAAGCATTCAAAATCATGACAGCAATTAACGACCTGCCACCACTTACACATTGTTGCGTTTCCGATTGCATAGTACGTACAATGGTACATAAATACAACATGCATACATACATACATACACATATGCATACATACATACACACATAAATATGTGCCCATATGAGAGTACAAAAATTCGGCAGCAAGTCCTTGGGTCACAAAATTTCAAGTGCAAAACTGAAGTATGTTTTTGTTTGCTTATAAAATGCTGTTGACCTCTGACCTTCATTCATGGGCAACATAATACGGAAAAAGGATTTAAGGCTATTCACTATGAAATGCGCAATAGGCCTGTTATTTTATTTTATTGCTTGGGAAGCACTAATGCTGATCTTTTCCACTCTACTAGAAATCTGTTTGTAGTTTTTTTTAGTATTTTAACACGGATCGGGTTGCACAATTTCGCGACGCCTCCGAACGGCAGATGATTTTTTAAGAGGAGCCTTCTCATGCCAAAATACACTCGTGGCTTTGCCATCCCCTGAGGATCTACGACAAAAAGCTGGAGATATACCATCGTCAATCATTTATTAAAACAAGTTAGTACCGTTTTCTTGATAGTAATAGAGGGAATATCAAAATATGCTAATCTAATGTCAGCCTTGAAATTTGACGAAAAATCTCTCTTGTCAACAAGTGCTACCTTGGACTAAGTAGGCAATTGAGTAGTAAAATCCTCTCTTGACGAACAAAACTAACACTTTATAAGGCTCTCATCATGTCCGTCCTACCGTATGACCCAGCAGCTTGGACGATGACAACATCCGATGAGTCGTCCCTTGGAGTGTTTCAGAGAGAGATTCTACGGAAGATTTTTGGATCTTTGCCCGTTGGTGACGGCGAATATCGCAGGCGATGGAACGATGAGCTTTACGACGACATAGCCATAGCGCAGCGAATAAAGATCCAGCGGCTTCGTTGGCTGGGTACGTCCGAATGGATACAAACGCTCCGGCTCTGAAAGTTTTCCATGAAAGATCAGGTGGAGAAGGACTTGGGAACACACTTCGTGTGTTGAACTGGCGCCGGTTAGCACGAGAAAGAAACGACTGGCACGCTTTTAAACTCGGCCAAAATCACGCAAGCGGTTATTGCGCCAATCAAGAAGAAGAAGAAGAAGGACAAATCGTATTATTTAGAAGGGATAAACAAACTAGAACACCGAGTGTCGAAGTGTATAAGCCTAAAGTATACTATGTAGAAAAATAAAAAAGGCTCACCACAAACAATTAAGCCGATTTTATTTTTTTAAAGACTCTCTCGTATTGCGATTTGTTCTGTGCGGCTTAAGAACCTTATTAGGTTGTTGACGTCTAAGCCAGACAGTTGTTAGAGATTCTCGAACGGGGGTGGGCCAATCTTAACATTCTGTTCCCTCATAGGGCAGAGCATTCACAGATGAAATGGAAAATTGTTTCCTTCTTCCCTGGTTGTTTACAACTAGGACAGTGTGCGTTGTGAGGGATGCCCATATTGGTTGTTTATTCTCCCCAACAGGCGAAAAGCCAGTTATGACTGCCGTGAGTCTCCAGGCGTCCCGTCGTTTCATATTTATCAATGTTGACGTTTATTTGAGGTTGTACGATAGTGAAATTGCCCTTAAAAAGGAAAAATATGCTACTTCCAGAACCAGTTTTTGATGATGATTCTCAAGCAATGCTTGAAAACGGCTCCCCAATTGGCCGGCCTAAGCGCTAATTGCCTTCAATTGAATCTCTACTTTGGTTTAATAGATTATAGATAAGTATTTTCTCGGCAAGAGTCCAAGTAAACAGTTGACATGTTTTGCCTTTCGATTTTTCTTGCTTAGTAAGAAACTTAATTACGAAACAAAACTCGTATTTCTTTGTAGTTAGTTCTTCCATCGATAGCTCAAAGGCTAAGATTGCGAGCATACAGCAAAAATTTTGCAGCTTAAACTTTGGAGCTTAAACTGGAAACTGTTGGTGTTGCTTGTCGAGTTTACAGCCTACAAAAACCTTACGAAGAGCAAGAGCGGAAGGCATGTTGATCGAGCAGGAGCAACTCGGTGACCATCTCTTTTCTTCGTTACCATTTCTTCTACAAATTACGAGTTGAAGTAAGTAGCCCTGTGTAAACGCGGTATAATAAAGCGATTTGACTGGATATTTGCACAGAGGGGTCTGCCTAGCGTTTGAGATTTAATTTATTTCGACTATAAATAGAGACAGAAACCGAAATAGAAACAGAATATTTTTTTATTTGAAAGAGTAAACCTTGCCATTAAACATGGAACACATTTTCATCCAAATGAATTCCAGTGGAATTTTTCGAATTGCTTTTACAGTCAATTTTACAGTTTAAGATGGTCTACGCGTAGTTGGAATAAGTTTCCGAGTAGTGCTAAGTAAAACCAAATCTATTCTCTACTCGTGAACTCTTACATTATGGAAACTTTTTGACCTACCCTCCTATATATTATATTTCTTGTGATAGGCAATACATTTTTTTTTTGTTTTTTTTAGTGCTCCTTTATTGCCCAACCAACATTCGCATTTGAGGCACAACTCCTCTAAGGTTTAGAAAAAATTTAAATAAATTAAAAAATGAAAGAAAAACTAAGTCAACATTTACACAATCACAGCAAATGATGAAGAAGTGTTGAAAGCTCCTGAGTTGTGAAAAACGTGACCCTTCGCACGTAGTGCCCACTTGTTTTCTTTTTTTATAATTTTTATTCTTGTTGTTGTTTTCTTCATGTAAGCAAATTATATTATATAAGTCAATCAACTGGGCTGTCAGACAAGCAGCGCATAATCGACGTATCTGCAAGATATCAAACGGCATGGCAAATGAGGCAAGCGCCACAACGTCAACAGGTGGGTGGTTGGGCGGGACTGTTCCGCATACGCCACTATGAATGCACAAGTAGGCTGGCAGGCAGGCAGGTGATTGTGTGCGTGAGGACACCGTTCTGTTGTGGTGTGTTAACACGCCAATTGATGAGGCGTTTTGGCCACCTGCCAACAGTGAGTGCGGAAAATTTGTAAACGCTTTGCTATTGTTGGGTGTTGCACAAATGCACTGAGATGCTGAGTATATTTGTGTGTGTGTATGAAACGCAATGTTTGGCTACTTAGCGGTTTTGTTTTGATTTCGTTTTTATGATAATTAAGTGCGAATGAGATTTCAAAGTTCACCACGTCAAAAGGCTTATTGCCGAGAGGCTTTAGAATATTTAAACTCGCATGTAATTTTACCTAAAAGTTTTCTGCAACTATTTATTTTCTGTATTTGCCTGATATATTTGGAAGAATTTTCTTTGCTTCGAATTGGCAATTTTAGATATTTTCAGATATTTTTTCACAAGTTGCGGAATGTTTAATGGATTTGCTGTTTGTTTTGCTTAAAAGCAGAAGCATAAATTTAGGCAGGAAGTTGCAGGTGGGTATTGCAAAAACTTGCTTGTGAAACTGCTCAAGTCTGATGAAATATTGGAAATATTATTGTTTAAATGGTATTTTCAGTAGAGTAAATAAAGGATGGCGTAATATATTTGAGAACTGCACAATATTTCAAAATATGCAAACATAAAAGGTGAAATAAATGAATTTTTCAAATTTTATATATACCTCGCGGCGCTCAGTGGTGGTTTTTGGAGAAATTTTGTTCAATAATTCTAGAGAACGCAATTTTTATTTTGATTTTAATAATTTTTTTTTTTCTTAACATGCTCGCAAATGGCAGAGCTTGTCTAAGCCATGCGCTACCTCAAGTATCGCCGCCGAAAATTGCTAAGGCCGGATATTGAAATTTTCGAAAGTTGCCGTACACGAGTTCTAACAAACCCCATTTAGCAACATCTTTGTGTGGTAAACTCCGACAAAGCCTTCCATTTCGACTAGCCGCATGCGCATTGAATCTTTTCACTGTCATTTCTATCAATGCCGCATTAGTGCAAGCACGTGCGTGAAATGACCATTCAAACAGTACTTAATGTCAGTTTTTGCGCTTAATTAAATATAGAAATACATTCACGTACTTACATACAAATGTACAAGTATCAGCTTTTAGATAAGGATTTCAGTTTGCTGCTTGGGTGTGAAGTGATTTGGGTTTCCGCTTTTGTTTGCTCTAATCTGATTTCGCTCGCTCCATTTAATGGCATTTCAATGAGTGGAACAAAAGTTGTTACAGTTTTTGTTTTAATCGTTCGTAGGCGAAAATTATGAATGAATAAGTGGGGGCTTCCTATTTTTGGTGCGATAAGTTTACACGAGATTACCCAATTCGGCAGGCGTTAACTCAAAATGAATCTGTCAAAATGATTATAAACTTTCATGCTGCTAATCAAATCAAATCAAATTAAATGCAGAAAAGTAAAATGGAATTAAAAAAAAAAAATTAAATGAAATACAAAAATTTGAAAAAAAACGAAATAAAATAAATGCAGACCATAGAAAAAAATATAAAATAAAATTGAATAAAAATAAATAAAATGAATAATTAAAAAAAAAAATTAAGAGGGGTAAGCTTCTCCAGCATTTTCACATTAAAATTTTTTTTTGTGCTTTAAAAATTCATTGATTGAACATCATTCGATTGTAAAGAATATCTTTTCAATGCTTTAAGCTTAATGGAAAGTCTAAAAAGTCCCTATAAAAAATAAATTCATTTGCAATCTAAAGAATATGTTTTCAATGTTTTAAGCTTAATGGAAACTCCAAAAAGTCCTATATAATAATGAAATATTTTAATAAAATTAAAAAAAAAAATTAAAAAATAAGTGTGTCCATTACTATAATAAAAAATATGAAAGAAAATTAATTTAAAAAATTCAAAATTAACTAAAATTAGTCAAATTTAAAATAAAATAAAATCAAATGAATAAAAATAGAAAAAGGAAAAAATTAAATTAAATTCATTAAAAAAATATGTGATTAAAAAATAGTAATAGCAAAAAAACAAAAAACCAAAAATGAATAAAAAATTAACCAAAAACATACAGTAATTAAATAAAATTTAAATATAACTAAAACTATAAATAAAATAAACTTAAATAAATGAAGAAATAAAAAACAAAAAATGGAAAATGCAATTAAATAATAAAATACAAAATTAACCAAAATAAAACAAAGTAAAATGAGATAAAAAAATATGACTAAAATAAAATTAAATAAAAAATAACGAAAATAAAACAAATGAAAAATTAAACAAAATTCAATAAAATAATGCAACATAAAGAAAATAAATAAGAAAAGGATAATACAGGGTGGGCCATGTAAAATTTGCTATAACAAAAAACTAATCAATATTTTTTCAAACTTTTTTTTTTATTTTGAAGATTGAACATTGTCATTTATGAGTGAAAAATAATATCGTTCAAATGACTGCCACGACTGGCTTTACAGTAGGCCATTCGATCAACCCAATTTTTAAGCACTTTTTCGATTGTTTGGGCTTCAATTTCATGAATGGCAACTTCGATTTCGTGTTTTAAAGCATCAATCGTCTCTGGATGGTTTGCATAGCATTTGTCCTTAACGGCTCCCCACAAAAAATAGTCCAACGGGCTTAAATCACAGCTCCGAGGCGGCCAATTGATATCGGAATTTCGGCTGATTATTCGGTTTTCAAAAACGGTAGCCAAAAGTTCGAGTGTAACTTTGGCAGTGCGACAAGTTGCACCGTCCTGTTGAAACCAAATGTCATCCATGTCATCCTCTTCAATTTTTGGAAACAACTCGTTAAGCATGTCACGGTAACGCTCGCCATTTACTGTAACCGCGGCTCCTCGCTCATTTTCGAAAAAAAATGGCCCGATGATGCCGCCAGACCAAAAACCGCACCAAACAGTGACTCGTTGTGGATGCATTTGCTTCTCTACAGTAACGTGTAGATTTTCTGATCCCCAAATCCGACAATGTTGCTTATTGACGTAGCCACCGATGTGAAAATCAGAAAAGAAGAAGAAGACTCACCACTTTGGAAACAGGTTTTCAATATTTCCCAATTTTGTTCAAGCGTATAGCGTCCCATTTCGTAAATGCCAAACCTTTAAGTAAATTATGAACACATTTGACATGTCATTTGTGTTACCGTTCTCAAAAAAATTGGTGGTTCGAAAAGCAAACGCTATATGGCCCACCCTGTATTAAAATTAAATTAATTTAAAGAAATAAATGTGGTCACAGCACATTTTCATAGCAAAACAAAAAACCAAACAAAAACAAAAAAAAAATTAAATATAATAAAAAAACATAAAAAAAAATAAAATAAAATAAAAAAAAATAAAATAAAATAAAATAAAATTAAATTAAATTAAAAAAAAAAACAATAAAATTAACTAAAATAAAACAAATTATAAATACATTAACTATGTATTAACTAAATTAAATATATTAACTGAAAACAGTCAAAATAAGTCAATCAAAAAATGAAAAAAATAAATAAATAATATAAAATTAATTAAAATAAAGCACATTAAATTAAAATAAAAATATGCCTAAAGTAAAGTAAGTTAAGGAGGAAATAAAAAAATAATAAAACAAAATAATAGTGTATAACTAAAAATAAGTCACCTTATCATTGCAAAGGTTAGGTTAGGTTAGGTTGAAGCGCTTGTCCTGTGGGACACACTCAGGCTCATACCCCATTGTGATGCCGTGTGGGGCGATTACCCTATTTCTCCTAAAACCAGTGGGTGCCTTTCAAAAATTTTAGAATACCTTCTATATCTGCAGAACTGAGATCTTCCAATTCGTTAAAAAATTGTATTGAACCGCTTATTATCTGATCAGCTGGCCCTGATACTGTGCGGCAGGCAGACACAACTCTCTGAAATTGGATGACTACTATCTATAAGTATATTAAGAGAAATATGTGACTTTCAATCAAAATCAAGTCTGGTGTTGTTTGTTTGTTTTTTAAGAAAATTTTTTTGTACTCTTCTAATTGAAGTCGAATGTCAATAACACGACCAATGCCAAGGAAACGCATTTATCATTTCAATTCAACTGTATTTCTGAGCATATAATTTGAAAATCGCAAGCCACCTACAAAAGTCATAATTAATAATTTCCTATTACTTATTTACACACATACACACATACATATGCACATACAATATAACTGTATTTAACCTCCATAATAACGTATCCTCAATTGTACAACCGGCGAGCTTTGTGGCTTAGTTGACGCGCCTGCTTAGACGCCAAAATCAGCGGCGGTAATTGACAGACGCTGCTGTGGTGAATTAAATCAGTCAGTAAGCCATAATCAGTCACTAGGTCGATTACTTGTTATTCGTACGTTCATTTATTTGTATGGCAATACTAAAAAAACACCATTGTTTCGGTCATAATTTTAAAATTTTACACTTTCAACAATAAAACCAGTAAATAAACAAACTGGTGCGCGATTTACGAGAGTACGGACATATTTACTGATTTGCTTACAATTAGCAAACAAGCAGTCAGTCAATCAGTTTGTCAGTCGTGCGTGTGCTCTTAACCTTGTTATCAATTTGTATTGAATGCGAAATGCAATTAGATGTATGTAAGTGTGTATGTATGTATGTGTATTTGTATATTTGTATGTATGCATACTAAATTGAAACTGAATGCGACTCAAGCGCAGGTTGTTTGCGTGACGACAAAATTTGACGCGTCTCTAGCAATGATTGCTAATGCGAAGCTATTTACTATGAATTGTGAATGTAGGCAAGCAGCAAATGAGGCATGGGCGGAAAGAAAAAAAGAGCCGAGAGGAGCGCACTGGTACATAATGACTGTGAATAGGTATACCAAAATATTCTGAATGATGAGATGAATCGATTTAACTAAGGGGTTTTTTAATAAGAGGTGTTATTTTGATATTCAAAGAAAAAAGCTATTTTTTAATATAAATGATCGGATGTTTAATTCATTATAAAGAGGAAGGGATGCCGTTAATAGTGGAAAATAACATCAGGCAAATGACCACCACGACCACGCTTACAGGACAATATACTTTTCATGAAATTTTCATTAACCGAATTGCAAAGTGGCTGCCCTATGTCCTCGATAGCCTCACGAATTCCATCTTCGAGGTCTTGAACCGACACTGGGCTGTTCGTGTAGACTTTCTCTTTCACGTGGCCCCAAAGAAAAAAATCACAAGGTGTTAAATCACAAGATCTCGGTGGCCAATTGGGATCACCTCTTCGAGAGATAACACGGTGCGGAAACTTTTCCCGTAAAAGATCAATGGTTTCGTTGCTTGTGTGGCACGTAGCGCCGTCTTGTCGAAAATGAACGTTGTCCAGATCAATACTATCCAATTCCGGCCATAAAAAATCGTTAATCATCTCTCAATAGCCCAATCCATTCACCTGTAACACCTGTTATTGGAAAAATCTATATATCATGTCTGCCTATATCTTCTATTGGTTCGTTCGTCCATTTGTCGTGTGCACAAAAGAGAGTAAAATAGAGATTTCTGAGCGAAACTTGTACGCAGCAAGGGGTTTATCCGAGTTCCGTAAATTCCGGTATTAGCTCACTTTAATCTCGGGATTCGGTTTGTGGTGGATTGTGGAGTGGTGCCATCCTGCTGAAAATTCAAATTCGGTCAACGGTGAGTACTACAGAGGTGTGATACTCGACTGTTCTTAGGCTGTTCACTAGACAGGGCTAGTTTACTTGGGCGGCAGCCCTTGATCGGGAAAAACCCGAGTCAATCCGGTAACCTTGAACCGGCTGCCACGACACTAACCACCTTTTCACTAGCCATTTAAAACCCACTCATCTAACACCCGTCTCCCTCTGGACCCAACCTGTAGAAACAGCATGTTTCCTAGGCCTACCTTTAAATGAGCCTGACGAAGACGACCAATGGTATACTCGACACTGACGGGGATTCTCTTACTGCTACAACAACAAAAACAACAACGACTGTTCTTCTTCTTCTTCTTGATTGGCGCGATAACCACTTAAAAGATTTTCTCTGAGTTTAAGAAAGCGCGCCCAGTCGTTTCTTTCTCGTGTTAACCGGTGTTAGTTGGACACAGCACGTGAAGCTAAGTCCTTCTCTTCCTCTGCTACCACCAGCTGGCGCCACCACATCGAATATTTTCATAGCCGGCTCGTTTGTATCCATTCGGGCAATATCACCCAGCCAATGAACATACGATTTTTAGTGCCATGAAAAATTGAAGGCATGGACTACGGCGCAGCAGGTCATGCAACAATTGATCCTTTGTACATCAAATTCGGTAATCGTGCTAGCAGCCGTCTTGGTGATGTAAGATGATGTCGGATGATGATGCGACTTGACGCCGCTAGACTTTTTTTTATGGAGTGTCGTAAAGGGCCAAGGAAGTTGGCTTCAGAGCCCGTTCTGGCTAAAGAGTCAGAGATCTCGTTACCCGCAATACCCACGTGCCCCGGGACCCATGTTAGCATCAGGCTATTATGTCTACCGACATAGTTCAGCCTGGATTTACAGGACTCGACTACCCTTGAAGTGGTTGGGGGGGTTGTCTAAAGTCATGAGCGCAGCCTGGGTGTCGCTGCAGAATCATATTGATCTGCCTCTCCATCTGTTTTCCACAACAAAGTTCATTGCTTTTTCAACAGCATACACCTACGCTTGAAACACAGATGCATGCATTCCAAGAGCGAAGTTGTCCCGCTGGATTCTACGTAGACCCCAGAGCCGGAGCCGTGCTCGGTCCTGTTGCCATCCGTGCAAATGCGAAAACAATGTTTGCCGTACTCATTTTCTGAGTTTGACTACAGTTGAGCCTGTGGCAGCACCACACAGTAGTCCACTGTGTCAAGCACGACTCTGGATAGCATGGAGTCAAGGGGCATGGCGAGGATCGTTGAATTGAAGTCCATGGCTACTCTGTTGTCCAATGTCAGACAGGGGCCAATTTCCATTGTGTTTTAGTCTGCAGATGGCCTTCAAGGCCTCTCTTTGGATGAAAACATCAAGTGGTGGCAGACCAACCAGAGCATCTAATGCCGGGCCTGAAGTAGTCGGAAAAGCTTCGACGCAACAGATGGGCACAGTGATAAGGTCCTCCTGACTCCCTCGAGAGAGAGTATACTCATCCAGACCACTGATGCATAGATGGTAATTGGTCGTATCATAGCAGTGTAGATCCATAGGACCTTGATTGGAGAAAGACACCACGTTTTCCCAAAAACACTCTTGCACTGCCAGAAGGCTGTCAGTGCTTTGGACGTCTTTATTTCAACGTGTGATTTCCAGAAGGTTTTCCTATCGAGGATTACTCCACGATACTTCATTTCTTTGGATAACTGGATTGTGACTCCTTTTAGCTTAGGCAGAACATCTACTTTGCCACTGGAAGACCTCTTTGTAGGACTCGGATAGGTAAGCCTAGGATCAACATATTTTTTACCCTGCAAAGATATTTCTGACAAAAGGTTGAACGGCTTCTGAAAACTCGCGAAAACGTGCATTCAGATTTAAGAAGACCACCCTTCAAAAGTCGTAAATGCGGCAGAACTAATAACAGCAAAGATTGGGCTTGAGCCTCCTAAGAGCATCCGTAGATACGCCTTTGCATGCATATGCACATATACACAAATTTCGTTGAATTATATTTTTTATATTTCCCCATTTTGTGGGCTGCCAATTTTAACATTCGAACTGCAGTTTACATTACAGTAGTTTTATGAAAATTAGCAATTTACAAGTTCACCGTTGCTGCTGTGTAGTAACAACTTGTAAGCCACCTACAACTCGACAGTTGCCACCCGCAACAGCATAAGCCACCCTTGCACTGAAATCAAGTGCAGCTCTGTACATACCATACATATGTATGTATGTATGCATGCATGCATGTGAAAATGTATGGGAGTGATTTTGCATTAGCACCCACGACGACCAGCACTAAAAAGCTCACACGATGGCGCTCGCTCTACATATACACACACACACACCTACTACGTATGAATGTGCATTTATGCAATTAAACTCGCACCATATTGCATTCAAATAGGCGAGTAGAATTGAAATCGTGCGCGACCTCAGCGCACCCGCTTAAATTGCCATTTCGCACCTTGTTAACGTGCAATTGTGATACTCCTCGTACATTGCGACACACAGCCATTTACAATATGTTTTGTGTAATATTAGCACTTTTTTAATTTGCGTTTGCGTATTTTAGGGGCTTTCACACACACACGCACACAAATGGCATTGTTGCAGAGACTATTGAATAGCTACTCGCGAACTTAATGAACTGCTATGCAGTGATGGTGATAGTGTTTGTGTGTTTGTGTGATCTGTGCCTGGCGGTGTTTGTGGCGTGGGCGCGTGCGCAGTGCAATTGCACTGTTTACCAACTAAACGACATGTCATACATGCACACATACAAGCATACATATATAAATATGTACATACATAGAGCTGCGGTCAAAATAATAGTAGTGTACGCACAATGGGAAAAAAAACATTTGTTTTTTTTTGTTAAATATTTTTACTGTTTTTATTTTAAGGAATTATGACTGTTCACAATAAAATCATGAAAGTAAACTTAGTAAAATAAATCCTTATTCAAATTAAATTTCATAAGAACTTTTGCGTATGGGCGGTCGAAAAAAATATTGGGTATGGGAATAAGTTTCGGCCCTCGTAAAAGAGGTGTTGCTGCTGATATTATTTTTGTGTTCGCTCTAGTAATATACTGGTGATTTGAAGGTGTATTTGTGAGGTCTCGATCGCAGTAGTTGACATTCGTTTGACGCGTAAAGATCCTTTTTTATCTGATGTCAAAAATGTTTACGTTCGTCCCGAAAAAACAGCATTTTTGCCAATGTGTAATGACACATATCCTTTGTTCGATATTACCACAACTCATCGCCGATGTATCGAATTAACGAGATTTTCACATAGTTCCTTAGGTATCGATTTCCATGCACGCTTTACTGTGTACCAAAGTTGATTATTATTTGTTGGATGAGCATCAGCAAGTGCCCCCTTCACATTGCACCGCAAATTCCCTATTGAATTGGGGTCTGGAGACTATGCACGACATTTCATAACCTCAACCCTATTTTACCCTGAAACCATTGCCATGCCAATTTACTTATGGTATATGCTTTGGGTCATTGTCCTGTTGGAACACCTCAAGCAGAGGTATTTTTTCGAGGTACAATGATTTCCTCCATAATTCAAACATACACAGAACGATCCATGGTTTCTTTTACCCAGGTATATCGGTTCTACACCATAAAATGAAAAACATTCCCAAATCATAATACTTGATCCTCCATGTTTCATAGTTTTGGTTGTGTATTTCAGGTTGTACTCGGAATTAGCAGATTGTCTGACATATTGGCCAGATTTTCTTGTAGCATATGCACGATTTTGGATTCATCTATCCACAAAATATTTATTCGTTTCTTGGTGAGCCAATCGAAGTGCTCATTTGCAAACTTTAGCCTTTGTGCCACATGCCTTTTAGTTAGTAATGCCACTTGGCTTGAGCTCGAACAAAAAACTACGAATAATTTCCACGCTTGTCTTCAGCTCGAGTTCTCTTTTAATTTTAATAACAGGTGCGAACGAATTATTCTTTGAATACCTAACCACACGATTAATTGATTTACCAGTAAGTGCGGGACGCGGTCCATGTGTTTCGGGTTGGGATTTATATTTCAAAGCGTTACAAATCATTGTAGGCGAACAGCCCACAATATCTTCAACTTCTTTGTAAGCTTCCCTTTCGAAATTAGTTTTTTTTTATAAGATTGCGCTGTTCAGCGGTGCAGTGCCTGCCTCGTCCCATAGCTCAACAATTTTCAATCAGACTTTCTTAAAATGATATGGAAATACATAAAAGGGTTAGGGGTAGTCAGAATTTTCAAAAAAATGGAATTTTTTTCGGCATTTTCTCAAAGTATAATATTTTAGAAATATTGTGTGAAAATTTGAAGTGAATCTGACAAATACTTTTCAAGTTGATCAACAGTTAACAATGGGCGCTCGGGCGCTGCGGAGCTCGATAGCAAAACTTTAAAGGCGTTTTTCTCAAAACTATGTTTTTTGAACTGGTGATCACAGCAACTTACAAACCGCTTGGCAGATTTCAATAAAATGTATACTGCTTTTGAAAAACATAAAAAACTCGCGACTGATCAAGGCTTTTTTTTTCAAAAATTTCGATTTTTTTTAACAATTGTCAATTTTGAAAAAAGCTTTGATCAGGCATAAGATTATCTTTTAATAAAACTAAATTATCTTGTCCGATTGATTTTAGATGAATCTCCAAGGGCTTGTGACGAACACCGCAAGGGACTTCTGGAGAAACGGGCTCCACACAAATAGCGATAACTTTTACAATTATGCATTTTTTTTTTTTTTTTTTTTGAAATTTTGCTAAAGTCAAGTCTAAACTTGATGTATTAATGCTATGTTTTTATTTTTGTAAAATAAAACAATTGACCAGCGAAAACAAATTATTTAAAATCATAATTTTTTCTGACCTCTGACTATCCCTAACCTCTTAAGGCTCTCGCGCCATTTGAAATGATGGTTTTTGGGTGTTTCTTTAAAAGCGTGTAAAACGAAAAGGAAAAAAGATTTTTTATTTTTGTTTTGATCCATTGTTAAAAAATAAAATGTTTTTTTGCCACACGGAGTTCGATCAAAAAGTTGCTAGCCTTCAAAAAATGGTCTTCCAAAAAAAGATATGTTGAATAAAATGTTGTTTTGCGACACGAAGTTCGATCAAAAAGTTGCTAGCCTTCAGAAAATGGTCTTCCAAAAAAAGATATGTTACTGGCGACACGAATTCCGGGACTTACATCTGTCTGAAATCTAAATGAAAAACAGGTTCTTGTTCAGTATGAATTTCGTTATCCTGTGAACTACAATATTAAAAACAAAATGTGACAAAATGGCGAACTTTCAAAGATGGACAACCGTTTTCGCCCCTTTTTTATTTTAAAGGTATGTAAAAATATTAATTTTTTCGACAAAATGATTGTAGCTAACACGATAACGACATCGATTTCACGTCATTTAAATTTTGTTTCATCAAAATCGGTTGAGTAGAACCGGATATGTCTGCGTCGCCAGCTCGAGAAACATTGTTTCGAGACAAACAAAATTGCGCATTTCTTCTTGAATTCGAAAAAAACAAGGATTTTTTTTTTCAAATGAGTCGAGGCACATATAAATATTTTTTATGACTACAACAGTTAATTAAGGAAAATACAGCACAAAGAAGACAACAAAAAAAAAAAATATTCAACTATTTGCGGTATTAGCACTACTATTATTTTGACCACAACTGTACATAAATGCATGCATACACACACATACATAACTATATCTCTTGCTATTGACACCACTACTGCTGGCTAATGACTATCAATTCATATTCTCAATCATCATTTTTTCACTTGCATTTGCATTGATTGTTTGCAGTTGTTTTAGTTTTCGTTTTCATTTTTTTTTTTGTACGTTTTTAATTTTTAGCGCCCGCGTCGAATGTCAATGCACTGCCGCCAAAGATGGCATTTGTTTTCGCAATTACAAGTTGTACTTTCATTTGTAAGCAAATTTTGAATTAAAGCAAATAGTTTTAATGACTTTGGTAACCTTTCACTAAGCGGTTGTTAGACAGCTACGCATACATACGAAAGTTAACAAATCGAAATAAAATAACTGATAAAATATTTTTTTTTTATATATTCTATACTTTTGCACTTGTCAGCATCATCATCGACACTGTAGGTAGGTGGATGGGTGGTGCTTGGCTGGCGTTGCCGCGTTGCCAATGTAATTAACCATTTTCGGTTAACAAGCCGGAAATTATTAAAACGGTCACAAACACAAGTTTGGCGGCTAAGCCCAAATGCGGTGAGGGTGTGCGTGTTTGCGTGTGTGTGTGTGTGCTCTCTATATATATTTATGATTTTGTGAACTTGCAAATTTTTGCAAAGTAAATAAACATAGCAACAATGGAACTGTTAATTAAATAGTGAAGCGAAAAAATGTGGGTGAATTTGATGAAATCTCACTTGCCTTGATTGTTGATTGTTTTGTATTTGCTAATTACAAATGTAATATGATTAAGCAAAACTAATTACGAGTATGTTTGTGAATGGAGCGTGTAAGTACGGATTTAAATGTTTCCTTTGAATAAAAATAGCTATTCAATGTATGAGTCACTGCAAAATGTATCGATTTTTTTTTCAATGCATGCAATTTGTTTTATGTGCAAAGTTAACTTTTCTTGTTAATTTATTAAGTTGGGTATTTTTTTAGCTGCGTGAGAACTATCGATATCGACAACATATCGATAACTGAGGTTTTACAGCTGAGAATGGTAAACGTTGTTGAAATTTCACAATGATTTTTTTTTTGCTAATTTATTAAATCGGGTGTGTGTGTTTTAGTTGCATGAGAACTATCGATATCGATAACTATGGTTTGACAGCTGAGAATGGCAAACTGTGCTGACATTTCGGTTCCGCATGCATTTTTTTGTTCTAAGTAAACTTTTTTTGTTAATCTATTAAATCGGGTGTTTTTTTATTAACTGCATGAGATCTATCGAAATCTAAAACATATCAATAACTATGGTTTTACAGTTGAGAATGGCAAACGTTGTTGAAATTTCGATTCAGTACCATTTTCTTTTGTTCGAACTTAACTTTCTTTGTTAATTTATTAAATGGGTGTTTCGTTTTTTAGCTTTATGAGAACTATCGATATCGATTACTATAGTTTGACAGCTAAGAATGACAAGCTGTGTTGACATTTCTGTTTAGTATGCATTTTTCTGTTCAAAGTTAACTACTTTTGTTTGTTTTGTACTGGTGTTTTTTTAGGCGTATAAGAATTAACGATATCGATTACTATGGTTGGACAGCTGAGAATGGTCAACTGTGTTGATATTTCGGTCCAGTATGCATTTTTTTTTTTCAAAGTTAACTTTTTTTGTTAATTTATTATATCGGGTGTTTTTTGTTTGGCTGCCTGAAAATTATCGATATCGATAACTATGGTTTGATAGCTGAGAATAGTGAACTGTGCTGACATTTCTGTTTAGGAATAGCTGGTTGACTAGTCATCATGAATCATTTAATGCCAGAATTAACAGGTGACAAACTTCAAAATTGTGGAAATTAAAAAATTGGAAAATTTACTTTGAGAAAAAAAAAAATTAAAAAAAATTAAAAAATAGTAATAAAAAATGTAATAGTAAAAAAATAAATAAAAAATAAATAAAAAATAATAAAAAAAAATAAAAAAAATATATCTGTTCGCGAAGCTCATGAAATACTAGCGGCATCAACGGCTCTTATTTCTAAAACAAAAAAAAAAAACAAATAAAATAAAAAAAAATAAAAAATAAAATAACAACAAAAAAAAAAATAAATAAATAAATCTGTTCTGTACTAGCGGCATCATCGGCTTCTATTTCTATCGAAATGACTAAGTAGCTGCTGGTACAGTGAGTTGCGACTGCTATCGAGCCATACTGATTATATTTTTGATTCCACACATTAATCAGCTAACATCATCGACAACATTTGGTTCCAACAACAGGGCGCAACTTGTCACACAGCGCGCTTAACAATCGATTTATTGCAATAGTCAAGCCATCACAGACGCCAAACGCCCAGATTCATTGGAAAAAATAGTCAAAATGCCGGATATCAAATTATCTACCAGATTATAATTAAAAATAAAATTCATTCAAAGAAAATTTCTGTTTTGTATTATCGGCCATCGTGGCCGAATGGTTTGTGCATAACTGCAATTCGGAAGTGGGTAGGGTTGCATCTTCGTGAAACACCAAAGTATGTTTTAATAACGGTCGCCACTCGGCAGGCTATGGCAAACCTCCGAGTGTATTTCTGCCATGAAAAAGCTCCTCATCAAAATATCTGCCACTCGGAGTCGGCTTAAAACTGCAGCTCCCTCCATTTGTGGAACAACACCAAGACGCACACCACAAATAGAAGGAGGAGCCAAACACCTAACTGAAGTGTAAGCGTCTATTATTTATTTATTTTTTTATAGGAGGATGTAGTAAAATGGTGGAGTGGAGAAGTCAAAATTTCCACTGGGTAGCGGTTAGAGTAATAAGTTAATGTTGTACTTAGCCTAACGCAGAGTTGTTAGATTTGTCCGTGTTTTATTTAATTCCCATTTTTCACATGCTGACGTGAAGCAGCAGCAGTAACTTGGGTCGCCTCTATCCTCAAGAGTTTATTTACCTGGAAAGAGAATAAACATGAATTTTTAAAATTATGTAATTAAATGAAAATGAAATTTATATACTATATATCAATAATTTATTACTTATAGTTGAATGATTTTATATTATAGTGTAAAATCAAAAGCTTAGGGGCAATTTCACTTTGCAAGTGACACCATCTAGTCAACATGAACAAATGTTCACTAGCCACTAGCCACTTGATTGAGCATACATTTTTGCAAATGCAGGCTTTATTCAGTATTCAAAATCAACAAAAATAAAAAAAAATGTTCAGCCAAAACCCGCTTTTGTTTGGTCGAAGCCGAACCGAGCTGGAATTGTACAATATGACTGAACAGGGCCGTAGCTCGCTCTTTACCAAGTTCCAAGTTTCGTATAAATTTTTTAAACATTCATCCAATTTCCATTAATATTCATATGTATATATTTTTTAAAAACATATTTGGGTATGTAGTTTTATAGCCAATTCAAAAAATAATAAAGTGAATGTTTGTAATAGCTCAAAATTCTTTACCATATTTTTGAAAATATTTTTTCCTTTTGTGCATTTTTCATATGGGGAAAATGCGCAACACCGTCGTGGGAAAGATGTCTCATAAATATATGCGAATTTTGAGCCTCCCAGACTTACCTTTTAGGTAAGGCGACGCTAGAACTAATGTGTCAGACCAAGAATTGGTTTCGAGCTCCCAAAAAACTTAAAACAGCAAGAGTAAAGGCGACATAGCAGCGGACCTGTGCGAAAATAAAATTAAACACCAACTAGTTTAGGCCCCAAATTTACTAGTAACGCGTCCGATCGCAACTAGTGTAGATTCCTGCAGTGGTACATAAACACACACACCTACATATGCATACACACAATTCGCTTCATGCATCTTCAAAGCCGGAAGAATTAAAAATAAGCGATACCAACTGAGTACTAGAAAAGCGGCTTGCCTCTTTCAAATGCCAACTGAAAGGCTACTCGCCTAAAAGGCTCCACTGCACATTTGCATTATTATCTGCATTTCAAGGAAGTGAGTGGGCATAAAACTCTGAGCTCTGCTAAAAGCATATATTGCTTTACTTGCTTGCAGAAGTCGACAATGCGTTTTGTGGTTAAAAGCAGGAAAGCTGTATGGAGAACACAATAAAGTAAAACTAAAGAGCAAGAAGAAGAAGAAGCGGAAGACCCGAGGAAAGGAGCAAAGCACCACTAAATAATATTTTGTGTTAAGAAACGTCATACAAAAACAAAGCAAAATTTTGCTTCCTGTACTAAAACATGCACGCACACACACATACACACATATACGCGTATGTTCTTTTACTTTTCGTTCGGCGGGAATCCACGCAGGCTTTACATAGTGAAAAGTACTCAACTTCGCAGCGACTTTTACGTACTTGTAAACTTTCAAAGAAACTTCGACTCAGGCTGTAGTTGTGCCAAAACAACAATAAATAAAAGCGTTGCATTAAAGTGAAGTGGAAGTAGAAGAGTTGAATCGGAATAAAAATAGGAACTGAGAAGTGGGAATTGTTTGTTTACTTGCTGCGCGACTGCGAATTGAAGCGATCAGATGGTAGTTGTTGGAAACTGGAACTACGTTTCCGTTTGACAAATAAAAAGACACCTGCTTAAAAAAGTAAATGCTGAGGTTGGAGCAATTGAGAGTGGGAAGCAAAATAAAGCTGATGGATGCGAAATGAAATGCAACCCAAAATTTCATTAAAAAAAAACCTATTGGAAAAAAATAGAAGTAAAAAATAAAAAAATGCAATATAATAAAAAAATAAAATAAAAAAATGCAGTATAGTAAAAAAATAAAATAAAGAAAGTTTTAATAAAATAAAATTAAGAGAAATAAAAAAAATACAACAAAAAAGAAAAAAAAACAACAATAAAAATGAAATAAGTTGAAATAAGTTGAAATAAAAAAAGAAAAATTAAACAGTAAAAAACTAAAACAAAAAAATTAAATTAAATGAATAAAAAGAAGTAAAAAATAAAAAAATAAAAAAACTGGAAAAACCAATAAAAATAATGAAGTAAATTGAAACAAAAAAAAAAAAAACTTGAATAGTAAAAAAATAAATAAAACAAAAAGTAAGAAATAAAAGATATAAATAAAAAAATTAAGACAAAAAAATTAAATTAAATTAAGAAAACGAAGTAAAAATAATTTAAAAAAAAAACAATAAAAATGAAGTCAGTTTAATTTGAAAAAAAAAGAAAAATAAAATATTACAAAAATAAATATTAACAGGAGCACGAAATAAAAAATAATTTATAAAAAACAAAACAAAAAAGTTAAATAAAATAAAAAAATTAAAATAAAATAGTAAAAAAAATAAATACGATAGAAGTAAAAAACAAAAAAAAAAGTAAATGAAATGAAGAAAATTTAAAAAAATTAAATATCATAGTAAAAAAGAAAATAAATTAAAAATAGAAGTAAGAAATAAAAAATATTGTATAATATAGAAAAAATTTAACAAAAAACAAAAATAAAATTTAAAAAAAGAAATAAAGTTAAGAAAACTAAATAAAATAAAAATAGAAGTAAAATATAAAAAAAATTAATGAAAAACAAAAAACAAAATAAAATAGTAAAAAAATAAATAAAATAAAAATAATGAAACATAAAAAAGTCAAATAAAACAAATTAAAATGAAATAAAAAAATAAAGTATAATGAGAAAATATAAAAATAAAATAAAAATAAATAAAATAAACTAAAGAAAGAGAAGACATCATTCTCATCCAAGAACCTTGGATATCAAACAACAAGATATGCGGCCTGAAAGATAAGCACTACACCTTGTTTCAAGGTGAGGCTAACGGCCCGATTTGGATTGTGTCGGCTTACATGCCTTACGACGCAGCGGAGGCGCCTCCTCCTGAAGCAAAGAGAAGGCTCGTCAATAAGGCGCATCTGAAGCAGAAACGCGTCATTATTGGAGCAGACGCTAATGCACATAATATTGTTTGGGGCAGTACAAACAACACACGAGGTGAGCAACTTTTCGATTATATTCTAGCGAATAAGCTAAAAATCTCGGTTAGGTGGGGAAATCATATAACATAATGAGCTCTAGGGCAACACAACGGACCCAACTTGCGGTCTACGTGGCACTCCGATGCGGGGTCACCCTTAAACCAACCAACCAACCAACTAAAGAAATAAGGTGAAATTAAATAAACCCTCCGTTGGGCACCTTTTTTAAATTTTAGGAAACTACCTGGAAGCTCAAGTCGTTAGCTTAAAATATGTGAAATTTACGTCCAAGGTCGAAAAAGCCAGTCCGGCCAAATCCCAGTGCCCAAAGGAAGGTTAAGAACAATGCAATAAAATTAAAAAAAAGAAACATACAATCCGAAAAAATTGCAGCACAGTGTCTCTTCCTCTTAGTGGTGCGAGTTTTAGTTTTTTAAATATGAATACATCAACCAACTTCCACTGCATAAAAGGACGCAATAGATTTTCGGTGCTAGGTTATGTTAGATTAGATTAGTCTTAGCGAAAGGAGCGTAAGGCACCTTTCGACCACTCACTACGACCAGAGTTAGTTTTTTGTAACAAAATTCTACTCGAAACCTTACTGATACAAGTATTATGGAACCTCCCTAAGTAGGGATGTAAAATGACTTTTAGGTTGTGCGCTTAGAGGGAGTAAAGGGCACTCTATGTAGGTTTTCAGAGCTGAGTTAAATCAGATAGCAAAGTATGAATCTGGTATATGAGCTTCACAGTGGCACTTTATATGCACTTTTGTTTGCTGTTCTTCTTCACACAATCAGCACTGGACATGGAATGTGGTGCTACGTCCAAATTTGACAACAGAGTACTGGTGCACTCCGCAATGATCAGTGGAAAAGAGTTTGACTAATCGAACGTCGTACTTGGCATAGCCGGTCAAACAGTACATTGGACCTCTTTGCTGAAATTTCCGAAATGAAAGTATTTGGCTTGTCTGTTACATCTTTGCTCATCCAGATATAATAGTTTGGCGTAGTTCGAGGGAGGGTTCTGGGTCTATTAATTTCTGAGTTTAGTCTTTGTTTAATCTTTGCTCTGGGTTGTCCCTCTTCCTAGGCTACATCTTTTCCTCGACTAGCCCTTTTTATGCATGTAAATACTATCACCAGGTTTCCGCATGTGGTATGCCCTGTTTCAGAATGCGGTGTTTATTAATAGTTAAAGGTAAGCTCATATTTGATTAGAGGTAACATCCTCTGCTTTTGAGGTTCAAGGCAGTCCTAAGGCGTACAACTGCAGTCTCAAAAAAAAATTTAAGGAAGGCTTCCAATGCAATTCTATTGACTTTAGAGCTATGCTCTATGGACTTTTTTTCTAAGAATTTTATGTAGAATCCGAATCTGCTAGGCACGATGTGCAAAATAAAATAAAAATAATGACCAGTCCTAAGTACACTCGGCTTAGTAAAAACTTTACAATTTTAATAATATATTACGTCTACAAATAGTAGTCGATATACTAAGCATAATCGTATTCTCATACTCGTATTGAGAAATTAAAAAAAAAACCAAAAAACCAAACGAAATGCAAAAGGAACATCTTTAGCCAAGCCATACCTTCTTCGGAAACTTAATGACTTGCTACTAGCAACGACTACAACAACAACAGAAAAACATAATTTCCGATATTATCGCAACGTACAGTGCAATGACGCTGCCACCAGCTGATGATCATCTGCTTTCCCATCATTTTTTTCCAACTTCTCTCGTTTTTTTCCTTTGATTTCATTCGGACGCTGAAAATCGCTCTGCTCTCAAGTTCGTTCAACTTTTTTCGCAGTTGTTTACATTAACTACATATGCATGCCCATATGTGTGTACTTACATATGTATGTATGCAAGCTAGTTGTCGCCGTTGTAGGACCATTAAGTGACTCGAAGTGGAAGAGTTAAAACAATGAAGAAGCCGTGACAAAAGGTAAAAGAAAAGGTTTGATATGCACTTGTGCATAAAGGTGCTGACAGACGTGGCAAAGAAATTGGTTTCAAAAAGCTTCTCAAAATTGAAGAATTTATTTCTAAAAAGTAACTTGAAGATCAGCTTTCTGAAACAAATTTTTGACTTTTCGCACTGCGGTGGCCAGTACTTTCTCACGGTAATTTTAGAAATTAGTTTGAATCTGTATCATCGGACGTTTTTTCAATCCTTGTATGCTACTGTGATATTCAGACAATGCAATACCGATATTCTTTTAACTGAAAGCAACCTGTTTTTGAAGTAGATGACTGCAG
This sequence comes from Anastrepha obliqua, assembly GCF_027943255.1. Taxonomy (NCBI): domain Eukaryota; kingdom Metazoa; phylum Arthropoda; class Insecta; order Diptera; family Tephritidae; genus Anastrepha; species Anastrepha obliqua. Next base: position 23,877,312 of record NC_072893.1, on the reverse strand, counting down.
TTTCAACAATAGAGACATTTATCTCTATACGACACAGGTTAGTTTGAGTTAAAAAGATTTTGCTAGTGTTGCTCAGAAAATGTGTACCCTGAATTGCTGAGCTGCTGAGGTTTAGAGCCTACGACAAACCATTTTTTCTTGTTGTCTTTTCAATTTTACAATAAAAATTTTCTCTCCTAAGTCCAAGTCAAGTTTCCAAAATGACAGGCTTTCTGATTTTAATGGAATATTAAGAATAACTGGCTTCAACTACTTTTCGTATCAGAAAGTAAAGATGTTGGCACAGCAAAGTGAGTAAAAAAAATACTTTTTTACGTTGTCTGAACGCACCTTAAGCATACTATTATGTAAATCTTTATGTGTACTCTGTATGTCTAACTGTATGTCATTACATTAGTTCCAAGTACGCTGGTGGCGCCAACTAAATGTGAAATCCAAAAGCTTTGTTTCACTTTAATGGTGAAGAAAACAGGAAAAGAACTGAAAGATGAAATCATGGCAAGGCAAGCAATAACAGCCGAAGGTAGGCATCGACTCACCGTGTACCCTATAGGACCAGAGTAAGCTGATTTGTGATTTGAATACGATTTTTTTTGGGCTAGAAGTTTTAAACTGGTATAAAATTCATACAGATCCATGCTTTTTGAAACACGCTCCAAGCGCTCTTTAATAATTTTTTTGTTTTTTTTTGCATTAAAAACAAACACTCATTAGGTGAAGTGTACAAAAAATACATACAAATGGGATAATCTTTTTAAATTAAGGTTTAAATAAAAATTGTTTCCAAAGTAACTATTTGCCAATTAGTTCAGAACAAAGTTAAGTGTACTAAAAATTCATAGAAATGCGATATTTTTAAATGAAATTGGGTTTAAATAAAAACTGCATTCAAAGCAAGCTCAAAGTAACTAGTTGCCAACTAGATCAGAACAAAGTGAAGTGTACTAAAAATTCATAGAAACGCGATATTTTTAATGAAATTGGGTTTATTTAACAACTGCATCCAAAGTAAGCTCGAAGTAACTAGTTGCGAACTAGTTTAGAATAAAGTGAAGAGCACTAAAAATTCATAGAAATATTGAATGTAATATTTTGAATGGAATAGAAATGCGATATTTTTAAATGAAGTTAGGTTTAACTAAAAACTGCATTCAAACTAACTTCAAAGTAACTAGTTGCCAACTAGTTCAGAACAAAGTTAAAAGTACTAAAAATTCATAGAAACGCGATATTTTTAAATGAAGTTGGGTTTAACTAAAAACTGCATTCAAACTAAATTCAAAGTAACTAGTTGTGAACTAGTTCAGAATAAAGTGAAGTGCACTAAAAATTCATAGAAATGTTGAATGTAATATTTTTAAATGAAGGGTCTAAATAAAAACTCCATTCAAACTAACTTCAAAGTAACTAGTTGCAAACTAGTTCAGAACAAGGTGAAGTGTATTAAAAATTCATAGAAACGTGCTAATATTTTTAAATGAAGGTTTAAATAAAAACTGCATTCAAACTAACTTCAAAGTAACTAGTCGTCAACTAGTTCACAACAAAGTGCAGTGTACTAAAAATTCATAGAAAGACAATATTTTTAAATAAAGCTGGATTTAAATAAAAACTGCATTCAAATTAACTTCAAAGTAACTAGTTGCCAACTAGTTCAGAACAAACTACTTTAAAAGTACTTTGTTAACTACAAGACGCTGCAATTTTCAACTAGCTGTTGCAATAATTTAAAGACATGCCGTGTGCTTGAAAAAGAGCTCCAATTAAATAAAGCTGTAAAGAAGCACATCATGAAGCTCAGATTAGCTCCTCACACTAATCAACCGCAAGTGACTGCTGCTTCTGAAGATGTATACGAATATTTATGGAGACTAAAACTCACCAATAACGGTGAATATTGATCACATAAAGGTATCAGTTGTATTCTATAGAAGTCTGGTTTACTTTAGACCAGTTTAATTCTCTACAGGGTATGTATAGTAAGCATGCAATTGCGAATTGTGTAAGTACATATCTATGTATTTATGTATGTGTAAAAATTGATGAGGCAAATAAATTTACATATGATTTCTACCATGGAAGAAAATTTGGTTTGCTTGGAAATCAAAACGAATTGAATACTGAATAGATCTATAATTTTTGCTAAGTTACTAAGGCATATACTTACAACTACAATATACATAAGTAAGTAGTTAAGAAATTGTATGGACTTGGAAGTTATTTTACAATGAATCGTCGGTTTTAAATACATCTTGGCAGAACGAAAGTAGCTGTGAATCTATAAACAGAATTTGTCGGCTATTTCATTTCCTGTTATGCCACTGAGACTCGGTACCCAGATAATTCAAACTTAATTGGACAAGCCAAGTGTATTTAGCACTCCATCATCGCCAGTCTAGAGATTACGTAATTGAATTTGAGGGTCTTGTTAGCAATTCGAGAATATTGTAATGTGCCGCTTCCAGTAGTAGCGCCTGATAGTGACGTCAGCACATCTTTCTGTTTCCCATGGTTTCGAAGTATCTCAACCTCGGTCCAAATACACCAATTTCCATACCTGCTACAGTCACCGACCCACACATGTACCTGGTTATCATATATTGGTTTGGCTGGGTTCTCTATTTGTTATTAAATTTCGTTCTAAGCCTTTTTCATACAGCTAAGCTTTGGTTGCATGCAGTACCAGGCTTGGTTGCATGTTGGGACTTTTGACCAATGCATTTCGGGCGACCCATTACCCTTTGTCATTGGGGATGAAACTAATTAAATTGCCTTTAAACTTTCACTCGATGAAATATTTTAAATTTTTTTCTCGATGTGCGTAGTCCCTAGGCAATGGTATGGAACCGCCGGCTTTCCAATTTCCGGATATAGAAACAAGAGATTATCATTCATCACTACAGTAGGAACCGATTATTGAATTTGACTTTGGGGGAGTCCAGTGTCAACTTCTATTGCTAATTAATTTGTTTGTCCTATCTGCGTACTTGCAAACATAACTGCACATATATGTAGTTATTGTACCATGGCCAAGCAATCAGCAATAAAATGCTGAAACTAGGCCACATGATCCATGCCATATACCCACATACCCACACACACACACTCATACACACATACAAACACTCATTAAATTCATTCACTAAATTCGCAAATGCAAGAAAACCATTAAACTTCTTGTATCCTTGAAATGCCAGCAAGCACAACAACTCCAACAACAATAAAACACCAATTACGATCTATAAATATTGTAGCTAGTAGATATCATACAAAAAACCAAAGCCAGCGGTAAGGCGACGACGAAAAAGTGGCAAAAATGTGAGGAACTGGCGCGCGCAAGCGCATTAAAGTCGCAAACTTGTGCCCATATGGATGTAATACACGAATATTTACTAGCTGTAAACGTGTATGTATGTATGTATGTGTGTACCTTCACTAGATCACATTTATCCGTCAAGTTGACTTGCAACTGTTCATTACTGTTTATTATTAGTTTGCTACTACTCATTGGCTCATTCACTCAATCATCCAGTCAAGCGAAAACGTGACGTTGACGTTGCCGTTACTGTCATTTTCGGCTGCTATATTTCGAATATCGTATTTCAAGAAATTTTTTCGTAGATTTTATATAAATTGCCATATCCCTTGGTAAAATTATTTGACAGAATTCTGCCGAATAATAAATGGAGTAACAAAACAAAAGAGTTCACTGCGCAAACATCGAAATGGTCGCAAATGTTCATTGGTTTCATTGGTCTAATGGGTTTCAATGTAATGGATTTACAATATTTCTTTTTCGTTTTGATAAATATGTATCTCTAATATGCATATGAACACACATGCCTACTTGCTAAAGTAGCAGCATGAGGGTGCATCACTTTTCATACAAAAAAAAATTGATGCTGTTTTTCAACGGAATTGTAAAATTCGAGTTTGTTTTACCACATCCACTAAAATATTTCGGAAAAATATGAAAATTAAGTAAACGGGACAGATTTGAAGGTACCCCAAAAAATCAATTTTGAAAACCAAAAAATGCTTTTTTTTTTAATATTCTTTTCAAAAAATCACCTCGAAAAAATGTTAAGATTTAGGTAAACGGAACAGATTTGAAAGAACCTTCAAAAATCGATTTTTTATATATTAAATTCGTTCTTGAAAAATTAAAAAAAAATCTTGTTCAAAAGTCACTTTATATGATAGCGAATTTAAGCTTAAAAGTTTATCAATGGAGTGAAAATATTGATTGATACGAAAAAATATTTTGAAGGTGAATGGTTAAACTTGCAGAAAATAATGGGTTGAAAAAAATCTTTCCAATGATACCTCAGAAAACTAAATCGGTCTAAATTTGGCTGAGGTTTTCACGTTTTCCTTAATCCTTTTGCACCATCCGACCGAATAATTCGCGAACAAAAACTCTCTCTTATCACTTTTTTATATAAAATCGAATGAGCTATAAAACTGTGTACACAATTTTTTTTAACTCTGATTAAAAAGTTTGAAAATTATTTAAATGAAAAAAAAAAAAAAAATAATAATAATAATAATAAATAGCCAAAATGTGTCAAAATTCTATGGTGCTACAGTTTTTCTATAGAATGAACTATAAAAATAAAAACAAAAAAAAAAAACATATTCAAATCAAAAGATAAATAAATAAATATAGGGGTTTTCAATAGGTGCGCTTCAACTTTTTTCCGATAGGGAGGGCGAACGACGCAATATTTTTTGATAAAATTTCAAAATATTTCTGAGGTTATTTTTTGGTCTAAATAGTTATAAAAACTAATTTTATTCGAAAAAAATCTCACCTTTTGGAGATATTTTCAAATGCGTAGTAAGCTGAACGCTTTTCTGAAATATTTTGGAGCAGATGATAAAATACAATAAATTCTATAAATCCTCTTGCAAAAAAAGTGCCTTTTTTAATTTTTTATATTATATTTTAATTTACAATTTTTTTAAATTTATTATTATTTTTATTTTATTATTAGTTTTTTTTAAATATTTTAATTTACTACTTTTTTTTTTTTTATATTAATTTATTATTTTTTTTTTTTTTTTGTTAATTTATTAGTATTATTTTTTTTAAATTTATTACTTTTTAAAATTTTTTTATTTATGTGTTTTACATTTATTATTTTTTCTTAATTTATTATTTTTTTATTTTTTTTTAATTATAATTTATTATTATTTTATTTTTTGTTAATTTATTATTATTAGTTTGTTTTATTTGTTTTTAATTCATTATTTTTTTAATGTTTTTTTAAATTTATTATTTTTTTAATTTATTAATTTAAAACTTTTTTTTTTAATTTATTTTTTTTTTAATTTATTATTTTTTAATTTACTACTATTTTTTAATATATTATATATATTTTTAAATTTATTATTATTTTTTAGTTTTGTTTTTTAATTTAGTAATATTTTTTAATGAAGAGTGAGGCACCCTAATGTCCATACTTATTATTAATTTTACTACATGCACACGTACATGCTTTTCTCTTTTTCATTTTTTTTTTTTATTTATTATTTTTATTTATTATTTTTATTTTCTTAATGAAGAGTAAGGCACCCTAATGTACATACATATAATATTACTAATTTTACTACATGCATACATATGAACATGTATGCATACATACTTACATGCCTCGTGAGGGTGCGCCGCGTTTTCAAAATTATGCTACCGCGCAATCGAAAGCGATTTATCGTTATTTATTTGCCTAAAAAAACACAAAAACCTAGTCGGTCTAAAAGACTTGTAGGGGAGCATTGGTCACTCACTCAAATGCTTGATTATGCCCCTCTGAGTATGTCCAAACTGTTTTATTTATTTGTAGCTGCTCGTTAGAGTGTCAGCGCAAAGTAAAAAAATGCAATAAAATACCATAAAATCTGTTCCCTTGTCTTTTCTTTTTTTTTTGTGAAGTGGGTGCAGTAAATGACTGATAGACTCTAAATTTGTGTACTAAACCTTGTCATTAAATTTTACAATATTTTATAATAAGCCTTTCTTTTACTAATTGGTAATGCGAGCACTGATTGCCAGAGCTCAAATTAAGATGCACAACTAAATGAAGGAGGCATCAAAACCTGGTGTGTCCGCCTAATGCGAGCCAAGCTATGCTTAAATTTCCTTCATAATTTTCTTCGTAATTGCATTTATGTATGTGCAGCATCTTTGAAAATTTCATAATTCATAGTTGATTAGCACAGTAGGCAATGGTTATGAGGGGAGAAAGAGGCGAGGCGAGGCGTGGTGTGCATGGGTTAATTACCCTTTATTTGCGCTTTTGTGCCTAGACATGACTCCATATGGCTGATATGCATATTAGGGTGGTCCAAAAATGCATGGGAAAAATTTATATTAAAATTTTTATGCTGCCGCCCCCCAAAATAGTAAAGAATGAAAAATAAAAAGACCCGTATTATTTTTTTTTTAATCAGACCATATTTAATGGTGCCGCCGGGGCTTTGAAATATCTCATGTATTTTGCATGGGAAAAAAATACTTTTTCGTAGATTTCATGTAAAAACCTGGAAAATGAATATATTTTAACCGGATAGCTCAGTTTCTCTTCATAATTGGTCAGGGAATAACAACCAATTATGAAATAATTAATTTTTTTTGTATTAACTATTTTTTATAGAACCCCAAAACGATTTTTTCTTAGATTTTCGTTTTATGGGGGCTTTTTGGGGTTCTATAAAAAATAGTTAATACAAAAAAAATTAATTATTTCATAATTGGTTGTTATTCCCTGACAAATTATGAAGAGAAACTGAGTTATCCGGTTAAAATATATTCATTTTCCAGGTTTTTACATGAAATCTACGAAAAAGTATTTTTTTCCCATGCAAAATACATGGGATATTTCAAAGCCCCGGCGGCACCATTAAATATGGTCTGATTAAAAAAAAAATAATACGGGTCTTTTTATTTTTCATTCTTTACTATTTTGGGGGGCGGCAGCATACAAATTTTTTTTGGACCACCCTAATGCATATATCAAGTCAGCTGTGCATTTCAAAAGCTGGAAGATGGATTGCGACGAGAGGGCAGGCATCTAATGAATCTATCGTAAATATTGCGGCCAATATGAAATTTATTGACAGCGTGAGCCTTGCAGCTCTGGCGCTCCATGGGAGAAATTGTGATGTTACCAATAAAAAAGTTTAAAGTGAGAATACCAAATGGGCTGAAAAGTTCGGGCCTAAAACATAGATGTCACTAGTTTTATTGCATTCACCTATGCTTCAGTTAGTATTAATCTTAAAAAGGGGCAGCTGTTAAAATTTCATGATATTCTATTCATTCGTTTATGAGTTATTGTGCTAAGAGTGAGGCTACTTTTGCTATTTTCAAAAAAAATGTATCAAAAAGAATTTCGTGTTTTAATTTTACACTGCTTTTTGATGGGGAAAAATACCGTCCAAGCGAAGCAATGGCTCGAAAAGTGTTATGGGGATTCCGCTCCATCAGAAACAGAAAAAAAGGATGGTTTGCTGACATCACCGATTTGCTGGTCATAGAGAGAAAGACACCGATGATGCATAACGCAGTGGTCGTCCATATCCAGATTAGGGTCACAGCGACTACTGGCTAACTCGCAGGTGGCAAACAGCTCGCTGGTGAGAAATTTCGCTCGAGTGAACAGGTTATCACTGAAACTGAAACCTATGTATTTTGAGGCAAAAAATAAATCGTTCTACAAAAGTGGTGTAGAAATGTTAGAGCGGTGCTGGAATGATTGCGTTGTTCTTGATAGAAATTACGTGGGTGAATAAAGCTAATTTTTAACAAAACAAAACGTGCTTTCTTTGTTAGGCCTGGGACTTTTCAGCCCAATAATTTCATTACATGTGCATACAGATTTAATTCACATCACAGGAAGAGATTCACACAAACTGTCAGCGTAAAAAAAAAAAGAATACATCGCATATTAAAAGTTTTAAGGGTGCAGATACCTGTAAAATTTCGAAAAAAAATTTTTTTTTTCTTTCATAAAATGTTAATATAATCCTTTAACCAGTTAACTGTGGCGCTCGCATTTAAAAGTGCGCACAGTTTTGTGTCGCCAGAATTGAGCTATGACGAGTATATTCGTCAATCACAGAGTAAGTTGCGCTGGTAAGATATTGGATAAAAAAGATGGGTTAATTTTATAAAATTAAAAATGCTTCTTTGGTTAACATAAGCATATATTACATACATATTAAACTAAAAACGCAATAAATTCAATTAAATATTACGCATATAAAAGTAAGAATTCAAATTCTTGCTGTGGAGTGATACTCAGCGAAACAGAGTATTATACATAATGGGACTTTGCAAATCGAACACCAGTACCGGGATTCCTTCCTGATTTTTGACTTTTGCATTTGCCCCTTTTAGGTTAACATCTAAAAAACGTTATCATCGCACATAAATAAATTCATTATGCGAACTGGTGAACTTTTTCAACCTGTGCATACGGGGAAGCATGACATCATCTCAAACTGTTTATATTTTCTATATGTTTCTTTTATTCTGGCATAGCCTCAAAATATTCTAAACATCTTGAAATTTGAGAATATGTGTTGTCTTTCTCAAAAATTCTAATTTAAATAGCCAATGGTCACTAATTTATACGCATGACGAGTATACTCGTCAATACACAAAATTTTGCCACTTATCCATGACGAGTATACTCGTCAATCACAGTTAACTGGTTAAGAATATGTCAAAAAAATTTTAGAACGTAAATTGAAGTATTTTTTATATTATAGATCGTCACCCGTGACGACTCTATTCTTTGCGTTCGAGCGCTGGGAGAGGTATAGTTACGTTGTATTCAAACTTTAGACGCGTTTTTCTCAAAACAATATTTTTCGAATTTGCGTACACGACAACTCGAAAAGTTATTGACCGATCTCCCTGAAATTTGAAATTTTGCATACATCTTTTTTATGATATTACTTTCTATGTGAATTTAAATTTTTCGAAAATTTTTCGAAAAAATAATTTTTTCGAATTAAAAAGAATAGAAAAATTCGCCCCAAAATTCATTTTTTTTTTTAAGCATTTTATTCCGCGAATTTTTTCCCCCTTTTTTTAATTCATATAGAAATTATGACAATGGTAAAAAAAAAATGTTTGGTTTTTTGTATTCAGGTCACTGACGCCGATGCTACAATGCCCGCTGATTGAGAAGCCCCGCTGCGACCTTCCTGAAAGAATTGAGTGTACATCCGCCATTTTAAATGATTAAAATAAAAAAAAAAACTTTATGCCAATTAAAAAAAAAAAATTATATTGACTTATTCATTTTAAATAATTTTAATGAAAATCAGGGGAAAAATGGCCGTTTTCTTTTGGCGTATTTCTTTTTTATTTTATTTTTTAATTTTGTTATAAAAAATATAGTTGATACTAAATATAATAAAAACTATTTAACGTACCTATATATTTTCAAATTTATAAAAAAAAAAATTATATTTCGAAAAAAAAAAAAAAATTGAGTACACAGTTTTATTGCTCGTTAAATTTTAATATAACAAAGTACAAGTTTGAACTGGCTCAAAATTCACGCCGAGTTTTGACAATTGTTTGGCTTAGGTGTTGTGCATTTGCTTCCTTAAAAAACATATCAGGAAAACATTCGGTGTTTACAAATTCTAAGTTTTTACGGTAAAGGTTTTACAAAGTTGTAAAAAGTTTTGAAAAATTTGAAGAAAATTTGGCGAATTTTATCAATTTTTTACAACCTTTGAAACTTTGCCCTGCGTGGTTTTTGTTATTGTACGTGATATATTTGTATAAAGCAATAAAAAAATATTAAAAATATTAAAAGTGCAAACATCTCAAAATGCAGTGCACAACTTTCTTTTACCGCTGTTAGTGTACACAATTCCATTACAAGTCCTTAGTGCCGCTGCTTTACATTCGAATGCAATTTCCGTTTTTAATGGGATTTCTTTATTTTCAACTTCTTACAGTACCTTTAAGGCCTTTGTAAGTCAACCAAATCAACAGAAAGCGCTTACTCGTACAAAAAATTCAAAATATGAAAACAGACAGTCAGATGTAATCACATAATGTATGGGAGGTGTGCATGTGTGTGTGTGTGTGTGTGTGTGTGTGTGCATTGCTCCCGCGCAAATTGACACACATTGACGGCCCAAACAATAACACAAAAAATCGAGGCAAAGAGGAAGGCCGGAAGACAGAAAAAATATTAAAAAAACACACACAAATGCAGTGCAATGAAGGTATTACAGCAGATAAAAGCAAACATTCATACATACATACATAAATTATTTGCCAAAGCACACACACACACACACACAAGCGCACGTACTAAATATGTGAATGTAACCGCCATTACTGGCACAGAGGCATAGAAAGCTCGTTAAGATTGCATAACGCAAAATGACTTCCTGGTGCTTTATTTGCATTCATACTCGTGCGCTCAGCCATACACACGCACACACACATACATGGAAGCGTGTTTGCAGATAGATTGCATTTACTTCTGCTGCTCAGTACGAGCGCGCGCTCATTGTCTGCAAATCCATTCTGAATGCTGCCGCGTGAATGTGAATGACTGCTTGCATGGATGACTGAATGAATGACTAAATGACGCCTGACTATACAGTAAAATATGTGGAAGTTTCAAAAGCCTCTACTGGCCGCACCAAGTGTCAAGAGGTTAAGAGGGCGCTCGCATCGCCGTCGTCGTCGTCGTCTTGGAGCGCATGCAATCGGATAGGATGTGCCATAGAATTGGATAGCTTGGCTTAGAAGCGAAGTGAAGTGAAGATAAGTGGGTGCTCGCCCCGCTGAAGTGCGCCTAGTGGAGTCGAGTCGAGTGCAAGTATGTGTCAAATTGTCATCTGCTGCTGAGCGCTCAGGCGATGAGTATTAATATATGCTTTTGCTTAAATTAGAATGGTTGCGAAGGATGGGAAAAAATCGCATCACAAAAGGAGGATGAAGCGCTCAAAAGATATTTACAACATCGCTGAGGTCAATGCTTTAGCATGAAAGGTGGGAAATAGGGGCTTTCGGCGAATAAAGTGATGCAGTAATAAATTTAATATAAATGGCAATCAGACAAGTTATACACCTACCTAATTTTAAATGTTTAAGAGTAGCAGCAAAAAAGGGTTGAATAAACAAATGTTTAAAATGAAAAGCTGTTAAAAAATTGAAATGAAGCCACATAATAATTAAAAAAAATAGGCAAAAGGAAATAAAAAATTAAAGTAAAGTAAACAAAAATGTATTGAATAAAAAAAATAAAAATAAGCAAAACAAAAAAATAATCAAATTAAATAAAAAAACTATAATAAGCATATACAACAAAATTAAATGAAGTGAGATAAAATGAAATCAAATAAAATAGTATTAAATAAACTAAAAAATTACAATACAATATAATAAAAAATTATATTACACAATTAAATAAATAAAACAAGAATAGTGATATTAATAAAATATCTTAGCATGAAATTTCATAAAATAAAATACCATAAAATAGCACGACGGAATTAAACGAGATGAAATTAAAGCAAAGAAATTAGATTAAAAAGAATTAAAAAAATAGGTTTTTTTTTCAAAATGCAATAAAATGAAACTACAAAAATAAAAAACAAATTGTTTTTCAATTAACAAAAAAAAACTATTAAGAAAAATTCTTTTTATTAACAAGAAAATGAAATAAAACAGGAATGAATGAATGAGGACGAGATGAAATAGTATTAATGAAAAAAAAAATAAAAAAAATTATGAAATGAAACAAAATAATAAAATAAAAATAGTTTATTAAATGAAATACCATACAAATAAATAGAACAAAACAAAATAAGTTTTTTTTATTAAATGAAATAAAAAAATAACAGTATAAAATACAACAAAATAAAAATTAGAAGTGAAATATTAAATAATGAGGAAAATAGCGAAAAATACTTTCATAATATAGAAAAAAAAAACAACAACAAAAATATGATATTTAAAATTTAGTAAGGTAAATAAAGAAAAATAAAAAAAAATATAAAAAAAATAATAAAATATTGGGCTCATGTGCAGAATATTCTGGCCAAACACCATCAGTAACGACGCACTGTGGAGATTAGCGAACGAGGAACCCATCCTTGGGCAAATGAAACTCAGAAAGAGGCGATGGATAGGTCACACACTGAGAAAACCACCAGATAGCATCACGAGGATGGCACTGAACTGCAACCCGCAAGGGAGCAGAGGTCGCGGTCGACCAGAAAATAATTGGAGAAGGTCGATGCTGCGCGAACTAGTAGAAGCCGATATCTCAATCACGGTGCAAAAACAACAGCACAGAACCGGCTGTTGAAATTTAAATGCTTACAATTTCAATACGAAACTTTACTATTTTATATTTTTAGACCTTAAAGGGATTGGTGCGAGAATTATTAATTTTTGAGCATTTTATATTTCATAAAGAAGGCAATAAAACTTTACATAAAATATAAAATAAAAATCAAAATAAAATTAAATTACATTAAAATGAGAATAAAATTAAAAAAAAATATAATATTAAACCAATTTTGAAAATAATCAATAATCAATCGGTGTGATAATATTATATAATATAAAATTAAGCCCTGGCTTAAGGGGGAACACCACTGTGAACGCGTGAAAATTAAGTGATTTTCATGAATTTTTTTTTATAGTAGGGGTGATTATTTGAGGATCGGACAAATTATAATTTATTTAACATATATTCAACTATACTGATACAAAGTTTTATTAAAAAATATTAAAAATTACAATTGTTATTAATATTAATGCAATGACGTTATAAAAACTGATGCACCCTGGTGGCCACGATACAGCGGTGAAAAATCATCTGAATGCAAAAAACCAAAAAAATTCTTAATCTATATATCAATGGCTATCGTCGTACGTGGCGGTTTTTTTATTTATTATTATTATTATTTTTTTTTTTTTTGAGAAAATGGTGCAGGTTTGAAAAATGAGTTAGTGTTTTTACCTTTTTTTTGTTTTTGAAATGCTTTAAAAAATATTATTTTTTGGAATTTTTAAAAACGGCTATGTACGACTGTAGCCAATATATGTTCAAAAAAAAAAAAAATATATCGATTAAAATCGGTTCATAAGTCTTCGAGAAATCAAGGCCACCGTGTTCAGAAAAGTCGTTTTGAGAAAAACGCGTTTAAAGCTTTCATTGGCCGTTGTAACTCACTACCTGCACTTATTGTATTTGGTGTAACCTCGTCAATTTTCAATTTTAAGTTAAAATTTTAAGTTAAAATGTTTGTTACATATTTTTGAATATATCTACTTTAAGAAAATCCAAAAAAAATCGATTTTTTTGAAAAATCATAGTGTTGTTTCCGCTTAATTTATTGAAAGCCAACTTGTTGAATAAAAAATTTTTTGTTTATTTTTGTTAACAATGGATCAAAACATAAATTAAAAAAAAAAAAAATTAAAAATCTTTTTTCGTTTCGGTTTTACACACTTGTAAAGAAACACTATTTCAAACGAGGAGGCGAGGGCTTATACAAAATTTACTAAATTAAAAATAAAACACTGTGCGAATAAAAAGAGAGAAAAAAGATTAAGCTAACTCTGAAAATAATCAATAACACTGTGGTACAAAAAAAAAAGTTGCAAAAAAACTTTGGATCGGACATGGTGAGGGTTGTAGCTTATGAAAAACTGAAAAGAATGGTATGTATTAAATTTTGAATACACCCTCAAAATCTCGTTTTAGAGCCAAAAAACCGTTTTTAGGCATATTCATGTACAAAATACATCGTATCTTTGTCATTTTTTGACGAAATTAAAAATTTTTTTTTCATTTTCCAGCTAAAAGTTTAACCTTTCCCACCGTGAAAGAATTTTTTTATTATCTTTTGAATTCATGGAGATAGAGACCAAAAACTTTCAAAAAATTTGATTTTTTTACTTATTTTTCAACTTTGAGACTAGTTGGTAGCTTTAATTTTATATAAAACATCTATTTTCTCTTACTACATCAAAAGTGTATTTAATTTTGCTTTTAATGACCCCTAATTCAAAAGAATTCGTTAGAAATTATCCAAGGAATTGCGTTTATAAGATTATAGTCACTTTACTAGTTTTACAAGTAATGTGATATTTTTTCTATTCTTACTTCCTCGTATTTTTTTTTTTTGCATTTTATGCACTTTTCTATACTTTTTCCACAAAATTATCAGTGTGTAGAGTTTAATAATATGTTTATCTGATATTATAGAATAATAATAAATATTTTCGTTATATAGAAACTATAAAATTTATTAATTCCATAAACCATTTTAATCTATTAAATTATCTAACAATATTCAATAACACAAAATATTTTTGACAATGATGAAATTAGTACATTTTTATCTTTCAAAATTTAAAAATGCTTATTTAATCTTTTTCTCTTTAACTTTGAACCGTCTGCTTCGCGTTTGAGCGACCAACAATACTCTGAAAGCATATTAATAGTGCTTTTCCCCTGAAAACGTTTTTCAACGGCTGTCATTTCCTGATGGAATCTTTCCCCTTGCTCGTCACTCATTTGTCCAAGATTTTCAGGAAAGAAATCTAAATGTGAGTGCAAAAAATGAATTTTTATGGACATGTTGCATCCCATTGCACCATAAGCAATTAAAAATTCCTTTACGATTGCTTTGTAATCATGACTTCTATTGTTGCTAAAAAATTCTGACATAAGGATTTAAAAGTTTTAACAATTTTGTTCGGCATGCAAGATGGATATACCAAAAATCTATACTATTTTTGTGAGTGGGATAGTCGAGCACCGAATAAGTATGAAAAAACAGAGATGCCCTCAATGCATTTCCCTCAATAAGATTGAGGGACCCTCAATAAGATTGAGGGACCCTCAATAAGATTGAGGGAAAATTTATTATTATTCTATAGTATCAGATAAACATATTATTAAACTCTACACACTGATAATTTTGTGGAAAAAGTATAGAAAAGTGCATAAAATGCAAAAAAAAAAAATACGAGGAAGTAAGAATAGAAAAAATATCACATTACTTGTAAAACTAGTAAAGTGACTATAATCTTATAAACGCAATTCCTTGGATAATTTCTAACGAATTCTTTTGAATTAGGGGTCATTAAAAGCAAAATTAAATACACTTTTGATGTAGTAAGAGAAAATAGATGTTTTATATAAAATTAAAGCTACCAACTAGTCTCAAAGTTGAAAAATAAGTAAAAAAATCAAATTTTTTGAAAGTTTTTGGTCTCTATCTCCATGAATTCAAAAGATAATAAAAAAATTCTTTCACGGTTGGAAAGGTTAAACTTTTAGCTAGAAAATGAAAAAAAAATTTTTAATTTCGTCAAAAAATGACAAAGATACGATGTATTTTGTACATGAATATGCCTAAAAACGGTTTTTTGGCTCTAAAACGAGATTTTGAGGGTGTATTCAAAATTTAATACATACCATTCTTTTCAGTTTTTCATAAGCTACAACCCTCACCATGTCCGATCCAAAGTTTTTTTGCAACTTTTTTTTTTGTACCACAGTGTAATCAATCAGTGTGATAATATAACTGTATACAAAATGTTCGCAGCAATTGTAGTTTTACCTAAAAGGCATTATAAAAAAATTATTACAATATAAAATAAAATAAGGTAAAAGAAAAAAAAATGCTCCAAAAAATCCTTAAATTTTTTTTTTTATTAAAAAATATGTACAAAAAAGGAAAAAAAGCTAGCTTCAAAAACCATTTAAATCAAACCGACTAATACCGAGCAAACAATGCACATACCAACAATAACCAATCAATTCAATCTTTCAGCAATCGATATCTCACACAAAAGGCATTGCGAAAAAAATTTAAATACAATATAATTTTTTAAATCAGTTAATTCCATACCGACGCTGCCACATTTGCACACCTATTATATTTCGCCACTTACATTTTTGTGAACACAACCAAAAAAGGCATTCGTGTATTAATATGTGGTTCGGTGGTGGTAGCGGTCAGTCAAGTGCCAGTTTTTTAGCACTTCCTTTTTTGTTGCCTCAATTCGATTTGAATAAAAAGCGTTCGATATTATTTCAAACATCGAACGTTGCCATTTTTGTAACAAAATCTTTCTGTAATTGCTATTATTCGAATTTTTTTGCATATTCGATAACTGCTGCCAAATTCGAAAGCAATTAGCGAAGGTAGCATTTGGGGGCGTAGGCGGCGTATGAGTAACATTTCAACATTTCATTTCATCCATGGAAGTGAAGTGCAAAGCGAATTTCGCATACGAATGTGTGGAAATTAAATTTAAATGCTAACCAAATATGGTATGCGCTAAAAAAACAAATTTACATATATTCGCAATTAAAAAAAACAGATAAATTGAAAAGATTTTAAAGACTAGATTCGTTGGGCAGCGCTTCGCATTTTTTGACCGCTTTGCCAAAAGTGTGGACAGGCTGAGTTTGTCGAGTGTTGGATGACACGGTGGCACTTAAAGCGGAAATGGCAAGCACATTTGTGTCGAACGTGTTTGGAAAATTTCGCTATATTTGACCACGCAAAAAATGAGACAATGGCATCGCAGAATCGCAGAAGCAGAGAGAGGTCGATGGCTACTTTAAAGTTGTCATCTAAGGGCTAAAAGCGAGACGAAAACTAGAACTTTTTTGGGGAGTAGCTAAGCGCAACTTGTTCATACTAAATATGCGCAATGATGAAATTAACCATACAGCGATTTTAAAATATAGCGCCACCAAATTTAATTAAATGCTTCTTATTCAATGGTTGCTGGTGCGAAATGGAAGCGAAAGGGAGAAAAGTAAGATGGACCGTTTATGTCCATTCCGACGATAAGAGCAAGCCAGGGGAGCAGGGGAGGACTTTACTACTCAATTGCCCACATAGTCCAAAGTAGCACTTGTTGGTAAGTGAGATTCACCGTTGGCTGCTTATTGCTAGTCCAAACCCATCATTCTTGCGAAATACGAGCTTTGCTGAATTTGAGCTCAGGCGAGGTGGGTGAGGAGGGTTTGTACATGATTTGAAGTGCGATGGCCAACGCGGACTTGAAATACAAAATGATAGCAAAGCCCTCTCTTAAGGGAATTTATTGAAGAATATAAAATAAAGCTACAGAACCACAAATGAGTCTCTTTACCGCGTTCCAGCTGTATTCGCTTTCAAGCTTTTTGCTGATTATGTTGCTCGGCGCGATAGCGCGATGTCGCTCATCTGCTCTCTCAGAGCATCTCTTGTCGCGAGACATCTGTCACAGCTAAAAAAAGTGTGCTCAGCGTCATCGCTCGCTGCTTCCCAGTATATGCACTTGGCGTCGCTTACCTTACCCATGCGGTATAGGTCTTTACGGAAGAATTCGTGGACCGAGAGGAACTGAGTTAAGAAGTAATTCACTTTCCCGAAATTCCTTTGAGCCCATTTGTCTACTGTTGGAATGAATTTCGCCGTCTATCTGCTACTCGGTTCAATATCCCATCGGCTTTGCCACTGCTGCATGGTTTGATATTTCCGTTCCGCGACACTAGTGATGACGCGACAATTGGAATCATTCTTATCCTTGGAACCCCGTCCACCCATTCGTTCTCGGGCAGTGAGGTCGATGAGGGTATCTCTCAGCTGATTACAAAAACTGACGCGCCTGAGACAGTATGGCAGGTTGAAGCAATGCTGAGTGCCGCTGTTCGTTGTACAGCCTCCAGTGCTTTTCGCTTGGTCTTGCAGTTTAGCGCAACGCCCCATACCTCGTTCAAGAGTATTGAGTTTGTGGTAGCCATGATCAGCCTTCTTTTGTTCTGTGTTGGTTCACCGATGTTTGCCATTAGTCTGCTTAGCAATCCCGTGACTTTCGCTGCTTTGGTAATCGCGTGCTGTATCTGGGCCCTGAACGTAAGCCTGTTTAGGTATCAGGTGTCAACAGGATGTAAAAAGATCAACAAATTTTCATCAAAAATTTATGTGTAATAAAGTGCAAATTGTAAGAGGATCGTAGTCGCGCTGATTTTTGCTAATTATTTTTGTTGACAGTGCATTTTCTTCGATATACTCATAAGGCATGTCGACCTTTTTTCATAAGAAGAAAATGCACCTAATTGCCAGCTAAAAAAAATTGTCAAAATTCAACGGGATTTCTAAGCCACTTCAAACTTGCAATTTATTCTACCAAAATACAAGGGTCAAATTTTTCTAAAAATTGTTCAACATTTCTTTTTTTGGAATTTTTATGTAATTTTTTACAAATTTTCTATATTCTTTTAAACTTTAAGTTATATGGTTTTGTTGCAGTATACACCATATTTTTGTTAGAAAAAAACAGTGAAAACGTAATAAAAAATAAATTAAAACATAAATTAAATCAAAACTTTGTTGCTATTATTGTGCACACAGCTGTACATATATATTCTTATACAAAAGCGAAGCAAAAGCCGGTTGCGTCTGTAAATTATTTATCAATGCATTGTGATTTTTTATTGTTTGTATTTTTAATTTTTTAATTTTTATTTTTTTCTTATTTTTATTTGAATTTTTTTGTATTTATTTTTTTCTTTTTCTTATTTTTTTTATATTTTTTTTTTTTTATTCTTAATTTGTTTTTATAATATATTTTTGTATTTTTTGCTTTTTATGTTTCTTGATTTCGTCTTCATGACGAGCGAAATGTAACTTTTGATAATAAATTTCGTTATTATTCGAATGATTAATTCGTTTTGTTTTGACTTCAAGATGAAGCTACTAAAAAATTGATAAAAGCCTTAAGCAGACTTGCTCCCTGAAAAACAAAGAGTTCCTCAGTTAGTTCGTAGTTCCTGAGTTACTTCGTCAAAGAGAGGCGATGATAGGCGCTTTGATGTCTTAGCGGCGCGAGAGATGCCACTGATGTCAATGTAATTTGCTGAGCCTCCTGGTGAGTTTAGTTGCCTAAACAGGCTCTTGGCAAATCTTAAACACTTATCACTTAGGGGTTTACGTGGCTTACATAACTTATGTATACCTACGACCTATTTGGTGAAGTGACGAATCCAACTCGTGACAAATACAGGCAAAAGGCGACGAAAGCTGATTTGCTAAAGGGAAATTAACCTTCAAATTCAGCTTTGATCTACTGAATTAGGTAAATTTTGATGACTCTCTATCATCTGATTCCCCTATTTATTACCGGCTTCGTATGCCCACTCGGCCAAAGTATTTGCCCCAACATTTTTTGGAGTGAGTCAAGTCTTCCCAAGCGGGCCACCACCGAATTTGACTTTTCGATTTTTTATTTATCATTGGCCAAAAGTGTAAAATTACTACGAAATCATTTGCTTTAATCTTTCGACGAGTTTTAATGAGTTGCGAATGAGTTTATAATGAATAGATCTCTGCAATTTATTGGTTGACAGATAGACTGCGCTAAGTCGACTTTTGATTGTTTTGTTAGAGGCTCCCAGCTATGCGTTCTGAATATGCGCAGATTTTAGAATTCCTCAGAATTTCACACAATCAGATTATTTTAATGTTCCAAAGTATTTTCATTTGTATTTTTTTTTGTTCGTTTTGTTGTTAACAAACAGTTTCAAAGAATTTGTGCGCCGCATTCCCTCTAATTTGCTTCAGTTATTTTTGCTTATTATAGTTTTTGCATTCTTTACCTACTATTTTTTGTTATATATTATATATACAAGTATGTGTGCATGTATTATGTATGTGTATGTGTGTATATGATTTAAAGCTCATCAACCGACATTGAAAATGACTATAAAGTTCAAAAATCTTTCGAATTCTCCGCTTCATTTTGTGCTGTTGTCCATCAAACTCTATAAGTACTCGCAGATTTTTGTTTTATGATCCCTCAAGCATTTCAGCTAAATTAAGTCATATTTAATGGTCATTTATGCGCTCGTAAATTCCATTTTAATGAATGTTAGCGAAAAACAATTTCTTTTTTGTAATTTTTTTTAATCGTTTCTTGCTGCTGTGTTTAGTGGTTCTTTGCTTTGTTTTTTCCCGTTTTTGGTTAGCTAAGCTACTGGATACATATTTGTGCTTTCAGTGTTTTAATGGTGTTTTTAAATTGTTATTTTTTTATATTTAAGCAAAATTAGTGTTTTTAATTTTCAAACTATGGCAAGTCCGAGCTAATGTCTCAATAAGACAGGGTGTTTGTGTTGTCAAAAGTGCACGAATTTTGTCTCAGCCTACGACACTGTCTCAGGCGCTGCATTCTTTGCGAGCAGCGACTCCAAGAAGAAACACGTCATTACCAGCGTCGCCGACCGGAGATGCCAAACCATGCAGTGGTGCCAAAGCTGAGGGGATACTGAACCCAATGGCAGATGGATGGTGAAACTCATTCCACCAATAGGCAAATGGGCTCAAATGAACTTCGGGGAAGTGAATATTTTATGACTAAGCTCCTCTCGTTCCACGGATATTTCTGGAAATACCTATACAAGTAAGTTAAGCGATTTCAGGTGCGTTTACAGATGGCTCGAGGTAAGAGATGCTCTGAAGGAGCAGATTGGCGAGGACGTATAACGGAAAAAACATAGACCTCGACACAATGCAAGAAAGCGAGGGCTCACATACAGAAACACAAAAAGACGAGTCTATAGCATGAAAGCTGGCTACAAATACAGTGGACCCAGACGTGGGTGAATAGAATTGGTCCACTTCATGGACGCCGTTCTGGGCCCTCCCGAAGTAATGCAGAAAGTAGTTCCGGGAAGGAAGTCTTCCTAGAAGAGGAGGAGTGACTGTTTTAGTGGCCACAAGTGGCTGTAAGTGCAAAGGCATTGTGAATCCCACCTCACCCACCTCAAAAAAAAAAAAAAACAAGAAGCTCCATCTTCACCAGGTTTATTGAGGCAACTGGGTTTGGAAGAGGTATTCGCGAAGTGCAAACCTTTATTTTATGCTCTTCTAAATAAATCGATAGTTAAAATTCCAAACGGTAGATAGGCGGCCACCGTAGACGAAGGGGTTGGTGCGTGACTACCATTCGGAATTCAAAGAGAGAACGTAGGTTCGAGTCTCGGTGGAAAACCAACATGAATAAAAACATTTTTCTAATAGCGGTCGCTCCTCGGCAGGCAATGGTAAAAATCCGAGTGTATTTCTGCCATGAAAAAGCTCCTCATAAAAAATATCTGCCATTCGAAGACTTGAAACTGAAGGACCCTTCATTTGTGGAACAACATCCAGACGCACGCCACAAATAGGAGGAGGAGCTCGGCCAGACAGCCAAAACGGGTGTAAGCGCCAATTATATATAATACATATATACATACATATATATAGAGAAACTGTATGCGACTGTCTTTTGTCATTGCATTGCTTATTGCATACCCATAAATACATATATATAAGACGCTTCCCTACTTGCCCATCTAATCGGCCGCTTAACTCTTAGCTACTGATCGGTCGATGACTAAATTGTGGTTTTCCTACACAGCTGGGCTAATTGAAATGTTATGCAGTCCCATCACTGTTCAGCGTGATGATGCCTCAAAGTAGCTAGGTAGGTAAAACTCTTTTTTTTATTTTTTCACTAATAAAATAACGATAAAGCAAATGAAGAAGAAACTGCATGGAGGCGAATGAGAAAGCTTTGACATACCACGCGCTTATGGTATGCCAAGTCGAGAGAGAGCGGTCAGCAAGTCATGCCATGACACATTTTGACCTATTTGTTGGCAATTAAGACAGAAAAAACAAACAGAAATCAAAGTTGCGGTCAACATCAACTGTTTGTCACTTCTTTATTTTACATTTTCGTAAGTTTTTTTTTGTTTTTTGGTGGCATCATTTGTCGGTAACTTAAAACTACGGGTGAAGGTCAAGCGGCTTAAAGGCATTTCGTCATATTTACGATAAACGTATGAACACACATATTTACACACCTCTGTAATGTGAAATGTGGGGCGTTTTCAAGCAGCATTTGACGAAGTTGGACACATGTTTTGGTATGATGACCCAACGGAGAGGTGTTACATAAGCAACTGTGTGTGAGTGGCGGTTGAGTTTACAAAAAAAAATGTTTAATGATTGTTACCAATAGATGTAAGTAAACAGGGTAGGTGAAATGGTTAAAGTTTCAGTCTGTCATTTGCCAAGTAGCGCTTAAGCGCCGTCTTGATACCAGTTTAAGAACTCCATAGGGCAGATATCTACAGCCAGACAGAGCTCTTAATGTAATGCAGAAGATTTATGGGATTAAGGTTGGAACACTGCAGGCGATCGGTGAAGAGGGCACCGAATTACTCTAATCGTCTGGCTGCCAAACCCGGCCATTTACAGAGAAAGTGCTCAACAGTCTCCTTCTCTGAAAGGTTCCCGCAGCTTCTGCAATGGGATTAAATGATAAACCTAGTTTTTCTGCGTGTGCCGATCGTCCAATGGTTGGTAAACACAGCTATGAGTTTGGAAATTGAATGACGAGGGGTCTCCAGAAATGCCTGTGCGCTGAGTCTTTTGTGCTGTGGCCAAAGGGGTTTCGAAATAGTACATGAAGAAGTTGAGCTCCATCTGTCCTCCGTTATTCCGAGAAATAAAATGTTCAAGGTGATGCCGGAGGGGATGTCGGAGTAGAACACTTCCGATACCAATTCAGTCGAGCTCTTTCTAGCAAGCTCATCAGCAATTTCATTTCCTCATTTTCCTCCTTCTTACAGGAGTTGACCAGTTTGGATCTCCACCAAGACGTCATTAGAGCCTTGACCGCGGCTTGACTATCGGACAAAATGTTAATATCTTCCACTCTCCCTAAGCATTCTGCATGCACACAGCATTGCAAAGACTCAGCTCGAAAAACACCAGCAGTATTCGGGAGTTTTAAGGAAATAGATAAATTGGGCGATTTAGAAAAAACCCCTGCTCCGACTCCCTATCACATCTTGCAACAGTCAGTGAAGACAGACATACCAGCATAGGTACAGATTTCCCTCTCGTTCCAATCCTGTCTAATTGGAAATACTGCGCGTGCACGACACTCAAACTTCAGTTTGCGCATAGAGAAATCTGTGCGAAGCTCGGAGAAATGCGGTGTTAACTGCCTGAAAATTCTAGTAAGTAAATTTGTTTTTTTTTTCTTGTTCACCCCTCTTGGGAGCATAGGACCTCGACAAGACTCAGTTTTGCATTGGTTTCATTAATCTGTTTTGATTTCTGACAGGATAAACGATAAGCCTGCCGCTACCAGTCCTAAATAGTGGCAATGCCCACCTGTCGTTGCTTAGGAATAACGCCTTCTTACTGTTTGGAGCGCCATCTGTGTCTCACAATTTTGTGGCAGAAGGATCGCACAGATGGTTCAGCACTTCGCTAAATTTTTGTGTATATATGTGTTTTTCTTTGTGTTTTGCTTGTTTTAACAGCCACAATGAAAATAATGCGCTGACTATTGTGCGAGAGTAAGGATGGAAAGAATTGGAGGAATTGAAGGAATTTTTTTTTTGTTTTAGAAACAGGGAAAGTAGGTAAATTTGGCAAAGTACGAGGACCGTGCTTTACGTGGGATGGCACAACCTTTGGGATGGCAGGCTAGTGCACTTACGCTAGACTACCGAGGTCGCTAGACTAACATCAGTTTAATTTATTTCACTGCCTTCTGAGTGAAGAAAATCTAATATTATTGGGTAACCTCAAAAGGATCAAAAAAGTAGATTTACACTTTCAAAACATCAAATTTAATAAAAATCAAGAAATTTTCAATAACACTAAAATCTTCTCAGAGTGGCTGTTTAAACCTTTTTTTTAAATCTACAAATTTTTTTAACTTACATTTTTGGCAGCTTCTGACTAAAAAAGGAAACAAACACCAAATTCAAAAATTTTCGCATTTTGAGTATAAAAAAGTAGAGTATAGACCTGGTAGCCAAACATATACTTATTTTTACCAGTTTTGGACATTTTACATTTTGTTTATTTGGTGGCCTTTGATTATTTAAAAAAATTTAAAAATTATAGAAAAAAGTAAAATATAATTCGTTTTTTCAAGCTTTGCGCAAAAATTATGAAATTTATCGTTCTGTTATTGGCTTATATAGGTCAAGATTATAGGTTCACATTTGTAGATCAGATGACCATTTAATTAGCACTATTTGCCATAAATCACTTTGCCACGAACTTGGATGTTCATTTTCCTCGTTAGAACTGACTAGGTGCCCTGTCATTCTAAGTGATGTTCAGATTCAAGTTTTCGGACAGGGTTCTAAAATGGACATTGAAACAGTATTTGGAATTTTTTCGCAGCAGCTCTCACTTAGTAAGCTACAAGCAATCGATGACAGTTTTCAAGTCGAAACTTAGGCAATCGGCATGGCAGCAAAGCTGATAAGCGTGGATCACTCTCATTGAAAATTCGCCTTCTTTGTAGATCAACAGATTGCGAGCGAGGCGTTTAAGTCGGTGATTACTCACTGGAAATGTGTTCAGGCATATCAAAGTACATTACAATCTCTTCGCAACCACAGTATCAATCTGCATTGGACCCTGGGATATAGTGGCATGTTTTTTGAGAATAGGATGTAATAGAGTATACCTCGATGCCAGACTGGTACTTCAACCATTTCACCTACCTACCTATAACTCAATACTTATTTCGAAATAGAGCCCCAGGCCTCGAACCCTTACAAAATGGCAAATAATCAAAAAAACCCATTAGCCACGCAGGCAGTGAAGAGAATTATTAGACAAATTTATATATACCAAGTCGCTAAAGTAATTATAAAAATATTCTAATTTGTTGCTTACATTACAACCTTATCAACGTCAAACAACAACGTAAGGCGAAAAAAACCAGCCATCAGCCAGTCACACAGAGCGCGAAAAATTCCAAATAACAAAAGGCAAGAAGATAAATAAATACAATGAAACTCGTAAGCTAAAACAAAACGAATTAACAAAACAACGGATTACTCATCGAAGCGATTGACCGTGTGGCGACAACGAGAAATGCATTGCCAAGATCACTTGCCGTCGACAACAACAACAACAACATCAACTTTAGTACAACAACGCATAGTGGCACCAGGAAGCTTAGGCTTTTTTGTTTTTAATTTGAGTGCGACGAGGAAAGAGTCACACATAGAAACGAAAATAAAATGAAAAAAAAAACGAAAATATTAAAAAGAAACAGGTGGAGGGGGAGAAATTGGTTGTTACATGTACGGCAGTTAGAACATACAAATGTTAGAAATGCAAATGAATACATAAAATGCTCACACACACACATGGATACAAAGTAAGAAAAAACAACAAGACGGAGGGCGGAGATGCAGACGTTCAACGAACAACAAACAACGATCTGTAGGAATGCAGCTCGCAGTGAGCAGTGAGAGTAAAAAAAGTCGAATGATCAGCAGGAATGCAACTGCAAAGTGGAGAGACATAGTGAAGAAAGAGTCAGTGGAATTGTTGGATGTTGCTCTCATGGTTGCCATACCTACTAGTTAGGGGGAATTAGCGGATTTTCAGCATTTGAGATATTAACATCAGTAGACCTTCGGTACAAATACATTTTTTTTTTTATTAATTATTTTTATTTATTTAATTATTATTGAAGTGAAACTTCTTAGGCGTCGATGGACGAGCGAGAATGGAGAGTAAAATTTTAGGGCCATGCAACGTTTTGGGAATTTTCGTTCCGCGAGAGAGAAAAAAGATATAACGTAGAGGAAAAGGAGAGAGAGAGCTAGACCTTATATATATCTTAGATACACTTTAGGCATTTTCCGGAGTTTTTCCTTGTGGTTGCTAATTTCTAGTGAGAAATAACACTGCCTACATTTTGGCGCTTGTTGGTTGATGAAAACTTGTAGGAAATATATTTTTGGTATCTACTTTTTGGCGTTATATTTCCTTGGTGCCTACTATTTCGGGCGTTTTTTGGTCCCTCATTTATTTTTATTATTATTTCTTTGAAAAAAGTAACTACAATAGATTACAAATTTAAATTTCAAATTCTAGCACTAGCAGCTGAAGACCCTCGGCTAGCCATACAGAGTCGAACACAATAATAGCAGTGCGACATTTAGCATATTTTCAATTTTTTTCTTTACTTTTTTTTATAAAAATATAATTCATACTAAAAGAAACCATATGACTCAAAGTTTCAAACTTTGCGCAACATTAAAACAAAAACTAATCGATCATTTCGCGATAGATGGAAGACACGCTTCTAATATACATAGTATTTAAGATGTCCGTACGATCCGAGGACCAAACATCGACTCTCATCATTACTTTGTTGCAGCAAAAAACGTTAAACCAAACTACTCAAAGAATGTTCGTCATCGGAAAGCTGCAATGACAACAGACTGCCAGAAGATACGCCACTCGATTCTCACTCCTGCTCTTTGAGAGTACTGCCCAACAATCCGGCCTTCACGAGCAATGGAGCAACATTTCTCGTTCTCTACGTACCGCCGCCGAAAAGAAATCGAATGCCGTCGAGCCCAAGAAAAACAGTTGGTACAACGAGGAATACCATGCTGCCACAGACAGAAAGGATGCTGCCTATAGATCGCTACAGAGACATATTATCCAAAAGAAGAAACGAGCGACCGAAATACGTGAGTGCGAGGAGCTTGAGATGCTGGTCAATAAAAAACAACGCCCAAAAATTCTATCAGAAAGTTCGGCGGCTTACAGAAGGTTTTAAGACCGGGGCATTTTCCTGAAAGAACAAAAAGACGGCGAGCTGGTGACTGACATTCAGAGCAATCTTAAATTATGGAGGGAACACTTCTCGAACCTGTTAAATAGTGACGGCTGCGCATGTCACAGAGTCACAGAGAATGTGAAGATCCCGATACCCCAATCGTTGACGAAGGAATTGTCCTTCCGCTACCCGACAATGACGAGCTAAGAATAGTGATAACGCGACTAAAGAACAACAAAGCTGCGGGTGCCGACGTACTGCAGGCTGAGCTATTCAAACATGGCGGCGAGGAGCTGGTAAGGTGCATGCACCAGCTTCTATGCAAAATATGGTCGTATGAAAGCAAGCCTGCCGACTGGAACTTAAGTGTGCTCTGCCCAACCCATAAGAAGGGCGATCCTGCAATCTGTGCCAATTACCGCGGGATTAGTCTTCTAAATATCGCCTATAAGGTTCTAGCGAGCGTATTGGGTGAAAGGCTGAAGCCCACCGTCAACCAACTGATTGGGCCTTATCAGTGTGGCTTTAGACCTGAAAAGTGCACCATTGACCAGATATTTCCAATACGCCAAGTTTTGGACAATACCCATGAAAGGAGAATCGACACACACCATCTTTTCGTCGACTTCAAAGCTGCCTTCTACAGCACGAAAAGGAGTTACCTGTGTGCCGCGATGTCTGAATGACGTTGCTCAATACGAGCGGCACCATCAGAATTGGGAATGACCTCTCCGAGCCGCTTGATACCAAACGAAGTTCAGACAGGATGATTCGCTGTCGTGTGACTTCTTTAACCTGATGTTGGAGAGGATCGTGCGAGTCGCATAACTTAATCGTTCAGACCCATTTGTAATAAGAGCGTACGAGAGGCGTCCCGGGGAGTGTTTGTGAGAAAGATTCTCCGAAAGATTTTTGAACTTTGCACGTTGGCGAGTGCAAACATCGATAGAATTTGGCTCATTTTCTGTGCATCTAATATTAAAAGAGTGGCAACTATGATACCTGCTGCTGGTGGTGCGTTGTGATGTTGCCTGCTGGCTTGCATTAAAATGGTCTTCTTTTACGACGAGGTTGATGCTTTTGCCATGAGTCATCTTTGTTGTCGATAGTTGCGCACACATACACACACACAGCGAAAATATTCTGACAATTGTACAAATGTGTGGATGTTAATAAAAAATTTATCAGCATTTCAAAATCAAGACGTTAAGTATCAAAAAACAAGTAAAAAATACTTGATACCTTTACTTACGCAGAGAATAAATATGAAAAAGGAAAGCGGAAAAAACGCAATAAAGAACAAATATGATAAATACAATGGACCTCCTGGACACAGATTAAGAGAGAAGAAAAAAGATAAAAATCGAGCATATAAAATGTCCAAATCTCACACAAATTACCAGCTGAAAGTATAAGAATATGCAATAAGACAGAATTAACACGATTCTTTTGGTAATCTGCCTAAAATTGGTTTGCTGAAGTATTTACTGGATTTACTTGCGATGTGCTGTTGGTGTCTTTCTCGATTCCTTTTTATTCCTGTCCACATTTTTTATTGATAATTACGCCTGGGTATGCATTTCACCGCCCCCAAACCCTGTTCAGGTTTCTTTTGGCATTTCATTTGATTCGATTCGACTCGCGGGAGTTATGATGTAATCTGCAGTGTTCAAAAGCCGGTTCGGTTCGATGCGGTGGCCCTCAGGTAAATACTTGCATAATAAATACCATAAATAATCGTGCACATGTATGCGTGTATGTGTGTTTGTGTGCATGCGTAGTAGTTGTATTTTGTCAAATGAGTCATTTCGATAACTCTAAGTTGCTTTTTTTCAAGTATTCCGTTAGTTGTTGCACTGTGGTCAGTCATAAGTGAGGAACAAGTGTTAATTTACAACAACAGTTATTCAAATAAATGATTAGAAGTTGAGACATAAAAAAAAAAAATTATTGCTATGAAATATTTAAAATTGTGTTGGTTTTGAAATTTTACTTTCATATACAAAAATTTAGTAAACCCATTTCATTCGAATTTCTATTTTAATACGGACCCGTAAAATTTGTTTCCATTTATAGCAAATAACAAAAATGCCGAATTTTTTTCTTATGGAGATCGCTGAGTAATTTCAGCCAAGGTTAGGTTAGGTAGTGCTGGCTTATCTATAAATAGATCGCACTTAGACCGATAGGGTCCATTGTTTTGCTAATGCTATGTATTTCAGCAACGACGTGCTGCACAGTGGTCCGGCGGCCGGACAAAATTCAATTTTTCAACATTTTTGAAATAAAAATTTGATAATGCAGATGTTTTCTTAAATATTCAAGGCAGATTTCCTGAAAAAATTACTTAATTTAAAAAATTTTTCATTGTAGTTTTTTGACTTTAAACATGAAACTGTATGCAAATCGTATCTACTTCATACAAGAGTTTCATTTTCATGTCTGCAAATAAATATTACCATTTGATTGTTAACCAAATATTGAAAAGAAAAGATAATTGAATATATTAACGGAAACAGTAATAATTCTCTTAAGTTGTGGTACAAAATCCAATTTTTTTTTTGAAATTTCAAAATTTTTCGAAATTTTTTTTTTAAAGATCATTTTTTCGAGTGGTCCATACCGGTCCACTTGAAATCAACATGAGTGATGTAGCCACATATTTCAACTATGATCTCAAACTGAAACCTGTTGCGCAAAGTTGCGCAAATTAAAAATAATGTAGCTTTTGTGCATTCACCCACAGGCAAAACGTTACATATGGCTTATGCAATTTTGTGTAAAAGACAGAAAAAGACATCACAGACCCCATCAGCATTAAGAGACAACTAAAACAAAAAAAATTTTAAAATTAAAAATAAAAAAAAATTAAAAATTAAAAATAAAAAAAAATTTAAAAATTAAAAAAAAAAAAAAAATATTAAAAAAAAAGCCTAAAAACAAAAAAAAAAAATTAGGAGAGGATAACCTTACAGTAAACCTCCACGTGGTACTCTCTGGGGTCGTGAAAAATGTAAAAATGAACTCACCAGCTAATTACGGAATTAAAAATGTATTTATAATATATATTAGTATTCAATGAATTTAAAATTTGCTAAAACTAAGGTCAGATTCGTCATCACTGATCCTTAAAACCCCTAAATATATATTTTCAGCTTAATTAAATGAGTTTTGGAATTTTGTCCGCCAACGCCTTCTGGTCGGACCACTGTGCGCTGTGGTGATCAACGAATCAGGAACCCATCCTTAGGCAAATAAAACGCAGAAAGTGGCGATGGATGGGTCACACATTGAGAAAACCACCAGATACCATCACGAGAATGGTGCTGGACTGTAACCCGCAAGGGAGCAGAGGTCGCTGTCGACCAAAGATCGCTCTGCGAAGGTCGATGTTGCGCGATCTAGCAGATGTCGACATCACATGTGACGGACGGTGCAAAAACAGCAGCCGAGAACCGTGTACGATGGAAGAGTCTTATCGAACGGAGTGAATAATTTTATAAAAAAAAGTGTATTTGGAGTCGAAGATACGGTTTTATGTAATTCTTAATGCACGTCTTCGCGAGTTTTAAGAAGCAGTTCTGCCTTTTGCAACATCCTTCAAGGATGAGAAATATGTTGATCCTAGGCACATTTATCGAGTTCTACAAAGAGCAGGGCAGCGGCAAAGTAGGTATTCCAAAGTACCCTTAACATTCGTTTCGTTGCATGTATTACACACATCGCTCTGGACTCATCCCATTTCAGCTGCGTGATACGGGGTGAGACAGTGTCCCCTCAGTACTCCAAACAATGTTTTGCAGTCCTTTCTAGAGAATGATAAAAAAAGTTTGCAGTTTTTGTATTCCAAGTCGTTAGCAAAATTTTGGCAGTTTTGAACGAGGATAAGTGTTCCCATATCGACTGCGTTTCCAGAGCTTTTTCCTCATTTAGATCCGTTTTCCGAAAGGAGAACGATGGGTACACGTCTGACGTCAATTCACGCAAAGATAACATGGCTTCCTGTCCATTGCAATTGGCTGATGAACTAGCAAGATTTAGCACCAAGTTGACTGATGAGTACACATACAATGGCAGAGGCTTACCCATACTGACATATAAGAGAATTATTTTAGAAAATTGTAACAAGAGCGCATGAAAGTTGGCGTAACGAACCCATCTGCAGAAGCGCCCCACAATTGTGGTAAATTCTCAGTGCTAAACGCGCAGAATCTCTGCTCAGCCAAAATAAGTCGTTTTAGATAATTGTAG
Source organism: Anastrepha obliqua (assembly GCF_027943255.1). Taxonomy (NCBI): domain Eukaryota; kingdom Metazoa; phylum Arthropoda; class Insecta; order Diptera; family Tephritidae; genus Anastrepha; species Anastrepha obliqua. Next base: position 23,846,384 of record NC_072893.1, on the reverse strand, counting down.
GTTTGCAATTCGACCTCATGGTCATATAAGTCGTTATAACGGACCACTGCCTAATAGGCAGACATGTCCAGAGGATGGGCGTGCAGACTCATGACCTCTGCAGAAATTGCCTAAATGTGGGAGAGGAAGAGACGATCTTCCACCATCTGTGTTACTGTCCTGCTGTATCCAGACGTAGATTCTCGACTTTGATCATCATCATTGTTGGTTGGACAACCCTGGTCAGGTCTTCACCTGCTGTAGCATAAGCCTCCAATTGTCTCGGTTTCGTGACTCCCCAATATAGGTAGGCAATTTGTTAACGGGCAGGAATATCCGAGTACTGTGGAAATCAGGAATCTTCTAAAATTTTTGAAAGCTTCATATTGATTTTAGGAGAGATAACGAGAAGTTCACTGCGCGTATCACAATGGGTTATGAGCCTGAACGTGTCTGATGGTGAGCAACCGCAACCTAAGCTAGCTTTTAGCGTATTGATCAAAAAGTTCCCGGAATATATTCTAATTCAATAAACTTGTATATTCCTCAAAAGTGATATTATCGCCTTCAAAGTTCTCCCCATCAACTGCAACTCAATTATGCCAGCATTAGATCCAGCTCTTGAAACATTTCTGGAATTGTTTTTAAGTTATACCCATCAGAGCTATCTTCGATTTTTCGTGTTACTTTCCTTCGGCTGTTAAAACGCGCTTCCCGTAGTGCGTTTTTTGACTCGATCAAATTGAAAAAACAAAGAACGCAGTGAGCCATTTCAGGTGAATTCGATGGCTATTGGATGGTATTCGTTTCACAAATCGTTTCTTTTTTGGCGAATTGCTTCACTTAAAAGCCTCATAATGCCCAAATAATAGTCTTTATTAACTGTTTGACGTGGTTTGGTCACATTTTACGCAAAGAAGGCAATGGAGTGGAACCCACACACCGCGAGAGGAAGAGTGGTTGGCAGGCCAAGAGAAACGCACTGTTAACTCAGGTTAAGGTTAGGTTAGGTTAGCCTGGTTGGGTTTTGGCGAATCTAAGCAGAGCTGGGAGATCCGCTTTTGAGACATGCTCCAGACCCTCAAACAATGGGGCTCCCAGGCATTTTAAACGCGTTTTTAATAATGCCGGACAGACGCACAGAAGCTGTTCTAAAGTTTCCTCAACATCCTCTCTGCATTTCCTGCATTTGCCCGTGTTAGCAATCTCTAACGAGGGACGGACTAGATGGCAATTAGACGTTGTTGGTGCTCTCTGTCCCGCTAGAGACTCTAGGAAACAATGATGATGATGATGAACTGTTTGACCTTCTGCGGTGTCATTCGTGGTGTACAATACCGGTGCAATCCTTAAAAAAACAGTTAGCATCACTTTTTTTTCTGACTGAAAACCTCGTGATTTGTTTGGCCTTGGTTCATTTGGAGCTCTCCACTTACTCGCCTGATGGCTGGATTGCGTGTCGTAATCACAAATCCACGTCACGTCTCCAGTAGTGATGCGATTGATGAATGTTTGGTCGGATTGAGTCATGGAAATCATGTCTGCGGCGATATTAAGAAGGGGCTCCTTGTTTGTAGAAATTTAGGTCTCTTGCTACTGACTTTGAAGCAACATAGCGCAAACGCAAATCTGTAACTGCGATGTGCTGAACGGATCCATTAGCAATGTTCAAGTCCTTTGCCAGCTCTCTGATGTTTTATTTGACATTTTTTCGGAAAATCTGGTCATGTCTCATGCAATTTATATCACTCAGAACAGTCAATGCTGAGTGATACACAACCATTTGTTTGCCAGAAGTTTTCGGATAATTAAGGAAAATCTACCGCCGAAAAGGATTCATACTTCATCAAGACAAGGCAGAGACTTATCTAAGTGGTTTTATCAACTTAGGGGATGAAAATCAAATGTAGATATCACAATGGACCTCACGGCCACCGAGTGTCTTGTCTTCGACATGCAACCTGGCTAACCTAAGCTAACCTGAGGCAAGGCGAGCTCTCACGTATTGACTCACACAAGCGAGTCTTTGAGTACTAAAAAGATCGAATTAAGATCAGATGACCCAGCATACAGCCCTGATTTGGCACCTAATAATTGCTTTTTGTTCCCGAATATTAAAAATAAACTGCGAAGTCAACGTATTTCAATGCCTCAAGCAGCTGCGGAAGCCTTTGAACAGCTCGTTTTTGGACGCATCCACTACACCAAGTGGCAAAAGTGCTTTGAAAATTGGTATAAGCGAATACAGAAGTGTTTCGATGTGCAAGTCAAATAGTTTGAAAAGCAGCCATTTTCATTATTACTTTACTTCGTTTTCATTATTGGGCGCAAAAAATAAAAGGCAACCCGCGTCTGATGTGCAAGCTGCAATTCAACTCTGCTCTGCTCTTCATACTCACACAAGCAGTCTATTATATTTCTACTATTCGGGGTGAGCTCTTTAAATCGCTCTTTAATCGCTTTCCAGCCTACCTCTCTGCTCAAAGGGCCCCTCATTACATTGTTGAGTAATACCCCAAAAAGTCATATGCATTTTCTGTCAGCAACCAATTGAAACTGTCAATCATAACAAGAGCGCAGAAAAGCAACGGAACCTTGACCTCATCAATGATTTTATGAAGTTTACCAAATGTTGAGTGTGAAGACGGGAGACCGAGAACGAGCGATTGTGGCGACCAGTGAGCAACAGCAACTGTGTAAATGACAGCTGGCGAACTTTAACGTCAACCTTTTCACTCAACATTCAACACCAATTTTGAATACCACGCAGGCGTTGGGCAGGAAGCTGAGCTGCTTGCAACAGTGCAGCGTAATGCCGCTCTATCTCCATCGCCTTTGCAATGCTACTGCAATTTGTTGCATATCATCACTGATTTGAGTTTTATTATCTGTGGGGAACATTTTGAATATCCATGACGCTGCAATAATGATAATAATTCAATTATTCACGCCGCCAAAATGCACACGTATGCATGTATTTATGTGTGTGTGTGTGTATGCTTATGGAGTCAAGTCAAGTAACAGCCAGCCAGTTGGTGAACTGCCTGCCTGCCTGCTGGTGCCTTCCGTTTGTTGCTCTTTTAGCACAGCAACCTTAAGCTTTCGAAAATATTCCCTAAAAACAAATTTCAAGGTGTTTGCACACACATTTTTGATGGTCTTTAACTTTTAATTAATTTTGTTTGTTTATTTTGTTCATCTCCTACCTTTTCCTCTTCCCTCTATAACTTGTTGTTGGTATTTTTGTTTTGTGCTGCACTTAAAATAGTTTTGGTTTTGCTGTTTTAACATTTAAATATCGCTGCCGCTGCTGCTGCTGCTGCTGCTGTTGTTGATGTTAGTGTTGTGGCTTCGCTTAAATGACACCCAAGCCACCGCAATTTTTTTGCTGCTGCTGCTACTTCACAGCACACCCACAAATTTGATTGACAGATTTGGGCCAAACACACACATCGAGCAGGCGCACAAATACATACGTGCATATATGAATATTTTAACACACACACACATGCACATATCTGCTAATTGTCTCACAGCATTCACTCGCTTGCGAAGCGCCACACACAACTCACTCGTCGCGTTCGTTCGTCGAACTCTTTTTGCCCGCTTCCATGCTTGTGCAGTTGAGCGCAGCGAAAAACATTAAAAATATTAACGCTGTGATGGTTGGAAACAAAAAAGGTGCTTGGCCTCAGGATTATGTTACCATTAAATATCTGACCGAAAATGACAATAACAACAACACGAAAATCACAAAAACCAATTGCTTTGACTTTGACTTTTGTTGGGATGCCTGTCTCACTTACGTATCTTTACTTATATGCATGGATTGCTCGCTTTGAGGTTTTTCCATTTTTAATATTTAAAACTGAATATGTAAATAGATGCGTCGCTGTAATAGTCAAAAAAAAAAAAAAAAAAAAAAAAAAAAAATATGAGGCCCACGAGCGCGCGTAATAGTGGAAAAAAAGAAAATTTTCGATTAACTTTTTGACAGAAAAATATAATACCACAATTCTTTCGCTATTTAATTACAGTAGATTCAATTTTGGTTCTATAGATAGATTAGTAGCAGGTTTTTATAAAATTGGAGAACTCTTTCGGAAAGTTTTTCTTAGTTAAAGCTTTTCTTCAAACCATTTTGTGTGCTTAGACAGGTAGGTAGAAGTAGCAGTCGGTCTCCAAATCAACTCAGTTAGACCGTTGCCGATTCATTGTTATTACTACAGCAGCAATTTATCTGCGACTAATCGTTAAACCATTTTCTGTTAAGTGGGAATCTCCTGATATTGCTGACACTTATTTCTCTAAGGTCATCGATAGTATGCAAGAACGGTGCGATAAAGTATCTAAACCTAGTGGCATACCACGCGGGACAGTAACAAGAAGATGTCTGACAGACTCTTTCACCACACAGTGGATCGCATGCGTATGGTATGCAGCTCATTCCTACAGCTTCTGCTAGTCGAAATGAGGTACCTTCAATCTATGAGCATGTCGACCTAGGAGACAGTGGCTGGTAATCAAAGTAACTAACATAGAGACGTTTATCCTTCATCGATTAAGTAACGGCTGACGCTTCGTTTTGAGGTACCTTCAATCTTTGCGCATGTCGACTTAGGAGACAGTGGCTGGTGATCAAAACATAGAGACGTTTATGCTTCATCGATTAAGTAGCGCCTTTGAGCGTCTGACGCTTCGTTTTAGCCCAATTCTTTTTGTATCATAAGTCTGACATATCAACCCATGTCGTGTTGGCTGAAGTGACAATACCACTTGCATCACGCAGTTTGTGGATTGAGAGGGGTATGTCTACAATCTCCGTTCCAAGAGGGAGGTGAGTGGTAGTGCACTCTCTCTCTACTTTGTCTACCTTACAATTCCCTGGTATGTATGTCACTATACCGTAGCGCACTCATATCAAATGGATGCGGAAGAATTCCGCCATCTCGTTAAGAGACGAGCAATGATAGATTTAGTGACAACCCCATCAAGAGATTTAATCGCATCTTGGCTATCGGAGTAAATACAAATTTCTCTAAAGATAGTCGCATTTTCATCGAACCAGACGCCTACACCATCAATGACTAGAATTTCAGACTGAAATACGCTAGAGTGATTAGGAAGAGGAGCCGAAACGCTTACTTTTGACTTCTTACAGTAGATACCAAAGCCAACTCTATCGTCAAGGTTTGACCCCTCAGTAAAGAGCCGTAAGCAGTTTTTCCAACCAGGTACATTGTCAACGAACTGAAGTCTAGCTGGAATTCTAGTGCTAAATAATCTCTTAAAGTATGATTCATTAAAAAATAGTCAACAGGAGTGGTTAGATCCAGACCGAGTGTCCAACACCTAAATCGCGCCATTTATGGTATAAGTGCTGGCAAGCCGAGCAGCAGTGTTGCCTGCATTCGGTTTACCAACAAAATCTAGGGGAGGTAAGAAGAAAAAAACGTAATTAGAGCATCAGAGGGTGTGGTTTTAAGAGCGCCGCTGATACAAATAAGCGCCTTGGTTGAACCCTCTAAAGTCTGTTTCTAATCGTAGTCTTGTCGAGAGCCGTCCACCAGACTATAAACCCGTAAAGGAGGATAGGTCTGATAACAGTCGTATACAGCCAGTGAGTGTTCTTCGGAGAAAGACCTCACCTGCGTCCTATTGACTTTTTGCACGAGAATACAGCTAGAGAGACTTTAAGAAGGCGTTTGATATTATCAAACGAGACGCAATATGGCCGGCACTGAGTAGAAAGGGAGTTTCCGCCAAGATAATCTGCCTCATTAAAGTCCTCTACGAAAACTCCGAACTGGCAGTGCTTCACAAAGGCGATATCAGCGATCCATTCATTACCAACGCAGGCGTAAGCAAGATTGTCTCCTTCTCTATGCCATCGTCTTTGATCATGAGCCAACTGACCCTGCACAAAAAAGGCAATGTATGGAGTATCACCAGACATCTTGAGGACCTGGACTTCGCCGATGACATCTGCCTCTGCTCTCACAAACTCTCTGACATGCAAGCGAAGGCGGACAAACTAGTCGCGCTGGCACGCTCTGTCGGACTGCAGGTCAACATCGCCAAGACCAAGGCTATGAAAGTTAACCACAATAACACAAGGCAGATATTGATTGACGAATGCCCGGTGGAATTCGACAAAAGCTTCTTGTACCTCGGCTGCATCATCACGGCAGATGGTGGAGCATATCAAGATGTCAACTGCAGGCTAAACAAAGCAAGGGCGGGATTCGGGTGAAAGCATACAGCATGAGGGAGGTCGCAAATCTCCAGGCGCACTAAACTACGAATATTCGGCTCATGCGTGAAGTCCGTATTGTTATACGGAAGCGAAACATGGCTGGTCTCTAACACCATCACACAGGGGCTACAATCCTTCATCAACAAATGCCCCCGCATCATCTGTAGAATATTCTGACCAAACACCATCAGTAACGACGAACGGAGATTAACGAACGAGGAACCCATCCTATGGCAAACTAAACGCACAAAGTGGCGATGGATAGGTCACACTTTGAGAAAACCAACAGACAGCATCACGAGAATGGCACTGGACTGGAACTCGCAGGGAGCACTTAGATCTTTTTCATTCAGCTACACGAAAAATGAAACAGATCAGGTTCATTGCATATTTTTGTGTGACAGTACCGAATTTGGGCTAGCCGAAGAGATTTCTATGGGAAGAGTAGAACGATTGTAACTTCTCGAGAGCTATTGAAGGTGGTGGCACTAGACCAATAACAATGTTTTATACGTTTGATTGTCAAAGCAAAAGTATTGGAAAAGTAGAAAACAAAGAATGAATTCGCCTTGTTTCATTCTGGGCTGATAGCCGCATGGACACGGCGAAAGAGACAAAATAAAACAGATCAGCTTATTTACCGATACCACCTTTAAAAGCTTCGTCTTGAGAAAATCTAAATCAGAGATTGAAAAAAACGCTTGCTAAACTAGGATGAACAATTTTAGATGTTTTTGAATGTTATGCATGCATACTCGTATAAATAATTTTAATTCAAAGGCTAGTTTGTGGTGATGGCTACCACACAATTTTACTAAAAAAGCTGGGATGTCCACCATTGGATTCATAATATCCATATTAATTTATTTTAGCCATACGGCAGGAGGCCACAAAGTTCATTTAATACTCTCAATTTTACGTCTGCAACGCAATAAAAAAATAAAAATCTTAGAAATATAAAAACTATGTTTTGTGACCGCAATCTATGTGGGTTACGGTCAACTCAATTTTGACCACTACAATCGTAAAATAATATAACGAGCAGATCTGTGCCACGATTGAAGGTATTTTGTGTACGGCGCATGCGTGCCATTTTTTCAATTAAATAAATGCAAGCGCCGCCAACAAGGGCGGAAAGCCGCGCGGACGGACGAAAGGGCGGTAGGGGGCCGATATGACCGCACACGCTGAGCTGTCAATTGTGAATTAGGACAAATGCCAGCCAGCAGCCAGCGGCCAGCCAACTAGCGTGCACAATGGCGATCGTGTGTGTTGGACATACATAATTGAGTACTATTGTAGAAAAACCGTTAACAATTTATGAAGATTGTTTGTAGACATACACTCAAACATACATACGTATGCAAGTACAGTGAGTGTCACTAGAAATTGCACAACTATTTCTTTTGTAGTAATATATGGAAAGTTTAGCTGCCTTAGGAGAGAGTTTATCATAAAAATGAATGCGGCCGCTGTAGAAGAGCGCATTCGAGGCACACTTTGCAAGTTGTGTATCAATTTCATGTAAATATATATGCACATTTTCTTCAAAATCCTCCCTCCGATGTCGAGAGTATTCACTCCCTTGTATGTAGTTGACTTATGCTGAACTTGAAAGCAGTAAAAACTTGTAAAGAGAAAAAAAATTGTTAACATTAAATACCCAACTTCACAACATCAAAGATAAACAATTTTACTGTTTTTTTTAATATACATACATATTTTCTCCTATAAGGCAATACTTATAATACTTTTTGAATTAAAAAATAAGTGGCAACGCCACTTAAAAATATTTATTAATTAAATTGCTCTCAATACTAATTTGGGTGATACCTACATCCTAATACTTAATTCATGTGCGCTAATGTATACCATTTGCACCTCAAGACTTAGGTGGCAACACCGTGCACAATTAATTTGAATTAGAACTTTGTTCAATTTTGTTTGATACCGATATCCGAACTCTAAATAAATTTTGCTATTAGTTTTAAATTAAATTAAATTTAAAAATTTTAAAAAATTTTATTTCATTTAAAATTAAATAGCAACGCCTTTTACAAATTATTGGATTAAAGTTAGCTTTACATTTACATTGATATATGCACTGATATACATAGTTTTTACTATTAATATTTTTGCAATAACTTTGAAAAAAATAGGTGGCAACACCAGCTAATTATTTTTTTTTTTTTTGTTAATATGCGTCCAAACACCTTTTTTAATACTTAATATCTTAAAATTCCACTACAATTTGCAATAAATTGCTGTTTTCGCAATAAAAGTCGGGTGGCAATGTTATCAAAATAATATATTTTTTTTTTATATGTGTATACACTTGTTTAACAATTAATATATTTTTGTAATAAAATTCTCCGTGTACAAAAAATAGGTGGCAACACTTTTTTAATAAAATTTGTTCAAATACCTTTTATTGAATACTTAAAACTTTATATTCGACAGAAATGTGTTGTAAATGGCTGTTTTGGCAATAAAATTCAGGTGGCAGTCCTATAAAAAAAATGTTTTTTGAATAGTTTTTTTTTAATATTTGATGTAATACTTCTGTGTATGTATGTATATTAAAAAAAGAATTATTCAAGAAAAAAATTTTGATCATGTGATTTAATTCGGTGGAGTCATCGGGTTAGGCCTGAGGAGTTTGTTAGCTTCCCCATTCATGTGCCTTTGAAGCCTGAGTGAGTGGGCTTCTGCTTGTTTTTTTAATTTCTTCAGAAATCTTGAGGCCACAATGAATGTCTTTATTGCGATCGAACCAAGATGAGTTGAGAATATCTCGATGGATTTTATTCTGGAGTCGTTGACAATCCTAATGACTTTGTCTTTAGTCTATTAATATATAAAAATATTTAATTTAATTCGAGTAAAATTAATAAATTCAAAATCATGTTTACAAAATGACAAGAAATCCGTTTAAAATTCCAGTCGAACTCAACTATGTGTGAAAACATTAGTCAAATAAACGGACTTTCATATTAGATCCAAAATTTTTAATTTTTTAACTAGTACCACTGACGCCCTTTGCTCCAAATAGGAGTTAAAGGATTGCATATAAATTATATAATATATATTATAAATTATATATACCACAGATTTGAATTTAGCGCATCAACGAATCTTAATAAATAATTAACAATTTAACGAACCCTTTTTAAAGTTTGCGGAGGAGCTGCTGAAGTGTTGAAATATTACAAAAAAGTTATACGCCCCGTATTCCACATTAAATGGTTGCACATATCTTATACCTCAGCTGAACAAATCTTGTGAATTTGTATGCTTTTTCGGCCTTTTCGGAAGGGATAAACTTAAAAAAGAAATCTAGCAATTTCACGTACGTTTTTCACTCGCACTCACTGTATGTGCCACTCTAAGTACTCATATGTATGCACAAACACATACACACTACACGAGGGCAACGATCAAATGCATTTGTAATAAAATGACAACGATTACAATAGAAAAATGGAAAAGTTGGCCATTTCTAACAGCTTTGTGCCAATTACACTAACAAATAAACAAATATAAATTAAATTGTTATAGAAGACAAATCTACAATTGGATGGTCATAAAAATGTGTTTGTCCGTTGTTTGAGTGGCGCAGAAAGCATAAAAAGTCACAATAGCGCAATAAAAAAACGGTAACAGTAAAAGTAATTAAAATGCTTTTACGACGCGAATAAGTAAAAAATATGAAATACAAAAAAAAAAGAAAAAATGACTGGTTACCTTTCGGCCAGATAACTACCAGAGCCAGGTAAATAAATATAAAACATAAAAATAATAAATAATTCTATAGCAATCAAACCACCAATCGCGCAATCGACGTGCAGCAAACGCGTGCGGTGGCCTCAAGTGCTGTAATACGAGATGCATAGCACAGGCATACATCGGAGGGGGGGTCAAGGTGAGTGCGAGTTTGAAACACGCACGTATATCATGTGTTGTTGTTGTATGCTTGTTGCATATTTCCCTAAAGAGCCAATTTTTTATTATTTCCATTTTCTTGATTTTTTTTATATTTTGACCGCACGCTTGCGCAGTTCCACTTTGAAATGTTTGTAGCTTGGCGCCAATGCACACATGCAGGTTTACTTAAGCATCTACTAAGGCATGTCTCTTCAATAACGGTAACTCCCTCATACAACTTTCTAACGCCAAAGGAAAGTTATGTCGTTTTTATTACCAAAAAATAAAATAAAAAATTCTTAGAATAAATTTAATAAAAATTCTCGATTAATAAACAATTAAATTTAACAACCTCAACCGAAAATGCAGTGTATTTTTATATTTTTTGTACATTTTTATGTATATTTTAAAAGCTATTCAATTTTCGTTTTATTAGTAGCCAAACTGCGTCGTGCCTACCTGCTTCAGATCCGGCTTTGATATCGAATTGAGTTTAAGTGAAATTCTGGTTTTATTTCGTTGGTATTTTGTGTGCTTGCTTAGACTTACTAGTGCCAGCACCAGTAAATTGATTTTATGAATTCGTGACGGTCGCTAAAATTTTAGTGCCTTTTAAACGATGACATTTTTTGTGGCACGAAAAGTTTCCTGCTCAATGAATACCGTTTACCAAAAATTCAAATTTTCGAATACTTAAAGTATGTAAAACTTATATAGGGTGGTTAAATTTCAAGGGCCGATGTTGAATGTGACCTACACCTAAGCGTAAACTTTTTTTCCATTTCATTTGACACTTTTCAATTTCAGACTAATTCAATTTGAACCATGGAAATATACACAATCGAGCAACGCGTTTAAGTTATTCAGGCTTATTATGAAAACAGGCGTTCAAATCAAAATGCATATCGCGCACTTCATCTTCAGTGATCAGGCACATAGAAGTCACCTCAGTGGATTCGTCAATAAGCAGAATTGCCGCATTTGGGCGAATGATAATCCAAGTGTGATTGCCGAAAAACCAATGCACCCACAAAAAGTGACTGTTTGGTGTAGTTTATGGGCCGGCGGCATCATTGGGCCGTATTTTTTTCCAAAATGAGGCCGGTCAGGCAGTTACTGTGAATAGTGTTCGCTATCGTGAAATGATAACGATATTTTGTTCCATACGTAATTGAGCCATACCAATATTAGCATAATAAAGAGAAATGACAATAATTTCCTAAAAAAATTGTATTTTATTCAAAATCAACACCGGCCCTTGAAACTTAACCACCCTTTATAATGGGTGCCTCATTTTTCTTCAGTGCAGCCAATGTATGTTTGTTTATGCCAGTTGCTTCATCTACGCGCCACTCGCTAACGGAAGGCGATTCGAAGCGGGCTTTTATATACCATCTTTTTGAGGAGGGGCAGATGGCATTACAGCTAAAAAAAAAGCTGGTAAAATTCTATAGAGCGACAGACATACCAGTGCTGAGTTCTCTGAAACTGTTCTGATTCTCAAAAATCGACTCTTAAAGTTGGTGTGTAATTCACAATTCGGAGATCAACGCACTTCGACACTTTTCCGAGTCAACTTTTTATAAGCTAGAGTACCTGGTCATTGAATTATGACCGATGGCATTTTTTCTGAAAGCTTCAAATATCAGGTAAAATTTTCAATCTAATTTGGGATTTTCCAAATAAAAAAAGGTCCGGTCAATTGGCCTGCTACGCTTAGAAAAGGATCAGTTTTTTGCTTATAAGTGAAAAGGGTTAAATGTGCAACTTCCAGTGCGAATTAAAAGTAAAAGAATTGAATAGTGAATATTCATATATCAAAAAATTAACAACAGTAAGTACAAAATATACATATCTGTTGAATTTGTCACGTGAATTATCCTTTTTTTTCAATGTAATAAGTTTTTTTTAGAAAATGGGCCGAAAGTCGGATTTCACATCGGGAGAAAAGCAACAAATGGCAGTTCTTTTGAAAGCCAAAAACCTGAGCCATGCAAACATAGCAAGAACCGTTGGAATATCCAAGGCGTCTGCGGTAAATGTTGCCAAAAAGTGAAAAAAATACCAACAACGTTTTAGCGGTAACTTCAAATAAGGCACATAGGCCAAAATTGTAGCCAAGAACGCATCACCTCAATCAGGCATGATCGCAAAATCGTCCAAATAGTTCTCTGGAATAGAAATGCTTCAAGTCGGATGATTTTAAGAGAGGTTCAGGAATCTGGAGTAAATATTTCGGAAAGAACGTTACAACGACGCTTATACGAAAATGGACTTTTTTGCAGACGACCAGCAGCAAAAAAGCCAAAACTGACTCGGTGTATGAGAAATCGGCGGAAACTTTGGGCACAACTTCACAGCGTCTTCGACGCGAAGTATTGGAAAAAAGTAACTTTAAAAAATAAAACCATTTTTTTTCTTTGCCAAATGGCAGTAAGAAGATGTGAATATTCACACTTTTTGTGGTTTTGTTTTCCTTCTTACAGCTCATCTTCATTAGCGACGAATGCCGATTGGAAGCGGTCACAAAAACAGCAAATGTTGTTCGCAGAAGAGCCGGAGAACGATATTCTGAAGATTGTGTGCTTCCAAGGGTCAAACACACTCCAGTATTATGATTTGGGCGGATGTATAACCTCAGAGGGACCAGGTCCGATACTTTTTGTTGAGGGAACAATGCGCTCTGTCCAGTACGTAGACGTGCTGGAAAACGTTTTGCTGCCATAGTTAGAAACCCTGAAGATGGAGCGCCATGTCACACATCCAGAATGAGCATGAATTGTCTGAATTCAATGGAAATAATGGTTTTTCCATGGCCTGGCAATTCACCGGACCTTAACCCCATCGAAAATTGTCGGGCGTACCTCAAATCGGCAGTATACCAGCGGGGTAATATCACAATACACCAGCTGTTTTCCTTAAGTGGAAGATGTGTGGTATAATGACCAAAATCTTAAGATGAAGATAACACAGTGCGCCAGTATGACTCAACGAATTGCGGCCGTCTTAACAGCAAGGAGCCACGAAATATTAGTTTAAAATAAATATTTTTAATGCAAAAATGTCAAGAAGCTTTTAATACGAGTAAAAAAAATATATGTAAACTTTTTAAATGCTTTAAAATGCTTTTTTCATCGGTCATAATTCAATGGCCAGGTACTGTATATTTAGATTTGCGCTGCCCGCTTTGATAGAACGAAATTTAAAGAAGTCGGAAATATTCCACCTAAGAAAAGTAGCGATGCGTGTATTGTAAACAAGTAAACAACAAAAACAAAAAAGAAATCTTTGTTTCCGATTTTTTCGAGTTCTTTCTCCTAGGCAAAAGTATCGAGAAATCACTCTGCATTTCAGCAATTGGCCACTGGTTAAGGTTACCAATCAGCAAATGCTTCCGAAATCGCGCGCTAAATTTTAATTTACTGCAGCGTGAAAAATAAAGCCAAGGACGTCTTCAGACGCAATGAGCTATAGCGCGCGTTTAATTATCCACCAAACTCCACGCATATAAAGCAATCAGGAGAAGAGGAAACCCAAAAAAACTTCACTTAACTCAGAGCTTAAGTATTAACTAATTGCTGGTACTTTTCAATACAAAACTTTGCGGCAAACTTTGCTGTTGATGGTAACTAAAAACAATATAATGTAGACCTAAAAGCCCATCAACACGAAACAGCTGTTGCGCGGCTGGCGGGCTTGCGTGCAACGAAATTGGCCGTGACACAAAATGCCCTGCCGCCTGACCGCAACAAAGCTTCCATATGCAATTTTTCACTCTGCATGACTGCAGCGACGGGCGAGTGATATGCAAAGAAATATTACACCAAAATAAAGCAGCGAAGACATCATATTTCGCATGCTCGTCTATGCAGCTTTAATTTTTCATATTAATTTTAAAATATTTTTTTTTTGTTTATTAGCAAAATTATGAACAAAAGACTTAATAAGCGAGAGATAATGGAAACGAAAAAAAAAATAAGAAACAGAAGGAGGCACACGAAAATGTGTATGTGAAGGGTGAAAGTGATATGAAACACAATCTCGACAGAATGGCAACGAGAGAGAAACCATTAAGAGGTGGTTGAAGACATTGAAGATGGTCCACTAATGTTGTTGAAGCTGCTGGCGCGCTACCGTCGCTAACACCACCAACACTGCAACCGGCACCGTTGAAGAGTTTATGGTGTTGACGATAATGGATAAGTGGAAGATACCGATGGAAATTGCAGTTGACTGGTTGACTACTAATAATTGACGCGACGCATGCGTGCAGGACAGGCACTTGAATTGGCCAAAAATGGGCGAAAAAGTGCAGGCGACAAGCGTACAAAGTAAAAGGAACAAAGGAAATATCAAAAGAAGAGGTTAAATAAAACAAAGAAAACATCAAAAGAAGAGTTCAAAGAAAACTTCAGAAATGAAGAGTTCAAATATAACAAAGAAAAAACTCAATTGATCAGTCAAAGGTAGCAGTGAAGGCGATTTATATGCGGAGGCAGGCAATCAACATACTTTAGAAGCATAGTTTTTTAATTGTTAAGCTTTTGAAAAGATGCTGCCGCTGATTGAGGTGGCACTGAATGGGTTAAGGTGGTTATAGTTGAAGGTTGCGAAGGTAAAGCAAACTGGTTCGTTGAAAATATGAAAATATGCAAATCTATAAGAAAAACAAAAATATCTTTACGGCTTGTCAATTTATCAATCATTGATGGACTGATTCCATAGAAAACAAAAAGTAAAGGCTTTTCCAATAACAGATGTTATTTTGAATAGCGCGCTATTTCGGTAGATGTCACTTTGGAGCAGTCATTTTTTGATATTTGACAAGTAGAGCCAAGCCATTAATAAAAATGGAACGATACCCGCTTAAACAACGCATTGAAATTATTAAAATTCACTCTAAAACTGGTGAAAATTTGGCAGAGACGGTTCGTAAAACTCGAACATTTTTTGGTCATCGTGAGGCACCTTGTCGGACCGCAATACAGAAACTGGTGAACAAATTCGAGCTGTTGGGACAAGTTAGTGATATGAAGAATAAAACCCGTGCACGTCGGTTAAGAACCGCTAAAAATATTGCTGTTGTAGCCGAAAGTGTTGAAGAAACCCCAGGTTTGTTCATTCCTCGGCGTTCAGCCGAAAATATTGTTGTTGTAGCCGAAAGTGTTAAAGAAAATCCAGGTTTGGTCATTCCTCGTCGTTCTTTGGAATTAGGCATTCCACAAACGTCATTACACCGTATTTTGCATAAAGATTTGGGTCTTAAGGCTTATAAAGTCCAGTTAACACAAGAACTCAAGCCGGTCGATCATCAACAGCGTCGTGTCTTTGCAGAGTGCGTCGTTGAAATGCATGAAAATGATCCGGAATTCCATCGAAAAATCATCTTGAGTGATGAGGCCCATTTCCACCTCGGCGGCTTCGTCAACAAGCAAAATTGTCGGATCTGGGGCTCAGAAAATCAAAGAGTTATTGTTGAAAAGCCTCTCTATCCTCAACGTGTGACCGTTTGGTGCGGTTTATGGTCCGGTGGAGTCATTGGACCTTACTCTTTCGAAAATGAAGCTGGAGCAACAGTTACGGTGAATGGATTGCGCTATCGAGAGATGATTAACAATTTTTTATGGCCGGAATTGGATGGTATTGATTTGGAGAACGTTTCTTTCCAACATGACGGCGCTACCAGCCACACAAGCGACGAAACCATTGATCTTTTATCAAAATAACACCTCTTATTGGAAAACCCTTTATAACAGAGAAACGAAATGAAAACACGCTGCTGCTAATATGGAATAAAGGAATATTTTACAAGCGTATAATTAAATTTTTCTGTGATCTGGCAACGTATGAAAACATTCTACGTTAACATTACTAGAACAGTGAGCAAGCAGCGCTTTGGAAATTATTGTAGATTAAAACCGAAATTCTGAATTGGTAGTCACAACTAAGTCACAATGCCCGTGGGTGCTTTTTCTTGGTGCTTCGATTCTCTTGCTGCCTAGAAAAGCAAAAGTTAAATCAACACGTGGAATTATAGAAAAGGGGTGTTGAGTATACGTAGCTGAGGGCATTACGAACGATAACTGCGTTGCGGTTGTGTTACCCGCTTTATGCTGCTGCTGACGCTCATCAGGTTTTTAATATCAAGCCTCGCTATATAAGAAGGCGTAGCAAAGCAGCGAGAGCCAAACTGTAAGCTAGAGCAGGGTAGCTAAGAAGAAGATGCTGAGATGATTACATCTCATCTACAACACAACTGGCGCAAAAAATACTCGAGGTAATGCCAAGCCTCCCAGCATGCATACCTCGCGGATAGTCTTCTGTGAGCACACCCACGAAATTTGAGAGCTGATATTTTGTCAACCTCAGCAGATCCCTCGAACCTCTCCGATCTACACGTGGCCACAAGGATTTCGTTACCTTACAAATTTGTGTACTTGCTCAGCGTTCGCTGAGTTGACGCAATGCCATCTTTTCAGGAGCAGACCGCAGGTGGTTAAGGAGATCCCAGTTCTCTCCTTTCACAGGCTCTTTGTCTGGCCAGCTCATCCAACTTGCAGTTGGCTGAAATCTCGCTATGACTAGGTACCTACATGAGCCTTATGTCAAAGAATTCGGATGCAATCGAAGTGAAGAAGCGCATTCCCTGACCAGTTTCGAATGCACCATCATGGAGCCGAAGGCCTTAATGGCCGCTTGGCTATCGGAGTAAATATTTACTCTGTTTGGAGCGCATTGCAGAGGTTCGGTAACTTGAATTCGAGTATGATGGGGATCTTCTAGCAGAAACTCTTCTGCCAACCCTTCCTTCCAATTTCGAGCCACCCGTAAACAGGCTCACCAGGCCCTGTCTCTAATTGCAGCCATCGTCGCAGCTTCAAATAGAAAAATAAAGGATGATAAATTCACAAGGTTCGATCTTTAACTATGAACCAAAAAATATATTTATCTGTAGTTTTTGTTTGCCTAAAATGATTTCTTTTTTCTTCTTGATTGGCGCGATAACCGCTTATGCGATTTTTTCCGAGTTTAACAAAGCGCGCCAGTCGTTTCTTTATCGTGCTAACCGGCACCAGTTGGACACACCAAGTGAAGCCAAGTCCTTCTCCATCTCTGATCTTTCCAACGCAGAGGAGGCCTTCCTCTTCCTCTGCTACCACCAGCTGGTGATTTGTAAGGCCTTAATTCAGCAGTGGAAATAGACTGCCATCCAAAAGTCTTCTACACCATTTACTCCTGGTTTCCTCACAGGTTTATATTTTCCGCTTTTGCATAGAGATCATAATTTTGTTTTTCACTATTTTCACAAGAAGAAAAAGCATAACCCGTTGGATTAGAACAAAAAACCTTTCACTCCATTGAGGTAGGGAAGTTGGTATGCTTTTTTCTTTTTCCACAGAAAAGGATCACAAGAAAAATCCCATAACTGAGATGGCATTCAAGTCAAACCATCCAAGCATGATAGATTTACCAGGCTTGGCCAATCTGCCTTGGTGAAAAACAAAATTGATCGATCAACTTCGGCTGCCACATCACCGGGTACTCGGCAGCTGAATTTTGCCCACTCATTCCACATGTATTCACACACTCGTCCAATCAGTCGTTCTTTAGACAACAACGAAGCAACTTGAACGAAGAGTGCATTGATTTTTTTCGCATATCATCAACACAAACTCAGTTCCTTTTCGTCAACAAACCGCTGCAATGACGTCCCCGGGGTCAGTCAACGAGCCGATTCTTTCAAATGCCCTCAGAGCCAGTTAACGCTCTGATATTGGCCACACCTGCTGAATTCTTTTCACCATGCAATCAACGGAGTCGGTCAACGAAAGGTAAGCGAAATTGTGGCACAAAAATTATATTTTTTAATAAAGTGTCAGGAGCTTCAAGCACCTTTTCACCTTCAAGAATTCGATCAAAACTTTTTACCTTCAATTCACGCCATTCAGATCGTCACTGCGGCGTGGCGTGAATTTCTTAATCAACAAACAAATCTGCCAACGTCAATTGGGAACAGCAAAAAAAAAAAAAAAAACAATAACAAGAACAAATCAAAATAAATTATTATAGTAAATTAAAATTACTGGACAATTTGGATTGATGAGAACATCCGTTAAGGCAGGGAGGAGACAGCCTTAACTGAGGGCAAGCTAATGCCTATTTGTGAGTGAAGAGTTAATGAGAAGATGAAAGGAGGAGAAGTATTATGAGGCGGTTGGCCCAGCTCGAGAGTTAAGCTAAGGGACTGCAAGGTAATGAGGTAGGGATATTTTTTAAATTACTTTTAAATGGAGTGCAAAGGGGATTTTCTAAAGAGTGGCGCAGGGAAAATGAAAATAAATTGCAAAAAGGGGAGTGATTGCAAATGTATAAAAACGAACAGCAACAGGGAAGCGAGTGAGCTAAGAAAATAAGCAATGATTGATAGATGGATGGACGCAGCAATACGAGGTAGGAAGAAGAATTGCACGGACAGATGAGTTCTGTCTTAATAAAACAAAAAAGAGTTATGAGGGAGTAAAGCGAGAATACAACAGAATAGTTTGTTCTCAGGCAAGTGAACAAAAAAAATAATAACAAAATGCACTAAAAACATGCGAAGTCACAGCCTATCAGCAAATTTCATTTGGAAAAGTTTACAAACTGACATATAAATGCAATGGGGAGAAAGAAAACGCAAAAGGAATGCCAGTAAAATGAAAAAAATATTAAAATAACACAAATTATGCCAGCCAACTAGCAAAGGCAGCGACAAGCAGGCAAACGGTGGAGAAATGCAAGAATGCAACAGCCAAGCGGCGGCAGCGGGCATGACGGCGTTTATTTTCGCACACAAATCACTCGCGCCACGGCAAAGGCGCAAGAGAAGCGCACCAGCCGCAATGCACGCCGCAGAACAGAAGGCAGTTACTGGTGGTGTAGCAGTGGGACAAGCAACAGGCAGGCTGCCTAATGGAAGTTGCATGCAGCACAGATGACTGCAGCAATACAAATGCAGTCAAAACGCGAAGAAACAGTAACACGAAAAATTGCCGGACTCTCAAAGCACAAAAAAAAGAACTAAAAGAAAACTAACAACTTCAACGATTCATTTGGACGCAGGAACGACGCTGTCACTCGCACCACAACTCGTATTTTCACTCACTTCATACTGAACCACTAAATCAGCTGCCACGGCATGCAGCACTAACAACAACAGCAGCTACGAACGAACGAAGTAAGCTCTTATACACTTTATTATACATAAATGGCAGAGCAAGTCTGTAGCGTCGTCCACGTTTGGTGTGGGTCAGCAGGAAGCCGTCAGTGTTGGTTTGCTTAGACTGACTCGTCGTTTGGGCATTTGATCGTTTGATTGGTTGAGTGGTTCGCGTGGGAAAATTCTATGCGGCAGCACAACAAATGCCATACTCATATTCGGGTATACATATGTACATATGTGTGTATGCATGTGTACGTGTATATCATTAAACACTAAACTACGTATGTATGTATGCAGGTATATTCACTTGTAAGTAGTCTATTTGTTTGCTGCAAATTGAAATAGAAAGCAAAAGCAAGACGAGCAGCGAGTGGAGCAGTTGAGCGCAGAGAGTTGACCGCAAGTACCCCAAGCACGTTTAGGCTCTCAAGCACTTAGGCTCAGTTAGTTTTACTTATTTAGTTAAACTTGTTAATTGACTCTAATGGGCGTTACAGCAAAGAATATTCATGGAAGTTTGACGCTGGTATGTAGTGATTCATAAATTGAATTCCAAAGCCAAAGCAAAAAGAATTTACCCACGAAGAGTAGGAAGAGATTCACGCAGCGGTCAAAGTTATAAAATACTTTCAGAACACTTAACTTTTTTCTTTTTCACGCTGACTGATTCAGTGAAATGTTGAAAGGAGTCTTGAGATTGAAAAAAAGGAACAAAAGTTTTTGCTAATGATAATAGCCATAAAAAGAAAAATAATAAATTTAGTCAAAGTTCGTCGTCCCAATGTAATTACATCTCATGGAACCATTGCAACCAATTCCGATGATTAATTTCAGCTGCATGGCAGAATGTTTTCAAGCGGAGCGGTTTCATGTCAAGTAGTTCTTGGTTGCACAGATTCGGTTATTTTCAGAAAATGTAATTTAGTGTGACCACTACAGGGTCCGACACTTGAAGTGTAACCAATTAAAAAGGCCATCAATTTTGTTTGGAAAATTACTTTTATTCAATTCAAAATAAAAAATGTGTGAAAATAATACAAAATTAGGAGTCAATTTCTTTTTGCTCGATATGACCACCTTTTGCCTTGACTATGGCCTTGAGAAGGCCCAGAAACGAATCGCAAGCTGCCCGAAAGTGACTTGCAGGTATTCTGGCCACCCGCGGACAATGGCTTTTTTCAGCGCTTCGAGACTGGAGAATCTGTTAGTTCGGACTTTGCTCTCCAAAATTACCAAGAGAATAATCCATCGGATTCGTGACTGGTGAATTTGAGAGCCATTTTGTGGACGTTAAGAAGTTCGGAACGTTGTTTTTTTGGTCATTCTTGGTTCACTCGAGCTTTGTGAGACGGTGCCGAGTCCTGTTGAAACGTCCATGATCTGCCACCAAAATGTTTTTCTGCCCACGGCTTCAAAGCAACCTTCAGAATACTTTCTCGATAATATTTCGTATTTACCTTGACGCCAGGCTCGTTGAAAATAATTAGAGAGAGCCTATCTGGGGTTATAGCGGCCCAAACTTTTACCTGTGGCAGGTGTTGCCTCCTGGTGTGCAATCGATGACTCAAATTTTCGTATGAACGGGCGATCAAATAAAGCCTATCGTTTTCTGAGTTCACGAATTGCTCAATTTGAAAAATTGTCTCGTCAGAAAACACAATGTTCGGAAGTTGAGCGGTCAGGCAAAGCAACTGCTTCGCTCTCTCAAGTCGGACTTTTTGCTGCTTTGGTGGGAGATCATGCGCCTTTTGGATCTTGTAAGGCTGAACTTTGAGATCATTTTTCAGTATGTGGCGGATGTAACGGTCAGATATTTTTGGTTCTTTCGCTATTGGTTTGGCACGTGCATCAGCTGCGCGAGGGGTTTGAAGTTGGTTATACTTCGAGTGCCGGACCCTGTAAAATAGGTACTTTGCACGAATTGAGTGAAAAATACTGAATGCAACGTAATAGCGAATTAGAAAGTTCTTTTAACAACTAATAATTAATATGAATTTAATTCAAAGATGAGTCGTGCGCAGTACTACACAGTTTTCGCGTAGAGTTGTCTGTCAGGCGGCGAATCGGGGAAGGCTCGGCATCAAAAATGGAAATAAAATACCACTCGCGGACCAGACAAACACCTGCGTGGAGGTGCGGATAGTTGAACTATCACCAAGCTAGGATTCGAAGGCTAGCAATCTACTTTCCTAAAACTTGTGTGACCTCGTTGAAAAAAAAAACAGAAACCCAGAAGCATCTGCCTCATATTGAGCGTCTCTTCTCTAAGAGTCTCTGTTACCTGAGTATGCGGAGTGAAATCTTGCAAAAATGGCTTTGAGAAGGGTTCATGACCTTTTGCGCCTCGTTCAAATCTGGCAGGTCTCCAAAACGCTCAAAGCGCGTAGTCTTAAATGACAACGTAGGTTGGGTTGAGAGTGCTTCCCATTAATTCTAGCTTCAAGTGTAGCGCTGAACACTGCATTCCATAAGGCCCAGTGTCAAACCTCACATGGGATCCCTGTTTACAAAGATAACCATTGAACTTACGATAACTACGTACACACGCTGGGATAGCGGCTGTGAGTTGGGGGCCATACAACCATAAACAACAGCAAAGCTGTAAACCGTCGAAAGCAAAAAAAACGATCGTACAAATTTATCGCTGAGTCACTTGGACGGTCCAATATAGCGCGTAAAGCTCCTCTCTTGATACAAGTAAATTTAAGAAAGAAAAGGAGAGGCAGATCTATAAGTGTCCGCAGCGACAGTCAAACTGCGCTTATGGCCTTAGACAGCCCTCCAACCACATCAGGGGTAGTCAAGTCCTGTAAATCCAGGCTGAACTATGTCGGTAGACATAATTGTCTGATGCTAACATGGATCCCGAGACACGTGGGTATCATGGGTAACGAGACCTCTGACTCCTTAGCTAGAATAACTGTTCCCTCCTAAAATGTAATCGCTGTATTCGTCTTGGCACTGGCCATGATAAAATATATTTAATAATCTTCCCAACTAATTGTTAAAAAATGTACTAGTTGTCAGTATGCCAGATGTATGATTAACGTAGGAAATAATAAAAAGAAAACTTATTTTTTCAATTTTAGTTTTGATAAAAATGCAGATTTTTACGAATTCTTCCTCCCTCATTTTGGGCTCATTTTGGATTAAATTAGTAGAGGTTTTTCGGGTTTTGGCTAACCTTCTCCGTGATATATTAACTTCGATACACTTTTGCTCTTAAAAGGCGGCATTTTATAGCGACAGCAGCGCGGTAGAAGTGGCATTCAAATGTCTTTGCAGACTTTGGCGGGACGCTCGAAATAAATAGGGAATGATTAAGAGTCACGTGAGTCAGTAACATTTTGTTGTGACTATCACTTGAATTGTGTCCCTTGGACTTAGTGAGATTTTCAGAAAATAAATAAACTATTGCATTCTTGCAGCATTTTCGCCGATCAATGGAGTTTATGAGCGTCTTCAGCTTATATAGCTGGCTGGTGAATGTTGGAACGGTTTACGAAGCTTTTCAAAGAAAACTCATTTCAAGTCGCAATTTATCTGCCAATCGAATGCTTTTAAAATCCAATCTAATCATATTTATTATTTGTTATTGTTGTTGCTTTTGATATTATATTTATCCTTCCTGTTGTTGTTGTTGTTGCTTTTGATGATATTTATTATCCTTTTTGTTGTTGTTGCTTTTGATGATATTTATTATCCTTTCTGTTGTTGTTGCTTTTGATGATATTTATTATCCTTTCTGTTGTTGTTGCTTTTGATGATATTAAGTATTTTTTCTGTTGTTGTTGCTTTTGATGATATTAAGTATTTTTGTTGTTGTTGCTTTTGATGATATTTATCATCTTTTTTTGTTGTTGTTGCTCTTGATGATATTTATTATCCTTTTTGCTGCTGTTGATTTTGATGATATTATATTTAATTTTCCTGTTGTTGTTGCTTTTGGTGGTATTTATTATCTTTTTTGTTGTTGTTGCCTTTGATGGTATTTATTATCTTTTTTGTTGTTGTTGCTTTTGGCGACATTACATTTAATTTTCCTGTTGTTATTGTTACTTTTGATCATATTTATTATTTTTATTGTTGTTGCTTTTGGCGATATTTATTACCCTTTTTTGTTGTTGCTGTTTTATAAAACTTTAAGCGCTAGAAAAGCGAAAGCGCTCGTATTGCCATTGACGGTGTTGCCGCAGAGTATCCGCGATGAGCCATAAATGAAATAATGCCGAGTTGCATGAACGACCAATTAAAAGCAACAAATTTGAATGCAGCCAAAGTTTGTGTCATTGCAAAAGTGGCGAAAAGCGCACTTAAATAAAAATTGCATTTAAAACACACGCACGCACCCACACACACACACATACACATGGAAAGGAAGAGCTGCTATGCAGCAGAAGTCAAGCGACAACCAGCGTCGTTCGTAGTTAGGCATTTTCATTTACATTTTTACATTTTACGCGTGTGTGTGTCTGTGTGCGATTGCAGGCAAGCGTTAGAAAACACGACATTTATTTTAATTTTTATTGTTTGCTCGTTTACGAAATTGCAAATATGCGCATAAAAACGCGCTGCACTTGGCACTACTGCCCCGCATAAGCGCCTGTCGCTTAACGCTGTCAGCCGGCTATTAATGCTGGCCATATACTCGAACACACACACATACAAGCTCATATGCAGCGCTATGCATAACTGCATGCAGGCACAAATCTATGTATGTATGTGTGTGTGTGTGATTATAAGCACCTGCGTATTTGATTTGACTCCTTGCAAATCCAGTTATGCAGCGGACAGACAATCAAACTGCAGTGTGTGTTGCAAACAGAGAGTCGGACAAAAAGTCAGTTGGTCGTTGGACGGACGCGGCGCTCGTTTGGCCGGTTGGTTAGTTGGCGCAAAACTAGTAATAATTGCCGGCTTTCCACGATCGAAATGTTGAAGAAAAATACCAAACAACAAAAAATAAATAAATAAACATAAACGCTTCACGTTGGCCGGGGGTGCTGGCGATTGCTAATAGACGCCACTATAGCCACTATCAAGCGCTACCAAGTATTGTCCAATCGCACTACGCGTCGCGTCTGTATTGATGAGGAGGCCACACCGCCGAAACTGGGCCGTAGCGCCGCGTCTAATGCACACTTTAAAGAGGCATTTTAGTTGCCGGCACAAGAAATGCATATTGCAGCATATACATCGATTTGTGTGTGGGTGTGTGAGTGTGTTGCACGCATGCGCCGCATAATAAGTCGAATCCGCATGAAAATTTTGCCAGCCAATGCATGCAAACTCGCCAACAACTGCCACCGACCGGCTAGTTAGTGTAGTTGTTGTAGCAGCTGCGGCTGTTGTTGCAAATAAAAATCCAATAAAACACCTCGGCTCGTGTGAAAGCGCCGTGTGTGGTGGGTGGCGGAGTGTGTTTGCAATGAATGCAATTTCAGGTTTCCAACATCTACAGGTGGCTGGCTCGATAGACGAGAAATTGCAGAAATAGCAATCAAAATTTGACCATTGTATGGCAGAATAATGTTGCTTAGTCGTAAAAATACTTACACTTACACATTAACGCATGCTATTTGTCATCACAAAAGCCTTTTCAAGTGTGTATGTATGATATGTATGTATGTAGGCATGCGTGGATTTACGCAGTAAAAATCAGCTTCGAATTGCAAAAGCAACTTCAGATCCTCTAAACGATTAGTGTTGGAATTCTGTAATCATTTAATTACCTGCAATGAAAAGAGAGTAAAGATTTCATTAGATTTTCTACAAATATTTTTGTACATACAAGGTGGCGCAAAATTAATCGGCCAATTTTGTTTTTAAATAACTTTTTTACTAAATAGAAAAAAAAAAGCGGTTTTGAGTGATGGATTATTACGCGCGCCATTTACTTATCTGTTTGTGCTTATATAAGCCAACTTCTAAAAGGATATTCGTACGTACTTCTATACATATACTTGTATGTATGTATGTGCTACTCTTGTAAAATCTTTTCTTTGTTGTCGCTGAGTCGGCGCTTAATTGCCAGCTTTCGGTGGCAATAAAACAAAATGGCAATTAAGCTGCATAGAAGGAATTTATATTTATACGAGTATATAAGTTAACACCACAGTTAACTCGCTCACCTGCAGCAGAAGCACACCTGTGTATTGAAATATGCTGACAGTGCGTCTGCTTAATGCAACGTGATCCACACGCGCATCCGGCAGACAGCAACTTCACCCGAAATACACAACATCGTGGGAACCGCTGTGTCAGCAGAGTTAGGGTAGGAATAAGGCTAGTTTAGTATAAAAGGTTCTGAGTGTGCCGCCGCGCGGGCAGTCTTGAACCAGTGGGCATTAACCGGTAATCTTCAACCAGCTAATATACAATAAAGTAATTGTAAAACACTAAGAACAGACAATTAATTCCAGGATCCCGAAAGTAAGTATAACTTAACGGGCCAAGTGGTTGGCCCGCAACTTTAATTTTTTCAACGATGTCCTGCGGGACACGTTAACTGGCGCCCGAGCAGGGACCCCTCTTTTTTCAAAAAGATGGGGTACCTAACAAGGATCTCCACAAAGGAGTCCTTGTAAGTGTAAAGGATCCGCAAGGAATCCTTGTAGTGTAAAGGATCCGCAAAGGAATCCTTATGGTGTAGTGGAAAGGGAAAAAAAGGTGAAAATAAAAAAGTGAGTGCGCCGTGTCATAAAAGAAAAAATGTAAAATAAAATTTAACTTGATGAAATAAAATAAATCAAATTGTAACTAAAATTAAAATAAAATTAGACAAGAAACCAAAATTGAAATCATAGCAAAATTTTTTAATATATTATAAATTAACACAAAATAAATTAAGTTCAAATGAAATTATTAAAAATCGGAGTTAACGAAATAAACTAAAATTAAAAGTGAATTTGAAATAAATTCAAACTAAATCAAATTAAGTGTTTGAAAAGATTCACGGCGCAAAACGAAAAATCACTTTAAAATTCCCTTCCACAATATGAAGCCGCACTTGTGCAAAGTAACAGCCGCAATGCGAGCTTCACAAAGGATTCCCTTATTCAGTAAGGGAATACCCGGCAAAATGGAGCGGAGTGCGACGATAGTTTTGTGAGGTGCAGTGAAAAGTGAATGCTTAAATAAAAAATTAATTGTAAAACGAATATGAATCTCGAAGTAAATTGCTCAGCGATTCACCACCTACGGGGGGACCCTCCTGGCAATTTACTTACGATGATGAAAGGTTTGTGAGGTGCAGTGAAGGGTGAATGCCCAAATAAAAAATTTATTAATTATAAAATAAATATGAATCTCGAAGTAAATTGCTCAGCGATTCACCACCTACGGGGGGACCCTCCTGGCAATTTACTCACGAGGATGAAAGGATATTTCTAAAATTTGTGAACTAAATAAACTGCACTACTGCAATAAATAAATATGAAACTCGGGGTATATTGCTCAGCGATTCACTACCTACGGGGGGACCCTCCTGGCAATTTACTCACGAGGATGAAAAAATTTTCTAAAAATTTGTAAATTAAATAAAACATTATTTATAACTGCACTACTGCGATAAATAAATATAAAACTCGGAGGATATTGCTCAGCGATTCACTACCTACGGGGGGACCCTCCTGGCAATTCACTCACGAGGATAAAAGCAGATGGCTAAAATTTGTCAAAGAAATAAAACAAAATGTTACTTGTTACTGCACCACAGCAATTTTTCGTCCGCGCTCGGTGACATTAGAATTGCCACAGGAGGCCGTATGCCTATGCCTACGAGGACGGTCTCCTACGACTATAATGTCGGTCGGTTACAGTCTTGTGTGCCCGCAATAGTAGTCACGCTACACCTTCCACATTGGAGATTGCATGGGACCAAGTACTTGTTAATTAACTAAATGCCTTATTTAATAAAAAAGGCTGCAAAAATAAAAAAAAATTTTTAAAGATAATAACGCAGAAAATTGTATTAAAATCCCTGACAAATTGGTGGGCACTGTGAAACATTCATAGTGCAAGGTTCGACTCCTCGTCAGAAGGAAATAATATAAAAAGAATAAAAAAGAATACAAAAAAAGATGTTTGAGAAATATTACATATTTTAAATCTGTGGCGAATTGGTGGGTGCCATTGGCACAAGGTTCGACTCCTTGCCCGGATTCGTAAATATCAAAAAAAAAAAAGAAGAAAAATGTTAATTGGCTAGTGTAATTACAGCCATGTTAGAATATAAAAAGAATAAAAAAGAATACAAAAAGATTCTTGAGAAAAATTACATATTTTAAATCTGTGGCGAATTGGTGGGTGCCATTGGCACAAGGTTCGACTCCTTGCCCGGATTCGCAAATATTAAAAGAAAAACAAAAAAAAAGAGGAAAAATGTTAATTGGCTAGTGTAATTACAGCCATGTTTATAAGTAAATTGGGTAACGTCAACGATCTCGGCATGATAAAGCAGCTGCAGCCAGTGGACTAGATACGCCCTATCTGGGTGCACGTTGTCGTTCACATGGGAACACGCCAACTATTTCTGGCCTCTGGCAGCTAAATTAAAAGTTGTTTAGGCTTTCGAGAATCGTGTGAAGGAAGCGTCCTAAGTAGGTTGCCTACAATCTGATTGTAGGACGACTAAAAAGGATTCCCGCGTCCCTTCCGTGACCTTAACCAATAAAATAAAATAAAAAATTAAAAAATATTTTACAAAATACTAATACTTTCGCAT
Organism: Anastrepha obliqua; assembly: GCF_027943255.1. NCBI lineage: Eukaryota > Metazoa > Arthropoda > Insecta > Diptera > Tephritidae > Anastrepha > Anastrepha obliqua. Next base: position 23,818,298 of record NC_072893.1, on the reverse strand, counting down.
TTCTAGCTCAACATTTTGGATATCTCGATGCAATCAATCAGCCTGTGAGTTGAATTAAGTAAAACAACAAGTGCGATAAAAATAAGCAGAAGAGAATAAAGTGACAGAAGCAGCGAAGGAAGAGGAAAAGGTTTGAAAAGGAGTAAAAATAAAAGTCGGTGAGTCAATTTACTTAATTATGGATTCCTTAACCCAATCTGTTACTGAATTAAATGGCTCTGTGGGCGCGCTCATGGCTGAGCTGAAAAAAGCCGAATATCGCATTCGCCAGCTTGAGGCAGCGTCCGTGGGGGGACCCGTGGCAGCACCAATTGAAATTCCTCTACAGGGGCCGGTGAATGAGGACGACTTAAGGGAGATTGGTAGATTACCGGATTCAGTTAGGGATCTTCAGGTGTTCGAGGGAAACCCTTCCCAATACGTGTCCTGGGTGACATCAGTGGAGGGAATCCTTGATGATTATAAAATCATCAAGGCAAGACCTCTATATAGGGCCATTCTTAAAAGTATTAGGGGGAAAGTTAGGGGAAATGCTGACTCTGCTCTAATTTCACACAATATTTCCGAGGTCGACTGGCCAGGGATTAAAAACTGCCTGTCGCTACATTATGCAGATAAAAGGGACATACGCACCTTGGAGCACCAGTTGGGCCAGTTGACGCAAGGTGGTCTCAGGTTAGACGAATTTTATGCACGCGTAAACCATCAGTTTTCTCTAATAATTAACAAATTAAAAACCGAGAATTACTCTGCCGAAACTGTGGGTGCTTTAATGGAAACGTACCGGAATCGAGCGCTGGATGTCTTCATAAGAGGGTTAAATGGCGACCTTTCTCGTATGATAATAGTCCAAAAACCGCGATCGCTGCCTGAAGCGTACACGGCTTGTTTAGACATACAAAATCTGAATTTCAGGAATCAACCTGTGCATGGAGCGGTAATTAGAAATACGGTGACTGTTCCCATGAATACCATGAGTGGGAATTCTAAGCCTCACCCATCTGTTTCGAAGTTTAGCGGTAACTTTCGACCCACAGGAAATAGTAATAAGTTCGGATTTAGGCCGCAGAGTGGTTCCTTCCAGAACCGCACATTTACCCGAAAACCGGAAATATATCGACCAGTGGAAAAAATGGAAGTGGATCCTTCTGCACAAACTCGTCGGAGTTTCCCGAATAAACCTCAGCAAGGATTCTCGTTAAAAAGGAAATTCGGCTCAGATAATTACCCCCGGAAGCAGCAGAGGATGTTCCATATGGAGGCAATTGATGAAGAGTATGCTCAAGTAGCAGAGGATAATGTGGAAGACCAGGTGAATTTTATGACAGGAGCCTATCCAGCTTACCTTACATAGAGTATGTGAGTAACGACGGTACTCCCTTGAAATTTCTTGTAGACACAGGCGCAAATAAAAATTTCATTAATTCAACCCTTTCCCTAAACAGTAAGACACTTAGGAAGCCTTTTTTCGTATGTTCAGCCGGAGGGCGCATAAAAATCACTGAGGAAGTTAGTGGCAGATTTTTCCAACGCGCGGGAAACGATACCTTTATAACATTTTACGTACTGCCGGGTCTCGTTTCCTTTGATGGTATTATTGGCGATGATACCCTAAAGGAACTGGAGGCTATAATAGACCGCAAGGAAAATGTGCTAATTTTGAAACCTAATATTAGAATTCCACTTTTAGAAAAACCTTCCGGGCAAATTAACCAAATTTCTGATAACAACATTTCAACTAGGGCACAGGAAAAACTGCAACAGATCATTAAAAATCACGAAAAACTTTTTGATCCAATAAGTGACAGGGAAATTGTGGATACTACAGTGAGGGCGGAGATTAGAACGACAACGGCAGAGGCAATTTACACCAAGAGTTACCCATATCCTGCCTGCATGAGAGAGGAGGTTGAAAGGCAGGTCGAGGAATTGCTTGAGGAAGGGATTATTCGTCCTTCGAAAAGTCCATACAATTCCCCAATTTGGATTGTCCCCAAAAAGCCAAAACCTTCGGGAGAAAGGCAATATAGAATGGTGGTTGACTTCAAGCGCCTAAACGCCGTAACAATTGCCGACACATACCCCATACCGGATATAAATGCAACTCTTGCCAGCTTAGGTGCTGCAAAATACTTTACAACGATTGATCTAACTTCCGGGTTCCACCAGGTTCCGATGAAAGAGTGTGACGTACCAAAAACTGCGTTCTCAACGATGAATGGAAAATTTGAATTTCTTAGGCTTCCATTCGGACTAAAGAACGCCCCTGCCATTTTTCAACGCATGATAGACGATGTTCTCAAAGAATATATTGGGAAGATCTGCTACGTGTATATTGACGACATCATAGTTTTTGGAAAAAGTGAAGAGGAGCACCTAGAAAATGTTAGCACGATCTTTGCAAGGCTGCTGAGTGCAAACCTAAAAGTTAATCTGGAAAAAACCCATTTCATGAAGACTAGCGTAGAATTCCTTGGTTATGTCATCACTCCTGACGGGATTAAGCCCGATGCAAAAAAAGTAAGAGCCATTCAGGAATTGGATCCTCCCGAAACGCTTAAGGATCTAAAGCGTTTCCTAGGAATGACGTCATACTACCGAAAATTCATTCGGGACTATGCAAAGGTGGCTAAGCCATTGACAAGTCTAACCCGAGGAGAAAACGCCCAAATAAAGGCTAACCAGTCGAGAAAGGTAAAAATCAAGCTCGAATCCGCTGCGTTGAAGGCGTTTGCTGATCTAAAGGAGCTACTCGTTTCGGCTGATATTTTGGTTTTCCCGGACTTTCAGAAACCTTTTAATTTGACTACGGATGCTTCCAACTTTGCAATAGGCGCTGTCTTGTCCCAAGGTGAGGTTGGAAAGGACAGGCCAATCGCGTACATCTCTCGCTCGCTAAGCAAGACAGAAGAAAACTATGCTACAAATGAGAAGGAAATGCTGGCCATTGTATGGGCATTGGACAACCTGCGTTCCTACTTATATGGCGCAAAGAACATTAAAATTTATACCGATCATCAGCCGCTGACCTTCGCTCTAGGAAACCGAAACCATAACGCGAAGTTAAAAAGATGGAAGGCCCGGATAGAGGAATACAACCACGAGTTAATTTACACACCCGGTAAATCAAACTATGTGGCAGATGCTCTATCCAGGATCAAAGGTCGGAAACAGGACACAACAGGACTTCACGTGTTGGCTAGTGGCTCCGATACAGAAACGGCTAGTGAAGGAGCAACCGATACATCCAGAACAATGACCGCCGCTAGGGGCTCTACCACCGCGACCGCAAGTGAAATAGAAACTGTCCACAGCGCTGAACAAGACGCCTCCGATCTAATAATTCACGTCGAGGCACCCTTGAATGTTTTTAAGAATCAGCTCGTGATAAGAGAGGGACGGGAACTCCTTAGTGTTGAGAACCCACACGAGGGTTACACTCGCCATTATGTGACTCTAGCCGATATTAATCGGGACACTTTAGTAAGGATATTGAAAGAAAGGCTACGTCCAAATATAATCAACGGTGTCAAAATTCCCGAGAACCGGCTACAGCTTCTCCAAGAGGTGTATCTCGAACACTTCCTTTATTACAAAATTAGGGTAACGCAAAGATTGGTAGAAGATGTGGCGAATGAGGAAAGAATTTGTAGAATAATAGAGGAAGAGCACAGGCGGGCTCATAGAAACCCGGTGGAGAATAAAGGACAAATTCTGGAAAGGTACTACTTCCCCAAAATGGCGAGCCTGATAAGGAACTTCACTAAAGCTTGCGAAATATGCCGGGTAAATAAATATGACAGACATCCTTTCGTCCCAAAATTAAAAGATACACCAATACCCAAACATCCGTGCGATATCCTGCACATTGATATTTTCGAAATTAGCGGGGAGAAATTTTTAAGTTGTCTAGATAAATTCTCCAAATTTGCGAAGTTTTTCCACATTAAGGACAGGTCGGCCGTACTTTTGCGAAAAAAATTTGCAAAAGTAATTCACTATTTTACGGTCCCGCGGATGATAGTTACAGACAACGAACGAGGATTCGTCACCCCTCTAGTATCCAATTATGTAAGAAGTTTGGGAATCAGGCTTTACCAGACCCCCATTCAAAAAAGTGAAGTAAATGGGCAGGTCGAGAGGCTTCATTCCACTATCATTGAAATATACCGCTGTTTGCAAAAGGAACTACCCAACACCAGCCCCAAGGAGTTACTATACATAGCCGCTGATCGGTACAACAATTCAATTCATTCCATTACAAAGCATAAACCGAGCGACATATTTTTTAACAGGGTGCAAAGAATAAACTACCAGGGGATAAGAAATTTTCAGGAAAAGGTTTTCAATGAGGTAAGGGGTCAAATAAGGAAAAATCAGGAATCAAGAAATTCGCGAATTAATAGAAAAAGGGACCACCCTAGGGAATATTCGCAGGGCGACGTGGTGTACGTACGGAATAAGCAAATAAAAGCAAAACAACGGCCACTGTACAAAAAGGAAGTCGTAGGAAAAGATAATAGGGTCACGGTAACAACGAACAATGGGAAAAGGATCCATAAGACTCAGGTAAAAAATATATGAAACCGATCTTTCCTTTCCTTTTTTGACGGATTTTTTCCTTCGCTGGCTCGTATAAAAATGGGGTGATAATTAAAACCCTTTAAAAAAAGAAGAAAAACAAATATTTTGAAACAATTTTTTATATTTACAAAAAAAAAAAAACAAATATTTTTATATGAAACAGAGAAAGAAACTGTTAATCAAAAAAGAAAAAATACGCCATACGCCAAATATATTCATATAATCTAAGGCGTTGTAAATTGTACAAAAAAAATATATTTTTTTGCCAATATTCAAATAATGTAAGGCATTGTAAATTGTAAAAAACAAAAAAAAAAATATATTTTTTTGCCAATATTCAAATAATGTAAGGCATTGTAAATTGTAAAAAAACAAAAAAAATATTTTTTTGCCAATATTCAAATAATGTAAAGCGTTGTAAATTGTACAAAAAAAAAATATTTTTTTGCCATATATGTAACGCTCCTCTTTTCCTAAAAGCCACTTGTTTTAATATAAACGATGAAATGTTTTTTCTCCCTTTTCCTTTCAAAGGATATTCTGATTAGGAACAAGTTGCTTTCAAGAAAAGAACACGCACAAGTGGCAATATTAACTTAAGGCTGAAACAAGAAGTTACCGATTTTTGTTATGTTATTTTATTGCCACACTAAGAAAATTTGTAAATTTTTATTGAAAATTTTATCAAGCTAGATTACTCGTAATCCCCTGCGTTTGCGGATTCAACATCTTCGGCTACGATGCCCCATTGGTAGCGATAAATCAAGGTCAAGGCTGGATAGTAAATGGCCATTTTAAATTGATACATAAGATTGATTTGAATCTCTTCAGTGAAGCATTGGAGAAATTCGAAACGGCTGCAAAGGGCATGAGGAATGATGTCGCAAAATCCTTTGCGGCATACAACTTGAACCACATTAGCCAACGCCTCGCCGAACTTCGGGCCACTAAACCCCGTAAAATCCGGTCAATCAATTGGCTTGGATCAGCCTGGAAATGGGTTGCCGGCTCGCCTGACGCAACAGACTGGGACACAATCCTCAGAAGTCAGGATGATGTAATCGCAAACAGCAACCACCAATTTAAAATAAATGAGGAACTCTTCAATGCCACTCGGGAATCTATGAACCAGATCAATCAGATGACACGTTACGTGAACACCATTGGGAAAGAGGTTGGCACTACGGCTGCTGAAACCGTACTGCTTAACCGCATACAGATCCTCAAGGAAGAAATAAGTGAGGTAGTACGCGCATGTCAAATGGCAAAGTCGGGCATAGTCAACACCAACCTCTTAAACCCGGTTGAGTTACATCAGCTAATTTCTGAAGAAGAGGCTTTACCCTACCAAAATGCCATTGAGGCAATTGAATATGCGAAGCCCTCCTTGTTTTCAAACGGCTCTCTGCTGCTTTATGTACTCGCAATCCCTAAGGTCAGAACAGATGAATTCCGCTTTCTGATGACAAGAGCTGCGGTTCATGCAGGTATGAGGGTAGTGGCAAACTACACTAAAATGTTGGTCAGCAAGGAAGAAACGTACGGCATAATAAGTGAATGTCCTTCGATCAAAAATTCAACGATCTGCGAGATGAGCCATCTGCAAAGATTACCCGAAGATGGATGCCTGGCACGTTTAATTAAGGGGGGTGATGCAAAATGCCACTTCGAACCTGAAAATGGAGAAACTATCGAATTAATTAGCGAAGGTACATTATTTCTAACCAACTTTCAGGGGACTGTTCGTAATGATAATCGCAAGAGCGTCCTTAACGGCACGTTCCTCATCCAGTTTAGCAATGAGACAATTTGGGTGAAGAACGAAACCTTTTCTAACAGAGCATCGCAGAGCTCGCAGGTATTGCCAGCAGCGGTTACCAACGTGAAAAGCCAAGGATTTAAACCAAGTCTAGAATACGTTCACGAGTTGAGCATGACGAATATCAACCATCTGGGCAAACTGGGCCAGAGATTCCATGTCTCTTTGGCTGTTGACACCTTTTTTATTTGCATATTGGCCGTGGTCTCCTACTGGATTTGGAGAAAGATAACAGCAAGCCTTGACCTCCCTCCGATACGCCAACCTACCATTCCGATGCCTGTTGCTACCTACGCAAAGGAGACACCCGACGATTCCCGGAATACGCATGTCAATCTGCGGGACGCAGATATTTAGAGGGGGGGCAGTTAACACCACAGTTAACTCGCTCACCTGCAGCAGAAGCACACCTGTGTATTGAAATATGCTGACAGTGCGTCTGCTTAATGCAACGTGATCCACACGCGCATCCGGCAGACAGCAACTTCACCCGAAATACACAACATCGTGGGAACCGCTGTGTCAGCAGAGTTAGGGTAGGAATAAGGCTAGTTTAGTATAAAAGGTTCTGAGTGTGCCGCCGCGCGGGCAGTCTTGAACCAGTGGGCATTAACCGGTAATCTTCAACCAGCTAATATACAATAAAGTAATTGTAAAACACTAAGAACAGACAATTAATTCCAGGATCCCGAAAGTAAGTATAACTTAACGGGCCAAGTGGTTGGCCCGCAACTTTAATTTTTTCAACGATGTCCTGCGGGACACGTTAACTTATATGTATGTATATATCTCCATATATAAAAATGCAGTTTAGCAAACAATGAAGCCGGAAAGAAGCAAAACGCAAATTGCAAACATACACACACGCATACATATGTATGATATTCGCTTAGTCTTTCAAGAAGGTAAATGAAGCAATTAAAATGCTGAGGCCTAAACGAGGAAGTTCAGTAATGCTTATGGGTGGGTAATTTATTAAAAATGATGATGAATGGACAAACTGAAAAAAAGAATCAAATTAAATTCAAAATATTAATATTAACGTTGAATTAAATCACGTAAAACAAAAACAAAACATATTAAACAAAAAATAAAAAATAAGATAGAATAAAATAAAATGGAGTCAAGTAACACAAAAGAAAATAAAGTAAAATTGAAATTTAAAAAATTTATAAATAAAATAAAATAACGCAAAAAAAAAACAAATAAAAATAAAAAGAAAATAAAACAAAAAAAAAACAAAATTAAGTAAAAATGTAAATAAAATTAATTAAAATTAATAGAAAAGTAAACCAAATTGAGACAAATCAAATAAAACAAAACAAGTAAAAATTTAAATAAAATTAATTAAAATAAATAAATAAAGTAAAGTAAACCAAATTGCAATAAATTAAAATCGAAACAAAAACATAAAACAAAATGAAAAAAATTAAAAACTGAAATAAAATAAATTAAAACCAAAAATTAATATTAAAATAAAATAAAATATGAAATAAAATAAAACATTTCCCTTTAAAAAATCATCCATTAATGGTTAAAATGGAAAAAAATACTGAGTGAAATAAAACAAAATAAAACAAATAATTTAAAAAAGTAGCATAAAATAAAAGAAAATAAGGTCGAAAAAAATAAAAAACCAAAAAACAATTAATAAAGTAAAGCAATTCGACAGAATCAAATAAAGTAAAAATTGAACTAAAAAATAAATAAACAAAACAAAAGATAAAAAAAATTTAAAAAAAATCATAAGAAACAAAAAAACATAAATGCTAAAATAAAATAAATTTAAATAAAAAATAGATAAATAAAATAAAATAAACAAAATGTACACAAATCATAACACAAAAAACTAGGTAAAATGGAAATAAAATAAGAAAATAAAAATTAAAAACTAAAATAAAATAAACTAAAACAAAAATTCATAATTAAAATAAATCAAAATGGGAAATAAATAAATAATATTAAATTAAAATTAACTTAAATTCAAATAAATAAAATTAAATAAACCAAATCTACTCAAATCAAATAAAACAAAACTAGTAAAAATGGAAATAAATCAAAATCAAAACCAAAAAATTAAAATTAAAAAATTAATAACTGAAATAAAATAAACTAAAACGAAAATTCATAATTAAAATAAATCAAAATAGGAAATAAAATAAAATAAAATTACATTAAATTCAAATAAAAAATAAATAAATTAAATCAAATAAACTTAATCGAAACAAATTAAATAAAACAAAAAAGTAAAACTGAAATAAAAAAATTCAGCTTAAAAATCTATACTATAAAGGTAAATGTCTGTACGTTGTCCGCGCATAACTACGAAACGACAACACCAAATGACGTAAAAATTGGTATACATTCATATTTTCATCCAATGAAGGTTATAGGCATGTTCTTATGATGGAACTCTCTTCCCACAGCCACCAGGCTGCGCCTCCACTCTCATTCGTCACTAATAATCGAATATTTGCTTAAATTTTATCTAAAATAAATTTGAAAAAGAACAAAAAAACATAAACCAAATCGAAAAAAATGAAATAAACAGAAAAGTAAAAACTGAAAAAAATAAAACAAATAAAAAGGGAAATAAATAAAATTAAAACAAAAAATTAATAGATAAAATTAAATATCCAGCCGAAAGCCTCCGATGCTAGCGCTGCACTACTTTCAGTTTGTATAATAATTTTATTGTTATGTAAACCTTTATAAAATAAAATAAAATAAAATTAAATACGAAATAAAATAAAATATGTCTTACATTTTCTCTTAATCCATCGATGGGAATAGACAAAATGAAGATCAAACAAAGTAAAATAAAACAATATGGAATAAATTCAAAGCAAATAAAATAATATTAAATTAAAATAAAATTTATTTACAAAAAACAAAAAAAGAAAAAACAACAAGAAATGAAATCAAATAATGCAAAAAAAAAACATATCAAATAATTACAAAAAGATAAAAATGAATTAAAATAAAAAAGCAAATAAAAAACCTCCAAATAAAAAAGAAAAAAGCACAAAATTAATTAAAATAAAAAATTACAAAAAAGTAAAATTCAAACCAAAAAGATAAAAAATAAAATTTGAGTTAAATAAATAAGAATAAAAAAAGAAAAATCTGATATAAAATAATTTAAAATAAATAAAAAATAAACAATTGAAATAAAATACTGTTATGAAAAGACTTTTTCCATAGATCTCGCCCTTTGAAGAACAAAATCATGGTGCGCTTCTTATCTTATCATTCTACGAATTTTATAGTATACGAGGGTGTACTTTCAACATAATCTCTTTTTACGCTTATACACTTCGTCCAACGCTTTTCTAGTTTTTTGATCTCTTGCGAATAATAGAATTTGTCTAAGTCTGAAAAATAGCCATTCATTCGTTTCTGCAAACACCTCCTCGTGTGAAGGAAATCTTTTTCCCCCAGCTATTTCCTCAAATTAGGGAACAAGTTGTAGTCCGAGAAATCCGTGGGAGCCAAGTCTGACGGTATTTTCGTCTGACAATTTAAATGTGTACTTGAAATGATTTTTGCAATAGTATGTAAAAATGTCAGACGGAGGTAACAAAAATAAATTCCGAAAAAGAAAAAAAAAAATTCAGGCAGACCGGAACTTCACGGATATTGTAGGATGACTTAGCAGCGGTATTTCCGTCTGACGATTTAAATATACACTTAAAATAGTGCCTACTATAATATGTGAGAACGTCAGATGGAGGTAAACAAAAAAAAAATTTTCGAAAACAATTTACAAATTTGGGGTCGTCTGACACTACTTTTGCAGCGATCTAGACGTCTGACGATTTATATACAGCATTTGTGACCTTCAAACAGTAAGCCTACAAATTTTCAGCCGGAGGTACGAAAATTTTTTTAGCAACTTTTTTTTGCAACTTTAAGTCGTCTGACGTCTTTTTTTGCAGGGGTTTTGAGCAAAATCCTTGCACATGGCACTGTTTCATGGTTCTCCCGACCACTTCTCAAAATTCTAGCCGGAGGTGTTATCGTAGTACCTCCGCGGCCGCCAGCTCTTAGTCTATAAGTAGATATAACTTGGTAAGCGTCGGTTTCAATATGGGTACAATCACATTTTACAGATACAATCACTTTTAAAAAAGTAAAATAAATTCCGGGTATGCGATTTTATAGACCATGGAATTTTTGAATAATAAAATGCAAGTGTAAGGCGCCATTATTTATTTATTTATTTTTTAAGCCGATAATTTAAAAAAAAATTCTTGGAGACGACTCTTGCGGATTTTCTTCATATGACAAGCGCCATTTATAAAAATTGGAGTTGGTTCTGTTTAAAGTTTTTTTTTTTTTGCAACGGTCTTGCGCCTTTTTTTCACAAGAAACTCAAGTAAGCTGTAGAGAAAAATTAAAAAAAAAATCGAAGCGTTTCTTTAGCCGCTTAAAACTAGCGATGAACTTTTTTAAATGAAATTATCATGCAACAGCCTCGCACCAGAGCGCGTCTCGCGGCACTCGTAAGCTCGATCGAACTGAGTATTGGAGTGGACAAATTTCCATTAAAAAATTAAAAAAAATTTTATTATTTCGATGCACCGTTCGCCGCATGCGTCTTATTAATTATACCCTACGACTGTTAGCTATTCTCTAAACTTTATTTGGCAGTGCGAGGGACGTGATGGATCGATTGAAGCAGAAAAAAACATTTTTTTCACAAATATACACACATTTTTTCTAAAAGTGTAAACAAAACTGGTATTTTTAGTATGTTCCACAGGGTGTTCCTACTCTTACTCTCAGTACTAAGTGCCATAAACAGTGTGACTAAACCTAAAGAAATACGAAATTGTATAACAAAGAAAAGTGTCAAGATATCTTTCCTTTTATTCTTAGTGCTAATAAGAAAGCAAAATAAAAAAAAATTAAATATAAAATAATTGCATGCAAATAAGGAAGACTTGTCACAACATCCAAAGATTAATAAGATAAAGGCTTTCGTTTTCAGAAAGGAGGTACTTGCAACGGTTAAACAAATAAAACAGTAATAAAATACATGCACAAATTGCAATTAACAGCAAATACCGGCATGAAAATAAAATATGGATAAGTAAAGAGCGCAAAGTGTACGAGCAAAAAAAAAAAGAAAATTGTTGTAGAGCGGCAATCAATGCCAAAGTTGATGAGCTGGCCATGGAAGTTCATTACTCAAGTTGCGGTTTTGAAGATATGAGACAAATCATAAGGCAACTAAAGGTGTAGTGGTGCGATATGAATCACAAGTAGTAAAAATTAATCAACTAATAATGAGACAGCAAAAGTGTTAGACGAGGTGAGAATGAAATAAAGCTTAGAAATGAGATAATAGAAAAGAAACAATAGAACGGAATAAAAATACGTAAAATGAAAATAAAAAAAAATTTTATTTAAATATAAAGAAGTAATGAAAAATATAAAAAACAAAAAAGAAAATGAAAAATATAAAAAGCAGAAAAAAAATAAAATAAAAATAATTAACATAAATAAAATTTATTTCCAGACTTTGTCGCTTATCAGTGCGAACATTGCATGAAAGAGCGAAAAAAAAGCGAGAAAACGAAACTTTCTTGAATAACTGCGGCATTCTTTTGTAAACAGGAAACGCCATAAATGAGTTGAAATCTGATTTCTCGGAACTCCAGCGTGGAAACACTTCACTAAAGCTTATGACGTAATGTTGATGATTACTTGACTTGATAACGCAGTTAATTCGTGTTGTCTCAGCCTGCTCCACTTGAAGTCGTTAAAGCTTAAGGGGATCCGGTGGTCTAGAAAATTCAAAAAATCGATTTTTTTTCGATATTTCGAAATTATAGTATCTTAAGAATATGCTGTGAAATTTTCATACGGAAATTCTCAATATTATAGCTCCTACAGCACATTAACTAGGTAGAGAGCGGTCCGCGGCTCCTGTACCTCAAACTTTAAACTCATTTATCTCGAAACGACTTTTTTCGGCACGGCGGGGATGAAACAAAAAACTATTCAACCGAATCACTTGAAATTTGGATATGTTGTTCACAGCAGAACTAGTAATCATAATTTTATTAAAATAATTTCCTATTTTTTAAACTAAAAAACTAGTGAAAAAACCCGATTTTACGAACTTTTTTTCCAAAAGTGCGCCATTTTGTCAATTTTTCATTTTTTCGATTTGTTCTAGTTCCGACCATAACTGCACTCTTTCTGATTAAGAATCTTCTTGAATTTTGTGTTTCAGATGAGTAGAAGTCTCGAAATCATCTACGCTCGATTTTTCGAGAGGGTCATCTTCAGCGGCATTTTTCTAATAATAAATATTGTTTCAAAAGTAAATACAAATTTTTTTTGTATGCTCAATAAACGTACTAATAAGCCCGAAAAGTTGAAACATCGTTCTTTAAATTTTTAAAGGCAAAAAAAAAAAAATCGTGAAAATAGGTGAAATTTTCGTGCTCTAGACCACCGGGTACCGTTAAGCTTAAAGAATTTTAGTCTGGCTTTTCACGCAAAAATCAAGCGACTACTGCTGAAATTAAACATGATCGTATAAGCTTTGAAGACGATCCACATAGCTGGCAGAAGTTAAAAAAAGTGCTAAATTAAAAACGAATCTTATAGACAAATTTTTCTATTGAATCACCCTGTACGTCGCATTCTAAGTATACTTTAAGTAGATGCCGCAAAAAGTTCTTTCAATACAAAAAGTGAGAAATATGTCTCACAAAACCTATGCGGCACACATTTAAAACTCGCGCATTCTTATTGAAAGCCCCTGTAAGCACCTATAAACACATCTAATCAGCTTCTATAAAAAACAGTGTAAAGCAAGTCACCGAAATTCGGCTCAACAGTTAAAAAATAAATGCAAATGCAAAGCAGCTCACGGAAAGTAGTAGGAAGAATCGCGTAAAAAAAAAAACAAATTATAATAATTTTTGGCAACAATAAAAGGGAAAAATTATAACTCGTTAATAGCCCAACACACCGTAAATTATAGACAGGCCAGTTGACATTAATGGCGCATAAACTTGGCTATAGATGGGCAACCCCAGCCACTGCCGGCCATTCAAGTGGCAGTACTGTACAATTTCACTGCCCATTAAATGGCAATAGATGAATCGAACAACGCTACTTATGTGTATATGTATGTATATATGTGCATATATAGAAAGCGGTGAAATGTTTACTATATGGGCATCTGTGACAAATAAATACTCGAATGTTTGAAAAGAATTTGCATACCCAATTTCCAAGGCAATCGACGACGACAAAGTGCTTTACTTTCGAAACGAAAATGGCAACAAACTTAGCAAATACATTTTTGAACAGAGACAAAAGATGGTGGCAACTGAACACAACACAAACAACAACAACAACAATGGCGAAGAAAGAAAGTCAGTCGTAAAATTTTGTAGAGCGCCAAATGGTGAAAAATTGGGCAGCCTTTTCTGCAGCGCAATGGAGGAGGAAGGAAGCCAGCAAACGAGTGAGCGCGTGAACTGCATTTCCCTTTTGCCATTACCCCTTTTGGGTCACAACAGCAAAACTACTTGCAACGCACAGGCAGCAGGCAGCACTCCAGCTGACGTTTGCAGAACGTAAAAGCAGAAGTGACCGCAGAACAAATAGAGAGACTCGCTCGCTGCTACTCCTTTCGCTGATTGGTTTATTTTTTGCTTTGCTTTGTTTTTTGATTTTTTGTTTTCTGCTTTTGTTTAACTTGGATTTTCACTTTTCACAGGCTGACACAGTCGCCAGCAGTGTTCCTGACAGCGTGACACACTTTTGACGGGTTTTCTTGACGGCGTATTTTTTTTCTGATTTTGTTTTTTTAACGCTGCATTTCCCTTTTTGCAATTCAACCAAACTTTTGCGCACACACAATTTTCACTGAAACCTCAAACGGGACGAAGGAATGCGCGCGGCCATTAGCAGCATAGAATGACTGCTCATGCAATAGTCACAGCTTGAGCGCAGGCAGAGTGGGTGGTGGTTGGAAGCAGCGGCGAGTAGTGCTGGTCTGCCAGCCGGCAAGCGCAAACAACAACCAACAATTCTTCTTCATGGCAAATCAGGAAATTTTTCATTTCCTTTTCTCGCCACCAGCATTGCTGCTGATATGGAAAATAGGTCAGCAGTAAAATGCGATTACCGGCACATTTACAGCTGGCTCTAGCAATAGATAGCTGCCCCGTTGTTGCAAGCTTCGTTTTTCACTTGTTGTTATTTGCAATTTTTTTTCGTTGCTTGCCTGGTGGGTGTTGTCGCCTCCTTTTTTATTTAAGTTTTTATTGCGTTTTTTTTTCGTTTGGTGACAGTTAAATTTTTGTGCTGTAGCAAATGCAATTTGTTGCGCGGTTGGCAAGTAATGCGACTTGTTGGAAATGTGAAAACGTTTCACTTTCGTGCGCGCGAGCCATATTTTTATTATAGTTTGGGAAGGCGGCGGAAAATTCAGAAATTGAAAGCGTAGCAAGCAGCATGAAATTGGCGAAGTTTAAATGGATAAATGGGCGGAAAATGTGGCAGAATTTATATGGGTAAAAATTTGAGTAGTAAATAAGCACAAAATAATATGTCGCCCGTTTGCTGGCAGAAGCACGCAACTCAAAAAATCGCGAGAATCGGCTTCAGAGTTTCACATTTTTTTTGCTCTTTCTCAAAGTAAAAATAAATAAATAAAAAAAAAAAACGATTTCAAAGTAAAGTAAATTTTTTACACAGCATTAAAGAAAAGCTGCTGGTAAGTTCTCCATATTTATTTAAAAAATGTTTTTTTTTTGGGGTTACGATTTCTAAAGTGTTTCCAACAAAAAAATATAAAAAAAAATTTTATTTAAAAAGATGTTTCAAAAATCCTCACAAGTTCTAACATTAAATTTCTCTGCGGTCTACTATTTGAAAAAAATATTGTATTTCTGAAGAAAGTGGCAGCTTTGGGTCACTCGGTGCTGCGAATCAGCCTTCAATTCTTCTGAAAGTGAACTTCTCGAACTAAAACAATATCTCGGGTTGTTCATGACAAGTTACAGGAAAATTAATACGTTTTTAATATTTTTTAAATAAACTTTATTAACCCGTTAACAGCTAGGCAAATTCTAAAATAGATTAAATCAAACGCAAAACATTTCTTTTTTAATTTGTTGCTGTGCTGAATTCAAATGTCTGGTCAAAGTTAACAAAAGTGAAAAATCCGTACATATTTAACAATTAAAAAAAAACGTGGTAAAAATTGTCCACTTTTTAATAATTTAAATATTTAAAAAACTTCAAGCGATTTTACAATACGCAGAATTTTTATAAAAATCTGATGAAAAAGTTGGAATTTGTTTGGTATTTTTTGTGAAATTTGTGCATAGTTGAGAGCTTTGAGTTGTATGATTTTGACAAAGCCACGAGAGAAGGGAATACCTAAGGGTAATTAGCATCCCCCCGCCTGTTAAGCATTCACTTTTGATGGAGTCTCTAACTTTACGATAGGAATGAAATCAATTAAGGCATCAAAAAGTCATCGTTTAGCCTTCCTTTTGAAAAAATGATGGAGAAACATTTCAGTCTGAACACTGGGCTTGTATACTCATACCAATAAAATAAATAAAAAAAATTAAATTTAAATCAAATAAGAAATATATAAAAAAGCCCAACAAACAACTTGCAGTAATAATTCTAAAACCTTCTCGTCAACCAACCTGTTCTGCTACTTGAATAAAATTTTAATCCAAAAAAGCATAAAAGGTTGGAAACCTAACCAGCAGGCAATCGCAGCTTGCATAAAAAAAATACTTTTATAGCCAAACAGCAATAAAATACTTAAAAAAACATAACTGCGCTTGTATAGAGCGAAATGGATTCGATGAATAGTAAAAGAAAATACAATGAAATTAAGTTTGAAAAGAAAAAATGGAGCTAAACATGAAATTGACACCCACACACAAAAATAAAAAAGCTAACAATGGACATTTCAACGTATGCATGTGTATGCATGCGCGTGTGAGTATACTTCAAATAACCAGCTGGTTGAAAAAATGTTAAATTGGAAAAAATACCTTTAGAAACCTGAATAACTTGTCAAAAGGCAGAGTAGAAAAAATATCAAATGAAAATTAAACTGCACTGCTGACAATTTGTGACAAAGTCCGGTGTGCTTAGCAGAGCTGAGATAATGCCTAAAAAAATCTAATTAACTTATAGAAACAGTAAAAAAGCAAGGCGATAAAAAGTTTAACAATTATGCGCGATGTATACCCTCAAAGTTATAACACAACTTTCCTTGTTGCGCTCTGAATGTGCCTACATTAGGCGGGTTAAATTTTTAATTTACTGCACTGGCTATTCTGAACAGGAAAGTTCATGAAAGCAAAGCTCGATTTCTATTCTCTTTATTTTTAATTCTCTTTAATAATCTCCAATAAAGTTTAAACAAACAACAATTACTACAGAGGCTGCGGGGAGGCAAATGAACAGTTTAGCGCAAACCCAACTTTAGTGAGAGAATAGAGGATTACTCTGAGAGCAGAAGTTGCCCAATCACAGCCTCCACTAAATCACTAAGCTTACTTTGAAGTTAGATGCGTACGCAGCATTTCAAAAGTCTTCGGAAAATTGTAATATGCAGTTGCGGTCAGAATCTTAGTAGTGCTTATGGCTAATTATATTCGTATTTAAGTGGCCACGTTTTTTTTTTACCACAACAACTTTTCGCCATCCACTGTAAAATATGTTGGATTTTTTTTGGGATTTGTTTTGTTTAAAATTTGGACTATAAGAGGGAAAAACTAATATTGTTTATAAAAGCGATTACACGCACTTTTTATACACATTCCATTTTACGTATGTGCACTACTAAGATTTTGACCGCAGCTGTAGTTGAATTGTTGCTTCTTAAGGCCAATCAAATTTTGTCGCCCTGCGTTATTGTCTTTTGCCTTTTCTAAAGCCTCCACAACATTTTCACAGTCACTGTAAGCGCGTAAATCTCAATTTGTAAAACATTGCGGCATAACTGCAATTTATTTTCTCCCCTTTCGACGCCCATTGGAGCAGACAAGAACATTCAATATACTAATATGTAAGTATGTGTGTGTGTGTGTGTATGTATGCCTGTACGCAAGTGGGAATGAGGTGGGCAGAGCAGAGTAGATGTGGTGGGAAAAGGGGATATATTGCCACAAATTTCATTTACTCACTCATTCACATTTATTATGCAGCCAATTCATGAATGAATGAATGTACGAATTCAATGTGCAAAGAATAAATGGAGAAAATTTCAATTAAATACGTATAGAAATGTATGGAGAGTGCGGCGATGGGTAACAAAAAGTGCATGCGGAAAGAAAACAATAAAATAAAAAAAACAAAAAAACAACAACAAAAAACAACAAAAAATCAAGTTATAGAAAAAAAAAAAAAAAACAAAAGAAAATCGTAAACAAGACAAAAATAACAATAACAAATATACAGTGAGGCAACAAAGCCACAACACAGTGCATTGCAGGCAGACTGGCAATGAGTCGACTATTGGTATGGTTGTGAGGCAGCCCCACTTGCATTTCTATGTATGTATGTATGTTTGTATGAGTACGACAGTATGCTGCTTGTTGGCTTGCTGCAACAAATGCAACAAGCACAACAACAATTCACGCATTTCATATGCAATGTAATAACAAACAGATATTTTTTGTGAGGAAGAGGTAAACACAGACACAAACTGCATATGTATATATGTATGTATGTGTGTTTGCATGTATGTATGTACCCGTACGTGCGCATATATATGAAAAAATATGTAAAATACTCGCATTTCTGTTAGTTTGTAGCACCGCTCAATCACTTTTTTCCTCCAATGTTTTGTTTTGTTTGCGCGCTTGATTTGCATGAAATGCATTTTCAATTTCCTTTTTCAACAAAACTTTGCTTTTCAATTGAATTGCACGTGTGGCATACAAAAACGGTTGCACTTTGTTGGTCACACGGAGGCAGACAGCGGCAGAGGTGGGTGGTTGGTGGTGGTAGAGCCAAAACTGCGCTACGCTCTACAGGCAAGTACTGGGTGATCACGCATGTAAACATACATATGTATGTATCGGGTGTTTTTTTGAGAGCTTGAGAACCCAAAATGATAATACAAAACAGAAATTTCTTTGGAAATTTTGCAAAAACTATAAAATTTTCGATAGTATGATTAATTTTACGCCACCTTGTATTTTCGAGGTATACGCGGCAGCCATTTCGACGCTGAAGGGGGATTTGTCAGAAGAAGGGGAAGATTCTAAAGGCACATTTTCAACTACTTTTAAAATAGCAAAGAGGTTTCGCTGTGTAAATTTTAGCACGAGGCCGAGATCAATAAGTATCGAGTACATCTCTCCGATACCTTTATTATATCCGATGATATTTTTCTTCAGTATTTTAGAGGAGTACAGATATCGAGTACATGGCGGTCTCGGAACAACAACTACTACATATATCAAAAAAATAGTTAGAATTTTTTATTGCAACTCATATTTACGTATATGTACATATGTATGTATGTTTATGTATATATGGAGCAAAAAACGGTTCCAATTCATCTAACTTTGATGTTGCCTTTTCTTTTCTTGTTTCGTTTTTTTTTATTTTTTTTCTGATTTTTTTTTCTTTTTTCCTCTTTTTTAATTGTTTTTTAATTTGTTTTTTTAAATTTTTTTCTTTTTTAAATTTATTTTTATTATTTTTAATTTTTTTTTCTTTGTTTTAATTTTTTTTTATTTGTTTTAATTTTTTTCTTTTTCTTTTTTTAACTTTTTTTTTTTAAATTTTTTTGTTTATTTTTTTTTATTTTTTTGTTTATTTTTTTTTTAATTGTTTTTTTTTCTTTTTTTCTTTTTTAATATTTTTCTTTTTTTTAATTTTGTTTTAATTTACCACCCGCGAATTTTTCGATTTTCCCCATTGACTGTTCGCGCCTCACTCGCCCCTACTTATGTACACACTATATCTGTTAGTGTTGTTAGTGTATGTGCATTTGTGCTCTCGCGCATTGGTCAATGTCAACACCGTTACAGCTGGCGCAGCGTACAACGAGTGTAGTAATATTTGCGCTGAGCATTTGTCTCCTGCCAGCACTACTACATACACACGTCACCATTTCGCTTTGATGGATTGATTCAAATAAATTAAAAGAAAAAACTAATAAATAAACACCGGAAATTCAATTAAATCGAACGACTGCCTGGTCTGATTGCTTTGCCCGTTAGAATGCGACAAGCCGTCATTCGAATGAGTCTCCGAAATCGAATCTTCACATCGTCCATCAATATTTACTTTGCCCTGCAGCTGCGGCTGCTACTGGAGGAGAGAGTGTCAACGATATTTCACTTTCACGGAAATCTGTTGTAAGTTGGGAAAATGGAATAAGGTGGGTGCATGGACTTTTTGAAATCCCACACAAAGTGCGGAAATGGTTGAACTTTTTTTTTTTGTTTTTGGTTTTCATTTATTTATACAAATTAAACTCCAGCGGCATTGGCAGTCAGCCCTCGGAGGTCAGCTGCTGCATTATTAACACCCTTGCAGACATGCAACACTCTCGCATCTGTGCCCGAAGCCTTTTTTGATTTGGTTGTCAATCATCATTTCTAAATCACACAGCTTACCACATCACAGTTTGGTTGCAAAGTGGGTAGGCGTGACTAGACAAAATGTCGCTGCATGAGTTGCCAAATTTACAAAAAAAATTGTTTTTACTAAGAATACAATCAGAATTTCGGTACAGAAGGAAGCTATGAATATAATGCCAATATGGCGATCACCGTGGACAAGTTGTGGGTTAACTGAAGTCAACTTCTCTCTCGTGAAATAACGAAAGATGAGAGATAATTTGCTCTCTGAAAACTTGCTCTAAATTTATTAAAGATGAAGTCGTTATGTTTTGTTACAAAACAACAACAATATGACGGCTCCTTGTGGTAGTACCTTTCGCTAAACTGTATCCCCTTAAACAATGCACAAATACTTGCTGAATTTCTTCATTCCCCTTAAATCACTATCCACGACTTCTTGTTGAGCGACAGAAGTTTTCAAATTCGCTCATTCATCATCCTTACGAGCTTCGTCGTTTTTTAAAGCGAAATATGCGCTCTGGCAACTCTCAAGCCATATGAGTTCATAGGCCGCTTTCTACCTGCTATATGCAGTCGGCGTGAAATTATAAATCCTAGGATTACGAAGGATTTAACATCGTAACGACAGTCAAAATTACAACTCACAAATTACAAATAGCAACAACACACAACTAACACCGCATGTAAATGTGTTTTCCCTCAGGTTAAGCCGAAAAACCCCGTACAAGAAAAGAGGAAATATGGCAAACTAAATAAGTACAAGTGTCGGATTTGCAATTGTCTGGGTCGCACGTACAGCTGGTAATGGTGCACTTCTGTGGGCAAAGGCGATGTGTTGCAATCAACCCCAATGCAATTGCCTTTGACACATGCGGTAGACAGCAGCAACACTCAAGCGCACACATCAGTCAATAGACAATAAAACTAAGGCTCACATAAGCATACATAGGTATGTATGCGTGTGTGAATTATAAGTGAAGAGGGGAGAGCTCAGATGAACTGCTGTGATTTAAGGCTTTGGGCACCCATTCGAGTGAGAGCGAGTGTTGACAGCATTTAGTTAAGTGTCAAGTTGTGGTTACAAAAACAAAAAATAAAAACAAAAACATTAACATAAAAAATAAACGAAAGTAAATAAAATGCAATTGCTAATGTGAAAATAATAAAAAATTACAACAAAATACAACAAAAAAAGCGTTGACGGATTAAATTTTTGCGCTGAAGGGCGTTAGTAAATTAGCATTGCGACTAACTCAACCGAATTGAGCATTGCATGCATAGGCCAGCCAGCTGTGTAATAAAGGGAAGTTGTATGCAACAATTTTGTAATGTTGCAGCTATGGCTGCCTTAAACGTCAGCTGGTGTTAATGAATTGACACTAAGTGTTGTTGTTTTGCGGTTAGTTTAGGTACATACATACATACACATGCACGTAAATAAGCGTGCGGCGGGCGGACAATCAATATGGCACTCATCGCAGTGATTCTCTTCTTCTTCGCACATTGCACATCGCACATGCATTCAAACAGATCTCCTTATCAGTGAAGCGAGTGAGTATGCGCATATAATTAATTAAAATAAATTTCAATTAAAACTTGCATTGGCGTGAGCAGATTGCGATAAGGCAAGGTAAGAAGTGCTTGAAGCGGCAAATAGAAGAATTATAAAACATTCGATTTTATCTACAGACGTGCGACTGACTTGCTTTTTGTTCGGAGCCCTTGAGAAGTGACCTTCGTTAAAATATGGATGTAGATGTAAATATAATAGAAAAATGAGCTTTTATGTGCATTATTTTGAATTGAAATTTTGAATTTTACGAGCATGAAAATTTAAAAAATTTCAAAAAGCAATTTTTTTTTAGTTTAGGCTCAATACCCCTGCGACTAATAAAGAAATAAAATTATGAATGTTTTTGGCAACATTTTTTTCAGAATGTTTAACTGTTGTGACTAATGAAGAGTGATTTAAAAAATTTTTGGAACCATTTTTTTGGTTTCAGTTTTAACTCAGCAACTCTCTGAGACTACTGAAGAAAAACAGTTTGAGTTTTTTCCGAATTATTTTTTTTTTTATTTTTTTTTTTTTTCAAAAATAAAATTTTGAATCTGAAAAAATAAAATGTGCGTGTTTTCGAAAAAAAACATTTTTTTTTAGAATAACAACAATGTTCAAAAATTAAAAAACAAAAAATTTTTTTTAGTCCATGTCCAAAAATTAAAAAACCAAAAAAGTTTTTTTTAGTTTTTTTCAATTTTTTTGTAGCTTTTTTTAATTTTTTTAGAAAATCGACTATGTCCGAAAATTAAAAAAAAAGTTTTTTTTTCAATTTTTTTGTAGTTTTTTTTTTAATTTTTGGACATAGTCATTTTCCTAGGCTTTAACTCAATGCCTCTCCCTGCGAAATTTTAAATTCAATAATTTTCTTCGACTACTGAATAAATAAAATATGAGTATTTTCGAACCATTTTTCTTTTTTTTTTCAAAGTTTTTTTTCAAATTTTTTTCTAGGCTTTAACTAAATGACTACGCGTGCCTAATAAAGCAACAAAAATTTTATTTTTTTCGAAATACAATTTTTTTTCCAAAGTTTTAATTCAGTGGTGGTACTGAAGAAATAAAATTTGATTGTTTTCGAAAACAGTTTTTTAGTCCTAAAGTTTTAAACTCAATGTTTTTCTGCGACTTAAGAGGAGTGTTTTGAAATTTTTTGATTTTTCTTTTTAATTTTTACTCAATACCTCCTTGCGACCAGAGAAGAAATAAAATTTTGAGTGTTTTCGTAATATTTTTTTTATTTTTTATTTTAATTCAATGGCTTTCTGCGACTGGTAAAGAAATAAAATTTGGATGTTTTCGAAACATTTTTTTTTTTTTCAAAATTTTAACTCAATGTTTTTTCTGCGACTAATGAGGAGTGATTTTCAAATTTTTGGAAATGCACATTTTTTTTATATTAATACTTCCCTGCATTTGAGTTTTTTCGAAAATTTTTTTTGTTTTAACTAAAGATTTGACTACGACTAAGAAAGAAATCAGATTTTGATTTTTTTGGGAACATTATTTTCAATGTTTTATCTGAATACTCCGAATTTTTTTTTTATTTGGATTTTTTTTTATTCGGATTTTTTTTTTAATTTTGGATTTTTTTTTAGTTTTGCTGTGAGCAATAAAAATTGAAAATTTTGAAATTTTTTTTGAAACATTTTGTTCAAAGTTCTGACCCAATGGCTTTCTCGAATCAAGATCAGATCCCTATTAGGGTCACATTGTTGTTGTTGCATTTGCGTACAACATTTTAACCGGATCACGATTATTGACCATTGGCACACAGCTGTTACTCTTTTACATTATTTTTATAAATTTAATGAGTTTGAAAAAATTGTAAATAAATGAAAAATAGTGCAATTTATTAAAATTTTATGCAAATGAACACTACTCCTTTAAAATTTTATTTAGTAGAACTTGAAAAAAAAAATTAAGTTTATGAGTTTAAAAATTAAAATGCATTAAACTTATAAAAAACAAATATTTTGCTTCCTAATTTTTCTAATCACGGCATATTAAAGGAATGGTATTGAAAGTTATGAGTTTTAAAAAAATTTTAATTTATAAAATTTTTATGGAAACATAGTTTTTATCTCTAATATTTTCTTCAGAACTTAAAAATAAAATAAAATAAATTGATTTCAATTGCATGACTATGTAAAGAAGGGAAACAGCATTGATAACTAGGATACCTAAAATTTCATAGTTATCAATGCTTTTTCTTTCTAACTAAATTTCATTATTCTGATTGAATTTTCATATTCAGCTCTTGAAATTTTTATGCACGAACTGCAATCTTACTTCACGACTTTCAACTGGTTCAGTCGTCACGCAGATTCTACAGTTATACTCTGCCACAGCATACGCACCGACTTCACCCCGTTAATTCTTAGCACGTTTTCCACATTAGCAGCATCAAAGCGAGAATTTTCTTCAATTTTTTCTCTAACACCTCATTCATTTGTTTACTTCATTGTTTTTGTATTTTTTTGCTGTTATTCTTTCGCAAATGCATGCCACATTACCGATAGAACAAAATGAAAAAAAAACCCCCAAACGCAAAACTTTAAGAAAATTGCCGCAACTGTAAGAATTATATTTGCTGTTCAAGTGGCTTTCCAGACACTCTTTTCTACACACTTCAGTTGTCTGCTAATGCTGGCAGTTATCTAACAATCAGTCAGACGGTCTTTTTACCATAGTCACAGTCACACAATGCGTATGAGTGTTGCTTTTTACTGGAGTACTTCGTATGTGTGCAGGCAACTTCTCCCACTTTTTGAGCTTACTGTGAATGAAGCTGCAGTTTCCAGTATTGACAGCACCAAATGACATACTATATGTGTGTATGTATGTAAATGTATGTATGTACTTGTATCTAAACACGCGTGGAGTTTTGTGGAGGAGTGAATAGAATACAAAAAATGCATCGTAAGCCGTACGCTGCCAACCAAGCTGCAAAAATATTTGGAGAGCGTCTAATACCGTTTTCATTCTCTCTACTTCTCCTCTTTGGCACAACAAATGGCATGCGAATGCTCTTGGTTTGCATTGCTATGCTTTTATTGCATTGAATGAGAAATAATACTCGTATGAGCAGAATTTTTGTTGTTACATTTTTGCATCACTGCACTCACTCACTTGCCGAAGAGCGGCAGCAGCGCAGTTGGCGGCTTGGCGTTAAAACTTCCTTGAAAGTGCTTTTGTTTAGTTAAAATTTCATATATAATAAGTTATTTTTAGCTTTTTTTGTTGTAGTTGCTTTCTGCTCTGCAACGCAACATTATTGTTGTTTGCTTTTGCTTTTTTTTATCGTAACTACACAAATTGTTTCATTTTCCAGCAAGGGCATTATTATATCGCTTGCACTCATCACCATCACACAATGACTACTGACTGACTGTCAAGACATTTTTGCCTCGCACCAACCACAACAAGTCGATCAAGCAGTTCATGACACCTACACAACTTGCCTCCTCCAATGCCAGCCAAGCCATGCAAATGTGTCGATTCGACAAAAAGAAAAAAATAATAAAAACTCAAGCGCGCATTATTTGCATTGGAATTTTTATGCACATTCACAATTTATGTGTTGCATCTGCTCCGTGGTGGTGTTTTTTGTTTAACTTTTGTCATTTGCCAGCATTGACAACTGACAACCACCGCACAATGACACCTAACTAAACACCAAAACCACAAATTATTATTACGAGTCACTAAATTCAATACATTTTACAACTCAATACTCTGCAAAGCATTTTTGGTTTTTTTTATTATATTTCAGTTTTTACATAGTTTCTCACCTTTTTAAAGCGCCCATCTAAGATTACAACAATTTTCAACGTATGTCAATCATTCGCGCATTGAAGCGTAAGGTTAAGCGGCTATTAAATCGCCACTGCCACAATGGGGGTAAAGCAACATTAAGGCGCTGGCTCACTTAAAGTTGGTACGCATAAGTGAGATTATGTTTTTTTTTACAATTATTTATATAGGGTGGGCCATGTAAAATTTGCTTTTTGAATCGGCTATAAAAAAAAAAACTAACTAATATTTTTTCAAACTTTTTATTTTATTTTGAAGATTGAACATTGTCATTTATGAGTGAAAAATAATATCGTTCAAATGACTGCCACGACTGGCTTTACAGTAGGCCATTCGATCTACCCAATTTTTAAGCACATTTTCGATTGTTTGGGCTTCAATTTCATGAATGGCAACTTCGATTTCGTGTTTTAAAGCATCAATCGTCTCTGGATGGTTCGCATAGCGTTTGTCCTTAACGGCTCCCCACAAAAAATAGTCCAACGGGCTTAAATCACAGCTCCGAGGCGGCCAATTGATATCGGAATTTCGGCTGATTATTCGGTTTTCAAAAACGGTAGCCAAAAGTTCGAGTGTAACTTTGGCAGTGTGACAAGTTGCACCGTCCTGTTGAAACCAAATGTCGTCCATGTCATCCTCTTCAATTTTTGGAAACAAAAACTCGATGAGCATGTCACGGTAATGCTCGCCATTTACTGTAACCGCGGAAGAAGAAGAAGACTCACCACTTTGGAAAGAGGTTTTCAATATTTCCCAATTTTGTTCAAGCGTATAGCGTCCCATTTCGTAAATGTCAAACCTTTAAGTAAATTATGAACACATTTGACATGTCATTTGTGTTACCATTCTCAAAAAAAATAGGTGGTTCAAAAAGCAAACGCCATATGGCCCACCCAGTATTTTTTTCTTTCTGACAGCCTTGAATACTACATATTCGTCCACACAACGTTTGAACGCTTGAAGGAAGGAAATTACAAAGTTCGTCAACAAAAATATTAATAAAAATCAATGGATATTTTCAGTAATTTCAAATTTCCACTTCGTTACACTAGAATTATATAAAGAACATAGATGCTTTCCATTTCAATTCAACCGGGCTATTCGGGTCATGTTCTTCGATTTCATTGCAACTCAAATATGTTGCTCTCTGGTCAAAATAATGAGACACGTAATTTTTTTGTTAGCCCGAAAAAATTTTTTTTTCATGAGTTATCGGCAATTTTGTTTTTCGGCTCAAACTCGATTTTTTTTAATTATATAAGAATTTTTTTTTTTTAAATGCCCATAACTTAGTCAAAAATGAACCGATTTTAATAATTCTGGGTTCAAAATGATCGTAATTACTTACACGAGCGACTTCATGTAGAAACAATTGCAAAAAAGTAGTTGAACATTTTTTATTTAGCAAAAAAGAAAAAAATTGAAATTTTTTCGGAATTCAATATTTCAAAAAGTGCATTTTTTTTTTATAACTTTTTCCAAATCAAGAGGACACCTCAAACTTCAATTAAGCTGAATGCCCAGTAGCTAAAATTACTTGTTTTTGAGTAATGAATTTTTGAGTAAAAAACCTGTTTCGCACGTTTTGTTTTTTGCAAAATAAAACATTTTCAACTACTTGTTTGCATTTGTTTCTACATGAAATCGCTCGTGTAAGTAATAACGATCATTATTAAAATCGGTTCATTTTTGACTAAGATATGAGCATTAAAAAAAAATTTTCTTATAAATTAATAAAATATTAAAAACTAAAATAAAAAAAATATATAAAAAACATAAAATGTAAAGAATTTAAATTGAATATAAAAAACAAATAAAATAAAAAATATATATAGATATAAAAAAAAAATATCAGAAAAAAATAAAAACTAATAAATAAAAACAAAATAATTAAAAAAAAAATAAAAAATAAATTAAAAAAAATATATAAAACTGAAATAAGAAGAATTTAATTAAATTAAATATCAAAAAAAAAATAAATAAATATAAAAAAATATATATGCACAAATAAAATATAAAGAATTTAAATAAAATATAAAAAAATAAAATATAAAAAAAATTTTAAAAATATATAAATAAAAATAAAATATAAAGGATTTCAATTAAATTTAAAAAAATTAAATGAAATACAAAAAAATATATAAATAAAAAAACAAAAAATCAAAAATAATTAAAAATAAAAAAATATAAACAATTTAAATTAAATAATATTAAATAAATAATAATAATATTAAATAATATATTATAAAAGAAATTCAATATAAAAAAATTGAATACAAAAAAAAATAAAAAAAAAATTTTTTAATTAAAAAAAATAAAATATTTAAAATATAAAATTTTATACCAAAAACCAATTTCGAGCTTTTGAGCAAACAATGCGGAACTTTGATGAAAGTTTCATGATTTGGTTTTAATTTTCGACAAAGTTTTATAAGTATTTTGGTTTGCTAAGAACTATATTTTCATACAAAATGAAGGCGAAAACTCTTGCATTGAATAAACTGTAAATATTGTAATATAATAAAATATTTATCGTGCACAAACTGTTTTGACTGACTGTTCCAAATAAATGGGAGCGCAACAAATTACGAATTTGAAATTTTTTAAATTTAATTTATTGTGTTTCAAAAGTATGGTTCATTCTACAATAAAGACCATATAACTCAGAGCTTCAAATTTTGTATAAAATTCACAAAAGTTAAAAAAAAATACCTCAAAAAGTCCATCTTTTATTAAAAATCTTCAAAAAAATGTTGCAATAAAATATGCAATTTCATAACGCATTCAATATTAAAGTGCGAATTCCCGAAACAAAATTTTTCAAAATTTCATAAAAACTTTCAACTGTTTTACGAGAATTTTTTTGACTATAAAACTTGATTGATTTTTGGAAGTTTTTTTGTTGGGGTATTGCAATTTTTTGCATATAAAGAAAGTGAAGCATGTACTTTATATGGAAGAAGAGGAGTGACTGAGGCGCAGTGAAAAAAAATTGAGAAAAGGCAACGGAATCCGATGACGGCATCCGCGGGTCGAGAGCTTAAGAAGGCGGTAAGTGTCTCGTGATGAATGTCGTTAATTGTCTGTCTGTTCACGATCCGATCCAGTTATTGTCAGTCTGTTTTGTCTAATGGCAGTGTTTTGACAAGTCTGTAGGTTCGTCCACTGCGAATCACTGGTTCTAGGCGGCCAACAGGCGCAGCATAGTTTAAAACCGGTCGGAGGAAGAGGACATTCTCGTGTCCGATGAAAGGATCAAATTGAAGATGATCTGGCTTCTCTTGACTTAAGAAACTGGAAAAAGTGTGCGGAAAACAGAGGCAACTGGCGAGACTATTCGACCGGCAGGCTGTAACTCGGTAAGCGGTTGTTGCGGCCAATTAAATAGGTTGCGTAAGTAAGTAAGAAGCAACCACTTCGGTTATTCAAATGGGTGTCATAAAATGTTATTAGCTGATCACGGAAACGAGCATAACTAACTGCAAAGCAGACTGAAAATGGTGGCCCTTCAGTAAGTACTCGCTATTTGTACTATAAAGCCGTTATTTGCCACAAATAAGAAACAAAAAAAAACATCTTTTTATGAACACATTAAAACTATAAAGTTTAACAAATGGCGCTGTGATACAAAAGGGGAACAGCACCAAAAAAACCAAAAAAAAAAAAACCCAAAACAAAACTTGCCCATTGTGTTGCAAGCTCATAAAAAAATGTTGCAAAAATTGTGCAATCGCACATAAAAATGAAAATTAGTAAACGACAGTAATGGCAACAACAACAACTCAGGTTATTTGTTAATGTGCAATAGCGTTTTTTCTGCTGGCAATAGCGTTGCCCCATCGCCAAATGGCATTGAACCATGAAAAAGAAGTAAAGTTGTTGGCGTTTTTGATGTGGCTGCAGATGTTGGCATCGTCAACTTTTTGCAGTTGCTACTAACTTTAATTAATTGTTTTCAATTTAAATGCTCATCAACGCGTCGCCGCTGGCGGGTAGCGCACCTACACAGGCACAGCAAGGGCGCCCCTAATTAAAAATATGCAGCAGAAAAAAGACAAACACAAAACTAATTTGTTGAAGATTTTGTTGTTAATGTGTAATTGTCTACAAATGTCTGCAAAACACGCAGTTACACAAACGTTTTGCGCTTGTGTTGCTTGTCCCGCTTTTTTTCGTAGCCATTGGGCGCGTCCCAAATACACACTTTTTGAAACCCAAATCTATGAAATCGCTAATCGCTGTGCGATGCTTATGCTTTTTCGTGCTTGACTGAAATTGTTGTTGTTGTTTTTTTTTTCTTGCTTTTTTTTGCTTTGCTAAACTTTTGGCTATTTCTATAGCTTCCTCTGAAAACCATTTTCGCGTTTTTTCTTCGGATTGTTTTTATTTTTGCGCTCATTTCGCATTCGTTTTTACAAAACCCTGTCCGTCCGCCCTGCAAATGTGCCGCTTTACCCACATTCAGCCATTAGCAACCATCCAACGAAGCGCGAAACCACGCAGGTAACCAATTGTTTCTACTCCAACAACTCTGCTACAAATTGCCAAATATCGCCCGCCATTACAGCGCTTTAGCTTTGTTTAGCCGCCGCTGCGGCTGCTGCTGCTGGCAATTTGTATGCGCACTGGCCCAGCGGCCGTTTGATGCGTCTGCATTTAATTTTGTACCAATGTATTTTTTTGTTTTTGTTTTGTAGCCCAGGTTGTGGGTAGTTGCTGTGTAGCCGGCATAAAAATAGGCAATTATTTGAATGTTGCACGCAGTTGTTGAGTCTTTATTTCGGCAGTATTTTACGTTTTTCTGTTTTTTGAAATATTAATATTTCTCTATAACTTTTTATGCTCAGCCATTGCAAATTTTGATACATGTTTTTTCTTTCTTTTTTGTCTACCTGCTAAGTGTTGATGGCTTGCGTTTTTTAGCGATGTTGCCTCATAAATGTGGCAAACAAGCGGTGGGTATTTTCGTTGCTAACTCTTTCATCTGCCCTTTGCACGCTTCCCCACTCTCGCAAAATAACTTCATTCACATGCTTTCGAACTGTTGTGAATCGCTGGAGTTTTTTCCCCTCTTCGGTTATTAAGTTCCACAAAATATGTCCGCAGCAATGGCGTGCAATCATCACCCGAATAACCGAGTTGGTTTAATAAGAGTTGACGATAATTTGAGTTTGTGAAACTCCTTTTTATTTTGTTTTGGTACAGTGAAATCTTCATATGACGTACAAGGTGGCGCAAAATTAATCCGCCCATCAGAAGATGTATAATTTTTGCAAATGGCATGAAATTTGATACTTGTGAATTAGACAATATATATATTAAAAATCAACTTCAATCCACTTTATTACACCAGAATACACACTGCATACCAGAAACAAAATCTAAAAATTCGAAGTAAGTTGGAAATTTCAATGAAAATTTGATGATTTTTGTTTTAAGTTATGCTAAGGCGGCCGCCGTAGCCGAATAGGTTGGTGGGTGATTACCATTCGGAATTCACAGAGCGAACGTTGGTTCGAATCTCGGTGAAAGCAAAATTAATAAAAACATTTTTCTATTAGCGGTCGCCCTTCGGCAGGCAATGGCAAACCTCCGAGAGTATTTCTGCCATGAAAAAGCTCCTCATACAAATATCTGCCGTTCAGAGTCGGCTTAAACTGTAGGTCCCTCCATTTATGGAACAACATCAAGACGCACACCACAAATAGGAGGAGCTCGGTCAAACACCCAAAAAGGATGTACGCGTTAATTATATACATATATATATAAATATTTTTTTAAATTTTCTTTGTGTTTTTTTTTAATATTTTTTTCTATTTTTTTTATATTTAATTTACATCCTTTGATATTTTATTTTTATATATTTTATTTTCTTTAATATTTTATTTTTTTTTTTATATTTTATTTTTTTTTTTTTCATATCTAATTGTTTTATATATTTTATTTTTTTTTATATTTTATATGTTTATTATATTCAATTTAAATTCCTTTCATTTCATGTTTTTTATTTATTTTTGTTTATATTTTTTTTATATTTTTTATATTTTATTTTTTTTTTTATATTTTATTCCTTTATATTTTATTAATTTTGTTTTTATATTTTATTACATTTTTTTCATACTTTATTTTTTTATTTTATTTGATTTTTATATTCAATTTAAATTTTTTATGTATTTTTTTGTATTTTATTTTTTTTTATTTTTATTTTTGTTTTTTTTTTATATATATTTTTTTAATTTAATTTGTTATTTTTTTCTCATATTTAATTTTTTTTTATATATATACATATTTTTTTATATATTTTTTTTTATAATTTATTCTTTTCTTAATATTACATTTTTTAAAATTTTATTTTTCTTATATTTAATTCTTTTATATTTTATTTTATTCATTTAATTCTTTTATATTTTATTTCTTTCAAATTTTGTTTTCTCATATTTTATTTTTTTTATATACACATATATTTTTTTATATATATTACAATAATATTTTATTTGTTTTTATATTCAATTTAAATTTTTTATATTTTATGTTTTTTATATATTGTTTTATATTTTATTGTTTAATATTTTTTTGTTTTTTTTATAATATATTATTTTTTATTTTTTTTTATTATTTTTGTTTTATAATTCTAGTGTAACGAAGTGCAAGTTTGAAATTACTGAAAACTCCCATCAACTTTTATTAATATTTGTGTTGACGATCTCTGTAATTTCTTTTCTTGAAGCGTTCAAACGTTGTATGGACGAATATGTACAAGACTGTCAATAAGAAAGAAATATTAAATATTTTACCCTTTATTACACCAGAATTAAATGAGCTATAAAACTGCATACCAGACGATAACTAAAAACTGTGAATAAAAAGTTAGAACTTTTGTTGAAAATGTGATGCAGTTTTTTAAGTTATATAAAGCTTGAAACTTCAATCTTACTTTTGTTGTTGTATGAACAATATTTTTATACAAAAAAATTAAGAGAAAAAAAATTGTAAAAAAAAACTCACTGTTTAAATACTCTTTTGACTCACTGTACCTATCGTTACAATAGTATTTGGCAAAGAATATTTAAGAACTTTGCAAATATTGTAAAAAAATTACTGTGTCAAAACTTTTTTGACTGACGGTACACCTATGTTCAAAACAATAAGAGCGCGACGATTTAATTAGCTTAAACATTTTTTTTTTTATCTGTTTATATTTCTGTAAAAGTACGGTAGGCCTTTAAAATACTAGTTGGCCAAAAGCATTGAGTAAAAGAGTACTGACACTAAAATCTACTTGGTACTGACTATGCAATCCCAGAGTATTTGGAAACAAGATCACACTATTTCGAAGAAGTTTTTAGTATGAAAAAAAAGTAGCTGGTATAAAAAGTCCACTTGGTATCCACTTTATCAACGAAATCCAAAGACGTCAGGGGCACAAATATAACCCATGAGTAGTCGCACTGGTTAATCAAATCAAAAAATTTACTTGAGCTGCATTTTATTATTATTATTTTGCTTTTGTTTTGCGCTTCTCACTTGAAAACACTGAAATGACTCAAACTAAAAGAACATTTTATTAAACAGCATTTCAGGCTTAAGAATGCTTCAGACATTGACTGTAATTACACAACCCGTCTCATTTCATTCCTCGCATTCATTCATTCCTCTTGCAAATGAGCTTAGGTAATCTGTATGTAATTAACTGGTAATTACCACTTAGCCAGCAACAATGCATCAAAAGAATAGAAGTAAATAAATTGCGCACGCGCTTACTACTGCTGCTGCTCGCACTGTCGACAGACGTCAGCCTGCCAGCGCAGCATTGCAAATCACAAATCACAAATCAGCAACTGGACACACATTGGCTCATTTACGTAGTGCCAGCCAGACGGGTGCGCGATTACGTACACATAAATGCAACACTGCTGTTGATGGCTCCTTGATTGCTGTCTGATTTATGCCTGCACTCACGACTCACAATGCAAGCTGGCGCATGACAAGCTTTCGAGCAACAGTACATCTAAATTTGCACGCGTATTAGTGTGGCAGGCAAAACTCGGCGCTGGACCCGAGTGACAGTTGCAGTAAATAGAATAATAATAGCAAAGTGGCATTTAAAATTTAAATTGCAATGAGTGAGTAAAATAATAAATACAATAATTGCATGTAGAGAAGAAAAAAGAAAAACGAAAAAAAAACGGAGGCTGCCAATAGCCAGTGCGCCCTAGTAAAGGCAAGCAAGCGCGAATGGGCGGGTAAAGTGAGCTTAGCGGATTTAAGAATTTAAGGGTGGCGCGAAAAACAGGCAGACAAAGTGTGAAAATGTCAACAGATCATTTTGACACAGTTGATAACGGTCTTACTATGTTCGGATAGACGGGGAACACCTTTAGAGATGTGACTTGTCATTTGGCTGCAATGATTGACAACACAATTAATAATGCAATTGCACGTTTTTGTTGTTGTTGCTGCAGACAATTCAATGCAAGAGGCTTTTTGTTTGTTTTGTTGTTTTGTTTTTGTTTTTTTTTTGTTTTTGTTTTTTCAAACACTTGGGTGTTGGACGCCAACTAACAGCGAGTCCATTTTATTTTCATTAATTTTTCCATTTTCATTTACTTATTTTTTTATGATTGCTTTTATGAAGCGGTTCTTGACATCAATAAATCAATTTAGCATCACTTCAAAATATTCCACAGCACAGCTGATGGCACATTCGATTGATGTTGTTGTTGTTGTTGTTGTTGCTGCCGTTTTTACTGCATAAAGGTGGGCCATTGATTAATTGCTGTCGTTTCTCCGTGTTGCGTTGTGACTTAAGCAGCTACTGCAGTTGGCCGCTAGACGGCAATTACAGCACACAGACATATACATGCACACACATATACACACATGCATACACATATACAAACATTCATTCATACATACACATACATATAGAGATGCGCATACATATGTAAATATGTATGAGTTGCTGGTGCAGTAAAAACAAAAATAGTTTAACGACTTTTAAAAATTTATTGCTTGCGATGCTTGCGACTCTTAAATTACATTTAAATTTTTGTTAATTTTTTTATTAAAATTTTTAAGCTTGACTTAAGTCGTTAACTTCCGCGTTTACATGAAAATTACGTTCTTGCTAGGCACCTGCAATGCGAAATAAATTTTATTATAAACATTTTATTAGTCAGCTTTTTTATAGCGAAGTGGAAAGTTTGGAAAGCAGTCGGAACATGAGAATGCGCCGTCTTTTTTTTGTTTTTTGGGCTTTGTGCGTTCTTGCACCGCGTACAGGTTTTGTACAAAAAAAATTCGTTACCGCTTTCGACTTGCATATAACAGTCTTGGGGAGAGAAACAGCATGCGATGGAAAATTTACAAATAAAAAAAAAACAAAATTAAACAAAAAAATTTTAAAAATTTAAAAACATAAAAAAAAACAAAATTATAAAGAAAAAGTTTTTAAAATTAAAATAAAAAAAATTAAAATTAAAATAAAAAAAAATTAAAATTAAAATAAAAAAAATAAAATTAATATAAAAAAAATTAAAACTAAAATTAAAACAAAAATGTAAATTAAAACAAAAAAAATTAAAATTAATATTAAAATATAAAAAAAATTAAAATAAACAAATTTTTATTAAAATAAAAAAAAACATAAAAAAGACAAAAAGAAGAAAAAACCGAAAAAATGTGGATTCTTTTATATAACCTGGACAAGTTTTATTTTGCATGAAATTTTTTTTATTTATTATTTTAGATGAAATTTTCTTATTTTATTTATGTATTATTTTACATGATTGTTTTTTTTGTATCTATTTTTTTATTAATTTGTTTTAACATTTCTTTTTAATTTATTGTACCTGAATTTTTTTTGATATTTATTTATTATTTTGTATGAAATTTGTTTAATTTTTTTATTCAATATATATATTATTATATTATTATATATGTATATATTTATATATATATATATATTTATTTATTATTTTGCATGCAATTTTTTTTATTATTGTTTTGCATAATTTTTTATTTAAATTTATGTATTACTTTGCATGAAATGTTTCTTATTTTATTTATTTGTTATTTTACATGATTTTTTTGTATTTTTTTTTATTACTTTGCATGCATTTTTTATGTATTTATTTATTATTTAGCGTGATTTTTTTATTTATTTATTATTTTGCATGAATTTTTTTTATTTATTTATTATTTCGCATGAACTTTTTTTATATAATTATTATTTTGCATGGAATTCTTTTTATTTATTTATTATTTTGCGTGATTTTTTTTTATTTATTTATTATTTTGCATGCAATTTTTTCTTTTTTTTATTATTTTGCATGAACTTTTTTTTATTTATTTATTATTTTGCATGAATTTTTTTTTATTTATTATTTTGCATGCAATTTTTTTTATTTATTTATTATTGGACATGAAAATTTTTTTATCTGTTTTTTTATTTCCCAATGAAATTTTTTTTTCTTATTTATTATTTTGCATACATTTTTTTTATTTATTTCTTATTTTGTATGAACTTTTTTATTTATTTATTTATTATTTTAGATGAACATTGTTTTCTATTTATTTATTATTTTACAGGCAATTTTTTTATTTTTTTTTAGTTTGCAAGCAATTTTTGTATTTATATATTATTTTGCATAAATTTTTTTTTATTTATTTCTTATTTTGCATGAAAGTTTTTGTATTTACTTTTGAAAATTAATTTAACTTTTTTATTTTTGTTTTTCAGTAAATTACAACAGATTTTCATAAAAAATTACACCAAAATTTTTAGTAGAAAAAGGGAGCTTCAATCAAATCAACCTCTAATTTGGCATTGCAAAACTCGTCGTTAAAATTTCTAGGGTTCATTTCAGCTGATGCTCATAAAATAAAAATTTTTCTTAAATGAAAACAAAAAATGCCCACACGAATGCTCTGTCGCATATTTACTTGAAGCCCGTTTCCTCAACTTTCTTTAAAAATTTATCTGCTCTTAAAACACAATTTCATTCTCTCGCCTCTCCGTCGAGCACTAATTAATCTTTCTCGCAATAAGCGCGCCATCTGTTGTCTTTGATTAAAAACAGCTGGTTCACAAGCGGTATTGCCAGGCCCTCGGTATGAGAAAACGTGCCACTTGGTCTGGACGAATGTCACCGTCCGCCACTCTTCTTAGAATGAGAATTGATCACTCTATGACCTCACAAAAAAAGCAACGAACATTATTTGATATTCAGATTTTGCTCATATGCTAAGTTAAGCCGAGGAGAGATTTTCTATAAACTTATCTCTAACCAATAATTCTTACATCCCAACGATGTAAACGCTTTTTATATAGAACCGCCTTACAATGACCTAGAAATTCTAATCCATATGATCTATGAGTTTTCTGTAAGTCCCATAATGACCGCTCACAATAATAAATACTGAAGATATCTATGTTAATAGAGAGCCGTTTTCTCGTCTAAACAATAGAAGCTTTATTAGAGAAACCGATAAAATATTCCTCATTTTTAAGTGCACTTTAACCTGTTTCCTTTTCTCAACTACCTGAGCAAGATAAATTTGTTTAGTTCGGAAACTACTGTAAGGCTAAAGTAAGAGTTCACTTTTCAAAGCTGGTAATGCTGGTTTCCAAAACGCAATTATTCCTCATTTACACTACCCTAATTCAACTCATTTCACGTTATCTCAATTTAAACTCATCTATAAATTTTAAAAGGCACAGCAACTATTTAATCTTTAAATTTAACGGCCCAAGAGACATATTTAACAAGCATTTGAGAGAGCTTTGAGAGAACAAAAATGCGTTTATTGGTATGAGAAAGTTAGCTGTAATGTTGGAATCTAATGAAGTAAACGACCCCCGTAAAAAATATATATAGTTTCCCGCACTTGCTTCAAGTGCATTCACCTATACACGGAAACTTTCGTGCGCCCCTTTGATCTCTAAGGCTTTTTATTTCTACATCCATAAAAGTACTCATACACTAAAAATACACTGCGCACGCACTGGCACTATGTATGGTTTCCCCTTCAAGCTTATTAAATTTTATTTAGAATCATAAAAAATTTAGGCACGGCAAGTGCAAGAATAAACTTTTTAATTTTTGTGTACAACTCAGTTTGGTTTTTATTTTTTATGGTGCGAATATTTGATAAACCACAACAATACACTTTTTTCCTGCTTGTATCTTTATTTAATGAATGAATTTCTTGTGGTGGAAATTTTAGAAAATAATAAAATTCGTGAGATTTGGGGTTGATGGCGCTTTTGTTTTGCCTCAACAAGTTTTTGCATTAAACTTTTTATATAAAATTAGGCCTTATTTTGGTAAAGAAAATTGTAGGGATTTTATTGCATCATAAAATAGAAAATAGTGAAAATGAAATAGAATTAACAGCAAAATTTAGTTGAAGGGCCGCTTTTTGCTTTCGACTGTCGATAATCGTAAAACGTGTTGTGCATTTCGATATTAGAAAATGTGCCGCATTGGGGCTTGCATGCTGAGGGCTTAAGGACTCAAGGAGTATTAGAATTTAGTTACAAATACTTCGATGGAAGGATTAGTACTTTTCAAGAACTACCATTGGTATACCAGAATACAGCTACACTGGCGGCGGTGAAGGAATTATATAGCGGCTATATTTTTAATGATTGAGAGCTCAGTTTTGAATTCGTGTTAGACAACGAAATGCCACGAAATGTTAGAGTTCAGAGCGGATATGTTTCACCTTTCGAACAGGAAGAAAATAACGACATATTCTCAGATAAAATCGATGCTAAGATTGGGATTAGTTGATGTGGTTTGCGCAGTAAGAAGTATGCACTTGAGTGCAGCGTTAACAGAAAAATCATGTATGTACATTGTAAAAGGTGATCAGTTTTTTCCAACAGGGTTTTCTTTTTGACAGATCACGCGCGATTTCTGTCAAACTAAATACATCATTCAGTATTTATTTACATTTCATCATGGAGAGTCTTACGCTTCAAAAACGTTTACAAATCGTACAAATGTATTACGAAAATCGACGCTCTTTGAAAAGTGTTCAAGCGACTTCGCTACACTGTTGGTACCAGTCTAACGTGTCTTAAGGGGGTATTCTGGTCTAGAGCCCTACTTTTTGGGTATTTTTCAAACTAGGATAAAAGAAAAATTAAAAACATTTTTACTATCCATTTTTTTATATAATATTTATTGATGTTTAAGGTATATAA
This sequence comes from Anastrepha obliqua, assembly GCF_027943255.1. NCBI lineage: Eukaryota > Metazoa > Arthropoda > Insecta > Diptera > Tephritidae > Anastrepha > Anastrepha obliqua. The sequence goes on along the minus strand of NC_072893.1, from coordinate 23,779,701 downwards.
AAAAAATTAAAAAAAAAAAAAAAGTCAAAAATTCATCCAGTGACAGGTCGGTGAAGTAGGGGTTGCTAGTCAAACAGTGCTCCCTGGTTGACATGATTCCAACCCTTGTAGTGATCTAAATCGAACAAACAAAGAAAATTCTTAATTAGTAAAGATGTCGCTACATCTTGAGCCTCGGCCGAAAAAAAAAAATAAAAATTCACAAAATGGCGCCTACTTGAAAAAAAAAATTTTTTTTACCCCTGTTTTTTGACCTTTACGAATTTTTTAAAAATACTTCAAATTAAAATTTTTCAAAATCCAAGGCTCCAGTGATAAAGAGATGTATGAAAAAGATTCTCACCAAATTTCAAAGGGATCGGTCAAATAGAACTTCAGATATCGTGTCAACCACCTCAGCAAAAGGAGTTTTGAGAAACACGCGTTTAAAGTTACGGCCGTCCCCTCAAACCAGTTTAGCTGCCACGTCACTAAAATAGTTGTAGCTTCGAAAATAATTCGAATTTTGAAAAATCCTTTTAAGAGCATATTTTTGAAAGTCTAGGCTTTGAAAATATGCAAAAAAAAAAAAATTGATTTTTTCAATTTTCTAGACCAGAATACCCCCTTAAGCTACTAAAGAGGTCACAGATCAGCGAATAAGAGATATATATTTTTAAAGTAAGTGAAAGGCTGTCAAATGGTTGCAAACAGTTTTCTGGCTAATTTACACTTTCTGTGTAATGACAAACTGCTCACATGCCCATCTGACCCGACGATTTCCATGATTTCATCAACATTTTCGACTATCCAATAGAATGGAGTTATTGGAATAAACTGGAGTTTTTCAGTCGTATTTGATACTGTAATGGGCCCAAAACAGCACCAATTTTTGGTCACTTGCTCTGATTATTCACCTTAGTGGTAATGGTACTGAAGAAAAACCCCGATTTTCTGTTTTTGTACCTCGTTTTTGGAGCGCGCCCCACAGTATTTTTTTTTTTTTGTTTTGTGAGAAATGTGAAATTTTTTCTGTCATTTTGAAAAACACTTTTGAAAAAAATGTTTTTTTTTTGTTCGCAATTTTTGATAATTTTTTTTTTTTTGGTCTGTTTGGACAAAACAATTTTCGGAATTTTTTTTTTACTTTTTCGTTCACAATTTTTGGGAAAACCATTACAAAAAAAATTTTTTTGTTTGTACACTATTTTTGAGAAAAAATTTGTTTTTGTCACTTGTGAAAAAAACGTGAGAAAAACATTTTTTTTGTCACGACAAAAAGTTAATTTTTTGTTTAAAATTTTTGAGAAAACATTTTTTTTTGTCAGTTTTGCTAAACACTTTCGAAAAAAGTTTGAATTTTTTCATTGTTAAAAATTTTTCAGAAAAGAATTTGTCAGTTTTGAAAAAAAAACATTAAGTTATTAATTAAATTTTGTTCATAATTTTCTTTTGTCAGTTTTGAAAAACCATTTTTCTGTTAGAATTTTGAGAAAAAATTTGTCTGATAGTTTTGAAAAAAAAAAAACTGGAATAAAACAATTTTTGGAAAAATGTTTGAAAAATTTTTTATTTGTTTGTAGACTATTTTTGAGAAAAAAATTATTTTTGTCAGGAAAAAAATTTAATTTTTTTTGTTTCAAATTTTTGTAAAACAATTTTATTTTCTTGTTTCAAATTTTTGTAAAAAAAAAATTAATTGTTTTGTTCACTTTTTTTTTGTCAGTTTTGAAAAACCATTTTTTTGTTAGAACTTTGAGAAAAAACTTGTTTGATAGTTTTGAAAAAAAAAAAAACTGGAATAAAACAATTTTTGGAAAATCGTTTGAAAAAATTTTTATTTGTTTGTAGATTATTTTTGAGAAAAAATTTGTTTTTATCAGTTGTGAAAAAACTCGCGAAAAATTTTTTTTTGTCAGGAAAAAAATGTTATATTTTTGTTTAAAATTTTTTAGGTAAATTTAATTTTTTTTGTTTAAAATTTTTGAGGAAAATTTTTTTTTGTTGTTCTACCAAACACTTTCGGAAAAAGTTTGAATTTTTTTATTGTTAAAATTTTTTGAGAAAAAAATTTGTCAGTTTTGAAAAAAAAGATAATTTTTTTATTCAGTTCTGAAAAACCATTTTTTTTGACAGGTTTGAAAAAAAACTGGAGAATAAATTTAAAAAAATTGTGTTTTGGAAAAAAGTTTAGTTTATTTGTTTAAATTTAAAACAAAAGAAAAACAATTTTTGAAAAAAAAAAAAACTGACACAAACACAAAAGTGTCCAAACCTCTTTTGAAGCGTATTCTCGTCACCCGTAAATCGCCGTATGGTATGACCTGTTGGGATGTATACACCGCGAGATATGGCTCACTAAAGACACCGAGCCTAAAATGCTCAGAATTAAAAATAAAAAAAATTATAATGGCACGTACACTGCTGTTATGTAGGTGTTTGGTCGATTCCTTCTCCTATTTGTAGCGTCGTGGGTCTCCATTCCACAAATGAAGGGACCAACAGTTTTAAGCCGACTCCGAAGAGCAAATGATTTTTTTATGAACACAGAACTTTTTACTTCACCCAATATTCAAATCGAGAGATAATATTTTATGTATTAGAGATAATAAAATTTATAGCTATATTAATTTATTGATTTTACATATAAATGCCATTGAACTTTTAATACAATACTTAGGGTACATACCCGCACACACGCACACACGCACATATAAGCTTTGCTAAATTCATTATCAAAACAAAGCTTCAACGAGAGCTAACAACAACCACGCAGTCACATTAAATTTTGATTGCATACAATGAAAGAAAACTGAAAACACTGAAAAATGCCATTAAACGCTTTAAACTCTCCTTCAACGACAATAAAAACTTGTAACAGCTCAACGGTACTATTTAACATATACATTTACTATTTATACACACACATGCATACCCATGCACTCATACATATGTAACGTCACTATAAAGTAAGCCGAGTGCATTGTCAACTCCATTTCAGTGACACGAAAGTGCAATAAAAATTGAAACTTTATTTTCATGCGTCTACACTTTTCCCGCTTTTCCACAATCGTTCAACTATCAACACATTTAACCCGTCATCGTTTCATTTTCACTCTGTAAAGGGACGAAGACAAGCCAAACACTCTGCTTCAATCGCGAAGAATATTTCATCTGCAATTCATTTCCGATTTGTTTTTTTTTTCTTTGTGTTCAATTTTTCGTGTGCAACCTTTAGGTTTTCTTTTCTCTATGCATTCAATTACTTTATTTCTTCTTCTTATTTTTCTTCTTCATTCAAATTCTTTGCTGCTTGTTATTGTTGCATACTGTTGCTTTATTGTTGTTGTTGTACCTCTACCGGAAGTAATTCTTTTCCCATTGTTGCTGTAATACAAAAGAGAATAGCTGACTGACGGGCTGTTTCGTTTGACTTTACAAATGGAATTTTTATTGGAAATAATTTGATGGAGAATTGATTTTTTTCTGACTTAAAGTTTGATTTACAGCATTGCATTTAAAACATTCTTTAATATAAAGTTTTTGCTTCTGCTCTTTTTATTGAGAATCGATATTAGAAGAAATAAGCAGAGACACCTGCCTGCATCCTGGCACTTGACCCAGGCGCATACACCGATAAAGGTATGAAGCTGCAAATTTCGGTGCGTAAGAAACAATAAATAAATCATTGGGGTGGACACTTCCCTTAGGTGTTTGGCCGAGCTCCTCCTCCTATTTGTGGTGTGCGTTTTGATGTTGTTCCATAAATGGAGGGACCGACCTACAGCTTCCAGCCGACTCTGAACGGCAGATATTTTTTATGAGGAACTTTTTCGTGGCAGAAACACACTTGGAGGTTTGTCATTGCCTGCCTAGAGGCGTCCGGTATTTTTCTTCATTGTGGTGTTTCATGCACAGAGATTCGAACCTACGCGCTCCAGAGTGCTAGTTGCGCACCAACCTATTCGGCTACGACGGCTAAGGAATGCTTGTCTTCGCAGCTGAAGAAAGCTGAGCAGGCTGACGAATACTCACCACAAAAAGTAGTAAGTTTTTTCTCGCCCGTCGTCGCTAACCCAGCTTGCCCTGAATAGACTGAATATGAAAGGGTCCATTGGTAGACGAGTTCGTGAATTCCTAGCGATTCACCTACACAGAATTGAAGAGTTTCAAGCTCTGTCTAGCCTGTTTCTCTCTGAAAATTTTGAGCATAGAAAATATGATAAAATATCTCATCATCTTCAAGACTGAAAAGTTTGCGCATAGAAAATATGGTTAGATATCTCATCATCTTCAGGATAGGCAGAACCAATCTGTGGATGCTGAAACGTAGTCAATTGTGGCACCGTAACATTAAGTTTGGTTCATCCCACACCACCAGTTCTGCTTACCAAAAGTGGCCCACTGGCCACATTATATCATAACCCCAACCTTCATATCAAGAAAGGTGAGGTTCTGTGGCTGCTGAAACTTAGTCAATTGCAATCGGCTGGATAACCAATAACCTAATGTCAGTTGTACCCCCAGCAACTCAAAGCATTTTCTTCCGAATGGGCCATAGCTTCGTGTGTCCGAGACTCCCTTTTGTTCCCCAGTGCATACCCCGGTTTGAGTTTACTCAATAATTGTTAATCCTTATTTGCTTTCGTTTCCGCATTGACTAGCACCGAGTAGATTACAGTACTGATAGGGTACTATAATCGCGTTCTTGCTATGGCTAAAGTCGCTCTTTGACAAACATAGACGTAGACACTTTATTGAGGAGGCCCTTGAACGAACATAAAATGTTGCAATTTTGTAATCGATATTTTCAGATACGTACTTTACACTAATGTACATATAACTCAGCTGCTTGCTTCTCCATGCCGTAGGAAGTGCATTGAAATTATGTCTCTGCGCTTTTCTTTAGAACTGGTGCTGTCTGTTCTTTTCGATTATCTTTATAGGGTGTTGCCTTTCGGATCAGTCATCTAGGCCTCAAAATGAGTTCTGCTAAAACTGCACATAGCACTACATAGATCCTAGACATGACAAATAAGAGTACGAATGTATGAGTAAATCTCAATGCATAGTTTACACATCTATACGCTTCAGTAGCTGGACGTATCAGCTGTCTCTTACCTGAGTCCACAGTCGTTCCAGTCGAAGTTCCTTAACATAGCACCAACTTAATGAAAGATTTTGAAAACCGTTTTTAAATTTCAATCACCGGCACCGAAGCAGCTCGGCGAGTGTTGGGCGAGAGCATTGACATTGAACAAAGTTAGAGAGATCGGAGACCGATTGGGTTTCTGAAGTTAACAAAACTAAAGTGTGGTTAAGTTTCAAGGGCCGGTATTGATTTTGAATAAAATAAAATTTTTTTAGGAAATTACTGTCATTTCTCTTTATTATTATAATATTGGTATGGCTCAATTACGTTTGGAACAAAATATCGGCCAAATGGCCACCGCGGCCTCGGCGGCACATCCCCATTCGATGGTCCAAATTTTCGATGACGCTGAGGCATAATTGGGGTTCTATGCCATTAGTGTGCCGAATTATCTCATCTTTTTGCTCTTGAATTGTTGCTGGCTTATCGACGGACACCTTTTTTTTCAAATAGACCCCAAAGAAAGAAGTCCAACGGTGTAGTTGACGTTTAGGTGTGGTTCACATTCAATATCGGCCCTTCAAATTTAACCACCCTTTACAAATCTCGTTTTAGTCGCATACTGTCCATTGGGCAAGGTGGGTAAAGTGTCCATTCCACACACTACCGATTGGTACCGTGAATGCTTTTAGGGTTTTGGAGCGCTGATCAACGTATTGATTTGAGAACCTTCGGGTAAGGCCGACGTCGGTAGGTATACACGTGAATCATACCGGAAGCTGTCTGGACTTGGACATTCTTGCAATGAGCCTCAAGAAAAGAGTTATTGAGCATTGATTAAGTGTAGTCATCTCAGCATCTACTTCTCGACTGACCCTACTTTAGCTGTTATGCAGATTTTTACATCTTCGCTTTCACTTTTACTTAAGAGTTTGTACGCCTGAGAAAGTATCAGACTTCGATATTTGCTTGTTGGCACGCAGCGATTTGCAGTCAATAATAATGTTTTTATTTTCTTTATTGTGTTTTTATCTCTTTTACCTCTATTTAACTGTCCAAGTGTGTTTTTCGCGGCCTAACCCAGCTCAAATCATCCCAACAAAAACTGAGTTCTGTAATTCCAGACAAAATACAGCTTCGAGTAAATTTCGGACACAGATTCTATAGACTATCCAGCTATCAAAGTTGGTTCCGTGCATATGGCAACCCTATTTGCATACTTATTAGCAAATCAGAGAATTTTTCATTAAACGCCGGATTTCGGAGATAATTTAAAACTGTGGGTTTTTCCATTTGTACGACAATATCAAGTCGATGTCAAAGTGTGGAGATCCGGCTTTAGATTTAGATCGTTTAACATGCAAACTCAATTGCTAGCAACTTTTATCAGTAATTTAGCACCTTCTTATTTGTATTTTTAATATTTTTTTATTAAATTTATTCTTTCCTTATCCGTCCTTGGCAACTCATTTTTGCGCTCTTTCATAATATTCTTACATTAGCATTAAATTGCAAATTGTTGTTAATTTATGAATACTCGCCCAAATGTATGTATGTGTGTATGTGTGTGTATGCACGCGTATAAATGTGTTGTGCTCTTGTAGCTGGCGGAGACAAATTGTTTTTTAATCAAGAGCTATAAATTATGACCCAAGCCAATGAAAATACTTGCACATATAAAATCTTTGTATGGGTCGATTGAGTACCATGAAAGGAGAGTATCAGGTTACTAAACTATTTGCTGAGTAGATAGAAATGTCGACTGGCAGTGAATTGTGACAAAAGTGCTTAAGGCAAAGATTTAGCAACATATTATGATAAATTAAAAATTGAATACAAGCAATAAAGAATAAAAAAAAAAATGAGTAGCAAAAAAATGAATAATAAAAAAAAATGAATAAAAAAAAAATTAGTAATAAAAAAATTAATAATAAAAATTTATATATGCACATACATCCAGAGCTCGCAGATAAGCGCACAAAATTGCTTAAAGTGCAGATAGCAAATGTGATCGGTGAGAGGCAGTGGCCTTAAAAACACGCCACATTTTTCGTAGCCAATTAGCAAGACTCTCTGTTTTTTCACACCTTCAGCTTAAACGACTGCTCCATTTTGAAACTGTGAAATGTTTGAATGTTTGCAAGTGCAAAACTAGCGCAGAGCAACATAAATTTAGGGACACGAGCACGACACTCTACTGTTGGAGTTGTGATTTGCTCTGTTTAAGTTGTGATTTACACAATTCGATATATTTCGCAGAGTGTCAGAATTGAAGCTTGAACTTATGACCGATTTTCTTTCTCGGTTGAAGCATGTTTTTGAAGGCCAACACGGGATGGGCGTTTTAGAAATTAATAACAGGTACGCATTTTTTTCGAAAATCAGTAAATAATAAAATATTAAAGAGAAAAATATTGGAATAGGCCAATTCACAAGTATGCTAATTAGGATAAAGGGCTTGCTATTTATAAATTATAGTGGCATAATAAACATACAATATTTTGATCATTTAAAAAAAAACATTATTTTTCTATTTTTTTTTTGTATTAAAAAATTTTTATTTTATAATTTTTTTTGTTTTTAAAAATCAGTTAATTTACTTCTATTTAAGAGAAAAATATTGCAATATTTAAAGGACTTTGCTATGGTGGCATATACCCCAATGAACAAAAAAATAAATACACGTCAGTGTTGACAATTTTTCTTTTTTTTCATATTTTTTTTATAAAAATATAACTCATTCCACAAAAATAAATCATATAAGTCAAAGTCTAAATTATGCACTGAATTTATAAAAATAATTATTATAAAAAAAAAAGAAAAATAGGATAAATCTAAAAATAGAAAAGTTTTTTCTAATAACGCTCGCCCCTCAGCAGGCAATGGCAAAGCTCCGAGTGTATTTGGGCCATAAAAAAGCTCCTCATAAAAAAATATCTGCTGTATTTTGGCCATACGAGTACAAAAATCATTTGCTGTAGTCGGCTTAAAACTGTAGGTCCATCCACTTGTAGAACAACATCAAGACACAGACCACTAATAGGAGGAGGAGCTGGCCCAAACACCTAACAGAAGTGTACGCGCCAATTATTATTATATTTTTTAATGCGCAAAAACTATCAAAAAAACAAAAACTCTGATTAAAAAATTTGAAGTTTGCAGCAAAATAAATTTAAATAATTTTTTTTATAGCGTTGCCACCTGTATTTTATTGCGAAAAAGCTACTTATTCCAAATTTTACTTATATCAAATATTTCAAATGAAATATGTTTGAATAAGCTTTACTGAAAAAATTATTTTACCTGGTGTTGCCAGATGATTTTTATTGCATAATTAACAAGTTATGATACATTTCATTTGAATATTAAAATATGGATATCAGATAAAAGGTATTTAAAACAGCTTTCATTTGAAATGTGTTTTGACAGTGTTGCCACCTATTTTTTGGAATTTAAAAAATCTATTACAAAAATATATTCGCTTGAATATTTAGATAAACATAGGTATCACACGAAATATGTTTAAACAAGCTTTAATAAAAAAAAAAATTATCTGGTGTTGCCACATATTGCGTTATTACCAATAAAATTGGAATAATTTTCAGTAAAATTTTGGTAGCAGATAAAAGATATTTAAAACAACTTTCATTTAAAATATGTTTCGCCAGTGTTGCCACCTATTTTTTAGAAATTATAAAATCTATTGCAGAAATATATTAATTGGAAAAGTTATGTAAGCATTGGAAAGTAAATGTAGCTGTAATCCAAACTATTTGTAATAGCGTTGCCATCTAACTACAAATTAAGAGGAAATGAATAACAAAATATAATTAGAGGCGAGAATAAGGACTATCAAACTAAATGTTTTTAAAAGAATGAACGAAGCTTTAATTATTTTTATTAATTTGTGTGTGGCATTGCCACCTAATTCTTAAGCAAAATAATAGTACAGTTGAATTAAGTATTAGGATATGAGTATTCGGCTAATTATGGTTAGAACGTTTTAGTTAAAAAGTAATTTTTGAATGGTGTTGCCACATATTTTGTAATTCAACAAATGTTGGAGTTGTCTCATATTCCAAATACACTAAATTGAGACACATCTCATTTTTGAAGCTACACTAGTCGACAATTTTTAAAATGACAATGAATGGCGTTGCCACCTAACTTGTGATTCAACAAATATTTGAATTTTCTTATTATAGTAAAATTGATTTACATCTCATTTTTGAAGGTGCGCTAGACAACAATTTTTAAAATGACAATGAATGGCGTTGCCACTTATTTCGTAATTCTACAAATGTTGGAATTGTCTCCAAGTAAAATTGATCTACATCACATTTTTGAAGCTGCACTAGTCGACAATTTTTAAAATGACAATGAATGGAGTTGCCACCTAACTTGTGATCCAACAAATATTTGAATTTTCTTATTATAGTAAAATTGATTTACATCTCATTTTTGAAGGCACACTAGACACAAATTTTAAAATGACAATGAATGGCGTTGCCACTAATTTTGAAATTCAACAAACATTTGAATTTTCTTATTATAGTAAAATTGATCTACATTTCATTTTTGAAGCTGCATTAGACGATAATTTTCAAAATGACAATGAATGACGTTGTCACTTATTTTATAATTGAATAAATGTCGGAATTGCCTCACATTAAATTTGATTAATATCTCATTTTTGAAGGTGCACTAGACAAAACTTTTTAAAATGACAATGAATGGCGTTGCCACTTATTTTGTAATTCAACAAATGTTGGAATTGTCTCACAGCAAAATTGATTTACACTTCATTTTTAAAGCTGTATTAGACGACTATTTTTAAAATGCCTGCCTCTCATTATTTTGAGCCGGTACTATTTATATTAAACTGTTATCGAATATTTCGTTTAAGGCACCGATTTTCGAGGTCTGTATACCCGCATCTCTATATTTTTCTTTCTTCAATAAAATACTTCAACTTTAAAAATATATGTAAATATGTACTGCACTTTTTCCTAAAATTTCAAAATAAGCACTCTTAATCGCACAAACTATATAGTTTTGCACTACTTTTACATCCCCCGGCGTTGCGACACAATTGCCACTTATATGAGAATTACTAAAACCAGCTTTACGGTAAAACAACATGTGTCTCATTAACATACGCAAGTAGTTGCTAAAAAGCTTTGGTGAATGCCACATTTTTTACTCACTCGAAATGTTTAAACCGCAGAAAAAATACGCCTAGAAAATTGTGTAAATAGCGGACGGCTTCTATTTTTTGTTTGCCATTTAAAGTGTGACAAAAAATTAGCAGTTTAACGGAAAATTTCACACTACAAAAAAAATGAAATATATACAAAAGGCAGAGGGGAGAAATCTTGGTGAATTGAAATAAAAAAAAATATTAAATTAAAAAAACAAATAACATTGAAAAAGTACTACAAAACAAAAATTTTGTGAAACACTGCAAGCAAGCATAGCCAAATATTTACAATTACAGCTGTGACATAATTTGTCCTACAAAAATTACAACACAAACTGGCAACATTTCAAAATTAAATAGCAAATAATTTCAAATTAAAATGTAATTTATAGACACAGTTTGTTTGCTATGTGCGTATGTATGTAAATACATAACACATTTATTCTATTAAAAATTTATTTCTCTTGAGGTTCTCTTCAAAAATTTTTCACATTTTAATGCAAACCAAGCGTTGCCATTGGCTTCACGCAGCAGCAAATCCTATACAGCTAAGGCGCCGATTTCCCCAGTCCGTCGACTGTTGTTAATTCTTTTCAGCCACTTTGTTGCATTTCTGAAATCCTTGAACTATGTTTTAGCGCCAAGAACAACGCAAATTCTTCAGATTCCTCTGCTTTGCTGTGGGCCCTCTGGCTACGCTGCGAAAAGTTGTGACAAATTGGGGGTTACACACGATTTAATGGCACAACTCAAGCCTGAAGGAGGACGGCATGCGAATGAGTAATGGCATGCGGACCCTGAAATCTCTTTCCTTTAAGAAATTTTGAATGCCAAAAAAGAAAAAAAGGAAGCTCATAGCGGTTAGATTAGATTTCCCTTTTTTACAAGTGTCGCTAAAAATCGGTTGGTGCATCAGAAAATATTGAGGCTGAGCAAAAAGTGATACTGAACGCTCGTATAAGAACTACTGTGAAATTGAGGCAGCCTTCGTAGTTTCCAAGAGTTTGTCATATTTGCAAGCTGAGAGTAATCTAATGTATTTAATCCACAAAATATTGAGCTGGCTTCAAACTAAGAGCTTCGACAATGAAGTCAAAGTTGTTGAAGTGTGCCCATAGTATCGACAATCGATAATTACCGCCGTTGATATGTGTGAGTGACAGATTAAGGTGTTTTCACACGAAAAATATGCACTGCAATAAATAAATGTACCAATAGGAATTATTTACAAGCTGTGACAATTTATTTGTTTCTTATTTAAAAGAAACATAAACGATTGCCGCGGACACTTCTTTTAGATGTTTGGCCGACCTCCTCCTCCTTTTTGTGACGTTTTTTATTTCATTTAAAATTTTGTATGAATATATAGTTCACATATGGAGGATGGTTCCATGTGTAGAAGTCCACGCAAGTGGACTTGCGTGGACTTCTACACATATTCACATACAAAAATAAATCCAAGTTTCAAACTCGATGAAAATTAAAAAACAAAAATTAAAAAAATGTTCATCAGAATTTCACACTTTTCAATCAAAACTTTTAGAAAAATTTCAGATATGCTGTTTTATAGCCATTGAATTTTGGGATACAAAGTTTAAAATAGTTTAGTTTCAGCGATAATTTTTGATTATTATTTTTTTTGTACCCAAATTAAATAGGCAACTCACTGCATACCCGACTTCTTAAAAATCTGACATAAAAGATTGAAATTTTGAGGAAATTTTTTTATTTATTTGTTTTGTACGGAGTTTAATAGTTTGAAGTATGTGACTTTTGTCATAGTTTGAACTATAGTTTATAAAAACAATGAAAAATTTATAAAATAAAAACCAAAAAAAAAATACAACAAAAAAAATTTAAGAAAAAAAAGTAAGTAAGAAATAATTAATAATAATATTAATAATAATAGTCCAAACTTTGGCAAATATCTACTGCTATATATTCTACAAAAAAAAAAATTAAATAATAAAAACTAGTGATAGAGAATTAATGATTTAAAAAAATATATATATATATATATATATATATATATATAAATATAAATAAGAAAAAATTTATAAAAATAAAAATTAAAAAAAAACATTACAAAAAATAAGTAATAGAAAAGTAGAATAACCAAACATAACATAAAAATAATGATACAAAAAATTAAAAACTAAATAAATCGTCAAATCTTTGGAAAATATCTGCCGCCGCTATATTTAATACAAAGAAATAAGGAAAAAAATTAGAAAAAAATAATTTAACAATAAAACAATTAGCATAATAACATAATTAAATTAAAAAATAAATTAATTAAAAAATAAATAAATTCAAAAATAATAAAAAAGTAATGAAATGGAAAAATAGTGAAATCAAAACGAGAAAACACATTAAAAAAATAATAATAAGATAAAATTAATAATAAAAAAATAAACAAATAATAAAAATAAATTAAGTAAAAAACATTAAATAAGAAATAAATAAATAGTTTAAACTTTGGGAAATATGCTATATTTTATCCAAAAACAATAAGGAAAAAAATTAGAAAAACAAATCAAATAATAAAAAAATTAACACAATAACATAAATAAATTAAATTAAATTTAGAATAAATAAATAAAAATAATATATTAATATAAAATATAAATAATATAAAAAATAATTAAGTAATAAAAAAATAATAAAACGAAAAAATTAATTAAATAAAAATTAAAAAATTAAATAAAAATTAAAAAAAAAAAAAATAGTCAAGGATATAAAAAATGAAAAGAAGTAATAAAACTGTGAAAAATACAAGAAAAATAAACACTATAAAAATCTTAAAAAAATTAAATAAAAAGTACGTCCATAGTCCAAAAACAGGAGGTAAGCATAAACCTTTTTGGTGGACTCCAGAAATCTCAGAACTTCGCAATCGAACTCGGAAACTCTTTAACCAATCTAAAATAACAAACGAATGGGAAGAATATCGACAATGTCTCAAAGACTTTAAGAAAGCTGTCAGAAGTGCAAAACGCACATCCTGGCGATCATACACTCAAGAATTAGAGAACACCTCAGAAGTAAGCAGACTGCGCAAGATTCTTGCATCAAACCCAGTCTCTCCCAGTTTTATCATGACTCAAGATGGAACTTGGACTACTTCAACTGACCACACTCTTAGAATACGTCTAGAATCGCACTTTCCAGGCTGTGTTGCCAACTTACCTGCACTTCCCAGCACTCCTCAGAGTAATTATGGGAATAGATCAGATCTAATCAGCTCTAATAGCATCTCTACAGCAATACTAAGCTTTAAAAAATTCAAATCACCTGGTCCTGACAACATCATTCCAGCAGAACTTCAAGAAGGACTGGAAATTCTACTGCCTTGGTTAACAAGGATCTTTAACAAGTGTTTAAATCTCTCTTACCTTCCGACAATTTGGAAGAAATCGAAGGTAGTATTCATTCCGAAAACGGGAAAGCCTTCACACTGCAAACCAAACGACTTCAGGCCCATTAGCCTAACCTCTTTTTGCTTAAAGGCTTTTGAAAAAGTCTTAGATGAGCAAATCAAAACCCAACTTGATACTAAGTTGATCTCTGAGGCACAACATGCCTACACTAAAGGGAAATCGACTGAAACGGCACTTCATTCACTGGTGCAAACAGTGGAAACTTCCCTTCACAATAAAGAGTACTCTCTTGTCGCATTTATGGACATAGAAGGTGCTTTTAATAATATTGAACCCAACGCTATTTTATCTGAAATTGCCAAATTGGGTATTAATTACTCCATCCGAAAGATGATCGAACAAATGCTCCAAAATAGAATAATCACTTCAGAGCTTGGGCTAAGCCGCATGAGAATGTACGCCGTCAAAGGCACCCCTCAAGGCGGAGTACTTTCACCCCTTCTCTGGAATCTCGCTGTAAACAGTTTGCTTCGAAATCTCGATAAAGCAGGCTGCAAGGTTGTAGCCTATGCAGATGACATTGCTCTCTGCGTGTCAGGCAAACACCTGAATACCCTCACCGAGCTCATGCAACGCTCAATCAATATTCTGTCAAAATGGTGCACCGAATGCGGACTAAATGCGAATCCAGCAAAGACAGATCTTGTTCTCTTCAATAGGAAACAACAATCTCCTCCACTGCAAACAATAACCTTAAAAGGGGAATCATTACTCCTATCTGATTCAGCTAAATATCTAGGAGTTATTCTAGATAGGAAGTTGAGTTGGAAATTGAACATCGAAAACAGATGTAAAAAAGCTTTCATAGCTCTTTATACTTGTAAGAAAGCTATAGGCAAAACCTGGGGTTTTTCACCTCGGATCATTTATTGGATATATACCTCGATCATCAAACCGATACTCTTCTACGGTGTGGTTGTATGGTGGACAGCACTCGAAAAACGGTGTAGAGTAGCCACAATTGATCGAGTTCAAAGAACAGCCTGCCTTCTGATAACAGGATGCTTAAGTACAACACCTACTAAGGCTTTAAATACGTTGCTTCACTTGTTCCCTATCGATCTGGCTGGCAAAGCGATTGCAGCGAAAGCAGCGACACGCATGAATGCTATATCGAAATGGAATAAGTATCTTGGCCATTCGGCCATACTGAACAGGAACACTGTTATCTCTTCCGACATAGACTATCATGTAAGTCTTCCATCGCCACCCTTGCTATTCTCCTGTTCACTCCCAACTAGGGAAGAATGGAAGACAAATCTAACCGAAATCAATGGCCCTCTGACTATATATACAGATGGTTCAAAACAAGACGGCAAAGTGGGATTTGGAATCTTTTCCAATTCCCCTCACATTAATCTATCATTTAGATTACCCGACTACTGTAGCGTATTCCAAGCGGAAGTATGCGCTATCTGGTATGCTGCGAAAACTCTCTTAGAAAATAGAATATCACTAGAGGATATCCGCTTTTTCACCGACAGTCAAGCGGCCGTTCGAGCACTCAGCTCCTCTTATACCCACTCAGATGTGGTTCGATCCTGTCTCTTATCTCTTAACGAGATAAGTGTTCAGAATTCTGTCCAAGTTATCTGGATACCGGGTCACAGTGGATTCGAAGGTAACTGCAAAGCTGATGAGCTCGCAAGAGCTGGAGCTGTGCAATCAACTGTTAGTAACTTACCCACAATCCACATTCCGCTCTCAACATGTAAAATGCTCATTGATCGAGAATTTCACAGCATTGCTGATCGGAGGTGGCGAGTGGAAACTACTTGCGTTACGACCAGACAAATCTGGCCTTCCTACAATCTGAAACAGACAAAAACCCTTATAAGTCTTTCGAAACACGAACTAAGGCATATAATATCTCTTATCACCGGCCACTGCCTGTTGGGCACTCACGCACGTCGGCTCGGGGTTCCTCAAAACGGCATGTGCAGATACTGCGAGGACGAAGATGAGGAAGTATCGAGCAAACATTTGCTGTGCAGTTGTCCCGGTCTAGCCAGAAGTCGCCTCGCTCTTCTTGGCTCTCCAACAATTGACAATCTTTCAGTACTCTCGAACCTGAAAATCGAATCTCTCATCAAATTCTCGAAACGAATTAATACCTTTGACCAAAATCCACAATAAAAAATCTCGGTTAGGTGGGGAAATCATGTAACATAATGAGCTCCAGGGCAACACAACGGACCCAACTTGCGGTCTATGTGGCACTCCGATGCGGGGTCACCCTCAAACCAACCAACCAACCAACCAACATAAAAAATAATTAAGTAACAAAAAAAATATAAAAACACGAACAATTACTTGAGTGACTGTAACTTAATTAATGCTTTGGAATTTATTGCACTGTTCATTTTTTCTATCGCATTTACTTGTTGCAAATTCACTTGAAACAATCAGCGAAAAATTCTGCAAAGGCACAACAAGTCGATGCTTGACAAAAGTCACAGCAAATCAGCAACAAACACAGCTTAATTGAGTTTTGATGAGCCAGCAACAAAACCAAAAAATATATGGTATTGTATTATACATATTATATCTTGTGCTTCTTCTTCTTACATATACTTCGAATATATTCGACAACAGCAGCTAGATCGGCAGCTGTGCCGAAAACGACTTGGCTGGCTGCAAAAGAACCAAAAAGAAACAAAAATATCCAAAAAATCCTGATGACATGACAAAAAGACGATGCAGACATACTTACACAATAGTCACAAAGGAATCAACAAATACTCATAAATAACAACAAAAAATGGCTGGCTTTAAAATTATGAAAAGGAAAACGTCAACGATTCATTCAATGTTGTTTGGCTGGAATTTCAAGAATGAGTCTCCAAATACAGCATTTCACAGCCGCAGCGAACAACAAAAGACGCTGAATGCTGGACGATGGGAGGACGACGGCTGGTTTTCATTGGTCAGCGGCTTCTGTAAGCTTGAACGGCGGGCAATGCGTCTACGAAATGGCAAAGCCTTCGCCTCGCACACACACACACACAACAACAACAACAGTTGTTAAAATACGTAAAGTGCCTAAATGAAGCTGTGCGACGAACAATGCCCGGCAAAGTGCATAAAAATGCAGACAATAGCAGCGGAGGCATCAGCGAAGAAGAAGAAGCAGAGTAAGTGGAAGGAGAGTAAGGAGAAGCAGGGGCAGAAGCTTTTTGGTCTTCCCTACTTTTTAGGTCAACCGTCTGACGAGCGCACAGTGGCGAGTGCGCATCAAATATGTTGGCCAAAAAGATATGCCAACGATGTCGTGAGTGGGAACGTAAGCAGCATAAAATGTTGCATGTAGGCATAAGTACAATAAGTGGCAATGCTGCCATGACCAACACTATGATTATCAGGCACTATGCTGCTATTAGTGTTATTGGTAGTGTTGTTGTTGTTTCCAGCATATCATTGTTGTTTGCTACATTGCTACTCCTGCCCGTTGCTGCTGGTAGCGCATAGCCTACTTCACTCATCGCTGATGTTGTTGTTGTTTGTGTTGCTGCCGCAATCTGTGTCCGCGCTTTTGTATTTTTTACGGTGTTTTTGTTTTTTTTGTATGCAACGCAAATAACAATTCAGTGGTGTGTGATGTTGCAAGCATTTTAATATGCTATTGTTGTTGTTGTTGTTGGCTGGCGCTGATTGCTTAATTGCATTTATTGTGTAATTTGTTCTTTAGTTGCCGCCGCCGCCGCGCCGGTGCTGCTGCTGCTGTTTTCCACTTACTCGCCACCATTAGCCGCAACAGGCAGCCACATGCCCCATCAAATCGCTGCATCTTCCCACAAATTAATCAGTGAAATTTCAGAAAAATTATAAATATCAAAATTTTCTTTCTTGCACAATCGTGTATGTATGTATGTATGCACATATGTGCATATGAATGCATATAAATATTTTTCAAATGCGTGAGTGCACGTGTATGTGTGTGTGCACTCAAGTTTGTGGCATGCAAACATTATTTATAATTTTCTCACAATTTTCTGAAATTAATTTGTTCGCACCACCATTCACTTAACTAAATTGGATTTTTATTTTGTAATTGCTTAGCTATCAGCAGCACGCGGCTAATTTGAACAAAGAAAAATATTTTTGAGATGTGAATGATAAAATTGTAATTTTATAATTTTATTTAAAATGGGATTCAAAGTATTTATTAATACTTATTTGATGAGTCCTTAAGAAGTATGCGATTGTCTGAAATGATTATATCTTTAGTGGTTGAGACGAACGCATTCCGAATATCCGATCGATGATAAAATTACCAGCTCTAAAGCCAAACTGATTAGGTCCAATCATCTCATTGGTGGCTGTTGAGGACTTCATTTACTTGGGAACCAGTATTAGCACCGTTCATAATGTCAGCCTTAAAAACTAATCGCTTGCCTATAAGTGTAATGTTGAAGACGGCCAATATAGCCTTCTACGCCTGTAAATCTATGTTCCGCAAAAAATGGGGTCGCAAGCCAGGTGTCATACTTTGGATGTACAACTTAGTTGTTCTGCCAATTTTGACATACGGTTGCCTAGTTTGGTGGGTAGCTCTTCAGAAGGGCTACAACACCACTAAACTAGAGAGAGTGCAGAGAACTGCATGTGTGGGCATCACTGGTGCTTCTAGAACATGCCCCACTGCTGCGCTCAACTTTATTCTGCACTTACTTACCGTGGATCTGCAAGTTAAATCCATCGCTGTTCAGAGCGCTATTAGGTTGAAGAAAATTGGCCTTTGGAGACAACTTCCCTTCCTTCTCTGATATTCGCGCTGACCTCTCCATCCGCAAACTGTGCTTTGAGGGTTGTGCTAGAGCTATCTTTCCCAGCAGGCAAGATTGGAAAGAGGGGAAAGTCGGTACGGATATAGATACCTGTGTTTTCACTGACGGATCCAAAATGGAGTCTGGAGTGGAGCGGGGGTTTACTCTAAATCAGCCAGCATTTCGGTCTCCTTTAAACTGCCGGAAACAAGCACCGTTTTTCAAGCAGAGGTCTTCGCGATCCTGCAGGCATGCAAAATGCTTCGGGATCGCTGTTGGGAGGGAGACATTAATATTTTTTCCGGTAGCCAAGCTGCAATCAAGGCACTGTCGTCGCCGAATTGCGGCTCTCTTCTCGTGAACTCCTGTAAGGAGGAACTCAAACGTCTCGAACGTGCAGGAAACATTTTTATTGTCTGGGTTCCTGGACACATGCCAGAGCTTGCCAGGAAAGGGTCGGCAGAACCGGTCCCAGCTGTCCCCTTCTCAGACATCGGTCCCCGTTGGCCGTCGTTAAAGGGAAACTACACAATTTCTTTCTAAATAAAGCGCAAAACGGATGGAGGTCTGTCTAATCGTGTGCTACTTCGAAAGCACTATGGCCTCAATACGATAGAACCAGAAAGCTTAAGGTGATGGGAGTCCCCCGCCATTCAATTTCCAAACTCATTGCGATGTTCACTGGTCACTGGGTGATTGGTACTCCGCACAACCCCTATTGCAGAAGCTGTGGGGATCCTGCAGAGAAAGAGACTGTGGAACACTCTCTCTGCAAATGTCCGGCTCTGGCGGCTAGGCGCTTGAGATTGAAATTCTCCAGCCTAGATCCCCTTTCCTTCCTCCACCACATCAACAGCACCGGATGATTGTAGAGGGGTTTTTCTCTTCCCTAAATCTGTTCACAGGTAGTGGTCCACTTTATGGTATCAAAACGGCACATAAGCGGTACTTGAAGGGCACCTGGGGTACTCTTGCCATATTATCTACCTACCTACCATAAGTGCCATTTGAGACTAAGAAGGAGTAAACTTCTATTCCCTTCTTTGAAGGTTACAACTTGCAATAAGGGGAAGCTTCGAGTCTCTGAGAGAAAAATTCTCTTCTTAGCGACGGTATCGCAGACGATGATTATCCCTTTTGCAGCACCGCTCGAAATGCGCGATGCACTCAAATTACCTAGCATCCATAAGAACTTGGGTGACAAGACTTTTACTATTTGTTCTAATGAAAAATTATGATGCAGGATTACCAGAATTATTTATCTTCCTCCTTATTGAGGATTATTCCATTCTGGGTGATAAGGGAGAGACGGATTATTCCGTCCAATGATGCAAAAGGGTTAATGAGCTGTAAGAGCGAATTAATATACCCAGCGACTCCACTGACGCGGTTATGTCGCCCGAATGAATGAATACAGACCGCCTGTATACCAAGCCTTGAAGGTAATCGATGCGGTACCTATTGGAACTATAGCAGCTTTTTCGGTAGCACGCGGTCAATGGCCATGAAAATATTCTTTTCACAGATGAGAAAATTTGCACTGTTCGAGAAGTTTTTAATAAGCAAAACGACAAAATTTATGCTAAAACATCTAAAAACGTCAGACTTTCTGCTGAGTTTTAGGAGGAAGGTCGCTATTTTCCTGTTTGGTCAATTTACAAAGCGCTTGGCTAATCTGCACGAGTTTAACCCAGACCAACGTCCTCTATGGGTAGACCTCATGAAGTCGTCAACCCATAGTTAAATCGATGCGGAATTGACACCTAGAAAGGGTTCAGAGCCTAGTGGCAGGACTAAGTAAAAAAACAATATAAAAAATAAATTAAAAAAAATAAAATTTTTAATAAATAAAAAAAAAAAAAAAATTTTAATAAATAAAAAAAAATAAAATTTTTAATAAATAAATAAAAAATAAAAATAAAAAAAATACAATAGCAATAAAAACAAATTATAAAAAATAAATAAATAAAAGAATAGAAAAATTATAAAAAACTAAAAAGAAGAAAATGAAAATTACATAAAAAAACAAAAATATAAAATAAAAAAATATATAAAAAAATGTATATAAAAAATGTATATAAAAAAATATGTCACGGGATATTCTAAACATAAAATTTAACAGTGACAGAAAAATAAATTGAATGCGGCGGAATGGCCAAATCGTTTGAAGCGACCTTGGTGAACATTTCAAATGAAAATGAAAATTTCTGTTAAATATTTACATGATTAAATATAACTAACTTCATAAAAAAAGTACTATAGCTACATAACGGACTTAACTTGTAACAGAACTTATGGCAGGACTAAATAAAAAACCAAAAATAAAATCTTTTTAAATGACAAAATAAAAATTAAATTAAAAAATATATAAAAAAAAGAACTAAGTCACGGGATATTCTAAACATAAAAATAAACAGTAACAGAAAAAGAAATTAAATGCGGCCTTCCACATAAAAGCAAAAGTAGCAAAAAAAAAAAACGGTATTTCTTAAACTTCCTTCCCTTTTTTCTTTTTACATTCTTTATTAAGATTTACTCATTCTATTTCCACCAATAATAAAGCAACTTGAACAATTTTGAATATAAACAAAAACTATCACAAAAGATGATGGCTTTTAAAGCACTGCCCAGCATTAATTAGCTGCTCTTGTAATACAACGCACACAAAAGGAAAACACCAGCACAAATAGTTGGCCTAAATATACTATGCACGTATGTATGTTTGTTCTTCGTTACGATATAAGGCTCGTTATCATAAAAAGTAACTGGCCCAGCTGTGTAGTAGCAGCGCAGCATAGAACTCATAGAACTCACAGAGCCCACAAGCAAAACGCACGTAGCTACATTTATGCATACGTGCGAGCATATCCAAATTTACAAGTGTGTGAGTGTGTGCGTGTGTGTATGAACGTGCATTTGAAGAGCCAGCGACAGATGTTCTTGGCCCACTTTTCCACTTACAAGTACAATAATAGCGCGACAGCAACACTACAATCACTAGCCAACAATAGTTGATATCAGTAAACTTCAGATGAATGTCAGCAGAACATCAACCAAAATAAACAACTGCCTATGGTATGGGTATAAAAAAAAGTACTAATACTAATACATAAGCATGCATACATAGAAGTATGTATGTAATAAGCCGAAATTGGCTATAGAAATTCATATGATTAGAATGGTTTTCTCTTTTTACCGGCAGTTGACAAATTCTTTAAAGAAAGGTTGTGATTTGTACAAAAACAAAAAATTAAAATGAAAAATGAAAAAACCTGAAGCGCTTGAGCTGTGAGGTCCCCGATGTACCACTAATACGAGTTTTTTTTTCTTCTTCTCTTTGTTTTGTCTTTCCGATCGTGGCTTTATTGGCTCCCATTATGTGCAATAACGGTTGTCGTTGTTTGTTTATTGTTGTTGTACTTAAAACATACTTTCAATTATTTTTAAAAATAATTGACAAACCATTCATTCATTCTCATTACTTTGTTATGCTTCGTATTGAACCATGACTTCTTTATTTGTTTTTCATTTATAGGTTTTTGCTTCGTTTTTTCTGTTTTTTGTTTGTTTTACATGTAAAAAAACAACAGCATCGAAAAAGAAAGTGGCTGCTGGCATATTTTCTTCATTGTTTTTCTACTCATTATTGTTGTTGTTCTTTTTTTTTGTGTTATTGCAATTTTGCAAGCTTACAGCCTCTCATCCTTTCACATTACTCTGCTGTTCGACGCTTAACAGCAAACCTGAGGAGGGGCAGCACGAAGCGGCGAAAGAGTTCGCAACGGTTCAATAACATAAAAGTACAAGAACAATCGAAGCGCAGCAAACCATGTTCAATCACTCGAGCAGAGGAAAACAGAAAAAAAGTAGCAGCAACATACAAGCAAGAAACAGAAGGCGCGCTTTGTCTGCTGCGGTAATGTGTAATTACTGCGCC
The DNA here is from genome assembly GCF_027943255.1 of Anastrepha obliqua. Taxonomy (NCBI): domain Eukaryota; kingdom Metazoa; phylum Arthropoda; class Insecta; order Diptera; family Tephritidae; genus Anastrepha; species Anastrepha obliqua. The sequence goes on along the minus strand of NC_072893.1, from coordinate 23,757,287 downwards.
ATTGGCCATTTCAATTATCGGTCATTTATAAATTGGTTAAAAATTCGCTTTTGTTGCGTCCTCCTCAACCCTGATCAACATTTTGACTTGAATGAATCTTCACATCCTCCTTTTAAGTCATATGCCACGGACGAGAAAAATTAAAAAGTTCTACACTCTAAATAGTTACCTTTTATCGCTGGCCACAATGGCCACTTTGGCTTTCTACTGGTTGATTGTCTCACTAGCTGACACAGTTGGTGGTGGTTGGGTTGGCCTTTGTGCGCGACGAGCAAATATTTTAGCCGTGTGTGTGTGCTAAATTGCCGTGATGACTCTTTTTCCCCCATTTAATTTATGTAGTCCAGTTTATATGTATTTACCTTTGCATAAAACGAGCACAAACGTGTTCCACTTTGTTTTTTTTGTATAGTAGCCGTACTTGCACATCAACAAAAACAAAAATAAAAAATACAATAAAATAAAAATACTTAAGAAACTGTTTATTGTTGTGACGCGCGCTCTTTGCGCTCTTTTAATGATGATCTCTGGCTGCGCGATAGGTGATCTCGTCGTCGTCGTCGTATTTATTTTCACTAGATAATTTTTATTGCTGTTCTCGATTTTATTTAATACAGTATATGTGTATGTGTGTGTATATGTAATCATGTAAGTAAGTATTTGCATTGCTGTCATTTTTCTCAATCACTATTAATGTCAAATGTTTATCGCTGTGCGTTTACATTTGCTGATTTCTGTTTTCTGTTTTCACTCTTCAACGAGTACTGCTTTTGTAGACTTGTGCTTCTATAGGGATCTGTGCCATGAGAAAGAATGCGGTTGCAAATAAATAGCCAACTCTATTATTTGAGAATAGTTGGTCAGAAAGCGTTAAGTCTCCAGCAATGAATTTGATGCAATAAAAAAGCGCAATAATTGTGTTTGTAATTAAGTAAGTGGGATTAGCAATCGGTACGAGGTAGTGGCAGAGAGATAGAGAGAGAGGTAGAGAGAGAGAGAGGGAGAGGGAGAGGACAGGGCGACAAAACGGCTGTTATTACTGAAGAGTTTTAATGTAGCTGCTGTAGTGAACTAATTTGATGACCTGTGAAAATTATACTTTTATTCCTATTAATGGCGAGTAAAGGGCCACCGTTACATTTAAGCAGTATGGAAATTAGTTTTTATTTTTTAACGAAGTTTTTTTACACAAAAGTTACATTTGATAAAATTGATAAAGATATGAGTAACTTTTCACATAATTTAAATTCAATTTTTTCATTACTAATCTTACAATAACAAATAATTTTTTTTACGATTTTTTGGTTTCAAAGTTTTACGAAATCGAAAAATCTTACAAAAAAATTTTAACGACTTTTTTTTTAAATCAGCTTTTTGGCTTCCAACTCACTCTTTGGCTTTTTGGCTTCAGTTTTACTCCTCTCGGGAGCATAGGGCCTCGACAAGACATTTGTCCTGCGTTGGTTACGTTAATCTATTTGATTTCTGACAGAGTAGGTGATTAACCTACCTTAGCCAAGTCTTAAGAAGCATTAAAAATCGAAAAAAAATTATCCAGAGATATCTCGAAAAGCATCATTTGAATTTTTTTAGCTGATTCTGTTACGAATCGCAATGTGCACCGAAAAACATCTCCGGAGATCCACTCGCGCAGCTAAGTTCCCGCTGTTTGTCAATAGATGTCGCCAGCAGTGTGTGCTAGTCGATTCTAACATAACCTAAACGTCATAAACCAAGCTTAGACATATGGTACACAAACTGCTTCGACACATTAGTGATTTTGTTTTGGTATCATTTACTTTTGGTTTTGTGCAAATGTCTGATTTTGTGCCGAATAATCGTCATTTGCGGGAAGTGTTGATTTTCCTCTTTCATTCGAAAAAAAAAGCGAAAAACGGTGGCTGAAGCACATCGAGAGCTACAAAAAGTTTATGGAGATGTTGCTTTAAGTGAAACAACGTGCCGAGATTGGTTCCGCAGCTTCAAAAACGGTGATTTTAATGTCGACGACCATCCGCGTGAAGGAAGGCCAAAAACCTTCGAAGACGCTGAAGCTGAATTGGAGGCATTGATCAATGAGGATCCATGTCAAACGCAAGAAGAGCTTGCTTCAGTATTAGGAGTTACCCGCTAATCCATTTCCAAGCGATTGCATGCTTTGGGAATGATTCAGAAAAAGGGGTATTGGGTTCATTATGAGTTGGAACTAAGGGATGGAACGACGTTCCCGTTTTTTCGCCTGTGAGCAAATGCTCCAGCGGCAAAAAAAGGAAGGGTTTTCTTCATCGCATCGTGACGGGTGATGAAAAATTAATTCACTACAGCAATCCAAAGAAAAGAAAGTCATGGGGACTGCCCGGTCATGCTTCTACGTCGGCGCCTCGGTCGAATATTCACGCTGCGAAAATTACGATATGTATTTGGTGGGACCAAGATGGTGTTATTTATTAGGAAGCCAAGCCCTTATTATGAACCATCACTGGGCGTCAGTATCGACTTCAATTGATGCGAATGAGCCGAGCACTGCGCGAGAAACGGCAGCAATACGCGAATAGGCATGAAAAAGTGATTCTAGAGCATAACAACGCTCGGTCTCACGTTGCCAAACCCGTTAAAACCTACCTGGAAACACTGAAATGGGTAGGATTTCCCCACCCGCCATATTCTCCAGATAGCGTTTTACCGCGACGATATACGAGATCTACCAGCGATGGGCAATACTTTCAAAGATTCATTTTTAACTATTTTTTTCAGAATAAAGTTGTATTTTCATAAAAAAAAAAACAGCGAGCACTTAGTTGCGCACCTTATAATAAAATATTTTTCAAATATTTCAGTATTATTTCGCAAATATTTCATTATTATATAGAAATTAACTGAACAAACGACACTACCTGCATAGCCAAAAAACAGGTTGTGTGAAAAAAATTTTCTTAAAAACATTCCTTTTTTTTGTCGAACTAACCTCAGTTAAGTAAATACCTACATTCGATCATTTTCGAACATTCAGCCTTCCGGAATTCGAATATATGTAAGTATGTCGCAATTCTTTCAAGAAAACATTTTTAACACTTCAGTCGAAGTTCAGTTTTTATACATTCAACGAACACGGAAGAGTTGCTTACCTGAAAAGATATATAAAAAAGAAGATATAAGTCAACTGAAACTTATTGTGGGAAAGAAAATTGTTTTATAAAATATTTTTTTGTGTTGTGCTCATTAATTAGTATTCATAATATTTTTATAAGTCTTCGCTCTCTCTCTCTCTCTCTCTCTCAATTCAGCAAATTCTTGTTGAACTTTTATCATTTACAAGTCAAATAAAAACAAAATCTACTGGATAAAGTCCAGCGTTGAACATTTTTCGAAACTTAAAGTAAAGAAATAATAAGTTTAAGATAAGAATTACGAAGAAAAACAAAAAATAACTGCATACAACAAAAAACTGTGGTGGCCTCAATTTATGGACGCATAAGGCCGGATTCACACTATGATGCCGGTCACGGTCCGCTCTCGGTCCAGTCTCGGTCCGGTAAAATATTCACAAACGAAAAACAATGACTGTATTCACACTATCCGTGCTGTTCAAGTTTCGGTACAGTCACACTCCAGCATCGATCAAGTTCGAAGAATATTTTGCTGGAGCGTGATCGAACTTGCCGCGACTTGTACTGATAGTGTGAATAACGTTGCGTTCTCGGTTCAGTCTTTCGACAATAGCAAAGGAGTGCAGATCGAAGTTTTTACTATGACAGCTGAAAAATCTTGGTCTTTTGAAAAAGGTAAGTAATTGCATACAGGATTTATGAATGAATCGCGACTGGACCGATGTAAGAACACAAATGTAGATGTCGAAAGATTTTACCGAACCGAGACTAGACCGAGAACGAACCGTGATCGGCACCATAGTGTGAATCTACCCTAAATGTTATTGCGGCATGACAATTGAAGAAAATAGTATAATTGCAAGCTTACATACGAGCACACATAACCGTATAAATATTTGCATATGACCAACTCAGCGAGCGAATTCTTATCACTCGTCGTATGCCAGCCCAGACGTAGCTGCGCCACTCAGATAGATAGGCGAGACAAAGGCAACCAACAGGGGAATACCATCGCCGCTGTGCAGGGGAAGCTGAGCGTTGTTGTGAGTGGCTGTTGAGTAAAACAGGAGCAACGATATGAATTCTTTGGGACAATAACAAGTACCTACATCGGCTTATCGCTGTCGTGCCAGGCACACAATACACTCGGCGCGGCGCAAGCTTCAAAGGGGCGCAGCAGCAGCTGTTGGTACTAGTAAAACGAAGATGATATAAAATGATGGGAGGCAAGGCGAATTTTTGCGCATAGCAAGGGAAGGAGAAGAAGAGTAGGAAGTCTCATGGAAACACACAAAGTGCAAGAAGTGTAGGCGAAAAAGTGGAATGTGTTGAGAAGAACGCGCAACCAAGCATTAGACAAAAAAAAGTGCGGCTAGTGGTGGGGTTGCAGTTGTTACTTGCCGAGCACGCCGTAGCGATAATAAGTCAAGCACACCCGCCGCTAATATGGCAAAAAAAATATTAAAAATATAAAAAAATAAAAAAAGAACGCCAACAACAAAAGTAACTGTTGCAGCATAGCTACGCAGCATTGCACAGATGTTTCTATGTATATATGCTGTGTATGCTGTTGTTGTCGCTGCATTACATTATAATTCCTTTGCCTTTGTTTTTGCGTAGTTAAATTTGCATTTACAGCAACGCAGTACGCGCTTATAGCCTCCAAGCAACCAGCCAGCCAACCAACCAACAACCAAGTAACCGCCCGTTGCCCTTCTCGCCAGAATCACACAACAACTACAACTTGTGCACATGTAAATAAATGCACGCGCAACGCGGCGAAACATCAAAGCTCGCAGCGATTTGTTTTTCATTTTAATTTTGCTGTTTTTGTTATGTATTTGTTGTAGTTGTTGTTAATTTAAATATGCAAACGCGTTTGAGGAAAAACACCAGATTATAAGTCTCAAGCAGAAATGAGTAAAACTAACAAGAACACAACAACAAAAACTGTTCACTGACAACAACAACAACAACAACTTGGCCAACAGCTGCAAGCAACAAGAAATCCATTAGGCGCATGCGCACCGCAATCGCTACGGGGGTAAGAAGTTGGCAGCAAGCCTTACCAGTACAAGGCACACAAGTGGCTTTAGACTTAAAACTAAATTAATGCGGCTTATCAACGCGGTTGTGGGTCAGATAGTCGCTGCTGCTGCTAGCGATACGCGGAATTGTTAATTACCCAGAAATTTTGTTACTCAAACTAAGGAAAATAATTGCATAAATTTGGCTAAATTAAAAAAGAGAAAAAAAAAAAAACAGATATATTAACCGGTATGCGTTTGACGGCGTACATAAAAGTCTTCCGAAATGCTAGTCCTTCCAATGGAGTCGCAAGATTATGTATATAATTGGCGCGTACACCCTTTTTGGGTGTTTGCCCGAACTCCTTCTGCTATTTGTGGTGTGCGTCTTGATGTTGTTCCACCAATGAAGGGATCTACAGTTCAAGCCGACTCCGAACGGCGGTTATTTTTTAAGAGGAGCTTTTTCACGACAGAAATGCACTTGGAGGTTTGCAATTAGAAACATTTTTTTTTACAACAAATGTGTCGTAGAACTCTCCCAAGGAAAGTTAGAACAATCTTCGTGGGGCATCAGTTTCTCTGAATTATGTTTCCACAACTGAAGCTACTAACTACCAATCGAGCTTTCACACTATTCATCAATGCTTATCGTATTCTATAAAATGTCAGTAGTCCGGTAGCTTGAATACCATCTCGTGTAATTTCGACCCATGTTGCGTAAACAAGTTCACTAGGTCCTACCTAGAAATACTGCACCAAGCGAGGATGTGCATTAACCAGTCACCACGGAGGTGACCTTAAAGTTTTTAAGAATACTGGAGTGCCTATCAGGTTTAACTCGTAGCTCAAGTCTATCGAGGGGTGTGCAGTCTTATGCTCTATTGCATTTTAAGACAACAAAGTGGAAGTTGCAAGTGGCTCAAAATTGTCGTTAATTTTTGATATTTTTTTTTGTTTTGCTGAGGTGTTGAGCATTTTCGTCCATATAAGAGACAGTTGTAGTAACAGAAAATATATTTTCTTATATTTACAAGAAAAAGAAAGAAAAAACAAGCACACTTTTTTACTTTTTTACTTATTTTTTAATTTTTTTATTGATTATTCAACTTCTGATTTCCCCCAAACAGCTGCATATGACATGGCCCATTATTGTTATTGAGGATTAAAATGTGATGGCGCAAATTTGCTGTTGCATCATCACAATACAACTGGAGTGCACTCGAAATGTGCCAACCAAATTGGAGCAAACAAAACGGAGGCAATAACAAACAGCAGAAGAAGAAACAGAGGGCATCACTGAAAAGCAGCAACAAACAATGCCAAGCAGAGATGCGAACGTGCGGCAGATACAATCAAACAATTAAGCACATCTGTATATGTGTATGTATGTAAACGCACGGCATATAACACACGGAACAGAAGAAGCAATACAATGCAAAGTATAATCGACGAATAAAAAATATTGAAAACGAAAATTCAATGCATCGCAGACAAATAGAGGTGGACAGGCACTAAAGTGAAGATATGGAAACAGTTGCAGCAGGGCTGCTCGTAGGCAGTTAAGACCAGCGTAGCCAACAGGCTTAACTCGCAAGAAAATGGAATAAAAAAACAACACAATTTTTTCGAAAGATCTTATAACAAAAGTGGGGATGCATTGTATGTAAATCTTAATAATTATGAGTTGGAAAAGGAAGTGAGCGGTGAAAAGGTGCGTCGCGTGTAGTGAATATACATTTTTTTTGTATTTTTTTTTTTATTATTATTATTTTTTTAATATTTTTATTTTTTTCTTTTTAATTATTCTTTTATTATCTTAGTTTTATTATCTTTTTTTTTTGATCATTTTTTTATCATTATTATTTTTTAATATTTTTACAAATTTTTTTTTTAATATTTTTATTTTTTTTTTTAATTTTTATTTTTAATTATTATTTTTTTTTAGTTTTTTTATTATTAATATTTTTTTAATATTTTCATAAATTTTTTTTCATTTTTTCATGTTTTTCTTTTAATATTTTTTTTTAATATTTTTATTTTTTATTTTTTTTTTTGTGATATGTTTATTTTATTTTTAATTTAATTTTTTATTGTTATTTTTAATAATTTTTTTTTGGTATTTTTAAAAATCTTTTTTTTTTTTGTTAATCTTTCTTTTTTTCATAATTCTTTTATTATGTTATTTTTATTATCTTGTTTGTTTGATCATTGTTTTTATTATTATTATTTTTTAATATTTCTACAAATTTTTTTTAAATATTTTTATTTTTTTTTTAATTATTATTATTTTTTTAATTTTTTTTGTTATTAATATTTTTTTAATTTTTTTTATTTTAATATCTTTTTAATATTTTTATAAATTTTTTTTCATTTTTTCATGTTTTTCTTTTAATATTTTTTTTAATATTTTTTTTTGTGATATGTTTATTTTATTTTTAATTTAATTTTTTATTGTTATATTATTTTTAATAATTTTTTTTTTTGGTATTTTAATTTTTTTGTTATTTTTTTGATTTTTGATAAAATTTTATTTCGGTAGTTTTAAAAATATTTTTTTTTGTGGTAATCTTTCTTTTTTTCATAATTCTTTTATTATGTTATTTTTATTATCTTGTTTGTTTGATCATTATTATTATTATTATTTTTTTAATATTTTTATTTTTTTTTTTTAATATTTTTTTTTTTCTTTTTAATATTTTTTGGATATTTTTATTTATTTTTTTGATATTGTTTTTGTAATTTTTTTTTATATTTTTAATTACATTTTTTTTTTTGTTACTTTTTATATTTGTTTTAATATTTTTGTTTTTTATTTTTTTAATATATATATATTTATAATTTTTATTATTATTATTTTTTTTTAATTTTTTGAGTGAATATAAATTTTTACTTTTGTAACTTTTACTTCTTTATTTGTGCTTCTTTTCTGTTAATTTTTATGTTTTTTTATTAATTTTTATTGTTGTACTTTTTTTCTTTTAGTAAATTTTTATTTGTTTTTGTTTCTTTTGGTAATTTTTTGAATTTTTTTTTGTTATTTTTTACGTTTTTTTTATATTTCGCTTTTATTTTTTTATAAGTATATTATTATTGTTTTCACTGGAGATCAATAATACATGTCAAATAACCACAATGTTATATAATTTGCTTATTCTTCTTAGAATAGATTGCAAATAAAAGTATTAAAAAAATAAATTTTTTTAATATTTTTAAATTTCTATTATCATTATTTATTATTATTATTATTTTATAATTATTTTTTGTTTTTTAATTTCAATCTTTTTTAATATTTTTTAATTTTTTTTTTTTAATTTTTATTTACTTTTGGTTTAGTTATATTTTTATAAATATATAATTTAGCTTATATTTATTGTTTCAATATTTTTATTTTTTTTTATTACTATTATATTTTTTTCAATATTAAATTGTTTTTATTTATTATTAAATATATATTTTTTTTTAACTTTTTTATTATTATAGTTTTTTAATACTTTTAGGACGTTGGTTCGAATCTCAGTGAAACACCAAAATAAAAAAACTTTGTTCTAATAGCGATCGCCCCTCGGCAGGCAATGATAAACCCCCGAATTTATGAAAAACTTCCTCATAAAAAAATATCTACCTTTCGGAGTCGGCTTAAAACTGTAGGTCGCTCCATTTGTGGAACCATATCAAGACGCGCGCCACAAATAGGAGAAGGAGCTCGGCCAAACAGCCATAGTATACCTACCTCCCAGTATATCGATAAGTTCGTGCGGTTTTACAACAGATGGCATAACTTGATTATTATTCCATCGATCCACATTTCCAAACATTCATTGGAGAGCTACTGTCGTAAGGCACAAACGTCAGTATAAGTTTTTTATTTGAAGCGTAAACAACAATATTTTTACCACACTTGAAAATGTCGAATTTCGTGCCAAATAATGTGTTTTTGCGGGGAAATTCTTCTTCATTATTTTAATATGAAGAAAAAAGCAGCCGAAAGTCATCGTATCTTGGTGGAAGTTTATGGTGAGCATGCTCTAGCTGAGCGAACGTGCCAGAAGTGGTTTGCACGCTTTAAAAGTGGTGATTTTGGCTTGGAAGACGAAGAACGCGAGGGTGCGCCGCCAAAGTTCATGGATACCGAATTGGAGGAATTGCTCGATCAAGATCCGGCTCAAACGCAAGAAGAGGTTGCAAAAACTTTGGGAGTTGATCAATCAACCATTTCCAAACGTTTAAAAGCCATGGGAATGATCCGAAAGGTAGGCCACATAGTTTTTATTAATATTTCCATTCTTTCTAAATTTTTTTCTCAATTTTTTTACAATTTATAATTTTTGTTTTTTAATATTTGTATATTTTTATTTAAGCATTTTCGCATCTTAATTGTTGCAATTAAATATTAATTTTTTACTTTATAATCTGCTAGTGATTGAAAACATTTCCAGGAATGAGGGCGTGTAGCGCAGTTAGTTGATAATAAATTTATTAATCACAATTTTGTACCAAGCGATTAAGCCGCCCACATCACAAAAGCTGAAATACATGCACTGCTGTAGCCAAGCAATCGAGCCATTATGTAAAATAAAATAAAATTGCCATTTTAGGTAAACAAAACGGTAGACCAATGGCTACTAATCAATGTACTCGTGCACTGTTCGCTTGTAAACCAATTTTTCACCACCTGATTTGCATACAACGCAGCAGCAACAGCGACTTGCAGAAATGAGTCAAGAAGTAGTTTCACGAGAATAAATAATAAAAATAAAAAAACGACTTCATATCTATTATAAAATTAATTCATTTGAAAAAAAAAAACAACAACAAAAAAGTTAAGGCAATCACAGCATAAACTTGACCACCCGCAATTATTTGAATTTGCTGCAATTTTTCAACACAACACAATTACTTATACAGCAACAATTGCAATTACAACGAGACAGCCTTTAATGGCAACAGCGAACGCAAAACAGCATTAGAGTTGGCAATAAAAAATACAAAAATAAAAGAAAAAAAATGGTATGAATGAAGAAATAAAAAAAATAAAATAAAAAAAAAAAATGTTTAAATAAAAAAAAAAATACTAAAAAATATAAAAAAGAAAGTAAAAAAATATAATAATAGAAACTGATCAGAAAGCCAGTTAAAGTCGCTATTCACACTTAACATAAAGCAGATAAAAATAATGTATAAAAAATAAGAAGTGGAAAAACAAAAACAATCTAAATTCAGCTAATAACGCGCGCCTTGTCTTCTATTTACAGGATCGTTATTTGTAACAGAACCCCAAGCCTTGCGGTCCCTTGCATAATAGAGGCGGCATTCCTCGTGAAATTTATTTAAAGCTGGCTTTTTTTTTGTAATTTTGATGTGGCGCCTTTTAGAATATCCCTTCGAACAGTGGATTTGCTGGCCGCAAGATTTGACATTTCTTTAATTTTTCTTGTTGGAAAGGTGGAATTTGATTCAATCCTAAGAATTTTGCGGATTTTCTTCGCGGGCTAAAGCCATGCTGTTCTGCCTTTGCAGTTGTTCCGAAAGAAGCCATCTTTACGTTTCAAGTAAAGATACACAACGTTTGGACTTCGACCTAGCTTTTTGGCAATTCGGCGATTTGAAAGTCCCTCTGAGGTTCAGATATCGATTTGTCCTTCTTCGCGATCTTGCAAACGATTTACTTTCCCATTTTATTAGAATTAAGAAGTTTTTAACTAAATCCAACAATTGCTTAAATTGCTAACTGAGCGCCTCTATTCAAGGGAAACAATAAATCAGGCACAATATTACAGCTGCTGAAGTTGTACTGCTGCGAAATATCGTTAGAGGGAATAATATTTTGATGCATGTTTTGGTTTTCGAGTAAACTACAGTCTTCACTTGAATTATCAGAAACCCTTGTGTTACAAATAGCCTTGCGATCGAATAAGTTTGCTTTTCTTCCGTAAAAACTATTGCCTCCAATCAAGTGAACCGGACTGTATAATATCCTTGGCTTACTTATCTCTATGCTACTTCAAGAATGCACTAAAACGCAGAAACCACATAAGAGTCGCCGGAAATCCAAGGTATCACTGAGAGGTTTTTGGGCACAGAGCGCACCCTTAGTGACCCAGGTGGAAAACTCCACATTTCAGTAGAAGTAATCTGCGTAATTTAAATTTTCTTTTTTTTGCGATCAAATGCATCTGTCCTTCTTGATTTTTCCCTTTCATATTCTTCGAGTAATCCTTCGGAGTAATGATTTTTTCTTTCTAGAGCGAGTTAAAACTATTTATACAATACTTCTCATGCCCCAATTTTGAGAGCTTTAACAGAAGCTAACTTATTCTCGGCCATCGTAGCCGAATGGATTGGTGCGTAACTTCTATTCGGAATTCAGAAAGAACAGAAAGAACGTAGGTTGAATGTCGGTGAAACACCAAAATGAAGAAAAAGTTTTTTCTAATAGCGGTCACCCCTCGGCGGGCTGTTTATTTCTAGAGTTTTAGTTAAATATTCAAAACATAATTTTTGTCCAAGCACAGCAATCACTTCTAGCAATCAGCTCTAGGCAAACTTGAACGCCTGTAGAGGAGATGCACCACTGCTTCTTTTGCTCCAGGGGAGTTACAGCTAGAGAAGGAGTTGTGCTTAAGGGGGGAAGCTGGTCTAGAATTTTGAAAAAATCTAAAAATTTTTTTTTGTCTTAAAAGGTGCTTTAGGGTCTTAGAAATAATATACCAAATGAGGAATGCCAGCAAAAATGTCTAAATGCCCAAATTTTTCATTCGACGGCAGTGCCTCGCAGGTATGCCCCGAACGCTACTTACAACTTTAAACGCGTTTTTCTCGAAATCACTTTTTTTAAACTGGCCGAAGACATAACTCGAACAAATCTTTACCGATTCTTACGAAATTTTGACAATACATTCGAAATACCTTTCTCCGGAGACGTACGTAGGATTTTTTATTTATATTACATAGTTTTTTTTTTAATCAACAATTTTATGTCGTTCTTTATAGTGAAAATTGTAACTTTTTGTTCAAACGTGCACCATTTCGCGAAAAAACAAAATATGGAAAAAATCCTACGTACGTCTCTTTCTGTTGTTATATAGAAACTAAAAAAAATTTATTTTTTGATCCAGGACAAAAATTAAGGAGTTTACGTCTTCGGCAATGGACCCACTAGAAAAAAAAGGCGCCTTAGGAGAACTGCTGGACAGCGGCCATTTTGAAATTAATTCAGACGAAAAATTTTGTATTTGTACCATGAAAGCTATATTATTAAACCTATTTCACAAATTTTCGATTGATTCCTTTGTTGAGTCAAAATAAATTCATAAAATATGCCCATTTTTTGCGCTCTAGACCAGCTTCCCCCCTTAAATAAGTCTGGCTGCGTGGGCTTTACCGATGCATATCCCGGGATTTATAAAGCATATGCATGCTTCGGGATCCCGGTATTTTTATGGTCCCGGATATTTTGGGACCCCGAAAATTTAATATGTGGAATTCGAAAAAGTAAAAACTTGTTTCTTTATGCTCCCAGAAATTTCGGGATCCCGAAAATTTAATATATGGAATTGGAAAAAGTAAAAACTTGTTTATTGCCAAATTTGATTTTCATAAAAACTTTTCAATTTCCAAGAAACGAGTTTTAATTTTCTAATATAGGTACTGCATCAACTGCTGAGAAAAGTTGAACTACTTTGCAATGGTGGAGATAGATGTCACCGTCTTCAAACGGTTTATGACTGACTATACTTTGACAGTTCAGCAGACAAGGATCTGTGAGTTTTAAAATCAATTTATCTTAAATTTTGGAAGGTTTTATTTCATGGTATCCTTAAATGCTAACAGTTATTTCTAATCATATTAAAAAAGTTATGTTCTAAGACGAGTCCCAGGATCTCTGGAATACTTTAAAAATATCCCGTAATCGGGATCAAAAGTCCCAGGATTCCAGGATTAGTTTAAAAATATCCCGAAATCACGGGATCAAAATTTTCCACTAATATTGGCATCCCGAGCGAGCAACCAATATCTCATGAAAACAGCGGTTAGTGGGTATAAATCCTTCCTTCCACTCACTGATGATAGTTAAGGAACGTATGGCGCGATAGAAGACCACAGACACTTGTGCATCCTTCCGAATACAATCCTACAAGCTCAGTCTGTGTTAAAAGATCCAAAATCGGATGCAACTCTGAGCAACAAGAACCTCTCTCGACGCTGAGATATTAAGAACTGAGCCAATCCGGGCCAGTTCATCAGCCATTTCGTTAAGATGAATTTTGAAGGACACACAAATCTCGTACTCCCTGTAAATGATTTAAAAGGCTAAATGTCACTATTATTGTCCCTTTATAGATGCTAGGTTGCCCAAAAAGGCGATAACACCAAGCCCACTTTAGAATTTCCGAGACTAAAACTACATATTTTATATACCTTTAAAATCACAAGCGCTTCCGACTGAAAAATACTCACAGAATCTGCTAGTCGTATAGACCTCCTCTCGATGCGAAATTCTTCAAAATAGATTTCTACAACTACTCAAAGGTGATTTTTATAGCCATCCGTGTAAATAGACGCTCCGATTTGTTGCATAAATAACATCTCCTTCCAATACTCTCTACTACTTCAAGTCTAAAGTTTTAACGTTCCTGTTGAAGATATTCTAAGGTAGATGTGATCCGGTTTCTGGGTCACTGAAGGCGTTTAGAATACAGCGTACTCTTTCTTAAGCGGGCACCTAAGGCACCGAAATTGTGTCCGCTTATGAGAGAAGTGCAAAAAAAATTAATAATATGCTGTGAGAGAGTTGTCCGCTCGATGGGGAAAAAATTAAAATTGGTGTTAATGATTTGTGGTACTGAAAAAAGTGTCCGCTGAGAAAGGTGTCCGTTAGGAGAGAGTACACTGTACATCCATATCGAATGTGTTTTTCGCTGAGGAGAATAAAATCTCTACGACCAAAACCAAAAACAAATTCCAATCAAAAGCATAAAAATATCAATACTGCTCGTTGATTGGTCGGACAACAGCTTCTGTGTTGAGTGCTGCAAACTGCGAGAGCCCTTTTGTGAGAGCATTGTTTTTTTTTTTTTGCTTTGCCTTTGTAACTGTAAAACGGTGTGATGGCGATAACAACCAGTTACTTGTCTTTCATTCACATTCATTATAAATCTCAAAGTTCGGCCTCATTCCGTCAAAGTTTAATGTGTCACATTGTTATTATTTTCTAGATACTTTCATTTCTACTTATTTACCATTAGACTACCTAGAAAACCATATCCTTGGAAATTAGAGTACAAACAAAAATCGTATAAAAATCAACAAAAAATTGTGCTAAAAATGTCAGTAAGCGCATAATTTAACATAAACTCAAATTCAGGCAAAATTTCCCAACAAAAGCAAGCAAATGAACTTCTGCCATGAATTTGTGGCCAGAGGCCACAGTCATCAACTTTGAAAGCTGCTGTGCAACAACTCAAATTACAGTCGTGTGCAAATTTATAACTTTATCTGTGAATTTTCACAACTTTCCGATTTTCACATGCAAGCAAAATTGCAAAGAAACAAAAAAAAATTATAAAAAGTAAGACAAACTGAACATTAAAGCAGTAAAAAGCAAAATGGATGTTTGGCCACTCAGTCAATCGTAGCGAAGGAAGCATTTACACATTTTTCGTTGTTTTTTTTTTATTTAATTTTTATTGATTATTTTTTGTTATTTGCTTTTTTATTTGCAGCACAAAAAACACTGATTTCTTTCGGCACAGCAAGAAAAATATTTTGCATTAACTTCCCGAGTTTGGGTCAGCGCATTGCCGGTGGGGTCCTTGTCAGTAGTTCACAACTGAATAGTAACCAAATTCAACTCCACGCTTCGCGCATTTGCGTCTCATTTTCCGCACAACTTCGATGACTTATGAGTGGTGTTTGTTGCAGCCGCGTTACTGTGTGATCAGCTACTCGTCAAGCGTTTTCATTTTCTTCAACGGCACAACACAACAACAGCCAACTTGGACGTGGCAAAATCATTTTGGCACTTTTTCGCGTCACGCTTGAAGTGGCCAAGTAAAAGCGAATGTGCGAATATTTTGTGTGGAGTCACTTCAACTTGAATTTCACAGTCAACCAATCATACATTCAACAGCATACAAATAGACAGACAGACAGACAGACAGACAGTTAGTGAGTCAGTAGTGAAATTTTAGCTGCCAAGCGCATAAAAAACGAAATGAAATTTGCAAAGGCATGGAAGACAATCTGCCCATTGATGGCAAACTTAACCAGTTAGCCCAATCGGTCCGAGAGCAACAATTCAGCTGCCACATCTATCTAACGATCGCCACCGTCATTTACACTGTGATCCACCGACACAGCCTCCACCATTGCCTTTCGCCGACGGATCTTGATAGTTTCTGGTCTTGTAGTTTCCACTTTTTAGCAAAACAAACACCAAACCACACAAATCACCGCGAAAATTGGCGTGAAGTTTATGGCGAGACGTGGAAATTTTTTCTGCTACCGCTGCTAGCCAAAATTCCTTTTAAATGTGTGCATATAAATTGTCTGGCTCACGCCTACTGCGCTGCTCGGTGGGCTATTTGAATTGTAATAAATTCGTATGCGCATTGGGTCGTGTACACTTCATTTTGTAGTCATACCGATAATCACATAAAAACTGAAGTTTTCATATCCCAGCAAAAATTTACGCTTCAGATATATTGGAGATAGCGACAAACTTCCTCAAATTCAATTCAATCTAGCGCTGTGGGCATAAAATATAATGTGAAATATCGGCAGTATACCTAGTGCGATTTTGGAAACAAACAATTATTACTAATTGCAAATTTTCATTTCAAATGGTGTTAATTTTTGTAAGCACTTGCTCCGGAGAGCTCTACACTACAATTGTAGACACAAGAGAGTGGCGCTTACAAACTCGCGTGAGAGCTTACATTCCAAAGTTACTTTTAAATTGTCAGCGTTAATGATATACTAAAGTTTGCACTAAAATCAACATAAAATAGCTAGTGTTTGCAACATAGAAGCCCATATTTCTGTATTATATGGCATTTACTTAAACCAGTGCATTTTTAGGGAGAAAAAATCAATAATAATCGGAAAATTTTGTTATAAAACAGCGTTATTTTTTGTAAGCACTGCCACAGAGCGCTCTACACTATAGTTTAATACACAAATTTTTTGAACTAGCGCACTTTCGCAAAAAAAAATTAATACTAATAGCAAAATTTGGTTATAAAACAGCGTTATTTTTTGTAAGCATTCGTGGCAGAAGGATCTGCACTACAGTTTTATACACCAGAACGTGATGCCTACAAATTCACGCGAGCGCTTACATTCAAAAGTTACTTAGATATTGTCAGCGCCAATAATTAATTAAAAATTTCTTTAAAATCAACATACAGCAAATAGTGCTTACAACATAAAAGCGCATATTTCCGCAAAACATGGAATTTATTTGAACTAGCGCGTTTTCGAAGAAATAATAGAAACTAATTGCAAAGTATTTATATAAAGTAGTGTTAATTTTTGTAAGCACTTGTCGCAAAACGCTCTGCGCTACAGATTTATACACAAGAGAGTGATGCTTACAAATTCGCGCAAGTGCTCACATTACTTAGAAATTGTCAGCGTTATTAATATATTAAGAATTACATTAAAATTAGCATAAAACAAATAGCGCTTACAACGAAATATGGAAATTTTTTTTAACTAGCGCGTTTTCGTAGAAATACGCGTTAAAGTTTGTAAGCACTTGTCGCAAAACGTTTCGCTCCTTGATTTGAAATGTATTCAAGTGATGCTTACAAATTTGCGCATGGGCTTACAAATAAAGTTATAAAACTTACAAAAAACTTGCAAGCATTGTACCATTTCGAAAACTAATTTCATATATCTGTCCGTGCTTTCAAAAAATTAGCATAAATTTCCTACAAAATTTGGGATTTTGTTCACTGGGCTTGTAACTGACAAACGAGACTCTAAGGAGTCTGTGTAAGAGCACAAGGCGAGGGCGCGAAATGCGTGAAATCGCAATCGAATTTAATCAAATGTTATTGCAAATAAGGCAACAAAATTGCCAAAATAAAAACAAGCTAAAAAAAAAGCAACGAAAAATCTCAAATCACAAAATATTGAAAGCAAAATTGCCGATTTAACAGAGCGCAAAACGGTTTCCGTGTTGCATGCAGCGACCAATCAGTTTTTAATTTTTTGCAATTTTTTTTTATTTTTTCCCTCTCTTTCTCTGTGTGGCTTTTTGTTTTTGCAACGCTTTTAATTTCGAAATTTATTGCACATAAATTGAACAAAAAACTTTCGTGTAATATGGGCCAATCATGCAACACCAATAACTCGCCGCAAACTTCGGCATTGTGGCAGGCTGCGCACCAGTGCGGACCTTCATGCCAAAACGATATAACAGCAGTAAAGACTCAAAAGCCAACTCACAGCGATAATTAACCGAGTTATGCTGCGTTGCAGCATTTGTTTTCGTGCACAAATTTGTCTTTTCTTTGAATGGTTCGAAAAGTGAATTTATAGCTGCTGCGCTACCTTTTACTGTTTGTTGTTGCTTTTTATTTTGTAGTTACATACCACACTTCAAGTATTGTTAAGCTGTTAATTTACAATTAGAGTAGATAAATATTCGCTGTAGACACTTTGGAATGGATTTTTATTATTGAGTGGGAATTTTTATGGCCAATTGGGCATTACATTCATTAAAGTATGTTTGACTATGTTACAGTTTGTGTTTACACAAATATCTGTGTTTAATAGGGAATTTTGTGAGCGGTTTAAGTTATTTCCAGTATATAAATTAAAAGGAAAAACTCTAAATTTTGTAAGCACTAATTGTAGCGAACAGTTAAGTGTATGCAGAGGTGTTTGGAAATAGTGCTTACAAAAATTTAAGTCGGTTAAGATACTAAATCTTTTTATTTTACCGGAAATCTACTGTGGGAAAAGTAAATTACTGGGTCCTTGATGCTTTTGGAACAGGCGCTTACAAATTTTGGCGATTGCTTACAATAAAAAAATAAGAAAAATATTTTAGGCTTAATAAACAATAATTATGAATTACTAGGATTTTGTGGGAAGCACTTAGTTAAAAAAAATATATGTGAAAACTAAATAAAACGCTAAATAAAATCACGTGAATGCCACATTTTGCAAGACAGAATCTTAACGGAACCCATACAAACTGAACCCGGTGTGAGGCACGGGTGCATCACATCACCTCTTCTTTCACTGGTCGTCATTGATGGAATTCTACCCACTTCAATCTATACTAATATTATAAAGAGGAAAACTTTGTTTGTTTGTTTGTTTGTTTGTTTGTTTGTAACGAATAGGCTCAAAAACTACTGGACCGATTTTAAAAATTCTTTCACCATTCGAAAACTACATTATCCACGAGTAACATGGATTACATTTTATTTTGGAAAAAAATAGGGTTCCGTAAGATATTTGGATTTTTCGGACACAAACTGAAAAAAATTTTATATATAAAATAAAATCAACTTTTTGTGTGTGTTCGCTAACCGGCCGTGTCTGCACCGAATTAAACCAAACTTACACACATTGTTAAGAAGGTATTGAAGATGGTTTCCGTATAGTTTGGGTACCTATTGGTGGATAGGGCTCGAGATATAGGTCAAAACGTGGACCCGGGTAACCTTCGGATGTGTATGTACAATATGGGTATCAAATTGAAGCTGTTGGTGAATGCTTTAGTACAGAGTATTTTTCATGCCGCTCCGTGACTGGGGTCTCGAGATATAGGTCAAAACTTGGACCCGGGTAACCTTTGGTTGTGTATGTACAATATGGATATCAAATGAAAGCTGTTGATAAGTGCTTTAATACGGGATAATTTTCATACCTATTGATGACTAGGGTCTGGAAATATATGCCAAAACGTGGACCCGCCGTGTCTTTGCACCGAATTAAACCAAACTTACACACATTGTTAAGGAGGTATTGAAGATGGTTTCCGTATAGTTTGGATACCTATTGGTAGATAGGGTCTCGAGATATAGGTCAAAACGTGGACCCGGGTAACCTTCGGATGTGTATGTACAATATGGGTATCAAATGGAAGCTGTTGGTGAATGCTTTAATACGGGGTAATTTTCATACTTATTGATGACTAGGGTCTCGAAATATATGCCAAAACGTGGACCCGCCGTGTCTTTGCACCGAATTAAACCAAACTTATGCACATTGTTAAGTAAGTATTGAAAATGGGTTTCGTAAAGTTTGGTTGTAATTCGGAGCAGTGGCAACGGGTACAGCGTTCTTTTGAGCCAGCCATAATGTCGCTTACTTTTTTAACGCTTGGGGCGGAACTGAACTGTCAAATTGACAGTGTGAGTTACAATGTGTCAATATTTCATTCTGATTTGGATGCCATAAGGAAAAAACGTAAGTGCAACATGTAAAAATTGTTTGTGAATTTTTTTGGAGTGGATTTTGGAACAGTGAATAATTTCTTACGAAATTTGAGAATTTAATGTGAAATCCGAATGAAATTATGTGTTCGTGGAAAAAACATTTTTTTTCGTTTTTTTTTTTTTGAAAAATATAAATGGATAATGGTTAAAAAAGCTCCAATGCTTAATAAAACATATAAATTGAAACGAAAAATTCATGGATGATCAGGAAAAAAGACGATTGTTTATTCATATGCGTTGATTTGAAATTTAAAAACAATCTTCTTTTTTCCTGATTTTCAATTTATATTTTATATTTACTCAAAAACAAATAGAAAAACAAAAAATATTGTTTATGCCAAAGCGCTTGAATAAAGAATAAAGAAAGAAATAATATGAAAACCATATCTTTTCTGTTCTAAACCATATCTATTCTATTTTAGTGTGCCCAGCGAAGGGGGCCGGGTTTGCTAGTTTATTAATAAAACTAATTTTTCTTGTCCGATTGGTTTTAGATGAATTTGCAAGGACTTGTGATGTTCACCGCAAGGGACTTCTGGAGAAACGGGCTTCACACATACAGCGATAACTTTTGCAATTATTAATTTTTTTTTTTTGAAATTTTGGTGAAGTCAAGTCAAAACATGATGTTTTTATGCTATGTTTTTATTTTTGTTAAATAAATTAATTAAGTAGCAAAAAAAAATTCGTGAAAATCATCATTTTTTCGGGCCTCTGACTACCCCTAACCCCTTAAAACTGTTCGTAGCACCGCCTATTTTGCAAAATCTATATAGCTGCACACGCGAGTGAGGGGGTCCACTTGGGAACAGAAAGAAAAACTCCAAACAGATGGAAAAAGGAATTAGGGGATGATGACCAACAGTGGCTAAATACTTTCGTATTAGCCGCTTCAAGCTACTGATGAAATTAACCAAGTGATGGACATTTAAACCCGCAATAGTGAAAAATTGAGAGCCCAGATGTCTAAATTTTTGTTTAAATAAAGCAGGGCAGCTGATAAGAAGATGCTGAGATGATTCGATCTCATCTTCCAGACAGTTTCTGCACAAAGGAATTGAAGCAATCCCAAGTCTCACCGCATGGAAACCTAACGGACAATGTCCGGTAAGGATACCTACCAAATTCGAGAGCTGGGGCTTTGTTAGCCGTAGGAGTTCCCTCGAGCGCACCGAACTACTTGTGTTGCATTTATTTTTTTATAAATTTTAGTAATTTTTTGTTTTGTTCGTTTTTAAAAATTGCCGTTATTTGGTAGGTGGATAGTTATTGACCAATTTCCTCTATTCAATTCAAAATCAATTCAAAGTAAAAAATGTGTGAAAATACTATGAAGTTAAGAATCAATTTACTTTTGCTCGATATGACCAACTTTTGCCTTGACCATGGCCGTGGGGCTTGCAGGTATTTTGGCAACCGATGACTCAAAGCCTCGTATGAACGGTCGGTCAAATAAACTCTATCCTTTTGGGAATTTACGAATTGCTCAATTTGAAAAAGTTCTCTTCAGAAAATACAATGTTCGGAAATTGACCGCTTTCGGCCAAGCGAAGCAACTATTTCGCTAGCTCAAGTCTGACTTGTTGCTGCTTTGGTGGGAGATCATGCGCCCTTTGGATCTTGTAAGGCTTGACATTGAGATAAATTTTCAGTATGCGGCGGACGCTACGGTCAGATATTTTCAGTTCTTCCGCCATTTGATTGGTCGCCACTTCTTCACTTTCCATTTGACGTTACGTTGCAGTCTTTTGATGACCACCTCCATGACGTTTCGCGACGCTACCAGTATCATAGTAACGAGTAATGGGGCGTTAACCAAAACTTTATTTACTTACACTTACTGAGGTGATCGAGCTCACGAACAATCCCTGGTTGTGGACTCTGGACTGTCATTTCGCCAACTAACAGACAGCGAGCGGCCTGAAGTTGGTTAAACTTCGAATGCCGGACCCTGTATTTATCATAGTACAGCGTTGTATTGCATATATATTTTGGTATATATTTTGTTTGCTGGCAATTCCCAATGGTTTCAAAATTAATTGCTCAATCTTTTATTCAAGTTTCTCTTCACTTTCAATCGCTAACGAAAATACTTAAGGCACATTTACTAAATGCAGAAATAAATGTTTGCACTTTTTTGATTTTGTCACGCAAGTTCATTACGCATGACAATTGCAATTCGCTCGTGGTTAATATAGAAAGAAGGACATTAATGTGGCACCCTATTTTCCATCCAAATATTTCATCTTGAAAATTTAGATTTTGCCGCCGATATAGCACCGCTCTCACAGCGCAGATCAGACATGCCAAGCAACTTGAAAGACCTTGTAAGGCAACCTAACACTCCTGGACTCTTCTTCATTTTTTAGTGGATTGGAAAGCTACAAAAAGGCACCCGAACCACATTTTAGTTTAACTTGTCTTGAAAATCAGCTTGAATTTTGTAAGCCCTAATTACAATCGTAGCTTCTGCGTTCTAAAAAGCATTGTAAACTAGTGCTTACAAGAAATGTGTCCTCATTTTCGAACCAAAATCATTTAAATTTTGAAAGTGTCTGATATAAAACAAAGTCTGTGCCTGTCGGAAGCATATAAAAGAAGCGTTTACAAAATGAACACAGCTCTTACAAAAAAAGAAATAAAATAAAAAATAAGTTAATAAAAAAATAAAATAAAAAATAAATAAATAAAAATATACAATAATAAAAAAAAAATCAATAAAAAAAAACAAATAAATAAATAAAAAACAATAATACAAAAATTAAATTTCTTTTTATAGTTGAATTTTCGTGCATTTTGAAATAGATGGTTGTTTTTTAATTCCTTTTTACATTTGCATGCATTTAAAACTGTGAAATAAATAGTTTTATGTGATTTTTTCATTTTTTAGTGCACTAGTGAGCTGCAAAAAAGCGCACGAACAACATTTTAGGTTAACTTATCTTAAAAAATTACTTAAATTTTGTAAGCCCTAATTACAAACGTAGTTCTGCGTTCTACAAAGCATTGAAATCTAGTGCTTACAAAAATGTGTGCTCATTTACGAAGCAAAATCATTTAAATTTTGAAAGCGTTTGATTTAAAATAAAGTATATGCCTGTCGGAAACATAGAAAAGAAGCGCTTACAAAATGCATACAGCGCTTACAAAAAAAAAAAAACTAAAAAAATAAAATAAAAAAATAAAAAAATTGAAATTTCTACATTCGCGTTTGCATGCATTTAAATCTGCGAAATAAATAGTTTTTTAAGTTTCTTTTTACCTTTGCATGCATTTAAATTGGCGAAATAAATACTTTTACGTGATTTTTTAATTTCTACATATTCTGCCAATATATCAATAATAAATACGCCCACTACGAACTGTAGTACTATAAAAAACACCTCCACTTACTGAAAAGTACGAGTAACGCAAACAGCCCGTAGCTTAACCCAAGCCGTGGGATTAGCAACGATTTGTTTCGGGTTCAACAATCCAAAAAGAATTAATAAAAATCAAACAAACAAACATTTCCAATCGCACATTACCCAAATGGGCATATCTAATGCGGAACAAATGCGCTGAATGGTGTGCACTAGCTTCAAATCAGCTCCTTTACCGCTGAGCCAACATTGCGCCACTATTTAGAAAAACGATTTGTAGGCATGCGCGGCGGCAACGGCAATTTTCCTAGGCGGCGACAATAAAAGAGTCACCCGCGCATATTTCTACGTAAGTACTTGAGTTACTATGTATGTATGCGTGTAGTTTGTATGAACAATCGTGCATGCACATACGCACACAGAAACATTTGCTAACGTTTATAAGGCGCTGGTACATTTGTGACAATCGACAGCTGCCGATCGACGACGACATGGATTGATTGTCAGCGGCATAGCAGTGACATGAATGCGTTGGAAATGGAATTGATTCGAAAGCGCAAGCTTGCGCACAAACGCAATTACACTCGCGGTACCCGCATGCACTTAGAACGTTTAAGTGAATTGTAATTTTTTTTTCTATTCGGTTCAATACTTTTCCATTTTTTTTTGTTTGTTTTTTAAGTGTGTTCAATTGTCATTTGAGTCACTCGATTTTGATTTATTATTATTGCCATTTTAATAAATAAACTAGCAGCAATACAACCCCCAACGCGGGCGGCGGCGGGTTCAACACTAAACATGCGCATGTGCGCACGCCACCTTATTTGTAACACTTCACTCGCTCGCTGCAGAGCTGCATGACGAGCCGCACAAACAACCAACAACAACCAGTGGCTGTGCATGCTAACTTTGTCGTTTTCATTACAAAAGTAATTATATTTAATTTGACATTTACCCGCATCGACGATTGCCCGAGCAATTATACCTGTTCAAGGAAGACAGATGAATGTGATTAGGGCTTATATAGAGTAGTTTTTTGTATGGAGATATCGTATATCATATTAATGTGTGTGTGTGTGTATATATATATGGGCGAAGGGACGGCGGTAAGTGCGTTCAAATTAGATTTACCTTTAACGGTATAAGACGACATGTAAAATGTTGAATGAGTGAATTGAGAAAAAAAAAATTATATATAAATGAGTGCATAACGTCACATTGCTGCCTTATATGCGCATTTGTATGCCTATTGAACAGTAAAGTAACCCCGAACTCTCTTTTGATTTTTTTATTTATTTGCATATTCAGGCTAAGAAACAATCATTTCTTACAGACTAATTAAGAATTAGACTTAAATTAGGGCAAAGTATTTAGAATATTAGCAAAAATTGTTTTATACAAAGAAAAATCATCAAAAAAGTGAGGGAGCGATTTGAGTAAAATCCCCGATGAAGTGCCAATCAAATGGCGAAAGAACTGAAAGTATCTGACCGTAGCATCCGCCGCATATTGAAAAATGATCTCAAAGTCAAGCCTTACAAGATCCAAAAGGCGCATGATCTCACACCACAGCAGCAACAAGTCAGACTTGAGAGAGCGAAGGAGTTGCTTCGCTTAACCGAAAGCGATAAATTTCCGAACATCGTGTTTTCTGATGAAAAAATTTTTCAAATTGAGCAATTCGTAAACTCCCAAAACGATAGGGTTTATTTGACCGAACGTTCATACGAGAATTTGAGTCAGAAATTGGGATTGGATTTGGGCCGCTGTAACCGCAGATGGGCGCTCTCCAGTCGTTTTCATCGAGCCTGACGTCCAGGTAAATTCGAAATATTATCGGGAAAGTATTCTGGAGGCTGCTTTGAAGCCGTGGGCAGACTAACATTTCGTTGGCAGACCATGGACGCTTCAACAGGACTCGGCACCGTCTCACAAAGCTCGAGTGAACTAAGAAAGGCTAAAAAACAACGTTCCGAACTTCATAACACACAATGACTCTCAAATTCACCAGACGCGAATTCGATGGATTATTCTCTTTGGACCATTATGGAGAGCAAGGTCCGAACTACAGAATTCACCAGTCTCGAGACGCTGAAAAGTCACATTTGGGCAGCTTGCGATTCGTTTCTGGACCGTCACAAGACCATAGTCTAGACAACAGGTGTTCATATCGAGCAAAAATAAATCGATTCTTAATTTTGTATTATTTTCACACATTTTTTACTTTGAATTGAATAAAAGTCATTTTTCAAACTAAATGTATGGTATTTTTAGTTGGCTACACTTCGAGTGCCGGACCCTGTACAGCAATGGACCCAAAATGCTACCTTTTGGTACTCCAGAGGTGGCGAAAAAAGGTGCAGAGTGAACAACATCGAGTGTGACAACTCACCGCTTTCGGCTCAAATAGGATTTAAGCCATTGCAGAAAAGTAGAATGAAATCCCAGGCAAGCGAGCTTGTCGAACCATTCCCTGTGTGAAACTTTGTCGAAGGTTTTAGAAAAGTCGGTGTAAATGCAATCAACTTGGCACCCAGAAGAGAATGCTGAGCTACAATACTCACTAAAGACAGCCAGATTTGTAAGTGTAGAAGGAGCCGATGCAAATCCGTGTTGATTCGGGCAAATCGAACTCTTGACTGAAAAATATATTTTATCTTTAAGGACGCATTCAAAAAGCTTAGATACTTCAGTGAGCTTCGTGATAGGTCTAAAATTACATACATCACTTTTATTGGCGCTTTCGAATATAACGGTTATAGAAGCGTGTGCCCAAACAACAGTGAATTTTCCCCAGGAGATAATGACTTATTGAAATTAATTTTAGCGGAGCCACCAGAGCAGGACAATTTTTAAATAAAATAGTCGAAAGACCATCAAAGTCAGTTTGAGTGGAGTTTTTTTGAGTTTTGCGCTCCCAGTTATTATATCCTCAGCTGAGTAGATCCAGAAAGTGAACCAAAACCGAATGGTGTAAGCTTATAAAATGAACATTTATTGTGGTAAACAGCATCATCAGAAACGTAGTTTGTAGAAATGAAATTATCTTTTGAAATCATTTGTTGGCGAATTATAAAAAAGGTTTCTTCCACTCCCGCGCTGTACTTAGTGATCTCAAGCCCACACTTAAGTGGTCAGTGAATCGCATCCCATGTTTGTGGTCGCCTGCTTTGTACTCCTTAAAATCTAATCTGACTTATGAAACAAAAAAACATCGATTTATAAATAAGATGACGCAAAGCTAAAAACTGATATTGAAATTTTTAATTCCGCTGATAAAAAAAATTCCTGCCAAATACAAAAAGGCATGAGAAAATGGATAAATACAAAATTATATGATAGATTAAGATGTATATAAGATTATAATTTTGTAATAGCGCGTCTAATAGCTTTTAGAAGTTCTACAAAGTTGCACTTACAAAATTCAGTCGCGCTAACAAACTACAAACATGCGCAGAATTTGTAAGCAAACACCTAATTACAATAATTGCATTGAAACCATCACAAAATGTTTGTTGCTTATAAAATTCAGCAGCGCTTACTAATGACAACTTGCACAAAAATTGTAAGCGAACCACTGTTTACAATAACCACATTAAAAGCACCAAAAACAATTAATTGCTTACAAAATTCAGCACATGCTGGCAAAAAAAACTTGCGTAGATTTTGTAAGCAACTAAATGATTGCAATAACTGCATTAACTGCAGTATACAGATAAGGTTGCTTACAAAATTAACCATAAAAAGTCGGAAAATTGTGAAATTTAATTATTAGCCGAGTGAAATACAGACACACATTAAAATTGCAGATGTCATGCAAAAAATGGTCACCATATATTTCCATACATATATCTGCACACAATCGTGTATGCATGAGTACCTAAATATTCTTCTAAAATTAGCAATTATTGTCGCTAATTCCACTACCAATTTGACACTATTCGCTAGCGCTTCATCACCGCCAGCACTTTCGATTCGTTTCGCTTGATGCTTCTCTATTGCTGGCTTGCTGGCTTTGTTAAAGCGCGGCAAATTATTATTATGGTAATTTAATTTACAATAGCAAATGTTTGCGCTGACGATGCTGCTATTTTGTTGTTAACACAAATAAACTGCCAACAATCGGTAAAGTGCCATTGTCTACGGCTGCTGATGGCCTCTTTCGACCAACGACCTATCATAATTTCTTTTCTGTGACTTTTGAAATTGAAAACTCAAAACGATTAGGCAGGCAGCAAACCAAGAAGGGCTATGAAATTCCATTTGTTAGCGTGAAGAATTGGCGGCCTAAAAAAATGTTTGACTCTCCAAATACAATTACTAATTATTTAATACATTGGCATATGGCACCGGACTTTCATTGTTGTGTTACTCGGCTGGTGTGTCGCTTTTTGATTCATCCTCCCTTCGCGAGTAGCATAGAAATGAAATTATCTTTTGAAATGAAATTATCTTTTGAAATGAAATGTATTCTTTTTATATTCACTAAATTATTTCATTCTTTCTATATGTAAATATTTGTTAATTATTTCATTTGCTAACAAATGTTCTTTATAAGACAAATAAAACAGGGCTAATCATATGCATGAAAAGAACGGTATTGAGGAGATTGGAATGTAACTGCGCTTTGTGAAGATTCTGTGCACTTTTCGCTTTGTTAGATGTCAGATGTGTAGAACTTTAGCAGAGTTAAGTTTTGATATGAGAGTGAATGGGAGCAGTTATGTTAGGGGGAAAAAATGTTGTTCAGAGGGGTAAGCGATTGATGTTGCGGTATCGCAGTTGCGTATTGAACACTTGAAAGTAGAAAACAGTTAACTTTTTGCGTAAGTTTTTGAAACTAGTATAAATATAGTGTAGAACAAAAGTAATGATTAACAAAGAGACACATTTTATTTGAAATTTTTTTTATATTTTCTAAGAAAAAATAGAACTTTTTTTTCGGTTTTTGTTTTTTGCGCCAAATGCAATAAGAATACGTTTTACTAAATATCACAAAACAAAAGAGATGTAGGCTATAGACAAGCACACATGTTTTTCCTTTTTTTTAGTATTAGCTCGGGGAAAAAGAAATCCATTCTTTTCTCGGTAGATGGCTGTAATGATCGATATCTCATAAATTCCCGATCAAACAACTTAAAGTTTATGCCCGTTGTCAAGGTGACACTTCACACTAAACAAATTTTGTGCCGTTTTTTGTTCCATTCTGTTGTGAATCACAGGGTGTCAATAATGGAAGTCAACAAGAGAAAATTCGGTACATTTTACAGTTATTGATTATTCATAAAAGCGAAAATGCCGACAGGAGCTAAAGATCAACCATAAAACAGTTTTAAACTAGTTGTGCAGAATAAAAAAATAAAAATAATAGATTTCTTTTTCCCCCAAACCAATATACTTTTTACAGTACCCAAATTTTTACGGTTTTCAAAATCAATAGAAAAGATTGCTTACAAAAGTTCACCTTCGCTTACAAAAAAGAACCGAATTCTTTGCTACCAAAAAAACAAAAACTTGCAAGCAGAAACGTGCGCTTTCGCTTATAACACCAAAACATAGTATTAAGCTTTTCTATGAACACTTACAAAAGTAATCGCAGGAGCGCTTAGAAGAGTACCCGTAGCTTAAAAAAAAAACTTGGCGTTAAAATTTGTAAGCGTTAAATGCAAAATAGAGGCGCATGTTTCATGAAACTTCCAGGAATACTGCTTACAAAAAAATTCTATTTTAAATAAACTAAAAAAAGAGTCAGTTAAGCTTCTAACCCTAGAACCTACTTTTTAATTCAAGTTTGGTAAAAAACAATAGTAAGCAAAAAAATGTGCACTTTAGATAAGATACACAAAAAAATTTTTTTTGCTTATTTTTGTTTAAAATTTTTATAAATTTTATAAGCTTTATTACAGCAAGGATTTAATATTAACTGGGAAGCAGTGTAAGCGAGTGCTTACAAAATTACATTTTGGCTTATAAAAAAATGGCAATCAATTTTGTAAGCACTAAATGCAAAATTGAGGTACAAGTTTCATAAAATGTGTGGGATTACCGCTTACAAAAAAGGAATTTTAATTTAAAAAAAGTAAACAAAAAAATCCTTAGTTATGCTATAAAAAAAGTGTCAGGAATGCTGCCAAACAAATTTTTGAACTTTGCCAAGAACTCTGAACTTGCCAAAAAAGAAAAACAAGCAAAAATTGTAAGCAGAAAAGTGCACTTTAACTACAACACAAAAAAAATTTAATTAAATAGAGTTTTTTTATTTACAATTATCATAAATTTTGTAAACTTTATTCTAGAAAGCATATAACAATAACTGGGAAGCAGTATAAGGGAAAACTTAAAAAATTGCACTTTCGCTTATAAAAAACATTGCATTAAATTTTGTAAGCACTAGGCGCAAAATGGAGCTGCAGGTCTCATAAAACGCCCAGAAATACCGCTTACAAAAAAAAATAGTTTAATTTGAAATAAAATATAAAAAAATTGTAAGCATTGGTCCCAAAACAAAATTTTTTAGTTCAGGCAACTTTCGAAGGCATGTGAAGAAAGCGCTCACAAAATTGGTCATTTGCTTACAAGAAAATAAATTTTATTTAAAAGAGGAAATTAAAATATCAATCAATCAAGCAAAAGATAAAAGTAAATTGACATAAATTTATGCATTCACATTTTTAGGGTTATAACTAATATTTCAGTTATTTAAATTAATCTTTCTGTTAAATTTATATTTCTTTCTGTTAAATTTACTTTTATATTTATAGATGTGTTAAAAAAAACGATAATCTGCAAATATGAGTCAATAAAATTTATTTATGCACGCCGTCGCGCATTTTATTGCCAAACTGCTGGCAACCTTGAACTTCATCCAGCTTAGCGAGGTCAGCTATAAAGATGCTAATGAAAATTTGCTACAAAATTACACTGATGATGATAACTTGACAAAATTGACGTCAAATGTACCAAATCATGTGCATGCATTTACATGTATTGGTGTATGTATGTATGCATGTACGTATGTGCAAAGATAAAAATGCGCGCCTCTGTATAAATAGCCTGAATTATTTGTATATTTCAAAAATTATAGCGC
The DNA here is from genome assembly GCF_027943255.1 of Anastrepha obliqua. Taxonomy (NCBI): domain Eukaryota; kingdom Metazoa; phylum Arthropoda; class Insecta; order Diptera; family Tephritidae; genus Anastrepha; species Anastrepha obliqua. Next base: position 23,727,242 of record NC_072893.1, on the reverse strand, counting down.
AATAAATTTATAATAAACTCAAATATAATTGAAAAATCGGCAAGCGTATGCATATATATACACACACACATATATATAATACACATAAATGCATGGCGATTCGTGTTCAGCCGCTTGGCACATTTTTTGGCAATATTTCCCAGGCACCGGTGCCCCTACTACTATCCCTCCATCGCAACTCCGTTGCAGCCCACAGACCACAAGCGGCAACGGTTGGCTTTGCTCCAACTGGAATTGCACAGCAAATGTCAGCAGTTATGACACGATGGCGCCGCCGTTGCTGAGCCTCCCTCTTTTTATCGTTTTTTTTTTTGATGTTTTTAATATTTATTTTTTTTTTTTTATTTTAATTTTATAATTTTTTCGTCGCCTTTAAATGTCGTCCGATCGATGCTGCGATACGGATTTAATTCAATTCGTAACAGTGCACTTTGCACATAGCAGCCGCATTGCATTGAGTGGAAACGAGTGGAGTTGAGGCGTTTGCTGCGCATGCGTGCAGGCGTCACTGCACAGCGCACAAATGCCAACGGCAACAAGTTGACAAACTTAAAGCGTGGTAAAGCAAAGATAAAAACAAAAAAGAATTATGAAAATAAAACAATAAGGGCAGGGCAGCGTAATAATTGCGCCCACTCGCAATCGCACTCGCACACACACACACACATCGCCAGCAGTCAGAAACGAAGAAAAGCAAAAACTTTAACAGCAAAAGTGTGACAGCAGTGACAACAGTTGCATGCATTTTATAAGCAGCAGCTTGTTTTCAAGCAAGCAAAAAAAACAACAAAAACAATAACAAACAAGTTGACAGCACAGTGCAAAGTTGCAGCCTGGCACACATACACACTCATGTTAGAACAAATGCCACAGGCAAGTGCCGACGCGACGCCCCGCTGCTAAGCGCCTGCTTGCCTCCGATTTGGTGACGGCGCCAGAGCGTTGAAAGCAGCGCATTAGTATCAACGTCGACAAGTTTGCGTTTATTTGATTTCTTGTAATATTTTGCATAATTTATATTAATAAAAATTTAAACAAACACCGGCAAGAGGTGTTTAAGCGGAAAAATCAGTGAAAAAGAATACAATTTGAATTCGGAAAAGCCATCAACAGGCAGCTGCTCATGCGAGACTTGAGCGCTAGTGGGCGAAGACTAAGCAGCTGACATGAACGCACTTACACACATACATACGATACTCACATGTACATATGTATGTATGCATTGTCGCCAGCTACGCGCCGTTTGTATCACAAAGCAAATTTGTGCTTTATTTTAATCGAGTGGACTGCCTTGAATAACCTTCAGGTCAAGCCGCACAATCGGTAATCGTCAATCGTCGACGATTACCGATCGTTCATTAACTGCGAGTATGCAGTGCAAGCAAACAGCTTTTCGGCCAGGTGGCTAAGGCGGCGCTGTTGTTTGCGACGCCAATCGTTCGTCCAATTTAGTGCGTAATGATGACTAATTCGCCACATTCACTTGGTTTTTTGGTCAAAACCACAGCTGACCGGTTTCTTTGTGTTTCAATTTTGATTTCGATTGCATTTTTAGTAGTAGTTCATAGTGATTTATGTTCAAGAATACCCCCGTCGTACCAGTTTGGAGTTGGTCAATGAAGGCATCAATTTTTCGAGTAGTGGCCGCATGAAGTGCGCAGCGATTTTCGAAATTATAGCAACTCCGCGGTGGTAGTGGGAGACTATTTAATGCACTGGGTTTATAAATAGTTTTTTTGTGATTTTTTTTTTGTATTTGTGCTGCTGCTACATGCGTACGCTGCTTTTAAGTGTCAACGGTGTGGGCGCTGCTTTGTTTTCAAATTTTCGTCAAATAAAAAGTCAGTTCATTGTTGGCGCCTATAAAGTTGATGGGCAAATGAATGGAATTTCTGGTGTGGAAGATGACACCAACAAACGCCCACCCGTGACATGGGGAGATAATTTCAGATATGCAGTCAGTGAATTTATGGAATATTTATGGAAGTAATAGAAATAAAATTGGCACATTAAGTAAATAAAAATGTAGATGTGCGCATACATAAAGTAAACTAAAAAAACAAATTAAACACCTACAGTAAAAAACAAATAAATAAATTAAAAAAATGATAATAAATTGAACAAATAAAAAAAAACAGCAATATAAATGAAACATACAAAAAAAAAAAAATATTACATAACAAATTAAAAGCATTAAATTAAAAAAGTAATATAATATAAGGAAACTAAAAATAAAAAATATTAAAAAAAGTCGAAATGAATGAATCTGAGGAGCAGGAGACAGCATATGAGAAACTCAATAAGAGTACCAACGGGGCATTGTCCAATTGGAAGGCATGCAAATAGACTGGGGGTAACACATAAGGACTTCTGTCGAAGCCGTCAAGATATTTGAGAAAGGGAAAACCGTTGAACACCTCCTGTGCACATGCATTGCTCTATACAGAAAAAGGCTTTCCACGCTCGGATGCGCCTTTCTTAACAGCATGAAGAGGTCTCACAAATAGGGTTGCCGAAATGAACAAAATAAATTAAATCCACAGTTTGGTTCTGAGAAGACTCAGGAGTCTAAAGGAGGAGCTCTAGTGGTATCACAATGGGACTATTCAGGCCTAAGTGTGTCGCATGACAGCCACTCAAGCTAATCTAAATCCCACAACAAAAATAAAAAAAAAGAGTAAAAATAAAATAAAAGTAAAAGAAAGAACGGTATAAAAAAATAATAAAAAATAGATAAAAGTAAAAAAAAATTAATATATATAAGTACAATAATTACAAAATATTATATATTAAAACAACTGACATGAAATGAAATAATTGATTATAAAAAAAAAAAAAAAAAAAAAAAAAAAAAAAAAAAAAAAAAAAAATAATCTAAGTATATAATAAAATGCAATAAAGTAGGTTAGGTTAGGTTATGGTGGTAGTCGGTCTGCACGACCAACTCACTTTAACCTCACAGGTCCCTTGTGATAACACTGTGCTGCTCGGGTACCCCATTTACCTTCCCTTCATGGAACCATTTTGTGGTTCTTATGTAGAATAGTACGTAGAATTGATCCCAACCCCACGCAAGACAGTTCTGTAAGAGAATTGAAAGAGTATTTACCAAAAACACGCGCTCTGATTTTAGCTACGGCTGGACAATTGCAAAGGAAGTGCTCAAATGTTTCTTGCTCATCTCTGCAACTTCTGCAATATTCATAGGAGAAAACTCCTAGTCTTGAGGAATGCCTGCCAAATAGCCAATGACCGGTTAAACAAGCCACGACCTTTGAGATATTGTCTCTTGAAAGACTAAGCAATTCCTTTGTCCTTTTCTTGTTTATTTGCGGCTATAGTAGCCTAGCTGTTACACATGTATCTTCATCTCTCCATGACCTATTGGCCTCTTGGATAATGTGGTTTTTTATTATTAGTTTACTCGTGGCCAAAGGTATTCCAACGGTAGGTACTTTTATTACTGAGCAGTTGAAAAGCAGTACCTTTTCTGGCTAGCTCATCAGCTTTACAATTTCCCTCAATATCTCTGGAATCCCAAATAAGGCTGACCTTGAATACGACACTAATATTATTTAGGGCGGGGAGATTGTAGGGAGCCTATGTTTCTTTGTAAAGAGGATTATTTCAGTTATCTGCGTAAACAGTGATGTGGCAATTCAGTGGCAGTGAGTTTACTGCCAAAATCCAAAGAAGAGGGGAGAGGACTCCGCCTTGCGGTGTGCCTCTGCAGACCTGTCTGCTTAGAGTAGTGCTGCGTAATTGAGTCGTTACCTTTATTTTGACGAGTAGAGCTTCTATCTATGAAATAAAGTGAGTTTGCATAAAAAGTGAAAATAATAAAACTAAATTTAAAAAACTAAATATAAATGTAAAAAAAAATCTAGATTAGTAAGAAATTATAACAACATAGGAGTATTGGAAATCAATGGTATAAATTCAGTTTAAAAAAATATTAAATAGAAAGTAAGTAAAAATTAAAGTACGTATATACAATGAAAATATAAAAAATTACAAAAACAAAAAACTAAAATGCCAAATAAAATAAAAAAGAAAAAAAAAAATTTAAGTACAAAAATAAACGCACAATATAGAAAAGAAAGCAGTGGTGTAAATTAACATACAAAAATTAAAAAAAAAGAACAAACAATCAGTAATATAAAAAAAAAACAAATTTAAAGTAAAATAAAAAACAGAAAGTAATTCACGTACAAAATAAAACGAAAACAAAACAACTTAATAAAAAGTAAAAAAATAATAAAAGTAATAAAATAAAAAAAATAGAAGTAATAAAATTAAAAAACAAGAAGGAAGTGTAAATTCACTTAAGGGGGGACCCTCATTTAGACGGTCGAAAAATGCATCATTTTTGGGAATTTTTTTCTCAGGTAAAATAACTTCAAACGTTTTGTAATTCATAAAGTACTTTAATAAATGTCTTGACTGTCTACAAAAATTTTCGGAGAAGAAAAAAAACATTTTAAGTATGGAAATATACACCTCGTCCATGGCACCTCATTCTATCTGTGTACATTCTAGTGCTCTGAATTTTTTTCTGAAATAAAAAAACCAAATTTTTTTTAAAACTTTAGGATAATACCTTCGATGTGACATTTTGATTTAAAAAAAAAAAATTTGGAAATTGATATTTTTTACCCAGTTTTATGTTAAAAGTGATTTTTCATGCATAAAAATTGACTTTAAAATTACAAAAAAATATGAAAATCTTTTTTTTTTAAAAAACACTTAATGTCACATTGAAAACAATTTAATTATCTTTAAAATGAGCTATTGTAAAGCCTGATTGGTTCAATACAGCGTTCTCAATTGTGTACACAAAATCGAAAAATGATGTTTCGAGAAAAACGCGTTTAAAGTTTTGGATACAGGCGATCAGGCCACCCGTCGCGTCCTGTTAAAAATTTTGTCACTCCTTCAAAAATACAGATATCGACTTGAAATTTTGAAAGTATATTCTTAAATAGTTGTAGAATAGATTAAAATTATTTCCAAAAAATCGATTTTTTTGACCCGATAAATGAGGGTCCCCCCTTAAGAAAATATAAAAAAAAATTAACTAAAAATATTACAAAATGTATTCAAATCAGCACACATGAACTAAAAAAAATTAATATATGTAGTAAATTCACTACTATGGTTATGACCGAGATCAACCATTTCAAACGTTAACCTACATGCCTGATACCCAAAGAGTTACTTGCGTGCTAAGCTTCTTGAATATCTCAAATTGTACTTGGACTACTCGTTTCATATACAGCTGAATGACCGGAAATAACAAAAATTTGTTTGTATGGGAAGTGCGTGTGATTTTTGTTATCATCACCGATAAAGGCAAGTGTAAAAATTGCAAGTTCGGTAGAGTTTGATAAAGTAGCTTTTTTATCGATATAAATTTTTCCACGAATTTAGGCGAGGGCCCATAATACAATATATTTTACATATTTTAAGTAAACCTTTTGCCTTCAACGATATCATCACGTACAAGCAAGCAGTTTGAGCTAATTATCTGTGAAGTACATTTTTTTGGTAGGTTTGTAAAAAACTCTATGTAACGGGTTGCCCATATTCGACGGACCCATGTGCTTTTTTTTAAACAAAGAAAAACACAATTTGTTTGATGTTGACGATAATAATCATTTTATTTGGTTCAAGTAGATTTGTTGACATCACTTTTTGAATATGATATCTCTCAAATGGCCGCCTTGAGCCTGTACGGCGTATTGTGCCCGTTTTGCAGCATTTTCCATAGTTTTAGCTAACATTTCGGCTGGAATAGCGGATATTTCCTCAGGGATGTTTTTCTTGAGCTCTCTTCTATGGTCTTTGGCTTGTTAATATAAACCTTTGATTTTAAATATTCCCACAAGAAGAAGTCAGGTGGCGTTAAATCGGGCGAACGCGGTGGCCAGTCAAAATCGCCATTTTTCGATATCAAACGACGAGGAAACAATTTCTTCAAAAAATCGATTGTGGTGCGAGCCGTATGTGGTGGAGCGCCGTCTTGTTGAAACCAGAACTGCCTCATACGCTTTCGACGAATAATTGACTTCACAAAAGTGGTTATCATATCGCGATAACGCTCCTGATTGACGGTAACAGCTTGACCATCTTCATTCTCGAAGAAAAACGGCCCAATAATCCGTTTCGCACTAACGCCGCACCAAACAGAGACTTTTTCGTCGTAAGAGGTACCTCTTGAATTTCGTGAGAATTTTCAATGGCGTAAATATGACAATTTTGCTTGTTTACCGTCCCATTCAATAAGAAATGAGCCTCATCGGACATGATGATTTTGTTCTTCTTCTTCTTTTGACTTCTTTTGGTGAATGTAAATTTCAACAATTTGGGAGCGCTCGCGTGGCGTGTACTGTTCCATGGTAAAAATCTGCTTGCACTGACGCTTCCAACGCGGTATGTCATTAAGCGATCTGACGTCTCTGTCAAAAGATACAGGGTTGCCAGATGGGTCCGTCGAATATGGGCAACCCTGTAATCCAGGAATTTTACGCGCTTGCAACAGGCGGTAACTGAGCTGACACAATGCTGTAGTCTGAATTAACTTCTCTTATAAATAGAAATAACACGACAGCGAGTCATCTTCACATTTGTTACCTTATCCTAACGTAACCTAACTCTTTGCCATTATTGTGCGTGTCAATAGGTGAAGTATTTAAATTTCCATAGCATTCAAGGAACTGTACGTGTGAAGTAAATAAAAACAAAAATACGTAAAAATAAAAATTCCAATTAAGCAGACATTCAAATTAATTTAATATTTAATATTTATCTGTTAACAGCACACCGTCACATACGCATTATTATAGCCCCACTGTCACCTCCATTTCCAAGCACAAAACTCATAGCGTGCAAGTGCCCTTGTCAGGCAAAAATAAAATTATAAAACGGTGAACATTACTCGTATAAATAGAAAAGTTTAGCAAACATTTAATTAACAACGATAAGTATAAGACTCTCCGCCTCGCCCCCTCTAACGTAATACATCACCTGCCAAGCCAAGCCATGCCGAGCAATATGCAACTCAGACAAGCTTCAACGCTTCAACAAGAATAATTGCGCAAATAAATTTTACCTACGTATGGATACTGTTAGAGAGTGCGAGAGAGAGGTGGATAAAATGAAATCTGTAAAAGTCAATAAAACGCTAACTGGGGAAGCTGTGAGAAATGGGGTTAGGTTGGCTGGCGTGGGGAGTGCAAGCCATTGGAGCTTCAGCAAAGCAATTACTATTAAAAAAGCGATGAGTAGAAAGAGAACAAAGCAATGATTAATTAAACAAAAATTGCGTGCGCTCAATAATATTTGAAAAATTTTTAAATTTAAAAAGCAAAAAAAAAAAACAAAATAAATAATAATAATAAATTCATAATTACTACACTGCTAACTTGTTTGAATACAACACCATTACAGACAGGCAGACGGGGCATCAGATGTGCTGATGAACTTGACAGTGTCAACGTATGCGACTGATAAATTGCAAATGTGCACTCGAGCACGCAAAGTTTGTTTGCAAGTTTGTAAAAGCATAAATACCATTTAAAAAAAAAAAAAATTACAAATCATGAAAAAAATAAAAAAATACATATTTTGTAATGCAAAAAAAAAAAACATGCGCGACGAAAAGCTTGAGTTCGACTTGGGCTCGTGCTTGATGCCGGCAGCAGGCGGCAAAGTGCATGTAAAGAATGAAAGTAAAAAAACAAAAAAAAACGAAATATAAAACAATCCAAAGAAATTTTAAAATACTAATGAGATTTGCAATTGACTTTTAAAATATTGCATGCCGACAGAAAAAAAATTAAATAAACCTAAATCGCCGTTTCATAATAACAGCTCATTAGTCCCCGTAATGACAAAATTTTTAGCAACACACAAAGTTGACTTGGGCGCATTATGGACGTAATTTTTACAAATAAATATTTCTTTACAGCGCCTAATTTGTTATTGTATTCATATGTTGCTGAAAAAAGTGAACAAACTCGGCGAGCGACGCTGTACATATTAATGAAAGTTGATAAAAAGAAAAGTTTCAACGAGTTGAAAGAGTTTCCATTGTCTGCTAGCCATAGAAGTCAATATGCCGTCATTTTATACAGAACTGTTTGGATTTGTACGCTAATCCAATGCGCTTGTAATTTAGACACTAAGCAAGTAATGCAAATTTTAATATAAGGAAAATTCGATGTGGAAAAGCTACCATCGCAACAGATAACCGTCAGCAGATCTTTAGCCAACCAACTTCGGCTTGCAGGCTAGCACCTTCCGGCATTTTTTGTTAAATTTAATTTAAAATTATCCGCGTTAGCAATGGTGTCACCTTTCTTGATCGCTACATACTTCTGCCGTTGAAAAAATTGGGCTTCCGCAAACCCGAAAAAAGGGGAGTGCAAAGCTGCTGCTGACCGGCGTCGTGAAAAGACCGTTAATCGGCTCTCAGCAAATTTGAAAGAATCAGTTGAGGGGATGAAGTAACTGAGGTTACGAAGCTGTTTGTTGACGAAAAAACTGAAATTGTGTTGGTGACATACGCGAAAAAAAAATCAACGCAGTCTTCGTTGCCGTCTGAAGAACGACTGATTGGACGAGTGTGTGAATACGTGTGAAATGAGAAGAGAAGTTACTCTCATTTTTTCGTTTTTCACCATAGTTGAAGGCCAAATCCTTGGCAGATCGGCAGCTAGTCAACTAGGAGTTGAGAAATAGAATACATATATATTTGTTTATATGCCTTAACTTAAAAACTAAAAAAAAAAAAAACTATTTGTAAAATCTAATTTACAGGGTTTGATTGAAAAGTAATGAGCCTTATTTTTTTAAGCAGTTTTATTAAACCTTTTGGCTTATACAACTAATATTCTTCAAAATAGAACCCTTGAGCGTCAATACACCGCTGGTAGCGGTCCTTTCACTGCAGGAAACATTTTTTTAACTCATCCGCCGGACTCGCGTTCAATTCAACTGTCACAGTTTTTTGGGTCGCCTCGATGGAGTCGAAATGCCTTCCCTTCACCTTTCTTTTCAGGCGCGGGAACAAGCAGAAGTCCGGAGGGGACAGGTCTGGGCTGTAGGGAGGGTGGGCAAGCACCGAAACCCACATCTTGCCCAATGCAGAGGAAGGCGGTTCACATCTTCGTCTGTTTGTGTCGTCGAAGGCCTTCCAGATCGCTGTTCGCCTTCGATGTCCTCCCGGCCTTCCTTGAACGACTTTTGCCACCGTTTTACCTGGGCAATGGACAGAGATTGGTCCCCGTAAGCCTCCTTGAATAGCCCAATGGTTTCGGTACTCGTTTTGTTTAGCTTTCCGCAAAATTTTATCGAGTAACGTTGCTCCAACGATCGCTGCATTTTCGCCACTGCAAAATCCTAACACACTTTTAAAACAGCATTCACGTGCGGAGCGATGTTGACTGCACCGCTATTGACAGCGAACTAGTGGAAGGGGAAGGTCCAACGATAATTTTCCCCCACTAGCCGATTCGGTTGATCGCTTGGCAGACGCTCCGCGCGGGGAGGCTCATTACTTTTCAATCAAACTCTGTATTTATTTAACGAGTTTTTAAAGTTTTTTATTTCCATTATTTTTAAAGTAATAAATTTGCAGCTTGGGAGTTGAAATCAATATGAGGGGAAATAATAACGTTACTACATCTAACTGTAGCATTAATTCGCGAAGGCTGTGGTTTTCCCCACGTAAAGTTAAAACTTTAGTTTCACCATAGTAAAATGGTTGGCACTACCCAAGTACCGCTTTAGTAAGTTTCACCATCGTTTAACTCATTTTTGTATGGTTCGGCATTTCTCCACTTTTTTCACGACATACAAATCCAAAGATGATATAATACCAGGTTTGCTCGTTGGGTATGGTGAATTGGATTCTACGTCATCTACGGTCGGCTAGGTAACACACCTCTAAAAACCTTTTCACCATGGTACAAATCGGATATTCAAATAATGAAAAAAGTAAAAAAGTATAATAGTTCATATATTTAGCTTGGGCCAAAAAAAAAAACAATTTCAAGCCTAATCAAAATTTTATAAAAAATTACTTTGTACAAAAATCCTAAAAATTCAGCAAATTTTCAAACATTGCCGAAAATTTCTGCGTATACCGTTTTATAGCCATTAAAATTTTAGTATAATAAGGCTCAAGGCACATTTCAAGAGGCTAAAGATACGACAGTTTTTGACAATTTTTCTTCCGCTAGAACCCTCAACTTTCGAGCTCTTGCAAGCAATCGAATAATAGTGATTTTATTTCCGATCTTTCGAAGAAATCAATGGCTTGAAAAGTACTCATATAAAGTACATATATATTTATATTTTTATAGCAACAATAGCAGCAATCGCAATTGGAGGCGAATATGTAAATTTGTGCATCAATATATGCCCCTGTAATGTATGTACGTGCATAGGTAGGTGGCAACGCTGTGTACTACAAGCAAGCACAGCGCTAATTGCTGTCCCACACTGTTGCAGACTATTTAGTAAGCACAAGAGAGTGGGGAAATTGTGAGACGAGTGAGTGAGTTAACTGTCACTGCTAAGCTTATTTTCTTGTTTTTAAGCTTAGTGTTGGCTGTCTAGCTTATTGTGTTATTGTTGTTGTTGTTTCCAATGTTTTGTGTAATTACAAATTATTATTGATGTTTGCGTTCTTAAACAAGCGACAGCAACAACAAGCATCAGTTGAAAACAACAAACAACAGCATTAGAAGCCGCGCACAGAAGATCAACAGTCAAGATATGCCATTTTCGGTGTCGTTGCCGTTGTGCAGATTAAAGTTCAGCGCAACACACACACTCAGTAAAATCAGAAAGCATACGAATGAGTGATCACTAAACAAAAAATATGTATACATAGATATGTAAAAAACAGAATTAACATTTCCTCAAAATTATGCATAGATTTGGCGATTAAACTCGAGCCGTTGGTGATAATTCCGTATTTGAAAAAGTTGTTATGAAAATTTCAAAGCGTTCATATTTTTAAAATTCTGCCAACTGAATTGAGGTGCGATGAAATGTTGCTGAAATACAAGTAAGCGACAAGATAATCTACAGTCGAATCTCAATAAGTCGAACTTCGATATCTCGAATATTTGATATCTCGAATCAAATTGCTTGGCAATAGCGTTTATAGTGAGAATTGTGTGTAATTTTTACTTGATAACTCGAACTTCTATTACTCGAATGTCTTGATAACTCGAACAAAATATTTGGCGCCAGCTTTGATAAGTCGAATTTCCGGGGGAATCCCCTTATTACGTATTGCTTATTTTATAGCAAACAGATGTCAGCAGTTGGGTCGCTGCACTGTTTAAGTCCACAGGTATTTTATTAGTAGTTCTTACGCGAAAATAAACTCTATTGACATGTCATCAAAACGTTGTTTCAAAACTTTATCTATTGATGAAAAATTTAAACTAATAAAGGAAGTAGAAATGGGTGCGCGAAAAAAAGATGTAGCTGTAAAGTATGCTATTCCGGCAAATACAGTGTCTTACTTAAAGAAAAAGCATTGGAATTTAGTCAAAAATTAGAACAACCGAATTTCAAGGCAAGCACTGGTTGGATCGATAATTGGAAACGAAGGTATGTACATTCATAAAATAAATGTGCAAGCTGGCACCTAAAGTTATTTTTTTCTAAGATCTGGTATACCTATGTCATAAAAAGGCGTGTGGTGCATGGATATCGATGTTAAGCCTGAAACCATATCTAATTGTTTTAGAAAAGCCGGCTTCGGTCAATATTGCGAATGGGAGGAAGAAGATGACATTCCTTTGGTTTTCATAAGCGAACGCATAAAAGAAAGGAGTAAGGAAGAAATTCAACTGCAGAATGAATATGAAGCTTGGCAAAATATCAAAGGTACAGAAGGTGTCACCTTTAATGATTTTATGCATGTGGATGACAATATTGTTACTTCAGAGTTTCCCACAGATGAAGATATTGTGGAGCTATTGGATCTAAATCCGAATTTGAGCATGATAGCGAAAGTGATATAGAAGATGATTTGCAAGATGATATGCTGCAACCAGTTTCAAACGAGCTAGTTGCAAATTCGTTCAAGATTTTGCGGTCATATTTAAAAACCAATAAATATACAACCGATTCTCTGTACAATGGTTTAAATAATATTGAAGCTTTTTTTGAAGATCATAAAAAAAAATCCTCTCGTCAATCCCAAATAACTGACTTTTTCACTTTAAATGAATGAAAGCTATACATCTATTCATATAATATTCTTAATTATGTATATATAATTTTAAAATATACACATACAATATTATATAGCAACTATACACAATTTGAAGCATGTACTGTTTTATCAATAAAATTGTTTGCTAACCCTTGAGTTTTATGGATTGTTTTATTTTTCCATCAGGTTTTATTTTGTTTATGGATTTTTATCTATGTATATTATATTTGATAACTCGAAATCTTGATAGCTCGATTTTTTTTTGTGGCATGTCATAGTTCGAGTTATCGAAGTTCGACTGTATTTCTAGTTTGGGAATTTTTCCGTTTGAATTTGTTTGTCGGCCAATTCACTTTGATTTCCCCGCTTTCGCAGCAACCGTGCAATTAAAATGGAAGGTAGACAACATTTTGCGCCCCCTCCCTCGAAATTTCAACTATTTCGCCTACTATAATAAAATCGTAGAAACAATACGAATAGAAAATTGCGCTTCAGTAAAAAAAATCGCTTCAAGCGCTTTACGATTTTCACGAAAATATTTCCACCGACCTGAATTGAACTTATTTATGTACGTATGTACATATGTACGTATGTATATATTTGATTAAACAACCCGGATTCAGCCGTGTTTAACTTTAGCGCAGCCACGAGTCAGTCAATAAATAAGTACACACACACACACACACATACCAGCATATTTTCAAAAAGGGGAAAAAAGCATAAACGCTTTGCAAATATTGGGACAATAAATTGTTTGCATGCAACTGCAATTACAACAAGCAAACAGCTAACAACCAACAACAACCACAAATACCACCAATAGAGTTACACCACCAACAACTCTCGCTTTAGCGATATGATGAAGTGCTTTGCTCAGTCTATAGTTGTAGTCGATCATAAAGTTGGCCGCTGCAAATTGTTGGCGCCGTCTGCGTAATTTTCCGATGAGTGCGATAGCTTTGCAGCGGAGCCGACGACGGCGGTGGCACTAAAGGCGAAGCATAGAAGAGTACGCACGCGAATGCCGTCGTGCATTGAGTAGACGAAGCCGGTGCGGGCTACTAGAGCGGTGTCGAACTCTTTTAGCTCCGCCTTTGGCATGTGAACTATTTGCGCTGCTGCGGGTTGATTGACATGGGAAATTGCTGAATGTAAGCGCCACCGCCGCCGGCACCAGCGCTAGGGACAAGCAGTGAGCAAACATCGGTGGTGCCGACTGATAAGCAATGGCACACGCGAAGTGATCAGGAATCTAGGTGCTGATTGCGAGCCAGTGCGGTTTAGCAGGCGACGAAGCCTAAAGCAACAAAAAACAAAACAGGCGACAGGCGGCGAACTTAAAACAAAACAAAACAAAAAAAAAAAAAAAAAAAAAAAAAGAACAAAACAAAACAGAAAAAAAACAAAACAAAAAAAAACAAAAAGAAGAAAAAAGAAAAACAACAAAATCCAAAAAACGAAAAAGAAGAAAAAAAGAAAAAGAAGAAAAAAAGAAAAAGAAGAAAAAAAGAAAAAGAAGAAAAAAAGAAAACGAAGAAAAAAAGAAAAAGAAGAAAAAAAAGAAAAAGAAGAAAAAAAGAAAAAGAAGAAAAGAAGAAAAAAAGAAAAAGACGAACAAAAAACCAAAAACCAAACAAAACAAAAAATAAAAGAAAAAAACAGGCGACAGGCGGCGGACCTAAAACAAAAAAAACAACAACAAAAATAAAAAAACAAGAAAAACGAAAAAAACAACAAACAAAAACAAAAAAAATTAACAAAATGCTGAGACAAAGGTTGATAACTAAAAACCTGAAAGGCCTTCAATGTTGAGCATCAAACAAAGTGCGCTCCATGTTTTAGGCGCAGGCGTTGAAAGTCAACCAGCGAAAAGTGGTCAATACTCAGCGCTTAAGCAGTTCTTAAGCCCTTAAGTCTTTGCAAATATTCAGATTCCGACAAGTTTTCCTAGTAATGGGGATGAATGATCACTGACTTAGTTTAAGGTCGTGTGCCATCGAGTCAAGAAAAGCAATCGGCGCTCAACACTCTTTAAATCACTAGTGCGTGAGACTTAAGAGAAACCAAACTAATAATTGACGCGTACACCTGTGTGATGTGTTTGGCCGAGCTCCCACTCCTATTAGTGGTGTGCGTCATGACGTTATTCCACAAATGGAGGGACCTACAGTTTAAAGCTGACTCCGAACGGCAAATGGTTTTTAATGGGGAGCTTCTTCATGACAGAAATACACTCGCAAGCTTGCTATTGCCTGCCAAGGGGCGACCACTATTAACTTAAGAGAATGGATTTGGAAAGTTACTCTTCGGAAATAAATGATTTACTTAAGATTACTACAGATCTGTGTTAATCAATTTTTTAATTTTCTAAGAATTTATTTTTTGTTGCCCCGTAGTTTTTTTGTTATCCGTTTATTCTAGATTTCGCATTATTGCTGAATCTTAGGCTTTAGTGATGAAAAACCTGTAAGGCTTTCCTAGAGCGAAATAGCATACCATATGCAGAGCCCAATCGGAGAAAATTTGGTGCTTCAAACGCTCCACCTGTTAGGTGAAATGGTTGAAGTACCGCTCTGGCACTCTCCAAGTAGCACTAAACCGCCGTTTCGATATCCTTATGAGACCAACAACAGGCAGATATCCAAAGCCAGCCACTGTTGTAGATGTAATGGAGAAGATTGATGGGATTTAGGTTGGCGCACTGCCTCAGTCTGTCACAGAATGGAGCACTCAGTGACCTGAATCATTTACAGAGAAAATGCACAATATTCTAATTCACTGAAAGATCCCCAGAGCTTCTGTAATGGGGGTTAAATGGTAAAACCAGCTTTTCTGCATGAGTGCCGATCGTCCTATGACCGGTAAGCAAAGAGAGTTTGAAAATTGAATGTCGTGGAGTCCGCAGAACTTTCTGCGTACTGCATCTATTGTACTGGAGGCAAAGGGTTTTCAAAAAAGCACATGAAGAAATGGAGCTTTATCTTTTTTGCCGTTTTCCTGAGAAATAAGTTCTGCGATTCCCTTTTAACAACATTCAGGAGGATACCAATGACCGGGTAGAAGGTCTCTGAGGCCAATTCAGTCCACTTCCTGGCAAGCTCATCAGCAATTTCATTTCCCTCTATGCTTCTATGACCTGGAACCATATCACAGAAATGTTACCTGCACACCCAAAAGATTTGATCTTTTGTAAGGTGTGGACCAGTTTGGATCTGCACCATTGCGTCCTCAGAGCCTTGATTGTGGCTTGAGTATCGAAAAAAATGTTAATATCTCCCTCGCTCTCACGTTCCCTAAGCATTTTGCATGACTGCTTCAAATGAATAACGAACAACAAAATTTTTTCGATTATAAGTACATGCGAAGAGCAGATCTGCTGGAGAGAAAGATGATTCAATTTCACTATTCCCCGGACTAGAGTGACCACCATGCAACTTTACATATCTCGCTTATCGCACAGCGCTTGCTAAAGAGATGATGTTAAATCTTCTGCTTCTTCTTGATTGGCGCGTAAGCGCTTATGAGATTTCGGCCGAGTTCAACAAAGCGTGCCAGGTGTTTCTTTCTTGTGCTAACCGACGCCAGTTGGACACAACACCGAATGAAGTAAAGTTTTTCTCAACTTGATCTTTCCAAAGTAGAGAAGGCCTTCCGCTTCCTCTGCTACCACCAGCTAGTACCGCTTCGAGTAGCGTTTGTATCCATTCGGATGAAATAACCAAGCCAATGAAGACACTTCATTCGCGATATGAAATCGGATAGTGCAAGATCAATTCACAGGGAACCCTTCCATGCTCCTTGTTCGAGGAATCCAACTAAATTTTGCTTTGCCAGCTAATTCATTACTCATGCAGCTTCCTGCAATGTGACTTTAATTAATAACTGAGAATTTAAATTTGGTGTGAAAGTAGTCAAAAGCGGCCAACAGGGATTTCGAGCATTCTCCTCAATTGATTTTGAAGACGCTGTCAATAAATCCAAGGCATTGCTTGCCGTTTGACTTCCAGTGTAGATGATTTCTTTAAATGGGAGCAGGGAGCAAATGGTTATCAACTACTTCCCACGATAGTCGGGGTTCTACGTTATCGGAGCGACTCGGGCTTATATCCGGCTAAGGACCGTCACTCCAGAAGCACTCCTCATATATGTGGCTACTGCAACAACAATAGCAACGGCGACTAACTCTTTCGACTTCAAATGCACTGGGAGCCTAAGCTTGAGATTGACGAAGAGTTAAGATAATTTGAAAGCCCAAGCTTGAGATTGACGAAGAATTAAAGTAAATTGGAAGCCTAAGCTTGAGATTGACGAAAAGTTAAAGTAATTTGGAAGTCTAAGCTTGAGAATGACGAAGATCTTCTGCAAAAGCTGCACTTCCATGCACACTTTCGACTAATTTCGAACGATTTGCGAATGATTTTATCGAAATTTCTGTCAGTTATTATCCACTAATCTTCTGCCTCACCGCCCATGAGTCGATACGAATGAAGAGGATTCCATTCGGATCAGAAGCAACCACATACTAAACATGAAATCCAAGTTTTTAAGAATTTTTTATTGTCTCTCGACTGAGTTAAACATCAAATAGGTGCCAGTTAACCTGCGTGCGGTACGCGCAGCAACCACTTGACCTGCAATACTGCACTACGAGGGCAAATTAAATAATATAGGCATAAATAATTTTATAATATGCGTCTCCGCCTACATCCCGCCGTCTGTATGCAATAACTCTTTTGCTTAGACTTTGCGCATAAGTAAGCCTCTGAACTACGAATGCCATAAAAACGAAAGGAGAGAATGAAACTACAACCAACTACATTTCATTTACAGCAGGTAAAGCACTCGAAACGTTCACCTTGCCGCCGCCTGCCGCGCAAACGTAACAAACGAAAATTAATGAAACGACGGAGTTCAACAAACTCGACGGAATTCCGCTCAAATGCCCTGAAAAATGCGAATGAGACAAATGTCTCATAGCCACGACGACGAACGTAGATCGAATTGTAGATCGCCGTTCGAACTGGCATAATAAATTTCAATAATCAATAATCAGAAACGAAAATAACAACAAAAACCGAAAAGGGAAAAAAACGAAAAAAGGGCAGAAAAAACAAATACACAAAACAATAGTTACGTGCGCGCACAGCTGGGAATTTATCGATTCCATTGTTCTCGCCATTTGTACTCGCTTACAAGTGGACCACCAAACAATTCAATGACCAAAACTCCACAACTCGAACTCCCCCAAACTGCAAGGCAGAATTACATTGCCACACACACAAATACAAAAAAAAGAAACAAAATGCAACGAATTGTAATAATAAATATGCAAACGTACCACAAATAGGCGGTGAACCGACGAACTCACCCAATGGCAGGCAATAATCAAACGCAATTGATCGGCGATTGAGCGATCGAGCTATCGACACAGCGATCTTTCCATCGTTTGGACTTGAACGCGCTTTCGATGCGATCGCTGCATCAAATAACGCTAATTAGCCACAGCTGCCGCGTCTAGTGGAGTGTGTGTGTGTGTGTGGGGTGCGCTGATGTGCCACCGATCGCCAAAAAGGTTGCGAACGGGTGAACTTGCGCTGTGCGTGCATGTGATATCTACAAGAAGCGATCGCGAACGTGCGATCAGTTAGCACACAAATGTGTGTGTGTGTGTGTGATTGCGTTGGGAGCATCTACTCAGCACAATTTCGGCACAGCTAACGGTGCTGTGGTTTAAAGACAAAGACTGCCAATGAGCGGGAGAAAAAAATTACAAAAAAAAAACAAAGAAATTCAAGTCACAATTATTTACATTCGGACGTAAATTTAGGTCATTGTGAGCGCACCTAAAGCGTAGCGGAATGGCATAATCTGAAATCAAATCCAAGTGATAGCGACCTCCCGCCGTCAGTTAGAACTGACTTAGAACGCTTTGTGGTGATACACGTTTTTTGAAGAGGGTGTTGAACTTGACTTGTGCCACAAATCAGCGCGCTGAGCTATCAGGTGAGCCACACGGCGCTGAGCAGTCAGCTAATTTGCATAATTTAACAAACATTCCAGCTTATTAACGTTGATTGTTGTCCAAGCTGCTATCTTAACCGTCATCTACCTCTCTGCTTAATATCTTTATTAGCTTTGGGACGCGCGCTATACAATGACTGGCCGCCTGCGATTGAAAGGCGCATACAAAGTGTTTGCTTACTCCATAGATGAATGGCGTGAAAAGAAGCTGTTTTATGCGCATTCGAGTGGAGACAAAGGCAGTGGCAGTGAGGAGGGCAAGATCATAGAAAATAGTATATCACTCGATCGTTTGCAAAGTCACACACACACACACATACATACTCACATTTGTGTCAGTTAACGGTCTCTTGCTTATAAACTCCACGGTGGCGGCAACTTGAATAGCTTCAGAAATTCCACAGCCATTAGTGAAGAATGTGCATAAAATTGATATCTGCAGGGTCTTTCAAGTTCAACACTTCTCGTTCTTACAATTCAAATTAATTGTTGGAGAGCCCAAGTAAAGTCAGAGACGAATATGCACAGGTAATCAACTCTTGTAAGAAGATCAAATCTCGTGGGTGTGCAAGTAACATTTCGCTAATCTTGGTCGCAGGACATAGGAACATAGAGGAAATGAAATTGCTGAAAAGCTTGCTAGTAAGGGGACTGCATTGGTCACAGCGACCTCCTACCCGATCATCGGCATCCCACTGAATGTTGTCAAAGGGGAATCGCACAACTTATATCTTAGGGCAGAAGCGCAGTTTAGATGCAGCTTCATATCTTCGTGTGCTATTTCGAAAACCCTTTGGTCCGAGTAGAATAGATGGAGGACGCAGAAAGTACTGGGGACTCCACGCCGTTCAATTTTCAAACTCGCTTTGCTTACCGGTTATTGAAAGATCGGCACTCATGCAGAAGTGGTAAACCATTTAATCCATTCCTGTGGGTATCTTTCAGAAAAGGATACTATTACGCATTTTTTTTATAAACACCCGGGTTTGGCAGCTAGACCATTCAGGTCACTGGGTGCTTCATTCTCTGACAGCCTGAGGCAGTGCGCCAACCTAAATCCCTTCAATCCTCTCCATTAAATCAACAGCTCTGGCTGGCTTTGGATATCTGCCTGTTGGAGGTCTCATAAGGGTAACAAAACGGCGGTTTAGTGCTCCTTGGAGAGTGCGAGGGTGGTACTTCAACCTTCACTTTGTTTAACTAAGTTTTTAACATGACGTAGAAAGACAGGGTAACGTAAAGATATAGTAACGTAATATCGATTCGCCTAGTGGAAACTTTGTGAGGTGTTTACATTTAAAAACGTCTTGCGGCTGAATGGCCCCACCTAGAAAATTCATTATCAGTTTGCCAGAAATAATATTTATTTATAATTAAACTGCTCGCAGGGTTCAACTTCTAGTCCATTTCTTCAAGCAGGAGTTCACCTTCATATCTCTTCTAAAGTATCAAGCCATTTTAGGACAAGGATGATAGATTACTAGGTTTGGCATTCAGCTATGGTGAAAAACGGAATTGAACTAGTAACTGGCTGCCACGCCACCGGGTACTCAGCAGCTGCCCACTCATTTCAGACGACAGATAGATTACGAGGTTTGCTATTTAGCTGTGGTGAAAAAGAAAATTGTGAGGGAAACTTTGGCTGTCACGTCACTTGGAAGAAAAAAAATTATAAAAAAAGATAATAAAAAACAAATTTAAAAAAATATTACAATAAAAAAAATTAAAAAACAAATAAAAAAAATGTAAAAACAAATTTAAAAAAAATTTTTAAATGTAATTTAACAAAAGATAAATAAATTAAAACAAACAATATAAATTAAAAACAAATTAAAATAAATTAAAGGCTTTTTTTTAATTAAAAACCGAATAAAAAAAAATTTAAAAATAAAATTTATTTAAAAAAACGATATAAATTTAAAAAAACTAAAAAAAAAAATTTTTTAATAAAAAACAAATAAAAAAAATTAAACATTTTTTTTTTAATTAAAAAACAAATAAAAAAAAATTAAAAACAAATTGTATTTTAAAAAAGATAAATAAATTAAAACAAAAAATATAAATTAAAAAAAAATTAAAAAAATTAAAAAATTAAATTAAAATATATATATAAAACAATATATAAATTAAATCAAAAAATATAAATTATAAAATATAAAAAAAATATAAATTAAAAAACAATATAAATTACAACAAAATATAAATCAAAAGAAAAAATATAAATTAACTAGCATTTCCCAGTGGGCTTCGCACCACCATACATAAAATGTTTTTTTTATATCGCAAGAAATTTTTCATATTAAGTTTTCTTTATAGAACTCGTAAAATGTTTAAACAGTTGAATTAGTTGATTTTTTTCATTCAACATACTTTCTAAAGATGTCACAATAGCCTTTTCTGTACTTTTTTAAAATTTGATTGTGGTGGTCACCTATATACAGCTAAGGTGAAAGAGCCGATAAAAACTTGTAATTAAACTTCGATTCTTTAATTTCCATTTCAATTTTTTACGCTAAATAAATTATGCTAAAATAAATAAAGTTCAAAATGTTTTTCCAGTCCCTGAATGCTCCAGTTTTTATTATATTTTCGTCCAAAATTAATATTAACATAATACACTTACAACCACAACAGTACAACAGAAACGCTCATAAGCGGCTGTGTATTTGTTGTTGTTTTCCCCATACAGGCATTTCGTATGAGAGGAAACCATTACTCACATAAAATGTCATAACTCAAGAACGGCTGCACCGATTTCAATCAAACTTCACACAAACCACCTCCTCAAAGATAGAAAAGAACTCTAAAATTTTTGTGTTAATCGGTTCGGCGGTTCTTGAGTTATAAGATTACCAAGGAAATGTAACTTCTTTTTATATATATAGATACAAAAAAGTATATAATTTAAAACAATATATATAAATTAAAGAAAAAAAAATAAAATTAAAAAAAAATATATATAAATTAAAAAAATATAAATAAAAAAAAATATATAAATTAAATAAAAATGTATAATATGAATTAAAAAAAATGTAAATAAAAAATTATAATTTACAAAAATACAAAAAAATAAAAAAATAAGCGAAATAAAAATATATCAAAAAATTTAAAAAAGGCTTGTAAAAAAACCATAAAATAAAAATTGAAAAAACAATATAAGGTAATACGAAAAAAATATTAAAAACAAAAATTTAAATATAATATTAAAGAAATTATAATATAAATTATAAATAAATATAAAAAAAATGTTTAATAATTTAAAAAAGTTCTAGATTTTAGGTTTTAGTTATAGAAAATATTAAAAAACAATTAATAAATAAAATAAGTTAAAAATAAATATAGACAAAAAATTAAAATAAATTTAAAAAAGGTTTCAGATTTTCTACCTCACATCTGTCAAAAGCGACGCTATCGCACTGTGACAGCTCTCAAAACTCGAAATTCCAACTCGAACTTGAAAGACCCTGTTCATGGTAAGGGATGCCGCCTGCTTGCCCGTAGTGGAAGCATACCACTAATCACGGGAGCCACCACACGTACTCGCACTTACATACGAACATACATACACACACATGTACTTATGCAGTATGCATCCGCAATAAAATAACAGAAATGTGAGATTATTTACGCTTTTGTTTTACGAGTATGTGGCACTATTGCAGCTCATTTGCATTCCGCCAGCCATTTTTTGTGGCCTTTCATAGATATCTTGCACCACCGTACGGTTTCGCGATTCTTGGTACTTGACTCTTGGAACTCTGTGCAGTTTACTTACGCATACATACGTGCATAGCCTAATAGAAATGTCAATGTAACTAGACGTGTATATGTGGTATGTGTAGATATGTATGTAAGCAACTTCAGAATGCCAAGAAATCCAGCATATCATGACTCAGCAGAGAAATATGCTGCCCAGGGGCATGCTTTCGAGCCGCATACCAAAACACAACGTAAGTCAAATGTGTATGGACACAGGCCATACTACCGGTCCGGCCCTGGCAGAGGCACACATGCCACACATTCGATTTGCTTGCCACATATGAATGTACAATATAAACAAACGCATTGGCGCACACTCAGGGCTCAGCAGCAGCAGCCGAAGAATTCTTACAAGTTATCAAGCGTAAATATTGTCATATGCGCGCATTTGTCATAGCTGTTTGCATGTGTTTGTGTGTGTGTGTGTGTGTAGTGAGCTTACCCTCTATGCCCTCGGCATGCCCACATACCTCGTATGTATGTATGTGTGTTCTTGCGTTCTAGCGGTTTTCCCCTACCACGTACTATCGATCGTGCGAGCGCATGTTCGGCTGTGGCGCTGTGTTTCTTGTTGTTTTTCTATTTGATAATTTTGTAATATAACCGCATTCTTGGCGACCCTCATACACTGGCTGCAAAGTAGAGTGAAAGGGCGCAGGCAAAAAGCCAATGCGCTGCGCCAACGCGATCACCTTAACGTCGCCGAGATCGCATGGTAACATATTTACAATGAACACTGCATGCAGACACACATACAAATGCACCCAGCCCTGCCTAGGCTTGTGAATGCTACGTTTGACCATGATGGGTTTCTAGCATTTCTGCGCGCCGCGTACGCGCACTCGTACTCGGCCGATGCAAGCGTTCTAAACGAAGTTGTCGCCGGTGAACCAATCGGCATATGCATTCATATAAAGGGTGGGTCACCGGCTGATTTATTTGCAAATTAGATATTCTTTCTTGTACCACCTCACAGATGAGCGAGTACAGCAGGTTGTGCTTGTTGCGGTACTCGTGAGCTCTGCCAGTTTGATGCTATGCTGACGTAATTGCACACAGCGTCGAGAGTTAAGAGAGACAGAATTTTGTTATATTGGCGAAATTTAAGGAAAGAACCTAGAATAACATTGCTACTGGGGACTACTAATTTCCTTGTGAACCGGCTTCAAAGTGGGCTTCGTAGCTAACAATGTTCTTCTTCTTCTTGATTAGCACGAAGAGCGTTTAAGCGCTTTTGGCCGAGTTTAACAACGCACGCCAGTCGTTTCTTTTTCGTTGAATTCACCAAGTGAAACCAATTCCTTCTCCACCTGATCTTTCCAACGCAAAGGAGCCCTTCCTCTTCCTCTGCTACCACCAGCTGGCACCGCATCGAATACTTTCTGAGACGGAGCGTTTGTGTCCATTCCCGGCTAGAAATTTTGCTAAGGCCGTGATTAGGCAGCCAAACTAGGCGCAAGGCCACACATCTGCCCAAACTAGGCCACACATCTGTCTCATTAGGCGCAGGTTCGAAAAACCGAACTTTGGTAATACTCCGGATACCCTTCTACAAATCAGTTAGGGATTCCAATTTATGCCTAAGTGAGACACTGCCACAGATTTTCGTGACCACAACCAAATTTGGTATTGTTCTTTGCCTTGCCTAACGTGGGCAATAGTGAGGCGTGCTTCAGTAAGGCCTGCCTAATTCGGGCCTAACTGATTCTTCGGCATGCCTCACTGTAATTCTAGTCGGGTTCGGACGACCTTACCCAGCCAACGTAGTCACTGGATCTTTATTCGCTGAGCTATGTCTATGTCGTCGTAAACCTCATGCAGCTCATTGTTTCATCGCCTGCGATACTGGCCTCAGCAACGTGCAAATGTCCAAAAATCTTGCGCAGAATCTTTCTCTCAAACACCTCATCGAATGTTGTCATCGTCCAAGCTTCTGCGCCATACGATTATCCGGGCATCATGAGAGCCTTAAAGCCTGCTAGTTTTGTTCGTCGAGAGAGGACTTTACTACTCAATTTCCTCCTCATGGTACTCACACTCACCAACGTAAACGTACGCCTATATCAGCTGACACGATTAAACCAATGAGAGACTCATGTAAATGAATTTTCGCCACCGTTCCGTTCAGTAGTATCGTAGATGGTTCTTTCATCGTGAGTGTGAGCACCATGAGTCCAAGGCAGCACTTGTTGGTAAGAGAGATTCTTCGTTGAATTTCAAGGCTCATATTTTTATCGATGTTAATCCTGGTTCCTAGATAAACGAAGTTTCTTACAACCTTGGAATCATAACTGTATGATACAGAGCTTTAAACGCTTGGGACAATTTTCGACCGCACGCTGGAACTCCGTTAGCGAAATAAGAGCCGATTCACGACGCAATGATTGCTTTAGCAACTGGCGCTGGCCCTGACCCCCAAAATTGAAGAAATGCCGTAATCCTTGGGATTTAGATCTGTTGAGTTCGGTGTCCACTCTACAGCTGTGATGACGTCCGGAACATATTCTTTGAACAAGTCTTGAAGTTGCCCTATAATGAGAAATGGCTTGATACCCTATGAGCAGAAGTGGAGTCATGTAGAAATATCCTCATTATTTCTGATCATTTTGTTGATGCTTGATAATTTGCTGTTTCATGTCTTCGAATGGGCTTCGAACCCTGAAGTTGTTGTTGTTGTTGTTGTTGTAGCAGCCCTTGGCCGGATACACGGTTACGCAGAACTGGCTGTTGCGGGAATGCTTCGAACCCTGTCCCACCGTCGTCCCCTGGTAGTCACGCACAAGCCGCTCATTTTATTTGGAGAAAAGGTCCGAGTTGTTTCGGGCATGAAGAAAAAGACACGACTCGGTACTAATTCCAATTTTCGCTCTCTTATACCCACTTTTGCGCAATTATGGGATCCGGCTTTGAATTGCTGAATATTACCCGACATTTTATTACTTAGCTTATTGAAGCTCAAAGACTGACAGAAATTTTGTATATTTCTTCTTCCTGACACAAAACGGGGCGTCGGCTTACGCACGAACAACATTTCGAAATTCAATAATGGAAACTCACTCAAGCCCCTAAAGACAGCATTTTATAGTTAATTAAACCAAAATCTCGAGACAAAAGACCATCCGCTTCGAGATCGTTTCTCTGTATGGACCCTGCAACAGTTTAAAAAATACCTCGAATATGCACAAAAAAATATCTTTTCAGATGAGGCATATTTTCGTCAAGTAAAATTGCCGCACTTGGGGCGCCATACACCCATACACAGGCGTAGAGAAGACACCTAATGCGTCTTGTGCGTGGGGCTGGTATGCTGGTGGATTGAGCACAAAAGAGCTTAAAGTCGAAGTGCGATCTTCTTCTTTAACTTTATTGCAGAATTTCTCCTTGAAAATTAGGATGGTGAATGGAAAGCCTTCCGAAACCAAACCAAAAACACATCCCGAAAATATGCCCACCAATTTTGTTTGGCAGCACTTTGAAGAATTGTGTGTGAGCTCTGCCACTCAGCAAGATGGCTGGGCACGTTCTACCCAAGAAGTCCAACAATCGATATTTTGCCGTTCTAGTGATGTCAGTTGACCTCCAAAAGGGGCTCCATTTAGATGGCGTTCGAGTATTTTTTTGTTTTATTGGATAGCGAAAGAGATTGCTCGCTGTTATGCTAAGAATCCGAAAACTATTCAGATACTTAAACATACTACTGTGCGCGCTATTGCTGAAACAGCAAGCGAAACTACCGGAAAAGACCAAGAAAATTGGCCTGATAAGTTCGGCTACGGTGGCGCCAATCATTTGAATGAAGCTGCTTTTCAAGGTGTACTCTTTCATATTGATACAAAAATATTAGAAAAATATTTAACGGCGTTTTTAGAGCATTTTAAAAAAAGAAACCCCGAAGGGGTACACCCTGTATATTCGTTTATATGAAAACAAATCACAAATGTGATCGCATTTTTTCATGTCACGAATGCGTACACGAACGCGAACGCAATTGTAATCGCAATCATCAGTGCCGTATGTCAGTCAGACAGCACTAACAACAACAACAACAACCACAACATAAACATCATTATCATCCATGTCACTGGCGATCTTTTGTTTTTGCCATTGTGTCGTCGCCCGCTTCAGCGCTGGCAAAAGGGCGGCGGCGGCGGCGGTGGGCTATTGCCGTTGTTGGATGATATATTGCGGATTTACGCGCATACCGAACATTTCAGTTCAGCTCAGCTCCGCTCTGTTCAGTCGTGCTCGTCGACGCAATTGATATTTGATGAGCTGTTGGCCAATATGGCATTTGTGGTGCACATTGTAGGGCGCCTTCGATGAATTGTGGCCGCGGAATTTCTGCTGTCAATTAGCATACGACGAATAAGAAGACAAATTCTCATTTGACTTGTTGCACGTTTCATGACAATGGCCACATGTGGAATGCTAATGTGTTATAGGCCTTTGTGTTTGTTATTGTGGACTTTTTGCAACAAATGAAATAATCATTACAAAATAACTATATGCAATGTGTGTGTGTATGTTTGTATGCACGAGGAGATATTCCCGCAACGCGTGGGAGGTTTGCGCAATTGCATGACTTGAAATTGACCTTGTAATTAGGGGCTCGCGGTTGCGTATTATATTTTTGTAGGCATAAATAAAGAGGCGGCGGAATTGTATTCAATGAATAGGAAAATATGTATGAATGTGTATATATGTCACATAAGTTGTGATGCAGATTAAGTACCGTTTCGTTTTTCTTAATATGCACCGTATTTTATTTCATAGGACGTCAACGTCGTTGAGGACAATTGGCAATGCAGAAATGTAGCAGGTAAGAGATGCTCTTCTTCTTCTTCTTAGCTTCACAATCCGTGGTGGCTATAGCTACGTCAACAATTTTTCTCCACTTTATTCTATCCCTACATCTCTCCAGTTCTGTATGCTCATTTGCTTAAGATCTGATTCGACATCATCTAAGCATCTCATTCGTCGGCGCCCTCTTTTTCTTCCTCCAATGGGTGTTAAAATAAAAGCTTTCCTAGCATTTCGCTCTCTCGGCATACACAGTAGGTGAACACCAATTCATCTAATCCATCGGCTCTGAGCGAATTTGACAGATATGCGGACGTCATTCGGCAAATTTAACTTTAGCTTAGTGAAACACAAAACGAATGCCGTAGAATGTGAGATGAGCTTTGGACTCCCCACCAATCATCGTACATCAAGTGAAGAGAAAACCAAGATCATATACAATTCTATTATATTCTGTGAGTTAACAAATATTTTATTGCCAGCAGATTATCATAGCGCAAATATAATATAATATTTTGGCAGGCATTCCCGACTAGAATTACAGTGAGGCATGCCGAAGAATCAGTTAGGCCCAAATTAGGCAGAACTTACTGAGGCACACCTCACTATTACCTTACCAGGCCCACGTTAGGCAAGGCAAAGAACAATACCAAATTTGGTTGTGGTCACGAAAATCTGTGGCAGTGCCTCACTTAGGCATAAATTGGAATCCCTAACTGATTTGTAGAAGGGCATCCGGAGTATGACCGAAGTTCGGTTTTCCGAACCTGCGGCTAATGAGGCAGATGTGTGACGTTACTTTCGGGACTTGGGCCTAGTTTGGCTGCCTTATGAGGCGCAAATTTGATATGCGGTCTGCCTTATTTGCGCCTAATCACCGCCTTTCCAAAATTTCTAGTCGAGTTCTGGTGCACTGGTAACGTTGTCAACAGCACAAAATACACCAAAGGGTGTGGTGATAATATCTCTCCGCCACCAATCGTCACCATCGTACGACAGAGACAAAGAGAATAGATTATCAGATTTGCTATTTAGCTATGGTAAAAAAACCAAATTGTGATGGGAACTTTGACTACCCCGTCACTTGGGGATTCGGCAGCTGAAATCAGCACGATAATTTCAGAAGGATGATAGATACCAGGTTTGCTCGTTAGGTATGGTGAAAAAAAGGTAATTTTTGCCGAATAACGGTCTGCTAGGTGGTACACCTCTAAAAATCTCTTCACCGTGATAATTTCACATGTATTCGCACACTCGTCTATTACTCAGATGGCAACAAAGCGTGAGTTGTTGTAAACACATCCCAAGTGACGTCAGCTCATCAGCTGAGTCTGTCGAATTCGCTGAGAGCCGAATAACGGTCTGCTAAATAGCCCACCTCTAAAAATGATTTTTGGAGATACATACCTCGATTCCAGCGTCATCGTCGAATAAATTTTGAAACAAAATAACCATTCAAAAGTTAAAACTTTGTACTAACTTCACAAAAAAAAATTTTCTTCTGTTTTTGTTTTTCGGCATACAAATTTTCACCGCTTTAATTAGAATCTCAAGAAAACTTTAAGGTATGCAGTTCAACTCTAATATAACAACACAGGATCGGAACTCTTTTATGTGGAAGAAAATGCTGAGTAAAAACACAAATTATTAAAAATCAATAATATTTTGTAGTCACTTGAGACTTGCACTTTGTTATACAAACATTGAATGGACTATAAAACTGCATGCATAGAATTTTTATAAAAAGTTTCAAATGTTATATAATATTGGTCGCCGATCCATAAATTCATTAGGCATGAAAATGTGAATTATAAAAACGATATTCAGATATTTTACAAAATTTTTTTATTTATAAATTTTAATAAAATTTTTTATTTATGAAAATTATGAATTTCTTTCATGCCTAACGAATTTATGGATCGGCGACCAATATTATATAACATTCCACGCGCTCCTGTGTCTACAAACTGCTTCAATCCTATTCTGACAGAGCTAACGGATGTAAAATTATCGAATCTCTTAAAAATAATTGTTAACAGAGAGATGCCTTCTTCTAGTATAGTAGATGATTTTCACAATGGAAGTGGATACCTTTGACAGGCTTTAGAGCAGATTTTAGTTCTTTGTAGATGATAGCATTTTGAAGATGCTTCGCTAGAGTGTCTATATTGCCATGAATGATGTCAAATGTAATTAAATGAAGGTTTCATCGATAGTGCAATGTAGTGTGAAGGCAATTTAGATATTTCAGAGGATTTACTTGATTTCCCATATACATCTTTTCCAACTAACCGAATTCAAATGAATGATCAACTCATTGGAAATGACGAATCGAATAAAAAATATTGAGAGAACTGTTCAAATTAAAGCTACAGCGAGCGCGAGTATGCTCTGCTCAACCGACAGCTACTACCACAGGGTGTAAATTACACTCCTCTAGAAAAAACTATTCAGCTATCTTTTTCCCCCCGAGTTGTGTCTATATCGCATCTGCTCTAATAGCCGAGTGCATTGAACCATTTTTACAGCTAATTAGTTTCACTTGTGTCGTTGAGCTGGCAGAACATTAGCAAATTTGGTTGAGGTGTCTAAGAAAATTTACATTTACGAGTAATACAATAGCATACTAGAAGCGACCACCTTGGCTCCTTGGCGTCACAAGATCTACTCAGATTTCTTCGGAGGTCAAGTAGACTTAAAGAAAATTAAAAAGGGAATCCGAGTGCGGTACAGTAGATTTAATTGTGTCTGAGTGCTGTACTTGCAAAACTGTCCCGACCAAAAAAAAAATAAAATTAAAAAAAATAGCATACTAAGAAATGTGTGCGAGTAAAGGCGGATTAATATTAATATCAAATAACCAAGAAAGCTCGTCAAGTGCAAAAACGAAAATACCAAGGTTTGTATTCAAGACTCTCCTCGCCAATCGAAGAAGTCTGAATATCCTCCCTGAAGTTTTCGAACGCAAAGTACTCCGAAGGGTGTTTGGCCCCATACGCTGCAACGATGGAACGTACCGAATTCGCTACAACGATGAGTTGCTAAACTTATGCCAGGGAGAAAACGTCGTCAGATACCTTAAATCCCAAAGGCTTCGATGGTTAAGGCACACTGTGCGCATGGAAGACAGCCGCCCCCAAAAATCTTTTTTATCAACGCATTGTCTAATGACCCGAGCCCGAGGACGTCCAAGGTTAACTTGGCTTGACCAAGCCATAGCCGACCTGAAAAAGCTACGAGTTAGGAGCTGGAGATTTGTTGCTATGAACCGTGCAGATTGGAAGAGGATTGTGGATGAAGCTAAAGCTCAGCCTGAGCTGTAATCGCTACCTGATGATGATGATGATCCGCCCTAAACGTTCCACATATTTCTCTTGCAGTTTCGGTTCTCTTTGCACTCAACTTGAACTTGCACAATGAACGAGTCAATGCGCATTTGTGTCAAGGCGCACAAGGAGATAGAAGCATACGACGATAGTGCGAATGAAACGGCTTTCGGCATTTCATTTTATGCTGGCATCGGGACGGCGAATGAAAGTAAGCCATCCAGCTGGCTTACCGATACCTCTTTTAACCACACAGTTATGCTCAATTTCGAATATATGAACTCTCAATGCCAACGTACCGAGGCAAAAGCTTTCAGAAAATAGTCAATAAGAATACATCTGCCTCTACCAGTGCATGGAATTACTATAACACTAAAAGGAGGGGCAATTTTAAAAACCACGCAAACTTTGAGGTAAACACAAATAGGACTTGTCAGCTACTGTCTGGTATGATTAGGGACCTTGGCCGGTGTATGAGCGACCAATGGACCTAGAAGAATAATTTAACCTTAATTCATTGTATGCGTAAATTCATGCAAGGCGAAAAACAATGCTGTAGAGAAGAAGGAAGGTCGAGAACGGAAATGTATGTAGGCCGTCGGATGAGATAAAAAATGAACTAAGTAGATTAGTCAAAAAAATAATAAAAATAAAAAAGAGTCGAGTACTTAAGAATGTGTTAATAAAAACAAAACAACAACAAATTGTTATTTGCCAAATCGTTACCGCACAATAATCTTTCATTAATGGCCAAATCTATTCAAAAATCACTCAACCAGTGAACAAGATTTAAAACGCACGCAAACAACAAACGTTTTTAATGGATCTCTTGCGCGGACACCTATTATGCAACCACTTTTTCGCAATTATTTCGAATAAGAACCAAACATTAATGTATACAAAAAAAAAAAATATAAAAAAAATTAAAAAAAAAATAAAAAAAACATATGAAAAAAAAAACATTGGCATTGAAAATAAATCACCAGCAAGACCACAGTGTACAGATTAAAATCAAAGTTACGCCAAAGAAGAATCAACACTGTGGCTACTATTTGGCGGTTGGGTGCTATAAATTCACATTCAAAATTATGCTGGTGTATTTTTTTTTTTTTTTCATCCACACTTGTTATTCAATTCTCATGGCAGCGCGCATGCGGCCAACATTTTAAACACGCATGCAGAGTAAAAAGAAAAAAAAAAAAACAACAAAAAAAATCACGATTTTTTGTTAGCACAAATGCGGTGGCTGAAACATCATAGCCAAGTAATTATGGGCAATATAAACTGAAACCATAGAAATCATTGAAACTGAGCAGAAATTCAACGCAAAACACCTCGAAAATCGAGAATTTCTTGAAAGCCACAGCCAGCGACGAACAAGTCTGATACAAAGGTAAGCAGATAAAGAACAGAAAACACAAAACAAAAACAAAGGCAAGAAATAAGCAATAAAAAATGTATGAAATGAGCTAAACCAAACTAGAGCCACTAATTAAAGTTATGGACGAGTTTAAGCGAGTAGAAGCCACCAGGCTAGCATTAGAGGAATGCCAAACGTATACGTACGTACGTACAAGGGACTGATAGGCAGGCGGACAGACAATAACTTGAAGGCAAACCGATACGCATTTGAAGCACACAAAATCAGCTAATAGATGCGTGCGGGTAAAATAGAAATACGCACGCACAAGTAGGGGAGGTCGAGCAGGAGAAAGAGCAAGGGGAAGGCGAGACATATTAATAAGCCAACATATGAATTGGACAATCAAGTTGAGTATGAGCACATATGTATGTATGTGTGTATATATTTGTGAACCGCCAAGAAAAGCGCAAATTGCGGAGCGCAATTCTCCTAGTGCGTTAAGAGCGCGCTAAAGTGTGAGAGAGTGTGCGCGCACAAAACTGTATTGAACAAATCAACAGCAACGAGTTAACAGTCAGCCAGATGTTTGGATCACGTTGCGCTGCGGCGCAGCAACAGCTTCAAAACGTTGTTGGTTGTCGAGCCAGCCAAAAGATTAAATCGTGAGATACACGATGCCATCCATGACAGCAGCTGCAGCTGCAGCGAAGACTGTCAATTGCAAGAAAATCACATTAAGGTAGGCACTACTACTAGGTATCATATGCATTTTATATGCACGCACACACGCACACATACAAACATAGGTATATTGTATGATGGCTGAATATACAAAGGCATATGGGGGCTGGCTTCAATGCGCGCGAGCACAAAAAGCCAAGTCGTCGCTGAGTGGCGACGAAGCGCGTCGTCGGAGTCGCTGAACGAGTTTCTGCGCGCTTTGGTTTCATCTTGGTCGCCTGATATGCGGTATATTATTAGATTTAACAGAGCTTTTTTTTCTGTTTTCGTTTTTTTTTCTTCGACACATTACAACACACATGCGCTATATTTACAATGAGAGCAACAACATTGAAATGTGGCGCACTCGTCTGAAACGACCTTTGAAAATATTTGCTGCTGCGGGCTAAGCTGCGGGCTCACCAAAGCGCTATAACAGCCCACTCGACGACGAGGCAGCGACGAGAGCCACATTGAAAGGAGGAGGGAATTGAAGTGGGAGATAGCATTCATGTCGCGGCTTGGCTTGTGGTTGCATTTTCTGCTTCTTCTTCTTGTTTTGGTATGCGCTCAAGAGTAGAAAAGAAGGCGAAATGTTGCATGGTCGCGCCGTAGCAGATAACTGCAGCTTAGACGGTGCGCATAAACTCACTTACATACACATACATATAAACATTTCAGTCCGTGTTGTTGTCTTATGCGCAGCCGCACGGATTAGAGGTGAAAATGTGTGCAAGGAATTTTTATCTCCGCTGCAGCTGTGCTTGTGGCCGTCGAGATAAATTTGTGGCCATATGCAGTAGGTAAGTCTCCAGTGATTTGCACACGCATCCGCTTAAGACTTGTGCAACAGTTAACGTGTAAACACACACACACACACACACACACAGAGGTACATATATTTCTCTAAAGCTTTAAATTGGCATGGAAATACATTCAACGGCTAATGAGAAATGGTTGAGGTCCAGCTAATTGCTTTCTGATGTCATTTGGCAAGCGTGTAATAAACTTACGAGGATAAAATGAACATTGGCTGGATATTAAGCGCGGATGTATGCACATAAATTCTGTACGAAAAGTTCACGAAATTTGCAAATACAACGAAAACTGATGATAAGCCTTAAAAAAAAATCGCTACGATAAGCAGTACAAAGATTCTAATATTTTTTTCTAAATATTAATTCTAATTTCCAATACTAAAATAATTTTTCATACATCGATTTTGGAATCGGCTTCTAGTGCTTCCATAAATTCTTTGTTATCGTCTCAATTCTATTGAAAAGATTTCCAAGAAGTGGTAACTCAAGTTTTCGGCATGGTTTTAAAGTTGTTTGTTGTTGTTGTAATAATTCCGAAGAAGACGAAAATGGAGTTGGATTGGTCATACTCTCCGTAGAGAAGACTATACCTAGGGTATTAAAACATAGGGTACCTCAGGTGACAAAATGGGTTGTCCATGGAATCAGCCAAAAAGTCGACGCAGAGGAAGTCCACATCGCACTTGGACGCAATCCAACACCCACCACACAAGCTTAAACTCGTCACTTAACTTCCGCGCTTAACTTCTTCGATCTATGGGGTCTACATCTCCGACCTAAAAAGTGAAGATATGAAACGACATATGAAAGGACCTCTAAAGATCTTAGCAGACTTCCGACACATTCCTATTCTTTATGGAGTAGATATACATTATCTCCCAAACCCATTCTCTTCAGGAACTTCCAAATCCGCATTAAAGAACGTACGGCCTGGAAAAATAATTATACCAGCTTCAAACCCGAATCCCAGATATGGTACACTGATGAATCGAAATTAGAAGATGGTAGAACAGGGACAGGAATGAATGAGCCTAAATTCAAAATTTTTTTTCCAATGGCTCGCTACCCAACAATCTTCATCTTCCAAGATGCTGAAATACAAGCCATTGAGATATGTGTAAGGGAATGATTTCGCAGAAATATGGGAGGAACTCACATTTACATACTATCGGATAGTCAGGCGGCTGGCTTTGAAAGTCCTTCTATCAACTACAATCATCTCAAAAATGGTACATCACTTCCTGAATCTTTTTAACATGCCAGGGAGCTTCAACACATTGTTATTGGGTTGGGTTTCTGGACATGAAGGACACGAGGGAAATGAAATTGCGGACCATCTAGCCAAAAAAGGAGCAAACATGCTTCTAATTCGTCCTAAATCTTTCTGTGGAATTTCAAAGAGCGACATCAATGAACTCATCAGGAAATGGGAGGCGAAACTCAATCGGTCAGCGACATGCGAAACAATTCCTAACACCGGAGAAAGGCATTTCTGATAAGCTACTTTCACTTATCAGCATAGACTTAAGACTTTTAACTGGTTACTTTACAGGCCACTGTAGCCTGAGATACCACTTAAACAAAATTTGTCTCTCGCTTTGAGAAAATGGAATTAAAGAATAATAATTAGATTAATCCCTTATTAGTCTTCTGCATCCGAGCGTGGTTCCGGCGCTGTCGGCTTTGCCATCAAACTCGCAAGGCGTAGGAATTTCTTCCTCGTTGATGGAAAGATTATAATGCCTCGTTAGCAAAACCAGAGGGTACTAAGTCTAAGAGTGGGGGAAGAGTGGTGTGGGAATAATAATAATATGGGGTCTGCAAGTGGCCACCATTTCCTATGTCATGAGAATAAGTAGAATTCATTCACTCAAACTGGAGGATGTTTTCAGATTTGCCAAAGAATCTGAAAAATTCTCACAAAACTAGCTATCTCTGTCTCTGTCTCTATTCTATCTTATAATTTTCTTTCTGTTACTGCTGTCTCTTCCTCCTTGGCTATCTGCTCTCTTTTTTTTCTCAGCGCTTTAGATACTATAGGCTTTTTAACCGGAGTGTTTTAGGAGTTACCAAATCTCTCGGTGGTGCTTCTTGACACGACTTTCAAATATAAAAAGTTCTCAATTCTTCGATGTTTCTTCACTTACAGAGGTGCTCGCCTATCCACGAGATTCATTTAAATGAGTAATTCTGTGTGCTTTTAGAACAGAAGTTATAAACAACCAAACATTTTTTGAAAATTACCAAAAATGACGAGAGCGATATTTTATTCCTACAAAAATTAGTGACAAAGGGGATTTTGCCAGTCTACAGTCGGGTGTTTCTTGATTAATTACACAGGTTTTCGAGTTATTTCTACTTGAAAGTGCAAAGAAAACACAATTTCAGATTATTTGAGGTTATGTAACATTCTTATATATTTTTGTTTTTGTTTTAAAATATTGTAAACGTATAAATCTTCACTTTCGAAACTTATTTTGATACGTAAAAACGTATTTATTTGTCGCTGTCTGAAACCCTTGCCGTGCCATTTAGCTCGACGAACGCTGAGTAAACATATCAGACTGATGCGTGAGATGATGTTACAGCAATTATGAGACTTGTGACTACATCTCAATCACGCCCTCGGCTCGTGATATTTACGTTTGAACCGACGATATATTCACGAGCCTGGCTCGTCATATTCATGTTTGGGTCAAAATTTTCATCACGAGTCAGACTCGCTAAAGCACGACAAGGGGTGAATGTAGCAAATAAAGTAGAGAAAATGTCAGTTAAGGATTAAAACCAACATTTAAAGACTTTACTCGGTTTCTATGACATTTGGCAATATTGACTTTTAATATGTATATGAAAATGGAAATTGTAATTGTGGATTTGGTAAAATTAGAATTTCTAATTTTGTACAAATGGGTGTCATTAAAGCGTTTTCAATTAACCAGGCTCTACTAGCAATTATTTTCTCTTTTCGAGGACAGTCGGTTCTACTTAACCGAAACGAACCCGAGTTATATCCGGTCAAGGACTGTCACTTCAGCCGAATGCTTATGCTGCTATAGCAACAACAACAGCAAGCAATTATTTTCTTATTTCGCTGAAATTATGCATAACCAATCTTTTAACAAAGATTAACCCTCCATATCTAAAAGATTTAGGGAAGAGAGATTTGAGCATAAAAAAGTCCATCCTCCATTTAATAATTTTATTTCCAAAAAAATCTTTTTATATGCAAAAATATAATATATTAATTAATATATGGCGATTAACAACCACCTGCTTGATTATTTACTCGCATAAATAAAACTTCGTGTTTTAGAATGTGTAATCCTACCACTAAACTCTAAATATTAAAAAAAAATAATGTTCCAAAATATGTGTGTATGTATGCTAATAACTATGCAGAGAATGCCCCGATTTGCACAGGGTTTTTAACATTTTGAAGCTAACCTCTCCTGGGAGGACATAAACTGCTTAAACTTACAAAAAAAGGTGTGTATATAAACCAAAAAGTGTTAAAAACTATAAAATTAATTTTCAAACTGCTACAAATCAAAGAGGACTCAATAGATCGGAGCGGTGCTTTTTCACTATAAAACTTTGAAATATTTGCTATCACGCTGCATTAATTAAATTTAGCAATTATTTTCTATTATTATTAAAATTAAAAAAAAAAAAAACAAATTAAAATTTTTCTAAAACAAAAAATATCAAAAAAAAAAACAAAACAAAAAATTTCAAAAAAAAAAATCCCAAAATAAAAATTAATTCAAAAAATAAAAAAACAAATCAATAAATAAAAAAAAAATAAAAAAATAAGAAAAAAATTCAAAAATAGGTCGTTACCAGGTGTATACATATGAAATGAGAATTTTTCTTTCGATTTCAAACGTTTATCAACAAAAAATGGTGACAAATTTAATCTTCAAAATAATAGCCATCGCTAGCGACACATTTTTCCCATCTCTCAGGCAATTTGTGGATGCCGCGCCAAAAAAATTGGCCATCTTTGGCCGCAAACCAATCATCGAGCCATTTTTTGGCTTCTTCGTGAAAATTGAAGCGCTGCTCGGAAAGTGCGTGGCCCATCGATGTAAACAAATGATAATCGGAAGACGCCAAGTCCGCATGCACCAGCGGTTCCCAATCGTACGTCTCCATCAATTCCCGGGTCGCTCTTGTTCGATGTGGCGGTGCATTATCATCAAGAAAAATTACTTTGTGACGCCGATCGGCATATTCTGGGCGTTTTTAGTGTATAGCGCTGTTCAAATCGGCCAATTGTCGTTGGTAGCGTGCACCGTCAAATCATACCACGCTGATCCTAGAAAACACACAGCATTGCCTTGCGGCCGAAGTGATTTGGATTGGCCTTGTGCCCGGGCGAACCATACGATCATTTACGCTTGGGATTGGAGAAACACACCCATTTTTCATCACCCGTAACGATTTGATGCAAAAAAGACTTCCTTTTGAACCGGGAGAAGCGTTTTTTCTTCAATTGATACCAGAACATCAACGATGTCGGCAAATCGTAGTTTGAAGGCACGAAATTCGACCTTTTAAAGAGCGACAAAAATGCATTGTTGTATGAAACGTAACAGACAATGAACTGAATTTTGTTGACAGATGAAAGAAGTAAAAAACAAGACATTTGGGAAGGTTTAAAAATACTCCTAGCGACATGTATGGACTAATAGCTGAAAGTCTCACTTCATAGGTATATACTCGGTATTAAGCCGTCTTTAATTGATGTTGCTATTAACTAAGAAAAACAAAATTCCATTTAAGTAGGTAAATAATCCAGCAGTAGGTTGTTTTTTGGGTGCACGCATTTTTATGTCCACCACTGTATTTTTCATGCCACTTTCTATAATAGCCAATTTTTCCGCGCTCCACTCGTTTTCATAGATCTGCCTCCCCATCTCCCCTCTCTAGCGTTCATTCCATGTGACCAACGACGATTCTATGTGCCAACCTTTTACAGCAACTCATAATAACCCAATTATAACGCCAGGCCATATACAAACATATACATACAGAGGCAATCAACAAACAAATGTTAGAAAATCCGCCAAGTCTCCAAGACCCATAAACTTTCACTATATGGCAATTCTTTTTGCCAATATTGGCAATGGACACCGAGCACAAGGCCGCTGATGCTGGCTGCATGTCATATGAATGTTATCCCCTCCCACTTCCCTCCCCTCATTTTATACTAGACCACGAAAGAGCATGTAAAGATACGCATGCAATAATGGGGAAAAAAGTCAAACGCATTCCAATATCGCTTTTTATGCGCGCGCCAATATGCAATATTACACAAACATACGTATATACACACATACATAAATATGAGTATATATGTATGTATGTATGTATGTATGCACAACAGCCACAACTTTTCATGGAAACTCCATAAATGGCAGTATAGAAAATTCCGCCGTGCAACAAGAAAAAGCAAATCGGCTTTAGAAGCAACAAAAAGCGCTTTCGAATAAAGAAAATAAGAAATTACTTGAGAATTCTGCTTACAAGATTCTGCTTGCCATTCAATGAACTCTCATACAAATTGCAGAACAACAAATGGAAGAAAGTTCGGTGTAATAAGAATGGCAGTAGCGATAAAAAGAAATAAGAATTGTGCCACCACATGTTGCACGCTACGCTATGCCATAAGAACGACTTAATGAGACAATGCACAAACACACACATACACACACACGCATATGTATACAAGTAAAATTGAAGCTTTGAACTAAACTTTGAACCGTCAAGCCAACTCAGGTTGGGTACGAGTATCTGTGTAGAAGCCATTAAATGCGTATGCAGCAGCAGTCAACTCGCCAACGCTGGGTAGCTCAACAACCCACTTGATCAATGAATGGAAAATTTTATATATACACGCATACACACACACACACAGGCACAGCCACAGGCAGAGACAAAGTCAAATCCAATTTCTCACTAAAGAAACTTCTAAAACTATCAGCACGCATGTCGAGCCACTACAACCACTCAAAAAGCCATAAAAGAAAGTGCACAGCATAAAAAAATACGGTAAAAACGGTAAAATTCATCAAGACACTTCTTAGCTTCTATTCTTTGCTTGTTTACTAGCACAAACTTCCGATGTTCTTTGTATGCTTTGCTTTTGTGGCAGAAAATTTGTTTTTTTATTTCTTTATAGTTCTTTGGACTTTTTGATTGCGGTAGCTGTTCAATCGGAGATTGACAGGCATTTTGTACAGTAATTGCATCGAGTGTGATTGATGTGATTGAAAATTAATTTTCGTGTGTCGTTCTGAGGTGGCGCATTTGAATTGGGAATTTCCATATAAATGTTGAAGAAGTTAGTCATGCACTTAAACGCACTTGATTTGATCTTAAGAATTGGTTGTTAAGACTTTGATGTATTAAGAACTTAAAAATTGTTGTAACTAGACCTTAACGCGTAAATGTAGCCCATGGGGAAAAGATTTTTAGAGATGTACTACCTAGCAGACCATTATTCGGCTCTGAGCGAATGTGACAGATATGCCGACGTTATTCGTTTTGTGTTTTACTAAGCTAAAGCTAAATTTTGTGAAATACAAAACGAATGACGTCGAATCCAAAGTTCCCCTCAACAATTTTTTTCACCACACCTAACGAGCAAACCTGGCAGTCGGTTCTAAGTAACCGGAACGACCCAGATTTATATCCAGCCAAGCACTGGCACTTCAGCAGAGTTCCCCGTATATGTTTGGGGAATGTTTATGCTTCTACAACAACAACAGCAAACCTTATATCTATCATCCTTGTATGTATCGTTGACCCCAAGCAACTTCGGCTGCCATGTCACAGGAGACTCAGCAGCAGCCGAATTCTGCACGAGCATTCACACGTATTCACACACTCGTCCAATCAATCGTTCTTCAGACGGCAACGAAGCTACTTGAGCGAAGACTGCGTTGATTTTTTTTTTTGCGTATGTCACCAACACAATTTCAGTTTTTTCGTCAACAAACCGCTTCGTAACCTCACTTACTTCATGCCCTCAACTGATTTTGACAAATTTGCTGAGAGCCGGTTAACGGTCTATTTCCTGATTTCTGGATTGTTTTCACTATGTGTGTAACCTATTAGCAGCCAATAAGAATTGTTTGTGACAAGTAGCGAGTGAATACCGCTCAGTGAAGAAGAGCACCACTGAGTAATAATCCAAAACGGGAATAACAAGCGGCGAAGCAGAGCTGATATTTAACTTGTGCGGTAAATTATTAAATTTGAACTTAGCGTTTTTCAATAATTATTCTTGTATGTATGTATGTATGTATGAAGGAATGTATTGCAGATGCTAACTAAGTAATTAATACAACTGTCTGTGAGTCTGTGCTCACCACAGTACTAAAATTACTTAACTAACGTGCATTAATAGATTTTCCGTGGAAGCTGGTTGAATGGATCCAACAACTGTTGAAGCGGTTTGCACAAAAATCTAGTAAAAACATCGAGCAAATTTATTGGCAATAAAGTTTATACTTTTTCAACATAGATTTAAAAATGGCACTAATATCCTTGTAAACAATATTTTTGGAACAAAAAACGACAATTTGCAGTGGAAGGTCGACTTGCGAACACCTTCCATAATCGAACAAAAGTCCAGGAACCAAGTTTTAGGTTGCTTTTTTAGAACAAATCGCACTCCGATAACTGGGCACTCTAATGATCGAATGCCGACAGTTGTTGTTGTTATTTTTTTTAATGTTTTTATCAACGCTAGTATGCGGACGCGTAACTCTCGAGAACAAGCGACAAGCAAAAGCTCTATTACCAAAGAAACACAAACAAAAAAACAAAAAAAAAAAACAAAAAAAAAAAGCAAAACAAAAAAAAAAGCAAAAAATTAAATTAAATATAAAAAAAAACAAAAAAATTAAAAAAAAACAATAAAAAACTAAAAACAAAAAATTAAATTAAAAAAAAAAAATAAAAAATATAAAAAAAAATAAAAAAAAAATTAAATAAAAAAAAAATAAAAAATTAAAAAAAAAAAATAAAAATATAAAAATAAAAATAAAAAATTAAATAAAAACAATAAAAAAAAACCTGATAAGCGGACGAGGATCAATAATTGAAGAGATATAATTAAATAAACTTAAATTATAAGTCGAAATTATTAATTAATTAATTAATTAGTGTTTTTTTTTATATATTTTTAGTTCACAACAAAAAACCATGTAACTCAAACTTTCAAATTTATACAAAATTGAAAGAAAAAAACAAGGCCCCAGTGCTTCCGAAGTTACGAGAATATTGTCCTCTGGTGACGGGCAAGCATTGTTTGACAAGAACTTTATATGTGTGCGTGTCGGCTGATTGACGCTAATATCTAAAATTTTTGATTTTCATCATTCAAAAGCCGACAACAAGTATGTGTGACACGACGACACCCGACTGCACTAACACACACAAAGCTCAGTCAAACATGCTGGACCGTCTCCCGAGGCCATATCATTGAACTCTCTGAAAAAGTGGTAGTGAATAAGCCAAAGTGGTTTGAATATAAGCGCCGCGAGCCTCGGTAGTGGTTTGAAATGCGACAGCGACAGCGCCTGCACTGTTTACTCAAATAACTCGAAATACTGCCTCAGCACATTTTGTCTATCAGGCCGTTGACAAAGGAACTTCATGTCGAATGTTACTTCGCTTTGTGGTATAAATGCTTCCCGTTACTCAACCACACCGTTTTATTTTGAAACAAGCAAATCGAACATTTCATATTGAAAAACTTATTGTAATAGAATGTTGGATTTATGAAACAATGATTTTTTCGTTTAAATGAAAATTCGGAAAAATACTTGCAGATGAATGTCATGAATGGGCCATTCAAATGGTCATTGGATGGCCCAAAAATCAAAATTTTTTTTATTCCACTTCCTAAAAGTTTAAACGGCCGAAAAATCGAGATACTTATTTTTATTGTTATTCAATATTTACCGTGCCGCCAAGGCTTTGAAAATTGCTACGGAATTATTAATTATTATTATTGTAGATCGTTGTTATTTAATTTCCTTTCAAAAACGATCAACAAACTTAATTTACAAAAAAATACAATTTTTGAAAGCGACCCTGAGAGGTCCACTCCGCAAAATTACAACAACAAAGTTTATTATTATAAAAAGAAAAAACATAAAAAAAATAACTATAAACAAAATTATTTAAACAAAAAAATTATTTAAAAAAATTAATCAAAAGAAAAATTAATTTTAAAAAAATAGTTAAAATTAATGTAAAACAAATAGTTAAAATTAATTAAAAAAAAAACTAGTTAAAATAAATTAATTTGTTTTTTTTTTTTGTTTAATTTATATATTGCTTAATTTAAATTATACCCTTGCTTAGTTTCCAAAAAAAGTTACACATTTTTATGGCAACCCTGAGTACTCCGCAAAATTAACAAAAAATGAATTAAAAGAAAAAATTAATTAAAATAAAAAAACTATTTAATAAGAAATTAATTTAAAAAAAATTATTTTCTATGTCATTGACATTTGCCCAAATTAAAAGAGAAGTTACAATAATTTCGATCTGAAAACATTTTATACCAAACTTAGTGCAAAGTGCATTTTTCTCAATAGGAATTCAATTATAAATTTTAAAGCGTAGACGGCACGGGTAAAAATTAAATAAAAACAAAAGGTGTCTCAGTTTTTCTGGTCATACAAGAAATTTGGCCCTCCATAGCATCAAGAAACAATTTTTTTTTGTTTTAAGGCATCCTAATATGTGTACATACAAACACACCTACATACATACACACACACCCACATACATACATACATACATGGCTAAACACATATTGTTCTTTGGTGAATGTCCAGATTTGTATAAATTGTTGTTAGACTGTTTGCTCGGTCACTGTTAGGCGTACGTGAAAATGTGGAAATTTATGCGCATATGACTAACAAGCGTTTTTTTTTTGTTGTATAAACATTGACTTTGTGCAGCAACCCCGAAAGCCGCTGATGGTCATGCCGCAGGCAGTCGGTTAGCCAACCAACCGATCAGCCGCGCAGTGAACAATTCGTTCCGCCACACCAGCATACCAGCATAGATAGAGTTGAAGCAATCAAGGCAGGCAGGCAGGCATCCAGCAAAGTAACAACAAAAACAATAGAAAGCAGTCACTCGCGATTGTTTGACGATTTGGCTTATTGTCGCTACTTTTTTGTGCGATTGTAACAACATGTCGCACATTTTTATTGGCATTCAATGACAAGAAGAACATGTAGCTAGAAAACAAAAACAGAAACAACAACAGCAAAACAAGCCGGCAACAAGCCAACCTAGCAACATGCTGCGAACAAACACACAACTGTCGGGCGGCTTCTGTACGCTTTGCCTTTGATTTGCACGTACGTGTTGGTAGTGGCAGCAGCAGCAGCAGCGGCAGTGCGACAAATGCAGGCCTAGCCTTTGCAATCAGTATGCGTTTCTATAGCCACATACATATGTGTCTGTGTGTGTGTGTGTATTGGCACAATGGTCTACAGAGCAGCGGTGTTCATCTAACAGCAATAAATTGTTGTTACATTGGCGCCAATATTGGTGAAATAGCAGAAAGAGCGCGGGTGGTTGGTGGCGGTCGTTGTGGTTGAGTTAGTTTTTCCAAAGGCCGTCACCGCCATCATCGCTACCATAATCACTATTAGCCACACTCTTGGCACGGCTGCTACGACAAGCCATTTTTTTTTTTTTGTCTACAATAACAAATCAAACGACATATGAACAGAAGAACATGACAACGACAAAATGTGGTCGCTCTTCTTGCGATTTGATTTCCAAATACAACTCTTATTATTTTTATTTTTTATCTAATTTTTATTGTTGTTTTTAATTTTGTGTAAGTTAAAAATTTACAATATTTATAATACATTTAACGATATTTTTCCCAAAATAAGTTAATTGTTTATTCTTGTTTTCCTTTTTGTAATATCTTATCATACACAAAAGGGGAAGGTAGTATTCGGAACGAACTCGTTGCTTCGTTAGTCATTGTTGCTCTGATAGATAGATGATATTTTTGTTTTAATTTGCAGATTGATCTTTAAAATTTATTAAAATGGATAACTGGGACACGCAAACAAGAATTTGGATAGTCCGCCACTATCACGCACTGGAGTCCGTAGTTTTGGTACAGAGAGAGTACAGGCGGATGTTTGGCGGCGATCCCCCGAGCAGATGGACCATAATGAGACTGGTGAATAATTTTGCTGAGCAAGGAACAGTCGCAAGAAGGCCTTATCATCGAAACCCACCAGTTCGGACGGAGGAAACGATCGCTGCTGTAGCTGCAGCTATACAAAGCAATCCAAGGGTTTCAAC
This sequence comes from Anastrepha obliqua, assembly GCF_027943255.1. Classification (NCBI taxonomy): domain Eukaryota; kingdom Metazoa; phylum Arthropoda; class Insecta; order Diptera; family Tephritidae; genus Anastrepha; species Anastrepha obliqua. The sequence goes on along the minus strand of NC_072893.1, from coordinate 23,682,827 downwards.
AAGAAGCTTATCTGCTCAACTTGGTGTCAGCCGACAGTCTTTGCAAACAATAATGCACAAAGATTTAGACTTATTTCCCTACAAAATTCAAATGGTTAACAAACTGAATGCAGCAGACTTGCCGATTCGCTTGGAATTTTGCCAGAAGATCCTGCAAATGGTGGAAGAAGACCAAAACATGTTAAACTGCCTTTTCATGTCTGATGAGGCCCATTTCGATTTAAACGGCAATGTGAACAAACAAAATTGTCGAATATGGAGTACTTCTAACCCACAGATACTCCACGAGACGGAATTGCATCCTCTTCGCGTGACAGTGTGGTGTGCGGTTTCTTCACGCTGTATTGTCGGGCCTTATTTTTTTGAAGAAAATGGTCACACCGTTACGGTTACTGGAGACCGTTATTTGAAAATGCTGAAAGAATTTTTCTATCCAGAACTACGCCGAAAGAGAATTCCTTTCAACTCTGTGGTTTCAACAAGATGGGGCAACGTCTCACATAGCCCAGACTGTTATGACAGAGTTGCGACGAAAATTTCCCAATAAACTGATTTCAAGAAACTCCGAATTTCGTTGGCCCCCCAGGTCGCCTGACCTTACTGCACCTGACTTTTTCTTGTGGGGTTTATGTAAACAAGAAGTTTATAAAACAAAGCCAACAAATTTGGATGAACTAAAACAATCCATTCGGGCAACAATTGCGGCTATTCCTGTCGCAACTCTCAAAGCAGCAATGAACAACTTTTTACTAAGATGCCGCACTTGTGTCAACAAGCATGGGGGGCATTTAAATTCAATTATTTTTAAAACTAGTTAAGCTACATTTAATAAAATTTAATGACCTTCAACTCGAAAAAAAAAATGAATTTCATACACTAAAAAAAAGTTATTTGAGTTTCTTAATGTAGCAAAATTCATCAGCCACCCTGTAGTAAGAAGAGTTTAGGCAAGTATTGGCACTCGCTGCTTCATCACATGGCGAAGAAATGTTCGTGAGCCGATGACTTGCAATCACGGCTGAGCGAGTACTCGAACACTAGATTGCACATGTCGGGATAGTACCGTTAATCACTTTTCTGTAAACTTAACAGAATAAATCGTGAAGCTGACGACATTGCATAAATGTTATTGCTTACTAAAGATCCTTTCTTTGAATTCTCTTTTTCGAAGGCAAGACACGCTTAGTCCACTGAAGTTCAACTAAAATCAAAACTTACATACATACATACGTGTGCGCACTCCACTAATGTTTATTAGCTGAATTTAAGCCTGGAGAGCCTTTTGACGCGTTTACATACCTGAAAAGAAAAAAATACATAGTATTTAAAAATCAGTTGAAAAGGTAGAAATTATTATTAAATATTGTATATATAATTCTCTTAAAAACTAAAAAAAAAAAAAGAATAAAAACTCTAAAAAATAAATTTAAAAATAAATAAAAAAAACTAAAAAATAAATAAAAAATCTAAAAAATATATTAAAAAAAAGCAAACAAAAACTAAAAAATTAAAAAAATATTTACAAAATTGTAACAAACTCACAGTAGGTAAAACACGTAAAACAACATTTATCAAAATTTAAATTTTTTTTATAAAAATGTGAAAATATGAAATTTTTTTATCAAAATTGAAAATTTGTTTGTCACAACTTTGCGAAAAGTTCTGTATATGCAGTTTTATAGCCCATTCTATTTTAGTACAATAAAATATTAGGCGCGCAACTAAGTTGTCGCTGTTTTTTTGATGAAAATACAACTTGTTTTTTATTCTGAAAAAATGGATACAAGTAAATTAAAGTACTCGTATTGCCCATCGCTGGCTACTACTTTTTCCCATCTTTCTGGTGGTATTTTTGCGTAGAACTCCTTTTCGCGTGGCCGTTCATATTTTGAGGCTATCCACGGATCAAGCCATTTTTTGATGTCTTCATATGAATGGAACTGCTGGTCAGCTAGACCATGTGCCCTCGATCGAAACAGGATAATCGGAGAATATGGCGGGTGGGGTAGGATTTCCCATTTCAGTGTTTCCAGGTAGGTTTTAACGGGTTTTGCAACATGAGGCCGAGCGTTGCTATGCTGTAGAATCACTTTTCCATGCCACTCCGCGTATTGCGGCCGCTTCTCGCGCAGTGCTCGGCTCAATCGCATCAATTAAAGTCGATACCGATCCCCAGTGATGATTTCGTAATAAATAACACCAACTTGGTTCCACCAAATACATAACATCATCTTCGCAGGGTGAACCGGGCAGTCCCCATTACTTTCTTTTTGTTGAGTATTTTTTTTTTTTTCGAAACAACAGATGCTTTATATGAAAGACGAAAATTTTTATGATAGTTTTTTTTTTTTTAAATTTATTATATTAGATTTTCAGATTTGATCACTTACACCCACTCTCGGTCCGAGCGGACCTTTTTCTACTGACATTCCCTCAAGGGATGAGTGGGCGGGGTGCAACATTTGGCGGCAAGGCATGGCAAACATGTTCACGGATGGCTCGAAATTGGACGGAAGGGTTGGTGGAGGAGTATTTTGTAAGGAGCCTCCCATCAAACATAAATTTAGGCTCCCGGACCACTGTAGTGTTTTCCAACCGGAGGTATCCGCAATTAAGGCAGCGGTGGACTGGTTGTTTACTTCGGTAATTACCGCTAAGGAAGTAAATATTTACTCCGATAGCCAATCGGCAATTAGGGCCTTGGGCTCGCTGTTTGTGCGTTCGAGATTGGTCGGAGAATGTCTGACTTTTCTCTCGATTGCATCCGAATACTTCGTCATCAGGCTCATTTGAGTTCCCGGGCACAGCGGCATGGAGGGAAACTGCTGGGCTGATGAGCTGGCTAGACAGGGAACTTTGGAGACGGTTTCGTCGCGAAATGAGAGAGTTGGAGTCCCCTTGACAACCTGTGGTCTGCTCCTGGAAAGATGGGCCTCGAGTCAACTCAGCGAGCGCTGGGCTAGTGCGCAAACGTGCAAACCTCTGGCCACGGGTAGATCGGAGACGCTCAAGGGAACTACTAAGGCTAACAAAGCCCCAGCTCTCGAATTTGGTGGGCATCCTTACCGGACATTGTCCGTTAGGTGTTCATGCCGTGAGACTTGGGATTGCCTCAAGTCCGTTCTGCAGAAACTGTCTTGAGGACGCGGTGGTATCATCTCAACACCTTCTTCTCAGCTATCCTGCTCTCGTCTGGCAAAGACTTAGACATATGGGCTCTCACTTTTTCGCTACGCTTGCGGATATAGCCGGTGTAAATACCATAAATTTCGTGAAGTTCATCAGTAGCTTGTTGCGGCTAACTACGAACGCAAATCAGCCACCGTCGGCGTCGTCGTAAAATGTATGGTCATCATCGTCTCTAATCCCAAGGCTCCTTCCCTTTTCCTTTCTCCTCTCCCATGTATGGCACCACAACGGACGAATTTTTAATATTTGTCCAAGTGAGCCCTTAGCTAGGGCAGCCATTTAATCTAACCTAACCTAGATTTTCAGAGTTTTATACATAGCCTGGAATTTTGATTTCTGAGGGTTTTGTTATGCAATGAAATACACCCGTATATTTGAGAAACACTTAACGAAAAAAGTGTTGCATGAAAAAAATTCCAAATATTGTAAAAGGGTTAAGTGACCTAATAATGTGAACGCAACTGTATCTTCGAATAAATAAATCGTATTATTCAATTTCTTCACTCTTTGAAAAAAAATTGTTAATCTTTTCAAATGTCTATTTAATTAATATTATTAGTTTTTAATACATGCCATAGAATGTTTTTGTTTTCTTTTTTTTTTTTGTAACATTCCACGCTTTACCCAAGTGATCATTATCATCTCTCGCCCTTTCCCCCCTGTCAACAATTTATAATCCATAAATATTCAATAATTGTGTTTTCACTCAAATATTCTAAAAAACAATTCGAGCATAGGTACTTGAAGGGCGAAACGCAATCGAAGTGTCGCCGCAGGCATTCCTTTGTTGTTGTGCCGATTTAAAAAGAAATTTATTTCAGTTTTTAATTACGACACACACACACACAAAAACAAAGAATGCTAAGAATGAGCTAATGCAACTCTTAGGAACACAGGATTGTTTTGAGAAAATCATTGAAATGGGGAACACGGGTCGCCGCCAGCCAACGTCAATAGGAATGTCGATAAGAATGAATTGTTTTGCTATCCAACACTCCAGCTGCTACTCACTCACGGGTATGACGCGCAATGAATTTCGTAGAAGTGCTGAAAGGAATGCTAGAGGCGGAGAGTATTTGCAGGAGAAGGCAATACAAATTAATCGAAATTAGATTAAATGGAATTTGTGATGTGGTGATTTCATAGAATGTGGTGAATAATGGGAGTCATAGACGAGCGCGCTATTGAAAGGAGAAACTAACACATGTGTGTGTATGTATGTATGTATGCTCGTAATATAGACTCTATACATAATATATGTAAATACATATGTACGTATCTAAAAATGAAGATCGCACATTTGCACTTGAACGTGGGGAAAAGCTATAAATTTCCAAGCATTTGGTGCTTCGAAAAAAGTTGCACTTGTTTTTTTTTTTTTAATTTCGATTAATTAACACCAAGTGAAAAAATCGTTTTGCAAATTTATGTACTCGTATCATTAATTTGAGCGTTCTTTTTTTTTTTTTTTGTTTCTGCTCGTTTGCTTCACTGGCCTGCAAATTTGAGTTTATGGCCATCACTAACCTTGAACTGCTTTCCATTTCAGCAGATATCCCTTAATAAAAAAATGTTTTCTTTCTTTGTTTGGTATTTCGCCAAATCGGTAATCACATAATTAAACAAACTATAAAAGCAGCGCGTGAATTCGTTGAAAATATAAATAAATACATTGCACTAAATTTTTCTTATGGCGCGTTTGCTTTTTTTAATCTCCTGAAGCGATCTTTGGAAATTGCATATAATTTATCAATTTCAATTAATGGCTTCTTTGCGCGCAAACAGATCGCTCTCACATACCGAGCATACATATGTATGTATGTATATTTTTCGCTAAAGCGGCACAGGGTGCTGCGTATTTGGCGCCAGTGTGGTGTGAAAGTGCATTGAACAATCGTAAATTAATTTATAATGAACTCAAATTTGGTCAATTAATTGGAAATATCGAGCGAAGAAGCATTCAAACAAACAAAGGCAATTAGTGGATAATTTGGAAGCCATAAAAAAATAAAAGTAATGCATAGAAAAAAAACTGTAGCAAAAACTGAAAGCAAATAATCAAGTGCTTAAGTGACGGCAGAACTGAACCTTACACACGGTGGCGCAAAATTAATCATCCTATCATCATAAATTGCTAAAGCTCCAGTGTGCAACATAGGGCCACAACCACCCTATTGGAAGATTTACAATTCTTGCAAATGGCGTCGTACGTCAATCATATTTTTTGCTACGTGTGAACTAAAATGCTGCAGTCAAAAAACAAGCAATGGCGCGCGGGCGTAAAGGTCAACATAAAGATTTTCAGTAGAGTAAGTTCGCGTATTGTGGGCACCATTTTACTTCGATGTTATTTTCGGCCAAAATAATAATAGTAAAACAGGGATATCATTTTTTTATAACACATGTTGAATTAACTTTATCATTTTTTACAAAAATAACTTTATATTCAAAGTTTTCATCCTACAGAATTGAAAACCAGGGACCACCCCGAAAGTTGACGAATAAAAAAACTGGTGGGTAATGTGGGCCAGAGTATTCGGGTAAGGTGGATCACTGTATTGGAGTTCCAGTGACAACGTTAAGTAAAGTACAAATTTCTTAGTTCATATATTTATTTCATCGTAAATAAACAAAGTAATTCAAAAAAATATAAAACTCAGTTATAAATAAATAAATAAAGGTATTGTAGATATTTTCTTAAAACTATTCAAAACAAGAACTGCAAATAAAGATGGCATATTTTTTGGGTAAGCACTTTTCGTGAGCTTAAACCATATCGCATTGTAGGCACTGGGTCCATAGTTGACATTCACAGTCATTTTCTGCTCGATATCCACAGAAATTACATTCCGTTTCCTTGTTTGGTGGAAGATCGGGAAAGAGATCTTCCCCGTCGTAGTCTACAAAGTTAAGGGATTCTTCCGAATAAGTGGATTGGACTTGATGAGTCGTCTTGCGCACAGAATTTTTAGGTGGCTTTTTAACTTGAAGCTTAGATTTCTTGGAAGTAGTTGCATTCTCTTTTAAGTTAAGAGATTCCTTCGAATCAGAAGAGGATTTGTTTTGATGATTCGATTTGCGCACAAAATTTTTCGCCATAGGTGATTTTTTAACTTTATGCTCAGATTTTTTGGAAATAGTCGCACTCTCTTTTAATTCGTTTTTGTACGGTGACTGTGCTAGAACAATAGCTCTCCCCTGTTTTCTTCCACCGTTTGTAGAAGGTTTCCTTATCTTCGGAACTGGAGATATTTGCCAAGGTGTGACACGATTTGTGCTAGCAGCTGTGGAAGATAAATTTTCTTCATTGCTGGTAGATGCTGAAGTATTTTCTGTTTGTGGCATTTGTTCACATAATTCACTATTATATTCACAAATTATACACAGTAAAAATTTTAGTTTAATATTAATACCAATTTGGTGTTTATATATAATTAACAATTCCAGAAAGTATAAAATTAAAACCATTCCGGTTTCAGAAAAGAGAGAGAGAGAAGTTAATTAAAATATTCTCTTTAAAAAACCAAAAATGAGACTGAATTATATACTTTAAGGGTTTAAAAATAACAAAATAACTTTTAGGCCAGCGCCGGCAGCACAGCGCGATAGCCTAGCGGCTAGCAATGTGGGCTTCCGATCCAAAATCCTTGGTTCGAATCACGAAAAAAAAATTTTTTTTATACATTTATTTTATTTTGTTTTATGATATGCTTATGAGGAGATTTTTTTCATGGCAGAAATACACTCGGTGTTTTGCCATTGCCTGCTGATGGGCGACCGCTATTAGTTTTTATTACTTTTGCTTTCACCGAGATTCGAACCAACGACCTCTCTGTGAATTCCGAATGGTAATCACGCACCAACCCATTCGGCTACGGCGGCCGAATACATAAGTGAAATAATAATAATAATACTAATACTTTCTTGGTTTTACTTTAAAGCAAATAATACTAAAGTTCAGAGTACATTAAAATTAATTGAGAGTGAGAAAATTTTTTAATACTTTTTTGGTTTTACTTTTAAACCAATAAATTTTAAATTGAATATAATTGAAACTTAAACTGAAACCAAAATAGATTGAAACATTAAAGAGAGCATTTTAATGTTTTTTTGGTCTTACGTTAAATCTAATAGGTATTAAATTTCAAAAACGCAACGCTCAGCACCAATTAAAGTTTTGTTTTAAACCCATTTTGGAATTAAAATAATTGTAAGAATATTTCATCGTCTTAAAATAAAACTTTTTAGAATTAAAAATCAAATTTAATTCCAAAATTGTATAAATTCAATAGCAACTGGTATTAAATATAAACCCTCATTTTTTACTGTGTAGTCATTCCGTTTTGGCAAGCAAGCTCCAGGAGCTCAATATTCCTTGTGTGCCTATAGTGGCCATCAAGTATAAGAAGAATCGGCTCGTCCTGTGTTGGCTTCGTAAATTTTAAAAAATGTTGAAACCATTTCGTAAATATTTCAGTTTGTACCCAGCCGGATATATGGGCCGTATTTTTTCCAAAATGAGGCCGGTCAGGCAGTTACTGTAAATAATGTTCGCTATCATGAGATGACAACGATAACGATGATAAAGGATGTGAACGATATGTGGTTTCAACTCGGACGGTGCCACTTGTCACACAGCTAACGACACAATGGCTCTTTTGCGCGAAAAAATTGATGGCCGAATAATCTCACGTCACGGCGATGTCAATTGGCCGCCAAGATCATGTGATTTGACACCGTTGGACTTATTTCTTTGGGGTTATTTGAAAGAAAAGGTGTACGTCCATAAGCCAGCAACAATTCAAGAGCTAAAGGATGAGATAATTCGGCACATTAACGGCATAGAACCTCAATTATGCCTCAGCGTCATCGAAAATCTGGACCATCGGATGGAGGTGTGCCGCCGAGGCCGCGGCGGCCATTTGGCCGATATTTTGCTCCATATGTAATTGAGACATACCAGTATTATCATAATAAAGAGAAATGACAATAATTTCCTCAAAAAATTGTATGTTATTCAAAATCAACACCGGCCCTTGAAACTTGACCACCCTTTATAAAAAATACTATACAAAACAAAAAATCAAAAATGTATTACAAAAAATTCCAGACTCGTAGCACTCAGATTTCAATTTTTCGTTTTTTCTTTTTTATGCCTCACTTTAATTCCTTAAAACGGAAATGAGAGCAAATATCGTTGCTTTTAACGGACTCAAAAGAAAATCCACCACAGATCTCCTCTTCTAGTGGAACAAACTGAAATGGGTTGTACCACTGGGTGCCTAAATGAAATAAAGACAAGATTACAATAATCTGAGTTACTAAAGATATATTAGCCCTAAAAAGGCAAACCATGTAATTGCTGGACTTGCAATAACTGTAATAAAATTTTTTAAATTTCCCGATTTTTTTTTTTTTTTTTTCAAACAAAAAATTAGAAATGAAATGTAAAATAAAAATACATACTTGGAATTTTAGTAGAGATTGTTAAGGTTTTTCTTTTTTATCAGATAAGCAAAAAAGTAAGTGGTCGTAAAATGTACAAGGGTTACCTATAACTTAACTTCTAAGCGGTTTATCGTTCTTTATCTTGAGAGTTAAGAGCATCAGTAAAAATAGGAGCAAAAACACTAAAAAAACTTAAAATAAAAGGGGTTTTTTTGCAGTCATTTATTCATTGTGATAAATTGCGATGGAAGATAGAAATCACAGCGCAATTGAGTGATTGGAAAAAGAACGCAAATACACAAATATTTATGTATGTGTGTCTAGGCAACAATGGCAACTGCTGCTGCTGACCACAAACATGCGATGGAAAAAATTGCGTTTTGTGGTGGACCACAAGAACCAAAAAAAAAAAAAAACTAGTAAAATCTGAAGAAAAAACGCGCGAGAATCTACATAACAGACGCACCTTAAAGAACCAACAGCTTGGCAAGCGCTACCCCGACGCGACGCGAAGGGGCATGACTGCGCAGCTCACCTCAATGCGCATTCAAAGGTGCAAAGCCGTAAAGGTCTACGAGTGCAAATACACACATACATACATATGTATGTACGCACCCATGACTTTAAGATGGATTTGTAATTGTATTTGTATAGTAGAACAAAAGCCCAGAAACAAAAATAAAAACAAAAAACACTAAACCACGCAGCTCGAGGCAGGATGGTAATTTTTCAAGCTCAATTCAATCTGAGTTCTTCCTTCAGCTTTGCTGATAATGCTGGGCGATTATTTTGCTGACCGTTCAACTTTTTTGCATCTCCACAGCCCATAAAGCAGCTCAACACAGCGCAACAACAACAGTACAGCACGATAAAACAGAATATAAAAGCAATGGAATGTGCAGCGAGAGCCAGTCCGCTGCTCTTGAAGATACGAATATGCGCGTATGTATGTATGTATGTATGTATGTATGTATGTATGTAGGTGCACACACAACACATATGTGTTTGCAGACTAGAAGCAGACTAGAAGCAGACGACGACGACGACGAATGCAGCAGCAAGCCGAACAAACCAACAACCGAACTAAGCTGTATAGGCCGGCTTATTTTTTAGGAACGCCGTTGGACAACGTGCGACCTTGAAAGTTTTTTCTTGTACCACATTTTTTTGTTATCTAGTTTTTTCAGTTTCTGTTCGTTTGTTTTTTATTTGTTTCATTCAATGGTCATACCTAGATTTTGTAGCATTCTTCAACAAGTTCTGCACGCTTGCCAGCCAAGTCTGAGAAGTTGGTTTAGCGTTTCGCCGTTTTATGCAACGATATTTAAGTGTATTTCTTAGCAATTTTTTTTCACATATTTTTTTCTTTTTTGTTTTTCTCACACACACAATACGTACGTTCGCCGCCGCTGTACATTGTAGTTTACGCCATTGTTTTAACATTGGCCTTCTTCTCCACTTTTTCACTTTTGCATTAAGCGATGGGTGATTTGCATTGTTGGTGTGGTTGATGCTTTTTCTTGGCATAAGTGGTACGTACAAAAACATACCACAAACTGAGTTATGCATTGAGGGGAACCCTTTTTTCACAGTGATAATGGTAGGTGGTAGTGGAAGCCATGTGTATAGCATAGAGTGTGTATGTATGTAACTTCTACTTTTCAAAAATAAATACTGCCTATCAAATATACCATATATACATATATAACAAAGTCAGTTTGAGATTCCACAAATATTTTGCATATTATTTCCAATATAAAATTAAAAAAAAAATATCGCAAAATGTTGCATCGCTGAGGTTTCAAAGTTGATACTTTCAAAGACAGAATTTTTCTGAAACATAATCTTTCACAATCTCAAAACAATCCGATTTTAATAAACATTCCCCATACATATATGGAGGAGAATACTGCTGGAGTGACAGTCCTTGGACGGATATAAATCCGTTCGTTTCGGCTACACAGAACCGACAATCGTGGGCACGAAATAATAGGTGTTGTTGTTGTTTTAACAACATAAACATTCCCCATAAATGTTCGGGAAATGCGGCTGGAGTGACAGCCCTTGGTCGGATATAAACTCGGGTCTTCAGACTGGGTTCGGTAACATTACAATACGGTATTCGGAAGCTCGGTAAACTTTTCAAGTATGATATTGTAGAATACAAGATTGCGTAGCTTAAAGGGGAAAAGGCAACGGAATTCCGCTGTAAAGGTGGTGTGGTGTGAGAGAGAGAGTGGCTTTTCTAAACAAAAATTAAAAGTTAAGTTAAACTAATCTAAATTAAGCGAGCTAACGGAAAAGAGCATACAGAGAAAGAGATGTTTGTGTACGAAAATAAATGTAAATGCAAAAGTTAATGTAAGACTCTGCAATTCTTAAAAAAAATGGAAAAAAAATTTTAACTTTCTGGTAACTTTTTTAGTTATTTGGAAATGGAACATTTTTAGCTTTTTGGAAAAAGTTTACTAATTGGGATTTTTTTTATTTCTTTCAAGTGTTTTTCTGTCATGTGACCGAAGTATGTGTAATCGTAAATATTTCTGAAAAGCAAACTGAAAAAATTTCGAAAAAAATTGATTGTTTTGAGATTTATGCAACGTTGAAACATTTTTTGGAAACTAATTTTAAATTTTGTTTTTTATTTCTTTTTTAAAAAATTTTCGAAAAAATATTTTTTTTCGCCATTTACCGAGCTCTTTCTGAATACCCTCAAATAAAGAAAACCCTTACAAAAATTGGTTTTCCCTCCGGAATTATAAAATTTATTATATTTTAGGATTTTTGCTAAAATGTTTCGGAAAAATATTAACATTTACGTGAGCTGGACCGATTTGAAAATATGTCCACCAAAAGTTGAGCTTTTCATGATTATAAATAGTTTTTTAAAATATTTTTTTCCAAAAAGTGATCTCAGATAATAGAAGAGGCCTTAATAGGCCTCAAGTAAAATTTAATAAAAAAAATTAACTTCAAAAATAAAATAATGACATTTTCGAAAAAAATTAGTTCGTAATTTTCCAAGAAATGCGAGAAGATACATTTCCATTGCTCATTAGAAAAAAAAAAACAAATAATAAATTTCATACTTCCAGTGTGGAGAACAGCAACTTTTTTTTGGTGAGGCCCCTAATATACATACATATATGTATGTACATATGTATGTGAAGAATTTGTCCGCCTATTTGTCGCTTTGGCTCATGCCTCTTGAGCAGCATTAATTAATTAACTTAAGCGCCTACACACACACACCCATTCACACGCATTTGTAAATATTCACTGGCGTATCGGCGATGATTGCCACTTGATAATCAATTATCTGTCAAATGATGTTTAATTTTTACAAGCTGCTAGTGTTGATTTTATTTTACCGTTTAGCGAGTGAGGGTATGAGAATTGCGCATTTAGAATACTTTAGATTCAGTAAACAGCTTAAAGTTCAATTTACTGAATATTTCCGGTTGAAGGCGCTCGAGTAAAAACTCAATAAATTAAAAATAGAAAAAATAAATTTGCATTAGTAGAAGCAAAATAAAAAAATTAATTAAAATGGAATCTGAAAAAGCGAAACCAAAATAAAACGTAACGAAAACAAAAAAAAAATTCATACAAAATTAAAAAAAAATTAGAAATAAATTTAGTAGCAAATTTACAGAATTAAAACTACAAATGGCGCAAAATCTATCACCCAATTTTGTTTTTGAATAATATTTTTATTAAATAGAAGAAAAAACAACAAAAAAATGATTTTGAGCGCCGAAAATCTTTATTTTGACTTTTACGTAATGGAGTATTCGAAAAATTTTACAAACACTAAATACAAGGTGGCGCAAAATTAATCATCCAATTAAATTTTTGATTAACTTTTTTATTAAATAGAAAAGAAAAAACAAAAATGGTTTTGAGTACTGAAAATCTTTATTTTGATTGGAAAAATTTTACAAACACTAAATACAAGGTGGCGCAAAATTAATCATCCAATTTGGGTTTTGACCAACTTTTTTATCAAATAGAAAACAAAAAACAAAAATGATTTTGAGTGTAGAAAATCTTTATTTTGACCTTTACGTAATGGGGTAAAAAATTTTACAAGCACTAAGCATAACTTGGTGGAAAATTAATCATCCAATTTCATTTTTGATTAGCTTTTTATTAAATATACAGAAAAACAATAATTTTTCATACTGAAAACATTTAATTTGACTTCTCGGTAATGCGGCATTCGAAAAATTTTACAAACACTGAATACAAGGTGGCACAAAATTAATCATCCTATTTTGCTTTTGAATAATTTTTTTATTAAATAGAAAACAAAAATGATATTGAGCGCCGAAAATCTTTATTTTGACCTTTACGTAATGGGGTGTTCGAAAAATTGTACAAACACTAAATACAAGGTGGCGCAAAACTAATCATCCAATTTTATTTTTGATTAACTTTTTAATTAAATAGAAAACAAAAAGAATGAATTGAGAGCAGAAAATCTTTATTTTGACTAAATACTAAGGTGGCGCAAAATTAATCACCCCTTTTTTTCATTATTATATTACATTAAATAGAAAAAAACAATGAGCGTCGAAAACCTTTATTTGGACCTTTACGTAATGGGGTGTTAGAAAAATTTTACAAACACTAAATACAAGGTGGCGTAAAATTAATCATCCAATTTTATTTTTTATTAAATAGGAAAACAAAAAGAAGAATGATTTGAGTGCAGGAAATATTTACTTTGACTAAATACAAAATTAATCATCCATTTCTTTTTTTTTTATTATTACAATAAATAGAAACAAAAACAATCTATATTTTGACCTTTACGCGCTCCATTGCTTGCCTGTCTATATACTGAAGCTGTGTAGTTCACAAGTGTCAAATATGATTGACGTACGACGCCATTTGCAAAAATAATAAACCTTCCGATAGGATGACTAATTTTGCCACTTTGTGCATCTTTGTACTATTTCGATGAAGTAGAAAATGACTTTGCTTACAAAAAATTTACAAATTTTAGCTTCGTACAAATCTATTTCGTTGCCATCAAAGTGGTTCCCCTTAGAGGGAGTAAACTTATATGACGACTGTTTTTCTAACTTTCAAAACTCTATTTCTAAATGACTCTCTTTGCACTCAGCGATTTATGAATCAACTCTCATCATCATCATCATAATAGTAGCATCACAGTTTGGGGTGAACCACTGCTTCCGTTACAATTCGCCTCCACGTCACTCGGTCATCAGCTTTTCGTTTGATATCAAATATGCCCATAGCTGGGAAAATTTTTTTGAAAAATAACAAAATGGCGGACTTTTGAAAAAAAGGTATGTTTTTCGGCTGGAAATCAGACTGTAGATTTCCCACTGTAGCACCTTCCAGAAAGCCTACAGAATAATAATCAGTGTAACTTTTTCGTTTCAGATGCCCTAAAGAGTCAAGATCCTGTCGACAAGCCACCTATCTTTTTTTAAGACGCTTACTTTGGTGCCACACTACTACAAAAACATACGTAAAAAACAAAATGTTTTTGTATACTATTTGATATCAATAATAACATACTATAAAATCAAAACGATCGCATTTTATTTTCTTGAAAAAAAAAAAAAATTCCTAAAAAATATCTATAAAAAAGGAGTCTTTGACCAGACGATGTCATCATATGTTCAATGCATCTTTCCATCGTTTTTTCGGCCGGCTTCTTCTTCTGCCGCCTGTGGATTTGTTTCGAAGATCTTATTTATAGCTCTAGGTTTCTCATTCGTAGAATGTGACCGTTCCTTCGAATCCCTTGCGCTTTGATGCATCTGATTACATTTGCACCCCTAATAAATGTGTCTAACTCGTCATTCTACCGAAAGCGGTAACTACTGTCTTCACGCCGTGCAGGTCCATATATTTTTCCTAGAGGCTTTCTTTAAAACAATTCAACTGATCGGTTTCATTGGATTTCAGCACCCAGACTTCACACCCGTATGTGCGTGTAGGTCTTATGACAGTTGGTTAAACCGAGACAGTTTTCTTTCTCAGTTCTATTGCGTTTATAATTACCTGATTTTGCATTATAGATAGTTTCGAGATTTAATTAAACGCTCAACTGCTAGAGCAGTTGAAAAACTTCAAACAAGAAAAGCTGCTATTCATAATAACTTCGCTGTGTATCTAAACCACTGGTCCACAATAAGTGAGAGACTTGCCGGCAACCAGTACCCACCCTGGCATCGTTACTAATGGACTCATTACGAAATAGTGAAGCCTCTCGCACAGTGAATTGGGTGGCGATGGAAGCAAATCATTGCAAATAGACTCACAAGTATGTACGTATGTACGTGCGTGCATTTCATTACAATAGTAAATTTCCGCTGAATTAATTAATAAGCATCCGCATAACAATATATTTTATTTTGTAAATACTCGTATAAGTAAACAATTGCTACAAAACAATTAACTCCAGCAACTCGGCAAAACAAAAACAGCGAGTGACACACGCTAGCTGCTGTACTCGATACTCAGAGGAGAAGAGTTGACGAGTGAACTGTCAGAACTGAGGCAGATATATACATACATATATATGTATATAATATATTCCCAAAACAGCTGGAATGAATGTCATAAAAAAAGAAATAAACTACGCAGAGAATGTAAAAAAAGTTTAAATAAAAATACCCCTAAATACGAATACTCCACGATGGATGTTAAGAATAATTGAGAAAAGAAGATCCAAACACATCTGCACCAATGTGACGGCACGCACTCTCTGATGGATGCAATCTTGTTCCTAACATTCTTGCGAATACTCGTAGTAAGAGAGTATGAGAGCGTTGTAGCTAGAGAGAGAGAGCGCGCATTTTTAGATAAAACCTCGATGAATTACATTTAACTGAGTAGGAGATAATAACTTCGGGTGTACTAAATCTGAGAAATTCAGGTGAAGAAAGAAAAAAATATATCTTACGTTGAAATTAATAGTTTCCTCAGCTCTTCAATAAATGCATTTTCTAATGATAAACCGATTAAATTTATTAACATTCCATTCCATTCTACTGCACACGTGTAGCTTTTTATTGCTTTTACTGATGCTTTGAATTGAAATTTATTACCCCGGTGCATGCCTTCTGAAGTTGGATAATAGCAAACTGTCCCATTACGTTGCAAATTTTTACTATTTATTCAAACGACTTTGCTACTGCTTTCGTAGGTAAATTTATGTACAGTACAATGCGATTAATTGCACACCCCGTTAAAACAAGTGAAGTGATGCAATTATCACCAATGTGCAGTTAAGCAACAAAAACAAAAATTAAAAATGCTACTTTTAATGACATTTTAAATATACGAGTACACCCGTACACAAATCACGAATGCATGGCATTTTGATTTTATATGGAGAAAAGACACAACAGCGTTGGGGGGAAAAAATTATCAAAAATCAACGAGAAATTCGAGCCAATTCAAACTTGCACTTTATTTTAGTAAAATTTAATGGGCTATAAAACTGCGTACCCAAATTTTGTTTTTTTAATTCTAATTAAAGTTTTGATAATTTTTTTTATTCTGTTTGAAAAATTTGAAATTTTGATGAAATTTTTTTTAATTCTGATTAAAAGTTTGAAATTTTGAGGAGATTTGTTTTTAGTTCTGGTTAAAAAGTTTGAAATTTTGATGAATTTTTTTTTAAATGTGAAATTTTCATGAATTTTTCTTTTTTTTTTAATTTTAAAATTTTTTTTTTAAATCTGATTAAAAAGTTTGAAATTTTGATGAATTTTTTTTTTTAATTCTGATTAAAAGTTTGAAATTTTGAGGAGATTTGTTTTTAGTTCTGGTTAAAAAGTTTGAAATTTTGATAATTTTTTTTTTATTTGAAATTTTCATGAATTTCTTTTTTTTTTAATTTGAAATTTTTTTTAATCTGATTAAAGAGTATGAAATTTTGATGGAATTTTTTTTTTAATTTTTTCAAGTTTGAAATTTTGAGGAATTTTTTTTTTAATTCTGATTAAAAGTTTGAAATTTTGAGGAGATTTGTTTTAGTTCTGGTTAAAAAGTTTGAAATTTTGATGATTTTTTTTTTAATTTGAAATTTTCATGAATTTCTTTTTTTTAATTTGAAAATTTTTTTTTAATCTGATTAAAAAGTATGAAATTTTGATGCAATTTTTTTTTAATTTTTTCAAATTTGAAATTTTTATGAAATTTTATTTAATTTTTTCAAATTTCAAATTTTGATGAAATTTTATTTAATTTTTTGAAATCTCAAATTTTGCTGATTTAATTTTTTACATTTTGATTAAAAAGTATTAAATTTCGATGATTTTGTTTTTTAATTCTGAATTAAAAATTTTAAATTTCAATGAATTTTTTTTTAGTTCTGATTAAAAAATTTGAAATTTTGATGTAATTAATTTTTTTTTTTTTAATTCTAATTAAAAAATTTGAAATTTTGATGTAATTTTTTTTATAATTCTAATTAAAATAGGCTATAAAAAGCTACCCATTTCTTTTTTTTTTAATTCTGATTAAAAAGTTTGAAATTCTGATGAACGGTTTTTTTATTCTGTTTGAAAAATTTGAAATTTCGATGAATTTTTTTTAATTCTGATTCAAAAGTTAGAGATTTTGACGAGAATTTGAAATTTTGATGAAATTTTTAATTTTTTACATTCTGATTAAAAAGTTTGAAACTTTATGCAAATTTTTTTTTAATTCTGACTAAAAAGGTTGAAATTTTGATCATTTTTCTTTTAATTCTGATTAAAAAGTTTGAAATTTTGATGAATTTTTTTAATTCTGAATAAAACATTTGAATTGTTTTTAATTGTTTTTGTTTTTTAATTTTTTTAGTTCTGAAAAAAAATTTGAAATTTCGATGCATTTTTCCCCAATAATGATTAAAAAACTTTAAATTTTTTATTAATTCTGATCAAAACAATTGAAATTTTGACGAAATTGTTTTTTTTTTTTAATTCTGATTAAAAGGTTTGACAATTTTTTATTTTCACTTTGTTCAAAAAGTGTGAAGCTTTGATTTATATGATATTTCTTGACGAATGAACTATGTATATTTATATGAAATTTTTTTTATAAAAACAAAATTAAAAAAATAGTCAAAACTGCTCAAAATATTGCACTTCTAATTATTAGCTGTCCTCGACTGTACACAGTACATATGTACATACATATTTATTTTAACTTTTATAAATAGAATCTAAAAAAGTTCATATTTAAAATAAATATTTAAAAACATTAACGCCTTTATATTGACCAAAATCAAAATTATGCAAATATCTGTTTTCCCAATTAAATTAAACAAGTTTTTAAATATTACTTGTCAGTTTTATTAATGGAGATAAGGACATAAAATCTAAATAAATTTTTAATGCTTCAATAAAAACAAAACATTTACTAAAAATATTCAATACAAAAAAAAAAAAAAATAAATAAATAATAACAAAAAAACTAATTAAAAATATTTAATAAAAATAAACAGATAAATAAGTAATAATATTTAATAAAAATAAAAAACATGAATTAAAAATATTTAACAAAAAAAATAAAAACAAAATTTAATTAAAATATTCAATAAAAAACCGAACTTTGTGCTACTAACGAAAAATTTAAATGGCGTTCAATGTACAATAAAAGTGTCGATGCAACCGAGCACATTTTACGGTATATGTATATGATTACATATATTTGTATATAAACAGTAAATAGTTTCACTGACACAGCTGATTTTGCAATCGTAACAAATAAAATGCAAACACTTAAGTAATTAATGAAAAATGCGGTAATATTTATTTCGCACGCCACACTTCATTTTGTGCATAAAGGATATGTATACTCGTTTCTGTTGCACAGAAAATTGAAAATCTTAATAGGATAAATTAAAAAAATCACCTAAATATTTGTTTGTTTAGTTTGGTTAATTTTAAGCAACTAATTTTTATTGAATGTGACTCTAATTTAATTGAAAGTAAAATAAACAGTTAGATTTGAGTCTAAAAAAAATTTGGAGTCTCCGAAATTTCCAAACAGTCCCGCGCTGACGCGGTGTTAGGCGTTCGACGCTTCCTCCTCGTAAAAAAAAGGAACTCATATTTACACAATTCTCAAATATGCAATCGTAAAGTTAAATTACGAAAACCAAATTCTGACCGCATTTCTTATTAGAAGAATTCAAACACTCCCTACTACTGCCACAGTCTGCCGGCCTGACAATCTGTCTATCCAAATGCCAGCATTGCCTGTGAGTGACTTGCTCGACTTTCTATCTGTCTGTCACAGTTTGTGACAAAACAATAACCGACACTGACACGCTGGTGGCTGTCGCCCGGACACCAACTACCAGCTACCGTTTGTGAACGTAGTCAAGCTAACATACAACACAGCAGGCACAAAATATGTATGTATGTACGTACGTACATAAGTCACTCAACCAGCGAATACTTTTCATGCTCGTGCATGACGACATGTTCGTTGCCAGCCGCCAATATACGACGTACAAATAAACAAATAATAAAGTAATTCAGCGCAAATACACAATTCTTGCATAATAGATAATCAAGTATTACATCTGCAACATCAAGTCAAAGTTAAAAAGAAAAACAAACGTCAGACACAATGCAACAACACAAACAATGTAATGAAAATGTGAATGCAAACTTCAGCCGAAATGAGGTGAACCAAAAACAAAAAAAAAACTACAAGAAAAATAATTTGCAAAGCAAAAAATGGATTAAATAAATAAATAATAAAAAATTAATGTGCGCGTGAAATAACTTCGTAAACGTTTAGTCGCCAAACGTGTCAAAACAGGCGGTGGGTGGGAGTTGGTAAACAGCAATCGTTTGCTGCCCGTTACTAGTTGGAGTGAGGACTCGTATGTAGTCGTCGCTTGGCGACTACTACTTGCGCATTTGCTCATTGAACCGAAGTTCGTTGATATGCAGTTGACAAATGTATGTAGGTATGCATGTACATATGTACATACATACGCAGCAAAGAGTTCGCTGCCCATTTACATCGCCGAATTTTAGCAAAATCGCATCATTAACAGCGTCGTGGGCATTTAAAATAATTGTAAATACAAAAAGTAAGCAGCGAGCGAAGAGCACCAACAAACAACAGGTACCAACAGCTGTAAGGTAACTCGCACGCGCGCTACTTTTATTGTTTTTGCACAAAAAAGTACCTAAGAAGCAAAAGGTGGTGTACCCAATTGAAAAAGTAACTGACTGGTGACTCGTGAAACGAGATGTCGTCTGTCCACCTCTTTACCGCATAGCTTCGCACAGCACAGCACAGCAGCGTAGTAGTACCAACAGCTTAATATTCTTTTTCGCTTGCGCAAGTGGTGTGCCACTTTTTTTTTCTTTTTCCAAAGCCAGTTATTGCCGTTATGAAGCGCGCATTTGTAGCAAATGATAGGTAATAATTACAAAGACCAAAAATTAGCAGCTCTTCTACTTTTTTGACAGCGTTACTATTACTGCTGGTGGTTGCCTTTGGGGGCTTCGCGTCAAAATGGGAAGCCAAAAAATATAGGTCTAATGACAATCGCCACGAACGCGCTACTTATTGTAAGCACTCAGAAATGGAAGAAAGAAGAAGCAGCACCTGTAAATAGAGACTTTGTTGCTATCAGCCACCTTCACTCACTAAGCGTTTTGCCGTCAGCGGGATTATTTTCACATTAAATTTGCAGGTAGTTGACTTTTCCGCCATAAGTAATTGCCGTTGTTCTTTTTGCGGTTGGAACACTTCATTCTTTTTGTCAATTCTTATTTCTTTTTAAATTTGTTGAATGCGCGTATACCAACAGTTGCTGCTAATGACTGCAGATTACAATTGAAGACTTGAAAATAGTGCGCACAAATACTGAGAGCGCACAAATGCCGTAGCACGGTGGGGTATTGCTGGTAAAGTAAATATGTGTGTGTGTGTGTAATGATAAGTAATGCGTCAATCATACGTTGAATATTACTCGCTACTGGTAAGATAATGGAGGTGCTGTTGGTTGCCGTACTCGTGGAGAAGTGATAAATTTAATTGTTCAAGGATTAGTTGATTTATTGCCTTTTTGCTGATAAATGTATTTGATGAAAGTGTTGAATACTCCCGTTGCGCAGTTGCAAAATATTTGCACTTGCCGCAATAATGTGGACATGCATATAACTGAAATGGAAATTACATACATACACACGTACATTTAAAAAAACAAAACCTTGTCATATTTAATGGAACTTGATGTACTACTGACACCTTCGCTTTGCGGGGGATTTGATGCGATTTTTTACCAACTTATAACACCTTAATCAAAAAATTCCCGAAATATATTCGGAAAATTCAAAATAGAAATCTTTTCTTCAAAAGTGATTTTATCGCTTTAAAAGTACTCGCCATCAACTGCAACGCACTTATGCCAGCGTTTGATTTACCACTCGAAACATTTCTGGAACTTTATTTTCGGTAAAGTCATCAGAGCCATCTTCCATTTCGTTTATTTCAAGTAAAAAACGTAATTCTAGTTCTTACAGACCACTTAGAGCTAATATGAGCTTAAATTACTACAAAAAGTTAAATAAATTAAAAAAAGAAGGTTCAAAAATTTATAAAATGCTTTGACATTCTTTGACACCGAAAAGTCAAGCGGACTAGAACTCGAGATCTCATTGAATTTAAGATGAAAAGGGTAAGTGTTGCGTAGAGATCTAGTAGAGATATAAAAGTAATGCTCCCTAATAGGGATCAACAATCAAAAGGGATTTAATCGCCGCTTGGCTATCAGAATAACTAGAGATTTCTCTAAGGGTAGTCACATTTTTGCCTAACGAGACAACCAAATATCTCATTAATGGCTAGAATTTCAGCCTGAAATACACTACGGTGATTAGGAAGATGAGCCTGACGACAGTCGGTGCTACGTAACCGGAACGACCTGGAGTTATATCCGGCCAAGAACTGCCACTTCCGTTCCCAGCAAGAATTTTTTGCTACTACAACAACTACAACAACAACAACGAGCCTAACGACAGTCGATTCTACGCAACCGGAATATATATATAATTGGCGCGTACACCCTTTTTGGGTGTTTGGCCGAGCTCCTCCTCCTATTTGTGGGGTGCGCGTCTTGATGTTGTTCCACAAATGGAGGGACCTACAGTTTCAAGCCGACTCCGAACGGCAGATATTTGTATGAGAAGTCTTTTCATGGCAGAAATACACTCAGAGGTTTGCCATTGCCTGCCGAGGAGCGACCGCTATTAGAAAAAATGTTTTTCTTAATTTTGGTGTTTCACCGAGATTCGAACCAACGTTCTCTCTGTGAATTCCGAATGGTAATCACGCACCAACCTATTCGGCTACGTAATAGGAATTACCTGGATATAGGTATATCTGGCAAGGGTCTGTAACTTCTGTGCCCCGCTGCTACAACAACAACGAACCTAAGTTCTTATAACATTTTGCATTTTAGGCGCATTTAGCAGGGTGTTTTTTTATTTCATTTATTTCTTTATTCGGTACACTCATTGAACTTATTAATATAGTACAGCGCGCGAAAAAATTATATCTAGTACCACAACATTTTGACCAACGTTTACTACTTTTAGTTGGTTTTTTGTTTAATTTTCATGTCATTAAAAATAAATTAAATAAATAAAGAAATAAATTAAATAAAAAGACAAAAACAAAATCAAATAAATAAAAATTAATAAAAAAATTAAATAAAAAAAATCAAATAAATAGAAATTAATAAATAAATTAAATAAATAAAAAACTTAATTAATTCTTTATAAAAAATCAGTTGATTCTACAACAAATATCCTATATGCAAATTTTGGGTTTTAAATGTTTCAAAATTTGCAAAAAATTTTTAAATTCAAATTTTTTTTTATCAAAATATCAAATTAAAAAAAAAAACGTAGAATACAATTTTAAAGCCCATTAATTTTGGGATAATAAATTGCACGCAAAACAGCCACCGTCGGCGTCGTCGTAAATGCATGGTCATCAACGTCTCTAATACCTTCTTCCTTCCCTTCTCCTTTCTACTCTCCCCTGTATAGCATCACAACGGACGAATTTCTTGAATATTTGTCAAGTGTACCCTAAGCTAGGGCAGCCTTTTAAACTAACCTAACCTAAAGTGCAAATTTTAAACTGGCTAAAAATTCCCGTTAAATTGTAATAATTTTTTCCTTCCCCGCCCGCCTTGCGTATTTTCCCCATCTTATTAAAATAAAAAAAAAATTAAAAAAAAAATTAAAAAAAAAAAAAAAAAAAATCGGATGTCTATTACTTCAACCCGCTGCCCCTGAAAGTGTTTAAGTACATATATATTCCTATCTACTAAATATTACATTCGAGTACTTAAGCAATATGACTAAGCACTGTTACCTGTTCTAATTGCCGCAGCATTCCGCAGACGCGACTGCATTGTCTAAATTCCACGGGATTTCTAGTGCGGAACTACTTTAGTGGCAATAAACGCGCCCAAGGAAGCGCGCTAATAATTGCGACTACCGAGTACAACAATAATAAAACAAAATTGTATGTAATAAGTAATTCAGCGCACATTGTAAGCAAAGCTGACAGCGTTTGTCGGCTGTTGGCGGTTTTGCTGACAACCAACCACCGCTTAATAGTTAAGGCGAACGAGCAAAGCTAAAACAATAAAAATATATGAATTTTACAAGCGAAATGTGCAGTGATGCACAATACTATTAAATGTTATTGTTGTTTTCACCAGTACGTTTATTGCCACTTGGAAAGTGTAAATTTAGCCATTAACACTACTTTTTTTGCAAGTAAGTACGAGCGAAGATTTGCTAACATAAAACGCACGCATAAACAAACGTTTATATGTTGGCGCCAACTCTCAATTTTAAAACTCAAAACATGAGTGTAAAAAACATTTTTTATTAGAATATTTCTAAAAGTTGTAAATGACTGTTACGACAACCTTGTTATTGGAGATACGCATTGGAAGGGGAAGGAGTCAAACGGCGAAGCACGCAAATGGCGGCTGAATAACGAGCGAGTTGAGACGCCACTCGTTCGTTTTACTGTCAAAGTTTATGTTTGGGTTTTGAATAACATTTGCAGACGAATATCAAATTTTAAATGTTTTTTTTTTTTACTTTTTTTTTAATTTTTTTTACATTTTTTCTTTTTCATTTAAAGCGCGCACACTAAATAACAAATAGTTTTTCATATCAAAAATCGCAACAAATTGCACAAATTTCATGTATCAAAATTCAAATCACGTACAGGCAGGCATGCAAATTTTTAAAATTTTGTATTACGGAATTTAGAGTGGTTTTTAACGGTGATTTTGCACAAAAAAAAACAAAGAGCGTGAAAAACTGAAATAAATTTGTGACTTTTTTTTTTGTTTTTGTTTTTAATTTTTTTTTTATATCTCTGCTTAAATTGCATGCACAAATTTGCAATTTTTTTTTTATTAAAATTTGTTTATAAACAAATTTATTTTCGACCAAGAAGCAGTTTATAAACTGCGTGCGTACCTCCTAACGACTTCTTAGCTAATAATCACATCCGTAACTGTAAATGTACAATCATTATTTGTTTTCATTATCTACATGTGTTGTTTATGTTTTAGTACATTTTTTACCCACAAATGCGCCAACAATAATTATTCATTTTAAATACACACAGGCACAAAATCACGTCAAATCACTTGGCTCATGATTTTATGTATTTACTTTTTCTTTTTGTATTTGCATTTGTTTGTTTTAGTTGTCGAAACGGTGCATGTTACTGTTTTTGGTTGTCTGCTCGCTCTAATGCGTCATAGCGGGAAGTTTGAACGACCGGTGAAACACGTACGCGCAATTTTCAACCAAATCGGGTTAGACTAACCTCAATGTCGTTGGAAGCGAAAAGCGTGCAATAGCTTTGAACTACATTTGTATTAAATTTGTATTAAATAGAAACTGATAAATACATAGAAACATACAAACAAATTTGTAATTTTTGAAAGAAATTAATCTTTTCAGAAATTTTTGGTTTATTTAGTGGTTATCCATTGAGTTTACTGGCCATTCTTAACGGACGAATGGTGAAAAGATTTTTAGAAGTGTGCTCTGTAGCAGACCGTTATTCCGCTCTGAGCGAATTTGATCGACTTAGGCTAATGAGAAGGACCGCTCCGAGCCGTTTGATACTAAATGAGCTTTCAGATAGGGTGACTCGCTGTCGTGTGACTTCTTTAATATAATATGATGCGGGAAAAGATCGTGCGAGCCACATAACTTAATTGCTCAAGTACAATGTTTTATAAGAGCGTACAATTGTTGGCGTATGCCGATGATATTGACATCATCCCACGTCACTACAGTTATGATTTTGATGCTATAATAGGTTAGGTTAGGTAGGATGGTTGCCCAGAGATTAGAGCCCACTTGGACGAAAAAAGTTTGGTTCATCCTGTGTGATACCATTGCGAGAGGGTGAAGGAAAAAAAGAGGAGAAAGGGAGGGACGGGGAATGGTGAGTGTTTGTGGACTACGAACGGTGACTAGTCTGCAGTTGTGTTAACCTCTCTATGCTGCTGTTGAAGTTCATCAGTTTTTTGTTATCAAGACCCGCTAATCAGCAGGCGCAGAAAAGAAGTGAGAACCAAAATGCTTGAATCTTAGTCCCGCGAGAGCTGGGTAGCTAAGGAGCAGGTGCTGAGATGATTCCACCTCATCCTCCATACAGCTGACGCAAAAAGGACTCGAAGTGATTCCGAGTCTCACGGCATGTATACCTCGCGGACAGTGCCCCATGAGGATGCCCACGAAATTTGAGAGATGGCATTTTGTCATCCCCAGGATATCCCTCGAACGCCACCTATCCAAACGTGGCCAGAAGGACTTCGCGACCCTACACGTTCGTGTACTTGCCCAGCGCTCGTTGAGTTGGTGCAGAGCCCATCGTTCCTGGAGTAGAGCGCAGGTTGTCAAGGGGATCCCGAACCTCTCCTTTCGCGGGCACATTACCTCACAGGTCCCTTGTCTGGCCAGCTCGTCGGCTTCGCAGTTTCCTGCAATGTCACTGTGACCAGGTACCCAAATTATCTTTATATGCTATAATAGGACTTTGCTTATTTAGCAACCAGCCTTAACACCGATAATAATGTCAGTCTTGGAAATTCAACGTACAATACAATAAATAGTAATAGGACTATGAATAAGTTCCTTGCGGTTTTACAACAGATGGCGTAACTTGATTATTATTCCATCGATCCACATTTCCAAACATTCATTGGAGAGCTACTGTCGTAAGGCACAAACGTCAGTATAAGTTTTTTATTTGAAGCGTAAACAACAATATTTTTACCACACTTGAAAATGTCGAATTTCGTGCCAAATAATGTGTTTTTGCGGGGAATTTTTTAATATGAAGAAAAAAGCAGCCGAAAGTCATCGTATCTTGGTGGAAGTTTATGGTGAGCATGCTCTAGCTGAGCGAACGTGCCAGAAGTGGTTTGCACGCTTTAAAAGTGGTGATTTTGGCTTGGAAGACGAAGAACGCGAGGGTGCGCCGCCAAAGTTCATGGATACCGAATTGGAGGAATTGCTCGATCAAGATCCGGCTCAAACGCAAGAAGAGGTTGCAAAAACTTTGGGAGTTGATCAATCAACCATTTCCAAACGTTTAAAAGCCATGGGAATGATCCGAAAGGTAGGCCATTGGGTGCCGTATGAATTGAAGCCAAGAGACGTTGAACGCCGTTTTATGGCATGCGAACAACTGCTTCAACGGCACAAAAGAAAGGGTTTTTTGCATCGAATTGTGACTGGCGATGAAAAGTGGGTCCATTACGACAATTAAAAACGTCGGGCAACGTATGGATACCCTGGCCATGCTTCAACATCGACGTCGGCGCAGAATATTCATGGCCTGAAGGTTATGCTGTGTATCTGGTGGGACCAGCTGGGTGTTGTGTATTATGAGCTACTGAAACCGAATGAAACGATTACGGGGGATGTCTACCGACGACAATTGATGCGTTTGAGCCGAGCACTGCGAGAAAAACGGCCGCAATACGCCGATAGACACGACAAAGTTATTTTGCAACATGACAATGCTCGGCCACATGTTGCACAAAAGGTCAAAACATACTTAGAAACGCTCAAATGGGATGTCCTACCCCACCCGCCGTATAGTCCAGACCTTGCGCCATCCGATTACTATCTCTTCCGATCGATGCAACATGGCCTGGCGGACCAGCACTTCCGTAATTACGATGAAGTCAAAAAATGGATCGATTCGTGGATTGCGGCAAAACCGACCGAATTTTTCACAAAGGGAATCCGTGAATTGCCAGAAAGATGGGAAAAAGTAGTAGCAAGCGATGGGCAATACTTTGAATATTAAATTTGTAACCATTTTACGTCAATAAAGTTTCAAATTTCGAAAAAAAACCGCACGAACTTAACCATAGTCCTATTAGTAAAAAGTAAATAATTGCTGTGAACGATCTGAAGCTGTCAACTGATCAGAACTCTTGAACCACTCGATGCAGTAAAAATTTCTCGAAGATTTGTTAGTCCTGATGCACACACATAGACATCTGGAAGGAAGAGACTGGAAATTCTCGTTTGATGTATCATCAGCGGCCACACGGGCAAAGTTGTTTTCGGTAACATTCGTTGATTTTGTCATTTACTTCTTTAAGTTGACAATACGAATAAGAAGCACGAAGCGTGTCGTCAGTGCGGGAAACAAAAACCTCTCTCTCTTCCCCATCCGTCCTTCTTCAACGAACAAAATGTTTTCCTGTGTAAATCGGAACTTAGTAATGGGAGAATGAGCATTTTACATTTCCCAGAGGTTGTGGAAATATTTATTTTTATATTTATTGGGAGTCATTAACACAAAATTATTAAATCGTTGTGGATTAGATACATAGATAGTTCACTTTAATAGATTTCTTCACTATTGCAAACATTTAATAGCTTTGTTGTACTCCCCCCATTTGTACTCCAGTTATGCGGATAAAAGTAGTAGGTACTCACTCCTCTTGAGTTTCACTTTG
Source organism: Anastrepha obliqua (assembly GCF_027943255.1). NCBI lineage: Eukaryota > Metazoa > Arthropoda > Insecta > Diptera > Tephritidae > Anastrepha > Anastrepha obliqua. The sequence goes on along the minus strand of NC_072893.1, from coordinate 23,655,148 downwards.
AAATTGGTTCTCTTTCATCAGCTCTCTTGCAGTTTCCTTTCATTTTTACCATCTGTGGTAATTAGCTAATATCCAACCTTTTTCCGCATTTCAACTGTCCACCAATTACGCTTTGCTGTCTGTTCTTTTCCAGCCCCTCTTGCGCTGTAAAGTAAGTGTGCACGTCAGCCCCTCTCTCGCTGTAAAGTGAGTGCGCATGGTTGCCCCTCTTTGCCTCAACTAGCAAACATAGTTGCACTAAACTATTCTATGAATGAAAGTGTTTGAGGTTTCCTGTCTTTCTCCTCTACACCGCTCAGACTGCTGTAACATTTTAATTTTCAACGAGCCTCTAGACGCTTTGTATCTATGCAATTAGTTTCTTAGCGAAAGCAAATAAATAAAAATGAAATAAAGTAAAATAAACATTAAACATTTAAAACGAACTGCCACTGCAGCATTTCCAGCCATATTTTCAGTTGTTGTTTGTATGCGTGGAGGTTGTTGAAGCATCAGTGCAGAGCGGCATTAATCATTATTTTCAGCATTTGTCCACAATTTCCTGCTTTTCCCGCTAATACTTGCACTTGCACACAAACTCCAAAATAGAGTTCCTCTCACCGATCGCCGTAAACTTACTACGAGTGTTGTTGTTTTTATTTTCTTTTGTACTTCTCCAATTGCACACTAAGAATTTGCGCAGTAATTTCCGCCTTTCGCAGAATTACTGGTAAGGCTCCTAGGCTGTTCTGCTTGCACACGTCTGTGTCGTCTGCATCAATGGCACTCCACCTCCTCCAGTTCAACGTGTATATGTAGTAATATAATGCCTGACAGTTTTCTCACTGCGCCTAATTGAGTAGGAAGGCAGGCAGGCAAGCAGGCAGGAATTGCAAGCATCATAAACAGTGTCGTCGTCTCATCAGCGCTTGCTGCCTGGCAGCCTGCCGCCTGCCGCCGGCCACCTTTCTCAGTCATCGACATTCCCTGCTGTTCCTATTGTTTTCGCCAACGAGCTTTCCAAGTGCACTACTTAACTTCAACATTTGTGCACCGCCCCCTTCCACTCTGCACTCTGCTACTCTCCCCTTTTCCTCTTGCATTTACTCATTCATTCATTCACATGTCGTGGAGTGGATGTAACATTTTCCCGTAGAAGCACATTTTCCGGTTGCAGCGTTGATGTTGGTAGTGTCGGTAAATTAGCTCACTGCGGCATGTGCAGTATTGTTCGTGTAATGTAGTCTGTAGGGCTGATGCTGCTGCTTGTGTGGAAGGCTGAAAGACTTTGACTGGAATGCGTCGTTTGCTACTTGTGCTCGCTTTCTTTTGAATCATAAAAACTTTGTGAGTTATTTTAACGCATTAGAAGTCATTATAAAAATATTTGCCGTTTTTATTATTGCACCAAAGCCCGCTCCGCACCACTTTGCTTTCGTAAGCGAAATAATTCTTTCGGTTTTTTTTTTTTTGATTTACTTATACTCGCAATTTAATGCCTTTCTTTGTCTGTCTACTCGTTGCTTAAATGCCTCGTAGATGGCTTTGACGTTGCCGTATTGCATAAAGGCCAGCTATACGAATTTTTAAGTTTTCGAATTTCTAAGACGATATTTAATTTAGGTGAAGGAAATTACAAAGAAGTAGGAGTATGCAGCGTGCGGGGCGGATGCAAGGAAGTGTGTGAATGAAAGCAAAAAAGGAAAGATTTTAACCGAAAGATCTTTTGGGTATAGTGACAAGAAATCGAAATTTTATTAGTTTAACTGTTTCGTGAGAACCTTGTTTTTTCTAAGGAAACTGATACGTCCATTACAATGATGATAAATTTACCTGGCATGCTCTTTAACTATGGTGAAAAAGAAAATTGTGAGGGGAACTTTGGCTGCCATGTCACGGAAGTGATTCGCCAGCCGAATTCTGTACGATCATTTTACATGCATTCGGACACTCGTCCAATCAGTCGTTGTTGAGATGGCAACGAAGTGTCATTGGTTGATTTTCTTTCGTATATCACCAACATAATTTCAGTTTTTTTGTAAACACATCCCAAGTGATATCAGCCCATCAGCTTCTTCTTCTTCTTAATTGGCACGATAACCCCTTTAGGCGATTTTGACCGAGTTTAACAAAGCGCGCCAGTCGTTTCGCTCTCGTGCTAATCGGCGTCAGTTGAACACACCAAGTGTGTTTTCAAGTCCTTCTCCATCTGATCTTTCCAACGCTGAGAAGGCCTTCCTTTTGCCCTGCTACCACCAGCTGGTACCGCATGGAATACTTTCAGAGTCGGAGCGTTTGTATCCATTCGGACGATATGACCTAGCCAACGTAGCCACTGGATTTTTATTCGTTTGATCTTCATTATGTCGACGTAAAGCTCATACAGCTCATCGTGCCACCGCCAGCGATATTCGCCATTGCTAACGTGCAAAGGTCCAAAAATCTTGCGCAGAGTCTTTCTCTCAAACACTCCAAGCGTCGGTTCATCGTCCAAGCTTTTGTGCAATACTATAGGATGGGCATAATGAGAGCCTTATAGACTGCTAGTTTTGTTCGTCGAGAGGGGACTTTACTACTCATTTGCCTATTTAGTCCAAAGTAGTTCGAGGTTCTACGTTGGATATCAAAGTTGGTATTGTTATCGGTGTTAATGCTGGTTCCTAAATAAACGAAGCCTCTTACAGCTTCGAAGTCATAACTGTCAACAGTGAAGTGGGCGCGGATACGCGATTGCGCCGACTGTTTGTTTGATGACAGGACGTATTTGGTTTTTGGGCTCATTCACCACAAGACCCAAGTTGATTAGGAGGATGATTCCATGTGTAGAAGTCCACGTAAGTCGGGAAAGTTCCTGATTGCCATTCACTCGGAAGTGGCCAGGACGATTCTTCTACATATGGCTCACAACTTTCAGGCCTCGCCCGAGTATCCTCTGGGTAGCTTCCGAACATGCGTTTGAGAGCGATTTGATGTGAGAAGGTGAACCAGGATATCTGGTTCTGCGCTGGTTTGGGGACCCACTACGTAAAAATCCTCCCCCAATGAAAAACAAAACAAAGCCTCGGATGAGAACGATCTCATATATTTACTAAAAAAACATATGATGAAATTAAAAAAATATCATTTTTACAATTTTTTTCCAACTTCCATTTATAAATGAAAATCACCCGTAGTTCTAATGTTGATATTTGACATCATTCTGATTTTGATTAAAGAAAATTGTCCGCTTGAAGGTCAAAAACATGCAAGGAAAGCCGCAAACAGTCACCGTGTAAATGACAGTGACCGTGTTTTCAAAGACTTCTTTAAGGGGGTCTTCTGGTCTCCAGCGAAAAAAAATCGATTTTTTTTTTTGCATAATTTTGTTGTATGTGTATGCGAGAATACGCCACAGAAAGGATTTCTTGAAAATCGCATTTTTTCACATTTTTCTGGGCACCGAAGTGTACCCTCCTCCGGCCGTTTTATCATAAACTTTATCTTTAAACGCGTTTCCCCGAAAATCGTGTTTTTTAAGCATTTTGGTCACACTTTTCATAGTAGTTAACTCCGATTTCAATGGTTTTGGTCTTAAAAGGTTCGGAAAACTTACCGCTAAGTTTCCCCGTGTACGATTTTTGAAATTTTTTTTCATTCCATTTTTATAACCTTTTAAAGTTCAAAAAATGAGCAAAAAAAAATTTTTTTTGCAAATTGTTGCATAACTTTTGAAAAAAATTAAAAAAAAAAAAATTTGTCACGGGAAAACTTAACCAGGGCAACTCTGAAGACAACGCATATCTAATTTTTGCTTTCTGATTACCCAGGTGGAAAAACCGTGACCAAAATGGAGACCTGTTTCGTTTGGAGGTGGACGTCTTCAGCGCCATTTCAAGGTCGCGGGTGTTAATTTTTTTCAAAGTCAAAACCATTTTTTAAAAGCCAAGACATGTACCTTTAAAATAAAAAAAATTTTTTTTTTAAATATTCACAGGATTTGTCACATCCAATCCCCAAAAAAACCCTTCATTTCAGGGCCTCGAGACCAGAAGACCCCCTTAAAGGACATAAAAAATCTTTGTTGACATACAAAAGTTAGCTTTTTGTTGAAAATGCCGCATTGATCTCCATTTGCACCACCGCTGAGCTTCGACTTTCAACTTTGAAGAATTGAAAACTTATCACCTTAACCTCAAATTGAACTCGAACATAAAAGTTGATTGGGTTAAGAATGGATGGCTGCATTTATGACCGGCTCCGTGCGATAAATTTAATTGTAATAAAATGGTAATCCATATGGTAAAAGCGCCAATAAACACTAAACCACGCACAAGAATGTGGGAAGATGCGTAGAGAATTGTGCTTACGCATTAATTGCACTGCGTTCCATGCACACACACACGCCAAATGGACGCACATTGCTGGACGTTTGTATGAAGAATGAATCGAGTGGAGCGAATGGGCACACATCGCATGTCTATGAACAGTGTTGCAGAGTTAGGGCTATGCATGAATGAATGGATAATCAAGTGGTGCAAAGGCTAGGCAAGTTGCTTTTGTGTGCTCATGCCATATTTCCTTGCCAGGCGGCTCCAGAAGTCTGCAATGGCATAAATCATTACTCTTTGTACGTCCAAGGCAGCAAGGGCCGCGCGGTATTTTATGCCATTTATTGGCGTAAGGGAAACAGTTGTAGGTGAAGAGTAATTGAAGAGTGAGGCATTCATTATTAAAGTCCTCAGTGACCATGACGTTGTTATTGATTGGGTTTTTAAGTCAAGAAATTAATGATTAATTGATTGGTTGGATGGTCAGTGATGTGCATGAAATGTTGCACTAATTTGGCGGAAGGAATATCTTTTATTGATTGAAAAAAAACTTTTTATTATTTTTGCTTTCGTATCTGTTCGTATTCACAAGAATTTGTAAATGTTAACGCAAACGGAGAAAATATATCTTTTTTTTTTGTTTTTTTGTAATAGGAAAAATTGCGATTACATTCATTGGTAGACGATTTAGAAAAACTCATTTAAGGCAACCGATTTTGTAAAAATCTTGTAGAGGCGTTTAACAGGCTCGGGCCTCCGACAATTCACTATGTAATCCATTTCTTCAAGATAAAAGGCGTATCTCAATGTTTTCCGCTACATTTCAAGCATTTGTGAGTTAAGGAGCTATATATATTTAAAAGGCCTAAAAGCGAATTTGACAGAATTTTTTCTAAGAAAACTTTTAAATTTATTGATCTAAAAATTTGTACACATATTATTTTATCTTTTAACTGTAATTTAAGACTTAGTATTAGTATAAATATTTATTTGGAAAGGAGCTACAGCTGATCGCCGTGAGCTTCTCTCAGAAAACACGTTTTGCGGTTATCACTATGTCTCTGAACTGGATCCTCTGATACTAAAAAACCAAACAGATTCCGTTAAAGTAATGTTAAATCTAGTAATTAATTGAAGGAATACGCAAAATAGATTTTTTTGACAAAACGGCAATTTCTCAAAAAAAAAATCAATTTGTGACCAAAATTTCGGCCTTAAAATGTTTATAAAAAAAATATTTATCGGTGAGAAAAAACCTTCGCCTAATTACTAAAAAAAATATATTTAAGAAGCTCGTGTTAAAATTTGAGACAAATCGGTTTAGCCGTTTTCGAGTAATGTTGGTCACGGAAAGTCAAGCTCTCTGAAGCGCCTTTTCAAATTTGCGTGTAACTTCGAAAATATTCACCGGAACGAAATTAAATTTTCTGAGTGTTAAGATAAAAAAAAATTAATTTTTGGAAAATTCTAGCATTATATATCCCCTTAATGCTATTTGAGATCCCCTTGACAACCTGCGCTCTACTCCTGGAAGGATGGGCTTTGCACCAACTCAGCGAGCGCTGGGTAAGTACACGAACGTGTAGGGTCGCGAAGTTCTTCAGGCCACGTTTGGATAAGAGGCGTTCGAGGGATATTCTGAGGATGACGAAATCTCATCTCTCAAATTTCGTGGGCATCCTCACGGGCACCTGCCCGCGGGGTACACATGCTGTGAGACTCGGAATCACTTCGAGTCCTTTTTGCGTCAGCTGTATGGAGGATGAGGTGGAATCATCTCAGCGCCCGCTCCTTAGCTGCCCAGCTCTCGCGGGACTAAGATTCAAGCATCTTGGTTCTCACTTCTTTTCTGCGCCTGCTGATATAGCGGGTCTTGATAACAAAAAACTGATGAACTTCATCAGCAGCATAGAGAGGTTAACACAACCGCAGACCAGCCATTGTTCATAGTCCACAAATACTCAACCCTCCCCAACCCTTTCCCTTTACTCCTATCGTCCTTTTCCTTCACCTCTTTTTCCCCCTCTTGCAATGGTATTACAAAGGATGAACCAAACTCTTTCGTCCAAGTGGGCCCACTCTCTGTGGGCAACCATTGCAACCTAACCTAAACCTCAGTGATAAGGCTGACTATTCTTTTATCACTTGATAGTCGGAGAATGGAGCTAAAGTGCATTTGCTTTGGTCCACTGTTATCCAACCTTTCACCAAATTCATTTGTTCGCTAGAAAGTTTAATTTTCTCTTCACAAACATTTCTCTCCTTTGTAATTTTACACAATGAAACGTACAATGTGTGCGAAAATTTGCCGCTATCAAATCTTCGTATGAAAACATACAACTTTTCTCATTTTCTACGCGACTGACGTTCGGTCATAAAAGTGTTATGATGTCCTTGACATTCCACACTGTGTGTGCAGCAACACCAAAAAGACATTGATGAGCGTTCGGCTGGGGATCACTAGCGCACATACATACACACACATGCACACTTTTTCCACACATATGGCAACATTTGCAATGGGGGGGAAAAATACGCATAGGCTTTATTTTTGCAATTTCAGTTTATGATTTGCTGCTACACTCCCCCCTGCATACACAGCGTCGAGCTCATTTTCACTTTACTTTTAATGCCTTGTAACATTTTTGCATTTTTTCTTCTTATTTCTCTTAATTTTATGATAATCGCAACGATCATGACGACGCGCATGACAACGCGGACACTAAACGGCAGCAGCAACTCGTTGCTTCGCTGCTACACTGGCTGTTGCCAATGCATTTTTACATATTCATACATGCACACACACATACATACCCCATATTTGCATGCGAGTGTGTGGGTAATCACAATGCTTATGATTGTGCGCGCAATATTATCAGGCCGCTATTGAGGCCGCCGGCGTTGCTACCCTGCTACGCACAACAGTGCCATGCTGCTTTGGCTGCTATGGTGGGAAAGTGCAGCATAGACTTGACACCCAACACAAAACCAGCAGCCCAATCGGTTACAATAAACAACAGCCTCCATACATGCGCGCCTTGTTGCTTTGTTACTTTGAAACTTTTATTATCTGTTTGTGTACACAAAATGCAGATTCACTCGTCGTTGTTTGCCTTCCTTGCTTGCCTTCGTTTGATTTGACATTTGCTCACTCGCCGGTATGCTTGCAGCTTGCACGAGCATACGCGACGACATCAATGCTTAGAATAATCAACACTCACAGTGCAGCAACAAACACTAAACGACGAAGAAGCAGCACAGTAAGCAATAACAAAAACAAAAAGAGCATCGCCGCAATGTTTCATTTTTAGTATCGCAACGATTGCACACAACGAGATTTGAGTTTTCTCCGATTCCGTATTGATAGCGCACATTCTCCAGATTCGCTTTGTTTTTTTTTTTTTTTGAGTGCAATGGAATGCGTAGCGTCGCTATTTAGATGTTATTTTTACACGACTGAGTCGGACGGACGGACGTACGTCTGTATTTGGGGGAACTCAAACTTTCTGCGATAATCACGGTGCAAGTGTGCTTTGTATTGCGCCATGATTTTCTTCTTTTCTGGGCTGCTGGTGCTGGCTTGCAATGTGCACCCATTGTATGGAGAGTGGCATATGAACATGGCTAAATATATACATATGAGTAAAAAGAGGCAATTCCTGTACTATGACATTTACATTTTTTTTTTTGAGTAAAACTTCACTCCAGGGGTGCTGCTTTTTCGCCGATCTAACGACCCGCGCAGCTAACCTTACTCAATTTTAAGTACCAGAATGCTTTAAGATAAGTTTGTTCTTAGTTTAGAATTTTTACATTAGAAACTGAATATTTTATCCGCCAAAAAAAAAAATGTTTTTTGTAGTTTTCTTCTCACACTTTACTTGTTTTATTTTTCCTTCTTCACTCCACTCGTGATCATAGGGCCTCGTCAAAACTTGTCTTGCGTTGGTTTCGTTAATCTATTTTGATGTCTGATAGGGTAGGTGATTATCCTGCCGCTTTACTTATACTTGGCTAAATCTTAGCATTTGAGTATTAAACTACGGAATGAAGCAATAAAAAAAGTTTGTCTTAGTCGAAAATTTAATTTCCTGTTGAACAAAAACCTTTGTTGGGTTGTTTTCGGAGCGATCGATCAGTTATAAGAATCAATTTTTCTCTTCTGCCCTACGCCCACATCAAACATGAAAGCTGAAGAACAACAGGATAAATTAACAAAATGGGTTCTACTTACCATCAAATCAGTACTCGTTTGAAAAATTAGCTGGAAATTAATTCTTTTGAATACTTGAAAATGTTGACTTCAACAAAATCTGGTTTTTATGAGGTAAAGAACTGAACGACCCGAATTCATATCCGGCCAAGGACTGACACTGTCAATGTTTATGCTACTACAGCTACAACTTGTGAAAAAAAAGAAATTCCCAAGGCAGCCGGTTCTAGGTACTGAAATGGCCAAGGGCTGACGCCTCAATAAACTACTGGACCATCTCTATCCAGCTAGGCTGCTGCGCATAAAACACTGGACTCGAAGTATATTTCTGTTGTTCTGTTGCGTTTACCAAAAAGGCCCCACGCGAACTTAACTTCGGTTAGATGCATTCAGTGCAACTTGAGTAACCATCTTAAGATCTATTCAGGGAGTGCTTGCTGCTTTCGCCAATAAACGCCTTCGACCACCACACCTTCTACTTCGCGCAACGCCTCGGGGAATCGCCCCAAAGCACACAAGATGGAGTTTACGTCCACCACCACTACAGCCGGCATTTGTTGAAGGCTGAGTCACCTCTTAAGCACGTCATGAGACATCTTTATTAGTCTCTTTTTAATGAGATCCGTTCATGTACGCAGCAACCACTGGACCGCACAGTTCAACAACCTCATTTTGAAGCTACTCAGCAGATTTTGGCCACAAGGTCACAACAATTTTTGTTACTCATCATAGGTGGATTATAACGCCCAGACCTTTTCACGAGCCCAATCAGCATTTCCACTGAGTTTGTATCTAAACAGTAAAGATCTTCAAATAAATGAGTGGAGCTTCAAACATTTTTAGCACTTTTTTGGAGTGCGAGACGTTCGTATAGAATGTGCTAAATGATCTCTCAGTAACAGAAATCGTTATAAGAAGCTCCGAATCTGACCAGCGCTTCGTTAGAAATGTTCGCCTTTAAGTAGTCGATATTTTTAGTTCATCGAATGTTGACCTAAGACGACTCGATTATAATCAATGGGTGTTCACAATAGGTTACATGTTGTTAGCAGATTTTCTAGCCAATTCAACTTTGTAAAGACAGGAAATCCAGATGGACTTGCATGCTTCGACTCGCTGAAGTGCCATCTTGGAGCTTTTTCGTACGCCTCTCCTTTCTGATAGCCTGAAATATCTACCTCTATGACTCGAAACCCTGTAGATTAATGCATAAATCTTCGGCATTCGTGGACACATTTCGAGTCAATTTTAGTCACTGGAAGGCGCTATGAGCGTTGTTCGCGGCCTGACTGCCTACAAAGAAGACAAGTTTCGAAGATACGAGATTCGGTTTGCCATGTTTACCAGCCGTGAAGTCATGTAAATTGCATAAACCTCGGTTTGCGAAATATCATAGTCTAGAAGTCTGTGAGTTTCTCGCAATGAGAGTAGCTAAGAGCAAATGCCAGATAATTGTGTTAAGTTCGTATAAGAGTATCGTATAACCCAATTGAGGTAAGTCCGTTTGTTCGAATTTCCATTCATCATCTTGGCATTACAGTCCGCGGTGGACCATTCCCTCCTCTACAATACGCCTACATTCTTCTCGACAGTCTGCTTTCGCTCTATGTTGTGAGACTTTCATCTTTCGTATATCGTCTTCTACGTCTTGCAACCATCGTCTCCTTGGTCGACCTCTCCTTCTTGCTCCTTCAGGGTTTGCTTTAAATACTTTTTTGATCGTTCATTCGCTACTCATTCTTAAAAGGTGTCCATGCCACCATAATCTTTGGGACTTTATAAACCGCGTTACATTTCCTTCCGCGATTAAAACACTGAGCTCGTTGTTATACCGTATACGGTATGTACCGTCTTCTAATCGTATAGAGCCGAATATACTTTTAAGAATTTTTCTCTCAAATCGCATCGGTAAATTCACGTCATTAACTTTAAGGACTCTTGTTTCACAGCCGTAGGTAAGAACCGGTTTTGTATGTCTGGAGTTTTTGTTCCTTTACTAAAATTTCTATTAGTCAGTAAATTTATCGAAATTGTTCGTTATGACTTTACGAGTAGTAACGTCAAACTACTAAAAAAGCACGCTCGGTAAGCAATGATAAATGCCGATTGGCGAGAACTTGCCGGCTCGTAGAAGCAAACATTTTTATTTTAAGCTTTCTGACTCATATTCGTATCAATTAAGAATGTAATAATAAAAAATTTCTTTTTTTCCACACTATTTTTGCCCATTTTATGAGATAGTAGCTCTATATATTCATATATATTTTATTAATATACAACTATAAAATTACCAGCATTTACAGCCAACCAACTGAATGTACAAACCTGGAAAGAGAACAAAAAAATTGTATTTAGCAGCAGTACTTTTCAAGCTTATCTGTTAAAAACTTATCTACATTTCTTAATAAAAATAAAAACCAAAATAAGAATGCCACCTTTAGCACAACAGGTAAGCCCTATTGCTGCTTTCGATAATCAACGAGACGTGTTTTTTTAAAGGAAATACGCGTCACAAGCAATTTAAGAAATCTCCACCATCACCAACTCATAAAGAGAGTAGAGCAAAAATTAGAAAAAAAGTATATGAAATCGATGGGGTATTTTAACGACAGCTTTAACATCTGCGCTCTGCGTAATAAATTGTGTTTTTAGAAAGTTTTTTTGTGTGTGCGAAGATTCGTAAATTAAATAATGGCATAATTTGCACATGAAAACAAATTCGTGGCAAAGTGAAAAAACAACAAAACAATAAAATAAAAACAAAATAAATAAAACTTTAAAATAAATAAACAAAAACCAAGCAACGCAGACGAAATGTGTGCTTGAAGGAAGTGCTGAACGAATAACAGCAAAGTCTTAAACAAACAGTAACTGTAAAAGGAATTATTAATCTGTAAGGGAAATTTAAGTTAAGAGTTGATAAGTCGGTTAATTGACATTGTCAATATAAAGGGTGGTTAAGTTTCAAGGGCCGGTGTTGATTTTGAATAAAATACATTTTTTTAGGAAATTATTGTCATTTCTCTTTATTATGATAATATTGGTACGGCTCAATTACGTATGGAACAAAATATCGGTCAAATGGGCGCCGCGGCTTCGGCGGCACACCTCCATCCGATGGTCCAAATTTTCGATGACGCTGAGGCATAATAATGGAGGATCTATGCCGTTAATGTGCCGAATTATCTCATCCATTAGCTCTTGAATTGTTGCTGGCTTATCGACGTACACCTTTTCTTTCAACGCACACCTTCAGAAAGAAGTCCAACGGTGTCAAATCACATTGGTTTGGCGGCCAATTGACATCGCCGCGACGTGAGATTATTCGGCCATCAAATTTTTCGCGCAAAAGAGCCATTGTTTCGTTAACTGTGTGACAAGTGGCACCGTCCTGTTGAAACCACATATCGTCCATATCCATATCTTTCAATTCGGGCCATAAAAAGTTGGTTATTATCTCACGATAGCGAACACTATTCACAGTAACTGCCTGACCAGCCTCATTTTGGAAAAAATACGGCCCAATGATGATGCCGCCGGCCCATAAACCGCACCAAACCGGTACTCTTTGTGGGTGCATTGATTTTTCGGCAATCACTCTTGGATTATCATTCGCCCAAATGCGGCAATTCTGCTTATTGACGAATCCACTCATGGTGAAAATGTGCCTCCTCACTGAAGATGAAGTGCGCGATATGCATTTTGACTTGAACGCCCGTTTTCATAATAAGCCTGAATAAATTTAACGCGTTGCTCGATTGTGTATCTTTCCATAGTTCAAATTGAATTAGTCTGAAATTGAAAAATGTCAAATAAAATTCAGAAAAAAAATTGACGTTTAGGTGTGGTTCACATTCAACATCGGCCCTTGAAATTTAACCACCCTTTATTTTGATTTTGGGGATGGAGAATAACAAATAATTTCGCACTAATTGGTTATATAGTAAAAGAATTTCAATGAGAATGGTAAAATTAAAAAAAAAAAATTTATATATAGATTAAAGTGAACTTTTTATAAGGATATTCATCACATCCGCTGTACAAGTAAACACTTTTCACATTTATCTGCACACAACTGAACGCGTGAAAATTGAGGTACTTCTTTTTACATACGATTTACTCCTCCTCCAGACGACAAAATTTAGCTTTAGCTTAGTGAAACACAAAACGAATGACGTAGAATCCAAAGTTCCCCTCAAAACTTTTTTTTTCACCATACCTAACGAGTAAACCTGGTATCTATCATCCTTGGATACAGCGCGTTATTAGCGAGTTGTACTGGAATAAGTACAAAATTTACACGCTCGAGGTGAAGTGGCCAAATGCACGAAAATATTTATAAACACTAAATGCCATAAAATTCGCCAGCTAATAAAGCCAAAATATTGCCATTTCATGGATTTTTGTCTATTTTTTTGCAATTATTTTTATAAAAAAAAAAAAAAACAAACACAAAAAACTTTTTTATTTATTTTTATATGTAATGTGTAATAAATTTTTTAATATTTTAAATAAAAAATATTTAATATATTTTTTCCGTTTACTGTTAGTGGGCGAAAGTTTATCGCTTCATAAAGCTTTTTTATGAATTAACGATTTGTTTTATTACTTTTACGAGTTCATTTGCTTTGGATATACTTTAGCGTAAGGTATAAACATATGATGCATGCGTACATACAAACACACATACATACATACGTATTGGTGTATGTAGAAAGTGCCAACGATTAACCGAAAGCCACTAAATAGTTAGATTATTTAAGTTTTCCTACTCTAATGAATAAAAAAAAAATATAAAAAAGTTGCGAATGAAGTGCATAAAGAAGCGAGTGAGTGTAAAGGTGGAAAGCACGTAGTCCACGTAGAAGCCTGCAAGTGATAAATTCAGCGATCGATAAGATATTGCACTAAGTTTATTATATAAAGAAAAATACTGGGGCATCAAAGAATGGCAGCGGAATGTACAGGGTGGTGAAAAGGCAGATACATTCTTTAGGGATATTTTTTCGTTGACAGTGACAGTTTACATAGCTTTTACTCGCTCAAAACGTCAACTGTAAACGAAGCCATTTAAGATTAAACAACGATTGAAAATATCGCAAACTTATTACCAAAGTGAGTGAAGGCACATAAAAACAAAAGCCTTAGAAGAATTTGGTTGACAATATCTGGTGATTTAAAACCAGACACATTAGTCAAATTGCGTTTCATAGATAATAACTCGATAAAAATTTATTTCTGGTCATTTTATTTCATTTACAAAATATACTTCTGCATGGAACATCTATATGCAAAACTACGCTATACAGTGAAACCTTTTTTGGGCGGACAAAAGCTGACTGACGTTGGCTGTTGGACGAAGAAAGGTGTCCACTCAAAGTAGGGTAACTTCTTCTGATACATGAGATTTGGTATAGAAAAATATGGCCGCTCAAGAGAGTTGTCCGGCTAATAGAGTTGTCCGTTGGGAGAGGTTACACTGTATATGCTTGAAGAATGATAGAATTGAAGTTTTTTTTTTTTTTGAGTAAAATAATATTTATTATAAAAAATATATAATAAAAATATAAAAAATATATAATAAAAATATAAAAAATATATAATAAAAATATAAAAAATATATAATAAAAATATAAAACATATATATTGTAATAAAAATATAAAAAACGATTTTTAATTTTTAAATTTTTGTGAATTTTTTACAAGGTTTAGACCATTGAGTTACATGATTTTTATTTGAAGAATTCAAAATAAATATATCCAATATAAATATAAATAAAAATATATAAAAATTAAGTACAAAAAAAAGTTAAATGCAAAAAAAAAATTAAATTCAAAAAAAGTTAAATTCAAAAAAAAAATTAATACAAAAAAAAGTTAAAAACAAAAAAAAATTAAATAAAAAAAAAATTAAATAAAAAAAAATTAAATAAAAAAAAAAATTAAATACAAAAAAACCATAAACGGTTAAATCTGGAATTCGCGCCTATTATTTCGGAAACCGCTTATATACAAAAAGTACTTTTATTTATTCGATCTTTTTATGATACCAACGTATTTTAACGTTTTTTATTGTAATTTGTTAAATTTTTGAGAATTTTTCACAAAGTTTAGACCACTGAGTTACATGATTTTTATTGAAGAATACACAATAAATATAAAAAAATATTTCCATTATAAATATACATACAAATATTGAAAAAAAAAAATTAAATATATTAATATAAAAAAAAAATTAAATACACAAAAAAAAAAAAACAATTAAATACACAAAAAAAAAAAACAATTAAATACACAAAAAAAAATTTAATACACAAACACACACAAAACGTGTTAAAACTGGAATTCGTCGTGCTCCTATTATATCGGAAACCGCTGTATATACGAAAAGTATTTTTATTCGTTTGCTCTTTTTACGGCATCAACGTTTAAATAAAGCAAACTAGTTACAGTTACTTTTGCATCTTACACCAATAGTCTGCGCTGCAATAAATTCACCCGAATAAAGTCTCATCAATCAGGAGAGAACCGCAAGGAATTGAATCCGGCTAAGTGTTGTCCCTCTAGCAACATTTTCAAGAACCATATGTTGAATGCTTTTATAAAAATATGTGCCAGCCCCCCAGAAGAAACTTCGACACTCTATATACGTGGATAAACCACAAAATTCCGCGATGTTACGCCACTGTCAACATAAATAATTAGATAATCAGTAAATAATTTTTAGTGCCAACTGATTATGAGTAATAAATAAATACATAAGAAAAATGTATATTACATTTTTTAGTGTTGTTCAAAACTGCAAATAAAATTACTTAAATTTTCTTTTTATTACATTTTACAAAAATTTATTTACGTTTTTAACGCATTCAATCTATCTCGCACGTAACTTCAATTTACGTAACGGCAAATAATGGTTACAATTTAATTATGAAAACCAATAAATTGCAAAGCAAATTAATTACAAAAATAAACTGAAATAAAAAATGAGAAAATCGATAAACAGTGGAAGCGAGAAGCGAGGAAGATTAATAATTTGTAATTGAAAAGCAATTGTCCGTAAGTCGTTGGCCAAAATGGGTTAATCTACTGTGGAATGTGGGTCACAAGGCATGTCGTGCAATTAAATTTGTGCGCAAATCAAAAGGTGTAAATAGGCACGAATGTGAGTGCGTCCAATGCCTTGGGCAAATATCTTATGTAATCCAAAAATAAGGAAGTCTAATAATATATTTTGCGAAACGTACAATTCAAATGCGATAAATAGTAGTGCACATAGACCTATAGAAGAGAGGTGAATAAAAGTGGAGTATTTTGGTTTTATAAAATGTTGGTAGGCATGTGCTTAAATAAGTATATCTTCTATATATAAATGAACGATATGAAGTGTTACCTATTCAAAATCCTATAACTTTTTTGTGTAAATTAGTTTTTATTGATTTCAAAGACAAAATTGCCGCGGTCACTGCGGCCCAAACCATTACTTGCGATGGGAAATTGCTTCGAGTGGCCATACGTAGGCTCAAATTCTCGTATGAGCGTTCGGTCAAGTAAACACGATCGTTTTGAGTGTTTATGAACTGCTCAATTGGGAAATTTTTTTAATCAGAAAACACAATGTTAGGAAATTCGCCACGTTCGTGCAAGCGCAACAACTCTTTTGCTCTTTCGCACCGAACTTTTCTTTGCTGGGGTGAAAGATCGTGTGCTTTTTGAAACGTGTAAGCCTTGACCATGGAAAGAAAAATTTTAAGAAAGATCTTTGGCCCAATAAGAATGGATGATGGTACCTATAGAATCCGATTGAACTCTGAACTAAACGATCTAACTCAGAACGAGACAGCTGTGCGTTTTGTTAAAGCGCAGCGCATAAGATGGCTGGGTCATGTGATCCGTATGCCTATTGACTGTACCGTGAAGAAAGCCTTGCCAGGAAAGCTAGTGGACGTGAAGGCCAAAGGCAGACCGAGGAACCGTTGGATAGACGCAGTGGAACACGATGTTAAGAAGCTGGGAATACGTAACTACGAAGCAACAGCTCAAGATAGACCGCTTTGGAGAAGCATTTTGAAGGAAGCTTTGACGCATCCCGCGTTGTAAGGCTATGAAAGAAGAAGAAGAAACCTTGACCTTGGCTCATTTCTTTTTTTTTTTGCCATTTTTCTTCCACTTCGACGTGGATTTCGTTCAAGTCGAGCCTTCACTTTCCGAACCATTTCTGGCGTTGTTGCGCGTTTTTTTTGGACCACCTCCATAGCGTTTTGCAAATGCTACCAGTATCATAGTACCGTTTTATAGTGCGATACACACACATTTTATTCACTTTGAGGTGACTGCACTCACGAACAATGGCTGGTTGGGATATTCCAGCCAAATATAACGCAATCACACTATTACGTTTGAATTCCATCACAGAAAAAAAAAAATTCAACAAAACTGAGACACAAATGCTTTTGATGGCTTATAAACAATATATTGAACTGTCATTAGAACAATTTTGACGTTGATGTGATGAGCTGTTTTACAGATACAAGCAGTCGTAATTATTTAAGACCGGATTTCTTAAATGAAGTTCTATTTCTTCTATACTCGTCCTATGTGAACTACTTCTCAGGCCCCAGAGAAAAATGAAAAAGAGAACGAGAAGATGGCCGACTTGGCATGCATAATAGGGTACCTCATATATCTTAACATTTAATTGGCATTATGCAAACAGTGGGTGCTTCAGAACTTAGTATTTATCTATTTAATACCACTTGTAACACAAGACAGCAAAGAAGTGCTTCACTCGTCAAATTTTTTGAATTGAAATCTTATGTGATTTGCGAATCGTATAAATTTGACAGATCGCCTACGCTGACTGAACGCTATTAGAGACATCGGAAAAGAAATATTATAGGAGGGAAAATAAAAAAACAAATAATGGTAAAAAGTTGCTCGCTCCTAACCTAAATTAAAACATACAAAATGTAAAGTTAAAATAAAAAAAACCAGCGGTATGAAAATGAAATTAACTGATGTACTTAAATACCAGTTTTCATTTCAACCCATTATCATTTGGAAAACAGTAGAAATTGCAGGTCGTATTGTACGTTCATACAAATGCATATCGATAGCGAAAACCCAAAAATAGCATTTTTTTATCTCACCCCTATATACAGTTACACTTATCAGCTGAACGCAATTTTTTTCTTTCTTTTCAAAGCTTATCAAACAAATGACTGTTAAGCAAAAACAAAAACACTTAACACAAAAATAAAACAAATATCGAATCGGACAGATATCGACTCGTGGCATTGCATGCACATACATGCATACATACAGACGTGCTATATACAATGCGAAAAGCAGAAAACCGTTTGAGAGTGCCTTTGTTCGAACGAAACAGGTTACCTATTTAAATTCTTACAATTTTTTTTTTAGCTTACGTCGCTATGCCCTGCTTCACAAAACACGGTCGAGTATACAAGTTTTGGTTAAGTCCGATAAAATTGACTAGCAAACAGCTTTGAGTTTTTAATCATTCATTCATTACTGATAAGTGTACAAGTTGAAGCAAGCAATCGCTGGTATTTTCAGCTTTTTGATTTACTAATTGGCAACTGGTTCGAGCACTGGTTCTTGAGGTTGTCTGTTGTTTTGCCGTTTTAATATTTAATTTGATTTGCACACGTGCGTGTATGTTTTTTGTTCCAAATTGCCGAGCTCTCTATTGATTTACCTTCAATAGTAGAGTAAAATTGGCGATAAAAATTGTTTCCGTACAAAAATTTATGTAGGCGGAATGGTCATTAAATAAAGTTCGATTCGATTTAAAATATGCTGACGTTAGCAACTCAAAATCTTGAATTATAAATATATTTCTAATTTCAATTCCAAATTAGATCAGCTAATCCATTTTGAATAAATGTACACGCCGCTTAAGGGGGGAGCCTCATGTAGAAGCCTTAAAATCGGTAATTTTTTAAACATATTTTTAAAGGTGATAAAATAATTATATTATTTTGAAGGTTTAACACAACTTTATTTAACCTTTCTAGAGTACAAAAAATTTTTTTTTCATTTTGTTTTTCAAAATGGCGGCTCAGGATCATATCTTGTCGGCTGCCTACGTAGCGAGCTCCTAAACTGCTCTAATTATTACTCTTAATCTATCATTCTGAAACAAAAAAATTAAAATGTTTTTTTTTTTATAACATATTAACGGAAACAATGAACCTATAAAATTAAAAACAAGTATAAAATTAATTATAAAATAAGCCTTTGAAAAAACACGTCAGAATTTAGGGCCATTTTATTGACATTTTTAACCCCAAAAGGTAATTTATCAACGCGAAATAACTGAAATTTTAGGCTTATCCTTCCGATAGTAATGTACAGAAAGGCCTCAGAAACTTCAAACAAATCGGTCGATAACTTTTTGAGTTACAACACTAGCAGTTTTTAAAAAAGTCTTTTCGAGATAATTGAGTTTAAAGTTTGAGGTACAGGAGCGCGCGGACCGCGCTCTACCTAGATGGTGGGCTGTAGAAGTTATAATATTGAGAATTTCACAGTATATTCTTATACTGTTGAGCAAGGTATTAAGGGGGGAGTCTCATGTAGAAGCCTCAAAAAATCGATTTTCTTTTTTTTCGATAATCTGAAAATATCGTATCTCACAGTTATTCTATTTTGAATTGGAGACTTTTAGATATACAAATTCAACCTTTCTAACTCTCTAACGCCCCTGTAAAGGGCGAATTCAAAATAGCATAACTTTTTTTATATTAATCACAAAAATATTTTTAAAAATGGATTTTAAAGCTGAAGACTAGTACTTTGCGATGCCGTTGTGGAAAATTAAAAAAAACGTTACCTTGCTCAAAAAAAAAATTTTTTAAATGGCCAAAATCTGCATTTTTTGACTCTTTAACCTCAAATTACCAAAAATCCTGACGTGCTGGAGCATTTTCAAGGTCATATTCGTTTTCAGCATAAAAAAACCTTGAAGAAACACCCATAACCGTTTTAGAAACTGTACCTCGCAGGACTGTGAAATATATCCGATACATTTTGGTACATAAACTTTATTTTTACTTAATTGTAAAATGTGAAAAATTGATGGGTGATATAACTTTTTAATAATTTTTTTCGTAATCAGGACACCAAATTACAAAGTAATTAGTTAAAATTGTCGAAAAAGTTTTTTGGTTGTTGGCCTATGTAATTTATGACAAAAAAGTTTCCACTTAAACCGGAAATGAAATTAAATGCTCACTCATTTATAGAAACTAATTAAGTTTAACTTATAAGTAGGCGCTGGAATTTTAAACTCCAATATTTGCCTATTTAAAGCTCATTTCGCATATATAAATACATATTTCATTGATGAATTTTTCAACTTACGTACTTATATTTAAAAAAAAAAAAACTACAAACAAGTACTTTTACACCCACCTCACCTCTTTTGTTATTAAATATTTAAATTTAATAATTTTTGCCAGCCACTTCCACGCTCGAGTGACCACTACATTTTCAGATGAAATTCCTTCAAGCGCATATTGAATTACGACAAATCCACTTTCGCCTCCTACAATTTCTCACCTTCCTTTTACCAGCAGCCACCCTCGCTAACACTGCCGCAGCAACCTCCCCATCCCACACAATTGGCATTCAAATGGCACACACACACACATTCATACACGATCACTCATTCATACTCACCACATAAGCTCGAGTGTTGCCATTGAAATCAAATTCCATACCGAGTAAATGATATTTTAGCCACAAGCATGAACAATTTGAACCGCAGCTATTTGCATACTCGTCGCCGCCAATTCATTCCCTCACATTTTACATTTTGGTGCTGCACACACACACAATATTGTTATTATTTTCGCTTTCTTGTTGTCTTGTGGCTATGTTTATGTATGTAGTTATTAAATTTTTTTTTTGCATTTCTTTTGCTTTCTTTGTGTGTGCGTCTATTTTAATACCGTGCGAAACCACTATTGAGCCTGAGTGGGGACGAGGCGAAAGGCACGCGAGCCCAATGCTTGTGCCTTAAAGTGTTTGCTTGTATGTAAGTTGTTGCTTGTATACGAGTATGTGTGGGAGTGGAGTAAATAAGTTTACATACCATACATACACACACACACACCCTTTTCCCGACGTTAATCAATTCCTGTATTGGATATTTTTAGATGTAATTTTTGCAGCCCGCATGAGAATAACGAAACTATTTTTAGCTCCTTTAATGGCCTTTGGAAGTGAAACAAATTTATGCTAATTTAAATGGCATTTATTTATAATTTAGTTGTTGTTACAAGTGCTATTAAATATTTAATAAAAATAAAAAAATATTAAAATAAATATCATATTTAACTCTGACGCAATGTGCCTTTGATTTTCAATCACAAAGAACGAGTTCCCCATATAACGGCAGGTTATACCAAATAGTTGTTATGGTTGCTATACATCGAATTTTTCCCCGCCTACAGCTGCACTACTCCACTCAACCATACTTTTATCGAGGTTGAGTCAGTCATCGCTCACGAACAGCTGCGAATTGGCACTGCTGTTGCACAAAACTTTTCATATTTCGACATTTTGACAATCGCGTTACATTTATTTTAAGGTCCTTGCTGTTGGCTGATTGGCTCATGGTTTTGTGGGTGTTTCTGCGCACGTCATTATCAAACTTCCGTGCATTCATTTCATGGCAGCGACATACATACATACATATCTACACATGTCACTCGTTGCTTGTGTAGCGTGGGCATTTCATTTTCTGGGTCGTTTGTCAAAAGTGCCACGCATTAGGACGAAATGAGAATATGCCATGTGATTGAGAAATGGGGAAAGAGAAGGCCGCGGAAATTCCGTGGGTGACGTTAGCTGCCGCAGTTGTGTGTGTCCTAATTTAATACCATTTGAGGCAGGCATAGAGTAATACTTTTGTGTCCTATTTTTGGAGGACCGAGTTGCTGTTTATTAGGTTTTGTGTGAATTGATAAATTATGAGTATTTAAAAGGTTTTTCGTCATTAACAAATATAACAGTAACTGTGATTATTGTTAGCGAATTGGAGAATTAAGAGTCGCTAGTACAGAAAATAAAAAAAAAACGTTTGTTATTTATTCTATATTCTTGCCTTTCCACTTCCTTTCGCTTATAAAGGGTGGTTAAATTTCAAGGGCCGATGTTGAATGTGAACCACACCTAAACGTCAAGTTTTTTTCTGCATTTCATTTGACATTTTTCATTTTCAGACTAACTCAATTTGAACCATGGAAAGATACACAATCGAGCAACGCGTTAAAGTTATTCAGGCTTATTATGAAAACGGGCGTTCAAATCAAAATGCATATCGCGCGCTTCATCTTTAGTGAGAGGCACATTTTCACCTCAGTGGATTCGTCAATAAGCAGAATTTCCGCATTTGGGCGAATGATAATCCAAGAGTGTTTGCCGAATAACCAATGCACCCACAAAGAGTGACTGTTTGGTGCGGTTTATGGGCCGCCGGCATCATCAGCGGGTCGTATTTTTTCCAAATTGAGGCCGGTTACTGTGAATAGTATTCGCTATCGTGAGATGATAACGAACTTTTTATGGCCCGAATTGGAAGATATGGATGTGGACGACATGTGGTTTCAACAGGACGGTGCCACTTGTCACACAACTAACGAAACAATGGCTCTGTTGCGCGAAAAATTTGATGGCGAATAATCTCCCATCGTGGCGATGTCAATTGGCCGCCAAGATTATGTGATTTGACAGGGTTGAACTTCTTTGAAAGAAAAGGTGTACGTCGATAAGCTAGCAACAATTCAAGAGCTAATGGATGAGATAATTCGGCACATTAACGGCATAGAACCTCAATTATGCCTCAGCGTCATCGAAAATTTGGACCGTCGGATGGAGGTGTGCCGCCGAGGCCGCGCCGGCCATTTGACCGATATTTTGTTCTATAAGTAATTGAGCCATACCAATATTATCATAATAAAGAGAAATGACAATAATTTCTTAAAAAAATTATATTTTATTCAAAATCAACACCGGCCCTTGAAACTTAACCAGCCTTTACTTCCTGTTCTTTTTGTTTGTTTATTTTCAAAAACGGTTAAACCCTGCTTACCTTCCAAATTGTGAATTGCTGTAAAGCGCTTGGGGAAAACGTTAAAAAAATATATATGTGTGTATGAGAGTATATGTACCTAAATATCATATTTTAAGTTGTAAGTGTTTAGTTAAAGAGTCTATAGCTAAGCTAGCCCAAAACTACGTGTAGAAATATTATCTCATTTTATTAACATTAATAATTAGTTCTGTTGCCTTTTGTAGCTACCTTTGCGCTCATTAATTTTTGTTGTTGCTTAAAGCATTATCGTGTGGCCATTTTGGCGAGTACTCATATACGCGAAAGTTCCTCTTTCCCCCATTTTTTACATTATGTTGAGAGATTTGTTTGCGGCGATTGAGCGCCTATTGCTTCACATACTCGTAGATGAATATTAGTTCTTAGGTTACCGTTTTTGATATGTTACTCTTTCGTTTGGTTGCGTCGTCAAAAGGTGAGTGCGAGAAGAGAAAGAAGGTTAACGGCCTGTTACGAGTAGTTCCTACGAGTACTCAAGTATATACGTGCTAATTGCATACACCTCAATGGCACCGAACAACTGAGCATTGCGAAATTCCCATTTAGCGTATGTTTCAGGTGCCCTGCTTATTTAAAAGTATGCGTTTGTTCTTCTTGTTGTTGTCTGACAGCTGTTATTTCTTGCTGTTATGTTGTTGTTTATAATTTTATTTCATTCATTCTGGGGCTTTGTAGCCAAAATTGCGAAATATTCTTAACAGTTTTGTTTGTGTCGTAATTGGACATTAAAAACAATATTACAGATAGACAGTTAATTTTAACTGGCTGACAGCTAGTAATTATGGTAGTTCTGGGAAAGCATAGCTGGAATTGGTGCACATAATTATGTTTTATTATAAGTGGCAAACGTGGAAAAGTGTCGACAAGCGAGCTTTAAACTTGACATTCGTGTGAAATTTTAACCGCTTGAAAGTTTCGAAAGAAAATAAAATGTCACGAATTCGACATGGCAGTCGCACTAACAGAAAAAAAAAAAAAATAAAAAAATGTAAAAGTGCATGAGAGCTTTTCGTACAACGCAGTTATTTTCGAACTTCATTTTTAGTTGTACCTTCAATCAATATGAAACACCTTTTAGTTACAGGGTGAAAATAAATTAATTATTATTATTATCATTTATAGGGAATATACAGGGTTTGATTGAAAAGTAATTAGCCATATTTTTTTTAAGCAGTTTTATTAAACCTTTTGGCTTATACAACTAATATTCTTCAAAATAGGACTCTTGAGCGTCAATACACCGCTGGTAACGGTCCGTCCACTGCAGGAAACATTTTTTAGACTCATCCGCCGCAATCGCGTTCAATTCGGCTGTCACAGTTTTTTGGATCGCCTGGATGGTGTCGAAACGTCTTCCCTTCAGCTTTCTTTTCAAGCGCGGGACCTAGAAGAAGTCCGGAGGGGACAGGTCTGGGCTGTGGGGAGGGTGAGGAAGCACCGGAAAAAGATGATCAGCATGGTTTTGACCTTAGATTTCGACATGCGCGCCTTCTTGGCGACTGGCCACCGTTTTACCTGGGCACTGGACAGAGATTGGTCCACGTAAGCCTCCTTGAGTAGCCCAATGGTTTCGGTACTCGTTTTGTTTAGCTTTTCGCAAAATTTGACGGAGTAACGTTGCTCCAACGATCGCTGCATTTTCGCCACTGCAAAATCCTAACACACTTTTAACACGCAGCTTAACAGCTTTCACGCGCGGAGCGATGTTGACTGCACCGCTGTTACCAGCGAACTGGGACCGGTTTCTAGTGGAAGGGGAAGGTCCAACGATCATTTTCCCCCACCAGCCGATTCGGTTGATCGCTTGGCAGACGCTCCGCGCGGGAAGGCTCATTACTTTTCAATCAAACCCTGTATACAATATAAACCTAACTTAATTAGCACACTGGCTACTAGGAATAAATTAATTATTACTTTGAAACTGTAAAAAAAAAGAATTTGATTATAATTTTGTCTAAAGCAGTTGAGCAGCATCAAATAGACCCTGTCGTTCTCCCAGTACGATTTACACCCAACCAAGGACTGTTACTCTGGCAGCATTCCCCTTACATGTAGGAATGTTTATGCTACTACAGAAACAACAAGACTCTGTTCTCTCGACAAAAGGGGTAATTTACGTATAAATATGAGCACCTATAAAATTTGAATTACAGACTTTTTTAAACTTTGTAATTTATTAAATTTAATCAAAACCAACAAAAAATATATCGAAATAATAATTGTAAATAGGGTTTCATATTATATTTAAGGCTCTGTAAATTTTCCATTGACTTATTTAGTGATTTTTAGGTGCAAAAAAATTACCAACTTCTTGAACAATTCGCGATTTCACTATTCAGTGTTCTTTCCCCATCTTTCAGAAACTATCTTCCCTTTCGATTAAATGTACAAACATACAGACACGTGTATGAATATAAGTAAATACATAGTTGCAGCTGCAGTCAAGTCAGCTCAACCAACTTCCTCTTCACATTTGGCTGTTCAGCACGCCACTGTGCACCCCGACAAACCAACACACACACTGCCCGACTCTTAATTTTCAACTTCCTGAGTGGAGGATTTGCTTTGTTAAAAAGTAACGTATTTTCGCCACTTAACATGCAAAAACATTCCGCAAATCAGCTCTGCAGAAATTAAGTGACGAAAAGGGCAAAATAAATATAAATTCACAAGAAGTTTTCGTGGTGTAAGAAGGGAAGCCTAAAAGCTGGAAACTGATGTTTGCTAATAGTAAAATGAACGTGAAAAATTCGCAATGCTTCATAAAACAAATGAAGCAAACAAAAATTAAGTATAAAAGAAAACAGCTGAAAAGTGGTTAAAGAATCCATAAGCACACAAGCGAACGACCTTCACAGTCATTGGACCCAGAATTGCAGACTCCAAAGCAGGCAAAATCAGCGAATGACAACAACATCAATGGCGAGTAGCGGCAGTAGATAGTAACAGAAAGCGGGCAGGCAGCAGGCAGGCAGGCTAGGCAATCAAGACAGCGAATGCCGCGCTCTGTGCTAATCTGGAAAAGTGACTGGGGAAGTTGCACCAATAAAATGAGAAAAAGTTAAAAAAAAAAAGAAAATAATAAAATAAAATAAAGAGAAAAAGAAAACGACAAAGATATGTAGAAGAATTGCCATCGCCGCTGTTGCTTCTCTTGCGACTTTGCTTTTGCTGTTGTTGGAAGAGCTGCAGCGAGTTGATTATATGCATGCAAAAGCCAGAAAAACAAAAACAACCACAGCAACCGGCAGTAGAAACTCAACTTTTTAGCAAGAAATTAAGAAAGAAATGTGTTTTTTTTTTGTTTTTGTTAATTCAAAATACAAGAAATAAAACGTCCGCGACGTTGCTGTTGCGCTTGACGAACTTTACGCGCTCAGTGTCGAGAGAAAGGGGAACAAAATTTGCTAAAGAGACAGTAACACAGAAGGGATGAGAAGAAGTTGAGTGGAGTAGTGAAGGCTGTCGTAGACGACTTTGCGAATGCGTAGAATGTCAGTTTGTTTTGTTTGCTATAAATTTCTGCACTGTCTTGCATATAGAAAATATGGAGAAAAAGCACAATAACAATATTAAAGGTAAGAAAGTTGACAAGCCGCAAAAAATACGCAAAACGAAACGTTAAAACAAACAAAATCAGGCAACAAAAATTTAAAAAGACAATGGAAAATAACAACAAAATATATGCAATGTACGGAAAAAGGGGGAAGTGTTTTTGCGCGAACGAAGTTTGCAATCGGTGAAGGGGTAAATAAAGACACATGCGAGCAAAGATATTGCGAAGTGGTAAATAAATGGGAAAAAAGTCAAGAAAAGAAAATACAACGCTGACGATAAGACGATGGAAATGTTGGGACTTTTAAGGTTAAAGCGAATTTAACCGACAGCAATTAAGAGAATATTTGTGAAGTTTTTTGTTAAATGGCAATCGCTTGAAATTTGTTTAGTGCCGATAATATAAAAAAATAACTCGCTTATTTTATTTGAACAACAATTCAATTAAAACATGTTGATAATGTTATAATAAAATAATGATTTGAAGACTCAATAAGTAAAGAAATACAATGAGTTAAGAATTAAATGACTATAGTAACGGCATAAAGTTGCGGTCCAACTCGAAAAATTCCAAATGTTCAGGAGAGGAAAAAAAACAATTCCATTACAGTCAAATTCAGTTCCATAAATAAGAAGACTTTCATGAAAGCCAGCTGTGCTGAAGTTTTATTGATTTTTTTGTTTTTTTTTTTAATAATTTTGAATTATGAAATTTTTCATTTCGCTAGTGGTTGCTTAAGGGGTTACATGGGTTTCGTCGGGTAAAAAAGGCCTATTTTCAATATTTTTTTTTGCTATGTAAAAAATTATTTATTTAATTCTAACTTTTTTTCTGTCTTATAGATACATACATACATATTTACATATTCTAGTCTAGAAATTGAAAAATATCGAAAATTGTTTTTTTTTTAATTCGATAGTTTAAGTATTCAAAAATATCTCCCTAAAAGGCTTTTTAAAATTCGAACTATTTTCGAAGTTACAACTATTTTAGACTAGGTTTGAGCGGACAGCGAACTTTAAACGTGTTTTTCTCGGAACTACTTCTTTCGAAGCGGTCGACACGATATCTCAAGTTCTAATCAACCGATTTGCTTGAAATTTATCGTGAATATTCTTTAAATATATCTCTATCGGATGAAGAAAATGATCAAAAACTGGAAATCTCAATTTTTTAATATGTGTAAACAATTCAAGAAAGCTTTAAAATTAGGGAAAAATCGAGCTCAATTTTTGAGTGGCCGTCATTTTATGAAAAAAAAAAAAAAATGTTTTCCCTTTTTTTCTGCGTCATACGATAATGACATTCATATTAATTAAGAATTTGCCATCGTGCTTTTTTTCCAGGTGGACACAATGGTAGAAATCGTGACAACGAGGACACTGCCCCTTCCACTTCAAGGACGCATAATTCTATGATTTTTTTTTTGTTTTTTAAATCCATTTTGTGTGCTCTTAATATATAAATAAATAAATGATAAAAAAATTGATACTAAAAATATCAATCAATTTGTTTTATTCACCGTCAAAAAATGTTCGATATCGAGCCTCTAGATTAAAATACCCCCTTAAGCTTAGAAAACTTGCATAAGCTATTTCTCTAATATTATTTGACAGCTGTTTATATGTTGAAAAGAATTCAGCAGGAGTGGCCAGCGTTAGACCGTTAACCTGTTCATAGCAAATTTGAAGGAATCAACTGAAATACTGACGTAACAGGGGATGTGATATCGGCGTTTGGTTACGAGAAAACTGAGATCGTGTTAAGTGCATACTATATTATTTTAATTTATATGTATATATATTTGTAGAAACCAAATCGAGAAGTTTTTGTAATTTACTTAAATTATAAAAAAATAAAATTCCTTTGCGCCAAAGAAGAAATGAACTAATGACGAAAAAAAAATTTAAAAAGAAAAACCAGCTGCTTCGACTCAATCATTCCCCTGACAGTCGGTTCTACGTTACCGGAACGACCCGGTTTTATATCCGGCCAACGGCTGTCACTCCAACAACATTCGCCGTGCATGTGTGGGGAATGTTTGTGCTGCTACAACAACAACAACAACAACTACAACTCAATACAAACCTTGGTAGTTAGGCTGACAAGAAAAGGCCACCAGCGTTCTAGGTAATCACAAAACCTTCTCTATTTGTTAATGTAGTTTTACGAAAATAAACAAACACACAAACGAACATCAGATGGGCTGAGCAAAGAATACAAAATGAGGGCTTAATTTCAATGTACACAAAGATTGCCACTGTGCAAAGCGGACGTTATGAAGGAAGTTCGTGGCAAAATATGAAAAGTGCATATGCATTTGGATACAGTAAAACCGCGATATAGCGAAGCTGAAGGGGATGGATAAATATTGTGTTATATCGATAAGTCATTTTATCATTTTAACCATTGATTATTTATGCATAAATCGAGTAATACTTCGCAGAAGCTGTAAAATCTTTTAATTAGACTTTTTGCGGCATTACTTCATATTTTCTCGTTAAATCTATGCAAAATTTTTGTAATAAAAACTAAAAACTAAAAATTTTTCTATCCAGGAACACAGCAAATAATGCCTTATGTATGGATTCCACTGTACGCACATACATACTTATGCAAATAATTCTCAGTGGTATGTGTGTAAATGTGTAACGCGAGTACAAATATTTATGCAAATTGAGAACACACGGCTTGGCCGGCCTCAGTCTTAAAACTAATGAGTAACGATATACTTATACATGCATGCATACATACACATACAGGTAAATTTCTGCAAAAACGCGCACATGCACACACACAGAGGGGAAAAGCAATATTCATTCAAAACAAATAGAACAGGGCACTGATGTGGCGAATGCAAAAAGGGCGAGTCATTACGGCAGCAGTGATGTTGAAGCAAAGGAGGTGCAAATTCAGTTACATATTCGAAACAAACACGAGCACAATTATCTCATAAGCAACAAAAAAATGCAACAACCAAAGAGAACGATATACAACAACAGTCAGACAGAACAGAGGCAGAGGTATAGGTGCTAAATGGTCAGTAAACAAATGCAGATATTAGAGTTGCTGTGCAGTTGTTGTTATACGAGTATTTATTAGAACAATACTCAATTGCAGATATGTATGTATGTATGTATGCGCGTATGTACTTCCACACCCTAAGATTACCTTCATTTCTTCAATATATATTCTGCTTGTGTTAGAAAACCAACAAAATTGCAAATTTTGCTAAACTGCGATATTCAAAATAGGCAAAAAATTCAACCAACCAAAAGAAAATGAATAACAACTCAAGAAATATAGCAACTAAAAAAAACATGCAAGTGAAATAAAAATAAAATGCGAGCACAAAAAAAATCAAAAACAAAGATAAAAAAAAAACGTAAACAAAACTCGTTTGTGCAGTTGTCTGCGCTTGAACGTACACTCTGTTGGGCATTGGTCGAGCCGGGTCTTGTTTTATTGGACTGGTCTTGTTGATGTTGTCTCGCATCGAATTGCTATAGCTTTCGAGTTGGACTACTGGCAGTTGCTGCTGATGCCGCTGCTGCTGCTAACGACGTTGTCTGACCACCACCAGTGACGGTAACGGCGCGGCTATGATACCATGGACATGTAGCAGCCAGCCAATATGGTCGCTCTAACCGGCGCGTCGCAATGCATAGTCCCTCTAAACGCGACTGCAGTTTCATTTTACGACTTTCTTTTAAATGCTCTGACTGCTGTTGTTGTCGTATTTGTTGCTTTCGTCTGATTCAGTTTTCGCTTTTGGTTACCGAAATCGTCTTCTCAGTCATCCTCCGGCTACCTTTGTTTGCTTTTGCTGTATTTAGCAAGTTTTCGCTAACCCATTAGAAGAAACTGAACTGATGCCGGTGAGACATTTCATATTTATATGAGGTTTCAAATCATGTTTTTGAGAGGTAACATGAAATGGATAGGAATTACTATGTACATTTTGAAATGTTATTTTTTTGTCTGTGGAATTTGAAGGCCGGCACAGCAATTAAAAACAGTACATAGTACTAAAGGGTGATTGAATTGGAGGTACTTTTTCGGTTTTTGACAGATGACGCGTGAGTAATGTCAAACTAAATACTATATTTTTTTCAGTATTCATTACATTTCATCATGGAAAGACTTACGTCTCAATAATAAATGGCCTCAAATCGTATAATGGATTTACTGCGTCATCGTTTCGGTAAGGAATTTATGTTTTATCTCGGACCAGTGGATTGGCCACCAAGATCGTGAGATTTCACACCCTCGGACTTAAATTAAATTTATTTGATAAACGTCGTTTCCCGATTAAATATGGATAGTAACAGAAAATATAAAATGCAGAATTTTACTTAAGCCGATATTTCAAAGACGATTGTTAATGATTTTAAAATTGTTTTTTTACATTTTACATTTCTTTATTTCATATTTTCTATTTTTTTTTTATATTTTTCATTATTATTATTTTCTTATTTTTTATTACTTCTCTGATTTTTTATCATATTTTTCATTTTTTTCTTTTTTTTCGTTATTTTTTTTCTTTATTCTTTTTTTATTTTTTTCATTATTTTTTTCAGTTTTTTATTTTTTTTCATTATTTTTTTCAGTTTTTTTATTTTTTAAATTTTTTATTTTTTTAATTTTTTTAATTTTTTTTTTATTTTATTTTTTTAATTTTTTATTATATTTTTCATTATCTTTTTTTTCATTTTTTACTATTTTATTCGTTTTTTTCTATATATATTTCTTTTCTATTTGTATATATTTTTTTATTAATTGATTTAATTACTTTTTTCTTATTTTTAATTTTCTTATATTATTTTATGTTTTTTATTTATTTATTTTTATTTTTTTCTTATTTTATTTTTATTTCTTATTTTATTTATTTTTTTTCTTATTTTATTTTATTTTTCTTATTTTATTTTATTTTTTGGAAAAATAATTCACCGCCAATTTTTTTCTCTCTTTAATACAGTAATCATAAAACCAACATTTCGCAGACACTGCCAAGAGAATGTGGGTTTGGTCTTAATGTCAACAGTGTTGCTTGTCAAAGCTGTTAGGTAGCGTGGCTTAATTAGAAAATATGATACCAATGCCCACAGACAAAAGGAGCACAAGCAAAAACACGCACTCGCTACTCGCAGTTGACCATATAATACTCGCCACAAGTGGCATTGACTTCCTGTTGTCAGCAATTTGTTACATTCTGCCACGCTGCTCTTAATTTAAATTATGAAACTGAATGCATTTTGACAAGTTCATACATGCATGCGTATGAATAGTAAATGTGATACATTATTTATGCAAATTACGAACAACAACAACATACACATTGGCAAGCTGAAAAGCGCAAGCGATAAATTCAAATCTATGTAATTAAATTGCATGTTCATTCAGATGTACGTAAATATTTATGGCAGGAACCCATCATGATATGCAGGTAAAGATGCGCTATGCAAATAAATTTTATACACTAACTCATATTTGGTAAATGCAGATACATAAATATGTGAGGAGCCCACGAGTGAAATTTTTATATTCTGAAAATCTGAATGTGACACTTCTTGGTGAAGCTAAACCCACTGGAATGTTATCACATTAGATAACTGAAGCAAAGAGATATGCAATCACAATTTAGACAAAAGAGTGTATATGCATACATACATAAGTACATACATACCTGTGTACATATATACCGTAATAGACCATTCGCTCATGACACAAATTTATGAGATTACGAATTCTAATGGCGATTTTGTTTCTCACAAAAAATTTTGCCTTTTCATTGCCCTCTAATTCAGCGTGTTCGATGCAAAAATTAGTGTAATGAGGCGAGAGTGTTCTCTTTTGAGAAGCTTTGTTGTTGTTGTTGTAGCAGCATAAACATTCCCCCTACATTTACGGCGAATGCTGCTGAAGTGACAGTCCTTGGTCGGATATAAATTCGGGTCGTTCCGGTTGCATAGAACCGACTTCGTTGCCCTGAAGATTAACTAAGTAGTCAGTTAATTTTACGAAACACGGCAAAGATAAAAAATTACGTATCTATTCGCCAAGGCGAACTGAGCACTGATGGTGGCATCTTACCAAAATAGTTACTTTATTTTTCGCGTCAGATGTCTTTCGAATACAAAAGAAACTTACAAAACAAACAAAAGGAGGAAAATTACATGTTTGTGAGAATTCGATGAATGGCTTAGCAATATTGTGATTTGTGAGATTTAAGGGGGTCTTCTGGTCTCCAGCGAAAAAAAAATCGATTTTTTTTTTGCATAATTTTATTGTATGTGTATGCGAGAATACGCCACAGAAAGGATTTTTTGAAAATCGCATTTTTTCACATTTTTCTGGGCACCGAAGTGTACCCTCCTCCGGCCGTTTTATCATAAACTTTATCTTTAAACGCGTTTCCCCGAAAATCGTGTTTTTTAAGCATTTTGGTCACACTTTTCATAGTAGTTATACTCCGATTTCAATGGTTTTGGTCTTAAAAGGTTCGGAAAACTTACCGCTAAGTTTCCCCGTGTACGATTTTTGAAATTTTTTTTCATTCCATTTTTATAACCTTTTAAAGTTCAAAAAATGAGCAAAAAAAAAATTTTTTTTGCAAATTGTTGCATAACTTTTGAAAAAAATTAAAAAAAAAAAATCTATCACGGGAAAACTTAACCAGGGCAACTCTGAAGACAACGCATATCTAATTTTTGCTTTCTGATTACCCAGGTGGAAAAACCGTGACCAAAATGGAGACCTGTTTCGTTTGGAGGTGGACGTCTTCAGCGCCATTTCAAGGTCGCGGGTGTTAATTTTTTTCAAAGTCAAAACCATTTTTTAAAAGCCAAGACATGTACCTTTAAAATAAAAAAATTTTTTTTTTAAATATTCACAGGATTTGTCACAATCAATCCCCAAAAAAACCCTTCATTTCAGGGCCTCGAGACCAGAAGACCCCCTTAAATTAAATAAACTAATAAAAATGAAGTACTGCGTGTTAATCTGTGAAAGTACAAATTAATATAAAGCCTAAAAATGCAGTTTTTTCGCATTTTTATTCTACCATTCTTGACTACTCGCACAGTATTGCGCTTTTTTTTGGGTAGGCAAAGCACATGCCCATCTTTTACAGAGTCGAGTGCAACATTGAACAATTTGTACACCGGGGAAGGGCAACACTTTTTCCTAGGAGAGAAAACTGCACAAACATACATACACAATGTGGCGCAAAGTTAATCATATAATTTTGTTTTTGAATAGGTTTTTTGTTTTATTTTTTAAGAAAATAATTCTTTTCAAATAAAATAATTTTTTTTAATCAAATATTTTTTTTTAATGAAATAATTTTTTTTTAATAAAAGAATTTTTTTTAATCAAATAATTTTTTTAATAAAATAATTTTTTTTAATAAAATAATTTTTGAGTAAAGTAACTGTTTTTTAATAAAATACTTTTTTTTAATAAAATATAAATATTTTTTTAACAAAATAATTTTGTTTTAGTAAAGTAACCTTTTTTTAATGTAATATTTCTTTTAATAATATAACTTTTTTTAATAAAATAGTTTTTTTTTAATTAAATTAATTTTTTTGTAATAAAATAAGTTTTCTATAATAAAACAATTTCTTTTAATAAAATAATTTTTTTACTTTAATAAAAAATATTGTTTTTTTAATAAAATTTAAATTTTTTGTTTTAATAAAATAATTTTGTTTTTAATAAAATATTTTTTTTAACATAATACTTTTTTTAACATAAATGTTTTTTAATAAACTAATTCTTTTTCAATAAAATCATTTTTTTATATTAATAAAATAATTTTTTTTAATTAACTAATTTTTTTTGTAACAATATAATTTTTTTTTAATAAAATAATTTTTTTTGTAACAATATAATTTGTTTTCTTTTAATAAAATAATTTTTTGTTTGAATAAAATATTTTTGTTAACATAAATGTTTTTTATTAAAATATTTTTTTTTAATAAAATAATTTTTTTTATAAAATAATTTTTTTTAATAAAATATTTTTTTTTGTATTAAAATATTTTTTTGTTTTAATAAAATAATTTTTTTTAATAAAATAATGTTTTTTAAATAAAATAATTTTTTTAAATAAAATAATTTTTTTTTTCGATAAAATAGTTTTTTTTGATAAAATATTATTTTTTGTTTAGTAAAATAATTTCTTTTTTTAATAAAATAATTTTTTTTTTTAATAAATTATTTTGAGTGATGTAAATCTTTATTTTGTCTTTCACGCGCTTTACAGCTTCTCTGTTCGTTTGCTGAAGCTGTCGTACGTACGAGCATTTGTGAAAAGTATAAATCTTCCTGTAGGGTGTTTAATTTTGCGCCACCTTTTATTAGGTTCGCATTATTATTGTTTTTTTATTCAGTCTAGGAAAACCGAAATTCAGCACTAAAAATTTTGTGTGCATTGTCAAAATATGGTTCCTAATTCACACATATATGCTTATGATTTTTGGACCACGCAGGCAAAACACGAAGCATAATAATAACACCAACACTTTTGCAATTCCATTATCTCATTCAGATAAAATTCCAACGACTTGTGAAAAAAAAATACTACAGCTTTAGGTTTGCTTCGTTTCATTAGGTAGCCAAGATGCACACACTAGATTAAATACTCGCATTAGAAGCAGGCAAGAGCGCAGAAATAATTGTAGGGAAACAGCGAAAAACAAAAACGCACACAAGCGCACCAGCAAACAAACAAACGAACAAAACAATGCAACAATGGAAAACCACCTGTTTGTTAACACTTTCGGCGAGTTATTGCTGTTGTTGTTGTTGTGGTTGTTATAGCTGCTACTGCTTATTTCAGCGTTTTCGGCACATAAGAAAACATCTGCGTTTGCATACATACATATCTACATATGTACATATGTATGTATATTCTATATAAAAACAAACAAACACACACACAAAGAAATGGCAGTGAATATGTCATGTTTGCTTTTGACAAAGTCTATAAAGTTGAGATGACAAAATGTTATAAATTAGCAGACTTTTGCCAGGTTTTTTTTGTACAGAATGAATAAATAAAAACCAAGAAGTTGAATAATTAAAACAACCAAAATAAATTGTTAACTACCTTTAAAAGTTAAGTACACATTTAATTCCTGAAAAGAAGTGACATTAAAAATGATGATAAAGCAATGATGAGGACTTATATACATACAAACAAACGCGCACAAATACATCCATATGTACCTATATGGATATGCACACGCAAGAGCTGAACGAAGAGCTTTGAGAATATAACTGCAATACTCACACTTTCAGCACACACACACACACACACACACATACAATGCATTGGTGCAAAAACAACTGGCCACCAACAACTGAATAACAAACTAAAAAATCTGCTAACAAAGCAAATTTAAATCGCACACGAAAAGAATTACGGCAATTCGGTTTGTCCAACTGACTGTCAGGTTGACTAACAGAATAGATGCCTTGCTTTGGTGAGCGATCATTACCTGTGTGACGGAAAAGAAGACTAGGCATTAAAACAGCTTTGCGCGTTAACCAGTTATAAAATATTCGTACATACACTCATACACACACACAAAAGTTTCCAATAAGGTTCCGATAGAAACCTATGAACGTATTTAGCTACAGACGATTGCGAAAAAGCAGTTGTTCACTTTTGTGGGAAGCGACAGCGAAAAAATCGCAGTTAATAAGATATCTTTCTATTTTTTTGGTTTGATTTAAATTTGGAAGTGACGAGATTCAAAAAGAATCCGTGAGACGACACGGATTGGAAAAACTACAACTGGGTATTATTGAAAAGTTGATCAGTTGAGAGGAGAAGAAGAACAAAAAAATATGGGTTTAAAAAAATTGGCTTACGCCTTATGTTTTTTTTATATTTCGACTTGGAGATGTTTTTTACCTTTGTATACTAAAATTTTAAAATTACATATTTTGCCTTTGTAACAGTGTTGCCAACGCCAATAAATCCGAGTCGCTAGGGCCAATATCAAAAGTCGCTAGAAAGTCGTTAACTTCATCAGGGGCGGATCCTAAATTTCATTCAAAATAATTTGGTTACTCATTACAATTGTGTGAAACAAGGTGTAATTGAATTGGAATATATTTTATTATTTCTTAATACAACGTATGATTTTTGTTAATTTCATAAAAAATTTTAAGTTAAAAATATATTTAAAATTTCAATTATAGATCGATAATTTATCGACGATAACACACCAATAGGTAGTGCGTTATTGTGTCTATAGTCAGTAAATTGTTACTCTAGAGTATGGAAGGTAAAGGGCACACACGGGTAATCAAGTTAACAGAAAAATATCTATTGCCAAAAACGGTTTTGATATGCGCTCCAAAAGTTGTCAGATAAGTCGCTAAATCATTTTTGTCATCAAAACTTTTTTTTTGTCGCCAAAACTCAAGCAAAAGTCGCCAATTCTAGCGACAAAGTCGCTAAATTGGCAACACTGCTTTGTAAAAGTAAATTTCTAAAACTTTTTTTATATTTGCAGCTGTTGTTGTTGTAGCAGAATGAACATTCCCCATATATATACGAGGAATGCTGTTGAAGTGACGTAGAACCGACTGTCGTGGAACAGCTCGTATACTTCTATTTGGCTGAGGTTTTCCTCCTATTTGTAGCGTGTGTCTTAATGTTGTTCCATAAATGAAGGGTCCTACAATTTTAAGTCGACTCTGAACGTCAAATGGTTTTTTTATGAAGAGCTTTGATTACAGCTCGAAAATACCGTACACAATAATATTAAACTGTTTTTTCATGGAAGAAAATAATGTTTTTATTGTTGTAGCAGCTTATTAAACCCTGTCAGTGCGGCGCATTTACCGTCATCTTCGTCTAACGCTAGACCCAGAAAATGTGCTACTTCGACAATTTGGGTCCAGAAGTAGAAGAGAAAAAATAATCTTAAGGCCTGCTGTTGTTGTTGTTGTAGCAGTCTAATATTCCCCATATACATATATACGGGAAATGCTGCTGAAGTGACAGCCCTTGGCCGGATATAAATCTGGATCGTTTCGGTTACGTAGAACCGACTGTCATGGAACTGGATTCAAATGCATTGGCTTATTTTTCCTTTTCTTCGTTAAGGTATTTATTTATAATAATAATTTATTAATTTATAAAAATATTTCTAGCGCTTAGCAGAATTAAAAGCGACAAAAGCAGCTAATTTATTTTCCCCAAAAACTCGGGGCTTAATGCAATTTTGTGTGAAACCCACAAAGGTATTCTTCGTAAAAGTTTCAGAATAAATCTAAGCGGAATAAACTTAAAGGGCAACACCACTGTGATTTTTCAAAAAAAAATAGATTTTTATTTTTTTTATTATCTTAAAGTAGTTACATTCAAAAATATATACAAAAAAAATGTACCTTAAAATCTTGAAAATTTACGTAGTTATACCCAATACAATAAGTGCACGTAGTGAGTTACAATGGCCAATGAAAACGTTAAACGCGTTTTTCTCAAAACGGCTGGCCTCGATTTCTGGAATACTTATGAATCGATTTAAATTTTTTTTTTTAATTTTCGTACATGTATTGGCTACAGTCGTATGTAACCGTTTTTAAAAATTCCAAAAATTAATATTTTTTCAAGCCTTTCGAAAACAAAAAAGGGTAAAAGCACAAACTTATTTTTCAAAGCTGCACCATTTTCTCAAAAAAAAAAAAAAAAATTAAATTAAAAAAACCGGCACGTACGACGATAGCCATTGATGTATACATTAAGAATTTTTTCAGATGATTTTTCACCGCTGTATCGTGGCCATCAGGTTGCATCAGTTTTTTATGACGTCATTGCATTAATATTAATAACAACTGTAATTTTTAATATTTTGAATAGT
The DNA here is from genome assembly GCF_027943255.1 of Anastrepha obliqua. Lineage (NCBI taxonomy): Eukaryota > Metazoa > Arthropoda > Insecta > Diptera > Tephritidae > Anastrepha > Anastrepha obliqua. Next base: position 23,617,065 of record NC_072893.1, on the reverse strand, counting down.
ATAGTTGAATATATGTTAAATAAATTATAATTTGTCCGATCCTCAAATCCTCAATCCCTACTTATAAATCACTTAATTTTCCCGCGTTCAGTGGTATTGCCCCTTAATTTAATTTATAGGAGAACATGCTAAAGAAATACCTTTGAAAAATTTGCACAGTTTTCGTGACTAAATAAAACCATTTATAGCGGGTGTTTTTATTTAGCTTAAAAATTGTGGAGATTTGTTTTGAAAAAAAAAAAAAAGAAAAATAATTATATAAAAAAATCTGTTCACGCAGTCCATAGAACGAAGTATCGAAGAACCCGACGTCGTACTCAACTTGTTGGCTCTTGACCTTCGACTACGAAACTTCGCCTTGGAAAGTTTTTCGCAAGAATCTTGGCCTTGGAATCGTATGTGCCTATAACAGACAGCTCGTACCAAGCCAAATGACCATCGTTTGCGTCGCATTATTGCTGATTGAGCTCATTTAGATTTATTATTCAGATTTATTGAAAAAAGTTGTCAAAAATGGGACTATTTAACTCGTAGCCGCGCCCCACATTTGCCGTATATCAAATAAAAAATAAATGTCATGAAATTATTTAACAGATTATAATAAAAAAAAAAAACCATTCCAACAATATTTCTGCTTTGTATTATCATTTTAAAGACTCAAGCTTTCAAAAACACCCGAATTCGTAGAAATGGCTGCGGCAGAGCAACAACTACATTTACATGTTGTTGTTGTATCATAAATATTCCCAATATATATATATATATATATATATATATATATACATATATATACGGGGAATGCTACTGAAGTGACTGCCCTTGACCGGATATAAATCCGGATCGTTCCGGTTACGTAGAACAGACTGTTATGGGAACGATTACATTTACATGTATATTGTTGTTTTTGCAATTTGGTAATTCGAAGAACAAAACTACAATGTGAATGTAAACAAACAAATAAGGCAACAACAAAAAGCAGTGCCCCTTGATATTCCAACGAGAAAATAGGAAGAAGAAAATTCCATTGAATTGCTATAGCAAAACCACCTTATGAGAATCTATAGCGAAGTCACCCTATGGGAATTTCTCTTGACATGCAATGGCGCATTCATTAAAGGTGATGGCACTAAACCAACAACAATATTTTGTACTTCTGATTGTGAACGAATAGTTTAGGCAAATTAGAAAACAAGGAAAGAATTCGGCTTGTTTCATTCTGGGCGGCTGTCAGCCCATGGACTTGCCGAAAGAAAAAAAAAAACAAAAACAAATCAGCTGATTTACCGATACCACCTTTAATAGATGCGCCTTGCTAGACGTGTATATGTTATAATTTTCGTTGTCGCCTACCTGGCAAATGGTGTCTGTTCCAATTCGTAGATTTCATTGATATCGTCGGCGACCAGCAATTCTTTAAGCCGTTCTTCGTTGATGTCCAATAGGCCATCACCAATTGGAAAAATGCCCTCGGTAAACATTTTGTTTACTTGTCGTTGGAAGTTTGGTTTTTTGAAAATTTAAGATATTTTTTATTGATGCTTGAAATTGAAATTTCACAATTGCGCTGTTTTGTTATGCAAAATAATTTTAATTTAATAATTTCAAAATAAAACTTTTTTACACTTTTTAAAAATTAACTTTTGAATTTATTCGCTGCGCGCAGGCGTACACTTTATAGCACTAATTGGTTTGATATTTTTTTTTTTCAATTATTGTACTCCTTGGTTCGATTATGAATTTTTGCAAAGGAAGTGGACGCTTTAGGGAAATTTTGCCAATACTGAGAAATTGACCAACTTGTGATGCTGCGAAGTTTCTTTCCAAGAACTGCACACTCAGCGCAAGTTAGAGACGTGGTGTTTATCTTTGAAAAAAAAAAATACTTTAAAGCGTTGTGATGAATAATAAGAAGCGTAAAATTTCGACTGGCTTTATTTCACAAGGCAGATTATAACGCGACACTAATTGTAATGTTTCAAAAATTTCATATCCAATCACAAAAACTTGTCTCCAATTTGATACTCTGATACTGATTTTATTCTACGCCTTCACTGCTGCGTTTCCTCACTATTTTTGTACATTTGTATTTGAAGATTCGTTGTCAGGCAGTTACGTCCCATGTATTTCGCATTCAATTTACCACTTCTTCTTTCTGCTCTACTACATCCTCTACTTCTCTTTTACAGCTTTCGTTTTTCTTTCGTTTATTCGCACGTTCGTTTCTACACTTGGCTATGCTATGTTCGTGGGTCAACTCAACATTTTTTGAGTTTAGCTACTAACTTCAATGAATTCAATTTTTCTCCACTCTTACTAAATTGTGTTCTATGCATTTGCGCAAACACAATTCACTTTATTCGTTTGGGAAATTAGTCCAAATATTTTATTTCACATTTAGACAATAGTCGAGGTTTGAATTCGTTGTCGAAATTGTTGGTGCAGCTGCCAATAGGAGTTGCAATTTATTACAATTTCTTCTTTCCCCCGTTTTCCTTTTATTTTCCGTTTCACAAACAACGCAACGCGACGAAAGGCGGGCGGGCGAACGAGCAAGCAAACGGAGTTGAAAATCAGAACGCGTTTTCACAAATTAACAACACGAATTTAATTAAATTTTTACCAAATCATGCGGCTTTTTCTATTACAATTAACACAAATTTCACTTTGTATCCAAATCGATAGTTTTGTATTTCCGAAAAAAAGAACTTAATTCCAGATTTAGATTCAAGAAAACATGTTTTGTGCTGCGTCCGCTTTGAACATTATTTTCACCTTTACGTACAAAGAGTCATTTTCGAATGCCTCAACATTTTTCTCTTCAAGCTCAACAGCGCCATTTCAGCTCGCTGACTGCAAACAGCTGCGGTGTTGCCAGCCGCATGATATGTATTTTGCGTTTGTTATGTTTTCTGATGAGATGTACAGAGCACCACTAAAACCAAGTGGCAGCCTTGGTTTACAATTGGAAACGCCAATTGGTGGGTATTCGCGAGCAAATATTATATTTAAATATTTTAATTAAATATTATGGATGAAAATCAGTTGAATATTAATATCGCAATGCTCATTTCATATTTCAGTTCATAGCACTAAATAACGCTAACGCTCTCCTGATTGGAAATTGTGCTTATTATTATTTGAGTCTTGGTGGTAGCATTAAGCTGTGTTTATTATGAACTTGGGTTGATTGCGCGTTGCCAGATAGAAATTACAATTACACAACTTTAAGTATTTGTTCGAAGTATTAAAGTGCTTTATATTTAACCACTTTATTAACTACTAGCAAACCCGGCCCCCTTCGCTGGGCACAGTAAAATAGAATAGATATGGTTTAGAACAGAAAATATATGGTTTTCATATTATTTATTTCTTTATTCTTTATTCAAGCGCTTTGGCATAAACAATATTTTTTGTTTTTCTATTTGTTTTTGAGTAAATATAAAATATAAATTGAAAATCAGGAAAAAAGAAGATTGTTTTTAAATTTCAAATCAACGCATATGAATAAACAATCGTCTTTTTTCCTGATCATCCATGCATTTTTCGTTTCAATTTATATGTTTTTAGATAGATATTTTGTATCGATATAGAGAATGAGTTAGCATTAACATAACATAATATACTTTAACATAACATAACATAACATAACATAACATAACATAACATAACATAACATAACATAACATAACATAACATAACATAACATAACATAACATAACATAACATAACATAACATAACATAACATAACATAACATAACATAACATAACATAACATAACATAACATAACATAACATAACATAACATAACATAACATAACATAACATAACATAACATAACATAACATAACATAACATAACATAACATAACATAACATAACATAACATAACATAACATAACATAACATAACATAACATAACATAACATAACATAACATAACATAACATAACATAACATAACATAACATAACATAACATAACATAACATAACATAACATAACATAACATAACATAACATATCATATCATAAAGCATTCACCAACAGCTTTCATTTGATACCCATATTGTACATACACGTCCGAAGGTTACCCGGGTCCACGTTTTGACCTATATCTCGAGACCCCAGTCACGGAGCGGCATGCAAAATACTCTGGACTAAAGCATTCACCAACAGCTTCCATTTGATACCCATATTGTACATACACATCCGAAGGTTACCCGGGTCCACGTTTTGACCTATATCTCGAGCCCTATTTCCAAAATAAAATATAATCCATGTTACTCATGGATGATGTAGCTTTAGAATGGTGAAAGAATTTTTAAAATCGGTCCAGTAGTTTTTGAGCCTATTCATTACAAAGTTTTCCTCTTTATAATATTAGTATAGATGATACTATATTTTATACTATAAGTAAATTCGAAATAAGTTACTATGCCATAAAACTCGAACGAAATATTAGAATAAAAAAAATTAAACTCCAAAAGTATTAAACTGAAAGCTACACATTCCTTTTTATTTTTTATTGTGTTTGGAAAATATGAGAACACCTCTTTTAAACTTTTATGGCATGAAATTTCTGCATAATCATTTCATTTTATTAAAAAAAATTCATTTCGTTTAAATTAAGTTGAATTATTGACTATTCAAATTAGAAAAGAAAATTGCCTATACTTAAAGATAAATCGGCCAGCAAATAAATAGAATTAATTGAAAAATCATTAAAATTTTTCATTTTCTCAATTATTTTCTAATAATTTATTTCATATCTTTACATCTTCTTTTTTTCTATTTTGGTTTACAAGTTCTCTACCAGCAAAATTGCCATTTTTGGGCTGAAGCGCAACCCGAAGCCATGCGATAATAGCCATTACCTCCATTAAAAACAACCGTTTGGCCTATCAGGAATCATCGGCCCATATTTCTTCAAAAACGAAACTGGCGAAAATGTAAAAGTGAATGGCGAACGCTATTGCGCCATGATAAACCACTTTTTGATGCCGGAAATTGAAGCCTGTGATCTTCAAAAAATTTTATTCACTGGTTCCAACAAGACGGCGCTACCTGCCGCACAGCCCGTGAAAAATAGATTTACTGCGTTTCCGTGAGAAATTTATCTCTTTATTTGGACTTTTATTTATGAGGTTATGTAAAGTCTAAATGCTTTGTAGATAAAGCAGCTTCGATTGAGGTCAACATTTGAAAGGGATTATCTTTAAAAAATAACTGTCATGATTGATTCTACACAAAAACAATAAAGATTGCCCAATCAATTTGAATGTTCGTTGTTTTATTTCAATTTAAAATCCCTGTACTTAAACTGGAAACGGATTCTTAAACGGTTACAGGAATAAAATCGGTTAAGTTGCTGCAATGACAACTAAAGGCTGGTTGAACGGTAAGAAAGCAAAAATAAAAGAACGCGAATTTCTGAATGAAATCAAGTGTTTTATTCAATATAATCTGCCTCAACTGCCATACACTTAGGCCAATGGATCTCCAATAATTTTGGTGCGTGACTACCATTCGCAATTCACCGAGAGAACGTCGGTTCGAATCTCGGTGAAACACCAAAATTAAGAAAAACATTTTTCTAATAGTCGGAGTCGGCTTAAAACTGCAGGTCCTTCCACTTGTGGAACAACATCAACACGCCCACCACAAATAGGAGGAGGAGCTCGGCCAAACACCCAAAAAGGGTGTACGCGCCAAATTTATATATATCTCTGCTCGATAGCTTCTAACACTTTTTACGAACTTCTGTTGCGGATAAACTTTCCAAAACCGAGAATTTTGTCACTGCACGGTCTTTGGTTGTTTTTCCATTTTAAAAAATTACACTGACACAACAAAAAAATTTTGATTCCTCATCTAGTCAACATTTCATATCGCGGTAGTGGCGGGAAAGTACCTTTACCACTACTAAGTACTAAAGAGTAAACTTCAAGAAGTTGAATTTCATCGCGGCAGTTGACGCTTACTTACTTACTTTTTCTTACTGCATCGCTTCGGGAAAAACTGTTCCCCGTAAACGTTACCTCCTTGTTATGAGATAACATACCATCAGGAAAATACTTAGAAGTGAAGAGCTAAGGCTAAGAGACGTGAGTTGGCACCAAATTATGGGGCTACGGAGGGAGGTAAAAGTCGACGACATACCAATTCCGACTGTTAACAACCCCAAAATCTTGAGAGTTACCTTCGACAGTTAGCTCCCCTTCTCTGCGCACACAACCGCTATTGCCGAAATCGCAACGAGGTCCTCAAATCGCTTGCCGGCAGAGACAAAGAAATGTTGCTATTGACATTTGAGGTAATTGGCCGGCCGGTTTTAAACTATGCTGCGCCTTCCTGGTCGCCTGGAACCAGTGATTTGCAGTGGACGAAGCTACAGACTTGTCAAAACACTGCTATTAGGACTGCGACAGGATGTCTTTTAATGTCCCCACTTCAACATCTACACGACGTGGCCCCTGTGCTCCCTGTAAAGAAGCATAATAAACTGGTCGGCAAGCAGTTCCTGTTCGGGTTTTACCGCAGGTCCCACCCATGCAGACACCTGCTTGAGCCTGAGCCGGTTCCCAGCCACGTCAGGAGACACCTCCTCAATTACGCGGACGAGATCCAGGCAAAAAAAAAACCATCAACTACTGGATCGGTCAGTGTACAGAGAGACAATTAACGACATTCATCTGGAGACTCTTACCACCTTCTTAAGCTCCCGACCCCTGAATACCGTCATCGGAGTCCAATCACCACCCATTGCAGACAAAGAGCTCACACTTCCCCGAGAGTCCCGCGTAACCTTGGCACAACTACGTTCTGGATACTGTAGCAGGTTGAACTCCTACCTGTCCAGAATCGATCCCGACATACCGACATGTGTCCGGCATGTCAAGGCACCCCGCACGACAATAACCACCATAAAATTATGTTGCATGACCTTCCGTTAGAATCCAGAATATTACTTCCTTGCAAAGATTACTAAGTTCATCTTGTCTGGATATACTTCCAGTCCGACCATTACCGTCCACTTGCAGATCTCTCTAAGCGTCCTTGTGAGTATTTCACTCATCGTTTGTGGATACTTACCTGTGATGATAACATCCAAGTTTGATGAGAATCAGATTTATCACTAGGTTCCATAGAGTTCCAAAACACTGACAGCCTTCTGGAAGTGCAAGAGTGCTTTTGGGAAAACGTGGGGTCTTTCTCTTAGCAAGGTCCTATGGATCTATACGGCTATGATAAGACCTATTATCACCTATGCATCAGTGGTCTGGATGAGTAGATTCCTCCACGTGGGACTCAGGAGGGCCTTATCAAGACTACAACGCACTGTGGTCATCAGTTGCGTCGGAGCTTTTCCGACTGCTTCAGGCCCAGCATTAGATGCGCTGATTAGTCTACCACCACTTGATGTTTTCATCGAAGGAGAGGCCTTGAAGGCCATCTGCAAGCTGAAACACAATGACAATTGGTACGGCTCCTGTCCGGCATTGGACAACAGAGTATGAATGGACTTCGATCCAATCGTCCTCACCATGCCCCTTAACTCCATGCCATCCAGAGTCATGCTTGATAAGAGATACAGTGTGGTGCTCCTAGAGGCTCAACTGTGGTCAAACTCAGAAAATGAGCCCGGTAAATACTGTTTTCGCATTTTCACGAATGGCTCCAGGATCGAGCACGGCTCCGGCTCTGGAGTCACGTGGAATCCGTATGCTGGTCAAGAAGCAAGGAACTTTGTTATGAAAAACAAGTGGAGAGGCAGATCTGTATGTATCTGCAGCGACAGCCATGCTGCGCTCGTGGCCTTAGACAATCCCCCCAACCACATCAGGGGTAGTCGAGTCTTGTAAATCCAGGCTGAACTATGTCGGTGGACATAATAGCCTGATGCTAACCCGGGATACATGGGCCAACTTCCTTGGCCCGGAGCCCATTCTGCCATAGCAAACGGGTTACTCTAACCCACAAGCGAGCTTGGCAGGCTGAGAGATGCTGCAGATGGTCAAAACTGATGACAGGTAAATGTTCGATCGACTGTCGCAGTTCCTCCTGGGACTGTAGGAGGCCGGTTGGACTGATGATCGGCCACTTTCTATGGGCAAAGTAGAGTCCGCTCTGCCCAGCCCCTGGAGAGGAGGCTGCGACGGCGGACCACTTTCTGTGCATCTGCCCAGCCTTCGCTCGAATCAGGCTTGAGGCCTTTGGCACTGATGTGTTAAGAAGCGACCACCTTGGCTCCTTGGCACCACAAGATCTACTCAGATTTCTTCGGAGATCGGGTAGATTTAAGCAATTAAAAAGGGAATTCGAGTGCAATACAATGGACTTAATTGTGTCTGAGTGCTGTACTTGATAATCTGTCCCGACAAAAAAAAAGTTTCATAGAAGAGGGAAAAACACTCCGCCTTTGGAGTTCCTCAGTTTGCCTTTTTCGAGATTATACTAGACCTTCATTCGCCTATCACTATCCGACAGTTTAATAGGCTGCAGATGAAGATCTCTTCAAAGTCACGCAGGCTTAAGGCCAACCTAGTCAGAACAGAGACTATACAATCGGTATATGAAAAGAGAACTCACCCAACACGAAGATACCTCTGAATACGGCCGATGAAGACAAATGATCTAAACACCGATCTCCCTTTTGAATCCAACCCGGCTACTTCGCGGTAATCGATGACCGGACTTGATAGACTCATTGCTCTAGGCAGAGATTCATTTAATACTATTTTATAATAGTCTTACACATAGGCACACAACCATTTTTTACAACTACATAAATGCATTCTTATATCTAATTTAACAACAGCGAATACAACCCAAAAATAAATACTAAAAATATGCAATTAAATTGAACATTTCGTTTTAAACCAAAAATAAACTGGCATAATAAAAATCGGTAATGAATGCATAAATTCTGTAATGACTAATAAAAGCGAGCAATTGAAATATATCATCGTGCAATAATACAGCTAATTGTGTACTAATTTTACATCTCAAATATTTTCCGCACGAAAATTTGAATTTGTTAGTGAAACACGGCAACGGACGAGTGGCGGCAGTGCGTGCGTACGTTCGTTCATATGCGTTCGGGTATGCATGCCTGTGTGTGTGTATGTGCGTGTGTGCGGGATATGCAAGAATGCGAAAATGCACGTTGCATTTAAAAATAGTTTACAGTATTTTTATACGCATACATACAAACAAACATTTATATTTGTACTCTCTGCAATTGAAGCGCCGACAACAGCTAAGTGCAAAAACCTCAAACGGATTTACGCGAATTTGGATTTTCAACACAAACAACTCAATCGAACGAGCGCGCGCATCCAACAGCCATAGCCGCAGTCACAGGCTAAGTGGGATGGCTGTCCGCCGGCAGCTGGCAAAAGTGCATTAGCGGATATGCCTTACGATGCTGTAAGTGAAAGTCAAAACGGAATGGAAACTCAGCAAGGGGAAGGGCAGTTCTGAATGTGCGCTAAATTCCACGATTAACCAAATGTTGATATTTCTAAATTCCCTATACACTTCTTACATACTTACGAATACTGACGCATGCGAGTGATTTTTTTTTGTAGCAAAGAGTATTTAAGACCTGCAGATTTCTGTGGATTTCATGAGCTATCAGAAGGTGTTTATGTTTAGTTTTCTGCTGCGGCGCACAAATTTAGAATATGAAGTTAATAAGCAGGCAAATACTCGAAGGGGCGACAGTGGCTATCAACCCACTCAAATGGTCGGTCTGTCTGTTTGTCTGGAGTCCGTCTGACGGCAGAGTGCTAAAATCGGGCTGTTCTGTTGGGGTTAAATGACTTTACGTATGCGGATTTTTTCTTCTATTTGGATAAGAGAACGTGAGCTATAAGAAATTGTTAACTTTAAAATTCTCATTAGAAACCGTTCGAAACCACAGTACTCGGTCCATCATATCCACGAAGAACTCGACATACCGACGCATCCTTGTACTATTTGCTCTGTAGCAGAAAATTTATCAGAAGCAAAGAATTTTCCTTCACAATCGCGCTCCGCACAATCTTTTGACCTGATGTCAGCTGTTTGATCTCATCATTGTATCTTATTCTGGAAGGATTTAATATGGAAGAGGTAGTTATTTATGTTAGATGTCAGTACCCGTGCTTCGCAGCCATTTGTAGCTCACACAGCGTTTTTAATGTGCACACCCAGCTTTTTAAAACTCTCCAGTCGGTGAAAAATATATGGTCCGACCTCCAGGTTGCCATAGCGTGTAGCGCTTAAAGACCTAACGAAGTATTTTGTCTTTTCGGCATTAACTTCAAGTCCGACTAGTTTTGCATTAGTTATCAGCTCCAGCGTACGAGGGGTGCCTTTTATATGTCGGGATTAGAGAACAAAAACAAATTTTAATCATCGAAAATCACTTTATTGTTTTCAAAATATTCTCCATGAAGATCTATACACTTTTGCATGCGTTGGAACCAATTGTCGAAGCACTTTTGCCACTCTGAATGAGGTACCTCCAAAACATGCATTCTGAATGCGGCAACCGCTTCTTCAGGTGTCGAAAAACGTTGACCTCTCAGTTTGTTTTTTACGTACGGGAATAAAAAGAAGTCATTCGGTGCCAAGTCAGGACTATACGGCGGATGACCCATTAATTCGATGTTGTTTTGGGTGCTCAAAATGCAGTTGTTTGAGCCGATGTGTGAGAGCTCGCATTATCCTGGTGAAGAGTGATCCGTCTTTGGCGATTGATTTTCCTAATTTCTTGGAAGACAACCGGCAAACAAATGATTGTGTACCACTCAGAATTTACTGTTCTGCGTTGTTCTAGTGATACGGTTGCGACATGTCCAGTTTTTCCGAAAAACAGGCGACCATTTGCTTGGAAGTGCTTCGTGCGCGAACAACTTTTGTTGGATTTGGCTCATCTTGAAACACCCATACAGTCGACTACTGTTTACTTTCGGGCTCATACGCGTAAATCCATGATTCATCACCTGTCACGATGTCATAGACGTGTTTCGAAGCCCCGCGATCGTATTTTTTGAGCATTTCCTCCGACCAATCGACCCGAGCCTTTTTTTGAGCGATTGACAATTTGTGTGGGATCCAACGCGAACAAATTTTTTTGACAGTCAAATGTTTATGCAATATTGAATGTATGCTGGTTCCACTAATGCCTGAGGTTGTCTTAATCTCACGATAGGTCACATGACGATCTTGCAATATCAGTTCGCGCACAGCATCAATGGTTTTCGGAGCAACAACTGATTTTGGACGACCTTCACGAAACTCGTCTTGGAGTGACTTACGACCACTATTGAATTCACCATACCATCGATAAACACTGGCCCTTGATGGAGCTTCATCGCCAAAAAATGAATTAGGTTCATCCATGCAATGTTGCTGAGTTAATCCACGTCGAAAGTTGTAAAAAATAATCGCACGAAAATGTTCACGATTTAATTCCATTTTTGGACCGAGATGAATCTTTTAAGTTACTGTAAACAACACAAATAGCGCTGGTATTTCAAAACGTTCTGAGTACGTAAAAGCCAAAAAATGTCAAACTTTGCGATACAGCTGTCAGTTGCCAGATTGCAACACCAGGGTTGCCAAATCCCGACATATAAAAGGCACCCCTCGTACAGTCAGCAATGCGTGTTGGTTTCTCGCAACGATAGCAAAGTCGTCAGCAAAGCAGCATATCTGGTTGCTTTTCGTGAAAAATGGTAAATGAAAAAAATGGTAGCTCCAGGGTCGATATCGCTGACTACAAAATTTAAAACTAGGTTAAATATCAAATGAGTCTGAAGTTTGTCTTTGTATCACCATCTTGGATGCTGTTCCTGCCAGCTTCATTGATACCATAGGCGCGAGTTTCTTCGGCATTCCTTGCCGACGAAGCATTGAAGGCAGGTTGTTTAGATCGATGCTACCAAAAGCTTTTTAAAATTCACAAATAGGCAGTGAATGGCAAGACCGTGTTCATAAAAATTTTTGAAAAAATTGGCACATTACAAAATATTGATCAGTAGTTGATCTATTCCCTCTGAATCCACATTGATATTCGCCCAGAATATCCTCTGCCACCGGATTATTTGGAATATTAATTCTTTATTATAGAAGTATTCACTTTACAGACGCGTCGTCGCCCTTGAGTAACTTATCCCTTCTATTTTTGACGAAACTAAACGACTGACGGCGGCCGCCGTAGACGAATGGGTCGGTTCGCAATTCACAAACCTCCGAGTGTATTTCTGCCATGAAAAAGCTCCTCATAAAAATATCTACCGTTCGGACGCTCACCACAAATAGGAGGAGGAGCTCGGTCAAACACCCAAAAAGGGTGGTATATATAAAGGTATATATACATATAAACGACTGAAATATACAAAATATAATATATTCAGATGCATAGTTATAGAGCACAATGTACTACTTTTGGTTTTGAGTTCATCCGATTTAAGAATAAATTAGATTAGATGCAACATCTTCTTGAATCTCATGAAACTAATGCCCAAGAATGCCTTAATCTAACGGTATGTGATATGATGATCTTGCTTAACCATATTTATAAATAGGTACCCTTGTATTCCCTATGCTACCAAGGACGGCTTCGGTAGAGGAAAAGTCATGTCATCTAAAAACATGGAATTGCTGAGCCTACAGCTTCCCTTTACCCAATTACCCAGAGATGACATCGATGAAGTCTGAATTGAACTGGACGACAAGATGAACTGGAGGCATAGTTGCTGGAATATATGGACCCAGAACTAAGCGTACAGCCAAGCATCTTCCAACCGGAGGTGTATGCCATCTGTGCAGAGATAAACTTAGACAGAAATTCCCAGAATAAGCAAATTGTCATTCTGAGAAACAGTCAGGCGCCACTCAAAGCTCTATCATCCTATGAGATTAAGTCCTCACTGATCATTGAGTGAAACTGAATCTACTAGGAACGCACAATCGCATCCTGCTAATTTGGGTCACATGACACAGAGGTGTCACAGGGAACGAAGTAGTGGACGCATTGGCGAGAGAGGCTGCGGACTCGCCATTAATAGAACCAGAGCCCTTCCTTGCTATGGGACAACACACTATCAAGGAAAAGCTTAGGAGTGGACAGCTAAGGCTAGGTGAGGTTTGCTGGCATCAAACTGTGGGGCTACGATAGGTGCAATCTTTACAAAAGGGTACAATCAAAAAATATTTAAAAAACTCAGAACCCTCCCTAAGGATGAATTGAGAATGCTCACGGGCATTCTAATAGGCCACTGCAGACCCCGTAGTCATCTGCACATGATAGGGAAATGGTCCACTAATCAGTGTTGTTTATGTGACCAATACTAGGAGACTCCAATGCACCTTCTCCTTGAATGCAGCGCTATACGCGCGAAGAAAGTTAAGACATCTCGGCCAGCTGCAAACAGAAGAAAGGCACATACGCTCAATCCAACCTAGCTCTATCTTGAGTTAAATAAGGAAACGATGTGCAAACTAATATGCATCTAAATCTCTACCCTCGTATTAGTTTCCAAATTTGCACCTTTTCGAAAAGTTTCCCTCAAATCTTACGGGTAGAGGGTGCCCCGCCACCCGCTTCTCCCCTAAGAGTGAGAGAAGCAAATGGGATTGTCACGCATACGCAGCCGTTTGGGCCATGAAAATTTATCAGCCAGTCATTTCAGAAGTTGTATACAGACCAATTTATTGACAGAGAGCAAGACATCTATGTAGTTGGATCTTCTGGAATTGCGGCCTATCGCTGGCTCCCAGCATTACTAATAGAAACATTCATTCACATTTGTTAATTATTCCCTTCGATGAGGACTAGCTAAGGAACATTTCATCTTATCCGGTGGTTGCGTATCAGTTACATACATACCCATATGAAAATGCTGTTACGAGTATATGGTATGTTCGTGCTTTAAAACGTTTACAAAATTTACATATTTTATCACGGGCTCAGGATTGCCGATCCACAACCTGAAACACAGTGCCACAGGCGAAGTGGCACCTGCCACACAACTGGCGAAATAGTGGACTTATGTATGAATTAGCTCAAATGTTCTTGAAGTACGAGGTGTGTTCAAAAAGTATCGCGAATTTTGAATTTTCGCAGGTTACGTATATTTGAATTTCAATTTTTTTGTGGCGATATGTTGGTACTCATGCCTCTCACTTATGCCGACAAGTTCGGCCATTTTGAATGTTCAGTTAATTGTTGACAGCTTGCACGTGTTTCGGCTCGTCTTCGATTTTTACCTATTCAAAAAGGTGGATCAAAGAACCTGTATCAAATTTTGTGTGTTGGCTCGAATTCCGAATGTTGACTGTGTCTTACGAAGAAGCTATTTTGGACCAAAGCAACGTTTATCGGTGGTACAAAATGTTCTCAGAAGGCCGAGAGGATGTGAACGACGAAAAGCGTGTCGGGCATCCGAACACTTCAACAACAGACGAAAAAATTCTTGAAGTGAAGAAAATGGTATTGGCCAATCGGTTGAGGACCTAGACATATCGATTGGGTCGTGGCATTCGATTTTTTTCAATGATTTGGGCACGAGACGGGTCGCCGCAAAATTCGTACCAAAACTGCTCAATTTCGACCAAAAGCAGCAGCGCATGAACATTGCTAATGAGGACTCTGTCCGCGACGACCCACGAATCGTGGGTTTATGGTTATGACGTGGAAACCAAAGCTCAATCATCTCAATGGAAGCTGCCGCACGAACTAAGACCGAAAAAAGCGCGCCCAGTTCGGTCGAATGTAAAATTTTTGCTTACCTTTTCTTCGATAGCAGGGGCGTTGTGCATCATGAGTTCTTGCCACAGGGTAAAACGTTCAATAAGGAATATTACATCAAGACTCACGCCAAACACCCCAAAAGAGTGATAGTGCCTATTATACATATATAGCAGAGACAGGGGCCATGACTGAATGGAGCCGTGGGAATACATCTCTTTGCTCTGCGTTATCAGCAGTAAACGCATGAAATACGAAGTTTCAGAGCTGGAGCGACACAAGACATTTCTTGCGGTAAAGCTGGAACTTGATTTGATGCATTAAGTCTACGTCATTGTAGACTTTACAGAGCTCATTGCTTCATCGCCTGTAACATTGGAGTCGTCAATGCGCAAAGCTGGCTGTCTCCTCATCGAAAAACGCAAAACCAAATCGATCAGGTTGCCATAGATGGAAGATACGCTTCTAGATGTACGTACGAGCCGAGGATCAAACACTGACTCGTATCATTACCTTGTTGCAGAACCAAAAACCGAACATCTTCGATACCAAAAAGCTGCAGTCGCAACAGACAGCTCTCCACTTCACTCTCACTCTTGCTCTCGCAGAGTACTACCCAACAATCCGGCATGCACGAGCAATGGAACAACATTTCTCGCTTTCTACGTAAGCCGCCGAAGAAGAAATCGGATTTTGGCGAGCCCGAAAAAACAGTTGGTACGACGAGAAATGTCATGCTGCCGCAGAAAGCAAAGATGCTGCCTATGGGGCCACGCTGCTATGGGGTGCAAGGCGAGCCCTGCGGGATCGCTACCTAGAGCTAAAAAAGGAAAATCAATCAGAAAGAAAAAACGAGAGGCCAAAATACGTTAGTGCGAGGAGCTTGAGATGCTGGCCAAGAGGAATAACGCCCAAAAATTCTATCAGAAAATTCGGCGACTTACTGAAAGTTTTCAAACCAAGGCGTTTTCCTGTAAAAACAAAGACGGCGATCTGGTGACTGACATCCAGAGCATACATAAATTATGGAGGGAGCACCTCTCAAACCTGCTAAATAGTGACAGCTGCTCATGACACAGAGAGAGTGTGAAGATCCCGATACCCAAATCGTTGACGACGGAATTGTCGTTCCGCTACCCGACCATGACGAGGTGAGAATAGCGATAACGCGGCTACAGAACAAAAAATCCACGGGACCGAGGAACTGCCGGCTGAGCTATTCAAACATGGCGGCGAGGAGTTGGTAAGGTCCATGCATCAGCTCCTACTCAAAATATGGTCGGATGAAAACATGCCTGCCGATTGGAATTTAAGTGTGCTCTGTCCAATCCATAAGAAGAGTAATACTGCAATCTGTGCCAATTATCGCGGGATTAGTCTTCTAACTATCGAGTACTAAGATCCTAGCGAGCGTATTGTGTGAAAGCCTGAAGCCCACCATCAAACAACTGATTGGACCTTATTAGTGTGGCTTTAGACCTGGAAAATCCACCATCGACCAGATATTCACAATACGCCAAACATGGGAAAAGACCCATGAAAGGTCTTATTAGAATCAGCTCTCTTGCTAGCGGCGAATGGCCTTTCGATTTCTACAGCAGTCTTGATCAGATATCGGAAACCTCTTTGTTGTTATTGTAACAGGATAACAGCTCCCAGAAATGTTTGGGGGATGCTGCTGTAGTGACAGTCCTTGGCCAGTTATAAATCCGGGACATTCCGGTAACGTAGAATTTGTTTGTTCTCAGTTTGCTGCTGCCGCTTTTTCGCTTGCCCTCTGTTTCTCAATACCCCGAGGTAACCTTTGGTATATTTATAGTTGAATATAGTATATTTTTAGAAACCACGCCTTTACAAGTATTTGCACACTTAATTCCATTTCTAACAAATCCCACAGAGTTGAATAGTCGGACCAAAATATACCTCGCGATTCACTTTCGATTCGAATTTTTAAGGAAGCAAATGTCTTGGCAAATTTTCAAGTTTAAAAGATCACAGTTGCGGTTTCTTCCTTAACCTTTTGCATTGTTATCAAAGCAATACCCTCTTAGAAGAGTAGTGAAAAAATATTCTGTGGTTCCGCTGCCAAATGCCAACAGCACGTAGTTTGTTGAACTGAAGCGCTGAGAGAGTGCGGTGGTGGCGAAAAAGCTGTAGCTGCCTCATCCCCATTAGCTGCATTTGCTATTTACGATTTGCCTTTTTACAAAATATTTGAAAGTACGCCCTGTCGACGAATTCCTCTGCGCTGTCGCAGTCGGCGCACCTGCTAAAAATAAGTGCAAACACCAAATGGCTTTACTTTGGCAATGTTGATCCAAAAACGTGGTGCATTCTTGCCGAACCTCTGTGCGTATGTATGTATGGATGGATGGCGCGCGCCATGCGACCATACGCATGTACGTCTGTTTAGTTGATGTACTCATATGTAAGTATGTATAAGATGTACGTATGTGTGTGTTCGTATTAACTTATTTCTGCAATGCGTCTGCATTTGTTGACGACAATCATGAGCGCCTAACCGCAGATGAAGCGCAGGAATGCAGCGGCCGCGTGTTCGCAATTCTAATGGCTTGGGCGCCTTAAAATAGACATATTTTTCTCAAATTTATTTACTTGTTTTCGTTAAACCAAAACAACAACAAAACGCCAGTATCATCAGCATTAATGTGGCCGCCTTCGCTGTCGCTGTTCATATTGTGGCCGCTGTCGTACTCATCATCTTCGGCCCATAACAACTCATAGGTGGCGCCGGCACCAATATTGGGAACACCAAAATGTTGACATCACGCTGACAGTGAAGTGCAGTGAAGTGAAGTGACGTAGTAACTGTGAAGACGAATAATTTGGCAGATAATTGAGGAACTTTACATATACACACCCTATGATCAGAAAGTACCGGGAATGTTTAAATAAAACAAAACAGAGTTAAATTTCAGGCAATTTATTTTATCTCCTTCAAAATATGATCCGCCTAAAGCAACACACATGTGTCAACGTTTAACTCAGTCCTCCATGCACCCTTGGTAGACCGACGAAGGGATGGCCTTCAGCTCCTTCGTCGCATTCTCTTTGATCTCCTCTATCGATTGAAATGTCCTTTCACGCAGTGGTAAGTTCAACTTGGAAAACAAAAAGAAGACGCACGGGGCGATATTAGGTGAATATGGCGCTTACACGATGGTATTTACTTGGTGTTTGGTCAAGTAATCTAGCACAATTTGGGCTCGGTGCGATTGAGCGTTATCATTATGCAAAATCCAAGAATTGTTTGCCCACATTTCTGGCCGTCCAGGTGGACACTAATGATCCGATGGCGCTAAAAAGTGACAGATGTGTGTCTTACAGTCCTACCAACATAAGAAAAAAATATGGACCGGTTCCCACATGCGCGGTTCGTTTAAATTAAACATTCCCGGTACTTTTTGATCGTAGGGTGATATAAAGGGTGATCAGATTGGAGGTACTTTTTCCAATAGGGGTTTTTTCACAGATCACGCGTCACTACTGTCAAGCTAAATACATAATTTTTTTCAGTATTCAGTATTGAAATTTCATCGCGAACAACAAAGTTTACAAATCGTACAATTGGATTACGAAAATCGACGCTCTTAGTCCGGGAGCCAGGGTTCGATTTTGGACTGCATTTTATACCGTTAAATTCTTGACTATACATACTTGTGATTTAGCTTTCATGAATAGCGAAAGTGAACGTTAGCTGGCGCACCCGCGGTGGGTGTGATTGTGGGATGGTACGAAACGTTTCGAAATAAAATTTCTACCAACTCATTTTATACCGGCTGAACTTTTTTTTGTGTATTGTTGACATTTAGTAGAATAAAAAAAAATAGTCAGCTGCGCAGTAGAAGGGGGAAAATATGTCAGCTGAACAGGTGAACTTGTAAAAAAAATTGAAAAGTAAAACTACTTTATACCGATTGAAATTTTTTTACATAATTTTGGACACTTATGAAAATATAATAATGATGGTCAGTTGCGTTTATAACGGTGGAAAGACCGTCAGCCGAAGCAAGAATGTATCATTGCGTTCAGCTGACGTATTTTCCCTCCTCTACGGCTTAGCTGACTATTTTTTTTTATTCCACTAAATGTCAACAAAACACGAAAAAAACCTGTTTTCGGCTTCGTAGCTACGTCAATAAGCAAAATTGTCGTATTTGGGCTGAAGAGCAACCCGAAGCCATGCAATAATAGCTATTACATTCATTGAAAGCAACCATTTGGTGCGGCCTATGGGCTAGAAGAATCATCGGCCCATATTTCTTCAAAAACGAGGCTGGCGCGAACGTAACAGTGAATTATGACGCCATTATAAACGACTTTTGTAAGCCGACAATTGAAGCCCGTGATCTCCATAACATTTGGTTCCAACAAGACGGCGCTACTCGCCATACAGCCCGTGAGACAATTGATTTACTGCGTCGGCGTTTCGGTGAGGAATTTATCTCTCGTCTCGCATTAGTGGATTGGGCACCAAGATCGTGTGATATCACACCTTTAGACTTTTATTTGTGGGGGTATGTAAAGTCCAAATGCTTTGTGTGTAAACCAGCTTTGATTGAGATATTGGAAGCCAACATTGTTGAAGTTATTCACGAGATAGCGACCGAAGCCCTCCTGCGAGTCATTCAAAGTTGGTGTTTGCGGATAGCCGAATTACGACCAATGACTGGAATATACCATAAAAGCGAGCAGCTTAAAAATGAACAACAACAACAACAATTGAATTTGTCTATACCCTTCAACTAAGGGCTAAGGGAAAGATGAACTTAAAGGGAAAGATGTACCTTCTTCATAAATCTCAAATATTCGATCTTCTGAAGACCAATAAAGGTTGGTTAAAAAATGAACAATATTTAAAAAAACCAAACTAAAAAATAAAAAAATAAAGAGAGAAAAAATTCTAACCCGAAAAGCATTGTAAATAGTAAAAAAAATCATCACTGAGCTGTGATCGCCACTGCATCTACGTGTGTATGTATGTATAAGTATAGGGTGATCAATCATGAGGTGCTTTTTTCAATAGTTAAAAAAAAAACAAAAATGTAAATTATGTTCAAAACCTTTATTTATCATTTGAAAGGACATTCTTTGACATTTACTTTTTGAATATGACTTCATTCAAATGTTGGCCGCAACTACGCTTAAGGTGGTCCATTCTGAAGGTCCAATGTTCAATCACTCGTTCGAGCATTTCGACTGGTATGTCGTGAATAACACGCGTAATGTTGGCTTCCAGAGCTTCAATCGTAGCTGGTTTATCAGCATAGACCTTGGACTTCACGAATCCCCAAAGAAAAAAGTCCAAAGGTGTGATATCACAAGATCTTGGTGGCCAACTCACAGGCCCTAAACGTGAAATCAGCTGCTCTCCGAAATGACTTCTCAATAAAGTCATTGTTTCACGAGCTGTATGGCAAGTGGCTTGTCACAGAACGCTGATTTTCATAATACAGTTGAACAATTTGTAGACGTTGTTGCGGTGTGAGTGTTTCCATGATGAAATGCCAAACGCTGTTCAACAAATCCACGATGACAGTTTGCCACAACTCGCGTGCGATCTGTAAAAAAAACGCAAATGAAAAAAACTCCTCTTAATTGATCACCCTATACATATGGAGGTCGTTAATCATTTGACTTCATCTAAATGGTTTTTCAATCTCATCTACGAGTATATTATTATTATTTATTAGAATATTATAAAATATTACACTAACTTAAAAACAAAAAAAAAAAAGAGCACACTAGCTGCTTGGGCCTTCGGTGCTTGGTAATTATAAGGTTATGTTTAAGTTTTAAGGTATAGGATAAATGACAATTTTACAAGCTTTCAATTAGCCCGATTACCTTAATAAAGTTATATATTTTAATGACATTCCCTGTTGTGGTATTTTTTAGAAGTTCGGAGGGGTTTTTGGAACCAAAGATAAGTACACGTTTAGTATTTAAATTTGCACAGATGTCTATTATGTGTATAAGGTTGAGTTGATCGTTACAGAAAGGACATGTGGGAGGAGACATGGATAAAAGAAGGTGTTCATGGGTTAGCCTGGAGTGACCGATCCTTAAACGCACGAATACAGAAATTTGATTTCTTGATAATGTGGATGCATATATTGCTTTTTCACACTCTAGGTTAAAAGCTGTATACGGGTGCCTGAATTGCGCCCACGATGCATATTTTTGTCGAAGGAGATAGCTGTTTATGTAGGCTTGAAGGTCTTTAGAGACAAGTGGAGTAAATAGAAAGACTGGGGATTGGTGCATGTATTTGGCCGCTAGATCTGCCGATTCATTTCCCAGAATGCCTTTGTGACTTGGAATCCAGACGATACGTAGTTTGTCTCCATTTTTTATTAATAAATCCCGTATTTGGGAGAGAATTTGACTACTACGGTAAATGTTGGATAGCCCTTGTATTACCGAAAAGCTATCATTAAATATGACAAATTTACCTTTCGATTTCGACGCAAAGTCCATTGATTTAAAGATTACGGTTGCTTCATATAAAAATATTGAGCTATAACTTGGTAACAAGCCTCCTGCACCATTATTGTGTACTACAGTGAAAGTTATGCTATAGCCGGATTTAGACCCGTCTGTAAATATGTGAATTCTATACTAGCGAACTCTTCTCTGTTGACTAGTTCGCCGTAGAGTTGTTTGAACAGTTCGGAGCTAATGATATTTTTATAGAACTTGTGGAAGTCAGAGTTTATTGAGGTGGGGGAGAAGGTGCAGGGGGCCTGTTGACACAATTTAAGCGATGTTTTTGGGATTTGAATTCCCAGGTTATACATTGATGAAATGCACTCTCGTATAGCGGACTTTATCTTGTATGTTCGTTTGTGTTCGGAAGCAGTCTTCAGGGTATTAAAAATAAGTCTATTGGTGGTGGTCAAAAGCTTAGGTATTAGCCTAAAGTTGAGAATTATGTATCTATCAGGGATAGAGGGTAGACCAGCCTCGGAAAGTATGCACTTAGTAGGAGATGTTGGAAAGGCGTTAAAGCTTCTACGAACTGCGATATGGTAAGGCTTGTTTAGTAATTTTAGGTTCGAGATTGCGCAATTTCCATAAACAGGTAGCCCATAGTCTATTTTTGATACTAATAAAGCTCTAGTTATGTTAATAAGGGTGTTTGTGTGGATATGAAGGTGCTTAGATGAGAGGTATTTGATGATCTTAAGTCGGCTAGTAAGACTATTCCTGAGGTACAGACAATGTTCTCTAAAAGTGAATTTGTTGTCGAATACAATACCAAGTATCTTCAGGGCATTAACCTGAGCTATACTATATTTGTATTTTGATGATTAATTTGTATTTGTGCGCATCGTTTCTTCCGGCAGAGATGCAGTGTCATACATTTCCTGTAAGATAAAATTGCTCCTGAATGTTTGCTCCAGGAGCTAATATCGTCAAGCAGCTTTTCGAATATTGATTGTACTTTATTTTTATATTAAATAATTTACTAAATATCAATAAATTCAGTCAGTCCACAATGTGATGTGTTGCAATACTTGCCTGCAATCGCTGCAAGTTTATTTCTTAAAAATTTAGGGTACATGTACATATGTATGTGTGCGTGTGTATGCTTAAGAATCTTGTCGCTGAATTTTTGCGATTTATTTAGCACACAGTCCCTTGGGATGTGGCATTTGCATTCAGCACGCAATGACTCTATTTGCTATTTGTTCTAAATATTTTTCCGCAGTTTTATTTTTACTTTCGAAAACTCAAACGGGCCTAAAAGCAAGTGAAAATAAAATAAATGGGAAATAAAATTAAGTAAAAAACTAGAAATTAAGTAAAAAAATATAAAATAATATGATTAAATAAGGACAAAATGAAAAATAAAATATTTCTAGTTTATATAAGTAAACAAAAACAACAACAAAAAATAGATCTAAATATCATAAAAGAATACATCAAGCGAAAAACAAAAAAGAGGTTGTCTGCACAGTCGGTTTACTGACGATAGTTTAACGTGACAACGTCATAAGAAAATACTGATGTAAGGGTTGCAATTTTCAAAACAAAATTTTAATTTTATTTGTTTGATAGATATTTTGTATGGATATAGAGGAGGAGGTAAATGGAATTGCAATGGAATAGGTCAAGTTACATTTACACAAGCGTGCAAAATGACGAAACATTTATCAAATTCATGAAAGATAATAAGTCAACAACACTAAGAGGCACCATCATTGATTTGCCTTTTTCAAGACACTTTACACTCGAAACACTCCCTTTCATTTCCTACTTTTCCTCTCATCGTCCTATTCTCAACAGAGAAATGGTTCATTACCGTGCACACAGGAAGAAGGCATATGCAAATACAAATATGTGAATTTATATACATATTCGCATATACATACATACATATGCTCACTCAAGTAGGTGAGAGCCAGATGTCGACCGTTGCCGAATGCGGGGGCCGATTGTGCTCTTTGTCGTTCGTTCCGCGCTCTCGCTTGCAGTTCAATGTAATGCAATGTAACGACGCATGAGCAAGATAACGACGTATGAGCAAGATAACGACGTATGAGCAAGATAACGAAACATTTTTTCATGCGTGCAGCCGGCTAAATCGAATTATAAGACGTTATCACGACAAAAATTCAGTATTGCTAATATCTAAGAAACATTTTTCAGCTTTTTGTTACCATCTCTTCTAAAAAAATCATTGAATGGACTATGACACTAAATCAATCCATGTAGATTCTACCAACAAAAAAATGCAATATCGTGCTAAATACATATCAGGCATTCAAATGCCGCACTGCAACACTGAGAAGTACTTAGGAATGACGCTTGATGCCAAATTAGTGCTGGAAAGAGCACATTAAAATAAAAATTTCTTCACACTTTATGTACGGACAAATTGGATAACAGATTGCTGTAATGTTCATACACTTTCTTGTCTTTGATGATATATTTAATATTTTTTCTATTTGAGAATGATATATGTTTGACTAGCTAACCATACCCAGAAGGAAATGGTGCAATATCTTGCCTTCATAAGCTATTACAGAACAGCTTCTAAGCAAGTGAAATGCTTATGTCAACAGCACTGCTCACAGAGCGCTTCCAGTGCTCCTTCTCGAGAAGTGAGTAGGCAAGGTGTTACAAAATAAACTGTCGAGCTAACGTTTGTACCTATACACAATTGTCGAAATTTACAGTAGGCGGTACAAACAAAAAAAAGTGACGCGTTCATTTCTGTAAATTTATTAAAAGTGTATTTTTGTGATGAAAAGACGTGCTTCGGAAAGTTAGAAATAACTTAAGTAAAATTTATAATAAAAAGAGTGAGTGTAAATTAAATTAATTAAATGGCCTTGTGCTGAATAGCCGGGAATTTAAATTCGAAATCAGAGCTTTTATATGTGATACACCAGCACGTTCCTTCATGTGTGATACTATGGGTCATAACGCTTTAGCAGGCTGCGGTAAATGTTACCAGAGAGGGGAAAGAATTAAAAATGTTACAACTTTCAAAACTAAATCATCGCTATTAAGAACCGACAATGACTTTAATGAAAGAAAACTACCTGATTTTCACAAAGAGATGTTTAAAAATAATCAAAGCAGTCTACAAACAATTGGCATAAAAATGATCACACAATTTCCGTTGGAGCCCATGCACTTGTTGGACTTAGGCGTTATGAAAAAGATGTTGCACATTCTATTTAATGGGAAAATAGATGTTTCAATCACCACCGACAGAAAGAAAATGTTATCCACTCGGTTGTTATCATTAAGTTCATATATAATAATTTAATTACATTTATTTATCTTTTTTGTTTAAAATTCATATTTATAAAAAATAAATAAATAAATAAATCATCTATTAAAATACTTATAATTATGAATATTAAAATAATTTTTTGAAATTATCGTTGCTGTTTGGAAGTAAGATAACATCACATGACAAAGACGGCTTCCTGCAGCCCTTACAAAGTAAGCGAGCAAGAAGGGCATACTGCCAGGCGTTTGTGAAGCGCTTGAAGACAGCTCCTTCTCAAAAGCATTCTCGTACAAGCGGTGGCATAATGACTTGCAATAACACCTTCTATAAGATGTTCCGTCGCAAGCGAAAATGCAATGGCTTGCGTTTTGGCTCATTTCATATAAAAAATAATTAAGGAAATCATGGAGATGGTAAGGCCCTCCCGATTCCAAAGAAGAGCTGGGTATACTCAAGTAAATTTTCTCCAATAAACAACTCTATAACACGTGGCTACGCATACTTGCGATTTTGGCATAACCCGGGGTTTCCCTCAAAAGGTGCCAAATTTGGTTTATCAGTCGTTGAACAACTATTATCACATGTCACAGTATCTTCTTCTGAAGCGCTGTATTGTAGTGGCAAACAAGAATGCTTTTGATAACTTATCATACCGCTATCATCACTGAAATCACTGCTCACAGAACATTCAGACAAAGAATCAACAAATACTTCTTCGTTTTCGCGAGTTAAATCCATTTTAAAGGATTAAAATTTGAAAGTACGTAAATGCACCGTAAAACACAATCAATACTATTATAAAATGAGACACCGATAAGAAGTCTCTTCAATAACTAGTTTTCTTTTCACGAATTCCTCTACGACACTATTACACTAACGACAAGCAATTCACAAATGGCGCCCTGAGAGATTACACCACTCAACAGATAATTAGGATGCATTTCGTTATCTACATTTCATAATCTAACGAAAACATTCCCTTCGGGCACTCATCATCGCGGCACCTTTATCCTATCATACCAATAGTACGGTTTAATTATTTTATTGCGCTACCGCACACAGCAGGTAGTTTAGTTTCCTGAGCGCCTGATAGTTAAGTTTCCTGTTTATGACAGGCCGAACCAAACATCGATGTTGAGTTCCCAGATTCTTTCTCAAAATTTTAAGTAAAGGGTTTTCCAATAAGAGGTGTTATTTTGATATTCAAAGAAAAATGCAATTTTTTAATATAAGGTAGTAGCCCGGTATGACGGGTTCAAAAAATCGAATTTTTTATTTTAACATTTTTCGGAAGAAAAACATCTCAAAAATATACTATAAAAATTTCAGACAGAAATTTTAATTATTTTTAAAATTATAGCTAAAATAAGAGAGCGCGCCGTAGTGTGTATGAAAGCGTGTGACACGCCAGCAGCAGCTGCTCTGACCGTCTTTAAACGCGT
This sequence comes from Anastrepha obliqua, assembly GCF_027943255.1. NCBI lineage: Eukaryota > Metazoa > Arthropoda > Insecta > Diptera > Tephritidae > Anastrepha > Anastrepha obliqua. The sequence continues at coordinate 23,591,112 of NC_072893.1, read as the reverse complement.
TTTTCTCAAAACCATGTGTTAGAAATTTCGGGAAATCACTGACTCAAAACTATTCAACCGATTTGGCTAAAAATTTAACCCGTTATTTTAGACACACATATCTAGATCCCGGACCCATAAAACATTTAATTATTTAATAATAAACTATTCAATTTAAACAATCTATGAAGAAAAAAAATTAGATTTTTAGAACTTTTTTACAAGTCCGCCATTTTGTTTTTTTTGAAGTGAAAACTTCTTTAGAATCGTTGGGAGTGATTTGAGAAAAAGTGAAACGAAAAAAGCGACACTCTTGGCTACGAAGCGTTATATTATATGTTGATATAAACGTAGCGACGAACTAAATAACTTTTAGGCCAGCGCCGACAGCATGGCGCGGTAGCCGAGCGACTAGCAATGTGAGCTTCCGATCCAAGAAAAAAACTTTTTTATACAGTTATTTTATTTTATTTTATTTTATGATATGTTTATGAGGAGCTTTTTTTCATGGCAGAAATACATTCGGTGTTTTGCCATTGCCTGCTGAGGGGTGAGCGCTATTAGAAAAATAGTTTTCCTTAATTTTGGTGTTTTCACCGAGATTTGAACTGACGTTCTCTCTGTGAACTCTGAATAGTAGTCACGCACCAACCCATTCGACTACGGCGTTTGTTTAATTTTACTGATGCAAAAATGAGGAAAAATATATGAATAAAGTTTGCTTACTGTTTACACATTTTCCAAAGGTGACGGAGAACCAAAAAAAAGTCGATTTTCAAACAAATACGAGTGCATATGTGTAATTGTGTTAGAGTTTCGGTCACGCCCCAGCAAAACCTGCGTGCATATGTGTTTGTAACATTCAAAAAAATGTAATTGTGTTAGAGTTTCGGTCACGCAGGTTTTGCTGGGGAGGCTCTAAATAGCAACCGCGTGTGTATTTTTATATTCGTAAATATTTTCATTTTTAAATATTTACCGCAATTATGCCGAAAAATACAATAATACAGAAAAGTGTCGTGAGTATCGACAGAAAAAAAAAATCACGGAATTCATTCACGAAAATTTAATAAAGTATACACCAGAAGTATCGCGGATACTTAGAAAAGATTACAATAAAGTTCCAATGATTTTAAGTGGCGATTTTAACGTAAATTTTGCATTGGACACAGCGGTTCCTTTAATTGACGTTCTCAATACAAAATTCAATTTAAAAATGTGTAACAATCGCACTGAATCGACAACACGATCAAAAACAACATTTGACGCGGTATTTCAAAGATATGTTGACAACATAGAAACCAAAGCATTTGTATTATATTTTAGCTATCATAAGCCACTCGTATCATTTGTTGAAATTGAAAACATTGAGGATGAATAATTATAAAATGAAGAAAATAAAATATGAACTTTATAGCAATATTATAATGAACCTATAATTATCCCGCTCCTAATGCTGCTTTCGTCTCATTCTCTCTCAGTTTGATTTACGGAAGGTTTCACTTCTATCGCGTCTAACCGTTAGACTGGTATTTTTTTTCTTTATTTTTATGTAAATTTTAGGGACCTAAAATAAAGTCTACAGAATAATAATCGCTTTGAATTTTTTATTTCAGATGACTTTGGAAGGCTGTGTGTTTCCCCGAACCAACTGATGTTTTTTTTAAAGACTCCACTTTGACGTCAAAAATTTTAAACAAATTAATATAAAATTAACTTAAAAAATTGTTTTTTATATACTTCAAAACATCAATAAAAACATGTAAAAACTTTAAAACGATCGCATTTTATTTTCTTTTTAAAAAAGATTCATGAAAAAACGTCGAAATTGCGGTCGTTACACCGGACTACTACCATAAGTGATCAGATGTTTATTTCATTATAAAGAGGAAGGTATACCGTTAATTGTAGAAAATAGCATCAGGCAAATAACGACAGGACAATATCCTTTTTGATGAAATTTTCCATAAGCGAATTGCAAAGTGGCTGCCCTATGTCCTCGCTAGCCTCACGAATTCCATCTTTGAGTTCTTGAATCGACCCTGGGCTGCTGGCGTAGACCTTCTCTTTCACGTGGCCCCAAAGAAAAAAGTCACAATGTGTTAAATCACAAGATCTCGGTGGCCAATTGTGGTCCCCTCTTCGAGAGATAACACGGTCCGGAAACTTTTCCCGTAAAATATCTATGGTTTTGTTGCTTGTGTGGCACGTAACGCCGTCTTGTTGAAAATAAACGTTGTCCAGATCAATACCATCCAATTCCGGCCATAAAAAATCGTGAATCATCTCTCCTGTTTAACACCTAACACCTGTTATTGGAAAACCCTATTATTATTTGCTAGCGCACCGGCTTAGAGCGCAAATTGTCAATACAAATAAGTTCCATTGCGATCGATTTCTGGCTTTAAGCTTTATTTGCGGCCATGTCAGCGAATCGTCAGTTGTCGTGAATTCATCGTAAACGGTTTCCCTCCAAGATCCTTTGCTGCTGAAGTGACAGTCCTTGGCCGGATATAAATGAGGGTCATTGCGGTTATGTAGAACCGACTGCCGTGGCAACGAGATACTTTGGGTCGACCTCTACGGCGTGAGCCTTGCGGATTGCAGTCTATGCGCATTCTGTTGATGTTAGCCGCAAATTTTTGCAAATCGATCTCTATTTATGCTCGCGAATCTCAATTTCAACCGGTCTTTGCCTACCTCAGGTGATGATAATTTTACACCCAGTTTCGGCATGCAATCTATCCTATGCACTGGATGACTTTAAGGCAGCGATTTATGAAGGTCTGCAGTTTTTTTGTTGTTGCAACGGCAACAGATCATGAGACTCTTTATATGATATTATCATTCCCATAGCAGTCGGTTCTACGTTACTCGGGGTTTTCTCGACCAAGAGCTGCTACCCTAGTAATCTAGCACTGCCTGGTGTACCGTACCTTACCTTACTCTTGATTGTATGTTATATAATATTTACATATAGGTTGTCAAAAAAGTCTTGCGGTATTTCCGCAAGCTTGTCTTTGCAAGCGCGTAGTTCTAGTTGTATTCGTCGCATCGGTTCACGCTAGAGCTTGTTGGAGAGCTCTTTTCACGTGCTAACACGTGTTTGATTAATTGTTGTTTGCTTTTAGTCGTCCGTGAGTTATAGCGTCGCAAACATGGAGCAAAATAAAGAGAAAATACGGCATATTTTACAGTACCACTACGATAAAGGCAAAAATGCATCTCATGCTGCCAATAAAATGTGTGCAGTTTATGGACCCGATACAGTTTCCATTTCCACCGCACAACGATGGTTTCAACGTTTTCGTTCTGGTGCAGAGGGGATCGAAGATGCGCCACGGTCCGGAAGGCCTGTCGTCGAAAATTGCGATAAAATCGCTGAATTGATCCAAAGAGACCGGCATAGTAGCAGCCGTAGTATCGGCCAAAAGCTGGGCATGAGCCTTCAAACCGTTATAAACCATTTGAAGAAGCTTGGATTCAAAAAGAAGCTCGATGTATGGGTGCCACACGACTTGACGCAAAAAAACATTTTTGCCCGTATGGATGCATGCGAGTCGCTTCTGAATCGCAACAAAATCGACCCGTTTTTGAAGCGGATGGTGACTGGCGATGAAAAGTGGGTCACTTACGACAACGTGAAGCGCAAACAGTCGTGGTCGAAAAGCGGTGAAGCTGCCCAGACGGTGGCCAAACCTGGGTTGACGGCCAGGAAGATTCTTCTGTGTGTTTGGTGGGATTGACAGGGAATCATCCACTATGAGCTGCTCCCCTATGGCCAAACGCAATTCGGACCTGTACTGCCAACAACTGGACCGCTTGAATGCAGCACTCATGCAGAAGAGGCCATCTTTGATCAACAGAGGCCGAATTGTCTTCCATCAGGACACCGCCAGGCCACACACATCTTTGGTGACGCGCCAGAAGCTCCGGGAGCTCGGATGGGAGGTTCTTTTGCATCCACCGTATAGTCCGGATCTCGCACCAAGTGATTACCACCTATTTCTGTCCATGGCGAACGAGCTTGGTAGTCGGAAGCTGTCCACAAGAGAGTCCTGTGAAAATTGGCTCTCCGAGTTTTTTGACAATAGGGAAGCGAGCTTCTATAAGAGGGGCATTATGAAGTTGGCATCTCGTTGGGAACTCGTCATCGAACAAAACGGCGCATATTTGACTTAAATCGCATTATTATAACCAATTTTATGAACAATTGAAAATTCAATAAAAATACCGCAAGACTTTTTTGACAACCTTATATATACTTATTTATTTTCTCACTTTTTTTGCATTACGTACAATTAAAAATTATTTAAAAACCCAAAAATGTGTATTTTTTGTATTTATAACATTTGTATACACCTATAATAAATTCTAAAATATACAAATTTTTGTATATTTCGTAATTGATACAATTAAATATTTTCCCATTTTTGCTAATGAAAATACTTAATTAACAATTTGTATTTATAAATGGTTACAGCCAGTCGTAGAAGTTTATAGCATTACTATACAGTCACTCACACCTTATTTGATACAGATGCGATTTTTGTAAAGTGGTTTTTTTATATTTCATAATATTACAATATAAATTTTTTTTTATTTTGTTTTATTTCATTTTTGAACATCTATATATATAAAAATCAATTGCTGTTCGTTAGTCTCGCTAAAACTCGAGAACGGCTGAACGGATTTATCTTATCTTGGTCTTGAATTATTCGTGGAGGTCTAGGGAAGGTTTAAAAGGTGAGAAAAATTCGAATAATTGCCGGGAAAATCCTCAAAACAGAATTTTTCTATTTCCCATACAAACGTTTTCTAAATAAAATGTATGAGTCGATGTAGTTTTGTTTTTTAAGTTGTGTTGAAAAAAGAAGATTTCTGTAAAATATAAAATTGAGGGGAAAAAAATAAAAGAAAATTTAAGTCGTGCGCGTTGGAGGATATAATATCGCGTTCTGAAACTAAACAAAAGTGAAAGTGAATCGCGAACGCGACAAAATTGTCATTCGTTCGTCCTGCATATGATAACTCTGAGTAAAAAGACATACTCGACGACAAAACATATACCATATAAAATCCATGCCTGCATACATAAGTAAGTAAGTACATAATAGTTTTGTTCCCAGATAAGTTGGTTAAAAAATGCGGAATTTAAAGATTTCTACCAGTTTTGATTATGTATTTATTTTGGAGGCACTGGACAGAACGTTGAAAGATCTTCGTGACAACCAAAATATTTTCGGTGGGGCCATGATTCTGTTGTCAGGTGATTTTCGTCAGACTCTTCCAGTTATTCCCCGATCAACTGTTGCTGATGAACTAAATGCATGCCTAAAATCATCAAATTTGTGGCAGTACGTAAAGACACTCCACTTAACACCTAACATGCGAGTATTTTTGCAACAAGATGAAACTGCAAATGTGTTTGCGAAGCAGTTGTTAGACATTGGAAATAATAAAGTTGCAGTGGACACCTCGACCGGATTCATCACATTACCTACAGATTTCTGTCACATCACAGACTCAAAAATGGAGCTTATTCAGCGAGTTTTCCCAGATATAGCGCAAAAGTTCAATAACCATAATTGGCTGGGTGAACGAGCAATATTAGCACCGAAAAATAAAGATGTCGAGGATCTTAATGCGACTACTCAGAATTTTCTTCCAGGACAGTTGGTTTCCTTCAAATCAGTCGACACCGTAATGAACCAGGATGACGTAATCAAGTATCCCACTGAGTTCTTAAATTCACTGGAATTGCCTGGATTACCACCTCACAATTTGCAGTTAAAAGTAGGATCAGTTGTCATCATGCTGCGTAACATTAATCAACCACGACTATGCAATGGAACCAGACTGGCTGTGAAAAGACTGATGAATAACGTCATTGAGGCGACAATCATAAAAGGAAAATACAAAGGAGAGGATGTCTTGATCCCGCGGATACCGATGATTCCAAAGGACTTACCATTCGATTTTAAACGCTTACAATTTCCAGTACGTATGGCCTTTGCGATGACCATAAATAAATCGCAAGGACAGTCGTTAGAAGTTTGTGGAATCAACTTGGAGTTTCCCTGTTTTGCGCATGGACAATTATACGTCGCGTGTTCGCGCGTCGGAAAACCGTCTTCTTTGTTTATTTACGCACCACAAAACAAAACAAAAAATATAGTTTATGAGAAAGCTTTAAATTAATTAACAAACTGTATTTTAACAGTGTGTGTCTGTGAATATCATATTTAAACCTTATAAATAGCCAGTATTTCAGGAAAACTCTGTTTTCTAAGTAAGCAACATGATGTATCGAAAATAATAATAAAACTTCATCAATAAATGCTTTTTTATTAAATACGGATTCGATTTGTTTGTTTTAAAATCATTTTATACAAAAGATTAGGTCTTTTATTTATCGATGAGGCAGTACAAAGTCTGCCGGGTCAGCTAGTAGAATATAAAAAAGTGCAAACAAAACAAAAAAAAAAAAAAACAAATAAAAAATAAAAAATAAAAAAAGAGCAGCAGCTTAAAAGATACAGTTAAAAGTATCGCTATTTCCGGCGCAAGTTTCAGCAAACTAAATTGTCACATACATATAAATACTTAAATCTATCTAACTAAGACGTTAATTTTAAGTAAAATCATTTATGGACTTTATCTCTATGGGAAATCCCCACAGCCAACGATAACAGCCTCTAGCCCGGTTTACCATCAAGCCGCCAAGGTGTGCATATGTGTCTGCAGAACTACACCCGTTAAAAACATTTTGGCAGAAGCGGGTCTACCAACACTATAGGAAAAAATACGCGTAATCCACGCTCACTTGGTACCTAAAATAGTATCTTCATCATTTTAACCCACCCAACATGGATTATTAAAAAAACATCATTCTGACCACAGTCTTTCAAGACTCACAAAATTCAATGTTTCTGCTGATGCCTTTCGTCCGTTATTCCTGGAACGTAAAGCTCGCTACAGGGTTTGATTGAAAAGTAATGAGCCTTATTTTTTTAAGCAGTTTTATTAAACCTTTTGGCTTATACAACTAATATTCCTCAAAATAGGACTCTTGAGCGTCAATACACCGATGGTAGCGGTCCTTCCACTGCAGGAAACATTTTTTAAACTCATCCGCCGGAATCGCGTTCAATTCGGCTGTCACAGTTTTTTTGGATCGCCTCGATGGAGTCGAAACGCCTTCCCTTCAGCTTTCTTTTCAGGTGCGGGAACAAGAAGAAGTCCGGAGGGGACAAGTCTGGGCTGTAGGGAGGGTGAGGAAGCACCGGAACTCCCATCTTGGCCAATGCAGAGATGCAGAGGAAGGCGGTGTGCGCCGGCGCATTGTCGTGATGAAGGGTCCAATTGTTGACGAGGTCGGCCGAACCCGGGCGACGCGGTTTTTCAGCTGAAGGAGCACTACTTTGTAAAATGCCGCGTTTATAGTGCTTCCTGGAGGTACAAACTCCTTGTGGACGATGCCTCGAGAGTCGAAAAAGATGATCAGCATGGTTTTGACCTTAGATTTCGACATGCGCGCCTTCTTGGCGACTGGCCACCGTTTTACCTGGGCATTGGACAGAGATTGGTCCCCGTAAGCCTCCTTGAGTAGCCCAATGGTTTCGGTACTCGTTTTGTTTAGCTTTTCGCAAAATTTGATGGAGTAACGTTGCTCCAACGATCGCTGCATTTTCGCCACTGCAAAATCCTAACACACTTTTAACACGCAGCTAAACAGCTTTCACGCGCGGAGCGATGTTGACTGCACCGCTGTTGCCAGCGAACTGGGACCGGTTTCTAGTGGAAGGGGAAGGTCCAACGATCATTTTCCCCCACCAGCCGGTTCGGTTGATCGCTTGGCAGACGCTCCATGCGGGAGGGCTCATTACTTTTCAATCAAATCCTGTATGAAGCGGAAAAATGGGTGTTATGGTACACAGGTGGCTCCAAAACGCAGTTGTCGACACAATTCGTCACACTCTAAAAATGCAAATACTACCAGACATTGCATCTGCGTTCACCGCAGAAGCGACCGCCATCCGCAGCGCAATCATCATAGCGTTAAAGACCGCTTCCAAAGTCCTCATATGTACCGACAGTTAGTCAGTCCTGAAAGCAGTCCAAAATCCAACCCATGCCTCGATTACAGTCAATTCAATATGCTTATCGAAAACGATCAAAAGATTAAATTGCTATGGATACCTGGACACATTGGCATCATGGACAACGAAGCAGCAGATCGTGTCGCAAAATCGACTAACTCAACACCTGTAACAACAAAGAACACAGTCGAAAAAGTAGATGTCAGGCGATTTATACTAAACCACATTCGAAACATAAGAGTATAGAATGGGCTTAATTTCAACCGCCATTACACAGCCATAAATTGAGAACTCATGACGGCTACTTATCCAACAAATATTTCAAAAAAGCACTTTCAAACGTTCATAAGACTCCGCCTAGGTCACACTCTTTGCACCCATCAACACCTTGTAACAGGCAATCCACCACCAACTTGACCGCTCTTTCCACATGCTTTGACTCTTAACCACATTTTTTCCGAATGCACTGCTCTCGAAGAAACTAGAAACCGTCTTCTTAAACACAATTGGATTGAACTCCTCAAGATTCCCAATGAAGTGAACATAATTTCAATCAACAACTTTATGAAAGCAACAATCTAAAATTAGTAGAAAAAAAAAATTATAGCAATATATTCATACAAGAAGAGTTAATAGCAGCTAATTCTCATTAGTACATTTTTAACAAGTTAATTTATTTAATTTTGTTAATAAATTATAATAATAATAAAATATATTTAGTATTGGTTACAGTGGTTAGAGCGCCAAATGAAAAAAAAATCCAGCAACGAGCGCTCCAAAGTTAATTGAAATGGCCAAAAAGTATTAAGGTAAGACTTGCGATCCAGAAACTGTTCGAAAAATACTAAGGAAATCAAATTTAGATGTTGGAACAAATCTTTCGCAAGTGCAAGGGATAGAAGTACGAGTTTGCAGTTTGCGCATGGCCATCTAAATAAGACCACAGCATTTTGGAGGACAGTACTTTTTGCAGACGCACAGTGCGGCCGATTCCCGAAAAGCTGGCCAAAACTCAAAAAATTAAGTAATTGATTCAAAATTTCTTACTCGGGGGTTGTCGGGGTCGCTGATTACGAATTTGATCTTAAAATTTTGAAAATCCACCCCCTTCCACCCCTATTGGCCACCCCCTCACATGAAATAGCGTATATTCAAGAACATAATCAAGATGCATGTTAATTTATATGTTTTCGGGGTCGCAAGGTAGCAAGTGGTAGCAGCTGAATCTTGTTTTATTCAGTAACCATTACTTTTTTGAGTAACCTTTAATAGGTTTCAAAGCAGCATATGACGGCGTTGTGATACTATACAGTTTGAAAACTCAAATTTTATAAAAAAAATTGCAAAAAATGCATCTACGTATTGCTGCAGCTAAAAATTTTGTGTCGAGGTATTGATATGTACTAAAGATTTCTCGTATTTTACTAACCTTCCGAAGATGATTCCATTTGGTTTTGTTCAATTTACTCCATTACAAAATCTTTCAAATGTGTACAACTTTCACTATTCATCGACAGTAATACGATGCTCAAACGAAGGCCACGTTGTGACTGAAAATACAGAGGATACTTAGGATACAGGACGTTGCTATGAACGGTTTTCACTACTCAAGGCATTACTGTAGCCAACCCAAAGACAAAAAAAAAACTCTATCTAGAAACTTTTTTTTTCGACTTTTGGCCAGCTTTTTGGGAATCGGCCGCACTGTGAGACGCGGCAAAAATAAACTTATGGGGATGGCAGACCTTTTATATGGTGCGAAGGCAATATGGAGCACAAACCTCAAAATTTGCGAGCTACAACGGCGGCGACGTTATGGATTGGGCATGCAAGTCATCAAATAGAGTTGGAAATTTTACATTTCGGGAAGAAACAATGAACAAATATGTTTACTTAAAACTTCTCCAAGAATATTTAGTTCAAAGCGCGAGAAAATTACAAATTGAAAATGACTTTCGCTTTTATCAAGAGAACTACCCTAAGCACAAGTCGAAAATAATACAAACTTTCGAAAATTGCTGGTCGGTTTTGAAGACAAATATGAGAATATATGACATCCATAACAAATCTGATTGTAAAAAGGCGATACTTGAAATGTGGAACCAAATTAGTCCAAAATACACAAAAAAAAAAAAAATTGGTTGACTCCATGCCACGTATGTAGATCTCAAGCTGGAGTTGATAATAAAGAATACCCAACAAAGAACTTCTTCTTAAATGACACAATAGTCGTTTAAGCGATTTTGGCCGAGTTGAACAAAGCGCGCAAGTAGTTTCTTTCTCGTACTAACCAGCGCCAGTTGGACACACCAATTGAAGCCAAGTCCTTCTCCACCTGGTCTTGCCAACGCAGATGACGCCTCCCTCTTCCTCTGCTGCCACTAGCTGGTACCGCATCGAATACTTTCAAAGCTAGAGCGTCTGTATCCAGTCGGACGACTTGACTCAGCCAACATAGCCGCTGTGCTATGTCTATGACGTCGTAAAGCTCATGCAGCTCTTTCTTCCATCGTGTGCGATATTCGCCGTCACCAACGTGCAAAAAATCTTCCGCAGAATCTTTCTCTTGAACACTTCAAGTGACGCCTCATCGGATGTTGTCCCAAACAAAGAACTGAATGCTTTAAAATTTGAAAGATCCGCAATTAATAATTGCTCATTTTTAAGTTGCACTATTTAAGCTGCGGCAAATTCTCTGAATGATTTTTGAAGTGAAAACTTCTTTACAATCGTTGGGAGTGATTTGAGAAAAAGTGAAACGAAAAAAGCGACACTCTTGGCTACGAATATTACATATACACGTAGCGACGAACTAAATAACTTTTAGGCCAGCGCCGACAGCATGGCGCGATAGCCGAGCGGCTAGCAATGTGAGCTTCCGATCCAAAATTCTTGGTTCGAATCACAAGAAAAAAATTTTTTTTATACAGTTATTTTATTTTATTTTATGAAATACACTCGGTGTTTTGCCATTGCGTGCTGAGGGGTGAGCGCTATTAGAAAAATAGTTTTCCTTAATTTTGGTGTTTTCACCGAGATTCGAACTGACGTTCTCTCTGTGAATTCTGAATAGTAGTCACGCACCAACCCATTCGGCTACGGCGTTTGTTTAATTTTACTGATGCAAAAATGAGGAAAAATATATGAATAAAGTTTGCTTACTGTTTACACATTTTCCAAAGGTGACGGAGAACCAAAAAAAAAAAGTCGATTTTCAAACAAATACGAATGCATATGTGTAATTGTGTTAGAGTTTCGGTCACGCCCCAGCAAAACCTGCGTGCATATGTGTTTGTAACATTCAAAAAAATGTAATTGTGTTAGAGTTTCGGTCACGCAGGTTTTGCTGGGGACGCTCATAATAGCAACCGCGTGTGTATTTTTATATTCGTAAATATTTTCATTTTTAAATATTTACCGCAATTATGCCGAAAAATAATGCAGAAAAGTGTCGTGAATATCGACAGAAAAAAAATCAATAAATAGCATCACGGAATTCATTCACGAAAATTTAATAAAGTATACACCAGAAGTATCGCGGATACTTAGAAAAGATTACAATAAAGTTCCAATGATTTTAAGTGGCGATTTTAACGTAAATTTTGCATTGGACACAGCGGTTCCTTCAATTGACTTTCTCAATACAACATTCAATTTAAAAATGTGTAACAATCGCACTGAATCGACAACACGATCAAAAACAACCATTGACGCGGTATTTCAAAGACATGTTGACAACATCGAAACCAAAGCATTTGTATCATATTTTAGCTATCATAAGCCACTCGTATCATTTGTTGAAATTGAAAACATTGAGGATGAATAATAATAAAATGAAGAAAATAAAATATGAACTTTATAGCAATATTATAATGAACCTATAATTATCCCGCTCCTAATGCTGCTTTCGTCTTATTCTCTCTCAGTTTGTTTTACGGAAGGTTTCACTTCTATCGCGTCTAACCGTTAGACTGGTGTTTTTTTTTTTGTTTGCATTACACTGAAATGAGTGAACACTTTTTTGTATTTTGTATTAAAAAATGAAATAAAATAAAACAAATAAAATATCTGTAAGCTCCGTTTTTCCATTTTCGCAAAATATTTTGAAATATAGAACACTTTACAAAAAAAAAAAAATGTTTCCATATCAAATGAGGTTGAGTGACTGTATACACATTCATTTAATTTATGCATTTATGTATATATATTTTTTTGTTGTTTTTTTGATTTTGTAAAACTTAAGTAATCATTATTTGCAAGTGAATGTAAAAAGTTGAATTGCGCTAAGCTATTTGCATTTTTATTTCGTTTTGTAAATAATTGATAACGGTAAAGGTGTGAAAAGTGATTTAACATACAACATTGCAACGTCTCATATAAAACATCAGGGGCCAGCTAACAGCTATTTAAGTGATAAATTTGTATTAAATATTCGAAAATCGCCTTCGTAGCTTAAAGTTCGATATATTCACTCTCTCGCTTCAAATGTGCTTTTATTCAGTTTTTGTTTTATTTATGATTTCTTGCCGCTTGGCGGACTTCATACTCGTAGTATTTATTATATGTATGTACATATGTATTAATAAGATGTTCAAATGCTTTCGTAAAATTCTGTTAAAATGCTGCTCTACACGCATTTGTGTATTAGCTTCAAAGTCATCTCATTTAATGATTGATCCATTTCAGTAAATAGTTCTATATGTATGTAAGTGGTAAATTGTTTCAATTCATGTAAATTACATTTAGTCGTATTTGTTTGTGTGTATAAATTACATAACAATGAAGTTCGTATATGGTACATATGTATGTGTGTATTTGTCCAGCGCGCATATGCTAAATTTATATTTATGTAACTAATTAGGTATTTTATATACATATGTACATATGCGTGCAATACAAAGGAAACCGTATTCATATCAATAAATACAAACATACAAACATATTTTTGTATAGTACGTAAAGATATTCTACAATTCAAAGCAATATACACAAGCCGCGAATCAATAGTTTCTCTGGTCAGTATAAATACATACATATATTTTAAATAAGTATAATAATCTTATTTCATTTTGCTAATAATTCACATAGCTATTTTTTTAAATAACAAATTAAGAAGTAAAAATAAAAATAAAAACAATTTACTATTATAATCTGCTCTTAGTTTGGGTACAATAACAAAGGCGTGCTTGTAAATCAACTCTCTATTGTTCATTGTTGCTGTGAGCATAGTAACGTTTTGCGAAATTCTGCATATACATACATACACATATATGCATACTATATTTGTGTGATAACAATTCTCTTTCACATTAGACAGCCACGCGCTTATATAAAATCTAATTCAGATAGAATTGTAATTTGTTTTCTAATGCATTTTTAAAGCAATTGTTATCAAGTATATATAAAATAATATATAAAGAAAAATTCTGTGCGAAAGTGCTTAACAATTCATAGATTCATCAGCATGAAAAAATAAAAATGTTTCCACAATTCAGATTAGGTGCTTTGGTTAAATGTATGTCGCTAATTTTATAAATATTTTTCCAATTAAGCCATGCAATTTACCGCCTTCACGCATCTCTTGACACCGAATCATTCATAAGTGTCCTGTGTGAATTCAGTTTGATTTCGACGCAGACAAGCGCACTACGCACTTGCATATCGCACACGCAATGCAAGAGGGTAACAACTCGCAGTTTTGAGTTTTTTGTTGCTTTTTATTTGAAACACTCAGTACAATTTGCGCTTAAGCTAGATTTCTCAAGCATTCTAGGCGCTATGGCTTTCTGCTATAAAAACGCTTGGCATGAAATTCTAGGTTAGGTTCGGTAGTACTGGCTGTTCTGTAGCTTCACAGCAAACTCGGCATCCTATCAAAACAACAAATCTAAATTATTTATGTCTGCGAAAATATGAATGCAATTCCATTTTATTTGTGAATGCAACCGTGCCAACGCAAGTTTCCGAGTTGTGTCTCTATTGCATTGAGCGTGCGACAAATTGACATCTTAAGTTTAAAAAAATAGTGCGTGGAATTGTTTTGCTGTGCAAGGTAATGACACAACATAAATTGACTTTTCAACAACTAAATATCCAACAACCAATTAGCTTTGTTTTTCTCTTTTTTACGCTGTAAAATTTTCGCGCAACTGGCAACGTGGCCACTTTGTTACAGGAACTTGCGATAATTCCTTAAATCGGCTTGCTCATCACTCACAACGCCAACACCTGTTAGATCACCCATCACACCCACCGCCGCTGCAGCACTTTCAAAGGAGGGCGGTTCACTATTCAATCCCGGGCTAGGCGGATCACAGACATTTAAATTGTTCACTTTTGTACGACGACGCCCACGCGTGCCACCTGTACCTCGCGGTCGCCGCCCAGTACCACTACTCGATGTTGGTGTTGCTGTAATGTCACCAGTTAAGCCACTGCTGTTACCATCATTTGTGTCCAGTGCCGAGAGTGATGCATCAGAAACGGTTGCTGGTGTAGAGGCCGCCGAGCTTCGGCCGCGATGCCCGCCAGTACGACGCCGTCCACCACCGCCGGCGCCGGCGCCGCTGCCGCCTCCCTCGCCCATTCCAGTTGAGTTGCGTTTATTTGGACGCCGCTTTCGACGCTTTTTGGTGCCATAACGTGGATCATAGTCGAATTCATCATCGGCAGGTGACTTGGGATCTTCCAGTGTGTCTAGCTCGTTAATTTCAATATCATCGTAGAACCATTCCTTTGACATGTCATCCTTCAGCGGTTGGTGCGCTTGCTGTTGCTGCACTATTAATTGCTGACTATCTTTGCTGTCTGATGTGTCGCCACCAGCTGCGCCCAAAGAGAGCGATTCATCTAGCAATGTGCCATTCAAATCGGCATCAAGTATCGAGCTAACACTGGACCCAACCAAAGGCGACGTAACTAGGCCAGTGGTTATATTATGTGCGCTGGTTTCGTTATCTTTGCGCAATGCTTGAAATGGCCGATCGGGAAACCTGTAAGGACAGCAATTACTTTAAGCTTAAGTAGTTCACAAGCCAATGAAACTAAAAGTGATTAAGTCGGCTTACCGGTACATTTTATTCAGATACTGGCGCCGGCTTTTGCGCCAACGCGTTGCCGGGTATGTGTAGATTTGCCCTTGACGAAACCCTGGCATCCGTTGCCGTTTGTCCATGAAGAGATGTGAATGATTTTGTGCAACACGGGTTTGAGGATCGAAAAAAGGTACGCGCAGTCGGCGTTCCAAACACAGACGTGTATTAAAGTTAGCACTGAATTCGATTGTCTCGCGATACGAAACATCTTTGAAGAAATTTTCAATTTTATTCAGGTTGGGTGCCGAAACTATTTGTATATCCACGGCTGAGGTCATGTTTGCTGTCAGCAGTGTATCACCTAAAATAGCCTCTAATCGCAAATCAAATACCAAAAAAAAATTCTTGCCTAAAGGGCTTGCGTTGCCCAAAGGCCGTGTAGGTTGCAGCGACAGCGGCAGCAGCAACAGTTGCTGTGTGAGGTGGCTGTTGCTGTGCCGTCACAGTTCAAATTATGTTCTTATCTATTTGTGGATTTCTGCTTTGATTTTCAAATTCTACTAAGCAAACGTTTCTCTTTATTTTGCGTTCTATTAATTTTACCGATGCATTTACGCTTTTGAGCGTAAAGATTTTAACAACATTTTTAATGGGTATCTAGAGATTTTATTAATTAAATTCCGTAAAAAACTTAATTCCTTATATTTCTTCTTCGACACTCCTTTCACCACTTCACACATTAATAATCCTGCTGTTCTTTTTTTTCACAACTTTCGCCGTTTCCGTTTTGCTATGACATTTTTAGACGACAGGTGATGACACGTTTGTTATCGATAAATATCGATTGTTCACGTTAATCTGAACTACAAATATGTTGAATTTGGATATTATTTTTAAATGCATACGAATTTGCAAGAAAATAATTTATAGAAAGAGAAAATATGCAGTAAAAAAAATATGCAGTAAAAATATTCATAAAAAAAGAGGTTGTCTGTAAAGTCGGTTTACTGACGATAGTTTAACGTGACAACGTCATAAGAAAATATTGATGGAATGGTTGCAATTTTCAAAACAAAATTTTAATTTTATTTGTTTGATAGATATTTTGTATGGATATAGAGAAGGAGGTAAATGGAATTGCAATGGAATAGGTCAAGTTACATTTACACAAACGTGCCAAATGACGAAACATTTATCAAATTCATGAAAGATATCGCACCCTAAATACAAAAGGGTCACAACTCAAAATTTTGCAAAACTGAGTTTTTTGCATAAATTAATTCAGAGTACACATTTCTAACTGCTGCAAATATTTCGTTCACATAACTATCTTCTTTGACTGGAAAAATACAGTTATGTCTATTTTAATGTCAAGTGTGTTGCTTTTGCACGATCAACTAAAGAGAATTATTTTCAGTTGCGTTAATGGGCTCAAGAACAGCTGATTACTTTTATTACACATAAAGAGTTTTATTTTGAGTTCTGCCTTTATAACTGTAAAAAGTGATAAATTTCGTGGTATATTATTTTGCATTGTGCCTCTTTAGTTGTGAAAAGTGAGTTCAATTAGGTTAGGAAACTTATAAAATTAAAACATTTTATCAGTTAAAAAGGCACAACTTAAGATAATATACTAGCTAATCGAAAAAATTTCAGTTAAACAGTCATAAATCAAAATTTTGTTTTTTTTCGCAAATATAATAATATATAAAACTGAAAAAAAAATAGTAGAACCTTCTTCAATGTTGTATATTTTCATGGTGGAACAATATTTTCTTTAAATATTACAATAATTTTTACATAAAACGTTTTTCGTCTCTCCTGAAAATCTTAGTATTTTGAGTTATGACCCTTTTGTATTTAGGGTGCGATATGTTCAATTTCGATTGTGCATCAGACGTTAATAAGTCAACAATACTAAGAGGCACCATCATTGATTTGCCTTTTTCAAGACACTTTACACTCGAAACACTCCCTTTCATTTCCTACTTTTTCTATCATCGTCCTATTCTCAACAGAGAAATGGTTCATTACTATGCACACAGGAAGAAGGCATATGCAAATACAAGTATGTGAATTTATATACCTACATATGCGCATATACATACATATATACGCTCACTTAAGTAGGAGAGAGCAAGATGTCGAACGTTGCCGTTCGTTTGCTTTGTTTGCTTTGTCGTTCGTTTCGCGCTTTCGCTTGCAGTTCATTCAAGGTAACGACAAATGAGCAAGGTAGCACTAATGAGCAAGGTAACGACACATATTTTCGTGCGTGCAGCCGGCTAAATCGAATTATAAGACGTTATCACGTCAAAAAAAAATTAAATTAAATTAAAAAAAAAACATTTATATTGAAAGTTATTACATCAAATATGCGTTGTTGTTGTTGTTGGAAAAAACTAAAATTCCCCATACGAGTACATATATGTACGGGGAATGCTCCTGAAGTGACAGTCCGAGGCCGGTTATAAATCCGGGTTGTTCCCGTTACGTAGTACCGACTGTAGTTGGAAAGATCAAATGGCCGTAATTTCAAACAATTATCTATAGACATTTTTTGTTTCGAGCTATTATTTATCCTAATAGTATAGCAGTTGTAGATTTTATGGCTGAAAAATTGATTCTCGCACATTTTAGGAGTCCTCTAATATGGTATACTCATCCTTACCCTATTAAGGAAGATAAATGTACATATAATTGGCGCGTACACCCCTTTTGGGTGTTTGACCGAGCTCCTCCTTGTATTTGTGGTGTGCATCTTGATGTTGTTCCACAAATGGAGGGATCTGCAGTTTCAAGCCGGCTCCAAACGGCAGATATTTTTATGAGGAGCTTTTTCAGGGGCGACCGCTATTAGAAAAATGTTTTTTTCTTAATTTCGGTGTTTTCACCGAGATTCGAACCTGCGTTCTCTCTATGAATTCCGAATGGTAGTCACGCACCAATCCATTCGGCTACGGCGGCCGGGAGTCAGGACTACACAGTGATCAAAGATGCATATCTGCCATCTAGGTTAGTTTAGGTGCGCCTGGTTGGCAATAAGCCACGCACAGACCTTCTGGTCCCTAGCGATACCAGATGGTGACCGACCTCTATGAATACTGAAAGTAGACATCATGTAGGATGTCGCTTTTGAGACGTCTTCCAAATCCTCATATAATGTTGTCACCTTTTTTATTCGTTTCCATTCACCCGTCGGGTACATTTGACGTTTGAGACACGTCATGCCCTTATTTGCCCTAGAAGCGGCGTGTTTTGCTTTTATTACTTTATTTTTGTTTTGCAATTCTAATTACCTGAAGTCTTCTTAATATTACACATCACTAATGTTTTAAAAATAAATAAATTCTCATGTAAAATGTATTGCTTTTACCTGCTACTCTAAGCAACCAAAAATTCAAGCCGTTTCGTTTTCTCAAATAAATCCGTGCCGAAGTTGTTAAATTTCCGACTTCTTCTTCTTCTTAGCATCACAGTCATTGATGAACCATTGCTTCATTCGCAACCTTGCACCATCTGTCTCTATCTAAGGCTACCTCCTTCCACTGCCGCTCGTTTAGCTTTTCAAGGTCAACTTCCACGCCTTCGAGTCATCTTTTTCTAGTGTGTCCTCTTCTCCGGCCTCTAATAGGACGTAATTCAACTGCTTTTCGAGTTGTTATTGTTGGAAAATGCTGCTGAAGTGACAGTCCTTGACCGGATATAAATTCGGGTCGTTCCGGTTACGCAGAACCGATTGTCGTGGGAACGGCTTTTCGAGTTGTTCTCTCCTTGGGCAATCTAAACACGCGTCCGTGCCATCTTATCCTCCGAGATTTTATAAATTTTATCACAGTTTCGTTTTTTGTTAGGATGGGAGCCTGCTTTAGAGGCTTCAAAAAATCGATTTTTTGACGTGATAACGTCTTATAATTCGATTTAACAGGCTGCACGCACGAAAAAATGTGTCGTTACCTTGCTCATTAGTGTTACCTTGCTCATTGTCGTTACCTTGCTCATATGTCGTTACCTTGCTCATTGCCGTTACCTTGAATGAACTGCAAGCGAAAGCGCGGAACGAACGACAAAGCAAACAAAGCAAACGAACGGCAACGTTCGACATCTTGCTCTCTCCTACTTAAGTGAGCGTATATGTGTATGTACATATATGCGCAAATATACATATATAAATTCACGTATTTGTATTTGCATATGGCTTCTTATTGATTATTATTAATTTGATTTACTTGAAGAATTTAAAATAAAACCAAGTTTGTTAATAATACCTGTTGTTTTAATGTTATTATTATTTTTTTTATTTGACGTGATTATGTTATGATATGTTATGTTATGTTATGTTATGTGATGTTATGTTATGTTATGTTATGTTATGTTATGGTATATTATGTTATGTTATGTTATGTTATGTTATGTTATGTTATGTTATGTTATGTTATGTTATGTTATGTTATGTTATGTTATGTTATGTTAAAGTATATTATGTTACGTTAATGTTAACTCATTCTCTATATCCATACAAAATATCTATCAAACAAATAAAATTAAAATTTTCTTTTGAAAAATGCAACCATTCAATTAGTATTTTCTTATGACGTTATCACGTTAAACTATCGTCAGTAAACCGACTTTACAGACAACCTCTTTTTTTTGCATAAATGTCTTCCCAAACTATCCAAGAATGTGTCCTCAAAATGTCAGAAGCAAATTCAAAATATTTTCGGAGTTACAGAAGAAATTGTGAGCAAGCGTCGAGCAGGTATACGAGCGGCCGGATGGCTCGAAGTGCGAATTCTCGGTTTTTTATTTTTGCGATTTTTCCTAATTGGCGGGAAAGATAGGGAAAAAGTTAAACGTCCTATCGAAACGAGATAACATTGATTGTATTCGGAATTAAATTCTCTTCTAGTTGAACCTAAAAAACCTTAAGAAAGTTATGATTAACCCACTTTTTAAACAATTTAAAGTGAATTTGTTTTTCCAAAAAAATTATTTTTTTTTTTAATTAGAGAAAAATTGTTGAATTTCTCACTTTTTGTTTAATTTTCTTGGTTTAACTAGAAGCTATACTATACCAAAATAAAAACTTTTTGGGTTTTTGATTTCAGATTAAAATTGCGACCTGCATCTTTCCTGCCGCACGACGCATGCACACTCGAGGCGCTTCGGCAAAATGCTTGTACCAGGCATAATATGACATAATATTTGAATGAAAAAAATTTGAGAAGACTGTAGGGTTATTCAATAGGTGCGCTTCAACTTTTTTCCGATAGGGAGGGCGAACGACGCAATATTTTTTTTTTCGCTTGTCATTTGTAAACTTCATTAGTATACATTTCATCATGGAACGCTACACACTTGAGCAACGATTGCAAATCGTGCAAATTTTTTATGAAAATAATCGTTCTGTTGCTGCAACTTTAAGAGCATTACGGCCATTTTACGGTCCATTTAACAAGCCGTCCCGTTTTGGAGTTATGTGAAGTCAATTGTCTACAGTCACAAGTCGGCGACGATTTGTGAGCTCAGAGCCAATATTGAACGCGAAATTGCTGGAATTTCGGCCGATTTATGCAAAAGAGTGGTCGAAAATTGGGTTCAACGATTGGACTTCGTAAAACGTGCACGCGGTGGTCATGCAAAAGAAATCGAATTTCATACTTAAATGTATATGTTCAAACTCGATAATAAAAAAAAAAATTAGTTAAAAAAGTCAAACCGTTTGTGTTTTATTCAAAAAAGTTCAAAAGTTGAAGCGCTCTTACTGAAAAACCCTATATATAACAATAAAACCAGAAAGTTTCGTTTCAATCGAATATTTCTTTCCTTCCCAAAAAAATCGATTTTTTAAGCCTCTAAAGCAGGCTCCCCCCTTACTAGTTTCAGCTCATGTTTATGACTAATTCGATAGGTACCGTCTTGCAGTCTTAAAGGTCCGAATATTTTTCGTCATATTTTTCTTTCAAATACCGAATTCAATCTAAATAGTTTTTTATAGTAGAGATCAGAGCTCCTCGTTTGGGCAGGCAATAGCAGCTCAAAATGCAGTGCAAGTTTCTTAAGGGATTATATACAGTTAGCAGGCCGAAAACAAGCGAATTTTCCAGAATTTTTTCTGAGAAAACTTTTAAATTTATTGATCTAAAAATTTGTATACATATTTTAACTGTATTTTAAGACTTAGTATTAGTAATTTATCTTAATTAGTATTAGTATTTATCTGAAAATACGCTACAGCTGATCGCCGGAAGCTCCGCTCAAAAAAGACGTTTTGCGGTTACCACTATATCTCTAAACTGGATCCTCTGAAATTAAAAAGCCAAGCAGATTTCGTTTAAGTAATGTTAAGACTAGTAACTAATCGACGGAATAAGAAAAATCATTTTTTTTTTACAAAATGGCGGTTTCTCAAAAAAAAAAAAATCGATTTTTTACCAAAATTTCGGCCTTAAATTGTTTATAAAAAGAATGTTATCGGTGAGAAAAAATCTTCGATTAATTACTAAAAACTATATTTAAGAAGCTCGTGTTGAAATTTGAGACTAATAGGTTTAGCCGTTTTTGAGTAATGTTGGTCACCGACTTTGAAAACACCATTTTTGAGAAAAACGCGTTTAAAGTTTGAAAAGCACTTTACATAGGATAAATTTTTTTTCTTTAACTTATATGGAGTTGTCTATTCCAGGACCATATAATACACCCCCATCCGCTTTGACAGTTTCTAATAACTCGAGCAGATGCTGTCTGCGGGCCAATCTTCCATCTCGGGTGCTCTCACGCGCTCTGAGATCGGAAATGGGACAGCGCTGCGGCCTTGTGCTTTCAAACACTTTAAAACGCCTTTTCAAATTTGCGTGTTACTTCGAAAATATTCACCGGAAAGATATTAAACTTTCTGTGTGCATTCTTAAATAAATATATGTACACTAGCGTACCCTCGCCCGCTTCGCTAGACGATAAATTCAATGATTTGCTGAAAGAGAATAAAATTAATACGAAACAAAGCAAATTCTTTGATACAATTTCATTCGAACTTTATTGTAACACTTTTTGGTAGACAACGTTTTTGGTTTTTTCATCTTTCGCGTGAATAATGACGATGGTTTGCCAACTCGTGAGCAAGCTACATACAATTGCCCATGAGAAAAAATTGGGTATTCTAAATTAATGCCGCACATTTGTAGAGACTGTCCTTGCGCCTTATTAATTCTCATAGCGAAGGCAAGGCGAATAGGGAACTGCAAACGTTTGAAATCGAATGGTAAATCCGCCGGAATCAGTGGAATTCAGGGTATCAAAATGTCTTCTCCTTTGTACTTCCCTTTCAAAATTGTTGCTTCGATAACGTTACCCATTAGCTTCTTCACAGCGAGTCTGGTACCGTTGCAAAGTCGGGGCACATTACTTTTGCGCAGCTTAATAATCGGTGCTCCAATTTTTAATCGTAAATTATGAGGTGGTAAGCCTGGCAAATCGAGTGAGTTTAAGAATTCAGTTGGATAATTTACGACCTCATCTTGATCAGTAATAGTGTCCATTGACTTATACGCAACTATGTCACCAGGTATTTGATCTAAAATAGCTGAATTTATATCATTGACGTCCTTATTTTTCCCAACTAAAATTGCTCTTTCGCTGAGTCAATCATGGTTTTTGTAATGTTGAACTATGTTTGGAAATACACTCTGTATCAATGCCTCTTTAGACTGTGCAAAAGTGCAGAAATTGTTAGGCAATGTTATCATTCCTGTTGTTTTTGAAAAAAGGTTTATTTTTTTTGGTTAAAAAGTGTTTTTTGAAGTTTTGAAAAACACTTCGCTCTAACAAATTTCTTCTCAGTTAATTGCTGAAAATTAAGTATTTTGAAAAAACTATTTTTTTTTTAATTTAACGTTTTTGAGAAAATTTTGTTCTTGAAAAAATTTCATACTTTTGTAAAAGTTTAAATTGATTTGTTAAAAAAGATTTTTTTCCGCTTTGAAAAACACCACCTCGAAAAAATGTATTCTCTATTAATAGTGGAATATGAAATGCTTTGAAAACACCTTTTTTTTTAATTTTGTTTGGTTTTCAGAAAATTTTGTTTTGAAAAAATTGCATACCTTTGAAAAAGTTTTATTTTATTTTATTTGTTTAAAATTTTTGAAATTTTTTTTTTTTGTAATTTTAGAAAAACACTCTTCGAAGAAATTTCTTTTATTTTTTTGAGGAAAATTTGGTTTTGAAAAAATTTCATGCTTTCGAAATTTTTTTATTTTACTTTATTTCTTCAAAATTTTTGAAAACAATTTTTTTTATAATTTTCGAAAAACACCCCTTTGAAAAAATGTTTTCTATGTGTCATAGTGGTATTCCATTAACTTTTAGGATTCTAGTCAAATACTTACAAATATCTACGCTTTCACAAATAGCAACAATAAACAAATTTCCTCAAAACCAAAAAATGTACTTTTTTTCTAAAAAAATTCTAAACAAACAACGTAATAAATTTAGAATTTTGTGTTCACGAAAAAACAGTATTGTTTTTATTGTATTAACTGAAAACCAAAATGTTGCAAAAAATCAAAACAAAACTAAATTATTTTTTGTGTTCATTTGGTCCATATATTCCATAAAAAGTTGATATGGTAAATAATATGCAGGGTCTGATACACGCAAATTTCCATTGACCATTATAGTGACAAAATTATCGATCACCAATTCCAACAGGATTTCAAAATCAGAGTTGGAATGAGTTGTTGTGTGGTGTACTTCTGAAAAAATGAGAAATAAACAAAATAAATCTAAAAATTCGAATTCTAACTTTATCTTGTGTATGTTCTTATTACCTTTGAATTTTTCCAATGAAGCACCATTCATTTTAAATTTTCCAAGAATTTTTTTATCATTTCGCGTTTCTTTCCTTTTTCATTCGATTCCAACATTTGTTCATAGCCGAAAACATCATTTGCAAACGCATTCATTTCCATATAGAATTTTTCAAAGAAAGCATTGCTCAATTGAATTGAAACATTATTTTCATAAATACTTAGGACCTTAACTAATGCACCTTGGTACATACCTAACGCAGATATTCATCGCGACCTTGACATCGATACTATTGATGAAACAATACAGAGCGCTAGCAGAAGACACATAAATATACTATTAACGCATACAAATCCTATGATGAGAAGACTACCAAATAAAGAAAAATCTACCCAAAGTCAGCTTAACCGTCAAACACCAACAGATCTTGCAAAATCCTTGTAATCAATTGTCAACTAATCGTATATGTCATTGTTTGTTAACCACTTGTTTTTAAATAATGTGTATGTATATATTTCTTCTAAATGAGCTTGGGGGCATTGGCCCTTCAATATCACTCTCATTCCATCTTTTTGTAAATCAAATTACTTATTGTCTAACGACAGGTGTAATATTTTATGGAAGAAATAAAAAAAAAAAAAAAATTTCATTCGAATCATTTGAAATTTCTGTATACAATAACGAAAAATTCAAAAAAAGTTGTACACATAAAATGAATGTCGATTCGAAACTTACTTTAATCTAAGAATCGAGCAAGTTTTGTTTTGTACAATATTTTGATTTTTTCTTTTTTTTATATGAAGAAAATATTTAAAAGAAATTTTTTTTTGCTAAAAACCTTCGCCTAGTGGATCCCTATAATATGAAAAAAGAACGAATAAATTAGCCTCGTATCGGCCCAAAAAAATGCGTACAAACGAACATCATTTCATTTTTATATATATAGATAGATAGATAGAAGAAGATAGATTAAGAAAAAAAAAAATCGATTTTTTGAAAATTCTAACTGTATATAACCCCTAAGTTACTAATAAATATGCATACATCGTTGCGTCCTTGGCATCTCGTATTACTCGACAAAGTTCAGCGGCATCACTATTTTTTATTCCAGTAACAGCATACATTTATAGTGCCACGGAAATTGGTTTAGTAAAAGTATGTGCAATTAAGTGGTGGTGATCTCTTAGATCTCTTCTGCAAATACTTAGCGGAATGCTTCGCTTTAAGGCTCAGAGCGAGCTCACAATGGAGGACTGTCACACATGGACATTCAACCATCTTAGACTCCTACACGGATATACCCAGTGACTGTGATTATCACCCTCGCATTCTCTGCTTCGAAAGGAATTTCCTAATGAAAATCCCTTCTAGACTGGAATGGTTCGAAGAAGATTCAACACCCAACACACCCGTTAAGATCTACACGGACGGATCTAAAATGGACACCGGTGTAAGATCAGGGTTATTTTGCGAAGAGCTTTCTATTAGTGAATCCTTTAAACTACCGGATCCCTGTAGTGTTTTTCAAGCGGAAATAAACGCTATTCATGAAGCCTTAAAGTGGTTAAAGATAAACAGAATATCAACAACAGATATCTGCATTCTATCAGACAGCCAAGCTGCCCTACGAGGCCTGGATGCATTCCAAACAACAACAAGGAGTGTCTTACGTTGTCGCCAATCTCTAAATGGGATGGCCATATCGCATATACCAGGGAATTGTAGGGCTGACCAACTTGCAAGAGAAGATACCTGGCGTTTCCACGGCAGTCGGTTCTACGTTACCGAAACGACCCGGATTTATATCCAAGGACTGTCACTCCAGCAGCATTCCCCGTATGTAAGTATGGGGAATGTTTATGCTGCTACAACAACAAGAAGGTACCTGTATGCCAGACATAAGTAATTTTATGGAGATACCTCTCGCAACTTGTAAGCTTCTCATTAAGGATGCACTAATCAATTCTGTAAATCAAAGATGGATTGGCGTTAACACCTGTGAAATTGCTAGGCAAACATGAATAAGGCTAAATCTAAGTCTGTACGAGAGTATTATAAAATTGCGTAGACTTCAAATTAGGACCTTAGTAGGGGCCCTCCCAGGACATTGTCTCATAGGAAATCACGAAAGGAGATTCGGCGTTTACACGCATGATTTCTGTCGTAGTTGCAGGAATGAGGAGGAGTTGGAAACAATGCAACAACTTTTTTGCACATGCCCAGCTCTAGCCAGAAGCAGGAACCGTTTTTTAAAATCCTACTTTTTAACGAATATAGATAATCTATACATTTTAGGTATCAACAACTTTTTCGCTTTGTCAAAAGCTCAGGATGGTTTAATATGGAGAGAGAAATGTAGCCCAGCCCCCGCGGACCCATTTCGTGGTTGTTGTTGTTGTTGTAGCAGTATCTTTGCCCTGTCAGTGTGTCGTAATCACCGGTCGTCTTCGTCTAGTTCATCTAACGGTAAACCCAGGAAACTAGCTGTTTCGACGGGATGGGTCCAGAGGGAGAGGGGTGTTACATGAGTGGGTTTAATGGGGCATGTGAAAAGGAGGTTAGTGTCGTGCGGGGTGCCTTCACATCTTGGACATATGTTTAGTATGTCGGGGTCGATTCTGGACAGGTAGGAGTATAACCTGCTACAATATCCAGAACGTAATTGTGCCAAGGTTACGCGGGACTCTCGGGGAAGTTGGAGCTCTTCGTCAGCGATTGGTGGTGGTTGGACTCCGATAACGGCATTCAGGGGTCCGGGGGTTAAGAAGGTGGTAAGAGTCTCCGGATGAATGTCGTTTATGGCTTGTCTGTACACTCGTCCGCGTAGTTGAGGAAGTGCCTCCTGATGTACCTGGGAGGTGGCTCAAGCTCGAGCAGGTGTCTGCATGGGTGAAGCCTTCGGTAACACCCTAGCAGAAACTGCTTACTGAGCAGTTTCTTATGCTCCTTAACACACAGCATTTCGGCCTCATTATGCAGATGTTGTATAGGTGACATCAGAAAGCATCCTGTCACGGTCTTTAAAGCAGTGTTTTGGTAGGTCTGGAGCTTCGTCCACTGTGAATCACTGGTTCCACGCGACTACACAGGCGCAGCATAGTTAAGAACCGGCCTATTGCTTTAAAAGTCGACAGCAACATTTCCTTGTCTTTGCCCCAAGTGCTGCCGGCGAGCGACTTGAGAACCTTGTTGCGATTCTGTACTTAAGTTGCAATAGCGGTGGTACGAGTATGCGCTGAGAAGGAGAGCAAGCTGTCAAAGGTAACTCCCAAAATTTGTCGGAATTTGTGTATCATCGACTTTCACCTGGAGTTGTAGCTTAACTTCCTTTGTCCAGGTGGTGAAAAGGGTCGCTGTGGATTTAGTGGGGGAAAGTTGTAAGTTCCTCGTAGTGAAGAAGCGAGAAAGGCTGGCGAGGTAGTCGTTTACCTTGGAGCATAGGCCACCAATGTCATTGCCCGACCCATATCGTGGTCTAAGTGGCATTGTGGGTTCCCATGTGCGATGCGGCTGCCAAACCTAACCTAACCTAAAAGTGGTGGTGATAAATTAAACAATATTTGATGTTTTATTAAAACAAAACTTTTTTATTTTACCTTACATGTGAAATCATAAAACGTTTCGTTTCCTCGTCATAATAATAATAATAATAATAATAGTAATATTAATGTCTGTATAATATTTTTGATGCATATATTAATATTTATGTAGTATTTATTTTATATAACTATATCTGCAAGTAACTAATTTATATATATGTATATATATATAGATATTACCTAGCTTTCTTCTTCATTATTATTTTTAATTTATGCAATAGTTCACTTGCTCCTTTGTTTTATATCCCACACACTGCACTTAAATGTTACACAATATTTCGCCTTATATATTTTTAAGTACATTAGCGCTTTTTATTTATTAGCTGATCTTGCTTAAACTAAGTTAAAGAAATTACAATAAAATGTTTAAAATAAGCGCAACGGACAAACAATAATTAAAGGAGGCCAAAAAAAAAGAACAAAAATTTTAGCAAACATTGTATAAATTAGCTTTAGTGATAGCCGCAAAATAAAGCCGCTAGTTATGGTAAAATCGGCACGTACATTAAAAAAGGGTAAACGCTATGTGCCTTTAACTTTAAAACACTATTTCACACATAAGCAAACCGTTTTTTGTTTAACCTTTAGCACATACTAATATACATAACTATAAATACACAAGTAGCATATCAGCCTAATTGCAGGGTGCCTACTAAATTTCAATAATAAAACCAGTTACAGATTTAAGTGTTTTTGCTTTTCTCTCTCTCTCTGTTCTGCACAAAAAAATCAACCGAGCGCATACATATTACAATAACTTTGCCAAATAACAGTTAATATTCACTTTATTCACTAACAAAAGCTTGCAAATATAACACGATAGCATGAATTTCTCCATTACCAACATTATTTATTATCTTAATACACCACACAGATATTTTGCCAATCAATACACATTGTAAAAGAATAGTAAAGTGAGTACGAAGCGCTAAGCGTACAACAACAGACAATTCGCAGTTTCCCAACAAAAGTGTCTTATGTTCGCGCACACTGCATTTTATTTAGTTTTTTTTTCATGTGAGAACAAGAATGTAGGTTTGGACTTATAATATTTATTATTATTATCATTTCTATATTTTTTAATCGTTTTTTTTTTTGTTTTTTGTTTGCTTTTTCATACGCTTAATACATAATACAGTTATATGGGAGGTGCCATGTATATTTTACAAATTTCACATGAGCGTGTAATGATTATGGACATGGATTTGATTGACTATCTTGCATCGTATATCCTTTGTAAACATTGAAAATGGAGTGTACGTGTGTTTTTGTTTGAATACACGCAAATTTATCAGTTAAACTGTGTGTGTGTGTGTTACCGAATGCTTCGTTAATGTATATTACAAAATATATATTTATAAAGAATATATAGTTTGTGTAGTTTACGAAGAACACATGTATACCATACTTGTATGAAAGGAGAACAAGGAGAGAAAAGGAGGGAACAAAGGGAGGGATATAGTTTTTGTTTTTCTCAGTGTTTTGTTAGTTGCCAGTTTCGATCTTTTTGTGTTTCCTGCTTAAACGCTCTATTAACATTGCATATGCTTATACTGCAAATTTCATTATTTATATTTTGATTCAATCCTATTCGGGTGCAGTGTCGGGGAATCCGCTAACTTCTGTTTGCTCCGCCACGGGTTGCCCATCGACAACATATGATATGCGTAACCTCATACGAAGGGTAGCCTGAAAAAGGTGACAACGCTTATTAATGAGTTGTGCAAGTGTTTTAATTTGTTGTGATTTTTACGCACATTGGACGTACTAACAACACGCATCTCTTGCGTTATAACACCACCTGGCGGTAAGACCGACCCAGAAGGCGATATCATTTGTAGCGTGAATACTCTAGGAACTGCGGCCTGTAAAATAAATGTAAAATAGTAAAAGAAGATTTCGGAAATGCAATATTGTTTAGGTAAATATTTTGGTAGAATAGCAAGCCTAAATGTATGCTATACCGGCAGCAATTTATATATTAGTTTGGGGAAAAAGAAATCCATTATTTTCTCGATCTTCAACAAATATTTCAACTCAAAAACTTTAATTTTTTTCTTTTGAAATTTGTATAGAGGACCATAAAATATATTTCTGTAAGCAAAATTTGCTGGACATTGAGAATGGGATTTCTTCTTCGCAGACTGATAAGGATGGGCTGTCCGTAATTTTTCTTAAAAACTGCCCGGCTATTGTTTTTCCTCTCAAATTAGTTTTTAATAAATCTCTATCTTCGAGAGTTTTTATCAACGATTGGAAAATCACAACTATCACCCATATTTCCAAGAGTGGCAAAAAGAATGATGTGTGCAACTACAGGCCGATCTCGAAGCTTTCTACTATTTCTAAACTTTTCGAAGGAATTGTAAAAGAAAAAAATGTATTTTGCAACTAAGAGCTTAAGGGGTAACACCACTGTAGAAATTTCAAAAAATTGATTTTTTTTTTATAAGCTTAAAAAATTCTTTGAACCTTTTAAAATACAGAACAAAAAGTTTTATACGTTACCGAAGTCTATTTCATAAATATTTTAAGCTTTTAACCAAGCGTTAGTGACTGCTACCTAACGATTTCTCCAAATTTCCAAACTTTAAACGCGTTTTTCTCAAAACACGTTTTCTGAAATTGGCACGCAGCATAACTCAAACAATTTTAAATATTTTTAATCAGGTTTTTCACTACGTCTGTATAATAACCTTCTTAAGAGAAGAGCGTAGGGGATTTTCGATAGATTAATTTAAACGATTGTTATAATTATTTAAGTGCCGTTTTTTTAGTCCAAAATAGAGTTTTTTCCTTCAAATGCTTGCTAATTCCACAAAAATAAATATTTTTTAAATCCCCTACGTGTTTCTCTAGCTATTCTTATCTAGATTAAGAAAAAAAATGTTTCTTTGTTCCAGATTAAAATTTGCACCCTCTGTGCTGCGTGCCGCGGAGCTCCTTCAAGAGAAACCACATTACAAAAATGTCTCCAATGCCGCCATTTTGTAAAATTTTTCGATCAAACTTTGTAGTTTTGTATTTTAGTATATAAGTACTATACAAAAAAATTCTTTAAAAATCGTGTTTATTTTACGCGTGTACAGTGGTGTTACCCCTTAATCTCGCCCAATCAGCATGGATTTATCTCGGGTAGGTCTACAGTTTCCAACCTGGCTGCTTTTGGTGAATACTGCTTTGGAACTTTTGCTGAAGGTTTTCAAGTCGATTGTTTTCATACGGACTTTTCTAAAGCATTTTATAGAGTTTCTCATGCAATTCTATTACGTAAATTAGCCTCGCTTGGTTTCCATTCTGTTTTCTTTCAATGGTTGAAATCTTATTTATCCGATAGACGATGTGTGGTTACGATTGAGGGTGAATGTTCGGAACCTTTCATTGCATCTTCAGGGGTGCCACAAGGCAGTGTTTTAGGGCCTCTTTCCTCCGTTCTATTTATTAACACGTTCACGCCGGCGCTGTTATTCATGGTCTTCGTCCACAGACGGCAACGGTGGTACGCGCTGCCAGATGACGCAATCTTGTGCGGGCCACCGGTGGTACATGCCGTCCCATGAAGCAGACTTGTGCGGGCCACCGGTGGTACACGCCGTCATGAAGGTGTTAATGATATTTGTACCTGTTTTTCATTTGCCAACTTTCTTTTGTATGCTGATGATTTGAAAATATTTTCGGCCATTAGAAAAAATGAGGATGTTCCTATGTTGCAAACGGAAATGAATGCGCTCGTTCGCTGGTGCAGTAACTCTGGCATCTCTCTAAATATTAAGAAATGACTTCATGTCACCTTCGCTAAAACTCAAAATGTTTTCCAGTCATCTTACAGCATTGATACTACTTTACTTCAATCTGTTTATGAATTCAAAGATCTAGGGGTGATCTTTGACTCACATTTTTCTTTCAACAATCACATTAACTTTATTGTGTTCACTTCTTACGTAATCTTAGGTTTTATACGGCGTAATAGCTCGATGTTCTCGGACCCTTACACTCACAAATTACTTTTTACTTCCTTTGTTCGCTCTAGATTAGAATATGCAACTTTTATCTGAAGGCCTTGCCACCAATTTGCAATTGAGAGAATTGGACGTGTATAGAAGGTGTTCCTTAAATATGATCTCAGGTCGTTAAAATTCTCAAATCCTATCCCTTCCTATCATTCCCGTTTGATTTTAATTAAGTTAAAATCTCTTGAGAGTAGAAGGCCTATACTCTCACTGTCTTTTGTATTTAGTGTAATTAAAGGTGAAATGGACTCTGTTCGTCCCTATTACGTTGCATTTACTTTCATATTCCTACTAGACCGTTACGCAATACTTATCCATTTCATCTTTAATTTCTTAATACGAATTATGCGCGTAATGCTCCTATTCCCCGCGCTTTAAGAGAATTCAATGATATCTTGAGTTCTGTTCCGCTTGACTTTTCGGTTTCAAAGAATGAATTTTATAAATTTCTAAACTCTTTTTACTAATTTATTTAATAGTTATAGTAATATAGTAGTAATTTAAGCACATATTAGCTCTAAGTGGTCTGTAACAACAATAATTACGTTTTAGACTTATAATAAACGGAAATAAACGGAATAAAGTGTTTATAAGATAAGTATAAGGTATAGCTCTCTCTCTCCTTTTCCTCTACGTTAAATCTTTTTTCTCTTTCGCGGAACGAAAATGCCTAAAACGTTGCATGGCCCTGAAATTTTACTCTCCATTCCCGCTCGTCCACCGACGCCTACAAAGATTCACTTCAAAAACCATCCTCCTATCATTTGGTATTTCATACATAGAGATTCGAACCTGTGCACCTCCGAATGGTAGTCACGCACCGACCTAGTCGGCTGCGGCGGTCGCTTATATATTAGATTACGGATAGATAGGACGAAACATACGCTTTACATTGGGATATAGACCGCCTCTAGGGTTACATTCAAAACATTTAAAAGCACAATGGGTGCCACATTCGCTAACAATAGAACAAAAATACATTCGAATGCGACTTTTTTCGAAAGTATAAATTGGATTTTGTGCACCGATTCATCACTATGGATGAG
The DNA here is from genome assembly GCF_027943255.1 of Anastrepha obliqua. Lineage (NCBI taxonomy): Eukaryota > Metazoa > Arthropoda > Insecta > Diptera > Tephritidae > Anastrepha > Anastrepha obliqua. The sequence goes on along the minus strand of NC_072893.1, from coordinate 23,558,534 downwards.
ACCTGGATCTATCGCCATGATCCTAAATCAAAATAAGAGGCTAAAAAGTAGTGTGAATCTGTTTTTCATCAAATGAGGCCATAACAGCTGTGGAAGCGCATTTTACAGCCCTTCCAGATTATCTCTTCAGGGCGAGCGTCTTGATGTTGTTTCACAAATGGAGAAACCTACAGTTTCAAGCCGATTCCTAACGGCAGATATTTTTTTATGAGAAAGTTTTTCAGGAATGCCCTCGGAGGTTTGCTATTCTCTGCCGAGGGGCGACCACTATTAGAACAACTTTTTCTTAATTGGATAATTTATAAATGTTGAAATTATTTTGTAAAACAATTCTTGAATCGGCTTCTACCGATCGTTTATCATTTGCACACGAAGCAATGGCTACCTGAAACTTATCGCAAATTTCGACTCACCTGAAAGACGTATTGCTCCAATGTATTGGCTGAATTATTTGTGGTTGTCATAAATATCTGTAAGCAGTCGTTGCTCCTAACCGGCACCAGCTGTACCAGCAAGCCGTTCCTATCCAGCACAGTCAAAGTGGGACCCTGAGGAGGCTATGCAGGAACAAAAACAAAAGCAAAATAGTAATACAAAAATAAATATACATTCCACATATTTACCACAGCAATATTGTTTGGTGGTGCAACATTCGCAATTGGCGCCGCTAACTCGGAAAGTAACGCATTGCCCGAAATAGCGCCAGGCTGCGACAAAATACTGTTCGACCCTAATAGACCACCAACACCGATGCCACTACCAACACCACCACCACCGCCACCTCCATTGCCGCTTAACGACATAATATTCGCCAGATCGTTGCCATTTATCGCTGCGGTCGCCGTTGGTATTGTCGCCGCCGACACACCACCACTCAAGTCCAGGCCAAGCACATTATTCATATTTGTTGCCGTATTGGTGGTACCAGCTGATATATCCAAATCGAGCAAATCAAGTATGGCTTGATTATTTGACGTTTCATTAGCATTCTTCGTATTCTTCTTTTGCACAGCCACAGAATTGGACATATCTGTCGCTGTGGGTGAGCTTAAATCGGCGCCACCCAGCAAATCGAGCAATATATTCTATAGTAAAGTAAAGAAAGTTTATTATAAGTAGGTAGGTAGAAATGGCAGTCGGTCTCTAGACCCATGAGCAAGTTTAGACTTCTTATTTGTATATAGCAAACAATGACTCACCGTATTATCACCCATCGTATTCATATTACTCTCTTTGCCTATTTGTTCATCGCCAATGCCTATGCCATTCTCAATCAAATCCGGACTATTGTCATCGTATGAACCGCTGCTCTCGCCATTCTGCGACGAGATGCGACTGATTTGCATTGGTGGCATTTTTTCTAGCAACGGTGGACGCAAATTTTTATAGGTGCCAAATAATTGTGTAAACTCGACGCCACGCTGCTGCAAATCCACATTCAGATGGCTGCCGAATGAGGTAATCAATGCCTGAATTTCTCTAAAAAAAAAAAACCCAGAAAGAAATGTTAATAATTCGTTGATGATTTCATCTTTAAAATGAAAAAAAAAAAAAAAAAAAAAAAAAAAAAAAAATTAATTAGTTTAGGCGATACGTACTCGACACAATTCTGCAGACGCGTGCTTAGTTTAGCGAGTGACACTAAGGCGTATTGCTTGCTGGTTATTGATACTTGAGCAGAGGTTAAAAACTTATGGTACATGCTAATTAAATCGCTTTCCGATGGACGTTCAAATTCTGTTGAATGTTGAAAGAGAAAAATTGCACATTTATTGAAGATTATTAAATTTAAAACCATGTACGCACCATCTTCGTTGGGACCGTACATAAAAAGATCGCCATATTCGCCAATGGCCCACACGGCTACTTGCAACAGCGGCTGCTTGTCTTCGCAGTGATTTGCCACCTGCAGCGACTCCCAGAAACGATTCGTTATGTATGTCTGCTCAGCCACAGGGCTACTCGAGACCAGCTGTATGGTCGAAGAGACCACATCATCGCGCACATAGTTGCCAGCCTTTTGTAGAACATAAATATAAAATAAGACAACAAATTATTTTGGTAGTAAAATTAAATGCTTAGTTGTAAAACGTCACCACTAACCGCATTCAACACACTCAACTGCGTGTCCAGATGCCATCGCGCATTGGGCGAATAGCGTTCAGCAGCCAAAATCATGCCCGAACTGCATTGCGCTTTGAATTCGGGATCAGCCTTCTCAAGGAACAGCAACAATTCTTTCGTCATTGTACGAATATTTTGTGCATTGATTAGCGCAAACGAGAGTTCCATGGCGCGACGCCTTATCGAGACATCCGGATCTTTCAGGCACTCCAAAATAGTGGTGCGATGACGTTGCACCGCCGACGTATCCGCATGAACTGTACGCAGCAACGTATTCAATGCGACATAACGAATATTCTTGTCGGAATTAAGTAGAAAACGTCCAAGAATGTTAACAGCCAACACACGGAGGCCACCTTCCGAACTGTGTTGAAGATTAAAGCAATTTAAAAAACTCGATCATTTCATTCATTGATAAAAACTGATTTCTATACGTACCGTATATCCATGATGGAGAGTACCGTCTCGTACAGGATAGTGTTGCCGACATTTTTACTTGTCTCCGTATTGGTGGCTACCTGCGCCAAGATATCATTCATTGCCTCCGATGCATCCACATCATTGTGGCCGAGTATGCGCAGCAAACGTAGAATTTTCACCTGCAGAAATGGATCGCTCACACCGCTGACGTCATGCTCCGGTGAGTAGCCGCCCAAAATAAGATTCTTCAGAATGCGTACCAAATTTGGCACAATCTAAATGGAATTTATGGATATTATTTATTAGAAATTAAATTCATTTATATACAGAAAAAAATGTGTTTCTTTTAGGATATCATTGAAGGGAGAAGAGCGAACGAGTATAAGAAAGTGAGAAAAATATTTGAAAAAAGCGCGCAACATGAAAGATTTGCTTAGATTGAGCGGGTGGTGAAAAAAAGTTCGTTAACGTTAATGTCTGTGAGAGCGAGTGTGTGGTGTGTTAATTATACGATTTTTCATGGTGAAAAGATGTTAAATAGAAGCTGTAAGAGAAAAGTAACTCGGGTGAATTTGATAAAGCAGTAGAAAGATCGGCAAGTGGTAGTGGTGTGTAGACAAAATGGCATGACTAGAAACTTATTTTAAAAAACTAGTTTTACGTATGTTTTTATTTTTAAAATAGTAAAGAGTAAGAAACTTTCAAAGCATACTACGCGTAACGAAAACAGCAGTGATTAGTTAAGCAAAGTGTGGCTATTAAAAGTGAGGTTATCAACATTTGTGAAATTTTAAAAAAATGTTATAAAATCAAGTACTTCAACAGGTGAAAACTTTTATTCGAAATATGAAGCGGGGAACAGCCTGAAAATTATATTTTTTTTTCATTGCAATAAAAAAGCCAGTTGAATCGCCCACAAACCAAAGAATAGCACGAGCGAATTTTTGTTTTCTTTATTGTAATTGGAGAGACTGTTTTTTGTATTCGAATGGAAAGCCGAATTTTTGAAATCTTTAGAAAACTTCAAGGTATGCATTCGCATTGATTTTTGAAAAAATTTTATGGCTTGCTTCTTTTTAAGTCAGCGTAATTTGTGTTCCGAACAGTCAAATTTATTTTGTTCACCTAAAATTTGTTTTTTCTAACGCAAAGCAAGTGGAAAGAAATGTACCATATGTACATCTGTGTTTAAAACAACGGGTTAACAAATTTTAACAATTTTCTTTTATAAATTATTTTGTTATATATTACAATTACATTTTTTTTATGTCTTTATAAAATAATAATTGGACAATAATTGGAGCGCGACGGGTTAAGAAATTTTAACAATATTTTTTTTTAAATTTGTTTTTTAATAAATATTTTGTTTTACAATTTTTTTTTTATAAATTAAAAAAAAAAAAAATTGTTTTTATACATTTTTTTTATGAATGTTTTTCTTTTATAATATTTTCATAAATTTGTTTTATAAATTTTAAATTATAATTTATACAGTAGACGTTGCAGGATTTACAAATCTATGTAAAAGTATATCCGAGATACGTATCATATTATGTGGATTCGAGAAAGTACAAATACAAGATGAATTCTAAAGTAAACGCGATTTGTTAAAGAACAACAAAAACAATAAATATTTTTTTTATTAAAAAAAAATACATAAATAAAAAATATTAAAACAAAACAATATTAAAAATATATATATATATATATATATAAATATACATAAAACAAAAAACAATGAAAAAAATAACCAAATTAAAATAAAACAAAAAATAATTTTTATTTCGCCGAAAGTGTTCATTTAATTCCATAATATTTTGACTCAATGAAGCGATTAGAGCGTCTAAAAGTACAACGAATGCGAGTTTTAGATCATCGGCAGAGAGTCCTTCAGAATATAACGGACGACTTCTACGTATCGTAACACACTTTTCTTTCATTGTTAAATTATATCTCCGCACAGATAAAAGTCATACGCACGGAAAGAGCAGTACATATATCTGGCCACTTCAGCAGCACTTCGGACACTTTTATGGCGAGTGATTTTTGCTGTTCAAGAAATAACAACTACATCGATTTCGCACAAACTCAAGCAACAATTGGATTTGCACTTAATCCAATTGTGTACATATATACGTATTGGCGCAGTGGCATGAGCTAATTGTGAGCCTTCTAATCTTAAAATCAAATCAAATTAGTCTTCTTTTTTGACTCCTTTAAGAGATTTTTTAAATTTTAGCTCGTCTGACGCCTTCAGCACTTTGGCATGCGTTTTTCGAAACGTATTCAAAATCACGTCAATTATATTGAGGCCAAATAATTGATGACCTCTTTGGATTTTGAAGTATATTTAACACATGGGTTGAAAAGTCCTGGGCCCAACACCAGAAAACATCAAAGAAATCCACAAAATCGTTTTGAATGATCGAAAAGTGAAGTTTAGTGAGTTAGCTGACATCGTAAAGATATCAAAAGAACGTCTTGGCTTTATATTGCATGAGCATTTGACTATGAGAAAGCTCTGTTCAAAGTGGGTGCAGCGTTTGCTCACTGCTGACCAAAAACAAGAAGTCACAAGACAATCAAAACAATGGGAAAACTACATGAATTGAACTTCGAATTGCTCCCACATCCACTGTATTCGCCAGATTTTACTTCCAGCGACTACTGGCTGTTCAGTCGTAAACAAAAGCTCGCCGGTAAGAAATTTCGCTTGAATGAAGAGGTTATCGCTGAAGCTGAGGCCTATTTTGAGGCAAAAAGAAATCGTTCTACAAAAGAGGTATTGAAATGTTAGAGCGGCTAATTTTGAACAAAAAAAGGCGTTTTCTTTGTTAAGCCCTGGAGTTTTCAGCCCATGCGTTAGTCAGCGTTCAACTTGTGCGTACGCGCTAGAATGGGTCACTTTGTTCTACAAACCAAAATAATGGGCTTTGTTTTGGTGGAAGCATATTCGATTCGTTCGATTGTTTCTATTTTCAAAAATTTGTGTATGTATTATTTTTTAATTTTTTAATAATTCTAAATTAGTTAAACTCGGAGCGAATACATAAATATTTCTATGTTATGCCCTCCAGCTAAAATTTTTTAGCCAAAACACCATCAAAAAATTCCTCGCACCCAGAAACGCCCGGATACAGTTAGGAAGGTAGGTAGAAGCGTCAGTCGGTCTCTAAACCAACTCACTTGGACCGTTGGCGATCCATTGTGATACCACCCCGAATATACTTTCTTCTATAAAATGTGTAAAACAATATTTCAAAATAAAAAACCTCTGCCTCGCGTATAAGGATTAAAAAAAAAAAAATAAAAATAATAAATAAAGATTACAAAAAATAATAACAATAAAAAAGGATAAAAAAAAAAATAAATTATTATTAAAAAAAAAATAAATAAATAAAACTAAATAAAAAAATAAATAAGAATTAAAAAATAAATATATAAATAAATAAAAATAATAAACAAGGATTAAAAAATATAAATAATAATAAATAGGGATTAAAAAAAATAAAATAAATAAATAAGGATTAAAAGAAACTAAAAATAAGGTTTAAAAATAATAATAAATAAGGATTAAAAAATAATAAAATAAGGATTAAAAAACAAAAAATAATATATAAGTATTGAAAAATATATATAATAAATGAGGACTAAAAAAACAAATAATAATAAATAAGGATAAAAAAAAATAAATAAATAAAAATAATAAATAAGGATTAAAAAATATATTAATTAATTAATAAAAAAATAAAAAAAAATAAATATGGATTAAAAAAAAAAAGATAATATTATATTATCTAAATAAATAAAAATAATAAATAAGGATTAAAAAAAAAATAAAATAAAAACAATTAATAGGGATTAAAAACTAAAATTAATAATAGCTTAGGTTAAATGGCTGCCCTCGCTTGGGTACCACTTGGGCAAATATTCAAAATTCGTCCGTTGTGATGCTATACAAATTATTAATAAGAAGCCTCGAAATCTTATAAAACTTTTAACTGATAATATTAACTCGGGGGGAAATCCATTATTTTTGCATAAATGGTTTAAAACTGTTGTTTTATGGTCGATCTTGGGCGATGCTACGACTAGTAACATGCCCGTCAACTTCGATTATTTCTGTGATTTTATCGACATTTTCGACATTATCGACATTTTTTTTAACAACAAAAATGCCTGAGCAGAATCGACTGAAACTACATTGCACTGAATTGGCTGTTACAGTATCGGCACCATAAGCACCATTCGCAATTTCAGCGGTCTGACTTGCATTTTCGCCTACATCAAAGAAAAACTGTAAAATGTACCGATTTTTCTCTTTGTTGACTTGCATTGTTAACACCCTGTAACTCACAACTGAATGGAACAAACAATAAACAGCAAAATGGTTTCTTTAGTGTGAAATGTCAACTTAACAACGGGAATAAACTTTAAATTGTTTGATCGATACCTTACGAGATATCGCTCGCTACAGCCATCTACCGAGAAAATAATGGATTTTTTTTTTGCCCCAAACTAATTTGTATACATTTTCGAAATCATCTTGTATTTCATGGTACTTTTTTCACAGCAGATACATTTACAAATGAACGAAATTACTATTTGTTATATTTCTACACATTAAACTGAAAAAAAAAATCACAAAAAGTCAAATATATTTACGTATAAGGTAATTGCAACACATTACTTTGGTTCAGTTACAAGGCTATGTATGGAAAATAGTTGGGTCTTAATTTAACCATTTAAAAGTCAACTAGAAATTTTTATAAAAAAAATAATAAATTCAAGCTCTAGTGTTCGTATTTTGTTTAAGTGTATACATATATATGTATGTGTGTGTGTGTGTGTGCGTATATGTGATAATTGTACTAAGTATATTCGTGGTGTAAGTGTTCATAACTTTGTCAAGGTCATACCTCTCGATTTCCGCTATCCTGGCAAGCAAATTACAAAAATTTCGGTTTTGGATTTGTATTGTATGCGGGTTTTCAAAAGAGTTAGCGATAAAATATTACAAAAAGTTGTAGTAGTTAATGTTGTAGTTTGGTTTTGATAATTTTTGTTATTTTTTTTTTTTTTAGTGGAGAAAAGCAAGTTAAATATATGTTTAAAATTATATAGCGAAAAATATGTATGTAAAATGTAATGCCTTTAATCAAATGGTATTTAATCGAAGAAAGAAATTTTTCATCAAATGAGACACACAAATTTTCAAAAATCATATGAATGGTTAAAATTAATTTGAAATAAAAAATGGAGTTTGTTTTGAAATCTCCGTTTAAGTTCATAGTGTTAAAGGCCGCTTGGCCTACGACAAGTATTTGTTTGTTTTTTTTTTTTGCGCAAATAGCTTGGCACAGAGCTTACATACATAAATTGTATTTACAAGAGCTTATGTGGGAGACCAAATAAACTGATAAATGGAAGCGAGTTTAGTAGCAAATGCAAATAGGAAAATTTACGTTTTAGGGTTGCAGTTAAAATTTTACTTGTTTTTTTTTTTTACTTTTGAGCCAATAAATAATTTCTTAGTAAGCCAATTTTATTTTGAAGGAAATGGTTAATGTGTCAATGAAGCAGGTGGAAGAGTACATTTGAAGATTTTGATTTTTTTTTTCGCTGTATATCGTAAATGTGTATTTATTTTACAATTGTGTAAGTACAATAATATTGTGGTCAATTCCACTAAAGGTATATATGAGTATGCCTATGCAACATAATCTGTCTTGTTTTTTTTATTTAAGGTACATTTATATTCAGCTACTTCACGCACCCTATTTTAGGCTATTTTATAGTAAAATAAAACTGAGTATTTGTACAATAATATAAAGTGTCTCATGAATACGCTTCCTTTGGCATGAAATGAACTTCAATGTAAATTATCTAGAATAGGCAACTGTAACTGCTTTCCTTGGCAGTAGATAACACACAAGCGTATGCTGTATCCGATCATTTTAATAGAAGGTGAAGTCCAAAATAAACAAGACTGGTGTCATAAAAATTTTTTTGATGGCGCCATCTTTTTAATGAGTTAGTGTAGTGGAAGTTACATCCCTAGCTGACTTCCAGTGAAAGTTTGGTGACATTCGGTTCAGTGGAAGTGAGGTTATTGCGCCTAAAGCGTCAGTATGTTTCATGTATCATCGGTACAAAAATTAAGTCGGTACAAAGAGCTAATATCAATTTTGGTTTTAAAATCGGTGAAACGTTTACCGAAACATTTGAATTGATGAAAACAGTTTATGGCGATGATTGTCTATCTCGTGCCAGAGTTCATGAGTGGTTTACGCGTTTCCACGACAGTCGGTTCTACATACGTTACCGAAACGACTCGGATTTATATCCGGCCAAGGACTGTCACTCCAGCAGCATTCCCCGTATGTAAGTATGGGGAATGTTTGTGCTGCTACAACAACAACAACAGTGGTTTACACGTTCCAGAGATGGTTGTGAGGACATAAATGACAATGAACCTACGGGCCGCCCAAAATCACCGAAAACTCCATCAAAATTGTTCGCAAATTTATCAAAAATAAACCGAAATCATCGTTGAAATTCATGAAATCGGAGTTGAATATCTCCAAACATCGATTTATCGCATTTTAACTGATCATTTGGGCTTACGAAAGGTCTGTGGACGATTCATGCCGCACAAGTTGACTGAGGACCAAAAATTGCTCAGATTTCAACATTCGAAAGACCTCATTAAAGAGGCGAGAAAAGACGAACTTAATTACCAATATTATAACTAGTGATCTTATCACCAACTGGTGTTTTCAACATGAATCTGAAACTAATTAAGCGTCAAAGTGCCGAATGGAAGGCCCCAGACGAGCCAACACCCAAAAAATCGTGTTTGTAGAAGTCAAAAATCAAGTCGATGCTCGCATCCAAGGGAGTTACCCACAAGGAGTTCCTGCCAATGGGCCAAACCGTCAATGCAATTTTCTTTCTTGGCGTTTTGAAGCGTCTGTTGCGTCGCATTCGTCGAATTCGTCCTGAGTACCACGAAGGAGGCAGCCGGCGCTTATTGTACGATAATTCACCATCTCATCGATCTACTCTTGTGACTGAAACACTTTTCGCGCAAAACAGTGTAGCGAGGCCAAAGGGGGCTTATTATTATGAATAAATAAACTCGAAGTCATCAGAACAAAGATCCTGTGATTTCTATTTTAGCTCAGTCTTGTTTATTTTGGACTTCACCTTGTGGGGTCAAGCAAGGTGATACTTTATCCACGTCGGTGTTCAACTTGTAACATACATTTTGCTATAAAGAAGGAAGTAAAAACGGGAAACCTTGTCAGTAGATCAGACCTAACAAACGCGTACGCCGACGACATGCAGATAAATGAAAGTAAAACGAAGTACCTAAGCTTTCGCGATGCGAAAGGAAATGCTAACTGAAAAATATAACTATTGGAAGTTATTGTTTTGCAGGAATTTAGCAATTTAAATACCTCAGTGATTTACTAAAAAACGGCAAAAATATGCACGACCCAGTACAGGACCGAATAGAAATCTTACCAAGTCAAAAGTTCTTACACTGGGTGCAAGCTACGGATTTACCAAGCGGTAATATGCCCCATTCTTATCTATGGATGCGAATCATGTACATCTGCGTGGTGCAGATGAGATGAGCAATGCCTACATATTTTTGAACGTAAAATACTTCGAAAGATCTTCGGACAATTTCGGGAAGTGATGGCACATATTGAATATGGTACAACGACGAACTTTTATCTTTATGCAAAGGAGAAAATGTTATTAAACACATGAAATCCCAAAGAATACGTTGGTTGGGTCATACCGAACGTATGAACAATGACCAATTCAAAAGCACGAGTACGCGTAAAACTGTACTGCCTGGAGCAAGTCATCATTGACCTAAAAAAGATGCACGTAAACGACTAGAAATAGCCGCCAAAAAATTGTGACGCCTGGAAGAAAATTGTGAATGAAGCTAAAGCTCACCCCGAGCTTTAATGCCGCCTGATAATGATAACTCATACCAGCAGCAAGCAAAGAACATCGCTGACAAAAGCCCGCTAAAAGAATACAGCCCCAAAAGATTTAAGTAGCTAATACCTCAGAGATTAACCTAGAAGTACTTAAAGGACGAAAGGAGAAAAGTCATATGCATAACAAAGAATCTACTACTGCTGTAAAGACATCGCAGGTGCCTACACAAGTGCAATGTCAAATAAGCTACAACATCTTGTGCTTACCAAAGAATACGATAGTAATTGTGATAACCACGAAGAGAGGGAAACGTTAGAGCACCTTCTGGGTTTGTACCCTGCGTTAGCTAGAACCAGATTGAAATGCCTAGGAGCTCTACAATATGAGAATTTAGAATGCTTCTCGGGGTTAGAACTTTAAAGGTTACTAAGATTCGCAAAAGACGCAGACGTATTACAAAATGTCTACTACAAAGAAACGCAAAGGTCTAGCTCCATCTGGCAACACTAAGTACCAATAAGTTTAACGTTCCCAAGACAGTCGGTTCTACGTAACCGGAACGACCCGGATTTATATCTAGCCAAGGACTGTCACCTCAGCAGCATTTCCCGTATATGTAAGAGAAATGTTTATGCCGTTACAAAAACAATAACCAATAGGTCTACGTGATGGCTTTCAAGCCAGCCACTCAACCTAACCTATCCTAATTGTGATGAGCAGTAAATTTCGTTTCATTGACAATGATTTTTGAAGATGCAGCTTGGCTTATCTAATTTCAACAAATGCACATAATTTACTTTTCAAGCTGTGGATCCAATTTTAATAGATAATAAAAATTTACTTTTTTATCTGTGGACCTATTTTTGACGGAAAATAGAAATTTACTTTTTTAGCTATGCGCCCATTTTTGATGGCTAATAAATTACATTATAGTGAGTTGGAAATGTATTCATGAGACAACTTTTAAAAAAAATTTCCAATTATATTTTTGTTGTGTAACCCATAATTTAATGCCACTCACCTTCTTGAAATGCATTAAAGTGTCGGCGCTGTTCTCACACATCTCGGTGATGAGGGTTACGCCAGTAATTAATATGCCTATAAAATGAATGTTGTTACTGTAAATACATATTAAAATAGTTGTTTCTAATAAAATTGCATGTATATTGCGCAGTCTAAATTGACGCGGCTTAAAAAGGCATTAATTCAAAGCTAACACAAGCCATGCCATTGCGTGACTCAAGGAGAAACTCAATTTCAAATGCGCAATATTTATGCATATTTAACAGCTTTAAGGTATACCATGATTCTTCTCGCTAAGCAGTGAACGTGTGGCCGGTAAGAAGATTTCCATCAGTTCTGGTACTCGTCGTATAACACGAAAGGCGCACAATGTGGCCTTTTTGCGAATGTAGGTGTTGGGCGACTTCATTAGACGCTCAACCTCGCTAGCCAAATCACGTGCCATTTCGGGCGATGCTATGGCGCCCAGTGTGCACAGCGCCAAACCCACCACAAATTGTGTAGAACTATTTAAATCACTGTAAAAGGCACAAAACGAATGGAATACATGAAATGAAACTAATTAAGTATTTGGAGACCAAAAACAAGAATAAATAAAAAAAAAACAAAAAAAAGCCGAAAGCCGAAAGCACATCAAACTACAAAGCTAATGCCAACTAAGGCCACCAGCCAAGCGCTTTAGGATCAAAAGCAACAAAGCACCAATAAATAAAAACAAAAGCAAAAACGGCGTTTTGTAGCCAAGCAACTGCGGCCAACAAGCCAGCCAAACAGTAACATTTTTCTGTTTGTTTTTGTTTTTGTTGGTGGCAATGACTTTGCTCAACTATTCGACTGCATTTACGCGCGTGCAAGCGAAAGTTCATTTCCGCCAATTTAAATGGCAATAATGGCGGCGACCTAGGTATGGTTGTTGTTGATGTTGTTGTTGTTGTACCTTACCCAGGTATGGCAGTGCACAATGATGCTTACTTTTTGAGGCAATTCGTTATCAGTAGATGCACATCCTGACGTTCGTCCAACAACAGCATGGCACCCAAATAGCCAATGCGTTTGTCGGTGAATCGTGTGCTGGCGGTGAGTTTCAGACATTCCAGCTGTCCGAAATGCGCTGGATAGCCCAACATGTGAATATAGAGCAGCTTCGCAATGTTGCGGCATCTAAAAATGAAAACGAAATTAAAAGAAAACCAGTAAATTAATGTAATTTAAGGTGGAACATAAAAAAAAATGGTTAGGTTCATATATGTATATATGTACATACCCCGATGTAGGCATGCTCTATTAGTTGACTTACCGCCACACCGAATCTTCCTCCCGGAAAGTACTGCGGATGTAGGCACATTCTTTGTTAACTACAGCGCGCTCCTCTGCGGCTGTCCTGGCGGCGCGTATTTGCCGTATGAGATCTCGCAGGCGTGTGGGTGTTGGCATTCTCACTGCATTCGCAAGATTCATTCAAATGCAAATATAAAAGAAACAAAACAAAACACCAAAAAAAAAGCATGAATAATTTGCACAAGAAACAGAGAAATTTTACAAGTCTCTTGGTTCCTCTACTGTGTGTGTGTGTGTGTGTGGGCTAAGTAAGTACATATTTTATGTCAAAGACGCTCCTATCGTGTCTATTCGTGTACGTTAGCAATCTGTTGTGTCTCATGTGTTCGGGTGTGTGTGTGTGTGTGTGTATGTAGGTTGATGCGCTTAAGTACGCTTTAGTGGGTGGTAATGATTTATGAAATTCGCTTAACGTCCGACGAGTGTTAATTGAATAGATCTTTGAATTCTCTATCCTATGCACGCTGTCTCATTCAATTAGATCGAAATATGCATACACACACACATACATCATACGCAAATGTATGTACGTTCCTTCAGGGCGAAAAGCAGAGCTAGTTGTTGTAGTAGTGCCACAGTGGCAGACAGGGTTAAGCTATACAAAAGCCCTCGAATATCTAGTGTAACACGTATAGGCATTTCTAACAATCGCTGCACTCTGTCGGATTCTTTGCATTTTCTTATTGCATTTTGTTGTTGTTATTGTTCGCTATCGATGCACCTACCTCGTTCAACGGCCTCTGTGAATGCTTGGCGTATGGTCGCCATATTAAAGGCTGGATTAAATCTGCAAATGTACAAGAAGATGGCGACAAGCGGAGCGGGCAAGCACCACAGAAAGGAAGAAAGTGATTAGTTCAACATGCAATGGATGTGTGGCTTATATGTATGTAGGTATAAGTACTTGTACAAAACAAATAGGTAAGCTGGCTTTGCGATTGAATTGATTTAGTAAATACAGTAAATGATTAAAAGCAATTTTCTCGGCGCCGTCGCGATAGAATTCATGTACTCGCAGCATTTTAAAAAGGCATAAAATAAAATGCGGCCATTTTATTGGCAAATTTTTTTTTTAATCAAATTTAATTAAATTCACGTTACTCTACCGTAACGACTTTCATTCGATCACGAGCGCCGAGCATACAAAAGGACTAGCCTATTTTATATATAAATATTTTAGAAAGGATATCTTTTTATAGGATAATACACAATAACTTAAGAAAATATAAAAATTAAAAATAAAGCGATATGTAAACGGGTGCCTCATTCGTATCATTATAGAAGCAACCAAGGCGAATCTTTTAAAGGTGGTTCTGTTAAAGAAGCTGGTTTTTTTTTCTTTCGCCGTGTCCATGCGGCTGTCAGCACAGAATAAAACAAGGCGAATTAATTTTTTATACTCTACTTTTCCAATACTTTGCCGTGACAATCAAACGTACAAAACATTGTTGTTGGTCTAGTGCCAGCACCTTTAAAGAATGCGCCTTGGAAGCAACCTTTTTTTTTTTTTTTTTTTTTTTTTTTGTCAGGACAACTAGCAATTGCAGCACTCAGACATTAATTAAGTCCATTGCACGACACTTGAATTCCCTTTTAATTTTCTTTAAATCTACCCGATCTCCGAAGAAATCTTAGTAGATCTTGTGGTGCCAAGGAGCCAAGATAGTCGCTTCTTAACACATCAGCCTAAAACAAAAAGTAAAATACTGGGCCCAAACTCTATTAAATCAGCATTGGAACAACGTAGAGGGTCTTAGACACTCCAAAAAGTTCCTAAGTTTCAATGCTAAAAAAGCTAACACGGCCCTCACGTTAAACAAAAAGAGCATTCGCACTCTCACAGGCGCCCTCACGGGTCACTTCACCTGCAACAAACACTTACATAAATTAGGCATAACTAACACCGGCACCTGCAGATTTTGCTGCGAAGATGAGGAGTCTATAGAACATCTCATCATCGAATGTCCGGGGTTGACGCATAGAAGGAAAAGGTTTTTAAACAAGTTCATGCTTATATCTGAAGACCTTCAATCACTCCCTCAGAAGGAGCTGGTACATTTCATAAGCATACTTAACAGTCAATAGACAGCATAGGGGGCACAATAGATCAATATGGTCGCAGTGCTAAAGGCCCATACCTTAACCCTTTACTACCATTAACACATCAGTACCAAAGACCTCAAACCTGATTCGAACGAAGGCGAGGCAGACGCACAGGAAGTGGTCCGCCGTCTCATCCTCCTCTTCACAAACTGGACAGAGTACACTCACTGAGATGCCCAACCTTTCCATGTGCTTCGCCCACAAAAAGTGGCCCGTCATCAGTCTAACCAGCCGTCTGTACTCCCCTCTGCTTGATGACAGAAGGGTTTGCGACAGTCGATCGGACATGACAGGTAACATCAGTTTAGTCCATCTGCAGCCGCTCTCAGCCTGCCGCTTGTGGGTGGTAGTTACCCATTTGCTAACCGTGGCTGTAATGGTCGCAGAAGGGAGTGGCAGAATGGGCTCTGGGTCAAAAAAGTTGGCCTCAGAGCCCATCTTAGCTAAGGAGTCAGAGGTCTCGTTATCCGCAATACCAAAGTGTCCCGAGATCCACGTTAGCATCAGGCTATTACGTCTACCGACATAGTTCAGCCTGGATTTACAGTACTTGGGTACCCCTGATGTGGTTGGAGGGCTGTCTAAGGCCATAAGCGCAGCTTGGCTGTCGCTGCAGACACATATAGATCTGCCTCTCCCATCGATTTTCCACAACAAAGTTCATAGCTTCTTGAACTGCATACACCTCCGCTTGAAACACAGATGCATGCATTCCAAGAGCAAAGTGCAGTTTTGTCCCGCTGGATTCCACGTAGACCCCAGAGCTGGAGCCATGCTTGGTCGTGGAGCCATCCGTAAAAATGCGAAAACAATGTTTGCCGGGCTCATTTTCTGAGTCTTCCCACAACTGAGCCTCTGGTAGCACTACACTGTATCTCTTCACTGATGGCATGAAGTCAAGGGGCATGGAGAATCGTTGGATCGACGTCCATGCCTTCTCTGTGTTCCAATACCGGACAGGAGCCCATTGTGTTTCAGCCTGGGAAGCAACCTTATGCAATTTTGTACTCACATTTTCACGAATTTACACCTATGTAAATATTCCATAATAAAATAACTTAAGTCGACTCAACACTTTTCTTCTGCCAAGCACCGAATTGCTTGGCTACAATGGGGTATTCAAATGTAATAAAAGCTGAATAAAAATAACTATTACATTTTTTTATGATTTATTAAATATTACATTTCCGGATTTATTGACATAAAAGCAAAAACTGTTCAAGTCAAATAAGTTAACCTTTCAAAAGCCTGCCATATTAAATATTTTAAATTTAACTTATTTGACAGCCCCGGGAGGGGGTCCGGGGTGTTTCTCTAGGATCTGGAGGTAAACTTCGGCGATAGCCTCCTCAATCCACCTCCATTTTTCCTTAGGAATGTTCTCTTCCCCCTCTCCCTTGTCAATGACGGCCAGTATCTCACCGCCGCCTTTTACGACCTCACTGAACGTTGGGTATTTATGGCTACCTATTTTTAGCTTTTTGGCGACCTTTTCTTCTGCTTTCTCTGCAGAACATTGCCTTTTAGGAGTAGCACTCGCCGGTTTTCCCGAGTCGGATATTACTCCCCTTGCCCATACCAACGATTTAGCCTGTTC
The DNA here is from genome assembly GCF_027943255.1 of Anastrepha obliqua. Lineage (NCBI taxonomy): Eukaryota > Metazoa > Arthropoda > Insecta > Diptera > Tephritidae > Anastrepha > Anastrepha obliqua. The sequence goes on along the minus strand of NC_072893.1, from coordinate 23,541,964 downwards.
TTCTGTTAGTTGTTCTGTTGCTACTTCTCCTAGTTTAAATAAGACCCTACTGGCCGCCTTTTTCTCGTAGTAACTTTTTCTTAGAGAGACGGACATGTTTAGCCTGTCTCCCCTGCCCTACAATAGTACTTCGCCTAGAGGTACTAGGCCCTTCTATGGCAACCTGCCGGTTAAACCTGGAAGCAGGTGCCGACCCCCGTCCCCTGAAAGAGGTTGAGGTGAAATAGGGATTGCTCGCCCTAAGCGGAGATGTACCTGTAACTCCTGGTGTTGGTCGCTTGGAGACCGGTTTTCCCAAGCCTCCCCGTCCCGCGCTGCCTACTGTAGTACTCGTACTGGGACCAGCCCTATCGCTCAAGCCCCTCTGTCTCCTATTAATGGCGTTCTGACCACTTGCTCACAGCTGTGGCAGCAGTCGGGTTCACCATCGTCGGCTTTTTGGGAGGACCGGCCTCCTTGTTAGAAACATGTTTATTTAAATTCTTCTCCATTTTTGGTCCCACGAGTGTCGGATAAGGGAGGTCCGCCTGCACAGAGGTCCGTGTGTTCAGGTAAGGCTAGACAGAACCGGAGGTCGCCAGGTATCCGGAGCACTCCGTTCACGACTGGGCTATTTTTGATCTGGGTCCCCAGCCAGGCTGAACCTCGGCACGGGTCGTATTACACCTTGTTCTAACCCAGAGTTTTTTTTCAAGAGGTTTGCTCCTCCGGTTGGCAGAACTTGGTCCTCGTTCAAAAAGGCAGTCCGAACCATAGGAATGGAGTGAACTAGTTTATTACTGGAATGTACGTAAACGAACCCACTGGTGCGAGAATCCGGTAAGTGCGTCGATTCCATGTAGGACGGGGTTCTACCCCCTACGACAACACCGTTCCCCTAGGCATCCCTCCTAGGGCGTTGACCGAGCGGTGCGCATATTGGCTACCATCCTGTAGGGGATGGCGGGTCTCGCTGAACCCGTTAGAGCCGCGCGCGACTGATCCGCACCCCCCCTCTCAATTTTGGGGGGACTAGGATCACCAATGGCAGGGACGCGAGTATAATCGGCAAAGCCGACTCGTCGACCTGTTGTTGACAGGGTCGCACAGGTGTATCAGACCTGTGAACTCCGACCATTGGTCCACTTCACTTGACGCTATAAAATTGCATACTTGAAATTTTTTCAGATATTCTGAGAAAAATATTTGAAATTTGAATGAATATTTGCTGAATTCCTACCAATTTTTTACAAAGTTTGAAACTTTGCTTTATATGGTTTTTGTTGTTGTATAGTATGAACTCTGTTTTTATAAAAGAATAATAGAAATTAAAAAGTAAATTATTGAATAGGCAAAACTAATTAATATATTTTACACACCTCCTTTTGACGTTAACTGCACAAATGTCGTACAAAATACAAAGCTTTTCGCTGAAATACCGTTAGGTATAAAATGATAAGCGACACTACGCCCTAAAAATGTTCTTTACATACCGTTTCGAAATACTATATTGAAAATCTACTTCCAAAGTTTCTGTAATCAGTTTCCTTCGAAAAAATGGTGGATTAACCCAGGTTTTCTAAATCAATGGTAGAGCGGAAATCTTTAATTGCGAGTTTCAAATGCATATGGACATGCCCTAGTAACACATTAATATAGCGAGCCGCTTGATGCAAGATGGACGCCCGCTGCTAACGCCACTAACCTATGGTCAGACGCTACAAGGTTTTAGTTTCGATGCTCGCCATCGAACTTACCGGCTTCAGAAGCCCTACCAGTAGCTACGCTACGCCGGCACCGCTCTCAGAATCACTACACCTACTAAGCCTCCTCATCAGGGCACAAAAGACCATGAGGTGGAATTGCAAACCTCCTCATCGCAGCAAGATAACAATCCCTCGAGGACCGTACTGTCTACTTGGCGTTAAAGAATATTATAAAGGGTGGTTAAATTTCAAGGGCCCATGTTGAATGTGAACCACACCTAAACGTCAATTTTTTTTCTGCATTTCATTCGACATTTTTCAATTTCAGACTAACTCAATTTGAACCATGGAAAGATACACAATCGAGCAACGCGTTAAAGTTTTTCAGGCTTATTATGAAAACGAGCGTTCAATTCAAGATGCATATCGCGCACTTCGAGATTTTTTCGGTCAATTTAATCGTCCAAATGTGCGTACAATCGGAAAAATTGTGCAAAAGTTTGAACAAACCGGGTTTGTAGAAGATGTGAAAACACCAGTGCGTGCTCGCACAGCTCGTACTGCAGAAAATATTGCTGCTGTTCGCGATAGTGTGGTTGAAGAGCCGTCCACCTCAACTCGTCGTCGTGCCCAACAATTGCACCTCTCACGCTCGTCGTTGATGAACATTATGCATAAAGACTTGCATTTACACGCTTACAAGGTGCAATTGACTCAAGAACTAAAGCCTCTTGACCATTTCAAGCGTCGTCAATGGTCAGAATGGTGGCAGGGAATGGCAACAGTGAATGACCAATTTTCGAAGAAAATCATCTTCAGTGATGAGGCACATTTTCACCTCAGTGGATTCGTCAATAAGCAGAATTGCCGCATTTGGGCGAATGATAATCCAAGAGTGGTTGACGAAAAACCAATGCACCCACAAAGAGTGACTCTTTGGTGCGGTTTATGGGTCGGCGGCATCAGTGGGCCGTATTTTTTCCAAAATGAGGACGGTCAGGCAGTTACTGTGAATAGTGTTCGCTATCGTGAGATGATAACGAACTTTTTATGGCCCGATTTGAAAGATATGGATGTGGACGATATGTGGTTTCAACAGGACGGTGCCACTTGTCACACAGCTAACGAAAAATTTGATGGCCGAATAATCTCATGTCGCGGCGATGTCAATTGGCCGCCAAGATCATGTGATTTGACACCGTTGGACTTCTTTCTGAAAGTGTGCGTCGAAAGAAAAGGTGTACGTCGAAAAGCCAGTAACAATTCAAGAGCTAGGGATGAGAAAATTCGGCATAGAACTTCAATTATGCCTCAGCGTCATCGAAAATTTGGACCATTGGATGGAGGTGTGCCACCGAGGCCGCGTCGGCCATTTGGCCGATATTTTGTTCCATACGTAATTGAGCCATACCAATATTACCATAGTAAAGAGAAATGACAATAATTTCCTAAAAAAATTGTATTTTATTCAAAATCAACACCGGCCCTTGAAACTTAACCACTTTATATATATACAGGGTGAACGATATGAAGTGTTACCAACTTCACACTGCTTGTATCTGTAAAACAGCTCATGACATCAACGTCAAAATTATTCTAATGACAGTTGAATATATTTTGTTTATAAGCCACCAAAAGCATTTGCGTCTCAGTTTTGTTGAATTTTTTTTTTCTGTGATGGAATACAAACGTAAGAGTGTGATTGCGTTATATTTGGCTGGAAAATCACAACCAGCCATTGTTCGTGAGCTCAGTCACCTCAAAGTGAATAAAATGTTTGTGTATCGCACTATAAAACATTACAATCATACTGGTAGCATTGCAGAACGCTATGGAGGTGGACCAAACAAAACCGCAACAACGCCAAAAATGGCTCGGAAAGTGAAGACTCGACTTGAACGAAATCCACATCGAAGTGGAAGAGAAATGGACAAAGAACTGAAAATATCGCAAGACAGCGTTCGACGCATATTGAGAAATGAGCTCAAGGTCAAGGCTTACAAGCTCCAAAAAGCACACGATCTTTCACCCCAGCAAAAAAAAGTTCGGTGCGAAAGAGCAAAGGAGTTGTTGCGCTTGCACGAACGTGGCGAATTTCCTAACATTGTGTTTTCTGATGAAAAATATTTCCCAATTGAGCAGTTCATAAACACTCAAAACGATCGTGTTTACTTGACCGAACGCTCATACGAGAATTTGAGCCTACGTATGGCCACTCGAAGCAATTTCCCATCGCAAGTAATGGTTTGGGCCGCAGTGACCGCTGATGGACGCTCTCCAATCGTTTTTATCGTGCCCGGTGTCAAAGTGAATGTGATTTATTATCGTGGAAACGTTTTAGAAGCTGATTTAGAGCCGTGGGCACGCAAACATTTCGGTCGTAGACCATGGACGTTCCAACAGGACTCGGTACCGTCTCAAAAAGCTCGTGTGAACCAAAAATGGTTAAAAAATCATGTTCCACACTTCATTTCGTCCACACAATGGCTTTCGAATTCGCCAGACGCAAATCCGATGGACTATTCCATCTGGTCCATTTTGGAGAGCAAGATGGGGCTAAAAAATATGCCAGTATGGATGCGCTGAAAAAAGCGATTATGCGAGAATGGGCCAAAATACCTCAAGATCACATTCGTGCAGCATGCAACTCATTTTTTGACCGTTTGAAGGCTATAGACAAGGCAAAAGATGGTCATATCGAGCTAAACTGAATATATGTTAAAATTGTAATCATTTTTGAACAATTTTGTCTTTGAAATCAATAAAAACTAATTTTACACAAAAAAGTTATGGTGTTTTGAATAGGTAACACTTCATATCGTTCGCCCTGTATAAGGATAATATCGCAAGAGCCATTCATGAGATATACCGAAATCGTCAACATGGTTTCGGAAAACTGGGTTCACCGCGACTACAAATAATATTAATAAGTTATAACTTTATTAATGAAGCTCAAAAAAATATCTAATTTGTTGTTGATGTTGTTTTTAATTTCGAAGGAAAACTACTTCAAATTTAAATAATAAATGTATTTTAAAGGTGATACAACATTTTCTTTAACGTCAACAGATTTTCAGTCTAACAAATAGTTTCCTTATAGCCCTAAACAATATGAATGCCATCCTCAATTAGTCTTATCTGGGCAATTAAGTAAATTAAGCGTATTTCCTTGTTTAACCAACTACAAGTACAAGTAGTATTTACAATATTTAGCCTTTTTAGTGGTACATTTTAATTTTTAATGGCCTGTTAAATTTCACCGATAGAAACCTTTATACTCTTTCTCCTTACTTTCTCATCAAAACTTGCATTATTTATTTCTATAATTTTAATTTGAACTGAGTTGTATCAACAAGTTGAGAGTTTGAACTGACAAAATACATTCAAATCTCGTTTTTATGCCGTTGGTTTTGAGCCGACGACACAATACTTTTCCTTAGAACTTCAATGAGATTAATCTTATTTATTTATATATTAAACTCGGTCAAAAACCATAAAAGTTCTTACTGACTATTGACAAATAAAACAATAAAGAGAAATAAAACAAAGAAGAGAATTAATTTTTATGTATTGTAAAATCTAATGATATGGTATTCGAGATCTCATTCAATTCACGCAAAGTCCGAGCAATAGGACTTGAAATATCTTGAGGATAAAAAGGGTAAAAGCTTCGTAAAGTTTTCGTTGGAATAAGAACAAAACTAACACTCTATAAAGCTCTCATCACGCCCATCCTAACGCATGGCGCAGAAGCGTGGACGCGTCGCTTAAAGAGTTTAAGAGAAAGATTCTGCGCAAGATTTTTGGACCTTTGCACGTTGATGACGGCGTATATCGCAGACGATGGAACGATGAGCTGTGTGAGCTTTACGCAGACATAGACATAGTGCAGCAAATAAAGATCCAGCGGCTTCGTGAGCTGGAACATGTCGTCCGAATGGTTGCAAGCGCTCCGGCTCTGAAAGTATTCGATGAGATGGTGGCAACAGAGGAAGAGGAAGGCCACCTCTGCGTTGGAAAGATCAGGTGGGGAAGGACTTGGCTTCACTTGGTGTGCCCAACTGACGCCGCTATGTTAAGCTCGGCCAAAATCGCGTAAGCGGTTATCGCACCAATTAGGAAGAAGAAAGTTAATGCGTTGCAAAAGAAACGCACAATCAATACAACCTTAAATTAAATTAAGCACAAAAGAAAGCGACAGAATTGTCTTTCTGCACTCAAGCGAATTAAATCCAATTAATAACAAGCGGGAGCTGTAAGAGGGATATAGGACAGAAAATTTTAGAGATCAAATAAATGAGGCATATTCTTAGGTCGAACAAATGGGGTAAACAGTAATTTCAACGTGTAAGGGTCTGAGAAGTTTGCACTGTTACGTCTTATAAAGCCCAAGATCGAATATGATTTTGAGATAAAATAATTAATATGACTTGAAAATGAAAAATTAGAGTAAAAAATTACTCTTAAAGGGCTCAACAAAGTGAATTGCATAAAATTTAAATGCATAATGAATTATGAATAGATTTACATGCACATTGACAGTTTTGTTTCAATCATGAAGCGTAAATCAATGATAGGAATGAACTTAAATAATTGACATTTTGTACACAAGTTTGATAGAAATAAATACACCATATCAAGGCGCATTCATGAAAGGTGATAGCACTAGACCAACAACAATGCTTTGTACGTTTGATTGTCAAAGCAAAGTATTGAAAAAGTAGAAAACAAAAAATGAATTCGCCTTGATTCATTCTGGGCTGACAGCACCATGGACACAGCGAAAGAAAAAAAAAACAAATCAGCTGATTTGCCGATACCACCTTTAATAAATAATAGATTCGCCTTGCACCATACATATATGAAAATTTTTGCAGATAAATTCACAATTATAAAAGCATCACATATTGACAAGTTTCGAATATTTATTTATTTTTTAAATAAAACATTTAGAAGCGGCATAAATAGCCTTCTATATTAAATCAGGAAAACAATCAGAAACAATAATAGTGGCCAGGCTCTAAAGTATTAACATGCGAACTGAGGAATTATGTTGGACACGAAGTTTTAGTCGGTATACTATACACATCTGAAGGACAGATGAACATATGTATAACAATTCACCTGGATTTTATTTTATTGCCAAGTTGTTGTCCCTATTAAGGGACATACGTCGTCCAGAATTTTCAAAAAAATCATTTTTTTTACAGATTATTATTCTTTTTTATAGTTTTAGGCGTATTTCTGTGGAATTCAATTGTAAAAATTGCCCATAGATAAAAAGTTATGGTAGAAAATGTAACTGCCCGACGAGAGTTTGATGCGCACAGGTAGCTCTCCTTCGTTTGAGGCACTTGAAAGTCTAAACTCGTTTTTCTCGAAACTACTTTTTCTTTATTTATTTATTCATTTATTTATTGTCTTTGAATGGATACATTCTTACAGACTATATTAAGCTAATCTACAATAGTTTAGTAGTTACTAAGAAAAGAACGATTTAAGATGATTGACTAAGATGCCATACGGCCATGTAAAATCAGCACCAGAAGAATTGAAAAACATATTTAAATCTGCACATGCCCTAGGAATCGGAACATTCACCCCATAGTTGGTTCTCGAGAAGCCAATTTTAAAGGTTTCGTACAATCGGTCAATCAATAAACATCGAGAGCGGTACGACAGTACAGGTTCAGAAAAGTTTAAAGATCGGAGCGCAAAACGAAGAAAGACTTTCTGAACTCTCTCAATCCGATTGGACAGACCTATTTGGTACGGTGTCCAAATAACAGCGGCATACTCTAATCTTGATCTAACAAAAGCACAATACAACGTTTTGAGAGTGTATGGATTGGTAAATGCAGAACAATTTCGGCGTACGAATGCTAGCATCGCATAGGTTCGTCTTATGACGTGGTTAACATGGCTAGTGAAATTCAGCTTAGAGTCGAAAATAACGCCTAAGTCTTTAATTTCCTCAACGGATTGCAAATGTAAGCCCCCAATACTATACGAAGTATGCAAAGTATTGTTTGATTTAGCATATTTTACGTGAAAGCATTTGCTTATGTTTTATGAATACTTCCCTGTGGGACACCAGAGGACGCAATAAATGCACGGGATGTCGTATTGTCAACGGCTACAGCGCAGTGCCTGTTGGACAAATATGATTTGATCCACGACAAAAACGTGGAGTGTATACCCAATGACGCAAGCTTCGACAAGAGTATTCGGTGCGATACTTTGTCAAACGCTTTAGAGAAGTCTGTATAAATTGTATCAACTTGAGATCTGTTCTGGAAGGCTGAAATGCAGTAATCATTGAAAATAGACAAATTAGTGACCGTGGAGCGACTTGCAACGAAACCATGCTGGTTGGTAGATATTAGGCCTTTGACAGCAAAATTTAACTTATCATTCACTGTTATCTCAAAAAGTTTTGAGACAGACGAAAGCTTCGAAATCGGTCTGTAATTGCAAAGATACCGGAGGACAACGATTTATTAAATATAATTGTAAGAGGCTCAGCGAGACACAAGCAGTTCTTCAGCAAGATGCACGAAAGGCCATCCGAGTCAGTTTTCGATGTAGGCTTAAGCTTCATAATACCCTTAACGACATCAGTAACAGATAGGCACAATGACCCAAAATTAAGAGGGCAGACTAGAACCGAAGTCTAAGTCGGGTTCAAAATTAGAGCAAAAAAAGTCGGCAAATAAATTGGCAGATTCTATGGCACGGTTTGCATGATAACTCATACAGTTTTTAATAGTTTTTGATGCGGTTTTTTTTTTAATATTTGAAAGAGTTTTCTCTATAGTCTATCGAGCCGGATTTTTAATATTTTTAATAAAAAATGTTATAAACATAAAAAGTGTGACATTTATGACGTAAACGCATTTTTGACGCTGCTGGACGTATGTAACCCTTTAAAAGCCCCTTTATATGTATATATGAGCTTATTCTACTCTTTAACTTTCAATTCCATAAAAACCTACGTCCTGAGATATTACGTTTACGTGAATTTCACCACTTTAAGTAGACAAATTTTTAATTAGCTGGAAGAATTCAGTATTGTGGAAATCAGAGATCTTCTAAATTTATTGAAAAGTTCACACTGGTTTTAGGAGAGATAAGGACAAGCTTCCCACGCGGCATCACTTGGGCTATGAGCCTGAATGTGACCCATAGAGGACAGCCGCTATAACCTAGCTTAACCTAATCTATTATATTACTTTAAGAAAAATTATTGTAATAACAAATTCAAAAGATCGACCATGAAGAATAAAAACTAATTACTGAGAGCCAACTAGTAGTCAAATTTATGAATCAAGGGGACCGGTGATCTAGAAATTTAAAAAAATCGATTTTTTGTTTTTTCGATATTTCGAAAGTTTATAGTATCTTAACACGTTCGCGGACTTTGATGCTACAGCACTCAAATTTTAAAACCAAGTTTTGTTCATTTAGTTTCATGTAACTTTAAGTTTTTGTAATTAATATACATTTCAAAGTAATAACAACTTGATTCAAAGGTGGTATCATATGCCGATGACTTGGTCCTAATGGTCTCAGGTTCCTTCCCATCAGTAATGGCTGAAATTTTGGAAGGTGCACTGGCTACACTCAGTAGATGCGCTGCCAGTTGCGGTCTCAGAGTCAACTCTGACAAAACGGAGTTGATGCTATACACCAGAAAATACAAGTCTTCACCTTTTAAACTTCCAAGACTAAACAACCAGTGTCTTACTCTCTCATCAGAAGTCAAGTATCTTGGTGTAATACTTGACCCCAAGCTCCACTGGAAGCTGCACATAGAAAATCGAGTTAAGAAGGCCAATATAGCCTTCTACGCCTGTAAATCTATGTTCGGCAAAAATGGGGTCTCAAGCCACGTGTCGTACTTTGGATGTACAATTTAGTGGTTCTGCCAATTTTGTCATTTGGTTGCCTAGTTCGGTGGGTAGCTCTTCAGAAGGGCTACAACACCACTAAATTAGAGAGAGTGCAGAGAACTGCATGTGTGGGCATCACTGGTGCTTGTAGAACATATCCCACTGCTGCGCTCAACGTTATTCTGCACTTACTTCCTGTGGATCTGCAGGTTAAATCCATTGCTGCTCAGAGCGCTATTAGGTTGAAGGAAATTGGCCTTTGGAGAAAACTTCCTGTAGGACATAGTAGCATCTTGAAGCAGATCTCCCCTTCCTTCTCTGTCTCGAACGTGCAGGAAACATTTCCCTCATCCGGGTTCCTGGGCACAGGAATATAGAGGGAAATGGAATTGCCGATGAGCTTACCAGGAAGGGGTCGGCAAAACCGGTTCCAGCTGTCCCCTTCTCAGACATCGATATCCCCTTGGCCGTCGTTAAAGAGAAACTACACAATTTCTTTCTACGAAAAGCGCAAGATAGATGGAGGTCTGTCTCATCGTGTGCTATTTCAAAAGCACTATGGCCTCAATACGATAGAAACAGAACGCTTAAGGTGATGGGAATCCCCGCCATTCAATTTCCAAACTCATTGCGGTGTTCACTGGTCACTGGGTGATTGGTACTCATGCGGAGAAGCTTGGAATTCCGTACAACCCCTATTGCAGAAGCTGTGGGTATCCTGCAGAGAAAGACTGTGAAACACTTTCTCTGCAAATGTCCAGCTCTGGCGGCTAGGCGCTTGAGATTCCTTAGCGTGTCCTTTGGGGATGACTTGAAGAAATTCTCCAGCCTAGATCCCTTTTCTCTCCTCCGCTATATCAACAGCACTGGACGGCTGTAGACGGTTTTCTCTCCTCCCTAAATCCTTTCACAGGTAGTGGTCCACATTATGGTATCAAAACGGCACGTAAGTGCTACTTGTAGAGTACCTGGGGTACTCTTGCCATTTTACCTACCTACCTACCTACAATCGATTGATAAAAAAGTTCTGTAAAATTAAACATAAATAAAATAAATAAAAAAAATGTGCCTAACATCGAGGCATTCATTGCTTCATAATCAATATTTTTTAAATAGCCTTTCTTGTAGGCAGCAAATAAATAAAAAAAATTGTTTAAGGGGTTAAGGTAGTCAGAATTAACAAAAATTATATTTTTTTACATTTTCTTAAAGCATAATATCTTAAAAATATTGTGTGAAAATTTGAAGTGAATCCGACAAATGCTTTTCGAGTTATTCAACAATTATCAAAGGGCGCTCGGGCGTTCCGAAGCGTTCGCAAAACTTTAAATGCGTTTTTAAAACTCTAAACTATGTTTTTTGAACTGGTGATCACTGATCACTTAAAAATCGCTTGGTAGATTTCAATAAAATTTATACTGCCTTTGAAAAACACGCAAAACTCATACCTGATCGAAGGATTTTTTTTAACAATTCATTGTCGGTTTTTTTTTCTCGAAAATCTAAAAATTAAATTAATTTTGAAAAAAAAAGCTTCGATCAGGTGCAAGTTTATCTATTAATAAAATTAATTTCTCCTGTCCGATTGGTTTTAGATGAATCTCCAAAGACTTGTGGTAATCACGGCAAGAGACTTCTGGAGAAACGGGCTCCACACAAACAGCGATAACTTTTATAATACATTTTTTTTTTTTGAAATTTTGCTATGTTTTTATTATTGAAAAATAAAGCAAAAAAATTATTGATAATCATCATTTTTTCGGACCTCTGACTACCCCTAACCCCTTAAAACTTAACTTGGCTACACAATTTATAATTTTATTTCAATAATTTTTGCTTAGCAGTGAACTTAAAAATTAAAACTTATTGTATAGAAGTTATTTAACTGTATAAAAAACTAAGAAATTATGCATTAATTTCCCCAACTATTATTAACATAAAAAAATCTACATACGTATGTATGTCTAATAAAAATATAAATGAACTTAAAAGTGTTTCTAAAGGAGAGCATATGATATCTAAGTAGAAGCGCAATTACAAAACAGAATTTACCCGTGTTCGGAATTCATTTTGAGCTGTGATTCACTGATTCAGTTGACTTTAATGGTTATTGTTGCTGTTGCTGTTGCTTTCACAGTTGTTGTTTTTGCATATATTATACTCCAATAGCTGTTGCTATTGCGGGCGTGTTTGTTGTTTGTTATTGTTTTTGGTACTTGGTCGTAGGCACAGACACGCGCTAAAATCTGTTACTGCTACACCATCAGTTTTTCACCCGCCTTTAACTCCACTACTCACCTCTATGCTCTGCTCTGTGCAGAGATCGTTTGTAGTTGAACACAGGAAACACACAACTTTTTTTTATGGATTTTATATTACTATTATTTGATTATCACTGTTTTTCTTTTTGTTACTGTTGAATAGATTAATCCAAGTGTTATTGTTAGTGTGGGGGGTAACAACTGAACTTCAATAGCAATGACGACGAGCAATGCGTACTACAAACGCGCTGCGTCGCTAGTGCCGCTGCCACAATACTACAATGAAAACGTATGGGAGGCTTGGTTAGCTGGCCGCAAAAATGAGACTGTTGGCCTGACTGTATGAGAGTGAGCAACTCAATTCCGATACTCAGCTACAGCCGAAGCGAATATATCATATATTAGTTACGTTGACAAATAAAGCAAAATAATGCAAAGGCTGGGCCTAAGTGACTGAGTGATTAAGCCACGCTTTATAGGCTGATTGCTAACTGTTATGCAGCAAAAACAACAGCAAACGGTTAACAAATTTTCCGATGTCTATCGGATGAGATGCTGAATTTTCGGGAAGCCATGCAGTTATTCAAACAGATAATTAAACTATCTATTATAAATGAAGTGCGAAAATGGTGTCTGTGCATGCGAATTTACAGGTATTTGCTGTTGCTAAGTGTATTTTGTTTAAAAAGTATAATAATTCTATGTAGTCAATGTGCTGTTTTCAGGCTTATTTCACAACTCTAACAAATAATTACAGTATTCATGGTTAATTCAGACCTTGCTGAGATTAATTAGTAAACAAAGAGGTAGAGAGACAAACATCTTTGACTTTGACTAAAGGAGCGAGCGACGCAGTGTCCTAATAGTCATCAATTATTTGTGTGATGTGGCTTAAGAAGCTGAACGCATCTGGCATTCGCACGTAAATTTAATAAATAAAGACAAACTGGATGCCGATGACAGATGGTGCCAATTGAAAGACACGTATGTAGGTATGTACCTACAACTATTTATTGCCCTCAAGCATGACAATTTAGTGGACTAGTACTATATATTCAGTTCCACTGCAGCACACACCACCCTTTTGTTTTCATTCAAAGCCTCATACTGACAAATTACAACGTTGCGGCTATTGATGCTAATTGAGCTAGAAGGCACAATTTTACTAGAAAATGCACTCAAGTACTGAAAATGGGAAATATAAAGCTACTTGTTGTGTAAATTTTCGCCGATGTAACCTCCTTTCGCCATTCTTTAGGCCTTATTTGCACACTGCACACCCTGCACTTACTCCTTGCATTCAATTGTGCATATTTTATATACATCTTTTCACTTTTTTATATGCATTCGTAAGCATTTATATGCAGTGGCGAAGCCCACAACTAATGAAAACTACCAATTTGCAGTTGCAATTGTTACTCGTGCACTAAGCGCAAGTTTAGTGGGTGGGCGGCTGCTTGGCATTTGGCCACACAGGAACGGAAACAGGAATGGTGGCATACAAATGCTCACCAAACAGAAACGTACAGCGAAAAAAAAAGGTAAATCGGTGTTCCTTCCTGAGTTGATATTCCTCCGCTTTGTTTGCGTTTTTCCTGTGCCTCTTGGCCAACACTAATGAACACAAACATGGCCAAAACTAAGCAAAAACCAAACAGCAGACAAATGACAGCTTAGTAAGGTGTGGTGAATGGAATTCGTATGCGTGGTGAATAACAAACTAATATTAGTTGGCATTTAACCCATTTTTTTTAGCTGTTCAAAGGAATATGTGGCCTATAATTATTTTCAAGTAACATTAATAGAAGTTGCTTAATGGAGTAGCACTTCTATGCGGTGTTTTTAGTTGTCAAGCATCAAAAACAATTTTAGGGCTGGAATTTAGAACAATGCCGATCTTGGAATTTCTGGCAAACTATAATGTTTTTTTTAATGAAACTTGGTGGAGATGTTAGTGAGGTGTTAAGGAACACTCTTTATAACTTTAAATTAATCGGGAAATAATAATTTTTTAATTATTTACATTCAAAATGCCCTTGGGAACATCAGTATAATTTGCCACATTACACTCTATATTTTTTAACATTTCACTATAAATCACCAAATATACACTCACACGCGTGTTTGTACCGATTTTTATGCTAATATTCCAATTATATCTATTAAAATTAAATGCAAATTCATTTGCCTATGCAATCACATTCCAATTTTAAGCGCGAACAAGAAGAAGATTGGAATTACAAGAGTATGGTGTTGCCGGATGCCTGCAAATGAAAACAAAAATTAAGTACTTGAGTTTAGTGTTAATGATGGGAATGGGGGTTATTGTGCCTGCTTACTACATACACGCATATGACGTTTTAATTTTGGGTTCAATGGTTTTAACACGGAAAGGAGTTTTACGCAAACATACTGTGGATTGCGTAGCCGGAGTTGGACTGATGAGGGTTATTTTTTTGAAGTGCGGCCGAAGGCCGCCCACGCGAAAAGGAGTTTTACGCAAAAATACTGTGGATTGCGTAGCCGGAGTTGGACTGATGAGGGTTATTTTTTTGAAGTGCGGCCGAAGGCCGCCCACGCGAAAAGGAGTTCTACGCAAAAATACTGTGGATTGCGTAGCCGGAGTTGGACTGATGAGGGTTATTTTTTTGAAGCGCGGCCGAAGGCCGCCCACGCGAAAAGAAGTTCTACGCAAAAATACTGTGGATTGCGTAGCCGGAGTTGGACTGATGAGGGTTATTTTTTTGAAGCGCGGCCGAAGGCCGCCCACGCGAAAAGGAGTTCTACGCAAAAATACTGTGGATTGCGTAGCCGGAGTTGGACTGATGAGGGTTATTTTTTTGAAGCGCGGCCGAAGGCCGTCCACGCGAAAAGGAGTTCTACGCAAAAATACTGTGTTAATTAATTTAATTTAATTTTAATTACTTTATTATTTTTTGTGATACGCTTAATATCATTGTTTTTAAGTTTAAATGAGTTGTATGTTTTTATTTTCAAATTCATTTCTCAACTTTAAATTACAGCAAAAAATACTGCAGTTTTACAATGAACCTTCCACTGAACATCCCTGCGTGCGAACTTCGTTTTCATTTCAGGTGTATGGCAACACCAACTTTTCGCTAAATTATAGAACTTTAACATTAAATTACTTAAAAACTATAAGCCTCCGCAGGTTCTGTTTTCAGTTTTAAGATGGTGATACACCCCTCTATCACCCCCTTTTTACCGTTTTTTCCAAAGCGATCGGCATTATACTAAATTCTAGCCAATTTTAGTTTTATGCGCTAGGCTACTATATTTTGTGCATAATACATTCAGCTTTTGACTTTTAAGATATTAATTTGAAAACAATTATCCTGGTACGTACATCTCGTGTGTAAAAGTTAAGAAATTGAAACAGTAGCCACTTATCAGTTGATTTAATGTAGACGTTCATTTGATTTATAAACTGCTTTCGTCCACGTTGATAAGAATTTCTAGGAAAATGATAAAAGTGGCAAACTGATAAAAATGGAAAAATTTTTAGTTCATAATATCTGTCTAATTTAAATAGACACAATTAGATCTTTGGAATTCGCTTACGCGCTTAGCGTGTAAGGAAGGGAGACATGCATTCCTCTGATACATGAAGTTGGCACTTTTTTATAAACATCTTGTCAATTTAACAAAACGGTTACGGTAAAGTACGAGCATGGTTGTGAACGAAAATGCTTAAAGACATAAGCAGGGCATGTACTTATGCATATATGGGTAAAAGTAGTCATACAGTAGAAGACTAGAACCGTTGGCCGCAGGTGCAAAAGCTAGGCTAGACGCTGCAGTGGCGGCAAAAAATTTCCTTGCAGTCTTTAAAGACAAATCTTTGTACGTTGCACCAGCACAGTGCAGCCTTCAGTGCTCCAGTTGCGCGATCAAATGACTAAAATGGATTTCCATTTCTTGAATGCGTCAACTTTCGTAAAACGCTTTTTTGGTTTTATGCAATATGCTTACATGATATTTCAATTAATTTGCACTTTTTTTTAATCCAAATTCACGTATTTAACCTTTTCAGTTGCGAATCTCTTGACGTTTACGTTTTCCTTTTGCTTGCACACACAATTGTTCACGTTCACTGCTGCTCCTTTACCTACTCTTTTTAACTTGTTTCGTCTTTTCTACGCTTATTTTTTCACAACGCATCAATTTACATTTTCTTCCTTGTGATGTGTTCGGCCGATTTTTATTCACTTATTTTCTACTGGAATGTAGCGTTTATTTCGTAGTTTGCCGCTTACTATTAACTTTTTACGGGTTTTCAACGAATTTACACACAAACAGGTGTGGGGAAAACTAAAAATTAAACAAATAAATTGGATTTTCACAAAATAAAACCACTTTTTTGCTAACCGATGACAAACGACCAACACGACTGACGGAACTTGTCAAGTGGCAACGAACGGGACTAAAAAAGGCGAAACAACGTTGACAGCAAAAAGCGAAATCGATAAAAACGGTGCATTTCGGGATGGTGTATTTTGTAGGGTTACTCATTTGTGAAATTTACACACAGTGGTGCAGGAATTATACAAAGAAAATATTTTAAAATAATTAAATCAGATAATATCGTAATTTTGATAAGAAAATAAAATTTCTTATTGAAATAATTTTTTTTTCATTTAATTATAGACAATAAGTTTTGTCTTTTATACTTTTTTTTAGTAAATAATAATAATAATAAAATTTTAAGGAGTCTTACTCTTGTAAAATGTCCATATTTGAAGAATTTAAGAAATTTAAGGAGGAAGTTAATAATAGGTATATATATATGTACAAATATTTAATTAGTAACCCTATTAGTTCAACAAACATTTCACAAAAGCTTCTATGAATTTTTTTCGCAGAGCAGTAGAGTGCCCCAAATTAGAGTAGATTAGGCGGTTAGAGATACTCAGAGGGTCGAAAAAATGATAAATTTCCATAATTTTGATAGTCAATTGCTTAATTAAAAAAAAAAAAACAAAAACATAGCATTAATACATCATGTTTCGATCCGTTCAATGGGACAAGAGAAATTAGTTTTATTAATAGATAATCTTGTGCTTGATCGGTGTTTTTTTCTTTTCTTTAAAATTAACAATATGCAGGTCTGAGTAAATATTTTTCAGATTTTCGAGAAAAAAAACGACAAATAATTTTTTTTTTAAATTGAAATTAAAAAAATTCAATCAGGCACGAGATTTTTATGTTTTTCAAAAGCAGTATACATTTTATTGAAATCTAGCAAGCGGTTTTTAAGTTACAGGGATCACCAAATCAAAAAACATAGTTTTGCTATCGATTACAAGCGCCCTTTGTTAATTGTTGAATAACTCGAAAAGTATTTGTCGAATTCACCTCAAATTTTCACACAATATTTTTAAGAGGGGAGCCTGGTTTATAAGGACAAAAAAATCAATTTTTTTTTCGTTTTAAGCGATTCCTAATATATTTCAGAATATTCACACAAAGTTACAGAGCCTAATTCTAAATATTTCCGTAGATAAGCCAAGGGTAGGCGAGCGTTAGGTAGTTACGCTGTGACCGGACAGCTATAGTACAAACTTTATCTTCTTTTCTCGACTTTTCATTTTTATGATTTCTTACATGAATGAAAAAAAACTAATGAACCTTTTGAAATGAATCATAGCTTGTTCCCTTCAGTATTAAATTCTCTTCTATTTGAACTAACAAAATAGATAAAAAAAAAAATTTTCAAGATTTTTATACCAAGTTGAAGTGAATTTTTTTTATAGAAAGGCATTTTTTTCTTTAAAACCTCCAAAAAGTTGAAATTTTGGAAATTCTCTCAGTTTTCTTAGTTCATCTAGAATAAAAAATGATGATAATTAGAAATCCATTTGAATTTTTTGCTTTAGATAATAATTACGAGCTGTATCGTGTACGCCAGCTGGAAACTCCAGCGTTGCAGCGCTCTACTAATTTCTATGTTAAACATTTTTTTCAACTTATTTCAACCAGTACAAAAATTTTTTATACTTTTTAAATGTTCATTAAAAGATAGAAAAAACTTTGCAGTGCTAAATTAAATTTTTCCTTTAAAAAAAAACGCAAAGAGATGCAATTTTTAGACCTCATAAACCAGGCTCCCCCTTTAAGACATTATACTTTAAGAAAATGCCAAAAAAATCCACTTTTTTTGAAAATTCTGACTACTCCTAACCTCTTAGGTTGGGTTCGAAATAGGAAGAAGTAGCTCGGCCAAACACCTAACAGAAGTGTACGCGCCAATTATTTATTTTTTTTTTGTTTTTGGGTGAAGTTCGAATCAAGGATGCACTTTAGTTCACGGCACTTAGGCAAATCTGCCTGTACAATAACTACGTTGCTAATCACACCTAAAAGCAATTTGAACAAGGCAGACCATTATTTCGAATATCGTAAATAATAACCATATTTCTATCAGGAATTCATTTGCTACTTACCGCAATATCTTAGAAGTTCTAATGTTACAAGCGATTTTTGCAAAATGTTTTTAATACTTTGAATAAATTCTAAAAAATTCGAGTCTAAAACAGAGCCCATGAAAATTGGTAAACACATTGCTTTTTTTAGTTATGCTAAAATACTTCCAGTCTGAATTATCCATATTAACTTGCAAAAATTAATGATTATGGTGCTTTATCCTTGATAGGTGCTTTAAGTGGAGATCCAAATATGCTATTTTGCAAATGAAGGGCGCTATAGTTTCAAGCAAGGCCTGTACCACCCAACTTGACACACACAGACGAACTTTCAATCGAATTTCTTTGACGATTTCGCTCACTACTTTTATAGAGAAGTGTTAAAAATCGTGGTAATTAAAATAGACAGAGTTGTGTCACTTATTATTAATGTAAAAATATAAGAAAAAAAATGAAAAATCCAATAATAAAAATCGAAAATTGTCAAAAGACTAGTTTTAGGGGTCATATGCAGCTAGAATTTTCAAAAAATCGAGTTTTTTTTTATTTTTTTTTTATTCTTAAGGGGGTGGTAGGGTTTAGCGCTAAAAAAACACTTTTTTTTTGAATTTTTTACAGAAATATGGCTTAAGATACTTTAATAAAATCAGTTGCATGTTATTGTACATCGGCATTCGTCGTAGAATCATCTGAAACTAAAAAAGTCGAATTTTTCAGTTAAAGTAGAGTTCTGCTCCGATCCACTTAAAATTTTGACACAACATTCTTGAAATGATTTACTATAAGATGAGTGAAGAAAAAAAATTTCGATTTTGTGACAGTAAATACAACATAATATATATACAAATTTTTAGAGCAATAAATTTAAAAGTTTTCTCAGAAAAAATTCGCTTTTTTCGGCGTTTTAACTGTATACTTAATATTATGGAGGCATTTCCTAATGCGCAAACTTTAAAAACTTTAAAAGTACCTGAGCACTTACTCTTGAAGTAGGAATGAAAACGGAAAATGTATGAAGGTAGTAAAAGTTAAAAGCCTTTAGACGTTGCAATCTCTGCAAATTTGTAGCAGTTGATTCAACCAGCTGAAAGGTGCCGGCTTTACATTAGAACCCCTTTGAACTGCAAATGGTTTCTTTGAGAAGCTTTTCCATGACATGAATAGCTCTTCGGAAATCGTTATTGCTTGAGGCGCGACCGCTATTAGAAAAAACCTTAGCGTTCCCCCGACAGTCGGTTCTACGTAACCGGAACGCCCCGGATGTATATTCGGCCAGGGACTGTAAGTTCAGCAGCATTTGTATTATATATGTGGGGATTATTTAGGCTGTTACAACAACAGCAGAAAAACATTCTGTATGATTATGATTTTTTTGATTTTTATAACTTTTCACTGATTATAACAACAATGGAGGTCGTGCCCAGATTTTACTGCCGCTATGTCACCCACACAGCTCCCTCGGTGATCTAGCGTAAGTGCACTAGCCTGCCATCCCAGAGGTTGTGGATTCGAATCCCACGGAAAGCACGGTCCTCACACTTTTCCAAAGTTACCTACTTTCCCAGTTTCTAAAAAACAAAAAAAAATCTCATTCCTCAACCCCAAAAACGTATTTTTTCCATCCCTACTCCCGCACAATAGTCAGCGCATTATTTGTATTGTAGCTGCTAAAATAAGCAAAAACAAAGAAAAACACACAGTACACATTGCATCAGTGGCGCCAGCAAGAGGAAGCGGGCAACCGCATTAATAGCGCAGACACACTCAAAGTTTAGCGAAGCCCTCAACCATTTGTGTGATCCTTCTACCAGAAAAATGTGAAACACAGATGGTGCTCAAAGCAGTAAGCAGGCGTTGTTCGTAAGCAACGACAGGTGGGCATTTCCAGCACTTAGAACTGATAGCGGCAGGTTGATCACCTACCCCGTCAGAAATCATAATAGAATAACGAAACCAACGCAACACTAAGTCTTGTCGGGGCCCTATGCTCTCAGGAAAAACAAACAAGGAAAAAAAGAGGTTGTCTGTAAAGTCGGTTTACTGACGATAGTTTAACGTGATAACGTCATAAGAAAATACTGATTGAATGGTTGCATTTTTCAAAAGAAAATTTTAATTTTATTTGTTTGATAGATATTTTGTATGGATATAGAGAATGAGTTAACATTAACATAACATAACATAACATAACATAACATAACATAACATAATATAACATAACATAACATAACATAACATAACATAACATAACATAACATAACATAACATAACATAACATAACATACCATAACATAACATAACATAACATAAAATGCTGTTCAAGCAAGGTAACGACGCATGAGCAAGATAACGACGCATTTTTTGGTGCGTGCAGCCGGCTACATAGAATTATAAGACGTTATTACGTCAAAAAATAATAATAACATTAAAACAACAGGTATTATTAACAAACTTGGTTTTATTTTAAATTCTTCAAGTAAATCAAATTAATAATAATCAATAAGAAGGCATATGCAAATACAAATACGTGAATTTATATATGTACACTAGCAAACCCGACCCGCTTCGCTGGGCAAAGACACGGTGGGTCCACGTTTTGGCATATATTTCGAGACCCTAGTCATCAATAGGTATGAAAATTACCCCACGTTAAAGCACTTATCGACAGCTTTCATTTGATGCCCATATTGCACATCCACAACCAAAGGTTACCCGGGCCCACGTTTTGACCTATATCTCGAGACCCTAGTCACGGAGCGGCATGAAAAATACTCTGAACTAAAGCATTCACCAACAGCTTCCATTTGATACCCATATTGTATATACACATCCGAAGGTTACCCGGGCCCACGTTTTGACCTATATCTCGAGACCCCAGTCACGGAGCGGCATGAGAAATACTCTGTACTAAAGCATTCACCAATAGCTTCCAATTGCTATCCATATTGTACAAACACATTCTAGGGTCCACGTGTTGGTCTCTATCTCGGGACCCTAGTCACGGAGCGGCATGAAAAATACTCTGAACTAAAGCATTCACCAACAGCTTCCATTTGATACCCATATTGTATATACACATCCGAAGGTTACCCGGGTCCACGTTTTGACCTATATCTTGAGACCCCAGTCACGGAGCGGCATGAGAAATACTCTGTACTAAAGCATTCACTAACAGCTTCCAATTGATATCCATATTGTACAAACACATTCTAGGGTCCACGTGTTGGTCTCTATCTCGGGACCCTAGTCACGGAGCGACATGAAAAATACTCTGAACTAAAGCATTCACCAACAGCTTCCATTTGATACCCATATTGTATATACACATCCAAAGGTTACCCGGGCCCACATTTTGACCTATATCTCGAGACCCCAGTCACGGAGCGGCATGAGAAATACTCTGAACTAAAGCATTCACCAATAGCTTCCAATTGCTATCCATATTGTACAAACACATTCTAGGGTCCACGTGTTGGTCTCTATCTCGGGACCCTAGTCACGGAGCGGCATGAAAAATACTCTGAACTAAAGCATTCACCAACAGCTTCCATTTGATACCCATATTGTATATACACATCCGAAGGTTACCCGGGCCCACATTTTGACCTATATCTCGAGACCCCATTCACGAAGCGGCATGAGAAATACTCTGTACTAAAGCATTCACCAATATCTTCCAATTGCTATCCATATTGTACAAACATATTCTAGGGTCCACGTTTTGGTCTCTATCTCGAGACCCTAGTCACGAAGCGGATGGAAATTGTGAATCTAAACCATTCTCGAATCCCATTGAACACACACAAAAAATTTCATCAAAATCGGTTCAGTCGTTTAGGAGGAGTTCAGTGACAAACACACGAACATAAGAAATATATATATAAAGATATGCGCATATACATACACATACATATACGCTCACTTAAGTAGGAGAGAGCAAGATGTCGAACGTTGCCGTTCGTTTGCTTTGTCGTTCGCTCCGCGCTTTCGCTTGCAGTTCATTCAAGGTAACGGCAATGAGCAAGGTAACGACAAATGAGCAAGGTAACGGCAATGAGCAAGGTAACGACACATTTTTTCGTGCGTGCAGCCTGTTAAATCGAATTATAAGACGTTATCACATCAAAAGTGTAGTACACATAACAGAAGTGAAACTTTCAAAACAGACAAAGAAAGAGGGAGAGACCCGATAGAGAATGAGGGAGAGAGAGAGAGAGAAAGAATATATATCTAAATAAATTCACAACATTTGCAGAGAATACAAATAGACAAAATTTACAAAAAAAGGAGAGGGATCGACCGGTGTAGGTAAACGCCGGACACAAACCGTGGCAACAACGCGCACTACTTCGAGCGTTTATCACCCGCACAAGAGCAGCGATTCCAGGATCGCAGCAACGGCACAAATTACCGTAAGGCAATATCAATAAATCCGACGCCGGAATGGATAGCACTTTATAGTACGCACAAGCACTAGCCAGGAAACGGAAATAAACGCCAACAAGTAAGCACCAAAAAAAAAAACGCCAAAAAATTGGGACCAAAAAAGGCCCCCAAATCGTAGGCACCAAGGAAACATAACGCTAAAAAGTAAACACCAAATATATGTTTCCTACAACTTTGCACCAACAAACAAGCGCCACAAAGTAGGCAGTGTTATTTCTCACTAGAAATTAGCAACCACAAGGAAAAACTCAGTAAAAATAGCCGAAAGTGTATCTAAGATTTATATAAAGTATAGCTCTCTCTCTCCTTTTCCTTTACGTTATATCTTTTTTCTCGCTCGCGGAACGAAAAGGCCCAAAACGTTGCATGGCCTTGAAATTTTACTCTCCATTCTCGCTCGTCCATCGACGCCTAAGAAGTTTCACTTCAAAAAAAACAAAAAAAAAAACAATTTCACCTATAAGTACAATTACTTGCGCTGGCTGGTGGTGTACATATAAAGAGATTATAATCTGTGGCTACTTACATATGCACACATATTAGGGCGGGTCGATTTCAAAATCGCTCATTGCTCTGTGAAAATCGTATTCTAGGGATCAAAATAAGAAACTTTGCCGAAGGAACCATACCTCTAAAACGAATTCTGATGTCCCCCAATTTGGGTCGAACGGAAAATCCCACTTTGACCCATTTAGAGTGCTCCAATCAAGTCCAAATGTATGACCGACCCCCACTAACTTCGGACAGCTGATCCACCCATGCCCGTGGCACACCCCCTGGAACTCCCCTGGGGGATTCCCCATACAATCATTTCAAAATATCAGCATTTTTGGCCTTTACATGAGAAAAGAAACTAAAAAGTTCGACCCAAATTGGGGGACATCAGAATTCGTTTTAGAGGTATGGTTCCTTCGGCAAAGTTTCTTATTTTGATCACTAGAATATGATTTTCACAGAGCAATGGGCGTTTTTGTTTTTTGCCTCCCCACAAATCGACCCGGCCTAATATATATATATATTGAAGTTATATAAGTCGAATCTAATTGTCTATCCGAATAATGCCTTTTACCTGCAATCACGATATTTTGATTTTTTTTTTGCGAATTAGACAGTCTCTTTTTGCGCCTAGTGTAGTATACTTTTTTTTCGAAAATATGAACAATTGATTGATTGTAATATTCGTTAGCTTATAGCAAAATATCTATTTATTTAGACATACCTACATGCGTATGTACATATGTATGAGCAGCATATCGTATGAAAAATTACATAGATTTGGTGGGCGTTCACATTCCCATTTCCCTTTGCTTTAACAGCCAATAAGACAATAAGACAAACTACTTATAAATATTTTCTAAAACAGATCAAATAATGCATTAACAATGTTAAGTACCTGCGATTATTTTCAGGCGGCAAAACACTCCAATCTGGTTCGTAATACGGGTACATCGTGGCTCAACTGCAGGAAATTATGAAATTTAATGTCACACACAAAAATTTTTTTAATTTATATTCTACTAAATTGTAATATTTACTTATACTCTTATTTGTTTAACACATATACATATGAACATAACTAGTTTTTGCAATTCACACCATTCACCAAAAATGTACAAGAAACCACGAAAAATTCGATATCACTCACTGACTGTTGCTGATAAGCGGGTAAAACGATGTCGCGATAGTAGCTATTTGTTATCTTAAATATGACTTTTTATATATGTTTGTCTGTTTTTATGTAGGTAATACCGTTTTGATTCCTTCGACGACTTGTTATATTTATTGTTATATATCCACTGAAATGGATGGTTCGGTGCAGCCCTTAGAGAGCAGTATTACAATAATATTTGCACAATAATTTTTAAATGCACTTCGAAAAATGAATCATTTATAGAATATTCAGCATGTTAATCTATTTCATAGAGACATATACCGAAAAACCACTTGTTAACACGTTTGAATTGATGTAACGCTAGCACACCTGTCGATTCCTACTGCATACGATAGCGTCTAATTTATACTGAATAACATTTCAAACCCTAGTGAAATCTACTTCAAGAGTGCACGAGCGCCTATTTAAAGAACGCTCTGCTCTATTAAATGCAAGTTGTGCAGACCGATGAGCTAATTCGCGTTAGCAAGCACCAAAAATTCTGACACATCTCCTACTACCTGCTGCTCTACATTGATATCAAAAGTTTTATGTTATCTGGAAGGCATGTGTGTACATGTAGGTAAATAATGTTAAAATGGCTTGAGAGAGCAAGCAATGGGGAACACTTGAAAAAATAAAACGTACGAATTTAACAAAAGTCACAACATTTTATCAGCTACTCGGTAAAGTATTAATTGGAGTACCAACTGATAAGCAGCAAAGGTAGAGTGGTTGCGCTTGAAGAGGGGTTGACAGTTTGGTTGTATGGAAATATTCTCATAATCTCTTTAAACACCCATCTGCACTCTCTACTTATGGTAATTGTGATTTTGCATTTATTACAAAATGTTTGATTTTATTGTATTAAATTTTAAAATTGTTTGCATTTTTCAATATACTTATTATGACGCCTAAAAACTAAAATTTAGTAAAAGTTATTTTCCATAAGCGAATAACTAAACGTATGTATGTATATGGTATACTTGTAAATACTTATTATAAAAATTTGCACATACAAATTTGCACAAATATGCACAATTTACAGTTTCATATTTTCCATTGTAACAGCTGCATACAAAATACTAAGCGCTCGATCAATCGTTCTCGCGTGGCGGTCTCACTATGGAATGTCGCTTGATTGCTTCAACCAACCATTTAATACCTTCATCGACGCCTTCACTGTAGTGTAATAAGTTGACAAATTCAAAATATTGCCATGGTACTATAAAACCCCATTATTTTTATTGCCTACCCTGTGAGCGCTGACACTGGCATTGTCAAACAATCGCGACGTCCGATTAACGCGCCAGATTGTTGGAAAACAGGTTTGATATCGCGCACGCCCATTACATCGGGCAGATCCTGCTTATTGGCTAAAATTAGTAGTGGCACCCCTGAGAGCAATTCGTTTTTGATCATTTTATCTGCAAGTAATCAAGCACTCATTTTCACTTCACTTTGCATAGTAGAAAATTTGTTATTTTATATTAACCAAAAATCGCCTTCGATTCATCCATGCGTTCGCGATCATTCGAGTCTATCACATAAATTACACCATGCGATTCCTGGTAGTATTTATCCCATAGTGATTGCAACTCTTGCTGGCCTCCTAAGTCCCAGAAATTCAATCGCACACCTGCTACGTCTATTGTGCCAATATTCAAGCCTACCGTTGTTGTGATCTTCGTCGGATTCATACCCTTGTAGTTTTTTGTAAATTTAGTTTTCGCTGCCTCCAGATAAGTCTGCATATAAATGAAATATATTGGTAATAAAAACAACGATAACCGGAGCAACCAAACCGTTTTGCCAGCATTGTCCAGTCCCAAAATTACTACACAGTATTCCTCCTTTTGTGTGAGGTACTTGTAGAAGCCGTGCAATAGAGTATACATTGTATTTGTTAATTATGTTAAAAATGCTCCGCTCAACACTAACAAATCGCAGAATTATTCAATTTTAGGCTGTAATATTAGCTTTAATTCTAATTGAGGCGAAATAAATAAATCTGCCAACCAATAGCAAACACAGCTGATGCTTGTTTTGGCGTATGTTCAGTTAATGCTTTGGTTGGCTTAAGTTCTCTACTGTCGGCAATAGTAGGTGTTGAGTGACTGAATAGGAGTGGATTGGTTAGATTTAGATGCTCCGTATTATATTCTTACCAGATAACACATCTTCTGATTAGCATTATTTACAAAATATTAGCGCTATCTTCAAAATACTTTCCTGCATGGAGAAAAAAATATTTCCACATATCTTATTTAAATTTATAAAAACTAAAACTTCTTACTATTGGAATTGCAAACTCATTAACTAATTAGTATACAGTTATTTTTTTTTATTTGCTCACTACAAATTTTTACTACTTCTTTTGCTATTATTTAAATATTTCACTCAAAAAACTAAACAGTTAAGCATAAAAAATCTGTAATATCAAAATTTGCATCCAAGTGAAACAGGAACTCAGGGGAAGATAATATTGCGCGAGAGTATTTTTGCAGCTCCTCTCAAACTGCAGTTAGAAACGTCGATAAAAATCGATGCACAAAAAATATCAATGTTTTGCCTTGATGCATCGAACATTTTCCACTCAATGTATAAATAGGCGATTGAGTGTTTTTGAAAACTAGCATCTATAGTATCATACATTGGCAGCTATTTAAGTTTTCAATTGTACAAAAACAAAAATAATAAAAAAAAAAATGATTATTTCAATTTTCAAAATTGTGGAAAAGAAAATAACAAAAAAATAATCATTTCAATTTTTAAAATTGTGGATTGTAGTTTTTTATAGAAAAACTTTTGTTTGCAGGTTTGTTATCCACCCTACTTACACAAATTAAGTTTCTTAAATGAAGCAATTTCCTCGAGTAGTTTCAATTTTTAGGTTATATTTTGTGGTCATCCTCCATTATATAAATAATAATTATAAATAAGTAAATAAATAAATAAATAATAAAATAATATCAAACCTAACCTAAACATTATGGGAGAATTTAAAATCTTATAATTTCTATTGTTTTTCGAAAAAATTTTTGACCCGATTCAACAGTCCGTTAGAAACACAATTAGCTCAGTTATAGTAATTAATTAAAAAAAATTGTTAATTTTGCTAATAACTTTTTTATTGTGTGATAATATTTGAAAAATCCTACTCAAATGGAGGTATGCCCTCCGATGCATCGAAAAATATCGATGCGTCGAACCTAAGAAATACATCAATGCAACATTACTGCATATTTGCCATTGAAATCTTTGGCGCCAGTTTTCCACGAAGTGACGTTTGGAGCCTCTAGAAACACCAGCCTGTAAATGTTATTACATTGTTACTGCACGGGATCCATTTTCCATCGTGAGCAGTCTTTGAAAATTTCACTCCAATGATTGGGCGACCAAAGCAAATTTTCAAAAGGGAGATAAAGAAACAAATTCGCTGCAGATGTCATTGCTATAAAAAAAAACTTTCATGAAAATATTAAAAATTGTCAATCATATTCAAATTTAATTTCTTTTGTGCTAAATAATTTTTTTTTTTTTTCAATAGGGCCTCGAGAAGACATTTGTCTTGGGTTGGTTACTTTAATCTATTAGATTTCTGACAGGGTAGGTGATTAGCCTGCCGCTACCAGTCCTAAACTTAGGAAATAAATAAATAATACAATTATCTATTTTTTTACTTTAATCTGAAAAACGACATCTTTCAAATACACAAATCTTCAAATTTTTAGTTTTTGCTAAAGAAAACAAAAAATGAAAAAATTAGCTTTTGCCAAAGAAAACGCAAAAAAAATTGTTTAGCTTTTGCAAAAGAAAAGCAAAAACAATTTTTTGCTTTTGCCAACGAAAACAAAAATTTTTAGCTTTTGGTAATGAAAACAACAAGAACAAAAAAAAAGTTTGCTTTTGCCAAAGAAAACAAAAAAAAAAAATGTTTAGCTTCTGCCAAAGAAAAAACAAATTTCCAGCTTTTGTGAAAGATAACAAAAAAAAAAAGCAAACATTTTATCTTTTGCCAAAGGAAACAAAAAAACATTTAGCTTTTTCGAAAGAAAACAAAAAAAAAAAAATTAGCTTTTGCCAAAGAAAAAATGTTAGATTTAGCGAAAGAAAAAACAATTTTTAGCTTTTGCCAATGAAAACAAAAAGAACAAAAAAAATTTAGCTTTTGCCAAAGAAAACAAAATAAAAAAAAAGAATTTAGCTTTCGCGAAAGAGAACAAAAAAAAAACATTGTTAGCTTTTGCCAAAGAAAAAGAAAATTTTCAGCTTTTGTCAAAGATAACAAAGAAAAAAATGTTAGCTTTTGCCTAAGAAAACAAAAAAAGTGTAGCTTTTGCGAAAGAAAACAAAAAAAAAGTTTTTGTATTTTGCCAATGGAAACAAAAAGAACAAAAAAAATTAGCTTTTGCGAAAGAAAACAAAAAAAAAAAAATTAAGCTTTTGTCAAAGATAACAAAGAAAAAAAAATGTTAGCTTTTGCCTAAGAAAACAAAAAAAATGTTTAGCTCTTGCCAAAGAAAAAAAAAAAATTTCAGCATTTGTCAAAGATAACAAAAAAAATTTTAGCTTTTCCTAAGAAAACAAAAAAAAAAAGAATTTAGGTTTTGTGAAAGAAAACAAAAAAAAATATTTTTAGCTTTTGCCCAAGAAAACAAAAAAAAAAAAATTTGCTTTTGCCAAAGAAAAAACAATTTTTATATTTTGCCAATGAATACAAAAAGAACAAAAAAAAATTAGCTTTTGCCAAAGAAAACAAAAAAAAATTTTAGCTTTTGCCAAAGAAAACAAAAAAAAAAAAGAATATAGCTTTTGCGAAAGAAAACAAAAAAAAAATGTTTAGCTTTTGCCAAAGAAAACAAAACAAAATTTTTAGCTTTTGCCCAAGAAAACAAAAAAAAAATTTTGCTTTTGCGAAAGATAATAAAAAAACAAAATATTTAGCTTTTCCTAAGAAAACAAAAACAAAATTAGCTTTTGCGAAAGAAAACAAAAAAAATTTAGCTTTTGCCAATGAAAGAAAAATTAACAAAAAAAAATTTAGCTTTTGCCAAAGAAAACAAAAAAAAGCATATAGCTTTTGCGAAAGAAAACAAAAAAAATATTTAGCTTTTGCCAAAGAAACAAAATTTTTTTTTCGCGCTTTTGTCAAGAGGTTAACCCTTCGATGTCATTAATTTCAAATTTATGCCAAATAAAGCTAACAGGTTAACCCTTTGAAGTCATTAATTTCAAATTTATACCAAATAACCCTCACAGGTTAACCCTTTGAATTCATTAATTTCAAATTCATGCCAAATAATCCTAACAGGTTAACCCTTTGTAAACGTAAATTTCAAATTTATGTGAACTAAACCTAACAGGTTAACCCTTTGAAGTCATTAATTAAAAACTTACGCGAAATAATCCCAACAGGTTGACCCTTTGAAGTCATTAATTTCAAATTTATACCAAATAACCCTCACAGGTTAACCCTTTGAATTCATTAATTTCAAATTTATGCCAAATAATCCTAACAGGTTCACCCTTTGAAGTCATTAATTTCAAATTATTGCGAAATAAGCCTAAAGAGTTAACCCTTTGAAGTCATTAATTTCAAATTTATGCGAAATAATCCCAACAGGTTGACCCTTTGAAGTCATTAATTTCAAATTTATGCCAAATAATCCTAAATTAACTAATACCCACCTAATCTCACTGCCGAAAATGCCATTGAAATCAATCGATGTGTGTTTGGAATGCCTTTCTTTAGCATTCCTTCTTTTCAAGTTAAGTTTATTTATTTTGTAAATAAAAATAATAGTTTTTACTTAGTTTCGGCATCGATATTCACCAATTTGAAGTTTTAAATACATACATAACTTAGTTTTAAAATTTACTTTACATACTCATAACCTCAAAATCAAACCAGCGCATACATAAATATGTAATAAAATAAAAATATATTTTTTCACATTTATTTGCTAGATTTTGAGGCTTTAAACTTGTTACTTTGAAATTAGTATTTGATGAGATTATAGAAACAATTATTGCCATTTGCAAACAGTTTTCAATCGATTATTGGGGTCTCAAAGAGCTTCTTTTAAATATGCAACAAAATATATTACTAAATTCAATAAATTCACGCACTACGTAATTGCAAAAGCGCTGAACAATCTAAATACGCGCGCTTGATATAAATACATTTTAGGCTATGCTGCGACATTCTATAATGAACTTTTTTACATTTAATACAATTTTCAGTTGATTACAGTCATAATGGTGGATGGCGTGCAATTCATCACGTAAATTATTTAAGCACGTAAATATGTATCACTCAATACAAACGCAATTTATTTCCGAACAAAAGATCACATAGTTTTTGAAAATACTAGAATAATAAGCTATATGTTTTTTTTTTTTTGAAACATAATTCGTGCTAAAAGACAATCGTCAAACCAACAATAATACAAAATGGAATGTGTATGCAAATGTGAATTAAACAAAAAAAAAATCGTATAAGGCGAATATAATCGACGCAAATGATGTAAGTACATTTCATAATGTTAGTACTTTTGACTTACCAAACAAATTTAACTAATTTTTGAAATCGCACAAATTTTTGAAATACCGCACAAAAAGTAAGTTAATAAATTTTTCACACAAATTTACAATTAATGCCATGTTAATGCTATGCTACATCAGAGAAGTTTGTTAATTGAATTTCTTAATCAGCTTAATATTATAATTCTTCGTGTATATGTATGTATATATGTATGGTTTTCCAAAAATTTTATTGTATAATTAAGATATAATTTTACTAATAAACTGAACTCTAATATTTTACTTTATATTACATTAACAAGTTTTACATACACATTTGCCATGCTTTTTCTTTACTTTTACATTTTCGCTATACCATAAACTGGTTTGATTACCGTTTAAACTCTTTGCTAATTTCATAAATTTCGTTAAATTGTCGATATCGTATGTTTACTGTTACATATATTTATATATATATACCCGCGCAAAATATTACTAACATGAATGCAATAAATTATATGCAGTACGATTCTGGCCAAAAGCTTTATTATTATTTTTTTTTTTATTTTAATTTTTCGCTTGTCGTTATATCCTGCTAGCTTTAGTATGTTATTAACGTACATACAAATGCGCATACATGCATGTATGTATTACACATTTGCAGTTATGTAGGTGTATCTGAATGAGTTATGTTTATATGCATGTAAATATTTGTTTAAACCTAATTAGAATTGCACCCAATTTGCATTTGTAGTATTCTGTTGCTGTTGTGCCTGGCCTTGGCCACTGTAATCAGGTACAATAGTAAGTTACTAACATTTTTTTTGAATGAGTCAACGACAAAATTTACCCTGCTGAGGCGTAATCCGTCCATTCGGTGCCTGCACTGCCAGGTGGTTTGTGTGCAGGCGATGTTCCCGGACTTTGTCGCACCGAGCCGCCGGCTCCCGAAGGTGGTGGTGCAATCTTGCCGATGCCACCTGGCGGTGGAGGCAAAATACCAGAAGAAGGTTTAGCTTTGCCAGTGCGTGCAGTGCCCTCAGAACCATCTTTTTTCTATTGCATAAAATATAAAATAAGAGAAGCCACATTAATTTTAATGGTACCAAAGTTGTTTGTGTATTGCGTTAGTGCTCACTGTTATTCGCATGTTAATTTTGATAGTTTCGCCTTCTTTGAAACCCAAATCAAGCTGTTGTTTGGGTTCCGTTTTCTCTTTTTCAATTTGTTCCTGGTTTTTCACCCACTTGAAATGATCCTGCAATGCTACATTTAAGTCGAATGAATCTGAACGATCACCAAAGCCGAGACCCAAAAAGGCGGAGCGGCCTACGGGAGCACAAATATATAATATCTTCTAAAATATAACATATTTTCACATCTGCTTATGTTAACTACCGTTATCGTCCTGCACACGTATTACGAAGTAACGGGAACTGTCTGAAACCGCCTCTATAGCAACACCAGGATATGTATCAATTGGACAATTGGCGAAAAGCGCACCCGTCGTCTTGTCTTCCAGCTTAAGATTGCATGCTGTGCCTTTGGCCACCAAACGCATGCGGCCAGTCCATGTGGGTTCACCAAGATTCCAATCTGCAGCTCTGTGTATAAATAGTAGAAAAAAAAACAACAACATACAACCATTATTTGTAAAGTATTTTAAATATTAAAATGTTTGACTAATTCGAAAAGCACATCAAAGCGGCAAAAGTTTATTTAACGGCCTTGGCGCATTCATATTTCCAATAAAAATTGATAAGATCCTATTCAAACAAGAGATTTGATACGCCGAAAAATCAATTGCTTTTGAACTTGAAACGTAACCTTGCCGAAAAGAAGCTGCGGTTAAGGACAATCAATAAAGCGCTCTCTTTTATTGACCATCTCATCGAATTATTTTAGATATTCGTCACAATTTAATGTAAACTTTGCTATGCTCTCGTTGACGTGGTCCATTGCTAGCAGTAGCAATTTAAATTTTTTTCAACTTAGATTCTTTGTCGTCGTTGCTTGGCAGTGGCAATGAAAAACAAAAAACAATGGCAAGCAAGAAATGGGGAAAACGAACAAATTTTCCACGAACACACTTTTCCCACTGGAGCACCGCCACCGCGAATAGCTTACCTGTAACCTCTGTTGCTGGCGCGTGGTGGGATTTTGTAAATAAATACCTCCGGCTTCACAATCAAAACGCTTTCGTATTCCATTTTTACAAAAAATTACGCTCAAATTTTGTCCAGATAACTTTCCAACTAATTTTTCTGATTTTCGCTTTCTTAGTTGACTCCCCCTTTTTTCTTCGGTTCTCGTTTGTTGGTATTTTGCACAGCACCAGTGTTGCATTGACACAATGACGTAGTTCAAATTTTTGCACTATTTGACTTACTTAAAAAAAATTGTATTTTAATTAATCGAAAATAAAGCAATTTCATAATTATAGGGCTATTCATATATATGTATATATACAGAGCATGTTTATTGCAGCTTGGGGCACTAAATGCTTTAATTTATTTTTATTTATGTAGTTTTTTTTTTCAAACTCAATAAAGAATATAGAAATTTATGAACACAAAAAAATAAAAAAAAATATGTTAATAAAATCCTCCAAACGAGGTTTATTGAGATTAAGGGGACAGATACCTGTAAAATATCAAAAAAAAAATTTTTTTTCATAAAAGTTAATATAATCCTTTAAGAATATGTCAAAAAAAATTTTAGAACGTAAATTTAAGTATTTCTTATATTATAGATCGTCAACCGTGACGACTCTATTCCTTGCGTTCGAGCGCTTGGAGAGGTATAGTTACGTTGTATTCAAACTTTAGACGCGTTTTTCTCAAAACTATATTTTTCAAATTGGCGTACACGATAACTCGAAAAGTTATTGACCGATCTCCCTTAAATTTTGCACACATCTTTTTTATGATATTACTTTCTATGTGAGTTTACGAAAATTTTTCGAAAAAATAATTTTTTCGAAGCAAAAATAGTAGGAAAATTCGACCCAAAATTCATTTTTTTTAAGCATTTTATTCCGCGAATTTTTTTTTGTTTTTTTTTTCATTTGTTTAATTCATATAGGTAAAAGTTATGACATCAATAAACAAAAAAATTTTTAGTTTTTTGTATTCAGGTCACTGACGCCGATGCTACAATGCCCGCCGATTGAGAAGCTCCATTGTGACCTTCCTGGAAGAATTGAGTGTACATTCGACATTTTAAATGATTAAAAAAAAATATAAAAAAAAGTATATTATTTTAATGTATAAATAAACTGTATGCCAATTTTGCAAAAAATATATTGACTTCTTCATTTTAAATAGTTTTAATGACAATCAGGGAAAATATGACCGTTTACAGGTATCTGCCCCCTTAAGTAAATTCTTAATAAAAGTGTAGTTAGGCACAACATAAATGTATAACGGTATCTATGAAAATGTATCCAATGTGGAAGTTGTTAGTAGACGCCCAGCCTGAAATTGAATTTTTTTTTATGAAATCGTGTTAGCTTATATATCTTTAAATTAACAAAACAAAAAAAGTGCGAAAGTGCCGAAAGTGTATCTAAGATATATATATACATATCTCTCTCTCGCTCTCCTTTTCCTCTACGTTACATCTTTTTTCTCTCTCGCGGAACGAAAATGCCCAAAACGTTGCATGGCCTTGCAATTTTACTCTCCATTCTCGCTTGTCCGTCGACGCCTTAGAAGTTTCACTTCAAAAAAACAAAAAATCAATAAATAAGTACAATAAATAAAAACCACTGTTCGCTTGTTTCGCTGTTTTTTTTTACACATGGTAATATGTTTATTTGGCAGTAACTAAAATATATTAAGTGCCAAACGAAAAAAGCACTAAACGATACTTGGTAGTTGTATTTGTTGTAGCAGCAAAAGCATTCCCCACATATGCACGGGGAATGCTGGAGTGACAGTACTTGACCGTATATAAATCCAGGTCATTCTGGTAACGTATGTTAGAACAGACTGTCATGGGATTGCCGAATAGATCGACAACCGTGATAGTTAGCCGACGGGTCCCATTCAATTTCAGTACGAATTCTCAATTGAGAGAGTTTCTATAACCAATTGAAATGAAAAATATACCTCGCTCTTGAGGTGGGACAACACACATTTCGTTCATTATATACGAGTATGTGTGAATGCTTTATAACAAAAACTAGCAAAGTGTTTTGTAATCTATGGAACTTTACCTTTAGCCTTTTTTTAAGGGGTTAGGGGTAGTCAGAGGTCCGAAAAAATGACTATTTCCAATAATTTTTGACGTGATAACGTCTTATAATTCGATTTAGCCGGCTGCACGCACGAAAAAAGTGTCGTTACCTTGCTTATTTGTCGTTACCTTGCTCATTAGTGTTACCTTGCTCATTTGTCGTTACCTTGTTTATTTGGCGTTACCTTGCTCATTTGTCGTTACCTTGCTCATTGCCGTTACCTTGAATGAACTGCAAGCGAAAGCGCGGAACGAACGACAAAGCAAACAAAGCAAACGAACGGCAACGTTCGACATCTTGCTCTCTCCTACTTAAGTGAGCGTATATGTGTATGTATATGCGCATATGTACATATATAAATTCACGTATTTGTATTTGCATATGCCTTCTTATTGATTATTATTAATTTGATTTACTTGAAGAATTTAAAATAAAACCAAGTTTATTAATAATACCTGTTGTTTTAATGTTATTATTATTTTTTGATGTGATAACGTCTTATAATTCTATGTAGCCAGCTGCACGCACCAAAAAATGCGTCGTTATCTTGCTCATGCGTCGTTACCTTGCTTGAACTGCATGTTATGTTATGTTATGTTATGTTATGTTATGTTATGTTATGTTATGTTATGTTATGTTATGTTATGTTATGTTATGTTATGTTATGTTATGTTATGTTATGTTATGTTATGTTATGTTATGTTATGTTATGTTATGTTATGTTATGTTATGTTATGTTATGTTATGTTATGATATGTTATGTTATGTTATGTTATGTTATGTTATGTTATGTTATGTTATGTTATGTTATGTTATGTTATGTTATGTTATGTTATGTTATGTTATGTTATGTTATGTTATGTTATGTTATGTTATGTTATGTTATGTTATGTTATGTTATGTTATGTTATGTTATGTTATGTTATGTTATGTTATGTTATGTTATGTTATGTTATGTTATGTTATGTTATGTTATGTTATGTTATGTTATGTTATGTCATGTTATGTTATGTTATGTTATGTTATGTTATGTTATGTTATGTTATGTTATGTTATGTTATGTTATGTTATGTTATGTTATGTTATGTTATGTTATGTTATGTTATGTTATGTTATGTTATGTTATGTTATGTTATGTTATGTTATGTTATGTTATGTTATGTTATGTGATGTTATGTTATGTTATGTTATGTTATGTTATGTTATGTTATGTTATGTTATGTTATGTTATGTTATGTTATGTTATGTTATGTTATGTTAAAGTATATTATGTTATGTTAATGTTAACTCATTCTCTATATCCATACAAAATATCTATCAAACAAATAAAATTAAAATTTTCTTTTGAAAAATGCAACCATTCAATTAGTATTTTCTTATGACGTTATCACGTTAAACTATCGTCAGTAAAACGACTTTACAGACAACCTCTTTTTTTTAAGAGGTTAGGGGTAGTCAGTGGCCCAAGAAAATGATGATTTCCAATAATTTTTTATTTTACAAAAGTAAAAAAATAGCATTAATATATGTATTATCTTTCAACTTGACTTAAGCAAAACTTCAAAACAAAAAAAAAAGTACTATTGTAAACATACAAATACATATACAAAATTTTTTCCTCACGAAATCTGAGATTATAAAATAATCCTAGATAATAGCCATACCCTTTCACATACAACCCTGTGTTTACTGTGTAATTGATCATTATTTTTACGAGTTTAGAGAAAAACCTCAAAGTAAAAACTAATTAAAATGGATGCCAGCAAAGAAAAAAGGTTTGTAGACATAATTCTAATAAAAAGTTTGTTAGGTATTATTAATTATGCATTCATATTTCAGAAAAAGCGTGTGTCCATAAACCCTTAGCCCTGTTATTACTTATTATAAAATGTAATATCGAATCTCGTATGTGTATTGCTGCTGTAACTTTTTGAAACCTCAGTAAACGTCGTTTACGGGTTTCCTCCAACTGTTTATTTGTTTATTACTAGTAGGCAATTGCGCAATTAAATTAGCTATTATCTTCTTCTCCTTGTCTTTTCTTCATGTCGTTAATAATAATTAAACAAATCAAAAACTCGAATTATTCCACCAAAGCAATTTCTATGAAGAAAAACTTTTCAAAGCAGTATTAACAGCTGATTGTCAATTTTTGAGGTAATCTGCCACATGTGAACGGGTAGATTAATTTTGTAGATTTATAGCTAATTACTGCATATGTGAACGTACTTTTACCTTTCTCTATGTTGCCACAGGCAATTGTTGATTTAATTTCACGTATTCCTGTTCAATTGATATACCCTTTCTCTCGCTGTTCCACATTTTGCCGATTAATACTTATAGAAACACATTATGTTCGACAACTTTGCCGATTTCTTACAGAAACGATTTAATGGATTGGAAAATAATTACACTACATTTTTGTTCTGTGTCACACTTTACTGTTAAGGCCTTTATCAAGATGTTATAATAAATCAAATATATGATTAAATCATGATGGAAATAATAATAAGATGGCGCCTATCGTGTTACCGTTACTTTGCTCTCAGCGAATTTGACAATGAGTGACGTCGTATTAGCACCAGCATGGCCAGATTACCATCTTCGTAACTTGATTTAGCATAGTTTTTTTTTTTGATATTTAATCTCGGTGTTTTAGTTCTTTTTTCATGACATTTTTCTAGCCTGTTCTAATTAAAAGTAATGTTTATAATTTTGTAAGATATACATTTTTTTTAAATTAGTTCAGTAATTCACTCAGCTCTTTTTAGCTTTACTTTTTTTGACATCTGGTCGCATTGCCCGCGATTGCAGTTGTTGTTGGTGTTTTTCTGCTTTCAGCAATCAAATCTCTCTATCGCTACTGCAGTGTTGCCTAGCTGTGTATATAAAAACGCACTAAAATGCCCATTTAAAGAAAATAAAATACCAAAGTTTTATGGAATTACTTAGAGAACTTTGTATGCGTGATAAATTGTCTTTAAAATAACAGTTTTTTTTAAATGTGTTATGGATATGTACAATTTAATTTATAAATTTTTTTTGTTAAAATAAACTCTTTTGTTAAGGGAACGACTTATTTGCTATATTTCAGGTTATGTAACAATATAAGGTACTCTTTTTGGAAAAATGTCGTTATGTTTTCTTCAGTATTTTCTGGAATTTTTTTGCTTATTTTTACTATGAATACACCTCTTGATGCCCTATGTCCCACTAAGGATTGAGAACCGGACGAAGCGATTACACCTCTATGGTTTTAATTCACATTCAGTAAATTCAAACGCTTTTTAAAATGTGTAAAAAGGTTTTCAATCTTAAGAAGAGTTGAGAGAGAGACATTTAGTATGCTTGCATAACCTTAAAAAGAGCAAAAAATTAAATTCACGCTTTCAAAATATAAAATTTTATGAGAACCAACTAATTTTCATTAGCACTAAAATCTTCTGAGAGTGGCCTTTTTTAACCTTCTTTTGTATAATAATACAGTTTTTTTTTTAACTTAAAGTTTCGGTAGCTTTAAATTAAAAAAAAAGAAACAAACACGAAACTTCAAAATGTTCACATTTTGGGTATAAAAAATCACTTAATTTATTGTGAAGAGCTAATGGTTGGCAACACTGCACAACTTGGCAAACGTGACGTCACGCACTCTCTGATGGGCGTAATCTTGTTTCTATCATTCTTGTGATTAAACAATGTATTGCTTTTTGCTGAACAATCTGGCAATCACTTTGGCATTCGCTTACCAACACTTCTTCGTCGAACTTATTTGTTGACATATAAACTTCGCGTGTGATTTTGTTAGTTTGTCCATGCTGTATACAAAAGTCAAAATAATCAAAAGTTGCTCAAGAAGTGTGGAGGTGTAAGTTAAATAAAAAAAGAGTGTCTCCAACTCTAATAAGATGACTCCAGGAAACCAAGCAAACTCAGACAGCGATTTGGAAAGTGTTATTTCATTTAAGGAAGTACCAAAGCTTCGACGCAACAGCAGTGGTCCCAAATACGTTTGTAGTATTGAAGGCTGCAGTCAGAGTTTTAAGCGGTTAGATAAATTGGATCAACATGAATTCCATCACACAGGAATAGTAAGTCTTACTAAAACAAAAGCATAAAATATGTAACCGAATTTATTTTGCTTTTCAGAAAAAACATTACTGCATCTATGATGGTTGCGATAAGGTCTATTCCATTTTGACACATTTGAAGCGCCACTTGCGTACAACGCATGAACGCGTTGCGCCGGCAGAGAAAAATGTGCCTTGCCAAATACCCGGTTGTTTGAAAATGTTTCAAACTGAGACCAACATGCGTCGCCACATACGTGAAGTCCATGAAAATCCAAAGATCTATTCATGCAAATTCTGTGCAGAAAAGTTCACGCAGAAACTGAAATTGCGAAGGCACGAAATACAAAAACACACTGGCGATTATCCGTATACGTGAGTTTAAGAATTGTTATTGTGTTTGTAATGTATGTAAAAATGCAATTATCTTACAGTTGCGAGAAGTGTGCAAGGGGATTCTATCAGCAATGGCAACATGACCGGCATATCTCTTGTTGTAAAGTGTACATTTGTGCCAACTGCGAAATGCAGTTTAATAAATGGACGCAATATGTGAAGCATTGCAAGGTGAAGCAACATGGGCGAAAGTTTTACCAGTGTGAAAATTGCGAGCGTGTATATGGCAGACCAAGTGAATTGCAAAAGCATATAGCGGCGAAGCACATGGATAGCGAGAAGAAAATGATTTTCAAATGCCAAACCTGTGAACGCAGTTATGCGTATGAACGAAATCTGAGGCAGCACATGCGCGTTGCGCACGATGGCAAACATTTTGAGTGCACTGAGGACGGTTGTGAGCGTGTTTTCAGCAGTGGACAAAACTTGGCAAAGCACTTAGAGCGTGAACATAAACGTCCAGCCATTGAAGGTACAAATGTGATTCAACAGAAAAAGAACAAGCCCAAAGTGGCGCGTAAAAAACGTAAGGACGCTGGCCGGTCAATTATATCGAATCTATCAAGATTTAGCGGCGTTGTTGTGGACAAAAATTTAGATAAATTATTAAGAGAACGTGAAGATGACGCGTTGGATATGGCTGGAAAAATGTTAGTTGAACAACATAGTGAGAGCGATGATAGCGAAGATGATTTGCCACTTGCAAAATTTGCGCGAAAGCAACAACCCGAAATCACAAAACCAATCGAAAATGGGCTGGAAACATTGATGAGCGCAATTTTGACCGATGCATAGTATTTGTAATATATATTATTTTATTTAGTTAGCTGCAAAATGTACGTACTTAAACAGATTATAATTAAAAATTCACTTTATTGCAACAATGAAATTACATTAATTAAGCACAAATTTCTAAAGGGAATTCGTGATCTTGCGTTTACGCATTTGCTCGATCCATTTTTCCAACTGCTGTTCAGGTGTTTGCACAGGCAGATAATAGTCCTTGGGTGGCTCACCCTCTTCCAAACGCACGAAATAGTGGCAATGCTTGTATTCAACCCTCCCCGTACGTCCACGCGCATGTCGGCGCACACCGCGGAAATAACGTCCTTTGCCCACAAAAGATTCAGCTGTAAATTATAGAATAATTGATTGTGATATGCATTTGTTGATAATCAAATTTTGCATACCAATCCATAAATTGCTTTTATATTCCACATTGTGTTGGCGCACAGCCATTTCTTGTGCTTCTTGTATCACCTCCTTGACATGTGTGGCGCCTTTCTTCAAAACGAAGCTTAACTGCTTCACGGCTTCATCGACGGACATGCCACGCACAAACGAAGCGATATACCACATTTTATCTGGACTATATTTAATGTTGGTGCGCAAATGGCAGACATACTATATGAAGAAGTTAAAAAAAAAAAACAAATTAAATTAATTGCAAGTTTTCTCTGGCATAGCAATAACTTACCGCCTTTCGTGGCTCTTCATCTGGCTTTTGTGGTGGATGGACTACTTTATTGTACTGCAGCCACTTGCGTGGTCCGTAATTTGCTTTATTCCAATTAGAGTTTAGCGCGTCGGAAGTGTGCAGGCTGTTAGTTGCGGCGAGTAGCAGTTTACACGAACCTTGCAACAGATTTTGTTGTGTAAGACTGAAACGCATCATCTGCCGCACTAACGAATTCATTGTTTTTAGTAAAGTAAATACTTTTAAGTTAATTTAGAGAAAGACAAAAACAAGCAAAATTACGACATAACCCAAAAGAAATTGTTATGGAGCCCGATTGGCCTTTGATGTGCATTGACAGCTGATAACAGCTGATTTTAACTGTACTGCTAGTGTTGTAACAGGACAAAGAAACCACAGGGTGTAATTCAATTCTAATAAAACTAATTTGTGAGTTTTTAAATTTATGCTAAAAAAGCAACAACAAAAAGTTACATGCTTGAAAAACGCTTGTAGGTATAAGGATTCTGATCTTTATATTTAATTTTTTTTTATTTTAATCAACAAAGAAACCATTTATTTTTTATAATTATAATTTATAATCAATATCTTTTTATTGTAAGTTTTTCGTGGCAAATGGGAAATTTTGTGAAAAAAATAATAATGAAGAAAAAGGAAAAAGAAAGTAAGGTGTAGGTGGATATAAAAATGAATTGATTGATGAATATAGCTTTTAAGTACACAATTTTAGGTTAGAAAAATTCAACAAAATTATACATTCAAATGCATGTACCAAGCACCAAAATAATGTAAACAAAACTTTGGAAGAAATTTTGATTTGAAGGAATTAGTCTATTTATAGCTTGCTATTATCTCGCATTTGTTCTTAAAATTATAGAAAATATGTTGAAAAATCGGCAAATTGATTAGTAGCTTCTAAAGAAGAATGGGCTTCCATTTCGTTAAAAAAAATTGTGTATGGAATGCTTGAGCATATTGATGATGCATCTTCAAAAAGCCTTGGGGGTTCATTTTTTGGCTGACTCAAATTATAGAACTTTGTTTCTCTTAAGAATTTCACTTAACCTTTTGAAGTACAAAGACAAAATACACAAGTATCCTTCCATATAGAGAGAAGAATTTGACATTTGAAATTTTTAAAAACATTTCTTCCTCGAATTTTTCAGTGCCCTTAATTCTTTAGTATACCTTGGATTCTTATATACATATATAATTGGCACGTACACCCTTTCTGGGTGTTTGACCGAGCTCCTCCTCCTATTTGTGATATGCGCGTCTTGATGTTGTTCCACAAAAGGAGGGACCTACAGTTTCAAGCCGACTCCAAACGGCAGATAAATTTATGAGGAGCTTTTTCATGGCAGACATACATTCGTAGGTAGGGCGACCGCTATTAGAATAAACGTTTTCTTCATTTTCACCGAGAATTCCGCATGGTAGTCACGCACCAACCTATTCGGCTACGGTGGACTCTTATATCTATATTGTATGGTAGGGATTAGTGGTTGTTGTTGTTGTTGTCGAAGTGGTTCAGTTTTTCCACTGAAATAATCCTAATTAGTGACCAGCACCGTTTTACTACCACTGTTGTCGTGTGATGATGTTTTTTTTTTTTGTTTCCTAAGTCAGATCCATTTAGTGAGGTCCAGCAAATTCTTTATCTCGAGTCTGAGATCTCATTAATTCGCTGCAAGAAAGGCTTGCCGAAGGAGTGGAGTCGTGCCCTTGATAGCCCTGGACATTCACATAAGTAGTGGAAGAGACTTTCCTTCGCTCCTTCTAGCTTCTGCAGATAGGATTGAAGGGTAGGTTGAGTCGAGCTGCATGATCCCCTACTTTCCAATGGCCTGTAAGGGTTGCAGTGATGCGTGAGATGTTTGGCCGAGAGCATCCTAACAGATCATTCGCCCGTTGGATTTTGTACGACGGCCATGTGTTTTTTGTTGTAATAAATGCAGTTAATTGCTTCCATCTTCTTTCGGCTAAAGCATGATAGTGTGAACCAATGGATGCTTTTAATGTGTTGCGTGGGGTGGAGAGTGCCACCGGTTCTGCTATGTCTAGTGTCGAACCTTTTCTTGTTAGCTCATCTGCTATCTCATTACCCCGTATGTTCCTATGACCGGGAACCCATGTCAGAGTAATTTCAAGCCGGCATTAGTGGTATAATATGTATGTATATAAATTTCATTTATTTTAGGCTTCAAAATATCAAAACATTCGAATACTTCGACTACAGTAAACAACGCATCCCAGTCAAGTTAGACAATGGCATCATTAATTGAATCGAAACTGTAGTTTGT
This sequence comes from Anastrepha obliqua, assembly GCF_027943255.1. Classification (NCBI taxonomy): domain Eukaryota; kingdom Metazoa; phylum Arthropoda; class Insecta; order Diptera; family Tephritidae; genus Anastrepha; species Anastrepha obliqua. The sequence goes on along the minus strand of NC_072893.1, from coordinate 23,498,578 downwards.
ATAAAAAAATCCGCCACCGTAGCCGAATGATTAGTGTTTGACTATCATTCGGAAGTGCCTAGGTTCGCATATTCGTGTATGAAATACTGAAATGATAGAAACAAGATTTTTGAATTACGGTCGTTCCTCGGCAGACAACCGTAAACCTCCATGAAAACTCTCCTCACAAAAAATATCTGTCCTTTGGATTTGAACTGTCGGATTTGAACTCATAAGATTCGAATTACAAAGTAAGCGGAGCATGATGGATACCGGGTGTCGATAAAACGTCGAGATATTCATGTAATGAAAAAATCATGCTGTTACTAATAAAATAATTAATATTATAATAAAGAAGATCTAAAATTCGTAAGAGTTTATTCAAAAAGGTATTAACTTGAATCAGATCAATATTTCAACAAAAATTCAATTGAAATTGGCAAAAATGTTTCTAGTAGCGACTGTCAGCTTCCCCTCAAAATGAAATGCCACTTCACTCTTTCAATTTCTCTTACTTTGTTGGCGTTTTGTGTACGCGAACGCGAAAAGCTCTTACTTTGGGATCATCATCATCATGCACAGCACTAAAGTTCGGTGTGAGCCTTAGCTTCCTCCATAATTTTTCTCCATGCATTTCGGTCCATAGCCATACTACGGTAGTTGGTCGCTCAACGTCTTCAACGTCATCTAATCATCTTTTCCGCGTCGCCCTCTTCGCTTTTCACCATACAAGCGTGCATCCAAAACTTTGCGAGGTATTTTTTCATCTGGCTTTCTGCAAACGTGTCCTAGTCACCGGATGAGCTGCGATTTAACAAACCGCACGATACCGCTAGGCGTACCGATAGAAACTAACATTCAATTACGACCCGGGCTCGTGAAGTTTATGTTTGATTCGACTGACTGTAGATGACCTCGGCTCGTGATATTTATTTTTGGTCCGACGATCTTTTCACGAGCTTGGCTCGTCATATTCAGGTTTGGACCAAAATTTGTATCACAAGTCAGACTCGTTAAAGCACGGCAAGGGGTTAACGTGGCTAAATATGCTCTGTTTGCAGCCTGCACACATTCTTGGCTAGCAATCGGTGTTTTATGCGTTCTACTGAGAAGCAGTCCTAGATATTTAATTTGATCCACGCTTTCAAATTTATGATAATCGATTGTAAGCTCTGTCGCTTTTCTCAACGTCTTAAGTCTTGCGAGGTATTTCGTTTAGCTTTCATTGATCTTTCATCCAAAGAATTTTGCTTTTATTTGAAGTGCTTGGTATATTTCTTTTAGAACAATCATATTGTTCGTGAGGATGACCAGGTCACCCACACACTCAATTCTCCTGTACGGCAGCCAAGTATGGGAAATTGTGCTAAACTGCAAAGCCACTCTCAAAGCACTGGAGGCTGTACAACGAACTGCGGCCCTCAGAGTTGTCTCAGCCTACCGCCTTGTCTCAGGCGCAGCAATTTTTGTGATCAGCGGGCAGATACCCGTCGACCTCATGGTACGGGAACGAATGGATGCTTGGGACTCCAAGAAGAAACACTAGCTTCTCATAACAGAGATGCCGGACCATGCTGCGGTGGCAAAGCCGATGGGAAACTGAACCGAGTGGCAGATGGACGGCAAAACTTATTCCATCAATTGAAAAATGGGTATAAAGGAACTTCGGGGAAGTGAAGTACTTCTTAATTCAGTTCCTCTCGGGCCACGAATACTTCCGGAGATACCTATAACGCATGGGCAAGGTAACCGATTTCAAGTGCATGTACTGCGAAGCGCTGAGCGATGAAGCTGAACACACATTTTTTAGCTGGGACAGATGGCAGAAATGCTCTGAGGGAGCGGATTGGAGACATCGTGCAGAGTAACATAATCAACAAAATGCTCGAACCCGAGGATAGCTGAAACGCGGTAAAGAAATACATCGACAATGTACTATGAAAAAAAAAAGATTGACCTCGACACAGTACAACAAAGCGAAGCCGCACAGATAGAGACACAAGAAGACGAGCCTGTAGCATGAAAGCTGGCAACAAATATGGTGGGTCCAGAGGTGGATGATTGGAATTGGTCCTTTATGGGTGCTGTTCTGGGCCCACCCGAAGTAATATAGAAATCAGTCTCGGAAAGGGTGTCTCCCCAGAAGGAGAGGAGGGATCGTTTTAGTGGCTACATCACACGACGCAGTAGACGACGGTCGCTGTAAGTGCGAATGTATTTGAACTCTACCTCACCCACAAAAAAAAAAAAAACAGATCATCAGCAAAGCCACTTATTTTGAAGTTTTGGTGAATATACATAAGTACATACATAGTCTAGGATCAGATTGAACACAAGCGTAGACAACGCGTCTCCCTGCTTTACCCCTGCTTCAACTCTGAATGAATAAGTCCCTTTGTCTTATAAGAGGCGGCTGTTTACACTTAATAGCGAAGCCAATGTTTTAGATATTCCTTGCATGCGTGACAGGTATTCAATTTTGCCTCTTTCAATATTATCGAAAAAAGAGGTTGTCTGTAAAGTCGGTTTACTGACGATAGTTTAACGTGATAACATCATAAGAAAATACTGATTGAATGGTTGCATTTTTCAAAAGAAAATTTTAATTTTATTTGTTTGATAGATATTTTGTATGGATATAGAGAATGAGTTAACATTAACATAACATAATATAACATAACATAACATAACACAACACAACACAACACAACACAACACAACACAACACAACACAACACAACATAACATAACATAACATAACATAACATAACATAACATAACATAACATAACATAACATAACATAACATAACATAACATAACATAACATAACATAACATAACATAACATAACATAACATAACATAACATAACATAACATAACATAACATAACATAACATAACATAACATAACATAACATAACATAACATAACATAACATAACATAACATAACATGACATAACATAACATAACATAACATAACATAACATAACATAACATAACATAACATAACATAACATAACATAACATAACATAACATAACATAACATAACATAACATAACATAACATAACATAACATAACATGCTGTTCAAGCAAGGTAACGACGCATGAGCAAGATAACGACGCATTTTTTGGTGCGTGCAGCCGGCTACATTGAATTATAAGACGTTATCGCGTCAAAAAATAATAATAACATTAAGACAACAGGTATTATTAACAAACTTGGTTTTATTTTAAATTCTTCAAGTAAATCAAATTAATAATAATCAATAAGAAGGCATATGCAAATACAAAAACGTGAATATATATGTGCATATGCGCATATACATACACATATACGCTCACTTAAGTAGGAGAGAGCAAGATATCGAACGTTGCCGTTCGTTTGCTTTGTCGTTCGTTTCGCGCTTTCGTTTGCAGTTCATTCAAGGTAACGGCAATGAGCAAGGTAACGACAAATGAGCAAGGTAACGGCAATGAGCAAGGTAACACTAATGAGCAAGGTAACGACACATTTTTTCGTGCATGCAGCCTGTTAAATCGAATTATAAGACGTTATCACGTCAAAATCTATAAAGAGCGCATGCAAGTTAATTTTACTTTCAAAGCTTTTTAAAACTTTGGCAAAGCTTTGACGGGCCGTCGACCTTCCAAAACTACGTTGCTACTCGCCTAATATTTGTTCAGCGTACCCGTTCAGCCTCTCAGTAACTGGATATTAGTTTATTCCTTATTTGGGAAATTTTACAAAAACAAAATACTTGGAAAGCATTGCCGAATACTCGAGTTGTAACTTTAGTGATAGAAAAGGCGGTTGTCTCTCAGCAGGCAATGGCAAGCCTCCGAGTGTATTTCTGTCATGAAAACTATGGTCATAAAAAAGCATTTGCCGTTTAGAGTCGGCTTGAAACTGTGGGCCCCTCCATTTGTAGAATAACAGCAAGGCGCACGCCATAAATAGGAGAAGGAGCTCGGCCAAACACCTAAAAAGGGTGTACGCGCCAATTATTTATTTATTTTTGACTATTAAGGGGGTCTTCTGGTCTCCAGCGAAAAAAAAATCGTTTTTTTTTTTTGCATAATTTTGTTGTATGTGTATGCGAGAATACGCCACAGAAAGGATTTTTTGAAAATCGCATTTTTTCACATTTTTCTGGGCACCGAAGTGTACCCTCCTCCGGCCGTTTTATCATAAACTTTATCTTTAAACGCGTTTCCCCGAAAATCGTGTTTTTTAAGAATTTTGGTCACACTTTTCATAGTAGTTATACTCCGATTTCAATGGTTTTGGTCTTAAAAGGTTCGGAAAACTTACTGCTAAGTTTCCCCGTGTACGATTTTTGAAATTTTTTTTCATTCCATTTTTATAACCTTTTAAAGTTCAAAAAATGAGCAAAAAAAAATTTTTTTTGCAAATTGTTGCATAACTTTTGAAAAAAATTAAAAAAAAAAATCTGTCACGGGAAAACTTAACCAGGGCAACTCTGAAGACAACGCATATCTAATTTTTGCTTTCTGATTACCCAGGTGGAAAAACCGTGACCAAAATGGAGACCTGTTTCGTTTGGAGGTGGACGTCTTCAGCGCCATTTCAAGGTCGCGGGTGTTAATTTTTTTCAAAGTCAAAACCATTTTTTAAAAGCCAAGACATGTACCTTTAAAATAAAAAAAATTTTTTTTTTAAATATTCACAGGATTTGTCACAATCAATCCCCAAAAAAACTCTTCATTGCAGGGCCTCGAGACCCCCTTAAATTTCGGTCTGAAAAACCTTAACGTATATTTTTATACACCAATATCTTCCTTTATATTGCCTGACTTTTGTATTTGACTGTAATATTTTGAGAAGTTTTTCACATAGTACAATCGGCCTCACAAATACGAGTGCAACAACGACGTGCACATGACAAATATGGCGAATAAAGTGAAAAGGAAAATCCATGGTGACATAACAGCAGCACATCCTCAAAGCAACACTGCTTCCGCGTATTGTGTAAGACTGAAGCGGAAAGTGATTGAATGTGGGGAAAAATCGAAATCGAAATTTGTTATTTAGAAAATTTTCAAAAGTCGCTGACTAAGTGAATCTAAGTGAATTGATTATAAAACCCATGGATATGAAAAAGTAAAAGCAAGACGCACAATTTATAGTGTGGCAAATACATAGTTGATGGTGCACATGCGAATATGCGTGTATGAATATTTGTTCGCCACCCACGCACATTGTTGAAGAAGCGACGGCTTCCAGCCTCACTCAGGCCAGGCAGCGTGTTAGCGAAAAAATCGATATTTCTTGAATATTTACGTAAAGTATAAATAAAATGCAAAGCATGTGGCAAGTGCAGGGCAAAGTGAAATTTTAGCATAAAGCCAATTTAGAAACATACGTTCAGCGAGCGACAGGGCAGCAAAGCCTTGCTATTATTTCGTGAGAGTCTAACGGCGGAGTGAAGTTGTGCAAATAAAGTTTATTTGCGCATACGAGCGCACGTACTCACCTACATATAAGTTTTATTCAAAGCGGCTGTGTTCGGGTGTGTTTTTGTTTTTGTGTTTGGAGCGTCAGGCCTGTGCTGCAATGATGGATGGTGTGACCGCGAATGCTGAATTGAAAGATATGTCCGACTCCAGTGATAAGTGCAGCTTGTGACAGCAGTGGTGCAGTCTTGCGTAACTCAAAGAATTTGACGGCATTACCGCTGGCTCAGCAGGCCAACGAACACTCGAATGATGATGAGCAGTTGGTAAGCTTTTTAAGAGAGAGAGGAGGGTAACGGAAAAATTAAAATAATGTTAAAATTTAAGTTACACTTTTTGTGTGTGTAAGTGTGTGTGCAGAGTGCTTGAGAATGGATTTAACCATCCGTTGGACATCTTTTTTAAAACCGTCGGTTGGGCACCTGGATCTGGACTTTTTTTGTGCTGCTCGAGGAGCCTTTTTAAAAGGATCTTTTTTATATCCATAAATTGATAGAAACTTAAATTTTAGGAAGCTACCTGGAAGCTCAAGTCGTTAGCTACAATATAACAGAAATATGTTAAATTCACGTCCAAAGTAGAAAAAGTCTGGTCAGACCCGGATGCCCAGCAGAGGTTTAATGCCCTTAATAAAAATGTATTAATATAATATATGCACTTATTTTCATGTTTATATTTGGGTAAGAATCCTGTAAGCAGGAGATCAAATCTCTTGGGTGTGGAGGTAACATTTCTCTGATCTGGGTTCCAGGACATAGGAACATAGAGGGAAATGAAATTGCTGATAAGCTTGCCAGGAAGGGGTCGACTGAATTCGCCTCAGAGGCCTCCTACCCGGTCGTCGGTCAAAGGGGAACTGCACAAATAATTTCTCAGAAAAGCGCAGAAAAGATGGGGAGTTCCATTCCTTCATGTGCTATCTCGAAAACCCCTGGGCACAAGAAGATCTCCTACCCGGTCATCAGCATTCCCCTGACAGTTGCTTAAGGGGAACTGTACAAATTATTTCTCAGAAAAGCGCAGAAAAGATGAGGAGCTCCATTTCTTTATGTGCTATTTCGAAAATCCTTTGCCCTGAATACGATATACGACGGACTCAGAAAGCCCTTTGAACTCCTCGCCATTCAATTTTCAAACTCGTGGCTGTGTTTACCGGTGACTGGACGATTGGCACACGCGCGGAAAAGTTAGGGTTACCACCCCAATTGCAGAAGCTGTGGGAACCTTTCAGAGAAGGAGACTGTAGAGCATTTTCTCTGTAAATGTCCGGGTTTGGCAGCTAGACGATTAAGGTCACACTCACTGGGTGCGCCTTTCTTCGACAGCCTGTGGCAGTGCGCCAACCTAAATCATCCCATCGATCTTCTCCCTTATATCAACAGCTCTGGCTGACTGTAGATATCTGCTTGTTGGAGGTCTCATAATGGTATCAAAACGGCGCTTCAGTGCTACATGAGGAATGCCAGACTGGCACTTCAACCATTCACCTACCTACCTATGTATGTATGTATTAACCTTATGCTGCCAATTTTTCTAATTTAAAAGCCCACAACCATCGAGATACGTCACTTAACTTCTTTTTAAGACTCACTGGCTTAAGTGATTGGCGTCTTCAATATCTTGCGTACACTTCTTTTCCTCGCACACGTATTAATTTTCACCCATCTCTGGCTCCACCGTATTTGTAGCCAGCTTTCATGCTACAGGCTCGTCTTCTTTTGTCGCTATCTGTGCGGTTTTGCTTTGTTGCACTGTGTCGAGGAATAACTTTTTTTCCGTAACATGTTCCCGATGTATCTCTTTACCTCGTCCCAGCTGTCAGCATTTTTACTCATTATGTTGCTCGGTACGTTGTCCTCAATCTGCTTCCTCAGAGCATCTCTTTTTGCGAGCCATTTGTTACAACTAAAAAACGTGTTTCGCCATTCATTTGTCACTCGGTTCCGTGTCCCATCGGCTTTGCCACCTCAGCATGGTTTGGCATCTCCGTTCTGAGAAGCTAGTGATGTTCCCCGGCCATGAGGTCGACAGGTATCTTCCCGCAGATCACAAAGACTGTACCGCCAAAGACAGTGCGGTAAGCTGAGGTAACTCGGAGTATTGTTGTTCGTTGCACAGTTTCCAGCGATTTGCGCTGGGGTTTACAGTTTAGCACAATTGCCCAGACTTTGCTGCCGTACAGAATAATTGAGTTTGTGGCCTAACCCTCGAGAAGGGCTTAAAGGACACAATTATAGCTGCACGCTTCTTTTCACATAGCCAATCGGCCGTCACGGTAACATCTACACTTGCTAATGGACACTCTTGAGCTTCTGGTAGAAGAAAAAATGCTGTTAGTTCGTCCTAGGTATCCGGCCACCAGCAAACGTCTTTATGTGACCGGACACATTTTTTTGGCACAGGCTAATCATCTTCTACATAGTTTAAAATTAGTGAGTGGTCAGAAATCAGAGCGAACTTGGTACTGCGGTCCACTGAGGAGCCTCAGTCAGGTGGCACTATTTGGTCATGCGTTTAGTAGAAAGAACTTTAAGGTCCTATGTGGGGCTGACATTAAGTTGCTCTCTGGTCATCTCACCAGTCAAATTGACAAACGGTTTTGCGAGCACCGATCCATCGATGTACTGCATAAGATTTCCTTCTAAATATTCGAGCTCGGCCGGACAGAGATTCAAACGCTGCCAATTCTTAATATTCGAAATTTTAAGTTATAGGAATTCATCTACGAATAACGTAGAACTAACGAAATTCAAAGTTTTAGTATATGGAAATAACGAAATAAAAGATAATTGGCTTTAACTCCCTTTTTTGGGTCTTTGGCGGAGTTCCTTCTTGATATTGTTCCATAAATAAACGGACCTAGAGTTTTATGCCGACTCCAAATGGCAGATTGTCTTTTTTTGTTATGATGAGCTTTTTCTTGGCTGAAATATACTCGGAGGTTTGCCATTGCCGGTCGAGGGGCGACCTCTATTAGAAAAAACTTTTTCTATCATCTGATGTTTGATGCCCGGAGATTCGAATCTGTGTACTTCCGAATGGTATGCCATGGAAAACAACAATCGGCTACGGTGTCCGCCGTACGAGAAACTTCTTGAGAAGCCTTGTCTTGCTCTTTTACAATATGGTACCTGTGGACATTGTATCGGATATAACTACCACTGTACGTGCCGTAATCAGACTAAGAGGCTCAGACCACAGGCTTGACCTCACTTACGGATATTCAGGTATTCTCAGCAAAGATACATTCTTCACGCAAATTCGATTAAGAGAAGAGTAGGCGGTGTGTGGAATACGGAGGCAGGGCCTGGTACACGCATGACCCAAATTTGTATCGAAGAGTTGGTGAATGAGTTTTCTGCGAGAAGCTCCTTATCAAACTCAAGTTCTGGCAACCGGATCACTGTGTATTCCAAGTGGACGGAGCCGCAAGCAAAGAAACAACTGATTGGTTGATCACTTTTGTTGTAATTGTCAAGGAAGTAAATAATTATTCCGAGAGCCAAACGACAATCAGGGTCCTAAGCTCAATGATGTTGCACTCGAAACTGAGCGGGAATGTCTCTCTTTCGATTGCATCTGAATTCTTTGATATTAGGCACATCCGGCTATCTGGCTGCAGGAACATTACAGGTAAGTGCTAGGCGTATGAGCTAGCTGGACAGGGCTGCTGTGAAGTGATTTCTTCACGTAATGAGAGGATTCTAATCCCCATGACTACCTGTGCTCTGCTTCTAGAATGGTGGGCTTCGCGTCAACTCAGCGATCGCTGGGCAAGCACGCAAACTTCTAAGGCTGCGAAATCCTAAGTCCTGAATAAGTGGCGCACGAAGAGCTTCTAAGGTTAGCAAAGGCTGAGCTCTCAAATTTTTTAGGTGCTTTTAGAAGGCATTGTTTGCGAGATATGCATGCTCTGAGACCCGGCATTTTTTCGTGTACTTCGAGCTGTCCCGCTCATGCGGGGCATCTTGGTGCTTACTTTTTTCCTACGGTTGCTGATATTAAGGGTGCTAAATTTATAGCTATCAAATTTTATTAATTTTTAATTAATTTTTAATTAAATTTTTGAAATAAAACAATGAAAATTTAAATTGATCAGGCAATCTTTATTACTTTTGTGTAGAACCATTCAAGGAATTAATTTTTTAAATACAAGGTGAAGTCCAAAATAAACAAGCTGGTGTCATGTTGTGAATGTTTTTGATGGCGCCATCCTTTTAATGAGTTAGTGCGTCGGAAGTTACATCCCTAGCTGACTTCCAGTGAAAGCTCGGTGACATTCGGTTCAGTGGAAGCGAAGTTATTGCACCTAAAGTGTCAGTATGTTTGTGTCATCGGTGCAAAAATGAGTTTCGAACAAAGAGCTCATATCAAATTTTGTTTTAAAATCGGTAAAACATTTACCGAAACACTCGAATTGATGAAAAAAGTTGATGGCGATGATTGTCTATCTCGTGCCAGAGTTCCTGAGTGGTTTACGCGTTTCCACGACAGTCGGTTCTACGTTACCGAAACGACCCGGATTTATATTCGGCCAAGGACTGTCACTCCAGCAGCATTCCCCGTATGGAAGTATGGTGCTGCTACAACAATAACAACAGTGGTTTACACGTTCCAGATATGGTTGTGAGGACATAAATGACAATGAACCAACGGGCGGCCCACAATCAGTAATCACCGAAAGCTCCATCGTAATTGTTCGTAAATTTATCAAAAATGAACCGAAATCATCGTTGAAATACGTGGAATCGGTGTGGAATATCACCAAAACATCGATTTATTGCATTTTAACTTATCATTTTAGCTTACGGAAGGTCTGTGCACGTTTCATTCCGCACAAGTTAGCTGAGGACCAAAAATTGCTCAGAACTCGACATACGAAAGACCTCATTAAAGAGGCGAAAAAGGCGAGAACTTACTTTACAACCTTGTAACTGGTGATGAACCGTGATGTTTCCATGACGAACCTGAAACTAAGCGTCAAACGAATGGACGGCTCCAGACGAGCTACCACCCCAAAAATCACGTTTGAATTTCGGATTCCAAGGGAATTGTCCGAAAGCAGTTCGTGCCAACGGACCAAACCGTCAATGCAATTTTCTATCTTGGCGTTTTGAAGCATTTGTTGCATCGCATTCTTCGAATTCGCCCTGAATACCGCGAACCACCTTCTCATCGATCTACTCTTTTGACTGAGTTTTTGAGTAGAAATCACATTTTAACCATCAGTCACTCACCGTATTCGCCTGATATGGCTCCCTGTGACTTTTACCTATTCGGGGAATTGCATATGGCCATGAAAGTAAAACGTTTTGCATCCGCATAGGCCATCCAAAACGCTTGTACCGACATCCTGAAGGACATTCTGAATTCCGGTCAATGACCTGAAACACTCTTTCGAAAAGTTTTTAGATCGCGCAAAACAGTGTATCGGAGCCAGAAGGCACTATTTTGAATAAATAAACTCGAAGTTATCAGAACGATTCATTTCTATTTTAGCTCAGTCTTGTTTATTTTGGAATTCACCTTGTATAATCCTTTTCAAATGTTAGCCGCAACTGCGCCGTACTTTGGCCATTCGCAGACACTAATTTTGAAAGACTCGCTGGAGGACTTCGGTCGCTATCTCGTGAATAGCTTCAGTAATGTTGGCGTCCAATGCCTCCCGATGCCTTGGTATATATCTGAGATTTTCGTTAAGGGGGAAGCCTGGTTTATAAGGTCAAAAAAATCAATTTTTTTTTTCGTTTTAAGCGATTCCTAATATATTTCAGAATATTCACACAAAGTTACAGAGCTTAATTCTCAATATTTCCGTAGATACAAAGCCAAAGGTAGGCGAGCGTTAGGTAGTTACGCTGTGACCGGACAGCTATAGTACAAACTTCAGCTTCTTTTCTCGACTTTTCATTTTTATGATTTCTTTGAATTGGCGTACATGAATGAAAAAAACTAATGAACCTTTTGAAATGAATCATAGCTTGTTCCCTTCAGTATTAAATTCTCTTCTTTTGAACTAACAAAATAGATTAAAAAAAATGTTTCAAGATTTTTATACCAAGTTGAAGTGAATTTTTTTTAGAGAAAGGCATTTTTTCTTTAAAACCTCCAAAAAGTTGAAATTTTGGAATTTGTCTCAGTTTTCTTAGTTCATCTAGAATAAAAAATGATGATAATTAGAAATCCATTTGAATTTTTTGCTTTAGTTAATAATTACGAGCTGTATCTTGTGCGCCAGTTGGAAGCTCCAGCGTTTTTTTTTTTTTTTTTTTTTTTTTATTCCCGCAGCGTTGCAGCGCTCTACTAATTTCTATGTTAAACATTTTTTTCAACTTATTTTAACCAGTACAAAAATTTTTTATACTTTTTAAATGTTCATTAAAAGATAGAAAAAACTTTGCAGTGCTAAATTAATTTTTTCCTTAAAAAAAAAATCGCAAAGAGATGCAATTTTTAGACCTCATAAACCAGGCTCCCCCCTTAATACCTCACACATAGGTCGTTTTTCCATTTCGACTCTCCATTAATGGCGCGCCTTATTGCAAAACTAAATTTTTTTTATTTACTTGCAAACTTTAATAGAAATTTAAATTAAATTTGAAATTAATATTTTTTATAATAATTATTTATATTCAAATTAGTTACAAAATAAAAATTTATGTAAAGTTCATTGTCGCGAGATTCATTATTTCGCGGTTTCACTGCATTTAAATATCAGTTTCCATGCGTTTTATGCTTTATAATGGAAATACTTTTAAATTAATTTTGCTATTTATTTATTAAATTTCTGTAATCCGTTTCAACCTCCCCGCAAAAATATACCATTTCCCCACTACTTATCTACCGTTCATGCTCGTCCTGCTCTCGAATGACCTGAATTTTCTTGTCAATATATGAATGTAGGCACATAAATTTATTGTCACCGCTGATGAGTTGTCATGATGAGATGCTTTTAAGTAATTTATTACTTGCTATTGATTTTCAATGTTTGTTTTTGCTTGTTTGCGTGCCTGTCATGTTTTCTTCGCCCACCCACGGCGTACACAAATGCTAAATGGGGTGTTGTGGGCAGACATGGCGTATGAGTGACATTAACAATAGCGCACGACCACAATTAACGAGCACAATTTAACTTGCTCTTCTTCTTCTTCCATTTCTTTCTATTCATACAATTCTCGTTTTTTTCATTGTTTTTTTGCGCTTATTCTACGCTTTCTCGCTTCCTTCCGCCGCTTGCAGTTTTGCGCAACAGCAACAAAAACAACAACAGCCGCAACGACAGCAGCCGCCGCTACCGCTACCGCTAACGCCACCGCCGCAGCAACAGTCACAAATATGTCTTCGCTGTCATCGACGTCCACCACGTCTGCAGCGCTCCCCGTTGCCGTGCACTTCTTGGCCAGCTTCCATCAGATTTGTGTGGTGACTGCTCTGCTTCCATTGGTGACACTATTCACCTGTTTCGTCACCGCGTACGTCTTCCAATATGACGATGTGCACGAAACGCATTGCCGTGTAAGTTTGTAGAGTTCGTAGTAGTCCTTTACAGTGTAAGTCGCATGCGACTTGGGCACTTGAACTGTAATATGCGATTGCCCATTAGTCAGCTAATGAATTTTCAATTGTAATGTCTTCGATTGCTTGATGTTAATGATTTTTCTGGTTTTCTTTTCGTTTCGTATGCAGGTCTACAACGTTGTACCATCGATAAGTGCCATTACCGGCGTCAGTCCACAACGCTACTTCTGGCGCCTGAGTATTGCCTTACACATCGGACCACGTTTTCCCATCGCCTTCGTGTATAAGAATTATTACCGCAGTTTGTTGGGCAATTTGCAGCAACGTCGGCCGCATCTGGTGGCGAAGGCCGATAAAATGATTACGTTAATTTTAGTTTTGAATATCATCGAAATTTCATCGTTGGGCGGCGTCACCTACATTTCGAATAGGGAGAATTATCGTAAGTAAATACATAAAAAAATGAATTTAAATTTGTGCAGGGATTTTTGTGGTGGTAAATCAGGCGGTAGGCTAGTCATCTGCCCTGTCAGAAAGCAAAATAGATTAACGAAACCAGCACAAGACAAGTCTTGTCGAGGCCCTATGCTCCCGAGAGGAGTGAACAAGGAAAAAAATAAAAAAATCAGGCGTTTGGAATTCAATTTAATTCGGCTATAAAAAAAAATGCATGAATACTTTTCAAAGAAATTTTTGTTTTCAAATATGGAAGTCATTTTTAGCTTCTTAATTTTACGAAAAATAATTGAAGAAATTGAAATAAAATGAAAAAAAACCACGAGTTAAAAAAAAGAAGTAATGGCAAGATTATTGAGTTAGTAGAAGGGCAGACATAGTGAAATTTTCAAAATCACAGAGGATTAAATAGACAAGGCACATGACACATACGGAGACGGAGAGAGTGCAGAAGAGATCATCAGAGACTAATGACTAAGGACTTGGGACAAGCGAAAGAAATCAAGAAAGTCTAAACTATAGTGGAAAGATGAAATAGCAGAAAACATTCTAAAAATGAGAGTTAGAAACTGGGCAAAGACTGCTTGTGAACGAGAATAATGGAGAAAAGCCGTGTGGCAGGCAAAAGCTCACAAGCAGCTGGAGCAGGCTTTACACTAACCTAATCTGCCAAGTTCCCTGGGAGTGTTCGACAGAAAGATTAGTGACGACGATTATCATTGGCGATCGAACTATGATCCATACGAGGTGTGTTTAAAAAGTATCACGAATTTTGTGTTTTTTTTCAAAAATTATTTATTTACTCATTAATATCTATTTTGTCCCCTTCTAAGTAGTCCCCATGAGATTTTATGGCCAACGCTTTCTCCCATCTTCGAAGCACTTCAAAAAATCATTTTTTTTATCTTGTTCAGCTCCTCCTTCGATGCCGTCTTTACCTCGTCAATTTTAGCGTAGCGTCGTCCTTTCATGGGCCTTTTCAGTTTCGGGAACAAGAAAAAGTTCGCAGGGGGCTAGATCTGGGGAATACGGTGGCTGCGGCATCATTAGTGTGTTGTTTTTGCCAAAAATTCGCGCACAAACAACAATGTGTGAGCAGCGGCGTTATCGTGACGCAAGAGCCGGGCGTTTCTGGCGGATTGCTTCCCGCAAATTGCGCATTACTTGCAGGTAATATTCCTTATTGACCGTTTTACCCTGTGGCAAGAACTCATGATGCACAACGCCCCTGCAATTACCCCTGCGAAGAAAACGGTAAGCAAAACTTTTACATTCGACCGAACTTGGAGCGCTTTTTTCGGTCTTGGTTCGTGCGACAGCTTCCATTGAGATGATTGACCTTTGGTTTCAACGTCATAACCGTAAACCCACGATTCGTCACCAGTTATGACCATCTGGAGCAAATTTGGGTAGTCGCGGACAGAGTCCAACATCTCATTAGCAATGTTCATGCGACGCTGCTTTTGGTCGAAATTGAGCAGTTTTGGTACGATCCATCAGTTTTGCGGCGACCTGTCTCATGCCCAAATCATTGAAAAAAATCGAATGGCATGAGCCAATCGATATGTCTAGGTCCACAGCAACTTCTCTAACGGTGATTCGACGATTGGCCAATACCATTTTCTTCACTTCATCAATTTTTTCGTCTGTTGTTGAAGTGCTCGGGCGTCCGGCACGCCGGCACGCTTTTCGTCGTTCACATCTTCTCGGCCTTCTGAGAACATTTTGTACCTCGGATAAACGTTGCTTTGGTCCAAAGTAGCTTCTCCGTATGACACAGTCAACATTTCGGAATTTCATTTTTAACACAAAATTTGATACAGGCTCTTTGATTCATCCAGTGCAAAAAGGACTTGAGGTGATTCCAAGTCTCACAGCATGCATTCCTCGCATATTGTGTCCTGGAGAGAACCCACGAGATTAGAGAGCTGATATTTTGTCAACCTCAGAAGATCGCCCGAGCGCCTCGGGTCCACACGTGGCCAGAAGGATTTCGCGTCTTTATAAGTTTGTGTACTTGCCCTCGCCGCTCGCTGAGTTTGAGCGATGCTCATCTTTCCAGGAGCAGACCGCAGGTAGTCAGGGGGATGCCAATTCTCTCTCTTCACGGGAAAACCACCTCACATGTCCCTTGTCCGGTCAGCTCATCCGCCTCACAGTTTCCCGCAATGTCGCTGTGACCAGGAACCCAGATGAGGCTGATGCCAAAGAATTCGGACGCAATCAAAAGTGAGGTCAAGCATTCCTTGACCAGTTCCGAATGCACCGTCATAGACCCGAGGGGCCTTATTGCCGCTTGGCTGGCGGAGTAAATATTTACTTTCTTGACTGTTAGTACGCATGTGAGCAGCCGTAATCAGCTGCCTCCTTGATTGCGGCTTCCTCTGCCTGGAACACACTGCACTGGTCCGGTAACCTGAATTTGAGTCTGATGGCGAGCTCCTCGCAAAATACTCCTCCGCCAACCTTTCTTTCCAACTTCGATCCATCCGTGAACAAGTTCACCAGGCCCTGTCCCCAAGTGTAGCTCCCCGTATACTCTTCCCTTGATGGAATATGAGTGGAGAAGGTTCCTCGGTTGGGCTAAGTGAGGGTATACACTGCTTCGTTGACAGGGGGATGAACTCGAAGTTTCTAAGTATGCTTGAGTGCCCATAAGTGAGGTTTGCGCTTATAGTCCGAGCCTCTCTGTGTGATTGCGATACGTGCAGCGGCAATTCTGCCTGCGATGCCTACTGGTACCACATTTAACATTGCGTTGAGCGCCAGAGTAGGAGTCGTTCGAAGCGCCCCATTGATTCGAATGAGTGCCGACCTCTGAACTCTCTCCAGCTTCTTCACCAATGTCGTCTTCTCTAGTGAGTTCCACCAGACTATGACTCCATATAACGAGATAGGCTTTTTTAGGTATAGGTATTTTTTAACTTGTTTCTATTTAAACTTTTTCACTACAGATCATTCAAAATTGAGTTTTTTATTTGTTTATTGTATGATTATATGATTTGCGGTCTATTTCTTACAAGTAAAAAATTATCCAATTAAAATTAACTTCAGACTTCCCCGCAAAATTAAACGCCACTCTACGCGCTCTCAATTTCCCCTTCCTTGCACGTTTTTCAGGTAGAACAACTGAAAAACGTGACAGTTAGAAAGAGTTGGTGTAAACTGTGGCACAGGAGACCACTATTTACCTATAGAACTTTTATAACTTTTTCTAACACTTTCCCTATTTTCTATGTTTTCTAGCAATTCACGAGAAAATCTTCATTACATTTATGGTTTGCTCACTCTGCTACATGTTGGCCACAATCAAATTGCACGGCATACTCTTCGAGGATGAAAGCCAACTATTGCCCCTACAACGCGATTCAATCAAATGGAAGAAAATACTTTTCACCACCTCCATTATCAGTACCGTTGGTTTGTTGGTATTTTTTGCCAAACACCGTTTCTACTGTCATGATTTGGGTAAGTTGCAGCAAAATTGATCATATTTTTATTACTAATTACTAAAAATTTTTTTTTTTTTTTAATTTTATACATTTACTTTACAGCATTCAGTTGGTTCGCTTTCTTCGAGTACGTGATCGCCTTTGCGAATATGCTTTTCCATTTCACAATCATTTGGGATTTTCCATCGCAATTTATGCTAATCGTGCAGGGATCGAAAAATAAAGTTGAGGAAATGATCGGTCGAGTGAGCGCGAAGTGGGATTAAACGCAATCGGAATTACATACATACATAATTACTTAGGCCGTTGATATTTCACGAGTGCACGAATATGTACACGAACACATGTACTCGTGTGTAGTATTCGTTGTGACTTGGATAGCAAGCGTTGTACATGCATGCATATGTATGTAGGTATGCAGTTGGATTCGGTGGTTTGGTAACGGAATAAATCAATTTATTTTGATTTGTTAGTGTTTGATAGACGTGTTTGAGTAACCTCGGAGAGCGCGCTTCCACTGTGAATTATCACTAATTAATTTTTTTTAACCATTTCTTTCTGTTTTCGAGAAGTATGTATACACATACATAAATACTCGTGCATAAATAAGTGTAGTGTGAAGGTAAAAGTCTCCTAACAGCAGCTTGCGAAAAGCCATAGTTAAATTCATTTTAAAACATGCAAATATATACACAAGTAAATGTTTGTATATATTATAAATTTAATTGCACATATTTATAAACAATCATAACCAATTTTATTTATTTTCGAAATAAGTTTTAAAATACAATAACATTTTTATTCCGTTGTTAAATATAGATTTCAAATAGTTTTGTGAAATTTTTAAAAATAAGGCAACGACACAAGTTTTAAATGCACTTAGAAAGCAAAAGTAGTTGCAATTTACATACATACATAAATACATACAAAATGCTAAAAATATCTCAATTACTCAAATACGTTATGACTTATTGTACATGTACATACACAGTGATGAATATTTTAAAAATAAAGTTGTTACGTACTCAGTGAATTTGTAATAGCATCTTAGCTCTGTATACACAAAGAATTTTAAATTTTACAGCTAATTTAGTAAAAAAAGAGTTTCTATAAAATAAATTTAGCATTATTTCTACTTAGCAAACTAAGGTTCAAATGCTGTACAATGCTTATAAATCCTACAAGATAGCTGACTATCATATAAGCACTCATATTATCATCATCACTATCCTCATCCAACTACACATTTTCGTTCTAGCCATGGGAAAGTTCTGATAGTTTCCCTTGTCGGTGTGATATTCTATCTCTCTTTTACCAATAGCAATTTCTTATAACTGAAAAATATATCTACTATGCACTAAAGGCAAGGCAACTTATCATTTTTATTCTTACAATGTAGTAACTGCTGACTACTAAACTCCTCATTGTCGTCATCACAAACTTTTCAGCACTAATAATCATACTTCTCATTTTTGTTCTCAAAAAGTAATCAGCACTGATGGGCCAAACTACTCATTTTCGTTATCAAAAAGTAATCAGCACAAATTCATCATTTTCGTAAAAAGTGATCAAACCGAGGAGTTTTTGTCATCGAAAAATGTTTTATTTAGAAATATATAAAATTAATATTTTTTTGTTTATTTTGTTTAATTTATATTTTTTGTTTAGAAAACGTTTACATATCAATTCGGTGTTTTTTCCACGGAGATTCGAGCTCACGAAGTTTTTCAAATGTTAGCCAAGCATCTACTCATTCGGCTATGGTGACTATACAACAAAGGCAGCCAAATTTCACACTAGTACTTTTTTCAGCCACATTATATCGTTGAAATCGTTAAAATTAATCAACAGTGATGACAAAAACTCCTCTATTTCGTTAAAATTAATCAACGCTGATGACAAAAGCTCCTCATTTTCGTTAAAATTGTTAAAATAATCAACACTGATGACAAAAAATCCTCATTTTCGTTAAAATCGTTAAAATTAATCCACAGTGATGACAAAAACTCCTCATTTTCGTTAAAATCGTTAAAATTAATCAACAGTGATGACAAAAACTCCTCATTTTCGTTAAAATCGGTAAAATTAATCAACACTGATGACAAGAACTCCACATATTCGTTAAAATCGTTAAAATTAATCAACACTGATAACAAAAACTCCTCATTTTCATTAAAATCGTTAAAATTAATCAACACTGATGACAAAAACTCCTCATTTTCGTTAAAATTAATCAACACTTATGACAAAAACCCCCCATTTTCGTTAAAATCGTTAAAACTAATCAACTCTGATGACAAAACCCCCCATTTTCGCTAAAATCGTTAAAATTAATGAACACTGATGACAAAAACTCCTCCATTTTCGTTAAAATCGTTAAAATAATCAACACTGATGTCAAAAGCTCCTCATTTTCGTTAAAATTAATCAATACTGATGACAAAAGCTCCTCATTTTCGTTAAAATTGTTAAAATTAATCAACACTGATGACAAAAACTCCTCATTTTCGTTAAAATCGTTAAAAAGTAATCAGACTGAGGAGTTTTCGTTATCATAAAATGTTTTATTTAGAAATTATGAAATTTATATTTTTTGGTTTTCATTAGAAAACTTTTACATACCAATTCGGTGTTTCATCCACGGAGTTTGGAACTCACGAGTTTTCAAGTTTTACCAAAGCATCTATTCGCTATGGCGACTAGCCAAATTTCACACTAGAACTTTTATCGGAGCAGCCACATTATAAGCTTGCCTTGGCGTTTAAAGTACAGTAGATATATTTTTCACTTATATGAAATTGCTATTTGTAAAAGAGAGATAGAATTCACACCGAACAGGGGAAAAGAGTATCAAATGAAATATTTGATTTCCCCATTAAAAAATGTTGTATTTGCTATTCTGATAATGCGCATGTATTAAAGACTAATAAAATACTTATAAATGTGTTGGAATTTTTGTCGAAAGTGCTCAGCACTGTCTTGTAGGGAAATAGTTTCACTTACTCATATACAAGCATAGATTTTTTTTAATACGCACCTTGCAGAGAGATCTCCAGTGACATCAAACTGATGCGCTTTCAGTAGTATTAGAACTATCGCTAATTTCTCTCTTTCCCCTTTCTCTATATGCAACTGGAATACTACTAAATGTGGCCATGCCAATTTGTGAGCGCAGAGTGGCATATCCACAGTGAGTGTAGGGTTCGCTCTCCAATGCAATGAGCAACTTTCCGACGGTATTTCTGTCATAAACAGTTATTCATAAAAACGCTATCTGCCCTTCGAAACGCGCATAAAATTATGAGGTTCTCCTTTTGGTAGATACCTATGAAATGAAACTTTTTTTTTTCAATTTCAAACGCTTATTAACAAAAAATGGTTACAAATTTAATCTTCAAAATAATAGCCATTGCTAGCGACACATTTTTCACATCTCAGGCAATTTGTGGATGCCGCGCCAAAAAAATTGGCCGTATTTGGCCGCAAACCAATCATCGAGCCATCTTTTGGCTTCTTCATGAGAATTGAAGCGCTGCTCGGAAAGTGCGTGGCCCATCGATGCAAATAAATGATAATCGGAAGGCGCCAAGTCTGGTGAGTAAGCCGCATGCACCAGCGGTTCCCAATCGTACGTCTCCACCAATTCCCGAGTCGCTCTTTTTCGATGTGACGGTGCATTGTTATCAAGAAAAATTACTTTGTGATGGCGATCGGCATATTGTGGGCGTTTTCGGTGTATAGCGCTGTTCAAATCGGCCAATTATAGTTGATAGCGTGCACCGTCAACTGTTTTACTTGGTTTTAAAAGCTCGTACCAAATCATACCACGCTGATCCCAGAAAACACACAGCATTGCCTTGCGGCCGAAGCGATTTGGCTTGGCCGTTGCTCATCACTCTTGGATTATCATTCGCCCAAATGCGGAAATTCTGCTTATTGACGAATCCGCTGAGGTGAAAATGTGCCTCATTACTGAAGATGATTTTCCGAAGTGCGCGATATGCATTTTGATTTGAACGCCCGTTTTCATAATAAGCCTGAATAACTTTAACGCGTTGCTCGATTGTGTATCTTTCCAAGATTCAAATTGAGTTAGTCTGCAATTGAAAAATGTCAAATGAAATGCAGAAATAACTTGACGTTTAGGTGTGGTTCACATTCAACATCGGCCCTTGAAATTTAACCACCCTTTATAAGCGAGTTATTTTAGTAATTTAATTATCAATTATTTCAAGACGTAAATTATGTGTATATTTGCCTTGGTTAGGTTAGCTTGGCTAAACCGCAATGATCTCATTTAGACCACATATATAACTAGTGTTTAGTATTGTTAGATAATGGAAGTTATGAAGGCATAGACCTCAGCTTAGATTTACATATATCCCGAAGCAAAAGTTCTCCTACTCTGATACTCTCCTTTAAAATACCCCTCAATTATTGGAAGACCGACATCTGACACTTTCACGCAATTCATAATTTCATAACCAATTTGTTTTTTTCAAGAAAATCTTTACTCTCCTTGTGGCCTTCCAAGTCAATTTGAGCTCTACAATATTCCAGTTATATATAAGTGTTTTTACATTCTACATACATTTTAAATTTTTTCTTCGGATTTTCCAGAGATTTAAAAGCTTTTCGCACTATATCAAACTTTCTTTTTACAGTGGAAAACTTTCTTTGCCTTACCTTTGTGATAGAATTAGTGTTAGAACATAACAGATCCTCTACCTGCTTCCATTATAGTAGTTTATTGACTCTCTTTTATGTTTCACCGAACGGCATTTACCCCTATAAAAAGCTGCAAACTACATTAGCGGCACACTCTCTAAATTTGCTCACAATTGCTCGCTCTACGAAATCTTGTTTCTAAAAATCGAATTAGTATTGTGTTTATTAATTGAGTGGCAGGCTTTAAAAGTTATTATATCGCGCTTGTTAACACGAGTGGATTCTTGTTAACGTAAAAACTAGTAGAAATTAACCCTATTACCACCCCCGCTAGGGTCAGAGCAGAGCCAGCGCGTTGTATTAGTACAGTGCAACTCAACTATTTAGTTGTTGCATAAGCTTGAGGGGAATTGTGGAGAGTAGTTGTGAGTCAGGCCAATGAAGCGTTACCATTAAATGATGTAACATTCAAATGTGTTTCAAAATATTGGAGGGGAAGCGCGATCTCAATCCTCTTGTGACGAGACATTCTGTAAGGGTGTACAGTGGGGAGTATAACCGCGTGTATGATTATTATTATTTTTTTATATTATATTTATCTTGGTTTTGAATTTTTTTTTTAATATAAACCATTTTTTAACCAAATGCGTATTTTTATATATAAACCAAAAATTCAAAATGTATACACAGTTTAGAAAAATTTATCAAATTTTCATCTGAATCTTTTAGAAAATTTTCAGCTACGCAGTAATAGGGTCCATGAAATTTTGATATATATTTTTTTTAATTTAATATAAATCTAAGTTTTAGGTTATTACTGAATCACGTTGGTTTTTAAACGTTTTTATTTATTTTTTTATTATTTTTTTTAGTTTTTTTTGGTGACGGTTCTTGCGGTTTTCATGGAAGATAAAGTAGCAGAAAACATTCTAAAAATTGGAGTCAGAAACTGGGAAGACTGAGAAGACTGCTTAAGAATGAGAAGAATGGGTGAAACGCCGTCTGGCAGGCTAAGGCTCACTCCAGGAGTTTTAACGCTAAACGATGATGATGACCTCCACGGCGGGTATTGCAAAAGCCTATTCTGTCAACTAAATTTTTAGCTATCATGTTTGAGCTTCTGAATCGAGTTTTTTTGTCTATAATAATTGCTTTATAATTTTTGTTTTTGTCTTGCACATTTTTTTCCTCCACAAATTAATTTTTAAATGAAATGAAGTGGAGTTGCTCCTTTTTATTTCTTTATGGCTTGCGCATTTTCTTCCACAGCAAATAAATTTTTAAATGTGTTAGAATGCAAAATATCGTGACAAAAAAAAAAATTATTAAAAATCCACTAAATTTTTTAGCCATTTAAAAGATGCACCTATTTTACTAAAGTTTCATGGATGCAAACCCGAAAACTTGCTGAGAAATCAGATTAAGAATTTCAAAATTCAGCTGAAAATTTGTTGAATTTTTTTAAAATGTCTGTAAAATTTGTAAGTGTGATTAAAAAGGTGGTTAAGTTTCAAAGGCCGGTGTTGATTTTGAATAAAATACAATTTTTTTAGGAAATTATCGTCATTTCTCTTTATTATGAGAATACTGGTATGGTTTAATTACGCATATAATAAAATATCGGCCAAATGGCCGCCGCGGCCTTGGCGGCACACCACCATCCGATGGTCCAAATTTTCGCTGACGCTGAGGCATAAGTGAGGTTCTATGCTGTTAATGTGCCGAATTATCTCATCCTTTAGCTCTTGAATTGTTGCTGGCTTATCGACGTACACCTTTTTTTTTTTCAAATAACCCCAAAGAAAGAAGTCCAACGGTGTCAAATCACATGATCTTGACATCGCCGCGACGTGAAATTATTCGGCCATCAAATTTTTCGCCCAAAAGAGCCATTGTTTCGTTAGCTGTGTCACAAGTGTCACCGTCCTGTTGAATCCACATGTCGTCCACATCCAAATCTTCCAATTCGGGCTATAAAAAGTTCGTTATTAACTCACGATAGCAAACACTATTCACAGTAACTGCCTGACCGGCCTCATTTTGGAAAAAATACGGCCCGCTGATGATGCCGCCGGCCCACAAACCGCACCAAGCAGTCACTCTTTGTGGGTGCATTGGTTTTTCGGCAATCACTATTGGATTATCATTCGCCCAAATGCGGCAATTCTGCTTAATGACGAATCCACTGAGGTGAAAATGTGCCTCATCACTAAAGATGATTTTCTTCGGAAATTGGTCATTCACTGTTGCCATTTCCTGCCACCATTCTGGCCATTGCTTGATTGTGTATTTTTCCATGATTCAAATTGAAAAATGTGAAATCAAATGCAGAAAAAAGCTTGACGTTTAGGTGTGGTTCACATTCAACATCGGCCCTTGAAATTTAACCACCCGTATATGATTTTGGCTACAGAATGAATATTTCAAAAAAAAAAATAAAAAATATAATAACAAAAAATCTGTACTGAAAAACATTGTAAATACATATTTAAAAAAAAAAAAATTATCACACACTCAGTTATGCTCGTCACTGTATGCGTTACATTATTATTGACAATGTCAGTCTTCGCTTAATTTCTATGAATGCTGGGAGTTCACTGGCATTAACATTTTGAAATTAAGCTAGTCTTTGGCTTGACTTAATTAAGGTGAAAAGTAAAAATTGCAGGCTTAAAATCGCTGATCAGAGCAACTACCCCCTTAATTAAGGTGAAAAGCAAAAAAGTTCAGGCTCAAAATCGCTGATCAGAGCAAATGACCCCCCTTAAGGAGGGGTTAGGGTTAATTCCACTAAAAATATGCACTTATTTCTGAATTTTTTTTGGAAAGATGATTCATGTAAATTTATTTACCCAATTAGTATACTGTAAACTCATATTTCAAAAATATTTTAAAAAATTTTCACAAGAAAATATACAAAATTGAGCCGTTGACAGCAGATCTACGCAGACGTCTCGAAAAAAAGGCAATTCGCCGTGGACAGTTTTTCTCAGCATTGGATCATCTGAAATCAAAAAATCAAAGAGTTTTCATTAGGTAATCAATTGTCCGAGGTAACCCTGTCGAGTTTTTATTAAAAAAAAAATTTTTTTCAATTTTTTTTAATATTTGAAGCAGAAGTGCGATTTTTAGACGATAAATCGCATAATATTGTTTATTGTAAAATAAATAAAAATTGCAAAAAAAAACCTCCCAGGGTTACCTCGGTAATTATGTAGAGAAAGTGTGTACAAAATTTCAGGAAGATCGGTCGAGTAGATTCAGAGAAAAAGTGTCAACCGATTTAAAATTTTCTATAGCAGGTAGCCGAGTCGGAGCGGCCAACGGTTATAATGCTCTAACTTTGTGAGTTTTGCACCGATTGACTTAAAATTTGGACACAACATTCTTGAGATTATGTACATTCATTTTCTCAAATAAACCAAAATCGTTTTTTTTTACCCTAAAAACCCTTTAACTAAGGTGAAAAGCAAAAAAGTTCAGTTTCAAAATCGTGAAGTGGTGGTGAAACTGCGGATTAGTCTAACTTAGTAGGTCTAATTTCACAACCAAACTTGCATACATACATAATCATAATTACATTCCTACTCCTTAAGTGAGTTTTTTGCTGCCCCTTCCACTGGTAGGGGAATTCCATGAGAGCAACAATTAAACAGGTACCCCTTAAGTTGCATAGCTAGCCACCTGCTCGAAGGCAGTCTCTGAGTTCTGTAGTCTCCTCGCAGTCATACAAATTACTCACACTTTAGTAGATTAATTTTGCTTACAAAAATATTGTAATTATAATAAAATTGAAAAAAATCGTTTATCACAAGGCAAATTACAAATACAAACTTTAAATAATATATACACTCATACATATGTACATACACACTCACACAGTCTAGAAATATCGCTTGAGCAAGTTTTTGTGTAGATATGCATTTCTTCAGGTGAATAATATAATTTTTTTCTAACTATCTCAAATGAAGCTCGTAATTCAAAAATCAATTTAAACAAATTTGTAATAACACAAATCACTTTAAAAACTTTTTGCTACAATAATAGAAATTTTTGTTCTAATTCTAACTAAATACTAAAACAACGTTTCTACTTGCTGTGTGGCAGCCTCATTTTTTTTATTTAACTAAACTATTAGTATATTTGCAGTACAACTTTCTAGCAACTCAAAATAGTTACGATTAAAATTAGAGAAGAAAAATAAAAATAAACAAATAAATATTTAATGAACTAAGCTACAGAAGAAAAGTTAAACAAATCTGATACATTAAAATTACAGTACATGAAAATCGAAATTTAAATAAAAATGGAAAATGTAAAATTGCAAAAACCAAAAAAAAAAAAAAAATAAAAAAAATGAATAAAAATATTAATTAACATATCGTACAAGGTCTGCAAACGAAAAAAGCGAAAAAAGTAATAGACAATAGGGATACGTAGCAAGAGAAAATTGTAGTTAAAAAAATCAGGAAAAAAGTATTAACACAAATTAAGTAGACAACGTAATGCCGCAGCAGTTTAGCACATTTTGGCGAAATTTTAGAAATATTTAGTTACCAAAAGTAAATGTATATGAATACTCCCGTTTTCTAGAATTTTATTCTTGTAATTTCTTTTTCTTGTATTTTCTTTCATTCATCCAATGCCGGTAAATACCTATGAAATGAGACTTTTTTTTCAATTTCAAAAACGTTTATTAACAAAAAAAGGTTACAAATTGAATCTTCAAAATAATAGCCATCGCTAGCGACACATTTTTCCCAACTCTCAGGCAATTTGTGGATGCCGCGCCAAAAAAATTGGCCGTCTTTGGCCGCAAACCAATCATCGAGCCATTTTTTGGGCTTCTTCGTGAGAATTGAAGCGCCGCTGCTCGGAAAGTGCGTGGCCCATCGATGCAAACAAATGATAATCGGAAGTCTCGCCAAGTCTGGTGAGTAAGCCGCATGCACCAGCGGTGCATTAATCGTACGTCTCCACCAATTCCCGGGTCGCTCTTGTTCGATGTGGCGGTGCATTGTCATAAAAAAAAAATACTTTGTGACGGCGATCGGCATATTCTGGGCGTTTTCGGTGTATAGCGCTGTTCAAATCGGCCAATTGTCGTTTTTAGCGTGCAACTGTTTCACCTGGTTCTAATATGTAGCTCGCACCAAATCATACCACGCTGATCCCAGAAAACACACACGTACTTTAAATTATTTTTGATTTTTATTAAATGAAATTATTATTTAATTTTTTGTGGTGAAAATTTGCACCTTAAGTAACTCGATTACTGACTGTTGTTTTTGAGACAGTTAATAAGAAATCGAAGTTTGATTTTTGTTTGAAAAAGTTTGGAAAAAGTACCTTCAAACTGATCACCCTTGACTTCGCGTGACTTATTCAGTTCGTAGTTGCTTTGCTTGAAACACCCAGCGCCCTAATATGACTGTTAATAACACCAAAGCTTCAGCATACGAAAGTACTCAAGTTCTTTAAAATTAAAATAAGGAACAGCCTCTTCGGCAAAAAAAAGTACTTTTCGAAATGGTCTCCCCAAGTTTTCGCATGGGGCTGTATTTGAAACATTGGCCTGGATGAGGCAACTGCTCGTAATCTGATTAATGCATTTTTATGACTGCGGGCTCCTACGACGGTGTGTTGCACTTATTGATGGAAGATAACTTTTTCTTCCACAAATGCCTTCGTTTTTACTTAAAATTGTCCTCGAGTCGATTCAACGGTTGAGGAGTTGTTGCTCTGTGGTCGTTTTAGCCTCTTGAAGGTAAACGTTGGCACTGCGCGCATTCCAAAAAAACTGTCGCCCTGATTTTGTTGACCGACACACCCAAAGTGGACTTCTTTCAGTTTGATTCGAGGGCAAGCAGAAATAAATTGAGAGGCTATTCGGTATGACCCACAATACGATGGCTAGATACTGTAATTTATTACAAACAGTTTAAGAAACTAAACAAAAACTAAAAGTATTGAAAAAAAGTGAATCAAAAATTTATGTTTTCTTGAAGCCGGAAAATTAGTTTTTTCACATTTGGTATTTATATAAAAAGATGTTTTTTGGTTTTGATAACCCAAAACTATTGCTTGATGATCCAAATATAAAAATAATTATACAATAGGAAATAGGAAAATCAGCATTAGGGCTGCTGACAATTAAGCGCAAATACCTTGGCAGCTTCGCACTTGCGCATTACCATGACAAAACCTCAACTGTATGTGCAAGCATACAGGCATACATTGCGAGAAAAAGTTTTGGAACAGTTAGTTTATGAGTCAAGTTGTTTTTGGTCGGCCATGAGCATAAAGGATTGTAGTCCAGCAGGAGTTTTTGTGGCCTACCGTCGTCAGTACGGATGATATGGCCTGCCCATCTGATGCGTTGTGACTTGATAAATCTTAGCTATGAATTTGTTTATAAAAACAAACAAAAAATTTTGTGAAAAAAAATTAATTGAAAATTATGACAAAAATGAATTAATTTGCTTTTTTTTTAAGCAGAAAACAATTCATTCAATGAGCAATAAGGAGCAAAACAAAAAAAAAAAAAACAGAAAACGTTCATTATTTTTTTTGTTTTTTTTTGCCCATTGATTTTTTGTTTTTCCTCCAGTAAATTCATTAAAATTAATGAAATTGAAAAAATTTATGAAAAAAAAATTAATGAGCAAAAAAAAAAAAAAACAAAAAACCAAAATAAAAAACTGAATAAATTTTTTTGTTTTTTATTTTGCTTTTTTCATTAATTTTGTCGTTCAAAAATGAAAGAATTTTCTTTGTTTTTACTCATTAATTTTTTTTTCATTATTTTTTTTCAATTTAATTAATTTTAATGAATTTACTGAATGAAAAAAAATCATTGAGAAAAAAAAAACGAATTAATAAATGGTTTTTGTGTTGGTTTTCAAAAAAAAAAATTATTAACTTTTTCTTTTGCTCATTGAATGAATTGTTTTTTTGTTTTACTCATTAATTTTTTCAATTTCATTGATTTTTTTGTGTTTAAAAAAATTAGTCAGTTTATTTTTGTTTTTTTGTTTTGCTCATAAATTATTGTTTCATGTTTTTCTAATTTTTTCAATTTCATTAATTTTAATGAATACTGAATGAAAAAAAAAAATCAATGACCAAAAAAACCAAATGAATGGTTTTTGTTGTGGTCAGTTTTGGTCATTGAATTAATTTGTTTCTGTTTAAAAAACAAAAATTAAAGAGTCTTTTTTTTCGTTTTCTGCTCATTAATTTTTTTTCATTAATTTTGTCATTCAAAAATGAATGAATTGGTTTTTTTTTTGCTTATTCATTTTTTTCGTAATTTTTTTAATTTCAATCATTTTAATGAATTTAATGAATGAAAAAAGAAATCCATGAGCAAAAAAATATTAGTAAATTTTTTCTGTTTAAAAAAAATGAATGAATTTGTTTTGCTCATTAATTTTTCTTTCATTCATTTTGTTGATTGTTTTTTTATTTTTGTGTTTTTGCACGTTTATTTGTTTTTTATTTCATCTTTTCAATTTCATTAATTTATTTTTAATGAATGAATTTGGTTTTTGTTTGTTTTTAGTATAACTATGAAATTGCTTATAAAAAAAATTATTATTATGGTTTTGAGCAAAAAGTTAGAAAATCCGGTGAAAGTTGCTTGGTTCTTTGAATTTTGCTAACCAAAAACCTATATTTTCATACAATATATATATGTATATAATTTGCGCGTACACCCTTTTTGGGTGTTCGGCCGAGCTCCTCCTCCTATTTGTGGTGTGCGTCTTGATTTTGTTCCACAAATGGATTTTCATACAATACTGGCGCAAAAAATGTCGCATGAAAAGCCTTGTGAATATTGTAAAAAAAATCACTGTACCAAAACTTTTTTGACTCACTGTACTTATATATAATTACCATTATAATATATATAAATATAAAACTGCTGTGACGCCATCTTATTTGCGTCGAATTGTGAACCGCCCTAATGTTGTACTGTTTTTCGTAGACCAGCCAGAACTTGTATTATAAACAGACACAAGAAAAAAAGTATCAAACAGAACTCGAAAGTACTTTAAACCAAAAAGTGAAATACATAAAATAAAAAAGGGAATACCAATTAACGAATATATTATTCTGTATTCCAAACGAGATACTCAGTTAAGGGCATTAATGCTGTTACAAAAACAAACAAAAAAATAAAAAAAAATAAAAATACTTAGCAAATAAATTTTGCCGTAGAGTTAAATCAATTAAAAAATAATTAATAAATGAGTGAAAATAGTAAAAAAAAGTATTGAAGCATAAATAAAAAAAAAATTCTTTTGCGAATAATAAAAGAGAATTGCGAACAAAGTAAATGCAGCAAACGCAAATAGAAATCGTACGTAAAAAGTTTCGGTTCGTATGAATTTTCAAAAACTGTTATATGAAGTTAAAAAAAAATATAAAAAAAAGAATTTAATAAAACAAATGCAGATATTCAAGCAACTAAATCTTTTTCCTTAAATTTAGGTTGCAAATAAAATTTTGTTCCTCAAAGAAGACGCCGTTTGTTACTTAAATATTTGCGTATGTGAGTATTTGTAACGCATACATGCATAGAATAAGTAATCATTATATAACTCTTGTATTCCAATTACTTGTATTATTTATTCAATTATATATAGAATAATATAGCGCGCACTTAACGGTTAATTACAATACATTGATTCGCGATATTTATTTTCGTTGAAGGAAGTCTGCATGAGCAAAAATAATTGGTCAAAGTGCTGAAAAATTCGTTTGCATGGGATTGAAAATGTGAATGTTTGAAAAATGTAAATTTATTGTATGCAAAAGTCGCAGTGAATAGAATAGACATACAAAAATATGCGAATAAATAAATAAAAATACTTTGTTAAAGCGAATATTTTCCCCTCTTCCTCAAAGAAATGTAATCAATGCAATTTATTTCCAAACAATTCAATAAAGCATTACTATAAAATTAAAAAAAAAATTAAAAAAAAAAAATATTAAAAAAAAAATTAAATAAAAAATAAAAATCTACAACATTTAAATTAAATGTGTTTTCTTTATACCTGACTGCCACTGGTGTAAATATAGGGTATGGAAATAAGTTTCCGCCCTCGTAAAAGAGGTGTCGGTGCTGTCCAGTCCATAAGTTCGTGCGTTTTTTAAAGGCGGTTTTAAAATTAATAAAAAATATGTTTAAAGTATTTATTAATCAATAATATATTTTCCTTCATTATTTACAATGTCTTCCCAACCTTTAGGCAAATTTTTAATTCCCTGCTCAAACAATTTTTTGTCCTTGGAGCCAAAATACGCTTCGTATCCCTTTTTATATCTTCTTTTGAGGAGTA
The DNA here is from genome assembly GCF_027943255.1 of Anastrepha obliqua. Taxonomy (NCBI): domain Eukaryota; kingdom Metazoa; phylum Arthropoda; class Insecta; order Diptera; family Tephritidae; genus Anastrepha; species Anastrepha obliqua. The sequence goes on along the minus strand of NC_072893.1, from coordinate 23,467,680 downwards.
GTTTTTGTTACTCATATGGGATTGAAGTCCACGGAAAAGGTGATAATCACAAGGTGCAATATGCGGAGAGTATGGTGGATGCGGCATTAGCTCCCATTCGAGCTCGTTCAGCTTGTCTAATGTTTGCCTTGCGGTATGAGGTCTTGCGTTGTCGTGGTGAAACAAAACTTTGCGCCTATTCACTGAAGGCGGTCGATTTTTTTTAAGTGCCTCATTCAGGTTTGATAGCTGATGGGAATAATAATCAGCAGTTATCGTCTGGTTTGGTTCCAGAAGTTCATAATAAACAATACCGGCCATATCCCACCAAATAGACAGGAGAATCTTCTTGGGGTGAAGGCCATCTCTATTCAGGTGTTTCATCTTTGTCTAACCATTGGCGTTTGCGAACAGGATTATTGCAAAGGACCCATTTGTCATCAATAGTAACGATACGGTTAAAAAAACTTTAATTTTCAAGCCGTTGCAGCAGCTGAGAACCCACATTCACTCTCTGCTGAAGGTTGGTGACGGAAAGTCTATGCGTAACCCATTTTCCCTGATTTGAAACCTTTCCCAACTGAACTAGGTGCCTGTGAACTGTTCGATGCGATGATTTTAACCTCTGAGCTATCATATCGACTGTCGAGTTTGGCTCAGCTTCCACGAATTCGAGCGAGGCGTCGGAGTTAAAGACTTCAGGACGACCAGCGCGCGGGGCCTCCTCCACTTCGCAGATACCACTTCGGAATTTTGAAAACCACTTTTGCGCAGTCCTTACACTCACGGTGTCCTCTCCGGGAATAGTGTTTATTTCTGCAGCAGCAGTTGTTGCATTTTTACCACTTTTATTAAAAAATATAAAATATTCCTCTTATACACTTTCGAAGATTCCATTTTATTTTTTAACATCATGTACTTCTATCCGCTTTTAAAATCACTTGTTGAATGCACAATATATCAAAGAAAATATAAATACTTCAGTTATATTCCGCGAATAGTTTTTTGTATGCAAAAATCGTACAAAAGTGAAATTGTGGGCAAAATACGCACGAACTTATGGACTGACCTGATATTTTCGTGTTCGCTCTAGTAATATACTTATGGAGTCATAGTCTGATGGAACTCACTAGAGAGGACGACATTGGTGAAGAAGCTGGAGAGAGTTCAGAGGTCGGCACTCATTGGAATCAGTAGGGCGCTTCGAACGACTCCTACTCTGGCGCTCAACGCAATGTTAAATGTGGTACCCGTAGGCTGAGGGGCTCGGGCTATAACTCAACCTCACTTATGGGCATCCTTTGAAATTTCGAGAACATCTCCCTGTCAACGGATCAATGTATACCCTCGCTTAGTCCAACCGGAACCTTCTCCACTCATATTCCATCAAGAGAAGAGGGTCTGGTGAACTTGTTCACGGATGGATCGAAGTTGGAAAGAAAGGTTGACGGAGGAGTTTTTGCGTACTAACAGTCAGGAAAGTAAATATTTACTCTGCCAGCCAAGCGGCAATAAGGGCCCTCGGGTCAGTGACGGTCAGGGAATGCCTGAGCTCACTTCAACTGTGTCCGAATTCTTTGACATAAGCCTCATCTGGATTCCTGGTCACAGCGACATTGCGTGAAACTGTGAGGCGGATGAGCTGGCCAGACAAGGGACATGTGAGGTGATTTGCCCGCTAAGGGAGAGAATTGGCATCCCCCTGACTACCTGCGGTCTGCTCCTGGAAAGATGGGCATCGCGCCAACTCAGCGAGCGGCGAGAGCGGGAGCGCTCGGGTGAGCTTCAGAGGTTGACAAAATATAATATCAGCTCTCGAATTTTGTGGGTTTTCTCACAGTTCACTTGCTCGAGGAATGCCTGCTGTGAGACTTACTGAGAATTACCTCAAGTCCTTTTTGCCCTGGATGTGTGGAGGATGGGGTGGAATCATCTCAGCACCTTCTCCTTGGCTGCCCTGCTCTGGTGGGGCTAAGATCCAGGTATCTTGGCTCTTACTTCTTTGCGTTGACATTAAAAATCTGATGAATTTTATCAGCAGCACAAAGCGGTTGACGCAAACGCAGCCCAGTCATCGTTCGTATTCCACACACTCTAAACCCACCCTCCTAACCATCCCAACACCACTTCTCCCCGTCCTCTCCCTGCATCCCATCGGTCTTTCTCTTTCACCTCACCTCCTTCATAATGGTATCACAAAGGACGAAACTGTTTTTTCTTCGTCCAAGTGAGCTCATTCCTTGGGCAACCATACCAACCTAACCTAACCTAGTAATATACTGGTGGTTTGAAGGTGTATGTGAGAGGTCTCGATGGCAGTTGTTGACATTCGCTTGAAGCGAATTATTACCTTTTAAAAATAAGTGCAGCTGAAACGTGTCGTATATTGATCAACATTTACGGTAATCAGGCTCCATCAAATACAACTTATGAAGGGTGGTTTCGACGCTTCCATAGTGACGATTTCGGCGTGAGTGATAAACATCGCGAAGGGGCACAGAAAAAATTCGAAGATCCTCAACTTCAACAATTAGTGGATGAGGACGCATGTTGAACCCTTGATGTATGCGTAATGAGTTGGATGTTGATAGATCAACCATCGGTAAACGTTTGAATGCGATGGGAATAGTCCAGAAAGCAGGTAACTGGGTGCCACATCAATTGAAGGAGAGGGATATCGAAAGAGTTTGGTGACGTGTGAGATGCTTCTTGAACGGCAGAAAATAAAAGGTTTTATGCATCGCATCGTCACTGGTGACGAAAAAATGCATCTATTATGATAATCCTAAGCATCGAAAATGTTGGAGCTTGCCAAGTGAACCAGGTCTATCGACCTGGGTGTGTTGTGCATCTGGTGGGATCAGCCCTTATTGGAGAGCGGTTCATTTCTTACGAGTGCATCGCAAACTGGCTCAATGAATGTATCAAATCAAAATAACTCGAATTTTTCGTCAGAGGAACCCGTATGCTGTCTGAAAAATGGAGTAAAGTTGTACCTTCCAATGGCAAATCCTTCATATAATAAATAATCGTTTAATTGTTTAAATAATTCGTAACTTTGGCTAACAAAGGATGGAAATGATTGCTGCTAGTGCTCTTAATTTATCGTTACTACTGCACTTTTCGTCTCTATATGCGATGAGGCCTTGAAAACCCACTTGGAAGCTGAAGAAGAACAGGTGGTATGAAAATTGGTGTTAGAACTAGTGTTAGAATTTCTATAAAATTTTATGAGCTGAAATTCAGAGAAATATGTATAAGAAAGTCAATGCTACTTTTGCCGAGAATACACCGACTACGCACAATTGATTTCTCAGGAAAGCGCAGAAAAGATGAAGCTCCATTTCTTCATGTGCTATTTCGGAAACCCTGTGGTCCCAGCATAATATACCGAGGACTCAGAAAGCATTCGGGACTCCACGCCATTCATTTTTCAAACTCCTAGCTGCGTTTAGCGGTCATTGAAAGATAGGCATACACGCGGAAAAGCTAGGTTTGCCATTTAACCCCCATTGTAGAAGCTGGGGACCTTCCAGAGAAGGAGACTGTTGAGCTCTCTCTTTGTAAATGTTCAGGCTTGGCAGCTAGATGATTAAGGTCACACTGGGTGCTCTTTTCCTCGACAGTCTAAAGCAATTCGCCAATGCTGAAGCCCATCAATCTTCTCCATTACATAAATAGCTCTGGTTGGCTGTATACAAGGTGGAATCCAAAATAAACAAGACTGGTGTCATAAAAATGTTTTTGATGGCACCATCTTTTTAATGAGTTAGTGCGTTGGAAGTTACATCCCTAGTTGACTTCTAGTGAAAGCTCGGTGACATTCGGTTCAGTGGAAGCGGAGTTATTGCGTCTTAAAGTATCGGTATGTATGTGTCATCGGTACAAAAATGAGATTCAAAAAAAAATAATAATAAATAATTGGCGCCTACACTTCTGTTAGGTATTTGGCCGAACTCCTCCTCCTATTTGCAGTGTGCGTCTTGATGTTGTTCCACAAATGGAGGGACCTACAGTTTGAAGCCGACTCCGAACGGCAGATATTTTTATGAGGAGCTTTTTCATGGCAGAAATACACTCGGAGGTTTGCCATTGCCTACCGAGGGGCGACCGCTATTAGAAAAATGTTTTTATTAATTTTGCTTTCACCGAGATTCGAACCAACGATCTCTCAGTGAGTTCCGAATGGTAATCACGCACCAACCCATTCGGCTACCGCGGCCGTTTGAGATTCAAACAAAGAGCTAATATCAAATTTGGTTTTAAAATAGGCAAACCAAACATTTACCGAAACATTTGAATTGATGAAACAAGTTTATGGCGATGATTGTCTGTCTCGTGCCAGAGTTCACGAGTGGTTTACACGTTTCAGAGATGGTTGTGAGGACATAAATGACAATCAACGTACGGGCCGCCCAAAATCAGTAATCACCGAAAACTCCATCGAAATTGTTTGTAAATTTATGAAAAATGAACAGAAAACATGGTTGAAGTTCATAAAATCGGAGTTGAATATCTCCAAAATATCGATTTATCACATTTCAAATGATCATTTGGGCTTACGAAAGGTCTGTGGACGATTCATGCCGCACAAGTTAACGGAGGACCAAAAATTTACTGAGAATTCAACATTCGAAAGACCTCATTAAAGAGGGGAGAAAAGGGGAGAACTTCCTTTACAACATTGGAAATGGTGATGAAACGAGGTTTTCCAAAATGAACCTGAAACTAAGCGTCAAATGGCGAATGGAAGGCCACAGACGAGCCATCATCCAAAAAATCGTGTTTGGAGAAGTCAAAAATCAAGTCGCAGCTCATTTGTTTTTACGATTCCAAGGATATTGTCCACAAGGAGCTCGTTCCAACGGGTCAAACCGTCAATGGAATTTTCTATCTTGGCGTTTTGAAGCGTTTGTTGCATCGCATTCGTCGAATTGGCGCAGAATACCTCGAAGGAGGAGGCTGGCGTTTATTGTGCATTGATTATTAAAGATTCATCGGGCTGTTAAGGCGGCTCCAGGAGAAGCTGTGGAAATCAGGGCACAAACGGAGCTAAGCCAAGTTGAAATTCGTGATCTTGATGAAATCACCACAAAGGAAGAAATCACGAGTCGATATCAAGACAATTCAAGGAGTTTAACATACCTATCTCAGCCATTTTGGGTTTGCGGAAAGCTTACGGAGGTCCACAAATGGCGACATAAAAGTAACACCGGATAATACTACCAAGCTAATCAAAGCTAATACAATTCGAATGGGCCTCGTAATTTGTCGCATACGGGAGGTCATCATATTCACATTCATATTTATACAGGGTCCGGCTCTCGAAATGCCAAGAACCAACTTCAGACAGCTCGCGCAGCTGATGCACGAGAATGAGCTGTCTGTTAGTTGGCTAAATGACAATCCAGAGTATTGTTTACAAGCGCGCGGAAGTATTTTGCCGAGAGTAAACGCGAAAAAAGAAAATCAGTAATGGATTTCAAAAGTAAAAGTGTGATTGCGTTATATTTGGCTGAAAACCACAACCAGCCATTGTTCGTGAGCTCGAGCAGCTTAAAGTAAATAAAGCTTTTGTTTAACGCACCATTACTCGTTACAATGATTCTGGTAGCATCGCGAAACGTCATGGAGGTGGTCATCAAAAGACTGCAACGTCACGTCAAATGGTTCAAAATGGAAGCGACTTGAGCGAAAACCTCGACGAAATGCCAATCAAATGGCAAAAGAACTGAAAATATCTGACGGTAGCATCCGCCGCTCACTGAAAATTGATCTCAAAGTCAAGCCTTATAAGATCCAAAAGGCACCTGATCTCACACCAAAGCAGCAACAAGTCAGACTAAAGAGAGCGAAGGAGTTGTTTCGCTTGGCCGAAAGCGGTCAATTTCCGAACATTGTGTTCTCTAACGAGAAAATTTTTCAAATTGAGCAATTCGTAAACTCCCAAAACGATAGGGTTTATTTAACCGACCGTTCATACGAGAATTTGAGTCATTTATTGGCCACAGGGAACAGCACCCGCCATAAGTAATGGCATGGGCCGCTGTAACCGCAGATGGGCGCTCTCCAATCATTTTCATCGAGCCTGACGTCCAGGTAAATGTGAAATATTATCGGGAAAATATTCTGGAGTTTGCTTTGAAGCCGTGGGCAGATAAACATTTCGATGGCAAACCATGGACGTTTCAACAGAACTCGGCACTGTCTCACAAAGCGCTCGCGTGAACTAAGAATGGTTAAAAAACAACGTTCCGGCTTCATAACGACCACACAATGGCTCTCAAATTCACCAAACACGAATCCGATGGACTATTATCTTTGGACCATTTCGGAGAGCAAAGTCCGAACTAAGAGATTCACCAGTCTCGAGCCGCTGAAAAAAAGTTGTTGTCGGCGAGTGAGCCAAAATACCTGCAAGTAACATTCGAGCAGCTTGCGATTCGTTTCTGGACCATCTCAAGGCCATAGTCAAGGCAAAAGTTGATCATATCGAGCAAAAGTAAGTTGATTCTTAATTTTGTATTATTTTCACACATTTTTTACTTTGAATTGAATAAAAAGAATTTTCCAAACTAAATTTACGACCTTTTTATTAATTGGTTACACTTCGAGTGTCGGACCCTGTAATCACATTTAAATTCATATTCGTATTTACATTCGTATTTATAAATTTACATTCATATCCCGATTCATTTTTGTGTTCGCAATCGTAATGGTTCTCAATTCATACTCGCGCCAGTATTCGTAGAGATGGAATGGTCCAAGGTGATGTCACTATTTTCGAAAGTGTATCCTGCAGTGTGACATACATCATTTATGACTATGTGTTCGCGTGTGTGTGTGTGTCGCACACACTGTGTATATCTGTCAATACCCCATTCTTCCTGTCCGGTCACGCTCTACATCGCACCAGCACTACAATACAAGTTTTTATTATTTTCACTGAACTGCCAATATTTTTTCTTTTACTCGCTACACACGCTCGCTCATAGGGACTAGTTAAATAGAATATGTACATACATACATACATACATACATACATACGTACAATCTGTCTGCATGCGCGTCATCTTTGCAGAATGCTGATAAGTCGTTGTTCATTTTGTTCTTGCTTTGCCGATCTTTCTTTTCTTTCGATCTCGGCTTCCAATTAAATTATTCGAATCATCTGTGGAACTCCAGCGATCCAGTCGCATCATCTGTTATTACGTGTGTATGTGCGTATGTATGTATATAATAAAGTATGTATGTATTTGGTATTTTGCTGATCGTTCCTTGTACTTAGCGGCCAGGCCAAATCCATTGATGCTGCCGCGTCTGCTACGGCGGTGACTGTTATGTACGCGTCCACATGGTTTGCGATAACTTTGTTGCGGCCCCAAAATGCCGCCATTGAGACGATATGTTGTGTGTTGTTGTTGTTGTCCCCGCGCTTCGTTGACCTCTGCTAAGGCACTGACTGCATTTTGTTTGTTCTTTCTGTTTTTGCGTTTTTTGTTTTTGCAATGTTGTTCTTTCGTAATCTGTACATATTTTTGTTGGGGTTTTGTTTGGATTTTGCAAATTGTTCCCCTTCTTGATTTCTGTGTTGAAATTCTCTAAATTGTTGTGCGTTTTCGTTTCGAAATTCCAGTGCTCTCTTTTATGCTTCTTGCGTATTCGCAAATTGGAGGGGTCTGTAGTTGGTATTGCGATCGGATTGAATGATTGTTGTTTTGTTTAGGAATTGCGTGTGCGTTTGGGTATGAGAAGAAGGAGACTTTCAAATGAGTATGAGGAAATATCTTGAATTTTTGTAGCAAAAGATTAAGCTGAAAGTTTTTCATACATACACACGCATATATGTATGTATGTATGGGTAATCTTATACATATATATTATATATGTAAGGGTATTTTACTTGTAGGTTATGGCTGACGAACACGGTAAAATCCTGGCTGGCATTTTGGGGCTTCCCGGACTGGTGGACTGTGCACTCCCGCCTATACTTGCCATTACATCGTTTACGACCCTCCTACCCTCAAGAGAAGAGTGGGAACGGGACGATGTCAGACAGGGCGAGCCCATCCATGTATACACAGATGGCTCAAAGCTCGAGGGCAGGGTGGGCGGAGGTGTATATTCCGAACATCTGGGGATCTCCTTCAGTTTTCGGCTCCCCGACTACTGTTGTGTCTTTCAGGCTGAACTGATGGCAATAATAAAAGCCGCGACACTGGGAAGGATATCTACATTTTCACTGATAGCCAAGCGGCGATAAAATCCCTCACGAAACAGGCGTCAACCTCCAAGGTAGCCATAAAATGCCGCACAGCTCTTAACGAGATGGCTGAGTCATTTCGCCTAAGGATAATATGGGTTCCCATCGCGACATTGAGAGTAATTGTGGAGCCGATGAACTAGCGAGACTCGGCACCAAGTTGACCGATGAGTGCATAGACAATGACATAGGCATACCAATACAAACATGTAAGTTACTCATCCTTGAAGAAATTTTGAGGAAAGCAAACGAAAGATGGCGCAATGAAGCCACCTGTAAAATCGTTCGTCTACTGTGGCCGACTCTAAATGCTAAACGCACAGAATCTCTGCTAAGCCAAATTAAACACAGTCTTAGCACATTGATCTCAGTCATGACGGGGCATTGCCTAATAGGTAGACACGCCCAAAGGATGGCTGTGCAAACACATGACTTCTGTAGAAGTTGCTTAGATGAGGACGAGGAAGAGACAATCTCGCACCTACTGTGCCACTGTCCTGCTCTATCCAGACGCAGGTTTGCTATTCTGGGTGAACAATTTTTTAATGAGTTGGAAGATCTCAGTTCTACAGAAATCAGAGATCTTCTAAAATTTTTGAAAAGCACACACTGGTTTTAGGAGAGACAGGGACAAGCTCCGGGGCAAGGGGCTATGAGCCTGAGTGTGTCCCACAGGACAACCGCTTCAACCTAACCTAATCATGGCTGACGAAGAAAATCATCTCATAGCAGTTTCTTTGCCCTTTGCGTTACCAGATTTATGCCAACCTTCTATGGGTAGGTGGTCAGCAGTAGTGATTCGTTTTCAATAAATTCGGCCCCTGCAGAAACAAGTACCCAAATCTTTCATCTCAAACTCATTTGCGTTACCAGGTTTATTGCAACCTTCTATAAGTAGATGGACCCTATTTCAAGAAGTGGTGTTTCTTCTTCAATGAATTCCTGCAGAAACAAGTACCCAAACCTTTCCGCCTTAGTCGCTTCGGAAATACTGGGTAGTCGAAAAAGTCTTTTCGTATTTTGTCACTAGATGTAGTTGGAGTCATCTATCTGCAGTGCTACCAATCACATTGTGTCATATCACATGGTGTTAAAAAGGTGACACTTTAAGCTTCATTTAACCAAAAAACAAATTAAATTCGGAGAAGTTGAAAAAAAGTTATAGCTGTTCAAAAATGAGTGAAAATAATGAAGAAATTCGCTATATTTTGAAATTTTTGTATAAAAAAGGGAAGAATGCCACGCAAACCACCAATGAAATTTGTGAAGCTTACGGAGACGATGCTGTATCAGTTCGTGTAGCATAACAATGGTTAGCTCGCTTCCGTTCTGGAAATTTCGATGTGAAAGATGCACCTCGCTCCGGTCGACCTATCGTTGAAAAAGTCGATGAAATTATGGAAAAGATTGACCAGGACCGTCACATAAGCTGTCATGACATCGCCAAGGCACTAAACATTTATCATCAAACGGTTTTGAACTATTTAAAAAAGGCTGAAATCGAACCATTTCTGAAGCGAATGGTAACAGGAGACGAAAAGTGGATCAAATACGACAATAATGTGCGAAAAAGATCATGGTGCAAGGGTGGTGAAGCTCAACAAATGGTCGCAAAGCTAGGATTGACGCCTCGAAAGGTTATGCTGTGTTTTTGGTGGGATTGGAAAGGAATCATCCACTATGAGCTGCTCCAACCTGCTCGAACTATTGATTCTACACTCTACTGTCAACAACTGATTGATGCAAGCAATCGAAAAAAACCGCCAGAACTGATCAGCAGAAAGGGCTTCGTCTTCCATCATTACAACGCTAGGCCACACACATCTTGGATTACTCGGCAAAAACTGGGAGAGCTTGGCTGGGAAGTTTTGATGCACCCACCATATAGCCCTGACCATGTACCATCGGACTACGATTTGTTTCGGTCAATGCAGAACTCCCTTAATGGAGTAAAGTTGGCTTCAAGAGAAGCCTGTGAAAATTTCTTGTCGCAGTTTTTCGCCGGAAATCACAAAAGTTTTACACTGATGGAATAATGTCTGTAGAAGAAAAATGGCAAGAGGTGGTCGACCAAAATGGTACATATTTGGTTTAATAAAGTTCATTATAAATATACAATAAAAAAAATGAGTTGAAGTTTGATTAGAAATACGAAAAGACTTTTTCGACTACCCAATATATAAACCTCCTCTTCTATTGCTTATCGACAGGATCTTTGTTCTAATAGCTTCGAGCTTATTTATTCAAAATAGTCCCCTTTGGCCTCAATGCACTGTTGTGCGCGATCTGAAAGCTTTTCGAAACAGTCCAGGATGTCGGTACAAGCCTTTTGGATGGCCTCTACGGACGCAAAACGTTTTCCTTTGATGGCCAAATGCAGTTTTCCGAACGGTGAGTGAGTGATTGATGGTTTAAATGCGATTTCTAGTCAAAAAGTCAGTCACAAGAGTGGATCGATGGGATGGTGAATTATCAAGCAAAAACCGCCAGATTCCTCCTCACGGTATTCAGGGTGATTTCGACGAATGCGACGCAACAGACGTTTCAAAACGCCAAGATAGAAAATTGCGTTGAATGAAGGAATTGCCCATCAAAAACATTGTTATGACGCCAGGCTTTTTTATTTTGGCTGCTGCTGCGTCGCCTAGAACATAAAGCAGAGATGCGGCACCTTGAATAAGTGAAGGATTTCTTGTTTCGTGTTATATACCGCAGCTCCCACATTCCCGATCATTTCTGGTCTAACTGTGAACAAATTAATATTATCATATTTCATCGAGCGGCTGCCAAGCCGAATTGGTTGGTGTGTGATTACCACTCGGGAGTGCATAAATTCTAATCTCCGTGTATGAAACAGAAAAATAAAAGGGTTTTTTCTAACAGCGGTCGCCCCCCGGCAGGCAATGGCAAACCTCACTGTTTATTTCTGCCAAGAAAAGCTCCTTATAATGGCGAATGGTTTTTATGAGGAGCTTTTTCATGGCAGAAATACAGTCGGAGGTTTTCCAGTACCTGCCAAGAGACGACCGCTATTAGGAACAACTTTTCTTATCATTTTGGTGTTTCTTGCACGGAGATTCGAACTTCCGCATCCTGAGCAATGTATGGTATCCTCAGAAACTGGTAATTTGGTGAACATTTTGACGCGGTGACACCACTGGCCCAGTTTTCTTTGAAAATGCTGCTAGAAATGCCATTTCGATTAACGGTGAGCGAAGCAGCGGCATGATAAACAACTTTTCCTGACCGAAAATTAAAGATATGGAATTGAACAGTGTTTAGTTTCAGCAAACCAGCGTACCATTTCACACACAGCCCATGGTACAATCGATCTTTTGAGCACCAATTCATGTTGTCAGCCGTGTAGCGATGACATTTGGCCACCTCGGAGCTGCGATGTGACGCCGTTTGCGTTTGGAGTGCCGTGAAGCATCGATGTTATGCAAACGATTCATTAAAAATTCAGGCGAATATAGAGCAGCTCAATCGGACATGGTTGCATCTTCGGGCAGTTAACACCGCGTTTCTCCGAACTTCGAACAGATCTCTCTATCCGCAAACTAGAGTTTAAGGGTCGTGCTAGAGCAATCTTTCCAAATAGGCAGGATTGAATCGAGGGGAAAATCTGCGCCGTCTTCAATGACGGTTCCAAGATGGAATCAGGAGTCGGAGCAGGGGTTTTCTCTAAATCAGCCAATTTAAGTATCTCCTTTAAACTGCCGAACACTGCTAGTGTTTTTCAAGCAGAAGTCTTTGCGATCTTGCAGGCATGCAAAATGTTTGAGGAACGCGGGAGCGAGGGAGATATTAACATTTTCTCCGATAGTCAAGCCGCGATTAAGGCTCTGACGACGCCATGATGCAGACCAAAATTAGTAAACTCCTGTAAAGGAGGAGATCAAATCTCTTGGGCGTGCAGGTAACACTTCTCGGATCTGGGTTCCAGGACATAGGAACATAGAGGGGAATGAAATTGCTGATGAGCTGGCTAGGAAGGGAACTGAATTGGCTTCAGAGACCTCCTACCCGGTCATCGGCATCCCCTTGACAGTTGTTAAAGGGGAACTGCACAAATTATTTCTCAGGACAGCGCAGAAAAGTGGACCTCCATATCTTCATGTGCTATTTCGAAAACCCTTTGGCCCCAATACGATATACGAAGGACTCAGAAAGTCCTGTGGACCCCTCGCCATTCAATTTCCAAACTCGAAGCTGTGTTTACCGGTCACTGGACGATCGGCACACACGCGGAAAAGCTAGGGCTACCATGTAACCACCATTGCAGAAGCTGTGGGGACCTTTCAGAAAAGGAGACTGTAGAGCATTTTCTCTGTAAATGTCCGGGCTTGGCAGCTAGAAGACTAAGGTCACTGGGTGCTCCTTTCTTCGACAGCCTGGGGCAGTGTGCCAACCTAAATCCAATCAATCTTCTACATTATATCAACAGCTCTGGTTGGCTGTAGATATCTACCTGTTGGAGGTCTCATAATGATATCAAAACGGCGCGTTAGTGCTACTTGAGGAGCGCCAGGTGCACTTCAACCATTTCACCTACTTACTACGTACCTACTGGTTCAATTCTCTCGAGAGCATAGGACATCGACAAGATTCTTCCATCATACACGATTCTGGGCCATTGGTTTTGCGCCGTCCCATGTGATGTCGGCATCTGCTAGCTCGCGCAGCAGCGACCTTCTCCAAGTGATCTTTTGCCGACCGCGACCTCTGCTCCCTTGCGGGTTCCAGTCCAGTGCCATTCTCGTAATGCTATCTGGTGGTTTTCTAAGCGTGTGAACTATCCATCGCCTCTTTCTGCGTTTGATTGGTCATAGGATGGGTTTCTCATTCGTTGATCTCTACAGCGCGTCGTTGCTGATGATGTCCGGCCAAAATATGCTACAGATGAAGCGCAGGCATTTGTTGGCGAAAGATTGTAGCTTCTGTGTGATGGTGTTAGAGACCAGCCATGTTTCGCTTCCGTACAACAATACGGACTTAAGGGGTTAGGGGTAGTCAGAGGCCCGAAAAAATGATGATTTTCACGAATTTTTTTTTGCTACTTAATTAATTTATTTAACAAAAATAAAAACATAGCATAAAAACATCATGTTTTAACTTGACTTCACCAAAATTAAAAAAAAAAAAAATTAATAATTGCAAAAGTTATCGCTGTTTGTGTGAAGCCCGTTTCTCCAGAAGTCCCTTGCGGTGAACATCACAAGTCCTTGCAGATTCATCTAAAACCAATCGGACAAGAAAAATTAGTTTTATTAATAGATAATATTGTGCCTGATCGAAGCTTTTTTTTTTCAAAATGAACAAAATGGCGGCCTCAGAAAATTTTTTCCAGATTTTAGAAAAAAAACCAACAGTTAATTGTTAAAAAAAAATCGAAATTTTTGAAAAAAAAAAAAAATCCTTCGATCAGGCACAAGTTTTTTATGTTTTTCAAAAGCTGTATAAATTTTATTGAAATCTACGTAGCGGTTTTTAAGTTACAGTGTTCACCAGTTTGAAAAACATAGTTTTGAGAAAAACGCATTTAAAGTTTTGCTATCGGCTCCGGAGCGGCCGAGCGCCCTTTGTTAATTGTTGAATAACTTGAAAAGTATTTGTCGGATTCACTTCAAATTTTTACACAATATTTTTAAAACATTATACTTTAAGAAAATGCAAAAAAAAAAAATCGATGTTTTGAAAATTCTGACTACCCCTAACCCCTTAATGCATGAGTCAAATATTCGCAATTTAGTGCGCCTGGAGATCTGCGAACTCGGCCATACTGTATGCATTGGTCCGAACTCCGCCTTTGCTCTGCTTAGCCTGCAGTTGACATATTCATTTGCTCAGCCGTCTGCTGTGATAGTGCAGTCGAGGTAGCAGAAGCTTCGAAAAAGTCTACTGGACGTCCATCAACCATTATTGGTCTTGATTTGTTGAGACTCTCATAGCCTTTGTCTTGGCGATGTTGATCTCCATTCCGTCAGTGCATGCCAGCGTAACTATTGTGTCCGTCTTCGCTTGCATATCAGTGAGTTTGTGAGAGAGGAGGCAGATGTCGTTGGCGAAGTCCAGGTCCTCAAGATGTCTGGTGAAACTCCAGCCTCTTTTGTGTAGGGTCAATTGGCTCATAACGACGTCTAGGAAGAGAAAGGGCGACAGGGGACAACCTTGCTTTACGCCTCCGTTGGTGGTGACTGCGTCGCTGATGTTGCCGTTCGGAGTTCTCAGTTCGCCAGTTCGGAGTTCTCATAAAGGGCTCTAATGAGACGAATTATCTTAGCAGAAACTTCCGTAAATAAAATCGTCTAAATAATGGGAATGTTTGGTCTTTCGAATAAACAACTAATGTGCCGAAAGAAGTGGTTTTTGTTAATTTTTTTGAATTTTTAAAAATATGTTAAAATTTCAAGTCAACTGGTCACGATTTGTTCGAGATATGAGGCCGGTGGTTTTTATAAATGATATTACGAGAAAAACGCGCGTGAAGTTTCATGTACGTTACGCGTTACCCACTGCGTGGAGCTGCGCCTAAATTTCAAATTGAATTATCCAGAAACTTGTTGCATCTTTTAGGGGTTTTGGACTGCTTTTAAGCAAAAAAAAAACTCTTGTATTGCAATTTTTAAAAAATTTCTATTAATAAATAGAGAAACACAAATGATCGATATAACAGCTAAGAGATGGGACATCCCTATTGGAAAACCAGTGGCCTGTTCCATACGTATCGATGTATGTGTGTATTAGGCCGGGTCGATTTGTGGGGAGGCAAAAAAATCGCCCATTGCTCTATGAAAATCATATTCTAGGGATTAAAATAAGAAACTTTGCCGAAGGAACCATACCTCTAAAACGAATTCTGATGTCCCCCAATTTGGGTCGAACTTTTTAGTTTCTTTTCTCATGTAAAGGCCAAAAATGGTGATATTTTGAAATGATTGTATGGGGAATCCCCCAGGGGAGTTCCAGGGCGTGTGCCACTGGCATGGGTGGATCGGCCGTCCAAAGTTAGTGGGGGTCGGTCATACATTTGGACTCGATTGGAGCACTCTAAATGGGTCAAAGTGGGATTTTTCGTTCGACCCAAATTAGGGGACATCAGAATTCATTTTAGAGGTATGGTTCATTCGGCAAAGTTTCTTATTTTGATCCCTAGAATACGATTTTCATAGAGCAATGAGCGATTTTTAAATCGACCCGCCCTAGTGTGTATGTATGAGAGTGTGACGCCCTTTGCCCTTCATAAAATTCGCACGATCGCCAACTGATGGCTACTATTAGCCAATCGTGTGCGTCGTTTTTTTGTTTTGGTTTTTTTGAGTTTTATTTTTGATTAATTTTCTTTTGTTCTTATTTACTGCCGTTCGCGGCAGGCTGACTCATGGCACCCCTGTTCGCTCAAATACATACTTACACACACAAAAATATATGTATATATATATCTAAATACGTTCACATGTCTCGATGCGGCCACTTTTTTGCAGCAAACTAGCAGCTCCCCTTCAGATGCGCTCTGCCGACATTGCCTTCTAGTCTGCTTCTTCTTCTTCATGTTTAATGAATTCAATGAGATCTTGTATTTCTTTTGTTTTAACTATTCTCATCTACAATAAGTCAACAATTTACGCGGATAGCGGCAAAACAAAAAAAAAAATCGACAATAAGCAAACAAAAAAACCTCATTGCGAATGCACCGCCGTTTGCTGCCGCATCGAACTGGTTCTCCACTTAGTACACCGTGCACGTTTCGGTATCGGCTAACTACTTAGTGTCGAATGTCGCTGTTGATGCGCCGCACTGCATGTGTTGATGTTGCCATACATGGCGGCAACCACCAGCCAACTGCTCAGATGGCAATGTTGGGCACAGCAATTCCATTCATTGGCCAAGCAGTCCATTGCCTTCACTTGACGCTTGTCTGCTTGTCTGCTCGTTTGCTGGCTATACGCCAGTCAAGTCATAGCCACGATTCGATTGAATTGCATGCAACTGTTGCCTCTGCCTCTGCCGTTGCGTTTGCCGTTTGCGACTGCAACATGTCGATTGTTGCTGCTTGCATGCGGTTGCTGTATCGACCGCATCGCTGGGATTCTTTTGTGCCATTCCACAGATGCCACAACAGCAAACCAGCTAACAAGCGAGCGAGTAAGCGAATTTTTTTGTCTTCTCACTTCGCTGAAATGCTGAAAGAAGGAGAAGTTGCAACTGGCAACACATACACGCACACGAAGTATTTGTGCATGTGTGTGCGTGTGCGTGCGTGTTTAAGAGAGTGCACATGTGTATTGCCGCATTTGTGCACGACAACGTGAAATTCCAAACGGTGAATGCAGCGATACGTTCACTTGCCTCCACTGATAGGTTCGGGCATTCGAGCAGCAGAGGCAGCGACGTGTATCTGAGAAATTCTTTGCTGCGCGCGAAAAGCTTGTTCGATACAGTGCGGCGATGTTGTGCGCCAAGAATGTGACAGAGAAAAACAAAAGCCAAGTGGCTGGAAGAAAAAAACGGACAAGTACCAAAAAAAAAAAAATTCTTCAATTCAACTACAATAACAAGAAACGCAATTAAAGAGACGCTGAAAGGTGGAGTTTGTGGACAGCGGCAGTTAACACGCCGCCATCAAGTTGAAGGCAACGATGTTGCCACATGCTGGATTTTTTCCTCCCTTTTGAGCCAAGACTTTAATTTTTTTTTTTTATTGACATGTTGTAAATATTTAAATACATTTCATTCTATTACACCTAGTTCACAACTATCAAGTAATATTATTTTATTAAATTCGACAGTATTTACAGGAAATACGTATATAACTGGAAGACAGCTGACAGAAATTTACATATATTTGTCAGTCATCAAAGTTTCTAAAACAAGATCATTTGGTTTTTTTCGTTTAAGTCTCCGGCATTGGTCATCTAAATTGGCAAGTCGCCGAGTCTCCGGGTTAGTATGTTTTTCGAGGCTTTCGGCATGAGCTACAGCCTAATGTTTGACAACTTCTGATACTAATGACATCTTGAGGACACGTTGTAAATCAGTGTTCCTCACATACCATGGTGCGTTTACTGCGTTCTTTAGAAACTTGTTTTGAAATCGTTGTATTCTTTCGATATGAGTTTGTTTGGCACAGCCCCATAGTTGTATATCATAAGTCCACACAGGGTTAAATATTTGTTTATAAATTAAAAGTTTGTTTTGTATGGAAAGAGGAGACCTTTTTCCAGTAAGCCAGTTTAATTTTTGCATTTTGAGGTTTAATTCCACGTGTTTTATTTTAACGTGCTCTTTTCAGCATAGTTTGGCATCAAGCGTCATCCCTAAGAACTTCGCCGTATTGGAGTAAGAAATTTTCGTGCCAGAAATATATACAGGATGATATTGAATTTTTTTTGTTTGTAAAATCCACATGAAGGGACTTGGCTTTATTAAGTTTTATACGCCACTTTGTAGTCCATTCGGTGATTTTGTTAACATCTAACTAAAGTTTGCGAGTGGACTGTGTCTCGTCGTCTCCAATTGCTAAAATGCACGTATCTTCAACAAAGGTAGCTATAGTGCTAGTCTCAGAGACCGGTAGGTCAGATGGGAAAAGCACGTAAAGTAAAGGGCCAAGGATACTGCCTTGTGGCACCCCGGCATTAATTCGCTTTAGGCTTGAATAAGAGCTATCGCACTTGATCCTGAAATATCTGTTATTTAGATACGAAGTAAATAGGTCCGAAAACTCCCTTGGAAGCAAGATTTTAATTTTATGGAGTAGTTCGTCATGCCATACTTTGTCGAAGGCCTGAGCAACATCGAGAAATATGGAAGAGCACACTTTTTTCTTTTCGATTGCTTCTTCTATCACATTTGTGATCCTATGCACTTGTTCGATTGTTGAAATCCGAACTGGTGCGTAGGAATAAGACGTTTGTTTTCAATCAAAGGCTTTAACCGCTGCAGAATTATTTTTTCGAGTAGTTTGGCCATTATAGGTAGCAAGGAGATAGGACGGTATGATGACACTTCGTGAGGACTTTTGCCAGGTTTTGGTATCATTATTACCTCTGAAATTTTCCAGTACGTTGGCACATATTTTAGCTTAAGCCATGCATTTATAATTTTTGTTAGCTTACTCAATGTTTTTTGAGGAATATTATTTAAGGTTTAAGCGGTAATAAGATCGAAGCCGGCTGCTTTTTTAGATTTCAGGAGATTTATTTCACGCTTTATCTCTGCAGGCGAAGACAAACAGAACTGGTTTTCAGCTTGATGAATATCTGTAAGCAATGGTGCATGATGTGCTTCATGAGGCTAAAATGTTTTTTCTAAGTGATCAGCAAAGACTTGCGTTTTTTCAATATCGCTCTTAGCCCACAAGCCATTGGGTTTTTTAATTGGAGGGTTTTGTATAGTGGGTCTTTTCTGGTATTTTGTTGATTTTTGTAGGTATTCTTGTAGATTAATTGAATACAAAAAAAAAAAAAATCTGAAATTCTTCTTTTTGTGGCCGGAAATTATGTAACCTACCAGATGGCCCCTAATAGAGGAGTTTGTGTGTCTATTCATCACTATGGATGAGACTTGGGTATATCACCATGATTCTAAATCAAAACAAGAGGCTAAAGAGGGGTGTAAACCATGTTCTTCGACCCCAAAACGAGTTCAGGTCCAGAAATCGGCCAGGAAGGGGTTAACATCAGTTTTTTGGAATACGAAAGGAATTTTGTTTGTGTATTACTTGCAAACTGATAAAAAATAAATTCTGAGGGCTATGCTAACATTTGAAACAAGCTGTAGGAAAAAAATCGTGTTGAAAGACCAAGAGTTTGCAAAAGAAAGAGCAATTCGATAATGGCTAAAATCCATGAATTAAAGTTCGAATTGTAGGAGCCGTATTCCCCAGATTAGACCCCTAGCGACTTCCATCTGTTTCCAAACCTAAACAAAAATCTTGCGTCGAAAGCGTTTTTCATCGAATGTTGAGGTCGTAACAGCTGTGGAAGCATATTTTGTTGCAGCCCTTCCAGACTCTGACTTCAGAGATAAAATTCTTGAATTGGAATCTCGTTGAAAGAAGTGTTTTGATGCTCAGAGAGACTATACTGAATAATAAAGTGCATTTCAAACTATAATTTTTTTTCTTATCGAACCGCAAAACTTATTGTACAACCTAGTATATATGGTATATAACATGAGCGGATAGTAAGGATAGAGACTAATATTATTAGATCGACTTTCTTTTGCATAACGAGGTAGAGAAAATGAGATAGATGAAGAAAAATGTGTAGCAAAATGTTAAAAATTAAAAAGCAACTGTTTAAGCGTTTCGGGATGCCCGTTTGCCACAGCGAAATGATTAGTGCGTGACTACCATTCGGAACTACACGGAATCGAAATCTCGATACGATATATCAAATGATAGAAAAAGTTTTTTCTAATAGCGGCAGCTCCTCGGCAGGTAATGACAAGCCTCCGAGTGTATTTCTGCCTGAAAAAGCTCCTCATAAAAAACCAGCTGTCGCTTGGAGGCGACTGAAAACTTTAGCTTCCTCCATTTCTGGAACAATTTTTAGACGTACAGCACAAATAAGAGGGCGTGTCAGGTTTGTGACCGCATTCTCTCTGTTCTTTACATTCGTGATACTTACTTTTTTCCAAACTGTGCTGGGATTACTTTGAAGATTGTTTATTGCAAGCGGAAAAGAGAGGGAGCAGAGAAACAGTTCCTCGGCTATTCTTAAATAAAAGTATGGCCCTTTAAATATTTAATTTTTTCTTCTTCTGGATTGGCGCGATAACTGCTTAACACGTTCACGCCGGCGCGTACCACCGGTGGCCCGCTTAAGTCTGCTTCATCTGGCAGCGCGTACCACCAATGGTACTTTATTAGACGGTACCTATGAGATGAGATGCCATAAGCGACTACCGTTACGAAAAAATTTCGTTTTATGACCTGCAATTGCTCCCGATAGAGCGAGAGATGTAAACATTGCCGTCTGTGGGCGAAGACCATGAATAACAGCGCCGGCGTGAACGTGTTAAGTGATCTTGGCCGAGTTTAACAAAACGGCCCATCGTTTCTTTCTCGTGCTAATCGACGCCAGTTGGACACACCAAGCGAAGTCAAGTCATTCTCCATTTGATCTTTCCAGCGCAGAGCAGGCCTTCCTCTTCCTCTGTTACCACCAGCTGGTACCGCATCGAATACTGACAGAGCCGGAGCATTTGCAACCATTCGGACTACATGACCCAGCCAACGCAGCCGCAGGATCTGTATTCGCTGCACAATGTCTATGTCTGCGTAAAGCTCATACAGCTCTTTGTTCTATCGATACTCTCCGTCACCAACGTGCGGAGGTCCAAAAATCTTCCAGCGAATCATTCTTTCAAATACCTCAAGGGATATCTTTTCCTTGCTTACCTTTCATGTACTTCCTAAAATACACTACTTTCGATAATTTTGAATCCAAATGGCAACACTACCATTAGGCGGCATTACAAGCAATGCCCCTCATATCAGTCGCGTCTATTAGTTATTTACCGTGCATTCTCTAACCTCCGGTCCGCACCTGATCCTCTCCCTAGCCTTGGTTTGTCTATCACAGTATGTCAGAGAAAATTTACGCGCGGCATATTGGACGCTAGTATCCGCGCGGCTACTAAGCTACCACTTCTGCTGCTTCTGTTGCTTTTGCTGCTGCTGCTGCTGCTATGCAATTCGCCGCCATTCGCCGCGACACATCGAACAGCTGAATTTCCAATAGTGTTGTCAACACTAACGTCATGGCTTTTACTGTTGGCTGTATGGTGGTGTGACTGCGTCTGCTTGCTGCGACTATTGCTGTTTTCGTTGTTGGCTTTATCGCTGTGAGCCGTAGTCGTGAATTCCTTGTCTCGTTTCGGAATTTTGTTTGTGTTTTGCGGTTGCAAGAATTTTTCGTTTTTCCATTTAGCTTGGCCATCGTGTCGAGTGGAGTCGCGCCGCGTTGTTCGTACTTTAATTGGCAATGAAAATTCCAAATGTTTTTTTTTTCGTTTTTTTGCGCTTCCAAAATGCGTTTCATACCGCCTTGCAGAGTTCGGAGCGCCGCTGTTCGTGATTGAACATTTGCGCGCATTTAGTTGTGCAAGTTGAACCAAAGAAATACAGCAAAGAAAATAAAAAGAGCAGAAAAAAAACAAGTAAATAAATAGTGAAATAATAATAACAAAAGCCAGTGAGGACCGCCTCTGTCCGCTGCGGCCACTTCGTTCATTCGTTCGTTTGTTTTTAGTGTTGGGGCGGCGCGTTCATTACATGCGTTATTTTTTATTGTAGTTTGTTGTTTTTGCAAACACTGTTTTTATTTGCGAGAGTGAAGAGGAGTTGGGGTGCGTGCTCGCGCGCTCACTTGCGTGCGTGTGTTGGTGTAGTGAAGCGAATTAACCGGCAGCCGTTTGCAGACTGCCTTCATTAATTAAGCCCAGTTAGTGTGGGGGGTTGCTCAAAAGGCATCCGTGTGGTGCGCGTTTCCCGAGAATTAATTAAAAGCAACAACTATGCAGCGCGCTACAAACGGCAGTGATATAGTTATGTGAAAAAAGCGCACTGAGCAATGCAATAAAAACAATAAAAAGTGCATATGAGAAAAAAATCGCGTGAATAATGAAACTATTGTGCCGCTAAAAAGTGAATGCATAGGCGTACGTGTGTGTGTATGTGTATGTGTGGCTGTATTGAGTGGCAAAAGTGCGGTAGCACAGCTCTTGTTGTTGTTGTCGCATAAATAATAATTTGAGGCAGCAAGAAGCCACTGCTGCCGGCCATCTGTCATCCCGCCAATTGTCATTGTGCATGGCTTAGTGCGAAAGTGGCAGCTCTGCTGCATACATATCTACATTAGGATGGCTCAACACAAACAAAAAATTCTTGATGCCACTGCCTAAATTTCTTTAACAACCGAAAAAGGACAGACTAGTTAAACTTTTTTTTTCAATTAAAAAATTTTATATAAAATGTTTACAGATCGCTACTATAGTGTGTTTTTTTAGCTGCATGCGACTATCGAATCGATAACTCAGGTTTGACAGTTGAGTATGGCAAATTGTGTTGACATTTCGGTTCAGTAAGATTGGGCATTTGTGGAACAACATCACGACGCACACCACAAATAGGAGGAGGAACTCGGCCAAACACCCAAGACGGGTGTACGGGCCAATTATATATATATATAAGATTGGGCAACCTCAAAGATTGTTCAAGAATGTAAGAAGTAACTTAATTCTGTCGCAAGACAAAACAGGCTTGTACTTATATGGGTTTCATGACACCCCGGTGTTCAAACAAACGAAATTGCCGATGAATTGACTAATCGTGGATCAGCGGTTCCCCCACAAGGGCCAGAACCAATAATCGGAATCAGTTCCGCAGAAATCATGAATTTGATCAGCGATTATGTATGCAAACTACATAAAGAGCGATGGTCCGGTCTAGAATGCTGCAGAACTGCAAAGTGTTTTGTGACAAGTCCGACCAGAAAACTGTCAAACTTTCTACAAAAATTTGGAAGGAAAGACGTTCAATTGATGGGCGGTATTGTTAAAGGACACAACCCGTGGGGTCAGCATATGACCACCATTGGAATCATTGAGAACCCAATGTGCCTGTCGTGCTTGGAGGAGGCAGATATCACTGAGCACTTTCTCTGTGAGTGTCCTGCCCTTGCTAGAGCACAGCTACGAGTTTTGGGTTCCGATGTCGTGAGAATGAGTAAAATTCGTTCTCTAAAACTGGAGGATCTTTACAGATTTGCCAAAGAATCTGGAAAAATCTCTCATTACTATCTCTATCTCTGTCTCTATTCTTTCCTATCTCTTTCTCTGATACTTTTCTCCTTCCTTCCTTGACTATCTACCCTCATTCCAGAGCTCTAAATAAAATCAGGCTGTTTAGCCTGAGTGTTTTAGGAGCCACCAAATCTCCTGCTGCTACTTGGCTCGACCTTTTCAACTTTGTCCATTTTATGTGCTGTTTAGACACTGGCGGCATCATCGCTCTTTATTTCTTTCGAAATGAGGGAGAAGCTGCCGTTACGAGCCATACTATAGCGAGCGCTATCGAGCCATGCTGACTGAACTTTTGTTTCCAAAAATTAACAAAATTAAAAATTATCAAGATGGCTCAACTTGCCATAGTCCCGATTTACACACAGAGACGTCAGAAGGGAGATACTGGAAATTCTCTTTTTATGTTTCATTCGAGGTCTCACGAGCAAAATAGTTTTCGGCAACATTCATTGATTTAGATATTTCTTTTTAGAGGTTTAACAATACGAACAAGAAGCCCAAAGCGTGTCGCCAGTACGGGAGACAAAATCACCTCCTTCTTCCCTGTTCGACCTTCACCCACGAACAAAATATTTCACTTCTAAATGTTTCCCTGCGTAAATCGGGACTTTCAACGCGCTTAGCAATCGATTTATAGCAGTATTCAAGCCACAGTTGACGCCATACGGCCAGATTTATTGGAAAAAAGATGCAGAAAATTGGACTGATCGAATGGACTATGTAACTCGTACCCGCGGCAAACATATGCCGGATGTAATATTCAAAAAAAAAATAAATGCCTTGAAGTTGTCTACCAGTTTATAATAAAAAATGCATTCCAAAAATATTTCTGCTTTGTATTAACATTTCAAATTCACCAGTTTCGGATACTTAATCTCGCCTTCTAATTTCTTCTTCAAAAATGTACAAAAAATTTTACCCGATGTTTTATTTAAAAAAAAATTCCACTATCTTTATTTACTTATATGGACCCTTACCCCCGAAAATAAAAAGAAAATTAAAAATAATAAAAAAACAAATTCTTTACTATTTCTATAGGGACCCTAAAGCCAGCAAAATATAATAAAAATGTTTTCCAAAAAACAAAAAAAAAACATCCTATACTTAATCTTCTCCTTTAATTTCCCATTCCAAATGTACAAAAATGACACTCGATGCTTTATTAAAAAAAAAAATTATCTACTATTTTTATTAGATTCCCTAATAAACCCCCAAAATTAAAAAAAAAATAAATGAAAATAAAAATTTACACTTAATTTTTTTCGTTGGCCATTTAAAAGAAATTTAAAAACTAAAAAAAAGTATATCTTTTTTTTTGTTTTGTGGCCATCCTAATGTCCATATACTAAAACCCCCAAAATAAAAAAAAATTAAAAAATAAAAAAAAAATTATATCTCGTTTTCGTTATTTTGGTCATCCTAATGTCCATATACCAAAACTCCCAAAATTAAAAAAAAAAATTATATCTCGTTTTCGTTTTTTTGGCCATCCTAATGTCCATAAACCGAAAGTCCCAAAATTAAAAAAAAAAAACTTACATCTCGTTTTTGGCCATCCTAATGTCCATATACCAAAACCCCCAAAGTTTAAAAAAAAAAATTAAAAATAAAAAAAAAGAATTATATCTCGTTTTCGTTTTTTTGGCCATCCTAATGTCCATATACTTAAACCACCAACATTGAAAAAAATTTAAAAATTAAAAAAAATATATTTTTGTTTTTTGGCCATCCTAATGTCCTTATACCAAAACCCCCAAATTAAAAAAAATGTTAAAAACTAAGGTCACCATACTAAAACCATCAACATTAAAAAAAGTTTAAAAACTAAAAAAAAAGTATTTTTATTTGATTTTTGTTTTTTGACCATCCTAATGTCCACATACTATATGTATGTGTGTATGTATGCGCACACAGGTAGCTTTCAGTGTTGTAAACAAAGTTTACGTATTGTTATTGCACTCTTCACTTCACGTCTTGATACGCTTCTTTTCCCCAACTTGCTTTTGTTGTTCCCATTCAGAGTTTCTTTTGTTTGTTTGTGCTGCAGCAACGCTTGAGAATTGCATTCGACCTACTCGATTTTCCTTCACTCGCACAAAGCTTTATTAACAACAACACACAGCCACACACACATGCATACATTCATATGCAGTTGCGCGTGTGCGCGTTTGTTTTTGTTTTCGTTGGTGGCATAAACAGTGTTGCAACAGTTGTAGAATTCGCCGTAATTTTATGATTTGTTTTCCAACTGAGTAGCAGCTGCTGAAACGACAACACACTCACACAGTGACATCTGCGGATAATAACAAACACACAAACAACAAGCACAGTGGGCGTGATTGCGTACGAGTAGTGGTTTTAAGGTAAGGCAGATTTTAAGAATTTTAATTAATTAAAATTATTAAATTTATTGAATTAAATTTTCCATCTGTGAATGAAAGAAAGCAAAAAAAAAAAATATTTGGGTAATCAAGTTTTTAAGACTTTTCTGGAAGCAAAAATTCTTATAATTTGGGCAAATGTTTACCGCCTAAGGGCAATTTTTGCTTTAGGGGATTGCGGAGTGTCTCAATCGAATTGAAACTTAAAAAAATGCTGTGTTTTTGCAGGTCAAATGAATTTTTGAAGCAGAATGAAAAAAGGAAGAAGAGGAATGAGAAGAACAAGAACAAGAAGAAGAGGAGGAAGAGAAAGTGTATGAAGAAGGAATTAAAAAATGACCAAGAAATATTTGTAATGAATTCCTAAATTTTGATTTAGCATCATTTAGCTTGAACTATGATTTTATACTAGGCAACAGATGAGTCGCGTAATCTGGAATCTTTTTAATACTCATAAAAAGCGACCGCCGGCCCCGAATGGGTTGGTGCGTGACTACCATTCGGATTCACAGGGAGAACGTCAGTTCGAATCGCTGTGAAAACACCAAAATTAAGAAAAACATTTTTCTAATAGCGGTCGCCCCTCGGCAAGCAATGGCAAACCTCCGAGTGTATTTCTGCCATGAAAAAGCTCCTCATAAAAATATCTGCCGTTCGGAGTCGGCTTCAAACTGGAGGTGTTTGATTGATCACTGCTTCAGATTACCTTTCATAACTTTTTTGCAGCAACCATTCGTGTACTAGAACCCCGACGGAGTGCTACCAGCAACACGAGTGTACAGGATAACTGAATTTTACAAATACTTTTGCTTGACTTTTTATGTTCGAAGGCCCTCGCCTCAAATGGTGTTTCTTTAAATGGGTGTAAAACGGAAACGAAAAAAGAAATTTTTTATTTTCGTTTTCAGTATTTTATTTTTTGAACTAATTTTAAAAAACCAAAAATTTTTTTTGCCCATACGAGGTTTGTTCAAAAAGTTGGCAACCTTCAAAAAATGGTTTTCCAAAAGAAGGTATGTAACTGGCGACACGTATTCCGGGCATCGTTACTGTGTGAGCTACGGCTTTTAAAAAACAAAATAAAATTCCACAAAATGGCGGACGTTCAAAGATGAAAAACCGTTTTTTGACCCTTTTATTACTTTGAAGGTCGGAAAAAAATACTAAATTTCTTTTTTTTCGAATGATCGTAGTTCACACGATAACGATATCAATTCTATTTCACTTTAGTTTTATTTCATTAAATTCGGCTTAGTGGAACCGCCTACATCTGTGTCTATTGTCCATGTGAAGACCATTTTTTGAAGCCTGACAACTTTTTTCACGAACCCTGTATGGGCAAAAAAATTTTTTATTTTTTAATAATGGGTTAAAAAATAATTTATTCAAAACAAAAATAAAAAATCTTTTTTCGTTTCCGTTTTACACCCTTTTAAATAAACACCCAAAAAACACCATTTCAAATTTTTGTAGTAGTCTTTTGTCAAGCGGTCAATTGGTCATATCGCGAAATGCGATAAGAAGTGTCGTAATGGACAAATTTGAATTTTTAAAAAGTTGACTTTAGAAGAGGTACCATCCACTTTTTAATAAATGTTTATGTTTCGAAAATATTATACGTTTCATCAAAGCGCACGAGTTAAGATGGCTGGTCATATAACAAGAATGAACGGTACGAGATCCAGAAGAAGCTTTTAACACTAGAGCAAGAGGAAGACCGAGAACAAGATGGGCCGATGAACTAGAGGAGGATATCAATAAACTTGGGATAACGAGTTGGAAAAAAGTCTCAAGTGATCGAAATGTATGGAGGTCCCTCGTGCAGCAAGCCAAAGGTCACAAAGAGCTGTAGTGTCAAAAGATGATGATGATATATTCCAAAAATCTCTTTATCAAAACAATGGTACTATCTTATAAAATCGGACAACAATCACTATTGCCTGCAATATAAAAAATACTTTAATATTTTAATTAAAAGATAGTTGAAGTCTGATTTTTCCGGTTCATAGTAGAAAATTTTTAAAGTTAAGGCAGCAAGTGATTAGCCTGCCTTGCTTAGGAACAACGCCTTCTTACTGCTTGGAGCGCCATCTGTGTCTCACATTTTTCTGGCAAAAGAATCGCACAGATGGTTGAGGACTTCGCTAAAGTGTCTGCACTATTATCTATGTATAAGTATTTGTTATCCGTGATTTTTAAGGAACAAATATATGATATATTAAAATTGAAACTTGAAATTACATTGAATTAAATTGAAACTGAAAATAAAATTGAAATATTTGCGAGTACTCACGTATTTGCAAATATGCTTTTTTATACTAAAATTTAGCTTTATGTGAGTTTCATATTTATTTCTATCAATTGTATGCCTTGGAAAAAAATTAAGAGGGGGCAGTTCCTCCAGCACTTTAAAATTTTTAATTATTTTTTTGCTTTAAAAATCATGTACAATCTAAAGATTATCTTTTCTATCTTTTAAGTTTAATATAAAGTCTAGAAAGTCCCTATAAAGTCAGTGAAGTGATGAGCGTCGAACGAAAAATGAGTAGAAATTAAATTAGGTTAGATTTGTGGGGGGTTGGGCAAGTCCAAGCACTCAGTCAGGAGACCATTGTACTACATCCGGATAGATTTCAGTAGAAGGAATAGAGATAGGAAAGATAAAAAGTGGGTGGTAAGACGGATAAATTAGTTTGAGGTCACTCTTCCAAAAAACTTTTGGATTCATTCATGAATCTTAAGAGATCCGAAAGAGAAAGAGTATGAACTTTATCCATACTCAGTATATCGCAACCCAATATACTTACCTACCAATATCCTAAGTCTGATTCTGGAAAACGTCGGACAGCTGCAGAGAAAATGCTCTGCAGTGTCGTCATCCTCAAGACAGGATAGGCATATCGGGCTGTCTACGACCGCTATGGCAGCCATATGCTTGCTGAGCATCCACATTTTGCCCTGTGATTACTCCCACCAGTACTCTCAGGTCCTTTCTGCTGAGTTTTAGGAGAAAGGTCGCTATTTTCCTGTTAGGTTCTTTCACAAAGCACTTGGTAACTCTGCACGAGTTCAACCAGACCAATGTTCTCTATGGGTAGACCTCATGAAGACGCCAATCCATAGTTGAATCGATGCCGAATTTACACCTAGAGAGGGTTCAGGGCCTAGTGGTGTGCTTGCAGAGCCGTCATTAGCCAGTTTATCAGCTAACTCGTTCCCCGCAATACCACAAAGTCCTGGCACCCAAATAAGACTAACTTTGTTGTGTTTTGCAACACTGTTCAGTTTTACAGTTACATTCACCGTCTTACTTCGAAGAGCAGCGTGAGTTAGCAAGGGCTTTTAGTGCAGCTTGACTGTCACTACAGATTCCAATACTATTACCCCGCCACTTTTTCTCAATTATCCAGTATGCCATGTTCAAGATGGCATAGTGTCGTCGTCTAAGTACCATCCAAGCGGACGTCGTAGCCGAATGGGTTGGTGCCTGACTATCATCCATAATTCAGAGAGAACGTAGGTTCGAATCTCGGTGAAACACCAAAATGAAGAAAAAGTTTTTTCTAATAGCGGTCGCCCCTCGTCAGGCAATGAAAAACCTCCGAGTGTATTTTTGCCATGAAAAAGCTCCTCATAAAAAATATCTGCCGTTCTGAGTCGGCTTGAAACTGTAGGTTCCTCCATTTGTGGAACAACAAGACGCACACCACAAATAGGAGGAGGAGCTGGGCCAAGCCCCCAAAAAGGGTGTACGTGCCAATTATATATATATATTAGGGTGGTCCAAAAATGCATGGGAAAAAATTTATATTAAAATTTTTATGCTGCCGCCCCCCATAATGGTAAAGAATGAAAAATAAAAAGACCCGTATTTTTTTTTTTTTTAATCAGACCATATTTAATGGTGCCGCCGGGGCTTTGAAATATCCCATGTATTTTGCATGGGAAAAAAATACTTTTTCGTAGATTTCATGTAAAAACCTGGAAAATGAATATATTTTAACCGGATACCTCAGTTTCTCTTCATAATTGGTCAGGGAATAACAACCAATTATGAAATAATATAATTAATTTTTTTGTATTAACTAATATATTTTTTATAGAACCCCAAAAAGCCCCCATAAAACGAAAATCTAAGAAAAAATCGAAAAACAATATTTTATATTACTTTTATGAAAATAGTTAATACAAAAAAAATTAATTATTTCATAATTGGTTGTTATTCCCTTACCAATTATGAAGAGAAACTGAGTTATCCGGTTAAAATATATTCATTTTCCAGGTTTTTACATGAAATCTACGAAAAAGTATTTTTTTCCCATGCAAAATACATGGGATATTTCAAAGCCCCGGCGGCACCTTTAAATATGGTCTGATTAAAAAAAAAAAAAATACGGGTCTTTTTATTTTTCATTCTTTACTATTTTGGGGGGCGGCAGCATACAAATTTTTTTTTGGACCACCCTAATATATATATATATATACCATCCAGATCCGCTACCATCACTGGTAATTATCACTAAAAATATTGCTTTGATCACATTGTTTATAAAAAAGTGTAATTTTTTTCTTTTTCACGTGAAATTTGCATTTTTTTTTTGTTTTTTTTTCGTTAAAAATAGTTAAGTGCAAAGCGGAATAACTTAGTTTAATGAAACAATTTTGTCTGGTTGATTTCAGTTGATTATAAGAGGCGGTACATTCCACGGCGCAAATTAAAGAAGCCACGTTTGAACAGCACACAAAATAAAAATTTGTTTTTTGTATTGACTTCAGGTTGAGCACCAGACGTTAAGAGCAATTAATACAGCAATTAGATCAGAATAGGCTACCATTCGTGGAATTACTTGAATGAAATTGGTTTCATGTTTAATGACTACAAAAAAATGCATAGGAAAATATTTAGCACCTTTATTTATATATAATTGGCAAAAACACCCTTTTCGGGTGTTAGAGCAACAGGAATATATAGTTTTAAGTCGACTCCGAAAGGCAGATATTTTTTATGAAGAGCTTTTTCGTCGGCAGCCGCCCTTATTTATGCGTCTATCTTTATCTATAGCAAAATTAAATTAAACTTCAAAAGCAAGGTAGAGGATTTAGTTTTTTCCAACAGTGCTTTCTCTTGGCTTGCTAGTCTTTTTAAATGCATTTCGACGAATTTTTTGTATTTTTCTCTTGTTAGAATAAAATTCGAATATTGCAGCATTTCTGGGATTCATTTTATATGGATACATCTTTAAGAATTGAGAAAGTGCAGAAACATTTCACTAGTTTTGCCATTCATTCCCTTTGTTGGCCTTGTAGTTTGCCTGCATATAAAAGTAGATGCCGTTTGTTAGCACTGCCAGCATTGAAAATGCGAAGAAAATTTTCATCGGTAATGTTTATAAGGGCTACAATCGGAGGCTTGCCATTGCCTGCTGCTATTAGAAAACAAGTTTTTCTATCACTTTGCTGTTTCATGCGTAGGTTTGAATGACACAGCAAATTATTTTATAGCCACGAATCATATTAAATGCAACTTCTTACTGGAGTTAATATTTTTCAATTGTCCTACTCGTAAGCTTAGATTCAGCAGTATGTTCCATTTCCTTTATTACAAGACCAATTTTTGTCGAAATGAACCGCTTGCACGTTGTATAAGGCAATTTTGTAAAAATTTAGACATTTCCTCTAACTCAGGAGAGACTTTTAAGTAAAAACTTAATCTGCTCTCTCAAAAACGCAGCAACGGGTTGCTTCTTTATTTCTTATTTTACTTGTGGGCTATTAAAATACTAATTCACTATTTGATATCGGCGTGGTCGATTTTCTTAGTTGATTTTTGAATATTGAAGAATTTATAAATTTTAAAAATTTTAAATTTACTATCTCGGCATAAAACAAATATTGGTGGAAACTCTATGGGACCTCAGATTTGAATTTAGCACATTGAAAATCTGTAGAAAATTAGACTTCGACTTCTGGTAAAATAATTTCCTTTAATTTTCTCGGTAAAATTAAATTTCCGGTAAAATATTTTTTTTTGGAAAATTATGCTTTGGTTGCTGGTGAATATGTTTTTTTAAATTTCTGGTAAAATATTTTTCTTTAAATTTCTGGTAAAACATTTTTCTTGGAAAATTATGTTTTGGTTTCTTGTAAAATATTTTTGTTTAAATTTCTGGTAAAAAGTTTTTTTTTTAAATTTCCCCTAAAATATTTTTTTTTGGAAAATTATGTTTTCGTTTCTGGTAAAATATTTTTCTTTAAATTTCCCGTAATATATTTTTTTTTGAAGAATTATGTTTTGGTTTCTGGTAAAATATTTTTCTCTAAATACAAATAAAATAATTTTCTTTAAATTTCCGGTAAAATATTTTTCTTGGAAAATTATGCTTTGGTTGCTGGTGGAATATTTTTTTTTAATTTCTGGTAAAATTTTTTTCTTTAAATTTCCCGTAAAATATTTTTTTTTGGAAAATTATGTTTTGGTTTTTGATAAAATATTTTTTTTTTAATTTCCCGTAATATATTTTTTTTTGAAAAATTATGTTTTGGTTTCTGGTAAAATAGTTTTTCTTTAAATAAAAATAAAATAATTTTCTTTAAATTTTCGGTAAAATATTTTTCTTGGAAAATTATGCTTTGGTTGCTGGTGGAATATTGTTTTTTAATTATGTTTTGGTTTATAGTAAAATAATTTCCATTAATTTTCTCGGTAAAATATTTTTCTTTAATTTTCTCAGTAAAATATTTTTATTTAAATTTGCTTTAAAATATTTTTTTTGGTAAAATATTTTTCTTAAAATTTCTGATACAATAATTGCCTTCAATTTTCTCGGACCGAACTACCATTTTCATGTCACTGTGCCACTCAATTGAGTTTACATACCCATATACGTATGTATGCA
The DNA here is from genome assembly GCF_027943255.1 of Anastrepha obliqua. NCBI lineage: Eukaryota > Metazoa > Arthropoda > Insecta > Diptera > Tephritidae > Anastrepha > Anastrepha obliqua. Next base: position 23,435,350 of record NC_072893.1, on the reverse strand, counting down.
TGTATGTGTGAGTATTGCAAGCGCTTTTCTGTTTATACATTTCACTGTCAACTTTAGTCAACAAAAGTCACTGACTAATGTAGTATTTCTGCATTTCCCTTGTTACAATAACACAATCGCATACGTGCGACTACCAAGCCTCCTTCACGAATACCACAACATTTACATTAACAAAATCGCCATTTCGCCGCAGTTGCGCACCAAGCCAATGCTTTGCGCTGAATTACTTGCACATGCAGCTCCACTTCCAGCCTTCTCGTTCGCACGCAAGCAGCCCCCCAGTGCATTAGCACCGTTGTACGCACACCTGAAAATGCTTTAGCTGCTATGGATATGCCTTCATTTCGCTCGCACAGCGTGCAACAGCTGACAACAAACAATGCGACTATAGCCATCTCGCTCGCACAATACCAATTGCGAATACATACTGTTGAAATATTTTAGATATTTTCGCCGCGCATTCTTCAGCGCATTTTTCCGGCACATTTCTCTAACATTCCACAAATATTTGTAGTAGAAATTTTGTGTGTATAGCAGAATATGCCGTTAGATTAGTTGCAAATATTTTGAGCCAGGTGGCGCTGTTAGCAAATATATCGACAAGGTAAGTGGGAGGTATGAAGAGAAAAACAGAGAAAGAGAGAGAGAGAGAGCGCGAGAGTGCAAGAGAGCATGATAAAGAGTAAAAGAGCGTGAGTGGGTGGTGGGTGGGTGGTTGTTAGTGATTGAGCTGTGAAGTTGTGGGGAGGCGATGAGTAAAAGAGCAACCTGAGTGGAGTGACTGCTCCATGAAGTCTACGTATGCATGTATGTATGTATGCATGTTTGTATGAAGTGAGCGTTTCTTAAAGTGAATTAATCATTTTGTAAGATACTTTTGTAAGTGGTTGTTGTTTTTGTTTATTTGTGCGAATTTATGCTATGTGCCACAGTTGTTGCCCGTTCAATAGTTTGCGCTGCGCCGCGTGGCTATTTAGCGTTGGCTTTTATGTGTGATTGCATACGCACAAATGCATTCACATAGTTTTAGATATGGGTATACATTCATACATATTTATGTACATATATACGATACAGCCAACAAGCAGGGAGTTTTAGTTCGACTTCCAGTTCCGCCTCACGGGGGTTATTTCTGTCTCTTCTCCGCACCAAAAAGCATACAAAATATTTGTATACACAGTAAATGTTTTTGCACTAAGTGTGTATGTATGTATGTATATATGTATGTATGTATGTGTGTATGTATGTATGCGCAATACACAACTTCGACATAACTACTTGTTTGCTTCATTCAGTAGAAGTTTCTGATTAACCGAATCTGTTTTATTGCTTGTTTGTAATTGAAAATGATCGCGCTCCTGCTGCCATTGCGGCGCTACTATTACTATCTTATTTGTTTTTGTTGTTGCTGCTGATGATGCTTGATTGCTTCACTTCTTCTTGCCATCGTAGCTTATAAAGTTTGGTAAACTCTAAAATGGCATAAATCAAATTCAGTTTTCTTTTACATGATTTGTCAAAAACCCCTTCCCTCCTCACAACAACAAAAAATGTGTATAAAAAATTCAAAATGTTGGCCAAAATTGATTAAAGTGGTCTTGGCATGCCTTTTCATATTTGGTTAGTTGCTTGATGAGCCAATTATTTTATGATACCCACCCACTATGAAGCCTGCAGTTTAACTGGCTTAGAAATCAGAGTGACTTTCAAGCAGACCTTACTACGCACGGATGTCCGTAACTTATCCAGGGGACGCCGCGCGGAGGCAGTATCAAATTGACACGAGAAAGCGACAAAGATCGTTTGTGACATTTCCCATGTTAAATATAATCACGCACTTTGCTTCGTGGACACTCCTGATTGCGCTTTGTTCAATATAAAGGGTGATTTTTTAAGAGCTATAGGAAAGTTTTTCAAAAAAAAACACACGTAAAATTCAGAAAAATGCATGAAATTTTGATTTAAATCGATAGTACAGTCCATACAATTTAATGTTTGAAGATTATTTCATGCAAATGTTGACCGCGACTGCGCTTCAAATGGTCCATCCGCTTAGTCCAACTTTGGCATACTCTTTCCAATGTTTCGGCCGGTATCTCACATATAAATGCTTTAATGTTGTCTTCCCATGCGTTAATTGAAGCAGGTTTGTCTGAATAGACTTGAGCTTTAACATAGCCCCACAAAAAATAATCTAAAGACGTTATATCGCACGATCTGGGTGGCCAATTGACAGGCCCCGAACGTGAAATAAAATGCTCACCGAACTCGCCTCTCAACAAGTCCATTGTTACGCGTGCTGTGTGGCATGTGGCACCGTCTTGCTGAAACCACATGTCTTGCAAGTCAAGCTCTTGCATTTTGGGCAAAAAAAAGTTGGATATCATTTCACGGTAGCGCTCACCATTCACAGTTACGTTATGATTCGCAGCATCTTTGAAGAAGTACGGTCCAATGATACCTCCAGCCCATAAACCGCACCAAACTGTGACCTTTTCTGGATACATTGGTAGCTCTTGCAATTCTTCTGGCTGATCTTCACTCCAAAATCGACAATTCTACTTATTTATGGAGGTTGAATTAGTTTTAAAGGTTTTTTTCGAAGATTTGGGGCTTTATTGTGAAAAAACGGTACAAAATATTTTATTCGAAGTATTGGCCATCGCTAGCTACAACTTTCGCCCATCTTTCGGGCAATTTCCGGATGCCGTTTCTCCAGAATTCTGGACGCTGCTTGGCTATCCATGACTCAACCCATATTTTGGTAGCCTCGTACGAGGAGAACCGCTGGTCCGGAACAAATGATAATCGGAGGGAGCTATGTCTGGACTATACGGCGGGTGGGGTAACACTTCCCAGCCAAGCGTTCCAAGGTATTTTTTGACAGGTTGAGCAACATGCGACCGAGCGTTGTCATGTTGCAAAATAACCTTGTCGTGCCTTTTTACCGTTTCCGGCCGTTTTTCTTTCAATGCCCGGCTTAAACGCATCAATTGCAGTCGGTAACGATCCCCCGTCATTGTTTCGCCCGGTTGGAGCAGCTCAAAATATACGACGCCGACCTGATCCCACCAAGTGCAGAGCATGATTTTCTTGCCGTGAATATTCTGCTTGGCCGTCGACGTTGATGCGTGGCCGGGCAAACCACATGATTTTTTGCGTTTTGGGTTATCGTAGTGGATCCATTTTTCGTCGCCAGTCACCACCCGATGCAAAAAACCCTTCCGATTTTGTCGCTCGATCAGCAATTCGCACGTAAAAAATCGCCGTTCGACGTCGCGCAGCTTCAACTCGTACGGGACCCAATGTCCTTGCTTTTGGATCATTCCCATCGCTTTTAGACGCTTGCAAACGGTTGATTTACCAACGCCCAATGATTCAGCAAGCTCTTCTTGGGTTTGGCACGAGTCCTCGTTTACCAATTCCCCCAATTCCGCGTCCTCGAACTTTTTGGGCTGGCCAAGACGCTCCTTGTCTTCGGTGGGAAAATCACCACTTTTGAATCGTCGAAACCAGTACTCACATGTTGAAATCGACGGATTATGGTCTGGGTAGGCCTTCTGCAGCAATTCACGGGCTTGGGCTGTATTTTTTTTCAAATTGAAGCAGAAAAGCAAAGCTTCCCGCAAATTGCGTTTCGACGGCACGAAAGTTGACATACTCGGAGCACGAAAACACTGCGTTGTTTATACTTCAGCGAAATGACAGATACTGATAAACAAAGCCTAGGGATGAGGCTTTGTCATGAATATATATTCAGTATTGCCAACGCGATAAAGTGATAAATAGCGCCATCTGTGTGTCACCTTTAAAACTAATTCAACCTCCTAACCATGGATCCGAGAATGAGCTTCGTCGCTGAACACAATTTTTCGATAAAAAATTGGATCTTCGGCCAACTTTCCAAGAGCCCATTCACCAAAAATTCTGCGTTGCGGTAGGTCGTTCGGCTTCAATTCTTGCACCAGCTGTATTTTGAATCCTTTCGGAAAATTGTCCACGTTGTTGAGTAACAGAGGCCCAATTGCTGCGAACGGCGACGAATCGATAATCGATGGTCATCATTAAGACTGGCCGATACAGCTGCAATATTTTCTTCATTTCGCACTCTACGTAAACCTGTTGGTTGTTTGATGTCCAACAATGTAAATTTGGTTCTAAACTTAGTCACAATAGCTCGAACAGCCGCTTCAGTGGGTCGATTAAACTGACCATAAAATGGAAGAAGCGCGCGATAAACTTTCTTAGCAGAACACGCATTTTTATAATAAAATTCAATGATTTGCAAGCGTTGTTCGTTTGTAAGACGATTCATGGTTAAATTATAGACCAAACTGAAGATGTTTGACAGTGAAACAAAACACGAAACGTGCATCAGCTGTTTAAACCAACTGTTTAAAAAGATAATAGCTAAAAAATCACCCTTCATAATAACGGTAATCCTGCAATCCTGTCCTCGCATGGTTTTATCGAGCGTATTGTGTGAGGGAAAGAAACCCATTGTCTACAAACTGGAAAAGACTCACGAAAAACAACTCGGCACACACCAACTCTTCGGTGATTTTAAAGCCGCCTTTGATAGCACAGATAGAAATCATCTCCTTGCCGCTGTGTCTGTGTTTGTTATCCCCGCAAAACTAATGCAGCTATGGAAGGCGATGTTGAGCGCTAGCGCAAGCTGGATCAGAATTGAAAGTAACCTCTCCGAGCCGTTCGATACCAAATGGAGTTTCAGACACGGTGATTGTCTATTCTGTGACTTTTTCAACCTCTTACTGGAAAAAATCTTTCGCAGGTGCGGAGCTAAATCGCACTGGTAGCACCATGATGCTAGCTTATGCCAATGACATCGACATTATCGGCGATCGGTTATAGCGCCGCCTCAGTAAATAAGTACTTAATCACTGTTACCAAGTTTTACGTTTCTGAAATTACAATGAAGTGTTTGTATCCGAAATGAATAAGAGACTGTTCTATTGTTCTTTTGCTGCAGCCTTCGTACGCGAACTCTACTTTTCACGACTGTATGCGAGCCGTCTTTAAGACAAGCGTGTATGGTGAGAGATAATTTCAGGCTGCCCAGCTTTGAACGAATATCCACTAGCCGCTTGAAGTTTGTGAAACTGAAAGGGCCTCAATTTTTTGGTAGCTGACTCGCTTCTTCTTGACTACCTTAAGGATGAGCATCGCCTTTAAAGTTCTCTATTTAGAGGTCGAAGATACTCAGGTCCTCTATTTAGGTCTTTTGCAGCCGGATAAATTCCCTTTGCACCGAAAACTATTGATTGCCCACACAATATTTTCTCTTTTTCTCTTATTTTGAAAGTTTAGTGCTTTGGAGGATCTCATAGTCCTTATTTCGAATAGAAACGATATAAGTCTGCAACGAAGTAAGCCTGTTACTCATAGTGCTTTGGCAATTACAAAAAATATGTTCTATTATTTCCTCAGCTAATCCCTTCAAAAAGCCCTGCAGTCCATTTATTTAAAAAGTCCCATCTTACCGTTTATCACCATCCATCTCATCCGACAGTAGGCCGAAGAAACATGCAATTTGACGGGATGGCTCTAAAGGGAGAGAGTATTGCTAGGTGAGTGGGTTTGACGAGGTATGTGATTAGGTGGTTAGTGTTGTGTGGGGCACCTTCACATGCCGGATATATGTTGAATATCTCAGCATGAATTCTGGATAGGTAAGAGTTTAACGCGGGCCTCATAAGACAGTTGAAGCTCTTCGTCTGCGATGAATGGCTGGCTAGACTATTCCGACTTGGGACGTCAATTTAACATATTTCTATTACAGCTAACGACGTAAGCTTCCAGGTAGTTTCCTAAAATAAAATTTTCAATCAATTTATGGATATAAACCTTTTAAAAAGGATCCTCGAAGAGAAGGAAAAAAAGCCAGACCAGGGTGCCTAACCAAAGGTTTAAAAAAACGTGTCCAACGGATGATTAAAGAGGTCGTAAGAGACTCCCGATGAATGCTGCCTGCCCATATACTGTTTGGTAGAGCAGGTGTGTTTGGTCCTGGTTTTCGTGAGTGTATAGAGATGTGTGTCAGAGATGTAGGGGCTTGAACAATTACTGTATCCGATGAGGTGTCTCTTGAATTGTTGGAGAAAAAGATTCTCTGGAAGATTTCTGGACCGACGGCGAGTATCGTAGGCGATAGAACAATGAACCGTATGAGCTTTACGACGACATAGACACAGCGTACCGAATACAGATCCAGCGGCTATGTTGGCTGGGTAATATCCAGAATATGGATACAAACGCTCCGGCTCTGGAAGCATTCAAAGCGGTACCAACTGTTTTAATAGAGAGAGAGGAAGGCCTCCTCAAAAAAAAAAAATAAAAAATAATAATTGGCGCGTACACTTCTGTTAGGTGTTTAGCCTATCTCCTCTTCCTATTGGTGGTGTGCGTCTTGCTGTTGTTATACAAATGGAGGGATCTACAGTTTTAAGCCGAGTCCGAATGATGTTAATTGTTGTTCATGCACGAAGATTCGAACCTACGCACTTCCGAATGGTAGTCACGCACCAACCTATTGAGCTACGGAAGGTCTCCTCTGCGTTGAAAAGATCAGCTGGAGAAGAACATGGCTTCACTTGGTGTGTCCAACGGGCGCGGGTTAGCAGGGGAAAGAAACGACTGGCGCGCTTTGTTCAACTCGGTCAAAATCGCTTAAGCGGTTATGGCGCTAATCAAGCAGGAAAAGAAAGTAGACAGCTGCCAGTATACAAAGAGACAAGCATTGGAGCGCGTAAAGGAAAAAATAAAGATTTCCATTGCTCACTGGCATTGCTTTTTTTTGGAAGTCAAAAGTTATTCAAAATCAATATTGGATGATTAATTTTGCGCTGCCTGTTATTACCTCAAATAATCACAACTCGAATTCTTATTTCACTGTATTTATTTGAATATAACTCGAAAAATTATGAAAATCCCACTATGAAACTTGCGGAGATTACGGGGCTTAGTCTAATAAGAAACCATAAAAAATAAGATCTGAGATAAGGTGTTTTCCGAAAATTACAAAAAAAATTTTCTGTCCAAAAAATTTCTGTTCAAAAAATTTTTTACGAAAAAGAAATTTTACGAAGAAAAAATTTTTATCGAAAAAAAAAATTTTAACGAAAAAAAAAATTTTAACGAAATTTTTTTTTTTTTAACGAATAAGATCTGAGCTAAGGTGTTTTCCGAAAATTACAAAAAAATTTTTTTTCCCAATAAATTTTTAACGAAAAAAAATTAAACGAAAAAAAATTTTTAACGAAAAAAAATATTTAACAAAAAAAAAACACTTTTAACGAAATTTTTTTTTTATTTAAAGAACTGTTCAATAGGAAAAAAAATTTAACGCAAAAAAAATTTATAACGAAACAAAAATTTTTAACGAAATTAAATCAATTAAAAAGAAATTTTAACGAAAAAAAATGTTAAATAAAAAAAACATTTTTAACGAAAAAACATTTTTTTTTAACGAATAAGATCTGAGATAAGGTGTCTTCCGAAAATTACAAACAAATATTTTTTTCCCAATAAATTTTTAACGAAAAAAAAAAATTGAATGAAAAAAAAAAACATTTAACAAAAAAAAAATTTTTTAATATCAATTTTTAATTAAAAAAAATGTTCAATAGGAAAAAAAAATTTAACGCAAAAAAAAAAAAAATGTTTAACAAAAAATAAAATTTACGAAAAAAAAAATTTTTTTACAAAAACAAAAAAAATTTTTGGTTTTAATTTCAATTTTTAATTTAAAAAAATGTTTAATGGGAAAAAATTATTTAAATAATTTTTCAATTCAAAAAAAACTTTTTGTACGAAGAAGGGACTCCCGATGAATGTTTGGTCCTAGATTCCGTCAGTGTAGTTAAAGAGATGCTTCCTGACGTGTTTGGTAGGTAGCTCAGCCTCGAGTTGGTGCATTAACCTGCAGAAAACTGTCAGGTTACTATTAGGAGTTTTTGAATTCTCTCGGTTAAGGTGTAAAAGTCGCTCAGAGACTTTGCAAGAATGAGCTGCGAACCTTCACTGTTAACGTTTTCCCTATAGCCTGCGTTGAGGTCACACCACGCGATGCAAAGAACATCAACATTTTGATAAATTTTTACTATTTTTAATATTTTTCTTGTTTTTGTGTTTTTTGAATGTTCATTAGTTTTGTATACAAATTTAGGTAATTTTCTAACAAAAAACCTATAAATAGAATTGCAGAATTTTATGCGAAAAATTAGAAGCATGTCACAAATTTTTCGTTCCAATTCAACAGTTTTTGCTTTGAATTTTTAGAAAAATTTTTCATCCCAATGGTTTTTTTTTTAGAATTTCTAGAAAGATGTTTGGTATGCAGTTTTGTAGCCTGTTAAAGTATGAATAAAGTTCCTGTTTGAAGTTGCCAATAAATCCCTTTGAATCTCTATAAAAAATTTGTAACTTGAGAATATCTTCGATTTTGTGTTATGTCATTTCAAAGCTCAGCCTGCATGTAGTTACATGTGCACATAGAAACATCGACATAAATGCATATTATTGCAGTCAATTATTTGTTGCCGTCGTTATTGTTATTGTTGTCACTCTTCTACTGCTTCGGTGTTAGTTCATCATTCATTCACCTTCTACCAGCAGTTTCATCACCACTTAGTTACAATGTTTTTCTGTGCTCATAGATACATACATACATACATACATCCATACATACATACACACACTTACACATATATACACGTATGTCACACACATTCGCATGCACCCATACATATCTCTCTTTTGGCCGTCGACACGAGCATTGCTAAGATTTCTTCTTGCACCGCCATAAGTGTTCATGAGGTTTTGTGGCCATCATTACTGTTGTTGTTGTGGTTCTTGGAAAACAGCGAGCATCTGTTGTTGGTGGCACTTTTGCAGATTTCTAAAGTTGTCTTTAGAAGTGTTTGTTGCTATTACCCGGCACGGCCTGTCCTGGTCTGGCCTTGCGTCAAGTGTGACTACGATGTGGCCAACAGGCCGCCGCAGCTGAACAGCTGCACCCGCTTTTCGATGCTTTTGGCCATTCGCAGTGCAAAGTGGAAGTGTAGAATGCACGTATGTGTGCACATAGAATCTTTCTGCCACTTCAAAGCAAAAATTAAAAACAAACAAATTCACATAAAAAAATTGTGTTTTGATTTGTATTTCTACGGTCACAAGCAAAAAGGGCGTAAGTGGGAAATCAGGCTGCTGGGAAAAATTATAACAAAAATCACAGCAGCTGTATATTATTTTGAAACTCGCCCTCTCGGATCAATATGTTTTTATTACTAGTTAACTTACAAAAAATGTTAGCTCGCGATTGCGCATTAAAAACGCCGTTTTGTTAGTGGCATAACCAATATTTTCCTAAATCGACTAAGGCAGTTATTGCTTGTCATTTGCAAATTTCATGGCAATCAATGCAAATTGTTATTGCTCCTATTTCTAGATTGTAAAGTTGTACAATGTTGTTGATGCTTGCTGATTTGCCATAAACAGATCAGGGTGGTGGCTTCCTTTCATGTAAAAAGTTTTGCATCACGAATTGGCGGAGCAGAAACCATAAAGAGTAATAGCAGCCAGATCTCAATATTCAACTAGTGGCATAGGGTATCTAACCATTGAGAAAAGATTTCAGAGGTGAGACCAATAACAGACTATTACCAGGCTCTCAGCGAATTTGACAGAATCAGCTGCTGCGCTGACGTAGCTAAGGTACCGAAACGGTTTGTTTACGAAAAACTAAGAATTTCTTCGTGATATCCGAAGAATATCTACACAGTGCCACTTCGTTGACTGCGCAATGACTGATTGGCCGAGTGTGTGAATGCATGCGAAATTATCGTGCAGATTTCGGCTGTTGAATCCTGAACAAATCCTGACGTGGCAGCCGAAGTTCGCCTCACAATTTTGTGTTTCATTAGAGTTATTGGCCAAACCTAGTAAATCTGTCATCCCTGGTATCTTACAGTTCCATATGAAGTGGTCCAAGTATTTTGGAAATTGTCGTCAATTTTTCCAAAATTGTATAATGAAAAGTAAACTGGAAAAAAATTTTGAAAAAAATTAATAACTTTAATAATTGAAATAGAGTTTTATATTTATGTCTAATTTTTAACATTAAAAAAAATGTTAACGTTTAGGTTAAAATATATTTACTTCTTAAAAAATTAAAAAAAAAATTACAAAAAAAAAAAAATCAATATCTTTAATAATTGAAATAGAGTTTTTAAGACGAAACATCTTAGATTTAATAATAACATCTAATTTTTACCATTTTTACATTTTTTTTTAACTTTTAGGAAAAATTTTACTATAACAAACTTTTTTTGGAAAAAATTTTGAAAAAAAGGATATTTTTAATAATAATAAATATAAAGCTTTTTATGACGAAACACCTTAAATTTAATGATAAGATCTAATTTTTAACATTTTTAAAATTTTTTTTTAACTTTTGGGCTAAAATATACTTTTTAAAAAAAAATTTTGGAAAACATTTTGAAAAAAATTAAATATTAATAATTCGCATAAAGTTTTTTAAAGTGAATATTTAAGATTTAATAATAATATCTACTTCTTAACATTTTTTAACTTTTTTTAAACACAGTTTTGGAAAAAATTTAAAGAAAAAAATTACTTTAATACTTGAAAAAGAGTTTTTTAAAGCGAAATATCTCGGATTTAAATTAACATCTCATTTTTAACATTTTTAAATTTTTTTAAACTTTTAGGAAAAAATGTACCTACTATAAAAAATTTTTTTTTGAAAAAAATTTTGAAAGAAATGAAAAATTTTAAGAACTGAAATAGAGGTTTTTAAGACGAAACATCTTAGATTTAATAATAAGATCTAATTTTTAACATTTTTAATTTTTTTTTAACTTTTGGGCTAAAATATACTTTTTTAAACAAATTTTTGGAAAACATTTTGAAACAAATTAATAATTCTAATAAAGTTTTTTAAAGTGAAATATCTAAGATTTAATAATAATATCTACCTCTTAACATTTTTTAATTTTTTTTAAACACAGTTTTGAAAAAAATTTTGAAAAAAAATAACTTTAATACTTGAAATATAGTTTCTTAAAGCGAAACATCTTGGATTTAATAATAACATCTAATTTTTAACATTTTTACAACTTTTTTTAACTTTTAGGCTAAAATATACTTTTTTAAACAAATTTTTGAATTGAAAATTGTGAAATTAAAAATTGTTTTTACTCAAAATTTTTGGGATAAGATATATTTTTTGGCATTTTTGGGAAACAGCTGCTCTCAGATTTTATTTTTTATTTATTATTAATACAGTGTGTTTTTTTAGAGGTTAGGTTTTCAAATTGGCACTACTTTTTTCGTAGATGGTCTTTTTGACAGCTGTCACTTGATTTATGCTCAGTTTGATTTGCCATTTCATAATGAATAGACTTACACCTGAATAACGTTTGCAAATCGTGCAAATTTATTACGAAAATAATGGTTCGGTTCGCGCGACGCATCGCGCGCTGCGTCCAATATTCGGTCGACATAATCGTCCATCAGAGTGACTAATTCGATTAACCATGGACCGGTTTCGCACCACGTTTGCTCTAGTGGATAATACGCATCCTCAGAGACGTCGTACAGTGCGCACCGAAGACGCTATTGCTGCTGAGGAGCAGAGTATCGAAGAAGACCCGAATGAGTCCATCCGCCATCGCGCGCAGCAATTGGAGATGTGCCCATCCACTTTATGGAAGATTTTGCGGAAGGATCTTGGTTTGCGGGCTTACAAAATCTAACTCGTGCAAGAATTGAAGCCGAACGACCATCAAGCGCGTCGCACGTTCGGTGAATGGGCCCAAAACGAGATGGCCACCGATCCCGATTTTCACAAGAAAATTTTGTTCAGCGATGAAGCTCACTTTTGGTTGAATGGGTATGTCAATAAGCAAAATTGTCGCATTTGGAGTGAACATAATTCACAAGCCATTGCTGAGACGCCGTTACATCCTCAAAAAGTCACTGTTTGGTGTGCTCTATGGGCAGAGGGAATCATTGGTCCATATTTCTTTAAAAATGAAGCCGTCCATAATGTTACAGTCAATGGAGAGCGCTATAGAGCCATGATTAATGACTTTTTCGTGCCTGAATTGGACGATGTTGATGTGGACGACCTTTGGTTCCAACAAGACGGCGCTACATGCCATACAGCCAACGCAACAATCGATTTATTGAAGGAAACTTTTGGTGAGCGCATTATCTCGCGCCGTGGACCTATGGCGTGGCCTCCAAGATCGTGCGATATAACACAGCTGGACTATTTCTTGTGGGGCTATGTGAAGTCGCTTGTCTACGCAGATTGACGTCTTGGAAGAGAATATTCGGCGCGTTATTGCTGACATACGGCCCCAATTGCTGCAAAAAGTGGTCGAAAATTGGGCCTCTCGGCTGGAATTTATTCGAGCCAGCCGCGGCGGCCACTTGCCCGAAATCATTTTTAAAACATAATGGCAAACCCTTATCTTTATAATAGAGCTAAATTCTTGCCCATAACATTAAATTATATACGTTTTATTTCATCTTGAAAACCTAACCTCTAAAAAAACACTCTTTAGTTTTGACTCTGCTCAGTAATCTCCGGAAGTTTCATAGTGCGACTTTCCAATTTTTTCGAGTTATATTCAAATAAGTACAGCGAAACAAGAATTCGAGCTGTAATTATTTAAGCTAATAAGAGGCAGCGCAAAATTAATTGTTTTTGAATAACTTTTGACTAAAAAAAAACAAACTATTTTGAGTTATGGAAATTTTTATTTTGATCTTTACGTGAGACACTGCTTAACTGGTTGTATGGTGGAGCTGCCTAGTTTCTTCTTCTTCTTGATTGGCGCGATAACCGCGTAAGTGACTTTCGACGAGTTAAAAAAAAAAATGCACCAGTCTTTTCTTTCCCTTGCCAACTGACGCCAGATGGACACACCAAGTGCAGCCAAGTCCTTCTCCACCTCCAACGTAAAGGAGGACTTCCTCTTCCTTAGCTACCACCAGCTGGTACTGCATCAAATACTTTCAGGGCCGGATCGTTTGTATCCACTCGGACGACATGATCCAATCAACGTAGCCAGTAGATCTTTATTCATTGAACAGGCATATTCAAATAGTTTTTAATTTATGGCGGTCATGCCTCTACGTCTTCCGCACGTGTCCGAAAGATTCAATTTTACCTGTAAAAGACTCCTGTGCAGAAGTGCACTTATATTATATTTACTTACAGGAGGTCTTGCTTCGAAAGCGTCGGAAGTGACTCACAAGGAAAATGGAGTTTATAATATTATATAAGTATAATTTATAGGTATAATTGAGGCATACCTCCTCGGTTAGATGTTTGGCGGAGCTCTCCCTTAAATTTGTATTGTGCATTTCAGTGTTGGAATGGGAAGAATACTCGACGACAGATCAGATTTGGCGACGCAAAAGAAGTGGTTACTCATTAGATGAAGACGAAGGTGTAGCTGGAAGAAAATATAAGCTTGCACACACACACACACCCATACACACGCATACATACATACCTAGAACGCCCTATTTGTATTTGAGTTACAAATGGAAAAAGTAAATATTTAATAGCAGTGCTTCCGATTCGTACTCGATACTACGCAAAGGGAAGAGAATTTGTTTTATTTTTGGGTCTAATGATCGCTTTCATGGCACACATGACGCTCGCATATCACTTCGAATGCCTGGCTGTGCGTGCAATGGACATTTTGGAGCTGCTGCTGCTGCGTATTGTGGGGATTTTATTTTGAGTGCTCTGGTGTTTTGTTTTGCTTACCAACTTCGACCACTATGCGCATCTATGGAAACGAGAATGTAAGTAGGCATATAATGACTCGATGCCTTGGTTCTTTTTCGTATTTGTAACGACTTGGTGGCGGCACGCTTCGAAAACATGAGGCCAATAACAACCAAGTGAGTAACAACAGTAGGAATAAAAAAAAAATACCAGTCTAACGGTTAGACGCGATAGAAGTGAAACCTTCCGTAAAACAAACTGAGAGAGAATGAGACGAAAGCAGCATTAGGGGCGGGATAATTATAGGTTCATTATAATATTGCTATAAAGTTCATATTTTATTTTCTATTTTTATATTTCATTTTTATTTTTCTATTTTTATTTTTCAACAAATGATACGAGTGGCTTATGGTAGCTAAAATATGATACAAATGCTTTGGTTTCGATGTTGTCAACATATCTTTGAAATACCGCGTCAATGGTTGTTTTTGATCGTGTTGTCGATTCAGTGCGATTGTTACACATTTTTAAATTGAATGTTGTATTGAGAAAGTCAATTGAAGAAACCGCTGTGTCCAATGCAAAATTTACGTTAAAATCGCTACTTAAAATCATTGGAACTTTATTGTAATCTTTTCTAAGTATCCGCGATACTTCTGGTGTATACTTTATTAAATTTTCGTGAATGAATTCCGTGATGCTATTTATTGATTTTTTTTTTTTTGTCGATATTCACGACACTTTTCTGCATTATTTTTCGGCATAATTGCGGTAAATATTTAAAAATGAAAATATTTACGAATATAAAAATACACACGCGGTTGCTATTATGAGCGTCCCCAGCAAAACCTGCGTGACCGAAACTCTAACACAATTACATTTTTTTGAATGTTACAAGCACATATGCACGCAGGTTTTGCTGGGGCGTGACCGAAACTCTAACACAATTACACATATGCATATGTATTTGTTTGAAAATCGACTTTTTTTTTGGTTCTCCGTCACCTTTGGAAAATGTGTAAACAGTAAGCAAACTTTATTCAAATATTTTCCCTCATTTTTGCATCAGTAAAATTAAACAAACGCCGTAGCCGAATGGGTTGGTGCGTGACTACTATTCAGAATTCACAGAGAGAACGTCAGTTCGAATCTCGGTGAAAACACCAAAATTAAGGAAAACTATTTTTCTAATAGCGCTCACCCCTCAGCAGGCAATGGCAAAACACCGAGTGTATTTCTGCCATGAAAAAAAGCTCCTCATAAACATATCATAAAATAAAATAAAATAACTGTATAAAAAAATTTTTTTTCTTGTGATTCGAACCAAGGATTTTGGATCGGAAGCTCACATTGCTAGTCGCTCGGCTACCGCGCCATGCTGTCGGCGCTGGCTTAAAAGTTATTTAGTTCGTCGCTACGTTTATATCAACATATAATATAACGCTTCGTAGCCAAGAGTGTCGCTTTTTTCGTTTCACTTTTTCTCAAATCACTCCCAACGATTCTAAAGAAGTTTTCACTTCAAAAACTACGCTGCACAAAACAACAACCAGTGCACTGCATTGATGGTTTTTATGGTCGCATGTATATGTGTCTATGTGTATTAGGATGGCTCAAAAAATTTTTCTTCGTTTCTTAGTTCTATGTCCAATAAAAGGAATCACCCATTTTTTATTTATTTTGTATTTAACCGCGGCACCAACGCTTTGAAAATGATCATTGAATTACCAAAAAATAAAAAATAAAACACGAGATTTATTTAATTTAATTTAACTTTTTTCATTTTTAACATTTTTTGAAATTTTGGCTGGATTTTGGGAAGATTTTGGGGCGCCTACTGAAGGTTAGGTTAGCTTGACACACTCTGTGCACACAGCATTTCGCGATTTCGGAAGTGGCCAGATTGTTCCACCTCCTGTCTATGCGTGTTTTCATGACCGTAACGATATCAATCTTGAAATCCAATCCTTACCAACAAGTGCTACTTTGGACTAAGTAGGCAACTGAGTAGTACAGTCCTCTTTCGACGAACAAAAGTAAGGCTCTACAAGGCTCTTATCATTCCCGTCCTAACGTATGAGGCAGAAGCTTGGACGATGACAACATCCAATGAAGCGACGCTTGGAGTATTTGAGAGAAAGATTCTGTGGAAAATTTTTGGACCTTTGCACGTTGACAACGGCGAATATCGCAGACGATGGAACGATGAGCTGTATGAGCTTTACGACGACATAGACATAGTGTACCGAATAAAGATCCAGCGGCTATGCTGGCTGGGTCATGTCGTCCGAATGGATACAAACGCTCTGGCTCTGAAAGTATTCGATGCGGTAGCAGCTGTTAGAAGGCAGAGGAAGAGGAAGGCCGCCTCAGGTAGAGAAGGACTTGACTTCCCTTGATGTGTCCAACTGGCGCCGGTTAACAAGTGAAAGAAACGACTGACGCTCTTTGTTATACTCGGCCACAATCGCGTAAGCTTTTATCGCGCCAATTAAGAAGAAGAAGTAACGATGCCATTCTAGATTGTCTTTAAGAGATTTTTGTTCAAATGGTATGTTGAGAGCGCTTTTGGTAATCTCATCTACAATTTAGTTGCCTGCGATGCCCTTCTGTCTGGGTACCCAGTAGATGTGCCGCCTTTTTTTGTGCGGCCAGTCTCTCTATGGCTTCACTGCTCCTAAGAACGTTTCGAGATGGAATTTCTTATAAGCTTATTTCCTTTATCACTGCTTGACTATCAACGTATATGTAATATTTATTTTGGAGTCGTTCGATGTCTTTGCGAGTGCCATTTCTGCAGTCTTTCCTACAGCAAAAAACTTCTGCTTGAAAGATACTGCAATGGTCAGGGAGCTTAAATGGCCGCCTGATGTCCAGCTTTGCGCAATAAATCCGTGTACCTACTGCGTCCAAAATGTTCGAACCATCAGTAAATATAGCGTGTTGGAGCTAGGTTTCATGGCTCTTTTCCACCCTTCTTCTTCTATTGCTGTTCGGAATCTCTTCACACAATTATATTTCGGAGTCATATAATCCGTATTAGCTCTATAACTCATGCCTATTGAGCTACAGGGTTTCATTGAAAAGTGACGCGGTTTTTCAGCCTGGAGGTACAAACTCTTTGTGGACGATGCCTCGAGAGTCGAAAAAGATGATCAGCATGGTTTTGACCTTGGATTTCGACATGCGCCTCCCGGCTTTCCTTGAACGACTTGTGCCACCGTTTTACCTGGGCACTGGACAGAGATTGGTCCCCGTAAGCCTCCTTGAGTAGCCCAATGGTTTCGGTACTCGTTTTGTTTAGCTTTACGCAAAATTTGATCGAGTAACGTTGCTCCAACGATCGCTGCATTTTCGCCACTGCAAAATCCTAACACACTTTTAAAACAGCTTTCGCGCGCGGAGCGATGTCGACTGCACCGCTGTTGCCAGCGAACTGGGACCGATTTCTAGTGGAAGGTCCAACGATAATACTGACATTTAGTACAGAATAACGTAAGCCAGATCATCCTTCGCTATACTTAAAAGCATATGAGACTCTAAGCAGCTAACCACCGGAATAAAACTAAGGATTTTAAAATCGAATGTGAAGTCTGTAAACGTGGCCCGTAGTAGTTACAACAACAAAAAAGCTCGAAAGTTTTTTTTATAATTGGCGCGTAAACCATTTTTGGGTGTTTTTCCGAGCTCCTCCTCCTATTTGTGGCGTGCGTCTTGATGTTGTTCCACAAATGGAGGGACCTACAGTTTCAAGTCGACTCCGAACAGCAGATATTTTTTATGAGGAGCTTTTTCATGGCAGAAATTCTCTCGGAGGTTTGCCATTGCCTGCCGAGGGGCGACCGCTATTGGAAAAAACTTTATCAGCATTTTGGTGTTTCACCGAGATTCGAACCTGCGGGATTCTGAATTCCCATTCGACTACGGGCCACTTTTATAAACCGTTGTTTAAGAGCTATAGTGCGCATATGGTGGGTAGATAACGGGATTTCTAATGACGAGCTCCTTACTCGAGGCGGACAAGTGCAGGTTGAAATTGTAATATGCGAACGAAGGTGGAAATGGATGGGCAACACTATTCGTAAATCTGCAACTGACATCAGCGGAATGTCCCTAGACTGGAATCCACAGGTTCTCGCCGAAGCGGACGGCCGAAAGGAAGCTTGAGACGAAGCCTGCATAACGAATTCACGACCTCTGACGACTCGCTCACTTGGCCGCAGACAAAGTCAACAGCTGCAAATATACCTCAATGGAATTTATTTGTATCAGCACTTTGCGCCCCTGGCTGGCGCAATAGCAAATAATAATAATAACGATTGGAAGAAATGAGGTCAAACTGCTGGGCCTACATTCCTTTGTGTGAGTGGGGTTGTTTTTCCTGCTTTCGGTATAAAAACAACCTTTGCTTCTCTCTCGTACCAACGAATTGCTCATCCTTTGGAGTGTGGCTAGAAAAAATCCATCTATTATATGATGCCTGTAAAATAATTCTTAGTATCGTTTTTTGAAATAAAGCTTAAGGTAAATATAATGTTTTGGATACTTGGGAAGGGGAAATACAAGAGGTGTTTAAATAAAATCAATCAATAAAATTTATAGCAAATTTACAGAGAAATACATTTTTCACCACGAGTTGTGTTCAGTAATTTTCAAAGCATTAGCAATAAATATTAAATAAACCACAAAAAAAAAGAATAAATAGGAGCCTCATGGTTTTAGCTATAGAACAAATTTAGGAGGTAGCATTAAGAAAAATAAGTTTTTTTTTTGTATGAGCCATCCTAATGCATATTTTTTGTTTGTTTGTATGTATATATGTATATATATTTATGTGCCTACATACGCAATTCTTGATCAGAAGCCTCCACACGCTGCTTAGTATGATTTGGGTGTGTGCCAACTTTGCGGGTGACCACACGAAATCAGCATCAGGCATCCGATATACTTACATACGAGGAGTGTTTAATAAATTCGCTGTCTAAACTACTACTCAAAAATGATTCAACACCTCGTCATTGATAGCAATAGTTGTAACATTTATGGTATAGGGTTATCTAGTACAAGATTACGCAGGTTCTGCTGTGATGAAGAGAAGTCTATGGAACACTTAATCACCAACTGTAAGGCATTAGGCCAGAGGAGACACATAATCCTGGGCTCGTACCTACTAGAGGAGGAAGACTTACAATTTCTCCCTCCTAAGGAGCTGGTTTGATTCCTCGTAATACTAAATAATTAAGTAATTAGGAGCGCACAATAGATCAATCCGGTCGCAGTGCATAAAGGCCTTAACCTAACCCGTACAACCATTACCATTACCCTTACCATGATATATTTTTTGCTTTTTATTTTTGTACTCTCGAACACTCGAAATTCCCATAATTAGCCGCGTTTTTTCTCTCATTAACTACCTCAGCCTACGAACTTCTCAAACTACCCTCGCATGCGTATGGCACTTCAATGCCCTGCTCTTTCTTAACGCTTGCTTCTTGATCATAATTTATACGATTCTCATATGGACGCGTACTTTTACAAATTCGGCTACTAATTGATTGTCGATGCCGTCGAAATCGATCTTTAATACTTGAAATGCGACAATCTTTATCGTTTGGCCTGTTTAATTAAAATTAATGACCCTATCATTTCTATTACTATGCAGTTAAGTTATTGTTGCTCCCTTTTGGGAGGCAGAGGGGCACAACGCAGCTTGGTGCTGAGTACTGGGTGAGCGGACTATGCCTTCACATTCACTTGCACAGAAATATATTCTACATACTTTTATAGTTTTTTCACACACCTGCAAAAATTTTGAGAAAAGTATCGATTTTTTGTTTGATAGTATTCGTTTGTCCAAAGCTTTCCTTGGGTTTAGTTGTAGGGTTTGAAAAGAAGAGAAATGGTGACTGAAGTAAGTGCACATCTGCCGGCTCCTCGACTCCATCGATTATACCAGAGGAGCACTTGTGCCACATCATCAGTCAGTGTCGATTCCCATGTAAACATTCGCAACGATCCCGATCACGCTAAGCGGACTTAGGATCTTATAACGAAGCCTTTGCGGTTTGATTTGGCAGATGAAGGGGACCAAAAGTGTCATTGCCTTGGTCTTGATATTTGTTGTTGGTTATATTAGTTATTAGGCGGCTGCCGTAGCCGAATGGATTGATGTGTGACTATCATTCGGGAGTGCATAGGTGCGGATCTCCGTGCATGAAATAGAAAAAATGATAGAAATTGTTTTTCTAATAGCGGTCGCCCCTCGGCAGGCAATGGCAAGCCTCCGATTGTATTTCTGCCATAAAAAAGCTGCTCATAAATTAACTACTAATTGACTCTCCAATAGAAACGTTGTAGTGTGTCTTTGGGCCTATGGTGAATAGGATGCTGACAACTAATTCATTTTCTTTACTCTCCCTTGAACCTTCGAATAGTTAGTTCGCAGGTGTCTAATCGTACAACAAAGTCAATATACTGATGCTTTAAGCCCTCGTAAATTTGGAGGTCTAGGCGTAATTAGTTGCTTGTCTTATGGTAGCTTGAGTTTTAGTTTAAAAATCAGAATATTTGTGAAAGTGGTAGAGTCAGCATATAAAATATGTTAGTATGTTCCGTGAGAGGACCGGAAAGGGAGGGGGGAGTATTTTCTCAACCTGTAGAGGTAATGTTCTGGAATAGATTTCGGCGTGGAATTTCACACCTTTCGAAATGTCGCTCTGCTATAGTGGTATACACAGGCGGGTCTGTAATGAACTACAATGTTGAAGTTGCAACCACTTCCTCGTCTCTTCGTCTTGTCTTGTCTATTATCGCCATTGCGATTGCCATATCTATAACTGCTGCAAATAGTGTTTGAGGGAGTTAAAGTATTTACCTGCCTGAGTATTTAAGCAACTATTAAGGTTTGTTCGGCTGATGGGCCATTGCAGACTAGATGGGGTTGACAGGTGCAATACCATTACACTCATGTGAATTTTGTTGTTCTTGTAGAGGTGTGACAAAGCATTGAAAGCCAAAGTGTGGGCCACTAAACCGCTCCCAGTCCTCAGCAAGATTAGTCTTGAGCGCCCGGCTTAGGAGTTTTCTCGACTCACGCCTCAGTGTTTGAAGCTCTCGGTTCCACCACGGAACGGGAGTCCGATCAAGGAGAGGGCGAATTGGAAAGGCTGACTCAAAACATTAAACTAAGGCAGCGCTGAGTTTCTCAATTGCCACCAGCCAACAATCCCCTGTTCTTTCCGAAGTCTTGGTGGCGTCACGTCAAAGCCCCGCAACGCACTCTTAAACTTCTGCCAGTCTGTTTTCCTGGAGTTTCAGAAGGGCAATAGCTTTTGTGTCTCCTCGCCCCACTGAAACTCAATACACCTGTGTTCCGAGCACGAACCTTCGGCAAGGACTCTCCAGTTCCTGAGTGACCACCCAAATTTAGAATTTGATAAGGTGAGATCAATCACCTCCTGCCTTCTAGTAGTAACAAACGTGGGCTGTCTGCCCTTGTTGTGTGTGTTTAGGCAAGGAAAAGCGATAAACTCGAATAGCCGAGAGCCCCGCTTATTGCATTTGCTGTTGCCCCAGATTGTATGCTGGGCATTGGCATCGCAGCAGAGTACGAGGCCCAGACTGCGCCGCTCACATAACCTTACGAGACTGATGACCTTCCCAGGTGGTGGCCCTTTCAGGGCATCGTAAGGAAAATAAGCAGATCCAATCACAAATCTCAGCCATCCGCTTCTATCCTTATAACACACCTCAGCATCTATCAGGTCCTGACAACAGAATTGCTCAAGACTCGTTACAGTGAGATGGGATGATACTATAAGACCGGTCCTAGATCTACTTGAACTCCTGTCATATAATACCGTGATCCCTTTCAACGCGCTAGAGCCACAGAGGCGGCCCCTAAAGACCCAGGGCTCTTGCACGGTTGTTATATTACATTGCATACACTGGAACAGTTTTCTTTTGACTCAATCATAATATATTCCGAGTTGTTAACTTTAATTGATTTCTCTACTTTATTTCTCTAGTCAGCCCTTTCGGTGTCAAAGTGCGGACAAACAAAAAGCAATGTTCTGCACCTTTAATAAAGTCATTTGCACAGAAGATGCAGTATGGATGGTTTTCATGTCCGAATTTATGTAAATAAAATTTGTGTCTTGTCAATGCTTGGGTAAGGTGGGAGTCCACATCCCCAAGTCGTCTGTCCAGCCAACTTCGTACAGAAGGCTTTCAGCGGTAGGTCCAATGTCCGTTCGGAGAATTACTTCACCGACTCTGCCGTTTCTGCCAACAACCCTCCTTCACTGCTTGACGACTAATTTTACTTTTTGAGGATTCGGCCATCTCTCTCGCCAAAATGTCTATTGGACAAAGCCCAGATGTTAGAAGCGCTGCTTCCTTCGATGTAGGAGGCAACGCGTTACATACTCTTATACCTCAAAGCTCGTACAAGGGTCTCATTTCGCGTGCGTATGAGGTTTTATCAGAGGATTTATCAGCGCATCAGACATGATAAGTCCACCGTACATAAGAAGACTTCTTACCACGCTAGGTTGTTGTACGCCTACGTCGTCTCGGCCCTTCAGAGTTTACCATGAGCCTAAGATAGCGCCGCTGGTACTTTTTTAGTACTTTTTTCTTTACTGCATACTCAGTATGTGGCTTAAATGTTAGCCTAGCATCAAAAATAATGCCCAGATATTTGTGGGCAGCTTTTGAGACGACTTTATGTCCCCCGAATGTGATATTAGCAACCTCACGCACCTTTCTGCTGCTTATTAATACGGCATCTGTTTTATGTTACGCTCACTTGAGGCCGCTTCTGCTAGCCATGTCTAGATTTGTGAAATTACTACGTTTGGCACTTCTGCCATCTCCTTTATGTATCTATTTACCTACGACTACAAGAGCTATGTCGTCTGCACAGGGATTTGCAATCGCAGAATGCCATGATACATTACATCCCAGAGTATCCGGGCTAGGATTGATTCTTGTCACATCTCCTCACAGACTTTATATTCTTTGACGAATACTTATGGTACATGTGGGTGTCCGGACGAAAAAGTTGGTGCACTTCCTAGGGCTGCTTCGATACTTCGTCCGCAACTGGCAGTGGAATATTGTTCAGTTAGGCAAAAGCCTGTATTCAGATTACTTTTGTCTCAGAGGGATCATAACTGCTGCCAAAATCTCAACAATCGCTGGCAGTTTAAGAGGTGGCAGAACTAAACTTCTGATGATGCTGGGCAAACGTGATTTACATACCTTTATTAGCCTAATCATGGTTTTTTATTTTCTTGAACGAGTATCTCAACGGAATTGGCGTAAGAGACAAGACTTTATGTGATATATTCCCAGAAGATGACGAGACTGCGTTCTATTACATATTCAAATGACAAGTCTCCAGTCGAGTAAGTGAAATGTGCATCAGTAGGAAGATCTTCGGATAGGATGTTGATGTCATGGAGATCAGCCTAACAGGCCTTCCTCTTAAAGCAAAAAAGCACCGCTTCCATTAGTTGAGCTTCAGAGGATTTCTAAAAAGAAAAGTTCCAGGTGGAACTTCAAAGAATTTGCAAATCTTAGTAGTGGTGAATAGTGGTAGGAAATTGATGTGAAACATGCGCTAATCTGGAATTGTAGCTTGGCAAAATGGAGTCATCTCGCTGACGTACAATGGACAAATAAATAAATCAGGTCCGGCATTAGATGCTCTGTTTAGTCTACCACCATTTGATGCTGATTGATGCTGAAAGACAATGGGATTTGATACGGCCCCTATCCGACACTGGAAAACAGAGTAGGTATGGACTTCGATCCAACAATCCTCTCCATGCCCCTTAACTCCATGCCATCAGGAGTCGTAGTTAAAAAGTGATACAGTGTGGTGCTTTCAGAGGCTCAACTCTGGTCAAACTCTGAATTTGACCCCGGCAAACACTGTTTTCCCATTTTCACAGATGGATCCAAGATCGAACACGGTTCCGGCTCTGGTGTCTGCGTGGAATTAAGTGGGACAAAACTGCACTTTGCTCTTGGAATGCATGCATCTGTGTTTCAAGCGGAGGTGCATGCTATTCAAGAAGCAATGCACTTTGTTGTGGAAAACAGGGGGAGGGGCAGATCAGTATGTGTCTGCAAATCTGCGTCCATGGCCTTAGACAGTCCTCCAAACACTTCAAGGCGAGTTGAGTCTTGTAAATCCAGGCTGAACTATGTCGGTAGACATAATAGCCTGATGCTAACATGGGTCCCGGAACTCGTGGGTATCGCAAGACCAACTTTTTTGGCCCAGAGCCCGTTCTGTCACTCCCTTCTACAGCCATCAAAGCCACGGTTAGCAAACGAGTTATTTCAACCCACAAGCGAGCTTGGCAAGCTGAGAGAGGCTTACCTGTTGTATCCGACCGACTGTCGCAAATGCACTGATGTGATAAGAAGCGACCATCTTGGCTCCTTGGCACCACAAGATCGACTTGGATTTCTTCGGAGGTCGGGTTGATTTAAGGTACATAAAAACGGGAACCCGAGTGTAGTACAATGGACTTAATGTTGTCTGAGTGCTGTACTTGCTGGACAGTCCCGAAAAAAAAAGTAAACAAATAAATAAATGAAAAATAAATAAAAAAATAAGCAAATAAATAAATAAATACAAATAAATAAATAAGTGAATAAAAAAATTAAAAAAAAAAAAATAAATAAAAATAAATAAATAAATAATCAAATAAATAATAAAAAAAAAAAATTCATGTGGTCGATGCCCTTTTATTGCATGACGTATGAAAAAGTTTTCGTAGAAGTTGTTTGCCGTCCGCGCTTAAGTTCTTCAGTTTAAGGAAGTCAATGAATCACTCTGACAACTTTTATATAAATAAACTTTATTATTCACCGCAATAATTGGAAAAAGCAGGCTGAAAAAAAATATATCCCAGCTCCTCACGTGCTGTCAATAAATTCGACTCAATCCTCAAGTGTTGTGCAACAGGGTGGAAGCATGTTTTCAATAAGTGAAGTGTCAACTACTGAAGTAATCGAGCAGCAACGATAGAAAACCTACAACAACTTTTTTATTTCATGTACAATTATTCATTGATACTAAACGCACACGAAAATAAGCTTGTGGAAAATACCATTACTCATTGTAGGAAATTTGAGCGAGCGCTAAGCAAAAATTGCGCTCAAATTACTTGCGCTCTAAGCACCTCAAAAAGGATATACAATTTTTGTGGAGAAAATTTGCGGGAAAGGTGGCTTTTCAATTGAGTGAGTGATTAAGTGTGAGTTGAGTAATTGACTACCTGAGTGAGCTAACTGCGTCGGAGAGCGCTTCTACTCAATATTTTCGTCACTTGAGATGAGTTGAGTTCGATTTTGAGTATCTGCCAATTTTGCGTGAGTTTGCGCAATTTTGCATTTTCTCTTTGACTCAAACGACGCCAATCTCTGCAAAGAGTGTGTTGACATACAAATTAAATGGGTAGACATACATACACGCACACACACACAGGCACTCTTAAATGCGCTGCTTAGTAAATGTTGGCGAACGTCATGCTTTCATATTATTATAGTGAAATTGACGATGGCACTTCGGTAATTTATGTATGCGCTTTCTTGTTGTAGTTATTTTACTTGCCGACGGACGGACACAAGCGAGTCAACATGGAAGTCAATATGGCAATGCAACTAAGTGAGTGTAAGTGTGTGTGTGTGTGCGACGTGTGTATGTGTGTGCGCGCTCGCATTATGAGGTTGCTGTGTTAGTTTGCACGTTGTGAGGATATCCGCTCAAAGGACCTTTCAACGCCACGTCTTTATAAAATACGATAACGTTTATCACCTACTCCCAAATCGCCACCCCCGCACACCCACTTTCCCTAGTCATTTGTTGACGGTAGTGTCCTTTGTCGGTCGTTCGGTCGTTCGTTCGCTTGCTCGCACTTTGCTGGTGTAATCGTTGTTGAGTGCGCGAAGGAGGCGGGGCGCGTCACGTTCGTTTTTCCGTTCTTTCGCTCGTTCACTTGCTCGCTTCTACGTGCGCGCTTCGTAGACGTTTTGTTGCTATTGTTGTTGCTGTTGTTGTAGTTGTTGTTCTCCCTCTTGTTGCTTTGCCTTTTGGCACGCACGCACGCCGCCACTTGGTCTTCTTCGTTCTGCTTACGGCATTCCCCTCCTCCTCCATCATATCTCTCCAACTAGCCGCATTTATGGCTCTGCCTCTTAGCACACATTTATATGTGCGAACGTGACACAAACACTAGATTAATTTTTAAATGCTTTTTTATTGGTGTTCTTTGGGGAGAGCTTTGTGTAGCAGAGCAGTCGTGCAGAAGGAGAGGCGATCCGAGCGGTGAAATGCGCGTCAAGGCGCGGTTGGCAGGACGTACGCGTACTGTTCGAGTGCTGGCGTAGGGTTATGGCAGGTCCTCTACGGTGTTGCTGTTGCTTCTTCGTTGCACACTATTGTTGGTTTTTGCTAAATTTGTGACTTTAGTGCAATATTTCGATTTCTTGGTATTGTGGAAAGTGCGTGGAGGGGAGGGGTGTTTGGATACTAGAAGCATATTGTTGTCTACGAGACAGCAGCTGAGCCGTTTTTTGGTACCGTCGCAACGCGTTGCGTCTCGTCATCTTCTGTTTTCGTTACTGGTGCTGTTGCTGTCGTTGTTGTAGTGGTCGTTGTCGTTGTCGTCGTTCATCATTGCAGCTGTTAATGTGCAATTTCTCGTACTCGAACGGAAGTGCGGCGAGTGTGAGTGTAATTTGGAGCGGAAGTGAGAGTGCGAAAGCGGCATTTGCGAGTGGTTTAGTTGTGCACAATAGGGAGAAGGGGGAAAAAGGCGAGTAGCGGCAATAGATTGGAATATGCGTGTGTGTGTGTGTAGATAAAAGTTGTGTGCAAGATTTCGAGAGTGGGAGGAAGTGTTATCGCAGCTATAGCTAGCGCGGTTACTTTTGCTTTACGAGTGCGCTTTCGCTTGAATGAAGTAGCGCAAATCTATTTGTATCTGCACGTCTTCATACATATAGTACATACATGCAAGCATACCCTGTAGGGAAATCCATACCTACTATATATGATATTTTGCCGCCTTGTTATGATTTACATTTATTACTTTGAAATTTTTTGACGTGATAACGTCTTATAATTCGATTTAACAGGCTGCACGCACGAAAAAATGTGTCGTTACCTTGCTCATATGTAGTTACCTTGCTCATATGTAGTTACCTTGCTCATATGTAGTTACCTTGCTCATATGTAGTTACCTTGCTCATATTAGTGTTACCTTGCTCATATGTAGTTACCTTGCTCATATTAGTGTTACCTTGCTAATATTAGTGTTACCTTGCTCATATTAGTGTTACCTTGCTCATATTAGTGTTACCTTGCTCATATTAGTGTTACCTTGCTCATTAGTGTTACCTTGCTCTTTAGTGTTACCTTGCTCATTAGTGTTACCTTGCTCATTAGTGTTACCTTGCTCATATTAGTGTTACCTTGCTCATATTAGTGTTACCTTGCTCATTAGTATTACCTTGCTCATTGCCGTTACCTTGCTCATATTAGTGTTACCTTGCTCATTAGTGTTACCTTGCTCATATTAGTGTTACCTTGCTCATTGCCGTTACCTTGCTGATTGCATTGAATGAACTGCAAGCGAAAGAGCGGAAGGAACGACAAAGCAAACAAAGCAAACGAACGGCAACGTTCGACATCTTGCTCTCCCCTACTTAAGTGAGCGTATATATGTATGTATATGCGCATATGTACATATTTAAATTCACGTATTTGTATTTGCATATGCCTTCTTATTGATTATTATTAATTTGATTTACTTGAAGAATTTAAAATAAAACCAAGTTTGTTAATAATACCTGTTGTTTTAATGTTATTATTATTATTATTTTATTATATCTGAAGGAAAAAATGTATGGTAATATTTACCATATCTATACTAATATTATAAAGAGGAAAACTTTGTTTGTTTGGTTGTAATGAATAGGCTCAAAAACTACTGGACCGATTTTAAAAATTCTTTCACCATTCGAAAGCTACATCACGAGTAACATGGATTATATTTTATTTTGGAAATAGGGCTCGAGATATAGTTCAAAACGTGGACTCGGGTAACCTTCGGATGTGTATGTACAATATGGGTATCAAATGAAAGCTGTTGATAAGTGCTTTAATACGGGGTAATTTTCATACCTATTGATGACTAGGGTCTGGAAATATATGCCAAAACGTGGACCCGCCGTGTCTTTGCACCGAATTAAACCAAACTTACACACATTGTTAAGTAGGTATTGAAGATGATTTCCGTATAGTTTGAATACCTATTGGTAGATAGGGTCTCGAGATATAGGTCAAAACGTGGACCCGGGTAACCTTTGGTTGTGTATGTACAATATGGGTATCAAATGAAAGCTGTTGGTGAATGCTTTAGTTCAGAGTATTTCCATCCGTTCCGTGACTAGGGTCTCGAGATAGAGACCAAAACGTGGACCCTAGAATGTGTTTATACAATATGGATATCAAATGAAAGCTGTTGATAAGTGCTTTAATACGGGGTATTTTTCATACCTATTGATGACTAGGGTCTCGAAATATATGCCAAAACGTGGACCCGCCGTGTCTTTGAACCGAATTAAACCAAACTTACACACATTGTTAAGTAGGTATTGAAGATGATTTCCGTATAGTTTGAATACCTATTGGTAGATAGGGTCTCGAGATATAGGTCAAAACGTGGGCCCGGGTAACCTTCGGACGTGTATGTACAATATGGGTATCAAATGAAAGCTGTTGGTGAATGCTTTATGATATGTTATGTTATGTTATGTTATGTTATGTTATGTTATGTTATGTTATGTTATGTTATGTTATGTTATGTTATGTTATGTTATGTTATGTTATGTTATGTTATGTTATGTTATGTTATGTTATGTTATGTTATGTTATGTTATGTTATGCTATGTTATGTTATGTTATGTTATGTTATGTTATGTTATGTTATGTTATGTTATGTTATGTTATGTTATGTTATGTTATGTTATGTTATGTTATGTTATGTTATGTTATGTTATGTTATGTTATGTTGTGTTATGTTATGTTATGTTATGTTATGTTATGTTATGTTATGTTATGTTATGTTATGTTATGTTATGTTATGTTATGTTATGTTATGTTATGTTATGTTATGTTATGTTATGTTATGTTATGTTATGTTATGTTATGTTATGTTATGTTATGTTATGTTATGTTATGTTATGTTATGTTATATTGTGTTGTGTTGTGTTGTGTTGTGTTGTGTTGTGTTGTGTTGTGTTGTGTTGTGTTGTGTTGTGTTGTGTTATGTCATGTTATGTTATGTTATGTTATGTTAAAGTATATGTTATTTTAATGTTAACTCATTCTCTATATCCATACAAAATATGTATCAAACAAATAAAATTAAAATTTTCTTTTGAAAAATGCAACCATTCAATCAGTATTTTCTTATGACGTTATCACGTTAAACTATCGTCAGTAAACCGACTTTGCAGACAACCTCTTTTTTTGGTAGGTAGCTGGTCTGCTATATTTGCAATATAAATACAAGGTGGCGCAAAAGTAATAATTCAATTTTAATAAAAAATATTATATCAAGTGATCCAAATATTTTAGACAGTGCGTCAATTCTTTCAGAAATTGGTTTATTTGTAGGCTTGAGTATTATTAAAAGTAAATTGGAACAAATTAATAATTTTAATAATTGAATGTGATTTTTTTGAATCTGAATATTTTGAAAAATTTTAATATTTATTTATTTTTTTTTTATTTTTTATTTATTATTTATTGTTCGACTTTTTTTTTTATTTTAATATTGAAAGTTAAAAAACAAAAAAAATCAATTGAAAAATATTAAAAAAAAAATGTTTTTTTCGCTTTCTTGTTTTTTAATTTTCAATTAATTAATTAGCAATTTAATTTTTTTTAATTGAAAATTGAATCCAAAAAAAAATTTGAAAAATTTTTATATTGAAAATTAAAAAAGAAAAAAATTAATTGAAAAGTGAAAAAAAATTTAATTGAAAATTTAATACAAATTATTATTTTTCAATCAAAAAAGTCTTTTTTAACTGCCAATTTTCAATTTAAAAATATAAAAAAAAATTTTAATATTGAACATTAAAAAAAAATTAACTAATAATTGCGAAATAAAAAAAAAAATTTTATTGAAAATTGAATACAAAAAAAATGTTGCTTAAGACCCGTCACAGTGAGAAGGGATGATACTATAAGATCGGTCCTAGGTCTACTCGAACTCCTGTCATATAATAACGTGGCCCTTTTCAACGCGCTTAAGCCACAGAGGTGGCCCCTAACGACCCACGGCTCTTGCACTGTTGTCATGTGGGATAATGTGTGCAGCTGGGGAAGCCTTCTACTTACCTAGTTGTGCGGTAACGGCTTTGGAATGCTGCAAATGCTGTCACCGTCAAGGGACGGTAGCTACAGGAACCGTCCGAGCTAATCATCTGGGAAAGACGTGGAAAATGACCGTCCTAAAGAAGAGACTCAGAAGGTTCCCGTACCGTGAGCCCATGACATCAGCACTGGCCTCATCCACTCGCACCACAAGAGCAGCCCCTTCTTTTCCTTCCCGGTTTCTACTCTTGCTGTAAGAAAGGACTCGCCAAAGCTTCGTGCTGATGCCCGGATTTTGGGCACGTAGACAGAATAGGACATCCACCGTACACAGGTCTGGATCCGGAATCCAACAGATGGGGTCACGTTTTTGACTACGGTCCTGATCCACTCGAAGTTGGCCAGAGACGCGCACGTCACCCTTATGGTGCCATCGTTTGTCTCATAGC
Source organism: Anastrepha obliqua (assembly GCF_027943255.1). Taxonomy (NCBI): domain Eukaryota; kingdom Metazoa; phylum Arthropoda; class Insecta; order Diptera; family Tephritidae; genus Anastrepha; species Anastrepha obliqua. The sequence goes on along the minus strand of NC_072893.1, from coordinate 23,404,701 downwards.
CCTTTTCATTGGTTTCAGAACCGGAGGCAATAACCTGACGCATCAGTCGACTTTTGCAGTATTTAATTTCTGCATCCGTAAGCTGATGGTCAGGCCCCAGTTTTCCAATCACAGCCACAGGTCGTGGGCCAGCAGTCTCCTCGCTATAGGATGGCTTGTCTGCACCCTTGGATGTGCTCGGGCGAAGGCCCAGCTTACCATCCTCCACTGACGAAAATTTCGCTAGGCAGACAGCTGTGCTGGACATTTTGTTGAGGCGCCGATAGGGACGTGGCTCAGCAGAACCTTTTCCCGCCACATTGACTGGTGCTAAGACCGCACTCGTACCTTGGGGGGTAGTGGCTCGGCCATTAGCAGCAGCTGCAGGACAGACGGTGCTTTCAGCCACCGTCCTTCTCCGCTCACCTTGAGAGCGAAACAGTTTGGGAGCGCGCGTGCCCACCGAGGACTCGGTAGCTTCCGTGGGGGCCACTTCCGCCGACCTAGGTCTTTTGGAAGACACAGACGCAGAAGGGCCGGCAGAGCCCGTCGCGTTCTTCTTTCCCTCCTTGCCACGATTTTCCGGCTTCTTTGGGAGGTCGTGCCGCCACCGAAGAGACCTCACAACTCAGGTCCTCCGAAACAGGGAAAAGTACTTCAGTCTCTGAAGAAGAGGATATTGCGATAGCAACCCTTGGCTCCTCCAGGATGCGCTCTCGCTCATAGAGCTGATAGACTTGGGTAATGGTTGGAGCCTCCAGAATCCATGCCACTTATGTGGATTCCACCTGGAGTAATATCCTTTATTTTGTCCATTACCAAGGAAGGTTTTTATTTGGGACTCCTCCCTAGTCAGTTTGGTTCATGGGTGGCACCCTGAGTCTATGCCAACTTTGAGTCATCACATGAGTGTTGAACCTATCCAATCAGGGAAGGCCACTTTTGTGATGCGAGGGCTTCCCTATCCACCACCTGGGACGCGCCCGCTGGGGGATCAGGCAACTCCTGATGGAGGAACTACGTACAGCGAACCAGTGGACTTAACGACCCTACGAGTACATTTGCTAGCGCTTCACTAGGCAGTATTTTGCGATGATTTTTCACTGGTTCGCTGTACGTATTTGGATATAAACCGAAAAGTTATGCGAATTCCACTTAAAACCTTTAAAAATTACTGATTATAATTTCATCTATTTATAGGAAAATAAGAAGAAAATCTACTTTGAAAAACAGGCATACAATTTTTTTGCAACATTTTCTAACAAAAAAATGTGATTTATCCAATAATTAAAAAAAATATATATATTTTAAATATTAATAAACAAAACCGACAAAATATGCTTAACAAAAAAATTTGAGTTTCTTCAGAAAAATTTTAAATAATTAAAAATTAAATTTTTTTTATTTAAAATTAAAAACTAAAAAAAATTAATTTTTTTATTTAAAATTAAAAACTAAAAAAAATTAATTTTTTTATTTAAAATTAAAAATTAAAAAAACTACATTTGTTTTATTTAAAATTAAAATTAAAATAATTTAATTTTTTTCTTACACAAAATTTTTGAAAATAAAATCACATATTTTTGTCAACGCGTCTCCCTACAGGGTCATGCAGCTTTAACCTGCTGCACGAGTACACGAACAAACAACAATAATAAAAAGAGTAATACCGCCATTGTCGCTGCTTCGACGGCTACAGATAAGCGCAGAAAACCCGAATGGGTAAAAGGGATTTTCTGGTATGTAGCTCGGCTTTGCTTGGCTTGGCGCGGCAAAACGCGGTAAAGTACCGTTGAGCTGCCCGTTTCATTATTGACTCTTATTTGCTGTTTTTGTTTTTGCCATTTTTGTTGCTGTATGCATTGTAATTGTTTTATTTGCTCATCGTTGCTTTGTGCTACGTTGTTGTTGCTACGAGTATGTTGGCTTGTTCATTGTTGTTGTTGTGGTTATGTTTTGCTTAGCTTTGTTGTGTTGCCTGCCGTAACTCTTCTGCTCTCCACCGTTCATTTGCCAGCAAAGCGAAGGAGCGCAGGCTGAGTAACGCGGGGCCTGCAGTCTGCTGCTTACATGCATTTATGTACATTTGTATGTGTGCGTGTGTTCGTATCTTCGTCGTTCTGGGGGTCGATATTTTTCGTTGTTGGATTAAGTGGTTTGAGCTGTTGTGTCTTTTTTGGCCCAAATTAAATTGAAATTTTCGCTTGATTTCAGTGAATTGTGTAAATGGAAATGTGATTGTTGCTTGCACTTTGTACGAACGACATGTATGCATGTATGTATGTATGAGTGTGTGTGTGTGTGTATGTGTATGCATGTAAAGTTTGGCCACGTATCGCTGTCGTTTTCGAATGTGCTTTTTCGTATTTGAAGAAAATCGCAGGAGAAGTTTGCACAAACAAGCATACGTGCATGCATACATACATACATACACATACGAGGTGGGCTCAAAAAGTATAGCGAATTTTGAATTTTCGCATGTTGCGTATATTCGAATTTCGATTTTTTTTGTGGAGATATGTTGGTACTCATGTCTCCCACTCATGCCGACGAGTTCGACCATTTTGAATGTTCAGTTAATTGTTGACAGCTGCTTTGCTTGCACGCGTTTCGGCTCGTCTTCGATTTTTACCTATTCGAAAAGATGGATCAAAGAACCTGTATCACGATTGCATTTCGAATGTTGGCTGTGTCATACGGAGAAGCTATTTTGGACCAAAGCAACGAAGGCCGAGAAGATGTGAACGACGAAAAGCGTGCCGGACGCCCGAGCACTTCAACAACAGACGAAAAAATTGATGAAGTGAAGAAAATTCTATTGGCCAATCGTCAAATCACCGTAAGAGAAGTTGCTGAGGACCTAGACATATCGATTGACTCGTCCCATTCGATTTTTTTCAATGATTTGGGCATGAGACGGGTCGCCGCAAAATTCGTACCAAAACTGCTCAATTTCGACCAAAAGCAGTATCGCATGAACATTGCTAATGAGATGTTGGACTCTGTCCGCGACGACCCAAATTTGCTCCAGAGGGTCATCACTGGAGAGGAGTCGTGTGTTTATGGTTATGACGTGGAAACCAAAGCTCAATCATCTCAATGGAAGCTGCCGCATGAACCAAGACCGAAAAAAGTGCGTCAAGCTTGGTCGAATGTAAAAGTTTTGCTTACCGTTTTCTTCGATTGCAGGGGCGTTGTGCATTATGAGTTCCTGCCACAGGGTCAGACGGTCAATAAGGAATATTACCTGCAAGTTATCGCAATTTGCGCGAAGCAATCCGCCCGGATTTGTGGAAGAACAAAAATTGGCTCTTGCATCACGATAACGCCCCTGCTCACACGTCGTTGCTTGTGCGCAACTTTTTGCCCAAAAATAACACACTAATGATGCCGCAGCCACCGTATTCTCCAGATCTGGGCCCCTGTGACTTTTCTTGTTTCCGAAACTGAATTTGCCCATGAAAGGACGACGCTACGCTACAATTGACGAGGTAAAGACGGCATCGAAGGAGGAGCTGAACAAGATAAAACAAATAAATTTTTTGAAGTGCTTCGAAGATTGGAAAAAACGTTGGCACAAGTGCATAATATCTCATGGGGACTACTTTGAAGGGGACAAAATAGATATTAATGAATAAATAAATAATTTTTGAAAAACAAAAAAAAAAAAAAATTCGCGATACACCTCGTACATACTTACCCAAATACTACCATACAGTGATTTGCGTTAAAATAGAGCTGCCACCCGTTCATGGCTCCACTTGAATTTTGCTACTTCCAATATTTGTCAATAACGAATTGTAATTCAATGTAATCTAATTTTTTTCTATTGAATTACACATTAGAATTTTAACACTTTAACAACTCTTAAACATCTACAGTCCCTTAAAAAACTATATCACTAAGGCTCATTAACAAGTTTTGACATTTTCTTGAAATTTTTACGCGACGGGTCTCAAACCCAGCGCACAACCTGCTATCCTGAGTGGTTTCGCCTTCTCACATTAGGTCGCTCTCAAACAGATGTTCGGAAGCTACCCAGAGGATACTTGGGTGCAACCCGATAGTTGCTGCTTGGATGTTCTGGCCACTCCCAAGTGAATGGCGATCAGATACTTGCCCAACTTGCGTGGATTTCTACACACGGAACCATCCCCCAACTATATCACATAATGCTTGAGTTCAGTATCCCTGCTAAGCTGCTACGGCTGTGCAGAATGACGTTGAGCAGCACACAAAGCTCCGTCAGGATAGGATGTCGAAGTTTCAGACAAGGCGACCCATTGCCATGCGAACTCTTCAACTTTTTTATACAGAGTGTGGTTCGTAGGAGCTCCTTACGCATGCTAATGGCATCGACATTATATGTTCCACGATAGTCGGTTGTACGTTACCGAATCGACCCGAACTTATATACGGCCAAGGATTGTCACTCCAGCAGCATTCCTCGTATGTAAGTATGGGGAATGTTTATGCTGCTATAACAACAACATCAACAACGTTATCAGGCATACGCCGCTTTTATGGCTATTGAAATGGAGTCCGCACAATTGGGTCCAGCGGTAAACGAGGGCAAAACCAAGTATATGCTGGCGTCCTGCAAGGAGTCGCGGCGTCTTGAACCGCAGATCGAAGTTAACAACTATAAATTCCATGTGGTGTAGGACTTCATACATACATGGTTCCGCTATTACTAGCAACAACAGTGTTAGCCTTGATATCAAGCGAAGGATAAATCTTGTCAATAGGTGCTACTTTGCTCTAAGTGCGCAATTAAGTAGTAAAGCCCTCTCTCGACGAACGAAAAAAACACTCTAAAAGACGCTCATCAACGCGGTGCTTCTGTTCTGAAGACTGCACAGTCAAACAATCGTTGTAGCCGCTCTTAGAGTTTGCGAGAGGAAAGCACATCGCAAGATCTTTGGCTCTGCTCACGTAGATGAAGGTTACCGCATTCGAATGAATCACGCGCTGTATGAGCTTTGCGGAGTTATTGACACAGTCAAAGGAGTCACCCCGCAGCGGCTAAGCTGGCTGGGTCATGCCGTCCGTATGGAAGGAGCTGTTCCGGCGGAGAAGGTGTTTGAGAAGGTTATTGGCGGTTGACGGCGAAGAGAACGCCCTCGTGTCCGGTGGAACAAATTGAAGATGAACTGGCTTCTCTTGGTTTACGACACTGGAAAAGGTATGTGGAAAACTGATATACCTGGCGAGACATTATTCGGCAGGCTGTAACGGGGTTATGGGTTGGTATGGCCAATTAAGAATGTAAGTAAGTAATTTTTTCATAAAAACATAGCTTATTTTCTTCTACAAAAGCTATGTAAATCAGCCGCATTCGAATGAATCACGCGCTGTATGAGCTTTGCGGAGTTATTGACACAGTCAAAGGAGTCACCCCGCAGCGGCTAAGCTGGCTGGGTCATGCCGTCCGTATGGAAGGAGCTGTTCCGGCGGAGAAGGTGTTTGAGAAGGTTATTGGCGGTTGACGGCGAAGAGAACGCCCTCGTGTCCGGTGGAACAAATTGAAGATGAACTGGCTTCTCTTGGTTTACGACACTGGAAAAGGTATGTGGAAAACTGATATACCTGGCGAGACATTATTCGGTAGGCTGTAACGGGGTTATGGGTTGGTATGGCCAATTAAGAATGTAAGTAAGTAATTTTTTCACAAAAACATAGCTTATTTTCTTCTACAAAGGCTATGTAAATCAAAATTAGAAACTTCATGGAAAAAATCAACAAATTTTCTTTAAAATGCCACACTTTTTAAACAGAATTTTCCTAAAAATTTCGAATACGCAGCTTTATAGTCCATTGAATTTTGGTCTCATAAAGTGCGAGTTTCAAGTGGTTCAAAAATCAGGTGGATTTTTTTGGATTTTATAGAATGCTCGAAAATTTTGTATATGGAAGAAAACATCCAACATAAAGAAAAAAAGCTCAATTTCACTTCACTTTACTGATTTCCAAGCGTGAGTCCGGTTAACTTGATTAGTGGCAATCATTTTTATGGAAGAAAATGGTTTTCTGATAATTCAAGTGAAGACTGTATTTTGCTCGAAAATAAAGACCTTGTTCATGGCTGTTACGTCAACTTAAGTTCCTTTCCTTCTTTCTTACCTTTCTTAAGTCATGAAAATAGTAGTTCTATCGATGTTGGCTGCAACATTTGCCCTTTCCTTAATTTTTGCTATTTAAAGGGTGGAATTTGATGCTATCTTAAGGATTTTGTGGGTTTCCGCCGGTTTTAAAGAAATCACAGTTCTATCTTTGTAGTTCTTACTATAGGAGGCACCTTGTTTCACGTAAAGATCCACAATGTTTGGACTTCGAGCAATATTTTTTGCAATTTGGCGATTTGAAAGTCCCTCTGAGGTCAAGATGTTGATTTGTCGTTTTTCACGATCTTGCAAACCTTTCTGCTGCTTTCCCGTTTTATTAGAATTAAGATGTTTTCGTCCAAACACAATGAATGCTTAAAAAAACGATCCCCTTTCACAGCTTTAGTGGGTAAATAATGTAGGCTAACTGATCGCCTCTATGCAAGAGAACCAGTAAATCAAGCTTTAGTATCGGCTCTAGTTACCTTCTACTCTGCAATGTTTGCGCGTTTTGGTGTGAAATTCTATGCATCCAGTTTCAAAGCTCGCATACACTGCCTTTACGTTCATCTCGGTCTTTAGCGTCCACTCTGCGGGTGCCCTTAAGCATCGAATAATACATCGAATTAACTGTAGATCCATCAGGCTCTTCATCAGTTTAAAGGTAAACGACCACAGGCCGATCAGTCGAGAGTCTTACGTCTGTTATCCATATCCTGATTTGGAGATGAAGATCGCTTGCTAAGGCAAAGTTTAACCTTATAAATTGTGACTGGCCGAGATCTCTCGTTGTTTTGGAACTCGGTGGTTATATGGTATCATTCGGTGTTGCAGATTTACAGGGTTGGAGGTTCTCAATATTTTTTCCCGTGCGCAGTTTTCTTCGTATGGCCTACCTCGCCAGCATGAAGTGGAAAAGTAGTTGCGGAGTCGTCTGTATTTTCCATATTGGTTCAGCCACTAAAGTGAATGTCGATTTGGGGATCCAAGCTGAGAGGTTTAAGACTTTTGGAGAGTTATTTTTATTCTCAATCGTACAACTACTTAGCTTGATTCCAGGTCCACGAAAAACTTTACTATGAAAATTTTTTAGTTTTTCGTATTTTTTCGAATTTATTAAATCAGTAACCTGTAACCAGCGTCATTGTAACCAGTTTCTTGCATTTCCTGTTAAATGTGCTCTGCTAAGAACTTTTCTAGCTGCGTTCTTTTACCCTACTTTCGATATGAATAAGACGCTTACTTTCCTCTGTAGATTCGATAAAAGTTTCTTCTTCGATTCTAAGCGATTTTGGGAATCGTGCTAACCTGCGCCAATTGGACACACCCAATGAAGCTATGTTCTTTTCCACCAGATATTTCCAGCGCAGAGGAGGCCTAAAGCCGCATTGAATACTTCCAGAACTGTAGGGTTTGTTTCCATTCGGACGATTTGACCTAACTAGGGGAACCTGCAAAACACTAATTGAAAGAGCTAAAAAATAAATAAATAATTGGCACGTACACTTCTGTTTGGCCAAGCTCCTTCTCCTATTTGTTGTGTGCGACTTGATGTTTTTCCACAATCGGAGGGACCTACAGTTTCAAGCCGACTCCCAACGGTAAATAGTTTTTATGAGCAGCTTTTTCATGGCAGAAATACGCTCAAAGGTTTGCCATTGCATGAAGAGGGCGACCGCTGTTAGAAACAACTTTTTCTTCATTTCAGTGTTTCACGGAGATTCGAACCTATGCACTCTCGAATGGTAGACACGCACCAACCTGTGCGGCTACGGCGGCCGAAAGAGCTATAGAGGGAAAAGTCAGCCCGCCCAACTTAAGCTAAGGAAGAAGTTAACTCTATATACAACTCATCGCAAAAATACTACAGCGGCTTGTGTTTTTTAGAGCGAAGAAGCGAAAGAAGTCAGACATAGCTCCGCTCGGGGCAGTTTTGATTTGCTCTAGCGGATTCAAGTTGTCACACAGTTTGTTCCACTAGTGCGTCAAACACAACTTCTGTTACTCAGAACCCAAGACCTCCGCATTAATGAGAAATAGCATTCGAAGCACAGTGTATGGGACGTTTTTCTCCGGTATTTGGCGCATATCCAAAACAGAACGGTGTCTTCAACAACTACAAAAGGTCATGTCGTCATGATTTCGAACGATAATACTCAGCGTCATTGTTTTACTTAAATGCGCGACCAAGAGCTGTGAAGCTGGCAAGAAGGCAAACAGGCACAAAGTTCTTGCGGAGCAACGAACAACAGCAATACAAGAACAGGATGTTTTACGATAGGAGGAGTCGCCCAAAATCCCAACAACGACAACTAAGATTACAAGAGTGTAAACGATTAAGAAATCCATACCAAGTACGTTGTTGCAAGTACGTAGGGCTGTAGGGATGCAGGGATGTAGGGATGGAGCTGTGTAATGTGCAATTTTCTCTGCTACTAACGTAAAGACCGACCGATGGCGCATTAACTTATGCTGCTGGAAAACAGAATAGTGGAAAATGAAGGGTTGGAGGAAGAGCAGTGCAAAGACCAAGAAGGAGGCGGTAGAAGTGAGCTGGATGTTGCTTGTGTGTGGCAAGTGTGGAGTGACGACGCACTACGATGGTGGCGATGGAGGCAATGGAGTCGACAGAAGTACAAATGCTCGAAAGGCGCGCAATTCTGGCAGGAGCGAGATATATGAGTTTGGAGACAAAACGTCGCGAAACCTATTAAAAGTGCCATGAGCAAATGGGTCGAACGTAAGGAACGGGCGGATGTTTGTGATATGACGGCCGTGCGGTGCGCAAGGGTAAAGTTAATGCAATGTGTGCAAGTAAGGACACAAATAAAGCAAGCACGAACAGAAAAAACAAGAATAGTCAAGTCGATTTTAATAAACGCCGTCGGCGATGCTGTCAACAGCCACAAAAACAGCATAAGCGCCGCGATACGCTTAAAGGTGTGAGAAGATGAGCGTTTAAGATGACAATACAAGCGGCAAAGGATGAAAGCACAGAGCCGCGACGTGGCAGGCGCACGGCACGGAAGGTGAATGGGCAATGACGAAGGGACGAATGTGCGCGGACAGAGGAGTTGTGCGAAACTTTGGTTCTGGGGCCGGCGCTCATCATAGTGGAAACGTGTTATGTGTGCGCGCGCTACTCAACATTTATTGCTTTTGCGCGGCAACAAAAACAAAATGAAATATCACTTGATAATAGCACACAGCGGGAATGTATGTTTGTGTATGCGCGCGAGGAAAGTGTTGAGTCAAAGGAAGTAAAAGGGGGAAAAAAATTAAAAATAAATTTCAACTCCAAAGCAACCGACTCCGCACCTCTCCGCTTCTACTTAACTAACCGGCGGCGGCCGCGTGTTGACGTAGCGAGTGGAAGTTGGCCCACAAACTGCTCGCACTGCTGGCACTGCTGGTGCCAGCTCGCGCGCCTTAAACTCCTGCCAAAACAGTGACTTATAAAGGGAGTCGGCGTCCTGTGCTGTGCCGAGCCGCCGCGGAAGTGCTGATGGCGTTGTTTACATGGTCACACACCACAGCGTGCTGCTGCCACTGCCACCGGCGCTAGTGCTGTTGGCGTTGTCTTACAAATTATCATTTTGTTGTGGATATTAAGTTAATGGGTCGCATTTAGTGCCAATTTCATGGCCGCATTGCTCTTGGCGTTGCTCCAGGCCAGGCCCATGCCATCCTCAGCGAATCGCAATATGAGCGGTTTATATTACAAGCCACGCGGCAACCGGCGGCTGGAGCTTGCGGGTGGGTAGATCAGCGTGCAAGATGTCAGTTTGGTGTTTAAAAGGTTTCATCATTTCACGCTTGCTGCTGCTACACCACTACTACCAGCATATTTTATGATTCGAGTGGTTGTTAGCGCCTTCGTTCAACTGTCTCGCAATTAAGGGCATAATGAGCGCGCATAAGGACTCACCAGCGATGAGCTGAAGAATAGAGTAAATGTAATTCCACTTATTTTAGTGTTTGTATTTATGTACGTACGAATTTCGAGGTGAGTGTTGGAGCTCGATGTGCTGTAAATTGCATACAAACACACATACATATGCATATGCATGTGTGTATATATGTATATGAAAGCTTGTGTGTGTGTGTGTGTTGGTGTGTGGCATGCTGACTTTCTTTCTGAAATTCTTTTCAATGTCAAATTGGAAATTGAAAGGTTGCGCTCTCCTTCGAACTCCTGCTGCGCACCTCATTTTAGGTGAATGTTTTGGCTCTTTGCGTTTTTCTGCTTTTCCCCGTAATTTGTTTTCCTTTGACTTCGTATAACTGTGCTTCATGTGCTTATGTGTTCTTCAATTTAGTCTTTTATTTGTTTTACGAGTACTCCGAACTCCAGGTTGTTTCTCTGGTATGTGACATACATACATATATATGTAAAGGGTGATCAATTTAGAGGTATCGGATTTTATGATAAATTGAAATAAAACAAGGAACAATTGACAGTATTTTGGACAATCATGACATTTTTTTTAAGAATAATCGCTTTCAAATGTTAGCTGCAACTGGCCCGTAGTTCGGCCATCTGTAAACACCAATTTTGAATGACTCGCTGGAGTACTTCCGTCGATATCTCGTGAATAACTTTAGTAATGTGAGTTTCCAATGCCTCAAACGGAGCTGATTTACCCACAAAGCATTTGGACTTTACATACCTCTACAAATAAAAGTCCAAAGCTGTGATATCGCACGATCTTGATGGCCAATCTACTGATCCGAGACGAGAGATAAATCGCTCATCGAAGCGATGACGCAGTAAATCCATTGTTTCATGGGCTGTATGGTAAATAGTATAACCAAAATGTTGGGTTTCAATTTTTGGCAGCTGAAGCTTTGCGTCTGTGATGGGTGGGTGGTTGGACTGCGATAACGGCATTCGGAGTCGGGCGCCTGAAAGGTGGTAAGAGGCTCCTGATTAATCTCGTGTGACACAGACCGCTTGGAGGCGAGCTAAAAAAGGAAGATAAAATACCACTTTGAACGAAAAGTTCCCGGAATATATTCAGAAAATTCAAAACAGAAGTTTATTCCTCAAAAGTGATATTATCACCTTCTCCATCAACTGCAAGGCCAGCCAGCTCTCGATCCATTGATCAAGCTCTCTAAACATTTCAGGAACTCTATTTGTGGTATAGCCAAATTTAATTTTTTTTCATTACTTCTTTTCTTATGTTAAAACGCGTTCTCAGTAGTGGTTTTTTACTCGATCAAACAGAAAACAACGCAGGGAGCCTAAGCAGGTGAATTCATTGGGCGTTGGAAGGTACTCGTTTCGTTCATAGCCAAAAATTCACCAATAAACATGGCACTGCGCAACGGTGCGTTATCAAGGTGCAAAATCCAAGTGTTGCTTTCCCATAAATCCCCTCTTTATTGGTGAATTGCTGCATACAAACGTCTCATAAAGCCCAAATAATAGTCTTGATTAACTGTCTGATTTTCTGGGAAAAAATTTGGGGTGCACTAAACCGTTTTAATCAATAAAAACCGTGAGCATCGCTTTCTTTTTTTGACTGATATGGCTGTAGTTTTTTTGATCTTGTTTCAATCAGAGATTTTCCCTCAGAGCTCGCCTGCTGGCCTGATTGCATGCCGTACTCATAAAGCCGTCTCGTCTCCAGAAATTATGCGTTTAATGGATGTTGGGCCGGATTTAACCTTGGAAATTACGACTTTGGCAGGCATGTCAACGCGGTCTCTTTTTTGCATGAAATCCAGCAACACGGGCCAAACCCAAATCATACTACTAACGGTTTCTACCAGCTATCTGATGTCCACGATATACTCGGATGAGAGCGAGATAATAAAGCTGACAGGTATGATATCATCAACTCGGAACTACTAAAAGCTGACCCCAAGATAAGCGTTCGGATCTTTCTGAAACTCAGAAAGAATACCATCTGAGTTAAAAGCGGGGGTTATCACCCTTCTCCCGAAAAAAGGCAACCTATCTGAGTTCAAAAATTGGCGAGGAATCACAAAAGGCTGTCTAACTCATTGAACCAGGAACTCCTTGAGAGTGATCGTGGAGCAATCGGTTGAGTGGCGCTTGCCTCTTTACCTCTGCTTCATCGACTTCGAGAAAGCGTTCGACACACTCAATCATGAAGAAATCTGGAAAGCTCTTGAATGCAAAGGAGTACCTGAGAAAATTGTCACCATCATGGAAATGGATTGGCGGGTAACTCCTAATACTGAAGCAAGCTCTTCTTGCGTTTGACATGGATCCTCATTGAGCAATGACTCCAATTCGGCTTCAGCGTCTTCGATGGTTTTTGGCCTTCTTCATGCCGGTCGGACGATCGTCAACATTAAAATTACCGCCTTTGAAGCGACGGAACCAATCTCGGCATGTTGTTTCACTTAAGGCAGCATCTTCATAAACTTTTTGTAGCTCTCGATGCGCTTCAGGCGCCGTTTTTTTTGGAATGAAAGAGGAAAATCAACACTTCCCGTAAATGATGATTATTCGGCACAAAATCAGACATTTTCACAAAACCAAAAGTATTTGATACCAAAACAAAATCACTAATGTGTCGAAGCAGTTTGTTTACCATATGTCTAAGCTTGGTTTATAACGTTTAGGTTATCTTAGAATCGACAAGCACACACTGTTGACGGCATCTATTGACAAACAGCGGGAACTTAGTTGCGCACCTAATAGCTCCGTGGAAAAAATGAGAGGAACCCACATTTACATACTTTCGGATAGTCAGGCGGCTTTGAAAGGCCTTCTATAAACTATAACCTACTTTAACTATAACTATAAACACCTCAGGAAAATAAAATTGCGGACCATCCAGCTAAAAAAGGTACAAACATGCCTCTAATTGGTTCTGAGCCTTTTTGTAAACTTACAAAGAGCCACGAACCACCAACGAACTTTTCAGGAGGAGGAGTTCGTTGAACTCTGGCGAAATTCTATTGCTCAGCGAGAAGCGAAAGAATTCCTAACACCGGACGGAGGAATATCTGATAAGCTTTTTCAGCTTTCACTCAGCAGAGGAGATTTATTACTGGTTACTTTATTGCATTCTTAGATTTATGACTTCTAAATGATCATCTTACAAGTTACTGTAACCTGATATACCACTTAAGGGGGGACCCTCATTTAGACGGTCGAAAAATGCATCATTTTTGGGAATTTTTTTCTGAGGTAAAATAACTTCAAACGTTTTGTAATTCATAAAGTACTTTAATAAATGTCTTGACTGTCTACAAAAATTTTCGGAGAAGAAAAAAAACATTTTAAGTATGGAAATATACACCTCGTCTATGGCACCTCATTCTATCTGTGTACATTCTAGCGCTCTGAATTTTTTTCTGAAATAAAAAAACCAAATTTTTTTTAAAACTTTAGGATAATACCTTCGATGTGACATTTTGATTTAAAAAAAAATGTCGAAATTGATATTTTTTACCCAGTTTTATGTTAAAAGTGATTTTTCATGCATAAAAATTGACTTTAAAATTACAAAAAAATATGAAAATCTTTTTTTTAAAAAAAACACTTAATGTCACATTGAAAACAATTTAATTAGTAGGCTTTGTCCAATAGATCTATTTTGGTCGCAGTGCGCAGTAGCCTATTAATAAAAAAATAATAATAATAATGGCCCGCGTACCGAGTCCTGAGGAACACCGTCCATTATTTCGACATTTTTACGCCCCTTTGATGTTCTGCACTATAGAATTCTGTCATAAAAGTAACTTCGCCTTATTCTCATCAGGTAAGTGGATACTCTATTTCGCTCCAGCCCGTCTAAAAGTAGTAACTAGTGGCTGCTGGTATTTGTTGCAAATTTGCACACTTGTCCTTTAAGGTCATAGAAATTCATCTAAATACACCAGAGCTCTCAATTTGCCCTTAAATGCGAACAGACCTCCATTGGTTCCTATTTTTGTGCCTCCTCAGCGGTTTGTTCTTCCTTCGCTTCCGCCTTTTCTTGACTGTCTACTAAATTTATAGTTATTTTACTAGAATTAATTTATTTTTCAACTCCTGCGAGTAATTGCATATACACACACATACATGTGCTTGTATAAATGTGTGTGTAAGTCCACTCCAGTGTATATTTCTTTACCCCGCCACCATTTGATATCATTTGCTAGTTTTGCGTGTCTTGCGTTTGACCGAAACCAGAATGACTCCTTAAGTGTTTTCACTCTGTTATTGACATTCATTCACACACGCATACTCGTACATATGAGTGTGTGTAGTTTTCACTAAGTGTGGCATCCTAATAATCGTGATTATTGTTTGTTTACTTTGTCTTCTTCGTTTCTCTTAATTTATTGGGCTTGGCTTATTGTATGTGCGCGCGCGTGTGAGTGTGTGACATTTATCAATGTTGCGTATACGCCACAGCTTATTGAATTCGGTTATTCTATGCCAGTGAAGCGATTTGAATGCATTTGTGTTTGTTGTGCGCAAAATGCCCTGTAGGGAAAACTAATCATACTACAGTACTTTTGCTACAACAACAACAACAACAACAACAACAGTGGTTTGATGCTAGTGGATTTGGAACCATAAGAAGTTTGCTTTCTTCTCTTTTTTACCTACGCAACTGGTGAGGTTAGACGCCGATACATTTTTTTTTTCAATATTTCGTAATTTTTTAGCAAATTCTACTTACATATAAGAAATACAACTATAACTACGCTCTTGCTTTCGTCGCTGTTGCAATAGTCGATAATATTTAAACGTTCTTTAGGCTTCTGGATTCAATCCATGGGACAAGCAAAGCTAATTTCGGTTTTTATGTTAAAATTTTTTCTTAAAATTTGTTTCTTTAAGGTAGTAGCCCGGTGTGACGGGTTCAAAAAATCGATTTTTTTTTACATTTTTCGGAAGAAAAACATCTTAAAAATATACTATAAAAATTTCAGAGAGAAATTTTAATTATTTTTAAAGTTATAGCTAAAATAAGAGAGCGCGCCGTAGTGTGTATGAAAGCGAATTCGACTTACCACGAGGGCAGTAGTGGTAAAATGGAGGTCAACGGGATTTCAGAAATGTTCAAGCGTTATCTGCAGCGTTATGATGTTAAGCATGTGAGGTACATCGGAGATGGGGACAGTAAAACCTATAAAAATTTGATAGATGATAAACCTTACGGTGGCGATCCAGAAGTTGAGAAGCAAGAACGTGTATTGCATGTGAAGAAAAGAATGTACCGAGCACTTCAAGGTGTAAAAAAAAAACTCTTACCGAGTACGCAAAAGTGAAAAAACAATTGGAGGCAGCTAAGAACTCAAAGATGGCCGTAAAAGTGAAGAGCACAGAGGAAAGTGCTCCGAAAAAGCGTAGGACAAAGAGAGACTCGCCGATCAGCGCTGAGCCACCAAAACCTAAACCGTTGCAATTGACTAATAAGATTATGTTAAAAATGTCTACGTACTATGGTTTGGCAATCACCAGAAACTGTCATTCTCTCGAAGAAATGAAGAAAGCCGTGTGGGCTACATTCTACCACATGACATCAACGAACGAAAATCCTCAGCATTCTTACTCCTCAGATTTTTGGTGCAAGTATCAACAACTCAAAGCGGA
Source organism: Anastrepha obliqua (assembly GCF_027943255.1). Lineage (NCBI taxonomy): Eukaryota > Metazoa > Arthropoda > Insecta > Diptera > Tephritidae > Anastrepha > Anastrepha obliqua. The sequence goes on along the minus strand of NC_072893.1, from coordinate 23,389,047 downwards.
AAATCAAGAGAGCACTTATGAACACCCAGTAACGTTTGACGAACAAGTTATAAATCTCATAAAACCAGTGTACGAGACTTTAGCGTCCGACGATTTATTGAAAAGATGCTTGGGCGGGAACACTCAAAATACAACAACGAAAGTTTTAATCACTGTGTATGGCATTTTGCTCTGAAGCATACTTTTACTGGGAAAAACGTTCTGGAAATTGCTACTTATACCGCCGCTTGCATCTTCAATGGGAGTTTTCTACCTGTACTCAAGGTTATGGAGACCATAGGCGTTGCATTTGGACAAACAGCCAGGGACTACGCTGACGATGTTCACAATGCACCGATTTTGAAGGCAGTGAAAACTGCAGAAGCCAACTGTAAAGAGGCCAGAACTTTACGTAGGGCTCTAAAAGCTGCTGAAAATGAGAACTTTGAGGAAACGGAAAGACTGCTCTATGCACCAGGTATAGCTGATTAATGTAAGTATAATTTTTTTATAAAAAATCTGTTGTCGAAACTTTAAATGCGTTTTTTTTTAAAACCATGTTTTCGAAATTTCGGGGAATCACTGACTCAAAACTATTCAACCGATTTGGCTAAAAATTTAACCCGTTATTCTAGACACACATATCTAGATCCTGGACCTTTAAAACATTTAATTTTTTAATAATAAACTATTTAATTTAAACAATTTATGAAGAAATAAAAATTAGATTTTGAGAACTTTTTTCACAAGTCCGCCATTTTTTTTGTTTTTTTTTTTTTTATTTTTATGTATATTTTAAGTTCGGGACCTAAAATAAAGTCTGCAGAATAATAATCTCTTTGAATTTTTTATTTCAGATGACTTTGGAAGGCTGTGTATTTCCCCGAACCAACTCATCTTTTTTTAAGGACTCCACTTTGACGTCAAACATTTTAAACAAATTAATATAAAATTAACTTTAAAAAATTATATACTTCAAAACACCAATAAAAACATGTAAAAACTTTCAAACGATCGCATTTTATTTTCTTTTTAAAAAAGATTCATGAAAAAACGTCGAAATTTCGGTCGCTACACCTGACTACTATCTTAATGACATTATTCGAAAGAATCATAGTTATTAGAGGCTACTTTTCAGACTTAGGAATCTCACAGCCCGAAAGCAGATGTCACTGTACGCAAAATAAACAGCGAAGTAATTCGCAATTGGCAAAGTCATTTTAGTTCCTCAGCGGGCATTTTTTCGACTACTTCAGGTTTCCTTGAAGGATTTCTTTCTGCGCACACATATTGTACAAATACATACGCAAATATATGCACACATATTTGTATGCATGTTATTAGATATTTTATTACTGTTGTGCGTGTTATTAATTCGTTTTTACGCTTGTCATTGCGCATTAATAGAGAATTAATTGATTCCTTACGCTCGCGTGTGGCAAGCAGTTATGCGTTTTATGTTGTGTGCCGATAATTTTACATATATGGAGATGGGTGTATTGGGAAAATTCTGCTCATGTACAAGTAATAAATGGCCTCTGAGCTGCATAATAAATTCTACTAAATTATTCCTTACTCTATTCAAGACGCTGCACCCCGTTTGGGACGGTAGAAGATTAGAAGGCATAAAAGATAGGAATGCGTTGACTTTTTGTTATGTAAAATACTTAAAGCTGCTGAAGCAAAGGGCTTAGTGAATATGTATGAATAAAATTTATCTGCATATGTGAAGAAAATTTAAGTAAATTTGTGCCAGTTTTGATTTCGAGTTGAGTTTTTTAGGTTTTAAATGTATTCGAAATATTTTTTTGCCTACTGATGGAAAAATTAAGGTTCTATACACTGCATTTTATAACTCAAATTGGAGGATGGTTTCATATGTAGAAGCCCATGCAAGTGGAGAAAGGTACTGATCGGCATTCACTTGGGAATGGCCAGGACGATTCTTCTGCTTATAGCTCAAGCAACTCACAACTTCCGGGATTAGCCCAAGTATCCTCTGGATAGCTTCCGAACACTTGTGCGGGAATGAACCAACATGAGAAGACGAAGCATCCCAGGATAGCTGGTTGTGCGCTGGGTTTGGGACCCGCCATTTAAAAATCCCCCTCAATGAAAAGATTAAGAAAGCCTCGGATGAGAACTTCCTATACTGATGCCGACCCCTGCAAACGAACTAAGGACTACAATTTGAGGGCATGTACCTAGGATGTCCGTTCCCTTAATGGTGAAGGTGCCTCTGCCCGGCTGATTGATGTCCTCGTAAGAGTATAGGCTGACATCACAGCCGTTCAAGAGATGCGATGAACGGGGCAAGGCAAGAAAAGCATACGACCTTGTGACGTCTACAACAGCTGCCATGTGAAGGAGCGCAAATCCGGTGTTGGATTTGTTGTGGGAGAGAGACTTCGTCGCCAAGTACTGTCGTACTCATGTGCTTCCCCGAGGCTCAATAGTAGTCTGCAGCATCGGATTCCAGCATAAAAAATACACCAAGCTGCGCGGCTGTGAACTGATCGAAAAACACGAAATCAGATCGATCATGTTGCGGTAGATGGATGACACGCGTCTGGTACTTTTCATGTACGTACGATCCGAGGGCTCAACACCGACTCGGATCATTATCTTGTTACAGGCAATGGACCAGAGTGGAAGTTACTAGTTTTTCACTAGTTGCAATGAGGCGGGAGTTAAATTTGCATTAAAGTACGACAGTATTTCAACTGAAGCAGGTCTAAAACTGGCGCAAAAAAATTTGTGAATCAATCTGTAATTGACTAGTTAATAACTAGTTGAATGGGAATCAAAACAAATTTTCGCCATTGTGAACCACAGTGAAAGTGGCTAGTTTTTCACTAGTTGTAATGAGGGAGAAACAAAATGTGTTTAAAAATAGGGCAGTACGGCTGAACTAGCCCAGAACTGATGCAAATAAATCATAAATAAATCTGCAAGGGACTAGTTTACTACTAGTTGAATTGGGACCAGAAAACATTTTGATTAAACAAATTGCGCATGAGACTGAGCTAGCCCAGAACTACTGCAGCGCAGTTATGAACCATACTAAAAGTGACTAGTTTTCCTCTAGTTGCAATGAGAAAGAAATTAAATTTGCTTAAAAATATGTTAGTAGTACGGCTGAAGCTAGCCTATAACTACAACTAGTCGAATGGGGACCAAAAAAAAAGTTTCCTTGAACAAATTTCACGAGAGACAGAGCTAGCCCAGAATTATTGCAGCGCAGTTATGAATCATGACTAGTTTACCACTAGTTGCAATGAGGACGAATTTAAATTTGCTTAAAAACATGGTAGTAGTAGGTTAAGGCTGGCCTATAACTGATGCAACAAAATTCCGAACCAGGCTGGAATTGACTAGTTTACAACTAGTCGAATTGGGACCAAAACCAAATTTTCTTTAAAAATATGCAAAATAACGGAAGCAGGGCAATTGTGAACTCAAATTAAATTAATTAAACGTAATTTGCTAATTTTATATTAGGCAAAATGACACCAATTTACTAAAAATTATGTAAATTCCGTGGGCGCAGTGGCCGATTCAGAACATAGGTTGAGATCATAGAACTTTTTTGAGATCATAGAACTTATTTGTTCTTTGTATATAGACTTATCCGCCGCATGCAGATTGATTCTGATCAATTAAAAAATCAATTAGTGATCTGATGTCAGGCGTATCAAACAAATTTTGTTCCTTCTACGAACGACTTTTTACAGCAACCTAAGTCTTACTCCGCTATTAGTTTGAGCATTTAATTACTAGGCCTATGAGAAAGGTAGCAGAATAAATTCGTTACTTATATAACATTTTCTCATCTTCTCTTGCCAGCTTTTCGGCCACTTCGTTGCTGAAACTGAAGTGTCTCGTAATTACCGCTCCTTAACAATCTTCAATCAACTGGTAGCGGCCGGCTAATCACCTTCTCTGCCAGAAAGAAAAAGCAAGACTGCTTTTTGTCGAGGAAACAAGGAAAAAAAAACTTCAATATGAACATTCCTCATGACCCCTTCCATCTGAAATGATACAGACATATTATCCCTTCCATTTTCTAAAGATTTTTTTAGTGGAATTTCTGATGCATAGCTAGCACCTACACCTCAAACACGGTAGACTATTTGATATCAGATCCAAAAATAGTTTACCTATCTTCCACCCATCTGTATATCAGGTGGTTTTCTTATACCTTAGTCAGAAATATCTCTTTCTCACCAGGATAAGAACTATTCTAATTAACTAACGAACTCTCCTGCTACTTTTTCTGTATGGAACTGTGTAGAGAAGCCCTCAGAGACTCCCCGGTAATTAGATACAAAGTTAGGGTCACTCTTCCTGAAAATACTAACAATGACAGCTTTACGAAAGAGGAAGCGATCTGCTTTCTAAGATAGATATAATTACAGAATGATAAAAGTTCACTTAAAAAGCACAGAGGAGCAAATTTATAAAATTTCATAGCTAATGCGGTCTAAGCCCGGCGCCTTATTATTGCTGGTGTTGCGGAAAGCGAGTTGCAGCTCACGAATTTCAGTGGATCATCAAGAAATGGATCAGAGACCGAGGGAGAAGCTCAGTGAATGCGTAATTCGGTGCATTAGTTAAAAAAGGAGAGTGAAGATGACCATAAAAGTTAAAAAAGTTTTAAGTTTGAAATTACTCTATTGCTGATATTGCTTCAAGGTATTGGCCAGACGTACCAATCACTGGAATTATTTACTATATTTAAGGGGTTACATACGTCCAGAGTTTAAAAAAAAAGCGATTTTTGAAGTGAAACTTCTTAGGCGTCGATGGACGAGCGAGAATGGAGAGTAAAATTTCAAGGCCATGTAACGTTTTGGGCATTCTCGCGAGGGCGAAAAAAGATATAACGTAGAGGAAAAGGAGATACCTTATATATATCTTAGATACACTTTAGACTATTTTTCCTGAGATTTTCTTTGTGGTTGCTTATTTCCAGTGAGAAATAACACTGCCTACTTTTGAGCTCTTGTTTGTTGGTGCAAACTTTTAGGAAATATATTTTTGATGCCTAATTTTTGGCGTTATTTCCTTTGTGCCTACTGTTTGGGCTGGTTTTTTGTCCCAATTTTTTGAGTGTTTTTTGTAGCCTACTTTTGGCGCTTATTTCCGTTTCCTGGCTAGTGCTTGTGCGTACTATAAAGTGCAGCTTTACAGTCCATTCCGGCGTCGGATTTATTGGTATTTATTGCCTTGCGGTAATTTATGCCGTTGCTGCGGTCCTAGAGTCGTTTGTGCGGGTGATAAACGCTCGGAGTAGTGTGCGTTGTCGCCACGGTTTGTGTCCGGCGTTTACCTACACAGGTCGACCCTTCTCCGTTTTTTTGTAAATTTTGTCTATTCGTATTCTCTGCAAATGTTGTGAAATGTAACTGCCCGACGAAAGTTTGATGCGCACAGGTAGCTGCCCCTCGTTTGAGGCAGCTGGCCGTTACTACTCGTTTGTCTCGAAACTACTTTTTCTGGCACGATATGCATGATAACGCATACAGTTTTTAATATTTTTTGATGCGGTTTGTTTTTTAAATACTCGAAAGTGTTTTCTCTATAGTCTGTCGAGCCTGTCAATTTTTGATATTTTTATTAACAATTTTTGTAAACATAATTGAAGTGTGACATTTATGACGTAAAACGCATACTTTTTTTAAAATACCGTAAATGGCAACATTTTTCGAAATTCTAAAATCGGGCTCGACAGACTATGATTACAACTTCATTTTACAAGAATCTTTTTACTTTTTACAGATCCATCAACATTTTAAGCAGAAATGATGCCGACCGTGGAGCAACTCTTTTTTTCATTGTACTTTCTGTCACGTGATTTTTTATAAACTAATTTTTCTAAAGAAAAATTAAAATAAGTTTTTTTATAAAGTTTAAGTACTAATAAACAATGGTTATATTTTTTTTTATATTTATTTCTATTGTTATCTCTTCTAAAAACAGTTTTTCTTTTTGCGCATTTTCGGCGCTGCTGGACGTATGTAACCCCTTAAGTGATCAATTTCCGTGCACTTCCATACCATTGCCTTTTCATTGCATAGCTTGAAGTAAGTTTTTTTTTTGTAATTTAGATAAATCTGCCTATCAGCCTCCTCATTTGACTTGCTATAGTGCTTGAGATGAGATGACATTGTGACATGCAGTCAAACCTCAGGTTTTTAGCGATGAAAAATCTACTCTTGCGACTTTGCGGGGCAGTTGACTTAATTTTCTTAATAAGAGTTTGAATCTTTTATCAATTATTGAGTCATGTGCGATATAAGAGCGATTCGACATAGCAGCGAATGTCTCAAAATAAGTCTTGTATGGTTTTTCGAGCCAAATCGGCTTTGAGGGAATGTATTTACATCATAAGAAGGCAACTTGTCCTTGCTAAAAAGTTTCAAGACAAGAGCTTCAGGTGTATCAGTGATCAGAGGATACCTTAGAACCAATACGGAATTCTTCTACTGTTGAGTTGTTCGGAAAGTAATTTCATTTTTTCCCGACAGACGATTTAATTGTATTTTTTCACAGCTAACTTCACACTAAAGTCGCATTGTCATTACTTGTTTTGACAGCTGATATAGCAAGGCTTGTGTGTGAATAAATTCAATTGATTTTGCTCAGTAGTTTTTGGTCGGTGCCCTTTTAAATATGGAGAGAAATAAGCAGCAATTTCGTCATATTTACTTTTTTATTATAGAAAAGTTAAAAATGCTGTTCAAGCCAGAAAGAAATTAACCGATGTGTATGGAGAAGATGTGTTGACAATACGCCAGTGCCAGAACTGGTTTGCAAAATATCGATTCGGCAATTTTAATGTCGAAGATGCATCACATTCTGGAAGGCCGGTTGAAGCTGATAAAGACGCGGTAAAGGCATCAATTGATACAAATCGGCGAATAACAACACGTGAAATCGTTGAGAGGTTAAATTTATCGAATTCAACTGTTTATGACCACCTGAAAGGCCTGGGTTTAACCGCGAAGCTCGATATATGGGGGAACCCATGTCCTCACGGAGAGAAATTTGTGTCGTCGTGATGACGTCTGCGCTTCCCACCTCAAACGTCACGAAAATGATCAGTTTTTCAAGCGCATAATTACTGGGGACGAAAAATGGGTTGTATATATAATTATAACAATGGCAAACGCAAGAGATTACGGAGCAGGAAAGATGAATCGGCTCAAAGCATTTCAAAAGCCAATTTCCATCAAGAAAAGGTGATGCTGTCTGTTTGGTAGGAGTCACTTTTTTTGAGCTTTTACCGGATAACACAACAATTAATTCGGAAGTCTACTGTCATCAGCTGGACAAACTGAATGATGCACTTCTGAAAAAGCCAGAATTAATTAATAGAAAAGGTGTAGTGTTCCACCAAGATAATGCGAGACCTCACATAAGTTTGGTCACTCGCCAAAAGCTTTTACAGCTTGGATAGGATGTACTGCCACACCCACCATATTTTCCAGACCTGGCCCTTTCGGACTATTATTTGTTCCGGTCACTGCAAAATCTTATGGACGGTAAAACCTTTACTTCAAATGAACACGTCAAAAATCATATGGATCAGTTATTTGCCAGCAAAGGCCAAAAATTTTATGAGCGTGGAATCATGCTACTACTGGATCAGAATGGGCAATATATATTCTTTTTTCCTTTTTCACTCCTCTCGGGAGCATAGGGCCTCGACAAGACTTGGGTCGGTTTCGTTAATCTACTTCATTTCTGAAAGGGTACGTGATTAGCCTGCCGCTACCAGTCCTAAGTAGTGGGAATGCCCACCTGTCGTTGCTTAGGAACAACGCCTTCTTACTGCTTGAAGCGCCATCTGTGAGTTAAATTTTTCTGGCAGAAGAATCACACAGATGGCTGAGGGCCTCGCTAAAATTTGGTGTGTCTGCGCTATTACTGCGAATGCCCGCTTTCTCTTGCTGGCGCCACTGATGCCTTGTGTAACTGTGTCTTTTTCCTTACTTATTAATTTTTTTTGCTTGTTTTAGCAGCCACATTGCAAGAAATGCGCTGACTTCTTGTGCTGGAGTAGGGATTGGAAGGATAAGGTTGTTGGGGTTGAGGAATAATTTTTTTGACGTGATAACGTCTTATAATTCGATTTAACAGGCTGCACGCACGAAAAAATGTGTCGTTACCTTGCTCTTTAGTGTTACCTTGCTCATTAGTGTTACCTTGCTCATATGTAGTTACCTTGCTCATATGTAGTTACCTTGCTCATATGTAGTTACCTTGCTCATATTAGTGTTACCTTGCTCATATGTAGTTACCTTGCTCATATTAGTGTTACCTTGCTCATATTAGTGTTACCTTACTCATATGTAGTTACCTTGCTCATTGCATTGAATGAACTGCAAGCGAAAGCGCGGAAGGAACGACAAAGCAAACAAAGCAAACGAACGGCATCGTTCGACATCTTGCTCTCCCCTACTTAAGTGAGCGTATATATGTATGTATGTATATGCGCAAATGTACATATATAAATTCACGTATTTGTATTTGCATATGCCTTCTTATTGATTATTATTAATTTGATTTACTTGAAGAATTTAAAATAAAACCAAGTTTGTTAATAATACCTGTTGTTTTAATGTTATTATTATTATTTTTTTATTATATCTGAAGGAAAAAATGTATGGTAATATTTACCATATCTATACTAATATTATAAAGAGGAAAACTTTGTTTGTTTGGTTGTAATGAATAGGCTCAAAAACTACTGGACCGATTTTAAAAATTCTTTCACCATTCGAAAGCTACATCACGAGTAACATGGATTATATTTTATTTTGGAAATAGGGCTCGAGATATAGGTCAAAACGTGGACCCGGGTAACCTTCGGATGTGTATGTACAATATGGGTATCAAATGAAAGCTGTTGATAAGTGCTTTAATACGGGATAATTTTCATACCTATTGATGACTAGGGTCTGGAAATATATGCCAAAACGTGGACCCGCCGTGTCTTTACACCGAATTAAACCAAACTTACACACATTGTTAAGTAGGTATTGAAGATGATTTCCGTATAGTTTGAATACCTATTGGTAGATAGGGTCTCGAGATATAGGTCAAAACGTTGACCCGGGTAACCTTCGGATGTGTATGTACAATATGGGTATCAAATGGAAGCTGTTGGTGAATGCTTTAGTTCAGAGTATTTCCATCCGCTCCGTGACTAGGGTCTCGAGATAGAGACCAAAACGTGGACCCTAGAATGCGTTTGTACAATACGGATATCAAATGAAAGCTGTTGATAAGTGCTTTAGTACAGAGTATTTTTCATACCTATTGATGACTAGGGTCTGGAAATATATGCCAAAACGTGGACCCGCCGTGTCTTTGCACCGAATTAAACCAAACTTACACACATTGTTAAGGAGGTATTGAAGATGGTTTCCGTATTGTTTGGGTACATATTGGTAGATATGGTCTCGAGATATAGGTCAAAACGTGGACCCGGGTAACCTTCGGATGTGTATGTACAATATTTGTATCAAATGGAAGCTGTTGGTGAATGCTTTAGTTCAGAGTATTTCCATCCGTTCCGTGACTAGGGTCTCGAGATAGAGACCAAAACGTGGACCCTAGAATGTGTTTATACAATATGGATATCAAATGAAAGCTGTTGATAAGTAATTTTCATACCTATTGATGACTAGGGTCTCGAAATATATGCCAAAACGTGGACCCGCCGTGTCTTTGAACCGAATTAAACCAAACTTACGCACATTGTTAAGTAGGTATTGAAGATGATTTCCGTATAGTTTGAATACCTATTGGTAGATAGGGTCTCGAGATATAGGTCAAAACGTTGACCCGGGTAACCTTCGGATGTGTATGTACAATATGGGTATCAAATGGAAGCTGTTGGTGAATGCTTTAGTACAGAGTATTTTTCATGCCGCTCCGTGACTGGGGTCTCGAGATATAGGTCAAAACGTGGACCCGGGTAACCTTTGGTTGTGTATGTACAATATGGGTATCAAATGAAAGCTGTTGATAAGTGCTTTAATACAGGGTAATTTGTTATGTTATGTTATGTTACGTTATGTTATGTTATGTTATGTTATGTTATGTTATGATATGTTATGTTATGTTATGTTATGATATGTTATGTTATGTTATGTTATGTTATGTTATGTTATGTTATGTTATGTTATGTTATGTTATGTTATGTTATGTTATGTTATGTTATGTTATGTTATGTTATGTTATGTTATGTTATGTTATGTTATGTTATGTTATGTTATGTTATGTTATGTTATGTTATGTTATGTTATGTTATGTTATGTTATGTTATGTTATGTTATGTTATGTTATGTTATGTTATGTTATGTTATGTTATGTTATGTTATGTTATGTTATGTTATGTTATGTTATGTTATGTTATGTTATGTTATGTTATGTTATGTTATGTTATGTTATGTTATGTTATGTTATGTTATGTTATGTTATGTTATGTTATGTTATGTTATGTTATGTTATGTTATGTTATGTTATGTTATGTTATGTTATGTTATGTTATGTTATGTTATGTTATGTTATGTTATGTTATGTTATGTTATGTTATGTTATGTTATGTTAAAGTATATGTTATGTTAATGTTAACTCATTCTCTATATCCATACAAAATATGTATCAAACAAATAAAATTAAAATTTTCTTTTGAAAAATGCAACCATTCAATCAGTATTTTCTTATGACGTTATCACGTTAAACTATCGTCAGTAAACCGACTTTGCCGACAACCTCTTTTTTTATAGAAACTAGGAAAGTAGGTAAGTTTTGGAAAAGTGCGAGGACCGTGCTTTCTTTTAATTAAATATTTATTCACTATATGAAGATCGTCTTTCATATTCACCACAAAAAAACGAAATTACTTTCCGAACAACCCAATAGATTCATCATATCAAATGCATATACAAGTTTAAAATACTTGATCATAGTTTGTATTTATATTATATACCTGTATGTACCTCCACACAAATAATTATTATTTTATTTATATATTGAATCAATCGATTGGCGCATCTTTCAGCGTTGACTTTGCAATTGTTAAACATTCAGAATTCAATTTGCAGTTGCATGACTAACATATTTACACACGTATATGAAATGGGCACACACACAAGCACATATCTACAAAAGTTGTTTATACAAATTCTAATAATAAATGTATGGAAATCTTTGAAAAAGTTAATTAGGATACATACATATGCATATATCTGCAGTATACACACTTGTTTATACATATCGAATAAGTATACAAAGTGCTTATACTATACATGAATATATATACAATTTTTATAATTTACAAGGTGGCGCAAAATGAAAAATATTTGAGAAACTCCGCTTTGGACGCATAGATCCTATCATAGCAAAAATAAATTTAATTCCCTCCATCAGTTTGGATTTAGACAAAAACATTCAACGATTCAGCAAATGCACAGAGTCACTCACAAAATCAATATAGACTTCGACAATTAACAAGTATGCGTGACGGTATATCTCGACGTAGCTAAAGCCAAAGACAAAGTATGGCACCCTGGATTACTGCACAAACTCCAATCTTGGTTGCCAAATGACTACTTTCTAATGCTGAAAAGTTACATCCAAGATACATTAAACCTATCAACGCAGGAATTCCCCAAGGCAGTGTATTAGAACCCACTCTGTATCTTATCTACACCGCTGATTTACCGGAGTCGTCTTCAGGAAACACATGATTGCGACGTTTGCAGATGACACTGTTAGGTTAAATGGCAGCCCTAGCTTAGATCACACTTGGAAAAATGTTCAAAACTTCGTCCGTTGTGATGCCATACAAGGAAGGAAGAAGGAGCTTTGGGATTAGAGACGAAGATGACCATGCATTTACGACGACGCCAACGGTGGCTGATTTACGTTCGTAGTTAGCCGCTTCAAGCTACTGATGAACTTCACCAGATTTGTGTTATTTAGACCCGCTATATCCGCAGGCGTAGCGAAAAAATGAGAGCCCAGATGTCTAAATCTTTGCCAGACGTGAGCAGGACAGCTGAGAAGAAGGTGTTGAGATGATTTCACCTCGTCCTCAAGACAGCTTCTGCAGAACGGACTTAAGACAATCTCAAGTCTCACCGCATGAACACCTAACGGATAATGTCCGGTAAGGATACCCACCAAATTCGAGAGCTGGGGCTTTGGTAGCCTTAGGAGTTCCCTTCTACCCGTGACCAGAAAGATCTCGCGACCTTGCACGTTTGCGCATTAGTCCAGCGCTCGCTGAGTTGAATCGAGGCCTATCTTTCCAGGAGTAGACTACAGGTTCTTAAGGGAATCCCAATCCTCTTATTTCGCCACGAAACCGTCTCCAAAGTTTCCTGTCTAGCCAGCTCATCAGCCCAGCAGTTTCTCTCTATGCCGCTGTAATACCTCCGCTTGGAAAACACTACAGTGCTCCGGAAGCCTGGATTTGAGTTTGATGGGAAGCTCCTTACATATATATAATACTCCCCCACCAACCCTTCCGTCCAACTTCGAGCCATCCGTGAACATGTTTGCCATACCTTGCCGCCAAATGTTACACCCTGCCCACTCATCCCTTGAGGGAATATGAGTGGAAAAAGGTCCGCTCGGACCTAGCGTGGGTGTACAGTGATCCAGCACCATGAGGATGAACTCAAAATTTTTAAGAATGCTAGAGTGCCCGTAACTTAAGTCTAGCTTATGTCCTGAACACCTTAGTCTGATTGCGTCGCGGACAGCGGTAGTTTTTCCTACAATGTCCACGGGTGCCACATTCAGCATAGCGTTAAGCGCTAGAGAGGGAGTGGTACGGAGCGCTCCACTGATTTCAATGAGGGCAGACCTTTCGTTACCCTCTCCAGCTTCTTAACTGATACCATCCTTTCTACCGAGTTTCACCAGACAAGGACTCCGTACAGCAATATTGGTTTTATAATCGAGTTATAAAGCCAAAAAGTGACTTTAGGCGAGAGACCCCATCTTTTGTCGATAGCGCCCCTGCAACCATACAAGGCGACTGTTGCCTTCCTAATTCTCTCCTCAATGTTTGCCTTCCACGTAACACCTCTGGCAAGGATAAGTCCCAGGTACTTCACCTTGTCAGAGAGCAACAACGGAGCGCCCGCTATTGAGGGGAGAAACACTCTAGATGACACTGTACTAATGGCATCTCATAGCCGAATATAGCACAAACGCCGTAAATAAAACACTGGATTGGTTCGAAAAATGGAATATAGAAATTAATGGCGACAAAACAATTCAAGTCAATTACACGAACAGAAAGGTAACCATAGACTCATTAAAGGCTGGAAACTCTGACGCGAATACTGATACGAAAGCTAAACGCTTAGGCATTACAATTGACTCTAAACTAAACTGGAAGGCCCATATAATAAAAAAAAAAAATAAAATTAAAAATCGTTTCGGCAAGTGTGCTCTCTTAATTCCTGTCCTCCCTGATCGGACATAGGGTCTAGAGTTCTTTTTCGAGAGTTCTACTCCTGGGCGCCCCTACTGCCTTGCGGGCTCCAATCGAGCGCTTGGCTTGATATTTCCATAGGATCCTTTCGAAGAGTATGGCCAATCCACCTCCACCTCTGCTTTATTTCAGTCTGGATGGGTAACTGCTTACAATTCGCCCAAAGCTCTCTGTAGTTGATTGTTCTGGGCCACCGAATCCGCAATAAACATCTTAATTTGTTGACGAAAACTTACATCTTATTTACGAGCAAGTCTGTCGTGAGCCAGTTCTCACAACCATTACATTTGAGTTGAAAATACGCAGCTTTGTATGTGTGGAACTCGATGTAAAATTCCATATCTTGTTCAGCGGAGCAAACGCGTTACGAGCTTTTATGATTTTACTTTGTATGTCATCTGCTGCACCTCCGTCCGTAGAAATTACACTTTCCAGGTAGGTAAAGTTGTTGACCTTTTGAATGCGGCAACGGTACTGGCTGCTAGGATCTCAGTCAAAGCTCTCGCTGCAAAACAAAACTTTAATCTACAAAACGACAATTGCACCAATTTGAAAGTGTGGTATAGAAGTTGGGGGAGCACAGCTTCTAAATCCAATATGACAATACTGCAACGTGCCCAGTCGAAGATACTTAGGACAATAACAAATATACCAAACGCTGATATTCACCGCGACTCAAACATCGACAGAGTTGATGAAGCAATACAAAAGGCGAGCAGAATATACATAAGCACACTTCTGACGCACACAATTCCGACGATGAGGAAGCTTTCTGCTGCAGAAAAATTCACTAGGAAGATACTTAAGCGAAAAACACCAACTGATCTTTTGTAATATAATAATAAGAATTATATTTATGTAGGTACTTATCTAAATTATCATAGTAAATATTTAAAAAATGAATTACTTATTCCTAAATGATCTTGAAGAGCAATGGCTTTACAGTATCACTTAACTATCCAAATATCTGTTAAACAAATTACTAATTGTTAATATACTTGTAGACAGATGTAGTATTTTTGGAAGCAATAAAAAAATTTGTTTTTGAATAACTTTTTTACTAAATAAAAAGAGGTTGTCTGTAAAGTCGGTTTACTGACGATAGTTTAACGTGATAACGTCATAAGAAAATACTGATTGATAGATATTTTGTATGGATATAGAGAATGAGTTAACATTAACATAACATAATATACTTTAACATAACATAACATAACATAACATAACATAACATAACATAACATAACATAACATAACATAACATAACATAACATAACATAACATAACATAACATAACATAACATAACATAACATAACATAACATAACATAACATAACATAACATAACATAACATGCACATTTTTGATACCCATATTGTACATACACATCCGAAGGTTACCCGGGTCCACGTTTTGACCTATATCTCGAGACCTTATCTACCAATAGGTATCCAAACTATACGGAAACCATCTTCAATACCTCCTTAACAATGTGTGTATGTTTGGTTTAATTCGGTGCAAAGACACGGCGGGTCCACGTTTTGGCATATATTTCCAGACCCTAGTCATCAATAGGTATGAAAATTGCCCCGTATTAAAGCACTTATCAACAGCTTTCATTTGATACCCATATTGTACATACACAACCAAAGGTTACCCGGGTCCACGTTTTGACCTATATCTCGAGACCCCAGTCACGGAGCGGCATGAAAAATACTCTGTACTAAAGCATTCACCAACAGCTTCAATTGGATATCCATATTGTACAAACACATTCTAGGGTCCACGTTTTGGTCTCTATCTCGAGACCCTAGTCACAGAGTGGCATGAAAAATACTCTGGACTAAAGCATTCACCAACAGCTTCCATTTGATACCCATATTGTACATATACATCCGAAGGTTACTCGGGTCCACGTTTTGACCTATACCGCGAGCCCTATTTCCAAAATAAAATATAATCCATGTTACTCGTGGATGATGTAGCTTTCGAATGGTGAAAGAATTTTTAAAATCGGTCCAGTAGTTTTTGAGCCTATTCAGTACAAACAAACAAAGTTTTCCTCTTTATAATATTAGTATAGACAACATATCTTATAAGGTATATGGTAAATATTATAATACCATACATTTTTTCCTTCATATATAATAAAAAAATTAATAATAATAACATTAAAACAACAGGTATTATTAACAAACTTTTATTTTAAATTCTTCAAGTGAATCAAATTAATAATAATCAATAAGAAGGCATATGCAAAGACAAATACGTGAATTTATATATGTACATATGCGCATATACATACATACATACGCTCACTTAAGTAGGAGAGAGCAAGATGTCGAACGTTGCCGTTCGTTTGCTTTGTTTGCTTTGTCGTTCGTTCCGCGCTTTCGCTTGCAGTTCATTCAATGCAATGAGCAAGGTAACGGCAATGAGCAAGGTAACACTAATGAGCAAGGTAACACTAATGAGCAAGGTAACGACATATGAGCAAGGTAACGACACATTTTTTCGTGCGTGCAGCCTGTTAAATCGAATTATAAGACGTTGTCACGTCAAAAAAATGTTTTCGAGTGATGGAAATATTTATTTTGATCTTCACCTATCCATCACTTGCCTGTTTCTATGCTGCAGCTGTCCAGTTCACAAGCATCAAATATAATTGACGTAGTGCAACGCCACTTGCAGATGTTATGCATTTTCCGATAAGGTGTTTAATTTTGTGCCACCTTGTACCTATATATAGTATTTATATACTTATGCACAATAGTTTAAACTATAAGTAACATAATTCTATGCCCTGTATTTGATTTTATTCATTAACCCATAAGACAGTGTTTGTAATTGTTCTGTAATGGAACGAATTTCTGGAGCAAATCCTCATTAAATCAAATGAAAAGACCAAGAATTGAAAATACAAAGCAGGAAATTGATATTTATATATTAATTTATATTATTTTTTACAAAGAATACAGTTGATGCTGATTTGCATTATATTTAAATGACATCCATAAAGAGTTAGGAGGTGGTCTATATATCGATGGTATGAATATTAGAGTGAAGTTTTATGCAGATAACATAGTGGTAATGGCAGATGAAGTTGGCGTGTTACATGCTATGATAAATAAGTTAGAGATGTGCTGCAATAATTGGAATATGGAGGAGAAATCAGCAAAAATGATGTTTAGATAGGGCGGAAATTTATCGCGTCGGAAAAAATTGCAATGTAAAGGTGTAAATATAACAATTAAAATAGAGTAATGCTATCTGGGAGTAGCACTGACTACCCTAAAATGAGCTTTCAAAAACACCTAATATATAAAGCAAAAATGAGTATAAATTCAACTAGGACAACCTTCTATTCTATAAAATATATAATATAAATCTCAGCTCAAAATGGCAAATGTTTCAAGCCGACTCCGAACGGCAGATATTTTTATGAGGAGCTTTTTCATGGCAGAAATACAGTCGGAGGTTTGCCATTGCCTGCTGAGGGGCGACCGCTATTTAGAAAAAAACTTTTTCTTTTTCTTTCGCACCTACGTTCCCTCTGTGAATTCCGAATGATAGTTTATTAAAGGTTAACTCACGAATGATAAAAACTTTAAGTTTAGTAAGATGAATAATCCAATGATTATTAAGCTGTTTTGCAATCCCGCTAAGATATACAGGGTGGCTGATGAAAGCCGCTACCAAAAAAAAATTGAATAACTTTTTTTCTTTTTAAGTTATCTGTTCCATTTTTGTTTTAATTTGCAGATTGATCTTTAAAATTTATTAAAATGGATAACTGGGACACGCAAACAAGAATTTGGATAGTCCGCCGCTATCACGCACTGGAGTCCGTAGTTTTGGTACAGAGAGAGTACAGGCGGATGTTTGGCGGCGATCCCCCGAGCAGATGGACCATAATGAGACTGGTGAATAATTTTGCTGAGCAAGGAACAGTCGCGAGAAGGCCTTATCATCGAAACCCACCAGTTCGGACGGAGGAAACGATCGCTGCTGTAGCTGCAGCTATACAAAGCAATCCAAGGGTTTCAACAAGAAGCTTATCTGCTCAACTTGGTGTCAGCCGACAGTCTTTGCAAACAATAATGCACAAAGATTTAGACTTATTTCCCTACAAAATTCAAATGGTTAACAAACTGAATGCAGCAGACTTGCCGATTCGCTTGGAATTTTGCCAGAAGATCCTGCAAATGGTGGAAGAAGACCAAAACATGTTAAACTGCCTTTTCATGTCTGATGAGGCCCATTTCGATTTAAACGGCAATGTGAACAAACAAAATTGTCGAATATGGAGTACTTCTAACCCACAGATACTCCACGAGACGGAATTGCATCCTCTTCGCGTGACAGTGTGGTGTGCGGTTTCTTCACGCTGTATTGTCGGGCCTTATTTTTTTGAAGAAAATGGTCATACCGTTACGGTTACTGGAGACCGTTATTTGAAAATGCTGAAAGAATTTTTCTATCCAGAACTACGCCGAAAGAGAATTCCTTTCAACTCTGTGTGGTTTCAACAAGATGGGGCAACGTCTCACATAGCCCAGACTGTTATGACAGAGTTGCGACGAAAATTTCCCAATAAACTGATTTCAAGAAACTCCGAATTTCGTTGGCCCCCCAGGTCGCCTGACCTTACTGCACCTGACTTTTTCTTGTGGGGTTTATGTAAACAAGAAGTTTATTCAACAAAGGCAACAAATTTGGATGAACTAAAACAATCCATTCGGGCAACAATCGCGGCTATTCCTGTCGCAACTCTCAAAGCAGCAATGAACAACTTTTTACTAAGATGCCGCACTTGTGTCAACTAGCATGGGGGGCATTTAAATTCAATTATTTTTAAAACTAGTTAAGCTACATTTAATAAAATTTAATGACCTTCAACTTGAAAAAAAAAAATAAATGAATTCCATACACTAAAAAAAAAGTTATTTGAGTTTCTTAATGTAGCAAAATTCATCAGCCATCCTGTACTAAATCAGCTTCAAATCACGTTAAGCCGTCTCAGCGCATGCGATACAATCCCATTGCATTACCGCTGGAGTACTGCATTTTGCTCTTTGCTGTCTGGCTAATTTTCAGACTACTACAGATATTTAGTTTTATTGCGTCATATACGAAAATTCTGTTCCGGTCCCATTGGATACTTAGATATATTGGCTCATTAAAAATACAGAAATCGTTAACTACTCAGGGGCAACTTTCTGCAGAATATTCCCGTTTTAAATGCTTTTTTATGGCCAAATTTTTTGTTATTCCAATGTGCGATATGACCCAGAAGTAATTTATTGTTCTTGTTAAAATTTATAGATTTTCACAGTTCAATGGTCTTTTATGGAAAGAATGGCCAACATAAATTTATCGAACTCTTAAGACTGCTACGCATGGGCAATAGGAAAATTTTCACCACCCATCTATTAGTTGCCTTAAAGCATTCGTAAATGGGTGAAAAATGACTTTTATTCAGGATTCGTAAATAGTTGGCACTGGAATAATAAATGAACGAAATGAGAATTCAGCTCTTTTTTCTTCTGGATTCTCGCCATAACCGCTTACGCGATTTTGGCCGAGTTTAACAAAGCGCGCCAGTCGTTTCTTTTTTGTTCTAACCGGCGCAAATTGGACACACCAAGTGAAGCCAAGTCCTTCTCCACCTGAACTATCCAACGCAAGGGAGGCCTTTCTCTTTCTCTTCCTCTGCCACTACCAGCTGGTATCGCATCAAATACTTTCAAGGCCGGAGCGTTGTATTCTTTCGGACGACATGACCCAACCGCAGAATCTTTCTTTTAAACATTCCAAGCGTCGCTTCATCGAATGTTGTCACCGTCCACGCTTCTGCGCCATAAGTTAGGACGGACATGATGAGAGCCTTGTAGAGTTTAAAGATTTGTTAGTCGAGAGAGGTCTTTACAACTCAATTCCCTACCTAGTCCAAACTAGCACCTGTTGGCAAGAGAGATTATCCGTTCGACTTGGACAGTGTTATCGGTGTTAAGGCAGATTCCTAAACAAACGAAGTCTTTTACAACCTCGAAATCATAACTGCCAAGTGTTCATTGGCGCCGATACGCGAGTGCGCCGACTGTTTTTCTGATGACCGAAGGTAATTCTTTTTGTCCTCGTTCACGACCAGACCCATTCGCTTTGCTTCTTTATCTAATATGGAAATGGCAGAACCGCGCTGTTCGGTTGTTAAGGCCCACGATGTCAATATCAGCAATTGTACGCTCTTATTAAAAACTGTGCCTGAGCGATTAAGTTCTGCGGCTCGCACGATCCTCTCCAACATCAGGTTAAAGATGACACACGACAGTGAGTCACCCTGTCTAACACCTCATTTGGCATCAAATGGCCCGGAGAGGTCCTTCCCTATTCTGACAGCGCTGCTGGTATTGATGAACGTCATTTTGCATAGTCGTATTAGTTTTGCGTGGATACTGAATCCGCAAGCTGAGTAAGGCGCTTAGATTCTTCAATTCTAAGTATGTTCCAACATCTCAATCCATTTTATAGCCATCTGTATAGACTGTAGTGTGGAAGATGTTTTGTGTACTTCATTTCTCCTTAGATGGAAAGAGAGTGGAAAAATTCCTTGTGTTAGAATGTTACCGTTGAGTCGATGTAATCAGTCCTCTCGGAGGTGTACTGAGTTTGTCGCAATAATAGATTAGCAGCACCATACGTTTTTTCCTTCCAGCGACCCTTCCTTTATACTGATGTATAGTTTTTTTTAAACCTGCGTAAGTGCACTAGCCTGCTAACCCAGAGGTTGTGGTTTCGAAAAAAAAAATCTCATTCCTCAAGCCCAAAAAAACGTATCCTTTCCATCCCTACTCCCTTACAATAGTCAGCGCATTATTTGCATTGTGGCTGCCAAAACAAGCAAAAACAAAGAAAAAACACACAGTTACACATTGCATCAGTGGCGTCAGCAAGAGGAAGCGGGCAGCAGCGGTAATAGTGTAGACACACCAAATTTAGCGAAGTCCTCAACCATCCGTGTGATCCTTCTGCCGGAAAAGTGTGAAACACAGATGGCGCTCCAAGCAGTAAGAAGACGTTGTTCCTAAGCAACGGCAGATGGGCATTCCCACTATTTAGGACTGGTAGTGGCAGGCTAATAACCTATCCTGTTAGAATTCAAAACAGATTAACGAAATCAACGCAAGACTGAATTTTGTCGAGGCCCTATGCTCCCGAGAGGAGTGAACAAGGAAAAAACATTTTTTTTTTAATTTTATGCTCGGTTGTAACGCATTTTAGCTTCCAATTGTCAAGGCATTGCCTTGTTGCCACATTTCCTGCGCACTGCTTTATTGCACTTCAAAGTTGTATGCCTCTAAAAAATCATAGTTTGCAAAGGTTATCTTAAAGAAAATCTCGAATCTCACTCTATTTAACACTTACACTAACAATTTTGTTGAACTGCTGGTTGGACTGATTACGGGCCACTTTCTGTGGGCGAAGCATATGGAAGAGGTGGGCAACTCAAACAGTGTACTCAGCCGAACTTGTGAAGAGGAGGATGAGACGAAGGACCACTTTCTGTGTGTCTGCCCCGCCTTCGCTCGAATCAGGCTTGAGGTCTTTGGTACTGAAGTGTTAAGAAGCGACCATCTTGGCTCCTTACCGCCACAAGATCTACTCAGATTTCTTCGGAGGTCGAGTAGATTTAAAGAAAATTAAAAGGGTATCCGAGTGTAGTACAATGGACTTAATTGTGTCTGCGTGCTGTACTTGCTACTTGTCCCGACAAAAAAAAAAAAACAATTCTATGAAATACTTTGGTTGTCTGTACAAAATTTCAAATTCCCATGTCAAAGCACTGCCTTGTTGCCACATTTCATGCACTCCGTCCCACTGTGCGTCGCTGTCATCTGTGTTGACAGGCAGTCAGGTGCTTTTCTTATCTGCAATTGCCTGCTAAACTCTTCGAAATGTTTGATTTTCGGGCATTTCATTGTATTGCTGCTTGTTTGACTGTTGTCTGGCGGTGCCATCGCTTGGGTGAGTGTCAATTTTCGCGGTGACTTCCTGGCTTGACTTTTGTCTTGCATTTTTGTTTTTTTTTTTTTGTGTATTTTTCTTGCTTATTATTAATATTTTTTCAAACAGGTTTCTAATTTCTTATTAAGTATTTAGTTTATTTCTTTTGTTTTTATTTTCACCTTTTGTTGTTTAGTTAATTTATTTGCACAAGTGTTCTCGCGCCCGTCGCCCGTCGCTCGTTGACGTTCACGACGCCCCAACTCACCAGCTCATTTATGCTCGTTTTGTTGTCATTAGCTTCCAAGTCTTTCTCGCACGCTTCTTTTCCCGCTTGTTTGCTTTGTAATTATGCTGTAGAAATATTTTTTATTTGCTTTCTGCTTGAGGCTTCATGGTACCTGTGGTTAGGCATACAGCCGCAGCTTTTCTACTTTACCAACTTATTTTTCTTAGAAGCGATATGGGGTCTGGGAGCGATTGCTGTTCAATAGCACGTACATACATGCACACATAGTGAGCTGGTAATAAATATTATTTCCTCTGCTGATACCTCAAATTATCCAAGGAACACTAATTCATTTGTTCCACACCGTCCTCCATTTGAATTGTGTTTGTTAAGCTAATCAAGTAGCGTCAATTCCTTACATAATTAATTGTATTCACTTGTGTGTATGTAAACATGCAATACAACAACAATGCAAGATATGTTGTTGGGTTTTTTTAGTTTTTCCAGTTGCCAGTCACTTGGCAGACTTCATGTCGTCGTTGTCGTAGTTGGACATTGTTTATGTCAGTGACGTTGTCAGCCTGCGACATAATTGAAATTCTAGCGAAAATGTACTGAATATTGAACAAAACTCGGTACTTAAGTAAACTGTTTAGGAAGTGATTATATATGCATATGTATACAGGGTGGTCCAAGTAAGAATCTTAGTTTGTAAAAAAGATTATTTTCTTCTTCTTCTTAAATGGCGCGATAACCGCTTACGCGATTTTGGCCGAGTTTAACAAAGCGCGCCAGTCGTTTCTTTCTCGTGCTAACCGGCGTCAGTTGGACACACTAAGTGAAGCCAAGTCCTTCTCCACCTTATCTTTCCAACGCAAAGGAGGCCTTCCTCTTCCTCTGCTATCACCAGCTGGTACCGCATCGCATACTTTCAGAGCCGGAGTGTTTGTATCCATTCGGACGACATGACCCAGCCAACGTAGCCGCTGGATCTGCATTCGCTGTGCTATGTCTATGTCATCGTGAAGCTTATACAGCTCATCGTTCCATATAGATTATTTTGGCGCCAGCAATATTTTCGTAAGAGGCATGGAAATTAAGCTCCGAATCATAGTCCACAAAACTCGACAGTAATTTCCTTTCACAAAATTCACAGTTGCTTAAAATAGTCTCTGTCTAACTCTACTCATTGATTCCAACGTCGCTCCAAATACTCGTAGCAGCTTGGTAATTTTCGGAAGTTCATCTGTTCACCAATTCACTTGTTGACTTCCTCTTTGCCGACATGAAGTCATGAGTTCACACCTTCATCTTTGGGAATAAGAAAAGGTCGCAGCGGTGATATAGGAGTTCGCCTATGGCAGAAAACATCGTCAACAAAAAAATTGTTAAAAATCAACGGGATTTTTGAGGCACTTCAAACTTACATTAGGTTCAGTTATGTAGATAAGGTAAGCCAGGTTGCTTGTCTAAGATAAGACATTGGGTGATTCAAAGGCCCATTCTGATACCTACATTTGATTTCCATCCCCTAACGAAGTTGCTTAAACCACTTGGATCTTTTTAAGAAGCTTCTAGTCTCTCCAGTGAGACATTTTGCAAATTTTTCTTCAAAGAAATAAGCGCCAAGATATTAGACACGGCTTCTTTGAAGCGCCAGATACTCGCAGAGGAGATGTCACACCTGCATAAGCCATTCTGAGGTTTAGCCATTCTACTGGCTAGGGTGGAAATGGTTCAGTAAGGGCGCTGGTAGTTGATCAGCTGAGTCCAGGCATACATTACGTTCTTTTAAGATTCAGCTTTGACCAGAGCGCTTTGGAGACCCTGCAGTTAGTAGTCAAATACCACTTTTTATTGGCTTCCGCGATTTTCGCACAAGTCAATCGCAGTGTACAGTTCCTTCAGAGGAGTAATTCCTATGTGGAACATGAGACCTCAACAAACAGATTTTAATTTGATTTATTTGAAGCTAGAAATTGTATATGTCTCCACGAATAGCCTGCTTTCTGCGCTTCTGCATCCATCTATCGCCTCCAGGTGTTGGCTGGTCTCGCGCGTCTGCTTTTCCCTCGAAGATTCCAATCTATCGCAGCTCCTGTGAAGTAGTCCCGGTATTTACGCAGTGTATGGCTGATCCACTTCCATATGCGACGTTGTACTTCGAGGAGGATGGGTATTTGTTTAGTTAACCATTAGTAAGGTTTTAGGCCAGAATATTCGCATGATTTTGCGTAGGTTCCACGCCTCACAACCTTATAGTATCACCGATTTTACGTTGGCCTTGAAAATCCGCAACTTTGTACGTCTGAATATTTGTGCCGATCTCTAGATTTTATCCAACCTACCAAAGGTATAACATGCATTTGATATGCGATTGCGAATATTTGCTACTGATTCGCCATTTTTTGTGGTAATGCTGCCGAGACAGTAGAATTCATTATTATGTCTAATGTTTATGTATCAGGTGAATTGAGGTGGGTAGAGCCGTTTTGAATTTTTCGATCTGCAAAAAAAAAAAATTCAAAAGATTCAAAAAAAATAATAAAAGTTTTTGATGAAAATTTAAAACTCAAAAACTAATTACACTGTGCTACAAAAAAAAAAAAAAACGAAATACACCTGACAAATTACACACTGTAGGTTGTTTATATGGTCGAATAATGCATAAAAATATTTTTGTTATATTTTTGTACCCTCCAATTTTTATTTATTTATAAAAAACCGTTTTTTCAGACTTTGCGCGGTAATCTACGGATATCTCAGTCATTTTTTCACCGATTTTCAATATTTTATATGTTTTGAAAATGATATTGTCAGACCTTTCAAATGATGTACAACAAGTAATTATTCAAACTAGTTAGTTGTGATTTTTATTTGATTAAACCTGGAGAAAGTGCTTTTTTTATCATTTTTTTTAACTTTAACAATTTTTTATTGCATAATTTTACAACAAAATTAAAGATGTTTGTTAATATTCTTTGAGTGCATTTATTAACGAAGAAATTAATGTATTACTTTGAATAATCGGACAAAAATTGCGTAAACTAGGCTAGTTTTTTGGTTAATAGAAAATATGGGCCATCATGTGTATTGCAGTGTGTAAAATGAATTGGTCATACATTTTTTGTCAACTTTGAAAATTGGGATGAAGTTGTTCTGACTTGGAGTAAAAAGAACAATCATACTGTTTTTTACAATATATAAATTTTTTTGTTGATTTTACATACCTCACTTTTTCTAAAAATGTTTACCCGACCTTCGTCGTTTTAAAGAAGAATCGCTCGTCGCGCGTTTGAGCGACCAATAGTAATCCGCCAACATATCGCACTTGTTACGTTAAAGCGTAACAACTCAAAAAGAAAAGGAAAAGAGTAACCACTCAAAAATTTGTTATTTTAGCGCAACTACTAAACAAATAAGAATGAAACAACCGTTATATTGTTTTTAATGATATTTTCGTGCAATTATATTATATATTTTTTCCCTTGTAATACCTATATTATTAATATTTACGGAAACAGTTTTTCGTCTCTACTGAAAATGTTCAGATTTTGAGTTGTTACGCTTTAACGTAACAAGTGCGATATGTATTTTGTTTTTTCCGAGGAAACGTTTTTCAATTGACGCAATTTCTTGATGAAACCTTCCCCCTTGTTCTTCGCTGAATTTTCCAAGGTTCTCCGGAAAGAAGTCGAAATGTGAATGCAAAAAGTGAATTTTGATGGACATTCTATTGTACATTAATTCTAATTATTACTTTTGATCAAAAAAATAACACTATTTTAGAGCAAAAAATTAATGCTTATTAGTATTATTTTCGATAAAAAAAATAATAGGTAGATCAATTTACTGGTATCGGACTTTAAATTCAAATAAAACAACGAACAATCGACATTATTTTGGACAATCTTTATTATTTTTGTGTAAGAACAGTCATGGCATTTATTTTCCAAAGATAATCCCTTTCAAATATTGGCCGCAACAGCGCCGTAATTCGGCCAACCGTAAACACAAATTTTGAATGGCTCGCTGGAGGACTTTAGGCGGTATCTCATGAATAACTTTAGTAATTTTGACTTCCAAATGCTTATCCGCTAAGCATTTAGACTTTACATACCCTCTCAAATAAGAGTCAAAAGGTGTGATATTACACGATCTTGGTGGCTAATCCACTGGTCTGAGAAGAGAGATTAGTTGCTCACCGAAACGACGACGCAGTAAATTCATTGCTATAAGAATTGTATGGCAAGTTGGTTTTGAGCAAGGTCTTGTGCGAACCAAATACTGTAGAGATCATTAACTTCAATTTCCGGCATCCAAAAGTCGTTTATAATGGCACGATAATTCACTGTGACATTGGCGCTAGCCTCGTCTTTGAAGAAATATGGGCCTATGATCCCTCCAGCCCAGAGGCTCAACAAACGATTTTTTTCTCAATGTATCTAAAGGATGTATCGGCTGTTCTTGAATGACTTCCGGTTGCTCTTCAGCCCAAATATGGCAACTTTGTTTATTGAAGTAGCCATTAAACCAAAAATGGCTATCATCGCTGATCGCCATATCGCCATCCGGCAACAAATGTTCCCTCCCCCCAAAGGTTATAATACCTGAAGGTTAGAAGTCATCAACTATAGCCTCTCTTTTACTGTAATTTCCGTGCGGGTACTTGAAAAAAATATTCCCACTCTGCCGTCCATTCTTTTGGCGCACAAAACACATTTGATCATTTTTTATTGATATTAAGTTTTTACCCAAAATAAATATAATAATAATTCCACTTCTTTTTGAATTTTGTGTGTTTGGATTTAATTTCGACGGCAGGATTATTTTCTCTACGAATTAGAATATCCACTTCAATATAATAATATAATAACGGAATATGTCAACAAAGTACATATTTTGAATTAATCAGCTGTTTTACTGATACCACCTTCTATAGATATGTCTTGATTGACTGAAAAATGATCCTAAAGTCAAGCCCTACAACATCCAAAAGGCGCATAATCTTACACCAAAGCAGCAACAATTCAAACTTGAGAGAGCGAAGGAGTTGCTTGGCTTGGCCGAAAGCCGTCAATTTCCCAACGTTGAGATTTCTGATTAATTCGTAAACTCCAAAAACGATAGGGTTTATTTGACCGATTGGCCACCAGGAGGCAGCACCCGCCACAGGTAATGGTATGGGCCGCAGTAACCGCAGATGGGCGCTCTCCAATCGTTTTTATCGAGCCTGGCGTCAAGGTAAATGCGAAATACTTGTATTATCGGGAAAGTATTCTGGAGGTTGCTCTGAAGCCGTGGGCAGACAAACATTTCAGTGGCAGACCATGGACGTTTCAACAGGACTCGGCACCGTCTCTCAAAGCTCGAGTGAACCCAGAATGGCTAAAAAACGACTTTCTGAACTTCATAACGTCCACACAATGGCTCTCAAATTCACCAGACGCGAATCCGATGGATTATTCTCTTTAGGCCATTTTGGAGAGCAAAGTTCGAACTAAAAGATTCACCAGTTGCGGGATGCTGAAAAAAGCGATTGCCCACGAGTGGACCAAAATACTTGCAAGTCACATTCGGGCAGCTTGCGATTCGTTTCTGGACCATTCAAGGCCATAGTCAAGGCAAAAGGTGGTCATATCGAGCAAAAGTAAATTAATTCTTAATTTTGTATTATTTTCAGACATTTTTTGCTATGAATTGAATAAAAGTAATTTTCCAAACTAAATTTTAGGCCTTTTTAATTGGCTACACTTCGAGTGCCGCACCCTGTATTATTTTCAATATTATTATTATTGAAAAAACAATTAGTTGTAAAATAATTTGAGAAAACTTTACAGAGAACGAAAAGCTTCCTGAGTGGCAAGTTTTATTTGGGCTTTGTTGCATTTACTTTTATATAAAAAATAAAACTTATTTTCAAAATAAGATACTAAGTATTCATAAAAAGAAAAATACTACAACTTTATTACAAAAGGCACAATTCTGAAGTGAATTTGACACAATTTTGAAAATTTCATTCCACAACCCTGAAGTAAAGATCACAAGAGAATGGAAAGAATAGAAAGAAAATATTTGAAAAAATTAAATAATAGCAAAATAAACGAAGTAAATAACTAACGAAATCTCTAAAATGATGTCAACTCAACCACAGATTTTGTCATACTCATTGAGAACCAAGTAGTGGGAACCATTTTTTTCACACTTTCAATTGTACGAAGCGACTATTTGAATGAAATTGTGCTCTATGAGTAACGAGCCAGCTGGTTCTTCCTAAAACACAATATTTCATAATCATTTTTTTTGAATTCTATTTAATTTGTGAAAATATGCTTGTATTTGGATCACCCCGTGCACTGGTACAAACATACATACACAAATACCCACATTCATATATACACAATTTCTCATTTCCATACCTACTTACCTACCTTCTATATATGTGTGTATGTGTGTACATGTGTACCTGCCATTTAGTACAACTGTTGCCAGTCTGCCGTCCGGTGTCAATAGTACATTTTAATTTGTAATTCTTAACATTGGCGGTGATTATAAATAATTCAAGCATTGCCTTGTAAATTAATCATTGTACAAGTTGCTTTGGTATTTTTGTATACGGCTTTGCCTTAAAATGCGTCCAGGCCGCTGGGAATGTACGACGCGTATTCGCAAGTGTTGCAAATGCCATCACATACACATGCTCACACACACACACAGTATACACACGTACATACATACATACACACATATGCATGTATGCCTTCTTCTATTACTATTCATGATGCTGGCGGTGCGGTTGAAGTCGCTGAAAGACCCCTCGCAGCTGATATCTGGCGACATCTCATGGAAATATAGAAATTTTTATTACAAAAAACGGAGATGATAAAACAAAAAAATTTTATGCATATATAAATATTAATTAGTATATTAATTAAAGAGGGCATATTTACAGAGTAATTTGAAAGTAGCAGCCTGCCAAGCTTAACAGAACAGACGGATGGGAGGTGCGCATGATTGTTTGTAGGCTTCAAGGCATCAGAAGTAAAAGTGAAGAGAAAAATTCAAAAAGGTGATCAAAGTACCTATCCCGCACCTTAGCAGCGCCGAACACATTGCGCAAATCCGTCGCCACTTCCTCTCAGAAACGGCTTCTTTAACCACTGAGCATGATCACCTATACCAGACCGATGCCAGATGAACTTTACTATTCGGGTTCTCAATATGAGGACTCTGCAAATGGTAAATAAGCAAACCAAATGATCAGTGGCTGATCCCGGAGCTGCCCTTAATAGGGATCTGAATCTAGCGATTCTGTAACTGCTAAAACAATCTAAGCAAACCGAATGAGGACAACATCTCAAGCCTGTCTGGTCACCTGCCACTAGTAATTCGCAGTGGGCAAAGCTTCAGACATGTCAAAATGCTGCAATCAGGACAACCACGAGATGCCTCTTGATATCCCCCCTGCAACACCTACACAATGAGGCATCAATGCTCCCCGCCAAGGAGCACAATAAAATGCGCAGTAAGCAGTTTCTGCTTGGGTACTACACTGCAGACACTTGCCAGAAGCTGAAACGCCTCCCAGGCCCGTCAAGAGCCATCTCCTTAACTATTCTAACGAGTTCCAGGACAAGACGCACTTACAACTACTGAACCGGAGAGTATACAGGCAGACGCTAAACGACATTCATCGGGAGAAACTTATCACCTTCCAAAACTCTCAACCTCTGAATGCCATCATCCGAGTCCAATCACCACCTATAGCAGACGAAGAGTGTCAGCTACCCCGAGAGACCTGCGTAGCTGTGACCCAATTGTGGTCTGAATACTGTGCGGACTAAACTCCTACCTGTCCGGAATCGACCCCGACATTCTCAACATATGTCCGCATGTGAAGGCACATCGCATGACTCTAACCATCTTTTCACATGGCCCATCAAACCTACTCACTTAACATCCTCTTCCTCTGGAGCCAATCAGCACGTTTCTTGGGTCTAGAGTTGAGATGGGTTAGATGAGTTAGACGAAGATGACCGGTAACTATAAGTACATCACACTGAGAGGGTGTAGTAAGCTGTTACAACAACAACAATAATAATATCTAACGACATGTAACTTCATCTCTGGTACAGTGAGTGAAGTTTGCTTAGCCAAGGTTACAATAGTTGAACACAGGAGGAACAAATTACAGACCATGTGATCGCTTTCAACTTGTTGTTATTGTTATACAAGAAAAATGTCAGCAGCATTTGAGGCAGGATGAAAAACAAAATAGGCAAAACAAAGAAGCTAAATGAAATCGAATTGAATCGTGAATGTGCGAAACTCGTGCAGCCGGAGTCTTATTTTATTTTTTTCTTATTTTATTACTCTGGTGGTAAGACATCTATTCTTTCTCATATTTTTTGTAAATTTCTTTTAGAGCTAACCTTACTTTATTATTTTATGCCAATACTTTCAGCTTCAAATGGTTCGACCTAATGATGGCAAAAAATAAGTTCAGAGGTAGATTTACTAAGCCTGAAACCACCCTGATAGGGCCCAATGAGTTTGTTGACGAGGGTTTTCAACCTTTCACGAAGTACGCTTGATAGAACTTTGTATGTGATACTGAGAAGGCTTATCCCACGATAGTTGGCGCAGTTCGTGGGGTCATCTTCCTTGTGTATTGGACAGAGAATGCTGAGATACTAGTAGCTGGGCATGGTTTTATCAGACCATATTTTGCCTATAAGTATATGCATGCTTTTCGTTAGCTCATTACCTTTGGTCTTAAAGAGCTCTGCCGGCCGGCCATCCACAACAGCAGCTTTGTTGTTCTTAAGCCGGGCAATAGCTCTCACGACCTTGTCATAGTCAGAGGGGCATATCGTCGACACCGTCATCAGAAACTGCACTACTCGGATAGACTTATCAATTGGGGGACTTCTCTGTATCATCATCATGCTCTGTATGTCTGTTACCAAGTTTCCGTTTTCATTTTTGCGGGAAAAGCTCCCGGTGTGGGAACTATTCGTGTTGTTAGCTCTGCCCTTTCAAACTAGATAAAGAAGCAAAGGAAAGGATCTGGTGGGAACGAGGGTAAAACGAAGTACCTCCTGTCATCAAACAAACAGTCATCGCATTTGCGTATCGGCGCCAATGTCATTGTTGATAGTTATGATTCAGAGGTTGTAAAAGACTTCGTTTATTTAGGAACCAGTATTAACACCGATAATACTGTCAGTCTTTGAATCCAATGTAGAATCTCTCTTATCATCAAATGCTACTTTGGACTAAGTAGGCAGTTGAGTAGTAAAGTCCTCTCTCGTCGAACAAAACTAACACTCTGCAAGCCTCACATACTGCCCGTCCTATAGCGCAGAAGCATGGACTCTGACAACATCCGATGAAGCGACGCTTGGGGTATTTGTGAGAAATATTCTGCGGAAGATTTTTGGACCTTTGCATGTTGACGACGCCGAGTATCGCACGCGATGGAACAATGAGCTGTATGAGCTTTACTCCGACTTAGACATATCAAGCGGCTTCGTTGGCTGAGTCATATTGTCCGAATGGATGCAGACGCTCCAGCTCTGAAAGTAAACGATGCGGTACCAGCTGGTGGTAGCAGAGGAAGAGCAAGGCCTCCTCTGTGTTGGAAAGATCAGGTCGGGAAGGAATTGGCTTCATTTTGTGTATCTAACTGGCGCCAGTTGATGCGATAAAGAAGCGACTCGCACGCTTTGTTAAATTCGTCGAAAATTCCTTAAGCGGTTATCGCGCCAATCAAGAAGAAATTAGCCAAACTGACATTTGCAAAAATGTAAAAGGCAAATTTTGTTCACTATATGCGCAAGCTCTGATTCACCATTAGAGCCTTAGTAGATCCGTCGAAACGAATATCTATACTAATATTATAAAGAGGAAAACTTTGTTTGTTTGTTTGTTTGTAACGAATAGGCTCAAAAACTACTGGACCGATTTTAAAAATTCTTGCACCATTCGAAAACTACATTATCCACGAGTAACATGGATTACATTTTATTTTGGAAAAAATAGGGTTCCATAAGATATTTGGATTTTTCGGACACAAACTGAAAAAAATCTTATATATAAAATAAAGTCAACTTTTTGTGTGTGTTCGCTAACCGGCCGTGTCTGCACCGAATTAAACCAAACTTACACACATTGTTAAGAAGGAATTGAAGATGGTTTCTGTATAGCTTGGATACCTTTTGGTGGATAGGGCTCGAGATATAGGTCAAAACGTGGACCCGGGTAACCTTCGGATGTGTATGTACAATATGGGTATCAAATTGAAGCTGTTGGTGAATGCTTTAGTACAGAGTATTTTTCATGCCGCTCCGTGACTGGGGTCTCGAGATATAGGTCAAAACGTGGACCCGGGTAACCTTTGGTTGTAATTCGGAGCACTGGCAACGGGTACAGCGTTCTTTTGAACCAGCCATAATGTCGCTTAGTTTTTTAACGCTTGGGGCGGAACTGTACTGTCAAATTGACAGTGTGAGTTACAATGGATCTATATTTCTTTCTGATTTGGATGCCATAAGGAAAAAACGTAAGTGCAACATGTAAAAATTGTTTGTGAATTTTTTTGTAGTGGATTTTGGAACAGTGAATAATTTCTTACGAAATTTGAGAATTTAATGTGAAATCCGAATGAAATTATGTGTTCGTGAAAAAAAATTTTTTTCGTTTTTTTTTTTTGAAAAATATAAATGGATAATGGTTAAAAAAGCTCCAATGCTTAATAAAACATATAAATTGAAACGAAAAATTCATGGATGATCAGGAAAAAAGACGATTGTTTATTCATATGCGTTGATTTGAAATTTAAAAACAATCTTCTTTTTTCCTGATTTTCAATTTATATTTTATATTTACTCAAAAACAAATAGAAAAACAAAAAATATTGTTTATGCCAAAGCGCTTGAATAAAGAATAAAGAAATAAATAATATGAAAATCATATATTTTCTTTTCTAAACCATATCTATTCTATTTTAGTGTGCCCAGCGAAGGGGGCCGGGTTTGCTAGTTTATTATAATTTTGTGGTCGCACTTTGTCGACTATCCAACAGATCCATAGAATTACAAATAAAATCCAATCAGACCTTGAAAACAGTCGTTACTGTGCGGCAGTATTTTTGGGCGTAGCCGGCGAAACGAATTCATCAATTGCCACGTTGGCATCTGACAAAAGCTTAACTATAGCTACTGAAAAACTTCGGCGATATAACAGGTGGCGCTAAAGTAATCCTCCTATCAGAAAATGCTAACAATTTTGCGATTGGCCACTAATGTCAGTTCTGTTTTGACATTTGTGTAGTAAACACATGCGAAATACACGTTAATAAACAATGTTACGCTACACTGCTCCAGAACGCGGAATATTGCTGACTATTTATTTGACCAATAATCGGTCGGTGACTTTGGCACAGCGTGAATTTCGTCGCAGATTTCCTCGCCGTCCAACGCCTACTGGTGAAACACTGCGACGTTTAGCCGCTCGTCTCGAAGAGACTGGCACAACACGAGACGCTGCCAGGCGTGGCAGACCCCGGAGTAGCCGTTCTGCAGAGAATATTGCTGCTGTAGCCGAGGATGTCATGGAAGCGCCGTCGACATCGACCAGAGACGTGCCACGCTATGGGTATATGGGTATCAGTCGACGGTCTTTACAGCGAATTTTGGTACAAGATTTGAAGATGTTTCCGTACAAAGCCCAGACGGTGCATCAGCTGTTAGCTGCTGACCGCCAATCGCGTCTAACATACGCTCAAGCCATCCTTAATCACCACCAAGAGGAAGATGATTTTTCATCAAAAATAATCATTAGTGATGAGGCCCATTTCCATCTTAGCGGGTACGTAAATAAGCAAAATTTAGGCTTCTGGGGCACTGAAAATCCGCGTGTAAACCACGAAGAGCCATTACACCCGCTCAAAGTCACTGTAGGGTGTGCTGTTTTCGCTGAAGGAGTCATTGGACCTTTTTTCTTCGAAGACGTCGCGGGCCAAACGGTTACTGTGAATGGTGAGCGCTACAGAGCAATGATCAACGAGTTCTTTTTGCCGCAACTTGATGAATTGGGATTGGAAAATATGTGGTTCCAACAGGACGGTGCAACGGCACACACTGCACGTGACACAACCGATATGCTGAAAGTTGCATTTCTCGGGCGCCTAATCTCCCGTTTTGGCGATTTGCACTGGCCAGCAAAATCGCCTGATTTGACCGCCCCAGACTTCTTTTTGTGGGGTTTTTTGAAGTTGCGGGCTTATGTCAACAAGCCTTAGACTCTTGCAGCTCTTAAAGACAATATCCGTCAAGAATGTGAGGACATATCGCCGGAAGTTTTGGCCAAAGTGATGGAAAATGCCATAAAAAGGGCTCAAATCGCAATCAACTGTGGCGGCGGCCATTTACATGACATCATATTCTCGACTTGATGTAAAAAAAATTAACAGACCAAATAAAAATAATCCACAAGAAGAATCAAAGTTTTTCATTTTTTATTAAATTACAGCCAAAAAACATCGCAAGGTTACTTTTGCGCCATGTATAAACGCAGTTAAGGAATGGTTTGATAATTGGTGCCTAAAAATAAATGAAGACAAAACCGTAAAGGTTATTATTACTACCAAAACAAAACTGACTGCAGTTCCTATTAAAATAAATGGCAAGGCAATAGCAATAAAACCAACTACTAAATACCTGGGAATTCACTTGAATTCGAAACTAAATTAGAATCACCCATAAAGCAAAGTATCAAACAAATTAAAAAATAAAAGAAAAACTTCGACAACTTCTTTGGTTAGTCAGCACAAAATCCAGACTTACTATACAGAGCAGGCTATTAGTGTACAAAACTATGATTGAACCAATCTGGCTATATAGACTACAGGTGTGGGGAGCGGCTAAAATGTCTCATATAGTAAAAATTCAACAACAACAAACGAAGATTCTTCGACTTTTTGACCATGTCTGACAGGTACACGAAAAATGATGACATCCACAGGACTTTTAATATAACAACAGTAGACGCAAAAATCAAAAAAAATAACAACAAAGCACTTTGTCGAATGTGGGTACTATTAAAACCGACACAACCACTGCACAAATTTCGCGTTTTGCTTTGCATCCAGCTATGAAATTCGGATGCGCATTGGAAATTCGAAAGCCTCTAAAGTCATTGGCTGAGCCGAAATCTATCTGCAAAGGCAAAAATTTCTGGTTAATCGACGAAACATCAGGCACTTAGGACAGCGGTGGTCCGCAGCTCAGAAGCGAGGTCCAGCTAAGAAGCACATTCTAATTCCCAGCAAGTATTTTCTGTTATGTTCGCACCGCCGAAAGCACTCCAGCAGTCAAGTGCCGATTATCTCCTATACACTTCTGGCTGCGGAGAAGTTGAACGCCCCTTAGCAACTTCAGTGGTGTGACCGCCAGGAGTTTAAAGACAAGCTTCGACAATACGCAAAGCAGTCGCTGGGTCCAACGGACTGTCGACAGGCAGTATATGACATGCATCGGGAGCTAATTTACGTTACACCCGACATTCGGTTCTACGTTACCGGAACGCACCGGATTTACTACAATATATATCCGGCCAAGGACTGTCACTCCAGTAGCACTCGCCGTACAGGTATGGGGAATATTTGCGCTGCTACAACAACAACGAGCTCTAATATACTCTCGCCCCAGGAGTATCGTTAGCTGAGATTGAACCGTCGAGAGGACATAGATTCACGGAAGGCGCAATGACCTCATGGTCTTTTGTGAGGGGGCATATTTCTTGGGAACACCATTAGACTCATTTCGATTATAAAACTAAGTGGGACACCAACCGAGATAGGATTACAACAACACCATCAACAACAGAAAAGTCCTACACACGCGTCAGCTGACCTTTGAAACTCTGCAAGAAAATTTCTTACAAAGTATTATGGATTTTCCCTAAGGCTCAGCGGCCTGTTCTGCTTTAGTTTCCGCTCAGAGCGAGCTCACAATGGAAGACTGTCACACATGGACATTCAACCATCTTAGACTCCTATACGGATATATCCAGTGATTGTGATTATGACCCTCCTATTCTCTGCTTCGAAAGGAATTTCTTGGTGCAAATGCCTTCTAGACTGGAATGACTGGAAGAAGAACCATCACCCAACACACCCGTTAAGATCTACACGGACGGATCTAAAATGGACACCGGTGTAGGATCAGGTTTATATTGCGAATAATGAAGTGAATCCTTTAAACTACCGGGTCACTGTAGTGGAAATAGAAGCTATTCGTGAAACCTTAAAATGGTTAGAGATAAACAGAATATCGTCAATAGGTATATATCTGCATTCTATCAGACCGCCAAGCTGCCCTACGAGCGCCGGATGTATTCCAAACAACATCAAGAAGTGTCTTACGTTGTCGCCATTCTCTTAATGAGAGGGCCAAACAATATCGTATCATCTTATGCTGGGTTCCAGGCCACAGAGATATACCAGCGAACTGTAGGGCAGACCAATGTACAAGAGAAGGTACCTGTATGCCATACATAAGTAATTTTATGGATATACCTCTCGCAACTTGTAAGCTTCTCATTAAGGACGCACTAATCAAATTTGTAAATCAAAGATGGATTAGCGTTAACACCTGTGAAATTGCTAGGTAAACATGGCCAAGGTTAAGTCTACGTCTGACCAAGAGTATTATAAAATTGAGTAGACTTCAAATCAGGACCTTAGTAGGGGCCCTCACAGGACATTGTCTCATAGGAAATCATGTAAGGAGATTAGGTGTTTACATGCATGATTTCTGTCGTAGTTGTAGGAATGAGGAGGAGGACTTGGAAACAATTCAACACCTTTTTTGCACATGCCCGGCTCTAGCTAGAAGCAGGAACCGATTTTTAAGATACTACTTCTTGATGAATGTAGATAATCTATACACTTTAGGTATCAACAACCTCTTAGGCTTTGTCAAAAGCTCAGGATGGTTCAATATGGAATGGGAAATGTAGCCCGGCCCCTGCGGTCCACAACGGACCCATTTCGTGGTCTAAGTGGCATTGCGGTTCCTATGTGCGATGCGGCTGTCAAACCTAACTTTTTCCTTCAAAGCGCTGTTGGTTGGCAGACCAGTGTTACTCCAAAAGATCCCTTTGGAAGACAAGCTTCATGCTTCAGATCCATGGAAATCTTGTTTGTAGCGAAAAACCTAAAACAAAAATCTTCTAAACGCCTCCAACTTGGCTGCGCTAGATTTTGCCGGTTTTCCGGTTGCCTGTGGGTTTCATTTGCGGGATCGAATTCATTTCACATTAAAAATTAGTCAATTTAAATATTCTTCTGCACTCCCCACAAATATATGTAAATACTCGTATGGCGCCCGAGTCAGCGAAGTTTTTTAAGCGTTGAAGTGTGCCAAATGCGTTGCACGTCGCACAGGCAATTGCCAGCAGCTTCTCGAGTTTGTTATTGTTCCTCGTAATATTGCGTTAAGTGTTGTTATTGCAATTGCTATTGTTGCACAGATGCTGTTGTTGCTATTTCTATTTTCTATGCTGCAATAAATCGACAGCAACACGTAAAGACGATTGTGTGTACACAAATTGCAAAATCGTGCTCGACGACTGGCGCTTTGGTGCTGTGTACGCTGACGTGGTGTGAGGCGGCGGCGGCGTGCGGCGCAGATCTGGGTGCTTTAGGTCGTTCGAATGACGGCAATTGTTGCTGCACACCGCTTTTGTTGCTGCTCGCCAGTGCTTAAAGCTGTGTGCAGTATGTGCTGCTTTGTACAGCAACAGCAGTAAATGCCACTAGCAGACGATTATCGTTAGCTTAGCCGATTGTACTGAGCAGAAACGAGTTGAGTTGAACAGAGCCGTAATTTGCTGAGTGAGTAAATTTCCAACAGCTGCTGATGCTTACGCTGTGCCTGTGGTTGGGGTATAGTGAGCACTACCGTTGTGGTGGCGCTCTTCTTCTGACGCTTACTCATTGCCACACACACACACAAACAAGCAGTAGAGCTCTCCGCGGTATGCTCTTTCTTTGCGCCATGGAGTAACTCCATTTGTACCCCACACAGGGTTCCATTTCTCACTCAATACCAAACACATACACACGCACACAGGCGTGAATATCAACGGTGCTGGGCGAACGTGAGTGAGTGAGCGAGCAAACGACAACGAAACTGAGCCATGCACACACAAGGCAAGCAAATAAGGCGTACATACACACATACACATCTGCTTACATGCGCTGTATTATTCATACGTACATACATATGTATGTGTGTATATGTGTATATAGAGTGGTACTGTGTGCGGTATTGTGAATTTTGCCTGATGCGATTTGAGCCAATTTTGTGTTGGCAGTTTTGTTTATGCCGTCGTCACAAACGTCGCGTACCGCCCGAATCGTCGTTATTCGAAGCGCCACACAGCAGCAGCAGCAGTGGTAGCTTAAAGCAGAAATAGCAACAATTGCCGTCGCAGTAAACAAAAATTTTTTTTATTAAAAATGAAAAAATGCAAGTGTACATTTTGAGTGTGGAAAAGACGCCAAGAGCAATAAATCTCTTCTATTTAAATGAAATTCTTTTCTTCAGTGCGAATTTTTGTTACATTTTTTGAAAATCCAAAAAAAAAACAAAAAATGAATTGTTTACAAAAAATGCTTACTAGCCAAAAAAATATTGTGGGCAACTGATTTTGTTAAACGTTTGCGGTTTTTTAGAATTTTTTTTGCTGCTTTTTCGGCTGCTTAAATTTCTGTTATCGCGGGAGCAACTGTTGCTCGTTGTCGTCGGTGTGCACAGGCGTTCGTTGTTGCTGACGCGCGCGCTTTTCCTGTGGCTGGCTAAGGCTCGGCGTTTCTCGGTAGGCAAGTAAAAATGCAGGCAAAAAGTAAAAAAAAGTTGAAATGAAACTCAAATGACAAAGTTTTCGATTGAAACGGAAAACGAAATAAAATAATGTAAAAGCAGCAAAAAGGCAGAAAACGAGAAATTTCAAAAAAAAGTGTAACAAATTATGCGATTTTGTAAATGAAATTATTTAAATATAAAATTACTAATGTTGAAGCGTAAAAAAAATATTAAATTTTAAAAATTCTTAGAACTAAAAAACATAAATTAAACGAAAATTATGAACAACCTTAGACAGATTTAAAAAAAAGTAAAAAACATTAAATAATTTAAGGCTTTAAAGTTCAATGTTTTTGAATTGTAAATTAAAGAAAAACTAAAAAAAATTATGTATTAAAAAAACTGTCGGAAAAAATTGAAAATACTAGAAAAGTAAACTAAAAGTACAGCGAAGGAGGTAAAGAAAAAATATTAAATATTAAAAAAAAATATTAATTATTAAAATTAAAAACTAAAATAAAAAAGTAAGTAAAAAAGTAAAAAACGTAAATATTAAATATTAAAAATTTTTCAAACTAAAAATATATAAAAAAGTAAAGCAAGAACTGTTAGACAGAATTAAAAATAATTGGAATAAATAAACAGTGAATGAGGGCAAAGAGACAATATTAAATATTTTTTAAATCTAAATAAAAAAAAAATTTTTTTTGAAAGTAAGTAAAAAAGGAAATATTAAATATTAAAAATTCTTCGAAATAAAAATAAATAAAAAGTAAAGCACAAACCGTTAGACGAAAATAAAAATAATAGAAACAAATAAACAGTGAATGAGGGCAAAGAAAAAATATTAAATACTTTTCAAATCTAAATAAAAAAACAAATTTTTTTAAATATTAAAAAAAAACAAAAAAAAAAAGTAAAAAAAAATTTTTAGTAATATAATTTAATATTTTTGGACAAAATTAAAAGTAATTGAAAAGAAAAATTAAATTCCAGCGAATGAAGTGAGAAAAATATATTATATTAAATATTGATAAATGCATAAATTAAAAGCAGCCGAAAAAATTAACTAATAAAAAACCGTTAAATGAAATTAGTAATCGAGAGCCGAAAAATCTCATTCTTTAACATAAACATTGAAATTTGAATAAAAATTTATGAACATTTTTTTTTTTTTTTTTTTTAATTTAAACAGACGAAGCAAATAAGAGTAATGAAAAAATATTAAATTGTAAAAATGTTTTGAAACTAAAAAAGATTAGAAAAAAATTTGGACAAAATTCAAATTAATTGAAAAGAAAAATTAAATTACAGCGAATGAGGTGAGGAAATTATATTAAACATTCATAAAGTTGTAATTTAAAATCACTTGAAAAAAATTAACTAATAAAAAACCGTTGAACGAAATTAAAAATCGAGAGCCGAAAAATCGTCATAAAAATTAAGAATTTGAAAAAAAATGATGAAAAAAAATTCAAGCAAACTTAAAATGACGCAGCAAATAAGAGCAAAGAAAAAATATTAATTGTAAAAATTGTTATAACTAAAAAAAAATAAGAAAAAACGTTAAACAAAATTAAAAATAATAGAAAAGAAAATCAAAGGTACAGCAAATTACGTAAAGAAAAAGTCTTAAATATTTACAAACTTTTAATTTAAAATCACTTAAAAATTTAAACAATAAAAACCCGTTAAAAAAAATTAAAACTCAAAAGCAGAAAAAATCTCATTCCTTAGCCTAAAAATAAGGAAATTGAAGAAAATAAAAAAATGTAAAGCAAACTTGAACAAATGCAACGAATAAGAGAAGAAGCAAAGAAAAAATCATAAAGAATCAACAAATTTTAAAAATAAAAATAAATAAAAAGGAACAATAGAAAAAATCATTTATATTAAAATGCAGCGAATCAGAGTAAAGAAAAAATATTAAAAAAAAAATTTGAAATTCAAAATAAATAAAAAAAACGTCAGAGAAACTTAAAAATAATAGAAAAGAAAATTTACAGCGAATGAGGGTGAAGAGAAATTTGAGCACTGAAAGGCATTAGTATGAAAATTTTTTAAATATAAATTACAAAAAAAAAAAATAAAAAACTAAAATAACAAATTTTTGAAATCTTAATTAAAGTAAAGCTTAACTAAAAATTGGTCTTCACATTTTTGCATAAAATTAAAAATAATACAAAAGAAATCCCAAAGTAAAGCGAATGAGCTGAAGAAAAAATTCTAAATTGGTGAAAATTTATAGCTTGCACAAAAATTTGAAACAAACTTAAACAAATGCAACGAATAAAAGAAGAAGAAAATAAAAAAAATTATAAAATATAAAAAAAAAAATAAATAAAAAGGTCCAATAGAAAAAATTAAATAAAGGTTGGTTAAGTTTCAAGAGCCGGTGTTGATTTTAAATAAAATACAATTTTTTTAGAAAATTGTTGTAATTTCTCTTTATTATGATAATATTGGGATGGCTCAATTACGTATGGAACAAAATATCGGCCAAATGGCCGGCGCGGCCTCGGTGGCACACCTCCATCCGATGGTTCAAATTTTCGATGACGCTGAGGCATAATTGAGGTTCTATTAATGTGCCGAATTATCTCATCCTTTAGCTCTTGAATTGTTTTTGGCTTATCGATGTACACATTTTCCTGCAAATAACCCCAAAGAAAGAAGTCCAACGGTGTCATTGACGTTTAGGTGTGGTGCACATTCAACATCGGCCCTTGAAATTTAACCACCCTTTAGATGAAAAAAGTGGACAAAACTAAAAATA
Organism: Anastrepha obliqua; assembly: GCF_027943255.1. Classification (NCBI taxonomy): domain Eukaryota; kingdom Metazoa; phylum Arthropoda; class Insecta; order Diptera; family Tephritidae; genus Anastrepha; species Anastrepha obliqua. The sequence goes on along the minus strand of NC_072893.1, from coordinate 23,347,661 downwards.
ATAGTAGAGAAAACCAAAATGAGGGTAAAAAGAAAGTATTGAATATTTTTTTAAATATAAATTACAAAAAAAAGACTAAATAACAAACTTTTGAAATCTTAATTAAAGTAAAACTTAATTAAAAAATTTTTCTTCATATTTTTGCATAAAATTAAAAATAATACAAAAGAAATCCCAAAGTAAAGCGAATGAGCTGAAGAAAAAATTCTAAATTCGTGAAAATTTATAACTTGCACAAAAATTTGAAACAAACTTAAACAAATGCAACGAATAAAAGAAGAAAAAAAGAAAAAAATTATAAAATATTACAAATTTTTAAAACTAAAAATAAATAAAAAGCACCAATAGAAACAATTAAATATACTAGGAAAGAAAAAATACAGCGAATTAGGGTAAAGAGAAAATAATTAATATTTTTGAAATATAAATTACCAAAAAAAAAAAACTAAAAATTTTGTTTTGAAATCTTTATTATAAAATTATAAAATTTTAAAAATTTTTAAAACTAAAAATAAATAAAAAGGACTAATATTTTGGAAATACAAATTGCCAAAACAGAAAAAAAAATTTTTTTGAAATCTACATTAAACTCAAACTTATAAAAAAATTTTTTTTTTAATATTTTTGGACAATATTAAATATATTAGAAAAGTTCTTAATTGAAAAACATTAAAAAAAAATTGAATTTTAAACCCGTTATACGAACTTCAAAAATAATAGCAAAGAAAATTAAGAGCGAAAGAGCGTGCAGAGAAAATATTAAATATTTTTTAAGTCTAATTTGATAGCGGCAGGCTAATCACCTATCTGCCAGCAAAATAGATTTACGAAACCGACGCAAGACTGAGTCTTATCGAGGCCCTATGCTCCCGAGGGGAGTGAACAAGGAAGAACAAACACAATATTAAAATTTTAGACGAAACTTAAAATAATAGGAAAAAGTGCCACAATAAACGTCAAAAACAAATTGAAAAAAAAAAAATATTTATTATAGTAGACATTAGAAAAAAAGCCTTTTAAAGGGTCGAGAAGTAAAAACAATAAATAAAAAATATATAAGGAATAAAAGCAAGTAAAAGTTATGATAAAACACCAAGCTCTGAGCTTTAATAACGAAACATAACGAAAATCACAAAAAAAAAATAAAATAAAATTTATAATTTACCGTCGCAAAATACCATGCGAGACAAATTTATGTGTAGATATTTTGTGTTTGTTTTTTTTAATAATGTTTGTTCATTCAAACAACAAAAAAAATTAAATTACATAAAAACAATTTTAATAATTTACCGTCGCAAAATATCATGCGAGAAAAATTTATGCGCAGATATTTTGTGTTTTTTTTGTAATAATGAACAAACAAATAAAACAAAAAAATAATAAAAATACATAATAAGAATTTATATGATTTACCGTCGCAAAATATCATGCGAGAAAAATTTATATGCAGATATTTTGTGTTTTTTTTTAATAATGTTCTTCATTCAAACAAAAAAAAAATAAAAATACATAAAAAAATTTAAATAATTTACCGTCGCAAAATATGATGGCAGAAAAATGTATGTGCAGATATTTTTCACTTTCTTTAATGAAACAAAAAAGATACTAATAAATATAATAAAATAATATTTCTTGGCTTTCATACTGCAAAAATAGCAAAACAAAAAAATGTAAAAAGATTTTAAATTATGTCCTCTGGATTCTATAAAACAAAAAAAGCAAAAAAAATTGGTAAGAAAGAAATATTTCAAATATTAATTTACACAAAGCAAACGACGAAACACTTAGCGTATTATTGAAAATTATACAAATTGCAAGCCAAACATCCAAAATGAAGTGTAAAAAATTATTACCTATTAATTAGCGCTAATTTTATAACCAGACAGCTGAGCAAAAGCCGACGATTTGGCAGAAGACTTTTTATTTGTGAACGAATTTTGTTATTAATGAAATCACTGACGTGCGTGCTTTTTTGTGTTTCTTACATTAATTAAGAATATTAAACGCAAAAACAAGGACAAAAGCGAAATAACAAAAAAGCACAGAAACTTTGTTAAAATGAATAACGAAAAATAGATATTCTAAAATAAAAGATTTCAAGAACAACAGAAAATGAATAAAATGCAAAGAAAAGATGAAAAAGTAACAAAAAGAAAACATGAAAAAGCAACAGCGACATGGAAAACAGAAACCCGACAGTGACTTAAAAATTCGTTTCGAAAAAATAAAATAAAAAAATACAGACTAAGCGGAAATGAAGAGGAGAAAAAATGAATGAATTAAAGAATTGAAGTAAAATTGTCAATAAAATAAAAATGAGAAAGTAGCAGAAAGGTGACCATTAAAAAAGACAAAAAAGAAAAAACTGTAAACAAATTTTTATTAAAAAAAAACACGCCAAAGCAAGAAACGCCAACTAATGTAAATCAGAAGCGCCAAGAAAATAATGTTTTTGATTTTTTCTTAATTTGTGGCTGGAGAAAAAGTGTGCAAAAATGAAAAAAGCGGTGAGAACTGCAAAAATTGAGTTGTGATTTTATTAAATTAAACAAAATTAAATTAAATTGAACAAAATTAAATTAAATTCAATTAAACAAAAATGAATGCACGTAAAACAAAAGCAATGCTGTTATGATTAAATGTAAAGTCTCGATCTTAAGCGCCTTAGAAATCTATAATAGCAATGAGAAATTGACTAGAAATGCTGAATTTCAATAAAAGTAGGTAAACGCAGATAATAAAAAAATATTTGAGAGTATATAAAAAAATTAAAAATACATAAATAAATAAAGAATTTGGTAAACGCAGATTTGGCAGCAAAATATTATAAAAACTATGTAAACTAATTCAAAAATGAATAAATAAATAATTAAATATAAATATTAATAAAAATATAAATAAAAAATAATAATAAACAATTAATATAAATGAAATTTTAAGACATAAAAACAGGTTTTTTTTTTCAAAATAAAGCAAAATAAACAAAATACACATTTTGACGGTCAAGAAAAAAGAAACAATAAATAAATAATAATTAAATAATAAAGGTACAAATATCACGAAATGTTTAGAATCAATCAGGCAAATGTAATCTGGAAATTTTAGTAAAGAAATAATAAGAACAGATATAGTTTGAAAATACAAAACTTTATTGAGATATTTAAGTAAAAAACTTAAGAAAAATAAATAAATAAAAATGTTTACCTATAACTAATAAAAAGTAAATGCAATAGAAAAAATTTATGTAAAATTACAAAAAAAATAAATCTTGAACAGTAATAATAGAAATAAAAACTAAGTAAGATAATACAATTAAAAATACGTTAAATAAAATAAAATAAAATGAAATAAAAAAATAATTAAATTAAAATTAATATAAGTAAAATACCTATAACAAACGTAGCATAAAAAGTTCAAGCACATAAACGTGTATACCTATGAAATGAGACTTTTTTCATTTTCAAACGTTTATTAACAAAAAATGGTTACAAATTTAATATTCAAAATAATAGCCATCGCTAGCGACACGTTTTTCCCATCTCTCAGGCAATTTGTGGATGCCGCGCCAAAAAAATTGGCCGTCTTTGGCCGCAAACCAATCATCGAGCCATTTTTTGGCTTCTTCGTGAGAGTTGAAGCGCCGCTACTCGGAAAGTGCGTGGCCCATCGATGCAAACAAATGATAATCGGAAGACGCCAAGTCTGGCGAGTAAGCCGCATGCAAACAAATGATAATCGGAAGACGCCAAGTCTGGTGAGTAAGCCGAATGCACCAGCGGTTCCCAATCGTACGTCTCCACCAATTCCCGGGTCGCTCTCGTTCGATGTGGCGGTGCATTGTCATCACAATTATTTGTGACGCCGATCGGCATATTCAGGACGTTTTCGGTGTATAGCGCTGTTCAAATCGACCAATTCTCGTTGGTAGCGTGGACCGTCAACTGTTTCACCTGATTTTAATAGCTCAATACCAAATCATACCACGCTGATCCCAGAAAACACACAGCATTGCCTTGCGGCCGAAGCGATTTGGCTTGGCCGTTGTTTTAGGCTTGTGGCCGGGAGAAATACACCCATTTTCCATCACCCGTAACGATTCGATGCAAAAAAGACTTCCTTTTGAACCGGGAGAGCAGCATTTCACAAGTGGTTTTTCGATGTCCGCAAATCGTAGTTTGAAGGCACGAAATTCGACATTTTTAAGAGCGGAAAAAATGCATTGTTGTATGAAGCGTAACAAACAATGAACTTAATATTGTTGACAAATGACAGACGAAAAAAACAAGACATTTGGGAACGTTTAAAAATACTCCTAGCGGCATTTATGGACTCATAGATGAAAGTCTCATTTCATAGGTATATAAACGAAAAAAAAAAATAAAGTAAAACTTAAAATGAGTAACACAATTAAAGCTTTATGAAAATTTATGGGAAATTAAAAGTTGACTAAAAGTAATATAAAGAAAAATTAATTAAATAAAATACTTAAATTAAAATTTTATGGAAAACTATGAAATATATGGTAATAAAATGAAAAATTGATAAAAAAATGAAAAGTTAATGAAAAATAATATAAAGAAAAATTAAATCAAATAAGAAATTTATGGAAAATTAAAAAATTAAAAATTGGCGGAAAATAATATAAATAAAAATTAATTAAATTAAAAATTTGTGGAAAATTAATAGTTAGCGAGAAATAAAATAAAAACGAATTAATTAAAATAAAATAATAAAATTAAAAATTGATAAAAGATTAAAAATGAAAAGTTTCCGAAAAATAATATAAAGAAAAATCAGTTAAAATAAAAATTGTATGCAAAGTTATGGAATATAATAAAAATTTATGAAAAATGAAAAGTAATAAAAAAAAATAATTAAAATAAAACAATAAAATTAAAAATTGATAAAAAATTAAAAATGAAAAGTTTCAGAAAAATAATATAAAGAAGAATCAATTAAAATAAAAATTTTATGCAAAATTATGGAATATAATAAAAATTTATGAAAAATGAAAAGTAATAAAAAAAATAATTTAAATAAAATAATAAAATTAAAAATTGATAAAAAATTAAAAAATAAAAGTTTCAGAAAAATAATATAAAGAAAAATCAATTAAAATAAAGATTTTATGCAAAATTATGAAATATAATAAAAATTTATGAAAAGAGAAAAATAATATAAAAAATTTATTAAAATAAAACAATAAAATTAAAAATTTGCGGAGAATTCTAAATTAAAAGCTAGCGAAAAATAATATAAAGAAAAATTAATTAAAATAAAAAATCTATGGAAGCACTAGAAGAATTGAAAAACAAATTTAAATCTGCACATGCCCTAGGAATTGAAGCATTCACTCCGTAGTTGGTTCTCGAGAAGCCAATTTTAAAGGTTTCGTACTATCAGAGTTTCTTATTAGGAATATTAAATTGAATTTATTTAAAAGGGAAGAACAATCAATAGATCCAGAAATGATACGAATGGGCAGGATAGAATAGATCGTCTGCTATCATGGGGTTTTAAGTCAATCAATAAACACCGAGAGCGGTTCGGTGGTAAAGGTTCAGAAAAGTTTAAAAATCGGAGCGCAAAACGAAGAAAAACTTTCTGAACTCTCCCAACCCGATTAGAGAGACCTATTTGGTAGGGTCTCCAAATAACAGCGGCATACTTTAATCTTGATCTAACAAAAGCACGTTTAGCTCAATACACTTTAACTTCAAGTGGTTGAAGCCTTCTAAAATGCCTTACTTCAAAATGATTTTCTTGTAAAACGTTTTCTAGACTGCCTGTGATTGTTGCCTCTTCCAAATAAGAACTGATCTCAAAAAAATTATTTGCTTCCACCTTCCATATTTTAATTTCAAAATATGCTTGCGTCGAAATATTTACTATTTAGGTAAATACAAAGTATATCCCATAGAGGTGGACATAACCGTAGCAGTTTTCAGCTGAATGGGCGCGCAGCAAAGGCCAGTGAACCGAATTTGTGCGCTTAACGAGAAACCACCGGCTTTGTTAGGGATTATTTTGGACCAAAGTAGTCTGCAAGTAATAAAAATTCAACGAAGTGGCGATTAACTGTCAGTCAGGTTAGGTTAGGTTAGGTTAGGTTGGTATGGTTGCCCAAGGAATGAGCACACTTGGACGAAGAAAAAACGGTTTCGCCCTTTGTGGCACCATTATGAAGGAGGTGAGGTGAAAGAGGAAGGCCGTTGGGATGCAGGGAGAGGGCAGGGAGAGGTGGTGTTGGGATCGTTAGAAGGATGGGTTTAGAGTGTGTGGATTACGAACGATGACTGGGCTGCGTTTTCGTCAACCGCTTTGTGCTGCTGATAAAATTCATCAGATTTTTAATGTCGACGCAAAGAAGTAAGACCCAAGATACCTGGATCTTAGCCCCGCCAGAGCAGGGCAGCCAAGGAGAAGGTGCTGAGATGATTCCACCCCATCCTCCACACATCCAGGGCAAAAAGGACTTGAGGTAATTCTCAGTAAGTCTCACAGCAGGCATTCCTCGCGCAAGTGAACTGTGAGAAAACCCACAAGACCTGAGATCTGATATTTTGTCAACCTCAGAAGCTCGCCCGAGCGTCCCCGGTCCACACGTGGCCAGAAGCATTTCGCGACCTTACAAGTTTGTGTACTTGCTCTCGCCGCTCGCTGAGTTCGCGCGATGTCCATCTTTCCAGGAGTAGACCGCAGGTAGTCAGGGGTATCCCGATTCTCTCTTCTCGCGGGGAAATCACCTCACATGTCCCTTGTCTGGCCAGCTCAACCGCCTCACAGTTTCCCGCAATGTCGCTGTGACCAGGAACCCAGATGAGGTTGATGTCAAAGAATTCGGACGCAGTCGAAAGTGAGGTCAGGCATTCCATGACCAGTTTCGAATGCAGCGTCATTGACCCGAGGGCTCTTATTGCCGCTGGGCTGGCGGAGTAAATATTTTCTTTCCTGACTGTTAGTATGCATGTGAGCAGCCAATCAGCTGCCTCCTTGATTGCGGCTACATCTGCCTGATCAGTCGCAAAAGACTCCTCCGCCAACCTTTCCTTCCAACTTCGATCCATCCGTGAACAAGTTCACCAGGCCCTGCCCCTAAGTGTAGCCCCCCGTCCACTCTCCTCTTGGTGGAATATGAGTGGAAAAGGTTTCGGTTGGACTAAGCGAGGGTATACCCTGATCCGTTGACAGGGGGGTGAACTCAAAAAGTCAAAAATGTAGTGGAAGAGAATTAGTCCAAATCCGAAAGCGGGGGGTGCGGGGTTGGGCTTGTCATCGTTCTCGAAGGCTGTTGAGGCCGCAGATCATTTAGCGCTACCCAGGGTGCACTATGCGGAAGCGATCTTCCCTACACCCCTGACTGTCAGTCTGTCTCAGCAGAAAATGACTTCTACGCTACCTGCTTTTTCTTGCAGCCGCGCCGTAAGAGATTGAGAAATCGGTGAAAACACATTTTAAATGAAATTCTGTGCTCTTTAAAAACTGGAAAAGTACTATTAATTAAATTAAATAAAATTAAAATAAATAAAATAAAATTAAATAAAATAAATTAAAATAAAATAAAATAAAATAAAATAAAATAAAATAAAATAAAATAAAATAAAATAAAATAAAATAAAATAAAATAAAATAAAATAAAATAAAATAAAATAAAATAAAATAAAATAAAATAAAATAAAATAAAATAAAATAAAATAAAATATAATAAAGTAAAATAAAATAAAATAAAATAAAATAAAATAAAATAAAATAAAATAAAATAAAATAAAATAAAATAAAATGAATAAAATAAAATAAAATAAAATAAAATAAAATAAAATAAAATAAAATAAAATAAAATAAAATAAAATAAAATAAAATAAAATAAAATAAAATAAAATAAAATAAAATAAAATAAAATAAAATAAAATAAAATAAAATAAAATAAAATAAAATAAAATAAAATAAAATAAAATAAAATAAAATAAAATAAAATAAAATAAAATAAAATAAAATAAAATAAAATAAAATAAAATAAAATAAAATAAAATAAAATAAAATAAAATAAAATAAAATAAAATATAATATAATAAAATATAATAAAATAAAGTAAAATAAAATAAATTTATTTAGATTAAAAATTGTAATTAAAAACGAAAAATATATAAAAAAGCATTCGCACTTCGGTCTTCTTGAATTTAATGGATTTTATTTAAATGTGAAATGAGAAAAGAATAAAAAATATATAAAAAAATAGATAATTTTTATTTTAAATTAAATTCGATCGTTCAGCACTTAGTGCCGCTTGACAGCGCAAATCGCAGTCACATTAGCAACAATTCAATAAAACGGTAATTTTCAATTACAAACTGGATATTCCAATGTAATTCAAGCAACGCGCACAAGCGCAGCAACATTCTGCAGATATTATAATATTATAGATGTATCTGATATATATCTGTATCGGTGTGCATACCCTCGTACTTCGAGGCTCAAGCTGAGCGCTCAACCGCACCGATTGCCGGTCGTTGTTGAGGGACGCCAAACCAAATCAATCAAGCGTAGCAATCAAATGTGGCAAGGCAACGGCTGCAACAAAGCAAAAAAAAAAACAACAAAAAATATATGCGAATATACAACAACGATAGAAAAATATGCAAAAATGAAAACTATAAAATTTAGTAAAAATGTGCAATAAAAAAAAAATATTTCATATTAATGGCTGAGTAACAGCGCAAGTCAACTCAAGAGCATAAACAGTTATTTGCAGTTTTATTTACAATATTTTGCGCTCGGCCGCCAAATGATTGGCTTGTCTTGACAACCAAACAAACAAACGAACAGCGCCTACAACAACAGCAACCAAGAAATAATAACAACAACCAAGTAATAATATATTAACAACAACAATATCAACAACAACAGCTTTATATCTATAAAGCGCGTGGGGGTGGACGAGCGCCTGCTCAGTTGTTGGCGGCACATTGTGTTTTTGTTGTTGTTGTTGGGTGCTGACTCTTGTCACAATTAATTGTGACGCCTGTTGCAGCCGCGGCGCGATAAGCGACGATAAGTTACGCCGCTAGCGAAATGTACGCATTGCCGTCGCATAGCGGCAACATCGAGCGCCGCGCCAAGAGCTGCGAAGCGGCGATGCGGTGCTGAGCGAGATAAGAATTACACAGAAAATAAAAACAAAAACAAAAAAAACAAGTGAAAATAACCTGCTGTAGCTGATTTGCGATGCTGATAAGGGCGACAAAGAGCTGAGAAAACTGAGGCTGATATGCTGAGGAAATATCAGAGCAAATACAAAAAAAATAATAATAAAAAAGCAAAAACAATGAGTAGTGAGTGCGTGAAGCAAAAGTGTGGAAAAGGAGAAAAAAACTTGCGCAACGCTTTTTAAGTAATTAAAAAATTATGTTAAAAAATAATAAAAAACAACATAAAATTTTATGAAAGTCCAAATTTGTGCAGAAAAACTAATTTGCAACTTACCGACGGACGCGTAATAACAAAATTTTCATGCAACCAATAATTTTTTAACTTAACGATTAATTACAAATTTATTGAAAATGTGCAACAAATTTAAATAACAAAAATTATGAAACTGCCAAAAAAAAAAGTAAAAATAAAAATAAAAACAATAAAAATTTTCCAAAGCGCATTTTGGCGTAATGCCGCCGCTAGTTGCCAAGCGACAAGTAAATGCAAAACTATTAAAAAAAAAATTGAGACAATGAAAATTAGGCAGTGTACTGCCACTTCAGCAAGAAAAAGTTGCGTAAAATGTTGCAAGCTAAAAAAAAAGAAAATAATAATAATAAAGAAAATATAAATACAAAACAAAAAAAAAAAAAACAATTATAATAAAATTAAATTAACTTAGTTGCTTCAATTCGTAGTTATAAATTAGTTATGAAAAATGTGCCACAACTGCGTACAAAAAACAAAAAAAATGTGAACATTAAAATTGTTTTTTTTTTACAATTCAGAAAATAGACTAAACTTACGCACTTTAATTTCAGCAGCCAGTTTTTGCAATTTAACCTAATTTGAGGAAATAAAGTTTTACACCAAAAAAAAGTTTATTAAATTTTACAAACTTTTTTTTCTCTAGCAATTTAACAGTATGAGAAAATAAAGTTTTATACTAAAAAACAGTTTATTAAATTTTAAAAACTTTTTTTTCTCTAGCAATTTAACAGTTTGAGAAAATAAAGTTTTATCCTCAAAAAAAAGTTTAATCTATTTTTAAAATTTTATTTTTTCTACAGCGGATTCATTCAGATAGAAAAAATAAGCAAAGCAGTGAATAAAATGTTAATGGATAATTTAAAAAAGTGCATGCAAAGTGTAACTACTGAGTTTTAAATTGAGACAAAAAAATATATAAAAAAAAAATAAAAATAAAAAAACAAAGTTTAAAGAAAATATAAATACAAAAAAAAAAAAAAATTATAAAAAAAAAAATTAAGAAAATATAAATCCAAAACAAAAAAATAAAAATAAAATAATAATAAAAAACAGAAATTAAAAATAAAACCTAAATAAAAGTGTGCAAATTTGCCGGAAGCAGGCAGCAGGAAACAATAAATTTTCTTTTAGCATTTCGAACATCAAATTAACAACGCAACAACGCAAGCAGCAGAAGCAGCTAAAACATGGATTGCGATTATTCGAAATTTCTATATAAACGTAAGTGTAAAAAAAAATACAAAAATTAAAAATAATTAGAAAACGACTAAGCAGCGATTTTTAAGGGGTTACATACCTCCAGCAGCGCCAAAAAAGCGCTTAAAGGAAAAATGTTTTTAGAAGGGTTAATAATAGAACTAAATATAAAAAAAATTTAAACATTGTTTATTAGTACCTAAACTTTATAAAAAAATGTATTTGAATTTTTCTTTACAAAAATTAGTATGTAAAAAATCACGTGACCCAAAGTGCAATGAGAGAAAAGTAGCTCCACAGTCGGCATCATTTCTCCTTGAAATGTTGATGGACCTGTAAAAAGTAAAAAAAATTCTTTTAAAATAAAGTTGTAGTTATAGTCTGTCGAGCCGGATTTTTGAATTTCGAAAATTTTGTAATTTTCGGCATTTGAAAAAAAAGTATGCGTTTTACGTCATAAATGTCACACTTTAATTATGTTTATAATTTTTTTTAATATCAAATCTATAGAGAAAACACTTTCAAAAATTAAAAAAAAACCGCATCAAAAAATATTAAAAACTGTATGAGTTAGCGACAGAACGGTCGGGGCAGAGTGGGGCGGCGTCTCTTTCCGCCGGCAGGTGAGCAGGGGCATGCCGTAAGGCGGTGTTCTCTCACCATTTCTCTGGATCATTGTTATCAATGACTTGGTGGAGGAGCTGGTGAGGGGGGGATGTAGCAATCACCCTACAGCGGATGATGTGGCATTAATTGTTAGAGAAAAGTTTATAGATACCCTGTACGATTTCATTCAGGGATATCCTCTTAAGACGGAGCTCGTCCTTTTCACGAGGAAATATAAAATACCCAGAGCTCAACTCCCCTCGATGGCATTCTGACAAAGTGAAGTACCTAGGTCTTATCCTTGACCGTAAGCTAACGTGGAAGCCCAACATTGAGGAGAGAGTAAGGAAGGCAACAATCGCCTTGGCATAAGATGGGGCCACTCACCTAGAGTTTGTATTTTGGCACTATAATACCATAATAAAGCCAATCTTTTTATATGAAGTCGTTGTCTGGTGGAACTCACTGGAGAGGACGACATCAGTTAAAAAACCAGAGAGAGTTCAAAGGTCTGCACTCATTGGAATCAGTGGGGCGCTTCGAACTACTCCTACTCTGGCGCTCAACGCAATGTTAAATGTGGTACCCGTAGACATCGCAGGCAGAATTGCCGCTGCACGTACCGCAATCAGACTGAGGGGCTTGGGCTATAAGCTCAATCTCACATATGGGCACTCAAGCATCCGCAGAAACTTTGTGTTCATCCCCTCGTCGACGGATCAGTGTATGCCATCGCTTAGTCCAAGCGGAACTTTGTCCACCTATATTTCACCAAGGGAGGAGTGGACCGGGGCGACACTTGGCGACAGGGCCTAGTTAACCTGTTCACGGACGACTCGAAGCTGGACGGTAGGGTTGGAGGAGGAGTATTCTGCAAAGAGCTCGCCATCTCAAATTCAGGCTACCGGATCACTGCAGTGTGTTCCAAGCAGAGGTGGCCGCAATCAAAGAAGCAGCTGACTGGCTACTTACTTCCGTAATAACTGTTAAGAAGGTAAATATTTACTTCGATAGCCAAGCGGCAATTAAGGCCCTAGGCTCTATTATGGTGCATTAGGAACTGGTCAGGGAATGCCTGGTCTCTATCTCGATTGCATCAGAACTCTTCGATATAAAGATAATCTGGGTACCTGGTCACAGTGACATTGCTGGAAACTGCGAAGCCGACGGGCTGGCCAGACAAGGACCTGTGAGGCAGTGTGCCCGCGAAAGGAGAGGATCGGGATCCCTTTGACAACCTGCGCTCTACTCCTGGAAGGATAGGCTTTGCCCCAGGTCAGCGAGCGCTGGGCAAGTACACGAACGTGTAAGGTCGCGAAGTCCTTCTGGCCACAGACTAGTCACCGTTCATAGTCTACAATCACTCAACCCTCCCCATCCCTTTCCCTTGCGTCCTTTTTTCCTTTACCTCTTTTTCCCCTCGTGCAATGGTATCACAAAGGATGAACCAAACTTCTTTCGTCCAAGTGGGCCCACTCTCTGGGCAACCATCACTACCTAACCTAACCCAACCATGAGTTATCATGCAGACCGTGCCGAAATAAGTCGTTTCTAGGTAAATGGGTTTAAAGTTTGAGGTACAGGCGCGCGCGGACCGCTCTCTATCTAGTTAATGGGCTATAGAAGCTATAATATTGGGAATTTCCACATGAAAATTTCACGGTATATACTTAAGATACTATACTTATCGAAAAAAAGTTCTGTACGTATGCAACCCCTTAACGCTGAACCGAATTTTTTTGGCCGAAGCCGAACCGAACATATAATATTAAGGGGCCCAAGTAATCAAGGAAAGGAAACAAGCAATGATTTTTTTTTAAATTCGGTAGTTTTATCAATAAGAAAGAAAAAAAAGATACAAAAGTCTCAATCACGATAATCTCAGCTCATAAAATATACTGGCTTATCGACACTTTCATCTTGTTAACTGATTAACAACTTGACAGATTTCACACTTGACAGAAGAGTAGATAATATATGTATATGAAAATCAGGACTTTTACGAAGGTTGGCTTTTACATTTTGCGTCCACTAATGAAGATACAGTAAAATATTTTTCAAAATAAAATATTCAAAGCATTTTTGCCACACGCCAAGACGAGCTTTTCAAAGACTTTAATAGGCTTCATCAGGTGTTGAAAAACGTTGACCTTACATTTAATTTTTGTGTCAAAGCCATCATTAGGTGCCAAGAGGCATCTGTCGGGCTGTAAGGTGGATGACTCATTAATTCGTTCTTTTGAGCGCTCAAAAATTCTCTTGTGTGAGCCGATATGTGAGACGTCGCATAGGCTTGGTGAAGGTTGATTCGCCTTCTGCTGTTGCTTTTCCTTAATTCTTTGGCAAAACTTCTGGCAAAAAATAGTTTTGTACCACTCAGAATTTATTGTTTTGAAATATCCAGTGGTAGAGTTGCAACATGACCAGACTTTCAGAAAAACCCGCCGGCCATTTGCTTTAAGTTGCTTCTTCCACGAACAACTTTCGTTGGATGAATTTTCCTTTGGAGCACTTATACTGTGGATTGCTGTTTGTTTTCGACTTATGTGCATAGGTCCAAGATTCGTCATCTTTTAGGATGCCATAGACGTGCTTTGAACTACTGCGGCTGAATTTCTTCAACATTTCATTACACCAAACAAGTCAATCGAGTCCTTTTCTGGGCAATTGTTAAATTATGCGGTATCCAACGAGAGCAAATCGTCTTGACGACCACTAGTGCCCTCTCTGTCGTAATGTGTCACGTGCCGATCTTGAGTTGTCAATTGATCAAACGACATCAAACGGCATACAGTTTACATCGCCTCCGAATATATATATAAATTAATTATAAGCGCTTAAATGAGAGAATTAGTACTTAGCGAGGTGATAACCGTCGGCCTTTATTTCCCAAATTCAACTGACTTAAAAATCACCATAATTCTTAAACGTAACCTAGCCCTAAGCTCCAAAGACGCTGGCCTTGCACTTTACTGCAAGCGGTCGTATTACATCTTGAGGCATCATAGCTCGCAACATTTTTGTGCGTCGACGTTTCCGCTGCCTATTTTACGTTCTTGCACTTTACTGCAAGGAATCATATTACGGTGCGTTTCCGCTGCCAACTGATATTTTTTGCTTAGCTGGTCGCTCGTGTTAACTTATATATAGTTTCCCATAGTTCCTAGATGAAACATAGGACCTCAATAAAAAAGTTATAATTTCGTTTGTTTAGAGCTAGATGTTTAATTTGTCTCCAGGAATGGCCTGCTCTGTCCGCCTCTGCTGCTACTTGTCTCCTCCATGTGTTGTCTGGTCTCGCGCACCTATGGCTTCCTTGGGGATTCCAGTCTAGCGCTGTCCTTGCAATGCCATCCCGTGACGTTTAATTTCTATGTGAACTGCTGTTTGTCCGGTATCCGCCCAAAGACCATCGCGTTGCTTATAATACATATCAGCCAGAATATCCGCATTATCTTTCGTAGGCAACGGTTTAGGAAGGATTGCAATGATTGTGTTATGCTTGTTGTTAAGTTCCATGTTTCACATCCATACAGAACTACCGACTTCACGTTGACAGCAAATATTTTCAGTTTAGTGTGCATGGACATGTGGGTTGATCTCCATACCTTGTCTAACATGCCAAATGCAACGCGACCCTTAAATATTCGGTTGCGTATGTCAGTTGTTGATCCGCAGTCGGACGTATGTCGCCTCCGAATGGCAGAAAGTTTTTTATGAGGAACTTTTTCATGGCAGAAATACTATCGGAGATACTCTTACGACCTCCACGAAAAAAGAATTAATGGTAAGAAAATATCTCAAATATAGCTGAAAACCGTTTTTTTACAATTTTAAGCCGGAATATCTCGAAAACGTGACGTATTGATGCTACTCAGTTTGTGATTCAGCACATCAGGAATTTTTAGAAAATTGTAATTTAGCTTTTGGTTCTGAAAGTCTCCAGGATGTAGGGTTCGTCATCCTAGATGGACTCACGAACTCCGCTGAAGCGTTCATGCCACTCGCAAACGGTTGGTTTCTTTAGAGCAGCATTACCGAAATAGTTTCCCAAAATTTCCAAAGTTTTCACACCATTCAATCCATTTTGAAAGCAAAATTTAATACAAAGCCGTCGTTGCGAATTGAAATCCATTTTTAAAAGTGTAAAAAATCGGAAACACCTACAGAGGTAGATTTACTCAAGACGGCGTAAGGGGTTGGGGGTAGTCAGAATTTTCAAAAAATTGCTTGCACTTTCTTAAATTATAATATCTTAAAAATATTGTATAAAAATTTGAAGTAAGTCCGACAAATGCTTTTCGAGTTATTCTACATTTAACAATGGTGATCACTGTAACTTAAAACCCGCTTAGTAGATTTCAATAAAATTTATACTGCTTTTGAAAAACATAAAAAACCTCGTGGCTGATCAAAGGATTTTTTTTCAAAAATTTGATTTTTTTTTAACAATTAATTGTCGGTTTTTTTTGAAAATCAGAAAAATATTTCCTGAGGTCGCCATATTGTTAATTTTGAAGAAGAAAGGTACAAGATTTTCTATTAATTAAACTAATTTCTCTTGTCCGATAGAGTTTAGATGAAACTCCAAGGTCTTGTGATGATCACCGCTAGGGACTTCTGGAGAAACGAGTTCCACACAAACAGCGATAATTTTTAAAATAATTTTTTTTTTTTTAATTGTGCTAAAGTCAAGTCGAAACCTGATGTATTAGTGCTATGTTTTTATTTTTGTTAAATAAAACAACTGACTAGCAAAAAAAAAAATATTCAAAATCATCATTTTTTCGGGCCTCTGACTACCCCTAACACCATAATCCTTACAAATGTCAAGAAATGGAGATACAATTTTGGTAGGAATGTTAACCACAGATGTGGCCACTTAACACACAAAAAAAAAAAAAAAAAAAATTATAATAATTAAAGAATAAAAAAAAAATAGATAACTAAAATCAGTTGACTTAGCGCGTCACCTGGCGCTTGCCCGCGCACTTTTTCGTAAGAGTTGGTATGACGGGAATTATCATTTTACTATTTTTACCACTTTTATTGTTAGCGTGTTAATCATTGTGCCAGGTCAGGTCACTTCTGTAAATTCAGTCTCCACAGCGCAGCTCCCTCCATAGGGGGCATAAATGGGCCTGGAGGCCAGCGAACACCTTAGAGAAAATTTATTTCATATAAATTGAAGTGAGTTAAAAAAAAAACGAAGCCTCAAATTATTTCCCTGCTGATCGACTAAAAATAGCGGCGCCAGTCGCGGCATAAAATTATAAACAAAAACATTTTTTTTCGATCGTAAATATTTTTTCCCTATTTTGCAATGATTTCCTCCCATTAAAAACTGTTCATTGCGCCACACCTCAAAAGTTAAGCGCCGGCAAATTTTTAAACAAAGAAAGTGATTTTTTGTTTTTGCCCAAAACAAAGGGAATAAAATGTGCTAAGTAAAAACAAAAAAAAAAAACGAAAAAAAAATTATAAATTTATGCCCCTCTTTGCTGCTGATTTCGGCAAGGCGCTGATGCTGTTACCGCCTAGTGTTAATTACAGCAATTTGGCGCTTTTTTGGGCGCACCATACGCGCCATATGTGCGTTACAACAAAAAGAACAAAAACAAGAAAACAATATGCCTAAAATGCCGAAAAATTAACCAAAAAGCCGGCAAGTTTGTTTATAAATACAGAAATGTATGTACAGGCGCTTGTATGTGGGGAGGCGTGCGTACAGCACATAAATTTAAATGTTTTTATGAACATTCACACATACATACATACATACACACGCACATATATGGTAGGTAAACTACAGCACAACCTAAGTGTTTATCTGTCGCCTGGCTGCGCATTGGCTGGGTATTCGCACCTTTTGCGCTCACTGTTGCCACTTAATGGACCTCCTTGGCGCTGCGTACATAATATACATACACACACACACATAGAAACACATAAATATTCATCCCACATGCAGTCGCTACAAAAGTCAGACAACATATGTAACGTATGTATGTATGTGCGTGTGTGTGTGCACGCATAAATTCAACTGCGTGTCTCCGCTAGCCGTCGGCAAAGCCTCAGTGACTCGCCTTTAGGCTAATTTTTGGCAGCGTCTTTATTAGTGTGGTTTTTAGTTGTTGTTGTGCTACCTTTGCTGCTGTTACACATTTTGACAAAAATGATGAATTGGTTGCCGTTGACGTTGATCTTTGCTCTGTTTTTGCGTTTAATATTTGCTTTGACGCTCAGAAGTCATTTTTCTTTATTTATTCTCACCTTTGTGGCCAATTTCGTGCAACTCGAACAAACGTGCGCACACGTATGTGTGTGTGTATTGTATATAAATATATCTATATCTACATGTGGTATATGTATGTGTGTATGTGTGTCTGTGTATATGATTTTGTTCACACCCACATTGCGGGTGCCTTTAAGTTATTTATATGCAGTGATTACCCTGAAAACGTTTTCCTGCGTTCTAATTGAAATTTGTAAGCAATATTTTACGTTGCATGTGTGTGTGTGCGTGTGTTTGTGTTGCATTAGTTTTGAAAATCTTTAAATATTAACGAGTGTAAATTCTGTTTCTTTGAATGTTTGCTTGCGACTTGGCCGACGGTGTTGCTACTCGTATGATTGAGGGCCGGTGTTGATTTTGAATAAAATACAATTTTTTTAGAAAATTTTTGTCATTTCTCTTTTTTATGATAATATTGGTATGGCTCAATTACATATGGAATAAAAAATTGGCCAAATGGCCGCCGTGGCCTCGGCAGCACACCTCCATCCGATGGTCCAAATTTTCGATGACGCTGAGGCATAATAATTGAGGATCTATGCCGTTTAATGTGCCGAATTATCTCATCCTTTAGCTCTTGAATTGTTGCTGACTTATCGATGTACACTTTTTCTTTCAAATAACTTCAAAGAAAGAAGTCCAACAGTGTCAAATCACATGATCTTGGCGGTCAATTGACATCGCCGCGATGTGAAATTATTCGTTCATCAAATTTTTCGCGCAAAAGAGCCATTGTTTCGTTAGCTGTGTGACAAGTGGCACTGTCCTGTTGAAACCACATATCGTCCACATCTATATCTTCCAATTCGGGCCATAAAAAGTTTGTTAACATCTCACGATAGCGAACACTATTCACAGTACAGGCAGTTACTTTGGAAAAAATACGGCCCGCTGATGATGCCGCCGGCCCATAAACCTTACCAAACAGTCACTCTTTGTGGGTGCATTGGTTTTTCGGCAATCACTCTTGGGGATTATAATTCGCCAAAATGCGGCAATTCTGCTTATTGACGAATCCACTGAGGTGAAAATGTGCCTCATCACTGAAGATGATTTTCTTCACGAAGTGCGTGATATGCATTTTGATTTGAACGTCCGTTTTCATAATAAGCCTGAATAACTTTAACGCGTTGCTCGATTATGTATCTTTCCATGATTTAAATTGAATTAGTCTGAAATTGAAGAATATCAAATGAGATGCAGAAAAAACTTGACGTTTAGGTCTGGTTCACATTCAACATCGGCCCTTAAAATTTAACCACCCTTTATCTTAAAGTTTCAAAAAAAACCGGTTATTTTCTTGTTATTAAAATCAATTGAGCGATTGGGGATTTCTTTTTCTCCGAACTAGTATTATTTCTTCATTTTTACCAAAGGCTTTTCCTCTAAAATTTGTATTAATTTTTGGAAATAACCAGATGTCAATGAATGAATTTCTTCAATGCCAAAAAGCGCAATGAATTTTACTTTTCATTTTAGCAGTGTGAGCTGTCGCATTATCGGTGTGTGAGAAGTAGCGGCGCAGTTCCTCATTATTTACTATTTTCAAATAAATTTTTGAACCCTTTGGGTAAGCAGTGTTCAGTATACCATTTGGCAGTTACCGTTTGAGAAGAATCTAACGGAATAGGAGCCACTATTTTTGCTGTGGTGAAGTAAACCGAGATCATCACTTTTCTTGCTGCCTGGCTATCACAGGTGGATTTGCTCTTTTCGGGCTCCATGCCATGCACGGACTGCAGTTTCGCTTCCAGTTCATACTTAAAACTCAAACTTCGGTGTTACGATCAAATTATGTAAAGTTGCTGGACTGTCTGTTGTCGAATTTTCTTAAAAACTAATAAGCAAAATTTACTCTACTCTTCTTTTTGGCTCTAATTCGAAATTCGTGGCACCCGTCGAGCAGATTTCTGTGTATTGGAAATTATTATGAAATATTCGCCATACTGCCATGACAGTCAAGCCCAATGTACTACAGATCATTTTCAATTTTTCGCTTCACCAGCGCCATATTTATCTCGTCGGTCGTCGATTTTGGTCGTCCTTCTCGATGCTCATCTTCCACAGAAAAATGTGCAGTGTGGAATCTTTGATACCATTTAAAAATAGTCTTACAGATGGATTGTCCGTTTTATACGCCGTTTGGAACTCATTGAAAATTACCACACGTTTGAGTTGACGCCAAAAGCCGTAAAGTATTGAGCCACGAATTTCCTACTGTCTATTTTCTCGTGTCTATTCACACTGATTTTTCGAAAAATTTAAACGGAACCTCGTAAGACTATAAGAAATTTTGTAAATGGCGTCCTCCGCCAATTATATTTGACACTTGCGAACTAGACAGCTGCAGCATACAAAAAGACAAGTAAAGGAGCGCGTAAAGGCCAATTTTTTGTTTTGTATTTAGTAAAAAAACTATTAAAAAAAAATTGGATGATTAATTTTGTGCCACCTTGTGCATACATACATATATACATTAAACGTGCCAATTCGTGGCAAAGACTAAGTTCAAAATCATTTTTTTAGTAAAAAATGAGTAAAAAAATAAAAATTGGATAATTAACCTTGACCTTGCCATGGCAGAGGGGACTCCTCTTCCCACCCCTCCTGAAAAACTTAATCCGCCACACTCGCCACGTCGAGCAGCGTGGACAGTTATGAAAAATGAAATGAATAAAAAAAAACCTAACCTTGGAAAACTAAGGCACAGCAAATACAATACCCAATCCCTCGGGAAGGTCAGGTCTTTCTATAAAAAAGACCATTCACACAAGCGAAGTGAAGCCTGTGACTAAGCCAGGGTCTAGTTATCGCTCCGTCCCTTCAGGGGCTGCCTCTACGGCAGCGAGGCATCTCACTGGCCAACATCTCAACGTGCAAACCATCGGATGAAGCCAAAAGAGCCAATGTGCTCGCCACTCTGACGATTAAGTCTTTCGCGGAAATAGCGAAAAAAGCTACATATGGGCGGTGATTGATCACAGTTCCCACGATGGGGCGATCTCTCAAGAAAACTGGGACCTGATAAACAGGAGTCTTTAGAAAGTGTACAGGGACATCCTAAAAGAGAATCCAGGACACCCACCCAGTTGCTCGGATGCGGGATGGTTTCCATCCCGCGTCAAACTAATAAGGTGCCCTGATCAGCGATCCGTGCACCTTTACACCCTGGCGATTAATCGCATAGGGGAACCTTGGCCGGCGCCCGCCTTGATGTAGTCCCCCGAGAAGACATCCCCAAACCAGACAAGATCAACAGCCTGGATACCAGACTTCCATTTTGATCCAGAGGAAATACTGGAATTGATAAAACTAGGCAACCCTGTGCTACCTACCAGCGACTGGAAGGTAGCAAGGATTGGCGAGGTGGATGGCAAAAGAAGACTAGCCGTGATAATCCGAAACGAGGAATCATTAGACCTACTCGCCAACAGAAAAAGGAATATAAATTATGGCTTCCAAGCTCTGACTCTCCATGTCTACTGACAGGATGTAGCTAGGAAGAACACCTCCGCAGAAAATACGCCTACATCTGCAGAGGCGAACGAGGTTGTCACAGACAAAGATGAGGTGGCATCCAACTCCGGCATGGTTGACGAACTCTTTGAAAAGGTTACATTAGAGGACATGGGAGAGTACTCTGATCTCTCTTTTATGGAGGATGAGGAGTCTCTCCCTCCCTACATCCGATGAAGAGAAAGCTGACTAAACCGTGGTTGGTTGCACTTCAATAACGCATACAATCTTCATACAATAAACTTGTCAATTCATGCCAAAGACCAAGCTCAAAATATTTTTTTAGAAAAAAAAAATAAAAAAAGATAAAAAAAATAAAAAATAAAAAGGAAAAGTCGGATGGCTAATTTTGCGCCACCTTGTAAATACATACAATAAACGTTCGAGTTCATTGGAAAGTTGCAAATCATTATTTTTAGTAAAAAAAAAGTTGATAAAAAAAACTGGGATGATTAATTTTGCGCCACTTTGTACATACATAAACGAGTCAATTCACGGCAAAGACAAAGGTTAAAATCGTGTTTTTTGTTAAAATAGCAATACAAAATTTGATGATTAATTATGCGCCACCTTGTACATACATATGTACAATAAGTATGTGTGTCAATTCATGGCAAAGGCCGAAATCATTTTTTTTGTAAAAAAAATATTAAAAAAAATTGGATGATTAATTTTACGCCACCTTGTAATACATACAATATGTGTGTCAATTCATGGCAAAGACAAAGGTTAAAATGATTTTTACAGTAAAAAAAATAAATAGGAAAAAGGAAAAATTAGATGATTTATTTTGCGCCACCTTGTATATACATGCATATATACATTAAATTAATCAATTCATTGGGAAGATAAAGTTCAAAACCATTATTTTCAGTAAAAAAATTAATAAAAAAAATTGAATGATTAATAATGCGCCACCTTGTATATACACACAATATATGTGTCAATTCAATGGAAAGACAAAGACAAAGGCAAAGACTTTAACTGCAGTCAAAAGGTATTAGGCACAAGTTGTTCGCTGTGGCACTACAAGTAGACAAGCACAAAATCGCTAATCCCTTACCTTCGGCGCACACCCACACCATACCCCTCGCGCGCACTGCTGATTTTAAGCCTTCAAGAAATTGCCAATATTAGAAACATTACTCATAAGTACGTACATAAGTACTATGCAATACATTAATTATCAGGCGACGCATTGGCAACACCAACAATAATAGCCTCGTGCAACGAAATTCGCCGAATTGCGAGACACCGCAGAAGAAAAACACAAAACAGCACCAACAACACTAGAGAAATGACTACAGTACACGAGTACAACAAGTAAGTGGGTACTTACGTACAAAAAAAAATTCCGCTATAGAGACTACTGTGCAATGGCAATTGTCAACATTTCGGTGACACCATCAACGCCATCATCTCCAAACATTAACAGCCAGCAACAACCAAACATCGACCACCATCCACATTTCCACTTCATCCAAACGAGCGAATTGTGTGGGGCGATTCCGTTTCTTTAAGTTGCACTCGAAGAGCAGCGTTAAGAAGCCGAGAAAGTTAATTAAATTTAGTGCCCAGTCAGGCAGTCAAACGCCAGCAAATAGTCAAACGTCTAACGGTGAAGCAGCACGATGCAACGCGGTGGACAAGTTGCAAAACCATTGTTGCAACAAGCAATTCGGCAGCTAGCCACAGTCAATGCGGCGTGAAAGTCTCTATTGGTGTTATGTAAGGCATTACTAACGGCCTGATTGTTTATGTACCATATACATAAGCATGTGTGTGTGTGTGTGTGTGTGTTGCCTGTGGAGCTGACTATCGGCTGGTTGCCTCCTCAACAACTGCTTAGCCGTTGGGCGAATGGGGCCAACGTGGCCCTAACGCTATAGGCTAAACGAATGTTTGTTTGTATGTTCGTTGACTGCTTGGACGGCTGAAATGCGGGATGACGTGTGTGTGTAAGTGTGTGCGAAAGTGTGATGGTATGTATGTACATATCTCTTTGGTAGTAGGTTAAGAGGTCAAAGCTGTCTACCGCTGTAGCTGGCGATTTGGCGCGAACGCGCGCTCACTCACACTTTCTTATACAAACACATGTATATATACATATACATATATATATATGATTATTTATATATATATATATACATTCACACATTTGTAGCTTTGTATGCGCGCGTTTGCCTATGAGTTTTTACGTATACGCACCGCACATCGCTTCCGTAATACTCATTTGTTTCAAACAGATGTCCACCTTTCTATGCTTTTTCATGTATGTACTCGTATGTATGCACATCTGCGCTCATGTATGTGTTTTCGCCAATGCTTATTGACAGTAAATGCTTAACAGGGTCACCAGCACCTGATGGCTCTTTGACAGCCGGCAATAACTTTATTCTACTCGTCTGCTGTTCTTTCGAACGGGCAGCTGTTAGCCGTCGCTCATCATCACTGCACACAATCGTCAGTGAATGTGAGTGTTCGCGGATGATTTTTTTTTCACTTTTCGAATATATTTAAATGATTTCATATCTACTTATATGTGTATGTATAAGTATATTTTCGATTTCAAAAGCTATTTACATCATTACAAGCCTTGTTGTTGATCGTACAAGCCTTGAAGAACATTAGAAATCGTCGGAAAAATACAGGAAATCGTATTGGAAAATCGTCAAGTGATTGAGGGAGTTTTAGTAGAAGCACTAGCCATCTCATTGGGCAGTGTAAGCAATAATTTGACTGAAGTGTTGGGTTTCAAAAAACTGTGTGCACAAAGGGTGCCGCATTCGCTAACAATGGAGCAAAAACTCGTTCGAATGCGGCTTTCTCAGTAACATTATGAGCATTTTCGACAGGATAAAGGGGATTATTTAACTCGATTCATCATTATGGATGAGACTTGGGTCTATCACCATGATCCTAAATCAAAACAAGAGGCTAAAAATTGGTGTGAACGTGGTTCTTTTAAACCAGTTTTCGAAAGGAATTCCTGTACGGAAATCGGTCAAGAAGGCATCATGAAGTTAGCATCAGTTTTTTGAGATGCGAAAAGAATTTTTTGTGTGGATTACTTGAAAACTGGTTAAATAATAAATTCTGAATATTTTTGGTACCTTTTAGACCAGTTGAAGTTAAAAATTCGTGAGAAAAGGCCCAGTTTGCAAAAAAAAAGCAAATTCTCTTTCATCAGGATAATCCACCGCATCACAAGAGTAATTTGGCGATGACTGAAATTCATGAATTCCAGTTCGATTTGTAGGAGCTTCCATCAGATTTGGTCCCTAGCGACTTCCATCTGTTTACAGACCTAAATAAATGCATGCGTGGTAAGCCTTTTTCATCAAATGAGGAGGTCATAGCAGCTGTGGAAGCAGTGCTTCCAGATTCTCACTTCGGAGATGGAATTCATAAATTGGAATCTCGTTGGAAAAAGTGTTTTGATGCTCAAAGAGGTTTTGCTGATTTTTGCATCACCCTCTGACAGTGAGAAAAATATTTTCTTCCATATACAACCATCTATTGACTTCGACAAGCTAGTATTGTCCACTGAAGATGTCTTTAGAGGCATTACACGGCTTAAATCTTCCTCAAACACTGATGTTGATGGTTTATCTGCGGTGTTATTCAAGCAGTGTGATTCTTTACTATACCCTCTGTTGATAATCTTTAACAAATCTCTACAATGGGGTACTTTTACTGATGTCTGGAAATTTCACCCATTTTAAAGAGTGGTAATAGAAACGATATTAGTAGCTACAGGCCTATTTCAAAGCTTTCCGCCACTGCAAAGCTTTTTGAATGAATCATCCAGGTCGAATTGCTTTTTGCTGTCAAGAGCATGATGCGTCCGGAGCAGTATAGCTTCTTTCCGGCCGCTCAGCAGTGCCTAATTTAGCTATATTTTCGGATGATTGTATCGCTGCCTTCCAATCAGGGTACCAGGTTGACGCCGTTTATGCCGACTTCTCTAAGATCTTTGATCGGGTTTCGCATATAATACTTTTATACATAGTTTCTAAACGTCTTGCTGAGCAACTGTCAATAAACCTGTAGGGGTTCCTTGCATTTGGTACGGGCCATCTTGGGGAAATGTCTGCATTTGTGCGCCTTCAAACTGCTGCTCGAAGCATTATTTGTCTCCGAAGCACGCCATAATTATTACTTGTAAGTCAAACCAGCCATGCGCGGAATATTCTATCCCCCAGCATTGGACTTCTGCATTAAATTTATCTTTCAGTAAATTAAAAGTTATTCAGTTGCACTGGCTGCTACTTAAACGAGCCACAAATGATCACTCATAGCTAAGGCATTCATAACAAAAGCCCCTCTACATCAACATTTTTTTTTACATATCAAATTTTTTTTGAAATCGCTATTTCACTTAAGTTGTATCGTCCCGTCGATTACATTTAGATAATTTTTGGTAAACAGATTTGATTACCAAATGCTTGTGTGTACATACATACATATGTATGTGAGTGTTGCATGATATATCTGCACTGACATAAATATCTTTCTCGTGGCAAAACTCATCAGCAAAAATAAAAATAAAAAAAAATAAAAATTCATACATCTCAAGATTTCTTTGAATTTATGACATAATTAAAGTCTATTTATTACAAACAAACGGAAGCCTTTAAGCTGCAAAATTTGTTGTTGTCGTCAACTCGTGTTTAGCTGAAATATTGTGACTCAGCAGATTTTTTGGCGCCAAAATGAATGAAGACTAAGTCGGATAGCAATAGATGGAGTCAAACATTTTTGCTTTTGCAATGAGTGCCACAAAGACGTGTAGATATGTATGTAACTATGGCGCTGGAGAGCCAACTGAAGTAAGTGAAATAAATCTCTAATTCGCAACCTGCGCGATTTTGGCGAATGGCAACTAGGCTGATATGGACCAGACTTACCACCAGTTAAAAATGGGACTTTATGAGAGTAAATTAACTAAAGCTGTGTAAAACTATGTAAGTGATTAATTTGCTACACAAAAAAAACTTAATTCAAGATCTCAAGCCTGAATCGAGCGAAGGTCGAGCAGACGCAGTGGTCCGCCATCATCGTCCTCTCCACGTGTTGGGCAGAGTGCACTGTCTGAGATGCCTACCTTTTCCATGAGTTTCGCCCAGGGAAAGTGGCCCATCATCAGTCCATCCAGCTGCCTATAGTTCCTTCTGCTTCAAGGAAGATTTGCGACAGTCGAACACAGATAACATATTAGCCGGGGTTTGGAAAAGTTTGGGTCCAACGGGCATCAGCTTCCTACAACTTTTACTTAATGGGGAATACGGAAAAACTCCAAACAGTTGGCTCAAAAGCTACATCGTCCCATTCTAACAAAGGCCACGTAAGAGACTGTGGAACCACATGCGTATAGGAGGAGGAGCTCGTCGAAACACCTTACAGAAATGTAGGCGCCAATTATTATTATTTTTTTTAATGCAGACCTATAAAAAATTAAAACTAAAGAAAATTTCAAACGGCAGAAATGAAAATGTTGAGCTGCTCAGCTCTGGTCACAATGCTGGACAAAGCACCTAATCGATTCAATCGTGGAAGTCTCAAAATCGCGCCGATTAAGCAAATAATACAAGAAAGACTGCGATGGTATGGGCATGTCCAGAAGAAGCCTGAGTCAGATATGACATAAAACGTGTTAGACTTCGCCACGGTGCAGAGGAAGCCAGGTCGACCACAACTTGCGTGGACTAAGGAAGTAGAAAGTGATATGAAACGATTGCGAACTTAAACACCGAGACGAGACAGGATCGAAGAACGGGGAGATTTCTTATTAGGAGAGCTGGCCCTAAGTGAATTGGATAAAAGCAAGGAAGAAGAATATATGCAATTGGTAGTAGTAATCTAATTGCTCTCCATGAGAACTGCTACCATTGTGCGTTTTAAGTCACTGTTTGTGAGCTATGACAAATTTCTTCGTTATTTCAGTCACAATTGGTATGCCAAGATCAACATGAAGTTCGCTACTCCACAGGATTTTGGTCCTGCATACGTTGAACAGAAGTGACGAACTTTACGCATCCCCAGCGCTCCGTATTCAAACTTCGCTTGGTGGCCAGAAAACTGGATAGCAAACATTAATAATTTAAACAGACGATGCAATCAGATCGCAATCAATATTGAAATCCGTAAGAGGAAGTGGACCTGGATCGGATAGACTCTTAGAAAACCAGCGCAATAAATAGCAGCGATGACTTTCGGGTAGAATCCTCAAGGTTATAGGCGCAGGGATGACTCAAAGCGACCCTGGTGACGCAGCCTTCAAAAGGAATTATTCAACAGCAAACTCACCTGGACGCAAGCCAACGAAAGAAGGAAGTGGAAAACATTGACTTTGGCATTATGTGCCTTATAATCGGCGCTTAAGCAAACAATAATAATAATCCCCAAAATTGTATGCTGTAAGTCCAAACCGGTCTTAGTGTTTGTTTGGAAATATATTAAAATTTTTTTTTTCAGAATGATAAGCTTCAGCACTACCTACTAATAAGGTAGATAGGTAGGTAAAATGGTTAAATTATCACTCTGGCACTCGCCAAGTAGCGCCGTTTTGGTACCATTGTGAGACGTCCAACAGGCAGATATCAACAGCCAGCCGGAGCTGTTTATGTAATGAAGAAAATTGATGGGATTTAGGTTGATGCACTGCTTCAGGCTGTCGAAGAAAGGAGCACCCAGTGACCTTAGTCGTCTAGCTGCCAAGCTCAGACATTTACAGAGAAAGTGCTCAACAGTCTCCTTCTCTGAAACGCTCCATTCTCAGCTTCTGCAATGGAGGTTAAATGGTACACCTAGCTTTCTTGAGCGTGTGTCGATCGTCCAATGACCGTTTAGCATAGCTACGAGTTTGTAAATTGAAGAGGTGGAATAGCTAGGTCTTTCTGAGTCCTCCGCCTACTGTACTGTGGCCAAAGGGTTTTTAAAATAGCACACGCCATATTTTCTGCCCTCTCTTGCGAAATAAGTTGTGCGATATCCCTTTAACAACAGTCAGGAGGATGTCCATGACAGTGTAGAAGATCTCCGAGATCAATTCAGATCATAGATCAAAACTCAGATCATAGAAATGTTACCTGCGCACTCAAGAGATTTGATCTCTTTCTTACAGGAGTTCAATAGTTTGGATCTATCTACCCCATGATATCCCCCTTGCTCCCACGTTCCCTAAGCATTTACATGCCTGCAAAGACTTCTGCTTCAAAAACAATTGCAGTATTCGGCAATTTTAAGGCAAATACATAACTTGGCTCTGCTTCACTCCCGACTCCATCTTGGAGCCGTAAGTGAAGACAGCGGAGCCAGCGTCGGTGCAGATTTTTCTTTCGTTACAATCCTGTTGTTTTCTTTCTTTGTTTGCTCCTACTCTCGCGAGCATAGGGTTTCGACAAGACTCTTCCATCGTACACGGTTCTGTGCTGTTGTTTTTGCACCGCCCCATGAGATGTCAGCATCTGCTAGTTCGCGCAGCACCGACCTTCTCCAAGCGTTTTTTGGTCGACCGCGACCTCTGCTCCCTTGCGGGTTCCAGTCCAGTGCCATTCTCGTGATGCTATCTGGTGGTTTTCTCAATGTGATACCTATCCATCGCCACTTGCTGCGTTTGATTTGTCTAAGGATGGGTTCCTTGTTCGTTAATCTCCACTTGGCGTCGTTACTGATAGTGTTTGGCCAGAATATTCTGCAGATGACGCGGAGGCATTTGTTGATGAAGGATTGTAGCCTCTGTGTGATGGTGTTAGAGACCAGCCGTGTTTCGCTTCCGTACAACAATACTCCATACTGCCTTTAGGCATAAGTCGAATATTCGTAGTTTAACGCGGCTGGAAATGTGCGAACTCCCCCAAACTGTATGCATTCGCCCGAACGCCGCCCTTGCTTTGTTTAGCCTGCAGTTGACAACTTCATCTGCTCCACCATCTGCCGCGATGATGCAACCGAGGTAACAGAAGCTTTCAACAAATTCCACCGGGCATCCGTCAACCAATATCTGCCTTGCGTTGTTGTGGTTAACTCTCATGGCCTTGCTCTTGGCGATGTTGACCTCCAGTCCGACAGTGCGTGCCAGCGCGACTAGTTTGTTCGCCTTCGCTTGCATGTCAGAGAGTTTTTGAGAGAGGAGGCAGTTGTTATCGGCGAAGTCCAGGTCCTCAGGATGTTTGATGAAACTCCCCATGATGCCTTGTTTGTGCAGGGTCAGTGGACTCATGACGTCCTCAAGGACGATGGCAAAGAAAAGGGGCGGCAGGGGACAACCTTGCCTTTCGCCTGCGTTGGTAGTCAATGGATCGCTGATATCGCCTTTGTGAAGCACTGCCAGTTCGGAGTTCTCATAGAGGGATTTGATGAGATGGAGTATCTTATTCCAATTTATCTCGTTCCAATCCTGCCTACTTATAAAGATTGCCCTGGCTCGACTCTCAAACCCCTCCCAATTTGCGGATACAGAAATCTGTACGAAGCTCAGCCTAAAAATACTACAATCTTCCTTGAGAGATTGCCTCCAGAGGCTAACCTCCTTTAACCTGATAGCACTTTGGACAGCTATGGAAATAACGTAAAATCCCATGGGAAGTAATATAGCTTGCTTAGTTTCAAGTCAAGCTATTCTCGTTTTTTCTATTGCTTGATAACATCACATTTAGCACAACGCACTATTCATTTGAAACCAAATATCGTCCAAGTTTACAGGGCCCGCCATGGCAGTATTTTTCGGTAAATGGGCCAATCATGTCACTACTCCAAGTTCCGTGCTACCACGCACTCTTTGGGTGTGAGCTTTGAAGTAGGTAGATATGGTTTCCAGCTCACTAGTTTGCAACCAGTGGCAGCTCCTACTGGGCAAGTTTAAAGTGTGAAAGAACTGCCTTCGTCAAATTCCAAGTATCATCGCAACTCGCTCTCGTCAGCGCCCGCACAGTCAGCGGATCTGATCTTTCAATCACTCGCTACCAGAAGATTTGCTCTTTTCATTTTCGACATTATTATTTATGTATTTCCACACATTTTTGTTTATTTTTTTGCCTTTTTTATAGACTTTTTTTCAACTTTTTTGTGATGCTTTTTTTTCTTCTTACTTATTTTTTTTACTATATTAATTTTCGTGAGTTGCTTGCTTGCTTTTGGTTCATTGAATGCGCTTTTGAAAGGTTAATTAGCCGCAGAATCGGCGAATAGACATTCTGGGGCGCGCGAGTGCTTGTCAGTCAGCGCCAAATCCATCGGCATTGCCTTGCAAACTTTGTTGCCAACTGGCGCTTAGCTAAGCATTTCTTGTTTCCTGACGCCACCACCACCACGCCATGTCTTCCCACTCTCCACGCTGTGCTCCGTGCATGTGCATGTGTGCCTTGCGAATCAAAAACAAAACAAAAAAAAAAAAAAAATACAAAATAAAAACAAAAACATTAAACAAGAATTACAACAACAACAATTCATAATATATTCTAATTTATAATTTTCATCTAATTGGCAATTTTTTTCGCTGCTCCACTACTGTTTATCCATTGTGGTTGTAGTTGTTGTTGCTATCGTGTGCTTGCTGCTGTCAATAAATTTGCTGTCATTAATTTTTTGAAAAGTGCAAATTATGCAAAAGAGCAAAAATCAGATAAACTTTTAGAAGCTGGTGGCTGTGAAAGAGCTGCAAATCACTAATGAAAAAATGAAGTAATGAAAAAATAAAAAGTTAAAAGTAAAACACAAAAACTGCTATTGGTTACAGATTTCCGGTGTATCTGTCGATTTCGAGTGGCGTTTGCTCGCTCCAGCTGGTCAATTGTACATTTTTTGTTTTTGTTAATTCTGACGCAAAATTTATAATCACATTTAGAGTAGAAAAAATTGAAAGCAGCCAGCAAAAAAATTTGCTGCGGGCCAACAACCTGTTTGATCTTTTCTTTTTTACTTTTGAAGCTTTAGTATTCGTTGGCGCGTGCACTTGTGAAATTTATTGAATTTTTTTTTCATATCTTTCAGTAACTGATGTAGCATAGTTTTAATGGATATTTCCGGTTATAGGAATAATTTTTGAATACGAATTTGTTTGCTTGAATTTCAGGTTGCACCATAATTTTTAAACTTTGTTGCGTAGACTGGGACTTTTTGCTCGCCTTCATTCTGAAGCTACTTTGCTAGGAAATTTTTCCTCTACGCCGCTTCCGAATAGCAGATAGTTTTTAAAAGGAGATTTCTTCATGTCAGAAATACACTCGGAGGTTTCTCATTGCCTGCCTAAGGGCGAATGCTATTAGAAAATACCCGGAACCCGGCCTCTACCGTATGGTAGTCGCGCATGAATCCATTCGCCTACTGCCTATCATTCATATTTTTCTTAAAAAATCTGGCAGATCTAGCGAAGTCCACACATTCATATTGAACGCCTTGCGGCTCCTAATCGTCTTCCAGACATAATTGGCATTATGTCTAAGCATACAGATCCGCCCAGTGTAGGTGCAAATGTAGCCGAATATGGACACTCAGGTAATATTGGAGCAAAAGTAAGTCGATCCAGCTGGCATTCAATCCCACTAAAACGTTATCAAACATGTTTTGTCTGCCTAAGGCTCCCTAATGCACCCGCTTACTTAGCTCGCTCACTCATTTAATCTTCTTCTTCTTCTGCTTCTTAGCGTCACAGTCCTTGGGGAACCATTGCTTCCTTCACAGCTTCTTGCCATCGATCTCGATTTACAGCCACTTCCGTCCGACATTGCACGCGCATTTCCTAAGATCAGCTTCCACATCTTCTAGCCAATTTTACCTCGGGCGTCCTCTTTTTCTTTCTCAAATTGGGCGAAGATCTAGTGCCTTTCTCGTTGATCGCTCCCTTGGCATTCTAGCCACATGCTAGAAGTGCAAGTCGTTGAGACTTAAAAAATCGTATTATAATTTCTTTCTTAACTATGTCTTCCAGTTCGACATTATGCCTAATGCGATAAGTGCCATCTGCGCTCACTCATTTAATAGCCTCCTGAAAGTAGGAAAGGATTCGATGGTACGGTCACATTCTGCGCAACGAGCAGCGAGAGAGATAAAAAAGATCTTCGAAACAAATCCACAAGGCTACAGAAGAAGAGCCCGGCCGAGAAAGCAATGGACAGAAGACATTGAAGGTGACTGCGGTGACATTGAACCCAACAATCGAGTGACGCGGAGGCGAATTGTAACAGAAGCAATGATTCACCCTATCTGTGGTGCTATGATGATGAACGTAGGCCAGCGAACAGCTACCAAACGGGTTATGGGTCATAGCATCCTTTTACTTAATTTAGATGTTAAGATCTGCTTAGACAAAGACTTTATAGCTGCGGGTTGTATGAGAGTAATTTTTTATACTTCAAATACTCCGTTTTAAAAAAGTTTGCAAGGTTTCTATTGGTGAAGTTGAGATCTCATGAACAGAAGCCTGACACACGATAGGCCATATGTTCATACACCGATTTCTTCTGAAATTGTTGATCCATCTGAGTACACCTATGCACGTATCTGGAGTCAAGAGCTTTAATGCCTCTTCTTCCAACTTTTCGAAATGGTAATTCGACTGGAACTTTTCTATCAAAGCAGAACTGAAGCAGTCTACTCTATCGACTGGAACTTTTCTTTCTGGTTCTAGTCATTGAAACAAAAATGCGATACTTTGTTAACCCAGTTTATGCGGAAAAGAGCAAGGAAAGGTCTCAATCTTCAGTGCTTAAAGGCGTCAACCTAAGTCTTTCGATGGAAGTGAAATATCTGGAGATAACTTGATTCATATTTCAATATGAAAAACTCAGCTGAAGATAAATTGGACGCTGAAAGTTTTCGGACAGTGTCGAAGAATCTTTATCAAGATATGAGGTGTTAGACCGGCCAAAACAAGGTTAGGTTAGGTTAGGTTAGTATGGTTGCCCCGGGAGTGGGCACACTTGGACGAAGAGAAATTCGTCCTTTGTGATACCATTGTCAAGGAAGTGAGGAGAGGGGAAGGACCGATGAGGGGCAGGGAGAGGGCGGGGAGAGGTGGTGATGGGAAAGTTAGGAGCGTGCGGATTATGAACGATGACTATGTTTGCGTCAACCGCTTAATGCTGCTGATGAAACTCATCAGATTTTTAATGTCAGCGCCAGCTATCTCAGCAGGCGTGGCAAAGAAGTAAGACCCAAGATGCTTGAATCTTAGCCCCGCCAGGGCAGGGCAGCTAAGGAGAAGGTGCTGAGATGATTCCACCTCATCCTCCATACATCCAGCACAGAAAGGACTCGAGATGATTCCAAGTCTCACAGCATGCATTCCTCGTGCATTGTGTCCTGTGAGAGAACCCACTAGATTGGAGAGCTGATATTTTGTCAGCCTCAGAAGCTCACCCGAGCGGCCAAAACAAACCTCTACTATAAATGAGCCACAAAAGTGTGCAGAGGCATTATCTGCGCCGTAAGTACTACGACCAAGAACTGATCATTTTAATGCTTTTTTCGATTTATTACCTACGGGTTTAGAAATACAAGAGCATGAACTGAAAACGGTCTGTCGACCGCATTCTTGTGTAATGCGGTAAGACGATCGCAGTACCGGGCACAGACAAGCCTACCTGAGGTCTCTTTCGTATGTCGTTGGCTTTCCTATGAGGAAACTATAAAGGAACTCAGACACTTTCATGCGGATCCCGGTAAAAGCTATCCGCTTGCATATCCACGACTCAAAGACTGAGAATGGTACTGGAGTAGGACTGGACAGTAACTTCAGATGAGTTACTGCTTTAGATATGATGCCAGCGATATTCAAATTGGACGTTTTTGCAATATTTAATGTAGTAGACTGGATAATTGGTGAAAGAGGGCGAGCATTTAAAAGCAAGGTCTGCGACAGTAGCCCAGCTGCTCTAAAGACCTATCGCACATCTTCCAAAATAGTCGAGGAATGCACGCTGATGTAACGACTGTGAGCTTCTTTGGGTGCCCAGGTGATTTGGTATCTAAGAAAGCAAATAGACTAACGAATTGGCGAACTGAGGTCCTTCGAAGCCTTTTCAATTAAACCGAAACCTATTTTAGTGTCAAGCATAGCGAGAACAGTCAACAAATAACTAACACTACATTTATTACTACATTTCATGAGAACCGTTGGAACAGAGCTGACACCTGCGGAAGAACCAAGTTTTTCCTGAAAAGGCTTGGCAGAGTGGTGGAAAAATTTGCTCTTCATTCAGAAAAGGAGTGAGTTCTATGAGCTCTGATATGATTAATAATGGGGGGAGAGGATGATAGTTACCATAGGTATCATCGACGAGGTATGGAGGATGAGGATGTTACAGAACATGTTCTCAGCTGCTGTTCAGCCAGATGTAGATGGTTAATTTTTGGGTAGAATGCAGTGAGATTGGGCGAACTATAGACTCTTTCCTTGCACCTCTATAGGTTAAAGATTCTTTGTAAAATCCGGTAAGTTTGCTGAGGAACGATTAATTCCCACCCCAACTGTCTTTTCTTGCCCTCCAATTCGTGTTCTAAGACCTTAAGTACAATGAACAATGTGCCTGATTGAAAATTCCGTCCATCTACAATTCAATTCTACTCCATTCAGTGCCAAGCAAAGATTATTTCCAGAATAGCTGTTTATGGTATATTAGAAGAGTCCATCTCAGACAACTCAGAGACAACTTTACTGCAATTGGATAAGCATCTGGAGTTTACTCAGCCGGAGTATAATCATACTTTACAAGGTTTTTGGCCACTAAACTAAGCGAACGGATGGTCGTACTGAAAACCCAGTATATCAATATTGATTTCTTTTAAAGTGAAGTGGATTTTAACAATGAGAGCAATGAGCTGTATGAGCTTTGCGACGACGTAGACATAGCGCAGCAAATAAAGATCCAGCGGCTTTGTTGGTCGGGTCATATCATCCGAATGGATACAGACGCTCCGGCTCTGAAAGTAATCGATGCGGTAGCAGCTGGTGGAAGGCAGAGGAAGAGGAAGATCTCCTCTGCGTTGGAAAGCTCAGTTGGAGAAGGACTTGGTTTTACTTGGTACGTCCAACTGCCGTTGGTTAGCAAGAAACGACTGGCGCGCTTTGTTGAACTCAGCCGAAATCGCGTAAGATTTTAACATACTCACACATTTGTATGCATTTTCTGTGAAAAGTGTTAGTGTCAGGATTCATCTCCAGGTTGTGGTTCTAGGTACAGCTTTATATCTCTTTGGTTGGTCATCCGATGACAGAGTGGTTGCCATGAGAAGCTTTTTGTGGCCTGCTGGAGAGCGAACGAGAGAGAGAACGTTTTTTTGATGTTGAAATGGTTCAGTAGGAATCGAATTCAAGACCTATAGCCTATAAGTCTTGCACCTCGGCCACAAAATGGAACTTTTTCTGCGAATATTTTGCAAAAAACTAAGGTCGATCTAATTTTGGTTTCGGTCTGAAAAAGTGGGTCTAGAAGAACCGCTCAGTACCTCAAGCCTCTCAACCTCAAGTCTTTTTTTGAAACTTAAAATCCGTTTTCCTTTTTTCTTGAAGTAGGTTGAACGAAATAATGCCGATCTACTTAAACGGTCGCCGTAGCCAAATGGGCTGCTAAGTGAGAGTGCAAAGGTTTGAGTCTCCTTAAGATAGAACAAACTCTTTTTTTTTGTAATAGCGATCGCTTCTCGGCAGACAATGTCAAACCGCCCAGAGTATTTCTGCCATGAAAAAGTTCCTCAAAAAATTGCATATGCCGTTCGGAGGCGGCGTAAAAGAGTAGGTCGCTCCATTGGCGGAAAAGATGCACACCACAAATAGGAAGAAGAGCTCGGCCAAATCTCCCAAAAAAGATGTGACCTTAATAAAATTATAATAGAGAAAATTGCAAAATCTAGAAACATTTTTACTCGAAACTCGAATACTCTTTCCATACACTTTTCTCGATTGTTTATTGCTGTGCGAAAGTTAATTAAATTTTTGGTAGCTAATCGGCCGAGTGCGAACTTCCGCTTTGCACGGTAAACAAAATTTATCCGTCTCAATTTTGTTTTTTTTGTGTACCGATGGTGGTCATCACAAAGGCTAAAAACAAGCAAAAGAACAAAAAGAACAACAAGCACAACTTCGTTTCGTACAACAGCCAACTAACTGCTGCCAATCACATTCAGAACGTCCAGCAAAACACCTTCTGCGTATCCACATGCATTCGTAACCCTCTCCGACGCCCTTTGGTCATCAATTTGCACATAAAATATACGCGCCTTAGTTCCGTTAACTTTCGTGTGTGAATATGTGTACGCGTGTATTTGGTTCGGTGCAGTTTTAGTTGAATTTTAGTGCCATTTTATTTGCGCTCATCATTCGACAACAGACCCTGGCGTTCGCATTGCCTTCTGTCATTGGCTGGGGGCGCACTGAGGGCCCTTTATTGCTGCTGCTGCTACTGCTGCTGCCAGGCCATGATGTGCCATGATGGACTTACGAACATGCCATATGTGCATACGCAGCCAGCTAAGCCAATGCTAATCTAATCCACTAATAAGCTTTTTTCGTTGCCTCTCGCCCGTTTAGCTGCGCTGTGCCCTTGTGTGTGTGTGTATAGATGTGTGTATGTAAGTATGTGCGAGTATACAAATTCGTTGGATTTACCGCTTTTTAACATTTCAATATAGATGTAGTACTGGTTTGTTGTTGTGTTGATTTCTGGTTGTTTGTTGGCACAGCGGTTCAGCACCTGAATGACTGAATGATTGGATAAGCGTTGGTTTATACCTTTTATACCCACTCCAGCGCCCTTCGTCAATTCGATGCCGCTAAATGTGAGTTAATAGAAAACCAATAAGAGAAAAAACTACAGAAACAAAAAAAAAAAAAAAACAAGCATCGGTGGAAATTAATCAATACCAATACTAGTCAAGCTAAATAATTGCTATTTGGTTAGAAATCAATTTTCACTACTAAACGGAATTTCCAAATGCAAATCGTGCGATCGATGTTTGTTGGTATTTAGTATTTAAATTAAATATTGACTCTTGCCTGAGAAGGCTGTGGAAAACTAAGCGTAAAACAAAAGAAAATAGCTTTGAATAGCTTCTTTAATCGGTGAGGTAATGTAAATTGAAAAAAAAAACTAAAAAAAAAATTAAATTAAATAAAAAAATTAAAAAAAAGAGTAAAAACAAAACTTAGAAAAACAGAAGAAAACTAAGCATAAAACAACAGAAAATAGGTTTGAATAGCTTTTTAATTGGTGAGGTAGTGTAAAGTGAAAAGAAAAAAGAAAAAAAGAAATAAATAAATAAATAAAAATTAAAAAAATTAAAAAAATAAAAACAAAAGTAAAAAAAAAAAAATTTAAAATAAAAACAAAACTCAGAAAAACAAAAGAAAATACCTTTGAATAGCTTCTTTAATTGGCGAGGTAATGTAAACTGAAAAAATAATTAATAAAAATAAAAAATTTAACAAAGAAATAAAAAAAAATTTTTTTTAAATATATATATAAAATAAAATAAACTAAAGTGAAACGAATTCACTTTTTTTTTTAAATCGTAGATGGCCTCATGTCATCAGCCCAGCAAACAGAAACACATTTTTTTCTCAACTCTGCGAGAAAATGCAATGCCCCCGTTGATATTTTTGTGATATGAGGACTAATAATTCTTAAGTTGATATCTAATATTCCCCCACGGCGGCCGCCGGAGCCGAATGGGTTCGTGCGTGACTACCATTCGCAATTCACAGAGAGAACGTGGGTTCGAATCTCGGTGAAACACCAAAATTAAGAAAAACATTTTTCTAATAACGGTCGCCCCTCGGCAGGCAATGGCAAACCTCCGAGTGTATTTCTGCCATGAAAAAGCTCCTCATAAAAATATATACCGTTCGGAGTCGGCTTAAAACTGTAGGTCCTTCCATTTGTGGAACAACATCAAGACTCACACCACAAATAGGAGGAGGAGCTCGACCAAACACCCAAAAAGGGTGTACGCGCCAATTATATTACATATATTTATTTATATTAAAAAATGTATTGTCTTTTAAACGAACTACTACAATAGCAGATGCAACTCATCCTTCTCCTTGATTGGCGCGATAGCCGCTTGCGAGATTTTGGCCGAATTTAACAAAGCGCGCCAGTTGTTTCTTTCTCGTGCTAATCGGCGCCAGTTCGAGACACCAAGTGAAGCCAAGATCTCCACCTGTTCTTTCCAACGTAGAGGCGGCCTTCCGCTTCCACTATTACTACCAGCTTGTACCCCATCGAATACCTTCAGATTCGGACCGTTCATATCCTTCCGGACGACATGTCCTAGCCAACAAAGCAGTTAGATCTTTAATCGCTGCGCTATGTCTATGTCGTCATGTAACTCGTAAAGCTCATTATTCCATCGCCTACGATAGGATGCCATCACCAACGTGCACGGGTCTAAAAATCTTTGCGCAGAATCTTTCTCTCAAACACTCCATGCGACGTTTCATCGGATGTTGTCATCGTCCACGCTTCTGCGCCATACGGAC
Organism: Anastrepha obliqua; assembly: GCF_027943255.1. Taxonomy (NCBI): domain Eukaryota; kingdom Metazoa; phylum Arthropoda; class Insecta; order Diptera; family Tephritidae; genus Anastrepha; species Anastrepha obliqua. The sequence goes on along the minus strand of NC_072893.1, from coordinate 23,309,109 downwards.
ATGATGAGAGCCTTGTAGAGTGTTAGTTTTGTTCGTCGAGAGAGGACTTTACTACACAATTGCCTACTTAATCCAAAGTAGCACTTGTTGAAAAGAGAGGTTCTCTGTTGCATTTGAAGGCTGAAACTTACCCTTAGGTTGGTTAAAGTAGGTTAGCCAGGTTGCTTGTCTAAGACACTCGGTGCACCTAAGGCTCATTGTGATATTTGTCTTTGATTTCCATCCCCTAACTAACTTGGTTTAACCACATAGATCTTTTTAAGAAGCTTCTAGTCCCTCCAGTGAGACATTTTGCAAATACTCCAGGTCTTCAAATCGGCAAGATATTTGGCACGACTTCTTTGAAGTGCAGGACATTCTCAGGGCATTCACTGTGTACCGACTCAATTTTTCCTTAATCCCCACAACTCCTGCAGAAGTCATTGTGAGATACATCCATTCTACTGGCTAGGGTACCAATGGTGCAGTGACCCGGTAAAACACCTGTGAGGACGCTGGTAGTTGATCTGTTGAATCCAAGCAGACATTTTGTCGTTTTAAGACTCAGGTTTGACCAAACCGCTTTGGATACCCTGCGTTTAGTACTCAGAGGCAATCTTCTATTGGTTGACGCTCAAGTCAATCGCAGTCTACAGGCCGTTTAGAGGAATGCTAATTTCCTTTACCATTTGCTGGAGACGAAGCTTAGACCCTTTACCTACGCATTCATCCACCTTTTCATTTGCCTCCACTCCAGAGTGGCCGGGAATGCGACCGATATAAAATACCCAACAGATGCCCAGATGCGTCCCTCAAAGAAGCCGTTTTGAAACAGATCTATTGTGGCGATGACTGTATTCACGAACAGACGACAAGCACGGGCGCGTGAGGTAAAGCCTCAAGCCGAACCCAAACAGACGACAAGCCGATATCGGCTAACGATATTGCGATTTTCCGATGCACCATTGGTGACAAATTAATGGGTGCTATCGATAGCGATGGTATCATTCATTCATCATTATCATTCCTTCCTCTACGTTGCGGAGCATAAGGCCAAAGTAAAATTTTTCCATTTTGTGCGATTCCCAGATATATTTTTCATTTGCTGCCAGGTCATTGTTTTGTCCGCGGCTTTGTATTCCTCTTCGATGCAGTGTGTTTGGGGGTTCCAGTCCAGCGCTTGTCTGCTGATTTCAGTGCCACCTTTCCGTAGGGTATGGCCAATCCATCTCCATTTACGTTCTCTTTTTTCAGTTGCGATTGGTTTTCGATGGCATCGTCGATGCAATTCGGTGTTAGATGTCCAGTTGCCTGGCCACCAGACGCTATCGATACGTAGAATGCATCTCAAGCAGCGGTTCAAGAACACCTGAAGCTTCTGTACAATTTCCGCAGACAGGCACTGTGATTCACAGGCGTAGAACAGAACTGATTTAATATTGGAGTTGAAAATCCATATTTTTGTTGTAATGAGCATTTGCTTGGACTGCCACACCGGGCGAAGATTTGCAAATTCACCTATTGCTCCTTGCAATCTTGTAGATACTTCCTTTTTTCAGCCGCTTTCCGGGGTGAATGGGCTCCCAAGGTATTGAAAAACGTTTATATTTCGAATATTTTCCTCTCCGATATTTTAGAATGCCTCATTCGTGTGTACTGCCAAATATTTGGTTTTCTTTGCATTGATTTTAAGTTCAGCGGCACTAGAGCGTTTTACGTGATCATTCAACTTACTTTGCATATCCGATTTGGTTTGAGAGAATAGAACGATGCCATCAACAAAATCTAGGTCTTCGAGAAGTTCCATTGAAATCGACTTTCATAGCATTCCTCTTTTTCCTGCATAGTCGATTGATGTAGTTAGTATCTCATCGATGACAACAAGGAAAAGAAGCGACGACAGAATGCAGCCCTGTCTTACGCCAGCGTCGGTTTGGATGGCATCCGATAAGATTCCATCATGAGATATTCGGCACTCGAAGGCTTCGTATTGGCATATTCTCAGGAACTCCCTTTCGTGGTAAGGTTGACCATATGTATTCATGTTTAAGTCGATCAAAAGCGTTTTCATAATCAACGAAGACTAGGTATACCGATTCGTGCATCTCGTTTATTTCCTCGATGATGATGCGCAGGGTAGCTATATGATCGATGCATGATTTCTGACCGCGAAAGTGTGCTAGCTGGCGTCTTAAAGTCGCTTCGATTTATCTGTAATTCTGTCTAAGATAACTTTACACAGCACTTTAAGCGTAACGCATAGAAGCATTTTACCTCTTCAGTTATCACACAAAGTCAAATCTCCTTTCGTTGTAACTTTAACTATGCTACTTTGCATCCAATCTTTTGGGAATGATGCGGTATTCCAGATTTTCTCGAACAAATTATGTAGCACTGCTGCTGAAAGTTCAGGGTGTGCTTTAAGTATTTCTGATGTTATATGGTCTATCACCGGAACCTTGTTAGTTTTCATTGCTACGATTGCTGCTTGAATTTCCTGATGGTGCTTCTGGGTTAACGCGTGATATACGTCGAACCTTTTTTGTTTTTTTTTTAAGGAGGTTGAAATCAAAATGGCAGAAACATCTCAAAGATGCCGTCACACCAATGGTATGTGAGGCACGCTCCCACTAATACTATAACAATCCTCCACCTCGGCTAATTCTACCCTGGGACCACAAAAGTATAACTTCTGGGTAGAGCCGCGTTTATGTCCGAAGACACAATAGGTACCTGCGTCCAGGTTTCTCTCCTGTAAGCGTATAAGGGTTATACACGGTCGATAGTCCCAATTACTCCCACTGTGTTTATAGGTGGTTCCAAAGTAAAGGAGACATCGGAAAACTTGCAGTAGTGTTATCTTAATTCACTACCGTCTTGTCTTCTGTACGATACTGTATTGAGTGTTTCACTCAAACGTCTGTGCTTGTTGTCGGTTCGTCAGAAACTGTCCGCCTTCTCTGTTGCTGAAACGCTTTGCGTACCCAATCAATATGGCGAAGTCGCGTCATAATCGTACCTGCGAACGTTTGCGCTGCCTCCCACTTACCGCTGGTTGCGCACATATCTCGTATGAGGGTGCTGGAGGACGGTTGATGGACGCGTGCTTGCTCCAGGATAGCTCGTTCCTCTCTAAAGCGGTCGCAATAAAACCTTAGGTTTCTGATCGGGACTTCTGGGCTTCTGTTAGGACAAGGCGAAGATTTTAGGAGTTGTTCATAGTTTTTAATTAAACGCGTGAGTTAGTCATGTCTGTCTGTTAGGATCTGCCCAGTTTCTGTTTTAAGAGGCAACTTTGGCTGCGGCCTTTGCCGCATAGCCGACGCGAGACATTATACAATGCTCGCATACCCCCGGATGCAGCAGCTCTCTCTCCTTTACTAGCAAGCTCATCTATCCAGCTGCTCATGGTATGCTAGAGCTATATTTTATGGATTTCACAAAATGAAGAAGAAGTAGTCGTACTAGTTCGAAAGTTCCTAGAATTCTAACAGTTGCCACACGACTAATTAGTTGTATATGCAAAACAAATATTTTTCTATTATTATAAAAAAAGGATGATTCAAACTTCAAGGATGTATGCAGTGGTAATCAGATGCATATAAATTTTGGGTGGGCTCATTAATCTGCTATTTTTGTTTATTATGCATTAGTTTATAATAGGTTAAGACTGGTGTAATGGTATGACATTTCGTGTTAAAAATATAATTTGCCAGTATTGAAAAAAATTAGAAGCGGAACTACCTCAGCTGCAAAGCAAACTGGTTGTAAAGCATGTAGTTACCAACTAGTAGGTTTGATTGCAGAGATATCACCTAACTATCGCATACAAAAACTCACCGTTCTATGTCGTTTACCTAGAGGCTGTGTGGAAATAAATGCAGACTTGGTAATAAAAATATTACCAGCTAAAAACAAAGTCGTATGCGCATCCAGTCGGCGAGATATTTCTTAAAATATCTACCCAAACCTATAAAAACCACCGCTTAGCCCAGTTCGACGCAAAGCTACAAGCGTATGAACCCTAAATCGTTACAAATGTCTGAGTTAAACGCTTGAGCCACAAAATTTAATATAGTAAAATACCAATACTTTTCTAAAAATAAAAAAAATAAAAAGTCTGCCAAATTATTGCAAATTTAATACACATTTTTAATCACTTATTTCATTCACAATCTGACCGACTTTTTGATTATTTCGTCATAGTATTTGCAACAAAAAAAAATGTTGTGCAAATTTAGAATGCGAAAAGAGAGACCAAACATAGAAAAAAAAGGAGGAAAAAATGAAAACAATTACCTACTAACAGAAATGTTACAAATTTCGATAAGGAAAACAATATTTTTCGTTACTTTATGGCAAAGCGCTTTGTAGATCTGCTGAATGCGATAGCTCAAACGTAAATCACAGCAAAAATGCAATAAAGAATTGGCGCGAAATAAAATCTGAATCACGTATTTTCAGGCAAAATGTTGGCTATGAAACAAAAAAAAAAAAAAATAAGAAAAAAATTAGTAATAAAAATATAGCGAAAACACAAGTAACTAAATGGAAGTAAATAAATTTGTTAGCAGGCAGGCAACTGACGAACAATTGAATTTCCATGCAGCCTAGTAACTCCATTGGTGCCAGAGTTTCGTGTGTGCTTGAATGGCAGATTCAATGAAGTGAGGAAACTAAAAATGAAACCTCTTGCACGTTTTCCAACGAAATGTTCAAATAACGTAGAAGTTGATATATCCGCTTCAAACTATGGGTGTGTATGTATGTTTGTTGTTGTGAAAAAGCTGAGAATTAAGACTACAACTGCGAAAGGACGTGAATTGTGGACAAAGGCAGTGGAGTGTGGATTTCAAGTTGTGACAAAAAAAAAGCATTAGTAGATGCAGGGTATTTTTTTGGTGTTAGGCGGGAGTGAGCTGGGGCGAAAATGTAAATGAGATATTAGAATCAACACCTTGTAACATGCAATCAACGGCAATCAGGCAGGCAATCGCTTGGCAAAGGGATAATTTTTCGTCATTAGACGTGTGACAACAAGTATTTACCGGTAAAGAGCATTTTTGGTGGAGAAGAAAATGAAACACAGGAACATTATTTTTATATCCATAATTTTGATCATAGATGAACTCCTTCCTATACTTGCTGAATAATAAAGGATTTGGTATACCAGGTTAGGAGGAAGAAATGTTGAATTGTATGCCAGGAGCCCTGCGCACACAACGCAACAGAGTCGTTTGAAAGGTAGGTAGGTAGGTTAGATGACAAGAGTACCCCAGCTACACTACAAGTTTTGATACCATAGTGGACCTGTACCTGCGAAAAAATTTAGGGAAGAGAAAACCGTCTACAGCTATCCAGTGCTGTTGATGTAGTGGAGGAGAGAAAAGGGATCTAGGTTGGAGAATTTCTTCAAGCCATCCCCAAAGGGCACACTAAGGAATCTCAAGCGCCTAGCCGCCAGAGCCAGAGGAAGTGCTCAACAGTCTCTTTCTCTGCAGGATTCCCACAGCTTCTGCAATAGGGGTTGTGCGGAATTCCAACATTCTCCGCATGAGTACCGATCACCCAGTGACCCGCGAACACCGCTATGAGTTTGAATGGTGTAGGATATCTAGTACTTTAAGCGGTCCGCTTCTGTCGTACTGAGTCCATAGTGATTTCGAAATAGCACACGTTGAGACAGCCCTCCATCTGTCTTGCGCGGTTTTTAGAAAGAAATTGTGTATGTAGTTTCAATTTAACAACGGTCAAGGGGACACCAGTGTCTGAGATGGTTCTGAAAACTGAAATGAAAACAGAAACTGAAACTGGTTTTGAAACTGGTTCTGTCGACCCATTCCTGGGAAACTAATTGGGAATTTCATTTCCCTCTATATTCCTGTGCCAAGTAACCCAGATAAGTGAAATGTTTCCTGTACGTTCGAGATGTTTGACTTCCTCCTTACAGGAGTTTACCAGAAGAGAGCTGCAATACGGCGACGACAGGGCCTTGATCGCAGCTTGACTATCGGACAAAATATTAATGTCTCCCTCCCAACAGCGACCCCTAAGCATTTTGCATGCTTGCAGGATTGCGAAGACCTCTGCTTGAAAAACGCTGCTCGTTTTTGGCATTTTAAAGGAGACCGAAATATTGGCTGATTTAGAGAAAACCCCCGCTCCCACTCCAGATTCCATCTTGGATCCGTCAGTGAAAACAGAGGTACCTATATCCATGCCGACTCTCCCCTCTTTCCAATCTTGCCTGCTCAAAAAGATAGCCCTAGCACAACCCTCGAAACCCAGTTAGCGGATGGAGGGATCAGTGCGAATTATAGAGAAGGAAGGGGAGATGTGCTATATCCTACAGGAAGTTGCCTCCAAAGGCCAATCTGCTTCAACCTAATAGCGATCTGAGCAGCAATGGATTTAACCTGCAGATCCACAGGAAGTAAGTGCAGAATAACGTTGAGCGCAGCGGACATGTCGTACAAGCGGACATGTTGGTTTCCACCCATGCATTCCTCTGCACTCTCTCTAGTTTAGTGGTGTTGGTGTCTGAAAAGCTTGATAGTAGCTTGACACATCTCACCATACTAGGCAACCAAATGTCAAAATTGGCAGAACGACTAAGTTGTACATCCAAAGTACGACACCTGACTTGAGACCCCATTTTTGCCGAACATAAATTTACAGGCGTGAAAAGTTATACTGGCCTTCTTAACTCGATTTTCTATGTGCAGCTTCCAGTGGAGCTTGGGGTCAAGTATTACACCAATATATTTGACTTCCGATGAGAGAGTAAGACACTGGTTGCTTAGTCTTGGAAGCTTAAAAGGCGGAGGATTGTATTTCCTAGTGAATAGCATCAACTCCGTTTTGTCAGAGTTGACGCTGAGACCACAACTGGCAGTCCAACTACTGAGTGCAGCCAGTGCACTTTCCAAATTTCAGCCAAGGTCCAAGACATCGGCATATCCTATGAAAACTCAGTGCAAAAATAAAAACTGCTTAATGGTTTGGGGCAATTGCCTGCAATCACCTGCAATCACCTCCTCGTTTGAATAAAATCTTTTTCTCGCCAGCCATTTCTTCGAAGTGGGGAAAGTAGTCCAAGGCATCCGAGGAAGCCAAGTCTAGAGAATAAGGAGGATGTAAAACAAGTTGGAATCATATATGCATTAATTTTGCGACCACAACGGCTCAGACATGAGCGGGTGCGTTGCCGCGATGGAAAAGGAAAATCACTCGACTTGCTCGATTCAAACGAATGCCAAACAAGAAATAGATCGATCTGGTTAAAACCTGACTATTGTTATTCCAAGAGAGGCTATTAACAAAGCATAAGCTCGTTACGCGCGTGTAGCGCCATCTCAAAGACTTTGAACGGAAAGACCTTAAGTTTTATGCCATCTCAGTTTTGCCAGTTCATGGCAGAAATACTCTGGGCGCCTTGCCATTTTCTGCTGAGAAGCGACCTCTACAAGAAAAAACTTTTTCTATTATTTGGTGTTACGTGCATGGGGTTTCAAACCTATGCAGTTATGAATGGTAGACATGCAACAATCTATTCGGAGCATTGTTATAATTTTCTATGGTTCCAGGGACCACAACAAATTCCTTCCATTCAGATATATTCTGCGCCAGATTCTTAGATTCATTCCAGTTTAAATTCACGGCGTTTCCAAATCCTACAATCGTCTCCCAGTGCTCGATGGTCTTCCTCGTCTATAGCTGCCTTGAGGATTCCACTCAATAGCGGCTCTTGTCAAGTCATCATCTTGCCTACGAAGGACGTGGCTAATTATCATCATCATTTCATCACAGTTCGGGGTGAACCATTGCTTGCGGTACAATTCGCCTCCACGGCACTCGGTCATCAGCTTTTCATCTCTCCAACGATTTCTCGGCCGGCCTCTTCTTCAGTCGCCTTGAGGATTTGTTTCTAAGATATTTTTTATAGCTCTGGATGTAGGTAATCCAACTCCAGTTTCTTCTCCATATCTCAAGGAGTCTTGGGGCTTGCTGAGTAGTTCTCCACAGATCAGCATTCGTGGTTGTGTTTGGCCAGAAGATTTTCATGATTTTGCCAAGGCTTCGGTTAATGAAAACTTGCAGTACATTTATATCGGGCGCTGTTGCGTTACACGTTTCACAGGCCTAGAGTAAAGGTGATTTGACATTAGAATAAAAAACCCTAAGCTTTGTGCGTTGCGAAATGTGTGATGCTTTTCAGACTGGTCGTAGAGAGTAAAATGTTGCTAGAGGTTTCCTACCTGATACCGAAATGATACTGCCCAGTTAGCAAAAAGATTGCAATTCCTCCTGCTGGGTACCAAAGAGCAAGAACCGTTTGGAGTTGCATTGCCATATCAAAAAAGTATTTGATAGTAGGCAGTGAGGTGACCTAATAATATCCAAATTATTTGAGAAATGCTTCAATGGCCTCAATACTCTGGGAGCAAGGGACCCCGTTTTGTTGGGCTGGGTGCGATGACATAAAGATTGTGATGGGAACAAAATCAGACGATGTTTGAAAATTCTTTGAACCAGAAAGTTTTTGTGAGCCTACGAAGCCCAAATAAAAGAAATTGTCAAAGAATAAAAATTTCGTATGTGTTTTATTTTTATTCCGAAACGGAAGGGCAAACCCACTGAAGCTGCTCATCATAACTGAGCTCGATGAAATAGACCGTGGTTGCCTTCATCGCTGATAATTTTGCTTGATAAATTTTACTATAAATGTCATGCAAGTTCTAGTCAACGATTAGTGAGCTAATCGAGACAGCACTCGCTGACAGATTTAGGTGGGGAAGACAGAGCGAGGTTAATTAAAAAAATTGTCAAAAACAACGCAATTTTGGAGCCACTTCAAACATGAACTTTTTATATCAAAACTTAATGGGTTATTACCCAGAATACTTGACCTTTTTCTAAAACTTCTGATTAAAATTTTTTGTAATTTTAATGAAAATTTCTTCAATTTTTTTTTAATGTGCGAAAAAACAAAGTCCAAACTTGTCTGTAAGTCTCTATGCTATAGTTATTAAATGCCCTGTATATCCCTGCCGTAAACACAAATCGGTTCAATTGCTGGCTTACGCGGACGACATAGGCATAATCGACTCCTTGCTGACGAGTTTGAAAGAAGCCTTCTCAAGTATTGAGAGAGCAGCAAAATGTATGGGTTTAGAAATAAACGAAGCCAAAACTAAAGCACTAGCGTCAACTGCATCGGACTCTGTCAGACACAATATGGGTCAAATACTAAAAATTGGTGGCTATGGTTTCGAAGTAGTAAAGGAATTTAAATACCTTGGGGTAATCATTAAACATGACAACAAAATTTGAAAAGTTTTTGGCGCAATATGCGATAAAGGCGAGTGGCGGATACCCTACAATCATGAACTCGAAAAAACTATATGCGCACTAGGGCGGGTCGATTTAAAAATCGCTCATTGCTCTGTGAAAATCGTATTCTAGGGATCAAAATAAGAAACTTTGCCGAAGGAACCATACCTCTAAAACAAATTGTGATGTCCCCCAATTTGGGTCGAACGAAAAATCCCACTTTGACCCATTTAGAGTGCTCCAATCGAGTCCAAATGTATGACCGACTCCCACTAACTTTGGACGGCCGATCCACCCATGCCAGTGGCACACCCCCTGGAACTCCCCTGGGGGGTTCCCCATACAATCATTTCAAAATATCATCATTTTTGGCCTTTACATGAGAAAAGAAACTAAAAAGTTCGACCCAAATTGGGGGACATCAGAATTCGTTTTAGGGGTATGGTTCCTTCGGCAAAGTTTCTTATTTTGATCCCTAGAATATGATTTTCGCAGAGCAATGGGCGTTTTTTTTTTTGCCTCCCCACAAATCGACTCGGCCTAATGCGCACCCATCAGTGATAACCACAATCATGATCAAAATATTGAGATGGGCAGGTCACATATTGCGGGCTAACACGGATTGCCCACCTCAACGAAAATTCTTCGGTAAATGCCACAGATAGAGAAAAAGGGGCCGCCCGCCGCTTAGATGGATAGACGGCGTAGAAGAAGACGCAGGCTTATTGGGATTTCGGGAATGGAGGGCACGGGTACGAAACTGAGAGAATTGGAGGCATATGCTACAGCAGCCCCGATCATTATGATGTATATCCCTTCCCAACCTAACTATATTTTTTTTGTTTTATTCGAAAAGTTATGAGCCAAACCATGGCCTCTGAGTTCCATATCTGCGTTTGGTTGGTTAAAGGGTATAGACAAATTGAAATTCCTGAAACTAATCCCTTTTGTTGTTGTTGTTGTTCATTTTTATGCTGCTCGCTTTTATGATATATTCCAGTCATTGCTTTATCATTGCATTTTGTTGTTGTTGTTATACCTGCACCACCTTGCTACTGTAACTAATCGGCAGCTCTGTCGCTGCTGCGTTTATGCGATTTTAATGATTACTTTGCACAATTTGTTGCAAACTCATTGGCGTACTTCTATTGTTGTTGTAGTTGCTACAATTGTTGTTGCTCGATGTAAAAAATATTGTTTTGCATTCGTCGAACTTTTTGTTACAGTTTTTTGAGTTTGCTTTAGTTTTTTTGATGAAAGGTTTTTTTGCTGAACGTTGTTTTTTTTTTTGCTCCAAATCAACCACCCTTTCCTCCAACCACAAAAACTGCCAATTCAATGTTCTATGGTTTTTTCAACGCAGCATCTTTTGCGCAATTCATTAGGTGGCTCATTTTCCAGTGTTTGGCTTATGTAACAGCTGTCAAACGCTGTGAAGTTGTTGTTGCGGTTGCTGCTGCCCCATAAGACCAGCTGTATGTTTTCGGAATTGCTTTCTCTGCCCATTCTTTGGCTTGCTGCTTTAGGTGAACATTTCGGAAAAAAGCAATGCAACATTTTTTCCACCTCTGTGAATGCGTCACCATCTTTCAACGGGTTTGTTGTTTTTGTTATCTTTATTTTGTCTTTTCAGATGGTTTCAGTTAGGAACGAAATTCTGTTGCCTCTTTTTCTAAGCCATTTACTATTTGCCGGTCATCATTGTTTTGCTTTTTCAATTTTCCATTTCTTCTGGTTTTGCTTGCGTTTTTATTTCTATTTTCGGTATTTTGTGATTGCGCTTAATTTCTCACTTACGTTTTTTTCATGATCATCTCACTCAGGTTTTTCATGCTTTCCGTTGCAATTTACAAGCATGATGACGCAATATTCTGGATATCTACGGTGGGCACTGCGGTTAAAATGGGGGAAATTGAACGTAAAAAAAAAATTAAAAAAAAGCATTCATAAAAAAAAATTAATTTTTCAGAAGTACTTGGTTCAAAAGGACCTACAGCATACCAATTAGTGATTGTGAGGGGAAAGTGGATGCAAATAACCTAAATTGCCAAAGAAAACTTCCTTGATATGCAGGGCTTATTCACTCGGCAGCCGCCATTCCACCCGCCTAGGCTCTATCCTGCATAGAAACTTCTTTTTTCTTTTTCGTGCTAACCGGCTCCTGCTGAACGCATCAAGTGAAGCTAACTTCTTCTCCACCTGATCATTCCATGGCAGAGGAGGCCTTCCTTTTCGTCTGTTACCATCAGCTGATACCGCATCGAATATTTTCAGAGCCGGAGCGTTTCCGTCGACATGACCCAGCCATTGAAGCCGCTGGAGCTTTTTTCGCTGCGCTATGTCTATGTCGTCATAAAGCGATACTCGCCATCTTCAACGTACAAAGGCCCAAAACACTTCCACTGAATCTTTCTCTCAAACACTCTCAAGGGACACTTGCTCGGATATTGTCATCGTCCGAGCTTAGAAACACAAACGACAAATTGAGCAACGCCAGATTCTCTCTTGTCGAATCAACAGCAGAAGCACTGCACCATTCCGTCGGAGTACTGAAAGGAGGACAACACAAATGGCTGAAACTGGATGAAATAGAAAATGATCTTGCAAAACCTCAAAGCAGATGCGATCTAACCCCGACTAATCAATCACAGAATTTCTTAATAGCGTAAGAAGATAACTATAAACGTATAGGGTTATTCAATAGGTGCGCTTCAACTTTTTTCCGATAGGGAGGGCGAACGACGCAATATTTTTTATTTTTCGCTTGTCATTTGTAAACTTCATTAGTATACATTTCATCATGGAACGCTACACACTTGAGCAACGGGTTGCAAATCGTGCAAATTTTTTATGAAAATAATCGTTCTGTTGCTGCTACTTTAAGAGCATTACGGCCATTTTACGGTCCATTTAACAAGCCGCCTCGTTTTGGGGTTATGTGAAGTCATTGGTCTACAGTCACAAGCCGGCGACGATTTGTGAGCTCAGAGCCAATATTGAACGCAAAATTGCTGGAATTTCTGCAGATTTATGCAAAAGAGTGGTCGAAAATTGGGTTCAACGATTGGATTTCGTAAAACGTGCACGCGGTGGTCATGCAAAAGAAATCGAATTTCATACTTAAATGTATATGTTCAAACTCGATAATAAAAAAAAAATTAGTTAAAAAAGTCAAACCTGCTTTCACGCACAGTAGAAGCAGCTCAACTGCTTCGAAATGAGAAAACTGATGAACTGGCAAGGCAGGGAGCATCCCATAATGAATCCGAAGCCGTAGAAACAGGCTGTCCGCAAAGCGTGCATAAAAATGAGATCTTCTTGTTATTCCAGAAGCAAGCCGTTGACAGACAGACCTGCAAAATAACTAAAAAAAATGTGGCCCAATTTCAACAAATCCAGAACGGACGAGTTGTTAAGAAAGCCACGAGCAGACATATTCAGAATAACGTCAACAATAACCGGACACTGGGCTTTGGGAGACCATTCCAGCAAGATGAGATGGCCGTGCAATGAAAGATGTAGAAGCTGCAATCAAGAAGCATTTAAGGAAGCAGTTTCCGCTAACTTTGTGAGTGCTCAAGTCTGGGTGCTCTACGACATGGAATGCTGGGAGAATTCTCGCTGGTCAACTTGGAAGAAATTGCAGAAAAAGAAGATAGACGACATAGGTAGATCCCTATTCAAATTCTGACGGTTCGACTTATTAGTGAAGCAGTGGCAAAGCAGTGGTCCTACAAATCGTGTATCAAAATGGCATCTTTTGTACTAACTGGGTCTGGGTTGTGTCACTCAGACGACACCTCCATCTCCACCACCGCAAAGCGAAGTGTAGAAGAGATCTTCAAGGGACTGATATAAGCAGATTCACTGAGAAGCCCAAGTGGCGTGAAGATAAAACCGAAGCATGAAATTAGCTAAGATTACACAAGAAATCGTATTACCCCTTAACGACTCGGACGTAGTTCCAATTTATTTCCCACCAAGTTCTAGCTATTTTTCATACTAAGAGAAATATGGAAGCGGTTCAAGAAGCGATGAACTTTTTTGTGGGATGGAGAGGCAGATCTATATGTGTCTGCAGCTACAGCCAAGCTGCGCTTATGGCCTTAGACAGCCCCCCAACCACATCAGGGGTAGTCGAGTTCTGTAAATCCAGGCTGAACTATGTCAGCAGACATAATAGACTGATGGTAACATGGGTCCCGGGACACGTGGGTATCGCGGGTAACGAGACCTCTGACTCCTTAGCTAAGATGGGCTCTGAGGTCAACTTCTTTGGCCCAGAGCCCATTTTGCCACTCCCTTCTGCGGCCATCACAGCCACGGTTAGCAAATGGGTAACTACCACCCACAAGCGAGCTTGGCAGACTGAGAGAGGCTGCAGATGGACTAAACTGATGTTACCTGTCATGTCCGATCGACTGTCGCAAACCCTTCTGTTATTAAGCAGAGGGGATTACAGACGGCTGGTTGGACTGATGACGGGCCACTTTCTGTGAGCGAAGCACATGGAAAGGTTGGGCATCTCAGACAGTGTACTCAGCCCAGCTTGTGAAGAGGAGGATGAGACGGCGGACCACTTCCTGTGCGTCTACCCCGCCTTCGCTCGAATCAGGTTAGAGGTCTTTAGCCCTGATGTGTTAAGAAGCGATCATCTTGGCTTCTTGGCACCACAAGATCTACTCAGATATCTTCGGAGATCGGGTAGATTTAAAGAAAATAAAAAAGAAATCCAAGTGCAGTACATTGGACTTAATTAATGTCTGAGTGCTGCACTTGCTAGTTGTCCCGACAAAACAAAAAAAAAAAACAAGATAAATATTTCTATAAAAGTATAGAAAAAAAATTGAGTTTGGTGAAATTTTTGAAATTAGTTTTTGCCTTTTTGCTATTTGTATGGAAAAAATGGAAAACAAACCTCAGTACTTGCGTCAGCTTCGAAATTGGCACCGAGCTCGATTTTCATTACGCGCAAAAATCGATTTTCTACTGCATTCATATTCCACAGTGACTGAATTTTTAAAGAATTTTTGGTTTAAACCTATTCCTGAAATTTCAAAATCCTTTCTAAAAAAGTCCTCATATCAGAGAGCAGAATTAAAAACGTAGTTCTGCTATATTTGGCTCATAGTTCCATGGGCGTATTAATTTTTTCCTATACGTAGACATTTTTCAGCTTTTGTCGCACGGAGTAATCATTTTCTGTCAAGAAGTCTGCATCATAGGAAAATTTCTCGGCTATTCTAATATTTGAAGCCACATTTGCGGACGTACCACTCACTCATTTGACTGGCGCAGCTCCATTACTAGTAATTTTACACATTATTTACATCTTTTTCGCCCACTATGCTACACATTGCCTTTCTGCTACAGCTGCTTCCCTCGTGCATTGCTGCCAGCTGTGGATGCTGGATTGCTCGCGCTATTCCAACCATCTATGCGCCTTGGTGCTCCTATCTTTTTCATGAATGTTTATAATTCGTTGCTTCCTTTCTACAGCATATATCCACAGCTGACGCTATTTCCTGTGTCTTTTTTCTTTAGCATTTTTCTTACACATTCACTATAGGATGTATCTCCGTTAGACTCTTCGGTGTGCTGCGCCGCTTAGAAATGAGCAGTTGTCTCTAGGGACTACGCTGATGCAACAGTTGGCTTTCATCTACTTTTGCTCGCATTTTATAATGCCGCGCCCTCCACACCTCCTTCGCTCGCTCACTCAGTTACTCAGTCACTCATTCACTTATTCGCTTAATCATTTATTCATTTTGCTTACGAAACTTTGATTTGCCATTGCCACTACTTTGCTTTTCACCCACCCCATTGAAGATTTGCATCGCTAACTCTGCCGTTGCTGTCTTCTTTTGCGGTGTTTTTGCTTTTGTTTTTTTGCCCTCCATCCATTAGCTTACTTCAGTCTTTGGTTTTAATTTTTTTTTTTAATTTTATTAGCTGAAAATCTTTACATTAATCTGCTGATGTTTAATACACTGCACAACAATTTTTGTGACTATTTTTACGCCCTCGCAAATGGTACTAAAAATTTACTTAATGACTTTACAGCAAAAAAAGTTGTCGAAAGACTGAAAAATAGACAGCGAAGCGATGGTTGGAGTGTTCAGGGATTGTGTGCTGACAGAAAGCAGTGGGTGGTAAGGCAAGGGCAATTTTATTGGCAAATATTATGGCGCCTTTATGACTTATTCAAGTGCTTTGATTTCATTTGCTATTCAAGGATGAGCTGCATACATTTTAAGGAGAAAAAAACAAATGTTTTGTTTATTTAACTAAAATTTGTTATTCAATATTTTCATCTTGATATGTCTCTTTAAATTTCGTAAAATACTTGTTTAGCTCATTTTCGCGACCTCTTTTGTACCATCTAAAATATTTTGGGAAAGTAATAATCGGTTGATACTAAGTTTATAAGCGATGTTCAACCTCCCACCCAAACATTCGGAACTCTCTGCGTGTCGATAAAAGATGCCTGTGGTCTGACGCAGCTTTAATAGAACACATCGCCCTTCCTTTTTGCCAATTCTGGCTAATTACGGTCGATTGCCTGCTAAAGTCTGGTCAGTTGCAGCAGCACTAGAGCTCCGAGTTGAGTGTCTAGTCGATGAAAATAGTTCACAGTGGATGATTCCCTTTCGATCCCACTACGAGTAAACACTCAGCAAAACTTTCTTGGTGGTTAACCGTCTTTGGACTCCTCGCCATTAATTTCCAAACTCGTAGCTGTGTTTACCGGTCATTGCAGAAGCTGTGAGGACCTTTCAGAGAAGGAGCCTGTTGAGCACTTTCTCTGTAAATGTCCGAATTTGGCAGCTGGACGATTAAAATCACTGGGTGCTCCTTTCTTCGACAGCCTGCGGCAGTGCACCAACCTAAATCCCATCAGTCTTCTCCATTACATCAACGGCTCTGGCTGGCTGTATATATCTGTTTGTTGGAGGTCTCATAAGGGTATCAAAACGGCGCTTTAGTGTTACTTGAGGAGTGCCAGACTGGCACTTCTACCATTTCACCTACCTACCTACCATTCGATTCAGAAAAGAATCTACACTAATCTAGTCACCCTTACATCGAGCTCTTTCTTGAGATCAGCCTTCAAATTGTCGGCCTTTTACTTCTTGAGCAATGGAATATGTGGTCACACGGCGGTTAGTCTAGACTATTCTCATGATTTTATCTACATTTAAGATGATTGGCTTACTAGAGCCAGACTTATAAGTACTCGACGCCGACATTATCAGAAGAGAATCGTTAGAGCCTGCGCTTTGTTATATTTTACACTCTACTGAGTTTATAAATATCAAACAAACAGCCACCTGCCTCCACTTTTTGACGTCATAGCAGAATGGGTTTTGTGTATGGCTGAAACACCAAATAATGAAAAATGTTTTTTCTAATAGTGGTGGTGCCTCGGTAGACAATGGCAAACTCTCGAGTGTTTTCCTGCTATGAAAAGGCTCCGTATAAGAAACCATCGTCCGTTAGGAGGCGCCAAAAAACTATAGGTAGTTGTAATTTATAATAATTTGTAATTGAAAAAAATCATCTCCTATAAGTTTTATTTTTTAACCAAAAATAGTCACCTTCTAATAATTTTTTATTCTTTCTCTTTACAGGTATGTAAATGTGCCCATGTTTTTTGTAAAAAATAACAACTTACCGATAAATTTACTTCAACCCTATTTGTGTGTTGGCTCTTTTGTTAAGAAGCTGTACTGGGTAAGCTTTTTGTAAAAACTGTCGAAAGAGATATTAAATTTAGAAAGGTACCAAAAACATATCGCAAATATGATGGGAGCTTCGGTCTATACCTGCTAAGGATACATTTCCGGGCGGCCAAGCAGACACTAATGATCCGATGACGCTAAAAAGTGATAGATGTGTGTCTTACAGTCCTACCAAAATAAGAAAAAAATATGGGCCGACTCCCACGTGCGTAGTTCGTTTAAATTAAACATTCTCGGTACTTTCTGATCATAGGATAACTGAAAATTTTTTGAAAAATAGTCTAATAATTTTAAGATTTATCAATGTTGAAAATTTTGGTAAAGAGTTTTTTATGGTGAAATATCTCAGATTCATATTAGCATTTAAACTTTTTTTTTGTAAAAATTTTTTACTATAAAATTTACGAGGCGTGTTTTTAAAGTAAGTACCGTTTTTAAATTACGCCGCCGCAGCGCTGGTCGCATGCGCATCGTGTAGATGCATCTGTTGGGAAGCCACAGACGCCATTACGGAACCATCCGATCGAGTCTACATTTGTTTGCGTGATTTTAAAAAGCCTCCACCTATTGAGAATCCCGCCGACTGTGAAGTGCGTGCTGTTATACGGTTGCTCTGTGCTCAAGACTTCAAATCAGTTGACATTCATTACCAAATCAGTGAAGTGTATGGTGAAAACATTATGAGTGTTGGAATGGTGCGGAAATGGGTTAGGGCCTTTAAAGATGACCGCAAAAGCATTCATGCTGAGGAAAGAAGTGGGAAACCTTCAGTCATTACCGATGAACTGATTCAAATAGTGGACTGTAAAGTGAAAGAGAACAGACGATTCACGTTTTCGTCCTAAGCTGAGAAGTTTCCTGCTGTCTCAAGAAGTGTTCTTTACAAAATTGTGTCCGAACGTTTAAATTATCGGAAATTGTGTTCACGCTGGGTGCAAAAATGTTGATTGATGAGCACAAAACCAAAAGATTGGGCAGTGCATTGAGTTTTCTCGAACGATACAGTAACGATGGGGATGATTTTCTAAGCTATATTGTCACAGGCAATGAAACATGGGTAGCCTACGTTACACCGGAAGCGAAGTAGGAATCAATGGAATGGCGGCATTCATCATCCCCTAGGAAAGTGAAATTCAAATAAAGAATTTCGGCTCAGAAAATCATGTGCACTGTGTTTTGAGACAGAAAGGGTGTGTTTTTGACTCGCCCCGACACGATCAATGAAGCAGCGTACTGTGTGACTTTGCAAAAACTACGCCGCGCAATTCAACACAAAAATCGTGGCATGCTAAGCGCAGTTTTCGATTTGCTCCACGATAATGCCCGTCCAAACACAGCAAATCAAACACAAAACCTCATCACTTCTTTTGGCTGGGAACAATAGTAACACCCTCCATAAAGTCCCGATCTAGCGCAGATCGACTACCATTTGTTTATGCACTTGAAGAAGCATTTGGCGGGGCAGCGCCATTCCGATGATGACAAAACGAAAATGAAAACGACTGAGAAGTAGTTTTTGTCTAATCAGGCGGCAATCTTCTTTGACGATGGCATATACTAATGGGTATTATGTAGAAAAGTAGAGTAAATTATTTCAAGTGAATAAATTATTTTTAGAAAAAATTTCTTTTTTTTTTATGTCAAAACGTACTTATTTTAAAAACACGCCTCGTATGCACTTTCTAAACATTTTTTTTGTGGAAAATATATTAAATTTATTTGCTAAAATTTGTTGGAAAATAAGTGTTTGTCGGTTTTGAAAAGTCGTTGTTTTTTTTATTTCTTTTTTTATTAAAAGCTGAGATTATGCTCAATAATCTTTTTGTTGAGAATTGCAGGCAAGTGTGTAGGATGAATGAATTAATAAACAAATATAATGATTTGAAATTTGACATGGGCTGATTGCACAGTTAAGCCTGCTGCTGGCAAAAAATTAAGTTTAAGGCAAATAACCAAACTTCATCAATGCTGCTATACCCTGTATATTCGCACATTTTATTGCAAATTTATTATTTTTTAACTACTACTTTTCAAGGTAGTACTAAGCACTAGTGGTTATATTATTTTCTGCCACGTGAAGGCTCATCGCGAGTGGAAAACTTATGTGCAAAAATTACCTGAAAAAGGAAGGGAATATAAAACCTTAGTAGATATCACGTGCAAAAGAACAAAAAGTAGGAATAAATTGTGATGGGTTTCCCTTTATATTCATTACAGCAACATTCTTTGTTAACATGGGCTTCATATAAAAAAAAAAAATTGTAATCTTATTATGAATGTAAGCAAATATTTGCTTACAAAAATAAATAACCAAGCGCCAATATTTATCATAAAAAATGAAATTTTTATAAAAGACGTGTTAAGCAAATTGCTCCTATGGTTTGTTTGCTAGTTGGTATGCACACTTGTCTTCATAGATATGATTTTTATATTCTGTAAATATAGGATATGAATGTATGCACAGGGTACTGTTGTCTTGTAACGGCATTTATTCAGCTTTTTTCGATTTCGCTATTGATTGTATGGATTGATATGAAAAGCCGATCCACAAAGCAAGGCATTTAGTACATGAACTGGTATATGATGGAAGAAGTCATACTAGTTCGATTGGGACTTGAATTGCACTAGTTGCAAAAGGACCAGTTAGAAATGTATGTAAAATAAATATTCTTATATTACAGTAAAAGGCAGCAAACATATTAGTTCTTGAATTGGTATGTGATGGAAAAAGTCATACTAGTTCGATTGGGACTAGAATTGCACTAGTTGCAAAAGGACCAATTAGAAATGTTTATGAAATAAATATTCTTATTATGCAGTGAAACGCAGCAGACATATTAATTCTTGAATTGGCATTTGATGGAAGAAGTTATACTAGTGCAATTGGGACTAGTTGCAAAATTACCAGTTAGTGGTGTATGCAAAACAAATATTTTCCTATTACTGTGAAACAAAGCAAGGCATTTATATTCGTGAACTGGTATGATGGAAGAAGTCATACTAGTTCGAGAGTGACTAGAATTGTACTAGTTGCAAAATGGCCAGTTAGTAGTGTATGCACAAAAACTATTCTTATATTTTTATTAAACTTGGGAAACAGATAAGTTCATGAATGGCTATTTGTTGGAGGAGCTCATACGAACACTAGTTCCATAGTGACTAGTTACGAAATGACCTGTTTGTGGTGTATGCAAAACAAATGTGATTCTATTATTATTAAATTGAGCAAACATTTTAGTTCACGAGCTGGTATTTGTTTGAACAGGTCACAAGAGAACTAGGTCCATAGTGACTAGTTACAAAATGACCTGTTTGTGGTGTATGCAAAATAAATATTCCTCTTTACTATACAACTCAGCTAACATTTTAGTTCATGAATTGCTATTTGATGGAAGAAGTTATACGAGTACTAGTTCGATAGTGACTAGTTACGAAATGACCTCTAGTTACGAATTTTCCTCTATTACTCTACAACTCAGCAAACATTTTAGTTCATGAATTGGTATTTGGTTGAACAGGTCACAAGAGTCCTAGGTCCATAGTGACTAGTTACAAAATGACCTGTTAGTGGTGTATGCAAAATAAATATTTCTCTATTGCTATACAACTCATCAAGCATTTTAATTCATGAAATTGTACTTGTTGCAAGAGGTCACAAGAGTACTAGTTCGATAGTGACTAGTTACAAAGTGATCTGTTATTGGTGAATGAAAAAGAAATATTATTCTATTACAATAATTGAAGCTTAGACGAATATATAAGTACACCTTGATTGAGTCCATTATTTGCTTTTGTCCGTTTTGAACTAGTCCAATTACAAACTTCAGCGCATATGAACTGATTTAACTATAACTGTATTGATTTAACTTTAACTATGGAAAGTGTGAAACTGAAATCATCTATATTTTTCGTAAAACTCGACGAAATCTTAAACATATTGCTAAATCTGAGCGAAACTGTAGCCGGGGTTTGAGCTATTTTCAAAGTTTTAAGTCTCTGGCCCATTGGTAAGTTGCTTAAGAATCAACCTCAAAATTTCTACTGAAATAAACTTGATAAAATGCCGCGTTGATTGGTTTGGCCGAAAAGAAAAGGAATTGTTTTTCGCAAAGTACTCACAAATTGCGTAAGAGGTTGGAGCAATGCTTGGCCTGTGGTACCCATTATTTTGAATGAAATACTTTCTTCCAGCATTATTTTCCGCTTCCGTTTCCTTTGAGTTGGTCGCTCTATGTTAGTCCTCAGTCTATGGAGTAGAGATCCCATTTTAGCGGCTTTCTCTGCTGGGCTTTTATTTTGTGCCCAGAAAGTTATTCTTGGGTCCAGTCTTATATCTAGGTAATTTAAAACCTTTTTTGTGGTTAGCGTATTTGAGCAAGTTTGGAATGTGCTTCTTGGACCATGCGTATCTAGCCACGTACTTATGTGCCCATATCATGACTTGGTTAAGTTTTCTACGAGCTTCTTCAAGATTTTGTGCTGTGATGACTGCGGCGACATCGTCAGCGTATCTGATTACTATCGGGCATTTTCATATTGAATATCTCGTCATAACTAATGTGCCATAGGTCGGGATCATGAATTGATCCTTATGCCGCTCCGGATATGACGTCTATACATCGAGAGCCCTCTGCGTTTTGATATACGAGTTTGCGGTCTCACAAGTAATTCCTTATTGTGCGCTGTAGGTATGCCGGAATGTTGAGACTTAGCTCTTAGGCGGCTAATAATAATAAAAGCGTTTCTTACATTCAAGGTAGCAAGAAGGACTATGCTTCTGCATTAAATACTGCCCTGTTGCACTGCCTCCATGCCGTGCTGATAGTTTTCCGGCGCTATCTATGGCTGCGGCCAGTCAAGGCTTGATCAATCTTTCAAGGAGCTTGCCTGCTGTGCCGACCATGATAATGGCCGACATCCAGATGAGAGCTTCGGGTTGCCTTTCCCCTTGCTTATTAGCGTAAGTTGCTGCTTTTTCAACATTTATGGGGAAATTCCCTCTCTTAGACAGGTGTTGTATATGTCTAGTAAGACGCATTTTTGCGATCTTGTTGAGGTTTTCTGTGGGTACTTTAACTGGACCTTTTGTCTCGTTGTTTTTGGGCTTGCTCGCAGTTGACTGGAGTTCCTCACTGGTGAATAGTGGAGGCTCTTCTGTCACGTTTATTTGACACTCAATGTCATCTCTCATCTCGTGACTTGGAAAGAGTTCTTTTACGATATAGTCCATCGAACTCGAGCTTAGTTCCGGTGTAGGCATCCTGGCTCCCAATTCAACACCACAATCTTGTATTCAAGTCACCAGGGGTTCCTATTTAGATCTGCCCGGAGTTCCTGCCATTTTTTTTTTGCTATTTACAAAAGTGGCCTTTAGCTGCCCCTTCCCATACTTGTAACCAATTTCTTACCTTCTACCTACGTACCTAATCAATTTCTTAGTAGGAGGCTACATCAGCTAAAAATATTTTTTATTCTGGGTTTTTTTAAAATCTTTCATTAGAATCTAGCATAGTACACATAGCAGTAGTGAAACTTTCAAGGCAGAAAAAGAAAGGGGGAGAGACCCGAGAGAGAATGAGAGAGAGAGATAGAGAGAAAGAATATATATCTAAATAAAGTCACAACATTTGAAGAGAATACAAATATACAAAATTTACAAAAAACGCAGAAGGGTCGACCGGTGTTCGTAAACGCCGGACACAAACCGTGGCAACAACGCGCACTACTCCGAGCGTTTATCACCCGCACAAACACAGCGATTCCAGGACCGCAGCAACGACACAAATTACTGCAAAGCAATACCAATAAATCCGACGCCGGAATGGATAGCACTTTATAGTATGCACAAGCACTAGCTAGGAAACGAAAATAAGCGCCAACAAGCAGGCACCAAAAACACGCCAAAAAAATTGAGACCAAAAAGCGCCCCAAACAGTAGGCACCAAGGAAATATAACGCCAAAAAGTAGACATCAAAAATATATTTCCTACAAGTTTGCACAAACAAACAAGCGCCAAAAAGTAGGCAGTGTTATTTTTCACTAGAAATGAGCAACCGCAAGGAAAAACTTAGGAAAAATAGCCTAAAGTATATCTAAGATATATATAAGGTATAGCTCTCTCTCTCCTTTTCCTCTACGTTATATCTTTTTTCTCTTTCGCGGAACGAAATGAAGAAGTTTCACTTCAAAAATAAATTTAAAATTTTTGCGACACACAGTGTGTCTCTTGTAGGCTAGACAATTTCTACATCGACGCCGCGATATGCCCATTCTCACTGCAGTTGAAGTATGTCTCCCACGCCAGCGGTTTCGCCTTTTGCAGTTCCACGTTCTTCTCCTTCACAATTTCCCCGCCTCAACATTCAATTTCGTTATTAAGTTTGGTTTTTTTTCATATAATTAATCATTTTGTTGCTGCTCTGCGAGACGTCGACTCATCACCGTCTCAGTTTTATCAGCGCAATGCCACATTTTCACTCTTCAATATCCGTCTGTTGTCTGCATGAAATTTTTTCTTGCCTTGCTTTGCTGCGTCTTTCGCGCCATTTTCCATTTTGTTTTTTTTTTTCGCTTGTCATTTAATTTATCAATCTATACCTACTCGTAAGTTCGATTGTAACGCAGCTCACTGGCAATGACAAGGCAAAGAAACACAAACATACGTACACGAGGCGCTCATCAGCAGTGCGGCGAGAGCAAATGTAGGGGAAGTGGAGAAATTTAAGAGCGAGCGTCCTTTCATCAGCTTTAACCAAAGTTGTTGCGTTTTTATCAGCGCACTGAGATTTGATTTTCATAGATTTCTTAATTCATTTATTTTTTTTAAGTTAATTTAGTTATTTTTTTGTGCATTTTTATTTTTATTATTTTGTTTTTTATTCCTACTTCGCATCTGCTTCGTTGTACATATTTCGCTTTCCAATGAAACACTTGTTTTCCGCTGTTCGCGATAAGATAAAAATGTTCGATCAGCAAAAAAACAGCACAAAATTGAAAAAAAATTAAAACATGAGTTCGGTTTCGCAGAAAATAATAATAAGAAGAAAAAACAGAAAATTAAAACACGTTTAAAATTAGCAACATTTCAGGTGAGTAAATGTATGAGCTTGCGTGTGTGTGTGTATGTGCGCTACCTGCACCATTTGTCCCAATGGCGATTATACGGCATGAAGATATTGAATTATTAATGCCGATTTAGCTGATAAGTAGCGTGAAAGTGACTGTGTGTGACGAGCGACATGGACTATGACTTCAGGATTGGCTTCGCTTCAGCACAGACTACTCACTGAGAGATCTGACGAGAGATAACAGGGTGAAAATATGAATAAATATTTGATAAGACTCTAATAAGAGTTTAATTCATCAGATCCCGTCAGCCACATTAATGGTTTTATTTATGAAGCACAGAAATTTTATAAATATTCGCAATTATCGGGAGTATTCGAAACTAAATCCACCAAATATAGAAGTGGATAAGAATTCTTCTGCAAAAATGAATGCTCTTAAGGCCCTCGCCGCATCTGAAATGATGTTTTTGGGTGCTTCTTTAAAAGCGTGTAAAAAGTAAACGAAAAAAAATTTTTTAGTTTTATTTTGAGTATTTTATTTTGTGATCCATTGTTAAAAAACAAACATTTTTTTTCCATACGAGGTTCGTTCAAAAAGTTGTCAGCCTTCAAAAAATGGTCTTCCAAAAAAAGGTATGTCGCTGGTTGGTTCTTGTTCAGTATGAATGTCGTTATCGTGTGAACTACGATTTTTGAAAAAAAGAAAAATACAATTTCACAAAATGGCGGACATTCAAAGATGAGAAACCGTTTTTTGACCCTTTATTTTGACTTTAAATGCAAGAAAAAAATACTAAAAATGTTCGAATAATCATAGCTCATACGATAACGACATCAATTCTATGTTATTTTAGTTTTATTTCATCAAAATCGGTTCAGTAGAATGGCTATATCTGTGTCCATTTTCCTTGTGTAGACTATTTTTTGAAGGCCGACAACTTTTTGAACGAACCTCGTATGGGCAAAAAACAAAAATTTATTTATTATCAATGGATCAAAAAATACAATATTCAAAACAAAAATAAAAAATCTTTTTTCGTTTCGGTTTTACACGCTTTTAAAAAACACCCAAAAATACCATTTCAAATGAGGCGAGGGTCTTAAAGCCATGTCAGCCAGTCAGTGGTAGTGAATGCCCGTAGGGATCTACATGAAAGAAGAATTTCTGCAAACCTTGGCCTTAGGCAGTCTTATTTTCAAGAATCCAGTAAATTTTTCGCGTATGGGAAACACTTTGAATAAAAAGTGAACTTAAGCTCAAATTAAATTTATTAAAAAAATGATGGATCAGATGGATTTTGTATGCATACAAATTCCTTAACTTGTGCTCAAGCATTTGACTATGATTTGAGATCAAGCGTACATTTTGAGTAAGAGCCATTGCCTCATTAGATTTACCTTGCCGAACTCTCCAAAATATGCCCCTATATAGGCAATGACTTCATCATTTGAGCTAAATTTTTTCCCGCGCGCCATTACTTCTTGTTAGAAAACAAGAAAAAGTCGCAGGGAGTCGATCGCCGCCAGATCGGCGGGTGCGGCAGCAATTCATAACGCAATTCATGCAGTTTGGTGGCGACAACTCCAGATGAATTTGCTGGTGCGTAATTTTGGCCAAATGCGGCCGTGTCTCCTTCGATTTTTTGTGAAAGCGGTCCAATAACTCACTGTAGTATTCAGTTCAGTGATCGTCTTCTTAAAAAAAAAAATCCATGAGGATGACGCCGTTCGGACCACAAAAAATCGCCGTCATGACCTTGCTGGTCGCTTGGTCTGTCTTCGCCTTCTTTGGAGCAGATTCATTGAGAGAAATCCTTTGTTTTGGTTGATTCTTAGTTTATGGTGTGTAATGATTATTCCAGATTTCATTAACGGTGACAACTCGGCACAAAAATTTCTTCGGATCTTCCTTAAATTGCTCCAAACACTGCTTCGAAGTTAACAGCCGCAACTGCTTGTTGTTGTTTGTGAGCAATCATGGCTCTCATCAGGCCGACAATTTTTTCATCGCCAACTTGTCTTGTAAAATATTAATTGCCGTTCCGATCGACTCATAGCGCTCCTATGGCCTCTCCTACTTCGCGCACTTTCGTTCGTTGATCAGCGAGAAACATGTGGTGTAGTTTTTGAATGATTTCCTCGGTAACCACATCTGCCAAGCGGCCTAGTCACACCTCATCAAACACGGATGTTCGCCCACGTTTAACTTCGTTGAACCAACCAACACCTAACTGTCAAAATAGGAAATACCGAACGAGACTGTTCTTTTTCCTCGTATATATCATTCTCATCATCATCATTATCATTTGGTGCTACACAAAATGTCTCTATTCGTCCCGTTCATTGGCTGATTCTTTCCAGTTGTTGCCCATGAGTTTCCCCATGTCATCTTCTAGTTCGTCACTCCAACTTGATCATGGTCTGCGTCTTGGTTTCGTTGCAAATGTTTTAGCGTGAATTACTTTTCGAAAGAAAGAAGAAAGATCTGGTTGGATAAAACGCTCCGCGCAGCTGAAGCGAATTACGAGGACAAAAACAGAAGAATTGCTACAAAACTATGCCAAAAAAAGGAACGAGAAACCATCAAAAAGAACTTGGAGAACATATGCGAAGATTTTATCTCCAACATCCCTCGGAAGTTTTACAGCTAATTTAAAACGGAAAAACGTGGATTTCAACCTTAAATCCAAAAAGCGGCGAAGTGCTTACAGAACAACATCAATTACTGAAAAATAGGTCGAACACTTTAAGGAATAACTTAATGCAGAAAATATAGGAGGGAAAAGCCAGGAAGAGACAACTATAACAGATAAGAGCAATACTATGGAAAAATCGCAGGAACAACTACCTCCAACACAAGATGAAATTCTAGATGCGATAAACTACATGAAAAATCACAAATCGCCGGGAGAGGACAATATTTAAGTTGAACTTTTAAAAAACGCAAGCGGCATGCTTATCGAAATAATACAGCACATAACATCGCTGTTTCCTTTATGGAGAAGGTTGCTAAAAAGTTGCGTGATTTATATGCTGATGAAGCTTCAAAAAGAAAGACAGGGTCGAAATTGGTTTATCAAATTCCGTTCGGTAGATATTTCACTTAAAGATGAGCCAAATTCAGGTCGGCTTTAATCGAATTGGATCGTCATACAACTTTGCGTGAGATTGGAGAGAAGTTAAATATATCAAAATCAACCGTTCATGAGCATATAAAAAGCCTTGGACTGGTAAAAAAAGATTGACATTTGGGTACCACATGAATTGAAAGAAATTCATTTAAAAAACCGAATCTACGCCTGTGATATGCATCTTAAATGCAATGAAGTCGAACCGTTTTTGAAGCGGATTATCACTGATGATGAAAAATGGATTATTTACAATAACGGCAATCGAAAACGATCATGGTTCAAGCATGATAAAGCGCCAAAAACCACTTCGAAGGTTGATATTCACCAAAAGAAGATTATGTCGTCAGTTGGATGGGACTGGAAGGGTGTGGTATATTTTGAGCTGCTTCAGAGGAAACCAAACGATTAATTCGGATGTCTACGCCAACAATTGGACAAATTGAATACACAGCCATCAACGATATGCGACCAGAATTGATCAATCGTAAAGGTGTCATATTACATCAGGACAAAGCTAGATCGCATACATCTTTGGTCACTCGCCAAAAACTGAGAGAGCGTGGCTGGGAACTTTTGATGTATCCACCATATAGCCCTGACCTTGCACCGACAGACTACCATTTGTTTCGGTCTTTGCAGAACTCCTTAAATCGTAAAACTTTCGGCAATAACGAGGCTATAAAATCGCATTTGGTTCAGTTTTTTGAAAATAAAGGCCACAAGTTCTATCAGATAGTACGTTAGATTGAAGCGCAACGAATACGATGGCTGGGCCATGTTATGAGAATGAACATTTCAAGGCAACAAAGGAAAATTGTGGAAGCGAATGCGTACACAAATAAAGCAAGAGGAAGACCAAGATCAAGGTGGTAAGACGAAATGAAAGAAGACCTGAGTGCAGCTTAATCTAAAGAACTGGAAGGAAGCGGCAGCGGATAGAGCAGCTTAGAGGTGTACTGGTCAGCAGGCCCAAAAGTTCACAAGCAGCTGTATCGCCAAGCGATGATGATGATGAGAACGTATAGTAAGTAGGTGGAATAAAAATTTGCTCGCAGTGTCATTGAACTGAAGCATCTTTGAGGAACATTGGTGCCTTTTTCAGGCATTTCATAATCTTAAACACAATTTAATAGTGCAAATTTAGTAATCTAAGAGCAAAACAAAAGAAAAAAAAACAGCAAAATAAAAACAGCAAAAAAAGAAACAACAACCCAAAACAGATCGCAAGCAGTAGTCAGTAACTCGCATCGTCCATGCAAATGTGAAAATAAATTAAGGAATAGAAATAAAATGAAGCGAACAACACATTATACTCAATTAATTTTAGCTAGAGAAAAGTGGCAGAAGTCAAGTTGAGTTAATCATAATTTTTGCACTGCAAATTACCGAGAGACAGTCGAGCGCCGTAAGGCAGAGGCGGACATAGGCGAGAAAACCGACAGACGGCAGTTGACTGGCCAAGCGAACGGTGGGAGCGAGCAGAAGGCGTAGAAAAGGAGTGCTGAAAGTGGATGAGGAAATGGGATAACTAAATTTATATTTTTACATAAATATGCATGTTCATATACATAAACTATTTATAAAGGGTGATTTTTTTTGGTCGCCAAGGACTAAAGTTGTCTGCGAAATGAGTTATCCAAGTAAACACTTGCATTTCTCGTTTTTGTGCTGTTTGTTGCTCAGGCGAATTATTCGCAAAGACTCACAACTGAACAATGAGGTCATAAAAATTTAGTTGTGAACTTCGTGTTTTTGGTCAGACTACGTAATTTCAGAAGTTAAGTTTGGCAAAATGCCTAGCGTCATTATAGCGCAAAATCGATGGCAGAAAGGTCTAGAATCCACAAGCCATTGATACAATTTCTTTACTGATGGGTCAAAAAGGCGAAAGAAGTAGGAGCGGCTGGCTTTTGTCTGCAAATTGATCTCCAAAAGTTTTTCAGACTCCCTAATTACTGTAGTATATTTCAAGCTGCAATCTATGTCGCAACAAAAACAGCTGAATTAACTCTGGAGTTAACTCCTCTTAATACTCGGACAAACATTTTCATTGACAGCCAAGCGGCTATTAAAGGAATTATGGCTCCTTGGACTAACTCGGAATGTGTTCATACGAGGTGTGGATACGAGGACACTCAGGAATAGAAGAAAATGAGAGAGCTGATCATCTCGCTTGCCGAGATTGAGTACTCCAGACATATACCCATCACTCTCCTATCTGAAAACAGCACTGAATGAGGAACTAGCTCGAGAAACCCAGTCGATATGGGAACTCTCAATTTTGCTAAAATTTTGCTAAGGACTTGAAATACGAAAAGTGCTATTTTATTACTCTCTAGAAAAGACTGCAAAATATTGGTTGGAGTACCGGCGGGATTCTATCTCACCCCACATCACGCAGCCAAAATGGGTTTAGTCAAGAGCGATGCGTGTAACACAGGTAACGTAGTGAATACTAGGTGTACTTTGGACAACCTACTTTACCACTGCCTGGCTCCTTGTAGGACTTATGAAATGTGCCTGGGATCAACATATTTTTCATCCTTGAAGTATATTGCTGCCGAACGACTGAACGGCTTATTAAAACTCACGAAGCCGCGCATTAATTATTACATAAAAAAATATCTTCGACTCCAAATACCTAACACTGGTAACACAATGGCCCCTAGAGGTCCATGTGAGGTACGCAAGAAAGTCCCTATGTCCGCTGAGAATCTGGGTTAGATGAAAATCTGTTTCGCACATAATTTGATCTCCCCGAAATGCCATAGCGAGGATGAAAAAGCAGAACACGTGGCTTTTCACTGCCCTGGATTTTACGAAGAGCGCTCCGAGCTCGCAATTGCCCTCGGCGTTATCTCCACGTCAGATAACCTGGTAAAGAAAATGCTGAACTCAAAAGAGAAATGGTAAGTAGTAAAAAAGTTCGCAGCAAGGAGTGTAGTAGAACTCTTCGAAACATAGAATGTAACGCAAGACGGAGGCAAGGCGAATGCGACCGAGCTAGAACATCCAACAGATGTGCCATCCAAAGAAGCCATGTTGAAGCAGATCACTTATGGGGATGACTGTATTCACGAACAGACGACAAGCGCGAGCGACTGAGATAAGCCTCAAGATGAATCCAAACAGATGACAAGTCGATATCGAGCAACGATATTGCAACTTTCCGATGTTCCATTGGTCACAAAGTTTTAATGGAGGCTATTGATAGCGTATAACCCCATACGTAACGAGGAGAGGAACCTGAACGCAGCTACTTGGTGTGTTTAAAAAACACAAACTGGAGCCGCCCAGCTTGATGAAATGCTTTTAGCAGTCCAGGATGGAATCAGCAGAGAGGAGGAATGTTGTAGTGCTTAGTGGGAGCCGCATACCCACATACCACTGGTGTGACGGCACCTCCGATGAAGTTTCTGACATTTTCGATTTTAATCTCCTTTGTAAAAACTAAAAGAAGGCGGTCTATGTGAGATCTTCTTACAGATCAGTACTAGCTAACCTAATTAGAATTTTCACAATTTTTTTGAGTATGCACTTTTATAGCCAACTGAATATTAGTTGAAATGAAAGCGAATGTAGGTTTCAAGTAACTGGAAAACATCGTAGATTTTTAACGATTTTTTCGCTAAGATATCTTCCATACAACGTAAATGCTCGTTTTTTTGTATAGAGGAAAAAGCCTTCTATATAAAAAATGGTTAAAAATCAAAAGTATTTTGTAATCACTAGAAGTTTGGACTTTGTCATAATAGAATTCCATAGACTATAAAAACTGATACAAGTGGAAAAGTTTTGTACAAAGTGTGAAACTTTGCCTTCTCTCATTGGGTGATTTGGCTGAAAATTTGCTGGAAACTGAACAAAAATTTTGCTGTGGTATTATCTTAACCGAAGAGGATTGTTTTTGGCGTACTTCTTCTTCATCTTGATTGGCGCTATAATGCTTATGCAATTTTGGCAGAGTTTAACAAAGCACGCCAGTCGTTTCTTTCTCGTGTTAACCGGCGCCACTTGGACACACCAAGTGAAGCCAAGTCATTCTCCACCTGATCTTTTCGACGTAAAGAAGGCTTTCCTCTTCCTCTGCTACTACCAGCTGGTACCGCATCGAATACTTTCAGAGGCGGAGCGTTTGTTTCCATTCAGGCGACATGACGCAGCCAACTGGAGCTGCTGGATCTTTATGCGATGCGCTATGTCTGTGTCGACGTAAAGCTCATTCAGCTTATTGTTCCATCACCTGCGATACTCACCGTCACCAACGGGAAAAGATCCAAAAATCTTGCGCAGAATCTGTCTGTCAAACATTTCAAGGGACGCGGCATCGGATCCCAGCTTCTGCGAAATACGATAGATCGGGCCTGATGAAGTCTTATAAAGTCTTAGTTTTGTTCGTTGAGAGAGTACTTTACTACTCAATTGGCTACTTAATCCAAAGTATTAATGCTGGTTATAAACGAAGATTCTTCTATGGACACCTGGAACGTTTTTGGCATATCGGGTATAGGAGTTTCGGAGTTATTTGTGGCCATCGTTTGAAGAACACCGAACGTAATAGTCAAGGTATAGAGAGCTTCTCAAGAGAATACAGGGAAAATGGTCAGCTTCGGAGCTTCATAAAAAATGCTGTAGGAGCTCTAAGAATGAGAGAGCTCTTCGACTTCGAATGAAACTCGCTTCGAAGAAGGCGCTTCAGTTATTGAGGTCAGTATTCCAGGTCTTCGTTACAGTATTTCAGGAAGGACTGATGGTTTTTTTTTGGCGGTGAGGTAGGATTAAAAATGTGTTCGCACCATACAGTAACCATCGTTACACTCCGTCTCTCTCTCTCTCTCTCTCTTTCTCCCTCCTCTTCTCTTGGATGGATTTTTTCTTCAGCCACGAAACTGCTTCTGCATTTTTTGTGGTAGAGGCCAAAGACTGATCTCTAGATAGAGATAAGAGCGGCATTAGGATATAGGATAGGATAGGATTAGGATTTATGATCCCACTCCGTGAAATCTTTGCAAAAACGATGCTTGCCGAATGGATTGTTCGCATATTTTTTTTTTTCAAAAACCAGCTTTATGCCTGTAAAATAGCACCCGCTACAAATGTATGTATGTTTGCGCTAGTGGAGGCGTTGTGGATAGTTTAATGTACAGCAATTAAGCAGACATCCCTGTGTGTACTACTACTTTAATATCAGCCACCTTCGGCGTGGACTGCCGTCACACCCCAAAGCCAATGTGTGGATGCCGCAAGACAAAAAAAAAACAAACAAAAAAAAAAAAATGGACCAACAAACTATAATTGTGGCTATTAAGTAAAATTTTCAAAGTGACAGTCATAAATTTTTGAACAGGCCCTAGAACAAGGAAGGTTGGCGAAATTCACTGCATACAAACATTTGGCGGCCAGGATGGGCAGCTTACAAGTGAAAAAAGTGCCACTAGAGCTTTTAGTTTGGAAATTATGATAAATAGCTGTGAAAGTGTACATTAATGGTAATTAAAAAAATATTAGCGGCACTAGGGTCACCTTCGATAGAGGCTTAGAAAATTGTTGATTATTAAATAAAAAAGTAGGAACACAAATTTTCAGCAGGCGTTGCTAAACTGCTAGTTGATGGCTGATTCTGGTTGGCTGGGGTTTGAAGTGTCCATGCCATTTGTGGATAATTAATCATCAACGAATTATGTTTCTTGCTTTTTTGTTAATTTATTACCCTTTGCTGCTAACCTTTATTTCCCTCTTTGCCTGCGCTCTTGTACCAGCTTCAAGTGCAGCTGTTTGTTTAACTTCATTTAATTTTTTGCTGGGAAAAATTCTCAAAAAATGGCACCTGATCAACGCTGGTAAGTGCGCCTCACTCAACGTATGTGCTTCTGTTTGATTTGCACACTCACACAACTCCAGACATGTGGAGTACAGCGCTCGAGTCATCAACATTTGCTTTGCTTTCATCATTGCAATTAACATATTTAACCGCATCGCTTGTCACTTGGCTTTGTTTATAATTCAGCGTAAAGAACATAAGAAAAGTTTTTGCGTCTTTAAGATTTCTGGGAATACGAGTATGCCTGCCTCGGTGTTTGCGGTATAATGTTTGAATTTATCCACTAATTTTTATGAGTTGTATCGGACTTCTCATTTAATTTAGTTTTAAGTTTTATTTTTGTCGAGTCCCTCTCAGATCCGTCAAGTGTGTGCATAAGAGTTTAATTGAGGTCAAATGAGTTTGTATGTCTGACTCATTGATTGCAGACCGCAGGAAGTGTGCGTATATGTTTTTGTAATTATGCGTATGTATTAGGGTGGGCATTAAATTTGGTCCTTGAAAGTGGAAATGTTACTATAAACTAGGTAATTATTATATACAGGGTCCGGCATTCGAAGTGTAACCAACTTCTGACCGCTGTCTGTTAGTTGGCTAAATTACAGCCCAGAGTATTCTTTATAAGTTCGCAGAAGCATTTTGCCGAGAGTAAACGCGAAAAAAGAAAAGCAGTAATGTATTTCAAAAGTAATAGTGTGATTGCATTATAATATATTTGACTGAAAAATCACAACCAGCGATAGTTCTTGAGCTCGAGCACCTTAAAGTAAATAAAGTTTTTGTTTATCGAAGAATACTGGTAACATCGCGAAACGTCATGGAGCTGGTGAAATGATTCAAACATGAAGAAGCGACTTGAGCGAAATCTCCGACGAAGTGCCAATCAAATGGCGAAAAAACTGAAAATATCTGACCCTAGCATCCGCCGCATACTGAAAAATGATCTCAAAGTCAAGCCAGCAACAATTCAAATTTGAGAGAGCGGAGCAGTTGCTTCTCTTGACCGAAAGCGGTAAATTTCCGAACATTTTGTTTTCTAACGAGACAATTTTTCTAATTGAGCAAATCGTAAACTCCCAAACCGGAAGGGTTTATTTGATTGACCGTTCATACGAATAATTTTAATCGAGTCTGGCGTCAAGGTAAATGGGAAATATTATCGAAAAAGTATTCTGGAACTTGCTTTGAAGCCGTGGGCAGACAAACATTTCAACTATTTTCCATTCAATTACAGTGAAACCTCCTTTAGGCGGACACTCACCGTCATTCAACTTTTGTCCGCCCAAAAGAGGTGTTCGTTCAAGAAAGCGCTATTTATTCAGATACTTGAGCCTTGGTATAGAGAAAAATGTCCGTCCAAGGAAAGTGCCCGTCTAATGGAGGTGCCCGTTGAGCGAGATTACACTTTATTTACAATTAAGAGTTACAAGTGCGTTAAGAGTTAGGTGGAAACGCCATACGCAGCTAATTCTAATTAAAACTGTCTTGATTCTTTGGCCCACATTTTGTCTAAGACGCATATTCCAACCTCTGCTTTACTATTAATTTAAATATTTTATTTAAAATCAGATGGCAACGCCGTTTAAAAATATTATTTATATTAACGCCGATTTATTATATTCATATATTCTTATTGCATTTGGTGGGATCAGGTCGGCGTCGTATATTTTGAGCTGCTCCAACCGGGCGAAACAATCACGGGGGATCGTTACCGACTGCAATTGATGCGTTTAAGCCGGGCATTGAAAGAAAAACGGCCGGAAACGGTAAAAAGGCACGACAAGGTTATTTTGCAACATGACAACGCTCGGCCGCATGTTGCTCAACCTGTCAAAAAATACCTTGGAACGCTTGGCTGGGAAGTGTTACCCCACCCGCCGTATAGTCCAGACATAGCTCCCTCCGATTATCATTTGTTCCGGCATATGAGTCTCGATTTGGCGGACCAGCGGTTCTCCTCGTACGAGGCTACCAAAATATGGGTTGAGTCATGGATAGCCAAGCAGCGGCCAGAATTTTGGAGAAACGGCATCCGGAAATTGCCCGAAAGATGGGCGAAAGTTGTAGCTAGCGATGGCCAAAACTTCAAATGAAATATTTTGTACCGTTTTTTCACAATAAAGCCCCAAATCTTCGAAAAAAACCTTTAAAACTAATTCAACCTCCGAATATATATTCTTTACAATTAATAGGTTTTTGTAATCGATTTCTTAATTTTCAAAACCAAATAGGTGGCAACATTAGCTAGAAATATTTTTTAATGATTTTTTTAACATTCTTTTTTTAACATCTGTTTTAGTGCTCAAATGGTATTCATATTAAGTTGCTCTTTTCGCCATATATGTACAATCATGTGGCAACATCATATAAAAATATTTTTTCAATAAAGTTTGTTCAAACATCTTTCATTTGGTACCAATTTCGTAGTATTCAAGTAAAATTTGCAATAAGCTGTTTTTTTGAAATAAAATTCAGGTGGCAACGCTATAAAAATTTTTTACTTCAAAATATTTGCCTTTATACCCATGTTGTCATCAATATTCTCGGCATGCGCTAACAATTGTACGCTCTCATAGAAAATTCTGCCTGATTACGATCTTTTCCAGCATCAGGTTAAAGAAGTCACACGACAGCGGGTCACCTCGTCTGAAACCTCGTTTGGTATCAAACAGCTCGCAGAGGTCCTTCTCACTTCCGATGGCGTTCCAAGTATTAAGCAACGTTATTTTGTATAGCTATTTTGCAGGCAAAGCCAAATTCAGACATCGCGGCTTATAGGTAGGCAACTCCTTTTCGTGTTGTCGCATGCAGCTTTGAAGTCGACGAAAAGATGGTGGAAGTCGATTTTTCGTTCAAGGGCCTTTTCGAACAATTGACATATTGTGAATATATGATTGATGGTGGATTTTCCATGTCTAAGGCCACACTGATAAGGTCCAATCAGTTGGTTGTTGGTGGGCTTCAACTTTTCACACAATACGCTCGCTGAAACTTTACGCGCGATATTTAGAAGACTACCCTTCTTATGGATTCAGCAGACTACACTTAAATTCCAATTGGCAGGCATAAATTGAATTTGAATTGGACAAGGAGCACCAAGAGATTCGGTGGCTCCTAAAACACTCAGGCTAAAAATCCTATTGCATTTAGAGCTCTGGAAAGAGGGTAGATAGTCAAGGAGGAAAGGAGAAAAGTATGGGAGAAAGAGATAAGAAAGAATAGAGACAGAGACAGAGGTAGTTAATCCTGTGAGAAATTCGATTCTTTGGTAAATCTTGAAATATCATCCAGTTTGAGAGAACGAATTTTACTCATTCTCCCGACATCGGAACCCGAAACTCGTAGTCTTGCTCTAGCAAAGGCAGGACACTCACAGAGAAAGTGCCCAGTGCTATTCGCCTCCTCCAAGCAAGACAGGCACATTGGGTGCTCGATGGTGGTCATATGCTGACCCCACGGGTTGTGTCCTTTAATAATACCGCCCATCAATCGAACGTCTTTCTTTCCAAATTTTTGTAGAAAGTTTGACAGTTTTCTGTTCGGATTTGTCACAAAACACTTTGCAGTTCTGCAGTTCTTGCCATTGCTCTTTATATCATGGTAGGGTAGCGGAACGCCAGTCCCATCGTCAACGATTGGGATATCGGGATCTTCACATTCTCTGTGACATGCGCAGCTGTTACTATTTATCAAGTTCGAGAAGTGTTCTCTCCATAGTTTAAGTATGCTCTGGATGTCAGTCACCAGCTCGCCGTCTTTGTTCTTACGGAAAAACGCCCCGGTCTTGAAACCTTCTATAACTTGCCACCCTTTCTGGTAGGATTTTCGCGCGTTGTTCCTTTTGGCCAGCACCTTCCGCATCTCCTCGTACTCACTTATTTCGGCCTCTCGTTACTTCCTTCTGATTATTTGCTCTCTTTCTTTTTCAGTTTCCAGTAGCGATGCCACATGGCTCACGTTGCGCCCGATCGCAGTGTGGCCCCAGAGGCAGCATGACATTTCGCGTCGTGCCAATTGTTTTTTCGATCTCGCCG
This sequence comes from Anastrepha obliqua, assembly GCF_027943255.1. NCBI lineage: Eukaryota > Metazoa > Arthropoda > Insecta > Diptera > Tephritidae > Anastrepha > Anastrepha obliqua. Next base: position 23,272,001 of record NC_072893.1, on the reverse strand, counting down.
AAATCCTACTTCTTCTGCGGTGGCGGTACGCAAAGAACGAAAAATGCTACTGCACCTATTTACGTGCAATTTTGGTTTCGTCGATTGCGTTCAGGCTTTTTTGATGTTAAAGAAGAAGTCGAAAATGTCGATAAAATCACACGAATAATCGAAGTTGTCTGGCATTTTAGTAGTCGCAGCATCCCCATAAAGCAGTCTTAAACCATGAGCGCAAAAATAATGGATTTCTTTCTGAAGATTAAGTGCCATACCTGCCTCGTACGCCCATAGCGCCAGTGCGTCTAGCACGTCTACTAAAATTACTAAATTACAAAAGCCAGCGAGTTGAGATAAAAAAAACGTGTCATTGAGTTGTAAAGAGGTTCAATTCTACACCTCAGCTTTAGTTTCGTTCTGTACTACAGAAATTGAATAGCTTTGGTGCTTGGTTTTTTTCTACTTTTTTTGCTGCCGATATACAAAAAATTCTTGCATGCACGTGAGAAAAAGTGGAAAAAGTGATCACTCATCGCTAAGCGAATGAATGCCCGCTTAACAACATTTGCCTAAGCATTAACCATTTGTGGAAATACCTTACAGTCTTTATTTTACGTAAATAAGTGAAAAAATATGGCGCAATTGTCACGTAGTGGAATTCTATCAGCAAATAAAACATGCAAATATATAAGAAAATAATGTAAAAAAAAATAAATAAATGAAATAAAAAAATTTAAAAAATATATAAAAATAAAATGAAAAAAAAAGAAAATAAATAAAATAAAAGAATTAAAAAAATATAAGAGAATATAAAAAAATAAAATCAAAAAAAAAAAATAAAATAAAAATAAATGAAATAAAAAAATTATAAAAAAATTAAAAAAAACTAAAATGAAAAAGAAAATAAATAAATAAAATCAAAAAATTAAAAAAATATAAAAAACTAAAATGTATAGAAAAACAAAATTAAAAAAATATAATAAAAGCAAAATAAAATTTAAAATATATAAAAAAATAAAATTAAAAAAATAAAAAAAGTAAAAAGAAGAAAAATATGAAAAAAAATTAAAAAATAAAAAACAATAAAACAAATAAAAATACAAAAAAATTAATAAAATATTTCTATATTTCTACTATCAGCAAATAAAACATACAAATATATAAAAAATAAAATGAAAAGAAGAAAAATAAAATAAAAGAATTAAAAAAATATAAAAAAATAAAATGAAAAAAAGGAAATAAATGAAATAAAATAATTAAAAAGTACTCTCGAACCTGAAAATCGAATCTCTCATCAAATTCTCGAAACGAATTAATATCTTTGACCAAAATCTACAATAAAAATCTCGGTTAGGTGGGGAAATCATATAACATAATGAGCTCTAGGGCAACACAACGGACCCAACTTGCGGTCTATGTGGCACTCCGATGCGGGGTCACCCTTAAACCAAACAACCAACCAACCAACCAAATAATTAAAAAAATGTAAGAGAATATGAAAAAATAAAATGAAAAAAAAAAAAAATAAAATTAAAAAATTTAAAAAATATAAAAAAATAAAATGCATAAAAAAAGAAAATTAAACATACATATAAAAAAAATAAAGCAAAAATAAAATTAAAAAAATATAAAAAAGTAAAAAAAAGAAAAATGTGATAAAATAAAATTAAAAAATAAAAAAATAAAAAAAAAATAAAAATACAAAAATACAGAAAAATTACTAAAATATTCTCTTAGCAACTACATGCATCTTGTGCACATATTTCCTATGTTTTTTTTTTATATTTCTTATTTATTTTATGTTTTCTTATTTATTTTATTACCCACATTTCACATTTGAAGCATTTCATTTATTTAATGCCGCAGAAATATTACAACAAATTATTGCAACAACGTGGAAGAAAACTAGCAAATATTCATGACTTACTGGAAATCGGCAAAGTGAGCGCTGCCGTTGAAGGTCGGCTGCGAAGAAATACTGCGAAAGAAACAGTTGTTTCACAATAGTTTTGCGCAAAATGTTTAGAATGAAGAGAATCTGTTTTTTATGCCAATTACGCAAGGAATTTGCAATTATCACATTTATGTGGCTGCTGTTTATTTACTGTTATATTTTCGCACTTGTAATTGAAATTAAATTTTATGACTCCTTGAAATGGTTAGTAATTTGTTTACAACTATGTACGTGTGTGTATGCGTGTATGTATGTATGTATGTGCGTATGCATGTATGTATGTGTGTATATGTATGTATTAATGTATGTATGTATGTATGTATGTATGCATGCATGTATTTAATTGTATTTACGTGTGCATTCTATTAAATTTCCGGCAAGGTCGCTGATAATAGCTCTCAAGTGGAGTTAGTCTATTGACCGAAAGGCTGATAAGTTAAAGTAGCTGCGAAACTGATAACACATTGTGCAGTATATTTATTTACTCTTTTTATATCTATGTATATACGAGTATGCACACTCACACGTACATATGTATGCGTGAACGAGAAGCAAACTTGTGAATCAAATTCAATTTATTTGCACTGTGATAAAAATCAGGCGATACACTTTAAGCAAATACTACGGGGTACACAAGCGGCTTGTAAGCAATTGATGTGTATGTAAGTATGTATGTATGTAGCTGCATGTTTGCGACTTTTTTGGTTTTGAAGAGATTTCATTTACTTTTATTATTACTTATTTTGTGTAATTTTATATTTCGGTAGATGATTTCATCTTTTGCCAAAAGCGATAAGATTAGTTTAGAAAAAAAAGTATATTGGTTACTTTTTTGCACTACTTTCAGTTACGCGACGCGTTGTTTGTTGACTCATAGCGTTTCGTATGCGAAGACAGTTTTTGTTTTTATTAAAAATATTGTATTAAAAAATACGAAATTTTCCAATTAAATAGAAAGTTCACAACGCCTACGCGCTATAGAAATATTTTAATTTACTGGTTTTTCCAGAGTATTGTTCTTAACCACAAAACCGTCGCAGTTACGCATAAAATAATTGTTGCATTTGCGCGCTATTTTTATATTTATTGGAAGTTAGTCATTTTCTTCGTTGTAAGTGGCTTTTATAAAAATTTTTGATGACTACAATCAATACGCCTTTGAACTGTAATTCAGCCCTTGCCAAATTTGTTGCATTTTGCGTGAGAAAAGGTGAGTAATATGAGCGGCTGCCGTTGCTGAGAGAGTTCATGCAATTCTTGTTGTTGGCATGATATATGAAATTACAGGGTCCGGCACTCGAAGTGTAACCAACTTCAGTCCGGGCACAGGAATCAGTTACCTGTGACAGTCCCAAGTATTGTTTACAAGCTCGCGAAGACATTTTGCCGAGTGTAAAAGCGAAAAAAGAAAAGCAGTAATGGATTTCAAACGTAAAAGTGGGATTGCATTATATTTGGCTGGAAAATCACAAGCAGCGATTGTTCGTGAGCTCTTAAGTAAATAAAGTTTTTGTTTATCGCACCATTACTCGCTGGTAGCATCGCGAAACGTCATGGAGGTGGTCATCAAAATACTGCAACGTCACGTGAAATGGTTCAGAAAGGGAAGAAGCGACTTGAGCGAAATTCCCCAACGCAGTGCCAATCAAATGGCGAAAAAACTGAAAATATCTGACCGTAGCCTCCGTCACATACTGAAAAATGATCTCAAAGTTAAGCAATACAAGATCCAAAGCGCGTATGGTCTCACACAAAAGCAGCAACAAGTCAGACTTGAGAGAGGAAAAAAATTGCTTCGCTTGGCCGAAAGCGGTAAATTTCCGAATATTGTGTTTGCTGACGAGAAAAGTTTTCAAATAGAGGAACTCGTAAACTCTCAAAACGATAGGATTTATTTGACTGATCATTCATACGAGAATTCGAGTCATCGATTGGCCACCAGCAGGCAGCACCCGCCACAGGTAATAGTTTGGGCTGCTGTAACCGCAGATGGGCGCTCTCCAATCGTTTTCAACGAACCTGGCGTCAAGTTAAATGCGAAATACTTGTATTATCGGGAAAGTATTCTGGAGGTTTCTTTTAAGCCGTAGGTAGATAAACCTTTTGGTGGTAGCCCATGGACATTTCAACAGGACTCCGCATGGTCTCACAAAGCAACAACGTTCCGAACTTCATAACGTCCACACAATGGCTTTTGACTCCCTTGGATTATTCTCTTTGTGCCATTTTGGAGAGCGATGTCCGAATTAAAAGATTCAAGAGTCTGGAGGAAAAAACCATTGTCCGCGAGTGGGCCAAAATACCTGCAAATCACATTTGAGCAGCTTGCGATTCGTTTCTGGACCGTCTCCAGGCCAGAGCAAAAGTAAACTGATTCTTAATTTTCAAACTAAATTTATGGGTTTTTTAATTGGTTTCACTTCGAGTGCCGGACCCTGTAAGGTAGCGCCCATCGTAGTACAGTTACTTTGCTATTAGCGAATTTGCTAATATCAGCTGATTTTCGTGGCGTTGGACTGCTGCAATTGATGATCAGTATGACCAGTATATCATATTAACATTTTCATAACTTAATTTTGCATTCTTTTTCTCTGGCCTTGAAGTTTTCAATCCAATCGTTTTGTGAAGATTTTCTTTCTTCCTGACAAAATGGTTTATTGTAGTTAAAATCTGATGCTCACAATTGCATGTAAAATACGTTTTTTTCCAAATTTAGTTCAATAATTCACTCAGTTCTATTAAGTTTGACTTTTGTTATCATCTGGTCACAGTGTCGGCGATTACAATTTCTGTTGGTGTTGGTACGTGGGTTAAGCAGGCCACAGACGGGAAATTTGGTATGGTATTTATTTGTGAGTGAAAAGAAAAAAGAGGAAGAGGAAAAAAGTGATTCAATTTGGGTGTAGGACTGGTTTAACAGGCCTATAATTTTTTTTTAGGGTCGTTTGTTTTTTTTAACTTCATATCTGATGAAGATATTCAGGAAGAACATTTGGCAGCCATACGCCATAATTTCTTGAGGAAGTTGTCTTCTTCAGTTGACATCGGTTCACTTGTTCCATCAGATGATGATGTCATTGAGGGATTATTAAATATTAAAAACACTTTTCATTCGGATGTAGACGGGCTTTCTGTAACTTTGTTTAAAAACTGTCGCTCTTTGGTGCAACCTTTTAAACTAATTTTTAACAAATCTTTGGCTGAAGGAATATTTATCGATGAATGGAAGCTGACTTCAGTCACTCCTATTTTCAAAAGCGGTAATACAGGGTGGGCCATATAGCGTTTGCTTTTTGAACCACCTATTTTTTTGAGAATGGTAACACAAATGACATGTCAAATGTGTTCATAATTTACTTAAAGGTTTGACATTTACGAAATGGGATGCTATACGCTTGAACAAAATTGGGAAATATTGAAAACCTATTTCCAAAGTGGTGAGCCCTCTTCTTCTTTTCTGATTTTCATATCGGTGGCTACGTCAATAAGCAAAATTGTCGGATTTGGGGCTCAGAAAATCCCACACGTTAATGTAGGGAAGCAAATGCATCCACAACGAGTCACTGTTTGGTGCGGTTTTTGGTCTGGCGGCATCATCGGGCCATTTTATTTTTCGAAAATGAGCGAGGAGCCGCGGTTACAGTAAATGGCGAGCATTACCGTGACATGCTCAACGAGTTTTTGTTTCGAAAAATTGAAGAGGATGACATGGACGACATTTGGTTTCAACAGGACGGTGCAACTTGTCACACTGCCAAAGTTACACTCGAACTTTTGGCCACCGTTTTTGAAAACCGAATAATCAACCGAAATTCCGATATCAATTGGCCGCCTCGGAGCTGTGATTTAAGCCCGTTGGACTATTTTTTGTGGGAAGCCGTTAAGGACAAATGCTATGCGAACCATCCAGAGACGATTAATGCTTTAAAATACGAAATCGAAGTTGCCATTCATGAAATTGGAGCCCAAACAATCGAAAATGTGCTTAAAAATTGGGTTGATCGAATGGCCTACTGTAAAGCCAGTCGTGGCAGTTATTTGAATGATATTGTTTTTCATTCATAAATGACAATGTTCAATCTTCAAAATAAAGAAAAAAGTTTGAAAAAATATTGACTAGTTTTTTTTATAGCCTATTCAAAAACCAAATTTTACATGGCCCACCTTATAAAAGCGATATTGCAAATTACAGGCCAATTTTTAAATTATCTGCTGTTTCTAAACTTTTTGAATGTGTTGTTAAAGACAAGTTATATTTTAGAGTTAAACGTCTAATTAGTCCTAGACAGCGTGGTTTTGTAGTTGCAAGATCTACGTTATCTAATTTATCCGTTTTTTCTGAAAATTGCCACGCAGGCTTTCAGAATGGTTTCCAAACTGACGCGATATACACGGATTTCTCTAAAGCCTTTGGTTAAATCTCACATACGATTTTAATAACTAAATTGGCATGGTATGTCTCGGTTTTCATTCAACTTTCCTTGATTGGATTCGATCCTATTTAATAAAGAGATGTGGTACTGTAGTTATCGATGGAGTTTCTTCGAAACAGTACAATGCCACCTCTGATGTATAGTATTTTAGGGTAGTATTTTAGGACCTTTGTTATTAGTTTTGTTTATTAATGATATTTGTTCGTATTTTTCTTTTGCTAATTTTCTTCTCTACGCTGACGATTTAAAAGTGTATGCTGAAATAAGAAATTCTAGTGATTCAGCCGTCCTACAGTCCGAGTTGAATAATTTATTTCCCTAGTGCCTTATGAATCGTCTATTTCTTAATATTAAAAAATGTCATAAAATCTCATTTTCTAAGCTTCAAAACCCGCTCTATACCTTCCATCTTCAATACCTCCTTAACAATGTGTGTAAGTTTGGTTTAATTCGGTGCAAGGACACGGCGGGTCCACGTTTTGGCATATATTTCCAGACCCTAGTTATCAATAGGTATGAAAATTACCCCGTATTGAAGCACTTATCAACAGCTTTCTTTTGATACTCATATTGTACATACACAACCAAAGGTTACCCGGGTCCACGTTTTGACCTATATCTCGAGACCCCAGTCACGGAGCGGCATGAAAAATACTCTGTACTAAAGCATTCACCAACAGCTTCAATTTGATATCCTTATTGTACAAACACATTCTAGGGTCCACGTTTTGGTCTCTATCTCGAGACCCTAGTCACGGATCGGCATGAAAAATACTCTGGACTAAAGCATTCACCAACAGCTTCCATTTGATACCCATATTTTACATACACATCCGAAGGTTACCCGGGTCCACGTTTTGACCTATATCTCGAGCCCTATTTCTAAAATAAAATATAATCCATGTTACTCGTGGATGATGTAGCTTTCGAATGGTGAAAGAATTTTTAAAATCGGTCCAGTAGTTTTTGAGCCTATTCATTACAAACAAACAAAGTTTTCCTCTTTATAATATTAGTATAGATACATATCTTGCTACGTCCAATGTGATAAAAGATTTAGGGGTTTTCCTTGATTCAAAGCTTAATTTTATCACGCACCTAAATTATGCCGTTTCCAATTCTCTTGCTATGCTCACTTTTGTTAGACGTCACTCATCGCACTTGACTGATCCATATACTCTTAGGATATTATAATCTGCGTTTGTTCGGTCCAAATTAGATAATGCTTCTTTTATTTGGAGCCTATGTAAATTGAGTGGAGAGGGTTCAACAAATCTTTGTGCGTTTCGCACTACATTCACTCAATTTCTCAGACCCCAAACCATCATACGACTCACGCTGTCGATTGATTAATCTCTTTCCATTAAGTGACAGAGGTACTTTTCAGGCAGTATCATTTATCTTTGATCTCATTAATGGCAAAATTGACTGCCCGGTCCTTCTAGAAAGAAGGCAGTTTAATGTTTCTTGCAGAAATTTTCGCCGTTGCAAGATTTTTCGCGTTGGTTTTAGTAGGGCATTATATAGTGCCAATGCGCCACTCTCAACTCCTTTGGATTTGAACCTTTTTAGGGCCCAACAAGTATTTCAAATGCAATTAAAAAAATATTTTCTATGTAAGAAATTAAAATAATACCTAGTATATATTTGTTATTTTAGTTTCATAATTATGATATTAATTTCGTTAAAATTCAATTGTAACTTGTATGTATTTTCATCAATTTAATGGTTTCTTATGTTGATAATCTAATTTTACTACACTCTTTAATATTAAATATTGTAAATTTGTATTTTAGTTCTGAATTTATATCTTAAATCTCTGTTCTTATTTTTTTTTAAACATTAATTAATAAATGAATAAAACTTATGGTAAGAGAATTTCTTTAAAAAAAAGGCCGAAAAAACTTTTTTGGTATATTTGAGGTTATGTAAGAAGATAAGGTACTTCCTTTTCAAAAAGATGGTTTCAGTTTCTGCAGTATTATCTGGTACTTTTTTTTGGTGTTTGTAGCTTTAATTCGTATTCACTAAATTCAAATGATTTTTTAAATTTAAATGTTAAGAAGAGTTGAGAAATGAAGATCTACTATACCTGCATGACCCCGAAAGAAGCAAAAAATGGGATTTGCACTTTCAAAACATGAAATCTTATAAGAATCCATAAATTTTCAAAAGCACTTAAATCTACTCAACGTAAGCTTTAAACGCAAGAGTCTCCTTTTTAGCCTTTTTTTAAGTATAAAATTTGTTTTAACTTACAGTTTTGGTAGCTTTAAAAAAAAAAACAAAAAGACCAAACTCAAAAATGTTCGCATTTTGGGTATAAAAAAGCACTAAATTTATTACGAAGAGCAAAGGGTTGGCAACACAGCACAACCACACCAATATGACGTCACGCACTCTGTGATGGGCGCAATCTTGTTTCTATCATTTTTGAGCATATCCCAGAAACTCTCAGGGTTATCCATGTAATTGGCCCGAGAGCTTTATAAGCATTTGGTAGAACGAAAATATGTTTATCGGCATGAAAGCTAAAGTAAGTTGTAATTTTATACCTTTTTAGATATCCGAACTACCAAAAAACATGCAGCGACTTGGGCTCATCGATGATGTCGGATGCAATAAATACTAATGGGCCCAATGCTGATTTAAAATTTATTTGCCATATCTGAATGCCGTAATTTCCATTTATCTACACATAAATCAAATGTAAATTTGTAGCTGATCGATCATTTGCATTGGGCTGATATTTTAGCCGCCGAGATCTTTTGAAAAGCTTTCCCACCGCGACTAGCACATAAATCCCTTCCGATGATGAGAATCACTTTTAATTTCTCCTTCATACGTATTTTATTTATTGCTTTTATCTAAAATGATCCCAAACAGTTTGTATATATTTGGCTGTCACACCGCTACCGAAAGCCGATCGCTGTACTCTTGTTTGTTTGTCGTTGTTGTTGTTGTTGTTTCTGCTTCTGTTTTTATTTTTTACCATTATAATACTCGGTATATGGTGAATATTTCAGTTTCGAATTCCGTCGAAAACATTTCGCTGCATTTGTGACACAGCTGTTGTTGTCTGTTGTTTGCCGTTGCCTGCTGCTGACTGGCCGACGCGTTGCCGCCATTGCTGCTACTTTTAGTTGGCCGCTACTTTGGTTAGCTATACAAATACATATACGGGCACCAGCGCATATGTGTGTGTGCGTGTGTATGTCTGTATGTATGCACGTATATAGCTCCATATCCGCGTCCGCGCCGCCTGGCTGCCTGGCTAAATGGTGCCGCTGTTGTTTGTCGCCATCGGCATCGCCATCGCCAGCGACTCTTGCCGACTGCTGCCGTTGCCATGGCTGTTGAGACGGCAGTTGCTGCTGTCGCGCACATTTTTCAACGTAGTGGAATTCGAAAATTTTTTTACTTTAAAGCAGAAATACATTCCATGCAACATCCGCCGTGTTGAGCTGAGCGGGTCTCGTTGTTGTGTGTGTAGTTGTGAAGCTGTTGGACCGCGGCGGTTACCTCGTTCGCATTGGTTGGATTTGCCAAGCCGTTTGCCGTTTGCCAGCCAAGATGGATTTCGGTACCGCCCGTTGGTTTTTTTGTGAGAGTTGCCTACCGCCAGGCGGGTTTAAAAAACTTACAGTGTTCCGATTCCCACAAAAGTGCGGTTAGAGGAGCGGAAAGGAGTTGAAGTTTGACAAAAACAAAAATTAATTTCTTTGAAAAACAAAGAATCAAAAAAAAAAAAATAAATTAATAAAATAATCAAAAATAATTGGGTATATAATACAAGATTATCTTTTTCCGCCATGACATATTATTTTTTGCCGAAAAAGCTTTAAAAAATTCGACCGCTTCTGGCCCACTTCTTATAGTAGCTACTTGATCGTAAAGCACACATTTTTCTTCAATTTAAAATTTTTTTTTTCAACTCCAGTCATATATGTATGTATGTATATATATCATAAGTTCCCAGCAGGAAATCTTGAAAGAACTAAAAAGTTCCTTAACAACTAAGATAACAGAGTCGAGATGAATTAGCGGGGTTAAAGCAAGCTTTTGAGCGCTTTCGAGGCACTCAAACCCAGTTCAGGGATAGATTCTAGCCTTTCAAAGCTGAGAGCGCCCAAGTAGCATAGTCTAGTTTTCGAGAGAGCCGGAACGTAGCATAGTATAAGGGGCTCCAGGGTTTCTCTTGTACCCAGTAAACGTCGTTAAGGGTTAAATTTAGCTTGTGCTGCAACTAGGCAGTGTCCAGTTAGTATTTAGGTTGGGGAGATATTGGGGAATAAGTTCGTAGCGTTTTTTCCGAAGACTTTTATTTGAAAACAAAGCAATAATCATATCAATAAGTTAATCAATTATATATTCATTGTTGCTGTTGACAACCTCTTCCCACATCTCTACTAATTTGTTGCTGCCGTTCCACCAAAAATCGCCTGGTCTGGTGTCAAAGATGTTGTTGAGCCAGTTTTTAAGTACCTCTTTGTTATCGAACTTAACGCCCTTTATATGGTTTGATGGTTTGACAGGGCGCGAGGAAGACGGTAATCGGACGGTGCAAGGTCCGAAGAATAGAGCGGATGCTGAAAGACCTCCCATTCGAGCTCCTGGAGTGCGGCTTTGACGACTTGTGCAACATGGGACCTGGCGTTGATGTGAAGTAGTATGGTTTGACCACTTCGATCCGGTCTTTTCAGTCGAATAGCCTCATTCATGTGGTGTAGCTGGGCAATGTAGAGCTCCTTGTCGACCGGGGCATTCTTTTCGAGCATTTCCCAGAGCACTATGCCCTCCCAGTCCCATCAAACACAACTGATGATCTTCTTTGGATGGGCTTAACTCTCGACTTTGGCGTATGTCCTGGAGTCACCCAGTCCTTTCTTTGCTTCATATTGATGTATAGGCACCATTTCTCCTCTCTCGTGACGATTCGGTATAAAAAGCGCTGTTTGTGACCGCGTGAAAATATAGTAATAAATCATCAAAATCAAATCTTATCCTATCCAAATATTCTCGCTAAACCGTACAGTCATCCTCCACACTAGAAATTTCTGAAAGGACACATTCATTTTATTTTAAGCCACAGGCGGGAAAAATGGTGTTTCCAATTTGGTATTTCAAAGACCAGATTCTTTCTTTCAGCTGGTCCTAAGATTCGTCTGATGCTTTGTCACTGAGAAATTCAGAGCGGAGCTCAGTTCATATACGTCTGTAGCTACGCTCCTTGTGCCAATTGACCCATTTAGACTAATGGATGACAGAGCTGAAGGCATAAGCAAACTTTATATACAAGAATCTAACAATCAATTTTATTGATAACGTCCACCTGGGCTTGTGTTTTCAAACCTAGCAGCCAGGCAGCTTATCAAAGCAAAAAGCAAGAATCTAAAAAAGAATTTAAGAAAAAAAATAACAGCAGAATTTCTATTTAATGTTTTTAAAATTAAAATTATTTCATGAATGTCACGAAGCAGAAGAACACCAACAACAACAACAACACTAAAATTACCTTAGTGTCAGGGTCGTGTTGCAGCGCAAACTCCTTCAACGATGCCTTGTAGCAAAGTGGCGACAATGACAGCGGCAGCAGTGGCAACGGTCGCTTTGTTATATCTTCAGCGGCGTCAATGACAATTCTTTTGAACGATTTCCCACTTAAATATTTCCTCTTCGCCCCTACTCCTCTAGTTGCCCAAATTTACTTTGCGTATCTTTTCACTTAGTTTTGCCCCTTTAGTGCAACTGTTGCAAGTTATCGCTTTCGCTTTTGTATTTGTTGTATGCAACATTCTTATCCAAGCAGCAAATGCATTTACACCGATTCAGTGTAGTTGTGGCATGGTGCATTCTTCTGAGTAAAAATATTTTGAGTATTCCAAAATGGTTTTTTAAAAAAGATTCATTACTTTGCGTGGATTCTCGATTGGGTAGTGAAGAATTGATAGTAAAGTGGATGCAACGTTTGCCGTCTAAAACATCTGTAGTGTGCACCGGTTGATGGCGAGTACACTTAATAAGGCGCAATGGAAAGGGTTGAGGAAGGCGACGCTCAAAGTTTGTGAAGGCGATGATCTCAGATAAAGGAAGGTACAGTCTTTGGATAGAAGGAATGAAAGGTACAGAGCGGAGCAGAGCTTATTTTTTACTTTGAAATTTGATCTAAAAGGCGGAGGATGGGAAGACGATGAGCTCCGGATCCAAAATCGCAACACCTTTCCATCGGATGCACTACTAGCAACCGTTGGATTGTTCGGTACTGGTTTTGTATTTTTAAAGAGCGTGGCATAGTTTACTTTTTCCTTCGAAATTTGACCTATAGAAGCTTAGAGCTCCGCAGCCAAATCGATCAGATGCACAACTAGCAGCCGCTGAGTTGTTTGATCAGGCTTTTTCTACACAGTGTAGCCTATTTTTGGGCGAGTAGTTATACCAAAATGACAATCTGATGATTGTCGCCGTCCAGAAAAGTACTTGAATTAGGGGAGGGAACGCACTTTTCGTGCTACTCTTTGCTGTCGTCAGTAGTGAAAGGAACTAAGAAAGTGAGGAAAACGAACGCCAAAGCTTTCAAGGCTGGAGCGACTTTCTCGTCAGAAAAAGGTCGGCAACCTGGACACCCATAGCTTACCTTAAGTATGGGAGAAGTTTTTGCCCTACATTGGCTCTGAGGAATGGTCCTGATACCCTTGAGTTTAAAGAGGATGGTGAAGAACCAAACGCAGTTGACGTCCCATTACCTGACTCGAAGGAGCTCGCGCGGCTAAAGAATAAGCAAAATTGTGATAGCTGATGAACAGTTGACTGAGCTATTCATCTATCAAACCATGGTTTCACTACTGTCTCTAGAATCTCGTTATATGACGCGGAATTCACCCGAAGTCATTGAGTAAAGAAGTGCAGTGGCATGACATACCCTTTGTTGCTCACAACACCGAAAGCCATAGCTGAAAACATTTTTTTCCTTACTCACTCCGCTCAAGAGCATAGGTCCTCGACAAGACTCGTACTTGGTTCGGGGCTGTTATTTTTGTGCCGTCCCCTTGATGCCAGCATCTGCTAGCACGCGCAACATTGACCTTCTTTAACCGACTGGGACCTCTGCTCCCTTGCCAGTGCCATTTGTTATATCTGCGTTTGGTCTTTTGGTCTTGGTCGAAATTTTTTTGTGTGAAAAAAACCATAACATTTCAGGCGGTATGGGGTGTTTAATTTTGTTTAGAAGTCGTTTTGAGCGTATAACTCGCTGTTCTCGTGATGGCTCCGACATGAGCTGTCTTTTGACGTGGGATTTATACCGCAGATGGTCATGGACAACTCGATGGATAAGACTTTTCTCTCCTCCGCTACATCAACAGTACTGGATGGCTGTAGACGGTTTTTTCTCTTCCCTAAATCCTTTTACAGGTAGTGGTCCACATTCTGGTATTAAAACGGCACGTAAGTGCTACTTGGGGTACTCTTGCCATCTTACCTATCTACCTACTTGATGCTTCCAGTTCACGGCGAATTTATGAACGAATAAATGGGCGCACTTAAGAAAGTTAGAGATTTCTAAATCGGTGTGATTTGCAGAAAAAGCGACGATAACTGCCTGATTTTTCATATCTTGAGTTAAGTTGTTGTCCTCCAGGCCTTATCTGAAAATAAGCAAAAATAAAAATAATGGTTTCGGGAAGGCACCCTGTATGTAAGGGCAATGATAATGGTTGCACGGAGTAGGCTAAGCCCTTTATGCACTGCGACCGGAGTGATCTATTGCCCGCCTTAATTTTAATTACTTCGTATTGCGACGAATCGAACCAGCTCCTTTGCATTTGTATGCCTTCTTCTTCTAGTAGATAAGTGCCTAGGATTCTGTGTCTCCTGTGACCCAATGCTCCACAAGTGGTGATTAAGTGCCCATGGACACCTCTTCAGCTCCAGTCTATCTAGACCTACTGTACTGTACTGTAATTGCAGGTAAATTGGTCGGCACGTGCTCCACAGAGTAACCTGAGGCACTTTTTTGTCTAGAGTTAGAGCAGATTTTGCTCTGTTGGTATTAAAGTTCAGGAATTTTTGGAGTCATTCAGGCCGTTAGAGCAGATTTTGCTCTGTTGGTATTAGAGTTCAGGAACTTTTTCTAATGATTCAAATCATTTCTGCCATTCCGGACTTTCCTGGTTTTTATTTGGATCCATTTCTGTTTTCCTGTTTACCACTTTCGCACCTTTTTTGTCATGAAAGTCTACCTTCTCGTTTCCTTCGGGTCTCTCATTTCTTGGTACCCAAATCAGGAAGACCTGATTAAGATTCGCTAGTGTGTTGAGTGCATTGATCCACTCTATAGGAGATTTCAAATTAAACCTAAAGTTACTTAAGACTTTGAGGACTGTTTGACTGTCCGAAAGTGTTTTAATTTTTACTTTTTCGAACCATCTCCATTGAGCTGCATCATTGTACACGCTCGCTAGATCCGCGCAGAACTTCTTCCATTCATAATCTCTCAAGGGAGGAGTGGCGGTGTGTAACATTTGGAGGCAGGGCATGGCAAAAATGTGTGCGGATGGCTCGAAGTTGGTTGGAAAAGTTGGTGGGGGAGTATTTTGCCAGGAGCTTCCCATCAAGCTCCAGTTTCGGCTTCCGGATCACTGTAGTGTTTTCCAAACGGAAGTAGCCGAAACGAAGGAAGCACTGGATTGGTTGCTTACTTCTGTAATTACTGTAAAGAGTGTAAATATCTACTCCGACAGCCAACCGGCAATTATAACCTTGGAATCGTTGTTTGTGCACTCGAAATTATTTAGGGAATGGCTGACTTCTCTCTCTATTGCAACCGAATACTTCGATATCCGGCTTATTTGGGTTCCCGGACACAGCGGCATAGAGGGACTCTGATGGGCTGATGAGCTGGCTATGCAGAGGGCCCTGGCGACGTTTTCATCGCAAAATGAGGGGTTTGGAGTACATTTCAGAACCTGTGGTCTGCTCCTGGAAATATGGGCCTCGCATCAACTCAGCGAGCGCTAAGCTAGTCGGAGGCACTCGGGAGAACTTATAACACTAACAAAGCCCAGTTATTGAATTTGGTAGGTATCCTCACCGGACCATGTCCGTTAGGTGTTCATTTCTTTCTGCAGAAACTGTATTGAGGGCGAGGTGGAATCATCTCAACACTTTCCTCTGCCCTGCTCTTGTCGGGCAAAAGTTTAGACATCTGCGAAATCCTTCTTGCCCCGGAATGTTCGGGGGCGCTCGAGGCAAGCTCTAAGGCTAACAAAACTGCAGGTCTCGAATTTAGTGGACATTCTTACCGGACTTTGTCCACTAGATGTTCATGAGGTAAGACTTGCGATTGCCTCAAGCTCGTTCAGCAGAAGCTGCCTGGTGGACGTGGTGAAATCATCTCAGCACCTTCTTCTCCTACAAAAGTGTATCGACGAACTACAGTCACGCACCTTCTTTAGCACAGTAAAAAAAGTGGTGCAATGAACTTTCTGGCGCGAGCGCTGGGCTAGTGCGCAAACATGCAAACTAGCGAGATCTCTTTGGCCACGGGTAGTTCGGGGGCGTTCGAGGGAAACTCTAAGGCTAACAAAGCCGCAGCTCTAGAGTTTGGTAGCTATCCTTACCGCACGTTGTCCGTTAGGTGTTCATGCGGTAAGACTTGGGATTGCCTCAAGTCCTTTCTGCAAAAGCTGTCTAGAGGATGAAGTGGAATCATCTCAACACCTTCTTCTCAGCTGCCTTGCTCTCGTAGTGAAAAGGTTTAGACATCTGCCTCTCACTTAAAAGCGCTTCTATGCCAGCAGTTGGGGTAGTTCTCATAGCTCCTGCTATGCTTGTTGTTGAAGTGGTTGAGTATTTTCACTGAACTAATCTTAATTAGTGATCAGTACCGTTTTACTACCACTATACTCGTGTGATGATGTTTTTTTTTGTTTTTTTTTTTGTTTGTTTGTTCTAAGTCGCATCCATTTAGTGAGGTCCAAGTATAGCAGCAAATTCTTCTGGATGTCTGAGATCTCATTAATTGGCTGCAAGAAAGGCTTACCGAAGGAGCGGAGTTGTGCCCTAGCTAGCCCTGGACATTCACATAAGTAGTGGAAAAGACTTTCCTTCGCTCCTTCCGCTTGACAGCTCCTGCAGAAGGGTAGGTTGAGTCTAGCTGCATGATCCCCTACTTTCCAATGGCCTGTAAGGGTTGCAGTGATGCGTGAGATGTTTGGCCGAGAACATCCTAACAGATCATTTGTCCTTCGGATTTTGTATGACGGCCATGTGTTTTTTGTTGTAATACATGTAGTTAGTTGCTTCCATCTTCTTTCGGCTAAAGCATGATAGTCTGAAGCAATGGATGCTTTTAATGTGTTGACTGGGGTGGAGACGGCCACCGCCTCTGCTAAGTCTAGAGTCGAACCTTTTCTTGCTAGCTCATCCGCTATCTCATTACCCCGTATGTTCCTATGACCGAGAACCTATATCACAGTAATTTCAAGCCAATGACTAAGTAATTCTAGTTCCTCTCTACACTGTTAAAGTAGTTTGGATGAAATGCAGTTGGAGTCTAGGGCCTTGATAGCTGCTTGACTGTCTGAGAAAATAGCTACTCTTGCACCAACTTCCTTGTAGAGTTTTAGTGATTTGCATGCTTCTTTGATCGCAAAGAGTTGTGCCTGGAACACGCTTATGCTTAGGCACGGCAGCCTTTGTAGTCTGCACAATTTTCAAATAGCTGAAATTTGATTGGTTTTTGGTCACCACACCAGCATCCCATGTAGGAGGATGGACCTTACCGTTTCACTGTAGAAGGTAATTCTTTCATGCCTTACAACCTCTATATTCTTCTTCTTTTTTCATAGCGTAAAAGCTTCCTTCAAAATGCTCCTCTATATTGAATACTGTGAATTAGCTTCATATTCTGAATGTGATGACAAATTTTATGAGTTGTGTTGTTCTAATACTTGATGAAGGTTACATGAAAACAGGTGGTCTTAAACTTTTGCGGCAGGCTGTACGTATCCACGGCATTCTCAGAATTTTTCTTCATGTGCACTTATGAATTAAAATTTTATGTAGGTCAATTATAAAATCACAAACTCTATGGAGTGAGTTCGCTTACTTAAATTTTGTAATTAACAAACTCGCATTTTAATGCAATCGAACTTTTGTAACCGAGTTTCGACTTGATTGCTCACTGTTTTGTGTTTTAAATTTATTTTTTTTTGTTAATATTATTCCACATACAACCTTTAATTTAATAGTGATGTATGTATATATATATGTATGTATCTATGTATGTATGCATGTACATATATGGGTGTATGTGTGTGTGCGTGCGTTTTCCCATATTCTTCATTTTTTATTGGTTTGTAATAACTTCTTGTTTTATTTGCATTGTATGAAAACTCACTTATGAGTAAATGCAACCATGCGTATGTGAATGTATTTGTGTAGTGAATGCACGTAATGTAAGCATTTTTAAACTGATTTCTGATTGCCGCCACACCGTTACTTTTTTCTTTGTTCATTGCTGTTTCAATGGTTGTATTTGTTTGTTGTTGCTTTTGCACTATTGCACTGCTATTGTTGCGCATGCGCATTCGCCACAATCATTTGGTGGCCCCACACTTTTATGTATGAACAAGTAACGATTGCGAATACTTAATCGTGGTTGCGAGTGCACACTTGTGTGTGTGTCTGTGTGTGTGTGGCTTGCGCTTTTGCCACTCATGCAACACTGCACCACTGCAACATTAACCAAAAAAACAGAACAAAAAAAAAAAACACGACCGCAACAGCTGCAAAAGTTCGCATTTTAAATTCAACGAGTTGTTAATTTTTCTATTTTTTTTTTTGTTTTTGCTTATTTAGTTTCAGCAGCTTTTTGTTACTGTTGTTGTATTTGTTTTTTGCTTATTGCGCTATTTGCTTTAGTTCGAATGCATTTAATGTGCTAATTACGGTCAATTAAAGTCGTTAGTGAGGGCCTTTAAGGCGGTACATATCAACTTCTTCGCGGACTTGCCAAGTTACTTACTAAGTACAGTAGGTATGTGCATATGTGTGTATGTGTGTATGTGTATGAGTGAGATGTGTGTGAATAACCCTGTAGCGAAAAGCCAAAGTACTCTGCAAACATTTGAATTCCTCAACTGGTAGTTGATGGATGAAGAAGTTATACTAGTTCGCGAGCGACCAGTTTGGTACTAGTTGCAAAATGATCAATTGGCGGTGTATGCGAAACAAGTACTCATTAAATATTTTAAGACTCAGAAAACATTTCAGTTCACGTATAGGTATTTGTTGGACAAAAGTCATACTAGTCCAATAGTGACTATAATTACACTAGTTCCAAAATGATTAGTTAGTGGTGTATGCGCCACTTAATTAATTAATTGAATATTAATTTAATGGTATAAAATTCAGTAAACATTTCAGTTCACGAATAGGTATTTGTTGGACAAAAGTCATACTAGTCCAATAGTGACCATAATTACACTAGTTGTAAAATGTTCAACTAGAGTGCGACATACATATGTTAATCTAGAGCGAAACATATGTTAATCTAATACTATAAGGCTTAGCAAACATTTTAGTTCCTAAACTGGTGTTGGGTAGAAGAAATTTCACTAGTTCGGGAGTAGTCAGAACTGCACTAGTTGCAAAATGATCAATTGTATGCGCCACTTAATTAATTATAAGACTCAGCAAACATTTCTGTTCACGAAGAGGTATTTGGTGGAAAAAGTCATACTAGTCCAATAGTGACTATATTTACACTAGTTGCAAAATGAGCAATTGGTGGTGTATAGGAAACAAATACTCATTAAATATTATACCACTTAGCAAAATTTTTAGTTTATGAACAGATATTTGATGGAAAAAGTCATACTAGTTCGAGAGCGCCCAGAATGACACTAGTCACAAAAGGTCAAATTGGAGGTATATGTGAAACAAATACTCATTAAATATTATTAGACTCGGCAAACATTTTACTTTATGAACAGACATTTGATGCAAAAAGTCTTACTAGTTCGAGAGCGCCCAAAATGACACTAGTCGCAAAAGGACCAACCAGAGGTGTAATCAAAATAGATATTCTAGTATTACTACAAGACTCAGCAAACATTTTAGTACTTGAACTGCTATTTGATGAAAAAAATCATATTGGTTCGATAGTGACTAGTTGCAAAATGACCAGTTGGAGGTGTAGCTAAAAAAAAGTATTCATCTAATACTATAAATGAGATTGTTGCAAATTTTAGGCACTAACAACATGATGATTAATTGAATATTTTTTTTTTGTCCATTTAAAACAAATCCATTAACTGGTTCAATATTGATGCAAAGGCTTACTAGTTCGTTAAATGGGTTAATATATTATATATATCTTTATATATATATATTCTTATGCATTATATATTCCAAAATTGATAGTCTACAAACTTTTACTTATTACTTCATAGCATTGAAAAAAGATAAAAAAGGGCGAAAAACTTCTGCTGCAAACATAACTGGTAGCAAAGTAGTCTGGAACTACCAGATTGGATTGCAAGGAATTTCAAGATACACGGAGTGTATATTTATAAATAAAAAATAAATAAATATACTTACACGCATACACTTCTGTTAGGGGTTTGGCCGAGCCCCTTCTCCTGTTTGTGGCGTGCATCTTAATGTTGTTTCACAAATGGAGGGACCTACAATTTTAAGCGGTAATGTCTGTTTCAAGCACAGATATTCGAACCCACGCGCTCTCGAATGGTAGAGGTGCAACCAGTTTTGGCGGCCGCTGCACTTGGATAATCGCGCGGCTCTTAAATACTAATTTCCTTTTCGGTGGCGTCTCTAAGCTGTTAAGCCCTAGTTCTGTTATTCTGAACCGCCAAGGACCACAAAAGTGTTGGTTTTTTTTTTTTAAATTTCGGTAGCCCGCAATTGACTTTAAAGTTATGCTCTACTGGACCTGTTTTCTTAGAGTTTAATATAGAATTCGCGTCTACTAGGAACGATGTCGAGAAAACTCATTCCATACAAATTCACCCACCCTAATGTAGCAATGCAAGCAAAAAATTTGATTTCCAAATAGTCTGTAGTTCTTCAAAAATCAAAGAAGAGCTTTGAAGAAAAAAATTGTCTTTTCATGACGAGTGGAATTTACCTATTTTTGCCTGCTTTGAAGGCAAAACACTATTTTTTCTCGTGTTTAATAAATTTTGTAAATATAAAATGAGTGAACAAATGATAAGGTTGCCACATATTTTTAAGTTTTTTTTTTTGATTTTTTTTACATTTGTTTTAATTATTTCTTTTATAAAAATATTTTTTTATCGTATAGCAGATACCACATATATAAATCCAAGTCTCAAACCTCTGCGAAATTTTTAATCATTAATCGAATATCCATCAAAATTCCAGAATTTTTATAAGTATACTCGTAATAATGTGTAAGCTTTAAGTGGCTCAAAATTCTGGTTGATTTCTGATAAGTTTCCTCTTTGACGGTGTGGCGCATTTGCTCATGTAACGAATGCACGAGATATTTTTAATATGGAGAAAATAGCCAACATCTTCCTCTTCTTCTTAATTGGCGCTATAACCGCTTACGCGAGTCGTTTCTCTCTCGTGCTAACCGGCGCCACACACGAAGTGAAGCCAAGTCTTACTCCACCTGATCTATCCAACGCAGAGGAGGCCTTCTTCTTCCTCTGCTTCCACTAGCTGGTACCGCATCGAATACTTTCAGAGCCGGAGTGTTTGTATCCATTCGGACGACATGACCCAGTCAGTGTAGCCGCTGCATCTTTATTCGCTGCGCTATGTCTATGTCGTCGTAAAGCTCGTACAGATCATCGTTCCATCGCCTACGATATTCGCCGTTGCCAACGTGCAAAGGTCTAAAAATCTTCCGCAGAATCTTTCCCTCGAACACTCCAAGCGTCGCTTCATCGAATGTTGTCATCGTCCAAGCTTCTGCGCCATACGTTAGGACGGGCATGATGAGAGTCTTGTAGAGTGTAAGTTTTGTTCGTCGAGAGAGGACTTTACTGCTCAGTTGTCTACTTAGTCCAAAGTAGCACTTGTTGGCAAGAGAGATTCCTCGTTGGTTTTCAAGGCGGACATTGTTATCGGTGTTAATGCTGGTTCCTAAATACACGAAGTTTTTTACAACCTCGAAATTATAACTGTCAACAGTGACGTGGGTGTCGATACGAGAGTGCGCCGACTGTTTGTTTGAAGACAGGAGGTACTTCGTTTTGTCATCGTTCAAATATTCAACATCACCAGGGAAAAATGATCAAAAATCAATGAGATCTTTGAGCAACTACTGATTAAAAAGTTTGATACACCGCTTTGTCTTAGATAGGGAGGTAGGTAGAAGTGATAGTCGGCATCTAAACGAACTCACTTGGGTGGTTGTCAATCCATTGTGATACCACAGTAGCAGTTTTCCTGCTATTCCTTGTTAAACCACTTTGTTTTAAGCACGAACGCATTGATCTGGCTGCCACTTATATTCTTGAAGCTATCAGTATCATTCATGAGCGAAAAGCCAAAGTATATAAACCTAGTGACATTCCACGGAGGACAGTCACAGAGAAATTGACTGACGAATCTTTCTCCTCCTCATTCTTGCAGCTTCTGCAATAGTCGAAATGAGGCATGTTCAATCTTTGAGCATCTTTGTCGACCTAGGAGATCAAAATAACTAACATAGATACGTTTTTCCTTGACCGATTAGGTAGCGCCTTTGATCGCCTGACGTCCCATTTTGGCCAAATTCTTTTTGCTACGTTACATGTCAGACTACCAACCCATCTCGTGTTGGTTGAAGTGACAATTCTGCTTGCACCACGCCGTTTGTAGGTTGAGAGGGTGGTAGTGCCCTTGCCTGCTTTACAATTCCCTGGTATGGCACCATGCCTTGGCACCCATATCAAATGAGAGTTAAGTTAATGAACTAAGAGACGCCTGGTATTTGCGATCCATTATGGAATTACTGGCTACCTCACCAAGAGATTTATTTAATCGTCGCTTGGCTATCGGCGTACATATAGATTTTTTTGAAGGTAGTCATTTGCTTGCCTAACCAGACAGCTACCTCAGTAATGGCTAGAATTTCAGCCTGAAATACGCTACACTGAGAACAGAAAGACGAACCAAATCGTTTAGTTTTGGTATTTTACTTCTTAGAGCAGACGTCGAAACAAACTTTATCGCTTAGCTTTGAGCCAACAGTAAAGAACCATAAGTTGTATATTGTCAACTCCTTCAAGTCTAGCTGGAATTCTAGTGCTAAATAACCTATTAAAGTATGGTTCATTCAAACAATTGTTAACCCTGTTGGATCCAGACCGAATGTTATGGCTGAGAACCCAAAACCTAAATTCATTAGTTGCGGCAAGTTTAGCGGCAGTATTACCTGCATTCTGTTTACAAACCAAATCTAAGGGAGGTAAGAAGAAAAGAGTATTCAGAGCATCAGAGGGTGTGGTTCTGAGAGCGCCGCTGTTACATATTAGCGCCTTGTTTTGAACCCTCGAAAGCCTGTTTCTAATCGTAGTCTTATCGAGAGCCGTCAATCAGACTATAATACCGTAAAAGAAGATAGGTCTCATAACGGTTCTACCATATACGCTCAGTTAGTGTTCTTCGGAGAAAGACCCCACCTGTGTTCCATTCCTTTTTTGCATGAGAATAGAGCTACAGTAGCTTTCCTTACTCTGTCCTCTAGATTCATGCTGTAAGTTAGTTTTTTGTTGAAAATTACACCTAAATATGGTGTTTGACGCTATCTCCTACCATATTCCTAGCCTTACACCATCTAATGTTGGCTTCGCAAATTGTGGAATTTTGTCTTTCCTTGAAAACAGCACTAATTATATTTTCTGAGGGTTCACACCTAAACCGCTTTTTGGAGTCCATCTGTACAGCTTATGAAGTGCGGTTTCTCCTTATTTCGGGAGCTTTTTATCCTCACCTTATAAGTGAGCAAGGCACTTAAACGAGATGCACTTAAAAGAAATTTGAGGAGGTAGGAAAGTAGAGAAGCCACTTAATCGGCTTTACCGCAAGATAAGGCTACAGTCTGACTGGAATATTTTGAGACGCATCCATCTCTAGTTTGAAATTAGCTGCCTACTTCAACTTGCAATTTGCCTCTCTGTGATATTTCAAGCGATGAGCATAAAAATCTAAAGTTGCACGTATTTCCGTTTGCTATTTTTCCTTTCTAAATTAGTTTTCTTGTTTTTCGGCGAAACAGACGAGAGAAATCCAATAAAAAAATTCAGTACATTATTTCTGCAAAAACATAAAAATTACATTAAAATTTAAGATTTGGTTGCCGGTCAGCTTCGCAGCACAACAAGTAAACTCAAGAGGCGAACACACGCGCGCAAACGAATGTATTAAAAACTAGCGGTTCTCAAGTACCCACCGATTAAAATCGCCAATATTGAGCTCGTAAATCAGCTAGCGCCTGTGCACTTTGAAATTTCCCCAACACTTTATTTGCTATTTTTACAACGCGATGCCGTTTCCTGCTTAACGCAGCCGCCAACGGACCACGGCGCACAGAGGAACTTTGCGTTCATAAAAAAGGCTGCCAGTGGGAAACTGTGGCTGAGCAGGAAAAGCGGCCAAAGCGGGCGAGGAAAATGGAAATGGAAATTCGGTGTGTTTGTGTATGTGTGAGTGTGTGTGCGCGCGTGTGGGGAAACGCGCCAGAATTGCCAGAACGAAAGCGTTAAAGTGGTCCAAATGGCGTGACCGGCTGAAGTGAGGCGGTATTGGCGGTGGTCAGCAAGTGGCTAGCGTTTGGTGGTGGCAGCTGCAACGCACAAATACATATATATACACATATGGTCATATGTACCATGAACACAGCGCGCCGCGTTGGCCTGTGCTGACCATTGTTTTGTGTGTGTTTTTTTTTTTGTTTTTTATTATTGACTTTTCACAGTTTTTATTATTTTGGCGCAACGGTGTTTAACCTCAACCCGCTTTCGAGTTGTGCATTTCGTTGTTGCACATTGCCGTTGTGGCTATGTTGTGGTTGGTCGGCGGGCTCACTGCGTACAAGCGTACAAGCAACAACCGCACTGCTGCAGCGTGAATGCAATTACAAACGCAACCGCAACGCAGCTGAGTCCATGCTTTTATTAGTATCGTTGTTGTTGTTGTTGTTATTACTGTTCTTACTTGTGCATACGTTGAAACATGTACACATACATGAACATACGTAGGAACGCATACCCATTTACGCTTTGCCTCCTGCTGTTAAATGCTGCCGCGCTTCCTTCTCATTCCCTTTGCGTCATCGACTATTTGTTGGTGTTTTATTAGTTCGCATTTAATGTTGTTGACTTTGTAGTAGTTTTTGTTGTTGTTGCTGCAGTTTCGTCTTCAATACGTTATATAAGTAGGCAGCACTGGCGGTGAACGAAAATAGATACAGGCCGCAGGCTGATGGGCAGTGGCGTCGCAGCCGTAACGGCTGCAACAGCAGCAGTGACTAAAGAGCTATGCGAGTCGTCCCCAGTGGGGGTAACTATTGAGCCCAAAAATACACAGCATCATTAATTTACAAGCATACACACACAAAAACCTTTGCATGTATTTGTGAGGAAGTGCCCTATAGGGAAAACGAGGGAAATGAAATTTTGTTTTAGGACAAGAAGGTTTTTTTTCCAATTTCGAACCAAGCACAATTTCATTGTTTCAAAAAGAAGCTGAGAATTTTATAGAGAAGAAAAAAGTTCAACACTTTTTCTTCTTCTTTGCTGACGCGATAACTGCTTAAATGACCTTGGTCGAGTTTTACAAAGGGCGTCAGTCGTTTCTTTCTCGCACTAACCGGCGCCAGTTCGATACACCATGTGAGGGCCAAGTCCTTCTCCACCTGATCCATCTGATCCCGCGCCGAGGAGGCCTTCCTCTTCCTCAGCTACCACCAGGTGATACCGCGTCGAATGCTTTTAGATCCGGAGCATTTGTATCCATTCGGAGAACATGACCCAGCACACAAAGCCGCTGGACTTTGATCTGCTGAGCTAAGTCTATGTCATTGTTAAGCTCATACAGCTAATTGTTCCATCGCATGCGATACTCGCCGTCTCTAACGTGCAAAGGTCCTAAAATCTTCCGCAGAATCTTTCTCTTAAACACTCCAAGAGACGCCTGACAAGCTTCTGCGCTATACGTTAGGACGTGCATGATAAGAGCCTTATAAAGAGTTAGTTTCGTTCGTCGAGAGAGCATTTTACTACTCAATTGCATACTTAGTCCAAAGTAGCACTTATTGGTAAGAAAGATTCTCCGTTAGATTTCAATACTGATTTTTCTATTGGTGCTGACACTGATTCCTAGATAAACAAAGTCTGTTACAACTTCAAAATCATAACTGCCAATAGTGGCCTGGGTGTTAATAACCAGCAAAAAGTTGCGTGTGGTTGCTAATATCTCAATCGGGGAACATGAAATCATCACAAGAGCTGCCCTCAAATATCTGGGCATTTTGTTTGATGCTAGACTAACATCTAAGCCACATATTGATTATTCAGTAGAGAAGCCGAAAGAGTAGCAGCGGCGCTTGCTCAGTTCGTGGTGAGCTCGGGAGGGCCCAGACAACAACGTAGGTTGCTGTGCGTAAGCGTGGTAAGAATTTTTATTCTTTACGGTGCATCTATCTTGTCTGATGCGCTAGATAAAACCTCATACGCCCACGAAATGAGATCCTTGTACCAGCTTTGCGTTCCAACCTATATTACATCAGAAGAAGTACGGCTTGTAATATCTGTGCTTTGCCCAATTGACATTTTGGCGAGGGAGATGGTCGAATCCTCAAAAAGAAAGGAGAGTCGTCAAGTAGTGAAGGAGAGTTGTTGGCAGAAATGGCAGAGTCGTCGAACGGACGTGGGACCTATCGTTTGATTCCTTCTGTACCAAGTTGGCTAGATAGACGACATGGGGATGTGGATTTCCACCTTACCCAAGTAATTACTGCCATACTGCACCTTCTTGGCAAATGGCGATATTGAAGACGCAGAACTTTGCTTTTTTTTGTCTCTTCGCAGTTTTAAACCGAAAGGTTTGACTTGAGAAATAAGGTAGAAACCAATTAAGTTTAAGAACCTGGTTGATATTATGCTTGAGTAAAAGAAAACAGGAGGATTTTATTTGCTACATTGCAAACAGCGGAAATGTAGCAAATAAAATCCTCATAAAGTTGCATTGCGCCGAGCGTATGAGCAAATTTTCATAGAGAGGCTCTCACTCCGCGGAGTAATACCTAACGATAGTTCCGCGGACAAATGGAAATGGAGCGGGAGTGGGTTTTTAGTGTGGTGAGCCGGAAAGCAAGTCCCACATTTCGGCTTTCAATGCTTTGTGACACCTCTACAACGCTGGCAAATCTCATCTGACACTGAGAAATTTAAGATCGAGCAGTTTTGGACCAGCAATCATTTCATTCTCATGAATATTACACGGTGCCACGGCAAAAGAACAGTGAGGAGCTTTAAAAACTCGGTGTGACAATTGCAGAGCTAAAATTCCTGCTTAGCTGTTCGAGGACAATCGTATAATCGTACTAGACCCGGTTCGTTTTTTCGTTCTGCGACTAGAGCTGTTTAACAAGCCCTCCAGCCCGCAAATACTCTGCGCTCACAGAGCTTCATCGCTCGCAATTACCTCGCAGTGTGAAAGTTTGCTTTGTTGCCTTAAACTATTCCACAATTCATTTGGTACCGTTTGTGAAGAAAGAGAGTTCAGAAGAGTTCAGTAAATAGGATATCCACGTACTAGACCCGGTTCGTTTGTTCGTTCCGAGCTGTATTACAAGCCTTCCAGTTGGCAAATACTTCGGACTTAAATGCGCTCAGACAGCCTCGTATTCGCAGTTACCTCGCAGTGTGAAAGTTCGCTGTGTGGATCCCTAAAATTCATTTTGGAAGCCTTTATGAAGAAAGATGCTTAGAAGGGTTAAGTAAATTAGTAGTATATCCTCATACTTCTCTTAAGTGAAAAAAAAGTTTTTATCTAAGATGATCGTTTTTTAGAGTAGTGTTGGACCTTCTTCTCCTATTTGTGGTGTCCGTCTTAATGTTGTTCCACTAATGGAGGGGCATACAGTTTAAAGCCGACCCCGAACGGCAAATGGTTTTCAGGAGGAGCTTTTTCATGGCAGAAATACACTCGGAGTTGCCTGCCCAAAGGCGACTGCTATCGTATTTGATATTCATGCACGCAGATACGAATCTACACCTCCCGAATGGTAGTCACGCACCAACTCATTCGGTTACGGTGACCGCAACATTTTTTACATTTACAACTATTTATTTCCCCCAAAACCTCGTGGCGTCACATTCTCAATAGCCGATACGATATTTACTATTAGATGACATTCAGATTTTGATGGAATCGATTCTTGGGGGAGACATTTGCGAAAGGGATGACTTTGTAACTTTATATTTCGATGGATCCAGAATCAACTGCGACATTCTGCATCCATTTTGCTCTAGTTCTGAGGCAGTCAAAAAAGATATAGTATGGAACTACTTCTTTAAAAACCTGGTATAATTTTTTACTGCAGCTTAGAATTTCTCTTGAAATGCATAATTTGCCCACTGGCTGATTTCCTGGCAGGGCTTTTGCAGAAGCGCATATGTATGTATGTATGTATGTATGTATGTATGTATGTATGTGTGTACGTATGTATGCATGTATGTATGTATTGCGCGCAGCATAAGCGCCACACGGTGCGTTGTTGCATTTTAGGCCGCGTCAGCGGGAAGTCGCTTTTGTCTACAAAGGAAATTCGAAATGAAATTGGTGCCACAAGCATTAATGCAAAAATACATACGTACACGCGTATACACTTGTAAATGTGTTTGTGAGTCAATTAAAAGGCTGCTGTGATTGTTCAGTTACGGCGCGAAATCAGAAGTTTGCTGAATTGTCTGCTGCAAAACAATGGACTCCTTTGTGGACTGATTAATTTTTATTGTTTTATTTTTGCGAAACTGAGCTCAATCTTCTTTAATCAATAATATAGTGAATTATTCGATTAATAGTATTTATTAATTTTTTTTTTAATAAAAGTTTTCGTCTTAAGTAAGCAATTTGGTTGTTTTAGTGAAGATATTTTTTAGTGATTAAGCGAGCCATTGATTGGGGTTTTGTATGGCAAATTATTCGCTGAACCAGAATGAAGAAACTTTAAATTTTTTTGCTGATTACTTCGGTTTGAATTTTTTTCAGAATACTAAAATAAACGTAGCACTTTGGAATAGGTTTGTATCTGATTACTGTCTTTAAGTCCACTGTGGACATGAAACATGAAATGGTAAAACAAAATAAATGGTTTTCCAATAAAAGGTGTTATTTTGATAAAAGATTAATGGTTTCGTTGCTTGTGTGGCACGTAGCGTCGTCTTGTTGAAAGTAAACGTTGTCCGTATCAATACCATCCAATTCCGGCTATAAAAAATCGTTAAACATCTCTCGATAGCGCAATCCATTCACCGTAACTGTTGCTCCAGCTTCATTTTCGAAAAAGTAAGGTCCAATGACTCCACCGGACCATAAACCACACCAAACAGTCACACGTTGAGGATAGAGAGGCTTTTCAACAATAACTCTTAGATTTTCTGAGCCCCAGATCCGACAATTTTGCTTGTTGACGAAGCCGCCGAGGTGGAAATGGGCCTCATCACTCAAGATGATTTTTCATTTTCATGCATTTCAACGACCCAATCAGCAAAGACACGACGTTCTTGATGATCGGGCGGCTTGAGTGCTTGTGCTAACTGGACTTTATAAGCCTTGAGACTCAAATCTTTATGCAAAATACGGTGTAATGACGGTTGGGAAATACCTAATTCGAAAGAACGACGAGGAATGGACAAAGTTGGGTTTTCTTCAACACTTTCGGTTACAACAGCAATATTTGCGGCTGTTCTTGAGCGACGTGCACGGGTCTTGGTTTTATTCTTCACATCACTCACTGCCTTGCCCCAATAGCTTGAATTTCTTAACCAATTTCTGTATTGGTGCTGCTCGATGACCCAAAAATGTTCGAGTTTTACGAACCGTCTCTGCCAAATTTTCACCATTTTTATAGTGAATTTAAATAATTTCAATGCGTTGTTTAAGCGTGTTTCGTTCCATTTGTAATAATGGCGTAGTTTCAATTGTCAAATATCAAAAAATTACACCTTCAAAAGTGACATCTACCGAAATAGCGGGCTATTCAAAATAAGACCTGTTATTGGAAAACCCTTTACTATGTATTAATAGTCAACATTCGGACTCGTTATACAGACCCTTCCGATATGGATAATAGCTTAGTCGACTATGACCGTTGAAGTAACCTACAAGCCACTTTAAGTAGCCTGATCCAACCTGGTTAGGTCTTTATACTAGAGGCGTACCCAAAAGCTTTGCTTGTGCTGACTCTACCCACTCATTTAGAAGCCTTCCAGACTTTTTGATAATTTTTCTTTGTATGCAGTTTTATGCGACATTGAATTTTAGTATAAAAAAGTGTAAGTTTTACGCTTCCATAGTGAAGCATAAAAGCATACAAAAATACAATAACAAAAAAGTTCCTAAAAATGAACAATAGTGTGTACAGGGTGACCGTTGGCAGAATTATGCATTAAAAAATTATTATTTTGCTTATTTACACTTCCAATTAAATGAAAATGGGCCGCATCGCTGCAAAAGATAGTAAGCAAAAATTACTCTTTTTCAGATTTTCATGGTATGAAACATAAGTTTTATACCTCTATAGTTGTTGTATTGCCTGCCATCACCCTTGTTCTTATAAAACGGTATTAAGTAACTGTTACGCCATGCTTTTGGTATCCCTGTTGCTCGCGAATAATGCCATTAATTTCTGCCTTTCTTTGTTTTAGGCTCGGCAGCAAGCTATCTGCTTCTAAGCAGCACATGATTTACAAATAAAGCGACCGATGAGCCACCCTTTGATCTATAGATACACCCACACCATATTAGATTCGCTATTTCATTCTTGAATTTGTAAAGAACTCAAAGTTGTCCTATGAAAATGGGTTAAGATATATTCGAGTTCAAGTAAAATTTGCCATATTATCCCATGAGCCGAACTTGGCTGGTGCTCAGCTACCTTCATGAGCATTTTTTAACACCCAGTGGTAGGGTAATCATCGCCATTGCTTTATGTAACTTTCTTTTTTTCATAAATTTTTTCATTCCACAACTAATATCAATTTACTGAAAATCTTGAGTAATTTAGAAAACAAATGCAAATCCAAAAAAAAAGTAGAAAAAACATTAAACTGTTTCATAACCGAATTTCAATGGCGCCTCACTTCAGCCGCTTGCTTGCTCGCTCTTTGGTTACCACTATTGCTTTTGTTGTTATATGAAATTGTCATTACGGCTTTAGCGCACGTTCCCGCGACGTGGCATCGTGACAAATTCACTATTATTCTATGCTTCTTATGGCAAAAAAAAAAAATTAAGAAATGTGGCGTTGAAAGTAAACCAAGCAGATTCATTCAAGCGACTATCAGCAGCCAAACCCCAAGCGCTTCAAGCGCACGTTCGAGTGCACGCTACACAGAATTTTCCAAAACAATGAATTGATTTATTATTAATTATCATACATACAAACACACATACATGCAAGTTTTCCATCAGCATCGTTTGCGCTTTAGAATTAATATTTTGGAAACTAAAAGGCGGGTTGGGATTTTAGGGTTGTTTCGGAGAGCCCGGCGGCACATTGCTCATTGTGGATCATCATTGATTATATTGGCCGAAAGAATGAAAAATTAGAAGTTGGGAATTACAAGGCAGGAGATCACTTACGTTTCCTTATGGCGCACGAAAGCTCCATTAAAGAAAGAGTAAAGATGAGAAAAGTTGAAAGGAATTATACTGGCACTACAAAGTGCAAAAGGTTGGACAAAATTCCCTCTTGAAGAATGCGAGTATAACCTTAGGCGGTTCAAAAGTCTAATTTCTCTTTCAAAGTATAAACTAAGAAGACCCTTCAGCAAGAGCTCGAAATATGGTCGCATGATTTATGGGGTTTTTGTGACTCGGCCGCATAGATGCCGCAGCAAATTATTATTGTGAGCACTCAAAGCGAAAATATGCAGAGAAGAGGTGCATGACATGGAAAATAATTTTCTGGTACTAAGCATGACTTCGTTTTGTACGAGTCGATTTGTAAGCTCCTTGAATGTCGAGTTTTATGAAGTTCTGAAGTGCGTCTTCAAACTTTCCATAGCTGAGCGATTCCGTGCCAAGTGATGCAAGTATTGGGCTGAGGAATAAGTTCATAGCGTCTTTATATTTGCTGTTTCGCAAAGGGTAAGTATTCATTCGATAAACCTCTTTCTGCTCTACAAAACTATGTTAATTGTATTTTTCAGTTATTTAATTTTTTATTGGCTTTGAGGCCTGGAAATGGGGGCAAAAAGCAGCATTTTCGACACCTGCTCGTCTTTGCTTTTCATTGAGATCAAGGCAGCCGAAGCAGCCCTGGACATTTACGACTTGTGTGGAGAAGGTGTCATAGGCGAGTCTACAGCACGAAAATGGTTTGAAAAGTTAAAAATAGCGACTTTGTCATCAATGACACGATCCGTAGCGAAATACCTTCTGAATTCGATCGAGAAGGTCTCAAATCACTTTTGAAGGAGAACGGTCGCCAAACAAGTCGTGAGTTGACAGAAAAAATTAGCTGCGATCATAAAACGCTTCTCAATCACCTTCTCAGTGGGATTGACCGAAAAATTGGGAGCCTGGGTGCCTCACGAGCTCAACGAAAAAAAAAAGAAATTAGAAAGAAGAATCGAGCAAGACGCGGTCATAAACAGCGCGTTTTTATACCGAGCCGTCACGGGAGATGAGAACTGGTGTCTATACATCAATATGAAGCAAAGGAAGGAATGGAAGGCTCCAGGAGATGCGCCAAAGTCGAGAGTCAAGCCGGGTCTTCATCAAAAGAAGATCATAATTTGTGTTTGGTGGGACTGGGAGGGCATAGTACACTGGAAACGCTCGAAAAGAATGACACGCTCAACAAGGAGCTCTACATTGCCCAGCTAAACCGCGTGAATGAGGTTATTCTAGTGAAGAGACCTGCTCGACATCGTCAAATCATACTCCTGCACGATAACGCCAGACCCCATGTTGCACAAGTCGGCAAATCCGCACTCCAATAGTGCGAATGAGAGGTCCCTGAGCATCCGATGTATTCTCGGGATCTTGCACCGACGGATTACCAACTTTTCCACTCCTTTCTTTACCTTCGATAACAAAGAGGTCCTTAAAAATTGGCTCAAAAACTTCTTTGACATCAGATCAGGCAATTTTTTGCGGAACGGCATCAACAAATTGGTCGAGAGGTTCCAGGTGGAGGTGGAGTATGTGGAAGAGAAGAAGTATCAAAAATAGTGCTTAATGCGCTCATTACTCTGAATACTCAGGTGAAAATAACATCAACTAAACAAGGCCACAAAGTGATTTTGGACCCAGTATAATAGTGAATGAACTTCCTTTTACCGGAAAAAATATTTGTTAGCTTTCCTACAAGGGAAACATGCTCCACTACTAAAAATGTTACTGGAGCGGGTTAGCATTTACGCAGTAACTTCAGCTCTTTTATTGCTTTAGGTATGAGGTCAATGGTCGTTCAATCGGAAGTCTGCGCAAGACTTAAAGCGGTAGCTTTGTTGAATGGCGAGAAGTGACAAGAAATTAAAATCAGGTTCTGCAGTGACTTTCAAGCTGCTCTAAAGGCTGTAGAAACCGCTCGCACCTCTTCAAAAATTGTTCAGGAAAGTAAGTGGAGGATAAACTCTGAGGCAAGGCGGAATGAGCTTCAATTTATTTCGGGTACCGGGACACTGTGCCGTTGATGAATTGGCGAACTGTAGTTCTTTCAACCAAATCTAGATTTGAGAGCTGCTGTTGATTACGGGACACAATACGACACATGGTGACAATAGGCATCATCGACGAATAGGTATGGTTGAATAGGTATCATTGGGGTTGCACAAGGTGCAAGAAGACGCCTCCTGTCAATGGTGGTAGATTCTGTTGTTCTCTATGCTGCTCTCATTTGTGCGGGTGCTAAACAAGAGGCACAGGTCTTACGACGGAATGCAATAAGAGTCACTTGCGCATTCACCTCCGTCTCTAACGACGCGATTTGCGTTATCGCCGGAAAACTCCCTATGGATATACATGCGCAAGAAATGAGTCATCTCTGTGACGAGCAGGGAGCAAGCCCATCAAAGGAGAAAAAAGTTGCAGAATGTATTCAATCCATAGAAGAATGACAACGTTGGTGGGATCTATCAGGCAACGGGCACTTATACCTGAAATTGCACCATGGTCCACGGGTGACTAGGAAACAAGGCGACGTTGGTTTTTATCTAACCCAGTTTATCAGCGGGTACAGATGCTTTCTGTCGTATCTCCACCATTTTAAACTGGCAGACATCGCCGACTGCCTGCATGTTATCTTCCAGCGTGACCGTTTTCGAGACGAACATCAACCACTGGAGGTGCTACTTAGACTCCCGTTGCAGGCGAAAGATCTGTTACCAGTCATTTGTGCATCATTCAACAACTGGAATGCTGTTAAGACATATTCAGCAAAAATAAGGCAGTACCTCCGATATGCGGAGTGGGCAGCTGAAGAGTAGGAACTTTAAGTACTAACTGTTTGACTCAAGACTATACCTGACTGGAACAAGGCGGTACTAACAAATTTGATATCGCACTATTCCGGTGTTCTTTTTGTTTTAAGAAACGGAGACTATCGATCACATAAAAACTCCTTATGTCAAAAGGAGATGACACAGGAACCAATAGTGGTCAATAGACACAAACGCGGCACTGATAGAGACATAAAAAGATTGGACAGGTATCCAATACTACATGACCTTATGTTTTGGCTGTTAGAAACCGAAGGTTGCATAGGCTTTTATTAAGTGAGGTTATAACATTTCAAAGAGCCTTAATAACCGCTGCTTGCCTGCTAAGCTGTGAGAATCTTAGCCTGAGTCACTGGGTACCCTTTGCCCAGTATCGGTAGAGAGTTTATCACTAGACCCCTTTACTTACATCTGACTCCATTTTTTTTTATATCTTTCTGACGCAGCTCTGCGCCAATATATGGACTTTTTCAATAGGGACACAATAGAACTTTCGCCGACCCCAAACGTAGAAGTCTTGGTGCTTGAAATTATCAGGAGGTTTCATTTTTTAAGTTGGTTAATCTTGTGGGGTTGTAGGTCAAGAATTTAGTGCCACAATTTACAGATGCTTTTTTATGATCAGTTCAGCAAGGCAAAAATATACTCAGAGGCTTGCCAGAAAAAAACTTTTTCTAGCATTTGGTGTTTCGTGGCCATGGTTTCGAACCTGTGCAATATCGAATGGTAGTCACGCTCCAACCCATTCGATTACGGTGGCATCTGTGCGTGGGCTTTACCATGAGAAAAATGTGAGTCGTAAAAGACGTTTTGGTATTGCCAGTTATAGAAAGGATTCAAGGGTGCGTTGGCATTTAGACTTCGCTTCTTCTCAGACTTCAGACTCGATGGACGGTCGATGAACTTGACTATGAATTTCAGTTCAAAGCAGACACTGGCTGATCCAGGCATTTTCCTCAGTTGAATGTTTGCCATTGACTTTCTAGTAGTGCAGGAAAATCTTCTATGTGGCATTGCCCTCCTCCTCCTTGACCATCATATCTCATCTGATCAAATGATTCCATTGATGAATTCCGAGGATCAAATTAGCAAAATTTAATATGGTTCTGAATTTATATATGCCTGTATATATAAGATATGTAGGAAACTTCGAAGCCAAACAATTTTGCTATTATTTTCTTCGAAGCCAAATTAAATCGCGAAAATTTTCATTATTTTTACCACCTGCTGCGATTTTTGGGCATTTTCTTTTATTTGTATTTTCTTATATCGCATTTAAATTTGAATTTGTTTTTAAGTAACGCAATGCCAACACCAAAACATTAGCTACAACAATAATAGCAATACAAAAATAAGGATACTCACAGGCAAGAGACAATAAAAGCGCAACAAAACATTGAGAAACTGGCGACTGGCGTTGGTCGCGCGAAATCTACACAAATTGCGAAAAAATTAATTGAAAACAAGACAAGGCAATCGTGACATTTGTGTACGTGAAAAAGGAGGGAATGCAAGAAAAAATATAAATAAAGTAAAATAAAAATAAAAAGGAAAACAAAAACGGCAGAAGCAGCGGCGGCATAAGTGCGACTGCCTATATTCGTTGTCCATTGACAAAACGACTTAAATCGACTTAGTACTTTCTATTAGTCAAATACTAATTGGGCGAATTTTAAAGAAATATTCACACATTTGGTCGTTCCAAGTCATAGCCGGGGAAGCCAGCTTAATAAAAGTTCAAAACTGATATGAAAATTCGGCATTTATGGATCCGCTAGCAGAGGCTGATGAAATTATTTAAGTCTCTTCTGTCAGAAGTCCACAGCTCAGTATGTATGTGTGCATAAATCCACTCAAAAAACAGAAAAAAAACCGAATTAGTCCAAATTGAAGCAAAACACAAAAGTTGCACAAATGAAAAGTGAAAATGAATCAGCAACTCACACACATAAACAGAAAGAAAACTAAAAAATTAGAAAAAATAATAAATTAAAAGAAAAATCAAAACAAAAAACAAAATTCAGATGAAGATCAAGAAAATGCTCCCCTGCCAGGCCGACAGACAGCTGGACTACTTGCATGCGCAATGGCTTAGAGCCAATGGCGCAGTCAGTGCAGCGCAGCAAAGGACTGTTCGAAGTGCTGGCAAAACGGCGCTGGTTTGTGGCGAAGCGAATGTGCAGACGTAACACGGAACCAAAAAGTAAAGACATCGGAAAAGACACCGCAGAAACAGATAAAGTTGAAGCAAGATGTATATTTGTATAAATATTTTATACATACACTTGCGATCAATAAAAATGCAACACCTTCCAGGCAGTTAATATTTAAGTTGAATGGGTTTAATGGGTCATAACTACAACCCCAAATGTTTTCTAAAGATTCTGCATAAAAAGTGTAAATTTTGATTAATAGATATTTTTAGAATTTTTATAAATCTTGTACAAAATTTGAAAATTGGATTTATATGGTTTTTATTATAGAATCTACTAAATTTTATAAACAAGTTTTTTAAATCAAAAAATAAATTAATAAATAGTCAAAATTTGTTAATATGTTGAGGTTTTAAATTTGTTTTCGCGGACTGCAGTTGTATTTTCTATCCGATTGACTTATTCATATGGTAGGTAGGTAGGGTGGTTGTCATAAAGACACACTTAGACCTTTCGCAGGTCCATTGTGTCGCCTTCAATTCATCAATTTTGCATGACAATTTTTCCTTTGTGCGTTCCAACTCGGCCACTTCTGACTTCTTCATTTCATATGGTAAATTTAAAAAAAAATAAATCGATTTATTCGGTTAGGTTAGGTTAGCCTGGTTGGCGATAAGCCACGCATAGACGTTTTGGTCTCTAGCGATACGAGATGGAGACCGACCTCTATGAATACTGAAAGTAGGTTGTGAACGCTTTTCGCGAATCTAAGCAGACCTGGGAGATCCGATTTTGAGACGTCCTCCAGTCCCCCAAATAATAGGGCTCCCAGGCATTTTAAACGCGTTTTTAATAATGCCGGATAAACGCACAGAAGGTGCTCTAAAGCCTCCTCAACATCCTCTCTGCATTTCCTGCATTTGTCCGTGTTAGCAATCCCTATCTTGTATGACTGAGAAGTATTATTTATTATTATTTTTTATTAATTATTTTATTTATTTCCTTTTCTATTTATTATTTATTAAATATTTTTACTATTTATTATGTATTATGTATTTTGTCATTTTCTTATATCAGAATTCCATTTATGTATTAGTAATTTTTTACTATTTATTATATATTTCTGTATTTTTTTACTCACTATTCATTTTTTTAATCAGCATTCGAATTATTAATTGTTATCAGAATTATTTATTATTTTTTTATTTATTTTTTACTATTATTTTTACTACTTATTATATTTAACATCTTTTTTTATTTTTTATCAGAATTCGAATTATTTATTATTATTAAAAATATTTAATAACTTTTATTAATTGTTTACTATTTATTATATATTATTTTTTAATTTTTTACTATTTATTAATTTTTATTTATTTTTTACTATTTACTATTTAGTATTTTTTATTTATTTTTTACTTTTTCCTATTTATTATTTTCGCATGAGAATTCGAACTATTTACTATTTTCAGAACTTTTTACTAATTTTTTTTTATTTTTTTGGTATATATTATTTATTTCTAGTTTTTTTTCTATTTTTTATTTTTTACTATTTATTATTTATTTTTTATCACAATTCAAATTATTTATTATGGTCAGAACTATTTATTTTTTACTATTGTTTGCTGTTTTTATTCATTTTTTACTGTTTATTATATTTTATTTTTTACTATTTATGATTATTTTTTACCGTTTATTATTTTTGTATCAGTATTCGAATTATTTATTAATTTTTATTTATATTTTTCTATTTATTATTTTTTACTTATTTTTATTATTATCAGAATTATTTATTATTTATTATTTGCTTTTTATTTTTCAATATTTATTTATGTATTTTGTTTTCTCCGAATTTGAATTATTTATTATTATCAGAACTATTTTATAATTTTTATTTATTTTTTGCTACGTATTATTTTTTATTTTTTATTGATTTAAAATTTTTTACTATGTACAAAATTTTATTTATTTTTTACTATTTATTATTTGATATTTATTTTTCATTTTTTACTATTTATTTGTTTAATATAAAATTTCCCCAATTATTTAAATATTTTTTACTATTTATGGTTTATTGCTTTTATTTTTCTTTATTAATTCTGTTTTTTTACTAATTATTATTTTTTATAATAGTGAAAAATTTATAGTTCATTTTTTTAATTTTTCTTTGTTACTAATTTTTTTTTTATTTTTTACTATTTATTTTTTTAAATTTTTTGTTTTTTTTACTATTTATGGTTTATATTTTTATTTTTTTTTTTACTAATTTTTTTTTTTCTTTATTTTTTACTATTTATGGTTATTTTTTTTATTTTGTTGTTTACTAATTAGTTTTTTATATCTTACTATTTAGGGTTTAATTTTTTATTTGTGTTTTTACTATTTTTTTTTTTTTTTATTTATTATAATCAGAATCCGATGTATTTATGATTATCAGAATTATTTGGTATTCATTTTATTCTATCTATTATTTTTTTTATTTTACTATTTACTATTTATAATTTTTTTGTTTGTTTATTTTACTACTTACTATTCATTTTTTAATATTTATTATTTATTACTCGCGTTAATTATTTATTAGGCATTATTTCCTATTTTCCCATTACTTATTGTAAATAAAAGTCTCACATCTTTCCTCCAACCTCTCAACAATAAAAAAAATTCACTTAATTCCAAATTTTGAACCCCAGTTTAACCTCTATCCAAATAGAAAATGCTCTTTTATTGCACGCAAGTGTACATACACGAAAATAAAACACCGTAGGCACATCGCTTCTGGTAGTTGCCTGAGTAGCTTTGATTGCAACAGTGGCGACAATTGACAGCGAAGAGCCACTTGCAGGCCGCCAGTAGCCACCAGCCATCAGCAGCAACGGTAGCCATCGTCAGCGGCCGACGAGTAGCGCGAAACGCTTAATTTGCCCTAAGGAATTAATTTCCTCGTCAATGTGTGCCGCAACGTCTACAGCGTCTACTGTCGTCCCTGCACAATTTTTATTCGTATTACTATGGCGCATCTGTGCCAAAGGCAGTTCGTCGTCGATGGTGACACATCGAATTGACTGCATCAGCACTACACTTGCCGCTGCTACGCTGTCCACTGTCATTTATTAATGATTTAACATTTATGCTGTGGCTCTTCTCTGTTTTTTTCTTTTTCTTCTTCCTCCCTACTCCTTCTCAGTCGTGGAGCTCGCGAGCGCCAGTCGATGGTAATGGCAATGCTTCACCAAAGGACCAGCAGAAGCGTTGTGTGTATGGTAAATTGCATTCTGTGTTTGTGTGTGTGCTGGGTTTGTGTTCGCTCGAATGTGCAAAATTAAGTAAAATTTATGCATAATAACTGCGACAGCGCTCATATGTTGCGCTTTCAGCTCGCTGGTCAATTCGCTTGCTTTGCGCATTGCATTTTTTTTCAAATTTTCTATTTTATTACTTTATTACTTTTTTTTGGTTTTTTGCGTTGTTGGTTGGTTCTGGCATAGATGTGTTTTT
The DNA here is from genome assembly GCF_027943255.1 of Anastrepha obliqua. Taxonomy (NCBI): domain Eukaryota; kingdom Metazoa; phylum Arthropoda; class Insecta; order Diptera; family Tephritidae; genus Anastrepha; species Anastrepha obliqua. The sequence continues at coordinate 23,232,280 of NC_072893.1, read as the reverse complement.
GTTAGTGCGGTGATTTAGTGATGTATAATTTAATGTGTGGAACTCCGCCGTACAGTGTGTCGGATTAATGCATCTTTCGGGTAAAAATTACAAAAAAAAAAAAATTACTATGCTTTAAAGTGTTTCGGTTTAAGTTTTTTTATGCCAAAGAAGTGAATTTCTGTTAGTTTTGACATTTTTATCACATATTTCTGTAGCAAGGGCTGTGATAACCTACTTACAAGGGTCGGACCAGCCAACTGTTTTTTTAGAAACTTTTTTTATTGTTTGGTGTTTCATGCCCTGGGCTTCGAACCTGGAAACTATCGCTCCAACGCAATTCCGAGTTTAACTGCCTCAACTAACTGGTTTATTTATACATACTTAAAAAAAAAAAATAAAACAGGCTTAAAATCGCAAGCTTGAGGAAATTATTTTCTCAAATGCTTCGTTCCATTCGTTCCGCAGGAAAACCTCGCAAATATTCTATAGCGAAATGAGGGAAATATGAAATCTTATTGTTAATCTTAATCGTAATCTTAATCTGGGTTTATGTAACTGTCAGTTACAGTCATTGTTACTTTTCGGCACTGTAAGAAATAATCTACAACATAAAAACGAATAGCAAAATGTGTTGGTAAGCGCATAACTCAACAACGGATGGACTAATCTTAATTCGGCTACAAACCAAGATGACGTCGTCAACCATCCACCTGAATTTTTAAACTCGCTGGATTTACCAGGATTGCCACCTCACAATCTTCAATTAAAGGTTGGATCGGTAGTTATAATGTTGAGAAATATCAACCAACCGCGTCCTTGCAACAGGTACACGGTTAGCGATAAAAAAATTATTGATCAGCGTGATAGAAGCAACTATACTGAAAGGAAAATATAAAGGAGAAGACGTTTTGATACCACGCATCCCAATGATTCCCACTGATGTGCCATTTAAATTTAAACGACTCCAGTTTCCAGTGCGGCTTGCTTTTGATATGACCATAAATAAGTCCCAGGGGCAATAATTAGGTGTTTGTGGTATTAATCGAGAAAACCCATGTTTCTCACATGGTCAATTGTATGTTGCCTGTTCCCGTGTTGGAAAACCATCAGATTTGTTTGTATATTCACCAGGTAATCAAAGAAAAAATATTGTATATCATAAAGCACTACAAAAAAAAAAAAAAAATAAAACAGATTTTTGTTAATAATTATAATTCACTAGATTTACAATAAAACGATTACTGGAAATACTTATATACGTTTTATTTCATTATTCTTTACTAGCAAACCCGGCCCCCTTCGCTGGGCTCACTAAAATAGAATAGATATGGTTTAGAACAGAAAATTTATGGTTTCCATATTATTTATTTCTTTATTCTTTATTCAAGCGCTTTGGCATAAACAATATTTTTTGTTTTTCTATTTGTTTTTGAGTAAATATAAAATATAAATTGAAAATCAGGAAAAAAGAAGATTGTTTTTAAATTTCAAATCAACGCAAATGAATAATTAAGAAACACTCGTCTTTTTTCCTGATCATCCATGCATTTTTCGTTTCAATTTATATGTTTTATTAAGCATTGGAGCTTTTTTAACCATTATCCATTTATATTTTTCAAAAAAAAAAAAAACGAAAAAAATTGTTTTTTCCACGAACACATAATTTCATTCGGATTTCACATTAAATTCTCAAATTTCGTAAGAAATTATTCACTGTTCCAAAATCCACTCTCCACTCTCCACTCCAAATTCACAAACAATTTTTACATGTTGCACTTACGTTTTTTCCTTATGGCATCCAAATCAGAAAGAAATATTGACACATTGTAACTCACACTGTCAATTTGACAGTTCAGTTCCGCCCCAAGCGTTAAAAAACTAAGCGACATTAGGGCTGGGCAAAAGAACGCTGTACCCGTTGCCACTGCTCCGAATTACAACCAAACTTTACGAAACCCATTTTCAATACTTACTTAACAATGTGCATAAGTTTGGTTTAATTCGGTGCAAAGACACGGCGGGTCCACGTTTTGGTCTCTATCTCGAGACCCTAGTCACGGAGCGGATGGAAATACTCTGAACTAAAGCATTCACCAACAGCTTCTATTTGATACCCATATTGTACATATACATCCGAAGGTTACCCGGGTCCACGTTTTGACCTATATCTCGAGACCCTATCTACCAATAGGTATCCAAACTATACGGAAACCATCTTCAATACCTCCTTAACAATGTGTGTAAGTTTGGTTTAATTCGGTGCAAAGACACGGCGGGTCCACGTTTTGGCATATATTTCGAGACCCTAGTCATCAATAGGTATGAAAATTACCCCGTATTAAAGCACTTATCAACAGCTTTCATTTGATATCCATATTGTACATACACAACCAAAGGTTACCCGGGTCCACGTTTTGACCTATATCTCGAGACCTCAATCACGGAGCGGCATGAAAAATACTCTGTACTAAAGCATTCACCAACAGCTTCAATTTGATACCCATATTGTACATACACATCCGAAGGTTACCCGGGTCCACGTTTTGACCTATATCTCGAGCCCTATCCACCAATAGGTATCCAAACTATACGGAAACCATCTTCAATACCTTCTTAACAATGTGTGTAAGTTTGGTTTAATTCGGTACAGACACGGCCGGTTAGCGAACACACAAAAAGTTGACTTTATTTTATATATAAGATTTTTTTCAGTTTGTGTCCGAAAAATCCAAATATCTTACGGAACCCTATTTTTTTCCAAAATAAAATGTAATCCATGTTACTCGTGGATAATGTAGTTTTCGAATGGTGAAAGAATTTTTAAAATCGGTCCAGTAGTTTTTGAGCCTATTCGTTACAAACAAACAAACAAACAAACAAACAAAGTTTTCCTCTTTATAATATTAGTATAGATTATATCGGTTATTAACCTTATATTAATAATAATAATAATAAATAATTAACTATCTCTATGTTTTGTCTTTGAAGCACCCACTTTATAACTAATTGTCATCTTTAGGTTCTCACTATCCTTTTAGATTATTTTTCTATCAGGTTTGAACCTTAAGTTCCCCTCTTAGCTTGAAGCCCTCTGGCAGACATCCCAGTCGGGGTCTTTAGTGGGTCCCAAAGGGTGGCCAAAGTTCGTGAAAGCGAAGATACTTAGATCACCCGAACTGACCCTTTTCTTTAATTCTCCTGAACAGAACCGTCACCATTATGATAGGGTGGTGTGTGAAGGTCAGCAGAGTAAAAACGTGTTAAGGTCGAAATATAAACTGCCACATTCAAAATATATTTGACAGAACGAAGTCTGCCGGGTCCGGTAGTTGTTAATAAACCATTTTTTATTAATTATTTACAATAAATTTTATTTATTTAATTTACAGAAAATAATTATTAAGACCTCATAATTGAATAATTACCACCCTAGCATCTAAGCCTGCATCCATTGCAAGTGAACTAATGTTTCTTTTCTTATCTTTCTTTTCAGGTAAGTGCGAGCAACAATCTGAAAATGTATGCCCCAATCTGTGTATGGATTTGTATTGGGTTGCTAATTTTAAAATTACTATAACAGCCGAAATTTAGTGAAACTTTGAAGAATGAATTAAGCCAAAACTTAAGTGAGTTGTAAAATTTTGCACTAATTATTTTTCTGGTCGCTATCAAAACTAATTGTCCTTCTAAATATTACTCTAAAAATCGAGGCAAACTGAATGAAGCCTTTCACAAAAATTAGCGAATGCAAACAGCAGCAAAGTGCATAAAAACTCGAAATAGTAGCTGCAAATGGCTTTCACTGATTTGATTTTTATGAGTGGTAACCAATTAGAAGGGCCGGCAATTATGGATTCTGCCATTAATAGATTTATTTTATAGTGGACTTTCTTTAATGACTTCTGCCAGTTGAGTTATTTGATCAAAGTTTTTCAGTACCTACTACTTGAGGAACTTTTTAAAGTAATCCCTTTTTATGGAGGGAACTAATTAGATGTATTCTCTTTGGAAGCAGTTCAATTGTTGCCAGTTCAATTGATAATTTGAAGTTATGAAGTGCCAGTTGAGTGACTTTCTTATTTTACTATTTAACTTTAATTTTACTATTCGCGTTTTAAAGCTTCTTATGCCATCGGAGAAAAACGAGTATTATTAGACGTATAGGGAATTAGTGAAATTAACTACGACTTCTTTTGATTCTCTAAGTAGATCGCACTCTAAAAGGCGTTGCAGACAGGTACCGAGGGCCCTCTCTGAAATTCAAATTCGAGGATCGAATCTTCGTTTTACAAGTTTCTCTTTGGTGAACCGCCACTCAGGGCTTTTCAATTCAGAAGTAATCATCCTGCCTAGAGTTACACACTAAAAACGTGGACGTAGTGCCTTCTCCATTCACTGTACTCGAAAATTATAATATTTTTGTTCGAAACGCGAATCCGAATTTTTTCAGATGTCGCAGTATTTTTTTAAACTTGCTACTACTCCATTTGGCAATCGTATTAAAAAGTTATAAGTAAATAAATGCCAATCGGGAGCATCAAATTACTTATTCTTACCTCCAAAGTATCTTAATCGTAATACCCGAAGTAGAAGTTTTTGATTACTGCAAAGAGAGAAGACACTACAAGTGAAACCTTCTAGGAAGGCAGGTAGGTAGGTGAATTGGCTGAATTACTAGTCTGGTACTCCCCAGACAACACTCAAGCGCAGTTTTGAAACCATTACGAGACCTCTAACAGGCAGATATCTACAGGCGGCCAGAGCTGTTTATATAATAGATTTAGGCTAGAGCACTGCCCCAGGCTGTCGAATAAAGGAGCACCCAGTGACTCTAATCGTCTAGCTGCTAGACCCGGACATTTATAGAGAAACTGCTTAACAGTCTCCTTCTCTGAAAGGCCCCCATAGCTTCTGCAATGGAGATTAAATGCTAAATCTAGCTTTTCTACATGTCCAGCAGCAATGACTGGTAAGCACAGGCTTGAGTTTCAAAGGGCGTGGAGTCCCCAGGACTTTAAGAATCCTGAGTCTGTTGTACTGGAGCCATATGGGTTGCGAAATAGTACATGAAGAAACGGAGCTTCATTTCTTCTACGCTTTAACAACAGTCTGGGAGGTGCTCACGATCGAGCAGAAGACCTCTGAGTCCAATTCAGTCGACCTTTTCCTGGGAAGGTCATCCATCAATTTCATTTCCATATATCTTCCTAATGTTCTGGAACCCAGATGAGAGGAGTATTACCTGCACACCCAAGAGATTTGATCTCATCCTTACAGGAGTTGACCAGTTTGGGTTGGCGTTGCCAGAGCCTTAATTACCATAAAAAATGTTAATATCTCCCTTACTCCCACGTTCCTCAAGAATTTTGCATGCTTGCAGGATCGCAAAGACTTCTGCCTGTAAAACACTAGCAGTATTCGGCAGTTTTAAGGAAATAGATAAATTGGCTGATTTGTAGAAAACCCTAGTTCCGACTCCCGAATCCATCTTGCAGCTGTCAGTGAAGACAGATGTGCCAGTTTCGGTGCTGATTTTCTCCTCGTTCCAATCCCGCCTATTTGGAAAGTTTACCCTGGCTCGACCCGCAACCTTTGCGGATAGAGAGATCGGTACAAGGTTCAGAGGAAATACGGTGTTAACTGCACAAAAATGCTGCCATGTCCTTTGAAAGATTGTCTCCAAAGACCAAACTCCTTTCATCTGATTGCACTCTGATCAGCTATAGAAATAACGTGAAAGTCGTTGAGAAGTTAGTGGAAAACGACATTGAGGGCAGCTCTGGGTCGAGCTCCATTTGCTTCGCTGATTCCAAATACAAGCAGTTCTTTGCACCTCTCACCCTAGCTTAGCGATATTATAGCCTTTCCGAAGAGCTCTCACCAAACCAGGCAGCCGAACGTTAAAAATCGCAGAACCATTTGATTAACTGCACCTGAAATACTTCCTCTTTGAATCATATGTATTATCGGTCATCGTACTTTGGGTATCCACGAAAGTGTGGCTGCTGTGAGTTACTTAATAGAATATGGAACTAGTCATAAATCTCAATGGCTTAGCATTTGATCCACCAAAATAATGAGAATTTACCGAAAATCATTTATTCCGCTGAGCAGCATTTTCTCTTTGGCGGCTAAGTGGGAAACGAAATTATCCAGATCTGCGTGCTGTAAAATCTTCCAAAGATTATAGGGAAGCTAAAGCCTCTGCGTAGAGCGCTACGTTTTTACTTTTCCACCCATTTTTGTTTGCGAAGTTGCGGGTAGAGACGACATTTCGGTTGATGAATTTTCGACCGCCTGCATGAGGACTAAAATTGAAAGCAAACCGACATTATTTAGGCTTAGACCGACAATTATTTTATCAGTGATTATGACGATGTCAATCAGTTGCCTTCGCGCTGCAATTGAATACGCCAGACTGTAATGGCGCTTGAACGGAACGATCGATGGTTTTAGGCTAATCCAGAAACGATTTGGATTCCTGAAATGCACATCGTCCGAGCCATTCGTGAGATGAAGCCAGAAACTGCTAAGAAGGTCTCGGAATATTGCTCTATTGGGAAGTTAGCATAAGCCGGGGGAGGTTAGGTTCGGCTGAAGCGGTTTCCCACTGTTCTGTGGGATACGCTGAGGCTCATAGCCCATTTTGATGCCGCGTGGGGAACTTGTCCTTATCTCTCCAAAAACCAGTCGGTACTTTTCACAATTTTTAGAAGATCCCTGATTTCCTCAGTACTGAGATTTTCCAATTCATTAAAGGATTGTCTACCTAAAATCGTAAATCTACGTTTGGATAGCGCAGGTCAATGGCACAGAAGGTTCGAGATCGTTTCTTCCTCTTCCGCATCTAGACAGCCGAGATGAATGAAATTATTTTTAATAAATGATTGCAATGCTCACTCTTTCTATATTTTTAATTAAGCCGTGACTTTTGTTCACTTTATTGCACTTTTTTTAATTGAATCACTTTTTATGACTTAAGTACTCTGAAATGCCACTTCATCTCCTAAGTGCAAGTGACACATAGGAATATATATTTACCCTCCCCCCTACTCTTTTTTAAATTTTCACAAACTCCCTGTTTGGAAAAATTCAAGCTTTAATTCTTCTAATTAAAATTTTATAACTTCATTACCAACTGCAGCAGTTGCCTTTGGTGAGATTCTACCTACCGAATAGTTTTATTGCTTTTGACTTCTTTTCCAATTTAAATGTGTGTATGCATCAAAGATGAATAATATGCACGTATGTATGTGTGTGTTTGTGTGTTGTTGAATGCCACACCAGTGCACACATCTATTTTGCATTTCGATCAACTGAAACTAATTTGCAGTGATTCGATTATTGTACATCTACACCTGTGTATGAGCGTATGAGTGAGCGTATGAGTGAGCGTTTGAGTGAGTGAGTGTGTGAGCCATGTTCCGCCCACTGTCAACAACTCAGCGGTGGGTCTCTTTTTGTTGCTTCGATTTTCACGCTATGCTGCAATAATATTTTTCATGCCGGTTGACTTTTTCCACTTTCGTCACACGAATAATTTTATTATGCATCTATTATTGTTGTTTCTGTTTGGCTGTGTTTTGTTCTACTACTGGTGGGAAGCTGCATATCAGTATATACCCCTTAAGGAATAAATGCTACGCTGAATTCTCGCGCTTCAGTTACAAAAAACTTCTGCTGAAAGACAAGTTCTGCAGAGTTCTTTCTATTCCTTTTGAAATCTGTTCAGACTACATTTATTTACCGACAGTTCACCAAAAATCAAATTAATTGGTTGATAATTTCTTCTGAGCCCCGGAAAAGCGAAGCAGTGCCCACTGACAGCTATTAGACCTCCAATTAGCTTAAATTGTTGGTTGGTTGGTTAAAGTGGTTATTCATTCAGAATCCAACTAGCGCTTCCGCACCATTTATTGCCACGTCCTCAACACCAACTTGTTTAATGGTCATTTACAGCACGCCTATATCCAGTCTCTGCGGTTTAAGAACTTTAGTAGGTTGTCGACGTTTACGCCAGGCAGTTCTTCGAGACTCTCGAATAGTGGTTGCCCGGGGTTGTAATTCCCTCCTTCTCTCCTTACGGCATGCCATTCTCAGAGGAAATGGAATCTCATTTTCTGTTTCTTTGATTTTTACAAGTATGGCAGTGTGACTTGTGAGGGATACCCATTTTGGCTGCTTGTTCATCGACACTCGATTGCTGTGAGTCTCCAGGCTTAAATTGCAGTCTTATTTTTCTTCTTCTTCTTCCTAATTGGCGCGATAACCGCTTACGCGATTTTGGTCGAGTTTAACAAAGCGCGCCAGTCGTTTCTTTCTCGTGCTAACCGGCACCAGTCGGACACACCAAGTGAGGCCAAGTCTTTCTCCACCTGATCATCTTAACATAGAGGAGGCCTTTCTCTTCGTCTGCTACCACCAGCTGGTATCGAATACTTTCAGAGCCGGAGCTTTTGTATCCATTCGGACGACATGACCTAGCCAACCCGGCCGCTGGATCTTTATGGAACAGCGCTACTCGTATGGAACAACGTAATCTTACACAGCCGTCTTAGTTTTGCGGGGATACCAAATTCAGACATCGCGGCATACAGGTAACCCTTTTCGTACTGTCAAATGCAACTTTGAAGTCAACGAAAAGTTGGTGTGTGTCGATTCTTCTTTCATGGGTCTCCTTCATGATTTGGCGAATTGTGAATATTTGGTCGATGGTAGACTTTGCAGGTCTAAAGTCCCGCTAATAAGGTCCAATGAGTTGGTTGACGGTGTGCTTTAGCCTTTCATACAATACGCTCGCTAGAACCTTATAGGTGATATTTAGAAGGCTAATCCCGCGGTAATTGGCACAGATTGCAGGATCCCCTTTCTTATGGATTGTACAGAGTACACTTAAGTTCCACTTCGCAGGCATGCTTTCATCCGACCATATTTTACATAGGAGCTGATGCGTGCAACTTACCAGCTCCTTCGCCGCCATGTTTGAATAGCTCAACCGGCAGTCTGTCGGCCTCCGCGGCTTTGTTGTTCTTTAGACGCGTTATCGCTTTTCTCACCTCGTCATGGTCGGGTAGCGGAAAGACAATTCCGTCGTCAACGATTGGGGTATCGGGATTTTCACATTCTCTTTGACATGCGCAGCTATCAATGCTTAACAGGTTCGAGAAGTGTTCCCTCCATAATTTAAGATTGCTCTGGATGTCAGTCACCAGTTCGCCGTTTTTGTTCTTACAGGAAAACGCCCCGGTCTTAAAACCTTCTGTAAGCCGCCGAGATTTCTGGTAGAATTTTCGGGCGTTGTTTCTGTTGACCAACATCTCAAGCTCTTCGTAGTCACGTGACATGCGCAGCTATGTGGCCTCTCGTTTCTTCTGTCGGATAATATGTCTCTCTTTTAAAAAATCGCGCTTCGATGTGCATTATTGCGAGGCGCTCGCCCACCGGAGTGAACGACAGTACTTGGCGAGGAAGTCTCTCTCCCACAACAAATCCGACACCGAATTTGCGCTCCTTTACATGGCAGCTGTAGTAGACGTCGCAGGGTCCTAAATTTTTCTTGTTTTGCCCCATCCATCGCATCTCTTGAATGACGGTGATGTCAGCCTTTACTCTCACGAGTACACCAACTATTTGGGCAGAGGCACCTTCCCCATTAAGGGGCCGGACATTCTAGGTGTATGACTTCAAATCGTAGTCCTTAGTTCGTTTGCAGGGGTCGTCATCAGTATAAGAAGTTCTTATCCGAGGCTTTTTATTTCTTTTAATTGGGTAGGGTTTTTAAGTGACGGCTGCCAAACCCAGCGCACAACCAGCTATCCTGGAATGCTTCGCCTCCTCACGTTGGCTCACTCTCGAACGGGTGTTCGGAAGCTACCCAGAGGATACTTGGGCTAATTCCGGAAGTTGTGAGTTGCTTGAACCATATGCAGAAGAATTGCCCTGGCCACTCCCAAGTGAATAGCGGTCAGTAACTTCTCCCACTTGCGTGGACTTCTACGTATGGAAACATCCTCCGAATCGGAGGAGTTGTAATCCTCACATGCACGCATGCTCACTTGGAGATGCTTACTACACTAAACGGTCCATCTGTGATGGCGGCTACATCTTGGCAATAAACACGCAGACTTTAATGAAGCCAGTAGCGCCAAGGATTCAGTGTTGATTCTCACCATCACATTCCTAAAAGCGCCTACTGGTTTCTCAACTTTATCTATCTTCAAATTGTTCGTCAAAAGACTCGGGTTACAAGTTTCAAACATCCGCAAGATGGATGCTTCATCGACCGGCTTGATGAGAACCCAGGAACGACTTCTTGGCTGAAACGGGATGTTTTCAAAGTCTACAGCCTCGAGTTTTCCGCCTGAACATACCTCACCAACCTTCTCTATAGCCAACTTGTATAGTTTGACGGATCTTTCGTCATTGCAGGCGACTAATTTGACGTAGCCTTGATACTAGCCCGAGCCGCGATAATAAGAAGGAGGGAAAGAATGCTCCTCCAGTACACTAAAGAGGGCGTGGGTCAAAGCAACCTCAAGAAGAGGGCCAGAATGCTCCTCCAGTACACTAAAGAGGACGTGGGCCAAAGCAACCTCAATCCATCTCCAGTGATCCTAAGAATCTAGTGAGCGAGCGTATCAGACGACCACAGCTTTGTGTGGAGGAGGATCATTTTGTTGAAAGAAATGCGGGCACCAAAGTTCCAATAACAGGTAATGGATTGCACTATCGAGAGATGATTAACGATTTTTTATGGCCGGAATTGGATTTTATTGATCTGGACAACGTTTATTTTCAACAAGACGGCGCTACGTGCCACGCAAGTAACGAAACCATTGATCCTTTACGGGAAAAGTTGCCGGACCGTATTATCTCACGAAGAGGTGATCACAATTGACCACCGAGATCTTGTGATTTAACACCTTGTGACTTTTTTCTTCGGGGCCACGTGGAAGAGAAGGTCTACGCCAACAGCCCAGGTCGATTCAAGACCTCAAAGATTCGTGAGGCTACCGATTCAAGACCTCAAGAATTCGTGAGGCTATCGAGAAAATTGGGCAGCCACTTTGCAATTCGGTTATGGAAAATTTCATGAAAAGGATATTGTCCTGTAAGCGTGGTCGTGGTGGTCATTTGAATGATGTTATTTTCCACTATTAACGGCTTACCTTCCTCTTTATAATGAAATAAACATCCGATCATTTATACTTATTATAAAAGTAGCAGTTTTCTTTGAATATCAAAATAACACCTCTGTTTGGAAAACCCTATACGATTTTAAGTATATATATGAATACAAATGTACCCCCGTAAGGTGCCTACAATTTGCTACTTATTATTTATTTGTAAGCTACGCTTTTAGATAACTAAAACGCCAGTAAACACTTAAACCTACATACATGCAACGCTAATAATAAAAAAAAACTTCACCGACTGGCCAAGAGTTAGTGACACAAAAGAAATATCAAGAATTCTATATGCAAAAAAGCTAGCGAAGGCAGGAAAACAAAAGTAGCAGCAGAATCAAAAGAACTCATGTGGGAGGGAAGAATGAAAATAAAATAAAATTTAAACAGCAAATTTAAATAAAAAGTGGAGTTGGAAAAATGCAGCAAAGCGAAGAGAAATGCCAAGAATGTAACCGTAGATGAAGGCTGGCTGGCTGGCTCAATGTTCGAATAATTCATAGACTGCTCAGAGCACTCACACACTACATAGGTGCCGGCATAGATATGAACAAATACGTGCCCTGCAGAAAAATTCATAGGTGCCCAACTGAGGCGCTTCTAGTGAATTTAGTATCAAAGCACTTTCGATTGTGCGGCTTAGTACAAAAATCGAGAGATGAGTTTTAGTGTGATTTGCCCCTTTTTTCGATAGTTTCGAAGTAGAGTTCAGAGGGAGAAAGTCCCGATTTACACAGGGAAACATTTGGAAGAGAAACATTTTGTCCATGAGAGAAGGACGGAAGGAGAAGAGCGCTTGGTTTTTGTCTCCCGTACTGGCGATCCGCTTTGTGCGTTTTATTCGTATTGTCAAACTTAAAGTTGGCTGCAAAACGATTTTTAACGGTTGCTTCATTCGTTTTTTTTTTTTATTTGTTGAGCGAAAGTTCTGCGCTGGTTTCCAATCGAAAGGAAGAAATCAACGGTGACAAACAGCAGAATGCTGCTTGAGAAATTCAGGATGATTTTTGCTAGTAAAGACTAATTTGACCTAAAAAGGTATGGGACATGTTTATGTTGAATTCTCAGTTCTCCCCTTTACATTTTCGCGGATTCCAAAATATATCCGGACCCGAAGATGCTAAAGTGGTAAACGTCAAAGTCAACAAACGGTGCCGAAAACAATTTTGCCTGTGTGACTTCGAATGAAACATAAACAGAGAACTTCCAGTGTCTCCCTGCCAAATGTCTCTCTGTGTAAATGGGGACAAAAACGATTTCTAAAATGCTGCATGACAGTTTAAATGGTATCCCACAATGGGTGTCTTGATGTAGCGAGAAAGCATAGAGATGGCTTTATGTTAGGCTGTGTGAGAAGGGAAGCCAAGCTCAATTTTGAGAAAAGAGTAACTCAATTCAATTAGTTTATCCCGTGCGGATTCAGCGTCATGTGGATAGAGATCTGGCAAACATGATAGTAGTTTGAATAGAGGTCGTAGTTGGTGTTTTGAAAATGTCAGCCTAAAGACTGTGGTGATTTTTCATGTCAAGCAATCAGCTGGCGCGTTATAAGGACTTTGTTTTACTCATCAGCGTCTGCTCTTTCTTACTCAGACGGCAGTTATGACTACTCGTTAAATGCGCGTAGCGAAATGGTATATCATTGGCATAATTTCACAACTTGTTCCCTCCCTTTGTGGCACAACAACACGACGCATGCCACAAATAGGAGCAGGAGCTCGGCCAAACACCCAAAAAAGGGTGTAAGCGCCAATTAAAAAACAAAATTTACAAGTTTCGCACCAGCAACTTATTTCACTATCTCCACTTCTCCCTGCAGGGTCGCTATGAACTTATGTTCATGTGTGTGCGTGCGTATGTGTGAGTGTGTGGGCATGAATTTGCAAATGTCCACATTGTGGCAGCATAATGGCAAAACTTGTATATTAACTTCCCAAATGATGACCATTCCCATCGTGAACCTGCCCTGACGTTTAGAGCGCCAGTCATCCATACATTTTATTTTCTTCTTCAGTTGTATTTTAAATTTTTCCTATTTCATACCCATTCTATTATTTGTCGTCCATCATCAAAGCGGGAGTGTAAAATAAAAAAATAAAAAACGCAAAAAAACGACGCACAATTTCAATGGTTGAATGCGTAACCACAGCGACCCAGCTATGGTGGCGTAATGGTGCTGGGCGATGGTGAGGGAGAGCCATTCTTTTACTTGGCACTGCACTTGTGGATTCGTTGGAAAAAGAAAAAAAATATTTCATGGTAAATATATTACAACAACATTATAACTACTAATAGGCAAGAACAGTGAATACTGGATTGAGGAACACATTTTTTCACAAATTTAAAATTTTATTTTTGTTGTCGTCATAGCAATAATGGCCAAATTAAATATTGTAATTTATGTCAGTAAAATAGTAAAATATTGTATATTTTAAAGAAAAAAGAATCAGTGTTAAAGGTTGCTAAATGCGCTCCCAGTTTTTACATTTATCCTCTGTGGCAAGCAGTGGAGGTGCCAGTAGCCTCGACCAATGTTCAAATTACTTTCTTTCAATTCAAAGTAAAAAATGTGTGAAAATAATACGAAATTAAGAATCGATTTACTTTTGCTCGGTATGACCACTTTTTGCCGTGACAATGGCCTTGAGACGGTCCAGAAACGAATCGCAAACTGCCCGAATGTGATTTGCAGGTATTTTGGCGAACTTGCGGACAATGGGTTTGTTCAGCGCCTCAAACCTGGTGAATCTTTTAGTTCGGACCTCGCTCCCCAAAATGGCCCAAAGAGAATAACCCAACGGATTCGCGTCTGGTGAATTTGAGAGCCATTGTGTGGACGTCATGAAGTTCGGAACGTTGTTTTTTAGCCATTCTTGGTTCACGCGAGCTTTGTGAGACAGTGCCGAGTCCTGTTGAAACGTCCATGGCCTGCCATCGAAATGTTTGTCTGCCCAAGACTTCAAAGCAACCTCCAGAATACTTTCCCGATAATATATCGCCTTGACGCCAGGCTCGATGAAATCGATTGGAGAGCGCCCATCTGCGGTTACAGCGGCCCAAACCATTACCTGGGGTGGGTGCTGCCTCCTGGTGGCCAATCGATGACTCAAATTCCCGTATGAATGGTCGGTCAAATAAACACTATCATTTTGGGAGTTTACGAATTGCTCAACTTGAAAAATCGGAGATTAACCTCTTTTGGCCAAGCGAAGCATTTCCTTCGCTCTCTCAAGTCTCACTTGTTACTGCTTTGGTGTGAGATCGTGCGCCTTTTGAATCTTGTAAGGTTTGACTTTGATATCATTTTTCAGTATGCAGCGGATGCTACGGCGGATATTTTCAGTTCTTTCGCCATTCGATACCAAGCGAGTTTTCATACAAGGAGACTCGCTGTCGTGACTCCTTTACGGGTCGCAGATCTAATCGCTCAGGCACAAGTTTTTCTTAAGAGCAAACAATTTTGCGTATTCCGATGATATTAACATCGTCGGCCTTAACAACCACGCTGTTGGTTCTGCTTTTTCCAAACTGCATAAAGAAGCAAAGCGAATGGGTCTTGTGGGGAACGAGGACGTACGAATGCGCAGAAGCTTGGACGATGACAACATTCGATGAGGTGTCACTTGGAGTGTTTGAGAGGAAGATTCTGCAGAAGATTTTTGGACTTTTGCACCTTTCCGACGAGGAGTATCGTAAGAGATGAAACAATGAGCTGTATGAGCCTTACGACGACAAAGGCATAGCGCAGCGAATAAAGATCCAACGTCTACGTTGGCTGGGTCATGTCATCCGAATGAAAATAGACGCTCCGGCTCTGAAAGTAATCGTTGTGGTGCCAGCTGGTGGTAGCAGAGGAAGAGAAAGGCCCCCTCTGCGTTGGAAAGATCAGGTGGAGAAGGACTTGGCTTCACTTGGTGTGTCCAACTGGCGCCGGATAGCACAAGAAATAAACGACTGGCGCGCTTTGTTAAACTCGACAAAAACCGCGTAAGCGGTAATCGCGCCAATCAAGAAGGAGAAAAAGTAAGAGGTTAGCCGATGAATTGGCCAACCGTGTATCAGCAGGCCCGCACAAGGGCCAGAGCCAATAATCGGAATCAGTTCCGCAGGAATTATAAATTGGATCAGCGTTTATGTAGGCAATCTACATAAAGAGCGAAGGTACGGTCTAGAACGCTGCAGAACTGCAAAGTGTTTTGTCACAAATCCGAACAGAAAACTGTCAAACTTTCTATAAAAATTTGGAAGGAAAGACGTTCGATTGATGGCCGGTATTATTCGCAACCCATGGGGTCAGCATATGACCACCATTGGAATTATTGAGGACCCAATGTGCCTGTCTTGCTTGGAGGAGACGGATAGCAGTGATCACTTCCTCTGTGAGTGTCCTGCCTTTGCTAGAGCACGGCTAGAGTTTTGGGTTCCGATGTCGTGAGAATGAGTAATATTCGTCCCCTTAAACTGGGGGATATTTACAGGTTTGCCAATCGGGAAAATTCTCACAGGACTAACTACCTCTGTCTCTGTCCTACCTCTGCCTCCGTCTCTATTCTTTCCTTTCTCTTTCTCTGATACTTTTCTCCTTTCCTCCTTGACTATCTACCCTCTTTCCAGAGCTTTAAGTACAATGGGCTTTTCAGCCTGAGTGTTTTACGAGCCACCAAATCTTCTGGTGCTCCTTGGCTCGACCTTTTCAAATTTCAATTTCAAAAAAAGAGGTTTGATAGGGTCTCCAAATAGAGCAGCCATAGTCCAGTCTTTATTTCACTTCACTCATTATGCTTATAAATTTCAAAGGCTAAGCGGACCGCCTCGCATAAATTTTACACTAACCTCCATCCATTTTATGAGTACACGAGAAAATTTAACTTATGAAGTCTCACTCGTTCCAGCACTTGGTTAAAAGCCACTGCAATTAGAATGGAAATCCTTTGAATTAAAATAAGTCTTTTTCATTTTAATAGCAACAAAAATCACTTTGCTGTAATGATTCATTAAATTCGCTTGAACTATGAATTTTTTAGCCAAACCCTTTTTGCACAGAATTCTTATCTGCAATTCGTTCGCACTCTGCTTTGACATTTTGTAATTACGCATATTTTGCACTACTCCATTAAAATGAATAACGAATTCGCAACAACAGCAAGAAAAAGAAATAAATAAATACAAATTCACACTAAATATTATATCATTATGAAGTGCGTCAACGCTTTCCGCATAATTTCCTACATTTTTCTCTCTTGTCTGCGCGCACACACAGACAAACACATTCACAAAGATTCGCACAAACATTTTACATTTTTTATTCCATAAAAAACTAGAGAATTTATATTTATAAAATGGTTAAAAAATTATGAGAGTAAAGAATTCAAACAATGCCATGTCTGAGTCGTCGCTGAAAGGAAGGCACCAACGAAATTGCAACTCCGCTCATACTTTTGAATAAAATTCACTAAAAACGCGCTTATGCAAATGTACGTCGTCGGGCTGTTGCTGGGTGGAGGGGAAATGCCAAGCTAGTGGCTGACAAAGGAAAGCGTAAATGAAGGGAGAGTAAAACATTTTATATATGAGTGTGTATGTGTGTGTGCGAGTAAAGTAGAAAAAGGTTGAAGGAGTTGCAAAAGCTTGTTGGCGCAATGTCGGGGGAAGAGTGCCGATGGAGGCGTTGGATTTTAATGAAAAACTTGTCGCGCCTTTCATTATGATTTTGGCGACTTCGGCGGTAATGGCAGTGGCAAGTTGGTGCTTAGTGAGACGAGCCGAATGTGGAAGTGACTTAAGGTGCAGTCAACTATGGCAAGCGATATGGCAACTCATTTTGCTGTGAAAAAATTTACTTTCCGATTGGTTATCCGGAAAGTATATTTGGAAAACTTCTTTTGGACTTTTCTTTACGAAATTTTAGGAGGAAATTTATTTAAACGCACTGGACTATCAGAAAACTGATAAGTCTTGCCGATGTAGCTTAATGAGTAGGTGCGTAACTACCATTCCGAAGCGTCCGGGTTCCAATCCCCGTGGAGGTAACACCAAATGATACGAGGGGTGCCTTTTATATGTCGGGACTAGAGAACAAAAACAAATTTTAATCATCGAAAATCACTTTATTCTTTTTCAAAATATTCTCCATGAAGATCTATACACTTCTGCATGCGTTTGAATCAATTGTCGAAGCACTTTTGCCACTCTGAATGAGGTACCTCCAAAACATGCATTCTGAATGCCGCAACCGCTTCTTCAGGTGTCGAAAAACGTTGACCTCTCAGTTTGTTTTTTACGTACGGGAATAAAAAGAAGTCATTCGGTGCCAAGTCAGGACTATACGGCGGATGACCCATTAACTCGGTGTTTTGGGTGCTCCAAAATGGAGTTGTTTGAGCCGATGTATGAGAGCTCGCATTGTCCTGGTGAAGAGTGATCCGTCTTTGGCGATTGGTTTTCCTAATTTCTTGGAAGACAACTGGCAAACAAATGGTTGTGTACCAACCCGAATTTACTGTTCTGCGTTGTTCTAGCGGTACGGTTGCGGGCTGTTTACTTTCGGGCTCTTGCGCGTAAATCCATGATTCATCACCTGTCACGATGTTATAGACGTGTTTCGAAGCTCCGCGATCGCATTTTTTGAGCATTTCCTTCGACCAATCAACACGAGCCTTTTTTTGAACGATTGACAAATTGTGTGGGATCCAACGCGAACAAATTTTTTTGACAGTCAAATGTTTATGCAATATTGAATGTATGCTGGTCCCACTAATGCCTAAGATTGTCTCAATCTCACGATAGGTCACATGACGATCTTGCAATATCAGTTCGCGCACAGCGGAACAACAACTGATTTTGGACGACCTTCACGAAATTCGTCTTGGAGTGAACTACGACCACGATTGAATTCACCATACCATCGATAAACGCTGGTCCTTGATGGAGCTTCATCGCCAAAAAATGAATTAAGTTCATCCATGCAATGTTGCTGAGTTAATCCACGTCGAAAGTTGTAAAAACTAATCGCACGAAAATGTTCACGATTTGATTCCATTTTTGGACCGAGATGAATCTTTTAAGTTACTGTAAACAACACAAATAGCGCTGGTATTTCAAAACGTTCTGAGTACGTAAAAGCTAAAAAATGTCAAACTTTGCTATTCAGCTGTCAGGTGCCAGATTGCAACACCAGGGTTGCCCAATTCCGAGATATAAAAGGCACCCCTCGTAGAAAATTGTTTTTCTAACGGCGGTCGTCCCTCAGCAGGCAATGCAGGCAAACCTCCAAATGTATTTTTCTGCCATGAAAAAGCTCCTCATAAAAAACGAGGTAAGAGTCGGCTAAGAACTGTACAATCTTCAACAGATGTATCATTAAGCAATGCAACGCTCATGTTTTTTGGCAGCTGAAGTTTCTTCACATAGCGCCATAGATTCGATGATTTGAGGCAAGCGTTTATTTCGTCGGCAGCCGTTGATTGCTGGCAGTGCTTGGCGGCAGTGCTTGGCGGAAATCGCTAGACAATAAAATCATTGTGCTTGCAAAACATCTCGAATCATTGTGTAGATCTTTCAACGTGCGGTTAAATGCTGCTAATCCAAGTTTATGCGCCATAGTGCATTCGTCCCAGATGATTTCGATGATTGCTGATAAAACTTTGGCCATTGCAGCGTGTTTTGCAATATTACATATGAGTTCTTCAATAGTTTGAAGATTTAACGACAATTTGATTGCTGAATGAGCCGTACGCCATCCTTTTAACAATTTGGCTGCTATTCTGGAAGAAGCAACTGCAACCGCAATGAGGGATCTCGCACGAACAATGGCTAAAACTACTGACATGAGGAATGTCTTATCAGTTCCACCAGGGGTATCTAGAATCAATTGCCTTCATTAATGTATCATAAACTTCCTTTTGTTGGGAATTCCACAAGAGTGTGTTCGTTTGAACTACTAAATCTAATTCCTGGTGATCATATTCACGTTCCCGTTCCAACTCCCGATTAAATGCGTTATTCATTCCACGATTTGGCGCTGGTATTCCTAACCTGACTAATAAACTACCGGACATGAGGTAACACATGTCTTCGATCAAGAGTAAAGTACGATTATATATTTATATCCTCATTCATCTCAAGATCGGGATTTCTGAAACACGAATTTGTACCACTAACAGTCCATAGTTACTCAAATGACTTTGGCTCATGCACAAGAGCATTCGCAACAGCATTGCCTTGCTTCCGTTGTTGAAAATTTTTCGATAAAGCATTCCATGTTTAACAACGTGACGTCTTCGAGTAAAGCAAAGTTCGTGCTTTGGCAGATCGCAAAGAAACTGGTTGTTGTTGTTGTAGCAGCATAAACATTCCCAATACTTACATACGGGAATGTTGCTGAAGTGACAGTCCTTGGCCGGATATAATTCCCGGTCGTTCCGGTTACGTAGAACCGACTGCCGTGGAAACTGGTCAATATGATCACTGGAGGTCTTCCAGAACGTTGAACCACAATCGAAGCCGTGAAACATATTTATAATTACTAAATCTTAAACCATTCTCAACCATAGACAAAATTACGTTCATTTACGTTTTGCTTCCCATATCAGATGCGTTTTTGTTATACCAGAACAAAGAGAAAATTTGGTACATTTTACAGTTTTTCTTTGATAAAGGCAAAAATGCAAGCCAGTTTCTAAAATTGGGAATGGTGTTTATGGTGACGATCTGTAATCGCAAATTACGCGCAATTTAAGTTTCGTCGATTCCGTTCTGGCATTTTTGATGTTAAAGAAAATGTCGTTAAAATCGCAGAAGTAATCGAAGTTAGCCGGTATATTTGTAGTCATAGTATCGCCTACGAGGCAAAAAATTAAAAATAATGGGCACACGCTGCTTTGAATTTGACCGAGCTCCACCTCCTATTTGTGGTGTGCGTCTTAATGTTTTTCCACAAATGGAGGCACCTACAGTTTCATGCCGCCTCCTCAGTTTGCATGAGGCACTTTTTCATGGCAGAAATATACTTTGAACTTTGCCATTGCCTACCGAGGGGTGACTGCTATTCCAAAAAAAAAGTGTACTACTGTGGGCAAAAAGTAAGGTGAATTTATTTATCAAACTTTACAGGATTAAAACTTCGCTGTAGTTATTTTTTCATGAGTTGGCAGCACTGTTAGTAACATCTGGGCCAACTTTCATGTGAATGTCATTATCAGTAATATATTTACGCTTGGGTTTACCAAACGACCAAGAGTGCATTTTTCGATTTTTACAATGTCTGATTTGATTGAGCAGAGAAGTGCCATCAAATTTTGTTTACGGAATGAAATTTCGGCTGCGGAAACGTTTAGCATCTTGCAGAAGGCATTTGGTGATTCGACCATGTCGCAGAAAAATGTTTATAAGTGTACAAAGACTTCAAAGAGGGTCGAGAACGTATTGATGACTTGGAGCGCTCCGGACGACCATCGATGTCAACAGATGACCAACACGTCAATAAAGTGAAGGAGTTAGTGCTCAAAAATCGTCGGTTGACTGTTAAAGACCTTACTGATATGATCGGAATATCAGAAGGATCTGTGAAAACTATTTTGAAAGACCATTTGGGCCTACGAAAAGTCAAATCTCGTTTGGTACCGAAAACTCTCAATTTCTTGGAAAAAAGTCGTCGCGTTGATGTGTGTGAAGCAATGCTTTCAGACTATCAGGACAAGCTCAAATGCATCATTACGAGAGATGAGACTTGGATTTATGCTTACGACTCTGAAACAACCGACCAATCAAGTGAATATCGTGCTAAAGGCGCGGCCAGACCGAAAAGAGAACGTCAAAGCTGTTCAAAAATAAAGGTCATGATGACAGTTTTTTTCGATTTTCGTGGTGTGGTGCACTATGAATTCCTTCCACCTGGCCAAACTGTTAATAAGGAATATTATTTGAGCGTCATGCGTCGTTTACGTGAAGCAATTCGTCTAAAAAGACAGTCCAGAATTATGGGCCAACAACTCTTGGTTTTTGCATCACGATAATGCACCGTCTCACACTGCACTCGTTCTTCGTGACCATTTCGCCAAAAATTCCACGCATATCGTTCCGCAACCACCGTATTCGCCTGATTTGGCTCCGTGTGACTTCTGGCTATTCCCAAAACTCAAGAGACCACTCCGGGGAACGCGTTTCGAGTCGATTGAGGAGATACAAGCTGAATCGAAGAAGGTGCAGGTGCTGATGGCTATACCGGAAATGGACTATTTGGGAAGTTTCGAGGATTGGAAAAATCGTTGGCATAAGTCTATTTCATCGAGAGGGGATTATTTTGAAGGGGATGAAATTGATTTACAAGAATAAATAAAGAATTTTCATTTTACAACCAAATTCACCTTACATTTTGCCCACATTTGGTGTTTCTTGTTCATGGTTTCGTGCACTACTGATTGGTAATCACGCAACAACGGCTCGGGCGTTCGCTAAGCTTACTGTTCATAATAATTTCACTAGAAAAAAGAAAAATTGTTTACTTAATGTAGAATGGTTTTATTAAAGTATTCGATGCGGTACCAGCTAATTTTTTTAAACCAAGTTTCGTTAGCCAATATTTAAATGTGTTTTGATTTTGCAAAAGCGGTCGCTCCATCTCATATAAAAGACCAAGCTTCTTTTGGGGTGTGTATGCAAAATTCAAGATCTAAGATGAAAAAATTATTGTTATGTGCTCGGAATTTTGTATCAGCAATACGTAGTATAGCTTTTAAAACTGACCTTCTCGGTTGTTGCTACTCAAGTCAAACCCTGTTAGACCGAGAAATGCTCTCCTTTTTTATATTTTTATTTTTGTTTTATTCAAACTATTTTAGTGGCCTTAAAATGATTAGCTTTAGTATTTTTATTTTGTGAGGCCGGTTTAAGGGGGGAGCCTGGTTTATAAGGTCAAAAAAATCAATTTTTTTTTTCATTTTAAGTGATTCCTAATATATTTCAGAATATTCACACAAAGTTACAGAGCCTAATTCTCAATATTTCCGTAGATACAAAGCCAAAGGTAGGCGAGCGTTAGGTAGCTACGCTGTGACCGGACAGCTGTAGTACAAACTTTGTCTTCTTTTCTCGACTTTTCATTTTTATGATTTCTTTGAATTGGCGTACATGAATGAAAAAAAAAATTATGAACCTTTTGTTCCCTTCAGTATTAAATTCTCTTCTATTTGAACTAACAAAATAGATAAAAAAAAATTGTTCAAGATTTTTATGCCAAGTTGAAGTGAATTTCTTTTTATAGAAAGGCATTTTTTTCTTTAAAACCTCCAAAAAGTTGAAATTTTGGAATTTCTTTCAGTTTTCTTAGTTCATCTAGAATAAAAAATCATGATAATTAGAAATCCATTTGAATTTTTTGCTTTAGATAATAATTACGAGCTGTATCTTGTACGCCAGTTGGAAATTCCAGCGTTGCAGCGCCCTACTAATTTCTATGTTAAACATTTTTTTCAACTTATTTTAACCAGTGCAAAAATTTTTTATACTTTTTAAATGTTCATTAAAAGATAGAAAAAACTTTGCAGTGCTAAATTAATTTTTTCCTTACAAAAAAATCGCAAAGAGATGCAATTTTTAAACCTCATAAACCAGGCTCCCCTCTTAACAATAAACCGTCGAATACAATTGTTGCTTTCATTTATTTCTCTACTATTATGCTAATGTTCGACGGAGCTGGGAGACCATAGAAAGGCTAGCCGCAAACAGTTGGCTGCATATCCACTGGGTATCTGGCCACAAAGGCCCTATGTGGAACGAAATAGTAGATGAGATAGCAAAAAGTGCTGTTAGACTACCTTTCGAACCAGAGAACAACATACCAAAACCGCTAAAAACAATATACAATGAAATGGACGACCATATGAAAAGGTGAGTGGAAGCTAGGTGGACTAACCTGACCACATGCAAAACAGCAAAAGTCATGTGTAGAACTAACGACAAAAAACTAACTCAATTCGTACTTACGCTCTCACGTGAAAGGACTGCAGAACTATCATAGGTATGCTAACAGCTCATAATCTATTGGCTGCACATGCGTACAAGATAGGGATTGCTAACACGGACAAATGCAGGAAATGCTGAGAGGATGTTGAGGAAACTTTAAAACACTTTCTGTGCGTTTGTCCGGCATTATTAAAAACGCGTATAAAATGCCTGAGAGCCCCACTGTTTCGAGGTCTAGAGGACGTCTCAAAAGCGGATCTCCCAGCTCTGTTTAGATTCGCCAAAAGCGCTGACATCCTACATGATGTCTCTTTCAGTATTCATAGAGGTCGGTCTCCATCTGATATCGCTAGGGACCAAAAGGTCTATGCGTGGCTTATTGCCAATCAGGCTAACCTAACCTAACCTATTTCTCTGCAAGCCACTTTTTCATTGCTTTCAGAAAGTACTTTTCTTGCTTAGTAGTGGCACTGCTCCTTCAATTACTTTTCGAAATTTTTCAGAGTAGCAGACTTGTTGAAAGCGCTCTGCTTGCCATGTCTGTCAGCTCCTTTAGTATTGGCCGTTGCACATTCGCTCCAATGCACAGTGACGCGACGGTGTCTTGCATAAATTACAAAATGCTGCTGAAGAAAAAAATATTGGCAGCAACAACAAATCCTTAATAACATAAACGACACAAATAGCAACACCAAAAACAAATAACAAAGAACAATTAACAAAAACAACAACAATTATGCAAAAATACTATAATATGAGTAGCAGCGACAAGCGCGATAACCGAAACGACATTAACAATAACAACGAATAACAACAAAAAATGTGTGCACCAACTACAAAACGTAGGTACTCTAATGACAAATTCGTACACATTGGCCAACGTACATCGAAAAAAGGAGCATTGAAAGTGGAAGCAGACGCAGAAGAAAAGGAGGATTGAGTGTAGAAAATTCGCTCAAAAGAATTAACTCTTTTGACTGTAGTTCTTTTTTCTTTTCAGTGAATTCTGCTAAAAAGGCGCTTTTAAGTTTCATTTGTATGATTTGTGTAGTTTTCCTTGGCCACAATGGCCTCCTCTCCAGTGCATAGTTTTTGGTTTTTATTGTTTCGCATTTGCTTTTTCTGTCTTACCTGTTTGCTACTTGAATGCCGAATGTATTTCTTTGGTGTTTTTTGCTTTTGTGCGGCGTGTGGTTACTTGGTTTGCAAGGATTTTTACTTATACATATTACACCTAATTCTCTTCTTACACGAATTTTTTTTACACGAGTTTTATTTAATATTTTATGAATTTTTCTTGAATCTTTTAGAGCAAATAGAGTGACATTTTTCATTGCATGTACGACGAAGCATTTAAATTATTCTCAGGAAAAGTGTCCAATTTAGTCTAAGTCTAATTTATTTCTTACAAATATACAATAGTTAATGAATAAAAATGTGTTGGCAAGAAATAAATTCTTAAGTAACCTCTAAAAATATTTTTTTAGTATGGTTTTCATTTAGTTCTCTTTTTACACGATTTTTTTCAAACAAAACTGAATTAGGTGCATTGTAGTACTCGTGTGTAGTGGTAACACCATATACAGAAGTTTTTTTTATTTAAAAATGTAGCTAATTTCATATTAAGAATCATATTATTTAAGGGGTTAGGGATAGTCAGAGGCCGGAAAAAACGACGATTTTCAATTTTGTTTTTATGGTATTCATTTGCTTTATTTTACAAAAATAAAAATATCGCATTAGTACATCGTGTCTCGACTTGACTTTAGCAAAATTAAAAAAAAAAGTTAATAATTGTAAAAATTATTGCTGTTTGTGTGGAGTCCATTTCTCTAGAAGTCCCTTGCGGTGATCATCACAAGTCCTTGGAGATTCATCTAATCTCAATCGGACAAGAGAAATTCGTTTTATTAATAGATAATCTTGTGTCTGATCGAAGCTTTTTTTCAAAATTAACAATATGGCGGCCTCAGGAAATATTTTTCAGATTTTCGAGAAAAAAAACCTTTAAAAAATCGAAATTTTGAAAAAAAAACTCCTTCGATCAGGCACGAGTTTTTTATGTGTTTCAAAAGCAGTGCAAATTTTATTGAAATCTAGCAAGCGGTTTTTAAGTTACAGTGGTCACCAGTTTAAAAATCATAGTTTTGAGAAAAATGCATTGAAAGTTTTGCTATAGATATTCGGAGCGCCTGAGCGAATAACTCGAAAAGTATTTGTCGAACTCACTGCAAATATTCACACAATATTTATAATTTAAGGAAAAGCTCCTCATTAAAAATATATGACATTCCGAGTTGGCTTGAAACTGAAGGTCTCTCCCTTTGTGGAACAACATCAAGACGCACGCTGCAAATAGGAGGAAGAGCTTGGTCAAACACCCACAAAGGGCATAAGCGCCCTTGCAAAAAAATCCAATATTCTGCGAATTCTGAGTACCCATAACCCCTTAAAACTTTGTTTAAGGTTTTTTAAAATTGGACGAATGCTCGTCAACATTTTTAATCAGACTTAAAAAAGGCTACGCAGTTTTATAGTCCATTAAATTTAACCAGCTGATGATAGAAGAAAACTAACGAGAAACTACTTTCAAAGCGAGCGCCCGGCCAAGTCAGGACGTATCACCAGAAAACGATAATAAGATTCCGAGTAATAACGAATATAAAGGGTTTTCCAAACAGAGGTGTTATTTTGATATGCAAAGAAAAATGCTATTTTTTAATATAAATGATCGGATGTTTGTTTCATTATAAAGAAGAA
Organism: Anastrepha obliqua; assembly: GCF_027943255.1. Classification (NCBI taxonomy): domain Eukaryota; kingdom Metazoa; phylum Arthropoda; class Insecta; order Diptera; family Tephritidae; genus Anastrepha; species Anastrepha obliqua. The sequence goes on along the minus strand of NC_072893.1, from coordinate 23,206,391 downwards.
GGTATGCCGTTAATAGAGGAAAATAACATCAGGCAAATGACCACCACGACCACGCTTACAGGACAATATCCTTTTCATGAAATTTTCCATAACCGAATTGCAAAGTGGCTGCGCTATGTCCTCGATAGCCTCCCGAATTCCATCTTTGAGGTCTTGAATCGACCCTGGGCTGTTGGCGTAGACCTTCTCTTTCACGTGGCCAAAAAAAAAAAAAGTCACACGGTGTTAAATCACAAGATCTCGGTGGCCAATTGTAGTCACCTCTTCGAGAGATATCACGGTCCGGAAACTTTTCCCGTAAAGGATCAATATTTTCCTGGGACATAGCGCCGTCTTATTGAAAATAAAAGTTGTCCAGATCGATACCATCCAATTCCCGCCATAAAAAGTCGTTAATCATCTCTCGATAGGCAAGCCACTCCAAATTAACACCTGTTATTGGAAAACCTTTTATTTGGGCCAATCCACGTATATGGAAAGAAATTTTTAAATCTTCCGTACTGCAAAGGGTGAATTTTATACCATATATCCTACCTTTGTAGCCATTATCCCACTTCCTGTTTTGCTTTTTTCCTAACTTTCTATCTAAATTGCATACAAAATGTAACGAAATCGTTTCATCTATGAGATTTTCTATAATTTATTTGCACCTTCGGCCGAAATGTTAAAACTTTGACTCCTCATGAAAAAAATAAGACCTTATGGACCAGTACTGTATTCTTCAAAGTTGGCCCGGGAGACAACGTCTTTCATAAAAATTTGAGTTTGGGCGTTAGAGTAACCACTGTTGGTTAGAATATTCAACTATCTACAGCATTCCGACCCATTTGACTTTATGCTTTTATGCTCAGGCAATGTAAGCTGATCTGTCGGAAGTTCACAAAAATGAAAGGAAAAAACCATCTGTTGATGAGTGGAGTCGACAGCACACCGTCTTACAAAATTGTTTAATTTCTAACAAAGTAATTTAGCCAATATTTTGAAGAGTGCAGACATCCACCACAATAGTCCAATAAGCGCATCCGGTGCCCAATTCATTACGACAGAATAACATGGAAAGACTTCATTAATTTTTTCATTAACTACAAAAATTTAATCAATGTTTCATTTGGCTATTTATTATTTTTTTTTCTTTACTTTGGTTCAAAATATTTAATAATTATTGGAATGAAAAAATTTCACAGCAGTAAAGTTAATAATAATGAGCAAATTATGAAAAGTCCTTTATGATATGATTTTTTTTTCGAATTTAAATTTTCGCCTCGAATATTCATTAGCGCGCATCGAATTGGACTATGAAATTAACAACAACAACAAAAACGGGAAAAATGGAAAATTATTATAAAAATGAAAGGAATGCGAATTCTTCTGTAACTGCTGTTAATTTATCCTGCGCACATGCGAATGCCAGGATATCTGCCTACACACACACACATGCACACTAACACATACGCATGTGGAGAATTTGCATACGATTGGAGGTTTTGTATTGCATTCTGTTGTAATTGGCGCGCGCAGTTATTCCCTTTTCCATTACGATTGGCCACACTGCCAACGGCAGCGGTAGCGGCAGCGACGTCAACGGCAGCCTGCCTCGTAGCGACGAGATGGATTTTGCGGGTTGGAATGCATTGCATTGCATTCGCAGAGAAATGTGAAAAATCTTAATTAACTTGATTTGTAGCAACAAGCATCGCCAACGCCGACTGACCAACCGACAGGCCGACTACAGGCATAAATAGTTGGAGAATCAGTCGATGTGCTACCCCACAACTCCCACGTCAGCTGGATGTAAGGGTGAATGTGAATGTGCGTGTGTGTGTGCATGCGTGCGTGCACTTGTGTGCTTTTGTTTGGGGTTTAACGCATTTAATGAAACCAATTCAAGTGAAATATGATTGGTATTTATATGTAATCCTTGTTTTTTTCTACCAACCAACCAACCAACAACGAATGCTGTGAATGCGCGCTCCTGCTGCTGCAGCTCATGAATGCCAAATATTTATGTTTATTGTACTTAACATGTGTTGATTTGCATGCGCAAGTATGTGTGCGTGGTGACGGTGGCGCTGGCGGTGGCGGAGTGAGTGTCGAGTGGCCTCGCGTTATGGCTGCGGTATTGCAATTTTTCAATGCTCGGTTTTTGCCAAAGTTCATTTTGGTCAAGCAACATTTTTCACACTTATTCGGCATTGTCGAACATATCACACACACACACTCAAATGCACATATCCATGCATATAAATCTGGCATTTGTTGTTATACAATAATATTAAGTATTTATTTGATGAATGTCTATGCGAGTGCGGGTGTGCGTGTGCAATGCGAAAAATGGCTGTTAAAATGCAAAAAAAGTTATATCCAATGCGCCTAAATTAACTGCCACATACAAGTACACACATGTGTATATACTTGTGTAAATATTTGGGATAATAATAAAAAATTAAGTGACGTTAGTGGTTTTGTGAACTCTATTGATCGGCCAGTGCGCAAGTGTGGGTGATGTTTACGCAGGCAGGTCGCTCAAAAAGCATCAATAGCTAACCTACATAAATTTTTTGTATTGGGTTGCCCATATTCGACGTACCCAAGTGATTTTTTTAAATCAAAGAAAAACACAATTTTTTTGATGTTGACGATAATAATCATTTTATTTGGTTCAAGTAGATTTGTTGACATCACCTTTTGAATAGGATATGTCTCAAATGGCCGTCTTGAGCCTGTATGGCGTATTGGGCCCGTTTTGCCGCATTTCCCATAGTTTTAGCTAACATTTCGGCTGGAATAGCTCTATTTCCTCACGGTTGTTGTTCTTGAGCTCTTCTATGGCCTTTGGCTTATTAATATAAACCTTTGATTTTAAATATCCCCACAAGAAGAAGTCAGGTGGCGTTAAGTCGGGCGAACGCGGTGGCTAGTCAATATCGCCATTTTTCAACATCAAACGACGAGGAAACAATTTCTTCAAAAAATCGATTGTGGTGCGAGCGCCGTCTTGTTGAAACCAGAACTGCCTCATACGCTTTCGACGAATACGAGGGGTGCCTTTTATATGTCGGGTTTTGGCAACCCTGGTGTTGCAATCTGGCAACTGACAGCTGTATCGCAAAGTTTGACATTTTTTGGCTTTTACATACTCAGAACGTTTTGAAATACCAGCGCTATTTGTGTTGTTTACAGTAACTTAAAGGATTCATCTCGGTCCAAAAATGGAATTAAATCGTGAACATTTTCGTGCGATTATTTTTTACAACTTTCGACGTGGATTAACTCAGCAACATTGCATGGATGAACTTAATTCATTTTTTGGCGATGAAGCTCCATCAAGGACCAGCGTTTATCGATGGTATGGTGAATTCAATCGTGGTCGTAGTTCACTCCAAGACGAGTTTCGTGAAGGTCGTCCAAAATCAGTTGTTGTTCCGAAAACCATTGATGCTGTGCGCGAACTGATATTGCAAGATCGTCATGTGACCTATCGTGAGATTGAGACAATCTTAGGCATTAGTGGGACCAGCATACATTCAATATTGCATAAACATTTGACTGTCAAAAAAATGTGTTCGCGTTGGATCCCACACAGTTTGTCAATCGCTCAAAAAAAGGCTCTTGTCGATTGGTCGAAGGAAATGCTCAAAAAATACGATCGCGGGGCTTCGAAACACGTCTATGACATCGAGACAGGTGATGAATCATGGATTTACGCGTATGAGCCCGAAAGTAACCAGAAGTCGACTGTATGGGTGTTTCAAGATGAGCCAAATCCAACAAACGTTGTTCGCGCACGAAGCACTTCCAAGCAAATGGTCGCCTGTTTTTTCGGAAAAACTGGACATGTCGCAACCGTACCACTAGAACAACGCAGAACAGTAAATTCTGAGTGGTACACAACCATTTGGTGACGAGTTGTCTTCCAAGAAATTAGGAAAACCAATCGCCAAAGACGGATCACTCTTCACCAGGACAATGCGAGCTCTCACACATCGGCTCAAACAACTGCATTTTTGAGCACCCAAAACATCGAATTAATGGGTCATCCGCCGTATAGTCCTGACTTGGCACCGAATGACTTCTTTTTATTCCCGTACGTAAAAACCAAACTGAGAGGTCAACATTTTTCGACACCTGAAGAAGCGGTTGCGGCATTCAGAATGCATGTTTTGGAGGTACCTCATTCAGAGTGGCAAAGTGCTTCGACAATTGGTTCAAACGTATGCAAAAGTGTATAGATCTTCATGGGGAATATTTTGAAAAACAATAAAGTGATTTTCGATGATTAAAATTTTTTTTGTTCTCTAATCCCGACATATAAAAGGCGCCCATTGGCATCACAAAAGTGGTTATCCTATCGCGATAACACTCCTGATTGACGGTAACAGCTTGACCATCTTCATTTTCGCACTTACGCCGCACCAAACAGTGACTTTTTCGTCGTAAAGGGTAGGTACCTCTTGAATTTCGTGAGGATTTTCAGTGGCGTAAATACGGCAATTTTGCTTGTTTACCGTCCCATTCAATAAGAAATGAGCCTCATCGGACATGATGATTTTGTTCCAAAATTGCTCGTCATTTTCAGCCATTTCGATGACTCTTTGGGCCCATTCCAATCGACGAGGCTTGTCCGCAGGCAACAATCTTTGCGTCAATTGAATCTTATACGGGAAGAAATGCAAATCAATGCGTATAATTCGTTGTGAAGTGGCCCGAGCAATGCCCAACTGCTGAGAACGGCGATTTTGGGATGTCCCTGGCGACGCCTTGGTCGGTTTCGAATTGGCCTCTTAGGATTAAAAAGAGCATCACTGGTCGAAAACCTTTCGTACAAACGTTTAATGATGTTCTTAGACGGCGCACTTTTCACATTATTTAATTTTGTATACGCACGTTGAGTTTTCACAATTGACTTCTTTTGTTGTCAACAATTTGGGAGCGCTCGCGTGGCGTGTACTGTTCCATGGTAAAAATCTGCTTGGACTGACGCTTCCAACGCGGTATGTCATTAAACGATCTGACGTCTCTGTCAAAAGATACAGGGTTGCCAGATGGGTCCGTCGAATATGGGCAACCCTGTAGATTTTAATTGATCATTTTTAGCATTAAAACCTACTCGTAGTTGGCGAATAAGCACTTCTCTTCGAACGAGAGCTGTTGAGCTTTATGAGCATCTTTCTCAAGGCAGCGATAACTTTGGTGGCCCACCATTGCCTGCTGTTAGCTACGGCGGCACAATATCTCTCACATTTAGGGTAGCAATCACATAAGTAGGCCGATTTCTAAACTTCTTTAGTGCATTTGACTTTTGGAAAGGAGTAAAAGGATTGGATTTGATTGAAATATTCACATTATTTAAACAATATTTTCAGCTACACCCAAGGCACATTCATTACTGGTGCTGTCACTAGACCCACAACAATATTTTGCACGTTTGATTGTCAAAACAAAGTATTGGCAAAGTGAAAAACAAAGAATGAATTCGCCTTGTTTCATTCTGGGCTGACATCCACATGGACACGGCGAAAGCAAAAGAAAAAAACAACTCCAGCTGATTTACCGATACCACCTTTAATAGATTCGCCTTGGCTACACCTCATAATTCTTCTGAGTATTTTTAATTGCCAATTTTAAAGCTAGGAGCTGTTTTCGATCAAGTTGCGCTAGTAAAGCCTTGATTGCTGTGCGATCTGAAAGTAAGGAATAAAATGTTTTTCATTATTTGCATATTTGGTTATGCACTGATTAAATTTGTATGCAAAATTTTTCGAATTTCGCCCAAAAAAATTTTCGCTCCAGCTTTCCGTGAGCTTTTGAGCCTGTTTTAGAGGCTTCAAAAAATCGATTTTTTGTTTCTGCTTAAATGTCTTTCCAAACTATCCAAAAATTTGTCCTCAAAATTTCAAAAGCAAATTCAAAATATTTTCTGAGTTACAGAAGAAATTGTGAGCAAGCGTCGAGCAGGTATACGAGCGGCCGGATCGCTCGAAGTGCGATTTCTCGGTTTTTTATTTTTACGATTTTTCCTAATTGGCGGGAAAGATAGGGAAAAAGTTAAACGTCCTATCGAAACGAGATAACGTGGATTGTATTCGGAATTGAATTCTCTTCTAGTTGAACCTAAAAAACCTTAAGAAAGTTATGATTAACCCACTTTTTAAACAATCTGAAGTGAATTTATTTTTCCAAAAAAATAAATTTTTTTTTTAATTAGCGAAAAATTGTTGAATTTCCCACTTTTTGTTTAATTTTCTTGGTTTAACTAGAAGCTATACTATACTAAAATAAAATTTTTTTTGGGTTTTTGGTTTCTAATGAAAATTGCGACCTGCATCTTTCCCGCCGCACAACACATGCACACTCGAGACGCCTCGTCAAAATGCTTGTACGAGGCACAATATGACATATTTTTTAATGAAAAAATGTGAGAAGTCTGTTGAAATATATAACAATAAAACCTGAGAGTTTCGTTTTAATTGAATATTTTTTTCCTTCACAAAAAAATCCACGAAAAAATCGATTTTTTGAAGCCTCTAAAGCAGCCTCCCCCCTTAAACACATTTTTCTGATACTTAGTAATTTTGCCGTACAAGAGTTGCTTGCTTAATGTGTGCCCAATAATGAAAACATAATAATATAAAAAGGCTTTTTGGTTTTTCCAAATTCTCTTCTTAGACGTCAATTCACCTCTGCACTCGTTTGTTCTCAAAGCACTTTTGCCACTCAGAGGCGAATACCTACCCAAAATAAGCTTTTTTAAGGCCTGAACAGCTTCTTCAGGTGTTGAAGAACGATGTGCCCTCATTTTATGTTCCGTGTTCGAGAACAAAAAAATAAAAAATCATTAGGTACCCAGCCAGGACTGTAAGCAGATGATCCATTAATTCGATCTTTTGAGTGTTTGGAGACTCTCTTGAGTGAGCCTTCGCTCGTTGGTTTCCCTAACTTCTAGGAAAAATTTGATGTAAATATATTTATTATTATTATTATTGTTGACATGTTCCAATATTACAATCCACATCCTAATTAAAACTTAGTCTATCTATTAAAAATTTCCACAAATCTCGGTTTCTTGCTACACATTTTAGTTCGTTGAATTATTTGCTGGTCTTCTTATTACTGCACCTTCTCCAAGTAAATTCAGGTCGTGCCCCATTTCTAGCGCCTTGTGGACTCTACAGCAAAGCTGAATGAGCTATTTCGTCCGGGTTGCTTTGAAGCGTATGCTCCATCCATTAATATTTTCTGCGCATGATTTCTTTTCTAATCGGTTGTTGTTCGGTTAGTTGCCACAAACGTTGGTTAGCAATGGTTGGTGTCTACAAAATGCCGATAATACGACGCAAACATGTATTTATAAGTAACTGCAATTTTCGTGCCGATTCTTGCATTAAGTGCCACATTTCGCTAACGTAGAATTAAACTGATCTTACACAAGCATCAAAATCCTTATTTTTGTTACTCTTGTCATCGTTTGTTAAACCACACTCAAGATAGCCTGGCTGATGTTCACACCGCCTTGGATATCCTTCGCTGAATATCAAACGCTGTACCACCGTCTGGGATCAAGATGCAGCCGAGATACTGAAATTCGTTTATATCCTCCACTAGCATACCTCTCCAACTACTTAGAACTGTGCGTTGTTGCTTACTTTAATTTGCATAGATTTGGTCTTCTGCGTGTTGACTTTTAAGCCAAGCTTTAAGCAGACGCTTTTCACATTTGATAATCCTTCTTGTATTTCGATGAAGGTATTACTAACACAAAGAACGTCGCCAGCATCTGATAAAATCACAGAAATAATCAAAGTTGTACAAATAGTAACATCGCCCAGGAGCTAAAGATCGACCATAAAATACAATAATTTAAAAAAAATTGTGCAAAATTGGATTAAAATAGCAGCTCGAAGTTTAGTTGACTAATTTATACCAAAAAACATGACGGGTCGAATTTCCATCTGCAAACCTTTGGCCAAACTGAATAAAATCGACACATTTCTTAAACGCATGGTGACTGGGGATGAAAAATGGGCCACATACGACATTATTTTGCGAAAACGATAGAGGTCAAAGCATGATGAAGCACCTCAAACGGTGGCCAAATCAGGACTAACGGCCAGGGAGGTTTTACTGTGTATTTGGTGGCACTTGAAAGGAATCATTTGCTTGAGTTGCTTCTGTATGGCCAAACCCTAAATTCAGATCTCTACTGTCAACAACTGGGCCGTTTGAAGCTAGCGATTGACCATAGAAGTCCAGAATTGAGCAACAGAAGAGGTGTTGTGTTCCATCAAGACAACGCAAGGCCGCACACGTCTGTAGTGACTCGTCAAAAACTCCGGAAGCTTGGTTGGGAATTTATAATGCATCCACCATAGTCCGGACCTGGCAATGCGAAATTTTCTGATCGATAAGAAATTCGTATCAAAAGAAGATTATGCAAATCGATTCCGAGAGCTTTTGCCAATAAAGGTCAAGGCATTATGAAGCTACTTTTAAAATGGCAACAAATTATACAACAAAACGATGCATATTTGACAAAAATCGGAAAATTCCAAACATCTGGAATAAAGCTTTGGAAAATTGATTAGATTTGATAAGATTGATAAAGATTTGGAAATTTTACGGAAAAATAAAGGGTTTCCCAATAAGAGGTGTTATTTTGATAAAAGACCAGTGGTTTCGTTGCTTGTGTGGTTGCACATAGCACCATCTTGTTGAAAATAAGCGTTGTCCGGATCAACACCATCCAATTTCGGTCATAAAAAATTGTGAATCATCTCTTGATAGCGCAATCCATTGACCGTAACTGTTGCTCCGGCTTCATTTTCGAAAAAGTAAGGTCCAATGACTCCGCCGGACTATAAACCGCACCCAACAGTCACACGTTGAGGATAAAGAGGCTTTTCAACAATAACTCTTGGATTTTCTGAGCCCCAGATCCGACGAAACCACCGAGGTGGAAATGGGCCTCATCACTCAAGCTGATTTTTCGATGGGATTCCGGATTATTTTCATGCATTTCAACGACCCAATCAGCAAAGACACGAGGTTGTTGATGATCGGCCGGCTTTAGTTCTTGTGTTAACTGGACTTTATAAGCCTTACGTTGCAAACACAGTGCGCGCTGTGACGAAGACGGAGATGAAGACGAAACGCAAGCAATCAGCTTCAAACGCTGCTGTACTGAATTTGAAGACGAATCGCTTGCTAGTTACCGTGGTTTTTGTTTGTTTGTTCTGTCTATGCTTTGGCACGTTAATTAAGTTAAGACAGTCGATAAACAAGTAATTAAATGAGAAGTAAGAATCAATAAAAGGCATAAAACTGAATATATTTCAAATTATTTTTACCTTAACGTCACAATTAGCCTTTCAGCACATATAATTGGCGTTTTATTAAAATTAATCCAATTTTTAATAATAAGTGGCTCAATTTTAATTAGAATATAATCAAATGTGCTAATTGTCATTCTGGTATATTCCACAAATTTCTTTTCATCGTGGCACAGCTCATCATACAAATGATGAAATTCACCAAATGCTTCTCTTCCCAAATTTATAGGGTATACTTTTTTATTTACTTTTATACGTTTTAATTTAAAATATAAGCTTTGCTCAATCAGCAGGTCATCATCTGATGAGGAATCCTTTGCGACTAACATAACAAAAGCGCAACCAATTCGTCTTGCACTGTGCAACCTATTCGCTTACTCGCAACGCAAGCAATTTCTCTTCAGCTTCGTCTTCATCTTCGTCTTCGTCTCAGCGTGCACTGTGTTTACAGCCTTAATACCCAAATCGTTATGCAAAATACCGTGTAATGACGTTTGTGGAATGCTAAATTCCAAAGAACGACGAGGAATGGACAAACCTGGGTTTTCTTCAATACTTTCGGCTATAACGGCAGTATTTTCGACTGTTCTTGAGCGACGTGCACGGGTTTTGGTTTTATTCTTCACATCACTAACTTGCCCCAACAGCACGAATTTGTTAGCCAATTTCTGTATTGCGGTCCGTCAAGCTGCTTCACGATGACCCAAAAATGTTCGAGTTTCACGAGTAGTCTCTGCCAAATGTTCACCATTTTTATGGTGAATTTTAATAATTTCAATGCGTTCTTTAAGCGTGTACGTTCCATTTTTATTAATGGCGTAGTTTCCTCTTGTCAAATATCAAAAGTGACATCTACCGAAATAGCGGGCTATTCGAAATAACAACTGTTACTGGAAAACCCTTTAAATTAAAGAAATTAAAAAAAAAATTCCCCAGCCTAATATTTAGCTGATATTTCGCTTTTTGAACACATAAATTGAAATACAATAAAGGTTCAATACCTTTTATTAACCATTTCCGGACCATTTAGGGCGCACGGCATTTGCTGTGGTGCCCTTCCTCCCATAGTGTGATATCCCCACCTGTCGTAGACCGAAAAAAAAATAGTTCACATTCAAAAATACAGCATCATTTGGGCAAAAATAAAACAACAAAAATGTTCAACACGAGATGCCCTGGCGATCCGCACTCAGCCTTCGCTCCTTCCATGAGTGTCCTTGTGCCTCCACTCCCGGACTTCGCGCGCCGTACAACTTTATTATGAAATTTGTTGCACATCAATATTGGCATGCCGAAACTCTACAATGTTTGTTTGCGTGAAACTACTGACCACAGTTGAGTTGAGACAGGATTTAACGAAAATAAATGCATGAAAAGCAAAAAAGTTTACACTAACTTGCGAAAAATTCAGTTCACTGCTACTCAGACAGGCGGCAGTCCGTCATTCAGCCACTCAACAGTAAATGCCATATTTTGCTTTTAGCCACAAAATATGCTCCCAATCCATAACTCATGACGCTACTCGTGAGCTGCAAGCGGCTGTGGCATCAAAAGCCAATTTGTGTTTCGCAAATTCGTGGATACGTTGATTTGTTTATTTCCATGCTTTTTTTGCAGCTGTTTGTGTTGTTGGTGTTGCTGCTGTTGTTTTACTGCAGTCGCGATTGTCGGTTGTAATCAACAAATGAGAAACGCGCCCAACAGTGCATCCTGGCTGCCGCTTCAGTGACATTGTTTTGTGATTTACCAGCAGCAGAACAGCAGAGGAGCAATAACAACAACAAAATGACCACTGAGTGGCAAGCAATACGCCGAGGCAACAACGGCGCACCGGCAACACAACACGAAATCTTTTTGTTCTGATTTTTTCCTCTTTGTTTTTGACTCAGCTGGTGCTTCGCAAAAGGAATTGCGCGCCCAACGCTTTTAGAATTGCATTCCTTTCACAAAAAAAAAAAAAAATAATACAAATAAAAAAATAAAGGCCAGAAGCAAATAAACACAAACTCAAAAGAAAAACAATAGCAACAACATGGAGCCTATCACACCGGTGGCGCTATTTTTTTAATTGTTTTTGTTTTTTTCAGAGAGATTTCAGTGCGCTTCGTTTCGCCTCAGGAATCAAAGTTTTCACCAGGCATTGCAGAGCTGTTGAATGGTGCAAGAGGCTGACGTTGGCACTAGCACTAGGCGGCCGGTAGATTGCATTTTTAGTCAACTGCCGCTGCTGCTGACAACATTTCGCCGGTGGATAGTAGGTTGGCCGGATGGCTGGTTGGCTTCAAATTTCACTTTTTCTGCCACTTTAGTTGGCCTGGCTGCATTTCGCGTTTGTGCATTTGGTCGCGTTGACTACGCACACACACACTCACGCATCCATACATACACACACACACATACATAGATTTATATGTTTTCATTACACAATGTCGTTGGCGTTGGCTCGTACACGGAGGCGTATGACTAACTGCCAATTTAAGTTGAAATACGATTACGTATACGACGCGTACAACCATTTTTATAGAGAATGCGGACATTTTTGTCGTGCGAAAAGTGCATAAATTGGCTGGAGGATTACGTTTGGAAAAGTCTTTACATATTTAGTGGCACTTTGCTATGATTAAAAAGCTGCTCAACTTGTGGATTATTTAATATCGGGTACATCTTTTTTTGTTTTTTGACTACAACTAAAATTACGATTTACGATATTATTTGTGAATATACTAAAGGCTATAGCATTTGCTTAGCCTGGGGTGTGACTGCATTGGGAATCTTTGCTCGAGAAATTGAATTGCATTTGAATAGGTCGAGATATTATAAATGAAGATGTAAGGTATGAATGCTCATTGCACTTAAAACTTAAAAATAAGGCCAGAAAGAATGGATATGAAAAACAGAAAGAGTGATGAAACTATTTGATGAATATCTTGATGAAGGATAGGAAAAACCACTTGATGAGATCCATTTTTAATACAACTGCTAAAAAATTTGATTCCTTAGTTTAGCGAATGCCACACAGAAGTAGTGGTATTTCCACTCTGAATCGTCATTTTCTAACCAACTGGAATATTTATTGGCTAGTAGATGTTAGCTATGCTGACTACATTGCAACCGAGTCCTGTTTCCCGTGACTAATGAAACCAGCAATGTCAGCTTCCTCCTTTTCAGCCTGATAAGAGATTGCACTACAGCTCTCGTACAAGAAATACTTCAAGGAGATCTTAGTTCCTTTAATAGTTTTGAGAGGTTCTTTGAGTAAATGCAAGTGGCTTCCTATCGAATAGCCTGCCTTAAATTCACTACCCAGGTCAGCGATTTACTTTCAACCCAGTATTTAAGAGACTTTGAGTATTTCTTCAGATGCTGTTCAGAAGTCGTTCCATACTTGGCCTTGCAGTCTTACGTAAAGAAATGTTTGACCAAATCTTCGAAAAGAGTTTATGTATCTGTCCAATATGAATGGGCTCACAATGGCTTTTGTTATTGTGTATTGAAGAATCTAGTGAAATTTGCATTTATTTAAAGATTTTCGTTTTGTACTCATTTCTCGAGTTTATGAGCTTTAATGTATTAACAGGCTTATAGTAAAATTTTATGACAAACAGTTTTGTGGTATACTTTAATCCGTTCTATCCATCTGTTACGAGTATTTTTTCCACTTTTCCACAAAGTAAACAAAAAAGCTCTTCTAGTGAAAAGTTAGTGAATTAAAATGTTCCACAAAAATATTCCCTATTAATTTTTACATAGAAAAACTGAACAGATTATATATCTAAAATGTAAAGCTCAAATAGTTTCCTGTGTCGATGTACCATTAAAATGTGCAAAACTGTGAAAACTCTGACTTCCCTCTTAAAAAAATCGAACGTACGCTTTTAAATCATCGCTATGCGCATATTGTTTTTGTTCTCTCTAGCAGAACTCATTGCCGGAATTTTTATTTTTGTGTGATTATTAGACTTGCTTGAGGGGCAAGGCAGAATAAAATGAGTATTTACTAGTAAATATATGGAAAACACGAATATCGGTTTTAGGAACTGGATATACAAATTTGAACTAAAATAATTTATTTATTATACTTAAGGGCACAGATACCTGTGAAATTGCGAAAAAAAAACAAAAATTTCATAAAATGTTAATACAATCCTTTAAGAATATGTGAAAAAAAAATTTTAGAACGTAAATTTAAGTGTTATTTATATTATAGATCGTCTCTATTCTTTGCGTTCGAGCGCTGGGAGAGGTATAGTTACGTGTCCGACTTTAGACGCTTTTTCTCAAAACCATGTTTTTCGAATTGGCGTACACGATAACTCGAAAAGTTATTGACCGATCTCCCTGAAATTTTACACACATCCTTTTTATGATATCGCTTTCTATGTGAATTTACAGGTTTTCGAAAATTTTTCGAAAAAATAATTTTTTCAAAAATAGTAGGAAAATTCGCCCCAAAACTCATTTTTTTCAAAGCATTTTATTCCGCGAACTTATTTTTTCCAATTTTATTTTTTTTTAATTCATATAGAAATTATGAAATTGAAATTAATAAACAAAAAAAATTTTGGTTCATTTTAAATGATCCAAATAAAAAAAAATTGTATATTATTTTAATATATAAATGAAATGTCAATTTTGAAAAAAATATATTGACTTCTTCATTTTAAATAATTTTAATGAAAATCAGGGAAAATTTGGCCGTTTCTTTTGGCCCCGTATCTGTCCTCTTAAGCGAAAAAAATATTTCGTAGCCAATAACTTTAAGCCACTTAAAAAAAAACCGCCATTTAAAATGTCTTTGATTATTTGTGGATAATATAATTTCATTCAAATGGCTGCCATGGCTAGACCTGCTGCAACTCATTTTGTCTTTTGAATTTTGCAGCTAATTTTTTATAGTTTCCACTTGTTTGAAATAAAAATTTAACTTTGCCAAATCATAGCTTTGTGATGGTCGATTACCTGCACTGAGAAGACTGTTCACATGATTACCCTGCTCAGCAGTTGGTTGGAGAATTGATGCAACAGAGTTTTTCTCAAAGTTTAGGTTGTATACAGAAAAGAAATTCTTCATGTTGGCGATTTTGAGCATTTATCTTTCTTTCAAGGTAAGGTAACTTTCATTAGCCCTAATTTAGGAAGAGCTCAAGAAAGCAATGTATAGGCCTCTCGTCAAATTATTGCCTATTTCAAAGTTTTTCGGCTTTCAACAACTGTTTTCAAGTTAACCCTATTACGCCAAGTTTTCGTCGAATGAAGTTTGGGCTCTCATTTAAAACTTTCATCTTGAATAAAATCCTACTTTCATCTTCGTAACTGTGTAGTCGTTTTCGACAACACAAAATTAGCGGCGTCTTATTGTATTGATGACACTTGACTATTCGCTTTTGACGAGATAACTCACCAGGGTATAGTTTTTGACTTGAGTTTTTCATTGAATCTCAACTAAGTTACATCACTGCTAAGTCATTGCCATTGTTTCCGTTCCAATTTCACAGATCTTTAAACTCTTAAGGTCTTATTTACGTCGCTCATACGCTCATGGTTCATTCTTGAACGGTAGGCTTCGCCAACGCGCACAGGACCGAAGATCTTACGAAAAACTTTTCTTTCGAACACGCCAAGAGCGGCTGCATCGCTTTGTGACCATACCCATGCCTCTGCGCCATAAAGCAACACGGGTATAATGAGGGTCTTGTAAAGTTTGGTCATGCGAGAGAGGGCTCGACTACTCACTTGCTTACTAAGCCCATAGTAAAACCTATTAGCAAGAGTGATTCCCCGTTTGATCTCCAGGCTGATATCGTTGTTGCTGTTAACGGCGGGGCCAAGATAAATAAATTCTGGCACAACTTCGAAGGTATAGTTGTCCGCAATGACGTGCGTTCCTACACGCCGTGTGTTCCGCGTGGTAGACAGCATATACTTCGTTTTACCCTCGTTCACCGCCAGACCCACTCGTGATGATTCCTTTTCGATAGCAGAAAACGCAGCGGTGACATCTCGCTTACAGCGGCCGATAATGTCAATGTCATCGGCGTACGCAAGAAGCTGGACACATTTGTAGAAAATAGTGCTATTACGATGAACACCTACTTTTCGGAGCACCCTTTCCATCACGAAGTTCAAGAGGTTGCATGACAGTGGATCGTCTTGTCTGAAATCTCGAACGGTACTGAATGGCTCGGAGAGGTTATTTCCTACCTTGACGGAGCTGGTTGTGTTCCTCAACGTCATTCTGCAAAGCCGTATGAGCTTCGCTGGTATACCGAACTCAGACATGGTGGCGTACAGGCAATCCCTTATCGGGCTATCGAACGCAGCTTTATAGTCGACAAAGAGATGATGGGTGTCAGACGCTAGACAGGACCTTGTAAGCGATGGTTAGAAGACTGTTGGTGCAGATCGTCGGGTCACCCTTCTTCAAGAACACTGAGATTCCAATCGTCGAGCATGCTTTCTGCTAGCCATATTTTGCAGATGAGCTGATGCATGCTCCCTATCAGCACATCGCCGCCAGTCTTGAACAATTCAGCGGGCAAGCCGTCAGTGCCAGCCGCTTTGTTATTCTTGAGCCGCTGAATGGCAACTCTGACTTCGTCTTGACTAGGTGGTGGAACGTCCAAATTATCGTCGATTGGCGGTATCGGGCCATCTTCTACTGTTCTCGTTTCTTGCGTCTGCTTCTCTCTCGATAACTAAATTTCATTTGTTCCAAAGTTCATTGGCTTCAAGTAGCGGGATCGAGCACTTACCCATCGGGTTATCTCAGTGCCTACCACCCTATCGCCGGTAGGTATAACATACTGAGATGATCTCTAATTGAATGAGATGTTGAATAGTGCCACTATGGCTGGCTTAGTTTACTCTATTGCTGCTACGTGTTTTCTCTGTGACATAAATTTTTAATTCACTCTCAACAAAATCAATTTTTCACGGCTTTTTTGGTCGATTTATAATTTGAAGTAACAAATCAGAGGTAATTATTGAGTTTATATGTCCAGTTTTCACTCCTGTTTTCCTTGCAAAAATGCTTCAGATTCAGATGTGTACGGGGAATTTTTTTTCCGGTATGGACTAGTGGGCATAGTAAATATGTATAATTATTTACTTAATATATATTAATTTCAAATTGTCCAAATAAATTCGGAAAGTGTCCTTATAGGGACGCGGCCAACCAACGAATTGGCCAGATGAAAACATCAATGCACGTAAATGAATGAACGAATGAATGGAGAAATGATTGAGTTTGCAAGTGAGAGTGCATGAAGGTATAAATACAGAAACTGATAAATGTATGCGAAGGCGGGTGAGGTGGTTGTGTGCGAATGCAAACATTGGAATGCACAATTTTGTTCATATTGCTGAAGAATGGCATGCGAGTGAGTTGCTGCTGTTGCTTTTATTGCCACAGCTCCGTTTCTCCGAATCGGAACATTTTGCACATTGCCTGCTAGGTAGAGGCGTCCTGGCACACACACACACACACACTCTCATAGATATGCGCATACACCAGGATGTGCATGCATGCCCAATGCTCATATTCGAGATGTAGCAGCAGCATTTGGCCTGGAATTTTGATTGTGTGTAAGTGATTGAGTCCGTCCTGCAGCAGTGGCAGTGGCAGTGGCAGTGTGGGCGTACAATGATATGCTGCCAGTCAACCGACCAGCCAAGCATCCTTAAAACTAAACCCCAGTCGACCGCCAGCTGTCAGCTGCCACATGACCAACGGCACACACACACATTCACTTTGCAAGTATCATAGTACAGCAGCAAATAGCTGTCGAATGAATGCGAGTTGCCAGCTTTATCGGCCAGCCGACCGGCCGGCGCAATGCAGTTGAGGCAGCAGCAACAGCAGTAGTGGCAAGCAACAAGCGCGAGCAAACATCAAAGGACCAGCAATCACAGGAACAGTAGTGGCAACCGACGATTGTGATGCAGTGTCGAAATTAATGTTGCAAATATTTTGCGTTTTCATTTCGTCCGGCAGCCAAATTTCTGTGCTTTTCGTTAGTTGGCTGTGTTTATTTGTAGATTTTGTTTTTGTGATTCGGTTACTACTACTGAATGCCGAACACATTCACTCAGTTCCTCATGTAAACACACACCAACACACACACACCTATACATATTCACTCATACTCTGAGTGCAGAATGGAGATGTAAAAATCATTTTATGAATTTTTTATGCATTTCCGCTTTCGTAACGCACCCAACTTGGCCCGCTCCTCAGCTGGCCTTCACTACTGGCAGACACCCTTTAGCTTTTATTGCTCATCTTTTTCATTTTATCTCCATTTTATTTGTTGTTTATATGTTTTTGTTTTGTTGGTCCGCTCGCTTTTGGCAGCTGGAGTGGGCAAAAAGGCAAAAGGCACAAGGCAACAAAAAAAAATAAAAAATAAAAAAAAAATCTACTAGCAATGAATTCCCTTTCGCAAACAACGGTGCAGCGCGTTGAGTGGCGGTGAGTTGTGAAATGCCTTATTTTGAAAATATTTTGCGCTGGGAATGCATAGTAAATTAGTGTTGCGAAATATTGCTGTGAAATTTTTAACAAATTTTTGCGTTTTTCTTTCATTTTCTGAGCGAAATGTAATTTTCGGTGATTTTATTTCTCCTGGTTTTTGCAGTTTTTGTTAAATTTTTTTTTTTTTTTGGTTCAAATTTGCTATTACAACTGGCAATGAAACTGCAAATTGGCAGCGTGCCGTATGAGTGATCTTCCCCCACACACTCACACATATGCATGCGTGTTTGTATATACCAGCATTTGTATGCATGTGGGTGCTCTTGCTCACGTTTATGAACTTTGGCGCTGGCATAACGAAATTCGGAATTTGTATTTTGGAATGACCGAAAAATGTTTGTTCGCAAAAATCTTTTGATTTAGGAAATTTTACAATGAAAATAAAAAGGCGAGTGGGTATGGGAATTTTTGCACACCTGTACCACTTGGTGAACGTGCGGGATATGCAGCATGTGCGGTGTTTATAGTAACCAGAAATAACTGCAACCGGACAACCCATTCAAGGCAATCGAATTGTTACAGAAACTAAAAAGGGTAGTGAAAAACACCAGAGGGCCACACAAAAGAACAGAATAAAAAAAAACACAACAATGGATGAAAGGACCTCTCGATCAAGCTAAGTGTACGGGTGCTGAAACTGAATTTTGGAGTCGCTGAAACCGAATTTGAGGTTAGTTTTATCCTTGGACGTTAGAATTTTCTTCAAACACGCAATTCTTGAACACTAAATATTTATTTGTGAGCACCAGAATGAATGCTTTTGCTTAGCAAATTAGTGTTTCTACTCTTACAAGCCTCGAACTGCATCTGTGCTCCACGAAATTGATCAATTAGAGCATCACATTTGAGATCACAGCCTATTTCTCAAAATAAAAGTTTCGCCGACTTTGAATTTTTCGTAAAAATTTGTGTAAGCACTTGCCATAGCAATCCCTGGAGCTTTGCTTAATTTAACTTTGTTTAGCACAGATCTATCAGGTCAATCGTGCCTATTTTACCCATAATTTCACTTTTGTACGATTTTTGCATACAAAAAATTATTCGCGGAATATAACGGAACTACCATATTTATATTTTCTTTGAAATATTGTGCATTCAACAAGTGATTTTAATCGCGGATAGAAGCACATGTGGAATGGAATCTTCGAACGCGTATAAGAGACATATTTTGTATTTTTTTTATAAAAGTGGTAAAAATACAGCACCTTCCGCTGCAGAAATAAACACTGTTCCCGGAGAGGATACCGTGAGTGTAAGGACTGCGCAAAAGTGGTTTTCGAAATTCCGAAGTGGCAACTGCGACGTGGAGGATGCTCGCGGGTCGTCCTGAAGTCTTTAACTCCGACGCATTGCTCGAACTCGTGGAAGCTGAGCCACATTTCACAGTCGATATGATAGCTCAGAGGTTCAATTCATCGCATGGAACAGTTCACAGGTACCTGGTTCAGTTAGGAAAGGTTTCAAAGCTGGGAAAATGGGTTCCGCATAGACTTTCCGTCGCCAACCTTCAGCAGAGAGTGAAAAATGAAAGTTTTTTGAAACGTATCGTTACTGGTGATGACAAATGTGTCCTGTACAATAATCCTGTTCACGAACGCCAATGCTTAGATAAAGATGAAACACCAGAACCGACCCCTAGAGATGGACTTGACCCCAAGAAGATTCTCCTGTCTATTTGGTGAGATATGGCCGATATTGCTTATTATGAACTACTGGATCCAAACCCGACGATAACTGCTGATTATTATTCCCATCAGCTATTAAACCTGAATGAGGCACTTATAAAAAATCGACCGTCTTTAGTGAATAGACGCAAAATTTTGTTTCACCACGAAAACGCAAGACCTCATACCGCAAGGCAAACATTAGGCAAGCTGAGCGAGCTCGGATGGGAGCTAATACCGCATCCACCATACTTTCCAGATATTGCACCTTGTGATTATCACCTTTTCCGTGGACTTCAATCCCATATGAGTAACAAGAACTACTCCTCAAAAGAAGCTATAGAAAGGGATATTGAAGCGTATTTTGGCTCAAAGGACAAAAAATTCTTCTTCATCTTTTTTATTAATTTTGAAACCACCTTTAAAAAAGCATGGACTTATGGACTGAACTGATAACTTCGTCTGATGTAAAAACTGCCTCAAACAGATCGCCAGCGTAGAAATTATGTGCTTAGAAAATGTCCTTGTCATTAGCAGAAAGGCTTAGCAGATTTTCAAAATAATCCTTAAATTCATGCGTTGATTTCGCGGGACTTATTTCCTAAGCTTTATCCTTTATCTCCTTAACAAATTTCTTTAATGTCGTTGATATTTTCTATAAGCCTGTTATACCATTCTTCCCTATTCCTTTTATATACTTCTTTAAAATATTTATTGGCTTTTTAGTATAACAATTTATTTGTTTCATTATAGCTTTCTCTAAGGACACTTAATCCTTGAAATGACCAGATTCTTGCTTCCTCACATTCTTTGTTAAACCACTCATTCTTGCCTAACCTTTTTGATTAGCTTTGATTCCTTATCGACGACTGTTCTATTACTATACTTCTTGGAGATCTTCAATACTAATTTCTTTTACTTATAATTCCTATATTCTGAGTTAAGTTTTCTTGAAACTTCTCTCAATATTTTGGATATTCCAATTCAACTTTGACAATGAGCAACATTTTGACATATTGCTGGCTCATCCATCCAAGTTTGATTTAATTGGCAAATGGTCCGACCAACTTCTAAAACCAACTTCAAAGTTGAAAATTAAGCCTTTACACATCTTTGTTGGCTATGCAGTAATCTACAGCGCTGCCAATATTCGACGGACCCATCTGACAACCCTGTATATTTTGACAGAGATCAGATTGCTTAATAACACACCGCGTTGGAAGCGTCAGTCCAAGCAGATTTTTACCATGGAACAGTACACGCCACGCGAGCACTCCCAAATTGTTGAAATTTACATTCAACAAAAGAAGTCAGTTGTGAAAACTCAACGTGCGTATAAAAAATTAAATAATGTGAAAAGTGTGCCTTCTAAGAACACCATTAAACTTTTGTACGAAAGGTTTTCGACTGGTGATGCTCTGGCGATCGGATGAGAATATTGCTATTGTACGGGCCAGTGTTGAGACGTCGCCAAGGACATCCCAAAGTCGCCGTTCTCAGCAGTTGGGCATTGCTCGGGCCACTTTACAACGAATTATCCGCATTGATTTGCATTTATTCCCGTATAAGATTCAATTGACGCAAACATTATTGCCTGCGGACAAGCCTCGTCGGTTGGAATGTGCCCAAAAAACACATGTTTCCGTCGAATATGGGCAACCCTGTATTGTCGATTCTCCCCCTTAACTGCTGTAAGTGAAATTTCCTTCCCCTTTTGTTCTGTATTCTGTCATTTAAAACAATTAATCCGAAATCATTACAAAAATCAAGCAATATCTTATCTCTATCATTCTCTATATTATCCTTTGAATTTCTTATTTCGAACCAAGTGCCTCCCTATTGAACAACCTTTAATATAAAAATGCAAATAAAGGTCCTAAATACCTTACACCTCCCTTAGTGTGATGGCAAAGACGATATAAAATACTGCCAGTGACGTTTTTGCAGAAAAGAAAAGAACCCATAACCTGGGTTAAAAATAATTGTGTTCTTAAAATATGCATTTTTATATTACCATTTACTTTTAAGTTAAAGTTAATTGAATTAAATTAAATAACAAATTATTATATTCCCTATATACACATTTTATCAAAAGAGCGGAAAATGCATGCCTCTCTGCACAGGATCCTATATGTGCTTGTCATTGTTATGTTTCATATATACTTGATTAAAAAAATGTTCCCATTAATGATTTCATGAACTCACTGTCTTTGCCCGCCGTTGCTCATACGCCGCGTACGGCCTACTAACGTGCATATGGCCTGCATTGGCTGCTCTCCAGCTATGACTCCAGCTTCAACGGACGCTGACATTTTTATTATTACACTTAACTGAGTGCTGAATTTTGCAATTTGATTTGCATTGAGATGTTGCTCCCAATGTAATGGTTGCTGCTGAGTGTGCCTGGTTGTATGTCTGTACGTTTAATAAAATAGTTGACTGTTGCATACGAAGGCACCAGCCTATCTGGCTATCTGTATGCCAATCTGCTGGTGCTTCTTTTAATCAAAACTGCATACAGCTATAAATGAACCATGCATACACATACATGCGCGCATACACACACATACACACTCCGTTCTGTCGAATGATTGCAGCCAATCGACTATGTGGAATTTCGCTTCATTTCACAGGATTGCATTGTTTTCTCCCCCCTTCGCATCCTTATTTTTCGGATTAATTTTTTCCATTTCATTGTATTGGCCATACGCCGTCCTCTTGCCTGTTTGCGCAAAAGCTCAGTGTCTCTCTGGCGGTTCACACTGATTTGTCGATTTTTGTAGTTTCTCACTTTGCTTATCACTGAAAGTGGCCTTATAGTCATACACTCCTATGTGTGAATATGCACATGAAGGTGTGTGCGTTGTAAATGTGGGCAATTTTCATTTTTCATTTATTATTAATTTTATGCTTCACATTTCTCACTTTATATTGCAATAATTTTTAATTTCAACAATATAATTGCGCCATCGCCGGTTATGCCTCGTTTGCGTGGCAGTTTCCCTACTGTTGCAGTTTATATTATTATAATTTTCGAATATAGTTTCTGATGATCCCTTCTCTCATTAAATCCACATGCATACAATTAAATAAATTTTCAATTTAAAGTGATTACCTGCTGAGCCTTTCAAGGAGCTAAACTGACATCTTGAAAATTTTCATAGCTGAGAATGGAGTGAATGAAAGTGGGGCAGAGATCCACTGCTTGGGAATAAAAAAAAAATTAGTAAGCAGGTGGAGTCCATTACTTTGGAGGTGGTCGACAACGGCAGAGAGAACGGCGCCATTTTCAGGGAAAGAATAAAAGAAATTGACGTCCCCCGTCTCTGCAGTCTTTATGAAGGTGCAAAGCGACCCTCACCGTGCTGTGAGAGTGCTGAGTGGCATTTGGGCACTTTAAAGGGAACTGTGCGCGCTGACGAGTGGCCAGCTGCGATGTATAAGGCGGCAGTGGTTTTGGTGGTGGAGGTATGGAAGGGAGCTAAGCTAGAAAATATGAACAAAAATATCTGTCTTTGCGGCCGCGTGCCCGTGTCTGGCTTTATTCCGAACCCTTCCTTCCGGAGTAATTGGAAGAAATCCTCTGATATCGTAAACCTAAACTTCCCACGCACAACTGGAAGGTGGTTAACGTGGAGAAGTGTGAGGGATTTGTTTGGCAAGAGCTGATTTTGCTAAATGCAGAGTCTGTCGGGCCTCTCGCTGAAACTAAAGAGATTTTCACCTATGGCTTCGAGTCCGGGGTAGTTGGGTAGTCCCACAGGTCTACCAAAAGCGATGCTAGGGGGAACGTCTCTGCACTTCCTTAAGTGCATGATGGAGTAAACTCCCGTGGATATGGACGTTGAATCCGTCATATCAGATGGTGGTAGTGTTGGCGACGCCCTCTCTCTAGCGAGGGCTCGTCTTCAGTATCGGGCAACTGTTCGACAGGACGAGGGAGGAAATGCTTCTAGCCTCCGATAGTGAGGACGCTGACTTTGGGATGTTGCAGACGATTACCGAAGATGAATATTCTTCAGATATATATTCAACACTCTAAAGCAGCGTCCTCTTTGAGCAAAATGGACCCTATGTGGTCCTGATTCAGGAGCCGTGGCTGAGTAATAGCGGTATTTCTGGAATAGAAACGAAAAACTATTTACGGATGGTGCATATCAGTGCAGAAACCTAGATCCGGTATACTCATCAGGAGAGACCTTAAAGTATTAATTTTGCCTAGCTTCAGTGATGTTATTGTCACTATACGCCTAGAGAATACTCCTGGGTGACTCTAGCTGAGCTCAGCCTCTATGGCACATGACAACGAAGTGGAACTACCTCTCATGCTGCTAAGTGAAGCCTTGGCTACGGCGAGGCGAGGGAAAACCGTTCTCATCATTGGTACTGACGCGAATTCCAACCGCACTTGTTGGAGATGTACGGACACTAATAAAAGGGGCGAGTCACTTTTTGATTTTATTCTAAGTGAAGATTTGGCTATTTGTAATAGGAATAAGGGCTGCACTTTCATTATTGCGGTCTGGGAGGAGGTGCTTGACCTCACTCTGCTCTCTTACTGATGAACCGAATTTTTGGTTGGAGGGTACTTAGTGCTCACTACCTGGGGGGATCACAGTTACATCCAGATCCTCCTACAGGAGCCTTGGGAGCACGGACTAGAACCTATGCTGCAGAAATCTGCATAATCTTCTTCCGGAAGCACCGTAAAGAAACCTACATCTCTCTCGGAGAAATCGACAGATAAATTGATGGAAGCATTCACCGCTGCGTGTAACAGGGCTCTCGAGAGCTCCGTCACCTAAAAAGCAAAAACCGCCTTGGTGGATTACTGAACTCTCTGAAATTAGAGCTTCGTCTAGACGACACTTTGATAGAGCAAGAAATATTAAGTCTGCCTCGGGATGGGAACTGTGCAAAATAGGAATCTACAAATCCGAAACTAGGAAAGCAATGCAAGACTAATGGAAAAGATTCCCCGAAAGCGGTGAAGGCTGCCATGAGCCAGCGAGGCTTTTACGCATTCTCTGGAGGAATTACACGCCCATGGGGTGCCGGATGGACGGATCGGGGTACTGGACGATGAGCAGTAAGAAGTCGCTCAGGTGGCTTCTCGACGCTCATTTTCCGGCAAATCCGAGTGCTAGCAATACCAGCTGGAGTATCGTGCAAATCGTTCTTATTTGGTTGCTGGATAAGCGCCGCCTGGGTTGGGCGCGTGACTCTTTTAAACCTTTTAAGTCACCTGATCCAGATTGCATCGACTGCAGATATTTGCGGAGGTATCCAATCTATGCAGCTCGAATATCCAGCTCTTGAAGGGCTGTGAGAGTTACTTTCATACCCAAGGCAGCTAAAATCTCACAGGTGTCCCTTAAAGGCTTCAGGCCAACCAGTCTCTCATCATGTTTGCTGAAGGCCCTTGAGAGGCTAATTATAAAATTCTCATAACATTTGGAACGTTTCCCAGGCTTACTAAATTTACTCATTAAAAACTGAGTTATAGCTGCGCTGTTTCCATTTTTAATGGAAGCAGGGCAAACTCGAAGTGCCAGCAACTATTTCGAACTATTCAGCAATAAACATTTGAACTGTAGCAACGTACGCCAGTTAAGGCTGGTACTCATGAAACATTTCAGTGTTATAATTAACTCTGCCGGACAAGTAAATCCATACATACGTACATGGACAAATGAACTGTAACTCCAACTTGAGCTGAAAAAGGATATATGTGCCTGAACTCGTTTCGAGTGCCTGGAATATTTTTCATTTTCAATGAATTTTTAATGCAATTCTCTTTTGCACTGTTTGGCTGTAATTGTTGTTGCATTGATTTTTTAAGTTGTAATTGTATAAATTAATATGAAATCAAAATACATAATTGCAACAACAAACCATGGAAAGTGCATAAAGAGAAAGAGCTGGCAAAAACAAAAAAATAAAAATATAATAAACTGAATGAAATGATGAGGCGGCCACTTGCAACAATCCAACTCATACAAATTTCACACAACTTTCAGTAGTTGCAGCAAAAAACAATTCAAAATGATATACCTATTTAATATATTTAAAACGAGAATGTAAGAGTGTTTATATATATTGACATTTAAGTTTATTAGGGTGGGTCGATTTGAGCGAAAGAAAATTTCTTCTTAAATTCTGTGGTGTTTTCTGATTGTTTGGATACTTCTAAGAAAATGTTAATGAAAAGAAATTAAAGGTTGGAAAATAAACTAAAAAATTATTGATCGGATACTTCCAAGAAAAAATGCAAACAATTATAGGAAGGCTGGCGAAAATCCCCCACTGAACCCTCCCCGAGGGTGCCAGCTGGTAATAAGTACCACAGTTTTCCTATTTTTTCAGGAGGTACTTAGCTAAGTTAAGGGTACTATGGGTAGGGTTCGATACTCCTCAATAGTACAGCACTGCTCAAAGTACTTTTAACGTGGTCGGGGGTGAAGGGCTGGATTAAGGTGTGATGCGACCCGTGCCGAGAATCTGTCAGGCTTGGGGCCCTTCTAATAAATAACCAAGTCTCGAACGGAGCTTACGGATAACTGGCGCCCTCCATAATAACTAGCCTTACCCGTGTAGTTCGGAGCTATGCACGGGCGGACATCCTTTCTCCGACACTCGTGGGTCCAAAATGCAAAGAGACTATCATAAAACAAATAAAACAAAGGAGATCGGTCCTCCTTCTAATAGACCGACAGGAACAAACAGTTCCGCAACAAGAGCAACGGTCGCACCGGGCTCAAAGAAAACACCATCCATCGGCTTAATAAGTCGATCGAAACATATAGCGACAGCCTCAGCGAAAGCGAGGACAGCTGACACACAATCAGAACTGGACACAGGTCCTAGTACAAGTAGGGGGGCACTAGCCCGGCAGTCAACTGCGATTCAGCCCCCAAAAACGGTCCCGACCGGAAGTAATGCTATTGCTAGCTCCGGTACCGAAGGATGGCCGCTTGTGAGGGTGGTAGACCCAGCGAAAGCGAGCTACCAGGATCGCAGAAACGCAGCTAGGCTCCTAAGGAGGGTGCACGAAACTCACCCAGAGGAAGGTGAAATGTCACAGGAGTTGAAAGAGGCGATTGAAAGAGCGAAAGCGATCATTCCTGATTTCAACCCCGACTTCAAACCAATACAATCGGCTCCAAAACGACAGCGGTCCTTGGAGGATAATAAGCCAAGCGCAAAAAGGCACAAATCAATGGGCGTGACGCCTAGAAGATCATTTGCGGAGGTTGCAAAAGACCGTTTTATCATAGGGGTCCTGGACGAGAACCATCCTGAAGGTATGATCCCCAAGGCCCAATGGAAATGGATCGAGGCCGAGCTAACAAAAGTGGCACTGAAGGTGATTCTGGAGAACCCCGGCCCCGCGCCTGCGTGCGAATATTTAGGCTGGCACCACGGCCAGATAAAAATTATAGCGTGCGAAGATGAGAGATCGGTTCAGCTGTATAAAGAGGCCATCTCCAAAGTCGGCGAAGTGTACCCAAATGCCAAGCTAGTGGTCGTGGACAGGAAGGATATTCCGTCCAGGCCGCGAGCAAGGGTTTGGTTACCTTCAACCGTCGAAGACCCGGAAAAGATTATGAAGCTCATTCGGGTCTGCAATCCGGATATCCCAACGCAGGAGTGGAGATATGTAAAAACACTCACCACCAAAAACAGCGAAGAATCGAGAGAACAGAAGCGCGCCACCATGCAGGCTCTCCTGCTCCTCACAGAAAACTCAATTGAACCGTTAGCGAAATGCGATGGGCAACTGAGATACGGTTTTGTAAAGGTGAAGCTTCACATTTATAAAACCGACACGGATGCAATTGAGTTCCTCACCACGAAGGAAAGTGCAAAGCCCATGAGCGAATTAGAACCCATGAGCGAAACCGAGCAAATGAGCGAAGACGACCATCCCACCGAAGAAGAATACGCCTCTTCGGGCTCAGAAATGGGCTTAGCGAGGTTGTACTACGAACGGGAGGGAAACCATCAAAAAGGTAAATACAAGCTGGCAAAACCTCACAACATGCGAACTAAGCAGACAGACATGGCCGAACTGGAACAGCGGTCGATCGAAGATCTTGCTAAGATTCAACAGAGAATCTATAAGAAAAATGATAGGTGTATTAACTGGTCATTGTTTAATAGGCAGCCACGCTAGAAGGTTAGGACTCCCGTACTTCGATTTCTGTAGAAGCTGTCTTAATACAGAAGAAGAGGAAACAGTCAGACACCTTTTATGTGAGTGTGAAAGCCTAGCTATGAGAAGGCTGCGCACTCTTGATACAACATTTCTAACCGATGTAGCGGATATAGCCCATATAAAACTAACGAAGCTCTGCTCGTTTATTAAAGCAACCGGATGGTTTGAAAAGGAACACGTAGAGTAAGGATGAGCTCCAGTGGTATCACAATGGGCCTGCAGAAGGTCAAAGTGTGTCTTATGACAACCACCCTACCTACCTACCTACCATAGGTCGCATACTTCTAAGAAAAAATATTCAAAAATGTGAATTGGATACTTCTAAGAAAAAATACAAAAAAAAAAAAAATATAGATCGCGAGCACTTCTAAGACAAAATACAAAAAAATTATAGATCGTATGCTTTTAAGAAAAAATATGAAATAATTTTCATCGGATACTTCTAAGAAAAAATACAAAAAAATTATAGATCGGATACTTATAAGAAAAAATACCAAAAAAAATTATAGATCGAGCACTTCTAAGAAAAAATATAGATCGGACACTTCTAAGGAAAAATAAAAAAAAAATGTAGTTTGGATACTTCTAAGAAAAAATACAAATAATTTATTTTGGATACTTCTAAGAAAAAATACAAAAAAATATTAATCCGATATTTCTAAGAAAAAATACAAAACAATTTTCATCGGATACTTCCAAGAAAAAATACACAAAATTATAAATCGAATATTTCTAAGAAAAAATACAAAAAAATTATAGATCGGATACTTCCAACAAAAAATATAGAAAACGTATAGATCGAGCACTTCTAAGAAAAAATACCAAAAAATGTAGTTTGGATACTTCTAAGAAAAAATACAAATAATTTATTTTGGATACTACTAAGAAAAAATACAAAAAAATATTAATCTGATACTTCTAAGAAAAAATACAAAAAAATTATAGATCGGATATTTCTAAGAAAAAATACAAAAAAAAATTATAGATCGAGCACTTCTAAGAAAAAATATAGATCGGACACTTCTAAGAAAAAATACAAAAAAAATTATAGATCAGATACTTCTAAGAAAAAATACAAAAAAAATTATAGATCGGACACTTCTAAGAAAAAATACAAAAAAAATTATAGATCAGATGCTTCGAAGAAAAAATACAAAAAAATTATAGATCGGATACTTCTAAGAAAAAATACAGAAAAATTATCGATCGGACACTACTAAGAAAAAATACCAAAAAGAAAGAAAAAATACAAAAAAATGTAGTTGGATACTTCTAAGAAAAAATACAAAATAATTATAGATCGGATATTTCTAAGAAAAAATACAAAAAAAAAATTATAGATCGAGCACTTCGAAGAAAAAATAAAAAAAAATTTGGTTTGGATACTTCCAAGAAAAAATACAAAAAAAAATTATAGATCGGACACTTCAAAGAAAAAATACAAAAAAATTATAGATCGGATATTTCTAAGAAAAAACACAAAAAAATTATAGCTTCTAAGAAAAAATAGAAAATATTATAGATCGGAATCTTCTACGAAAAAGTACAAAAAATTTAGATCAGATACTTCTAAGAAAAAGTACAAAAAAATTATTGATCGGATACTTCTAAGAAAAAATACAAAAAAATTATAGATCGGACACTTCTAATACAAAATACAAAAAAAAAAAATATAGATCGAAACTATATTTCAAACCTGCGCCCTTTTACTCGTAAGCGATAAAGATATACTTTTCACGAAGTCTAATTTTTTTTTATACAGCCAAATATAGTATTTGTATCACACGACAAGAACACTGTTTTGTATGCGGAAATACGTATGACAAATACCTTCCCACCCTAATGTAAGTCCATATGTATGTATGAGCTTTTATTTTATTGCTCCTTATGTATGAGTGTGCGTGGGATATAATACGACATTCAAATGTATGATGAAAATTTATACAGATTTTATATTTTACTGTTGAATATTCATACACACACACATACATATGCGTGCGTACGCATTATATGGTCGACAGCGCATTAATTGAAGGACACTCAATTATAACTTGAAGTGTAGTGAAATAATTGCATGAATGCGTGAATAACTGAATAAATGAATGAAGTGGATCGCTGCATGAAAATGAAAATGAAAATGAAAATTTCAGCGCAATCCCTTGAGCCACCCAGGACCTATTCAATGCGAGTTCAAACTGTGTGTGAGTTGAGTGTGTATTGGCGTATCCATTCATGCAGGCTTGTTGATGCAGCTGGAGAGCTTTCAATGTTCTGCGTAAAATGAGTTGTGGCCTTAAATGTGTGAAGTGTTTGCAATAAGTTGCGAAATTATATAATTCATTATTTACTATGTGAGATTTCATAATGAGTTATTGATATCTATAAATTTTAAAGAGAACTAATAGAAAGTAAAATAAAATAAAATAAAATAAAATAAAATAAAATAAAATAAAATAAGGTGCGGCATTTACGGTGAAACAATCGACCATATAATTGCTGGATGTAGCGCACTTGCCCCCCGTGAATATGTCATGAGACATAATAATATAGCAAAGATCCTCCACCAACAACTTGCGATAAAACACGGTCTCTTACAAGCAGAAGTCTTGTATTTTAAATATGAACCAAAGCCAATATTGGAAAATGCAAATTTTAAACTGTACTGGGACAGATTTATATCCACAGATCACACAGCAGCTGCCAACAAACCGGACATTATCTTGTCCGACAAGACAAATAAAACGATCGAAGTAATCGATATAGCGGTGCCCCTTAATCGCAACATCCAAAGCACAGACTCCACTAAAATATCGAAGTATGCAGCTTTGATCATTGAACTTAAACGGATGTACAAAGCGAGGGAAGTGAATATAATTCCAATAATTATATCGTCCGCTGGGTTAGTGTCTAAGCATTTAATAAAAAACTTGAAGAAGTATGACTGCCAACACCTTTTAGAAGACATGCAGAAGTCGGCCATACTGGACACATGTGCAATAGTTCGTAGATTTTTAAATATTTAAGCAATAGTAATCGCATGGGCGTAGAACTTGGACTACGCTCCACCAGAGTACAATCCCTTGAAAATTTTATCCGGGATGTGTAATCTCCGGCAATAGCCGAGATGGATTAAGCTCAAATAAAAAAAAGAAAAAAAAAGAAAAAAAAAATAAATTATGTGCAATAGTTCGTAGATTTTTAAATATTTAAGCAATAGTAATCGCATGGGCGTAGAACTTGGACTACGCTCCACCAGAGCACAATCCCTTGAAAATTTTATCCGGGATGTGTAATCTCCGGCAATAGCCGAGATGAATTAAGCTCAAATAAAAAAAAAAAAAAAAATAAAATAAAAATAAATTATGTGCAATAGTTCGTAGATTTTTAAATATTTAAGCAATAGTAATCGCATGGGCGTAGAACTTGGACTACGCTCCACCAGAGCACAATCCCTTGAAAATTTCATCCGGGATATGTAATCTCCGGCAATAGCCGAGATGGATTAAGCTCAAATACAATAAAATAAAATAAAATAAAATAAAATGAAATATTAAATAATTAAAATTCAGGAGTAAGATAAAATAAAGTAATTTATATTTTATAAAATGAAATAAAAGTAAAAAAAATTAAATTAAATAAGGTAATATAAAACTTAAAAAAGAAAAATTATCCTTCGTTGATAGAGCATCGATAGCGCAAAAAGGGTTGCATCAGTCTTAAGCCGTCGGCGGTTGAAAGTCGTCAATTGGAAAGGATGTTTTACTTATAAGTTTTACGTGTCACTTTCCCAATCGACTTATGTTTTTTTTTTTGTATGATGAGGATTAAAATGCCCATACGACATCAAAGCTGCCGTCGCAGCAGTTGCAAGTCAACCGCCGCCCACTCTGGAAACCTTTTCGCATTACTTCAGAGTGACGTTCCAACTTTCTCATTACCGGGTCTATGCTTGTGAACCTGCGTTCAGGTCCCGCTTTTTCTTGCGAAGATTTTTTTCCTCGAAACCACTGATGATTTCCTATGTTTCCTCGCTGCTTACCATCTTGTCGATTACATTTTCAGTGGTTATGCGACCGACTGCATTCTCCGGCATTAGACATTCTAGTTCCCATTGGAAGAATGTGTGTTCAGCGTCATCTTATGCTACATTTTCAGCTGCATCACCGTATATGCGTGTGTAGTGTTCGCATTTCCTTATTTTGAACAGGTATTTTTGGAAATACCCGAGCCC
The DNA here is from genome assembly GCF_027943255.1 of Anastrepha obliqua. Taxonomy (NCBI): domain Eukaryota; kingdom Metazoa; phylum Arthropoda; class Insecta; order Diptera; family Tephritidae; genus Anastrepha; species Anastrepha obliqua. Next base: position 23,174,419 of record NC_072893.1, on the reverse strand, counting down.
GGAAAGCGTTTTCCTGCTGTACCATGAAGGGACGTTTTCTTTTAGCTTTATCGTCCATCTGCTGCATGTTTCGTTTCTCGAGTGGCCTTCTCATAGACTTAGCGTTTCGTCTTTTATTTCGCGCGCTGCAGATTTACTAAATCCTTCTGCCATCCGCTCGTTTTTTATGCCCACAACTTTTTTCCTTTCGAAGGCTAGTAAGTCCATCGGTGTTGAACCGCTTATCACTTGAACAGCTGGCCCTGATACTGTGCAGCAGGTAGACACAACTCTTAGAGCTGCCGTTCGTTGTACCGATGCTAGGAACTTACACCAGGGGCATGCCTTTAGCGCATTTGCCCACAGCTCAGCTGCTTATAAGAAAACGGAGGTAGCCATGATTATTTCCCATTTCGTTTGAGTTTGTCGCTCTATGTTTGCCATCAGTCTACTGAGTAGAGATGCCATCTTAGGGGCTTTCTCTGTAGCGTGTTTTATTTGTCCCCAGAAAGTTAGTCTTGGGTGTAGTCTTATGCCTAAGTACTTTAAAATTTTTTTTTGTGGTTAGCGTATTGGAGAAAATTTGCATGCTAACTTCTAACGGGATTAGCTTGTTGGTGAGAACTATTAGCTCCGTTTTCTCTGTGGCTAATTTGAAGGCACATGAATCTAGCCACGTTTGTGTCCGTATCATGACAGTTTTCTACGAGCTTCTTCAAGATTTTGTGCTGTAATAACTGCGGCGTTATCGTCTGCACTATCGGGCATTTCTATATTGATTATCTCAGAATATCTAAGTTGGCAAGGAGGGCTATGGACTTCTGGACCTATTACCAACTATGCATCAGTGGTCTGGATGAGTAGACTCTCTTTTATTGGAGTCGAGAGGACCTTATCGAGACTACAACGCACTGTGACCATCTGTTGCACCGAAGCTTTTTCGACTACTTTAGGCCCGGCTTTAGATGCTCTGATTAGTCTACCACCACTTGATATCTTCACCCAAGGAGAGGCCTTGCAGGCCATCTGCAGGCTGAAACAAATTGGGAATTGGTACGGGCCCTGTGCGGCTTTTTGTTGTAGAAAACAGATGGAGAGGCAGAACTGTAAGTGTCTGCAGCGACAGCCAAGCTGCGCTCATGACCTTAGACAGCCCTCCAACCACTTTAAGGGTAGTCGAGTGCTGTAAATCCAGGCTGAACTATGTATGTCGGTAGACATAATAACCTGATGATAACATGATCCCGGGACACGTGGGTAACGAGATATTTGACTCTTTAGTCAGAATGGGCTCTGAGACCAACTTCCTTGGCTTTCTGCCACTTCTTTCTGCAGCCATCAAGGTCACGGTTAGGAAACAGGCTACTCTAACCCGCAAGCGAGCTTGGCAAACTGAGAGAGGCTGTAGATGTACAAAACTGATGTTGCTTGTCTTGTCCAACCGACAGTCGCAGAACCTCCTGTCATTAAGCAGAGGGGATTGTATAACGAATCACACAGGAAAGGTAGGCATCTCAAACAGTGCACTCTGCCCAGCCCGTGGAGAGGAGAGTGAGACGGCGGACTACTTTCTGTGCGTCTGCCTCACCTTGGCTCGAATCAGGGTTGAGGTCTTTGGTACTAATGTGTTAAGAAGCGACCACTTTGGCTCCTTGGAACCAGAAGATCTACTCAGATTCCTTCGGAGGTCGAGTATTTAAAGAAAGCTAAAAAGGGAACCCGAGTGCAGTGCAATGGACTTAATTGTATCTGAGCACTCAGCTCGTCTGTCGCGACAAAAAAAAAAATGCTTCTGCATTAAATACTGTCTTGTTGTGCTGCTTATACGCTGTTTATGACAATTTCGATTGCCCCTATTGTTGATTTTCCGCGTCTAAAGCCGCGCCATCTTGCTGATAGTCCACCGGCGTTATCTATGGCTGCGGCCAGTCGAGGCTTGCGCAGCCTTTCAAGGAGCTTACCTGCTGTGTCGATCATGCATTACCGCCGATATGCAGATGATAGCTTCGGGTTGCCTTTCCCCTTGCTTATTAGCGCAAGTTGCTGCTTTTTCAACATTTCTGAGGAAATTCCCTCGCTTAGACAGCCGTTGTACATGTCTAGTAGGACTTGTGCCATATTTTTGCGATCTCCTTGAGGATTTCTGCGGATACGCTAACCAATCATGGTGCCTTTGTGGTTTTGGAGCTTACTCGCAGTTGACTGGAATTCCTCGCTGGTGTAAAATGGAAGTTCTGTTACCACATTTTTTTGACATTCAGCGCCTTCTTTGATTTCGAGCCACATACAAACCCACTTGACTACGAGGCTATGCAACCTTTTTGTCTGCAGCAGCTGCGCTGTATGTTTGTATGTATGCCACGCGCTGCCTCTCAAAGATTTGTAAAAAATGAATACCACAATGAAATGAGTTCTATTTTCTGTATCCATTGCAATTACTTATTTAGTGCATGTGTGTATATGTGTATGTACAGGTTTTCAGAGGTTCAATTTTTCACTTTTTCTTTTGATTTTTATCTATGTGCGAATGGATGAATGTTTGTATGAACGTATGTATGTATGCGTGTGCATCCATGTAAACGCGCAATTCGCTCGAGTCGAATTTATTTTTGGCATTATTCGTTTGTATGTGTGTGTGTGTGCCTGTCTGCTCACGCTTTCTTGCTGGCCTCGTGCCAAAACTCAACAGAGAAATCTGCTCGTTTACGAAATTTTCGCAACATTTTTGCGCGGCAAAAATTCTTTTTACGAATAAAAATTTTCTACGTCAATTTTACCAACTTTCTGACTTCGATTCCATTTGTTTTTATTTCGCAATTCATTTTCGTCTATTTCAATTTTGTCATCGCTGTCGCAAACGTTTCTGATTTCTTTTCTTTTTTTTCGTTTTTTTCTTTTTGTTGAAGCAGTTGTTTTGGTATTTTTTATTTTAATTAAAAGACTTTTTTTTAGCTGTACTTTCGAAAAGTATTGAAATAGAGCTTTGAACCACATTTGTCTTATTTGTATGGTCCTAGACATCTTAAATTTCTGAGCGAACTACTGCACTCGTCCATGGAGTGGTCTTAATGTCAACGAAGTCGAGAACGAGACGGTAATCCTTGCGGAAAAATATAAAATTCCCTACTTTAAGCCACTTCCTCGAAGCGCGTCGAAACTTACATTTTCAATAGCGGTAAATTGTCTTGGAATGGTTTTAGACAGAAATTCCAACTGGAGCCGAGGCATCGGTAACCGGTACAAGACGGCTACATCAGTCATGTGTGAAAGTAAAGCAGATATAGTCAAATATGAAGGAATTAAGACCCATACATACCTAGGTATACGCACTTGGATACACACAGCTGTGGTACAACTCATACTTTGTGCACATTTAAAAGCCTTAAAAGGACTAACATTCGTTTAACAAGACTACATCTAGGAGCGGAATTGAAAGAACGACCGGCTTATTTGACCGTCTTGGAGTTCCTGCCTCTCACTCCTACAAAGACGGTGGCACTTTTACTAAAACTTCCGTCTTTAGATCTCAATCTCTGCGGATCTTAAACTTTAAGCTGAGCTCAGCTCTGCCTTCGAAAGCCTTTAAATTTAGACACTAGAAACCCTCGACGACATACCGTGAAACTTGGAACTTTTAGAGTACACGAGTCCTTCTTCTTTCTTGACCCTAGTTTTTCTTTTCATAAGGATCTCAAAGCAGAATGAATGGAAAGACGTTACAGATCACAACTCAGAGATCACAACTATTTATCCGGATAGCTCTGGGCTAAACGACCGGATAGGCAATGGGACTCCCGCCAACGATTTTTCTTTTTATTAAATCAATGCCTGGATCCCTCTAACTCAGAAAATTTAGGACAAGATGGGAGAGTTTGTCCACTTGCAGGAATGCTAAGTCCCTATGTCAGCATACCCATCACAGCCATACTCGATATTAGAATGTAGAATGGATAATTGAAAAGAGATGAAGCGGGAAACAGATTGGAGTCTTTAGTGACACTCAGACTGCACTGAAGGCTCTCGAGAATGCAAAGCAAACCTCGAAGATTGTTCAAGAACGCAAGAAAATGCTTAATTCTATTGCAAGACGAAATAAACTTATACTTGTGTGGGTTCCAGAACAACGCGGGATTCAAGGAAATGAAATTGCCGATGAATTGGCCAACTGCTGATGTGACCAGAGACCAGAGCCAATAATCGGAATCAGTTCTACAGGAATCATGAAATGGATCAGCGATTATTTATGAAATTTACATAAAGAGCGATGGTCCGGTCTAGAACGCTGTATCACTGCAAAGTGTTTTGTGACTAACCCGAACTGAAAACTGTCGAACTTTCCTTTAAAACTTAAAAGTAAAGTTCGGTTGATGGTCGGTATTATTAGAGAACACAACTCATGGGGTCAGCAGACGACCAGCATTGAAAACATTGAGAACCCGATTTGTCTGTGTTGTTTAAAGGAGGCGGATAGCATTGAGTATTTTCTTTATTAGTTTCCTGCCTTTGGTGGATTAAGGCTACGAATTTTGGGTCCTGATGTCATAAGAACGAGTAAAATTTGTTCGCTCAAATTTGAGGATATTTTCATATTTGCCAAAGAATTGGGAAAATTCTCAAAAGACTTGCTAGCTCTTTCTCTTTCTCCGTCTCTGTCTCTGTCTCTATCTCTATCTCTGTCTCTGTCTTTGTCTCTGTCTCTGTCTCTGTCTCTGTCTCTGTCTCTGTCTCTGTCTCTGTCTCTGTCTCTGTCTCTGTCTCTGTCTCTGTCTCTGTCTCTGTCTCTGTCTCTGTCTCTGTCTCTGTCTCTGTCTCTGTCTCTGTGTCCATTCTGTCTCTGTCTTTGTCTCTGTGTCCATTCTGTCCTATCTCTTTCGCTGTGTCACTTCTCTTCTTTCCTCCTTGACTATCTACTCTTTTACGTGCCAGAGCTTTTTATCCTAAGTGTTTTAAGAGTTTCCATTCTTTCGGTGCTTCTTGGCTCGCCTTTTTCAATTGCAGAATCACATTTGAGATCAAAGTTGTGTCTTAGCTTTTTCTCAAGTTGAGAAACACACAACTTTCGAATACAAAAAAATTCTGATTTTCTAAAGGTACTGAAAAAGTAAAGATACTGTGAAGATACTGCTTTCACGATTAGTTGTCGCACCCACTGTAAGCTGCTCAATGAAAGCATCGCTCGACAGCGGATATTGTATATAAATTTCTAAGCGTTTCGTGCACGTAAATTATTATAAATATCTTGGGTTTCTGTTCCTGTCTACCCTTTTCTCGCCCCTCTCCCTCAGCTATCAAACGCCAAAGCCAAAATTTCTAATTTAAATTTGTTCTCTCCTCCACCTCATCGACTCAGCGGCGGCGGCAGGCAAATGTTTATTTATTTTGCGAATGTTAGTTGTAGGAATATTTTTGTTGGCTGATTTTCTAACACATTGTTTTTGTATTCTTGCTATAGTTTTAGTATTGCTATTTTTGCTTTTCATGTGTGGCTGCCAGTTTAAATGCCGTGGCATATCCGAATGCTACGTCTGCGTTCATAAAAATAGGTTCAAGTATCTACAAACAAACTGAAAATGTGCACAATTCTCTAAAAGCTGCCTTACATACATACAGGGAATATGAATGTACACATGTATGTTTGTTTGTATGCGCGTTTGTATGTTGTATGCAGCAACAACAGACCGCGCGCCGATCGTCGACAACCCAAAACAACCAACAACCGACAGCCGCTGTTGCTGTCATGCCTGTATTGTACGCGTTGTTATTGTTGGCTTATTTTGCTTTGGCTTTGCTGGCGCGGCCACGCCACGCCGCTGATGTGCCTTTTGTTGTGGTCTAAACTTGAAAAAATTCTTGGAATCGTTAAAATTTTGAATTAATTCTTTTGCCATGACTTTTTCTAAATTTCTCGTTGGATTTATTGTTGCTTTTTTGCTTGCGCACTTACTCGGTTGTCTCATCTTTTGGCGTATTTTGATGACTAAACGGCAACGCCTATGCATACATAGAAGGCGTGTATTGTATACAGTTTTGGGCATTGAAATATGGAGGGTTGGGGGAAAAAAATCGTAGTTTTCACTATTTGCGCAACTGAGTGTTTGAGATTTCGGAGGAGGGGCGAAAATATTAAGTTATAAAAATTGTAAATTTAATTTTTTTTTTAACAAATATTTTTTTTTTCTAATTAAATGGTTTTTCAAAAGTGACGCCATGAAAGTAAGTAGTGAATAATCCCTAGACGGCCCCTTTTTTATTTCATCTTTGATATTTGTCAAGTAAACAGATGTACATTTTACACTATAAAAGTAAACATTAAAATTATTGAAACTTATCAGGGAAACGATCTAAAAAAAACACACGAAAGAAAACTTCAAACAGCAGAAATGAAAATGCTGAGATGGTCAGCCCTGGTCACAATGCTGGACAAAGTGCCTAACCAATTCATTCGCGGAAGTCTTCAAATTGCGCCGATTGAACAAAAAATACAAGAAAGTCGTCTTTCTGGTTTGGCAATATCCAGAGGAAGCCTGAATCTGATATGACAAAAAAATTGTGTTAAACATCGCCACGGCGCCGAGGAAGCTAGGTCGACCACGACATAAAATGGACGAAGTAAATAGGAACTGATTTGAAACATGCGAACTTTAACACCGAGACGAGGATTGAAGATTCTGGAGATTACGTACTAGGAGAGCCAAGTAACCAAATGAAATGGGAGAAAAGCAAGAAAAAAGAAGATTGATGAAAATGGTGGATCTTCAAGAACAACACAACACAAAATTCGTGACTTGTTTTGGTGTAAATAATCACACGAATGAGTCGACAATTCAAAGGTCGGTAGTAAAATTTCAAGAAACTGGTTCTGAGGAAGATAGAAAAATAACTGGCAGTCTGGTCTGGGAGTTTTCTTGATAAGCAAAGTCTATGTAAAAGTAAAGTCTTAATACGTCAGCAATGATTCCAGTGCTGAAAGAGAACAAACGAGTCGAGAAATCTGAACTCAATGCAATGATGTGTGAGCGAGTGCTTGAAAATTTTAATGCTCGGATGACAGCCTTCAAATTGATATAAGATTGGACTTCCGTACAACCGCACATTACAGAAGCTGTGGAGAGTAGGCAGAGAACGAAACTGTTCAACACTTTCTCTGCATATGTCTGGCTATGGTGGATAGGTGCTTGAGGTTCGTTTTCGGGGATAGTCTGAGACAATTCTCCAGCCTACATCGCGTTTCTCTACTCCACTACATTAACAGCAGTGGGGATAGCTGTAGATGGTTTCTCTTCCTTTAAGCTTTGAAATTTTTTTGTCCGTAGAAGTTCTCATGGTGGTTGGAGCCGTATTTTGAATAAAAATAGTGAAACCTTAAAGAATCTTAATTTGTAAAAGTTTTCTTTCATTATCTTGGCGCGTCTGTTGAAAGAACCTTTAGTAGTTACTAATGACGGCAGCCGCACGGGTCATAAATAGAAAAGTTACTAGCGGCCGACACGCGGCAAGCTAGGCAAGCCTCTGAAGGTATTACTACATGAAAAAGCGCTGGCTCTTTGCTCACGTTATTTTATTTATTTATTTATATCAGTAGTACAGTGTAAGACTAAGGTCTACATCTAGGCGCATTTACGATTTTCCTTACTTTTTTTTGTTAAATTTAACTAAAATTTTTTTAAAATCTAAAGCCTAAATGTTCCCTTTTAAATATTTAAAATAATTTTTTAACTTTTTTTTTAATTTTATTTAATTATTATTTTTTTTTTTTATTTTATTAATTTTTTTTAACTTTTTTATATTAACATTTTTTTCTTTTTTTAATTTTATTTTATAAATTTTTTTTAACATTTTTTTGGCTTTTGTAAAATATTTTTTTAAAGTAAATTTGCTAAATTTAAAGCCTAAAATTTTTCCTTTAAAATACTTAAAATACTTTAACTTTTTAAAATTTATTTTTTTTATTATTACATTTATACATTTTATTTTATTAATATATTATTTTTTTTATTTTAATTACTAATTTTTTTTAATCTTTTTCAACTTTTTTTTTAATTTTATTTAATTATTTTTTTTATTTTATTAATTTTTTTTAACTTTTTTAACATTTTTTTTTTTTAATTTTATTTTATAAATTTTTTTTTTAACTTTTTTTTTTTGGCATTTGTAAAATATTTTTTTAAAGTAGATTTGCTAAATTAAAAGCCTAAAATTTTTCCTTCGGAATACTGGTCATCTTTTTAAGGAGAGATACAATTTCTTGGCTGAATTTTGATCTTGATCGCACTTTTCCGAAACCCAATTCTTGTTTCGACTATATGGAGGTACAGTGAAATCTCACTTGGGCGAACACTTACCGCCAGTTAGTTTTTGTGTGTCTAAGAGCGGAGTCCACTCAAGCAAGGTAACTTTTTCCGCTACACAAGACTTAGTATAGGAAAAATATTCGCCCACACGAAATGTCTGCGTAATAGAAGTGTCCGTTAAAAAAGGTTACACTGTAGGTGGAAAAAGTCATGGTGACAATTACGGAAAAACAAACTGTTTAGTTTTGAGAGAGGGAGCCGTCTTTCTCAAGGTACATTTCCAAAGAAGAAATAGAGTCGGAGGGATATCGACTATTTTTACAAGTTGCGTTTGACTGTGCACAGCTCAGTACTAAGTGCCATTTATTCATTTCCCTTAATCAATTATCTTTGAAAACGCCTTTGACAGTGTCAAGCGAGAGACTATGTGGGCTGCGCTGAGGAGAAGAGGTATCCCTGGAAAACTTGTCGCATTTATAAGGGAGAGCTACAATGACGCAAGTTGCTAAGTCGCGTATGAAGGAAAATTATAGGACCCTTTTCTTCTCGTCATCGAATATGTCTTGAGCGCTGCCTTTAGCAACGAAAACCAATAGAGAAGCATCAGGTGGCATTTTAACAATACACGCTTCAGATACCTGGCAAACCTCAAATTGCTGACAAAAGCCATGCCTGGAGAAGCTGAAACCAACCAGCCTCAAAGCCAACATCGGAAAAACGAAAACGCTTTATCGCAATGACACCATATCGGAACCGCTAACAAGTTCGGCTACCTGAGACAGTCCAGCAACGAATCGCAAACTGCCCGAATGTGACTTGCAGGTATTTTGGTGCACTCGCGGACAATGGCTTTTTTCAGCACCTCGAGACTGGTGAATCTATTAGCTCGGACCTTGCTCTCCTAAATGGATTAAAGAGAATGATTTATCGAATTCGCGCCTGGTGAATTTGAGAGCGATTGTGCTCTCATATGCTCAGCTTTTGATTTTCTAATTTTTTCGATTTTTTTCTTAATTTGACGAAAAAACTTTTTCTAACAAACAAAAAAATCGAACGCACTGCTGACTACTCCAATTTGTGAGCTCTTTTGCCCATTGCGGGTACTTTTGAAGCATTTTTCTAGTCAAAAATAGCTCTTTGGTGATTCAATTCGAAATGCTGACGCCTTCGACCCAGACGTCTTCTCGTGGCAATTTCGGTACCAACGCTTTCTAGGAACTGCCTGATAATTTACTTAGTAGTTTTGAATCGATGTTGGAAGCTGATGCGCACCTTTAACTGATAATCTTTTGAACAGATTCTTTTCCTGCTACTTAACCAACTTTCTTCTCAAGAGCGGGTCTCTCTCTAATAATTTTTCAAAAAAGTAGGGTCCGCTGGCGCACTTGCTGAATCTAACCATTGCACTAATATGTACTTATACCCCCTTTTATACCTTCCTCAAAGTATTGATACTTGAAATTCGGTAATTTGTTACTTAACCCTCTAATACCCGAGACCGTCTTTTGGCAGAGTTAATTATAATTCTTCTAAAAATTACAAAAATAAAAAAGAATTATAAAACGGAGATTCCCAAAACTAGAAAAATTAGCAGTCAATCTGAGGAAGAGATTTTGGAAATGATGAATGAAATTCCAACCAATAACGAGAATACAGGAAGTGAAGAAGAATGCGATTTCGATGGTAACGATGAAGCGGCAATGTAAATGACTCAATTTTTGATAAGGACAATAAATAAACAATAAATTTGAGTATCCTTGAGTATTTTCAAGCACATACAATATCAACTCGAACTTTTTCATTAGAGGAAAAAACTGCAGCCACTTCCGAACCAATTAGTCGAACTTTCAAATGTTCGTTCGTGGAAATAGATTTGATGAACTGCGTCAACGACTGCATTTTAACGATTATTCGTCTGCCAGTCGCAAAGATCCAGGCTGAACTTATGATCGATTATTTAAGCACCTCTTCAAGCACCTTAATTAAAGATTTCAAACTCTTCCCATGCTTCAAAGGCTGTGCGTTGATGAGCAAATGTGTTCGACGAAAATGAAAGGCAAACAAACCCGCCCATGCATGACAGCTAAACCTCACAAATAGAGAACAAAACTTTTCTCTATATGCGATTCGACCGGCTTCGTCATACTTGAAAATACTTCTGCCTTTAATTTGTTCATTTCGACCAAGAATTGTCTAAAAAGATTTTTTAAGCGCAATTCTATGTAACTCAGGCATTTTAGGGTTAAATTTGGCAAATCTTATCTCAAGTTTCGTAGCCTTTCCTACTGAATTTATTATCACCTCTGGAAACAATTGCGCTTTAAATGTTTGTCAACTAACTGTAGAGATTTCAATGCCCGCAGCTGTTTGCTCGCGCATGTATGTAGATGTGTGTGTAGGCAACAACATTGAAGGTCCAAACTGTGGCAGATTAGGATAGGGAAGTTTGTTTAAGTATATAATATAGCCATATGTATGTATTAGTATACATTAATATACATACATACAGGCATGTTTGTTTGCCTTTTCTAAACACTACTGAGTCATTGGCATCTGTTGAAATTCATTTCAGTAAAGATTTATTTATATTTCTCCATTGCATCTGTTTTGCTGAATTTCATTAATTTAGTTTGAAATTTTTCGTAAAATTTCCCTAATTTAGTTCGAAAATCTTTGCAGTTATAAGTAGAAAAAGGAAATTATTTTTAGATAATTATGATCGCTTGACAATCACGCCGTTGATCTGACGTTTGTTGCCCATTATGCACACGGAATGTCAGATGATGCATTCTTCTTACTTGACTTTCTGATAAGATAAGATCACGGGAATATAGGGTCACTGCACCTGAAAGTTGTTTCACACCCCAAACCTTCAATACTTAAACATTATCTTGAAACTCTTTTATAAAATGTATATATTTTTAAAAAATATTTATCTATATCCAGCCTATAACGGACATTCGCACAAACTTTGCTGAGAAGTCTCATCAGTCTCACGACATCGTTGCTGCACTGAGGTAAACTTCGAACAATCTGAAATCGACCCTATTTAAAAAGCTTATGTCATTTCCTCTAAACAGACATCCGAAAAGATTGCATGATTGATGACTAAGTAATGAGGTGATCGCGATCGCAGAATTCGGTCCTTTCTAAGCAATTCAGAAACATATTGATCAGGCCACTATGGTATTTTAGGAAACTGTATGACCGGGGTTTAAGCTATATAAAGCACTTTTGGAGCGATATATTTGAGCCAAGATCGTGTTGTGGCTCTTTTGGTTACCTGTGGGCAGCTCTAAGGCAGATGGACTTGAATTGAGCTCTGCAAACGCATGCTAGCCTCCATCTAACCCATGTAGTGGGAGCCATGGTAGGCTAGTTTCAATTATATGGCTGCCCGGATAACTGGTCAAAATAAGCATTCATTGGGATACTATTCAAAATACAAGATAGGGGAGGAATGGAATGAAGAGGTAAATAGTAAATAAAATAGTGCATGGTGAACACCTGCATACATACATATATATATATAATATATAATTGGCGCGTACACCCTTTTTGGGTATTTGACCGAGCTCCTCCTCCTATTTGTGGTGTGCGTCTTGATGTTGTTCCACAAATGGAGGGACCTACAGTTTCAAGCCGACTCCGAAATGCAAATATTTTTATGAGGAGCTTTTTCATGGTAGAAATACACGCGAAGGTTTGCCATTGCCTGCCGAGGGGCAACCACTAGAAAAAAAATGTTTTACTTGATTTTGGTGTTTCACGGAGATTCGAACCTACGTTCACTCTGTGAATTCCGAATGGTAGCCACGCACCAACCCATTCGGCTACGGCAGCCCCTGCATACTGATAAGAAAAGCGGTTAAAGTCCAAAAGGGACGAATATAAAAGAGTAGAACAAATATTTTCACCCTCCCAAAAAGCAGGTGCAGATTACTCCATACAGCTGCTGCAAAAGGAAATCAAAGTTATGTTGAGTCCCACTGCATGGACTCCCAATATACAGTATTTGGTTAAAGCCCGCACCACTAAGCGGAGATGAGGCTTAGTTCCCGAAGCTCTCTTGACTTTCTCAAATCTATCTGTGATTAGAAGACCTTGTGACCTTACTTATAGTATATCAAGGATTTCGCTTTGCGCTTACTGATCTGACTCGAAGCTCTGTAAGAGCTAACTTCCTTCTAATAAGGTATTAGTTTAGATGGCATCTTCTTATTTTTCTTCTTCTTTGCTATTATTCCATTTCACGTAGGGTCAGCTCTCCTAGTACATACTCTCCAGATTCTTCAATCCTCGTCTCGGTGTTTAAGTTCGCATGTTTCAAATTCTTTCAAACTTTCTATTTGCTTCGTACATTTTGATGTTGTGGTCGATCTGGCTTCATTGGCGCCGTGGCGATATTTAACACAATTTTTTCATGTCATGTCTGGTTCAGGCTTCCTCTGGACATGCCCATACCGACGAAGACGACTTTCTTGAATTTGTTGCTCAATCGGTGCGATTCTGAGATTTCCACGAATGAATTAGATATTTTGACCAGTATTGTGACCGAGGCTGACCATCTCAACAGTTTCATTTCTGCCGTTTGAAGTTTTCTTTCGTGGGTCTTTTTTATTGACCAGCTTCTTTATCTTTATCTTCATCTTTATCTTTATCTCTGTCTCTTTCTCTATCTCTATCTCTATCTCTATCTCTATCTCTATCTCTATCTCTATCTCTATCTCTATCTCTATCTCTATCTCTATCTCTATCTCTATCTCTATCTCTATCTCTATCTCTATCTCTATCTCTATCTCTATCTCTATCTCTATCTCTATCTCTATCTCTATCTCTATCTCTATCTCTATCTCTATCTCTATCTCTATCTCTATCTCTACCTCTATCTCTATCTCTATCTCTATCTCTATCTTTATCTCTATCTCTATCTCTATCTCTATCTCTATCTCTATCTCTATCTCTATCTCTATCTCTATCTCTATCTCTATCTCTATCTCTATCTCTATCTCTGTCTCTATCTCTATCTCTATCTTTATCTCTACCTCTATCTCTATCGTTTACTTTTTATCTTTATCTTTATCTTTGTCTTTATATTTATCTTTATCTTTATCTTTATCTTTATCTTTATCTTTATCTTTATCTTTATCTTTATCTTTATCTTTATCTTTATCTTTATCTTTATCTTTATCTTTATCTTTATCTTTATCTTTATCTTTATCTTTATCTTTATCTTTATCTTTATCTTTATCTTTATCTTTATCTTTATCTTTATCTTTATCTTTATCTTTATCTTTATCTTTATCTTTATCTTTATCTTTATCTTTATCTTTATCTTTATCTTTATCTTTATCTTTATCTTTATCTTTATCTTTATCTTTATCTTTATCTTTATCTTTATCTTTATCTTTATCTTTATCTATATCTTTATCTTTATTTTTATCTTTATCTTTATCTTTATCCTTATCTTTATCTTTATCCATATCTTTATCTTTACCTTTATCTTTATCTTTATCTTTATCTTTATCTTTATCTTTATCTTTATCTTTATCTTTATCTTTATCTTTATCTTTATCTTTATCTTTATCTTTATCTTCAGCTTCATCTTTATTTTCATCACAATTTACTTATATTTTTGTTACTCATATTTCCAAGTACGCTTATGCTGGAGGATATAACCTAACCTAAAAATAAGATTTAATTATAAAAGGAAATTTTGACTACTTATTTAAGTATTTTTTTAATTTCAATTATTTTTATATTAAAATATACCTCATCCTATAAACAATAAATAAAATTAAACCAAGTTTCAGGCTTTATACAAGATTTTTAAAAACTTGACAAATTTTCATCAACGTATCGAAGTTTTTAATTAGAATTTCTAAAAAATCTGGGTACGCAGTTTTATAGTCCATTAAAGTAAAGGGTGGTTAAGTTTCAAGAGCCGATGTTGATTTTGAATAAAATAAATTTTTTTTGGGAATTTATTGTCATTTCTCTTTATTATGATAATATTGGTATGACTCAATTACGTATGGGACAAAATATCGGCCAAATGACCACCGCGGCCTCGGCGGCACACCTCCAAAGACCACAAAATGCAAATAGTTCCTTATCTAAAAATGTATAATAGGTCACAGTTCTCATTGATATTTGATAAAAATTCCATGCCTTCGTTATGTGGCAAAAAAGGGCCAACGCCATTAAAGAAAAAAATTAACAAGAATTTCAAGCCAATTCAAACTTGCACTTTATTATATTGAAATAAAATAGGCTATAAAATCGCATACCCAAGAAATTTTTAAATACTCTGAATAAAATGCGCGAAAGTTTAATAGAAATTGAATGAATTTAATATAGAGTGTGAAACTTTGATTTATGTGCTTTTTGTTAAAGAATGAAATATATTTATTTAATAAAAATAATAAAAATTAATTTAAAAAATAGGTAGTCAAAATTTATCAATCAAAATTCATCAAGCTGATTTTATCATCATCTCACGCACTTGTGGCCGTCTTCAAATATTCCATTTCAATAAATAAATTATAATTCCCAAATTAAACGTTGAGCGCCTCTGGACAGACGGGCAACTACGAACCTACTTAAGTACATAAATGCGGTTAATTAATTTTGATGCTTATTACGAAGTGGGTAAATTTCATATAAAAAGCTATGCATAAATCTATGTATGTGTGCAAGTATGCGTGCACATGGAAATATAATGCAAATACAATACGCCAGCTCATTTCCACATTTTCCACCAACACACATACTCGCATATGTACAGATGCCTTGAAAATTATTTTCAATTTAATGCTTTACGATTTCGTGAAATTACCACCTTCACCAGTACCACCAGTCAGTGCAACATCAGCAAAATCTGCCATCAAGAATATGGTGGAGGTAAGACATGGCAGGAAAAATATTCAAATGTTCACTTCAAATCTGGCAACAAGAGTAACTATTATATAAATGTTACAATAACAAATATTTGTATTACAAATAACTGTGCCGCTGCATAGACCATTAACCGGAAAGAATTTCTTATTTGAGTGGGAAATTTATTTGGCATTAGCGTAAGTTATGAATTTACTTACTAAGTAAGCCACAGGTGAAATTTGAACTAATGAAACAAATTTCTAGATCAGAATTGTTACCTTATCATCAGTATACAGACAGCCGAAAAAGTTTTCGCACAGTCAAATGCTTCTAAAGTTGATCAAAGAAAAAACAACCAATAAAAAAAAAACTTAAATTTTGTCCCATTCTTCCACAATTGCTTTTGTTTAAATCAATCAACTGTTCAAGTTGGCGTTCGTTTTGGTAACCATTACTAGGTAGTAGTCCCCAAACATTCTCAATGGGGTTTTCATCCGGGCTACATGCTGGCCAACCCAAACGGTCGATTTTCTCTCTTCGAAGAAGCCAAGAGTCAGTTGGGGTACGTGAATTGCACCAATATCTTGCTGGAATATTCAATTTTCTCCCCAAAACCTTGCCCCAAATTCGATTTCAAAACATTATCAACAAGCGCTGTGTACATTTGAGAGTTCATGCGATTTGAAATAAAAGAGATAGGTGACTTCCCAAGATGCCCAAAAGCTGCGCCAAACCATAAGGAAGCCACCGTCAAAATGTCGAGCATAGCAAGTTGTCCTTTCACGGTGTGTGTCTCTCCAATACTTCATCTTTTCATCTGGCCCGTCCAAGTTCACCTTTTTCTCATCACTAAAAATGACGTTAAGCCACTTTTCTGGGTTGAATTCGAGCGTATTTATGGCGCAGTTTTAACTTAGGTTTATGCAGCTTTTTTCGTATTTGCTGCTATCAGTCAGTACTCAAAATTTGCTAAACTCGACGTTTAGAGACCTCTAATGATAACTGGGATTTAATGTCACTTGCACTTAACGACTTGTTAACTGCGCAATACTTTGCTTTGTTCGCTCATCAACAAATATAATGCAATCTCACTATTAAGTTTTAAATCCATTACGGATTTTCTTTTTTCGCGTTTACTCTCGGCAAAATGCTTCCGCGCGCCTGTAAACAATACTCTGGACTGCCATTTAGCCAACTAACAGGCAGCTGATGCCCGTGCATTAGCTGCGCGACCAGTCTGACGTTGGTTCTTGGCACTTCGAGTGCCGGACCCTGTACAACCGATTTGCTTTTGCTCCCTCTCTCTCTCCCTTTCTCACCTTCTACTCAATATATTCGTAGTGAAATCTATATTTTGTTTGCAAAATTTTCTAACAAAATAGCTAATTGAAACATTATTGAATTGATATCGGGCTCCTGAAAAATGTTTATTTCGAAATCCCTGGGTGAGCAGTGATTGCTAACATTAGCATCTCTGGTATATCTGAGTTTTCATGTATTACATTTTTTTATATTAAAACAATTTGCGTATCGGGACGGATATCAGGCTCCCGAAAAATATTCCGAATTCACGGTATGGGAAGTGATTCTTAGCATTGGCATCCCAAGTAAATATATTTGAGTTTTCATATATTAAATTTTCCTTGCATTCGTGAATATTCTCATGCGGTTACGCTATGAATTATGATTGCAAAGTTATTTCATTACTTCATATGCAATTACATGCATCTACTTATACTCATACATATCTACATACGAGTATGTACAGGTGGAAGCCGAAACGAATTCTAACCTTGTAGCGAAATCGAAGAACAAACCCATTCATACATTTAAGCGAACACACATCGTTGAACACTCAAGCACTCATAAATTTATTATATTTTCGTATCGTTTTATATAAATGCATATCCACAGGTATGTATGTATGTGTGTGTGTGTGATTGTAGGTAAATTAAAGAGTATTTATGTATCTGTGCATACACTTAAATATAGATTTGTAAATATACATATTTATTTGCGCTCGTATGCAGATTGGCACTAAAATATGCGGTACAAATGGAATTCCACGGCGCTGCACTTCATTCGCAATAAAATTCCCACAATATTACGTTTCCAGCATGACTGACGTGCTGCAAAGCGTGGAACAAGATATCTACTCCGCGCAAGAAACAGAACATACATACGGGCGCAGAAGCAAGGCGTGCAGAGTCTAACTGTGCGATGGGCTGCACGGCTGGTCGGTTAGTTGAATGGCTGCTTGATACGAATTGAGTTGAGTTCAGTTGAGTTGGTGGCGCGGAGTTTGTTGGGGCTTATATGAGGCTATAACCAAAAATATTTCATACGCGAATGAGCAAAAATTACATAAAAAATGTATTAATAAAAAGTGGAGTAAAAAGTATAACTGGAATGGGCAATGAAATTAAATTTAATGAAGAAACAGAAATTTCGTACCAGCTGTGGTGTAATGCGTAGGTATTTCAGTGTTGAAAAAGCGAAAATTAATCGAATTGGCTGGAAAGAGGGAAGATATTTTTCGAAGTGAAATTAAATAACAACTGGTTTTCCTCAACGGTAGTACCAGTCATGAAAATTTAGCGTTCTTAGGTTTTTGAGAAAGCAGCAAATGTTAGGTTAGGTTGAAGCGGTTGTCCACTGCGGGACACACTTCGGCTCAAATCTTAAGGGGCACTTGATGGCACTTTAATGCAATTAGTAGTTGATCGGATCGGCCAGTGAAGCTGAAAAAATGAAATTGAAATTTGAAAAGGTCGGACCAAGGAACACCAGGAGATTTGGTGGCTCCTAAGACACTCCGGCTAAAAATCTCATTGTATTTAGAGCTCTGAAAAGAGGGTAGATACTCAAGGAGGGAAGAAGAAAAGTATTAGAGAAAGAGATAGGAAAGAATAGAGACAGAGATAAAGATAGTTTGTCCTGTGAGAATTTTCCATATTCTTTGGCAAATCTGTAAATATCCTCCAGTTTTAGAGAACGAATATTACTCATTCTCACGACCTCGGTAGCCAGAACTCGTAGCCGTGCTTTAGCAAAGGCAGGACTCTTACAGAGAAAGTGTTCAATGCTATCCGACTCCTCCAAGCAAGACAGGCACATTGGGTCCTCAATGATTCCAATGGTGGTCATATGCTGACCCTATGGGCTGTTTCGTTTAATAATACCGGCCATCAACCAAACGTCTTTCCCCTGAAGCTGACTTTATTGTTCAAATGAGAAAACGGTCTTTTAACATCCTAGCATATTCTGATCCACTGCCCTCGGGATCGCAAGAAGGCGCGAGGAGTTAACCCTGACGTGTGGCATACTACCGAGTCTTCTTCTTCAGGTCCTTGATTCCTCGTGAGGCATAAGGGTATCAACCCCATCTGCCCGCCATCTTGTGCGATTTTTAGCAATGTACTTCAAATAATTCCAGCTCTTTTCGATGCTTGCAGCTTCCCTTTCAACTGTTCGCCTTCAAGCTTCCCTTGGTCTACCAGGCTTGCGACTAAAACTCGTGAGATCGTTCCACTCCAATACTTTTCGTGCAAAGCATGCAACGTTTAAGCGTATAGTGTGCCCAACCCTTCTCCTTTTTTGGCGTTTTATGAGCATTTCGACTATCTTCATTTGCGCCTTTTGCAGTAGATCTGAGTTCGCAATTGTTTTGGGCTAAAAAATGCTTCCACAACGTTTCTCAAGCAGCGATTTATAAAAATCTGAAGGCTCGCAGTGATGGATTTGGCCACTTTCCATGTACAGGAAGCATAAAGTAGAACCACTACTACCTTGGATTTGAAAATCCTAATTTTTGTGGGAACGCTAATGTTGTTATTGAGCAACACAGAAGAGAGCATACCAAAGGCGGCTCTAGTTTTACCAATGCGAGAATTGACATCTTCATCCGTACCACGAAAAGCTGCTACCTCGATACTAAAATATGTACGACTGGTGCACACGAAATAAGCATCACGCACAGCTCAAAACATTGTTGATATGTGGCGTGCAAGTTTTCTGAGCTCGTTGAAGAAAGGTAAAGAAGGTAATTAAGCTAGAGCCAGCTATTAGCTTTGACACCTGAGCCTGTGTTCATTTATAAGCCGAGTTCAAGTGGATATCGACTAGAGCTCATCACAGACACCTGAGTTTATCATCATCGTCGTCATCATCCTGCATATTACTACAGCTCGGTGTGAGCCTCGTTCCATAGCCGTACTACGCTGGTAACTGGCTCCTATGCTTTTTAGATCGTCTTCAACGTCATTTAATCATCTTTGCCGCGGTCGCCCTCCACCTGAGTTTATTACTCACGACTAAATAATGTAGTAGCAAGACGGTATTAGCCATGACATTTCCGCATTTTCGATGTTCCTTTTGATCCTACCTACAGTGGAAGCAATTGGAGACTATCTTCGACGTATTACTTTCATACGTTCCGGTCAGAGGACGATGGTTCCTATCGTGGTCAATGGACACAATCACAGATCCACTTTGATGTAATGCAAATATGCAGTCCCGGGTGGAAACCAGCCGAAAAGGGGCCTTTTTTTGGATTGCAGGCATTGAGAATGGATAAACCACACTCTCATTCCTCGCCAAACTGCTAAGATTCACAAAAAATCCGGGAAGCTTACATATGAGCAATGAATTCCTATCCCTCCCTAGCCCTATCGTATTTCCGCCATGCAAAAGCTACGCATAAAAACCAACTCCGGCTTTGAGACTGTATAAACTTCTAGGTCTTTCCATTGATGGAATGACAACAAGACGCACACCACAAATGGGAGGGGGAGCTCTAATAGAACAACTATCAGAAGATGTAAACCCCAATTTTTTTTCCTTATTTACTCCGCTCGGGAGCACAGGATCGCGACAAGTTTCTGCCAGTCCGCACGGTTCTGGGCTGTTGTTTTCGCGCAACATCGACCATTCCAAGTGATCTTTGGCCGACCGCGACCTCTGCTCCCTTGCGAAGTAGTCCAGTGCAAATCTCGTGATGCTATTTGGTGGTTTTCTAAGCGTGTGACCTATCCATCCCCACTTTCTGAGTTTGATTTACTATAGGATGGGTTCATCATTCGTTGATCTCCACAGCGTGTTGATGCTGATGGTGTACGGCCAGATGATGTGGAGGCATTTGTTGACGAAAGATTGTAGTGTCTACGTGATTGTGTTAAATACCAGCCATGTTTCACTTCCGTCTAATAATACTGACTTCACACGTGAGCTGGAGATTTGCGAACTTGCCTATACTGAATGCATTTGTCCGGACGACGCTCTTGTTCTGTTTAGCCTGCAGTTGACATCTTCATCTGCTCCGCCGTCTGCCGTGTTAGGGACCTCGGCTGCCCTCGACTGCAGATTCGATTAAATCTTTTATAAAAAAGTAACTTTGCACCGCATCGTAGCCTCAGACTACCCGCGTTTGCTCTTCAAGTGACTGCAGAAACAGCAGCACCAACTCTTGCAACTCTTTTCACATTTATTTTAATTTTTTATTGTCTTTTCTTTTCTTTTTTTTATTGTTTTTTGTATTCTACTTACGTACGTATTTCATTATTATTCACATCAATGCTGCAGGACTCGCGCTCATTCACTGTCCAACCGCAGTCACTTACTCACTCCCACCCACTCATCCAACGGTTGATGGACTCATCGCACACCCGGCTTACGTTACGCGAGCTCTCATTGAAATATGAAGTCGAGCGAGTGCATTCAAACCTTTCATTTCAATTGAGCAGCAGCGTCGGTTAACAGTACTCGTAGGCAGGCAGCGACCAGATGAGGCCAGTAGCCATTAACCGCCAGCGCTTCAGCGAGGCGAGCAAAACAAGCTCCACGCGTCTGCACTTGAACGCCTCCAAGTGCGCTGTTGAGCCGCCAGTGGTGGTTTGGGTAGGAAGGAGGATTGGAGGAAGCCTATAAGCCGCTGAAAAGAGCGCGGTCGCAGACTCACTCGTGCTTCAAAAGCCAGCTGCAAGGCGATTTTACTTTTGCATGTGCGTGCTTGTGTGTGTTACTTTTATACAATTTTCGCTGGAATTTTCCTGCAAAAATGTTGCGCTTATTATTATATTTTTTTTCTACTCACATTGTTGTTATGGTTTTTTGTTTGTTGGCGAATTTTTTGTTTGCTTTTTTTCTGCCGTCGGTTAGGTTATGATTCTTGTTATGTTTTATTTGTTTTTTTTTTCTCTTTTTTCTTTCAACCGCTTCGACAACATAATGAAATATTTCAACCTTTGACGCGCTCCTACAATCATTTTTTTTTTGGCTTGATTTTTTGAATGTTTCTTACTTGGCGAAATTTCTTTTGCTTTCTTTTTGGTACCGTAATTCTTAGATGGTATTCTTTTAATTCGCTGTGTGTGTGTGTGTGTGTGTGTACTTCACATTTAATTTTTATTTTTCCTATTTTATTATTTGCATTTATTATTTTACTTCCATATTGTCTGCAAAACAAGCTCTGTATGTTTGTATGCATATATGTATGTATATGTGTGGGTGTGTTTTTTTATTTCTTCGCTTGATTTTCATTTCATTTTCATATCAAATTAAGGAATTCCATGAATTTTTGCGCTTTTGTTCTTTCAAAGCCGACGCAAATACACGCCAGGCAAATATTAAACATACATACATACGTGCACACATGCATACATACATACACACACAGGCACACATACATACACACATGTATAAAAGCATATTTTTATACCCTGTGGAAAAAACCTGAACCAGTGTAAGAAATCCAGAGCTGGTACGGTCTCTGTAACTGAGAGTACTTCGCCAGCCATGTTGCTGGAGCCTGTAGTTTGACAAGAGCTGTGGATACTTGTACCCAAGCACTCCCTGAGTGGTACCTCGCTTTCTCAATAAAACTAAGCATCTACGCAGGAGCTGCTCGACTGCCATTTCAGTTTATTTTCATCTTTGCAGCTGCTACAGTGGTCATAATAGGCTAACGCCCGCCTTTTGGTGTGGGTTCCAAGAAGCTAATAAGCCATAAGAATGACACCGACAACTAGCTGATGATATTTTGTAATAATTTTTACAACAACAAAAAAATATTCACGCCATTTGTCACTGTTGTCGCTAATTTCTGTACGTCCAAAGGAATCTATGTGAGAATCTTTGGCGCCATACCTCCGAGCAGATGTAGAATATATCTCAACAACTCTGTGCGGTTTTAACAAGAAAAAAGAACAACAAAATGTAAATAAATAAAATAATAAAAGCTCTTTGTGAAGAATCGTATCAAAGATCTCCTCAAAGGTGTACTCTCGTCCATTCAACTATGTTTTGTTTCTCATAGATATAATTTTTCGAATTTCATACTTTCCCTCTAACCGCCAAAAGATTTCTAAGGAAAAATTATTGGATTATTTTGCGATCGTTCCAAGAAACAAGTTTTGCCAAGCCCACTGTATCTTAGTGCGGAGAATGCTTCAAGATGTGTCTAAATGACCACTCATTGTGGCCTAAGTGGCAGCTCGAGTAAAGAGAAACTGAACTTTCTTAGGAGAAGGGATATTCACAAACAGAACTAAATTTTAAGACGTTATTCTGAGTAAGAAATTGAACTAGAAGGAAAAGTAGCACAGAGTTACGAGAAGGCTTTGTACAGGGTCCGGTACTCGAAGTGTAAGATGCACGAACATCTGCTAGATGGCTAAATGACAGCCCAGAGATTTGTTTAAAAGCGCGCGGAAGCATTTTCCGAGAGTAAACGCGAAAAAAGAAAATCAGTAATGGATTTCAAATGTAATAGTGCCTTTGCATTATATTTGGATGGGAAATCACAACCACCGATTGTTTGAGAACTCAAGCACGTTAAAGTAAATAAAGTTTTTGTTTATCGCACCATTAATCGCTGGTAGCATCGCGAAACGTCATGGAGGTGGCCATCAAAGGACTGTAACGTCACGTGAAATGGTTCAACAAGTGAAAAAGCGACTTGAGCGAAATCCCCGACGAAGTGCCAATCAAATGGCGAAAGAACTGAAAATATCTGACCGTAGCATCCGCCGTATACTCAAGTTCAAGCCATACAAGATCCAAAAGGTGTATGATCTCACACCAAAGCAGCAACAAGTCAGACTTGATATAGCGAAGGAGTTACTTCGGTAGGCCGAAAGCGATACATTTCCGAACATTGTGTTTTCTGACGACAAAAATTTTTCAAATTAGCAATTCGTAAACTCCCAAAACGATAGATTTTATTTGATCGACTGTTAATAAGAGAATTTGAGTCATCGATTGGTACCCGCCACAAGTAGGTTAGGTTAAATGGCTACCCTTGCGAGGAGCCCATTCGGACAAAAATTAAATTGTGTCCGTTGTGATACCATTCAGGAGGTGGTGAGGGGGGATGGGAAAGGGGGAGGTCCCAGACTAAATCCAGGGCTTGGGTTAGAGGGTTTGATGTTGATGACCAACGAGTGGCGATTTATGTTTGTGTTAACCGCTTCAAGCTGCTGATGAATTTCACCATATTTATGATATTTAAGTCCGCAATATCCGTTGGTGTAGCGAAAAAGTGAGATCCCAGATGTTTCATTGAAATAATTCCCGCTCGTCCTCCAGACAGCTTCTGCAGAAAGGGCTTGACGCAATGTAAAGCCTCACCGCATTGACACCTTACGGGCAGTGTCCGCTGAGAATACCTACCAAATTCGATAGCTATGGTAATGGCTTGGGCCGCTGTAACCGCAGATGGGCGCTCTGCTATAGTTTTTATTGAGCCTGGCGTCAAGTTAATTGCGAAATATTATCGGAAAAGAATTCTGGAGGTTACTTTGATGCCGTGGTCAGACAAACAATTCAGTGGCAGACCATAGACGTTTCAACAGAACTCGCCACCGTATCCCGTAGCTCGAGTGAACCAAGAATTTCTGAAACACAACGTTCTCAACTTCATAACGTTTACAGAATGGATCTCAAATTCACCAGATGCAAATGCGATGGATTATTATCTTTGGGGCATTTTGGAGAGCAGAGTCCGAACTAAATGATTCACCAATCTTGAGGCGCTGAAAAACGCCATTGTATGCGAGTGAGTCAAAATACCCGCAAGTCACATTCGGGCAACTTGCGATTCGTTTCTGGACCGTCTCAAGGTCATAGTCACGGCAAAAAGTGGTCGTAACGAGCAAAAGTAAATTGATTCTTAATTTTGTATTATTTTCACAAAGTTTTTAGTTTGAATTGAATAAAAGCAATTTTCCGAACTAAATTTATGGCCCTTTTAATTGGTTACACTTCGAGTGGCGGACCCTGTAAAATCTGGAATTGAATGGAAAATGTAATAGAAAAATATAAGGATTCTACATACTTTCTAAAGGAAACCTGAGTATTATTAAGAGCTGCTCAAAATGGAATGCAATGTTCCGCGTGGTCTGAGTTTAAATCTCATTAGCAGAGGAAAACGGCGCCAAAGTAACTGAGTGGCATATTGGTTAAAAAGTTAAAAATTTCCGCTATAGATTTATTTTGATGTTGATGTCAGCTAGTAGGAATCGTCGTTCATTCTAAGGGGTCTTATCAATAATTCTAAAAGGTCCTATCAAACTTAAATCTTTTTTAAATGTCGAATACTTGGCATTCTGTTGACCTCCGTAGAGCTCAACATTATTGCATTAAGTGGATTTTTTCCTGACCAAAAAAGTAAAAACTGATTGGAAAAGGTTAGGATTAGATGTTAGGTGCATCAGCATTTTCAGCATTTTGTTTTACTACATACAAATCTTTACTAGCCTGCGATAACTACGAGGCTTTTCCCCTAAAAGGACGTCTAAACATTTTAGAAGTTTACAATAATAAAAAATTGGGACTGAATTTCAAACCTAGTTTTGAATTGATTAGCTTCAGTCCGTTGTTCATTAAAATGCAGAAAATACAAAAACTGAGCTATCATTTGTAGTGATGGCGCCAGCACAGTGGTTCAATTAAAACAATTATAAAATCTTTTCACAAAATAAATGATCTCTTTAATAAATCGATTATTAGAGATAAAAAGAAAAGTTGATTTACTATAATTATTGCTTAAATATTTTTTTATAAAAATTATTCGTGAAAAAGATATAAAACAAGCGAAGACAGAAAATAAATTATTTGATTACCTGCCTCACTGAGCGCCACTTGCTGATCGTGTCCAATTAAATATCAACTGAGCTCATTTCAGCGTAGGCCAGAACTCGAGGTGTGTCCATTTGAAAACGAGATTGGCGTTGGTATAAAATAAGACCATCAATTGCCAGTTTATGGTCAAGTTTGCTATTACTCTGATGCATGAAAATTTGTATATTCACAGCTTTCGTTCGAATTAGAGTTGTTTTTCGTATAACCGGAAACATGTTAATTGTAACTGAGAGTAGAGGTAATAAGAAGGAAGAATGTTTTTTTTATATTCACTGGGTTGAATATCGTCACCAGGATGCCCAAGCTCAAAATTCATTCATATTCAATATTATGGCCTAACATTTTCCATTAATGAATCAGGTAAACGCGACCCAAGACAATTTCCTAGATCAATTCGCATTGTTTGTTAAGAGGCAAGTGGAACATCCCAGCGTTAGATCAACCACTTTATAAGCCGGATTTTGCGCCGCACACTGGGGATTTAGCGGAAGAAAGTCAAATTTTCAACATACCACCCACGCAATGTTTAATGATATTTCTAAATTCCAGAATAGAACCAACAATAAAATCAAAAAGAATTACTAAACTCCGACTTACAGTTTTTTTTTTATAGATATGTCAAAAGTATAATTTTTTTATAGTATTGAACTGACTAAGAAAAAACTTCAAAGCCCAAGGGGTTTTTTTTCCTTTTGCTTGAGCCGACTTCCAATTTTTTATTTTTCATTTAGGGTACGATATTTTCATATATTTTAGATGGAAGAACAAAGGCTGTGAAGCATTTGATTATCTATTTATAATTAATTTTACGAAAAAAAAAAATCATATTCCTTCACATTCTTGGATCTGCAAGTTGAGCTACATTTATCTACGGTCAGAAACTAGTATCAACGTGTTCCTTAATAGTGTCTCTTTCAGTTTTAATCAATTGCAGGTGCCACCAGGTGCCACCAGGCGCCACTGATTATTTTTTGGCAATGATAATAACTAAACGCTTTCTAGTATGTGCATAATGATAACGAAACTCTTTTAATTTTGTTTTGACATTTTGAGGGTAATTCAGAATTATGAACTTACATGTATCCTGTGCGTAAATATTTGCTGGCTTATATTAATAAAAAAAAAAAATTAAAAAAAAATTAAAATTTATGAATTTTAAAAAATATTGTTTTTTAAAATTTTTTTTAAAAATAGTTTTTAAACATGTTCTTTTCATACACAAATATATACAACTTCGTTAGTAGTAAAAATGTAAATATTTTTTGGGATGTATACTTTTTTCCGCATCTCTGTACAAAAATCCCCAGTGTGCGCCGTGCGACGTCCATCTATTTCTTAAGGAGGAATGTGTAAAGCCAGATACATTATTTGAGTCTGTCAGTGCTTTTAAAAGCCAACATAAAGACTTTCAGTGCGGAATTCGAGCAGTGCAGGAATCGCATGGAACGTTTCAAGGACACCTCCCATGGCCAGATTGAAGTTTATAAAAAGTGTAAATTTATGAAATGAGAGTAAAATATTTTATAGCACAAGTTTTTATTTTTTTTAATGCTTAAGACGGATGCGGATTTTATTATATTTTAATGCTTAAGACTGGAAGGGAGACATAAATATCTTTTTTGATAGTCAAACTGCGATCAAAGATCTGTCGTCGCCATGTTGTAGATCTCTTCTGGTCAACTCCTGTAATGAGGAGATCAAACGTCTCGAATGTGCAGGAAAGATTTGTCTTGTCTGGGTTCCAGAGCATAGGAACATAGAGGGAAATAAAATTGCCGATGAGCTTGACAGGAAGGGGTCGACAGAAAGAAAAATATATGGACCTATACGACTTGAAGACGGTACTTACCGCATTCGGTACAACGACATGTTAAACACCTTTATCAGGGGTGCACAAGGCGACAGAAGCAGATGCCGGCCGAGAAAACGATGGAGCTGGCATTAAAGACTATTTTGGAGCTATGGACATATCTGCTAACAAAGGAAAAACTGATGACCGAGTGATGTGGAAGCGAATTGCAACTGAAGCAATGGTTCACTCCGAACTGTGATGCTCTGATGATGATGATGATGATAATGATGATGGATAATCGGAACTCATGTGAAGAAGCTTGAACAGCCGTACAATCTCCACTGCAGAAGGTTTGGGATCCTGCAGAGAAAGAGACTGTTGCACACTTTCTTTGTATAAGTCCGGGGCTGCCGTCTAGGCGCTTGAGGTTTCTTAGTGTGCATTTTGGGGACAGCTTGAGTTGTCCAGCCTAGATCCCGTTTCTCTTCTCCACTACATCCACAGCACTGGATGGCTATATATGGTTTTTCTTCCTTTAAGTTTTGTAGTTTTTTAGATAGTGGTCTACATTATGCTATCAAAACGACACCCTAGTGCTACTTGTAGTGTGCCTGTGCTACTCTTGCCATCTAACCTGCCTACCTACATAAGGCTTACACCAAAATTTTTCGGAAAAATACGAAAATTTACGTGAGCTGAACTGATTTGAAAGTATGTCATCTCCAAAATTCTCAAAATTTTTTTTAATTCCGCTGATAAAATTTGTAAGACCTTTTATGAAGATCTTTTAAGCTTAAGCTGTGACTATTTTTTGAGAAAAAAAAAATATTTTTACAAATTAATTTAATTGCAGAAAACTCGGTTTTTGAAGGTGTTTTCAAATCTGTCCAGATTTTTCCAAAATCCAGAGATTCCAAAAATTTTAATATTTCCCCGAAATATTTTATAATAAACACACAAAATATAAGAAACTCTTAAAACATAATACATTTAATAATGCAAAGGAAAAAGAGTACCAATTTTTTTTTTTTGTTTCATTTTGCATGTAAAGCGACGCACCCTAATGTGTATTTATGTTTCGTTTGTTTATTAATGGCAAATCTGTAATTCGTCACCAAACCACCAACTTAGCAAACTAATTACAAGGATCGGCCTAAAATCTAGCGCAAAGTGTGAAATGACCCAGCCGATCTTATCACTTCTGTTTAACGATCAGCCTACGACAACGCGACCACCGTTGAGTTTGCCATTGACGGTTACTCTAACATGACGACATGACATGACAGCGCTGTGCAGTTTTTAGAGGCTACTGAATTGTGAGATTTGTATGTCGTAGCAGCACAGGAAGAATGGTATTCGTACAGTGAAGAATCGTAGTTTGCGTGAAGCATCGATTGGAAATGGATTGAAATGGTCTCCAGTGAACTTAAATGAAATGAAGCAATTTGCAGTGAGCTGGACAAAGTGACGAAAAGCATGTCAACTATATTTTCTGGATGAAATAATAATTTTATTTCTCATACTTGTATGTATTCTTAGACCAGGCTGCATCTCCATGGTCCTCAACTGCAGTGAGTTCGTTCAAATTCGTATTTTTTGCGATGGGGCAAAATTTATGTATTTTAAATGCGGAAAATTTGTAAAGTAAAATTACACGAATTATTATGTGGATGTGCACAAAAGTGTGCATAAATATTTGTGGCTGCAAAGGTACATATTAAATGGTATCATCACATACAAATGGAAGATATGTATATTAGATAGGGGTAGATGAGAAAATCTTACATTTTTCATTTGTCAGCTTCCTTCTGGCTTTCGCTAAGCTTGCTTGAAAATATTTCAAATTTTAGAAAATATTTTTCAGATATAATTTTCTCATTCTTAGAAATTCTCACTCTTGCTAACGGGTAATATTCTTTTCTTTGGCTTAGTATTTCTATCAATTCTGATTTTCCTGATACTTGATTACAAACTCCAGCTAGACAGTAAAAATTGGGTTAAGAAACCCGCCATAGCTTTCTACTCCGACAAATCTATGCTTGGCAAAAAATGGGGACTCGAGCCACAAGTCGATCTTTGAACTTACAACATAGTAATATAATTCTGCCAAATTTAACCTACGGACGCCTGGTTTGGTGGAGAGCTCTTCGGAAGAGCTCCAATATCACTAAACTGGGGAGGGTGCAAAGGACTGCTGGTATTGGCATCAACGGAGTATTTAGAACTCACCTCAGAGCCGCCCTTAATTTCGTTTTGCACTTACTTCCCATCGGCTTCCACGTTATTTTCATCGTTGCGCAAAGTGCAATTAGATTAAAGGAGGTTGTCCTCCTGAGACAACCTCTCAACGGACGTGGTAGCATTTTTGGGCAGGTAGCACCGCATTTCTCTGAGTTTGAGGCTCGAGCCAGGGTAAACTTTCCAAGTAGGCAGGATTGGAACGAGAGAAAGACCTATATCGAGCCTGTTACCTCTGTCTTCACTGGAGAATCCAAGATCGAATCGGGACTCGGGGAAGGGGTTTTCTCTAAGTCAACCAATTCATCTATTTCCTTGAAACTGCCGAATATTGCTAGTGTTTTTCAGGTGGAAATTTTTGTGATCCTGCAGGCAAGCAAAAAGCTTAGAGAACGCTGAAGGGAGGGAAATACCAACATTTTTTCCGATAGTCCAGCTGGGATCAAGGCTCTCACGACGTCATGGTTGGATCTGCACCAGTCAACTCTGGTAAGGAGGAGATCAAATCTCTTGGTTGTGCAGGTAAAACTTCTCTGATCTGGGTTCCAGGACATAGAAACATAGAGAGAAATGAATCCTTACTGCTGAGCTTTGCCAAGAAGGGGACTGAATTGGTGCCTAATACCTCCTACCCGGCCATCGACATCCACCTGACTGTTGTAAAAAAGGAATTGCGCAACTTATTTCTCAGGAAAGCACAAGTCAGATGGGCCTACATTTCTTCGTGTGCCTTTTCGAATACCCTATGGCTCAAGTATAATAGTTGGAGGACTCAGATAGCCCTGAGTACTCCACGCCATTCAATTTCCAAGCTTGTAGTTGCACTTACGGGTCATTGGGCGATCGACATACACGCAGAAAAGCTGGGTTTACCATTGCAGAAGGTGCGGGGACCTCTCAGAGAAGGAGACTTTTTAGCACTTTCTCTGTAAATGTCCGGGTTCGGCAGCCAGAAGTTTAAGATAACTGGGTGCTCCTTTCTTCGACAGCCCGTGGCAGTGCTCCCACCTAATTTCCACTAACTTTCTTTGTTATATAAACAAATCCCTTTGACTGTAGATATTTTCCCGTTGGAGGTCTCATTATGATATCAAAGCGGCGCTTTAGTGCGGCTAGGGAAGTGCCAGCCTGGTACTTCAACCATTTCGCCTACCTACCTATCACAGATAACTTTTACCTGCATTGGGAAGCCCGCATATCGCTTTCTAAAGAAGCTGTAGAGAAGACGAAGGGACAGAGTGCTTTCAGCACTTCACGTAGAAACACCACGCACCTTAAAATTTTGATTATCGTTTTCTGGGGAATGACTTCCTGAAGGCCTAGAGAGTTTAAGGATAGTATCTTAAGAACGTTTTATTGCATTCACTCGTCAGTCTTGAAATCCAACGAAGAATATCTTTCCAACAATTGCTACCTCTCTCGACGTTCAAAACCAACACTCCACAAGACTCTATTCATGCCCGTCCTAACGTATGGCGCAGAAGCGTGGACGATGACAACATCCGATGAGGCGTCGCTTGGGGTGTTTGAAAGAAATATTATGCGCAAGATTTTTGGACTTTCGCAAGTTGGTGACGACGAATACCGCAGGCGATGGAACGATGAGCTGGATGAGCTTTACGACGACACAGACTTAGTGCAGCGAATAAAGATCCAGCGGCCGGGTTGGCTGAGTCATGTCGTTCGAATGGATGCAAAGGTTCTGGTTCTGAAAGTATTCGATGCGGTACCGGTTGGTGGTAACAGAGGAAGCGGAAGGCCTCCTCTGCTTTGGAAAGATCAGGTGGAGAAAAAGTGACATTCCTTGGTGTGTCCAACTGGCACCGGTTAGCACGAGAAAGATACGACTGACGCGCTTTGTTAAACTCGCCCAAAATCGCGTAAGCGGTTGTCTCGCCAATTAAGAAGAAGAAGAAGAAGTGGAACTATCACTGGGACTATCAAGAAATGTACTTTGGTAGTATATAACTTTTAAATACTTTGTAACTCTTTCCAAGTGCATTGCGGGCCCTTTTCATACCGCGACTGTTTTTATGAGGGCAAAATAGCTGCCGCTATCAAAATAACATAAAATTTGGGAAGAAGAGCAATCGATGTCACCTTTTACCAAACAAACCAAGGGCCATTAACAGCAACAACAAACACTTTATTCATATGCTGGTTAAATCTCAACACAAGTAGCCCTAAGATTTGGATTCTGTGCTTCAATCATTTTATCGGTTCAATGTATGGATGTAAGTTTGTATGACTAACTCTTGTAAGCGAAAATGCAACAAATAAACAAGTAATTAAAAAACAAAAAGGCAATTCAAGATAATAAATACTAATATTTGTGTTAATCTTAGGTTGTCAAACAAGCCAAGCAAGCGCTTACGAAGCCAAAGTTTACTTGGACTTTACTTCTTGTTTAGTTTTTTTTTTTACTATTTTATTTCTTTATTTTTGGTTGAAAACTATGTTACAGCAGCACTTTATGACACCGTTTAGTTAAGAAAGGTTTCCTGGCATTTGACGGTGTTGTGCCTTGGCTTCAAAAGCAGCATTCGAGTCTAAGCATAAAACCTTCGGTCCCAGCCCACAGCGTGCAAGACAAGATAAGCTGGCGCTGAGGTCTGAATTAATATTAAAATGTTAATAAAATTACACAGCTGATGCATGGGACTGCATAAGCAAACATGCAATAATACAACAAAAAATATATGTAGATATGTATTTGGTACATCCGTGACTTTGAATGCAATGCTGCGTGTGCTGTTGTCTGCTTGCTTTCCGCGTGTTGTTTCACGAAAGATATGAATATGTAAATGTTTTCCTAATGAGTGTGTTTTACGCATATATATTATTTTAATTACCATTTTTCTTATCTTTCTTCTGATACTACTTTTCAACTTTGTTTAAAAATTCGTTTTAATTTTGTGTGATTTGCCGGTTAGGTATGTGGAGATCTCTTTAAGTTGTTTCTTTTTGGTTAATTTGTAAATTTTTTTACCCCAAATAGATAAGGCAATCCAGCTAGTCAGCTAGTCAAGATTACCAAATGATGAAGATTACAGAATTAAAAAAGTGTCTGATGCGGCAATAACATATGAATGGATGTATGTGCGAGTATACCAACCCTTTAACACAATGAGTGCCAGGCGGATGTGTGGAAAATTTTCACAAAAGCCCAAGCAGGTTTTTTGATGGAAAGTTGTGTGAAAATATGATTCAATAAGATGCATACAACATATATAGTATATATATATAATTGGCGCGTACCCCCTTTTTGGGTGTTTGGTCGAGCTCCTCCTCCTATTTGTGATGAGCGTCTTGATGTTGTTCCACGAATGGAGGGACCTACAGTTTCAAGCCGACTCCAAACGGCATATATTTTTATAAGGAGCTTTTTCATGGCAGAAATACACTCGGGGGCTTGCCATTGCCTGGCGAGGGGCACCCGCCATTAGAAAAATGTTTTTCTTAAATTTGGTGTTTCACCTAGATTCGAACCTACGTTCTCTCTGTGAATTCCGAATGGTAGTCATACACCAACCCATTCGGCTACGACGGCCGCCTCCTATGTAAAATATAATGTGGTTGGATGAAAGCATGCCTGGAACTTAAGTGTGCTTTGCCCAATCCCAAATACCGTGTGATTAGTTTTCTAAATATCGCGTCCTAAGGTGCTAGCGAACCTATTTTGTGAAAGGCTGAAGCCCAACATCAACCAACTGATTAGATATTTTCAGTCTAGCTTTATACCTGGAAAATCCTCCATCGACCAGATATTCATAATACGCCAAGACTTGGAAAAGATCCATGAAAGGAGAATCCATACTAGCCATCTTTTTGTCGACCTCAAAGCTGCATTCGACAGCACGTAAAGGAGTTACCTTTGCGCCGCGATGTCTAAATTTGGTATCCCCGCAAAACTAAGACGGCTATGCAATATGACGTTGCTCAATACCGTCAGAATTGGCAAGAATCTCTCCGAGCCGTTTCATGGCAAACGAGGTTTCAGACAGGGTGAATCGCTGTCGTATGACTTCTACTATAATCTGATGTTGTAAAAGAACGTGCGAGCCGCAGAACTTAATAGCTCAGGCACGGTTTTTTATAAGAGCGTACAATTGTTGGTGTATGCCGAGGATATTGACCTCATCGGCCTTAACAGCCGCCCTGTTAATTCTGCCTTTTCCAAACTGCATAAAAAAGCAAAGCGAATGGGTCTGGTGGTGGTCTCGCACGGGAGGAAAAAACGAAGTACCTCTTGCCATCAAACAAACTGTCGTATCGGTACCCAAGTCACCATTGGCTGTTATGATTTCGAGGTCGTATGAGACTTCTTTTATCCAGGAACCAGCATTAACACCGATAACAATGTCAGTCTTAAAATTCAATAGAGAATATCTCTTGCCAACAAGTTTTACTTTGGACTAAATAGGCAGCTGAGTAGTAAAGTCCTCTCTCGACTAATAAAACTAACACTCTACAAGACTCTCATCATGCCCGTCCTAACGTATGGCGCAGAAGCTTGGACGACGACAGCATCCGATGAGGCGTCGCTTGGAGTGTTTAAGAGAAAGATTCTGCTGAGGAGTTTTGGACCTTTGTGCGTTGGAAACGGCGAATATCGCAGACGATGGAACGATGAGCTGTATCACCTTTCCGACGACACAGATTTAGTGCAGCGAATAAAGATCCAGCGGCTACGCTGGATGGGTCATGTCGTCCGAATGGATATAAATGCTCTGGCTCTAAAAGTATTCGATGTGGTACTAGCTGGTGGTAGCGGAGGAAGAGGAAGGTCTCCTCTGCGTTGGAAAAATCAGGTGGAGAAGGACTTGGCTTCTCTTCCAACTGGCGCCGGTTAGCACGAGAAAGAAACGACTGGCGCGCTTTGTTAAACTCGGCTAAAATCGCGTATGCGGTTATCGTGCCAACCAATAAGAAGAAGATAGTAGCTTCAATAGTGCTTCACGAGCCTTTGTGGGTATAGAACGCAGCACTTCTGTGATAAGCACGGATGCTGTCTTTTGTACCCTTTCCAGTTTTCTTTTCGATACTATCCGTTCACATTTACCAGCTGAGCTATGTCGGGACTTGCATTATCAAGCTAAGTTCAAAATAATTAGAGACTTGGTCATTATTCTAAGTGCAACAAAATGCCTCTAGATGTATTTTACATGACAAAAGTCCATAATCTTAAGGATTGTGAACGCCTACGCATGTTATCCACGATAAAAGTTGTAGTAGGCTTCAGATCTTTGTCGCAGGCTTCAGATGTTAGTTCAGCGTCAGTTTTAGAGCCATACAAATTCTTCAGTGAGGAGGCCAACACTGGTCGCTATGCGAAATTTCTGGCTCACACCACCCAAGGCCTTTCCAGCTCATCTCTTTTAAGTCTGCACTTGACCACTAAAGGTTTTGCTATAAGTCTAATGCAACCCTCAGTATTGTGCATGCAAAGTTCGGCAATCTTGTTTTCAGCTGTTTTGGCGGTTGCCGTAGTTTACAAAGGAAAGTAATTAGCTCGCCATGGTCTTTAGCGTCAGTTGTACTCGTATTTTAGTACTTCGAGCATGAATGATCGGGACGATCTCAGGTTACATTTGGCAACAAAACATAAACACTCGTCTGTCGGAGGCGTTATGAAATCGAGCTTAGTCTAACATGGTGCTTCTGAAATGAACTGTACTTAAAGAAAGCTCTGTAGTGAATGAGAGTTTATGCACCCCAGGGTTAGCTCGTTTTTTATTGATCTATAGCACGCACTGGGAACACTGACGTAGCCTGCTGTGCTTGACTGTGAACCTATAATTGGAGTGTTCTAATGAGTGTGAGCTTTTCCTCAGACTTTTGTTCAATGTCACCAATGGATTCCGAGTCACACCACATAGGTGAGTGAGTCTTCGGCTTGCTTGAAGTGCACATTCACAGGGTATTCGCTGTGGCGTTTCATCGCTCAGCTCGCAAAATAGGGCGTGATTCTCTACTAGTTCTAATTACCTGGAATGATAAGACTTCAATACCTCTTACCTATAAAGGGTGGTTAAGTTTCAAGGGCCGGTGTTGATTTTGAATAAAATACAGTTTTTTTAGGAAATTATTGTCGTTTTTCTTCATTAGAATAATATTGGTATAGCTCATTTACGCATAAAAGAAAATATCAAATGGCCGCCGTGGCCTCGGCGGCGCACCTCCATCCGATGGTCAAAATTTTCGATGACGCTGAGGCATAATTGAGGTTCTATGCCGTTAATGTGCCGAATTATCTCATCCTTTAACTCTTGAATTGTTGCTGGCTTATCGACGTACACCTTTTCTTTCAAATAACCCCAAAGAAAGAAGGCCAACGGTGTAGTTAACGTTTAGGCGTGGTTCACATTCAACATCTGCCCTTGACATTTAACCACCCTTTAGTATCCAGTGAGCATTCGCAAGTCATATTCATCCAGGATTAGGAACCTATTTGCCACGCTTCTAGAAGGAAGGAAACATTGTTTTCCTTGCCTTTGCTTGCCTTTACGAAAGCTTTGGTAAGCGCGTCTCTTTTTCATGACCTGAAACTCAGCACATCAAAACGGTGTTCCTTTCTCCCAGGTCATTGCGAGCAGTGAAGTATACTTGAAGTAATGAGACTGTAGTGGACCCAAAGACGCCTGGCTAACTGACAAATTACAAATGCGCTTCGAAGTATTACCTCTTCTAAAGCTCCCTTTACCCTTTCTTGCCTCACTCTATACGAAATATTAGATTAATTGACATCGAAAATCCATTCCGCTCTAAGATTAGCATGAAATTCCATTACTTAATCAAATTTTCCGTTTTCTCGCGCCGTTACCTACTGGCTATCGCGCTCGTTCACCTCAAATTGAAAAAATGGTAAAATTAAATGGTTTAACTTAGGGCAACAATTTGTTTATACAGTTGCTAGCTGCAGCAATGTGACGCAGATGTGTGTGGGTGTAAGAGAGAATGGCGGTGTGGAGCGGCAGCGGCAAGCGTCTGGAATATGCACAGCGGGTAGTGTGAAATGAGCAATAGGAGCGTGCTTTTCACCGCAATATTTTTTAAAAACAAAGGCATTCGTACAGCACACACACACACGCGTAGGCATGCATGGAGATACGAGTATTAGCAAATTCTTATTAAAAATTCCAAGGTCGCCCTTTTGTTGTAGCATTTCCACGTTTTCATTACCTGAACTTGCATACAGACGTACATACATGAGTGTGTGTGTGTGTGTATATATTTACAAACACAGGCCCAAACACATAAATTCATTTGCTGTTTTTACTTTCTTGGCTGAATGTTTTTGTTTTCAATTATTGCTTGCGGGCCTAATTGTTTATTTTTTTCTCAGTGCTGGTAATTAGTTTCGTTTTTATTTTTAATATTTATTTGAATTTAAATTTTACCTTTACATGTTTTTACTCAACTTTGTGCGCTCAGCTGGTTATCAAAACCTATTTGTTTAATTGTTTTCGAGAAAGAAAAAGAAAACAGAAAAGTTGAAAACGGCAAATATGAAAATTCCTTAGAGGTATTCAATTTCAATAAATTTCATTTGTGATAAGCTTGGAGATGCAAAAAAAGCAGTTACATACTACACTTTCAGTTCGTCTGTCCGACCTTCCCTCGAATCAGGCTTGAGGTCTTTGGCACTGATGTGTTAAGAAGCCACCATCTTGACTCCTTGGCACCACAAGATCTACTCAGATTTCTTCGGAGGACGGGCAGGTTGAAAGAAAATGAAAAACGGAAGCCGAGTGAAGTACAATGGACTTAATGTTGTACTTGTGCTCTGCATTTACTTCCATTTCTTTCCTTCAACGAATGCTCGATAGTTTTATTATGTGGAGAAAATGCGGTGTCTCGCCGCCAAATAAAAAAAAAAAATCTTAAAAATCAATGCGATTTTCGAGCCATTTTAGGCTTACACTTTTTTATCCCAAAATGTAGCCCCTTTAATTTAAGCTCCATTATTGAATTTTTCCTGAGAATTGTCATAAACAAAATTTTATCAAAATGTACTTATTTTCTTATTTTTAAATTTTTTGAAATTTTTTACAGAGTTCGAAACTACGAATTATATCGTACTTTATTGTACCTAAATTAAAGAAGCTGTAGCAAATATTGTTCTGATAAAAAAGTTTGAAATTTTTATAATTTTTTTTTTTAATTTTTTTTAAATTTTTTTTTTTTTTTTTGAAATTAAAAAAAAAAGTTTTTTCTAATTTTTACCGAGCTGGAAACTATAACTCGTTTTTAAAACATACAAAAAACTAAATAAGAAACCAAAAAATTAGTAAAAATTAGGCAAAATGCCGCGCTGATTAAAAAATTGTGTTAAAAATGTTTTTATTTTTAAATTTTACTTTTTTTCAAGTTTTTACACAGTTCGAAACTGCGAATTATATCGTACTTTATTGTATCAAAATTAAAGAAGCTATACAAAAAATTTTTCTAAGAATTCTGATAAAAAGTTTGAAATTTTGATTAATTTTTTTTATATAAAAAAAAATTGTTTGTTTTCATTTTTACAGAGTTGGAAACTGTAGCTCGTTTTTATTCTAGTAGATGCTATATTTTTATATACAAAAAAAATAAATAAAAAACCAAAACAAAAATTAGTAAAAATTTCGCAATATGCCGCACTGCTAATACTGTGAACACACGTGTAAATAGCCAACTGCGTATTGAAAATGTGAGTCATCGGGGGCAATATCACCTGAATTGCCTCAGAAACTCATAAACATACAAATGCATACATACGTATAGTAAATTTCATGTATTTAGATGTCAAATAGAAACATACGTAAGGTTTTCAACTTAATAACCAATAAAAAATTTTGTATTAGAAAAATAATGCATTTGCGATATCAACAACTTTGCAGTTTTACTAATTAATTTTCTATTTTTTCTTCTATTTACAGGTATGTAAACACATTTTTGGCTTTCCCAATTATCAGCTGCCCGTATATGTATGTAAAACTATTTTCTATAAAATATTCTAGTCAACTCAAAGCAGACTTCCGTGCATTCGTTGCATGGAGAAAATGCGCAAACCTTCACGAAAAAAATTGTCAAAAATCAACGAGACTTCTGAGTTTGTTGCAACTTGCACTTTGTTGAACTAAAATTTAGTGGGCTATAAAACTGCGTGCGCAAAATTTTCTTTTTTTTAATTCTTATTAAAAATTTGTATGAAAATTTGTTGGATTTTTATAAATCTTGTATATGGTTTGAAGCTTGGATTATTATGACCTTTGTTGTTATATAGTTCGATTATTTAAGACAAAAAATTCCGTGCTCAAGCCGCTGCGGAAGTTGATGGTTGATCATCCAACACCTTTGCCGCGTCATCTATTTGTACTCTGGCGCCCTTCAGCCTTGTTGTCCCGCTGTCCGACCTTTTCAGCCGAAATATATATATATATATTCGTTCGTTGGGCCAGAAAGCTGCACTTGGGAAGTAGCCAACGAATATTATGGCTTTTGGCACTTCTGCCTCGTCCACAACCTTCAATTTGGCTTCTTCCCTTGGCTTTAGACCCGATATAAACTCCTTAGTCCAAGCTACCATTTCATAGTCCAGACTGTTAAGAATTAACCATCCAGGCTTGAAACTGTAGCCTGCAAAGTGAGGCTTTACCGGACCCCTCCGACTTTCATACTTCCTATCGAGGATGCACCTTTGTACTTTTATTATTTCATCGGTGGACCAAACACCCTCCGAGAAATCATGCGGAATAATCCCAATCATTTTGGTTGCGACTGCCTCTGCCAGAGTAGGCACTGAGCAAGAAACTTCCGTGGAAGCACCCTGGGTAGCCTGCTCTCCAGAAACCACCGATACCTTTTTTGGCAGGATCAGCATTGCTTTTGGCTTAGATCTCTACTCCTACCATTAAGTTGAAAGCCAATGGAGAGGTTGTGGGCACTGTGGACGAGTCGTCAACTTCTCCCTATGTCAATGTTGTTTTCCATGCCAACCCACTCATGAGATGAACAAAAGATGATATCCGTAAAGCGGCTGTTGCCATTGATGATTCACATTTGTGTCCATTTTAGAGCATTTTCCATGAACTTCTGAAAGATTTCCGCTGACAACTGATCGCATTCTTGTCGAATGTAAGGATTGTTGGCATAAATCCTCCAAAACAAGTACTCCCAAAGAAAGAAGTATGAGATGCTTAAATCGGGGAATCTTAATGTCATGCCAAATCGCCAAAACGACAGAATACGTGACCAGAAATGGCTTCCTTCACAATATCCATTGTAGCTCGTGCTGCGTGTGCGGTTACATCGGCTTGTTGAAACCACATCGCCACCAAGCCCAGTTCATCCAATTTCGGCAGTAAGCAGACGTTTATCATGGCCCTGTCCTGTAACATTTGTCTTTAACAGTGATCGATGGCGTCCTCAAAATAAACAACACGACCAAATCCCTCCTGTTGAATTTGAATTTTTTTTAATGGAACAGCTAATATTTGGTTACCAAAAGAGGTATAATACTAAGTGCTTTTAAATAGTATAATTATGCCCTAGTCACCTAATTTGAAATACAATATCCTATTATGGGTATCAAACTTAATACGGGCTTCACACGGAAATATTATATTTTTAAGTTTAGTTGTGATCTGATTAAATTGTAACATTTTAACACGAAAGTTTTATTTAAATGGAAGTTAGATTAGGTTAGGTTGGTATGGTTGCCCAAGGAATCAGCACACTTGGACAAAGAAAGACTCGTCCTTTGTGATACCATTATGAAGGAGGTGAGGTGAAAGAGAGAGACCGATGGGATGCAGGGAGTGGACGGAGAGACGTGGTGCTGGGACAGTTAGGAGCGTGCGGATTACGAACGATGACTATGTTTGCGTCAACCGCTTTGTGCTGCTGATGAAATTCATCAAATTTTTAATGTCAGCGCCAGCTATATCAGTAAGCGTGGCAGAGAAGTAAGAGCCAAGATGCCTGGATCTTAGCCCCGCCAGAGCAGGGCAGCCAAGGAGGTGCTGAGATGATTCCACCTCATCCTCCATATATCCAGCGCAAAAAAGAAGGAAAAAGGAAAAGGGAAGTGCAATGAAGTGTTTTTGAAGTAAAGTTGTAAAGAAGATTATCCACTAATCCTACAAACTCTGTAAGTATGAAAATTATTATTTATTTCTTTGTACGTAATTTGAAAGCTGCCAAACCAATCACCGGATTGCAATGAAACTTCGTCAACTTATTGCTTGCAATTGCTGAAAGAATATAGGAATAGTAAAATTAATTTAAAATAAGGGGGCGTGGCAGCTTCCATACAAATCACTTTTTTAATATTACACATTTTCGGAACCATTCGTGCCTGAATACTGAAATTTAGTTGAAGGACATAAAATATTAATATCATAACAATTAAGAAAAGTGGGTGGCATTGGTAAATGAGGCATGGCAGTCGCCATATAAACCAATTCATTATTTTTGTATAGTTTCGATACCATTCATGGCGAAGTATTATGATTTCGCAAAGATGTATAAAATATCAATGCCTTAAAAAAACCAAAAAGAAGAGGATATCTTCGATTGTAGATTTTCTAGGTCTAAAGCCACACTGGTAAGGTCCAATCAGTTAGTTGATGTTGGGCTTCAGCCTTTCACACAATACGCTCGCTGGGATCTTAGGACTCAATATTTAAAATACTAATCCCGCGGTAATTGGCACAGATTGCAGGATCACTCTTCTTATGGATTGGGCAGAGCACACAATCGGCAGGCATGCTTTCATCCGACCATATTTTGTATAGGAGCTGATGCATGCACCTTACCAGATCCTCGTCGCCATGTTTGAATAGCTCAGCCGGCAGTCCGGCGGCTCTCGCGGCTTTGTTGTTCTTTAGCCGCGTTATCGCTATTCTCACCTCGTCATGGTCGGGTAACGGAACGACACTTCCGTCGTTAACGATTGGGGTATCGGAATATTCACATTCTCTGTGACATGCGCAGCTGTCACTGTTTAACAGGTTCGAGAAGTGTTCCCTCCATAATTTAAAATTGCTCTGGATGTCAGTCACCAGTTCGCCGTCTTTGTTCTTACAGGAAATCGCCCCGGTCTTAAAACCTTCTGTAAGCCGCCGAACTTTCTGGTAGAATATTTTGTTTTTTCGGTCTCGCTGGAATCCGGCTTCTTCTTCGGCGGCGGTACATAGAGAGCGAGAAATGTTGCTCCATTGCTCGTGCATGCCGGCTTGTTGGGCAGTGCTCTCTGAGAGCAGGATTAAGGGTCGAATGCCGAATCTGAATATCTGTTGTGATAGCAACTTCTCGATGTCGAACATTCTTTGTGTAGGAAGATGTATGTTTTTTGGTGCACAAAGGCGTGTGCTCAATTTGGCTGTAACAAGGTAATGATCCGAGTCAACGTTCTCTTCTTCTTCCGAGTCAACGTTGGGTTCTCTAAAAAACAAAAACATGTCTTCCATCTATCATGACATGATCGATTTGGTTTCACGTTTTTCGTTCGGGTAGTTTGGTTTATCTTCTTATGTCGGAATCTTTTGCTACAGACTGCCATGTCTGCCTTGCAATAAACTATATTTATGTATATAAAAAAATAAACGAAAAAAATTTAATTTATGTAAAGATAAGCACAGGCAGATCAAATGCATCTCGCGAAGGGCTATTGAGCATTTAAGCCAAATATTTGTTGTATAACCGTAAAAAATGCCCTACTATAGAGGTTTTAATACACAACTTAAAAAATAATATCTTTCGAATGCTCAAAATGTTGACTGAAAATTTACTTTTTCGTCCCACTGTGCCATTCTACTAAAAATGTCCTAATATTGAGGTTTCAAATGCACATCTTAAAAAAATAATAACTTCCGAACACTTACAATTTTCACTCGAAATTTGCGATTTCGACCCACTGTGCCATTCTACTAAAAATACCCTAGTATTGAGGTTTCAAATGCACATCTTAAAAAAATAATAACTTCCGAGCACTCACAATTTTGACTAGAAATTTACGATCCCGTCCCACTGTGCCATTCTAATAAAAATGCCCTAATATTGAGGTTTCAAATGCACAACTTAAAAAATATTAACTCCCGAACACTCACGA
This sequence comes from Anastrepha obliqua, assembly GCF_027943255.1. NCBI lineage: Eukaryota > Metazoa > Arthropoda > Insecta > Diptera > Tephritidae > Anastrepha > Anastrepha obliqua. The sequence continues at coordinate 23,132,010 of NC_072893.1, read as the reverse complement.
TTTTGACTGGAAATTTACGATTTCGTCCCACTGTGCCATTCTACTAAAAATTCCCTAATATTGAGGTTTCAAATGCACACCTTAAAAAATAATAACTTCCGAACACTTACAATTTTGACTAGAAATTTACGATTTCATCCCACTGTGCCATTCTACTAAAACTGCCCTAATATTGAGGTTTCAAATGCAAAACTAAAAAAATAATAACTTCCGAACTCTCACAATTTTGACTAGAAATTTACGATTCGGTCTCACTGTGCCATTCTACTAAAAATGCCCTAATATTGAGGTTTCAAATGCACAACTTAAAAAATAATAACTTCCGAACACTCACAATTTTGACTAGAAATTTACGATTTCGTCCTACTGTGCCATTCTACTAATTCATTTCTTCAACATACACAATTTGTATGTAACGGCACTGAATACTTGTTGCATTTAAATGTGCGCAACACATGCTGCAACGGCTGCCTTGTCTTTGTTGTTTCTGTGTACTTATAATTTGAAAGCTCGCGTTTTGCTCCATTTACTTTTATATTTCGTCATATATCATCCATATATATGTACATAAAAAATATATGCAAATAAACAATTTTTAATGTTGCGATTGTTGAGGAAAAAATTGTATAAATGCAGAAAATGCAAATGATTTTTTACAACAAAGGCCTGCACACATAATTAAACAGTTGTGGTATGTATGTATGTATTTTGTTGTCTTTCTGCATTCGCCGCAATTGAATGCCCAAGGGGCCGCCTACATACATATGCATATGTACTTCTAGATGCTTATAAGAGAGAGGAGGACAAAGAGTGAAAGAGAGGAGAGAAAGAGAGTGGCGGGGGGCAGAGTCAACGTTGCAAGCTATGGAGTTTACATTTTTCGCTTGTGCGCGTTAGGCTCCAGTGTTTTGCGCCCGTTTACTTCGATAGGCTGACCTGCATAGTTAACAATAGCCCAGCTCAGCCAAATTCTAATCCAGTCCAATTATTATGCATTTCTAGCTGGTCAAGTAGAGTGCAACCTTCAGCCAGGTGCGCATGCGCACAAACATTTGCTTTGGTAAAATTAGCCATCATATTTATTGTGCTTGTGTGAAGCAGATAAGTGAAGGCGATCGTAAATTTTCTGCCAAGAGCCATGGCATTCTATTCTATTGCACTTTAAACTTACTTTAAGCGCTCCATACTAAACTCCTGCTACATTTCCTTGTTGGTGACCATTAAGTGACGCTGCTGGCTACCACTGCCACTAAGTAGATGCATGTCGAGCGTTAGCAGCGTCATTTCTTTTCTTGTTCCAATGTGTAACATTCTCAACTGTCGAAAGCGGCAAGTAAAGGCCAAGAAGCTTTAAAGTGCGGCTTACGTTCAGCCAGCAGCACCTGCAAGCCGCGCATTTAACCTGCTACGCCGCGGGAGCAAATGTGCCACCACGAACCGAATGTGTGATTGCATTTCAAGTGATTTTATTTTACTTAAGTTTATTTTTATTTTTATATTTATTTTTATTTTTATTTTACTGCTTCCTTTCTTGCCTTTTATTTCATGATTTTTTCGACATAAGACTTCTCGCTGACATTTTGTATTCTGTCGCTGTCCATTTGTCTTCGCCGCTCGCAGGCTGCCTTTCACCTGTTGCCGTCACACAGTTGGCGGTAAATTGAGTCAAGGTTCACAGAGAGTGTGTGTGTGTGTGTGTGGTTGTGTGCTTGCACTGCTTGAATTTCGATTAATAGCCAGTTTGTGCCTTAAGTCTTTTGTTTTGATTGCATTGCCTGATTGCAAGCGATTTGTGAACTAATTTCTTGTAGCTTTTATTAAGTTTTAATTTTAAATAAAAAAACGCAAATTTCGAATGTAAACTGAATACGAATACGAATACGAATGAATGCGGATTGCAGCAAACTGTTGGGTTTTGGAGAAGATTGAATTTGTTGATGAAGATAAGCGCAATAATGGAGGGTGGTATGTATTTATTTAATTTTTTTTTTACGTAAGCGATACGTATTTGGTAAATGGAGACTTGTACATATGTACAGTGCTGGTCAAAATAATAGCAGCGCGATTTATTGCAAGGTTGTGACTCTAATTTTTTTTATAAATTTGCATGTTATTTTAGTTAAGCGATATGTATTGGGCGAGTCGATATTTGTGTATACAGTGCTGGTCAAAATAATAGCAGCGCGACTTATTACAAGGTTTTGACTGTACATTTTTTTAGAATTTTTTTTTTTTTGTTTTAGGTAAGCGATATGTAGTTGGCAAATCAAGACTTATGCATACAGTGTTGAGCAAAATAATAGCAGGGCCACATATTGAAAGTTTTGACTACTAATATTTTATAAATTTTTTATTTTATTTTAGTTAAGCGATATGTATTTGGCAAGTCGAGATTTATGTATACAGTGCTGGTCAAAATAATAGCAGCGTCATTGAAAGGCTTTGATTATTCATTTTTTATTATTTTTTTAGTTTTAAGTAAGCTATGTATTTGGCAAGTCGAGACTTCAACATATGTACAGTGAAGGTCAAAATAATAGCAGCGCGACATATTGAAAGGTTTTGACTGTAAATTTTTTTAGAATTTTTTTTTGTTTTAGGTAAGCGATATGTAGTTGGCAAATCAAGATTTTTGCATGCAGTCCTGGCCAAAATAATAGCAGCGCTACATATAGCAAGATTTTGACTATTAATTTTTTTTTATTTTCTTTTTTTATTTTAGTTAAGCGATATGTATTTGACAAATCAAGATTTATGTATACAGTGCTGCGCAAAATAATAGCAGCGACACATATGGAAAGGTTTTGACTCTTAATTTTTTTTTTTAATTTTTTTTATATTTTAAGTAAGCGATATGTATTTGGCATGTTGAGATTTGTACATATGTAAAGTGCTGGTCAAAATAATAGCGGCGCGACACATCGCAAGGCTTTGCCTACTCATTTTTTATTATTTTTTTAAGCATAATAAGTTAAGTAAGCGATATGTATTTGGCAAGTTGAGATTTGTGGAAATGAACAGTGCTGTTCAAAATAAAAGCAGCCCGATATATTGAAAGGCATTGACTATTTTTTTATTTTTACTTTTTTTTTGGTTAAACCATATGTATTTAGCGAGTCGATATTTGTATATACAGTGCTGGTCAAAATAAAAGCAGGGCGGCATATTGCAAAATTCTGATTATTAATTTTTTATTATTTGTTTAGTTTTAAATAAGCGATATGTATTTGGCAAGTTGAGATTTATACATATGTACAGTGCTGGGCAAAATAATAGCAGCGCGACATATAATATTAGAAAGCGTTGACTATTCATTTTTTATTATTTTTTTTTTAATTTTAACTAAGTGATATGTATTTGGCAAGATGAGATTTGTGCAAATGAACAGTGGTGCTCAAAATAATAACAGCGCGACATATTGAAAGGTTTTGACCATTTTTTTTTTGTTTTTTTTTTAGTTTAACGATATGTCTTTGGCAGGCCAAGATTTGTGCATAAAAGCTTTGACTATTTTTTTTTTTGTTGTTTTTGTTTAACGCTTTGTATTTGGCTAGTAAAAATTTGTACAAGCAGTGCTGATCAAAGCAATGGTAGGGTGACAAATGGCAAGGTTTTGACTACTTATTTGCCTCTTTTTTTTGTTTTTTTTTTTTGTAATTCTATTTTTTTTGTTTATTATAAATACGTAGTTCATACTTTAAAAATAACTTCAACTGCAAACTTAGTAGAAAATTTTAAAAAGTTCAACAAATTTTCATCAATTTTTCAAACTACGAGCATATATTCAGAATTTTTAGAAAAATTCTGTGTATGCAATTTTGTTGCGCATAATATTTGGTCCATTTATGCCGCTTTTTCATGACAAAACTGCACTCAGAGTGAAGCCGTTATTTGCGGATGAGCGCACACGACTAGAAAAACATTACTTGATTATATTTTGATTGAACTCAATACCAACCGAATGATAGTTCAGTATAAATAAAGTTTAAGGCGTCTACTAAATTTCTCCATCACCAAAATATTGAGCAAATTTTAAATTCAAGCCTGCAAAAATTTGAAAGCACCTATTTTTTATTACTGCTAAAATTAATTATTTTACACAAAGAATAATAGAGCTCTAAACAGATACAAATAAGAAAAAATGGGCTGATGAAAATTTTCGAAAATATGATTTTTGTCAAATTTACAATTTCCATTTAACTTTCAGCAAATTTGACTGAATTTTATAGTCAACGCATTGCCTTTAATTTGATAAATAATCAAATAAAATTTGTCAGAGTTATGGCCCATAAATTTGATGAGTTCCATGATGTGCCTATTCACATTTATGCACCACTGAATGACTCACACACACAAACGAGTCACATAAATTTATGGGAACAAATCAATTAAATTTTTCTTGTCAAGTGTACATCAAAAGCTTTGATTTCCTTGTGGTTGCAGTGAAGATGAAAAAGCAAAGGAAAATTGAGTATTTTGTAAAAATAAAATTTTGGAAACATTGTAATTGTTGTTGTTTTTTTTTTGCAGCATATGCTATGAAGTGATTTAAAAAGGCTGTTCATTGACAGATGTGTAGCTCCCACACATTTTTACTTTTTATTAGTTGTAGTAATTTTGAATTTTTTGTTTTAACTATCATTGGGATTAACTGATTTTTTCAATTTCAGCTACGCACAAATGCTCCTGTATAGACCTGTATTTTTGCCATTTGCGGTTTGATTTTTATTATTTTATCTTAGATCTCTGATGTTTAGTCTTTGATCTCTGATATTTGGTCTTTGATCTTTGTTATTTCGTTTCTTTGATCTTTAATCGTTGATTTTTAATTTTTGTTATTTGATCTTTGTTATTTGAGCTTTGATCTTTGTTATTTGAGCTTTTGATCTCTCTGATCCTTAGTTTCTGATCTTTAATAGTTAAATGATCTTTGATTTGGTTTTTTTTATCTTTAATTGTTGATTTTTATTTTTTGTTATTTGATCTTTGATCTTTGTTCTTTGTTGTTTGATCTTTAGTTATTATTTGATTTTTGAAATTCGGCTTTTGATATATGATCTTCGATCTTTCGCATTTTATCTTTGATCTTTAGTACCTGATTTTTGTTACTTGATCTTAGCTGATCTGATTTCTTTGCTGATATTTGATCTTTGAAATCTTTGGTATATGATCCTTGAACTATGATCTTTGATTTTGGACCTTCGATTTTTTATCTTTGATCTTTTAGCTTTGAATTGCTTTTTGTTCTTTGGATTTTTGCCATTGATATTTGTTATTTGGTTTTATTAACTGATATTTTTTTTACCCTTTGTACATGATTCTTGATATATAATCCTTGGTCTATGATCTCTGATATATTATGTTTGACTTTTGGTATCGGTTTTAAACTGTAATCTTCGAGTTTTGATTATTGATTTTTGTGTGTAATCTTTGACCTCTGTTGTGAGATCCTTGATTTTAGGTTTTTATTATTTGATCTTTTATCTTTAATTGTATGCTAATACAATAACTGATCTTTAAAAGTTCATCCTTGGTATACGCTCCTTGATCTATGGTCTTTGATCTTTGATCTATGATCTTTGACATTTTATCTTTGATATTTAGTCTCTAATTGTTGGAATTTGGTCTTTTTTTTGTTATTTGATCTTAGGTTTTTGTTGTTTGATCTTAGCTGTTCTGAATTGTTAGCTGATATTTGATCTATGAAATTGCATGCTTGGTATATGATTCTTGATCAACGATTTTTAGTATTGGAGCTTGGATTTTTTATCTTTGATCTTTGAACTTTAGTTTTTGTTTTTGTTTGTTTGGTATTTGTTAATTGATCTTTAATCGTTAGTTGGTATTTTCTCTTTGAAATTTGATCCTTGGTTTATGGTCCTCGGTCTATGTTCTTTCATTTATAATTTTTGATATTTCACTTTCGATTTTATATCTTTGATGTTTGAGCTTTGATTATTGATTTTTGTAATTTGGTCTTTGATCTTTGACTTTTGAATTTTCATTTTTAAACTTTCATTTTTGACTTTTGTTATTTGACCTTCGGTTTTTTATCTTTGAGTTTTGACTTTTGATTTTTGAATTTTGATTTTTGATTTTAATTTTTGTTATTTGGTCTTCAGGTTTTGGCCTTTGATTCTTGAATTTTGATTTTTGATTTTGATTTTTGTTATTTGGTCTTTGATTTTTTAATTTGAATTTTGATTTTTGGTTTTTGTTATTTGGTCTTCGGTTTTTTAATTTGATTTTTAAGTTTTTATTTTTGTTATTTGGTCTTCGGTCTTTGATCTTTGATCTTTGATCTTTGATCTTTGATTCTTGAATTTTGAATTTTGGTTTTTGTTATTTGGTCTTCGGTCTTTGATCTTTGATTCTTGAATTTTGGTTTTTGAGTTTTGTTATTTGGACTTCGATATTTGATCTTTGATTCTTGAATTTTGGTTTTTGATTTTTGTTATTTGGTCTTCGGTCTTTGATCTTTGATTTTGGATTTTGAATTTTGGTTTTTGTTATTTGGTCTTCGGTTTTTTAATTTGATTTTTAAGTTTTGATTTTTGTTATTTGGTCTTCGGTCTTCGATCTTTGATCTTTGATCTTTGATTCTTGAATTTTGAATTTTGTTTTTTGTTATTTGGTCTTCGGTCTCTGATCTTTGATTCTTGAATTTTGGTTTTTGAGTTTTGTTATTTGGACTTCGGTCTTTGATCTTTGATTCTTGAATTTTGGTTTTTGATTTTTGTTATTTGGTCTTCGGTCTTTGATCCTTGATTCTTAAATTTTGGTTTTTGATTTTTGTTATTTGGTCCTCGGTCTTTGATCTTTGATTCTTGGATTTTGAATTTTGGTTTTTGTTATTTGGTCTTCGGTCTTTGATCTTTGATTCTTGAATTTTGGTTTTTGAGTTTTGTTATTTGGACTTCGGTATTTGATCTTTGATTCTTGGATTTTGAATTTTGGTTTTTGTTATTTGGTCTTCGGTTTTGCATCTTTTATTCTTGAATTTTGACTTCTGATCTTAGAATTTTAATCTTTGATTTTTGTTATTTGGTCTGCGGTATTTGATCTTTGATTCTTGAATTTTGATTTCTGGTTTTTGTTATTTGAACTTCGGTTTTTGTTCTTTGAGTTTTAAATTGCAAGTTTTGATTTTTGTTATTTGATCTTTGGGATCTTAAAGCCAAGAGAGCTGAGGAGAGTGTGGAATAATTGAAAGCTCTTTAGTGTTCTTTACTTTTTATCCCTAGCCACCCAGGGTCGTACGCTCTTGAGCCCGGACCCAATGCCCAAATTACCCGCTCATGTCTGACCATCCGCATGTCAATACAATGTGACCTAATTTACCCTACTTTTGCTACACCGTACCGTTGTTTTCTTCTTAGTATTATTGCTGTCAATTCCGTTTGACAGGAAGAGTTTTACGGTTTTAAACTTTTCTTATCTGTCAAAGCATCAAAAGCCACTAAATTAAAATTATAGATTTTCTATGCAGGCAGCAATTAACAACAATTTAACTACCAGCTGACAACAAAGACAACAGCAACAAAAAAAATTATATTATTATTATATCTCTTACAATATATTAGAGGCAACAAATTGACATGGATTGTTATTAAAATCCAATAAAAACTTGATGGTAATTTCCTAGAAAAATTGATTATTGTGCTTAATGGCAATTAGGTTAGTTTTTATTTTTTATTTTCCTAGTTTTTGTTGCTTCTTAGTTCAAAATGCATAACAAAACAAAGATAAAACAATGAAGGAATACGGCAGCCAAACACTAGCCATTGATTGCTTGTCAGTCACTCAAATATGAACAGCGAAATGCCCGCGAGGTGGGTGATTGAATAGAAGTATGACAACAACAAACCATCAAGTAAAGACCAACAGGCCAAGAGTGAGTTTTGCTCATATACCTATACAAGTGCAGTGGCGGTGCACATGCGCAATGTACCATTCGACTACTTGAATTAACGGTTAAGAGAAAGAGCCACGGTCGGCCGGCCTGGGCTAGAGGCCATGGACCAAAGCGAAAGGTGGCAACCGACCAAAGCAATGGCAGCAGAGTGCAGTGAATGGGGTGAGCAAACATTCATGTTGTTCGTGTTGTTGGCAAATTATGGCCTGTCCATGTGCCAGCAGCGTCGCGGCAAGCCAGCAAGCAAGCAAGCGTACAGTAGCTTAACGGAGAGGCTGTCAAGTCAGCGCAAAGATTGAACAACAGACCACAACAATACAAAAGGCCATACATTAGCGCCTGTAATCGGCGCACTTTGATTCTTGTTAAGTGGACGCCACGCTGGTGCGCTGGTGTTATTTGTAGTCGTGTGTTGTTGGTATAATTTTCTTTTTGGTTTTGTTTTTTCTAAATTTTTTGTTGTGCTTTTTGCGTCCACGCTGGAAGGTTTAATGGCAGCTATGCATTTGACTTAGGCTGCTATGGACGTTAGCCCAAAAGCGTGCCACCTCAACGAAATTGGGCGGAACGAATATTTTGAGTGCAGCCATCGTTTGCCATTACTTATGGCCACTTGTTGTATTTGCTTCAAAATGCATTTGGGTTTGATTGGTGTGCGCGCCACTAACGCGCTGCCCAAGTGTCCGGTAGCTGCTACTGAATGCCTAAACACTCGATCGTTCGGGCAATTTTTGTTGCCAATAAATGCGGCTACCGGTCATTAGCCAGTTATCAGCAAGATTTCTATAATCAACTGAGGCTTTGCAATTTTTCATAACGAACAAAATGTATTAGTTTGTATCTACTTAGGAGTGCTTGCTTGTTCAATAATAGGCAGGGATAGAAAATTGATAAACTTTAAGCCTTCTTAGATCTCAACTAAGCTCGTTTTTTTTTTCATTGTGACTACTGAAAATAAGTAACTCACAAACGATTTGTTTAGGGTTTTTGTTATTCAAATGAGTTATGATGCCCTCTACGCACTCCTTGCAGAGTAGTTGGCTGCTGCGTGAGGCGATGCGGCTGTTTACGCTTCAGTCTTTCTTGCCACTCATTCCGATCGGTGATAGCTGAAGCTGCGCTATTAACAGGGTGAGAGGGCCGCCGGAATTGGCTCAATGCCAAGATCAAACAGTTCTTCTTCTTCTTCTTAAAAAAAGTTTAATACAAAAAAGTACTTAAATAACAATTAAAAAAAGTTATAAAAAAAATAAATAAATAAATGGAAAAAATGTAATACAAAAAAGTACTTAAATAATAATAATAATTTCAAAAAAGTTAAAAAAAAAATTTAAAAAAATGGAAAAAATTTTATTCAAAAAAGTACTTAAATAATAATAATAATTTAAAAACAGTTTAAAAAATATTATAAAAAAAAATAAATAAATAAATGAAAAAAATGTAATACAAAAAAGTACTTAAATAATAATAATTTCAAAAAAGTTAAAAAAAAAAATTTAAAAAAAAATGGAAAAAATTTTATTCAAAAATGTACTTAAATAATAATATTAGGAGGTTGAATTAGTTTTAAAGGTGACACACAGATGGCGCTATTTATCACTTTATCGCGTTGGCAATACTGAATATATATTCATGACAAAGCCTCATCCCTAGCCTTTGTTTATCAGTATCTGTCATTTTGCTGAAGTATAAACAACGCAGTGTTTTCGTGCTCCGAGTATGTCAACTTGAAACAACAACAATTTGAAAAAAAATACAGCCCAAGCCCGTGAATTGCTGCAGGAGGCCTACCCAGACCATACTCCGTCGATTTCAACATGTGAGTACTGGTTTCGACGATTCAAAAGTGGTGATTTTCACACCGAAGACAAGGAGCGTCTTGGCCAGCCCAAAAAGTTCGAGGACGCGGAATTGGGGGAATTGGTAAACGAGGACTCGTGCCAAACCCAAGAAGAGCTTGCTGAATCATTCAGCGTTGATAAATCAACCGTTTGCAAGCGTCTAAAAGCGATGGGAATGATCCAAAAGCAAGGACATTGGGTCCCGTACGAGTTGAAGCTGCGAGACGTCGAACGGCGATTTTTTACGTGCGAATTGCTGATCGAGCGACAAAATCGGAAGGGTTTTTTGCATCGGGTGGTGACTGGCGACGAAAAATGGATCCACTACGATAACCCAAAACGCAAAAAATCATGGGGTTTGCCCGGCCACGCATCAACGTCGACGGCCAAGCAGAATATTCACGGCAAGAAAATCATGCTCTGCATTTGGTGGGATCAGGTCAGCGTCGTATATTTTGAGCTGCTCCAACCGGGCGAAACAATCACGGGGGATCGTTACCGACTGCAATTGATGCGTTTAAGCCGGGCATTGAAAGAAAAACGTCCGGAAACGGTAAAAAGGTACGACAAGGTTATTTTGCAACATGACAACGCTCGGCCGCATGTTGCTCAACCTGTCAAAAAATACCTTGGAACGCTTGGCTGGGAAGTGTTACCCCACCCGCCGTATAGTCCAGACATAGCTCCCTCCGATTATCATTTGTTCCGGCATATGAGTCTCGATTTGGCGGACCAGCGGTTCTCCTCATACGTGGCTACCAAAATATGGGTTGAGTCATGGATAGCCAAGCAGCGGCCAGAATTTTTGAGAAACGGCATCCGGAAATTGCCCGAAAGATGGGCGAAAGTTGTAGCTAGCGATGGCCAATATTTCGAATAAAATATTTTGTACCGTTTTTTCACAATAAAGCCCCAAATCTTCGAAAAAAACCTTTACAACTAATTCAACCTCCAACAGTAATTTAAAAACAGTTTAAAATAAATAAATAAATAAAAAATATATAAATAAATGGAAAAAGTTTCATACAAAAAAGTACTTAAATAATAATAAAAATTTAAAAAAAGTTATAAAAAAAAATAAATAAGTGGAAAAAGTTTAATACGAAAAAGTACTTAAATAATAATAATAATTAAAAAAGTTATAAAAAAAAATAAATAAATGGAAAAAATTTAATACAAAAAAGTAATTAAATAATAATAATTTAAAAAAATCTAAAAAAAGATAAATAAATAAATGGAAAAAATTTAATACAAAAAAGTACTTAAAATTTGCTGATTCGTCGCGTTCTTATCATTTGGAACACCGGTGTGGATACAAGCAATTGAAAATTATTTGGTTACAAAAGAGACCGGACCTATGATTTTCATTTATATTCCAAACTAAGTCTGCTGGGCGCACCAAAAGGCGGTTATGGAGGCTATAAACTCCAAGCTTGCATAGTATTTATTTATTTTTGTTTTTTTAATTTGATTTTTTTGTTTTTATGTGATTTTTGTTTTTAAGTTATGTTGGGCTTGGCAGCCGCATCGCACATAGAGACAGCGATGCCACTTAGACCACAAAATGGGTCCGTTGTGAGCTGCAGGGGCTGGGCTGTTTACATTTCCCCTTCCAAATTGAACCATCCTGAGCTTTTGATAAAGCCTAAAAGGTTGTTGATACCTAAAGTGTATAGATTATCTATATTCGTTAAGAAGTAGGATCTTAAATATCGGTTCTTGCCTCTGGGCATGTGCAAAAAAGGTGTTGAATTTTTTCCAACTCCTCCTCATTCCTGCAGCTACGACAGAAATCATGCATGTAAGCGTTGAATCTCCTTGCATGATTTCCTATGAGACAATGTCCTGTGAGGCCCCTACTAAGGTCCAAATTGGAAGTTTAGTCAGTTTTATAACAATCTTGGACAGACGTACATTTATCCTTGGCCATGTTTGCCTAGCAATTTCACAGATATTGGCGCCAATTCATCTTTGATTTACAGAACTGATTAGTGCCTCCATAACAAGAAGTTGCAAGTTGGGAGAGGTACCCCCATAATCTTACTTATGTTTGGCATACAGGTACCTTATCTTACAAGTTGGTCAGCCGTACAGTTCGCTGGCATATCTCTGTGGCCTGAAACTCAGCATAAAATGATGTGAGAGATTGGCGTCAATGTAAGATACTTCTTGATGTTGTTTGAAAAACATCCAGGGCCCGTAGGGCAGCTTGACTATCTGATAGAATGCAGATATCTTTTGATGATATTCTGTTTACCTCTAACCATTTTAAGGCTTCATGAATAGCGTTTATTTCCGCTTGAAAACCACTACAGTGATCAAGGGATCTAAGGGATTCACTGATAAAAAGCTCTTCGCAATGTAACCCTGATCCTACACCGGTGCCCATTTTAGATCCGTCCGTGTAGATCTTAACGGGTGTGTTGGGTGATGGATCTTCTTCAAGCCATTGTAGTCTAGAAGGGATTTTCAATAAGAAATTCCTTTCGAAGCAGAGAATGGGAGGGTGATAATCACAATCACTGGGTATGTCCGTATAGGAGTCTAGGATGGTTGAATGTCCATTTGTGACAGTCTTCCATTGTGAGCTCGCTCTGAGCCTTAAAGCGAAACTGGCCGCTGAGTATTTGCAGAAGAGATCTAGGGGTTACGCAGGGCATTTGTTAAAAATTAATTAAACAAGCTCACACATAATATTTTTAAATTACATGCACGAGCCGTAGACAACTTTTGGCTTTTCACGTTCGTAACTTAAGTCGTTTGTGTTTCCGATCACTGCAGGCGCAGCAAAAAGTCAAGTGAAGGGCGGCCGATGAGAGCCCAAGATGCGATCATGTGAAAACTGCTAAATCGAACAAAACGGCAGCACATGAAAAATTCGGATTCAAAAAAGCAATGAGTAAGGAAATAATGATCAACGGAAAAAACAAAAACAAAAATTAAAAAAAAAATAAAAAAATAGTGGAAAAATATCATTAAAAAGAAATAAAAAATCACATTGCGAACGAGAATTGTGTGCAGTCATGCTGAGCAAAGCAATAAGAAGCGGCCAACGAGCGTCAGGAGTCTATGTTGCCAGCCAGCAAAGTACCAGCAACAACAACAAAACTCACGGGAATATAGAATAGTGATTAAAAAACAAGAAGAAAAAAATAGCTTCAGCAACAGCTGCTACACAAAATTATGCTACGCTTAGAGCAAGTCGCCGTGTTTCTTTTTTGTTACAATTGTTTCCTTTTTTTGTTGTTTTTTTTTGTTTCTTTGTAAGGTTCCCGCAACACATCAAATCGCATTGAATCGACGTCGAAATCAAAATCGCAGCAAATCAACAGCAAAGCAAATCAAGCGAAGCAATCAAGCAAAACGAATGCAAGCATAAGCACGAGTATGTGGGGAGGGTAGCGGCAATTGAATAAGACAAGAAACTGTGTTGGCAACAACAGCAACAACCAACGATCGTAACAACCTCGCGGAAAAAACAGGAATTGCTGAAGAATAAAATTACATTGAAACTTCAGATTGCAGTCAAGTTTAGAGCGTAACGTAGTAAAAGCAACAACAACAACAACAGCAGCAGCAGCAACAAAAAAATGTAAATTACAAAAGCTGGCGACAACAACAACAAATAAACAACAACAACAACAACAAATAAACAACCACAACAACAAAATGGCAATTACAAAAACTGGTTACAACAATAATAACAACAACAACAATAATAATAACAACATCATCCACAAGCAACAACAAAAACAACAACAAAATGATAATTACAAAAGCTGGCGACAACAAAAACAAATAAACAACAACAACAAATAAACAACTACAAGAACAAAATAGCAATTACAAAAAACTGGTTACAACAATAACAACAACAACAACAACAACAGCTGCAGCAAAAACAAAATGTAAATTACAAAAGCTGGCGACAACAACAACAAATAATCAACCACAACAACAAAATAGAAAATTACAAAAACTGGTTACAACAATAATAACAACATCATCCACAAGCACAACAACAACAGCAACAACAAAAATAGCAACAAAAACAACAACAACAACAAAATATAAATTACAAAAGTTGGTTACAACAATAACAAATAAACAACAATAAAAACAACAACAATAACAGCAGCAGCAACAACAACAACAAAATAGCTATTACCAAAGTTTGTTACAACAATAACAAGTAAATAACAACAACGACAACAACAACACCAACACCATCCACAACAACAACAACAGCAAAAACAAAACCTAGTAACAACAATAAAACAATACCTAAGTACATAACAACAAATACGCACAAGTGACGAGTGGAGTTCCTTCGCACTGATGTGGCCTTTAATTAATCCGTTAGTTAGCAATTCTGAAGGGCGAGGTGTCAGAAAAAAGGAGTAAAGGGTAACTTAAAGTGGTAGAGGTTACAACCAAACAGCTACACCTACGTGTGTGAAGAGCGTAATGTGAACAATTGTTGTGCCCAACAACAACAACTAAAGTTGGGAATAAATGCCAATATTAAGGCAACACAACACAAATAATAGCACTCCGTCGTAGGTATCGAATGTTGAATGCAAAAGTTGCCACCTCCAGTCTCCACCTCCTCCTCCTCCTCTTCCATTCTCTGTGCAAGTACAGTCGCCATGGCAACCGCTGCGCTACCCACCGTTGGCTAGTCAAACTAACTGCCGCCTGAAATCAATTCGATAGCTGTTGCCTATTGACTGCTGACTACTGGTATTGATTGAATAGCAGCACTTAGCAAAAGAGCTGGAGGCAGAAAATACGAAAAGAACAAAAAGATAGAACAGCGCATGAAAAAAATCCAAACAAAGAAAAAGCTTTAATTCAAATAGCTGAATAAGAAATCAAAAGAATATTTGTTGCACAGAAATAGCCGTAGAAGAATGAAGCAATGAGCGTTTAACTTGATTACTCTGAGATGATTTTTAGTTTTGTGTTCTTTTGCTAGTTAATTTCCTCTTCTTTGTTTGTATTTTCCTTTCGACCACAAATTTTGAAGGCCTGCTTCGTCATTCTTCGGTAACTAAGTATTAATGTACTTTTATACCCTGTGCATAAGCGTATGAGAGTATTTGGAATTTGTGCGCCTTACGGTTGCTACAGAGCAGCCTAAAGCAGCAAGCGGAGTAAATAAATACATTCATAGTTAAACATAAGGCTTTGCCGCACTGTATTGGAAATAAACTCATCATTGGAACTCCAGATCAATCACACCTAATGAAACAGTTTACGCTTCTTACGAGCAGAGCAGATCAGATCGAGAACGCACAGCGGAATTTTTTCTTAAAACCGTACCTTTGAACCCTAATTTCCCTTGGCCGAACAGTGTTGCATCGTCTGGGTTGAAGCCTCAGTGTTCAGGGAAACTGAAAAACAGTTCGCGACCGGATCATTAGGAAGACTCTTTAGAAAAAGAACTTTTCATTTGCTCGTTGTTAGATTGGCTGCAATTAGGTAGAGTCGCTCCTTAAACAGGCAGCTCAAACCTTGATGGCGAAGTCGGAGGTGAAATCTTTGCGATTGCCAGTTCACAGTAGTATCTTCCAAGCTGAATTTTAGTGCTTTATATGCTGTAAAGTAACTTGGAAGTAAACCTCTGGCAGCTCCATATTTACTGAAAGCTACTCTGCTCAAATCTCTTGCAAGTAACATTTATCTGACCTGGGTCCCAGGAGATAGGAACATAGAGGGAAATGAAATTGCTGATATGTTTGCCAGGAAGTGGACTGAATTGGCCTCAGAGACCTCCTACCCGGGCATCGGCTTCCCCCAGACAGTTGTAAAAGGGGAACTGCACAAATTATTTCTCAAGAAAGCGCAGAAAAGATGGAGCTCCATTTCTTCATGTGCTATTTCGAAAATCCTTTGGCCCCAGTACAATATAAGAAGGACGCCGAAAGTCCTTTGGACTCCTCGCCATTCAATTCCAAACTCGTAGCTGTTTCTCTGTAAATGTCCGATCTCTTGAGGTCTTCTCCAAACAGACCTCATTCCTCACTCGCAACTCAGAACAAAGAACTATAAAGGGAAACTGAATTGTAGATGAGCTTGAAAGGCGAGGCGTTAGTGAAATATGCCGCTTACAAACGAGCTAGTGAAAAATGGAATTAAAACACAAATTGTGGGATGCCAAGGCAAACCTGGCTGATTGTGATTGGAAGCTCTCGCTAAGTGTATACTGTCTGAAAAGCGAAAACATATTCACTGCCTTCGAAGTTCTTATAAATCACCGGATTAACTTAGCCTTTTCGAAGATACTGTAGATGCTACAAGTGCGCTGAGGAGGTAGAAACAGTTTTTTCTTCTTTGTTACTATTCAATTGCGCGTAAAAAGAATCTGCTTTATACAGAAATGCTGTTTACTTAAGTATTGTAAGTCAGGTATATATAAATTCCTATGGATCCGCGAGGATACAAAGGGCCACAACAAGCTTCCTCCATCCGCTTCTGTCGGACGCCAGCCACTTTAGTTCGCTCCAACTTTTGTTTGTCCTTGCTATTTCCATCTGCTTCTTCAATTTCCATTCTTCTCTAGGTTAGTGATTGCCTGCCTCAGCGTCCGCTACTTTGCGGGTTCCAATCAATAGCATTACATGTGATGTCGTTGGGATCTCTACTTAAAATGTGTCCAAGCCATTCCCACTTTCTTTTGAGTATTTCCATCCGCATTGTAGTTTCGTTCACCATAGCCTATAACTTTTGGTTGGATATGGTGTTGGGCTAGAAGATGCGAAGTACTGTAGGAAGACAACGGCTCACAAATAATTATAAGCGCTGCAAGTCTGTGGCTGCAAGATTCCAAGTTTCACAGCCGTACATTAGGTGGACTTCACATTGGAGTTGAATATTTTAATTTTGGTGCGACGAGTGATCACAGAAGCTTTTCTGACGCCTTTAAGAGAGTCAAAAGCCTTTTTCGGTTTACTTATGCGATTGGTAGCATCTTGTTTTGAGTATCCGCTTGAAGATATAATGCTACCCAAGTAGGAAAGGAGCTAACTTCTTCAGGTGGCCAGGTGGTAGGCATTTATTTTAAACGACAGTGATTTGTGCAGTAGGATGAAGCAGTAAGCCAAACTGTGTTCCCACAATGGCTACAGCCACCAAATTTCATATATATCGCCAGCGTTTGATCCAGTTCTCGAAGCATTTCTGGAACTCGATTCTTGGTATACAACCGTATTCGGTTTCTTCCTTAGTTGCTTTCGGCTGCTAAAACGGGTTCCCCGTATAAGTTTTTGACTCGACATCGCAGGGAGCCTTAGCAGGTGAATTCGATTGCTGTGGGATGGTATTCGTTTCGTTCTTGGTCGAAAATTCTCAGAGAATCATGGACCTGCGCGACGATGCGTTATCATAGTGCAAAATCTACGAGTGATGTTCCCAAAAATCTTTTCTTTTTTGACGTTTTACTTCACGTAAACGAAACTGAACTCGAATCAGTTAACTTAGAGCTTCACCTGGCAGTTGTTCCGGGAACTTTTTGATCAAGGTGGTATTTTCGGAACTAGTTAAAAATAAAGAATCAATAATATATAATACTTCTGGGCATTGCAAAAGAATGAAGAAAGCAACGTTTAAAAGTGTGGACAAAGCTGTCCTCGAATAGTTTACTGCCACTAGAAATCAGAACATGCCAATATCCGGGGTAATATTAAAAAGTAAAGCAATGGAGTTTGCAAGGCGAATTGGTGATAAATTGAAGCAGAGTTATTAAGTAAGAGGAATAACCGATAAATTATTTATTTAAAGTGGATACTTTGCTTTATTTAAAGGGTCTCGATGGTGTAGAGCAGGAAAATGTAGGGTATTTTCAGAATTTTTTTAGAATAAAAAAAATCAAAAACGATATTTAAATTTATTAGGCTTTTTATTTAACAGCTTTTGCATACAAAAATGAAAAAAAATTCCTTTTTTTAATTTTAATAATAGGACTATGAATAAGTTCGTGCGGTTTTTTTCGAAAATTTGAAACTTTATTGACGTAAAATGGTTACAAATTTAATATTCAAAGTATTGTCCATCGCTTACTACTACTTTTTCCCATCTTTCTGGCAATTCACGGATTCCCTTTGTGAAAAATTCGGTCGGTTTTGCCGCAATCCACGAATCGATCCATTTTTTGACTTCATCGTAATTAGGGAAGTGCTGGTCAGCCAGGCCATGTTGCATCGATCGGAAGAGATAGTAATCGGATGGCGCAAGGTCTGGACTATACGGGGGGTGGGGTAGGACATCCCATTTGAGCGTTTCTAAGTATGTTTTGACCACTTGTGCAACATGTGGCCGAGCATTGTCATGTTGCAAAATAACTTTGTCGTGTCTATCGGCGTATTGCGGCCGTTTTTCTCGCAGTGCTCGGCTCAAACGCATCAATTGTCGTCGGTAGACATCCCCCGTAATCGTTTCATTCGGTTTCAGTAGCTCATAATACACAACACCCAGCTGGTCCCACCAGATACACAGCATAACCTTCAGGTCATGAATATTCTGCGCCGACGTCGATGTTGAAGCATGGCCAGGGTGTCCATACGTTGCCCGACGTTTTGGATTGTCGTAATGGACCCACTTTTCATCGCCAGTCACAATTCGATGCAAAAAACCCTTTCTTTTGTGCCGTTGAAGCAGTTGTTCGCATGCCATAAAACGGCGTTCAACGTCTCTTGGCTTCAATTCATACGGCACCCAATGGCCTACCTTTCGGATCATTCCCATGGCTTTTAAACGTTTGGAAATGGTTGATTGATCAACTCCCAAAGTTTTTGCAACCTCTTCTTGCGTTTGAGCCGGATCTTGATCGAGCAATTCCTCCAATTCGGTATCCATGAACTTTGGCGGCGCACCCTCGCGTTCTTCGTCTTCCAAGCCAAAATCACCACTTTTAAAGCGTGCAAACCACTTCTGGCACGTTCGCTCAGCTAGAGCATGCTCACCATAAACTTCCACCAAGATACGATGACTTTCGGCTGCTTTTTTCTTCATATTAAAAAATTCCCCGCAAAAACACATTATTTGGCACGAAATTCGACATTTTCAAGTGTGGTAAAAATATTGTTGTTTACGCTTCAAATAAAAAACTTATACTGACGTTTGTGCCTTACGACAGTAGCTCTCCAATGAATGTTTGGAAATGTGGATCGATGGAATAATAATCAAGTTACGCCATCTGTTGTAAAACCGCACGAACTTATTCATAGTCCATTAATTTTAAAAATGGCGCTCAAGTTGACCCTCCCGAAAAATTGAACCTTAACAGTGTTTCCATTTTTTTCGTGGTATTAAGTGGTTACCCGCTGATTATAAAGTACGTTTAAAAGCATGAAGGACCGACCGAGCAACTTTTTGAAGACTGGATTTTAAAATTGGATAACCAGTGAAAGGTGTTAATGTTCGTCGATAATTGTCCGACATACCCAAAAGCCGTAGAAAATAAACTGAACTCCATTGTATTGGTGCTGTTTCCACAGAATATGACCCCCATACTGCAAACACTCCCCATAAGTCAAACATTTTCATTGGATAATGCTGATTCGAGTTATTTACCGTACATATGTAAACATATAAAAATGCTCATTGGGTATAAGAAATTTCCTACCACTTCAACTTTTTGCTCTTTGATTTCATTTTATTGATGACGATGCTGACGATGATGATGAAGATAATTAAGGCATACAAAATATTGTAGTACAAGCACAATGTGGCATGAAAATTTGCGCCGACGCAACAGGTTGGCCGCCTGGCCGCCTGGCTGGCTACCTGACTGAGGCCGACTGTTGTGGCTACTGGTTTTGACTGCGCTGACTGCGCGCATTTAAATTCGTTCTGCTTCGTTGATGCGCTTTTGTGGCCCGCATGCATTCACATTCATTTGTTTGTATGTATGTGTGTAATATGTGCATGCAAATATGTAAACAGATATTCTTACATACACTTCGCTACTTAATTTTTTCTTTTTTTGTTTTGTTTTAGCTGTCAGCTGTTGGCTGTCGGCTGTCGGCGGCGGCTTTGACTACACAAAAAGCGCGCATTTGTAATGAGAAAAAAATGTTGCAATAATAATAAATGCAAATTACATTAAAAAATGTTTTTGTTTTGTGAAAATTTTGCAAATTCTGATTTGTAAATATTTCGCGAATTGCATTTACTTATTTATTATAGTTTATTTGAATAAATTTGAATGGTTTTCTGAGCATTTGCGCAATTGCGGCCTGAGGGCTGAGGTTGCAACGATCCTTACAAAATTTGCTTGTGGCCGTATATCGCATTATAGACTATTATTATACAGCTCCATACCATACAACGAGCTAATATAGGACTGTATAAAGGTTTCGTGCCATGTAAGAAAGGTTTCGTTACCAGTTCAGGTTGCTTTTTTCATTGCAAATAGAGTAAAAAATCAATGAATGCTACAAAACTTTCAAATGGGGCAAAATTTAGTAATTCAACTTTGAATCAACTCACGTCAGAAAGCAAAAAAAGCAAATCAAATGATCTTTTGGATTAGATCATATCGCTTAGGTGGCTTTGGAGCTAATAGAGAGGAAAAGAATGGAGTTAAATAGGTACACAGACGGATGTGTAGGAGCCACATGGGAAACGGCTATTGAAACACAGTGAAATAGCTGAAACTGCAGCCCTTGGTAAGGAAAACCCTGACTGATTTCGGTTAATCAGAACCCGATAGTGTGGAAACAGGCGCACTCCATCATCAGCAGTACCTTTCCCGACCACTGAACCTCAACACGGCCTTGAATGGCGTTCGTCACTAGATCATTCAGTACTAGTTAATCACCCCCTTCGCTAGGTTGACTTAGGTTAGCCAGATTGCTTGTCTAAGGCAAGACACTCGGTGGTCCTAAGACCGAATCCTGATACCTGCATTTGATTTCCTTAGTAGTTTAAACCACTTAGATCTTTTTAAGAAGGTAATTATCCCCTCCAGGGAGACACACATCGCAAATTTCCCAGGTCTTCAAAGAAATAAACGCCAAAATATTGGCACGACTTCTTTGAAGTGCAGGTCGTTGACAGAGGAAATGTTGTACCGACTCAATTTCTTCTTCATCTCCACAACTCCTTCAGAAGTCATCGTGAGGTACACCCATTCGACTGGCTAGGGTGTCAATAGTGCAGTGATCCGTTATAACATCTGTGAGGACGCTGGCAGCTCATCTGTTGAATCCAAGGAGGCATTTTGTCCTTATAAGATTCAGTTTTGGTCAGCGCGCTTTGGAGATCCTACAGTTAGTAGGCAGAGGCCAACTTCTATTGGATTCCACGATTACGTTCAAGTCAAACGCAGTGTACAGTTCGTTTAAAATGCTTATATCCACTATCACTCGCTGAAAGCCAAGCTCGGAGCATTTCCTTGCAGACTCACCGGCTCTTTAATTTCCCTTCACTCTAGAGTGGCTGGGGACCCAACAAAGTGTGATCTTGAATTGTTGGATAAGCGACAGCGACCTTCTGCATTTTCATGATGCGCATTGAGGCCAGTGCCTTGATCGCTGATTGACAATCAACGAAAATGGTAAGGTTTGCTGGAGGTAAGTCAGTCGATCTTATCGTTTTTGCTGCTTGGTCTATAGCGTAGATCTTAGCTTGGAAGCCGCTACACCGGTCTGGAAGTCTAAAGGAGGAATTTGAGCAGAATCCTTCCGAGCACACTCCCGGTTCAGCGCCGTTGGCCATCTTTGAGCCGTTGGTATAATATGGTGACCTCTATCATCTGATATGAGTCTGATCTGCCAATCCTTTCTATCGGGTATTCGTATTGTATACTCCTTTTTCAGATCTATCTTTGGAACCACATGCGTTTCGATGGGTCTGGTTAGTGTTCCACAGATAGTAGGCCGGCGGGTTTTCTTTTAGCATGCCTGCAGTGCATCTGTTATTCCGACACAAGCTAATCGTTGGACTTTTATGAGATTCTTTAGGTAGGATTGTGCCCCCACCACATGAAAGCTCCATACGTTAAAATAGGTTGGATGATCGTATTGTACGCCCAGTGCTTGATGTACGGCTTCAGACCCCATTTTTGCTAAATGTCCTCTTACAGATAAAGAGGGCTCTACAAGCTTTCCTAATCCTTTCCTCGGTATTCCTTCACCAAGAAAGCTTTTTAGTCTGGAATTTTGTTAAGATACTTGGCTTCGTTCGATTGGGTGAGTGTTACTCCATCTACGGACGGTAACTGAAAACTCGGTATCTTATATAAATTTTCTAATGAACAGAACTAGTTCGGTCTTGGCTGGGGTAACCATTAGATCGTTTGAGGTCACCCACTTAGACAGTTGCCGTAACGCTGACTGCATGAGCCCACTGATAGACATATGTCACCAGAGGAGGAAATAAAACTCAATAAAATAGAAAGTTGGACTCTGTGAAATACGAGCACTCTGAATCGTTCAGGTCAGTCGCAGTGCCAAATCTCCTCATAAAAAGAAGAATTGATCTGAAAGCATACAATTTTGTATTAGGATGGTATATTTTCTGGAGAACCTTAGATTAGATTTGATTATAATAGATTTGTGGGAGGTTGGACAAGACTAAGCACTCAGCCACTATACCACAACCAGATAGATTACAGTAGAAAGAATAGAGAGAGAGGGAAGATACTATGTATATGGATTGCAAGGCGGAAAAATTAGTTTGAGGTTAGGTTAGGTTGAAGCACTTGTCCACTGTGGGAAAAACTCAGGCTCATGGCCCATTGTGATACCGCGTGGGGAACTCGGGTTTGAGATCCCTCTTGGTTTAAGGTCACTCTTCCGCAAATCTTTTGGATACCTTGATGAATCTTAAGAGATACGGAAGGAAGAGGAAGAGTATGAAGCTTATCTTTACTCAGTACATCGCCGCAAAAGCTCAAGATCGAACGCTTTGGAGGAGTATTGTGAGAGAAGCTCTGACGCAGCCCGCGTTGTAATGCTGTGAAAGAAGAAGAAGTACATCGCAACCCAACAGTCCCAAAGTCTGATTCTAGAAAACGTCGGGTAGCTACAGAGAAAATGCTCTGCCGCATCCTCATTCTCAAGATAGGAAAGGCAAAATGGGTTGGCAATGATTCCCGTGGTAGCCATATTCGTATGCTGGGCACAGGCTACCCGTGCGCCATAATTACACCCGCCAGTACTCTCAGGTCCTTCCTACTAAGTTTTAAATGAAAAGTCACTAATTTCTTGTTTGGTTCTCTCACAAAGTACTTGGCTACTCTGCAGGAGTCCAACTCAGACCAACACCTTCTATGGGTAGAACTCCATATTTGAATTGATGCACCTTTTTAGGTGTGTTCAGGACCTAGTGGTATGCTTGCAAAGCCTTCACTAGCCAGTTTGCGATTGCGGGAGAACCTTACTTCTTAATTTTTGAAAAAAAAAATATATGCCAAAAGTAATTTTTGTGAAGGTTTATCGGTAGCTGGTTCTATCTTCGCGTACTCTCAGAGCTCGGTGTCCACGCAAAGGCTGTGATTTTAGCTCTGGCGACAAAAATATTCGCAATCCACCGAAAGAGTACGAAGGTGAAGCAACGAAGAGTTCACTCGATGAAGGGGCATACGGAAAGTCGTTACTCTTAATGTTAAATTTAAAGCATATTTCCACTTTTTAAACCACTGTGCCGCTGTTGGCTTTATGGCAGTTAATTAGGTGCCTTATGTATGTCTCTATGTAAAAATCGCTTTAAAAAGTGTTTAAAATTCAAATCGACTACAACTGAAGTGTTACATATAAAACAACCGAGTACATACACACACACATGCGCGTTCGTATATTTGCATGCATGCAATTGCGCGTGTGTGGCTGTGCACTCGCGCCGTAATCGATAGTTTTGCCTATAAAAGGTGCGCCCACGCACAGTAAACTCAAACAAATATGGTAACAATTTGCGTGTCGGCTTTTCTGTTGCGGGCTATTTGTTGTTGCCGTTTTAATTGTGATTGTTATGATTTTTTTCACACTTACTGCAAGCATTACGCAAAAGTATTGTTCGATTGACTTGACGAGTAGTGGATTATTAAAAAGCCTTTGTCTTGAATGAGCCAATTTTGTTGTTTTTGCAGTTGGTTTTATTATTATAATTGTTGTTGTTGCTATTATTATTAGCTGTCGACTTTTTTTTGGTGCTTTGTTTTATGGATTTACAGTTTGTGCTTTTGTTAATGCGCTTTTTTGTAAAAACGTTGTTGTTTTTATTGCATGCATTTAGCAGCCCGTTTTTGTTTCTGATTTTAAAAGTTGTATGAAGTTTTCATTTATTATTTTTATTTACAAATATTGCTTAGTGTTTTATTTAATTTTTTCGATTTTTTTTAATTTTTTTTTTTTTAATTTTTTTATACATATTTTTTTTTCGTTTGCCCGCCAGCTTTCGTCTATCGTGTCGCACACACACACACAGCATTACCATTACCGGTATGTTGTTTCAGTGTTTCATTAAATTTTCCGTTGATTTTTTCAACTAATTTAGTTTTTTTCTTATGTCTTTTATTTTTTACCCCTACATTGTTGTTGTAGTCACTATTATAATCATTACTGCTTTATTGTATATTTCATTGTTTTTGTGATTTTACTGCTGTTCAAAGCCTCACAAGTGGTTTTTACCATATTCGCTTTACAAATTTACACCTGCATGACGAGTGTTTGCTGCCTCCCCCCTCCCTCACGCGCCCCTCATTCGCTCTCTATTGCTCTACTAACACTCCTCCTTCCCACCTCATCGCATTTGTGCTGCGTTGCGCGTAGTAATTACATATTTATGATCTTGTCGCGCTCTATTGCTGCTCTGGTTTTTGTTATTGTGGTTACTATTTTGGTTTTATTTTTTGTTTTTGTTTTTACTCTTTCCCAAAGCGTATTTGAATAAATTATTCAAACTCTACAAATATGGCAACTTCTGTCATTTAAAGCCGAGTTTGGAGTGTGCGCAACGGAAAGCTAAATACAAATAAGCAAATATTAAACAGTCTGTTAGACACAAACGTACATCTCCATGCACACATACCTACATACATACATACATACATAGCCATTCATATACTCGTATAGTACAACCCTGCCGTGGAAAGCCGAACTGGTCGTTCATAAGTCAGGGTATGATGGAATCAGTTACACTAACTCGCGAGCAATCAATATGGAACCAGTATGGAACTAGTATGAAATCAGTTGCAAAATTACCAGTTGCTATTATAAATTGTATGCATGAATGGTGCTAGCTTAGAACTAGTTACAATGGAACTAGTTGCAAACTAGTAATTTATAAACTGGTTTTGGATGGAAGAAGCTATGCTCGAAAATAAGTACAAATTAGTGTTTTATAAACTGGTATTTGATGGAGAACGTTATACTAGGTCGAGAGCAACCAGTATGGGACCAGTTGCAAAATGGCCAGTTACTGGACTACTTCTAAATTCATTATTATAAATTGTGTACATACCATATGGAGGTTGCGGGAAGAAGTGACACTAGTTTGTAACTAGTAACAATAGAACTAGATGCAAAATAGTACTTCATAAATTAGTTTTGGATGGAAGAAGTCATGCTAGCTCAAAAATAAGTACAAATTAGTATTTGTAAACTGGTATTTGATGGAAAAGTTATACTAGGTCGAGAGCAACTAGTATGGGATCAGTTGCAAAATGAGCAGTTACTGAATTGCTTTTAAATTCATTACTATAAATTGTATACATATATGGTGGTTGATGGAAGAAGTCACACTAGTTGGAGACTAGTAGCAATGAAACTAGTTCGAAACTATAAGCAATGGAACCAGTTCGAAACTAGTAACAATGGAACTAGCTGCAAACTCATAAACTGGTTTTTGATGGAAGAAGTAATGCTAGCTCGAAATTAGTTACAAACTAGTATTTCATAAACTGGTATTTGACGGAAAAAGTTATACCAGGTCGAAAGCAACCAGTATTGGAGCAGTTCCAAAATTACCAAATTACTTTTATATTCATTCCTATAAATTGGATACATATCTGGTGGTTGATGGAAGAAATCACACTAGTAGGAACAATGGAACTAGTTGCGACCTTCATACACTGTTTTTTGATGGAAAAATTCATGCTAGCGCGAAATAAGCTGAAAGCTTTTCGGGCCAATTTGCTATCTGAATATATGTTTATATCTCTTGTGGAGAGAACACTTTTATTTAGTGCTAGCAGGCCTTCCTCGATAGCCAGAATCTCGAAAGCTCCCAATAGCTGCTAATATATAATAGTAAGCGTACTGAACCACTGATGGTCTTTGTAGTTTTGTGCAATGTTTTGGAAAACTTTTTGCACCAATTCGTAGATGCTTTCTGCGATCTTACAGAAGTTTGCTGGCAGGGTGATACATTGTGTAAATTCACCAATTTCCATTCGCCCGGCAGTTTCAATGCTGAATGCGCTGTTCGACCACCATCCAAAAGAGTTGCCGCAATTCCAGATGATGCAATAGCCAGTGCAATATTATTTTGTGATCGCATGCTTGCCAAAATCAGTGAAAGAAGAAAAGTCTTGCCTGTACCAGCGGGCGCATGTATGAAAAACAGTCCACCGCTTTGTTCTGTGATTGCACGCATAATTCTGTCAAACGCAATGCGTTGTTCTGAAATCAACTGCGGAAGATTTCCTCTAACGAATGTCCCCAGTTCGTCAGATTCATAGAGTGTTTCTCGTTGCAAATCACGATCGAAAAGGTTGTTTGCAGGTCGATTTGATGCAGGCATTCCCAGTTCCACTAGTGCCTTGTTAGCGATTGTCAAACATATGTCTAGAATCAAAACATGTATGAACATGACATATTCGTTTCCTCTGTGTAAACATAGATGCTCATACTAATTTTCATGACAATCGGTTGAACGGGGCAGAAGTTGCTGCTCTGCAGGGCCACCTGGCGGCGAGTGGCATCAATAGGCATATTTTATGAACGTGGAAAAATACATATGTATACCAATTTTTATTATAATCGGTCCAGTAGTTTTTGAGTTTATCGATGACATACAGACAAACACTCATTTTTATATATTGGGTTGGGGAAAAAGAAATGTCGTATTTGTGATCGAAATTTCACGCTTTATTTAACGTACTTAGAATTATCCGATTCAAGTCAAATATGCCCCGTTTTGTTCGCAAATTTGTTGCCATTTATAAGGCAACTTCATTATCCCCCCCTTTATAAAACCCCCCCTCCTTATTTGCAAAAAACTCGGACAACCAGTTTTCGCAAGCCTCTTTTGAGGCCAACTTGGTATCACCAAGAGCATTTTGCATGGACCGGAAGAGATGATATTCACTTGGTGCCAGGTTTGGACTATATGGTGGGTGCGATAGGACATCCCATCCGAGCTCGCGTAGCTTCTGGCGGGTCATCAAAGATGTGTGAGGACGAGCGTTGTTCTGGTGGAACACAACACCATTAATATTGACCAATTATGGCCGCTTCTGGTCAATCGCCTGCTTCAAACGGTCAAGTTGCTCACAGTAGAGGACCAGAGGATCGAGTTAAGGGTCTGGCCATAGTTGAGCAGCTCATAGTGGATAATTCCTTTCCAATCCCACCAAACACACAGCAAAACCTTCCTGGCGTTCAATCCGGGCTTGGCGATGGTTTGGGCCGGCACGCCGCTTCTCGAGCACGATCTTTTTCGCTTGACGTTGTCGTATGTGATCCATGTGATCATCGCCAGTCACTAACCGCTTCAAAAATGGGTCAAGTTCGTTCCGTTTTAGCAGAGAATCGCAAGCGTTGATTCGGTCCAACAGATTTTTTTGCATCAACACGTGTAGCACCCGAACATCCAGCTTTTTTTGGCATCCAATCTTCTACAAATGATTCCAAACGGTTTTGTGGTCTACACCTAGTTCTTGACTAATCGAGCGAATGCTCACATGCCGGTCTCTTTGGATAATTTCAACGATTTTATCAGTCTCTACGACGATTGGCCTACCAGTGCGGGGTGCATCTTCGACATCTACTACACCAGAATGAAATCGGTCGAACCAACGCTGTGCTGTGCGAATCATTACAGTATCAGGCCCATAAACTTCATAAATTTTTGCCACCGCCTTCTTTGCATTTTTACCTCTAAGGTAGTAAAAACGTAAAATATGACGAATTTCTTGTTTGGTGGACTCCATCTTTGACGCGCTATAACTTAAGACTGAAACGTACAATCACAACACTGTCAAAGAGACACTTGTAGTACAGATTGTCGTCTTCAAATCGCCGTTTAGTGTGACCCGATGCAATAAGTACAACGCAAGATATGTTTAAATGTCGCGCTCAATTGACAAAATACGACATTACTTTTTCCCCAACCCAATATAAGAAAAATAGTGCCGGAGGTGAAAAAGTCAAGTCATCAAGTTGAAAAAATCGCATGATAAGGAGATCTTTGCCAATTGTTAATGCTCTAAAGGAGTTTGTTAGGATCAGCCTGCATAGCCGGAGTACAGATTTTTTGCAGTTTTCACCCACTACACTTCACAGCTGTACAAGTTGATACCCCCTCTAGCGTATACTCAACCTATCGTTGAAGTGAGTGAGTTTCGTCTACATATTTTTTGTATGATCCATAAATGTCAGAAACTTCAACGAGATCAGTGACATGTTTACACTTTGATTGCATTGGCCATATCATCAATCGACTGATTGAGCCATTTTTTTGTATAACAAATCTAAGTAAATAATTTTACGCGGCAATATTTATCCAGTATTGTACCAAATGTCAATAAAAAACGGCAGAAAAAATTTGCTATATTTGCCCCCAAAACAATAAGTGTAGAAAAGCAGCAAAAGTAAACATTATAACTACCTACTGCATGCATACATGCATACATACATACATACATGCATACATTCACATAAATATACATACATATAAATAAATATACAATAACAAAGCAAACACTGGTCAGCGCAAAAAAAGTTCACTATCTCCATTTAATTTTTTTGTTTTCTAGTTTTTTTCTTTTGTAAGGGGAATGGCACCGGAACCACTGTGGAATACATGCCAACGGGTGTATATATGTATGTATGCGTGTGTGTGTGTAGGTTGCTTGCGTGATTTGCACTCGCTGTCCATTACTGGTGATGACACATGACCGCCGGTGCTTGCTGCCGTTTCGCTTACTTGTTTGCTGTTGTTATTCATGTTTTTTCTTGCGGTTCCCATCGGCCAGTGGCAGGCACACAATGCCTTCGACGAAAAACCAGTAGCGTTGACTAAGAACTGATAAGCGTGCGCGCCCATGTTGCCAAATACCAACAACAACAACAACAACAACAACAACAAATATATTAGCAGTAGCAATGACAGGCGTGTACTGGAAAAAAGCAAACAAACATAAAATTTTGCCAATTTGCTTTGGTGGACGTCGCACAAAAAAAAGCTTATAACTAAAATGAAATTAAAATAAAATAAATATTGATGATGCGGCAAATAAAGCTTAATAATTGGACATATGTATACGAATACGAACAAATACATAAATTATCCATGTCAAGCACTTTGATTGATTGCTGCCGCCTATTTCTTGTGCTAACTCTGCTTTCCCCAATAAACATTTAAATTTTGATCCCCACTCGAGACTGAATTGAAAATTAAAAGTGCTTCGATTTTCTTGAACAAAAAAATGACAAGTCATTAAATGGCAACATTATGAAAATGCTCTGCAAAAATGTTGCATATTTCGTATGGGAAAAGCACAAGAAAAATTGAAACTTCGTTCAGTAGAACGATTTGTATCCTTTTTTCCTAGCAATTAAAGTCCTCAAGCACTGCACTATGGAGAATATGCGATGGGAGTCTTCTTTGACATATCTGGAGCGTTTAACAATGTGTCTGTGGAAGCTTTGATAGCGGGGGCCTGGTTCCAATTGGTATGGAACCTGCTATCCAACATTGGATCGGCAGCCTATTAAACTGTTGGATAGTGATGGGCGAATGGAGGTCCAGCACAATCTCGAAAAAAGCACAAACTGAGCAACTCCACAGATCGGAGTACTCTTCCCTCTTCTATGCAACCGCGTGATAAATAAGATTCCCATCAAACTTGGGAATACAAGTAGCAGACCGAAACTGACGCCAAATGCTGACGACTTGGCTGTTATCGTCTCAGTTAGTTGTCCACAAACGATGAGTGAAATACTCACAAGGGCGCTTAGCGAGATTTGCAGGTGGACGGAATTGCTCGGACTAGAAGTAAATCCAGGTAAGGCAGACTGAGTACTCTTTGCAAGGAAGTATAAGATTCCAAACTGGTCACCTTCGAGGTTTGCTGGAGCTGAATTGACACCAAAAAGATCGACTAAATACCGGTTCTAAACCATTCTGCGCCAGTCTGGTTGCCTGGAACCAGTGATTCGCAGTGGTTGAAGCTACAGACCTGCCAAAACACTGCCATAAGCACCGCGACAGGATGTCTTTTGATGTCGCCAATACAACATCTACATGACGAAGCCCATATGCATGACGAGGCCCATATACTACTTGTGAAGGAGCACAATAAACTACTCAGCAAACAGTTTCTGCTTGGGTGTTACCGCAGATCTCACCCACTAAGACACCTGCTTGAGCCTAGCGACCTCCCAGGCACGTCAGGAGACACCTTTTAAACTACGCCGACGAGATCCATGACAAAACTGACAGAAATTTAGTGGACCAGACCATGTTTAGACTAACAATAAATTCATCGGGAGACCAACACCACCTTCTTAAGCTCCCGACCATCGAATGCCGTAATCGGAGTCCAAACACAATCCATTGCAAACGAAGAGTTCCAACTTCCCCGGGAGATCCGCGTAACACTGGCACAATTACGTTCTGGGTACTGTAGCAGTTAAACTTCTTCTTATTCAGAATCGACACGGACATACTAAACATATGCCCCTTCTCACATGCCCATCAAAACCCACTCATCTAACACCCCTCTCCCTCTGGACCCAACCTGTCGAAACAGCATGTTTCCTGGGCCTATCTGTTGACGAGCTAGACGAAGACGACCAGTGTTGTAACACTACACTGACAGGGCTTGTATTGTTGCTACAACAACAACAACTAAATACCAAGGTATTGTACTGAATAGCAAACTGTCATGGCGACTAAATGTGGAACCATCTCAACTCTGTTAGTAGTAAGAAACTGTGTCTAAAGATCTGCTCTAAGACTGAAAATGTCAGAACAATTCTTATAGAGACTTTCTGGTCACATCAAAATTGTGGATTCAAGCGAAAGGTCAGACTACGTACCTCCACAAGTTAAATAGCATCAGTATATACCAAAATGGATGGCAGAAAGGCTTAGAATCCGCAAACCATTCAACCAATTTCTTAAAAGATGGACCCATAATGGAGGATGGAGTAGAAGCGGCTGTCTTTTCTCTGCAAATTGATCTCCAAAAGTCTTTCAGACTGCAATCTATGCCGCAACAAAAGTAGCTGAATTAACTCTGGAATTAATTCTTCTTAATGCTCAAGCGACTTTTAAAGCAATTGTGGCTCCTTGGACCAGCTCGGAATGAGTTCAACAAAGCATATCCAAAATGGATGAGCTCTACGGAAATGGGCAGGTCACTATTTACTGGATACCAGAACATAAAGAAGAAGAAAATGAGAAAGCCGATCAGCTCGCTAAGGCAGGTATTCGCTTCCCGAGACGGAGCACTGCAGACATATACCCATCACTCTTCTTTCTGAAAACAGCACTGAATGAGAAACTAGCTTTGGAATCGCAGTCGATATGAGAACACTGAACCTAGTACAAAATTTTCATAATTATTCTAAGGACTTGGAATACGAAAACTACAAACTTTATTTTATAACTGTCTAGGAAAGGCTGCAAAATATTGGTTGAAGTACTGACGGGGCACTGCCTCACCGCACAATACGCAGCCAAAATGGGATTAGTCCAGAGCGATGCGTGTAACACAGGCAACGTAGTGAATGCTAGGGGTACTTTGGAACACCTACTTTGCCACTGCGCGGCTTCTTATACAGGGTTTGATTGAAAAGTAATGAGCCTTCCCGCGCGGAGCGTATGCCAAGCGATCAACCAAATCGGCCTTCCACTAGAAACCGGTCTCAGTTCGCTGGCAACAGCGGTGCAGTCAACATCGCTCTGCGCGTGAAAGCTGTTTTAAAAGTGTGTTAGGATTTTGCAGTGGCGAAAATGCAGCGATCGTTGGAGCAACGTTACTCGATCAAATTTTGTGTAAAGCTAAACAAAACGAGTACCGAAACCATTGGGCTACTTAAGGAGGCTTACGGGGACCAATCCCTGTCCAGTCCCCAGGTAAAACGGTGGCTCAAGTCGTTCAAGGAAGGCCGGGAGGACGTCGAAGACGAACAGTGATCTGGAAGGCCTTCGACGACGCATACCGCCTTCCTCTGCACCTCTGCATTGGCCAAGATGGGGGTTCCGGTGCTTCCCCACCCTCCCTACCGCCCAGACCTGTCCCCTCCGGACTTCTTCTTGTTCCCGCCCCTGAAAAGAAAGCTGAAGGGGAGGCATTTCGACTCCATCGAGGCGATCCAAAAAACTGTGACAGCCAAATTGATCGCGATTCCGGCGGATGAGTTTAAAAAATGTTTCCTGCAGTGGAAGGACCGCTACCAGCGGTGTATTGACGCTCAAAGGTCCAATTTTCAAGAATATTAGTTGTATAAGCCAAAAGGTTTAATAAAACTGCTTAAAAAAATAAGGCTCATTACTTTTCAATCAAACCCTGTAGGACTCGACAAATGTGCCCAGGACCAACATGTTTTTCATCCTTGAAGGATATTGCCGAAAAAAGGCTGAGCGGCTAATTAAAACTCGCGAAGCCGCGCATTAAGAATTACACAAAATAATATTTTTGACTCCAGATACATAGCACTGGTAACACAATGGATCCTAAAGGTCCAAGGGAGGTATGCAAAAAAGCCGCCATAGCCGTTGAAAATCTGGGTTAGATGGAAATCTATTTCGCAGATAATTCGACCTGCCCTGAATGCTACAGCGAGAATGAAAAAGCACGTGACTTTTCACTGCGCTAGATTTTACGAAGAGCGCTCCGAGCTCGCAATTGCCCTAGGCGTCGTCCCCACGCCAGATAACCTGGTAAAGCAAATGCTGAACTAAAAAGAGAAATGGGAAGCAGTAAAAAAGTTTGCAGCAACGATTGTAATAAAACTCTCCGAAACATAGAGTAGGAGCGCAAAGGTGAAGCAAGGCGAATGCGACCGAGCTAGAACATCCAACAGATGTGCCATCCAAAGATGCCATATTGAAGCACATCTCCTGTGGGTGTGACTGTATTTACGAACAGACGACAAGCACGAACGCCTGAGGTAAGCCTCAAGACAAACCCAAAGAGACGATTAGTCGATATCGAGCAACAGCATGGAAACTTTTCGATGCTTCATTGGTCACAAAGTGGTAATGGAGGCTATTGATAGCGTATAACACGCAACTAGGAGAGGAACCTGAACGCAGGTACCTGGTGTGTTTAAAAAGCACAAGCGCGACTCCAGCTTGATGAAATGCTTTTAGCAGCCCACGAGTGGAATCAGCCCAGAGAGAGAAATGTTATAGTGGTTAGTGGGAGCCGAGAGGGAGGAATGTTATAGTGGCTAGTGGGAGCCACATACCCACATAGCACTGGTGTGACGGCAACTTTGTTGATGTTTCTGACCTTTTCGATTTTAAACTCCTTTGAAGAAACTAAAAAAGGAGGTCTATGTGAGATCTTTTTACAGATCAGCCGGCACTTCCTAACCTAACGTAGCATAAAACTTGTTGTGTTTTCTAATGACAAATCGAATTTTCGAGTTGTATCAAGGACATGAACTATTTAAGACATTTACAGACCAAGCCGACAGATAATTTTGTTTTAAGAGGAGTTTTTTTTTCACTGCATAAATACAGTCGGAGGTTTGCCACTCTCTGCCGAGGGGCGACCACTATTAGAACTAAAACTTTTTCTATCATTTTGCTATTTCAAACACGGAGATTTGAATCTGTGCACTTCCGAATGGTAGCCACACACCAACTCATTCGGCTGCGGCGGCCACCTCAACTTTAGTATTGAACATTTTTCCAAGGCTGCTCGTTAGGTTTTTTCACAGTCTTGTTCTTCTTTTCAATTTTTTCCACTTGAGTGTTTTGCTAATTTTCTCCTCTTCAACTTTGTTATTTTATTTATACTTTTATTTTACAACAATGATTATATCATTGATGTTTTTCCATCACAACAACATCCATACTGACATGTAGGCATGTTAATATGTATGTATGTATGTATGTATGTATGTACGTATGTATGTATGTTTTCAGACTCTTAAAAATCAACAAAAAATAATTCATAAAAATTTATTGTTAAAAGCGACAATCATGAAGAACCACCAACGCACAGTGGGAGCGCGTCTTTTAAATTCTGAAAAAATCACAAATAATAAAGATTTAATTCGGATATTTGGTATCTTATTAAAGATTTTTTTTTCTTTTTTTTTTGGTATGTATATGCACCAGTGGTCAGCTAATTAGAAACGCGATACCAGTTTTTACTACTTTTCCGAAGATTTTATTTGATTTTATTTACTTCTTCTCCACATAAAAAAAGCTGTCGTACTTTCGTTATATGGAGAAAATGCCCAACATCGTCAGCGCGAAAAATTATCAAAAATCAACGAGAATTTTGCGCCACTTCAAACTTAGACTTTATGATACAAAAATTTCATGAACTATAAAACTGCGTACCCAATTTTTGTTTTTGAATTCTGATTAAACAGTTTGAAGGCATCGTATGGAGCAGAAGCTACGACGATGACAACATTCGGTGAGGCGCCCTTGCAGTGTTTGAGAGAAAGATTCTGCGGAAGATTTTTGGACTTTTTCCCATGCTGGCGACGGCGAGTATCGTAGGCTATAGAGCAATGAGCTGTATGAGCTTTACGACGACATAGACATAGCGCAGCGAATAAAGATCCAGCTATTTTTCAGGCTTCGACAAATTCTATTATTCGGAAGTTATGAAGAAAATAAAAACACGAAGTGTATGAGCCTAAAAGGAGACTATATAAAAAATAAAAATCGAAAAATAAAAAAGGTTCAACCCAAATAATTAAGAGTTTTTTTGATTATTAAATATTTATAATTTTATTATTTTTACGCGCACTTCTCAAACGACCCTCGTATGTAGGTATATGCTTGCATGCGTTTCGCCCGATGAGGAATAGCTAATGTTGCTGTGGAGGCTGTACCTACAAGAAATTGCTAATTTTTTGTTCGTCTACGCGGAACGAGTTGCCAGTCAGCGCTCAGCGCAGCTCCAATAGCAGGCGCAGTGACACACAAACAAACAATCGCTGAAATTGTGCTGTTGTTATTGTTGTTGGGCTCATGAGTCAGAGCTGCGACTGGAATTATGGCTGACGGTACGGCGACAGTTGTTAGTGTTTGTTTATTTTTTTCATTTTGTGATGGTTTTTTTGGTTCGTTTTTTTTTTGTTTTATTTGTTTTAGAATTTTTTTTTTTTGTGGTTTTTTTTATTTTTTATATTTGTTTTTTATTTATTGTTTTTTTTTTTAATTTTATTATTCTATTATGTCGTTTTGAGTTTATTAATTTTTCATTTTATTTATTTCTATTTTCGTTCACTGATCAATTCCTCATGCTTTTTGTTGTTGTTATGGTTGTTGCTGCTGCTCTTTATTTAAAATGTTGCCATTTTTATTACTATAACATTACATTTATGCGCTCTTCGTGTTACTTTTTTTACTTCTCTCTATTTTATTTCAAACACACACTCATACGCAAAATATTTATTCATTCTTCGCCTACAAATCATAACCACTTGGCACCGCTCGCCAAGCACTTTTGTTGCTGTTAGTCTCTGTTAGTTTCTGTTAATTGGCAGCCACACAGAAAGGCTGCTATCGATTGTTGGTGTTGGTGTGTTTATTTTTTGCTTTTTGCCAAACCAGAGCCGCTGCCCACTGCTGCTGTTTGGTGGTTTGGTTGCTTGGCGTGCGCTGTCGCCTATGGTCATCAAGCTGCCTGTCCAAACGTGACGTCAATGCAGTGAAAATCTGAATGGGCAATTTTTGTTGTGGATAAAGCATCCGCATGGGGAAACATGGGGAATGATAGTGAGGTTGTATGCATAGTTAAGTGCATGTGAAAGGGATTCAGGAAATATTAGCGGATATTAATTTTTTTCGCTTTTTTTGTTTTTGAAAAACAGGCCGCTTAGCGTTTGATCGTTGAGGTTCTAAAGAATCTTATAAGGCTGTGCCTCATCTTTTTTTTTTTTATTTGTACTCGCAATTTTATTTTGAGTTAAACCTGAAGGAGATTGGCCTCTGAAGGCAACTTCCTGTGGGACATAGTAGCATCTTGAAGCAGATCTCTCCTTCCTTCTCTGTACTTCGCACTGATCTCTCCATCCGCAAACTGGGTTTTGAGGGTTGTGCTAGGACTATATTTCCGAGCAGGCAAGATTGGAAGGAGGGAAGAGTCGCCACGGATATAAGTAC
Organism: Anastrepha obliqua; assembly: GCF_027943255.1. Classification (NCBI taxonomy): domain Eukaryota; kingdom Metazoa; phylum Arthropoda; class Insecta; order Diptera; family Tephritidae; genus Anastrepha; species Anastrepha obliqua. Next base: position 23,095,719 of record NC_072893.1, on the reverse strand, counting down.
CTCTATTTTCACTGACGGATCCAAGATGGAATCTGGAGTGGGAGCGGCGGTTTTCTCTAAATCAGCCAATATTTCGGTCTCCTTTTAACTGCCGGAAAGGAGCAGCATTTTTCAAGCAGAGGTCTTCGAGCTTTTGGAAGCATTCAAAATGCTTCGGGATCGCTGTTGGGAGGGAGGCATTAATATTTTTTCCGATAGTCAAGCTGCGATCAGGGCCCTGTCGTCGCCGTATTGCAGCTCTCTTCTGGTAAACTCCTGTAAAGAGGAACTCAAACGTCTCGAACGTGCAGGAAACATGTCCTTTATCTGAGTTCCTGGGCCTAGGAATATAGAGGGAAATAAAATTGCCGATGAGCTTGCCAGGAAGGGGTCGCCAGAATCGGTTTCAGTTGTCCCCTTCTCAGACATCGGTGTACGCTTGACCGTTGTTAAAGGAAAACTGCACAATTTCGTTCTACAAAAACAAACGAAAGGCAGATGAAGGTCTACCTCATCGTGTGCTATTTCAAAAGCACTATGACCTCAATACGATAGAAACAGAACGCTTAAGGTGATGGAAAACCCCCGCCATTCAATTTCCAAACTTATTCCGGTGTTCACTGGTCACTGGGTGATCGGTACTCAGGCGGAGAAGCTTGAAATTCCTTACAACCCCTATTGCAGAAGCTGTGGGGATCCTGCAGAGAAAGAGACTGTTGAGCACTTTCTCGGCAAATGTCCGGCTCTGGCGGCTAGGCGCTTGAGATTCCTTAGCGTGCCCTTTGGGGATGGCTTGAAGAAAGTCTCCAGTCTAGATCCCTTTTTTCTCCTCCACCACATCAACAGCATTGGATGGATGTAGATGGCGTTATTTAAGTGTTGGACACTCGGCCAATAAATTTGGTCTGGGTCCACCTAATCCTGTTGACTATTGAATGTTCGAAGAAACCATATTTTAATAGGTTACTTAGTACTAGAATTCCAGCTAGACTTGAGTGGGTTGACAATATACAACTTATGATTCTTTACTGATGGCTCAAAGCTAAGCGATAAAGTTGGTTTTGACGTCCACTGTAAGAAGCCAAAAGTAAACAATTCGACCCGTCTTTCTGTTCTCAGTGTAGCGCATTTCAGGCTGAAATTCTAGCCATTACTGAGGTAGCTGTCTGGTTAGGCAAACATGTGACTACCTTCAGAAAAATCTATATTTACGCCGATAACCAAGCGGCGATGAAATCTCTTTGTGAGACAGCCAGTAATTCCACCATTGCTTGCAAATGCTGGGCGTCTCTTAACTCAGTAACTTAATTTTCATTTGTTATGGATGCCAGGGCTTAGTGCCATACCAGGGAATTATAAGGCAGGCAAATTAGTAAGAGGGCGCACTACCACTCGCCTGCTCTCAAACTACAAGTCGCAAGTAGCTTTGTCACTTCAACCAACACGAACTGGGTTGGTAGTCTGACATGAAACGTAGCAAAAAAAATTTGGCCAATATGGAACGTCAGGCGCTCAAAGGCGCCACTTAATCGGTTGAGGAAAAACCTCTCTATGTTAGTTGTTTTGTTCACAAGCCCCGGTCTCCTAGGTCGACAAAGATGCTCAAAGATTGAACCTACGACACTTCGACTATTGCAGAAGCTGCAAGAATGAGGAGGAGGAAGAGTCTGTCAGCAATCTTCGCTCTCACTGCCACTACGTTTAGATGCTTTGGCTCAACGTTCGCGAATTATACTGATAGCTTTGGGGATATAGGTGTCAGCCCGATCAATGGGTTTGCATTTAAAACAAAATGGTTTAACGAGGAGTAGCAGCTAAGTTTCTACTGTGGTATCACAATGGATCGGCAACGTTCTGAAGGAGTTGTTCTAGAGGCCGACTGCCACTTCTACCTACCTACCTACCTAGCATAATGCTGCTGGAGTAAGCGACCTTGGTTGAATATAAATCCGAGTCGTTCCGGTTAACAAAAGCTTTTTCGTCAGAAAAAATCCATAACATCTCAGGTCTGTCAGTATGATTAATTTTATTTAGAAGGCTTTTTGATCGAATAAATCGCTGTTCGCGTGTTTGATCCGCATAAAGAACCGGAGATCTTAATGGACAACTCGACGGATAAGACCCTCAGAAACATTAAACTCCCGGTGTGATTTTCACATACAGCGAAGATAACTGGATGTCTTTTCATTTCTTGAGTAAAGTTGTATTCCTGCATCCATGACTTATCTAAAAAAGAGCAAAAAGAAAAGGAATGATTTCGGGAAATTAGATATCAAGTTATAAATCAAGGAACTTTGATTATTGTTTATACTGCATAAATTCGGAGAAATTTCAAAAATTCCAACTCCTTAATCAGAATCTTTAGAAAGCTACCCAGAAGCTTAGTTTTATAGCCCATTATACCTATTCTAGTATAATAAAATTTAGGTTGAAAAAAAGCTTAAATTTCACGTTGATTTTTGGCATTTTTTCGGAAGTACTTTGTGATATTTAGGGTGGGTGTCATATGCAGATGAAATTGGTTGGAGTTTCCAAAGATTGTTTGACGATGAATAGCTAAAGCAGCGCACTTCATTAAAAAGTGTTCAACATCAAGTTGCTGATGAATGCATAGCTGCTTAATTGAATTGTATCCATGCATTGCTCGCTTGTAGCAAAATTCTTTACTTCATAAGGTATTTAAGGAAACGAGCAGTTTGGTTTTCTCCATTTAGGTTTACGGCAAATCCAGCAATTCAAAATCAAAGTAAAGTAAACTTTGTGATATACTAAAAAGAATTTAACTAAATCATCATATTTCCATAGTCGTCAAACATTCGACATGCACTGTGCAACCAACCACCCATCCGGCAGTTCAGTATACACCAGTATAAATATTTTATATACTCGTACATACATAAATACCCCAATACCAACAAATCTCATATCTCTGCTACTTGCCAATTAACGATCATTGGTTATTCTCACCGCTCATCATTTCGGATAGGCGCGCTCTCTCTCTCACGAACTGTTTACCTGCACTTTGGTACACATTCTCTCGCCCAACTGTCTACGCTGTTAGCGCGCGCACATTCTTCGTGGCATTCCTCGTACACAACTAATCGGAAAAATATTCAAAATATTTCTGTCGTTAACAGCGCTCACAGCTCACAGCGCACCAGCGCTCTCTTGCGCTGCTAAAGCACACTGCTATTGCTACTCTTCTCACATATTCTACATTCCATGCATTGATGGAGCACAGCTGGTAGCAACTGGCTATATGACGAATCTACAATGTGCTCAACACTCATTCACTGGGAATGGCAAGCATCTCAAGAACTCCGAGTCTCCGCTGAAGTCTACAAAATTATGAAAATAAAAATAAAGAATAATAAAAATAAACAAAAAAATTAGCGCTCACAGTATGTGTACACGAGGAAGAGCAGACATTGGAACCCGTTCGGCCACTCCTTCACACCGCGACACCTGCGCGCGCTCAACCACCCTACGGTCGTGTGTGTGTGCGTGTGTGCGCGCGATCAAGAGACGCTACAGCGGCCCCAAACCATACTGCACCGCGTCGCTCCCTTTCTATTGATATGTTTGCATTTTCTTTTGTATTTTTTTTGTCGTTTTGGCTTGATACAAATATACCCCACTCGTTTGACTTCTTCCCGCGCTGTCTCCAACAGCCACTCGACGCGTTCTCTATCTGCTACACAGCGCTGTTTTGTGATGCTTGTTGTTTTCTGTTGGTTGTTTGTATAGTTGTGTGTTTTGTTGCTGTCTATCGTTGTCGTATCGTTGGAGCTACTGGCTATGTCTGGCTGGCTGGCTGTTCGTATGTGTTTTGGGCCCTAATCACCGCCGCTCGCTCAGCGTCGAGTTCAGTCTGTGAGTTTCTCTCGATTCTGCGCGTTGCGTACTCGGTTCGGTTCGGTTCGATACGATTTTTTTGCTCCGCTGCGCTTTGCAGAGTTGATGGTTTGATTTTTTGTTTAACTACAAAGTGTACAGAGTAATTTTTTCAGTGAATTTGTAATTCTTCCGCCTTGCGAGTTGAAACGTTTTCGGTATAAACAAATTGGAACGTTTCGGTTTTTAATTCTACGTTTGCCATAATTGAAAAATAGAAAAGAAGAAAAATCACGTTCGCATTAAACTGTGCGTAAAAAAATTACAAAAATAAAAATAAAAATTAAGGGAAAATTGTCGACACTCCCACAGAGTTTTCCCATTTTCGCGTTCCCGATTTGCACATCATTTGTAAAAGGGGAATTGTCGAAATCGCTTCTGCGTAAGTGTGAGTGAATTTGTGTATGTTTTTGTTATAAAAAATCCACTTTGCTATTAAGCAAAAAACACGTAAAAGCTATAAAAATCCATTGATCTGGGTTACACTACGAGTCCAGTCGCGAGGTGCGTCGCGGCGCAGCACACCAAACCAGACCAAACCCAAATCCCATTCGAACCCATTGGAAGTGATCGCTAAAACAAAAAAAAAAATTATCAGAAATCTGCTATTACTTCTTCGAAGAACGATCGCCAAACGCCAAACACCAAAAAGTTTCTCGTATCTCTTCGTTCGCCTTACAAGCTTACATTTGTACATACAGAAATATCTACTCCCATATCCATAGATATACTCACATACTTAAAGTTTAAAAGCGCGCTTGCATGCGTGCGTGCGTACGTTTGGGGTGCGCTGCTTCAACCGTTCTCTTTTACCGCCACACGCCCGCCCGCTCCAACAATTTGTACTCGTTCGTACCCACCTCAGTCAGCCCCCTCTCCTACTCGCTCCTACCACTTGGCACCATCGCTAATTTTATCGTTGCCATCGGCACGGTTTGACGTCGTTGTCGCTGATTCTAACCGAAGTAAACGACTATCGTAGCTGCGCAGTTTGCGTCGGCCAGCAACTATCACCAACAAATACCATCGCTATTGCAGCGGCACAGTAGTTGTCGTCGTCGGCGTCGACAATCGTTTGCGTTTACGTTCTAAAATATACAAAAAAAACAAAGTGTTTGTGGTGATCGGGTTCGGTCTCTGACTGGGACGGGTTCTTTCGTCGGCGACGTGCCAAAAACAAAAAACGAGTAATAAATGATGGTGTATGCATAAAATGATTGTATGTATGCAGCTACACATATGCACGTACAAATGTATACCTACATGTACTCAAATGTTGCTGTATAGAAAAGGTGTATAATATAATCACAGCATAGCGACAGTGAAAATGTGGAAATAATTAAAAATTTAGAAACATATTTAATAGGTATTGAAAATAATAAATGAATGATGTTAGAATATAAAAAAAAACAAAAACAAATACGTTCTAAATGGAAATGACGTAGCTTAAGTGGAAAATTATAATAATGAAAGAAAAAAATTATAGCGCCGTAAACGAAAAATTAAAAGTAATTGCAATGCAAATAGAAAATTTATTTAAATTAAACTACATGCATAAGACAGCATCGAAAAATAAAAAATAAATAAAATATGGAAAACGTAAAATAAAAAAAATTAAATAAATTAAATATAAAAAATAAAATAAAAAATTAAGTAATAAAATATAAAAAAATTAAATAAATAAAATATGAAAAAATAAGTGGAAAATTAGAATAAGGAAGCAAGAAAATTATAACGCCAAATCATGAATAATTGAAAGAAAACAAAATGAAAATAAAAAATAAAGTAAATTAAACAAAATGATAATAACATCGAAAAAATATAAAATAAATTGAAAAACAAATAAGAAATAAAAAACAAAAATAAATGAAATGCAAAAAAAAAAACAAATATAAAGATTAGTGATACATAAAAAAATTAAAAATAAATAAAATATAACAAAAAACAATAAAATAAAAAAAAGTTATATAAAAAAGATAAAAATATATAAAAAAATATAACATAAAAAATAAGTGAAAAAATATATGTATAATTATAACGCCAAACCATGGCAAATTAAAAGAAAACCAAATGTAAATAAAAATTTAATAAAAATAATCTAAATTATTAAAACATCAACAAAATATAAGATAAATAAAAAATTAAATAAATTAAATATAAAAAAATAAGTGGAAATTTTTAAATTAAACTATTAAATTGTAACGACAAACCACGAAAAATTAAAAGAAAACTTAAATAAATTAAATAAAATGAATATCGAAAAAATATAAAATCAATTACAAATAAAAAAAAATAAATAAAATATAAAAAATAAAAAATGAAATACAAAAATAAATGAAATGCAAAAAAATAAATATAAAAATAAGAGATAAATAAAAAAAATAAACCATAAATAAAATATGAAAAACAATTAAGTAAAAAAAATGAATAAATATATTATAAAAAATAAGTAAAAAATTATAATAATTAACCAAGAAAATAATAACTTCAAACTATGAAAAATTAAAAGAAAACAAAATGTAAATAAAAAGTTTAATTTAATTAAGCTAAATAATAATAACTGAGAAAAAATACAATAAACAATAAATATAAATAATAAAAAAAAAATATAAAAACATTAAATAAATATAAATTAAAAATAACATAAATAAAAACAGAAACATAAAAACATATAAAAAATAAAATATAAAACATTGAATAAAAAAATAAATATAACTTTTGAATAAAACTTAAAAAAATATACAAAAATAAATAATAAATAATAATAATATGTGAAAAATTATAATAAAACCAGAAAATAATAACGTTAAGCCCGAGAAAAAATATAAAATATATTAAAAAAAATTTAAAATACAAAAAATTAAATAAAAGAAAAATAAAACGATTCGATGCGAAAAAGACTTCCTTTTGAACCCGGAGAGCAGCATTTCACAATCGGTTTTTCAGTTCTCTTGCTGCCTTTCAGTCAATTCATGCGGCACTCATCTTCCGACCTTTAAAGTCATTCCCATGTCTTTCAAACGTTTGGAAATGGTTTTTTTGGGTCACTTCCAACTCTTCTTGCGTTTGACCATCATCTTCATCCAACAATGCTTGCAATTCGGCGTCCTCAAACTTTATCGGTGGCCGGCCACGGCCCGCGTTCTCCACGCTTCGGAATTTTGCAAACCACCTGAACCACTGTGCTCTACTTAGAGCATGTCCACCATAAGCTTTTGATGAGCTTGAGAAGCGTTTTTCTTCAATTGATAACAGAAAATCAACGATGTCCGCAAATCGTAGTTTGAAGGCACGAAATTCGACATTTTTAACAGCGACAAAAATGCTTTGTTGTATGAAAAGTAACAAACAATGAACTGAATATTGTTCACAGATGACAGACGAAAAAAACAAGACATTTGGGAAGGTTTAGAAAGACTCCTATCGACATCTATGGACGAATAGCTGAAAGTCTCATTTCATAGGTATCTGGTAAATAAAAAATAAAATATATAAAAACAATTAATTATAAAAATATATAAAAAATATATGAAAAAATAAAATATAAAACAAAAACATAAAATATAAAAACATAAATAAAAAAACTATAAAAAAATTAAATATATAAAAAATTAAATACATATATAAATACAATTAAATATAAAAACATATAAAAAATATATATTTTATATAAAAAAATTAATCAAATATAAAAACATAAACTAAAAAAAAATATATAGGTACTTTTTTTTAAAGAAAACATAAAAAAGACAAAAAAAAAAATAAAAAATAATAGAATAAAATAGATTATTAGAATATGAATAAGAAATTAAATGTATTAAAAAAAATTAAATATAAAAATGTATTAAAAAATATATAAAAATATAAAATATAAAAAATAAAATATAAAAATTTAAATTAAAAAAAAAATAAATAAAATTTTTTATTTTAAATAACACTTAAAAAAAGAAAAAAATAGGAAAAAAACTAAATAAAATATATTATATATAGAAAAAATATAAAAAATATTGAAAAAAATAAGATATTATTAATTACATATAAAAAATCATTAAAAAAAAACAACAAATAAATAAAAAGTAAAATATATAAAAAAATTAAATATAAAAATGTATAAACATATATATAAAAAAATATAATATAAAACATAAAATATAAAAGCATAAATTAAAAAAAATAATGTATAAAATTTTTCATTTTAAATGACACTTAAAAAAAGAAACAAATAGGAAAAAACTAAATAAAATATATATAAAAGTATGTAAAAAATTAAAAAAATAAGAAATTAATCACATATAAAAAAATCCTTAAAAGAAAAACAAATAAATAAAAAATAAAACATTAAATATAAAAATATATAAAAAAATTAAATATAAATTGTTTTATTTTAAATAAGACTTAAAAAAAGAAAAAAATATATATGTACATATAAAAAAATATTAAAAACAAAACAAATAAATAAAAAATAATAAAGATAATAAAGATAATGGTAACAAAACTAAATCAAGTAAATTTATTAAAAAAATGCGTTGTCTTTTCGTATTATAATAAAAAGTTTCAATAAATGCATCAGAACTTTCATAATAAAATTTCCAAGGAGCGAATTCTGTTGCTTTTCTTAAGTTGATTCCAAAGTTTTGTGCAAAGTTATTTAAAGACCTCGTAAATATTTTATTTTTTTTTTATTTTATTTTTTAGTACAAACTAGTCTTTAAATAAATATGAAAATACTGTATGCAAATTACAAAACCATAAAACCCAAAAAAAAAAACACACAGTAAAATACTGACGGAATAGTTGGTTAATTCACGTTAAAAAACTGAAAAAAATGAATTTATTTAAAAAAGCATTTATCAAATTCATAAATTTTATAGTTATGTAAAAATAATAACGAAGCGAATAAATTTATATTATTTTATATTATATCAAAATAAATATAAAAATAATAAAAAAATATATTATAACAAATGATAAATAAATAAAAAATGATAATAACTTAAATAACTTAAATTTAAAAGCATTTAAATACAAACGGCTGCACTTCCAAACTAAATTAAATTTAAAAAAATGTTTCTTTATTCAATTTTTATTCTAACAACTTAACGCTTCTGCTTTCAGAAAATACTAGCGCGACGTGATAAATTTCACAAAAGCAAAGTGGTTTACTGCTACCAAATAACTTTTTGGAAAAATAATATTTAATACCAAAAAAAGTGCTGCCATATTCCAAAAATTTATCTCCGCAATATGCGAAATTCCCAAAAAGTGCCAAGTGTTAATCAGTGATTGTACGTATTAGAAAACAAATAAACAACAACAACAAACAACTATTTATTTACATAAATACTTAATATAAGGGAAATACAACAAAAAATGCAAAGAGCACAAAATTAACCTAAATAAGAAAATTATACAACAAAATAATTAAATCAGCAATAAAATCCAAAAATTGCAGTAAAACAAATTGCAAATCTGTCTGCGAGCCCCAAAAACGAAAAACAAAATCGCAAACCAAAAAAGTAAAAGTAAAAGCTCCTTAAAACAAAAATAAAAAAACAAAAAAAAAGCACCCGGCCACCTTTCTACCTGTCCGATTTGCAATAAATTTATTTGTTTTTTTTTTCCTGTTCACCGCTTGATATAAACTGGCTGCATGAAAAACATAACCAGCTCCGGCACTTGTGGCAGTGGCCTGCTGCAGTTGCAAAACAATCTCAGCAACTCAGCTACCAATACATCGACAATCGTCGGCAGCGGCGGCAGTATTGTCGACGACGAAGACGCCATCCTGCACGAATCAAAACAAAAAGGTTTGTTGTTTTCATTTCGTTGCCTTTCTTGGCTCTATCTTCTATCTGATTTAACCAATATGCTCTCTCTCATGTAGCCATGTATGTATGTATGTATGCGTGTGTGTATGGGTGTGGGGATATGAATCGAGTCAACTGTTTTCTACGAAATGTTTTTGCTGGCGCATTGACTATTGATTCATCTACGTGCAACAAAACGACTTCCACACAGCGACACAATCCGGTCAGCGCTCAGCCATCCTTCCACTTAACTCTATTTTGCCACCACTCCGCCGCCTTAGTCCCATGCTACGTTGTATGTCCGTTGGTCTGCCATCATGTCTCACTATGCATTTTCTTCTATTTGTTTACTCGTCTGGTTGTTGCTGCATTGCCTATTTTTCTCTTGCCACTTTGTGCAATTAACCTGGTCCGCCTGATTTCCACGTTTCTCACTATGGTATCGGCCGATAAGTATCCATCCTGTGCGCGCCCACAGTGTGTTCTGCATCCGCTACGTCGCCTCGCACAGAGATCTCCATAAATTTCGCCTTTTTCGCCACGTATCGATGGTAACTTTGCCATTTTTATGGCGTGAGTACAAGCACCGCACACGGGCAAGGCGGAGACTTCCAAGAAGTTCCTGTGTATGGCGGTTACAGCTTGGCTTACTGGTTGTTTGCGACATTTATTAGTTTCAGTGATCAACTAGTAATTTCCTACCAGCTGGTGATGTTTACACTGAAGTATGGGGGTATCTGGTGAGAGCGGGTCGGAATTGAAATGATACAAAACAAGCTGTGTGTGGTACTAATGGAATTAGTTGATTAATTTTTCTTATTTGAAAGCCCTTGTCTGGCATTATGCATGGAATACGACATCGTTCAAAAGCCCGATGTACAGAAAGCAGAGGTGTGGCCAACATCAGACCGTTAACCGATGAATTTGAAGGAATCAGCTGATTGGCTGACGTAACCGGAGTCATAACAGCTGTTTGCTAACGAAAATACTGTGATTGTGTTGGTATATACGAAAAAATTAACACAGCTTACGCTCATATTGCTTTGCTGCTTTCTGAACAACGACTGATTGGCTGAGTGTGTGAATACGTGGGAAATGAGCGGCACAACTCTGCTGCCGAGTCGCCGGTGACGGGGCAGCCAAAGTCATTCTCACAATTTTGTTTCGAATGGCCAAACCTGACAATTTATCATCCATGGACTTGTTCATTGCTTTCAATACGAGAATGAAAACAAATGCCCAATTATTACGTCAGCAAATCAGCTGATTCTGCCAAACTGATAATAATGGTTCGGAATAACGATTCGTGAGCATCGCCACCTCCTGTGTTCTCTCCACTGAGGACATGTGGAAAAAAGTGCAGAAGGTGTGGCCGCCAATGTCAGACCATTAACTGGCTCTCAGCGAATTTGAAAGAATCAGTTGATTGGCTGACGTAAAGGGGTCATGACAGCGCTTTGTTTACGAAAAAACTGATAAAACAGCCATTGACTTCGTTGCCGTTTGAGCGACGACTCATTGGACGAGTGAGTGAATACATGTGAAATTAGCGGGCAGAATTCTGCTGCCGAATATCCAGCAATCTAGCATCCTTGCGCTGGGAGTTATAGCTGTGGTTAAGCTGATTACGATCTCTGATTACTCTCTTTAATGTCAAGCGGATATAATCAGTTAGCGTTACGGTTGTCATCACAGTACCTCATCCAAGCTCAGTTCCCTTATTAAACTTAAGATAGAGCTGTGTTGGGCTGGGCGTATACTCGTATGTTTTTCGTCTGGCTGGAATTGGCTGAGCTGTCTCAATCTTCTCTGCGCTAGAGCGCTACATTCAAGGAGAAGGTATATTGAAATCTCCGGGGACTAATCGCAGAAACGATAAGAGTCAGCGAGCCATACACCAATTCCGTGCAGATGACTGCGCAATCTGCAATGGCTTGCTAGAATCCCAGTGAGCATTCTCAGTTTAGCCTTACGAAGGGTTATAAATTACCTAAACCTCTGTTGATTGTACCTCTCAGTAAGAACATCGCCTGGCGTAGCTCCATAATTTAGTGCCAGCTAACATCTCTTAGTCATAACTGGCTTTTGGTCTATCGGAGAACAAGCAGCAAAACTGTCACAGTTGTAAACAACCGGAGAAAAAGGAAACAATCTTCCATTCCCCTGTGAATGCCCTTGCCCTATGGAAGGATAGACGGTTAACCCTGGGGCAACCGCTGTCGAACAACAGTCTAATAATAAGGTTCTTAAACCGCACAGACTGGATACAGTCGTGCTGTAAATTACTGTTAAACAAGTTGGTAACGAGGATGTGGCAACAAAATGGATTCTAGACGAATCACTACTTTAACCAACCAAACATCTCTTAGTCTTATCTCTTCACTTCTTAGGTTCTCCTTCTTCTTAGGTTTCCTCTCATAGCAAGAAAAAGCTCCGCTACTTGGTTCCCCATCTTATATAAGTATGACCCATCGCCTTCTACTTTCCAAACGGATGTCAACGTTATGACCCAAACTAGCTGAGCATTAAGATCTGCTATTGTTATGATCTCCGAAAGTCAAAGATCTAGCAACTTTGAAGCCGACTTCAAAACATCGTATATTTTATTGAGTATTTTCGAGTTGAGCAGGTACCGAGATTTGACCATTTTGAGCATAGCACAACATGTAGAAGATCTCTACATGTCTCAAGTCCTTAGCGTGACTAGCCAATTTCTTCGCCCCCTGATCTTACCAACGCAGAGGAGACCTCTCTCTACCTCTCTGCTACCATCAGCTGGTGCAGCATTAAATACTTTCAGAGCCGGAGCGTTTGTATCCTTTCGGACGACATGACCCAGCCTAAGTAGCCGCTGGATCTTTATTTGCTGCGCTATGTCTATGTCGTCATAAAGCTCATACAGCTCATTGTTTCATTGCTTACGATAATCGCCATCGCTAACGTGCGCAGAATCTTTCTCTCAAACACTCTAAGCGACGCCTTATCGGATATTGTCTTCGTTCAAGCTTCTACGCCATACGTTACGACGGGCATGATGAGAGCCTTGTAGAGTGTTAATTTTGTTCGTTGGGAGAGGACTTTACTACTCAATTACCTACTTAGTCCAAAGTAGCACTTGTTGGCAAAAGAATAACTCTTTCGGGAATATCCCTTTGGATTTCAGGGCTGACATTGTTATCGGTGTTACTGCAGGTTCTTAAATGAACGAAGTCTTTTAAAACCTCGAAATCATAACTGTCAACAGTGACGTTGTTGCCGATACGCGAGTGCGCCGACTGTTTGTTTGATGACAGGAGGTACCCCGTTTTGTCCTCGTCTGTTGGTGAACCCATTCGCTTTGCTTCTTTATCCAGTTTGTACAAGGCAGAACTAACAGCGCGGTTGTTAGGCCGATGATTTCGATATCATCGACATACGCCCATGGCTAAATATAGTAAATCCAGTCGTTCAGACAACGTAGAACTGACTCACGTGGGAACGATCGTCTGCTGTTCGTCTTCTTCGCCTTGACAACTACTACAAAACTCAGTAGTATCTGGTAATTTTAAAGCCAATGGCGGTCTCATAAGAACCAGCACCTGCTACCTTAATGGGAGTACCTCCATGCAGTTGTACACATGTGTGTGTGTATGTGTATATGCATATATTAGGAATATGCGAGTGGCTTGCTTGCGTCTCATCGGGTAACAAGTCAGTTGCGATTCGCTGGTGGCTGTGCTTAAGTGAAAAGTCGAATAAATCAGTTATTTTCGTATAGGTTTTTGTTTTTTTATCACAACTCCGCATACGTTAGTGTGTGGAGTGGGAATATCTTATTGAGTATATCTTGATGAACTATTATTGTGCACACATATACATACATACATACATATAAACTTCATAGCTACTCATATGGGCTATTTCACAAAAATCAACTTGACTCACCCGCAACCGCAGACCGATTACCATATTTCTGCAGGCAAATACAAATCATACAACTAGTTCACATACATACATACACAGCCACACATACATACATTTGTACATATGCATGTATGTATGTATGCATGTCGATTTTGCCTCTAAGACAATTTTACTGGCAAACAGTTTTATTGCCGTTTTTGTGTATTTCCTTATTTCTTTGCTTACATTTCTTTTCTTTTCTTTTGGCTCTTTCTATTTTTATTAACGCAGTCCTACGTTTTTCCCTGATTTTATCAGCATTTGGATTGAATGAATTAATAAGTTCAGAGTCGTTATGTTGCAGCCGGTTTGGGATACCAATAAGCCGCCTCTCTATACGTGTGCATGCGTATGTGTATGTATGTATGCGTGCATAAGTAGACATGGCTGTGGGCATGCACGTTCGTCATGGTTCCCTTTTGTTAGGCGCGCACACATTTTATTTATATGCCAAACAGGTAAACGCATGCGCGTGTATCTACGCATTTAACAGAAAATACACTCACATACACACAGGTGTGTGTGTGTGTGTGTGTTTAGTTATGGGCGCAGAAGCATATATGCATACAATACATGCATTCGAACATAGCCCGCCGTCAAAGCTACTAGTTTTGAACTACATTTTTTACCACCACTTTGCTTTGTAACTCAATTCTGCTACTTTTATTATTATCTTCTAACATGTCTTCTGTACTGTACTCCTCTAATGTTAGCGACGGCTACTTTTTACAAAGCAATGCCTTACGAAATGTCAAGTTTCAGTCTATGCAGCAGCATCATACCGTTTAACGAACTAGTGAGCCTCTGTATCAGCATAATTGCTGTTAACTGAGTAGTTCATAATTGATCCCGAATACACTAGTCCGATTTTCACTAGTTTTGGACCAGTTGGGAAAAGTGGAAAACATGTTTTGATCAAATTTTCAAAAATTTTTTTTCTGCGAATTAAAACATTACAAAAAAATTGTTTATTATATTTAGATTTATTTTTCGCTGCTCATGAAGTAGTTCATAATCAGCATACACTAGGCCGATTTGCACTAGTTTTGGACCAGTTGGAAAAAGTACAAAAAAAAATGTTGTAAGTAAATTTTCACGAATATTTTTTTTTATGAATTAAAACACTACAAAAAATTTTTTTATTACAGTTAAAATTATATTTCGCTGTTCATGAATTAGTTCGCAATCGACCTCGGATGCACTAGTCCGATTTTTACTAGTTTTCAACTAGTTGGGAAAAATACAAAAAAAATGTTTTAATCAAATTTTCAATAATATTTTTTTACGAATTAAAATATTACAAAAAATGGTTTATTATATTTAAATTTATTTTTTCGCTGTTAATAAAGTAGTTCATAATTGATCCCGTATACACTAGTCCGATTTGCACTAGTTTTTGATTAGTTGTGAAAAGACAAAAAAAATGCTTAAATCAAATTTTCCGGAATATTTTTTTACGAATTAAAACATTATACAAAATTTTTTTTGCATTTAAATTCATTTTTCGCTGTTCATGAATTAGTTCGTAATCGACCTCGGATGCATTAGTCCGATTTGCACTAGTTTTCGATTAGTTGGGAAAAAATACAAAAAATTTGTAATCCAATTTTCGAAAAAACATTTTTCGAATTATAACAATACAAAAAATTGTTTATTATATTCAAATTTATTTTTCGTTGTTCATGAAGTAGTTCGCCATCGACCCCGGATGCACTAGTCCGATTTGCACTTGTTGAGGAAAAAAAGAAAAAAAATTTAGATCAAACTTTTAAGAATATTTTTCTACGAACTAAAGCATTACACAAAATTTTTTCTTGTATATAAATTCATTTTTTGCTGTTAATGATGTAATTTACAATCGACTTCGCATACACTAGACCGATTTTCACTAGTTTTGGACTAGTTGCGAAAAGTACAAAAACAATTGTAAATTAAGCTTTCTAGAATATTTTTTTACGAACTAAAGTTTTATATTTTTCGCTGTTAATGAAGTAGTTCATAATCGGCACCGGATACACTAGTCTGATTTGCACTAGTTTTGGACTAGTTGGAAAAAGTACAAAAAATATATATAAATCAAATTTTCAAAAAAAATTGTTTACTAATTAAAATGTTCTAAAAAATCTTTAAGAATCGATTTATACATAAAATTATTTATTTTTTATTTATAAGATTGTATTTTTAAAAATTACTTATATCAAGAAATATCAATTTAATTTTTTTATGCGCCTCTATTTTTATTATCTTTTATTTGTATGCCTCGTTGTCTTATAGTTTATCTTTTAACTGTTTGCACGCGCAATCTTCGAAGTAATGATAAGCTGGATTTTTAAGGGGAACTACGCAAGAAATTCGCTACACCAACATCAGCATAACACGCATTCTTAACGTTTCAAGTATGTTTTTGCAAGAGCAGAATATTTTTTTTTTACATACACCTTCAGTTGCCCCTATTTCCACTAGTACATTTGTAGTCACTTCCGCACTAGTATGACTTCTTGCGTCAAATATCAGTTGATGTATTAGAATGTTGGCTGAGTAGTTTGGGTACCTATAGTTGAATATGCACAAAAATAAATACATATACATATGTAAAGGGTGTTTTTTTAGCTGCATGAGAACTATCGTTAGCGATAAATAGGGCTTGACAGCTGAGATTGGCAAACCAACTGTGTTGACATTTCTGTTCAATACGGCTTGGCAAGCCTTCATGCATCGTTAGACATAGATTGATTTGAGGTTTGAGGAGATTTACTTTATAACAAATTAATCTATTCGCGAAGTCATACAGCGAAGTGTTGAAGAAAAGGCCGAAATTTCGATTCGTCGTCGATCTCAACTTGTTGGCTTTTATTCCTCGATTACGTGGCAAGTTTTACGTAAGTATCTGGGCTTACGTGCCTATAAAATTCAGCCTGCGCAAATAATTGAAGCCAGAATTAGATTTAGATTTAGATTCAGATTTATTGGAAAAATTAGTCGAAAATTTGAGTGACCGAATGGGTCACGTTGATTAGATTTGATTACTTCGAGGTTGGCACTTTGACCTCATCTACTCTACTCATCACAGTACCTCATCTAGGCTCAGCCCCCTTATTAAACTCGAGATAGAGCTGTGTTGGACTGAGCATAGGTGCCTTTCTTACGACTGCAGTTGCTCGAGAAGTCTTAAACTTCTCCGCGCTATAGCATTGCTTTCAAGGAGAAGGTAAAGTGGTGGAGTCTCATGAGATTAGTCGAAGAAACGACAAGAATCAGAGGAGAATATTCCGATCCTCCGCAGATGACTACGCAGTCTGCAGTGGCCTGTTAGAATACCCGTGAGCATTCGCTGTTCATTCTTGGTGAGGGTTTTGAGTTTTTTGAACCTCTTTTGGTTGTACTCTCCCATGTGGGTCATACCATGGACCATGTAACTCTTAGCCATGACGGAGTTATACCAGATATCAAAGTCAAAAAATAAATGCCATGAAATTATCTACCAGATTTTAATATATAAAAAAAAATACATCCAACAATATTTCGGTGTTTTGCATTACCATTTGAAGTACTCAAGCTCTTCAAAAAGCACCCGATACATATTCACATATATACATAGGAACATTCGAGTTAAGTGTATGACGTTCGTACGGCAGGTTGTTGGATTATGTTACGGGTTACTCGTTTTTTTTTCTTCTCTTACTTTTTATTGTCTCTACTTTGTTGTCTTGTTGTGTGAACTTTTTCTTGCAAGCTGTTGCTTCTTTCTGACATGGTACTAAAAGTTACATACCCACACACATACATGCACAAATACACACGATCATACATGCCAGCCAGCACACATTCGCGCTTAAGCTCGACTGGAGCTCAGATTTGCTGGTCTGGCCTGTTCACCTTCTTTTGGCGGTTACGCGAGTCAGCACACCACTCTTGACTAGCTACAGCTACGCTTCAGTCTCAACCTCAGCCTCAGCCACAGCCTCAGCCACAGCCTCAGCCACAGCCTCAGCCTGAGCCTCAGTCTCAACCTCAGCCACAGCTTCAGCTTTGGCTCCAGCTGCTGTTTGTGTCTGCGCCCCCTCAGCGAGCTTAAATGCGCACTTGCGCTCTTTTGGTTAAAAAGATTTTTCGAAAATGTTTTTCTTTCGTATGATTTGACTTTACCTCTGTTCGATTTACTGCTGAGGTTTTCTTGTATATGAACCAAGCCGCCTCTCCACCCGCCCTCCTCCATTTTTGCCGACCAAACACTACTTGCGCTCGTGGCTGCGCCGTGGCCAAGAAGTTGTTCCACCAGTTTATATCTTCTTGTTTGCTCACTGCTTGTCTTGTAGTCTTTTGTTGTCTTGCCATGCGCAATTGTTGTTGTTTGTGTTTTGCCTCGTATTACTTCTGGTTGTTTACGACAAGTTTTTTTCTTCATACAAACACACATACATACATAGCTTGGCTAACTAGCTGACTGACTCCATACAACGCACACCTTCATTATTGCGTTGCGCTGCGTTGTGTTGCGTTGCGTCTCCACCACACGAGCTTAATTCTGTATTACGTCTGCTGGTTGTTGTTGTGTGTGGATCGTTGCTAAGCATTTAATATTTTGGATTTTTACTCACATATTTCACGTACATACATACAAACGCAGATCTTTGTTGAAGTGCTCGTTGTTTGACTGGTTTTCTGGCGGGCTGCCGGCGCTCCATGTTTGAGACTCAGCTTCGACCCGCATCGTCTGTGTGAGTCTGCGCATACGAATGTGATTTCTTAAGCTCGAACTGCATCACAAAGGGTTTTAGATTGAATGTGCCACTCTTGTCCCCAGGTGCTCATTGATACAATAGCTGCCCCATTTTTTTCAACATGAAATGTTTTCTTTTTATTTCTTTTAATTCACTGTTAGTTTTTTTATTATTTCCATATCTTATTTCTCTTATCCCATAATTTCCTTTTAATTTTCACGTCGCTGCTTGCCCTTTAACTGGCACTTGTTTCTGGCAGTTAATGCCAGATTTTCTATGTCACCATTTGCTTGCTTAACCCATTTTTGTGTTGTCCCAAGGTGTTCGAATCCGCTCCTTTCACTTGAATCCGGTTATGTAAATTCGTTCTGATTATTAATTAAAATGTTCATATAGTTGTTGAGTAAATGTTTTTCGGCCATAAAATGTCTACCTTTTGATTTTTCTTACTCCTTTTGATTGGATCACAAATTTTAATTAAATTCAGAAAAACCTCAGATTCTCTTATACACCGATGGTTTTCCACTGAAATATAGCCGCACTCAGTGTGGTGGCATAGATATTTGAGAGCAGGTGGCGTGAATACGAGATCAGAGTCTGCAGTGAAAGCTTGGCTGCCATAAGGGCACTGAAAAACGTACGCGGTGGTGTTGGTGGTGCTGGAGGTTTTACCTGAGTAACACAGCTTAGGCCCAATTAGCACAAAAGCTGCTATTTTCATACACCACCGCTTTTTATTAGTCAAAGAGGCGGGGAGGCAGATCTGTATGTGACCGCAGCGAGAGCAAAGCTGCGCTCATGGTTTTAGATAGCCCGCCAACCACTTCAAGGGTAGTTGAGTGCCGTAAATCCAGGCTGAACAATGTCGGTGGGTAACGAGAACTCCGACTCTTTAGCTGGGATATACTCTGAGGCCAACTTCTTTGGCCCGGAGCCAGCATACCCAGCATGTGGAGAGGAAAATGAGACGGCGGACCACTTTCTGTGCGTCTGCCCAGCCTTCGCTCGAATCAGGCTTGAGGTCTTTGGCACTGATGTGTTAAGAAGCGACCATCTTGGCTCCTTAGTACCACAAGATATACTCAAACTTCTTCGGAGGTCCGGTAGATTTAAAGAAAATCAAAACGGTGCAGCCCTAGCGGAAACAATGGACTTAGTGTTGTCTGAGATTTTAAAAATTTTGAGTGTTTTAAACATTTTTTTACCAAAAAAAATTTGATTTTTTCCTTGAAGGTGACACAAAATTAATTATCCAATTTTTTTAGCAACTTTTTTGCTAAAAAAAATTTATTATTTCTTTTTTCAAAGTGGTGCAAAATGTTGTTTTTAAAAATTAAAAAAAAAAAATGATTTTTGTTTCTTGGAGGTGGCTCAAAATTAACCATCCAATATTGTTGTTGAAAAAATTTGATGTTTTTTTGAAGGCGGCGCAAAATGAATCATCCAATTTTTTTCTTTAGCTACTTCTTTGCTAAAAAAATCGAATTATTTATTTCTTCAAGTCGGCGCAAAATTAATCCCCCAATTTTGTTTTTGAATAACTTTTTTGCTAAATAAAAAAATGATTTTAAGTGATGGAAATTTGAAGTTTATTCATTAAGTGGTTAAGGAAATTATGAGCGAAATTTTAAGTTTATTTATTAAAAAGGTTTAGGAAATTATGAGCGAAATTTCTGGTGTAAAAAATTTTAAGTAAAACAATTTTTTTTTTTAAGTCAAATGTTTTAAGTTAAATTTTTTTAAATTTATCATTATTATTATTTTTTTTTTATTTATTTTATTATTAATTTTTTTTTAATTTTAGTAAAATTGTTTTGATTTTAAAAAATATTTTTACATTTAATAAAATTTTTTAAATTTCAGTAAAATCTATTACCAACATTTTATTAACCTTAGTAATTTTTTTTTTATCTTAGTAAAGTTTTTTAATTTTACAAAATTTTTTTAATTTACAGAATTTTTTTTTATTTAATAAAATTTTCTTTATTTTATACAATTTTTTTTAATTTTAGTATTTTTTTCAATTTTATTAGTTTTTTATAATTTTAGTAAAATTCTATTACCTAAATTTCTTTAATCTTTTAAATTTTTTTAATTTTAGCCATTTTTTTTATTTTTGTAAATTGTTTTTAATTTCAGTACATTTTTTTTTTGATCCTAGTAAAATTCTATAAATTTTTTTTTATTTTAATTATAAAATTTTTTTAATTTTAGTAATTTTTTTAATCTTAGTACTTTTTTTAATTTTAGTAAGTTTTTTATCTTAAATCTTAGTAAATTTTTTTAATTTTATAATTTTTTTTATTTTTATAAATTTTTTTTAATTTTTTTAATCTTAGTATTTTTTTTACTTTTAGTAAGTTTTTTTCAATTTTATTCATTTTTTTTAATTTTAGTAAAATTCTATTACCTAAATTTGTTTAATCTTTTAAATTTTTTTAATATAATTTTAGTCATTTTTTTTTATTTTTGTAAATTGTTTTTAATTTCAGAACATTTTTTTTTTATCCTAGTAAAATTCTATAAATTTTTTTTTATTTTATAAAATTTTTTTAATTTTAGTAATTTTTTTAATCTTAGTACTTTTTTTTAATTTTAGTAAGTTTTTTTCAATTTTATTAACTTTTTTTAATTCTAGTATTTTTTTTAATTTTAGTAAGTTTTTTTCAATTTTATTCATTTTTTTTTAATTTTAGTAAAATTCTATTACCTAAATTTGTTTAATCTTTTAAATTTTTTTAATTTTAGTAAATTTGGTTTAATTTCAGTAAATTTTTTTTTATTTTAGTAAAATTCTATTACTACAATTTTTTTAATCTTAGTAAATTTTTTTAATTTGATAATTTTTTTTTTGATTGCAGTAATTTTTTTAATTTTATTAATTTTTTTTAATTTTCGTAAAATTTTTGAAGAACCCTTCTAAAACATCCGCCTCGAATTTCAATCAAAACTTTCTACCAAACGTCGTAAAATTAACTTTTGATTCAGTTCCATAAGGCCAGCCCACTTTTAAGGATAAAAGTATAAGTGTTTCTTGTTTTCCTGTTATTGCAGTGATTTCTTTTGTCGCATAATTGGCTTCTAATTAACACACTTCTTCATGTCCTTTAAATCTGTCCACTGCCTTTTGGGGGGACTCTTCACGTTTGCTGACTTTGAGCTCTATAGCTTTATTTGCCATCACTTGTTGTTGCAACCCAATTTTGTAATACCTCTGCGCTCAACTGCCACGTCAAAACGGCTTACGCCTTATGTCAATTTTCATTCCTTTTCTTCTTTCATTTATCAAGTTTTTGTTTGCCATTTCGTGTCTTTGCTCGCGCTCAACTGTTTTAGCTTCACTGTGCGTGACTTATTGGCACTTCCGGTTGTGAAGTGCTGCTTCTCAGCCAAGTCAGAGAGACGACTCTATACTGGCCTTCACTAGTCAGTCTTCAAGCATTGCACTTTACTTTGTTCTTCTTTAATTATTTTATTTCCGTTTGTTTGCAATTTTGTTGCCAACATCTGTTTCCCTGTATTTTTTTTTTGTTCTAGCCAACTGTTATCGGTTGCACTTGTTTTACTTTCTCACTTTTATAAAAAACAATATGTTATCATTACTTAACGTTTTTGTTATTGCCCACTTTTTTATCGCTTGCTACGGCTATATCACATTGATAACCGTTGGACTGGTTGATAAGAACTAAGTGTGAAAGGATGAAGACTTGCGGCGCTGATATAAAAGTTAAGACTACTTTAAAATATATTTAATTTGCAATTTCAGGCGTTTATGATGCAATATTTTGTAGTGTGCAATAATAATTTTTCTAGCGCATGGCCAAATGATTTATGAATGAAATGAATTGAAAAAATAAAAAAATTAGAACTAATTGCTGGATTTTTATTGCTTTTTCTCAAATAAAATCCGCGCCTTCTTGAGTGCCTGTGCTGTATAGACTTTGCATGCGGTTGTGTTGAAAAGCTGCTTCCCCTTTGAAGGAGAAAAAACGTCTAATATTATTCTCTCTCTCTCTTAGCTTCACAGCCTGTGGTGGACCATAGCTTCATCAACAATCCTTCTCCAATTCAGTCTCTCTCTTGCCTCATTTCTCCAATTACGAACGTTCATCGCTTTTAAGTCTGTTTCTACGTCATCAAGCCATCTTTTTCTTGGTCGGCCTCTCTTTCTTCCTCCAATTGGAACAAAGTAAACACTCACAATCCATCTAATCCGCTGCGCTTTAATAAAACGTATAACATTTTCTCGTTTAACAGTGCATTTACCATTAAACGTTCGCTCTTTGCTATGAAATCAGGAATGATCCGATTCAATATAAGAATTTCAGATGGTAAGCACATCTGAAACGGCAGAAGAATGAAATTTGCCTGCTTACACAAAAATTATCGTTCCAATTATTCGTTTTACTAAAAGCGCTCTCTTTAGGTGAGGTTAGGTTATGGTGGTTCGTACGACCAACTCACTTAGACCTTCCAGGGCCGTTGTGATACAGCTATGCTACCTGAGAGTCTCTTTATTTTTCTTTGCGAAACCATTTTTTGGCTCTTATGAAGCGCAGGATTCATCCCTTCCTCACACCGGACAGTTCCGTAAGAGAATTGAAAAAGTATTCACCTAGAAAACCGGCTCTGATTTTAGCTATGGCTGGACAATTGCAAAGGAAGGGCTCAACTGTTTCTTTCTCTTCCTCATCCTCTTCCTCATCTCTACAACTTCTACAATATTCATGGGAGAAAACTCCTAGTCTCGGGGAATGCCTGCCAAATAGCCAAAGACCGGTTCTACAAGCCATCACCTTCGAGATATCCTCTCTTGAAAGACTAAGCAGTACTTCCGTTTTTTTCCGGCCACTGAAGCTTAGTTGTTAGGCACGTACCTTCATCTCCACATGACCTATTGGCCTCTTGGAAAATGTTGCTTTTAGTTATTAGTTTGTTCGTGGCCACAGGTGTCCCAATGGTGCTTCTATCGCTAAGCAGTTGAAGAGTAGTACCTTTCCTTGGAATCAGGCTTGAGGCCTTTGGCACGGATGTATTAAGAAGCGACCACCTGGGATCCTTGGCACCACAAGATCTACTCAGATTTCTACGGAGGTCGAGTAGGTTTAAAGAAAATTAAAAAGGGAGCCCGAGAGCAGTACAATGGATTTAATTGTGTCTGAGTGCTGCACTTGCTAATCTGTCGCGTCAAAAAAATGTACCTTCCCTGGCTGGCTCATCGGCTTTCACTTTAATCGAGGCTACTTTTTTCAGTATCCTTTGATGATATTGTAAGAGAGCGTCGATTACATCCCGACTCTCTCACTTTTTCGTACTCTTCTTGTGTTAAGGTGTGAACGCAAAACTAAAACAGCGCAAAGACTTCGCGGTAAAGTTTTCAACCCTAAAAAAACATTTCATTAAGTAATCTGCGCGCCTTAAAATTCAGTTAAAATAGACCTCGCTACGGGGTGGTAATGGAATTCGTTATCAAATAAAAAAAATGATAGAGCTTCGATCGCTGGTTCAGTTAATCACGAAACACAATCCATGGATTCAGCATACGGCAAACATGGAGATAATCGACATTCTCTACTTCCGTTGGGCATTTCATAGAGTAAAAGGATACAAATTTGGTTCTCTATCGCTCAGCAGGTTACTCGGATTAATGAAAGAATCAGGAAACTTTGAAAAGGAGTAAACATTGTAATATCTCTCTCTCTCTCTCCCGTTTTTCCATCTACACTTCATGTCTAAGATGTCAAATTTACACGATGAGTTTTCATGCGCGTTGAACTGCTTGGCAAAAAGTGTAGAGAAGTTTACGGGGTACGTATCACGGTCAGCAAATTCGAGGGATTTTTTTGACATTTCGCTTTCATCGCATTCATATTTTCGTATTTTTATTCAAGTGTACGAGTACGAGAGGCGGCCGCCGTAGCCGAATGGGTTGGTACGTGACTACCATTCGGAATTCAAAAAGAGAACGTAGATTCGGATCTCGGTGAAACACCAAAATTAAGAAAAACATTTTTCTAATAGCGGTCGCCCCTCGGCAGGGATCGTGATTTTAGAGATACAGATATAAAAGTTTATATTCGTCTATGAGAAGTAGTTTTTCAACCCAAAAACGCGCACTCGCTTATATTTATTAATTTCTTATTTATTTGGGAAACACAAATTGATTTATTCTATTCACTTCTTGTCACATAAAAAATCATCCAATCCCTTAACGATAGTACCGGCCATTTGATTATCACCTGCCACATGCGCGGCATATGAATCACGCCGTCAACTTTCTTTCGATTGTTTTAATATGTATTTTATAGTTGTTTTCTCAGCCAATAATTTGTTTAGTTTTGTGATTAATCTGACCTCGGTGTCATTTCAAAGATAGAACCCAGACATGTGAACGCGTATGTATGTATGTATGTATGTCGGCTAGGTTGGCATTTTTCAAGGCGGATAAGAAAGCGTTAAAGTAAAAAAATAATGCAAAAAAACTATTAAAAAAAAATAAAATTTTTAAAAATATCAAAAACAAATATAAAAAAAATATTTAAAAAAATAAAACAAAATTAAAAAAATGTAAAATGTATGTAAAAATTAAAAAAAAATATTAAAAAAAATGAAAAAAATATTAAAAAATTTAAATAGCATTAAAACAAATACTAAACGAATTAAGAAAATATTAACAAAATTAAAAACAACATTAAAAATATTAAAAAATTAAAAAATAGTAAAAAAAAAACATTAAAAGAAAATATAAAAAAAATTAAAAAAAATATTAAAAAATATCAAAAAGATACTAAAAAAATATTTAAAAAAAAGATTTAAGAAAATACTAAAAAATATTACAAAATTAAAAAAAAAATTTAAAAAAATTTTTGAAATTTTAAAATATATAAAAAAAGCTACAAAAACTAAAAAAAATTAAAAAAAATTAAAAATATATAAAAAAATATTAAAAAAATTAAAAAAATGTTAACAAAATAAAAAAAAAGAAATATTAAAAAATTTCAAAAATATTAAAAAGTTTAAAAAATATTAAAAAAATACTTAAAAATAAAAATATATTAAAAAAAAAGATTTAAGAAAATTTTGAAAAATATTTTTAAAAATTAAACAAAAATTTTTAAAAATTTAAAATATATTAAAAAAACTATAAAAATTAAAAATATATTAAAGAAATTAAAAATATATAAAAAAATGTTAAAAAATTCAAAAAGAAATTAAAAAAAAAACAGTATTTAAACAATTACAAAAAAATTAAAACAAATATTAAAAAATTTCAAAAATATTAAAAATATTCTAAAAAAATTAAAAATATATAAAAAAAAGATTTAAGAAAATATTTAAAAAAATATTTAAAAAATTAAAAAAAAAATGTTTAAATGTAAAAAAAAATTAAAAAAATAAACAAAAATTTTTAAATATTAAAAAAACAAATTTTTTAAATATTTAAAAAAATGTTAGAAAAAAATATTAAAAAAAATTAATTTAACTCTCGAAATTAAAAAAACCTGGTTTTTCTGTGACTAACTACTTCAGGTCTCAATAAAACCCAATTGCCGCCTATTCATTGAAGCTTTTACGTTTTAAATTTTTTGTTTTTGCTTTTGCTTGTTTTTATTTTTGTTAATTTCAGATCTACATATGTACATTTACTGATATTAAAATTTAACAATTCAACAATTACTAAGTCGTAAAACCCACTCCAGCTATCGATTGTGGGCCGTTCTATTCGTTGATTATAAAAAAACTGCTTATCTACAATTTATTGTAAATACAAAGTAAATGTACAAATGTAGTGGAGTACAGTAGTAAATGTAAATAGGTATGTGTGTATGTAGCCAAGGTCATCGCTACCGATCGATGACGCTACAAAAATAATTCTATATGTACCGAAAATCCAGCTATCTGCACTATTTATTTATAGTTTTTTTACAGCAATTACATATGTTCGTGTGTATGTATGAACGTACAAATGTATGAGCGTAATTGGCCAGAGCTGCGTGTATAGACAATTAGACTCAATATTTAATAAGAATAAAATAGTAAAAAGAACAAAAGCAAAAAAAAAAAACAAAAACAAAAACAAAAATCATAAAATCATGAAATTAAAAACTGACCAGCAACAATAAAGGCATGCAATAACGACAAATAAAATATAAGAAAAAACAAAAAAATCAGTTAAATGATAATCACAATAAAGCTGCAGTCACAAGTACTTTTTTATGCCGACAAAATAACAACAAAACCTTTGACTGCACGCAGCCACATTTAGGCTAGTGTGCGCGCGCTCTCTACGCTGTTCGTGTTATCAGCTGGCAGCGGCTCAGTGTCTCGTAGCTCATTAAATGCCAATGCGCCTGCTGATGATGTACCCCTCGAAATATACATATTTATGTACATATGTATGTATGCTTGCATGAGGCGTTGTAGAGGCAAAATGTTGGCTTGATGTAAATTCGGCATGAGCGGCATGAAATGATTATAATTTTCATTTTCTTATGCATCTAAAATTTCTCGAATGCAGACCACAGTTCTTTCCTTATCTCTCTGCATTTCTTGGAGTCAAAACAAAAAATCAACAATAAAAAATTGTATGATTTATGCTCAAAACAGTGAAAAACGTACGCAGTCACTTACCGCAGCCCCTAACGAGCACAAAAACTCATTCCCTGAGAACAACTGCGTTCTTTTAATTACATATTTACACAATACAACGGTTTGTGTGTGTATGTGTTTTGTTGTATCTACACAATGTTGCCATTGATATTTTTGCTTAAACACTTTTTCACACATCCGCGTTATCAGTTACAATTTTTCATTGTTTAATCAACCAAAGCCAAAAACCAACAAATGCAAATAGTGCATTTATCTATATTTAACATTATTCAACAGTGTTTTTAAGTTATTTTAATAAAAATTATAATTTTTCTAAGTTTATTTTGTAAATGATTTCGAAATGTACTGCTTGGCAACACTGTGTGGTGAGAGAGCAATCAGCTGACAGGGTATTACTGGAATTTTTAAATATCGTGAAAAAAATCTACGATACTACGATACGGAAGGAAGGAATTTTTCATTTACATGTGGTTCTCATTACTTTGATCGTAACAGCTGACAGGGGACTGCGTTTACGTCGTTCACTGTTTTCACAAACATATCCATATATGTACACACATATGCCTTAAGTACCCACTACTGCGATCGCTGCTGCCACAGACAAATTGGCCAGTTTGTATGCCAGTAAGTGTGGCAAAAGCCCATTATCACCACCACAGCGCACCAAGCGCCCCTGCTAAAGTGAGCAAGTGAAATTTTACATGTTCGTTCTTGCTGGCTGTCAGTCTTTGCAGTCAGTTGCTCGTTTTCCCCCTCTTGCATTCCCCTGCCTTTGCAGATGGTGGTCGATGTTTGCTTTTTCTTTATAAAGGGTGGTTAAGTTTCAAGGGCCGGTGTTGATTTTGAATAAAATACAATTTATTAGGAAATTATTGTCATTTCTCTTCATTATGATAATATTGGTACGGCTCAATTACGTATGGAACAAAATATTGGCCAAATTGCCGCCGCGCCCTCGGCGGCACACCTCCATCCGATGGTCCAAATTTTCGATGACGCTGAGGCATAATTGAGGTTCTATGCCATTAATGTGCCGAATTATCTCATCCTTTAGCTCTTGAATTGTTGCTGGCTTATCGACGTACACCTTTTCTTTCAAATAACTCCAAAGAAAGAGGCCCAACGGTGTCAAATCACATAATCTTGGCGTCCAATTCACATGCCGCGACGTGAGATTATTCGGCCATCAAATTTTTCGCGCAAAAGAGCCATTGTTTCGTTAGCTGTGTGACAAGTGGCACCGTCCTGTTGAAACCTCATATCGTCCTCATCCATATCTTCCAATTCGGGCCATAAAAAGATAACGAACACTATTCACAGTAACTGCCTGACCGGCCTCATTTTGGAAAAAATACGGCCCAATGATTCCGCCGGCCCATAAACCGCACCAAACAGTCACTCTTTGTGGGTGCATTGGTTTTTCGGCAATCACTATTGGATTATCATTCGCCCAAATGCGGCTATTCTGCTTATTGACGAATCCGCTGAGATGAGAATGTGCCTCATCACTGAAAATGATTTTCTTCACGAAGTGCGGTTCAAATTGAGTTAGTCTGAAATTAAAAAATGTCAAATGAAATGCAGAAAAAACTTGACGTTTAGGTGTGGTTCACATTAAACATCGGCCCTTGAAATTTAACCACCCTTTATTTCTTACATTCTATTTATTTTTGTTCTCTGCTGTGCCATCGGCTCAATTCAATCTCTGCGCCGAGCTGCATAAATAAATACAAATTTGTTACTGAGAGTGCGAAAATGTATTTTCAATATTGCATTTATTATTAAAATTATATGTACTTACCTCACGTACTGTTAGTTGTTTTCCGCACCACACAGCGTCACTCTGCTAAATAGTTGCATTTCATTTGGTAGCGCCGTTTGCTGGTTGCGCTACAAACAATTGTGTGCTCACACACAAGCCCACGCCTATGTATCATATGCACACGAGTATATATATATGTGTGAATGTAAGTAGAGTATGCAGAGAGCAATGAGTTGGGAGCAGCACACAGCAGCGCAGCGCACCTGTATGAGTCATCAACGGCGGCAGCAATACCAGCAGCAGCAGCAACAATATTCGTGCTTGTGACCAAACAGCTTAATTCTTTATGCAATGCATGCATGAAAACCACAAAATTACGCCGAACTGGTGCCGACGAACACCTTCCACTTTTACCTACTCAACTGCACACATGTGTATGCACACAAGGCATAGAAGATATAAACAATAGTAAAGCAAAAACAAAAAAAAAACAAAAAACTATCAAAACATTTGGTGAATGTTCAGGCAACAACAAATACTTGCAATACCCGTTTGTTTCACATTTAAAATTCTCGAAAGTCTATACTCGTTGTACTCCGCTCCTTGTTGCTCCGCCAACGTGTCAGTGCGTGCGCTCAACGTTATGAGTACTCTCGCAAACAGGTTTACGGATCCTCCACACCAACAACAGTCTCTTTTTCTTTCACTTCAGCTCAAATAATAAAAAGATTGAAATAAAAAAAGCCGCCATCCACATACATACATATAAATGCAGTTAAACCACCTTTTGGCATGCGCTCAGCTGATCCATGCTTCGCTCGCTGCTCTCGACTCAGCGCACAGCTGTTAACGCGCACAGTCACGCACTCACTACTGTTAAGAGGGTTTTGCTGTACTCTCGTTGCTGTTAAACTATTTACATGCATATCTCTGTTTGTTGCTCTAATATTTTTGCCACTCTTATACCAATAATTCTCTCTGCCCGGCTGTGACAAATTTTGTTTACTTCTATTTATAAATGTGGTTGGGCTTTTTTTTCTCGCTGTACTCTTCTTTTTTTTACTTTTTTACTTGTACATATTAACATACGACGAGCAATTCTTCCGTGTCGTCCCTGATGTATTGGCATTGGGAGATGGCAGCCGCAGACTCGAAAGTTTTACAATTTAAATTCTGTTACTACTTTAAATAAGAAATGCGCTAACATTTGCAGACCATCTGTTTCGACATTTCATTACAAAACTTTTTATGCACAGATGTTTTCCTTAGTGCATGTTTTGGTGGGAATGAAAACCAAGCATTGCTATTGAAACATATACAAACATACACATACACTTTTTACAAATAATCTAACACTGCCCACTTGCGCTTTAAATAGTCATCTGCCAACTAAACCAAATACATTTTTAATGCTAAAAAATTGCGTGGTTTCTGTTTGCTTAGTTGGATGCTAAGCATTTGATGCTCGTAAGCCTCGCGTCGTATTATCGGTGTACGAGCAGTGGATGTGTGTATGTAGTTAAACAGGTGTTCTGGTACAATTTTATTGGAGCAGGCTAAATGAGCGCGGCCATGTTCATAATTACGTCAATGTGCGGTTTTATCAGAGCATGGATTGTGACTCACGCCATCGCTCTCATTCATGTACGAGGAAGTGTTGGTGTGCATACATGTACATATGTGCATGTGTGTGTGTGTTGCTTTATCAAATTGGAAATTTCATGGTAGCTGTAAATTAACTTGCAACTAACCTATGGCGCTGATAATGAATGTTATTAGTCACACGTAATTAGACAAATGTTTCGAGTGAAAACAAAAGTTAGAATTAAAGTTATTATTAAGAAATATGGAGCAGCAGGTAATCGATGCAGCAACAGGGAAATTAGTTTTTATGAGCAGAACTTGCTTAAAAATCTTGATATTTATATTTACTAGGTTGTTTAAAGGGGGAGCCTGCTTTAGAGGCTTCAAAAAATTGTTTTTTTCGTGGATTTTTTTGGGAAGAAAAGATATATTCAATTGAAACGAAACTTTCAGGTTTTATTGTTATATATTTCAACAGTCTTCTAAATTTTTTTCATTAAAATATATGTCATATTGTGTCTGGTACAGAGCATTTTGCCGAGGTGCCTCGAGTGTGCATGTGTCGTGCGGCGGGAAAGATGCAGGTCGCAACTTTCATTTCAAACCAAAAACCCAAAAACATTTTTATTTTAGTATAGTATAGCTTCTAGTTAAACCAAGAAAATTAAACAAAAAGTGAGAAATTCAACAATTTTTCGCTAATTAAAAAAAATTCATTTTTTTGGAAAAACAAATTCACTTCAGATTGTTTAAAAAGTGGGTTAATCATAACTTTCTTCCGGTTTTTTAGGTTCAACTAGAAGAGAATTTAATTCCGAATACAATCAATGTTATCTCGTTTCGATAGGGGACGTTTAACTTTTTCCCCATCTTTCCCGCCAATTAGGAAAAATCGCAAAAATAAAAAAGCGAGAAATCGCACTTCAAGCGATCCGGCCGCTCGTATTCCTGCTCGACGCTTGCTCACAATTTCTTCTGTAACTCCGAAAATATTTTGAATTTGCTTCTGAAATTTTGAGGACACATTCTTGGATAGTTTGGGAAGAAATTTATGCAAAACAAAAATCGATTTTTTTAAGCCTCTAAAGCAGGCTGCCCCCTTAAATAGTTTTGCGGTTTGACGAGAGAAACATAATTTTATGATTGAAAATACACTTTTTTATTCTGTATAGTCTCCCTGAGCATCAAAACACTTTTTTCAATGAGATTCCAATTTATGAATTCCAGCCCTGAAGTGGGAATCTGGAAGTGCTGCAAAATATGCTTTCACGGCTGTTATGACCTCATCATATGATGAAAAACGCTTTCCACGCATGCAGTTTTTTAGGTCTGGAAACAGAGGGAACTCGCTAGGTGCCAAATCTAGTTAATATAGTGGAAGCTCCAACAATTCGAACTTTAAACCATGGATTTTAGCCATTGTCAAATTGCTCTTGTGACGCGGTGCATTGTCCATAAATTTAATACAAATAATAGCTTTAATAAATAAAACAAAAATTTAATAAATTAAAAAAAAATTAATAACTTTAATAAAATTTAAAAAATTATAACTTTAATAAATTGAAAAAGATATCTTTAATAAGCTTAAAAAAACGTTAGTAAATTAAAAAAAATTAATAAAATAATAACTTTAATAAAATTTAAAAAAAAAAATTTAGTTAATTAAACAAAAACCTTATTAAATAACTTTAATAAATTAAAAAATTTATAATTTAAAAAAACTAAAAAAACATAATTAAAAAAAATTTTAAATAATACTTTTATTATTAAAATAAATAATAACTTAATATATTAAAAAAAAATATATTTTAATAAATTTAAAGCACTAATAACTTTGATACATTAAAAAAATAACTTTAATAAATTAAAAAAACGAATAACTTCAATAACCTAAAAAAGGTATTAACTTCATTAAATTTAAAAAAAAAGTTTAATAAATTTAAAAATAACTTTATTAAATTAAAAAAAAATTATAATTTAAAAAAATTAAAACAACGAGAATTAAAAAAAAATTAACAAAATTATACCTTTAATAAATTTAAAAAAATAATAACTTTAGTAAATTTAAAAAAATAATAACTTTAATAAATTCAAAGAAAAGGATAACTGTAATAAACTTAGAAAAATATATTTCAATAAATTTAAGAAATTAATAACTTTAATACATTAATAAAGAAAACTTAAAAAAAAACTTTAAAAAATAAAAACTTAATAAATTAAAAGAAAAAAATTGAAACAAAAATAAATTAATTAAAAAAAGTAACTTTAATAAATTTATAAAAATTAATAACTTAAATAAATTAAAAAAAAATGATTTTAATATATTTAAAAAATTAAAAGAAAAGAAGTAAAAAGCGCAAAAATAGTGGTACGATTTTTATTCACACTCACTGTATACATGCATGCAATATATGTATGTATGCACATCAATAAAAGTTGCATTCTAACGGTTAAGTCAGTAAACGCTTGGCTTTATTCGTCAATAAAAATTTTTAATAATTAGAATTACCTGACATTTCAGGTGCACGAAAGCTTCCCACTTGCAGTCGCTCGTTCTACATTTGTATGTGTGTATTGTATGCATGTATGTGCTTGTGTTTGTATGTATGTATATGCGGGTAATACCACACGACTTTGCTAGACACTGGCAACTGTCATAATTATGTCAACTCGCTGTCAAGACGTCTCTTTGCAGTCTCTTCGTTTTTTTCGTATTCTTTCAACGTTGCACTCGCTTCTATGGGCAGCGTGGCAGAAAGCAAACGTCTCGTCCTTTCACCCCACTTGAAGTGTATAATTTTTGTTGTATTTTAATTTGAATTTTACTTGACATCACTTTTTTGCTCGCTGCTGTCACTTTTGCCGATATATGTAAAAAACCCCACTGTATGTATGTGTGTGTGTGTATTTGTGTAGATATGTGTGTGTGTGTATTTGTATAGGTTTGTGTGTGTATGCAGGTCTGTGCATATTCTTCGCTTTTGTTTTCTGCATTTGTTTAGGCCAAAGTAATTCGACACTTTCCGTGATTGTTTGTTGTTGCTAGTTTGTCGTGTTTTGCTCTTTACGTTGATTGGCTGTTGTTGTTGTTATTTTTGTGACGTCTTGCCTTTTCTTTAGTTGTTACACTTTATTCAATCTATTTTGTTTTTTTTTTTGCTCAAACTTTGCAACACTCAAAGCATATAAATACTTCTATAGGGTGTCTCATTAAGATCGCCTATTTTGTTGTGTTGTTCGTCGAGCGCCGTTATTTGACAGCTGTCATGTGAACCTGACATTACAATGAAGTTTTTGAAGTCATGGCGTATTACGTGGACGCAAAACGGAGAGGAGTTCTGAAACTTCAACGAAAACGCTTAGACTCACGCGGGGACACTTCGAAGATTTCCTTAACCCAGCTTTGCGATTAGATGACTATCCAGGTCTTGCAATCTGATACCACTGCATCTGTTTTGGCTTGTGGTTTTGGGAGAGAGAGAGAGAAATGTTTTAATAGCCCAAGGAAAAAATTCTAAACTGGCAGATGGATTTCCCTGCGACATTGATGAAGTCTCAACGCTTTGGTTAAAACAAAATGGAAAATTTCACATTTTAACGATTCTTTGGGCTGAGAAGGTCATAAAATTAGGTCGTAAGTACTGCTCTACGACCAGCAACTTTAGATTGAATAAAAAAATGTCTTTAAATGGTCAATCCAGAAAAGTTCTACTCCAGCGCTGTGGACATTGCAGGCAAAGCTACAGCTACTCGTGCCACAATCAGACTCAGAGGCTCAGGCTACAAACATGACCTCATTTACGAACACTCAAGTATCCTTAGGAACTTTGGGTGCATCACTTTGACGACTGATCAATGCGCACCCCTGCTTCGCATCATTCTCCACTCACATTCAGTCAAGGGAAGTGTGAGCGAGGTGCAGTATTTGCAGACAGGACCTGGTAAACCTGTTCACGGATGGCTCGAAATTGAATGGAAGGGTTGCCGACGAAGTATTCTGCAAGGAGCTCGCCATCAAACTCAAGTTCATGTTATCGGGCCACTAGAGTGCAATCTAAGCAGAGGTGGCGGCAATAAAAGAAGCAACTAATTGACTGCTTACTTGTGTAATAAATGTCACGGAGGTTAATATCTACTCTATGTATCTGGGCTCGATGATGGTGCACTCGAAACTGTTTAGGGAATGGCTGACTTCACTTTCGATCGCTTCCGAATAAGTCCCCTTCTCGATAGCTACATTGCAGGAAACTGCGAGGTAGATGAGCTGTCTAAACAGAGGACCTGTGAGGTAGTCACCTCGCAAAACTAGAGGTTTGGGATCCCGCTGACCATCTGCGGTCTTTTCCTGTAAAGGTGGGCTTTGCGTCAACTCAGCGAATGCTGGCCAAGTACACAAACTTGTGAGGTCGGGAAATCTTTCGGGCCACTAGTGGATTGGAGGCACTCGAGGGATCTTATGAAATTAACAAAATCTCCGCTCTCGAATTTCTTGGATGCCCTTTCAAGATATTGGCCGCAAGGTATGCAAACTGTGAGACTCGGCATTACTTGGAGTTGGTATGGAGGATGAGATGGAATCAACTCGGCACTTCCTCCTTAAGTATCTTGGCTCTAATATTTTTCCTACGCCTGCTGATAGAGCAGGCCTTGATATTGAAAATCTCCTCCGCCTTCCTTTCTTCCCAGCCTTCTTATCTCCTTTGCAATGGAATCACAAAGGAAGAATTTTTTGATTTTCGTGCAAGTGTGTCCACTCTATGGGCAACCATTTCAGATTAGCCTAACCAACCTAGAAAAGCTGAGAAATTACCTTTTTATATACAACCCAGACTTTCAGAAAAACTTGGTTTCAACAGTTCGAGAAAAAAAACGAAACTGTTCGACGGGTTTAAAATAAGAACAGCAGAATTTTTCTCATTTCAAAGTAGGAACTTTAAAAATATCAGAACTTATACAGCTTAGCAATAGGTGCTCTTAATGAGGCACCCTTTACAAGAGCAGAAAACATAATTTTATGAAAACTTTTCCAGACAAACACGGCCTTTTTCATATTTCAAAATATGAAGCCTTAATGGTGCACCCTATATCACGCAACAACTTCACGCTCAGACCGAATTAACTCTTTGGCCTTTAGCCATTTGCAAGAAATAATTTTTCAATGCTAATTTTTTTATTATATAATATTCCGGCTGACATTCACCTTGAATTTTATTGCGATTCGTTGAGTATTTCCACGCTTTCAGAGGTTTTAGTAAAGCGTGAACATTTAATTGCGATTTGCAAATTTTTAACCCACTTCCCAATCGGACTGTTGGGGTTAGTTTTCCATTCACGTAATAAATTTCAATCCAATTACTCTGAACTTCTTCTTCTTTTGGCTAAGGAATTTCAAAGAAAAATTTAAAAAATGTTTATCTACAAAGTTTTCAATGATTTGGTATCCGGGTGGGAAGTATAAGAGGAGCTTCTAATCGTAGGGCTAAATCTTTTTATTTCAAGGTTAGGTTAGGTTGGTATGGTTGCCCAGGGAATGAGCACACTTGGACGAAGAAAGATTCGTCCTTTGTGATTCTTTTTATTTTTATTTCAACGTCCAATGTAAATGAATTCAAGATCAGAATATGGAATTATGAGCGATAAGTGATATTTCTAACATAGAATTAATTACTAAGGCGTTGCTCAGCGCCGAGTTCTACTGGGTGCTAAGCTTATTGTTCCTTTAACCAACTGAAACGACCCAGGCCTTATGCTACAACATTACGCCAAATCATCACTCCTGGCCGAGTATAATCAAAGGAGGTTCCACCAATTCACAAATCTCCCTGAGGGCAAACTGAGAATACTCATGCGCATTCTCACAGGTCACTGTAGACTGTAAAGCCATCTGCACAGGATTGGGATATGATTCATAGAATCCTGTCATTTTTACGACCAGCCTCCGGTCGACTCCGGCGTACCTTCTTCCCGAATGTGATATTAAAGTGATAAGAAGAATAAAACATATCGGCCGCATGTAGCCGGAAGAAAGGCACAAGCGTTCAGCCCAACCCAGTTCTTCGGTTTATTCAGAGAACTGGGTTATGGATGAGGTACTGTGATGAGTAGAAAGCACAAAAAACCATGAAGTAAAAATGAAAACCTCATTTGTATTCATTCAAATCCTCACCGAAGGTGCACATTTCAGTCTTGACAGCACGCATGCAGTGATAAACCCCTCCTCTTTCACTTCCAAATGTAATTTGTAACCTCCGTCACTGCTTCAGCAAACCATTCGTCACTAAAGATGGCCTTAAAAAAATGAAAAAAAAAAAATAAAAAAATTAAAAAAAAAAATAACAATAAAAATAAAAATACAAAAATATAAAAAAAATTGTATTGTGGTATTTTTATGCTAAATTTGTTGCTCAATTTTTATAACAAAACATTTTGTTTTAAAAATAAATTAAATAAGATCCTATATACGTTTTCCTATAACTTCTTGTAGATCATTGGGCGTCAACTACTCCAGAACGTTATTGGATACGATTTTGTGCTATGGCCCTCAATTCGCTCCAAGAGTTGCCACTTCGGATTCGGTTCATCTTTGCCAGGTTATGCGAAGTCTTCCGACTGCACGCCTAGCTTGATGGGACGGGTTCCACCGCAACGCGTGCTTGCGAAATGTGGGACTAGTCCACTGCCATTTCCTTCTTCGCACTTCATAGGTTATCTGGACCTGATTGGTAGCCCTAAGCAACTCGGCATCAAATTGTTGCCATCCTCTGGCTTCTCAACAATCCAGCGCAACATTTCATATCGGCGGTTATGAAACTAAGACTCATCAAAATTTCTTGCTGAGTTTGTGTCACCTTTTTCTGCGAGAAATAGCCATAAGTGTCAAAATAACTTGTGAAACCAGCTAATGGCTCACTCCTAAAAATATTTTCGGCACATAATGGCACTCTTCCTTTTAGAAAAGCCTAAGTAAGCTAATAATTTCGAATGCTTTTTCGAAACCGCCGTTCCCTGTTATTACAAATATTATCAATGAATGCATTTTGTAAAATTCTGCTTATTTATTGTTTTGTTTTCAGTTTTATTCGCGGCCTTCGAAGGTATTTATTTTCTTAAACTCCCCGCTTTACTTATCAGCACTTGCTTTATCGAAGAGTGCGCTAGTGTTTGGGGCTTAACCGTAGATTCATAAAATAATTGATGATTTCCTTTTCGATAATGTTTTTCTATTTTTAAGAAGAGATCTCGAAATGATAGTGAGTTCTTTTAATTCTTCGTTCCCTTGACGCCGTAAATTGGCTATAGAGTGCGCAGCGGCTATCTGATCTTGAAACACGTACAAAATTTTGTATAGGGACTTTTATTAGGAGCGCTCGAATATTGAAATTCAGGCATTTAAGTAAACGTTCGAACTAAAGTTATCCCAGAATTTGGACGTTATCTTATTTTTTTTTCGTAAAATTAGTTTATTTGTAGGCCTGATTATAAACAAGAAGTAAACTGAAAAAGTTTTGAAAAATGCAAGAACTTCGAGATTTATTCAAAATTGAAAATTTGGTATGCAGTTTTTTTAAATAATATCTCCTTCTTGGTTTTTTTAATTTTAATTAATTAATTTTTAAAACCGTCCCTGCGGTAGGACTGTCTTTGTCCGATTTATCAAATTCTTTCAATAAAGTCAGCCACTCCACGCTACTAGAAGATATCCACTAGGCGACCCTCCCGCCGGGACTGAAAAGCAGGGCTAGCAATCTTCTGTCACCTCTCGTTAGCACAGCTCTAAACAGAGTAGAATACGCAAGCTCACCCAACCAACACGAGAAGTTTAAGTGGTCCCCTATGTTGTACGATGGTTCGGCAATGGCATGGATGACTTGTGTTCCAAAAAGAACTTATGTCTTGTCAGCGTTTTTCGCTCCTTCATCTCTAGCTTTTCCGCACTAAATCCACAACGATCCTTTCTACCACCTAGACCCTCTCTACCACCTGCTGATATCTCCCCTGTAACATTTTCACAACGAGGCTTCCATGCTCCCGGTTAAAAAGCACAGTATAATACTCAGTAAGTAATTCCTGCTACGGTGTTACCCTGCAGACAATTTTTTGCTAGAACCTGATCCACCTCCCAAGCGAGTCAGGTGGTATCTATTCGACTACAGCGACAAGATGCAGGACCAAACACGACTGCAACTACTGCATCGGGTAGCATACAGAGAGACATTAAACCACATTCAATGGGAGTCTCTTACCACCTTCCTCAACTCCCAACTCCCGAAAGCCGTTATCGGAGTCCTACCATCACCCATTGCAGACGAAAAGTTTCAGCTGCCTCATGAGACTAGCGTAACTACTTTGGCTTAAGTAAGTTCTGGATATCCAGTACCAACCCCGACAAGCTCAATATATATCCGTATTGTGAAAGTATGTACCACGCACGGTACTAACCACCTATTCACATGCCTTCAAACCCACTCACCGAATTAAAAAAAAAATCAAAATAAAATTTCAATTTTTTGTTTTTGTTTTCGAAAGTTCAAAAACAAATTTAATTTATTAAAAGAAAATTAAATTTATTCAAAAAAAAGTTTTAGTTTCTAGTATTTTATTTGTTTTATTTAAAAAAAAAAAAAACAATTTTTCCTAAAATTATAAACAAATTAAAAAAAATTCAAAATAAACAATTTTTAAAAATTAAACAAAATTTTTTTCTCAAAATATTTAAATTTTTTCAAAATAAAATTTAAAATTTTTCCAACCAAAACTAATTTTTTTTGTTTCCGAAAGTTGAAAAAAAAAATTGAAATTAAAAAAAGTTTTTTAGAAACTACAGGTTTGTTTTTTTTTTTTGTTAAAAAAATAATTTTTTCTAAAATTATTAACAAAAAAATTTATTTTTTTCCAAAATTACGAAACAAACTTAAAATAAAATTCAATTTTACAACCAAAAATAATGAATTTTTTCTAAAATTTTGAAAAAAAAGTTTAATTTTTTCCAAAATTAAAAAAATTTAAAATTTAAGAAAAATTCTTTAGAAGCCACATGTATTTTATCGCAAAAAAACAAAAACAAAATTAAGTATTAATAGGAATCGAAGATATTTAATTTTACTCTATACTAAATTTTCGACACTGAAGAAATCCCAAAATTACTAATTCTTTCCTTAATTTTCCCAGTTTACTTCTCGTTTATACTCAAGCCTAAAAATAAGGCAATTCCCACAAAAAATCTCGGTAATATCCAAAATTTTTGGATCACTTGACATAAAACCGCCCGTATTGGAAAACCCTTTGCATGTAGTTTTTAATTTATTTTTATATTTCACTGACTGCTCAAATTAATTTAGACTAGCAACACCT
This sequence comes from Anastrepha obliqua, assembly GCF_027943255.1. NCBI lineage: Eukaryota > Metazoa > Arthropoda > Insecta > Diptera > Tephritidae > Anastrepha > Anastrepha obliqua. The sequence continues at coordinate 23,056,069 of NC_072893.1, read as the reverse complement.
AATTTTTAATAACGGTAGTTTTCTTCTTATCACTCGGTTAATTACAGCAGCAAATAATGTAATTGACACATTCGAGGGCCAATATTTAAAATGACGTAATCAGTAACTATGAAATCAAAATAAATATTTTTATCAAGTTCATAAAGCAATAAGCTGTTTTTTGCAATTGTATTGTCTGGCAGATAATTTTTCTAAAACGTGCAATTTCCAATGGCACGGTTGTTATATTTCAAGTATTTTTTTTCTATCTAAATGCAGAAAATCTAAGCACGATTTTTATTCTAAAAGTAGTTAAGTGAGAGCCTACACTGCGCAAAGTTCCAGACCGACCTGGCTCTTGTCCTTCATGCTTGAAATTTTCGAAAAGCAAGCAAAAGTTCTTCATCTCCAAAGAGCATTGATTTGTTGGTTCATTAGGTGTACCTCAACGGGCGCTCCATGTGCGAATCAAACCTCTAAATGCAAATTTTTTCCTTGTTTTCCACTTACTTTCGCTTATTTTCCCCTCTTATATTCGTTTACTCTGTTTCTGTGCTGTCGCTGCGGCCTAGAGATGGCGCAATTTTTTATTCTATCATTCTTGGCAAACGAACCCAGAATAAAGTTCAAGCAATACGCCCGCCATCCGTGGTACTCCACTATCCCTAAGCTAATCAGACGTTACCCTACATGAGATCGTTGACAGCGATTTGGTTGTTGTTGTAACAGCACAAATATTCACCATAAATGTTCGGGAAATGCTGTAGAAGTTACTGGCCTAGGCTGGATATAAATTTGGCTTGCCCCGGTGATGCAGAACCAACTGTCGTGCAATTTAGTCTGACTACCCGCTATGAGAAATACGAGAATAGTATAATTCCAACGAATGTCTTACTTAGCGACCGTCTGTATGCAGAGAGGCTTTACCAAGAAGAGTTTTTGACTGTGATATGCCCAACACCGCCAATGAATCAGCCCATCTACTTCATGGCGCGCTCAGAGTAGACCAGTGAAACTTTAACTTCGTGGGAATTGGACTTCATTCTCTACTCTCTAGATTAGGTTAACCAGGTTGATTGTCTCAGACAAGACACTCGGTGGTCCTAAGGCCTATTTTGATACCTGCATTTGATTTCCGTGCCCTAACTGAGCTGCTTAAACCACTTGGATCTTTTTTAAAAGGTACCTAACTAGTCCCTCCAGTGAGACATTTTGCATTTCCCCAAGTCTTCAGAGAAATAATCGCCAAGATATTTGGCACGGCTACTTTGAAAGGCAGAACATGCACAGACCAGGTTTTGTATCGACGCAATTTCTTCTACATCTTTACAACTCCCGCAGAAGTCATTGTAAGGTACACTCATTCTACTGGCAAGGGCGCCAATAGTGCAGTGACCCGTTATAACAACTGCAAAGTCGGAAGGCGCTGATAGTTGATCTGCTGAATCCAAGCAGACATTTTGTCCTTTTCATATAAAGTTTTGGCCAGCGCGCTTTGGAGACCCTACAGTTAGTAATCTGAGATCACCTTCTATTGATTTCCGCGATTATGCTCAAGTCATTGAGACCAGTGCCTTGATCGCTACTGATCGTTTCTTGAATATCAACAAAATTGGTAAGGTTTACTGGAGATAAGTCCATTAGTCTCATCGTTTTTGCTACTTTGTCTATAGCGTATATCGCAGCTTGAAAGACGCTACACTGCTCTGGAAGTCTAAAGGATAATCTCTAGAAAATCGTAAATTTCATGCCATAAAATATATGCAGGTACAGAATTCTGCGCCAACCAAAATTGTATCTTTATTATTTCTTACAATTTCACTACACTCTTGTTCTTCCTCCTTACGTCAACCAACCCCCAGATGTGCTTATCGAACCCGCCCACGTGCTAATTTTTTTTTAATTTAGTAGCATTTCTACTGGCACAGATATGTGTGTCTGTATGTCTATGCAGTTGGTGTGTGTGCCATTGCCAAAATTTACTTTTTGTTTTTTTTTCTTCGTTTTTCTTTTATTTTATTTTTTTTTTTTTTTTGACGTTCTGCTTATCTATACAGCCAAAATTGAAAATTATCTACTCGCTTGTCGAACAATTTGTTTCAATGCATTATTTGCATTTCAAGACATTGCCAAAATTCTATTAACTTTTGCTCTATTTCGGTATCGCAATCAACAAAATAAAACAAACTGAACGGCTGCCAATCGAACAGATGTGGTATTTTGGCATAAAAATTGATTTTCAACTCAGTTTACATTTTTTTTTACTTAGTTAATATTAAAACGAAACGAAAGGAAGTGACTGGCAAAAAAAGCTAATAAACAACTAATTAAATTGTGCTGCTCTGGGTGTAATGAAAGGCAAGAATTACTGCTAGTCGAAAATGAAAATGTTAACAATTTACCCGCAAGTGAACTACGGATGTATGTATGTATGTATGTGTAATACCTATAAATGCTATGCATGGCGAAAACAATTCAAAAGGTGTGGCCCTTCACCGGCGCTCGGCGAATTTCAAGTAATCAGCTGACTGGCTGACTTAACAGGTGATATGGCAACGGTTTGCTTATGAAAAAACTGAGATTGTTTAATATTTTTCGTGTGCCACCAACACAATCTTAGGTTTTTCGTAAACAACCCGCTGCCGTAACCTATGTGGCGTTAGCCAATCAGCAGAGTCTTTAAAATTTGCTGAGAGCCGGTTAGCGGTCTGATCTTGACCACACCTCTGTAAATCTTTTCACCATGAGCTGTCTAGTTCTCAAGTGTCAAATATGATTGGCGTACCATGAAACTTTGCAAAAATTATAAATCTCCGTGAAAGTTATTAATTTTGCGCCACCCATAGCTGCTTTTTTTATAATTTTTGCCAAAAGTAGCCAAAAAATTATTTAGCAGTCGAAAATGGAGAGAGCAAAGTGATAGTTCATTGCAGGAGCTGCGTGCGTTTTGTGCTGGGGAAATTTTAACCAGCCAAAATTATCCACCACGAAAACAAATGATCTGTGAGCATGCCGTATGATTGAAATTTTTGTAAAAAAGAAAAATTATTTTTTGTGAAGTCCCGATTGTTTGCGCTTTTGCTTTGTGCCAGTTTAAAATTTGCAGTTTATAGTCAGAAACGAGAAAAAAGGAAAAATTATCAACAAAAAACGAGAATTTATAAAGTATATTTATGGTAACGGTAATATAATAAATAAATCAAAATTTATAAAATAAAAAAAAAATAGTTTTTTTTAATTAAAAAACAAAAAAAAAAAAATTTATAAAAATTAAAAACACAAAACAATATAAATAAAAATAAAAAAATATAAAAGTAAAAATTAGCATAAAGAATTAAAAAAAACATAAAAATAATTTTTTTTACTCATGGTAATTAATAATAAATAAAAAAAAATTAAATTAAAAAAGAATGTAAAAATAATTTTTTTTTTATTTAAAAAAGAAAATAAAAAAATAAATAAAAATAAAAAATATAAAAGTAAAAATAAGCATAAAAAAACATATAAATTTTTTTATTCATGGAAATTAATAATAAAAAAAAAATTAAATTTAAAAATATGTAAAAATATTTTTTTAATTAAAAAAAGAAAATAAAAAAATGTAAAAAAATAAAAAAAATAAAAGTAAAAGCAAAAATCGGAGGTGGCGAGTGGAAACTACTTGAGTTACGACCAGACAAATCTGGCCATCCTACAATCTGAAACAGACAAAAACCCTTATAAGTCTTTCGAAACACGAACTAAGGCATATAACATCTCTTATCACCGGCCACTGCCTTTTGGGCACTCACGCACGTCGGCTCGGGGTACCTCAAAACGACCTGTGCAGATACTGCGAGGACGAAGATGAGGAAGTATCGAGCAGACATTTGCTGTGCAGTTGTCCGGGTCTAGCCAGAAGTCGACTCGCTCTTCTAGGTTCTCCAACAATTGACAATCTTTTAGTACTCTCGAACCTGAAAATCGAGTCTCTCATCAAATTTTCGAAACGAATTAATATCTTTGACCAAAATCTACAATAAAAATCTCGGTTAGGTGGGGAAATCATTTAAAATAATGAGCTCTAGGGCAACACAACTGACCCAACTTGCGGTCTATGTGGCACTCCGATGCGGGGTCACCCTTAAACCAACCAACCAACCAAAAGCAAAAAATAAAAAAAAACATAAAAATAATTTTTTTATTCATGGTAATTAATAAAAATAAAAAAAAAATTATTAAAATTATTATTTTTTTAATTAAAAAAAGAAAAAATAAATAAATAAATAAAACTAAAAACATATAAAATTAGAAATAAGCATAAAAAAGTAAAAAAAACATAAAAATATTTTTCTTTTTTAATTCATGGTAATTAATAATAAATAAAAAAACATAAGCATAAAAAAATTAAAAAAAAACATATAAATTTTTTTATTCATGGTAATTAATAATAAATAAAAGAAAAAATTGAACCAAAAAAAAAATGTTAAAATATTGTTTTTTTATTAAAAAAAGAAAATAAAAAAATTTTAAAAATTAATAAAAATAAAAAAATATAAAAGTAAAAAAAAACTTTAAAAAAATTTTTTTATTGAAAATAAATAAAAAAATAAGCATAAAAAAATAAAAAAAAAACATAAAAAATATTTTTTATTCATGGTAATTAATAATAAATAAAAAAAAATTTTAATAAAAAAAATTTAACAAATACGCATAAAAAATAAAAAAAACCTATAAAAAATTTTTTTATTCATGGTAGTTAACAATAAATAAAAAGAAAATTTAAAGTAAAATAAAATAAAATAAAATAAAATTGTTTACTTGAAATAAAATAAAAAAACAGTAAGCATAAAATAAAAATTTTATTCATGGTAGTTAACAATAAATCAAAAAAAATTAAAAAAAAATAAATAAGTAAATATGTTAAAAAAAATATTTTCTTGTTTTTGGGCAACTCGAAAATTTTTAAGCAAACTCAGCTGATATGTCTTTCTCTACGGGTTTTTGCAAGTAATGGATAATTTTCCGCTAGTTCACTTTCTCTCCTTTTCTCTATCTTTTTTTTGCTTCTTTTTGACAGAGAATTTTCGCTTGACTCTATATTTGGATTAATTGATTGGCTGGTGATGGCTAATTTTGTTATCGCACATAACTGTTACCCTAGAATCAAAAAGTACCGGGAACGTTTATTTTAAACGACCCGCGCACGTGGAAACCGGTCCATATTTCTTTCTTATGTTGGCAGGACTGTAAGACAAACATCTGTCACTATTTATCCGTTTTGAAGCGCTTGTGAGATGCTGTAGGCCATTCCTCGTTGGCCTACCAGGGGTGCATGGGGGACTGAGCTAACAGTTGGCACATGTGTGTTGCTTTAGACGGGTCATATTTTGAAGGAGATAAAATAAATTTGCCTGAAATTTTAAATCTGTTTTGTTTTATTTAAACATTCCCGGTACTTTCTGGTCATAGGGTACATAATTGTTATTTCACTTGTTGGCCAATGGCAGCCTGTTAAGTTTGGGCTTTAGAGAATTAAATTCGACCTTCAGCTCACCCAAAATCTCTGTTTTTTTTCAGTTCATTGAATAATTTCAAAACCCAAAAACCATATATTAGTTTTGCAGTTCTTCCTTCATGTTCTCTACTGGGATGTAACTAAAGGCATTTTCTATTTTCTTTCAAATATTGCCACTCCTTAGTTTTTTTTTTGTTTTTGTCATTTCCCAAATTCGCACTGTCAACGGCGGCAAAATATGACAATTATTTACGAATATGTCAGACCATTTTGTGTTTCTACTTTTTCTTTTCGAATTACTTACAAACACACATGCATACATAGATACAAACATACATGCACAACTACACACATACATATCATGCCAGAAATGTTGGCTGTTGTTTATTTAATTCAGTTTGCTAGTTTGTGTGGAGGCTCAGCACTTTAGGAAATTACATTTGCAGACAATTACATTATCTAAGTTTCAGTGACTCATGGACCAAAGCCGCCGTATAGCAACTTTGCAGGCAAAATTAACAACAAAAATTTAGGCCGAATTCTGATTCTGCTCAACTAAAATAAAAACAGTTTAGCACTTTCCTCAGGGAGACGATTTTTCTGAAATTCTTGAAGTAACTTTGAGGAATGCTGGGTATAAACAGACAAAAAGAGTTTCGTTTTTCGTGAGCTCAGCTCTATCATCTGTTACGTCTTTGCAAAGTAAATCGGTTCTATTTCTTCTTAAGCTCCACTGGGTACACTTTTGTCAAAACTACGGAATATCTCGGGCGTTTATTTGAAGGTAAGACGAGATTTTAACGCGCTTCCATATTCTAAAGTTAAGCAACATCTTCCTTCTTAAACCACAAATATTTGATGTCAAAACTTGAGCAGAATCGCTACGAACTTGAGCTCTTCAAGCATGAACCTATCTTGTCTGGTAAATTCCGTCTGATTTTACATTTTTTTTATGGCATAGGCAAGCCGTGTGAAGCAGAGACGTAATCGAATTTTGAATAGCTACCATATGGCCACCTCCCCCTGCTTATCACCATCACGCGTCGCTCAGTAACATATAAGCAATGCGAATTTGAACTAATAAATACAATTTGTTTCAAAATCTTCACGTGAGCGTCTTTATCGAATTATTATTTTCGTAATTTAAACTATAATTGATCAGAAATACGATTTTCCAAAATATTCGAACCGAACTACATAGTTGGCGCTCGCAGGCCAATCAATGGTTTTTTTTTTCACTTTTTAACGATTTTAACGAAAATGAGGAATTTTTGTATGATTACTTTTTAACGATTTTAACGAAAATGAGGAGTTTTTGTCATAAGTGCTGATTAATTTTAACGAAATGGAGGAATTTTTGTCATCAGTGTTGATTAATTTTAACAATTTTAACGAAAATGAGGAGCTTTTGCTATCAGTCCTGATTACTTTTTAATGATTTTAACGAAAATGAGGAGTTTTTGCTATAAGGACTTATACTTTACTTTTAACGAAAATGAGAAGTTTTTGTCATCAGTGTTCATTAATTTTACCGAAATGGAGGAATTTTTGTCATCAGTGTTGATTAATTTTAACGATTTTAACGTTATAGTGGCTGCTCTAAAAAATGCACTAGTGTGAAATTTGGCTGTCTTTGTTGTATAGTCACCATCTCCGTGGATGAAACACCGAATTAATATGTAAAAGTTTTCTAATGAAAACCAAAAAAAAAATAAATTTTATATATTTCTAAATAAAACATTTTATGATGACAAAAACTCCTCAGTCTGATTACTTTTTACGAAAATGAGGAGTTTGTGCTGATTACTTTTTGATAACGAAAATGAGAAGTGTGATTATTAGTGCTGAGAAATTTGTGATGACGACAATGAGGAGTTTAATTGTCAGTAGTTATTACATTGTAAGCATAAAAATGATTAGTTGCCTTGCCTTTAGAGCATAGTAGATATATTTTTTCAGTTATAGAAATTGCTATTAGTAAAAGAGAGATAGAATATCACACCAACAAAGGGAAACTATCAGAACTTTCCCATGGCTAGAACGAAAATGGGTAGTTTAATGAGAATAGGATGATGATAATATGAGTATTTAAATGATGGCCAGCTGTCTTGAATATGAGCCTTATTATACCACTTATGGAATTGTTCGAAATATTTCGATGGTAGCGCTGCCTGGATTGTAGTATTGTCAGGCCGTATGGACCAAAGTTTTGAATTTTGTATGAAATTTGTAAAAATTCGACAAATTTTCATCAAACTTCCAAGTTTCACATTCTGAAAATTTTGAAGTATACGGTTTTATAGATCACTGAATTTTTATAAAAATTTTGAGAAAAATTTCCGGTATGCAGTTTTATGGATCATTAAATTTGGAGGCAAGTGTAAGTTTCAGGTGGCTCAAAAATTGCATTGGTTTTGGACAATTTTTTCTGCTGACGTTAAATGAAAAACATGCGACCAAAAGAAATTCTCCAAAATTAATGTGATTTTTGATCTTCTTAAAACTTACAGTTTTTTCTTTGTTTTCCTTGGTGACTCCTCTCGGCGGCATAGGGCTTCGACAAGACTTTTGTCTGGCGTTGGTTTCGCTAATCTATTTGATTTCTGACAGGGCAGATGATTAGCCTGCCGCTACCAGTCCTAAGTAGTGGGAACGCCCACCTGTCGTTGCTTAGGAACAACGGCTTCGTACTGCTTGCAGCGTCATCTGTGTTTCACATTTTTCTGTCAGAATGATCGTCCAGATGGTTGAGGACTTCGCTAAATTTGGTGTGTCTGCGCTATTACCGCAGTTGCCTGCTTCCTCTTGCTGGCGCCACTGCAACTTACACTTTATTGTACCAAAATTCAACGATCTATAAAACTTTTTTTTAGAAATTTGAGTAAGAAGTTCGAAATTGTGCTGGAAATGTAACGAATTTTTACTTAGTTATTTATTTATTTATTTATAAGAAATATAATTATAAATAATAACATTACAATTGCAAGGCAACTAGTAGCTTCTGGGGCTATCGGCCTAATCTCAATTTTTTTTTACAAATTATTTTTTTATTAAAAATTTTTTACAATTTTTTTTTAATACAATTTTATACAAAGTTTGAAACATAGCTTTCTACGGTTTTTGATATGAACTAAATTTAAAAGAAGAAAAACAAAAAACAAAATTATAAAAAAGGAAATAAATAAATAAATAGTAATATAAAAATGTGTGAATACACTCGTACACTTTCTTTTGACGTTGACTGTATAAAAGTACATATTTAGATGAAATATTCATTTAAATTATTCCAATTCCTTTATATGTTCAGCTTTATAAAAAAAACTCAATTGTAACAAAACTAATAAATTTTTTTTTTTATTCCTTTTACTTACAGGTGAGTAAAAACAATTGAGCCTGATTCGCCCCACATCTTTAACAACGAAAAAAATTGTGAATTTTCACCACTCCCAGTAAGACAAATTCTATTTACCAAGTGATATAAACTACTTACGATTGGTGTGCTTCGACTTAATTGGGGCAATGAGAACCTGCGCCACGTATGCAGTCCGTGCACTTGTAGGAATATCTCCTATGCAAAAAATTCAGACCATTAATCAGCTCTCAGCGATTCGGAAAGGTCAGCTGTCGCCAAGATCAGACGGTTAACCAGCTCCCAGCGAATTTTAAAGGATCAGCAGACTGACTGACGTCACCAGGGTCATGACAGCAGTTTGTTTGTGTGGAAAAACTGGGATTGTGTTGGTGATATACGAAAATAGTCAACACAGCCATTGACTTCGTTGCCGTCTGAACATTTGACTGATTAGACAAGTGTGTGAATATGTATAAATTGAGCGGGCGGAATTCGGGTACTCGGCGTAGTGGCCGCCGCAGTTTCGCGCACAATTTTGTTTTTCTCTATAGCAGATTGGCCAAACCTGGTAATCTATCAACCTTGCCCTACCCTACCATGGCTGAAAAGGCAGCTACCTTAGGAGCGCTAAGATTTAATAATATTTCTGAGTAAAGGATTGGAAATTTCACAGGGCATATGGATATTGCAATGAAATTCATAAATAATAATAATAAAGTAATGCTAGTAAGTGATGCAATAACTCCTGTGCCAAAGGCTTTTAGAAATTTCGAGATATCCTTATTCTTAGATCCGACGCTCTGGAACATAGATAATCAATCTCTGGTACAAAGATGGGTCAAAGTTGCCAGTGTGTCAAACGGAGATCCATTTGTGGCAGAGAATGCTTTCGAAGAGGTGCAGCTTTGAAGCAGTCTTAAATAATAAACAAGAATAAAGGAATGCTTCACTGCCCGCAATACAATGGCGGTAAGGTACCTGGGTACCCAAATGAGGGAGATCTGATTAAGAGTCGCCAGTTTGTTGAGTACTTTGTTACATTTTATAAGGACTTTTGAACTAAGCGTAAAGCTATTTAAGCTTCGAGGACTGATTGACTGTCTGAAAGTATTTTAGTTTTTACTTTTTTGAACCCTCTTTTGGATACGATTCGCACTGTTTCCATTAAGCTCCGAAAAGCTCCGCATTGAAAATTAGGGCATCTAAGCTCAGTGTTAAAGATTTGTACGTCCCAGGTCCTACTATTTCTGCTCCTATCCCCTGAAGCGTTATGGATCCATCTGTGTACCATTTTTGCGAGTCATTATGTAGACATTTCGGCTAGTGCTCCACTTTTCCTTAGATGGGAAGATAACCTTGTAGCTCTTAGTAAAATTGAGTACGCGAGATCCGTGTGCTCATTCGCCTGGGTCATGTAAGCTGCATGATCAAACCTTTTTAAGATATTAAGGTGTCCAGTAAGATCTTCTGGTTTAAATTTTTGCTTTCATGTGAAAAGAGAGTATTTGCATAGCAACTTCCTCTTGTATTGCTAAGTGTGGTGGTGGTAGATTTAAAAGCACTTCGACGCTAGCAGTCGTGGTAGTTCTCATAGGCCCTGTTATGCTTAGGCAAGCCAGAGTCTGTGGTCTACACAGTTTTGATATAGCTGTAATTTCAATAGTTTTTGTCCAATATACCAATGCCCCATACATATATTAAGATAGGTCTTACCATTTGGGTGTAAATCTAGAAGGTCATTTTAGAGCTCAGGCCGCACGATTTACCCAAAAGTTGTTTTGTTGTTCAAAGGTTTTTCTTTGCCTTATTTATTACTGAGTTGAGGTGGGCTGCACAGCTGAATTTTTCATCCAGGATAATTCCTAGATATTTAACTTCCCCATTTAGAGGTAATTCTATTCCATTTATTTCCAGAATGGGTACATTTAAAACCCTTTTACTGATAACAAAGTTTGTCAAAACTACACAAAAATCACGCGCACTTACACTGTTTATTGTAATGCATTATTGATAATTTTTCAGATTGGTTTGAATAATAAAAATAATAGGCGTTTTCGATTCGCCACTTCTCTGCTCGTCACACTTGGGCTCTACTCGCAAGGTTATCGAGCAAAACTCGCCGCTGGTTATACCTTATGAAAATGATATAGGTAGCTCACTATATTCAATGCTGCTAACTCGCTTCTCTGTTATTAGGCAAGTTTCATTGCCAGCACTCATTAAGTGTTTCCAAGCAAATGTCATTATTGACTGCTCTTTTCCAGTGCTGCGAATGTGTGTTTATTTATGCCGGTGTCACTATTCAGCGGTCATCTATTCACCACTCGCTAACACATGGCGAATCGAAGACGGTTAATATAAACTGTATTTCCGCAGCATAATAAAAATTAATAAATAATTGGCGCGTACACCGTTTGTTTGATGTTTGGCTGTCTTGACGTTGTTCCACACAATGAAGGGAGCTACAGTTTTTAGCCGACTCCGAACGGAAATATTTTTTTATGAGTAGCTTTTTTATGGAGGAAATACGGAGTCTTGCCATTGCTTGCCGACGGGCGACAGCTATTGGATAAAACTTTATCTATCATTTTGCTGTTTCATGCACGGAGATTCAAGCCTACGCACTCCTGAATGGTAGTCACGCACCAAGCCCTTACGGCGGCAGCTCGAGTTTTCCTTTGCTCCTGCAATAAAAAGATCTTCAAATTGGACCCTCGTACTCAAATCTTAAATGTTGTTGTTGTTAAAGTGGTTAAATATTTCCACTGAAATAATCCTTGTTAGTGACCAGCACCGTTTTACTACCACTGTCTCGTGTGATAATGTCTTTTTTTTGTTTTTGGTGAGGTCCAAGTATAACATCAAATAGTTTATCTCGATGTCTGAGATCTCCTTAATTTGCTGTCGGAAACGCTTACCGAAGAAGCGGAGTCGTGCCCTAGCTAGCCCCGGACATTCTCACAAGTAGTGGTAAAGACTTTCCTTCGCCCCTTCCGCTTAAATGACCCTTCTCGTTCAATTTTCATCCATATAAACTATGACCCATTCTATTCTCAGAACCAAAGATAATTTGCTCAAATCAATTTCGCTTGTAATCGGAGCGCTGGCAATTGCCATGCAACAATCGGAGCAGCCACATTCAGTCAGCTACGCATCAAATTTCGATTTTTTATTCCTCCACCATTGCGAACGCTTGTCGTGGCACACTCTTGAGCAAATATGGTAAGCCAGCTGTGTGCGCACATTACGCTACAAATGAATGCAATCGACCGAGATAATTGCAGTGGTGCCTCGGTTCGATTGCTGATGGCCGCTCAGCATTTATTGCCAAAAAACGCACAAAACAAGCGTTGCTGTGTATGGCAACTATGCAGCAACTTGGACTTAGCGACATTAGCTTTGTAAGTTGTTGCAACGCCAACGACGGCGGCGGCGCCACCAACGTGCTTGCGACGTGCCGCAACGCTTCAATGCATAACTAAATTGCGCTTTTGAATTTGATTTTGATTTTTTCACATGTCGCAAATGCAACTAAAAATACGAAACATACCTTCATACGTGCCTATGCATGTGCTTGTGTATTTGTTTGCATGTATGTGTGCGCTTGTTGTGTTGCAGCATGTTTATAAGCAGCTTGTGGATGGATGGCTTTATTGCCAATATTTATATATACGTGTGTGTGTGTGACTATGTAAGTGGTGCGCACTCAATTGTTGCAATCATAAAATGTGTGGTTGTTCCCCTCTACGGCCTCTTATTAGTCTTTATGCCGTCAGTGTGTTGCTGTTGCTTCGTCTTCTTCTTTTCTTCCGCCTCTCACATGCGACTATTGACAACAAAATGTTGCATTGTATTTTGATGTGTTTAGTTTAAAGTTTTTTTTTCCTGTTGTTTTGGTTTTTGTTTGTTGCTTTTCTTTGTATTTCAAAGTTTTTATATTCGCTGCTTTTTGTTCTGCTCTGAATCGGTGGGCATTCGTTACTTTTGCGCTCCTCTGTTTTATTGCACTGACAATCGAAATTTGTTGCATAGTCATTTTTATGAACTTTTTTTTTTGTTTTTTTTTTTGTTTTGTTTAAAATTAATAATCTTAGTGTTCGCTGAATTTATGCAAACATTCATGCATATGCACACATGCACATACATATACAGGTACATAGTTTGATTATTGTCTTAATTTTTGAACAGCAAACCCAACTGGAATTTGTGTGCTTCAGCCAACAGGAAAGTCAGCTGGTATTTGCTTGGGTTCTCGAAACGATTCTCTGTTTGTGTTTGGCTAATATTTTACTTTCTAAGCTTATGCAGATAGGTGTTATCGCTCGGATTATTCGTATAGGATTGCCATCCTTTCTAAAATATTTTAAAATAATAATAAATAAAATATTTTAAAATAAACAAAAAAGTGATTTTAAAAAGGATTTATTTCAAAAATATTTTCCGATAGAGTTGCTAACTATGCTAAATTTTTTGTATGTTTATTTGAGCACAAAATATTATATAACGTTAGACGTATGTGTAACCAACAATGAGTGGCATTTTTGACTGTTTTAAATCATAACTATTTTCCAATAGAGTTGCCAACCATGTTTCAATTTTTTTTGCATTTATTCGAAAATTAATAATTAATAAATTAAATTAAGCTGCGCGTATCTGTAAACAACAATGAATGGATTTTTGAATGTTTTGATTCATAACTAATTTTCAGTAGGATTGCCAACTTAGTAAAAAACATTTTATTTGAAAATATACTATTAAACTAACTGTATGTATAGACAACAATGAATGACATTTTTTACTTTTTTAATTCATAACAATTTTTCAATAGGGTTGCCAAATAAGTTCCAATTTTTTTTTTTTTTTTTTTTTTTTATATTGTTGTAATATAATAAAACATCATAAGTATGTATCTGTAGGTAATATTAAATGTTTTAATTCGTAACGATTTTTCAATAGGATTGCCAACTAACTTTCAATTGCTTTTTTGTTTTTTTTGAAATATCCCTGTAATATAATAAAACGTCATAAGTATGTATGTGTGGGTAACATAAAATATTTTAATTCAAAACGATTTTTCAATAGGGTTGCCAATATTTTTAAATATTTTTATTTATAATATAATATTAAGCTTAACGTATGTGGAGATATCACTTAACGGCATTCTTGACTGTTTTAATTCAGAGCGTTGCCAACTAAGCGCGTTGCCAACTAAATTTACGTTTCTTTATTTATTTCAAAATTTAAAATGAAGCTACACGTTTGTGTAGTCGGCATTAAATGACTTGTTTGACTGTTTTGATTCATTTGATTCATAACTAATTTTCGATAGGGTTGCCAACTAAGTTTCAGCGCTTTGACACTTGAGTTGAATTGCAGTTTTCTTGGTACAAATCGATCTTTTTTGGCCTCTCTTTTCAATGAAATTTTTTTTTATAGTGCCCCTTTTTACATTTTGGGGACTTTGAGGGTATCTATAATTAATGGGTCAAATAGTGTTCTTTTTTTTTAATAAACCATAATGTATCATTTTTTCAACATTTGTGAAGGAAGGGAGGGATAAGGTCGTTTAATATTTAATAAATAAAAATATTTAATAAATAATAAAAAAGGTGGTTAAATATTAAATAAATAAAATAATACAAATATTAAATAAATAAAAAAAAGTTATTAAAAAATTAAGTGTCTGATTTTCTTGGCCAAAGAAATTTAAGGTTAACAACAAGAAAAAACAATTTTTTGAGCCATTTTTTGTGTATGCACCGAACGAAAAAAGGTTGAAAATATGAAATTTTGCTGTTATTGAACTATAATTTAAATGGCGGGGTGGAAATCCAGAAAATGCCAGAGAGTCCCATTTTTTTTTTTTTTTTTTTTTTTTATCATAAATCTGTACTCGTCTGTTACGTTATTACGGCAGCATCTTTTTATATGTACCGTTACTTCGGTAGATCCGTTACTCATTTACACTGTTGGTTTATTTTAATTCTACTCGATAGGTCTATGGGACCTTCTATCGAAGAGCCATTTTGCTACTGGAAATCAAGCATTAACGGCATAATTCTGAATGGAATCAGACCCCTTTTTATTAAAAATATTAAAAAAAAATTGACAATCGCAGGCGTACAATTCTTTGTAATCCAAATATAATATACAAATTTTCCTTGTTAAAGCCAATTCCAATTGGGAATGCCCCTCCACCTACGTTTTAAAAACAGCAACTGCAATTTGTTGATTACTTCAGCAATAATTTTGTTGTTGCTATTGTAAAATATACAAAAGATTGTCGCTGCAAACCATTTGTGCTCTTCGTTCTTTGTTATTTTATTAGGCTGGAATTATTTTTTTTTTTGGTTTTTCATTTTCTTTTCCCCTCTTCGCCGAACTTAATTACTGCATAACGGTGTTCTTTTAAGCCAAATCACATTTCGCATTTTTTTTTTTTTTGTGATTTATTGAAATTGCATAGAAAAATTCGATTTATGTTGACGATGATCATAAATTTTGAAGCCGGTGTGTGTTGGTTTGTAATTGCAATTCGTTACAAAGTAATTTTCAGTATCATAATTTTTTGAGTGGGTAGTCGAGATTGTCGAGGCTTTAATACGATGTGGGCATTTGTATAGAAAAGCTGCAACTATTGTCACATACCAGGCGCGAATTAAGAAATTCCAAATGTCGCGGAAGTTATGATGAAATCATAGGAGGGACTCAGAGCTTCACTCTTTGTGAGAGAAACTTTTACATAACTGCAAAAACTGAAGCCATTGAAATATGAAGGCAAGAAATATCTCTGAGTTACAATTAGAAAAAAGAAAACGGAGGTTAGACGAGCATCTTTGGAAAAGAACTCACTTGGTAACCAGAGAAGCCCATTGAGATAACCAAGAAATTTTGCTCCAAACTTGTACCTACCTGTCCTTCAGCCATGCAAATCTTTTGGTGAATACAATGAGCCTTTCCAGCTTGAGATCCTCTGTTTAAATTATATAAATCTTTGAATAAGCGATGGTCCACCATAAATCTGAAGTGCGAAGAATTCGCACTGGTTGTGCTGTTTCTTTCGCATCTCTACAGCACCTACAGAATTCATTACCTACGGCTCCTTACCTGATGCTCGTATATCCAATGGTCTAGCGTCCAGTTGAGAAATCATAAGCTCAGTTTGCAGGATTTCAGTAAGTTTTGTGTTCTTCATTCGTCCATTATAGGCCAAAGAGAACCCAATACTCAGGCAGTTGGCCAAATCAATCCAGCGACTGTAAATGGCTGCTTTAACTTTTTCCTCGAATGTAAGATTTGTATACTTAGATATGATTCCCCATGACCTAGTGAGATCCTAGCAGAAGTCTGGAAGTCAATTAGTTTCTTTCAATAAGAGTTGGTGGAAGAGTACGCCAAATTTTCTTGCCCTTGCCCATTTGAACAGGCTGCGAAAATTGGAACCTACAACTACTGAACCAGCCAGTTTATAGACAGACATTAAACGGCATTCATCAGGAGTATCTTACGATCTTCCTAAACTCCCGAACCCCGAATGTCATCATCGGAGTTCAAGCACCACTCATCGCAGATGAAGAGATTCAGCTGCCTCGTGAGACCTACTCATCTGGACTCAATTACGTTCAGGATATTGTAGCAGATTAAACTGCTATCTATTCAAAATCGAACCCGACATACTCAACATATGTCCGGCACGTGAAGGTCCACTCCACACGATACGAACCACCTACTCACATACTCCGTTTAACCCACCCACCAAGCACCCCACTCCCTTTGAACCCAACTCGAGTTTCCTAGGCATACCGTTAAATGAGGTACCCGATGCCAACCGGTGACTACACCGTATAATGGCAGGGCTTGAAGAACTGCTACAAAAGGGCCCAAGATATTTCACTTTAAAATACTTCAAACCAAAATTTTAAACTGTTCTTCTTCTTCCTCTTTAACCTAGCTTTATCCTATTTCGGACCGGCTCTCCTTGTTGGAAATCTCCTGGTTTCGCGGTCCTGAATAGTCATTTGCAATAGTATTTTTCCAGGTTTTTGGTAGTCTGCCTAGACTTTGGCCTCACTGCCTGATCCTCTGTCTTCTCATTACATGGCCATACCAGCGCAAGCGGTTTTCCTGGAGTTTAGTGCTGATTGGAGCCATTTTATTGTTACCAATAATAAAGATGGTTTGAATCTTGTCCAGCAGTGTAACGCCACTGGCTCACCTCAGCAATTGCATTTCTGCCGCGTGCAGTTTCAGCTCTAGTTTATGTGGTACAGCCCAGCACTCGGATGCATAAGTCACTGCCGGTCTGATTTTTCCTTTTAATTTTTGTAGAATTTTTTTGTCGCACAGGTCACCGGAGACTGCTCTCTAGCTTTGCTATCCACATTGAATTTGATTATCAATTTCTCGTTCGAAGGTGCCATCTTCGCGGACAAGCGAGCACAGGTATTTCAAGCTATCAACTATTTTGAGGAGAACATAATTTATTGTAAGAGCTGGACTATCACAATTCGCTGTGGCAAAATGAAACTCGATTACTTCAGTCTTTGAACGGCTTAGTCGTAACCCATTTGATTCAAGGGCGATAACCCACCGGTTCAGATTTTCTTGGAGGATGGCTTTGTTGCATGCGAGAAGGGCTACATAAGCATCGACAGCAGTGTCTAAGGGAGGTTGCCTTGCATTTCACGCATAAGGAAGTCCATCACCGGATTAAAGAGAAAAAGGCTTAAAGCTGAGCCTTGATGGTGTGAATGACGTCCATATCGAAAATTTTCAACGCTGAATAAATTTAGAAATAATGAAATTTTTTTCCAACATTTCAGTTTACTTATTATTATAATCACGCATACATATGAACGAATTTTTAGAAAAATTTAACACAATTTCCAGCATGCTTCACTCACTTGACATGGAATCGTTTACATATTATTAAGTGTTGGAAATTCTTTTGTCATAAGAATAATAGAATTTCCACATATTTTTTCATGAAAGAAAACGCACACTTTAAAATAATGAAAATTAATTACCAATAAATGCATAAAACTCAAATTATAGCAAAAGCTATTCAACTACAAGTGCCTTATTAAAATACACTCGAGTAATGCAACAAAGAAAGTATAAAATTTTCTCGCAGATACCCTGCAGGAAATACGCTAGTTAGTGAAACAAATTTCAAACCTAGAATAATTTCGCTAATTGCGAATCAGGGTGTGACAG
Source organism: Anastrepha obliqua (assembly GCF_027943255.1). NCBI lineage: Eukaryota > Metazoa > Arthropoda > Insecta > Diptera > Tephritidae > Anastrepha > Anastrepha obliqua. Next base: position 23,038,025 of record NC_072893.1, on the reverse strand, counting down.
TGTGACGGCCAACTCCAGTTGGACTTAAGCCCTTGGAAGAAAAATACGAAATTTGTGTAGAGAAACTGGAGAGCGAAGCGGATATTACAAAGTTAACTCTTCCTCAACTTTCCTGACCCTTTGATGCATATGAGAAGTTGGTCAAGGAATGTCAATGTTGCCATTCCACTCCGAATGCATCTAACCCAAAAAAGCGTCTCCTTAGTGGAGCGAATACTGGATCAAAACAGCTCCAGGTTGTCAAAGAAAGGAGCACCTACTGCCCTTAATCGACCGGCTGCCAAACCCGGGCATTTACAGAGAAAATGCTCAACAATCCCAGCATTTCTGAGTGAGTGCCGTTCGTCCAATGACCAGTAAGCATAGCTACAAGTTTGGAAACTGAATGGCGTGGAGTCCCTAGAACTTTCTGAGTCCTACGCCTATTGTACTTGGACCATAGGATTTCGAAACACCACACGAAGAAATGTAGCTCCATCTGACCTGTCCTTTCTTGAGAAATAAGTTCTGCAATTCCTCTTTAACAACAGTCAGGGGGATGCCGATGACCGGGTGGGAGACCTCTGAAATCGATTCAGTCGACCCCTTCCTAACAAGCTCACCTGCAATGTTTTTCGTTTTCGTCTAAGTTCCTATGTCCTGTAACCCAAATCTGAGAAATTTTACCTGCACACCCATATGAAATCTTTGCTTTATGAGACTTGACCAATTTGGATCTGCATCATGGCGTCGTCAGAGCCTAGATCGCAGCTGGCTGATCGGAGAAAATGTTGATATCTCCCCCGCTCCCGCGATCCCTAAGCATTCTGCATGGCTGCAGAATCGCAAAGACTTCTGCCGGAGAACCACTAGCAGTATTAAGGAAATAGATAAATTGGCGTATTTAGCGAAAACCCCTGCTCCGACCTCCGATTAGATCTAGGAGCCATCAGTGAAGACAGAGGTAACAGCCTCGGTACAGATTTTCTTCTCGTTCCAATCCTGCCTGGAAAGATTAACCTGGCACGACCCTCAAATGTTCGCCTAACATCTCCTTTGAGAGGATGCCTTCATAGGCCAACCTTCTTTAAACTGATTACACTTTGAGCAGCGATGGAAATAACGTAAAAGTCGATGGGAAGTAAGTTCAAAACCGCATTAATGCCAGAGTTCTGTATCATGATGTGGAGTTCCTATGATGCCAATACAAGCAGTCCTTTGCACCTTCCCCAGTTTAGTGATATTATAGCCCTTCCGAAGAGCTGCCTACCAAACCAGAAATCCGTACGTCAAAATTGGTAGAACCACTACGTTTTAGAGCCAAAGAACGAGCTGTGGCTTACCGAGCATAGATTTTGGTGGAGTAGGAAGCTATGCTGGCCTTCTTAACCCGATTTAAATAAAAGCTCCAGTTGCACTCAGACACAAGTAGGATATTTGTGTATTCATTATGTAAAGCAGGATACGAAACACACCTCTTTTATTGGCTAGAGCCTTACTAGACATAGATCTCATAGAAATAGAGCAACTCTTCAACTTTTTTCTTGGTTCCATAAAAATCGGAGATCTGATGGATTTCTTTTGGTGCTCCATTTCGTCTTGAGGAAACGTAGGTAAGTTGTAAACTCCTGTCCCTACGCCCAAGTGGGTCTCATTATGTTAATATCATTTCACTTTTCTCTGGACTATTGTGTTGGAATAGTTCTAACTTATCCGAAAAAGGTTGGCTTCAAAGTACCACCAACTCCTTCTTGGATAACTTAGCGTAAAAATCAACAGTTCTATACTTCAATGGAAAAGTGAAAGAAGAAGAACTTATTATGTTCCGGCCCTAAGAGTTTAAATACTTAGGCGTAGTACTCAGTATAAATAAGAATCTATCCTTATCAATACAAGACCGTATTCAGGCAGCTAACAGAGCATACTTTGGCCATATCAAACTTATGAAGTCTTCATTGATATCAAACGAACAAAAGCTCCAAATGTACAAAACTAATAATAAGACCGGCTTTCACCCACTTCTGTGAAACAGGGGTCCTTAAAGTTAATTTACTGATGCGACTTGAAAAAAAAATTCTCAGAAAAATATGCGGACCTATACGATTAGAAGACGGTACATACCGTACACGGTATAACCACGAGCTCAGTGTTTTAAACGCGGAACGAACGAAATGTAATGCGATTTTTAAAGTCGCAAAGCTTACGGTGGCATGGACACGTCCTAAGAATGAACAGCGAAAGAGCGACCAAAAAAGTTTTGGAAGCAAATCATGAAGGAACAAAAAGGCGAGGCCAGTCAAGGCGACGATGGTTGCCAGACGTAGAAGACGACATACGTAAGACGAGAATCTCAGAACATAGAGGGAAAGCGGGATGTTGAGAAGATTGTAGAGGACGCAATGGCCCACACCGGGCTGTTATGCCAATATGATGATGAAGTCGGGCCGCTCTAGCTGAATAGGTTGGTGCGAGACATACCATTCTGAAGGGCACGGGTTCGAGAATTCGGGCATGAAACACCAAGTGATAAAAAAAGTTGTATCCACTAATGGTCCCTCCTCGGCAGGCAATGGCAAACCTCCGAGTGCATTTGTGCCTCATAAGAAATATTTGCCGTTTGGAGTCGGCTTTTTAACTGTAGCTCCCTCCATTGTGTGGAGCAACATCAAGACGCACGCCACAAATAGGAGGAGGACCTCGGCCAAACACCTAACAGAAGTGTACGCGCGAATTTTTTTTTTTTTGTTTTTTTGTAAGTCCACCCGAAGCTCTTCAATCGGGTAACTAACGGATTTGCTGCAGGGCTTGTCATCTATGCCAAAAGTATTTGGTCATTGAAGTTTAATTTTCATTTCGCATGAATTTTATTATTTTCTTCAACACTTTGTGGCAAGTATTACAAATTTACATAGCAATAAAGGCGTTCAAATAATTTGTTAAATATTCAAATTTGAATAACAATTAATTAAAACGCATCACTTGTCAAAATAAATTGTTTGCAATATTTCAGCTTGCCACAACCAATGACAGCAGTCGAGTGTAATGCATTTGTCCGTACGTCTATTTGTATGCACGCCTGCATTTGCATGAAGCAACTGTAAGATGGTAAAGCTGATAGCAAATGAAAAAATAGCTGAAGAAGAAGATGCAGCAGAGAAGTGCTACCTTAAGCTGATGGTACCGATGGTTATGAGTTGCAGAAGAATCAAACCGGTTGGAGGTTGCAGCGACCGAAGTACGGCTGCTTTTTGTTGTGGAGTACGAGTATAATCCAAACTTGTTTAACGACGAACACAACAGCTTTCGGGTTAATCGCTTCTTCTTTACCAAATATACTCGTACCTACCCACCACTTACTTTGCCTGTCTGCAAAGGTCTACGTTTCCTTTGACACATTACTGCCTGCACTCCTCGGTCAAGTTGAATGTTGGCGAATGGCAAAGCGCCAAACTAAAATTGACCATCAATTAAATGGCAATCAACGCCATACCTTACAACCAAAAAACGTATGGACAGACAGACAAACGAATGGCAGTCAAACGAAACCAACAGACATTTGAGCTGACCGACGTACCTATTTAGAAATGGCTTTCCTGATCATCAGTGCCTTTACAATTCGTTGCTAGGATTAACGTCGTCGTCGAGCGCCTTTTGTGTGACAAAATAACCAGTCTGTGTCTAGCAGCTTACATCACAGATGCATGTGTGTGTGTGTGTGTATATTTGTTATTTTATGCGTGCTACTGCTTTGTACACGAAATCTCCTTATGCAAATAGCTTCAACATGCTGACCATTTAATTTCATTTATGCCTCCATTGGCATATCAATTGGGGAAATGTTGCATCTCAATTGGTGGACTTGAGAGAGTTGAGCTTAGCAAGATATCCGCAGCTTGTAAATGTTTTATGTTTGGCATATTTGGTGGTGTGGTGAGCAAAGAAGAAAAAAAAAACAAATATTAACCATTCAAGCCAGTCTGCTGGAGCAGCTTAAGGCGGCCTCAGCTACGATGGCATGTTTGCCGGCAAACCAATCAAAATCTTGCAGCGGCACCACCAACAATCATTGCGTCGGATACTCACTCGTCCACTCAATGGCATTGACATGCAACTAAGAAAAGTATGAACATAATGAAAAACAAAAAAAAAAAAACAAGCAACAGCAACAACAAGACTACCTATGAAAACGAGCAGTTTTTAATGGGAATATTCTTGCAGTTTGCAGCATTGCCTTGCCACGTAAGCCGTGCGCCCGTACTATGCACATGTAAATATGTATGTATGTGGGGATTTGTAAATACGAGTCTGTTGCATGCATGCAAATGCTCCATCAACCGATAGCTGACAATAATAATTATAATAACATTTTGTTGATGGCCTTTTAAATAGGTTTGCTGTGGCATTAGTTAGTTGGTTGCCTTTGGATGGCTATTAAAGTGCAGCTAATAATTTGCTGGCTTGTTAACTGTGGATATAAGAACAAACATACATACATGCATACACATATACACACATACACACTTATCATACGTAAACCCACATATTCATCCGCGTCTAATTCATCTTCGGAACCTTAAAAACGCAGTAATATCTGAGCTGTTAAAAATTGTTGAGCTATAGGAGAGTGGGAGCCAGTCGCAGGGAGCAGAGTTGAGAAGTTAATATGAAAAGCGTTTTCGTGTATTAAATAATTAAAATTTTCTTCTTCTTGTTATTTATCGAGCTGCAGATTTTGCAATGAACTGGAAGAGAGTGAAACGCTAGAACACCTTCTATGTTCTTGCCCTGCGTTAGCTAGAAGCAGATTGAAATGCTCAGGAACTTTACAATATGAGAAGTTAGAATGACTCTCGGTGTTAGAGCTTCAGAGTTTATTTAGATTCGCAAAATACGCAGACGTATTACAAGATGTCTACTACAAAGAAACGCAAAGGTCTAGCTCCATCTGATAACACTAGGGACCAATAAGTTTAATGTTCCCAAGACAGTCTACGTAACCGGAACGACCCGGATTTATATCCAGCCAAGGACTGTCACCTCAGCAGCATTCCCCGTATATGTATGGAAAATGTTTATGCCGTTACAAAAACAATAACCAATAGGTCTACGTGATGACTTTCAGTCAGCCAGGTCAACCTAACCTAACCTTTTCTGTGATGGAATTCAAACGTAATAATGCGATTTCGTTAAATTTGGCTGAAAAATCACAACCAGCCGTTGTTCGTGAGCTCAGTCACCTCAAAGTGAATAAAATGTTTGTGTATTGCACTATAAAACGTTACAATAATACTGGTAGCAAAACGCTAAGAAGGTGGACCAAAAAAAACCGCAACAACGCCAGAAATAGTTGGGAAAGTGAAGGCTCGACTTGAATGAAATCCGCGTCGAAGTGGAAGAAAAATGGCCAAAGAAATGAAAATATCGCAAGACAGCATTCGACGCATATTGAAAAATGAGCTCAAGGTCAAGGCTTACAAGTTCCAAAAAGTACACGATCTTTCACCCCAGCAAAAAAAGTTCGGTGCGAAGGAGCAAAGGAGTTGTTGCGCTTGCACGAACGTGCCGAATTTCTTAACATTGTGTTTTCTGATTAAAAAAATTTCCCTATTGAGCAGTTCATAAGCACTCAAAACGATCGTGTTTACTTGACCGAACGCTCATACGAGAATTTGAGCCTACGTATGGCCACTCGAAGCAATTTCCCATCGCAAGTAATGGTTTGGGACGCAGTGACCGCTGATGGACGCTCTCCAATCATTTTTATCGTGCCCGGTGTCAAAGTGAATGCGACTTATTATCGGGAAAATGTTTTAGAAGCTGCTTTAGAGCCGTGGGCACGCAAACATTTCGGTCGTAGACCATGGACGATCCAACAGGACTCGGCACCGTCTCAAAAAGCTCGTGTGAACCAAAAATGGTTAAAAAATCATGTTCCACACTTCATTTCGTCCACACAATGGCTTTCGAATTCGCCAGACGTAAATCCGATGGACTATTCTATCTGGTCCATTTTGGAGAGCAGGGTGAGGACTAAAAAATATGCCAGTAAGGATGCGCTGAAAAAAGCGATTATACGAGAATGGGCCAAAGTACCTCAAGATCACATTCGTGCAGGATGCAACTAATTTTTTTACCGTTTGAAGGCTATAGTCAAGGCAAAAGGTGGTCATATCGAGCTAAAGTGAATATGTCTTACACTTTTAATTATTTTTAAACAATCTTGCCTTTGAAATCAATAAAAACTAATTTCACACAAAAAAGTTATGGTGTTTTGAATAGGTAACACTTCATATCGTTCAACCTGTATGTACTTAGGTATGAAATTTTCCAGATCAAAAAAATCTATCTTAGGGTGAGCAGAGCCTCCTTGTAGAACATACAAAGCAATAAAAATGCCGTAGAGATGTTTGCTGCTGTCTCGGAAAAAGTGTATTTACTATATGACACAATTTACTCATGGCGCGATAGCCGAATCTGGACGCTTGCGACCCTTTTAAATCACACTTTGAGGTCAGTCATGAAGCGGAGAGTAGAGCCTTTTTGCGTGGTTGCTTCATTTTTTATAAATACAGCGAGGCCAATAAACGCAAAATTCAAAATTTTTTGACATATAAGGACATATACATACACACACACATATCTATGTATATAGGTATACGCCACACAAACACCCATCCATTTATTCCAAATGCAATCATTTATTGTACGCTAAATATACACAAAATTATGCGCTTTTCATTCACCGCGCTTACTTTGTACGTGTGTGTGTGTGTATTAGTGTGTACCTAAGCGAGGGCATGTGTGTGTACTTTGAGCAAAAAAACAGACACACACTCATACATTTACAAAACCAAAAAACACGTACTCGTCACCGTTAAAATGTTGCATGGAATTTGAAAAATGCGTCTCCCTGCATTCTCCACTCCGTCGTAAACTCACTTTTGCGCCGCCATCATTTCGTGCATTCTGTTGACTTCCGTTAGCTTCTGTCAAACGACAGGAACGCATAGCGCACGATTACTATGTATGTACGTACTATGTTTACTATGCAACTCAAACGTGCACAAGAAACACCCCAGGCAATGGAACAACAGCGGCTTGCGCGTGTATCAAAGTAAAGCAAGGTGGTATTGTTGTTGCTTCCCCGCACCGCGTAAACGTATTCATCCTGTTGCAAGGCTATTTGAATGTTGAGTGTTTGCAAAGTTACAAGCCGCTTGCAAAGGACCAGGGAGAACCGGCACCACACCGTGACGCATTTGCTTACATTTTCACATTTCCCAGCGCTTTCAATGGCAGTTGGTGTAACAGTTATTATTGCTGTTGCTGTTGTTGTTGTTTTTCTGTTGTGTTGCATGTTGCTTACTTGTTTGTTATTCGTCATTGTCGTCCTTGCTGCCGGCGCTGTGACTGACTGCGAAAGTGGGGTGCCCTAGCATTGCGCTGCACATATGGCGCATTGCATGTGCGTGCGTTTGGCTGTTCAAATATGCTGTGCGTATGTATGTATAGGTGCAGCTGCATGTATTCGCATGCAGTTTGGCAAAGCTGCGATATGGTTTGAAATGTTGTTTTGTTCGCGCTCGTTTGTTGCGCAAACGCAAGTTATCAAAATAATTTTTAAAAAGTCTGCAAGTATGTGAGTGGGTACAAGTCCATGTATGTATGTGTGTATTTATGTATGTATGTAGGTATGTGTGTCTGCTAAAATTAAGCGCTTGTGTTCGCAGGCTATGCGACATTTTTCTAAGCATTACGACAAGTATTTCAAAGGTTTTTTTTCTTATTTTGCTTGTTTTCTTAAGCTGCTTTGACAAATATTTTAGCATTCACAGGGCAGGTGTTTTCACTTCCCTCAGTGCAAATGAAGGAGATAATTTTTTCTCTACGCTGTTGTTTGCATCTTTCACCGATTTCTTTGCAATTTTATTACTTAATATTTAAATTAATTTTACTTAGTTTTCCATTTTTGTCATGGCCAAAGGTATGCACATAGAAATCGGCTTTCCAGGCATCTCTTTAGGATGCTCTTGCATTGATTACTTAGGCTGGCAATATTTGATTGACTTTTAGTGTCAAAAACTAGGCTACGATTTTTCGAAGGTTCTTCACTAAAAACTTGTGTCGACATGTGTTATCATTATTCACAGCAAAGTAACGGAGAATTGTGGTACTAATTTGTTAGACCTCTGGTTACTTGTTACAGCAACCACTCCATAACTTAGGAAACAATCCCACTAAGAATTATCATAGGTATTTAGCATAATGAATAACCGCTCAAATTGAGGCGAATTTGCTTTAAATTTTTGCTTTTTGCCAACTGCAATTCAGAGATATTTTTGAATAGGGTGGCCTATTAGTCTGCAATAAAAATATTTATTTTTTAATTATGTAAAATGTTGAAACACTATACGAATGTATATGTGTAGATAGCAAACACAAGACGAGCGATCGACGGTTTGTGTCCTACTTTGTCTAAGGTTACCACCTTGTTTTAAATTATTTTAAAAGTAAAAACAATTACACGATATAATTGTCGTATGGAAAGTATTTTTAGCAGTTTTACTTAAAAAAAATAGGGTTGCCAGCAGATGAGAGTTGCCAACATTTTTTTATTACTTACGAATTGAATTAAATATTTCACTGCCTCTGAAAAATTAAGTGTATTTTTGTCTACTCTAATTTAGAAACACATTTTAATAGGGTTGCCAACTTTTTTTAAATACTTTTTTTATTATTTACAAATGAAATAGAATATTTCAATACCTCTGTAAAATGAAATGTAGTTTTGTCTGCTTTAATTTAGAAATATCTTTGGGTAGGGTTGCCAACAATTTTAAATTTTTATATTTTTATTATTTTAAAATTCAATAAAATATTGCAATAATTCTGTAAAATGATATGTGTTTTTGAAAATTTTAATTGCGAAATATCTTTGGATAGATTTGCCGACATTTATTTTTTCAGTATTTAAAAATTAAATAGAACATTTCAATACCTCTAAATGAAATGCATTTTTTTATGTTTTACTTTAGAATTATCTTTGAATAGGGTTGCCAACTATTTTCTTATTACTTACAAATAAAATAAAATATTACAATGTCTCTGTAAATTGAAATAGAGTTTTGTCTGCTTTAATTTAGAAACATATTTGAATAAGGTTGCCAACTATCTTTTTTATTACACACAAATTAAATAAAATATTGCAATGCCTCTGTAAAAGTAAACGTATTTTGCCTGCTTTAATATATATCTATCTTTGAATAAATATCTTTTTGAATAGGGTTGCCAACTATTTAAAAACCAAATTGTTATTTACAAATAAAATAAAATATTGCAATAATTCTATAAAATAAAATTTATTTTTTTCAATTTTAATTTTAATATATCTTTGCATGTGGTTGCCAAATAGTTTTATTTTTTTTATTTTTATTATTTATAAATAAAATGAAATATTGCAGTACCTCTGTAAAATGAAATGGATTTGTGTCTGCTTTATTTTAGACATATATTTGGATAAGGTTGCCAACTATCTTTTTTGTTACATACAAATTAAATAAAGTATTGCAATGCCTCTGTAAAATTAAACGTATTTTGTCTGCTTTAATATATATCTATCTTTGAATAAATATTTTTTTGAATAGGGTTGCCAACTATTTAAAAAAAAGTGTGTTATTATTTACAAATGAAATAAAATATTGCAATAAATCTATAAAACAAAATATGTTTTTGAAAATTTTAATTTCAAAACATCTTTGGATAGGGTCGTCAACAATTTTTTTTGGATTATTTAAAAATTAAATAAAATATTACAATTTCCTTCTAAAACGAAATTATATTTCTGTCGGCTTTAATTTAGAAATATCGTTGATAGGGTTGCCAAATATTATTTGATTATTAAAATTTTTTTATTTTAAAAATTGAATAAAATTTTGCAATAATCTTTTTTACTTTAGAAATGTCTTTGAATAGGGTTGCCAACCATTTTTTATTATTTATAAAAAGTAAACAAAAATATGGCCTGCCTCAGTAAAATGAAATGGATTTGTGTCCGTTTTAATTTAGAACTATAATATCTGTGAATAGAGTTGCCAACTATTTCTTATTGCTAACAAATTGAATAAAATAGTGCAATGCAATGTATTATTGTCTGCTATAATTTACAAATATCTTTGAATAGGGTTGCCAACTATTTTTTTTCTTACAAATTAATTAAGTATTGCAATACCTCTGCAAAGGGAAATGTGTTTTTGTCAGCTTTGGTTTAGAAATATTTTTAAGTAGGATTGCCACCCATTTTCTTTGTTAAATTGGGATTTCATTTACCCAAAAAAACGTTAGCCTATTCACAGCCCTTTACATATTTGTGTTCGATGCTAAAATATGTGAAAGCCGCTGAGAAGATCCTGTGTGCGATTCTCGAAATCCACACAAAAATAAGGCAAATATTCTTACTCGCGAAGTTTTGGTGCACATAAAATCAGCTGATTTTATTATAAAATGCGTGTGCTAGACAAGGATGGATACATACAACTATTAGTATTTAATTAGGCATTTTGCGTTGATCAACACATGTTTGCCATTTTATTTGCTTTCATCACTAGAGGCGCAAAATAATTTATTGTGAGCGCGGATAAATTAGCTCATTGATGTAACAAGGAAGTGTGTTTTGTACTATTCTCTGAGTTGGCAGCGGTGGCTTTAAAGGAAATTGTTCATGTATCAAAAATTTTCGCTCTCATAGAAATGCGTAAATATTGCATTGAAGATAAATGGAGTTTTTGAATAAAAGTTTTAAATGGGAACAAATTGCTAAAGAGCATTTGAATAAATAATATCTTAAACGTAAGCGACCATAGTTCGCCCTTTGCTACAAGTGGAAGATACCAAGCAATTATTTACCATCAGCATGGCTGGGATAATGGAAGTAATTGGTTGGTGATTAATTGATAGTTTTAAATGAAATTTGAGTGTGAGCAAGGCCTTCTTTCGATGTATCGTAAAACCGTGCGAACGGCAAAGCTGTCATAATTGGAATTTCAAAGCTACATTTTTGCAACTGTGACTAAGCAGAAAAGTACCACGGCTGGTGTCGCAGCATCGCAATCCATCTACTAAAATTTCTAATATCGGCTTTCAATTCTGGTTCTATGCGCCGGTTTTTCGAAACCTCAATGCATGTATGTTGTTGTTTTTGAAGAGGTTGAGGATTTCTACTAAAATAATCTTAAGGGGGGAAACCAGTTTAGATCGATCAAAAAATCGATTTTTTTTAATGCATAAATCGTTAGTATAACTACTCAAGAATATATGGTAAAAATTTTGAAGCGAAATTCGCATTATTCCCGATTCTATGAGCACTTAAGTGACTGCCCGTCGGTTCCGTACTGTAGCGCGCGTTAGTTAGAATGACGTTTTTCTCGAAACTATTTTTTTTTTCAACTGGTGGGCATTCTAGCCTAAAAAGTTATAGACCAATCGTTCTAAAATTTTTCGGAATTTTTATTCAATTCTTATCTATATGATGTTTCGTCATTTATTCTATAGAATACTAAAAAAATTGATTTTGCTTTGAAACGTTAATAGATTTACCTACAATAAACGCAGCTGTCAACATTCAACTGCCTACCAATTCATTCATTGTTTGTGTGTGTGTGTGTGTGTGTGTGTGTATGTATGTATATAAATATTATATAATCTTCATATTTATGCAGTGTCAGCTCAGAATTAATGCGAGTGGCTTTCCTAAATGGATAAACAAGATGGCGCCAAATTAGTCACCCTATCGGAAGACTTAGAGTATACAAATAGACAAGCAATGAACTGCGTAAAGGTCAAAATAAAGATTTTAATTACTCAAATTTTTTTTTATTTTCACATAGGAAAAAGGTGATTCAAAAACAAATTAGATGATTAAGTTTGCGCCACCCTGTAGATACATGCATAAAACTACATACATATATTCGTTTCTCACGGACGTGCATACATGCACACCACACACTCTCAATTGATCGCGCACATTTACATACACACATACATACCCAGTTATTTCACGTTGATCTTCAGTGATCTTTCAAAGCCTAATACCATATAAAATTTCCAAATTTTCTTGCATTACACCTTTGTCGATTTCCATTGCCCATTTCATGCAGAGTGCATTCACCTTTGTGGAAAATTATAACAATGGTATTTTTCAAAAAAAAAGGACACTAAAAGTGCTTTGAAATTTCGCTCAGTTTGCTCAGTTGAGTGAAAATGCAGAATTTAGTAATTGGCAGCGTAAATTTTTCCCTTTCCTTTCTTTTCCTGTTTGTGTGCATGAGTGAATTCTGTGAGTGACCAAGTGATTGAACAATGACCTCACCAACTAATAGTCCTAATCAAGAACTTGAAAAAAAAGAAATTTCAAACTGAACGCCAACTTCTTTTGTCCTACTCAGCTCAGCTCCATTCAAATGTTTCAGATGTGAACAAATGTAAACATTTCCATTTGAATTGAAACTATGTGCGCTAGCAGGACGATTTACTTTACCAACATTCCAGAATTTTTGAAGAAGTTCAATGCTCACGACCACATATCGCCTAACTGCTGCGTTCCTACGTATGCCTTCAATGATTTGCCTACCTTTGCACCCCTAAAAATTCCATTCCACCAAACAACCACATCAAAGTCAGCCAAGTGAAACACCAGCCCGATCGGCCAAAACATAAACGAAACATTTAACGATTATCGTGGAAAACCATAAACCACCACCGAAGAGGACTGGTTGGCCGGCTGGCTGGCTGGCTGGCTGGCTTTGCTCTGCGCTCTGTTTCAAACGCACTTTATTGCAATTTCTAATTGGAATCATTTACAAAAATAGTATTATTAAGTGAAAAAGTGCTTATGAGCAGCTGAATTTTTTTGGGAAACGCCAAGCGCACACACAAACGCACCTCGTTGGGCAGGTAAAGGGGCAATTGGAATTTTGAAATTGGAATGCGCATTACAGTGGCATGGCGTGGCAGTGGTTCGACAGCTGAAACACGCCGAACGCTAATAAACCATAAGGGAAATCGAGACGATGGAGACGGTGTGGTACGAGGGGGTGGGTGAGGAACAACCCTGCCCTATGGCACGACGCGTCATCGCTGTTAAACACTCATATACGAGTATGTAGGCACATGAGCAGACAGACAGACCCACGTAATGCGGCTTCTGTTGTTGCTGCATATTTCAATAAAGGTCGCCGCGTTGGGGTGGTTTTCTGTAGGATAATTTTTATTTTTATTTTTTTTTTTATCTCTAAAACACGAATAGACACACAGAAATAGCGGCTTTTCCCTGCAGCGAAAACTTGATTTCGTCACACAAATTGCTAGTCCAGAACTAGTCCGATTTGTTAATTATGAACCACCTTGTCAGTGGCGACATCTACCGTGTGATGACTTCGACTTGTGAAGCATTAAGTTGCTCATTCGAGTCGGCTTGGAAGATGTCGAAATTTTTTGAAATTAAAAAATATGTAAATATATCATTGGCTCTTACACTTCTGTTAGATGTTTCGATGATGTCGGCATCTGCTAGCTCGCACAACATCGACCTTCGCCAAGTGATCTTTGGCCGAACGTGATCTCTGCTTCCTTGCGTGTTCCAGTCCAGTGCCATTCTCGTGATGCTATCTGGTGGTTTTCTAAGCGTGTGACCTATCCATCGCCACTTTCTGGGTTTGATTTGATATCGGATGGGCTCCTCACGCGTTGAACTCCACAGCGCGTCGTTGCTGATGGTGTTCGGCCAGAATGTGCCACAGATGATGGGAAGGCATTTAATGACGCAAAATTGTAGCCTCTGAGTGATGGTGTTGGATACCAGCCATGTTTTACTTTCGTACAACAATATTGACTTCACACATCAACTGAATATTCCCTGTTTAGTACGTCTGGAGATCTGCAAACTCGTCCATACTGTATGCATTCGCTCGAACACCGTATTTGCTTTGTTTAGCTTCCAATTGACATCTCCATCCGATCCGCCGTCTGTCACGATAGGGCAGCCGAGGTAGAAGAAGCTTTCGATAAGTTCTACCGAACACCCGTCAACCAATATCTGCCTTGCGTTACTGTGGTTTACTCTCACAGCCTTGGTCTTGGCGATGTTGACCTCCAGTCCAACAGTGCGTGCCAGCGTGACTAGTCTTTCCGTCTTCGCTTTCATGTCAGTGAGTTTGTGAGAAGGAGGCAGACGCCATCGGCGAAGTCCAGGTCCTCAAGATCTCTGGTGGAACTCCATACGATGCCTCTTTGGTGTAGGGTAATTTGACTCTTTCTTGCCCAACCTTGACTTACGCCTGTGTTGGTGGTGAATGGGTCGCTGATGTTGCCGTTGTGGAGAGACTACCAGTTCGGAGTTCTCGTTAAGGGCCCTATTGAAGTGGTTTATCTTAGCGGGAACTCCCTTTCCACTCAATACCTTCTTAAAGTCGACGAACAGCATGTAAAGCGGGGAACGCCACTCAACTGACTGTTCTACTATGATGCAAGGAGTGTTGACTTGGTCCACACAGCTTCGGTGAGGGCGAAATCCAGCTTGTTCGTCTCTTAAGGAGTGTTCGATGCATAGGAGTCTGCCTTGTATGATCGCGGTTCGAAGTTTGTAGGCCGCGTCGAGCAAGGGTTATTCTTCGCCAGTTGCCGCAGCCACGCAAATCGCCTTTCTTGGGCAGCTTCACGATGATGCCTTTTGTCCAGGACGAAGGCAGCTTTTCATTGTCCCAGACGGTGGTGATGGGGGGACGCAGAATTTCTGCTGAATTTTGCGGGTCGGCGATCAGAAGTTTTTGCTGTATGCCATCTTCACTCTCAGCTTTGTTGAGCTTCAGCTTCTTGATTGCTTCCCTGATCTCCGCTATACTAGGGCAAGATGTTGCTATTTTGCTGCTGGTTGTTGTGCTGCCCACTTTGAAGCTAGATTCACTGCTAAGAGCGATGTTCTAATCACTTTTAAGTATTCTTTCCATCTACGGATCTAATCATCATTGAAGGTCAGATCCAGATCCCTTAATGGTTGGTTACTACCTCTCTGCTGGTTGGTTATGCGGCCAACTGTGCGGTACATCTGTCTTATATTGTTTGCTCCTGCTACCGCTTCGGTATCGCTTTTCAATAAACTTTTTCTTATCGTTTCTGGCCGATTTCTTTACTTGCTTCACCTACAGAGAGGCGGGCTGACGGAAGAAGCCATCGCTGATGAGTTGCCTTTTGTGTTCATTTCTACGCTGAATGATGCCCAAGTAGCATAAGAAATCCAAGAGATCCATGAGATCCAATGGTTTTTATGAGGAAATTTTTCATGGCAGAAATACAATCGGAGGTTTGCCATTGCCTGCCGAAAGGCGACACCTATGAAAAAAAGTTCTATTAGGTGCGCAACTAAGTTCCCGCTGTTTGTCAATAGATGCCGCCAGCAGTGTGTGTCGATTCTAACATAACCTAAACGTCATAAACCAAGCTTAGAAGTATGGTGATCACCCTTCTTTGAAACATTAGTGATTTTTTTTTGGTATCACATAGTTTTGGTTTTGTGAAAATGACTGATTTTGTGCCGAATAATCGTCATTTGCTCGAAGTGTTGATTTTGCTCTTTCATTCGAAAAAAACGGCGTCTGAAGCGCATCGAGAGCTACAAAAAGTTTATGGAGATGCTGGTTTAAGGGAAACAATGTGCCGAGATTGGTTCCGTCGCTTCAAAGACGATGATTTTAATGTTAACAACCGTCCGCATGAAGGAAGGCCAAAAACCTTGGAAGACGCTGAACTGGAGGCATTGCTCAATGAGGATCCGTGTCAAACGCGAGAAGAGCTTGCTTCAGTATTAGGAGTTACCCGTCAATCCATTTCCAAGTGATTGCATGCTTTGCGATTGATTCAGAAATAGGGAACTTGGGTTCCTTATGAGTTAAAACCAAGGGATGTTGAACGTCGTTGTCGTTTTTTTGCCCGTGAACAACTGCTCCAGCGGCAAAAAAGGAAGTGTTTCCTTCATCGCATCGGGACGAGTGATGAAAAATGGATTCATTACAGCAATCCAAAGAAGAGAAAGTCATGGGGACTGCCCGGCCATGCTTCTACGTCGTCGCCTCGACCGAATAGTCACGCTGTCTTTGGAGGGACCAAGTTGGTGTTACTTATTATGAACTGTTAAAACCAAGCGAAACCATCAGTGGGGATCCATATCGACTTCAATTGATGCGATTGAGCCGAGCACTGCGCGAGAAAAAAACAGCGAGAACTTAGTTGCGTACCTAATAACTATAATTTTTCTTTTTTATGCCAGTAGAATTATGCCAGTAGAAGAATGCCAGAGAGAATTTTTATGCCGTTACAACAACAACGATCACTCCATTCTTATGCCATTAACTCACCAAATTTCTGGAGAACCACTTTTTTGATAATTTGAAGAGTTTTTGAAAAGCTGATTGGATTCGCAGAGAGATGCGCATTTCTAAATTTGTAATTGCCAATAAAAAAGTATAAAAAAAAACTTTTTTTTATATAAAAAAAAAAAAATTTATAAAAAGCTTAAATAAAATGCTTAAGTTTTTGTCTACTGAACGAGTATATGTAAGGAGCCAGAAACGCAAACTAGTCATAGCTCCAAATTCACCTGAGGCGGCACCCCCGCTTAGTGTTCCTGTCGATTTCCTTGCAGGGTTGCTTGCAGGGTTTGTGGTTACAGTTGTTGTTGTTTTAGACATTCTCTAAATTCCTGAGATTCCGAAGGGGGCGCGACACATAAATGCATACATACATAGAAGTCCATACAAACGACCCCTACACGCAGCGAATTATGCCTGCACACCACTACAGAAGCATAGCAAAATTAATGAGAATTATGATTATTAATTGCGCGCTGCCAAGCGGTAAACGTTGAGTAGGTGTTGCCTACCGGGGGTGGGTAGCGGCGAGTGAGCGCAGTTTTAGAAATTAGAGACCGTAAAAAACAGGAAATGTCTAACAAACCGCGCTTTCTTTGCGTTTATTTTCCAACATACGCCGCGGCGCGCCACCGACATATCCACACATATCCTTTGCGGTAGTATAAAAAAGGTCATACGGAAATACTCAAACGCTCAAACACTCAATTCGGAGTGAAATTTCGTATGACTTTGAGTTTTATTTCGAAATTTAATAAACCACTTTTTAAGTACTCCTAATATTTGGCTTGGTGTGAGTCATACACGCACAAGGCTACACACATCCGTGGAAATTTTTATTTTTGCCTCGCCACATTCTCTTCTAACTGCACAGGATCAAATTGCTTTTATAATTTCCCTTTCACTCAATGTTCTCAATTCACTGCCCTCAGCTAGCACACAGCGCCATAACAATGAATTATCCTGTGTTGCCGTTCCATTGTCTTTTGCCTTCACACACACACGCATACAAATAATGCTTGCTTTTTCTTACTGCTTGTCTCGTTTGTTTTGAATCGACGCACAAATGCCTTTTGCTCGCCAGTTTTGTCGCCGTATTCGTGCGTGGTGGTAGTGTTCGTGTAAACGCGGCGTGAGTACACACAGTAGCGTTGTGCGTACGTGCGTGCATTTGTGTATTTTTTATTGAGCGTGATTTGCTGTTTTTTAATAATTTTTGCAAATTTTTCCATTACCTGGTTTAGTTGAAAAAAGTGACTTATCTTACTGGCGATTTTTTGATATTTTTTTTGTGCTCAGTGCTTGTAACCAGTGCTGAAAAGTGTAGTAGTGTGTAGAAGTGACACACATACATGCATACTTATAAATATAAAAATTTCTATGTATTTACTTTTTCTTGTATTTAAACGATAAAAACGCATAAGTGATACAATTTGTATAAAAATTCAAAGTGCAACTCGTCCAATTATTTTTCCTTGCCTTGTGTGAAATTTCAAAATTTATTCGAAACCGGAAGAGAACGGCTCCAAAGTGGCGCCGTTATCGAAAAACATGGATTACCTGGAGGAATTTAGGGCACTGTCCGGTGAGTTAAAAAAAAGTCAATTCAAAAATAAAAAACTTGAAAGTAAAAAGTAAAAGTACTACCGGGTTTGGCAGCTAGACGATTAAGGTCACTTTCTTCGACAGTCTGGGGCAGTGCGCCAACCTAAATCCCATCCATCTTCTCCATTATATCAACAACACTGGCTGGCTGTAGAAATCTGCCTGCTGGAGGTCTCAAAATGGCATCAAATCAAACCATTCACCTACCTACCTAAGAAAATAAAAAAAATTATGACAATAAAAATAAATCCTGAAATTTCCCAATTGGCAGCAGGCTTGTTACTGACTACCATTCGGTAATGCGTAGAGTCGAATCTCCGTCCACGAACATCAAATATAAGAAAAAAGTTTTTTCAAATAGCGGACAACCCTCAGCAAATAATGACAAACCTCCGAGTGCATTTCTACCATGCAAAAGTTCCTCTCACAAACCATTTAACGTTCGGAGTCGGCTTCAAACCCTAGGTCCCTCCATGTATGAAACAACATAAAGACCCACGTCACAAATAGGAGGAAGAGCTCAACCAAACACCCAGCAGAAGTGTACGCGCCAATTATTATTATTAGTTTTTAATTTGTTTTTCAAAAACTTTTGCCGTGTGAATACTTATTTTAGTTTCGCATTGGAAACGCAACTTAAACACTTTCAATAGTCTATAAAATTCATTTATTCAAAATATTTTGCTCAATTCACTATGTTGTCATGGCCATATTTGTATGAGTACATTCAGAAACAGTCGTGCCCAATTCGCACTTAAAAAATCATATAACAAATCTACTTTGCCATGTGATCTGTTTAGTTCAGGTTCGATGGTCAGAATGAGTTTGTAAATCCAGCGCCCAGATGGTGCCCAGGCGTGACACAGCATTACGCCCTATGGGTGAGACTTTTTTGGAGTGCGACCTCTTTCGCGGGCATTTGAGGAGGCCCTGCTTTTGGGTAGTGACATCAGTTTTTAGTCAATAGATCACCATCATTGTTAGTTCAACAACCTGTTGCGGGTATTGGATTGCTGTAATATTTAGCTTCAGTTAAAGTCTCTCTAGTTTTTTAAAGGATTTGTCTTTGATCTATAGTAAACCTTTCTAATTTGAAACCAGCCTGATAGTCACTGGGCGTCATAGTCTATCTCTTCTAGGCCTTGGGTTGCGACGGGTTGGATCCAAAGGAGAAGGGCGTTAGTAGAGTGGGTTTAAGGGGGCACATGAATAGTTGGTTAGTGTCGTGAGGAGTATCTTCACATGCCAAGCATATGTCAGGGTCTATTCTAAGTAAGTAGAAGTTCAACTTACTGCAATATCCAGAACATAATGGAGCCTATGTTACGCGGGTCTCGCAAGGTATCTGAAGCGCTTCGTCTGCAATAAGTGGTGGGTTGTTTCCAAGAGTGGCATTTGGGAATCGGGAGTTTAAGAAGGTGGTAAGATTCCACCGATGAAAATCGTTTAACATCTGTCTGTGTACTATCCGATCTAGTAGTTGCAGTTGTGGTTGGTCCTGGAACTCGTCAGTGTAGTTGAAGAGGTCCCTTCTGGCATGCCTTAGGGTGGCTCTCGCTCTAGCAAATGTCTGTAGGGGTGATACCAGCCTACCAGACGCGCGCAGCATAATTCAGAACTGGTCAGCCAATATCTTTTAATGTCGCAATACCTGTAAAAAATGCCCGTGTTGTAGAATAAAATTACAGTACCTCATCTTATCTTAAAGCTTGCTCATTCAATACATCTAGGATAGAGCTGGGTTGGGCTGAGCATAAGTGTCTTTTGTTTTGGCCGTGCCATGCTGAGATGTTTACTGCTTCTTCACGCTAAAGCATCTCATTTAAGAAGCAAGCGTAGTGGTGTTTCTAGAGATAGGTTACCCAATTGACATGAGTTGTTAAACCATACCTCGAGGCTATGCAGATGGTTGTACAGTATGTAACAACCAGTGGGAATATCAGCAAGCATTTCCAGTTTGTCCTAACTAAGGTTTGATTATACGCCAAAGTAAGGGCTTACATTTGTGGAACAACATCCAGACGCACACCACAAATGGGAGGAGAAGCTCGGCCAAACAACCCAAAAAAGTATGTAGACGACAATTATATACATACATACATATAAGGACTTACCCCACCGTGGTTTCACAGTTTAGTTTCAGCTTACGTCTCGTAGCCTTACCTTTTTACTTCTGAGCTAGTCCTTGATAATATTGTGTCCAAGAAGGTCTCAAGACCTAGCCAAAGCATCTGCTAGCTCGCTCCCAGTTACGTCCCAAAGCCCATTATCCTTATGTGCTTGAATCTTTCTCTGCACTTATGCATTCAAGAGCTATTGAGGGCTTGTCTTCAAGATATTGCAAAACCTGACTATAGCTTAGAATGGTAATCAGCGCTCCAGAATGCTTTTCTCTCAGATTAATCTCTGCGCGTAGACAGATGACATACACATACATACAAGCACGGACAACTTTGTTTTCGGACCAAATAACACTACGCATATGCCTACGGATGTTTTTCAGCCATCCGTGTACTAGTGTGGGATACACTCTTGGTTTCTTATCTCTTGATAGTTGGTTGGTACCGAACTCACATTATTCAATCGAAGAAATGTTATTTCTGATACACATTCCGTTCGTGGCTCCGCGCAGTACATCATTTTTGGTAGAATCTTTTTAAATGTACTATTAAGCAGATTACTAGGCGAAGCCAAGAAATTCACTAAGTGATAGAAAAGTGGACTGAAATTAAATGTGAAATTATTGTATAACCGCCTTCGATTCGCCACTTCTCTGGACTCTGCTCACTTGACGAAAAATTTTTATGTAAAAGCAACAACAAAGTTATCGAGCAAGATTCGCCGCTAGCGAGTACTGTTATACTTCATAAGACTGACATAAGTCATAATTTTCAATGCTGCCAACTCTCTTTCAAGAGAATTTCATTAGAACGAGTTCATACAGGGAGACTTTTGTTGCATCAACTTTGCGAATTCTCTATTTCAATTGCTTAGCTTTTGATACAGAGTCAATAACAACTTTGAGACGAACGAGAGCACAAAGGGTGTTGGCAGACCACGAGCATCAGAAGTAACGAGTTGAAGCAACAAATGCTTCCCTATATGAATGCGATCTTACTAATACTCATTAAGTGATTTCAGACAAATGTAATTTTGAGCAGCTCTTTTCCAGGTTTTTTTCTTTAACTATTCGCAACTTGGCGGCCGCCGTAGCCGAATGAGTTGGTGCGTGACTACCATTCGGAATTCATAGAGAGAACGTAGGTTCGAATCTCGATGAAACACCAAAATTAGGAAAAACATTTTTCTAATGGCGGTCGACCCTCGCCAGGCAATGGCAAACCTCCAAGTGTATTTCTGCCATGAAAAACCTCCTCATAAAAATATCTGCCGTTCGGAGTCGGTTTGAAACTGTAGGTCCCTCCATTTGTGGAACAACATCAAGAGGCACATCATAAATAGGAGGAGGGGCTCGGCCAAAGACCCAAAAAGATCTAAGCGCCAGTTATATAGTATATATATTCGCAACTTGGTAACGCTTTGTGAATCGAAGGCCTTTGCGTCCGTTTGCCTTTCAAATAAACTTCTTCTCAGATCAGCCTTAAAGTTTATTTATTATAAAAAAATATTTAGCTAAGTCCTCTCTGTTTCCATATTTTTCTTCTTTTTTTCTTCTGTTTTGTTTTTCCTCAAGACACTAACTCTGTACCGTGAACGAGGTGACTAAGGTTTTCTAAGCACCAATTCTGTAGCGCGGCCATGGTAACGTGATTCTCGTGATCAGATGCTTTGACGAGCAAATGAGGCGTTCAATTTTTTCCTTCTTTTTTCTTAAAAGTATATTTTAATTTTTGGAAAACTGTACTGTATTTTCTTTACACCAAACCCATGAGATGATTTTTGTATACCAAAAAATTGTGGCAATTATTTCTTCAGTCATTTATGACATGTAAAGTTCAAGCTGCACCGTCTTTGGGTCCCTTTTGGGATTCTGCATCGTTTCAGGTTCATAGCGAAGGACAAAAGTTTCGACGGTTCATGAAGTTTTGCCAGTTCTCGCTACATAGTTTTAAAACCTCGTCGCGCTGTTGCTTTTGAAGTGGTGAGAGCAATTTGGGCACTCATTTTGCATTGGTCTGAAACATGCCGAAAGGGATCTTAGATCAAAAATGTTTGAAGATGCCGCGCCCTCTTCAGTTCTGATTAGCAGCACCACGTACATAAAACGCTTTTTAATATCAGACTGAGAAGGTTGCGCCCTGTCTATGACTTTATTTGGTTTCAAACGTCTCAAAGAACACTTTCCCTCTTTTGATAGAGTTGAGGGTTGCGCCCTACTACATTTTGTTTACAAAGTCTTATGGGGTTTTCTCTGATTTCCCAAGTTTATATGTGGCTGCACATAGGCAACATCTCTCGGAAGCCTTTTGCAGGATCTATATTAACAAGGTCTGAAGCCAATTTGATAAGACTCAGGCAAGCGCTTGATGATGGGCTTCAGTATTTCACGCAGTACTATCGATAGGATTTTATAAGGGAAGACCAGGTTACTGAGCTCATATACCTCTTTGTAATTTACAAGCATTTTCAGCGTTATTGAAATGCTTAACCAATTCAAGCGCGAAATCCGTAGATATGTATTTGCATGTTCTCGTTTGTATGCGCTCATCCAGTTCCTTTGTACAACTAAACTAATACGCATTTGATTCCGGAAGATAGCCAAAATTAACGCTGAGTGATTACAGTAGTTGTTGTTGTATTTTTTTCTTCTTTTTCTGTGGATGATTTTCCCAAAGCACTTGATATTCTATGTATAGTCAAACCCTTTTTGATTTTTACCCAAAAAATATTAACGGCTTACTTCAAGCCTTACGCTCACTGCCATACTGGCATTCTGACAGGACATTCGCGTCGCATTAAATAGAAATCATCGAAGGCAACAACAAGTGTTGAAACAACACCGCAGCACTATGGCAAAGGAAGCAAAATTTATGCAAAATCAAAGGGCGGAAAACTCATTTATTCACCCGGTGCCCTCTCGACAAGCACACTTGGTTCGATTTGGGTGCGACGATGCGCGCGAAGCAGTTGGCCGAGCAGCCGGCCGGCTTAGAGTATTTAATAAAAACGCCAAAATGAATTGATATGCGCACGAGCGAGCATCAATCATTAAATTCATGATTTATATCTTCTTTGTTGTGCTTGCTTTTTTTAGGCAGCAGAATAAAATGTATTAAATGAACCACAGCTGAAGGACGAACTCTGCGCGAAGGACGAATGAAGCCGGAACAAACCAGCTGCAGGCGACTGACCTTTGGACAAATTCTAATCTAAGTAGTGTACGAAAGCGCGTAGATGAATAGGTTGACGCAGACGAAATGAGAATAACTAGAAAAAATAATAATGAGGTGCAAACAGACAGAAGCAAAAGACAGATGGGTGATTAGATAGCCGTTTTTGTGTGCCTATTTGAGCAGATAGACTGAGCCGTGACAAGCTATTGGAATATTGTGACGCCTCGTTATGGTGGTGGTGGTGGTGGTTCGCTGATGAATAATTTTGCGGGGCAAAAAATTCAAAGCGAATAAGTTGTGCTGAAGGGCAAAGGACGAGCAAAGCAAAGCTCGCAACTACCCTGCGGAGGTATGACTGGGGCGGCCGTAAATTCTGTTCAATTATACTCGTATAGCTTTACAAATCCTTACAACTAATTTAAAGTTTATTACAAAAAGTACTTCAAAACTAGTTTAACACAAAACAGTTCAAAATTAAATACTTTGCAGGGATATCTAAGCTAATTAATTTTTTTTTTATTTTTATTTTTTTTTTTCAAACCAGATATGGTGGCCCGATTTCACACCAAATTTTGCTTAGGTAAAATAATTTAAAACTAGTTTGTCGTAAACCAGTTAGAAACTAGTTTTTCATAAAGCAGTTCAGAACTAGTCTATCATGAACCAGTTCAGAACTAGTTTATCATATACCAGTTCAGAACTAGTTTATCATAAACCAGTTTAAAACTAGTTTATTAGAAATCAGTTAAATCCAATGCCGCTATAACTACCGCCCATACATATGACTAGTTGGACCCTAGTCGGCAGATCCAGATAAACCAGTTATTACAATAAATTTAAAGTTTGTTTAAGAAAAGGGTATTTTGAAACTAGTTCCTCATAAATTAGCTCAAAAATATACACTTTACAGTGGTATCCAGGGTAATAGTATTTTTCTTTGCAACTCAGTTTTGGTCCGCCCAATTTTTCAGCTTAGACCTGTAACTTGGCATAACTGCTCTTAAAAAAAGTAGTCCAACGGAGTCACATACCCAAGTGACTAATTGCCAGACTTAGTTCATTATACCAACTACAGACGGATGAGGATCGAACGACGACTGAAATGCGGCAGTGTTAACCGCTTCACGCTGCTGTTGAGGCTCAGCAGATGGCTAATATTAAAGCCTGCTATATCCACAAGCGCAGTAAAGAAGTGAGAGCCGAGATTAGTAAGACTTAGCCCCGCGAAAGCAGGACATCTGAGAAGAAGACGCTGATATGATTCCACCTCATCCTCCATATTTACTTCTTCTTCTTGATTTGTGCGATAACCACTTTAGGCCGAGTTTAATAAAGCGCGCCAGTCATTTATTTCTCGTGCTGACTGACAATTGATGGTTCCGCGTGTAGAAGTCCACGCAAGTGGGGAAAGTGCCTGATTGCTATTCACTTGGGAGTAGCCAGGACGATTCTTCTGCAGACGGCTCAAGCAGCTCAGAACATCTGGGGTTCGCCCAAGTATCCTCTGGATAGCTCGCGAACATGCGTTTGAGAGCAAGCTATTGTAAGAAGACGAATCAATTCAGGATATCTGGTTGTGCGCTAGTTTTGGAACTCGCCACGTAAAAATCCTTCCCCAATGAAAAACATAACATCCTCAATACAGCTGATGCAAAAACAGCTCATTGCTGAGTCTCACAGTTTGCATACCTCGAGGACAGTTTACTTTAAGGGCACCCATGAAATTCGAGAGCTAAAACTTTGTTAACTTTTTAAACTCCCTCGAACGTGTCTAATGCACCTGTGGGTAGAAGGATCTCGCAACCTCATGAATTTGTGTATTTGTTCAGCGCTCGCTGAGTTGACGCGGTGCTTGGGGTAGACCACAGGTAGTCCAGAATTCGCATCCGATCGAAAAAGAAGCATGGTATTCTCCATCCAGTTTCGAGCGACCAGGACTCTTATTGCCGCTTGGCTGTCAGAGTAAATATTTACTTCCCTCACAGCTATAACTAGTAGTGAACAGCCAATCAGCTGCTTCTTTGTTTGCGACTACCTATGCTTGTAACACACTACAGTGGCCCGGCGGCCTGAACCTAAATCCGCTATGGAACTCCTCGCGAAATATTCGGTGGCTCACCAGCACCTGTCTCCAAAAAAGATACTCAAACACTTTCAAAAACCTGAGAATAAAAACATGCACACAGTTTGAAGTTTGGGTTTATGCGGTTTTGTTACAAAGGGATCGGATTTTAAATTGAAATAAAACAACGAAAATTCAAATTAATTGGGCAATCTTTATTATTTTTGTGTAGAATCATTCATGACCTTTATTTTTTTAAGATAATCCATTTCAATATTGGCCGCACCTGTGCTGTAATTCGGCCATCCGTAAACACCAATTTTGAATAACTCCCTGGCGGAGTTCGGTCGGTATCTTGTGAATAACTTTAGTAATGTTGGCTTTCAATGCCACAATCGAAGCTGGTTTATCCACAAAGCGTTTAGAATTGACATACCACCAGAAATCAAAGTCAAAAGGCATGATATCTCTCGATCTTGGTCGCGAATCTACTGACCCGAGACGAGAGATGGACTGCTCACCGAATTGACGACGCAGTAAATCGATTGTTTCACGAGCTGTATGGTAAATCTTAGTGGCCAATCTACTGGCCCGCGACGAGAGATAAATTGCTCACCGAAACGACAACGCAGTAAACCCATTGTCTCACGTGCTGTATGGCAAGCAACGCCGTCTTGTTGGAAACAAATGTTGTGAAGATCACGGGCTTCAGTTCGACATTCACTGTTGCATTGGCGCCAGCCTCGTCTTTGAAGAAATCCCACCCATAGGCCGCACCAAGCGGTTGTTCACAATGGATGTGATGGCTGTTCTTGAATGGCTTCGAGTTTCCCTTCAGCCCAAATACTGCAATTTTGCTGATTGACGTAGCCATTAAGCCAAAAATGGGTCTCATCGCTAAACTCCATAAGTTGGCTTGAGCGCGCGAAGAACACTTTTCACAGAGCGTCGATTTTCGTAACTTATTTGCACGATTTGTAAACGTTTCTGATGCGTAAATCTTTGCATGATGAAATGTCAATGAATGCTGACAAAACTTATGTATTTAGTTTGCCCGTGATCTGTCAAAAAAAACCTTAATGGAAAAAGAACTTCCAATCTAATCGCGCTTTAGAATGGAATATATTTTTTATAAAAAAACAATAATTAAAATTAATTTTAAAAAAATATAGTCAAAACTTTGACTTTCTCAAACCAGAATAATCGACAGCTACTATTTCAAACCCTACATGGACCACCCTGTATATGCAAATTTTCCAAGTAATTGCGATCTAACTCACTCTACTTCTCGAGGATTTAGATAGCCAAGTAATTACGTACTAACACTACAACAACATTTTTTGAGTGGCAAGTATTTGTGTCAAAGGACAGACACACACACACACACATACTTAGCATGCTTTCATGCGCAAAAATAATCTGAAAATTGAAATTGAACGCACACTTCAAACGCATGCCGACAAAATGATTTAAATTTGCAATATTTTGTTTTTATAAATATTTGTTGTTATTGTTCTTTCGATTACATATTTCTCTATGTAATAGAAACGCGCTCTTGGGGCAAAGTGACACGACGACGACAAGCAACAAAATGTGGCAGCTTCAACTGATTTCAAAAAAATGGCGCAGCTGTCAGAGCACTGAGGTCATGCTGGTGGTGGTAATAAGTTTCCCTTTGGTGGTGGTGGGCTATGGCGAATATCCTTCTCCGAAGGGCAACAAAAGCCGGGGTGCTGTAAATTTGTGCCTTACAGCAGAAGCCACGCAACCCATCTACCCTGCGTTTTCGCATTCTCATTTGTATTCTCGGCTGGAAATCACCCCTTAGGCCGCGTGTTTGACAAATACATGAAATGAAAAAGCACTTGAGGTTTTTGTTTCAAGTGCATTTTTTTCCCATTTAGCAAAGAATTTGTGAAAATGTTGCCAAACAGTGTAGTTAATGTGTTTGTGTGTGTGTGTGTGTGTGTGTGTGTGTGTGTGTGTGTAAGCGTGTTTGGGTGTGTGCGTGCGTGTATTGTCTCAGCTTTCAATTTATTGAAATAAATAAAATTATTATTACATTATACGCCGGCAAATGTGGATTTTTTTTCTCCTATGATAACTAAGTATGTCTGCTCATTATCTAAATCCAAAAATGAATTCATATAAATATATGCATATATGTATGTATGTATTTATGTAAGTATGCATGTATGTATCTACAAATATTTCGCCTTTATATAGTAAATATATCAACCTTTGGTATGCTAGGAATTTCTTCGAGAGTAAAAAGAATGCGTGCGTGTGCGTCTGCGTGTACTATGCACGAGTGTGTAGATTTAGGTATGCAAATTATGTGTCTCGCTTGCGGCAAAATATGAATTTGAATTTTTAATTTACTTGCCAGCGTTCACACGCACTTATATGTACGCATACACACGCATTTATAGGTAGGCACCCGGCAGGAAAGGGGCTGCCTTTGAGGGAGAGCGTCTCTAAGCATGCCAAAGCATTGATTTGATTTGATCGCTTGCTACGCTGTTCGCTATATAAGTGACTGCCGTGCTTCACGCGGGGTTTCCTTGAGACATCGCAGTAAATCGAACAGCTTTTCTTAGATAATTAGAAATTTAACACAAAAAAAAAAAAAAAAATTTGGAAAAAAGCGAAACCCCTTACAATGGAGTTTAGAATCTAAACTATCTCAATTTGAGTGCAAAACAAACCCCCTTTGAGATGGAGAACACCATCGGTTAGTTTACTTGCATTGGATTACTAATATTTAAAGTTTGAGAATAGAATAATTAGTCAAAAAATGTACCTCTAATGGCCTCTAGAGTTGAAACAGAAATGCTTATTGAGTTCTATGTAATAAATTTCCAAATTTTATTGTAACCAAAACAAAAACAAAGAAAACAAAACCTTAATCTCACTTGCACACATTTTTCTTGAGGGACTCCGGTTTGTGCCCATTGTAGTGGCTCCAATTTGAGTTCATTGATTTTATTTGTTTTGCTTTTAGCAGCGCACCTTATTCAGCTGCCAAATGTGATATTTATACGCAGACGGGAGCTTAGCACCTTTTCAATGGGATTAACCGTAAATACGTACATACATATATACATACCTGTACATACATATTTGCTTAGTTTTTAATGGTTAATTTATAAGGTAAACGAATTGTTCGATTTTTTCAGCTGTAAAAAAAAGGAGAAGAAAAAATAGAAGGAAGTATGAAATTATACAAGGTGGCGCAAAATTAATCATCCATTTTGTTTTTTGAATAACTTTCTTACTAAATAAAAAAAAATTGAATTATTTCTTTCTTCAAGGTGGCGCAAAATTAATCATCCAAGTTGGTTTTTGAATAACTTTCTTGCTAAATAAAGAAAAATAAATCATTTCTTTCTTCAAGGTGGCGCAAAATTGTTTTTGAGTGACTTTCCTTCTAATAAAATCTCTACTTTGGCCTTTGGGTGCTCCATTGCTTGTCTGTTTGTCTACTGCAGCTGATTTCTTCATAAATATCAAATATGATTGACGTACAACAACATTTGTAAAAATTATAAATCTTCCAATAGAGTGATTATTTTTGCGCCATCTTGTATATACGTACTCCTACTCCTTTCTTCTCTATAAAATCATTGCACATAAATATTGCTGGAATTTTGATAAAACATCTTATCTTTAACAGATTTTGTTTGTAAAAATGTCCATATCTTGGAAAGTAAAATTAAAAATATAAAACTAAAACTTTTATTCAGATGGATGATTAATGTAAGGCTTAGAGCGAAGGGTGAAATCTGCGCTATAAAGAACAAGATTTGATTTATTTTAACACCCTTAATTTGATTCCAACATATTGAAGAGAAATTTCTGGAAATTTGCAAAAAAAATCAGGTGGCAACGCTTTAAAAAGAGTTTTTGGAATCGATCTTTCTCAAAAGCATATGCCTTGATGCCCATGTTGTAATACTTATTTCTATTTTTTAACAAATTTTTTATACAAACAGGTGGCAACACCCTCTTAGATTGAGTCCACCCAATGGGCTTTCCAATATTGAAGTTGGGCCATTCGTTTCTGAGTGATGCTCTTTCATTCGAAACACACACATTGAAGTGAAGTTTGTAAAAATTTGCAATAAAATTCAGGTGGCAACGCTATAAAATAATTAATTAAAATATAAATTTTAACCTTGATATGCATGAGGTAATACTTATGTATAACTATTTAAAAAAAAAAATTTTTGTTAAATACAACACACTTTTAAAATGAGTTCGCCCAATGCGCTATCCAATATAACAGTCAGAACATCAATTTCCGAGTGATGCGCTTTCGCAGAAAATGTCTATGTTTTTATATATGTGTATGTATGTATGTATGTATGTATGTATATGTAAAGATAATACTGTTCTAGCTGCAACCATTGATGACTCACCACTTCAAACTGCTGATAGCAATCTCAGCTGGAAACCGACACCTGACTATGCAATGCCAGGAAAATCGTCGAAGACTTTTCGCTGAGTTCTCCAAAGGGACACCAATGACTTTTTCACATAATCGTCACGTTTCGTCAGCCGTGCAAATGCTTGCATGACGCACAGCATGACATGTCAACCAATATGTCATGCATACTAAGTTTCTGTAAATATATTTTGCATGTGCCAAATCATTTGAGTGTACATTTCTCGGTAAAATGGCATGAATAACATCGTTGGCGGCAGTGCTATCGATGAGCTATTTTCCAACTGAATCAGAACTGGGATTAGATGATTCATTTTTTAAGTACCTTTTCAATTTGACTACTAGAAATTAATAAAACCCAAAAAACTGAAAACAATTTTTAGCTTAAAATATTTTCGCATTTTTCATGCGATGTAAATGCATTTCTTTAAGCTGCATTTCACTGCATTTAGAGGCTTTTACAGGCAGTTCAACGGTCTAACTCTACTTCGTGCCCACGACATTCGGTTCTAAGTTATTGGATCACCCCAGTAGCATTCGACATGTATGGGGATTGCTCCAACAACAATCGGTTTTACTCGGCTTAACTCTATCCCATTTCCTAGACTGCCGCTTAGACCAAAGCGAAGGCCGCGATCGTATCGCTACGATAGAAAAACAGCTTCTGTTACTCTTATTGTTTACATCAGCGTTCCCATCGATTTTTAATCTTTTTTAATTTTTTTTTTTTTTTTTTTCTCTTTTTATTTTTTTCTTAAAGCTTACCAAACCGCCATAATATTAGCATAATTTATTTGAAACATTTCACAAATTCATGGATGAGTTACAAAATTCAGTTTAATTAAGGGCTAAAACTTGTAGATTGAGCGGCAGACAGCCTAACTAGCGCAACGAACGAGTGGATCATTTGACTGGGAATGCTTGCCGCTAAAGCTGTAAGTCAGGCAACACGAAGTATGCTTTCGATATTTATGCTAAGCAGGTGTGGAACGGTTGTTTTGATTGCATCCATACATACATACATACATATGTACATATATATGTGTGGAGATTTGGAACATTTTTTCCATTTTTGTTTCTAAAGTTTTTGCTCGTCAACGGCTACAGTTACGTTGATTTGTTTATCTTCTTTTTGGAAAATTTTTTTGGTATTTTTGTTTGTTTTTGTAATTTTTATTTGTCTTTTTTTTTGGAGTTTTTTTTTGTTATTTAAATTTTTTTTCCAGACAACAGATCGATGCATACCCAAATTTTTAAGAAAATTATTTAAAATGCACTTCTGATAACCGCGCCTTTTTTTCTTGTTAGAGTCTCACGAAAAATGTTAATTTTTATTATTGAATATTTTTTATTTTTTTCTTTCCTTTCATTTCGTAATTTTTTGCTTTTGTTTTTCCCGTCCTACTCAATTAATTGTATATGCAAATCAGCTATTGACTCTTTGTTGTGATAAGCCATCAGCCAGCCAGTTAGCCAAGCTGGTCGCCACGTCCAAGCCTTATTGCGTGTTTACATTTTACTCGCTTATGAATTGTTATTAAGAAAAACACTTATAATGTAATTAAATGTTTATGCGCTTACCAACAGAAACAGCAACAACAACAATAACAGCAACAACAAAAACGACCAGCAGCTAACAATAGCCCATCAATTGAGGTTGTGAAATTTTTCGCTTATGCTTTTAGGCTTTTAACTACATTTATGTATATGTACGAATGTATGTATGTATGTGTGTATGTAAATCGATTTGTGCTTATGGGTGTAGTTTGCTTATCAAAGTGGCTCCCCTGTTTCCGCCCTCTCCATGCATATGGACATATTTTTATGGCGCTATTTCATTAGAAATGCCGCGCACGTTCTTCAGGTGCGGGTTAATGCCTCACAAATTATTTACACACTATTTTTGTTTTCTTTTTTTTGTTGTTGTTTTTGAAAAACAGTCAATGAGTACTTAGAGTAATATAGAATGAATTAAATGGAATTTGAGAAAAGCAGAAAGAGCGAGAAATAAAAGAAGGTAGTAACTGGCATCGAAATTATCGATAATACACAGCTTTTCTTCTTCTTGATTGGCGCGGCAACTACCCAAGCGATTTGGGCCGAGTTCAACAAAGCGCGCCACTCGTTTCTTGCTCGTGCTAAATATTGCCAATTAGATCAACCCGTGAAGCTCCTTCCTCTGCCTCTTCATCACCAGGAAGTATCACCTGGAATACTCTCAGGGCTGGAACGTTTGGATTCGTCCATAGGATGCGACCTAGCACCAGCCTTGGAACTTTATTCGCTGCACTTTGTATACAGTCAGCGTCAAAATAAAGTGTCCACCGCATGTTTGGTGAATTTTGACTATTCATTTATTTATTTGTTATTTTTTTGTATTTATTTTTGTATAATTTTTTTTGCAGACTACTCATTTATTTAGTATTATTTTATTCGGTTTTTTTGTTTTGCTAATTTGGGCTATTCATTTATTTATAAGTTATTTTTTTATTTATTTATTTTTTTTTTTCAATTTTTTTTTTTTTTAATTTTTTATTTTATCTTTTTTTATTATTTTTTTTTTTTACTATTATTTTTTTGGCAAATTTGAACTACTCATTTATTTATTTTTTTTTTTGCTAATTTGGACTATTAATTTGTTTATTTGTTATTTTTTTTAATTATTTATTTTTTTTTTCTTTTTTAAATTTTTTTATTATTATTGTTATTTTTGGCAAATTAGGACTATTTTTTACTTATTTTTCTATTTTTATAATTTATTATAAGTTTTTATATTTGTATTTTTTTATTATATAATAATTTTTTTTTTTTTTGAACACTTCGACTACTCACTTTTTTATTTTTTATTTATTTTTTTTACATATTTTTATGTTCTCTTTTATTTTTGTTTTTGCAAACTTGGACTATTCATTTATTTATTTGTTTTTGTTTTTTTTTAATTATTTATTATGTATTAATTTTTTTTATTTTTTATTTTTTTAAAAAATTTTTTATTATTATTGTTCTTTTGGCAAATTATTAGTATTTATTTACTAATTTTTTATTATAATTTTTTTCACACTACGACTACTCACTTTTTTATTTTTTTTTTTTTATTAATGTTGTTTTTTTGCAAATTTGGACTATTCATTTATTTATGTGTTATTTTTTTATATTTTTTATTTATTTATTATTTCTATTTTTCTTTTATATTATTATTTCAACTTTTAATGTTTTTTTTTATTTTTTTTTAATATTTTTCTATAAAAATATAATTCATGCTTCAACAAAAATCATCTAAATTTGAAGTTTCAAACTTTGTAAAAATTAACAAAAAACACGCAAAAAAATTTTACCAAAATTAAAAAAATGTAAACAGAATATTTATTATTTATTTTGTGTACGCAGTTTTATAGTCCATTCAATTTTAGTAAAAAAAATGTGAACTACAAGCCACTCAAATTTGTGTTGATTTTTGACGATTTTTTTCGCTGAGCTGTTGCGTATTTTTTCCATTACACGAATGCCCGACATTTCTTTTTGTAAACTAAAAAGTTTAAAATTTCAATCGGCAGTCATGACGATGAGTAATACAAAAACGAATAACCCTTCTATTATTCTTGGCTTTCCATTTACTTTTGCCAGTGAAATGTAGCCACGGATCGTCGTTGGGTCCAGAGGGAGAGGGGTGTTAGGTGAGTGAGTTTAAGAGGGCACAAAAGACCATGAAGTCGAAGTGCAAGCCTCATAAAGAATCTATCTAGAGGGTTGTGAATAGGTGGTTAGGTATGAAATGAATTCCCATGGCAGTTGGTTTTACGCACCGTAATGACTCGGGTTTTTTCCGACCAAGGGCTGCCGTTCCAGTAAACTAGCCCTGTCTAGTGTGCTGAACCTCACGCCTCTTCCTCTTCTTCTTGCTTGTTTATCTATCATTCTTGATCGACAGTCATACACTCTCCTGGCCATAGCTTACATGGATAACTACTGCTGCGTGACCTGACCACCTCCTCGCCAGTTTATTTTTAATATCCCAGCCGGCAATCCGTAGATTTCCAATGTTTTGTTACTCTCTAGTCATGCTATTGCATTTCGTATTTGTTGTTGCTGTAGCAACATAAACATGTGTGTTTCAGTTGACAATCCTTGGTCGGATATAAATCCGGGTCGTTCCGATAACGTAGAACCGACTGTCGTGCGAACGCATATTCGTACTTCGTCCTGTTCAGTTAACGGAACGACACCTCCGTCTTCGCAGCGAATTTTACTGCTTGTATCATTCAATAGGTGGGAGAAGTTTTCGCTCCAAAAATTAAGCGTGCCCTGTATGTACTTCCGCTACCAGGTCGTAGTAGTCTTTATTCTTATTACAGGAAATCCCCACGGTCTTGAAATCTTCTGCAAACCGTCGAACTTGTTCCGGGAATTGCTCCCAAAGTCCAGCATTTCAGGCTCTTTACACTCACATATTTTGATCTCTCGTTTCTTTCCCCAAATCACTACGTATGCCACCGGATTTTCGTACTTTTGGATTATTTCCAAGACCTTCAAATGGTGAAAAATGTATTATTGAGTAACATCGAAAACGGGTAGCCCTTCCTAACCCTCGATGCTCTGCGCATTTAGTCGGTGAATGTAAGACAAAACTGAACAGTGTTGCAAAACAACAACAAAGTTAGTCCTGGACATTGTGGTATTACAGGGAACGAGTTAGCTGATAAACTGGCTAATGAAAGCTCTGCAAGTATGCCACTAGGCCCTGGACCCTTTCTAGGTGTCAATTCTGCATCGATTCAACTATGGATGGACGACTTCCTGACGTCTACCCATAGAGGACGTTGGTCTCGGTTGAACTCGTGCAGAGTAGCCAAGTGCTTTGTGAAAGAACCAAACAGGAAAATAGCGATCTTTCTCCTAAAACTCAGCAGAAAGGACCTGAGAGTACTGGTGGGTGTAATCACAGGGCACAACACCTGTGGTCAGCATATGGCTGCCATGGAGGTCGTCGATAGCCCGATATGAGTATGCTGTCTTGAGGATGACGACACTGAGGAGCATTTTCTCTGTAGCTGTCCGGCGTTTTCCAGAATCAGACTTAGGATATTGGATTGTGATATACAGAGTATGGATAAAGTTCATACTCTTCCTCTTCCGAATCCCTTAGGATTCATCAATGAATTCAAGAGATTTGTGGAAGAGTGACCTTAAACTAATTTTTCCATCTTATCACCCATGTTTTAACTTTCTTATCTCTCTATTATTTCTACTGAAATCTATCCGGGTGTAGTACAATGGTCTCCGGCCTGAATGCTTGGACTTTTCCAATCTCCCCCACAATCCTAATCTAATCTAACATTTAAAACCACTGCAAGTTCTTGATTCGAATAAAAGAGATTTTCATTCGGTAATTTGATTTATTTTTCCAATTTTCCTTCACGAGGCTCGCCAGTTCTCCTTCATTGCAGTCAGTGCCGTTAAAAGTATTCGTACATGAAAAGTATCATCAAAGTTTCTAGATTAATTCCTTGTTGGCAGATGCCTAAACTTATCACAGAAATTACTACTGGCCCTGACTATTGCCAAACAGCGTTTTCTTCATTTAAAGGTGCTTCCGAAAATATTAAATCAAATTCAATATTTTTATAACTTTTTATAACGAAATCACAGTATTTACTTAGTTTGTTCCTTTTATATAACTGTGTGTATGTCTTGACATTTCGCTATAGTAACGCAATTTCATTCATTATCCTCGTCTACTCGCCGGAAATGTTTGCCTCATTTCACTACTTTGCTTATCCAACACCAAATTTGGCACATTCATTTATTTATTTATTTTTATATTTATTTCTTCTTATTGAAAATCTCCTTCCACCTTGCTCCTTGATTTGGGTCATTACCGTCAATACCTGCCAACGTCACTTCAAACAATTTGCCGCTAAGTACCAAGAAAAAAAAAAACAAGAATTCATATACGAATGTCGAAGAAAAAATATGGGAAAATCATTTAGATGCTTATCGGCATTTCTTGGAAGGACATTTGAGAACGACAAACGCCAATTGGTTCTATTTGAGTGCGGGCACCCTCGTTTGCCATTAGTGGAGTTTCGGCTTTGTGAATGAATGAATTGATATTTTCTTTAGATGTACTTTTTCGAAGCGTGTTCTCACAGTATTGTCTGTGTGTGCGTGTGTTACGTGTAGCAAAATATCGCACAGGCATTTTTTCACTAAAATACATCTTTAAGCTATATTAGAAGAGGACTAGTTACTGATTGTCTTCAAAGTGGTGAAAAGGAAACCATGCGAGGTTTGATAATTACGAAGTGGAGTAGTAAAGGCGAGTAGTAAATGCATTTCTTTTACGTGAAGAGAGTAGTATTACGGTAAATACAATGAGCTACTGTTCTGTTAGACGAAATTGGTGGTTTGCATCTTGGCGGAGGTACACTGACGTGCAATACTGTAACACTTTTCATTTCAACAACCTGTAAAATTGCTTTCAATTTTTCAAAATTTCAATAAATTCTGTTAAAAAATTTAATTAAAAAATTTTACAAAATTTTTCAAATTTCTTAAAATTTTTCAAAATTACTTAAAATATTCCAAATTTCATTGCATTCTGTCAAAACATTCTTTAACATTCACGGTCTGTTTAAAAATTAAATAAAAAGAAGTTTACAAAATTTTTCAAATTTCTTAAAATTTTTCAAATTTGTTAAAATTTTTTGAGTTTCTTAAAATTTTTCAAAATTGCTTTAAATTTTTCAAAATTTGATTAAATTCTGTTAAAACACTCTTTGAAAATCACTGTCTGTAAATTTTATTACAGTTTTAATATTTCATTAAATTAAATTGAATTATTAATAATTATTAATTAAATTTCGTTAATTTTCTCAAAATTTCTTTAAATTTTTCAAAATTTCATTAAATTTTTCAAAATTTTATTAGATATTCCAAATTTCATAAATTTTTTCAAATTTCTTAAAATTTTTCAAATTTTCTTAACATTTTTATAAATTGCTTTAAATTTTTTAAAATTTCATTAAATTCTGTTAAAACACTCTGAACACAAAATTTTTCAAATATCTTAAATTTTTTCAAATTTCCTAAAATTTTATAAATTGCTCTAAATTTTTCATTATTCTTAAAATTTTTATAGACTGCTTAAAATTTTTGAAAATTTCAATAAATTCTGTTAAAATCTTAAATTAAAAAATTTTTCAAAGTTGCTTTAAATTTTTCAAAATTTCATTAAATTCTGTTAAAAATTAAATAAAAATTTTTTTCAATTAATAGATAATAATTAATAAATAAATAATAAATTTTATTACAGTTTTAATATTTCATTAAATTAAATTAAATTATTAATAATTGTTAATTAAATTTCTCGAAATTACATTAAATTTTTCAAAATTTCATTAAATTATTATTTTCATTAAATATTTCAAATTTCATAAAATTTTTCAAAATTTCAGTAAATTTTTCAAAATCTCATAAAATATTTCAAATTTCATAAAATTTTTCCAATTTCATAACATTTTTTAAATTTCATTAAATTTTTCATCAGAATTCAAATCATTTCAAAATCATTCAAATTTCAAATCACTAAAATTTCTTTAACCAGAATCTTTTTGTCTATCGCATACAATGCTTTAAAACCCTGTGAGTCCGATATTCATATTGATGAAACTACATATTTTTAAGCGAATTTCTTAACAAAGCGCTTACTCGCATACTTAACCCACACTGCGCCAACATATGGAGCGAAATTCTTTAACCTCTTTAACTTCTTGCATCGGCTCTCAAATTCCCACAACAAACTTACGTAAAGCTCGCTCCTCATATTCTGAGAAAAAATACAGTTATTTATTATTTTTCTACGTTGATGCAAAGTTGCCATTTCACAAATTTCAGCTACCTCTGTATTTTTCTTTATGCTTTTGACCAATTCATTTTATTTAATTCATTCATAAAGACGTAAATACTTTTCTATTTGTAGTCAGTTCTCTAAATAAAACTCATACATATTTATGCACGTATTATTTACAGCTAAAAAAGGTAAGAAATTCACTTTGCGAGTGGCTACAAGTGCACTCAGCCAGCACTCGGCTAGTCGCTCCCTTTGACTTTGTTTTGACGTCACACTTTTTATATGCCGCACACGTTCGCAGATAATTCGCATGCATTTGGTTGCTTGAATGCAGCGCACTCACACATACACGCGCACACATTTCTAAATACTTTTGTGTGTAGGTATTTGGTATCGCCAGTGGGTCTCCAACTGCTCCTACTCCTAAGCCAGCTCGGCAGCCGGCCGCTTGTACGTGCGAATTCCGAAATTTCCGCACATAATAAACTAAAGTGGCAGTCAAAGTGCAGGACATGCCGTGCACGTGTGTGCGTGTGTGTGTACCCATATAAATAACGACATGTGTGACAATGATGTATGGCATAGTTGCAGCGTGACCGGCGTCGTCGCAGGGTGTTGCTGCAGCAGGGACTGCGGCAGCGAGTAGCCAATGGACACTGGTTAACAGTGAACAGTGCACAGGGAGGCGCTCAGCTCATTTTTAACACTCTAATGAATAAATTATTATTTTGTATTGCCAACTGTAAAATGTGTGGCGTCGCTTGGCCACGGTTTAACATTTCAAATGCTGCAAAAAATAGCAAAAAAAAAACAAATGAAGAGAGCCAACGGGTGTACTTAGTTTGTGTGGACTGCACATTTTCCATTTAATTTAGTTACAAGCTTATTGTTATCGTTTTTGTTGTTTTGCAGAAGAAGGAAAAAACAAAACCAAAAGGAAAAATTTGCAATAATTTCTAAGTGTAACATTTAAGCATAAATCAGTTTGGAAGTGTCAGCAGGCACACACAAATACACGAATGATATATTGGTATGTGTGGCGGAGGCCCTTTTGCCCGCATGCTTGTTTAGGTCAACTGACAGGTCCAAGCGGGCGCGGTTCACGAACAAGTGCATAAATTCATTTGAAATAACGGTAATGTACTCTACATGTTGTTATAAATATTTCACCAAAACAAAATTTAATCAACTTGACACATTTATCGCCTCAACTTGAACGCCTTTGAAATGCCTTTGCGCCGAGCGTCGGTTATTACATACATACGAGGTGTGTTCACGCAGTA
The DNA here is from genome assembly GCF_027943255.1 of Anastrepha obliqua. NCBI lineage: Eukaryota > Metazoa > Arthropoda > Insecta > Diptera > Tephritidae > Anastrepha > Anastrepha obliqua. Next base: position 22,999,091 of record NC_072893.1, on the reverse strand, counting down.
AGGTGACTTTTTATTTTTCTCAAATAATGGTTTTTCATACATAAATATTTATTTTATCTCGTTCAAAGTAATCCTTTTGAGATATAATACACCTGTGCCAACGCTTTTTCCAATTCTCAAACCAGCTCTGGCCAAAAATCGCTTTGGTATGGCTTGAGCTCTTCCAACGATCCGGACTTTATCTCCACAATTGTGGCAAATTTACGTATTTTTTCTGACATTTTCTATTTTGGGCACAAGAGAAAGTGGCATGAGACCAAGCCTGTTGTGTTCGGAGGTTGAGGGAAGATTACAGTTTTATTTTAATATTTTTTTATATAGCAGAAAATCGTCGAGCAGCTGTTTGACTTTTTTCTGTATCATCTGTTTAACCATTAAAACTTTGTTTATCTATTAATTTGTTATTGTCTAAAGTAGCGTCGTCAGAGAGTACTCACTGAGTATCTTGCCGATCTTCTTCTTCTTGTTGGCGCAATAATTGCTTAGGCGATTTTGGCCGAGTTATACAAAGCGCGCCAGTTGTTTCTTTCTCGAGCTAACCGCCGCCAGTTGGGCACACCAGCTGAAACCAAGTCCTTCTCCACCTGATCTTTCCAACGCGGAGGAGGCCTTCCTATTCCTGTGCTACCACCAGCTGGTACCGACCGGTGGCGCAACTTGTTATACAGTGCGCTTAACAATTAACTTTTGCAAAATAAATTTGGTGCTAACTTTCTCCTCAAAAGTGGTCCTATTTAGCGACCCCGTCGTTCATGCGATTTAACGCCTCTGTATTACTTCTTATGACGCTTTGTTAAGTCATTGGTTTATGCCGAAAAACCAGCAACTCTTGGAATCCAATATTCAAGCCACCATTGACGTTTTACGGCCAGATTTTGGATTGGAACTGATAGTCAAAAATTAAACTGATCAAATAGACCAAATGTAGCCGCGGCGTACATACATAGGTATGCCGAATATCTTATTCAATAAAAATAAAAAATACCATGAAATTATGTACCAAATTTTAATAAAAAAATTCATTCTAACAATATCTGTATTATCATTTTAAGTGCTCAAGCTCTTAAAAAACCATCCGATACAAGGACCACTATTTACATATGTATTTATATATATTTGTGAATGACATAGTAAAATTGGTAATTTGCTATGATTGGCGGCCACCGTAACTGTATAGCTTTGTGCGCGATTGCCATTCAATAGGTCCCAGATTTCCTATTGACAAAGAGGGTTTTTTGAAGTGAAACTTCTTAGGCGTCGATTGACGAGCGAGAATGGAGAGTAAAATTTCAAGGCCATTCGACGTTTTGGGCATTTTCGTTCCGCGAGAGAGAAAAAAGATGTAAAGTGGAAGAAAAGGAGAGAGATCTATATCTTATATATACACTTTAGGCTATTTTTCCTGAGTTTTTTCTTGTGGTTGCCAATTTCTAGTGAAAAATAACACTACCTACTTTTTGGCGCTTGTTTGTTGGTGCAAACATATTTTTGGTGCCTACTTTTTGGCGTTATATTTCCTTGGTGCCTACTGTTTGGGAAGTTTTTTGGTCCAAATTTTTGTGGAGTTTTTTTGGTGCCTACTTTTTGGCGTTATATTTCCTGGGTGCCTACTGTTTGGGACGTTTTTTGGTCCCAATTTTTTTGGCGTTTTTTTGGTGCCTACTTTTTGGCGCTTATTTCCGTTTCCTGGCTAATGCTTGTGCTATCCATTCCGGCGTCGGATTTATTGGTATTGCCTTGCGGTAATTTGTGCCGTTGCTGCGGTCCTGGAATCGCTGCGTTTGTGCGGGTGATAAACGCTCGGAGTAGTGCGCGTCGTTCCCACGATTTGTGTCCGACGTTTACCTGCACCGGTCGACCCTTCTCCGTTTTTTGTAAATTTTGTCTATTTGTATACTCTACAAATGTTGTGAATTTATTTAAATATATATTCTTTCTCTCTCTCTCTCCCTCTTTCTTTGTCTGCCTTGAAAGTTTTACTTCTGTTATGTGTACTACGCTACACGCATTTTTTTCTATTGTCGTTTGTCCCTCGGTAGGCAATAGTCAACTTTTGAGTTTATTTTTGTTATAAAAAAGTTTTCTCAGAGAAAACCAGCCTCCAAGCGGAGGACTCCCCTTTTGAACAACAAAAAGGCGACCTAAAAAGTCAGCGAAGCAACTAACAAAGTACTTATTTATTGATTTCTAAACATTAATTCTTATGATTTGGGCAATTTCGCATGCATTCCAAGATATTTTCAAGTATTTCTCCAAATTGCTTGGGATCCGCCCGAAACATAGTTTTTCAATGTGTGAAGGGCTGCTCTGCCGACAAAAAATGCTGTCTATGCGGTTTGAATTGCACGTGCGAGAACAGGAAAAAGTCACTGATTGCAAAATCTGCGCTTTAGATGACATGCTGAATCATGAACTCAATATTTTGAAAGTCACTTGATTGTGCAATTTTTTTAAATACTAGGGGGACTCTTCTTTCACCATTACTTCTTTGGTTGGCTAACGGCTCTTAAATCAGTGGATATCAATGCATTTTTAAGATATACTGCACTAAAAAAATGGTTCTCATTTTTAGATGAAAAAAAGTCGAAAAATTTGCATCAACCGACAACTTCCTAGAGAGGCTGAAAGCAGTTACAATGTCTTTGCTAACCACAATTCCTAGTGCAACATTTTTTTCTACCTCTTCTATGTTGATGATCTCTGCTGACTCAGTGGCTTTGTGAATAAGCAAAATCACCACATTTAGAGCGACACTAATCCTGGAGTGACTGCTGCTGTCAAAATGCCAGATATACTCGTACATATGTACGTATATATTATACTTTATATGTATGTGTGTAGGTGCATATGAAATTTTCAAAAGCATATTTAAAAATCCTTTGACCTTTGACTGTTGCTTTTACATAAAAGCCCTTAAGATAAACAACTTAAAAATGTTAGCAATTTTCCTTAGAATTAAACTAATGAAAATTGTTAAAAATGCGAACGCAAACATATCTTCGTGCAAACACTGCCGCCCGTGTCCGTATCCGTGTGTTTATTGCAGAAGTGGAACTGGTATTTATTTAGAAAATCTTACGCCCAGATATTAGCAAAGGTTGAAAAAATATGCTTGCCCCCTTAAGCGTTTCTATGGTAATGTAGATATGTAAGTAGCCTTGATTTTACTACTTTTTGTCTTTGTGAAGGGCCAAGAGTTGGCAACAGATAAATGCGAAAAAGTTTTCAACAAAAGTAAGATGCAGGCGAAATAAACAAAAATGCTAGTGAAAATATCAAAGCATGATAAAAGAAAAGCGTTTGCTACCGGCATTTTTGAGTTCCAAAGAAATATGAAACAATTTATTTATTTATTTTTTTTTTTATTCAAAACAAGGTAATTGTGCAGAGGAGAATGATGGGGAAGGAGAGCGAATGTTTGTGTTTTTTTTTCTAAGAGTTGTAGGTAGTTATTTTATTTTACTTTATTTTATAAAGCTTACATTCTTTATACCAGGACTGCCGATCGCCGTAGATAAATGGTTTGGTAGGTGACTGCCATTCGAAAGTGCCCGGGTTCGTCACCCCAGACATGTTTTTTTCTTTGGTGAGTGAGGTAGAATTCAAAATGCCTTCGAAGTTACAGCGACCGTCGTTTACTGCGTCGTGTGGTGTGGCCACTAAAACGATCCCTTCCCCATCTCCTTCTGGGGAGACACTCTTCCCGGAAGTACGTTTTGCATTACTTCGGGAGGGCCCAGAAGGGCATAATAAAGGACCAATTCTATTCACTCACGTCTGGGTCCACCATATTTATAGCCAGCTTTCATGCGATAGGCTCGTCTTCTTGTGTCTCTATCTGTGTGGCTTCGCTTTGTTGCACTGTGTCGAGGTCAATCTTTTGTTTTCGCAAAATATCAGGAAAAAGGAACCAAACCTCGGAGGCTGGAAAACAAAAGGAAACAAAAATGTTAAATCAAGTTACGAATATAATCTAGTAATCTGGTCACACTGATCACCAATTGGACTATTGTGACGTTGAGAAAATCAGCTGCTGTTGTCAAATTTGCTGAGAGCAAAGTAACGGGACCACCATTGAAATATGTGTGAGAGAATGTCTTAGCAGGAAAATGAGAGGCACTCACATCTACATACTTTCAGATAGTCAAGCGACTCTAAAAGCCCTTCTATCAACAACTTTCCCCTCTAAATTGGTAAATGACTGCCTAAACCTTCACAACACGTTAGGAAGCCTCAACATAGTAACACTAGGCTGGATTCCGGGACATGAAGGACATGAGGGAAATGAAATGGCTGATGACCATGCAAAACAAGGAGCAACAAATATGCAACTTACAGGTCCTGAGCCTTTCTGTGGCCACATAAAAGGCCACATTAATGAATTCCTTAGGAAATGGGAAGAAAGAAAATTTGTTGCACACTGGCTAAACTGTGCCGGTCAGCGTCAAGCCAAACTATTTCTAAGTCCCAACAAAGGAATATCTGGCAAGTTTCGCTCACTAAGCAGAGTAGATCTGCGTCTTTTAACAGGATATCTTACAGATTACTGCAGCCTGAGGTATCATCTAAATAATATTGGTCTATCTGAGACCAATGTCTGCCACTTTTGCGAAATGGACATAGAAAGCTCAGAACATGTGCTTTGTGAATGTCCTGCGTTGGGCAGACAGAGGCTTCATCACCTTGGTGGTATCGTAGTATCTCAATGCAATCTTTGGCACAAAACAAACCCAAAATTGTGCTAAAATTTGTAAAAAGCCTAAAACTCTAGGATTACAAAAATAGGCCTTTCACAATAGATCACCTCTGGTCGCAGTGCGTAATGGCCTTCTAATAATAATAATAATAATAACGGGACCACCTTGTTATTCTCTCCACTCTGTACTGAGTTGAAACTGTGACATGTGCACCAACTCAGGTAAAAAAACTCGAAAATCGAAAATTTGAAAGGTCCGCTTACTTGTTGAACGCACCTCTCACATCAAAGAACAGTTTCGCAAAGTTTAACATGGATCTGCTACATCGCCAAAAATTGCCGACATAAAAACATTTTCTAATTGGGGATACGTCAAATTCAACCAGCGAACCAAATTACGTCATAAACAAAACTAATTTCATTTGAGAAAATTTTATTTATTAGTCCCATAATTGAGCTATGTAAAAATGTACGAGCACAATTCCAACAAAAATTCCATGCCACTTGAAAAATGCAAAAACCGGCACAACTCCAAAAATGAGTAATCAAATTTGACTAAATTTGACTATCTAAAGCGACAACACACATTTTCCACTGCCACTCCTACCAGTACACACGCCCTCAACTTGACTTGTTTTTTTTTTTTTTTGTTTTGTTTTTTTCTTTGAGTTACATGTCACACACATTGACAAATAAATCAACTCTGCTGAATAACGGCACACAAAAAATGGCTAATGATCGACGGCAGCAGGGGATGACAACAGAGAATAGCCAACTGGACATTTGGCAGGCGTCAGCAGGCAGCAGACAGCAGGCAACAGACAACAGACAGTTGGCAAATTTTTGCGGCTACTGCAATGTCACACATCAATTACCAACGATGAAGCGGACGTACACTAATGCAACACTGTCGCAATCAGTTTTGCATTGCAGGCAGCCTCCGCTAACGGCAACAAAAAAAAAAAACAAAAAAACGTATACGAGGCACAAATTGGCTTGATGGTATAGGCTGGGAGACACCACCATCACCGCCATCAGCACCAGCGTCACCCCGTCACCCACTCTTCCCCACTAGTCTCCCTTGCAAGCGATGGTGTGTAGGTGTTACGTAACGGCACATGTGCATGTGTGTGTGTGTGCATGCATTTGGTCACTCGCAGCGCATCCGCCCACTGGAGGCATGCAGTAAAAAATGCCAAAATCACAAAAGGCAATAAACTGCACATGAAATTGTGCACATTTTTCAACAAACTCGTGAAGTGTTTTTTTCTCCCCTACATTTTTGTTCTGTCGTGCATTTTTATTAAACCTTTTCGTTTTTTTTTTTTTGTTGTTGTTTTGAAACTGGATTTGTAGTATTTTTTCAATGCTTGAATGCGTTGCAGAATCCTACTCACCCACTTCGTCATGTCAGTCAATGTAATTGTTGGCTTTTTTTTTTTGCGCAGATTCTTCCTAAAAATTCATAAACCGGATATAAGCGAACATACACAAAAAATGCAACACTGCGCTGCAATGTTGCACAATAGCAGTGGAAAATGGTGGTAAAACGTGAGTGCGACATGCGCTGGAGTAGTTTAGTAGTGAGTTGTGGAATAATAGTAGCTGGCAATTAAAATGTCCAAGTCAGTGCGGAATGCAGTGCTGCACTGGCCAACAAAAAACAGGAGCAATAAAAAAGAGATGCAGCTATAAATAGCAGTAACTGGCGTTTTTTAGTAGTTTGAATATGGAAATTGCGCTAATTTTAACTTAAAATTTTTTTATTAGTATTATTGCTTGCTTTGCGCTTATTTTTTTGTGTTTTTTTTTTTGCTTGCATTTGCGCTTATTTTTGTATATTTTTTTGTTTTTTTGCTCGCACTGGCGCTTTTTGCCATCATCCACAAGTATTAGAGTGAATTATCCGCTTGCGTCAATGCCATAAATTTTGGGATGACCAAAACGACAGCAAAGCAATAAAACTCATCCAGTTATTTTATAGGAACTAGAAACATAAAAAAATTAGATTTATTTACCACAGATTTTTGCTAATTTTTAGTCATTTAATGACTGTTACAGGGCCAGGCACTCGAAGTGTAACCAATTAAAAAGTCCATAAATTTAGTTTAGAAAATTATTTTTAATCAATTCAAAGTAAAAAATATGTAAAAACAATACAAAATTAAGAATGAATTTAGTTTTGCTCGATATGACCGCCTTTTGTCTTGACTGTGGCCTTGAGACCTGAAAACGAGCCGCTAGCTGCCCACTCGTAGACAATGCCTTTTTTCAGCGCCTCGAGACTGGTGAATCTTTTAGTTTGGACTTTGCTCTTCAAATGGCCCAAAGTGAATAATCCAGTGGATTCACTTTTGGTGGATTTGAGAGCCACTGTGTAGACGTTATGAAGTTCGGAACGTTGTTTTTTAGCCATTCTTGGTACACTCGAGCTTTGTGAGATGGTGTCGACTCCTATTGAAACATCCGTCCATGGTCTGCCACCTCATGTTTGCCCGCCCACGGTTTCAAAGCAACCCTCAGAATAAGTTTCCGATAATATTTCGTATTTCCCTTGACGCCAGGCTCAATGAAAACGACTGCAGAGCGCCCATCTGCGGTTACAGTGGCCCAAACCATTTTACCTGTGGCGGGTGCTGCCTCCTGACTCAATTTCGATGACTCAAATTCTCACATGAATGGTCGGTCAAATAAATCCTATCGTTTTGGGAGTTTACGAATTGCACAATTTAAAAAATTGTCTCCTAAGAAAACACAATGTTCGGAAATTGACCGCTTTCGGCCAAGCGAGGCAACTCCTTCGCTTTCTCAAGTCTGACTTGTTGCTGTTTTCGTGTGAGATCATGCGCCTTTTGGATCTTGTAAGGCTTGACTTGCAGATCATTTTTCAGTATGTGGAAGATGCTACGGTCAGATATTTTTAGTTCTTTCACCATTTGATTGGCACTTCGTCGGGGATTTCGTTCAAGTCGCTTCTTGGCCTTTTCCGCTGCATTTCACATGACGTTGCAGTCTTTTGATGACCACTTCCATGGTGTTTCGCGATGCTACCAGTATCATTGTAACGAGCAATGGTGCGATAAAAGAAAATTTTATTTACTTTAAGGTGCTCGAGCTCACGAAGAATCGCCTGTGCATCAGCTGCGCGAGCGGTCTGAAATTGATTACACTTTGAGTGCCGGACCCTGTAACTTCAGGGCTTCAGCGCTTAATTTTAAAATTCTGCGTATTTTTGTTGTTGATGGGAATCAATTTCCAATTCAATAAATTTTTGCTAACCTGCAAGTTGTGAAAAAATTTATTTATGAGAACGAAATGTCCCAAGATTTATGTTTAAATGTTGAAGTTCGTCGAAGTTCTGTTTTCTGAGCAATTTTTACGTTTTCTGTAATTATTCAAAATTAAAAATATAAAATTTTAACCAACTGAGTTTAGGTTTCATTAACACAGGCCAGGGCGCATTAACGCTTTTTAAGAACAAAGTTAACTCATGTTTGCTAACCTAACAGAAAGTGTTTTGTTATCTGTAATGGAATGCAAATTTAAATATGTATTTTTTTTTGTCGGGACAACTAGCAAGTACAACACTCATACAACATCTATTGTACTGCTATCGGGTGCCCTTTTTAATTTTATTTAAATCTACCGCACCTCCGAAGAAATCTGAGTAGATCTTGTGGTGCCAAGGAGCCAAGGTGGTCGCTCCTTAACACATCAGTGCCAAAGACCTCAAACCTGATTCGAGCGAAGTCTGGGCAGACGCACAGAAAGTGGGCCGCCGTCTCATCCTCCTCTCCCCATGCTGGGCAAAGAGCACGGTCTGAGATGCCCACCTTTTCCATGTGCTTTGCCCATAGAAAGTAGCTCGTCCACGTCAGTCCAACTAGCTGCCTCTAGTCCTTTCCGCTTAATGACAGGAGAGTCTGCGACAGTCGGTCGGACATGACAGGTGGCATCAGTTTTATCCATCTACAGCCACTCTCAGCTTGTCAAGCTGGTTTGTGGGTTGAAGTAACCCGTTTCCTAAACGTGACTTTGATGGTTGCAGATGGAAGTGCGTTTTTTTGCGTTTTGCAACAGATTCTGCATAAGCGCCTGATGCTTACAACAATTCACGGCGAGCCTTATGAACGAATGAGATGGCGCACTTGAGAAAATTAGAGGTTTCCAAATAGGTGTGATGTACACATAGCGCCGATAGCTGCATGTCTCTTCATTATTTAAGTTAAGTTTTAGTCTTCTATGTCTTATCTGAAAACGAGCAAAAAGAAAAATAATAATTTCGGTAAGTGATAGCCACATACATATATGCATGGCCTCAACTACGGTATGCACCCTGTATGTATACATAAATACCTAGAAAGCGAAGTTTTCTCTTTGAAATAACTACTTTCTTCGGCGCCCTGTCAACTGATTTTACTACTCCGATTTACGATTTATTATTCCGATGTACTTCGTTGTAGTTTATCAAAAAGGTCGACAATTCGGGAAGTGTTTATATTTATAATGACAAATTATTTTCTTCCATCTTTTAAGCATTTTAACCCTTTTGAACCGGAAAACAACCAGCGGGAGCATAAGCCGGCCATTTGACCTGCTCTATCGACTCCTCCCATAATTTCGCCACAAAACTGTATCATCTTAGGACTTGGTGTAGGTATTATTTGGCCATCCCTCTGCTTTTTTCCTAAGGTTGTCATTTCATCATCGTGGCAATTGCTTAGGAGGATAACTTCTTTTGTATACAGCCATTTCGTGTACATTAGTCCAGAGCTGCTTGTATTACTGAGTCATATCGTCCGATATGTGAAGAAATGATGGGGGTTCGTTGAGCTTGAACAGTCTTTCGTGATAAGAAATTTTCATCAGGTATTGACCGAACCGTTACATTTTCAAATGTCGACACATAATTATTTTCACCACTTTCCGTTGATTGCGAATCATCATTTTCAGAAGAAGTATTATTTCCGTTATCTACGCTAGATTTTTCTGATAAGAAGCTTTCCTCTTCAGAGGGCTCGTAATTATCGTTACTGCCGTCTGAAAAATCGACGTCACCAAGGTCACCAGAATAGTCATACTCCATTAGCTGGGCCAATATAACCTCTTCATTAAATTTTCTCGACATATTTCAAGGATTTTCTAAATCAAAGCTGGTCTATGATTTAATATGTTTAACATTTCGAAAGGTTAGAGAATGTCGACAAGCTCTAAAGGGGACATATTTATACCAATAAATAAACCTAACGGGACATATAGATCACATAAATAAAAATAATCGAAATAAGACTTAGAAACTGAAATAATGCTACATTAATTAACTTACCCAATTAAGGTGATCCAATTCGAACTTAGTTTTAGTAAAATCTACTATTTTGCACTTATTTTCACAGAAAAAATCGAATAGTCACAAGAAAATAGAATTTGATTCAAGCACAGTCACATTTAGAAGCAAACTGAGCGGCGTCTGTTTACTATTTTAGCATAAAACAAAAAACACAGAACCGTTACCTGAACCTCACTATACCAGACAGGACAGTTTTTAATGAATTTTAATAGAAAATTTAGACTATAGTTATAAGAAAACGGGGACGTATGTGTCCCAATAGGTCAGAAAGGGTTAAACACGTTTTTTCTCAAATTTATTGTATGTCCTGTTATAAAATAGTTTTTCCGAAAATTTGAAAATTTATGTAAATATTTTTATAAAATTTTGTTTTTTTCACTTTCAGACGGTATAGTCGGACCCGGCACCATTACGTCACCGTGGCCACCGATGAGTGCCGGCCCGCCAGGAGCACTAGGGCCGGCAGACACAAATGGCAGTATGGTGGATAGTAAAAATTTGGATGTCGGCGATATGAGCGACGTAAGTAAAGCAACAACTTGTCTTCTATTTAAAATATTATTCAAGTATAAGCAGTTATCGGAAATTACTAGCGTCTTACGCTTAGAATCTCCATAGATTTATGAAGCATTACAAATATCAAATGTTCGTTGGTTTTTATTTTTAATTTTAATTGGCTAATTTCCAATGAAACTAATGGTTTTTCACAGAACTACTAAAAACTTAAACACTTAGTAATTCTAATACACCTGAAAATGTATTTTTTTTTTTTTTCAAGCTATCGCATTTTAACTACTCTCCAAATTGATTCCAGAGCTGCAATAAAATCTGCAGTGGCACTTAACTCAATTGAATTTCAACTCCATTTTGGTTGTTTAGACGTGCAACCGCAAACACAAATTTGCACAAATCAAAAACAAAAAACCACCGCTCACACGCACACTCACACACACATACATGCAAACATGTAAACATGTTTGAAAGCACTAAATTTGAAAGTGTAACTAAATAAGCGCGAAAACGTTAATGTAACAATAAACGCGTCTGTGTGGGTGTACTAGCAAAATAGTGAAATATAATAAATGGAATACTTGGGAAAAAAAAAACGAATACTAGAATTGCACGCAATACGAGTTAATTTTCAAATATGTCTGAAATTTCATTTGACCACAAATATGTTTGCAGTCAATTTCGAATATCAATCAAATTGTAATTTTGGCATGAATGCAAAACACACACACACACACACACGCATACTTGCTAAGTAGACACTTAACAGCAACACGCAATATTCTAAGAATGCATTTGTATGTGTTTGCCTATAAAGGTTGTCATATGCGTACGAGTATGTGTGTGCGTGCGCGTGTGGTGCAGACTCCTTCAAACATTATTAACTTCATCAATGTAATTTAATACCGTTGCTGCCAACAGCAACAGCACCAACAATAATAACAAAAGCAATAACGCAAAGCAACAAATGCAATGGATGACAATATTGTATTATATTACCGCAGTCGCTGCCATAACCGTACATTACAACTGCGCCAATGCCTCCTCTCCTTCTTCGTCCCTCTTCTCCTGCTCCTTCCTTGTAACACCGCTAGCGACAGCAATCGCCACAGCAACAGCAACAGTTGCCGAATATCAACGTCCAACCGTCCGAGCGCCAGATTCACAGTTTGGCATCTCTTTCGCTCTTGTGTTGTTGCTGATGCTGTTCATGGTGTTGGTTGGTCATGATGCTCATAAAACTCTAGCACACGCACGCATACATGTACAATTGCGTAGGTGTGAATTTACACGTGTACACGTGTTTGTGTGTGTGTGTGTGTGTGTATGTCGGTGGGTTTGCGATTACGCTCTGCTTTTGAACAGCTACTCAAATTGCTCATTAAAACTCATTGACAATTAAAGCCACTTGAATTTACGCTCGAGTGCCACACTTTTGTAGCTGTTGCTGTTGCTGTCAGCGAGCCGCTCTTCAATATTGCCGGTTGGGGTCATTAATGTAACGCCTTGCGTTGGCTTGGTGATGCACATTGCACAGTGGGCAATTTATTTAGCGTTTACTTATTTATTTATTTCTTACTAATTTATTTTTATTCGAAAATTTGTGGTCGGTTTTGAAGACAAATGTAAGAAAATGAGGCATCGACAACAAATCTGATCTTAAAAAGGCGATACTTGAAGAGTATAACCAAATAAGTTCAGAATATACAAAAAAAATTGTTTGGTTCTATGCCCCGTAGACTTCAAACTGTAGTTGATGATAAAGGATACTCAACAAAGCATGAAATGCCTTAAAATTTAAAAAATTAGAAATAAATAGTAGGTATTTTTTAAGTTGCATCATTTAAGCTGTGGAGTGAATTCTTTGTATGTTGTTGTTTTTCTTTTTTGCATTACAATGAAATGAGTGAACACTTTGTTAAGCATTTCCATGGTAGCCGCTTCTACATTCCCATGGCAGCCGAGTCTAAGTTACCGGAATGACTCGGGTTTTTCCCGACCAAGGGCTGCCGCTCTACTTACTAGACTTGTCTAGTGTACCGTACCCGTAACTTTTTAAAATTTTACATTGAAAAATGAAATAAAACAAAATAAATAAAATGTCTGCGTACTTTGTTTTCCCATTTTTTAGCAAAATATTATAAAATATAGAACAGTTTACAAAAAAATCGCATCTGTACCAAAAAAGGTGTGAGTAACTGTATATTGCAGAAAAGGCACACGATTTTTATTTTACAATCGGTTGCTATTTCGCGGTGCTACAAATCACTTGAAGTTTTCCATGTATTTCATATGACGGTAATATCGAAAATATTCCCTTTTCCTTTTTATGGACTTAATCGGCTGGCTAGTAAAATATAATTTATATTTTATATAATATTTAATAATATATAAATTATATTTTACTTAATAAATAATATTATAATTAAAATTTCATAGTTTCATCGTTTCTAAAGAAAAATATTGCTTGGCCAACAAAAGTATAACACTCTGGCATGCAAGCAGAACTCGACGCTCTGTGCGCCGGGTCGGTTAAATTTGGTCTTAAAATCAATATCAAAAAAACGAAATCAATTTAATGCTTCATGGCAAAGAAATTGAGGAAGTCGAAGATTTGACCTACCTTCTTCTTTTTTTACAGCATTACATCGCGGTGTGCGTAAAAACTTCCTTCACAAGACTTCTCTAAAGCGGTCTATCTTGAGCTTTTGCTTCATAGTTACGCATTCACAAATGCTTGAAATCGTTTTGCAGGGTGTCTATCCATCCGTTCCTCGGTCTGCTTTTAGCCTTTACATGCTTTAGCGTTCCTGTAATGGCTTTCTTCACGGCGCAGTCAGCAGGTAAACGGGTAACATGACCAAGCCATCTTATGTGCTGCGCTTTAACAAAACGCACAGTTGTCTCGTTCTGAGAGATATCATTAGGTAGGAGTTGTACCGGATTCTATAGGTACCATCATCCCTTCTTATTAGACCTAAAATATTTCTTAACATTTTTCTTTCCATGCTAGCAATCAGCTCGCAGTCAGCATCTTTAAGAGTCCATAGCTCACATCCACGTGTTAAGATTGGTCTTGTAGATAGTTAGCTTATTTTACCTACGTAGACAATGTAATATCTGCTGAGAATAGAGCGAGAAAGGGTAGTCAGAATAAATGAAGCAACTGGCGCATATGCTCAGCTGCGCCATATCTGGAACTCATCACAAGTATTCTTTCAAACAAAAATGAGACTATTTAAATCAAATTTCATATCAGTACTACTCTATGGATGCACGACCTGGCTTGTAACCGACCATCTAACCCGAAAAATGCAAAGTTTTGTAAACAGATGTCTCCTGCGTATTCTCAAGGTGTGTGGTGGCTCAACGTCATCTGCAATGACCAACCCTATAAAATTACGAAAGTGAATGTGGTTAGGACACACACTGCGAAAAGATGTAATGGAAACATGTCGACAAGCTCTTGAGTGGAACCCCCAAGGAGGCCTAAGACTATATGGAGAAGATCGCTGGAAAAAGAAGTAGATCAATGCAAGACATCGTGAAATGCACTAGAATTGCTAACCAAAACCAGGACCATGCAGAAATGCTTTATTGAGACCCTATGCTTTAATGGGAGATAAAGGAAATGATGAAGATGATGAATAAAATTATTAGTTTTTAGCTATTTGAATAAAAAAATTTCTTCTCTTGAAATATAAGAAGAACATCATGTGCCTTACCACACCAGTAAATTGCAACCGACCTTAATACGCTTTAGTCTCTTTTGTCAATCGCACATCACACCATCGCTTGAATTTGTGTGGAGAAATGTGAAGCACAATTAATATATTTTTTATTTGGTGTTAATTTTTTAATGTATTTTAATTTGTTTTCCACAAATATACAGACTCAAGACGCATTTATTAAAGGCAATGGCACTAGACCAACAACAACGTGTTGTGGAATGTTACGACAGAAGAAAATGGAAAAGAAAAAAAAGGGCGAACTGCGTTGAACAGCCGACATTTGAAGCTAAAAGCATACGACGGTAGTGCGAATGGAACGACTTTTCGCTACTTTATTTTGGGCTGGCGAAAGAAAAAAATAAATCAGCAGGACTACTGCTATCATCTTTAATACGAGTAGATACCCCAGGCCGTGCTTCAATTACTAATTATTATTGAAGGATGCCCTAGGCTTCGTTACTTTTCCGTTTTTATTGCTTAGATTCGATTTTTTGATGTTGAGTCAAATTGACATTTTTTATCAGGAACTTTAGGGTGTTAAAATAAAAATATGCATCCAAATGTGTGTAGAACTGAAAAATTTGAAATTAGAATTTCACTCTACAAAAATTTAACGATTCTAATGACTTCGGTGTCAGATGGAATATGAATGTTTTGAAAAAAATCATTAAATTGGTTACCTTTTATTCAAAAAGTATTCAAAATTTACGTCAATAAATAAAGAAAGGTTCAATTATTAATTCGTATTTAATCTTAAGTCTATTATTATGTGCCTACGTATTGTCACAATTTGTATGGCACTCGCCCACCGTGCAATGGGTTGTATGTGAGAAGAGCGAGAGCGCTTTTACCGCTGCCAGCATTCATATACAGTGAGTGCCACGAGGAATGGTACAGCTATTTTCTGTTCTTCGCAATGTTTTCATGGTTTACTTCTTTGAGGTGATTGCTCACAGAAATATATTTTATATTCTAATAAAGTCAGTATGAATTAAAATATAGCAAGAAGACTCAAAATTTAGAAAAACTCTATACAAGTACCTCAACCTTTCAATACGAGCTTTTAGTATTCCGATTTTTCTCCACATAAAAGCAATTACTTGGCTGTGGTTAGAGTCGTCGAGGGAAAACTCTAACCGAGAATAAAAAAATCACGTGCCCCTATAAAGCAATTTATTTCAACGGCTTCATCAACTTATAGAAGCAGAAACGTGTAAAAATGCGTAAAATTCTAACTTCAATAATAAATTTTCCTTCTTCGATTTTTGTATTACTTCCTTTGGACTGTTAAAACGCGTGCCCCTTAGTGGTTTTTTGACTCGATCAAACACGAAAAAATAGCAAGGAGCCTTACCAGATGAATTCGATGGCTGTTAGGTGGTATTTGTTTCGTTCTTGGTGAAAAATTCACGAATAAATAGGGCACCGTGCGACAATGTGTTACCATGGTACAAAGTTCACCAGTTGCTTTCCCACAACTCCTTCTTTCTTCTTTTTCGGCAATTTGGTTCACGTAAAAATCTCATAACGCTCAAATAACAGTTCTCATTTACTGTCTAACCATCTGGCAAGAATTCGTGGTTCATAATACCATTGTAATCCCTGACCATCGCTTTCTTTTTTAACTGAAAACGACTTTGTTTTTTTGGGTTTTGGTTCATTCGGAGCTCTCCACACACTCGCGTGATGTCTGGATGGCGTGTCGTATTCATAAACCTACGTCTCGTCTCGAGCAATGATGCATTTGTTGAATACTAAGTGAGACTCAAACTTGAAAATCATGCCTTCGGCGATAACAACGCGGTTCCTATTTTGCATGAAACTCCGTTCCTTTGGGACCAACTTTGCATCAAACAGCCAGTAAGACGCAAACACAAACAAATTAAATATAAGGATATTGGTCCTGAAGCGATCCATAAGCAATGTTCAAGTACTCTGCCAGCTCTGTGATGGTTAATTTGTGGTTATTGATCCACTTTTTATTCACTTTATAGATGTTTTCATCAGTTTTTGATGTTGACGGCCTGCCACTAACTTCCTCATCCGAACGATAGATGGACTCACGATCTCTTCTTAAGCGTTCATGTCACTCATAAATGGCTTTTTTCTTTAGAGTATCATTGTCGAAACAGTGTGCCAATATTTTTAAGACTTTCGCACGCAAAATTTAATAACTACAAACTCCATTTTTAATACTGCAAAAAAATCGAAAACACGTGCAGAGGTAGATTTACTCAAGATGGCGTAACTTTTACAAATGTCAAGCAATGACGATAAAATTTCGGTAAGAATGCTAATCATAGATGTGGCAAACTAACAAAAAACACAGAACTCAAATCAGTTAAATCAAAGCGTCACCTGGCGGTTGTTTCGGGAAATTTTTGAGTGATGAAAAGTTAATGAAACTTTTTGCCCACATAAAAAATTCTAAACAAATGTTGAGAAATTTCGTCTTTTTTTTAATAGCAAAAAACGCGCACTTTGCTCTGTACGATTCTCAGTAGCACTCACTGTGTATACGAACATAAGTGCAATGCTCAGTACTATGTATGCATGTGTGTGTGCGCTTGTACTTGTGTTTGTTTTTTTATATCATATATCCTTGCTACTCTTCATTAATGTCAAAAAAGGTTACCCAGCACTGGGTCCCACTCAATGTGTAAAGTGCACTTTTTCACTCGACCATTTTGCCTTTGTGACACTTTCTGCTGCGCTCAACAGCATTTTTCAAACACATTGTAAACAGGGAAATTTAAATTTGTATCTGTGTACGTTTATGTGCTTGATTTTTATATTTTTTCCACAATTAATAGTTTTCTTCTTTGTCTTTTTTTGTTTTTCCCACGCTTTGCAGGACGAAAAGGATCTCTCCTCTGCCGATGCGGAAGGCGTGTGGAGCCCCGACATCGAACAGAGTTTTCAAGAGGCTCTCTCCATATATCCGCCATGTGGACGACGGAAAATCATTCTATCCGATGAGGGTAAAATGTATGGTAAGTAAATAATTTGACAATTACATATACAGATGTACATAACTACACCGACAGGTGCATAAAAGGAATGGAAGGGAAGGGAATGGAATGTGGGGCTTATGTATGTATTTATGTATATACATATATACAGTGGTGGCCAAATCATATGCAGCTATTGGTCTATTATAGAATACTAACAATTTTTTTTAGTAAAAATTATTTTTAGAAAAATGTTTTTTTTTAGTAAATTTTGTTTAATAAAATTTTTGTTTAATTAAATTTTGTTTAGTGAAATCTTTTGTTGTGATTTTTTTAGGAAAATTTTTTTAGTAAATTTTTCTTAATAAAAATTTTTTTGAAAATTTTTTTTTAGTATAATTTTTTTTAATAAATTTTTTTTTTTTTGGAATGTTAATTCAAATTAAATTTATTTTAGTTTAATAGGCGTACCTTTATTTAATATTTTCAAAAAAAATTGTTTAGTGAATTTATTTTAATAAAATTTTATTTTTAGTTAATTTTTTTTAATAACATCTTTTGTCGTTAGGCAGCTGCAGTATATGGACAGACAAGCAATAGAGCGCGTAAAGGGTCAAAATAAAGATTTCCATTACTCAAAATTATTATTTTTTTAATTTATTAATTTAGTAAAAGCGTAATAAATTTCTTTTATTTAGTAAAAATGTTATTCAAAAACAATATTAGATGATAAATTTTGCGCCACCTTGAAGAAAGCAAAAACTCATTTTTTTGATTTGTAAAAAAGTTATTCAAAAACAAAATTTGATGTTATTTTTACGCCATCTTGAAGAAAGAAATAAATCAATTTTTTTTGTTTAGTAAAAAAGTTATTCAAAAACGAAATTGGATGATTAATTTTGCGCCACCATCAAGAAAGAAATAACTAAATTTTTTTATTTCGCAAGAAAGTTATACAAAAAAAATATAATGATTAATTTTGCGCCACCTTTAAGAAAGAAGTAAATCAATTTTTTTTATTTAGTAAGAAAGTTATTCACAAACAAAAGTGGATGATTAATTTTGTGCCACCTTGGAGTATGAAATAACTCAATTTTTTTATTTAGTAAGAAAGTTATTCAAAAACGAAATTAGATGATTAATTTTGTGCCACCTTGAAGAAAGCAATAATTCATTTTTTTTTACTTTGTAAAAAAATTATTCAAACACAATATTGGATGTTTAGTTTTGCGCCACCTTGAAGGAAGAAATGACTCAATTTTTTTACTTAACAAGAAAGTTATTCCAAAAAACAAAATTGGATAATTAATTTTACGCCCCCTTTAAGACAGAAATAACTCAATTTTTTTATTTAGTACGAAAGTAATTAAAAAAATAAGTGGATGATTAATTTTGTGCCACTTTGAAGAAACAAATAGTTCAATTTTTCCCATAACAACTCAAAAAATACTTGGACAAAACAAATGCAAATTTTTGAAAACAAAATGAAAATTATTTTAAACTAAAACCTTGTAGCAAAACCGTAGTTTTTCATCACTGCTGCACATTGCCTTGCCACTGATGCAATTAAATTATCGATGGTTTTTATTAGAACTGATTGCCAAATCTCCTGAAGTCTATTGAAGCAATTATTACCACTTCTCATGCCATCTATCCACCTATTAACCAACTTTCAAAAGTGCTCAACCGAGGACTGTGGCGGCCATTCCATTCCACTGACAGTTTTGAAATTTTTTTATTTAGTAAGAAAGTTATTCAAAAATTAAAGGGGATGATTAATTATGCGCCACCATGAAGAAAGAAATAACTAAATTTTTTTATTTAGCAACAAAGTTTTTAAAAAAATCGAAATTTGAAATTTTTGGCGCTAAGCCAAGACTTAACAGATTTATCCTGTTGGTAGGCCCAATCCAACGACATTTTCCCTTCCGCATTTGGCAGCATAACAGTCTCTAA
The DNA here is from genome assembly GCF_027943255.1 of Anastrepha obliqua. Lineage (NCBI taxonomy): Eukaryota > Metazoa > Arthropoda > Insecta > Diptera > Tephritidae > Anastrepha > Anastrepha obliqua. The sequence continues at coordinate 22,979,900 of NC_072893.1, read as the reverse complement.
AAACAGTTTGTACTGGTATTCGAAGATAGTTCCACTAATTTTATATAATGGCCCAACTTCGTTCCCCGATACTATTCTACTACCTCCTCCACCGCGCGGCTCATATCGCTGGCATGCTGGCTTTATAAGCCTAATTGAAACTTCAATATTCCCCACCTTACAAAAGATGCTATTTACTTATCAGCTTTCTTAAAAGAGTTATCCCCATTTTTGTTTTTTTTTTATTTTTTTATTCACACTTTCAACTAAAATTTATCTAATTGAATTACAGCGAAATTCAACCACTTCACTATCGTATAACGGCTCATTGACTGTTATGAAAGTATTAAAAATTTGAGTGTCTTTCTGACCATTTAGCCAACATAATTGGCACTTCAAATCATCAGCAACCACAAGAGAAAAACAAAACTGTTGAACAGTTAAACTCTTTTCAGCATCGAGAAGAAGGAAAACTGAACGCCACAATTGCAAAACGATGACAATGCGCGATAATCCACTTAAAAGCAATTATAAGCGCTTTTTTTCTGTCATAATCCACAATTAACTACGCCACTTACAGACACTTCATTTTTTCTTAAAAATTGCCAATTTTCCAGCACGTTCCGCGAATAAATGCAGAAAAAAGACTCACAGCAAAACAAAAATAACAATGATGCTCAAATAAATTTTAAACCAAAACAAAAAACACAAATCTGCAAAGCAACTATTACGACTGTGGCTCAATAAAAAAACGCAGTGATCTGCCAAATGTGGGAAGCATAAAGTGAGCATAAATGCGATTACAGCACATTTCCTCTTCTTTACTTATGTACTTATTTATGTGTGTGTGTGTGTATATGTATACGTATACTGAGAAATGCATGATAACTGACTACGCTTGTACTTTTAGGCAGTTACATATTTACACCTTCCGCCTACTGTATTTAATGGAGTGGCTGGAGCGTTAAAAACGTTAAAACCTAGGATGTCTTAGGGACTAGATGAAATTAAATTATCTTTGCGAAAATGTGTTGTGAATAACATAAATAATAATCTCTACCTATTTAAAAGTTGTGCATTTGATTTTTAAATAGCAAAAATTTATGATTGCAATAACTTATGTGCTATAATGCAAATAACGTTGTAGAATTTATTGTTTTTGTAACAGAAGTGGAAGCAAATGAAAAAATAAATAGATTATGGATAATTAAATGTTAAAAAAAAAATATTATGTAAACTATTCGTTTATTTAAATAATTAGCATACAAAAAAAAATAAAAAATTGTTTTCTGTTATTATAGCATAAAAGTAAAATCGAATTAATTATTAAAAACAAAAAAATTATGACTATTTAAAAGAAAAAAATGAATTAACAAAAAAATTTGTCTATTGAAAAATTTACATTTTTTCAAATATCAACTTTAATTTCACTGATGTTAATTATAGGCGCTACATTTAGACAGCTGTCGTCGTTGCACTGTAGGCATGCTACACTGCAGTATAATCCACTTTTTCGGCATCCGCATGCAGCTCCACATCCTTTTTTGCAATTGCAAAATAACATTTTTAATAAATTTTCCGGAGCAGGTAATTGATTCGTAAATATTGGATGATAGGTATTATTGGAATAGTTCCATCCCCAATTTTCGATGATTAAATCATTCCCTAACCACATCTGGATTTGTAGCTAAACCCGTTTTAAGTGTTTAAATGCTGCATCAGATGTGGGAGGTAACGAAGATAAAAGAACACTTGTGTCTTTGCCAGTTGCTTTGATGAAGGAATTGAACCTGAATGTATTCAAATCTGCCATTTTTGCCGAAGCACCATACAGTCCCAAAATACATGTAATACCAGCTTGAAATATATTATTTGCATCTTCATGTACATTTTTAAATACTGCTGCTGAGTCATGTAGATCATTCCGCTTCTCAAAATTTTTGATAAACTTAATTTTTCCTTTGTTGTAAAACGCAGAAGTAGTATCACAGCCCGTGAAAGCATGTAAAAATAGAACATGTTCTTTACATGCTGGTAGAGATTTTTCTAAACTTTTCGATGAAAATATTTGTTGGTTAACTTTGCCTCGGGATGGTTTTAAAAAATATATTTCACGATCAGTAGGCGCCAATGCCGTTAACACAACCAAGACGTCAATGTCTTCAGAAATTAGAACAATATTTTATCTTGAGCGATTTTTAACGGCATATTTTCATCAAATTCAATATCTGTACTTATATTTTTTAGTGCGCGACGATTCCTTTCAGCAGATTTAATACCGTCCTTCTTATATCCATCAAATACCACGTATGCGTTATTATAATTATTCCTCAAATATCTTACGTAATGTTCGCATATCATTTTGAATGTTTCATTTAATTGCCATTTGCAACGATACATGCCTCCATCAATAACATAATGAACATTTTCTAAGCTTTTCAAATTAATCTGAATTTCTGGGAATGATTCGTAGAAAGTTGATTTTTTTGTCTTTCGCATTTGGCCATCTTCAAACAGAGCAAGTGGATATGGTGCCAGTTCATAATTCATATAAGTTTTTAGTTCATCATCTGTTTTTTTCAACACACAAATACGTTGAAACAGCAACAATGGATCAACAGGAATAACATTGTTATGAAATTTTATTTTATTATTTTTAGCCAATGGAGAATTTATTTTATCTTTCCTTAAAAAATTCAATTCGCGTACATTTTTCCCTTCGATTTTCTTCATAACTTTTAAACCGTCTTCAAAAGCATTGTAACAATTTATACTTTTATCACCGGTAATTCCAGTGGCAATTGACATAATTGCATCTGTATCAGGAAAAGGTCTACCAATCTTTTTACATCGATACCATCCCTTTCTATTCTAGCATCTGTAGAGTCACTGTGTTGATGACTTTTATTGAAAGATATGTCACAAAAATTTTCTATGCTTTGAATAATATCTTTACTATAAATAACTCCTCTGATCCATTTATAAACTACACTTTCAGTGGCACCTCGTTTAAAAGGACCCCCTTCGACGCTCATTCCTTTCATTAAAGTCTGCTCAATAGTCTGATCACTTGCAATACCAGAAAAAAAAATATCTGATCGCCTAGATGTGAAATATCCTGTTGTATATTTTTCGAACTCTGCTGGATCCATTATATACTGTAATTCCTTCATATCTTGCAGATAAATTTGTGCAGCCTTCGCATAGGGAAAATGTCCTGATGCGTGGAATAATGGAATCATCAGCTCAATACTATGTAGATGTAAATTCCAATCCCCCATACGGTCGGCAGCAATGAAGTCTTTCAATATTGTTACCATTCGAAAATACGTAATCCATAGTTTTGATGTTTTATTTTTATTTTCAAGCTCAACTAACTTATCTTCAAAAATTCTACTTAGCATTTGAAATCCTTGGTTTTCTGTACTTTCATTGTAATTGAACATTTCAAAAAACATCGATATTTGTTCGTCATTCAATACATTTAAAAAATCCGCATTATTCTCCTTAAGATCTTCAAAAATTAATTGTGCTAAAGCTTGCTGCAATAAGGTATGAGCACGTACTGCTCTAGCATAGGCACGTCCTGACGTTATGTGATCAATCGTATTTTCTGCATAAATGGTAGAAAGAACTTCTTTTATCCCACTTCCAGCCATAATATAGCCAATAGATCCCATGTAAAACATTAGAGTATGAAACGAGCCTAATCTGAATACAACTAATATTTCATCTGATAAACACACAGCAGAAGCTGCCGTTCCCCTCTTCCACTCGGTAAAAAAACAATTGTTCGTGAAACTGGCGTCAGAAATATGCGAGGTTTTCAAGTTGCTCCGATAACTAAACACTTTTGCAAAATTTTGGAAGTTTTAAATAAAATCCCAAAATTTTCACTATTACGTATTCACAACATTCGCTCAACACGTGTCACTTATAACTGATTTAGCCAGAACAAATTCATAGCACGCCGCAGCTGCCGTTCCCCTCTTCAAGTTTGACTACCTGCTCAAGGTCTCTTCGACCCGTCAAATAAAATGGAACGTTGGGAAGATGTTTGTCTTTATCTATTTAAGTAAAATTTAACGTAGAACTAAAAAAAAAAATTTTCCAACTCAATATTATGCTCCAATATATTAATTTTTCATATTTTTTTGTTTAAACAATGAAAAAATTAATTGCACAATATAATATTGGTAGAAGTTACAATTTAGAGCATACAAAAGAAAATCCTGTTGGTTACATGGCAATTCATTCAGTCCCTACGAGATCCGAGGTCAAAACCCCTGGGCACTCCACTAATTCATGCAGTGGTTCTGAGCTCACTTCACTGCACAGCCGATATCAGTGCCCAGTCGTGCTTAGTGTAAGCTGGGATTTTTGCGACCGCGCATATTTGTATGTATGTACAAGAAACCGGCAATTTCAACCGCCTACACAAAACATGTCTAAGCTATTCTGTATGGCGCGTTGGAAAGAAAACATACAAATACAAAAACAGCAATAAAAAATTGAAAAAAAGTTAGATAAAGGAGCATTCCATGGTTCGTACGGGACAGATCGTACGAATTTTTACAGTTTACAACCTTAATTATAGATAAACCATCATTTTTTAAAACGAGTTATTTAGTGCACTAATACTGTGTGGTAGTTTTCTAAACGAAACCTATAAACGTGCTTTAAAATATTCGCATGTCTTTGCAAAATCAAAAAAAAATTATATGTTCGTACGGGACAGCTCCAGTCTACCACTACTCTGAGTTATAGTGAATTAAGTGAAATTTCAGCGAAACTAATAATATTAACAAGAAAACGAAAATGACATTTGATTGTGATTGTATTAGAGTTTATTAACGCAACAAAAACATTTAAAACATATTTAGTTTAAATGACTTATAGTGTAAAAATGAAAATGTTCGTACGGGACAAATTGTGTTCGTACGGGACGCGTACGAAATTCAGCTCTTAAATTTTGATTTTAACGTTCTTTAAAGGGAAAATTTGATGCTGTTGTTATCTTGAGCATGGCTTTAACATGTAACTTCGCGCCCATTTGCTAATATTTCGTGAAATTTGGATATTCCGGGTATAGGCTTGGTCGATTCCCAGGGACGAACATCCCGAATTTTGTTAACTATTTCGGATATAGCTGTTGAAGGAACTAATGTGGCAGCAACTTTTGCGAAATCATTCGCGTTTTGGATTACAGTATTGCTTCCTTGGCTACGGGCTTTTTGATTAACAAGTCTTTTTATAATATATTGCCACCGACTCCGTCTACAACTCCCTTACCATGGGAAGTGGTAAAATACTTCCATTCAAATTGTTTGCTATATCTTTCAGAGAGTTATACCAATAACGAGACCATATAACGATTTTTGAATTCAGAAGAAGGGTCATCACTCCATATAACTTCTTTAATTCTTTCGCCATGATCTGCTGCAAAAATTTTATCATACAAATATGTCACGAAGGCGAATATACTGTGTTTATCTTTTTGCTTTGTATCACAGCATATCACAAAAGTTTTACATTGTGCCATGAAAAATGAAGCAGCGGTAAAAAGAGTAACACTTTCCCTGCTCCATAAAGCTGACTGCACCTCGTTTTGATATGCGCAAGAATAAGACATAGCAAAATCAAAAAAAAAATCGTTCACCATTTTGGTGGTTTCCTCATCGTTAATTGGTTCATTTATAGATTTATTCCTAACGTTATCAATACTAAGTCCAAGTTTTTTTGCCACACCCGCTACAACAGCCTTTTTTTAGTGGGTGAACTGTGTAGACTTCGCATACATTTCTGTACAGCCTTAGCATATGTTTGCTTACATTTGTATGGAAAACATTCAGATTCGCAATCACCAACAATATTTGAACCAGCCTCCCTGTCTTGGGTTTGGATCAACTTTTTGGCTCTTTGGACTCTCTTTTTTTCTTTTTCGTACTTCTTCCTCTTCTGTATTTCTTCCTGGGTCATGGCTTCAGTTTTTCTTTTCCTCCACTGTTTCACTCTTTCTTTTTCGTTGTTTTTGAAATCTGGACCTTTTTTCGTTTCTCGTCTCTCCATTTTTTATAACGTGACACGCTATGGTTGTTATTATTTTCACTAATTTTCTCTATTTTTTAGTTAAAAGAAAAACTTATATGCCGTGTTCGTACGGGACAAAATTTAATGACTGAATATTGAACTTATTTGCGATGCAAACCGAAATCAATGCTTTACAAGTAAAAAGAGCACTAGTAGTTTGCTTTAAATGTAAAGTAATCGAAACAAATAAGTTACTCGGATGAGCACAAAAATAACTGTCAGTGTTAAGTGCGTTCGTACGGGACATCATCGAACCATTTTTTTAAAAGAGCATATCTGCGTTGTTCATAAATAAACTTTTTTTTTAATATTACGTTTCAAAACGTAAAAGTTTGTTCTTTTAACACCAATTATTAGTTTCACGCTATATGTCACACATAATGAGAACTAAGCGCTTAAACTTGACCAAATTTCGGTAGAAGAAAATAAAATGTTTATGAGTTGTTTTTGTTGTAAAAAAAGATACTTCAAACTGAGGTCAAGTAAAAGGTCGATGTTTATAATGAAGATTGATATATTTTAAATACATTAGCACTAATATAATCATCCGGAAATGCAATTTGTTCGGCGGTCGAAATTTACCATTTTCCATGGAATGCTCCTAAAATGAAAAAAAATGAAATAAAATAAGATTTAATTTAGTTAAATAAAAAATAGAAATAAAAAAGTTAGGTAAAATAAAATAAAATCTAATAAAATAAAATAAGGTAAAAAAAAATGAAAAATTTGGTTAAATTAAAAGTAATAAATTAAAAAAAATGAAATAATATATTATACAAAAATAAATAAATTGGAACTATATAAAATAAAGTAAAATAAAATAAGATTTAATTAATAAATAAAATAAGATAAAATTAAAAAGAATGAAATAAAATTTAGTTCAATTTATTTAAATAAAACGAAAATAAGAAGAAAATAGAGTAAAAAAGATGAAATAAAATAAGATTTAATTGAATTAAATAAAAAATGGAAATAAAAAAGTTAAGTAAAATAAAATAAAATAAAGTAAAATAAAATGAATCTGTCTGAAATTGCCAAATTGGGTATTAATTACTCCATCCGAAAGATGATCGAACAAATGCTCCAAAATAGAATAATCACTTCAGAGCTTGGGTTAAGCCGCATGAGAATGTACGCCGTCAAAGGCACTCCTCAAGGCGGAGTACTTTCACCCCTTCTCTGGAATCTCGCTTTAAACAGTTTGCTTCGAAATCTCGAAAAAGCAGGCTGCAAGGTCGTAGCCTATGCAGATGATATTGCTCTCTGCGTGTCAGGCAAACACCTGAATACCCTCACTGAGCTCATGCAACGCTCAATCAATACTCTGTCAAAATGGTGCACCGAATGCGGACTAAATGCGAATCCAGCAAAGACAGATCTTGTTCTCTTCAATAGGAAACAACAATCTCCTCCACTGCAAACAATAACTTTAAAAGGGGAATCACTGCTCCTATCTGATTCAGCTAAATATCTAGGGGTTATTCTAGATAGGAAGTTGAGTTGGAAATTGAACATCGAAAACAGATGTAAAAAAGCTTTCATAGCTCTTTATACTTGTAAGAAAGCTATAGGCAAAACCTGGGGTTTTTCACCTCGGATCATTTATTGGATATATACCTCGATCATCAAACCGACACTCTTCTACGGTGTGGTTGTATGGTGGACAGCACTCGAAAACCGGTGTAGAGTAGCCACAATTGATCGAGTTCAAAGAACAACCTGCCTCCTGATAACAGGATGCTTAAGTACAACACCTACTAAGGCTCTAAAAGCACCGACACGCATGAATGCTATATCGAAATGGAATAAGTATCTTGGCCATTCGGCCATACTGAACAGGAACACTGTTATCTCTTCCGACATAGACTATCATGTAAGTCTTCCATCACCACCCTTGCTATTCTCCTGTTCACTCCCAACTAGGGAAGAATGGAAGGCAAATCTAACCGAAATCAATGGCCCTCTGACTATATATACAGATGGTTCAAAACAAGACGGCAAAGTGGGATTTGGAATCGTTTCCAATTCCCCTCACATCAATTTATCTGGATACCGGGTCACAGTGGATTCGAAGGTAACTGCAAAGCTGATGAGCTCGCAAGAGCTGGAGCTGCGCAATCAAATGTTAGTAACTTACCCACAATCCACATTCCGCTCTCAACATGTAAATTGCTCATTGATCGAGAATTTCACAGCATTGCTGATCGGAGGTGGCGAGTGGAAACTACTTGCGTTACGACCAGACAAATCTGGCCATCCTACAATCTGAAACAGACAAAAACCCTTATAAGTCTTTCGAAACACGAACTAAGGCATATAATATCTCTTATCACCGGCCACTGCCTGTTGGGCACTCACGCACGTCGGCTCGGGGTTCCTCAAAACGACCTGTGGAGATACTGCGAGGACGAAGATGAGGAAGTATCGAGCAGACATTTGCTGTGCAGTTGTCCCGGTCTAGCCAGAAGTCGACTCGCTCTTCTTGGCTCTCCAACAATTGACAATCTTTCAGTACTCTCGAACCTGAAAATCGAATCTTTCATCAAATTCTCGAAACGAATTAATATCTTTGACCAAAATCCACAATAAAAATCTCGGCTAGGTGGGGAAATCATATAACATAATGAGCTCTAGGGCAACACAACGGACCCAACTTGCGGACTATGTGGCACTCCGATGCGGGGTCACCCTTAAACCAACCAACCAACCAAAATAAAATGAAAACAATTAAATTAAATTAAATGTAATAAATTAAAAAAATGGAATAATATAAAAAATAAATAAACTATACAAATAAAGGGAAATGAGGTGAAATGAAATAAGATCATTTAAAATAAAATGAAATAGAGTAAAATATTTTGAATTAAAATAAAAATCAGATAAAATTAAAAGGAATTAAATAAAATAAAATATAATAAAATTTAATTTAATTTAATAAAATAAAATTAAAATAATAAGTAATTTGTAGAGAGCGTCTTGATGTCCTTTCTCAATTGGAGGAAGCCGACAGCAAGCTGCAAATAGTTTTTTTTGAGGAGCTTAAAAATAAAAAACAAAAATTTATTAAGGTAAGAATTTATTAAAATAAAAAGTAAGATAAAATTAAAAAGAATGAAATAAAATAAAATATAATAAAAATTAATTTAATTTAATAAAATAAAATAAAAATGAGAAGTAATTTCTAGAGTACGTCTTGATGTCCTTTCTCAATACGACGAAGCGACTCCGAGCGGCAAATATGATAGGTTTTTTTTTTCTTTTGAGGAGCTTTTCATGACAGAAACACACTCGGAGGTTTGTCATTGCGTGCCGAGGGGCGACCGCTATTAGAAACAAATTTTCTTTCATTTTGCTATTTCATGCACAGAGATTCCAACCTATGCACTCCCGAATGTTACGTCACGCACCAACCCATTTGCCTACGTCAGCCGCGGCAGATAACTTCTTCCAATAAAATCACAACTAGAATACAGTCCAGATACATTTCCAATAATAAAATGTAGAAATTTTACTAAGTGATTTTTTAAACTAATTTTCATTCAAAATACAACATAGCATTGCATAGCGTAACATAACTAAGCATAACATAGCATAACATATATTAACTAAATATAACATAGCATAACGTAAAACAACATAACAAAAAATAGCAAAACATAAGATAACTCAGCTTAACTAGTCATAAAATAGCATTACATAACTTTACATAGCACGGCATAACAAAAGTAGAAATAACTTGGGAACAAAATTCAAATTAAATTAAGTCACACGCCGCACATGGCACAACATAACATTGCACAACATAACATAGCGTAACATAGCATAATGCAATGGTAATGGTAAAGGTTGTACGGATTAGGCTAAGGCCTTTATGCACTGCGACCAGATTGATCTAATTGCTTAATTATAATTATTTAATATACCGAGTAATCGAACCAGCTCCTTGAGAGGAAGTAATTGTAGGTATTCTTCCTATAGCAGGTACGGGCTCAGGATAACAAAAATAACAAAACATAACATAACTCAGTTCAACAAATCATAAAAATGGCATTACATAACTTGACATAACACAACATAACAAAACAAGAAATAACCTAGAAATAAAATTAAAAAGTTAAATCAAGTCACACGCCACACATTTCACAACATATCATTGCATGACATAACATAGCAAAACATAACATAACTCAGTCCAACAAATCATAAAAATAACATTACATAACTTTACATAACATAACATAACAAAACAAGAAATAACTTAGAAATAAAATGAAAAAGTTAAATTAAGTCACTCACATAACATTGCGCAATATAACATTGCATGACATAACATAGCATAACATAACATAGCGTGACATAACATAGCATAACATAATACAACATAGCATAACTATAAAAATAACATTAAAGAACTCTACATAGCACAGCATAACACAACATAACAAAATAAGAAATAACTTAAAAAGAAAATTAAAAACTTAAATCAAGTTACATGTCAGAGTCACGAAAATTTACAATAATTTGAGAAAAGAAATATCATACTTTGCGATAATGAACACGCCTACATTGCATAGAGACATATTTAAAAAAATTTAAATTTATTGAATTTCATAGTTACATCACTGGTATAAAAATAAGCAAGTAAAATAAAATTAAAAAAATAATCCCTAAATTTTCTAATAGCAACAGCTCCCAACGTGTGAGGTAAATGCACTTGTACATAGGTATGTGCACATGTATGTGTGCATGTATTTCCTTAATAAATCGCTTTTAGTAGTTACACCTTAAACCCCTGGCTAAAGTCATGCAACAAACGCGCGTCGTCGACTACCAACTGTCAATGCAAGCCTAAATGCAAAGATTCCTATCGCACTGACGGCTGCACTTACCTCTGTCTACACACACACACACACACAAACAAACATGGCTACCTACGTAGCGCAATCCCATTCAGCCTGAGAGTACTTACGCATACATAAACATGCATTTATTGTATCAGCAAGCCACACACACACATACATTCATATGTATTCCTGATAAAGATTTGTACGACACAGTCGTTCATTCATAAAAATTTTCTGCTAAATTCAATACGCGATAAAATAAAATATAGAAAAATTATTGAAATTATCAATTTAGTTGCAGATTTACGCTTTTTAGTTACGCCTTAAATCGGCCGTTAAGCGCTGCGCCCAGCTATCGGACAACGTTTCATATGAATGGATGTGCGTTGAAATGTGTGCGCCCGCAACAACTGCCCAGTTTAATTCGCATATACTTCGGCCGTGTGCATTTATCTATATGTGTATATGTATGCATGTATGTGTTGCATGTGTTTTTGCCGAGATATATCTGCTGCCTGTTGAACTCGCCTCAAATCGCAGACAACTTCGCAACTTGACACCCACACATTTCCTTTCTAATACTTCTTGCTTATTATGTTTTCGTTTTTTTTATTATTTTTGTGTTTTTCCCATATTCTTTTTCTCAGCTATTTCGCGCGTTTCTCGTCTTTCACTATCGCTGTTAATGTCGCTGTCGCGTTGCTTTGATTGCACTCGTACTACCATACAAAAGTATTGAATTGCATTTTATGTGTGTGTGCGTGTATGTGTGTGTGTAAGGTATCATGAATTTCTTTGCATTTTTGTTATCTCATTCATTATCCAAGAATTGTTGGGGGAGCAAAAAATTTAGTAAAGCAGAAAAATTACGGAAAAATGTATAGAGCAACAGTTCCTGTTTTTATTTTGCAGTCAATGTTGCTATTTTGCATATACAGATCGACGAACTGTGGGCAATTTGCCCACTGTGGATATTTAAATTTTATTTTATTATACAAAATTAGTATTTTTTGTTTCTTTTTCGCGGATTAGGATGTTTAAAATGCCTAATGCATCATCAAGGCTGTCGTCAAAGCAGTGCTAAGTCATGGGACTAAAAAACTCCCCCACGGTTGGAACCGTCGCCCAACCTGGAACTGCTTTCGCATTGTTTCAGAGTGATGTTCCATCTTCCTCATTACAAAATCTATGCCTGTGTGCCTGCGTTCAGGTCCCACTTTTTCATCCAGAGTATACTTTCGGCGAACCCACTGATGTTTTCTCACGTTTCCTGGCTGCTTAGCACCTCTTCGATTACATTTTTGGTGGTTCTATGAGCTACTGCATTCTCCAGCGTTCGAAATTATTGTTCCCAACGCGTGCAAAAGTGTGTTCAGCATCATCTTCAGCTGCATCACCGTATATGCATGTAGACTCTACATACATTGTAGAGTGTTCGCTTTTACTTATTTTGAACAGGTATTTCTACAGGTATTTCTACAGGTATTTCTACAGGTATTTCTAGCAACACCTTTCATTAGCCTAGCCGTCCATCTGCCGCATGCTTCGTTTCTCCAGCGGTCTTCTCATAGCCTTGTCGTTTCTTCCTTTATTTCGCGCGCTACAGGCTTGCTAACTCCTTCTTCCAGCCCCTCGTTCCTTAATGCCCACAATTTCTTCCTTTCGAAGGCTAGTAAGTAAATCGGTATTTAACCATTAATTGAACAGCTGGCCCTGATATTGTGCGGTAGGCAGCCACAGTTCTTAGAGCTGCCGTTCGTTGTACCGATGATAGAAGATGACATCTACCTTTAGCGCATTTGCGCACAGTTCAGCTCCGTATCAGAGAATAGAGAGCGTGGTCGCTATCATTATTTCCCGTTTCCTTTGGGTTGGTCCCTCTACCTTTGTCATCAATCTGCTGAGTAGGAATGCGATCTTAGCGGCTTTCTCTGCTGTGTATTTTATTTTGTGTCCAAAAAGTTAGTCTTGGGGATAGTTTTATGTCTAGATATTGTACTTTAAAACCTTTTTTTGTTTTAGCGTATTGAAGCAAGTTTGCATGCTGGCTTCTAATGGAATGTGCCTCTTGATCAGAAGTATTAACTCCGTTTTCTCTGTGGCTGATTTGAAGCCAGGTTTGTGTCCATATAAACACTTCGTTAAATTTTCTACGAGCTTCTTCAAGATTTCTCCCTATGATGTCCGCAGCGATATCGTCTGCCTATCCGACTCGAAAGGTAGTATCAGCCATTTCTTTATTGAATATCTCGTAATAATTAATGTACAGCAAATCTGGTTTAAGAATTGATCCTTGGGCCACTCCAGATGTGACGTTTCTACATGGAGAACCCTCTGGAGTTTGATAGATGAGTTTACGGTCTCGCAAGGAATTCCTGCTGGTAACTTATTCAATAATGAAAAATGGATATGTTTCGAAAAGACTTTAGAAGGCAAAAATTTTAGGAGTAAGTTATTAAAGCTAAATAAGTTGTATTTGCTTAGCTTAAAAAAACATAACACACCTAATCTTAACATAACATAACGTAGCATAGCATAGCATAACATAACATAGCACAGCAGAACAAGAAATTGTAGAATGTGAAAATAGTGTAAGTACGAGTACACGTTTAAGGAAAATGAGTTTAATTTGCATTGATTAACAGTGCCAAACATAACAAAACTTAACATAGCAAAACATAGTAAAACATAAAAATAGTATTAAAAAAAAGAAAAAAATGCAAGACATTGTAAATTAAACTATTTAAACTAAATTAGACTCCCTTATGTTACATAAACATAGCATAGCATGATGCAATATATATATTATCATAGCAAAACTTAACAAAATAAATAAAAATAAAATGAAATAAATCAAATGGAATAAAAAATAGTGGAATAGTGAGCTGATGGTGAGCTGACAAAGAACATAACAGAACATAAGATAGCATAACACAATGTATGAAAACAAACATAACAAAATTAAACAAAAACTTAGCATTGCATAACATCACAGAACATAAGGTAGCATAATATAATATATGAAAACATAGCATAGCATAGCAAATCAAATCCTTGCATAACGGAACATAAGATAGCATAACATAATATGTGAAAACTTAGCATAACAAAACAAAACATAACATTGCATAACATAATAGAACATAAGATAGCATAACATAACACAGCATTGCATAACACAACAAAACAACAACTTAGCATTGGATAACATAACGGTACATAAGATAGCATAACATAATATATGAAAACATAGCATAACATAACACAAGAAAACAAAGCATAGCATTGCATAACATAATAGAACATAGGATAGCATAACATAACACAGCATTGCATAACATAACAGAACATAAGACAGCATTACATAATATATGAAAAAATAGCATAACATAACAAAACAACAACTTAGTATTGAATAACATAACAGAACATAAGATAGCATAACATAATATATGAAAACGTAGCATAACATAACAAAACAACAACTTAGCATTGGATAACATAACAGAACATAAGATAGCATAACATAACATAATAAAAAAAAACTTAGCTTTGCATAGCATAACAGAACACAAGATATCATAACATAATAACAAATAACATAGCGCAAAATAGCAGACGAAAACAAAACATAGCATAACAGAGCATAATATAACATAAGATAACATAGCATAGCATAATTATCACAGCAAAACATCACATAAAATAAAAAAAAATTAAAGAAATGAATACAAATAAAATATAACATATAAATGAAGCCCACATTACATAACAAAATAACACATAACAAAACAAAAGAACATAAGAAAACTTAATATAACACAATACATCATATTAAAACATAAAATAAAGCAAACCAATTGTTTACAGTTATTAAGCTCATTTTGCTTGTTTGTGAAAGTGTAGCCGAGATACGAACTTCCCAGTTTCCAGCCTTATTATCCATTGTTTGGTACTTAATTCGTAATTTGTCTCTCAAGCACCCAAACAAAGGTTTTTAAACTTACTTCACGTTCCTTGTTGCTCATATATGTAAATCGATCGGCTAATTCAAGCATCATTTGCCAAACAATTTTTCCTCCTCACTGTCACAAAACTGAACACTGTAGTGGAACTGCGATTTTTTTTTCATTTTTGCACCACCTCATGGCAGTTCTCTTCCCCACCAACATCAAGCGAATGTCTCAGCTACTCTGCTATCTGTCGTTTGTCGTCTGTTGTCTGTCGTCTATCGTCCATCATCGTCTATGTCTGAGGCAGTGTGTCGACACACTTAATGATACATTTTGAGTCAAGCAAACTGACAAGCGTAGACTTTTGGAACAGATGCAGACATACACAAGCACACATACCTAAGGCCCAATTGTAAACCTACCGCCGACATATAAGACGAACAAAAAGTAATATATAACTGCACGCATACAGGCAAAGACCTTTGGATGCACTTATTGTA
The DNA here is from genome assembly GCF_027943255.1 of Anastrepha obliqua. NCBI lineage: Eukaryota > Metazoa > Arthropoda > Insecta > Diptera > Tephritidae > Anastrepha > Anastrepha obliqua. The sequence continues at coordinate 22,964,534 of NC_072893.1, read as the reverse complement.
TATATGTGTGCGTGTGTGTGTATGTGTAGAAATAAGACAAAAAGCAAAAGAATAATAAAAAAGCGCAACCATATGTAATCGTGATTTATTTGTCATGCAGAAATTTGTCATTTTCTGCAACGTATGAGTGAGTGAGTCCATCATTGCGCATAGGCAAAGACAAAACGTTTATGTTTTCCATATTTTATGTTGCTTCGTCTTTTTTTTTTGTTCACTCTTTCAAGCCACTTTTTGCAATAGGCGGGTATTAATGAGGTTTACTTAAATTTTACAGTTACTTACGCATTCGTCGCGAAGGTGGTCGAAATTGATGGGACACGTCAAGCGTCAGTTTCTTCTGGTTGGCTTATTGCACGAGTGTGTGTGTGTGTGTGGGCTGGAGGGCTGCTCATAATGATTTCCTCAGAGCGATTAGTTACTTAGACTCATATTCAGCTCATAGATATTATTGTTAGTGACCTCAGTGGCTTAGCTTAAGCAGCACTTATGATTCGACACACACATGCACACACATACATACTCACATGCATACGTTTAATGTGTGCAAATCATGACAGCCGCAGTTGAGTAAATGCATTAAGTTGATTGCTTTTTGAGTGAGTTATCTCATTAAGACTACCATTTCCTGTTCAGATAGAAAAGTAGGATCAAATGCAGAAGTGAGAAACTTAACTAACTTTTTTTGTATTTTGACCTCAGTTACGCAAAAATCATGCAACTTAGTTATTTACTTTACTTACTTAAGTGTCACTAGTATTTCGGTTTTGGCCGAATGTAAAACATTGCGCTCGGTGCGCTACTTGCTGGCGCCAGTTGGTGACACCGAGTGCTGCCAAGTTTTGCTTAACTAGGACTCCCCAACGTAGATTCGGTCTTTTACTTCGTCAGCGTCCACCAGTGGGTTCCCTCTCGAAGCACTGCCGTGCCGGAGCACTATCGTTCATCCTCGAGACATAGCCAAGCCAGCGCAGCTGTTGTATTCTTATATGCTTCGCTATGCCACGTCTCTGCTCATACAGCTCGCTGTTCCATCGGATACGGAACTCATTCACGCCTACGCAAAGAGGACCAAAGATTTTTCGAATCATTTTTCTCTCAAACGCTCCCAGTGCTTTATCTCATCAGTCATACGGCCATCGTCCAAGCTTCTGCGTCGTATACAAGGACGGAATGATTAGGATTTTGTCCAGAGCTGTTTTCGTTTTTCGAGAGTGGGGTATGCTTCTCCATTGCCTACTGAGCCCAAAGTAACACCTGTTGGCAAGAGTTTTGCTTCATTTAATCCCTAGGCTGACGTCTTTCTGGCTGTTAAGACTGGCACTTAGATAAATAAAGCACCACTTCAAATTCGCGGTTCCAAAAAAAGGCGTGCTGTCTAAGATGCGTAGACTCTTTGTATGTCGACAGCAATTAATTTATTGTACTCTCGTTCACCGCAAGATTCACTTTGTCTACTACCTTCTCTAGACTGGAATACTATCAATATCGTCAGCAAACGCCAATAGCATGACACTCGGAGCCAATATCGTGGCTGGGAGCGGTGCTTCCCAATCCTGACGGAGCTTACCGTAGTACTCAATGTCAGCCGTATAAGTTTTGCGGCATTTCATACAAGCCGGCACTGACATTCTAAAGCACAAATTCATTCGGAGGCTTACCTGGCATGGCCGACTGAGAAAGAAAAACCTGCACCCTTACGTAAGGTTTTATGTCCGGGCTTCAAATCCTAACCAACGGAATGGTAGTCAAGCAAAAATTCACCTATATGGCATGTTGCGTCTCGTAGCGCCATTCACCGTAACGACAGCTCTTCCCTCATTTCGAAAGACATAAGTGCCGACGAGGCCGCCAATGCTCATATATGTCAAGGCTCTGACGAGTCATGGTGCAGAAACTTGTCAACTCCTTTAAGGAGGAGATCAAATCTCTTGGGTGTGCATTTCTCTGACCTGAGTTCCAGGACGTAGGAATATAGTGGGAAATCAAATTGTAGATGAGCTTGCCATGAAGTAGTCGACAGAATTGGTCTCAAAGATCTTCTACCCAGGCATCGGCATACCCTTGATTGTTGAAAGAAATGAAATTGAGATCTTCTACTCTTCTCTCGAAGTGGTCGACTGAATTGGTCTACGAAATCTTCTACCCAGACATCGGTAACCTCTTGATTGTTGTTAAAGGAGAATTGCTCAACTTATTTCTCAGAAAAGCAAAAGAACAGTCGGAGCTCCATTTCTTCGTGTGCTATTTTGAAAACCCTTGGCCCGTTTATTTTGGCCCCAGTACAATAAACGCATATCGCAGATAGTTCTGAGGACTCCTCGCTATTGAATTTCCAAACTCGTAGCTGTGTTTACCGGTCACTGGACGATCGGCACACATGCGGAAAAGCTAGGTTTACCATTTAATCCCACTTGCAGAGGGTATGGTGACCTTTCAGAGAAGGAGACTGTTAAGCATTTTCCCTGTAAATGTCCGGGCTTGGCAGATAGACGATTAAGGTCGCTGGGTGCTCGTTTTTTCGCCAATCTGGGGCAGTGTGCCAACCTAAATCCCATTAAACTTCTCCATTATATCAACAGCTGTGGTTGGCTGGAGACATCTGCCCGTGGGATGTTTCATAATGGTATCAAAATGGCGCCTTAGTGCTAGTTGGGGAGTGCCAGACTGGTACTTCAACCATTTCACTTACGTACCTTGACTGCAAACTGAAAAAGTTACCACCCGATTGAGTTCGAACTCTCAATATTTCGTTGAGTGGTGTCGTGGTCGAGATATCTCTACAAAGCCTATTTATAACCCGATATGGCTCAAATTCGGAAGATACATTGGGCACATAACGAGAAATATTTTGTTCAAAAACTAACTCGTTAGGTTGCGCTGGTGTGTGCGTATTTCTCCTTAATCCAAAGTTGCAGTGACCCTTACCTTTTTATTTTGTTCTCAATATAAAATACTACTTTTTATAAAACCAAAAAAAAAAGTATATAATTACATTTTTTTTAAATTTCAATCCGAAGGAGATTAACCTTTGGAGACAACTTCCTGTAGGACATAGTAGCATCTTGAAGCCGATCTCCCCTTCCTTCTCTGTTATTCGCACTGACCTCTCCATCCGCAAACTGTGCTTTGAGGGCTGTGCTAGGGCTATATTTCCGAGCAGGTAAGTTTGGAAAGAGGGGAGAGTCGGTACGGATATAGATACCTCTGTTTTCACTGACGGAACGGAACTCCTGAAACATCTCGAACGTGCAGGAAACATTTCCCTTATTTGGGTTCCTGGGCACAGGAATATAGAGAGAAATGAAATTGCCGATGAGCTTGCCAGGAAGGGGTCGGCAGAACCGGTTCCAGCTGTCCCCCTCTCAGACATCGGTGTCCCCTTGGCCATCGTTAAAGGGAAACTACACAATTTCTTTCTAAAAAAAGAGTAAGACTTCTGTCTGTCTCATCGTGTGCTTTTTTCGAAAACAATATGGCCTCAATACGATAGAAACAGAACGCTTAAGATGATGGGAATCCCCCGCCATTCAATCGGTACTCATTCGGAGAAGCTTGGAATTCCGTACAACCCCCACTGTGGAACACTTTCTCTGCAAATGTCCGGCTCTGGCGACTAGGCGCTTGAGATCCCTTAGCGTGCCCTTTGGGGATAACTTGAAGAAATTCTCCGGCCTAGATCCCTTTTCTCCCTTTCACTACATCAACAGCACTGGATGGCTGTAGACGGTTTTCTCTTCCCTAAATCTTTTCACAGGTAGTGATCCACATTATGGTATCAAAACAGTACGTTAGTGCTACTTGAAGTGTACCTGGGGTACTCTTGCCATCTTACCTACCTACCTACCTACCTACCCACCTTCTGGTAGGAAATATTTGCTCAACAGTACAACAGTCGATTCTTCGTTCTTCCGGCATCCCGGGACTGCCTCTAAAATATTTCGAAATTCTGTGATTAAAACTTATCGCTAATATTGGTAGCCCTAGTTGTTATAAAGAGCTCTTCTACACCCCCGCATAATTTCTACTTATTTGCACAGTTAAAACCAGACATATTTTTCAATATTTGAAAATATCTCAAAATTTCTTAGCTATCAGTATGAACACTTCCTACGCCTACGCCTACGCATCGACCTGAATACATGCGATTACTGTGACATTTAATGTGCCTGCGGTTGTAAAAACATCTTCATACGGAAATATTCCATTAATTTCTGCGAAAGCCCCGTAGGCAGAGCTCAAAGCAAATCTATGCCTTGCCATCCTTGCCTTTGGCCCGCACGAATTTTGTGCGTTGGAAGAGAAATTATTGCAAGTTCTAAGAAATAACTAACATAAGCAAAAGCAAACACCCATACACATACATAGGTACATGTGTATGTATACATTTACTTTGGTATGTGCCGCCTCCTGTACCGTCAGCGGTGATAGGAGGCTAAAGCTCTTGGCTGATTATTATTATGAAATTTTTGGCATCCAACATGCAAAATTAATAATATTTGAGTTGGCATTCGGTTGCCTTAGGCTGTGAGTAGTGTCGCCACTGTTTGTCGGGGCAGAATTTTCCTCGTGTGTGTTTGTCTGTGTGTTCCATGTACGCATGTAACGGTAAGCAAATGTCGTTCACGGCTATCTGTTGTGAAAGCTCGGAAGGGTTCTGCACTACCTTGCTCACCGTTAAACCGCCAAAGTGAAACGGAAAACCACACATGTACACACACACACCCGCTCACACCACACACTCAGTGCCGAATGGTATGCACGTGTGCCAACCGAAGGCACAAACAAGCGAGACTGAGGCATATCCTTTTAGGCTAAGACAACCTGCGCATATTTCACTTTGGCATATTTGTCTTTGCCATATTTCAGTGGTCGGACGTGGCTCGATTTCTTGGTTTACGAGTCGTCGGCTTTTTGGATTGGTACCTCGGGTATGAGTAACACATGCAACTTCAAATGTCACACACACACACACACGCGCATCTACATACGAGCACCTTCAACGGAGACGGAGACAGCGTATTTCTTTGCGTGTGAGGTGAAAAAGGCGTTGTCTAACACACACTTAGGGGCCAGTCCCTATCTATGCGCTCGCAGACTTCACGTTTTGTTTTCGTATTGGTTTTAGTTGTTGAAAACTTTGATGTTTGATTTTAGGTAGTTTTCGCCTTTGAGGGCGGACTCGGTCGCATGTACGCGTATAGCAAAAGTTTTGTTTTAGCATTTTCCGCATTCCTTTTGCGGTTGAGGTGTGTGTTTTTGAATGTGTATGTTTAGCTGCGCTTCTGATCTTTTTAATTTCTATTTTTAGACTTTGAGACTTTTTTCTATATTGAAAATGTGGCAAGCGGCTTATAAAGTTTAGCTTACGTGCGTGCGTGCTGTTATTTGAGCAAGCAAGTGGAGCGAATTTGGGGAAACATAAAGTTTTAAACTTTCTGTTTTTTTAGATAGTTTAGTGTAATTTTCTTTAATTTTTTATTGCAGTTTTCAAAAATAAATATTAAAGCGGAAAATGCATATATTGCAAAACTGTAAGAGGGATAGCTAAAATCGAAGATTTGTTATAAGAGAAAGTAAGTAGAAAAGTATTTAATTGTGAAGCCAACAAAAATATTTTTTTTTTTTGTCGGGGCAGACTAGCAAGCACAGCACTCAGACACAATTAAGTCCATTGTACTGCGCTCGGATTCCCTTTTTAATTTTTTTTAAATCTACTCGACCTCCGAAGAAATCTGTGTAGATCTTGTGGTGCCAAGGAGCCAAGGTAGTCGCTTCTTAACACATCAGTGCCAAAGACCTCAAGCCTGATTCGAGCGAAGGCTGAGCAGACGCACAGAAAGTGGTCCGCTATCTCAGCCTCCTCTTCACATGCTGGACAGAGTGCACTGTCTGAGATGTCCACCTTTTACATATGCTTTGCCTATAGGAAGTGGCCCGTCATCAGTGCAACCAGGCTCCTACGGGGACTGTACTCTCACACTGTATCCCTTGTCAAGCACGACGTCTCGATGAGGTCCTCCTGAGTGCTACGAGAGGGAGTCTACTCATCCAGACCACTGATGCATAGGTGATAATAGGTCTTATCATTGCTGTGTAGACCTGTAGGACCTCGCTAGGAGAAAGACCCCACGTTTTCCCAAAAACTCTCTTGCACTGCCAGAAGGCTGTCTCTGCTTTGCATGTCTTTGTTTCAACGACTGATTTCCAGAGGAGTTTACTATCGAGGATTACTCCAAGATATTCAATTTCTTTGGACAGCTGGATTGTGACTTGTTTTAGCGTAGGCAGAACGATCTATCAAGCTTTCTCCTTCTGTTGAAGAGAATAATATCAGTCTTGGTGGGATTTGCCGATAGCCCATTCGCACAGCACCAAGTGTCAATCATATCCAGAATTTGAGGCACTTTCCTCTCCTTGAAGGAGCCATCAGATTCCCTAAGTGACCCCCGCTTTGCAGTTGGGTCCCTTTTCAGGATCCTCACCAATTTCGCCGTGTCACTCGGAGCTTCAATACCGCTGCAGAATTCTCTTGTAGTTTTTCTGAACATCACAGTATCGCTCCCAGTCCTCAGCAAGGTTAGTCTTGAGGGAAAAATATTAGTATGTGAGAAAAGAAATCCATTCTTTTTGCGTACAATTTTTGTGCAAATGATTTAAAATTGTTTTGCAATCGATCTTTAGCTCCTCGGCGATGCTACGACTACTAAAGTGCCGGCCAGCTTCGATTATTTCTGTGATTTTATCGACATTTGCTATATTAACGAATTTTCTTAAACACCAAAACTGTCTGAACTCAATTGACGAAACCAAAATTGCACGTAATTAGCTGTTACAGTATCGGCACCATAAATAACATTCACAATTTCAGCGGAGAAATTTTTTTTAGAAAAAATGTTTTCAGAAATTTTTTTTTTCTATTTTTTACTTAAAAATTTTTGTGCTAAAATTTTTATTGAAATATCTTCGGCCTGGCTTGTATTTTCGCATTTTCGCCTTTATCACAAAAAAACTGTAAAATGCACCAAATTTTCTCTTTGTTGACTCCCTGCAACTCACTATTGAATGGAAAAAACAAAGAACAGCAAAAGAATTTTCTAAGTGTGAAATGTCAACTTGCCAACGAGCAGAAACTTTAAATTGTGTGACTGATACTTTACGAGATATCGCTTATCAAAGCCTTCTACCGAGAAAATAGTGGATTTATTTTCCCCCAAACTAATATTAAACCTAAACTCTTTTATATGAACAAAGCAAATATGATTTTTCTCAACTGTACCTCTGACTTAGTGCTCGAGTATAGTATTAATATTTATATATAAAAATGTAAAAAATATTTCAATTTGCTTATTTGCTTTTTCAAATACTCCTGGCACTATTTACACTATTTAAACACCTAAATGTATGCTTTGCTTTTTTGAAAACGTAATTTTTGATAAATGTGTTGTCTGCTTGAATTTCATGTTTTTCTCCCATTTGCTTCTATAGCACTTAAATTTCAGAAAAACAAAACAGAAATACAAAAAACAACTTGCATACATTTACAATAGCAATGCAATAAATCCTTCTTTTGTTGCGAAAAAGTGTCAACCCATTCAACATTGCTGACAGTTCAACGCCAATAAGTATGCAAATCCATTTTCAGCGCAACGTACGGCAAATAAAAGAACAACAATTCATACAAGCGTACACGGATGCGCATACACACATATTTACTTTCCAAATACATTTGTAAAGAAGTGTGTGTGTGTGTGTTTGTGTGTGTGCGCGTAGCTTTGGTAGTTGTTTTGAGACCGGCAGACAGACAGCCTATCCACAAACTCGGCCACATACAAAAGTGTATTTGTTAAGTATTTAACGCCAAATAAGGTTAAGCAAACAATTTGCCAGCAAAGCAACAACAAAAACATAAAAAAGAAAGAAATCTCTTCGAGAGAAATTTGAAAACAATAACATCCTGACACAAAAAAACATCCTTGCAAAACGAAAACATTTCTTTGAGCTGCTACTACCCGCCACCCCCACCCACTAACTACTAACCGCCGTAGTCTCAAATGCCACACTGGTCTCAAATTCGAAATATTTGGCACACATTCAAAAAATGTAGAGAAGATTATTTTTAGTAGCTACCAATCGAACCGTATTTGAGATTGTGATTTTTTTTAAATAAATTTAAAACAAATGTCGCCACGTGAGTGTTTTTCAATTAAAAAAACAGTGCGTGTGCGTAGTACACATAACAGAAGTGAAACTTTCAAGGCAGAGAAAGAAAGAGGGAGAGACCCGAGAGAGAATGTGAGAGAGAGAAAGAATATATCTCTAAATAAATTCACAACATTTGCAGAGAAAAATATATAAAAAAATATATTTCCTACAAGCAACAAAAACAAGCGCCAAAAAATAGGCAGTGTTATTTCTCAGTAGAAATTAGTAACCACAAGGAAAAACTCAGGAAAAATAGCCTAAAGTGTATCTAAGATATATATATATATAAGGAGAGGAGACCTTTTCCTCTATGTTATATCTTTTTTCTCTCTCGCGGAACGAAAATGCCCAAAAACGTTGCAGTGCCTTGAAATTTTACCCTCCATTCTCGCTCGTCCACCGACGTCTAAGAAGCTTCACTTTAAAAAAGGTACACATTTTCTTTTTGATGCTTTTACACATTGGAATGGAAGGCGGATGTGCTACAGATTTTACTGAAATGAGGGGCAATGAAAAATTCTTTGAAACACTTTGAAATTCATTCCTCCTAAAGATTGACCAGGAAACACCTTAAGCAAACACGAGTGGTTTCTTTTTTATGGTAGCCGCCGTGCGCTCAAAATTTATCAGATAATGCCTGACTTCTCAATCGCTGGCAAACTGATAAATTTACAAGTTCAGAGTGGCATTGCAGATAATTTCTAGGAACAAATATAGTGCTTTTGTATAGGTTTCCCTTAACTCATCTTAGAGAATACCGGGCGGGTGCTGTGTGTCTTTCTGATCACATAAGAATTAGTTTTGGTAGAGGAAGCTTCTGATGCTAATCAAGCCGGAGCTCTTGATATGGAAGTCTCAATCGGGCTATTCTCTACTGGCAGCTTTGTCCTGCGACTCAACGGAATTTCAAATCCTTGCGACCGTAGCTTATTCTTTTCTTCTTAATTGGCGCGATTTTGGCCGAGTTTAACAAAGCTCACCAGTCGTTTCTTTCTCGTGCTAACCGGAGCCAAATGGACACACCAAGTGAAGCCAAGTCCTTCTCCACCTTATCTTTCCAACGCAGAGGAGGCCTTCCTCTTCCTCTACTACCACCAGCTGGTATCGCATCGAATACTTTCAGAGCCGGAGCGTTTGTATCTATGGGGCTATGTCTATGTCATCGTAAAGCTTATACAGCTCATCGTTCCATCGCCTGCGATATTCGCCGTTGCCAAGGGGCGAAGGTCCATAAATCTTGCGTAGAATCTTTCTCTCAAGTACTACAAGCGTCGCTTCATCGGATGTTGTCATCGTCGGTAGCTTATTACAGGATGATAAAGTGGGTTGTACTTAAGATCTATAGACATAATAGCTTTCTTTTTTTACTTGACTGTGCAAAGATTTAGAACTAAGATATGCCTGTGTAACAAAGAACGATGGTTATTAGCCTGCTGGATGCCTGTCGAAAGGTGGTCTTACTTGTTCGCTCTCTTTTCCGTCTCCCGTTTATTAGTTATGGTCAAGAATGATAGATTACAAGGTTTGGCCTTTAGCTAGAATGGACACCGAAAATGAGCGAGTAAGCTTCGCCTACCAAGTCATCGGTGATCCGGCAACAGAATTTTGCCGGCTCATTTCACACTTATTTTCACACACTCCTCCAATGCATCGTTGTTCAGATGGCAGAGGAATGACTGCTGCTTCCTTCAAAATCGCTGAGAGCCCGTTAACCGTCTTAGGTTGGACACGTCCCTACCTTCTGCACATCGTGAGTTATGGTTGCAACAATTAATTATTATTAGTATTATTTGCTATTGCGCCGGCTGGAGGCACAAAGTGCTGATTCAAATAAACTCCATTGTGGTCGATTTGTTTCACTTTACCCGCAGCCAAGTGAGCGAGTCGTCAGATGTCGTGAATTCGTCATACAGGCTTCGTCTTCATGTTCCTTTCGGCCGTCCTCTTCGGCAAGAGCCTTGCAGATTCCAGTCTAGGGACATTCTGCTGATGTCAGTCGGAGATTTACGAATTGTAAAGCCTATCAATTTCCACTTTCGTTCGCGTATTTCAATCTCAACCGGGATTTATTCGCTTCAAGCAAAGAGCTCATCATTACAACTCCAGCATAAACGGCTTGTCTTATAGCTACATATTTTCATTGCAACTCGCCTTTCAACTTGTCGCACTCAGTACCCACTCAATACTGCTACGTTTCCTCCGCTCTCGAGAACTACGGTTGGTATTACTTCGCGGAGAGGACGCAGCTTAATGTCTTTCTAGGAAACTCTTCAGTGTTGGTCCGCGCGACGTAAATACTTTAGCATAGATAAGATATTGAAAATAACAGACTTCATTTCTTCTGACTCAATCAAAATATCCACTACGTCGTCAACCGATCTTTTGGCCTCCCCATCTTAACACTCGACTCATATCTTTTGATCTGGAAAACGTTGCCGGACGACAAAACACTGCACAGCGTACGCTATAACTTCCTTTGCACAGAAGATGTAGTTCTGGTCGTCCTCGTGCTTAAATCTTTAAAGATATGATTCAAAGAATCCGTGTCCCATCATTATTTTCGTCACCTCCCCATATTTTATACTTTTTTTCTTTGGGTGGGTGGGTGTGTTAGGATTAAAAATTCCTTCGCACTTAAAGCAACCGTCGTCTGCTACGTTGAGTGGTGTGGACAACGAAACAATCCCTCCTCTCCTATAGGGGGGACCCCCCCCCCTCACGGGACTACTTTCTGCATGACCTCGGGAGGCCATCAATGAAGGAAAATCTATTCACCCTCGTCTGGGTCCATCGTATTTGTTGATATAAGCTCGTTTTCTTATGTCTCTGGGTGGGAGGCTGCTTCAGGCAACTACACCCTTCTCGGGACTACTTTCTGCATTACTTCCGGAGGGCCCAGAACGTCATCCATGAAGGACCAATTTTATTCACCCTCATCTGGGTTCACCGTATTTGTAGTCAGCTTTCATGCTATAGGCTCGTCTCCTTATGTCTCTGTCTATAAGGCTGCTTGTGTTGTAGTCCACATGCTCACCTTGGTATCGACGGTATTAGGCAGTTCGTGTAACGACCGCTGGCGACGCGATAGCATCTTACTTTCCATGGCTCAAAGCAACTGTGGAACTTCTCATCGCTTTCAGGGCTTGGTACTTGCCACTCTTGTTAGTATATCGATAGGGTAGAGTCCTTCCACTTCTAGTGCTACTTCCTCGGGCGTAGTGCGAAATGCGCTGCATACTTTTAAAGCACTGAGTCTGTATAGTCGTCTGACATCACGTACATGTTGTTGTCCGCGTTGTTGTTTCGAGTCTCCTGTGTCCTAACCCTCGCTTATCTAACCCTCCGTTGGCCACACGGGTCTGGCCAGACTTTTTCGACTTTGGACATGAATTTAACATATTTCTGTTATAGCTAACGACTTGAGCATCTAGGTAGCTTTCTAAAATTTCCTTTTAATCTTTTAAAAGGGATACTCGAACAGTGCGAAAAACGTTCGGACGTGGGCGCCCAACCGAAGGTTTCAAAAAAGACGTTCAACGTAAAATTAAAGGTAACTCTTTCAAGGTGTGTCTTAAAATCAAATGCGACATCCAGGTATTTTAAGGCGGACCTTGAGGTGAGTTCCTAATAGGCTGTAGATATCTTCGTTTGTAGAACCACTTCAAAGTGCACACTACAGATCGCACGAGAAGATTAGCCTATACACTATTCAAAGCAATCTAATGTCACTTTTTGGAGAATACTTTAACTATTTATATAAAAAAATTTAAAAAAAGATAATTCACACGAAAAACTGCAATGCATGCCCAGTGTGCAAGGCAAACAATTTTTGTACCCACACTGACTTCGACCCAGTCACTTCCGCAACAAAGTCCACTGCCAAGCTGAATTGTAGAAAAATAGCAAATGTTTTGCGATAAAAAGAGAAAAGGAAATTGTTTGCACTTTTCTTTGGGACACACAAAAAAAAAAAAAAAAAACAGAACAGTAATAAAAACAAACCCAACACAGAGACACCAAATACCGAAAATGAAATAAAATAATATGATAATACTTCCGAATGGCCGGCCGAGCAGCAGACGACCGAGTTTTGTAATTTATGTCCTGCAGGATATTGTTTTCGCTGCACAGGCGCTGGCAAACCAAGTCCGTACGAGTATTTGCATGCGAGCGCGCGGCTGTGTGTGTGTGTGTGTGCATGCAGTTATCGCAGCATTGTTTCTAGGCTTTAGACAGAGCGGCGAAAGAAAAGCAGAACGGCGGTGGAAAGAGAGTAGAACAATAGATGGGAAGTTCCACCAATTTACTCTTACCAACTTTTTTCCATATTTTGTTTTGAAAAGTAATTAATTTCCGCTACCGCCCCTTCGCAGCCCACCGATATAGCCGGCCAACCAGTCCGCCAAGCAGCCAGCCAACCAAAGCACGGCTGACACATTCCTGTGTACCTTCCGAAAACAAATACAAAAACACACACACGCACACACACACATGGTGGCAAAGATACGGTGACCGCAGAAACAATATTTCTGTGTAATTGTCTGCCGGATTGTGTTGTCGTCCTTACGTCGTTCCGTTTGTTGGCAATGCATACAACACAACAACAACAACAACACCAACAAATAACTGCCACAACAATAGTGGTATGAGCACAACAACAACATTATCGCCATACACACTGCCAATTTTCCTGGTCGCGCCCAACTTGAGCCAAAGCAGCAGAGCCTAGCACAACGCAGCTTAGCACAAAGCCCGCACATCCCTGCAACACTTAAACGCTCCCACCGAACTTTGTTTGCTGCAGTTAGCTCATACGTACTTTTGTATATGTATGTTGTTGTTATTATACAATAACTGACACTTTTATTGTTGATGTTGCTACTGTTGCAACATTTATTGTTATTCTTTTTCGGTTCTACTTTGCCTTTGTCTTTGCGTTTGTAGTTGTGTAGTGGTGTAGTTGTGTATTTGTTTTTGCTTCCGTTTCACCGCCGCGCTATGCCGCTGTCTGTCTGTCGCCTTTTCCAGCAACAGCAAGACGAACGGCAGTTGTTGTCAAAGTTCATTGCAAGCAAACTTATTACACGGACGGACAGCCGAATATGCGAATGGATGTGCTCGTGCGGCGGATAGCCAACAAAAAGGTTGGCAGTCGAGTTGTGCTTGCTAAAGACAGAAGCCAGCCAAGTGGAGTGTGCATTTAGGCAGGTGGTGCCCAGGCGGCAAACGCTTAAAAGTCACAATAGAAAACAGCCAGCCGTCGTCGTCATTGGTATTGTTGCTCCTTCCTAGCATTCTAGCGTTTGCCGTATACGGCAAGGGATTCAACTAAAGTTCGTTTACATGGAAAAACTTTTGGGCATAGACATTTAATTCGTGCGTATTGCAGTAGACGAACTTCTTCCCCCCGTTCGAAAGGCTTTGCTAATATAAAGGAGATTTTTATTCTATTTTCCAGTAGAATTCGCCCCTTTTTTGATGAAACTCCGAAGGCTCTACTAAGCCTCATTCAATCACTCTCTACATTTCAAAGAAGTCCTTTGTGATAAGCAAAATTTGGTCTAAAAATACTGTGAAGTTCTTCAAACCGCAAAGGTTTGAATAAAACGTCAAAGGTGGCGCAAAACTAATCATCCAATGCGGTTTTTAATAACTTTCTCAGTGAATAAAAAAAATAATTTATTTCTCTCTTCAAGGCGGCGCAAAATTAATCATCCAATTTTGTTTTTGTTTAACTTTTTCACTAAATAAAAAAAATGGATTATTTCTTTCTTCATAGTGGCCCGAAATTAATCATCCAATCACCTTTTTCAGTAAATAAAAAAAATTGAATTATTTCTTTCTTCCAGGTGGCGCAAAATTAATCATCTTGTTTTGTTAAGTTTCGTACTACATAAATACATAAATGAGTAAATAAATACAAAATTTTTTTTCTAAATCTTAAACAATACAATAATTTTGTCAAATTTTTTTTTCAAAGCTCTTAAACAACAAAATAATATAAATTTTTCCAAAAAAATTTTTTTCCAAAATCTTAAACAAAACAATAATTTAGGCAAAAATTTTGTGAACAATTTTTTTTTCCAGAACCCTTAAACAAAAAAATAACATAAATTTTTCCAAAAAACATTTTTTTTTGCAAACTCTTGAACAAAAAAAAACACTACACATTTTTCAAAAACCGTAAACAATCAAATAATATAAATTTTTCCAAAAAAAATTTTTTTTTCAAAATCGTGAACAAAAAAAATATACCTCAATTTTTCCAAAAAGTTTTTTTTTTCAAAATCTTAAACAAAAAACTAATTTTGCCAAAATTTTGTCTAACATTTTATTTTTCAAAACTCTTTAACAAAAATACAATATAAATTTTTACAAACCAAATTTTTATTTCAAACTCTTGAACAAAAAAACAACAATGTACATTTTTCAAAAGCTTTAACAATCAAATAATATAAATTTTTCCAAATTTTTGTTTTTTTCAAAAATCCTAAACAAAAAAAATAATATAAATTTTTCGAGAAAATAATTTTTGAATTAGTATATTTTATCTAAAAAATTAAAAAAAACCAACACGTTTATGAATGTGTTAAAAAGAACCGAATATATTTTATTTCGAAAGACTCTATACCATAATTTTCAGCAATTAAAAATTTTTACAATTATTAAATTTTTTTCAAAAGTATTTAATTTTACTTGTAAATATATCAACATTAAAGGCAAAGAATAAAATACTTGGATCACCTGATCCACTCCATTTCATTCCATTCCATTTTTATTCTCCCAATCTAACTCTCACTGCGAAACTCACATCACACAAGCGAAATTAGGCGAAAATTTATTTTTAGCTAAAAATTCCCACTAGCTCAAATTTACATTGAAATCCCATAAAGTTAATCGAATAACCCACTACCACCTGTGCATCCCCCAGAAATTAATAAATTTCGCTCAATTTGACGAACTTTGCTTTGAGCCCCTTATGCCATACATTGGCAGACCAGCCAAGTAACTATCATTTGAATGCTCTCATTTACACAAGCATTTATATATGGATAAGTACATATGTATGTATGCGTATGTGTATTTGTTCTAATGTTTATTTATATGTTTGTGGACTTTCATAAAGCCGCATCGTTTAAACTATCAACCATTCATTACTTTTCGTTGCGTCCTGCCACCCGAGTCGAGACACGCACGAAACGGATGAATGGCAGGTAGCTTAGCTGGTAGACGTGAGCCCAATGGGATCTGAATATGAGTTTTCATACTTCATAGTTGCTGGCAGACTGACAAAAATGTTGCCAACTCTTCTTTTCCAACAAATAGGCGTATAAATATTTTACAAGTGCATAAATATAATACAAACATACATACATACATACTCGTATATGCGTGTATACATACGTACATATACCTGGACCACACATAACCCTTAAGAAAATCAATTGGCTCCCAACTGTAGACTGGAGAGCTTTGCTATGCAACTTTATTATGATATTATAAAATATGACGAATCAGAAGTGCATATAACAAATTCCAGCTGGGGAAGTACAAAGTTCAGATTAGTTTCGGCAGCAAACAAATTCAGCATTGCTACAGATAATTCAACGTCTATTCCACTCGATTATCTGATAATAGTTCAAGTCCTTGCATTATGAGCATCCCTATGCAGTTCCGCCCTTCACTAGAAAATTAAAACCTTTCACTTCGTGGAGCTCTTATTAAAATCCAAGTGTATCCAAGTATCAGGACTCTGCGTTGGGTTCATATGCAATTTATAAAGTTTAAGGGGTTAAACCATTTTAGATATTTAAAAAACTTACTTGTTTTTTTTGCTTAAAAGGCCCCCTAATACTTTAAGGTCTTTAAGTCTGGTAACTTACACGTTTTTTGAGGCCATGTTTGGGACATTTTTTGGAAGGGAAAATAAAATTCAATCGGTTTGATTTTCTGATATGTTATTAAAGGTATCAGAAGGTGTACAAAAAAAATTTTTTTTTTTTTAATGTTTTGATACCTTTTTTGTACACTGCAGCAATCGACAAAAACAAGAGGTACAGTGGCTAGCCGGCGTGATTTCGTCACTTGTGGTCATCTGAAACAGAAAAAACAAATTGCTTATTAATCAGTGTGCTTGTCGTTCTGGCGGGTAGTAAGATCAAATGATTTTGACAAAAAATAACAAAATGGCGGACTTCGTAAGAAAATTGCCTTTTTTTAAAGTGGAAATCAGACTAAAAAATGGAAAGTTAGGGACGAAATAAATTAAATCTACTACCCGCCAGAACTATTGATGAGTAGAAAAACATATCTAAATTTCAGCTCAATCCGTTAGATAGAAAATTTGTTTTCACGACGGCCATCCGGAAAATCGTTGTTTTGAGAAAAACGCGTTTAAAGTTTTAGCGGCTTAGCGCGCGCAAGTACGAGCCGCTCTCATGTATGTGCTATAATTTCGTCAATATTTCGAATTTCGGTCTAAAATTTGTACAGTATATTACCAATATTTCGCACTTTCAAAATATGTAAAAACCGAAATTCGAAATTTTCAAAATAAGTTACCAGACTACTACCTTAAAAATGGAATACTCGAAAGATGAAACTGTGGAAAATGTCTATTTTGAAGATTTTCTACTGACAGACGGCTACCATAGCCGAATGGGTTGGTGAGTGACTATCTTTCGAAACACCAAAAGTTTTTTTTATAACGGTCGCTCCTTGGCACGCAATACCAAATCCTCAAAAGAAAATATTTGCGATTCGGTGGCGGCTTAAGACTGCAGGGCCTCTATTTGTGAAAAAACATCAGCTCATTCACCAAAAATAGGAAGAGGAGCTCGCCTAAATACCCAAAAAAGGTTTAAGCGCCACGGTCCTGTTGTCCAGCAACTGATCATACATACATATGTCCACCGATTTTACATTGAAAGCAATAATAATTCATCATCAGATCATCTCATGAGGGTCTAGTAAGGTAGGTAGGTCGGTGGCTGCCGCTACCAATCGGGAATGCGTAGTTTCGAATCTCCGTTCATAAACATTAAACACTAGAAAAAGTTGTGTCTAATAGCGGTTGCCCCTAGGCAAGGCAATGGCAAACCTCCGAGTGTATTTCTGCCATGAAAAAACTGCTCATATAACCAGATATCTACAGCCAACCACAACTGTTGATATAATGGAGAAGATTTATGGGATTTAGGTTAGTGCACTGCCCAATCCGGACATTTACAGAGAAAGTGTTCTAGAGTATCCTTCTTTGAAAGGCCCCATACCTTCTGTAATGAGGATTAAATGGTAAGCCCAGCTTCTCTGCCTGTGCGCCGATCATCCAATGGCCGGTAAACACAGCTACGAGTTTGGAAATTTAATGGAATGGAGTACCGAGAAAAGGTCCAAAGGTGTTTCGAACTACTTTACAATACGAATAAATGGGCATATAGAGGCACTTACTACACATTTTTCCTTGTACTTTGTATTGTAGCAATAACAATCCGGGAGTTAAGTAGCTCATATCTCAGTATACAAGCTTTTTGTATGGAAGAAAAGGCGTGACACCACGCAAAAAAAATTATCAAAAACTAACGGTATTTTGTGGTCACTTAAAACTTACACCTTGTTATACCAAACTTCTTCCGGCTATAAATCTGCATAAACAATAAAATTCCACAAATTCTTACTTACTTTTCATCAGTGTCTCCGTCATTTACATCTGAGACTTTTGCGCTAATAAGGAAGTGATATGCGCTGCCCTTTTGCTTAAGGCAGCAAGAAACAAAGCTTTGTTGTGTTGGGTAAATTTTGATGGAGCGATCGAAAGCAAGGAGGTCACCGATGGGACATTAGACCTTTGGTGGGGCTGACATAAGATTTCATATTGCTTATAATAAATTGCATTTCCATATGCCCCTCTTAAACTTATCCACTGCAACAGATTACCGACTTCGTCCTGCAAGGTAATGGAGCTTCCAAGAGTATAAAAGTATAAAGCCTTGAACAGGCAGAAATTGTGAAATTTCATCACTTCTGTAGTGCCGAATTCAACTACTAACAGCATTTTTATTTTCATTAGGAAGCCTTGAGGTCTCCTAACCAACCAAGGCAGGATCGTAATCTGCGTGGTATTACAATAGTTGATGTAGGAAATGCAAAATTTGAGTTATTTGGTATTTGCGGTTTGTGCTCTTCCCTGGCTTGTACTAAAATTCTCATTGAAATATTATTTATGTCATTATTTTTTTTTTTGTAGAAATTAAATAAAGTGTTTTCCAATAAAAGGTGTTATCCCCGCAAAATATCAATGGTTTCGTTGCTTGTGTGGCACGTAGCGCCGTCTTGTTGAAAATAAACGTTGTCTTGATCAATACCATCCAATTCCGGCCATAAAAAATCGTTAAACATCTCTCGATAGCGCAATCCCTTCACCGTAACTGTTGCTCCAGCTACATTTTCGAAAAAGTAAGGTCCAATGACTCCGCCGAACCATAAATCGCCCCTAACAGTCAGCCAGTTGAGCATAGAAAGGCTTTTCAATAATAACTCTTGGGTTTTCTGAGCCGCAGATCCGACAATTTTGTTTGTTGACGAAGCCACCGAGGTGGAAATGAGCCTCATTACTCAAGATGATTTTGGATCGATGGAATTCCGGATCATTTTCATGCATTGCAACGACCCAATCAGCAAACGCACGTCGTTGTTGATGATCGGCCAGCTTGAGTTCTTGAGTTAACTGGACTTTATAAGCCTTAAGGCCCAAATCTTTATGCAAAGAACGACGAGGAATGGACAAACCTGGGTTTTCTTCAACACTTTCGGCTACAACAGCAATATTTTCGATTTTCGGCTGTTCTTGAGCGACGTGCACGGATTTTATTCTTCACATCACTAACGTGTCCCAACAGCTCGAATTTTTTTACTAATTTCTGTATTGCGGTCCGTCAAGCTGCTTCACGATGACTCAAAAATGTTCGAGTTTTACGAACCGTCCCTGCAAAATTTTCACCATTTTTATAGTGAATTTTAATAATTTCAATGCGTTGTTTCAGCGTGTATCCTTCCACTTTTATTAATGGCGTAGTTTCCACTTGTCAAATATTAAAAAATGACAGCTTCAAAAGTGACATCTACCGAAATAGCAGGCTATTCAAAATAATACCTGTTATTGGGAAACCCTTTATATTTGTCCTTTAGTCCTAGGATGGTAGATTACCAGGTTTGCTATTTAGCTATGGTGAAAAAGGAAATTGTGAGTGGAACTTTGGGGTTTCTGCAGCCAAATTCTGCACGTTCATTTCACATGTATTAACATACTCGTCCCGTCAGTCATTGTTCAGAACGAAACGAAATCTCATTGGTTGATTTTTTCCATATATCACTAACATAATCTCAACCAGGATGTGGCAACAAAATGGTGCGGAAGCGCTAGTAGGATTCTGGACGAATTACCACTAAAACCAACCAACCAATCAAACAACACAATCTCAGTTTTCTTGTGAACATACCCCAAGTGACGTCAACCCATCAGCTGATTCTGTCAAATTCGCTCAGAGCCGACTAATGGTCTATTAAAGAGCTTACCTTTAGAATATTTTCACCTGTCAGCTAAATGTGTAAATTTTTGGGTAAATATCATACATAAATAAATAGTAAGCGAAAACAAAAGATCTTTCAGGTCGCAGTGTCCCTTCCGTTTCTGCTACACTCAATTTTGAAGCTGGTATTTATATCTCTTGTCGAGGTCCTATACTTCCGAGAAGAGTAAACAAGGAAACAAAATTACATTATATCTCTTCCATCTGCTTCCAGTTGCTAGCTTCTAACCAGCTACTTGTAGTTCAATATTAGCTCCCATTGTCACTACTAACAAAACTACTTGTTTTATATTTACACAAGAATTTTTTGCTACATTAGGAAATTTTCCAACCGCCTATACTTCCGAGCATCTATCATACAAAGCAAAATAAAAAAACTAAAACAAAACCCTTCATATTTGTTTGTTTATTGGGTTTGTGGCAGAACTTTCCATTCTCACTCCCTTATTGCTTTGCGTACATTTGTTTACTTCACTTGCCTTCCTGTTCACTTTTCTTTGTTGTAAGTTTTTCACGCGACTATTTTCATTCAACGAGTAACAATACAAGAGGAACCCCTTTATTCAGCTGGTGGCTGGTTTTGTATTCTATAGTTTTTGTTTATTTATTATTCAGCTTTTTATAATTGCTGTTGTTGTTTAGTATTTGTTTAGTAAATTATTAATTGAATGACTGTAGTTAATATGTGCACAAATATATACATACATATGTATGTGTGCATAAATGTATCTATTATGTATGTATTGTGCACCTGTATGTAAATACGAATTTTCTGGATCTGCTGGAACAAAAGAAATTTAGAAATAAAACTTGAGTTTTGAGTTTTTACTTTCTCACTCGCAATCTCCTTAACTCACTGCTCATTTGAGCTTTTTGAAAATTACTCACGAGCTGCTCGCGAGTGAACGCTTATGTGAAGCTGTCATTGCATTCTATCAGTGCATATTTTAGGGCTGCCTTCTTTTCTTTGTTGTGTTTTTTTTTTAAATTCCAATGCCAAACTTTAAAATCAAAAGCAGGTCTTTAATGTTTTTGATGGCGCCATCGTTTTATTGAGTTAGTGCGTCGTCATCCTTAGCTAACTACCAGTGAAAGCTTGGTGAAATTCGGTTTAGTGGAAGCGAAGTTATTGCGTCTAAAGTGTCAATAGGTCGATGTCATCGGTACAAAAATGAGTTTCGAACAAAGAGCTAATATCAATTTTTTTTTTTAAATCGGTAAAACTTTGACCGAAATATTGGAATTGGCGAAAAAAGTTTACGACGATGATATATCGTGCCAGAGTTCGTGAGTGGTTTACACCTTTCAGGGATGGTTATGGGGACATAAATGACAATGAACATACGGGGCGACCACAATCAGTTCTCACCGAAAACTCTATCGAAGTTGTTCGTAAATTTATCAAAAATGAACCGAAATCATCGTTGAAATTCATGGAATCGGAGTTGAATATCTCCAACACATCAATTTATAGCATTTTAACTGATCATTTGGGCTTACGAAATGTCTAGGCACGTTTCATTCTGCACAAGTTAGCTGAGGTCTAAATATTCCTCAGAATTTAAAATTCGAAAGACCTCATTAAAGAGGCGAGAGAAAGCGAGAACTTCCTTTACACCATTGTAACTAGTGATAAAACGTGGTTTTTCCAACATGAACCTGAAACTAAGCGTCAAAGTGCCAAATGGAAGGCCCCAGACGAGCCACCACCCAAAAAATCGCGTTTGGAGAAGTCAAAACTCGAGTCATCGACTCATTTTTTTTACGATTCCAAGGGAATTGTCCACAAGGAGTTCGTGCCAACGGGCCAAACTGTCAAGGCAATTATCTATATTGGCCTTTTGAAGCGTTTGTGTCATAGCATTCGTCCAATTCGCCCTGAATACCGCGAAGGAGGAAGCTGGCGCTTATTGCATGATAATGCACCATCTCATCAATCCACTCTTGTGACTAATTGTGTCTGATTTTTTGACTAGAAATCGTATTTTAACCATCAATCACCAAACCGTATTCGCCTGATATGGCTCACTGTGACTTCTACCTATTCGGGAAATTGCATTTGGCCATGAAAGGAAAACGTTTTGCGCCCGTAGATGCTATCCCAAAGCCTTGTACCGACATCCTGAAGGGCATTCCGGTCAATGACCTGAAACACTCTTTCAAAAAGCTTTTATATCACGCAAAACAGTGTACCGAGGCCAGAGGGGACTACTTTGAATAAATAAACTCGCAGTTCACAGACCAAAGCTCCTGTCGTTTCTATTTTAGCTCAGTCTTGTTTATTTTGGACTTCACCTTGTACAATATATCTGCTCAGGGTACCGAGTCACAGAGACATAGAAGGTAGCGGCAAAGCAGATGAACTAGCAATATTGGGTACCACATTACCAATCCAACCCGATAAAATGAACATAACTACATACGAAGATACCTCTTTTTTTTTGTTTGATGGTTAAAGTAGGGTTCAAAATGCCTTCACACTTACAGCGACCGTCGACTACCGCGTTAAGTGGGGTGGCTACTAAAACTATCCCTCCTCCTCTTCTGGGCAGACTGCCTTCCCGGAACTACTTTCTGCATTACTTCCATGAAGTGGACCAGTTCTATTCACCCACTTCCGTATCCGCCATATTTTTAGCCAGCTTCCTGCTATAGGCTCGTCTTCTTATGTCTCTATCTTTGACGCATTTGGGTCTTTTCACCACAATTGGTTCCTACGTCCTCTCCTTTTAGCATATCGAGGTTTTATGTCATCGATAGTCTCATTGTTCCACTTTTTGAAGCAAAAGGAACATCGGAAGAGTGCGATATCAACAAATTTGTTAATACCGACTTGTTACCGTCTGATGTCGTCGTAAGTCAAACAGTTAATGCTTTCTTACTCAAGAGTTTCTGCTCTTCAACCGCCCGCTCCACATATCGTAGGTACTGCATTATTTTTGCTGAATATATTTTAACAGAATGCCAGTTATTGATTGAGCCTATACCTCTAGCAACTTATAAGCTGCTTATAGATGGATACACTCTCAAATCTGTCAACGTGCTATGGACTCAGTCTCCGATCTATGCAACAAGTAGGTGGAAGTGGCCAGAATGGAATATAAGTCGCACAAACCGAAACAGGAAGAACGTGAGAAATCGTTTCTGGGTTCTAACAGGGCATTGTCTGATTGGCAGGCATGCCAGTAGACTGGGAGCACCCTATAACGACATTGAAGAAGAAGGGGCTGTAGAACACTTTCTATGCAGGTACATGGTTAAGTAAGGATAGGTGAAATGGCTGCTCTTGCGAGGGACCCACTTGAACAAAAACGTAAAATTTGTCCGTTATGATACCATACAGAGAGAGGAGAGGGGGAAAAGAGAAGGCGAGGAACGAGACAGGTAGAAGAAAAGTAAAACAGAGGCTTTGGATTAAAGGATAACGACTAATAGTGGCGATTTACGGTTGTATTAACCGCTCCGAGCTACTGATGAATTTCACTAGATGTGTGATATTTTAACCCTCCATATCTGCAGGTGTAGCGAAAAAGTGATAGCCCAAATGTCTGAACCTTTGCCCGACGAGAGCAGGGCAACTGCGAAGAAGGGACTGCGATGATTCCACCTCGTCCTCCAAACAACTTCTGCAGAAGGGACTTGAGGCAATCCCAAGTCTCACCGTGTAGGAGAAGGTTCAATAATCTAGGAAAATATTGTTTGAATAATTTGGCATACGATTATTAGATACATTAAAGCCACCAGTTGGTTCTATGAGGACAGTGTAGAGTGAGGGGGGGACTACCGCTCCCGGTATCACAATGAGCCTACATCACGCCTAGAGGTGTCAATTGGCAACCACTAAACCTACCTACACTTTGTTAAACTAATATTGAATGGACTATAAAACTGCATACCAAGAATTTTTCTAGAAGTTCGAATGAAAAGTTGCAAATTTTGATGTAATTTTTTTTTTTTCTTTTGAAATTTGTTAAATTTTTGTGATTTTTTACGAAATCATACACAGCGATTATGGGAGCTGGGACTATAAAACTGCATACTCAGAATTTTCTAAAGGTTCGAATAAAAAGTTGCAATTTTTTTTTTTTTTGAAATTTGGAGTATAAAACTGTATACCAAGAATTTTTCTAGAGATTCGATTGAAAAGTTGCAAATTTTGATGTAATTTTTTTTTTTTTTTTTTTGAAATTTGTTAAATTTTTGTCATTTTTATACGAGACTATACACAGCGATTGTGGAAACTGAGACTATAAGACCTCATACCCATAATTTTTTTTTGAGATTCGAATAAAAAGTTGCAAATTTTGAGTAATTTTTTTTTTTTTTAATTTGCTAAATTTTTGAGATTTTTATACGAGATTATACACAGGCTGAGACTAAAGGACCTCATACCCATAATTTTTTTTGAGGTTCGAGTAAAAAGTTGGAAATTTTGATGTAATTTTTTTTTTTTTTTTGAAATTTGTTAAATTCCGGTGATTATGGAAGCTGAGAGCCTTGAGTTACATGTTTTTTGTTGTAGAATGCACTATACGTTTATAAAATTATAAACAACTAATTAAATGCGAAAAATAGTTAACACTTTAAAACTTTTCACTCAGCGCTTCCACGCCCCCCTTTCATGCATAGAAAGACTTTAGCACCTTTGGCTTGGCAAACTTTTACTGTTTGTGATGCAAAGCAAATTGTTCAATTATTTAGCCACAAAAATTTTATTGAATATCATCGTGCCGTTAAAGTCTATTACGACAACAACACGAACAGTAGCAAAAAAAAAAAAAAGAAATTAATAAAGTTTATGAAAACCGTCAACTATGTACCTCGTCTATGTGAATATAGCACCTGCTCGCTAGGATTTTGAGCGCACAACGTGGCAGGATTTTAAGTGCCACATTTCCCAGCTGCCCCCTTTGGCCTACTACCTGGCTTTCCTACACCCGCTCCCCTACACACTTTGTGAGTTATTGCATCTGCTGCTGCTGCTACTGCTGTTGATAATGAATTTCAAATATTTTAAATGTGTACGTGTATGTATGTGTAATGTTTGTAGAAAAAACTTTAGTAGTAGCTGCCACATGTAACGTCAATACCGCCAATAACGCCAATCCCTTCAAATATCAGCATCAAAAGGCAGCCAACAAATTGGTTTCCAGCAAAGCTAACGAAGGAAAAAGTTGGCCACGAATTGTTCACCGCTCAACTGTACGCGCGACATTTTGTTGCATGTATGCGAGATTTGTTTGCATGTGTGTGTGAGTGAGTGCATTCTACAGCAACAGCAACAGCATCAGCAGTGGCGGTAGTCGTCGAGTGCCTGCAAAAATTACGCGATAAAATGATTTGGTATAGCGGTTATGTCAACGACAACGTCATTATTGCCACACATCACCGCACGAACACGATTTGCTGCAGCTTGTGTGGCGCGGTTTGTCAACTAACGCCAGCAAACCTTGGCATCGTCACCGTCACCATCGCCAATCAGCGTCATCAGCCTCATCGTCGTCGTCGTCGTCGTCGTCGTCAATCGCATGGCATGGCATGGCTGCCATTCACCGCCATTGCGGTTGCAGCGCATGGCTGACATATGAAAACACACTTACTCCCACACTCACTCACACATGCATACATACATGCACACTCACACACATCAGGAGCATCTTCCTTCATGCTGTTGTGTAGTTACAGCCGCCGCTTGTGCTGCAATCAGGAATTTTCGAGCTTATAATGTAATAATTAAAAATAATGGCGGCCAATGGCGCAGTGAAAGTTCACCAGCTGCGCGCATCATGACCGAGTAGCTGAGGTTTGACACCATCAACACACAACTTTTGCTGTCATGCGATGTATGCGTGTGTGCATGAGTCTTCATGTGCATGTGTACATGTGTGAATGTGTGTGTGTACCCATCGCTCAAGTCATCACGCTACACCAGCGCGCCTCGCCTGCTCGCTTTTCACTATGGCTTTTGATTTCACACTCGATATGCGCGCAAAAAACTTAAAAATATGCAAAAGTGTGAAATAATTTTGGCTGCAAAAGTGCGAAATAGAAAAATAACAAACACATACAGGCACACTCAAAGCAGCGCCCAAAAGTTTGCCTGCTTTGACGTGCTTTCACAACTAAAACTCATAAAGTTTTAGAAATATTTGTATCCTTTTATCCGCCTTTTTTTCTATGTATCATAGACACATTTGGAACTGTGGACTTAGAGGTTGTTACGCATCTTCAAACAATCAGCGATTATTGGAAAGGAGGGTGGAAGGAGTTCTTATTCGAAAAGACTCTTATTCACAAAATATGATATTAGCGATGCCTCTGCGACCAAAGCGGTTCCATATTCTCTCTCTCACAAGGCAGCACGATTGGTGTGTACATAGCCTCCTCATAGCTTTAATAGCCCCCTCAGCGCTAAAGATACATCTCTGGACCCATGGCAGGGCATATCGCTCATTTACTTGAATAGTGCCATAATCCAAAAAACCAAATTGTTGAGAAAAGCGGCTTGAAAATTTTAAATTTAGATACTATGGCTCTCATATTTCCATCTCATGAGTCACTTTTAATTGACATCACCATGAAATTTTCATAACAAAAAGCGTATGGACATTTCGCCGTACTTAACTAAAAAATATATTTTTTGGATTATAGCAGTTGATGTATGGTACGTAGATTTCAACTGCTTTGAAGTTAAGTGCACTCTAAGGCTTGAACCATCTTACTAGCTGAGGATGTCGAACAAAGCCCAGAGCTCCAATTTGAACGGAGCCAATGTAGAGTAAAAAGCTATGACTATCACATCGCGGATATTAACTTTGTCCACTTCCTTGACAGAAGTGAAAGGCAATCTGATACCGTTCTAAGTGAAAACGGTATCCTCTCAAGAAGGAGCTCGTCCTATTTACGAGAAAGTATAAAATACCCAGAGCTCAACTTCCCTCAATAGAGGGCACTCCGTTGGTGCTTTCCGACAAGGTGAAGTAGACAGTTAATAGTAAACTTACGTGGAAGCCCAACATTGAGTAGAGAATAAATAAGGCAACAATCGCCCTCCTGGATGCAATGGCGCTATTGGCAAAAGAGGACCCATCTTTCCATTCGCCTAGAGTTGTATTTTGGATCTATAATACTATTATAAAGCCAACTTTGTTATGTGAAGTCATAGTCTGATGAAACACATTAAAGGGGACGACATCGGTGAAGAAGCTGAAGAGAGTTTAAAAAACTGCACTAATTGGAATCAGTTAGCCGCTTCGAACTACCCCTACTTAAATGTGCTACCTGTAGACATCGCAAGCAAAATTGCCGCTGCACGTACCGCAATCAAACTGAGGAGTTCAGGCTATAGGCTCAACCTCACCTATGGACACTCAAGTATGATAAAAAACTTTGGCAAATAGGGCGTTCGGCTCAATTATAGAGCATTCGAAAGTGGTCAGGGAATGCCTGGCTTCACTTTTGATTGCATCCAAATTCTTTGGCATAAGGCTCATCTGGATTCCTGGTCACAACAACATTCCGGGAAACCGCGAGGGCGAGCCCTCTCCTCTCTTCGGTCTTCCTCCACCTTTCTTCCTTCACATCGGTATCACAAAGTATGAATTCGATTTCTTCGTCCAAGTGTACCCACTCCTTGGGCAATCATTTTAACCTAACCTAAGCGAAGACGATAGTTTAGTTGTTTTTGTTGTAGCAGCATAAACATTCCCTATAATTTTAAATTTATTTTATATAATGTTGCTGAAGTGACAGTCAATGACCGGACATAAATGCGGGTCGTTCCGGTAACGTAGAACCGACTGACGTAAGATGATAGTCCAGCCTCCACAGCTGATTCAAAAATAGAACGGACAGAATAATATGATAGACTGACGTCTTCCAATAACTCTCTTTAGAACAAGCTTACAAACTACTGCGGCGATGCTCAAGCCGATATCTCTACAAATGATTTGGCAGCAAAGTGGATGACCTCTCGCCTTCAAAACTCGCCTTGGCTGTCGAAAATCAACCTCCGATTAAGGTTCTATAGTCGGTAATATCTAACACAAACTATGTTCGGTTATGCAGAAGACTCGTGCCGGCTCACCCAAGATTTCTACGAACTTTTCGATAACACATCGTCAACCAGTACTGGATCGCATGACAAAAATATTTCGGAAAATCAGAAAGTAGAAGAAAGTAAAAAAGATATAAGGCTTCAGAAAAGATATGAGGGCAAACGTGGAAAGTTTGAATTTACAAGCCACACCAGATGTTAGTTTTTCTCACAAGTGAAAGAGGAGACGAAAGTAGCTACTAACAACAACTGAACTTATCTGGACAACTACAGAGTGAAATGTTTAATCCAGCCTATACTCTATGAACGAAGAATGCAGAAACTGAAGCTTTTCAAGATGAGCATACGACTCCGCGTGAGACTACTAACCGAGCATTTCACCTTTGGTCGTATAGTTGCCAGATTCGAAGGCTCGCATAATGATTTATATAGAGGAAGCTCTTCTTCTTCTTCTCAATTAACGCGATAACCACTTATGCGATTTTGGCCGAGTTTAACAAAGGGCGCACACGATTCTTTCTCGTGCTAACCGACGCCAGTTGGACACACCAAGTGAATCCAAGTCCTTCTCCATCTGATCTTTCCAACGCAGAGGAGGCCTTACTCTTCCTCTGCTACCACCAGCTGGTACCGCATCGAATACTTTCAGAGCCGGAGCGTTTGTATCCATCCGGATGACATGACCCAGCCAACGAATCCGCTGAATCTTTAACAGAATCTTTCTCTCAAACACTCCAAGCGTCGCCTTATCGGATGTTGTCATCATCTACGCTTCTGCGCCATACGTTAGGACGGGCATGATGAGAGTCTTGTAGAGTGTTAGTTTTGTTCGTCGAGAAAGGGTTTTACTACTCATTTGCCTACTTAGTCCAAAGTATAATAGTACTTGGTGGCAAGAGAGATTCTACGTTGGATTTCTAGGCTATCGGGAGCATTTTGTAAGTGTTTTTTTGCTGAGCTCTCGATGTAATCAACTTAAAGAAAAACTATGTTGGTGTCAAAAATTTGTAATGTTTCAAATGAATTGTTCTTAGCAGAGGCTAAAATCATGAAAAAACCATAAAAAAGCTCTTCACAAAAAATCATTTGCCCTTCGGAGTAGGCTTAAAACTGTATGTCCTGGCATTTGTGGAACAACATCAAGAAGACGCACACCACAAATAGAAGGAGGTGCTCGGCCAAACACCCAAGAAAGGGTGTAAGCGCTCTTATACGCTGTTCAGGGAATTTGGAAATGTATACGTCCGTCAGTGCCATCATCTACGTGTAAATTCCGGTTTCATAGGTATACACCACTCCCTCTGGTACTTGACTTGAATTGACTTTATAGGTAGCATCATAGCAGGTCGTTAAAGAAAATGTTTTCAGTGATAAGTTGGCTACCATCATTTGATACGAGTATAGCGTACAAGCACACACATACACATGCACGCATACACATACAAAGTGCATAGTAGGTGTCGTCTTAATTCATTAAATTGAATCCCGTCAACCCAATCAAATTCCGTGTGATGCCACTTAACGCCTCCGCGAGCAATACAAAAACAACAACAACAACAACAACTATAAGAACAAGCACCATCTAATTGATGCCAATCGTTGTGGTGTCAAATTGATTGTGGTGCATTGCCGGGCCAAGGTGAATGGCGGTGTGAGGTGACAACGGCAGTTGGCACAATGCAGCAAAGAAAGAGTGAAAATTGTCAACCAAATAAATAGTGAACAGAAAAAAAACAAAAAACAGAATGAGTCTAGCAAAAAGTTCAAAGGGGTTAATCAGTTTCAATTAGTGCGCTGGAGCGCAAGTGAGCAAAATAAGAAGAAGACTGAGAACTATTAAGTAAGTGTGGATTGAATGCAGCCAGAAACGCAGCCATTAATGAGAATATACGAAAAGACTGGAATAAGAGCTGGAGAAGGAGATTGTGAAAGGGGCTCAAAAAAGGAAAAAAGTAAGAAAAAGACAAATTTCATTTCAGATTTACTTATACTCGCTGGTTTTTAAGCTAAGCTGCCTTAGTAAAAAGGTTTGGGATTCTATAAATCTCTGTAGTTGTGTTGCTGCTGGGATTCGTAGAAAAATGTGCGACATTTGGTCAATTAAGTTGAGAAAAAGGCAGAAGCTCGCCGAATTTCTTTTTTTCTTGATTTTCTTCAATATCTCTTCCAAAGTGGCTCTAAAAAGCTCTGTTGTAAGTTCTGCATAAACAAGTTTGTTCATTACCCTCTTCGTAATACTTCATTCAGATGTCAGAAACATGGATCGCTGAATGTTTATTCAAAGCAGATTTTCAGATTCGCTAAATAATTTGGTGTATGTAACTAAGGAAGGGTCGGGTTGATTATGGCCATAGGAACAGAGAAGTTAACACTAGAGAGACGCAGTTACTGAAATTCAAATTTGAAAAGTCGAGCCAAGAAACACCGAGAGATTTGGTAACTCCTAAAACACTCAGGCTAAAAATCCCATTGTGTTTAAAAATCTGGAAAGTGAAAGGGTGGATAGCCATGGAGAAAGGAGAGAAGTATTAAAGGGAAAACGATAGGATGAAATAGAGAAATAGCGGTACCTAGACTTGTGAGAATTTTCCAGATCCTTTGGTAAATCTCAAAAAATCTTCCAGTTTGAGAGAACGAATTTTACTCGTTGGTAGCCTTACTCTAGCAAATGCAGGACACTCACAGAGAAAATGTTCAGTGCTTTATGTTCGGTCACTGGTCACTGGGTGATCGGTACTCATGCGGAGAAGCTTGGAATTCCGTACAACCCCTATTGCAGAAGCTGTGGGGATCCTGCAAAGAGAGGGACTGTTGAACACTTTCTCTGCAATATCCGGCTCTGGCGGCTAGGCGCGGGAGATTCCTTAGCGTGCCCTTTGGGGATGATTTAAAGAAATTCTTCAGCCTAGATCCCTTTCCTCTCCTCCACTACATCAACAACAGTGGAGACTGGCTGTAGAAGGTTTTGGCGGTTGATCCACATTATGGTATCAAAACAGAACGTAAGTGCTACTTGAAGTGTGCCTGGGGTACTCTTGCCATCTTACCTACCTACCTACATTGTGTTCGTTGTAGGGGCGTCCCACCCTACAGCCTAGGCATTGAAGTCTCCGGCTACAGTGAAGAGGCCACCACATCCACAATAAGGTCCAGCTCCGTTCCAAACTTTTCAATACAGTCGCTGGGGGTAATATAGCATCTCAGCGTTGTGAAGCGTATATTTCGAACATGACGGCGACTGTACTACCACTTGGTGTTCAGAAACCGGCCATTCCTTTTTCGTCTTCGAGCCACGTTCCCTTGGCGATCCGTTCGTACTGCTCGCTGATGATGACCGCATTTAGCTCCCTCTCGACAGATATCTGTGCGAGTAGAGTGTCTGTTGTACGACTTCTATGTATGTTTGGCTGGAGTATTCTCATCACGTCTTAGCTAGAGGCCATCTCCTTGACCCTGGCAGGTGGTCGGTACTGTCGCGTTTCGCGTCTACGCAGTGAATGCAATTGGTGACTGCTTTGCAGTCTTTTATTTTGTGTTCTGGTTTCCCGCATCTGATTCACGTATGTATTCCTTTTATCAGGGCGACTGCAGTTTGCTTGTGTGTGCCTTATCCCAAGGCAGTGATAACATCTCTTAATTTTTCGCATGCTCGCATCTTGGTTCGAATCCAGCGGATTTTTATAACGCCGAACTCGATAAGCTTCGTGGTCCCTTCTGTAGATAGCGTTAGGAAAGCACGTACTTGTTCCCACGCGTTCGATATCGTAATCCTCATCCGTATCTGTTGGAGAGCAACTCTGATCTTTTCTCCCCTACCAAACTCCAAAAGAATGGCCCCATCCTTCGTTTTCCTGACGGACCTTATTTTGACGGACTCATCAGTCGTAATCTTCGCGCGGAAGTCCTTCAGCTCATCTGCATAACTATGTTGGGTTCGCGGCTTGCTTCTTTTGTTTGGCTCGGTTAGCTTATCCTTCGGCTTCTTTTGGTTATCTTAGTTACTGTCTACCAACCCTCATCTCAGCTGGTCCCTTTTTGTATCCGAGGGGTTTATTTGCTCTGGCTTTCTTAAAGCTCTCAGGGGCAGCCAGACTGGTTGCCGGGCGCTTCGTGTTTGTCGTCGCAGAGGTGGGCATTTCGAGAGCGTCCTTCTATCTTTTGCTGCCTTCCACGAACGTCGCCACTGCCCACGTTATTTCATTACCTTCTGTACGACAACTGATTGGTGGAGCGTGAGAATGCGTGTGAAATGAGCGGTCACATTTGTGCTGTCAAGTTCCCCATGCAGCCAAAATTACTCTCACAATTGACCAAATTTTGCAGTCTTTCGTTCTTAACTAAAACCGGGATTGCTTCTGTTTTGGAAGCTGACACCAGTTCATTTCCATATTTTTGAAAATTTTCTTAAAAATTTTGCATTTTATATCTCTATATCTCTATAAAATTTATATCTCTATGAAATGCAAAACTCTTGCCCATCCTCAAGCCACTTCACTCATTCGCTTTTCAAAAAAATAGATGTCTTTTGTTTATTATTTTCGTAGTCACCAGCGCATTAAGCATAATTTCTTCTTCATCATTACGTCGCCTCCCACTTCGTTCACATTTTTGTGAGGCTGTATAAGTAAATATATCTGTAGTATTATTATGAAAATGCAAAATCCAATTTACATGCTTGTCCAGTCGATTTATTTCAATAATGTGTCCATTCAAAGCGCGCACAGACAATTCCAGGCCAACGCATAGCAAAAACAACAACTTCAGTAATGCTCCCCACACCAGCATCCCTACTAATCTCATTTCAAACCAAACTAAATCCACCCTACTCCACTGAATACACGCAGAAACCCACACAAAGCGATGATGAGACATTTCGTCAAGCAGTCAGCTAGTCAGCCAGCCAGAAAATGGGGACAGTCGTCGCTTGAGCTTGGCGGATAGTTCATGTAAAATTCATCACGTCTGCACTGGCGATTATGTCTGAAGGATTTAATGTGCGCATGAAAGATGTCTCATCGATGTGGGACATGGCAGTGACGAAAGGCAATGCAATGAGATGTTGAGAAGTTATATACCACACACACCCACACCCACTCAGTCAACAAACGTGCAAGTGTGCAAGGCGTTTGAGTGTAGCGGCGATAGCAGCTGATGGGATAGAGTTGCTCTGAAGGGGTTGGTTGGTGGTGAACGGTAGGGTTGCGATAATCTAATGCAAAAATTTCATTTCAATAAAGTTGCCGTTGCTTGAATAGAGTTTCATCTTGAGTGTTTGGCCATCTACGTGCGACCTTATCGTCGTTGTCCATCGCATTGGCGACACAATTTTTATTTATTTCATGTTTGCATTTTTCAATGGAAAAGTGCCATTTCATGTACCTGTTTCGCAAGTCAATTCAATGGCGATTTTTTTATAGAGTTCTATTTTTTATTTTCTTTGCTTTTTTAGATTTATTTATTTTCTTTCGTTTTTAGATTTCTTTTTTTATATTTTTTTAATATTTTTTTCTCTTTTTTTTTTGTAACTTGTGTGCATTTTTCGTGAATAAAAATTTCTTTAGTGCAAGTGATTTTCTTAGAAAATTTGTGTTGTCCATATATGCGTAAACTTTAATGCAAATGTATGTGAACATCTACGGCGCTCAACCCATCAATATATAAATTTAGTCATTACATCAGTTTTTATCTCAGACTGGTGTATTTAACTTAGGGAGAGTCAGTATGGATCGTCATCAGAATAAGCAGTTCTCATACGAAGCTTTATTGTCCTTTTTATTGATGAAGGATTTCTAAGTGGCGAATTCCAAACCCAGCTCACCACCAGATATCCTGGGATGCTTCACCTTCTCACATTAGCATTAGTTTTGTTTGTCGAGAGAGAACTTTACTACTCAATTCCTCTCTTAATCCAAAGTAGCGTTTGTTGGCAAGAGATCGGGGAGAAGAGATCTGGTCTTAACAGGCCGACATAATATATGTAACTATATGGGTGGTGCGTTAATCCCTTATTACACGTTTAGCCGAACTTTAACTTCGATTTATGGTGTGCGTCTCAATGTTGTCATACCGAAAGTTTTATGCCGCCTCCGAAGAGCAGATGATTTTGCATGAGGAGCTTTTTCGTGGCAAAACGGCACTCGAAGGTTTGTCAATGCTTCCTTAACGGTGACGGCTTTAGGGGTCACGCTTCTTTTATCATTTGGTGTTTCATGACCACAGTGGGCTGGTGACACTGCCTCTGCTTCTTCTTAGCTTCACAGTCCTTGGTGGACCATTGCTTCATCAACAATTTTTCTCCACTTTAATCTATCCATGGCTTCATCTCTCCAGTTGTATGCGTTCATTTCCTTAAGACCCGATTCGACGTCTTCTAACCATCTCTTTCGTGCGCACCCTCTTTTTCTTCCTCCAATGGGTGTTAAAATAGTCGTAAAAGCTTTCCTAGCATTTCGCTCTTTCGGCATGCGCAGGATGCACCGAATCCATCTAATCTGTTGGGCTTTGATAAAACGCATTACTGTTTGTCTTTCAAGAAACTCCAACGATTTCATTGTTGTAACGAATGCGAAATGTGTCGTTTATTGTCCCGAATCTGGTATCCAGAGTAAATTTTTTTTGTTGTTGTAGCAGTTTATCAAGCCCTTCTGAGCGCGGTGAAGTCATCGATCCTTATCGTCAATCTCGTCTAATGTTAGACTCTAGATCTGATCAGATTAGATTTGTGGTGGGTCGGACTTCGTCCAAGCACTCAGTCAGGAAGACAATTGATTACAGTAGAAGACTCAGTTAGATTACAGTAGAAGTAATAGAGAGACAGTGTAGATACATACAGCAGGTATGGCAAGACGGAAAAATTTATTTTGAGCTCACTCTTCTGCAAAGTCTTTTGGATACATTGATGAATCTTAAGAGATCCGGAAGAGAAAGGGTATGAACTTTTTCCATACTCAGTACATCGCAGCAAAAGCTCAAAATCGACCGCTTTGGAGCAGTATTGTGAAGGAAGCTCTGACGCAGCCCACGTTGTAATGCTGTGAAAGAAGAAGAAGAAGTGCATCGCAACCCAACAGCACCAAAGTCTGATTCTAGAAAGCGTCGGGCAGCTAAAGAGGAAATGCTATGTCGTGTCCTCATTATCAAGACAGGAAAGACAAAAGGGTCGCCAATGATTCCCATGGTACCCATAAGCTAACCACACAGGCGATGTGTCCTGTAATTACTCTCAGGCCCTTCCTACTAAGTTTTAGAAGAAAGTTCACTAATTTTCTGTTTGCTTCTTTCACAAAGCACTTGACTACTTTGCAGGAGTCCAACTCAGACCAACGCCTTCTAGGCCCTAGAAACATGTTGTGTCTAAAGAGAGAAGAGTGTTAGATGAGTGGGCTTAAAATAGCACGTGAATAGGTAATTAGTGTCGTGCGAGGTACCTTCGTATTCCGGACAAATGACGCGTATTTTGAGAATTTTCTATGTCAGCTCATTTGCGAGCCTTGCGCCTTCACAACTCGGACATATGTATGTGGAGTTATGTCAAGGAATAGATTTGTGTATGTCAGCTCATTTGCGAACCGAGAATGACCGACCTTCTGCTTTTTTAAAGCCTTACAGCTGTTATTCCCTGTGATTCGAAGTCGCAATCATTCGCTAGTTCCGATGTTATGCCAGATACCTTGTTGTTATTTCTTTCTTTTTTGTTGTTTTAGTTCACTTATTAAGCACTGCATAGGTCAGAGTTCCGCTAAGTGTTGTCATCGGAGTCATCTAAGGATATCCCAACGAAAACCTGCTGTTCACAAGGGTTCGAAGCTAGGCAGGAAGGCTGTTAGATGGGTTGTTTCAAGTAGATATGTAAAAGAGGGTTGACCTTGTATGTCACACTCTTTCAAAATAAGTGCTAGGAAAAGTTTTCGAATATTTCTCATGCACTTGAATAGAAAACAATATTTTCAAAACTAAAACTGAAGATAAAACGAAAAAGTGTTTACAACCTTCAAGATAAATTCAGGGAAGAATAAATTTTAAAATAATAAGAAACCAAGATTTTCCAACTAGATAAAAGTAGTTTCAGCGGAGCTTCTTCTTCTTATTTCACTGTTCATGGCTGCTGCTTGATTTTGTTTTTTTACAAAAGCAACGAAAGGGCATTGCTGTACGGTGAAGTTGTGTTGTGTCTCCCTTTTGTTCAACGAACTAAAAACCATAAAAGGGTAGAAGCTAGAAAAGCAGCAGAGGAACTTTTGCTAGTTATTGAAGAAAAGTGAATTGAATGGGGCCGTGTGTAAAGGTCGACGAGTCCAATGCTACAGGCAATGGGGGTATGACAGCGAAGGGCGAATAGTAAAAGAGGATATGCAAGCAAACAGCAGGCGTAGAAGATGCAGAAGACAATCAGCAAGAAGGTCCGAACGCTTTGCCAATGCCGCTCTGCATTTTCACCAGTTTCTCCTCCTCTTCTGCTGGTTGCTCTACCACCAGCTCTTTCAATTTGATTTTGTCTCAGCATAATCGTCGTTGACTTGTGCAGCAGTAATGTGGAACAAGTAGTGTAAAGTGCGGGCAGATACAAAACACAAAAGACCAAATGTTGGTGAAGGCCAAGCGAAAAGCATGCGGGGATGGGCGAGATGGAAGACAATAAAAAGCAATGAAGTTTCTGTGGAACGGAGCACCGAGAAGTGGTGGAGGGTCACAGAAGAGGAAGGCGGACGCTTTTTCTTGAGTTCAGTTTGAGTGAATGAAAATAATTTTATTCGGTTAGAAGTGAAACTATGCCAAGAATGTGCAATTAGTGAACGACGACTACGACGACGACGACGACGCCAACATAGACTATAGAGTTGGCGAAGAAGGAGACACCAGCTGGGAAAGGACGTTAGCTGTAGAGCGCCTGAGTCAATTCAAGTCAACTGCAGGGAAGTGTGTATGCTGAGCACACAACAGTTCAGACAGCTTCCACAGTAAGGCGTACATAGCAGCTCTACAACAGACAATGGACGAGCTTCAACGACTACAAAAGGAAGCAACTACAAAGTTGCTGAACTTTTGCGAAGGCATAGAAAATTATAGTGAAAACAATGGAATTGAAGCGCGCGCATCTACGAGCATCTACAATGACAGCCATGGACGGCGAGAAAGACAGGATGAGCGAACGAGTGAGCAAGCGGGTGGGTGGGTGTTGAAAGCCAAACAAGAGTCAAAGCGGCGAGCAGCGTGAAAGAAAGTAGCAGTAAGGCGGGGAGGGGGAACCAAAAGCATAGTGCTTGCTTGCCGCACGTCATTGTGTTTATATCTGTCTGTTGGCCTCGGTGTCGGTCTGTCTGTCATTATTTTATTTATTATTATATGAACGCGCCTTGTTGCTCTTCATTTAGTTGTTGCTGCGCTGCTCACTGTATTGTGCAGATCCTATTGCTGTTGCTGTTGGTCGTTAGTGAATTGTATAATATATATGTATATGAGTGTGTGTGTGTGTATGTATTGCTAAGCTATGAATATTTTCGTGAACCCTCCCTCAAGCACTATTCTGACGCTTTGTTACTACAAATTAATTTTGATTAAATTTATATTTGCTGCTGGTGTTTTGATGTCTGAATAGGAATCGAGTGGCAAAGAGCGGTGTGGGGCGACGCCGAAATGTTTCAGGTCGCAATTACATTATCTAAATGCGCGAATACAGTAAGAGGAATTTATTATTTAAGGAAATGCTACAAATTATTTGACCAGAACTCCTGCATGTACAACTACGATTTGTCAGATACCCAGTCCAGATTTAAAGCGTTCAACTAAAACAATCTATTAGGTTGGGGAATAAGTTCGTAGCGTTTTTAACGAAGACTTTTATTTAAACAAAAAGCAATAATTACATCAAAATTAATCAATTATATATTCGCCGTTGCTGCTTACAACCTCTTCACGCCTCTCAACAAATTTGTTGATGCCGTTTCGCCAAAAATCGCCTGGTCTGATGTCAAAGAAGTTGTTGAGCCAGTTTTTAAGCACCTCTTTGTTATCGAAGGTAACGCCCTTCCTATTGTTTCACAGGGAGCGGAAAAGATGGTAGTCGGTCGGGGCAAGGTCCGGAGAATAGGGCGGATGCTGAAGGACCTCACGTTCGAACTCTTGGAGTGCGGCTTTGACGACTTGTGCAACATGGGGCCTGGTGTTGTCGTGAAGGAGTATGCAGGTCTTGTGCAGATTAGGCTTGACTCCCAACTTTGGCGTATCTCTTGGAGCCACACACTCCTTTCTGTGCTTCACATTGATGTATAGGCAATATTTCTCAACTCCCGTGATGATTCGGTACAAAAAGCGCTATTTATGACCGCGTGTTTCTCGATGGCGGGCGAAATGCGGAGAAGCAATTTGATGAAGGCGTCTTGTTTTGTTTTTTCGTTGAGCTCGTGAGGCACCAAGGCTCTCAATTTTTCGGTAAATCTTTCCAATTCCAATAGAATTGAATGAGTTCTATTCAACGGCAGCTTTATAAAATGCAACGTAATATTAAAAATGTTTAATAGGTGGCAAAGATAGGACAAAACCTTCAAATTATCAGCGGCAGTCTCAGCGCGGATGACAAGCGTCGGAGGAGATCATTGAGTTAGTTTGTGATTCTGCGTGAGTTTACAGCTCCGACAACTGTATTTCCTGGGTCAGTAGATGATAGTAACAATAATGCACAGGCCGCTGTAGCCGAATAGGTTGTTGCGTGGCTAGCAGACGGAAATGAAAATCCGCGCATAAAACACCAAATGAAAGAAAAGTTTTTTCTAATAGCGGTCGCCCCTCGGCAAGCAACGGCAAACCTCCGAGTGTAGGGTAGGGAGAAAAGAGAGTATACCGACGCTATCAGCGATAGTTAAGCCCCACTATACAGACACCCTTTGAACCGTTGTGCTTCATATCCCACTCAGTCCTGTTGAAAACACCTGGTAATTCCTTTTGAATCTCTGCTAGATTCTTCTGTTAGGTAAGATTGAGCTGATAGGCCCCACAGAAATGCTCTACAAGTCCTCAAACAATATTTCAAAGTTTACTTTCGTCTACTCTTACGGAGCGCTGTGCAGAATAGGTACTCAATCCTTTCTTCTTCATCTCTCCCTCTTCATCACCTATCTCCCGCCCATTTCGTGGCTAATTTTACAGCTTCCCCTTTACCTTTTAATGCATTGCGACCCGTCTGCCTACAAGACTGCAAAATAAGTTAATTACAGGGCATGGGAAGCCCATAGTTATTGAAAATTTTCTTTGATCTATAGAATTTTACTTTAGACCAGTCTTAAAATCCTCTTTCTCTAATATACATACATACATATTTCACACACACATTAATACATCAAGCCGGAGTTGATGCGGTTGCATGTAAGTGAATGAGAACAAAAATCAAATAATTGTTTCCCATAAAACTTAAAGCATAAAATCAGCATTTATTAACCTACATAATTTGCGAGGTCATTGCCATGGAAATTAATTTTGAAATTATTCGTTAGTCGGCAAGTGGCATACGAAATACTCCAAAATAAATATATGTGCTAGTGTAACATATACTCCGTATACAGTGGGTATCACTGAAAATCGAACAGAAATGTTTTCGAATTTAAATTTTTCTTTTGTCAATTTATTTACAACTTTCATTTGTATTAGAATAAAAGGATAAAAAAAACCTCTAATTGCAAATTTTATTATAAAAAAATCTACAAATAATTGGTTATTATTTATTGTGAGTGAATTTGGCAATGCGACTTGAAAAATCTTTTGTGTCACCTTCAAGCATTCCGAGTACTTCTCTGAACCCAACTTTCTCAATAAATCTTAGTATTTGTCCTATTTTAGTGAGTTATTTTTGCTCCTCTGCTAACACAGGTTTTTCGAAGTGTTTGCGGCGCTATGCATCAGCGTTCTGCCAGCAAATGTTTGGCGACTTCATTTTACTCCCTACAGAATCTGCAAGTTCCATTAAATTATCTTCCCAGGTTAGAAAGACGATTTTGTGATTATACTAAAATGTTTCTTATTAAGTCCATAGGATCTTTAAATCGGTTGGTCTCTGAAGCCGAATGGGTTGGTGCGTGACCTACCATTCCGAAGTGAACGGTTTCGAATGTCTGGGCATGAAACAGCAAATTATAGAAAACGTTTTTTCTAATATTTTTTTTCTTCACTTCCTGATTAAAGACGGGAAATTATCCAGACCACAAAATGGCTCTAGGCCTATGAATATAGAGGTCGCCCTATTCCTGGCTAATTTATCTCTAATTTCGTTCCTAGTAATCCCCACGTACTCTGCACAATAGATCTCTTCAGGTCGCAGTGCCGCAACAGCCAATCCATAATAAATCCCCACGTACCCTGGAACCCTTAGGATACATACATACCTAAGACATGCAGCTCATCAAGACATTCCAGCACCAGTTTTGATGTAATCTGGAAAAACTTGAGGGGCTTGATCGCGGTCTGAGTATAAAGTTATTAGTTTACTCAGTCATCTTACATTTAATCATACAACATTTAAACAATATTTTCCCAAATTTTCATTGCAAGATATTGAAAATTAAACGACTAACAATGAGTCTCCGAAGGCGCCACAAAAAAATTTTTTTTCGGCGTACACCAATAACTAACAACAGAATCATCTGAAACAAAAAACTCAAAATGGATTTGTTTAAAGAAAAGTTTATTCGAGCTCTCTGCCTCTTCAAGGATTTTTGTTCGGTTTTCAATAAAACAAAAGACTAATTTATTATTATTGGATTACTTATTGTAAGATAAGCAATAAAAAAGCGCCCAGACGTTGCTCGTGAATTATGTGAAAAAGTACATACAAAATAAATAATACACTTCTGTAGGGTAATTGGTCGAGTTCTTCTTTCTATTTGCGGTGTGCGTCTTGATGTTTTTTCACAATTTTAAGCCCTCTCCGAACTCCAAATGGTTTTTATAAGGAGCTTTTTCATGGCAGAAAATCACTCGAAGGTTTGCCATTGCCTGTCGAGGAGCGACTGTTATTAGAACTGAAACTGTTTATTTCATTTTGCTGTTTCATGAACGAAGATTCGAACCTACGCATTCCCGAATGGTGGTCACGCATCAATCCGTTCGGCTAAGGCGATGGAAAAAGTGCATACTGTGGAAAATTTCAGAACGATTGGTTTGGTAGATTTCAAATTGTGGCATGCACAGGCTGGAAAAATAATACATTTCTGAAAAGCGCTTTGAAGTTTTCCAAGTTTTTTGGGTTAGCAACTAAGTAATTGCGGATTTTGTTTAGAAAATCCAAGACAATTTTTTCATGGAACTAAATAACTTTATTCTGTAATGTATTGCCAATTTTGATCAATGATCTTTTGCCATCTTTCAGACAGCATCATAATCCAACGTTCATAAAACTTCTGGTTTTTATTAGCAAAAAACTGAATTTGATTTGAATTGATTGAAAAACTGAAACATTATTGAAATTTTTACCATTCAAGGAGTTTTGTAAAGATCGAAACAGAAAGTAATCAGTTGGTGCAAGGTCAGGACTATATGGTGGATGTGGCAAAACATCTCAACCAAGATCCAATAATGTTTTCCGAGCGGCCAAAGATGTGTGTGGTCTTGCCTTGCCATGATGGAATACGATACCTTTTCGATTTGTCAATTTGGGCTGATTTTCTTCAACTGCATTGCTTAATTTCGTTAGTTGTTCAATGTAGACATCAGAATTGATCGTTCGGCTGGGTGGTAAGAGTACAAAGTAGGCAATTCCTTTGTAACCCCATTAAACTGATAACGAAACATTCTTTTGATGAATAACAACTTTTGATGTTGTTTGAGGTGGTTCACGTGGGGTGCTCCACGATTTTTTTCGCTTGATGTTGTTGTAAACACCCCATTTTTTATCCCCAGTTATCAATCGTTTTAAAAATGGTTCATTTTCATGACGTTTCTTTAGCAAATCGCAGCTGTTAATGCGTTGCGTTATGAGTTGAGTTCGTGAGGAACCCATGTATCGAATTTTTGAAGATAGCCAAGTTGTTTTAAGTGATTTTCAATGCATGTATGTGATACATGAAGCTCCTCTGCAATCTCACGTACTGTACTGTGACAATCCGAAGCGATTATTGCTTTGATTCAACCCATCAACCGTCATCATCTTCAACTGGACAATCAAGTGAGTGAAAAATCACCAGAACGAAATTTGGCAAACCAATTTTGACACTGCCGTTCTTTTAAGGCTTCGTCACCATAAACAGCACATACCTTTTTATGAGATTGTGATGTGGAAATTAAAAAGCAAAATATGACGGAAATGTTCCTTTTGATTTTCCATTTTTCAACGAACGCCAAACGAAAACTACGCAACCGACCAAAACAATTTTTTTTTTCGTACTACTACGAAAACTGAATTGCCAACTATCAAATGACAAAATGTATTTTACATTTGTACTATGTCTGCAAACCTAAAAAATCAACTGAAGCCATCTATGAGTGAAATCCACAATTATTTAGTTGCCAACCCAATAATTAAAAGCTCAGCCTAGAGCAACGGACGCGCAAATACTCATAAGTTTGTCAATTTTATGCTGATCGACTTGAAACTTTGGTATAATATTCTTGAGATTTTTAGTTTAAAAGTTTATTTATTATTAAAATTTAATTTAAAAAAAAGTTTAATGAAAATAAAATTTAAAAATATAGGTTTTACTTTTTTTAACACCGCCTTTAGATTATTCTTTTTTAGTTAGCATATAAGTACAAGTACAAAAGTTACAAAATTAGCTGTGTGAATTTCAGTGACACTCACTGTGCCTGAACACCGTAAATTGTAAGCTTGCAGCTCTCCTGCAACTAAAAGCGCGAGCAGTCCACTTAAACCATAGCGCCAGAAAGGGCACAAAAAATTAACTTGAAGCATTCAATGGCCATTCTTCAGCCTCGTCCAATCAAAGTAGTCTCCTAATTATTTTCAAGAATTATTTAACATGCATACAAGCACGCATACATA
Organism: Anastrepha obliqua; assembly: GCF_027943255.1. Taxonomy (NCBI): domain Eukaryota; kingdom Metazoa; phylum Arthropoda; class Insecta; order Diptera; family Tephritidae; genus Anastrepha; species Anastrepha obliqua. The sequence goes on along the minus strand of NC_072893.1, from coordinate 22,921,705 downwards.
CATACACTATTTGGCTGGCAGCAGCATAAAACAGCCACACTCAATTATTAATTGTCATACTCCACCGTACCGCTTCCCCCATCCATCCTTTTTGATGGCCTAAGATTCATTTCGTATGATTTTAGCTAACTTTCATAACGAATTTCTTGTAATTTATTACACTAATGTAACTCATTAAGTATTACATTTTTTTATAACATTTGTCTCTTCTTCTTCTTCATTTTACTTCCCAGGCCGAAATGAACTCATCGCTCGTTACATCAAACTACGCACAGGCAAGACGAGAACACGAAAGCAAGTCAGCTCGCACATACAGGTTCTGGCCAGACGGAAATTGCGTGAGATTCAGGCGAAAATTAAAGTCGTAAGTAACAAAGATTTACAAAATTGAGCTGGATCCAGGTTATAGTAAGCTTTAATATTTGTTCAAAAATATTGCTGAAAAAGATATTTTTTTTTGTTTAATGTTATTATTTTGTCTATTTTGGCCGCTGCTTTTGTCATCAAAATCCATTTTACTTTTGCTTTGATATGTTTAAAATTCATAGTTTTTGAATGTATATTACTATAATATTTATATTTTATGATTCGAAAATGAAAAGCAAGGTTTATCTGATGTCCTTGAGAGAAATTTAAAAACCAGGAAGGATATTCCTATTTTTTTAATATTTCATTCATTATTTAAAACCGTTATATACGAATGTAAGTACAATAGAACCTCGCGGAGCGCAGCAGCTATAAAAGCTGCCCCAACCGCTACTGATGTATGCTATGCGCGTTAAAAAAGTGTGTACACCACATATTGAATATTTATTTATTTATTTATTTTATAACTTCAATTAATTTTTTACAAAAAATATGGTTCACACTACAACAAAAGCCATATAAAGGAAAGTTTCGAACTTTGTATTGCATAAAATTTAAAAAACAATCGGCAAATTTTCATCAAAATTTCAAAGTTTTTACTTAGAATGCTTAGAAAAATTTCGGGTATGCATGTTTTTAGATCATTCAAGTTTCGTCATAAACAAATTCATAAATTTGCATCAAAATTCCAAACTCTTTACTCAGCATTTTTAGAAATATTTCGGTTATGTTAAGTTAAGTCTGGTCATAAATAAATTCAAAAATTTTCATCAAAATTTCAAAGTTTTTACTCAGAATGCTTAGAAAAATTTCGGGTATGCATGTTTTTAGATCATTCAAGTTTCTTCATAAACAAATTCATAAATTTGCATCAAAATTCCAAACTCTTTACTCAGCATTTTTAGAAATATTTCGGTTATGTTAAGTTAAGTCTGGTCATAAATAAATTCAAAAATTTTCATCAAAATTTCAAAGTTTTTACTCAGAATGCTTGAAAAATTTCGAGTATGCAGTTTTTAGATCATTTAATTTTGGTCATAACAATTTTGATCATAAAATTCCTTACTCTTTACTCAGACTTTTTAGAAATATTTCGGTTATGCAGTTTTTTAGATCGATACATTTTTATATAAATTTGGAAAAAAAATTCGGGTATGCAGTTTTTTAGATTATTTAATTTCGTTGTAATAAAGTACAAGTTTCAAGTGGATCGAAAATCACACTGATTTTTGAGAATTTTTTTTTTTTTGGTCGCGGTCTTGTGCATTTTCTTTATTTAACCCCATTTAACACATGGAAGAATACATCCAACCATCCAACCATCATACCGGAAATGATTCAAGATTCAATGATCTATAAAATTGTATACCCAAAAATTTTAAAATTTTATTTTTTTTCTGTGAAAAATGTTTGAGAATTTCTTTTGTTCGCGGTCTTGTGCATTTTCTCCTTTTCACGCCAACTCCACATTTTCTTTATACGAGTATGTATGAGAAGACCCAACACTCCAACAGAAAAAATTGTCAAAAATCGACACAATTTTTGAACTACTGAAACTTGCACTTTGTTACATCAAAATTCAATGATCTATAAAACTACATACCCGAATTTTTTGTGAAAATTATGTGAAAAATTTTTAAAATATGCCGAACTTTTACAAATTTTATGCAAAGTTCGAAACTTTGCTTTATATGGTTTTTGTAGTAGTATGAAGTATACTTTTATAAAAAATAAATAAAGTTACAAAATAAATGAATAAATAGTCAAAACTTACCAATGCGTGGTGTACCCTTTCTTTTGACGTTGACTGTATGAATTTACTTATGAAGAAAAACAATTTTTTTTTTGTTTTTGATAGCAATGATTTGTGAAGACGGGCCAAATATTCTACAAGTATTTTACTTAAAATACTCGTATGTAGTATCACTGGCATCTTCTTCCGAACACTTTCTACAGGGAGAACTCACATCGCTCATTTGCTGCAAAAATGTCTTATTCCACCAAAAAAAAAAATATCGAGAAAAGCGGCATCACAATTTTCAAATTTATTATTCCTCCTTGAATAAAAGCGAAGACCTATTTCATTCTCTTAATTGATATCGCCATGCCTTTTATACACAGCACAAAAGAAAAACTTTTGAAAATTTTGGCATACTTACCTACATTTTTTATTTTTTATTTTTTGTTGGATTATGACACTCTTGCAGCAAATGTAGGTAAGGTCTTCGTTGCAATATCGGCAAAGGTAAGACTTCTTATCTACCCCATAGTGAGCTAAATTTCAGAAGAATCTGTGAGCTCTTGCAAATTCGTAAACTCAAATTTTGAAGTTTCTTGTTATTGTTAGGTTGCAGACAGAGTAGAAGCGAAGCCCAAGACAAATACAAAGACGGATTCGAAGACGAATTGCTTGCGTTGCAGGCAAGCTGACGAGTGTTCATTGTAGAAAACGAATGAGATAAAATAACAGTTTAAATGGATTCTTCATCAGATGAACAAATGTTTCTAAATGAAAATATTTTTTTTTTTTTAAGGTAAAACTAATAGAAAGAAATCAATTAACGAAATAAATTCGACTAGAGAATTTCACCATTGATTTATAAAGATTTACGGTAAGACAAACAGAAATTTTTCGAATATTTTGCCAAAAACTGAGTCATTTATTGAAAACCAATGGGCAAATGTCAATAAAACTACGATCATGGCCGCTGAAAGATTGTTTGCGGTGGATATCCAAGTTCTTGGAAAAGAAAAAGTCACAGGTGGCTAAATACGGTGGTTGTTCGATGATATTTGTCGAACTTTTGGTCAGTAAAATGTTCACCATATGAGCCTTGTGAGACGGTGCGTTATCATGGTCCAAGATTCATGAATTTTCTTTCCAAAAATTGGGGCGTTGCCTACACATATTCTCTCTCAAACGTCGCATAACTTCCAAATAATATTCTTTATTTACCGTGGAACCATTTGAAACGATTTCCGAGTGCACAACGCCCTGATAATCAAAGAAAACGAGTAGCATGACTTTCACTTTTGACCGACTTTGACGTGGTTTTTTGGGTCTCGGCTCATGTGGATAGAGCCATTCTTGACTGGTTTGCATGTCAAACTCCTATATCCACGTCTCATCACCTGTTATGATGCACTGGGTAAACGTTGGGTCCGAATTCACTGCTCAAGCATGTCTTCAACCACCTTCTTCCGATGAGATTCAACTCTCTCGGAACGAGTCAAGCAGCCACGCGTCTCATGCCCAATTGATGGTGCAAAATGTGGCTATTGATTCGTGAGGCACGCTAAGGTCACGAGCTATCTCCCTCAAATTTAAATGATGGTTTTTCTACACCATTTCCTTGACTTTGTCGATGTTTTCATCCGTTGAAGATGTTGACGAGCGACCAGATGGGGGCAAATCTTCCACGACTTCTTGGCCTTCTGCAAAAGTCTTAGAACACTCGTCGACCCGTGTTTTTGATTAAGTACACACTCGCCATAGGCTTTCTGCAACATTTTCACTGACCCGTGACAAGAAATCCCGTTCAAAAAACACACAATTTAAGACAAATTCTTTGATATGGATATTTGTATCCATAATGAAAATCGCAGCGCACACCTGCGGTTGACTCATAAAATTAAATGCCAAAAACAAGCTAATTGACAGATCGCGCTCAAACTCTGCGACACTATAGAGGACAGTTGTATCAATATTCCAGTAAAAAAAATTTAGGCATTAGGCGCTCTTTAAATGAACAATTCCCTATATTTTTTTGACCGAATGTATTTAGGGCTCCAAAACGAGCTTTGTTTTTTTTGAAGGAAAAGTTACGGTATACGGTTATAGCTCATAAAAGAGTCTGTTATTTCAAAACAACATTCAGAAAAGAATAGAAAAAACAATCACCAGAACATTTGAGTAAAATATACTACTACCAGTAAACAAAGTGTTTCCTAAAGGATTCTGCACTTTTCCATTTTTCGTTCTAAAACACACAGGAATAGTCCACTCATATATTTATGTACATACATACATATGTATGTGTAAGTATATAAATGTGTATATATGTAGGTGAATAAGTTACGTATGAACGTTGCATGGATTTCTACTCCCGCACGTATTAGTCGTCCACTCACAAGTGCATTCTGGCAAGATTTGCGCGAATTCGCTGTGTGAGTGTAGGAGTTTGCTCATTGCATGTACCCAGCAGTCAAACCTATCCGACCTACTTCTTCCAGCTTCCTACCAGTTTGCTTTATATATTTATATACAATAAATTCCTATGGTTCCGCGAGGGCACAAGAGTTGTCACAACAAGCTTCCTCCATTCGCATTCGTAAAAGATTGTTAATACCTAAAGGGTAAAGATGATCTATATTCATTAAGAAGTAGGATCTTAAAAATCGGTTCCAGCTTCTGGCTAGAGCCGAGCATTTCCAAAAAAGCTAATTAATGCAGCTATGACAGAAATCATGCATGAGAGGATGTCCTGTTAGGACCCCTACCAAGGTCTTAATTTGAAGTCTCCTCAATTTTATAATATTCTCACTGCGCTGGCGGAGTTCGTTAGGCTCATCCTGCACAGCCGAAGCAGTTTTGCGAGAATGCCAAATTCTACCACAAAAAAAAAATTGTATTATTGATTCCTCTATGTATTATTTCGTATGGTTTGTGCACGCCTGCGCCTGGAAGTATATTAAAAAAACCTTTTTTGCATTTGTAATATGGCTGGCTATCACTGTTAGCATAACATTTCTGTTAGACTAACAGAGGTGACTTAACTCAGTTCCGAATGAAACAAACAATTGTATGGGAATTTTTGTATTTAACACGTTCACGCCGGCGCGTACCACCGGTGGCTCGCACAAGATTGGTTCATGAGGCGGCGTGTACCAGCGGTGGCCCGCACAAGATTGCTTCATGGGATGGCGTGTACCACCAATGGTACTTTATTAGACGGTACCTATGAGATGAGAAGCCATAAACGACTACCCTTATGAAAAAATTTCGTTTTATATAACCTGCAATCGCTTCCGATAGAGCGAAAAGATGTAAACGTTGCCGTCTGTGGGCGAAGACCATGAATAACAGCGCCGGCGGGAACGTGTTAAATGCGTAAAATGAACTTAGGGATCGGTCAGAAAAATCAACTAATGTGCGAATATCTGCTTCTTATGCACCTCGAATTGGTCATTTTGCGGCTGATATAATTCTAGTCGCTTTTGGACTAGTCTAAATAGTTCCACTTAGTAACAGTTCGAGAATGCTTGTTGACTACTCGTTGGTCTTTCACTCCTGGCACACTCCCGTACATATGAGTTTATATGTTGCTATGTTGCGTGTAGTCGTTTATACGTTTCACTTAAAAGTTGTTTTGTGTCGGAAAGTAAAAGGCAAAACTTTATAAAAATTACACTTTTTGTGCCATTTGTGCGATTTGAGCGACTGCAAAGTTTTGTTTGAGCAACGTTTGTATTGTTCTTGTTATTTGTTTGCGTTGTGCGTCGCTGGCACACGTGACTGCATCGCATCTTCAGGCGACGCCGAGCAACTACGCCACCACTTCTGCCTTGACTGCCTCCGCCTCTCTTCTCTGCCTCCCTCGCTCTCAGCATCATATGATGCAGTTTACTTTGTGCTTTGTTCTTTTCCATTTCCATTTATTTCTCTTTTTTTTTTATTTCTCTTTATTTTCCATTTCAACTTTCTTCTATTTTTTGTGTTTCTGTTGTTGTTGTTGTTGTTGTTGTTGCTGCTGCCGTTGTTGTTGGTGTGTTGCATCGCACTTTGTGAAGTGAAAATTCCATTGAAATCCTTTTTGTTGCTTACTGACCGTTTGTGAACAGAGAAATCCGGAAAAAAGCAACAGAAGCAACAAAAGCAACAAAAAACTGTAACTGCTTTTGCAGCGACAACATGTTAAATAAAACAAAATAAGCAACAAAAAAAATTTTTTTTTTTTCATTTAATTTGTTCACTATTTTTCCTCTTTGCATTCGCTTTGTTCGAAAAAGTTTATTTGATTTCAGCAGTTGTTTTGTTACTTAGTGCGTTTTTGTTGTGGTTGTTGTTTTCAGTGTTGACTGACTCCTTTTGGCACTGCACGAATGCCCTGCTCCGGCGCTGACATTTGTTTTATTTTTATTTTTATTTTCATTTTGTTTTTTTTTTATTATTATTATTATTTTTTTTTTTTTTTTGCTGAAGTCCAAATGTATTACACTCGAAAGTGCACATTTTTAATGCCGCCCACTTGGCTGCACCTCTCACACAACCTCACTGCTGCTCACAACCTCCCATCGACTCAAGCTGCTGTGCTGCTTGTTCTTCCGCATATAATCCAATGCGCTCACGGCGCCTTACAGTAGCAGCTCTGCGCCGCCGTCGCCGCAATAGTCGCCCAGCCTTTAGCCACGCCTTCTCATACTGCACATCTGCACAAGTTTCGCCAGCAGCATTGTCCACTGCAACTTTTCTTCTGCTTCTTCGTCTTCCTCTTTGTGCTTTGTATGCCGCTGCTCTCTTGTTTTCCGCTTTATTCCTTTGGCATTTTAGAGCCCACACATTATGTCAAAAGGTCAAAGCATCAAAAACACAAACACACACACAAACAAACAAACAAACAAAGAGCAGAAACAAATAAACGGCAACTACATTCGCTCAACAATTGCAACAAAAGCCAACAGAAAATGCATAGAAAAGGCCGAGAGAAACAGGCACAGAGGAGCCAGAGAGCAAAATAGTAAAATTACTTTTTCGAAAGTAATGTAATGTACCTTTTTTTGCATCGCTGAAACAAAAGCGGAAGAGAGAAGAGAAGAGGCAAATGGCAAAATGCACAAAGTTGGAATTTTTCAACAACTTTTGCATTTATAATGATGCCGTGCAAATAGTAAACAAACGAAAATGAAAAAAAAAAAATTAAATTAAAAAAGGTACAACAAATTCTTATTTTATAATGAAAATTGTGCTTAACAAAAAATCCACTTTTACACTCAAAAAACTACATACAAAAGACAAAGTAAAATGTTGTAATGCTTCTTCTTCATTTTCGCTTACCTTTGGCAAAACGGTGTTTAATGGTCCAGTTGCAAGGGCTTTGTAAAACTAAAAGGATCTTAAAAGTGGGTTAAAGTGACCGAAGGATCGCCTGGCCGCTCGCTTTGAATAGCAGTCAAGTGGAAAGAGCGAGAGGGAGAGACAGAGCGTGAGCGCTACATAAAGGCCGCCGAAAGACGGGGGCTACCTTTGCTTAAGATTTCCTATTTAAAGTACTTGAAGCAAAATATTTCTTTATGAATTAATTTTTTTTAAATGGCTAACAATTTTATAAAGAAAAATGGTATATTTATTAAACTGAAATAAATTTTAATAGTATAATGGGCCAATCTGACTATAAAGCCGCATATCCATGATGCGAACGTGATGTGTTGTTGCTGGAATCAGTAGGGCGTTATAAACTACGAACTGTTAAAACCTAGCGAATTTATCACAAAGCAGTTGCAGTGTCAACAATTGATTCGCTTGCAAAAAGCATTGCCAGCAAAATTACGAGCGCGTAAATTTCCTCGCAGAAATGATCAACAAATAATGCGTTGCTACACCGATGCACCGGCTTGAAATTATTTACAAAACTATGGCGGATAGGAAGTCTTGTCGCTTCTGAATCCCTGCTGATTTTCAGTAATTTTGGCCAATGCAGAATGCGCTCTGAGGAATACGGCAAAGTGCTGCAACTAAATTCACCTAAAATCTTTCTTGATTTCAAAATACGAAAGAGCTTTTGGTAAAAAAAAAATTTATATTCGGTTGGGGAAAAAGAAATCCATTATTTTCTCGGTAGATGGCTGTTCTGATCGATATATCGGTCAAACAGTTGAAAGTTTATGCTCGTTGTCAAAATGACATTTCTCAAGTTGGCAGATGCGCAGATTTACACGATAGCATATATGTATATATATACTATACATATATTTTCCCATAGTTCCTAGACGAAACATAGGGCCTCTGCTGCTACTTGTCGCCTCCATGTGTTGGGTATGTCTATGTCGTCGTAAACTCATACAACTCATCGTTTCATCGCCTGTGATACTCGCCGTTACCAAAGTGCAGAGGTCCCAAAATTTTGCGCAGAATCTTTCTCTCAAACACTCTAAGTGACGCCTCATCGGATGTTGCCATCGTCCAAGCTTCTGCGCCATACGTTAGGACGTGCATGATGAGAGCCTTGTAGAGTGTTAGTTTTGTTCGTCGAGAGAGGACTTTACCACTCAATTACCTACTTAGTCCAAAGCAGTACTTTTGAGCATGAAAGATCCTCAATTGGATTTCAGGGCTGACATTTTTATAGGTGTTAATGCTGGTTCCTAGATAAACAAAGTGTCTTACAACCTCGAAATCATAACTATCAACTGTAATGACGTGGGTGCCGATACACGACTGTTTCTTTGATTACAGGAGCTACTTGATTTTGTCCTCGTTCACCACCCATTCGCTTCGGTTCTTTATCCAGTTTGGAAGAGGCAGATCTAATCATTCCATGTTAGAATATTCCAGCTTTAATTTCTGCCGAACTTTAGCCATCTGGCTGCTCAAATTCAAATTCTCTAGACGAAAGTTTTAGTGGAAGTTTGAGGTTATGGTCTGTAGTAAGAAATTTCGCCAGCTAAGTTTTGATAATCTGAAGCAAATACTGATCGCAGGAAGGTCATCCATATCTATGGTACCACTGAACCTTTCAAGAGCCTGTATTATCAGAAAAGGCGATCATTTTAAATACTTTTTTAGTTTTCCAGATACAAGGTGCCAAGTAAAAGCGATAAAGTTCACAGCAGCGCTATATTCCTGTTAGCAGGTGGATTAGGTTAGGTTGTAGCGATTGTCCACCACGAAACACACTCAGGCTCATAGCCGATTGTGATGCCGTAGCTAAATTCTAATGATAGCAGGTAATTAGGTAAAGGATAGGAGATGGAACCACAAGTAATACTTTCACTTAGTGCGACGTTCGTTAGTTCACTTAAGCAGGTTTACAAATAATAACGGTTTTTTCCCCCCAAGAACGGGACCGGCCATTTCCTATGTGTTTTAAAAAGGCAATGGGATTTTTCAGCAGTTTGATACTTGCGCTTTATTTTACTAAAATTTAGTAAGCTTTAAAACTTTAAATCAGAAACCTTTCTAGAAGTTCTAATTGAAGACCATGGAATTGGATTGAAAATTCTATAGAGTTTTTCTAATTTTTTCATAAAATTTTAAAATTGTTTGGTTTTTGTCTTTCATTAAAAAAAATAATAGTCAAAGTTGATCAAAATGCTGATAAGCTATCATTTTGTCTACTCATCATCATCATCATTTGACACTACAGCTCTGTGTGAACTTTGGCCTGCTGCTCAAAATGTCTCCATTTGTCTCGGTCCTTGGTTGATTCTTTAGAGTTGTTGACCTTGAGTTGCCCCATGTCGTCTTTTAGTGCGTCAATCTATCTTGATCTTGGTCTGCCTCTTGCTTTCGTTGCAAATGTTTTTAACGTAAATTATTTTTCGTTGAGCTCTCGTGAGGTCCATTCTAATGATATGGCCTTGTCATCTTAGTCTTTGAGCTTTGATGAACCGCACAACAATTACCCCTCTTACAGGGTTTGATTGAAAAGTAATGAGCCTAATTTTTTTTAAGCAGTTCTATTAAACCTTTTGGCTTATAAAACGAATATTTTTCAAAATAGGACACTTGAGCGTCAATACACCGCTGGTAGCGGTCCTTCCACTGCAGGAAACATTTTTTAAACTCATCCGCCGGAATTGCGTTCAATTCGGCTGCCACAGTTTTTTGGATCGCCTCGATGGAGTCGAAACGCCTCCCCTTCAGCTTTCTTTTCAGGCGCGGGAACAAGAAGAAGTGCGGAGGGGACAGGTCTAGGCTGTAGGGAGGGTGGCGAAGCACCGGAACCCCCATCTTGGCCAATGCAGAGGTGCAGAGGAAGGCGGTTCACATCATTGCGTCGTCGAAGACCTTCCAGATCGCTGTTCGTCTTCGACATCCTCCCGGCCTTCCTTGAACGACTTGTGCCACCGTTTTACCTGGGCACTGGACAGAGATTGGTCCCCGTAAGCCTCCTTGAGTAGCCCAATGATTTCGGTACTCGTTTTGTTTAGCTTTACGCAAAATTTGATCGAGTAACGTTGTTCCAACGATCGCTGCATTTTCGCCACTGCAAAATCCTAACACACTTTTAAAATAGCTTTCACGCGCGGAGCGATGTTGACTGCACCGCTGTTGCCAGCGAACTGGGACCGGTTTCTAGTGGTAGGGGAAGGTCCAACGATCATTTTCCCCCACCAGCCGATTCGGTTGATCGCTTGGCAGACGCTTCGCGCGGGATGGCTCATTACTTTTCAATCAAACCCTGTATATGTCATGCATAGTTCCATCTTAATCGTCACTCGATCCTGTCGGTGACTGCACCGAAGATTAGCCTCAAAATTTTTCTCTCGAATACTTGAATACGTGAACTTTTCAGTTATTGTCCATTTTGTCTACTATGTAGTGAAAAAGTCTGTCAAAGCAGCTTATTCTTCAACAAGATTTGTTAAAAAAAAATCATCAACTTAATTTTCCATAATACTTGAGGTCTGTGCCCATTTCTTCTTCTTTCACAGCGGTACAAGGCGGGATGCATCAAAACTTCCTTCACAATGCTCCTCCAAAGCGGTCGATCTTGAGCTTTTGCTTAGTAGTGACGTATGCCCAAATCCGTTAGATCGTTTTCCACTGCGTCTATCCGTCGGTTCCTCGGTCTGCCTTTGGCCTTTGGTGCCCATTAACGAGTATTCCCATGCAAATATCGGATTTTTTCCTTTGGACTTAAAGCGAACAAATAAAAAAGGAAATTTATTCTCATAAGCATATGCGAGTATTTTTTTTTGGGGTTTTTTTTTGTAACCCGTTCCTGTTTAAACTGCTTTTCTTGCTCTTTATTTTCTTCGGATGTTTGAATAAATATTCCTTTGTCAACCCACAACTATTTCGCTCGTCTCTCTAGGACACATTTATTTAAGGACAAACATTGTGTATTGGTATGTGTCCATGTGTTTTTTTTTTTGTTTTTTCTTCTTTGACTCTTCTACCCTACGCTGCTATTTTCACTATCTTTGCAATGTGAACGAGTGCGTTTTATGAGGTTCGCTACGCATTTTTTGTGTCACACGAAATTCTTTAGTGCTTTTTGGGTCACTTTGTAGTTGAGTACTTAGATACTGGTTGAGTGGTTGAGTTTCCCCCACCAACGATTGACGGACGGTGCCGGCAAGGATGCAATAAAGAATGCAAGGACGTACGTAGATGACAGCGGTTTTACTTTTTTCTTTGTTGTTGTTTTTTTTTTTTGTGCCATTCACCACGCTTGTGAGCTACCAGCAACCGCAAAGAAATGCTCAGCTATGGATGTGGCACGAATGGCATGCACTACTGAGCTAAAGTGTTGCACGGGAAAGGACACACACAAGGAGTGTACGAGTATAAGAAACTTTATCAAATAAAGCAAAGAAATTTTAAACAGAAAATTACTCTCTTCTGACAGTTTTAAAAAATAAATGTTCACTTTATCATATATTGAATGAACAGCTACTTCAGGATATTCACCCATCATTCACGACAACGCCACATCTATCATTCTCACCTGTCACCCCTCGTCCATCGTATCAACGCTCAGCCAATAAGTAATGCAAAATTTTATTTCAGCCAGCCACAGTTAACTACCACTTGTATGGCCTATTAGCCATAACCGCAACGAATAACACAAAAATATCGAACATTTGACCCACTCGCCTCATCGAGCACCACCTTTCTTTCTCCTTCACTTACTATTTTCAGGAACCTAACGGCATCGGTGGCATCAATGGCCACGCACATTCGTTGCATTTGCTAAGCGAAAAGGAGAAAGCACTGCAGGCTATGAGTGGCATGACCAGCTCACAAATTGTATCAGCGCAAGCAGCCAAGAATCTTGCCTTTGCCGCTTCGGCTGCTGCATTTTCCGCAGCCGGTATGCATCAGTCAGCGCACGGGACTGTGGGACCACCAGGACAATCAGCACCACCACCAGCTGCACTTCCGCCTGCGTCATCTTCGTCGGCGGCGTCGTCGTCAGTGTCATCGTCGGCAGCAGTGGCAGCAGCTGCGGCAGCGGCGCATTTAGTTGGACCGCATTCACACCTGCATCCGCACGCGCCTACGCATCAACACCACCACCATCATCACCACCACCACCTGAGCCACTTGAACCACCTGAACCACCTTAGTCACCATCACCATCCCACCGCCAGTACACATCCGCATTCGCATTCGCATGCACAACCGCACACGCATCCGCACTTGCCGCAAACGTCAGCGGGCCCGGCTTATTTGCAGCAACATCAAGCGGCTGCAGCAGCGGCGGCGGCGGCAGCGGCAGCAGCACAAGTACACCAAAGCTCCGCCGGCACGACGACCACATCAACAGCAGCAGCAGCCGGTCTGCCACACACCGCACACACGCATGCGCATACGCCACTCCATCATCCACCAATGTATCCGGGCGTAAGAAAGTTCACAATAATTTTTCGCTTCTAACTCGGCAAAATTTGTGCTCATCATCGCTAGAAAAATTAAAAAAAAAAAACAAAAACAAAAAGCATATCGCTAACCCCAAAGTGGTGCGCCATTTTATGTAGCTCGCTTCGTTGTAAATAAATCATTTGATATCCGTTTCATATCTGTGTGTGTATGTAACTCTTATGTGTATTGTGTATATGTGTGTTGGCTAAGTACTCGAACAGCGCCCTAAAAGCAATCATTCATAGGTTAAGGTCCATCTATCACCAGAATTCCGCTTCGTACTGCCCCATAGGGACCCATAGCTATCGCAACCCATCGCTCGCTTCATCTCATCAGCAGTGGCGGTAGCCTAAAAGAGCAACAAATATCTGCATTTAAGTATTTTCGCCCAATTATTGAAACATAAATATTGTAAATAAAAAAAGTCAGATAAAATTTTCAAATTGGTTGGGGTGTTTTTTAGCCATAATAAAAATTATATAAAAAAAGGCGTCTCATAGCTACAAGCATACATACATACATATGTAATCGGCGCCCAAGAAAGTGTGTATTATGTGTACTATATTTACTCTCTTAAATGCTATAAACAAAAACAAAAACAAAGCTAAAAGCTCTCATCAAATTCGCATAACCCACAAATTGTTGGCTCTTCATATAAACCTTGCTTTTCGCTGGCTCATTTTGTTCATGTGTATCTCCATTTGACTTATTGACTTCTTTAACTATAACTGTAACTCAATTATTGTTGTTATTCAAATATTTCATACTCACGTATTTATATTTTCTTCTACTTTCTTCCACTTTCGCCCCCTGCACATACCACAGCAATTCTGGCAGCCCGGTCTACAGCCTAGCACCTCACAAGAGTAAGTTATCTCGAAATAATTCTCCTGTTGACACAATGAAATTGTTTGCATTGACCGTAGTTTTTACGATTACAGCATCAAGCCATTCGCACAACCCCCCTATCCCGCCGGCAAACCATCTACAGCTGTATCTGGTGACATCGAAGCAGGACTTCCGCCAGCACAACTACCGTGGGAGGGCAGAGCGATAGCGACGCACAAATTCCGTTTGCTCGAATTCTCGGCATTCATGGAAATACAAAGACAGGATATCGTAAGTTCTCTGTGTGAAGCAAAGACGTTTTGGAAAATGTATTCATTACTTTGTTATTATTTGTTTTACAGTATCACCGGCACTTGTTCGTACAACTCGGCGGCAAACCGTCCTTCTCCGATCCGCTACTCGAGGTAGGTACTTGAGTATATTAGTAAGGTCCAGAAATGAAATATACTCGGTAAACTTTTGAATTACACATCTACCTCGAAAAGTTCACTCCTTTTCTTTCCCCTGTTGTGTTATAATTTTTTGAGGACTCTTGGCAAGACTACAGGGTTTGATTGAAAAGTAATGAGCCTTATTTTTTTAAGCAGTTTTATTAAACCGTTTGGCTTCTACAACTAATATTCTTCAAAATAGGTAGGACCTTTGAGCGTCAATACACCGCTGGTAGCGGTCCTTCCACTGCAGAAAACATTTTTTAAACTTATCCGCCGGAATCGCGTTCAATTCGGCTATCACAGTTTTTTGGATCGCCTCGATGGAGTCGAAACGCCTCCCCTTCAGCTTTCTTTTCAGGCGCGGGAATAAGAAGAAGTCCAGAGGGGACAAGTCTGGGCTGTAGGGAGGGTGGGGAAGCACCGGAACCCCCATCTTGGCCAATGCAGAGGTGCAGAGGAAGTCGGTGTGCGCGGCGCATTGTCGTGATGAAGGGTCCAATTATTAACGAGGTCTGGCCGAACCCGGGCGACGCGGTTTTTCAGCCGAAGGAGCACTTCTTTGTAAAATGCGGCGTTTACAGTGCTTCCTGGAGGTACAAGCTGCTTGTGGGCGATGCCTCGAGAGTCGAAAAAGTTGATCAGCATGGTTTTGACCTTGGACGCCACTGCAAAATCCTAAGACACTTTTAAAACAGCTTTCACGCGCGGAGCGATGTTGACTGCACCGCTGTTGCCAGCGAACTGGGACCAGTTTCTAATGGAAGGGGAAGATCCAACGATCATTTTCCCCCACCAGCCGATTCGGTTGATCGCTTGGCAGACGCTCCGTGCGGGAAGGCTCATTACTTTTCAATCAAACCGTGTATGTACATGCCTTTGACCGAGGTTAGGGTAGAATTTTCGCTGTACGTCTTAATGTATAGTAAAGGGTAATGAATTTAGAGGTATCGGATTATAAATTGAAATAAAACAACGAAAATTCAAATTGATTGCGCAATCTGTATTATTTTTGTGTAGAACCTTTCTTGACGTTTCTTATTTAAAGAGAGTCCCTTTCCAATGTTGGCTTCAACTGCGCCGTAATTCGACCATCCGTAAACACCAATTTTGAATGACTCCCTGGCGAACTTCGGTCGGTAACTTTAGTAATATTGGCTTCGAATGTCTCAACTGAAGCTGGTTTATCCACAAAGCATTGAGACTTTACATACCAAAAGAAATCAAAGTCAAAATGTGTGATATCACACGATCTTAGTGACCAATCCACTGGCCCGAGGCAAAAGATAAATAGCTCACCGAAACGGCGACGCAATAAATCCATTGTTTCACAGGCTGTTTGGCAAGTAGCGCCGACTGCCGTCTTGTTGGGACCAAATGTTTTGGAGATCTCGGGCTTCAATTTCCGGTATAAATAATTCGTTTACCATGGCGCGTTAGCGTTCGTCATTCACTGTTACACTGGCGCCAGCCTCATCTTTGAAGAAATATGGGTCGATGATTCCTTCAGCCTATAGGCCGCACTAAATGGTTGCTTTCAATTGAGGAAATGGCTATTTTTGAATAGCTTCGTGCTTTGGGTTGCTATTCAGCCCGAATACGGCAATTTTGCTTATTGACGTAGGCATTAAACCAAAAATGGCTCTCATCGCTGAACAACCATAAGTTGGCCTAGGCGCGCGATAAACACATTTCCACAAAGCGTCGATTTTCGTTATTCAATTGTACGATTTGTAAAAGTTATTGAGGCTGAATTGAATACTGAAAAAAATTATGTATTTAGTTTGACAGTAGTCGCACTTTATATGTCAAAAAATCCCTATTGGAAAAAGTATCTTCAATCTGATCACCCTGTAGTTTTACAAATAATAGAACCTATAACTTCTAGCAACTCCGAATGTGAGATTGTGATAATTTTTCTATGAAAGGTTTTTCATGACACGCGTACAATCGGGTATTTCCCATTTCCTGATGAGAGGCGAATGCAATAGGGAAATTTTTTTTCCTATTCCCTTATCCCCTATTCCCTATTTCCCTAATGTTTCATGTCCACAGTGAACGTCGTACCCTGATCAACCAATAGTTACCGGATAGACAACAATAAGCGAATGTTTAGTAGACTTTATAACGCTGGCTTCGATGGCCGACTTAGGAAGTACTCTGACGTTGTTCTGTCACCTATGGAAGTCTAGATGGAAGTTTCGCTTTTAGGTACTCCCGTGTGGCTACTTATTTAAAAGCTACTTATTTTTTAATTGTAAATACATACATATTTAGAAAACTCAGTACAATGCTTTTAGGTCAGTTCGACTGCCACTGCAGACATCGTAGCACTGGCACTTCACCTATGCTCCACTTCCTGAAGCAAAGCGTGTGCCGAGGCTTGGATCGCAGAGTCTTATACTTCTTCCTCTTGATTGGCGCGATAACCGCGTAAGCGATTTTGGCCGAGTTTAACAAAACGGGCCAGTCGTTTCCTTCTCATGCTAACCGGCACCAGTTGGACACACCGAGTGAAGCCAAGTCCTTCTCCACCTGATCTTTCCAACGCAGAGCAGGCCTTCTTCTTCCTCTGCTCAGCTGGTGGTATATTCGAATACTTGTAGAGTCGAAGCGTTTGTATCCATTCGGACGATATGACCCAGTCAACGTAGCCATTGGACCTTTATTCAGGGTCTTATACACCAAGTGTAAAATCTAGCTCTTCGCGATTTCGGAGCCACAGAAAAGCTCAGAACACCAATTGATGATTTTATAACACATGTTGGCTTATAGATGAATTTACGTCGAAAAAATCCTACCAGAAGAGATTGCCTTCAAACTAGAAAAAATGCTGTTCAAATCGTAGCATTCTGCGCCTAGTTATTAACGAACGTACATATTTTGAAACCCTATTTTATAAAGTGTAGAGAGACTCGTATTTATTTAGGTGAGGTTTTCAAGATGAAATAAAACGTATATAATTTAATGTTATGGCCAAGAATTTAGCTTTATTATAAAGATAAGGGTTTGCCATTATGTTTTAAAAATGATTTCGGGCAAGTGGCCGCCGCGGCCGGCTCGAATAAATTCCAGCCGAGAGGCCCAATTTTCGACCACTTTTTGAGGCAATTGGGGCCGTATGTCAGCAATAACGCGCCGAATATTCTCTTCCAAGACGTCAATCGTCTCGGGCTTATCTGCGTAGACAAGCGACTTCACATAGCCCCACAAGAAATAGTCCAGCGGTTTTATATCGCACGATCTTGGAGGCCACGTGATCTTGGAGGCCAACAGTGACTTTTTGAGGATGTAACGGCGTCTCAGCAATGGCTTGTGGATTATATTCACTCCAAATGCGACAATTTTGCTTATTGACATACACATTCAACCAAAAGTGAGCTTCATCGCTGAACAAAATTTTCTTCGATGCTTCGCGCGAACCGAACCATTATTTTCGTAATAAATTTGCAGGATTTGCAAACGTTGTTCAGGTGTAAGTCTATTCATTATGAAATGGCAAACCAAACTGAGCATAAATCAAGTGACAGCTGTCAAAAAGACCATCTACGAAAAAAGTAGTGCCAACTTGAAAACCAAACCTCTAAAAAAAACACCCTTTATTAGCATGTAATGGAGATCTTAGAGTTAGTATTCTTCTATCACAGCACTACAAGGCGGTGCTCCAAAGCTTCCTTTACAATGCTCCTCCAAAGTGGTCGATCTTGAGCTTTTGCTTTGTAGTTACGTAATCCCAAATACTTGAAATCGGTTTCCACTGCGTCTTTCCATCGGTTCCTCGGTCTATCTTTGGCCTTTACGCCCATTAGCTTTCCTGTCAAGGCTTTCTTCACGGCACAGGCAGCAGGCCAATGAGTAACATGACTTAGCCATCGACCAAAATTTTTCTTAAAACTTTTCTTTCCATGCCAGCAATCGTTGCGCATTCAGCAACTTTAAGAGTTCATGCCTCACATCCACATGTTAAGCTTGGTCGGATAAGGGTCTTGTATGGTACATTGATAGCTTTGTAGTTTTAGACAAGAGCCAGGACTTGAACAAGTTAAGCTGGGGATAATATGTTTTTTTGGCGGCGTGGATGCGATCGATGACTCCAGAAGTTAAATCACCGCTACATGCGAACATAACTCCCAAATACTTAAAATGCTGCATAGCTTCCCACATGAAAATTTGGACTTGAGTAAATCTTTGGTTTTGCTGTCGTTTACAAACAAATCGATACCGTTCGCAATTTTGTTAATTTTTAAAAAGGTTTCTTTTAAATCGTTTCTCAGAGTTAGTGGAATTGTGCTTTTAGCCTTTTCGTTTCTTGAGTTGTTTAGAAGCTGTAATCTCAGTTACCGATCTTAATATCGCAAATAATTCCAAAAGTGGTCATGTGTTTAAAAATATCAATTTGCCGAATTTGTAATATACCGACAATAGGCTTGCCTACACTTGAATGATGATTCCCTTTTGAAAACGTCTTTGAAATACTCGTAGCCGAAGTTATACAAAATTATTCGCTTATATTACTTTTTATGAAAAAATATCTATGAATTTCTATTTGATTGCTTAATTTTCTCTCCACAGACTGTTGACATCCGGCAGATCTCTGATAAGTTCCCTGAAAAATCAGGCGGTCTTAAAGATCTCTACGAAAAAGGTCCACAAAATGCCTTCTACTTAGTTAAATGTTGGGCAGACTTGAATACTGAAATTACCGGCAGCGAGACGGGCGATTTCTATGGCGTTACGAGTCAGTAAGTGTCAAAATCCAATTAAGTATCCTTGAAGTTTCTTGCATTAAAAGCTCAACTAACAAGCTGTTAACTTTCCTTGCTTCTGTACTTCTTTAGATATGAGAGTAACGAGAATGTTGTGCTCGAGTGTTCGACAAAAGTGTGCTCGTTCGGCAAGCAAGTAGTTGAAAAAGTGGAAACGGAATTGTCACGCTTGGAGAATGGTCGCTTCGTATATCGCATACATCGGTCGCCGATGTGCGAATATATGATAAATTTCATACAAAAATTGAAGAACCTACCTGAACGATATATGATGAACAGTGTGCTGGAGAACTTTACAATACTGCAGGTAAGTGTGGCCTACGATAACGATGATGATGATGCCTCATACTAATATCTCTATCGCTCCGTCTCGGCGGCTCGTTCCCGTTATTTCATATAGGTGATGCAATCGCGAGAGACAGAAGAGACCCTGCTCTGCATAGCGTACGTGTTCGAGGTGGCTGCCCAAAATAGCGGCGCCACACATCACATCTACCGATTGATAAAGGAATAGCATGAACTGCAACTGCCCAATCTATCCACACATACACTCAATGAATTCAACAGTAGTAGCAACGGCGGCGGCGGCGGCAGTGGTGGCGGTGGCGGAGGCGTTGTAGGAGGAAGCGTAGGAGGCGTTAGCAAGTGTGGCGATGGTGGTCGCCAAGGCAGTAGTAGCGTACTGGTGGCGACGGCAATGGACGATGGCTCAGCAAGCGGTGTGAGTGCACGTGGCCTAACGCTCACAACTGCAACACCAACAGCAACAACAAAAGACACGCATGACCATGTCGATAGCACCAGTGCTGGTGCCAACTCAGCCAACAGCAACAACAACAACAACAACAACAATGCACTGTATCAAAGTAATCTGAGTGATTGCCAGAATGTGAGCAGCAGTGGAGGCGGCACGGCACGCGGCGGTAGCAGCGAGTTGAATGCCACATCTGCAGTCACGCCCGCCATAACGCACATCAAACAATCGCCAAGTCCAATGAGTAGCGGCGCTGCTGAGGCGACCACAGTTGGTTTACAACAACAACAACAACAGCAACGTCATCAGCAACAACATCATCACCGACAATCAGACGAAGTGCTGTTCGACGCCACGACCGCGTCAGCAATTGTGACACATCCCCACTCGACGATAGCGGCGCTAGATATGCAACATCAGCAGCAGCAAGCGCATGCTCAGCAACATCATCAACTGCAGCAACAACAACAACAACAACACTTGCAAAGACTTGGCAGTTTGAGTAGCATCAGCAACACACCTGCAACTGGCGCAACAACAGCAGCCGACACTGTTGCCGGCAGCCGTGGTAGTGGTGGCGCTGGCGTTGGTCATTCTGTCGGTGGCGAACGTCCGCCACCACCGCCGTACAGCAGCAGCGCTGCTGTCATGGCTAGCAAAGCTTTCCATGCGGGCTCCTGTGCTGCGCACAGTATGGAAGCGATTAGCGGCGATGAACCGCCAATAGCGACGCAAACCTCACGTCTAACGGCTTATGAGCAGTTTCTGAAATTGTCCGCGCAAGAATATGCGACGACGACGTCCGATAATGTTTCAGTGCTCAATTTGAGCAGCATTGGCAAGGCGGTCGATAGCGATCTGATGTTGCGACACGTCAATGTGGCAGCGGTCATGGCTGCAGCAGCAGTGGAGAGTGGCGGCGCGGCAGAAGGAAGCGGTGTTGGTGTCGCTGATGGTTGTGAGCATAATTAATTTGTTGTTTTTTGTTCGTTTGGGAAAAAGTTGCGTTCTTTAGTAAGTAGTTTGCAGACAGCGTGGCAAATAGAGCGTCAAATACGGATGTATGTGTGTGAGT
Organism: Anastrepha obliqua; assembly: GCF_027943255.1. Taxonomy (NCBI): domain Eukaryota; kingdom Metazoa; phylum Arthropoda; class Insecta; order Diptera; family Tephritidae; genus Anastrepha; species Anastrepha obliqua. The sequence goes on along the minus strand of NC_072893.1, from coordinate 22,900,875 downwards.
TTCATATGGCGGTGTGTATGAAGACATTTGTAGGAAAATTGTACCAGAATTAGATGTAGTTATTTTGAGCTATCGCGTGAGAGCAAATGCGAAAATTCGGAATTTTATTTCCTTTTGAATTTGGATCCATTTTAAACGCCTTTCCATTTAGATGAATGAATAGAGCTGTGCCACTTTTTCAACACTTTATTTAATTAGGGACAGTACGATTGGTTCCGATGCCGCCTGAAGGCTTAAAATGCCCATTAATATAATGTAAGGCAAGCTGGTACCCACTGGAATCAATACTCATATTGAGCTTGGGCAATATGGCTTGAGATTGGCGGTGCATTTCGATATTGGCTGCGTCCCTAAATTGCCGAACTTTGTGTGTATAGCATTGAACTTCGGTTGATAGAACAGGGAAAAGGGTTGGCAACCAAGGCACATTCATTAAAGGTGGTGGCACTAGACCAACAACAATGTGTTGTACGTTTGATTGTCAAGGCAAAGTATTGGTGAAGTAGAAACAAAAAATTAATTCGCCTTTCTTTCTGGGCTGACAGCCACATGGGCACGGCGAAAGCAAAAAAAAAAAACAAATCAGCTGATTTACCGATATCACCTTTAATATAGGGTTTTTCAGTAAGAGCGCTTCAACTTTTGAGCTTTTTTGAATAAAACACAAACGGTTTGACTTTTTTAACTATTTTTTTTTTTGTTATCGAGTTTGAACATACACATTCAAGTATGAAATTCGATTTCTTTTGCATGACCACCGCGTGCACGTTTTACGAAGTCCAATCGTTGAACCCAATTTTCGACCACTCTTTTGCATAAATCGGCCGAAATTCCAGCAATTCTGAGCTCACAAATCGTCGCCGGCTTGTTACTGTAGACCAATGACTTCACATAACCCCAAAACGGGACGGCTTGTTAAATGGATCGTAAAATGGCCGTAATGCTCTTAAAGTAGCAGCAAGAGAACGATTATTTTCATAAAAAATTTGCACGATTTGCAATCGTTGTTCAAGTGTGTAGCGTTCCATGGTGCAATGTATACTAATGAAGTTTACAATTGACAAGCGAAAAATAAAAAATATTGCGTCGTTCGCCCTCGCTATCGGAAAAAAAGTTGAAGCGCACCTATTGAACAACCCTATAGATTTTCCTTAGTTGCGCACGTCACTGAATGAGTTGCTATGCTGACAACATTTTAGAAATAGTTGAAATTTTTTTATTTTGCAAAAAATTGTATTATTTCTACACGTGGTCGTGCAAGTAATGACGATCATTTTAAACCCAGAATCATTAAAATTGGTGCATTTTTGACTAAGTTATGAGCAATTAAAAAAAAATGTTCTTATATAATTAAAAAAATCGATTTTAAGCCGAAAAACAAAATTGCCGATAAATCTTGAAAAAAAAATTTTTCGGGCGAACAAAAAAATACGTGTCGCATTGTTTTGACCGGAGAGCAATATATTTGGGTTACATCGAAATCGAAGAACGTGTCCCGAATAGCCCGGTTGAATTGAAATGGAAAGCATCAGTAACTATTTTGGTCCGGTCTAGAACGCTGCAGAACTGCAAAGTGTTTTGTGACAAGCCCGAACAGAAAACTGTCAAACTCTCTACTGACTACAGGACTAACTATCTCTATCTCTGACTCTGTCTCTATTATTTCCTATCTATTTCACTGATACTTTTCTCCTCCCCTCTTTGACTATCTACCCTCTTTCCAGAGCTCTAAATACATTGGGCTTTTAGCCTGAGTGTTTTAGAATCCACCAAATCTCTTGGTGCTCCTTGGCTCGACCTATTCAAATTTCAAAATTTCAAGGGGCATTACAAGCCATTTACTGAATTTTCACAGCCATGTAAATTTCTCCTCCTTTTGCATGTTTTGTTCGTTTCTTGTGTTATTGGAACGTCATTTACGTCATCAGACTTGTCCAAATCGCGAAAAATAAAGTAACTATTTTGACAAAGCGCCACCTATGGTTCTCAATTCGCCTTGTCGAAGTTCAAATATGCACCAATGCATGCTTCATACACCATACACACACACACTAAAATATAAGTAAAGACGTACTGTTTGCCGCGCTGTCCAACAAGCAACATTGTTGTATTTGCATAGGGCAGGCACACAGCTACACATACATATACACATGTACATTTATATGATCTCAAAGAAAAGCAAGCAAAAACAAACTTTTTTGTGTTGAATTTCTTTATAAACTTGATTTTTTTTTCTTCTAAACCCAAAATGCAATACAAGCAAATGCGCAAATGCCACTGACGCAATGCAATAAGGTAAAAGAAAACAATTATAATTGTAAAAAAATTACAAAAAATTAAAAAGTTACAAAAAAACTAAAAAAATACAAACTAAAAAAAATACAAATTTAAAAAATATAAATTTATATATATGTATGTATATTGTAAATAATTTTAATTGTAATTAATTAAATTTACTTTTGCGTTAATGCATAAAACGCAAAGCGGAAGTGAGTACATATCCACGCCAATAGAGACCAGCAGCCGCGAATTCAAATATGTAAAAAAAAAAATTATTAAAAAAAATGTTTTATTTTAAGATTTGACAATATGTTAAGAGTAAAAGAAGAAAATGGCCGACACTGCTACTACTCCTAATACACACACACACGCGCACACGCATGCATGCATTCCCTACAAGACAGCTGACTATCATAAAATCACTCATATTATCATCATCACTATCCTCATCCAACTACACATTTTTGTTCTAGCCTTGGGAAAGTTAGTTGATAGTTTCCCCTTGTCGGTGTGATATTCTATCCCTCTTTTACCAATAGCAATTTTTTATAACTGAAAAATATATCTACTATGCTCTAAAGGCAAGGCAACTAATCATTTTTATTCTCACAATGTAATAACTGCTGACAACTAAACTCCTCATTTTCGTCATCAGAAACTTCTCAGCACTAATAATCATACTTCTCATTTTTGTTATCAAAAAGTAATCAGCGCTGACGGGCCAAATTACTCATTTTCGTTATCAAAGAGTAATCAGCACAAACTCCTCAATAACTCCTCATTTTCGTTAAAAAGTAATCAAACTGAGGAGTTTCGTTAAATTGTTTTATTAAGAAATTATTAAATTTATATTTTTGTGTTCTCATTGAGATTCGAACTCACGAATTTTCAATTGTTTTTTGTTTTTATTAAAAAACTTTTACACACAAATTCGGTGTCTCATCCACGGAGATCCGAGCTAACGAATTTGCAACTTTTAGCCAAGCATCTACTCATTCGGCTATGGCGACCTTACAACGACAACAGCCAAATTTTACACTAGAAGTTTTTTCAGAGTAGCCATATTATATCGTTAAAATCGTTAAAATTAATTAACACTGATGGCAAAACTCCTCATTTTCGTTAAAATTAATCAACACTGATGACAAAACCCCCCATTTTCGTTAAAATCGTTAAAATTAATCAACATTGATGACAAAAACTCCTCATTTTCGTTAAAATTAATCAGTCCGATTACTTTTGAACGATTTTAACGAAAATGGGGACTTCTTGTCATCAGTGTTGATTAATTTTAACGAAAATGAGTTTTTGTCATCATAAAATGTTTTATTTAGAAATATATAAAATTTATATTATTTTTGTTTTTATAAGAAAACTTTTACATATCAATTCGGTGTTTCATCCACGGAGTTTCGAACTTACGAATTTTCAAGTTTTACCCAAGCATCTACTCTTTCGGCTATGGCGATCAACCACTTTCAGACAGGAACTTTTTTCAGAGCAGCCACATTATAAGCATACAAATGAGTCGCCTTGGCGCTTAAAGTACAGTAGATATATTTTTCACTTATATGAAATTGCTATTGGTAAAAGAGAGATAGAATTCATACCGAACAGGGGAAAAGAATATCAAATCAAGTATTTGATTTCCCCATTAAAAATGTTGTATATGTTACTGAGTCGCCCATATTCGACGGACCCATGTGTTTTTTTTTTTTTAAATCAAAGAAAAACACAATTTTTTTGATGTTGACGATAATAATTTTATTTGGTTCAAGTAGATTTGTTGACATCACTTTTTGAATATGATATCTCTCAAATGGCCGCCTTGAGCCTGTATGGCGTATTGGGCCCGTTTTGCAGCATTTTCCATAGTTTTAGCTAACATTTCGGCTGGCATAGCGGCAGGAAATACCTCACGGATGTTCTTCTTGAGCTCTTCTATGGTCTTTGGCTTATTAATATAAACCTTTGATTTTAAATATCCCCACAAGAAGAAGTGAGGTGGCGTTAATCGGGCGAACGCGGTGGCCAGTCAAAATCGCCATTTTTCGACATCAAACGACGAGGAAACAATTTCTTCGATTTCTTCTTCGATTGTGGTGCGAGCTGTGTGTGGTGGAGCGGCGTCTTGTTGAAACCAGAACTGCCTCATATGCTTTCGACGAATAATTGGCATCACAAAAGTGGTTATCATATCGCGATAACGCTCCTGATTGACGGTAACAGCTTAACCATCTTCATTTTCGAAGAAAAACGGCCCAATAATCGTTTTCGCACTAACGCCGCACCAAACAGTGACTTTTTCGTGGTAAAGAGGTACCTCTTGAATATCGTGAGGATTTTCAGTGGCGTAAATACGGCAATTTTGCTTGTTTACCGTCCCATTCAATAAGAAATGAGCATCATCGGACATGATGATTTTGTTGTTCTTCTTCTTCTTTTGACTTCTTTTGTTGAATGTAAATTTCAACAATTTGGGAGCGCTCGCGTGGCGTGTACTGTTCCATGGTAAAAATCTGCTTGGACTGACGCTTCCAACGCGGTATATCATTAAGCGATCTGACGTCTCTGTGAAAAGATACAGGGCTGCCAGATGAGTCCGTCGAATATGGGCAACCCGTATTCTGATAATGCGCATGCATTAGAGACTAATAAAATACTTGTGAATGTGTTGGAATTTTTGTCAAAAGTGCTCAGCACTGTCTTGTAGGGTTGGTGTGCCAACACACACACACACACACATACACATACATTGGCGCCTAGTGCATAGTAAAATAAAGAGAAATTTTTGTCTTTCGCTTTTTTTCCTAGTTTTACGTACTTTTATGATTATTACGTTGGCTCTAACAAACAAACAAACATGCAAACATATATTTTATGATGTATACTGACTTACAAATATTGCTCTTAATATTTTACGGTTGTATGTTTGTATGTGAATGTACATTTTTTTATTTGCAAAATATATTTACGTGTAAGTACGCATACATTTACACATAGTTTTAGTGTTCTAAGCAATATTTTTTGCAATTTTTTTTATATAAATACATACTTACATACACAAATGTACATTTCTCGTTTTTACATATAATTGCGTTTTTTGTTTTTTTCGTTTGTTTTTGTTTTACCATATTTTTAATATTTTTAATATTTTTAAGATTACAAATCTTATTTTTATGGCGATTAATTTTAAATGCGTGCATTGCTTTTTCTACATACACGAAAAACTTAAATTAATTACAAAACAAACAACAACAAATTTAAATATAAAAAATATGTACCATTCGTACGTTTTGTATGTGTAATTTAAATTAAACTTTTTAAATTTAATACTAAGATTAAAAATGATGTTCGTTGTAATTAATTGTTAAGTGCTATTTGTGCGTAAATTTAATAAATTAATTAACAAAAACAAAAACAAAATATGTATACATAAAACTAACTGCTGTAAAATATTAATAATACAACAACAACAACAAAAAACAAATAATAAGTAATAACTTTTTTTTTTTAAATTATGCTTCAAATTTTGCATGAAAAAGTAAGAAAATGCTGAAATTATTTTGAAAAAAGAAGAACAAAAAACACAAAAAAAAATTCATGCAAAGTGAATTGAACCATCCACCGTTAATGAAATGCGAAATCTATTCAATTTAATAATTTTAATACGAAAAATAACTTAATTGTGTAAGTGTAAAAGCAAAGGAATACGTGAAATGTGAAAAAAACTAATAGCGAAAATAAGCAAAATTATTGAAAAGTAATTAAAAAAAAATAAGAAAAGATAAGTGAAAATTATCAACAAAATGTTGAAGTTGTATTTTAAATAATTAACAAATAATTGTAAAGTATTTTTGTTGATATTAAGTGACTTTTAGCTGAGAAAAGGAAGAAGAAGAAGCAAAAAACAAAACACGAAATCGAAAACGATTCAGAATATGTTAATAAAAATGTAATAGTAAGTTAATTAAGTTATTGAAATGATAAACGAAAAAAACAAAAAATTTATTTCAAAGAAAAAAAGTAAAAAAATCATAAACACGCAACAAGGCAATTGCACGTATGCTTATGTATTAGTGAGCATAAAGAAATTTTCAAGCAAAAAAAAATAGTGAAGGAAATCATGGCATTTTTTTTATGCTCAGATTCTTTTTATCGAGGAATTCATGGTATGTTTTTTTTTTGTTTTTTTTTTTCTTACATTATTTTAATCGAGTTTTAACAACAACAAAGTGCAAGCATTTCATTTCAACCGAATATACTGATATAATAATTTCTTTAATATCTAAAATGATGAAATGATTTTCAACGAACAGCGCGCGAATTATAAAGGGTGGTTAAGTTTCAAGGGCCGGTGTTGGTTTTGAATAAAATACAATTTTTTTAGGAAATCATTATAATTTCTCTTTATTATGATAATATTGCTATGGCTCAATTACGTATGAACCAAAATATCGTATGAACCAAATGGCCGCCGCGACCTCGGCGGCACACCGATGGTTCAAATTTTCGATGACACTGCGGCAAAATTGAGGTTCTATGCCGTTAATGTGCCGAATTATCTCATCCTTTAGCTCTTTAATTGTTGCTGGCTTATCGACGTACACCTTTTCTTTTAAATAACCTCAAAGAAAGAAGTCCAACGGTGTCAAATCACATGATCTTGGCGGCCAATTGACATCGCGACGACGTGAGATTTGATTCGGCCATGAAATTTTTTCGCGCAAAAGAGCCATTGTTTCGTTAGCTGTGTGACAAGTGGCACCGTCCTGTTGAAACCACATATCGTCCACATCCATATATTCCAATTTGGGCCATAAAAAGTTCGTTATCATCTCATGATAGCAGCGAACACTATTCACAGCAACTGCCTGATCGGCCTCATTTTGGAAAAAATACGGCCCAATGATGCCGCCGGCCCATCAACCGCACCAAACAGTCACTCTTTGTGGGTGCATTAGTTTTTCGGCAATCTCTCTTGGATTATCATTCGCCCAAATGCGGCAATTCTGCTTATTGACGAATCCACTGATGTGGCGGTGCATTGTCATCAAGAAAAATTACTTTGTGACGCCGATCGGCATATTCTGGGCGTTTTCGGTGTATAGCGCTGTTCAAATCGGCCAATTGTCGTTGGTAGCGTGCACCGTCAACTATTTCACCTGGTTCTAATAGCTCTTACCAAATCATACCACGCTGATCCCAGACAACACACAGCATTGCCTTGCGGCCGAAGCGATTTGGTTTGGCTGTTGTTTTTGGCTTGTGGCCGGGTGGACCATACGATCGTTTACGCTTGGGATTGGAGAAATACACCCATTTTTCATCACCCGTAACGATTCGATGCAAAAAAGATTTCCTTTTGAACCGGGAGAGCAGCATTTCACAAGTGGTTTTTCGGTTCTCTTGCAGCCTTTCAGTCAGTTCATGCGGCACCCATCTTCCGACCTTCATCCAACAATGCTTGCAATTCTGCGTCCTCAAACTTTTTTGGTGGCCAGCCACGGTCCTCGTTCTTCTTGCTAAAATCACCACTTCGGAATTTTTCAAACCACCTGAAGCACTGTGCTCTACTTAGAGCATGTCCACCGTGCCTTTAGAAGGCATTTGATGAGCTTGAGAAGCGTTTTTCTTCAATTGATAACAGAAAATCAACGATGTCCGCAAATCGTAGTTTGAAGTCACGAAGTTCGACATTTTTAAGTGCGACCAAAATGCATTGTTGTATGAAAAGTAACAAACAATGAACTGAATATTGTTGACAGATGACAGATGAAAAAACAAGACATTTGGGAAGGTTTAAAAATACTCCTAGCGACATCTATGGACATCTATAGTTGAAAGTCTCATTTCATAGGTATATATATGTATTAGGGTCATTTGAAAAGTCCGTACAAAAACAAAAACAACTTCATTGTTTGTGGTAAACCTCTTTTATATATATATATATTTTCCCGTGGTTCCTAGGTGGAACAAACCTCTTTTACGCCGTTTTAATTTGTTGATCCCTTCCGACATTAGAATGCCCCAAAATTTTTGTTTTTTATGCTACCCCTAAATTTTGTTTTATGTTTTAGACACCTATTTTTTATTTTTTTTTTTTATTAAATTTCTTATTTTTTAGTTTAATTTTTTATTTTATTTTTTACTTTCCTATTTTTTCTTTAATAATAGGACTATGTTTAATTTCGTGCGGTTTTACAACAGATGGCGTAACTTGATTATTATTCCATCGATCCACATTTCCAAACATTCATTGGAGAGCTACTGTCGTAAGGCACAAACGTCAGTATAAGTTTTTTATTTGAAGCGTAAACAACAATATTTTTACCACACTTGAAAATGTCGAATTTCGTGCCAAATAATGTGTTTTTGCGGGGAATTTTTTAATATGAAGAAAAAAGCAGCCGAAAGTCATCGTATCTTGGTGGAAGTTTATGGTGAGCATGCTCTAGCTGAGCGAACGTGCCAGAAGTGGTTTGCACGCTTTAAAAGTGGTGATTTTGGCTTGGAAGACGAAGAACGCGAGGGTGCGCCGCCAAAGTTCATGGATACCGAATTGGAGGAATTGCTCGATCAAGATCCGGCTCAAACGCAAGAAGAGGTTGCAAAAACTTTGGGAGTTGATCAATCAACCATTTCCAAATTTTATTCTTCTTTTAATTTTTTAATGTAATTTTTATTTTTTTTTTCTCATTTATTTATTTAATGTTTTCTCGTACCACCAACACTTCAAAAATTCACGCAATCAATTCCCTTGGAAAAAAATTCACATTTCCGTAAATTTGCCGTTAGATGTTTACATATCGATATCTCCGCTTTAAGTTTCCCTTCACAAATGTCCAAAATATGATTCCAAAATAATAAAAATAGATAAAAAATTGTTTTTTTTTTATAATTTGTAACATTTTAAAAAACATGGGGAGTACCTATTAAAATATTACTTAATGCCCCCTTTTAATTTGACTAAGTTTAAAAAAATAGCCACTCTAATACAAAAGCATTCGTGAATTGCCAATCTTAAAAATTATGTGACCATAAATAATGAAACTAAAAACAAAAACACAAAATCATTTGCGCCAATTTCGTTGCAACACAAAAAAAACTCAAAAAACACCTTCCAAAATCAGCTAAAAATTCCGAAGTGTTGTAAAATTTTTAAAACCATTCTGTTAAAAACTGAGTTTAATATTTCAATAAACTAGAAAAGCAAACAAGAAAATTCTAATTCAATCAAATAAGTAAATTCGAATACAAAAACTTTATATTCAAGCCCATTTAACTTAACGAAATTCATATTTGAAAATTTTTGCAGGTTATCTGAAATTATATTAAATTTTCAATAAACGAACCTAAAACTTTGTAAAATTCCATAAGCCTAAAAATTCTAAATAACTTCCGAAAAATTTTCATTTTCATTTTTTGTAAGCAGCGTGCAAATTTTCAATAACACAACAAACAACAACAATAAAAACGTTAATGCAGTTGAAGCACATAGAAATAATAAATAAGCGCAAACCATAAATCAAATACAGACAAACATACAGCAACAAAAAAAAAAACAACAATAACTTTAAAGAGAACTAAATAAAATAGTTTATATTGCAAAAAACAGCAAAAGAAACAAATTAACAACCGATACAATGACACAATAATTAAACAATAAGCAAAAGTAAGGTATGTATGTTTACAACAATAACAAAACAATCAATAAAATAATTATTGTTATGGAAAATTAAATATGCAATCACTAAAATTGATGCCATCGCAAAGGAGCAGATGCGAAATTGATTTGGGTTTGAAGGTTTGAAGAAAGAAAATTTATTACAAAAATCAGATTCCAAAGCGGTTCAGGGTCAAATATTGGAAAAAAAATTAGTACCAAAAATTATCTTCGAAAGCGGTTTGGGTTCAAATATTAAAAATTAATAATAATTTAGTACCAAACTCTTTTATAGCCACAGCATTAATTTTGAGCAACTTTTTATTTCGTTTCATTTTTCTACGAAAGTTTAGAAACTTTGCAAAGGTTTTTAATAGTACGAAAATTTATGTAATTTTTTTTATATTTAATTTTAATTTTTTACTTATAATCAGAATTGGACATTCACAGCTAATTGCAGGAAATCACGTCCGAAGGCCAAGGGTTGCGCTCTGTTGTTATTAGTTGTCGTAGTTTTCCATCATGTAGCCATATTAGTACTTATTTATTTATTTTTTTATTGATTTTTTTATTTATTTTTTTTTACTGATTTTTTTATTGATTTTATTAGTTTTTATTAATTTAGGTTTTATTCTTTATATTAACTTTTTAATTAACTTTTTTTTAATTTATTTTTTTTTTATTCTCATAATATTTTTTTTTTCTTTATATATTTATTTTTTGTTATTTTATTAAATTTTTTTAATTTATTTTTTATTGTTTTTATTCATTTTTATTAATTAAGTTTTTTACTGTTTTTATTAATTTTTATTAATTAAGGTTTTATTATTTCTATTATATTTTTTTTAATTACTTTCATAAATGTTTTCTTTTTTATTTATTTATTTTTTTGGTATTTTATTAATTTTTTTTGTTATTATTTTTGTTAATTTTTTTTATTCATTTATTTTTTATTATTTTTTTATTTATTTTTTTTATTATTTTCATAACGGTTTTCTTTTTTATTTATTTATTTTTTGTTATTTTATTAATTTTCTTTTATTATTTTTGTTAATTTTTTTTATTTATTTATTTTTTTTAACTTTTTTTATTTGTTTTTGTTTTTTTTTAAATTTTTTTTTAATTTTTTTTTTTTTGAAATGGCAGAGACTCATATAGTCTTAATTAAGATTTAAAAAATGTCAATATACAAGGTGTGCGCAAAATTAATCATTCTATCGAAGGATTTATAATTTTTGCAAATGTCGTCGTACAACGTCATTCATATATCAAACATGGGAACTAGACTGGAGTATGGAAACAGATAGGCAATGAAACGCATAATTTAAAACAAAGATTTGCATTACTCAAAATCATTTATCTATTTATTTAGTAAAAAAGTTATTAAAAACCTGAATTAGATGATTAATTTTGCGCCACCTTGTATTTAAAAAATCAACAATTTATAAGAGCAGCGAAATTAATGTAATTTTATGTTCAGTTTTCTTATTTTTTATTTTTTTTTTTTGTTTCCTTTTATGTTTTTTTTTATTTTTATTTTTTTATTTCTTTTTTTATTATTTTTTTTTGTTTTAATTTTTTTCTTTGTTGTTTTTATTGTTTTTGTTTTTTCTTTTTGTCAAAAAAAAAATGATGTCATGAAAAAATGTTGCCAAAATATTATGGTAATTATGGTTTTAAGTAAGAAATTCATAAATTCCGTAAATTCCATAAATTTATAAAAAATTCACAAAAAATGCGGAAATACATGCAAATTCAATAATCGCAAGGGAATTCATTTTGGTGAAGCATCATTTTATTAATTTTCTACTACTTTTCTACATGTTTTTTATTTTTTTGATTCAACGTTAATTGTAAAAAAATGTTTACTAATCATCAAACGTATTTGGCCAAACTACTATTGGAACTTTGTTTTTGTGTCTCCTCTCTTAATAATTTTTACTTTTTTTATATTTTTTATATATTTTTTTTTATTTTTATTTTATTTTTTATTTATTTTTTTTTTATTTTTTATATTTTCTGCCTGAAAAAATATATTTACAACAAAATTAAAAAAAGACTAAATATTTATAGAAAGCGCAGAAAAAATTATTTTCGCAAAATATATTCGTTTGTAGTTCCATTTTTTTTTTTTTGTTTTTCCATTTTTTTGTGAGATTAAAAAAATTCTGCATTAAAATATAATATAACAAAATTGTATAGTAATAATATTTAGCAAAATATTACTTAAGTTTATTTGAAAAATCAAAAAATTCCAAACCTGCTTTAAAAATTATAAAAAGTTGTTCATAGCAATAAAATCAATATTTGGTTAATTTTTTTCTGTTTTTTTTTTTTGATTTTTGCAAATAAAAATTAAGGATTATCCATTAGCTACCTTCGCTTCTGCACATGAATCGCCTTACCTTAAGCCTTAACATCAGTAAAAGAGAGAAGATCAGCAAAAAGGCTTCAGCGCGTATAACTGTAATGTTCAATTAAAAAAGTTTTCCATACAAAACGAATTAATGTAATTTAATTAAAATTTGGTAAAATTTAAATGAATTAAAAACTATTTTTTTCATTTATTTTAAAAGCTCAAGTGCAATACGAGTTTATATTCCAGAAGACTCAAATAAAATTGAATTTTTTTTTCAAAATTTCGACCCAAATCAATTTTGCAATCATTTCCGTAAAAAAAAACCAGCACTTCTACATACAACATTTTCCATAACCAGCATATTTTTAAGAAATAGTAGACAATTCCGAAGTCTTAATTTCATACTTGTAAATCCTAAAACCTGTAAAAATTTACGGCATCACAACAAAATGAGTAAAGTACGAAGTGGTCGAAGGAAGAAAATAGTGCCTATCAGGAAGAAGAGTTAAAAACTACAAAAACAAAAATCAATCAAGCATACCCGATAACGAAATTGTAAACAAAAAAATGTCTCTACCGAAAAAAAAGTAATCTACTTCTGCCTTAAAATTTTATTTTTTTTTTTTGTACTATTTTTTCGTTTATCCGTATGTGCATATGTACATATAACTCTGCTTAAGCACTAATATTTTACTAGAAAAAACTTCGATACAACTTTTTCTGTTTGTAAATCATCAGCCACGGCTACAGCAGCGATTATTTTCTTGGTCATCTATTCGAGTTTTGCTAAATTTGCTAACTGATTTCATCTCTATTGTTGTGAAACTAAGAGGATTATAAAAATTTGTAAAAGAAAGTTGGCGATTATGATGAAAAAATATATATACATACACATCTCTGTGGTGTGTAAGATTAATTGCAACCCACATACATTTAAATAAAATTAATAAATAAATACAATAAACACAATAGTAAATAAATTACATGTAATGCTAATGATAATAATTAATTGTAAGTGAAATGAAATTTAAAATTGAAATAAAAATTTTCAAATAAAAATACCATAAAATTAAAATGGGTGACTTTTATTTCTTTTTATTTCTTGGTTGGTTGGTTAGAGTGGTGATTCATCCAGAATGCAACTAGAGCTTCCGCACCATTTTGTTGCCACATCCTCGTTACCAACTTGTTTAACAGTTACTTACAGCAAGACTTTATCCAATCTGTGCGGTTTAGGAACCTTATTAGGTTGTTGACGTCTATGCCAGACAGTTGCTCGAGACTCTCGAATAGCGGTTTGCCCAGGGTTAATATTTTGTCCTTCCATAGGGCAGGGCATTCACAGAGGAAATGGAAGATTGTTTCCTTTTTCTGCGGTTGTTTACAACTATGGCAGTAAGTGTTGTGCGGGATGCCCATTTTGGTGGCTTGTTCTCCGATAGACCAGAAGCCTGTTATGACTGCCGTTAGTCTACAGGCGTCCCGTCGTTTCATGTTTATCAATGTCGACGATTGCTTGAGGTTGTAGGTGGGCCATAACATCCTGCTGATTTTGCATTTCGTCTGGTCTCTCCATCTACAATCTGCGATTCGAAGGTATGTTAGGGAAATTACATTATTGACTGCACCTAATGGTGTGAATACCGATTCTGCAAGAGCGTTATTCATGGCAGATCCCCCTCTTGCCAGTTCATCGGCTTTTTCGTTACCTTCTATGTTCCGGTGTCCCGGGACCCAAATTAAGGTTACTTTATGGTTTCCGCTCAAGATGGTGAGGCTATTCCTACTTTGCTCCACCACTTTAGAGGTTGTTGTAGCCGATTCCAGTGCCTGGATTACAGCTTGGCTATCCGAAAGAATAGCGATTTTGCCCTTAAAAGAGAAATCCGTGTTTAGTAGCCTACAAGCTTCCCCAATTGCCAGTACTCCCGCCTGGAAGACACTGCTGGTATTAGGGAGACGCACACATTTTTCAATTCCAAGTCTATGAGAATATATACCAGCTCCAACACCACAGTCCATTTTACTGCCATCTGTATAGACTGTAGTGTCGAAGTTGTTTAGAGAGAATCCCTTATTCCATTCTTCCTTAGATGGAAAGAGAGTGGCAAAATTCCTATTGAAAGTTACCGTCGGGACGATGTAGTCAGTCCTCACCGAGATTAACTGAGCTTGTCGCAACAATAGACTAGCGTGACCATAAGTTTTTTCTTTCCAGCGACCCGCTTCATTCAACCTAAATGCACTCATGGTTGCTGTCTTCTTTATATGTAGGTCTATTGGAATAACGTGTGTGTGCCTCTCTAGGTAATAATTTGATTGCACCGACCGTTATTGCACAGGCTGATCTTTGTATTCTGCCGAGTAATTTGGTATTGTACTCTCTTCCCAGAGCTTTCCATCAAACTACCGAGCCATACGATAGAATAGGTCTTAGGTTGAAGACCCCATCTTCTTCCAAGCGTACGTTTACAGGCATAAAAAGCAATCGATGTTTAATTTCCAGCTAAGTTTGGAGTCCAGAATTACCCCTAAGTACTTTGCACTGGGTGAAAGTGAAAGAGTTTGTCCGTTGATATTTGGTAGGGTAAAAGTTGGTACCTTGTATCTGGTGGTAAAAAGCATAAGTTCTATTTTACGCGGGTTCAAACTTAGGCCACATCTTGTGGCCCAAGAGTTAAGCTCGCCTAATGCCCTTTGGATGATCCCACTGATCGTGTTGGGACACAGTCCTGACACCATTTATTTCTTACTCCACAAAATATATTACAGAAATATTCCATATGTTTTTAATTTTTTTATTGCTCTTCTTTTTGTATACACCTCTTATTACTTGCAACTAGTCACTTTTTAACTAGTGTGAGTTGTTACCTCAACTACACATTCATGAACTATTATGTTTGCAATGCAGTTTAGCCCTTCTCTGCAAAGTAGTTTCCAAGAGAAAACATTTCTAGGTAGGTAGGTTAAATAGTTGAAGTACCCGTCTGTTAGTTCTCAAGTAGCACTAAAGCGCCGTTTTGATACCATTATGACACCTCCAACAGGCAGATATCTACAGCCAGTCAGAGCTGTTGATATAATGGAGGAGATTGATTAGATATAGGTTAGCGCACTGTCCCAGACTGGCGAAGAAAGGAGCACGCAATGACCTTAATCGTCTATCTGCCAAACCCGGACATTTACAGAGAAAGTGCTCAACAGTCTCCTTCTCGGAAAGATCACCACAGCTTCTGCAATGCGGGCTTCTGTGTGCGGATCGTGCAGTGACCGGTAAAGACAGCTACGAGTTTGGAAATTGAATGTCGGAGAGTCCAAAGGACTTTCTGAGTCCTTCGTATATCGTATTGGGGAATACCGATGACCAGGTAGGAGATCTCTGAGGACAATTCAGTCCCCTTCCATTTTCTAATCAAAGCTATTTTTTACTCGATATATGAGGTGTGTTCAAAAAATAAGGTGAATTTTCATTTTTCTCCAAAAATATTTATTTATTCATCAATTTCTCCTCGCATTTTATCTCCTTCAAAGTGGTCCGCCTCAGATATAATACACTTGTGCCAGAGTTTTTTCCAATTCTCGTAGCAGTTCTGATATGCACTTTCTGGTATGTCCTTGAGCTCTCTCAGCAATTCGATTTTTATGTCCTCAATCATCGTAAAACGCCGTCCTTTCATGGGTTTCTTCAATCTTGGGAACAGGAAAAAGTCGCAGGGGGGCCAAAACTGGTGGATACGGTGGGTGAGGCACAATAATTGTGTTGCTTTTGATCGAATAATCGTATTGCTTCACGCACACGGCGCATACCTTCAAGCTAATACTCCTTATTTACCGTACGATCTTGTGGTAAGAATTCCTGATGTATTACGCCATGGTAATCGAAGAATACAGTGAGCAAAACCTTGACATTTGATCGAACTTGGCGTGCTTTTTTTAGTCTTGGATCTCCTGGACTCTTCCATTGGGACGATTGGGCTTTGATTTTGATGTCATAACCATAAATGGTTTCGTCACCAGTTATGACCCTTCTAAGTAAATCTGGATCATCATTGACGACATTTAACAATTCCTGAGCGATGCTCATGCGTCGTTATTATTTGTCAAAACTCAGCAATTTTGGAACGAACTTCGCTGCCACACGCTTCATGCCCAAAATTTGCGCAAAGATTGCATGGCATGAGCCAACCGATACGCCGACATCCTTTTTCCTAATTGTGATTCGCCGGTTCTTCGTAACAATTTTCTTCACTTTCTCAACATTTCCATCGGTTGTTGATGTGCGAGAGCGAGCGTCGCCATTCACATCTTCTCGACCTCCTGGGAGAGGCTTGCACCACTTCTAAACATTCTTTTGACTCAGAGTTCTCTCTTCGTATGCCACTGTCAACATTTCAAGGGATTTTGAGCACTTAATTCCATTTTTTACACAAAATTGTATGCAACTTCTTTAAGCCATTTTTTTCTATAACTGAAAATCGCCGAACACGCGAAACACTTGTCTTATTTATTCTGCTCACAAATAAAAACCGCGAACATATCTTCGAGACGAGTGTACTAACATAAAACAATAATAATCGAAAGCCGAATGTACGAAGCCCGCGAAATTTGAAAATTCACCTTATTTTTTGAACACACTCTCTTGCCCAAAAGTGCTACTTTGAGTGCCACACCGCTCGATACAGCAGACGACAGTCGCTGTAAGTGCGAAGGCATTTGAGACCCCACAGCACAACCACACAAAAAATTGATATGCATTGTCAAGTACTGAATAATTGGGCCATATTTTTTTGAAAATTGTCAAGGGCAAGCAATTTCATTGGGGGTTTAATCTTATCGACGCATGCTGAGCGATTATTTTCTACCAATAATGAGACCATAGCGATACTTCGCGATTTCTTTCCATATTTCCAATAAGAAAAGATTTGATTTTTTTTTTCATATAAGTTTTTTATTGAAGCTATTTTTTGGGATTTCTCATTAAGACTTTTTCTTACAAAAACAAATGCATATTCGTACATTTTTTTATATTTTGTAGCGATTTCTTTAATATTATTTTATTATTTTTTGTTTGTTTTACACTTTAATAAATTTTCGTCGTTTGAGGCTTAGTTTAGTTAAGAAAGTTTTTTTTTATGCATTGACGATGCAAAGTGAATGATTTTTTCCTTTTTTATTTTACTTAATTTTTTTATTATATTATATTTTACTTTTACCTTCGAGCACTTCACTTTTTGTTCTGCTGATCACTACTGACAGAACTTATTTGCTCTTGTTTTTGTTTTTCTTTCGGTAAATAATTACTTACAAGACAAAAACTAGTGAGTGCACGCAGAGCGCAGTGAGTCTCAGAGCACATCAATACACGAGTATATGTGTCTCAGAGTACATCATGTGTAATGTGTGTGTGTGTGATTTTCGTTTGATTTGGTTCTCATGATAGCTACTAATACCAATACTCAAATTTAAAAAATAGCAACGTTATAATTCTAATAATAAAAATAATAATAAAAATAGTAATATAATAAACAAAGTTATTCACATTCATTTATAAATATATTTTTTTTTCGTTTTTTCTTTTTGGAGTTAAAGAGTGTGTGTGTGTGTTGTTGTTGTTGACACATGGATACTAAATAAAGTATACTTTACATACACATAGGAAGTTTTATAGGTATAATAAGTAGGTAGGTATGTATGTAGGGTATAGCTTTATTACCAAATATGCTAGACGCTTGCATGTATATGTATGTATGTATATATACATATTTCTATACATATGTGTTGGTATATATAGTAAGTAGGACCATAGCTAAATAGGATATTTTAAATGTGATATATAAATACAAAACGTACAGATACATGTGTTTGTGTGTGTGTGTGTGTGTTCGCTGCAACCAAGTGTAAAATTATGAAAATAAATTGGAAAATTAAGGTCCAGCTAGTCAGACTCTATTTAACTTAACGTCCAATCTGTTATAAGGGAACTTAAAAAGAAATTTTAATAACTGTCAATGTTACACACCCGTCTGGATACTGAAAGTTAATGATATAAACCAGCTATTGCGATTTGAAAGAACCACAATTAGAAAAATCTACGGTCCTATTCGACTTGAAAACGGCACGTATCGCATCCGTTACAACAACGAAATTGAAAACCTTATTGGTGGTGAAAATGTGATACGTTTTATTAAAGCGCAGCGGATTAGATTGACTGGCCACATCATAAGAATGCCCAACGAAAGAATGCAAAAAGGGTGTTTACTTGGCGTCCAATTGGAGGAAGAAAGAAAGGCCGACCAAGAAAGAGATGGCATGATGACGCCGAAGCAGACTTTAAAGCGATGAGCGTTCGTAATTGGAGAAATGAAGCAAGAGAGAGACTGAATTGGAGGAGGATTGTTGATGAAGCTATGTTGCCTGTGAAGCTAAGAGAGAGAAAGAGAGTTACACACCCGTCGAGCAAAAAGCCCCATTGTAATTATAAATCCTAACAATTAAGGTTTTTTTTTAATTAATTTTACTTTGAAAGAAAATATAATTCATTCTTTAAGGTGTTAGCGGTATCCAGAGTTTTCAAAAAATTGATGTTTTGTTGCATTCTCTTAAAGTATATCTTAAAAATATTGTGTAAAAATTTGAAGTGAATCCGACATATACTTTTCGAGTTATTCAACAATTTAAAAGGGCGCTCAGGCGCTCCGGAATTGATAGCAAAATTTTAAATGCGTTTTTCTCAAAACTATGTTTTTTGAACTAGTGATCACTGTAACTTAGAAACCGCTTGGTAGATTTCTATAAAATGTATACTACTTTTGAAACATAAGCATAACAAATTAATGCCTGATCAAAGGATTTTTTTTTTTAAATTTCGATTTTTTTTAACAATTAATTGTCGGCTTTTTTCTCAAAAATCCTGAAACTATTTCCCGAGGCCGCCGTATTGGACATAAATGACAATGAACATACGGGCCGCCCAAAATCAGTAATCATCGAAAACTCCATCGAAGTTGTTCGTAAATTTATCAAAAATGAACCGAAATCATAGTTGAAATTCATGGGATCGGAGTTGAATATCTCCAAAACATCAATTTATCGCATTTTAACTGATCATTTGGGCTTACGAAAGGTCATTCCGCCCAAGTTAACTGAGGACCAAAAGTTGCTCAGAATTCAACCTTCGAAAAACCTCATTCAAGAGGCGAGGAAAGACGAGAACTTCCTTTACAACATTGGAAATGGTGATGAAACGTGGTCTTTTCAATATGAACCTGAAACTAAGCGTCAAATGGCGAATGGAAGGCCCCAGGCGAGCCACCACCCGAATTCGCGTTTGGAGTAGTCAAAAATCAAGTCGATGCTCATTTGTTTTTACGATTTCAAAGGAATTGTCTACAAGGAGTTCGTGCCAACGGGCCAAACTGTCAATGCAATTTTCTTTCTTGGCGTTTTGAAGCGTTTGTTGCATCGCATTCGTCGAATTCACCCTGAATACCGCGAAGGAGGAAGCTGGCGCTTATTGCATGGTAATGCACCATCTCATCGATCAACTCTTGTGACCGATTTTTTTACTGAAAATTGTATTTTAACCATCAATCACTCAACGCATTCGCCTGATATGGCACCCTGTGACTTCTACTTATTCGGAAAATTGCATTTTGCCAAAGGAAACGTTTTGCGTCCATAAAGGCCATCCAAAAGGATTGCACCGACATCCTGAAGGACATTCCGGTCAATGACCTGAAACACTGTCTCGAAAAGGTTTTAGATCGCGCAAAACAGTGTACCGAGGCCAGAGAGGACTATTTTGAAGAAATGAACTCAAAGTTATCAGAACAAAGTTCCTGTCGTTTCTATTTCAGCTCAGTCTTGTTTATTTTGGAATTCACCTTGTATACATACATATATGTATGGGGGCGGGGATATGGTCGAATGAGAGCATGCCAAGCGGCTGGAACCTGAGTGTGTTTTGTCCAATATATAAGAAGGGTGATCCTGGCATCTGCACAATCTACCGCGGGATAAGCCTACTTAACATCGCATTCAAGGTCCTGACGAGCGTATAGTGTGAGAGAATAAAGTACATTGTCAACCAACTGATTGGGCCATATTAATGCGGTTTCAGACCTGATAAGTCCACCACAGACCAGATCTGCACAATACGCCAAGTACTGGAGAAAACTCACGAAAAACAACCGACACACACATCATTTCTTCGCAGATTTTGAAGCCGCCTTTGATAGGACGTATAGTAGGGTATATGGTATTCTATAGGGTATCCCCACAAAACTAATACGGCTGCATAAGATGTCGCTCTCCAATCGTTTTCATCGAGCATGGCGTCAAGGTAAATGCGAAATACTTGTTTTATCGGGAAAGTATTCTGGAGATTGCTTTGAAGCCGTGGGCAGACAAACATTTCGGTGGCAGACCATGGACGGATGTTTCAACAAGACACGCCACCGTCTCACAAAGCTCGAGTGAACCAAGAGTGGCAAAACAAACAACGTTCCGAATTTCATAACGTCCACACAATAACTCTCAAATTCACCAGACGTGAATCCGATGGATTATTCTCTTTGGGTCATTTTGGAGAGCCAAGTCCGAACTAAAAGATTTACCAGTCTCGAGGCGCTGAAAATGGTTATTGTTTGCGAGTGGGCCAAAATACCTGCAAGTCACATTCGGGCAGCTTGCGATCCGTTTCTGGACCGTCTCAAGGTCATAGTCAAGGCAAAAGCTGGTCATATCGAGGAAAAGTAAATTGATTCTTAATTTTGTATTATTTTCACACAAAATTTGTTTGCCGAAAAAAAATTAAATGTCAATAAGAAATTTAATAACAAAAAATGAAATATAAAAAAAATAATAGTGAAAAATATTAAATGTATATTAAAAAAATTAAATGTCAAAAGTTCAGTAATCCTTGTAAATTCCTTACGGTAAGTTAAATTGATGATAAGAGCGATGGTCCGCTGCAAGATAGCTAGTTAGGTATAGTGGTTGTCGGTTGACTCACCTAGGCCTGTTGTAGGCCCATTGTGCTACCACCAGGGCTGTCCCGTCTCCTCACTCTACATTGTCCTCATTGAACCAACCTGTGGCTTTAATAAATCTAACAAGACTTGTTATTTTTATATTGGCTACTTCTGCCAAGTTATTCAGGGAACTTTTTCCTAAAATGTTGAACCTTCTTCTATCCAGAGCCATGCACCCGCATAGAAAGTGTTCTATGGTCTCTTCTTCTTAAATGTCGTTACAGCTTCTGCAATAGTCGTTATAGGGTGCTCCCAGTCTACCGGCATGTCTACCAATCAGACAATGCCCGGTTAGCACCCCGAGAAGATGTCTCATATTTTTCCTGTTTAGTTTCAACAGTCGGTTTGTGCGGCCCGTATTCCATTCCGGCCACGTCATGCTACTAGTTGCACAGGTCAGTCCCTAGTCTGTTGGCAGCACTGATAGTATGTTTATCTATGAACATTTTACAAGTTGCTAAAGGTATAAGTAAGTCCGCTGCAAACCTTCTACTAAAACTTGGAAGGAAAGACGTTCGGTTGATGGTCGGTATTATTACAGGACACATCCCATGGGGTCAGCTTATGACCGCCACTGGAAGCATTGACGACGCAATATGCCTGTCGTGCTTGGAGGAGGCGAATAGCACTGAGCACTTTCTCTGTGAGTGGCCTGCCTTTGCTAGAGCACGGCTACGAGTTATGGGTTCCGATGTCGTGAGAATGCGTAAAATTCGTTATCTCAAACTGGAGGATATTTACAGATTTACCAAAGAGTCTGGAAAATTTTCACAGGACTAACTACCTCTGTCTCTCTCTCTATTCTTTCCTATCTCCTTCTCTGATACTTTTCTCCTTTCCTCCCTGACTATCTACCCTCTCTTTTCAGAGCTCCAAATACAATGGGCTTTTCAGCCTGAGTGTTTTAGGAGCCACCAAATCTCTTGGTGCTCCTTGGCTCGACCAATTTAAATTTCAATTTCAACTTAAGTTAACTCTAGCGTCTAGACTAACTGGATCTTAAGCTTCACAAAAGTGTCATAATATGCATTTGTATGTGTGTATGGGTTTACGCTTCATAATATCGACACAGAGAAATTACAAAATACGTAGATTAAATAAGAATACAAATATGATTACAAATACAAATTAAAGTGTTACACATACACATGTGTGCGTATGTGTAGAATGCGAGAATCGGCAGATATATTTCACTTCTCACATTTTTATTTATATATATATTTTTTTTATTTTTTATTTATATGTAAATTGTATTATCAAACTTAAAAACATAGTAATAATAATAATAAATGTTGCTTACAAATACAATTTAATTTAATTTTAAGCTTTATTGTTTACACAGTATTTACGCAAAGAAATATTTCCGCATAGTAACAAAAATAGGTTTGTTTTTATGAAAATTGCCAACTTTTTTGTATATTTTGTTCGGGTATTTTTGTGTTTAAATCTCATCACGACCTCCTCCGTGGCTGCGTACAGTTAGAGTGTGGGCTGTGTTTGCCGCCAAGTGTAAACGACTCAGGGCCTATCCTTTTTTTTTACCATAAACAAAAGTTTGCTATGGACTGCCGCCTACTCAAGTCAGCCAGTTTTCTTAACTCTAAACCTAAGTTTCGTTCATTTAAAGAATGCAAGTCGCTTATTGGGAAAATTGCAGACGCTTTTATGTAGACAATTGGAATCTTTTTGGAACAAGAAAAAGACTCAAAGCTAGGATACTTTAACCTGTAGATGGAGCAATGAATCGGCACGAATATATATTATATTTTTCTTTAATGGTTGTAGAAAGAACAACAACAAAAAGTTAACGGGTATCTAGAAGAAGTCGCAAGGATAATAGAATTATGGTTACACCTTCCGAGTTCACAGTGTCGTAAGAGCCCAAGCATTTTTTTGTTTATTATTATTTTTATAAGGAAGGGGAATTACTTGTTTGTGAAGAGGAAGAGTATGCAAAAGTAATGGAAACAACCAAACACAAGAAATGATACGCACACACGTCTAGACATGGCGTCTTCCGCATAAAAACGCAAACAAACTGCATTTTGAGGCTTTATATTAATTTGTGCTTTCACAATTTAACACACGGCACTTCGGTTTAATTAGTTTGTTTAGTTTAAATTTCAAAAATCACAATATTAGCAAGCGATTCACTAAATTTTCACAAACATGCAATTTTTCCTTCTTTTGTTTATTTTGTATTGGAAAGGAAACTGACGTCAGACCCAGTCAAAATCCGGAAAAATAAAGTAACTGTTCTGGGAAGACGCCACCTACGGTACTCAATTCGCCTTGCTAATAGCCCAGACAGACAGCGGCGTTAATCGGGATTACCAGCGCAGTTATTCCTGATTAAAATTGTAGTGTGACAGACGATTGTTAGGTGGATTAGTGATCAGCCGATTTGCTTATTGAAAAGATTTGTCAGTAAAAGATGGACCGCAGCCAACAAATACGGGCCTGATACTAAGAAATAATTATTTATTTATTTAAAAAGAATCTTAAAACGCAATTTCTCACACTGTTTCGAAATATCAAAAAAAAAAAAATCATGTAATTTCGCAGGTGTTAGTGCAAGCTAGCAGTGCATCCAGTCTTGCTTGTTCTTCTCTTTAAAAGTTTCATTATTTTTCATTCAGATATCAACTGCCATCTTTCGGCAATGTTGTCATCGAAAATTCCCCTAATCCGTGCGCAAAACCGAATTTATAAGAATCAGCATGGCATTCTTTCTCAAGAATTTCGAGAAGGTATATTTGAAACCCTGGTTAATTGAACTTGCATACAGTCCACGAAAAATATAGCGCCAATACAACATTTTGACCATTTGACCATTTTCAATATTTTAATTTTAACTGTTTTTTTATTTTCCTTACTTTTTCTCAAAAGTATAACTCTAAAAAAAGCCAATTTTCAAATTCTTGAAGAAAGAATTTAAGACCTCTTTTAAAAAAAAAAACTAGCAAAGAGATGCCTTTAAATTTAACAAAAACAAACTTGTTTTTACCTCCTTTTGTGTGAGTGTCGCACAACAGCTGCAGCCTATTTTTTGTTTGTGTGTGGAACATTAATTCACACTCACATAGAGCACCCCAAAGTCCACGCAATAACTTCATAACACCGCTCAGAACACGCGATTCATGCTCTCGGAATTCTTCAAATCGGAAAATCATATATGAAGCTCAAAATTCATGCCCACAATCCATATATTTATGAAAAACTCCATGCGTGGAAGGGGAAATTTTTGTCACATTTGTGTGAAAGAATCATTATTTTAGAGGCGTGCTGCGAGTATACCGTTATTCGTCTCTGAGCACATTTTACAGAATCAGCCGATGGGCTGACGTAGCAGAAGGTTTGAATCGGTTTGCTTACGAAAAAAACTGAGACTGTGTTAGTGAAATACGAAAAAAAAAAAAATCAACCAATGACAACACTTCATTGCCATTTGAACAACGGCTGATTGGACGAGCGCGTGAATGCAAATGAAATAACAGTGCAGAATTCGGCTGAATATCCCAAGTGACGTGGCAGCCATGGTTATTTATTTATTATTATTTTTTATTTTTTTTATTTATTTATTTGTTTATATAAATAGTAAGACTCTTACAATTTTCTTTTTCACCATAGGGGCGTTCCATGAAAGTAGTACCAGTTGGTCCTTCAATTTTCTTTATACTTTGGAATTTTGTTGTGTTTGTGACTCTTTGGAAGCATGCCAATTATTTTCTTCTTTCAATTATTTTGCAAGTTATTGTTTATTGAATTTTTATGCTAAATTTTTTTCGATAATTTTTATCTTGAAATATATTAGTGATACAAAAAATAGTTGTTTATAAAAATTATAGGGAAAAAGTTGAATTTTCATAATATATTTTTTTAAAAATAAAAAAAAATAATTTTTAGCTAATTTGTTGAAACAATAATTTTTTATTGTTCGTTTTTTACTCGAAGTACACTGTGGAATTTTGTAAAAAAAAAATGTTTATCAAAGTTTGAACCCTTCTTAAAAGATACTGCAAATTATAGATGGGTTTTTTTTTGTTCTCGATAAATTAATTTTTGAATTTTACACTGCATGGCTCGGCCTAGTAGCCGCGCGCGGCAGTTCCCGCAGCATGCTTTATTCTTTACCAATACAGTATAAAGAACGCAGCCCACTACGAATAAGTTTTTAAAATTGTCACTCCCCACTGTATTAATGAGCTTTTAACGATAATTACATTTTTCTTTGTGAAGCGAGTGACTGTGTTTCAAATTCAGTTAGATTGAATTTTACTTTTGAGTGAACAACGTCTCTTAGATTTTGTTAGTGCTCCAAGTTTAAAATTTAATTTTGCAAAGTAATCATCATGCCGAAAAAAGTTTGTTGCAATCCTTTCAAGTTACCCAATCATTCTTGGATCGAAAAGAATGTTGCTAAATCGTCTGCATCACTGAAAGAAAAACATCCAGGTTTGGGGCAATATATTTGCTTATCTTGCAAGATGCTGTTATCAAAGGGAAAGGAGCCGTCGGAAAATAGTTTCGTAAGCATTGATTCTAATGATAATATTAATAATATTGCTCTTAGTGAAGTTTCTGAAACTGCAAGTAGCCTAGGTTCTGTGTCGGGTAGATTTGACATCGAATTTGTAGAAGGTGATGTTGGAATAGAAATGATGAATTTAATTAAACTAAAAGTAAAATCTGCATCTAATTTTAAAGAAGAAATTCATTGGCTGACTGTTACACCTTTAAGTTGGAACCTAAGTACTTTAAAACGTGAATTTAATCTTAATTATAGTACAGGAAAGTATGCAAAAAAAAATACAGAATCTTTACGGTTTCGGATCATATCCCCCCGCTCCAAGTACCCGTAGAAATTTTTCTTCTGAAAATATTGAAAAAATAATAAATTTTTATACTTCCGATGAAATAAGCCGTGTCATGCCAGGGCAAAAGGATTGCCTTTCAGTTCAACAAGAAGACGGGAAAAAAATTAAGTTACAAAAACGTCTTATTTTATGTAATTTGAAAGAAGCATATGTAGCATTTAAATCTTTATATCCAGAAATAAAAGTCGGTTTTAGTAAATGTGCTTCCTTGCGACCAAAGCAATGTGTACTTGCTGATAGTAATGGAACACAGACGGTTTGTGTGTGTAAAATACATCAAAATTTTAAATTAATGTTAAACGGTTTAAAAAGTATTTTTGAAGATATATCTGTAACTACTTATGAAGAAATAATAGAATGCATGATTTGTAGTAAGCCTAAAAATGAATGTTATATGAAACAATGTGATCTTTGCCCTGGCTTTCATGAAATTGCTACTGAAATAGAAGAAGCTCTCAAAAAGAGAAATATTATTAATATAACTTATCAACTGTGGACTAACACCGATCGTTCTTCTCTAGAAACAATTACGGAGGAGGCGAAAATATTCCTTTTCTTTTCTTTTAAGAAGGGTTCAAACTTTGATAAAAAAATTTTTTTACAAAATTCCACAGTGTACTTCGAGTAAAAAACCAACAATAAAAAATTATTGTTTCAACAAATTAGCTAAAACTTATTTTTTTTATTTTTTAAAAAATATATTATGAAAATTCAACTTTTTCCCTATAATTTTTATAAACCACTTTTTTTTGTATCACTAATATATTTCAAGATAAAAATTATCGAAAAAAATTTAGCATAAAAATTAAATAAACAATAACTTGCAAAATAATTGAAATTTTGCAAAACCCTTTGGCATGCTTCCAAAGAGTCACAAACACAACAAAATTCCAAAGTATAAAGGAAATTGAAGGACCAACTGGTACTACTTTCATGGAACGCCCCCATAGTTAAAGAGCAAACCTGGTAAATCTATCATTCATGGCTTTAACAGGGTATTTATTAAACGGCCTTAGCAGGGTATTCGGGCGAGGAGCATTTGCACCACGGCGTCTATGCCAGCAAGCAAAATTGCCGCAACAAGAAATCGGAAAAGCTGTACGTGACTATCAAGAAGCCAATTAAGTCGGGTTTTGAATGGTGATGTCATTGGGATCTTTTTTTTCGAAACATTATTTTCGTTACAGAGCAATGATTACGGACCTTTTGTGAGCAGAAATTGACAATATGAACTTGGACGATCTTTGGTTTCAGCAGAAGGACGCAGCATAACGCACAGTCCATGCAGTCCAAAGACTTTTTCTATACAATAAAATCGGTAAAAAAGTGTGATTAGTCGCTTTTGATGATGTTATTTTGTTGTGTCAAGTAACTGTGATTAGTCCAGTGCTCTTGTTTTTGAGGGAGTGTCGTTAAACATCGATATTATGCGAATAATTCAGAAGCGAGTCAGAATCTTTAAGATGAATATCGGCTAAAGCAGCTAAAGGGGGAAAAAATAAATATTCACTAGAGGTGAATCAACTAGAAATCAACCAGAAACTATCAATTTAGTGGTGGAAAATTGAGTCGGCTGACAATAGAATGGACTACAGCAGGGAAAGTCGCCGAGGCAGCCAATTGAATTTATTTCACATTTTATTTATAAATAATGTGCGCTCACTTCCTTTATTGGGTTGTTGACCGAGCTCCGCTTCCTATGTGCGGTGGTGTCCGTCTTGATGTTTTGCCACAAATGGAGGGACCTACAATTTTAAAACGCCTCCGAACGGCAGATGATTTTTATGAGAAACTTTTTCATGGCAAAAAATACACTCGGAACTTTGCTATTGTCTACCAAGGAGTGACCATCATTAGAAAAAACTTTTTGAAGATTCGAAGTTGGGCACTTCCGTATTGTAGTCACGCACCAACCCAGCAAAAATTATCGAAAAACGTTTGAAACGCGTTATGATACCCAATTTTAGCCCACTCTTTAGAAAAATTATATTTATTTAAAGTAAATTTAAGACCAACTTAATTTCAAGTGAAAACTGTGGCCTCCAGTGTGCACAGACACAAGCAGCTTCCTGGTAGTGACATCCGATGGGAGAGAGCAGCTGATAACTTGAATACTATAGCAGGAAATACTTCAAACGCCGGTTAGCACGAGAAAAATACGACTGGCGGCGCTTTGTGAAACTCGGCCAAAATCGCGTAAGCCGTTATCGCGCCAATCAAGAAGATGAAGAATACTTCAAACTTCAATGCTTTTTTTAAAAAACATGGGTCTGAGAGTGGTATAAAGCTTTTGCAGAGGGCCGAGAAGTCGTGGAAGATTTGCCCCGATCTGGTCGCCCATCAACGTCTTCAACAGATGAAACCGTCGACAAAGTCAAGGGAATGGTGCTGAAAAACCATCATTTAACATTGAGGAAGGTAGCTCGTGCCCTTAGCATCTTAGTGTGTCTCACGTATTAATTCGCAACATTTTACACCATCAATTGGGCATGAGAGAGATTAATTTCTTTCCAAAAATTCATCGTAAGAAGGTAGCTGAAGACATGCTTAAGCAAGTGAGTGAGGACCGAACGTTTATCCAGCGCATCATAACAGGTGATGAGTCGTGGGTATATGAGTTTGACATCTAGTTTGTATGTCAACAGGCGGCTGAATGGCGCTATTCACATGAGCCGAAACCCAAAGAACCACGTCAGAGTCGGTCAAAAGTGAAAGTCATGCTACTCCTTTTCTTTGATTATCATGGAGTTGTGCCCACGGAATTCGTTCCAAATCGTGCTACGGTAAATAAAGAATATTATTTGGAAGTTATGCGACATTTAAGAGAGAATGTGCGTAGGAAACGACCCAATTTGTGGAAAGAAAACTCATGCATTTTGCACCATCGCTAGACTCACCTTTGAAAGGCTCTTCAAGACGAGTATACCGTCAAGAAGGGAGGGGCAGACACCAAGGCCATGGGGAAGGGGGGAATTAAATTTTTATACAGTTGGTTCCAAGCTAGACGATAAGGTTGGCTATGGAGTTTTGTCCAAGGAATTAGGACTGGAACTATCCGTTCGACTACCAGACTACTGCAGCGTCTACCAGGCAGAGGTTCTAGCTAAAAAAGAAGAGGCTACATATCTAAATACGCACGCCGTAATAAAAACGACTATAAATATATTCTCGCATAGCCAGACGGCCTTTAAATCAATGCGGCTATACTAAAATCGAAGGTTGCACAGGAATGCCGGGCAGCCCTAAATGATATTAGTGACGTATTCAAGGTCAGCCTTATTTGGGTTCCGGGGCATAGAGATATTGAGGGAAACTGTAAAGCTGATGAGCTAGCCAGGAAAGGTATTGCTCTTCAACTGCTCAGTGATAAAAGTACCATTGGAATACCCATGGCCACGAGTAAACTATATAATAAAAAAATAACATTATTCTAGAGGCCAATAAGTCATGGTGAAATGAAGATACGTGTCTAACAGCTAGGCTACTATGGCCGCAAATAAACAAGAAAAGAACAAAGGAATTGCTTAGTCTCTCAATAGACAATATCTCAAAGGTCTTGGCTTGTTTAACCGGCCACTGGCTATTTGGCAGGCATTCCACGAGACTAGGAGTTTTCTCCCATGAATATTGCAGAAGTTGCAGAGATGAGGAAGATGAAGAAACAGTTGAGCACTTCCTCTGCAATTATCCAGCCGTAGCTAAAATTAGAGCAGCTTGTCTAAGTAAATACTTTTTTAATTCTCTTACAGCGCTGTCTGGCGTGGGGTTGGTATCAATACTATGCTTCATAAGAGCCACAAAATGGTTCCACGAAAGAAGGTAAATGTGAGAAGGTCTCACAAAGCTCATATTGTGAATACTTTTTTGACCAACAACTCGACACGATATTCACCGGATTTAGCCCATGTGACTTTTTCTATTTCCCAAAACTTAAATTACCACTCCACGGACGCCGCTTTGAGTGGATAGAGGCCGTTTAGGAGAATTCGCTGAAGGAGCTGAAGAAGAACGCGTTTCAAACTAGTTTAAAAGATGCTTTGATGACTGGACTAATCGTTAGCATCTGTGTATTGCCTCGAATAGAGCCTATTTTGAAGGCGAAAAAAGAAATGTTGATGATTAAATAATTATTCTGCATTTTATTGAACAATTCCCCGTACTTTTTTGACAGAATGTATGTTAAGATAATAAAAACGCTCAGTTTTCGCAAACAATAATTGAAAAACTCGTTGTCTGGAGAAGCTGCCCTCCTTAAGCTTAAAATACTCTATCATCTGAGTTGCAGTTTTGGGGGAAAACAATTTTTTAAAGCAATTTTTTTTTTGTTTATGTAAAACCTTCATTTTTGGATGCATTTTCCAATCGGTCCAACTCACGTAAGTTTTAATATTTTTCCTAAATATTTTAGGGAAAATCTTAAAATATAATAAATTTTGTAGTTCCGATGGACGAATAAAAACTCTTTTATGCTGCGCCACCCTAATGCATGTATGTACATAAAACATTGTATTTGGTTGTGAAAAAAACCTTCATTCTTGGCTTCAATCGGTCCAGCTCAGGCAAGTCTGAAAATTTTTCCGAAACATTTTGGCAAAAATCAGCGGAAAAGCCCAATTCCTTTTTTTTATTGCTGCACAACCCTAATGTATGTATGTACA
The DNA here is from genome assembly GCF_027943255.1 of Anastrepha obliqua. Taxonomy (NCBI): domain Eukaryota; kingdom Metazoa; phylum Arthropoda; class Insecta; order Diptera; family Tephritidae; genus Anastrepha; species Anastrepha obliqua. The sequence goes on along the minus strand of NC_072893.1, from coordinate 22,870,003 downwards.
TAAAGGATTGTATTTGGTTTTCCGATTTGGGTTTTTGGAAAGAATATTTTTAAAAGATTTTTTTTTTCTTTTGTGAAAAAATCCTTCATTCTTGGGTTCAATCGGTCCAGCTCACGCAAGTCTTAAAATTTTTCCGAAACATTTTGGCAAAAATCAGCGGAAAAGCCCAATTCCTTTTTTTTTTTTTGCTGCACCACCCTAATGTATGTATGTACATAAAGCATTGTATTTGGTTTTCCGATTTGGGTTTTTTAGAAAGAATATTTTTAAAAGATTTTTTTTTTTCTTTTGTGAAAAAATCCTTCATTCTTGGGTTCAATCGGTCCAGCTCACGCAAGTCTTAAAATTTTTCCGAAACATTTTGGCAAATATCAGCGGAAAAGCCCAATTCTTTTTTTTTTTGCTGCACCACCCTAATGTATGTATGTACATAAAGCATTGTATTTGGTTTTCCGATTTGCGTATTTTAGAAAGAGTATTTTAGAAGAATAATTTGTTTCTTTTTTTTTTTGTGAAAAAAAAACTTCATTCTTGGATGCAATCGGTTCAGCGCCCGTAAGTCTGAATATTTTTCCGAAAATTTTTGGCGAAAATCTTAAAATATAATAAATTGTATAGTTCCGATGGAAAAATCAATTTTTTTTTGCTGCGCCACCCTAATGTATGTGCATGAAACATTGTATTTTCGTTTTTGAAAAGAATATTTTGTGAAAAAAAAAACTTCATTCTTGGGTTCAATCGGTCCAGCTCACGTAAGTCTTAAAATTTTTCCGAAACATTTTTCTCGAAATCTTAAAAAATAATAAATTTTATAGTTCCGATGGAAAAGAATAATTCCTTTTTTTTTTGTTTTCTGTTTTTTTTTTTTTGCTGTACCATCCTAATGTATGTATGTACATAAAACATTGTATTCGGTTTTCTGATTTGCGTTTTTGGAAAGCATATTTTTAAAAGGGTTCTTTTTTTTATAATTCTTGTCGAAAAATTATTTTTTGTTTTACTGCACCACCCTAATGTATGTATGCATGTACATAAAACATTGTATTTTGGTTTCAAATCAATTTGTAATATAATAAAATGAAACTTGGACTGCCTTGAAATTGGTATGTATGTATGTATACGCGTGTTTGTATATTTAATAATACATAGTAAATATAAATAATTAATAAAATCTGCAAGGTTTATGTAGAATATTTTGGTTTTTCATTTGTTCTTTTCTTGAATACAAATACAATACGTTGATTGATTTTATAATTGGTGTTCTATATATGTATGCGTGTATCTATATGTATATGTATGCAAATGTATGTAGTTTATAGTTGTTGTTTTTGTTTTTGGTTTTACAAATCTATGCATAAATTGAGTTGTATTTGCTGTATAAGCAGCAACTGGTCCAAGATGCGTTCACAATATTTTGCGCAGCATTTTTTTGTGTTTTTTTTTTTGTTTTTTTACTTTCTTCAATAGATTTTTTGATTTTCTTGAAAGAGTGTAGTAGTTTTTTTGTTTTCCTAATGCATACTTTTTTTCTTAATAATTCGTCGTCATTTTCATTATTATTTTTATCGGAATTTTTTAGCTCGTGCTCATCAGCGTTGTTTCATTTTTGCAGTTGTTATTGTTTTTTGTTGATGTTTCCTTTTTTTTTTGTTCTTTTGAAGTTTTTCCATTTCATGAATATTACAGCAGTTGGCAGCAATGAGATTTGGTTTTTGGCGGCTGTCGCACATCGGACTGACGTTGCTTCTTTCGTGATGAAATATCCCTGATTAGATCATAAAATACCTGCGCACAATTAGAAGAGAGTAAAAGAATTTTAGTAAACGATTTTTTTTCATTTCATTATAATTTTTTTGAGGTCGCATATCAAAGGGTTAAATGAAAATGAGTTTAGTTCAAAGTGGAATAAAAGCATGAAACATGAAATGCTACTCAAGCGCAAACACTGTATGAGTACTACTACATACATACATACTACAAAACAGTGAAATTATATATACATATACATATATAGGCAAATAAACTCATTCAAGGATATGAAAATAAATTTTGAAAATTTTTGTTAATCGAAAAGATGAAATAAATGAATTAGTAAGCAAAAATTAAAAGCCAAATACCGTAAAGCAAACCACTGTAGTATCAGGTCAGTCCATAAGTTCGTGCGTATTTTACGCATAATTTCACTTTTGTACGATTTTTGCATACAAAAAAATTATTCGCGGTCAAAAAGTAAGGTGAATTTGGTTGTAAAATGAAAAATCTTTATTTATTCTTGTAAATCAATTTTATCCCCTTCAAAATAATCCCCTCTCAATGAAATACATTTATGCCAACGATTTTTCCAATCCCCGAAACATGCCAAATAGTCCATTTCCGGTATAGCCATCAGCACCTTCTTCGATTCAGCTTTTATCTCCTCAATCGACTCGAAACGCGCTCCCCGGAGTGGTCTCTGAGTTTTGGGAATAGCCAGAAGTCACACGGAGCCAAATCAGGCGAATACGGTGGTTGTGGAACGATATGCGTGAAATTTTTGGCGAAATGGTCACGAAGAACGAGTGCAGTGTGAGATGGTGCATTATCGTGATACAAAAACCAAGAGTTGTTGGCCCATAATTCTGGTCTTTTTAGACGAATTGCTTCACGTAAACGACGCATAACGCTCAAATAATATTCCTTATGAACAGTTTGGTCAGGTGGAAGGATTTCATAGTGCACCACACCACGAAAATCGAAAAAAACTGGCATCATGAACGACTTTGACGTGCTCTTTTCGGTCTGGCCTCGCCTTTCGCACGATATTCGCTTGATTGGTCGGTTGTTTCAGGGTCGTAAGCATAAATCCAAGTCTCATCTCCCGTAATGATGCATTTCAGCTTGTCCTGATCGTCTGAAAGCATTGTTTCACGCGACGACTTTTTTCCAAGAAATTGAGAGTTTTCGGTACCAAACGAGATTTGACTTTTCGTAGGCCCAAATGGTCTTTCAAAATGGTTTTCACAGATCCTTCTGATATTCCGATCATATCAGTAAGGTCTTTAACAGTCAACCGACGATTTTTGAGCACTAACTCCTTCACTTTATTGACGTGTTGGTCATCTGTTGACGTCGATGGTCGTCCGGAGCGCTCCAAGTCATCAACACGTTCTCGACCCTCTTTGAAGTCTTTGTACCACTTTTAAACATTTTTCTGCGACATGGTCGAATCACCAAATGCCTTCTGCATGCTAAACGTTTCCGCAGCCGAAATTTCATTCCGCAAACAAAATTTGATGGCACTTCTCTGCTCAATCAAATCAGACATTGTAAAATCGAAAAATGCACTGTTGGTCGTTTGGTAAACCCAAGCGTAAATATATTACTGATAATGACATTCACATGAAAGTTGGCCCAGATGTTATTAACAGTGCTGCCAACTCATGAAAAAAATAACTAGAGCGAAATTTTAATCCCGCGAAGTTTGACAAATAAATTCCTCTTACTTTTTGCCCACAGTAGTATAACGGAACTATTTATGTTTTCTATGATATATTGTGCATTCAACAAGTGATTTTAATCGCGGATAGAAGCACGTGTTGTTAAAAAATAAAATGGAAACTTCGAACGCGTATAAGAGGCATATTTTGTATTTTTTTTATAAAAGTGGTAAAATGCAACAACTGCTGGTGCAGAAATAAACACTGTTCACGGAGCGGGTACCGTAAGTGTAAGGACTGCGCAAAAGTGATTTTCAAAATTTCGAAGTGGCAACTACGACGTGGAGGATGCCCCGCGCGCTGATCGTCCTGAAGTCTTTCACTCCGACGCCTTGCTCGAACTCGCGGAAGCTGAGCCAAATTTGACAGTCGATATGATAGCTCAGAGGTTAAATTCATCGCATAGAACAGTTCACAGGCACCTGGTTCAGTTGGGAAGGTTTCAAAGCTGGGAAAATGGGTTCGGCATAGACTTTCCGTCGCCAACCTTCAGCAGAGAGTGAAAAATGAAAGTTTTTTGAACCGTATCGTTACTGGTGATGAAAAATGGGTCCTTTACAATAGTCCTGTTCGCAAACGCCAATGGTTAGATAAAGATGAAACACCAGAACCGACCCTTAGAGATGGCCTTCACCCCAAGAAGATTCTTCTGCCTATTTGATGGGATATGGCCGGTATTGTTTATTATGAACTTCTGGAACTAAACCAGACGATAACTGCTGATTATTATTCCCATCAGCTATCAAACCTGAATGAGGCACTTAACAAAAATCGACCGTCTTTAGTGAATAGACGCAAAGTTTTGTTTCACCACGACAACGCAAGACCTCATACCGCAAGGCGAACATTAGGCAAGCGGAACGAGCTTGGATGGGAGCTAATGCCGCATCCACCATACTCTCCGGATATTGCACCTTGTGCTTAACACCTTTTCCGTGGACTTCAATCCCATATGAGCAACAAGAACTACTCCTCAAAAGAAGCTATAAAAAGGGATATCGAAGCGTATTTTGGCTCCATAGACAAACAATGTTTTGAGCAGGGAATTAAAAATTTGCCTAAACATAGGGAAGACATTGTAAATAATGAAGGAAAATGTATTATTGATTAATAAATTCTTTAAACACCTTTTTTATTAATTTTAAAACTACCTTCAAAAAACACACGAACTTATGGACTGACCTGATATATAGATACCACCTTGAGCAAACAGTTCGCGGACCAACCGCCAGGTGACGCTCTAAGTCAACTGATTTGAGTTATGTGCTTTTGGTTTTTCTTAGGTTGCCACGTTTGTGAATAAGTTTAGGTTAGATTAGGTTGGCCTGGCTGGCTGAAAGCCATCACATAGACTTAGTGCTCCTTAGTGGTACCAGATGGAGCTAGACTTTTACGTTTCTCTATAGGAGACATATTGTAATAAGTCTGCCTATGCCGCCAATGATCAAAGTTTTAGGTGCGCGACAAATTACTAAATAAACCCCCTGTTATTTAAATCGACAAATGAAGGACAGGGATGTTCAATTCCCAATGTCAAAAGCGCTGTTAAATAGAACATTGAGCTATAGGACACTTCGTTTTACTTCAAACGTGACTCAAGGTCTACGACGCCAGTGGTAACTCAGGTTAGTGTCGTTCGAAACTTTCCCGTAAACGCAACCAAACAAAAATGAGTGAGAAGTACGCGAAGCATTTTGAGGCGATATTTTCATGCACGCATTCGAAAGGGCCGAAATTATCTTACGCCGCAGCTGCAAAAGTGATTAAAAAATAAAAAAAATGTGTTGTTATGTGGAATCAGCGTTATAAGGTGTACAAAAATGTTGATGAATTTTTCGAGCGCGACTTTTTAAGAGGGACCCTTCTTTGTGACTACTCCAAGCACGATCAGTTCTTGCTAAAAAGGGAATAGATGTGAGTATCAATACCATCGGACGACGACTGAAGGAGGCGAACATATCCTACCGTCCCACATCATCAAAACCACTGCTCTCAGAAAAGCACATTGAGAAACCTCAAAATAAGATGTGGCGTCACAGTATTGAACTGCCCTCCTCAGTTCCCAGACGCTAACCCAATTGAAAATGTGTGGTAAACTATGAAAATGCATCTTGTCGAAAGGCCAGTCCATGATTTAAAGCAACTCGTGCGTCAAGTTCGCAAAATCTGGTCCTCTTTGTCGACGAGCTACGCAGAAAAGCTGGTTCAAAGCAAGGAGAAGATGACAGGCTATACTCGACAACGAAGAAGACTACACGGCTAATTGCGACTCGTAGTTTTGTACATACTATGATGTAAAAAAAATTTTAATTCTATATCTTTTATACTGCATGAATAATCGCGGTTCATTTTTTCTGACACAGACTGTAATTGGCGCTTACACCCTTTTTGGGTCTATGCCGAACTCCCCTCCTATTTGTGGCGTGTGCGGCAGATATTTTTTATGAGGACCTTTTTCATGGCAGAAATACATTCGGAGGTTTGCCATCGGCTGCCGAGAGGCGACCCCTATTAGAAAAAACTGTTTCTTCATTTTGGTCTTTCATCGAGATTCGAAACTATGTTCTCTCTGAACTGCAAATTGTAGTCACGCACCAACGCATTCGGCTACGGCGGTCGCCATTTCTATACCTTACCCTTACCTTAATCTTACAATAACAAATTAGGCGTTTTTTTAGCGAAACATTTTAAAATCGAACAAAATACCCTCCCAGGGATATCTCGAAAAACATTTCCTTGACAAATGCATTTTAATTTTTTATTTTTATTTTTTTTTTCAGATTATTATGTTGTTGATGTACCTTCATGAGATTTGCCTTCACTCAAAGAATTTTCAATATTTTGCATCGAAATTTGAGGAAAATATTGTTCAAAATATTGAGAACTTTTGACTATTAATTATTTATTTGCGACGCGTATGAAGAAGGTGTCATAGCCGAGTTTACAGCACGCAAATTATTTGCAAAGTTAATAACATAGCGACTTTGACGTCGATGACACGTCCCGCAACGGAAGACCTTCTGCATTCGATGAAGAATTTTTGAAATTACTTCAGAAGGAGAACGGTTTCCAAAAAAATCGTGAATTGGCAGAAAAAATGAACTGGGATCATAAAACGATTCTCAATCACCTTTGTTCAATGGGATTTACCGAAAAATTGGAAGCCTGGGTGTCTCACGAGCTCAACGAAAAAAACAAGAAACGTCGCCCTCAAATTGGATCTCAGCACCTCGCCCGCCATCGAGCAACACACGGTCATAAAGAGCGCTTTTTATACCGAATCGTCACGGGAAATGAGAAATGGTGCCTATACATCAATATGAAGCAAAGAAAGAAGTGGATGGTTCCAGGAGATACGCCAAAGGCCAGAGTCAAGCCGAATCTTCATCCAAAGAAGATCATCACCTATGTTTGGTGGGACTGGGAGGGCATGGTGAATTGGGAAATCCTCGAGAAGAATGCCACGGCCAACAAGAAGTTCTACATTGCACAGTGCGTGAATGAAGGTAGGTAGGTAAGATGGCAAGAGTACCCCAGGTACGCTACAAGTAGCACTTACGTGCCGTTTTGATACCATAGAGTGGACCACTACCTGTGAAAGGATTAAGGGAGGAGATAAGCCCGTCTGCAGCCATCCAGTGCTGTTGATATAGCGGAGGAGAGAAAAGGGATCTAGGCTGGAGAATTTCTTCAAGTCATCCCCAAAGGGGACGCTGAGGAATCTCAAGCGCTTAGCCGCCAAAGCCGGACATCTGCAGAGAAAGTGTTCCACAGTCTCTTTCTCTGTAGGATCCCCACAGCTTCTGCAATGGGGGTTGTACGGAATTCCAAGCTTCTCCGCGTGAGTGTGCCGATCACCTAGTGGCCAGTGATCACCGCGATGAGTTTGGAAATTGAATGGCGAGGGGTTCCCATCACCTTAAGCGTTCTGTTTATGTTGTATTGAGGCCATAGTGCTTTTGAAATGGCACACGATGAGACAGACCTCCATCTGTCTTGCGCTTTTCTTAGAAAGAAGTTGTGTAGTTTCCCTTTAACGACGGCCAAGGGGATACCGATGTCTGAGTAGAGGGCAGCTGGACTCGGTTCTGCCGCCCCCTTCCTGGCAAGCTCATCGGCAATTTCATTTCCCTCTATATTCCTGTGCCCAGGAACCCAGATGAGGGAGATGTTTCCTGTCCGTTCGAGGCGTTTAAGTTCCTCCTTACAGGAGTTTACGAGAAGAGAGCTGCAATGCGGCGACGACAGTGCCTTAATTGCAGCTTGGCTATCGGAAAAAATATTTATGTCTCCCTCCCAACAGCGATCCCGAAGCATTTTGCATGCCTGCAGGATCGCGAAGACCTCTGCTTGAAAGACGCTGCTTGTCTCCGGCAGTTTATAGGAGACCGAGATGTTGGCTGATTTGGAGTAGACCCCCGCTCCCACTCCAGACTCCATTTTGGATCCGTCAGTGAAAACAGAGGCCTCTATATCCGCAACAACTCTCCCCTCTTTCCAATCTTGCCTGCTCGGAAAGATAGCCCTAGCACAACCCTCAAAGCACAGTTTGCGGATGGAGAGGTCGGTGCGAATATCAGAGAAGGAAGGGGAGATCTGCTTCAAAATGCTGCTATGCCCAACAGGGAGTTGTCTCCAAAGGCCAAACTCCCTCAGTCTGATAGCACTCTGAGCAGCAATGGATTTAACCTGCAGATCCACAGGAATTAAGTGGAGTATAACGTTGAGCGCACCATGGGGGCATGTTCTGCAGGCCCCAGTGATGCCCACACATGCAGTTCTCTGCACTCTCTCTAATTTAGTGAAGTTGTAGCCCTTCTGAAGAGCTAACCACCAAACTAGGCAACCGTATGTCAAAATTGGCAGAACCACTAAGTTGTACATCCAGAGTACAACACGTGGCTTGAGGCCCCATTTTTTGCCGAACATAGATTTACAGGCATAGAAGGCTATATTAGCCTTCTTAACTCGATTTTCTATGTGCAGCTTCCAGTGGAGCTTGGGGTCAAGTATTACACCAAGATACTTGACTTCCGATGAAAGTGTAAGACACTGGTTGTTAAGTCTAGGAAGCTTAAACGGCGAAGGCTTGTATTTTCTGGTGAATAGCATCAACTCCGTTTTGTCAGAGTTGACTCTGAGACCGCTACTGGCGGCCCACCTGCTGAGTGTAGCCAGTGCACCTTCCAAAATTTCAGCGTGAATGAAACTATTCGACTAAAGATACCAGCTCGCCATGGACAAACCACACTGCTTCACGACAATGCCATGCCCCATGTTGCACAAGTCATCAAAGCCGCACTCCAAGAACTCGAATGGGAGGTCCTTCAGCACACGCCTTATTATCTGGACCTTCCACCGACCGATTACAATCTTTTCCGCTCTCTGTCAAACCATATGAAGGACGTTACCTTCGATAACAAAGAGGTCCTTAAAAACTGGCCTAACAACTTCTTTGACACCAGACCTGGCGATTTTTGGCGGAACGGCATTAACAAATTGGTTGAGAGGTGTGAAGAGGTTGGCAACAGCAACGGCGAATATATAATTGAGTAACTTATTGATTTTATTGGACATTTGATGTCAGATTTCAGCAATCCGGAATGCATTCAGGGAAGTTTGACGAATATTTTCTTTACCGATGGATCCAAAAATGAAAAAGGGTCTGGAGCCGGATGGTATGTACTTCGACGATAGTAATAAGTATCACTATGCTATGGGGGAAATTGCAACTGTTTTCCAAACGGAAGTTTTTGCCATCCTGAAAGTAGCCGAATGGAAATGGAGATGGAGCGGGAAACAGATTGGGGTTTTCAGTGACAGTCAGGCTGCACTGAAGGCCCTGGAGAACGTGAAGGAAACCTCGAAGATTGTTCAAGAATGTTAGAAGAATTCTGTCGCAAGACAAAACAGGCTTGTACTTATATGGGTTCCAGGACACTCCGGTGTGCCAAGGAAACGAAAATGCCGACGAATTGGCCAACCGTGGATCACCGGTTACCCCACAAGGGCCAGAGCCAATAATCGGAAACAGTTCCACAGGAATCATGAATTGGATCAGCGATTATGTAGGCAATCTACATAAATAGCGATAGTCCGGGGTCTAGAACGCTGCAGAACTGCAAAGTGTTTTGTGACAAGTCCGAACAGAAAACTGTCAAACTTTCCACTAAAACTTGGAAGGAACGACGGGCGGTTGATGGTCGGTATCATTACCATTGGAATCATTGAGGACCCAATGTGCTTGTCTTCCTTGGAGAGGGGGGGATAGCACTGAGCACTTTCTCTGTGAGTGTCCTGCATTTGCTAGAGCACAGCTACGAGTTTTGGGTTCCGATGTCGTGAGAATGATAAGTATTCGTTCTCTAAAACTGGAAGATATTTACAGATTTGTCAAAGAATCTGGAAAATTCTCACAGGACTAACCACCTCTATCTCTGTCTCCTTTCTTTACTATCTCTTTCTCTGTTACTTTTCTCCTTCCCTCCTTGACTATCTACCCTCTTTCCAGAACTCTAAATACAATGGGATTTTTAGCCTGAGTGTTTTAGGAGCCACCAAATCTCCTGATGCTCCTTGGCTCAACCTTTTCAAATTTCAATTTCAACTTATTGATATACTTATTGTTTTTTGTTTAAATAAAAGTCTGTAAAACGCTACGAACTTATTCCCCAACCTAATACATAGGTTTAGCAATTTCATCCCGAATTGGATCCATTTCACCCCCAGAGAATCACTTTGAAAATTGTTGTTGTGGCACAGTGTGATGTGCGTGGTTGTTAATAGACATTATTTTAGATAAATTTACTTAATAAATAGGTTAGTCATGCATGCAAAGTTTCCGAAAAACCTTATAAGTACAAATACAAATCAAATTAAACTTAAAAAAAATATTTCAAGCAACCCAGAAGAATATAAAAAAGCCAACTAAATTTGAAAAGCGACCAAAGCACATAGCGACTACTAGCAAAAAATTACCATTGGCATGCCAAAGGAGAGTAGCATTTCACTAATACTTATATATGTACATATGTATGTAGGTATGTGGGTATGAAAGAAGCATTTAAGTCTAAGAGAAATTTCAACTGTAAACGTTTCAACAACTAAAAAACAGTGGCAGGAAGGGAAGGTACATACTACAAACGGTTCTCAGTGATTCGGTTAGGAGTTTTGTAGTTATTTCATATATATCAGCTAGGTATTGTTATCAATTCGATGTGATGTCTTGTGGTGGTTGGGAGTACATAGAGTTGGGGTTTTTTGTTTTTGTTCTTTTCTTTTTTTTTTTAATTATCTTTGTTCGCTTGTTTACAATTGTATTTGTTTATGATTGGTTTTGTTTGCTTTTTTTGTTTTTTAATTTTATTTTTATTCCTTTAATTTATTTATTTTTATTGGCTTAGAGTCTGCTTATGCACCTACAAATACGCCTAAAGTAGTGTACACTTAAGTCTCCGCTTCTTGCATCGGTCTTTAGCACGCCCGCTTGTCGCTTTCGAATCTTCGGTTTTGCGGGATCTTATTTCGCGCATCAAATCAAAAAATACCTGCATGAGATGAAAAGAGAGCAGAGAGGAAAAGAAGAAAACAATGTTTATAGAGAGAGGAACATTTTGCAATTCGTATTTCGTTTTATTTATTTTTTTTATTTTTTTATTTTTCATGGTTCGCTTATTCCTATAGCAAGCAATAAATTACAGCAACAACAAATTCAAAACTGCTCCAAAATATAAAAAAAAAAAACAAAAAACCAAAAAAAAAACTATGCTACACTACTGCAAATAAAACTAAGAAGATATTTAAAAGAAAAAAACTGTTTGCCAATTGATTGTGCGGGTGTTGAAAATTAAGACTGAGAAAGAAATGAAATTAATATAACATAATTGTTTCTGTGCTTGTATAGGTACTTTTCTATAGCCACTATCAATTCGTACCCCTGCGATTTCTTCTCATATACGCCCAGTTGCAAAATTATAAACGCAACACAATTCCTCATAAAAAGTTATAAGGTTTTAAACTTTATACAAAATTTTTCAAGATTTTTCAGAACTTCATCAAAACTTTAATGTTTTTAATTTTAACTACAATTTTTAGAATTTTTCTGGGTATACAGTTTTATACTACATTGAATCTTAGTACAATAAAGTGCACAATAAAGTGCAAGTCTTAAGGGGGCAGATACCTGTAAAATTTCGAAAAACAATTTTTTTTTTTGTTTTTCATAAAATGTTAATATAATCCTTTAGGAATATGTCAATAAATTTTTAGAACGTAAATTTAAGTATTTCTTATATTATAGATTGTCAACCGGGACGACTCTATTCTTTGCGTTCGAGCGCTGGGAGAGTTATTGTTACGTGTATTCAAATTTTAGACGCGTTTTTTTTCAAAACCATATTTTTCGAATTGGCGTACACGATAACTCGAAAAGTTATTGACCGATCTCACTGAAATTTTGCACACATCTTTTTTATGATATTACTTTCTATGTGAATGTATAATTCGAAAATTTTTCGAAAAAATAATTTTCTCGAAACAAAAGTAGTAGGAAAATTCGCATTTTAAGCATTTTATTCCGCGAATTTGTTTTTCCAATCTATTGTTAATTCATATAGAAATTATGACATTAATAAACAAAAAATTTTTTTGGTTTTTTGTATTCAGCTCACTGACGCCGATGCCACAATGCCCGCCGATTGAGAAGCCCCGCTGCGACCTTTCTGCAAGAATTGAGGGTACATCCACCATTTTAAATGATTAAAATAAAAAAAAAAATTTATATTATTTTAATGTATAAATAAACTGTACGCCAATTTTGAAAAAAAAATATATTGACTTCTTCATTTTAAATAAAATGGGAAAATTTGGCCGTTTACTGGTATCTGTCCCCTTAAGTGACTAAAAACTACCGTAGATTTTTGGAAATTTTTGTTTTATTGACGGTGCTAGGATTTTTCCTCCACATGAAAAAAATCTAATCTGTACGTTGTACAGAAGAAAAAGGAAGAAATTCGTGACACCTCGACGGGGAATATGAAAATTATAAAAACAAAAAAAAAATGATAATACAATAAGAACCTAATAGTGGTATGTTTAAATTTTTGCAATGGGGCTTATATGAAAAGATACCGCAAATATCATTTGCTCATTTGCTGCAACAGTAAAACCCCATGTAAACCATAACCCAAGAAAAATTTTTTTTACCTAAGCATGAAGAAATTATCCCCTCGCTCGCTCTTCTTTTATGCTGTGTAAAAAACTCATACTTAAACAAGGTGGCGCAAAATTAATTAAAATTAGCCGGTTCTATGTTACCGGAAAGTCCCGGTTTGGCATCTAGCCAAGGGCTATCACTCCAGCAGCATTCTCCGTACATGTACCATATAGGGAGTCTTAATGCTGTTACAACAATAATACTGAATCTATCTTTTAGGAGGTGGCGCAAAATTAATCATCCTTTTTTATCTCTAAGAATAAAATAAAAAATTATAATTGTGAGCGATGGAAATCTTTTTTTTTTTACCTTTGCGCGCTCCATTGCTCGTCTGTTTTTCTGTACTGTAGTTGTCTAGTTCATAAGTGCCAACTGTGATTGGCAGGGCCATTTGAAAAAATTATAAATATTCCAAATAGAGTTAGATTAGTTTTGTGCCACTATGTAGAACCTCATTAGATGGAATTTTTTACATATTAACTTTCACATAGGTGACAGGCATAGTAAATTAAAAACTTTGAAGTCGCTTTTCAAGAAATTTGATTTATAACGTTTTGCCGGCGAACGAACGACATATACAAATCTTTTTTATTATACTTTTCATATTTTTTTCCTTGTTTTCTGTTTTAATTTGGTATTTTTTCTTTGTTCTTGTTTTTTTTTTTTTAATTTTTTTTTATTCTTAAAATTTTTTTTTTATTCCTAACCTTTTTTTATAATTTTTTTTTCATAATAGTTTTTATAACTGTTTTTTATAATTTTGTAATATTGGTTTTTTTTTTACTTTTTTTTAAGTTTTTTTTTTTTTGTAATATTCTATTTTATTATTTTTTTTACTTTTTTTTTATAATATTTTATAATTTTTGTTTTACTTTTTTTTCAATATTTTTTTTAAACAGTTTTTTTAATATTTTTTTAAATATTTGTTTGGATTTTTTTTTTTTGGTAATATTTTTTTAAATAATGTTTTTTTTTTTTTTGTAAATTCCTAGCATTTTGTATGTATTCGAACCCTGTTTAGTCGCATTTCTGAAAAGTGAAACTCAAGTTTTAAGCAATGCATTTGCCCTTTTCGTTCCACATAACTGGTACATTGCATAACTACCCTGCTCAAAATCGACCCTATTTCCCATTTGAATCACTTCTTATTCCTACATTGACTGTCTGTATTATATCTCCGCGGTGCAAAATGGATCGCTTAAAACTTAAGAAACTTTTAAAATAATATTGAAAACTTACGCCCAAAGTATGAGCCGAGTTGTTCAAACTGGGCATTTATTCACAAGAAGTTGCGAACGAGGAGAATTTTCATCTCAACGACTATTTTGACCAACGAGATTGTCAGGTGAACGTATAACTTTATGTGATTGGCAAGGTATCAGTGCACTCGGAGAGAGTGACAGTTTAGAGCCTGTTTTGACTTCATTAGAGTTCATTTGGTTTGAAAATAATGTTGGAAAGGCTATAGGTTATAGAACCAATTATGGTGTGTGCTGCAATTGACGGCGGCCTTTGCTTGACACAGCTCATTAACGTTTTTTTTTGTTTGTTTTTTTTTTTTGTTTTTTTTTTTGGGTTTGTTTTTTGGGTTTTTTTTTGTGATTTTTTTTGTGACTGTTTTTTCGCTCCCATGACAGCCGGTTTTACGTCAACGGAACGTCCCGGTTTTATATCTGGCCAAGAACTATCACTCCAGCAGCATTTCTCGTGCATTCATGAGGAATGTTGATGCTGCTACAACAACAGCAATGAATTTACAGGTATCTTTTAGAAGTCCCTATTGTTAACAGTAATCGTCTTGACGATGTCATTTGTCCACCTCGCAGTTACATTTAAACACCGTTATAGTTTTTTTAATTCAAAAATAATATTCTTAAGCCGAATATCGAAGGTCTCATCGTGAGATAGAGTCATCAACATACTCCTCGAAAGCTTTGTGCACAGAATAGTTTCCAATAAATAAAAAATCAATGTAAGATATTGGTCGGGGACTTATGGTCTTCTTTGTTTTTTTTTATTTTTTTATTTTTTCATTTCGTTTTTTATCTTTTTTGTTTGTTTTGATTATTTTATTGCTTTTGTTTTTTTGCTGTTTTTTCTTCTTTTTTATCTTTTTTTACTTTTTTCCTTTTTCCTTTATTTTCGTTTTTTTCTTCTTTTTTTCTTTTTTCTCTTTTTTTTCTTTTTTGTCCTTTTTTCCTTTTTTCCTTTTTTTCTGTTTTTTCCTGGTTTTTATTCTTTTTTTCTTTTTTTATTTTATTCTTTTTTTTCTTTTTTTATTTTATTCTTTTATTCTTTTTTTATTTTATTCTATTTTTTCTTTTTTTTTCTTTTTCTTTTTTTTCTTTTTTTCTTTTTTCTTTTTTTTTCTTTTTTTTCCTTTTTTTCTTTTGTTTTTCTTCTTCTTTTTTCTCTTTTTTTTCTTTATTTTTCTTTTTTTTTCTTTTTTTCTTATTTTTCTTTTTTTTCTTATTTTTCTTTATTTTTCTTTATTTTTCTTTCTTTTCTTTTTTTTATATTTTTTATTTTCCTATGTTACACTATGTTAAATAGTTTATAGCTGAAGAATATGAAATTTAGTCAAAGTAAATATTACCCCAATACTGCTTGCACATTGCAAAAATAAACTTATAGATGTTAACAATTTATTTTAAAAATTTTGAGAAAACAAAAACAGCCAAAAAAAAGAAAAAACTATTCAATCGCATTAGTCTTCGCATTAAAAACTTGAAGAGTTCTACTTTTTCACATTAATTTGCATTGCATAACTTTAGGCGCCTATTTACATAGCAAGTGTGCAACTGTGTTGGAGAAGAAATTAGCCGAACAAAATTCTAAATTTAGCTAACCATTAAAAATTTAATAAACAATAAAAGTCTAACAAGCACTTCTTTTGCTGAACTTCAAACTAAGCATTAATACAGTAAATTTTTCTATGTGTTCGCACGATTCCGAGTCGTTTGTGCATAAAAAACGGAATTAAGGGGCAATGACTTAGACTCTATGAGACTAAATCCTATCTAGTAGTAAAATATTATGGCTATGCGTGTGACTACAAACACATACACATATTTATGTATTAGCCTGTTTTGCGATCTACTTATTTTATTATTACTTTTAAGCCCACGCTTACACTCATATAAGTGTGTGTGTGTGCATGTGTGTACTCTATGTATGCTCGGATGTCCTATGGCGAAGTGTTTTTTGTGTAAATGAAGTTTGCACTACAACAAACAAATGCAAATTAAAAATGAATGAAAAAAAAGATTATATTAATAATTAATGAAATAGTACAACATAAGAACAACAACAAAAGGGCGCATTTACATAAAATTAGCAAATACGAGAACGCACAGTGATTGGCACACAATTTGACAAATGAGTTCGCAATATTGCTTTTGCTCTTAAAAAGGGGTCAAAGGTCAAAGGAAAAACGGCAAACAATAAAAGGAGAGGAGTGAGTGCAATCAACTGCGAATTGCAGTCATGTGAAAATTAAAGAAAAGGTATAAATCGAATGAAATGAAAGAAGGTAGATGACGAGAAAGTAAAACAGGAACGATTAAACGCGGCACAGCAAAATAACGCAGTTTGGCTTTTTTCCTTTGTTTTCTTTATGAGAATACTGCAAAAACTAGACGCCAATTGTTTGCAAAGAAACCTACAGTTGCATACACTCACACTATTCGCACTCACACCACGACGTGCTTACCTTGTCCACGTTTTCACGCGTCTTAGCTGAGGTCTCCACGTAGGGCACCTGCCATTGTTGGGCGCGTGCCTGGCATTCGTTCAGCGGCACTTTACGTCTGTCACTCAAATCGCATTTGTTGCCCACCAACAGGAACGGTATGCTTTCGTCATTTTTCACACGTAATATTTGTTCCCTGGAATAGAGAAATTCGATATAAAATTGAATTATTAATTAGATATTAGATTAATATTTCTTTTTTTTGTTTGTATAAAATATTATTTGGAAAATGTATTGATGTGATGAACGTAAAATAAAATATAATTAAATAAATCAAAATAGAATAGAATAAAATAAACTAAATAAATTAAATATTAAAATTAAAAAACAGTAATTTAAAGTTAAATAATATAAAATCAAGTAGAACAAACTAAAATGACAAAAAAACTAAATTAAATTCAAATAAAATCAATAAAAGCACTAAAAAAATTCACAAAAAAAAATTAAAATAAAATAACAATATAAATGCATCTATAATATTTAAAAACAGGATAAACAAATAAATGAATAAAGCAAGTTCATATTAATTAAATTATTTTAATATTAAATGGAATAAAATAATATAAAATAATACAAAACAAAATAAATTAGAATAAAATTAAGTAACTCCAAAAATAACATAAAAAATAAACAAAAATTAAAAATAATTTAAAATTAAAGTGAAATAAAATAAAAACTAAAATTAAGATTAAATTACATAAAGTAAAGTATTATATCAGGGCATATCCCTTTTTATAGCTTCTTTTGAGGAGTAGTTCTTGTTGCTCATATGGGATTGAAGTCCACGGAAAAGGTGATAATCACAAGGTGCAATATGAGGAGAGTATGGTGGATGCGGCATTAGCTCCCATCCGAGCTCGTTCAGCTTGCCTAATGGTTGCCTTGCGGTTTGAGGTCTTGAGTTGTCGTGGTGAAACAAAACTTTGCGTCTATTCACTAAAGACGGTCGATTTTTTTTAAGTACCTCACTCAGGTTTGATAGCTGATGGGAATAATAATCAGCAGTTATCGTCTGGTTTGCATCCAGTAGTTTATAATAAACAATACCGGCCAATCCCACCAAATAGACAGGAAAATCTTCTTGGGGTGACCATCTCGACCATCTCTAGGGGTCGGTTCTGGTGTTTCATCTTTATCTAACCATTGGCGTTTGCGAACAGGACTATTGTAAGGGACCCATTTTTCATCACCAGTAACGATTCGGTTCAAAAAACTTTCATTTTCAAGCCGTTGCATCAGCTGAGAACACACATTCACTCTTTGCTGAAGGTTGGCGAAGGAAAGTCTATGCGGAACCCATTTTCCCAGCTTTGAAACCTTTCCCAACTGAACCAGGTGCTTGTGAACTGTTCCATGCGATGAATTTAACCTCTGAGCGATCATATCGACTGTCAAATTTGGCTCAGCTTCCGCGAGTTCGAGCAAGGCGTCGGAGTTAAAGACTTCAGGACGACCAGCGCGCGGGGCATCCTCCACGTCGGAGTTACCACTTCGGAATTTTGAAAACCACTTTTACGTAGTCCTTACACTTACGGTATCCTCTTCGTGAACAGTGTTTATTTCTGCACCAGCAGTTGTTGCATTTTACCACTTTTATAAAACAAATACAAAATATGCCTCTTATACTTGTACGCGTTCGAAGATTCCATTTTATTTTTTAACAACACGTGCTTCTATCCGCGATTAAAATCACTTGTTGAATGCACAATATATCAAAGAAAATATAAATAGTTCCGTTATATTCCGCGAATAATTTTTTGTATGCAAAAATCGTACAAAAGTGAAATTATGGGTAAAATACGCACAAACTTTTGGACTGACCTAATATATATATAATAAAATTATTATATAAACTGATAGTAGTGCAGCGCTAGCATCGGAGGCTCTCGGCTGGCATGTTGATTATGGCTCGATTCGATCCGACGAAGTAGATCAGTGTCATACTAGGTATTATTTTGATTTCTTACATAGAAAATATTTTTTTTTTATTGCATTTGAAATGGCCCTAAAAAGGTTCAAACCCAAAAGGGTTGAGAGATAATTAAGGTCAGACAACGTTTTAACGAGTATAATAATGTCCTACTAAAGCCAAAGCGAAAAATCTTGCAATGGCGAAAATTTCTGCAAGGAACATTAAGGGGGTCTTCTGGTCTCCAGCGAAAAAAAAATCGATTTTTTTTTTTGCATAATTTTGTTGCATGTGTATGCGAGAATACGCCAGGATACGCGAGGATTTTTTGAAAATCGCATTTTTTCACATTTTTCTGAGCACCGAAGTGTACCCTCTTCCGGCCGTTTTATCATAAACTTTCTCTTTAAACGCGTTTCCCCGAAAATCGTGTTTTTTAAGCATTTTGGTCACACTTTTCATAGTAGTTATACTCCGATTTCAATGGTTGTGGTCTTAAAAGGTTCGGAAAACTTACCGCTAAGTTTCCCCGTGTACGATTTTTGAAATTTTTTTTTCATTCCATTTTTATAACCTTTTAAAGTTCAAAAAATGAACAAAATTTAAAAAAAAAAATCTGTCACGGGAAAACTTAACCAGGGCAACTCTGAAGACAACGCATATCTAATTTTTGCTTTCTGATTACTTTTAAAAAATGGTTTTGACTTTGAAAAAAATTAACACCCGCGACCTTGAAATGGCGCTGAAGACGTCCACCTCCAAACGAAACAGGTCTCCATTTTGGTCACGGTTTTTCCACCTGGGCCAAGACATGTACCTTTAAAATAAAAAAAAAAAATTTTTTAAATATTCACAGGATTTGTCACAATCAATCCCCAAAAAAACCCTTCATTTCAGGGCCTCGAGACCAGAAGACCCCCTTAAACTGCTTTCTTTCTAGAAGGACCGGGCAGTCAATTGTGCCATTAATGAGATCAAAGATAAATGATACTGCCTGAAAAGTACCTCTGTCGCTTTTTGGAAAGAGACTAATCAAACGACAGCGAGATTCGTATGATGGTTTCGGGCCTGAGAAATTGAGTGAATGTAGTGCGAAATGCACATCGTTTTTTGAACCAGCTCCACTCGATGTATATGCACTGCATGATAAGGTCTCCATGATAAGAGGTATTAACGGGGTTTTGAAGCTTAGAAAATGTGATTTTATGACATTTTTCAATATTAAGAACTAGACGATTCATAAGGCACCAGGAATATGAATTATTCAACACGGACTGTAGGACGGCTGAATCACTAGAATTTCTAAAACATAAATCAAAACCAGAATTACAAATAAAGTGAAATACACTAAATAAAAAAAAAAAATAAACACCACATAAAAAAAATTTAACTTAAATCAAATCAAGGAATAAAATATAATAAAATAAAAAATGTTTAAAATTATTTACAATAAAAAAGGAATTCATAAAAAAGTCAGTCCATAAATGTGGTATGGTGGTATAAAAGCTGGTATATGAAAGTACGTTTTCATAACCGGCGAGTGCGTTATATCGAGGATTCACTGCATATATTTACGTACATTTGATGGTTGGCGAATCTTAAGCTTCTGATAAAGTACCTACAATCAACGCAAAGGCATAATTGAACTGAAACATACAACCAAAAAAACAACTGATTTCTTATTTGTACGAATAAATACATACATAAGTTCCTCCCTCCTAACGCCTTTGTAATCGACCGCGATTTGCTCGGTACTTACTCATGCGGCCAACGAGCGATGGGAATTGTAGTGAATCGGAAAAAACTAGCCATTTGAAGTTATTTTATACTTGAAATTTGAAATGTTTTTGTTTTTTTCGCAGCCAATTAAAGCCATCATGCGAACATGGCCGACTGCCATTAAGGCTATGAGTAAGTGTCAGACGCAAACGCAGCCAAATCGAGACAACAGAAAGCGGCAAAAACGACCGGTAATGCAAACGCTGGTGTTAGACAAAAGAAATAAAAGAAAACCTGAAATAGCCTACACAACTGACAGCGCCACCAGCAGCAGGAGGCAGGTATTCACCCAATTGTGCGTTTGTATTCGACAGCAATCAGGGAAACAGTTGCGGACATAAAAATAACGATCGATTGGAAGCTTGCATTGAAGGGATTTAGGAGGATTAATGTGGCAGGCGTAGGATTTAGTAGATAGACTTTTTTCAGTGTAAATATATGAAGTTTGTGCCTTTTTAAATAAAAAAAAGTTTGCGCTTAAGGAAGAGTGGTTATAGTGGCGGCTGGAAAATTTAGAATGGCAAAAAGTGATAAGAATAAAATATTTACTATCCGGGAAAAAAGGAAACGCTGGGATAAGTCTGCACCTGAATATTTTTTGAATAATTATAAGAAGGCTCGGTTTATGGAGAGGAGCGGGTTCTCATTGCGTAAGAAAACTTGCTCGATGAATAGAGGCCTTAGGTTCAACGATCTTAACTTATTCTCTAACTTGAAATTGGATAAGAAGCCTTTTTTGATATGAAGGTTGAGAAGCCGGAACTGGCGTGCTGTTTTGACAGGTTGGGTCCATAATGAGAGGGATGTTAGGTGAGAAGGTTTCATAGGGCATGCGAGCGGTGTGCCTTCACATGCTGGACATATATTGGGTATGTCGAGGTGGATTCTGGAAAAGTAGGAGTTTAACCTGCTACAATATTCAGTATGCAATTGGGCCTATAGCTTAATCCACTACTAATCACTGGAGTGAGGTGACCAGACAAGCACAGCGTAAATCAGAATCAGCTGGCCGATTGCTTTAAATGTCGTCAGGTGAGCGTCAGAATTTTGGCGTTGTTTACTGGCGGTATTGGTGTTTCATCAACTTTTACCTTTAGCTGTAGTTTGACTTTCTTCGTTTAGAGTCGCCGTGGTGTTAGAGGGGGAAAGTTGGAGATTCCTCCCAATTAAAAAGCGAGAAAGGCTGCTGAGATAATCGTTCACAAGCCATCGATATCATTGCCGACGCCATTACCGAACAATCGTCCGCATAGGAGACCAGTGAAACGCCCTCTGGTGGTTGGGAGAGCTTCAACATGTTGCATAGAAGTTGAAAAGCAAGGGGGAAAGGACACCACCCTGCGGAACAGCTTGCCTTTTCTTCCTCTGTTTCGAGTTTTGGTCTCGAGTTTGCCCTGTCTAGTGCACCGGGACTTTACCCTTCGAAGTAGTTGGTTGCCGCATGTTCTGGCGATGATGCTTTTCCCATTATGCTGACTTTAAGAGGTAAAACTGTAATTGCCGTTATGTGCCGGCATTACAACCGTTGCAATCTCATGGTCGTTACACACCTCGCTATTTTTGAAATTTCGGTGCTGTTCACACTCTTTTTTTTTAAAGATAAACAAAAAAAAAATTGTCAGAAATGTGCATTTCAGCAATGGACTTAGCCTGTTTATTTGGAGTATAACACACACTAGGTTTGGTTAGTTTGAAGCGGTTCTTCTGTGGGACACAGTCAGGCTCATAGCCCACTGTGATGCTGCGTGGGAAACTTGTCCCTATATCTCCCGAAATCGGTGCGAGCTTTTCACAAATTTTATAATATCGCAGAACTGAGATCTTCTAATTCATTAAAAAAATGTCTAGCTAAAGGAGTAAACCTACGCCTGAATAGAGCAGAGCAATGGCTCAGAAGGTGCGACACCGTCTCCTTCTCATCTAGACAGCTTCTTCAGTAGTTCAAGACGCAGCTTGGCAAAACCAGTATCCAAGACTTTAGGTGAGTTTAATCCGCTACATGAAGAAGTTTGATATAACGGAATTTCAGAAGCAAACTTGTATATTTTTGATTAAGGGGTTAGATAAAAAGAAAAATTTTCCAAAAATCTGTTATCTAACACTTTTAAATGTTTATAGTAAATATTTGTAAAATTTTTGGGGAGAACGTTATTTTTGTACAAAAAAAATTAAAAAACAAAATTACAAAAAAAAGTTTTAAAAAAAAATTAAAAAATTTAAATAAATAAACAAAACATAATAGATAATACAATAAAAAAAAACCGAAAACAAAAAATAAAATAAAAAACATAACAAAAAAAAAAAAGTAACCAAAAATAAGAAAATATTAAAAAAAAAATTATAAGAAATAAATTAAAAAAAAAATAAAAAACTTAAATACGAAAACATAAAATAAAAAAAATAAAAAAAAATTACAAAAAAAAATTACAAAAAAAAATACAAAAAAAATGTAACAAAAAATAAAAAAATGAAATTAAAATTTTTGTTTTTTAAATTTAAAAGAAACTAAAAAGCAAAAATTAAAAAAGAAAAACAGAATAAATAGAAAAATAAATAAAAACAGAATAAAAATAAAATTAAAATAAAATTAAAAAAAATACAAAAAAAACGATTGACTAGGTCGGAAACCTCGAAAAACGTACTATTAGTATTTTCAGATCTTTCACAACACAAAATTAATTTTTTTTTTAATTTAAGAAACTAAAAAAAACTTAAAATAAAATACATAAGAAAAAAATCAAGAAAAAAAATTTTTTAATTTAAAAAAATAAATTTAAAATAAAAAAAATAGAAAAACAATCATTGAGTACAGGCCGGAATCCGCAAAAAACGCGCGTAATATTAACTATTAATACTAACTATTAATTTTTTCAGGTCCTTCACACTTGGGATATGTCAACCGTTTTTAATAGGGGGTAACTTCAGGTAGATATGGATTATTCATTGGAAAACAAACAAAAAAAATTAGTAGTATTTAACGTCACTATTCATGCTTAAAAAGCTTAAAATAATCAAATAAATTTTAATATGAAAAAAAAAATTCTTCAGAAAAAAGTGGAAACTTTAGTACTAACCCCATAAATCAATTCGGCATCGTATAAATGTCATTATTAAAGCTTACAGAAGCTAATATTAATGAGAAATTCTTTAGAATATCTAAAAAGTGGCGATGTGATATAACTTTTATATAACAATCACTACAAAATTGTGTGTTGTAAACAAGAGTGTATTGTAAATCAAAAAATTTTCCACTGGAAATGCAAAACTAGCGCATTTCTATAGTCAACAAAATATGAAAAATATTTATTTGAAGTCAACTAAAAAAAAAAGTAATGCAGTAATGTGGTGTTCCAATTTCATGTCTGCGACTGTAGGTCTGTGCTTAAATTTTACGCACGTCGGCTGTTAGCTTTGTTTATTGTTTTATTTACTTTTGTGGATTATTTGCTTTCAGTTTTTCTTTTATTTTTTCTGTGTTGTGGAAAGGCGCGTTTGGCATGTGGAAAATCACACAGCTACATGAAATTTTCAATGAAAACTCAATGTGACTCAGATGATGTTGGCATTAGGCACAATGCAAAAATGTGGTTGCCGTATATTTTTTGTAATTTTACGCGCACGAACACAAGCCTTTCAAGCAAATCAAAGCGATCGCGCGCATCTTCTCTGGCCATAGGCTGAATGCAAGTCTAGCAGTGAAATGCACGAATTTGAAATTGAAATTTGGAAAAGGCGAGCCAAGAATCACCGAGAGATTTGGTAACTGATAAAACACGCAAGCTAAAAAGCTCATTGTATTCCATGCACTGAGAAGTATAAGGGTGGATAGTCGAGAAGCAAAGGAGAGAAGTATAAGGGTGGATAGTCGAGAAGCAAAGGAGAGAAGTAACGGAAAGACAGAGATAGAATAGAGACCGAGACAGAGACAGAGATAGCTAGTCCTGTTAGAATTTTCCACACTCTTTGGCAAATCTAAAAATATCCTCCAGTTTGAGAACGAATATTTATCATTCTCATGACATCGGAACCCAAAATTCTTAGCCTTGCTAAAGAAATTGCAAATGAAAATGCTCAATACTATCCGCCTCCTCTAAGCAAGAAAGGTTAATCGGGTCTTCAATGATTCCAATGGTGGATTCGCATGTGCTGACCAAATGGATTCTTCTTATCTTCTTAATTGGCGCGATAACCGCTTGCGCGATTTTGGTCGAGTTTAACAAAGCGCGCCAGTCGTTTCTTTCTCATGCTAACCGCCGCACAGTGGTGCAAAACTGGAATTTACTATTCAAAACAGTCTACAGCACACATTTCTTGACCGATTTGCAATTTATTTTTTTTGAATTGCTCAGGATAAAATTGCTAACAACTCTGTCGTTGCGGATTTTTAAAATATTTTGCTAATATTGAAATATTTAAACAAATACATTTAAAAAACAAAACTTACAAACTTACAAAACTTACAAAATCTTTTAAAAATTAATTATTTTTATGAAACTTGGTATCCGGGGGTTTTCTGGGTCGCTGATTGCAAATATGATGTCAGATTGTCAAAATTCAAAATGGCGGATCCAATATGGCGGTCAAAATTTTCTTATAGTTAATTATTGTTTATGAAACTTGGTATCCGGGAGTTTTCGGGGTCGCTGATGACGAATCTGATATCATATTTGCAAAATTCAAAATGGCGGAGAAATTTTTTAAAATTTATTCGAATTTACTTTAAACTTGTAACTCGGGGGTTTTTGGGATCGTTGATTACAAATCCGATGTTAATATTCCTAAACTTGAAATGGTAAATCTGATACGGTGAAAAGTTGCAAAACTGGGTAAAGGCGATAAGAAAAGATCTCGAGTCAGTAAAGGTGAGAGGAAAAGTTCTCCAGCCAGTAAAGGCAAGAGGAAAAGATCTCCAGCCAGTAAAGGCAAGGGGAAAAGATCTCCAGCCAGCAAAGGCAAGAGGAAAAAATCTCTCCACGTTATTACTCTATAAGCTTGCTAATAATAGATCGGAAATATTATTACGTAGGAACATAAAAGAAAAACTGGTTTAGTGTTAAAAAAGCAAGAATAAAGTTATCTAGCGAAAAAAGTCAATTTAAAAATTTTCTGTATTATCGACCGACAAAATAAAGTAGTGCCAGTTTCTCATAGATGGCGTGTTAAGCATTTAACATAACTTCTCTCACATATGAGTTCAATCTTATATATTATAAGTACAATAGCTTACCTGTTGAGACATTTTACAAAGATTTTAAAATTTGGTAAGTAATGTTGTCGGTCTGATTGTTTTATGATTATTGTAAATTGTAATCTATATATTATCTTAGATTTTTGAAAACTGTGCTTTTGTTTTAAAATTATTTGACATATTATTTATATTATTTTGTAAATGTCTGAAAAGCTACAATGGACTACTTCAAAGTATCAAAGGCAGTTCTTTGTAACTTTTTAATAGAAAATAAAAGTAATGATATACAAGATTTACTTGATCATTTGGAAGTTAAATTTGTTCTGGATTCGAAACAATTAGAAATTGTAAAAAATGATTTGACTAGGTCTTTTTTCAGCACATTTAAAAAGAAATGGAAAGATTCTATGTACGTTAAAAGTAGTTTTGAAAAAAAATTAAAAAAATGGTTAGAAACTGATTTTATTGTGGATTTTACAAAAGCAAAAACAAAAACAGGTAGAAAATGTACTGACAATTTTGAAAAAGCTTCTGCATCCACAAAAAGACGAAAATTAATAATGATTGAAGAGTCTTATACAGAATCAGAAATACAAGAATCATTTTTGCGAATATTGAGAAAAAGTGGAAGAAGTAAATTAGCAACAAAAATAGTCTTTTTAATGAAGGTAGAAAATACTGAAGATCAAAATGATAACACAGATTTTATTAAATTCTCGGCAGAAGAAGCGTTAGCTTTAATCGAAGACACAAAACTTTCAAAATATCAATACGAATCAATACAATTTCAGGCTAAGAAACGAAATGCAAATATTTTTCCAACATACCATCAAATTCTTGAAGCAAAAAAGAGTTGTTACCCTTCGAACATACTCATTACGGAATTAGGTGCAAGTATTGAATTACAGTCCCTAATAAATCATACTGTACTTCGACTTCTTAAGGATTCTAGTTTATCCCTTCCACCTTTTCAAGAATTAAATAAAACTTGCAATTTAGATTTCATTTTAAAATATGGATGCGATGGTTCTTCCGATCAAAGCATATATAAGCAAAAATTCAGTGAATCAAATGCCTCAGATGAATCAATATTTGCAGAGTCAATGGTACCTTTGTGCTTAAAAACAACTGATAATTCAAAAATTGTATGGCAAAATCCTCATCCATCGTCACCAAAACGTTGCGTTCCAATTTCTTTTGAATTCGCGAAAGAAACAAAGGAAAGGACTCAGTCGAAAGTGGATGACATTAAAAATCAAATTAGAGAATTGCAACCAATAATAGTTGAAAAATCTGAAGGCACCTATATAGTTAAAGCAGACATGGCTCTAACTATGGCGGATGGTAAAGTTTGCCAAGCTTTAACAGGTACACCTTCAGCAGCAACTTGCTATATTTGTGTAGCAAAAACATCCGAAATGAACAATTTAGTCAGACTCGCAAACAAAGAAGAAAACCAATGTTTTTTTGAATTTGGCCTTTCTGTATTGCACATGTGGATAAGAATGATGGAATGCATTTTGCATGTAGCATATCGATTAGATTTTTGCCGGTGGAGTGTAAGATCTGATGATCATAAAGTGCTTCTTCGAAATACTAAACAAAAAATTTGTAAAGAGTTTAGAGAAAAAATGGGGCTTATAATAGATCAGCCAGCACATGGTTCTGGATCTTCTAATGATGGCAACACTGCGCGTACATTTTTTCAGGATATTGAGTTAACATCAGAAATAACAAAAGTAGATAAAGAGTTAATATATAGATTCAGTATAATTTTAAAAATGTTAAGTGTAAGTAGAAAAGTACCAACAGACTTTTTTAACGACTATACTTACAAAACAGCTGAGTTGTTCATAAAGCTCTATCCCTGGTACTATATGCCATCTTCTATTCATAAAGTGTTGATACATGGTGGTAAAGTAATAGAGAAATTTTTACTACCTATAGGGAAATATTCAGAAGAGGCTGCTGAAGCCAGAAATAAGGATTTCAAACGTTTCAGGGAGTTCAATACTCGTAAAATGTTACGAACCATAACAAATGAAGACTTAATACATAAACTTTTAGTTTCTTCAGACCTTTACATAGCCTCATTAAGAAAAGAATGGAGAAGCAATTCTGCAGCAAATGATCCCGAAATAGAAGAACTTATACAGCAATTTGAATCAAAGAGAATGTAAAACTTTGTCTTTAAAATCTACTAGACTATTAGACTATTACTAGACCTCTTGCCTTTACTGGCTAGAGATCTTCTCCCCTTGCCTTTACTGGCTGGAGATTTCTTCCTCTTGCCTTTATTGGCTGGAGATCTCTTCCTCTTGCCTTTACTGGCTGGAGATCTTTGTCTCTCGCCTTTACTGGCTGGAGATCTCTTCCTCTTGTCTTTACTAGCTGGAGAACTTTTCCTCTCACCTTTACTGACTCGAGAACTTTTCCTCTCACCTTTACTGACTCGAGATCTTTTCTTCTCGCCTTTATCCTGTTTTGCAACTTTTCACCGTATCAGATTTACCATTTCAAGTTTAGGAATATGAACATCGGATTTGTAATCAGCGTTCCCAAAAACCCCCGAGTTACAAGTTTTAAGTAAATTCGAAAAAATTTTAAAAAATTTCTCCGCCATATTGGATCCGCCATTTTGAATTTTGCAAATATGATATCAGATTCGTCATCAGCGACCCCGAAAACCCCCGGATACCAAGTTTCATAAACAATAATTAACTATAAGAAATTTTGACCGCCATATTGGATCCGCCATTTTGAATTTTGACAATCTGACATCATATTTGCAATCAGCGACCCAGAAAACCCCCGGATACCAAGTTTCATAAAAATAATTAATTTTTAAAAGATTTTGTAAGTTTTGTAAGTTTGTAAGTTTTGTTTTTTAAATGTATTTGTTTAAATATTTCAATATTAGCAAAATATTTTAAAAATCCGCAACGACAGAGTTGTTAGCAATTTTATCCTGAGCAATTCAAAAAAAATAAATTACAAATCGGTCAAGAAATGTGTGCTGTAGACTGTTTTGAATAGTAAATTCCAGTTTTGCACCACTGTGCGCCGCCAGTTGGACACACCAAGTGAAACCAAGTCCTTCTCCACCTGATCTTTCCAACGCAGAGAAAGTCTTCCTCTTCCTCTGCTACCCCCATCTGGTACCGCATCGGAGCGTTTCTATCTAACGTAGCCGCTGGATCTTTATTCATCGCTTCATCGGCTGTTGTCATGGTCCTCGCTTCTGTGCCATACGTTAGAAATGGATTGTGCCCTGTAATAATACCGACCATCAACCGAACGTCTTTTCTTTCAAGTGTTAATAAAGGGTTGTTAAATTTCAAGGACCGATGTTGAATGTGAACCACACGTAAAGGTCAAGTTTTTTTCTGCATTTCATTAGACATTTTTCAATGTCAGACTAACTCAATTTGAACCATGGAAAGATACACAATCGAGCAACGCGTTAAAGTTATTCAGGCTTATTATGAAAACGGGCGTTCAAATCAAAATGCATATCGCGCACTTCGTGAAGAAAATCATTTTCAGTGATGAGGCACACTTTCACCTCAGTGGATTCGACAATAAGTAGAATAATAATCCAAAAGTGATTGCCAAAAAACCAATGCACCCACAAAGAGTGACTGTTTGGTGCGGTTGATGGGCCGGCGGCATCATTGGGCCGTATTTTTTCCAAAATGAGGCCGGTTAGGCAGTTGCTGTGAAGAGTGTTCACTGCTATCATGAGATGATAACGAACTTTTTATGGCCCGAATTGGAAGATATGTGATTTCAACAGGACGGTGCCACTTGTCACACAGCTAACGAAACAATGGCTCTTTTGCGCGAAAAATTTGATGGCCGAATAATCTCACGGCGTGGCGATGTCAATTGACCGCCAAGATCATGTGATTTGACACCGTTGGACTTCTTTCTTTGGGGTTATTTGAAAGAAAAGGTGTACGTCGATAAGCAATAATTCAGCAATAATTCAAGAGCTAAAGGATGAGATGATTCGGCACATCAACGGCATCGAACCTCAATTATGCCTCAGCGTCATCAAAAATTTGGACCATCGGATGGAGGTGTGCCGCCGAGGCCGCGGCGACCATTTGGCAGATATTTTGTTCCTTACGTAATTGAGCCATACCAATATTATCATAATAAAGAGAAATAGCAATAATTTTCTAAAAAAAATTGTATTTTATTCAAAATCAACACCGGCCCTTGAAACTTAACCACCGTTTATATTGAACTTCTATAATACCATATAACCGAGTAGGCCCAATTTATTTTATTGAAGGCATTATGAATCAAGGGGCATTACCTCCGAGTTTACTTCCGTCATGAAAAAGCTCCTCATAAAAAACCATTTACCATTTGGAGTCGGCTTAAAGCTGTAGACCCTTCCATTTGTGGAACAACATCAAGACGCACGCCACTAATAGGAGGAGCAGCTCGACCAAGCACCCAGAAAGGGTGTACGTGCCAATTACAATATATATAATATATATGTATATATAAGTGAAATATATTAATTTAATTTTTGTAAATTTATGAATAAATATGAATTCCAAAAAAAATAAAACTACATCAACAGTTTTTTTCAATTATTGTGTACTTTCTGAGAAATAAGGAAATATGCTGATGTACGAGTATGCAGACGTAATTCCTTTAGAGTACCTCTAAATCTCGTTGTTTATTTTCGTAATTACTTAATTTTTTTCTGAGCCTTTCAACTACAATTAGCTTTTGGCCTCATTAATGTCTCTGATATGTTCCCTTACTCTTTTCGCATCTAAAAAACAAAAACGCCACACCTTTAAACCCATAAAACTGCTATAATTTACACAAAAAGCTACCTGCACCAGCACCAGCACCAGTAGCAAAGGGCCAAAGTCAGTAGCAGGACGAGAAGCCTTGTCGGTAGATTGACGGCGTCGACCTTAATGTCGGCATGTCACGTAAACACATCGAATGTTTGCATAACTTCCGCATATGAAGACACACACACACACACGTACATATTCTTGTATTAGGCTCATTCCTTATTGATCCACTGTGCTGCGGCGTCAACTCGGCGCGCCGTACAGTCAAAGCTACCAAAGTTCAGGCAAAACATTTTTAAACGCCTGGTAATGGGCGGCAGGTGCGTTTGCTTCCACAGCCACGCAATAAATACCGTTCACAACTACAATGGTTTGATATGAAACTTACATTTTTTGTTAGAGTTTTGGACATGGTTTCACGCGCCACCGGGCGAGGGTGCATAACAAATCACGTGACATAAGTTTACCCTCTGCGTTGGCAAATGTTGCCACAACAACGGCCAGGGCTGAAAAAATGATGTGGCAACAGGTAACATTTCGTGGCGCATTGGCGTTTGAAATACAAAAACAAACAACAAACAAAAACCGAAAGCATTTCATTAGAAATGTGTGGCAACATTTTCTCTATCAAAGTGAGAATTCTTGGGAGTGTTCAAAAAGGGCCCATAGGCTGTTTAAGGCACATCTAACGAGCCTTCAGCGAGTCGTAAAAGGGTATTTGTACACACAGTTGGCCGCGAAATAATAGGCGTGTCGGCATGAAACATATGCAATGAAAAATTTTCAATGAAATAAAAAGTTTTTTGGCGCAAATAAATCGCAGTTGCATTTCCCTTTCCACAGTCAGATATTTCAATCAAATGTAAAGAAAAATTAAAATTTCATTTAAAGTAAAACAAATTAAAAATTAGTTGCACATAAAAATTAGAGTCATTTATATAATACAAGATTATTTTTAACTGTTAGCATAAAATGCCTTCAAGGCATTATAAAACGGGGAGAAAAAAACACGTATACAGTCCGGTTCACTCGAGTAGATGCAATAATTTGTATGGAATGAAATGTTTATTAAAGCAACTGTATTTGGTCTAGTACGAGGGGTGCCTTTTATATGTCGGGATTAGAGAACAAAAACAAATTTTAATCATCGAAAATCACTTTGTTGTTTTTCAAAATATTCTCCATGAAGATCTATACACTTTTGCATGCGTTTGAACCAATTGTCGAAGCACTTTTGCCACTCTGAATGAGGTACCTCCAAAACATGCATTCTGAATGCCGCAACCGCTTCTTCAGGTGTCGAAAAACTTTGACCTCTCAGTTTGTTTTTTACGTACGGGAATAAAAAGAAGTCACTCGGTGCCGAGTCAGGACTATACGGCGGATGACCCATTAATTCGATGTTGTTTTGGGTGCTCAAAAATGCAGTTGTTTGAGCCGATGTGTGAGAGCTCGCATTGTCCTGGTGAAGAGTGATCCGTCTTTGGCGATTGGTTTTCCTAATTTCTTCGAAGACAACTGGCAAACAAATGGTTGTGTACCACTCAGAATTTACTGTTCTGCGTTGTTCTAGTGGTACGGTTGCGACATGTCCAGTTTTTCCGAAAAAATAGGCGACCATTTGCTTGGAAGTGCTTCGTGCGCGAACAACTTTTGTTGGATTTGGCTCATCTTGAAACACCCATACAGTCGACTGCTGTTTACTTTCGGGCTCATACGCGTAAATCTATGATTCATCACCTGTCGCGATGTCATAGACGTGTTTCGAAGCCCCGCGATCGTATTTTTTGAGCATTTCCTTCGACCAATCGACACGAGCCTGTTTTTGAGCGATTGACAAATTGTGTGGGATCCAACGCGAACAAATGTTTTTGACAGTCAAATGTTTATGCAATATTGAATGTATGCTGGTCCCACTAACGCCTAAGATTGTCTCAATCTCACGATAGGTCACATGACGATCTTGCAATATCAGTTCGCGCACAGCATCAATGGTTTTCGGAACAACAACTGATTTTGGACGACCTTCACGAAATTCGTCTTGGAGTGAACTACGACCACGATTGAATTCACCATACCATCGATAAACACTGGTCCTTGATGGAGCTTCATCGCCAAAAAATGAATTAAGTTCATCCATGCAATGTTGCTGAGTTAATCCACGTCGAAAGTTGTAAAAAATAATCGCACGAAAATGCTCCCGATTTAATTCCACTTTTGGACCCAGATGAATCTTT
This sequence comes from Anastrepha obliqua, assembly GCF_027943255.1. Lineage (NCBI taxonomy): Eukaryota > Metazoa > Arthropoda > Insecta > Diptera > Tephritidae > Anastrepha > Anastrepha obliqua. Next base: position 22,837,623 of record NC_072893.1, on the reverse strand, counting down.
TAAGTTACTGTAAACAACACAAATAGCGCTAGTATTTCAAAACGTTCTGAGTACGTAAAAGCCAAAAAATGTCAAACTTTGCGATACAGCTGTCAGTTGCCAGGTTGCAACACCAGGGTTGCCAAATCCCGACATATAAAAGGCACCCCTCGTAATCCAAGGGTTTCGATAGTTCAAGTGAAGACTGTGCTTTTCTCGAAAATAAACATGCATCAAAATATTTTTCCACCTAACGGTATTTTGCAGCAGTAAAACTTCAGTAGTTGGACTACTGCGCTTGATTTATTGGTTCACTTGAAAAGAGGCACTAATTAAGAAAAAATAATAGCAAATAAAGGACATTTTTTTACAGTTATTATTTAAAGCTTAATAGTTTGTGCTCCCACCCTGTTTATAAATTACTTCGTAGATACGTTGACGTTGAAAAGCTCCTCATAAAAAATCTTCAATAATGTTGAGATCTGAGGAATTCGGTGGTCATGCTAAAGCTTCAACGTGTTGGGACGCAATCCAAGTTTTGAGCGCACTTGAAGTGTGTTGAAATATCCACTTAATAGGTCCAAATGTTTCGCAAATCTCGGGAAAAGATGATTCCAACAGAGCTTCATAGCTGTTTCCCCGTCATTTTGTAGTCTGCAATTTTCAATTTTTCAATTCGAACGCGCCATAGTACGACAATGCTCCCCATACCATAACACCACCTTCACGGCTGTGATGCCGACTCAGGTATCTTTCCTCCTTGCATCCATCCGACCCATCCAGATTGAACTTCTTTTCGTCACTAAATACTAATTTTTTCCATTCACCGGGATCGTTATTTGTAATAAAACTCCAAGCCATGTGGTCCTTTGCAAAATCGAGGCGGCGATCTTTCATTCAAAAGTGTTTTTTTTTTTTGTAATTTTTTGTGCTTCAGATGTGAGGCTTTTGAAATAGCCCTCGAATAGTGGATTTAATGGCTGCAACATTTGCCATTTCTTAAATTTTTTCTGTTGAAAGGGTAGAATTTGAATTAAAGCCATGGCAGTTGTGCCTTTGTAGTTTGAGCCATAGGAGGCACCTTGTTTAACGTAAAGATCCACAACATTTGGACCTCGACCAATCTTTTTGGCATTTTGACGATTTGAAAGTCCCCCTGCGTCGTCTGTCCAGGCTAAAAGCGATTTATTGCTTCCTACGTGAAACACCAGCTACAATTTTTTCTATGGCGAAATAAACTGCCATCACCCGACCACTTCTGCTGCTTTGTAGGTAGATTAACACCTTCTGGGCTTCATCGCATCGACTCTTACTTGGCTTCTGGGTCCCACTTGAAGAACCAATCGCCTTTTACCATTTTTTGAAGTTACTGCACTATAAATTTTCAAATTTTTGAAGAAAAAGTTTAAAATTTTTGAAGAAAATTTTTGGCGAATGCCGTTAAAATTTAAGACATTCACCGAAGAGTGTATCAGTAAGAATTTGAGTTAGTCAAATATTAAAAAAAATAATATTATATTAAATGCCATTTTCCTTTGAAAACAACATCTTTTACGCCGCTTACTAATTTTGAATCCACCGCCAAGTTGTCTTTCCTCATTCATTTTAAATCCGTACACATTGTAGGCTAAGCAGATTTCACCTGACCTCAATAAGCAGTCAAAAGTGAAACCAGAAGACAAATTCAAATCAGTGAATTTTATTATATAGAAACACTTAAAGTTTTCTAAAAGCCGCCGCCACGCACCGCAAACCATGAAACATGAAAATTGCAGCCGTTGCCTCAACAATAAGAAACCCCGAAAATAATCACCATCAGCTACAAATAATAATCACAGTAATCAAATGACAGTCTCCAACGCATTTCACTAATTTGCCGACTGTAATTTAGCCAACAAATAACAGCTAAACGGTAACCAAACGCCGATGGCTAATTGAAAATAGCCGATGAAAATATCTGCAACTGCTGGCGGCTGAATGGTGATTACCATTTAAGAGCCCCCAACTATTAGTACGAGTGCATGTGTATGTGTGCATGCATACATATAGACATACACCCATACATATGTACAAGTGTAACTGCATATGCAGAGTTGTGTGCGCGCTCGAACTCACCTGAATTCTTGTGTTGCTTGGAAGCTTTCATCGTCTGTGATTGAGAAGACACAGAGGAAACCCTCACCACTGCGAAAATAATTATCTCTGATGGCAGCGTAGTCCTCCTGTCCGGCAGTATCCAGTATATCTATTTGTACTTCTTCGCCATCTAAAACGACCTGGAAATTATTAAAAAAAGAAAAAATTGTTAAAAAACCAACTATTCAGTATGCAAATTTGTGAGAATTTTGATGCTTTTAGTTTAATTTCAAACCTTTTTCCTATAACTATCTGCTTTGGTTGGTTCGTAGTCCTCCACGAATTCGTCGTACATGAATTGTAGTGTTAGTGCCGATTTGCCAACGCCACCACTGCCCACCATTATCACTTTGTGGAGCGCGGGACCGACTGTCGGTTTTTTACTCATTTTGTTTGAGTGCTGTTGTTGTTGTTGGTGCTACGATAGCTGGTTGCTTTTATGTTGAACTTCCTGTGGCTTTGCGCTGCTTTACTTGCGTTTCTGCCACTTTTTTATGTTTTTGTTTTTTTTTTTTCCTTTTAATTAATAGCCAGGAAAATCTGTATTAATAGCCTTTGTCTGCCACTGTGCGCCTGCAAATAAAAATGCGCAAAATGCGAAATGTTTAGAAAACCGCATAACACAAAATAGGCATAAGGAAAGTGAAAATAGCATTGGCATATTTCGCAGCTAAAACTTATAAACCTAAAACTTGTTCATAAAAATCCACATTTTTCGCTTTATGATTGAAATTTTCGCACTTTCTGCCGCACATCGTAGCTGCTGGCTGGACAAGGAAGTGCCACAGCAACAGCGGTCGCAGCAGCTGCTCAGCTGTACTGTCACCATTTCAGGTGATTTGTGTAAGCAATCTGGTAGCTGACAACCAGCTGGGCAGGAAATTGTAAAAACTGCATGCCAGCGTGCGACATGGATATCCTCGCTTTTAAGATATTTTGCTCACATTAGTTGCTGGTCGGTCATTCAGCACCTGGTTTACATTTCGTTTGGTTGCATGGTGGGAACTATTTTAGTAAGAAACAAAAATGTTATGAAATATTCCAAACGTTGATAGGGCGTTTCGAGGTTGTCATGCTGTTTTGACGATGTCTGCCAATCGGTTGTTTATTATTCAGTCACTGGGGTGCCAAATCACAGTGAGAAGTAGAACAGCTCATCAGCATGGGCAGATGATAAAATGTTACTATGAAAAATTTGGGGGCAAGGTTACTAAGATTGTGCAATTTGACTACTTCTTGTAGGATTTTTTAAAATTGCAGATCTATGTCAGTAAGCCGAAAGCGACCGAAGCCCTCAAAGTCAACATAACTCAAGCCGTTGCCCAGTCGGCGAATTGCAGCTGTCAGTGCAACTTGTACTTCTGATTTAAGATCGAAATCCTCATCTATCTTGGATCCGTCTATGATGCAATATACGTATGTGTATTGAAGTGAATCCAGAATGTCTGTTCGAGGTTTGTCCTTAAGAGAAGTGTCGCCAGATAATCACAGTTGCAGTTCGTTCGATTTTACACTTAGTTGAAAATTTAGTGCTAGTGGCACAAAATTATTACAAACTCCTAAATTTTTCTTCAAAATTTCAATCTTTTTAAACAAAAATTAACTAGAATTTTAAGTCACTTCAAATAAATAAATAAATACATTCAAAGGATCTAGGTAAACAATTTTTTTGAATTTGTATAGTTTTTTTTATAAAATTTTAAATAAATAAATTCAAAGGATAAAATTTAGGTGAACATTTTTTGGCCACGGGTACATCGGAGGCAATCGAAGAAACTTCTGAGGCTAACGAAAGGCCTCTTCTTTTCGCCAAGCATAAAAATAGCGAGCAGGCAAGTTGCGAATAGAAGAGGCCTGAAATCGCAGAGTGGAGATCCTTACGGTGCATGGTCTGTCAGGTGTCCGTGTGGCGAGACGTGGGATTGCCTCAAGTCCTTTCTACAGAAGCTGTTTAGAAAACGAACGCTGCTCCGCAGCTGTCCTACTCACGTCGGGCTAAGCTTCAGATATCTGAGTTCTTACTTTTTTGTTATACCTGCGGATATATTGTTACAGGTTTAAAAAGTTAACGTAATTAAGCACCGTTTGGTCGTCGTCCTCCTTCTTCCTTCACCCCTTTCGGTTTTTGTTTTTCACCCCTCTCTTTTTCCTCTGTATGGCATCACAATGGACGAATTTGATTCTTTGGGTGAGTGAACCCTCAATGAACCCTCATTGGGCAGCCATTTATCCTAACCTAACCTACTTTAATGGAGTAGGTATACGTAAGTTCGCGTAAGTGGCGGCCGCCGTAGCCGAATGGGTTGGTGCGTGACTATCATTCACAATTCACAGAGAGAACGTCGGTTCGAATCTCGGTGAAACACCAAAATTAAGAAAAACATTTCCTCATAAAAATATCTGCCGTTCAAAGTCGGCTTGAAACTTCCATTTGTGGAACAACATCAAGAGGCACACCACACCAAGTCATAGCCGATCTGAAAAATCGACGAGTTAGGAGCTGAAAGTCTATTGCTATGAACCGTGCATATCGGAAGAGGATTGCGAACGAAGCTAAAGCTCACCCTGTGCTGTAATCGCTACTTGATGATGACCGACTTCAACAAAATTTCATTTTTAAAATTTGTACCACCCTGTACTCACGCCACAAATATACCTGAAAAAGTGTAAACAGTCGATTTGGGGCAAATATATACAAATAAAACGAAAGTGGATATGCTGTTATTAAATAACGGCAGAAAAATTGTTATAATAAACCTAACTATCATACATATCGTGCATACATACATACATACCAGTATATAAGTATGTTTGCAGTCCAAATTGGGGATGACATCTGGTAGTGGTTAGGTGTGCACAGATACATATGTAAGATATGATTACGTGGACTTCTGCTTCACTTTGAGGCTTGGCCGGCTTGAATATAGAGCAACGTTGCACTTTGAATTGCCTTCGATTAGAAAAACAAAAAACAAAAACGGGTTGAATGACCACCAAATCGATACAGAGGAGTGGCCCATACATACCCACACACACACATACGTATATATACATAAATGTGTACGAACGGATTTCCAATAATTTGTAATTATTTCAGCTATAGCTCGCGCTGCTTTTCGAAATAGTTTTCACTCAAAAAAGAGCAGCTGCAAACAGACTCCTGCAATAAACACATACCCATACACCCATATACACACACAATTTAAGTATTAAGTAAACAAAAGCATCATCACAATAGTCTCAGCTATTAATCCAACAATGTTTGTTGTTGTTGTTCAAGTTGGCACGAGCACACGCAAACGCCACATGTGGCCGGCCGGCTAACTAGCCAACGTAGCCAATGGACCAGACTGGATTTGACGCAGCGCAGCAAATATACAAGAAAGAGTATTCGTATGTGAGTTAGTGTGTGTGTATGCAATGTAAGTAAAAGCTAAAATGAAATGAAAATGTGCACATGCAGGAGTAGTAAAAGTTATGCTTCAGATTTATAGCGTTTTTATGGAGCACCAACTATCGAACGCTGAGACGCAGAGCTGGTGTCATCGCTTGTTTTTATTAGGAAAAGCTAAAAATAGCTTGATTGCTTTCGTTAGTAATTTGCAACTACTGTGCCGAGTGGAATGACGTAGATGGCTAAGTATGCACGAGCGCACAATTGGCCTCGCAAGCGCAAATCGAATTTGGATTAATTTCTCTGAATGTTGCAGTCTAGGCGGTGTATGTGCTCAAGTTGCAATAGCTTTTGGAAATTAAGAGAATAAAAAAAAGAATTTGGAAATATTCAAAAAGAATCATTCAATATTATTATGAATCTAAATTAGCTGGCAATTTGCTCAGTGATTTTTGAATTACCTTCCAGTCCCTGCGCTGATGATCTAAAGCTGCCGACCCAACAACAGATCATCACATATTTTTAAGTCTCATAAATGGATAGCCTAGAGGGAAATATTCTAGGGAGATATTCTGAGGGTTGACCATATAGTATTTTTTTTTGTTTTGAATCCTGCGTTACCTTGAAAGTGTCAGTTTTTTCCCGCTGGAAATATTGACAGTAAGTCGAAATGAACCTTTTTGCCAAATAAGCAGGTAAACTTGGCCAGAATGGAAACACGCCCGCACAATATCGCTACTGAATCTTATAATACACGATATGAGAACTACGATAGGGGTGCAATGATACAAATAGGAAGGCTTGCAATTAGATTGGAGGTACCACGAAATGACTCTTTTTTTAATGCTTTTATTTAGTTTTTTTTTTTTTTGCTTAAATTTTATTTTTATTTTTTTTTATGTTTTTTTTTTAATTTGTTTTTAATTATTTTTTTAATTTCTTTTTTTTTATTTTTTTAAACTTTTTTTAATTTTTTTATTTTTTTGTTATATTTATTTCTTTTATATATCTAATATACTATATCTTTTTTTTTTGTTTATTTATTTTTTATTCTTATTTTTTTTTAGGTGTTTTATTTATCTTTTATTAATTTTTTTATTTTTCTTTTTTTGTTTTGTTTTATTTTTCTTTTTTAATTACTTTTTAATTTTAATTTTTTTTATTATTATTTTTTATTATTTTTTTATTTTTTATTTTTGGTTGGGCTGGTTGGTTGGTTTTATTATTATTTTTTCAGTTTATATTCTTAATATTTATTTAATTTTTATTCTTATTTTTAAACTTTTTTTTTAATTTTTCGTTTTTTTTTAATTTTTCTTTTTTTTTAATTTTTCCTTTTCTTTAATTTTTCTTTTTTTTTTAATTTTTCTTTTTTTTAATTCTTTTATTTTTCTTGTTTAATTACTTTTTTAATTTTAATTTTTTTTTTGTATTTTGTTTTTTCTTTGTTTTTATTATTATTTTTTATTTATTTGTTTAGTTATTTTTTTTATTTATTTATTTTTTATTTATTTTTTTTTATTTTTTTTTTTTATTATCTTTTTTATTATTTTTTTTATTATTTTTTTTTTATTATTTTTTTTATTATTTTTTTTATTATTTTTTTTATTATTTTTTTTATTATTTTTTTTATTATTTTTTTTATAATTTTTTTTGTTTGTTTATGTTTTTTTTTAATTTTTTAATTTTAATTTTTTTTATTTATTTATTTTCATTTTTCTTTTTTTTTATATATCTTTTTTCGAAGCTGTCAAGCCATTGAAATAAAGGAATTCGTGGAACCTCCTGTCTACATGCATTGCTCTATACAGAAGAAGGCTTACCACGTTCTTCTTATTTGCCTTTCTTGACAGCATTAAAAAGATCTCTCAAAAAGGGTTGCCGAAATTAACAAAATCCATTAAATCTACAGGTTGGTTCAAAGAAGACTAAGGAGCATAAAGGACGAGCTGCAGTGGTATCACAATGCGACTATTCTAAGTGTCGGATGACAGGCACGCAACCTAACCTAACCTAACTCAACCTAATCTAAGTCCAAATGGCAGTAAGAAGAAATAAATCGCTATACGTTTTAACAACGTTGGGAAATATTGTAAACTTATTTTCAAAATCAACGTTGTGTAGGGTCAAAGAGTGAGTTTTTTTTTAAAGAAGTCAGCACCATCTTTCCTCTCAAAGCTTATTTTTATCTCTACGGCTATGTTAACAAGAAAAACTATCCCATCTCCGGGTCGGGAAAACCGCATGTGATCGTAAGCCTTGAAAACCAACGGAGAATCGATTTTGTGCCCAAGTGCTACTTTGGACTAAGTAGGCAAATGAGTAGTAAAGTCCTCTCTCAACGTACAAAACTAACACTCTACAAGACTCTCATCATTCCCATCCTATCGTATGGCGCAGAAGCGTGGACGATGACAACATCCGATGAGGCATCGCTTGAAGTGTTTGAGAGAAAGATTCTGCGGAAGATTGGAATTTTGCACGTTGGCGAAAGCGAATATCGTAGGCGATGGAATAATGACATAGACATAGCCCAGCGAATAAAGATCCAGCGGCTACGTTGGCTGGGTCATGTCGTTCGAATGGATACAAACGCTCCGATGCGGTACCAGATGGGGGTAGCAGAGGAAGAGGAAGACCTTCTCTGCATTGGAAAGATCAGGTGAAGAAGAACTTGACTTCACTTGGTGTGTCCACTTGGCGCCGGTTAGCACAAGAAAGAAACTACTGGCGCGCTTTGTTAAACTAGGCCAAAATCGTGTAAGCGGTTATCGGGCAAATCAAGAATAAGATCAAGAAGAACTACTATGTACTTTACAATCCACCCTTGGCAGCGTTGAAGGGCAGTTGGAGTTTTGCATGATTTTGAAGAAAAAGTCTACTCTCGGTGAATGGGGAATTGAAAGAGCTTCTTATTCAAGCGAAAATATGCTCGAAAACTTTTTGTATTGGAAATTATAGATTTTCATTTTGCATTCCTCGTCTACAAAAACAAACTACATATATTAAAAATCTGTCTACAATATAAAGCCGCCTACGAATTCGTATCGAAAACCGCAAGCAGTAAAAAATTGTAATTAATAAAATTATTGTAAACAAACAATTTTCAACATTTAAGCTCGCAAACAGATACACGAAAACACCTGTAAACATCTTTCATGAATACATCAACTTGAAAAAAACCGCAGAATTTCCAACAAGAAAACGTGTACGTGAAGAAAACTGGCTATAAATACAGTAGCAAATAATAAACAATAATGAAAATGAGAAAAAAAATTGTTTAATGATCCAAGTTAATTTTCAATGCCAAGTACACTAGTGGAGAATAAAAAATTACCGATTCTAGCCACTTAAAAGGTGGCTTCCATCGAAACACGAACTTTATGCGCTTACAAATTTGCAGGCAAAGTAACAGCGAATTAATCTACACCAAAAATTGGATCCAGGACAAAACATACGAACAGCTACTGGATCGGACAGTGTACAGACAGACAATCAACGACATTCATCGGGAGACCCTTACCACCTTCTTAAGCTCCCGACCCGCGAATGCCGTCATCGGAGTCCAACCACCACTCATCGCAGACGAAGAACTCCAACTTCCCCGAGAGTCCCGCGTAACCTTGGCACAACTACGTTCTGGATACTGTAGCAGATTAAACTCCTACTTATCCAGAATCGACCACGACATGCTAAACATATGTCCGGCATGTGAAGGCACCCCGCACAGCACTAACCACCTTTTCACAAGCCCCATCAAACCCACTTATCTAACACTCCTCTCGCTCTAGACCCAACCTGTCGAAACAGCAAGTTTTTTGGGCCTATAGTTAGATGAGCTAGACGAAGACGACCAATGATTACACTACACTCACAGGGCAAATTTACTTCTACAACAACAACAATAACAACAACAATTGACTAAATTCTTGAGGTTGGATTGGGTAAGCGATCATTCGTAATTGACAACAACAACCAATAAATTTTATTCAAACAGAATAAGGGCAGCGCCGTCACCGCCACTATAAAAAGTGATTAAAAGGTGACCAGAGTTAGCAATGGTAGCTTTTCGAAATGTTTCAGCAGCTTTCAAAATTACCATTTAATCCAAACAATAAAATATTCAATATGGTTTGCCACGCGCTTCACGCTAACCGAAGTTATGGGGAAAAAAATTACCTATCAAAAACTCATCTTCTCGGAAGCGACCCATTTTCAGCGTAGCGTTTATGTACAGAAAAAAAATGCAATATGCGAGCGCAAAATCTACGAGTGTTCCACCAAGAATGAATGCACCCACAGAGATTGCCCTTATTTCCTCCAAAATTAGCTAGAAGAAGACGTCCATCCATCGTCCACGGTTCTCGGTATAAAGCGATGTTAACCGATTTTCTCTGGCCAGAGCTAAACAACATCGATATATCGGAGGTCTGGTTCCAATGGGACGGCGTTAGATGACATGCAAGCAACGCAATACTCGAAGTTATGAAGAAGAAATTTGACAGCTGGGCCTTCAAACGGCGAGCGTTCATCAAAAGGCCGCCGTAATCTAGCGACTGGACGACAACCCTCCATTGTTTTTTCTCGAGCTGAGGCAAGTTCTTTGTCTACGCTAACTGCGCCAACCACTTTAGACGAACTCGAGGCCAACATTCGTTGTAAAGCTGCCGAAATAACGCGGCACATATTGGAACGAGCCATCGAACGAGCCAGGAATAATACCTGTTAAAATCATCAATCTGGTAAAAGAACTGTACACAGTCGAGTTAGGCATGAAAACATGTTGAGCAGTGCACACAGAAGTTTTCGTAGTACGAAACCGTCATTTAGAGTTAACCGATCGCACTTATAAAGGGCGGTTAAGTTTCAAGGACCGGTGTTGATTTTCAATAAAATACAATTTTTTTAGGAAATTATTATCATTTCTCTTTATTATGTTAATATTGGTATGGCTCAATTACGTATAAAACAAAATATCGGACAAATAACCGCCGCGGCCACGGCGGCACACCTCCATTCGGTGGTGCAAATATTCGATGACGCTGAGGCATAATTGAGGTTTTATGCCGTTAATGTGCCGAATTATCTCAACCTTTAGCTCTTGAATTGTTGCTGGCTTATCGACGTACACTTTTTCTTTCAAATAACCTTAAACAAAGAAGTCCAACGGTGTCGTTGACGTTTAGGTGTGGTTCACATTCAACATCGGCCCTTGAAATTTAATCACCCTTTACAACACGAGACTTATCTGAGACTAAAACCACCTATTGGAAAAATAATGGACTTATTTTTACCATACAAAATACTTCACTTCGAAAGGTAGGTGCATCAGTGAAGGATCAACCCTGGCGTTGCTAGATGATCCCACCATGCAGAGTAAATTTGATTCTCAATACATTCCCCTTTTTTTTAAACCACATACGCGTCCTTCAAATAGCTTTGCGAAGATCGCAGCGATCTAAACCAAATCACATTCTAGCCAAAGTAATTCATATGAGATTAAATGCTTTTCATTGATCAGCGCTTTCGTATTTGTATTTTGAAATCCCCAAGTTGAGATATCAAATACAAGTTTCACCTTAAAGCTGCTTCTCCTACTTTTTCTAGACCAATTACGTAAACCGCATGCGAGTTGACAATGCTTCGCTCCAAAAAAACATCACGAATACCAAATACGGATTTTGCGGTTACTCAGTTACTGTGTACATACATACATACATACATACATACATACATACATACATACAAACATACATATATAAATATGACATACAAAAGATTTGTTTAGTAAAGCAAGCAAAAAACCAAAACTATGAAATGAGAGATGCCTTCAACGCGTACACACATCTCTAAAAGTGCCGAATAACAAAAAAGGTAAACGATTAGGTAAGAACAGACGGCCTGCAATTGCGTGTATTAAAATACATTATTGGCAATGGATTGGCGGCAACGACACGGATCGTGAAAAATATGCAAAACACAATGAGTTGTATTTAGCACAAGTACAACGGATGGAAAAAAGTAAGAATGAGAATACTTCAAGATAATAGTAGATAATTACAACTTTATAGGAAAAGTATGACACATACATACGTATGTATATATACATGTCAGTAAAATTGAGTTCTCAGGCGTTTTTCACTTTGCCCTGTAAACACAGTTTTGAAGGTTTTGAAAAAATCTGATTTCTCAATTTGATATGAAGAAGATTAAAACTAATGCACTCCCATGATGCTCAACTAAAAATGAGGTTAATATTCTGCATTTGACGTTCATTTGAAAAATAAAAATAAAAAAATATGGCAGCAATAAAATTTTAGTTCCACATGATGAATTTGTTGTTCAGTAGACATAGTAAATAAGCTTTAAACACCGTTTGAGTATTACAAATTTTCTGAAATGGAGAAAAAATCCCCTTTTATTTATCTGTGATTCTCCGAGCAATACAAATGCTGCTGCAGTGTTACTTGTACTTGTATAAGTTATGAGGACTGAGGAGTTCTGTCAGAAAAAATTTGGGACAAATTTGTCACGTGAGGATAAAATCTTCACAAAAAAACAGAAGGAAACAAAAAACGAACAGAAGAAAAGAAGAAAAAAACAACAGAAGACAAGAAAACAAAAACAACAGAAAAAAAGAAAAAAAAAGAAAAAAACCGAAAGAAAAAAAACAAAAAGAAAAGCAAAGAACAAAAACAAAAATATGTATAAACAGAGCCGAAAAACAAAAACAACAAAACAAAAAAAAAACAAGTTTAGCAAAATAAGTAGCAAAAAAGCCAAACTAAATACCAAAAACACAAACAAAGACAAAAAACAAAAAACAAAAAAGTATAAATGCACAAAAAACAACAAAAATTTAACAAAAAAAAAACCAACAATTAAATAAACGTAAGCAGACCAATAAAACACAAAAACAAACCAAAATTCACGAAAAATAAATAACAAAAACAGCAAAAACCAAATAATTAAAAGAACAAAAATCAACAACAAAAAATGCAAAAAAAAAGTAAAAAACACAAAGACAAAAAAAACAACCATAAATTAACGACGGAAAAAGAACCAAAAACTAAAATGAAAATAAAAAGCAAACAGAAAACAACAACAAAAATTTACCAAAAGTAAATAACAAAACAAAAAATAAATATATAGCGAAAAAAATGCATAAAAGAGAAAAAACAACAAAAATATTGAAAAAACAAATAAATAAAAGAACAAAAATAAACAACAAAAAATAAAAACAAAAATAAATAGTAAAAGACAAAAAAGGACAAAACCATAAATTAACAAAAAACAACTAAAAAAGAACCAAAAAATTCAATGAAAATAAAAAGAAAAAAAAACCAAAATAAATAGCAAAAAACCAAATATAAATAGCAAGAAAAACACACACAAAACCACAAAAAAAGAAGAAAAAACGCAAAACCAAAAACAAAAAAGAACGAAAAATAAAATTAAAATAAACAGATCAAAACAACAACAAAAATTCAAAAACAAAAGCCAACAATAAATAAAAATAGAAAAATAAATAGCAAAAAAATACATAAAAAGCAAAAATATTCAAAAAAGAAACACATAATAGAACAAAAAATAACAACAAAAATATAAAAAAATAACACACAAAGACAAGAAACCAAAAAAAGAAAAACCATAAATGAACAAAAAACTCAGAAAAAAGGAACAAAAAAACTACAAAAATTCACCAAAAATAAATAACAAACAACAAAAATAAATAACAACAAAAAAAAAACAAATAAAAATAAATAGCAAAAGAAACACAAAAAGACAAATAAAAAGAAGAAAAAAAAACAAAAATATAAAAAAACAAAAAATAAAAAACAAAACAATAAAAAAATAACACACAAAGCCAAAAACCAAAAAAAGAAAAAACCACATATGAACAAAAATCACAGAAAAAAGATCAAAAAAAAACTACAAAAAGACAATAGAAAACAAAGAAAGAAAAAAACAAAAACATAAAAGAACAAAAAATAAATCAGAAAAGACCAAAAAAAAAACAAAATAATTCAAAAATAAATAGCGAAAAACAAAAAATACAAATACATAAAAATTTGTTGTTCTTTTTCTCGTCATCGCTCACAACAAGAAATATATCTATCGCCACCTAAGACTTTCCGAAGACTCCTCCCATCGCATATAAACATTCCATTATTTGCCTCGTTTACAAGTTGAACAGTGGTCCGGATGTTACTATGGCTATGTTATGTTACTCCTATGTAACCAGAAACACATTTCTAGATGTTGCTGTTGTTGTTGTAGCAGCATAATCATTCCCCATACATATAAGGGGAATGTTTGTAGCGTAGAACCGATTGTCGTTTCTAGTCACCCGAGGCTATTAGACCACCGATATCTACTGGAAGCTCATATTATTCTAAGTACATACCTACAACATTCTCATTTGAAAAACAATGCCGCAAATTTACAAAAATTTACACATATATGTGTATGTATGTACTTATAATAATAGCTTCGACTGTAATCTAACGTTTAAAGTTTAATTTAATTTGGAAACGCGCTCGAAATGGGTATTCATTTACAATTTCAAACAAGTTTGTGTTTGTGCGTGTGTATATAAGAAAATATAAAAAAAGTAAATGACATTGAAAACGGTCTAAAAATAGAGCTGGAATGAAAATTAGAACAGAGGTCTCATTATTTGTTTTACAGTACAAAATATGCACATATGTATATATGTGTGTATGTAAATTAAAACATCAAACTCACTTAATATCGGTAAATATGCGACAAAAGGCTAAGCAAATAAAAAACGAAAAAGTTTTACATGGCGCAACCATTCCAATAGGCAAATAAATATAAGCCGCTCGCAAAATCCACTGACTGTCACTATATCAACAGTAATAATAAAACAACAAACCGGCACACACCTACACGCACACGCACATACAAAATAATTGAACAATACAAATGGGCAAACAGTATTAGCATAGCAGCAAATGAGTACATGAAGAGTTGGAAGTCGCATTCCATTCAAAAACAAAAACAATTCACTAACAAACATTTCCACACCAATCGCACTAACAACAATGCATATCAGTAAGCCAACTGTAGGTCACTTGAATGAATTAAATGTTGACGAAAGAGTATCGTACGGTACATACCTATGAGTAACAGACAGTTGGGGTCGCCGCAGATTTAGCGAATTGGGACAACAGGCAGACATATGTACATACAGACACATCGCATAGGGAGGCAATAGAATAAACAAAAGTGACAATATTAACAGATGGCTTTCGCCACCTAGTTTTATGTTCTTGGTGATAGTGATGATACTGTTGATAGTGAGAGTGGTGGTGTTATACGAATGTCATCGCTCAGTCACTCAGGTAGAGCAATGGCGAATCAGAAGAAACGGAACAAAATATGTAGCAATTTGGAGAGCGAAGTGTAGCAACAAATGGGGGTTCCATTCAACAGATGTGCAAATGTAAAACAAAAATTTGTTGGTAAATGGAGGGTCGTTGGCTATTTTTATTGGTTTTCTGTTATGAGCACTGGTTATTGTTAACGATATTTTTTTCAGCTGTTTAAGGAGGGTTAGACCACTGTAGAAATTTCGAAAATTCTTCCTTTTTTTCTGGTGCGTAAAAGATACTTTAATACCTTTATAATGACGCATACGCAAAGGGTTAAGGTGAAAAAAAAATTAAAAATACTCCAAATTATACTAACAAATAAATACTAGTTAGAAAATATTATACTAAAAAAATGTAAACGTGTTTTTCACGAAACTTCATTTTACAAGTCTTTTCCGATTGACCAGAAATATTAACTGTATATTCACAATCCCGTTGGAAATACGAACAAATATGTATTAAAAAAATATGCGCTCAAAAAAGTGGCAGAATATCAGTGCCAGACATAACCCTGTGGCACAAAATAGATTTGAAAAAAAAAAATTTAATGCGAATTTAAAAGAAAGAAATTCGAAAGGTTAATGCTACACCAACAGCAACAAATGTATGTACGTAAATTTGTGAAGAAAGCTTGGCCTGTATATTGACAAAATAATCTATACTCTCGGTTAGCTCAACCGCGCAAACTACCGACAATAAGCATAAAACTGATAAGGTCGAATCGACGCTGGTCTCAGAAACTCAACATTAGTCACATCAGTCTGAGAAGAATTCTAAATAAAAAACTTGTAATTAGGACACGACAGATACATACATTTTTGACTGATTTCTTTATTTTTTATTCCTGTTCTTATTTTATTTATTTTTATTTTATTCTTTTTTTTATTCTTTTTTTGTATTCCATTTCGTTTTTATATCTAATTCCGGTTTTTTTTTAATTTTTTTTTTTATTTTTTTCTTTTTCTTTTTTTTATTTATTTGGTTGGTTGGTTTAAGGGTGACCCCGCATCGGAGTGCCACATAAACCGCAAGTTGGGTCCGTTGTGTTGCCCTAGAGCTCATTATCTTGTATGATTTCCCCACCTAACCGAGATTTTTATTATAGATTTTGGTCAAAGATATTAATTCGTTTGGAGAATTTGATGAGAGATTCGATTCGACTGAAAGATTGTCAATTGTTGGAGAGCCTAGAAGAGCGAGTCGACTTCTGGCTAGACCGGGACAACTGCACAGCAAATGTCTGCTCGATACTTCCTCATCTTCGTCCTCGCAGTATCTGCACAGGTCGTTTTGAGGAACCCCGAGCCGACGTGCGTGAGTGCCCAAAAGGCAGTGGCCGGTGATAAGAGATATTATATGCCTTAGTTCGTGTTTCGAAAGACTTATAAGGGTTTTTGTCTGTTTCAGATTGTAGGATGGTCAGATTTGTCTGGTCGTAACGCAAGTAGTTTCCACTCGTTTCTTTTTTTTAATTGTTTTCTTTTTTATAGTTTTTTTTTTGTTTTTTAATTTTTTTCTTTTTTTTAATTTGTATTATAGAAAATAAAAATAATTAGATAATAAAATATAAAATTAGAAAAAAATTATAAAAAAATAAAGAGTAGATCGGGCTGAAATTTAATTTTTCAAAAAATAAAAAAAAAAAAATTAAAAAACAAATTAAAAAAAAAATTAAAAAACATATTAAAAAAAAAATTTAAAAAAAGTAAAAAAAATTTAAAAAAGTAAAAAAAAAATTTAAAAAAAGTAAAAAAAAAAAAGAAAAATTAAAAAAAGGAAAAAAATGTAAAAAAAAGGAGAGAAAAAAATTTAAAAGATCCATTTTTAATTTTTTTTTACTTTTAAACTTTTTTTTTCCTTTTAAATTTTTTTTTTGTTTGAAAAATTAAATTGCCGCCAAATATTTTTGAATTTATTTTTTTATAATTTTTTTTTTATAATTTTTTTTTTCTAATTTTTTTTTTCTAATTTTTTTTTCTAATTTTATACTTTACTATCTAATTTTATATAATTTTAAGCTATTATAATTAGGTTTGTTTTTTGGATTTTGTAATAAATTTAGTTTTTTGTATTTTTTTTCTAATTAAATTTTTTATATTTTTTTTTTTAGTTTTGTTTTAGTTTTTTTTATTTGTTTTTAATTTTCCTTTAATTTTTTTTTAATTAAAAAAATTTTTTTTTTTTAATTTTTTCTTGTATTTGTTTTTTTTTTTTGTTATTTATTTTCCAGTTTAAAATTTTTATTTTATTTTTGTCGAAAATGGCTGTTAGAATTTTAGTCCATGAATTTAGTTAAATGAAATATCTATTAAATAGCTTACAAAGAAAATAAAGGAAGAACTCAGTTAAAGGTGAAAACGCTTGGTTCAGCAATAGCTTCAAGAATGTCCCTTTGTCAAAATGGCCGCTGGCGTTCATGCCCACGATTATGCTTACGTAGGGGGCAGCCAAGTAAAACTTTACACTATGTTTTTCGCACGTTTGCTGAAACAGGGGCCGAAACCATTAGAACTGTGCTCCGAAATTGCGCTGCCAGAATAGGACCAGTCGCTGAGACGGTCATTTGCATGAAGTTATGCTGTATCAATTAATTAATTGCCACAATTAATCAGAACGTTTACCGTTTCTAACAAATCAAAAATCATTAAAAAGGTTGCAATAGTATTTTTTCTATATTTTTTCTGTAATTTTCAACTAAGCAGATATCATCAGATTTTTTTCCATTTCATTGGTCTCTAAATTCTCCAATTGTGTTTAAATTACTCTAAAAGCCAATACAAAATCCTTTCTCTTGTTGTTTTTGCTCTACACCTCCCACCTGTGCAATGTGCCTTCATCATTCTTAAAATACACCCAGCCCCTGAACAACCCTTCCCCACCGTTCATTCGGATCGCCCTGCACATGCACATGGAAAAGTATGCATATGAAATAGCGCATAATAAAAGTGAAGACTAATTGCAGCAAAATTCCATTACTGGCACAGCAAACAACAACAAGCACAGCATCAGCACCAACATTCCAGTGCCTCAAGAACTACAACTACACTGATACAGAAAAATGTTACGCGACGCAAAGCAGACAAATGAAGAGTCTAAGATAAAAATCAGCCACAGAAAGTCACTGCAAAATATCTGAGATTTGTTGCTAATCTTAAAGCGAAAATTAGTTCATGTGTAAATTAAAACAAAAAAACGGAGTAAAACAAAAATGTTAATGCATACAATTTTTAAGACAAAGCAATTCAAAACAACAAATACAAAAGCGATGCAATAAAAACTACAGCAATGTATGATTCCGAATGCAATGAGAAATAATGCATGTGAAAACTTGAAACAATCATATAAAAATAAAAATAAATATTAGAAAAAAACCGCTGAGACTAAAGACACGAATCAAAGTTAAAAACAAAGCCAAAGCAACGGTACTACAGCGCTGTAGCTGAAGAGCAAAAAAACTGAACATAAAAATATACTCGCAATAAAACAACACTTAGAAAGTTGGTCACGCATAATTGCAAGTGACGCTGACGCTAACGCTGCAACGGCTACAAATGCTGGCTGCGCAGGCCGATACAATGTTTTATTTTATAGTATGCAGCAATAAAGTTTTTATACGCAGAAAGTAAAAAAAAAACTATTAATAAAATATAGAATTTTCTAAGTGCGGACGCAACCGAACTTTATATGTAACACAGATGTCTAGATATGGCCAATATACTTGTATGTGCAGGGGAGAGCATAACTTAGTGCATGGCGATTATTTTTTTTTTTTTTGTGCATACTTGGAACTTTTTTCTAATTAAGTTTTTCTGTTTTTTCTTTTTTTTTGTTTTTTTGCATATTTACAATTTTTTTATAGTTAAATTTTTTTTGTTTTTGTATAATACTTTTCAGGCTGCAGCCAAAGCCATACAAACTAAACTTTCAAATTTTACCCAAAATTTGAAAAAAAATAGACAAAATATTAATCGAAATTTTGAACCATTTAATCTGAATATTCTTGGGTACGCCGTAACATGGCTCATGAAATTTTGTGCCTACAGATATAAATTTTACCGGAATTGCATTAATCAACTTCGGTACTTGCTGCTCTGCGTAATAATTTGAAATGATCGACCTTCGAGGTGTATATGTACATACATATATACATATCGACAGTAAAGTTAGGATTGATTTTGTAGTGAGATTGAAGATATAGTTATTTTTTATTTTATTTTTCTTATAATCCTAAAATTAAGTTAAATTTTAGACATACATAAATACACCCTTAAATGAAATAATCGAAGCCAATTACGAATGGTGTCGTGCCCACGACAGTCGGTTCTATGTTAAGTACTACACCTCGGCTGCATGGGGAATGGGGAAACGCGTATGGGGAATATTTGTGCTACTACAATCACAAAAACAAGAACTATGGCGATGATCCACATTTTCTCACTTGTCTCTTCTGAGGGTATTTTTTTCGAATATGTTTATGTTTTTGTTTATGTTACAATGCTTAAAATTAAGGCACAAAAATTTTCTTGAACGTTTTTTTTTATTTAGTTTGAAGACATCGCTTTTTTTATTTTATGGGTAGAATTTTTATATTAAAAAAAGTTTATTTTAAAATAAGAAAATTTAAAATAAGAGAATAAGAAATTTAAAATACAAAAAAAAAATTTTTTTTTTTTGTCAATGTTTTTGCATAATGCGTTCTTCAAAACTTCGTAAAAATTATAAATTGTAGCTAAGAAGTATTTTCGGACGGCCCCTATCTACTGCACCAAAACAGGTTTGACTGTATGTGGTTCTGTTTAAAGCATGAGCAATATATGTATTAAACATTAAAATAACAAAAAAAAAATGTTAACTTGGAAAATATAGTAAATATTAAAAAACAAAAACAAATCAAAGAAGTTGGAGAAACCACCCCTAATTTGAAAGCTTATAAAGAGAGTATCTCGAAACAAAAACAAATTTTGACTACCTCAAGAACCATCAAAATGTTATTGTATTTATTAAAGTATTCCCCTTAATTTTTCTGGGGAATGAGTCTAAATAACCAACGACAACGATGCATTTTTTGGCATAACTTTGACATTTGATATTTATACGCGATTTTATTGTTGTAAAGTGCTCGACGATTGCTACGTTTGCTTCTAAGGCGTTATTCATCTCCGAAGTCTTGTTTAACAAATAAAGTATTGTACTTAAAATTGTACACCCTTGCATGATTTTTTTTGTTTCTTGTTTTATTTTATTTTTTTGTTTTTATTATCTATTTTTTTTTTTTGTTTTTCTTTATTTTTTTTTTTTTCAGAAAATTAAAGACCTTTCAGTTTTGAAAGTATGATGTTGCGCTTTCGATACTCCACTTTGTTGGAGAAAAATATATTTTGCGAGTATATTTTTTTGCAGGGTACCAGCAAAAATCTCAAATAGTGAATGCTGAAGTTTTGGATTGCCCAAATGATCTTTCTGACTTGAGACACATTTAAAGCGTTTTTTAGGGGTTTTATCGGGTAAATATATTTTCTTATAAATACAAAATATTTAAATTCACAAAATCAAGACGCCTAGGCACAACCTATTAAAAATTATATTCAAAAGTCAAAAAATAAATAAATAAGAGCTCAATAATCACAAATAAATGAGTTGTCATTTAAGTCAATATAAATCTCATTAACTAATTTTTTAGATAAAAATAAATTTAAATGATTATATATATTTTTTTTCTTTTTAATTTATTTTTTTATTTTTTATACAATAATTTATTTTTTTATTTTGTTATCTTTTTAATTTTTAATCTAAATAGTTTTCAATTCAATTAGTTTTCAATTTATTTAATTTTTAATTTATTTAATTTTTAATTTATTTACTTTATCATTGATTTTTTTGATTGCCCTTTTTATTATATCATTTTAATATTTTTAATTCTATTTTAATAGAATTTTTAATTTAATTTTTTTTTATGGAGATGGAATTTTTAATATTCTTCATTTTTTAGTTTTAATATATTTTTATTTTTTTTTTTCATTTAGTCTTTCTAATATTTTTTTTCCTCAGTTTTTTATCTTTTTATTATTTTTTCAGTTTTTCATCTCTTTAATATTCCTATTTTTCAATATTCCTATTTTTTATCTTTTTAATATTTTAGTTTTTTTATTTAATCTTATAAATTTTTTTTATCTCTTTAATATTTTTAAGTTTTTTTTTTTAATTTTTTTAAATTTTGTTAAATTTTTTTTTAAATTTAATTTTTATTTTTTTTTTAATTTTTTTAAATTCCTTTTTTTAATTTTTTTGTTAATTTTTTTTTTTTAATTTTTTTTAATTTTTTTTTAATTGTGTTTTTTTTTAATTTTTATTATTATTTTATTTTATTTTTTTTTTATATTTTAATAGGTCTATGAATAAGTTCGTGCGGTTTTTTTCGAAATTTGAATTTCGGATCATTCCCATGGCTTTTAAACGTTTGGAAATAGTTGATTGATCAACTCCCAAAGTTTTTGCAACCTCTTCTTGCGTTTGAGCCGGATCTTGATCGAGCAATTCCTCCAATTCGGTATCCATGAACTTTGGCGGCGCGGCCAAAATCACCACTTTTAAAGCGTGCAAACCACTTCTGGCACGTTCGCTCAGCTAGAGCATGCTCACCATAAACTTCCACCAAGATACGATGACTTTCGGCTGCTTTTTTCTTCATATTAAAGAATTCCCCGCAAAAACACATTATTTGGCACGAAATTCGACATTTTCAAGTGTGGTAAAAATATTGTTGTTTACGCTTCAAATAAAAAACTTATACTGACGTTTGTGCCTTACGACAGTAGCTCTCCAATGAATGTTTGGAAATGTGGATCGATGGAATAATAATCAAGTTACGCCATCTGTTGTAAAACCGCACGAACTTATCCATAGACCAATAAATTTTTTTTATTTTTTTTAAATAAAAAAAATTATTTTACCTTTAATTTCTTTATTTGCCGTTTTTATTATATTTTTTTAATATTTTTAATTTAACTTTTTTTAGGACTTTTAATTAAATTTTTAATTTTTGGTTGGAGATGGAATTTTTAAAATATCTAAATTCACAAAATCAAGACGCCTAGGCACATCCTAATAAAAATTATATTCAAAAGTCGAAAATAAATAAATAAAAGTTCAAGCATCACAAAATAATGAATTGCCATTTAAGTCAATATAAATCTCATTAACTAATTGTTTAGGTGATAATAAATTTACCTCAATTGCCCAAATGTATTTATTGCTATACTCAATCAACACATAAATTCTCAAAAAAGACTACATATCTGCCCAACAATACACATAATTACCAAATGTTGTTGGTGAATGTTATCCATAAAGCATTCCATAATTTACAACAAGAGAAACAAGCACACACATCGCACACATTCTTCAAAAGAGACATAACACAAGCATTTTTTTGTTTCTTTTTTTTCTTAGCAGAAGATGTAAAAGAAATATGTCAACACGATGATGTCACGCGGTGTGACATGAGGAGAAACATCAGGGTGGAGAAACATAACTGTTGAGACAGAATTTTAAAATAAAGACCAAGTTTATCTTTTGCTTACTATTCATCTTGAACTTATCTACTGGTTCTGTATGAATAGCAGTTAGAAATTTTATTTTGACAAATTTTCGAGTTGTTTCACTTTAAATATTCTGTGCAATACATACGTGCGTACATAATTAGCAAAACGCAAAAGTGCTGCTGACGAATAAGCGAATCAATGGTAGCGAACTAAGAAATTCTCAAACGGCCACAAACAAAAAACCCTCGCCTATGGTTTGTTGTCGCTGTGTGTTGGTTTTGTTGTTACAATTGCTTATGTTTGCTATGCGCACGCTCGCGCTGTGCTTAAATGAAACATTGTGCGAGTGTGAATACAACGACCGTGTGGCCTAATGGATAAGGCGTCGGACTTCGGATCCGAAGATTGCAGGTTCGAGTCCTGTCACGGTCGCAGAAACTTAATTTTTTTTTTTAATTTAATATTTCTGCTTTTTCAACAACATTTTTTATTATTACTTTTTTTTTCTTTTTAATTTTATTTATTATTTATTAGAATTATTTAAATTTTATATTTTCGCTATTATTAACCAATTTCGCACTATTCTATTTTATTTTTTTAGTTATTACTTTTTTCAGCTTCCTATTTATTGTTACTTGCCATCAGTTTACTTATTATTTCTTAATGTTCTAAATTTTTTTATACCTTATTTCCAGTACAATTTATTACTTTAGTTTAAATTTTTCTTTGCTTAAGATTTTCAATTGCTCTTCTTATTTTATCCTTTTAGTACTTTTAATTAATTTATTTTTTTCATCTTCTAATATTCTTCATTTTCTAGTTCATCTTTCAATTTTATAAATTTTACATTTTGAATATTTTTTAGTTTTTTTCTTTTTAATATTTTTAATATTTTTTATTTTTTTATGTTTTATTTCTTATCCCTCTAATTTTTAATTAATTAAATTGTTCATTAATTTATTATATCTTTTTAATATTTTTAATTTTACTATTAATTTTTTTCTTGTTTAAGTATCCTTGATTATTTTAGTTTATGTTTTTAACATATATATATTTTTTATTTATTTTCTAATATTTGTTTTATTTTTTATTTTTTTATATTTTTTATATTTCATTTTTTTATATTTTTAAATTATTTAATTGTTCATTAATTTTTTTAATTGCCTTTTTTATTATATTCTTTCAATATTTTTAATTTTATTTGTTTATGAATTTCATCTTCTCCATTCCATATTTCTTCGTTTTTTAGTTTATATTTTTAATATATTTTATTTTTTTTTTAATCTTTCTTTTTTTAGTTTATCCTTTTAACATATATATATTTTTTTATTTAGTTTCTCTAATATTTTTTATATTTCTTTATATTTATAATTTTTTAGTTTTCTGTTTTTTATTATTGATATTTCTTATTTTTGTATCTCTTTAATATTTTTAACCTTTTTGACATTTTTTTGTTTGTTTAGTTTTTTATTTTTCCATTTTTTATTATAGTCTTTTAATATTATTATTTTTAATTTTATTTTTTTATTCCATTTTTTTCTTAATTTTTTCGTTTATCTTTTTAGTAGATTTTTGTTTAATCTTCCTAATGTTTTTATTTATAAAAATTCTTATTTATTTTTTTATATTTTTAATATTTCTTACTTTTTTATCTTTTTAAAATTTAAAATTTTTTTTATTTTATCATTTTCATTTTTTTTTTTATCTTTTTAATATTTTTTATTTCCTTAGCATTTTAATATTTTTTATTTCTTTATCTTTTAATATTTCTTATTTTTTTATCTTTTCAAAATTTTTAATTTTTTTTTTGTCATCTTTTTGTTTTTTATCCTTTTAGAATTTTACACTTTTATTATTTTTTTTTAATTTTTTTTATCTTTTAAATATTTTTTATTTTTTATCGTTAAAAAAATTAGTTTATCTTTTTAACATTCTAAATGTTTATATCTGTTTTTAAATTTTTTTTTTAATGTTTTGTTCATGGTTTTTAGTTGTTTTTTTTTTGTATATGCATATTTTATATTAGTTTTTATTGAATTTTTTTAACTTTAATTAAATGCACTAATTATTTCAAAATTTAATTTTTTTTTTCAATTTATTTTATTTAAATTTTTTTAATTTATTTAAATTTTAGTTTTTTAATTCTTATTTTTTTTTAATTACTTTGTGTTTTTTTTTACTTTTTTACTTTTTTATTTGTATTTTTTTACTTTGTGTTTTTTTTTTTTAATTTTTTTATTTTTATTATTTTACCTTTTTTTAATTTATTTGATTTTATTTTTTTAACTTTTATCTATTTTATTTAAATTTTTTTAATGTGTTTTATTTCAAATTTCATTTTATTTAAAATTTCTTTTCTATTTCTTTTATTTAAAGTTTTTTTTTATTTCTTTTATTTAATTTTTTTTTTCTAATTTATTTATTTCATTTAAAAATTTTTGTTTGCTTATTTAAATTTTACTTTTTTAATTTATATTATTTAATTAGTTTTATATTTTGTTTATTCATTTTATTTAAAATTTTTTACTTTCGTTTATTTAAGGGGGAACACCGCTGTGATTTTTCTAAAAACATGGATTTTTTTTTGCATTTTCTTAAAGTAGATGTATTCAAAAATATGTAAAAAAATGTAACTTAAAATCTTGAAAATTGACGAAGTTATAATAATGCAATGCAATAAGTGCAGGTAGTGAGTTACAACGGCCAATGAAGACTTTAAACGCGTTTTTCCCAAAACGACTTTTCTGAACACGGTGGTCTCGATTTCTCGAAGACTTATGAACCGATTTTATTGTAATATTTTTTTAAATTTTTGTACGTGTATTGTATTGGTACAGTCGTACATAGCAGTTTTTAAAAATTCCAAAAAATAATATTTTTTCAAGCCTTTCGAAAACAAAACAAAAGGGTAAAAGCACAAACTCACAACACAAACCTTTTTTTTAATTTTTTTTAATGTATTTTATTTCTATTTTTTTAATTTATTTCATATAATTTTTTTTTTACTTTATTTAATTTTTTTTTAATTTATTTAATTTTTTTTTAATTTATTTAATTTTTTTTTAATTTATTTAATTTTTTTTTAATTTTTATTTTATTACTATTTATATTTTCTATTTTTTATATTTTTTTCTACTTTGTTTTACTTTTTTTATTATTTTTACTTTTTTAATTTTTTTTTACTATCTTTTATTTTACTTTTCTTAAGTTATTTTATTTAAAATTTTTTTAATGTATTTTATTTCAAATTTAAAAAAAATTGTTTACAACTTATTTTATTCAATTTTTTTTTTAATTTATTTTATTTAAAAGTTTTTAAAATTTATTTTATTTAAAAGTTTTTTAAATTTATTTTATTTAAAATTTGTTTTAGTGTATTTTTCCAATTTTTTTTTTATTTATTTCATTTAATTTTTTTTTTTAATTTATTTAATTTTTTTTAATTTTTATTTTATTAATATTTATATTTTCTATTTTTTAATTATATTTTTTTTCTACTTTGTTTTACTTTTTTTATTATTTTAATTTTTTTTACTTTCTTTTATTTTACTTTTCTTAAGTTATTTTATTTAAAATTTTTTTATGTTTTTATATCAAATTTAAAAAAAAATTGTTTACAACTTATTTTATTAAATTTTTTTTTATTTATTTTATTTACAAGTTTTTTAAAATTATTTTATTGAAAATTTGTTTGTAATTTTTTTTATTTTTATTTGTTGTTTTTTTGTTTGTTTTTTTTCATTTTTTTTTTTTTGTTCATTTATCAGCGCGCGTCGAGTTAATTTACTTCTGATTTACTTGTTTTAATTAATTCACACATTTTTAGTTCAAATTTCTATTATAGCTTTCTAGCATTTTTATTATTTATAGGATTTCATTTTCCTCCAACTAATATTTATTATTTCAGCATTTATTTTCATTATTTCATATTTTATTTATACGCATTTAATTTAATTGAATGATTTTATAACTTTTAATAACGTTTTTAAAACCCGTTTATTATTACTCCAATTTATATGGGCTATTGTTTTCCATGCCATATAATTATATAGAAATGCATACATAAATAGACTAACCTAGTAAATTTTAATAAATTTGCTCAGCTTTTTTCGAAAGACAAATCGTTAACAACTTTAAAACGAGTTAGTCATAAGAACTAAAAACAAAATATTTTTATTTTCACCATTTTTAGCTCTGAATATTTGTAGAAGTGTACACACATACATATCTATACCTGTGTATGTGTGTATAGGTGTTGAAAACTCTTCATGAACGACTTTACACGATTTTTTTCTTTACTTCTTTGTTTTCTTCACCCATTTCGATGGCAGCCCAAATTAAGAGGGG
The DNA here is from genome assembly GCF_027943255.1 of Anastrepha obliqua. NCBI lineage: Eukaryota > Metazoa > Arthropoda > Insecta > Diptera > Tephritidae > Anastrepha > Anastrepha obliqua. Next base: position 22,810,828 of record NC_072893.1, on the reverse strand, counting down.
ACCTAAAACGAGCAACAACAGCGGCGTCTTTTTATTGTTGGTGTATATTTAGCGTAACAAATTACCCGAAACAACAATAACAAGAACACGTTGAGTTGGAGTAGCTCGCAAAAACGTGGTAACTTAAACTAAGCCACGGTAAAACGAAAACATAATAACAGTGGTTGATTATATTTTACCGCTAATTTGAGTTGAACAACTCGCTGCGCTAAGGAAGAAAAAAAACACAGCTTCTAATAAACTCGTACAAAGTATAAAAAGCGCACCATGAAAGCGCGAAAAGCGTAAGAAATTTCCCAGGCATAATAATGCTGGCTCACATATGGACAAACATACTTACATACAGAGAAAAATAAATTACATGTATATTTACGGATGGGTAGGTACTACAGTGGCGGACATGTAAATCGGTATCAGTTGCAGATCGGGTTTTTCTTACATATTTCGTGGTCAATGTTTCTTCGAGTATTCCATACGCATCTCAGCCTTGCGTCAATGCAACGGATATACTCATCTCTTCCTGTTCTCCCTACTCCCTGAAGCTGATGAACTGGCTAGACAGGGGTCATCCTATAACGAATCCGAAGCGTTAGAAAGAGGCTGTCCCCAAGGTGTACGCAAAAAGGAGATCTTCTCGCTTAGGCAGATGGACTAAGACGGATACCTGCAAAATAACTAAACAAACGTGGCCCAATTTCAACAAATCCAAAACTGGTGAGTTTTTAAGAAAGCCACGAGCAGACATATTCAGAATTATGTCAACAATAACCGGCGAGTGACCTTTGGGAGCCAAAGCCAAGAAGATGAGGTGACCGTACAACGATAGATGTGTAGAGCTGCAATTAAGAAGAGTCTAAGGAAACACTACATATTTCACAATCTGTGTGAGTGTTCAAGTCTAGGTTCGCTACGACATAGAATTCTGGGAGAAATCTCGTTAGTTAACTTGAAAGAAATTGCAGAAAATCAAATAGACGACATAGGCAAACTCATAGTCAAATCAAGATGGTTCGACTAACAAACAAAAACAGTGGTTCTAAAATGGCATCTTTTATGCTGATTGGGTCTGGGCTAACATTCTGAGATTTGAGTGCATTACGCAACGTCAAGCCACCGTGGCCAGAACGAACTCGCGACCTTGCACGTTTACGCACTAGCTCAGCAGTCGCTGAGTTAACGAGAGGTCCATCTTTTCAGGAGCAGGTCATCCGATGAAACCGTCTTTAGGGTCCCCTGTCTAGACACCTCCTAAGCCCAGCAGTTTCCCTCTATGTGACCGAGAACACATATGAGCCAAGTATCGAAGTATTCGGATGCAATCGAGAGAGAAATCAGGCATTCCCCAGCTAATTTTGAAGGCATAAACAACGAGCCCAAAGCCCTAATTGCCTTTTGGCTGTCGGAGTTGATATTTACATCCTTTACTGCAATTACAGAAGTCAGCAGCCAATCCACTGCTTCCTTAATTGCGACTATTACCGCTTCGAAAATACTACAGTGAACCGAAAACCCAAATTTGGCCTTGATGGGGAACTCCTTACAGAATACTCCCCCACCAACTCTTCCGTCAAACATTGAGCCATTCGTAAACATATCGTTGCCATGCCTTGCCTGGAAATTTTGCTCCTCCCTTGAGGGAATATGAATGGAAAAAGTTCCGCTCGGACCTAGCAAGGGTGTTCAATGATCCAGTAACAACAACAACGGGAAAAAATAGCTCCAAAACAGACCAGATTAGCAAAAGAGGCAATACGACCTGATTTTACTTGATGACAATAAACAAACGCACCGAGCAAATAAAATGCCAGAAGCAGTTAACTGGGAAGCACTGGCCCTCATATGACTCATAAGACAAAATTAGCGGTAATTTACTTGCAGTTCGGAACTTCGGTTCTTTTGAGAATTAAAAAGAAAAACCTCGATTACTGAAGTTGAAACATTTTTCGCGCGAGAAATTCACAAATAGCCTGGTAGTTAAGTAGGCGATATGAATGAAGTAACACTCTGCTACTTAGGGAGTAGCACTAAAGCGCTGTTTTGCTACCATTATAAGATCTCCAACAGGCAGATACCTGCAATCAGCCAGAGCTGTTGATCTAATAGAGAAGATTGATGGGATTTAGCTTGGCGCACTGCCCTAGGCTATCAAAAAAAGGAGCATCCAGTGATCTTAATCGTCGAGCTGCCAAACCCGCACATTCAAAGAGAAAGTGCTCAATAGTCTCCTTCACTGAAAGGTCGCCACAGCTTCTGCAATGGGGATTAAATGGTAAACCTTGCTTTCCGCGTATGAGTCGATCGTCCAATGACTGGTAAACACGAATGGCGTGGAGTCGTGAGGACTTTCTGAGTCCTCCGTCTATGTATTGGGACCACATAGTTTTCGAAATAGCACATGAGGAAATGGAGCTCCATTTTTTCTACGTTTTCCTGAGAAATAAGTTGTGTAATTCCCCTTTAACAACGGTCAGGGGGATGCCGATGAGAAAAATGTTTAGGTAAGAATGCGTGCTTTGTATTTAAATATTGGATATTTTTGAATAAGAAAACTAGTTTTTTTTTTAATTCCGATTTCAAAAAAATTGTTTTAATTTCATTTTAAATCATCTTTTTTTTTAATAAATATATAAAATTACAAATTGATTTCTTTTTAAATATAATATAATATTTTTTTCAATATATTTTTTTTAATATATTTTTTTTTAATATTTTTTTTTAATATTTTTTTTTAATATTTTTTTTTGGTTGGTTGGTTGTGTTGCCCTAGAGCTCATTATCTTGTATGATTTCCCCACCTAACCGAGAGTTTTACTATATATTTTGGTCCAAGATATTTATTCGTTTCGAGAATTTAATGAGAGATTCGATTTTCCGGTCCGAGAGTACTGAAAGATTGTCAATTGTTGGAGAGCCTAGAAGAGCGAGTTGACTTCTGGCTAGACCGGGACAACTGCATAGCAAATGCCTGCCTACACTGTCGACACTATTTTTTTTTAATATACATTTTTTTTAATATATTTTTTTTTTAATTTTGTTTATATATTTTTTTATATATATTTTTTTAAATATTTTTTTCTTATATACATATATATTTTTTTAATACATTTTTTTCAATATTTTGTTTTTAAATATTTTTTTAATATCAATTTTTTTAACATATTTTTTTTAATATATTTTGTTTTAATATTCTTTTTTCAATATTTTTTTTCAATAATTTTTTAAATATTTTTTTTTAAATATATTTTTTTTTAATATATTTTTTTTTAATATATTTTTTTTTATATATTTTTTGTTAATATTTTTTTTAATATTTTGTTTTAATAATTTTTTTTTTAATATTTTTACTTTTTTATTTCTTTTTTATTTGTTTTTTTTTTTCAAAGGGCGCCGCATATTCATGCCCGCCACTGTAAACTCAACTCTTAGTGTATAAGCGCAGTCATAGTATTTATGTAGCGTAAGAAATCATGCAAAGTTTGAACAGAGAATTTTGAAGTGGGAAAATGAAATACAAGAATACAGGAACAAATTAACCTGCCCGTCCCACTTGGCGTTCTTTTACCTGCTGATTTGACAAAGAAGCAAGAAAAAACACTAGCGGGGCTGACTGGTTGTTTGGTAGGCGGCACAAAAAGCTGTCAGTGTCAGTCTAAGCTCCAGCAACGGTTGGCATCAGCACCTCGATTGTTAGTGGAGACGCTTACAAACACACAAACATACAAATGTATGAGTAGAGGTTGGTGTGTACCAGAGAACTGCACCGGCTCAGTGTAAAACATTCATACGCTTCGCTTGAACAAAAAAACAGGCCTTTGCGTTCAAATGATTGAACTTGTTCAAATAAGTTATTGTCATTGTTTATTTCAGCTCAATCAAATCATGTGCTGCGTTTTAGCTCTCCGATGCTATCACCAATCGTCTTCATAGCAGCCGTTTCGGGTATTTGCTCGTTCGGCTATACATTCATTTTTTTGAGCAAGAATAAAAGGGCTATAGAGCCAAATGAGCCGGTTTGAACACGTATGATCCCGCATGAGTTTTTGCTTGTAACTAACGATAGCAAAGTAAAAGCAAAATTTTAAAGCAAAAACACTATATTTTCATATTTGTTTTTTTTTTTTCTTAAAACTTATAGTAAAACACGAAAGAAAATAATGTAAATAAGGAAACATTGCTGAAACCAACCAATCCTTTCAAATACGAAACGCAATTTACAGCGTACATTGTACGCCAACGCTCGAGTGCTCGAACATGTGCTATTTACAATAATGACAATTACTTCTTTGAACAAGTTTGATCGTTTGAACGTAAAGGCCGATGCTAATTTCATTCAATGCTGCTTTTTGTTCAATGATTAGATTTGAGCCGAAGACATTAGATCATACGTGTTGACTGAGCTGAACTACGCGTTCGCCTGCATGAGCTGACTGCACATGACCAAATATTTTGGTTCAATTGACTGAATGTGAAGCAAGAAATTTAACGTATGAACAACTCAAGAAAACAGTGAGCCATGCAGGTCTCTGGTGTGTACACAACCAATTAGGCCCAGTGAGAAATTTGCGCACCAAGACATGCGATGTAATTAAGAATTATTATATAAAAATGGAAATGTTTTCGTTTAGTTTTGGCTACCCAGCAGTTTACTTGCCATTTGTTTATTTATTTAATTTTTTGTTTCTTTTGCTTTGTGCGTTAAAAATTTCTTTCACATTGAGCTGTGCGAACTTTTTTGTATGTATGTGTGTGTGTGTGTGTATCTATAAAACAGCGCCTCCAGGGGGTCTACGTGTCATTTATATTTATATCCATGTATTTCCTCACCTTCGCCGCAACGCGCCTCACTGAGACTGCGTTACGTCAGGTGCTCAATCTTCTGGGAGTACATCTTTTTTGTTTTTGTTTTTTTTTTCTTGTCTACTGTTCGCATTCGTTGAATTGTCTTGGTAGTTTGCACCGAGTTTTTGTGTGAAATTCTATTTTATCTGAGCCATATACGCAGCTACTTGGAATAATTAAAGCTACGGCAGGCAATGGTTGAGATTCGCGCGCGGGTGAGCGAATTCGAAACAAAGCACAACAGACTCGACGGACGGCCTACATTCGCGTCGATTTCAAACGCACAATTAATTATCATTTTAATACCACAGAGTTTGTTTGAAAATTTAAGCGGATAGTAGCGAAATTTGTATGCCATGTCTCTTTGCACCCGCTCGCCGCGCCAACATCAGCGAAAAATCGGCTCAAGTGTTTAGTGAAGATTTTCCACTGCAGCATTTGTTGTTCGAATTATTATTTTTATTTGTTTAATTGATTTCGCTTTTTCCCCCCATTTGTGTCTGGCTTTCGCTTTTCAACAACTGATAAATAAACACCAGCATTTTTTACACCAAAAAAATGTAATTTGAATGCAATGCAATAGTGAGTTTTATTTTCTATTTGCCAAAGCTAATAGTGATATTTTATATGAGGGGTGTACATAATAATAGGCTGGCATGAGGAGACCATTTCTAACCGCACGAAGCAAGCCCTCAGTATAATAAGCAAATGGCACACCGGCAAAGGACTCTCTATTAACCCATCGAAAACTGCGCTAGTGCCGTTCACTAGGAAAAGGAACATCAAGAGTAAATGTGTCCTATCCTAAATGAACCGACTCTTCAACTCTCCACAAAAACGACCGACTACCTGGGTATCAACCATGATGGAAAGAATAATAAGATGGCGCGTATGGTGGTACCGTTACTTCGCACTCAGGGAATTTGAAAATGAGTGACGTCATACTAGCGCAATTTGTGACCAGTATGGCCAGATTACCATTTTCGTAACTTAATTTAGCATTTTTTTGTTATTTAGTCTCAGAGTTTTAGTGCTCTCTTCATGACATTTTTCTAGCCTGTTCTAATTAAAATGTAATGTTTATAATTTTGTAAAATATAAATTTTTTGAAAATTAGTTAAATAATTCACTCAGTTTTATTTAGCTTTACTTTTTTTAACATCTCACATTGCCCGCGATTGCGGTTATTGTTGTTGTTCTTCTGCTTTCAGCAGTCAACTCTCTCTCTCGCTACTGCAATGTTGCCTAGCTTTGGGTATAAAAACGCATTAAAAGGCCCATTTAAAGAAAATAAAATACCAAATTTTCATTCAATTACTTAAAGAACTTTGTATGCGTGACAAATTGTCTTTAAAATGTGCGTTTTTTTAAATAAATGTGTTATGGTTATGTACAATTTAATTTATAAGTTTTTTGCTGAGAGAAACTCTTTTGTTAAGAGAACGACTTTTTTATTATATTTCAGGTTATGTAACAAGATAAGGCACTCGTTTTGTAAAAATGATTTCGTTATATTTTCTGGTATTTTGTTGCTTATTTTTACTATAAATACACCTCTTGATGCCCTTTGTTCCACTAAGAATTGAGGACCGGAAGAAACGATTACACCTCTATCATTCAACCTTGGGTATCAACCTTGCCAAATTGTTCACTTGGTACTCTCTCTTGAAAAAGTTACTGCAAAGGCCACAAGAGCATTCTTTGCCTGCACAAACCTCATCTGTATCGGTATAACAGGAGCAATGTAAAGAAGCCCAACTGACTCATTAGGTGTGTTCCTATGCATACCACCGCTTCCCATTTAAGTCGAAAAAGAAGCACGCTTGAGCGCTTTACGTTTAAAAGGCATCTCAGATCTAAAAAGTGGAGATATGAAAGGACATTTAAAGATCTTAGAGGACTTCCGACATACTCCTATTCTTTATAGGGTGGATACATTATCTCCCAAACCCATTCTCTTCAGGAATTTCCAAGTTCTTATTAATAAACCTACGACCTGGACAAATAATTCGATCACCGTCAAACCTGGAGCCCAGATATGGGACACTGATGGTTCGAAATTAGAAGAAGGTAGAATAGGAGCGGGAATCAGTGGACCTAAATTCAAAAAAATCGATTGGGTCTCTACCCAACAACCTTCCAGGTAAAAATACATGCCATTGAGATATGTATGAAGGGAATGTCTTCACAGAAAAATGAGAGGAACCCACATTTACATACGTTCGGATAGTCAGGCGGCTTTGAAAGCTCTTCTGTCAGCTAAAATCACCTCAAAAATGGTGCATGACTGCCGGAACCTTCGGAACATGCTAGGAACTTCAATACAGTATTATTGGGCCGGTCAGTGTAGTGTAAATCACCGGTCGTCTTCGTCTAGCTCATCTAACGGTAGGGCCAGGAAGCTTGCTGTTTCGACAGGTTGGGTCCAGAAGTAGAAAGGTGTTAGATGAATGGGTTTGATGGGGCATGTGAAAAGGTGGTTAGTGTCGTGCGGGGGCCTTCATATGTCGGACATATGTTTAGTATGTCGGGATCTATCCTGGATAGATATAGAGTTTAACCTGCTACAGTATCCAGAAAGTAATTGTGCCAAGGTTTTGCGGGACTCTCGGAGAAGCTGGAGCTCTTCATCTGCAATGGGTGGTGGTTGGACTTCGATTACGGCATTCACTGGGCGGGAACTTAAGAAGGTGGTAATGGTCTCCCGATGAATGTCGTTTATTGTCTGTCTGTACACTGTTTGCTCCAGTAATTGTCGGTCACTTTTGTCCTGGATCTCGTCGGCGTAATTGAGGAGGTGCCTCCTGACGTGCCTGGAAGGCGGCTTGGGCTAAAGCAGGTGTCTGCATAGGTGGGACCTGCGGTAACACCCTAACAGGAACTGCTTGCTGAGCAGTTTGTTGCGCTCTTTCACGCGGAACATCTGAGCTTCGTCGTGTAGATGTTGAAGTGGTGACATCAGTAGACATGCCGTCGCAGTCCGAATGGCAGTGTTTTGGCAAGTCTGAAGCTTCGTCCACTGCGACGCACTAGTTCCAGGCGACCAGACAATCGCAGCATAGTTTAGAACCGGTCGGCTAATTGCCTTAAATGCCGATAGCAACATGGGGGACTGCAATAGCGGATCATCAATGTGGCGCTCTATCTTGTAAAATGGCATGAGTTTGTCTACTCAGCAAAGAGCACAAGACACTCCAGGTAGGTATCTATCTTTGTCTGGGAACGCATTTCTTAATATTAACGTTTGAAGTAGTTAGCTGATTTTCAAACAACTTCCCTGGCAAAGCTTTTCGAGGGAGAAAATTTCCCTTCGTTGAGTGTCGCATTTTTAGAGTCGAACGCATACTTTTTTCGTCTGATTGCATTTAAGGTAGATGCACCCTTACCGTATCGAAATCCATTAAGAAACAATTGGAACAGATTAAAAAATTTAGTACAAAACAGAATAGGAAGGATTCCGAACCACCTATTCGCTCTCACGAAAAACCTTAAGAGTAGGGTTATATCATTGGAGAAGGCATTTAGTAAAGCTTACCAAATGTCGTGTCCTATAGTATGGTATATAGCAAAAAAACTCACCCTCCTGTGGAGCAGTGAGCTTTTAAAACTAAAAGAAGAATCAAGATAAGCCTTTAACCTTAGCTACTCGACAGGTAATTAGGAATTATAGAGAGAAAGTCGGAGACAGTACAAGAAGGCAATTAGGGCCGCCTAGAAAGAGAGCTGGAAAGAGTTTATCGAATCTATCAGAGATTCTGCTTGAGTTAGCTTTATCGCTCAATGGCATCTTGGGATGATACTGGCAGAAGAACCTCTTTTAAACACTCATTTTCCGGGATGCAGAGTCCACGAAAGTGGGATTGGAATTGGTATTAGGCGGAGACAAAATGGTCCACAGCATCTTGCAGATGTAATACGAGTAATTACGAAGGAGAAAGTTGCATGCCCAATCAAATCTTTTTAAACTCTCAAATCTCCGGATCTTAATGGGATGTTACAGGAAACCCTGCTTGTTTAAACTTAAGCAATTTTCTGGATAGTTGGAAACTAACCAAGGTTGTCTTCGTACCAAAAGTAGGTAGGAGGGGACATGAATCGGTGAAGGATTTCAGACCAATCAGTCTCTGGTCCTTCTTTTAAGAACTTTTGAAAGGCTTTTGGATATACATATATACACCTTAGAAACTCATTGGAAAGTGGCATGCATACCTTAAAGCCAAATCTACGGAAACAGCGCTTTACGAGGTTATCCGAACAATAGAGTGCTCTCTCCAAAGTACACGTCTACACCATGACAGCTTCTTGGATATAGAAGGCGCATTTAATAACGTACCGATGCCAAGCAACGGGCGCTGATACACTTAGGGATGGACAATTGCATTAGTAGTTGGCCATCTCTATGCCAGAAACCAGGATCATTAGAGTTCATATGGGTAATATCAACGTAAGTAATAAGGTTGATAGAGGTACTCCACAGAAGGGAGTACTGCGTTGTTGTTGTTTTTGTAGCATAAACATTGCCCGTGCATATACGAGGAATGCTGCTGAGGTGACAGTCCTTGATCGGATATAAATCCGGGTCGTTCCGGTTACGTAGAACCGACTGTCGTGGGAACGAGGGGAGTACTACGTCCACTTCTTTGGTTAAAAGTGATTGCGTACGCTGATGAGGTGGTGCTAATGGCATCAGGACTGTGCCCCAATACGATCAGTGGGATAATGCAAAGGGCGATAGGTGAGATCAATTGGGGTTAAAAGCTGTGGCTTCGCAAAATTAATTAATGTTCTTTGGCATATATTTTTGATAAAAATAAAATAAAGTATAATTTTGTAAAAAATCTTGTCGTATTTGAGGCTACAGTTTTTTGGTAAAAAAATATATTTTTTTTTCAATATGGCAACGCTGGTCCCTCGTTAAAAATGAGATTACTATCATGGGAAATATAAAAACATAGACATTTTCGTTAATAAATATCGCTATTGTGGTCCAATCTCAAAATATAAAAAGCACCCTCATATTGAAAAAAATAGTAAATAGTAAATGACAAATGAAAAATTTTAAACACTCTTATCGCTAGCCACTTTGTTGTAGAATCTTTCCTTTATACATATGTATATGTATTCGCAAGCTGAGGCAAAACTAGCCCATTTTAGCATACCACCAGTCTGCGCTCGAGCCCCAAACAACAGTCTAACGCCGTTTTGTGTCCGAGATTAGAAAATATTTTGGCTTCCATAAGGGGTTAAGTGTAGTCAGAATTTTCAAAAAATTGAATTTTTTTTTGTATTTTCTTAAAGTATAATATCTTAAAAATATTGTGTGAAAATTTGAAGTGAATCCGACAAATAAAGGTATGTAAAAGTATTTTCGAGTTATTCCACAATTAACAAAGGCCGCTCGGGCGCTCCGGAGCTCGATAGCAAAACTTTGAATGCATTTTTCTCAAAACTATGATTTTTAAACTGGTGATCACTGTAACTTAAAACGTTTGGTAGATTTCAATAAAATTTGTACTGCTTTTGAAAAACATAAAAAATTCGTGCCTGATCGAAGGATTTTTTTTTTCAAAAATTTCCATTTTTTTTAACAATTAATTGTCGGTTTTTTTCTCGAAAATCTGAAAAATATTTTCTGAAGCCGCCATATTGTTAATTTTGAAAAAAGTGGACTTCTGGAGAAACGGGCTCCACACAAACAGCGATAACTTTTACAATTATTATTTTTATTTTTTTTTTTTTGTTGAAATTTTGCTAAAGTCAAGTCGAAAATTGATGTAGTAATGCTATGTTTTTATTTTTGTAACATAAAGCAATTGACTAGCAAAAAACAAAACTTATTGAAAATCATCATTTTTTCGGGTCTCTGACTACCCCTAACACCATACTATCAAACACCCATTTATCTTAGTTACAGTTTTGACATGGATCTCATGTACAGCACCCCAGTTTCAGCAGCAACTGCTGTCCCATTTGGCATACGTTTTGCAACCACTTCCATAACAGCCCCAGAATGAGTAGTACCACACTAGTTATTTTGTGCACCTGTGTATTTTATTTTCCATTTATACTCTCATTAACATTCCATTGTTCTATTTATCTCAAACTATCGCTGTGCAATCGATAAAACAATCGACTAAACAATACCGGTTGGCTGGCGGCAGATAAAAATGTTTGTACACGGGCAATTTGCTAAGCTTAGTAATCAATCAATTCATTTGCTATCAAAAAGCTGCATCGAAATTATAAACATTTAAATTACGAGTTAGAGGTCTCGCATTTTAGCAAATGACTCACGCTTAAGTTTTTATTCGTATAAAATAAATAATACGGCACTGAGTGATTCACTGAATGCATAAAGCGAAAATGTATGACTAAAGGGGAACAGGTGTTTCCCCAGTATTTGTGAAGTATGAAGTGTACTTAACAGAAATATTGTTCATGTAGGTATGTATATTGAATATATAATTATATAAATAAATTTCAAGTGTTATAAAGTAATTTGCGTCCAGTTGTGGGAACAAAAATCAAGGCAATAAAAAATATGCATTTTCTTCTATTGAATGTTTGGAAAATTTTTATAGCCAACAGCTAAGAAAAAATTTAGTTTGAAAGAAATATTTTGCTTATTTTTAAATGCGTATGGAAATATGCTAATTTTGTGTATTTTGAATATTTTTGGTATTTACATAACTGTGACTAATACAGTGCGTTTCGTAACTATAAGACAAGGGCTTATTGACAGAGCTTATTGAAGGGGTTAGGGGTAGTCAGAGGCCCGAAAAAAGGATGATTTTCAATAATTTTTTTTTTGCTAGTCAATTGCTTTATTTTACAAAAAAAAACATAGGAATTATTCATCATGTTTCGACTTGACTTTTGCAAAATTTCCAAAACATAATAACTGTAAAAGTATCGCTGTTTGTGTGGAGCCCGTTTCTCCAGAAGTCCTTTGCGGTGATCATCACAAGTCCTTGGAGATTCATGTAAAATCAATCGGACAAAAGAAATTCGTTTTATTACAATAATAGATAATCTTGTGCCTGATCAAAACTTTTTGCTTTTTCAAAATTAACAATATGGCGGCCTCGGGAAATATTTTTCAGATTTTCGAAAAACAAACCGACAATTAATTGTTTAAAAATTTTTAAATTTTGAAAAAAAAAAAATCCTTCGATCAGGCACGAGGTTTTTATGTTTTTCAAAGGCAGTATAAATTTTATTGAAATCTACCAAGCGGTTTTTAAGTTACAGTGATAACCAATTCAAAAAAAAGTGCGTGTAACGTAGTACACATAACAGAAGTGAAACTTTCAAGGCAGACAAAGAGAGAGGGAGAGACCGAGAGAAAATGAGAGCGAGGGAGAGAGAGAGAATACATATCTAAAAAAATTCACAACATTTGCAGAGAATACAAATAGACAAAATTTACAAAAAACGTAAAATAGTTGACCGATGTAGGTAAACGCCGGACACAAACCGTGACAACAACGCGCACTACTCCGAGCGTTTATCACCCGCACAAACGCAGCGATTCCAGGACCGCAGCAACGGCAGAAATTAGCGCAAGGCAATACCAATAAATCCGACTGAATAGCACTATATAGTACGCACAAGCACTAGCCAGGAAACGAAAATAAGCGCCAAAAAGTAGGCACAAAAAAAACGCCAAAAAAAATTGTGACCAAAAAACGCCCCAAACAGTAGGCAACAAGGAAATATAACGCCAAAAAGTAGGCACCAAAAATATATTTCCTACAAGTTTGCACCAACAAACAAGCGCCAAAAACTTGGTAGTGTTATTTCTCACTAGAAATTAGCAACCACAAGGAAAAACTCAAGGAAAAGAGCCTAAAGTGTATCTACATACGATATATTTAAGGTATATCTCTTTCGCTCCTTTTCATCTACGTTATATCTTTTTTCTCTCTCGCGGAACGAAAATGCCCAAAACGTTGCATGGCCTTGAAATTTTACTCTCTATTCTCGCTCGTCCATTGACGCCTAAGAAGTTTCACTTAAAAAATTGCATTTTTTTGAAAATTCTGACTACCCCTAAGCCCGTAACAACTTATTTGTTTATTATTCGTCGTCTTCGTCGTTGTTGTTGTATCAATAACTTTGTAATGTAGTGTAATCACCGGTCGTCTTCGTCTAGCCCATCTAACGGTAGGCCCAGGAAACTTGCTGTTTGACAGTTGGGTCTTATTCGTCGTCATCTTCTTTCGCTTAAATGGCATGCGCCTTTTAAATAGGCGTAAAAAAAATGTGACTGGCATATTGCGCGGTGTTTTCACGTCGTGAACTTTGCCGTGAGACACATACGAAATTTCACGCATATGTCATGGCTATGCAATTTGTATGGATTTTGACAGCCCTTTATGTGAAATGTTGCGAAGAACCTCGATGTCTGATTTTCAGGAAAATATACCAAAATTTATAAGGCGGCCGGCAACAAATCTTTAGTTATTAATTATTAACAACTTTGCAGATTCATATTTTCCATCGATACCCGTCAGTTAGTATAAATTGTTCGGTTGTTCCGGCAACGTGAAAACTTTATTTTTCTACTACGGTGTCTACTTGTGTAAGCAAATTATTTTGGCAATAGACTTCATTCGCTTTAGTTTTCGTTTTTTTTTTTTTTGTGATTCGCCGTAAGTGTTTTAACAGAGGAAGACAAGTCGCAAGCTATTTATGTAATACTAACAAGAGGAAATGCTGTTTTTTGGCCATATAAAAACTTTTTTTTGGTTATAAAAAGTGGCTTTCTGATAGAAAGGTGAACTTTTGAACCAGCATCTTGAAGCCTGTGACGAGATTTGCTCGTACAAATTTCAACGCAGCCATCTTTTATGAACTCTCTCCCAATCAATTCGGCAGTTTTAGCTCAATTTTTCCACCTCTAGACAGGGATTCTCCTTAGAGGTAGTCTTTCAGATGATTCCTGGTTCTCTCACACCTCTTTCAGAAATATCCAATGGCGAAGTTGTCAAACAGTACTATTTACTGTATGAGGATCTAGGCATAACTTAAGGATAGAGGTTCCCCCAGTAGCAAAATGTACCTCAGAACCAAGAAGTAGCAGACAGTGCTTAGATCCAAGTGCGAAGGATGCCGAACCGACCCTTCAATAAACTTACACATTCTATTCGGGAACAGTTAGTTGTGCCTACAAAGGTTACCGAATTGGTAAGACGAATCCTAGAAATTTATAGTCGCTAGTGAAACGCCTCGAATAGTTGTGAAGCAAAAAATTTTACCGCAGAAAGGCTGCAGAAACGAAAATAACGCAATTTCTGAAGTATGCGGGATGTTTTTGTTGTTGTAGCAGTTGATCGAGCCCTCCAGTGCGATGTAGTCCCCGAACGTCATCGTCTAGCTCAGCTAACGGTAGGCACAGGAAACAAGCTGTTTCGACGGGACAGTCGGCTCTACGTTACCGGAACGACCCGGATTTATATCCGGCCAAGGACTGTCACTCTAGTAGCATTCCCCGAGCATGTATGGAGAATGTTTATGCCGCTACAACAACGGGGATGGGTCCAAAGGAAGAGGAGTGTTAGATAAATGGATCTGAGAGGGCATGTGAATAGACCCCACACCAGGAGTCTCACCTGCTACAATACACAGAAGGTAATTGAGCCAAAGTTAGGCGAGTCTCACCAGGCAGCTGAAACTCCTCGACAGCGATGAGTGGTGGTTTGACTCCGATGACGGCATTCGGGGGACGGAAGTTTAGGAAGATGGTAAGAGACTCCAGATGAATGTCGCTTAATGTCTGTCTGTAAATTGTTCGATCCAGTAGTTGCAGTAGTGTGTAGTACTGGATCTCGTAAGGGTAGTAAACAAGATGTCTCCTGACTCGCCGATGAGGTGGGTTAGACTCTAGTAAGTGCCTCCTACGGTAGCACCCCATCACAAATCGGTTGTTGAGCATCTTAATAATAATTTTCTATCTGTAGTGTGCCCAATGGCCGATACTTCGACTCTTTTGTGTCCTGCTGAGCATCTTACTAAGATCCTTAACCGGGAGCATGGAAGCCTCGTTGTGTAGATGTTGCAGGGGAGACATCAAGAGGCATCCCGTAACTGACCTGATGGCATTATTCGGAAAGGTCTGAAGCTTTGTTAATTCTAAATCCCTAGTGACAGGCGACCAGACGGGCGTAGGGTAATTCAGAACCGACCGGCCCAATTACATTGGGCATTTAAGTCTGAAACATTTCTTTATCTCTGACCCAAGTGCTGCTGGCTAGCGATTTGAAGTCCTTGTTGGTTGACCTTGGTTGTTGTTGTTGTTGGTGTTGTGGTACCAGCTGTTGGACCTTGGTTTTGGACCTTAGTGGCAAATGCGGTTGTATGCGCCGAGAAGGAGAGCAAATTGTTGAAGGTGACTGCCTTCTACAGTCGATATTAGTGCATCATCGACTTCCACCTTTAACTACAATTAGACCTCCTTCGTCCAGGTGTTAAAAAGGGTCGCCCCAATAAACTAGCCCTGTCTGGTGCGCTAAACCACACAAGTATGCGAGATCGAATAGAAGTATCCTCTGCTACTACTACGACGAGTTTCCAAAAGCAGGAGCAGAGCTGCAAAACTACACAGCTGTGCCAGCTAATGATCCTGTGGCTTAACTACAGAACCAATCCAGTTATACTCTCGAAGTGCAAGTGATTTGTGCCTTGGGTAACTAGCATTCAAACATTTATAAACCTCTAAAGAGAGTACACAATGGATTCATAAAGACGTCACACTTTTCGACTCTCTCCAAAGCAGGAGCCCCTAAAAGGCAGCGAAGGGAGAGAAACCCGCTCTTGATTGCCCCCAACTAGTGAAAAACCGAATTCGGCTAAGATATAAAACTTACTTACTTACTTAATACACCTAATTCAGAAGTCGAAAAGTGTAGAATTTTAAAAATAGTACCAAACAGGCACAAACAAATGCCTACACACATACACACGCGCACACGGAATTTGGAATAAGTGAGCCATATGGAATTCCAGGAAAACACAAATTAATGAGTATTTCGGTGGCGAAAAATGCGGACAATTACTTTTTGTTTTCTTTTTAGCTTTGATGGAAGCAACAATGGCATTAAATGCTTTTTTCTGTTTACGTTTGACTGGCGGTGGATAAATAAAATGTGCAAGACGTTATAAATTTAGGCCGATGACGTCAGTAGCAATTCGCCAAAGGGAGAAAAATTTAGGATTTACAGTTATATAAGAAATTCAAAAAAAAATTAAAAAGGCAAAGCAGCAAAAATTTCACATAATTTTCTAAGAATGTTTCAATAGAAGAAACAAATTTAAATTTACAAAGTGTTAGAAATAATGAAAAACAAAACAAACAAAAAGAAAGACATTTACATGCATTGCCTTGTAAGCAGGTTCATGAGGTACGAAAAAAATGTAATTACCTAAAAAAGTTATATAAATGTTTCATGAGAAAGGGAGAAGAGAAACGGTTCAAAGCCTAGTGAGGCCCATCGCATATTAAATTTTATTAAAATTATTTCACACTCTAATTGTTTATTAATGCATTCTAAATTTTTTATTTTATAAATTGAGCAATCTTGAAAAAATCTTTAACAAAAGGTACTTTTCTTTTTAAGCTAGAAGGTTAAAATCAGAAACGTTTCAAAGCCTAATGGGGCCCATCGTATATGAAATTTACTTCACAGTCTAATCAAATTTTTTTTTTTATAAATTTTATATATACAGTGCACTCGCGGTAACTCGAATAGCCGCTAAGTCGAACGACGTGCTAACTCGAACACATTTTTTCCCCTATTGACTTCTTTGTAACTCGAACAATAAAAAAGCGCTATAACTCGAACAAAAAAACAAATTTATTTGTACACACATTCTTTTCAAACATGTACATTTTGTACATACATACATATGTAATAGTATATGTATATAAATTATATGTATACTAGTGTATTGTCCATATGAATATTTCGACGTTAATATCCCGTTAGTTTTCTGGGAACAACATCTTGCATTGACCAAATTGCTTTAAATTTGTCATTTGTGGTGTATCAGTGCACGTGAGTAATGGATCGTAAAAGGTTGAAGTGTTTAACATTAAAAGAGAGGGCTGAAGTCCTTAACAAAATTAAACGTGGACGTAGTGTTACTTCTCTAGCGAAGGAATATGGGGTAGCCAAGTCCACCATAAGTCTTATAAAAAAGAAAGATAAGGCAATTTATGGCTTGCACTAACGCTACCGGCAACCATAAGCTTAAACTTCTCGTTATTGACAAAGCAAGAAATCCTCGTGTTTTCAAAAATTTTAACTGTCCGGTGGAGTACAAAAATTACAAATCTGCCTGGATGACTTCGTCGATTTTCAAAGACTGGTTTCATAATTCGTTCGTGCCGCAGGTAAAATCCAGATTCATTAAAACAATTTTTTTAACCAAGTTAAATGACTTTAATATTTAGGTAAGAAAATATTTGAAAGATGGGGGACCACCGGAGAAGGCTCTTCTTCTAATTGATAATGCCCAATCACATCCCAACGAAATCGAATTAAAGTCCGAGGATGGTTTAATTTTAACTATGTTTATGCCGCCGAATGCGACACCATTGATCCAGCCAATGGACCAAAATGTAATTCGTATAACGAAACTATACTACAGAAATTTTCTACTGGCTTCCATTTTCAACAATCGATCGAAAAATCGATATCGATGACTGTTTTTTTAACATAGCACACTCAATTGATAAGTCGAACAAATTCGATAAATCGAACAGCGCCTGTTTTAATTAGTTCGAGTTATCGCGAGTGCACTGTATATATATATTTTTTTTTAATTTTTATTTTATAGTTTTTTTATAAATCGTTTATTTATGTATTCTAATTTTTTTATTTTTATTTTATAATTTTTTATAAATCGTTTATTTATGTATTCTAATTTTTTTATTTTTATTTTATAATTTTTAAATCGTTTATTTATGTATTCTTAATTTTTTATTTTACAATTTTTGACTTTATAAGTTACTTGAAACAAATCTTTAACAAAAAGTACTAGAGAGTGCTGAAGTTCATGTACACATGTGTTCAAAATAATTGTAGCGAGTTTCAAATGTATTTTTTTTTTGTATTTCATTTTTTATAAAAGTGTAGTGCATTCCACAAACAAACCAAAAACCACAAAGCACAAGGAAGCAACTGCTCAGCGAAAACAAATTTTTAGAAAGTAACGAGTATTTTGAGCCAGTTTAAATATGCACTCCGTTGTACTAATGTTGTTGAGCTACTAAAATGCAAACCCAATTCCAAATAAAAAGTTGAAAAAGTAAAAAAAAAAAAAATTTATTCATTTCATTTTTTTCTTCATTTTATTAAAAAAAAAACAATATTTTCATTTATTGTATTTCTAATTTATTTTAATTTTGCATATTTATTTGTTCTCATATATTTTTTATTAATTTTAATTTTATTTATTTTATTTTTTAATTTTTTTATTCATTTTATTTTTTTTATTTCTAAAAATTTTGGGGAAAAAAAGTTGATAAATTTTATTTTTCATATTTATTTTATCTTTTATTAAAAATAAAAATTTTATTAGTTCCATTTTTTAATTTTTTTATTAATTTTTTTATTTTTTTTTTTATTAATTTTTTTATTTTTTTTTTTTTATTAATTTTTTTATTTTTGTTTTTATTAATTTTTTTATTTATTTTATTGTTATATTCATTCTTTTATTCGTTTAATTTTTAAAAAATTTGTATTGTCATTTATTTTTTACTAGTTTTATTTTTGCTTTTATTTGTGTTGTATTTTATTTTTTAAAATTTTTTTATTTATTCATTTTATTTTTTTTTTCTAAAAATTCTGAAAAAAAGTTGAAAACTTTTATTTTATTGTTGTTTATTTTATTTGTTTCATTTATTTTTATTTATTTTACTATTTTAGTGTATTTTATTTGTTTCATTTGCTTTTTTTTATATATTAAATTTTTTCTACACAATCTGAATAAAATGTCTAAAACTTTTCTTTTATTTTTTTAATTTAAGTTTTTAGTCATTTAATTGTGTTTATTGGTTTTATTTAAAATTTTTTTTTTATTTTCATTTTTTTTTTTTTAATTCTGAACAAAAGTTGAAACATTTTATTTTACTTTTTATATTTACTTTATTTTTATTTATTTATTTTTTCATCTATTTTTTTCTAAAAATTCTGAATAAAAAGTTGAAAAAATTTATTTTATTTTTTATATCTATTGTGTATTTAATTTTTTATTTACTTTATGTTTTATTTATTTTACATTTTCGTCTATTTTTTTTTTCTAAAAATTCTAAATAAAAAGTTGAAAAGTTTTCTTTTATTTTACTTTTTTATCTATTTTATTTTTTTCTATTTTATTTCTAATTTTATTGATTTTTTGTTTACTTTGTAAATTTTTGTGAGTTTGGAGATTTGAGTTTATTGTTTTTCTTATAGAATGCAAGTTTTATTTTTTTTATTATTTACTTTATTTTTTTCTAAAAATTCTGAATAAAAAGTTGAAAAAATTTATTTTATTTTTTTTTCTTCTTTATTTCATTTTTTATTTACTTTATGTTTTATTTATTTTACATTTTCATCTATTTTTTCTAACAATTCTAAATAAAAAGTTGAAAAGTTTTCTTTTATTTTACTTTTTTATCTATTTTATTTTTTTATTTTATTAATTTTTTTTTTTTACTTTTTAAATTTTGTGAGTTTGGAGATTTGAGTTTGTTGTTTTTCTTATAGAATGCAAGTTTTATTTTATTTTTTTATATTTACTTTATTTTTTTCTAAAAATTGTAAAAAACGTTGAAAAGTTTTCTTTTATTTATTTTATTTTACTGTTTTTTTTTTACTTTTTAATTTTTTTAGAGTTTAAAAATTTGAGTTTGTGGATTTGCAAGTTTTTTTGTTTTTCTAAAAAATTTTAATAAAAAGAAGAAAAAATCTCCTTTATTCTCTTAACTTTTTAATGATTATATTTCTTTTTTTTATTGTATTTATTTATTATTATTATTATTTATTTATTTTTTTAACTTTTTAAATTTTTTAGAGTTTGAAGATTTGAGTTTATGGATTTTATTATAGAATGCAAGTTTTATTTTATTTTATTTTATTTTTTTCAAAAAATTCTGAAAAAAAAGTTCAAGATTTTTCTTGTATTTATTTTGTTGTCTTTCATTTTTTATTTTATTTATTTATTTTTTTATTATATTTATTTTATATTATTATTTTTTACTTGTTAAATTTTTGTGAGTTTGAAACTTTGAGTTTATAGTTTTTGTTATAGAATCCACTATACTTTTATAAAAACACAAGAAAAAAATAAATAAATACAAAAAATAGTTACAACTTGGCAATTCGTCGCGCTATTATTATAATTGGAAAATTACTAGATCGAGCAGCAATGCAAAAAAAAAGATGAAAACCCACTACGAAAATTGAGAAAATCTTAAAGAAACAGCTTGCAAATTTCACACGTCATCGTAAGCAATAATTTCACTTCATGAAAGCAAAAGAACAATAATAACATTGGTCGGCCGAATTTAGCATTTATGCCACAAGAGTACCATAAATGTTGATATTTCTGATAGGATTTTTCGCGTATATTACAAATTCTTAAATTAAACTTCTCCATAAAATTTCAGTTTTGGGAAACTGCGGTTAAAATGTGGAAAAATTTCATTTTGGGCGAATTCAAGGTCGCTAGAAAAATTGAATCTCTAAACAGCATTTAAAGAGAAAAGTTTAAAATCCGCAAGAACAAAAAAATTTCAGATTCGGTTGTGAAAGGTGCAGGTGGAGTCGGAAGCTATTCAAAGGACGTCTGTGAAAAATTCATTGAGTTCATGCAACGCAGGTGTGAAGTAGTGATACAAAATAATAATAAAAAAATTTTCTATTGGGTAAGACTCCGTCAGAAAATATGAGATTTGCAAGTGGTCTTTCGATTTCTTTGAAACTTTGGGAAATATTAGTTCCAGGTAAGATACATTCGAGCCTAAAAGGATTTTGAAAAATTTTCAAAATTGAGTCATCTACGCCATGTTGAAAATCGGGACCGTGTTTTTTTCAAAAATCAATATTTCTTGAACCGTTGGATGGATTTCAATGCAATTTACAGACAATATAGAAACAAATAAGTAGTTTAAATTAATATAGTATTAT
Source organism: Anastrepha obliqua (assembly GCF_027943255.1). Classification (NCBI taxonomy): domain Eukaryota; kingdom Metazoa; phylum Arthropoda; class Insecta; order Diptera; family Tephritidae; genus Anastrepha; species Anastrepha obliqua. The sequence goes on along the minus strand of NC_072893.1, from coordinate 22,789,814 downwards.
GTTAAAAAAAAAATTTCGAAATTTTGACCAAAAAAAAGTAAAAAAAAAATTTGTAATCAATTTTTAGTTGATTTGGCCAGTTTTTTAGATTTTCTGTTGTACACGTAACGATTCCTTATGATTTAACCTTTATTTTGAAAACAAAAATTTTATGGTGTCTATAATAGTTCTCGAGATATTGCAATTTTAGTGGAAGCGCGCACCGTGAAGTTCGCGGTTACGCAGCGCGGGAGTAGAAAAACGCGCACAGACCTGCAACAGTATGCTCCAGTCACTTCATACAGGAACACATAACGCAGCGCGAACCGTGCGTGCGTACGCGAACCGTGCGTGCGCGCTTCCACTAAAATCGCAATATCTCGAGAACTATTATAGACACCATAAAATTTTTTTTTTCAAAATAAAGGTTAAATCATAAGGAATCGTTACGTGTATAACAGAAAATCTAAAAAAGTGGCCAAATCAACCAAAAATTGATTCAAAAAATTTTTTTGACTTTTTTTTGGTCAAAATTTCGAAATTTTTTTTTTAACATAATACTAATTTAAACTACTTATTTGTTTCTATATTGTCTGTAAATTGCATTGAAATCCATCCAACGGTTGAAGAAATATTGATTTTTGAAAAAAACACGGTCCCGATTTTCAACATGGCGTAGATGACTCAATTTTGAAAATTTTTCAAAATCCTTTTAGGCTCGAATGTATCTTACCTAGAACTAATATTTCCCAAAGTTTCAAAGAAATCGAAAGACCACTTGCAAATCTCATATTTTCTGACGGAGTCTTACCCTATTAAAAAAATAAGGCTTGTGCTAAAAAATTAACATATAATTTAGTGTAAGTTTAACCAGTTTGGCAACCAAATTTGACTGACTGAATGCACTGCTGAATCAAATATATTCACGGAAAATGCTAAAAAACATTTTAAGAAAAGAATCGCTTATGAAGACAAACTTCTTAGAATTTCAAAACAGGTAGAGAGCTGAAAGTAGAAGAAACTTCAGAAAAGACACTCAAGTCAAAGAAATAGCAAAGTCGCAATAGGCAACTTGAAAAAGAACGGAAAAAAACAATACATCATTACTGCGATTACAATGAATGAAACTACGCACACAAATCTCTGAATATAAATACAAATGTACACACATATTCGCCGTCTACGCAGGCCATATGGGATGCCGCAGAAATCCTCTATGGCGGCACTCAGTCACAAATGGGAGCTGTGAATGGCGGCGGCACAGCCAACGACGGCAGACAGTCAGAACGGCTACTATGAAGTGGTACGAAGTAAAGTGCACAAATATATAAGTGCATGCGGACAGACATGCATGCATGCATATGTATACACACACACACTTGCACACATGAATGTAGTAAGCTCAATTACGTCGAAACTCAACTGCAGTGAGTCGCTTGGAGCGCCACTGCGCATTGGGTGTGTGGTTTACTGAACTTAATCTTTGCGGAAGTTGACTTTTTCAGCAGCAAAATGGCAGAGGGGCAGCGAGCAGACGTGAAGTGTTGCGTGTATTTATTTGCATTGATAGCATTTGAATCATGTGGGGGTGGGTGGGTGGTGTGAGGCGTGAAATATGAATCGAAATATTTTATCTATGAACTTATTATACATATCTACGTACACACATACATCTATACATACATGCATACACACATTTATCTAGCTTTGTAAGCAAATATGTCCAAGTAAACTCATGATTCCAAAAGCATTTTTGAGTGCCAAAGCGGAGCTCTAAAATTCATGCGCTTCGAGTCATAGTTGAGCTCTTTTGATGTTAAGTTTTAGTTTTTTTTTTATATTGTGCGCATCTCATTCAAACTCTCTTTAAATAAAATAACATTTAATTAAAATATAAATAACATTAGTTTGTTTGGTTGGCTATAAATAAAGTAAGCACCTCTGCAAGCGAGACATCCAGCAGCGTGACAACTAATGAGCGGCGAGGCTGTTTCCGGTGAAGCGGCACTAAGTATTTATTTTTAATTTTTTTATTTTATTTATTTTTTTGTTTTTTGCTGAAAACCTTGTATTTTAAACCATTAATTATGATTCTGTACTTAAAAGTTCTTTGCTATTTCTGATGACTTTTATGAGAGTAAAACAGTTTCAAAGCTGCCTGCAGCTACTCAATTTGAGAAACTGTATTGTTGTTGGGAGCTGTAATAATAAGAAGTGGATGTTGTTGCAGATTAGAGCAGTTGGAAAACTCACACATTTCAAAAAAACTAACAACTATGAGAGAATTCCAGTTTCATAGGTATACATCCACCTGATTGGTAGACAGAAGCAGTGCAATTCGGCAAAAGAGTTCCAAAGCTGCGTGCAATAATTAAGTTTGAGAAATTGTATTGTTGTTGGGAACTTGTAATATTATGAAGTGAATGTTGTTGGCAGAATGAGAAAACTCGTACATTTCAAAAAAAAAAGTACTGGAACTAAAAGAGAATTTCGATTTCATAGGTATAAATACACCTGGTATACAGCAGTAGTACAATTCGGCAAAAGTGTTAAATCAAATTTGATTAAAAAAACCCCCTGTGGAGTTTAAAGCACTTGCACAAAAATACACGCAATTTCAGCGACCTTGACGTTAGCAGACTGGCTTTCGCAAGTGCTCATACTCACATCCATACACATGCACATGCACACACATTTATGCATACTGACTTTGAAACTTTAACCGTTAATTCACAGCTATCAATTAGGGTGAAACTACATGGGAGAGTAAAAAAAAAAAGAGTGTCTAAGGTTAAATACTTATCGGTTGACGCCACACTAACAAACTGAATTATCGCTATGGTAACAAAACTCTCAAATGAGTAGTCACAATAAAGCGAACCTTTTACATGCATACATGTGTGCATACATATCTACCTATAAACAGACATACATATCTACATATGTGCATGCATATCACATGTTCACTGGCACTGGCGCTTTTAGAAACTACAAACTTTTTTTAAATTATTCTACAGAATAAATATGTACGCACTTTGGTTTTCTCTTAACTTTTGTATAGACCAGGGTTGGGCAAGCAAGCCGCTTGATAGTCCGAGCCATTTTTCAAAATTTTAAATTTTTTGCGAGCCGCAATGCCAAAGATATGCAAACAGGTATTAAAAACGTTGTTTACAGAAATTATATAATATTTTTTGAAAATATATAAAAAAACGTGCACATATTATATGAATTTGAATATAAAAAATTAAACACATTTATTTTAAAATTTGATGAATATTTAGGTCTGTTCATGAAGCAAAATGATTTGTAACGAATTATCAAGTTTTGGTGTTCACGTACCCAAAAAGCTTGCAAAGTAGGGAAAAATGAGAGAGCAAAATGGCATTTCATTTTGAGGGGAAGTTGTTACTGTATACATTTGTACTTGTGGAAATTTGCAAGTGAGAAAAACAGTTGATCGCAAAGTAAAAATAAACGCGAATGGAGTCAAAGTTCTAAATTAAAATGGAAATTGTTATTAAAAGGGAGAACGTAAGCAAATATATTTCCTATAAAATGTTTAAAGTTTATTTGAAGTCATATATTAAACAGGAATCGGCCAATGATGTAGAGTTGTGTACTTCTTAACCACAGCCTCCAGTCACCGTTGCTGCAGTTGCCGAAATACAAATCGGCAAAGCATTGAAGGTATCTTTTGGGTTTTATGCTTGTATTTCTTGGTTATTAACTAATTTGGCAATATAGGAATGTATATGCATATGTATGAAAATGATTAGTAGGATGCAAGGAAAATATGAAGAAGGCTGAATTGCCACAACAATACTTATAAATTTGCTAATGGAATGTTCTGCATCTGTTAGTGATGATCAAATGCAACCAATTATTGAGGACAAAATTAAATCCTGTGATTGAAATACAATTTTTTGGAATACTGTCAATATTTCTTCTAGATTTTTTCAAATACTCGTTGAGTTATTCTTGTTTAATATTGGAACATATTTTTTTTTCATTCGTGGAAAATGACAAAATTTTTTTTTTTGTAATATCCTTTTGAAAAAGTAGTAATTTAGTTTGAAAACTAAATATACATACATAGTAAGAGGTCAGATTTTATTTTATATTTCCCCTGTAATTGTAAATTCAGTGTTTGCAAATGTTCCATGACATCAGTCAAAAACATTAAGTCTATTAATCCACCCTTGTTGTTGTTGTCGCCGCATAAACATTCCCCATACATATGTATATGGGGAATGCTGCCCACCCCTCGTCATCGTCTAATTCTGAATAGGCTATTTACTTTCATCTCAGAAATTCAGTTATCGGAGCAAACAAAATCTACAACAACAAATGTATAACCAACTGACAATGCAAAAGAAATTAATGTTATTTGGAAGTTCTTCGTAATTTAATTTTTGAAGAAAATTTTTCAACTGTCGATGATTTTTTGCATTAGTGCGAATGTAATTTATTGATGATATTCTAAATATTTCATTAAGTGAGAACATCGTGGTGAATTATGCAGTGAGTCGGTATGAGTAGTAGAATTTGCGAATCATCTCTTCAAAGCCTAATAAGACCGATTTTTTTTTAGCCAACAATGCCGGAGCTCACTCCATCAATTGCAATGGTTGCAAGTTTATTAAGAGGCACATAGAAAGTTTTCATTATGGAATCGATACATTTTTTATATCAACAGCGATATTATTTAGATAAAAAACTCACAAATTCGTTAAATAATAGCACAAAAATGAAAAGCGAGTTCGGGTACGCTCGGGTGTTGTATTACTTCTACAACAATAACACTTACTGAGAGCCACCAATAATCCTTCTAAGAGCCGTATGGGGCTCGCGAGACGCAGCTTGATCGCCCTAGTTTAGGCCAAGACATTTTATTTTCAATTTTTTACGATTACTTTTGAAATTCTCTTTCTTTTTTTTCATTATTTAGCCAACATTACTCATCATGCAATTTCATGGTATTTTGCATTCGCCACAATGCTCACGCGCGCATGCTTTATGTATGCATGTATGTATGTATGCACAGCCGACTTTGTCTTGGCAATGGCTTGTCTGTAGACAAGCGTGTAGTTATGTTTGGGCACTATGGATGCACAACATGTGAAATCGCTTTTTAAAAATACGAAAATATTTATGTTCTTCAAGATTGTAATGCACCGTCGCTTTTCATGATAATAACTTTGCTATAAAAGCTTTTGGTTGATATGCATGTACATACATATATGCAAAACAAACAAAAAAAACAATTCGTTAAAATATGCAGAGATGATATTCGTATGTGAAACTGCGGAGAAAAATCAGGTTTTCTCACATACAACAGCAGTTATCAATAATTTGTTGTTCATATCGGTAGTAACACACATACATACATATGTACATTTATTCAAATTACTCTTCTTATATTTGAGAGCAATTAAATTATTTATGGAGATATGCAATTGGCTTTGAGTTATTTGAAGAAAACAAAAGAAACAGAAAAAAATATATATATGTAATATAAAAAAAAAATTTTAAAATTTAAAAAAATAAAAAAATTTTAAAATAAAATAAAAAATTTAAAACATTAAAAATTTAATAAATTTTTTTTTTTATTTTTCAATTTTTTTTATTTATTCAGTATCTTATATATAAAATAAAGTCAACTTTTTGTGTGTGTTCGCTAACCGGCCATGTCTTTGCACCGAATTAAACCAAACTTACACACATTGTTAAGTAGGTATTGAAGATGGTTTACGTATAGTTTGGATGCGTATTGGTGGATAGGGCTCGAGATATAGGTCAAAACGTGGACCCGGGTAACCTTCGGATGTATATGTACAATATGGGTATCAAATGGAAGCTGTTGGTGAATGCTTTAGTACAGAGCATTTTTCATGCCGCTCCGTGACTAGGGCCTTGAGATAGAGACCAACACGTGGACCCTAGAATGTGTTTGTACAATATGGATATCAATTGGAAGCTGTTGGTGAATGCTTTAGTACAGAGTATTTTTCATGCCACTCCGTGACTGGGGTCTCGAGATATAGGTCAAAACGTGGACCCGGGTAACCTTCGGATGTGTATGTACAATATGGGTATCAAGTGGAAGCTGTTGGTGAATGCTTTAGTTCAGAGTATTTTTCATGCCGCTCCGTGACTAGGGTCTCGAGATAGAGACCAAAACGTGGTATTGAATAAAGAAATAAATAATATGAGAATAAAGAAATAAATAATATGAAAACCATATCTTTTCTGTTCTACACCATATCTATTCTATTTTAGTGTGCCCAGCGAAGCGGGCCGGGTTTGCTAGTATCGTAATAAATTTAGCACCATCTTTGCTCTTAGTGTAGATTGTTTAACTTTGGAAGAGATCTAGAAGACGGGTAGTGTTCACATCACGATTGTGATCAGTTGATTTTGAAGGAGAGCCTCTCGGGAGCCTACCCCCATCAAAATTGTAGACAATATGAATGCCAGGATTGACTCTAATCAAATAGGATATATGTATATGACACATGATAATGAAGGGGGTTGTTGCAGGTTATTGTTGTAGTTAGTGATTGTTACTGCTATTAAAAATAAAAAAAACGTCCCAATAAAGTATTGAATAATGCTGCTGAAGTGACACTCCTTAGGTAGGTTGTTGTTGTTGAACGTACGGGGAATGCTGCTGAAGTGACAGTCCTTGACCGGATATAAATCCGGGTCACTCCGGTTACGTAGAACTCGAACTCCCAGCCTTCTTGTAACCTCTCCGTGCAGTTTTAGCAGGCACTTTGAACAACCATTGTTGACTTTCTATTTGCTTAATTCACATGTTTTTAGGTTTTCAAATTGGTATTTACTATTTTAATAATTTCTGTGTCTATCAGTAATTTACAAGTGGCATGGGTATCAACGCTTTATCCAATTGAATAGTTAAGGTTGTACCTTTTACCATACAGTTTCGTGTTGCCCAGTTTCCTGGAATAAGTCGTTTAGAAGTTTATAACATGCTTTGACTGTTTTCGACGAGTGCGTTTTGGGCTCTAGGGCTTTTATTGCTGTCTGGCTGTCTGAGGGGGCGGCCGAGGGCCGACCGCTGTTAGAAAAATGTTCTTCTTAATTTTGGTGTTTCACTGAGATTTGAACCTACGATCTCTCTGTGAATTCCGAATGGTAGTCACGTACCAAACCCTTCGCCTACGACCGCCTGGTGGATAATACTCTTGTATTTAAGTACTGTACTGCAAGTCCTTTCTTAATAACAGTGACTTCAGCTTGAAATACACTATAGTGATCGGGTATGAGAGTGTTCAATATGATCATTACACCATTGCTTTATCTCCAGTTTTTCGGAGTAGACCATCCACCTACTTAATTATCTAATTTTGAACCATCTACATATAGATAGATTCTTTATGAAGTTTGCACTTCGACCTCATGGCCTTTTGTGACCTCTACTCATCACGGTACCACATTCATGCTTAGTTTCTTTTGTAAGCGCAGGATAGAGCCCGGTTAGATTGGGCGTAAGCGCCTTTCTTCTGGCTGCAGTTGGCCAAAATGTCTCAACCTATAGCGCTGCATTCCAGGAGAAAATGCATCTTAAGATTGGTCGCAGAAACGACAAGAGGCCGTAGACCAAATTCCGATCATGTGCAGATGACTACGCAGTCTGCAGTGGCCTATGAGAATGCCCGTGAGCATTCTCAGTTTATGCTTGGGGAGGGTTATGCATTTTTTAAACCTCTTTTGATTGCACCCTTCACTCCTAATCTTCTTCATGACGGTGTGTCGCCCCACCATAGGAAGGAAGGGCTCGAGTCCTTTTAATGGCGGGGCTGCAGCTTCTCTCGCCAATGCGTCCGCTACTTCGTTCCCAGTTATGCCCCTGTGTCCTGGAACCCAAATTAGCCGGGTGCGGTTGTGCGTTCCCAGTAGATTGAGTTTTTCGATATAATCAAGGATCAGTGTGGACTTAATCTCACAGGATGATAGAGCCTTGAGTTCAACCTGGCTGTCACTCGGAAATGCAATTCGCTCATTCGGGAAATTTCTGTCGAAGTTTATATTTGCAAATAGACAGATGGCATACATCTCCTCTTAGAAGATGCTTGGAAAACTACCAATCGGCTTAGAACGCTTCGTTCTGGGACATATAAATATTTTTTGAAGTGAAAACTTCTTTAGAATCGTTGGGAGTGATTTGAGAAAAAGTGAAACGAAAAAAGCGACACTCTTGTCTACGAAGCGTTATATTATATGTTGATATAAACGTAGCGACGAACTAAATAACTTTTAGGCCAGCGCCGACAGCATGGCGCGGCAGCCGAGCGACTAGCAATGTGAGCTTCCGATCCAAAATCCTTGGCTCGAATCACAAGAAAAAATTTTTTTTTATACAGTTATTTTATTTTAGTTTATGATATGTTTATGAGGAGCTTTTTTCATGGCAGAAATACACTCGGTGTTTTGCCATTGCCTGCTGAGGGGTGAGCGCTATTAGAAAAATAGTTTTCCTTAATTTTGGTGTTTTCACCGAGATTCGAACTGACGTTCTCTCTGTGAATTCTGAATAGTAGTCACGCACCAACCCATTCGGCTACGGCGTTTGTTTAATTTTACTGATGCAAAAATGAGGGAAAATATTTGAATAAAGTTTGCTTACTGTTTACACATTTTCCAAAGGTGACGGAGAACCAAAAAAAAACGTCGATTTTCAAACAAATACGAGTGCATATGTGTAATTGTGTTACGAGTTTCGGTCACGCCCCAGCAAAACCTGCGTGCATATGTGTTTGTAACATTCAAAAAAATGTAATTGTGTTAGAGTTTCGTTCACGCAGGTTTTGCTGGGGACGCTCATAATAGCAACCGGGTGTGTATTTTTATATTCGTAAATATTTTCATTTTTAAATATTTACCGCAATTATGCCGAAAAATAATGCAGAAAAGTGTCGTGAATATCGACAGAAAAAAAATCAATAAATAGCATCACGGAATTCATTCACGAAAATTTAATAAAGTATACACCAGAAGTATCGCGGATACTTAGAAAAGATTACGATAAAGTTCCAATGATTTTAAGTGGCGATTTTAACGTAAATTTTGCATTGGACACAGCGGTTCCTTCAATTGACTTTCTCAATACAACATTCAATTTAAAAATGTGTAACAATCGCACTGAATCGACAACACGATCAAAAACAACAATTGACGCGGTATTTCAAAGATATGTTGACAACATCGAAACCAAAGCATTTGTATCATATTTTAGCTATCATAAGCCACTCGTATCATTTGTTGAAATTGAAAACATTGAGGATGAATAATAATAAAATGAAGAAAATAAAATATGAACTTTATAGCAATATTATAATGAACCTATAATTATCCCGCTCCTAATGCTGCTTTCGTCTCACTCTCTCTCAGTTTGTTTTACGGAAGGTTTCACTTCTATCGCGTCTAACCGTTAGACTGGTATTTTTTTTATTTTATTTTCTGGTGTCTTCGAGCCTTCTGTGTACCAGTGCAGGGTGCACTCCTGGACTTACCTTTCAAATGCAGGTCTACTACGATTTAACTTATCGTCCAGACTGTAATATATATATACCGATATATGTACTTACAAATGGGACTTCCTCACATCCAAATGAGCATATCTTTGCCTAATCGGGACTTTTTCGAGACACCATTTCCATTGTTTTTTTTTCTTTTAGACTGGAAAAACGTCTGCAAATTTGAGTCGACTAATCAGAAAGTTTACTCAAAGGCAAAATTACAATATTTTCAAATGATCACCGTTAAAGAAAAAATTCACATTTTCTGTGCTAAAGTTCTACGACTCTAATTGCCACGTTCATTCACATCTAAACACCTTTTAAGTCTATATTTGCGTTGCTTTCCGCACATTATCTCAAATATTTACACTCCCATTATCTTCACGACTCGTGATAAGCACCACAGCCACAGCAAAAATCAGCATAAATCAAAAATCGTTTAACAAGCGCAAATCAGACGTTTACCCATCCATAAGTCACAAGGTATTTCGACTCAGTTCCTTAGCGGCCAATTTCAGCTTATCACGACAAGAACAGCATACGGGCGACTGCTCCAGCTGATGTGTTCACCCAGCCGTTATTTATGTCGTTGACTCTCTATAATACGGCGTATACCAACAGCCCATAAGTCGATATTTAGATGACGGACGAAACAAAACAGCCACATGCGTTGGTCGCCGCTGCCTTTACTGCACGCTTCGTCGAATTAAGTTCATCGATTTTTCAATACAATTCTTCATTTCACAGAAATGGGTCACTAAATTGTTAGTACTTTTTTGCGCTACTACCATATTGGAGACATTATAGAGCGTATATATGTATTATTTATATGGAAAAGATATCAAATCGCTTTCACCTTTAGGCTCGCTTCAATGTTATTTATCTAATTTGTGTTACCTTATGGCAGAACACAGGTTCATACAGAGGGATGTAAATTCGTACATACACAACACAAACGTACGTATGTATGTGTGTGTATATGCATACGCAATTGGTGTTGCATGGCATTTTTCTATTTTGTTTTCTCACGCAATCTTCTTACCTAGCCACACAAAAACAAAAATAAAAGAATATAAGAAATGTTTTGCCGAATTCTAACCAACTATGTAGATTTTCGGCACCTAGCAAGCAATATAAACATGACTAACAAGCGTTTATGTGGAGTTCCGTTTGGCAAAATTTTAGTTAACAGTTCTCGCTCGAAACTGGAAAATGTTGCCAAATACGTTAGCCAGTTGGGGCAGCAGCACACAGTAAACGTTACGGTTTTTGATGACACAATTCAAAGTTCCTATGAATTGCTGTTGTTTTTTAAATTTTAAACTTTTTTTATTGCTCAGCGTTGCTTATGAGTTATGAGAATATTTCTTCAAAAGTTGCTGTTTTTGTTTTTGTTAATATATTATTATTGTTTAGCGCTGCTTTACTATGGATAATTTACATTTCTTATTTGTTGGGAGAATTTTCGGCTCCGACTCCATGTGTTCTCCCCTCACTTGTTTTGAGAGAAATATTACGAATTTTTCAATGAAATTCACAGGAGATGTTCATTTCGTGCTTATTTTGCTAAAACTAGCACCAACACTATTCTGTTAATAATAGTTTTTAAGTTATTTGTTGATAAAATTTGTCTTTTACCTTCACCAAATTTTGATAGAATAAGTGCATTTATCACATTTATTTTAATAAATATTGAAACTATATTAACATACACACACGTTTTTAACTCTTTTTATTTATTTATACCACAAATTAACCATTTATATTGCATTTTTAAGTTGCTAACTCCAAATATGCCAGCTAAATTTACAATAACTGAAAAGCATGGCTGAATGGAGTACTGCCAGAAGCAAAAAATAAAAAAAAATAATAGAATGCGATTGAAAACGAAGCAACATAGGAACATAATTTCCACACACTCTTTTCTGTTAGAATATGAGGGAATATAATATAGTGAAAATTTGGAATTAAAAATCGCGCGATTTTTTATTCCAAATTTTCGCCTGCGGCGCTTTTTTTTTTCTTTTTTTTTAAATATATATATGTATAATATAGGGAAAATTTGGAATTAAAAATCGCGCGATTTTTTATTCCAAATTTTCGGCTGCGGCGCTTTTTTTTCTTTTTTTTTTAAATATATATATGTATAATATAGTGAAAATTTGGAATTAAAAATCGCGCGATTTTTTATTCCAAATTTTCGCCTGCGGCGCTTTTTTTTTCTTTTTTTTTAAATATATATATGTATAATATAGTGAAAATTTGGAATTAAAAATCGCGCGATTTTTTATTCCAAATTTTCGCCTGCGGCGCTTTTTTTCTCTTTTTTTTTTAAATATATATATGTATATATATATATCATATATTCATAATATAGTGAAAATTTGGAATTAAAAATATATATATCATATATTCAAAATGCATACAATCAAACATACTTTACTGAAAATCAAGCATTAATATATATATGTATATAAATATATACATATATCCATAAATATGAATAGACGTATATAATATAGAAATAATTTGTAAAATTTTGTATTTCTAGTCATTTATTATCTTCTAAAATTGTTTATTTATACGATGTCTGGCAGCACTTCGGCTAGTTGTAGTAACCAAAATAGGAGGATTCTTGGTCAATTTTACAATTTTTAAACTCAAATAACTTAAAAACTATAAGCCTCCGGCAAGTGAGGTTTTCACTTTTGGATAGTAGAATACCCCCTCTACCCCCCCTTATACCCCTTTTTTTAAAAAAGTCGGGAGAACACATGGGTATTTTCCCCTTGTTTTTTAAGGCAAATTGAAGAAGCCAATCAAATCGAACCGAACTTGGTTTCTTTAGTTAAAAGAACACTTTGAAAGAAGTGGATTTATTAATTCTAATACCTTAGGAATAATCAATCTTTCATAACATAATCAATATTGCCATTTTCTGAAGCCAAATAACCTCCTGCCCTCAGTGAAGAAAAAAAAAACTAAATCCGCTTTCCAAGAAAGTTATCTAGCCCATTCTATTAAAAATGTTCAGCATGTAAAGCATTCATCTATCTCATTTCCTTCCGTATTTCGCTTTGTTTTTGATAAGCGCAACAATTTCTTATAGGCACAAGAGGCGTTGGTCGCTTGACGCTTATGCGACAACGTAAACGAACACCCTGCACCATTAAATTTATTCAGTAGATTACTTCAAACAAGCTTGTAAATTCAATATTTGTGCACATTATAGCAGTAATTACTGAATTTATTTAACATACATTTATTTTAATTTATACTTTGATTCTTGGGAAACCTTTAATCATTCCAACGTTTATAAAAATCTTATCAGCTTAGGAATACCCCAAATTTTAGCACACTTCAAATTACCTTTTTTCAAGTTTTGCAGCGTTCTTAATTAACCTTTACTACGCTGTATGATTAATTAAATAGAGAAACTTTACACTTTGCTTATTTTTTGCACAATTAAAAATTTTTAAATGGAATGAAATTCTGCTTTCGCTCCACTTTTTTCTTCTTGTTTTTTTTTTTTTTTGCGTTGCTTTCGCGTTCTCCGTTTGCACAAATTTCTTGTCGTGTCTCTCTGCACTTTTCGCGCGTTTGCTTTTGGTTACAAATTTCGTTAATATAATCGCACACACTTTGAGCTATGCATCATCCGATTACACTCCCTTTTTATTTTTATTATTTTTTCCACTGCGGCATAGAATGCGAAATATACACAATTTATGAAAGTGATTCCACAATTTGGAATATGTTGTGTGTTAATTTGTCTGTCTGCGATCACGTTCTTAATCGTTTATAAGAAATTTTAACCATTTAGCCGTGCAGTAAAGGAAAACACACCCGACTCGGAAAAATGCGATTTTTAAAGTCGCTTTCAACTCCAATTTCCAACAGCTTCTGCCACTTCTGTCAATCAATGACCAACAAACGCAAAAATTAGAAAGAGTCAAACGGAGTCGCTTGAAGGGACAATAAACGCGTGTTTTGTGTGTAGAAAAAGGAGCGCAAATCGCTGGCGTAAAAAGAGCTAAACGTACTATTAAGCGACAGGGAAGTATGCATTTTCGTGCTGCTGTCATAGAAATGTGGCAAGTACCGAGTAATCGGGTGGAAATACAGAAGTGGTATTCATCAATTGAAATATTAGTTTGAGAAAATAGAAATCTATTATTTTTGCGTAATTTTTTGCGCAAGTGCTCTAAGGGGTTAGGGATGGTCAGAATTATGATTTTCAATAATTTTTGTTCGCTAGTGAATTGCTTTATTTTACAGAAATAAAACCATAGGATTAATTCCTCATGTTTTGACTTGATTTTAGCAAAAATTCAACAAAAAAAAAATGAAAGTGTGTGGTAGTTCACGGAACCCGCACGATTGAAGTGAAACTTCTTTTATCAACAAATCAATAATTTAACTATTATTTCAATATAATGCATGCAGAAGTCATGGAAAGCATGGAATGGAATTTTATTAAACAGAATTATTTATTTATTTTAATATAAAAAGAAATGAATTTATTGTACTCAATTACATTTGGTTCTCGGCATTGTCATTATCATTATTGGATTCGTTTTCCAAAAATGAAACAAGGGCTTTATGGTAACTGAAATACGTAAAAAATGATCTACATTCTAATCTATCAAGGTATCGATGAAATACTGCATCAATGGTAGTTCCGCATCTTGTTGTTGGTACTACAAATTATCACTTATCGTACAACCGGAGGATTCACTGTCACGGTGTTCAACAGTAGCTCTTAATTTTTTACGCTCCAAATACTCACGTTGCCGTTCAGCACCTGTTTTCGGTTTCCGTTTTTGTTGATTTGATGCCATATTTAACAGAAATCAATCAACAAAACAAAATATGTTTGTAAGATTTGCTCAAAACTACACACACACTCTATGACGCGTCTCGCGTTACTAATAATATTGTGTTTGGGATAACTGTCAACTGTTTCCACCGAAATGCGTTCGCAAAGTGTATGGTCTTTGGTATGGTAAACAGATTTATGATACATTATTTTGCGGCGAGAGCACAACGCGATAGCCCAGCGGCTAGCAATGTGGGCTTCCGATCCGAAATCCTTGGTTCGAATCACAAGAAAATTTTTTTTTTTTTTTTTTTATGCATTTATTTCATTTTGTTTTATGATATGTTTATGAGCAGATTTTTTTCATGGCAGAAATACACTCGGAGGTTTGCCATTGCCTGCCGAGGGGCGACCGCTATTAGAAAAATGTTTTCATTAATTTTGCTTTCACCGAGATTCGAACCAACGACCTCTCTGTGAATTCCGAATGGTGATCACGCACCAACCCACTCGGCTACGGCGGCCGTCAATCAAATGTCATATTTACAAATTACATTCGATAAGAATGCAATAATAAACGACCGCATTACATTCACGACGACACGCCACGCCAGTCTTTTAACAGATGGCGCTGGCATAGCGTGAGTTTTACGTAGTTTAGCGTAGTTTTACTCCTCACAGCGTTTCATCCACGCCACGCTTTTAACAGATGGCGCTGGCGTAGCGTCACATATCGATGAAACGCTATGGTTTTACTCCTCACAGCGTTTCATCCTTCGAGACAAAAGAAGTTTCACTTCAAAAATTAATAACTGTAAAAGTATCGCTGTTTGTGTGGAGCCCGTTTCTCCAGAAGTCCCTTGCGGTGATCGTCTCAAGTCCTTGGAGATTTAACTAAAATCAATCGGACAAGAGAAATTAGTTTTATTAATAGAAAATCTTGTGCCTGATCGAAGTTTTTTTGTTCCAAATCAACAATATGGCGGCCTCAGGCAATATTTTTCAGATTTTTGAAAAAAAAAACCGACAATTAATTGTTAAATAAATCGAAATTTTGAAAAACAAAATCCTTCGATCAGGCACGAGTTTTTTATGTTTTTCAAACGCAGTATAAATTTTATTGAAATCTACCAAGCGGTTTTTAAGTTGCAGTGATCACCAGTTCAAAAAAAAAAAAGTGCGTGTAGCGACGTACACATAACAGAAGTGAAACTTTCAAGGCAGAGAAAGAAAGAGGGAGAGACCCGAGAGAAAATGAGAGAGAGAGAGATGGAAAGAATATATATCTATTCTATCGTGCTCATTTATTATTCGTATCATTTCTAGATCTATTGATTGTCCTTCCCTTTCAAGTAAAATTTAATTTAATATACCCAATATGAGGCTCCGAAAGTACGAAACCTTTAAAATTGGCTTCTCGAGAACCAACTATGGGGTGAATGCTCCGATTCCTAGGGCATGTGCAGATTTAAATATGTTTTTCAATTCTTCTGGTGCTGATTTTACATGGCCGTATGGCATCTTAGTCAAGCATCTTAAATCGTTCTTTTCTTAGTAACTACTAAACTATTGTAAATTAGTATAGTCTGTAAGAATGTATCCATTCAAAGACAATAAATAAATAAATAAATTCACAACATTTGCAGGGAATACAAATAGACAAAATTTACAAAAAACGGAGAAAGGTCGACCGGTGTAGGTAAACGCCGGAAACAAACCGTGGCAGCAACACGCACTACTCCGAGCGTTTATCACCCGCACAAACGCACCGATTCCAGGACCGCAACAACGGCACAAATTAGCGCAAGTTAGTACCAATAAATCCGACGCCGGAATGGTTAGCACTTTATACATATTAAGTACGCCCAAGCACTAGCCAGGAAACGGAAATAAGCGCCAAAAAAAAAAAACGCCAAAAAATTGAGACCAAAAAACGCCCCAAATAGTAGGCACCAAGGAAATATAACGCCAAAAAGTAGGCACCAAAAACATATTTCCTACAAGTTTGCACCAACAAACAAGCGCTAAAAAGTAGGCACTGTTATTTCTCACTAGAAATTGGCAACCACAAGGAAAAACTCAAGAAAAATAGCCTACAGTGTATCTACATGAGATGTATATACGGTATAGCTCTCTCTCAGGCGGCCGCCGTAGCCGAATGGTTTGGTGCGTGACTACCATTCGGAGTTCACAGAGAGAACGTCGGTTCGAATCTCGGTGAAAACACCAAAATTAAGAAAAACATTTCTCTAATAGCGGTCGCCCCTCGGCAGGCAATGGCAAACCTCCGAGTGTATTTCTGCCATGAAAAAGCTCCTCATAAAAATATCTGCCGTTCGGAGTCGGCTTGAAACTGTAGGTCCCTCCATTTGTGGAACAACATCAAGACGCACACCACAAATAGTAGGAGGAGCTCGGCCAAACACCCAAAAAGGGTGTACGCGCCAATTATATATATACCGATATAACACATACAGTGACTCACAGCTTATTTGATGCAGGCAAAAAAAAAAAATTATTAAAATATCAAATATATTTTATGGTATTTCCATTACAAAAACAAAAATCGTGTATTTTTTTTTATTGTTAAATAACATGTTTTAAAAGGGTGTACCCGCCAATTATATATATATATACCTCTCTCTCTCTCCTTTTCCTCTACGTTATATCTTTTTTCTCTCTCGCGGAACGAAAATGCCCAAAACGTTGCATGGCCTTGAAATTTTACTCTCCATTCTCGCTCGTCCATCGACGCCTAAGAAGTTTCACTTCAAAAACATGGTTTTGAGAAAAACGTATTTAAAGTTTTTATATCGATTCCAGAGCGCCCGAGCGCTCTGTGTTCATTGTTGAATAACTCGAAAAGTATTTGTTGGATTCACTTAAATTTTTACACAATATTTTTTGGATGTCATACTTTAAGAAAATGCTAAAAAAAATTCAATTTTTTGAAAATCCTGACTACCCCTAACCCCTTAAAACTGTTATCGATCTTTAACTCCTAGGCGATGCTACGACTACTAACATGTCGGTCTACTTCGCTTATTTCTGTAATTTTATCGACATTTTCTTTAAGGGGTTAAATACACTTATAATTTTCAAAAAATCGATTTTTACACAGGATACGATTTACGAGGATGGGAGGAGGACATCTCCCATGAGCGTACACATTTTTTAGTCCGCTTAAGAAAGAGTATCCTGTAGTTGAAATTCGACAAACTACTACCAGGTTGGGAGAATACAAATTTCTCGACAGTCGGTTCCACGTAACCGTAACGACCCGGATTTATATCCGGCTAAGGACTGCCACTACTGCAGCATTCCCCGTATATCAAGGAAGATAATAGATACCAGGTTAGCTGGCGTGCGGTACACTAGACAGGGCTAGTTTGCTGTTGTTGTTGTTGTATTAACAGTAATAGAAGCCCCGTAAGTGTAAGGGATATCACCGGTTGTCTTCGTCTGGCTCATCTAGAGGTAGGCCCAGGAAACATGCTGTTTCGACGGGTTGGGTCCACAGGGAGAGGGGTGTTAGATGAGTAGGTTTTAAAGGGCATGTGAAAAGATGGTTAGAGTCGTGCGGGGTGCCTTCACATGCTGGACATATCGCACCCTAAATACAAAAGGGTCACAACTCAAAATTTTCCAAAACTGAGTTGTTTGCACAAATTAATTCAGAGTACACATTTCTAACTGCAGCAAATATTTCATTCACATAACTATCTTCTTTAACTGGAAAAATACAGTTATGTCTATTTTTATGCCAAGTGTGTTGCTTTCGCACGATCAACTAAAGCGAATTATTTTTAGTTGCGTTAATGGGCTCAAGAACAGCTGATTACTTTTATTACACATAAAGAGTTTTATTTTGAGTTCTGCCTCTATAACTGTAAAAAGTGATAAATTTCGTGGTATATTATTTTGCATTGTGCCTCTTTAGTTGTAAAAAGTGAGTTCAATTAGGTTAGGAAACTTATAAAATTAAAACATTTTATCAGTTAAAAAGGCACAACTTAAGATAATATCACTAGTTTATCGGAAAAATTTCAGTTAAAGAGTCATAAATCAAAATTTTGTTTTATTTTCGCAAACATAATATAAAATTGAAAAAAATATAGTAGAACCTTCTTCAATGTTGTATATTTTCATGATGGAACAATATTTTCTTTAAATAGTACAATAATTTTTACATAAAACGTTTTTCGTCTCTCCTGAAAATCTTAGTATTTTGAGTTGTGACCCTTTTGTATTTAGGGTGCGATATGTTTGTTATGTCGGGGTCAATTCTGGATAAGTAGGAGTTTAACCTGCTACAGTATCCAGAGCGTAGTTGTGCCAGTGTTACGCGTGTCTCATGGGGAAGCTGGAGCTCTTCATCGGCAATAGGTGGTGGTAGGTCTCCGATTATGGTATCCACAGGGCGGGTGCTTAAGAAGGTGGTGGCTAGTTTGCTCGTTAGGTATGGTGAAAAAAAATTTGGATTCTACGCCATTCGTTTTGTGATTCACAAAATTTAGCTTTAGCTTAGTGAAACACAAAAGGAATGACGTCGACATATCTGTCAAATTCACTCAGAGCCGAATAACGGACTGCTAGATAGTACACCTCTAAAAATCTTTTCACCATTCCCGTATACATATGTATGGGGAATGTTTATGCTGCTACAACAAAAACAATGCCTTTTTTCTCTATTCTATAATTAATACTTACTGTCAGTGCAAGTTTAACTCTGCCTTGCAATTAAGTTATGTACAGTGGCTCAATAAAGAACTCGGACAAACCTTGGTTAAAACTTTGTATAAAAAACACTGCTAAAATAAAGGCAATTTGAAACAATATTTTTCGATTTCTAAATGCTTTATTTATATAATTTAAGAAATAACAAAAACATAAGATAAGTCGACTTTCAAAATGAGGAGAATTCACGCCAAAAAAGAACTCGGACATGGAAATTAATTTTACTTTAAAAGCCAATAAAAATAAAAAATAATATTTTGTGGGAAACCCTTTGGATTTAATAACAGTATATAGTCGTTTCGGCATTGACTCCACCAAATTTCTGCAAACGGAAGGATCAATTTTAGGCCATTCGTCCTTAAGAGCAGCTTCGAGGTCCTTTTTGTTTGAAATTTTGTGATTTTTGAGTTTATTCTCCAAATGCGCTCATAAATGCTCAATGACGTTTATATCAGGGGACTGTGGTGGAGTTTCGAGCACTTTCGGGCAGTTATACATCAACCACTAGCGAATATCAAGCGCCTTATGCTTGTGGTCATTCTCTTGGTAAAAATAAAATTGTTCCTTTATACCCAATTTTTCAGCACTTTGAATTAAATTTCTTTTTAAAATTGAAAGATATTGCTTGTGATCCATTATGCCATCAACAAAAAAAAGATTTCCGGGTCCGGAGGCGGACATGCATCCCCAAACCATCACTGAACCGCCACCGTGTTTAACAGTGGCACGCAGGTTTTTCTCTTTCAGCTCCTCATTAGGCTTCCTCCATACATACGACTGCCCATCTGATCTGAATATGTTGTATTTGCTTTCGTCGCAAAATATCACATCTTTCCAGAATTCAATGTCCTTATTTTTATAGGTTTTTGCAAAATTAATTCTTTTGTTTTTATTTTCCTTACTAATGTAGGGTTTTTTTCTTGCGACTCTGCCATTGAGGTAGTTTTTTCTTAGAACTAATCGCAAAGTTTCTGGATTGCAGTCAATTTCAAGATGTTCTTTAACTTGTGTTGTAAGTTTTGGAGCACTTAAATGAGGATTTGCTCTGACTTGGTTTACTATCCACCGCTCGTTAGCGTCCGTAAAAAAGAGGTTGTCTGTAAAGTCGGTTTACTGACGATAGTTTAACGTGATAACGTCATAAGAAAATACTGATTGAATGGTTGCATTTTTCAAAAGAAAATTTTAATTTTATTTGTTTGATAGATATTTTGTATGGATATACAGAATGAGTTAACACTAACATAACATAATATACTTTAACATAACATAACATAACATAACATAACACAACATAACATAACATAACATAACATAACATAACATAACATAACATAACATAACATAACATAACATAACATAACATAACATAACATAACATAACATAACATAACATAACATAACATAACATAACATAACATAACATAACATAACATAACATAACATAACATAACATAACATAACATAACATAACATAACATAACATAACATGCTGTTCAAGCAAGGTAACGACGCATGAGCAAGATAACGACGCATTTTTTGGTGCGTGCAGCCGGCTACATAGAATTATAAGACGTTATCACGTCAAAAAATAATAATAACATTAAAACAACAGGTATTATTAACAAACTTCGTTTTATTTTAAATTCTTCAAGTAAATCAAATTAATAAAAATCAATAAGAAGGCATATGCAAATACAAATACGTGAATTTATATATGTACATATGCGCATATACATACATACAGTAGGTTCTGTTTTTATGCGGCTTTTTTTTATGCGGTTTTGAAATAGTGCGGTTTTTTTTTTTTAAATTACAAAATGCATGTCGACCTATCGGGAATTGTACATATAAACAAGATTCTAAACCAGCTAAGCAAAAACTCATCACAGATTACATCAGAAATGCTAACCCTACAAGTATGGAACCGCCTGCATAACTATCTAGATCAGACGTGTACATTTCCTCAAGTGACGAAAGTGATTTTACGCCAAATCCTAAACGAACGCGCAACATGTGGGTATTGTCTGATTCTATTTCTGACTTAAATTTATTTTTCGATTCTGACGTTTTTTAAATAAAGATATAATTTTCAAAAATACAATATTTTGTTTATGCGATTTTATTTAATTATTTCAGATTCATGCGGTCTATGGAACGTATCTATAGTTATAATATGGGACTAGTGCCCTTTTTTATGCGATTTTATTACATTATTTCAGATTTATGCGGTTTTAGCATTTGAAACGTATCTATAGTTTTACTATAGAACTAGTAGCTTTTTTTATGCTGTTTTTTTTTATTTCTTGCGGAACGTATCTACCGCATAAAAACAGAACCTACTGTATATACGCTCACTTAAAAAAGAGAGAGCAAGATGTCGAACGTTGCCGTTCGTTTGCTTTGTTTGCTTTGTCGTTCGTTCCGCGCTTTCGCTTGCAGTTCATTCAAGGTAACGACACATGAGCAAGGTAACGGCAATGAGCAAGGTAACACTAATGAGCAAGGTAACGGCAATGAGCAAGGTAACGGCAATGAGCAAGGTAACGACACATTTTTTCGTGCGTGCAGCCTGTTAAATCGAATTATAAGACGTTATCACGTCAAAAGCTTTGGCCGTCCTGATTTCACTTTGTTTTCTACGGATTTTGTTTCTTTAAAGCGTTTTATGGTGTCACATACAGTTGATCGCGGTCGATTTACAAGTTTGCCGATTTCACGCATGGTTTTTCCATTTTTATGTTGCTCAATAATTATTTTTCGCACTTCCACCGAAGTTTGGCCACGTTGTCGACTCATTTTACAAAAAAGAAAAAAGAAAATGCGTACTTGACACAATTTTATTGACACAATTTACTTCCTACTCCCCCATTTAAACTGTCAGAAATTACGAAGTGATGCCAAATGTCCGAGTTCTTTTTTGGCGTGAATCCTCCTCATTTTGAAAGTTTTTTGTTATTGTAAAAGAAGTGCACACGACTTATCTTATGTTTTTGTTATTTCCTCAATTATATAAATAAAGCATTTAGAAATCGAAAAATATTGTTTCAAATTGCCTTTATTTTAGCAGTGTTTTTTATACAAAGTTTTAACTAAGGTTTGTCCGAGTTCTTTATTGAGCCACTGTACATACGTTCAAACGCCTGATTTTGCAGACATCAATTCAGATTTTAAATTCCTCACGAATAAGCCCGCACTAGTAAACTCAACCGTTCTGAACTATTTTAATACTCATTTTCCCAATTCCATTATTAACTTGGGATCTTCACCCAGTGTGTAAGAGAGTTAAAAGAGAGAGTATTCGTGACATTTCTCACGACTTTTCAAATATTTGTTATTCACTTTTTTAACAAAAGCTGTAAGACGTTAGTTCAAAAATAAAACGTCATCCCTTTTTTAGATTTATATAATTTTCCGAAAATGTGTGAAGCTGTGCTGGAAAGGGCCCGTCTACAGAAAGCGGAAACTAGGAGGAAATATCAATTATTTAAAATAGAAAATATGACCGTTACATCACCACCAGCACTGAAAATCTACTATTGGGAATATTTCGGAATTGATAAGTAAATTTTATGTGAAGAATATTTGGTTGGGACACAACCATCACCATCCGCCTCATCAACCATTTACATTTTTTTTCTTTAATTTTCCACTGCTTGCAGATTCAACAAGGAAATTTATAAAGATACATCTAATTTTCAACATGACATCACAATGCCAATGCGTCAAATCCATAGTCGTCCATTGAAAATTATTCTCTGGCTGCGTAATGTATCCGACAAAAGTCTCGCCATACGTTTGAAACGCATACAACAATGCGAATGCGTACCATTGGAAACGCGCGTCGGCTTCAATCAGTTCCGGCAATTGTTCCACTGTCCGCATAGACGTCTGGTACATATTTTACAGGAATCCATCCACATGAAGCCCGGAGACTTAGTAGCGATGAGAGTCGTTTTCTATTATTTCCTTTTTGGCGAGCATACGCTTACATATGAATTCAAGTAAGTCGAGAGGGTGAAATGGAATTTAGGTTGAAGCGGTTGCACGCTGTGGCCGACACACGCTGGCTCATACATAGATCATTTGTTTAATATTTTTTTAATTTGCAGTTGCTCCGATTCGCGAGTTTTTTCAGTTAATTTCAAACTCAACGTTATCACTTTCGATCCGATCGCCTGTATTATGACAAAGGAGCTTATCCCGAGCAATTTAAGGGAGCATCGTCGCTTCGTTCAACCGATTTGGGTGCGCAACATAACACCACAACATTTGAATTTCGTATTTGCAACCCGTGAGCGTGGGTTAAGATTAATGAACCCGAATTTAACCGTACCCCGCCTAAGTGTATGGCCTTTGATGCTGGAATATAGGCCAAGCGATATGGAAAATGAGGTGGGAATTGTTTTTTTTTTTTTTTTTGTTTTGTTTATTTTAAGGTTAGCTTCACAGCCTCCGGTTTCAGTTAGAAGAGGAGTTATTCTTAGCTCGAAAACTTAAAAATAGGATTATTTAAGGAGTTATAGATAGTTAAAAGGCCGAAAAAACGAATTTTCCAGAATCTGAAAAAAATTTTAAATTGATTGATCTAAAAATCTGTACACGTAATATGTTATCTTTGAACTGTATGTATTAGTAAAAATATTTATTTGAAAAGGAGCTGAAAAGGAGCGGTTCCTTAAAAAAAAACATTTTTGACCGAAATTGCGGCCTTAAGGGGTACCACCACTGTAGAAATTTAAAAAAAATTGATTTTTTTTTTATAAGCTTAAAAAATTCTTTGAACCTTTTAAAATACAGAACAAAAAGTTTTATACGTTACCGAAGTTTATTTCATAAATATTTGAAGCTTTTAACCAAGCGTTAGTGACTGCTATCTAACGACTTCTCCAAACTTTAAGCGCGTTTTTCTCAAAACACGTTTTCTGAAATTGGCACGCAGCATAACTCAAACAATTTTAAATATTTTTAATCAGGTTTTTCACTACGTCTGTATAATAACCTTCTTAAGAGAAGAGCGTAGGGGCTTTCGATAGATTAATTTAAACGATTGTTATAATTATTTAAGTGCCATTTTTTTAGTCCAAAATAGAGTTTTTTCCTTCAAATGCTTGCTAATTCCACAAAAATAAATATTTTTTAAATCCCCTACGTGTTTCTCTAGCTATTCTTATCTAGATTAAGAAAAAAAATGTTTCTTTGTTCCAGATTAAAATTTGCATCCTCTGTGCTGCGTGCCGCGGAGCTCCTTCAAGAGAAACCACATTACAAAAATGTCTCCAATGCCGCCATTTTGTAAAATTTTTCGATCAAACTTTGTAGTTTTGTATTTTAGTATATAAGTAATAACTTCCCAAATCAGAGTGATTGTTTTCCCTTCCCTTCTATACAAAAAAATTCTTTAAAAATCGTGTTTATTTTACGCGTGTACAGTGGTGTTACCCCTTAAATTTTTAAGAAAAAAAAATATCGGTGAGAAAAAGTCTCCGATTCATTACTAAAAAATATATTTAAGAAGCTAGTGTTAAGATTTGAGACAAATCGGTTTAGCTGTTTTCGAGTAATGTTGGTCTCCGACTTGCAAAACACCATTTTGAGAAAAACGCGTTTAAAGTTTGAAAAGCACTCTGAAACGCCTTTTCTAATTTGTGTGTAACTTCGAAAATAATATTCTAAGCCTAGCGACTACAAGAACAAAATGCATTAATATGCGCAGCCGTAATAGTCGCGGCGGCGCCGAACAGCTCCAACTATTGTACATACTGCACAGCAAAACTCATCATCAAATATTGGGTAGTCGAAAAAGTCTTTTCGTATTTCTAATCAAACTTCAACTCGTTTTTTTTTATATTTATAATGAACTTTATTAAGCCAAATATGTACCATTTTGGTCGACCACCTTTTGCCATTTTTCTTCTAGAGGCATTATTCCATCAGTGTAAAACTTTAGTGGTTTCTCGGCGAAAAACTGCGACAAATAGTTTTCACAGGCTTCTCTTGAAGCCAACTTTACTCCATTAAGGGAGTTCTGCATTGACCGAAACAAATTACAGTGCAAGGTCAGGGCTATATGGTGAATGCATCAAAACTTCCCAACCAAGCTTTCCCAGTTTTTGCCGAGTCATCAAAGATGTGTGTGGCCTAGCGTTGTCCAGCTCATAGTGGATGAATCCTTTCCAATCCCACCAAACGCACAGCATAACCTTTCGAGGCGTCAATCGTGGCTTTGCGACCATTTGTTGAGCTTCACCACCCTTGCACCATGATCTTTTTCGCACATTATTGTCATATTTGATCCACTTTTCGTCTCCTCTTACCATTCGCTTCAGAAATGGTTTGATTTCATTTCGTTTCAGCAAAGAATCGCAAATGTTAATTCGGTCCATTAAATTTTTCACAGGCAATTCATATAGTACCCAAACATCGAGCTTCTTTTTGTAACTAGCCTTTTTTAAATGGTTCAAACCCGTTTGATGATGAATGTTTAGTGCCTTGGCGATGTCATGGCAGTTTATGTGACGGTCCTGGTCAATCTTTTCCATAATTTCATCCACTTTTTCAACGATAGGTCGACCGGAGCGAGGTGCATCTTTCACATCGAAATTTACAGAACGGAAGCGAGCGAACCATTGTTGTGCTACACGTACTGATTTCATTTCAGTTTCATTGGTGGCTTGCGTGGCATTCTTCCCTTTTTTATACAACAATTTCAAAATATAGCGAATTTCTTCATTATTTTCACTCATTTTTGAATAGCTATAACTTTTTTTTCAACTTCTCCGAATTTAATTTTTTTTGGTTAAATGAAGCTTAAAATGTCACCTTTCTAACACCATATGATATGACACAATGTGATTGGTAGCACTGGAGATAGATGACTCCAACGACATCTATTGACAAAATACGAAAAGACCTTTTCGACTACCCAATGTATATAAGGTATAGCTCTCGCTCTCCTTTTCCTCTACGTTATATCTTTCTTCTCTCTCGCGGAACGAAAACGCCCAGAACGTTGCATGGCCTTGAAATTTTACTCTCCATTCTCGCTCGTCCATCAACGCTTACGAAGTTTCACTTCAAAAATAAAAAGAATCGAACTTCAGTGAAACTGTCCATTTACTTTTGTTTTCATACTCTTTGTTCCCCCAACAGCCGGTTGTACGTTACCGTAACGACTCGGATTTATATCCGTCCAAAGACTGTCACTCCAGCAGCATTCTACGCATACATGTACATTTATGCTGCTACAATAACAACATCTACTGTATTTTTCTAAATATTTAATTAAAAATAATACAAATTTCAGTTGGAATTCCATTTGAATTTTGAAAATATCCGCACGAAATTCCATGTCAAAGCGATGGGTTACCTCGACACGGTTGCCGCAGACCCAGATGTGCCCATTGAAGATTATGAATGTGCGGACTTTCCTTATGTAATTTACCCCAATAAGCTTGATTTCGATATGGAACGTACAGAGCGCCGAAGTTTGATGGTCTCAATACACAACTACAACCAAAAATGTGTTGAGTTTCGTTGGCAAAAGTAAAGTATATTTCATATAGTATATAAAATGTCATTATACATATTGATATCTAATTGTTTCAGCTACGTTATCAGCGATTTATTTGAGGTAAATTTTGAGCCGAATATATTTCGTCTCAAACCACATCATTCGAAACTATGTGTGGTTGATTTGCAAGTTTTTGAGCGTCCGCTCGTTTTTAAACGCATTCCTCTGGCACTTGAAGTGCATCGCGTGCTCGATAAATCAACGAAAATTGCAAAGGAACTACTAGAAGAAGTCGAATCCATCGATAATCCTAAATGGAAAGAGCCCAGCTATATAGGGCATATTTTTTTGCATCTAAATGTGAAAGTAAATTTTAAGCCTGTGGAAACGATAAATATTCCTTGGGAACCCTCACCGTCGAAACGTGAGCATCTATCCGTAAAAGTATCGAATACAACAGTTTTCGAAAAACTATATTGGGATTACTTGTCTCAATCGAATTTTATGCGGCCACCAACAACCGAGGAGCTTAACGATGAACTCTGCTATGACGAGGTCATACGCTCGCATTCGAATCTATCACCGTTTATAAAAACTATAGAAATCGACCGCAAGTATAGATTTAATATTCTTCGATTATTTTCGAAACTTACAGCAATTCAATTTCATTTTTTATTTTTCGATACAATTCGTCACACAATGGCATTTATATGTATGTATTTGACTGCAGTATCATATTGCGAATCATCAGTCAGCTTATTGCCGAATCTCTACGTGATTTGGCAAAGAATTGGCATTTCATACCTGACGAATTTTGTGAAGAGCCTCGATAACTTATTTTTATTAATAACTATTTAATAGCGACGGCGTAAGCTATGCCAGTACAGCGATATCGGCAGCATCGAATCACGTCGCAAGCAGTTTTGATCAGTTAATCTATCGGAGAGAAAAAAATATATATGTAGATAAATAATCTGATTTATTGTTCGGTGTAAAACAGAATAAAACACCCTGCCGACCTGAAATTAGCTTTTCTTAAACGTTCCAAATAGCGCGCTACGGGGATGGAAGGCAGGAAAAATTTACGCACATCTTTCGGTACTTTATCCATGAGATTGCGAGCCTATAAAAAGATAATATTTAGCACTCCAGCAGTATTACACCAACACTTTTTGGTAAGCGTTTTATGCTATTAAAGCAATATAACCCGCCTTTTCAAAGCAATCTTTTGCTTTAAACACAATCTGTGTGGGTTATTAAGAAATTACCTTTTCCAGGTGTTGATGAGCTACTGATGCCATTTCAAAAATACACTCCTCTACACCTTTATCTTCAGCCTTGTCTCTCACTATGCGTTCCTGACTAACGCCATGTTTTATCAGCACTTCCTGCGGTATATTCAACGCTTGACTGCGTCCCTTATAGGGTATGGCTCTAAGCAGCGTTGCAATACCTTGCGCTTTGCCCAGATGCGAGACTGCATGGTCGACTTGAATATCCTTAACACCATTTAATTCAACTAAAAGATGGAAAAGTGATGAGAAGACCTGATCGGCGTACTCTTCTAATTGTTTTACTGTAAGGAATGGCTGATTGGTTGGTCGATCACGCGCCGTCACCAAGCGCT
Organism: Anastrepha obliqua; assembly: GCF_027943255.1. Taxonomy (NCBI): domain Eukaryota; kingdom Metazoa; phylum Arthropoda; class Insecta; order Diptera; family Tephritidae; genus Anastrepha; species Anastrepha obliqua. The sequence continues at coordinate 22,761,594 of NC_072893.1, read as the reverse complement.
TCAGGTAGATTTTGCTTAGCTTGTTTGAGTCAACTGTCTGCACAGAAATAAGAAAGAAAGCGATATTTGCAATTCAGTATAACATCATACCAAAAAGTGTAGCGTACATACGTTTTTCAATTCGCTTAAAACCGGATGATCGGCCACATAGGAACCTTCTTTTGCAAAGCATTTATCAATGGAATCATACCAAAACTTCAATTTCAATTTAGTGATATGCTCTTCCGACACCTGCAAGCATGCAAAGAGATTAGCGTAGGTAGGCGTCACATTACCAATCCATGATAAATCACTTACATTGGACCCACAATTGGCCACCTCAACATTGAATGCCCGCAACGCAAACGCATTGCGCCGTTGATTGCCGTTCAAAAGCAGCGTGCACAAATAATTTTCGTAATCATTTTTCCTGCCAAAAAAGGCTATATGAATACAATTTTCGTTTTATATAACATACGAGCAGGCCTTCTTCCGAGCCAAGTTCAATGCGAATACTCACTCCACCAATTTTATGCAATATTGTGAACCAAACACTTCATTTGTTGGTTTTTGTGTGCTGTGCGCCCGTCGATATTGTTGTACCAGACATTTTTGTAAACATGGAATGGTTTTAAAACCTTTAAACAAATGCCGCATCTTATTCGCTATTAGCACTTTGAAGTGTTTTTGTTTACAAGATTTTAGAGGTTATGGCTTAGCTGTCAAATAAAACAACTGATTGAGCTGCGATTGGCAGCGCAGCGGTACGTTGGAATTGGCACGGTAGCGGAAGACAAACAGGACAATTAAATTGGTAAGCCAAAAATGTACTTGGAAAGTGTTAGGAAAAATTGCCTCTTGTATTTACCACCTCACATCTGCACCTTTTATAGGTTATGTTAAAAAAAGCGCTTTCAAAACACAAATTTCAGGTGAAGATCGATAACTTCCTTGTTTAAAATCAAGGCGAATTCATTAAAGGCGGTGGCACTAGGTAACAACAACATTCTGCACATTAAAATGTGACGCCAATGTGGAAAACAATGAGGTGATTTATTTGTGAAGGCAAAATAGAATAAAAAAAGAAACAATTTATTTGTCGTGTTGAAATTATTTTAAAATGTTCATTATAACTTTTGAATTTAAATCTATATATTAATACGGAGAGCAAAATTTTGTCGTACCTTTTTTAAGTATTAAGGGGGTCTTCTGGTCTCGAGGCCCTGAAATGAAGGGTTTTTTTGGGGATTGATTGTGACAAATCCTGTGAATATTTAAAAAAATTTTTTTTTTTATTTTAAAGGTACATGTCTTGGCTTTTAAAAAATGGTTTTGACTTTGAAAAAAATTAACACCCGCGACCTTGAAATGGCGCTGAAGACGTCCACCTCCAAACGAAACAGGTCTCCATTTTGGTCACGGTTTTTCCACCTGGGTAATCAGAAAGCAAAAATTAGATATGCGTTGTCTTCAGAGTTGCCCTGGTTAAGTTTTCCCGTGACAGATTTTTTTTTTAATTTTTTTCAAAAGTTATGCAACAATTTGCAAAAAAAATTTTTTTTTGCTCATTTTTTGAACTTTAAAAGGTTATAAAAATGGAATGAAAAAAAATTTCAAAAATCGTACACGGGGAAACTTAGCGGTAAGTTTTCCGAACCTTTTAAGACCAAAACCATTGAAATCGGAGTATAACTACTATGCAAAGTGTGACAATGCTTAAAAAACACGATTTTCGGGGAAACGCGTTTAAAGATAAAGTTTATGATAAAACGGCCGGAGGAGGGTACACTTCGGTGCCCAGAAAAATGTGGAAAAATGCGATTTTCAAAAAATCCTTTCTGTGGCGTATTCTCGCATACACATACAACAAAATTATGCAAAAAAAAAAATCGATTTTTTTTTCACTGGAGACCAGAAGACCCCCTTAATAGTCAGAGAAAAAAGTTGAAATATATATCAATGGACAGCATATGTGGAGACGGTTTGCACAATGTATATTACATAAATGCATAGGTGCAGGTAAAACTAATCACTATTTTACCTGTATTATGATATATCATGCTATAATATGTATCATGATATTATATATGTATATGTATCATGATATAAAAGTTGATGAAACAACTGGATAATATTATAAATTTGATTCGGAAATTATGATGGTCATGGATTAATTAATGACTGTTTTTTATTATGGTTTTTCAAAAAAAAAAAAATACCAGTCTAACGGTTAGACGCGATAGAAGTGAAACCTTCCGTAAAACAAACTGAGAGAGAATGAGACGAAAGCAGCATTAGGAGCAAGATAATTATAGGTTCATTATAATATTGCTATAAAGTTCATATTTTATTTTCTTCATTTTATTATTATTCATCCTCAATGTTTTCAATTTCAACAAATGATACGAGTGGCTTATGATAGCTAAAATATGATACAAATGCTTTGGTTTCGATGTTGTCAACATGTCTTTGAAATACCGCGTCAATTGTTGTTTTTGATCGTGTTGTCGATTCAGTGCGATTGTTACACATTTTTAAATTGAATGTTGTATTGAGAACGTCAATTGAAGGAACCGCTGTGTCCAATGCAAAATTTACGTTAAAATCGCCACTTAAAATCATTGGAACTTTATTGTAATCTTTTCTAAGTATCCGCGATACTTCTGGTGTATACTTTATTAAATTTTCGTGAATGAATTCCGTGATGCTATTTATTGATTTTTTTTTCTGTCGATACTCACGACACTTTTCTGTATTATTTTTCGGCATAATTGCGTTAAATATTTAAAAATGAAAATATTTACGAATATAAAAATACACACGCGGTTGCTATTATGAGCGTCCCCAGCAAAACCTGCGTGACCGAAACTCTAACACAATTACATTTTTTGAATGTTACAAACACATATGCACGCAGGGGTTGCTGGGGCGTGACCGAAACTCTAACACAATTACACATATGCACTCGTATTTGTTTGAAAATCGACTTTTTTTTTTTGGTTCTCCGTCACCTTTGGAAAATGTGTAAACAGTAAGCAAACTTTATTCATATATTTTTCCTCATTTTTGCATCAGTAAAATTAAACAAACGCCGTAGCCGAATGGGTTGGTGCGTGACTACTATTCAGAATTCACAGAGAGAACGTCAGTTCGAATCTCGGTGAAAACACCAAAATTAAGGAAAACTATTTTTCTAATAGCGCTCACCCCTCAGCAGGCAATGGCAAAACACCGAGTGTATTTCTGCCATGAAAAAAAGCTCCTCATAAACATATCATAAAATAAAATAAAATAACTGTATAAAAAAATTTTTTTTCTTGTGATTCGAACCAAGGATTTTGGATCGGAAGCTCACATTGCTAGTCGCTCGGCTACCGCGCCATGCTGTCGGCGCTGGCCTAAAAGTTATTTAGTTCGTCGCTACGTTTATATCAACATATAATATAACGCTTCGTAGCCAAGAGTGTCGCTTTTTCGTTTCACTTTTTCTCAAATCACTCCCAACGATTCTAAAGAAGTTTTCACTTCAAAAAAATGTTCCGTAATTCATGAAATTAAATGTTTCCAATTCATGAATAAAAAAATTATGATATTTGAAATACACAAATATAGGATCGCTTAATACAGGTAAAATGGGATATTTTTCGCATTTAATTCCACTACATCTATTCACATATATCATGTAAAAAGTTTCAACATAAGCTATCTATTTAAATATGCTTCAACTTTTTTCTATGACTATAAATACTAAAAAAAGGTATGATTAAATTTTGTTCTCCGCCTTTATATAACGTCGAATAACGTCGAAATTTCGTCGTTTGGGCGATCCTAGTTCATTATAAAATTTCAATTTTTAAATTACAAATTTGAATGCAAGTAATAGCCTAGACAGATGGCGGCGTTAACCATGGTTTGGGGTTGCCGCAAACGGGGCGTGAAAATTGGTGTTCATGGAAAACATTTTGGGCCGCAATGGCTATTTAAACATTGAAAAAATTATTTAAAACAAAGCACTATAAGATTGTTAATGGTAATCCAACCAAATATTAGAATTTTATTTGAAAAATGTTTTTTATTCAATAAATTTTTCATATATTTCATTGTATACTTACTTTTGTGATAACAATTTTTATAAAATTTAGTTTAAGCTGCTTTATCTTTTTTTTATATTTTAAAATTTTCTAAATATTCTGTATTGAAGAAATTTTTTATGTTTTTTTTATATGAATAAAACACCATTTTATTTTAATTTATGTTATTTCAAAGAATCAATAGCGGAAGTCATGCAGATATATCTAGTGTATACTTACTTAATTGACTAACTGTATGTACATATGTATACATGCAGCAGCAGCACTGTAATCTATGATTCTTCTTCATACCCATTGTACAAAATTACAAGTAAAAACAGTCTTCTTCTTCTTCTTCTTCTTTTTTTTTACAGATAGGGTGTGAGTTTGACAGCCACTTACGTCTCTGTTACGTGTGTGACAGTGTGAATGCTTTTTTTTCGTCGGGACAGACTAACAAGTACAGCACTCAGACACAATTAAGTCCATTGTACTGCACTCGGATTCCCTTTGTAATTTCTTTTAATTCTATTCAACCTCTGAAGAAATCTGAGTAGATCTTGTGGTGCCATGGAACAAAGGTGATCGCTTCTTAACACATAAGTGCCACAGACCTCAAGCCTGATTCGAGAGAAGGCTTGGCAGACGCACAAAAAGTAAAGCATCAGTCCAACCAGCCTGCTACAGTCCCCTCTGCTTAGAGACAGGAGAAACAGCAACAGTTGATCGAACATGACAAGTAACATCAGTTTTGTCCATCTGCAACCTCTCTCAGCTTGCCAAGCTCGCTTGTGGGTTAGAGTAACCCGTTTTCTAACCGTGCCATTTCTGGCTAAAGAGTCGAACGACACTAACCTGAGTTAGTTGTGACGTCGTAGCCCTTGAGTGGGACTGTTACGCAGTAAGAGAATGTTGGGTAAAAAATGTCCAACCAAAACTATCCAATTGGTCCTACACAGCTAATGTAAGACCAATACTAACATACGCCGCACTAGTCCGCGTGTATCTTAACTACAGGAGCGCTTAGCACCAGTCCTACTGAAGCGCTCAATGTACGAACTCATCTGCTACCATTAGATTTACATAATATATAAAAACAATCGTCGCCTGCAGCGCGGTGAGACCCAGAGACATAGGAAGCTGGACAACAAGCTCGTACGGTCACAGCAAGATCCTCCTACTGGGACCACCGCTGCTCAAAAACAGATCAGACTACACAGTCCCCGACCTTAACTTCAAGAAACCCTTTACGGTACGTTTTCCACCGAGGGCCGAATGGAATAAAGGGAAGGTGATTGGAAGATACGACATTGAAATATACACTGACGGTTCTAAGATGATGTGGAAGCTAGCTTCCATTCGGAGCCGCTCAACCTATGTCAGTCAATTCGTCTTCCTGACCATACCAGCGTGTTCCAGGCTGAACTGTTGGCGATCAGAGAAGCATGCAAATCACTAAAACTCTACAAGGAAGTTGGTGCAAGAGTAGCCATTTTTTCAGACAGTCAAGCAGCTATAAAGGTCTTAGACTCCAACTCCATTTCATCCAAACTAGTCTTACAGTGTAGAGAGGAACTAGAATTACTTAGCCATCGGCTTGAAATCACTCTGATATGGGTTCCCGGTCATAGGAACATACGGGGTAATGAGATAGCGGATGAGCTAGCAAGAAAAGGTTCGAGACAAGACACAGCAGACACGGTGGCCGTCTCCACCCCACTCAACACATTAAAAGCATCCATTGCTTCGCACAATCATGCTTTAGCTGAAAGAAGATGGAAGTAATTAACTACAACAATAGCACTTATTACAACATAAAACACATGGTCGGCGTACAAAATCTAAAGGACAAATGATGTGTTAGAATGTTCTCGGCCAAACATCTCACGCATCACTGCAACCCTTACAGGCCATGGGAGAGTAGACTAGACTCAACCTACTCTTCAATCCCATCTGCAGAAGCTGTCAAGCGGAATGTGAATGTCCAGGGCTGGCTAGGGCACGACTCCGCCCCTTCGGCAAGCCTTTCTTGCAGCAAATTAATAAGATCTCAGACAGCGAGATAAAGAATTTGCTGCTATACTTGGACCTCACTACATGGATTTGACTTAGAACAAAAAGCATCATCACACGAGGACAGTGGTAGTAAAACAGTGCTGGTCACTTCTTCTTCATAATTGGCGCGATAACCGCTTACGCGATTTTGGCCGAGTTTAACAAGGCGCGCCAGTCGTTTCTTTCTCGTGCTAACCGGCGCCAATTGGACACACCAAATGAAGCCAAGTCCTTCTCAACCTGATCTTTCCAACGTCACTGGTCACTAATTAGGATTATTTCAGTGGAAATACTCAACCACTTTAACAACAACAACAGCAACATTACTCAGCAAAAAGCAGAACGAAATATACCTTGAAGTTACAAGAAAAAAACCGGTTCTTTTCTTCTGACCCAGACTGTATGAGTTAGGCCCGGGATTTCTGTGTTACATCGGGCGCGGCGTGTAATCCATCAGCATCGACTTTTTCTTTAATTTATCTCAATATCGCGATATTTATGGAACGTTTTGCATTCGCCAACATCTGTACTCGTGTACATAACTTTCCTGCCACGTTAGGTTGTGCGCAACATCCGTTATATGTACGTGTCAATTTTGTTACCTTAACGAGCGATTATCCCACAATTTGCATACCTCGATGTTTATTCATAAAGAGTTGTTTTGCTAAGTAAACATTTATTGTAAATCCAAATTTGCATTCGACTTGAACCTTAAGCCTACTTTACTGTGTTGTGTCACTGATTGATTAAAATATTGAATAAACGCAAAATAGTAGTGGCATTTATACAATAATCAGGCCAATAATTTTATTATGCTTGAAACAACAATGTACACGTTGATTATTTAAAATCTATTTAGTTATATACACCGATATATATTTCTAATTAATATAACTCTAAAATCTCTACTCACTACAAATGCACTTCTGATTTATCTTTTCTTATTTTTTGTTTTCACAAAGGCATTCAAGTTTTGTGCACTGCACTTTTTACAATCCCTGATTTTGTATTGCATGCGTATGCATATATATGTATTTATGTATGTATGTTCTTTATATTTGTAATATGTCTATCCTGTCAGTTCACGTACTCGTCTCACATGCCACGCCTACTACAGCTTCAGTCCAAAAGTCCATTTTCAATGATGCCATTGCCATTCTTATAGTTGGCCTTACAAAATTCTGCCATACGCGTGCACGCCTCCTGCATCATGTGTCCCGGAACTGTCAAAACTATGCGCACGAAATTCGGATAATCAAAGCAAGAGCCAGGCAGACAAAAGACGCTTTGCTCATTCACCAGTTCCTCTACGAAGTGGGTATCTGACTTGAATGTGGGGAAATGTTCGACATCTATGCCAACCATCATGTACATGGCGCCTTCGGGCATTGTTGGATTAAGGCCGGGCACTTCCTTTAAGATGGAGAACGCCAAGCGTGCGTTAGCCTACAAATAGAGAAAAAGAAAGAGAGTGTGAGAGAGAGAAAGAGGGAGCTGATCACTTAAGTAATGCGGTGAAGAGAGTAAAATAGCCTAGAACGGGGCGGCGTTGATCCGGATTACCGGCGCAGTTAATTCTGAATAATTTAATAATAATTTGGAATCGGCTTGAAACTGTAGGTTCCTCCATTTTGTGGAACCACATCAAGACGCACACCACAAATAGGAAGAGGAGCTCGGCCAAACACCAAAAAATGGTGTACGCGCCAATTATATATATATACATATAAGCCGTTAATAGTGAAAATAATATCAGTCAAATAACCACCACGACCACGCTTACAGGACAATGTCCTTTTCATGAAATTTTCCATAGCCGAATTGCAAAGTGGCTGCCTTATGTCCTCGATAGCCTCACGAATTCCATCTTTGAGGTCTTGAATCGACCCTGGACTGTTGGCGTAGACCTCCTCTTTCATGTGGCTCCAAAAAACAGGTCACAAGGTGTTAAATCACAAAATCTCTGTGGTCAATTGTGATCACCTCTTCGAGAGATAACACGGTCCGGAAACTTTTCCCGTAAAATATCAATGGTTTCGTTGCTTGTGTGGCACGTAGCGCCGTCTTGTTGAAAATAAACGTTGCCCAGATCGTTTGTTTTGTATTGCGAAGAGAACTGACATCAGACTTGTCAAAATCGCGAAAAACAAAGCAACTGTTTTTTAATGGCGTCACCTTAGATACTCAATTCGTCTTAATTTTCTGTAATAAATCCGCCTTGAATCAACTGTTGAGCTGACACAATTGCAGATTTTTGTTTACAAACAAGTTTTTCTTTTTGTTTATGAGGTTAGGGGTAGTCAGAATTTTCTTAAAATATAATATCTTTAAATTATTGTATGAAAATTTGAAGTGAATCCGACAAATATTTTTCGAGTTGTTCAATAATTAACAAAGGGCGCTCGGGCTCTGCGGTTGGATAGCAAAACTTTAAATGCGTTTTTCTCAAAACTATGTTTTTTGAACTGGTGATCACTGCAACTTAAAAACCGCTTGGTGGGTTTCAATAAAATTTATGCTGCTTGATCGAAGGGTTTTTTTCAAAAATTTCGATTTTTTTACCAATTAATTGCCGGTTATTTTCTCGAACATCTGAAAAAATATTTCCTGAGGCCGCCATATTGTTAATTTCGAAAACCAAAAAAAGCTGCGATCAGGCACAAGATTATCTATTAATGAAACTAATTTCTTTTGTCCGATTGATTTTAGATGAATCTCCAAGGACTTGTGATGATCACCGCAAGGGACTTCTGGAGAAACGGGCTCCACGCAGACAGCGATAAGTTTTACAATTATTAATTTTTTTTTTAATTTTGCCAAAGTCAAGTCGAGACATGATGTATTAATGCTGCTATGTTTTTATTTTTGTAAAATAAAGCAATTGACTAGCAAAAAAAAAATTATATATTAGAAAATCATGATTTTTTTCGTGTCTCTGACTACCCCCAACCACTTATATTAACCTAATCTTACTTTTTTATTTTTATTTAGAAATTTTCGCTACTTTGACATTCTATTCTTAGTCATATTTAAGGCGCATTCATTAAAGGTGGTGGCACTAGACCAACAACAATGTTCTGTACGTTTAATTGTCAAAGTAAAGTATTGTTTTATTTGTTTGCTAGAAATAATCTGCCCTATCACACAATCCCATAATGTTGGGGGAGGCGGAAGGTGAAAGAAGTAGATCGAATATGAAAATTCAACGAAAAACATTAAGGGACGCAAGCAATCCGCTCGATGTCGAGGACACAATGTAAGTATAGGAATAACTTCATAACTTCATAGGTTAACTTTATTTTATGAAACAGGTTTACTAAAAATTACCGCTTGAATAAGGCGGCGTTTTTGTACGTCTTAAGTGTCCTAGATGGAAATGCACGCTCAATGAGGTCGTGCTCCATCTCTTCGCTCCAGCGTTTGTCTTCCGTATTACGTTTTTTTGCGGAGGGTGGGTACCAGCATGGAGTGGGAAAGGATTTTGACATTCCCATGGCTCAATCCACATTTTGTGGCGTATTAAAAGACGTGTTACACACTCTTCAATGTCACCTATGTCCTCAGTGGGTGAATCTTGATTTAAGCAACGAAGAAAAAAGACAAGCAAAGATGGACTTTTATCAAAAATATGGATTTCCTGGTGCGATTTTATGTGTAGACGGAACACACATTAAAATTGTTGCGCCAGCTAAGGACAAATTCCTGTATTTTAATCGGAAAGGGTACTATAGCATCAATGCTATGATTGTAAGTCTTGAAAAAACTGATATTTCAAATATCTTTCTAATTTTTTATTTATTGCAGATATGCGATAATAAAATGAGAATTCGCTACGTGAATGCGCAGTATCACCCACAACAGGAAGCGCCGAAGGAAACTACAATAAAATACATGCAAAAGCCAGAAATACTATAGAAAGGACCATAGGCGTATTTAAGAACCGATTCAGATGCCTTCTGGGTGCTCGTGAGCTTTATTACGAACCCATGAAGGTTTGCCAAATAGTGAACGTTGCCGCAGCATTGCGCAATATTTGTATCCATTATCGCGTGGTTGATGATTTTTCAGAAAATGTTGCAGAAAACCATTTTAATCAAACGTATGAACCTTCTCCTTCAACATATACTGATGCAGCTATTCGGATAAGGGAATCTATATCTTCAACATTAACACGACTATATCTTCAACATTAACACGACTTTGTACCTGTAAAAATCAAATAAAAGTTCATATACTTAAAAAATTCCTTTTTGTTTATAGTTTAGTTATTATAGGACTTACATTTTACAGCTTTCTTATTTTTCTCCTTTTAAATTTTCTTTTTATTACTACTTCTAATTTTTGTCCGTTAGTCTAACCTTGTCGTAGAAAAATTGTACGAAACGGTAAGATTTGACGTTACGAGTGTATTCAGTGAATGCTACTCTACGAATTTCGAATGTGCGTTCGGAGCTATTCGAATTGTATGATTACAATTTCTTAGTTTCTACGAAAAACAGTCTACGACGGATTCTATGATAGGGCTGAATGAATTCGCCTTGTTTCATTCTGAACTGACAGCTACATGAACACTACGAAAGAAAAAAAAAACAACTCAGCTGATTTACCAACACCACCTTTAATAAATGCTCCTTGGTTATATTACGCAGCTCATCTGAGCATACGTCATGGGCACACATCACGTTACGCCTTTGCCATCCTGCATTCTATCAATCTCGCTTAAGCAATATTTCATTTTAAATCCATCGCAACTTGGTTAACTTACGTGGATGATATTGATCACACCATCGAAGAAACTCTTTGGTGTCTTCTCCAAAATATGCGGCAAAGCTCCTTGTACGATTGTATTGGAACCTAAAATGCGGCCACACATGTTCTTCAAGCCTGAGATGGCATCACTCAAACGGCCTTCACGATCGTGTACGATTATCCAGCCTGTACGCCAGCCGGGCACAAGGAAGCGCTTTGTGGTGCCGCTGCACGTGAGCACCGGTACATTCTTAGACAAGCTACTAATAGCAATAAATTTCGAGCCCGGAAACACCAAATGCTCGTAAATCTGTAAGATGGGTGTATTACAATTTATGTACAATTAAAAGATTTCAATGCCACACTCACCTCATCCGCTATTACGGGCAAATAGTGTCGTTCGCATATGCCCAGTAAATCTTCCAAATGCTTTTGACTGAATACGCTACCACATGGATTACTGGGATTGTTGATTAGCAGCGCTGCTGTCTTGTCATCAATCAAACTTTCTAGCTGACGCAAATCGGCTTCCCACCGGCGTTCCGGCAACAAATCGTAGTAACGTATCTCTATGTCCAACCCGTCGGCCAGCGTTTTGTATAGACAGAAGCCGGGACGCGGTACGAGCAGGTTTTGTCCACTATCGCAAAGCACGAGTATGCAATATTCCAATGCCGATGAGCAGCCGCTGCATATTAAAATATTATCGGGATGTATCTCGTCAACACTCTGATGGGCGCTGTATTTGGCGATAGCACGACGCGCTTCTTCGTGACCCTGTGAGTGTGCGTAGCCGTTATACTTACCACTTCCAATGGCTTTCTGCACGGCCTTTACGGTTTCGTCGTCGGCGCGTAGGTTGCCGAACGTTGTTGGATCGCCTTTAATAGAAAGATAAACAATAAAATACAGGTGAAAATAATTGCTTGATATTTTAATTAGTTTTACACAACTCAATTATAGAAAGCAATTTATTTAAATGTATACAATGTTGTGTCAACCGCATACCATTAAGAAAATTAAATGGATCATTTTTTTAAACGATTCGATCTTACCACACCCTTTAACTTATGTACATATAAGCAATGCAAATTCACTAAAAAGGAAAAGAGGCCCTGCTAGTTTTCTTCTATAATGATTTTATAAAAAAAAAATACACACACATGCACATACATACATATGTGTACATACATATGTATATGTATTTCATTACTTGCCTGTTTATGCGTGCAAAAAACAAACTTAAATGCGCAAAAACCATTCGGACCTAACAGCATCGAAAAACCTGTTATCTCATATCGGCATATTAATTTATTCAAATCATTCTAATGTGGTTTATTTTATATGAATATATGCATACGAGTATACTGTTATTGGCACCCTAAAACAAACTAGTATCGCCCAATGGGTGAAATCGGCAAAGTAATCAAAATTTGCAAATAGCCATAGCCAGAAATATCAGAACTATTCAAAATATAAATGCGAAGACAAATCTTTCTCTTAAATTAACCCTTAGAGTACGGATTAGTACTCTTTAGTTTTTCTTAAATAACTCCGTAAATAATTTCTTTTTCTCTTTACGTAGTCGAGTTTTATTTTAAATCCTGTATAAAAACTTATTAGTGACATTCTATTAATAATTTACTTATAATTATAAGATTTTCGTTTGGGGGACCCAAGTTACCCCACTTGGTACCTTACGCTACAGGTTTCGTTTTTTTTAGGGCCAAAAATAGAAAACCGGACAAAAAATTTATTCCAGCAACAGGTAGAAGACTATTTGGATGACAGAAGTTACAGTGAGGAGGATCCTTGTGATACAGAAGCAGATTGTAACAGTGACAATCGTAATTTTATACCTGATATTTATGCGAGTGAAACCAGCGAAACGGAAGACGAGACTGAGGTTCTCGGCAATCGGTTCTACGTTACCGGAACGGCAAGGATTTACTATACATATATCTGGCCAAGGACTGTCACTCCAGCTGTACAATCCGTACATGTATGGGGAATGTTTTTGCTGCTCCAACAACAAGATTGAGGAACTTGAACAACAAGCAGAAGATACTCTTTCGGATATTGATATTAGCGAAGATGATGTTGCGTTTCCTTTGGATACAGAATATTACACTGCCAAATCTGGTCGAGTTTAGTCATCGAAGCCATTTCCACATACACGTAGGTAATCAGAATTGGCCACCGAGATCTTGTGATTTAACACCTTGTGACTTTTTTCTTTGGGGCCACGTGAAAGAGAAGGTCTAGAGCCAAGGGTCGATTCAAGACCTCAAAGATGGAATTCGTGAGGCTAGAAGAGGAAATACATAGGGCAGCCACTTTGCAATTCGGTTATAGAAAATTTCATGAAAAGGTCGCGTACGCGTGGTCGTGGTGGTCATTTGCGTTATTTGCCTGAGGTTATTTTCCACTATTAACGGCATGCCTTCCTCTTTATAATGAAATAAACATCCGATCATTTGTATTAAAAAATAGCACTTTTTTCTTTGAATATCAAAATAACATCTCTGATTGGAAACCCCTTTATTATGGACTTTAGTGACACTGAATAAAGAATTTAGTGATATGGATGGAGATGGAGTTGACGCAATGAATTATTATATTTACTTTAAAATTGAGTTCCTTAGTTTAATTATTAATTATAATAATAAGTTTATTTTATGACAAAACATGTAATGTTTGAAAGTGCATAGTATTTTATTTGTTTATTAAAAATAATGCTGTAAATTTAATTAAATAATCGTTTTTTAATTTACTAAAAGTCTTTGTAATGTTAATATGCCAACTTATCGGGAACTTTGGTGACCCCACTCCGTCCATTATGTTATAAAAGACTCCGTACTCTAAGGGTTAAAAACTCAAGAGTGTAAATTGTGCTCGAGATCTTTTTCTGAGAAATGTATTTTATGCTCATTTCAAATGATAGTGGCAAGGCGCATACCACCCTAAATAGATTCGCCTTGGATAATGGAGATGCATTAGGTCTGTTCATGCGAAAATTATCCAGTAACTTGCCAGTAACCTAATTTCTGAGAATTGTCTCTCAAAGAGGTTAGATTAAGTTAGGTTTGGCATAGAGACGGCGATGCCACTTAGACCACGAAATGGGTCCGTTGTGAGCCGCAGGCGCTGGGCTGAAATTGAAATTTGAAAAGGTCGAGCCAAGGAGCATCAGGAGATTTGGTGGCTCCTAAAACACTCAGGCTAAAAAGCCCATTGTATTTAGAGCTCTGGAAAGAGGGTAGATAGTCAAGGAGGGAAGGAGAAAAGTATCAGAGAAAGAGATAGGAAAGAATAGAGACAGATACAGAGGTGGTTAGTCGTGTGACAATTTTCCAGATTCTTTGGCAAATCTGTAAATATCCTCTAGTTTTAGAGAACGAATATTACTCATTCTCACGACATCGGAACCCAAAATTCGTAGTCTTGCTCTAGCAAAGGAAGGACACTCACAGATAAAGTGCTCAGTGCTATCCGCCGTCTCCTAGCACGACAGGCACATTGGGTCCTCAATGATTCCAATGGCGGTCATATGCCGACCCCATGGGATGTGTCCTGTAATAATACCGACCATCAACCGAACCTCTTTCCTCCCAAGTTTTAGTGGAAAGTTTGACAGTTTTCTGATCGGACTTGTCACAAAACACTTTGCAGTTCTGCAGCGTTCTAGATTGGACCATCGCTCTTTATGTAGATTACCTACATAATGGCTGATCCAATTCATGATTCCTGCGGAACTGATTCTCATTATTGGCTCTGGCCCTTGTGGGGGAACCGCTGATCCACGGTTGGCCAATTCATCAGCAATTTCGTTTGCTTAGAACACCGGAGTGTCCTGGAACCCATATAAGTACAAGCCTGTTTTGTCTTGCGACAGAATTAAGCATCTTCTTACATTCTTGAACAATCTTTGAGGTTTGCTTTGCGTTCTCCAGGGCCTTCAGTGCAGCCTGACTGTGACTGAAAACTCAAATCTGTTTCCCGCTCCATCTCCTCTCGATTATTCATTCGGCTACTTTTAGGATGGCAAAAACTTCCGTTTGGAAAACAGTTGCCATTTCTTCCCTAGCATAGTTATACTTATTACTATCGTTTAAGTACCATTCAGCTCCAGATCCTATTTCATTCTTGGACCCATCGGTAAAGAAAATATCCGTTAAACCTCCCTGAACGCATTCTGGATTGATCCATTGCTCACGCACGGGGCTGGGCTACATTTCCCTTTCCATAATGAAACACCCTGAGCTTTTGACAAGCGTGAAAGGTTGCTGATACCTCAAGTGTATAGATTATGTATATTCATTAAGAATTAGGATCTTAAATATCAGTTCCTGCATCTGGCCAGTGCCGGGCATGTGCAAGAAAAGGTGTTGAAAAACACTACAGTGATCCGGTAGTTTAAAGGATTCACTTATAGGAAGCTCTTCGCAATAAATCCCTGATCCCACACAGATGTCCATTTTAGATCCGTCCGTGTAGATCTTAAGGGGTGTGTTGGGTGATGGATCTTCTTCAAGCCATTACAGCCTGGAAGGGATTTTCATTAAGAAATTCCTTTCGAAGCAGAGAATGGGAGGGTGGCAATCACAATCACTGGGTATAACCGTATAGGATTCTAAGATGGTGAATGTCCATGTGTGACAGCCTTCCATTGTGAGCTCGCTTTGAGTCTTAAAGCAGAATAGATCTAGGGGTGGCAGATATAATATCATATCCAAAGCCATGGATGGCGTAATTTTCATGACGGCACATTTTGCTAATTCCGCTGATCTCTGCACCTTATTCAATAAATTAGAATAGGTTTTTTTCTGCATGGCACACCACCAGACAACATTTCCATATAGAAGACTGGGTCTGACGACAGCAGAATAAAGCCAATGCCTATGAAGCCTCAGGTTTATTTCTCCAGGTCTTACCTAAAGCACTCTTACAGGCATAAAAAGCTAAAACGATCCTAGTTAACTCTTTCCTAAGATGTTTGACTTCCAAGTCGATTTCCTATCTATGTTTAGTCCCAAGTACATGGTTTCTTCTGAAATGACAAGAGCTTCCTCCTTGAGTATAATTGGACTTAGCTGAGGGATTCAATGTTTCCTAGTGAACGATATGAGTTGTGTTTTGCCTGGGTTGACTCCTAGATCACACTTTTCTGCCCGCCCAGAAAGTATTTCTATTGCATTTTGTATTAGGTCTCTTAAGATCTCTTAGATACAAATTTACTAGAGACAGCAATAAAAACATCATCGGCGTAAGCTATCGCCTTACAAACCAGCGATTCTCCTCTCAAAGAGAATAATATAAAAAAAGTACACGAACATGAAACCAGTATCAATTTACAAAGTTTACGAACAGGTGTGTAAATTGTTCGTGAAAAAAATCACAAAATGTAAACAAATTTTCAGCTGAGCTACCTCGTATTAAATTGAAAAAAAAAAAACTGAAGCAAATAAAATGCGAAATAATGAGCTTAGCATCACATTTTATTTTATCCACAATAATTTGTTCCCTTTCATCATAACTGTACATTTTTTTTCAATCCATTTCTTTATTGCGATCTGTTTTTTAAACATTAGAAATTTTTTTACTCAAATCCATTTAATTTATTTAAGAGAAAAAAAAGAGCAATAATGGTGGCTTATGGCTACAGAACGCTCTCAAGAGACGCAATAGGCGTTATCGCGGGCAAACTACCAGCTGACATTCAGGCAAAGGAATTGAGCCGTCTCTACGCCAGGCGACGGGCTAAGCCGTCATTAGAAGAAAATGATGAATATAGACTGCATCCGATAGAAGAATGGCAAAGCAGATGGGATTCGTCAACTAACGGACATTGGACTCATAGGCTTATCTCAAATATTAAGCAATGGGTGACCAGGAAACACGGAGACTCACTCAAATACTGAGTGGCCACGGTTGTTTTTCGGAGTACCTCCATCGGTTTAAACTGGAAGACACCCCGTTCAGCCGAAACTGCAACAACGCGATAGAAAGTGCGGAGCACGCATTCTTCTACTGCGATCGTTTCAGAGAGGAGCGCTTAACGCTTGAAGTACTTCAGGATAGACAGCTGTGCCCGGAAAATCTAATCACCAAGATGATCGCATCAAATACTTGCTGAAATGCAGCACAAAATTTTGCAACAATGATAGGGCTATATCTTCAACGCGCAGAGTGACAACGCAACATGCAGCGAAGAATTCAGCAGCAGCTTTTGACTGGAGGTGGACTGCCTACGAACTGACGACGAATCACAGACGCCTGAGCTTGGTGCTCACGACGGTTTCAGACTACGACATGTCGGTAATCCTTAGGACACCTTTTCCGTCCATTCTATTTGCTGCAGAACCACTTATGAAGTGGAAGCATCCATTGCTACTATCTATAGCGTACACGCTCCATGTAAGAGGAACCTGGACGCAGGAACCTGTTGTGTCAATTGACATAAACGCGGCTCCACCTTGACGAAATGTTACCACGACCCCAGGGTGAAATTCAGCCGACAAGGAGGGTTGTTATAGTGTTAGTGGGAGCATGCCCCACATACCACTGGTGCGACGGCACCTTTGATGATGCTTCCGACATTTTGATTTTAACCTTCTTAAACAAAAAAGCATAAAACACAAAAGATACCTTCAATGTTTTCGATTTATATTTCGAAAACTGCAGCAACGGTGACTGGAGGCTGCGATTCAGATGCACACAACACTACATCATTGGCCGATTCCTGTTTAATACACTATATGACTTCAAATAGACTTTAAAAATTTTATTAAAATATATTTGCTTACGTTCTCCATTTTAATCACAATTTCCATTTAAATTTAGAGCTTTGACTCTATTCGCAAATTTGAATTCGTGTTTATTTGTGCTTTACGATCGGCTGCTTTTCTTACTTGCAAATTCCCACAAGTACAAATGTATCCAGTAAAAACCTGCAACTTCCCCCTTAATATGAAATTCCATTTTGCTCTCTCACTTTCCCCTACTTTGCAAGTTTTCTGGGTACATGAACTTGATAATTTGTAACAATTGTGACAAATTGTTTGCTTCTTAACCCTGCATGCCCACTGTTAGTAATTTCGACTAACATCACTGCTTTTTACATTTGTAATTTCTTTTTCTCTCATTGTATCAATTTCATTTTTAACGTTGAGAGAGTTTATTCAGTTGCAAAGCTGCTCCTGATCAGTACGGATTTGTTGTTTGGCTCGCTTAAGTGGTATGTATGTATTTGTAGAAACTGCGTAGTCGAAACGACTAACATTGGGTTTAGTGCAACTTTTTTAGCATTGAAAATGAGGCCGACTAAAATTTGTGGGGAAGAAATTGAAAAAATTTTGGCTATGTCGGATGAGGATGAAGAAGTATTTCCGAAAGCGAATTCGAAACGAATTTACTAGAAGAGGGTATGAATTCTTCGGAGGATGATTCTTCGGACAATTCGAAGGACTGGACTGAAGAACCACTGCCTCAGGCGCCGTAGGATAATATAATACCATTTTCCAAAAGATTTTTGCGTGGTAAAAATAAATATAAATGGGCGACAACTAAAGGAAAACGGCGTCGGTCTGCAATTAACATAGTGCATCATGCTAGAGGTTCAACAGGAACAGCAAAGAATGTTACGGATTGCGCTGAAGTGTTTAAATTATTTATCACTGATGAAATTTTAAGTATTATAGTTCATTACACCAACATCGAAATTGAAAAAAGGAATGAAGATTTTCCAACTGAAAAGCCTGTGAACAAAACAAAACTTGAAGCACTGAATGGTATCTTAATATTGAGCGCTATTATGAAAGATAACCATTTGACCTCTCGTGAGCTATTTAATAAAGAATATTGTGGAACTAGGTATATCTCAACAATGAGTCGCTCGCGATTTAGCTTTTTGGTCTCGTGTTTGCGGTTTGACGATAGATCTGAAAGAGTTTGGCATCTTAACGATAGATTCGCTGCTACAAGAGAGGTATGGGATAAATTTACTCAAAAATGTTGGGACAACTTCAAGCCTGGTCTCTATCTTACTGTTGATGAGCAGCTTTTAGCATTTCGAGGAAGATGTTTGTTCCGAATGTACATCCCAAATAAACCAGCTAAATATGGACTGAAAATTATAATGCTTTGTGACAGTGCAACTTCTTATGTAGTAGATGCAATGCCATATTTGGGGAAAGGTACTACCAGTGACAAAGTTCCTCTTGGTGAGTATTACGTTAAAGAAATAACCAAAAGTGTGCACGGTACCAATCGGAATTTTACAATGGATAATTGGTTCACGTCCATTCCGCTGGCTAAATCTCTACTACAGCAGCCATATAATCTCACATTAGTCGGTACATTACGCTCAAATAAAGCCGGAATTCCAGAGGAAATGAAATAAAAAAAAGGAAAACTAAGACAGCTATGTTTTGCTATGACAACGTGTTAACACTGCTTTCATACAAAGCCAAACCCAATAAAATTGTGTACTTGCTGTCTTCTTGTGACGAAGAGGGAACAATTAATGTATCAAGTGGTAAGCCGAATTTAGTTGAGTTTTATAATAAAAGCAAGGGCGGCGTTGACACTCTTGATCAAATGTGTAGTGTTATGTCGTGCTCAAGGAAAACGAAGAGATGGCCAATGTACATGTTCTATGGCATATTTAATATCGCATTTGTTAATAGTTATTATAAAACGAAACCTCTTTCACGTCGGGAATTCATGAAAAAACTTCAGATTCATTCAGATCTAGTTAAACCGCACATGGCAGAACGCCTAAAGAATCCTAACATGCACTCAGAATTACAGCAGAATATCCGAGATATTTTATTCATGCCAGTTGAGGAGGCAAGTGTTGAGAATGTACCCTCAAAAAAGAAAAACAAAAGAAAAATTTGTTCTATCTGTCCTTACAAAAAACACCGAATGACGAAGAGTGTATGCTCAAAATGCATGAAACATGTATAGTATGTGATGAGCACAAGGTCGAGATTTGTGCCTATTGTGCAAAACTTTAATGTACAATTAACATTTTTTATCAACTTTATATTTAATGAAATTACTTAAACTTTATAATGGCAGGAAGCCTGGTTATTTTTTATGTTCTTTTTAATTTATTTTTAATTTTTTCTCAACATTATGTGTTGAGCAATAAATAAATGTTAAGCTTTCAAGCTAAAAGTTGAGACTTGTGCCTAATGTACAAAACTTTTATTTTGAACTCTTCTTATGCTTAAATAATATAAAATAATTCTTTAACTTTATATCGGCAGTGAAATGTTTTTTAATTTTAAGGTTTTTTAATTTTTAATTTTTTTTTTTTGTAACACTAAGTAAAATATCTAAGACTGAAGAGTAACAAAATGTGATAATAATAAAAATAAATGAAAAACAGAAACAATTGAAAATGTTGTTTTACTTTTGAATAAAGAAAGGAATAATATTTTAATTTTTCAGTAACTTTTAAAAATTATGAGCATAGGTAGTTCTGCAGCATCGATATTTTGAGTATGTTAGTCGAATCGACTAACATTGGCAACAACGTACAAAAAATCAAGTTGGGCATGCAGGGTTAAACATACCCATTATCATCAAGTTATCTTCCGATAGAGGTCAATTATGCATAAAATCTAAATCGATGAAAGATTGTTTTTTGTTTTTTTTATGCTCAGCCCATTGAAAGAAATAAAGACGAAAACGTCATGATTGATCCAAGCGGGCATTGTACGATAATTTCAATCTTTCTGCATTCCATTAAGATGTTGGAAATAATTTCAATATTCAACGAAGTGTCGTTATGTGGAAAATAGTGCAAGCGCTCGATTAAATAAAACCAATTAAAACGACACTTTCAAGTAATTTCCGTAGAAAATTAATAAGATCGATTAGAAATTACAAAATGTATGTATGTACTACTGTATAATGAATTTCACAACGAGTTTACATGAATTTTTTTCTTCTGAGAACGCAGATATTAAGTTCCCCTTTAATAGAGATCAATTACAGGTAAGGAAAATTGCATCTAAATTGAAGAAATATTTTCAAGGCGAATTTATATAAGGTGGTAGCTGTAGTACAAAAACAAAAAGGGCATGTAATTGTCAAAGTCAACTGATTACTTCTATAGCCTAGATGGCGTTAATCGGGATTAACGTCTTAATTCGGAATTATCTCGAGAATTAAGTGCAACTAATTCTCATAACATAATTTAAGCGATGGCAACATTGCCGGAAAATTAGAGGTTAAGGGGGAGCCTGGTTTATGAGGTCTAAAAATTGCATCTCTTTGCAATTTTTTTTTAAGGAAAAAATTAATTTAGCACTGCAAAGTTTTTTCTATCTTTTAATGAACATTTAAAAAGTATAAACAATTTTTGTACTGGTTAAAATAAGTTGAAATAAAAAATAGTTTAAAAAAACTAAAAAACACGCTTTTATTGCTAATCGAACTAAAAAGTAGAAAATAAATTTTAATGACAAAGAGACCTATAATGAAGTAATAGCACATCGAACGATCAGTCATAGTCAACTACCTCAGAACAGAATTATAACAAAAATTAAGATACAAATAGAATAATTCAAATTAGAGTTAAAAGCGTGGGATGCATTTTGCTTCACTTTCATAACCCTCTGTACATAGGTAGTTGCCAATAGAATGATTGTAATATTTACTATATCAAGCATCCCACGCTTTTAACTCTAATTTGAATTACTCTATTTGTATCTTAATTTTTGTTATAATTCTGTTCTGAGGTAGTTGACTATGACTGATCGTTCGATGTGCTCTTACTTCATTATAGGTCTCTTTGTCATTAAAATTTATTTTCTACTTTTTAGTTCGATTAGCAATAAAAGCGTGTTTTTTAGTTTTTTTTTAACTATTTTTTATTTTTAGTATATGTAGGGGTTTACGAGTAATATACTATTACACAACCGCACACTAAATACTAACCTCAATGGTGGTGTGGAAACTAAAAATTCCCAATTTTTGTTTAAAAAAATACCCAATTCATGTTTCTATCGGTATGGCAATATTGGCAAATGTTATAAAAAATGCACATTTTTCAGCGCTCTCACGAGAAAAAGAGTTTCCCATCTAGTCATCTAGTTTGTGTGTTCCGAGTCGATCAGATTTTTAGAAGTCAGTGAAAATTAAGCTCAAAGATTCCGTTACAGTCATTCATACATACAACCCGAGCTAATAAAAGTGTGTTAATAGGTCTATGAATAAGTTCGTGCGGTTTTTTTCGAAATTTGAATTTCGGATCATTCCCATGGCTTTTAAACGTTTGGAAATGGTTGATTGATCAACTCCCAAAGTTTTTGCAACCTCTTCTTGCGTTTGAGCCGGATCTTGATCGAGCAATTCCTCCAATTCGGTATCCATGAACTTTGGCGGCGCGGCCAAAATCACCACTTTTAAAGCGTGCAAGCCACTTCTGGCACGTTCGCTCAGCTAGAGCATGCTCACCATAAACTTCCACCAAGATACGATGACTTTCGGCTGCTTTTTTCTTCATATTAAAGAATTCCCCGCAAAAACACATTATTTGGCACGAAATTCGACATTTTCAAGTGTGGTAAAAATATTGTTGTTTACGCTTCAAATAAAAAACTTATACTGACGTTTGTGCCTTACGACAGTAGCTCTCCAATGAATGTTTGGAAATGTGGATCGATGGAATAATAATCAAGTTACGCCATCTGTTGTAAAACCGCACGAACTTATCCATATTAAAAAAATAAAATATTAACCCTGGCAATCCTAATAAGGATAATGGAAAATTTATCTCACATGTCTCACACTGCACTCGTTCTTCGTGACTATTTCGCCAAAAATTCCACGCATATTGTTCCGCAACCACCGTATTCGCCTGATTTGGCTCCGTGTGACTTCTGGCTATTCCCAAAACTCAAGAGACCACTACCGGAAATGGACTATTTGGCATGTTTCGGGGATTGGAAAACTCGTTGGCATAAGTGTATTTCATCGAGAGGGCATTATTTTGAAGGGGATGAAATTGATTTACAAGAATAAATGACGATTTTTCATTTTACAACCAAATTCACCTTACTTTTTGCCCACAGGTAAAAAAAGAAAATATTAATCCTGGCAATCCCAATAAGGATAATGGAAAATTTTTATCAAATTATTGCATTGTCATCGGTCCTTGATAGGTGTGCAAAATTTAAAGTCGATCAGATGTTTAGAAGCCAGTGAAAATTAAGCTCAAAGATTCCGTTACATACATACATACATACATGCATACATACATACATACATACATACATACATACATACATACATCCATACATACATACAACCCGTCTTAATAAAAGTGTGTTAAAAAATGTTTAACATAGAAATTAGTAGAGCGCTGCAACGCTGAAGTTTCCAACTGGCGTACAAGATACAGCTCGTAATTATTATCTAAAGCAAAAAATTCAAATGGATTTCTAATTATCATATTTTTTATTTTAGATGAACTAAGAAAACTGAGAGAAATTCCAAAATTTCAACTTTTTGGAGGTTTTAAAAAAAAAATGCCTTTCTATAAAAAAAAATTCACTTCAACTTGGTATAAAAATCTTGAAAAAAATTTTTTTATCTATTTTGTTAGTTCAAATAGAAGAGAATTTAATACTGAAGGGAACAAGCTATGATTCATTTCAAAAGGTTCATTAGTTTTTTTTCATTCATGTACGCCAATTCAAAGAAATCATAAAAATGAAAAGTCGAGAAAAGAAGATAAAGTTTGTACTATAGCTGTCCGGTCACAGCGTAACTTCCTAACGCTATTGATTTTTTTGACCTTATAAACCAGGCTACCCCATTAATATCTGTTGTGAAAGAAGAGTAATTAAACTTTTAAAGAGAAGAACAACAAAGACTAAAAACAATAATTGCAGCATTAAAATTCTGAAATAATATGATACGTACAACAGCATTAAGTATTTTATAGCTCTTTCGTTTTCTTTTTAAGTTTAAAATTTACCAATTTCAGCTGGCAACCAAGAAGAAACGTTCAACCTGGATGGAGTGGGACGAGGGAGTTTTCCACATTTCTCGTTCTCTTCTCGTTGTTATGGATGCAATCCCTGTTTGCACTAATACGTTCGAAATTACATTAATTGTTTTGATATTTCAGAGCAGTTTGAGAAATTGCAATTTAAGATTTTTTTTAATGAATAAATAATTATTTCTTAGTATCAGACCCGTATTTGTCGCCTGCGGTCCATCTTTTACTGACAAATCTTTTCAATAAACAAATCAGTTGTTTACTAATCCACGTAACTACCATCTGTCATACTACAATTTTTATCAGAATTAACTGCGCTGGTAATCCCGATTAAAGCCGCTGTCTATCTAGGCTGTTAGGCGAATTACTTGAGGAAAGAAAACTAGAAATAATAATTAATTGTTTCGCTTTTATTTTTTAAGAAAATTTAAAAGTCCCGTTATTGAACATTGAATTTGCATTATTAAAACGTGATACGAATGTATGTGAGGTGGCTAAGAGAAGTAAAAGCAGAGAGTAAAAATGGCAAAGATTTGTAAAACAAGTTAGTGAATGTTAGGTTAGGTCAATGTAAACAAGGAAGATAATAGTAATAAAAAGGTCGATAATAGAAAAAAAATACCAGTCTAACGGTTAGACGCGATAGAAGTGAAACCTTCCGTAAAACAAAATGAGAGAGAATGAGACGAAGGCAGCATTAGGAGCGGGATAATTATAGGTTCATTATAATATTGCTATAAAGTTCATATTTTATTCATCCTCAATGTTTTCAATTTCAACAAATGATATGAGTGGTTTGTGATAGCTAAAATATGATACAAATACTTTGGTTTCGATGTTGTCAACATATCTTTGAAATACCGTGTCAATTGTTGTTTTTTTCTGTCGATATTCACGACACTTTGTATGCTATACTACGGCCTAGCCTATGTACGTACATACATATTTGTGTTCTGAACTTCCAGCAAAACAATGCTTATTAATATACACATATGCATGTACATACAAGCGCACACACAGGGCATTCGCTTTATTCCTCAAAATGCGTATGTCGTCCAAAGCTAAAATTCTATGCCTAGCGACTACAAGAACAAAATGCATTAATAGGCGCAGGCGTAGCGGCCATCATCCTAGTTGCCATAGCGCTGAACAGTCGCGGCGGCGCCGAACAGTTTCAACTATGGTACTGTGCAACAAAAACTATCATCAAAAAATTGATTTATAAATTCGAGCTCATAGTTCTAAGAGCAAGTACTTTCATTCATAAAACGAGCCGCCCATATGCTAATTTTCTCGACAATTCGAAAATAGTCAATATTGGAATATTTCGCGTAGAATTATTTGCCAATATTCAATTTTTGTCAAGTCGAGTGCCCGCGGCTCCGTAAATATGTTTGCACCCATATGAGTATGTAAATATATGTTTCTAAATGCTCGACAACCGCAGCTACCTGTTCAAGGTTACTGTACATTAGGCCGGGCCGATTTGGGGGAAGGCAAAAAAATCGCCCATTGCTCTGTGAAAATCATATTCTAGGGATCAAAATAAGAAATTTTGCCGAAGGAACCATACCTCTAAAACGATTTCTGATGTCCCCCAATATGGGTCGAACTTTTTAGTTTCTTTTCTATAACTCACATTCATTCATTTACATATGTTCTGACTAAATAAATTTCTTAAGAGAAAAAATAGATAATATTATAAATAAATAAAAATAAAGAAAAAACATAGCCATTTAGCTGATTTTTTCATGTAAAGGCCAAAAATGGTGATATTTTGAAATTGGGGGACATCAGAATTCGTTTTAGAGGTATGGTTCCTTCGGCAAAGTTTCTTATTTTGATCCCTAGAATACGATTTTCATAGAGCAATGAGCGATTTTTAAATCGAGCCGCCCTACTGTACATGCAATGCTGTGCCTATGAATGCGCGCTGGATTTCTTGAGAAATTTTACCGTATGTTTTGCTGTGGCGAGGCACATATGTACATACACACAACTTATATACATATATCCGCATATATACATACATATATAAATTCACAAATTTAAATTTGCTTATGCCATCCTTCTGTGTGCCTGGTAATGAAGCATTTTCTATACATTTTCTATATATATATACGTATATCTTTTTTCTTCTTCTTTTTGGTGTCGCTTTTTCGTTTCATCGAGTCTCAAATCACTCCCAACGATTCTAAAGAAGTTTTCACTTCAAAAAGTGTAAACAAGAATCTACTTACATCAGCTCAACAGTCAAATTTTCTGTACCCACCAATGCTATAAAAGAAATAAACTCAGCTGCTCTAAAAATACCAGCTTATATGTAAGCAGAAAGAGTTCTATCGAATGAATACTTAGCATTTGTCAAACAGCAAACAAATCGTTGTTAAATAAAAGCAAATATAAAAACGCTATGAACTTACAAGGTGAAGTCCAAAATAAACAAGACTGAGCTAAAATAGAAATGACAGGAGCTTTGTTCTGATAACTTTGAGTTTATTTATTCAAAATAGTCCTCTCTGGCCTCGATACACTGTTTTGCGCGATCTAAAAGCTTTTCGAGAGAATGTTTCAGGTTATTGACCGGAATGTCCTTCAGGATGTCGGTACAAGCCTCTTGGATGGCCTCTACGGACGCACAACGGTTTCCTTTCATGGCCAAATGCAATTTTCCGAGTAGGTAGAAGTCACAGTGAGGCATATCAGGCGAATACGGTGAGTGATTTATGGTTAAATTCGATTTCAAGTCAAAAAGTCAGTGACAAGAGTGGATCGATGAGAAGGTGCAATATCATACAATAACCGCCAGCGAATACGATGCAACAAACGCTTCAAAACACGAAGATAGAAAAATACGTTGACGGTTTGGCCCGTTGGCACGAACTCCTTGTAGACAATTCCCATGGAATCGTAAAAACAAATGAGCATCGACGTTTCATCACCAGTTACAATGGTGTAAGGGACGTTCTCTTCTTTTCTCGCCTCCTTAATGATGTCTTTCGAATGTTGAATTCTGAGCAATTTTTGATCCTCAGTTAATTTGTGCGGAATGAAACGTGCACAGACCATATCGTTGTTTTTCTTTAAAGGAGACATTTTTTGTTTGTTTCAAGGCTCATTATACTTAAGTACCCAGTTGGTAGTACTTATTTTCCATGGAAGGTGATGCGGTCTAATGTACGTAGGTACATGTGTATGAATTATCATTCTGGCCACATGTGGATCAGAGGCGCTCGAGGGATCTTCTAAGGTTAATAAAATATCACCTCTTGCCCTTACAGGACACTGTCCGCGAAGTTTGTATGCTGTGCAACTCGGCATTACTTCAAGCCCTTTTTGAGTTAGCTGTGTGGAGGATGAGGTCGAGTTATCCGAGAGTCTTCTCCCGCGGAGCTTATAGTGGCTCTCATTTAATTGCTGCGTCAAAATGAAGCGGTTAACACAATCGCAACTCAGTCACCGTTGAGTCGCCATCCACAAATTTGCCCTCTCCCTTCCCTTCTGTCATATTATATTAGTTTCCTCCTCCTCATCACAAAGGACTAATTTGATTTATTCGTCCCAGTGTGCCATCTATCTTTTAACCTAAAAAAAAATAGAAAATAAATAATTGGCGCGTACACTTCTGTTAGGTGTTTGGCTGAGCTCCTCCTCCTATTTGTGGTGTGCGTCTTGGTGTTGTCCCACAAATGGAGGGACCTACAGTTTCAAGCCGACTCCGAAGGGCAGATATTTTTTTATTTTTTATGAGGAGCTTTTTCATGGCAGAAATACACTCGGAGGTTTGCCATTGCCTGCCGAGGGGCGACCGCTCTTAGAAAAATGTTTTTATTAATTTTGCTTTCACCGAGATTCGAACCAACGACCTCTCAGTGAATTCCGAATGGTGATCACGCACCAACCCATTCGGCTACGGCTACCCTATATTCGACTGGCGTTTTGCGAGACCAAAATTTTGATACCCACTGTGGACCTGAAACTTCAAATGATAGAAAAACTTTCTTCTAATAGCAATCGGCATGGGAGGCCATGGCAAACAAGAAATATTCTTTCACTTTATGGAATTAAAAATGCAAAGGAAAAAAATGTTCTCTTCACAAAAAACGGCCAAAATGACGTTTCGCTGGTTTAGTAAGAATGCAATCGAATTTATCACTCATTAGTACATTTTTAGTGCCTTCTTATTACACAACACTGTAGCACGAGCCGTCCGCATGGCATTTCGCTAATCAGCAGAAAATATGCCCTGTATTTGCATACACAAGCTTTCTATTGCTAAAATGTAACATCTGCTGACACTATATCCATCTGATTTTATGTATGTAAATGCCAGTGAAAAACTTGAAACTAACTGGTCCCGGTTCAGCGCATGCGCATTAGCGGTGACTTAGTAAGTATGCGCCGGTAGTTGCCTGGTAGGGAAAATCTGACTAATGAGTTACTAGTGATACACCACATTTCCGGTTGATTGAGATTCCCACTAGCTTCCATGTAGCGGTGAAATTATTTTCGAAAAGGCCATACATTTGTTGCTAAAGAATTTATATTTATGCCTACGAGAATCTAAACGGACCAACTATAAACCAAGAAATGAGAAACCTAGACACATTAAGGATGAAGCGGTATTATCAGTCATCCCCTTTAACCCATTTTCGGCAACTGGTCGATTTTTCGACCACCAACTTCGGACTCCAATATCTCAGAAACAAAATGTAAATTTATTGATCAGTTTTCACAAGTTTTAAATTTGGAATTTAGTTAATTTTTAGAGCATAATTTTTTAAGAAAAAAAGGTTTAGGGCAGATTTTTGTAAAAGAATGAAATTACCACTATTTTTACGTGTTTTTTGTGCAGATGAAAAAATAATGAAAAACAAAAAAAACAAACAATTGTTACTAATTTATTGTGAAGAGAAAAGATGAAATTAAGAGAATCAAAAAAGTAACATATCGATATTGCAATAATTTTTACTGTTTCATGGACGTAAACTTTAGTGGTCGAGAAATCGACCGCTGGCCAGGAACTGTCATGTAGGATAGAACGAAATCTAGCAATATTTTTTTCTTATTGAAAGAGATGGAAGTGAGTATCTTTGTGGTATAGGAAAGGTAGTACCCCTGCAGGGAAAATCACTACTAGTGAACGAAAATTCTAGTTCAGCACTCGTACCTTACCTCCAAAATCGAACCTGTCCTATATTGGATGGTACGGGACTATTAGAAAATACCTACAAATAGAACTAGTTCTCATTCGCCTAATATCGAACTAGGGCGGAACTATCCTAAAAGGGATGCAGCGGTGGAATGTTGGCATTCCGCTAAGATTGGAATATTGTACCTAACGGGGTACCATACTTTGCCACACAATGACCACTACTGGTCTGTTCGACCGGACATGGGGGTTCCAATTGTGAAGCAGGCTATGAGTCGTAATCGGTTTAAAAATATTAAGCAGTTTTTCCATCTCGCTGACAACACAAATTTAAACGCAGCGGACCGTTTTGCGAAGGTTCGTCCTATTACTGACGCTCTCAACAAAAAATTTATGCAGTTTGGAGTCTTTAGCCATAATCTCTCTATAGACGAACAGATGATTCCATACTTTGGACGCCACTCCTGCAAAATGTTTATCAAGGGAAAGCCAATTCGGTTTGGGTTTAAAACATGGTGCTTATGCGCTGAAAGTGGGTACTTATTTTCTAATTCATTGTACGGGGGAGCAGCAATCCCTCACGATAAAACTATTGGTCTAGGCGCACAAACAGTCTTAGACTTGCTTGCCAACGTATCTGACCCTGAGTGCCACATCATTTTCTTTGATAATTTTTTCTCTTCATACCATCTAATGTGCCTTCTGAACGAACGTCGATTTTTTGCAACTGGTACTATACGCGAAAATAGAATGGGCGATTCTCCTTTGAGAAATTTAAAAAAAGAAATACGAGGAACATTTGACCAACTACTTGATTATCAGCAAGAAATATTGACTGTTCGGTGGAATGATAATGCTGTTGTCAATGTTATAACTAATAACTCCACAGTCAGTCCAATTATTAGCACTAAAAGATATTGTCGGAAGAAAAAACAAACTATCACTATCCCGCAGCCAAAAGTTATTCAAGAGTATAATCATGGCATGGGTGGTGTGGATCTCCATGATAATGCGGTGGCAAATTATAGAATATGTATGAGAGGAAAAAAATGGTGGTGGCCAATATGGACATATGCTCTTGGTAACGCAATGGTCAATGCATGGAAACTTCATTGTATGATGGCAAAAATTGAAAAGATAAAACCACTGTCACAAATTGATTTTCAAAGTCACAACAGAATTATTGAATTACGACAAGGATGAGGACGAGTATGAAAACGAACATGGAGATGAAGGTCCATCGAACCTTCCTCGGATCAATGAAAGGGTACACGCCGTCATGAGAAGCATTGAAAACAAATTTCGGCGGTGTAAATTTTGCAAGAAACATACTATTTTTACTTGCAAAAAATGCAATATTCATTTACATACTAAATGTTTTGATGATTATCATAAAAATTTGTAAGCTGACTTTTCTATCAATAAAACAACAAAAAAATATTTGTATTTGAAATAAAATGAAATAAATTGACTTCGTGTGCTAAATTTTTTCATAAATGTTGTATTTATTTTTTAATATATTTGACGGTTTTTGGCCAGCGGTCGATTTTTCGACCAGTCCATATCTAAAACACCGATGGTCAGAATTTTATTTTTTTTTTAATTTTTCTTGATTATGGTCCTATAAGCACTGACTAAAAAGGAAATGGAAAAATTATGTCGAATTTTTGTAGCGGCCGAAGATGGGTTAAATATAATACTATGACTAGCATTTCAGAGAGACTATGACTAGCATGGAGAGACTTTCATAACAGACTTTCTGTTGATTGAAATAAATATTCCCGATAATGGTAAACAATTGTGATTTTTTATTAATACTTTATTGGTTTAAAAACTGTTGTTTTCCAGGACTCATTTATACCAATAATTTTCTAGAGAAAATTTTTACTAGACTCCCTATTACGAAAAGCAAAAGAATTTCTGAGATTCCATCAATCTCAATCTGCTGGAAGAACGCATTTGTTCAAATTTCATAAAGGCCTATCTTATCGAATATTCCAGGTAATGGACATACATATGTCTCCGGTGTCAGTGTAAGAAAAAACATTGCATTTCAGTATTGGCTTTCCGAGCTGTCGGGGGAATTTTGAAGAACGCTGCTGCTGACTATGTAACTTAGACTAATTAGCAAGGAACAATCCTTTAATGAATTGGAAGATCTCAGTACTGTGGAAATCAGGGATCTTATAAAATTTATAAAAAGTACACACTGCTGCGGTGGTGGTTTTAGGAGAGATAAAGATAAGGTCCCCACGCGGCATCACAATGGGCTATGCGCCTTAGTGTATCCCACAGTGGACAACCGCTTCAACCTAACCTAACCTATCTCGAGACCTTCTTGGCAGTTTCTGGCTTCATCTCATGAATGGCTCGGACGATATTCATTGGAAGAGTCCAAATCATTTCTGGATTAACCTCAAATTATCGATCGTTCATGGTAACCCCCAATACAGTAATATACCGGTGATTTGAAGGCGTGTATATGAGGTCTCGATTGCAGTAGTTGACATTCGTTTGAAGCGTAAATATCCTTTTTTATCTGACGTCAAAAATGTCTACGGTCATCTTGAAAAAACAGCATTTCCGCAAATTCATGCTTCATTATTACCTTCTAAAGCTGCAGATTTTCCAACGAACTGGAAGAGAGGGAAACGCTAGAGCACCTTCTATGTTCTTGCCCTGCGTTAGTTAGAACCAGATTGAAATGCTTAGAAGCTTTACAATATGAGAAGTTAGAATGCCTCTCGGGGTTAGACCTTCAGAGTTTACTTAGATACGCAAAAGACGCAGACGTATTACAAGACGTCAACTGCAAGGAAACGTAAAGGTAACACTACGAACCAATAGGTCTATGTGATGGTTTTCAGCCAGCCAGGTCAACCTAACCTATTACCTTTAAAAAAAAAATGCAGCTGAAAAGTGTCGTATCAATATTTACGGTAATCACGCTCCATTAAATACAACTTGTAAAGAGTGTTTCCGACGCTTCCAAAGTGGCAATTTCGACTTTAGTAATAAAGATCGTGAAGAGGCATAGAAAAAATTCGAAAATACTCAACCAAAACAATTATTGGATAAAGACGCATGTCGAACTTTTGATGATATGTCTAAAGAGTCGGTAAACGTTTGTGCGCGATGGGAATGGTCCAGAAAGCAGCTGGCTGAGTGCCACATCACTTGAAGGAGAGGGATAACGAGAGACGTTTGGTGAAAAATATTCATGCTTCAAAGGTAACGTTGTGCATCTGGTGGGATCAGCAGGGTGTCATCTATTATGAACTCTTTAAACCACCTAAAACCATCACTGACGATCGTTACCGACTGCAGCTAATGCGTTTGAATCGAGCTCTCAAAAAAAAAAAGGGCCGGAATGGGACGGTAGACATGACAAACTGATTTTGCTGCAAGACAACGCCAGGCCACATGTTGATAAATCGGTCCAGAAATATTTAGAGGAACTAAATTGAGAAATTTTGCCCCACCAGCGGTATTGCCAAGACATTGCACCTTCCGATTACCATCTGTTCCGATCAAT
The DNA here is from genome assembly GCF_027943255.1 of Anastrepha obliqua. NCBI lineage: Eukaryota > Metazoa > Arthropoda > Insecta > Diptera > Tephritidae > Anastrepha > Anastrepha obliqua. The sequence goes on along the minus strand of NC_072893.1, from coordinate 22,729,033 downwards.
GCAGTCAGCCCTTATTGTAGAGCGGTTCACTTCTTACGAGAGCGACGCAAACTGGCTCAATGAATGGATCAAGTCAAAAGAACTCGAATTTTTCGTCAGAGGAATTCGTATGCTGCCTGGAAGATGGAATAAAGTTGCAGCTTCCAATAGCACACTACTTCACATAATTTCATGTGTTATTTAATTGTTTGAATAATTCGTAACTTTGGCTAGGAAAGGACGGAAAGTGAGGGTATCAATAGTGAGGATATCAATAGATAAGTGAAGGTATCAAAATGGCGAACATTTTTAAGCACAAATTATAAATTCGGTTTGGTTTACGTGCACAAACAGAAAATAGAAAATGGAGTAAAAAAAGGTGAATCTTGACTGCGCCTAGATAGAAACATTTAAAAAAATTGCAAAGATAATAATAATTCAATCGTACAGATTCCTTCAGAGAAGGAAGAACCATTTTGCCTTTATAAGATAGTTTGAAGGTATTTTGAGCAAGAATAATAGAATACAAAATTGTAGCCATTAGAGAGGAGTGACACCACAGTGGTGCAGCTGCATGAGAGAAATATGAAAATGCGAACAAGAAGGCAAGAAGAAGAAGAAATTACACAAATGTGATGACACACTCACAGCGATTCTGTCAAATTTACAGAGAGCGAAATAGCAGTACGAGGATTTGTACTATGTATGTATGTATGTGGGAAGGATCTCTCCGAGCCGTTTGATACCGAAAGAGGTTTCAGACAGGGTGACTCGTTGTCGTGTGACTTCTTTAACCTAATATTGGAGAGGATCGTACGAGCCGCAGAACTTAATCGCTCAGGCACAATATTTTATAAGAGCGTACAATTGTGGGCGTATGCCGATTATAAAGAGGCAAAGCGAATGGGTCAGGTGGTGAACGAGGACAAAACGAAGTACCTCCTACCATCAAACAAACAGCGTCGACTGCCAAACACGCATATCGGCACCCACGTTACAAGTTGTAAAAGGCTTCGTATATTTAGGAACCAGCATTAACACCGATAACAATGTCAGTCTGGAGATCCAACGTAGAATCCCTCTTGCGAACAAGTGCTACTTTGGACTAAGTAGTCAATTGAGTAGTAAAGCCCCCTCTCGACGAACAAAACTAACACTCTGCAAGGCTCTCAACGGCGAATATTGCAGACGATGGAACGATGAGCTGTATGAGCTTTACGACGACATAGACATAGCGCAGCGAATAAAGATCCAGCGGCTACGTTGGCTGGGTCATGTCGTCCGAATGGATACAAACGCTCGGGCTCTGAAAGTATTCGATGCGGTACGAGATGGTGGTAGCAGAGGAAGAGGAAGGCCTCCCCTGCGTTGGAAAGATCAGGTGAAGGACTTGGCAATTGGCGCCGGTTAGCACGAATAAGAAACGACTGGCGATTTGTTAAACTCGGCCAAAATCGCGTAAGCGGTTATCGCGCCAATTAAGAAGAAGAAGTATGTATGTAGTCTATAATCTATCGAAAAAGGAGCAGATTTTTATGCTGAGCTTCTCTTCTAATTTGAAATTTTTTTGATGGGTGAGTTATGGTTCAAAATGTCTCCGCACAAATGGCAGTTCTATAAACAGCAGTGTTTAGTGGGCATCGTAAACTCGCCCGACTATCCGTATGCCACATTCAGTTAAATTTCGATATTTAAACATTTCCCTACGGGGTCTGCTATGAACAGGCAAATTTCAAACAAAAAAGGTAAGCGCCAACGATTGATAACATTTTCGAGAGTGCCTTAGTAGTACGTACATACATACATGCATACATACACACATATATATGTAAAAAAGCTAAAACTTGAAGTAGCTTAAAAAGTATATATTTTACAGTACTGAATTATGTATATTGTTTTATGGCTGAAGCAACTTTTTATGTTAATTAAACTTCGAGCAACTATCGAGAATATTTCTCGATTTAAATAAACAATAAACGGGTTCGCAAAATGCTGCGCGGAAAGTTATGCATAGAGATTTGAAAATATTTTCCAGCAAATTATCCATAATTAATTAAAGGCTATTCAATGGAATGCTGCGTAAACAAACAGCAACGAAAAAAATACAAAAACAAACATTTATTTCACAACAAGTTAACAATAAGTTGTTGCACCTGTTCACACAGGCTGCCCAATCTAATGCGATGCAATTATTTTGAGTAAAATCGGACGATGAATTAACGAAAATTGAGAAGATTGAGTTGCGTGATTTGAGCACATAGCCGCTACGCTGATTGGTCGAACAGCGAAGGTGTGTTCGCAACGTTAGTGCTGCATTGACACTCACACATAACTACATATGCGCACACATGAATATTTATAAAACGTTCATATTATTCACTCTGTTTACATACATACACACATATGTCGCGTAAATGAACCCGAATGCGGGCAATGGTGTCGTCAAAAATGTTGATAGGGTGCGAAGAAAAACGTGTTTACGCATTCAAACGTAGGTACTTTTGCATGGATGTATGTATGTAGTTATGTGCATATGTGTATATGTGGACACAAATTTATAGGATAAACAGGCATTTGGGGTTATTTCCAGAAGGTTAAGAAAAGAAATAGTACCGCCTTGAGTAAGCTTACCAGCACAGCCAATACATACATATGCACATACACACACACAACTTTAAACAGAAGCAGTCAAAATTGATTCCAAAGCCTATTTATACAAGGTGATATCAATAGAGCACGTTTTGCGTTTTTTCTTGCGATTTGGAGTTTCGAATGGCAAAGTGAACTGCCCACAAGTGAACGCGCACTTATTTATGCCCAAGGGTATTATAATTTCGTTCACATAAAGGAATCGAGATATATAGAGACATGCGTAAATGTATATACCAAAAAATTATTAAAAATGATGAGAGAAATCGATTTATAAATGTCCGTCCGTGCTTCCGTATGAAATCGGTCAATAACCACGTGAATTTGTCATATTACGGTCATTTTCAAAAAAGAAAAAAATATCACGTTTTTATACAGGGTGGCTGATGAATTTTGCTACATTAAGAAACTCAAATAACTTTTTTTTTAGTGTATGGAATTCATTTATTTTTTTTTTTCAAGTTGAAGGTCATTAAGTTTTATTAAATGTAGCTTAACTAGTTTTAAAAATAATTGAATTTAAATGCCCCCATGCTCGTTGACACAAGTGCGGCATCTTAGTAAAAAGTTGTTCATTGCTGCTTTGAGAGTTGCGACAGGAATAGCCGCAATTGTTGCCCGAATGGATTGTTTTAGATCATCCAAATTTGTTGGCTTTGTTTTATAAACTTCTTGTTTACATAAACCCCACAAGAAAAAGTCAGGTGCAGTAAGGTCAGGCGACCTGGGGGGGCAACGAAATTCGGAGTTTCTTGAAATCAGTTTATTGGGAAATTTTCGTCGCAACTCTGTCATAACAGTCTGGGCTATGTGAGACGTTGCCCCATCTTGTTGAAACCACACAGAGTTGAAAGGAATTCTCTTTCGGCGTAGTTCTGGATAGAAAAATTCTTTCAGCATTTTCAAATAACGGTCTCCAGTAACCGTAACGGTGTGACCATTTTCTTCAAAAAAATAAGGCCCGACAATACAGCGTGAAGAAACCGCACACCACACTGTCACGCGAAGAGGATGCAATTCCGTCTCGTGGAGTATCTGTGGGTTAGAAGTACTCCATATTCGACAATTTTGTTTGTTCACATTGCCGTTTAAATCGAAATGGGCCTCATCAGACATGAAAAGGCAGGTTAACATGTTTTGGTCTTCTTCCACCATTTGCAGGATCTTCTGGCAAAATTCCAAGCGAATCGGCAAGTCTGCTGCATTCAGTTTGTTAACCATTTGAATTTTGTAGGGAAATAAGTCTAAATTTTTGTGCATTATTGTTTGCAAAGACTGTCGGCTGACACCAAGTTGAGCAGATAAGCTTCTTGTTGCGACTGTTCCTTGCGACTGTTCCTTGCTCAGCAAAATTATTCACCAGTCTCATTATGGTCCATCTGCTCGTCCAAATTCTTGTTTGCGTGTCCCAGTTATCCATTTTAATAAATTTTAAAGATCAATCTGCAAATTAAAACAAAAATGGAACAGATAACTTAAAAAGAAAAAAAGTTATTCAATTTTTTTTTGGTAGCGGCTTTCATCAGCCACCTTGTACAGGGTTTGATTGAAAGGTAATGAGCCTTATTTTATTAAGCAGTTTTATTAAACCTTTTGGCTTCTACAACTAATATTCTTCAAAATAGGACCCTTGAGCGTCAATGCACCACTGGTAGCGGTCCTTCCACTGCAGGAAACATTTTTTAAACTCATCCGCCGGAATCGCGTTCAATTCGGCTGTCAGAGTTTTTTGGATCGCCTCGATGGAGTCGAAACGCCTCCCCTTTAGCTTTCTTTTCAGGCGCGGGAACAAGAAGAAGTGCGGATGGGGACAAGTCTGGGCTGTAGGGAGGGTGGGGAAGCACCGGAACCCCATCTTGGCCAATGCAGTGGGGCAGATGAAGGCGGTGTGCGCCGGCGCATTGTCGTGATAAAGGGTCCAATTGTTGACGAGGTCGGGCCGAACCCGGGCGACGCGGTTTTTCAGCCGAAGGAGCACTTCTTTGTAAAATGCCGCGTTTACAGTGCTTCGAAAAAGATTATCAGTATGGTTTTGACCTTGGACGCCACAGCAAAATCCTAACACACTTTTAAAACAGCTTTCACGCGCGGAGCGATGTTGACTGCACCGCTGTTGCCAGCGAACTGGGACCGGTTTCTAGTGGAAGGGGAAGGTCCAACGATCATATTTCCCCACCAGCCGATTCAGTTGATCGCTTGGCAGACGCTCCGCGCGGCCAGGCTCATTACTTTTCAATCAAACCCTGTATGATATAGATATGAGTTATGAAAAAACGTGATTCAAAAGTTATAAATCCATGTATCTCTTAATAAAACCTTTCGACTTAATGCAACTCGCAAAACTGAACTCACCTAATTTAGATTCCATACATAAATATTTTCGAGATCGGATAAAAATCACGTTCACGTTTTATAAAGGGTCTTTAAAAAGTGACACCTAGATGCCAGTAGAGTATAGTTTCTAGATGGTACCTTTTTAATGTCATTTTAGAAATTTCTCAAGTAGACAGATGCACGATTTTACTCGTTAAATTTCTTAAAACCCATTATGAAAATGGTCGATCTTTAAGAACAACATATTGCAAAATTCGTGATTTTTTTGGTGGAAATAATCGTCCGAATGAGTTGATAATCCAAAGGTTGGTGAAAAAATTTCAAGAAACTACTGGTTCTGTCGAGGATAAAAAAAGGATTATATGTATATACATATATAATTGGCGCGTACACCCTTTTTGGGTGTTTGGCCGAGCTCCTCATCCTATTTGAAGCGATGCGTCTCGCCGAGGGGCGACCGCTATTAGAAAAATGTTTTTCTTCATTTTGGTGTTTCACCGAGATTCGAACCTACGTTCTCTCTGAATTCCGAATGATAGTCACACAGAAACGCATTAGGCTATGGCGGCCATCGCCAAAGGATTGACAGACGAAAAACTGGACGTTCTGTTGAGAATATTGCTGCTGTAACGCAAGGTGTTGTTGAACAACCTTACCTCAACAACACCTACGCGCCATCTCGTCCGATTACTGGATAAAGCCTTCACTTTACAGCTTAACCCGAGGTGAGCCGTCTCACGATCCAGGTTTCTTTTGGCTTGCCGGGCGCTCTTCCTCTAGCTGTGAGTGGGTTTCATGCCATTGCCTTCTTCGCTATGTTACGTCTTCTCGGCGTAAAGTGTGATCAACCCACTTCCATTTCTGTCTTTTATTCCGAATGTCTAGCAACGCCATGTTTGCTTTTTTTTCGAGCAATTCCTTATTTGGCATTATTTTTGGCCAGAAAAATCGGAATATAATCCTTAGACAGCGGTTGGCAAAAACTTGTAAGCGACTGGTTATAGCGGTGGTGATTTTCCAGGTAGAACTACTATACAGCGGTACCGACAGCACATTCGACTTGAAGAGGCTAACCTTTAAACTGAAACCCAGGTTGTTGATTCGCCATATAGAGTACAACATCCCGGGCAATGGCTTTTTCGATCCGTAAGCATATGTCTACATCCATGGCACAGCCCGGAGCAACTTTACTGCCGAGGTAAGTAATTCCTAAACTGTTTCCAATTAATTACAACAAAAAATTTAAAAATCGAAAAAAAATTATCTCAGGAGTACCTTGAGAAACATTTTCCTTTAACAAATGCATTTGGATTTTTTTGTTTCACACTGTTGCTAGTTAATCCCTTTATTGGGACTTTGACCGAGTTCTGCCACCAGTGTGTGTTGTGCGTATGGATATTTTTCCATAAAAAGAGAGACCTACAGTTTGATGCCGCCTTTGAACGGTAGATGTTTTTTTATAAGAAGCTTTTCTTGGCAGAAATACCCCCTCGTCAGGAGGAGGAGGCTGCTATTAGACAAAACTTTTTATAATTTGGTGTTTCACGGTGCGACGTACAGTTTTAAGCCAACTCCGAACGGCAGATATTTTTGCCTTTGCCTGCCGAGCGGCGACCGCTACTAGAAAAAACTGTTTCTATTATTTTGGTGTTTCATGTACGGAGACTCGAACCTCCGCACTTCCGAATGGTAGCCGCGCACTTATCCGCCGCGGCCAATATTTAATTCCCTCATAAATACGAGAGAAAATAAAATTTATCTAAGTACGAGTATAAATGCAAATGAAATAATTACAGGGTGGGCCATGTAAAATTTGCTTTTTGAATCGGCTATAAAAAAAAGCTAATTAATATTTTTTCAAACTTTGTTTTTATTTTGAAGATTGAACATTGTCATTTATGAATGAAAAATAATATCGTTCAAATGACTGCCACGACTGGCTTTTCAGTAGGCCATTCGATCAACCCAATTGTTAAGCACATTTTCGATTGTTTGGGCTCCAATTTCATGAATGGCAACTTTGATTTCGTGTTTTAAAGCATCAATCGCCTCTGTATGGTTCGCATAGCATTTGTCCTTAACGGCTCCCCACAAAAAATAGTCCAACGGGCTTAAATCACAGCTCCGAGGCGGCCAATTGATATCGGAATTCAAAAACGGTAGCCAAAAGTTCGAGTGTAACTTTGGCAGTGTGACAAGTTGCCACTGTCCTGTTGAAACCAAATGTCGTCCATGCCATCCTCTGCAATTTTTGGAAACAAAAACTCGTTGAGCATGTCACGGTAACGCTTGCAATTTACTGTAACCGCGGAAGAAGAAGAAGACTCAACACTTTGAAAATAGGTTTTCCATATTTCCCAATTTTGTTCGAGCGTATAGCGTCCCATTTCGTAAATGTCAAACCTTTAAGTAAATTATGAACACATTTGACAAAAAGCAAAAGCTATATGGCCCACCCTGTATAACACTGACAACACCGCTTATAGTGGCGCGAACAACAATTTAACGGTTCTGCGAATAGTTACGGTATACGAGTATAAACCGTCAGTTAGGCTTGATCACTTTTCGTAATGTGTAACTTGAAACTTGGAATTAAAATGTATGCCTATTGACTATTACGCAACAACTAAGTCTCGTTACGTAATCAAGACGTTTCGGATTTTAATACAGGAATATAGGGTGTCTAAAAACGGACAACAAAATGATCGCTTTCCTGAGGAGTTGTACGAACTCTGTATGGTAATCTACACCTTTTGAATTAGTGCGGCTCTAGTGAATTAGAAATTATAACTGGTTTGCGTTCCCTCACTTTTACCTTTTATAATCATCTCTCATTCGATTACTTAATCTGATAGAAAAATTTCCAATAAAAACAAAAATGCTTTTATAGTATCATCTTATTTTACTGCTTTTAGTCCGGTTAAAATATATGACACGCTTGAAGCTTTAGAATAGTCGACCGGTAGTAAGTATTGCTTCTGGTCACTCTCACAATGCAGATAATACAAAATTACTACTCTGTTCTTGGGGAATTTGGCACGATCAGTTGTTTTGAGTGACGTTAGCACAGAAAATAAACAAGCCTGTGTGTGAAAAATTACTCTTTGTGAAGCAATCAGTGAATGTTTTAATTTTTAATTGAATCCAGATATACTCCATGTACTACAGGCAGGGCACCTCCGCTATGTTAACAGTACTTTATATTTTATAACCGTTAGTACTTTAAATTTGTTGTCAAAATTCTTGCACAGGAAATCCGGGTCTATAAATGAACGAAAGTAAAACGAAATATCTCCTGTTATGGATACAAAAGGTCTTTTAGGTCAAAGTGTCAGCCAACAAATACAAAATTATTATTATCTCCTCTCATAACATATAAAGTCGCGTCTTATCACCACCGCAACTGTTGGCTGTTATAAATTTGAAAAAGTAAAGGACTTCCTCTACTTTGGAAATCAGCATCAACATCGATAACCACATCAGCCTTGGAATCCAATGAAGAATCGCTCTTGCCAACGAGTGCTACTTTAGACTAAGAAGGCAATTGAGCTGTAAAGTCCTCGCTCAACGAACAGAAAACACCCGTTTTATTGTCAGGCGCCGAAATGTGGACGATAACAACACCTGATTCGACGGCTCTTGGAGTGTTCGAGAGAAAGTTTCTGCGAAGAATTTATGGACCTTTGCGTGCGTATCAAAGGCAGACATGGATGTAGTGCAGCGAATTATGACCCAGTGGAAGGACAAAGTGGATTAAAACTTGGCTTCGCTTGGTTTTTCTAAATTGCGTTAGTTAATCTGTGAAAGAAATTACCGGCGCGCTTAGTTGTCGCTTAGGCGGTTACTGCGCCAATAAAGAAGAAGAAGAAGCTCGTTGGGTTAACTGAGTTAAAAAAAGTAATAAAAATACGGTATTGCGTGTAAAAATATGAAAAGACGAGTGATGATAAAGCAGATGCTGTTTTTTCTTGCTTCCACTTGCTTTCGCTTATTCTCCTTCTTTTGCTATTTGTTTTGTTTCTATGCTGGCGTCATGGCCTAGGAATGGTCATTCATTCAAGTGAATCATAATCAAATTCATTCTTCCCTCAGGTGACCTTCTTCTTCGCGTGAACTTCTAATCCAGCGGTTGTATATGGGTACATTAAGGCCGAATTTCTTCTTCAAGATTTAACTTTGTACGTTTTTTCTCTGAAAGGAAGTTTCGCCTTGAAAAAGATTGTGCATAGATCTATAAAAAAAGATCGTGACGAGAGTATACTCACCCACGGTTCTTGCAGGGTAGTACTCTGTCTCAGATTATCTGAAAACAAAATTCTGTACCACTTACGGTCAAATTATAGATATAGCTGAAATCTTGAAACATTTTTTTTTAAGAATCTAGTACGACCTAACGGGCATACCGAATGAGTCTTATAAATCGATGAAGACTCTAGACAATATACCCATAGATTGTCTGAAAAAAAAATTCTTCTCTCTGAGGAAACTCGAGGAAGATTTTACAATCTGAATAACACAAATCCTGGAAGAATTGTTTCATAAACCTTTGCAAATAAAGGTTCAGAAACCTTTGCAAATAAAGGCTCAGAAACCTATTTTAAGGATTGTTATTGGAGAAATATCTCAATCATTGATATCAAGGAAGTTTTGGACTTTGTATAGAATAATCACAAACCCACATAAAGAAAAAAAGATGAAAATTTGACAATGCCGTAGTGCCTTTATATGTATATATATGATGCTTAACCCCTTTTGGGTATTTGACCGGGCTCCTACTCTAATTTGTGACGTGCGTCTTGATGTTTTTCCACAAATGGAGAAGCCTACAGTTTCAAGCCAACTCCGAACGGCAAATGGTTTTTTATGAGGAGCTTTTTCATGGCAGAAATACACTCGGAGGTTTTACATTGCCTGCCGAGGAGGGACCGCTATTAGAAAAAACTTTTCATTTCACCTGCGCCCTTGCGAATGATAGTCTTGCATCAACTCATACGGCTACGGCGGCCGCCTTCATTGAGAGTAGAAAAAATAAAATACACGCGAAGTTAGAACCTTTACGTTTCACTTTTATAATTTGAATTAAATACACTGAGCACTTTTCCAAATTTACCTACTTTCCCTGTTTCTAAAACAAAAACAAAAAAAATATCATTTCTCAACCCCAAAAACTTATCTTTTCCATCCAAAGAAGGCGTTGTTCCTAAGGAACGTCAGGTGGGCATTCCCACTATTTAGAAAGCGGCAGGCTAATCACCTACCTTTTCAGAAATCAAAATATAATAGATTAACGAAACCAATGCAAGAGTCTCACAACTCCTGAGTCTTGTCGAGGCCCTATGCTCCCGAGAGGAGTGAACAAGGAAAAAATTTATAAATAAAATATGGGTTTCGCATAACACGAATCCAATTAGTCATTTTATTTGAGAGCTGACCGTGATAATAAAAGTTTTATGCAGCAGGCGCTCGCTAAAGTTGCAACTCGGCATTCGAAAATCATTTTCACGCATAATTTTTTGGTTATGTAAAATTTCCCGAATGTCGAGATGCCGAGGTAGTAAGCCTGATTAATTTACAGCATCAGCTGTGTGTGAACTTCCATTTCCTTGACTTTTAAGGAACTTTAGTTCCCTTGAACTGCAGCCAGATTTTAAAATAAAAATTAATTGAAAATAAATTTAAATAAAAGTAAGTATGAAAATGCCCGGTGGAATTCGTTGAAAGCTTCTGCTACCTTGGCTGCATCCTCACGGTAGATGGCGGAGCAGATGAAAATGTAAACTGCAGGCTAAACAAAGCAAGGATGGCTTTCGGGAGGGGAGTTCGCAAATCTCCAGGCGCACTTAACTACGAATATTCGGCTCATGTGTAAAGGCAGTATTGTTGTACGAAAGCGAAACATGGCTGATCTCTAACACCATCACACAGAGGCTACAATCCTTCATCAACAAATGCCTTCGCATCATCAGCAGAATATTATGGCCGAACACCATCAGTAACGACGCACTGTGGAGGTAAACGAACGAGGAACCCATTCTTAGGCAAATCAAGCGCAGAAAGTGGCGATGGCTAGGTCACACATTGAGAAAACCACCAGGTAGCATCACTAGAATGGCACTTGACTGGAACTCGCAAGGGAGCACAGGTAGCGATCGACCAAAAAACAATTGAAGAAGGTCGATGCTGCGCGAACTAGCAGATGTGTCGGCATCTCATGGGACGGTGCAAAAACAACAGCACAGAAGCGTGTACGATGGAAGAGTGTTGTCGAGGCTCTATACTCCCGAGAGGAGTAAACAAGGAAAAAAAGTATGAAAATGAGTTTATTTTCGAGTACTTTATTTATTTATTTTTTTTTTTTTTTGCTCTGAAGAAATTAAATCAACTAATTTTTCCGTTACCGATTAAGGGAGAAGAAGGAGTGCATTCTTTTTTAGAAAGTTTGCCAAGATACCGAATGGCGAAATATAAAATTACCGAAACTGGTTTGAAGAACCCTAATGTGAGAAAAGTACGAATAGAAAGCAAATCCTTGAGAGTAGTTTACGCTGAGCTCCTCCAAGGCGAGGAGGAAGTTATGGTTGTCAAAAAAAAATTTTATAATTCTTTTTAATTACACGGTACTACAAAATAAAAAAAATCGAAAGAACTCTTCAAGTGATATACAAGTAGTGCACGTTTTAGTTCAAGACCAGTACAACACAAAATTGTGTATAAAAAATTCAAAACTCCCTCGAATTTTGGTGTTTTTGATGAAGTAAAAATACATAACCACCCATTTTTCAACCGATTTTTTATTTCAATATGGTCTTGGGAAGGGGAGTGTATGTGCGTTAAAGGCGTTATGTATATAATTCTAAGATTGAACGATTGACGTTCGAAAGAAATGTTCAATAACAAGCTTTGATTTGTGCAATTTTTCCACGTTTTTTTTTCAATGTGATGCAATTTTTTGGCCACTATTCTCCAACAGGGACCACATATGTATATATACATATTTCTAAACTCGAATAAAATGTGCTCGAAATAAGCTATTTTTCATCTTCATAACTTCTACTCAAATATGAACGAGACGTTATCAATAAAACGGTCCGCGGATGACATATGACAAAAATAAATTTTTTGTTTTTTGGTAGGACTGTTATAAGCTTACATGGCAAATTTCAGCGTGATAGTTTGTTTTCTGTGCTACTGTAAACAAGTCAAGCTCGAGTGTGTTCTTCGAATTTAACGATGGAAATTCAAGTTGAACAAAGAATTTGTTTGAAATTTGGTTATTCCAACAAAATTTCGGCTTCAGACGCCTTAAAAATGTTGCAGACAACCTATGGGGACTCTGCTCTATCGCGTGCACGTGTTTTCCAGTGGTACAAATCATTCAAAGAGGGCCGTACATCGGTTGAAAACTTGCCTCATGAACGTCGTCCAGCAACATCACTAAACGACGAAAACATCGGAAAAGTAAAGGAAATTGTCCTTTAAAATCGCACAAATCGCAAAATCGGTTAACGCTGAATATTATTTAGACGTTTTAAAGCGTTTGCGCGAGAACATTCGTCTTAAAAGGAAGGAATTGTGGGACAACAAGTCATGGATCTTGCATCACGATAATGCACCAGCTCACACATCACGTCTTGTTCGCGATTATTTGAACAAAAATAATGTTAATATCGTTCCGCAAGCACCGTATTCGCCTGATATGGATTCATGTGACTTTTTCCTGTTTCCCAAGCTCAATTTGCCGCTCCGTGGAAAACATTTTGAGACAATTGAAGTCATAAAAGAGGATTCGAAGAAGGAACTGAAATCCATACCGAAATCGGCCTTCCAGAAAAGCTATGATTATTGGAAAAAACGTTGGCATATGTGTATCGCCTCCAATGGTGATTACTTTGAAGGAGATAAAATTAAAATTGAACAATAATTAACCGTTTGTGTTTTATTAAATCAGTCTCGTTCATATTTGAGCAGAAGGTATATACATATTTCTAAACTCCAATAAAATGTGCTCGAAATAAGCTATTTTTCATCTTCATACATTGAAAACTGTAAAAGTTACGATTTTTTTTTTTTAAGTTTCTTTTCCAAATTTTTAAAAATCCAGCTGAGCCGAGACTGCGAGAGAACACTGCATGACTGATAGTGCTTTATTGCTCATTGTGGCTAATTTTGAAAGACAGCAATAAGTTTACATAACTATAAATACATCTAACATATCAAAACTCATTATAACCCAAGCTTGCCTAATCCAAACTGACCAACCGTAGCTGGCATGACACAGCAGAACCGTTTGCAATTTGATGGTAAGCATGTACAATTTAATGAGTGCGAAAAATCATCACTCTTGAATGATCAAGACCTATTAAAACTTAACATAAGTGCATCTAACCTAACTTAACCTAACCTTACCTAAGTGTATTAAGTAAACATAAATCAGAATTTGTGATAAGCGGAATATTTGTTGACAAAAAGCATCGTTTGGAATTCGCAAAAAGTAAGGCCGTGGTTGAAGGATATAACCTTCTTTTCGAACGCACATACATTGAAAGTCAGTGGTTTGAACCTAAATATGTTTGTTCATTTTGCACTACTACAATAAAAAATGGAGATATGAAAAAAAATCAGTATTTCCTGGACTTAGTGACGCTTAAATAAAAGATTTGAAATATTTCAGGTGTATTTGTGGGGCCACAGATACGAAAACTGATGGTTGATGAAACTTTTGTGCTGAAATTGAATGAAGTTGAAAAAAGAGCATGGATAAATTTCATTTCTTTATGTCGCAACTTTTTAGAAAACGAAAAAAGTGCTAACTATGTTAACGTCGGTTCAATTGTGTTACGTAGGGTTCTACTTAGTGAAGTGAGATTAGGATTAGTTATTCAAGGTTACGTCGAGTTTGGATAGGTTGGCATTGCAAACTAATCAAAATGACTTCGTTTTGCAATGCAGAAAAAACAGCACAATTGGTTCGATTTGTTTCACATTGTGTAATGTTGGATTGATTTCGATAACGTTAGATTAGGTGTGGTTTAGTTAGGTAATACTACGTCCGGGTAAGTCAGAAAATTGCAGAAGTAAGTCAGAAAATTGCGTTACTTTTTGCATTTTTTTTTTGTTGACGTTTTACTATAATATTCTTCTACGGTCTCTGTTCAACTCGAGAATGTTCTGTTTTTACTTGGAACATTTCTTATCAATTTTGATGAAATAATGCTTGCTAGATGCGGAATGGACACAGGTATGAGTAAATATACTTAATTATACACGTATTTCGCAAATAATAACGGAGAACCGCATTACATTTTCAAATATGAAGGTAGAGAACAAAACTTTCAGTTAACTGATTTTTTTCGTTTTACAAAAAAAATCCGTTACTTCAACACATTTTGATCGATTTTTGAAATTAAATGCTTTTTACATTCGGAATAGACACAGCTATAAGACTAATCTACTAATAAATGAACCTTTCATTTCAATATTATCGACAACATCTCGTTATACTCGCAGAAATTGGAAAAATTTACTACAATTAAAGTTTTGTGAGGAAAAATCACTGGTTATTTTTGCTTAGCGTGAAAAATAGAAGACATACGTCAGAAGGGCTAACATTTAGCTCAACAAAACTGTTTCAATTGGAAATCGGATAATATGCAGACGAGCTACGAAGTTTTAAGTGTCGGAAAACACCCAAAATCGGTTTTTCAACGATAAATAAAAAATTTGAGGGTGTTAAAAATTTTTTGAACACGATTCCGCGTCATTCTCGGCTAGATCTACAGTGCTCATCATGTCACTTCAAAAGTTCTGATTCACTGTAGCACCGTGTTATATATAATTTTTTTTTTATTACATTTGTTATATTATTATTTAAAAAAAAATTGTAAATAATTTAATTATAATAATTACACTTTTTATTTTATTTTATAAATTATATTAATTTTTGTTTTATAAATTAAATATATTTTTTATGAAAAAGCTTCTATTGTAACACTTTTATCACTGACAGTTCATTCAGCTCGGCTCTTAATGAAGGATACCTGACAAAAGAGCGGCATTGAAAATGACATTTACTCACCTATGGTTAACGGTATCATCGGCTTTTCAGGGTTCGGTGTGATTTTCAATGATTCGACAATGCCACGTATGCGATTATGTGTTTTGTTCGCAATTTTCGAGGACCGGATATTCCATCCTTTGCGTGCATTCTGATTCAGTTTTAGGTCGCCGTTACTGCTGTGATTGTTAGTTAAGTTGGCGCTTTCAGTTTGGAACGCCAAATTATTACTCTCTAAACCGGTTGCCGGCATTATCACACACAAGGATATGCGCAAACCACAATATTTCTTGAATTATGCGCGAAGAGTTTGGAACTTTTTTTAAATTTAAAGATTGAACTTTTTATTTCGGTTGCACACTTATTTCTACTACTTTACACTTTTCACCAAGAAAATTGGCTTCCAAATTGAACAGTTCAAAACCAAGGCGCCTACAATATTATTTGGAAGAATTTAGTTAATTGAGTTCACAAATTTATATCCTTTCGCTACTTTTCATGGTGGCACTACAGAAGCGCACTTTTCAACATCAATAACTTTTTTACCACAAAAAAGGTGCTCTGTGTGACAGTCAGTTATGATTATATTTGTATGTCCCTGTGTGGACGATCTATTTTTAACAGTTACTTGCGTTTCGCATCGGAATATCTGAATTTCACGGTACACAAAATAAAATCTGCGTTACATTTAAAGCCACTCTCTGTTGCTGGTGCTGTCACTGTTGTTGTTGCTGTTGCTGTTACTGCTTATTTTCAGCCTTTCTGCTTTTACTTTAATAGTTGTTAGTTAAATTCTTGCCTGAATTAAACTGATCTACTTGTCTGGTTAGGTTGTGCTTTTAAAGCTAAATATTAAAATGAATACAAATTAAAATATCCACACTTGTTGTTGTAGCGCTACCGAACAGGTGTACGCGTGTGTATTACATGCGCTACAGTGTTTGATACACAGTCTACAACCATAACATTATAATTCTGTTGACACATTTACACCATCCTCACCAATACTATCGAACACCTCCACCATCAGCACAAGCCGAGCAGCCAACCGGCCAGCCAAGTTGGTCGTCAATCAGCCAGCCAGCCGGACCACTCGCTGCTCGTGTGGCTGATTTGAATACTTGTCCGGATATGTGATACTGCGGCACATATTCGAAATATGCCAACATTTACTCTCATTTTGATTTCGTATTTGAATGGATTTGCAAAAATTTCGCTTAACAAACACACACAACGAACGAAATGTGCCGAAGTCAAGCCAAGTGTGCGTTTATGACTGTTACCGCCAAGATCGGTTCGAAGTTGCAGCAAACTTCCGATTTGGATGAATTGATTTCAGTTCGCACTTGAAGCGTGGAGAGAGAATTTCTGTGTTATCTTCCATGAGGAAACCTTTTAGTAATTTGTTTGTTCGACTAAAGCAAGCAAACAAAAAAAAGTCAATGGAGAATTTGCAGTGGCCGAACGCAATGGTGCAAACATATATACACATATGGGCATTAAAATAATGGTTAATGGTTAATGGTTGTAAAGGGTTAAGGAGTAGCCCTTTAGCACTGCGACCATATTGATCTATTGTGCACCCTATGCTGTCTATTGACTGTTAAGTATGCTTATGAATTGTACCAGCTCCTTCTGAGGGAGTGATTGAAGGTCTTCATCTGTAAGCATGAACTTGTTTAAAAACCTTTTCCTTCTATGCGTCAACCCCGGACATTCGATAATGAGATGTTCCATAGACTCCTCATCTTCGCAGCAGAATCTGCAGGTGCTGGTGTTAGTTATGCCTAATTTATGTAAGTGTTTGTTGCAGGTGAAGTGACCCGTGAGGGCGCCTGTGAGAGTGCGAATGCTCTTTTTGTTTAACGTGAGGGCCATGTTGGCTCTTTTAGCGTTGAAACTTAGGAACTTTTTGGAGTGTGTAAGACCCTCCACATTGTTCCAATGCTGATTTAATAGAGTTTTGGCCCAGTATTTTATTTTTTGTTTTAGGTTGTTTTTGTTGAATCCGAACATAGGACTAGGTCCGATGAAGTTTTCATCTGCCCCTTTTTTGGCTTGAACGTCTGCCTTTTCGTTGCCGTCATATCCCTCATGTCCCGGTACCCAAATTAATGAAACATTGTTTTTGGATGCCAGATTATTGAGTGTCTTGTGGCATTCTAAGAGGGTTTTAGATTTGTATGTATAGCTATCTAGAGCTTTTAGGACTGATTGGCTGTCCGAGAGTATTTTAATCCTTACTCTCTTGTGGTTCCTGCGTTGCATGATGTTTACTGCTTCCATTATTGCGTATAGTTCCGCTTGGAATATAGTGGTGTCCCTGGTGAGAGTGAATGATTTGTAGATTCTGGGCCCCACTACACCTGCTCCTACACCGTAAGGTGTATTTGATCCATCAGTGTACCATTTTTGTGAATCATCATTCATCCATTTCGGGTTTGTTTTCCACTCTATCCTCTGGAAAGGTAACTGAGTATCCTTTTGTGAAAGATAGGGTTGGGTCAATGTGGTCTGAAACTTGAGCCATGCTTATGGTGTTTTTGATTTTGTTTAGGATATTTAGGTGACCGGTGAGGTTGCCCAATTTGAAGTTTACTTTCATGTGTAGCATGAGTGCTTGCGTAGCTGCTTCCTCTTGGATTGCTATATGAAGTGGTGGGAGATTAAGGAATGCCAACTGTTGGGGTAGTTCTCATAGCCCCTGTGATGCATAGGCAGGCAAGCCTTTGCACTTTTCCCAGTTTGGTTATCGCTGTTTTTTGGGTAGATTTGCTCCACCATACTAGTGCCCCATACAGTATGATTGGTCTAACCATTTGGGTGTATATCCAGAGGGCCATACTAGGGCTGAGGCCCCAGGATCTCCCTAGTAATTGTTTGGTTGTCCACAAGGATTTCGTGGCTTTTTTTGTTATATTATTTATATGTGATTCCCAAGTGAGTTTTTTATCTAAGGTTAAACCTAGATATTTGACCTCTTCCTTTAGTTCTATCACTGTTTCATTTAGTTTCAATGCAGGAAACTTTAACTTTCTTTTTCTTGTGAAGGGGATTATTGTGGTTTTGTTAGGGTTGATCGACAGCCCCTCCTTTTTGCACCATTCCCATGTTGCGTTCAAGGCATTTTGCATTAAGTCCGTTAGTGTCCTTTCATGGTTGCCTTTTATTATAACAGATATGTCATCTGCATAACCAATGGTTATGAATCCCTTGTTGTTTAGGTGCTGCACCAAGTCATCAACTAGTAGGGACCATAGCAGTGGAGAAAGAACTCTTCCTTGCGGACATCCCTTTACTGTTGTGACATTAAGTTCAGCTTGGCCTAACGAGGCTTTAATAATCCTCTGATTAAGAATTTGGTTTATCCAGTGAGTTATTATTGGGTCTGCACCTCTTTTTTCGAGTGCTGTTTCCATGGATTTGTAATTTGCGTTGTCGAAGGCTCCCTCTATGTCCATAAAGGAACATTAAAATAAGTACGCTGCCTTTACTATATCTATCGATTTCCTTGTGCCGCTCGGAATAATGTAAAACTATTCCCCGCTCTCTATCTCTAAGTTCGACGCAAAATTTGCATGTGAAAGCTACAAAAAAGTTATCGAGTAAGATTCGCCGTTAGAGAGTATGGTTGGTTATGCCTTATTAAACTGGTATAACTCACTGCCTTTCGAACAAATGCAATTTTAGGCAGCTCTATTCCAACGTTGCCAAGATATGTTCATTTATACCAGTTGATCCATCTATTCGCCACTCGCTAACACTTGGCCAAAATAAGAGACTTAATGTCAACAAATTTGGGGTTGCTGCTGTAGCAGCATAAACATTGCCCATACATACATATACGGGGAGTGACAGTCCTTGGCTCGATATAGATCCGAGTCATTTCGGCAACCTAGAACTGACAGCCGTGGGAACCAGGGTTGCTCGAAAAAAAGTTGAATGTCTTAAAGTTGGCTGGCGAGCAACTCTGTTTACACCAGGCGATTACTGCATTCAACTTAAAGTTGCCTGTAAATTCTCCTCATGTAAACATCATGTATAGGTTGTCAAAAAAGTCTTGCGGTATTTTTATTGAATTTTCAATTGTTCATAAAATTGGTTATAATAATGCGATTTAAGTCAAATATGCGCCGTTTTGTTCGATGACGAGTTCCCAACGAGATGCCAACTTCATAATGCCCCTCTTATAGAAGCTCGCTTCCCTATTGTCAAAAAACTCGGAGAGCCAATAAAAAAAAGCGTTAAAATTAAAATTAAAAAATATAAAAAAAAAATAAATTAAATCAAATTAAGCCTAGACTAACTGAGCTTGTAAGTATTTTTTTAATGACAAGACACTTTCTCACCAAGCTAAGCGCGCCCTAACTCATTACAAAAACTTTATTTTAAAATCAACCGTTTTTGTTTACAAGCACCTTGTATCTTTCTGTTCCTTATTATTTTCCTCATTCACATTACCGAAACACCATTTTTCGTTTTTGTTTACGAAAGGGCACTATTTTAATATTCTCTCATACACCTCATCTATGATTACGTTAAGGCAAAATTACGCTCATTTTCATTTATTAAAAACTTTGAAATCGTAAAATCTAGCTTAGATCAGTAAATGCGAAGTTCATACGAGTTGTAACTATAAACAAATGAATCAATCAATTCGTTCTTTAAAAACAAAAATATTTTTCTTGTTTTAACACGAAGCGCAGCAACGCATGCAGGCAAGCCCTTCTAAACTTTTCCATGCCTGTGTATGTATGTGCATAGAATGAACATGTTTTTATTGCAATACTGTTAGACACATAAACATACATACATATACTAATGCGCATACAGCGGAGAGCGAAACTGAGTACTGTAAGATCCCTTTTTATGCGGATTATTTTATGCGATTTTGAAATTGTGCGGTTTCTATTTCACCCAAGTACAGGGTGGGCCAAATAAGACCTACTAATGTTAAACACAAATAACTTTTGCAATAATCATTTATTTTGGTTAATTGTTTTTATACGTTGAATATATTTTATGGAAATTATGTATGAAATATTACATCAGACAAATGTCCACCATTTTTCTCGATACAAATATAGGCTCTTTTTAACGCGTTTTCCATTACATCACATAATGTTTCTGGTTGAAGGCGGCCGTCGTAGCCGAATGGGTTGGTGCGTGACTACCATTCGCTATTCACAGAGAGAACGTCGGTTCGAATCTCGGTGAAACACCAAAATTAAGAAAAACATTTTTCTAATAGCAGTCGCCCCTCGCAGGCAATGGAAAACCTCCGAAGTGTATTTCTGCCATGAAAAAGCTCCTCGGAGTCGGCTTGAAACTGTAGGTCCCTCCATTTGAGGAACAACATCAAGACGCATGTCTCTCTATTGTTCGGATTACCTTCGTAGGTTTGCCTTTAAAGTATACGTGTTGTGCAATGGATATACCAGACCTCTCCAAAGAGCTTCTGAGATGTACACATAGTAGAAAAAGTCTGCGTTCACCTATGCAAATATTCTTTGCATTAGAAAAAGTTCAAAACAATAAATATTTCAGAAATTTTTTTTAATGAGTTTTATTTAGTTCACTTAAACGTAACTATCACACATATTTCGCTACCAATAACAAAATCAAATTTAAAATGAGATCACATAAAATTAAAAAGGCCATTCAAACTAAACGGAAAAAGTTTGCGTTCACTTTAATAATAATAAAATAAAAGACTTAAGATCATAGAAATGTTTTGAAATTAATAGCTAGTTGGATATCCACGCCTTTTTATGACTTCTAGAAGGCGTCTTTTCATTGATTCAACTAGTTTGGCTGTTATTTCTGGACTTATGGCTTCCCATTCCTCTTTAAGCGCGTTCTTAAGCATTTCCTTGCTAGTTATTGTACGCTCTCGTATTTTTTTTTTTTCTAGAACGTCCCATAAGTGCTCAATGGGGCTAAGGTCAGGTGATTGTGGGGGTGTGCGAAGTTGTTTTGGAACATTATACAACAACCTCAACCTAACAATCTCTGCTGTGTGTTTCGGGTCGTTGTCCTGTTGGAAAACAAATCTTTCACCGACTCCCAGTTTGATTGCACTTTCTCTCAAATTCGTTTTTAAAATATCGAGATAATCATGTCTGTTCATTATCGACTCAATAAACTGTATATTTCCAACGCCCGAACTAGCCATACACCCCCATATCATGGCAACTCCTCCCCATGCTTTACCGTAGGTACCAGATTTTGCTTTCCAAGTGCCGTTCCGTTGTTTTTCCTCCAAATAATTTTACGACCTTTTATTCCGAAAATGCAAAACTTGCTCTCATCTGAAAAAATCACACTATTCCAAAACTCAGGTGGCTTGTTTACGTATTCCTTGGCGAAAGCCATCCGCTTAAGTAGATTTACTCGCGATATGAAGGGTTTTTTTCGGGCCACTCTGCCGTGAAATCCGATTCTTTTTAGAATTTTTCTTACTGTATCTGGATGTACTTTCTTTTGGTATTTCACTTCTATGTCTTTTGAAATTTGGCTTGCTGTTAGTCGTGGATTAGACTTCACAAGAATAGTTATGTTGCGTTCTTCTCTTTTCGTCTGTTTTTTTGGACGCCCAGAACGAGGCTTAGACTCCAAACAATTCGTTTGCTTGAAGTTGTTTATCACTCTTTGGACCGAGGAGTATTGCCTCCCAACAATTTTCGCGATTTCCCGATAGCTCTTACTATTTTGCCACAAACTTGCAATGATTTTCCTTTCACCAATATCTATTTCTTTTCGCCTTTGGTCCCTAGTAACAAAAAATGTATTTCTAATATCAATTTTTCCCTCTTTAGATTTCTTCTTAACCGCGTCAACTACATGAATGATTTAAAATTAAATTTAACGTAATTGCCATGCAAATAGTCGTCACTATTCGAAATGAACGCACACTTTTTCTGCTCAGCCTATTTAAGTAACTGTACTACAATCCCGTTATCTGAACACGACGCAGCTCAAACTCAAAAAAATTTTGTTCATACCCTCTACGAATAATTTTCTTTGAAATATGTGAAAAGAAATAACTGAGAGTTTTAAGATAAACACGTTAAATTATTTTAATACTTTATAACAGTGGGTGAACGCAGACTTTTTCTACCATGTGTATATCCAAAAGACTTTCAAAGGTTTTTAACAGGAAAGACGAAAGACTGATTGGCCTATAGGGGGCGTTCATAAATTACGTGAGATTTTTAAGGGGGGAGGGGGTCGAGTCAAATCTCATCTAATTTTACGTTAGAGAGAGGGGGGGTCTCGGCAAATATCACGCAATTTTTTTTCTGATTGAAACAAAAAAAATTATACCATTTTGGTCCATTATCCAGATTGTACAGGGCTGGCCATATTAAACTGACCCATTGAGTAACCCTATAACTTTTTACTGTAATTTGAAATCTAAGGTTTACGTCAACAAGCCAAAGACACTAGGCGCACTTAAGGCCAATATCCGACGGGAAATAGCCGCCATATCGGCCGAGACGCTGGCCAAAACTATGGAAAACGCCGAAAAACGGGCACATTACGCTATACGAGCTAAGGGCGACCACTTGCGCGATATCATATTCAAAAAGTGATGTAAACGAATCTCCTTGAACTAAATTAAATGTTTTTCACAATGAAACACAAAAAAATGTTTCTTTTTCCATATTTTTTTAATAATCACATGGGTCAGTTTAATATGGCCAACCCTGTACATGCTTAAGATTTAATTTTAAGGGGGAAGTCTACTGTGACAAGGGAAAAAACAGGCTTATTTTCCGGATTTTATTTCTAACAAAATATTGCTCGTACATAAAATCTATTTAAACTCTTATCTTTATTATGTATTTAAGTTTTTGAAAAAAAAAAATTTAAGTCAAAATATTCAAAATGGCCGCTGTGGCACTTCTGCAAGCGCAGGTCCGCTTTTCTTAGGTGCCTAAACGGTGTACATGAAATCTTACGTTTCGGTGATCTAAAACAAAAAAACAAAATATTGTTATCATATACATAGTATTGACTCTCGTCTGACGTAGGATTATGTCGATAAAAAATTTTGGCGTTGAAAAAAAAATTCTTGAAATTTTTTTCTTTTTTTTTGCCTAAAATTGATGTTACTATTGTTTATAACAATTTAACAAATAACGATATCAAAAAAATCCTATGCCAGACGAGAGACACTATTACAGAGAATATATAATTAAATTTTTAAGCTGATTCATTTATCAGAACTCGAGATATCGGGTACACCGTATACAAAAACTTAGTTTCGAGAAAAATGCGTTTAAAGTTTCAGTATTAGCAGGTACGCGCTTTGGAGCGCTTCGGGAAAAGGTCGAAATTTCAACGAAGAAAAATTTAGCCAGCTGTAACACATATTGTACCTTATTTAAGAGGGTGCAAAGTATTTTTTAAGCTAATAAAAAAAAAATCGATTTTTTGAAAAATTCACAGTAGACTTCCCCCTTAAGCGTAATCGTAGTATGATTAAGATCATTCACTAATTCGTTCGAAAGAAAATAATTTCATGCATACTTCGACTTTATATGTACATACTACTGTCAAACCACCATATTTGTTTTATCCCAAATAGCTCAATTTAATCTGAATTTACGGTACAGTATAGCCCGTCGTTTGGTTTCGCGCCACTATCAGCCGAACGCGCGACTCGATGAGCAAGAGCGTACGAGCTGAGTGGCAGCGACACACGGACAGGTTCCAACCTTCTTTGTTTATTCTTGTAAATATTTTACTCGACTCAGTTCATGCTCTTACTACTGCCACGACGATGTGATAAAATTATGGAATACTGCGAAGCAAAAATTCCCGAAGAAAGAAGAGTTAATACATCGCATTAAACATGAGATTGAACGGCTTCTCAGGGAATCCACTGAGAGAAAAGTTCGGTCTACTTTAGCATTCCTTCAAAAGGTAGGTTAAATATATATTTTTTTAAGAAAATACTTTTTTTTATATAAAGTTTATTGTTACACTTAATAGCATAAAAAAAACTGAAAAAGTGAAATTCTTGATAAAATATGCTAAAATCATAACTACAAAATATTAGCGCGGTCATTTCCTGCACTGTTTTCACATAATTCAAAATCAGGATCAGCGATGATGAGGATGAAGCTATGTCGAACACTACACCACCTAACGTACGTCCCACTCCAGCACAAGATACTATGAAGAAACAGATTGCTAAGCTGCATATGGAGCTTGACCTAAGGGGGTAGTATGGTATTTTTTTTTCATTTTTTTTTTTTTTTTTAAATTATTCTATAACATCTTAAGATTATTGTGTGAAAGTTTGAAGTGCATTAGAGTAAAATTGACAAAGACACAAAGGATTAAGTATCTACCTCTCCAACCGGATTTCACGCTGCCGAAAATCTTTAAACGCGTTTTTCTCACACTTGCCTTTTTTACGGTCGGTGTCCACTGTAGATTCATAATTCAAAAATCGGTGTTTTGACTTCAAAGCGCTTTAAAAAAAAAAAAAAAAAAAAAAAAAATTCGACGTTGTTACCTGCGAAACTTTATTAGCTGATGAAATCAATTTGGTTTTTTGATTTTAGTTGATCCAGTAATGAGTTCTGAGGGACACCGCAATAAAACTTTTTTATGAGACGTCCGCGAAGATTCGCTGCCACCAACTTATTTCTTCATAAAAATTAATGAAAATTTCACACAATATTCTTTAAATATGACTTTATAATGAAGTAATTTTAAAATTTTGAATAAATCAACTGTGTCGACAAAAAAAATTTCGAAAAATATGCTTGTTTTACACCGAATTAACCATACTACCCCCCCCTAAGTGCTGCAGCGCACGCCGGAGTGATCTGCATATGATTCTTCACGACCGTTTTCTGCCACCTCCATACCCTATCACTCAGGTTGATGGACGTTTGACAAATTTCGGACTTTAAAGAACATGACGGAAAGTCATTCGCTCCATTTCGAATACGCCTACCGATTCAACCGCTGAATGCCTTCATCAGCACGCCTTATGATCTCTATTGCCCAAGTATACGTGATAATTTAGAGAAAAGATGCTGCAGTACATGCGGTATTTACTTCGCATCTATCACAAGAGCTGCAGAGAACAGGCGAGCAGCTCACATTGCACCAGCTAAGCAAGCGCGTATGTTCCGCAAAGTGCGACCCTCACGGATTGTCACAAGACGAGCTAATGAGTTACTGTGCGCAAGCGTCAACGGCTTACAGTGGCTAGATCAGAACGGAGCAGATGATTTTACTGAAACTCATGTTAGTCCTAATAGTCTCTCTTGAAACAGCGCATGATTCTCCATGGACTGAATTAGAGTAGATATTCTTTTTTTAATCGCAGTTGTTACGATTTAAGTCTTCTATTGTTAAATTTTTATTACACTTCTATTTTAAATTTTTTTTCTCTTTTTACAATAACAATCCAACGCGTTTACATAAGAAACCCACATTTTGAAAAATCTCACGTGAGATTGGGGGATGGGGGAGGGGGTTGAATAAAATCTCACGACATCTCACCAGGGGGGGAGGGAGGTGTAGAAAATTAAAAAAAAACACCTCACATAATTTATGGACGCCCCCATAGTCCTTCGTTGATTCATGCCCCCTCCTACCTATTTTTGGAATGAAGACGACCTTGACTAGTTTCCAACTATCTGGAATATGACCTAAATTTAAATACGCTTTAAACATTTCCTCTAGCAATGGTAGGATACAGTCCAAGGTTTCCTGTTACATCTTTGGAATGATCCCATCTGGTTAATAGTAGCAGAAACATGTGCAGTATTTATTTCTGTACTAAAGCCATTTAATCCTATCCCATGCTCTGGTTTTTTCGATATTTTTTTTATTTTACATGCGGGTAGCCTTCCTTTTATTTGTACTTTTCCCGTTTTGTATTACAAAATGTTTTCGTAAGAAATGAGAACAAGTAATAAAGGTCAAAGGCAAATTATGTGACTTGTAGTTACAATTTTTACACGCTTGCACACGAAATATTTAATATGCATGTTAATACGAGTATGTAAAAAAAAAAAAAAAAAAAAAGAAAAAAAATTTTTTTTTAAATTTAATAAATGTTAACAGAGTAAAAATTCCACATGCGGCTTGTTACACTAAATATTTAAGCAAAAAATATTTCTTGATTGTGTTTTTATTAAACAAAATATGAGAAAAATTGTAATTATTAAGGGGGTCTTCTGGTCTCCAGCGAAAAAAAAATCGATTTTTTTTTTTGCATAATTTTGTTGTATGTGTATGCGAGAATACGCCACAGAAAGGATTTTTTGAAAATCGCATTTTTTCACATTTTTCTGGGCACCGAAGTGTACCCTCCTCCGGCCGTTTTATCATAAACTTTATCTTTAAACGCGTTTCCCCGAAAATCGTGTTTTTTAAGCATTTTGGTCACACTTTTCATAGTAGTTATACTCCGATTTCAATGGTTTTGGTCTTAAAAGGTTCGGAAAACTTACCGCTAAGTTTCCCCGTGTACGATTTTTGAAATCTTTTTTCATTCCATTTTTATAACCTTTTAAAGTTCAAAAAATGAGCAAAAAAAAATTTTTTTTGCAAATTGTTGCATAACTTTTGAAAAAAATTAAAAAAAAAAAAATCTGTCACGAGAAAACTTAACCAGGGCAACTCTGAAGACAACGCATATCTAATTTTTGCTTTCTGATTACCCAGGTGGAAAAACCGTGACCAAAATGGAGACCTGTTTCGTTTGGAGGTGGACGTCTTCAGCGCCATTTCAAGGTCGCGGGTGTTAATTTTTTTCAAAGTCAAAACCATTTTTTAAAAGCCAAGACATGTACCTTTAAAATAAAAAAAAAAAGTTTTTTTAAATATTCACAGGATTTGTCACAATCAATCCCCAAAAAAAACCCTTCATTTCAGGGCCTCGAGACCAGAAGACCCCCTTAATTGATATATTATACATAAATAGTGTATATAAGTATATTTCATTGTTTGCTCATTCAATTGAACAAATCTTCAAATGAGTATAAGAATATTAAAAGTCATACATTCAATTCATATTAATACAGTTAATAACTAATTTGCATTTGATTTGCATGTATGTGCATATGTATTATATGTATGTATGTATATTGCATAATTTTATTTTATTTTCACATGCAGTTGAACTCCAACAGCGGGATTTGATGTACCAAAGACTGTTCTAGGCATAAGAAAATTGTCCTATACGTGCGTATGCCGGCCTTCTTTGCTTTATCAGTGAAATTTATATGATTCAAGCATACATACATTCATGCATACATTTATACAGCGAAGAATCGCTAGGGACCAAAAGGTCTATGCGTGGCTTAATGCCAACCAGGCTAACCTAAACAGCGGAGGGTAAAAAATACTGTTGGAGTTCTACTAAATGTTTTCCTCTCGCGCTGCGCGCTTATCAAAAATAAGAAAGTAAGTAAATAGGTAAGTATGTACAAGCATACAATAAGATATGTAAACAGTAAAATTGAAGTATGTAAATTAAAGGTACAAAATTTTAAAAACTAAATATTTACATATAAATTTAAATAATTTAAACATTTAAGTATAATAAAATGATTATTCTGCTGCTCAATGATAGGCGACGGCACGCAGTCACAGATATTCTATTTTCGCTTAAATATGTTGCTGAGACGGCGTTTTGGTGGAGAATTCTGAAAAAGATAATTTGTAGGTTAGTAGAAAAATTATTAAGAAAAATATTAAGCACAGGAATGTTTTTCATTATAGGGGTTAGAAAAATTTAAATAATATTTAGTAATTAGTTTATAATGGATAAGTTCGTGCGGTTTTACAACAGATGGCGTAACTTGATTATTATTCCATCGATCCACATTTCCAAACATTCATTGGAGAGCTACTGTCGTAAGGCACAAACGTCAGTATAAGTTTTTTATTTGAAGCGTAAACAACAATATTTTTACCACACTTGAAAATGTCGAATTTCGTGCCAAATAATGTGTTTTTGCGGGGAATTCTTTAATATGAAGAAAAAAGCAGCCGAAAGTCATCGTATCTTGGTGGAAGTTTATGGTGAGCATGCTCTAGCTGAGCGAACGTGCCAGAAGTGGTTTGCACGCTTTAAAAGTGGTGATTTTGGCCGCGCCGCCAAAGTTCATGGATACCGAATTGGAGGAATTGCTCGATCAAGATCCGGCTCAAACGCAAGAAGAGGTTGCAAAAACTTTGGGAGTTGATCAATCAACCATTTCCAAACGTTTAAAAGCCATGGGAATGATCCGAAATTCAAATTTCGAAAAAAAACCGCACGAAGTTATTCATAGACCTAATATAAAACAAAAATCTTTATCAATAAAAGTATTAATTTTTAGCTTTTTTTCCTTTACTCACATTTTTTTTTTTTTTTTTTTTTTTTTTGTCAATAACAATAATCGACTTTGGATTGTTATTATTTTTTTTCGCGATAATTTCTTATTTTTTTCTCGCTCACGAATAAAAATTTGCCTTGTGATTTCAAAAGTTTTTAGTGTTTTTTACTTTTATCTAAAATTAATATGTTTCCCCCGAATTATTACTTTGTACAAAAA
Source organism: Anastrepha obliqua (assembly GCF_027943255.1). Lineage (NCBI taxonomy): Eukaryota > Metazoa > Arthropoda > Insecta > Diptera > Tephritidae > Anastrepha > Anastrepha obliqua. Next base: position 22,700,440 of record NC_072893.1, on the reverse strand, counting down.
AAAAATGCCGAATGAGAAAAGAGAAATGCAGGTTTCAGAAAATTAATTTTTATAAATGGCATATCCATTAAGCACCGTCAAAATAAGAAAAGACCTCATCACCAAAGCTGTCCATACCATTCGATGATTCAAACAAGGTGAGCCATTGTCATGCGATCTCTTCAGCTTTGTTATGGAGAGTGCGGTTTGCAGGGCGTGGGTAGAACGAAACGGAACTTTCTATAAAACTGTCCAGCTCCTTGCGTATGCTGATCATCGGTCATACCAAGCGGAATGACGCCGCCGCTTTTACGACTATTGAAAATGACTCCGCAAGATAGTGCTTTGACGGTAAACGAAGACAAAACCAAGTATATGCTGGCATCTTGCAGGGAGTCGCGGTGTCTTGAACCACAGATCGAAGTTAACAACTATAAATTCGATGTGGTCATGGACTTCATATATCTTGGTTCCGCTATTACCAGCAACAAACGATGATGCCAGCCTTGAAATCAAGTGTAGAAGAGTAATCCTCTTGCCAACAGGTGCTACTTTGAGCTAAATGCGTAATTGAGTAGTAAAGCCCTCTCTCGTCAATGGAAAACAACACTCCCCAAGACGCTCATCAGCCCGGTGTTTTTCTATGGCGTTGAAGCCTGGACAGTCAAGCAATCAGATGCAGCCGCTCTTGGAGTTTCCGAGAGGAAAGTACTTCGCAAAATGTTTGGTCCTGCTCGCGTAGATGACGGTTACCGCATTCGAATGAACCTCGAGCTGTATGAAGCTTTACGGAGATATTGACATAGTCAAACGAGTCACCTTGCAAGGGCTAATGTCGTCCGTATGAAAGGAACTGCTCCGACGAAGAATTTGTTTCAGAGGATAATTGGCAGTCGACGGCGAAGAGACTGTCCTCATGTCTGGTGGAAGGACCAAATTGAAGATGACCTGGCTTATCTTGGCTTAAGAAACTAGAAAAGGTGTGCGAAAACCAGGCACACTTTCCGAGATATTATTCGGCCGGCTGGGTTGTTCCGGCCCATTAAGTAATATTCATTAAATATTATATCCGTTATAAAAGCTAAACTAGCACAACCCCTTGCGGCACTTATTTTTGAGTCAGATAGAATCGATGTCAGGTAACTAGTCTCTCAAGATATCTGGCACAGCTTCTTTGAAGTGCAAGACATTCACAGAGGAGATGTTGGACCGACTCAATTTCTTCTTCATCTCCACAACTCATGCAGAAGTCAGCACCAATTCTACGAGGGGTGCCTTTTATATTTCGGGATTTGGCAACCCTGGTGTTGCAATCTGGCAGCTGACAGCTGTATCGCAAAGTTTGGCATTTTTTGGCTTTTACGTACTCAGAACGTTTTGAAATACCAGCGCTATTTGTGTTGTTTACAGTAACTTAAAAGATTCATCTCGGTCCAAAAATGGAATTAAATCGTGAACATTTTCGTGCGATTATTTTTTACAACTTTCGACGTGGATTAACTCAGCAACATTGCATGGATGAACTTAATTCATTTTTTGGCGATGAAGCTCCATCAAGGACCAGTGTTTATCGATGGTATGGTGAATTCAATCGTGGTCGTAGTTCACTCCAAGACGAATTTCGTGAAAGTCATCCAAAATCAGTTGTTGTTCCGAAAACCATTGATGATGTGCGCGAACTGATATTGCAAGATCGTCATGTGACCTATCGTGAGATTGAGACAATCTTAGGCATTAGTGGGACCAGCATACATTGAATATTGCATAAACATTTGACTGTCAAAAAAATTTGTTCGCGTTGGATCCCACATAATTTGTCAATCGCTCAAAAAAAGGCTCGTGTCGATTGGTCGAAGGAAATGCTCAAAAAATACGATCGCGGGGCTTCGAAACACGTCTATGACATCGTGACAGGTGCTAAATCATGGATTTACGCGTATGAGCCCGAAAGTAAACAGCAGTCGACTGTATGGGTGTTTCAAGATGAGCCAAATCCAACAAAAATTGTTCGCGCACGAAGCACTTCCAAGCAAATGGTCGCCTGTTTTTTCGGAAAAACTGGACATGTCGCAACCGTACCACTAGAACAACGCAGAACAGTAAATTCTGAGTGGTACACAACCATTTGTTTGCCAGTTGTCTTCCAAGAAATTAGGAAAACCAATCGCCAAAGACGGATCACGGATCACTCTTCACCAGGACAATGCGAGCTCTCACACATCGGCTAAAACAACTGCATTTTTGAGCACCCAAAACAACATCGAATTAATGGGTCATCCGCCGTATAGTCCTGACTCGGCACCGAATGACTTCTTTTTATTCCCGTACGTAAAAAACAAACTGAGAGGTCAACGTTTTTCGACACCTGAAGAAGCGGTTGCGGCATTCAGAATGCATGTTTTGGAGGTACCTCATTCAGAGTGGCAAAAGTGCTTCGACAATTGGTTCAAACGCATGCAAAAGTGTATAGATCTTCATGGAGAATATTTTGAAAAACAATACAGTGATTTTCGATGATTAAAATTTGTTTTTGTTCTCTAATCTCGAAATATAAAAGGCACCCCTCGTACTGGTTAGGGAGCCAATACTCGCTGAAGGTTAAGCTCAGAGACTTTCCTTGCACAATCAATAGCTATTTCATTTCCGTCCACTCCAGAGTGGCTGAGGATCCAAAAAAGTGTGTTATTGTGCTGTTGCATAAGCGAGAGCGACCTCCTGCATTACTTAACACATCTTGAATTGATGCGCGCTGAGGTCACTGCCTTCATCGCTGTTTGACTATCAACAAAAATGGTAAGATTTGTAAGGGTCATGGTCTCAATAAATAAAAATTCCTGCAGCTTGCAGTAGGTTAGGTTAGGTTGAAGCGGTTGTTCTCAGGCTCATAATCCATTGTGATGCCGCATTTGGAGCTATCTCTCCTAAAACCAGTGGGTGCTGTTTAAAATTTTTAGAATATCTCTGATTTCTGCATAACTGAGATCTTCCAACTCATTAAAAAATTGTTTACCTAGAATAGTAAACCTGCGTCTGGATAGAGCAGGACAGTGACATAGTAGGTGCGAGGTGCGAGATTGTCTCTTTCTCGTCCTCATCTAGACAACTTCTACAAAAGTCATGTGTTTGCACACCCATCCTTTCGCCGTGCCTACCCATTAGGCACGTTATGACTGAAATCAGTGTGTTTAGACTGTGCTTACCTCTTCTTAGTAGAAGTTCCGTGCGTTTAGCATTGAGAGTCGGCCACAGTTGACGGACGATTTTCCAGGTGGCTTCATTGCGCCATCTTTCGTTTGCTTTCCTTACGATTTCTTCAAGGATGAATAGCTTATATGTTTGCAAGGGTATCCCTATGTCATTGCCTATGTACTCACGGGTCAATTTGGTGCTGAGTCTCGCTAGTTCGTAGTTCTAGCCTCTACAGTTACCCAATGTCGCGATGGCCAGGAACCCATGTTACCTTTAGGTGAAATGACTCAGCCATCTCGTTAAGAGATGTGCGGCATTTCATGGCTACTTTGGAGTTTGTCGACTGTTTTGTGAGGGATTTTATCGCCGCTTGGCTATCAGTAAAAATGTATATATCATTTCGCGGCGTTCATTATTGCCCTCAGTTCAGCCTGAAATACACTACAGTAGTCGGGGAGTCGAAAACTGGAGCAGATCCCCAGATGTTCGGAGTATACACCTTGCAATAGCTTCACAAGTATAGGGTGATCAATTAAGAGGAGTTTTTTTCATTTGCGTTTTTTTTACAGATCGCGCGCGAGTTGTGGCAAACTGTCATCGTGGATTTGTTGAACAGCGTTTGGCATTTCATCATGGAAAGACTCACACCGCAACAACGTCTACAAATTGTTCAACTGTATTATGAAAATCAGCGTTTGAAGAAGATCCGCTGTTTTCGAGCAAAATTTTGTTCAGCGATGAGGCGCATTTCTGGCTCAATGGTTACGTCAATAAGCAAAATTTCCGTATTTGGGATGAAGAGCAACCAGAACAGGTTCAAGAGCTACCTTTACACCCAGAGAAAACAACGGCTGATAAACCAGCTACGATTGAAGCTCTGGAAGCCAACATTACGCGTGTTATTCACGAAATGCTCGAACGAGTGATTGAAAATTGGACCTTCAGAATGGACCACCTTAAGCGTAGTTGCGGCCAACATTTGAATGAAGTCATATTCAAAAAGTAAATGTCAAAGAATGTCCTTTCAAATGATAAATAAAGGTTTTGAACATAATTTACATTTTTGTTTTTTTTTAACTATTGAAAAAAGCACCTCATGATTGATCACCCTACATATATTTTATTAAATAAAATTATTTCCGTCCCTTATTTTGTAACATACTGCACAAAATATTTTGCAAAGCTAATATTTCCTCTAACCACAATTAATTCATGCCCCCACAACTACTTCTCATATACACTCGGCTGCAAAATTAAAAACACAAAACTATTTCTTTTTATAAAGATATGGTTCATATTACAACTAAAAACATGTAAGTTTTTCAAAACTTTTTAGTACAAAATTTTGATAAGTTTTGACTATTTATTTTCTAATTTCGACTATTTTTTTTATAAAAATATAGTTCATATTTGATGTTTTTCATCAAATGGAGGGACACAGTTTTCTGCCGCATCCGAATGGCAGATCTTTTTATAAGAAGCTTTTTCATGGCAGAAATACAATTTCGAGTAAAAACCGACTGTTGAAACTGAACAGGAAGGACATGAGAAATCTTCTTGGGGTTCTAACAGGGCACTGACTGTCTGATTGGCAGGCATGCCAGTAGATTGGAAGCAGCCTATAACGACTATTGCAGAAGATGTAACGACATTGAAGAAGAAAAGACTGTAGAACACTTTCTATCTGGATAGAAGAAGGTTCAATATTTTAGGAAGAAGTTCCTTGAACAACTGGGCAGAAGTAGTAGCCAATTTAAAAATAACAATCCTTGTTAGATATATTAAATACACAAGTTGGTTTTATGAGGGCAATGTAGAGAGGGGATAGCCCTGGTGGTATCACAATGGGTCTACAGCAGGCCTAGGTGTGTCAATTGATAACCACTACACCTACCTATCTATGGTGATGTCCATATGTTTGATCAGAACAGCTGATTGCTATGGTTATGGTTATGGCTTAGGTACGGCGGCACTAATCGCAGCTTTGGAAGCTCGGCCGAATGACTACGATTCGCTTTCGTGTAACGTGCCACTGCAGGAATTATTGAATTAGGTGTCGTACAAAAACGTGTGGCATGGCACTCAATGTGTTAAAGAATGAGAATATTTGCTGCATGCGCAATGCACCGAAAAAAATTAGCTTTTAAGCTTTTTTTAATTTTTTTTTTATAAATAATTTTGTCTTTTTTTAATTTTTTTTTTCGTAAATTAATTTTGTGCCTTTTTAAATTTTTTTTTATAATTAATTTTGTAATTTTTTTTTTTTTCATAAATTAATTTTGTGCCTTTATTAATTTTTTTTTTCTTTTTTTTTTTTGAGTATCCATCCACCCCTTATTTTTATTTTTCGGCAAAACAAAAAAAACAGTGAATACCCTTTTTAGTTTGCAAATTTATTGAACAGCATTAATTTTGAGAAATACATAGCGATTTTGTACTAAGCAAATTGTGAATTTCTAAATGCTCGCGTTCACATCAAACAAATATCAAAGCGGTGATCTGCATGGAATTTCGCTCACAACAAAGCAAAATTTATGCATACAAAAAAAAACACTTTTCTTATAATTCACAATGAAATTGTTCCAAACAATTATTTAACAAACATAAATTTTACAATACTCGTATAATTTATCAACCTTGACAACGACGATACAGAATTAATCGTCGCGAGTCGTAGAAGTGTCACATTAAACGGGACACGAAATCCAAATTGAATTTTCGAAATGTCAACTAGACAAGACCACGTAGATTAGAGCAATCAGTGGCGCGAAAACCACTAAGAAAACAGTTAACTGCAACTGTTGATCCATGCGCGCCCAGAGGCTGGACCACAGTCGCACTACATCGAAAAGTGTAATCTGCGCTTCTCTATCGTCACAGTTTTGTTCATCCATATTGAGTGCCTTCGCCACGCCCACGGGCATTGTTGCACGATTTGGCACCATTGTATACGTGATTGAATGCTTCTGCTTCTCTGCTTGCTGAGAGTGCGGTGGTAAAGCTACAACACTGAGATCCACATCGGACACAACAAATGGTGCTGCCGACTCGGTCTGCGACGCCAGTTCTGCAAAGTGTTTGTAACGAGCATCGAATTCTTCGATTTCCTCAAGCGTTGATGGCTCATCTACCGCCTCGTGCTCCATATTCTGATCCACCGGCAGCGTGATATTTAGGCTTGACGAAGTGCTTTCGTTATTGTAGTCACTCTCATGAATACTGTAAGACGTCGTTTCAACATCGGTCGACACGGAATTAACGGAATGGTTTCGTTTTGTTTTCTCGTTCAAAGCTGATTGCGTGTCATTCGAATCGTAGGCACGATCCGATGAAATGTTGGTTTCGAAACAATTAGGGGACAATGTTATGCCTTCAGCACTACCCTCTTCTATAATTTCGGTTGAGCCCGCTACGATTTCACTGAAGTAATTCGAAGTATACTCCGGTATATCGTACGCTTCAGGTGGATCGCACTTTTCCGATAAAACTATTGTCGCATTTAGCTGGTATGAGTGACTATCGTTGATTTCTTCGCTTACGCGCACACTATCGAAATCCAGAGATCCGCCTGTTAGTCGATTGTCAATCTCTATTGCGCGTCCCAGATTGAAATTGTCGCGTCGCTGCTTGTGCGCTTTTTTACGCATTTGTTCGCGCAATTTGTTGCGATTTGGCGTGCGATAGCTGCTACCACAGGCGTACAACGACAGGCGCGGCCCACGATCTCGCTTATGTCGGCGGCTTTGGCGACCACCAACACCACTCTTGCGTCCCAGCACATCGCCGGAACTAGCAGTAGTGGTGGTGGTGGTGGCAGTTGCCGAAGTCACCGAAGTGGTGGAGGTGGTGGTTCCGCTGACTTTGATATTTCCCTTGAACGACCTCTGATGTATTCTCTTATTTTTCGTAGGTGTTTGCGGAGTACCGGTGGATGGTGTCTCGGACGAAAGTTTACTGCTGTTTGGCAAATGTTTCAGCTGACGACCGATTTGTAGTCGCAGCAGCGAGGTACGCCTTTTGCGTATAATTCGCTGTTGTTCCAACATTTTCAAATGTGATAGCGACCCGCCTACTTGGTTGACTCCCGATATATCGGCCAAAGAGAGCGTTGGCGGTGCATTTGCAACGTTTACTGTGCGATCCTTTTCGACGGTCAATGAAACCATTGACGAACCGGATAATGCCATTATTTGATTGAACAAACAACGCCGATCGAAATGAGATTGACTTTTTCGTGGTGTTGAGGTGCATATATTCTCAGGACTTTTCAAGCACATCGCTTGGAAATTTTTCTGCTGAACAACTTTTAGAAGATCCGTTGATAGTTTTGTAGTCTGTCGAAAATTAGCAGCATTTAAAGTATTGTAATTGTTGTTGGCCGAGTTTCGTGTATTTCATTTGAAATAGAATGCAAAAGAATTAATTTAGGATTTGAATTTTTCAAGGAAAATTAACAATTAAACTCGAGATATGAGAAACAAAAAACACTCTCGAAGCACCAAATATCAACAGTAACGGTAACGCCAATGACAAATACTGCACAAAAATTACACGAACAAGAATAGCAACAACCACAAAACCTACTCAAGCCACAAAACCAAAAACGGTTAAAGTGGTTAAGAGTTCAGAATATCAGACAGAAGTGAACTCAAGGCGCATTCATTAAAGGTGGTGGCACTAGACCAACAACATTGTTTTGTACGTTTGGTTGTCAAAGCAAAGTATTGAGAAACTAGAAATTAAAAATAATGAATTCGCCTTGTTTCCTTCTGAGCTGACAGCCATATGGACACGGCGAAAAAAACAAATCAGCTGATTTACCGATACCACCTTCAATAGATTCGCCCTGGGTGAACTCGATAATTAGCCAATTTCAAAATTTTATACGTCAAAAAAAAATACAAAAAAGTTCGTGAAAGTGATATATATGCGTATACAGTCAGCGTCAAAAGAAAGTGTACACCACATATTGACAAGTTTTGACTATTTGTTTATTCTTTAGAAAAAAAAATTTCGAGCATTTGTTGTATGGCGGAAAACACCCAACACCGTCAGCAGAAAAAAAAATAAAAAAAAGTTTAAAATTAAAATTAAAAAAATATATATATAAATAAAAAAATATATATAAATAAATAAAACTTATCAATATACACATACGGTGTACACTTCCTTTTGACGCTGACATTATGTGGCGCAAAATTAATCACCCTATTGGACGTTTTATAATTTTTGCAAATGGATCGTATGTCCGTTTTTAATTATTTTTTATTTTGAATTTATTTTTTTTATTTTGATTTATATATTTTTTATTTTAAGTTATTTTTTATTATATATATTTTTTAAATATATACATATTTTGACTGCAACTAAAAAATGAACAAAATTAAAAAAAAAAACAAATTTTCATCCATATTTCATGCTTTTTAATTAGAATTTAAAAAAAAATGGATATCCATAAAAAACAATTCGAGCGGTCGTTGCATTGAAGAAAATGTGTAGCGTCGTCAAAAGAAAAGTAATCAAAAATCAATTTTAAGCTAATTGAAACTTTGCAGAATGTGACACGCTGCGATTGGGCGCAACGCGAGCCATGTGGGATCGCTACCGGGAGTTGCAAAAGAAAGAGAGAGACGTATCACCAGAAAGAAGAAACGAGAGGTTGGAATACGTGAATACGAGGAGCTTGAGATGCTAGCCAATAGGAAAAACGCCCGAAAATTCTACCAGAAAGTCCGGCGACTTACAGAAAGTTCCCGAGTCCGGAGAGTTTCCCTGTAAGTACAAAACGGCGATCTGGTAACTAAAATTCAGAGCGTGCTTCTCGAACCTATTAAACAGTGACAGCTGCGCATTTCAACGAGAATGTGAAGATCCCGATACCCCAATCGTTGACGACGGAATTGTCGTTCCACTACCCGATCATGACGAGGTGGCTAAAGAACAACAAAGCCGCGATAGCCGACGGACTGCCGGCTGAACTACTCGAAAACGGCGGCGAGGAGCTGGTAAGGTGCATGCAAAATATGGTCGGATGAAAGCATGCCTGCCGATTGGAATTTAAGTGTGCTCTGCCCAATCCAGTGATATTGCAATCTGTGCCAATTATCGCAGAATTAGCCTTCTTAATATCGCCTATAAGGTTCTAGCGAACGTATTGTGTGAAAGGCTAAAGCCTACCGTCAACCAACTGATTGGACCTTATTAGTGTGGCTTTAGACCTGGATTCAATACCCTCGACCTCACAATATGCCAAGTCTTGGAAAATACCCTTGAAAGGAGAATCGACACACACCATCTTTTCGTCGATTTTAAAGCTGCATTCGGCAGCATGAAAAGAAGTTTCATATATGATGCGATGTCTATGCAAAATGACGCGGTGCAATACCAGCAGCACCGTCAAAATTGGATGGAACTCTCCGTGCCCTTTGATACCAAACGAGGTTTCAGACTGGGTGACTCACTATCGTGTAACTTTTTTAATCTGATGCCAGAAAAGATTGTGAAAGCCGCAGAAATTAATTGCTTGCACAGTTTATATATTCATCATCGGCCTTAAAAACCGCCCTGTTAGTTCTGTCCTTTTCCAAACTGGATAAAGAAGCAAAACGAATGGGTCTGGTGGTGAACGAGGACAGAACGAAGTACCTCCTGTCAGCAAACAAACACTCGGCGCACTTGCGTGTCGGCACCCACGTCACTGTTGACAGCTATGAATTCGAAGTTGTAAAAGGATTCGTATATTTAGGGACCAGCATTAACACCGATAACAATGTCAGCCTTGAAATTCAACATAGAATCTCTCTTGCCAACAAGTGCTACTTTGGACTAAGTAGGCAATTGACTAGTAAAGCCCTCTCCTCTCGACGAACAAAACTAACACTAAATACAAGACTCTCATCATGCCCGTCCTAACATATGGCACAGAAGCTTGGTGGATGACAACATCTCATGAGGCGTCCCTTGGAGTGTTCAAGAGCGAGATTCTGCGGAAGAAATGTGAACTTTTGCACGTTAGTGACGGCCACATAGACATAGCGCAGCGAATAAAGATCTAGCGAAAAGAAAATCCTAATAGATATAAACGCTTCGACTCTGAAAGTGTTCGAGGTGGTACCAGCTGGTGGTACGTTGGAAAGATCAGGTGGAGAAGGAGTTGGCAGCACCTGGTGTGTCCAATTGGCGCCGGTTAGCACGAAAAATAAACGACTGGCGCACTTTGTTAAACTCGGGCAAAATCGCGCAAGCAATTAACGCGCCAAGCAAGAAGAAGAAGAAGAACAACGCGTTATAGTGATTGAAACTTTTTATGAAAATGGTCGCAAAATTCGTGATTTCGTGTAAGGGATAAAAATCGATTTTTTTTGCATGTTATTGTAGTAAAACATTTCAAAAATACCGTGTTAAAATTTTAAGTCAATCCGAGCAAAACTTTTTATGTTATAGAGCATAAAGCCGAGCCGCCTCAAACATCTGCCGAGATAACTTAAAACGCGGTTTTCTCGAACCTTTTTTTTTAAAGTGCGTAGTCATTGGCATTTGAAAACTACTCAACCGATCCTTTTGAAATTTTGCACACATATTTTACATATAAAAAACCTCCCCCCAACGTTTTTTTTTCGCCATTTTTTTTTTATATTAAGGTGGTTTTACACCTACAAAATGGCGGCATTTTTTCGTCAAAAATCACTTTTTACTTCAAACGACTACCAAATGGCTGAAAATGAAAATAAATCGTCAAAATAAACGTTGGGGGGAAGTTTAACTCATACTTTAACTAAACTATTCGATTTTTTTGATTTCAGATGATTCTACGCTGAGATATGCTGACTACTGCAAAATGTATTTTTGAAAAGACGTCTACGTAAATGTGCTCTCATTCGCTCATTTTGCAATATTTTTACATGAAAATTTTATCAAATATTCTTGAAATGTTACTTTATAATAAGCAACAACTTTTAATAAACTGACTTGAACCGTTTCGCTACAATAAATTCATGAAAAAAGAAGTTTATCCCTTACCCCCCCCCCCCCCCCCCCCCCCCTCCGCAGCACGCAGCACAGAGGGTGCAAATTTTAATCTGGAACAAAGAAACATGTTTTTTCTTAATCTAGATAAGAATAGCGTAGGGGATTTAAAAAATATTTATTTTTGTGGAATTATTTTCGACTAAAAAAACGGCACTTAAATAATTATAACAATCGTTTAAATTAATCTATCGAAAATCCCCTACACTCTTCTCTTAAGAAGGTTATTATACAGACGTAGTGACCTGATTAAAAATATTTAAAATTGTTTGAGTTATGCTGCGTGCCAATTTCAGAAAACGTGTTTTGAGAAAAACGCGTTTAAAGTTTGGAAATTTGGAGAAGTCGTTAGGTAGCAGTCACTAACGCTTGGTTAAAAGCTTAAAATATTTATGAAATAAACTTCGGTAACGTATAAAACTTTTTGTTCTGTATTTTAAAAGGTTCAAAGAATTTTTTAAGCTTATAAAAAAAATCAATTTTTTGAAATTTCTACCCCTTAAGCTGCAATAGCAGGGCTCTGTGCGATGCAATAAATATTTACCTTTTTGCAGTAAAATTTGTATGGGTGGAAATCACAAAAAGTCAACAGAGAAACAAGAACAATGCACAACTCACTTTCAAAGTAAACTTAGGACTTATAAAACATAAATTACTCGCAAATCTAAGCACATAGGTAATTTGTCTATTAAATAACGAGACGGACGCTGTAAAATATTTTGTTTGAATTTACGTTATTCAATAGCCACATTCCGTATGTACTCGTGTGTTCATGCAAACCTACTTAATACTTAGAAGTGCTCAAATTTCAATACAAATATGGAAAACAAAAAAAAAACAACATTAAACAGTGCCACAAATGAAACTCACCTCATCCCTTGAATTGCTATGGCCCATGCTGAATTTGGAAGCGAAGAAGCCGAAACGTACTGGTGTCTTTGCCGAACTGCCACCCTGAAGGTTCACCTCCTTGAGTATTTCACGCGGTGGCTCCGAACTGCCCAGCGAAAGTCGACCGCCATGTTTGCTGGGTGTAGGCGGACCTGGACGCTTGTAATTAGTGATGCCTGTAAGTTTTTTACGCGCACCACCGCCACTCGTTGTGCTGAGCAACGCACTCATGCTATCATCCAAGCTATGTGGTCCCTCCTAAAAGAGTAGCGGAAATTGTATAAAAAAAAAGAAATATTTACATTTAATAAGGAATGCAAGGCGCAATAGTAAAATATTAAATTCTATGCAGACAACAGTAAGCGTCGAACGCCGCTGACACGAAACATTTAGGAAACAAGTGCACATTTTTTAAACATCGATCAACATTCTTAGGGCAGGACAATGCAATAAACATGAGCACAACAACAACAACAACAATTACAAATATGCCAATGCACTAACAGTGGAAACGATATTCTTGACTTTCTAATTTCAATTACATGCATTTTTTTTTTTTGTTTTTGTTTATATCTGTGAATAAGAGAAATTTATTAGACTCGAAAGTAGACCCTTACAATTTGCTATATATGTGAAATGAACAGTTTTTCAAGCGTAGAAACATCACAGAAACATAACTTCGTTTTCTCCTCGTCTCGCACTTCTATTTACAAATGATTTTTGTTTTGTTTTGCAAATGTACAAAAGTACATTTTAGTCACTTTTTATTGTTGTGATTTTGGCTTTTTTCTGTTTAAAGCGCCTGCTTGCCTAAGTATTTGCAATTATTTTGCATCGTCATTTTTGGAAAAATACTGGAAGTGATAAAATGCGATACTTGTTTTGATGTTGTCACTGCTGTTTCTCCCTCTGAGGGTGCGGTGTCTTGAGTCGACTTTGTGCTTATGCTGGTAGTGCTTACTTTCAATTCATCTTCATGCAAACCGTGGTCATATTGAGCAGCATAGGTGCTTTTCAGGTGTGGTGGTAACAATGAATTTCGATATTGTAATTCCTCAGCACTGAAAATGTAAAGAGTAAGGAAAGCTTTCAGTTATTTCTTATAAATAATAGAATTTTAATTAATTTATTTCTATACCCAGCACATTTTCAGTGCTACAATAGCGGGGTGTGGTATTGCAATTTTGTTCATATAACAGTAGTTTGTGAATGGCCAATCGATTAAAAAAATTAATATAGTGTCAGAACGGAAAACAAGAACCCTTTTAACTCAAATACTATTCCAATTATGGAGGTGTTGTCTGAGTGCCCCAAAGAAATAAGCATGAAAAGCCATCAATTATGGACCAACAGCAGCTTTCAGCCACGAGACAGCCATTCATCAGCCAAAAATATCAAATTTCAAAACAGACGGTCTTAACACGTTGGCTGCCAAAGCCTTTTTAGAATTTTGATCGTTCGGTAGCAGTGTCATTTAACAATTTTGGTCACCTGAGGCCAACAACTTATTTATGTTCCTTTTTGTTTCTTAGTGCCTAAAAATAAGTTTTAACTACTCGCGACTTTATTTTGGTCGCTAATTTTTCAGTTATAATGGTTTTTTTGTGTCGCACATCGAGATCATAAAACATGTTGTGGGGCCACGTCGCACGAAAATGTGCGACAGTAATTTTTTGTAGTTTTTGAGTTGTATTTGATATTTTTGGTTTATTTTACTTAGTTTTCCACCAGGAAGCGAAGGCAACGAGCTTTTGAAAAACCTCTTGCTGTTATTGATTACAACAAAGCCAAATTAGGTGTTGATATATCCGATCAAATGACCGCCTACGCCACCACTCTCAGAAGAGGTGTTAAGTGGTACCGCAAAGTGGCTTTTGAAGTGTTACTAGGAATGTCTGTCGTAAATGCCTTTATAATATTATATATAAAAAGGCTACAAACAAACAAATTTCAATAACCAAGTTCCGGCAGGAGACTTCAAATGCTTTGTTGGACTTCATGTCTCCAGAACCCATAACAAAAGGAAAACATAGTATAGAAAAAAGAAAGGACGACAACGGAATATAAGAACGGAAATAAGGCGTGCTTGTGTATTGTGTTTTATGCCATGTCAAAAAAATCTGCTGATAGAGTAACAGCCAGAAAGAGCTTGAAAAGGACCACCACCTACTGCCCAATAAACAGCAACTATGTGTAGAATGTTTTCCTAAATATTCCCACCAGAAAAATTAATTTTTGCACTGATCTCCATTAAAAAATTAAATTTTTAATTTTAAGTTTATTGTTTTTCTACTGATTTCCATTTGAATTTACATACATATATATTTTTATATTTTTTTGTTCATAAATGAATTAATTTTTAAGAGAATTAAGAAAAAGACAAATTTTAATTTACAACTTTTTTATTATCCAAAAAAATACCATTAAAAATACACAACGGCCATGGGAAATACACCAAAATGTTCACCACAGGCCAGATAATCCAAATTCTATGTAAAATTCCATATTAAAATGTACAAAAATGTGTGACGTGGCCTCAGGGTAACATTTAGGTGTCGCACGAAAATGTGCGACGTGGCCTCAGGGTAACATTTAGGTGTCGCATGAAAACGTGCGACGTGGAAGCCAACGTGTTAAGGGGTTATATACCTTGTGTTGGACTAAAAAATCGAAAATTTTTTTATGGCATATTCTAAAAGTACATCATCTTAAAAATATGAATTCAAAAAATCATAAAGATCGGAGCACTAGAACGAAAGTTACAGACCGTGGAAGCGCGAGTTACGTACCATCACCCCACCAGCCTATCTATTTATTTCTCTTTTTTGAGTTGTGAGAGTATTGTCTTACATTTAATGAAATTGGAATCATACACCAAACTATTTAAATGCTAAGATACTAAGATTTCACAAGTAAAGGTTCCCACCAAAAGATTTGCTTAGTATGTAATATTACACCGACACGTTTTTCGCTCAATGCAGTTATGCTCTCAATAAGCATAAAGTACTGCATAAAGTGAGCGCAAAACAAGTGTTATTAGAATTAAGGGGTTATATACCTTGTGTTTTTCAAAAAAATCAAAATAAATTTTATTTCTTTATCGTAAAGTACAATCCCTTGAGAACATTTTCCAAAAATTTCATAGAGATCTGAGCAATAGATCGAAAGTTACAGCGTTTTAAATTGTGCGTCGTCACGTCCTGAGCGTACGGCCTCATGCGGCGCTTGAAACTTTAAACGCGATTATCTCAAAAACGTGTTTTTCCAAAAATGCTTTTGCGGTGGACGCGATTGCAAAAAAAGTATTCAACCGATTTTTATAATTTTTTTTTTTAAATTGTTCGTAATTGATGTCGCCTCTTAGTGAACGATCAACTTTTTATGTATAAATTTTTATTTTGCAGATATGAATTTTTTAATGCCAGTTTTAGGACTGTAGAAGTGGAGTTTTTTAAAAACATGTTCCTATTTTCACAAAAATCAAAATATTTAATATTTGATCGTTCACTAAGAAGATATAACCCTATACTAATGAAATCTTTTCGATTTTTTGATTTCAGTTGACTTGGTGGACTTGAATCGCGTCCACCGCAAGCCTCTTCCAAAAAAAGGGTCTTGGGGGAAAACGCCATAACTCCGCCATTTTTAAATATTTTTACACAAACAAAGCCTTTTTTTTTCTTTAAACATTGTAATATCCAATAATAAAAACTTTTATACAATAAAATTATTGCTATATATCTTTAAAAAAAACCCAACTTTCGCTAATTTCACCGGACCACAAGGTATATAACCCCTTAAGGAAATTATTTTAAGTCAGTCTGTAGATTCACAACAACCAAGAAGGTTGATTTTGTTTAAAATAAAAATTGTGAAAAAAATTAACTTTGGTGGTTTTAATTTAAGTCCAAAGACTTAAAACTCATTAGTCGCGCGACCTCATCCATAAATGAAGTGCACACGAAACCTTAGACGCGATTATCTCGAAGTCGTGTTTTTTGAATATTACCGTCGCGGTGATCATTATTTATCAAAAACTATTTGACCGATTTGCATAAACTTTTTTTTAATTATTCGAAGTTACAACCTCGTGAATCTGAACGGTTCACTTTTTATAAATATTTGCATAGTTCGCTGGAATTAATTTTTTTTTTTTAATTTTTCAACTCCTCAAAAATCGTTTTTTTGGTGCAAAGCGGTTTTCATATCGAAAAAAAATTTTTTTGTGCAAATAAACCGTTCAGATTCACTAAAAAAACACTTTTCTACAATAATCATTTAATTTTTTTTATTTCAGTTGAGCTGCTCATGCGCTACCGTGATCACCGCAAGCCTCTTCTAAAAAACGGCGTTTCGGAGAAGGGGCGATATCAACAATAAATAATAGCATTTTTTTAAATAAAAACACCAAAATGTATTCTTCGAGAGTTACCCCTCAGTATGAGATATGCCTCATTTGAATAAAAGTTCTAAAACATATTTAAAAATAATTATGACAATCGTCCATTTTTTCGGGCTCACAAGGTACATATATAACCCCTTAATTGAAACCCCTATATTTTGTTGAGCTCATATATCACCAGTTTGCTTGTCAACAAGTGGTTTTAAAGTAAAATGGGTTGAAAGGAAGTTTTTCTAATTTTTGAAAAATCTAAGCTAAACACGACTTACAACATTCATTATTATCAGAAAATGCAGAGGAATCCTTTAGATCACAAGCTTTAAATGCAACTGCTGCTAACGTTGAATTGCGTATACGCAGTGTGGGCCCGAGGAGGGGCCTATTTTATAGAACTGACAATGACAATTTTTGTCACGACAGGCAATACGGCAAATCGGTGACCATTCAAATATATAAACTATTATGCATTAAACTTTAAGCTGACAAAAATTCGAAAATATGTGTGTTGAATTTAAGGGGTTACATGGGTTTCGTCGGGTAAAAAAAGGCCTATTTTCAATTTTTTTTTTTTCTATGTAAAAAATTATTTATTTAATTTAAACTTTTTTCTGTCTTATAGATACATATTTAAAGAATAATTGCTGAAATTAAAAAAATAAATTAAAACTCCTCCATTGTGACGACATTTCCGGTGACCCCTCGAAAAAAGGGATCATCAAAAATGAAAAAACAAAAATAAGTGATTTAGCTAAGACCATAAACTCGTGCTTGAAAGAAGGAAAGAAAAAAAAAGCAAAATTGGAATTTTGGCAGACATTTTTCCAAAAAAATGAAAATTTCGGTCAAATTTGTTTGACATTTTGTTTTTTTTTTAAATAGTTATAATTGAAAAAAAAAAAAAACAAAATCCTTCGTTCAAGCACGAGTAAATTTTATCTCGAACACTTGTGTAAAATTGCATCAAGATCGGTTGAGTAGTTTTCGAAAACATTTGACAACCGACTTTGAAAACACGGTTTCGAGAAAATCGCGTTTAAAGTTTTTAGTAACAATAAAAGTGGCTTGGAGCTCACACATTCCAAAGGCTGTAACTCCGAAACTATTATTCGGATCGACTTGAAAATTTAGGATAATATTCTTGAGATGTAGAAATGAATAAGCCAAAAAATAGATTTTTTGAACCCACGAAACTCATGTAACCCCTTAACAGAAGAAAATCGCTAGGTTTTTTTCGGTGCATTTTGAAATAAATTAAGGGGTTAGGGATAGTCAAAATTAAAAAAAAATATCGATTTTTTTTGCATTTTCTTAAAGTATAATATCTGAAAAATATTGTGTGAATATTTGAAGTCAATCCGTCAAATACCTTTCGAGTTATTCAACAATTAACTATCGATAGCAAAACTTCAAATGCGTTTTTCTCAAAACTATGTTTTTTGAACTGGTGATCACTGTAGTTTAAAAACCTCTTGGTGGATTTCAATAAAATTGATACTGCTTTTGAAAAACATAAAAAAATCGTGCCTGATCGAAGGAATTTTTTCTTTTTCTCAAAAATCTGAAAAAATATCTCCTGAGGCCGCCATATTTTTAATTTTGAAAAAAAAAAAACTTCGATCAGGCATAAGATTATCTATTAATAAAACTAATTTCTCTTGTCCGATTGATTTTAGATGAATCCGATTGATTGATCCAGTTTAGACTGATCACAAAATCGACTTTTTTGTTGCATAAATTGTTAGTATAACTACTCAAGAATATGTGGTAAAAATTTCAAAGCGAAATTCGCATTATTCCAGATTCTATGAGCACTTATGTAAGTGAGCGCACATCGGTTCGACAACGTAGCGCGCGGTAGTTAGAATGCCGTTTTTTTCGAAACGACTTTTTCCCAACTGGTGGGCACTCTAGCTCAAAAAGTTATGGACCAATCGTTATGAAATTTTTTCTGAGTATTCTTTATTCAATTCTAAATAATATGACTCTTATTTTGGGTATAATCCCATCATTAAAAATACCAGAAACATGTAATTTTCAATATTATATTATCTCAATTAGATTCATATTCCTAGGAAACATGTTGTTAACGAAAGAAAAAATTGTTGTTGATCACAGAGACAAATTACATCTTCAGGAATGCCCCCCAGCAGCTACTCGGATGGCGATTGTCCATGGGCAGCACGCTCTAACGCCACTATTTCCGGCGGAAATGTCTTCAAAAAATTTAAATGTGTTTTCCAAAATATGAATAAAATACCCTCCAAGTTTAAAAAATGTCTGATTATTCCTTCCTTGTTCAAAAAATTCATGAAAAACACCAAAATTTCGGCCTCCTAAACCGGTTTCCCTCCTTAAAGTGTGACATTTATGATAATTGCAAAATTTTCAAGATTCAAAATCCGGCTCGAGAGACTATAACTACAACTTTATTTTACAAGAATTTTTTTTAATTTTTACAGATCCATCAACATTCCAAGGAGAAATAATGCAGACCGTGGAGCAACATTTTTTTCATGGTACTTTGGGTCACGTGATTTTTTATATACTAATTTTTGTAAAGAAAAATTAAAATAATTTTTTTATAAAGTTTAAGTACTAATAAGCAAGGTATGCAATTTTTTTATATCTATTTCTATTGTTATCCCTTCGAAAAACAGTTTTTCTTTTAGCGCATTTTTGGCGGTGATTCAACTCCATACGAAATTTTAATTTAATATTAGCGCATTCGAAAACAAGTATATTTATATATTTTAATCTTATTTATTTCACTCCATTCGATACGAATAAAAAATACGATGTACAAATCGGCATGTAATCAATTTCTGAATAACAACGCCTTGGTGAACACATTGCAGTCGGGGTTTAGATGTAGTAGGAGCTGTATCACAGCATCGGATGATATAAGGCTCAACATTTACAAAAAGCTTGTGACTTACTCTACTTGACCATTCCAAAGCATTTGACTCCGTAAACCATAAACGTTTAACCTTGAAGCTTAAAAACTTATTTAGCTTTTCAACGTCGGCTTTAACCCTTATGGAAACATATCTTAGTGACCGATTACAAGCAGTATGTGGTGGCGATAATACCATATCCAACTTCCTACCTGTAACGAGAGGTGTACCTCAAGGCTCTATCTTTGGTCCTCTTTTATTTGTCTTGTACATTAATGATTTGTTTGGCGTGATTAAATATAGTGATGTCCATGTACAGGGTGAATGATATGAAGTGTTACCTATTCAAAACGCCAACTTCAACTTTTTTGTGTGAAACTAATTTTTATTGATTTCAAAGACAAAATTGTTCAAAAATCATTACAATTTTAACATATATTCAATTTAGCTCGATATGACCACCTTTTGCCTTGACTATAGCCTTCAAACGGTCAAAAAATGAGTTGCATGCTGCACGAAAGTGATCTTGAGGTATTTTGGCCCATTCTCGTATAATCGCTTTTTTCAGCGCATCCATACTGGCATATTTTTTTAGTCCTCACCCTGCTCTCCAAAATGGACCAGATGGAATAGTCCATCGGATTTGCGTCTGGCGAATTCGAAAGCCATTGTGTGGACAAAATGAAGTGTGGATCATGATTTTTTAACCATTCTTGGTTCACACGAGCTGTATGAGACGGTGCCGAGTCCTGTTGGAACGTCCATGGTGTACGACCGAAATGTTTGCGTGTCCACGGCTCTAAAGCAGCTTCTAGAACATTTTTCCGATAATAAGTCACATTCACTTTGACACCAGGCTCGATAAAAACGATTGGAGAGCGTCCATCAGCGGTAACTGCGGCCCAAACCATTACTTGCGATGGGAAATTACTTCGAGTGGCCATACGTAGGCTCAAATTCTCGTATGAGCGTTTGGTCAAGTAAACACGATCGTTTTGAGTGTTTATGAACTGCTCAATTGGGACATTTTTTTCATCAGAAAACACAATGTTAGGAAATTCGCCACGTTCGTGCAAGCGCAACAACTCCTTTGCTCTTTCGCACCGAGCTTTTTTTGCTGGGGTGAAAGATCGTGTGCTTTTTGGAACTTGTAAGCCTTGACCTTGAGCTCGTTTTTCAATACGCGTCGAATGCTGTCTTGCGATATTTTCAGTTCTTAGGCCATTTTTCTTCCACCTCGGCATGGATCTCGTTCTAGTTGAGCCTTCACTTTCCGAACCATTTCTGGCGTTGTTGCGGTTTTTTTTGGTCCACCTCCATAGCGTTTTGCAATGCTACCAGTATCATTGTAACGTTTTATAGTGCGATACACAAACATTTTATTCACTTTGAGGTAACTGAGCTCACGAACAGTGGCTGTTGTGCCAAATATTATATAACGCAATCACACTATTACGTTTGAATTCCATCACAGAAACAAAAATTCAACAAAACTGAGACGCAAATGCTTTTGATGGTATATGCCGATGACGTTCAATTATATGTTAGTTGACCCATTAGCTTCATTGATATTTGCATCAGTAATTTGAATTCTGAATTGAGACTCACAAGCAAGTGGGCTTCTGACACTGGATTAATTCTTAATCCTGATATATCCCAATGTGTCGTTATATACAAAGTTCAAGTCAAGTTCGATGACTATACAGAAGTCAAACTAAATGACGCTGTGATTAAATATGTGGACATTGTTAAAAATTTAGGGGTTACATTTAATAGAACTTTCACACGGAGCAACCACATCTTTATTGTCATAGGCAAAGTTGCCAAAGTTTATGGTATGCTCCGAAATTGATGGACTACTCAACATTTTACACCAGTAAATATTCGAATGCTACTAACGGGTGATTTTTTAGCTATTATCTTTTTAAACAGTTGGTTTAAACAGCTGACGCACGTTTCGTTTTTTGTTTCACTGTCAAACATCTTCAGTTTGGTATATAATTTAACCATGAATTGTCTTACAAACGAACAACGCTTGCAAATCATTGAATTTTATTATAAAAATGCTGTTAAGAAAGTTTATCGCGCGCTTCTTCCATTCCAGTGATGAGGCACATTTTCACCTCAGTGAATTCGTCAATAAGCAGAATTGCCGCATTTGGGCGAATGATAATCCAAGAGTGATTGCCGAAAAACCAATGCATCCACAAAGAGTGACTGTTTGGTGCGGTTTATGGGCCGGCGACATCATTGGGCCGTATTTTTTCCAAAATGAGGCAGGCAGTCAGGCAGTTACTGTGAATAGTGTTCGCTGCTATCATGAGATGATAACGAACTTTTTATGGCCCGAACTGGAAGATATGGATGTGGACGATATGTGGTTTCAGCAAGACGGTGCCACATGCCACACAGCACGCGTAACAATGGACTTGTTGAGAGGCGAGTTCGGTGAACATTTTATTTCACGTTCGGGACCTGTCAATTGGCCACCCAGATCGTGCGATATAACGCCTTTAGATTATTTTTGGTGGGGCTATGTTAAAGCTCATGTCTATTCAGACAAGCCTGCTTCAATTAACGCATTGGAGGACAACATTAAAGCATTTATATGTGACATTGAAAAGAGTAAGCCAAAATTGGACTTAGCGGATGATCGATTTGAAGCGCAGTCGCGGTCAACATTTGCATGAAATATTATTCAAACATTAAATTATATGGACTGTAATATCGATTTAAATAAAAATTTCATGCATTTTTCTGTATTTTACGTGTGTTTTTTTTTTGAAAAACTTTCCTACAACTCTTAAAAAATCACCCTATAGCTAAAACATATTTGTTTCCAACGTTACTGTATGATTGTGAGTTATATACTGCTTGCGATAGTGCGTGCCGTAGTACGCTTAATGTTTTGTATAACAACCTTATGACCACATTTTTGCTTTTGCGAAAAAAATTGCTTCGTTACCTTGCCGAATATTGCTGAATGTACTCAAGGGGAGAGCCTGGTTTATAAGGTAAAACAAATCAATTTTTTTTTTTTTCGTTTTAAGCGATTCCTAATATATTTCAGAATATTCACACAAAGTTACAGAGCCTAATTCTCAATATTTCCGTAGATACAAAGCCAAAGGTAGGCGAGCGTTAGGTAGTTACGTTGTGACCGGACAGCTATAGTACAAACTTTATCTTCTTTTCTCGACTTTTCATTTTTATGATTTCTTTGAATTGGCGTACATGAATGAAAAAAAACTAATGAACCTTTTGAAATGAATCATAGCTTGTTCCCTTCAGTATTAAATTCTCTTCTATTTGAACTAACAAAATAGATAAAAAAAATTTTTTTCAAGATTTTTATACCAAGTTGAAGTGAATTTTTTTTTTTTATAGAAAGGCATTTTTTTCTTTAAAACCTCCAAAAAGTTGAAATTTTGGAATTTCTCTCAGTTTTCTTAGTTCATCTAGAATAAAAAATATGATAATTAGAAATCCATTTGAATTTTTTGCTTTAGATAATAATTACGAGCTGTATCTTGTACGCCAGTTGGAAACTTCAGCGTTGCAGCGCTCTACTAATTTCTATGTTAAACATTTTTTTCAACTTATTTTAACCAGTACAAACATTTTTTATACTTTTTAAATGTTCATTAAAAGATAGAAAAAACTTTGCAGTGCTAAATTAATTTTTTCCTTAAAAAAAAAAAAATCGCAAAGAGATGCAATTTTTAGACCTCATAAATCAGGCTCCCCCCTCAAATCATTTCTCATTATGTCAATCTATTCCAATTAATCCCTACTCCTACTTTTCTATGTATTTTTACCTTACTTCCCTTTTTGAATACCCTCTTCAACTTCAACTTTTTTACCACTAGCTAGCTATAATTTTAATTTTGATTTTATTATTAATACTTTTATCTACGATTTAATTAATATATGTAAACTGTTCTTAAGGTCAATCATTGTAAAGATAACCCATGCTTGACTTTAATACTAAACAAATAAATAAAATAATTATTATTAAAATGGATGTGCACTTACCAAACGTCGCGACACATTGACATTCTTCCTGTTTGCAAGTCGGTCAGATATGTATTGTTAAACACTTCACCCTCCTCATCCTCCATTGCGAAATTCGAACTTGTCGCGGCATTGGATGCCGCCGACGATAGCGATCTTGGCAATGAATTCGTCGCCAAACTAGGACGTTTAAAGTGATCACTCTCACAATCCTTCAGATGCTTCACTTTGGTAGATAGTATGGCGTTTTGCTTTTGATACTCCAAAACACGGTCGTTGGTGCGCATAATTTGATCGGAGAGTTTGCGTATATGCTCCTCATATTTGGCATTCTGCGTTTAAAAATACAAATGATAACATTAATTTTTGAATATTTCATATAATATTTTCATATTTCATTTATTTCATATTTGTTCCACTTACCTGTGCCTTCAACACTCCCATTTCCTCGCGTTCGCGATCTTGTTTGTCTTTCATTTTCGCTACTTCCTCGGTATAGAGTGTTTTCTGATGTGAGTTGGTTTGGTACATACAGGGAAAACGTAAAGCAATTTGGATCGAGGTGAAGAGGCGGTTCGAAGTTTACATATGTGGGGAAATCGAGCGCAAGAGGACAAATTGAAATTGAGAAAATAACAAAGGGCGCAAAATGAGAATATTTTTTTTTTAAGATAAAACTTCAATGAAAAAATGAATACTGCTAATTTAAACTAAAGGAAGTATGTAAAAGAAATGCGCGTGCTGCCTATGCCTATTCCATTGCCTCTAGCCTCTACTTATATCAGTAGTTGTATTTAAATGTATGCTAAATGCGTAGAGGTCTAAAAAACAGGTTCCTTAATATTGAATATTGAAATCTAGTTTTCACAAAATTTTGCTCTGGAAATAGTTAAATGATGTGGATGATATTTAAAGTGGGGACATCACAGCTGCACAGTGATTTCTTCACTTCTACTTATAGGCTAATTCCGTAACACGTCGTTGTATGTCTGTATATGTGCGCACACATGCATACACGAACAATCATAAGTAATTACAGATACTGCATTTCATTAGTGTACGTTAACATTCGAAAAAATACTATATATTTCTATACATATATACATGAAAATTTTACAATAACAAAACTATAAAAAAAAATATTCGATTACATAAACTGAAATTGGACGCGCATGCACACAGTTTTAGATTTAAGAATAAGCTAAAATACTGTAACCAATAATTCATTCTATCGCTAAAAGTCGTTGAATGGAATGAGAGAGCCTCGGAGATATACTAATATTAATGTCCTGCATCGTGTATATCGTTCAAAATACAGGAGGGGAATTGCTTTTGAATAACAGCTCCATATCATTTTGTCTCATAAATAAATTGAGCGTAATAACAAGCAGTACTTGCAACAAGAATACAACAATAAAGTATCTGAAACAGGTGTTGAATCGATTTTTCCACTTTGTCCTGGTCCCATAGATTTCGAACCTATGACATTGCGTCTGCGTTGTAAGTTCGATTTAAAAAGAAGAAAGGAAAAGAAAAACTATGGTCAGAAAAGCTGTATGCGCTTAAATGAAAGTAGTAATTTAATCGAAAAAATAATGATGAATTAACTTAAGAGCAACAGAGGCGGTGGCATTGGTGAGTGGCATTGGTGGATGATGATCGTGTTGAGAAAGAGATTTCATATTTCAAAATCTGTGTGAACTGAGAGCAACGCGTGCATGTGAATGTGGTGGATGTGTGGCATTGGATGTTTCGCTAATTGTGCTTTGGAAATATAAAATTTAACTTAAAAACGCTAAAGGGATCTAAAAGTTCGTTGTTTTAATCAAATAGCAAATTTGTGTATTTCTATGGGGTGTTCCGAAACGCCCTTGGCGATGTCAATATATTTATATGGTTCTAAACTCTAACATCACGCATTATACAAGTATTGGGAGGCGATATTTTTAATAAATTTTGTAAGTTTTATTTTTTTCCACAGCTTTTTTCGTGCCCTTCAATAAACCACCTCCAAAAAATACACTTCCAATTTTCGAAACGGTTTCAGAAACCATTCAATTCACTTGAACATCTACCAGCTCGAAACGGTGAGATATTTTCAATTTTTGAGAAGTCACAAGTAAGACGAATACGCCCCGGTTGTGGAGCTATTTGGATAGATGTTTTGGCATAGTTTTACGCAAACGACGCACAAATACCCAGATAATATATAATATAAGTATGTATATAATGGAGCATATGTATAAACAGGCTCAAAATTTCCAGACCTGCGTGAATCATTAAAGATAGAAACAGTTTTTTTAATAGCGGCAAATGGCAAATGCAAACTTCCTATGGATCTACATACATGGCGATGATAAGACCTACTATCACCTATGCATCAGTGGTCTGGATGAGTAGACTCCCTCTAGTGGGAGTCAGGAGTACCTTATCGAGACTACAACGCACTGTGGCCATCTGTTGCGTTGGAGCTTTTCGGACTACTTCAGTCCCGGCATTAGATGCTCTGATTAGTCTACCACCACTGGATATTTTCATCCAAGGAGAGGCCTTGAAGGCCATCTTCATGCTGAAGCACAATGGGAATTCGTACGGCCGCTGTCCGGCATTGGACAATAAAGTAGGCATGAACTTCGATCCAACAATCCTCGCCATGCCCCTTGACTCCATGCCATCCAGAGTCGTGCTTGACAGGAGATACAGTTTGGTGCTGCCAAAGGCTCAACTGTGATCAAACTAAGAAAATGAGCCCGGCAAACACCGTTTTCGCATTTTCACGAATGGCTCCAGCGAGCACGGCTCTGGCTCTGGGGTCTACGTGGAATCCAGCGGGACAAAACTACTATTTGCTCTTAGAATGCACGCATCTGTGTTTCAAGCGGAGGTATATGCTGTTGAAGAAGCGATGAACTTTGTTGTGGAAAACCGATGGAGAGGCAGATCTATATGTGTCTGCAGCGACAGCCAAGCTGCGCTCATGGCCTTAGACAGCCCCCAACCACTTCAAGGGTAGTCGAGTCCTGTAAATCCAGGCTGAACTATGTCGGTAGCTATAATAGCCTGATGGGGTCCCGGGAGACGTAGGTACCGAGATCTCTGGGCCGGAGCCCGTTCTGCCACTCCCTTCTGCAGCCATCAAAGCCACGGTTAGCAAACGGGCGACTCTAACTCTAAGAAGCGAGCTTGGCATGCTGAGAGAGGCTGCAGATGGATAAAACTGATGTTACCTGTCATGACCGACCGACTGTCGCAGTTTTTCCTGATGACGGGCCACTTTGGGCAAAGCACATGGAAAAGGTGGGCATCTCAGACAGTGCACTCTGCCCAGCATGTTGAGAGGAGGATGAGACGGCGGACCACTTTCTGTGCGTCTGCCCCGCCTTCGCTCGAATCAGACTTGAAGTTGTTGGCACTGATGTGTTAAGAAGCGTCCACGTTGGCCTCTTGGCACCGAAAGATCTATTCAGATTTCTTCGGAGGTCGGGTAGCTTTAAAGAAGATTAAAAAGGGAATCCGAGTGCAGTACAATGGATTTAATTGTGTCTGAGTGCATTGCATTGGGTCGTACCATATATTTAAAGGTCGCTACAAAACAGTTTTAGTATTTCAGTTTCATATTTGATGAAGTCGTTGTGTAAAACAGCGTTCCAAAATAAAGTCCTAAAACGTAGTTTCACTACGACCACGGCGAAATGCCGCAGCGGGTCGCCAAAAAAATTGTTATTTATAAACGCAATAAGTATCAAATCGTTGAAAATGTCGATAAAATAATGAAAATCGTGGAGGTTGACAAGCACTTGAGCACTTCCTCCAACTTCGGTCTCATTCGTCTCCAGAAGAAACTTTATGTACGCGAACTTACGCAAAACAATCTTTTGGGCCGTATTAAACTCTACGATTATTTACTGAAATGCAGGAATATGAAAGAGGTCGTCCCAAGCCCGAATCATCAGTTAAGATTAGCTGCTTATTTGGTTTAAAGTTTAGCTGTGCATTTGGAGAGGGCATTTGGTGAGATTGGAAAGGGATCATCTACTACCGAGTTACTCCCAACTACCACGAAACACTCAAATCTGACCCCTACTGTCAACAAGTGATCAGATCAGAAGCAAGCAATCGCCCAGGAGCAGCCAGATAAAAATAGTGTTGTGTTCCGCGCCAGAAACTGCGGAACTTGAATGAGAGGCTCTATCGCATCCACTGTATAACCTGCACCTGGCACCCAACGTTTGTCACCTTTTCAAGAAATCGAACAATTTTCTTGTTGGTATAAAACCAAAGAGGCTGTGTATCAAGTTTTTTACAAAATATGTGCAAAAATTATCGTATGAAATGACGCATACTTTATTTAAATCTTTGCTAAGATAATTTCATCGAAATGAAAAGAAAAAATAGTCAGAATTTTTTATTTGACCTAACATTTGATTTAACAAAGTTCAAGCTTTTAGATCTTCGAAATATTTTCGTCAGCAGATGTCAGTATTTCACCGGCTTGTTCAGTTTTTAGAGGAGTAAAAGCGAAAATGATTATAATATTATTTTTGCCGCTAACTTCTGCTGCTTGGATTAGCAATATTATTGAAAATGCTGGACTACACATTTTTTTTAATGTTTAACGAAAATATAGAGCAAAATGCACAGAACCCCATTCAGTCGTTTTTTTTGCATAGCTATGTAAGTTGACCACAGCCCAGTTAATCAACAATCATTTCTCATAATGTGCCTATGTGCAAAGATTAACTCAGATAGGAACGTCTGGAATAAGCGCATCGCCATTCTGAGCGACACCAAAAAAGTTTAAGAGTTTAAAAGTCTCCTAACTGCCAAAGGATAAACTGAGAATGCTCACAGGCATTCCCACAGGCCATCGCAGATTGAGTAGTCAACTGCACATGATCGGGATATGGTCCTCTGACTCTTGTCGTTTCTGTGACCAATCCCAGGAGACACCAATGCACCTTCTCCTTCAATGCAGTGCTATAGTACGGAAAAGGTTGGGATATCTCGGCCATTTGCAGCCGGCATATACGCTCAGTCCAACCTCTATATTAAGTTTAATAAGGGGCTGGGTGTGGATGAGGTACTGTGATGAGAAGAGGGCACAAAGACCATCAGATCGAAGTGCAAATCTACAATAAATCTAAATCTTATCTGAGCAAAAACTTGCACGGCATATCCAGGACCAGTATGGCTGAAAATACATTCCAATAGCCCGATTCATTTCACATATAGGTTGCGGAAGAAATTACTAAGTTGCTTTAAAAATACATAAATTAACAGCAGTTCATTTAACAAAGAACACAGCCCACCAAACCGCAAGACTTGTTCCTCATGGTAACGTGCAAACGGAAGAAGCTGAGTGCATCTATGTGACACATCATAGAGGATTTTGCAACGAGCTAGCATTTCTCAACGGCCTGCGACAGGGAGAAGAGTTGGATAGGCTACACGAGATCGCGCTCAAATACATTGCCGGCTGTATTATGCGAAAATTGAGATTGACGGAACATGTTTCCAATGAGCCTACCTTCACGTGGGTGGAAGAAGTGTCCCCAGGAGGCTTGACAAAGCCCAGCAACTTCGCATTCAGTTTTAAATTTAAAGATTTGTTCACAAAAATTAATTCACAAAACAATAAAAACATTTCCACATTTTTGTTTACCGAAAAAAACAACAACAGATTTTGTCGGCAGAACGTAACAAAAAATTAAAGGTAAAAAATAGTGGTAGACAGGATGAATTTGATGCTATTTTTAAAATAAGCGCCAGTATTATCAACAATTATGAGTGATGGCTATGGAGCCGCCGTAGCTGAATGGGTTGGTGCATGACTAACATTCGGAAGTGCGAATCTCCCATTATGAAACACAGTAGGAAAAAAATTTGTATGTGGTTTTTTTAGATCTAGAGAATCCCTTCGATAAGGTGCCTAGGCAATTAGTATGGATGTCCTTAAGACCCAAATAACACCAGAACAGTACCACGAAACCACCATGCAAGTATGTACACCTGGCGGACTAACACAAAAGCTCCCACTGATAGTCGGTTTGCACCAAGGTTCAGCGCTCAGCCCGTTTATTCTTAACATAGTAATGGATCATCTGAGAGCTAAAGTTCAAGACAAATCGCCATGGAATATCCTTGATGCGGACGATGCAGTCTTAATTAATGACGGCCTCGGTTGCCTGACGGAAAGAAGGGCCGACCCCAAAATAGGAGCAAGGCAAACAGAGAGAGAGAGAGAGGCGTCATACGTCAAGCATATTTGACACTTGTGAACAGCAGTAGACAGCTGACAAACAAACAAGCAATGGAGCGCGTAAAGGTTAAAATAAAGATTTCTATCACTCAAAATCATTTAAAATCAGAAGATTGATGGGATTTAGGTTGGCGCACCTCCCCAGGCTGTCGAAGAAAGGAGCACCCAATGATCTGAATCGTGTTGCTGCCAAACCCAGACATTTACAGAGAAACTGCTCAACAGTTTCCTTCTCTCCGCTGTGGGGACCGCTTCTGCAATGGGGGTCAAATTTGGAGGAGTCCAAAGAACTTTCTGAGACCCTTTGTATATTGTACTGGGGCCAAATGGTTTTCAAAATAGCACATGCGCTTTAGTGAGCAATAATTTGTGCAGTTCCCCTTCTGTCAAAGAGATACCGATGCCGGGATAGGAGGTCTCTGAGGCAAATTCAGTCCCCTTCCTGGCAAGCTCATCAGACATTTCATTTCCCTCTATGTTCCTATGTCCTGGAACTCCGATTAGAGAATTGTTACCTACACACCCAAGACATTTGATTTCCTTCTTACAGTAGTTTACTAGTTTCGTTCTGCACCATGGCATCGTCACTTGAAAAACACTAACAGTATTCGACAGTTTAAAGAATATACATAAATTGTCTGATTTAGAGAAAACCCCTGCTCCAACTCCCGATTCCATCTTGGAACCGTCAGTGAACACAGAGGTGCAAGCTTCGGTGCAGATTTTCGCCTCGATCCAATCCTGCCTATTTGGAAAGATTGCCATAGCGCGACCCTCAAACTCTAGTTTGCGGATAGAGAGATCTGTTCGAAGTTCGGAGAAATACGGTGCTAACTGCCCGAAAATGCTACTATGTCCCTTGAGAGATTGCCTCCAGAGGTCAACCGCCTTCAATCTGATTGCACTTTGAGCTGTGATAGAAATAACGTAAAAGTCGATGGGAAGTAAGTGCGAAAGGACATTCAGAGCAGCGCTGGGGCAAGTTTTACATGCTCCGGTGATGCAAATGCTTGCAATTCTTTGCCCCCTCCCCAGTTTAGTGATATTATAGTCCTTCCGAAGAGCTTCCCACCAAACCCGGCATCCATACGTTAAAATTGGCAAAACCACTGCGTTGTACATCCACAGCACGACCTGTGGCTTGAGTCTCCATTTTTTACCGAACATAGATTTGCAAGAGTTGAAGGCTATACTGGCCTTCTTTATCCGATTTTCAATGAGTTTGGAGTCCAGTATCACTCCAAGATACCCAACTTCCGATGAGAGCGGGAGAACATGGCTGTTTTAGTTGGGAAGTCGAAAGGGTGCAAGTATATATTTTCTGGTAAATAGCACCAGCTCCGTTTTGTCAGAGTTGACTCGGAGGCCGCAAGTGGCAGCCCAGCGACTTTTGTTGGAGGGAGAAGGGTGTTAGATTAGTGGGTGGGCCGATAGATGAGCTAGACGAAGACGACCGGTGATTAAACTACATTGACAGGACAAAGTTACTGCAGCCCAGCGACTGAGTACAGCCAGTGACCTAACCAAAATCTCAGCCATGACTGAGGGAAATCGTCCCGATACCATCAGGACCAAGTCATCGGCGTATGCTACTATCTTAACCCCAGCCTTATTTAGCATTACCAGAACTTCGTCAATAGCAACAATTGATGTAGGATCTTTCCTTTGACTTCAAATTTCGTAAACGCATTGCGAGCTTATTGCACTAGCAACAGAAAAGTATTATAAAAATGCCAAGGACACCGTTAATTTGCAGGTTCATTCGCTTTGCAGCAGACAGTTTAACATAATCTTTCTAGACCTAACTACCTAACGTCTATTCACAAAAATTGACAGTGTGATGTCCCTACAGGTGGGAATTGCTGGAGTACACAAAGACGTTGTTCGACTACAGTGACAAAACATTTAACTACAACATACAACACTGAGTATAAATTACTTCAAATACCTACATATTTATTAGTATTTATGTTTGCTCGCTCACCATTTTATTTTTCATTTTTTCCAGTTTGCCTTCCATTTCCAAGCGATTCTCTTTGATACGCTCCTCGCTTGCCTGTAGACGTTGCTTAATTTCCTGATATTTAGCTTGGAAAATTTGGTTATCTATACGCAACTGTGTATTGGCCTTCTTCTCAGACTCAGCCAACGCCTCGGCTACGAGCAAACGTTCACGCAGTTGCACGACTTCTACGCTCTCTTCTTTATTGCCATTGCGCAAAGAGTCGCGCTCGCACTGCAACGTTGAAATCTCTTCGGTCTTGCGGCATAACTCCTTGCGGAGTTGCTCTGCTTCGGCTTCGAGTGTGAGCACTTTTTCGTCGCGCTCCGAACGCAAATTATCATTATTTATTTCGTATTCTTTCAACTTGGCGCACGTATACAAATGCTCAGTTTCAATCTGGACTTTTTCCTCCTTCAGCGCACACATATCGATCGCCAAGTTGCGCAACTGTTGATCCAGTGCTTCACATTTCTCCTGTGATATTTGCAGGGCTAATGAAATTTTCGCCAATTGATCGTTTATATTGGAATTCTGCTCTTGCAAATGTTGAGCATCGGTTTGTAGCTTTTGGGCAAGCGCTTCGAATTCGTTGGCGCGTGCCAGCGCTTCGTCGCGTTCCTGAATGGCTTTCTCCAAATCTTCAGCAGTGCGATCGGCACTAATCGTCTGCCTCAATTTGTTTAGCTCCGAGTTGATGGCACCAATTTCGTGATTCAAGCGCACATTGCTCGCCTCGGTCGTCTCCAACGAATAGTTCAATTTTCGTATTTTCTCTTCGTTCAGCTGACGATTTTTATCGAGTTTTGTCAATCTGGCTGTGGCATCTGCCTCAGCGGTTTCTAGTTTCTTTTTCTCCGTCTCGAGTAATGTCTTAATTTGCTCCAGTTGATTCACCTTGTTGATGAGCTGCTGTTGACTGCGTTGCAGTGTTTGTTTCTCATTCTCTAGCAATGTTTTTTCGCGCTTCAACTTTTCAGTAGCTACCTTTGACGCATTCAAGGACTCGTTCAATTTCTCATTTTCGTGTTCCACCTTTGAGCAACGCGCCTGTGTGTCACCCAACTTTATAGAAATCTTTTCAATGCGTTTCTTACTCGCTTCTTGCGATTCACGCAATTTCACGTTCTCAGCAGCCAGCTCCTCCTTCTTACTTCCAAGCGTTTGCAATTGCGCGCGCAACAGTTTCAGCTCTTTCTCCGTGGAGTCCAATTTGCGTTCTAATGTTGTGGAATTCTGCAAAATATTCTTCACCATCGACTCAGTCGAGCTGTGCTGCGCGCTGGTTTGTGTGAGCTGCTGACGCAACTCTTGCAACTGCTCAACAAGCGAATCCTTCTCCTGCCGCAACGTATCGCTGCCCTGTATCAAACGCGTAACATTTTCATTGGCGCGTTGCAACTCCATCTTCAACTCTGATTTTTCCTGCTGCAAGCGTTCCAACGCAGCGGCGGCATTTTGATGTTGCTCTTTCACGATGGCCGATTCGTGCTCCAACTGCACAACCTGTGATTTCAACTTCTCTCTGGCGTCCTTCAAATTGTGCAGCTCGCTTTTTAGGCTATCCGTCAAGGCGCTGCGCTTACGTTCGCCCACCAACTGTTGCTGCAACTCGGTGATCTCCGCATTGCGACTGAGTAGTTGGCTGTTCAATTTATCGTTTGCCTTTTCCAAAACCTCAACCGCGCCCTGACGCTTCTGTTCGATTTGGTCGAGCTGCGTATGCAAGTGCGAGATGCCATGCAGCAGGCGATTCAGCGCTATGCGTAGTTTGCCCAGCATCGTGTCCTTGTCATTCTCGGGCACCTTGAAGCACTCATCGACCACTTCTGGCATCTTGTCTCCATCACCCGCCAAATTATTATGGTTCTCTATGGCGGCAGTGATCTGCTGCAAAGTGCTATCGATGTTCTCCTGCTCAACTGACTGCTCGGTCAACATGCGCATCATTTCCGAAAATTTCGTCTGCCAATTGTCGCGCTCGTGCTCCTGTTCCTCTTGCATACGCTGCACTAGTGCTTCCTTTTCCGACAGATCGGTTTGCAATTTGGCGCACAGCTCATTCGCATCTCTGATGTGGTTATTCAATTCGGCACAACTCTTCTCCAATATAATTGCCTTCTGGTCCTTCTCGCAAATGGCTATTTTCAACTGATCTGCAGTTTGCTCCAACGAAGCTAGCAACGCAGATTTTTCTTCTTGTTCGCGCTGCATCTGTGAGGAAACCGACGTAAAATCCTTTGCTAAACGCTCCTTCTCATCGATGGCCTTTTGTAGGCTTTGCTGCAGTGTAGCAATGGATTGCGTTTGTTTTAGTGTCGATTTTTCCAAAGCATTCAATTGGCTTTCAGAACGTTTCAGCACTGCTGTTTGGCTTTCGTATGCGGTTTTCAGTCCATTTATGGTATTTGACTTTTCCTTCAGTATGCTCTCGAGTTTTTGTTCGGTTTCATATAGACGCGACTCACTTGCCTCTAGTTTCGCGCACAATTCGTGCTTGCTGTTGACCTCCTGCAACAGCTGCCCGTTTAGATCGTTCAAAGCGTTATCAGCCTGGTCGATTTTCTCATTGACCTTTGCGTGCTCGGCTTTGAAGCAGTCGATTTCTTGCAGCAGTTTTTTATTTTCACCTACTACCACTTCCATCTGCTCTTCGAGCGATTTAAGCTTTTCAGCGCTGGTCTGGCCAATTTGAGTCTGTTCCTGCTGCACTGCTTCTAGGCGTTGTACGCTCTCGTCCAGTTTCTTCTTGACCTCTCTACTCTCCTCCAAAAGCGTCTGCAGCTCGTGCTCTTTGGCGCATAGTTCCACTTTAGCCGAGTTCAGTTCCTCCCTGAGCGAGTTGACAACATGATCGTGCTCAACTCCAAGTTCCATAACACGCGCGGTGTGGTCTTCGATGTTCGACTGCAGCGCATTTTCCATCTCTGCGGTTACCTGCTTCAACGCCTCCTTCATGTTTTCTATATCTTCTTCGTATATTTTTAGTTGTGCTTCCGCATGATTCAACTTCAGCTCACTCTGTTCTAATAGCGCTTTGTAGTTGATTTCCAATTCCTCCTTGGCCAGTATGAGGTTCTTCATGTCATCTTCCATTGCCACCATTTTCGAGACTGTCTCGCTGTGTTTAGCGCTCAACAACCCTAATTTGCTATCAAGTGCGAGTTTGTCCTCGTGTAAGCGCTTCGCATTGGCTACCACATCTCCCAGTTTTTGCGCCAAGTTTACCGAGGCATCAGTTTCATCGGCACAAAATAGCACAGCTAAAGCGTTGAACGTTTTGAGCGCTGCCCCTAGGTCTTCCTTCGACGCTTTTAATTCCTTTTCGGCCAGTTCTTGTTCACTCTTCAATTTGATGGCACATTCTTCTAACTTATCGCGCTCTTCTGAGATTTCCCTAATGCGTTCATCGCGCGAATTTATGGCCAATTCAGAGTTGTGCTTCTCCGTTTTGAATTCGGTCGTGAGCGTGTCGATGCGCGTCTCCAGTTCGACATTTTTCTTGCGCACTTCAATTATTTCAGCGCCAATCTTACCCATTTCAAATTCTTTCACAGCTATTTTATTACGCATCGCTTCCAAATGATCGGCAGTCTCACGTCTATCCCGCTTGGTGGCTTCGTGCTGTACCAGAATCTTTTCATACTTCTCCTTGAGCATTTTTTCAGTTTTATCATGCGCTTCCAATTCGCTTTGGTAGCCTTTCACGCGCTCATTTAATATGCGTATCTCATCCGAATTGTTTGCCAAACTTTGTTGTAACGTTTCGATTTTCTTTCGCAGCGCAACCACTTCAACATTCAGTTCGTCATTTACTTTCTTTAGCGATGAATTCGTTTTCTCACGTCCTTCTATATCATTTTCCAATTTCCTAATTTGAGCCGCAAACTCCTGGTGCTGCGCGGCACACTTATTCTTGTAGGTGTCGTAATCTTTGGCTAGACTCTCCAGCTTATCGACCACTGCGAAGTTTTGTTCCTTTATCTTCACATTTTCTTGTTCATAGCGTCCTAGTTTTTCGTGCATGCGCTTCTTGCCCTGCTCCAATTCCATGTTCATATTATTCAAATTAGTCAACTGTTTATTAAGTACGGCAATCTCCTTCTCAAACTCCATTAACCTGCGACTCAATTCATCGTTTCGCCTTTGTTTAGCCTGCAGATCAGCTTGTAAGGTTTCCGCTTTTCCTTTTTCGTCTTTGAAAAGCATATCTATGTGATCCACATATTCGACCAAATGATCGAGACGTTCAAATGGTGTAAACTCTATACTTTCCTGCTCTTTGGCTGTAATTCTTTCCACAATTGTGGAAATATTCAATTCTTGCGCATGCTTCAGCGTATAGGTGCGTATTAAATCGGCAAGGCGTTTATTACTGTTCTTCAGCGAGTCCAATTCTTCGCGTAGTTCAGCATTTTCGTGCTCCTTCTCGCGCAATTGCACATCTACAACAGAGCGTGCAAGATTTTCAGGACTAGTCGAGCTGCCGCTGGCATCGGTGATTGGCGAGAATGAAGCTTCTAAATAGTCGGGACGCGAACAATTCCCCGCTGAACGTGTTTCATTAATAAACTGTTCTAGTTCAAGTTTATTTTCATTTAAATATTTGATGGTCTGCTCTTTTTGCTGTTGGAAATGAAATAATGCCATTTTTTAGAGACAAGTTTTTTGATACTCTAATGTTTAATAAAAGTACCTCTAACTCAGCAGTAAGCTCATCGACTTTAAAGTCCAGTAGTGCAATTCGTTCCATGCAAACTACGATTTTTTTATCAGCGAAACTAAGCTGAAATATAAATTTATGCATTTAAAAAATGTATCTATAAATAATCAATATTAAAAAATTATTTTTTAGCTACCTTTTCTTGCACCAAAGATTTTTCTTCATTCAGATTTCCGAGCGTTTCAGTAAGATTTGCTATTTCCGCCTCTTTTAGTGTCAGCTCTCTACACAGACGACGTTTCATCTAAGCATTTATAAGAATTACGTGGAGTTTTGAACAAAATTTAAAATAAGTTTGTAAAAAATGTATAAAAAATGTATAATAAATGAAATTATAAAGGGTGGTTAAGTTTCAAGGGCCGGTGTTGATTTTGAATAAAATAAAATTTTTTTAGGAAATTATTGCAATTTCCCTATATTATGATAATATTGCTATGGCTCAATTACGTATGGAACAAAATATCGGCCAAAGGCACACCTCCATCCAATGGTCCAAATTTTCGATGACGCTGAGGCATAATTGAGGTTCTATGCCGTGAATGTGTCGAATTATCTCATCCTTTAGCTCTTGAATTGTAGCTGGCTTATCGACGTACACCTTTTCTTTCAAATAACCCCAAAGAAAGAAGTCCAACGGTGTCGTTGACGTTTAGGTATGGTTCACATTCAACATCGGCCCTTGAAATTTAACCACTGTTTATAAATAATTATAGTTCCAGCCTTCCTTTTGCAACTGCATTGGGAATACTCTGCTTCTATGAGGACATGAATATTGCAAAGTAGCTTTCAAATATACCAACGTTGCTTTTTAAGTTTTTTGTTGTTACATACATAAAAGCATACATGGAAAATAGTAAATGCACTCACCTGCTCTCCATCTTTACTTGGCGAACTGCTTTCTGTACTTTGCGTAAGTATATCGTTTCTTAAATCTTGTATAGTTTGCTGCAGTTTTTTATGATCTTGATCTACAAAGCAGTGGAGTTAAATATTTAACAGTAAAAGAAAATAACGCATCACATACTTAATTTTCTTATTTTATCCTCATTTTGTTTTATTTGCACTTCCAGCAGTCCCTTCTCATATCGCTCGGTCTCCAATTGAGCCTTTAGAAAGCAACAATTTCAGCATATAATTTTTATAGTTTCAAATTAAATCCCCCATCTTTCGATTGCTTACCCGCAAATTGTAGAGCTCTCGCGTTCGTTCCTCCAACATCGCAGATTTTGGTGTTGGTGGCACCATACGTGGACTGCTACTCCCTGAAGCATTGCGTGATGTTCGACATGGCGAGCTCATTCGCGGATATGATGATGAGGGGAGATTAAAGTTATTGCCAGTCGAATTATTGCCGCTCGAGTGACTATCATTACCAGAGCCCCCCGATGTGTTTGCACATTTCAGTGATGTACTCGCAATAACATACAACAACTTATCTCGGCTTATCGACTGACAATCTAGCAATTCATTGAAAAACGCCGCAATATATCGCTGATTATTCACAGACAATCTTTTACAGATATCATGGAAATTTGTTTCTGGATATTTTACGCAGGAAAAATGCAACAGGAGCGAGTAAGCATAAATGTACTCAGTTGTATTGAGTGTGTTTTCAGCATCCAGCAGGGGCGTGTAATCCGCGTATTGGTCTGGAAGTGTTAGCAGCAAGTTAAATAATGTTCATTAAGCTGTTTTATAAATTATTAATTACCTTTCAGAAAATCAATTAGATTCCCATCTGGTGCTGTGTTTTTTACCAATTTATGATTCATGCTAAATTTATTGTAGAATTCGTCAATATCTGTTTGTTCCAGGCTAAAATAGTTACCAGGAACGAACCCGCACTCCTGTATCTGTGTGAATACGAAAGAGCATGAATGGGCGTGCAAAATAAATAAATCTCATGGCTTCATTTCACAACTGCAACTGTGAACTCAATTTTAATGCTTACCCAGTGTAAAAGAACTTTTTTCCAGTTACGCACTTCCATGTTAGCAAAGAATAATTTTGGGATCTTAGCTTATTCCTTCTTTCCTTTTGCCGCCTACCTGACTACCGCCAGGCTCACTTTGAATTTATATTATAAAATAATTTTGTAATTTTATTTCTTCACAAAACGACAGCACAACAGTAATTACAAACTGTAACACGAATATACATTAACTGACAATTTTTCTGTTCTTATTTATTGCAAGCTTCCGCAAAAAAAGATGAAAATTTACTAATCACTCTTTTGCCGCCTTGGTACTTTTTCAAAATGTCGGAGTTATGCAGTTTCGATTTCAATCTGTACGTTTTAATTGTTATCTTACGTCACGTTTTATATAGATAATATATTAACAATATGAACTACCTAAATTAACATAATATATTTCTCATGGTAATTTTTCGGATTGTTGAAAATTTCGCAAACAAATCTACCGTTCATAAAATTTTAGATTGAAAGAAAAAACGCAACTGCCGTTAATTATAGTTTCGAATTGTTTGACATTTGGCACGACACAAAACGACGCACGCTCGGCTTTTCATTTCTTGTACGGTAGAAGAACCAGAGCTGTATTCAAATACAACGATACAACTTTTAGGCGAACGATACACGTTCAATAATTCTCGCGATATTTGGAATAACGAAAAAAATCTTGATGATCACGCGTGCGATGAACATTACACGTTCAAAATTTGTGGCATCAGAATTTACATAATTCTTGTGTTATGTCATTAAATATTTTAAAAATGAAACAGCAAAATTCTAGCAGTTTCTTAAAGTTAAAGTAACTGACCCCAAATAGATTTCCTCCCTTGGTATCGTCAACAACGATATCTGAAGAAACTCGCTTTATATGTCCCTTGTGATAAAAAAAACGACGTATATTAACGAATTAAGCATTCATAAAGCATACACGTTCAATATTTTTTCGCGGATCGTGGTACAGATTTCAAAATTTTTAAATATCAATATTTTACCTAGTAAGGTCCATAAATATCACGAACGACTACGTATTTAAGAATTTTGTTTTCGTGTTTTGTTTATAAAGTACATTGCGCGAGTTACACAATCAAATATACTTGTGCATGGGAATGCTGATAATGACGATATCAGCATAATCTTGCAGAAGTATTTAAAAAGGGATCAGGTTGCAAAAGCTTGAGCAACGTAAGCGTCGCCGTCGCTTCCGTTGCAAAATGCTTAGCTGACAACATTAAGCGTAAACAAGAGGGCATTTGCATATGCCAAATAAAATTATACATTCAGTCTTAAGACCGAATTCAAGCTATAATGAGTTAATAAACGTTTGAGTCGAAAACCAAAAGCTCTCAAGAATTTTTATTTTCGCCATAACATAATTCGCTCACTTACAGTTCTCTGTGGTTATTTGTCTCTCAAGAGATATAACCTTTTAATACATAATTCGCGCAGTGCAGCAATAAGGCTCAGCACTTTAAGTAAGTGGTCAAACACAGACTGTGGGCACGGTAAAATCCTGGACGGCTCGTTGGGGCTTCCCGGACAGGTGGACTATACAGTCCTGCCTTTACTTGCTACTACAACGTCGGTGACCCACCTACCCCCGAGGGAAGAGCGGGAACGGGATGTGGTATGTAAGGGCGAATCCATCCATGTATGCACAGATGGCTCAAAGCTCGATGGCAGGGTAGGCGGAGGTGTATGTTCCGAGCATCTGGGGATCTTCTTCAGTTTTCGGCTCTCCGACTACTGTAGTGTCTTGCAGGCTGAACTGATAGCAATAATGAAAGCCGCGACAGTGATACAGAGTGATGAGATATCTGGAAATGACATCTACATTTTCACTGACAGCCAGTCGGCGATAAAATCCCTCATCAAACAGTCGATAACCTCCAAGGTAACGAGATGCCTGAGTCATTTCACCTAATGATAACATGGGTTCCTGGCCATTGTGACATTGAGGGGAACTGCAGAGTCGATGAACTAGCGAAAATCGGTACCAAATTGACTGATGAGTAC
The DNA here is from genome assembly GCF_027943255.1 of Anastrepha obliqua. NCBI lineage: Eukaryota > Metazoa > Arthropoda > Insecta > Diptera > Tephritidae > Anastrepha > Anastrepha obliqua. The sequence goes on along the minus strand of NC_072893.1, from coordinate 22,660,077 downwards.
ATAGACTATGATATAGGTATACCCTTGCAAACATGTAGACTACGTATCCGCGAGGAAATTGTAAGAGTAGTAAATGAAAGATGGCGTAATGAAGCCAGTTGCAAAATCGCCCGACAGATGTGGCCGACTCTCAGTGCTATATGCACGGAACTTCTACTACTCGTAAGAAGAGATAAGCACAATCTTAACACACTAATTTCAGTTATTACGGGGCACTGCCTAATCGGTAGGCACGCCCAGAGAATGGGTGTGCAAGCACATGACTTCTGCAGAAGTTGTCTAGACGAGTAAAAGGAAGAGACGATCCCGCACTTTCTGTGTCACTGTCCTGCTCTATCCAAACGTAGACTCACCATTTTGGGCGGACATTGCTTTAATGAATTAGAAGATATCGGCTCTGTCGAAATTAAGGATCTTACGAAATTTTTGAAAAGTACACATTGGTTTCAAGAGAGATAAGGGCGGCATCGCAATGGGCCATGAGCCTGGGTGTGTCCTACAGTGGACAACCACTTCAACCTAACCTAAGTTATTTTGCGAACATTGCAAGGTATTTACATGACGCGATTTTGCAAGCAATTTTAAGTTTAAAGTAACAATTGCCTGATGTAAATGGCCTTTCAACTAATAATTTTAAAAAATGTTTACGACCGGCCAACTTTTAACCATTCAACTTTTTCTTCGAGCAACCTTGGGTTTGAGTACATTCTGTACTATATGTGAGTCTATTTCAGAAGTGAAATTGTAGTGAGTGGCTTCCTTGACGATTGTTATTAAAGTAATAAATTGAATTAAATCCATATTACAAATTTTTTGTAACGCCGAGAGAGTTGATGAGAGATGGTTGTTTACATGAAAGGCTGTTCAAGATAGACACATTTTTCACAAATAATTTTTGTTCCAACTAATCGCTCGTAAAATCATTCTTTATGACTAAGTTCTTTGCTTACCAATGGGGGTATTCAGGAATCAGGACAACTAGCTTGGTGTAATTGTTTAGAAGCAGGATGGTTGAACAACTCATAAACGTATTGCTTAATAGTCTCTCAACTTTGCAAAAGAGCTAATGAAACAGCAAATATAAAATGTAGATATTAAAAGAGTCTGATTTTTAAATTACGTGTGTTTTTTTCTTGCATCCTTGTGAAATAGTATCCTTCTCTTCTTAATTTTGCAGAGATACATTTTGCTAAAATAGCTAAAGTAAAATGTTCTTCCTATTTGTTGTGTTGCAAACGAAATGATATGTTTTTTGTTGTTTTTTAGAGCAGATCTTTTTTGTTATCTTTTTAACAGGGTGGATGTTCTGATTCGTGAATGCCGCTAATGCATTATTTTCCAAATGATTTTAACATACCTGTTCTCTTTTTGGACTAATATGCGCTTTACTGTTGTTTACAGCAAATCTGTTTTTATTTTTACCTTTTTAATACGGCCGTTGTTCTGATTCGTGAATACCGCTAATGGATAATTTTCCTAATGCTTTTAACATATCTGCTTTCATTCTGCACCAACTTATGCTCCACATATTTCGGTCAGCTGATTTTGTAAAACCCATTGAACGAATCAAATATAAAAACAATAATGCCGGAAGAAGTATCAGAGCCCCAAACCAAATTAAAGAAAATTGCAGATGACGAAAGCCATGCGCAAGAGGAAAATGAGTCGAGAAGTGAAACCAAATTACGGGGACCTGGCGAAACACCACCAACTCCATTAAGCAAAAACCAACTGAAAAAGCAGAAACGATTGGAAAAATATGAGCAGTTAAAAAAAGTACGTCGGCTGAAAGAGCGTGAAAGACAAAAACAAAAGCGACTTGAGGCACAGGCTCAAGGACTAACAATACGTTCCGGACCTTCACGAAAAGAGTTAAAGAAGCGACAACTCCAGTCGGGGACGCTTAGTGTAGCAATCGATTTGGACTACGATGACTTGATGCACGATCGCGACGTGGCGAAATGTATCAAACAGTGCCTGCGTATTTATACAATAAATCGTCGTTCCAAATGCCCTGGTCAGCTGCACGTAACTGGCATCAAAACAGACGGTCGAATTCACACCAGCCTTAAACGAAATGATGGCTGGGAGAACTGGCATTTGAAATACCATTTCGACAAAACACACCAAGATATTTTTCCAAAGGACAACATAGTGTACCTCACTTGTGAATCGGATACAGTGTTAGATCGTATTGAAGCGGAAGCTGTATATGTGATTGGAGGTCTGGTTGATCATAATCATCATAAAGGTTTGTGTCATAAAAGAGCGACGGAAATGGGGCTGCGTACAGCGCGACTGCCATTGAGCGAACACGTGAATATGAAAACACGTGCGGTGTTGAGCACATTTCACGGTAATTTAATATACCGAGATATTCCATGAAGAAATATTTTTCATAACCAAAACAACTGTACAATTCTAGTTTTTGAAATACTGTTGCGTGTTGCTGAAGGCAAGCCATGGACTGAAGCTATAATGGAAACATTACCTGAGCGAAAAGGTGCTAAGCCTAGAGCAAGTCTAGAGGTTCCAGCTGTTAAAGAAGTGAATGGGAATAAAGAGGAAAATAATAAAGAGTTTATTGATTCCAAAAACGATGAGGAATAACAACATTGCATCAGAATAATAACTAAAATAAATGTTAATTTTGTAAATTAATTCTACATCTGCCTTTAGTTTACTGCCATAGAGTTTACTATGTGTTTTGGTTCACTGCATTACTCATTCTATACATTTTATATTTGATTAGATAGATTTAATTTGACTTTTGCATAAATCTGCCATTAATATGTGATAAAATTTTCGTCTCAATCGAGTTGATGTTGCTTTGTAAAGGCCATGTATAAGTCGAACGCATAATCGCTTGATTCAAAGTCCCTGTTGTTGTTCTTGTAGCACCATAAGTATTTCCCATACAAGTACGGGGAACGCTGCTGGAGTAACAGTCCTGGGCCGGATATAAATCCCGGTCATTCCGGTAATGTAAAACCGACTGTCGGGGTAGGGTAGGCAGAGAACGACAGTCCCTTATTCTGTTCGGTTTGCCAGTTCATGTAGCATATAAACGCAATTGATTATTGATTTTGTATACTTGAACAAAAAATTCCTAGGTCATTGCTATCATTTAGAAGTTATACAGCCAAGCCAAATGATTCACATATGTATAAAGGAGCATTTTTTTCGACTACTGTTCAACATTTATGAATTTAAAAATTTGATTTATTTTTTAACGTTAGGGTGAATATCAGAAGTAGTGATGAGGATAAACAGTTCACTAGACAGGGCTAGTTTACTGGGGCGGCATCCCTTGGTTGGGAAAAACCCGAGTCATTCCGTTAACATAGAACTGGCTGCCCATGAGAATGTATCAGAAGGGACCATCTACTCTGAGATGTTATAATTTGTTATAAAAGGAAAATATTATATCCAAGGCGAAGTCACTGGAGCAATAAAATTTACATACATACATATGCTTGTTTTCGCAATTTGGTGTTTAGTTGTCAAAATTGTAATCAGAATGTAAACAAAGCAACAATAGGAAAAAATATCAATTTGAAAAAAAATCAGCTGCTCTAGTAACAACTGGAATACGAGGTTTGCTATTTATATTTCTCGCCAAACAAAGGAAAAATTAAGATTGGTTAGTTGTTTTTCAAAATATTCTCCATCATCAATAACACTTTCGTATTAACTTAAACCGATTTTCGAAGCACCCTGTGCTGTTGTGTTCAGAGAATTGTGTTTTTAAATTGTGTGTGAAGACAACGCGAACACACCACTTTTACCACAAGGTGATTTTGCAAGGCCTTATTAATGCACGCGGTACTCACTAGCCGTTTCCAGCTGCTTGAAAATCTCGCTTACACCGGACTTACACACGGAGACATCTGGAAGGAAGACACTGGAAATTCTCTTTTCTGTCTCATTCGCGGCCACATGAGCAAAATTGTTTTCGGCAACATTTTGACGTTTACTACTTTAGAATCTTCTGGTTCGAATATATTCTACAACCCGCTATCATGTAAAGGGGAAAACGTTCGTCAACAATTTCTTAAATATATGAATGAAAAATGCAAACTGGTTAAATAATAAATAATTTGTTGTTTTTTTATTTAAACATATTTATATATTGTTGTACTTGAATAAAAAAAAATTAAATTAAAAATACTTCATATATAAATAATTAACTTAAAATTAACTTGAGTATCTAGAAATGCGGGGAAAATTAGAATTCAACATAAACATGCCCCATAATATATTTTAAATTATACCTACTTTACTAGCAAAAATAATCGTGCATTTCCCAAGCAGCGTTCGGATGTTTGTCATCGTTGTTATCTTCCGTTTGATTGAAAACCAGCACATAACTCAGAACTTTCTCCCACAAAAGAAGAAAACAAATGAAGCAACTGTCAAAATTTGCTTTAAGATTGGAAATACGAATAAGAAGAGCAAAGCGTGTCGCCAGTACAGGAGACAAATTCCCTTCTCTCTTCCGCGTCCGTCCTTCACCCCCGAACAAAATGTTTCCCTTCCAAATGTTTCCGTGTGTAAATGGGCACTTACCTTCTACTTGATTTTCTCGCAAGAGGGTTGGGACCCGTGCGCTATTGTGGTGCGTGGTGTCGGTACGATACAATAAAAGATGTTACAAAATGAGAAAATAGCTGTCAAGCTACAAAAATTATAATTGAAAGCAAGCGACATTCGTTTATTGCAAAATAATAGGCCTGCCAGAAATAATCTGATGTAAGTATTGATGGATAATCACAATGAAAGTACTGCTGCATGCAAACAAATCAGCTGTTTTGCATTGTACCACGGTACGTCTTCCGGAAACAGTTTCCGTCTAGTCACGCAATAATTTATTTCCGGCTCTCTGAGGGCTCTGCTATAGTATGCGATCACTTTTCTTAGCCATTAGTGATGATATTATTGCTCCTATTTAGTTGCTGGAATGCCTTTTCTTGTTCTTTGTGCCACACAAAAGCGCAATTTAGTGAGATTATATAGACTCCGAATAATATTTAAAAACAAAAAAAAATACCTGTCTAACGGTTAGACGCGATAGAAGTGAAACCTTCCGTAAAACAAACTGAGAGAGAATAAGACGAAAGCAGCATTAGGAGCGGGATAATTATAGGTTCCTTATAATATTGCTATAAAGTTCATATTTTATTTTCTTCATTTTATTATTATTCATCCTCAATGTTTTCAATTTCAACAAATGATACGAGTGGCTTATGATAGCTAAAATATGATACAAATGCTTTGGTTTCGATGTTGTCAACATATCTTTGAAATACCGCGTCAATGGTTGTTTTTGATCGTGTTGTCGATTCAGTGCGATTGTTACACATTTTTAAATTGAATGTTGTATTGAGAACGTCAATTAAAGGAACCGCTGTGTCCAATGCAAAATTTAAGTTAAAATCGCCACTTAAAATCATTGGAACTTTATTGTAATCTTTTCTAAGTATCCGCGATACTTCTGGTGTATACTTTATTAAATTTTCGTGAATGAATTCCGTGATGCTATTTATTGATTTTTTTTTCTGTCGATACTCACGACACTTTTCTGCATTATTTTTCGGCATAATTGCGGTAAATATTTAAAAATGAAAATATTTACGAATATAAAAATACACACGCGGTTGCTATTATGAGCGTCCCCAGCAAAACCTGCGTGAACGAAACTCTAACACAATTACATTTTTTTGAATGTTACAAACACATATGCACGCAGGTTTTGCTGGGGCGTGACCGAAACTCTAACACAATTACACATATGCACTCGTATTTGTTTGAAAATCGACTTTTTTTTTGGTTCTCCGTCACCTTTGGAAAATAAGTAAACAGTAAGCAAACTTTATTCAAATATTTTCCCTCATTTTTGCATCAGTAAAATTAAACAAACGCCGTAGCCGAATGGGTTGGTGCGTGACTACTATTCAGAATTCACAGAGAGAACGTCAGTTCGAATCTCGGTGAAAACACCAAAATTAAGGAAAACTATTTTTCTAATAGCGCTCACCCCTCAGCAGGCAATGGCAAAACACCGAGTGTATTTCTGCCATGAAAAAAAGCTCCTCATAAACATATCATAAAATAAAATAAAATAACTGTATAAAAAATTTTTTTTTCTTGTGATTTGAACCAAGGATTTTGGATCGGAAGCTCACATTGCTAGCCGCTCGGCTATCGCGCCATGCTGTCGGCGCTGGCCTAAAAGTTATTTAGTTCGTCGCTACGTTTATATCAACATATAATATAACGCTTCGTAGCCAAGAGTGTCGCTTTTTTCGTTTCACTTTTTCTCAAATCACTCCCAACGATTCTAAAGAAGTTTTCACTTCAAAAAAAAACGCAAAAAATTAATGATTTACCTAATTATTTTTATATACAAAACATTCAATGCGAATTGAATACAGAAGGTGGCGTTCTCCCCCAAATGCAGTTTGTTTGCTTTTTTGCAGAGGACAAGCAATTAATTCCGCTTCCTTTTGTTGGTTTTTTTCAGGCTATCTTGCCTGCAGGTATATCTTACATCACTAAAGCTCGATTTCTCACTAAATCGGGTACGATTAAAAATATTGTTTCCCCATCGCTAACTCTAGCGAATTTGAGGTAAACACAACGTAAACAAAGAAAACAAAACACAACGAAAATAACAACAATGCAAAAGCAAAAGCGCAAATGCGAAGATACATAAAAGCGGACACGAGAGAAGCCAAGCGAAAACATCATGGTCATTCAGTTGTTCTTCGATTTCTGAAGGTGTTGGTTTGTCAAAATTTGTTTTTATAAGTCGGTGCGATTGATAAAGTTTACTTGAAACATCAACGGTGAGTGGAATCTGTGTAAAAATTATGCATAAGAAGGATTTAATATACAAATTAACCAAGCAATCGTTTTATGTTGCAATAAATTGGCAAGGAAGACTGCGTCTTTGAAGGTCGGTAGCTTCGTTCCGTTCGCGTCCCGGGCTAATTCGTCGAGCTCATATCCCCACCGCTCCCAATTCCAACTTTTGCTACTTGTGTTTTGACGCAATTGAGTTGCTTTTCCTGAGATAAATGCGCAAAAAAAAAAAATGTAATTAAGTTTTACGCGTATGTACCTACGTCGTTTAAAATGGACTCCATATCCATATAAAAAAACCACTATATATATGCGTATGCATGTGTGTATATAGATACTTAAGCGCATATATAAGGATTGCAAATATTTTTTGGGCAGTACGAAAATGAAAAAGAGTTTTTCACTGTACAAAAAGAACAAAGCGACAAAAGCGCATAAGTTGCGCATGCATACAAGTCCAAATGGTCCTACCTACGTACACAAGCGCATATGTATATACATGTGTATGTATGTACATACATATCCACATCTGTAGAGTCTTTGAACCTAATATATTAATGTACGGAAATAGCTCCGAATTAATTTTCGTTGCCTGTATGCGCCAAGAAGGTGCAAGAAGTGCATTCTAAAATACAATTTTTATAATATTATATAATTCACGTTGAAATTTTTGGCACAGCTGGAGTGCTACTTCGTCGAAAGTCGTGCTCATATTCGTCAGAAATCAACGTCATTTATGGGCACCCACCCACAAAGGCGCAACTAGCCGATTGATGATCAATCAATTGATGTTTGATTTTCACTGATTTCAACAAGGCAACTCTCAATGCTTTTGTGGGGTACAGTGGCAGCGGCTGAATCTATGTACATACATATGTATATGTATGTTTTCTACGAGAAAACGCCGGCTGAGAAAAATTTACAAGGCTAAATAAACTAAATGTGAAAATTAACAAATATTGAAATATTAGATTCTAAATATTGGTGTTTCCATGTGCCCTACGACGCAGTAGTCACAAACAGGCATCGACGAAGGCCAAACAGCTTTTCTAAATATTTATGTATGTATGTACATACGAATCGGCTTGCCTGTCTCTGTTTCTGTACTAGACTCCATGCCGTTTCACCCTGCACGTTGTTCGCCTGCTAATGCGGGAGGTAATCAAAGATACAACCAAAACGTGTACTACATACATATGTACATATGTATGTATTTCGGCGAGTATCGATACGTGAGCGCTCCGCCATTTGTTTTCCACCGTTTCTAAAAGTTGTAGCCATTTTATATTTAATTTCCAGCTTCTATATGTCCATGCATTTTTTGTGTATGAATTATCTGAGTGCCGCCTGTTCATAAGCACACTTTACCTGCTCACAGGCTCGTTCGCTGCGTTGCACCTTAGTTACCTTGACTCCTGTTGGCGGAATACCGCTGCAATTCTACATCGTCTTACATTCTATTGTAGTTAACCTAAAAGTACTTACTTAGGTACCTAGAAACATATGTTCATCAGGTATTGTAATATCATAAGGGATTGTTGTATAGCTGAGAGATCATTTGCTTGGAATAAGTAAGGCTAGAAAAACAGGTAGGGGAAATCTGTTCATGAGTTTACAAGGAAATGTTAATGCAGAGTTAACATCAGTTGACTAAAGTGTCTGTTAGTTGAAGGTTAGTTGCTCTTTGATTTTCTTCGGAGACTTATACATTTTGGTTTGCTGTTATTGACAGCTTGGATACAAGTACTCCTCTATATATGTAACAACAGGTGAAAAGTTGAACAGTTCATATTTGTTTTTATTCGGAGACTTGCACATTTTTGATTGCCGTTATTGACAGCTTGGATACTACTAATATATATATTTGCTACAACAACACAAGGTATTTGCTAATTAAATTGTGAAACAGTGAACATTTAGTAAAGTGAATTATTTTTATTTTCGAACAAAATTTCTGATCATAGTGTGAAATTAAGGGGGTCTTCTGGTCTCGAGGCCCTGAAATGAAGGGTTTTTTTGGGGATTGATTGTGACAAATCCTGTGAATATTTAAAAAAATTTTTTTTTTTATTTTAAAGGTACATGTCTTGGCTTTTAAAAAATGGTTTTGACTTTGAAAAAAATTAACACCCGCGACCTTGAAATGGCGCTGAAGACGTCCACCTCCAAACGAAACAGGTCTCCATTTTGGTCACGGTTTTTCCACCTGGGTAATCAGAAAGCAAAAATTAGATATGCGTTGTCTTCAGAGTTGCCCTGGTTAAGTTTTCCCGTGACAGATTTTTTTTTTAAATTTTTTTCAAAAGTTATGCAACAATTTGCAAAAAAAATTTTTTTTTGCTCATTTTTTGAACTTTAAAAGGTTATAAAAATGGAATGAAAAAAAATTTCGAAAATCGTACACGGGGAAACTTAGCGGTAAGTTTTCCGAACCTTTTAAGACCAAAACCATTGAAATCGGAGTATAACTACTATGAAAAGTGTGACCAAAATGCTTAAAAAACACGATTTTCGGGGAAACGCGTTTAAAGATAAAGTTTATGATGAAAACGGCCGGAGGAGGGTACACTTCGGTGCCCAGAAAAATGTGAAAAAATGCGATTTTCAAAAAATCCTTTCTGTGGCGTATTCTCGCATACACATACAACAAAATTATGCAAAAAAAAATCGATTTTTTTTTCGCTGGAGACCAGAAGACCCCCTTAAGCGAATAAAAAATAATAACAAGGAAAAAATGCCAACGTTATTCTTGAATATGCTTATTGCAATATATTCATAAATAAAATTTATCAAAAAAAAAAATTAAAAAATAAAAAAAAAAATATGTATATGGAAAAAATATTTCATGCTTTTAAATTTAAAAAAAAAAAAAAAATATGTATGGAAAAAATACTCCATGCTCTCATCCGGTGGTGTTGTAGCAGTCCAATAAAGTTCTGTTTAGTTCAGTGCTCTAAAAGTGTTGTCTTCGAGGTTATCTGCCAGAATATTTGGATTTAAATAGTGAAATTTGAAAAGTGGAGAGCGACTTTATGAAGGTGTTAATTTATTCACGATGAATTTCGTTGATCGCATGAATCGAATGTAAAGGGTGTTTTTTTTAGAGGTTCAAGATGAAATAAAACGTATATAATTTAATGTTATGGCCAAGAATTTAGCTTTATTATAAAGATAAGGGTTTGCCATTATGTTTTCAAAATGATTTCGGGCAAGTGGCCGCCGCGGCTGGCTCGAATAAATTCCAGCCGAGAGGCCCAATTTTCGACCACTTTTTGCAGCAATTGGGGCCGTATGTCAGCAATAACGCGCCGAATATTCTCTTCCAAGACGTCAATCGTCTCGGGCTTATCTGCGTAGACAAGCGACTTCACATAGCCCCACAAGAAATAGTCCAGCGGTGTTATATCGTACGATCTTGGAGGCCACGCCACAGGTCCACGGCGCGAGATAATGCGCTCACCAAAAGTTTCCTTTAATAAATCAATTGTTGCGTTGGCTGTATGGCATGTAGCGCCGTCTTGTTGGAACCAAAGGTCGTCCACATCAACATCGTCCAATTCAGGCACGAAAAAGTCATTAATCATGGCTCTATAGCGCTCTCCATTGACTGTAACATTATGGCCGGCTTCATTTTTAAAGAAATATGGACCAATGATTCTCTCTGCCCATAGAGCACACCAAACAGTGACTTTTTGAGGATGTAACGGCGTCTCAGCAATGCTGATTGTGGATTATGTTCACTCCAAATGCGACAATTTTGCTTATTCACATACCCATTCAACCAAAAGTGAGCTTCATCGCTGAACAAAATTTTCTTGTGATGCGTCGCGCGAACCGAAGCATTATTTTCGTAATAAATTTGCACGATTTGCAAACGTTGTTCAGTTGTAAGTCTATTCATTATGAAATGGCAAACCAAACTGAGCATAAATCAAGTGACAGCTGTCAAAAAGACCATCTACGAAAAAAGTAGTGCCAACTTGAAAACCTAACCTCTAAAAAAACACCCTTTAGAATATCTAGTGCAACGATTGGTGCGCTTAGTGCTGAAGTTTATCTTTTACCTTCAGAAGCCACCTCTGTCGGATCTGTCTTGGAAGAGGGCTCAACAAAACTGCTGACTGCATATTATTTATGTTAATTATTGGAAATATAAGGCATTCACTATAGAGGTGCCATTCGGTCGACATAAGAATCCCAACCGTGACTGTCCTAAAAGCGCTCTATCTATTCCCGTGTGCTACTGTGAGCCGTTGATTATTTAGTACCGGCAGTCCTAACGTTTCTTTGTCTTCGCCTCAATTACTGCCGGCTAGCGATTTGAGGACTTTGTTACGACTCTGTACTTTGGTTAATTAACTTCCGGTTGTTTAAAGCGATGAATGCCTGTTATTATAATTGGCGCTTACACTCTTTTGTTTTTGGGGGTGGGGCTGCGCGCCTCCTCTTATTTGTGGTGTGCAGCTTTATGTTGTCCCACAAATGGCGGGACCTACAATTTTAAGCCGACTTCGAACGACAAATGGTTTTTATGAGGAGCTTTTTCATGGCAGAAATACACTCGCAGGTTTGCCATTGCCTGCCGAGGGGCGACCGCCATTAGAAAACACTTTTTCTATTATTTGGCGTTTCATGCGCGGAGATTCGAACCTGTGCACTACCACTCATATTCGTCAGAAATCAACGTCATTTATAGCCACCCACCCACAAAGACGCAACTAGCCGATTAATGATCAATCAATTGATGTTGGATTTTCACTGATTTCAACAAGGCTACTCTCAATGCTTTGGTGGGTTACAGTGAAGATTCGAACCTGTGCACTACCGCCGAATGGTAGTAACGCACCCACTATTAGGTTATGGCGGCCTCCATGTATTCCTCCAAAAACATGGAAAACCGATTATTGTTATGCAAAACATGGAATACCGATTATTGTTATGCAAAATGTAAGCGTTGACTTCCCTCAATTGCAGTTAGTAATTTCAAGCCGCACCTCATGGTGTGGGCCGTTCGAAAAATCTATGTATGTATGTACGTATATACATATATACACATATGCACCCACGTGAATCCGCACCTTCACTTCATTTTCATTGACTACTCTAAGAAAAAAATCTGTGTTAATTCTATAACGAAAATTTGTCCATGTGTAGTAGTGGCAATGTTTATGCTTATACACTATCCCTTAAGAGAGAGTAATTTTTGTACTGCTCTCTTCTCTTCTTTCCTTTCTTCTTGTGCGGATAACTTTTAATCTTTGTTTTCCACCGCTTTTCGTTTTCTGTTTTTTTTTTGTGCAAAAATGGAAAACAATTTTAACCAAAAACAAACCTTATAATTTTTGCGTTTTTGGTAATATGCCAGAATTATTATTTTCTGTTTTCGAAAGCCTGTACTGTACCTACATATGTATATATATTTGAATATATTGCAGAAAACACGAGATTTTAGCCGCAAATGCAAATTCCGAAAAGATCATTTCTTGTTTTGTTGAAATATGGTGCGCGTCAAGTCTTTGCTTTTCTATATTCCCTTTATGAACTTGTATGGGAGTGTGTATGTGCAAATAGTCACATCCCTGCGGGTACATACCTACATATCGTCCCCTTAGTATAACAATAGCCTATGTGCTCATAGGCTATTATTTTTTTATTGAATTTTTGGATTCTCCATCGTCGATTTTATATGTGGTCAAAATTTTGTCAAATTCTAGTTCCACAAAGTGGGTCAAAACGTCAGTCAAAAATAATAAATATTTACAGACATAACGAGATTTGAGTGAGAGCTACTTTCGACAAAAAGTTTGAAATTCATTTTCTCAAAACATCAAAAAATTTGTAGGCTATTTTAATACTAAGGGGACGATATATCTGCAAGCAATGGTGATCTTCTGTTATTGTTCTACATAAGCAAGCCATTAAGTTTATCCTCTTACCTAAAAGTACTAGGAAGTGGCATTGCATCTCCTTTTCAAAACTAGTTTTCCGATAGTTAAGGTTTTTCAATAGCGACACACAAATTTTCTTTTGAATTTCAAATGCAGGCTTTAACATTTAGCGCACTGGCGATACCAAAATGTTGTTAAGGACTTACATTTATTGGTTTCACAGCTGATCTTGCCTTTAATATTTCCCATCTTGTCTTTAATCTTTTCCCAAAACAATAAAATACTGGTAAAATTTATGTAGCGTACTTTTTCTCTCAATTCTAAGCTTCATGTTTCATGTTATTTCTCGTGCATATTTCACAAAAACAAAAAAACACTGGAATAGTCTCTCTCTGCAGGTGTATTTTAGTGTAATGCGTATAGATGCATGTAGATGTGCACATGGATGTATGTATGTATGTATGTATGTATGTATATACGTTAGGGCGGGTCGATTTAAAAATGGCTCATTGCTCTGTAAAAATCGTATTCTAGGGATCAAAATAAGAAACTTTGCCGAAGGAACCATACCTCTAAAACGAATTCTGATGTCCCCCAATTTGGGTCGAACGAAAAATCCCACTTTGACCCATTTAGAGTGCTCCAATCGAGTCCAAATGTATAACCGACCCCCACTAACTTTGGACGGCCGATCCACCCATGCCAGTGGCACACCCCCTGGAACTCCCCTGGCGGGTTCCCCATACAATAATTTCAAAATATCACCATTTTTGGACTTTACATGAGAAAAGACACTAAAAGTTCGACCCAAATTGGGAGGACATCAGAATTCGTTTTAGAGGTATGGTTCCTTCGGCAAAGTTTCTTATTTTGATCCCTAGAATATGATTTTCACAGAGCAATGGGCGATTTTTTTGCCTCCCCACAAATCGACCCGGCCTAATATACGTATATACATTTGCATTTGCCATTCAAAGCATTCATTTTCACTTGAAACTTGCATATTTCCTTTGCCTTGTGGCAGTTCAATATTTTGCACAAAAATTGGCCCATCGAATATTCGAGTTTTTCTCCTTCGTTTTCTTAAATGTGTTGTTGTTTTTTTTTTGTTTGCTTATGTACATTTTTATTGTGTCCTATGCTAGTATGTATTTCAACTTTTGTGCTTCCTCCCATTAAGTTTCATTCACAATTTCTCAATTTCTATTTAGAAACGAAAGTGACATCGCAAGATTTGCCAGCAACATTGTGAGATCACTGATCGACGAAGTGCTACGAATTTGTGCATCAGTAATACTAAAACTATGCGATTAATATAATATATCTAGATGTAGATGTATATTATTTAATTCAAAATAAATTACAGACGATATACATACATATGTAATAGTGTGATCAATTGCATTTACGATATGATACGAAAATAACTTAACACCATAACTGCATAATATAACATTGTTGTGGTGCTTTACAAAGTGACAATTGAAACGTATTGCGCAAGGAAGGTCATAATTATAATAAGAAAAGTAAAAAAAACTTTGAATCAATACAAGAAGTGTCGTTATTTTAGAATAAATTAAAATGCAAGCGGTCAAGTCGAAATTCGCGAAAATGTTAAATGTTTCAATGCCGAGGAGAACAGTGTTGCAGAACGTCGCAGCGGCTGTTGCTTCTATGGTGTTATTGTCGTGGTGAGTATTTCCTTGATTTGAATAACAACAATCTTTACACGACACAACATTTACATTTGCACGCATTTTGCTTCCTCATTTCATCAAAATATTCATCAATTTGCCGCTTTCATCAAAACATGCATTTTTACATCCATTTATTCATACCCTTTTACTATATGCTTTCAAATTTAGAGAAAATATTATCGTAGCACTTATAATTAATTCCACTGCTACATTTTGTATATATAAATAATTATTAAGAAAACGTATTACTGCTTAATTTAATATTTATAATGCGCTTGGCGTTGCCCCCGATTTCCAACTTTTCAAAAATTTCCTAACTTTATAAAATTCCCAGGTTTTAAAAGTTTCCAGTATTCTTAAATTTCGCGACTTTCTGAAATTCTCAACATACAAAAATTTCACAATATTTTAAAATTTCCCGACTTTATAAAATTCCCAGCTTTTAAAAGTTTTCCCAGTATTCGGAAATTTCCCGACTTTTCATTTTCCAAACTTTCTCAATATTCTAAAATTATCGGACTTAATAAAATTCCCAACTTTTAAAATTTTTCCCCCAGTATTCTGAAATTTCCTGACTTTCTAAAATTCTCAACTTACACAAATTTCTTAATATTCTTAAATTTTCCGACCTTTATAACTTCCAACTTTTAAAATTTTTCCCCCAGTATTCTGAAATTTCCTGACTTTCTGAAATTCTCAACTTACGAAAATTTCTCAGTTTTCTAAAGCTTACCAACTTTTGAAAGTTTTCCCAGTATTTTGAAATTTCCCGACTTTCTGAAATTCTTTACTTACAAAAATTTTTTAATATTCTTAAATTTTTAATTTAAATTCGAAACTTTTGAAAGTTTTAGCCCAGTATTCTGAAGTTTCCCGACTTTATAGAACTCCCAGTATTCTGAAATTTCCCGACTTTCTGAAACACTCAACATACAAAAATTTCTCAATGCTCTAAAATTTCCGGACTTTAAAAAATTCCCAACTTCTAAGAGTTCTCCCAGTCTACTGAAATTTCCGGACTGTATGAAATTCTCAACTTACAAAAATCTCTCAGTTTCCTGAAATTTCCCGACTTCATAAAATTCTCCAACTTTTGAAAGTTTTCCCAGTATTCTGAAATTTTCCTACTTTCTGAAATTCTCAACATACAAAAATTTCTCAATAATCTGAAATTTCCGGACTTCATAAAACCCCTAACTTTTAAAAGTTTTCGCAATGTTCTAAAATTTTCAGTCTATAAAATTCCCAGTATTCGGAAATTTCCCGACTTTATGGATTTCTTAATATTTCCCGACTTTACAAAATTCTCAACTTTTAAAAGTTCTCCCAGTATTCTGAAAGTTCCCGACTTTCTGAAATTCAAAACTTGTAAAAATTTCCCAAATTTTCCATCCAACATTTAAACCTTTCCCAGATTTTTCAATTTACGTGCTACTTTCTGCTGCATAGTGGTCACTTGTAATAACCACCGTTAGCAAAAAACTTTAACAAATGCTTTTGTGTTTGCTTCGGAAATTCAATATATTTGTTACATAACCTCAATAGATTTGGCACAGTGGAATATTTTAATTCAATTTACTTATTTTTTAAATACCTTCACCCCAGTGCAATAGATCACCTACTTTGTTGTCTTTATTATACGAATTCACGTAACTTATGTATGCAAGTACGTATATTTTGGGTATGAGCCAAATCTAGAAATGTCTCGACCCCAGCGTATAAATCTCAGTGAACTCGAAACAATATTTTACCGCAATCAGATAAACGGTCGCAGACCGTCCTGTCCTGTAGGATGGATTATTGATGTATATATGTATATGATTTTAACACTATGACACGTGGGCTTTAGCGTAGGGCCTCGTCTATAATTTGCAAAAACGCACAGGATGTAAATAAATTACTTCCTAAGCCTGTTTAGTGGAGTGTCTGGAGCGTTAAAAACGTTAAAACCTAGGATGTCTCAGGGACTAGATGAAATTAAATTATCTTTGCGAAAATGTGTTGTGAATAACATAAATAATAATCTCTACCTATTTAAAAGTTGTGCATTTGATTTTTAAATAGCAAAAATTTATGATTGCAATAACTTATGTGCTATAATGCAAATAACGTTGTAGAATTTATTGTTTTTGTAACAGAAGCAAATGAAAAAATAAATAGATTATGGGTAACTAAATGTTAAAAAAAAAAAATATTATGTAAACTATTCGTTTATTTAAATAATTAGCATACAAAAAAAAAATAAAAAATTGTTTTCTGTTATTATAGCATAAAAGTAAAATCGAATTAATTATTAAAAACAAAAAAAATTATGACTATTTAAAAGAAAAAAATGAATTAACAAAAAAATTTGTCTATTGAAAAATTTACATTTTTTCATATATCATCTTCAATTTCACTGATGTTAATCATAGGCGCTACATTTAGACAGCTGTCGTCGTTGCACTGTAGGCATGCTACACTGCAGTATAATCTACTTTTTCGGCATCCGCATGCAGCTCCACATCCTTTTTTGCAATTGCAAAATAACATTTTTAATAAATTTTCCGGAGCAGGTAATTGATTCGTAAATATTGGATGATAGGTATTATTGGAATAGTTCCATCCCCAATTTTCGATGATTAAATCATTCCCTAACCACATCTGGATTTGTAGGTAAACCCGTTTTAAGTGTTCAAATGCTGTATCAGATGTGGGAGGTAACGAAGATAAAAGAACACTTGTGTCTTTGGCAGTTGCTTTGATGAAAGAATTGAACTTGAATGTATTCAAATCTGTCATTTTTGCTGAAGCACCATACAGTCCCAAAATAATGTAATACCAGCTTGAAATATATTATTTGCATCTTCATGTACATTTTTAAATACTGCTGCTGAGTCATGTACTTAGATCATTCCGCTTCTCAAAATTTTTGATAAACTTAATTTTTCCTTTGTTGTAAAACGCAGAAGTAGTATCACAGCCCGTGAAAGCATGTAAAAATAGAACATGTTCTTTACATGCTGGTAGAGATTTTTCTAAACTTTTCGATGAAAATATTTGTTGGTTAACTTTGCCTCGGGATGGTTTTAAAAAATATAATATATTTCACGATCAGTAGGCGCCAATGCCGTTAGCACAACCAAGACGTCAATGTCTTCAGAAATTACAACAATATTTTGAGATTCTAAACTAATTGCTGTATCAACAATTAATTTATCTGCATCGCTTTCCGCTTGGCATGTAAAAATACTGTTATGAGCTAATTTTATTCTTAACATTTCGATTAGGCGAGATTTATTTTTTTTATTCGTTAGAAATTTATCTTGAGCGATTTTTAACGGCATATTTTCATCAAATTCAATATCTGTACTTATATTTTTTAGTGCGCGACGATTCCTTTCAGCAGATTTAATACCGTCCTTCTTATATCCATCAAATACTACGTATGCGTTATTATAATTATTCCTCAAATATCTTATGTAATGTTTGCATATCATTTTGAATGTTTCATTTAATTGCCATTTGCAACGATATAACAACATGCCTCCATCAATAACATAATGAACATTTTCTAAGCTTTTCAAATTAATCTGAATTTCTGAGAATAATTCGTAGAAAGTTGATTTTTTTGTCTTTCGCATTTGGCCATCTTCAAACAGAGCAAGTGGATATGGTGCCAGTTCATAATTCATATAAGTTTTTAGTTCATCATCTGTTTTTTTCAACACACAAATACGTTGAAACAGCAACAATGGATCAACGGGAATAACATTGTTATGAATTTTTAATTTATTATTGTATTTTTAGCCAATAGAGAATTTATTTTATCTTTCCTTAAAAACTTCAATTCGCGTACATTTTTCCCTTCGATTTTCTTCATAACTTTTAAACCTTCTTCAAAAGCATTGTAACAATTTATACTTTTATCACCGTTAATTCCAGTGGCAATTGACATAATTGCATCTGTATCAGGAAAAGGACTGTGTTCTTTGAAAAAGTCTACCAATCTTTTTACATCGATACCATCCCTTTCAATTCTAGCATCTGTAGAATCACTGCGTTGATGACTTTTATTGAAAGATATGTCACAAAAATTTTCTATGCTTTCAATAATATCTTTTCTATAAATAACTCCTCTGATCCATTTATAAACTACACTTTCAGTGGCACCTCGTTCAAAAGGACCCCCTTCGACGCTTATTCCTTTCATTAAAGTCTGATCACTTGCAATACCAGAAAAAAAATATCTGATCGCCTAGATGTGAAATATCCTGTTGTATATTTTTCGAACTCTGCTGGATCCATTGTACACTGTAATTCCTTCATATCTTGCAGATAAATTTGTACAGCCTTCGCATAGGGAAAATGTCCTGATGCGTCGAATAGTGGAATCATCAGCTCAGTACTATGTAGATGTAAATTCCAATCCCCCATAAGGTCGGCAGCAATGAAGTCTTTCAATATTGTTACCATTCGAAAATACGTAATCCATAGTTTTGATGTTTTATCTTTATTTTCAAGCTCAACTAACTTATCTTCAAAAATTCTACTCAGCATTTGAAATCCTTGATTTTCTGTAATTTCATTGTAATTGAACATTTCAAAAATCATCGATATTTATTCGTCATTCAATACATTTAAAAAATCCGCATTATTTTCCTTAAGATCTTCAAAAATTAATTGTGATAAAGCCTGCTGCAATAAGGTATGAGCACGTATTGCTCTAGCATAGGCACGTCCTGACGTTATGTGGTCAATCGTCTTTTCTGCATAAATGGTAGAAAGAACTTCTTTTATCCCACTTCCAGCCATAATATAACCAATAATATATAACGTTGGGAAGTTATTTTTCTTTATCTATTTAAGTAAAATTTAACATAGAACTAAAAAAAAATTATTTCCAACTAAATATTATATTATGCTCCAATATATTAATTTTTCACATTTTTTTGTTTAAACAATGAAAAAATTAATTGCACAATATAATATTGGTAGAAGTTACAATTTAGAGCATACAAAAGAAAATCCTGATGGTTACATGGCAATTCATTCAGTCCCTCAGAGATCCGAGGTCAAAACCCCCGGGCACTCCACTAGTTGATAATCGTAGGCGTGCATGGTTGGCCAACGGAGTAATAAGCGAATAGTGCACTCTGTTGACGTGGATGTTGTTGTTGTAGCAGCTTGGCAAATGGAGTTATGGGCGCATAGTGCACTCTGTTATTGTTGCGGAAGCTTACTTACATAACGCACTCTCTTAAGCATCGGAAGTAAAGCGTGTTTTTGGAAAAAACAAATTCGGTATTGTCTTTTGGGTTAAAATTGCTCATGTTGACCTCCGCCAAAATAATTTTCATGCTAACCAATTTTTAATACCTCAAATTTTATAGGCTCAATGCAATTTTCTAAGCAGAAAATAAGTTGTTTTTCACAATATTGACAGTTTGTGGATATTAATAATGCTTAATTTGTACATGATTCAATTATTAAAGGTTTGCTCACTTATGACATTAGAATTCTGACACTCCCTTACAAAAGGTCGCATTTAAAAAGGATGAAGAAAATGGAAATATTAATAACTTTTTGCTTAAAATGGTAGCAAAATAGTTCTTTTTGGTTAAATTATAAGAAAATATATAGTATAAACGGAAATTGCCAAGTATGATATTAAAAAAAAAATGGTTTAACCTAATGCCAGAATTATATTTTGTGAATTAATTTTTAAATTCAAAACTGATCACGAAGTATCGCACTATTATGTTACCTAAGTATTATGACCTTGAATTCTTTCATAGAAGAAGCGAATTCATTATGAATTTGGTTGACTAAAAACAAACTTTGAACATACTCACTGCGCTTTACTTTACCATGGCTTGCCCACGTAAGTTTGGAGTTTTGACCACCCAGTCAAGAATATTCTTACATTCATAAATACTTAACAAACTACCTGCACCTATTTAAACTAATTATTATTATATCGACGGCAGCTGCCGTTGCCGAATAGCTTGCTGCGTGACTACCAATTGGAAGTGCAAGGATTCAAAGCCCCGGGCCTGAAACACCAAACGATAGGAAATGTTGTTTGTAATAGCGGCCGCTCTTCGGCGGGCAATGGCAATCCTTCGAGTGTACTTCTGCCATAAAAAAGCTCCTCATAAAAATCATTTGCCAACCAGAATCTGTGATTAATTACATATTGCTAAATAAGCTCTTGTTGGTAACTTAACCTATCTGATTTAAGGAAGTTTTCCATATCGTCTTGGTTATGGACATACCGAGGAAGTTCTTGTGCTTAAAAACCCTTTTCAAAACAAAATTTTTTTACTACAAATTTTACTTCTCTTCCACTTTTGATAAAAATTTTTAGAGTTAGCAACCCAACGTCTTACTAAGGGAGCCGATTTGTCAAGAGGAAATGAGAAAGCTGCTTACTGAGCAAACCTTCTTTATTGAATCATGTAATTTGTATATGGAATTTTATGAAAACCATACAAAAACAAAAAACGCAATATAAAAGAAACAAAATTATCATTTTTATTTTTTTTTTATATTTTTTTTAAATATTTTTTTTAATTTTCTTTTTTTTTTCTTTTTATTATTTTATTTTTCTTTTTTGCTCAATGTAATGTTTTAGGCAGAAAATTAGTTGTTTTGCGAAATATTAAAAGTTTCTCGATGGAAATAAATGCTTTTTTATGGAATTTTATGAAAACCATACAAAAACAAAAAACGCAATATAAAACCAAAAAACTTTTCGTTTTTAATCTATACTAATATTATAAAGAGGAAAACTTTGTTTGTTTGTTTGTTACGAATAGGCTCAAAAACTACTGGACCGATTTTAAAAATTCTTTCACCATTCGAAAGCTACATTATCCACGAGTAACATGGATTATATTTTATTTTGGAAATAGGGCTCGAGATATAGGTCAAAACGTGGACCCGGGTAACCTTCGGACGTGTATGTACAATATGGGTATCAAATGAAAGCTGTTGGTGAATGCTTTAGTACAGAGTATTTTTCATGCCGCTCCGTGACTGGGGTCTCGAGATATAGGTCAAAACGTGGACCCGGGTAACCTTCGGATGTGTATGTACAATATGGGTATCAAATTGAAGCTGTTGGTGAGTGCTTTAGTACAGAGTATTTTTCATGCCGCTCCGTGACTGGGGTCTCGAGATATAGGTCAAAACGTGGACCCGGGTAACCTTTGGTTGTGTATGTACAATATGGGTATCAAATGAAAGCTGTTGATAAGTGCTTTAATATGGGGTAATTTTCATACCTATTGATGACTAGGGTCTGGAAATATATGCCAAAACGTGGACCCGCCGTGTCTTTGCACCGAATTAAACCAAACTTACACACATTCTTAAGTAGATATTGAAGATGATTTCCGTGTAGTTTGAATACCTATTGGTAGATAGGGTCTCGAGATATAGGTCAAAACCTGGACCCGGGTAACCTTCGGATGTGTATGTACAATATGGGTATCAAATGGAAGCTGTTGGTGAATGCTTTAGTTCAGAGTATTTTTCATGCCACTCCGTGACTAGGGTCTCGAGATAGAGACCAAAACGTGGAGCCTAGAATGTGTTTGTACAATATGGATATCAAATTGAAGCTGTTGGTGAGTGCTTTAGTACAGAGTATTTTTCATGCCGCTCCGTGACTGGGGTCTCGAGATATAGGTCAAAACGTGGACCCGGGTAACCTTTGGTTGTGTATTTACAATATGGGTATCAAATGAAAGCTGTTGATAAGTGCTTTAATATGGGGTAATTTTCATACCTATTGATGACTAGGGTCTGGAAATATATGCCAAAACGTGGACCCGCCGTGTCTTTGCACCGAATTAAACCAAACTTACACACATTCTTAAGTAGATATTGAAGATGATTTCCGTGTAGTTTGAATACCTATTGGTAGATAGGGTCTCGAGATATAGGTCAAAACCTGGACCCGGGTAACCTTCGGATGTGTATGTACAATATGGGTATCAAATGGAAGCTGTTGGTGAATGCTTTAGTTCAGAGTATTTTTCATGCCACTCCGTGACTAGGGTCTCGAGATAGAGACCAAAACGTGGAGCCTAGAATGTGTATGTACAATATGGGTATCAAATGAAAGCTGTTGGTGAATGCTTTAGTACAGAGTATTTTTCATGCCGCTCCGTGACTGGGTCTCGAGATATAGGTCAAAACGTGGACCCGGGTAACCTTCGGATGTGTATGTACAATATGGGTATCAAATTGAAGCTGTTGGTGAGTGCTTTAGTACAGAGTATTTTTCATGCCGCTCCGTGACTGGGGTCTCGAGATATAGGTCAAAACGTGGACCCGGGTAACCTTTGGTTGTGTATGTACAATATGGGTATCAAATGAAAGCTGTTGATAAGTGCTTTAATATGGGGTAATTTTCATACCTATTGATGACTAGGGTCTCGAAATATATGCCAAAACGTAGACCCGCCGTGTCTTTGCACCGAATTAAACCAAACTTACGCACATTGTTAAGTAAGTATTGAAAATGGGTTTCGTAAAGTTTGGTTGTAATTCGGAGCACTGGCAACGGGTACAGCGTTCTTTTGAACCATCCATAATGTCGCTTACTTTTTTAACGCTTGGGGCGGAACTGAACTGTCAAATTGACAGTGTGAGTTACAATGGGTCTATATTTCTTTCGGATTTGGATGCCATAAGGAAAACACGTAAGTGCAACATGTAAAAATTGTTTGTGAATTTTTTTGGAGTGGATTTTGGAACAGTGAATAATTTCTTACGAAATTTGAGAATTTAATGTGAAATCCGAATGAAATTATGTGTTCGTGAAAAAAAAATTTTTTTCGTTTTTTTTTTTTGAAAAATATAAATGGATAATGGTTAAAAAAGCTCCAATGCTTAATAAAACATATAAATTGAAACGAAAAATTCATGGATGATCAGGAAAAAAGACGATTGTTTATTCATATGCGTTGATTTCACATTTAGAAACAATCTTCTTTTTTCCTGATTTTCAATTTATATTTTATATTTACTCAAAAACAAATAGAAAAACAAAAAATATTGTTTATGCCAAAGCGCTTGAATAAAGAATAAAGAAATAAATAATATGAAAACCATATATTTTCTGTTCTAAACCATATCTATTCTATTTTAGTGTGCCCAGCGAAGGGGGCCGGGTTTGCTAGTTTTTTATATACATATGTATTTTTTTAATTGTTTTTAAAATTAAACACATTTTTTTTATATTTAAATTTTTTTTACCCTAATGAAAGATTTTCATCAAAACCAAAAAAATTATCGTTTTTAATTTTTTTTATATATAATATATTAAAATTTTTTTTTTTATATTTTAAAATTTGTTTACATATATGGTAACCCTATTGAAAGATTTTCATCATAAGGATCTTTTATTCAAAATTTGTTTTAAAATTTCCGTAATTTTTTTGTACATATATGGCAACCCTATTGAAAGATTTTTATCATCGTTTTGAATTTTTTTATCTATATATATAAATTTTTTTTATATCTTAATTTTTTTCCATATATTGTAATCCTATTGAAAGATTTTCATCATAGAGATCTTTTATTCAAAATTTGTTTTAAAAATTCCGTAATTTTTTTGTACATATATTCATGGCAACCCTATTGAAATAATTTTATCACCGTTTTGAATTTTTTTATCTATATATTTAAATTTTTTTATATCTTAATTTTTTTCCCATATATGGTAACCCTATTGAAAGATTTTCATCCGTAAGCCGTAATTTGTTTTTGTACCTACATGGCAACCCTATTGAAAGATTTTTATCATAAAGTTCTGTAATTCAAGATTTATTTTAAAATTTTCGTAACATTATTTTCATATATGTAATTATCTACATACATGCATACATACATACAGATGCTCCATATTTTTAACTTGGACTTCACAAAATGTATTATTAAAAATCAACCATCGATAAGCGGGGCAATAACCCTTGTTAGGTAATTACCTTGAAGCCGGCGTGCGAGTTAAAAGAAAAGTAATACCTACACACATACATACATACATATGTACGTAGTTTCGTTTTCTATGATCGTCTCATTACAACCACTACGTAGTTGAGCTTTACATATTTTTTTGGAACATTCATGGTCAACGCACAAAGCCATGTTTTGAAAATCAAATCAACGACTTATTTGTCTTAATAAATAAATACTCGTATTTGTTGTAGTTTCGACGAGTATGGGCGTTTATATACTTACATAAATATATAAGTAAATTATAAAAAAAGACGCATAAAAGTCGACTTGTGTAAATGAGTGATTCAAAAAAACGTTTATAACAAATGTCTATTTTCTGGTACAGAGCACTCAAAGTAACTACCGCGCAATATTTTTACGTTGTGTATCTGTTTTTGGTTAGGTTAGGATAGGTTAACTTGCGCAAAACTAAAGCAACTTAAATGCGAACTGCAAAATACTGCGCAATGACTGCTGTGAAGGTGTTCCAGGAGTTATTTTCGCTACTACTACGGATCAGTCTACGTCTAGACGCATCTAACATAAGCAGTTTCAACAGTTAGTTAATTGTTGTTTGTGGGTTCTATGAGGCCGATATGCAACAGCGGTAGATCAAAAAGCTTGTTAAGATTTAACAGAGAAGCTATAAGAAAAATGCTAGGGGTATTAACTGTTCCCATTGTTTAATAGGCAGCCACTTGAGAAGGTTAGGACTCCCGTACTTCGATTTCTGTAGAAGCTGTCCTAACACAGAAGAAGAGGAATCAGTCAGACACCTTTTATGTGAGTGTGAAAGCTTAGCTATAAAGAAGCTCCGCACTCTTGATACGGCATTTTTAACTGATGTAGCGGACATAGCGCATCTAAAACTAACGAAGCTTTGCTCGTTTATTAAAGCTCCGGATTGTTTGAAAAGGAACCCTTACCCTAAGTTAGGATAAGTTCCAGTGGTATCACAATGGAGCTACGAAAGGTCTAAGTGTGAGTTTGCGACAGCCACCCTACCTATGAGGGAAGTATGGTTTGGTTGGCCTGCAAGGCATTCGTCATGAATGCCATGCCCAGCTTTGTTTTCAGTTAACCGAGTGGTGGGTGTATGACGGTTGACCGATGATAGAATTTAACTAGTTTTGGGCAGCGCATTGTCTCGCTTACTCCTTTCTATTCCTTTGTGTCCTGACACTCAGCAAGATTCAACAAAGCTCGTCTAGCTTGGCTTTGAAATGCTGCTCAATCAGATAGTTGGGCGTCACAACTATTACTGCCATGGTGACTGCCTGACGGAAGATATTCACATTAAAGTTAAGAGAGTGTTTAGTTTGGGTGCCAGCTTCACTGTTCCACTTGGGAAAATGCTTCAGTAATCTGGAAGCTTGTACGACTAATGAAGCTAAAAGGTTCCAACAGAATACAGCGCCTGCCATTCCTTCAATCATTTTACATCCGTTCGTGAAGAAATTATAAGAGGAACGATGGAATCAAAGCCATTTCCTTCCCAAAGTTTTTTTCTTTGCTGCTATATTAATTGAGATTGGCTCAAGTAACGACGCAGTCTGAGCAGCGTTCAATCCTCATATATCAGTTACAAAGTTTGGCCACCCATTGGCTGCTACGCCATAGGAGATTCGACTGAGAGTGAGAGAGAGAGAGCGGCGAATGAAATCAAAGCAACAAATCGCTAAATAAACTACTGATGCATCCCCTGTTACATCAGCGAATCAGCTGTTGCCTTCAAAATTGCCGAGTGCCGTGTAACGATCTATTGTTGGTCACACCAACAACACCGTGTGCTTGTGTATTACTTCGAAATACTATCAGTTGTGCTGTTACCCTTAGCCTATGCGCCGACGTGCTCACTGAGTTGTTTGTAACTAACTGGAGCTGCTGTGGGAATGGTGTGCATATATACTTCTGCGAATCTCCTAGTGTATTTCTGCCACAAAAAAGCTCATCATAAAAACCATTTGCCGTTCGAAGTCGGCTTAAAACTATAGGCCCCTTCATTTGTGGAACAACATCAAGACACACGGAACAAATGAGAGAGAGAGAGAGAAGTGTACGTAGAAGTGTAGTAAACGTAATATTTCCTACTTTGAGGAAGACCAAGCCGAAGTCTTGCACTACTTTGTGAAGAGTACTAAGTTCATCATATCTGTTTAAGGGGGTCTTCTGGTCTCCAGCGAAAAAAAAATCGATTTTTTTTTTTTTGCATAATTTTGTTGTATGTGTATGCGAGAATACGCCACAGAAAGGATTTTTTGAAAATCGCATTTTTTCACATTTTTCTGGGCACCGAAGTGTACCCTCCTCCGGCCGTTTTATCATAAACTTTATCTTTAAACGCGTTTCCCCGAAAATCGTGTTTTTTAAGCATTTTGGTCACACTTTTCATAGTAGTTATACTCCGATTTCAATGGTTTTGGTCTTAAAAGGTTCGGAAAACTTACCGCTAAGTTTCCCCGTGTACGATTTTTGAAATTTTTTTTCATTCCATTTTTATAACCTTTTAAAGTTCAAAAAATGAGCAAACAAAATTTTTTTTTGCAAATTGTTGCATAACTTTTGAAAAAAATTTAAAAAAAAAAATCTGTCACGGGAAAACTTAACCAGGGCAACTCTGAAGACAACGCATATCTAATTTTTGCTTTCTGATTACCCAGGTGGAAAAACCGTGACCAAAATGGAGACCTGTTTCGTTTGGAGGTGGACGTCTTCAGCGCCATTTCAAGGTCGCGGGTGTTAATTTTTTTCAAAGTCAAAACCATTTTTTAAAAGCCAAGACATGTACCTTTAAAATAAAAAAATTTTTTTTTTTAAATATTCACAGGATTTGCCACAATCAATCCCCAAAAAAACCCTTCATTTCAGGGCCTCGAGACCAGAAGACCCCCTTAAGCGCATCTTGTCAGTTCCACCTTTTTTGCCCAATGGTAAATCTCTTAGTGTCACTTCTACAATTTTTCTCATAGAATTTAGATATCTCCAGTTTGTGATGATGGCCCAGGCACATGAAAAGTAACAGACATTTTGAGTTTTTTATTGAAATATCTCAACTTTCATTTGAATGAAAAGAATTACAAGCAGAAATCGTTTATATTTATTTTGTACAGCTGTTTGGGTTTTACTGTCTACGTAAATATTGGCTTCATATGAAGAAAAAGAAAACAATGTTGTTTTTTTAGCCTCCTTTCATTTTTTACGCATTCTTTTGTGAAGGAAAATTATATTCTAAAAAATCCAAAATGCGCCAAACTTCTGCCCATTGCACTCAAACGATTGATGTGAGAACAGAACTTCAGACACGAATGGAGGCTATTACTATTCCTGTCAACTGGCACACCATATTGCTCATCAAAATCAGTTAAACATTTAAAAATGCAAACCAATAAAAAAAAATAGAGGAAAAATGTTACATTTAAACTCTTTTTGTTTGATTTACATTGTTTGGAGGAGGAACTACAAAAGAAAAAAAACCTAACAATTCGGCATAGAATTCGCTTTTATTTTGTTGCCCAGTGTTATACTACGTGCCACAATAAATACTACGCAATAAATATTTAAACGAATTGAGTTTTATGTCTATGTTTTTGAGCAAAAAGTTGAGTAACGCCATCAAGCAAATTAAAAGGGCGGAAATACATACAAACATACATAAGAGTACATTTTATTATATAAATATTAGGCCGGGTCGATTTGTGGGGAGGCAAAAAAATCGCCCATTGCTCTGTGAAAATCATATTCTAGGGATCAAAATAAGAAACTTTGCCGAAGGAACCATACCTTTAAAACGAATTCTGATGTCCTCCAATTTGGGGCGAACTTTTTAGTTTCTTTTCTATAACTCACTTAAAATTAATTTTTTGATTTACATATGTTCTGACTAAATAAATTTCTTAAGAGAAAAAATAGATATTATTATAAATAAATAATAAATACTATTATGTTATAAATAAATAAAAATAAAGAAAAAAAAGGAATAAAAAAGAAATAAAAATAAAAAAAGGCCAAAAATGGTGATATTTCGAAATTGGGGGACATCAGAATTCGTTTTAGCGGTATGGTTCCTTCGGCAAAGTTTCTTATTTTGATCCCTAGAATACGATTTTCACAGAGCAATGAGCGATTTTTAAATCGACCCGCCCTAATAAATATGTATATTAGGGCGTTCCTTTCTTGAGACACATCATTTGTTAGGTATGAGAACCTCGAAATCAACCATCCAATAGAATAAATTAAGCAAAATAATTATTTTGAATGTGACGAAAGTGGCGCTAAAAGACGATCCCGAGTTGAGTGGTGCCATTAATATTTACCCTGCGACCAGAAAGTGCCGGGAATGTTTAAATAAAACAAAACAGAGATAAATTTCAGGCAAATTTATTTTGTCTCCTTCAAAATATGACCACCCGTCTGAAGCAACACACTTGTGCCAACGTTTAACCCAGTCCTCCATGCACCGCTGGTAGGCTGACGAAGGGATGACCTTTAGATCCTTCGTCGCATTCTCTTTGATCTCCTCTCTCTCGACTGAAATCTCCTTCCACGAAGTGGTAACTTTAACTTGGGAAACAAAAATAACTCGCTCGGGACCATATCAGATGAATACGGTGCTTGCACGATGGTATTTACTTGGTGTTTGGTCAAATAATCTAGCACAATTGGGGCTTGGTGCGATATCGCATTATCATCATGCAAAATCCAAGAATTGTTTGCCCAAATTTCCGGCTGGCCAGGGATCCGATGGCGCTAAACAGTGACAGATGTGTGTCTTACAGTCCTGCCAACATAAGAAAAAAATATGGACCGGTACCCACGTGCGCGGTTCGTTTAAATTGAACCTTCGTGGTACTTTTTGATCATAGGGTAAACCATAAATATTAATATTCATATCATTCAATACAAAGAATGATAGCGATGGCTAGACAGGGGACCCTGGATACTGTTTCATTGCAAAACGACCGGATTGGGGTTCCCTTGAGAACCTTTGGTGGTCTACTACTGGAAAGATGGGCCTTGCGTCAACTCAGCGAGCGCTGGGCTATTGCGCAAATATGCAAAGTCGCGAGATCCTTCTGGCCACGGGTAGATTGGGGGCGCTCGAGGGTAGATACATAACCCACTTTTAAGGCCAAAAAAGCTGCAACTTTCGAATTTGGTAGGTATTCTTACCGGACATTGTCCGTTAGGTGTGCATGTGGTGCGATTTGAGATTGCTTTAAGTCCTTTCTGCAGGAGCTGTCTGTGGAGAATGAGGTGAAATCATCTCAGCACCTTCTTCGCAGCTGCCCTGTTCTCGTTGGGCAAAAGTTTTGACATTTGAGCTCTAACTTTTTTGCTACACCCGCGGATATTGTGGGTTTAAATATCATACACCTGGTGAAAATCAGCAGTAGCTTGTAGCGGTCGACATCCTCTAATCCAAAGCCCCTTCTTCCTTTTGAAAATTGAGAGAAAAGTGTCAACTTAGTCAACTTTTATAAGGTAGCGCAAAATAAATCACTCTATTGGAAGATTTTTAATTTTTGCAAATGGCGTCCTACGTCAGTCATATTTGACACTTGTTAACTAGCCAGCTGGAATAATATACAAACAGACAAGCAATGGAGCGCTTAGAGGTCAAAATAAAAACTTCTTTCGATAAAAAACATTTTTTTTTAATCAGTCAAAAAGTTATCCGAAAACAAGATGGATGAATAATTTTGCGCTTCTTGCGCTTACAAACGTTAAAAGTTAGGTTAGAGTGAACATTGAAAGAAAAGGATATAAAAAGAGGAATTGTTGGTAAACAAAAATTTAGACTACTCCAGAGTTACGTCGCCTTAATAACTGATTCTGCCAAATCCACTAAGCACCGAGTAGCGGTGTATCGATCGGTGTAAATGCATTTATTTATCTCAGCTATCAAAGTGAAGCGAACACAAAATCTGTATGGGGACAGACCTTAGAATTGTTTGATTTCAAAAATAAAAAATATGCGTAATTGTAAGATAAGTGCCGAATTCTGCTATTAATATGAGATGAGAGATGCAAAATAAGCACACCCTAATATTCATGCGAAACAAAAACAAATCTGTAATTGGGTGAAATTATCTGCCAACAAAATTTGCGTCTGATATGTCCAAAGAGCGCGACGCATTGACCATTTTGCCGATGGTGGTAAACAAAGCAAAAATTTTTAAAATTAAACTCAGAAAAACAAGAAAAACATATGAAAATACATAAGAAAAAAAACAACAACGAAAAAGTTGCCCATTTAAAAATAAAATGTGACACGAATATTTGAAACGCATAAACGACGAAGAGAGCCGGTGCACGCCAAAATGCGACGACAGGAGATTGGTCGGTAGACAATCGTTAAAAGCTGGGGAGGCACGATTTGTAATTGTCGGGTGGAGATCGGCTGGCGGGAGGCGTATAAGATTAACAAAGAGTGCGTTTTATTTTCGGTTTATCTTATTTTAACGCATAATTTGGGTCAAAGAACTGAATGTCGTCGGCGTAGTAGCAGTTCCCAAATGATTCTATTATTTACAAAAGCTACCGCATAAAACAAAAAAAAGAGCAAAAAACAACAATAAAAAGCAGAAAGCGACGATGACGAACCGTAACGTTGACAAGCGTCAACATATGGGACTATCAGTTTGTTGTTGTGGGTGCATCAAGTGGGGGCAAAAACAAAAACGTACTGATGGTGCGATACGAGTATGATATGAGAGCGCGGATGGGAGGTGTGTTCGTCGTAACGACACTTTGGAGTAGTTGATCATAAAAATATAAATGTGCATATGTATGAGTACAGAGTGTGTATACGAGCACACATGTACACGGCAGACGTTGTAGCCAAGCATGATTGTGTATGACATGTCGGCCGTTGCTTGTATGGCTGTAGGTGCCAATTTTTTGGTTAGGAAAATTGTAGACTAAAGTTACACTTCATAACGGCGAAGAAGCACGGCCTAAACTTGTAGAGTGTGCTACATTATTATAATATAATTAAAATATTCATACAAATGTACGTGCATACGAAGTGTATTCAAGAAAGAGTTGATTTTTTTAAGAATATTTCGAAGGCAACGTACATTCGATATTCAATTTTTTTGTTTTGCTATGTTGATACATATATACATATGCATGTCCTGAATATACATATGTATGTATGTTTACCATTTCAACTACGCAAATTAATAATTTCATTTTATTTTCGGATAGCTTTTTTTACTACAAAAAAAAAAAAAAAGATTTTGTGTAATGGAAATCTTTATTTTAACCTTTACGCGCTCCATTGCTTGTTTGTTTGTCAGCTGTCTACTGCTGTTCACAAGTGTCAAATATATAATACATATGTAATTGGACGTACGACACCATTTGCAAAAATTATAAATCTTCATTTAGAGTGATTAATTTTGCACCACCTACAGCTGTTGACAACAAATTAGAAACGACACTTATTTCAAAATAAATTTTCCATTTTCCTTTTAAACACGTATTTTCATAACTTTTTGCCAATTTTATTTAAACATATGATAAACTTAAAAACTAGTGGAAAACAATTTAATCGCAATTCTTTATTAAATATATATTTTTTTTTAAAACATGTGAAATGCACGATTTGGATAGGGCAACTAATTAGAAACAGTAATGTATTATCAATCATAATCATAATCATAAAGATTATGTTAATATTTGGTTCCATAACCCTTTTGCTTCAACACTGCCTCACATCGATTGCGCATTGATGTAATGAGATTCTGACAGCACGCCACAGGTATTGCTTGCCATGCCGTTTTTACTTCGGCAAAAAGGACATATTTTTGGCACTCACGACTTTTTTAACGTCACCCCAGAGATGCTCTATTGGGTTTAAGTCCGGACTGGATGATGGCCTTTCCAAAACATTGATGGAATTTTCGTCGAAAAACTGTTTCGTCAACTTTGCCGAGTGCTTTGGATCATTATCCTGTTGAAACTTCTATATAACAGGCAAATTCTCCTCAGCCCACGGCAACATTACATTTTTTAGTATATCGACGTATTTCTCCTTATTTAAAATTCCATAAATTCTATGGATTGGGCCAACACCATTCCACCAGAAACATCATGATTGATCCTCCACAATGCTTCACTACCCGTGAAACGTAGCGAGGATTGAATTCTTGGTTGATTGGCCGTCGAACATACCTTCTACCATCTGAGCCTATGCGATTTATCTTGGTTTCATCGCTCCAAACGATATATTTCCATTGATTTGGAGTCCATGTCCAATGGGATCTCGCAAAGACTACTCGCCGTCTCCTTTGTATCTTGGTTAGAAGGGGCTTCTTGCGTGCTGCTCTGCCATGCAGTCCAGATTCGACCAGACGCCGAGCAATTGTCCTCTTGGAAAATTATATTGATCCTGAATTTCCCGTTGGATGTCATTGGAAGTCTTTTTTGGGTCTCTTTTGGAGATGATTGCTATCTTGCGGTCAATTTCTGCTGAAGTTTTACGGGGCCTTTTCTTACGTGGAACATTGTCAACGGTCTTAAAAGGTGGGATATGCTTTAAGGCGTTAAAAACCATTCTTTTTGAGCATTTGACTTGCTTAGAAATTTCACTGTACGACTTTCCATCTTTACGAAGGTCAAAAATGGAGCTGCGCAGGGCAGGTGGACATCTGCTGCTTTTTCTCATTACACATCTTGAAGACGAATATTTTAGTTGCTTTTAAACAACCAATTTAAAATATATACATACCAAAAAGTCGATTATATTACTATTAAAATAACACAACTTGCCGAATATGCTTCCATTGAACAACTGTTTCTAATTACTGGTCTCAGTTCATTTACCTTGAACTAAGTAACCCATGCACTGCGTTGGATAATATTAACGGTACTTCAATTACACAACTACAAAACTAGGCGCATTGGGTAGTAAATAGAGTAACAAAAGCAATGCAAATGATTTTAAGAGAAAAAATAACGGTAAATTTAAACAGTTTAATATTATGCTCATCAAGCGTTTATCAAAAGAGAGCGTTTCTAATTAGCTGACAACAGCTGTATATATGGCATATTTAATTTAGTTTGATACATAGATACAGAGGTAGGACGTGTTTTGGAGTGCTCGGCGATTTTCTGCTATGAAGAAGCACAAGGAATTGCCCGTGAAGAGCGCCGCGTTAGTATGGCTTGACTTCGTGCTTCTCAATCACAAGAGCAAAGCGAGGCAGCCCGTGAAATGGCTCGGTTGGCTATGCGAAATCGTCGACTGAATAACAGAGCTCAACAAGCAGTTAATTTTCGACGCACAAGAAGAGAATTATCAAGTGCTGATTTGAATCGAGCAGCGTTTCGATATGACTGCAACACTGATTACTCCTTGCATCCTAGCGTTTGCATTGGGCCAATGAACGTTGTTTGCGAGTATTGTGGCGCATTGAAATTTTCCGGAGAAAAGCCCGGATTGTGCCTTAGTGGAAGAGTGAAATTGCCATTATTGACTTTTTTGGAGGCGCAATGATTTTACTGTCTGGCGACTTCCGCCAAACACTGCCAGTAATATCAAGATCAACGGCTGCTGACGAAATAAACGCTTGTCTCAAATCATCGAATCTATGGCAACAATCATGAGAGTTGCATTACTTAATGATACATCTACTGAAGTCGGAAAACCATCTGCGTTGTTTGTGCTTGCACCTGATAATAAAACAAAAAATGTCGTGTATCACAAGGTGCTTAACTGAAGAGTGCACTCTATTAAAGCTTCATTGAAATACTTGATTAATAAAAAAATTTACTTAATAAAATCAAAAATCTGCCTTTTTATTGCCTATAGGGCGGAACAAAGTTCGCCGGGTCAGCTAGTAAATAAATAAAAAATAAAATAAATAAATAAATATTTTTCGAAAAAAATAAAAAGGCACCTTACTTTTCAAACACACCTCGTATGTGCTTACACTGACGTACATGTATAGTATTTGCTTTTATTATTCGATACATATAGATACATACATATGTACTTATAAATAAATCATGTGTGTGTGTAAATAGGTATTTGTATGTAGTTATTCATAGAATACCTTCACATATGCATTTTTCATAGGCGTTGTAGATTTACAACAGCAAGCCCATACACTTACATACATATACATGAGTATATAACTGAATATTCCATATGTACATGAATATTCTCTGCGACGTGCCTCTTCTACGTAAATACGCGATTTGCGTACTATCCACATTCATACATATTTACACCATTTTACACTTGTCTGTCAGATTTCGATGCCAATAATATTATTTCTTGTTATGTATACAGTAGACGTTGTTGTAGTAATTAATGCGCCTGCCATAGCTGAAATGGGTTAAATGATTGGAATTTTTTCTCCAATTTCGGACGTTCGTAAAACAACACGACGAAAATGAGTGAAAATTGTAGGTGGGCACTCACATTCAACAGCTGATTTTGAAGACAGTCACATGGAAAATATATTTATTTATTTCGCCGACTTAATATACGAGTACATATGTATGTGTGTGTGTGCATACGCCCAATACAGCGAACTAAACTCGTCCGATGGCACAAGTGACTGGCTGAGGCAAAGTAAGAGAGGTGCCTGAGGCAATACTCAATTGCGTTCAAATTGAAAGGTGATGATAGCCAAAATAATACCTTTGAGGGGGCAGATATTTAGTTTATGATTACCAATTCACAATGTGGATCACTTTTCGCTTAAACAAAATTTGAAAGTATTAAATATTCAGCCCTATCATTGAATCTGTCGTAGAAAGCCTTCGAATACGAATGTCTACTACGAATACGAACAAATTGTAATCGTGGGTTTCACGTGAACACTAAAAAAGGGCTGCCAAACTTAAATGTCAAATTTTTATATTTCGACAACAGCTCACTTCAATGTAAACAAGACAAGTTAGCAAATAATCTTTAAGTTTTTTGTCAAGTTAGCTGAATTCTCAAATTAAAATGTATTCGTTGACATGTGCGGCTGTGTTAATGGAGAAGGAAAGTGAGAGAAGCAAACGGAATCTCCGAATTGAGCGGAAAATATTGAGAGTTGCAAGCAACCCTCTCGATATGGACGAACCTATGTAACTGCTTGACTTTAAAAAAAAAAAAAGAGGTTGTCTGTAAAGTCGGTTTACTGACGATAGTTTAACGTGATAACGTCATAAGAAAATACTAATTGAATGGTTGCATTTTTCAAAAGAAAATTTTAATTTTATTTGTTTGATAGATATTTTGTATGGATATAGAGAATGAGTTAACATTAACATAACATAATATACTTTAACATAACATAACATAATATAACATAACATAACATAACATAACATAACATAACATAACATAGCATAGCACAACATAGCATAGCACAACATAACATAACATAACATAACATAACATAACATAACATAGCATAGCACAACATAGCATAGCACAACATAACATAACATAACATAATATAACATAACATAACATAACATAACATAACATAGCATAGCACAACATAGCATAGCACAACATAACATAACATAACATAACATAGCATAACATAACATAGCATAGCATAGCATAACATAACATAACATAACATATCATAACATAACATAATCACGTCAAAAAATAATAATAACATTAAAACAACAGGTATTATTAACAAACTTGGTTTTATTTTAAATTCTTCAAGTAAATCAAATTAATAATAATCAATAAGAAGGCATATGCAAATACAAATACGTGAATTTATATATGTACATATGCGCATATACATACACATATACTCTCACTTAAGTAGGAGAGAGCAAGATGTCGAACGTTGTCGTTCGTTTGTTTTGTTTTCTTTGTCGTTCGTTCCGCGCTTTCGTTTGCAGTTCATTCAAGGTAACGACATATGAGCAAGGTAACACTAATGAGCAAGGTAACGACACATTTTTTCGTGCGTGCAGCCTGTTAAATCGAATTATAAGACGTTATCACGTCAAAAAGGTTTACTTAAATTCGGTTTAAAACAGGTTTATCAAAAATTACCGGTTAAATAAAGCTGCATTTATGTACATAGAGTTTGCAAAGATTTCGGCGTGCCAATGGGTAGTCGACATTTAACTATGTACTAAAAGACATATTGGCGTCACGACAAGCACGATTGTGTCCTCAGTGAGACATGAGTGCCAATGAAAAACGGCAGAGCAAGTTGGAATTCTATCAAAAATATTGATTTCCTGTCATCATTTTGAGTGTGGATGGGACGCACATAGAAATGATTTCCCCAACTAAAGAAAAATTCCTCCACTACAACCGGAAGGGCTACTATAGTATTAAGGCCATGATTGATTTCTCCTTTATTAGCTTCCACAAAGTGGCATACTGCTGCCGTGAAAGTCACATAAAAGTACATAACTTAAAAAAAAAAATTACTTATAGTTTAGTTAATATAGGACTTACATTTTACGGCTTTTTATTTGCTTTCTTTTAAATCCTTTTTTTATTACTGGTTCTAATTTTTGTCTGTTAGTCTAACGTCGTCGTAGAAAAATTGAATCGAAACTCTAAGATTTGATCTTACGAGTGTATTCGGTGAATGCTCCTCTACGAATTTCGAATGTATGTTTCTATTAAAGACAGTCTACGATGAATTGCATGATAGGGCTGATTAGATTTTAGATAGAAGCCGGCGGTGGAAGTCATTTGCATGAAATTTTGTTTTGTTGGTGTAATGACAAAATTTACGCTTTCCAATGAAAAATATTGAACACCCACTGAACCAATTTAACCCTCCGTTGGGCACTCGGGTCTGGCCAGATTGGCTTTTTCGACCTTGGACGTGAATTTAACATATTTCTTTTATATATTTTTATAGCTAACGACTTGAGCTTCCAGGTAACTGCCTAAAATTTAATTTTCTATCTATTTATGGATATAACCTTTTAAAAAGGATGCTCTAATAGTATGAAAAAAGACCAGACCCGGGTGCACAACCGAAGTTTATAAAAAGGGGTTCAACGGAGGGTTAATTTTTGCATTACTTATTATTTGCACAAATTTAATCAATACTGCAATATATGAAATTGGATACTATGTACGAGGTGAAGACCCAAATAAACAAGACTGAGCTACAATAGAAACGACAGCAGCTTTGTTCTTCTAACTTAACTTCGAGTTTATTTATTCAAAATAGTCCCCTCTGGCCTCGCTAAACTGTTTTGCGCGATCTAAAAGCTTTTCGAAAGAGTTTTTCAGGTCATTGACCAGAATGCCATTCACGATGTCGGTACAAGCCTTTTGGATGGCCTCTACGGACGCAAAACGTTTTCCTTTCATAGCCAAATGCAATTTTTCGAGTAGGTAGAAGTCACAGGGTGCCATATCAGGCGAATACGGTGAGTGATTGATGGTTAAAATGCGATTTCTAGTCAAAAAATCAGTCACAAGAGTGGATCGATGAGATGGTGCATTATCATGCAATAAGCGCCAGCTTCCTCCTTCGCGGTATTCAGGGCGAATTCGACGAATGCGATGCAACAAACGCTTCAAAACGCCAAGAAAGAAAATTGCATTGACGGTTTGGTCCGTTGGCACGAACTCCTTGTGGAGAGTTCCCTCGGAATCTTAAAAATAAATGAGCATTGAATTGATTTTTGACTTCTCCAAATGCAATTTTTTGGGTGTCTGGGGCCTTCCATTCGGCACTTTGACGTTTAGTTTCAGGTTCATGTTGGAAACACCACGTTTCATCACCAGTTACAATGTTGCTACGGAAGTTATCGTGTTTTCTCGCCTCTTCAATGAGGTGTTTCGAATGTTGAATTCTGAGCAATTTTTGGTCCTCATTTAACTTATGCGGATGCAACGTGCACAGACCTTTCGTAAACCCAAATGATCAGTTAAAATGCGATGAATCGATATTTTGTTGATATTCAATTCCAATTCCATGAATTTCAACGATGATTTCGGTTCAGTTTTGATAAATTTACGAACGACTTCGATGGAGTTTTCGGTGATTACTGATTTTGGGCGGCCCCATTGTCATTTATGTCCTCACAACCATCTCTGAAACGTGTAAACCACTCATGAACTCTGGCATGAGATAGAGAGTCATCGCCATCACCTTTTTTCATCACTTCAAATGTTTCGGTAAAAGTTTTACCGATTTTAAAACAAAATTTGATATTAGCTCTTTGCTCGAAACTTATTTTTGTACCGATGACACAAACACACTGACACTTTAGACGCAATAACTTCGTTTCAACTAAACCGAATGTCACCAAGCTTTCATTGGAACTCAGCAAGGGGTGTAACTTCCAACGCACTAACTCACTCAAAAGATGGCGCCATCAAAAGCATTTTTTTGACGCCAGTCTTGTTTATATTGGACTTCACCTTGTGTTATTAACTTTATTACATTTTGCTCATACGAAGACAAATTTTTCAGTCCCTTAGGTGTCCGCTTAAGAGAGGAACTCTGTATGTATGCCAATTGTTACAGAAAATGTCGTAGTTACTTTTGCTATTATTTTCATTTATAAAATAAAAACCACAAAAATAAACGAATCAGCTGTTTCTTAAGTTCCGGGCACCCAAGGCGAATTCAGTGAACATGATTTTGTGTCTTGATTGTCCAAGTGGTCTGCTTCTTTATTGCTGCTTATTTTGTTTGCTTAATTTCTCTTGGAAATTTCGACATTAAGAACCACTTTTACAAAAACAAAATGCATGCAAAAGTTGTTGCTGCTCAAGAGCTGTCACTTTAATAGATTCGCCTGTAATTGTTGGCTTATTCTTTTTAAAAGAAAATGTTTCGCTTACACTTTCTCCATATTTTCGCAAAAAATCTCCGCACGAAAATGAAAAGGTTGCCCAGAACTTTCCACTTTTTCAGAAAATGTTCTTTATTAAAAGGAGACTACTTGCGGCATATATGCAGCCTCGGTAGTCTAGCCTAAGTGCACTAGCCTGCCATTCCAGAGGTTTGAATCCCATGGAAACCACGGTCCTCGCACTTTTCCAACTTTACCTACTTTCCCTGTTTCTAAAACAAACAAACAAAAAACGTATCCTTTCCATCCTTACTCCCGCACAATAGTCTGCGCATTATTTGCATTGTGACTGCTAAAACAAGCAAAAACAAAACATACAGTTACACATTGCATCAGTACTAGTGGCGCCAGCAAGAGGAAGCGGGCGACCGCGATAATAGCGCAGGCATAAGAAATTTAGCGAAGTCCTCAACCATCTGTGCGATCCTTCTGCCAGAAAAATGTGAAACACAGAAGGCGCTCTAAGCAGCCAGAAGGCGTTGTTCCTAAGCAGCGACAGATGGGAATTTCCACTATTAAGGACTGGTAGCGGCTTCACCTACCCTGGCAGTTAGCAAAAAGAGATTAACGAAACCAACGTGAGGCTGAGTCGTATCGAGGCCCTCTGCTCCCGAGAGGAGTGAACAAGGAAAAAAAATAAAAATAAAAAAACGTGCCGCATATTTAATCTAACAACGATTTTTATCATAAAAAATACAAATTTTCACATTTTCAAAATGACACAGCCAGCAAATGCCATCTAGTGGTAGATTCTAGAAATTTTTAGGGCTACCCAAGGATAAACCCAATTTACATCTTTCTGTTTTTATTCCTTCAAAAAATTTATATGTACATGCAGATGATATTCTCATAAAATTCAAAATAAAAAAAGAGGTTGTCTGTAAAGTCGGTTTACTGACGATAGTTTAACGTGATAACGTCATAAGAAAATATTGATTGAATGGTTGCATTTTTCAAAAGAAAATTTTAGTTTTATTTGTTTGATAGATATTTTGTATGGATATAGAGAATGAGTTAACATTAACATAACATAATATACTTTAACATAACATAACATAACATAACATAACATAACATAACTTAACATAACATAACATAACATAGCATAACATAACATAACACAACATGCTGTTCAAGCAAGGTAACGACGCATGAGCAAGATAACGACGCATTTTTTGGTGTGTGCAGCCGGCTACATAGAATTATAAGACGTTATCACGTCAAAAAATAATAATAACATTAAAACAACAGGTATTATTAACAAACTTGGTTTTATTTTAAATTCTTCAAATAAATCAAATTAATAATAATCAATAAGAAGGCATATGCAAATACAAATACGTCAATTTATATATGTACATATGCGCATATACATACACATATACTCTCACTTAAGTAGGAGAGAGCAAGATGTCGAACGTTGTCGTTCGTTTGTTTTGTTTTCTTTGTCGTTCGTTCCGCGCTTTCGTTTGCAGTTCATTCAAGGTAACGGCTATGAGCAAGGTAACGACATATGAGCAAGGTAACACTAATGAGCAAGGTAACGACACATTTTTTCGTGCGTGCAGCCTGTTAAATCGAATTATAAGACGTTATCACGTCAAAACTCTTTAAGAAAGTTTTCATCTACGATTGAAATAAAATTAATAAAATAATATTTAATTTTGAAAAAAGAAAAAAAATTGATTAAAATTTATATGGTTTAAAAAAATTTTAAATTTTATGCGAATTCAGCAGGCGGACACTACTACGTTTTCGTGTCTCACTCTGGAATTTATTGGTTGTGCTTATCAAGAAGTACTTCTTGATGCTAATACCTATTGGGCGAGGTTATCCTATTCGGATACACACATACATACAAATGTTAATAACTGTATGCTGAGGCTTGCTAATTCACAAATAATTAATATGCGTAAATTTAGTAAACAGATTTACACATACATGCATATCTTTTTAAATACACGCCTACATACAAAACGTACTCATTAAAAGTTTAATTGAAAATTAATGTAAAAATTATCCCTGCCTATTTTGCGCAGGAAATTT
The DNA here is from genome assembly GCF_027943255.1 of Anastrepha obliqua. Taxonomy (NCBI): domain Eukaryota; kingdom Metazoa; phylum Arthropoda; class Insecta; order Diptera; family Tephritidae; genus Anastrepha; species Anastrepha obliqua. Next base: position 22,618,775 of record NC_072893.1, on the reverse strand, counting down.
AATGACCTCAGATAGACAATTTGAAGTTAATTGTGCAAGCACAAAGCTTTCTTGCTGATATTCCTTTTGTATGCATCGCTTGTCATACGTACGTACATATCTATGTATGTATGTATGTGTGTATGTATGTATGCAGATACAGCACCTTGGTGAAATTCAATGAAGTGTGAGGCGGCGAACTACCAAATCATCAATACAACAGCTGTTATTGGCTTCCACTCAAATGCAATTCATTGCCCAGCGCCAAGAAAATTGAATTCTTCGAAAGTCTGTTAAGGTTAGAATTGCATAAACAATTGCATGTAAATCTGTATGTATGTATGTGGATGTGGATCTGTATAAAAATAGTATTTACGTGCATATTGCATAAACACAATGGGAACACGTCATGGCAATATTTTTAAAACATTCCCATCGAATTTGTGGTCTCGCCAATTCGTAATCATTTATTATCGTTTGGTATCTTCAATTAGTTTTCCAAATATTTACTCGTACTATTTATTGTACTTACATATGTACATAGTAACTATGTACGAGTATTTACTACAGACGTATTTGTGCATTGATGTAAAATGAAATTGAAACACCTATTGAATAATTTGTTGTCAACTGTTTGCGCGCAGCACTAATTTTTCACTCGATGGCAAAGAAATCGAAAACAAAGACAGGCACATGCATATGTACATATGTAGTATATCGGTTTTTTTTACAAATGGCATTCTTTCGGTGGGATCGTATGAAATGATTGTGCGATTAGGTCATAGAATTTCCATGCATGCATCCATGCATTTTTTTCCTTGTTCACTCCTCTCGGGAGCATAGGGCCTCGACAAAATTTGACTTGCGTTGATTTCGTTAATCTATTTTGATTTCTGAAAAGGTAGGTGATTAGCCTGCCGCTACCAGTCCTAAGTGGTGGAAATGCCTACCTGCGGTTGCTTAGAAACAACGCCTTCTTACTGCTTGGAGCGCCATTTGTGTTTCACATTTTTCTATCATCCATGCATATGTTGTATTTATTGTACATTGGAGCTGGCCAGAAGTAAGTTCCAAAAAAGTATTTCAAAGAACAAATAAAATATTTCTATCAGCCTAAAAACCGCCAAAATGGTTTGATCCCGTCGTAGAACGGTCAACACTTGTCTGTTGCTTCTCACCACTTGTCGCCCAAACTGTTACGCGATGCCCAAGAATGATAGAAAGAAGATTGCGCCCATCAGAGAGTGCGTGACGTCGCATTAGCTGAGTTGTGCAGTATTGCCAACCATTTACTCTTCGCAATAAATTTAGTGCTTTTTTATACCAAACTATCTAAATTGTAAGTTAAAAAAAAACTCTATTATTAAACAAAAGAATGTTAAAAAAGGTCACTCTGAGAAGAATTTAGTGTTAATGAAAATTTGTTAGTTCTTATAAAATTTGATATATTGAAAGTGTAAATTTAATTTTTTGTTCCTTATAATGTTATGTTAGAATATTAAATCTTCTTCTCTCAACTCTTCTTAACATTAAAAACTTTTGTACACATTTTAAAAGCGTTTGAATTTACTGAATGCGAATTAAAACGGTAGACCTCAAACCTTAGTGGGCCATAGGGCCTCAAGAGTTGTATTCATAGCAAAAATAAGCAAACGAATACCAGAAAATACTAAAGAAACCATAACGACATTTTTACAAAAAGAGTATTTTATCTTGTTACATAACCTCAAATAGAGCAAAAAAGTCGTTCCCTTAACAAAAGAGTCTCGTTTAACAAAAAAAACTCATAAATTAAATTCTACATAACCATAACATATTTATTAAAAAGCCCACATTTTAAAGACAATTTGTCACGCATACAAAGTTCTTTAAGTAATTCAGTAAAAATTTGGTATTTTATTTTCTTTAACCCTAGAAGGACATTCATATTTTTAGTACACTAAAGACATTCTTCGTCGAAACGACGACCACTCTTTTTAAGCTTTCCTCAGAATGCACCTAAACCCAAAAAGAATAAAATATAAATGCAGTATTTTACTCTAAATATTTATTTAATAGTGGTAATGCTTGTTTATTTATTTTAATATAATATAAAACTTAAAATTAAAAATATTCATATTCAAAAAAAAATTTTTTTTTTGCTCATAGCCTCTTCAACAAACTTCAACAAAAATGTAATATTAATCAAATTAATAATTAATACTTTAAAAAAGTATATTTTATGCTTAAAACTAAAAAGAAAACTCTGTTTTATAGGTCTTTAACTTTATTTTGCATATGAGGCACAGAGATCAATTTTATGCTCCCCACACAAGCTTTTTTGACATTTGGCGCATGAAGATTTGGTCATTCGGCGTTTGGATGATGGACAAATCGCAAAAATCTTTCTTTTTTTGCTTACTGATACCTCTCCATTGAACTTGTCCGCTTTGTATATTTTGTCGAGCTGCCGTTTTTAAAGTTACCACATTAAGTCTTTTATATAAGTGTTTTTGAATGAATTTGCTGCGACTGATTCTGTCCGACTGGTTTCTGTCCTAATTGGAACATGTTATGGGTGTATATAACATAACTATTTATATAAGCCATATTGAGTATACCAAAAAATACCGCCATACCTTTCTTATCGGAGCAAATTAGTCTGCTATCAGATCTACGCGTAGTGCCTTATCAACTCGCAAGCAGGACATTAGAAATTTGAATCGGTTGTGAGTCATTGTGGATAGGTATTTTGATCCAGAGTAGGACTGATCAAATAACTCTGCAATTGAGAGGTGGTTATCACCCATGGCAGCTGTTAAAGCTAACATACCGATCAAAGCTTCAATTTCCTCATTGTTTGTTTCTTTTCTTTGCGCCGATTCAGTGGAATTAATACACGATCGTGTGCTGATTTCGACGTTGGTCCACTCAACAATTTCTTCAAGTATGGCGTCTGTTATAAAAAGTCTGAAAACATGTAGTGGATCCACAATAGTTTTGCACAAGCGAGTAGGACCACGTACTTGATGTACAATATTTTGTCCATATCTATGAGGCGTAGCTTTTGGCATCGACCACTTATGACGGCTTTTTCCACGTTATATGGTTTTAGAGAAAGTAATTATATCAGACTCTTCAAACAACACATTCAACGGGACATCGTCTTCGTCTGCAGAAACCTCTTCAGAATAATTTTCTTCGTCCTTAGCTCTCCCAAGTCTGTCTCAAGCTCGCCAATGACATAATCATCTTCATCCGAATCTATTAAGTCCTCGTCTTCAGCAAGAAACTTTTCAATTTCCTTGTCATTTAAAAAGGCTTGTTTTGTCATGTCGAATTGAATTATATAAAATTCTTTAAGACAAAAAAAATCCTAAAAGCGATATATTATTTTGCTGCAAAAGTCACACAAAAGACATTCTTCGTCGTTTCGACGACGCAAATTTTTTAAAACGGTACTTACAAGTAACTAACACAGATGAACGTACGCCCACAACTAAAGCTCAGCAACGACTAAAGCTGTACGAAAAATTAAAGAAAAACAATGAACGGAAATTATGATAAGCAGTTAAATGCAATCGAGCGTCGTCGAAGCGACGAAGAATGTCCGTCTAGGGTTAAATGGGCATTTTAGTGCGTTTTATATCCAAAGCTAGGCAACACTGCAGTAGAGCGAGAGAGATTTGACTGCGGAGAGCAGAAGAACACCAACAATAATCGCAATCGCGGACAATGCGACCAGATGTTAAAAAAAGTTAAGCTAAATAAAACTGAGTGAATTATTGAACTAATTAAAAAAAAAATGTGTATTTTACAAAATTAAAAACATTACATTTTAATTAGAACAGGTTAGAAAAATGTCATGAAGAAATAAAAAAAAATGCTTAACCAAGTTATGAAAATAGTAACGGTACCACGATAGGCGCCATTTCATTATTCTTTCCATCATGAAAAAAGTATTAAAAAAGAAAACAAATAAAATATTTCTATCGGCCTAAAAACCGCCAAAATGGTTTGATCCCGTCGAAGAACGGTCAACAGACAAGCGTGCTGCTTCTCACCACTTGTCGCCCAAACTGTTAAACGCAATTCCATTGTTTTTCAAATCATATCGCTTAAAGTTGGTATACGCAAAGCAGCATCCCGCAAAATTCGGTCTAATAAAGAAGCCTTGACCTAAGCATGTCGCTTGGGAGTTAGGCGGCATTTCTTTAGCGTAGTAATAAAATCCGCTTCGCCACATTCGATCTGATTGAATGACTTTCTTAGCCGATAAACCCGTTAAATTGCAGATTCTTTGTAACCGAAAAGTGCCAGGAAGACCTTTTGGTATTTTTTAGTAGTAGTACTCAACGGCCAGCCATTTCTAGGAAATTGATAAATTACTTTTCTACTTACTTGTATATAACTCGGAATCTTAAAAAAACTTGATTTCATCTATTCCCCAGCTGACTATTATTCATGAATTACACCACAATAACACTCGGATCATCACTCATCATTCGTATGCGACGTAATGGATACGTGTACCTAAGAAATTTCAAGCTGCGATTGCTGATTCAATAAAATAAAAAATAATGCAACAAAAGTACCGTCAGGGACTCACTTATGTACATGCATACAAGTCCCTTTAGTAGCATTCAGTTGTGTTAGAAATGAAAATAACACGAACATTTCAACCAAATAGAAAAATACACATCATCATTGGAGAACTACAGACAATGCTAAAGAAATAACGCATTCATACATACATACATACATATATGAGTACTTAGATACCTATGATGAGAATTATGTATGTATAAGCTAACTAGAACTAGCGAAGTCCGTAAGCTGCACAATTAGGACTCCCTGTGGATTGCCCTGACCCTCCTAGAGAGACTCCAAAAAGGGTCACAAAGGAGTATGTATTATATACCCATAGGAAAAATTGTTGATTTTTGTGTGCCAGAAAGCTCACTCACATAACTTAACACGAACTATGCGCGTAATGCTCCTACTGCCCGCGCTCTAAGAGAATTCAATGAGATCTCGAGTTCTATTCCGCTTGACTTTGCTGTGTCTAAGAATGAAATTCTAAACTCATTTTTATTTATTTAACTATCTGTAGTAATTTAAGCTCATATTAGCTCTAAGAGGTTTTAGGAGCTCTACAATATGAGAGGTTACAATGTCTCTCGGGGTTAGAGCTTCAGAGCTTATTTAGATTCGCAAAAGACGCAGGCTTATTGCAAGAAACCTACTACAAGGAAACGTCAGGGTCAAGCTCCATCTGGTATCACTAAGGTTCAACAGGTCTATGTGATGGCTTTCAGCGAGCGAGGTCAACGTAACCTAACTTAGCTCTAAGAGGTCTGTAAAAACTATAAGTATGTTTTAGACTTGAAATAAATCCGCAAAGACTCCGTGCGGTTTTCACCTATTCGCCTAGGATCTTTGTAAAAAAGGCTCCTCAATTTGTTCGAAGATATCATAGACGCGATGTTTTGGGATTATTTTATTTATTTATAATTAAGAAGCGAATGCAAAAGAGAATAATTAACAACAAAGTGATAGAACTCTGACTCCTAAACGCTCCTACGTGATGCTCTTTAGGACTTGCTTTTCACTCCATAATCGGAACGCTTCTGCGAGATGTTGCTGTGGGAGTCCTTTTACACTTCTGCTAGGGAGCGGTTCGCATTTGGTTGGTTGGATATCAATTACTTGCATACACATAAACATGCATACATATGTATGTATGTGTCTTATAACTCATATTATGCTCTCACCGTAGCGAATTCTCTGATTTTTGGTTAACCCTTTCGCTACATCTTTTTATTGCGCCATCCAAAAAATCCAAATTTTTGTCTGAGTATTTATTTTAGGACCAATAACAATACAAATAAATTTTTATTTTTATTTTTTTTTTTGTTAAGTGCTTTTTTTTTAATGTTGCCATATGGCAACAAATGTTTTGTATTGTTTTCAATCGCAAATAAACTCCTTCTGCAATCTAATGCAAGTTAACACCTTACGAGAAAGCTTAGTTTTAAAAATTAGCACAGCTTTTAAAGCTGCGAGCGAAAAAAATATTTATATGCCAAATAACAGATTGAATATTTTTCTATATACTTTATTCAAAAAATTTTGAAAACATTTGCCCGAAATGCCTCAAAAATCGAAAAATGCAAAATACAAATTTCAGAGTGAAGTGCTATATGCCAGAAGGCTTTCTTTAAAAATGTTGTATTACCGATATATAATGGGCGGTTATTATTTATTTTATTTCTGTTTAACCATTAAACTTCAATTTTTGAAAATATGTAACATAAAAGTTAATATTTTTTACAAGAGAGTGTTGACGGCCTTTTAAAGTTTACTGTTGCCATATGGCAACAATATCGCGAAAGGGTTAAGAATCGAAAGCTCGTTTTAGTAGAGTTGAGAAGACCCGTTATTGAGCATAAATTCACCATTTCAGCTTGATTTCGAACACTCTGTTGTTTTTTTCCTCCTATTGGATTCAACTACGAGGATGGATCAATAAGACTTGGGAATTAGCACACGCCCCTTCACCGTAAATCGGTAAGATCCACGGTGTGTTATTGGATGGTCAGCGAGTGAAGATGCACGAAATTCAATGATAAGAAAAACATACATATCTGTGTGATGGGTGTCGAGTTTGCTCAGAATTAACTACAAAAACCACCATTAAACAAGTTTAGAAGTGCTCGTCTCTGTTCAATCATACAATCCGAATGAGTTTTTCGGCAACTAACTTCATCACACACACCTGAAAACAAAGAGGAGTCGAAATAGTGGAACTTCCGTGATGAATCGAAGCGGCAGATAGCCAAAGTGGTGAGTTTGTCCGCCAACAAAGTCAATGTGAAAGTTGGTTTTACAGATGCGCGCGGTGTCATTTGCAGCGAATATAAAGGGAAGAGTGGCGACGTTTCCACGACAGTCGAGTATGTAAGTATGGGAAAATGTTGTAGCAGCAACAACAACAGAAGAATAGCGGCCGCCGTAGCCGAATAGGTTGGTGCGTGACTACCATTCGGGAGTGCGTAGGTTCGAATCAAATAATACAAAACGTTTTTTCTAATAGCGGTTGCCCCTTGGTAGACATTTGCCGTTAGGAGTCGGATGAAAACTGTGGGTCCCTCCCTTTGTGGAACAACATCAAGACGCACGCTACAAATAGGAGGAGGATCGCGGCCAAACACCCAAAAAGGGTGTAAGAGCCAATTATTTATTTATTTTTTTTTTTAAGAAGAGTAGATTTGACGCCAATTTCAAGTAAAAATGAACGCATTTGGCGAGTTCTTTTCCACAAATACCACGCACTGGTGCACAAGTTGTCACTCACGGTCTCAAAATTGCATGAATTATGGTCCTCACACTCACCAACGTAAACGTACGTCCGTATCAGCTGACACGATGAAACTAATGAGAGCCCCACGTAAATGAATTCTCACCACCGTTCCGTTGCGTAGTATCGTAGATCGTTGTTTCATCGTTACGTTTACGTTGGTGAGTGTGAGCACCATTAGTTTACGAATTCTCCTCTCGTTCAGCAAGAAGAAATGCCGCGGCGTAAAGAGATTTGAGCCAAATTAAGAGGTCATTGATGAGACTGAAGCCTAGTTTTTGAGTGCTTCGAGATTTCCTATTATTTGGAGGACATCAAGAAATTGAAGAAACATTGGATGAAGAGACTATGTTGAAAAAGAAATGTTTTTTTTTGTATATGTCTCATTTAAATTTTTAGAAATTATTGACTCGAACTCTCGTGCTCTGTGTGTGTTGCATCAGCTTCAATTATTATTATATCGTATTAATTAATACTCTATGTATGTAAGTATGTATTTACTATATAAGTATGTAACATTGTATGCAAAAAAATAATGTCATTGGTTTTATTTATTTAATGTTGTTTACAAATAAAAGTTGCTATCACATGATAAAGCATACATACTCGTAAATATATATCCAGAAATGTACATACTATGTATATGTATGTATGTGCAGATATTAGGTAAAAAAAGTCGAGGGCTTACAAACAAAACTTGCATTGGAGCGATATGACTATGTACACTATGACAAATGCGTAAACATTTAGTATACACCGATTCGTTATTTTTAATACTCAGATAACTACGAGTATACGCAAACTAAAGTAGTATTAATGCTGAGACCTCTGCGACCTATTCGAATTGAAGTAAGCAAATCACCTCAGAAAAGTGCCAACATTCCCCAGAATCTAGTTGTGTCCTGAGATTGGGGCTTCCTCAAAAACAAAACCAGCATTAAATAGATAAACAAAGCCTTGAAGGGGAAATCTCTCTTCTGCGATTACTACCGACACGAACATTTAACATTCACCTGTTATGTGCGATGCACTGGAGGGGAATTTGCCTCTGGCGAGTTGACGTACTCGCTTAAACAAAAACTGGTATAACTCTGTAAGAGATGAATAGACAAAACAAATCAAAAAGATTTCGGGCCGTGTAAATCGGGACTAAATCTACCATATATTCTCGTCACACCAACTCTTGGAATATACCCGCGCGAAAAGTAACAACACACACCCATCACTCTTGTCAAGAAAGTAGCACCGATTATGCAATTGAAGAATAAAAACCTCTCTCGACGAACTAAAGCCACATCTTAAGTATACTCGCAAGTCTCCCATCCTTATGTATAGTCTAAAACCATGGGCGGTGACAGATCGTTGATGTGACCTTTGGGGCGTGCGAGGAAATGATTTAATGATCGCTGCGCATAGGTAACGACGTCAGCCGATAAAGCAATAAATGCAATAAATTTGATCCCGAGTATGATAGATTACCAGGTTTGGCCATCCGAAACGAAGTTGTGAGAGTAACTTCGGCTGTCACCACACCGTCATTTCACACGTATTCACACACTCATCCAATCAGTTGTTGTTCAGGTGGCAACGAAGCAACATTCGTGGAAGCTGTGTGGTTTTTTTCGTATATCACCAACACAAACCGCTGTCATGACCCCGGTACGTCAGCCAATCAGCGGATTTCTTCAAATTCTCTGAGAGCCAGTTAACGGTCTGATGTTAGCCACAACTACGCATTCTATACATCGTAAATTGAATTAAGAACCAGCGGGGTTTCGTTGGTGAGGTTATGTCGAGATGGTGACAGCCTTGGAGAAGGGCTGGGACTCACATTGTATTACTATTTGATTAAATTAAGATAAATATTGTTTTTGTTAAGTCACCACTCAACAATCTATTAAACACCCATTCCAATGCAACTTTCAATCCGGGCATGCATGTGAAAATCAGTTCTGAGTCACTAATTCAGCAAAATATAAATTTCTTTAAAGCCAAGACAAATCACAGAAAAATATTATTTAACTAAATTCAGAAATTTTAACCATATCGACTTTAAATACTAGTTAATAGTAGCGCTATAGTTTCATTACATTTTTATCACTAACACTAATTCTACGCACGAAGACATACCTACACGAGTATTATTTATTAAAAAAAAAACAGAAAAAAACTTCATCATCAACAATCACATTCTACTTCCACTTGTTGATATTGCAAGTATGCATAGTCGTTCACATACATACATACATACATACACATGTACATATAATAAGGTATATGGTTATTCACATACATACATTGTGTGTTAATTATTCTAATCTCCGGTGAATAAATCGCTCGCCAGAGGCTTTTGAAATGAAGCGCACATTTCTTACAATTCAAAAAACGTGACTATTCAATTCAATATAAAGAAATAAAAGAGAATGTTTTTCCATTCCGCATGTTTTTTTACTTCAACCATTCGTATGTGTGTATGTAGATGCTCACGCAACACTGATAGAGCTGGCACCTATACTAGTGAATTTGAAACCACTGCGCGATCGCATTCCCCTCTCGACAGAACGGTCGGTCTAAGAAAAGACAAGCAAAATACAAATAGGCCTATGTGTAAACATATTTATTTATTTAATTTTAGACAAAAACACAAAAGTTCTCACTGACTATTGGCTTAGTGCTAATGTAAACCCATTTATTAATAAAATAACAAATAAAACGAGTTAAAACTAAAAAACAACTTGTTCAAAATAATAACAATTATATTAGCGAGTTAAGTGAGAGAAGAGAATTGATTTTTAGTAACGGTATGGAATTCGAGATCTCATTAAATTTGCGGAGACTGCGAGCACAATGCACTTGCATTGGAATCAAAATTCATTTTGAAAATGTTGAGGAAAAAAGGGGTAAGAGCTTCTTAAACTTCTCGCCGGAAGAAGAAAGTTAATGCGTTGCAAAGGAAATGCAAAATCAATGTAACCTTGAATTAAAATAAATGCAAAAAAAGAACGACAGAATCGACCATATGTATGTCTACTTGATTTCTACTATAGGGCACTTATGACCACAATGAGAAGATAATTGTTGGAAATTGTAAATTTAAAACAAACAAAAAAAACGATTTTGAGAACTGTTTCTCGAAGTGGCTAAAAAATTTGTTGAAATGAGGTCTGAAAATTCTAAAAACAAAGGAAATTAAAGTTATAAAATTGAAATTATTTTTAGACAACTAAGCCGACTTTTGCTAATTTCTTCGTGCAATGGTTTAATTTCATCATCATCTTTTGGCTCTACAGCTCTTTGTGAGCTTTGGCCTGCTGCACGTGGGACCTCCATGCGTCTCGAACGCTTGCGACTTTTTTCCAGTTCGTTATCCTAAGTTTCTCGATGTCATACTCTAGTTCGTCGGTCCAGCTTGTTCTCGGCCTTCCTCTTGCTCTAGTGTTGAACGCTCTGGCTTCTACGATTTTCTTCTGCGCCTTCGTACCGTCCATTCTTGTAATGTGACCCAGCCATCTTAAGCGCTGCGCTTTGATGAAACGTATAACTTTTTCGCCCTTTATCAGTTGATCTAGCTCGTCGTTCCATCTTATCCGCCACTCGCCGTGATCTTTGTTTACTCCGAAAATTCTTCTGAGTACTTTTCGTTCAAAGGCTTGCAGTTTTGTTTTATCTGCTTCAATTAGCGTCCACGATTCATGGTTTAATTTCAATGTTAATAAATCTACAAAATTGCGTGTCATCTGCATGATTTTTTTTATTTTTCTAATTATGCGTAAATTATGTTTATCTGAGTTTTATGTGGCTGGTTCTGAGAATTACTCTCCCAAATACCGCTTGCAAATAACTGCATTTTACTTCAGAATGTACATGTATTGCACACAAACATAAATACATGCATATGTATCTCCCGTATTTTTGATCGTTTCGAAGGGGAAGGTGTGATTTGTCCTTAGTCAAGTTTGTCCAACAGTATTTTGTGCAAAGAGTAAAATGTGTGCATATGTATGTGTGTACATATGTAATTTTATTGAATCGAGCGGACGCTAGGAGGCCGCTGGACTTGTTAATTGCGCAAAGTTATACATAAATTTCTTGACTATTAGCAATGCACTACGCTTAAAAATACTCGACCTTTCAGTTGTATATAAATTTTTTTACGCGAAAATAGAAATGTGAACACAATATTTTCCTTTGTACGTATGCAAATTTTATTCATTCATTTGTTTTCCGTATTTCTTGCATAATTTTGGTTCTAAACCGTTCAGATATTTGTTAGTGTTTGTCTTTCCTTTGCTTGTGATTTTGTTGTTTTTTTTTTTGCCCTTATTTTGCTTTATTTTCGCGAATCAAATTAAAGTGTCTCAGAGAGCACTGAGAATTATTAAACAAAGTCAGTGTTCGTCATTGTTAGCAAACCTTCAACCCGTTATGTTCTTGAACTCTTTCTGTAAATACTCTTATGAATATATGTATGTATTTATTTATACTCGTACATGCGTACATGCTTTTATGAGCACTATGAGCTCGTGCCTAACGTTGACCAATGACCGTGCGCATATGCCACCTCACCTCTCTTTGTTCTTGTTGAAAATTGTTAGTGGAGTTAATAACAGCTGGTTTTTTAATAAAATATTCATAGACACATTACTAAATAAGCTTCCTGCATATTCTAACTTAAACTGCCTGATGATGCTGGTTGTTGGTTATTTATTTGATATTTCCCTATCAAAGAGAAGAAAAAAAAAAACAAAATATGTATCTTTGCTACAGGTTTTTAATGTTTTTGTTTCAAGGAAAATAAAAAATAAAAAGAAACAAGTATAACTTGTTTACATATGTACATACATACATTCAGTTTCTTTAGCTAAGTTCAGTTTTGTTTGATTTGGATTTTGATTATTTAGTCGGTCGCTGGCAGTCGTAAATTTTGGTGCTTTTATTTAACGGGAATTATATTATTATTACTTAAGTAATAAGTGGTAGTTGTGTAAGTAGCTGTGTGCTAAATGATAAAATTATGGAAAAACTAATGGCTAGATAGTATGTAGTATATAAGTATATGTATGTATGTAACATACCTACATACATAGTATACAATATGAAGCAATTAAAAATGCACATTCGTCAAAGTGCCACTTTTTGTTTAATTATCGCATTGTGCATCCGGTGACCAGTGTTAATGCGAGTATACAGTAATTACAAAAAAAAAAAGAAAAATTAAAATAACTAACAACAATCGAGCATTCGCCAATAGTATATGTACGTATGTAACTATTTACAGCTATAGCTATGTACAGTCATGGGCAGAGCAATAGCACACAAGACTAACTTCGCCTCTAACTTCATTTTCTTCACTATAGAACATATGTATGTATATGGTAAATAACATTTTATTCTTTGCAAAAACCATCAATTTATTTATAACATAAAATTTAATTTCAAAAATCAAATGTTTGTCCGTCCGCTTATTCCTTTCTAATCATTATTGTTGCAATGCCACTATATCAGCTGGACACCGAAATAGCACACGCTGTAATGATATTGAAATTTTAATTAAAAAATTTGTAGAATCGCATCAGATTCATAAGTTACCTCAATATTTAGTTGATTGACCACAACTTTTTTTATTATAGTTGCATCACATCTTCGGGACATACAGTGGCACAGTAAAGTCTACATACCCCATTAAAGCGAGGTTTGGAGATTTCTGTGAGCATTGTAGCATTAGAATATATTCCAAACAAATCCAATCTAACAACAAACAATAAATTTTAACAAAAAAATTTTAATCCAAAAATATTTATTAACAAAAATAAATAAAATTCATTTTCCAAACACAGAAAAGTCTGCATACTTTGTAAAAAGAATGTGTTTCACTTAAAAGGAAATAAAAAGACAACCGAATTAATACTTGGTGGGTCCGCCACGACTTTCTACATTTAATCTATTTTGCATGGAATTTACCAATACTTTTGTGTAATTATTCGAAATTAAATTCCACTCTTCAAGTAAAGCATTTTTGAGGTCCTGTTTATTTTTAATTGTCCTTTTCCTAATGCGACGATCCAATTCATCCCATAAATTCTCTATGGGGTTCAAATCCGGTGACTGGGGTGGGGAATGAAGTTGATGGGGCACATTATATAGCAGCCATTCTTTGACAACACCAGCGGTATGTTTTGGGTCGTTATCTTGCTGAAAGTACCAACCCGCCGTAAGATCCAGTTTACTCGCGGATTGCTTCAAATTATCTTTGAGAATGTCCAAATATACCATGCGATCCATATTAATATCAATAAATGTTAAATTACCCACCTCAGCCGCTGACATGCAGCCGCAAACCATTATGGAGCCACCACCGTGCTTCACCGTAGGAAGCAAGTTTTTGGGCAATAATGCTTCATTATTTCGACGCCATACTTTTTGTTTGCCATCATAGCCAAACAAGTTGAACTTGCTTTCGTCACTAAATAAAACATTAGCCCAAAAATCTTCGTTGCATCAATATATTTCTTAGCAAATTCGACTCGTTTCTCCATATTTATTTTGCTGATGAATGGCTTCTTTCGAGGCACACGGTTGTGGATTCCATTGCTTCTCAATAAATGTCTCACCGTTTCTGGATGCACTGAAGCAATATCCTGATTTTTCAGGGTTTTTGCAATTTCTATTGCTGTTATTCTTGGATTTTCTTGCACGTCTAACAATATTTTTCGCTTAGCACGAGGAGTCAGTCTAGGTGGGCGACCACTTCTTGGTTTGTTTCCTACACTATTAGTGTGATTATATTTCCGAATAGATGTTTGGATGCTTGATTTTGGATGTCCGACCAGTTCTCCAATCTCTCTTAAAGATTTTTTTCCTTATAATATTTCACAATTAGCTCATGTACTTTAACACAGATTTCTTTACCCATTTTGGTTAAATTAACACAGCTACAATATTAATATCGAAGAACTAAACTTCTTTCTAACTAACGGTATCTAGTAAAGACGCCTGAAGTGATTGGTAGCACGTATGCAGACTTTTCTGTGTTTGGAAAATGAATTTTGTTTGTTTTTGTTAATGCCACTGTATGTATGTACTCTCCACTAAGCATCTGCTCACCGGTATCGAATTCCACTCGTTTTTGATTCCTTCCCATAATTCATCGGCATTTTTTGAAATTTTTTCCCCCTATCTCAACCTTTACATCATTCCAAAGGTTTTCTATACGATTAGGATCGGGGCTTTGAGCCGGCCAACTCAAAACTTCTACACGTTCTTTATTGAATCACTCTTTCACCACCTTTGATGAATGTTTAGAATCATTATCCTGCATGAATATCCAATTTACAGGCATATTTTCAAAAGCAAATGGCTCCATTGTACTTTTAAGTATATCTAAATAAATATGTTTGCCCATTTTGCCATTAATTCGCACCAATAGACCAACGCCATACCACGAAAACGCACCCTAAGCCATAGCACTTCCTCCATCATGCTTAACTGCTTTCTTAGTGTACCTTGAGTTGTACGCTTGGTTTTTTGGGCGATGAACGAACGATTTTCCATCAGGTCCGGACCTATTAATCTTAGTTTCATCGCTCCATAGTACTCTTTTCCAAAAATTTACATCTTTACTTTGATGCAGCTTTGCAAATGTCAACCGCGCTTTGATATTTTTTTTTTGTAAGAAATGGTTTCTTCCTGCTAGTTCTTCCATACAAATTGGCTTCATTCAAACGCCTTCTAACCAGTCTACTGGATACATCAAGGTTGTGCTATTCATTAATTTCCATCATTATGGCATTTGAGGACTTAAAAGGATCGGCCTTAAATTTCCGTACAATAATTTTATCTAATCTTGGCGTGGTTTTACGTGGTGGAGGCTTTCTTATTTTTTTTGTTTTGCAAAAAACTGTTGTCTGCTTGAATCAATTTAATAGCACTATGCACCATTTTTCTAGAACAATCTAGTAATTCGGCAATTTTCGATTTGTTGGTGTCATTTTCAGAAAGATTCCAAATAAGTTTTCTTTTATCACTTGCACAAAATACTTCAACTGATTGACTGATTAATATTTGATTTAAGAATGAATGCAGAAACAAAACTGAAAATGTGCTATTTCTTTGTCCAAGGTCAATGTGCAATATACCAACAAAAACGTGATTAAAAAAAGAGACAAACCGTGATATGACTAACAACACATGAACAAATAATTGATCTACGCCTATGTATAAAAACATTACAGTAATAAACATTTTAATATTAGAAGTGTGCTATTTCTCTGTCCATGGCTGTATGTATGAGGTTTGATGAAACTGGTTGCGTATTTATTCATTCGGTCACTATCGGATAGATTCTACGAAAAGTAATACGTGCAAGCATCCCACTCACTAACTCACTGATTGGGTGGTAGTAAGTGCGATCAGGTGCATTAGTTCTAGAATGTACTAATTATCTCATTGCATACATTTTTTTGTAGTTGTGAGTAATACAAAACTCTCTAATGAGTGCTGAATTAAGTAAATAGAGAGAGGTGTCGTGAGAGGCATTAGAAAGCGTAAAATTTAACATTACGTATAAATGACAAAATGCGTTTGGGGAATTCGCCACCCAAAAACACATTGGAACTAATTATAATCAGTTTGGATTCCAATTATTAGCCGAACGGGCGGGGAAATGCACCTTCTTCTTGTCTTTATATGTTTGTTCGTTGGTAAATACCAACTCTTACGCCTTATAAAGCCTTCCCATGACATCGCTACACACTCAATTTAGCTCTCATTTGCAATTCGTGCTCGAAAAATGCGCTCTCTCAGTAAGTTACATAATTAGCTATACAGACAAATTACCTCATCTGCAGGTATGTAATTCAGTGAGGATTACCATATGAATTCCGCACAAATCGTTTTCTCGCCTAACTTGTCTGGATATGAGAAATCAGCTGCAAAACCAACAATAAAACAAACACCATTTTATGTCAGGAACACAAGTGAGAGAATTACAACAATGATAGAAACAAGATTACGCATGTTTGAGGGAAGCTTTGAAAGAGAATAAGTTTGCAGTAAAATATTTTTATAGTATATGTGATGAGCTGTGAGAGAGAACTAGCAGGAACAAGTCCAAATAACGAACTTTTGTATACCAATAATTAAAAGTTGGGTTAGGTTAACAAAAACAACGAGAGAAAGAAAGATAATACATAGAAAGAAGAGTTGTTTGTAAACAAAAAACACAAACTTTTAAAATTACGTAAGCTCAACAACCAGGCATTGAAAAAAATTTGTATTTCGTACTGCTTAGTTCATTTGAATGAAAAAATACCCGAGTACAATTTATGAATTTTTAGTACATTTTTTCACGATTAATATTTAAGGGGTTAGGGGTAGTCAGAGGACCGAAAAAATAATGATTTTCAATTATTTTTTTTTTTGCTAGTCAATTGCTGTATTTTACAAAAATATAAACATAGCATTAATACATCATGTTTCGACTCGGCTTTAGCAAAATTTCAAAAAAAAAATAATAATAATAATAATAATTGTAAAAGTTATCGCTGTTTGTGTGGATCCTTTTTCCAGAAGTCCCTTGAGCTGATCATCACAAGTCCTTGGAGATTCATCTAAAATCAGTCGGACAAGAGAAATTAGTTTTATTAATAGATAATCTTGTGGCCAATCGAAGCTTTTTGTCAAAATTAACAATATGGCGCTCTCAGGAAATATTCTTAAGATTTTCGAGAAAAAACTGGTAATTAATTAGTAAAACAAATCGAAATTTTGAAAAAAAAAATCCTTCGTTCAGGCACGAGTTTTTTATGCTTTTCAAAAGTAATGCACATTTTATTGAAATCTACCAAGCGGATTTTAAGGTACAGTGATCAGCAGTTCAAAAAACATAGTTTTAAGAAAAACGCATTTAAAGATTTGCTTTCGATATCAATTTCTAAGAAAGCCATTGCAAGTAAATGAGATTTTTTTTTAACTGCAGTGAATATTTTCTTTTTTTTTTTACTGAAAACTGCTTTCATCAGCAAGAACTTTATCAATTGAAAGAATATGGCAATGCGTGTCAAATTTGCATTTGCATTGCAAAGTCAATTTTATAGGCGTGGATTTGACAGCCTAAGCTTACCTTTTGTTCCTCAACTTTTTCCAAAATTTTCCGAAAAGCAAAAAAAAATAACTTGGCAGCGATAAATGATGCCTTTCACTTACTCGCTTTGTGATCTGACGAGTTTTTTGGTCGTTATCAAGACACATAAATTCCCCCGCAAGTGGCGCATTTTTCAAAATTATTTATTATTTATTTATATATTCTACAGGTTAATGAATTAAGCCTAAACAATGTGATTTAAGCAGCAGCCACAAATGCCATCGGCTTATTAAAAAAAAAGAGGTTGCCTGTAAAGTCGGTTTACTGGAGATAGTTTAACGTGACAACGTCATAAGAAAATATTGATGGAATGGTTGCAATTTTCAAAACAAAATTTTAATTTTATTTGTTTGATAGATATTTTGTATGGATATAGAGGAGGAGGTAAATGGAATTGCAATGGAATAGGTCAAGTTACATTTACACAAACGTGAAAAATGCCGAACCATTTATCAAATTCATGAAAGATATCTTCAATTTCGATTGTGCATCAGACGTTAATAAGTCAACAACACTAAGAGGCACCATCATCGATTTGCCTTTTTCAAGACACTTTAAACTCGAAACACTCCCTTTCATTTCCTACTTTTTCTATCATCGTCCTAATCTCAACAGAGAAATGGTTCATTACCATGCACACAGGAAGAAGGCATATGCAAATACAAATATAGTATGTGAACTTATATACAAATACGCATATACATACATATGTATATATGTTCACTTAAGTAGGACAGAGCCAGATGTCGAACGTTGCCGAACGCGGGGGCCGATTGTGCCTCTTTGTCGTTCGTTCCGCGCTCTCGCTTGCAGTTCAAGCAAGGTAACGAAGCATGAGCAAGATAAGGACGCATTTTTTGGTGCGTGCAGCCGGCAACATCGAATTATAAGGCGTTATCACGTCAAAATTATACTTGCGTCGTTTATTAAATTTTTACTCGAGTCATTGTGCGCAATGACGGACGAAGAGATGGACAGACTAAATCGACCCCTCTCATCATCTATATTTATCTCGATCCTTTTATGCCTCTTACATACAAGCGTTATACAAAGTGGCACAAAATTTTTCACCCGATTTTGTTATTTAAAATTTTTTTAATAAATAAAAATTTACGCGATAGAGTGATTAATTTTGCGCTACCTTGATAAACAAGGCACCCTTGTACACAAGTGCGCGGGTGTAACAAGATGCCTTAAGAGACGAAATGCAACATCAAAGAGTATTTGTTCGTGTTGCATTAACTCATCATCATCATAGCATTTACAGCTCGGGGTGAGCCAATGCTTCCTTTACTATTTACTATTGCGCTCCATATGTACATACATATGTCTCGGTTCCTTGCATGGCTTCTTCGTGCGTGTATTCTGCGCAAGCCGTCTTCCACAGCATCTGCCCACCTTCTTGGTGGCCGTCCGTGAGAGTGAAAAGTCTCGCCTGCAAATTTGTTGTCATCCTTCGAAGTACGTGCGCTAGCCATCGAAGGTGTTGCGCCTCATGAGGCGTTTATAAATTCTTCGATCTCATTGTTTGTTTTATTCTGTAAGAACCATCAGGCTGTCGTATAGGACCAAAAATTATCCTCAAAATTTTACCCTCAAAGTGATAGGGATAATTTTTTATATGAGTAGTCAGAACACAAGATTTACATCCATACGTTACTATTGACCTGATAAGGGCTCTATGGATTTTTAGCTTACACGTGACTCAAATGACGCGGGTATGTTTTTAAGCAGTTTGAGATGTGCGTTTTAGCTTACATATGTACATATGTATGTATGTATATTTGCAGCTTGCAGTCTGTCGTTTAAGCAGATACGCGGATCTGCTGACTGCCTAAGTTTACTGTTAGCTACTAATAGTGTCGACTTTTTGAAATATGTGGGGCTTGACTTTAAGGTTTCGTAGCATTAACTGAAACAGTGAAAATAAAATGATGTTAACTAATAATAGAGAATTTGATGAGAACGAATTTGTAAACTAAATATGTATGCACGTACTGTCATCTTCTTAATTTTATTTGCATTTTCGCTGTTATAGTTAAATGAAATACAAATATACATACATATATACATATTTTGTATTTCTTTTTTGTCTCTATTGTAATATTCAATAAAAATATATTTACTATGTGAAAACTATTATAGCATTTATTTTTGTTTACGACTTTGTTTTAAAAATAGCCTGGGGTGTCTATTGTTTTATAGTAATTTTTAAAAAATACATTCCGTTTGCTGAAAGTACTTTTTTTGGAAGCACAAAAGTACGAAACGAAAAGTAAACTAATTTTATGGTACAACTCTGTCAACAATTCGATTGGCCAAATTTACTCACGCACACACACGCGCACAACCTTCTCTATTCTCTTAGCAGTGTGCGAATTACTGCCATCTGCTTGTTGTCGTATAGACCCCCCATCTCTGCCTTCTTTGGCTACTACTCAAGAATGATTGATTAAAAAAGTGCGACATTATGAGCAAACAAGAAAGAGAAAGGAGGGAGGGGTAGTACAATAAAATCGACCGCTACTAGCAATAAAATCGAAAAGTATTAATACAACAATAAAATGAACACAAATGCGCACTCATTACGCCAGCTCAATAGCTAATTCTGTCAAGTTCATTGTGAGAGGAATAGCGGTGCGCGGGTGTCACCCGACTTCTGTACTTTTGCCATTGTGTGTGTGGGATAGGTTTTTCATATCACTGATCCCTGCACTGCGATAAACCTGCAGCTCTTTCTTCACTCAACAAACGCCCAATAGCATTAGGTTTCTCCTGTTCCGGCAAGTTTGCACCTAAATTAAGTGAAGCAGAATTTCAAAAAAGGGTTTACTTTACATCTAATAGGAGGAAGAAAAAGAGGCCGACCAAGAGAGAGATGGCTTGATGACATCGAAGCAGACTTGGCAGTGATGAACGTTCGCAATTGAAAATATGTACATATGTCGAAAGATAGATAGTGAAAATTGTAGATTAAGCTATGGTCCGCCACTGAATGTGAAGCTAAAAAGAAGAAGAAGAATAAGAAGCAGTGGAGGAGTTGAAGTCCTCATAATACTCTTCACGTTTTTTCATAGTTTGCATTATGGATTTTTTGCCCAAAATGGAGTTAAATCAGCACTCGCAACTTCCTTTTTTCTATCTTTATAAAAAATACTCGTAGGCATCTGATTTAAATGGCTGTCATAGCAAAACCATTTTGAAGTAGTAACTTTCATGAAAAAAATTAAATGTATAAAAAATATGTATACTAAGTTGATACTTAAGTTTTGGTGAAAAGTGTACATACTCGTACTTTATAGTATCTAAATATTTTTTACGCAACAACCACGCATTTCGTCTTTTTTCACTGCATATATACATACGTACACATACATATGTACACTAAATGTATGTATATGACTATCTACATATACTTTATTACTAAAAAAATCACCGTAAACTAAAACGAGCAATAATAGAACGCATTTAGTGTTTGTAAACAAATCAGTGAAACGAGAAGTAGGCACACTTGAGCTCTCATATCCATTCTTATCGGTTACTGATTTCACACGGAACTTTCCTTTTGCACCAGTGTGCAAAGAAATGTCGCGTTTTCCGCCTGCTCATGCCCGCGTTCTCTTGCTTACCTTAGCACTCTCAGCGATTCGCGGCTACTTTAATGCATCGTTCGTAATAACATATCCAGCCGTGCATACATACAACCGCACACATACATGCCCTGTGAGCAAAACCTGTGCCAATGCAGCAAATTTGTGGTACTATTAGTAAAAAACTAAATTAGCTCGTTGGTAATTCGATTTTTATCAGTTTAAAAGCAAGTCAAATTTAATATACATTTTGTAATAAAAATTAGATAAATAGAGAATTGATGCTAGTATTTTGGCTCAGTTAGGATTAGCATTCAGTTTGTACGGGATTCGATGTGCGCTGTGGTCGTGAGACGTCAAATGATAAGAAGTTTTTTTCTAGTAGTGACCGTCACTCGGCAGACAAGAGAAGAAAAATCTGCGACTGAATTGCTTTCATGAAAACCAGCTTCCGCTCGAAGTGGTACACAAAATATACATATACACATACATAGGTTTTTCCATTAGCAGTAAAAAAATTTAGACGCACATCACAAATTGAAAAAAAAGCTTAACAAAGTACACGTGACACTCACATAATTTAGCCACTTAATTTTTTTACAATATTCTTCATGGATTTTTTTCGCTAACTTTTTATAAATATTTATTAGGAATAGTGCACTTTTAAATAGCACATATAATTTTATATATTAAAAAATATAAATTTGAAACAAATAAATGATAAAGATAAGTCTGAAAATCGCGTTGGTTTTTGACGATTTTTTCTGAATACGAGCTGAGAATTTTCTTCCATATAAAGAACATGTGCAGAGGTTTTTTTTTTATATGGAAGCAAAGGGTACAGCATCGTAAATAAAAAAGTGTGTACAGTAGGTTCTGTTTTTATGCGGTAGATACGTTCCGCAAGAAACAGCATAAAGAAAAAACAGCATAAAAAAGGCTACTAGTTCTATAGTAAAACTATAGATACGTTTCAAATGCTAAAACCGCATAAATCTGAAATAATCGCATAAAAAAGGGCACTAGTCCCATATTATTACTATAGATACGTTCCATAGACCGCATGAATCTGAAATAATTAAATAAAATCGCATAAACAAAATATTGTATCTTTGAAAATTATATCTTTATATATCTTCCATACTTGTAGGGTAGGCATTTCTGATGCAATCTGTGATGAGTTTTTGCTTAGCTGGTTTAGAATCTTGTTTATATGTACAATTCCCCATAGGTCGACATGCATTTTGTAATTTAAAAAAAAACCGCACTATTTCAAAACCGCATAAAAAAAAGCCGCATAAAAACAGAACCTACTGTATATCATAGTACATATAACAGAAGTGAAACTTCCAAGGCAGACAAGGAAGAGAGAGAGAATGAGAGAAAAAGAGAAAGAATATATATCTAAAAAAATTCACAATATTTGCAGAGAATACAAATAGACAAAATTTACAAAAAATAGAGAAGGGTTGACCGGTGGAGGTAAACGCCGGACACAAACCGTGGCAACAACGTGCACTACTCCGAGCGATTATCGCCCGCACAAACGCAGCGATTCCAGGACCGCAGCAACGGCACAAATTAGCGTAAGGCAATACCAATAAATCCGACACCGGAATGAATGGCACTTTATAGTACGCACAAGCACTAACCAGGAAACGGAAATAGGCACCAAAAAAAATTGTGACCAAAAAACGCCCCAAACAGTAGGTACCAAGGAAATATAACGCCAAAAAGTAGGCACCAAAAATATATTTCCTGCATGTTTGCCCCAAGAAACAAGCGCCAAAAAGTAGGTAGAGTAATTTCTTACTAGAAATTAGCAACCACAAGAAAAAACTCAGGAAAAATAGCCTCAAGTGGTATAGTTCTCTCTCTCCTTTTCCTCCACATTATATCTTTTTTCTCTCTCGCGGAACGAAAATGCCCAAAACGTTGCATGGCCTTGAAATTTTACTCTTCATTCTCGCTCGTCCATTGACGCTTAAGAAGTTCCACTTAAAAAACCAAACAGATTTCATTAAAGTAATGTGCGAATTTGCTTCTACTGTCGTTGAAACGAGCGCTAAAAGAAATGAAGCGGGAAAAACTAATACTACCACATCAATATTATATATGTACATAAAAACATTTTTTAGTTGCTGCTGACATTACTTTTTAGTTTTGATGTCATTTTTTTTTTTCTTATCTACGTTTTTATAAAATAAAAATTTGAAAAATTCACCAGAATTACCAGTCGGTGCTGTTGCATTTCCTTGTTGGGTAGTATACATATATGTATATAAGTACACACCAGTCCACAAACATGTGGTGGTATGCACATGTTCGTGCGCATATACTGAACGCTGAACGTTAGCGCTCATACGATACAAAAATCAGCTGACAGACATGGTGACTAGCAGGGAATGTTGTTATTGTTATCTATCGTTTACACTTTTGTTTTTTGTTTTTGATTCTACATTCGTTGTTTTTATACAATTTTATTATTTGTTTTGGTTGCGTTTTGTTACCTATACATATATGTATGTACGTATATTTGTTTTTCCTCTTTAACCGTTTGTTTTTTGTCAAATGAAGTGCAAATGAAGCGCGATTACTGTTCACACTGATCTACATACATACACACACATCTGTATATAGTGCACAATATGTACTTATAGAAAGTAGGCATTCACATTCGATGACGATGAGTAGACAAACACATGTCTAGGTTATTTCTTTTCTACACGCCTTTCAAGTATTATCACTTAATTATATCAAGGTCGCACACCTTTCGATCATTTCCAATGCATGCGAACCGGCTGAGGTACAAATAAATGCATACCGAATCATCTGGGAGAAGAGTTAGTTATTGATGGGTTTCTGTTATTGAGTAAATAATTAACTGTTATTATTACTTACTTGCTCAATAACATACATACAGTGGCTCACAGAAGTATTTTGCATAATAGCGCGTATGTACAAATTTAAGATTTTGTATGTACTAAGTATCCGAAAATAAAAATGTTAATACTTACACGCATTATTGAGCACTGTCTTAGCAATTGGGCTACACATCATTCACAAAAATTGTACCGTTAGGTGCATATAACAAAAAACGTGCGTAGCAATGAAAATGTGTGCTCACAAAAGTATTTTGCTTATTGTTTGTAGATACCGTTACTGGACGCAGTTCAGTTACTTTTTCTGTTTTCGCTGAAGTTGTGGCTACAAGTGTGTATTATAATCAGTTTTATTTGTAATTGAGTTCATTTCGTTTGTAATTGTGGTACTGTGCATATCGGAAATGCCAAAGGGTAAAGAACTAACTACAGCTGAAAAAAAAATTATTTTACATCTCCATAATGAAGGAAAATCTACGAAATATATTTGCAATATGTTTAGTTGATGCCGCCAAACGATAGAAAATGTAATAAAACGGTGTAAAGAACGCGGTAATTTAGAAAATTTAACCCGTTTTGGTCGACCAAAGTTGCTAACTGAGAGAGAAGAACGCCAAATATTGAAAGAAAATCGCAAAAACCCACATTTATCAGCCCCAAAAATCAATGACAAAATAAAAGCAACCTTTCAGATTGAAGTATCCGATGAGACAGTGCGCAGAGCCCTCAGAAGCAACAATATTCACGGTCGTACAGCAAGGAAAAAACCACTGATTTCACAAGTCAATAAAGCAAAGCGGCTTTTATTCGCCAACACCTATAAAACCAAAAGTTTTGAGTTTTGGAAAACCGTCATATTTAGTGATGAAAGCAAATACAACATTTTTGTTCCGGACGGACGTCGTATGGTATGGCGGAAGCCAAATGAAGAGCTGCGATTAAAAAATGTTAAATCCACTGTTAAGCACGGTGGAGGTTCCGTCATGGTGTGGGGTTGTATGCCGGCCCAAGGAGTCGGAAAGCTGGTGTTTATAGATGGAACGATGGATAAACATCTTTATTTGTCTATTCTCAAAGACAACTTACATTCCAGTGCAGAAAAAATGGGAATGTCGTCTAACCACTTTTTGTTTCAACACGACAACGACCCCAAGCATACAGCTCATGATGTCAAAATGTGGATACTTTTTAATACAAAACATTTGCCACCACCTCCCCAAAGTCCCGATATCAACCCCATAGAAAATCTGTGGGCCTATCTCGAAGAAAGACTGCGAGAACACAAAATTATCGTCAAAAAGTGACCTTAAAGATGTTTTACTCCAAGAATGGGGAAAAATACCTCTTGACTTTTGTCGCAAGTTAATAGAATCTATGCCAAGGCGCTTGGAAGCAGTTTCCAAAAATAATTGTTATCATACGAAATATTGAATTAATAGAAATTAGTATATTTGTACACCACCTAATCAAAAGCAAAATACTTTTGTGAGCAATGAATTCTATTTTATTTTACTTTTTTTACGTTTACATTGGAACATATTTTTCTTTTAAAGTTTTAATACATTGTTTATGTAGATATAAGGTTTATGTTTAAGAATTTATGAAATAATTAACAAATGAATTTAAAAAATATACAGGAATTGAAGCGTGAACTTATTTGTCTTCTCATGCAAAATACTTTTGTGAGTCACTGTATGTACAATATGCGTTACATATGTATTTATGTAAACGTGTAAAAAAAGTTGTCGTAATATATTAAAAATAAAAAAGTTACTGATTATTCTTTGATTATAAATATGCATACATATGAACGCATTTACATATATTTACAATGACGCATTTACATATACAGTGAGTCAATAAAGTTTAAGTACTCCTTGTTATTTCTTACAAACACTAAGAATTATCATAGTTATGTTAAAAAAAACTTCATGCAATATCTTTGTATCATTAAAAGAGTACATTGTTGCCATGAAAACCGGTTTTTTTGTTGTTCCCGTTATACATTTTAGATGCATACGTAAAATAACCCTCAATGAGCGCTAAAATTACGCAAAAAAAGTTTAAGTACAACACGCAAATATGTATTGTTGCGTTGTTGTTTTTGTAAAAATAACGGATTTAAATTTGTTTGGGTTTTAGCAAACAAGTGTAGAAATGCGTTTTGAAGCATTTTATTATTGATAATTTGTACATTTGTATACAGGCGCTAGTTCAAAGTGGACGAAATGGGAAAAGGTAAAGAAATATCGATGGAAATAAGAAAACTGATCATCAAATTGTATTTGGAAAAAAAATCATTGCGTGAAATTGGAAGAATTGTTGGAAAAACACATTCTAGCGTACAAAATATTATTAACTTTCACAACAGCAATGGAAATCTGCAAAAGAAACCACGTTCTGGTCGTCCAAAAAAAAATTCCGAACGGGAAGAGAGATATATTTTGAATGCCATCAAAGCTGATCCCAAAAAATCTGCTCCAAAAATACGTGATGAATTGCTACAAGGAACTGCAACAAGCGTCAATCCTCAGACCATTAGAAATGTACTTCATAAAGCTGGTTACAATGGAAGAGTTCCACGTAGAAAACCTCTAATATCACCTATTAATCACTTAGAAAAGCCAGATTCCTTTTGGGATAACGTATTATTTAGCGATGAATCTAAATATAATATTTATGGGCCGGATGGAGCGACAAAAATATGGAGAAAGCCTAATGAGGAGATGCAGATAAAAAATTTAATACCGACTGTCAAACACGGTGGCGGTAACATAATGATTTGGGGGTGTTTGGCGGCAGCTGGTGTGGGTAAAATGGTCTTTATCGAAACTACTATGGATAAGCATTCATATCTAAACATTTTACGCAGCAACCTTAAGCAAAGTGCAACGCAATTGGGGCTCGATGAAAATACATTTCTTTTTCAGCAGGATAACGACCCCGAGTACACGTCATATTTAGTTAAGGAATGGCTCCTTTACAACTGCAAACAACTGCATACTCCCCCACAATCACCGGACCTAAATCCCATTGAACATGTCTGGGATTTGTTAGAAAAAAGAATTCGGAAACATAATATAACCTCAAAGGGATCGCTTAAAAATGCGTTATCAGAGGAGTGGGGCAAAATCGCAGAAAATGACACTAAAAGGTTAGTGAGAAGCATACGTAGACGCTTACAAGCTGTTATCGATGCAGGTGGAGGACCAACAAAATATTAATTTATTCCACGTTTTTTGTTTTTGTTCTTTTTTTAATATTATTTATAAAGTGTACTTAAACTTTTTTTATGTGAAATCACGATAGTGCAAAGTTTTTTGATTATTATTTTTTAAAGCTAGTATGTAATGAATTGAAAAGAATGATTTTATGTTCCTTACTTTATTTACAATGTGCAATATACAAGCTCTAATAAATTTTTATGTAAATTGAATGAAACATATGAATTTTTTTATCTGACTGATGTGTGTACTTAAACTTTATCGACTCACTGTAATAATGACGGCAAAAATATACCTATAACATATAGTACATACTTACATATGTATGTATGTATCATACATGTATGATTTTGGAAAAAAATACTTTTTGAAAATGAGATTTTATACCTACGGACTGAGAAATTATACCTTAGTCCGTAGATATTAAACCAAAAATAAATTTGGAAATATTTAAAATGCATTATAACAAAAAAAATTTCAAAATATAATTTACATATGTACATATAAAGGATTTGAAAAATATTATAATAAAACATTTTTTATGAAGGGGTACAAAGTTAATTTTTTTTCATTTTGCTTTAAAATATTAGTTTGGGGAAAAGAAATTCAGTATTTTGCCGGTAGATGCCTGAAGTCAGCGATATCTCGTAAAGTATCGATCAAACAATTTAAAGTTTATGCTCATTGTCAAAGTGACATTTCACACTAAAAAAGTGATTCTGTTGTTTTTGTTGGTTCCATTCAATTGTGAGATAGAGGGTGCTAACAATGGAAGTCAACAAAGAGAAAATTCGGTACATTTTACAGTTTTTCTTTGATACAGGCGAAAATGCGGAAATGCAAGTTAGGCTGCTGAAATTGTGAATGGTGTTGATGGTGTCGATACTGTAACAGCTAATTACCTGCAATTTTGATTACGTCGATTCAGTTCAGGCTTTTTTGATGTTAAATGTGCACCTCGTCGTCGAAAATGTCGATAAAATCACAGAAATATTCGAAGTTGACCGACATGTTAGTAGTCGGTGCAACGCCCAGGAACTAAGGTTCAACCATAAAACCCTTTTAAACCATTTGCGCAAAGCTGGATTCAAAAAGAAGCTCGTTGTTTGAGTGCCACACCAATTAACATCAAAAAATCTGATGGATCGAACTTCCATCTGTGAAGCCAGTTAAGGAATGATTTCATTTCATTAGCCTTGGCCAAGCGGAATGAAATCGGCCCATTTCTTGAACGGATGGATGGTGACTGGGAATGAGAAATGCGTCCATATACGAGAATAGTGTGCGAAAACAATTGTAGTCAAAGCGTGATGAAGCAGCTCAAAGGGTGGTCAAACCAGCACTAAGGAAAGGAATCATTTGTTATGAGCTGCTTCCGTATGCTTCCAAACACTAAATTTAGATCTCTACTGTCAACAACGGCCAGAATCGGCCATCAGAAGAGGTGTTGTGTTCCATCAGAACAAAGCGAAATGAAATTGCTGATGAGCTTGCCAGGAAGGGGAATTGGCCTCAGAGACCTTCTACCCGGGTATTGGCATCCCTTTGACAGTTGTTAAAGGGAAACTGCACACATTATTTCACAGGCAAGCACAGAAAATGTGGAGCTCCATTTCTTCATGTGCTATTTCGAAAACCATTTGGCTTCAGTACAATATACGGATGGCTCAGAAAGTCCTTTGTACTCCTCGCCATTCAATTTCCAAACTCGTAGCTGTGTTTACCGGTCACTGTACGATTAACACACACGCGGAAAAGCTAGAGATACCATTTAATCCCCATTGCAGAAGCTGTGGGGACCTTTCAGAGAAGGAGACTGTTGAGCACTTCTCTATAAATGTCCGAGTTTGGCTGCTAGACGATTAAAATCACTGGGTGGTCCTTTCTTCGACAGCCTAGGGCAGTGCGCCAAGCTAAATCCCATCAATCCCCTAAGCGACTGTCACCTTCTTCTCCCACTGCAAAATGTCCTGAGCGATAGGAGCTTGGTATCAAGAGAAGATTGTAAAAATCGATTACTAGAGTTTTGCGTCAATAAGCACCAAAACTTCTACGTGAAAGGAATTATGAAGCTACTTAAGGGGTTAGGGGTAGTCAGAGGCCCGAAAAAATGATGATTTTCACGAATTTTTTTTTGCTACTTAATTAATTTATTTAACAAAAATAAAAACATAGCATAAAAACATCATGTTTTAACTTGACTTCACCAAAATTTCAAAAAAAAAATTAATAATTGCAAAAGTTATCGCTGTTTGTGTGAAGCCCGTTTCTCCAGAAGTCCCTTGCGGTGAACATCACAAGTCCTTGCAGATTCATCTAAAACCAATCGGATGAGAAAAATTATTTTTATTGATAGGTAATCTCGAGCCGGATCGAAGCTTTTTTTTTTTTTTAAATGAACAAAATGGCGGCCTCAGAAAATTTTTTCCAGATTTTAGAAAAAAAAACCAACAGTTAATTGTTAAAAAAAATCGAAATTTTTGAAAAAAAAAAATCCTTCGATCAGGCACAAGTTTTTTATGTTTTTCAAAAGCTGTATAAATTTTATTGAAATCTACGTAGCGGTTTTTAAGTTACAGTGTTCACCAGTTTGAAAAACATAGTTTTGAGAAAAACGCATTTAAAGTTTTGCTATCGGCTCCGGAGCGGCCGAGCGCCCTTTGTTAATTGTTGAATAACTTGAAAAGTATTTGTCGGATTCACTTCAAATTTTTACACAATATTTTTAAAACATTATACTTTAAGAAAATGCAAAAAAAAAATCGATTTTTTGAAAATTCTGACTACCCCTAACCCCTTAAAGAAAAAATAATTGGCGCGTACACTTCTGGAGCGCCTCCTCCTTTTGTGGTGCGCGTCTTGATGTCGTTGCGCAAATGGAAGGACCACCTATAGTTTTAAGCCGGTTCCGAACGGCAGATGGTTTTTTATGAGGCGCTTTATCATGGCAGAAAAACACTCGCAGGTTGGTCATTGCCTGCCGAGGCCCACTATCAAAAAAAACTTTTTCTTCATTTTGGTGTTTCACAGAGTTTCGAAGCTACGCCTTCTGAATGGTAGTCACGCACCAACACATTTGCCTACGGCGGACGCACCTGCCTTTAAAATGGCAACCAATTATACAATACAAGAAAACGATGCATATTTGGCCCAAATCGGACAATCCGAAATATCTTAAATGCAATTCTGAATTTTACGCAAAAATAATGGAGTTCTTTTTTCCCAAACTATACTCGTACACTCGGCGGTTTGCCACTATCAGTCGAGGAGCGACCGCTATTAGGAAATTCTTCTTCTCTTCGGACACTTCTGAATCTTCTAGTCACGCCCCAACCCATTCGTCGACGGCGGCCGAGGTATCATAATTTTGTATATTTTATTTTACCAAGCCGAGAACGAACAGTGAACGGCTCGGCTTTATGGTGTGGAGCGGCACTTACTCTGTCAGAAAGAGTATTGTTTTGGCCCCCTGGGTTCAGAATTTTGTCTCATTTATTCCCGAAATCATTTAACCAATATTGTTACTGCTACAACAACAACAATTCTTAAATGTGCTTACAGCTTTGATTGAAAAGTAATGAGCCTTCCCGCGCTGAGCGTCTGCCAAGCGATCAACCGAATCAGCTGTTGGGGAAAAATGATCGTTGGACCTTCCCCTTCCACTAGAAACCGGTCCCAGTTCGCTGGCAACAGCGATGTAGTCAACATCGCTCCGCGCATGAAAGCTGTTTTTAAAAAATGTGGTAGGATTTTGCAGTGGCGAAAATGCAGCGATCGTTGGAGCAACGTTACTCGATCAAATTTTGCCTAAAGCTAAACAAAACGAGTGCCGAAACCATTGGGCTACTCAGGAAGGCTTACGAGGACCAATCTCTGTCCAGTGCCCAGGTAAAACGGTGGCACAAGTCGTTCCAGGAAGGCAGGGAGAACGTCGAAGACGAGCAGCGACAATGCGCCGGCGCACACCGCCTTCCTCTGCACCTCTGATTTGGCCAAGATGGGGGTTCCGGTGCTTTCCCACCCTCCCTACAGCCCAGACTTGTCCCCTCCGGACTTCTTCTTGTTCCCGCGCCTGAAAAGAAAGCTGAAGGGGAGGCGTTTCGACTCCATCGAGGCGATCCAAAAAACTGTGACAGCCGAATTGAACGCGATTCCGGCGGATGAGTTTAAAAAATGTTTCCTGCAGTGGAAGGACCGCTACCAGCGGTGTATTGACGCTCAAGGGTCCTATTTTGAAGAATATTAGTTGTATAAGGTTTAATAAAACTGCTTAAAAAAATAAGGCTCATTACTTTTCAATCAAACCCTGTATATTACTTGAATAGGTAGACTCAGATACGACTCATTACCACATTTGCATTTGCTTTTCCTCAGAAATGTGCATACATTTTTTAAAAAACATGAGAATTATGCAGAATTGTCGGTTGGAATTATAAATAATAGCAGGCTTTGTATCAACCGTAAAGTTAGAACGGGGTTTTCTATACGGAAAAATACACGCTTCCGAAGTCCATTCCGTACTTACAAATTCAAATACGACTGATTTGTTTCAAACGCCTCTTAAATTAAATTTATATTCAATTAATCTTTATGATACATAAAATAATACTACAATTTTACCTATATTCATTTACTAATATTCCATTATTTCGGTCATTTTTCTTCATATTATAGGTTACGCCTTCGTCCCATTAGTATTTTCTTTTTGGCACTCTTCTTGTTTTGGATATACAAGACACGCTGCAACTTCCGCATCGTTCCACCGCCCGAATTGCAGGAAAAGTACGAACGTATAAAACGATTTCGAGAAGAAAACAAAGCCATGTTTACAGGAGTTGCCAGTGTGTCCTGTGTCATTCTGGGCATATCCGGATTCGTGTTAGGAGGGTTCGCATTGGTCTTCGCTCTTGTCATCACAGCGAGTGCATTTAAGTGGGAGCTGGTGCGAGAAAATGAAGGTGAGCAAATTTTGATTGATTATTAAATTTATTTTAAAATATTCTAATATTTTTTTTTTTCCATTTATTAAAATTCTTTAGATGATGAAGTAAACGCGACACAATCTGAAACAGACTACGACGAATTTGTTCCTGATGTGAACACTGAGAACCTCGCCTTATTGGAGGATGCAAGCGATTTAGACACTTCACAAGGAGAAGATTACAAAAATGATGATGATATACCTCAAGAACTTTTAATATCCGATTCCCTGCCAGAGTACAGTGAAAATTCAACAGATGACGATGATGATATGATACCAGTCATTAACATTAAAGAGTTGAATGCGGATCCCTTAGCGCAAGCACACAATGTGCATTACAAAAGGTGTCACTTCAAATCTGACTCATCGCGGTCAACCTCTTCGTCATCATCTGAGGAGGAGAGTTTGTCGAAAGGTTTGAAATTCCCCGATTACGCAAAAGTCGACGAAGTTGATCGAAGTAAGCGTGTAACGGACATAGCAAAAGCTCCGGCGGGAGGGAGTGATCTAGGGGCGGCTTTGGCGTTACAAGCAGCAACGACCCAGTCGCTACTAGAAAACAGCGGCAAACTTTTAGTTGGGCTAATGCAGTGGAGCGGCGCAAGCAATACCGCTAACGCCGCAGCGGCAGCCGCTGCCGCCGCCGCCACAGTAGCACAACAAGAATTGAGCTCGTCCGAAAGCGAGTTCGAGATTATAGAAAATGAATAAGGATGGCGCTAGAAACCGAGTTATTTGGATGTTATAAGTTACTTACATATAATTGATCCAAAGAAATTCAAAAATACCATTAAACAAACAAAGATGATAAATATCTAGAGTGGAGCACATTTCAGTGCACTTATTTCTGGGTGCACTTCTTTAAACCTTTGAATTTGAAAATATGCATAATCGTATTTTTGTTTCGGTTTTCGTTTAGTAGAATGTATTTAAAAAAAAAACTTCATTTCAATTGCTTGATGTTCATTGAAGACGCCTAGCGACGGGTCCATCGATATTCAGCGCTAGTTTTTTTATGAAACACCAATCGACTGCTCACACATATGCGTATAATTTTAGTAGATAGCGTTAATTAATTTTTTTTTTGTTTTTGTTTTTTTACAAATAATTCACTTTATTATATAATTTGTGCGCACGTCTGTGGTATAGGAAAATGTTACATGCCGACATCGTTTGTCGTCGGAGCGTTCGTTGATAATTCGTTTGTACTTACCCTGCATCGAAGTAATTAAATGCAATAGCGATCGTTTGAAAAAATCATCCGTTTGACGCCAAATTTTGCAGATATATTCTACCAGCTTAAGGAAATAGCTGAGATACATGTTTTGATATTCAAAAATGAGGATACGACGACGCTTAGAGCAAATGCATACGTACATATACAGACATACATACAAATTCAACTACCCACCCACTTACGAACCGGTTTACTTACACACACACAAAATTGATCTCAGTTTTAAGACAATACACACAAAGTCATAGGAAATTTACAGTAAACTTATTGAAGTGCTCTTTAAACTCTACGAATATATATAAGATATAATTCGGCTAATGCATTTAGCGATTTTATTTCACAGCAATGAAAAAATTTGATTTCGATGCAATGAAAAAATTTCATTTCGATGCAATGAGAAAATTCGATTTCGGTGCAATGAAAATATTTGATTTCGATGCAATGAAAAAATTTGATTTCGATGCAATGAGAAAATTTCATTTCGATGCAATGAAAAAATTTGATTTCGATGCAATGAGAAAATTTGATTCGATGCAATGAAAAAATTTGATTTAGATGCAATGAAAAAAAATTGATTTCGATGCAATGAAAAAATTTGATTTCGATGCAATGAGAAAATTTGATTTCGATGCAATGAAACAATAAAAACATTAAATTTCATAATAGGATTGAGTGAAGTCATCAATTCTGCGAATTTTCTGCAATACTACTTTTTTGACTCGCCCAACTTTTGCTTTAAACCCAGAAAATGTCTAATCTTTCGTATAAAAAAATTTATATTTTAATTAAATTGAATTCTAAAGCTTTAGCTGGAAAATTTGATTTCGATACAATGAAAAAATATAAAAACATTAAATTTCATAATAGGATTGAGTCAAGTCATCAATTCTGCGAATTTTCTGCAATACAACTTTTTTGACTCGCCCAACTTTTGTTTTAAAACCAGAAAATGTCTAATCTTTCGTATTAAAAAAATGTATATTTTAATTAAATTGGATTCTAAAGCTTTAGTTGGAAAATTTGATTTCTCTACAATTTGATTTCGATACAATGAAAAAATATAAAAACATTTAATTTCATAATTGGATTGAGTCAAGTCATCAATTCTACGGATTTTCTGCAATACTACTTTGTCTACAAATGTCTAATATTTCGTAAATTCATTTTAATTAATTAAATTAAATTCTAAAGCTTTAGCTAGAAAATTTTTATTCATTAAATTAAATTAAATTTTTCTAAAATTAAAAAAAAAAAAAAAATAAAGGCATTAAAGTTGATGATTGGATTAAGGTAGTAGTCCGGTGTAACGATCGAAATTTCGACGTTTTTTCATGAATCTTTTTTAAAAAGAAAATAAAATGCGATCGTTTTAGAGTTTTCACCTCTTTTTATTGGTGTTTTGAAGTATATAAAAAAAAATGTTTTAAAGTTAATTTTATATTAATTTGTTTAAAATTTTTGACGTCAAAGTGGAGTCCTTAAAAAAAAGATGAGTTGGTTCGGGGAAACACACAGCCTTCCAAAGTCATGTGAAATAAAAAATTCTAAAAGATTATTATTCTGTAGACTTTATTTTAGGTCCCGAACCTAAAATATACATAAAAAAAAAATGGCGGACTTGTGAAAAAGTTCTCAAAATCTA
Organism: Anastrepha obliqua; assembly: GCF_027943255.1. Lineage (NCBI taxonomy): Eukaryota > Metazoa > Arthropoda > Insecta > Diptera > Tephritidae > Anastrepha > Anastrepha obliqua. Next base: position 22,583,760 of record NC_072893.1, on the reverse strand, counting down.
ATTTTTTTTTTTCTTCCTAAATTGTTTAAATTAAATAGTTTATTATAAAAAAATTAAATGTTTTAAAGGTCCGGGATCTAGATATGTGTGTCTAGAATAACGGGTTAAATTTTTAGCCAAATCGGTTGAATAGTTTTGAGTCAGTGATTCCCCGAAATTTCGAAAACATGGTTTTGTGAAAAACGCGTTTAAAGTTTCGACACCAACTGCTGCTGGCGTGTCACACGCTTTCATACACACTACGGCGCGCTCTCTTATTTTAGCTATAACTTTAAAAATAATTAAAATTTCTGTCTGAAATGTTTATAGTATATTTTTAAAATGTTTTTCTCCCGAAAAATGTACAAAAAACAAAATCGATTTTTTGAACCCGTCACACCGGGCTGCTACCTTAAGTCAAGTCATAAATTCTGCGGATCTTCTACAATGCAACTTTTTTGACTCGCCCAACTTTTGCTTTGAAACCAGAAAATGTCTAATCTTTCGTAAAAAAAATATATATTTAAATTAAATTGGATTCTAAAGCTTTAGCTGAAAATTTTTTATTCATTAAATTAAAATAAATTTTTCGAAAATTCGGAAAAATATAAAAGCATTAAATTTAATGATTGAATTAAGTCAAGTCATAAATTCTGCGGATTTTCTACAATACAACTTTTTTGACTCGCCCAACTTTTGCTTTGAAACCAAAAAATGTTTAATCTTTCGTAAAAAAAATTATTAAAATATTTAAATTAAATTGGATTCTAAAGCTTTAGCTGTGAATTATTGAACATTAAATATTACTTTAAGCCCCCGTAATGCTTAACAATTCGAACGTGCTAAGTCGGGTTACATTTTTTGTTTTTCAAACTTTTTTTGTTTTATGTTTTTTTTTTCTTTATAAATTTGGTATGTTATCTGTACCTTATTTTAGATGCATAAAGCTGAGAAATTTTATTAATAATCAGAAAAACGCGAAATTTTATTTTTATAATTTTTCTAACGTGCTAACTCGGGTTAAATTCTTTTTCAAATTTTTTTTTTTTGTTTTGTTTTTTACAAATTTAGTAAATAATAAGAAAAGCGCGAAATTTTATTTTTAAAATTTTTCTAATGTATCAACTCGGGTTAAATTCTTTTGTCAAACTATTTTTTTTTTTTGTTTTTTTGTTTTTTATAAATTTATTATGCTATCTGTACCTAATTTATGATGCATAAAGCTTACAAATTCAATAAATAGTAAGAAAAAGGCGAAATTTATTTTTATAATTTTTCTAAAATTCGACTCAATACTATGATTCAATTGTATACCTACTTACATACATACATATATGTATATGTACATATATACCTAAATTACCATTTAAATTTTGCAATTTGCTTTTTAGAAATATATTTTTGTAATATACACCCAACAACAGCGCTGAAATGATGATACGCGCGCATCCTTGTAATTAAATAAATAAATAAAAAAAAATGGTGATGAGTAGACGTTGGTCGTCATGTAAGAAATACCACATACATTTAACTGATTTATTTTAATTTAATTTATCAAATGTAATTTTCAACTGGAGATTAATTAGTACTTGTAAATCAACTGCTCCGGAGTTGAATATTTAGCTCTAATTGTACAATCCATTTATCACTAAAAACAAAAACAAAAACAAAACAAGTTTAGTTATACACACTCGTATAAGCAACTCTGTAATTATAAAAAAATCGATGATTGCACGATTCTACCAAAAACCATAGGATTACATTTGATTTATTAAAAACTAAGAAACTACATTTAATTGGTAAATAATAAATAATAATAAATAAGTCTAAAATTAATGTGACATCGTAAATAATCAAAATTTAATGGATTAGTTTATAAAATTTTAGCATAAATATATATAAATATGTATTTTTTTTACGTTAAGCCTAATAAAATGATAATATAAGGCAAATGCTATTAATACACACACACATTACGTTTGTAGTTATTTAAAAATGAAATTTGTATAATAGAAAAATAGAATAATTCAATTACACCAAACATTGGATTTATTATGTAAAATTCTAAATTAGTGGTACTCATAAAAATGTTTAGGTTATGGTTGGTTTTTTTTTTTTTTTTTTTTTTTTTTTTGTTTTCTTGTTAAACTAACGTTGCTTAGTCCAACGCTCTGCATCTTCTGTTTCACTTCAAATATGTGAAAGAAGTGACACGTGAAGTGAGTTTAAAGTACGCCGAAATATTCACCACTGCTTAACTTTACTTTAAGGGGGAAACCGGTTTAGGAGGCCAAAATTTTGGTATTTTTCGAGAATTTTTTTAAACAATGAAGGAATAATCGGAAATTGTTTAGGTTTAGAGGATATTTTATTTATATCTTTAAGTACACTTTTAAATTTTTTTAAGCTATTTTCGCGGGAGATAGTGGCGTTAGAGCGTGCTGTCCATGGACGATCGCCATCCAAGTGTCTTGCTGGTGGGAATTCCTGAAGTTGCAATTTTTCTCTGAAATCAACAGTAATTTTTTTTTATTAACAACATATTTCCTAAGAATATGAATCTAATTGTGGTAAAAAAATATTGAAAATTGCATGCTTTTGAGGCGCTTGAACACAAAGTAGTTTTTTTATACCATATTTTTCATCTATTTTGCTTAAAAAACCGTTGTAGCATACGTATAATTTAGCATTATGTATGTATTACTTTTGTAGCAATGGCAACACTGTAAATAGAGATTAGCATTACATTCTACACGATGTTATGTAATCCACAAAAGCTTGAATTCTGCAAGAATGATTATTCTTTGCATCATGGGCGCCACCTCATTATTCTTTCCATCATGGAATTCTGTAAGCAAAATCTCTATGCCTGAAGGTATAAAACAGCGCTCTCGCGTGATCGTCGTTCACTTTGCGAAAGACGTCCACTCGAGAGGTAAATCAACTAACAACAGTATAGTAGAACAGTTTTCGCTCGGGTTATTGAAATGAAATAATTTTTTTTTTGACATTTTTTTTATTTATTTAAGGCGGATTTTAAAACAAAAACAGTGAGAAGCTACGCAAACTCACACAAATGTGCACTAAAATATTAAAAAAAAAACAAAAATGTCTACTTACTAATACTACCTTGCGTCATTTTATGAGTACCCTATAATATTTAAAACTAAATATAGAGGCATACGTAAGTTTGCAATTGTGCAAAAATACAAAAATTTAGCTGTTTCTTATTTTGTATCGTTTAAAAGGACGGAAAATAATTTGTGGCCAAACAAATGTTGTCAATTTAACAAAATAAAATTACGCGAAACAGAAGCGCTTAGTTGGGAAAACACCCAGTTGTTGTTGTGGGTGTAGCAGCATAAACATTACCGATGCATTTACGGGGAATGCCGCTGGAATGACAGACAGTCCTTGGCCGGATATGAATCCGGGTAGTTCCGCTAACATAGTAGAACCGACTGTCGTGGGAACAACGTATTCCAGTAATTTCGCTTCATGCAACCAGCTTTCGGGGTAATGTGGAAAGCATTTGTTATATTCAGTCTCACAATGGTACTACAAAATATTGCGAGAGTTCATCTGCATGATTGACTCTCTTACATGTTGACTTCGGGTTCTCGCTAAAGCTGCATATTTAATGCACTGGCTGCAGAAATCTGTATGTATTAAAATATTTTGTAGTCGAACAGGTACTTTCACGCGCCTTTTTGCAGCCGTCAATAGCACTGTCCAACTACATTTAAAAGGTATGTTCAAGAAGCAAATAATTTGTGACAATTTTTACAAATTAACAAGTTTTGATGTTCATATCACCAAAAAACTTACAAAGTAGGGGCAAGTGAGAGAGCAAAATGGCATTTCATTTTGAGGGGAGCTGCAAGTTTTTATTGTATACATTTGTACTTGTAGGAATTTGAAAGTGAGAAAAACAACTGACCGCAAAGTAAAAAAAAAAACAGGAATTCAAATTTGCGAATTGAGTCAAAGTTCTAAATTTAAATAAAAAATGTGGCTAAAAAGGAGAACGTAAGTAAATATATTTTAGACACAATTTATAAAGTTTATTTGAAGTCATACAGTGTCGGACAAAACATATTGAGCTCATTCATACTTCGATGTAATTATATTTTCCTAGCGTGAAATGTCATTTCGAATATAAATTTAATACCCAGAAATTAAGACGAACTATTTATTTCTTGAATGCATAAAAAACTTAACAAATAGTTTACTTCATAAAATTATAGCATAACCATTATTTTTTATAACTTCACTACATCTTTTTGGCATGGAAGCTATTAGAATGTTGATAACGTCGAGTGGAATATCCAACCAGGCTTGTTTGGCCGCTTCAAATAGCTTCATTTTGTTCTCATTTACTCCTTGCCTGTCTATCCTCCTATTGAGTATCCCCCAGAGGTTCTCTATTGGATTGAGTTCCGGAGATTGTTATACCCGGCGAACTCTTCTCATTCCGTCTGAGTATTTCAAGTTGAATTTTGATTGATGATGAAAAAATATAGTTCTCCATCGTTTCACTGACCAGTTAATGTGCTCCAGATTCAATGTGCTCCGAATTTCAACCGCTTTAGCCGATTTTTTGTGGAAATAAAAGGCTTTTTTGCTACTCTATAACTGTACATGCTCTGCGTTGTACAGTTCAGTTGCTAACCTTTAGGTTCAGCTCTTTAACTATACTTGCTGCCGACTTATCTGGATCTTTCTTCAATTCTATCAATATTTTCGAGTCTTCGTGCTGTGTAGTACCTTTAGTCATGTCAAAAAAAAAGTCGGACATCTGGCATTATTTCGATAGTTTGGCACTTTAAAACGGGGAATCGCACAATTAATTTGCTCTCGGTAGAACAGTGCAAAGAAAGAACCAAACGTAATAAATTAAAATAATACTTCAGTCGTGTTTTGTTGAATAAAAATCAATTTAATAAACATGGGCAGACAGCTCAATTGAAGTCAGAAATTTAATTAATAGTCATCATGAAAAGGGTAAAACCGTTAGAGAAATCACAGAAATAGTAAATAAACTCTGTTCCACTGTATACGACGTGATAAAACGTTTCGAAGAAAACGAAATCCGTGGAAAATAAGAAGAAATCGGGACGACCAAAACTGTTTTCGGATGCAGATGAACGATGGATGGTGCAAAGGAATAATTATAGTTGGAGAGTTGCACGAAAAAAACCTTTCATCAACGAGATTAACCGGCATAAGAGAATAAAATTAGCAAAGCGTCATGGATTTCGAGTTCTTAAAGCACATTTTATTTGCAGATGAAAGTAAGCTTAACATATTTAGGTCAGATGAACAATCATATGTGGAGAAGACCTAATGAAGAATTGCTGGAAAAAAACCTACGTCCGACCGTCCGACAGTTAAACATGGGGATAGGCCGGTAATGGCATGAGGTTGTATGCCCGCTGCTAGTACTGGAAATTTGTACCTCATTAACGGCAATATGGAGCACAAGCAATACCTAACAATTATAAAAGAAAATTCGATCCAAAGCGCTGAAAAGTTGGGAATTAAGTACAATTTCCAGTACTATCAAGACAACAATCTCAAACATAAGACACTTGATGTCCATCTGTGGCTTATATAAAACTGCGCTAAACTACTTGAAACACCTCCACAACCTCCAGACATTAATATAATTGAACATCTGTGGGCTCATTTGGAAAACCAACTGAAAAATCATGTTATTAGAAACAAGAAAGACCTAAAAGATGCGTTGAAAGAAGAGTGGGGGAAAATACATTCCTTGACATGCAAGACTCTACTCGAATCCACGCGAAAAAGACTGAAATCTGTGAGAAAAAATAAATGCTTGCCGACTACATATTAATTATATTGTTTTTTCTCAAATATTATTTGCCTTACTCTACTTTATATAAATGTCCGAGTTCTTTTTTGTCATGTATATATATTAGGCCGGGTCGATTTGTGGGGAGGCAAAAAAATTGCCCATTGCTCTGTGAAAATCATATTCTAGGGATCAAAATAAGAAACTTTGCCGAAGGAACCATACCTCTAAAACGAATTCTGATGTCCCCCAATTTGGGTCGAACTTTTTAGTTTCTTTTCTCATGTGAAGGCCAAAAATGGGGATATTTTGAAATGATTGTATGGGGAACCCCCCAGGGGAGTTGCAGGGGGTGTGCCACTAGCATGGGTGGATCGGCCGTCCAAAGTTAGTGGGAGTCGGTCATACATTTGGACTCGATTGGAGCACTCTAAATGGGTCAAATGGGGATTTTGGGGGACATCAGAATTCGCTTTAGAGGTATGGTTCCTTCGGCAAAGTTTCTTATTTTGATCCCTAGAATACGATTTTCACAGAGCAATGAGCGATTTTTAAATCGACCCGCCCTAATATATATATATATATATATAATATATATATATATATAAGGCGCGTACACCCTTATTGGATGTTTGGCCGAGCTCATCCTCCTATTTGTGGTGTGCGTCTTGATGTTGTTCCACAAATGGAGGGGCCTACAGTTCCGACTCCGAACGGCAGATATTTTTATGAGGAGCTTTTTCATGGCAGAAATACACTCGGAGGCTTGCCATTGCCTGCCGAGGGACGGTCGCTATTAGAAACATGTTTTTCTTAATTTGGTGTTTCACCGAGATTCGAACCAACGTTCTCTCTGTGAATTCCGAATGGTAGTCACGCACGAACCCATTCGGCTACGGCGGCCGAAAGACAACTACTTTTAAATGTTAGCCGCAACTGCGCCGTAATTCGGCCATCCTGTAAACATCAATTTTGAATGACTCGCTGGAGAACTTCGGTCGGTATCTCGTGAATAACTTAAGCAATATTTTTGTCTGAATCACATAAATCTGCTGATCGATCCAATTTATGGGCAACACTCGATTCGATTAGAGGTGACATGCCTTAATGCCATAGTCATAACCGTAACCCAGGCCCATGCATTTAAGGCGGTGTCACTAAACCAACAACACTGTTCTGTACGTTTGATTGCCAAAGCAAAGTATTGAGAAACTTGAAAACATGTAATGAATTCACCTTGTTTCATTCCGAGCTGACATGGACACGGCGAATAAAAAAAACAACTCAGCTGATTTACCAACACCACCTTTAATAGATTCGCCTTGACCGTAACCGTACAGACCAATTGACTTTTGGTTTTTCGGCCTAACCATAAGCAGCTGATTGTTGATTCGCTGCATTGTGGTATGCCAAAGCCATTATATTAATGAATAAATTACTAATTACCTAGTCACGGCTCATGATGTTATGTTTTCTTTAGTTTCTGCCTTTTGGATATGAACAAATAAATGCCAATTTATGTAAATATCAGTTGTTTATGATATGCCACCCATAGTACATAGATGACAGAAAAAATCATTGTGGTTAACAACACAGTTCAAGTTATTACGTTATGGTATGCCACCTCTAATTCAATCATAAATCTGGCAGTGCTTCAAATGCAACACTGACAAATATGTATGCAGTAGTTTTCTGTCAAACAAAACAGTTGATATTTATTTATATTTTTTATCAGTAATTTTAGAAATAGGTGGAATGGAGTTTTAGTATAAATTTGTTAGAGTCAAATTGTATTGTTTAAATTTTATTTTGGCAAATGAGAGAAATAACGCATCAAAGTTGGCACTCTTTCTGTCGTACTTGTCTCCAGGAATTGGCAGAAAAGTCATCGCTATCGGGTGAAAAGTATAGACTGCATGATAGTGAGGATCTCGAGAAGCTAGTAATAGCGCACAGTTCAATGGCATTAGCGGAAGATGTTGAATTACCCGAGTTCGTATGTGATGTCTGTTATGAGAAGTTGCAGTCTTTCTACGAATTTTCTTGTAAAATTAAGCAGTCAATTTGCATATTATCGGATATACTCAAAGACAGCGATGCCAATAAAGCCATCGAAGAGAATAATATGTTGGACAGTGGTCAGGTAAATGAAGAACACCTGGAAATTAGTGATAATGGCGGTTTGAGGACAGGAACTTACTCAAGTTCACATCCAACAAAAAGTCGGGACCAACTTCAAAACATCATCGAAAACACGGTAAAGGCAGGAATAGTTGTAAAAATGTTCCACAATTTTCTGTTAAAGCTTATAAAGCAGGTTAGATTTTAATATGCTTACTCTTCATTTACAGGTTGTAAAAGATTTAAACGATCCGCTTGATTCCTATAAGGACATGAAGAATGTCTATAATGAGGAAATCTTCTATGAAATTGGAATCGGACTGCAAAGCAATATAAGCAATATAAGCGGCACTAAATCAAATGCAAAAGATTGTACCATCATAACACCAGAGTCTTCAAAGCATGAAGATGCAATAGATGATTTAGAATTTTCTACAGATTGTGAAAATTATGAGGATAGATTAGCGAGTCTAGATATTTATACACAAACGCCAGCTTTGCAGGACAAAGAGGCTGCCACCGACTGTGATAGATTAATTGTAGAACGTACGAATAAATCACCAGGGACATCAGGAAAGGGAAAGAGTGGAAAATACAGATTAAAAAATAATAAAATTTCGCCACATAAAGAAACGAAAAAAACAACAAAAGCAGTTAAAATCGTGTCAAGAAAGAAAGCCACTAAACATGGTCAGAGCGATATTAGTGGTATAGCTAAATTTCAATGTGAACAATGTCCTCGCCGTTCAGTTACGTGGGAAAATTATGAGGCTCACTTACGCACCCATCAAGGTCTCAAACCATATCTGTGCAACGAATGTGGTCACAGCTTCAATAGAGCAGCCCATTTTCGTGCCCACGTACGTGAAGTTCATGCACCTGTGACGCTACAATTTATCTGTTCCTTCGAGGGTTGCAGCAAAGTTTTCAAACGAGAAGGCTCATACAAAATGCACTACCGCCTCAAACACTCACCGGCTTATGTTAATCGCGAACCTAAGAAATATATTTGTGAGGATTGTGGAAGCACATTCAAAAATGGAACGAAATTTAAAGAACATCGTTATAAACATGCACCCGTCGAGGAATATCCATTCAAATGTAACGAGTGTGGCAAACGATATCGTTCGAAACGTACTTATAAGGAACATCAGTTGCGACATTCGGGCATAAAAAATTTTGTTTGTCCACATTGTGGCATGAGAAAAACTACACAAAATGAATTGCGTTCACATATTAACTACCATACAAAAGAGAAACAATGGCCATGTTCAAAGTGTCCAAGTGTATTCAACAGTTCAGCGAACCTGGGTATGCATGACCGTATTGTGCACAAAGGCATACGACGTTTCGCGTGTAGCTATTGCAATCAAAGTTTCGGAAAGCAAGACACTTTAAAGCATCACGAAATGCGTCACACTGGCGAAAAACCTCACGGATGTGAGTTGTGCGGTAAACGATTTATTCAAGTGGTTGCGCTACGTGCACACATGAAGACTCATAATAAACAAACCTCACGAAAGTCCATTAAAATACCAGAAAGAGAAAAGCCTGAAATACTTGCGCAAAGCGTTCTGCGATACGAAGCAGAAGGCATTGTGGTAAAAATAGATTAAAATATGTTGTTGTTATGGAAACTATAATTGTGTTTCTACAATTTTTTGTACAAATAAATTAAACATTTGTATTTGAACGACCTATTGTTGCCTGCCTCGGTCAGCTGAAAGGAAGTTTTGTTTTGGTAAATGGTCATACATTTTTTGCTAGCAGTGGGTGCAAGGCAAGGCGCATTTATTAAAAGTGATGGCACTAGACCAAAAACAATGTTTTGTACGTTTGATTGTTCCGGCAAAATATTGGAAAGGTAGAAAACAAAAAATTAATTCGCTTTGTTTATTCTGTGCTGACAGCCACATGGACACAGCCAAATAAAAAAAAAACAAATCAGCTGATTTACCAACACCATCTTTAAGACATTCGCCTTGGTGCAAGGCGAATTTATTATAAATCCACCTTAAGTTAGTGATGCCAACAATAGGTATATTTGCCTTAGTAGTACTTTCCAATAAGAAATTTGCTAAAAGAACAAAAATATAAAGTTTTCAAAAAGTACGCTTTTCATGTATCAGGCGTTATTTAAGAGCTAGAGAACTTAATGATATTACAAAACAGAAATATTCTTAGAATGAATTATTTTTATTATAATTTGATTGATCAATTTTCGGCATTTATTTCTTGAATATGATATCCGGTATATGTCCGCCGCAGCTACGAGTTACATGGTCCATTCGATCAGTCCAAATTTTTCCAACAAATCGGGCCACATGGCGTCAATGGTGACTTTAATATTTCAATAATTCGAGTGTTAAGTGAGTTGTATAGCAAGTTGGGTTTTACTTATATGTGTTTGCTGTCACCTGTAATAAATTCGCCTTGGTACGTACCGTGCGCTCAAGTTGCCATCGCTGATAAATAAGAACGTTGCCTGGTACTATTGTGGCAACACTGTTCTGCTGTTAAATATGACAACAACGCCAACATTCAGTCAAAATCGATTATCTTGAGAGAAAATTTATAATTCTGCCAGGAGTAAATTGAAAATAACAATTGTGCAACGGTTTAATTGAAAAAAAAAAACCATGAATCAATTATCACGGAATAATATGCAAGAATTTTGTCGAACCTGCCTCAGAAGTTTGCAAAAACGTCGCCGGCAAGAGAGGGAAACGACGCCCACTAATTTGGAATTGCTGACGACCTTCGGAAATGATTCTGATTCGATAAATAGTTATAATCTAAGCCTTTTGCCCCAATTGCGAAAACTATTCGTATTATTTACCTCATTGGATATCGCTGAGGAAGGTGATGAAGATGCTTATCCGCGAAGCCTCTGTCAGCTGTGCTATGACAAGATGATCGACTTTCAAGAGTTTCGCCAGTTAGCGATTAATTCAGCGGAAGTCTTGTACAAAATTGTAAACAGTTTAGATGATGATACGATAAAATCAACTGAGGAAACTGCCAACCTACAGCCGAATGAAAATCATGCAATAGCATGCAAAACAGAACTTTTAGAAAGTGGTTACCAAAATAGGGACGATGACGACGACCAGCTGGTAAGAAGCACAAAAAAACTGTAAAGTAAACTTTTTTTAACATTATATTATTGTCAACATTTTTTTGTTCCCTGCTTTTCCGCTTCAGCTTTTACCCGAACTTGCAGATTTGATGGAAACATCAATAAAAACAGAGCCGTCTATTGAAATTAATAGATCTAATATCCCTTCTTCTGAAATAATACTGCCGAACATTGATATTTCGAAAAATCCTTTCACTGCGGTTGTTAAGAACGAAATTGAATCGGAGTGTGAGGAGGAAGAAAACAATTCAATCAGTGATGATGCCGATGACGAGGAACACACGTTAAGAAATGAGACCAACACGTCCAGGAGATTGCGTAAAAATGTATCATCTACTCTCGGAGTTAGACAACGGTTTTATGGCCAGCCACGAAAACGTGACCGCAGCAAGAAGGCACTGAAGTGTCCTCGCTGTGATAAACAGGTGTACAAGCAGGTTTACTTGGATGCGCACATTCGCGCTATACATGAAGGCTATGAAAAACCATTTCTTTGTACGCAATGTGAAAAAGCATTTACACGCTACGGTCAATTACATACGCACATTGAGTCGCAACATTTATCAGAAGACAACTTTTCGTGTGACTTTAATGGTTGCGATGCTGTTTTTAAATCGAAAAATACGTGGGAGACACATAGACAAGTGGTACACACGAGTAAGTTTATAGTTTACTAATTTGCCTCATTATATTAATATTAGCTTCCCTATAATTAAGCCCTATTTCGTTGTGGCCTCCAAGAAATGTTAGAGTTTCATAATACACAGCTCAGTAACGAAATTGGAACGGATCACATTTGTCATCAGTGCTTCAAGAAGTATAGTTCCAAACGCGCTCTCACTGAGCATCTGAAACGACATGCCCAAATCAAGGATCACGTTTGCAAGGTGTGTGGTGCAGCCAAGGTGACGCGTACAGAGCTGCTAACACATATGCGCACACACAAACCCAATTTAGAAAAGTTCAAGTGCAGCATTTGCCCACAAGAATTTAATCATAAAAACGCTATATCCAGACATGTGCGAGTGGTGCACGAAGGTCAACGTCGTTTTCCTTGCAGCTATTGTCCAAAGCGTTTTGGGACCCGCAATTCGCAAGTCTGTCACGAACGTTTGCACACTGGTGAACGTCCTTTCAATTGTAAGCTATGCAACAAACGTTATGCACAGGTGGAAGGACTAAAATCACATATGAAAAGTCATGATAAGAATTTGCGTAAATATGTATGCTCATTTTGTTCGCAACGATTCATCACAAGGAAAAATCTGATAGATCACGAAAAGCGTCATCGAAGTGATAAACCGCATATATGTAATGCTTGTAGTCGAGGCTTTTTTTCGAAGGAAGATCTTCGCGTGCACAAACGGGCACATACCGATGAAGAACTACGTGAGAAGACCGAGCGGCGGAGGCGTTATGAGACGTTTCAAGAAGTTGGTGATAGTCTTGGAGAGCAGGCGACGGAATCAGCTGGTGAAGGAATTTTAGGCTATAGCAGTTCGCAGAGCAGTAACTGAAGGAGTGGATTATTTTTCATAAACATGAAGACTTTATGGAATAACTCAGCAAATTTATACGCATGTATCAATCAGTACATAGATATAGATGTGCTATATAATGCCATAAATAATTTTAGTTTTAAATATGCAGTTTGCAAAGATATATGAATTGAATCTACACAGAAAATGTACCTCAGAAAAGCTTCAGGCGAGCAAAGGGAGAAACGAGATTGTTAGTATTCTTGCTTTGTTCATTCTTGAAGATCTCATAAAATTTATTCTTGAAATTTCAATACACTTTAGCATTACTTTCAGCTAAAACTGTTTTTGTGACAACCTTTTTTTAATAAAATTGAGCCAAAAATTAAGAATCTCGGAACTGTCATTTACGACTTAACCAGTTCTTTCATATGAGCACAGAAAGGCTTATCTGCCTATTTGAGTGCGGCATATTATTATTATGTTGGGGGGGCAAAAGAAGTCTGTTATTTTTCCGGTACATGACTGTAATGATCAATATCACGTAAAGATTATCTATGTCGCAAAGTACCGATTAAACATTTTAAAGTTTATGTGCGTTGCCAAAGTGACATATCACCATAGATAATATATCACGCTAAAAAATTTGAGTTGCAGGGTGTTAACAATGGAAGTCAACAAAGAAAAAACTCGGTATATCTTAATAAAAAAATGGCAAAACTTTCCTTTACTACCACGATATATTTGAATGGGGGGCGGAGAAGAGTGGGCGTGGCACCACCCACCACGCCCATTAGAAAGAGCAAGGTCACACCATTATAACTGTGAAAGTCCCAACCTCCTAGGGTCCCTATAGAACCCCCAGGAGAAGTTTAAAAATTAGGTTTTTTTCGACCACATTTGCAGTTTGTACTGAAATACAGTTGAAGAGAAGAGAATACAGCAGTCGACAACCCAGCAAGCATTTAACTTAGGTTTTATAATTCATAGCACTTATGAAAATGTTGTTTTATCGTAAAAGTTATGAGTGCCGATGGCGAAAATTTAGGCGATTTTTATTCCAAATTTTCAGCTTTTGTAAAAATATTTGTTTTTGTAATATATATGTATATTTGAAAGCAAAAAAGCGCCGCAGGCGAAAATTTGGACTAAAAATCGCGCGATTTTTATTCCAAATTTTCAGTATTTGTAAAAATATTTGTTTTTGTATATGTATGTATATTTGTAAGCAAAAAAGCGCCGCAGGCGAAAATTTGGACTAAAAATCGCGCGATAATAATATAAGAGTTATTCTCATTTCGCTTTGTTCTTCTCTCTCTCATCGTTTGTTTGACAGTTCGCTCCTCACATTTATTCTGCACGGCATTACAAACGTTCAGAAGAACATTTGTAATAATAAAATTCTAATAGAATTTGTAGTATTATTTAGTGAAAATAGCTTTAAATCAAATCTTCAATTAATAAAGAGTGTTTATAAGTGAATTCGTTACTTTTCTGTGTTTGTATTTAAGTGAAATAAGCGTCTGTAATAGGGCATTTTTTAAAGCTTATGCAAAAAAGATGCATTTTTAACGTTAAATATTGCTATTAAATCTTAATTTTAATTTATAAAAAGTAATATAAATCAAAAGGCTGATATAGTGACTACATTTGCGTGTTATAATATTTAACTTCGGTCCACGCACTTAGACATTATAAGCAAATATATCGTGGTAGAAAAGGAAAGCACAGCCAAAAAAATAAATTGAAAAAAATTTACTTCAAAATTTTAAAGTTTGTGTGTAATTTTCAAATTTCTCAAAAATCGCGTTGATTTTTGAAATTTGTTTCTTGCATACGACGCTGAGATTCTTTCTATTTACGGTCGCCCATCGGCAGGCTTGCGATTAGTGGAGCTCATATCACACACTACAGCTACGACCGGATAGCTTGCATTTCGAAGTGCCAAAATTATAGAAAACAAAATGTCTTTGGTCATTTGACAATCAAAATTATAATATACGGGCTGCTTCCACAACTTTCGCAAGCCACGTGCCATCACTACTTGAACGTAGTTTGCGGGCTTTCGGACGTGGTCTCCTGCCTGCTCATATTCATATGATTCGACGACTTTCATTTCATCGAAAGCGAGAACACAAATCTTGTCATCATCACTAAGTTCAGACAATTGTTTCATGGAATCAATTGAAGCAGTTAGGAGACCCTCGCTTATATCAATTTTGCGATACCAGCGCTGTAGTGTAGTCTCGTGAGGAAGCGGAAATCTCTTGTCATACAAATGGTTGTATGCCGAGGTTCCGCTGCGTGCAAGCATATGGCGCTTGATATGTCTTGCCATAACCACACCAGCTTTCGATCTATAATAAATAGATTAGTATAAAATGTTTTTTGGAAATTAAAAATGAGACATACCGGGGAAAACTATTTTCCGAATTTGGCCTGCGGTAAAAATTCTTTTAAAATTATTCACTACTGCATTCGCTTCCTCCAATTGGATTCTTAAGTCCTTCGTCTCTGCTTTCAATCGCCGCATTTCCTTTTTGCGCTCGGAAATTTCTAACCTCATTGAGGAACCCACTGCAAAACTAGAAGCACGTTTGAAAATTGTTATGTTTGAAATTGTCAACGAATAAATGCTGCTTTCGTTCACTTACTCCGTTTGAGTTTCATTATCCTTGACCGACACTTTACTTACGGGTAAAGAAATAGGCAACCTAATTATACTAATTAATATATAATATAAGATTACGTTATAAAATTAATTAAATCATTATTTTATACATACTTATATGGCGTATCAAAATTTTGTTCAACGTTAGGTATTTCTTCTACCATCGCGAAATCGGAACTGCATTTCAATCATTTATTTATATTTTTTTCTTTTTTCAACATATACACTTACTGTGTTTTCATCAAAATACCGGAATCAGGTATTTGCCACTTCAAACTAGTCCTATTCAAATCATTAAAGTTGAACTTCTTATGAACTAAAAGATCACCACTTACCCTAATTGTTCAAAATCTTCCACTGGAATCGGTGGCATGTAATTTGACGTACTTGCGCGAAGGGGTGCAGGCTTGGGAATGGCTTTTGGCAACAATCGTACGGTTTGTCCCGTGTGGGCAATATCCGCCTAGGCAAAATGGTTTACACACATTACGTCTTTCCATCGTAGATCCATTCGACACGAATTGATCCATAGTTGCCGTTTTCCTTCTTCAGCGGGAACTGCAAAAAAAGGTCCTTTGCCCTTTTTAACTACTTTTGCACATACTTTACATTTTTTCATTTTGGTATATATTATTTTAATACTGATTTCAATTCAAATTTAAAAATTTCAACGTACAATCACAAATGTAAGCATACAAATGTATACATACCAATACAAACAAAGCATTTGTTCATTTTGACGTCAGCCATATCTACGGCGAAAAATTCAGCTGGGTGAATGCTGTCACCTACAATAAATCCACCTTGGCTCTGAGTGTCGCAAAGTACCGATTAAACATTGAGTATTTCTGCCATGAAAAAACTCATAAAAAGCATCTGCATTTGGAGGCGCATAAAACTGCGTGTAAAATTGTAAAATAAAAATTGTCGGTTTATTATGCAAAAATATAACTAGATAAATTTGCCTCGAACATACATACATATGTAACCAAAAGAAATGAAACCTAAGAGGAAAAGCCAAGGCGGAGTCATTAAAGTTGGTGGCACTAGACCAACAACAATGTTTCGATTGTCAAAGCAAAGTATTGGCAAAGTAAAAAACAAAGAATGAATTCGCTTTATTTCATTTTGTGCTGACAGCTATATGGTCACTGAACGAAAAAAAAAAATCAGCTGATTTACCTTCGCCTACCTTCAGTAGATTCGCCTTGGGAAAAGCTATAACGAAATATTTTGAGAAAAGCGAAGTGGTTTTGAGTTTTTCTCTTCATTTTTGATATCATATCCGAGTAGCTAACTGCCAAACTTAAGCCAAAAATCTTCTATTCTGCCATTCTGGAGTTAAAATATTTCTCTCTAATTAAATGATATGCGAGTTGTATTTTACACTGATTTCATTTGTCTCTTTCTCAGTAACTATCGCCAGGCTTATAAATAAATGAATAAATGGTGCGTACACTTCTGTTGGTTGTTTGATGTTGTTCCACAAATGCAGGGACCTACAGTTTTAAGTCGTCTCCGAACGGCAGATATTTTTTATGAGGCAGTTTTTCATGGCATCGTTAAGCTTAGCAAACAAATAGTTGATTTGGTGCATGCTGTTAGGGCTCATCTTAGCTACATAAATAAATACGCACAAAAATACAATAAATGCATTTACAAACACACACCACAAAAAAACTCCTCTCTTCTTTAAACAGCCGGATTCAAACAAAGCGCGTTCATTGAATGTGGTGGCACTAGACCAACACCATTATTTTGTACGTTTGATTGTCTCGACAAGGTATTGGCGAAGTAGAAAACAAAAAATTAATTCACCTTGTTTTATTCTGGGTTGACAGCCACATGGACACAGCGAAATAAAACAAACAAATCAGCTGATTTACCAACACCACCTTTAATGATTCGCCTTGGATTCAACTATAAGTTAAACAGGTACAACTTTCAAGTGAGTTTCTATTAAACCGAATTTATAACCAAGTGCAAATTTTTTCTTTTCCATGTGATTCATGATTCATATCCAATGAAATATTTTTAGAAGCGCCAAAAGCTTGTTTGTTTGTTTCGAAATACCCCTATATTTATATGAACTATTTGTAACTGTACCTTAAATTCAATTAGTAAAAAACAAAATACTCGCAAAAAGCCTATTGTGAACTGGCAGTAATAAGTGAAGAAGCATTGAGTAAACGTCAGTCTGATTTGCCGAAATTTCTTTTTTATAAATTGGTTAAATTAAAAAGGACGTAAAACTTTGTATTTAAAGCAATTCATACAAATTTAAAAAGTGTTTTCTTTTAATTTTAAGAAATCATAAGTAGTGTGAAAGCTTTTCCTTTAACAAGTGTGATGAACCCCTGTGCTGTACCAACGCAACGCCCAGACGTGGATGGCGACGAACGCTGGATTTGGTATGAAAATTAGCTCCCGATCTAATTGACACGCTCTACAAGCGCGTTGAATATCTCTCAGTTGCTAATCTTCTTTTTTTTTTGTTTCGTTTAATGTTTTGTAGCATTCATCGTCGCTTCATATCCGAATGTCGTGAGAAAGATCCTGACGTCATATTTCTAGGGGATTGTGTGTTAGAAACACTGCAGGATACCGAGACATGGAATCAATATTTTGCACCAATGCATTGCCTTAACTTTAGTATACGCGGCGATCGAACGGAAAATGTGTTGTGGCGCGTAGAAAATGGGGAACTGGACAATGTTAAACCCAAGGTAAGATCCTACACAAATCACAGGCCATTTTTTATATACCACTCACTTAATATAGGCTATTTCCCACTGGAATGGAAAACAACAAAAATAAAATGCATTCCGAAAACAAACACTGACCTTAGTTCTCTTGTTAATTACCGCCCAATATCTCTTCTTTCAAATATTAGTAAATTATTGGAAGATTTTTTGCTTGAAAAAATAAAACAACATATTGAAGAGAGACGTGTCTTAAGAGACTATCAATTTGGGTTCCGGCCATATCATTCAACATACCACGCACTAACTTTAATCTCTGATTTTATTTGTAGTAATTTAAATTGACGACAGGCGACGATATTAGTCAGTCTAGATTTGGAAAAAGCATTCGATACTGCTTGGGTAGAAGGAATCTTATTTAAAATGTACAGGAAGTTCAACTTCGAAAAAAATCTTTGCATAGTGTTGTATAGTTATTTAAAAGAGCGATCATTTTATGTTAATGAAGGTATATTTAATTCTTTGACAAGAGACGTTAGCTCAGGTGTGCCACAAGGTTTTTTGTTGGGGCCAATTCTCTATAACATCTTCTTAGCTGATTTCCCTGACCCACCATTAAGTTCCGAAATTAATAATTGCGATATTAAAGTGTTCATATACGCAGATGATATAATTATATTGGGATCTCACCGACGCATAACCAAAGCTAATGAAGCCGTTAACTCATACCTAAATGAATTAAATACATACTTTCACAAATGGAAGCTAAAACTAAACTTCAATAAAAGCGAAACAACTATTGTTAAAGGAATACGTAAAAACTTATATCCAAATGCTCGTAAATATGAGCCTCAAATTAAAATAAATGGATTCAACATAAAATACAAAGAACAAATCAAATACTTGGGCATAATTTTGGATAGCAAATTCACCTTTGTAAGACATATAGATTTCATTTTGACAAAAGCAAAAAAATGTTCTTTAGCTATTGTAATTTATTAAGAAGGCAGGGTGGACTATCGAACTGTATTAAAATAAATATTTACAAACAAATAATTATAATTAGCCCAATCATATCTTATGCTCATCCGATATGGTTCAACATTTCGTCGAGCCAAATGGAGAGACTCAAACAATTTGAACGATATGTTTTAAGAATTTGTAGTAGTCTTAACCGCCAACCTTACAGAAGTGGTACTTTTCGGAAAAGAGTTTCTAATAAAAGTTTATATCAAAAATGTAAAATATCACGCATAGACTTTTTCTTAATGAAATCGTCAGTAAGATTTGTTGATAAACTGACATTCATAGAAAATGAACTGATAAACAAATATCTGTCAAAGGCAAGGGAAATATCATTACCTCTAACAGAAAAACATTTATCACCAATATATTTAAAAATACTAAAAAATAATAATATGTTACATAAAAATAGTAAAGCAATATATTATCATAGGCGATACAATACTTACAACTTCAACGATGAAAATTTAGTTTACAACATTGATCAATTTATAGCCAAATAAATTATAGAAGTTTAATATACGTTATCTCCTTTTTAAGCCCTTTTTGGGAGAATATAAATAACTTTTAAAATTATGCCAAAGACATTCCAAATAATAATGATAACCTATTGTATAATCAAAAGAAAAATAAGTTTTAAACTCCTAGATAAATACAAATGTATGTTAGGATAATGCTAAATAATCTAATTGTATCATAACTTTGTAAACTCCTATGTTAAAATGATTTTGGGCAATGAAATGAAACCAATTTGGGTTCTGATTAAAAACAAAGGATGGCTAAGTTAACATGCTCTCGTTCCCTATAACCGGTATGAGAAATTATCAGACCCATACAGCGGATTGAGGGCATTGAACATTAGACAAGAAAAGCATTAATATAAAAAAATTTAGCCAACATTTACTTTAGTTCCTCTTAATGCCATTTACCACTCAATTAACCTAAATGTTTCTAATTAAAATACAGATTATTGTGTTGCATGTGGGTACAAATAACATTGAAAACAGTGCTGAACAGATAGCAGAAGGCATTGTTGAAATAGTACATAGAATACGAGCGAAACTACCGGGCACATATATCGTATTACCAGTAAGTTTTAAATAAAAATATTTCAACTACATATGCACATATGCATTCTTACATCTAATTTATTTTTTTTTTGCAGACTTTACTGCCTCGTGGCCATCTACCGAATAAGCTGAGAGAGAAAAACGCCGAAGTAAATCGAATTGTTAAGGAAAAGGTGATCGGACTGAATCAGGTGCAAACGGTTTGCATCGACAAAGGTCTGTTGCAAACAGACAATACCATTAGTCATCATGATATGTTCGATTATAAGAACTTGACGAATAGTGGAGCGAAAAAAGCCTTTGAACCGGTACACGATTTGCTTTCACAAATTTTGAATGAAAACGAACCGGAAAAAGATCTTACTCCATCGGAATAGTTGCTTGTAAAAACGGTGTTCGAACCATCGAAAGTCGCAAACTGTAGACACCGTCTTCAGCGTTACGGCAACGGCATCACAAGAATTGATTGAATAGAAAAAAGACTACAAACGCCAGACGAAAAGTTTTCTTGGCAGCTTAAAGCGGCAACTGGTCATTTTACAAATGCTCACACACTAACGCTAATTTATTTACACAAAAAAAAAAAACAAATGTCTCATTAACTAAAATATATTTTATATTATTTATTACATATATTAATTTAAAATGCATGGATTTATAATGGAACGTGTATATGTAAATTTTCCAAAGAGTATGATGGCCTCTGCGCTTGCATAAATGAAAAAGAAAATTCTCATATCTACTTTTGATAGGAATATGCTTAGAAAAGATCTCAAAATCAATTGTAGATGTGAAAAGAAGAAAACATTCCACAT
Organism: Anastrepha obliqua; assembly: GCF_027943255.1. Taxonomy (NCBI): domain Eukaryota; kingdom Metazoa; phylum Arthropoda; class Insecta; order Diptera; family Tephritidae; genus Anastrepha; species Anastrepha obliqua. The sequence continues at coordinate 22,562,944 of NC_072893.1, read as the reverse complement.
CACATACATGAATAAAGAAATAAAAATAAAAAATTAGCGCCACCTTACGAATTAAAAGAAAAATAATAAAAGTCATAAAAATAAATCAATATACATACATATATTTATATATATTCTTTCATATTATTTTGTCTATCTGCATCACACCATATTTGTATCTTTATTTTTTTGTTTTCTTATTAAATTATAAATTCCATAAATATACTTACTATTTTAAGTTGAAAATAAATAAAAACAAATATTTTCCATGCAGAGTTTAGTTGTTGTAACAACAGAAAAAAAACGTTCTCCATCAGTTTTTGGTAATGCTGCTGCAGTACGTACTTAGCCCCCGAGCTATATTAGCATCAGAAGCCCGAATTATCTGTGTGTGAGTAGTTATTGCTTGAGTAAATTTGTCTACAGAAATGAGTAAACAATAAGCAAATGTTGAAAAAAAGTGCGTATAGCTGCAGGCAAAGAAAGAGGGAGAGACCCGAGAGAGAATGAGAGAGAGAGGGAAAGAATATTTATCTAAATAAATCTACAACATTTGCAGAGAATAAAAATGGATAACATTTACAAAAAACGGAGAAGGGTCGACCGGTGTAGGTAAACGCCGGACACAAACCGTGGCAACAACGCGCACTACTCCGAGCGTTTATCAGCCGCACAAGCGCAGCGATTCCAGAACCGCAGCAACGGCACAAATTAGCGCAAGGCAATACCAATAAATCCGACGCCGGAATGCATAGCACTTTGTAGTACGCACAAGCATTAGCCAAGAAACGGAAATAATTGCCAAAAAATAGGCACCAAAAATATATTTCCTACAAGTTTGCACCAACAAACAAGCGCCAAAAAGTAGGTAGTGTAATTTCTTACCAGAAATTAGCAACCACTACAAAAACCCAGGAAAAATAATCTGAAATGTATCTAAGATATATATGTATAAGGTATAGCTCTCTCTCCTCCTTTGCCTCTACGTTATATATTTTTTCTCTCTCGCGGAACGAAAATGCCCAAAACGTTGCATGGCCTTGAAATTTTACTCTTCAATCTCGCTCGTTCATCGACGCCTAAGAAGTTTCACTTCAAAAATGCATTGGCTGTTAGAAACACCAGTACTCGGAGAAGCAATTAATATTAAAAAAAAAAAAGATTTAAAACTGCTGATGACAAGAGAGTTCAATAAAAATAGCGGAACTAATATATCAAACAATTGCCGCGTACACTTCTGTTAGGTGTTTGGCCGAGCTGCTCCTATTTGTGGCGTACGTCGTTTAAGTCAACTCCGAACGGCAAATGGTTTTTATGAGAAGCTTTTTTATGGTAGGGCTAGTCAGACTTTTCAAAAAAAATTTTTTAAGCAAATGCAACTTAAAGTATATCTTAAAAATATTGGGTGAAAATTTGAAGTGAATCTGCCAAATACTTTTCGAGTTATTCAACAATTAATAAAGGGCGCTCCGCAGCGTTTTGGAAGCTGCTATGACGGCTGAAGAACTATTATATGGCCCAGGAATAGATGACACAGTGTAAGCGATTAAATAATTCGTATAACTCTACATAAATCGATAACAAAACTTTCAATGCGTTTTTCTCAAAACTATGTTTTTTGAACTGGTGATCACTGCAACCTAAAACCCGCTTGGTAGATTCCAAAGAAATTTATACTGCTTTTGAAAAACATAAAAAACTCGTGCCTGATCGAATAATTTTTTTTAACCTCTTCAGGGACGAATTTCTTAAAGTGAAAAAACGTTAATTTTATTTTTAATTTTTTTACTAGTTATTCAAGCTTACATTTATAACAATTCAGTAAGATAAGAAAAATATAATAGAAAATAGTAATTTTTACAAAAAAAAAAAAAAAAAATAAGGTCCACAGGTAGAGTTCATCTATGAATGGAAAGATTTCAAAAAACCTAAACGTACACATATGTGCCGATGTCCCTGAAGAGGTTAAATTTCGATTGCTTTTAAACAATTCATTGTCGGTTTTTTTCTCGAAAATTTTAAAAATATTTCCTGAGGCCGTCATACTGTTAATTTTGAAAAAAAAAAACTTCGATCAGGCACTTGTGATGATCAACGCAAGGGCTTCTGGAGAAACGGACTCCACACAAACAGCGATAACTTTTACAATTATTATTATTATTTTTTGTTTTTTGAAATTTTGCTGAAGTCAAGTCGAAACATGATGTATTAATGCTACGTTTTTATTTTTGTAAAATAAAGCAACTGATTAGCAAAAAAAAAAAAAAATTATTGAAAATAATTTTTTCGGGCCTCTGACTACCTCTAATCCCTTAAGTCGACTCTGAACAGCAAATGGGTTTTATGAGCAGCTTTTTTATGGCAGAAAACAAGTCGGAGGCTTGCCATTCTGCCGAGGAGCGACCGCTATTAGAACATTTTTTTCTTCATTTTAATGTCTCATGGCGGTTCGAACCTACGTCTTCCAAATGGTAGTCTCCCACCAAGCCATTCGGCTACGGTGGCTGCTTTCCGAACTTTCTTTTTCTTCTTCTTGATTGACGCGATTCTGGCCGAGTTTAACAAAGCGTGTCAGTCGTTTCTTTCTTGTGATAACCGGCGCCAGTTGGAAACATCAAGTGAAGCCAAGTCTTTCTCTACCTGATCCATTTGATCCCACGCCGAGGAGGCCTTCCTTTTCCTCTGCTACCACCAGCTGGTTCTGCATCGAATACTTTCAAAGCCGAAGCGTTTGTATCCATTCCAACGACATGACCCAGCTAACGAAACCGCTGAATCTTTATTCGCTGCACTATGCCTATGTCTCTGTAAAGCTCATAAAGCTCATTGTTCTATCGCCTGCGAAACGCGCCGTCTCTAACGTGCAAAGGTACAAAAATCTAGCGCAGAATCTTTTTCTCAAACACTTCAAAGGACGCCTCATCGGATATTGTCATCGTTCACGCTCCTGCGCCATACGTCAGGACGGGCATGATGAGAGTCTTGTAGAGTGTTAGTTTTGTTCGTCGAGAGAGGACTTTACTACTCAATTTCCTACTTAGGCCAAAGTAGCAGTTGTTGGCAGGAGAGATTCTCCGTTAGATTTCAAGGCTGCACGGAAATGTCAACACAGTTTGCCATTCTCAGCTGTCAAATTGTCTGGCTATCGGCATGATGGAAAGAATAATGAGATGGCGTTTATCCTGGTACCGTTACTTTGCTCTCAGCAAATTTGACAATGAGTGACGTTGTATTAGCAGGAGTATGGCGAGATTACCGTTTTCATAACTTAAAAGGAATAAAAAATTAAATTTTCACTTTCAAAATATAACATTTTATAAGAACCAACAAATTTTCATTAACACTAAAATCTTCTCAGAGTGACTCTTTTTAACATTCCTTTGTTTAATAATACATTTCTTTGCGGTAGCTTTGAATTAAAAAAAGAAACAAACACAAAACTTAAAAATTTTCGCATTTTGGGTATAAAAAATGCACCAAATTTATCGCGGAGAGCAAATGGTTGGCAACACTGCACAACTCAGCTAATGCGCTCTCTGATGGGTGTATTTATTTTTATTTTTTATTTTTAAAAGCTTACATGATAATAAAATTATAATTAAACTAAGCAAACGCAGCGCTAGCAGCAGAGGCTTTCGGCTGGCTGGTGATGTATGTTGAATCAGATATGACGGAGTAGGTCGGTGTCCTGCAGAAATTTGTAAATATTTTTGATGTTTTCTTCAGTGGCTTCTTTTAGAAGTAGAAGGAGATCTGTCTTGCTGAAGTGGTGATGCCTTTGAGAAGCAAGTTCTGGGCAGGATACCAGTAGATGATGTACACTGACTGTTGCTTGGCACAAGGGGCAGGTGTTGGATGTATTACCCTGTAATAGGTGTACGCTAGTAATTATGGTGTGCCCAAAACGGAGTCGTGTGTATGGGGTAATTTGGTTGGTGGGTACCTATGATGGATAGGCAGGTTTTGAACGTTTGGGGTTAATGTTGGAATAATGGTGTTTATAATACGACCATTCACGAAGTAACTTAGTTTGCCTCTGTTCATGAATAAGTCGGTGTATGTCGCTAGGTAGGATGACTTCTGATGTGACTGTTGGTGTAATGGACATGTCTTTGGCATTTTTATCTGCCAGTGTGTTACCCTGGATGCCGGAGTGCACAGGTATCCACATAATTTTGATGCTACTCCGATGGGCTATTAGTATGTTTTTGATACTGTCGATTATTTTGCTTGATTTTTTGTGGTTTTTAATGGCTTGGAAGCAGGACAAACTGTCGGAGCAAATTATATATATGTTTACCCTTACTTTTGGCGCAGTATTGAACGGCTTGTAATATGGCGGTTGCTTCAGCGGTGAAAATAGAGCAGAATGGGTGTAATCTTGTTTCTATAATATCATTCTTGGGCTATCGATATCGATAGTTCTCACGCAGCTAAAGAAGCACCCGAATATCAAAGAAATAAACACGAAAAGTCATACTTTTTATTAAAGCCGTACAATTTGTATTTATTTATTTATTAATTTTATGTCTAAAGTGGTTTATAGCTTTTTTATTTCGCTATTAATACAAACTTGAATCACTTAACTCATTCAAATGGAATTTGCAATGCAGAAAAATGGTTTTCAGTTAATTTTTCATTAGCCCGCGTACACCTCAACTCTGAGAGAGCTATACATTCAATTTTAACACATCCGTGTGATAATCCAACTATTTATGGCATTTCTAAAGGTGCACAAGAGACATTTTTTAACTTATCTACATATTTACAGTTACACCATCTGTTTGAAGTTTTTGTTTTTTGCTTTACATTACAGTGATATTGGAGGGGAAAGCATTCCCTATACATCTTTCTTTACAGTACAGTGATATTGGAGGGGAAAAACATTCCACACATAGGCAAACTTTATTGGGTATTCGTGCTTTATTATTTCATTTTTGTTTTAATTCTTAGTGCATTATACCGTTAAGCATTGGAAAGAGATGTTAAGCATAGCAAATAAAAGTAAATCTAATCTAAAGCAATTCAGATAATTCATTCAACAAACGAGCGAAAACAAAATTAATTCGAATACTGCAAAGCTGTGTATGTACTAGAATTTGCATGGTTTGGAGTCAAGCAAATAAATTCATTTAATTTGAACTAACTTAAACTAGATAGCAGCTAAAATTATCATTGGAATATTACAACAAACACACATACGTACATGCATATACATACTTATGCATATGCACCTTTATGTAATATCAAACCAGCTGTACAGTTCAGCTGTACATTTACTCCCATGTAAAATTCATTGTATGTAAGTGTGTGTGTGTGTCTACAGAGCGCTAATTCGGATAAATATGTATGTATATCTTTTATTTTATATGTATATAAAAAAGCAAATAATTGGTACACATCAAACATCCTCATGGGCATCTACATCTACATACAGCCATCTATTTTTCTTTGCTGTTCTATTATTTTCTTATCTTATTCGTACAATATGAAGAACGCAGCACACTTAAAACAATCGACAATCAACCAAATAACACAAAAATCCCCAGTTGTATAACCTTTGGCGGTGAGCAATCCAGGCACGCTCCAGTCAGCCCGCCGCCCATCGAGCCAGCTCGCACAGCTAAACGCTTTACTCGATCTTCTTTTTCAGCTTTTCCTTCAGTAGTCCAGGCAGTAGTGAGACGAGTGCGCATATGGACAGCAATCCCATCGATGTCCATGAGAATGCCTCGCTGGAGCTAGTCATCTTTTGCAATGTTTTACCTGCCTGTATGGCGACGATAGAGGGTGGTGCCACACCGAAGAACGTGCCCAAAGCGAAGGTGTATACAGGCACACCGATCACGGGCGATGCCAAGTTGATGAACCAATTCGGCAAGATGGGCGTCATGCGTAGGAACAGCATATAGTTGAGCAGACTGTCCCGATGCTTTTCCACATGCTTTGACCATTCGCTTGTCTTCTTCGGCCAGAAGTGACGAATCAGTCGACGGCCAACCAAATTGGAAAGGCTGTAGCAAAGTGTTGCGCCCAGCGATGAACAGAAGCAAATGAGGAAGAGAGCGATGGGGAACTTGTAAAGGAATCCCAATAGAATGGATAGAAATAATGATCCTGGAATGGCAAATGTTTGTAGGCTGTGTGTGGAGAAAGTTAAGTTAAGGAAAACAAATCGATTTATGTATAAATGTAAATATATAAAATACTAGCAAACCCGGCACGCTTCGCTGGACAAAGACACGGCGGGTCCACGTTTTGGCATATATTTCGAGACCCTAGTCATCAATAGGTATGAAAATTACCCCGTATTAAAGCACTTATCCACAGCTTTCATTTGATATCCATATTGTACAAACACATTCTAGGGTCCACGTTTTGGCCTCTATCTCGAGACCCTAGTCACGGAGCGGATGGAAATACTCTGAACTAAAGCATTCACCAACAGCTTCCATTTGATACGCATATTGTACATACACATCCGAAGGTTACCCGGGTCCACGTTTTGACCTATATCTCGAGACCCTATCTACCAATAGGTATCCAAACTATACGGAAACCATCTTCAATACCTCCTTAACAATGTGTGTAAGTTTGGTTTAATTCGGTTTAAAGACACGGCGGGCCCACGTTTTGGCATATATTTCGAGACCCTAGTCATCAATAGGTATGAAAATTACCCCGTATTAAAGCACTTATCAACAGCTTTCATTTGATACCCATATTGTACATACACAACCAAAGGTTACCCGGGTCCACGTTTTGACCTATATCTCGAGACCCCAGTCACGGAGCGGCATGAAAAATACTCTGTACTAAAGCATTCACCAACAGCTTCAATTTGATATCCATATTGTACAAACACATTCTAGGGTCCACGTTTTGGTCTCTATCTCGAGACCCTAGTCACGGAGCGGCATGAAAAATACTCTGAACTAAAGCATTCACCAACAGCTTCCATTTGATACCCATATTGTACATACACGTCCGAAGGTTACCCGGGTCCACGTTTTGACCTATATCTTTATTCGAATTTTTCTCACCTTTTAAACCTTCCCTAGACCTCCACGAATAATTCAAGACCAAGATAAGATAAATCCGTTCAGCCGTTCTCGAGTTTTAGCGAGACTAACGAACAGCAATTCATTTTTATATATAGATATATTTTAGAAGAGTATATAAATAGGAGGTATGGCTATTTTTTTATTCATAATTGGCGCGTACACCCTTTCTGGGTTTTTGGTCGAGCTCCTTCTCCTATTTGTGGCATGCGTCTTGATGTTGTTCCACAAATGGAGGACATACAGTTTCAAGCCGACTCCGAACGGCAGATATTTTTTTTGAGGAGCTTTTTCATGGCAGAAATTCACTCGGAGGTTTGCCATTGCCTGCCGAGGGGCGACCGCTATTAGAAAAATGTTTTTCTTAATTTTGGTGTTTCACCTAGATTCGAACCTGCGTTCTCTCTAAAGCCCGAATTGTAGTCACGCACCAAGCCATTCGGCTACGGCGGCCGGGCTATTAGGTTAGATTAAAATGGTTGCCCAAGAAGTATGCACAATTGGACGAAGAATTCGACCAATAGGACGAAAGGAGAGGTGGGAATGGGATGGTTAGAAGGATGGGTTCATTATATGTGGATTATGAACGATGACTGTGTTGTCGTTGCGTTAACCGCTTTATGCTGCTGATGAAGTTCATCAGATTTATAATGTCCAGGCCTGGTATATTAGCAAGCCTAGCAAAGTAGTAAGAGCCACGATGCCTAAATCTTAGCCCCAGAAGAGCAGAGCAACTAAGGAGAAGGTGCTGAAATGACTCCACCTTATCCTCTATACAGCTGACGCAAAAAGGACTCGAGGTAATTCCAAGTCTCACAGCATACACACCTCGCAGATAGTGCCCCTTGAGGACGCCTTGAGGACGAAGCTCGAGAGCTGAGATTTTGTCAACCTAGGTAGATCGCTCGAGCGCTCCCGATGCGTACGTGGCCAGAAGGATTTTGCCACCTTACAAGTTTGTGCCCTACTTGCCCAACGCTCGCTGAGTGAGCAGGTACTCAAGGAGTTCCCAATTCTCTCGCCCAGGAGCCCAGATGAGCCTTGAGTCAAAGAATTCGGATGCAATCGAACGTCAATCCAGGCATTCCCTGACCAAAAATACACCATCATTGACCCGAGATCCTATTAAATAACCAGATTAACTTTGCGAAGGATTTTAATATGAATTTATAAAAATGTATTTATTATTATCACCTTCAATATACATCCCTACTCTATCCCTGCACCGCTCCATGTGAGTCTGTCATTGTTTTAAACAGAGCTGGAAGTCTTGTGCCGTCAGCTAAGGATGCGTACATGTCTCACGGTAACAAATGAAGTGTTTCTATAATTCACAACTGTTTACATTCCCATACAATCCCAGGTGAGGAGGGCTATCTTAAGAACAGCCAAAGCTACGGCTCCCTTACTGGGTGAAGGTATGATGTCTGGACCGGGGAAAAAATATTCAGAAGCGCTAGGCAAGAATAGAATAGAATAGGGTCGGACTCAACGCGTTCCCTTTGCTGTAACACGGCGCAAACTGAAATCATTAACTACAATGTCTTAGACTCACGATTTCTTCTGAAGCGTTCATGCCACTCGTAAACACTTTCCCAACACTTTTAAAGTTTTTGCACCAATGAATCCATTTTTAACGCAAAATTTATCGTTGTTACAAATTCAAATGCATTTTTAAAACTGTAAAAAAATCGGAAACACGTGCAGAGGAAGGATTACTCAAAAGGGCTTAACTTTCACAAATGTCAAGCTATGGGAGAAACTTAAACAGATGTGGCAATCTAACAAAAAACAAAAACGGAACTCAAATCAGTTGACTTAGAGGCACACTTGGCGGTTGTTTCGAGATCATTTTGAGCAAGGTGGTACATATATTTTTTTTATAAGCATTGTAACATAATTCTATATCCTCTAAATTACAAATCGGCATCCCTAATTTTGGGTTTTAGATCATCAAAGGAAACTTAAGGAATCGGAGTCCCTGTAACGCATACAATTATAAAAGGAACATTTGCTCATGCGAGTCCCTTGCCTCCTTCATCATCCCTTACTATTCTCGCTTCCCAATGTAGTTATCGGAGTCTAACCACCGGCGACAATTGCAGACGAAGAGCATCAGTTGCCTCGTGTGATTCGCGTTCCTCTGGCATAATTACGTTCTGGATATTGTAGCGCATTAAACTCTTATCCAGAATTGTTCTCGACAACTCAACATACATATGTATGCTCGTTATGTGAAGGTACACCGCATGACACTAACCAACTCTTCACCTACCCACTGAAGCTCATTCGCCTAAAACCCTTTTCCTTTTGGTGAAGACGTGGGTTCATGAGTACGACATGAAATTCAGACATCAGGCTAGTGAGTGGAGAGCTCTGAATGAACCAAGACAAAAAAAAACACGACGTTTTCGATAAAATGTGGAAGTGCTGCTAACGGTTTTTGTGGATTACAACGGTGCTGTACACAACAAATTTTTGACAGAAGGTTAGACAGTTAATAAGGACTATTATTTGCGCGTAATGAGACATGTACGTGAAACAATTCGTCAGAAAAGTAAGGATTTGTGGTAAAACAACCCTTGGATTTTGCAACATGATAACGCACCGTCGCCTGGTGTCACCATTATCCGTGAATTTTTGACCAAGAACAAAACGAATATCATCCAACAGCCATCGAATTCACCTGATGTGGTGTGCTGCGATTTTTGTCTGTTTTAAAAGCTGAGAAGAAGTAATGGAAAAATCAAAGACGGCTTTGAGGGTTATACCGAAAATAGAGTTCCAGAAATATTTCGCGAGCTGGATCAAACGCTTGCAAAAGTGAATTGCAGTTGATGTGGGAGGAGGTAAACTAATAAGTATTTTGTATTTCCTGAATATATTCCGGGAACTATTTGATCAAGGTGGTTGATATGGTTTGTGTCTATGATGAAAGGAAATTTCTCTCAAAAATCAGGCAATCGCTTGAATGGTCTGCACTACGGCTACTGTGAAACATTATTTCAGCATTCTAAGAGGAATAAGTACTTGGTTGAGTACTAAATGATGGAATTTCGCCTAAATGATAAATAAAATAATTTTTGAAGATCACAAATATTGGAAATATATTTTTTTTTTAATTTAAGGTTTAGGTGTGCTGAGTACTCGCACAAAGTTGGTTGTTGAAATTGAGGCGGCATTTAAACCTTATTTTAGATGAGTCAGCAAAAAATACGCGAAAACTTGTTTTCATTTAGGTTTTTTTTTTAATTTTTTTTTTCTAACGCTATAAATAAATTTAAGTATTCAGAAAATTATCATTAGAATGCATTAGTAAGTGTTCTCAAGAAATTGAAGTCAATGTCGTAAATTAACAATCAAGAGTTTATACCCATCGATGCGAATTTTCTCAAAGTAATTGCTCGTGCATATTTTACACTTTTGCAATTGTCATTGGCAATAAAATAATGAATGCATAATGAAAAGTAATCAACTTTAAGCTATAGAAACTTAATTGACAGCAAGTTGCCCTCTATTTTCATATACATACATAAGTAAAGTATAGGGTGTCATATTAACAGCTGCTCTAATGATCCTACCTATTTAATGTACTTTGATTTGAATGTGCCTTGGTTTGTGCACAAACTATTTCAAGTGAAACGAATGCCTGGTTCTGTAGAAGTAATTACAATAACTTATTCACCAATTACGAACCACTTTGCAGCTCATGGCATCGATATTTGTCCTTCTTCAGAGAGTGAAATTGTCAAAGCAAAATGTAGCAAATGCAAAGAAACGCCCTTTTCGATCACTACGATCGTAATCTTGAGAAGTTACCCGCATAACTTATTCGGGTCGGTACGGACAGATGATATGAGCTTCCAAATTCAGTACACACATTTTAACAAAATATAAACTAATAAACTTAGGTACTCATTCTAGAGTCAGATCAGTGAACGTGGGGCAAGATCATTGACTTGCCGGAGTTAAGCGTCCTTCTCACCGAAGACTGGAGCCGGTCGATGGAGTTTCTGAAACTATCAATGCCGCACCTCTCATTAGTAATGGGAGCTCAACTGCACGCTGACTATGAGGAATCCATCCAATGAGATACAATACAACTTAGGGTCTCTTTTGAAGTAGCGGCATGGATAATTACGCGATGAAGATTTTCGAACTTCTACTTTTCAGCTGACATGCGTTTGCGTGGTTGAAATGCAAAAATTTTGTATCTCACTTTCTACAAATGCTTAAGGAAGTTTAGTACCAACGCGTAGCCGCGCAGATCCTTTGCCTATATCAAGCGATAAAGGAAGAGTTTTTTGTTTTTTTTTTTTTAATCTAAAAGTGCTCCTAGGGGTTCTAATTATGATTCTAAAGTCATTAAGAGCGCACTTTGTGGAGTTCCCTCTAAGGTGTTATCATAATGTGTTTATGTATACTTTAAAATAATCCCAACAAGACACTGCTAACCACTTTAGACACCGGGTTGTTTGTGATGAGAACACCGGTTAGTTTTTTTTCAGCAGTAATTACATTGTAAACACGATGTAGAGAATACAGAAAGTGGCGCCTTTCGATAACCGCTAAATTATTTTTAGAGAATTTTACAATTGAGAGTGGACAGTACAGAAAATAAACACACCTTTGTGTGCAACTGTATGCACGTGTAGATGTATATCCTATAAGATGAGGTCCAAAATAAACAAGAGTGATGTGAAATAGGAACGGCAGGATAACTTCGAGTTTATTTATTAAAAATAGTCCCCTCTGGCCTCGATAACCTGTTTTGTGCGATGTAAAAACTTTTTGAAAGAGTGTTTCAGGTAATTAACCGCAATGCCTTTCAGGATGTCGGTACAAGCCTTTTTGATGGGACGCAAAACGTTCTCCTTTCATGGTGAAATGCAATTTTCCGAATAGGTAGAAGTCATAGGGAGCCATATCAGGTGAATACGGTGAGTGATTGATGGTTAAAATGGGATTTCTAGTCAAAAAATCAGTCACAAAAATGGATCGTTGAGATGGTGCATTATCATGCAATAAGCGCCAGCTTCCTCCTTCGCGGTATTCAGGCCGAATTCGACGAATGCGATGCAACAAACGCTTTAAAACGCCAAGACAGAAAATTGCAATAACGGTTTGGCCCGTTGGCACGAGCTCCTTGTGGACAACTTCCTTGGAATCGTAAAAACAAATGAGCATCGATTTGATTTTTGACTTCTCCAAACGCGATTTTTTGTGTGGCGGCTCGTCTAGGCCGTCCATTCGGCACTTTGACGCTTAGTTTCCGGTTCATGTTGGAAACATCACATTTCATCACCAGTTACAATGTTGTAAAAGAAGTTCTCGTCTTTTCTCGCCTCTTCAATGAGATGTTTCGAATGTTGAATTCTGAGCAATTTTTGAACCTCAGTTAACTTATGCGGAATGAAACGTGCACAGTTTCGTAAGCCCAAATGATAAGTTAAAATGCGATAAATCGATGTGTTGGAGATATTCAACTCCAATTCCATTAATTTCAACGATAATTTCAGTCCATTTTTGATAAATTTACGAACAATTCGGATGAAGGATGGATGATTACTGATTTTGGTCGGCTCGTATTTCATTGTCATTTATGTCCTCACGTCCTCATATCCTGAAACGTGTAAACCACTCATGAACTCTGGCACGAGATAGACAATCATCGCCAGGAACTTTTTTCATCAATTCAAATGTTTCGGTAAAAGTTTTACCGATTTTAAAACAAAATTTGATATTAGCTCTTTGCTCGAAAAATTCTTTTGTACCGATGACACAAACATACTGACACTTTAGATGCAATAACTTCGCTTCTACTGAACCGAATGTCACCAAGCCTTCACTGGAAGTCAGATAGGGATGTAACTTCCAACGCTCTAACTCATTAAAATGATGGCGCCATCAAAAACATTTTTATGACGCTAGTCTTGTTTATATTGGACTTCACCTTGTATATTCTTTATTCTATATTATTTTTCTACTACCGAATTTTCTCCTTCTTGACTTCCACTGTTAACATCCTGTTAACAGCAAAAAGTTTTTTTAGTGCGAAATGTCACCTTGACAACCAGTATACATTTTAAATTGTTTGATAGATACTTTACGAGACATCCATCTACCGCGAAAATAATGGATTCCTTTTCCCCAAACTAATTTAATATTGCCAAGGGGAAAGTATTCAGTTTTTTCCCGAGACTAGTACAAAAATGAGTAGCTTGCTAAGCACTTTGTAACTAATCGCAATCATAACATAAGCACTTATTCGGCACTCAGTTGCCTGGCAGGGAAGGTATTTGCGCACGCGTACATACATACAAGTGCTATTTTCAACAATTCATTCCTTCACTGTGTGCAGAAGGCATTTACTTTATAAGTAGTGCTCGTACATAATTCAAAATTGGCATTAGAGAAAAGAATTTGAGAAGAGAAAGAAGAAAAATTAAAAAAAAAGAATAGATGTTAAACAATAGTAAAGACATACTGAAAGCAGCAATAACAATATCAATGAAAGTCGAATGTGACATATGTATGTATACGAGTGTGTATAAGTACAGACGAGCACAAGCAAATTAAAATGGGGTCAAGGCAATTGCTGTTACTTGGCTAGCGTCGTATTCGGTTTACTGGCCTCAGTCGCTGTGCTGCGACGCACCTTTAAAATATAGACAATGAAACCTTTAAAAAATTGTATAATATTTGGTGAGGCGGTAGCACACATACATACACGCATACATATTCGCATATACTTAAGTGGTAATTTGGCAACTATTTGCAAAATGTTTGTAGCTCCAAGTATAATAACTTAGCAATTAAACTCTACTTATAAGTTCGGATTGAAAAATGAAAGTAAAAAAATATGTATGTATGTAAGTATATAAGAATTATTATCAAATTATTTTATATATATTATTATTATTAAACAAATTTAATTGGGATTGTCGAACGTCAATGCAGTTTACAGGTCCACGAGCGAGAAAAATTCCAGTTGCCCAATTAAAAGATTTATCCTATTAAGGGGTTATGTACAAATTATTTATTTTTTGTCTAGTTAGAGCAAATTAAAATACGAATTTTGCAACGTTCCCACGATAGTCGGTTCTATGTTACCGGACCGGTTCTATGTTACGACCCAGATTTATATTCGGCCAAGGACTGTCAATCCAGGAGCATTCCCCGTATGTAAGTATGGGGAATGTTTATGCTGCAACAACAACAACAACAACAACGACGAATTTTCAACGCTCCCACGACAGTCGGTTATATGTTACCGGTGCTTAGGTGCTACCGCCGGTCTTACCTATGTAGACACCTTCTTGAGTCAGAGCCGCCTCCCATGCACGTCAGGGCACACCTCCTCAATTACGCAGACGAGATCCAGGGCAAAACGAACAGACAAAACTGCTGGACCAGACAGTGTTTAGACAGACTGTAAACGACATTCATCGGGAGACTCTTATCAACTTCTTAAGCTACCGTAATCGGCGTCCAACTACAACCTCCACCAGATGAAGAATTCCAGGTTACCCGTGAGACCACCGTAACACTGGCACAATTACGTTCTGGATATTGTGGCAGGTTAAACTCCTACTTATCTAGAAGTGACCAAGACATACCAAACATAAATATCTTATTTTGACAATCTCCAGGCGAAGACAAATGAAAAGTTCAAATCAGCTGTTATACTGATATCATCTTGAATAGATTTGCCTTGAGTTGTATGTTACAGCTTTCAAGATAAATGTAAAAATCCAATAAAAATTTACTTTTCATCCTCGTATATGTATCAAGACGCATTCATTAAGGGGTAACACCACTGTAGAAATTTCAAAAAATTGATTTTTTTTATAAGCTTAAAAAATTCTTTGAACCTTTTAAAATACAGAACAAAAAGTTTTATACGTTACCGAAGTTTATTTCATAAATATTTTAAGCTTTTAACCAAGCGTTAGTGACTGCTACCTAACGACTTCTCCAAATTTCCAAACTTTAAACGCGTTTTTCTCAAAACACGTTTTCTGAAATTGGCACGCAGAATAACTCAAACAATTTTAAATATTTTTAATCAGGTTTTTCACTACGTCTGTATAATAACCTTCTTAAGAGAAGAGCGTAGGGGATTTTCGATAGATTAATTTAAACGATTGTTATAATTATTTAAGTGCCGCTTTTTTAGTCCAAAATAGAGTTTTTTCCTTCAAATGCTTGCTAATTCCACAAAAATAAATATTTTTTAAATCCCCTACGTGTTTCTCTAGCTATTCTTATCTAGATTAAGAAAAAAATGTTTCTTTGTTCCAGATTAAAATTTGCACCCTCTGTGCTGCGTGCCGCGGAGCTCCTTCAAGAGAAACCACATTACAAAAATGTCTCCAATGCCGCCATTTTGTAAAATTTTTCGATCAAACTTTGTAGTTTTGTATTTTAGTATATAAGTAATAACTTCCCAAATCAGAGTGATTGTTTCCCCTTTCCTTCTATACAAGAAAATTCTTTAAAAATCGTGTTTATTTTACGCGTGTACAGTGGTGTTACCCCTTAAAGGTGGTGGCACTAGACCAATAGCAATTTTTTGTAAGTTTGATTGTCACGGCACGGGGAAAACCACTTAGAGTAACAGAAAGGACAAAATATCTAGGACTTGTACTAGATAGGAAGCTAAAACGGGGCTCACAGTCGCAGACAGAGCACGCAAAGCTATGACCACGTAGTACTCCTGCGATAGGCTAATTGGGAAGAAAAATTCTGGCTGGCACTTTGGGGCATCCCGGACTGGTGGACTATGCACTCCCGCCTCTACTTGTCATTACACCATTTACGACTCTCCTACCCTCAAGGGAAGAGTGGGAACTGGACGATGTAAGACAGGGCGAGTTCATCTATGTGCATACAGATAACTCAAAGGTCGAGGGCAGAGTGGGCGGAGGTGTATATTACGAACATCTGGGAATCTCCTTCAGTTTTCGGCTCTCCGACTACTGTAGTGTCGTGCAGGCTGAACTGATGGCAATAATGAAAGCCATGGCACTGGGACAATGTGATGCGATATTTGGAAATGACATCTACATTTTCACTGACAGCCAGTCGGCGATAGAATCCCTCACAAAATAGCCGACAAACTCCAAGGTAACCATGAAATGCCGCACATCTCTTAACAAGATGGCTGAGTCATTTCACCTAAAGGTAACATGGGCCATCCTGACCATCGCGACATTGAGGGTAACTGTAGAGTCGATGAACTAGCGAGATTCAGCACCAAATTGATCGATGAGTACATAGACAATGACATAGGGATACCCTTACAAAAATGTAAGCTACTCATCCTTGAAGAAATCGTAAGGAAAGCAAACGAAAGATGGCCCGCCAACTGTGACCGACTCTGAAAGTTAAGCGTACAGAATCTTTGCTAAGCCAAAATAAACACAGTCTTACCACATTGATTTCCGTCATAAAGGGACATTGTCTAATAGGTAGGCACGCCCATAAGATGGGTATGCAAGCACATGATTTCTTTAGAAATTGCCTAGATGAGAACGAGGAAGAAACAATCTCGCACCTACTGTGCCACTGTCCTGTTCTATCCAGATGCAGGTTTACTATCCTAGGTACACAATTTTTTAATGCGTTGGAAGATCTCAGTTCTGCAGAAATCGGAGATATTCTAAAATTTTTGAAAAGCAAATACTGGTTTTAGGAGAGATAGGAGCGTGGGGAGCTTACGCGGCATCACAATGGGCTATGAGCCTGAGTGTGTCCCACAGGACAACCGCTTCAACCTAATCTAAGCCTAACCTAACCACGGAAAAGTAGAAAACAAAGAATGAATTCGCCTTGTTTTATTCTGTGCTGACAGCCACATGGACATGGTGAAAGAAAAACACAAATCTGCTGATTTACCGATACCACCTTTAATAGATTCGCCTTGTCATATACCAATGGACTAAAAAGTAGAAAATAATGTTTCTAATTTAAACGCAACGAATAAAATACATATTTTGGTATATGTTCCTAATTTTCATTTCAAGTAATTCCCCACAGACGTGAGCAGCTGATTTTGGCATTCAAATTAGCAAAGGGCAAAAACAAAATAAATGCAAATGCTGTTGCTCCAGTTGTTGCTCTTGTGCCCCCACCCTGTATGAATTCGCCTTGGCCACAAGCGATCAAACCTAGGGGTCACTGTTTTCTCAATTTTCCCTTTCTATTTGTGTTTGACGAAATAAAAATATTTTAAAGCGAAACACTTTACGCTAAACAACCAAATCAACTTTTGCCTTAGTTCGTGTGCTATATATAAAATTAGTGACACGAAATATTGGCTGAAACAATATTTTGAAATATGTATGTATGTTTGTAGGTACATTCATATGTATGTAGGTATTTAAATGTGTATGTAAGAAGATAAAGGGTGATTTTTTACCTATTATCTTTTTGAACAGTTGTATTATACAGTTGACGCACATTTCGTGTTTTGTTTCACTGTCAAACATCTTCAGTTTGGTCTATAATTTAACCATGAGTCGTCTTACAAACGAACAACGCTTGCAAATCATTGAATTTTATTATAAAAATGCGTGTTTTGTTAAGAAAGTTTACCGCGCGCTTCTTCCATTCCAGTGATGAGGCGCATTTTCACCTCAGTGGATTCGTCAATAAGCAGAATTGTCGCATTTGGGCGAATGATAATCCAAGAGTGATTGCCGAAAAACCAATGAACCCACAAAGAGTGACTGTTTGGTGCAGTTTATGGGCCGGCGGCATCATTGGGTCGTATTTTTTCCAAAATGAAGCCGATCAGGCAGTTACTGTGAATAGTGTTCACTGCTATCGTGAGATGATAACGAACTTTTTAGGCCCGAATTGGAAGATATGGATGTGGACGATATGTGGTTTCAGCAAGACGGTGCCACATGCCACACAGCACGTGTAACAATGGACTTGTTGAGAGGCGAGTTCGGTGAACATTTTATTTCACGTTCGGGACCTGTCAATTGGCCACCCAGATCGTGCGATATAACACCTTTAGATTATTTTTTGTGGGGATATGTTAAAGCTCATGTCTATTCAGACAAGCCTGCTTCAATTAACGCATTGGAAGACAACATTAAAGCATTTATATGTGAGATACCGGCCGAAACATTGGAAAGAGTATGCCAAAATTGGCCTAAGCGGATGGACCATTTGAAGCGCGGTCGCGGTCAACATTTGCTTGAAATAATCTTCAAACATTAAATTATATGGACTGTACTATCGATTTAAATTTAAATAAAAATTTCATGCATTTTTCTGAATTTTACGTGTGTTTTTTTGAAAAACTTTTCTATAGCTCTTAAAAAATCATCCTTTAGATATGAGCTGTTTTGATCAAACCATTGTAATAATTGGAGCAGCATTTCAAAAAGGATACAATACATAAGCGGTGACTACGCCAAACATCACTTCGAAGTAGTACATGTCCTTGTACCGGTCCAAAACTTTGGCTAGCATTTTAGCATCTTGAATATCACGTGGTATTTTAATATGTTGCTTTTCCGATCTGAAAATAATAGAAGGAAAAATATAAATGAAAAAAAAATTTATACAATGTGTCAGACATGCAAGAAGAGCAGGGTGAGAGAGAGAAAGAGTGAGAGAGCGATTTAGAATCGCGTGCCCGAATATATCGCATGCGAAAAAATACAAAAAAAAAAACACAGCAATCTTGTAGATGCAACAGAAGTGCCACATATACAATCAGAAGGAATAAAAACAGAAATAAAAATTTATACAAAAAATGTTTATTTACACTTTTCATTGCTTGGCACCGCCAAGTACCAGAGTGCAGCTATCAAAACATGATAAATTCTTTGAAATTTCATTTCGTTATGACGTGGCGCACGTCGAAATACGCTTTTAATTTACACACAACAGTCGTACAAATTTAAAATAATCAAAAATGTAAAGGAAATAGAGTAGAAGTGGCATTGAACAGAAACGTGACAGTCGTGTTCGCAGAGCAACGAGTATACGCTATAAATAATTTGCAGTTGTTGTTGCATTTTAATGTGACACGTGTCAAATGAATGCGGTGACTTTATATAGGGTGTTTTTTTTTTTTTATTTAGCTGCATGAGAACTATCGATGGTGTTGTTGTTGTTTTAAAAGTAATAGAAGCACCGTCAGTGTAGGGTATATCAACAGTCGTCTTCGTCTGGCTCATCTAAAGGTAGGCCCAGGAAACTTGCTGTTTCGACAAGTTGAGTCCAGAAGGAGACGGGTGTTAGATGAGTAGGTTTTAAAGGGCATGTGAAAAGGTGGTTAGTGTCGTGCGGAGTATCTTCACATGGCGGACATATGTTTGCTATGTCGGGGTCAATTCTGGATAAGTAGGAGTTTAACCTGCTACAGTATCCAGAACGTAATTGTGCCAGTGTTACGCGTGTCTCACGGGGAAGCTGGAGCTTTTCATCTGCAATAGGTGGTGGTCGGACTCCGATTACGGCATTCACAGGCAGCCGATTCTACGTTACCGGAATGACTCGGGATTTTCCCGACCAAGGTCTGCCGCCCCAGTAAATTAGCCCTGTCCAGTGAACAGAACTATCGATGTCGATAACTGTGGTTTGACAACTGAGAATGACAAACTGTGCCAGTGACATTTCTGTGCCGGAAGGTTTGGCAAGTTATCATGAAACGTTTAGCGTCAGCACAACGCTTCCAAATTGTGGAAATGTACTTTGAAAAAAAAAAAAAAAAAATTTGTTCGCGAAGTTCTTAAAGCACTGGCGGCATCATCGGTACTTATTTCTTTGGAAATGAGGAAAGAGCCGCTATCCGCTATGCTGACTGAATTTTTGTTTCGAAAAATTAATCAGCTAAAAATCGACGGCATTTGCTTCCGACAAGACGGCGCGGCTCGACTCTTATGAAGCGCTGGATTGGTCTAATCATCACGCCAGACAGTTCTGTAAGAGAATTGAAAAAGTGTTTACCGAGACAACCTGCTCTGATTTTAGCTAAGGCTAGACAATTGCAAAGGAAGTGCTCAAATGTTTCTTCCTCTTCCTCATCTCTAAAACTTGTACAATATTCATGGGAGAATACTCTTAGTCTCAAGGAATGCCTGCCAAAGAGCCAATGACCGGTGACGCAAGCCACGACCTTCGAGATATCATCTCTTGAGAGACTAAGCAATTCCTTTGTCATTCTCTTGTGTATTTGCGGCTATAGAAGCCTAGCTGTTACGCATGTATCTTCATCTTCCCATGACCTATTGGCCTCTTGGATAATTTTGTTTTTCATTATTAGTTTACTCGTGCCCATAGGCATCCCAATGGTATTTTTGTCACTGAGCAGTTGTAGAGCAGTACTTTTCTTAGCTAGCTCATCGGCTTTACAGTTTCCCTCAATATCCCTGTCCCCCGGAACCCAAATAAGGCTGCCCTTGAATACGACACTAATATCATTTAGGACTGCTCGGCATTCCTGTGCAACCTTTGATCTTAGCATATCCGCATTCATTGGCCGCTTGGCTATCCGAGAATATACATATGTATTTATAGTCGTTTTTGTTGCGGCATGCGTATTTAGATATGTAGCCACTTCTTTTATTGCTAGAAGAGCGCGGCTAACAATCGATTTATTGCAAAATCAATTTAGTGGCAAGTTTCTTTCAGAAGTGGTCCTTTTTACCAGCCCTTCTTTTGTACAATTTAACGCCTCTGTATTGCTTTCTACGGGGTTATGTTAAGTCATTGGCTTATGCCGACAAACCAGCAACTCTTGAAGTCAATATTAAATCCACCATTGACGCCAGATGGTCCAATTTGTTGGAAAAAGTTGTCGAGAATTGGACTGATCAAATGGACCATATAACTCGCAGCCGCGGCGGCCGGATTTCATATTAAAAAAAAAAAATTCCACGAAATTATCAACCAGATATAATAAAAAAATTCAACTATTTACCACATCATAAATAGTCCAGTCAAAAGAGGATTTAACTTCATAATTTTAGGAGGATGCGAGTTTATGGTTTTATTATGTAAAGCCCATCACTGTGAACTTAAATTTGAGTTTTCGGGGTCGGGGGTTGTATCCCGCGGCCGCCATCTTGGAAATAAGGGTGCAACTAGTTTTTGCGATTATCTCGTGAATTTCGAAAGTTACGAAAATTTTGTAAAATACTTTTTTGTAGATAATAATATTATCTACAACTTTCATTCAAAACTTTTTTTTGTAAAATTAATAATAAAAAAGTTATAAACAAAATTACGCGAAAAATTAAGGGATCAATTGTTTTAAAGCGTAATAACTTCTTTTTTTATAGATTTTATGGAAAATATACTTTAGAGCTTTTTTATAGAGCATTCTTTTGTGAACATTTTTGTCTATAAGTTTTTTC
This sequence comes from Anastrepha obliqua, assembly GCF_027943255.1. Lineage (NCBI taxonomy): Eukaryota > Metazoa > Arthropoda > Insecta > Diptera > Tephritidae > Anastrepha > Anastrepha obliqua. Next base: position 22,541,520 of record NC_072893.1, on the reverse strand, counting down.
CGCTATCTTTATTTAGTCGTATGATTTTGAGCTGCTAAGCGGAGCAACCAACACATTAGCGAAGCGCGTACATGATTACACAGGCCGACAAAATTTAACCAACATTCAGACCCAGAAACCAGACTATATATTTCCGAAGGTTTATGATGCGCTGAATCCAAATCTGGCCTCAGAATTGCTCTATCTGCTCTGGTTTTCGAGATATCCTAACCTAAAAGTGCAAAAAACTCCATTTTTGCCCATATTTGAGGTTATGTACCCTTGCAGATGTTTTCTTTTACCAAAATTAAAGGATGGCATCTTTAAATACAAGCCTTCTTTTTTCAAATGGCGTTTTGTTTGCTCAAATATCATTTTTTTTCGCAGAGATATCGCATTTTGAAATTTTCATGTTTTGAAATTTTCCTACACCTGAAAATCGATTAAGATAACATAGACATGATATAGTCGATTACTAATTTTCTTGGGCTTGAGGGCCTGATATATATGGATTAATAGTATGTAAATTTGGAGTTTGTGGGTAAGCCTGCTTGCGGTTAAGTGGGTTACCCTGCTCGCGGTATGATAGGGGTGGTTTCTAGGGGTTAGGGCTGTGTGTGACACACTTATGGTGTGAGACAAAATTTTAAGAAAAATAAGACTCAATTCAAGAAAATTAGTAATCGACTATATCATGTCTATGTTATCTTAATCGATTTTCAGGTGTAGGAAAATTTCGAAACATGAAAATTTCAAAATGCGATATCTCTGCGAAAAAAAATGATATTTGAGCAAACAAACCGCCATTTGAAAAAAGAAGGCTTGTATTTAAAGATGCCATCCTTTAATTTTGGTAAAAGAAAACATCTGCAAGGGTACATAACCTCAAATATGGGCAAAAATGGAGTTTTTTGCACTTTTAGGTTAGGATATCTCGAAAACCAGAGCAGATAGAGCAATTCTGAGGCCAGATTTGGATTCAGCGCATCATAAACCTTCGGAAATATATAGTCTGGTTTCTGGGTCTGAATGTTGGTTAAATTTTGTCGGCCTGTGTAATCATGTACGCGCTTCGCTAATGTGTTGGTTGCTCTGCTTAGCAGCTCAAAATCATACGACTAAATAAAGATAGCGGAAAAAACTTATAGACAAAAATGTTCACAAAAGAATGCTCTATAAAAAAGCTCTAAAGTATATTTTCCATAAAATCTATAAAAAAGAAGTTATTACGCTTTAAAACAATTGATCCCTTAATTTTTCGCGTAATTTTGTTTATAACTTTTTTATTATTAATTTTATATTACAAAAAAAAGTTTTGAATGAAAGTTGTAGATAATATTATTATCTACAAAAAAGTATTTTACAAAATTTTCGTAACTTTCGAAATTCACGAGATAATCGCAAAAACTAGTTGCACCCTTATTTCCAAGATGGCGGCCGCGGGACACAACCCCCGACCCCGAAAACTCAAATTTAAGTTCACAGTGATGGGCTTTACATAATAAAACCATAAACTCGCATCCTCCTAAAATTATGAAGTTGGCTATTTTTTTCGTCTCTTTTGACTGGACTAAAAGTAAAAAAAATACATTCCAGCAAAATTTCTCTTTTGTATTATCATTTCAAGTTCTCAAGCTCTTAAAAAACACCCAATACATAACGAAATCGATTAAAATGATAATAATTTCAAATTAGTAGCGTAGTAAATGTTATCAGCCGCTACCAAATTTGTAAGGTTATTAAGGCGCCTATTATGCTATGTATATATGTATGCATGATAGTATTTTAAACTACACACTGTGGTCATTAAATGATTAAATATGGGAAATCGCAATGAGATCTGCAGAAATGAAATTAGCTTATATGTCACGTTGCCGAGTGCGCTTAAATCTGGAAAGTTTACCGAATTTTAATATTATATTATCGAACTCAGTCTGAAGATACCCAATCTTTAAAAATTGTTACTTTTATCTGCACATATACACGTAGACAGTGAAACCTCGTTATAAAGCACCTTGGTAAATCGAATTTTGATAAACATCACAAAATAGGAAAGGAGTAGGACAAAGGTAGTTCTAATGGAAGAATGGGAGAAAATCGGCTCTGATTTTAATAAAAAATTGATACAGTCAATGCCAAACCTATTGCAAGAAGTCATATATTCTGCTCAAATATGAACGAGGCTTTATTAATAAAACGGTCCAAAGGAAGACAAACTAAATATGAAACACTAATACTTTATATTGTTTTTGTTAATTAATTGTAAGTGACGACCTTTTGTCCATATGAATCAGTACTTATTTATTTTAGTAAATTTTTTATGAGCAAATTAAACATGAATACAAAATTATTAGTACTGAAATAATGCAAATGTTTTATAGAAACTATTAAATAAACAAAGGAAAAAGTTTTAGGAAAATGTAAAATTTTGTATTTTTTAAATAAAATTTTTTTTTTTTATTTTTTAAACTAAGAAAATGTAAAATTTTGTATTTATTAAATAAAGATATTTTTTTTTATAATAAAGAATTTTTTTTATATTTTAAATTTAGAAAATGTAAAATTTTGTACTTTATGAATAAACAAAAATTTTGTATTGTTTTAATTAAGAAAATGTAACATTTTGTATTTTTTAAATAAATATTTTTTAAATCAAGAAAATTTAAAATTTTATATTTTTTAAATAAAGAATTATTTTTTATGCTTTAAATATAGAAAATGTAAAATTTTTTTTTTATGAATAAACAGAAGTTTTGAATTTTTTTAATTAAGAAAATGTAACATTTTGTATTTTTTAAATAAATAATTTTTTTTATTTTTAAATTAAGAAAATGTAAAATTTTGTATTATTTAAATAAACAAATATTTTTTACTTTTTAAATCAAGAAAATTTAAAATTTTATATTTTTTAAATAAAGAATTTTTTTTTATATTTTAAATTAAGAAAATGCAAACCTTTGACTTTTATAAATAAACAAAACTTTTGTATTTTTTAAATTAAGAAAATGTAAAATTTCGTATTTTTTAAATAAACAAATATTTTTTACTTTTTAAATCAAGAAAATTTAAAATTTTATATTTTTTAAATAAAGAATTTTTTTTTATATTTTAAATTAAGAAAATGCAAACCTTTGACTTTTATAAATAAACAAAACTTTTGTATTTTTTAATTTAAGAAAATGTAAAATTTCGTATTTTTTAAATTAAGAAAATTCAAAGTTTTTTACTTTTTAAATAAACAAAATTGTTTTATTTTATTAAATAAAGAAAATGTAAAATTTTGTATTTGTTAAATAAAGAAAAATTTTGTATTTTATAAATAAACAAAAATTTTGTATTGTTTTAATTAAGAAAATGTAAAATTTTGTATTTTTTAAATAAACAAATTTTTTTTACTTTTTAAATCAAGAAAATTTAAAATTTTATATTTTTTAAATAAAGATTTTTTTATATTTTAAATAAGGAAAATGTAAAACTTTGTATTTTATAAATAAACAAAACTTTTTTATTTTTAAAATAAAGAAATTTTTTTTATTTTTTAAATTAAGAAAATTCAAAGTTTTGTATTTTTTAAATAAACAAAATTGTTTTATTTTATTAAACTAAGAAAATGTAAAATTTTGTATTTATTAAATAAAGAAATCTTTTTTTTTTTTTTTAAATTAAGAAAATTCAAAGTTTTATATTTTTTAAATAAAGATTTCTATTTTTAGTTTTTAAATTAAGAAATTTACACTTTTTTTATTTTTTAAAGTAAGAAATTTTTTTATTTTTATGTAATATATATATTGTATATTTTAATGACAACATTTATATTTTGTCATAAAAAGACGGGCAATTTTCCACTAAGCCAATTACTTTTTCGTCGTTCATTTCTGATATTCAAATTTTTATCGCAAATATCAAAACAAATGTAAAGTATTTCATAGCTGCTTACGGTTATGGCGGAAAACCGAGATTCAATAGATACATACGGCTATGGTTATGGTTACGGCGTTATGGTGCGGCCCCCATAATCGTTTATAGTGATGCCCATATATTTGATCACAACAGCTGATTGCTAGGGTTACGGTTAAGGTATGCTTCACTAATGGCAAATTTACTAAACACTGACTTTAAAGATACAATTTTCATATTGATAAACGCTGCTAGTTCTTTACTTATTAAAATATATTGAAGTGAGGACGGAATCCCCTTAATTATCTATTTAATCTCCAAACTGAGCATATCCTCAGTGCCCTATTTACGCGCCAACAAATAGTTGTATTGTGTATTGTTCTGTGTATGATTTCTTAGAACTAGAAGAAGATAAGTGAAAGGTGTTGGTGATAAGGATTTTGTGAATACAGGCATGTTTACATATTTTTCGTTATCTTGATTCTTTTGTACTTTACCCAAATTTGCTAATCAGCATAAACACAAACTATCATTTTTTTCTCCTCGATATTATGATACCCAGAAATGACACAGTTTTAGTAAATTTGCCGCGCATTGCCAGCATAGGAACCATAGTAGAAAGCTGCTACCAAACAACAACAACCATGGGACTATTATTAATTTAAAGAATATCTATTTAAATTTTGATTTGTTTTTTCTATGTTTATGTCGACCAATGCCGGTAGGGCCGGCGTAGCACATGCACCAATGGCATAGAAAAAATTAAAATCAAATTAAAGGTAATTAAATTTGCTATTTTTCGACTATTAATAATTTTCACTTTAAATTGTAAAAAATATATATAAAAAACGATTTTTGCAAATAACTGATTTATTGAAACTAATACATTCATAAAAAAAATAATACGTTAATAAATAAATTGACAAGTAAATATATAAATTTTAGACCGAAATTAGTTTTTAATCCGAATTAAGTCACAAAGTGTGTTGATTGTAATAACTTTTTCCCCGTTTTTGATGGACTTTGAAATGTCAATTTTTTTATTTTTTAAATTAAGATAATTTAAAATTTTATATTTTTTAAATATATTTTAAATTAAAAAAAAAATGTAAAATTTTATATTTTTTAAATAAAGAATTTTTTTATTTTTTAAATCAAGAAAATGTAGAACTTTGTATTTATTAAATAAAAATAATTTTTTTTGAAACTAAGAAAATGTAAAATTGTGTATATTAACACACTTTTATTAGGTCGGGTTGTATGTATGTATGTAACGGAATCTTTGAGCTTAATTTTCACTGGCTTCTAAAAATCTGATCGGCTTGAAATTTTGCATACCTATCAAGGACCGATGACAATGCAATAATTTGATAAAAGTTTTCCATTATCCTTATTAGGATTGCCAGGATTAATATTTTCTTTTTTTTACTGTGGGCAAAAAGTAAGGTGAATTTGATTGTAAAATGAAAAATCTTTATTTATTCTTGTAAATCAGTTTCTCAGGCTCCCTCCACGAAATAAGTTCTTCATCCCGATTACTTCTTCATCACGGCCGATAACTGCATAGCTTTAGACTCACAGTCGATAAGAAAGGAATTAAATATAACACGAATATATCGAATCATTTATTCACTGACTGCAATGATAACAATAATTTTCATTCATAATAAAAAAAAATAGTTTAAAGAAACTAAAAAACACGCTTTTTTGCTAATCGAACTAAAAAGTAGAAAATAAAAAATAGTTTAAAAAAACTAAAAAACACGCTTTTATTGCTAATCGAACTAAAAAGTAGAAAATAAATTTTAATGACAAAGGGGCCTATAATGAAGTAATAGCAAATCGAACGATCAGTCATAGTCAACTACCTCAGAACAAAATTATAACAAAAAGTAAGATACAAATAGAGTAATTAAAATTAGAATTAAAAGCGTGGGATGCATTTTGCTTCACTTTCATAACCTTCTGTACACAGGTAGTTGCCAATAGAATGATTGTAATATTTACTATATCAAGCATCCCACGCTTTTAACTCTAATTTTAATTACTCTATTTGTATCTTACTTTTTGTTATAATTTTGTTCTGAGGTAGTTGACTATGACTGATCGTTCGATTTGCTATTACTTCATTATAGGCCCCTTTGTCATTAAAATTTATTTTCTACTTTTTAGTTCGATTAGCAATAAAAGCGTGTTTTTTAGTTTTTTTAAACTATTTTTTATTTTTAAATAAAGAATTTTATTTTTATTTTTTAAATTAAGAAAATGTAAAACTTTGTATTTATTAAATAAAGATTTTTTTTAAACTATATTAAGAAAATGTAACAATTTGTATTTGCTAAATAAAGAATTTTTTTTTTGTATTTTTTAAATCAAGATGTTTTTTTATATTTTAAATTAAGAAAACGTATAATTTTGTATTTGTAAAATATGTAAAATTTAAACTTATTTATTTTGAATTAGCCATTGATGTTGGGAACAATATATTAAAATTTCAGACGATTCGGTTGAAAATTTTCATTTTTTTTTTGTGATAACACCAGGCCGAGATAAATGAGTTTAAAGTTTGAGGTAGAGGAGCGCGCGGACCGCTCTCTACCTAGTTAATGGGCTGTAGAAGCTATAATATTGGGAATTCCCGCATGAAAATAAAATAAATATCGAAAAAACAGAAAATCAATTTTTTGAAATTTCTAGACCACCGGGTCCCCTTAAGCGCTTACTGAGATACACATATTTCATCATAATTTGGCGAGACCACGCCCATTTTGAAAAACATTTACAAAAACAATTTCTTGTTTAGAATTCATTCTCCATATAAATTTTTAGCAATTGAATTCCAGTATTTACATAAACTAGGATCGCCCATACGTCGAAATTTCGACGTTATATAAATACGGAGAGCAAAATTTTGTCGTACTGTTTTTTAGTATTAATATTATATATAGAAGATATCACAGTTTTTGAAGCTTTCATAAGTACCGTTATATGGAAGGCGGGCTTGGGTTTGATCATAACATATTTTATCTATTTGCATAATTAAACCAGCCTGGACAGCCTGAGTAACCAGGGTATCAGTTACATAGCAAAATGTAATTTAGTTTCAGAGAAAACGATTTGCGAAACAAGTGGTTCCACTATCAGGGTTCGGCATTTTGCACTACCACTAATTTTTTATATATTATACTATATACCTATACTCGTATGCAATTGGCGCTTACCCCCGTTTTGGGTGTTTGGCCGAGCTCCTCCTGGGAGGCGCTTCTTGATGTTGTTATATATATTTTTGTTTGTATGAGGAGCTTTTTCATGGCAGAAATACACTAGCGGAGGTTTGCCATTGCCTGCTGAGGCGCGACTGCTATTAGAAAAAACTTTTCCTTCATTTTGGTGTTTCACGGAGATGCGAACCTACGTTCTCCGAGTTCCGAATGGTAGTCACGCACCAACCATTCGACTACGGTGGTCGTATCACGCTGAAAACAATAATCCGATCGCCGAAATTAAGCAGCGTCGGGCGCGGTTAGTACTTGAATGGGGGACCGCTTGGGAACTGCGCGTGTTTGTTGGCCTACACCAGACATTTTTTAGTGGTAGTTAATATAAGGGTTTCAAAATCCCTAAATGCTCAGTTTTTCAGTTGTTTAACTATTAGCTTATTGCAATAATTATTTAGTGCATGCACTATGCCCAACTGACCACTGTGCACAGGAAATGTGCACATATATACGCCTTTTAAATTTTTAAAATTATTATGGATTTATGAAATAAAATATGCATATATTATGTGTATGTATGTATGTGCAGAAATTTGTGAGCTTTAAACCAATTGACGCGGAAGAAACGATGTCTCTCATCTCTTCTATAAGAGATACTGCGCTCATAAACTAAATAAAATTCCGCCCAAATTTAAACACTTCGCAGCATGTTTCTTTTGTTGTCAAGATAGTGGAAAATATACAGATAAGCACCGAATTGAAAGTAAAAACTAAGCATGATTAAATGATGAAACTGAATGGGTTCTAAAGTGTACTTTTATTTGTGTGTATGTATGTATGTATGTATGTAAGTATCTATTTACGTCCATAATGCTCTGAATAAAAATGTATTATTGTGTATGCTTTTGAATATTTTCGCCCTTTGATTGCACCTGTGCAAACTAAACAGCGCACAGACGGATTATGTAAGTATACGTACATATGTATGTATGCATGTGTGGAACGAGGAGGAGGAGTTATATTCTATTCAAACGGTTTAGTTTTCTTACTAGTACTAAGAGAATAGAATATATATAGCTGGCAAAACCCACTTTTTGCTCCATGAAAAAAGACTTGGCGTAAATGAATTCTATTTTTAAATGTAAGAAAATACACCTGCCTAACAACATTGATAAAGGAGAAAAAACAAAACAGACTTATAAATTGAATTACTAGTTTAAAGCGAAACGCTCGTTTTACTTCATATTTCATGGTACAAACAGGGGGGAACGAAACATTTATTTATTTGGAAATTTTCCTTAGAAATTCTGCTTTTAATTACCTGAACAGGTTCAATGATGTAAGCTAATAACCCTAAATGGAGAATATGAATCTCGTTTGAACATTTGATCAAATATTGTACAATACATACATAAATATACATACAACTTATACATAAACAGGGACGCTTACTTGTACATGTCTGTAGATTTTTCACAAAAGTACCTTAATCGGTTTAGCCGTCAATCACTTATTGAATCGTTGAATTATTAACTATTCAAAAATACTTCTAATAAAATCAGATTTAATACATCAAAAGATTTAATCTAAATAAATTTAACTTTCTTTAAACAGTACTCGCATTGGGTAATTTTGTTATCTTCAGAATTTAAGGCAACTGTGCAACAATCGCTTAAACGGTTACCGCGCTAGTCAAGAAGAGCAAGAATTATCAGCCTTTTGTTCGGTGCCGTCAAAAAGATAATTAAATTAGTTCAGATCAGTTAATAATTTATTTGTGTTAAGTGTTTCCGAATGTGAAGTGGTCTCTATTACACGTTTTTCATTGCAGATATTTTTTAGGAAGTTTGATATTGCCTGCTTGCAGACGCACACTGGTAGAGCAGCTCCAAGTTCTCATACAAATACTAAATATTAGTTTGGGGAAAAATAAATCCATTATTTAAATCCATTGATAATCTATAACTCGTAAAGTATCGATCAAACAATTTAAAGTTTATGCTCGTTATCAAGGTGACATTTCACACTAAAAAAATTCCTTTGCTATTTTTTGTTTCTTCCATTCAGTTGTGCGTAACAGGGTGTTAACAATGGAAGTCAACAAAAAAAAATTCGGTACATTTTACAGTTTTCCTTTGATAAAGGGGAAAATGCAAGTCAGGCCACTGAAATTGGGAATGGCGTTTATGGTGCTGATACTGTCACAGTTAACTACATATGTATGTATGTATGTGCAATTTTGGTTTCGTCGATTCCGTTCAGGTATTTTTGACGTTAAAGAAGATGTCTATAACGTTGAAGATATCGATCAAATCACAGAAATAATCGAAGTTGATCGGCATGTTAGCAGTCTTACATCGCCGGGAGCTAAGGATCGACCATAAAACAGTTTTAAACTATTTGCGTAAAAACTTTACGCAAAAATAATTGATTTCTTTTCGCCCCAAACTAATATCTGAGTTCAAAGACATTAATAATAGCGAAAGTCACCAAAGGAATGTTCAAATTTCCGATTGAATCCTACAGCGTCCGGCAAAGGCCATAAATTTAATTTGGAAAATTACTTTTATTCAATTCAAAGTAAAAAATGTATGAAAATAATGCAAAATTAAGAATCAATTTACTTTTGCTCGATATAACCACCTTTTGACTCGACTATGGTCTTGAGACGGTCCAGAAACGAGTCGCAAGCTGCCCGAATGTGACTTGCAGATATTTTGGCCCACTAGCGGACAATGGCTTTTTTCAGCGCCTCGAGACTGGTGAATCTTTTAGTTCGGACTTTGTTCTCCAAAATGGCCCAAAGAGATTAATCCATCGGATTCGGGTCTGGTGAATTTGAGAGCCATTTTGTGGACGGTATGAAGTTCGGAGCTTACTCGAGCTTGTGTGGAAATGTCAATTACAAAGTTCATGCTCAATTAAAAAATTAATTTGTGGGAAGATTTAATTAAGTATTTTGATTAAAATAATCCAAAAATTATCGTTAATCATTTACCAAAAATCCTGACGTGATGGAGCATTTTGAAGGTCAGATTCGTTTTCAGCGCATAAAAAACTACAAGAAACAAGTACAGCCATTCTAGAAACTGAAAAAAGTTAAATTTCGCAGGCCTGTGTAATTAAATGTTGTTGTAGCAACATATGCCTTTCTCAAACATATACGGGGAATGCCGCTGGAGTGACAGTCCTTATATATATATATATAATTGGCGCGTACACCCTTTTTGGGTGTTTGGCCGAGCTCCTCCTCGTATTTGTGGTGTGCGCCTTGATGTTGTTCCACAAATGGAGGGACCTACAGTTTCAAGCCGACTCCAAACGGCAGATATTTTTATGAGGAGCTTTTTTATGGCAGAAATACACTCGGAGGTTTGCATTGCCTGCCGAGGGGCGACCGCTATTAGAAAAATCGTTTTCTTCATTTTGGTGTTTTCACCGAGATTCGAACCGACATTCTCTCTGTGAATTCCGAATGGTAGTCGCGCACCAACCGATTCGGCTACGGCGGCCGCGTCCTGTCAGTGACAGTCCTTAGCCCGATATAAATCCGGGTCGTTCCGGTAAAGATTGTCGTGGGATCGAAATAAATTAAATCACTTGGGCTTTTTTAACAACCATCTCTCTGCATTGCATAACAAGCATCACACACATGAAGCAATAATTAAAGGTGATGTAAGTAGCCTAATTTTCACCCTGTGTTAGCCATCTTGAAGCTACTTAATAAATCCGTGTTGTCCTCTTGGAAAAGCTACTTTTTATTTCAGAGCAAATTCTAAAGAAAAAGTACTCAAAAGCGTAGAAATTAAAACTTTTGCTGAAAAACTTAGCAGGTAATACTGTTTTGCCTATTCCATTTTGCTTAGACTTTCGCATCTTTCAATTCTATTGAAAGTTCTGTGAAAATCATTGTGAAAATTACATTGCATTAATTGCATTTGAAGTTTTGGGACTTTTGATAAATAGCTGCCACATAGCCACATTTAGGTACGTCTTTCGTTGCAGATTATCAATCTGATTTTTTGTTAATAACTCTTAAAATTTATATACACAGGTGTGATTAGAGCCCGTTGCTGCCACCAATACTTTGCGTTTCATCAAAAAAAAAAGAACCCAGTTTTAAATAACAGGCATTTATCCACGTAAGCATGATTTCTGTGACAAAAAATAACACTGACACTTAGCATCTTTTGACCACAGAAACATACGAGGGTTGCTATTAATATTTCTGGTCTACAAAGTTTTTAGCAGTTTGACATTTCAAAAAAAAAAAATTACTTTATCGGCTTAATATATTTAGTAATCATTTAAGTAAATTATAAGAAAAAAAAATGCCAAAGAATAAGAAAATAAACGGAAAAAAAGATTTCTTGAAGTGCTTTATTTTTAATAGCTTAAGATTTTTCGTGAAATAACATTTTAAGTAAATTAATAAAATTGAGATTTTTAGAATACTTTGTTTATATTTAAAGTACAATAAAGGATTGAGTGTTTTCCTACACTACATTTTTCTTAACAATTTTCGGGAAAGATTTTATCAAAAATGCCTGTGTTTTCTTTACTATTAATTTTCGGATTGAATCCTTTAACAGACGAAATATGCCAAAACCAAGCTATGTTTTGTACCACAAAACGTGGAGAAAAGAGAAAGTTATGTTTGTTCATGTTCCCAAAGACGAAGTGAATAGAAAAAATTGGATAAAATCATGCAGCACTTCGTTGAAGCCAGGCGAAAAAGTTTGCATGTATCACTTTTCGGCAAAGGATTTCGAGATCGGACCAGATCAGAAAAGGGCTAAATTGTATAGTGATGCTCTTCCGATGCCTATCGAAATTTTGCATTGTTGGAATGAGCCTGAGACAGCCCCTCATTTAGTTGACGCTTCTACGCAGAGTAATTTCTTTTCTATTTGAAAAGTAGTTTTACATATAGATTCCAATCCGATGCATGGTCAAAATACATATATATATGACACAAATCTATGGGAATAGTTAAGTTAAAAATATAAATAATTAAGTACCACTCATAAAATAACATAAAATTATTCTATGGCTTACAACGACCTTTTCCAATTTTTTACTACATTTTCAGAAAGGGGATAAACTTTTGCTCTTTTTTCCCTTGCTTCCAAATTGCATCAATGCATTAAGTAGCATCCGAAATCAGTTGTCAAACTTTACTTAACCTTGTGTAATTGAATCATGCATCACACATACAAATGTTAAATAGGCAAATTCTTTCCGACTGACTTTTTGAAAATTCGAAATTTAGATCACATTTATTTTCGATCCCTGTCTATAGCATCTGACATATTATATGTATGTATGTACACACGATATGTACCTTCTGCGTGGAAATGTTGGAAAAATGTGTCACAAAAAGGGCGCAACACTCAAATTTCTATAAGATATCTACATACATATGTACAAAAGCATGCATGAATCGACAAATATTTTACACATGCTAATAAATAAAACTAAACAAATAAAAGACAAGTGGCGCAAATCAATGACAAAAAGCAACACAACAATAATTTGTATGCTGATGACTTTGAAGCGATCACCCCATCGACTCGTAACAAACTACTACTACTTACTCATCCAATTCGGGAAATATCATGTATACGTAGGCCATAGCGAATAAACTCGTAATAAAGATCGCGGCCAGTATGACTAGAGATCGTTTTGTTGCATTTCTCTCATCGGCAGACATTGCCTGCTTCTGCATTTTCGGGGGGTTTTGTTTATTTTCCAAAGTAGCGGCGTTGGTCGCTGTCTGCGAGCCTACCGTTGTCATTTCATTGCCATTGGACATTAAGCGGCCGGAACCGGATTGCATGTGCTCAGTGACAGTGAGATCTGAAACCACAACCAGTACATTAAAACAAGAATATCTAAATTTTGCATTTGAACATTCTCAAAATCGCCAATTATTACCTTTTGCTATAGTTGTAGTTGTTGCTGACGCTGCGGCTGCTGTAGCTGATGTTGTTTCCGCCGCTGCTTCTAAAAACTGGGTGTTTTCAAACTCCATCAATGTAGTTGTATGAATATTCACTAGACTTTAATAAACTTATTAATTTCGATAAGTTCCTATTTTTTTAACTTTTACTTTAGGTTACATACACGTTCACAAATTGGCGATTTATTCGTTTCCCACGCACACACTGCAAAATTTATTTATTTTCTTTGTCTGTCTTCCACTTAGCTTTTTCGCTATTTGTTGACTTCCGTATTTACCTATTGCACACTTGCACACAAAAAATTTGTTGCTTTTAAGCTAATGTAATCACTGAATATGGAATAGAACGTTGTTTTTTTTTAACTGCAAGCGGAAAACTTATTGCGAAAGGAAAATATTTGCTTGTATGGCACTTGCACTTGTTCGCGTTATACATTTACTACCGTGCAGATTCTGGTATATATAGATATACGTTTGAAATCGATGTTTTTGAATTTATACTACAATTTTTTTGCACATTATTTATATGATTTAACTTCGCCTTAAGGCAATCACAAAGAATTTTATACCTAAATTTATTCTTTTGCTATTCACGTTGCGAATAAACTACAAATGATTATCGCGTAGCACAAACAAACCAAACGAAATCCAATCAACGTATGAAAAGGGAATAAAAATGTGAAAATGTGTGACTGAATGAACTTCTTCTTGTTCGTTACTGTGAACTGTACATAAATACAGGGGTGGCATTCAATGTATAATTGTCAGTTTTTAATTACAAGCAGCAGCATGTGGGCAAAGCGGCATGCAATGAATAAATTCATTTACATACTCGTATACCTTATAGCCGATACAGACGGAGTTAGTCGGTGTTAGCGGCGCAGCTAATTCTGATTAAAATTGTAGCGTGACAGACGGTTGTTACGCCAATGAGTGAGCAGCTGATTTGCTTATTGGATAGTTTTGTCAATAAAGTATGGACCGCAGACAACAAATAGGGGCATTAGCTTTCCTCATGCTAAGAAATAATTATTTACTTCTCCAGCTCAAAGCCCCCGTTGCTAGCGTTGCGTTGTCCTTTTGTTTATTTAACAATTCTATTGTTATTTAAAAAAAAATAAAAATTATTTATTTAAAAAAAATTTTGAATTTGCAATTTCTCAAATTACTCCGAAATATCAAAACAAATAATGTGATTTTGAACAGTCTTTCTTGTTCTTCTCTTTAAAAGTTCCATTATTTTTCATTCACAGTAGATATTAACTGAAATATTTCAGCAAATTTGTCATCGAAAATTCCCTAATCCGTTTAAATTATGAAAATTTAAGCTAGTTGTCGATCCACATTAGCTGCCTTTAATTCCTGAGATAATTCCGAATTAAGTCGTTAATCCCGATTAACGCCACCGTTTGCCTAGGCTATTAGGCTATTTTCCCAATGTCTGATTAAACATTTAATTCGAACATAAACGAAAGATGGATATAAAAGTGATTTCTCAAGGATTGGCTATCGAATATCTCTGTCAGTTAGCTTTTCGTAAAGCTTACGTGAAGGTGAGCTGAAAAAATGCCACAGAAAAAAAATAAAAAATTTAAGTCAGAGGCTTTTAATTATTGTAGTTAATTTATATGAAATGAAAAATTGCCCAATGTTATTGCAGGACTTTTTTAACATTTTATTCAATTGGCCAGTGATGTTAGTATTTTTTTAATCGGCGCTTTAAAATTTTTTCAGTTTATTTCTTTTCTTGTTAACTTTAAATTATAAGGAAAACAAACAAATGACAGAGTTAAGCACTCAAACCTGCAGCATAAAATACAAAAACATAAATTGTAGAAGAAATCAGCCAATATGGAGTTTTCGTGTGTTCGCCAATAAGGTTCTGTTGATTATTTTGTAAATTATCCGCAATGATCTGAAGCCACTACAAGGAAACCTAAGAGTCAAGCTACATCTGGTACCACTAAGGGCCAATAGGTCTATGTGATGGCTTTCAGCCATCCAGGTTAACTCAACCTAACCTCAATGATCGAAGTAACATAATGCCAGCTGTCTTGACCTTGGTGAATATGGAATTGTCATTTCAAGTCATCATTCGGCCAGTTACCACCGGTTTAAGGTAATACTAACTGGACATTGAGAAAACAGCCCGTAATAAAATCGTTAAAGGGTCTTCCATTTAATTTTTAACTCTGTTGGCAGTGACCACACTTATTCCACAAAAACAAGCTAAAATGTTTGAAAAGATCATCAAAGAAATCAATTCAGTCACTAGAGGTCCCCTCCATTATAGAAAAAAAAACAATTTCAAATTTGTAAAATAATAGCAAAATCAAATGGTTTCCTTTATTTCCACTGCTATCAGCTGCCAGTTTTGTTACGGTAAGCAGACAAACGGCGGCTCATGCAAAAAACTTAGTGTGAAGTGAATTGACAGATGTTCTCAAGCCAAATCTTCCGAAATCACTTTTTTCAGCTGCCTACTGATTGTGGTCCCAGAAAACTATCTAAAAAATAAAAGAAAAAAATTAAGTCAAGGTGAACAAAAAAAATAAATTGAAAATAAAGTTCATTGTGCAGATTCATAAGTAAAAACATTCTCAGCTGGTTATCACGAAATGCCCACAGCTGAGATCAGCTGATTCCAAAACGCTATTTTATGTAACTTGGCTGCATAAAAATAATTTAATTTCATAGAAAGTCATATCAAATATTCTAAAAAATAACGCCAAAATTGAAATATTTCTCAATAAAAAGCATTATTATAGCTAAGGAATATATTAAAAATATTTCTTATTATAAATTTTCCAAGCGAAAGATATTATTTTGTATTTAGTTTTTTGTCGATATTCTATTGTTTTTCATTTTGCCATAAAAAGCCAATAAGGCCAACCACTTACACGGTCACATACTTGGCTGCCTGTCAAAATCACACCAAGGGTGCCTGTCAAAGAATAGGAAGCAGACGTTTTTTTTACTTGTATACAATATGCTTAATCGATTAATGTAATTTGGCTTTAAGCCGATTTAGAAATGTATTACCTAGCAGACCGTTATTCGGCTCTGAGTGAATTTGACAGATATCCCAACGGCATTCGTTTTGTGTTTCACAAAATATAGCTTCAGCTTATTGAAACACAAAACGAATGACGTAGAATCCAAAGTTCCCCTCAATTATTTTTTTCACCATACCTTACGAGCAAACCTTTATCCTGTCAGGTACTGCTACAACCACAACAATAACAACAACAATCAAACCTGGTATCTCTCATCCAAGGCGAATTTATTACAGGTGACAGCAAACACATATAAGTAAAACCCTACATGTATTTGTTGTTGCGTTTGGTGAAACCATCACGTCAAAATCAGCAAGCAAATGTAAACATACGAATGTAAACATACCAATACATACAAACAAAGCATATCATTTTGACGTAAGCCATTCAATTCAGCTGGGTGAATGCTGTCACCTTAATAAATCCACTTTGCTCTCATCCTTGTTACGTTCCTCACGCTTGCATACTTTTTCTTTGTTCTTTTTACTTTAAATTTTACTTGAGCGCTTCGCAACACTGTTTAGTCAATATGATTAGTAAATCCCGCTCAGCTGTTCCAATTTTAGCGTTTAAACAAATATTTCGATTTAAATTTAAGCAAAGGGCGGGTGATAGCATCTCCTACTGCCCCGAAATGGACCATTGCTTCAGCGGCGAAATTGCGATACCCGAAAGCCAGGTGAATTTGGAAGTCTCCCTACTGGGTGGACAAAGTTTTCGGTTAGAGTAAGTGCTTGCAATTTGTACCGCATTATTAATTAATTATTTATTGCAGCTGGAGGAAAGTAGAACAATCAACTGCATCCAAGTTGCCAGAATTGCATGGAGTGGCCTACAATGCATTTTGGCAGTTGAGCCAAAGTGCTGCCTCTATTTTATACAAAGTGTATCCAGCGCAGGGGATGTTCAATAAGAAATCCTGCAAAAATGAGTATTTTAGAGACCTACTGCGTCGCTATTTGCGCCTGGACTTTGATTTAAATAAAAATTTGGAGAGTTGGCGTGCAGCGCACGAACACTTTGCAACTATCACGCCGCACATGAAAGCGGTGCGCGTGCTGGATCAAGAACCACTCGAGAATATATTGTCGTTTATTTGCAGTCAAAATAATCACATTAAAAGGTATGAATTCGAAGTATTGGACACTGTTTGTTTAGTTTCTTGATGAGAAAAGCCAGCCACAGTTCGGAAACGACCCGATTTCATATCTGGCCAAGGGTTGCTACTCCAGTACCATTCTCTAAACAATTATGGAGAATGGTTAGGCTGTTACATGTTATAGGATATTCGGAGTTTGTACAATTTCTTCCTGACTTATGGAACAAAAATATTAAAAAAAAAAAAAAAACATAAACTCGAAAAACATTGAAAATATTAAAAAAAAAGAAATAAAAAAACTTTAGTTCAAAAAACATTGAAAATATTAATAAAAAGAAATAACAGACCAATTTTAACTCGAAATCAATGCAAAAATAAAAACAAAAGAAATAATTATAAAAAAAATTTTAACTCGGAAAATATTGAAAATATTAAAAATATTAAAAATATTAAATATAACAAAAAAAACATTAACTCGAAAGACATAGAAAATATTAAAAAAGCAGAAATAGCAAAAAAATTGTAACTCGAAAAGCATTAACAATTTTAGAAAAGAAGAAATAACAGAAATATTTTAACTCGAAAAACATTGAAAATATTAAAAAAAGAAAAGAACAAAAAATTTCATCTCGAAAAACATTGAAAATATTAAAAAAAAGAAATCACAGAAAAATTGTAACTCGAAAAACATTGAAAATATTAAAAAAAATCATCCTGCACCACTGTAAATCTGGGGGACGTAGAGTCGATAGATTAATGATGTTGTTGTTCTTGTTTTAGCAGCTTACGATAATGACATCAATTATATGTCATTTAAATTTTATTTCATCAAAATTGGTTTAGTAGAACCGGCTATATCTGTGTCAATTGTCCATGTGAAGACCATTTTTTGAAGGCTGACAACTTTTTGAACGAACCTCGTAAGGCAAAAAAAAATTGTTTATGTTTTTTATGGTACAAAAAAAAAAAAAAAATACTCAAAACAAAAGAGACGTTACCATCTGCAGAATTTCCTAACCTCAATTTTTGGTAGTTTTTTGTAGTTTTAATTTTGTTCCAAAAAAAAATCCTGAAATAAATTTGTGAAACGAAACTGTAAACCAAACTACATCCTTACATCCCCCATATAAAGGGTGGTTAAATTTCAAGGGCCGATGTTGAATGTGAACCAGACCTAAAAGTCAACGGCACCGTTGGACTTCTGTCTTTGGGGTTATTTGAAAGAAAAGGTGTACGTCGATAAGCCAGCAACAATTCAAGAGCTAAAGGAAGAGATAATTCGGCACATTAACGGCATAGAACCTCAATTATGCCTCAGCGTTATCGAAAATTTGGACCATCGGATGGAGGTGTGCCGCCGAGTCCTATATTTTGTTCCATACGTAATTGAACCATACCAATATTATCATAATAAAGAGAAACGACAATAATTTCCTAAAAAAAATTGTATTTTTTTCAAAACCAACACGGGCCCTTGAAATTTAACCACCCTTTATATACGGGGAATTCTGCTGAAGTGACAGTCCTTGGTCGGATATAAACAACTGTCGTGGGAACGAAAAAATTAATTAGTTCCTTTGCCTTCTTATTGTTGCCATTTTCACATCCTTTACGTATCTTTATAGAATTTCAACAATGATTGACTGGTTTTGCTCCAAATATGGCCAGCGCATCGGACACTTTAACGAACGCGAGGAATATACATTCCCAACTTTAGCAGTTTTGCTGGAGAATCAAAAAGAGGTATGTATGCCGCTACTTATTAAGATTTTTTTTACTTTTTTCACAAACCCCAAATATATTCCATGCAGCTGGAACTCATGCTACGTGAAGCCAAATTTGGCTATCGTGCAAAATTCATCGCCCAGACTATTGCGAAAATTGTCGACTTCGGTGGCGATGCGTGGTTTGACAAGCTTCGCGCCATGTCCTATGCCGATGCGCGTAACGAATTGGTGCGCCTGCCTGGTATTGGTTACAAAGTTGCCGATTGCATTTGCCTTATGTCGCTGGGCCACCTGGAGGCAGTGCCTATCGACACGCACATTTATAAAATTGCACAAACTGTTTACATGCGACAACAATTGGCGAAGGTGAAGACAGTGACGCCGCGCATTTATGAAGAGATCGCAAATCATTTGCGCACAGTTTACGGCCCGTATGCGGGTTGGGCGCAAGCGGTGCTATTTTGCGCCGATTTGCAACAATTTCAGACAACAAAGCAGTCAGTTAAGACTCTCAGTCTCAAGGAGAAATCGGAGAGTTGTAGCGCAAAGCCGAAAAAGAAACGAAAATGAAAGGTTGCATGTGGTACAAGCGTTTTTTTCTTGTTTTTTAACAAATATATTCTATGTTTATTAGATTCCACTGTGTTTCGTAACAGAGTAAATTTTTTATTTTCTTCTTTTTTTTATTTTGTATAAACTTTTTGTATAAATAGTACGCCATACGCAGTATGTGTTGTCTCATTCGTTATGTCGCCTTGGAAAAATTGTGATTCTCAGCATTTAATTGCATGCCAGCCGCATTGTTTACGCTAATCTGCAATTCGGAATAAAGTAAATCATATTTTAAAAGATGTACCAAAGTGATTTTGTATGCCACACTTACACTTTATTCGTCGTACGGATTTTCTTGCAAAGTGCACTTGTATGGGGTGGTTTTTGTAAATAAAATTGCCGCTTACTAGTCGTCACGTTGCCTCAATACTTGTCGTCATCAGTTTGATGCGATGCTCACGTGCCCGACGCGTATTTAGCCATCACCATGTAACGTTTGGTCTTCTTCTGCATTGTCCATTGACTTGGAGTCGCCTTGCACCTGAAAGGAAGGCGAGAATTAAGGGAGAATTAAAACACAAATTTCATGCCAGCTGTTAAATAATTATTCTAGATTATAAGCATTACTATGTACATATATGTATGGTATGGTTAGGAAGGAAACAGATAGACTAATCATAACGTGGGTTCTCAATATGTAGAGGAATAGAACGACAATCTTTGAAACTACAGACTCTCGCCGATCTCGGATACGAAGTTCAGGGCAATGCTGATGATTTAGTCATCATGGTTAGAGGCAAATATGACTTTACTATAACTGATCGCATGCAACTAACTGTCGACATTACGCAAAACTGATGTCGGGGGAAAGGACTTTCGTTAAGGGGGGGGGGTAAGGGATAAACGCTAAAAAAAACACTTTTTCCATGAATTTATTGTAGCGAAACGGTTCAAGTCAGTTTATTAAAAGTTGTTGCATATTATAAAGTAACATTTCAAGAATATTTGATACAATTTTCATGTAAAAATATTGCAAAATGAGCGAATGAGAGCACATTTACGTAGGCGTCTTTTCAAAAATACATTTTGCAGTAGTCAGCATATCTCAGCGTAGAATCATCTGAAATCAAAAAAATCGAATAATTTAGTTAAAGTATGAGTTAAACTTCCCCCCAACGTTTATTTTGACGATTTATTTTCATTTTCAGCCATTTGGTAGTCGTTTGAAGTAAAAAGTGATTTTTGACGAAAAAATGCCGCCATTTTGTAGGTGTAAAACCACCTTAATATAAAAAAAAATGGCGAAAAAAAAACGTTGGGGGGAGGTTTTTTATATGTAAAATATGTGTGCAAAATTTCAAAAGGATCGGTTGAGTAGTTTTCAAATGCCAATGACTACGCACTTTAAAAAAAAAGGTTCGAGAAAACCGCGTTTAAAGTATTAAGTTATCTCGGCAGATGTTTGAGGCGGCTCGGCTTTATGCTCTATAACTTAAAAAGTTTTGCTCGGATTGACTTAAAATTTTAACACGGAATTTTTGAAATGTTTTACTACAATAACATGCAAAAAACAAAATCGATTTCAGTTTTCGGCTCTCCGACTACTGTAGTATCTTGCAGGCTGAACTGATGGCAATAATGAAAGCCGCGACACTGGGACAATGTGATGCGATATCTGGAAATGACATCTACATTTTCACCTTTGGTTCCAACAAGACGGCGCTACATGCCATACAGCCAACGCAACAATTGATTTATTACAGGAAACTTTTGGTGAGCGCATTATCTCGCGCCGTGGACCTGTGGCGTGGCCTCCAAGATCGTGCGATATAACACCGCTGGACTATTTCTTGTGGGGCTATGTGAAGTCGCTTGTCTACGCAGATAAGCCCGAGACGATTGACGTCTTGGAAGAGAATATTCGGCGCGTTATTGCTGACATACGGCCCCAATTGCTGCAAAAAGTGGTCGACAATTGGGCCTCTCGGCTGGAATTTATTCGAGCTAGCCGCGGCGGCCACTTGCCCGAAATCATTTTTAAAACATAACGGCAAACCCTTATCTTTATAATAAAGCTAAATTCTTGGCCATAACATTAAATTATATACGTTTTATTTCATCTTGAAAACCTAACCTCTAAAAAAACACCCTTTAATTTTTCCAGGTCAAGGTTTTATCAAGAATTACTCCCAGATATTTCATGTCCCCAGATAGAGTTAAGTCGGCATCCCCTATTTTATTGGACCCTACACTTAATTTCCTTCTTCGGGTGAAGGGTATCTCGCATGTTTTGTTCGGATTTAAGGGGGGGTAATGGATAAAAATCGAATTTTGCATGTTATTGTAGTAAAACATTTCAAAAACACCGTGTTAAAATTTTAAGTCAATCCGAGCAAAACTTTTTAAGTTATAGAGCATAAAGCCGAGCCGCCTCAAACATCTGCCGAGATAACTTAAAACTTTAAACGCGGTTTTCTCGAACCTTTTTTTTTAAAGTGCGTAGTCATTGGCATTTGAAAACTACTCAACCGATCCTTTTGAAATTTTGCACACATATTTTACATATAAAAAACCTCCCCCCAACGTTTTTTTTTCGCCATTTTTTTTTATATTAAGGTGGTTTTACACCTACAAAATGGCGGCATTTTTTCGTCAAAAATCACTTTTTACTTCAAACGACTACCAAATGGCTGAAAATGAAAATAAATCGTCAAAATAAACGTTGGGGGGAAGTTTAACTCATACTTTAACTAAATTATTCGATTTTTTTGATTTCAGATGATTCTACGCTGAGATATGTTGACTACTGCAAAATGTATTTTTGAAAAGACGCCTACGTAAATGTGCTCTCATTCGCTCATTTTGCAATATTTTTACATGAAAATTTTATCAAATATTCTTGAAATGTTACTTTATAATATGCAACAACTTTTAATAAACTGACTTGAACCGTTTCGCTACAATAAATTCATGAAAAGTGTTTTTTTTTAGCGTTTATCCCTTACCCCCCCCCTTATGTGAGAAGTTTTCTCATGACAACCATTCGCGCGCGTCCGCTGTGGTCGAATGGGTTAGTCAAGGGTTTGAAACTCACTGTCGGCACAAAATATCAACTTACGGAGAGATTAGTCTTTTTTACAGCGGTCACTAGTAGGCTAGTATTGGCATACCTCCGAGTGGCTCTCTACCGCGAAAAGGTTTTTTTATACTTAACACTCCAAGGGGCGTAGGAGCAGCTCGATCAAGCTCCCAATAGAGGATGTATGAGCCAATTATTGTATTTAATAAATTATATATACAGTGTAACATCTAACGGACACCTCCCTTGAGCGGACATTTTTTTCTATACCAAATCTTATGTATCGGAAGAAGTTACCCTCTTTTGAGTGGACACCTCTGTTGGAGGGACAAAAGCTGACTGACGATGAGCGTCCGCCCAAGGGAAGTTTCACTGTATATACTTGGAGGTTTGCACGTTTGTCATGCCGCGCTCCACGTATTTTGCGGAAGTTTTGTTTCATTTATATCAATGCATAAAGGCCGGGTTCCCATCACTACGTCGAAATGTGTGCTGAGGGACGTTCTAACTGCTTAGCAGTGCATACTATTTAGCGTTTTGTTGTTGATTTGTTGTAAATCGTAAAACATTTTCCATAACGTTTTGAGGAATGCTGCTGATTTGAGAGTCATTGGCCGGACATAAGCCCGGGTAGTTCTCATAACATTGAACCGACTGTGGTCATTGGAATAAAGGCTTGGAAGTCAGTTTTATCTTATTGGGATATATTTTCCCAAAATGTTTGAAGAATTACGATTTGGGTGTCTGGTTTATATTTTTTTTCAATGCAATAGGATAAAAAATACTTCCCAAACAATTGGCTACCGGAGTGGCAGAGCTTTGGCGGTGCATGCTTTTCCTGTCTGAAGTCCTTTAAACGTTTCACCTAACGACTTACCGGTGTATAAGCTTAAATCCGCTGATTGCTCGTAGATGGCGTTAGTGAGCATATCAAGTTACCATAGAAATGCCATATTTTTTTTTGCATGGGTTCGACACCTGTTTACATCAATCACTGCACATCATCAGTGATTTCATACAGCAACACACTTTTTTCCTTGCGTAATCATGTCTAATTTTGTGCCAAAAAAAGAGCATATGCGGGAAGCTCTACTTTTTTGCTTTAATTTGAAGAAATCGGCTGCCGAATCGCATCGAATGCTTGTGGAGGCCTATGGTGACAGTGCATTATCGGAAACAACTTGCAGAGACTGGTTTCGTCGGTTCAAAGACGGTCATTTTGACTTGAGTGACAAGAAGCGTGAAAATCGGCCCAGAAAAGTTGAGGACCATGAATTGCAGGCTCTTTTGGATGAGGACGATACCCAATCGCAAAAAATGCTTGCCGAGCAGTTAGGTGTCACTCAACCAGCCATTTCCATGCGTTTACGTGCCATGGGAAAGGTCCAAAAAGTCGGAAAATGGATACCCCATGAATTGAACGATAGACAGATGGAGCGACGCCAAAACACATGCGAAATCTTGCTGGCTAGGCATAAAAGAAAGTCGTTCCTGCGTCTTGTGGTGACTAGCGATGAAAAGTGGATATACTTTGAGAATCCTAAACGAAAAAAATCATGGGTCGATCCCGGCCAACCATCAACTTCTTCATCAAGACCTAATCGCTTTGGACGCAAGACGATGCTGTGCGTTTGGTGGGATCAGCAGGGTGTCGTTTACTATGAGCTGTTGAAACCTGGTGAAACTGCTAATTCTCATCGCTACCACCAACAACTCATCAAATTGCGCCGTGCTTTGCGTGAAAAAAGGCCTCGTTATGAACAAAGACATGAGAAGCTGATTTTCCTCCACGACAACGCCCCATCGCACACGTCAAGAATGGTCCAAAACTACTTGGAGACAATCAATTGGGAGGTGCTACCTCATCCCGCTTATTCACCAGACCTGGCCCCTTCGGACTATCATCTGTTTTCATCGATGGGTCACGCGCTCGCCGAACAGCACTTCGATTCGTACGAAGACGTCCGGAAATGGCTTGACGAGTGGTTCGCCTCGAAAGATGAAGAATTCTTTTGGCGTGGTATACACAAATTGCCCGAGAGATGGGAAAAATGTATAGCTAGCGAGGGCAAATACTTTGAATAAATTATTTTTTTGCTTTCTATAAAAAAAATGGGTTTTTTTACTAAAAAACAGCGGATTTAAGCTTATACACCGTAAGGCAACTTCTTTTGCTTTCAAGTTCTGGTATGAACATGTTAAGCGAGCTCCTCGCCACGATCCGCAACAAACCGAAATTTTAAAATTTTTTGCTCATTTGTAGTCTTGTCTTAATCGAAGACATTAACTTGACTAAAAATTTTGTGGACGAATGCTTGAAGTGCGCTTATTTTGCGATCGTAAAATCGTGCTTATTGATTTCACCGGTGGTAATAGGCCTTTATTTCTTATTTGTTTTAGTCTCAATGTTTAAACTTCCGCCAGTCAAATGAGACATATCGGCTTCATCAGACCTTGGATTTGCGGATGATATTGCGGTGGTAATAGTGATAAAACACATCCAAGATATTGAGAGGATCGCCAGCGACTCAGCAAGTAAGATCAAGGCTTGGTTGACGTCCATGAACGTGAAATTAGTTGAGCGCAAAACTGATGGGGCTGTAATAAGCAGCAGGAAGGCAGTATAATACATGAAGTCAAAAGTTGGGACTGTAACTATCGCTTCAAAACACGCCATTAACTACCTAGGCGTGATGATTGTTAGTCGTCTAAACTTTAAAACGCACCTAGAATACGCTGTGAAGAAGGTATCCAGTGTGCAGTCCTGTCTGGCATGAATAATACCAAACAATGGTGGCCCGGTAGTTATAGCAAAATAATACTTTATAGTAGAGTTGTCAGCTCCGTGCTTCTGTACGCGGCACCGATCTGGGCTGATGGAATGAACCTAAATTCTTCTTCTTAATTGGCGCGATAACCGCTTACGCGATTTTGGTCGAGTTTAACAAAGCGTACCAGTCGGTTCTTTCTCGTGCTAACCGGCGCCAATTGGACACACCAAGTGAAGCCAAGGCCTTCTCCACCTGATCTTTCCAACGCAGAGGAGGCCTTCCTCTTCCTCTACAACCACCAGCTGGTACCGCATCGAATACTTTCTGAGCCGAAGCGTTTGTATCCATTCGGATGACATGACCCATCCAACGTAGCCGCTCGATCTTTATTCGCTGCGCTATGTCTATATCCTCGTTAAGGGGTTAGGTGGGTTTCAAAATTTCAAAAAATCGATTTTTTTTTTGTCTTATTAAATAGTATAATATGTTTAAAATATTCTCCTAAAATTTCAAATTGATCCGAGTAAAATTCTACGAGATAGACCCTTCAGAAGTTCCGCCCATCAGGCCATGTCAGTGCAGCGTTTCGTTTTTAAACGCGTTTATCTCAAAACTCGATTTTTTAAGTCGGTAGTCACGATTTCTCGAAAACTTATGAACCGATCTCTTTCAAATTTTGCACACTTCTTCAAAATAACATTATCTCGTGCTTGAACGAAGGAATTTTTTTTTTCTATTCCAAGTAATTTTTCAAGGGCATGAAGGGTGCAAATTCTACTCAAAATAAGGGTTTTTTGTTTTCAACGCCGCCAAAAATGTAATTTTTGTTTTTTTTTGTTTTTGAATTTCAGATGAATCTGTCATGAGTTATCCTGACTACGCCGAGAGAACTTTTTTTTGAGGGGTCATAGGAGACGACGTGTCCACGCCTTAATTTTCAAAATTTTTCAATGAAAATTTCACAAACTACTTATAAAATATGTATCTTTTATGTGTTAAATTGATGGAATGAAATAATTATTCTGTTGATTAAATAAAAAAAAATTCATAAAAATGTACCTATTTTGAGCTTTTGAAACCCACCTAACCCCTTAAGCTCATACAGTTCATCGTTCCATCGCCTGCGATATTCGCCGTTGCCAACGTGAAAAGGTTCAAAAATCTTGCGCAGAATCTCTCTCTCAAACACTCCAAGCGTCGCTTCATCGGATGTTGTCATCGTCCAAGCTTCTGCGCCATACGTTAGGACGGGCATGATGAGAGTCTTGTAGAGTGTTAGTTTTGTTCGTCGAGAGAGGACTTTACTACTCAATTGCCTACTTAGTCCAAAGTAGCACTTGTTGGCAAGAGAGATTCTACGTTGGATTTCAAGGCTGACATTGTTATCGGTGTTGATGGTTGCTCCTTAATATACGAAGTCTTTTACAACCTCGAAATTATAACTGTCAACAGTGGCGTGGGTGCCGATACGCGAGTGCAACGACTGTTTGTTTGAAAACAGGAGGTACTTCGTTTTGTCCTCGTTCACCACCAGACCCATCCGCTTTGCCTCTTTATCCAGTTTGGAGAAGGCAGAACTAACAGCGCGGTTGTTAAGGCCGATGATGTCAATATCATCGGCATACGCCAGCAATTGTACGCTCTTATAAAATATTGTGCCTGAGCGATTAAGTTCTGCGGTTTGTACACAATAGCGAGTAACCCGTTCTGAAACCTCGTTTGGTATCAAACGGCTCGGAGAGGTCCTTCCCAATTCTGACGGTGCTGCTGGTGTTGAGCAACGTCATCATGCATAGCCGTATTAGTTTCGCTGGATACCGAGATGTCTGAATTTGGTATTCCCGCAAAACTAATGAACATAAATAGCTATGCAAAAAAACTAAAAGCCGTCTATCGGCTAAACCCTTTGCGAACAATCTGCGGCTTTCACATAATTTCTGATGTCGCATCGTTCGTCATTGACGCATCACTTAACATTTTGGCTAAAGAAATGCAGAGCTTATTTATAAGGCTATCCGAACTCGACGATAGAGCAAGGCATAAAGAAATCGCTGAAGAAGAAAGGCGTCATTCGATCGATGGAACAGGTCACCTAAGGGTAGATGGACGCATGAGATAATACCTATCCTTACAACGTTATTAGAAAGGAACCACGGGGGAACAAACACCACCTAACTTAATTCCTTTCAGGACACGGGGTATTTAGAAAATATCTCCATAGATTTGGCCATGACAGTTCACCCAACTGTCCAATCTGCACGCAGAGGGAAGATAATGTTGAACACGTCTGGTTCCAATGCTCACGCTACGCACCCAGAACCAATAAATTTCTAAGCGGAGAAATTATATGGATTGTATGCTGAAATCAGCTAATAACACAGGTCGACACTGAAAATGATTCAAGCATCGGACCCGGCCTATCTTATAGATTTTTCATCGCTGAATACGAATCTGACCTTAAAAAGTTTCCATCACGTCAAGATTTTGAGAAAAATTAGTTCAAAAAGTCAAAAACACGTGTTTTTGACCATTTTTGACCAAATGTAGTGGATGAACCTGAGGTGATGGAAGCTTCTACCTAGCCTTAAACTGAGCCTGAACCTTCAGTTATAAGATCCAAATCGAAAATACCCTGAATTAATTGTAAATTTTGATGTAGCACAATTTTTTTAACTGCTCGCGCACGATTTTCATAGGTGCAGCCATGCAGGCTAGTTAGCCTTATCATAGCGGTGCGCTGACTTGTACCTTTTACCTATCATGTTTTTAGTTATTGGGTTTGCTTAGCACGATTCGGAAGTTGTAATTTCAAAATTGAAAGTGTCGGATTCAAGATGGCGAAAATAAAAATTTAATAAAATCAAATAAAAATTTGATTTTGCAGCTTGTCTTAGAATTAAAGGAAAGGCAAAAATTGTATGTAGAATTTCGTTTGTCTAGAAATTTAGTTGTTACAGTTAGAAATATTTCTAGCTATTAGCTATATTTCTACCAAAGACACATATTTCTAACTGTTACACCTTAATTTCAAGCTAATCGCAATTCAGCTATACGGTTAGCTGGGTCAGCTAAAAATTTCTTTCAATGTTTGGTTTTATGATGCGCTGAAGACAAATATGACATCATAATTTTAAAAGGCAAAACCAATATGGTGATCTAAATTACTTTTTACTTTACGAACAACTATTGAAAGATGAAAGTATATAGTTATATTAGACTAATTTTTGAAAGTAGTAATAAAGTTTTATAATCTGACATTAGCTGGTGAACCAATATTTTAGTGCATAATAAATTTATTAAATTCACGACCCCAGAATGTGCCACGAGGAGGCTGTCAGTATTTTACACTCCACTTTTGTTTTTTTTTGTTCTTTTTTATTTTAAAAAATTTTTTTGTATGTTTTTTTTTCCTTTTTGTTTTTTTTGTTTATTAATATTCTCGCATTTGTGGTAATTTTTTGTTATTCCTTAGAAAGGAATTTCTTCCTTCTTTGTTTGAATTTTTTGAATCCACAATTTGTTCTTCAAATACAAGTTTCACGGATGCTTCTAATCTTTGTAAGTTTTCTCAAGGTTTTAAGGAATAAGAAGAAACACACAAAGGATAAAGAATTTAGTTTTGAGTACTTTCATTTTCTAAAATTTGATTTTTATTCGGCAGACTTGGGAAGGTTAATCTTTGTGACTTTCTAGAGTAATTGCAATCATCATCTTTTAATAAGCCCCAGCAGTAATCAGCAAGCATGCTAGGATTCCATTTTCCTTGATATCTTTTCTCCATAGTTTTTATATCTTGATGAAATCTCTCACCATGCTCATCGCTAACGTCTCCACAATTTTGTGGGAAAAAATCCAAATGCGAGTCAAGAAAATGTATCTTCAAGGACATGTTGCAGCCCAATCGTTCATAGTTTTTCAACATATTTGCAACTAACGTTTTGTACTTGTCAGATCGTCTGCTACCCAGAAAATTCGCGCATACTTCCTTGAATGATATCCAGGCAGCTTTTTCCTTAGCGGTGAGCTTTTTTTGAAATTCTTCATCTTTTAACACTTGGCGAATTTCTGGACCAACAAAAATGCCCTCTTTCAACTTAGCATCACTCAGATATTTAAATTTTTCTTTTAAATGTAGAAATCCTTTACCAGTTTTATCCATGGCTTTTACAAAATTTTTCATCAGGCCAAGTTTGATATGAAGTGGTGGTAAAATGATGTCATTTGAATCAACAAGAGGTTTACTTGAGACATTTTTGGCTCCTGGAATAAATTCCTTTCTCTTAGGCCACGCTTTAACTTTGTAATGCTTATCTCTTGCTCTACTGTCCCATTCGCAAAGAAAACAGCAGAACTTCGTATATCCAGTTTGCAAGCCAAGTACAATTGCTACAACTTTTAAGTCTGCCATTTGTAGTTTGAATAGTTAATACAATCTAGAAGCACTTTCATATTTTTATATGTCTCTTTCATTTTAGCAGCGTGAGCAACAGGGACAGATGGATATAAATTTCCATTAAACAGAAGAACTGCCTTTAAACTGTCTTTGGATGCGTCTATGAATAAACGCCATTCACATGGCTTATGTTCTCTTCCTAATTCCATCATAAGGCCGTCAACATCATTACAGTAGACAAGTTCACCACTCATAGAGAAATACGATTCCAAATTTCTCTGTCGCTTTCTAACGTGAGTTATAAAAGTTCCGGGTTCAAGCATGTTCCATTCTTTTAGCCGAGAACCAAGTAACTCACTCTGAAGTTTTGATAATTTCAGATCTCTAAATCATTTAGTTTTGACTGATTTATAAGAATTGGTTGATCAGAAATGGTATCAAAACACTCAGAATCGGACATTTCTTCTGGTTCTTTACAACCATCCACTGATTGTAAATAAGTACATTTATCTGTCACTAAATCGTCTTCTTGAGCAAGTTTTGGTAGTTTTGGTACAGGTAAGAGTTCACTGTGATTTTGCGGGTAAGTCACTGAAGATACATTTGGATATTCGATTTTACATTTATTCTTCCCAGAATAACCAGAAGTATTTATACTACAAAAGTAACAATTAGTAAAATGATCTATTGGTTCTTTCCATATCATTGGAGTACCAAAAGACATGGAAGGACGCTGTCCTCGTCTCCATAAAAACAAATTTGATGTACAATGATTACAGCAAAAGTTTGGAGTCCAAATTTTATCAAAATTTATTATTTTTAAACTAAAATAATATTCATATGACTCTTTAGTAGCAGGAGTTAATGTGCGCCTCTGCTTTCTTGTCATAAACTGTCCACAAATGTAACAGAATAAATTTGGATCCGTTTTACAAACTCTAGGCATAGTAAAACCTGAGGAATCAGTTAAAGTATAAAAACCAAAAAACTTATATATTTGAAAAATATCTGATGTAGGTAAAGATCAGATTCTAATATTAAGAAATTGAGATGTAGTCCTGAAAAAAACTGATGATAAAGAAACTTCGAAGATATTGATTGACCAATTTATGTTGAAGTGTCAATTAAAAATGAACTTTTTATCACAAAAGATATGTAAAGTGCAGTTCTGATAACATATATATCTAATAATTCCGAATCGTGCTAAGCAAACCCAATAACTAAAAACATGATAGGTAAAAGGTACAAGTCAGCGCACCGCTATGATAAGGCTAACTAGCCTGCATGGCTGCACCTATGAAAATCGTGCGCGAGCAGTTAAAAAAATTGTGCTACATCAAAATTTACAATTAATTCAGGGTATTTTCGATTTGGATCTTATAACTGAAGGTTCAGGCTTCAGTTTAAGGCTAGGTAGAAGCTTCCATCACCTCAGGTTCATCCACTACATTTGGTCAAAAATGGTCAAAAACACGTTTTTTTGACTTTTTGAACTAATTTTTTTCAAAATCTTGACGTGATGGAAACTTTTTAAGGTCAGATTCGTATTCAGTGATGAAAAATCTATAAGATAGGCCGGGTCCGATGCTTGAATCAGAAAAATAATCATTTTTTGTCGACCAGTGTAACTGGAAGAGAATCTGCGCGCATCTAACACAGACTCATAACGATCTAAGACGCGCAGAGTTTCGCAGGCGTCAACAATAAGAAGGAGCCTGTATGCTGCTACTATAACATGTATGCGGCACCTTTAGCTTGCTCGAGGTGGCATTTTCGAGTACCTCAGCCTTGGGAATGTAAAATAAATAATTTCATTTTTTAGGTAATTGGAAAAATCAAGCGGAATGCAGAGTTTGCGCTTGGTCTCACTCGAGGTAGAGGTGTAGAAAAATTCTACTGCCATGCTTTGCTAAACAAAAGGCTGTAAATAGTCGGCTTCAAAGGTTGATAGCTGTGCGGGATTAGTTTATTGAGGTCTTTGATGTGCATTCAAAAATGAAGGCGTAACGGAACACCTTTCGTCAGAAGAGCTGAATTGGCTGTAAGGTGCTTCTGACCTAGGGCAGAATACTATCGGAAATGTGGGTAGGCTTTTAGAAGTGGCCTACCAGAAGTACCCAGATATGAGTTCCTGCTTAAGTTCGGAAACCTTGGGATGGTGTTTGAGTTCTAGCTCGCTGATTGTTGGACTCAGTGGTATGTCATAACTATAGTGAATATCAACGAAATTGCATTACTAAGCTAAAAACATACTTTATATTTTCGATGTTTTCCCTCCTTATCGTTTTCTTGCGGGCTATCCGATCCATCGGTAGTTTTTATAAAAGATGAGTAAAAAGACGAGAAGCTGGAACCATCCATGTCGTCGCTGTTTCCATTGCTGTCTGTATTGGGCTACAAAATATAACCAGAAAAATTATATGAACTACTGGTTTAATACCAATTGGGTCTAAAAATTAAATTTCCTCCGATTTTATATAGGTACAACAAACAACCAAAAAACAAAAAAATCCAATTTCAACTTACGCACCTTCAGATCATTTGGATTGTGTTGATCCGAAACGTAATCGCCAACAACCGATGGAATTGGCGAGTCAGCTATACCCTTTTTGGAGGAATCCGAAGGTGCCTTCATAGGTGCACATATAAATTAAAAATTATAATAATAATAAATAATACGAATAATACAAAATATTCAATTTAACCAAGGCTTGAAATTCCCTCACCATATTCGAACCCGGTTCGGCCTTTATAGACGTCGCCTGCGACGATGGACGTTGGGGTTGAGCTGGTGTGATGGAATGGAAAGCGCCTTGTGTCTTCGTTGGCGTTGGAGCCAGCATAACCGGTTGACTCTGCGAGTTAATAACGCAAAATTAATACCGTTAAAATTTATTTATTTCATCCACTAACCGTTTTAAAAGCGTTCGTACTGCTCGACTGCTCTGACAACGCCAGCGAGTTGCCAATATTCGAAAAGGACATGGGCTGGTACATCATTGCCGTTGCGGGATGTGTATAGAATAGAGACGGGTGGGGATACATAAGTCCGGTCATGTATTGCAACGGCAGCGCCTGCGCCGACGTGCTTGGCATATCGGACACGACTGGCTTTGCTGGAGCTTGTGTTGCGGCAGTCGCTGTCACTGGTATGTAGTAGAAAGTCGGAAAGATGCTGTGTTGAGGTGTGAAACCGCTTTGCGCCACAGTTTGCGATGTGTGCGAAGATGTGAGACCGACCGAGAAGGGTGGCCAAAGATTAACGTTGCGCGAACAGGAGAGACCGGCGGCAGCGTACGATGTATCGCCCAGCGTCGTTTGTAGTGTACCGTAAGCTTTGTTGCTCGAACTCACCGCCAAGTTGTGATGATCTACATATTCGCGTTGCGCATCCATTACGTTCGTGTGCTGATGTTTCGGCTTGTTGGCGTCGCCTTCCCAAGAATGTGAGCCGCCTCGCTTTAGTCCATGCCCCGGTCCGCTATACTCCATCACCTTCTCGGAAACCTTCTTACTCTTCTCACCACAACGACCACGTGCCTCTCTATGTTTCTTCAGCATAAATTTCTCCATTTCATCATTGTGCTTGTTCAATAGCGATTCGGTCAATGTCACCAGCTGGGCACTGCCCGACGAGGTGCCGGTGTTGCTTGTGTTTGCAATGCTGCTCATGTGTATGTTGCTGCCGGAGGTAAAATTTCCCGACGACCCACTACCGCCACTACCTTCGAAACATTGCACCGGGCTCAGTGTATTCCGTGCATCGGCCGAAATACTGTAAGATTTCTCGTTCTTCATGGGATCGTCTTCGACGGGCGCGGTGACAGGCTTGCTGTTAAAAAAACGTTGAAGATTTTCATTATAATTCAATTGGTTGTAACTAGGCGGCGTTTCCGTTGAACTTTTGCTATCGTAGTAGTCGTGATGTGGTGATATCTCGCCCAACATTACCGAATCTCGTTCAGAGACGGTCAATTCGTTTTCATGTGGTAGTTCTAACTTGAGATCCGTGCGCGTGACCTCGTCCATTAAAGTTTCCATGAAGGAAGCTAACGCTTGACAACGACGTGAAACCTCCTGCTTTACCGTGTCCGAAGGTCTCGATATTGTTTCCTCGAGCAATTTGAGTATCTCATCTCTTATGCGCATATTGCGACTACGCACCTCATCAGAAAGCTTTGGCTTGTTGGTCGGCGCCAAATCGAAAACATTACAATGCTTCGGACCTGGAAATACATGAGTGATTGCACTAAGTGATTTGCAGCTTGCCACTCACTTTATCGCTTACCTTGAAATACTCTATGATGGCCTATAACAAATTCCAGTTTACGAGACCACGGATTTACGAAACTGGTCCACTCCGTCTCCATTAGTATATAGCAACCGTTCTGTATCAGAAAACGATACGGCTTGCTGCAGAATGAAGCGCCCGCTGTTTGTCCCTTTTTCATGACAGTTTCATAGATTTCCTTTAAAACCATCAGATCTTCTGGATGATAAAAGTCAAATATTGTACGTCCAATCAGATCTTGCGGTAAATAGCCCAACGTCGACACGGCAGCGCTATCCACATGTGAAATGATACCCGTTGCTGTGTGTCGTATTGAGAATTTCGGACTCTTGCGCGAGAGTATTTCATCTGGCACTGAAACGGGAAGTGCAATCGAGTGCGCGAATGTAAAAGAGCCAAGAAATACCAAACCAAAAATCTATACATACCAATATAGGAGCTCTTAATGGGCGTAGCACATATGACTAGCAACATATTGGTTCCATTCGAGACCAGGTTGTCGGGACGCGCTTCTTCGGGCGCTTCGCGGAATGTGAGTCCCAAACGGAATGGCTCATAGCTAACAGGGCGTCCAATGACGCCATAACCTCGAGATTTTAAGCCGCGATAACGGCGTAGCATCACACAGAAGGTGGTGCGCGCATCCTTGGGCTCGCTGTTGCGGGACTCTGCAATTGGTATGCCGGTAGTGATTTGACTAGCAAAGGTGGCACGGTCTTTAGGATGTACGAAATCGATGAATGAACGTCCCAGCCACATGTCACGTGGAAAACCGAGCACATCTGTTATGCTGGGTGTAGTGAAGAGCACGATGCCGTCATGCATTGATATGACACAGCAGAAACTCTCCTGCGATTGAGAGGGTTAGAAGGGGATAACAAAGATTAGAGGTACAGATTAAACAACAGAGATTAAAACTAGATGCTATTTTTTTTGCAACTAACTGGCACAAATAAGTTCCTGTTTCTACAATATGGGCTTTTTGCAATATTGAATGACGTAGGAAGATTTCGACGTGGCGGGTCCCATACCCAGCGCACAATCAGATATGATGGGACGCTTCGCCTTCTCACATTAGTTTGTTCTGAAACGGATGTTCGTGAGTTACCCATAGTATACTTGGGCGAAGTCCCGAATTCGCCCGTTGCTGCTTGGACTGTATGTAGAAGAATCGTCCCGGCTACTCCCAAGTGACTGGCAATCAGGTCCTTTCCCCCCTTGCGTGGACTTCTATACACGGAACCATCCATTGAGTGAAATATTCTGCGGAAGATTTTTGAACCTTTGCACGTTGGAAACGGCGAATCTTGCAAGCGATGGACAAAGCGCAGCGAATAAAGATCCAGCGGCTTCGTTGGCTGCGTCATGTCGACCGAATGGATACAAACGCTCCGGCTCTGAAAGAATTCGATGCGGTGCCAGCTGGTGGCAGCAAAGGAAGGGGAGGAAGCAGAGGAAGAGGAAGGCCTCCTCTGCGTTGGAAAGATCAGGCGGAGAAGGACTTTGCTTCACTTGGTATTTCCAACTGGAGCCGGTGAGCACGAAAAAGAAACGACTGGCGTGCTTTGGCAGACTCGGCAAAAATCGTTTAAGCGATAATCGCGCCAATTAAGAAGAAGAAGTATGAATACCCCTAATATCCCTATGGCTATTACTATCAGTAGTATCGGCAGTGCCTTTCTAAAATCTCTATAGGTGCAATCATCATCGATAGTTTTGCACAGGGGTAGGTTAGGTTAGGTAGTGCTGACTGTCTTTTAGGGGCCATAGTGTTTTCTGTCTGTGTTGTCCATCGCGAGTTTTATCAAGCCGTTCAGACTTTTGTAAGCAATATCCTTAAAGGATGAAAAATATGTTGATCCTAGGCACATTTGTCGAGTCCTACAAAGAGCAGGGCAGTGGCAAAGTAGGTGTTCCAAAGTACCTCTAGCATTTGTTTCGCTCTGGACTAATCCCATTTTGGCTGCGTGAAGTGGGACCAGACAGTGATAGGTCAGTAGATAGGTAAGTAGATGAAATGGTTGAAGTGTCAGTCTGGCACTCTTTAAGTAGTACTAAAACGCCGTTTGATACTATTATGAGACCTCCAACAGGCAGATATCTACAGCCAGCCTGAGTTGTTGATATAATGGCGAAGATTGATGGGATTTAAGTTGGCGCACTGCCCCAGGCTGTCGAAGAAAGGAGCACCCAGCGACCTTAATCGGAAATTTACAGAGAAAGTGCTCAACAACCTCCTTCTCTGAGCGGTCCCTACAGCTTCTGCAATGGGAGTTAAATGGTAACCCTAGCTTTTCCGCGTATATGTCGATCGTCCAGTGACCGGTTAACACAGCTACGAGTTTGTACTCCAACCAATATTTGGCAACCTTTCCTAGCAGTGATAAAATAAAGTTTGCAGTTTTCGTATTCCGAGTGCTTAGCATAATTTTGTCAGTTTTGCACGGGGTTGAGTGTTCCCATAACCAATGCGTTTCCAAAGCAAGTTCCTCATTTGCAGAGGGGGAACTATGACTTTGTTCACATGAAGGCTGATACTCAGGTCTGTTGAGAAACAACTGGCAACACTTATCGATATAATTTCCTATAAAAAACCCTTTAAACGAAGAAGCAACTAATTAGAGTCTTTCAAAGGATCTCCGGTTTCTTTGTACAAAACATTTTTGTTGAAAAGTATTTGAGCGACTAATAAAAAAAAAGATTTGAGCGATCAAAAATCGAAACTGGATTTCAAAGCTTTCCAAGATAATCTGCACTCCCTTGATTTATAAATATCGATATTTCTATTGCCTGAACTTAGGCACTTCTAAGAATATTTGCTAGAAAAATATTTAAGTTCATATTTCGCCTCACCTCTTTAAGTTTCTCCGCCTTGCCGGAGTTTTCCAATTTTCCTGGTGCCGATTCGCAGGTTCTTTCCGATTTTCCGCCTTGCTGTGTGATAGCTGAAAGTAAAAATATGTATGAGGGAGGATATTAACACTGTGCGACAAAAAAAAGGCTGGAGAATAGTGGGATGGGAAACAAGTTGGAACCATGTTTCTATTAATTTGGTCACCCCAACTGCTGACTCGAGAGCTGTTGTGTTGCTGTGATGGAAAAGGGAAACCACTCGACTTCCTCGATTGAAATAAATTGGTATGGGTTCTTTTAAGAGCTGTTACCAACTAAACATAACATCTTCCTATTTGCGGCGTGCATCTTGAAGTTCTTCCAAAAACGGAGGGACCTACAGTTTTAAGCCAACTCTGAGCGGTAAATGGTTTTTATGAGGAGCTTTTTCGTGGCAGAAATACACTCGGAGACTAGCCTTTGCCTGAGGAGGGGCTGACAGCTATTGGGAAACTTTTTCTATAATTTTTTTTGTTTCGTCCATGGAGACTCGAACTTAGGCACTCCCGAATGGAAGTCACACACCAACCCATTCGGCTACGGCGGCCGTTCCAGAAACGCATTCAGTGTGTTTGGGAAGTGCTTTACCAAATAAAGGGTAATAAGCGCTTCAAGAAACACTTTCTCATGTATAGAAGTTCATATCTACCTTCGGCCTACTCTTGAAAAGAAAAACTCTAATTTTCGAAAAGCAATTTCGCTGGATAAAAAGAGTAGCACTTGAGACGCTGCTGCTGCATATACAGTTCCATCTCTTTAAAAATATGCTCGTTTTTGCTATGCCTGCGCAAAGCAACAGCTTTCGTTTGCCATATCTCCATCAAAAGATGTTCACGCTTTCGGACCATAGATTTCTCTTTTTGTTTGAATTTTTCCGGATTATTTCTTTTGATGTTTGTTGACTAGCAATCAAAAATGATAATGAAAATGTAGATATTACAAAACATGCTTTCCATTTCGATTAACCTATTGGAAGAACTAGCGCAGACACAGACTTGGAAGAGTGGAACGTAAGTTTTCAAGTAGTTTTCAGCGATAACTAGTTTTTGGTTTGACAGATTTTGCATGGGTAGAAACACGAATTTTCAATCGAAAACCGCAAAATCACATAGCTGCCGGCATCATCGCAAAGCTGATCAAGAAAGGCCATTTGCGTGACTGCGGAAACTGGCGAGGAATAACTCTACTCAACGCCATCTACAAAATTGTGGCCACAATCATACAAAGCCGACTCCAATGTATCGAACGCCTTTTAAGGGACGAATAAGTTGGACATCGCTCTCATCGAAGCTCTGTTGACCAAACCAATACTCTTTGCGTCATAATAGAGCAATAAGTTGCGTGGCACACCGAGCTTTTCATGCTGTTCGTTGACTTTAAGAAGAGATTCGACACAATCAAATGACACTCAATATGGTTGGCGTTGAGTAGAAAGGGAGTTCCCGCTAAAATAATCCGCCTCATGAGAGCCCTTTACGAGAACTCCGAATTGGCAGTGCTTCACAACGGCAACATCAGCGACCCACTCACCACCAACGCAGACGTAAAGCAAGGTTGTCCCTAGTTGCCACTTCCTTCGCCATCGTCCTAGACGACGTTATGAGCCAATTGACCCTGCACTAAAGAGGCATCGTATGGAGTTTCACCAGATATCTTGAGGACGTGGACTTCGCCGATGACATCTGTCTACTCTTTCACAAATTTACTGAGATCCAAGGGAAGGCGCACACACTAGTCATGCTTGCACGCGTTATCGGGCTGAAGGTCAATATCGCCAAGATGAAGGCTATGAGAGCCAACCGCAATAAAACAAGGCAGATATTGGTTGGCGGGCACCTGGTGGAATTTGTCGAAAGCGGCTGCACTATCACAGTAGACGGCGGAGCAGATGAAGATGCCAACTGCAGGTTAAACAAAGCAACGACCGCCTTCAGGCGAATGCATGCAGTACGTGCGAGCTCGCAAATCTCCAGGCGCTCTAAACTGCTAATATTCAGCTCATGTGCGAAGTCAGTATTATTGTACGGAAGTGAAACATGGCTGGTTTCTAACACCACCATGCAGAGGCTACAATGATTTGCCAACAAATGCCTCCAGAACATCTGGCCTCATCATTCTGGCCGAATACGTCCAGCGACGACGCACTGTGGAGATCAACGATTGAGGAACCCATCCTATGGCAAATCAAGCGCAGAAAATGACGATGGATAGGTCACACGCTTAGAAACATATGAGATAAGATCATGGGAATGGCACTGGACTGGAAGCTGCTAGGGAGCATAGATCGTGGTCGGCCCTAGATTACTTGGAGAAGGGCGATGTTGTGCGAGCTAGCAGATGCCGACACCACATGGACGGCGCAAAAATAAAAGCCCAGAACCGAGCAGAGTGAAGGTAGGTAGGTAGGTGAAATGGTTGAAGTGCCAGTCTGGCACTCTTCAAGTAGCACTAAAGCGCCGTTTTGATACCATTATGAGAACCCCCAACAGGCAGATATCTACAGCCAGCCTGAGCTAATGGACAAGATTGATGGGATTTAGGTTGGCTTACTGCCCCAGGCTGTCGAAGAAAGGAGCACCCAGTGACCTTAATCTAGTCTAAGCTGTCAAACCCAGACATTTACAGAGAAAGTGCTAAACGCTTTCCCAGCTTCTGCACGGGGGTTAAATGGAAATCCTAGCTTAACCGCGTATGTGCCGATCGTCCAGTGACCGGTAAACACAGCTACAAGTTTGGAAATTGAATGGCAAGGAGACCACAGTACTTTCTCGGGCTAAAAGATGTTCCAAATCCTCTGCGCTGTCCTCGGAAATAAGTTGAGCGATTCCCTTTTAATAACAGACAGGGGGATGCCAATGAGCCAATAACCGGGTAGGAGGTCTCTGAGACCAATTCAGTCGCGTTCCTAGCAAACTAATCAGCAATTTCATTTCCCTCTATGTTCCTATGTCCCTGAAGCCAGATCAGAGAAATGTTATCTGCAAACCCAAAAGATTTGATCTTCTCCTTAAAGGAGTTTCGTTCTGCACCATGGCGTCATCAGAGCCTTGACTGTGGCTTGAATATCAGAAAAAATGTTAATATTGTCTCGCTTCCACGTTCCCTAAACATTTTGCATGCCTGCAGGATCGCAAAGACTTCTGCTTGAAAAAACTAGCAGTATTCAGCAGTTCAAAGGATATAGATAAATTGGCACGCAATTTCAAGGAAGTAGATGAATTGGCTAATTTAGAGAAAACCCTTGCTCCGAGTCCCGATTCCATCTTGGAACCGTCAGTGAAGACAGAGGTACCAGCTTCGGTGCAGATTTTCCCCTCGATCCAATCCTGCCTATTTGGAAAGATTGCCCTAGCACGACTCCAAACTCTAGTTTGCGGATAGAGAGATATGTTCGAAGTTCGGCGAAATACGGTGTTAAGTGCCCGAAAATGCTACCAGCGGAGTGAATAAGGATACGAAAAATAAAATGTTTTCGATGTCGGTCCGATCAGTGTATTGGGGTTAATTGCGTATTAAATTGGTATTTATTTTATGAGATTACTAAAACTCACTTGATAATGGTGATGGTGTGGGCAACTGCAATGAAATCTCCGACTTAGTTTGCTCGGTAGTCTCCTTCTCCAACAAGATTGACGTCTCTTTATTTTCCTTCAGGCGGCTGCATTGTGCTACAATTCCTGAATGTTTTGATTGATAAATGAATAATTGATGTACCTTCTACTCAAATATGAACGAGACGGTATCAATAAAACGGTCCGCGGATGACATATGGCAAAAATAAATTTTTGGTTTTTTTGGTAGGACTGTTATAAGCTTACATGGCAAATTTCAGCGTAATATGTCACATAGTTTGTTTTCTGTGCTACTGTAAACAAGTCAAGCTCGAGTGTGTTCTTCGAATTCTCTTTTATGACTTCAATTGTCTCAAAATGTTTTCCACGGAGCGGCAACTTGAGCTTGGGAAACAGGAAAAAGTCACATGGAGCCATATCAGGCGAATACGGTGCTTGCGGAACGATATTAACATTATTTTTGTTCAAATAATCGCGAACAAGACGTGATGTGTGAGCTCGTGCATTATCGTGATGCAAGAACCATGACTTGTTGTCCCACAATTCCTTCCTTTTAAGACGAATGTTCTCGCGCAAACGCTTTCAAACGTCTAAATAATATTCAGCGTTAACCGATTTTGCGATTTGTGCGATTTTCAAGCACAATTTCCTTTACTTTTCCGATGTTTTCGTCGTTTACTGATGTTGCTGGACGACGTTCATGAGGCAAGTTTTCAACCGATGTACGGCCCTCTTTGAACGATTTGTACCACTGGAAAACACGTGCACGCGATAGAGGAGAGTCCCCATAGGTTGTCTGCAACATTTTTAAGGCGTCTGAAGCCGAAATTTTGTTGGAATAACAAAATTTCAAACAAATTCTTTGTTCAACTTGAATTTCCATCGTTAAATTCGAAGAACACACTCGAGCTTGACTTGTTTACAGTAGCACAGAAAACAAACTATGTGACATATCACGCTGAAATTTGCCATGTAAGCTTATAACAGTTCTACTAAAAAATAAAAAATTTAGTTTTGCCAAATGTCATCCGCGGACCGTTTTATTGATACCGTCTCGTTCATATTTGAGTAGAAGTTACATATATGTGTGTGTGCACTTATACAATATTTGGAAATTGCGTACAAGAGACGAAAGTATTAATTTACCGATTGCCTTGTCACAGGCCAGCGCGATTTGCTCCTCGCTCTGTGGTTCGCTGGTATTCGGAACATCATCCTGATTTTCAAGAGTATTTGTTTGTGTTGAGCATTTCAACTTCTTCTTCTTGCGTGCCTTATCTTTGACGCGCTTAATGTGCATGTCGCTACTGTGATTTCAATGGAAAAACAAAAAAAAAAATGTTCTTTAGCGAATTGTATTGGCATGAGAATTAACGTCATAACGTCTTCTCCGAAAAAGGTTTTGGGCAAATCGATTTAGCTGATTGGGTTACATACCTGCTAGCTTGCGTTGATGGTTTGCCGCCATAGCCGCTGCTGCCGGACGAGTGGCTACCGCTGAGACGTGATTTGGAGCTGCCACTGGGGAGAAAATTTAAAACACGTAACTTATTAGTAATTATTTTTATTTTATTAGTCTAGTGAAAGATAACTGGATGTATGTATGTATGTGTGTGTGTAGAGCAAAAATCACACTTTTATTTTTCAATTCAATACAAAATATGGACATTTTTTTTATTTAATTTTTATACCTACACTGGAACACTAGCCCAACATAGATACAAGATGGCTCGCAAAAATTGTTCCAAAACGCTTCAGGGCATAGTAGCAGGAATAAGGGCCTAGAGCTCACAAAGCTTTAACACTGTATGCAGATAAAATATACTTGACTACATCTCTATACGAAACATCTGGCCCCAGCCTCACATCAGCATGGCTTCCGAAGAGTGCATAGTAGCACCACAGCACTCACCGCCATAAACACCCAGATAAACCGCGGGCTTAACTAAAACATCACTGGGAGAGGACTGTCCGAGTAGCGCTGGACCTGAAGAAGGCTTTCGACACAGTCAGCCACTCGACGCTAGATGATATTATGCAGTCGACACTCCCGCCAGAGCTGAAGACGCGGTCCGCGAATTCTCTGAGTGGTCGTCATTCGTCAGTGCTTTTTCTATACCAAATCTCTAAAGAGAGGAAGATATAGCAAGGTGTTCCGTTGGGTGGTGTCCTTTCACCCTTGCTTTTCAACTTCTATATATCGAAGCTGCCGCAGAGGGCGTCTCCCTTATCTCGTACGCTGACGATTGTACGATAATGGCGTCGGGCAATGACATTGATGGCCTGTGTGCCAAAGTAAACGATTACTCGACCCACCTTTCTCGCTTCTTCACTGCGAGGAATCTACAATTTTTCCGCGGCGGCCTTCTTTACCACCTGGACAAAGGAGGTCAAACTAGAGCTCAAGGTCAAAGTCAACGACATACCAATACCGACTGTTAACAACCCCAATATTTTGGGGTAACCTTCGATAGTTTGCTTTCCTTCTCTGCGCACACAACCGCAATTGGTACTAAGGTCCGAGAGACCCGCGTAACCTTTGCACAAGTACGTTCTGGCTACTGTAGCAGATTAGACTGCTACATATCCAGAATTGAACCCGACATACTAAATGTATGTCCAGCATGTGAAGGCACCCCGATCACCTCCATCAAACCTACTCATCTAACACACCTTTCCCTCTGGACCCAACCTTTCGAAACAGCAGGTTTCCTGGGCCTGCCATTAGATGAGCTAGACGGAAACGACCGGTAGTATGCTGCCAAGGTTTAGTATGCTGCTACAACAATAACAACAACTCAGTGCAGATACAACAATTTTCCATGCGGGGCATTTTGCCATAATGAAAACAGTATCCGAAACAGGGTCGAAAAAGTAAAAATTTAAATACTTTCGACCAGTCAGTCCGTCCTCAAAGCCTTAAACATTTAATTCAAAAGCCCTTATAGAGTGGAACAACGCACTCCACAAACTGGCGGCTCTTAACCAGGTCTTCCTGTTTTGGGTACCAGAACATGAAGGATACGAATTAAACGAGAAGGCAGACTTGTATGCCAAAAAAGGAGCGGAAGAGCCAACCTAATTTTCGGCTTTAACAAAAACAACGTAAAACAGGAAACCAAAAAATGCACCCAAATAAAAATAAAGGAATACTGGAACGACACAAACGGCTTTAATCACTTTAAAAAGTTTCTGAACTTTAATACTAACAGAACAAAATCGGCTCTAACTCTAGACAAAAAGGGCCTCAGATTACTCTGTGGAGCACTTACTTTGGTTGCAATAAACATCTCAATACAAAGGACTATCTAGCATTAGTTTATGCAGCTTCTTCTCGATGAAGAGGAGTCCATGGAACCCTTAATACAACCATTACCATTACTTTAAGATCATTCCAAATTCTTTAGCTGCTACGACTAAATGTTATGCCGTAAGATTTCTATAAATTGTGAGGTAGAGGGTG
This sequence comes from Anastrepha obliqua, assembly GCF_027943255.1. NCBI lineage: Eukaryota > Metazoa > Arthropoda > Insecta > Diptera > Tephritidae > Anastrepha > Anastrepha obliqua. Next base: position 22,497,569 of record NC_072893.1, on the reverse strand, counting down.
TAGTTTTTTGCTTTGGCGAGGATGTCTTTAATGGCGGAAATTTGGTTCAAATACCTTTACGAGGGTTGGATTCTAACAGAGTCATCTACGCGTGAAAAATTTGGCATTATTTAGTTTTCACTTACGAGCTTTATTTGTTCTTTCTTCAGTGAGTTGAAAAATTCAGTACGCCTAAAAGATAGAATTATGAAGCCAAACGACCTACCGCAACGCAGAATTTTTGGTGAATGGGCTCTTGGAAAGATCCACTTTTTGATCGAAAAATTGTGTTCAGCGACGAGGCTCATTTTTGTATCGTAAATAAGCAGAACTGTCGATTTTGGAGTGAAGAACAGCCTGGAGAATTGCAAGAGCTACCAATGTATCCAGAAAAGGTCACAGTTTGATGCGGTATAAAGGCTGGAGGTATCATTGGACCGTACTTCTTCAAAGATGCTGCGAATCGTAACGTAACTGTGAATGGTGAGCGCTACCGTGAAGTGATATCCAACTTTTTTTGCCCAAAATGCAAGAGCTTGACTTGCATGACATGTAGTTTCAGCAAGAGGGTGCCACATGCCACACAGCACGCGTAACAATGGACTTGTTGAGAGGCGAATTCGGTGAACATTTTATTTCACGTTCGGCACCTGTCAATTGGCCACCCAGATCGTGCGATATAACGCCTTTAGATTATTTTTTGTGGGGCTATGTTAAAGTTCATGTCTATTCAGACAAGCCTGCTTCAATTAACGCATTGGAAGACAACATTAAAACATTTATATGTGAGATACCGCCCGAAACATGGGAAAGAATATGCCAAAATTGGACTAAGCGGATGGTCGATTTGAAGCGCAGTCGCGGTCAACACTTGCATGAAATAATCTTCAAACATTAAATTATATTGGACTGTACTATGGATTTAAATTTAAATAAAAATTTCAAGCATTTTTCTGAATTTTACGTGTATTTTTTTGAAAAACTTTCCTACAGCTCTTAAAAAATCACCTTTTACACATATTTATAAATATTGCACTAAAATAGTTATTTATGGTTATCATGCAGGCATGGAAATAAATATAGGGTGCCTTTTTGAGATCGATGATTTAGATTTAGCGCTTTGCTCATTAGATAGTTTGGAATGGACTGGAATGAAAGAATTCATTATATAGTCTGTGGGCTTCTTGCCAGTTAAATCCAATGGAAGAGAATCGAGATATGGATGTTGAAGATTGTTCAGCAACACTTTGCACTACAGCAGCAATATTCTTAACAGAACGTCCAGTTTTTGGTCTGCCAGTGCTTTTTCTATACTCGACGGAACCAGTTTCTTGAACTTTTTTCACGAAGCTGTGAATTGTCGACTCATTTGCGATATGTTGTTCTTAAAGGTCGACTAATAATGAGTTTCAATAATTTTACATTGTTTTATCGTGTAAAATTGTTCATCTGTCTACTTGGCAAATGCCAAAGATGACATAAAAAGGTACCGTCTAGGAACTATTCACTACTGACATCTAGGTGCCACTTTTGAAAGATAGAAGGGTGTTTTTATTAAAAATCAATTTCGTGAATAAAATATGGCATTATTCGCGCTGCATGTCGTGACTAGCCGATGAAAAAACTAATAGCTCTAGATATCTTGTAAAAAAATTCTAAAAATAGTAAAGGACTTTGATTCAAAATTACAAGAATAATTGGCGGTTTTTATACACCGTAGGACACCTTCATAAATAATTACGCCAATTTAAGATACAATATATTATAACATGTGTTGGAGCCAACTTGCAATTTAACCATGTATAGTTTAAGTACGAAAAAAATATGAACCCTGTTTGTAACTTCTTTACTTCTTCTTCTTGTATTAATGCTTACTGTGACTCAATTCACTCCAATAAAGTTCTTCAAACGAAACGGTCGTGTTTATATATAATATTATATATTTAATTGCGCTTTTCTCTAACAACATGTGTTGCTATATAACGGCAAGAAAGTTACCATGAAAGAGCCGTTGCTAAAAAACTAACATCAGATTTGTAATCATCGACACCAATGTCGAACATACATAGTTTTCTAAGAATCTGTTGCGCCATTAAAGAGGGCGTTAAGAAAATGAATTTGCATGTCTAAAAGTCTTAAATTCAAAATAGTATAACTTTTTTTCATTCCCTAGAAGTCCCTAGAAGTCTTTTAAAAAATGGATTTTAAAGCTACAGAGTATTACTTTGCGATTCCGTTGTGGAAAATAAAAAAAAAAATTTACCTTACTCAAAAAAAATTCATAAAGATGTCCAAAATCGGCATTTCTTGACTATTTAACCACAAATTGCCCGAAAACCCCCACCGTGGATCCGCCACTGGTTTATAGGCTGCTGCCACTTGGGAATGTGTTTACAAATAAAAAAATAGTTTAAAAAAACTAAAAAACACGCTTTTATTGCTAATCGAACTAAAAAGTAGAAAATAAATTTTAATGACAAAGGGACCTATAATGAAGTAATAGCAAATCGAAGGATCAGTCATAGTCAACTACCTCAGAACAGAATTATAACAAAAATTAAGATACAAATAGAATAATTCCAATTAGAGTTAAAAGCGTGGGATGCTTGATATAGTAAATATTACAATCATTCTATTGGCAACTACCTATGTACAGAAGGTTATGAAAGTGAAGCAAAATGCATCCCACGCTTTTAACTCTAATTTGAATTACTCTATTTGTATCTTCATTTTTGTTATAATTCTGTTCTGTCCCTTTGTCATTAAAATTTAATATATTTTCTACTTTTTAGTTCGATTAGCAAAAAAGCGTGTATTTTAGTTTCTTTAAACTATTTTTTTTTTTATTATGAATGATTCGATATATTCGTGTTATATTTAATTCTTTTCTTATCGACTGTGAGTCTAAAGCTATGCAGTTATCGGCCGTGATAAAGAAGTAATCGGGATGAAGAACTTATTTCGTGGAGGGAGCCTGAGAAACTGATTTACAAGAATAAATAAAGATTTTTCATTTTACAACCAAATTTACCTTATTTTTTGCCCACAGTAAAAAAAAGAAAATATTAATCCTGGCAATCCTAATAAGGATAATGGAAAACTTTTATCAAATTATTGCATTGTCGTCGGTCCTTGATAGGTGTGCAAAATTTCACGTCGATCAGATGTTTAGAAGCCAGTGAAAATTAAGCTCAAAGATTCCGTTACATACATACATACATACATACAACCCGACCTAATAAAAGTGTGTTAAAAAGGGCTTACAGAGATTGTGTTGGTGATATATGAAAAAAAATCAACCAATTAAACTTCGTTGCTGTCTGAACAACGACTGATTGGACAAGTGTGTGAGTACATGTGAAATAATCGTGCAGAATTCGGCTGCCGAATATCCCAAGCGACGTGGCAGCCGAAATTCCCCTTACAATCAGCTTCCCCACCATGGTTAAAGAGCAAACCTTGTAAATCTATCAACCTTGAAACCAACCTATTTGGCTATACAGAGAATGGAAATGTAAACTCTGAAAGACATTATTTGCACACTGAAAAATGGTACAAAAAAAAAAATTCATTTGCATTAAAAAACAAAATTAGTACGCCCGCTGTGTAACACTCTTTATAAAGGAGAGTAACAGTATTGCCCCCGAATCGAATTGAAGTAGGCAGAGTCTTTGTTGTTGTTGAAGTGGTTGAATATTTCCACTGAAATAATCCTAATTAGTGACCAGCACCGTTTTACTACCACTTTTCTTTTTTTTTTCTTAGTCAGATTCATTTAGTGAGGTCCAAGTATAGCAGCAAATTCTTTATCTCGATGTCTGAGATCTCATTAATTTGCTGCAAGAAAGGCTCAAGAAAGGCTTTGCCGAAGGAGTGGAGTCGTTCCCTAGCTAGCCCTGGACATTACCATAAGCAGTGGAAAAGACTTTCTTTCGCCCGTTCCGCTTGACAGCTTCTGCAGATGGGATTGAAGGGGAGGTTGAGTCTGGCTGTATGCTCCTCTACTTTCCAATGGCCTGTAAGGGTTGCAGTGATGCGTGAAATGTTTGGCGGAGAACATCCTAACAGATCATTTGTCCTTTGGATTTTGTACGACGGCCATGTGTTTTTTGTTGTAATACATGTAGTTAATTGCTTCCATCTTCTTTCGGCTAAAGCATGATAGTGTGAAGCAATGGATGCTTTTAATGTGTTGAGTGGGGTGGAGCCTGCCACCGCCTCTGCTATTTCTAGTGTCGAACTTTTTCTTACTAGCTCATCCGCTATCTCATTACCCCGTATGTTCCTATGACCGGGAAACCACATCAGAGTAATTTCAAGCCGATGGCTAAGTAATTCTAGCTCCTCTCTACACTGTAAGATTAGCTTGGATGAAATGGAGTTAGAGTCTAAGGCCTTGATAGCTGCTTGACTGTCTGAAAAGTTGGCTACCCTTGCACCAACTTCATTGAAGAGTTTTAATGATTTGCATGCTTCTCTGATCGCTAGAAGTTCAGCCTGGAACACGCTTGTATAATCAGGAAGTCTAATTGACTGAGATAGGTTGAGTAGCTCTGAATGGAAGCCAGCTGCCACACCACAGTTCAACTTAGAACAGTCAGTGTATATTTCAATGTCGTATCTTCCAATTACCTTCCCTTTGTTCCATTCGGCTCTCGGTGGAAAACGTACCGTAAAGTCTCTCTGTACTCTACGTTGGACACCTAGGTATTTCGCCTGTTGGGTTAACGTAAGACTAACGCCGTTTAGTTATGCAGAGTCTTTAAATTCTCACAGAAAACTTGACCAGTTGTTTCATTTATTTGAAATGTAATTTCCATTTACGTAAATCGCACGTGAATGAAACTCAAACTAGCACTTGCAAATGAAAACGGTAACAAAGGCATAGCGCGTTAAAATCCCAAGGGGTATTTACCACACCGTACTCGTACTTTTGCACTTCCCCTACTCAGCCAGTGTGCTCTAACTCCCCATACTCTAATTGCCCTAGTAATTTTGAAATTCATAGTACAAAGTGCGTTTATGAGTAAAAATAATTTTTTTTTTGTAGAATGTAATTATTTTTTTATTTAAATCTTACCTGCGTTGCGATTGCGAGTTGCTGCAACTATTCGAATATGCAGAGTCCGAAACTTTAGTGTTGTGTGTGGATTCCGTTGATTCGCCCTCCATGTTTTTACGAGTATTTCAATTAAGTTATTTAAAAAAATATGAGCAATTGTTTTTTTTACACTTGTACTCAAGTATTTTAGTATGTATAAAGAAATACTTTTATAAAAAGTCACTGCACTTTTACGGTGTAAAAGATTTTTTTTTATTATAATAAATTTTTTTTTTAATAAATTTTTTTTTTAATTAATGTTTTTTTTTTAAATTAATATTACACTTATACCAGAGTATGATCTCTTTCTGTTCAGCTTTTGCGATCTGTGAATAAGGAGATAATTCGTTTAGTCAGAAATTACGCATGTGTTGTCTTTTAACGCATTTATTTTCTTATTATTTTCTAAGTTAAACAAATATGCGTTTGGTTAGTTTTCAAGTTATAAGCAAGTAAATGATTTGCACAAAGTTTTAGTTTCTTCTTGAAAACTTTTTTTTTTAATATGCACCTACATATATCAATTATTTTTCTTCTCCACTTTTATTAAATACTTTTTATGCCTCTCACATATTTTGGTATTCACCTCACTTGAATTTTCTTATTTATATTTTATTGCAAGTCACTGATAATTATTAAATATTTTTCATTCCTAAAATATTAAATATTTTTAACTCCTAAAATATTAAATATTTTTCACTCCTTTCCGTTGTCCGTTTGCTGTCACGAAATACTGTTCGACGGTATTTCTACGACTGAGCGCTCCTGTCGCCTCGACAATTTGTTTTATTCACAAATCTGTTATCACACTATCACGTTTCAGTGCCATCGCCATCGCCAACATCAATACCAACAAGCACCAACACCATCGGCACCTTTCGTATGTGCGCTAGGTGATGTGACCAAAAACAAACGCTTCAACGTCAGCAGCGCAGCTGGGGCCAAGGCGATTCACACATGTCTGCACGTTCTTCGTCCGTCTCTGCTTGCTTTCACACACGCACACACACACGTTGTGTGTGCTCAACGACGGCATGCCCTCCAATGCGAGCAATCAATAAGTACGCGTATGTACGTATGTTCGGTAACCATTGCAAAAACATATAAGAAGGGGTTTGTGGTGGTGTATTATTTTTAGATCAATCGGCCTTTATCTTCGTACGAGTATTGTCAACATTTATAACACGAATCTATGCATTCACTTTTTCAGAAACTCAAGTAAGGATTCGTGCTGCCTTGCTTTGTAGTTGTTTAGTGGTCAGAAAAGAAGAAGGGGGCGGGGGAAAGAGGAAAGGTGAGTGCGTACCTACTGACTGACTATTTACAAATGAAAGTGTAGATGAACCCTTGGGGGTGTGCGCTGAGTTGAATAGAATCAAGAAGGTTGTTAGATTGTATAAGAAATCAAGTGAGTTTTTACACAAAGTTGCCCTGCTTGACTCACTTTTGTGGCTTTGCAAGTTTTCTATTTGCTTTTAGCGCTTTTATTTTAAAATATAACTTTTCAATTTCTATTTTCTTTCTGAATAAATAGAAGGAGAAAAGTTTGACAGTGCACACAACGAAGTTGAGGGCTCTTAGCTTCTCACTTAAAAGAATTCATTTAAATTTACACTTGAAGGTTAAAGGATATTTTTATAGTTTTTACATATCAGCCATGAAAATAGTTGCCATAAAACATATCTGAGTGATGAACTACTACAGTGCAATTTAATGTGCTGTTGACCCAGTTGGGCTGATGAAGGTTGCTTCAAGCTTGGCTAAGGTGGCCTAAACAAGAAGTGAAGTAGCGACAAAATGCAGTACTATGAACGCGTCTGTGAAGGCATGGCTCCAAGAAAACGAACTAGAACTAGTGGATCACAAAACCGAACTAGTGCTACTAAGCAGCTGGAGAAAGGTGGAACGGGTCTCCATCGGAGTTGGAGGTCACTACATAGAGTCTAGTACACACTTAAGGTACCTCAGCGTCTTCATAGAGCACAGGCTATGATTCAAAGAACACCTCAAGCAAGCCGGACACAGAGATGCTAAGGTGTGTAACTGCCCTTCCAGAATTATGCCGCCCGTTGGCGGACCTAACCAAACATCGAGGTTACTTCTATCAGTTAGGAAGGCGGTAATGCTCTACGCAGCCGCGATTTGGGCAAAAGCTGTGCTGCCTAAATCGTCGTACACCAGAGAACTGAAAGGGGCATACAGTTTAGCTAATCTCAGAGTGTATAGGGCTTTCTGTACAGTCTCCGACGAAGGAGCTGCTGCGCTCGCTGGCAGGCTACCCATTGAGTTCGAAGTTAAAGCAGCGGAAGCAACGTGGCTTCGCCACGAACAGGGAGATTGGGATGGGAATAGGCTGGCAGAAACACACATTGATGAATGGCAACGGCAGTGAGACACAGCGCAAAGTGGAAGATGGGCGCACTCCATAATTTCAGACTTGCGAAGCTGGAGGGAACGAAAACATGGGAAACTAAGTTTCTATGCGACCCAGTTCCTTTCTGGTCACGAGTATTTCGGACAATACCTGCGCCGATCTAAACACGTCAGCGATCCATACTGCCAATTTTGTGTCGATAAAGTCGAAATGTCTCGTGCGATTCACGGAACTACGGAGACTGGTCGAATGAGTACTGAACTGCAGACTGAGCGCATATGAACGCGTTCGACAAATATTGTCTTCGCCTGAAAAGTGGGAGACTGGAAGCAACTATGTTACATAACATCAGCAATGATAAGACTGTGGCAGAATGATCAAGCCCGCGAACCCATGACTTAACTTAACTTAAACAAAATTTATCTGCCCTATGGAGGAGTCCTGCAATGTGGGTCCCGCGGGGACTGACAGGAATGAGTGGTGAGGAATCTGGTCTGCTTATTGCACGGGCTATCAGTATCTTTAGAAGATTTAACCTCCAGGTCCGCATATCAGAAAAAAAACCTGTCTAAGCTGCGATTCGGCTTCTAACTGTTGATCCTTGTAGTATCTGGCTCACTTTAATTGTTTGATCCTTGATAAGAAGTATAGGTGTCTGATGTTATGAGGGCCTGACGAGTCATCTTGTGGCAGTTCTGTTTTCGGAGTACATTAATATTTGGGCTGCATCTTCTGCTTCTGTCGGCCCAGTGTTCTATTCTCAATTGCGGGGTGTTCGAATGTGAGTAACAAATGACGTAAGCATTAAGTGAAGTCGCCGGAAGGTCCTAAGGTCCTTAGGCTAGACTAGACAGTTTTGACGTAGAATTAATGAAAACAGCACTAGGTCTCTTATCAGTCCAGATCGCCCTTTCATTGGTGCAGTGATTAGTATTATTGTCGGAGCACAACACAGGAAGCGTATCGGGGTTTCCTCTAGTTACTCCAAAATTGAGGAGGAGGTGGGTAGGGTTGATTAATTTCTCTACCAGTGTTCCGCTCTGGTCAGAATGCGACATCGTTGTCTGGCAGATTGGAATCTGCAACCATCCACAATTCCATCGGCGTTTTATAGAATCGAAGTGGTTGTTTCATCAGATCAGGAATTAGAGGGTGAAACTTGAGCCCAAGAAATAAGTAAGATATTGGGTCTCCAGGCTTAAGTGGGCCCCTCTACATTCTCTTGGATAGTGACAACCATCGTAACCTAATAAAATTACAGGAATCGATAGGCGATCGTAATGTCTAATAAAATTACAGGAATCGATAGGCGCTATCATCGGACACCGAATATCCATTGAGAGTTACACCTGTTTTAGCCTTAAAAGTTGCTTGGTGCGTCTCTGATCCATATGTTGCTCGAAGAGTCGTGTGACCTGGCATGCCAGTGTTCTCTGCTAGCACTTTGTGAACTAAAACTGCTTCGATCAATCCGATAGTAGCCTAAGCGAACCCTTAACGTCTCTTTACATGGAGACACCACCTCACAGGTTTCCTGTTCAACCACCTCAACTGTCATAAAGTTTCCTAGAATGTCAAGTATGTTAAGATTGATGTTGTTGTTGTGGTAGCAACAATACTAAGCTATGTTAAGTTTGATCGTTGTATTCAGTTGCGATCGAAAGGCAAGGCAGTCATTACCCAACAAACTGCGAGAGCATCATTCTAGGCTTCGGTTTCTATAGGAATAAAAGGAAGTAAATATTTACTCTGATAGCTAAGCGGCAATTAGGTCCCTGGACTCAATGATGGTGCATTCGGAACTGGTCAAGCAATGCCTGGTTTTACATTCGATCGCACCCGAATTCTTCAACATAAGGTTCATCTGGGTACTTGGCCATAGCGACATTGCGGGAAACTGCAAAGCTGATGAGCTGGCCAGACAAGGGACCTGTGAGGTAGTTTTCCCGCGAAAGGATCCCCTTGATAATGTGCGAAGATGGGCTTCGCGTCAACTCAGCGAGCTCTGAGCAAGTACACAAACTTGTAAGGTCGCATGTGGCTCAGAGGTGTTCGAGGAATCCTCTGAAGGATCTTCTGAAGATGGCAAAATCTCAGCGCTCAAGCTTCGTGGGCTTCCTTACAGCCCACTTTCTGCGGGGTATGCCTGCCGTGAGTCCTGGGAGTACTTCGAGTACTTTTTCCGTCCGCTGTATGGAGGTGGAATCATTTCAGCTCCTTTTCTTTAGCTGTCCTGCTCTCGTGGGACCATGTGCGTCTTAGTTTTCACTTCCTTCCTACGCCTGCTATAGGCCATGATATGAAAAATCTGTTGAACTTCATCAGCAGCATTAAGCGGATAACAGAACCGCAAATCAGTCACCGTTCGTAATCCATAAATACTCAACCCCCCTCCTTCCCCACACCCTCTTCTCTTTCCTTTCGTCCTATCGATTGCCTTCATTGTATGAACTTGATTTCTTCGTCCAAATGGGCCCACTCTCTGGGCAACCATTATAACTTAATCTAACTTAAAAGGTATTGCAATAGTGAACATCCAATCGACTGCTTCTTTAATAACTGTGCCCCTCTGCTTGGAAAAAAATATAGTGATCAGGAAGTCGTTCCATCGCAACGCCATTCAGTTGTTAGTTGAAAATTGACTTCGTTTTCACATGCACCGATTAGGTCTATCTACCCGTACTGAGGCAGATTGTCTGCTTTGTGCTGTAGATGATCGGGTATTCGGGGATATTTCGAGTACATTTTCCTTGGTCAGACAGAGACTGAGACTTTTCTGCTCTAGATTGAAACTTTTTCTGCAGTCGAGCCTTTAAAGAAATCCTCTACCCTGATATAGCGGGAAGCAGAAGCTTGGACGATGACAATATCCGATGAGGCGTCTCCTGGAGGGTTTGGGAGAAAGATTCTCTGGAAGATTTTTGGACTTTTGCACCTGTCCGACGACGAGTATCGTAAGCGATCAAACAATGAGGTGTGAGCTTTACGACGACATAGGCATAGCGCAGCACATAAAGATCCTGCGGCTTCGTTGGCTGGTCATGTCGTCCGCATGGATAGAAAAGCTCCGGCTCTGAAAGTATTCGATGCGGTACCAGCTGGTGGTACCTCCACGGCGTGGGGTCTGATGAATCAGGTGGAGAAGGATTTGGCTTCATTTGTGTGTCCAACTAGCGCCGGTTACCACATCTCGCGCGCTTTACTAAAGTCGGTCAAAATCGCGTAAGCGAAGAAGATATGGCAGGAAGGAGGCTTGATCAAGGAAATTTCTTCGCACTTGCGATTTTTTAAGAGCTAGAGAACTATATTTCTGATGCTATAGACTAATTTTTGAAAAAAAAAATTTGGAGAGGCTGGCAATGCAGAAATGATGGAATTTGAGTTTTAGACCAGGTATGTCATCGATTTATGGAGCAATGATGATTTAACATCAATGACTGAAAGTGAAGGATGGATTTGATAGACCGAATTAACATGACTGCCACACCTTCTCAACACCGATCCGTCCCCACAGAAAACCTTATACAAATCACAACCCGCACATCTGAAACTTTCCACACGCCATTCTCGTCAACTGCAGTGCCCTGTTGGTATATCTATTATTCGTTAATTTATTTGAGCTGAGAGAGCTGTACATATACATATATGTGAACAAAATCATGTTTGTTTATATTTTTTATTTCGTTCCTATGACTCAGTACCCAGCACGAGTTTCATCGAACTGCAAAAAGCCTCACGTTGGCGCAAAAGTAGCTAAACGTATCGTTGCATGAAAAATACTGGAATACCTTTTCGTTCTAGCTACCCATACTGCATACGCCAATGCACTGGCAGTGAAACTGGCCGAGCCTCAGTCGAAAAAGCGTGCGCGCTCAAAGCTCAAGCGGAACACTCACACAAATACACGGAAATTCTTTTGTGCATATTCGTAGAAATGCCATTGCACGTACAAATGCACGTGCAGCCGCATACGCTGTAGTGGCTTTACACAGCGCACGTATCCCAACCCACAGGCGGACATACACACATACACATACATACATGTGTGTATTATATTACACGCAAATGCATGAGGAACAGTGAATGCAAGCAGCGACGTTAACGTGAACGGCAACTAATCATCTGGGGCGCTTAGTAACCCAACAAACAAATATTGGCGAAAGGGGAAGAACTTGCATTGAACTACATCGAAGTGCGTGTGAGAATCAGAGAGAATTCGATATTTTTTATCGTAAAGTTGGGAATTTTTTTAGCTTAAACTTACGAGGTGTCTTCAAAAAGTATCGCCAATTTTGTGTTTTTTAAAAAACTATTTATTTATTCATTAATGCCGATTTTATCCCCTGCAAAGTAATCCCCATGAGATATTATGCACTCGTGCCAACGTTTTTTTCAATCTTCGAAGCACTTCAAAAAATAAAATCATCAAAACTTTCATGGGCCTCTTCAGCTTCGGGAACAAGAAAAAGTCAGGGGTACAGGGGGCCAGATCTGGGGAATACGGTGACTTTGGCATCATTAGTGTGTTGTTTTTGGCCAAAAAGTCGCGCACAAGCAACGATATGTGGCAGGGGCGTTATCGTGATGCAAGAGACAATTTTTGTTCTTCCACAAATCCGGGCGTTTCTGGCGGATTGTGGATTGCTTCGCGCAAATTGCGCATAACTTGCAGGTAATATTCCTTATTGACCGTTTTATCCTGTGGCAAGAACTCGACGCATGATGCACAACGCCCCTGCAATTACCCCTGCGAAGAAAACGGTAAGCAAGATTCTTACATTCGACCGAACTTGGCGCGCTTTTTTCGGTCTTGGTTCATGCGGCAGCTTCTACTGAGATGATTGAGCTTTGGTTTTCACGTCATAACCATAAACCCACGAGTCGTCACCAGTTATGACCCTCTGGGGCAAATTTGGGTCGTCGCGGACAGAGTCCAACATCTCATTAGTTCATGCGAAGCTGCTTTTGGTCGAAATTGAGCAGTTTTGGTACGAATTTTGCGGCGACCCGTCTCATGTCCAAATCATTGAAAAAATCGAATGGCACGAGCCTAGCGATATGTCTAAGTCCTCAGCAACTTCTTTAACGATGATTCGACGATTGGCCAATACCATTTTCTTCACTTCAGCATTTTTTTCGTCTGTTGTTGAAGTGCTCGAGCGTCCGGGACGCCGGCACGCTTTTCGTTGTTCACATCGTCTCGGTCTTCTGAGATAATTTTGTACCACCGATAAACGTTGCTTTGGTCTGAAGTAGCTTCTCCGTATGACACAGCCAACATTCGGAATGTATCCGCGTACTTAATCTCATTTTTAACACAAAATTTGAGGTTCTTTGATCCATCTTTTTGAATAGGTAAAAATCGAAGACAAGCCGAAACACGTGCAAGCAAAGCAGCTGTAAACAATTAACTGAACATTCAAAATGGCCGAACTCGTCGGCATGAGTGAGAGACATGAGTACCAACATATCGCCACAAAAAAATCGAAATTCGAATATACGTAACCTGCGAAAATTCAAAATTCACGATATTTTTTGAACACACCTCGTACATATGTATGTATACTCTTTTTACTTATGAGTTTCATTTGTCCTTTTCTCAGTGAGTCGAAAAATTTATCTGACGCAAAAATGGAATTAAAAAAAAAAATTATAATTCGCGCGTACTCCTCCCTTAGATGTTTGGCCGAGTTTCTCCTTCTCTTTGTGGTGTGCGTCTTAATGGAGGGACCTACAGTCAAATGGTTTTCATGAGGAGCTTTTTCATGGCAGAAATACACTCTGGGGTTTGCCATTGCCTGCTGATGGGCGACCGCTATTAGAAAAAAACTTTTTCTATTGTATTATTTGATGTTCATGCACGGAGATTCGAACCTACGCTCTTCTGCATGGTAGTCATGGTGGTGGTGGTTCGGCTACGGTGGTCGAGATGCAATTAACTCGGAACACGGGATTGAGATGGAATTATCATCATCATCATCATCATCACTTGGCGTTACTGTTCTGTGTGAATTCTGGCCTGCTGCACAAAATGTCTCCATTTGCTCCGATGCTTGGTTGATTCCTTCTTGTTGTTGACCTTAAGTTTCCCCACGTCGTCTTCTAATTCGTCAATCCATCTTGGCCTTGCTCTGCCTCTTGCTTTCGTGGCAAATGTTTTAGCGTCAATTATTTTTCGTTGAGCTCTCGTGGTGTCCATTCTCATGGTATGGCCTAGCCAATTTTGTTTTTGAGTTTTGATGAACTATGCAACATTTTCCCCTTGTATAAGTTGGTACAGTTCATGGTTCCATCTTATATGCCACTCGCCGTTGTCTTTGAAGATTAGCCTCAACATTTTTCTCTCGAATACTTCGAATTGGTTTTTGTCTTTTTTATTTATTGTCCAAGACTCCGATCCGTAGCAAAGAACTAGTCGGACTATAGATTCTAATCTAAGATGGAATTAGCTCGGGAAAATTTTCGTGGCATGGATTTATTACGTGGATTATCGAGTTAGGATTGCATTTATCAACTTACTTCCACTTTGGCTTTGAGGCAACACATTTAGCCGCTGTGAAAGGCTGGTACAACGAGTTTCGTGAAGGCACTGTTGGAATTGATTGAGACAAAACCTAAGGAATCGAGGAGCCTACTATACGCAGACTTATCTTCTAAGTGCAATATCGCTATTCTTTCGGACAGGCAAGCTGCAATCCAAGTACAGCCTTTCCACTTTGAGCGTAAACCATACAGTTACCTTAACCTGGGTCCCCGGACATCGCAACTTTGAAGAAAACGAAAAAGCGGACGAACTGGCAAGAGGGTAAACTGCCATGAATAACATTCTTGCAGAATCGGTATTCACACCACTGGCTGTAATCGAGAATGCAAATCTTTAAAATATCTACGAATCGCAGATTGTAGATGGAGGGATCAGGCAACCTACAAAGTCAGCACGAAGCCTGTTATATTCAGGAGTTGGGAGGATCTAAACAAATTCAGTGATTTTATGTTGCTCAGATCTATTAACCTATCCTTAAATTGTTTGCCCATATACTTTAGCAGCTACAAAGAGATGCTTCACCTTGTGAAAATGTACACCCTTTCTTTCCAATTTAATGATATCTGAACATCTTTTGGCGCAGAAGAGAGACCACAGACTGCTGCAGAGTCTACGAGATTGTAGATTCTAGAGTTAGCCACTGCCGAAAGATCCTTCTCCTAATGAAACTCAGAGGACCAAGAACCGCTTCTGCCCTTGATCCTCAATTAAGCGGCGAGCCTCTCCGAGAAATTGAAGGAACCAACAATGAGGTTTCCAACTTCGAACCGAGCTTAATTGCTAGCCCTTTAAGGTTCTCACGACAGTAGGTTCTACGTAACCTGAACGACCCGGATTTATACCCGGCCAAGGACTGTCACTTCAGCAGCATTTCCCGTATATCGTACGTATGGAGAATGTTTATTCTGCTATAACAACAACAGGCGTCCCTTTAAAATAAAAAAAATTATCCCTTTTTGCCATAGTTCGATTTCGAAGAAATAAGGCAGATATTTTAAAATCTATAAATAAGTAAAAATTTCGTTAGTGCCGCATATCGTTCGGTCTGCGTGGTATTCACTGTCAAGAAGCGGGCAGGTTGCATTAAAACTCTACTTTTACTTCAGAAACTCAAAACATTTAAATTGGTTGCGATTTTTAAATTTTAAGTCTAGCAGGATTTTTGGCTTATCTCTTCTTCTAAACACCTGGAAAACACCCCATATGTGCATGAGGTAAACTTTTGTAAAAAAATCTAGATTCTGAACTCAACTCAAAATTTAGCCTCAAACTCGGCCTCTTTTGTTTACTGGGTTAGCGTTGCATTTGGTTAGCGGAGAGTACGAGCACAGTTGTGGGTACTCAACACAAAGTGATGGCAATAACAGTTATAACAGTATTTATTTACATAGAAATCAACTGTTGCTCTTTGCAAAATGTGGCGATAAAGCTGCTGACTTCCTGGATAGAGAGTGTGAAGGAATGCTGAACGAGGTGTGCTTATAAAATAAATAACTATACAGACGTTATAAAACAAATGTTTTTTTTTATACATATTTACACTAAGCGAAATAGCTAAACACACGCACAAAATTATTCACACAACCACTAATTTTTCATTCGAGAAGCTGTATCTTGAGAAAAAATTAATGTAATTAAAATTGTTATTCTAAGAAAAAATACAAAAATTTATTGTTTATTTAAAACTAACATAAACTTAATAAAATTTTACTCCATGAAAAAAAAAATTAACAAAAATCAGAGAATTCTTCATATTTTTAAGCGACAAAATTATTCACAGAACTCAATTTCACAAATAAAATATTGAATTCAATGAAATTTTAATATTTAGTAGGCCTTTCTTTTTGCCTGATGACTCCATTAAGTCTATTTGGCATAGAGTTAACTAATTTTTTAGTCATATTTGGACTCAAATTTCGCAATTCCTGTTGGAGTATCTAATTTAGTCGGGTTTTTTCTAGTTGATGCTTTCCATTTCAATTCAACCCGAATAGGGGTCAGGTTCTTCGATTTCAATGTAACTCTCTGGTGAAAATAATGAGACACGTATTTTTTTGTTCGCCCGAAAATTTTTTTTTCAAGATTTATCGGCAATTTTGTTTTTTGGCTCAAAATCGATTTTTTTTAATTATATAAGAAAATTTTTTAACTTAGTCAAAAATGAACCGATTTTTATAATTTTGGATTCAAAATGATTATCATTACTTGCAGGAGCGACTTCATGTAGAAAAAATTGCAAAAAAGTAGTTGAACACTTTTTATTTTGCAAAAAAAAAAACAAAATCGAAATTTTTTCGAAATTCAATATTTCAAAAAGTGTATTTTTTTTTTTTAACTTTTTCCAAATCAAGAGGACATCTCAAACTTCAATTGAGCTGAATGCCCAGTAGCTAAATTGAGTTGTTTTTGAGTAATGAATTTTTGAGTAAAACGCCTTTTTCGCACTTTTTGTTTTTTACAAAATAAAAAATGTTCA
This sequence comes from Anastrepha obliqua, assembly GCF_027943255.1. NCBI lineage: Eukaryota > Metazoa > Arthropoda > Insecta > Diptera > Tephritidae > Anastrepha > Anastrepha obliqua. The sequence continues at coordinate 22,481,095 of NC_072893.1, read as the reverse complement.
ACTACTTTTTTGCAAAATTTTCTAAATGAAGTGGCTCGTGCAAGTAATGACGATCATTTTGAACCCAGAATCATTAAAATCGGTTCAGTTTTAACTAAGTTATGAACATTTAAAAAAAAAAAAATTCTTATAAATATAAGGAAAAAAATCGATTTTGAGCCGAAGAACAAAATTGCCGATAACTCTTGAAAAAAATTTGTTTCGGGCGAACAAAAAAATACGTGTCTCATTATTTTGACCAGAGAGCAACATATTTGAGTTACATCGAAATCGAAGAACCTGACCCGAATAGCCCGGTTGAATTGAAATGGAAAGCACCAGTTATGTTAATTTTAGCGACACACCTACCGAGTCCAAACGACAAATGTTCGATGAGATTCAAGTCTGGTGTATGATCAAGTCATGATGTATGATCCACATACGCACATCGTGGACAGTATGGTTGGTATCATTATCTTGTTGAAAATAAAAGTTATTTCCTACTCACAATTTTTGCGTACTTTCATGCAGGTTTTCTTTTAAAATATTATGGTACAGATGCTAAGGATGCTAGGTTGAGTAACTTCCATTAGCAAATAAATAATTTTTAATGCGAGGAAAATAACTTTTTTGGACACTATGCCGAGAGCAACGCAGCTCTCTACTGAGGAGCGCGCTAACATTCTAACTTATAGTTATTCGGGAGTCTCAAAATAGCGCTAGTGATAATCACAATAATCCATTCGCCAGTGATAATCACAATAAATGATAAACTCGAAAATAGGCCCCAAAACTGCCAACTTACCAACAGCCGTAGAAATTGGACTCAATTTAAAACCATTTTGACGTCGACACTCGGCATAAAAGTTGCTCTAAAAAACGAGGAAGATATAATCGAGGCTACCGAATATCTAACAAAATGCATCCAGGATGCAGCGTGGTCATCCACCACTCATGTGAGTCCTCATACTCGTCCACAAAGAAATTCAAACATCGGTATTTCTCTAAGAAACAAACTGAAAGAGAAACGCCAGGCAAGAAAAATATGGCAACAAACAAGATTTCCTGAATATAAAAGCCGTTTTAACAAATTATCAAAAGAAATAAAATTATTATTGAAAGAGCAACACGATAAAGAAATGAGGCAGTTTCTATGGGGTTTGGAACCAACACACCTCACCAATTATTCCCTGTGGAAAGTCGGCAAAAAAGTACAATAAGTACCACAAAAGAGCACCGTCCTCCACTTCGTAAAAAAGATGGTTCATGGGCGAAAACCGCAATCGAGAAATCTGAGCTTTTTTCTAAATATCTAAAAGATATTTTTACACCAAACGATACTGAACCTGATCTTTGTTTTGACAGCACTGTTGCTGCCTTTTTAAACGAACCCTACCAAATGGAGTTACCGATGAAGAAGTTCACCAAAAGTGAAATAGTTAGCACTATTAAAAAGCTAAAAGATCACAAGGCACCAGGATATGATCGCATCACGGCCGAAATTCTCAAAAAACTACCTCCTGAACCCTATAATTTTATTACCCATTTGTTTAAGGGGGGATTCTACTGTAAAAATCAAATTTTCATGGATTTTGTTTTCATACTTGTATTAATTTAATTAGTAAAAAAAAGTTTAGGGTTACATAAACACAGGTCTTGAGTGTACAAAAAAATTTTTTAAATTTATTTTCATTTCAAAATGGCAGCTGTACAGCCGCTCCCCCGAAACGCCTTTTGAAATCTGCCCACACTGTCGCGCATTTAAAAAAAATCTGAAATGAAAAAAACCAAATTTTTTTTATTATATATCATTATTTTTAGTTGTTAAGCCTATTACTTGCAAAAAAAAAATTTTTTTGTAAAATTTTTGAAGTTTTTTAAAAAATCGATTTTTTTTTGTAGTCATTTTGTTATTAAAAAAGGGGTTATAAATAATAAATTTTTTCCCACCATAGCTTTACAAACTAGTCAATATTGTTAAAAATATACTATCAAAGTTTGAGCTTGATATGTTAATTTTTCACGGAGCTGTGATGTGGGCAATTTTGAAAACGTGGTTTCGAGAAAAACACGCTTAAACAATTTTTCATACTTACAGCATATGACCGTAAATCGCTCGAGCGCTCAGTTTATACCTGCTTTGTTAAAACTTTTATAACTTGAAAACTATTCAAGATTTCTTTTTAAGATTTTCATGGAACATTCTGGAGTTGTTTCTGAGTATGTTTCAACAAAAAGTAAAAAATCGATTTTTTTTAAGTTTTACAGTAGAGTCCCCCCTTAATGCGTGCTTAACCAGAAACATTTTCCCAGCTCAATGGAAAGTAGCAGAAATTAAAATGGTGCTCAAGACAGGAAAACCAGGCGATGAAGTGAAATCCTATCGCCCTATCAGTCTTCTACCAATACTGTCAAAAGTTTTTGAAAAGATCTTCCTTAAACGTTAAATGGTTTTTATCGAACGCAAACAAATAATTCCGAAACATCAGTTTGGTTTCAGGAATGAGCATTCGATAATTGAGCAAGTCCATAGACTTGTCGAAAAAATACAAACAGCGCTCGACCGAAAACAAATCTGCTCAGCAGTTTTCCTGGACATATCACAAGCCTTCGACCGAGTGTGGCACCAAGGCCTACTCTTTAAAATAAAAAAGAAATTACCACTAAATACCTATTTGCTCCTTAAATCATATCTAAACCAACGAATGTTCTACGTAAATTACGAAAATGAAATTTCCAATTTCCAACAAATTAAAGCTGGGGTCCCACAAGGCAGTATATTAGGTCCAATCCTGTACTTAATTTTTACATACGATCTGCCAAACACAAAAGGTGTACTAACTGGTACTTTTGCCGATGACATCGCTATTATGGCGACAGCAGTGGATCCCGTAGAAGCCTGTTATATGCTCCAAATAAGCATAAATAAAATCTCCAAATGGCTCCGGAGCTGGCGGTTGAAAGTAAACGAACATAAATCTCAACACGTAACCTTTACCACAAAAAGAACCACCTGCCCACAAATCAACTTAAACCGTATTCCGATTCCGCAATGTGATAGTGCTAAATATCTAGGCATTCATTTGGATAAACGAAAAGGAAAGTTCTAGGTTTAATATTCCGTAATATGTATTGGCTGCTAAACCACAAATCCACCCTCTCAATGGACAACAAACTTATCCTCTACAAATCTGTGATAAAACCAGTCTGGACTTACGGAATCCAACTGTGGGGTACTGCGTCAAATTCAAACTTGGAAATCCTGCAGCGTTTCCAGTCCAAGACTCTACGCACCCTAGTCAACGCTCCGTGGTACGTGACAAATGCCCAAATTCATCGGGACTTAGACATCCCTTCAATAAAAGAGGGTTACAAAATGTAACCAGTAAATACCGAAATCAACTTCAATCGCACCCAAATGAACTGGCCTCTACCCTCATGTCACCATCATGTGTCTTTTTCAGGTTGAAAAGAAAAACACCAATTCAGCTCGTCCAAGAGCCATCTATAAAATATTGAATTATTTATTAGAAAGAATATTTCACTGGAAATATTACTTTAATACTAAAATCAAAGCCACTCTTAAATGTAACCAAATATTTGTAAAATGTCTTCTAAGAATTGTAAGTATAGACAGAATACAAAATAAAGTTTAAAAAAAAAAAAAAAAAGTAAATCGAAATAAAAATACCATCCACAACTTTTTGAAAAAATCCTGAAGGATATGGAAAAATTAAAGCAAACGGTCCGAAGACTAAGATTGACAACGGGTGTAAGATAGAGATAAGACGGTTGGATGCCAATAAAAACATCAGCCCTAACCAAATTAGATGCGAACTTTCCTCTTAATATTATGAATAGAAGAATACGGCAAATTTTGAGTGAATATTCGAATTTAAAATATCGAAATAGACTAGCCGCACCGAAGCTTACACCACGCCACAAAGAGCTAGGCTGGAATTCACCGATATGGGATGATGAATGGCAAACCATCATTTTTAGCGTTGAAAAAAAAAAGTTATCACAATGGAACTCATGATTGTCAGAAGTAGTGGAGAGAAATTCGCCAGCTACGACAAACGCGTCACTCCCGAAACTTCCATAGTGGCTCTCTTATGACCTGTGTGACGTGGCGTGCTTTAGCTACCGTGGCAAGACCCCCCAATTTGTCTTATTTCGCATAAGATGTACGCAGAAAACTACGTAGGGACCTTAGATGAATTTTTTTTTGATTTTTACCGAAGAATTTCACGGAGAGGCGTGAACGTATCAACAGGACAATGTTCCAATCCACAGTGCTGAGCGTACATAGCAGTTTTTCGAGTCCTGCGCTGAAGTGAGTCCAGACCTAATTCCATAGAAGAACCTCCTGCAGTATTCTTAGTAAGCCAGTTTGTCAAGGGCGGACGCAAGTTTATTAATCTATTGCACCTTAAAAAGGCTATTCAATAGGAATAAGCAAAAACAGTCCTTAGTGTCCGTCAGGCACTCGTAAATTCGATGCTACAACGACTAGTATTAGCTACAATAAAACCCGGAGGACATGGAAGCTGTTAAATGTAATTGAATATTGTTTTCTTCAGATTCATTGTTTTCTCAGGTTTAATATTAGTTTTGTCTCATTTTCCCTTATTTCCTTTTAGGCCCCTGAAAATTAGTAAATTTTTACTTTAAAAAGCTGAAATAAATCCTTTGACATTTTTTTAATCTTATTCTTAGTTTTGTTTTCTTCGCCTATGCCGAATGGTAAACAGATTTAACCTCTGCTTAGTTTATTACAAATCGAGTATTTCAATAATTGTGTCCCACATGCCGGATGGAGCTCAATACCCTGTCTCACCAAGCACCACTATACTCAGATATCTCTTTAGGTAAAAGAAAAATTGAAAGAAAAATGACAAGCCAGAGAAACATGGCAAAGAAGCAGACACTCTGAGGTAAAAAAAAAACACTTAACTTACTTACTGAAGAACTCAAAAAACTCTTTAAAAAAGAACACTACTTTCAGCTCCAGAACTATTTCAGCTTCATGAACTATTTCAAACTTCTATAAAAAGAATGTGAAATTTAAAAAGGCCAACTCTAGCATAGTCATCCATCAAAATGGAAACTAACAAATGGGCTAAAACAGATCTCGAAAAGGCAAACACATTTGCTCGTCACTTGACCCGAGCGTTCTGCCCCAATGAAATCGAACCCTCTCAAGGACTGTTTAATAAGTAAAAGATATCTTACATAGAACACACGCACCAGATTGACTCACCGATAAAAAAAATTCTCAAAAAATGAAGTTAAGGAAGCGATAAAAAAACTTAATAAAAATGAGGCACCTGGATATGACCTCATAACGGGAGAGTTACTAAAAGAACTTCCAGAAGAAGGACTCACTTTCCTTACGTACATCTGATTTTGCTCCACCTCAAAGGAAAGTAGCTCAAGTAAAAATGATCCTCAAACCAGGAGAAAGCGCTGAACAAGTCGAATAATATAAGCCCATCAGCCTATTGCCTCTAAAGTAATGGAATCCCTTTTCCTCAAAAGATTGATGTCTATAATTGAAGACCGAATCCCAATCTCAAATCACCAATTGGGTTTCAGGAAAAATCAGAGTACCATCGAACAAGTACACAGACTCGTTAATAATATTCACCAAGTATTTGAACAAAAAAAAATTACACAGTGGTTTTTTTCGATATTCGAGTCTTTGACCGCGTTCGGCATGATGGCTTACTCTATAAAATAAAAGACTCTCTACCAATAAACTATTACTACTAATAAACGGTACTATGATCAGAAAGTACCGGGAATGTTTAAATAAATCAAAACATAGTTAAATTTCAGCCAAATTTATTTTATCTCCTTCAAAATATGACCCGTCTGAAGCAACGCTCATGTCCCAACGTTTAACCCAGTCCTGCATGCACCTGTATTAGGCCGACGAAGGGATGGCCTTCAGCTCCTTCCTCGCATTTGATCTCTTCTATCGACTGAAATCTCCCTCCACGAAGTGGTAACTTCAACTTGGGAAACGAAAGGAAGTCGCACGGGGCCATATCAGGTGAATACGGTGCTTGCACGATGGTATTTACTTCGGGTTTTGTCAAATAATCCAGCACAATTCGGGCTCGGTGCGATGGCGCGTTATCATCATGCAAAATCCAAGAATTGTTTGCCCACATTTCTGGCCGGCCAGGCAAACACTAATGATCCGATGGAAAGTGACAGATGTGTGTCTTACAGTCCTGCCAACATAAGAAAAAAAAAAATATGGACCGGTACCCACGTGCGAGGTTCGTTAAAATTAAACATTCCCGGTACTTTTTGATCATAGGGTATTTACTAAGTCTTTTCTCGAAAATTGATATTTCTTTGTCAAACAAGGTGAAGAACAGTTTGAACTAAGTGAAAGTTCAGCTGGTGTACCCCAAGGGAGTATTATGGGCCCCATCCTATACTTGCTATATGCATAGGATCTACAACCTTCTGAAGTAATAATAGTCGGAACTTTCTCGAATGATACTGCCGTACTCACAATTAACTCCCATCCTCATGTGGCACCCAAAAACTACTGAAAACGACTTGATAACTCATTGGCTGAAAGAATGGCACATTAAACCAAACGAGACAAAATCTTTTCAAGTGACTTTTACCCTAAATCGAAAAACTTGCCCACCCGTTAGGCTCAATAACAAAATCATTCCCCAAATCAACGTCACAAAATATCTCGGCATGCATCTTGAAAGCAAACGTACATGGAAACCCCACATGTTCACCAAACGGAAGGCTCTAGGAATAAAACTCAGAAGTCTACAGGGTCCGGCACTCGAAGTGTAGCTAATTAAAAAGGCCATAAATTTAGTTTGGAAAATTACTTTCATTCAATTCAAAGTAAAAAGTAAGTGAAAATAATACGAAATTAAGAATCAATTTACTTTTGCTCGATATGACCACCTTTTGCCTTGACTATGGCCTTGAGAAGGTCCAGAAACGAATCGCAAGCTGTCCGAATGTGACTTGCAGGTGTTTTGGCCAACTTGCGGACAATGGCTTTTCCAAGGCCTTCCTTCCCGGAGAAGGACTTCTTCTTCCTCTGCTTCTACCAGGTGGTACCGCATTGGATACTTTCAGACCCGGAATACTGTCATGACCTAGTCAGCGGAGCCGTTGAATCTATGCCTAGGTCGCGCCCTGCGCCGATGGGTAGTTCTTTAAGCATCTTCCAAGCGGAAATGTATGCCATCTGTTTATGTGCAGAGATTAACTTAGACAGGAACTTACGGCGGCACTGAAGGCTTTGTCTTTTCAGCGAGATTAAGCCTTTACTGGTCCTTGAGTGTATCGAGAAACTGAATCTCTTAGGAGTTAACAATCACATCCGCCTAATTTGGGTCCCAAGACACAAGGGTATAACTGGGAACGATGTAGCGGACGCATCGGCAAGAGAAGATGTGGCCACGTCATTAATAAGATTCGAGCCTTTCCTTGCTACGCTTTCCAAGCTTAAGAGTGAAGAGCTAAAGCTAAGGGTGCTTAGCTAGCACCACACTATGGGGCTATGTCAGCCGAAATCTTTACTGGGCGGTACAACCAAAAGAGGTTTAAAAAACTCAAAACTCTTCTCAAGGATAAACTGAGATTGCTCACGGGCATTCTTACAGGCTATTGCAGACTACGAAGTCATCTACAGATGATCGGGATTTGGTCTACCGACTCTTGTAATTTCTGCGCCCAATCTCAGGAGACTTCAATGAAACCCCTTCTCCTTGAATGCAGCACTATAGCGCGGAGAAGGTTGGGACATCTTGTTCACTCCCAGCCAAAAGAAAGGCACATATGCCCAGTCCAACCCAGCTCTATCTTAAGTTTAATAAGGGAACTGGGGAACTGGGCATGTGTTGAGATGAGTTTCCATATGAGTTTATTGCTCTTATCGCTGCTTGACTGTCGCGGAATATACATATTTATTTTGGAGTTACTCGAAGTCTCTGCAATTGCTAATTCTGCAGCTTTTTCTACAGCAAAGGCTTTTGCTTGAAAGATACTGCAGTGGTCAGTTGCGCAATAGATCCCTGCACCTTTATAAGGAATACGCATTGTGAATATAAGTCAAATTGTACTACAAATGCACAATTTCCATGCACGAGTATCTTGACCCCACCACCATCTGAGGGATTGAGCCCAGCAAACACTGTTTTCGTATTTTCACGGATGGCTCCAAGACCGAGCACGGTTCCGGTTCTGGTGTCTACTTGGAATTCAGCAGGACAAAACTACTCTTTGCTCTTGGAATGTACGCATCTGTGATTCAAGCGGAGAAGTATGCCGTTCAAGAAGTAATGAACTTTCTTGTGGAAACCAGGCTGAATGGGTTACTTCAACCCACAAGCGACTTTGGCAGGTTGACAGAGATTGCAGATGAACAAAACTGATGTTACCTCCATGTCCGACAAACTATCGCAGATTCTCCCATCATTAAGCAGAAGAGACTGCACTCAGTTGGGTGGGTTGATGACGACCCACTTTCTATGGGCGAAGCACATGGAAAAGGTAGGCATCTCAGAGAGGGCACTCTGCGCAGTATGTGGAGAGGAGGATGAGACGGCGGACCACTTTCTCTGCGCCTCCCCGGCCTTCGTTCGAATCAGGCATGAGGTCTTTAGCACTGATGTGTTAAGAAGCGAGCACCTTGGCTCCTTGGCACCACAAAATCTACTCAGATTTCTTCGGAGGTCGAGTAGTTGTTGTCTGAGTGCTGTACTTGCTGAAATAGAAATTGAAATTTGAAGAGGTCGAGCCATGGAGCACCAGGAGATTTGGTGGCTCCTAAAACACTCAGGCTAAAAAGCCCATTGTATTTAGAGCTATGGAAAGAGGGTAGATAGTCAAGGAGGGAAGGACAAAAGTATCAGGGAAAGAGATAGGAAAGAATAGAGACAGAGATAAAGGTAGTTAGTCCTATGAGAATTCTCCAGATTCTTTGGCAAATCTGCAAATATCCTCCAGTTTTAGAGAACGAATATTACTCGTTCTCAAGACATTGGAACACAAAACTCGTAGCCTTGCTCTAGGACACTCACAGAGAAAGTGCTCAGTGCTATCCGCCTCCTCCAAGCACGACAGGCAAATTGGATCCTCAATGATTCCAATGGTGATCATATGCTGACCCCATGGGTTGTGTCCTGAAATGATACCGACCATCAACCGAACGTCTTTCCTTCCAAGTTTTAGTAGAAAGTTTGACAGTTTTTTGTTCGGACTTGTCACAAAACACTTTGCAGTGCTGCAGTGTTCCAGACCGGACCATCGCTCTTTATGTAGATTGCCTACATAATCGCTGATCCGATTCATGATTCCTGCGGAACTGATTACGATTATTGGCTCTGGCCTTTGTGGGGGAACCGCTGATCCACGGTTGGCCAATTCATCGGCAATTTCGTTTCCTTGAACACCGGAGTGTCCTGGAACCCATATAAGTACAAGCTGTACTTGCTAGTTGTCCCGACGAAAAAAAAAATGGGATTAAGATTGCTTTAGAGCGCCTTCGAGGTCTGAGCTGCTCGTACGCTGAAAATTCCAAGCCTTTAGCTCATTGAGAACACAAATTTAAGTTAACTGCAAAGTTTTATTCAGAATTCACGCGCACGAAAGTGACCTAAAGAAAATGTTTTTAAAATCGCCAGTGTAGGCATAGTGTTAGCTGTCAAGCGGTATACTCATTTAAAATTCTATAATTAAATTTACCCATTCAAAAGTGTATTTTTTTTGTTCTTTAGCGCAGTATTTGTCTGTAACTAAATTGCAAGTCATATTCCGCGTGATTTTTATATAACGCAAGGAAATTTATATTTTATTACACAGGCCGGCGAAATTTAACTTTTTTCAGTTTCTAGAATGGCTGTACTTGTTTCTTGTAGTTTTTTATGCGCTGAAAACGAATCTGACCTTCAAAATGCTCCATCACGTCAGGATTTTTGGTAAATGAAGCCTAAAAGGTCAAAAAATGGCCATTTTAGCCATTTTTGATAATTTTTTTTTGGGATAGAAATTTTTTTTTTTCAATTTTCGACGAAAAGGTCGCATAGTACAACTCTTTAGCTTTAAAACCCTTTTTTTTTAAATTATTGTACGATTTTTTAAAAAAAAGTTATGACATTTTGAAATTAACAGTTTCAGTTACGCCAATAGACGTTATACCCAACGTATACGTAACTGAAACTGTTAATTTCAAAATGTCATAACTTTTTTTTAAAAAATCGTACAATAATTTAAAAAAATGGGTTTTAAAGCTAAAGAGTTGTACTATGCGACTTTTTCGTCGAAAATTGAAAAAAAAAATTTCTATCCCAAAAAAAATTATCAAAAATGGCTAAAATGGCCATTTTTTGACCTTTTAGGCTTCATAGTTAATAATTATTTTTTGATTTTATGAAAAATGTTTCTTGTGTTAAATAAAGCCTCAGTTTTTATAACGTTCAACGTATTTATAATTTTAACTGCGCACTCCAATACCTCTCGTCCCCAGCGACGCTCGCCCGTCGAGCGGCTCCGTCCCCAAAGGGTTAATAACTTTATTTTACTGAATTTTTTTTTTTTCAAAATTTGTTTCATTTGAGGTGAATATTGTTTCTTATTTTTTTAAAGTATGTTAGTTTAGATATAATAAAATTAATTCAAATCTATTTTAAATGTAGCAAAAACTGTTTTAAATTTAAGATAAAAACGCAGAGCAAATTTATATTTTATTTTGAATAATTTTATTGTGCTGAATTTTTTTTTTTTTTATTTATTTCATGGAAATTTTGTTTTTCAAAATTTATTTCATGCAAATTTTTTTTAGTTTATATGTTTCATGCGAATTTTCAAATGTGAGGTGAATACTGTGTTTTTTTTTTCAAAAATATTTTAATTTAAAGACATTAAAATTAATTCAAATCTTTTTTAAATTTAGCAAAATCTGTTTTAAAATTAAGATAAAAACGCAAAGCAGCTTTATATTTTATTTTGAATAATTTTATTTTGTTCAATTTGTTTTGTTTCAAAATTTGTGTCATGGGAAGTTTTTTTAGTTTATTTATTTCATGCGCAAATTCAAATGTGAGGTGAATACTGTTTTTGTTTTTTCTTTTCAAAAGTATGTTAATCTAAAGATATGAAAATTAATTCAAATCTATTTTAAATTTAATAATTTATTTTTTAAATTTAAGGTAAAAACGCAAAATTTATATTTTATTTTCAATAATTTCATTATGCTGAATTTTTTGTTCAAAATTTATTTCATGCAAATTGTTTTTTAGTTTATTTGTTTCATGCGCATTTTCAAATAGGTATTTTTTTCAAAAATATTTTGATTTAAAAATATTAAAATGAATTCAAATTTATTTAAAATTTAGCAAAATCTGTTTTAAATTTAATATAAAACACAAACATTTTTTAATTATATAATTTAATTTTTTTACCTTTTCTCAAGTGCTCATTTATATAACTCAAATATAATATTTTATGATTATTTTATATTTTCGCATCACTTCATTATACATACGTACACAAAATTTGTATTTTTCCCTTGCACTTTCCCTCAATAATGTTTCAATAACACTTTTTCTTAAATTCACTTTGCTTGCACAAAAATTTTCACTTGAGCATCTGAACAATATTTTGCATTAAACAAATATTAGCAAAATATTAAATCGCGTAGTTTTGTTGTACGTTCAATGCCATTCAAGTGCAGCTCGGTTGCTCATTGTCATTTTACTGCAAATATGCAAGCATGTATGCGTGTGTGTGTGTGGGTCTATTCGTAGCTGAACCGTTTTCACATGCGCCAACAACTTGTCACCGGAGAATTCATAAAAGCACTGAAATGCCAGCAAAACGTTTCCATAATATTTGACTCAATTCGCAAATAGCGTTAGACGTATTGGTGCTGCCACAAACAAACAACTGTTGAATGAGTGCGAGTGCTATTTGAATGGACAGCCAGCAGCCAGCTAAATATGTAGATATATGAAAAATGCACTCAGAGCAAATGGTGTAAGTTATTTTTATTCTGACGCGCATAAATTTTTGAAAGCAGTTGCGGATACGCGAACGAACTGCATCTAGTGGACGCGAGGGTTACTATTAGCGTAGAATATATTCCGGGATCCAGCAACAGTAGGGCCGGTTATTCTTACAGAAGCCATAATTGTTGAGCTTGAACTGAGAATAAAATGTTTTAAATCGGTTTATGACCAGATTGGATTAAAATTGAAGAAAGGCACTGGACCAAAACGAGTGAGCAAAAAGCGAAAATATTTGCTGAACACCTTGCGGAAACCTTTAGCCCAAATGACGGCTACGATTTAATCGAAGCAACAAGCAAAAGTTTGCATGAATGCGCTGTTCACATTACTCCAGCTACCAGCCAAAAGAAGTTGGCAAAGAAATCAATAAAATGAAGCTGAAAAAGTCTCCTGGTTTTCATTTAATACCCGCTGAAGTGCCACGAAAACACCCAATGAACTGCCTAATTTACTTGACGTTCGCTTTTTGTTTTTCGTCGGGACAGACTAGCAAGTACAGCACTCAGGCACAATTAAGTCCATTGTACTACACCTGAATTCCCTTTTTAATTTTCTTTAAATCTACTTGACCTCCGAAGAAATCTGAGTAGATCTTGTGGTGCCAAGGAGCCAAGGTGGTCCCTTCTTAACTCAAAGTCCTCAAACCTGATTCGAGCGAAGGCGGGGCAGATGCTCAGGAAGCGGTCCACCGTATCATCCTCCTCTCCACATGCTGTGCAGAGTGCACTGTTTGAGATCCCTACCTTTTCCATGTGCTTTGCTCATAGAAAGTGACCCGTCATCTGTCCAACCAGCCTCCTACAGTCCTCTCTGCTTAGTGAAAGGACTAACTGCGACAGTCGGTCGCACATGACAGGTAACATCAGTTTAATTCATCTGCAGCCTGTCTCAGCCTGCGAAGCTCGCTTGTAGGTTAGAGTAACCCGTTTACTAACCGTGGCTTTGATGGCTGCAGAAGAGAGTGGTAGAACGGGCTCCGGGCCAAGGAGCTTACTTAATAAGTGCTTGAGCTTGAGATATATGCCATTATACTAGAAATTCACGGAAGTTATAATGATACCCAAGTCTGGAAAATCTCGTAACGAAGTCTCTAATTTTTTCAAAAATACTGCTAGCATAATTCTGCCAGGTGCTTTCGTCATATCTCGATGACAGGTACTTTTGCGTTAAATACGAAAATGTCTATTCTGTTAAAAAAAAAAAAATAAGCGCCGGCGTACCACAAGGGAACATCTTGGACCCTCTGCTGTATCTCCTCTACACACAAGACCTACCATCGGCAAACCAATATGTAACTGCAACATTTGCAAATCGCCAGTGCTGCTACTGAGCTTCAAGATCTTATCAACCAGACTGTTTCCTTGGCCAAAAAGTGGAAAATTCAACTAAACAAGAAAAAAAATACTGAATACAAATCAATCTTATGCCAATGAAGCCGAGGAAAGGAAAGGAAAGCGCACGTAAAAAAGAAACGCGACGAGCTCGATTTGAAATTCAAAAAAAACGAGTACATTACCTAATTGGGCGGCATTCTTCGACTTTATCAACTTTCAACAAATTACTTATATGCAAACAAATCTTAAAGCCTGTCTGTGGACCTATGGCATCCGATTCTGAGGATATGCAAGCAAAAAGTACATCACCTCCATTCAACGTCTGCAGAACGAGGTTCCTCGAAATATAGTAAATGACCCATCCTGCATATGAAACAGTGATCTTCACCGTGATCTCGGCATGTTAACTGTCACTGAGGTGATGAAACAATTTGCCACAGCTCACAAACAGCGTCTACAAAACCATGTCAACATGACTGCGTCTAGCTTATTTCAGCTGAATATTACGCAAGGACGGCTAAAGCGCATAAAATTTGCTGTTAAAACCCAGTTACTCTTAAATCATTGGGCAGTCCTCTAATTCAGAATTGGCTGGACAACGCAAGCTAATCCATAGCAATATTTAGGCGCACATTTTCTGGAGAGACATTTGACCATTTCGCCATTGTGGACTACTGCCAACATTTATTTGACTCGCAGGTCGAAAATACACATAAATAGGTCCATGGTTGAAAAAAATCATATCCATCCACATGATTGAGATTTGGTCTACGGAGTCTTGCTGTTTTTTGCGATTAATCTCAGGAGACTCCAATGCACCTTCTTCTGGATCGCAGCGCTATAGTGAGGAGAAGGTTAACACATCTTGGCTAATTGCAGCCAGAAGAAAGGCACACACGCTCAATCCAGCCCAGCTCTATCCTGAGCTTAATAAGGGAACTGAGTCTGGATGAGGTACTGTGATGAGTAGAATTATCAAAGGACCATGAAGTCGAAGTGAAAACCTCTTATAAAATCTATCTATCTATCTAAGTTTGTGTGTGGTGAAATTTTCTAGAGAATTTCGTTAGAGGAACGATATCAGTCGTAGTTCCCTATCCTAACATGTTCCTTGGGTAGTAGAACGCACACCTTCCATTTGGTTGCTCAAGAATACCAAGTAGGTGTCGAGTGGCTAAGTGGGCTTTGTTAATAGTCTTCCCAATATCGGTTAGTCTACCCAGGTATTTGCTCTCACTGCGCATAAGAGACTGCAGACAACTTGCCAGACTCGTGGCCGGCTTCTGGAAATAAGACGAAAATTATGGTTCAATAGATTTATTCTTTACACTTCTTCTCCCTTGGCGTGATAACCGCTTACGCGATTTGGGTCGGGAGGATGGTCCCATATATAAAAGTCTTTGAAGTGGAAAAAGCACCTGATTGGAATTCGCTTGGGAGCGGTCAGGACGATTCCTCTGAATATGGTCCAAGCAGCTCACAACTTCCGGGCTTCGATTCCAAATATCCACTCGAGAGCAAGCTAATGTGAGAAGGCGAAGCAATCCAGGATATTTGGTTGTGAGCTCCTTCTTTCTTTACACACTTTGCGGGGCTCGAAGAGCGATGCAACCTCAAGCTCAACATTTAAACTTTTGAAGTGACATCAAGTTTTTGTGAGGACAAAGAATGTGAGACATGTGAACGCGTGTTGTTCGGTACTAACAGACATTTGGCTAGGGTATGCGGGACTAACTGTATTTAACACTTTTCGCCAATAGCTGAACTCCGTTGATGAGCGAAAGAACGCAAAACCAAGTTAAAATTATTGGAATGGTTGGTTGAAGTAGTGATTTACCAGGAATCCAATTAATGTTTCCGCACCATTTTGCTGCCACATCCTCGCTGCCAACAAGTGATGCGATTACCCCTTCGCGATTATATCCAGTCTGTGCGATTGAGAAACCTAATTAGGCTGTTTACTTCTAATCCAGCCAGCTCTTGACGGTTTTCAAAAAGCGGTTTGCCAAGGGTTAACATCCTCGCCTTGCATAGGGCAGGGCCTTCACAGAGGAAATTGAAGATATGATAGTTTCCTTTTGCTCCGGTTGATTACAACTATGGCAGTATATATTATAAGGGATACCCATTTTAGTTGCCTGCTTTCCTATGGATCAGAAGCCGGTTATCACTGCCGTAAGTCTGTAGGCATCCCGTCGTTTCATATTTGCCAATGTTGATGTTTGTTTGTGGTTGTAGGTGGACCAGAAAAGGTGGGAATAGAATACTGGAATGGATGTGGATTGGTCACACTTTACGCAAAGAAGCCGGTAAAATAGCGAAGAAGGTAATGGAATAGAATCCACTCACAGTGAGAAGAAGAGCGCCTGTCAGGCCAAAGAAAGCTGGAAAAGAGCTGTGCATTGCGAGACGGCTTAACTCGGGTTAAGTTGGAAGTAGGGGTGAAGATGTTATCCCCAGAAATCGGACGAGATGGCGCGTTGGTGCTGTGGGTGTCCTGCCAGGGTGTCCCGCTAGGAACTCACGGAATCAATGATGATGGTCTTTTGTGTCCCCTTCTACTGACTTTGCAGGTTGTCTAATGTCTCCATCTACAAACCGTGATGCGTAGATATTTTGAAAAGATTGCCTTCTTGATTGTTTGATCCCCCCATCTACAATTCGTGATTCGAGGATATTTTGAGGAGATTGCAATCTTGATTGTAGCCAATGGTGTGAATACCGATTCTGCAAGAATGTTACTCACGGCAGAACCCCCCATTGGCAGTTCGTCCGCTTTTTCGTTTCCTTCAATGTTCCGTTGCCTCGGAATCCAGATTAAGTTAAAGGTTTACGCTCAAGGTGGTAAAGCTATTCCTGCTTTGTTCTACCAGTTTAGAGGTTGTTGTAGCCAAATTCAGTGCTTGGATTGCAGTTTGGCTATCCGAAAGAACAGCGATATTGCACTTAAAAGAGAAGTTCATGGAATGGTACATCTGACATGAAAATGAGATAATCACAATAAATGTTTTGTACTAAGTCGCAATGCAGTGAGCACTTAAAAGACATCAAATGTTACCATTATACCGCAAGCCGGCACACTATTGTTGGCTTTATAGCGAGTTGTATTCCTCTAAGCGAGTACCCCCGTGGAAGTGGTATATAGACTCGACTTTGTGTTAATTTTTTTATGTAAACCAGACTGCTTCTCCGACCGGTGCCGTAGCCGAATGGGTTTGTGCGTGACTACCATTCGGAGTACGTAGGCTCGATCTGCTGTTCGGAGGCGTTTTAAAACTGTAGGTCCCTGCATTTGTGGAACAACATCAAGACGTAAACCACAAATAGGAGGAGGAGCTCGGCCAAACACCTAACAGAAGTGTACGCGCGAATTATTTACTTCTTTTAAACTGATTCTCAGCGATTTTGATCTCATGAAACTCCAGAGAAGCAACTCCGCTGGAGCAAGTTAATCACTCCATACCTTGACTTACTTCAAGCGCACATAAAAATATATCAGCAGATCTTCACTATTAACACTTTTTGACGCCAAGCACACGTAGAAGCGATATATCAGCGCGAATATTGTGCCGACGTCGCGGTGAGAATTTCTTTTAGTGTTCGTAAATGTGTTACACAAGCACGACGGCGCTACTCTATGCATCAATATTAACTCAAATTGCCAGCGCGCACGTTACGACAATTCCAACAAATGCCGCCTTCGGCTGTGCCACCTCGCCGACACACTTAAGTCACGTCTTGTCACACGTGAGTTTGAGTGAGAATTTTGTTGTTTTGTTGTTTTGCTGTGTTATTGTTTTGTTTACTGCGAACGTGTTCTCATTTGTAGCTGCTCCATTATGCATTCCGGTATTCGTAAATAATCGTAGCTATACACACGCACACACACACACTTTGCACTTTTAATGTGCAATTCATGAAAACGAATGGTTGCCGAGATAGATAAACAGGCACGATGTGGTGAGGTAAGCGGCAAAGTCCATTGAAGAAGCTTTCAAAGTTAACCAATCGTTTTAGAGAAGAGTGAGCGATAGGTCAGGTCAAGCAGCAAACTGACAAATATCAACAGAATGCCTTTAGCAAAGTGGTTGCGCCACTACTTAGCGCGAAAACTTGCCGGGCTATGCTATTTGCAGTTTTTATTGCTTTTTTTTTGCGAAAGTAATTTATTTGAACGCTGAAGTTTGTTTACGCTCGCAGTGGTAGAACTTTAGAACTTTGGGTTTAATTCTTTGTAAGTATGCAACTAGCAGACTCACGCTGGCTAAAAAAAAAGTACAAAAGCACACCAACCCTGCAGAGAAATCCAGTGTTGTGAAATTGGTTCGGTTCTTTGGAATTTAGGACTACGACTAGTGCGCGTTGAGAGAAGCTGACAGAGAAGCTGTTTCGTATAAGCAATCGCCGAATTTTATACGACGATGGCCCAAGTAGTGTCAGAGCAGCCTCTTAGGATACAGCTGAGGCTGCTCTTCCTCAGCGAAGTAATACTTCGGCTTATATGGGTTTCGAGACATAGATATATTGACGGAAATTGCAAGGCCGATGAGCTAGCAAGAAAGGGTACTAATCTTCCACTGCTTGCAAATAGAGGCAATAGTGGAATTCCTATGGTAACTTGCAGATTAAGGATAAAAAATAATATTATCCCGGCTTTTACTCTATTACAGTCTCGCATCATGAGCCCGTATTGGTTCGTAATTGGTGAATTCGGTCTAGTTCTGAACCAGAAATGTGTTCCACTAGTTAAAAGTTTTCCTGCCGGGACGAGACGATGATTTAGGATTTGAGCGAGTATTAGAGAGCTTTGCGTTAGCTTATTATACTCTTGTAGTTGTTGTTTTTTTAAGTTCACCCACTAGAAATGCAATTTCAGCGTCTTGTGCGCGTACAAATTTAATTAAGAATTGGCTTTACACACATTTGCTCGAGTATGTGAGTGTGCGTGCGAATTCGTGTAGGCAAATAAGGCGACCGGTCGCTGAAGCTTTTGTTATAATTTCTTGTTTTCAGAGACGCACAACCCGAGGCGCCTTTTGTATGGAAAATTTATATTGCAAAAAAGTTGGGATTTCGTATACCAAAGTTCACTCCATAACTGGCCTATATGAATCTGTATTTTCATATGAAAGGGCAAATCTACAAAATAGAGATACAAAATTTTATGGAAATCAGAATGCTTAGCCTTCATAACCCATTTTTCTCCACCTACGAGTACATATACGCGGTCGACGTAGCTGAGTGGGTTAGTGCGTGACTATCATTCGGAAGTGCAAAGGTTCGAATCTACGTACATCATCATTATCATCAATACTCCTTTGTCTCTGTTGCGGAGCATAGGGCCAAAGTAAAATTTTTCCATTTTGTGCGATTCCCGGATATATTTTTCACTTGCTGCCAGGTCATTGTTTTGTCTACGGCTTTGTAATCCTCTTCGATGCTGCGTCGTTAAGAGCCCGTAGGTCTGCCTCTTCTGCGCTGTCCTTCGGGGTTCCAGTGCAGCGCTTGTTTGTGGATTTCAGTGCCACCTTTCCGGGTATGGCCAAGCCATTCCCATTTACGTTCTCTTATTTCATTTGTGATTGGTTTTTGATGGCATCGTCAATGCAATTCGGTGTTAGATATCCAGTTGTCTGGCCAGCAGATACGTAGAATGCGTCTCAAGCAGCGGTTCACGAACACTTGAAGATTCTGTATAATTTCCGCATGTTTCACAGGCGTAGAGCAGAATCTCCGCACATGAATGAGAAAAAAGTTTGGCCAATATTTTATTTTATACGTAATTGAGCCATACCAATATTATCATAATAAAGAAAAATGATAATAATTTAAAAAAAAATTGTATTTCATTCAAAATCAACACCGGCCCTTAAAACTTAACCACCCTTTATATCTAACATATATATGTTCAACCATCCGAAAAATTGAAAATTTCGAATGACAATGAAAGCAGTGACGATGAAAGCGATATCGAAAGTACCGAATATTATTTTTTTAACATTCAAGAATATAGTAACGCCTTTCAAATTTTAAAATAAACAGAAAATAAAACAAGTTTAATTGTTTTTGTCTTTTAAATTTTATGGACTAATAGACCATTCCTGGGTCATTACATTGAATTATTTTTCCTGGAAGGAAGTTGGATGTCCAAAATTATCGCCCTATCTGCAAAATCTCTAGTATACTAAACTCTTTGAAAAACTGGTTCATGATTTGATTTTCTTCCAAATTTCAGATCTCATATCGCCTTATCAGCAAGGCTTTCTTAAGGGTAGATCTACTGTTACGAATTTATATTTATTCGCAAATTTTGTCTTAAAACAATTTGAAACAGGCCAACAATGGAGTGTCATATTCACCGAGTTTTCAAAAGCATTCGACAGAGTCAGCCATAGTATTTAAGTAAGTCCAAGTTCAATTGGTCTTCACTCTACCTTACTTAACCCAAGAGTACGTAGTCGGGGACTTTAGGTCCCCCAAGATTAGTTTTTCTTTAATAACTTCGTAAATAATTTCTTTCTCTCTTTTTCCCTTTAGGTAGTCGAGTTTTATTTTAAATCCTGTATAAAAACTTATTAGTGGCATTCTATTATTAATTTATTTATAATTACATATAAGGCAAGTTTTTCGTTTGGAGGACTTAATTGACTTTATGTTATAAAGCAGACTCCGTACTCTATGGGTTAAGTGGTTTGCATCTTATTTCACAGATGGAACTTAACCCATTCCATCCCATTGTACTCGCTTGAGTACGGAAAAAGCATCTTTTTCGAAACGACGTCAAAAGCCAACGCTTACAAATTTTTAAATGTACTCGCCACTTTATAATACAGAGCAATGTCGAAAAGGAATACACATGTTTCTCCTTCTTTTTTTTGAGTCCTGTTATCCGTTATTCACTTGTCTTTGCGTGCACCTTTGCTATTTTTCTTGTTTTCATGGTTTAGTTTGCAATAAGCTCTCTGTTTGACAAAATCTAAGTTATCACGGAAAAAGTTCAGTGTTGTAATATTCATAATACATATAATTTGTATACTTTATACCAAAAAAAAAGAAAAAAGTTGTGGAAAAGTGCATTTCGGTAGGTTTAAATTCTAGTGTACTCGCATGGGTACAGTGGGAACATTCATATATATTTTGTGTGCATATTTCATGTAGATTTGGTAATGGATGTAAAAAAATTTTACGGAAAGAGGTTTCATAAACTTTCTGCGGCCACCGACTATATTGAATCAAGCGACCGTAGTCACTTCGACTTCGCTATTATACCGCTAAATACCCACTGTGACACAGATGAGGAGGACATTGAAGAGGATAATATATTGCGTGATGATATTCCAACCTTGGAATCGTATTTTTCGATTCTTCTTTACGTCATATGACCTTCTTAGAATTTTGAAAGAACAAGGATTTAAGGCTACTGGGACTGTTCGTGAACGGCGGACAAAAAAATGTCCTCTGAAAACGAACAAAGAAGTACAAAAGAAGCAACGGTCTCCCCGTTTGATTTTATGTAAGTTTATCATAATGATTTATTTGAATAGTTGTTTTGTATCAAATTTTGTAGGTTTTCTGACTCAGGAATACTTTTTGTGACGTGGAATGACAATAGCGTTGTGACAGTGGGAACAAACTTTGATAGAATTGAACCTTTACATACCGTCAAACGATGGTCAAGACAAGAGAGGCGCAAGGTGAATGCCCATCAGCCGAAGTTGATAGCGGAATACAACTCAGGAATGCGAGGAGTTGACCTCCACGACCAAGCTTTGAATACTTACAATATAAAGTTTAGAGGAAAGAAATGGTGGTGGCCTCTTTTCACCACAATGATAAGCTCGTGCGTAGTAAACGCATGGAAGCTTTATAAAATGGCAAGTAAGAGTCAATGCGACTTGTTGCAATACCAACGTGAAATTGTGCGATTTTATTTACGCAATTATAATATCCGGGACATATCTTCAAAACGATCGACAACGGCATCAATAGCTGGTTCCTCATATAACCATTTTCCCGAAAGGATATCGAATCAGCTGAGGTGCAGGGAGTGCCACCAAAGAATTCGATGGATTTGCGAGTTATGCAATGTAGCCCTTTGCGTAGAGAGAGAATGTTTCAAAAACTTCCATACTGTTAACCGAACTAATAACCAAGGAAGTCTTTGAAAGTGTCTTTTTATTTAATACTCCATATTTTTATATACAGGCAATGTATATACATATTATCCCATTGTACTCGATTGGGTACAGCCTAAAAAATGCATTTCTTTGATTTTTTTTTCGTGTTTTTTTTTTTTTAAGGAGCTTAATTACACTATTTCAGTAAACGTTTTATAAACGCATTTAAAGAAAAATTGTTTTATATAAGGTTGGGATTTAATGGGTTAATTCGTTCGTATAAACAGTATAAAATCTGATGCCATCGAAGCTATCTCAGGTGCACCTGAAGGTAGTCATCTCGGGCCACTATTGTTGTTAATCTTTGTTAATGATATTCAGATGGCATGAAAACTTACAGTTGCTTTCTGGACGTAGCTGACTGCATGAGACTTCAAGAGTCTTAACAAGATTGGAAGCTTGGTGTGATGATAACTCTTTACGTCTTAATACTGGTGAATGTCAGCACTTGTCCTTCAGTAGACGTTGCGTAGAAAGTTGCGATTGATTTCGATTATACGTTGAACACTACCCCACTCACAAACATTCATGAGAGGCTTGGAGTAATATTTACATCAAAATGTCATTTTCAAAACATATAGACTTTATTACTGCCAAGTCTAGTTCTATGCACGGCTTTGTAGCAAGGAATTCAAAGGAGTTTCAAGATCTTTCTACGCAGAAGGACTTATATTCTCTTGTTAGATCAAACCTCGTATATTGCAGCATTATCTAAGATCCATTCCATATGGGTTCATCTTTAAGAATTGATAAGGTTCAGAAACGTTTCAGTAGAGTTGCCATTCACTTCCTTCGTTGACCTTCATGGCCTGCCATGAAAAAGCTTTTCATAAAAAACCATTTGCCGTTCGGAGGCCGCTCAAAATAGTATTATATATAAATGTAACGGTGTAACTGATATAAATGAGATTTACTTCCTGGCAACAAACCATTCACTTCTAAAAAATATTTTCTAAAACTAGCCCGAAATGGGTTTGGTTAGTAACAGAGAGAACCATTTTAAAATAAGGCAATTTTTAGCGAAGTTGAGGGCTCAAATAGCCATTGAATGGAGCAAAAATTAGGTATTTGGCAGAGCTCCTCCTCCAATTTGTGGTGTGCATTTTGGTGGTATCCTACAAATGGAGAAACCTATTATATTATCGTAAAAACGTCAATGTTATTTAACAATAATTAACCTATCCGACCGCAGCCTTGCTTGAGAGAAGTCTTCCATGTTTATAGGATTACCAGCAGTGTTCTTTTCGTAAAGGCCGTTCCAAAAATGATTGTTGTGCCAGAAACAATCGATGCTGTGCCTCATATTGAAGAATGCAAGAGCCATCCCTCGGCATTAGTGGGACCAACATACTTTTACCATAATATTGCATGAGCATTTGGCCGTCAAGAAGATTTATTCTCGTTGGATACCGCATAATTTGGCAATTGTCCAAAAAAGGACTCGTGTCGATTGGCGTAAAGAAATAGTGAAGAAATTCAGCCATCGTAGTTCAAAGCACGACTTACAGATGACTTATCTTGGATCTATGCGCATGAGCCGGAAACAAAACAATGATCGACAGTATGAGTGTTGTAAGACGAGCTTTTTCTAACAAAAGTTGTTCGCACCTCAAATGGTCGGCGGTCTTTCGGAAAATAAGGCTATATCGCAAATGTACCGCTAGAGCAACTTAAAACAGTCAATTCTCAATGGTACGCAACCATTTCTTTGCCACAATTTTTGGGAGAATTAAAGAAAACCAACCAACCGAATCATCCTTCATCCAGGTAATGCGAGCTCTCGCTTATCGACTCACACAAGAGAGTTTTTGAGCACACAAAAGATCCATTTTACAACCCTGATTAGCACTTAATGATTTTTTTCCCTAAACATCGAAAATAAAATATTTTTTTCAATGTAATAAAGAAGCTGTTGAAAACATCTCGGTTTAGGTTAGGTTAGGTTAGCCTGGTTGGCAATAAGCCGCGCATAGACCTTTTGGTCCCTAGCGATACCAGATGGAGACCGACCTCTATGAATACCTGAAGTAGACATCATGTAGGATGTCAGCGCTTTTAGCGAATCTAAGTAGGGCTGGGAGCTCCGCTTTAGAGACGTCTTCCAGACCCTCAAACAGTGGGGATCCCAGGCATTTTAGTCGCGTTTGTAGTAATGCCGGACAAGCGCACAGAAGCTGTTCTAAAGTTTCCTCAACATCCTCTCTGCATTTCCTGCATTTGTCCGTGTTAGCAATCCCTATCTTGTACGCATATGCAGCCAGTAGATTGTGGCCTGTTAGCATACCTATGATAGTTCTGCATTCCTTTCGCGAGAGCGTAAGTACGAATGGAGTCAGTTTTTTGTCGTTAGTTCTACACATGACTTTTGCTGTTTTGCATGTGGTCAAGTTAGTCCACCTAGCTTCCACTTGCCTTTTCATGTGGTCGTCCATTTCATTGTATATTGTGTTTAGCGGTTTTGGTATGTCGTTCTCTTGATCAAATGGTAGTCTCACAGCACTTTTTGCTATCTCATCTACTATTTCGTTCCCCATAATGCCTTTGTGACCAGGTACCCAGTAGATATGCAGCCTATTGTTTCCGGCTAGCCTTTCTATGGCCTCCCTGCTCCGTCGAACTTTTTTGGACTTAATACAATATGAGCTTATTGCTCTTATTGCTGCTTGACTATCCACGTATATATTAATTGTTGAGTTCTTTCTTGTTCTAGAGTAGGCTAGCTCCGCGGCCTTCCCCACAGCAAAAACTTCCGCTTGGAAAATACTGCTGTGGTCTGGCAGCTTGATAGACTGCCTTATTCCTAGTTTTGAGCAGTAAATACCTGCTCCCACTCCGTCTGGAGTTTTCGAGCCGTCTGTATAGATGTGAAAAGTTCTATGGCCAGGCTTCATGCCTTTGTGCCATCCCTCCTCTTCAATTGTAGTGCGAAACCTTCTCTCCCAATTAAAGTACGGAGTCATGTAGTCCGTGCCACCTGAGCTCCACTTTCCTATTGAGCTGTGTTGATTTGGATAATGTAATGGATAATGTAATCCTGGCCACCATCAGCAGTTGTTGGTTTTGCCACGCTCAACACTTTCCAATCGTCTGTCGGCACGTCCGTGTTTTGACGTTGTTGTAGTCGCAGCGCATATTCCGGTTTTACCACTCGCGGAATGAAAACCTTTGCCTTCGGTATTGAGGGAATGCAGCTGCGATCAACGATTTCCAGTGATGCCCCCTCCCACAGGCCGCGAAGCGTTCTCACCGCTTCCTTTAGCCATGTGAGCGTGGGGTCATCCTTGCACTTTATTATTTTGACGCCGCTGAACCACCCTGCTCCGTCGAATGCTGGCATGGGTGCGTTCGGCTCCGCGTCCATTTTAGTAAACAAGGTTTCCAGTAGCTTCATTTCCACTACCTTCCACCGTTCCTGCGACATTCGCCCCAGCTGGTCGCTGCGGTCAGTGAGTGCCACTATGAGGTGTCTCTTGGCGATTTCACTGGCCGCTACCGCTGCTTTCGACGTCGTAGGTCCTTCGTCTCCGTTTTTAGGTTTAGCCGTCTCGTGCCTGTGCTTCTGCTTTTTTGATGGCCCTGAGGCCTCACTATCCGCAGAACGCTGCCTCTTGATGGCTAGCTCTTCCTCGATTTTGTTCGCATATTTAGGGTTCGAGGCTGCGAACATTGGCTTTGCTGCGTAGAAGGCTCGGCCATTTTTGATCTCCTCTCTGGCCCAAGCCAACCGTTCCTCCTCTTGCTTCGTCAGGTTGGACTTGCTGCCAAATCGGTCACAAACTTTGACCGCAGCCTTGTATCGGGCTTTGGCCTTCAGCTTCTCTTTATCAGGCTTGATCCTTGGTCTGTTCTTGCTATCCGAAGCAGCACCATTGGACTTAGCCGGAGAACGCAGAAGAGCCTCTTCCTCAGCTGTATTGATGCTCCCGGCGCTTTCGTGGTCCGAGTCTTCGTTGACAACGGCACCTCCGCGCTGAAGAGCGTTCTGTGTATGTTTGGCAGTGGAACATCTCGGTTTGGAGGTATCCACTTATGAGTAGAAAAAGTGCTTCAAAATGAATTCAAGTGAACGTAAAAGTGTATTGATTTCCAGGGAGAATATTTTCCAGAACGACAAAGCCAGTTTCATCGTTATTTTGCTTCTTCATGATTGGGCGCAATAAAAGGTGACCGTCATACATAGTATAATTAATAATAATAATTCATATCCCTACGGCTAAACACAGGAAAAGTAGAGTACTGGTACTACTACCAGGTCACTCTATATGTCACATTTCCGTATGGAGAATCTGACGCTTGCTGGATATGAAAGCAATTTTTTAGAAATATTCTCTAAAGTGGAAATTTTATGAGATTTACGGCATATTATAGAAATTTAATACTTACATACATATTATGAGTATACTACATAGACACATACACACATATATATATATACTTATGCATATATACTTATGCATATAAATAACCATGAGAATGAACCTCCATCGCTGAACTTGTTTGAATTAGACTTGTAAATGAATTTAATATTTCGCATTATTTAAAAATAATAAACGCCTTTTTAGTGCAAAATTAAAACTCGCTCAACATGCAATCAAATCTTAGCCATCACTCTGCTGAATTTGTAACAAACTGAGATTCAGATCGGGCAAATTACGAAGCCGCGCAACACCCGCTAGAGTGTCTCGAAATAGATTTCATGCTACCAGGTGCGTAGATTGCCGGGAGGGGTTATTTCATTTAGTTTTTAGTTGCATACATTTTTTCAGCTAATAAGAGAAGAATTAATAAATTTGATATTTTTTTGATGATGATATAAGTCATTGGGACTATAATCGTAATAATGACAATAAAATGGGAGTTCTAGCTTTCGAATTCGAATTCATGTCTGACTTCTTCGTTTGTGTTTTCATCATCTTCAGAAATTGTTGAAGCAGCCAAACGATTTGAATTTCCCTAAAAACCAGAAAACCACATGAACTAATGTGAGTTCTAAATTGAACTACGGAATTCAGTTTATTAGTTGAACCTTAGCAAACCTGCCTTTTTGATTGTGTTACGAAGGCAGATGAAAGCACCAGTTTGGCACTTCCCAAGTAGCACTAAAGCGCCATTTCGATACCATTACCAGCCAGAGCATTTGAAGTAATGGAGAAAGTTGATGGGATTTAGGTTGGCGCACTGCCTCAGGCTGTTGAAGAATGAAGCACCCAGTGACCTTAATAGTCTAGCTGCCAAACCCGGACATTTGCAGAGAAAATGCTCTACAGCCTCCTTCTCTGAAAGGCCCCCACAGCTTCTGCAATGGGGACTAAATGATAAACCCAGCGTGTGTGTCGCTCATTCAGTGACTGGTAAACAGCTACGAGTTTGGAAATTAAATGACGTGGAGTCTCCACAATTTTCTGAGTCCTCCGTCTATTGTACTGGGGCCACAGGGTTTAAGGAATAGCACTTGAAGAAATGGAACCCCATCTTTTCTACGCGTTTCTGCGCAATTCCCCTTTAACAGTCAGGAGGATGTCGATGACCGGGTAGGAATTCTCTGAGACAAATTCAGTCAACTTCTTCCTGGCAAGCTCATCAGCAATTTCATTTCCCTCTATGTTCCCATACCCTGGAACCCAGATCAGAGAGATATTACCTGCATACCCAAGGGTTTTGATCTCCACCTTATAGGATTTGACTGGTTTGGATCTGCACCATGGCGTCGTCAGAGCTTTGGCCGTGGCTTGACTATCAAAAAAAATGTTAATATCTCCCCAGCTTCCACGTTCTCTAAGCATTTTGCATGTCTGCCGGATCGCAAAGGCTTCTGCTTGAAAAAACATTTCGACAATTTTAAGAAATAGTTAAGTTGGCGGATTTAGAAAAAACCTCTGCTCCGACTCCCGATTCCATCTTGGAGCTGTCAGTGAAGACAGATGTGCCAACTCCGATGCAGATTTCCTCTCCTCGTTCAAATCCTGTCTACTTGAAAAGATTGCTCTGGCACGACCCCCAAACTCCAGTTTCCGTATAGAGAGATCTGCACCAAGTTCACATAAATAGGATGTTCACTGCTCAAAAATGCTTCCATGTCCCTTGCCTCTAAAGGCCAACCTCCTTTATCCTGATTGCATTTTGAGCAGCAATGGGAATTACGTAAAAGTCGATAGGAAGTAAGTGCAAAACGACATTCAGGGCAGCGCTGAGACAAGTTCTACAAGTACATACTCCGGTGATGCCAATACAAGCAGTCCTTTGCACTCTCCCCAGTTCAGTGATATTATAGCCCTTCCCACCTTATAGAGGTTCACACCAAGGCATTTATTTTTGGAGGTTTAAAGGCAAAGGAAATTTATGAACGAATATTGAAAGTGTATAAGGACTTTTCGTCCTTAAATTAGTACAGTAGAAAGATGGGTGGCTGAATTTAAAAGTGGTCGTATAAGCCTTGGAGACGATCCACGTCAAGAATATCCAAAAACAAGAGCGACATTAGAAATCGAAGAAAAAATATAGGATATTGTATTGGAAAATCGACGAGTGACTGAAAGAGATTTAGTAGAAGCCTTAGGCATCTCATTGAACGGCGTACGCCATACTTTGATTGAAGTATTGGGTTTCAGAAAGCTGTGTGTACAATGGGCGCCGCATTCGCTAACAATGGAACAAAATCACATTCCAATGCGACTTTCTCAGCAACATTTAGAGCGTTTTCAAAAAGAGGAAGTGGATTTTGTGCGCCGAGTTTTTTACTATGGACAGACTTGGGTCCATCGCCATGAAGCTAAAGAGTGATGTGAACTTAGTTCTTCGAAACGAGTTCGTGTCCAGTAATCGGCCAATGTTTTTTGGGATGAGAAATGAATTTTGTTTGAGGATTACTTGAAAAGTGGCAAAACAATAAATTCTGAATATCATTACAACTTTTTTGATCAGCAGAAGGAAAAAAATCGTGGAGAAAGACCTAGTTTACAAAAGAAAAAGAAAAAATATTTTTATCAGGACAATGCACCGTGTCACAAGAGCATTCCGTCGATGGTTAAAATCTATGATTTAAAGTTCGAATTGTTGGCGCATCCACTGCATTCATCAGATTTTTCCATTAGCGACTTCCATATGTTAGAAGACCCAAAGAAATTCCAGCAATTCAGCTGTCAATCAGTAAAAAAAGTTTTTTGATCGGTTACGTAGTTTTCGTTTGGCGTTCGTTGAAAAATAGAAAATTAAAAGGAACATTTTCGTCATATTTTGCTTTCTTTATTTCCGCAAAGGGAAAACCGCATCGCAAACTCATAAAATGGTGTGTGCTGTTTATGGTGACGAAGCCTTAAAAGAAAGGCAGTGCCCAATTTGGTTTGTCAAATTTCGTTCTGGTGATTTTTCACTCAAAGATGATAAATGCTCTGGTCGTCCAGTTGAAGTTGATGACGCCTTAATTAAAGCATTTATCGATTCGGATCGTCACAGTAAAACACGTGAGATTGAAAAAAAGCTTCATGTATCACATACACGCATTGAAAATCACTTAAAACAATTTGGATATGTTCCAAGACTCGATACATAGGTGCCTCACGAACTGAAAGAAACGCATTTATTGCAACGCATTAACAGCTGCGAATTTTAAAACGATTGATAACTGGCAATGGAAAATGGGTTGTGTACAACAACATCAAGCAGAAAAGATCGTGGAGCAAGCCAGGTGAACCAACTCAAACAACATCAAAAGCTGATATTCGCCAAAAGAAGGTTTTGTTATCAGTTTGGTGGGATTACAAATCAATTGTCTACTTTGAACTCTTACCACCCAACCGAACGATCAATTCTGATGTCTACAATGAACAACCAACGAAATTAAACAATGCAGTTGAAGAAAAGCGGCCCGAATTGACAAATCGAAAAATTATTGTATTCCATCATGACAATGCAAGGCCACACACATCTTTGGCCGCTCGGCAAGAATTATTGGAGCTTGGTTGGGATGTTTTGCCATATCCACCATATAGTCTTGACCTTGCACCATCTGATCACTTTTTGTTTCGATCTTTACAAAACTCCTTGAAT
Organism: Anastrepha obliqua; assembly: GCF_027943255.1. NCBI lineage: Eukaryota > Metazoa > Arthropoda > Insecta > Diptera > Tephritidae > Anastrepha > Anastrepha obliqua. The sequence goes on along the minus strand of NC_072893.1, from coordinate 22,451,497 downwards.
GATAAAAATTTCAATAATGATGATGATGTCAAATCGTACCTGATTCAGTTTTTTGCTAATTAAAAACCAGAAGTTGTATGAACGTGGGGGGATTATGATGATGAAAGATGGCAAAGGGTCATTGATCAAAATGAGCAATACATTAAAGAATAAAGTTATTTAGTTCCACGAAAAAATTGTCTTTGATTTTCTAAAAAAACTCCGCAAACGCTGAAGAGTGAGTAACTTTGTTGATCAATTAAGATGCCGATTTTTTCTGTGGAAGCGAATTTTTTCTGTGCTGGAATAAAGAACCTTTTATTATTGATTTTTGGCTATTGGTCATAAATTGAAATTTTATTAAAATTATAATATATCTACATACATATAACCAAAATTCTTCATCAGATGGACGTACCAAAAACTATATTTGCTTCTTTTAATATATTAGAAATTTTCGTTGAAGAGGAAAAGTGCTACCATAAAATGTTGCTCAATCCCAAATAACTGACCACGTCGAATATAAATGTTAAAGAACGGATTTTTTTTCTAGTTCTATAGACCGAATTCTCTGTATAAGGAAGACAAACTTATAAAAATTATAAAATGCTTAGGAGCTTTTTTAATCAGATGAAATGTTGGCGTCGTTAATTTCTGTCTTTGTTGAGTGACTGGACTTTAAGTATTCGTCCTAATTTTTCTGTTTTATTCTCCCTCTTTTTGCAATGTTTCGTAGCAGCTAAGCGCTGAGTTTACTACTCGGCATACTTTACCGCTGTGTTCTTCGTCGGTCATCTCGAGGGGTTATATACACATAGAATTTTCAAAAATTCGACCTTTTTTTTTGCTTAATGTACAAATATTTAGAATACACACAGAAAATTTAATATCGTTCCGTTGAATATTTTCGACGTTACACGCAAATTTGAAAACGTTTTGAATACGTTTTTCTCAAAACAGCATTTTTCTATACGGCCGCCATGATATCTCGAGAACCATTCGGTCGATTGCTGTCAAATTTGACACGAATCTCGAAATAATATCTGTCTCTATCATAAACTACGGAAAATAAGATGCAGGCATGACTTTTTCTTTATAAATAAAAATCCGAGGAAAAAATGTGTGAAAAAACAAACTTGGTCTTTCAACCATCTCAGTTACATTAATTTTCGAAATTTTTTTTTTAATAGCTCATACTGAAACTATATTCATAAGCAGTAAAATGCTATTTGAATTTTTCCTTTCAGACAACCTGGAGTTGAGTTATCGTGGCGGCCAGCGACCAGGAATTTTCAAGCCACAATTTTCCAGAGAATCGACCAAAAATTGAAGTTGATTTTATATAATGCATAATGAATATGGCTGAAAATTTTCCAAAAGATTCAACTGATAGTTTTCCAATAAAAATTCGTAAAAAAACATATTTTTTGGCGTTTCAAATGGGAGTCCCCCCTTAAACGCGTTTTTCAAAGTCGGTGACCCACATTACTCGAAAACGGCTAAACCGATTAGTCTCAAATTTTGACACGAGCTTCTAAAGTATATTTTTTTGTAATTTTTTCTCATCGAATAATATATTTTTTATAAATTGTTTATAAGCCGAAATTTTGGTCAAAAATCGATTTTTTTTGGGGAAACCGCCATTTTGTCAAAAAAATTTATTTTGCTTATTCCTCCGATTAATCACTCGATTGAACATTATTTTAACAAAATCTGTTTGGGTTTTTAATTTAAGAGTATCCAGTTAAGAGATCTAGTGGTCACCGCAAAACGTTTTTTTTGAGAGGAGCGCGCGGAGATCAGCTGTAGCTTTCCAAAAAAATATTTTTACTAATACTGAGTCTTAAAATACAGTTAAAAGTTACGATAATATGTGTACAAATTTTTAGGTCAATAAATTTAAAAGTTTTCTCAGGAAAAATTCTGGAAAATTCTCTTTTTTTCGGCCTTCTAACTTTATATAAACCCTTGCTGAAGGCTGTTTATTTCCTTTACGTAATAAAAAAGCACATCCCTCAAAGTTTTTACGGTTAGCTCAATGGAAAAGATGGCTCTGGCTCCTCACCAAGTGTTCGTTCGCTTGCTAACTGCGTCAGCTCCCCGTTTGAAAAAGGTTCTCTGTCTCACCAAGATATTGGCCGTTTAATGAAATATTTTAGGCTGTATAGCGAGGTTTGGGCATACGAGGGTCATTTGAAAAGTCCGCGCAAAGTCAAAGGGAAGGCCTTACTGGTGCGTATCGAGGTTATGTTTAGTTAGTAGCACCCCTTGGAAGAACACAGACCAAGTTTCAGCCAGACTCGTCTATTTATTGGCATTCGCTTTAATAGAGGAAGTCGAGTGATTTTTCTCTTCCATCACGACAGGGCCCAGCTCATGCTTCAGCAGTTGCGGTGGCAAAATTAATAGAATTCTCTAGACTTGGAACCCTCGGAATACTACATGGTCCGACACTCAAAGTGTAGCCAATTAAAAAGGCCATAAATTTAGTTTGGAAAATCACTTTCATTCAATTTAAAGTAAACAATTTGTGAAAATAATACAAAATTAAGAATCAATTTACTTTTGCTCGATATGACCACCTTTTGCCTTGACTATGACCTTGAGACGGTCCAGAAGCAAATCGCAAGCTGCCGGAATGTGACTTGCAGGTATTTTGGCCCACTCGCGGACAATGGCTTTTTTCAGCGCCTCGAGACGGGTGAATCTTTTAGTCCGGACTTTGTTTTCCAAGATGACCCAAAGAGAATAATCCATCGGATTCGCCATTTGAGAGCCATTGTGTGGACGTTATGAAGTTCGGGACGTTGTTTTTTAGCCATTCTTGGTTTACTCGCTGCGCCATTCTTGGTTCACAGCTGCGCGAGCGGTCTGAAGTTGGTTGCACTTCGAGTACCGGACCCTGTATTTGCTCCTGAATTTTTTTATTTTTTATTTATTTATTTATTCCGTCTACAAATAATTCTTACAGACTATATTAGACAATTTTTAATTATTAGTTACAGATTTTAAACAATTGTTGCCTAAAATTATATAAACTTAGTCTAAAGTCGAGGCTAGGATAATTGTTGCAGAATCGAATGCATCTCACCATTGGTTCACTGAGGGCATAGTTAGTTCTATACCGTTGATCTACAAATAAACGAACCTGCCTTAAATCATGGTGCTTTGTTTGATATGTAATTAAACTCTGTAACTCACAGCAATTTATATTGAAATTTAAAAGATTATACACGAAGAGAATCGAAAAGTAGATTCGTCTGTCCTCAAGGCTTTGCAGTCCAATCAATTTGCGTCTGCCTATATAACTAGGGAGCCCTTTAGGCCAGCGCAGCTTACACAACGCATATTTGGTAAAGACTTTTTGGACTCTTTCAATCTTATTTATATGACAATGGTAGAATGGGTTCCATATTAGAGAAAAATAATCTAGTCGGCTTCGAATTAAGGAGACGTAGAGTGCTTTCAAAGTCAAGGGATCTGAAAAGTCTTCCGTATTACGACGTAAAAATCCAATCATAGAAAAAGCTTTAGAGATAATATAATCCATATGTTTCGAGAACGTAAGTCCTGAATCGAAGATTATGCCCAAGTCTTTGATTTCCTTTTTCCTACTAAGTATAATATTGTTCAAAAAGTAGTTAAAGATGAATGGATTAGGTATCTTCCTGTATGATACCACGCAGCATTTGTCGGTATTCAAGTGTAGGTGGTTCATGATACACCAATCTTGAAAATGTTTGAGATCCTTTTGAAGATTGGAACAATATTGAAAACAGCTGATTTGTAAAAATAACTTAACATCATCTGCAAACATTAAGCATTTTACATATTGAAATATTTTAGGTAAGTCGTTTATGAATATTAAGAAAAGAATTGGCCCACAGTGAGTCCCTTGGGGTATTCCAGACCAAGCATTAAATAATAATGTAGATTTAAACGATGCTATTTTAACAAATAATTTCCTTCCCGTAAGGTAGCTTAAAAAGAATTTTAAAAGTGTTCCCTTAATACCGCATGCACTCAGCTTCTTAATGAAGATAGAATGGTCGACTTTATCGAATGCCTTTGAGAAATCCGTGTAAACTACATCTAGTTGTGTGCGATTTACAAAAGCGTTAATAGTATTGTTTGTGACTAGTGCCAAATTAGTACAAGTGGATTTTAAGGGGACAAAGCCATGCTGGTACTCGGAGATAAGATCACTAATACGACTTAACATTTTAACTTTGAGAATATAATCAAATAATTTCGAAATGGTGCTTTGTTTAACTATTGGGCGATAGTTGAATACGTCATTTCGGCTTCCTGACTTATAAATTGGCGTGATTGAACATTTTTCCAAGCATCTAAGAAAATCGATTTGTTTAGACATTTATTGAAGAGAATTGAGATCGGTTTCGCTATTGAGGTGGAGACGAGTTTAAAAAATACGGGGCCGAAACCTTCATGATCGGTAGATGAGCTGTTATTCAGTTTTGAAGCTGCTTGTACAACATCATTGGTTGACACCGTAAAGTCATCATAAGATTCAGAAGAGGATACATTAAAGTTAAAAGTGTCTAATTTGTCAAATTTTACATAAACTTTTTGGAAAAATTTTGCAAAGAGGTTACAAGAGTCTTGTTCATTATCCGAAACAATGCCTTCATAATTTAAACAAGTGGGGAAGCCGTTGGTCTTCCGTTTATTGTTGATATAACGCCAAAAGCTAGAGGGTAAGTTGTCTCGACCGATTATGCTATTGGTTCTTTTTAATTTCTTGTATGCTTTACTTTTTAAATTTTCCAGATGACAAAGCCTCGAGTTAAACCAGGGGGGTTTCTTATGAGATTTCCAATGTCGTAGAGGAACAAAGCGGGAAATTGTTGATCGTAACTTGTCACATAAAATACTATAAGATGTTTTAGGATCATCGAAAGAGTCCAAAAATGACCAATGTATTCGCTTATCTTTGTAACATCAGCTTTAGAGTAATTGCGTCCAAGTGTAGTGATCGACGATAGTTTATCGAATTTATAAAATTCAAAATTTATTAAGAGCGCTTTATGATGTTGACTATTACTTAAAATAGGTAAATAGCATTTCATGAAATGGCTGGCGGAAAAAAGATTTTATTCAAACAATCCCCTCGCAGAAACGAATCGCTATTTTTCAGAGTTGGACAAATCCTACTATTTAGAAGGAACCAACAGACTCGAACTACGTTGGGCGAAGTGTATAAGTCGAAAATTAGGCTATGTTGAATAATAAAAAAGATTTACCACAAACAATTAAGTAATTTTTATCTTTGCACGGACTTCGCAAACGACTCTCGTAAAATGATCCGATCGCATTGGTGCCTCAACCAGGCCCCTCACTGGAAATACAGCTCCGAGTCATCACTGCAGGTAAATGTTTTACTTTCGGAAGAACACAAACAGTTTCAATCTGTTCAAAAATATCCTCCTGCGCGCTTTGTTTACTGACTCTCTTAAGTTTTCTTATAATACCAGTACTTATGGCTGCCACTGCTTTTAGCAAATGCCTCACTCGCACCAAGTGAAACTTGAGCCTTCGATCTTCAAGGCTCAGGAATTTGTAAACAACTTTAGTGATTCAGCGTATTTTTTTATGGGGTTAAAGCAGTCCCTCGCCGCCCCCATCTGTGCCGCCACACACACACATACATAAATACACACACACATGGAAGTACGCATATAAAGCAACACAAAGGCTTGTGAGCAGACAAAGAAAAGTGTTAAAACAGAAAAAATATCAGCCTCAGCTTGACACACCAACAAGCGGTTGGATTAAATTTTCTTCAGCGTGCCCCTGCAGCAGCATTCACCAATTTTTGTAATATAAATTTCGTATATGAATATGAGTAGAGTTGAAGCGATTCTGGCGTGTCTTGAGCTGTGCTCGAGTGTGTGCTGCTGATGTTGGCAGTTGGTTTCGTTGACGTGTGGCACGCGGGGTAGGGTGTAGAGGCATGTTTTAATGGGCCTATTGTGTGCTAAATCGACACGGGCGCTACTTTCCCACGATACATGAAATTTTCCCATCACTTAATGGCCCACACTGTTGCATGCTAATGTGCATACATACATACATACATACATAGAAACGTACATATGTACATACAGAGGTATGTATAAAAAAATGTACTCAGTAGCAGCAACAAAACCACTTCGCATACAAACATGCAGACATACCTTAATTGGAGTAGTTGGTGTCAAAATGTGGGGAAAAAGTAATCAAAGATGCTGTTGCTAACAAAGTCAGTTACTGTAATGCTGTGTATTAGTCGAAAACGAGCACTTTACAAGCGAATATTATAACAGAAAACTTTTGAAAAACTCCATAAATTTATTACAAAATATGAACTGCATTCTGTCAAAAAAGTACCGAGAATGGTTCAATAAAACGCAAAATAATTGTTTAATCATCAAAATTTATTTTGTCGCCTTCAAAATAGGCTCCATTCGAAGCAATACTCATAAGCCAACGATTGGTCCAGTCACCAAAGCACCTTTTAAACGCGTTTGAAGAGATCTTTTTCAGCTCCTTCAGCGAATTCTCGTTAATGGCCTCTATCGACTCAAAGCGGCATCCGCGGAATGGCAATTTAAGTTTTGGGAAAAGTAAAAAGTCACAGGGTGCTAAATCCGGTGAATACGGTGGTTGTTCGATGATATTTGTTGAGTTTTTGGTCAGAAAAGTGTTCACAATATGAACCTTGGGAGACGGTGCGTTGTCATGGTGCGAGATCCATGAGTTTCTTCGCACAAATTGGGCCGTTTCCTACGCACATTCTCTCCCGAAGATCGCATAACTTTCAAATAATATTCTTTATTTACCGTAGAACGATTCGGAATGAATGCCGAGCGCACAGCACCATGAAAATCAAAGAAAATGAGTAGCACGACTTTCACTGTTGACTTGGTTTGCATGTCAAACTCATATACCCACGTCTCATCACCTGTTATGATGGCTGGATAAACGTTGGGTCCGAATTCACTTGCTCAAGCATGTCGTCAGCATAGGTGGGCACTTTGCAGTAACAGTAAAAATGCAGTAAATATAATATTTTACTGATATTGCATTTTAGTTTTCATTACCAGTAAACTTTTACTGATTACTGAAAAAAATTTGCAGTAAAAATATTTTTTTACTGAAAAAATTTCCAGTAAAAATATTTTTTTACTGATTACTGAAAAAAATTGCAGTAAAAATATTTTTTTACTGATTACTGAAAAAAATTTGCAGTAAAAATATTATTTTACTGATTACTGAAAAAAATTGTAGTAAAAATATTTTTTTACTGATTACTGAAAAAAATTGCAGTAAAAATACTGTTAATATAATTTGATTTGCTATTAGCTATTAGCCTTTCTTAACACAGGCATTTCAAAATTTGCCTTCTGGACCGATTTACAATTCCAGCGAATGAAAACAACCGTTCTACAGGTTCAGATGACGGTAATGGGGTATTATAATTTAAAAATACGTTTTTAATAGCCTGATATTTATTTAGGCAACTTGTTGTTTCTTCTCGTTCGGCCAGCTATAAGAGCGTTTCTTGAAGATAATTTTCCGAGTCAGTGGAACCACATTGTATGCTAATATCTATTTAAGTAAATATATCCGTAAAACAAATATTTTATTTGAAAACCAAGTGTAAAAAGTTTATCATTACTTCATCCCCGAAGTCAAACAATGTTTTTTGAGGGGGTTGAGGTAGAATACGAGTTTTGGCACAGGCTACTTTTCCATACTTGACCACATAAGTGTTCAACATTTTTTTAACTTCCTGTTTGCGTTTTAGCTGTTTCTAAAAGAGCTTTCACAAATCGCAACTTAATGTCAGGGGCAGAAATAGCGGCAATCACAGCATCCCAAGCGTCAGGCTGAATCAGGAAGTACTTTTCAAATCTTTTAAGCAAAGCTTCATGCATTTCTTTGCTACTTTTGGTTAAATACTTAAAACTTTTAGGCTCCAAACGACGCATTTTTATTCTTAAGGACACTATAGTGGGTATGAAATAACCAAAACACATGGTTTTTTCACCCTGAAGGAAGTCGATTGCTTCTGCAATAGGTCTCATAAGCTTTACGTATTCCTCTAAGTACTCAAGCTCATCACTGAGAATGGTAGGAATTTTTAAACGGAAACACAATTCCGCTAAATTGGTTTTGTGCTCCAGTAACTTATTTACGGAATCATTAAGCGAGTTCCACCTTGTTATGCATGGAGTTATTAAATTCGCATTTATCACTCCATTAACTACTTCTGCAGATTTCGGTCTATTGCATTTATTCCAAAGTTGTGTGCATCTGTGCAGTAAGAAAATATGTAAATATAAAAAATTTCAATTAAATTGAAGGATTTTTTACCTTTGGAAAGAAAGAAAATAAGAGAAACCAAAAAAAAAGAAAGAATTATTGAGTACATAAATGATTGAATTTCGTGATGAGAGTATATTACATTTTGACTTCCCATACTGATAATGCAAATCAAATTATATTATCAGTAATTTTACTGCAATTTTTTTCAGTAATCAGTGAAAAAAATATTTTTACTGCTTTTTTTCATTAATCAGTAAAAAAATATTTTTACTGCAATATTTTTCAGTAATCAGTAAAAAAAATATTTTTACTGCTTTTTTTTCAGTAATCAGTAAAAAAAATATTTTTACTGCAATTTTTTTCAGTAATCAGTAAAAAAATATTTTTACTGCAATTTTTTTCAGTAATCAGTAAAAAAATATTTTTACTGCAAATTTTTTTCAGTAATCAGTAAAAAAATATTTTTACTGCAATTTTTTTCAGTAATCAGTAAAAGTTTACTGGTAATGCAAATTAAACTTCATTATCAGTAAAATTTTACTTATTACTGCTATTTGTAATGCAGTAAGTTTATAATGCAGTGTGCCCACCTATGGTCGTCAGCCACCTTCTTCCGATGAATTTTTTGAACTCTCTTGGAACGAGTCGAGCAGCCACGCATCTCATGCCCAATTGATGGTGTAAAATGTTGCGAATTGATTCGTGAGACACGCTTAGGTCACAAGTTGCCTTCATCTAACTTAAATAATGGTTTTTCAGCACCATTTCCGTGACTCTGTCGACGTTTTCATCTCTTGAAGACGTTGATCGGCGACCAGATCGGGACAAATCTTTCACGACTTCTCGGCCATCTGCAAGCGTCTTATACTACTCGTAGAGTCGTGTTTTTGATAAAAGGGTGCGCGTGTCAATTATATATATATATATACATATATATATATACACTCGCCATAGGCTTTCTGCAACATTTTCAACGAGCACTAAAAGCCAATAAAGCACCAGGGCTTCTCAAGGCTAACCCTCAACTGAGTGCACGACGTCTACTTCCTTTATTAGAGTATATTTGGAACTCTGAAAAGATTCCCCACGAGCTCAAGGAAGGTGTTATTACGCTCCTATCGAAGAAAGAGAATTTATTTAAATGCATAAATTGGAGAGGCATAAGATTGTAAAGTATAGTAACAAAATCAATAGCGCACGTAATAAACAAACGGCTGTCGGATGCTCTGCTTAGTGGCTTGAGGAAGGAACAGGTTGACTTTAGGCCACACTACCCTTGTGCCGATCCCATTTGCACCCAGAGTTATACAAGGTTAAAATAAACAAGGCTGAGCTGAAATATTGTAGAAACGACAGGAGCTTTGTTCTGACAACTTCGGGTTTATTTATTCAAAATAGTCCCCTCTGGCCTCGATAAACGGTTTTGCACGATCTAAAAGCTTTTCGAAAGAGTGTTTCAGGTCATTGACCGGAATGTCCTTCAGGATGTCGGTACAAGCCTTTTGGATGGCCTCTACGGACGCAAAACGTTTTCCTTTCATGGTAAAATGCAATTTTTTGAATAGATAAAAGTCACAACGAGCCATATCAGGCGAATGCGGTGAGTGATTGACGGTTAAAATGCAATTTTAAGTAAAAAAAATCAGTCACAAGAGTGGATCGATGAGATGGTGCATTATCATGCAATAAGCGCCAGCTTCCTCCTTCACGGTATTCAGGTCAAATTCGACGAATGCGATGCAACAAACGCTTCAAAACGCCAAAATAGAAAATTGCATTGAGGGTTTGGCCCATTGGCACAATTCCTTTGGAATCGTAAAAACAAATGAGCATCGAATTGATTTTTTATACATCTCCCAAAGTGATTTTTTGAGTGGTGGCTCGTCTGGGGCCTTCCATTCGGCATTTTGACGTCTAGTTCATGTTGGAAACACCTCGTTTTATCACCAGTTACAATGTTGTAAAGGAAGTTCTTGTCTTTTCTCGCCTCTTTAATTAGGTCTTTCCAATGTTGAATTCTGCGCAATTTTTGATCCTAAGTTAACTTGTGCGGAATGACACGTGCACAGACCTTCCGTAAGACAGACCAAGGTCCTCCTCCTATTTGTGGCGTGCGTCATGATCTTGTTCCACATATGGAGGGATCTCAAATGGTTTTTAATGAGAAGCTTTTTCATGGCAGAAATACACGTGGATTTTTGCCTTGCTTGCCGAGGAGCGACCGCTATTAGAAAAATCTTGTCTTTATTTTTGGTGTCTTACGTAGATTCGAACCTACTTTCTCCGAATTCCGAACGGTAGTCACGCACCAACCCATTCGGCTACGGCGCCTACTTCGTTTCTCATGGTAAATATAATTTTCGAAAATTTTTAATTTCTGAACGTTTTTATATCCGGACATAAATAAAAGAAATGGGGTAAATTTGCAGTGGACATTCAGTATAGCATTCAGGTTTTCAAGTGGCGAATTTTCGATTTAGTGAATCATCAAAATTATTTCACTGATGTTTTGAAATTATGAACACTAATGAATTTTAGTGTTCGATATAATGAATGCTGGTTATGTTTTTAGCTCACACTTCGCGTTCTTTGCGAAAAACAAAGGTTTGGTTAAGCCAGTGCTAGTTTAACGGCTGAAAATATGTGTATATGTATGTAGCTTGTTTTAACATCAAGTTATTTATATTAGCCTTCTACGCATTGCCACCGAAACAAATCTATTGTGCAAAGCCGCTGAGGTACCCTATATTTTAAGGGCGTTTTAAGAATTTTAGTGCATTTTGAGGCTTATTTATATAATTTATTTAATTTATATATAATATAATATATGCGCACGGGTAATACTATCAAGGTGGTGTAGTGTTCTTCTGCCCAGTGCAGGACATTCACAAAAGAGTGTGTCCTGAATTTTCAGTGTTCCTTCCACAGAATCGAAAGATGATGGTCTCAGAGAGACCAATTTTGTTTAAGTGATATCTCGGACTACAGTGGCCTATTAGAAGTCTTAAGCCTTCTCTGCTGAGTGAAAGTAGCTTATCAAAAATTCCTCTGTCCGGCGTTAGGAATTATTTCGCTTGTCGCTGATCGATAGAATTTCGCCAGTGTCAAGCAAATTTATACTCTTTCCTTTTGAAATGAAACGTGCACAGACCTTCCGTAAGCCCAAATTATCAGTTCAAATGCAATAAATCGATGTTTTGGAGATATTCAACTCCGATTCCATGAATTTCAGCGATGATTTCGGTTCTTTTTTGATAAATTTAGTGATGTAACTTCCAACGCACTAACTCCTTAAGGGCAGTTATATATTATATATATAATTGGCGCTTACACCCTCTTTGGGTATTTGGCCGAGCTCCTTCTCCTATTTGTGGCATGCGTCTTGATGTTGTTCCACAAATGGAGGACATACAGGGTGGCGCATCGCAAAATTTTATTCTGGAACCTTTGGATTTGAAGTATGTTGCTGGAGCTTGAGCAACCCCATAGTTGTATCCCATACGCCCAAATTGGTTTTAGTATTTGCTTGTAGAGAAGTACTTTATTGTGCATGGATAAGGCGGATCTTTTACCCATAAGCCAATACAGGTTTCTGAATTTAATATCGAGTTCTTCTCTTCTCTTCTTTACGTGAGAACTCCATCTGAGTTTGGTGTCAAGAGTCATACCCAGGTATTTAGCCGTGTTATGATACGAGACTTGCACTCCATTATATATAGTGGAAGATATCTTATTTTATTGTACGTGAACTCAATATGAACGGATTTCATTTCGTTTCATTTAGTTTTATACGCCAAGTAACTGTTCACTCATAGATTCTGTTTAAATGTTTTTGTAGATTTGCAATTGACTCAATTTGTGTATTTCCAACTGACAAGATAGCGGTGTCGTCTGCAAACGTTGCTATGACGCAATTCTGATTGGTAGGCAAATCGGATGTGAAAACTAGATAAAGGATGAGCCCCAGAACGCTACCCTGTGGGACACCAGCTTTAATTTCTTTCAGGTCAGAATACGTGTCGTCGTATTTAATTCGAAAGAAACGATCGGATAGATATGATTTTAAAATGTTATAATATTGAATTGGTAATAGCTCTTTTATTTTGTTGAGAAGGCCATCGTGACATACCTTATCGAAAGCCTTGGATACATCTAGGAATACAAGTAGTTTTTCCAGTAGTTTTGACAAAATGGGTAGGAGGGATATAGGCCTGAGACGTCGTGTGCTGGCTTTCCTGGCTTGTTGACCATGATCACCTCGGCAGTTTTCCAGTATATAGGGATGTGTTTCAATCTGAATATAGTATTCATAATTTTGATTAATTTAATTAGAGTAATTGGTGGGAGTTGTTTTAGGATTTCCCCGGTGATGAGGTCAAAGCCAGCTGCCTTTTTGGATTTTTCTTTTTTTATTTCATCACATAATTCAGAAATTCCATTACTGGAGGAATTTCGTCGTGATCGTTGAGGTAACATGATTCCATTTCAGCCGCACTTGATACGTCGTATGGCTTGAAGATATTTTCAAGGTATTCAGAGAAGGTATTAGCTTTCTCTAGATTGGTTTTTGCCCATGTGGTATCTGTTTTTCTTATTGGTGGATATTGTATAGCTGGTTGTGAAAATCTTTTTGCGCATTTCCAAAGTGAGTAATCGGTGCTGTGTTCATTTGTTAGCCTTTTTAGGTAGTCACTATGAGAGCGGTTTTTAAAAGCCTTTATCTTTTTAGAGAGTTCTTTTGTTATTTTATTTAAAGTATTTTTATCAGGTGGGAATCTGGATTGCTGCCATCGTCGGCGTGCTTTGCGTTTTTCTCTAACCATTTCTTTTATTTCTCTAGTGTACTTATGTCCCGCTGAGATAGTTCTTATAACTGGGGTAGTGCGCCACGCTGCGCGTTGTATGCTGTTTGACAAGTTCAATACTTCATCGTCAAGAGCCTCATTACTATTTATTTCTGGATTGTCTTTATCATCCGACAGTATCTTTCTAAAGTAATCCCAGTCAGTGTATTTATTCGTTAGACTTCTTCATTTTAAATTATTTTAATGAAAATCAGGGAAAATATAACCTGCCCCCTTAAAAGGATGTCGCCATCAAAAACATTTTTATGACGCCAGTCTTGTTTATTTCGGTCTTCACCTTGAACATCAAACTTTCAGTGTCGAGACGTTAAGTAAAGATCAAAATAAATATTCCTCAAAAACATTTTTTTAATTAGTAAAAAAGTTATACAAAAACAAATTTGGGTGATTCATTTTGAACCTCTTTGTATATGTATATGTATACGTACATTCGTCAAATAGATTAACAAACCAACGCAAGACAAGTCTTGTCGAGGCCATATGCTCCCGAGAGGAGTGAACAAGGAAAACAAATGTACATTCATACATATTAAAAAAACAGACTAAAATTAGAATCTATTCATGCATGTAAAAATCGTCACATAAATCTCCATTGCCAATTTATGAAAACCTTCAAAGTGTGCCCTCAGTGAGCCATTCAACGTTGCTTTGGACTGCTAAACCCTTATTCCAAGAACCGTACACCTTGTTTTGTTCTTTTAGCAGACAATAAAAACAAAAGTGGATGACAAATTAATTATTTTTAAGTGTATGTGGAGTGCTAATGAGCTGTTGGGAGCGTTAAATGAGTTGACATTTGTTGTGACAGAATAAATAGACTTTGCATGGAAACATTTCACTTATCTATGTGTGTATGTATGTATGTCTGTGCATGTAAGCTGCATATGTGTAAGATTAGGACCTCTTCTATATGATTGTGATTTGCTGTTCATAGCCCACACGTCTTTGCAGTTTCAAATTTAAAACAAAAGCGATTCGCTTGTTTTACGCTCGAACTTCTCGAAAAACATTGTTCCACATTGTCCGCAAGCACTGGCATCTAAAAGTATCATACATTTCATACTCCCAAACAAGTCTGAGTACATGCCTTTATAAATATTCCTACAATTGGACAAACTCTGCTGCGGGTATCGCATTCACTTTTGTGCACAACAAATTTTATTGTGCGGCCCAGCGCAAAGGCCGCGTTCCTCGGTAGTGGCGCATGCGCGACAATGGCACGAAAAAAGCATAAACTACTTTCGGGTGGCACAAACTAACACATGCATACACCTACCTGTACTGAAATCTACATCTAATAATGAGCACCCCAGTAGGGAAAATGACTAGTTATGAACTGGAATGCTACCAGATTTCAGCTCAACCAGTTCGTGTTCTATCTTTATTCCAATTTAGTTAGATTTGGATTTGTTAATGAAATTTTTAATTGTTTTGTTATTCAATTGTCTGGCCATGCAGCAGCAAAACACTAGTTAAAATACCAGTCGTACCAGCCCAAACAAATTCTTGTCCAATATGTCTCTAAACCAGGGGTGAAAAACCCTGAAAAACCTTTATCATTAATTAGCCAACTTTCAATTTCGATGTGCAAGAAGCCCCTGTTGAAATTCAACTAGAACTAATTGACTTACAATCAAATATTTTACTAAAAGAAAATTTTCACTCAATCGAATTGAGTGCTTTCTATGGCGCTTTGAATGATGAACATTTCAAACATTTTTTGAACTATGTTCAAAAATACCTTGTTTTATTTGGTTCGACATATATTTGTGAAAGAACTTTTTCTTTAATGGTTTCCACGAAAAATAAATATCGATCACAAATTACTGACGAAAATCTACACTCGGTATTAAGGATTGCTGCAAGTGATTTGGAACCCAATTTTGAAGAAATAATGTCAGATGAACATTCGAGATTTCACGTTTCGCATTAACTTTAAATATTTATTTTACCGTTTGATGTTTTTCTTTTCTTTTTTGAATTCTATTTACTATTATATTTACGAAATGCAATATAAATGTTAAATTGTAATAACTATGTGTCAATATAAAATAATTTGTATCATTAAGACATAAATAAGTAACAAAATAAAATGTTTCATTGACTGGTTTATCTAATAGGCATTTATTTATAAAAATATTTCTTTAAAAATTACGTCACATATTTTATTCAAATTGAAATGATACTTAGTGTTTTTGTCAAAAAAAAATTGGCAGGGAAAAAACTCCATCCAAAACATCCGCTTGTGCAAAGCATATGCGGTATAGTCCTCCGGCCCGGGAGACATTTTGAAAATTTCATTTTGGCCCGCGCTTTAAAGTATTTGCCCACCCCTGCTCTAAACGAACCAGTTTTAGACCAGTTATAGTATAGAAAAAAACATTCGCTCCATTTAATTCGATTTCCTATTAAAAGGGTATACCAAATTTGTTTCGTTCCGAATTTTTCGAGGGAAGTGGATCAGCTGATCACCAACAATCAACCCGTTACCCGGTGTCTCGCTGCAATTTTGTTTGGGGCCTTAATTAAGTATTCGGAGAGTTCGACTCTTCTGTAGAATCTTGCCGAACCAATATCCTCTAATCATTGCAATGCATTGGAGACTTTCTTCTCTAAAAAACCAAAAAAAAAAAAATAAAATAAACAACTGGTACTATTCTAATCCAAGACTAACTAGTTTGATTTCTTCTGTAAAATACCAGTATGTTTACTCACTTGTTTGGCTTTGACTTCCCTGCAGGGCATATACGGCCACATCCATACATACATACGTAGGTACGTATGTGTGTGCCCTTATGCTGCTAGGGGACACATTAACATTTCCGTCTAACCGCGATTACATATCTAATGATGTTGTGGGTTTTTTGCTTATTGTTCTGCTGTTGCTGATGGTTTTGGACAGAAGTTGTTTTGTTTTCTGTTGTTGCGAAGGTTTTTTGTTGTTCAGCAACAAATAAGTACTCGCTCGTACAATTGCCAGCGTCTCCTTTTGTTTACACACTCAAATATTTGTACTCACTTATTTTTATAGTTGTGTGCATTTGAATGTTTCCATTTAGACATTAAATGAATGCTTTGGACAATTTTTTCGTTCATGCGAATTCTTATTCAGAGTGCCAGGTCAGTCGCTAGTGCAGAGCTTCAGGACAGTAACTAAGTAAGGGTGTGAAGGGAAAGTCCATGTCACGTTGCTTAATATATATTTTGACCTGAGATACGAACATTTCTGATTTCCTAGAACTAACTTCCAAAAAAAAGATGAAAATCCAGCGCAAAATCAGGAGGAGTTCTCCAAATTTTAATACAATTATGTACATTCCCGTATTAACGCCTACATTCGGGCTCTCAAATAATTGTTAGAAGCATTGCCCCCTCGGGCCCTTGAGAGGCTAATTGATCGACCCGACAAGGTGTGAAATTCCTCGGGGGTGTTTATTCTTTGCCCAATATGCCTATTGTAAAGGCCGAAAGGTGGAATCGGCCTTGGAAACTATTGCTAAAGATATTGACGGGCTATTAACAGTGTCCTCCAAGGGACAATAACTAGGTCTCTGGATAAACTGAAGGTCGGAACCGATCTTATTAGGCTTATCCACACAATACTTTGCAATAGAACGTTTGTGGTAGAGTGGGGCTGCACCTCTCTCGCTGGCAGGTGAGCAGAGGCACTCCGAAAGGCGGTGCTTGCTCGCCACTAATCTGGGTTGTCTTTCCTTTCCTAATGACTTGCTAGAGGAGCTGAAGAGGAGAAGCTGCAAGGTATTTGCCTACACGGATGACGTTGCACTTATTGTTAGAGAGAAATTTTTAGATACTCTGAGGGAATTGATGTAGGACTAGTTGCAAAATGAACCGCACATTGCGATCTCTCGGTAAATAATCTGAAGACGGAGCTCGCCTTATTTACGTGGAAATATAAAATGCCTCGAACTCAACTCCCTCCAATCTCCAATAGCGGGCGCTCTGTTGGTGCTCTCGGACAAGGTGAAGTACCTAAGACTCATCCTCGACAGAGATACCTGACTTCTCTTTTGACTGTATTCGAATACTTCGATATTAGACTCATTTGGGTTCCTAGTCACAGTGACAAAGGCTGATGGGCTGGCCAAACGAGAGATCCTCGAGACGATTTTACGGCAAAATGAGAGCTTTGTGTTCCCTTGAGATGTGCTTCACGTCAACTCAGAGAGCGCTGGGGATCGAGAGCGCCCCCAATTATATAAGCTTAATGGACCACGTCAGAGACCGAAGTGTACTATGACCCAACGATAACATAACGATAACAACATAACTAAGTAACTAACTAACTGATATTTGTGCTGGCTTAGCTTACAGGAGTCGGTAGGGATATGCCTCTTCTAAGAGTCTTATCAGTTAGCGAACTTTTAAGAATCTTCTACAGTTTTATGTCACCTTCGTACGGCAGTTAGGATTTTATAAGACACTTTTTCATGGCAGAAAAGCCTACGCAAGTCTACCTTGCCTGTTGAGGGGTAGTCGCTATTGCGAAAAGCTTTCTTAGGTAGGTAGGTAGGTAGAAGTGGCAGTCAGTCTTGAAACCAACTCACTTAGACCGTTACCAATCCTTTTAAACCATTTGGTTTTAAGTGCAAGCCCACTGATCTGCCTGACACTTACATTCCTAAGGACATTGGCATTATTCAAGAACTTTGAGCTAAAGTATCTAAACCTAGTGGCATGCCACGCGCGACATGAAAGAGGAGATGTCCTCCTCCTCATAATTGCAGCTTCTGCAATAGTCGAAATGAGACACGTTCAATTTTTCAGCATGTCGACCTAGGATATAGTAACCTGTGATCGAAGCAACTAACATAGAGGCGTTATTCCTTGACCGATTAGGTAGCGCCTAGAGCGCTTGATATCCCAGATTGGACAAATTCCTTTTGTAGCGTTACATGTCAGACTATCAATGCATCTCGTGTTGGCCGAAGTGACAAAGCTGCTTGCACTACGCAGTCTGTAGGTTGAGAGGGATATACCTACGATCTCCATACCAAGAGGGAGGCGAGAGGAAGTGCCCTCTCTCGCTAATTTGCCCTGGCGGAAATATTCCGACATCTCGCTAAGAGATGCCCGGCATTTGCGCGCTATGATGGAATTAGTGACAACCCCATCAAGAGATTTTATCGCTGTCTGACCCTCACTTTTACGGAGACCGCAAAAGGAAAACATTTCTGAAAAACATTGTTTTCCCTTGGCCTTGTTGGGCAAGTGGCTAAATTACATCACCAAGTTCCACAAATGTCTCAAGCCGCAGATGATTTTTTATTAAAAGCTTTTTCAAGGCAGAAATACACTTGGAGGTTTCGCCATTGCCTACCGAGGTTCGATCGCCATTGGAAAAAAAATGTTTCTATTATTTGGTGTTTCATGCCCGAGGTTCCGAGCCCAGGCACTATCAAATGTTATTCACAGCGCATTTATCGGATTTGCTAGAGCAAGGCTACGAATTTCGGGTTCCGATGTTATGAGTATGAGTAAAATTCGTACTCTCAAACTGGAGCAAACTGGATATTTTCAGATTTGCCAAAGAATCTGGGAAATTCTCTCCCGACTAGCTATCAGCTTTTTCTGTCTCTATTCTATCCCATCTCTTTCTCTCCTTTCCTCCTTGACTATCTACCCGTTTACTTTCCAGAGCTTTGAATGTAAGGAGAATTTTAGCCTAAGTGTTTTAGGAGTTACCATTCGCTCGCTGCTTCTTGGCTCGCCTTTTTCAAAATTTAATTTTCAATTTCACATGGAAATTATAAAATTTACTATATTTAAAGATTTCGTCCATAATATTTCGGAAAAATATTAAGATTTTCATAAGCTGGATCGATTTCAAGGTACCTTAAAACATTGCATTTTTTCAAATCAGTTGGTACAATTTTTAAATATTTTTATTCACACCTTTCCCTTGAGAACCGGTGAGCAGGTACTGAAAAGATGGGCCTCTGGTCAACTCAGCGAGCGCTGAGCTAGTGCGCAAACGCGCAAATTCGCGAGATCCTTCTGGTCACGAGTAAATCGTGGGCACTCGAGGGAACTTCTAAGGCTAACAAAGCCGTAGCTCTCGAATTTTGTAGGTATTCTTACCGGGCATTGCCCGTTAGGTGTCCATGCGGTGAGACTGGAAGAAGCTGTCTGGAGAACGGGGTGGAAGCATCTCATCTGCCTTGCTCTCGTCGTCTTTCTTCTTCTCAGTTGCCCTGATTTCATCTGGGCTCTCACTTTTACGCTACACCTGCGGATATTGCGAGTTTAAATAACACACATCTGGTGAAATTCATCAGTAGCTTAAAGAGGTTAATTCAAACGTAAATCGCTGTTGGTCGCCTCTTCTAATCCAAAGTCCTTTCTTCCTTTTCTTCACCCTGTCTGGTTCGTTCCCATCTCCTTTTCTCCTACCTACCCTTGTATGGTATCACAACGGACAAATTTTATATTTTTGTTCAAATGGGCCCCTCGCAAGGGTAGCCGTTTAATCTAACCTAATCTATTCACACATTTTAAGCTTCAACTCTTCTATCCCCTGAGGTGATTTCTTGGAACAAATATTTTTAAAAACTAATTTTATTTAAATACGGCAGCCGCCGTAGCCAAATTGGTTGGTATGGGAGTGTGTAAGTTAAAATCTCCGTCCATGAAACAGCAAAATAAAAGAAAAAGTTTAAGTTCTAATAGCTGTCGCCTCTCGGCAGGCAATGACAAACCTCTGAATGTATTTCTGCCATGAAAAAGCTCCTCATAAAAATATCTTCCGTTCGGAGTCGGCTTGAAACTGTAGGTCCCTCCATTTGTGGAACAACATCGTGACACACACCCAAAATAGGAGAAAGAACAGTCTCTTACTGCTCTACAAGACTTTGTTAATTGTAATATATTTTTGAGTTATTTAATTTGTTATTAGTTTTGAGGCTTAGAAATGGAATACCCAGGAGGCAAAAATCGCCATTTTCGACACTCTTCCGCTTTTCATCGAGGTCAAAATGCTGCCGAAGCAGCCTGATACATTTGCGACGTGTATGGAGAAGGTGTCATAGGCGAGTCTACAGCGAAATTGTTTGCAAAGTTCACTGCACCTCCTGCAGTGTAAGTCCTTTTGAATTTGAAGAAGAACGTCTCAAATCACTTTCGAAGGAGAGTCAGTCGTGATTTGGTGGAAAAAATGAATTGCGATCATAAAATGATGCTCAATCACCTTCAAAGAACGTCGCCTTCAAATAGCTTCTCGGCATGTCGTCCGCCACCGAGCAACACGCGATCATAAATAGCGCTTTTTGGACCGAATCGTCTCGCGAGATGAGAAATGGTGCCTATACTTCAATAAGAAGCAAAGAAAGGAGTGGGTGGCTGCAGGAGATACGTCAAAGCCTAGAGTCATAGCGGATCTTCATCCAAAGAAGGTCGTGATATGAGTTTGATGAGACTGGTGCACTGGGAGATGCTCGAAAAGACGGTCAACAAGGAGCTCTACATACATCCGAACATTGTCCAGCCACACCGTGTGAATGAGGTTATCCGACTGAAAAGACTTGATCGACATGGTTAAACTATACTCCTTCAGGACAACGCCAGACCTCATGTTGCACAAGTCGTCAAAGCCGCACTCTAGAGTGCTCGAATGGGAGGTCCTTCAGTATCCGCCGTATTCTCCGGACCTTGCACCGACCGATTACCATCTTTTCCGTTCCCTGTCAAACCATAAGAAGGTAACGGTAACGGCGATATAACGATAACAAAGAGGTCCTTAAAAACTGCCCAACAACTTTTTTGACACCAGACCAGCCGATTTTTGGCGGAACGGCATCAACAAATTGGTCGAAAGGTGGATAAACAGCAACGGCGAATATTTAATTGATTAACTTATTGATAAAGTATTGTTTTTGATTTAAATAAAAACCTTTGGTAAAAAGACTACGAACTTATTCCCTGACCTAATATAATAGATTTTATAAAGGGTTTTCTAATAAGAGGTGTTATTTTGATATTCAATGAAAAATGCTATTTTTTATTATAAATGAACGGATGTTTATTTCATTATAAACAGGAAGGTATGCCGTTAATAGTGGAGAATAACATCAGGCAAATGACCACCACGACCACACTTACAGGGCAATATCCTTTTCATGAAATTTGCCATAAGCGAATTGCAAAGTGGCTGCCCTATGTCCTCTTCTAGCCTCACGAATTCCATCTTTGAGGTTTTGAATCGACCCTCGGCTGTTGGCGTAGACCTTTTCTTTCACGTGGCCCCAAAGACAAAAGCCAAAAGGTGTTAAATCACAAGATCTCGGTGGCCAATTGTTATCATCTCTTCGAGAGATAACAGGGCCCGGAAACTTTTCCCGTAAAAGATCAATGGTTTCGTTGCTTGTGGGGCACATAGCACCGTCGTGTTGAAAATAAATGTTGTCCAGATCAATACCATCCAATTGCGGCCATAAAAAATCGTTAATCATCTCTCGATAGCGCAATCCATTCACATGTAACACCTGTTATTGGAAAACCCTTTAGTTCCATTGGAAAAACTGCAACTTTTTTTTGATGACGCACCCTAATGTACGTGGCGTTCATGTGGCTCAACAACCGAAAATGCACTTCTCCATCCTTAAGGTAGAGCAGTGCTGTGATTTTGTCAAACGATACCCGGTCACACACTTAAGTGAGAGATCATTTACTTCCTATATACTTACACGCCGCTACTATTAATTCAATTTACTGTGGCAGATCACTTTTTAAATGCATCTGCCCGAACGCCGTTACGACATTGCCTCAAAGACCGGCTAAGTGTGATTTACAAAGAATTCCCAAACATGAGAACGCCGCCGAGATGAACAATGGCTAGAGTGGTGATGGAGCTGATGCTGGTGCTCCGGTAAGTGTGCTGTTGGTGATGGCAGCGTAAGTGTCACCAATGCCAAGCAGTAACGGTGAGTTTTCCAAACGCACACACAACTCAAGCTCAAGCGCTACATTCAGTCCAACCACTCGTCACCACGAAAACGCTTGCCTACTCTAGCGAGCGCTTACACATATTTGCACGCACACATACATGCACTGAAAACTCCCACTGTTCGGCTGCGAGTGAGCTTACACACGACTTGAACACGGCCAACTCGATCCAACTCAACTGCGCTTCTGCACATGCGCATAGTATATTCTGCGTGTGTGTGTGTGTGCCTAAGTATTACCACGATCATGCAAGGGAAAGGTAGCTGGTAGTACTCTTGTTTATTATTATGCGATGGAAATTAAAATATACGACTAACTGCCATGTCTACAACTGCTGGCGATTGCCCCTCTTTTACTTATTATTACATATTATTTTCTCAGCCCATTCAAAAACGCCCTGATGGTATTGGGTTGCCAGCGCTCGCCTTCTGCGCCAGTTACTCAGTTTACTTCCGAAAACCTTTGAGAACGGACGGGTTTTTCTTTCGACTCGAGAATCAGTCTGCAAATTTAATTTTTTCTTACGCGCGCCGACGACTTGGTAACAGAACGGTTAGGAACCGCAAAAAAAAAGAAGAAAAAAAAACACAAAAACAAATAAAGTAGTAAAAACAACCACCGACCGAACGAGCAACACAATTTTAACCACCAACTGCGCCTTTTTTTATAGTATTTTATTGTGTCATTAATGTTTTGTTTTTGTGCGTTTTGTTGTGTTCGCTTGTTCTACGCGGCCAAAAACCCTCGCTTATTCATATGCAAGCCCGCGATCGCCTCCGAAGCGTGACGTGATATTACCTGTGCGTGTATTCACAAGAGTTTGTGTGTGTGTGTGTGTATGGCTGCATTGGAATTTCGTCTACTTTTCGGTGGTTCAATTTATGTGGGAAAAGTGTTTGTGTTGGTGTTGAGCAGTGTCGTCCTGTAAGGATATTTACATATGGCCGGCCGTATGGAAGGTGCCTGCACCTGTCACGACGTGCAACCGTATAAAAGTGAAAAATTGGAAACTCCTTTCAAGCGCGAAATATTGACTGCCATTAAATTAACTAAAATATTCTAAACTTCAAGCGATAAGCAGGTAATTCATTCTGAGATACGAAAATTGTACAAAAAGTTCAACAGTTTTGTGTTCCCACGCTGAGGAGGTGATAAAAATAATTAATTCTTAGAATTTTTTGTTTGTTTCATATTTGTGTGTACAGAAATCCACGTAATGAGGAAAGTTTTTTAAATGTCATTCACCTAAGAGTGAAACGATTATTTTGACCTCGATTCAAGCAGCTCACAAATTTCGATTCGGCGTAGTTAAGTGCCCAATGGCTAACAATCAAACTCACGATGAAATGATAAGAAGACGAATCTGAGATCTTCTTCACCTTTCTTGCTTTTATCCCATTTCACTTGGGGTCAGCTCGTAATATCCAGATTCCTTGATCCTGGCTCGTCTCGGTTGTTGTTGTTATTGTAGCAACATAAACATTCCCCATGTATACTGGGAATGCTGCTAAAGTGACAGTCTTTGGCCGGATATAAATCCGGGTCGTTCAGGTTACGTAGAACCGACTGTCGTCGTTTGGGTGTTTAAGTTCGCACCTTCCATAGCACTTTCTATTTGCTTCGCCCATGTATGTTGTGATCGACCTGGCTTCCTCGGTGCAGTGGCGTTGCTTAACACGTCTTTTGTCATATCTCGGGACATGCCCATACCAGCAAAGACGACTTTCTTGCATTTCTTACTCAATCTGCGCGATTTTAAGACTTCCACCAATGTGTCGACTAGACACTTTGTCTAGTATTGCGACTGAGGCTGACCATCTCAATAATTTCATATCTGCCGTTTGAAGTTTTTTTCGCGTGCTCTTTTTATAGGCCAGCGTTAGGCTCCCGTGTGAAGGTGAAGTGTCATTCTTTTGTCACATAACACCCCGGTAAGAGTTTTCCATTTTAACCATGCCAAGTTAACCTTGTGCTGCACATCTTTGTTAATTTCTCGAGTATTTGTTAACTAGGCCTAAGCATTTAAGCATGGGAACCTCATTTGGTGGGCTGCCGTCCAACAAAATTGGTGTTAAGCTGGCTGTTGTTGAGTTAGCGGAAAACTCACAGCGCATGGAAAACTCCTGATGGGATCCCGCCGATATATTCAAGGAGGCTCTTTAATTTAGGTAAAGTGCGCATAGAACTCTCGCTGTGGGTTACTCGAGACGCGATTGTCTCCACAAATATCTGAGTAGACTGTATCTTTCAAACACATTATTCGAGAAATAGACGACATAACGCAGAAAAATATAGGGTGGGCCATGTAAAATGTGCTTTTTGAATCGGCTATAAAAAAAAACTAATCAATATTTTTTCAAACTTTTTTTTATTTTGAAGATTGAACATTGTCATTTATGAATGAAAAATAATATCGTTTAAATGACTGCCACGACTGGCTTTACAGTAGGCCATTCAATCAACCCAATTTTAAGCACATTTTCGATTGTTTGGGCTCCAATTTCATGAATGGCAACTTCGATTTCGTGTTTTAAAGCATCAATCGTCTCTGGCTGGTTCGCATAGCATTTGTCCTTAACGGCTCTCCACAAAAAATAGTCCAACGGGCTTAAGGGGTTAGGGATAGTCAGAGGCCCGAAAAAATGATGATTTTCACGAATTTTTTTTTGCTACTTAATTAATTTATTTAACAAAAATAAAAACATAGCATAAAAACATCATGTTTTAACTTGACTTCACCAAAATTTCAAAAAAAAAAATTAATAATTGCAAAAGTTATCGCTGTTTGTGTGAAGCCCGTTTCTCCAGAAGTCCCTTGCGGTGAACATCACAGGTCCTTGCAGATTCATCTAAAACTAATCGGATGAGAAAAATTATTTTTATTGATAGATAATCTCGAGCCGGATCGAAGCTTTTTTTTTCAAAATGAACAAAATGGCGGCCTCAGAAAATTTTTTCCAGATTTTAGAAAAAAAAACCAACAGTTAATTGTTAAAAAAAAATCGAAATTTTTGAAAAAAAAAAAAATCCTTCGATCAGGCACAAGTTTTTTATGTTTTTCAAAAGCTGTATAAATTTTATTGAAATCTACGTAGCGGTTTTTAAGTTATAGTGTTCACCAGTTTGTGAAACATAGTTTTGAGAAAAACGCATTTAAAGTTTTGCTATCGGCTCCGGGGCGCCCGAGCTCCCTTTATTAGTTGTTGAATATCTCGAAGAGTATTTGTCGGATTCACTTCAAATTTTTGCACAATATTTTTAAAACATTATACTTTAAGAAAATGCAAAAAAAAAATCGATTTTTTGAAAATTCTGACTACCCCTAACCCCTTAAATCACAGCTCCGAGGCGGCCAATTGATATCGGAATTCAAAAACGGTAGCCAAAAGTTCGAGTGTAACTTTGGCAGTGTGACAAGTTGCACCGTCCTGTTGAAACCAAATGTCGTCCATGATATCCTCTTTAATTTTTGGAAACAGCTCATTGAGCATGTCACGAAACCGCTCGCCATTTACTGTAACCGCGGCTCCTCGCTCATTTTCGAAAAAAAAAAATGGCCCGATGATTTGCGCCAGACCAAAAACCGCACCAAACAGTGACTCGTTGTGGATGCATTTGCTTCTCTACAGTAACGTGTGGATTTTCTGAGCCCCAAATACAACAATTTTGCCTATAGACGTAGCCACCGATGTGAAAATCAGAAAAGAAGAAGAAGACTCACAACTTTGGAAATATTTTTTCAATATTTTCCAATTTGGTTCAAGCATATAGCGTCCCATTTCGTAAATGTCAAACCTTTAAGTAAATTATGAACACATTTTACACGCCATTTGTGTTATGATTCTCAAAAAAATAGGTGGTTCGAAAAGCAAACGCTATATGGCCCACCCGTATTACCTAGGAGTATGCATTTTTACTATCGCTAGACAAGAACTTCACTACCTAAGTAGTGAGACTTTTAATCGACACAAAAATGGTTAATTGTATCAAAAGCTTTCGAATACAGGGTTGCCCATATTCGATGGACCCATGTGTTTTTTGGGCCCATTCCAATCGACGAGGCTTGTCCGCAGGCAACAATCCTTGCGTCAATTGAATCTTATATAGGAATAAATGCAAATTAATGCGGATAATTCGTTGTAAAGTGGTCCGAGCAATGCCCAAGTGCGGAGAACGGCGATTTTGGGATGTCCTTGGCGACGTCTCAACAAAACCTTTGGTACAAACGTTTAATGGTGTTCTTAGAAGGCGCACTTTTCACAAAATTTAATTTTTTATACGCACGTTGAGTTTTCACAATTGACTTCTTTTGTTGAATGTAAATTTCAACAATTTGGGAGCGCTCGCGTGGCGTGTACTGTTCCATGGTAAAAATCTACTTGGACTGATGCTTGCAACGCCATGTGTCATTAAGCGATCTGACGTCTCTGTCAAAAGATACAGGGTTGCCAGATGGGTCCGCCGAATATGGGCAACCCTGTACTAATTTGTCTGGTTTCAATGATTACTGCAAACAACAAATCCCAAGTTGATTCAATGTATACGGACTTCTCAAAGCGTTTGACAAAATAGGTATTCCACTCACCGAATACTCTTGTCGAATCATGCATCAATGGGTATTCACACCACGTTCTTGTCGTAGATCAAGCCATATTTGTTCAATAGGCTTTGCGTTGTAGCCGTAGATAATGCGACCTTTCGTCCATTTATTACGTCCTCTGTGACCGGCAGGGAAGTATTCTAGGCCCCACCTTTTTATTATCTTTATTAATCGTATTGGTTCATGCTTTTCATTTGCTGAGCCCTTGTTGTATGCGAATGATTTAAAATATTCGCGGCCATTAATAGTGCTCGTGACTCTGAAAAGTTGCAATCCGACTCACACAATGTTTAGAATTGGTGCTATTCCAACCGTTTATCGCTAAACATAAGCAAGTGTTTCCACGTAAAATTTGTTACATCAACCAATACTTTGCATACTTCGTACAGTATTCCTGGCTCATCCATGCAATGCGTTAAAGAAATTAAAGACTTGGATATTATTTTTGACTCTAAGTTGAACTCCGCTTGCCACATTTACCACTTTATAAGACGATGATACCATTCGTACCCCGAAATTGTTCTGCATTGACTAGCCCACACACTCTCAAAACATTGTATTGTGCTTTCGTTAGATTGAGATTAGAGTATGCCGCTGTAGACCCATTATCACCTATGCATCAGTGGTTTGGATGAGTAGACTCTCTGTAGTGGGAGTCAGGAGGACCTTATCCAGACTACAACGCACTGTGGCCATTTGTTGTACCGGACCTTTTGCGACTACTTCAGGCCCGGCACTAGATGCTCTGATTGGTTTACCACCACTTGATGCTTTCATCCAAGGAGAGGCCTTGAAGGCTATCTGCAGACTGAAACACAGTGGGAATTGGTACGGCCCTTGTCCGGCATTGGAACACAGAGAAGGCATGGACATCGATCCAACGATTCTCTCCATGCCCCTTGACTCCATGCCATCAAGAGTCGTACTTGAAAAGAGATACAGTGTAGTGCTACCAGAGGCTGAGTTGTGGGGAGACACAGAAAATGAGCCCGGTAAACACTGTTTTCGCATTTTTACGGACGGCTCCAGGACCGAGCATGGCTCTGGCTCTGGGATCTACGTGTAATCCAGCGGGACAAAACTGCACTTTGCTCTTGGAATGCATGCATCTGTGTTTCAAGCGGAGGTGTATGCAGTTCAAGAAGCAATGAACTTTGTTGTGGAAAAACGATGGAGAGGCAGATCTATATGTGTCTGCAGCGACAGCCAAGCTGCGCTTATGGCCTTAGACAGCCCTCCAACCACATCAGGGGTAGTGAAGTCCTGTAAATCCACGCTGAACTATGTCGGTAGACATAATAGCCTAATGCTAACATGGGTCCCGGGACACGTGGGTATCGTGGGTAACGAGACCTCTGACTCCTTAGCTAAGATGGGCTTTGAGGCCAACTTCTCTGGCCCAGAGCCCGCTTTGCCACTCCCCTCTGCGGCCATCACGGCCACGGTTAGCAAATGGGTAACTACCACCCACAAGTGAGCTTGGCAGGCTAAGAGAGGCTGCAGATGGACAAAACTGATGTTACCTGTCATGTCCGATCGACTGCCGCAAATCCTTCTGTCATTAGGCAGAGGGGAGTGCAGACGGCTGGTTGGACTGATGACGGGCCACTTTCTGTGGGCAAAGCACATGGAAAGGTTGGGCATCTCAGACAGTGCACTCTGCCCAGCTTGTGAAGAGGAGGATGAGACGGCGGACCACTTCCTGTGTGTCTGCCCCGCCTTCGCTAGAATCAGGTTTGAGGTCTTTGGCACTGATGTGTTAAGAAGCGACCATCTTGGCTCCTTGGCACCACAAGATCTACTCAGATTTCTTCGGAGATCGGGTAGATCTAAAGAAAATTAAAAGGGAATCCAAGTGTAGTACAATGGACTCAATTAATGTCTGAGTGCTGCACTTGCTAGTTGTCCCGCCGCTGTAGTCGAATAGGTCTCTCTAATCGGTTTGAGAGAGTTCAGAAAGTTTTTCATCCTTTTGCACTCCCATCTTTAAACTTTTCAGAATCTTCACCTTTACCTCTCGATGTTTATTGATTGACTTAAAAATACTTGATAGTGGAAGAGTTCTTCTTTTATTACTCGTATCATTAGGGGAACTATTGATTGATTTTGAGTAAAATTTTATGTAATGTTCCTAATAAGAAACTTCGACAATATGAAACCTTGTAAATTGGTTTCTCGCGAACCCATTAGGGGGTGAATGCTTCGATTTCTAGGGCATGTGCGGATTTATTTTCAATTCTTCTAGTGCCGATTTTACATGGCCGTATGGCATCTTAGGAACAACATCAACATATATATATGGCTTCTTAGTCAATTATTCGAACTCGTTTTTTTTCTTAGTAGTTATTAAACTATTGTAATAGTTCTTCTTCTAAAAGCTATCTGCATCCCATTTGTAGGGCAAAATCAGGGCATTGAAAGCAAATTCGAGCGTTCCCGATCACTTAATTAAGAATATGGGGGCTGTTGTCGATAATGTACGTAAAGAAGTGTAAAGCCCGGAAGATTTGCTACCACAAATTTGTTAGAGGGATCCATCGGAAATGTAGCTTTGTGGCTTATAAATACGTTCTTTAGTGTACGTGTCCGGAATCAGACAAGGAACAAACTCTGGAAGCACAGTCTATATGAGAAGTCTCGGCATCCCACAGGTTTGCCAAAATAATGATATGAACTTGCAACATAAAAATTACCAACTTTATTTTATCACTCCCAATCAAGGAATGTGAAATATTGGTTGAACTACGAACGGGACATTGTCTCACACCATATTATGCAGCTAAAATGGGATAGGTCCTGAATGACGCGTGTAGCATATGCGAAAAAGAAAGGGGGTTCGTTAGAACGCCTCCTTTGCCACTGCGTTGCTGTAAGCAGAACTCGTTACAACTGCTGGGATGAGTCAACCTGAGAACATCAAATCGACTTAACACATCTCAACAGTTCAACATTAGCCACTTTAGACTAAGTAGAATAATATATACACACCTCGACTTGTTCGTTTATGAGATTCTGTAACACTATGCACAACCAAAATAAAAAAACTCAGAAGGTGGTATAGAAATTATGAAAGAGGAGGAGCTGTAGAATAATAGTAATTCATTTACCAATGATATGATTTTTAAGAGTCAATAATATTTAAAATTTAAGGCCTCAAAATTTTTAGGAGTATTTTAACCCAATTCTTACCCATCTTATCCATCATCGGAATTCTTACGAATCTGAAAAATATTAAGCTTATAAAGCGTTTTTCAGTAAGAGCGCTTCAACTTTTTTTTTGAATAAAACACAAACGGTTTGACTTTTTTAACTAAATTTTTTTTTATTATCGAGTTTGAACATATACATTTAAGTATGAAATTCGATTTCTTTTGCATGACCACCGCGTGCACTTTTTACGAAGTCCAATCGTTGAACCCAATTTCCGACCACTCTTTTGCATAAATCGGCCGAAATTCCAGCCATTTCGCGTTCAATATTGGCTCTGAGCTCACAAATCATCGCCGGCTTGTTACTGTAGACCAGGGGTGGGCCCTCTTGCTAATTTTATCCGGCCCGTTGAAAAATTCCGCACATAAATTTTTTTAAACTCTTTTATGAGATTTTGTTGACATCAGCATTATTAGTGTGCGTACTGTATATATAATAGTCTTAATAAAATGGGCGGTCGGCTAACTACACTAGTGTGGACGATGTCGTGAGCTTGAAACAATCCTCGTGTGTTTCACACGGGTCGCTCGCGACGATCGCTCTCAGGGCGGTTTTTTCGTCAAACACAAAGGAGATCGCGCTAGGTTCGAAATGCCTGTGAGTACGGCATATGCCATAGATGACTAGATGTGAAACTCTTTTTCTCGTGAGAGCGCTGAAAAATGTGCATTTTTTATAACATTTTCCAATATTGCCACACCGGTAGAAACATGAATTGGGTATTTTTGAATCAAAGGTCTGGAATTTTTAGTTTCCACACCACCATTGAGGTTAGTATTTAGTGTGCGGTTGCCCAATAGCCTTATATCACTCGTAAACACCTACATAACTTTAAATATTTATTTTACCGTTTGATGTTTTTCTTTTCTTTTTTTGAATTCTATTTACTATTATATTTACGAAATGCAATATAAATGTTAAATTGTAATAACTATGTGTCAATATATAATAATTTGTATCATTAAGACATAAATAAGTAACAAAATAAAATGTTTCATTGACTGGTTTATCTAATAGGCATTTATTTATAAAAATATTTCTTTAAAAATTACGTGACATATTTTATTCAAATTGAAATGATACTTAGTGGTTTTGTCAAAAAAAAATTGGCAGGGAAAAAACTCCATCCAAAACATCCACTTGTGCAAAGCATATGCGGTATAGTCCTCCGGCCCGGGAGACATTTTGAAAATTTCATTTTGGCCCGCGCTTTAAAGTATTTGCCCACCCCTGCTGTAGACCAATGACTTCACATAACCCCAAAGAAAATAGTCTAGAGACGTCAAATCACACGACGCGGCGGCCATTCGACCGGTCCATTTCTGGAAATAATGCGCTCATCGAACTTACTCTTCAACAAATCAATTGTAGCGTGTGCTGTGTAGCTTGTGGCCCCGTCCTGTTGAAACCACATGTCGTCTAAGTCCATACCATTTAATTGCAGCCAAAAATAATCGTTTATCATGTCGCGGTATCGATTTCCATTCACAGTAACGTGGCGATCGTTCTCGTCAACGAAAAAATATGGGCCAATTACGCCGCCGGCATGTAAACCGCACCAAACAGTGATTTTTTCGGGATGCAACGGTGCCTCATGAATCACGTGTGGATTGCTTTCTGCCCAGTAACGCATATTTTGCTTGTTGACAAAGCCATTGAGCCAAAAGTGAGCTTCGTCACTGAAGATGATTTTTCGACTTTAAACTTTCTTAACAGAACACTACTAAAATTCAATGATTTGCAATCGTTGCTCAAGTGTGTAGCGTTCCATGATGAAATGTATACTAATGAAGTTTACAAATGACAGCGAAAAATAAGAAATATTGCGTCGTTCGCCCTCCCTATCGGAAAAGAGTTGAAGCGCACCTATTGAAAATCGCCTTAGGTTCGATGGAGGGTCGAAATGTTTAATAAAAATATTTCCCGGAAAATTTCGGTAGGGGTTTTCTCAGACAAAAGAGTGTGCCGTAATGAACAAAATTATACCATATATTTCATTCTAACACTATGAATCTTATCGTTCTCAACCTTTTCAAATGAATTACAATATATGTCGTAGAAATTCGATTCTTGCACTCACGATATTTTTTTTATTGCGTATGCAGTGCTTGCCACAACCTCGAAACTTGCATTGGCTATCATTGCGTGCATGAATCGAGTTTTTACTGTACCGACACACATAAATCTCTAAAAAAAAACACTTTCCAGCACCACATTACCTATATATGTATCTTATCATATAAAGTACAACGAATTCTGAATAAATATAAAAATAAACTAAGGGGATAGGGGTAGTTAGAGGCCCGAAAAAATGATGATTTTCAATCATTTTTTTTTGCCAGTCAATTGCTTTATTTTACAAAAATAAAAACATAGCATTAATAAATCATGTTTCGACTTGACTTTAGCAAAATTTCTACAAAAAAAAAAACAATTAATAATTGTAAAAGTTATCGCTGTTTGTGTGGAACCCGTTTCTCCATAAGTCCCTTTCGGTGATCATCACAAGTCCCGGGAGATTCATCTAAAATCAATTGGACAAGAGAAATTAGTTTTATTAATAGATAATCTTGTGCCTGAACGAGGCTTTTTTTTCAAAATTAACAATATGGCGGCCTCAGGAAATATTTTTTCAGATTTTCGAGAAAAAGAAAAAATTCATTCGATCAGGCATTTTTTATGTTTTTCAAAAGCATTATAAATTTTATTGAAATCTACCAAGCGGTTATTAAGTTACAGTGATCACCAGTTCAAAAAACATAGTTTTGAGAAAAACACATTTAAAGTTTTTGTTTTTGTTTGTTTTTGCTCGAGCGCCCTTTGTAAATTGTTGAATAACTCGAAAAGCATTTGTCGTATTCACTTCAATTTTTCGCACAATATTTTTAAGTTATTATACTTTAAGAAAATGCAAAAAAATCCAATTTTTTGAAAATTCTGACTACCCCTAACCCATTAACACAATTGTTGCCCAAAAATACAAAATTCAAATCTATTTAGAAGCTTTAGAAATTGTTGCGTCAACTTTTTCGTACTCTTTTAACATCGTCCAGAAGCGCAAATCTTGGTTAGATGCTTTGGTCGCCCCTGTGCATTCGACCCAAGCTTTAGCATACAACATCACGACAAATAAGCAAACATCTTTTAGAGCCTTTTTGTCCTTCGCAGTCATTCTGCATTGTGACTGAAGTGAACATATTTCTAAAGCATGGATCGCTCTCGCCCTCCAACGCGCCTAATGCATAGCTCTAGGGGGGCCTTAGTTTTAATTTTTCTTCTGTGTCTCCTCCCAAAAATATTACGCACATTTCGACCAATTCGCGTTAGTCCTCTCTTACAAAACCTTTGTCTAATTGTCTGCCTTATAAAATATTAACAAAGCTTGAATGTCTGTCTCGGCGATACGTTCTTTGATGAAATTAAGAGCTTGTTCAGTGTTACTAGAATCGATGTTTTTTGAATTTTCCCCTGAACTTTTTGAATATCCGAATATCTGAGCTACTAGTAATTTGCTTAATCTTGGTTTCAAATACAGCTTTGAGGCCCAGTTCATAAACATGATGATGAGAGACGAAAAACAGTGATTTCCTTCCTAAAGTTTGCTCCAAAGTATCACAAGCTCCATTGAAATGGCCAGTATTGGAAGCTGTTGTGTCGCAGCACATTATTTGTACTTTATCGTGAAGGCTCGAGTTAAGGGAGCTGTTGAGATGGCCTTAGCTCGATGTTTGCCAGAAGAACTCTCTAGTTTTGGCGCTGCAAGAAGCTGTTCTTTATCGTCAAACGAAGCAATAACTGGCAAGCGTTCTTCTTTTGAAGTCCGTATATCCAACTAGGGTGATAGTTTTCCATCCCAATGGAGTGTGACAACTTTGGGTTCATTGTTTTGGATGTTGTCAGATTTTGTTGCTTCTGCTCTTGTTCTTCTAGTTTCAGTACGAATTCGCTAAAGCGAGGATTTTTTGATGGGGAAATCAGCGCTTCTCAGACCAAGCGCATCTGCCTCGGCATTAAGAATGTAAACGCCGAGTCTCGAATGCTTAACTTGCATCGATCTAAACCTGCAACTAGTTTAGGTGTTATGAGATTTTTTCTATCTCTTTAAGAACTTTATTCACGACATGGAACATGCGGCAAGCTAAGTTCAGAATTCAAGATCTGTTCTTCGTCTAAATCTTCTACACTTTCTAAGTTATTTGTGGTGGAAGTATAGGGTTATTCAATAGGTGCGCTTCAACTTTTTTCCGATAGGGAGGGCGAACGACGCAATATTTTTGATTTTTCGCTTGTCATTTGTAAACTTCATTAGTATACATTTCATCATGGACCGCTATTCACTTGAGCAACGATTGCAAATCGTGCAAATTTTTTATGAAAATAATCGTTCTGTTGCTGCTACTTTAAGAGCATTACGGCCATTTAACAAGCCGTCCCGTTTTGGGGTTATGTGAAGTCATTGGTCTACAGTAACAAGCCGGCGATGATTTGTGAGCTCAGAGCCAATATTGAACGCGAAATTGCTGGAATTTCGGCCGATTTATGCAAAAGAGTGGTCGAAAATTGGGTTCAACGATTGGACTTCGTAAAACGTACACGCGGTGGTCATGCAAAAGAAATCGAATTTCATACTTAAATGTATATGTTCAAACTCGATAATAAAAAAAAAATTAGTTAAAAAAGTCAAACCGTTTGTGTTTTATTCAAAAAAGTTCAAAAGTTGAAGCGCTCTTACTGAAAAACCCTATAGGCCTATAGATGCAACAGCCAGTGATTCTCTTTGTCTTACAATACTTCCCTCTTCTTTTAGTTGTCGACGTCTAGATCCTCTTCTTTTTTTTTCTTTTGTGGCAATTTTTGGTCTACACCCCCAAAACATCCCGGATAAACGCTAAAAAAAACACTTTTTTCATGAATTTATTGTAGCGAAACGGTTCAAGTCAGTTTATTAAAAGTTGTTGCATATTATAAAGTAACATTTCAAGAATATTTGATAAAATTTTCATGTAAAAATATTGCAAAATGAGCGAATGAGAGCACATTTACGTAGACGTCTTTTCAAAAATACATTTTGCAGTAGTCAGCATATCTCAGCGTAGAATCATCTGAAATCAAATAAATCGAATAATTTAGTTAAAGTATGAGTTAAACTTCCTCCCAATGTTTATTTTGACTATTTATTTTCATTTTCAGCCATTTGGTAGTCGTTTGAAGTAAAAAGTGATTTTTGACGAAAAAATGCCGCCATTTTGTAGGTGTAAAATAATATATATATATTAATATATAAAAAAAATGGCGAAAAAAAACGTTGGGAGGAGGTTTTTTATATGTAAAATATGTGTGCAAATTTTCAAAAGGATCGGTTGAGTAGTTTTCAAATGCCAATGACTACGCACTTTAAAATAAAATATAGCTTAAAAAAACTAAAAAACATGCTTTTATTGCTAATCGAACTAAAAAGTAGAAAATAAATTTTAATGACAAAGGGACCTATAATGAAGTAATAGCAAATCAAAGGATCAGTCATAGTCAATTACCTCAGAACAGAATTATAACAAAAATTAAGATACAAATAGAGTAATTCAAATTAGAGTTAAAAGCGTGGGATGCTTGATATAGTAAATATTACAATCATTCTATTGGCAACTACCTATGTACAGAGGGTTATGAAAGTGAAGCAAAATGCATGTGCAAATGGAAAAATTGTTGGCATAAGTGTATTTCATCGAGAGGGGATTGTTTTGAAGGGGATGAAATTGATTTACAAGAATAAATGACGATTTTTCATTTTACAACCAAATTCACCTTACTTTTTGCCCACAGGTAAAAAAAGAAAATATTAATCCTGGCAATCCCAATAAGGATAATGGAAAATTTTTATCAAATTATTGCATTGTCATCGGTCCTTGATAGGTGTGCAAAATTTCAAGTCGATCAGATGTTTAGAAGCCAGTGAAAATTAAGCTCAAAGATCCCGTTACATACATACATACATACATACATACATACATACATACAACCCGTCCTAATAAAAGTGTGTTAAAAAAAGGTTCGAGAAAACCGCGTTTAAAGTTTGTAACGGACTACGCGCGCAACTGCTGCGTCTCGGCAGATGTTTGAGGCGGCTCGGCTTTATGCTCTATAACTTAAAAAGTTTTGCTCGGATTGACTTAAAATTTTAACACGGTATTTTTGAAATGTTTTACTACAATAACATACAAAACAAAAATCGATTTTTATCCCTTACCCCCCCTTAAGAAGGTATGCGTAAAAAAATATTGCACTTGAAATTTAAGGAACACCCTAATACTTACTCGCTCTTGAATTTATTCTGCAGTCATTTCAGTATTTTCTTAATTTTATTTGCAGCCTTTAAATGATTGGAAATCTGAGTAGCCGAGCAACCACTTCGGTGACACATTGTGAAATGTTCCAACAACAAACATGATGTTTCTTGACTTGCTGATCTTCTCCGCAGCCAATTTACAACGATCAGAAAACCACGACGCAACGGCGACGGAGGGTGTCGAGGTAGCTGCGGCTGCGACGGCAATTCACAAAATGACAACTGAAGGCAAACAAAGTGCGCAAACCGCAAACGAATTACAACAAAAGCAGCAAGTAATCGTTGGCAACTTATTGACAACAAACAGCAAACAACAGCTAGTAAATAACAACAAAAGTGCAAGCCAACCAAATGCCAAAGCGGCAGTGAGCGCTGAAAAGGGCAAGGCAACGCTTCGCTTTGTCGATGACAATAAAAGTCAAAGCGAAAACGACAATGCCAACAGCAACAACAATGGGAGTAGCGACGGAAATGCTTGCGGTGCACGCAGGACTGGTGCCGCTGCTGATAGTGCGAGCAACTGTTGGCCGTTTGTGGGCAGCGAAAATGAAACGCTTCAGTGCGCAATGCTGGCAGAAATTGAAGTGGAAGCACCAACAGCAGCGGCATTTGAGCCAATTGAATGCAACGCTGGGGAGGAGTGTGTTGAAGCACAAATTTCGTTGCGCCTAGGGGACGTTCAAGCAACAGTAAACGACAAAGCGGGATTAACAGAAACAAAAGCTGTTAATAACGAGGCAATAGCAACAACTGTAGCAGCACCAGCACCACCACCACCACCACAATCGGCAGCGGGAATAGTGAATAGCTTTGCTTTAGCATGGCCGTTCAGTTTGGCGGAAACGCAAATGCAAACGGCAACGAATAGAGAGTCAACATATGGGTGGCTGGATGCGGCGCTGCCACTGCCGCACGGTGGCATGGAGAGTAAACACGACACACCACGCACAGGTGGGAGAGCAGGAGCATGCGCTGTGGAAGCGACGACAACAACAGTGGCAGCAACAATCACTGTGACGAGTGTGACTTATGCTCTGGCAGCCAACACAGCAACAACACAGTGCTTTGCCACTGACCAGAACAACGAACAGAACAGCAACACAATCAGCCCTGCCAGCCATGCCAGCCACACTAGGCAGCTGAGCTTTGACGACGTCGCCAATAGCTGTGGCAACATACAGCAAAGAGTCACCGACTTGATTGGAGCGGCAGGGGACGTGACGAAATCAACTTCGTCATCGATCGAAAATATTTCACCACAACGAGTAACGATTAGGAGCACGAAGGACTACGCCACTACGTGTGCGGCGCCAACGAACGCCGTTTTCCCCACCACAAATAACACATTCCAACAGGCTGAGGACGTGACAGCGGCAAAGGGTCAACCAACGAAATCCTTACAACAGCAACAACACAGCAGTGGCAGCAGCGGTGAAAGCAGCTATCATGGTGGCGTGGTGGATGTGAAAGCACACAGCACAGCCAGCAGAGCCAGCGACGACAAGCACGACGAGGACAACGACATACGAGTACGACGTGTGGCTGGAGCAGCAGCAGCTGGAGCAGCTGAGCAGGAAAATTTGTTAAACTATAGAAAAAATTGGAAAACTGTGAAAAATATAAAACCATCCAGCACTGGTAGCCCGCAAGAATGTGTTTTAGTGCTTAACGGTAATGAAAATGATTGTGAAAATTTGTTGTGCAGTGGAATTTGTCTGAAAGCCAGTGCTGATAGTATCTATTTATATAATTTAAATGATTCGGATGAGTGGTGTATCTGTGAGGCAAATTCGTTGACTGGTTGCGAGGCTAGTGAGGTCAACAGAGCGGGTGGGGACGACAACAACGTTGCTGAGCTCGCTGATGACGGTACCAGCAGCCGCAGCGCCAGTGCCAGTGCCAACGTTAGTCGTGTTGATGACAGTGTCGATACCATAAAGACCATTCATGAAAACATTGAAAAAGTAGCCAGTAAGTTTAACGAAAATCGAAGTGCTCCCATAGGTAACAATAATTATAACGGTAAGTGGCAGCAAAACAGAAGAAGCGATTGCAAGACTGGAATAAATTCAATTGAAAACGCTGAAGAAGACAAAAGAGGTCTTGAAAACTTCATTGAACAAAAAGCATACACAGCTGGGGAGCGAAGAGTCGACTACAACAACGACGACGACGACGAGGGCGAAGGGAACTACATTACACATAGCGGGGACGAGGCTGCAGAACTTGAGGGACACTTTTGCTGCAAATTGTCTACACTCGTTGAGAACAAAGCACAGCAACAAATAGAGAACGAACAGCTGAAAGAAAGTGTGGAAAACGCCAAAGAGACAAGTGAAAGGCGAACGAAACAAATTCAAAAACAGCCAGCAAACGAAAGAGTAGATAAAATTGAAAAATGGCTGTATCAATGTGCGATTTGCACAAATAAGTCTAAGCAAAATTGTGGCAAAGGCACCCAGCATACAGGCTGCACGCATCAAAGCCAGCGGGACGCGCCAGCAGAGGAACCCACCAATGGAGTAGGCACTTATTTCGAATCAACGAATTCGCAACGAGCGCAACGAATACATAATTCGCAAAAGAAATTCAATTCTATCATTGCGAACGTCCACTTCCACGACCACGACCAACGCCACCAACAGGAGCTTCAGCCTGACTACAAGGCGGCCAATGTTGCGCTCGTTCAACACCGCAATGACAACGAATTAGTACATAAAGTGAATGATAAAGATTCCTTACGGGTGCGGAGCACAACAGACGAAGCCTTAGCGTGGCCACAGCGCAGAGGTGGGCAAGTGAAACAAGACAGTCCGAACGAGGAGCAGACGAAGCAGTGTGGGCAGGAGCAAGAGACGCAAAATTACACCCGTGACTGTGAAGTTATTAATGAAAGCAAGACTGTCTACACGACCAACCCTTCTGCACCCACACCCACACCCACAGCAAATAGCAACCCAACTCAAGCTGCAGCGACGTCTAACGACTTACAGCAGATAAAGCAGCGCAACCACAAAGCGAAAGCAACAGAAAAAAGTAGTAAAAGTGACGAGCGAGAATTCGAGGCAAAAGTAAGAGAAAAGTGCGGTGGGTGCGAGGAAGACATAAAGCAGAAGAGCCAACACGTTGAGGGGAAAGCAGCGACATTTAAGCGTGCAAGTGTTGTTGCAAGTGGGCGCAACACCAAAGGGGTGCCAGAAAGTGCAAGTAATGCACGAAATAAGTGGCCAAAAGGAGACACTAACGACACCGCACATCAAACGGTCGAACAAGTGGCAAATGTTGCCATAGAAGCCACCAGCGCGCCAGACGACGATGCAAAAGTGTTTAAAGAGGCGAGAACGACCAACACGCATTCTCCAACTTTGACTAAGCCAGCACTAAGTGAAAGTAAACGACAGCTGGGGTGTTGGGGCAATTTAGTTCAAGTTGCAACACATAAAACTATTGACGAAGAAGAAAAAGTTAAAAGTGCGAAATTACCCGACAAGTGCACTACAGAAAACGGTAAACAAAAGGGACTACTACTAGAGGAGCTAACGCAGCAAACGAGCGTAGAGCAAAAAAAAATATTTAGGCTAGACCAAGAAAAATGTGGGGAGCGTATCGCAACGAAGCCGCAAGCACACAATCCAAAGTTAAGTGAGGCAGATAAACTATTTGTGCATAAACAACATATTCCCGCAGCAAGCGACGCCGAACACCAGGGAACGCATTGCGCCCCACCACCGCGCACAGATAGTAACGATGAGTTTGCGGCTAGTCAGCGTTTGCAACGCTTGCAACAACATTTTCGTGGATTGATATGCGTGACACGCAATCATTTGAAAGACGAGCACGAGCCCCAATACGACTGCGACGACGACGACGACGAGCATGCTAACGAAGTGAACTTAGGGGAGCACAAAAAGCAGGAATTACCGTTAAGTGCGGAGGATGAAGTAGTTTATGTATCACATAAATTTTTCCACTCGACACAACACGCAGACATAGAGGAAGCAGCCTTGAAACGCTGTGAAGGCAAACAATTCGAAGGTAAGCACAAAGACTTGTTGGAAAGCGCAGCAACGCGGCAATTCGCTGCCAGACAGGCGACGAAGGCGCCAACGAAGGAAATTGAAATTCCACAGGACAAAAACAACAGTAACAGGCAAATAGACGTAGCTGAAGCTGAAGCTGAACCTAAGGCAGCAGTTGTTGTGGTGTCGTCAACAGCAGCAAAGGCAAGCACAGCTAAAATAATAACAACAACACTTGCGGTTGGCCAAATTGCAGACAAAAGACGAAATTGTTGCGGCAGCGTAAGGTCGCCACTAATAGTTTCGACAAACGGCCAAGTCGGAGGCGTTGAAAAGCCAAGTGCAATCCAATTAACAGCAACTCATTGCAACAGCAACAGCAGCACCACCAGCAGTGTCGGCAGAGACAGCCTCAAGTTAGCTGATAACAACAATAACCAACAGACGAAAACTATTTGTAATCAACACAAAAATACAGAGGAAATTAACAACACCTCTAAGAAGTACAGTAGCGAGTGCGCAGCGGCTACAGCGCACGCAGTCAATGAGTGTGCGAAAAGTAACGATCAAGGAGCGCTAGAGACCGAAGCCGAGGCAGAGGCAGAGCGCCACTTAGTTGTAGCCACTAGTCGGCTACGAGAGAACGCGTTTGACTCGCTGGTAGCGACTAGTGATAGTGGAAAACTAACGGTGCACAATACAACCCCAACTGAGGTAAGAATAACTACAGTCGACGGACAAGCCGAGGTGCGACGGCAGGACAAGGTGGTGTTGGAAGAGGCCGCGGTGAGAAGAGCAACGGCCACCCTAACGCATACAACAAATGTGAGCGCGACGCTGCATACCAATAGTGTAATAACAACAACAACAACAACAGCAACTACTGAGGTGGGTGACAACAATAACA
The DNA here is from genome assembly GCF_027943255.1 of Anastrepha obliqua. Lineage (NCBI taxonomy): Eukaryota > Metazoa > Arthropoda > Insecta > Diptera > Tephritidae > Anastrepha > Anastrepha obliqua. Next base: position 22,410,282 of record NC_072893.1, on the reverse strand, counting down.
AAAATCGCGTGGAAATACTTGAACAGTCTGCACGCCATAAACAAAGTGGCATAACAGATGCGTCGGATAACGTCGAATCACGCGAAACTGCACTGACCAACGCAACAGTCGTAGGTACTGAAGCGACGACAAATAAAATTACAACTACTGTGGAAACAACTTTAGCTAACCCCACATCCAGTAAATCCTTTGCGAATCCAGCGAAAACCACAACATTTACTGAAGCGCAGTGCCAACTTTTGAACGTGAAACCGGAAGTAGACTTGGAAACGCCATTGGCACGAACTCCAACGCCAACGCCAACGCGTTCACCATCACCTCCACCACGTCCGCCACCACCCAAAGCGGCTTTGAACTTTGGGCGGTTAAGCGCTTTTGTTGCCACAAAACCCTCAAACTCAAAAAGGCACCATCTCCAAACGACTGCAGCACCATTTCTGTACTGCAACAACGCCAACAACACAAATTGCAGTGTGCACAATAGCTTTAGCCCCTATGCTGTAGCTGCCCCCTTCACTTATCATCAGCCCATATACGCTTTTTATCCGCTTGTGGCCCACTCGTCATCCGAATTTGATGCACGCCGATTGAGTGATATCATCGGTGGCGTATACGCTACAACGGAAACAACAGCAACAACAACCGCAATACCAATAGCATCAAGTGCGCTGCCATTGTCCATTGGTGTGGACACAAATCAAAATTTTGTGCGCGACACAAAGAAGTGTGAACTCAATCGAATCGGCGGCCAAGGTAGTAGCGCCAGCCCAGTGCCGTTGGGTACGCGCGGTGGTGTCACCGTATTTGCAAATTCCAGCGCTTTCGAATGTTACGACGAATTATTTGACGAGGTGTCGTCAATCGGTATTGAAGCGGACGTGGACGCGAATGCCGTCGATGCGAGCGCGGATGGCGAAACAAGTTCGATTTGTGATTGTGTGAATTGTTTTGCGGGGCAAAATGAAAATAATTTACTAAACAACAACAATAACAACAACTGCGACAACAATAGTGTAAATAAATTGAAAACAGTGAACAGTGAAAACAATTACGCCCGCTTAAGCCAAAGTGAAACGTGCGCGTCAGGCGTTGTCGCGAATAGTGTCATCAAAAGCTGCCACACGCAAGCCAATCAAAACCACAACCAAAGCAAATACCAAAGTTTAAACGTTATTACAACAGCCACCGCCGCCGCTGCCGCTGCCGCCGCCGCCGTCAAAATGCGTGAAGTTAACGGTCAGTTGCGCGGTCTGTTGAAAAAACCGAATCGTCCGCCGCCGGCGCGTAAAAATCGTGTCGTTTTCGATGAGACACGCAACGAGTTCTTCGAGGCGGATTATATTATTTTGATACGTGAGGATTGTGCCTACGATGAGGAGGACGAGGAGCCGTGCACATGCGGCGAACACGAATTGGTGCGTTTGTGCTGCGAAGAGGGCTGCCAGTGTAATTACTCGGCTGTGGGTGCGAACGTTGGCAGTGGAGGTGGCGGTGTTGGTGGGCCCGGCGATGATACGCGCACGCCGCAGGTAAGTTAATATAACAACAAAAAATGTATGCACGCTATCTACTCAAAATAATTGAATTTTTTATAATTGAAAATATAGAATTTAAGGTGCCATCTTTTCCGAACTTTTTGATTTCGGGAGATTAGTCCAGCTTTGTCTTACTGCGAAATAAGTATGAAATTTCAATTTCGTCACGTTTACCTTTTGTTATCCCGTAAGTTTCAAATGGCGTCCGAAAAAAGAACTTCAAACAAAGAGTAACCTCTATGGTCGAGTCCTATACTCGAGGCCTAACTATGACGTGGGTATCGTAGGTAACGAGACCTCTGACTCCCAAGCTAAGATGGGCTTTGAGGCCAACTTCTTTAAACCGTTCTGCCACTCCCTTCTGCCACTTCCTTCTGCAGCCATAAAAGACACGGTTAGCAAATGGGTTACTACAACGCACAAGTGAGCTTGGCAGGGGCTGCAGATGGATGATGCTACCTGTCACGCCCGACCGTCTGTCGCAAATCCTCCTGTCATTAAATAGAAGAGACTGCAGATAGCTGGTTGGACTGATGACGGGCCACATTCTGTGGGCGAAGCATATGGAAAAGGTAGGCATCTCAGACAGTGTACTCTGCCCAGCTTGTGAAGAGGAGGATGAGATGGCGGACCGCTTCCTGTGCGTCTGTCCCGCCTTCGCTCGAATCTGGCTTGAGGTCATTGGCACTGATGTGTTAAGAAGCGACCACCTTGGTTCCTTTGCACCACAAGATCTATTCAGATTTCTTCGGAGGTCTGGTGGATTTAAAGCAAATTAGAAGGGAATCCGAGTGCAGTACAATGGACTTAATTTTGTCTGAGTGCTGTACTTGCTAGTTGTCCCAAAACAAACAAAAAACCTCTACATTAAAGTAAACGCCTTTAAGGCAGTGGCTAGTTCGCTTAATCTGCTTAATGCACATATATTAGCTTGTAGCCGCCCCTCGGCAGGCAATGGCAAACTTCCGAGTGTCTTTCTGCCATGAAAAAGCTCCTCATAAAAATATCTGCCGTTCGTAGTCGGCTTGAAACTGTAGGTCCCTCCATTTGTGGAACAACATCAAGACGCACTCCACAAATAAGAGGAGGAGCTCGGACAAACACCCAAAAGGGGTGTACGCGCCAATTATATATATATATAAGATTCTTGGGTGGAATTATCAGTTCATCTTTGGCAGTAAGTGATCACTATGCTGACGTACTTGAGGAATCAAAACACAGATCTAAGCTTTTCAAATTGCTGACAACAACAAAAGCAAGCATACACCCTCAAGTAGTAGGATTTTCGTTAGTCCAAAAATGAAGTATTGTAGAACCACGACAACTTTAGCAAGCAAGACAACAAGAAAAAGTAACAACTTTTCAAAACTAATTTCCGCGGAGACGTTTGGATGACTCCCCATCAACTCCGGTCGCGCTACTCTACGTGTTTACCCACGAGCTCCCTACAGCTGAGAGAGGAATGGATATCAAAGATATCATAAAGCTAAAATAATTCAATGTTGAAATGTATGACACAATCGCTAACAATACTGGCTCGGCATCCAGTTGCACCTGTGCATTTAAAAAGTGTTCAGACTGAATCTAGTAGGAGCGCACAATCGCATTCCACTCATATGGGATCCAGGACACAGGGGTATAACTGGGAACAAAGTAGCGGGCGCATTGGCGAGAGAGGCTGCGTCCTCGTCATTAATAAGACACGTGCCCATCTTTGCTATGGGACAATACACAATCAAGGAGAAGCTTAGGAGTGAAGAGCTAAGGTTACGGGAGGTTAGCTGGCACCAAACTATGGGGCTACACCAGGTGAAATGCTTATTGGGAGGGTATACAAAAAAACAGATTTAAAAAACTCATAACCCTCCCCAATGGTAAACTGAGAATGCTCACGAGCATTGTCACAGGCCACTGCGATGCCACTGATTCTTGTCGTTTCTGTGACCAATCTCAGGGGACTTCAATGCACCTTCTCCTGGAATTACGCGCTATAGCGCGGAGAATGTTGACACATCTTGGCCAATTGCAGCCAGAAGAAAGGCGCATACGCTCAATCCAACCCATCTCCATCCTAAGTTTAATAAGGGAACTGGATCTGGATGGGGTACTGTGATGAGCAAAGGGCACAAAAAACCATGAGGTCGAAGTGCAAACCTCAAAGTAATCCAATCTAATCTAAACCAATACAGGGGTTGTATTGTTTACAACACAGACAATCAGACAGAAATATATCAACTGCGATTCCAATAATCCACTAACCCACTTCACTACACCAAACCATCAAATATTTAACCTAATCCTTACTCGCTCACCCTAAGTAATTTTAGGCATAAAGACAACATTTCATTTTCTTTCTATTTGACTTCTGGGAAAATACCGTTACAATTGTGTATATGCACACTTCACGCCACTTATGTTGTGTCGTGCACAAACCCAGTATTAAATGGGCAATTAATTTATTCGTTCACAGAAAAAGTAATTCACGTTTATTTGCACTTAATTGGCCTAAGGTCTATAATAAATATTTACAGGAAGTTCTTTGTTTCATTAACGATCAACAACTGTCAATGTAGTCATTTGAATGCTCTACTCGTATATGTATGTAGTGGTGTGTGTTGGTGTGTGTGCACGTGTACTCCATCCACTCATACCCGTATATGTATTAGTGCACGCATGACATTTGGTGTCTGTTTCCCATTGCTTAGTTAATAGCGAATAATTCACTTATTGAAAGATTCCAGTAGCTACTAGCCGCCGCAGCCGTGAAGGCTTGTGTGCGACCAGCATTCTTTTGTTCTCACATTCGATAAACACTTTGAACATCAAATATTAAATATCAAATGACAGAAAGAGTAGTTCCTATTACCGCTTGTCCCTCCATCAGGTCATGGTGGCATGAAGCTGTGGGCACCTCCGTTTGTAAGAGAATATCAAAAAGCACTGAATATACCCAATAGGAGATACTTACATATACCGATGTATGTATGTATATTAGAGTGTCGAGATGTTGAGAATGTGGAATTTTACACATCTACGGATACGACTGAAGATGTGAAGTATTAAAAATCCAATATTTTCTGCATGGCTGTAGTGAACGATATTTCGTAAAGTAACGATCAAATAAGTATTGGGTATGGGAATAAGTTTCCGTCCTTTTTTAGCCAAAGTTATGAATTATTTAAGCAATGTGCAGTATGTGAAGTATGTGCCATTGGAAGCTATAACTTTACTTCATCTTTCAGGCAGCATACGGAATCCACTGACGAAAAACTCGAGTTCTTTTGACTTAATCCATTCATTGAGCCAGTTTACGATGCTCTCGTAAGAAGTGAACCGCTCTCCAATAAGGGCTGACTGCACTGATCCGAACAGATGGTTGTTGTTGTTGTTGTTGAAGTGGTTGAGTATTTCCACTGAAATAATCGTAATTAAAGACCAGCACCGTTTTACTACCATTGTCCTCGTGTGCTGATGTGTTTTTTTTTTGTTCTAAGTCAGATCCATTTAGTGAGGTCCAAGTATAGCAGCAAATTCTTTATCTCGATGTCTGAGATCTCATTAATTTGCTACAAGAAAGGCTTACCGAAGGAGCGGAGTCGTGCACAAGCTAACCCTGGACATTCACATAAATAGTGGAAAAGACTTTCCTTCGCCCTTTGCGATTGACAGCTTCTGCAGATAGGATTGAAGGGTAGGTTGAGTCTAGCTGCATGCTCCCCTACTTTCCAACGGCCTGTAAGGGTTGCAGTGATGCGTGAAATGTTTGACCAAGAACATCCTAATAGATCATTCGTCTTTTGGATTTTGTACGACGGCCATGTGTTTTTGTTGTAATACATGAAGTTAGTTGCTTCCATCTTCTTTCGGCTAAAGCATGATAGTGTAAAGCAATGGATGCTTTTAATGTGTTCAGTTGGGTGGAGACTGCCACCGCCTCTGCTATTTCTAGTGTCGAACTTTTTCTTACTAGCTCATCCGCTATCTCATTACCCCGTATGTTCCTATGACCGGGAACCCATATCAGAGTAATTTCAAACCGATGACTAATTACACTGTAAGACTAGTTTCGATGAAATGGAGTTGGATTCTAAGGCCTTTATAGCTGCTTGACTGCCTGAGAAGATTGCTACTCTTGCACCAACTTCCTTGTAGAGTTTTAGTAATTTGCATGCTTCTCTGATAGCTAAGAATTCTGCCTGGAACACGCTGGCATAGTTAGGAAGACGAATTGACTGAGATAGGTTGAGTGGCTCCGATTGGAAGCTAGCTCCCACACCACAGTTCATCTTAGAACTATCGGTATAGACTTCGATATCGTATCTTTCCGAACAGATGGTAATCTGAAGGTGCAATGTCTGGGGGAAACGGCGGGTGGGTCCAGATTTCCTAATGCAGTCCCTCTAAAAATTTCTGGACCGATTTAACAACGTGTGGCCTGGCGTTGTCATGCAGCAAAATGAGTTTGTCATGTCTATCGTCCCATTCCGGCCGCTTTTCTTTGAGAACTCGATTCAAACGCATTAGCTGCAGTCGGTAACGATCGCCAGTGATGGTATCAGATGGTCTAAGAAATTCATAATAGATGACATCCTTCTGACCCCGCGAGATGCATCACATAACCTTTGAAGCATGAATATTTTTTTTTGCTATTGATGGACTTTGTTTATCTGGCAGGCTCCAACATTTTCGACGCTTAGGCTTATCATAATAGATCCCTTTTTCCCACCAGTGACGATGCGATGCAGAAAACGTTTTCTTTTCTGCCGTTCAAAAAGCATTTAACTCGTCCCTAAACGTCTCTCGATATCCCATTCAATATCTCATTCGATTGATGTGACACCCAGTTACCTGCTTTCTGGACTATTCCCATCGTTTACAGTGCATTTTGGTTTGTTTGATTCCGTTGAGGTATTTTTGATGCTAAAGAAAGTGTCAAAAATGTCGACAAAATCACAGAAATAATCGAAGTCGACCGGCGTGTTAGTAGTCGTAGCATCGCTCAGGAGGTGAATATCGCCCAGAAAACAGTTTTAAACCGTTTGCGTAAAGATGGATTCAAAAAGAAGCTCGGTGTTTGGGTGCCACACCAATTAACACCAAAAACATGATGGATTGAATATCCATCTGCGAAGCGTTGGTCAAAAGGAATCGATATATTTCTGAAACGGATGGTGACTGGGGATGATAAATGAGTCACGTACGACAATATTGTACGAAAACCATCAAAAGTGTATTGAAGCAGCTGAAATGGTGGCCAAACCAAGCGTAGGACCAGGAAGGGGCTAATTTGGTTGGACTTAAAAGAAATCATTTGTTATGAGTTGCTTTTGTATGGCCAAACACGTAGATTCAGGTCTCTATTGTCAACAACTGGACCGTTTGAAGCCAGCGATTGACCAGAAACGGCCAGAAATGGCCACCAAAAGAGGTGTTGTATTCCATCAGGACAATGTAGGGCCAGACACACCTATAGTGAATCGCCAAATACTCCGGGCGCTTGGTTGGGAAGTTTTAATGCAGCCACCATATAGTCCGCACCTAGCATCTTTTTCTGTCACTGCACAGCTTCCTGAGCGATAGGAGATTGGTATCAAGAGAAGATGGTGAAAATCGATGACTAGAGTTTTGAGCCAATAAAGACCAAAACTTCTACGAGAGAGGAATTATGAAGCCACTTAAAACAAGATAATAATTGGCGCGTACACTTCTGGAGCTACTCCTCCTGACGTCTTGATGTCGTTGCACAAATGGCGGGACCACCTATAGTTTTAAGCCAACTCCGAACAGCAGATGGTTTTTTATTAGGAGCTTTTTTATATGGAAGAAATACACTCGCAGATTTGTCATTGCCTATCGAGGGGCGACCGCTATTAGAAAATACTTTTTCTTCATTTTAGTGTTTCACGGAGTTTCGAACCTACATCTTCCTATGTCAACCCTATGGCTACAGCGGTCGCATCTACCTTTAAAATGGCAACCAATTATACAACATGCATATTTGACCCAAATCGGACAATCATCTTAAATAAAGCTTTGAATTTGACACAAAAATAATGGATTTATTTTTCTGCTTGATCAAAGTTTTCTTCTCAAGAGTAGACCACCAGAACTCAATAGGTCATGATTGGTCTTACAATAATTGTATAAAGCCAGTGAGCTATCTTCAGGGGATAGACCCCACTTTAAACCTACTGGAGGAGTAGAGCGCTGTAGCAGCCTTCTTTACTCTACCTTGAACGTGCACTAGGAACGTTTCTTATCTAGGGTTAATCTGCTTAACTCGCATTAAATTCGTTGTAGAACCTCCAAATACTGGCTAGCCTTGAAGAGAAGCTCTACATGAACTAGAAAATACCGAAAAACTATCTGTTAATGAAAATTCGCTAAACTATTATTCCATTTACGTGGTTCAAATTCGCTTTATCAATGAAGTGGAAGGAAAATTTTAAAATTCTTCACACATCAACTGCCACAAATTTTAAATTCCTTTCATCACGTTTTATACTATGCCACATACCCTGAGGGTGTGTGTGTGTAAATATACGCCAGCTCCAATAATTATTGGATTAAAACTTAGGAGCTTCCAACACACAATTGAATAGTATTTTTCTCCACAATTGACATGCATCATTGGCTTTGATATAGAAAAGGTCAGCTCTCTGGCAACCTTCTAAGAATAGCACAGAAAAAATAAATTGTATGAACAAAAAAATCGAATGCTAGTTTTTGTTTGAGGTGGAAAACATTTCAATTGTCGTTTATACGAAAGCTATGTTGCCTTGATAACGGGAAAACAGCAGAATCCTTGAAGCGTACAAGGCAACAGACGCGAAGTAAGTTGTATGTACGAGTACTAGTACGACGACATTCGTACACAATGGGGGACTACAGGGCGTATACGTGCTTCCTACACATTTTTACATTTTCTCATTTGTTTTTCGCTTTCACTGAATCATCAATCATTGCGCATATTTAAAAACAATTATGCTATTAAATTGTAACAAAGTGAAGGTGAGCTCGACTCATTTCATTATTGATTTTATGAACTTCTAAAAAAAGTTGTTGTGCATGTACGAGTAGTAGTGTGAAAAGGACTAAACTTCAGGGGTGAATTTTACACGGGAAGATGATTAATTTTTCGAAGTTATAATTTGGGGTAGTAATTGGAACAATAGTAATAAGAGTAATGAGAGTGAGACCCATCAAATGTGCACATTTTTGGCCCTACTTTGACTTCAACTTAAGCTGTGCGTCGGGATGTTTTTCTATAAACGAAAGCCTTAAGCCGAATGCAATTTTTTTTCAATATACAGAAGATCCTAAAAATGCCTCAAAGTCACATAAATGGTGATATTTTATTAGAATTTGTTGATCAGACCTGTTTGGAAATTACTTAGTATTGCAAAAAGTGTTTAAAATCGATTAAATTAATTCTGATAACTCGTAAAATTTGACGAGAATGCCCATGCTTTAGCGATCTGCAAACAGCTGGACCAAAGGCATCAGTTCCAATTCGAACAACAAACCGTAGGAGTTCGGAGCTGAAGCTTAACAAACAATTCGTCAGGAAATGCGTCTATTTTTGGTATTTTGTTGTGCTTTGGCCGCAGTCGTTTAGGCCAACCTACAAGGATACAATTATGACACTGGCATCTCGGGCAGTAGCTCGTCGGGCAGCAGTTACCAAAGCGGTGGAGGTTTCGTGGGTGGACTCAGTGGACCTGGTGGACTATGTGGCTTAAGCGCCTCCAGTAGCCACGAAAGCTTTGGCAGCGCCAACAGCAGTAGTGCAATTTTTGGTGGCTTCTAGAGCTGTGGTATTGGCGGCGGTATTAGTGGCTTCCAAAGTGGTAGCACTGGTGCTAGCTTTTGTCACAGTGTCGGTGTAGGTAGCTTCGGTAGCAGTCGCGGCATAGGCGGCGGTTTCAGCGGCATTGCTGGTGGTATTCACGGTGGTGGCGCTTCCAGTGGTTTCGGAGGACAACACCAGCAAACAGATGGTTTCGAAGCACCACTTGTGCACAAACAATTCCTCACCATTTCTGCACCGGAAGATCATGATCCACTAGAGCAAAGCAAACAGTTTGTTATTGGACGTCCGCAAAAGAACTATCGTGTGGTCTTCATTATGTGGCGCCATCTTCAAGTGCAGTTAATGTGAAACTCTCAACTGAATATGCGCCAAAGGAAGAGAAGACCGTTATTTATTTGCTGTCCAAGAAGGATTCTACACTCGAGGTAAACGACATCGTTACACCCGCACCCACCGTGCCAGCCAAACCAGAGGTATTCTTCATCAAATACCAGACCGAAGAGGAGGAGCATCATGCACAACAACAAATTCAAGCCGAATATGAGAAAATCGAAGGCACATCCGAGCACGTCAACAGCGGTATTGGACAACGACAATCGGTTGTTGGCATACTGGATGGCGGTGTTGGTGGTCTTGGTGATGCTGGCAGTCGGGGAGTTGGTGGTGGAATCGGCGGTGGTGTTGGTGCTAGCAGCTATGCTTCGGGAAGTGGTGCTGGCATTGGTGGTAGCTTGGTTGGTACTTCCACCTCAAGCTTTGGTGTTGGCCAAAGTGGCTCAAGCGGTGAAAAATCTCCCACTTACCTGCCACCTTAAAACGAGTGTAAAAGTAGACAATTTGGCATTTTTCCGATCAATGATTGTTGAGCGAATTTGAATTTGTAACATGAAACTTGAAAAACAATTTCCAAACATTTGTATTTGTAAAAATTACTGTAACGAAATAAAGATGCTTCAAAGTCAAGCAGCCGTTTTGTTCTGTGAATATTTCTTAAGCTGTTTTATTATTACACCGCGTTACACACATTCTGTCCTATGAACCAAATATACTTTTTCGGAAAGCGGATAAAAAATAAAAAAAACGTGTATCGGCGATTTTCATGTACACGTCACAATTTTTGTTTTTGTATTTTATAACTTTAAACGAGCAATTCTTGTATGCATTTCTGTATAGCCACACAATCTCAGGATTAGCTTAACGGATTTGAATGAAATTGGGCACACAGATAGTGTATCACATTTCTAGACTTTTCACCTAGGTGTTGCCACTGACAATGTTTCACAGGGTTGCCAACTTCGAAATTAAAAAAAAAAATTGCATGAGATATGCCGATGTGGGTATCAAAAGAAAGGTATTTCACTCCGCATTACAATAGAGATATAAATTATATATTATTATATTAAAATTAAAAATTGTTACATTAAAAATTTTAATGCTTTTAAAGAAACTTAGGCCTTTTATTTTTGCGTTTGTAAGCATTTCGATCACGAGCGGCTGTTATTTTAAAATCACAGAGTGTGTTGTATGAAACAATAAATTAAAGGTTAATAAGTTGTTTAAAAATTTGGAGTCCCTTCAAATTATGCCGAAAATTTAGAAAAAAAATTTTTTTTTTAGAAAAAAAATTCAAGAAAATCTGAGAATTGATAAAATATTTTTTTTTAATTCTACATAATAAAAACATTTCCACGAGTCGGCCTGCAGAAATTCAGCGCGATTGGATCACGGAAAAAGGGTTAAAAATTGATCCAAAGTTTTTCACACAGGCGGACTACGAGCTCTATATTTTATACATAAAAAAAAATTCTGACGTGTACATGAAAATCACCGATACACGTGTATTTTTATTTTTTATCCCCTTTTCGAAAAAGTATATTTGGTTCATAGGACAGAAAAAAGTTCTTTTGTGTAACGCAGTGTTATTATTTGGTTCACGAAATTTCTCTGCATAACCCTTCGTATAACGAGTCCATATCATCATTTTAATAAAAAATAAATACAAGTTTGTGTTTAGTAGTTGAAAGCACTTAACTAAACTCTCTCAGAAAATATTACAAGCAACTGAAAATTTTAATTTTTATCAGTAATTTGATGGGTGTAAAAGGTTATGAGTCTTAAAACTTATATACGACGTGTGTTCAAAAAATATCGCGAATTTTGAATTTTCGCAGGTTACGTATATTCGACTTTCGGTTTTTGTGTTGGTACTCAAAATCTCTCACTCATGCCGACGAGTTCGGCCATTTTGAATGTTCAGTTAATTGTTGACAGCTGCTTTGCTTGCACGTGTTTCGGCTCGTCTTCGATTTTTACCTATTCAAAAATATGGATCAAAGAACCTGCATCAAATTTTGCGTGAAAAACGAAGTTAAGTGCGCGGATGCATTCCGAATGTCGACTGTGTCATACGGAGAAGTTACTTTGGACCCAAGCAATGTTTATCGGTGGGACAAAATGTTCTCAGAAGGCCGAGGAGATGTGAACGACGAAAAGCGTGCCGGACGTCCGAGCACTTCAACAAAAGACGAAAAAATTGATGAGGTGAAGAAAATGGTATTGGCCAATCGTCGAATCATCGTTAAAGAAGTTGCTGAGGACCTAGACACATCGATTGGCTCGTGCCATTCGTTGTTTTTCAATGATTTGGGCATGAGACGGGTCGCCGAAAAATTCGTACCTTCTACAATTATTGTGCCAAGCATCAACTTTAATTTGTTTGTAAAAGGAACAATGATTGTCTTGCTATAATTAATAGATAATTCTTCAGCACGATAATAGTCTGATTTGCTTGACGTACGATTAAAGTCCCACACCACGGCTTTGGCCATAGGTTTTTGCTGCTTTCCCTCCTCCATAAGAAAAAAAAATTAAGCCTGCTATGAGAAGCAGCGTTTGGTTTGTGATATTGGAAATTGTATCCCTCAGTTTGCGTGACACAAAGCCAGTAAGATCGTCAGCATATCCAATGACATCAAAGCCTGTCTGCTGCAGTTTTATTAGGAGATCATCAATGAGCAAAGACCACAGAAGTGGTTACAAAACCCCTCCTTGCGTACAGCCTTTCATTGCCTTGACTGAGACAGTCTCAATTATTCTGCTGCCAAGCATCGTTTTCGCCCACCCTACAGGCGGTGCTTTCATTAAGATATGTTGGCGCACGCTTTTTATAGATACGCCTGCGAAATTTTCTTAGAAGCATACAGCAGATGATGAAAAAAATATCTTCACCACTCATGATTCGATCAATCAATCGAATACGTCCTTTGCTCATTTTTCTTCCCATTTCCTAGGAAAAGCATGAAAAGCTGCTGCATTCAGTATATTCTCCATCGGGTATTTAGCTCACTGCGTCTACTTTCTGCTGGGCCGATTGAAGAGGTTATCGATTTCGTTAAAATTTCATGGACTTATTGACCCACTCCAGTAGGTATAATGAAATTACTGCAGTGTTGCAGAAAACCCCATTGGCAATATTGTAGAATTTTTTAAAAAAATATTGAGAAATATTTTCGCAACAACAAGTATCGAGCGTAAAGTTGTGTTTGTTCAGTTCTTGACCAATTATTCAGACAAGTCAAGAGAATAGAATCCCATTAGAAAGTGCAACTTAAATTTGGTAGCTCATAGCAATAGTTTCATAGCTTAGTTTCGTATAACAAAAACAAAAGAAAAAAAAACAACAAAAAATATATATTTTATGAATGCCAAAGACGCCCAAAGCAGCAAGCATTTGCACTCGCATGAAATATTTACAATTTACGTAGTACAAGAGCCTTCACATGTCTTCTGTTATGTGTTGCATGTGCATGTGTTTGTGCGCGTGTATGCGTATAGTTTTTCTTGTGAGGTTTTGAGTTCCAAAAAGTTACAAATTTATGCTTTTAGGTAAATCGTGCTTTGCCACACAACAAAATACGATTTTCGTTGGAATAGCCTATTTACTTTAAGTGTACAACAATGCGTATTAACAACATTGAGCAACACGAGCTTACATGCTTTGGTGCAAGTGCATACAAGCACACGTATGTATGTGTGTATGTATGTATGTATGTGTTGTAGAGTATAAAAGTTTGACGAGTTTGGGCCCAAACTTCATCCTTCATCGTTTTCTTGTTTTTTCTTGCCAAATTTTTCCTCCAAAAGATATGTGACACAGTTTGAGCAGCCTTTGAGTGCCTTTGGTTTTTGAGATTAAGATTTATGAGATTGGGTTATGTGGCACTGAGAGCTTGCCGTCATTAGTGGGGGTTGACAAAAGCGAAATTTCTTTTGTAACTTTTCAATTAGAAAGAATGAGGTATCGAACACACAGAATCCAGGGCATCTGGGGCTAATAGTGGGCTGTGATGTAAACTCACAGGAAGTTGTATGAAGAAGCAGCAAATGCAGCCGCAGAGGTCTCAAGCTGCTCAAGATTCTATTATGTCGACTGATTTGGTTATTCCAAACATCGGTAGCAAACCAACTGTCGGGGCCACAAGAAGACAAGTGATGATTTATTTAACACATACCAATGAGTTAGTTATCGTTTTCATTGGGGAAGGATTTTTACGTGGCGGATACAACTCAGCGCACAGCCAGATATACTCGTATGGTTGGCCTTCTTACATTAGTTTGCTTTCAAATGGATATTCGGGAGCTACCCAGAGGATACTTGAGCGAAGCGCGGAAGTTGTGAGCTGAAGAAGAATCGCCCTGGCCACTCTCAAGTGAACGGCAATCAGGGACTTTCCCCACTTGCGTGGACTTCTATACCCGGAACCATCCTCCAATCTCTCTTGCCAACAAGGTTTACTTTGGACCAAGTAGGCAATTGAGTAGTAAAATAGTCTCTTGACGAACAAAGCTAATACTCTACAAAGATCTCATCATGCCCGTCCTAACATATGGGGCAAAAGCTTGGACGATGACAACATCCGATGAGGCGTCCCTTAGAGAGTTTGAGAGAAAGATTCTGCGGAAGATTTTTGGACCTTGGCACGTTGGTGATGGTTATAGTGAGGCGATGAAAAAATGAGCTGTATGAGCTTTACGACGACATAGACATAGCGTAGCGAATAAAGATCCAGCGGCTACGTTGGCTGGGTCATGTCGTCCGCATGTATACAAAAAGCTCTAGCTTTGAAAGTATTCGATGTGGCACCAGCTGGTGGTAGCAGAGGAAAGGGAAGGCCTCCTCTGCGTGGGAAAGGTCAGGTGGACTTGGACTTGGCTTCACTTGATGTGTCCAACTGGCGCCGGTTAGCACGACCAAGAAGTAGAAGAGCACTTTCACAGGAAGGAAGCAGCAGTGACATTAATGGTAGTGATGGGGGAACCTCTGGTCTTCCTTTGAAAACTTTAAGTCCCTTGGACCGGCATATATCCAGTAATGCCAAAAAAAGAGGAGACAAGCTGATTGAGGATCTGATCTTCATAGGCATCGCAATGGCGACGCGGAAGAGTAGTATTTGTGGCGAAACTAGGGAAAGATGACTATTCTCTAGGTAAAACTTTTAGACCAATAAGTTTGACCCAAAACAATTGCGAATTTAGATCTACTGAAAAGGGCGCAAATGGAGCCAGTCGAAATGCTCATAAAACGCCAAAAATGTAGATGGATTGCGCACACGCAAAAATGATGTATGCATTAGACGAAAGGCATTGAAGTGGAACCCTCTCACGAATGTGGGTCGCAAGCCTGGTAGACCAAGGGAAACTTGGAGGCGGATAGTTGAAAGGGAAGCTGGAAGCATCGGAAAGTGCTGGAATCGATTGAAACACATTGCCAAAAATCGCACAAGATAGGGCGCAGGCGTGGTTGATGCCCTACGGCCCACGAGGGATTAAAGACCTGAAGAAGAAGAAGAGTTTGACATCATTCTTGTTGAAAACTCTAGAACGCGTGGTCGAGAAACATGTTCGAGTGAGGGTTTTGCCGTTAGTAGAAATCGAAATCTAACTAAAACTTGGTAGAAAAGAGGTTCGGTTGATGGTCGGTATTATTACACGACACAACCCATCATCATCATCATAAATTCCTAGAGTTCCAGTGTGGAACATAGGACCACAAAGAATTTCTTCCATTCGAGTCTGTTTTGCGCCAATTTCTTAACTTCATTCCAGCTAAGCTGTATGGCGCTGGCTTCTGACTCCAGCAGTCGTCTCCAGACATACGCTGGTCTTCCACGTCTGCGGCTTTCTTGGGGTTCCAGTTAATGGCGGCCCTTGAACGCAACCCATGAGACCAGCATAGGAGCACCACCCGAATCATAGAGGACCCGATTCGCCTGTCTTGCTTAGAGGAGGCAGATAGCACTAAGCATTTTCTCAGTGAGTGCGCTGTCCTCGCAGCAGGTAAGGCTACGAATTTTGGGTTCCGATGTCAAGGGAATAAGTAAAATTCGTACTCTCAAACTGGAGCAAACTGGATATTTTCAGATTTGCCAAAGAATCTGGAAACTATGCACAGAACTACATAGCTATTTCTGTCTCTGTCTCTATTCTATCCTATCTCTTTTTCCCTGTCACTTCTCTCGTTTCCTCCTTGACTAACTGCTCTTCTACCTTCCAGAGCTTCGCAATGGCCTTTTTAGCCTGAGTGTTTTAGTAGTTACCAAGTCTCTCGTTGCTTATTGGTTCGCCTTTTTCAAATTTCAATTTCCAAAAGCTGATATGCCAAGCGCAAGCATAATCGGTTACAGCTTCCGCCAAACATTTACATACACTCACCCAGATATACACGAGAATTCAGTTAACATTTAATGTATACAAGAACGAGTAGTTAAATATAAAATAAATTCTCTATAACTGCACGAGCAGTACATAAATCAGCCAAAAGTTTCGTCCTTCTGTCAAAAAAGTGCTTCATGCACTTCCTTCGCACACATACACACACATACATACATGTATGCATGTGAACAGACTTTTCTGCTTGCCAACTTTGCTTGTAGCAGTTACACCAACAACATTTGAACAAAAACCAAACCAGTGACTTGCAGTTAGCAAAGAAATTTTGTTGTATGCGTTATTGGCAACAGTTGTTTTTATTTTGTGTGTTTCTGCTGCTGCTGCTGCTGCTTGTTGTATTATTTCGTAGTTCGCACTTTCAAGAATTTGCTACTTCCAAGGAATTTCACTTCTGCTCAGTTTAGTTCCATTTAGTTGAGCTGAGCTTCAAAGCTCTCTTCTCTACTTACACAAGTTTATGCAGCACACGCACACACGCACTGGTATTCGAGCATCAACACACACATGCACAATTAGTATTGAATAATAACTAGGAAGGATGCGTTATATAAAAACTATGAGTTACTGCATAATCCCCGAAGAATAGCCTGCTTAATTATGCGTGTGGGATATTTGTAGTTGGACGAAGCGAAGTTTGGGGTTGTTTAACAGCACAGCTATGGCACGTGCTCTCGAAATTGCGCAAACAAAGTTAGCAAATGAATTGCTATGTATTTCGTAAATCGTTTTAGGACTAGTCCAGAACTAGTTCCGTTTTGGGTAGTAAAGCTGCTTGCTTAACTCGTATAATATAACGTTTTAGGACGTAAATCGAAAAAGTGTCGCAATTGAAAAGGGCGGCTATACTAAGACTTCAGGACTAGTCCAGAACTAGTTCCATTTGGAGAAGTAAAGTTGCGCGCTTAACTCATATAATACAACATTTTAGGCCGTAAATCGAAAAAGTGTCGTAATTGAAAAGGGCGGCTATATCGTACCAGCACTTCAGGACTAGTCCATAACTAGTTCCGTTTGGAGTAGTAAAGTTGCACACTTAACTCGTATAATACAACATTTTAGGCCGTAAATCGAAAAAGTGTCGTAATTGAAAAGGGCTGCTATATCATACTAGGACTTCAGGACTAGTCCAGAACTAGTTCCGTTTGGAGTAGTAAAGTTGCGCGCTTAACTCGTATAATAAAATATTTTAGGCCGTAAATCGAAAAAGTGTCGTAAATGAAAAGTGCGGTTTTAATAGGACTTCGAACTACTCCAGAACTAGTCCCGGTTGGAGAAGTAAAGCTGCGTGCTTAGCTCGTATAATAAAACAATTTCGGCCGTAAATCGAAAAAGTGTTGTAATTGAAAAGGGCGGTTATACTAGGACTTCAGGTCTAGGCCCGAACTTGTTCTGTGTGGAGTAGTATCGAGGAGGTAACAAGGCGTCAAGGAGGTATTCGAATCTCTGACAATTTTTATAAACTAAACTGAACTATCAATTTAAGTGAGCTCAAGCTTGGTTTCCTCAATAAGCTTCTCTCTAACTTTAAATAAAAGTTAAAACTTAGTTAGGGCTTCCAAGGCAGCATACCCTTAAGTTATGGAGGAATCACTTCTCCCAGTTGCTTAATGGTGTATGTAGCAGCATAGATGGCAAAATAGACATCGATACCCCAGTCACTGGTGACGAAAGCGTGGTACCACTATTAGGCGCCTCAAAAACAACAAATCCGCTGGAGCAGACGGACTTCCACCGAGCTATTCAAAGCAGGAGGAGAAGAGCTGACAAACCGCATGCCGATGCAAGATATGGTCGGATGAGAGCATGCCAAGCGACTGGAACCTGAGCTACCTAATGCAAAAGAAGGGTTATTCCGCACTCTGTGCAAACTACCGCTGGGTAAACCTGCTTAACATCGCATACAAGGTCCTGATGAGCGTATTGTGTGAGAGAATGAAGCCCACCTTTAACCAACTGATTGGACCTTATCAATACGGCTGTAGACCTGGTAAGTACATCATATACCAGATCTGCATAATACGCCAACTCCTAGAGAAAACACCGGAAAAACAACTAAACACCCACCATCTCTTTGTCGATTTCAAAGCCGCCTTTGATAGCACGGATAGAAATCACCTCCATGCCGCTATGTCTGAGCTTGGTATCCCCGCAAAACTAAAACGGCTGTATAAGATGGCGTTGCGTGCTACTACAAGCGCCGTGAAAATTGGAAATAACATCACCGAACCGCGGTGATTGGGGGCAAGACAAAGTACCTGCTGTCAACACACAAGGAGTTTTCGCTTCTTAGACAATATGTTAGTGTAGACAACCAACAATTTGAAGTTGTGAAGGACTTTGCCTATCATGGCACCTGCATTAACAGCAGAAAGATCAAAGGAGATCAAACGGAGAATAACTCTTGCTAACAAGTGTTGCTTTGGCCTCAGTAGGCAATTGAGAAGCAGAGCTCTCTCTCTCGAAGAACCAAACGCTGACACTCTACAAATCGCTAATCATTCGCGGTCTGCTATATGTCGAAGAAGCATGGACGATGTCAACATCTGAAGAGAAAGTTTTGGGAGCCTTCGAGAGAAAAATTATACGCAAGATCTTTGGAGTCCTTCGTGTTGGTGAGGAGTACCGCCTACGGTGGAACAGCGAGTTGTATGAGCTATACAGCGACATGGACATAGTTAAAGGTGTAAATATACAGCTGCTACGCTGTCTTGGCCACCCATATGAAAGAAGACTATGGTGCAAGCAGAATTTTCGACACAGCAACTCAAAAAAGGAAGACTTGAAAGGGAAAGACCCCATCTCCGGTGGAAGAACCAAGTGCTGCAGGATCTTTCATCACTCGAGATTTCCAACTGGCACCAACGAGCGCAGGACAGAAACAGCTGGCGCGTTATTTTGGATTCGGCCAAAACCGACACACGGTTGTAGCGCCACATAAGAAGAAGAAGTTGGCAGCAAACCATTTAAGGGGTCGCAGTGGTCTAGAGCTCGAAAATTTAGGGTATTTCCAGGAATTTTTTCTTACAATAAAAATATGAAAAACGATATTTAAATTTTTTAGGCTTTTTATTTAACTTCTTTTACATACAAAAATCAAAAAAAAAAAATGATTTAAAGTTCTTATTTTTTTTAGTCTCTTTATTTAACTTTTTTTACATACAAAAATGAAAAAAAAAAAAAAATAATTTTTTAATTTTAATCACTTTAAAAATGGCGCTGAAGTTGGTCCACCCGAAAAATTGGACCTGGACGATGTTGTCCATTTTGACTCTTCTATTTATCTCAATTAGAAAAACCAAAAAAATTATTAATCAGTATAACTGTAACTAAGTCCCGTACTAAAGGGTGGTTAAGTTTTAAGGGCCGGTGTTGATTTTGAATAAAATACAATTTTTTAGAAAACTATTGTCATTTATCTTTATTATGATAATATTGGTATGGCTCAATTACGTATGGAACAAAATATAGGCCAAATGGGCGCCGCGGCCTCGGGGGCACACCTCTATTCTATAATTGAGGTTCTATGCCGTTAATGTGCCGAATTATCTCATCCTTTAGCTCTTGAATTGTTGCTGGCTTATCGACGCACACCTTTTCTTTCGAATAACCCCAAAGAAAGAAGTCCAACGGTGTCAAATCACATGATCTTGGCGGCCAATTGACATCGCCGCGACGTGAGATTATTCGGTCATCAAATTTTTCGCGCAAAAGAGCCATTGTTTCGTTAGCTGTGTGACAAGTGGCACCGTCCTGTTGAAACCACATATCGTCCATATCCATTTCTTCCAATTCGAGCCATAAAAAGTTCGTTATTATCTCACGATAGCGAACACTATTCACAGTAACTGACTGACTTGATTGGCCTCATTTTGGAAAAAATGATGCCGCCGGTCCATAAACCGCACCAATCAGTCACTCTTTGTGCGTGCATTGGTTTTTCGCCAATCACTCTTGGATTATCATTCGCCCAAATGCGGCAATTCTGCTTATTGACGAATCCACTGAGGTGAAAATGTGCCTCATCACTGAAGATGAAGTGCGCGATATGCATTTTGATTTGAACGCCCGTTTTCATAATAAGCCTGAATAACTTTAACGCGTTTCTCGATTATGTATTTTTCCATCGTTCAAATTGAGTTAGTCTGAAATTGAAAAATGTCAAATGAAATGTAGAAAAAAAGCTTGATGTTTAGGTGTGGTTCACATTCAACATCGGCTCTTGAAATTTAACCAACCTTTAGAATAAACAAAACAAAAAATTGACAAAATGGCGCGGTTTTTAATTTGACACTCTAAAAATCGGGGGTTTTTCAGTTTTTTAATCAAAAAATACGAAATAATTGAAATAAGAATATAATTCTATGTAGTACGAGAGATAGTCATTGATGTTGTAAACAACATATTAAAATTTCAGACGATTCTGTTGAATAGTTTTTTTTTGTTTTTGACAACACCAGTCCGAAGAAAGTATCATAGTTTTGAGATAACTGAGTTTAAAGATTTGAGAGTGAATATTTTCTACAGAAGGCAGGCTAATTACCTACCCTACCAGAAAGCAAAATAGATTAACAAAACCAACGCAAGACTGAGTCTATGCTCCCGAGTGGAGTGAACAAGAAAAAAAAATTCCATTGATGCGGCCGCGTGACGAATCTGACTCTACCTGCTAAAACAGCTGCAGAATCGAAAATACTGGGAATATCCTTCCAAAAATTTCATAGTATTTTCTTAAATATAAATATATACTTTCGAAATATAAAAAAAATCAATTTTTTGAAATTTCTAGACCTCTTAAGTCGATTTAGCATCGCAACTATTCTGTTTGGCATTCATTTTGCCCTGGATTACTGACAGTTAAAAATAAAGTGAACCAAAACTATTCCTCTTTTAAGATTTTATTCTTCACTGAAACAATTATTTATACATAGTGCTCACACATACACACTTATTTATGCACATACATATATTCTTTTACAGTTATGTATAGTAATTGACTGCTTCCGAATAAGCTCATGAAATTCACTAACAAATTTGTTGCCTTCCGAAAGCTATAACCACTTCAAACATGAATACACATCTGTATATATAAATACATATACGCAACCATGTGTATATACATGCATACATATACATATATGCACACATACATATGCACACATTTGCATTTTGTTGCGCTAGTTTCTTATTTGTTTGCATCCTGACTTCTCAGCTCTTTCTGTTGGCTGGTGTGTGTTGTGGCTTTGTTGCAGAGTTAATGAGATTAAAATGCAGTTCAGTTCACTTGTGATATGAGAAATTTATTACAGTTTACTTAGAAATATTTTGCAAATGAATGGTGGGTTGCAAACACCATAAAAAAAGATGATAGCGCAAATCTAATAAACATTTAGCAACAGCAATCAACTCCAATATTTATATAATGCATTTTTTAAGAGTCTTCTGGTATTAGAGTTGCTTTGGAAGAAATGGAAATAAAATTTTACATAAACTTATACATTTTACAAATACTTACATATACATATGAACCAAAAGCGAAAATAACATCTGCTAATTTCCACTCAATTCCGCCATCGTGGCCTATAAGGAAACACCGTTTCCGTGAAGAGGAAACTCTACTGAACGAATTCATTCAGACTGAAGTATTAGACCTCATAGAGGCTTCGAGGCAGTGGGGAGTCGAACATTCACTAAAAGATGTGTTCATCTTCTCAAAACTATTGAATGGTGATGACCCCCACCAATGGAGAAATTACCCCGAGCAGTGCAGGTACTGATGACGACGTCGACGTTCCACCGTCCAACTATGCCGAGGTCTTGAGGGCTTTTGCACGGCTTTAGAATATTATAGTGGGGTGCGACTGCGGGTGCAGTTGACCTGCCGGCAGAACTCTTCAAGGCCGGAGGTGGCGAGCTAACTAAAAGCATGCAAATACTCATAGGCAAAATATGGTTGGATGAAAGGATGCCCAGCGACTGGCATCTTAACCTGCTCTGTCTAATCCACAAGAAAGGTGACCCCTCGAACTGCGCGAACTACAGCGGGATAAGTCTTCTCAGTATCGCATACAAGGTCCTATCAAGCGTACTTTGTATAAGGCTGAAACCCCTCGTAAACAAACAGATTAGGCCTTATCAGTGTGGTTTCAGTCCTTATAAATCTACCATCGACCAGATATTCACATTACGCCTAGTCCTGGAGAAGACTCAAAAAAAGCAGATGCACACCCACTACATTTTCGTCGATTGCAAAGCTGTATTCCACAGTACAATAAGGGCGTTCTGAAACCACAGCTGAGTCTATTTATTTCCATCACCTCTCGCCGTGCGACAGCCATCAGGTATTACTTCGAGGAGAGGGAAAGCGATTTCCCGCCGCTGCTGTGCCGCAGTCTTCCCAGACACCTCATATCTTTCATAATCACGGCCACTAAATCGCATGCCGCATTCCACTTTTCTTTCGAGCCCAGTATATGATGTACGAATGTTTCCGGCGAAGGAGGTTATCCAAAGGTTCTATGGAGTTTTTCTTTTGCAGAACGGAAGCGCGTACGATAAGGGGTCACCTGTATGTGGCCATGTCTGGCCAAGCTCTTGCGGCCTTGTTTACCTTGTGTCAACAACGAAAAAGTCTACGCGTATTGGACAGCAGGTTGCGATTGACAATTACGAGTTCGGTGTAGTTAAGGATTTTGTCTACCTGAATCCTAGGTTTTAATATAAACAACAACATCGGTCAAGAGATCCAACGAAGAGATCTTACCAACAGGTACTACTTTGAGCTGAGTGGGCAATTGAAAAGCAGGGGGAAAAAAGTTCTATCAATCACTCCCGGTCTTACTGTATGGCGCTGAGTCCTGGACATTGACGAAAACCAATGGGCGGTTGTTAGGAGTTTTCGAGAGATCCAAGTTGCGTGAATGATGCATACCGAATAAGATGGAAGCACGAGCTGTACGCCGACATCGACGTAGTGAAGCGCATTAAAAGCATTATTCCAGCAGTTGTGTAAGTAAGTGTTCATCTTCATTTAAGATGCTGTCATTCCATTTTCCACTTGGGTTCGATTCTCGGTGCTATCTTTAAGGGATATCTCGAAAGTTCAAAAGGGCATAGTATAGTTTTTCGACCTTCTAAACTGTAATCGGAGTTCTCACAGGCCGTGGCTACACAAATTACACAGATATGCGGAAAGTATAGATGTGTATTTCTATCTCTTGGCAAAAAGCCAAGCATTCATTTGATAGAACTCTTTTTGATCTACAAAACTATGTTAGTAGTATTTCTGAGTTATTTAATTTTTTATTAGTTTTGAGGCTTAGAAATGAATATCCAGGCGGCAAAAATCAACATTTTCGACACTCTTCTTTGCTAGAGGCAAAAAGCTGCCGAAGCAGCCCGGGGCATTTGCGACGTGTATGAAGAAGGTGTTATAGGTGAGTTTATAGAAATGGTTTGTAATTCAAAAATTACGACTTTGACGTCGATGACACGTCCCGCAGTGGACGGTCTTTTGAATTCGATGAAAAAGTCTCAAATAACCAGCGCTTTTTGTACCGAATCGTCTCGGGAGATGAGAAATGGTGCCTATACATCGATATGAAGTAAAGAAAGGAGTGGGTGGCTCCAAAAGATATGCCAAAGACGATAGTCAAACAGGTTCTTCGTCCAAAGAAGATCTGTGTTTGGTGAGACTGGGAGGGCATGGTGCACTTCTTTTGTCGAAAAGAATGCCACAAACAACAAAGAGCTCTATATTGCTCAGCTACACCGCGTGAATGAGGCTATTCGACTGAAAAGACCTGATCGACTCCTTCACGACAACGCCACGCCCCATGTTACATAAGTCGTTCAGCATCCGCCGTATTCTCCGGACCTTGCACCGACCGATTACCATCTTTTCCGCTCTCTGTCAATGAAGGACGTTACCTTCGATAACAAAGAGGTCTTAAAAACTGGCTCAACAACTTCTTTGACACCAGACCAGGCGATTTTTGGTGGAACGGCATCAACAAACTTGTCGAAAGAGCGGGAAGAGGTTGAAAACAGTAACGGCGAATAAATAATTGATTAACTTATTGATATAATAATTGTTTTTTGTTTAAATAAAGTCTTCGGTAAAAACGATACGAACTTATTCCCCAACTCAATACGTTTTAAGTTAGTAGACCACAATGAAATGACTGAATTAGTTTTTGAGTAATAAACAAAAACTGTAAGGAGTTTCTGATGCTTTGCAACCTAGAAAATATATTTCCGAATACTTTTGTGTGGCACTATATATTGCTTAAGGCGAGGAATTACATGTATCGAGAATTGCTTTTAGCGAGGGCGCACTGTGTACGTATATAATTATTGCAAATTTCAATGCAGACAAATTTTTAGATAAAACATTACTTTTTATTTTTAACCAACCAAATAAATTACCACGGAATTCTTTGAAGACCACTTGAAATTGAGATTTGAATAGGTCGAGCCAAGGAGGACCAAGAGATTTGGTGGCTCCTAAAACACTCAGACTAGAAAGCCTATTATATTCAAAGCTCTGGAAAGTAAAGACGTAATTGGGATTGAGTAATAAAGGAGGAAAAGAGAGAAGAGGCAGAGAAAAAGAGATAGGATAGAATAGAGACAGAGACAGAGCCAGAGAAAGCTAGTGCTGTGAGTAGTTTGCAGATTTTTTGGCCAACAATATACTCCAGTTTTAGGAACACAAAACTTGTAGCCTTGCTCTAGCAAAGGCAGGTCACTAACAGGAAAAGGGTTCAGTGCTATTCACCTCCTCCAAGCAAGATAGGCACATCGGGTGTTCAATTATTCCAATGATGATAATATGCTGACACCGTGGGTTCTGTCGTGCAATAATACCGACCATCAACCGAACCTCTTTCCTTCTAAGTTTTAGTAAAAAGTTTACAGTTTTCTGTTCGGACTTGTCACAAAATACTTTGCAGTTCTGCAGCGTTCCGGACCATCGTCCTTTATGTAGATTGCACACATAATCGCTGATCCAATTCATGATTTCTGCGGAACTGGTTTCGAATATTGGCCCTTGGGGGGAACCGCTGATCCACGATTGGATAATTCATCGGCAATTTCGTTTCTTTGAACTCCGGACATGTCCTGGAACCCATAAAAGTACAAGCCTTTTCTGTCTTGCTACAGAATTAAGTTTCTTCTTACAATCTTGAACAATCTTTGACTTTTTTCGCGTTCTCCAAGGCCTTCAATGCAGCTTGACTGTCACTGAAAACTCCAATCTGTTTCCCGCTCCATCTTCTCTCGATTATCCATTCGGCTACATTCAGGATGGCAAAAATTTCCGTTTGGAAAACAGTTGCCATTTCCCCCATAGCATAATGACACTTATTATCATTGTTTAAGTACCATCCGGCTCCAGACCCTATTTCATTTTTGGACCCATCGGTAAAGAAAATATTCGTCAAACCTCCTTGAATGCATTCTGGATTGCTACCTTGCTCACAGAATGCAAATCTGATATCAAACTTCCTTCCAAATGAAACTATGGGTATCATCAGGTAGTCCTTAGGTGAAAAAAACAGTGGCTACTGCTCAGATAGCAACTTAAAGAAGTTCCGTCTTCGTGCCAGAAATCATATTTATGGAGCCTACACTTTGCTTTTATTGCTTCCTGTTGTATCTTAAGATCCAAGGGGAGCAAATCAAGCATAGCATTTAGAGCATCGCTGGAGTGAAGACCACTTATTTGCGAGCATACATAAATATGCATACATCAAAAATTTCCATAAAAAACATGCATAGATAAGTATATTCATACATACATATACACATACATACAGCCATACATGCATATATACATACATACATACATATACATTAAATTCCAAAGTGAATGAAAAAATATCTGTATACGTGCAGGGGGAGAGCACATATACATTAGTATATATTTACATACATTTTTCCCTGAAATTTAAGCGAAGCGAAAAACGATCTCATAAATTTCTAGCTAATCTGAATGAAGATGAATTCAGAATTGCAAATTATTATTGATGGAATGAACAGAAATTGAGGAAGGCATTACGTGATGCCGAATTCACTGGCAGAAATAATAAATGTTCGGTTATATGCATTAGCATTTTTTCTATGATTTGCATATATTTCAATTATTTCAAATTTAAAATTAAAAAAAAAAATTCTGAAATTTTTTCTATGGCGATTTAAGTGAAAATGCTCGAAATATCTATTTTCATGTTGATATTAATTGGAATATTAATGCATGCACTTTAATTGAATTTATCGCAATAGATGCACAAACATGCATTTAAATATATACACACACATACATATGTATATCACGTACATCTGCATATGCATCCATTCACATTTTTTTCCCCACTTACTCAATAATCCAAGGTAAACATTTTCCGATTTAAAAGCATATTCTGCAAATTTGTTCAAAGCTCGTAGCCGTTATTTTTGGAAAAATCATTTCCACTGTCATTCCCACGTACACACATACATACATGCATATGTACACTCATGCTTGTCAATGGGTTCGGCAAATGAGCAAATCTGCTTTATCACATTTTGGCATGCAGAACATCTATTGACTTTTGACAATCCCTCGTAATTATTAGTGTCACATTATGTTGCTCAATTGGGGCGGAGGGGTGTGGGGAATCAGTGCTCGTTAATATTATCAAATCAGGTACATCCGTATGTTCTGCCAAGGTTGCGAGGTGTTTGGTCGTTATTGAAAAATTATAAAAATTATTAAAAAAAAAATAAATGATTTCTGATTGTTACAAAATTTGTTTCAATCATTTTTTAGTGTACTATTGAAAACTGAAATTAGAAGGAGGCGAGCCAAGAAGCACCATGAGAGTTCTTCTTCTTCTTATTTTATAGCGTTACAACGCGGGGTGCGTCAAAGCTTCCTTCAAAATACTCCTCCAAAGCGGTCTATCTTAAGCTGTTGCTTCGTTGTTACGTATGCCTTTGACCTTCACGCCCATTAACTTGCCTGTCAAGGCTTTCTTTACGGTACAGTCAGCAGTAGGCCGGGTCGATTTGTGGGGAGGCAAAAAAATTGCCCATTGCTCTGTGAAAATCATATTCTAGGGATCAAAATAAGAAACTTTGCCGAAGGAACCATACCTCAAAACGAATTCTGAAGTCCCCCAATTTGGGTCGAACTTTTTAGTTTCTTTTCTCATGTAAAGGCCAAAAATGGTGATATTTTGATCCCTAGAATACGATTTTCACAAAGCAATGAGCGATTTTTAAATCCACCCGCCCTAGTCAGCAGACATACGGAACAGATGACCTAGCCATCTTGTGAGCTGCGCTTTAACAAAACGTACAGCTGTCTCGTTCTGAGTTAGATCGTTCAGTACAGAGTTCAATCGAATTCTGTAGGTACCATCATCTATTCTTATGGGTCCAAAAATCTTTCTTGAAATTTTCTTTCCATGCTAGCAATCTGCGCGCATTCATCAACCTTAAGAGTACATACCTCACAACCATACGTTAGGATTGGTCGAATAAGGGTCTTGTACATATAGTTCGGGAGCCAGGGGTCCTTTTGACCTCATCATTTCATGCCGACTGATTTTAATACTGAAGGCAGATGCCATCCAATGGATGACGAAACCAACCGTCAGCTGGTCCAGTAGCGGTGGGTACGTGCGTGGGATGCTGCGAAATGTGTCAAAAAAAAATTACTTCCAACTCATTTTATACCGACTGACATTTTTTTCATGTATTGTTGACATTTAGTAGAATAAAAAAAAATAGTCAGCTGCCCCGTAGAGGGGGGAAAATACGTCAGCTGAACGCAATGATACATTCTTGCTTCGGCTGACGGTCTTCCCACCGCTATAAACGCAGCTGACCATCATTATTATATTTTCATATGTGTCCAAAATTATGTACAAAAATTTCAATCGGCATAAAGTAGTTTTACTTTTAAATTTTTTTCACAAGTTCACCTATTCAGCTGATGTGTTCTCCCCCCTCTACCACGCAGCTGACTATTTTTTTTTTATTCTACTAAATGTCAACAATACATGAAAAAAATTTCAGCCAGTATTAAATGAGTTGATAGAAATTTTTTTTCGACACGTTTCGTACCCTCCCACAATCACACCCACCGCGGGTGCGCCAGCTGACGTTCACTTTCGTTATTCATGAAAGCTAAATCACAAGTAAAAAAAAAAATAAATAAATAAATAATTGGCGCGTACACTTCTGTTACGTGTTTGCCCGAGCTCCTCCTCCTATTTGTGGTGTGCGTCTTGATGTTGTTCCTCAAATGGAGGGACCTACAGTTTCAAGCCGACTCCGAACGGCAGATATTTTTATGAGGAGCTTTTTCATGGCAGAAATACACTCGGAGGTTTGCCATTGCCTGCCGAGGGGCGACCGCTATTAGAAAAATGTTTTTATTAATTTTGCTTTCACCGAGATTCGAACCAACGACCTCTCAGTGAATTCCGAAGGGTGATCACGCACCAACCCATTCGGCTACGGCGGCCGCTCACAAGTATAGTCAAGAATTTAACGGTATAAAAACGCAGTCAAAAATCGACCCCTGGCTCCCGGACTAATAGTTAACTTTGTAGCTTCAGACAAAAGTCGGGACTTGAACGAGTTGAGGTGGGCGTAATACGCTTCGTTGGCGGCATTATTTCGATCCCTGACTGCGGAAGTTCAATCACCGCTACGTGCGAACATAACTCCTAGGCACTTAAAATGTTGCACCGTTTCAAAAGTATAGGCTCCCGCATGGAAATCTTGCATCTGTGTAGGCCGCCTCGATTTCAACAGATATTTGGTTTTACCTTTGTTTACAAAAAGGCCAATACCCTTCGCGATTTTGTTAATTTTTAGGAAAATTTCTTTTAAATCATTCCTATTTCTTGAGAGCATAGCGATGACATCTGCGTAAGCGCACATCTGGGTTGTTTTAGTTATCTAGTTATCGCCTTTGCCGACTTTCCTTACGACAAGTGCAGCATCAAGGTATCCCCTTGTTTTACACCTGATTCAATAGAGAACGACTCTGTGAGCTTCCCTTTAATGATCACTTTTGCTTGTGTATTTGGAAGTGTTGCGCTAACGAGCCCTATTAATTTGGCAGGTATTCCAAGAGTAAGCAGTACGTGCTGGATCTTATATCTTTGAAGACTCTCGATGGCTTGTTTGAAATCAACGAACAGGCAAGAGAGCTGGTAACTCTTAAAACACTCAGGATAAAAAATCAATTGTACTTAAAGGTCTGGAAAGTGAAAAGGTAGATAGTCAAGGAGAAAAGGAGAGAGGTAACAGAAGGAAAAAGATGGGATAGAATAGAGAAATAGAGGTAGCCTAGACTTGTGAGAATTTTCTAGATTCTTTGGTAAATTTGAAAATATCCTCCAATTTGAGAGAACGAATATTACGCGTTCCCTTGACAACGAAACCCAAAATTCGCAGCCGTGCTCTAGAGAAAATGCTCAGTGCTAACCGCCTCTCTAAGCAAGATAGGCAAATCGGGTCGTCAATTATTCCAATGTTGGTCATATGCTGACCCCATGAGTTGTGTCCTGCAATAATACCAACCATCAACCAAATCCCTTTTCTTCCAAGTTTTCGAAGAAAGATCGTCAGTTTTCTGTTCGGGCTTGTCACAAAATATTTTGAAGTTCTGCAGCGTTCTAGACTGGACCATCGCTATTTATGTAAATTGCATACGTAATCACTGATCGATTTCATGATTTCTTCAAAACTGATTCCGAGTATTGGATCTCTGGTCCCTGTGGGGTACTGCTGCTCCACAGTTGGCCAATTCATCATAGCCATACAAGTACAAGCTTGTTCTATCTTATAACAGAGCTTCTTAAGGTTCTTCTTACATTCTGGAACAACTTTTGAGGTTTGCTTTGTATTCTCTAGAGCCTTTAGGGCAGTCTGACTATCATTGAAAACTGTAATCTGTTTCCCGCTTCATCTCCTCTCAATTATCCATTCTGCTACTTTCCTGCCATAGCGTAATGACACTTACTACTATCGTTTAAGTACCATCCGGCTCCAGAAACTTTTTCATTCTTGGACCCATCTCCATCGGTAAATAAAATATCCGTCCAAATCTCTTTGAATGCACTCTGAATTATTCCATTGCTCATGCAATTTGACATCGAAGAGCTTACATCGCAAAATGCCAAATGTTAAAAAAAGTTTTTTCTAATAGCGGTCGCCTCTGGGCTTAACAAACGAGTTTATTTCTGTCATGAAAAATCTCCTCATAAAAAACCATTTGCCGTTCGGAGTCGGCTTAGTACTGTAGGTCGCTTCATTGCCGGAGCAACATCAAGGTTAGATTAGGTTAGATTGGAATGGTTGCCCAAGGAATGGGCACACAGATTCGCTCTTTGTGATACTATTATGAAGGAGCTAAGGTGAAAGAGAAAACCGATGGGATGAAAGGAGAGGGCCGAGAGCGGTGGTGGTGGGATGGTTAGGAGGATGGGTTTAAAGTGTGTGGATTATGAACGCAGCACAGTCGCGTTTGTGTCAATCGCTTTGTGCTGCTGATGAAATTCATCAAATTTTTAATGTCAACGCCAGATATATCAGCAGGCGTAGCCAAGAAGTAAGTAAGAGCCAAGATGCTTAGATCTTAACCCCACCAGAGCAGGGCAACTAAGGAGAATGTGCTGAGATGATTCCACCTCATCCTCCATACAACGACGCAAAAAGAACTCGAGGTAATTCCAAGTCTCATAGCATGCACACCTCGCGAATAGTGTCCTGTGAGAACATCCACGAAGTTCAAGAGCTGAGATTTTGTCAACCTCAGAAGCTCGCCCGAGCGACCCCGATCCACAGGTGGCCAGGAAAATTTCGCGATCTTACAAGTTTGTGTAATTGTCCAGCGTTTGCTGAGTTGGCGCGATGCCCATCTTTCCAGGAGCAGACTGCAGGTAGTCAGGGGGATCCCAATTCTCTCCCTTCGCGGGAAATCACCTCACATGTCCCTTGTCTGGCCAGCTCATCCGCCTCACAGTTTCCCCGCAATGTCGCTGTGACCAGGAACCCAGATGAGCCTTGAGGCAAAGAATTCGGACGCAGTCGAAAATGAGGCAAGGCATTCCCTGACCAGTTTCGAATGCACCGACATTGACCCGAGGGCCAATTATTTATTTATTTCTATAAAAAAGGTTGGCAGGCTTCGCGCCGCCCATAAGCATGCAAGTTTTAGGGAGGCATAATTTTGAAAACCCAAGCCAACCCATCCCTATTTAGTATCACAACGTACGTAGGTGCCTTCCCACCAGAATGTGGTGCCCTCCCATCAAATTTCATCGTTGTATTTCCTGCTTGTGCTAAAATAGCTGCGATTGAATAAACAAAAGGGCCAAAGTCAGCTTCTTAAGCCTTCTTGATAATATTATTGAATCGACAGCTTCGCCACTTCTGTGGAATGGTGGAAGTACCTGCATACATATAAATGTATCTATATGAAAACATGTACGAGCATGTAAGTGGTGCATTTATTAAGAACATCACCATCATTCACGTCAAGTAACTGCAAATAAATTAAATATTTAATGACAAAAGAGATGCAAGGCAGAGTAACTGATTTCACTACAATTCAAAGCAAGCAGCGTTAAAGCCTTCTTCCATTACCAGCCCCTTTCATGTACCCATGCATGCATACATTCGGACAACAATAAAAGGGAAGGCAAACTCGCAAGCGCAAAAACTAAGTTTGGACCAACACGTTTTAGCCATTGCACAAGACGTGTAAGATTCGTATTAATGTCACCCATGCCTCTGTGTCTTCTACAATAGTTTTGCACATCGCTCTTCTGCTCTTCCCGCGCTTCAGAGTGGCATTTGTTGCCACGCGCTTGTTGAACAAAATGTCGTACAATGACTTCAACGCGCGTTGTGTTACATTACCGTCGTCGTCGTCGCCATCGTCGACGTTGTCGTTGTTGCTGCTATTGTTGTCGTCGTTGTGATTGCGCTGCTGCGTCGTTGTGACATAGCGCTGCGATGTGCCGCCAACTCGCTGCATTGGCCACCACGAACCGAACTAACAGCGAAGGACATCAAAAATTCATACGACTATAATTGCCTGACAGGAAATCCTAATTTTCCGGTCGCAGCAGCCCAACAACCATCGCTCAAACTTACACCAACCAAAGCAGGAAACCCACACACATCAAGGGCGTAATAGGGGGACAGAAGAGGCCTTAAAGCTTCTGAAGTTCTCAAGTTCCCTCATGGAGCGCCAATGTACAGAAAAGTTTGCATGTTCGTGAACATTATTTGGCGCTTGATTGATTTCGAAGGTAGTTTTTTGTTTCTACATATTATCTCATTTTGATCAAAATGCTTCTGTTACTTTGTAGTATTAAAATTAGAAAAGTA
The DNA here is from genome assembly GCF_027943255.1 of Anastrepha obliqua. NCBI lineage: Eukaryota > Metazoa > Arthropoda > Insecta > Diptera > Tephritidae > Anastrepha > Anastrepha obliqua. The sequence continues at coordinate 22,377,807 of NC_072893.1, read as the reverse complement.
CCGCCAAATGTTTCTGAATATTGGGTAGGGGAATAAGTTCGTAGCGTTTTTACTGAAATCTATTATTCAAACAAAAAACAATAATTATATCAATAAGTTAATCAATTATATATTTCCCGTTGCTGTTTATAACCTCTTCCCGCCTTCTCGACCAATTTGTTGATACCATTCCGCCAAAAATCGCCTGGTCTGGTGTCAGAGAAGTTTTTGAGTCAATTCTTAAGGACCTTTTTGTTATCGAAGGTAACGCCCTTCATATGGTTTGACAGTGAGAGGAAAAGATGGTAATCGGTCAGTGCAAGGTCCGGAGAATACGGCGGATGCTGAAAGACCCACCATTCCAGCTCTTGTAGTGCGGCTTTGACGACTTGTGCAACATGGGACCTGGCGTTGTAGCTAAGGAGTATGGTTTAACCATGTCGATCAAGTCTTTTCAGTCGAACGGCCTCATTTACGCGTTGTAGCTGGACAATGGAGAGCTCTTTGTTGACCGTGGTATTCTTTTCGAGCATCACCCAGTGCACCATGTCCCTCCAGTCCCATCAAACATTTATCATGATCTTCTTTGGACGAAGAACCTGTTTGATTCTCGTCTTTGGCGTATCTCCTGCAATCACCTACTCCTTTCTTTGCTTCTTATTGATGTATAGGCACCATTTCTCCTCTCCCGAGACGACTCGGTACAAAAAGCGCTGTTTATGACCACGTTGTTTTGACTCGCGATGGCCGGCGAGATGCTGTGAAGCAATTTGAAGGCGAATTTCTTTATTTTTTTCGTTGAGTTCGTGAGACACCCAGTCTCACAATTTTTCGGTAAATCCCATTGAATGTAGGTGATTGAGAATCGTTTTATGATCGCAGTTAATTTTGTCCTCCAATTCACAACTGGTTTGGCCACTCTTCTTCTTCGAAAGTGAAAGTGATTTGAGAGGTTCTTCATCGAATTCAGAAGGTCTTACACTGCGGACGTGTCATCGACGTCAAAGTCGCCATTCTTGAACTTTGCAAACCATTTCCGTGCTGTTGACTTGACTATGACACTTTCTTCATACACGTCGCAAGTGTCCCGGGGCTTAACGAAAATCAGGAATCTTCTGAATTTTTAAAAGTACTCACTGATTTTAGGAGAGATAAGGACAAGTTCCCCACGCGGCATCACAATGGACTAGGAGCCTGAGTGTGTCCCACAAGGTCTTTGGCCGAGCTCCTCCTCCTATTTGTGGTGTGCGTCTTGATGTTGTTCCACATATGGAGGGACCTACAATTTCAAGCCGACTCCGAACGGCAGATATTTTTTTTTTATGTGGAGCTTTTTCATGGCAGAAATACACTCGGAGACTTGCCATTGCCTGCCGAGGGGCGACCGCTACTGGAAAAAACGTTTTCGTTATTTTGGTGTTTCACCGAAATTTGAATCTACGTTCTTTCTGATTTCCGAATGGTAGTCACGCACCAACCCATTCAGCTACGGCGGTCGCCTTCAATTTAACCTATCCTAATTTCGACTGCCACGTCTTCAGGTACTCGGCAGCAGCGTTTTGCCCGCTCATTTGACACATATTGACGCACTAGCGCAATCAGTCGCTGTTCAGGCGGTAATATGAACGAAAGCTGCTTCGATTATTTTCGTATATCACCAACATAATTTCAGCTTTATCGTAAACGAACCGCTGTTAGATCCCCTGTTACCATTCTAAATACTCTCCACGGTGAAGGCTAAAATTGCCTAAAAATTGTCAAGTTTCGGTTTTCAAGCCATCTTAAGGGGTTAGGGGTAGTCAGATGCCCGAAAAAATGATCATTTTCACGAATTTTTTTTTGCTACTTAATTAATTTATTTAACAAAAATAAAAACATAGCATAAAAACATCATGTTTTAACTTGACTTCACCAAAATTTCAAAAAAAAAAATTAATAATTGCAAAAGTTATCGCTGTTTGTGTGAAGCCCGTTTCTCCAGAAGTCCCTTGCGGTGAACATCACAAGTCCTTGCAGATTCATCTAAAACCAATCGGACAAGAATAATTAGTTTTATTAATAGATAATCTTGTGCCTGATCGAAGCTTTTTTTTTTCAAAATGAACAAAATGGCGGCCTCAGAAAATTTTTTCCAGATTTTAGAAAAAAAAACCAACAGTTAATTGTTAAAAAAAATCGAAATTTTTGAAAAAAAAAAATCCTTCGATCAGGCACAAGTTTTTTATGTTTTTCAAAAGCTGTATAAATTTTATTGAAATCTACGTAGCGGTTTTTAAGTTACAGTGTTCACCAGTTTGAAAAACATTTTGAGAAAAACGCATTTAAAGTTTTGCTATCGGCTCCGGAGCGGCCGAGCGCCCTTTGTTAATTGTTGAATAACTTGAAAAGTATTTGTCGGATTCACTTCAAATTTTTACACAATATTTTTAAAACATTATACTTTAAGAAAATGCAAAAAAAAATCGATTTTTTGAAAATTCTGACTACCCCTAACCCCTTAAGGTCTTTCTAGTCTTTATTATCCTTCTTCTAGTCTATTATCCCTATCTAGAAGCGTTTCTCGAAAAAATATGAGTGAAGTAATTGTTATCAGGGCCATAAAGAAAATGAATTACACAGATCCGCATGGTTTTTTTTTATGAGACTGAAATTGAAATTGAAATTTGAATATGTCGAGCACCAAGAGATTTGGTGGCTCCTTAACCACCCAGGTTAAAAAGCCTATTGTATTTAGAGCTCTGGAAAGAGGGTGGATAGTCAAGGAGAAACTGGTTTTCATTGTGTTTTTAAGCGGTGCACACCGCTTGGTGGTTAAAAGGTGCTCATTACGATAAGGCTTCAAGAAAAAAGGGGGTAGAAGCCCATAAAAATGGGTTTCTGAGTGATTTCCCTCGACTTTTCTCAAAAACCTAACGCGCTGAAAACTTCGACTCATACCCAAATTAACATTTGAACCTTACACTATAACTATGACTTTTGGCGAAGCTGTCAAGGTATGGAAGAAGAGGAAGTGTGTTCATTCATTGCTCTATACAGAAAAATGCTCTTCACGCTCAGATTCGCTTTTTTTGACAGGTTGAAGAGATCTCTTAAGTAGGGTTTCCAAATTAACAAAATTCATTAAATCCACAGGTTGGTTCAGAGAACACTCAGGAGGTCAATGGTATCACAATAGGACTACTCAGGCCTAAGTTTAACGGGTGACAGCTACTCCATCGAATCTGCAAAATATAATAATCATACTTGGAAGGTAAAACAAAAAATTAAAAACAACTTTGAATAAAATGGAGTTAGTCCATTAAGGTTAAGAGGTTACTGTACAAAGAGGTTTTGAAGCATCCAATCGATTTTATGCTTAGTCTTACCATGAATTCTGTGACAAATTTTGTCGCGATGTCGACTTAAGCACCTTTCCTCCTTTCTAAGTCATAGAAATACAAATTTTATCCATCCGACCCATTCGGATTGAACTTCGTTTCGTCACTAAATACTACCTTTTCCCATTCACCGGAATTGTTATTTGGCGTTGTTTGAGAAATTTATTCAAAAATGTTTTTTTTTGTACGTTTTTATGCTTCAAATGTGGGGTTTTTAGAATAGCCCTTCGAACGGTGGATTTGCTGGCTGCAGTATCTGCCATTTCTTTAATTTTTGCTGCTGGCAGGACGGAGTTTGATGCAATCCTAAGGATTTTGCTGGTTTTCGTCAGTGTTAAAGCCATTGCAGTTTTGCTTTTGTAGTTTTTACCATAGGAGGCACCATCTTTCACGTAAAGATCCAGAACATTTGAACTTCGTCCTAACTTTTTGGCAATTTGGCAATTTGAAAGCCCTTCTGAGGTCAAGGTACCGATTTGCTCTTTTTCGCGATTTGTTAAACCTTTCTGCTATCCCATTTCACTAGAATTAAGAAGCTTTCAACCAAACAAAATTAATAATGGACTATGTTTAAGTTCGTGCGGTTTTTTTCGAAATTTGAAACTTTATTGACGTAAAATGGTTACAAATTTAATATTCAAAGTATTGTCCATCGCTTACTACTACTTTTTCCCATCTTTCTGGCAATTCACGGATTCCCTTTGTGAAAAATTCGGTCGGTTTTGCCGCAATCCACGAATCGATCCATTTTTTGACTTCATCGTAATTACGGAAGTGCTGGTCAGCCAGGCCATGTTGCATCGATCGGAAGAGATAGTAATCGGATGGCGCAAGGTCTGGACTATACAGCGGGTGGGGTAGGACATCCCATTTGAGCGTTTCTAAGTATGTTTTGACCACTTGTGCAACATGTGGCCGAGCATTGTCATGTTGCAAAATAACTTTGTCGTGTCTATCGGCGTATTGCGGCCGTTTTTCTCGCAGTGCTCGGCTCAAACGCATCAATTGTCGTCGGTAGACATCCCCCGTAATCGTTTCATTCGGTTTCAGTAGCTCATAATACACAACACCCAGCTGGTCCCACCAGATACACAGCATAACCTTCAGGCCATGAATATTCTGCGCCGACGTCGATGTTGAAGCATGGCCAGGGTATCCATACGTTGCCCGACGTTTTGGATTGTCGTAATGGACCCACTTTTCATCGCCAGTCACAATTCGATGCAAAAAACCCTTTCTTTTGTGCCGTTGAAGCAGTTGTTCGCATGCCATAAAACGGCGTTCAACGTCTCTTGGCTTCAATTCATACGGCACCCAATGGCCTACCTTTCGGATCATTCCCATGGCTTTTAAACGTTTGGAAATGGTTGATTGATCAACTCCCAAAGTTTTTGCAACCTCTTCTTGCGTTTGAGCCGGATCTTGATCGAGCAATTCCTCCAATTCGGTATCCATGAACTTTGGCGGCGCACCCTCGCGTTCTTCGTCTTCCAAGCCAAAATCACCACTTTTAAAGCGTGCAAACCACTTCTGGCACGTTCACTCAGCTAGAGCATGCTCACCATAAACTTCCACCAAGATACGATGACTTTCGGCTGCTTTTTTCTTCATATTAAAATAATGAAGAAGAATTCCCCGCAAAAACACATTATTTGGCACGAAACTCGACATTTTCAAGTGTGGTAAAAATATTGTTGTTTACGCTTCAAATAAAAAACTTATACTGACGTTTGTGCCTTACGACAGTAGCTCTCCAATGAATGTTTGGAAATGTGGATCGATGGAATAATAATCAAGTTACGCCATCTGTTGTAAAACCGCACGAACTTATCGATAGACCATTACTTAAAAAACAACCCAAACTGATCGCCTCTATTCAAGTGAACCACTAAATCAAGTACAATATTACCGCTGCTGAAGTTTTACTGCTCCGAAATACCGTTAGATGGAATAAAATTTTGATGCAGGTTTATATTCGAGCAAAGTACAGCCTTCAGTTGATTTATCAGAAAACTTTGGATTACTGGGTAAAATACGGGTTGCTTTAGAAACCATTTTTTCCACAAAAGTTATTGCTTCTAATCAAGTGAATCGGACTGCATATTACAGAAAATAATAATTTTTACATGGCTCCGCGTGATAGCTTCGCCAGAATGAGTCCGTTATGTCCGTTGCGGCAAAGCGTTGGACTGACATAGCCGACAAAACGCCGAGGGATGCTATAATGAAAAAAGCCATTTGCCGCTCGTAGGTGGCAAAAAAATGTAGGTTTCTCCATTAGTGGGGAAAGCATCAAGGCGCACGTCCCAAATAGGAGGACGAGCTCAGCCAAACACACAATAAAGTGTGTAAAAACCGTTTTTTTTCAATGACTTGTTTACTAAGATATGGCTGAGATTGGTTGCAGAAATGACAAGAGTCCGTAGACCAAATCTCGATAATGTGCAGGTGATTTCGCAGTCTGCAGTGGCCTGTGAGAATGCCCTTGAGCATTTTCAGGCGGAAATGGAACAGCGGTCGATCAAAAAGCTTGTTAAGATTTAACAGAGAAGCTATAAGAAAAATGATAGAGGTATTAACTGGACTCCCGTACTTTGATTCCTGTAGAAGCTGTCTTAATACAGAAGAAGAGGTTTGAAAAGGAAACTCTAGGGTAAAGATAAGCTCAAGTGGTATTACAATGGGCCTACTAAAGGTCTACCACCCTACCTACCTACCTCCCTTCTCGGTTTATCCTTGAGAAGGGTTATGAGCTTTTGAACCTCTTTTGGTTGTACGCTTTTAGTAAGGTGCCGTCTGACTGTCGCTCAGAATGGCGATTCGTTCATTCCGGAAATTTTTGTCTGCACATAGACAGATGTCACACATCTACGCTCCGAAGATGCTTGGAAACTACCCATCGGCATAGAACGCTTGGTTCTGGGCTCATATATTCCGGCGTCTTTGCCTTCTGGCCTCTTGGAGTCATCTGTGTACCAGTGTAGGGTACACTCTTGGAGTTTCTTTTCAAACAGGTGATCTACTGCAGTTTAACTTGTCGTCCAGTTCAATTCTAAACTTCTTTTCGAATTTGATCACCTTAATTATATCACATCTGGGTAGCTGGGTAAGTGGGAACTGCAGCCTTTATGTTAGTAGTCTGTAAGAATTTGTTATTCATCATCTTCTTGAATTCTTCTTCTTAGCATCACAGCCCTTAGTGAACCATTGTTTCATGCCCAACCTTGCTGCCTGTCTCTTTCTAAGGCTACCTCCTTCCACCACCACCCGTTTCGCTTTTCAAGTTCAACTTCCACGTCTTCGAGCCATCTTTTTCTGGGCGTCGTGTGCTTTTTGGAACTTGTAAGCCTTGACCTTGAGCTCATTTTTCAATATGCGTCGAATGCTGTCTTGCGATATTTTCAGTTCTTAGGCGATTTTTCTTCCACTTCGGCGTGGATTTCGTTCTAGTTGAGTCTTCGCTTTCCGAACCATTTCTGGCGTTGTTGCGGTTTTTTTTGGTCCACCTCCATAGCGTTTTGCAATGCTACCAGTATCATTGTAACGTTTTATAGTGCGATACACAAACATTTTATTCGCTTTGAGGTGACTGAGCTCACGAACAATGACTGGTTGTGATTTTCCAGCCAAGTATAACGCAATCACACTATTATGTTTGAATTCCATCACAGAAAAAACATTCAACAAAACTGAGACGCAAATGCTTTTGAAGGCTTATAAACAATACGAGTATATTGAACTGTAATTAGAACAATTTTGACGTTGATGTCATGAGCTGTTTTACAGATACAAGCAGTGTGAAGTTGGTAACACTTCATATCGTTCACCCTGTATTTAAAATTTCTGAGCCAAAAAAATATTAAAATTAAAAGATGATTTTTATTTTTGAAATGGTCATGTTTTTCATAAAAAATGTATGCACAGAGCGATTAAATTTTGTTTAATCTACAACCAGCTTATTAAGCTAGTGAATATCATCGCTTTATGGCGCTTCTTTAGTAAAAATGAAACAAAATATAAAATTAAAGTATTAATTTAATGTTGATCTGTTTTTTTTTTACTTTATCATATTTTCCATAAAAAACATGTTATTCTTAATGTAATTAAGTTTCGATTCATTTACACGAGCTTCATGTAAAATGGCTCATTTCAAATGGCTAACAAAAAAACTAAAATGTAAGGATGAATTTTTTTAAAGATAAACATTGAAATAGGAAAATTTTGCATTTATTTGATAGACAAGTTTTACTCACAAAATAATAAAATTTTAATATTTTTGATTATAAAAAATTACAATCCTTTTTCATTATACAAAATTCTAATGCTTTTTTATTATAAAAAAATATGAATGGTTTTTTATTATTTTAAATACGTTAATAATTCTGAATAGCATAACTGCAAAAAACTTAGAACTTTTTTTCGTTTCGATAATTTCAAACAAACGTCAATTAGCCTCATTTATTCAATTTAATTTACAACATATTTACAGCCATGGTCATATAAATAGCACATTTAGACTTTGAAAGCAAAGAGTTGAATATGTTTTTAAATTATTATATTTTATTGGGGAAAAAACAACATAAAAAATAAAAAACTGTAACGTTGTATTTCTTTTATTATTTAAAACTTATAACGTTGCGTTTCTCTTTTCGTAAAATATATCTCTGGTATTTTTAATTGTAATAAAAACTCCGGAAAACAAAACCGTTTAGTAAGCTAAGTTGCACGAGCAAGAGCAATACCTGTTTTGCAGCGGCCAGCCAACGCTGTCCACACTACAAAGGTAGTTATTGGCAAGCACCTAAGCTCTGCTCACCGCCGATTACCAAACGGAATGTGTGTCCTTTCCAAAAGCGCGCAGGCTTTTTATAGGCAAAATCAATCCTATTAGAAAATTCAAATTTAGAGTTTGAAAAAAGACATCTAGACATCATCTGGTCATTACAATTTTAGGGCATTGCCATATAAGAAAACTTTAAATTAAATCTTAACAATTTGAAGGTATTGCCATATAGAAATAAATACATTAATAAATTAAAAAATATAAGTATGCTACAAAACTTATTTACTTCTACTTTAAAACAAAAAAATGCTCAAATATAATTTCAGTTCTGATTTAATTTACGAGAACGTTGATAATTCACGAAACCTCCTGGACACATAAGTAGCACATCCTAAAAAATTCTAAAGCAAAAATAGTAAACAAATCAGATAGTTAAGTAATAATATTGTGTTACCAGATTTGTATTTTGTACTATATTATATCCATCGTTTCAGATTGCTTCCTCAAGCCGTCGCGTCATGCTTTCTACAAGCTTGTGGCATCTTTCCTTTGGAATCGCGTACCAAACCTCCTCAACTGCGACCCACAAGTCATCAAAATTTTAAAAACTTTTGTTAGCGATTTTGACCTTAACGTCATTCCACAAATTTTCTATTGGATTGAGATCAGCGCTCTGCGCCGGCCAATTCAGAACATTATTTTTTCTCTTCTGAACCATTGCTTCACTGTCTTTGCGGTATGCTTTGGATCATTATATATATATATGTATATATAATTGGCGCGTACACCCTTTTTGGGTGTTTGGCCGAACTCCTCCTCCTATTTGTGGTGTGCGTCTTGATGTTGTTCCACAAATGGAGGGACATACAGTTTCAAGCCGACTCCGAATGGCAGATATTTTTATGAGGAGCTTTTTCATGGCAGAAATACACTCGGAGGTTTGCCATTGGCTGCCGAGGGGCGACCGTTATTAGAAAAATGTTTTCTTAATTTTGGTTTCACCGAGATTCGAACCAACGTTCTATCTGTGAATTCCGAATGGTAATCACGCACCAACCCATTCGGCTACGGCGGCCGCCATGCTTTGGATCATTGCCCTGCATAAATGTTCAATTTAATGGCATAAACGCAAACAGGAATGGCCCCATTTTATTCTGGAGTATATCCAGATACTGAAATCTATCCATTTTACCAACCAGGCGAACAATCGGCCCAACATCACGCCAGGAAAAAGCGTCCATGACGCTTCCGCTGCCATGTTTAATGGGTTTTTTTTGTGAAACTAGGATTTAGAGCTTGATTTTTTGGACGACGTACAACAGTTTTCCCATCTGGTGCCATCCTATTTATTTTGGTTTCGTCGGTCCAAAGTACGTTTTTCCAAAACTGAATAGATTCGACTTTGTGGGCTTTTGCAAAGGCAAGTCGGTGTTTGATATGTCTTTTTGAGAGGAGTGGTTTTTTTCTGCTTATGCGGCCAAACAGCTGGGCTTCGTTAAGTCGCCTTCCTACAAGCTTTCTGTGCCCCTGTAGACCAGATTCTTGGTTTATTTCAAGCATTATTTGCCGTGCCGACTTAAAAGAATCTGCTTTGCTCTTGCGTATTATAGCTCTATCCACTTTAACATCAGTTTTTTGCGGCTTTGGTTTTCTTTGCGTTTTTTTTTGCTTAGATAGGATGAATCTTTCTTAACTAAATTAAGATCATTATAAACCATTTTCCGAGAGCACATCATCATTTTAGCTATTTCTTTATAGTTTTTCCGGTATATAAGAGATCTTTTCTCCGGCCTGCAATGTTTTCCACGTCCCATTTTTAGTAATTACTTTAAAATTTTATTTAAGAAACAAAAAATTATACTAAAAGTCGCTGAAACAATGTAAAAATTTTACTCTCCGCTGCACAAGTTGAAATGTGCTATTTTTGTGTCCACTTCAAAACAGCAATAAGCATAAATAAAATAGAACGCACAAAATTTCATCGAAAAAAAACGGTAAATTCCTCGCATAAATGTTATTTAAATGTAAACAAATTTATTTGATCAAAGCAGAGTTCGTACTAAAAACTTAACTTACTGCCCATGGCTGTATGTATGCGTACATCTGTATGTGTATGCAGATAACTGCCTAAAACATATACGCCAATTATTAACTAAATCTCTACCGCTCAGCGAGTACTTACATATGTGTGCATACATGTGTGTATGTATGTATGCATGTAGCAAGCATTGATAAATATCCTTCTCAAATGAATCCCCTTTTCGCTCCCCTAACACACACACACACATTCTCATCCTGAATTTTTTTTCTTTCTTTCTTTTTCGCAGAGTCCCAAATTCGCGCCACCCATAGAATTTGTCGATGAGGCTGCTCTGAGTCCTCCTGATGGTTACAAGGACAATGGCTTAAAGAATACCCTCGGCGGCGCGCTAAGCGGTCACATCTTCGGCGCCCAACACATCCAACAGCTGCAGGTCATACAGAGGTTGCAGCAGCAGCGGGCCGCTATGCTGGCTGCACGCAATAATAATCAAATTCCGCCGCCGCCGCCACCAGTGGGAAGTGCAGCACTTAGCCAGCACCAACAGCAGCAGCATCAGCAACACCAACAACAACAGCAGCAGCAACAGCAGCAAGTAGCGCATCAGGCGCAACAACACCACCAACAATTACAGCAGCAGCAGCAGCAGCAGCAACAACAACAGCAGCATTCACCCGACGATGACTCGTTAGGCGTTTGCACTGAGTGCGCCGAATGCGCCGAGTGTGCGGCCAAGCAACTCCAGGATACAGGTAAATACCATCTAACCACTTTGTGCTCGTATTTGCTTATCGTTTTTCGCATTTGCCTTTGTTGCTGTTGTTGTGGGCGCACAAACACCTGTAAATTGAAACGTGTCTCTGTCGTCGAAAATCGCCGGATGTTATGCACACGAGCACCAGGGCACCAGTTGAGTGCTGGGCAAAGAGCGTGGGGGGAGGGTTTGGGGTCGTGTAATGGAAGTAGGTATGCGGTTAAATTAGAAACCTACAGTGACAATGCAATTAGTCTGACTACTCGCAGCCGACTCTGTTGGCAATTTACGTTGCAGTGCTGGTGGGCTATGCGGCGCTCGGCTGTGTCAGCGGGGTTGAGATCAGCAGCATAGAGTCGCAGCGAATGGTTTGTGATTAGTCTGCGTTAACTGCGTCTGTTGATTCGCCCACACCTGCAGTTGTGCGCACGGGCGGCTGCACTTCCTACGACTGCGAAATGCAGACCGCCTGCTGTCAACCGTCGACTGGCGGAGGTGAATGCACCAGTTGGTTGGTATTTTAATTAATCGAAAATTATGTGGTTTGTTGATTTTTTTTGTTTTCACTCATAAAGAAGCGCAGTGCCGGTAGTAAATGAATGTGTGATTCGACTAGAATGGCATTCCGTTATGGGGAGAATAATTTATTTTGATTATTATTTTTTGTTTTTGTGACGTGATTGCAGGTCAACTGCATACAGTTTGAATATTTTAATTGAGATTTTATTTTGCCCGTTGGTTGCGTGCTGTGATAACCGAATTTGTCTGCTCCTTTCGCACTTGATTGAATGTTTCGCAGCGGAAATTTCACCTAAGCAAAATAATAGAAAATTAAACAATCATCAGCAACGACGCACTGTGTAGATTAACGAACGAGGAACCCATTCTTAGGCAAATCAAACGTAGAGAGTGGCGTTGGATAGATCGCACACTGAGAAAACCACCAGGCAACATCACGAGGATGGCACTGGACTGGAACACGCAAGGGTGCAGATGTCGCGGTCGACCAAAAACACTTGAAGAGGGTCTATGCTGCGCGAATTAGCAGATGCCGACATAGGACGGTGCAAAAACAACAGCACAGAACCGTGTAAGACGGAAGAGTCTTGTCGAGGCCCTATGCTCCCGAGAGGAGTACACAAGGAAAAAAAAAATTAAGCAAAACATTGCCAATATCTGTAAATAGTCACATAAGACGCATGCGCTTGGTAAAAATTTGAGAAACTATTGATTGATATCACAGCCGGACCGTTTATATCCATTCAGACGAGAAGACCCAGCCAACGAAACCTTTGGATCTTTATTCCCTGCACTATGTTTATGTCGTCGTAAAGCCCATACAGCTCATCGTTCCATTGTCTGCGATACTGGTCGTCACCAACGTGCAAAGGTCCAAAAATCGTTCACAGAATCTTTCTCTCAAACACTCCAAGTGACGCCTCATCGGTCCTGTGTTAGGATGGGCATAATGAGAGCCTTATAGAATCTTAGTTTTGTTCGTCGAGAGAGGACTTTACTACTCAGTTACCTTCTTAGTCCAAAGTAGCACTTGTTTGCAAGAGAGATTATTCGTTGGATTTGAAGGCTGACATTATTGACGGTATTAAGGTTGGTTCTTAGATAAACGAAGTTTCTTACAACCTGGAAATCATAACTGTCAACAGTGACGTGGGTGCCGACATACGAATTCGCCAACTGTTTTCTTGATGATAGGAGGTACTTTGATTTGTCCTCGTTCACCACCAGTCACATTCGCTTTGCTTTTTTATCCAGTTTGGAGAAGGCAGAACTAACAGCGCGGTTGTTAAGGGCGATGATGTCAATATCATCGGCATACGCCAACACTTGTATGATTTTATAAAAAACTGTGCCTGAGCGATTAAGTTCTGCGGCTCGTACGATCCTCTCCAACATCAGGTTAAAGAAGTCACACGACAGCCAGTCCCCCTGTCGGAAAGCTCGTTTGGTATCAAACGGCTCGGAGAGGTCCTTCCCAATTCTGATGGCGCTGCTGGTTTTGAACAACGTCAACTTGCATAGCCGTATTAATTTTTCGGGGTACCAAATTCAGACATCGCGGCATATAGGCAACTCCTTTTCGTACTGTCGAATGCAGCTTTGAAGTCCACACAAAGATGGTGTGTATCGATTCTCGCTTCATGGGTGTTTTCCAAGACTTAGTGTATTGTGAATACCTGGTCGATATTGGACTTTCCAGGTCTAAAACCACACTGATAAGGTCCAATCAGTTGGTGCGCGGTGGGCTTCAGCCTTTCACACAATACGCTAGCTAGAACCTTATAGGTGATATTTAGAAAACTAATTCCGCGGTAATTGGCACAGATTGCAGTATCATCCTTCTTGTGGATTCGGCAGAGCAAACTTAAATTCCTATTGGCAGGCTTGCTTTCATCCGACCACATTTTGCACAGGAGCTGATGCATGCACCAGATCGCCGTCTTTGTTCTTACAAGAAAACTCAAATTTACAGGTACTAATTTCCTTAAGTTGGCGCGTAGGGTATCTAATTGCAGTATTTTTATTTCGAAATGAATTTTGTGCGTTGCCTATTGAATGCGATGCTTCTCCTCTTTTATTGTCAGCATTCTCTCTGCACTAGCACCAGTTCCATTTCAAACATCTTTCGACATCTTCAGACATGGTTTTTAAAATTGCTGGAGTAACGCTAGCTTCTCTTCATTCCCACTTCTTTTCCTTGGTGTTCTGCTTGGTGGAGTTTTGGTGCTAACAGCAGTGTATGCTGACGTCGATGGGCCTGATAAGCAGCTATGACAAGAGTTTGCCTTCTCGTTACGGGAATCACTGCTTCTGATGGCATTTGCATAGTTTTCTGTTTGCATAATTGACGATCTTCCAAATGTTGGTGCATTTCTAGTTCCCTCTCAGCCTCTCATTCTATCGCAAACCTCAAGTACAGCTCCCTCGATTGTCATCTATTCACTGGCAGCAATTACTCTTTCGCTAAAGGGTCCTCCACCTGTCCGCTGTTTGGGTACCTTGTTGAAGGAAAGCTTTTTTATCGTCCGATATTTCTGAACAGCAAAACCCATAAAACCAAGAATAACTTTTCACTTTCTAAAATATTGTATCCCATTTATATGCACACCTTCCTCGACATTTTGGCGTCTTTTACTGGGGGCCCAATAGCATTTAATTTTGTTGTTAGCTCCTTCCAAAGTCTATTTATCGCACCTCTGCGGTATTCGGCAGTTTATTTTTTGCCAAGCAAGCTATACTTATTATATATACTCTGGCATGACATCTTTTTGGGTGGGGTTGAGTTTATTAAAATTCGTCCTACAATAAATTTATTGCAAAAACCGTATTTAATTATATATTTTTACAATTTACTTACATCTTTGGTTAAATTCGATCATTTACGGGCAGCTGTCGGTGTTCGAATGACAGTTTGATCAAGCGATTATGTTCAGCACTCGTTCACATATGCAATAATACGAAATGTGCTTGTTTCAGTGACGAGCGGTACGTGCACTGGTGTGATCTAAACATGCCCCTGGTTTTTTGCTTGCTTACATTCCGATTTAAATTTTGACATTCAAAGCACAAATTGGCAATAACAAAATGCCTGTAAATACTGTTTTTGCTCCAGTGACTTCACTTTGTACGGATTAGCTTTGTGCGAGGAGCAGCTGAAAACAGTTTATTTGTATTGATGAAATTATCTGCAGGCAATAAAAAAAAGTTATTGAAAGCGTCAGTAGTTCAAGATTCAGTAGTAGTATTTATTTCAGGCAAAATTATGATGGATGATTTTTTGGCACTCCTTGAATACACAAACGCACACAGGCTTAACATCAGTTTGACTCAGGCTGCATATTTTTGGGTGTACAAGGAGAGCTGCCTTTGGCGGTGCAAATTTAGCAATGGGAAATTTTCGCTTAACAGCCATTGACTTATATTACTTACGTGCCTAACTGCATATATATCTACTACATATATTGCATTTATGTGTGTGTGCTCACATCCAACGCCATGCTGGTTATCTCGATTTGACCTTGCGCGTTTCTATAGGAAACCAATAAAGCAAAAAAAAAAAAGAATTAATAAGTGAAAAATAAATAGAAAAAAAGAAAAAAAACCGAAAACCCACACAAATTTTGGTGCAGTTAATTTTAGTTGATTGACATGAATGGATTTGCGCAGCGTCATTGTTACGCTTTGATTATTAAATACACAAATCGATGATTGCTAATTGATTGATTTATGATTTGCGCATAGCAGTAAAGTCTAACAAAAGGCATGGGATTTGCAGGAGTACGGAGGACAACTGTAGAGTCGCCAATACATTTTCTTACTAGAAATCGGAGCTGCCTCATAAAGAGACTAGTTCTACACTAACCACTCAGGGAGTGGTCCTAAACTAATTCAAAATCTATATTGAGCGTCACTGTTTTCTTCTCAGGCGCGCCACCATTGCACAGAGGTTAATGTGAAAGTGGAATTTCGTAACAATTGCTCACAGCCAATAATAGATACAAAGTCTGTCACAAGAGCTCCCGAACTGCCGTCGTACCTCAGCAACCAGTAGCACCAGCTGTAGGCCTTTTGATCCTACAATCCATCAACCATTTGGTTCAATAGAAGCTAAGTTATCGCGTCTCACGTGGCAGGACTTTTCAATTATTGCATTTTGGTCTGGCGACTACTATTTGCTGGACAAATGTCGAGAAGTAACCAAATTGATGTGAAACTTGGTGCGTGGAGGGATTTGAGGACGCTGATTTCGAATCTGATATCTGATTTTTGGAATTCGAAATGACAGATCTTATAAGGGTACCAAATTTTGTAGTCCTTACCCGTTTACCTCAAATTTATGTGCAGGAGGGATTTTCATTGGATCCATTTTTAAGCACTTTTCTTACCTTATGGGCGTTCGTAATATTTTAACAAACTTTTCTCAAAGTAACAGCCAAAACTTATGTGCCTTCGTTTTTGGGTGAATAGAGAAGTCTTCCTCAAGTTCTTCCTTGTCTTCTTTCGATTTTCCTTGTCCGATTTTCGACTATAAGCAAGAGGTTTGCTGCCCATTTGCGAATTTCTCGGTAAATTTTAACTTTGCTTTTTATTGAGGCCATTCCGCACTTTGCAAAATATTCGCTTTGTCGAATTCGCTGTCCTACAGCTGCGATCGAGGTGATACTCGAGCTGACGCCGCTTCACATACTTATTGAGCAATCAGCCGAGCGCACCCTGTTTAATATGACTAGGAAAGTTTTCGGTAAAGGAAAAATCTTCTGAACCAAGAGCGGGAAATCGTTGAGAACGCAGCTCCCACTTGCTCAGCTGTCCAGGGATAATATCACTACGGTTATAAATTTGAGAAGAAGTTGAGGATCGAACTGGATTATAAAGTGAGCTGGAGTTTGGCTACACTCGAAAGGCAACTCTAAGATTTTACAATGCACTGGTATACAAATGGATAAAAGGCATCTGAAGGCATAGATGCTGGACTATATAGTCCAAAAACTAAGCGGTTTGTACCTATAAGTACTTTTACCCAACATCATCGAAGCTACCAACTTAGATAGCAACCTTCGGAATGAGCAAATTGCCATTCTAAGCGACAGTTAGGGAGCTCTTAAATCATTGCCGTCCTTTGAGGTTAAGCCCTCAATTCGTTTCTCGATGTCTCGACATAAACACAAAGGACGAAAAAGATTTAAAGCCGCTTAACTTTCGCTCAGTCGTTGAGTACATCGAGAAACGAATTTTACTACGAATGCACAATCGCATTCGTCTCATATGGGTCGCTGGACGTAGGGATATACTTGGGAGCAAAGTAGCGGATGCATTGGCTAGATAACCAGCGGTCTCATTATTAATAACCCGAGTCCTGCCTTACCATGGAACAACACACCATTAAGGAGGAGTTTAGAAGCGAAAAGCTAAGGCTACTACACGTAAGCTGACCCCAAACTAAGCCAGGCAATGTCCTTACTGGGAGGTATAATCAAAAGAGATTCAGGTAACTCTTGGATAGGGCTCCAATGACAAACTGATAATACTCATGGGTGTTATCACAGGTCACTGCAAACTCTGCAAACACTGCAAACTCTGGAAACTTCAACGCACCTTCTTCTCGAATGAAGAAGGATTAGATATCTCGGCCGGATGCGGTTGAAAGAGAGGCTAATATACTCCGCCCAAACTAGCTCCAACTTAGGCTTATTGAGGGAGCTGGGTTTGAAAAAAGAAAATGAATAAAAATATCGAAATTTTTACTGAAAGTTCATAATTTTTTTACGAAAAAGCAGCAGCTGCTAAAGTCCGATGAATTGCATTTTAAAAATTCCACAGATATTTACTGTCCCAATACAATAGACGCAGAACGCAGATAGTCCTGGGGCCTCCATGTTATCAAATTTTCAAACTTGTAGCAGAAAAGCTGGGTTTACCATTCAATCCCCATTGCGGAAGCTGTGGAGACCTCTCAGAGAGGGAGACTGTTGAGCATTTTCTCTGTAAATGTCCGGGTTTGGCAGCTAGGTGATTATGGTGACTGGATGCTGTTTTCTTCGACAGCCTAGGGCGGACTATTGCCCATCAATCTTCTCCATTATATCAACAACTCTAACTGGCTGCAGATATGTTGGAGGTTGGAGGTCTCATAATGGCATCAAAACGGCGCTTTAGTGCTAGTTGGGAAGTGCCAGAGAGACACTTCAACCATTTCACCTACCTACTCTTCCGAAATGGACCAGTCCTGCACTAATTCTCATTTATGTAGTTCGATTTACTGCAGGGAGAGCAAACATAAATACATTTGCAAAAGTTTGCTTGTAGTCGGTAAGGGTGAGGCACATGCTACGACGTTACGCTTCATTGCATTTCGACCTTTACGAATCGTCAGCGAAGTACAGTGCGTTTCAAAAGAGTGTGCACATATTATCTCTATTTGTCTACATAAGAAGGAACATCAATTTTTTTTCGCTTATTAAACATGCTCTATTTAAGAAAAAAAAAACAAAAGTGCATGTAGTGTAGTACACATAACAAAAGTGAAATTTTCAAGGCAGACAAAGAAAGAGGGAGGGACCCGAGAGAGAATGAGGGAGAGAGAGAAAGAATATATACCTAAATAAATTCACAATATTTGCAGAGAATACAAATAGAAAAAATTTACAAAAACGGAGAAGGGTCGACCGGTGTAGGTAAACGCCGGATACAAACCGTGGCAACAACGCGCACTACTCCGAGCGTTTATCACCCGCACAAACGCAGCGATTCCAGGACCGCAGCAACGGCACAAATTACCGCAAGGCAATACCAATAAATCCGATGCAGGAATGGATAGCACTTTATAGTACGCACAAGCATTAGCCAAGAAACGGAAATAATTGCCAAAAAGTAGGCACCAAAAAAAAACGCCAAAAAATTGGGACCAAAAAACGCCAGAAACAGTAGGCACCAAGGAAATATAACGCCAAAAAGTAGGCACCAAAAATATATTTCCTACAAGTTTGCACCAACAAACAAGCGCCAAAAAGTAGGCAGTGTTATTTCTCAGGAAAAATAGCGTAAAGTGTATCTAAGATATATATAAGGTATAGCTCTCTGTCTCCTTTTTCGCTACGTTATATCTTTTTTCTCTCTCGCGGAACGAAAATGCCCAAAACGTTGCATGGCCTTGAAATTTTACTCTCCATTCTCCCTCGTCCATCGACGCCTAAGAAGTTTCACTTAAAAAATTTAAGAATTTTTTAGTGAGTTTAACATTTGGAGGCAGCGCATGCCAAACACGTTTACGGATGGCTTGAATTTGGAAGGAAGAGTGTGAGGAGTATTCTGTGGGGAGTGGGGAGTATTCTGCGTGGAGCTCCTCATCAAGCTTCAATTTAGGCTTCCGCACCACCGTGGTGTTTTCCAAGCAGAAGTAGCCGCAATTAAGGAAGCTGTGGGTTGGCTACTCGCTTCTGTAATTACAGTAACCGGAGGTAAATATCTACTCCGACAGCCAAGTGGCAATTAGGGTCTTGGGCTCGCTGTTTATGCGTTCGAAATTAGTCGGGGAATGCCTTACTTCGCTCTGATATGAGATTCATTAGGGTTCCCGGTCACAGTAGCATAGTGGGAACCTGTTGGGGTGATGAGTTGGCCAGACAGGGGACCCTTAGACGGTTTCATCGCAAAACGAGAGGATTCAAATTCCCTTGAGGTCTGCTCCTAGTAAGATGATCTGCTCCTGGTAAGATGTACCTCGCGTCAATTAAGCGACTGCTGGGCTAGTACGCAAACGTACAAAGTCGCGAGATCCTTCTGGTCACTGGAAGATCGAGGGCACTCGAGGGAACTTCTAAGGCTAACAAAACCGCAGCTCTCGAATTTGATAAGTATCTTTACCGCGCATTGCCCGTTAGGCGTCCATGCGGTGAGACTTGGGAAGTCGATTCTGCAGAAGCTGCCTGGAGGACGAGGTGAAATGATCTCAGCTCCTTTTTCTCGGCTGCCCTGCTCTCCTCGGGCAATGATTTAGACATCTGAGCTCTCACTTTTCTGCTACACCTGCGGATATTGCGGGTACAAATACTACACATCTGGTGAAATTCATCTTTCTTCTTTTTTTCTCCTGTCTGGTTCCTTTCCTTCTCCTTTCCCTCTGTATGGCATTTTCTTTTTTGTTTTGGTGGGCGAGGTATGATTCAAAATGCCTTCGCACTTACAGCGACCCTTATCTACTGCGTCGTGTGGTGTGGCTACTAAAACGATCCCTCCTCTCCTTCTGCGGAGACACCCTCTCCGGAACTGCTTTCGATAGGGCTCAGAACGGCATCCATAAAGGACCAATTCTATTCACCCAAGTCTGGGTTCACCATATTTGTAGCCAGCTTTCATGCTATAGCTCGCCTTCTTGTGTCTCTATCTGTCCGGCTTCGTTTTGTTGTACTGTGTCTGGGTCAATCCTTTTTTCCCGTAGTACGTTCTCGATGTATTTTTTTACCGCGTTCCAGCTGTCCTCGCATTCGAGCATTTTGCTGATTATGTTGCTTGGTGCGATGCCGCCAATCTGCTCCCTCAGAGCATTTCTTTCTGCGAGCCATCTATTACAACTAAACAATGTGTGTTCAGCGTCATCGCTCAGCGCTTTGCAGTATATGCACTTGGAATCGGTTACCTTGCCCATGCGGTATAGGTATCTCCGGAAGTATCCGTAGTCCGAGAGGAACTGAGTTAAGAAGTAGTTCACTTCCCCGAAGTTCCTTTGGATCCATTTGTCAATTGATGAAATAAGTTTCGCCGTCCATCTTCCATACGGGTCAGTGTCCCATAGGCTTTGCCACCGCAGCATGGTTTGGCATCTCCATTCTGAGAAGCTAGTAATGGCATGTTTCTTCTTGGAGTCCCACGCATCCATTCGCTCCCGGACCATGAAGTCAACGGGTATCTGCCCCTGTATGGCATCACAACGGACGTATTTTTAATATTACTCGAAGTGACCCGTCGCAAGGGCAGCCATTTATCCTAACCTAACCTAAGAAGCGTTGAGAGAAGAAGATCCAATTTTCTTGTATAACCACAAAAGGAGCAAAAAATAGATTTACACTTTCAATACAACAAATTTTATAAGCTTTAAATGCAAGAGTGGCTTCTTTTAGTATTTTTTTAATTATAAAATTTTTTTTAACTAACACTTTCAAATTAATAATTAAACAAACACCAAACTCAAAAATTTTCGCATTTTGGATTTAAAAAAAAGATCTAAATTGATTGCTAAGAGCGAAGGGATGGCAATACTGCACAACTAGACAAATGTGACGTCACGGACTCTCTTTTGGCGTAATTGTGTTTCTATCATTCTTGCTTAAGATCATATGATTTCGAGATCGACAATTTTTGCAGGCAAAAATTTCTCCAGTACAAAGTGAACGTCCGTCTCTACTACAACGAACTGTCACTTTTTCACTCTCAATTTTTGAGTGATGGATAATTTTTGTCGTTAACGAACGCTTACTTGCAAACATTAAAAATAACTATCACAAAATTTGTTGTTATCGAACACGAGTACTATGAATTGCTGCTATTAATTCCTCTTTTATAGTAAATTTATAGGTCCACGCTCTTGTGCAAGCCACTGTGCCGTGTGTCGAATTGTGTGCGCTAGGTACACTTATTGTACGATAGCAGATACCTTCATTGGCAATTTAGCATTGTTCTTCTTTTTTGTTTGTTTTTTGTTACCCCTAAAAGTGTAAAAGTTAACTGCTGCTGCGCTTAACGAACGCCACTCTTGGCTCGCGAGCTAACCAATCCCTGAAAATCATTTGCCGAAATTGCCCTAATAGTGGAGTGGACTCTGCCTGCCACGCCTTAACTGCTTGCCAACCCAGGCAGTCATCAATTCTTCAAGCAGAGTTCCGCTCGGGCATGGATTTGGAAAGCAGGCTGCTGTTGTTGTTGTTTTTTCTCTTTCAATTTTTTAATGTTTTTCGGAAGGGGGCAAACATAGAAATGCGTGTGCACTCAATCACTCATTCATTCAAGCGTTTCCATATTTTCATTTAGCCTTGCGCACGTGCACAGACATGCAGGGGGAATCAAGAAAGAAGGAACAAAAAAACAAAACGCAACGGGCACTGTTAGCAAGCACATACATACACACGTAGGTATGCATGTGTTTGGGTAGTCAAAGCCTGCGTCGCCGATATGCATCTAAAATATCATTGCATATCACATTGTGACTTTGTTGTAGTTAAAAGGAACAACGCTTAAAATATATTTTCCCTCTCCCTCCACGTCGATTTACATCACCAAAGTACGATACAAAAGTGACATTTTTACACGCTCTGCACCTTCACATATAATAATTACTTACATGTACACATACATATGTACATACACATACATACATATATGCAATCACATACACACATACACTAGCATCTACATATACATTCATTCCTACATTTGTTCATTTTTAACTGGCATTAGCCGTTAGCTATGCATTAGCCACTGATTGTGTCACTACTTTTGATTTCATCTATTCATTTTTGCTCGTATCGTATCGCGTTGTAGAATGCACTTCACCACAATGCCAAGAGGAGCTCACACCGCTCGGCGTGTCAGCCGTTGCACTGTTGCCATTGCACACCAGTTCACCCGAACGTCGTATCACCCAGAAAGAAATCATTGCCGGCGAAGAGCGTCCCAAATATGTACTCCAATCGCAGTACAAACCATCGCCAGGTATGAAATGAAATATGAGCTCATATTCACTATTTAGTATGTATGTAGTAGTAGTAGTCATATGCACATACATACATACATGTATGTATATATAGTTTTTATTCATGTAAATATGTATGAATATGCTTTGCTTTTTTGTATTTGCTAGCCTCATACGAGTATGCTTTCATCTAAATTAAAGGCACTATTTTCATTTACTTATGTTTTACTGTTATTTGCATAAGGGATAGCTTATGGACATGCATAGGTGTATATGTGTATATAGAGTATGTACTCCTATGCGCTATATATATACATATACATATACATATAAACATTCTCGCCATAATACATCGAATGTGAAATGTTTGAAGAGACCCAATACAATATTGACTTTGAAGCTTTTCTACCGCAGTGAAGTGAAGCTAAAGCAAGACAAAGAAATATTTTCAAAAAACAAAAAACGAAACTTTAGATTCATATTTTGAAATTAAATGGTCAATAGTTGCTTTGCTATTCTCTGAAAGTGATAAAGAAACAAAAACGAAAGCAGGCTTGGAAATTTCGTCCTAGACCACACGAAATGAAAATTAGACGGTTACTAATACGAAGGCGGTTCAATAAGTACCCGTGTTAGAAATGAAGTCACCATTTTTTAAATTTTTTTTTTCAATATAGTCCTCTTTTAGAAATAACCCAAAAATAGGATTTGTCGAGCTAACCATATACATTTTTTCTTTTGGCGACACTATTATTATTAGAGGCGGAATTTTTTCGCATTCATTTGCGTTTAATACAAGTAATGAATTTCCAAGCACACACATACACGCAGCAAATAAAGTCTGTGTAAACATTTTTTAAATTGATTAAAAAAAACAATATAGATTTATAGTTGAATACATATTTGATTTATTTATTCTTTCATTACTCCCCTTAGTAGGTAGTCAGAGGCCCGAAAAAATGATGATTTTCAATATTTTTTTTTTGCTAGTCAATTGCTTTATTTTACAAAAATGAAAGTATAGCATTTCATTTCATTTATTGCCCAAAATCATTTTAACATAGGAGTTTACAAAGTTATGATAAAATTAGTATAGCATTAATACATCGAGCTGCAACTTGACTTTAGCAAAATTTCAAAAAAAAAAAAAATTATAATTGTAAAAGTTATCGCTGTTTGTGTGGATCCCGTTTCTCCAGAAGTCCCTTGCGGTGATCATCACAAGTCCTGGGAAATGCATCTAAAATCAATCGTAAAAGAGAAATTAGTTTTATTAATAGATAATCTTGTGCCTGATCGAAGTTTTTTTTTCAAAATTAACAATACGGCGACCTCAGGAAATATTTTTCAGATTTTCGAGAAAAAAACCGACAATTAATGATTTAAAAAAAATCGAAATTTTTGAAAAAAAAAAATCCTTCGATCAGGCACGAGTTTTTTATGTTTTTCAAAAGCTGTCAAAATTTTATGGAAATCTACCAAGCGGTTTTTAAGTTACATTGATCACTAGTTATAAAAAACATAGTTTAGAGAAAAACACATTTAAAGTTTTGCTATCGGCTCCGGAGCGCCCAAGTGCCCTTTGTTAATTGTTGAATAACTCGAAAAGTATTTGTCGGATTGACTTCAAATTTTCACATAATATTTTTAAGATATTATGCTTTAAGAGAATGTGAAAAAAAATAATTTTTAGAAAATTCGGACTACCCCTAACCCCTTACAAAGATTGCGCGGTAAAGCAGTCAGTGGCGGCACTTATCAGCCTGTCCTTGCAACGCTCGTGCTCACCAAACTTGCGGGTAAAATTTTCAAATGGAAATATTAATTAAAAACTAAAATCACTGTTCTATGTGATAAACCTTTAACCAGTTGAAGTTCGCGCATTATCACCCACTAATGTTCTAATATAAACTGTAGATTTTATAGACCATTTTTTTTTGTGGCAACTTCAACTGAGTGGCCAGAAAGTGCCACGCCAATTGGGTTGACACGAAAACACTAAAATTATGTAAATCAGTAGTTGTTGTTGTTTTTGTTATAGCATAAACATTAGTATAAACATTTCCCATACATGTAAAGGGGATGGTGCTGGAGTGGCAAGTCTTTGGCCAGATATTAATCCGGTTCATTCCGGTAACTTAGAACCGACTGTCGTGGGAATGGATGACCTTAGTTGATTGTGAAGAGTCCCCAGCCTGATTTTAAAGCTTTCATTTTATTGAGGCGATGTGTTTTTATCCAAAAAAAAAAGAAAAAAAAATAGTTTAACGACCGCAGAAAGTTCTCCTTTTCTTCAAATCAACGCAAATTGTCATAGGCCTCTACTCACAACAAAACTAGTCGTCTTTGATAGATAAGACGGTGTCAGTTAATATACAAACTAAATTTTAGATCTTAAGGGGTCCCGCTGATCTAGGGCTCGAAAATTTAGGGTATTTTCAGGAATTTTTTTTTACTATAAAAAAATGAAAAACGATATTTAAATTTTTTAGGCTTTTTACTTAACTTCTTAAACATACAAAAATCAAAAAAAAAAAAAATTTACTTAAAGTTTTTAATTTTTTAAGGCTTTTTATTTAAATTCTTTTACATACAAAAATCAAAAAAAAAAATGTATTTAAAGTTTTCAATTTTTTAGACTTTTTATTTA
This sequence comes from Anastrepha obliqua, assembly GCF_027943255.1. Lineage (NCBI taxonomy): Eukaryota > Metazoa > Arthropoda > Insecta > Diptera > Tephritidae > Anastrepha > Anastrepha obliqua. Next base: position 22,353,020 of record NC_072893.1, on the reverse strand, counting down.
ACTTCTTAAACATACGAAAATGAAAAAAAAATTATTTAAAGTTTTTAATTTTTTAAGGATTTTTATTTAACTTCTTTTGCATACAAAAATTAAAAAAAAATTTATTTAAAGCTTTTAACTTTTTAAGGCTTTTTATTTAACTTCTTTTACACACAAAAAAAAATTTATTTAAAGTTTTTAATTTTTTAGGCTTTTTAATTAACTTCTTTTACACACAAAAATCAAAAATAAAATCTTTATTTCAAGTTCTTAATTTTTTAAGGCTTTTTATTTAACTTCTTAAACATACAAAAATAAAAAAAAATTATTTAAAGTTTTTAATTTTTAAGGCTTTTTATTTGACTTCTTAAACATAGAAAAATCAAAAAAAAAATTTTTAAAGTTTTGAATTTTTTAGGCTTTTTAATTAACTTCTTTTGCATACAAAAATCAATTATTTAAAGTTTTTAATTTTTTAAGGCTTTTTATTTAACTTCTTTTACATATAAAAATCAAAAATAAAAACTTTATTTAAAGTTTTTAATTTTTTAAGGCTTTTTATTTAACTTCTTAAACATACAAAAATAAAAAAAAAAAATTTAAAGTTTTTAATTTTTAAGGCTTTTTATTTAACTTCTTAAACATAGAAAAATCAAAAAAAAAAATTGTTTAAGTTTTGAATTTTTTAGGCTTTTTAATTAACTTCTTTTGCATACAAAAATTAATTATTTAAAGTTTTTAATTTTTTAAGGATTTTTATTTAACTTCTTTTACATATAAAAATCAAAAATAAAAACTTTATTTAAAGTTTTTAATTTTTTAAGGCTTTTGATTTAACTTCTTAAACAAACGAAAATGAAGAAAACTTTTTTTATTTTAAAAAATAACTTTTAAAATGACAGTTGACACTACCATTGAACCTGAACGGTGCTGTCCATTTTGGCTCTTCTATTTATCTGAAACACAAAAACCCAAAAAAATTATTAATCAGTCCGACTGTAGCTAACGATTCGGTTCAATTTTTTTTTCTTTTTTGGGCAACACTAGGCCGAAAAAGTCGTTTCCAGATATGTAAATGATTTTAAGTTTGAGGTACAAGAGCGCGCGGACCGCTCTCTACCTTGTTAATGGGCTGTAGAAGCTGTAATATTGAGAATTTCCGCACGAAAATTTCACAGTATATTTTTAAGGTACTATACGTTCAAAATATCGAAAAAAAACAAAAAATCGATTTTGTGAAAATTCTAGACCACCGGGTCTCCTCCTTAATGATTTGCTATGCGTTCGAATTTTCAAGGACTTACTAATACGTCCTTGCACGCTTGAATTTTAAGAGGAAATTTAATGAAAATCTTGGCAATTAATTAGCCCTTGAAGAAATAATTTTTGCTAATTTTTTGGAGGCGCTTAAATTCCGCTTCAGCTAAACCCTTTAAGTTACTCTAAGATTATCGTAAGCTTTGCCTTTTTAAATGCGCATTTTTGTAGCACAAATCCCGATTTCATAAACTTTGGTTTAATGCTGTAAATAGACGCACACGCATTAGCATACATACCTACATACGTACATACATATCTATTCATGCTATTTATATTAACATAAATGAAGCTTTCGCATCAGAGCATTTCGCATCGCGCATTTCGCCTACGCACTCCGCATTCAAATGCATGGCTACATACATACATACATCCATCGCCGCTCCTCCTAGTATGTAGTGCAAATATATGTAGATACTCGTAATGTTTGTATGTATGTAATTTTCATTATGCTGCCAAATCACATTTGTGTGGGGGTGACGATCTACTATACCAATGCGTTCGGGCGACGTGAACTCAAATTGCGCTCATATCTGCGTCAAAAAAACATCTACATCTACTTAAATATTCGCTACTTATGCGCTTCTAACTAACTCCAACTGAATTCATTACTAACCAATTAAAAAAAAAAATTATAATAATTTTAATATAAATTTTTTACTAACACAACAAATACTAACAAAAATCGTTAAACCGTACATGTAATTGTGCTGTAATTATGTTGTAATCGTAATCGTAATCGTTAACGTAAATACAAATACTTGACTTGATCGCATATTTTGTAATGAAGTCAAAGATAGAAAGGATAATCGCTTGAATGTCACGAAGAATAAACGTTTTGTTGTTGAAACTATTACCACTATGACCACAGTGACCGAGCGGCGCATTGTGCGTGAGGCCAGTGAGGATGTGACAGCCGGCACTGACCTAATGCCGCCCGCATTGCCAGCCAAGCCAAGCGCCATTGTGAGTGCCAGCACTGGTCAGCAATTGTCCCAGCAGCAGCAGCAGCAACAGTCATCAAACGCTGCCGGTGAGGTGTACGATGAGCAGAAACCACCACCCATACCACCAAAGGAGTCCTCGCCCACACAAATCAGTGGTATTTTGAAGGGCGGCAAATTGTGGAAACAGGATTCAATGTCACAGGTAAGTTGAACTTGAATATTCACATGGAAAGATTTCATTTACTTTTGTTATATTAAATACTTTGTTCGAAGCATTAGAAGATATATAAGATTGCTAGGATATTGCATGGAATAATAGCAAAGGCTGTACGAGTATAAGAGAGTTGGTTTATATTTATTTATTATAAAGGGTATTCCAAAATGAGCGCCTAGATATTGTTTTAAAATAAAACATATACAAATTTAGGTTTTTTTCAGATTTCACTACATTTATTCCAAACAAACTCTTAACAATATGTGAAAAATTCCATCACTTAAATGTCCACCATGAGCACGTCTACAGGTAAAATCCGTTATTTCTGTGATTTTATTGTCATTATCGACATTTTCTTTAACATCACAACCGCCGGAACGGAAACGACCAAACCAAAGTTGCACGTAATTATTTAGCTGCTACAGTCTTGAGCCCCATAAACATTATTCACAATTTCCGCGGCCTGGCTTGCATTTTCGCCGCCATCAAAGAAAAACTGGAAAATGTACCCAATATTCTCTTTATAGGCTTTCATTGTTAACACCACTGAATGGATCAAACAAAAGATGGCATAGGATTTTTTAGTGTGAAATGTCACTTTGAAAACGAGCATAAACTTTAAATTCTACCGAGAACATAATGGATTTATTTTTCCAAAAAATACAAGTATAAGTTTATTCCTCATAAGTGATATTAGTACTTCCCACATATGCCAGCGTTTGCAGCTACAAGCAATGGCCGGTCTTGGCCGCTACCAAAATGTTGCGCCAATCGCCTCTGCATGGCGCGCATTGACGCCAGTCAGAAACACCAAGCGCGGTCGGGTCGCCGTCGACTTGGTCTTTCCAACGCAGATGAGAACGCCCTTTTTTGCAAGTTTGTTGACCATTCGCTCAACGTGACCTAGCCAGCGCAGCCACTGAATTTTAATGCGCTTTACTACGTCGATGTCGGCGTACAGCTCGTAGTTCCATCTTTTTCGGTATGCATCATTCACACAAATCGGACCATAGATCTTGCGAAGAATTTTTTCTCTGGAAAGCTCCTAACAATCATCCATCGGTGTTCGTCAATGTCCAGTACTCAGTGCCATAGTAAGAGCGGGAGCATGAGTGATTGGTAGAGCTTTTTTTTGGGTATCGATAGAGGACGCTGCTTTTCAATAGCCTACCCAGCCCAAAGTAGCACCTGTTAAGAAGATATATTCTTCGCTGGATCTTTTGGCTGACGCTATTGTTGGTGTTAATGCTGGATCCGAGGTAGACAAAGTCCTTGACTACGCCGAACTCGTAATTGTCAATCGTAACCTGTTGACCGTCGTTTACCCCAAGACGCATTCGACAGGATTCCTTTTCAAAACTTGAGAAAGTTGCACTGACTGCCCGCTGACTACAGAAGAAACTGAACCTTCAGAATGGACACTGTGCACAGAATCCGAAGAAAGTTAACAATAACGAGCTTATGAAATAAGCGGGAGCGCGTGAGATTACTCTCGAGTTGCTGGTTCACCCGACAGAAAAGCGCCTCGAGCGCAAAGGGTTAATACATTTCTGGGAAGCAAATAATGTTGCACTATGGCTAAACTTGGCTGTTCTATTTTACTTTGATGGAACTGTTTCCGAATTACCAAGTTTTAGAGAAGTCAGCTGATAATTTTTTCCGAAATGTGAACAATTTCTTCCACTTTTCTGAAAGTGCTCAAAAACCCATTCAGACACCGTTTAGAGTTTACTGAGCACGCGAAATTCACTTTTTATTCACTTTGATGAAAATTTACTAAGGTCAAATGACTGTCACAATATTGAGAGATCAGACAGAAAATCGAAGTTCGTTCATTTGAAAAATCCTTCACGACAAACGAGAAGAATTGCCTTGGATTATGACACTCTTACAGCAAGTGGGCGATGTATAGAAGGCCCGAATTTATTTTGAGTTAAAATTAGGTTTAGCCGCTTAGAGGAAGCTACTGAAGATGAAAATATCTTCAGTTTTACCACCACCATTCACAAAGATATCAAGGCTGAGGAACTAATTCTCATTCTATCTCGCCACAAGCGAAGTTAAGCAATTTTCGAATAGAGAATAAAACAAGTACCTTTTATTAGCTTCCAATGACAAGAAATTTGATAACTAAAAATTTTTTATGTCTTCTCTCTTTTATCAATCACTTTTAGTCGGATGACCAGAACAATACCACCTCCGAGGATGAGGGTGGCACAACAAAACGTTCGGTGCGCTTTGTCACTGAAGATTTGGCTGGTGACGGCGAGGGTCAGACAACTGGCGACGCCGATGAAGGGGAGAATCAGATAAACGAACTCATACCGATCAAGAAACATTCCACATTATTCAATAACGCATTACGTCCCAACTCCGCCGTACGCCAGTTGTTCCCAAGCGTTGCTCACCAAACACCGGTGCTCACCTCGGAAGCATTACGGGCATTTGACGAGTCGAAACGTGCTGGTTGTTTGGTGCCAAATCTGCCCGGCTGTGGTGATACGGACACTATCAGGCGTAGCATTGAGCGTAACATATTGCGACGATCGTTGATCAAGTAAGCAAATCGCTTCACTGGCTACCCAATTCCCCCCCTTTTCAATCACATGAACTACTTTTGTATTTGTCTTACCTGAAAACACTAGAAAAAAGGCCGTCAAATCGGACATTTCACTGGAGGAGCGTATCAAACAGCTAACCTGCGACATCGACGAGACGAATGAGGATAGCGCTGCGGAAAATGGTGATGAGGAAAGCTCGAAATTGGCTGCGGAAGCCAATTGTGAATTGATGCATCGCGGCAGTCCCATGGGCGAAGAGAATCCACAGAAGTTCGCTAATGGCAACAGCGATAAAAGTTTTTCACCCAGCTCGTCTGTTTCAAGCTCGTCGAGTGGTTCATCGGCTTACAAGAAGATTTCCGACATATTCAATCGTGACAAGAAACAAGAGAAGATACTGGAAATGGAAGAGAATCCCATAGTTATAATACCTCAGGTAATAAGAATTTATGAGCTACTTTAGCATTCAGTCAAAATAATAGTTAAAATCTTAAATTTCTGCTACAGGAATGCCGCTGCCCGGCCGCACCCGATCTTGGCATGGGCATACAAGTGCCCGTCGTACATACCCAAATCCATCGCACACCACCACGTCAAGTGGAGCCGAAACGTCAATTCCTCTCAACACTGGCACCCCTAACCGCTTGTGTGGCCGGCAACAAGGACGACCTATCTTCCTATTACACCTTGGCTGCTGCCCATCATAGCGGCCATGCGGCCAATAATGCACAATTCGCTGAATTCCATTTGGGTGGAGCTAATTTGTGTGAACAGTCAGGCGCTACGCAGGGTGGTGGTGGTGGTGGTGGCGCCGCTGATGAGGTGCGCAAAGTGGCACCTGATGTCATTGCTGGTACGCCCGGTCAGGAGCAGCAAGACGAATTGGCAGCCTTTGCTCAGCAGGAGGCCAATCGCACGGAAAAGATTAAGAAGCGCTACACCAACGAAAACTCCAACAATAGCTCTGATGATGATGAGCAAAATGATTATGGCTTTAATAAGCGCCCATCGGTGCGCGGCATCAAACCGAAGTTCAGTTCCACCAATGAGATTTTGCAGCAAATGCAGGAGCAATTGAATCAGCAGATGCCCAGCGTGGCAGTGGGACAGGTACATATGTAAATATAGTCCATATGTCGATGGGGGTTCGCTTAGCCGCTTTGTACCGTAGAGCATTTTCTTAGGTAGTTAAATAAATTTCTGTGATTCTCAAGTATTGAAATTAATCCTTAGTACCATTCGTACAGTCTAAATGAGTGAAAATCGCATGGATACTTCATTGGTTTATTTTCAAAATTTTTGCTTTTTCTGTTTAGAATTTTTTTGGTGACACAATAAGTGTTAGTTTGTTCGTAAATTTTCATTTAACAAAGCAACATTTCAAGAATATTTTACTAATTTTCAAAACATTAAAAATTGAGTGAGCGACATTGAATCTCCGGAGGCTACTAAAGAAAACAAGTTGTTTTGCGGTGTACATCATAACTCCAAACAACATCATCTGAGGAAAGAAAACCTCGTTATTCGGCCACCGTAGCCGAATGGGTTGGAATTGAGAGAGAACGTGGGTTCGAAACTCGGTGAAAGACCAAAATGGAGAAAAACTTTTTTCTAATAGCGGTCGCCCCTCGGCAGGCAATGGCAAACCTCCGAGTGTATTTCTGCCGTGAAAAAGGTTATCATAAAAAATATCCACCGTTCTGAGTCGGCTTGAAACTGTACGTCCCTTTGTGGATCCTCATCAAGACGCACACCACAAATAGGAGGAGCAGCTCGGCCAAACACCCAAAAAGGGTGTACGCGCCAATTATATATACATATATATATGTAACGTACTTAGGTTAGCCAGGTTGCTTGTCTGAGACAAGAAACTCGGTGGTCTTACGGCCCATTGTCATACCCGCATTTGATTTCCATCCCCTAACTAAGTTTCTTAAACTACTTAGGTCTTTATAGAAAGGTAACTAGTCCCTCCAGCGAGACATTTTACAAATTTCCCAGGTCTTCAAAGAAATAATCACCAATATATTTGGCACAGCTTCTTCCCACTGCAGGACATTCACAGAGGAGGTATTGTACCTGCTCAATTTCATCTTCAGCTCCACAACTCCTGCAGAAGTCATTGTGAGGTACACGTCTTCTACTGGCTAGGGTGCCAATAGTGCAGTGGCACGTTATAACACCTGTGAGGACGCTGGTAGTCGATCTGTTGAATCCAAGCGGATATTTTGCCCTTTTAAGATTCAATTTTGGCTAGAGCGCTTTGGAGATCCTGCAGTTAGTTGTCAGAGACCACCTTCTATTGGCTTCCGCGATTACGCTCAAGTCAATTGCAGTGTACAGTTCGTTTAGAGAAATGCTTATGTTCTCTACCACTCGCTAAAGGCGAGCTCAGAGCCTTTCTTTGCACACTCATCCGCTCTTTCATTTCCGTCCACTACAGAGTGGTCGGCGATCTACCAAAGTGTGGTGTTGTATTGTTCGATATGCGAGAGTGACCTCCGGCATTCTTTAATACATCGTGAATTGAAGCGCGCTGAGGCTAGTGCCTTGATCGCCAACACTATCAACAGAAATGGTAAGGTTTTCCAGAGATAAGTCCATTAGGCTTATTGTTTTTGCTGCTTTGTCCATAGCTTAGATCTTTACTTGAAAGACGCTTCACCGGTCGGGGAGTCTGAAGAGCAATTTAAGGGTAACTGTTCCCAGAACACTCCCGTTCATCTTTGAGCCGTCAATATAAATATGCCATCTGATATCATTCTGGTTTTCCAATCCGTTTTGTCAGGTATTCGTATTTATAGTCTTTGTTCAGATCTATCTTGTGAACCATATAGTCTGTTTTCGATGCGTCTTGTGAGAGTTGCACTGATAGTAGAACTGCTGCTTGACCGTGCGTGTTTTCTTTTTGCATGGCTGCTGGTTTAATCCTGGAAACAGATTTCGCAGAATGTGTGGGGTCATTTTCAGCTCCACCTGAGGCGTCAATCGGAGTGCACCTGTTATTCCCACGCAAGCAAATCGTTGGATTTTTATGAGATTCTTTAGGTGGGATTGTGTCTGCACCGCTTCGCACCACACGAAAGCTCCATAAGTCAAAATGGGTCTGATTTTCGTATTGTAATCCAGGGGATTATATACGTTTTCATACCCTATTTTTTTCTAAACGTTTTTTTAATAAAATTTCTTCACCCTTTCTTCGGTATAAGGAGAAGCTTTGAGTGCAGAATTATGCCAAGATACTTGGCTTCGTTCGATAGGCTTAGTGTTACTCCATCTATGGAGCGTAACTGAAAATACGGCATCTTGTGTCTTCTAGTGAAGAGAATTAGTTTGGTCTTGGCTGGGTTAACCATTCGACCATTTGAGGTTGTTCACTAAGGGAGTTCCCTTCACGCTGCTTGCATGAGCCCGCCGATAGTCTAGAGAAACTTTCCTGTTATCACAATGACTACATCGTCCGCATAAGCAACTATTTTGATCCTTTTCTTGTTCATGGTGATAAGAAATTCTTTCAACGTTCCACAGTAACGGCGGTAAGCCCTGCTTCTGGGGTTTCTCGTTGAGTAGACGAGGGATACCTTAGTTCGAGCTGATTACTCGGTTAGATAGCAAATTGTCTATCCGCCGAATAATATTTTCTTTCACCTTAGAAAACATCCTAAAAAATACATCCAAAGAAAACAAAAATACAAGGCGAATTTATTAAAGTTGGCATCGGTACGTCAGCTGATCTGTTATTTTTTTTCTTTCGCCGTGCCCATGTGGCTGTCAACCCAGAATGAAACAAGGCGAATTCATTCTTTGCTATCTATTCGGCCAATAAAGTCATGGCAATCAAAGGTACAAAGCATTGTTGTTGGTCCAGTGCCACCGCCTTTAATGAATACCCCTTGTAAAAGAACGGAATAAAAAATAGGAAGCTTTTTAGAAGAGTAGCTGTATGCAGCAGGCCTTGTTGCGCCATTCAAGTAATTCTCATGCTGGCTGAGTGAGACGTTCTAATTTCGCTTTTTCATTTTGCAGCCCATCAACCAGGCCATCAAGAGTTATACGCTGCCAAAACAGGCCTCCACAAGTTCCATGACCAAGCAGATCTCTCAAAATCCTTCCCCACAAAATGTGCCACATCCCATCAATGTTGTACAACAGCAGCAGCAACAACAACAGCAGCAGCAACAGCAACAACAGCAGCAACAACAACAGCAGCAACAGCAGCAACAGCAACAACAGCAGCAACAGCAACAACAACAGCAGCTACAACTTCAACAATCCCAACAGCCACAGCCACCATCACAAATTATGGTCGGCCAACAACAACAGCCCACGTCACAGGCAGTGCAAGTGCAGGCCAACGCCATCGCTCAACAACAAACCGAGCAACGCACCTGGAGTTTCTACACGGAAGGTGGCGCCGAACAGCATCGCCTGCCCATCGAAGGTGCAGGCCTCCAGCAGGCTTACTACCAAACATTGCCCGGTGGCGCCATGTTCCGCCAAACCATTATGCAGCATGGCCAGGACGAGACGGCGATGATGTACGCCGCGCAAAATTGTCAGAGCGTCACCGCCATTGAACAGCAACACTACGGACACTACGCACGCAGTCCTACCCGACGTCCAGAGTCACCGCCACCGCTGCGCAATTACCATCAGACAATGGTGTTGATACCCTACAACGCACAGACCTACTCACAATTCGCCGCCACCAACATGGACCCGAAAGTGGCGCACATACAACGTCAAAACATACTGGAGTACCAGCAGGTGGGCACCCAAACGCTAGAGGGCGATGCATTTACACACTATTATGTCACACGCTAAATCAATTGCCATTTGTCATTTGCCATTTGCAGGTGACTCAGCAGACGATTCGCGTTCCCATCGGCTATGCGCTGCCAGGCATGCAACTCCACGTGATGGCTGGGCGTGGCCATGCGGGCCACTATGCACAACACCCACAACAGGCTGTCGGCGTTGAGGCTGCGGCCGCTGCTGCTACCGCCCATCCGCACCAACATCCACATCCACCGCATCAGCGCATCATGGCTCAGCGCTATCAATTCGCACAGGAGGGCAATATACCTGGTTTCAGTGAGCGTGGCGTACCAGAGGGCGCGGCGGCGGTGTCGCACACTGATTGTCACAGCATGGTGTCACCCACCGCCAGCCAAGCAGCAACTGTGCAACAGCAAATTCAACAACAAATGCAACAGCAACAACAGCAGCAGCAGCAACAGCAACAACAACAGCAGGTGAACATAGCGCAGCAGCAACAGCAGCAGCAACAGGCAGCACAGGCGAATATCAGCCAAGGTGGTGGCGGCGGCGGTGGCGGCACCGGCTTACAACAAGCCGCCGCTCAAGGTTCCGTCTATTACGCGATGAATGTATGACCCGCGGCCGATTAGTCGGCACCAACGGCGGCGGTCATTGTAGAACGTCGTCAGTGTCAACGCGTCGAAATGTCGTCGGTACAGCTGAGCACACGGTAAACTACAATGGGGACAAGGGGCAATTGCGGCTGAGGGTAATTATGGAGTTCTGGGAAGAAAAGAGTGGGGTGCACAAAGTGTGAAAAGTGTGAAGTGTGCACCAATGGAGGACTGTAGGTGCGGATGCAATGGAAAGAGGGGTTATTTTAGTAGTACAGCATGAAATTGCATGCAAACAACGGCAACGAGGGAATTTAATTAGAACCAGTTTAGATTTAGTAACGGTAGTCAAGCGTATAAAAATTATGAATGGATTATTAAAGTATTCAAGTACTTAACTTAAAAATGTGTACCCAAATGTTGGTACTGGTCAGCGCTGGCAAATGTGTCATATTCCATTAGAAATGAAAAGAAAGCTTCCATTTAATTGAGAGAAGACAGAAATTGTTACGGGTATGCAAAACAAAAAAAAAGAATATATTCAGACGCTAGTACAGCATAATTGCACTATGCAACAAAATTTTTGTGATCTGCAGCCAAAATACTTTTCTTATTACTCTACTGAGGAACTCTGATCATAGGAAAAGTTTGGAAATTCGTGAGTAACAGTGAATAATATCGAGTGTAATTTGTGAAATGCGTTGTGAAAGGCCGATGTCGAGGCCCTATGCTCCCGAGCGGAGTGAATAAGGATATAAAAAAAATTATTATATTTGGAGTTACTTTGAGACATAATCTCCATTTAGGCTTATACACTTCGTCCAACACTGTTCTAGTTTTTTTATCACTTCCGAAAAGTAGGATTTGTTCAAGTCTGAAAAATAGCCAATCTTTTCGGCACTCATCTCCTCGTTTGTATGAAATCTCTTTTCCGCCAGCCATTTCTTCAAATTGGGGACAAAATAGTAGTCCTAGGGATCCGAGGAAGCCAGAGAGAATAGAGGGTATGAAACGAGTTGGAACACTATTTCCATTAATTTTGCGATTACAACTGGTGAGGCGTGAGCTGATGCGGGATCGTAATGGAAAAGGGAAATCCCTCGACTTCTTCGATTCACACGAATGCCAAATGCCAAGAAATATACCGATCTGGCTGAAACTTGTGTGTGTTCTTCCAAGAAATGTTACTAACTAAACATAACCTCGATATGCGCCAGTAGTGTAAGCTCTCTGACTTTGTACGGGTTTTTTCAAACTACCCTCGTATACACTGAAGTACTCTGATTGCAAAAGTTTATATTTTATGTTGCCATGTTAGTCGGTGCGTTGTTGTTTTACTATTCCAAGTGCCATTCGAGTCAAGCTAACTCAAGACGAATTACTTATTTTTCTACTATGCTCACAAACGCAGTAACTGAGAACCATTCTAAAATGAGGAGGCAAATTTTTAAGAAAAATCTTTGTAAGAATAATGTTTACTTTCAATTTTCGTACAATAAATCTCATAGAATAATAACAAGTCCATTCACGAACAAGAGGAAGTTTTCAAAACAAAGTTTCTTCTGGCAAAAGTTAACCTCAACATATATTACTTTCTCGCGTATAGAAGCATTTTTAGCTATATACTCAGACAGTCAAACTGCATTGAAAGCATAAGTTTCACATTCTGTGGAATGGAAGCTAGTGTATGAATGCCTTAACAACCTTCATCAACTTAGTACAACAAGTAAAATTGTACTTTGCCGGGATCCTCTCGGATCCCTCGGGAATAAAAGGTAATGCAATTTTTAATGAATTCTCTAGGGCGGGGTCGGCAGTAGATTTTCACAGTCCAGAACCATACAGCAGTATCAACTGGACGGAAGCTAAATGCAGAGTAAATAATTGGGAAAATCCTCAAAGAATTGTTCATTCAGAAGTCACACAAGAACTTCATCAAGCCAAAAGGCTTATAAGACCTTTCACCTGCCATAGGGAATTGCATAAAATGCATGAAGTAAACATCAGGAAAATTGTAGGTTTTCTAAGACTATTACTTAAATTATCAACTCCCAAAAATTCACATCGGAAATGAGACAGAGTATCGGCTCTCTGTGGAGGATGATGAAACCACAGAGCAAATCTTTCGCAACTGCATTGCTTGGGCAAAGACAATACTGCACATCTTTCATCAAGGTGAAAAGGATCCGAATAAAATCACGAATGCTCCTGCAACAGATACTTTAAAATTTGCTCACGGGCCGGAAAATTTACTGAAAGAATTTGGCTTTCAACCAATTGGCAGGCGTGAGGCTGAGAACATCTGGACTAAATGGAACTTCATGTAATACATTTAATGGTAGTAGTGCTAGTTAATATAGGACTAGTATTAACTATTTCAAAAATATGTATTAGCACACAAAAGACCTTTTCGGTAGAAGTGTCGGCGATTGGGCACTAAATTATTGGGATCAAGGCATTTTAGGCCTCTTTTTTTAAAAGCATGTAAGGCCCATTACCACCTCAATGCACCATTTTGATCCTTATGCCAAGATTTTAATTCTCATTCCAGCACTTTTGGTATATCCGACTCACTTTTTAACTTTAAGAAAACGATACTCGTAATATCCTCTCTCAATAAATTATAGACGAGGGGGTGTAGCTAAGTTTTTATTCAGCTGATCAGCTTATCATGTTTTAACAGCATAAAAGAAAAGCTGGCGAGCTTTTGCTGCCTTAATTAAAAAAAAGGTTAAGTTTAAAATTGAGAACTTCAGTAACCAAGAATTAGGTTTTGTGTATGTAGATACACTCATCGGAAAATGATATAAGTTGCCGTGTTGCAAATTTTTTTAGAGAGAAACAAATATCATGATATATTAACACATCGGCCAATAAGTCCCGGGCCTGGATAAGAAAATAACATTTTTTTTCAAAAATTTTTCTTTATTCATCAATATAGTCCCCTTTGGTTAGTTTGTAGCTTTTCTATGCCTGTTTAACATTTATCTTTGGCCTCAAAATACGCTTCAGTTTTAGCGATAACTTTTTTATTTGATTGAAATTTCATTCCCTGGAGTATTTTTTTGAGGTCTGAAAACAGCCAGTAGTCGCTGGCAGCTTGATTTGGACTATGGAGTGAGTGGGGAAGCAATTCGAAACGTTATTCGTTCAATTTGACCATCGTTTTCATCGATTTGTGACACGGTGCATTGTCTTGGTGAAAGAGGATTTTTTTCTTCTTCATATGGGGTCGTTTTTCTGCGTTTTCTCCTTCAATTGTTCCAATAATTCACAATAATAATTAGAATTAATTGTTTCGCCTTTTTCCAAATAATTAATCAAAATTCGCATGGCATCCCAAAATACCAACGCTATAACCTTTCCAGCTAACTGTTGCGTCTTTGGTCGCTTTGGACGGCTTTCACCGGGTCCAGCCCAGTAAAATGATTGCCATTTCGACTCTGGTGTGTAGTGGTGGATCCATTTTTCATCCATTGCCACATATCGACGAAAAAATTGAGACTTATCCCGCTTAATAATGTCGAAACAGCGATTTGAATCATCAATTCGTTGTTGTTTTTGTTCCGGCGGGAGCAAACGCGGCACCCATTTCGACAACAGCTTCTTCATACCCAAATGTTCGTGCAAAACAGTGAACGCACTGCCTTTTGATATCTTCAGGATGTCAGCTATCTCTTGCAACTTCACTTTGCGATTGTCCATGATGATTTTGAGGGTTTTTTCAATATTTTCTGGAGCCTCATTTGGACGACCAGGACGTTCAGCATCATCGGTGTCTGTACGGCCACGTTTAAAGTCAGCATACCATCGTTTGGTGGTTGTTTCCTATGGAGCAGAGTCCGGATAAAGTTTATCGAGCCATTGCTTTGCTTCAACGGTATTTTTTTCATAAGAAAGCAATGATAAATCAACACACGAAATTGTTTTTAAAAATAGCAAAAGTAGCATCGCTTACAGTGCTTTAACTTGGTAAATAATAAACCGAATGTCTTGAAATTTTGATTGACAGTATACCTTTAAAGCTTAGCACTATTAAATAACAAAATTGATATGGTAGCGCCATCTGTAGGTCAGCCCCGGGACTTATTGACCGATGTGTTATTTGCTTAAAAAACGAAATATTGCGTCGTGGGAAATGAAAAGTGTAAGAAAATATCTTTCCAATGATATCTCAGAAATGAATTATTCAAGTTATTCTTAAACCTATCCAAGCATTTTGGACAGACCCCCCAATGTTTTCGAAAATTTTTATTAGTTTATTAGTAGACTTGAGTATAATGTGGAGTAAAAAGCAGCGATTTTCGAAACGAATTTAATCTTTTTTTTATATTTTGGAAAATTTTAAATTAAATGTTGAAAATTATGGTATAGAATTTTTTGTCGCAAAATATCTTCGGTTATTTTGAATATTTTTAAATGTTTAGTTAGTAGCATTTCTTGGAAGAACAAACACCAAGTTTCAGCCAGATCGGTATATTTCTTTGCGTTTGGCATTCGTGTGAATCGAGGAAGTCGAGTGATTTTGCTTTGATTTTCCGTCACGACAACGCATCAGCTCACTCCGCAGCAGTTGTGCTCGCAAAATTAATGGAAATAGTTTTCCAACTCGTTTCACATCCCCCTGTTGTCCAAACTTGGCTACCTTGGATCCACCCTAATTATTACCCAATTTGAAGAAATGGCTGGCGGGAAAAAAATTGTTTTCAAACGTGGAAGTGATTGCCGAAGGAAATGACTATTTTCAGGCTTGGGAAAATTCTATTATTCGGAAGGGATCAGCGAACTAGAACCGCATTGAACGAAGTGTATAAGTCTTAAAGGGAACTATGTCCAAAAGTAAAAAAGATTTACCCCAAAAAATGAAGTAGTTTTTCTTCTTGCACAGACTTCTTAAATTGCCCTCCTATGTAGAATAAAAATTGGCATTTTATTAGTTGACAAAACTGCTTGAATAAAATTTTGTTGCATGGTGAAATTATTGAAAGATTGCGAAAAGTTTATAAACGAATATAAAATTAATTGGTTGATTCACTACAAAACGCACACAAACATAATACTCGTTCAAAAAGAGGCAACAACAATAGCAAAAGTGCAATTCCAAACAATAATGACAACAAAAGCAACAACGTTTTTATACCAAAATTTAAATTGGGAAAAAAAGAAAATGAAAAACTAAATTAAATGGAACTTAACTTAATAATAAATTAAAAATAGTTGAAAACCAAAAATTAAATACATATACATATTTACTTATATGAAATAACAAAAACAAGAAACTAAAAAAAAAAAATAACAAAAACAAAAACATGCATACTACAAATGTGTGCGTGTGTGCTTTAGTGCATAAAAGTAGTCATTACAGAATAATGCAATTTCTCGTGTATTTATTTATTTTTAGTGTAATTAGGTAAACCCGTTACGTGTATTTATATATTATTGCAATGGATTTATTGCTTTAAGAAGCTCAGTAGTTTATTTAAATTTACAATTATTCACACATTTACATGCATACAAAAACCGACTTAGAATTAGCGTGGGAACTTATGGCCTCTAAACTACTCGAAGTCTTCAAACCTAGTATTTGTTTAGTTCAAATCGAATTCGAATGTACACACACACATGCATATGCATGTGCTTACTAATGTAGGCGTGTGCTGCCTTAGTATCAAGCCACCTCGCGTACTACACTAACAACGCATATGGCGGGTAGAATTCCGCGACAAAGTTTCACTGGCTATGGAATATCCAGTTTTTAAATTTTTGAATATTTTTTTAATGGGGCATACAAATTTGTTCATGAGTGGATTTTGAAAATATTCGCGAAATAAAAAATTTAGCAACAGATAATTCGTTGCAAAAGTCCATATGAAACCATGGGTCAAAATAGATTTCCAACCCAATATCCTTTATTATACTTAGAAGCCTTTTTCTAATCTCTATGATTAGTAAAACAAATGGAGGGTCCTACAATTTGAAGCCAACTCCGAATGGCAGACAGTTTTTTATCAGGAGCTTTTTCATGGCAGAAATATGGTACACCTGGAAGTCACAACGTCTAGAGCACGTAAGATTGGCAAGCCTTGCGTTTAAAATAAATATTTTTCGTGACGTTCTATCATTACAGTCCAATCGTGATAGTCCGACACATACGGGACCGACTCGTTGTCGGATTATCAAATATTCCGGACTAACGAAGGATCCACTCCGTAGATTCCACTTAGGTAAAGAGGTGTTTCACCACGCTCGTATCGCTGAATTATGGCCCATTTATCATTCAGCGTAAGTGTTGTATGTTTCCTTTTGTTTGACGTCGATGCCATCACTACGTAAAACCAAATCAGAAAATAACGACACGAAAAGACAGAAAAAAATCACATCAACAAAGCCAGATGGCGTCGTTCAAATTTAATGACAAATATGTTGTGACCGGGAAACAAAACATAATCCCCCTCTGCTGCTCTGCTACGACTGATAAAAATAAAATAATACCAATTGCATCCATAGACGTTATGAGGTTGTCGGATTACCGAACGTGTCGGATTAAGAAATGTCGGACTATCACGATTGTACTGTATTGAGCATTCTTGAGGTGCTTTGCATATGGGCTCACACATCGGCATGAAATAAGTAGAAACTTTGCTTGCTGAAATGAATTCGCAAGGTGCGGCCAATATCAGAGCGTTAACTGGTTCTCAGCAAATTTGTAGAAATCAGTTAATTTACTTTCCCCACCTGGGATGTCTAGGCTGCCTGTTTACGAGACTGTTTTGGGGAAACAAAAAAAAAATTAACACAGCCAATGTTCATTTCATCTCATTACCATCTGACGACTAATTGACCGAGTGTAGGAATGCGTGTGAAATGATGCTGCAAAATTTCTGAATAAGTCGGTATCGGATGGCCAAACCTTGTAGTCAATCATTCTTGGAAGCTCCAGTTATGCCTTAAAAAAAGGCTGTCATATCCCCGGTTCCGCCAGCATATCAGCTTATTTCTTCTTCGGTAGTACGAAAAGAACGAGAAATGTTGCCCGATTGCTCGTGCATGCCGGATTGTTGGGTAATACTCTCTGAGAGCTGGGGAGTGAAAGACGAGTGGCGAAACTGCTGGCTGTCTGCTGTCATTGCAGCTTATCGATGTCGAAAATTCTTTGCCGTTTTTTGCTGCACAGAGACGTGTGCGCAGTTTGGCTACAACAAGGTAATGAATGATCCGAGTCGATTTTGGGTCCTCGGTTCGTACGTACATCGAATACACTAGAAGCGTGTCTTCCATCTGTCACAACATGATCGATCTGGCTTCGCGTTTTTCGATCAAGACACAGCCAACCTGCTTGGCGTATCTTCTTATGCTGGAATCTGGTGCTGCAGACTACCATGTTTTGAGCAACGGTGAAGTCGATTAGCCTCTGTCCGTTATCGGATGTTTCGTTGTGCAGGCTGAATTTTCCGACTGTGTGACCGAAAATTTCCTTCTTGCCCACCCTAGCGATCAAGTCGCCAAGCACGATTTTTATGTCGTGGCGGGAGCAGCGCTCATAGAGACCTTCCAGACGCTCATAGAAAGAATTTTTGATCGCATCGTCCTTCTCTTCCGTCGAGCGAGTGCGCAAATGAGTGAGATGTAAACAAATCTTGCCTTGATGCGGATTATTGCGAAACGCTCCTCTACCGGTGTGAACGACAGTATTTGGTGACGAAGTCTCTCTCCCACAACAAATCCGACACCGAATTTGAGCTCCATTATATGGCAGCTGTAGCAGACTTCGCAAGGTCCTACGGTTTTCTTGCCTTGCCTCGTCCATCGCATCTCTGAATGGCAGTGATGTCAGCCTTTACTCTCACGAGGACATCAACCAGATGGGCAGAGCCAACTTCTCCATTATATATATATAATTGTCGCATACACTCTGATGTTCCACAAAATGGAGGGACATACAGTTTCAAGCCGACTCCGAACGGCAGATATTTTTATGAGGAGCTTTTTCATGGCAGAAATACACTCGGAGGTTTGCCATTGCCTGCCGAGGAGCGGCCGCTATTAGAAATATATTTTTCTTAATTTTGGTGTTTCACCGAGATTCGAACCAACGTTCTCTCTGTGAATTCCGAATGGTAGATTTGAACCAACGACCTCTCAGTGAATTCCGAATGGTGATCACGCACCAACCCATTCGGCTACGGTGGCCGCCGTAGGTGTAAGGTATAATCCTTAGTTCATTCAAATAGTAATCCTTAGTTCGTTTGTAGGGGTCGTCAACAGTATTGGAAGTTCTCATCCGAGGCTTTGTTCGTGTTTTCATTGGGTGGGATTTAAGGTGGCGAGACCCAAACCCCGCGCTTAAACTGCTCTCATGGGTTGCTTAGCCTTCTCATATTAATTCGCTCTCGAACGGGTGTTCGGAATCTACCCAGAGGATACTTGGGCTATGCCCGGATGTTGTGAGTTGTTTGAACCATACGAGGAAGAATCGTCTTCCCAAGCGAATGGCAATCCGTGACTTTCCCTACTTGCGTGGACTTCCACATATGCAACCACGAGATAAATCTGCCAAATCGAGCGTTTAAAGTGAGTTAGGGCTAAACTTGCAGTCAAAAACTGACCCTTAGTCGTTCATGCTACGCAACATGGCTTGGTACATTCCCTCCCGATGCATTCGATCTCATGTTCCACTCTAAGCAAACCGATATTCCACAACATTTAACGCGTTGAAAATTCTTCAGCTTTCCAAAATAGCAAAATGAGCTTCCCACAACTCTTTCCAAAGACAAAACAATTTTGTGTTACCATTTTTAACATTTAAATAATTCAAAAAACCAAAAGTGAAGGAAGAAGTTTTGGAAAATTAGTGTACGTGTAGATACATACATATATGTATATATAAGTAGTATATAAAGTGAAAGGTATATATGTAGATGTGAAAGGTTAGTCTAAATATTAAATCAGATTTGCCGCAAATCTGAATTTCTCAAACAATTCGGGGTGCTACAGTTCGTCAACTTAAAAAATAAGGCAAATTAGTGTAAATTAGAATCCTGTTTTGCTCAAAAGTATTAAATTTAGTTTATTTTTAGCATTAAATTCATTTAAAATAATTAAGAATTTTTGTTTTTGTGGGTGCATGAAGAAGTGATTATATATATGAAATTTATTGTCTATGTATTTGTTAATTGCATAAATTAGCGAAAGAATTACTTAAATATACCAGTTAAATATATACACACACACACAAACTATATTGAAAATATATGAAAAATTGAAATTTGAATCAAAAATTCGGTAGATTGTTATGACCAAAAAATATTGAAAAAAATGTGTGCTTAGCAAAATTTATATAAAATTTAAATGCGAATTTGCGGAAAATTTAAACTCAACTAATTTACGTATGTATATTTGGCTAAGTTATGTATGTATATGCGCAATAAAAACCAATTAAATTAAATCAAATTTTCCGTTAACGAATAGCGCTTCGTGGAATTATTGTACTCGATTAGACTGTAGAAAAAAAAAACCAACTTTTTTGAAAATAACAAATTTATTTGCGGAATGTGTGCACTAAATTCAAGCTCATGAACGTTTGAGTTTGCATATGTATGTGTTTTTCCAAAAAGATATATATATATATATACAGGGTGATTGTCAATTCGACGCTTTACTACTAAGGAAGCCAGCTAAGTGAGTTATACTCTGAGTTATTTGCAGCAAAATTTAATACGATAAGGAAGACGTCAGAAATACTATAAATGGTGGACGAGTTTTTTTTTTAATTCCTTAATTTTTCTTAATAAAAATAGGCGATTGTGTAAAAATTACTGCACGCTAGGTGTTATACTGATAATTATCTAAGTGCAGCTGAATTAGAGACTAGACATAAAAAATAATTTATTCACAAAATATTACCACAGCTGCATAAAAAAACAAACCTAAATTAGAAAATTATATTTTTTATAAATTAGAAAATTATATTATTTAATTTTTTAATTACAGTCTGTGTCAGAAGAAAAGAACCGGGTTTTCTTGTAACTTCAAGATAAATTTTAGTCTGCTTTTTGCTGCAAGGGCTACGACGTCAGTGCTAACTGGTTAACTTTCCCGTAAACGCAACCAAACAAAAATGAGTGAGAAGTACGCGAAGCGTTTCGTGGCGGGATTTTTTTTTTATGCACGCATTCGAAAGGGGCGAAATTATCTTACGCTGCGGCTGCAAAAGTGAATAGAAAATCAAAAAAGTTTGTTGGGATGTGGAATCAGCGGTATAAGGCGTACAAAAATGTTGATGACTTTTCCGAGCGTGGCTTGAAGCGAGTGACGACAAAACAGCAGGATGATAAAGTGATCGTCCAACTTTTTAAGCGGAACCCTGCTTTGTGACTACGCCAAGCACGATCAGTTATTGCTAGAAAGAGAATACAGTAGGTTCTGTTTTTATGCGGTAGATACGTTCCGCAAGAAACAGCATAAAGAAAAAACAGCATAAAAAAAGCTACTAGTTCTATAGTAAAACTATAGATACGTTTCAAATGCTAAAACCGCATAAATCTGAAATAATCGCATAAAAAAGGGCACTAGTCCCATATTATTACTATAGATACGTTCCATAGACCGCATGAATCTGAAATAATTAAATAAAATCGCATAAACAAAATATTGTATCTTTGAAAATTATATCTTTATATATCTTCCATACTTGTAGGGTTAGCATTTCTGATGCAATCTGTGATGAGTTTTTGCTTAGCTGGTTTAGAATCTTGTTTATATGTACAATTCCCCATAGGTCGACATGCATTTTGTAATTTAAAAAAAAAACCGCACTATTTCAAAACCGCATAAAAAAAAGCCGCATAAAAACAGAACCTACTGTAGATGTTAGTATCAACACCATCGAATGACGTCTGAAGGAGGCGAACATATCCCACCGTCGCACATCGTCAAAATCACTGCTCTCAGAAAAACACATTGAGAAACAACAAAACAAGAATCACAGTGGAACTATGAAAACGCATCTTGCTGGAAGGCCAGTCCACGATTTAAAGCAACTCGTGCTTCAAGTTCGCAAAATCTGGTCCTCTTTGTCGACGAGCTACGCAGAGAAGCTGGTTCAAAGCACGCCGAGAAGATGCCAGGCTATACTCGACAACGGCTTATTGAGTAATTGCGACTCGTAGTTTTGTACATACTTTCATGTAAAAAATTGTAAATATATTGTATATCTTTTATACTTCGTGAATGATCGCAGTTCCTTTTTTCTGACACAGACTATATATTTAAAAAGAAAAAAATGTCATACAACTTTGTGTAAAAAGTACCCGACAAATTTTCTAGCTTCATTAGCTTATACAAAAAGTATAAGTCTTCTCATCTAATCTTCGCGCTGAGCTCGTTTGCCAATTTATTTATTTAAGTTCAATGACAAAGTATGCCGGTTTATAGTAAGGATGATATATTACCAGGTTTGGTCATTAGCTATGATGAAAAAGAAAATTGTGAGGAAAATTGTGACTGCCACATGGGATTCGACAGCAGAATTCGCTCCGCTCATTTCACACGCATGCACACACTCGTCCAGTCAGTCGTTGTTCAGACGGCACCGAAGCAATTTGGCTAAAGCTTGGGTTGATTTTTTTCATATATCACCAACACAATCTCAATTTTTGCCGACCTCTGCTACAATCAAACCGCCGTCACATCCCAAGTGGTGTCAGCCATTCAGCTGATTCTTTCAATTGCACTGAGAGCGGTTTAAATTACAATAGGTTAGCCAGGTTGCTGTCTAAGACAAGGCACTCGGTGACCCTAAGGCCCATGGTGATAAGTGCATTTGATTTCTTAGATCTTTTTGAGGAGATTGAGAGAAAAAATAAACCTTCTTACTAAATAAAAAAAAAAAATTATTTCGAGTGATGGAAATTTTTATTTTGACCTTTACGCGCTTTCTTGCTTAACTGTTTGCATACTACAGCCGTCTAGTTTGCAAGCATCAAATATAATTGCAAAAATTATATTATAAATCTTCCGATTTTGTGACAAGCAAATTTTATAAATAAATATATTTGCTTTCAAGTTATCAACTGGCTATGTTCTTTTTAAGAATGTTGATTAGGAGGATGGCATGCAATGTTTTCATGATATGCAGAGTGCGGTATACATCAAAACATTTTTTTTTAATTTTTTTCTTTATTAAACGACCTATGTTAAACAAAACACTCATATCAATTCTCTTTACTATAAACAAAAAAACTGAGCCTTTATCATGTTGCTGTTTTTATGAAACATTCCTTGATATAAATTTCTTGATTTATAGTACCCGTGGCGCTTTTTTTGCTTTTCATAACAAACTGGCAGTTGGCTTGCCAAACCGAATATTTTTTAAGCAACTTTTCCAACATTTTTGGCTTAAAGGCAACTGGAACTTCTCCTCTCTCCATTGCAGTATAAAACTCCCTGTATAAAGTGCCCTAAATCTGCTTAAGTCTGCTTTTACATATGTTTCATTGTCCATAACCACACAGCTATACTTATGGATTCGATTGGGTCCTACAGTCTTTTTGCATAATCGTAAGCCTTCATTTTTGCACATTTCTTTCCGACATACGGGCCTGTTTTACAGCATCTCGAAGTGAAAGGCAAGGTTTTATTCGAAATAATGTCACTACTTCTTTGGCTTTTGGCCACGACACGCTATACCTCGATTTTTCGGTCTTTTCGCCGATAGTTTCACCTCTCCAGTTGACTTTTTGCCTTTTGGTGGCAGTTCACGATGTAGTCGGCCTTTTGATAATGAAGTTGGGCAGTACCTCTTTCGCCCACTCTATCAACTCTTTCACTTCCTTCGTCAGCTCCCCCGCTGTTGGTGGTGCTTCGTTCAGTCTTTTGAGTATCTTGATAGCATTGCGCCTCTCCGAGTACCCTACTTTGGTTGGATTAGTGATCTGTACTGCCGTTGGATTGGTTCCGACTGTCGCAGGAGGCACCAATGTACTGAAGCTAGGCTTAGCCCCAACCGATCCACTCTGACTAAGTTTAACTTCTGTCTTCGTGGTGGCAGATTGAGAGCTCGTTTTTTAGAGCTTGCTACCCCTTCCGGTTGGTTTGTTTCTTTGGTTTGTTATCGTATTCATTTTTGGACCCACGAGTGTTAGAGAAGAGATGTCCACCTGTGCATAGCTCCGAACTACACAAGCAAGGCCAGTTATTATGGAGGGCGCCAGGGATCCGTAAGCTCACGTTAACAACTGGGCTATATTTGAAAAGGGCTCCCAGCTGTACTATTGAAGAGTAACGCACACTTGCCCGTGAAGTTTTGCCTTAGCTAGTTACCTCTCGTCTGCATACAGAATGAGAACTCTGGTACCTATTATCAGTCGGCACCCTCGGGGAGGGGCTTTTGCCAATAAGAAAAGAGCTAAGAACTGCCTTAACCCTTTCGCTCCGACTTTTGCAGGGGATTTGCTCAAACTTTATTTTTGAATTTTTGGATACCCATTGGTACCTTATGGGCATAGAAACCAGATGAAGCTTGTAACTTATGCAGATAACGGTATTTTGAGGTGGGACATATGTGTCCCAACAGTATTTAAAAATGGGATATATTTGTCCCAACAGGGTACAAACTACACCTAGAAAGTAGAAACATTTTTTTGGTAATAACATATGATTTGTACTTTTATTTATTTTATGAACGTGATGAAGCGAAACATTGTATACAGAATGGCAAATTACAAGCCCGGCAAATAATTTTTGTTCTTTTCTCGACTTTTCGATTGGCGCATGCTACGCACCGACGTCTTTTATACTGCTCTATGAGTAAATGATCCCCCACATTTGTCATTGATTTGTACCTATTCGATGATCTTCCAGACCGACGGGATCATTTATATACGGTAGATTCCTTTCCTTTTTCAATTAGCGACTCAGCCATCTCGACCAGCACTGGTAAGAAGGCAGGTTTCTTCCTATTCAGCTCCGAATATATAACCCAAGTGTTTACAGCAGCCATCATCATGCATAAAATACTTTTTTCCACCATTTATTTGATTTTCTGTTTATATCATACAATCCCGACATTTGATCTGCCAAGTCCACACCGCCCATTATTGCGCGATACGTCTTTACGATGTCAGAAAATGGAAACTCTGCCTCAGTTCCATCTTTCATTTTGCGTCTAACAGTGCTCATTTCAGAGTGTGGCAGTTACTGAGCAGCATTACCTCTTTGAAGTTCTGCCACTTTACCGCTATGGTACCTGCAATCAAGAAAGTTACTTAAGGGGTTATATACCTTGTGGTCCGGTGAAATTAGCGAAAGTTGGGTTTTTTTTAAAGATATGTAGCAATAATTTTACTGTATAAAAGTTTTTATTATTGGATATTACAATGTTTAAAGAAAAAAAAGGCTTTGTTTGTGTAAAAATATTTAAAAATGGCGGAGTTATGGCGTTTTCCCCCAAGACCCTTTTTTTGGAAGAGGCTTGCGGTGGACGCGATTCAAGTCCACCAAGTCAACTGAAATCAAAAAATCGAAAAGATTTCATTAGTATAGGGTTATATCTTCTTAGTGAACGATCAATATATTAAATATTTTGATTTTTGTGAAAATAGGAACATGTTTTTAAAAAACTCCACTTCTACAGTCCTAAAATTGGCATTAAAAAATTCATATCTGCAAGATAAAAATTTATACATAAAAAGTTGATCGTTCACTAAGAGGCGACATCAATTACGAACAATTTAAAAAAAAAATATAAAAATCGGTTGAATACTTTTTTTGCAATCGCGTCCACCGCAAAAGCATTTTTGGAAAAACACGTTTTTGAGATAATCGCGTTTAAAGTTTCAAGCGCCGCATGAGGCCTTACGCTCAGGACGTGACGACGCACAATTTAAAACGCTGTAACTTTCGATCTATTGCTCAGATCTCTATGAAATTTTTGGAAAATGTTCTCAAGGGATTGTACTTTACGATAAAGAAATAAAATTTATTTTGATTTTTTTGAAAAACACAAGGTATATAACCCCTTAAAAAATTAATTAAAGGGTTTTAGTTTGACTTCGTACCCGCCGAATTAACTTTGAAAATAGCTTCGCCTCGCTGCGATTTTTCTGGTATTTTCGGAACGTTCTTCCGGTTGGATATGAATGTTCCCAAAGCTGGATATTGTATGTTGTTAATAAGATTAACAGTGGTGAAAAAACGATCAAAGCAAAGTGTCACGTCAGGGTTAGAAATCGTTGCTGCAAGATCATTCACAACTCGTTCGCCGAGTGTCCCTTCAAGGACAGATCCTTCTTTTCTACAAAAGATACTCATGTCATAGGTGTCTCCAGTCAAAGAATCGCAGCGAAGCCACATTTTGATGCCCCGTTTCACTGGCTTGAATGGCATATATTGCTTGGGCAATGTATATACAAAGATATGCTTCTTGGAAACAATTTGCGAAAAATTTCGTAGGGGGTTGGGTGGCGCCCAATATTTACTGCAATTTTGTATTCGCGGTGGTTACTAACCGATTTTCTTGAAACAAACGACTCATTCGCTGTGCTCCAAATAACCGTGCCTGAGGCTTCCTCACCTCGTGCAGGTTGATCGTCTATGCCACCATCCTCGTCACTCAATCCGATATCCTATGAATCGGTGGAAGAATCGTCATTGCCAGTGGTTTTATCTAACTCAGGACTATAAATATCATCACTTTCGTCAATAAAATCAGTTCCTGATTCCATGGATTCATCATCATCTTCTTGAAGTAATGCACTAATTTGATCGCGATTTAATTTCGACAATTTTGCTGTCTACGAAGTTGCAAAAATAAAAAAATTAGCTGTGTGATACATTATGTACAACGTACTGCTGGGACATATATGTCCCCATATAAAGCCCTGCTGGGACACATGCATCCCAAAATTAATTTTCGCTGAATATTTTTCACAAAACTCTTATTAAAATATATATTTGTACTTACCAGTAAAAGGGCAATATTTTTCTTTAGAAAAATCAACACAAAATCACAAATTACGCGTAAATTTGATGCAATATTAGTGACTGCTCACAAACAACTGATCAAAACTAAACACGATTGAAACAGTGTGAAATGCGGATAACGGTAAATTGTAAGTATTGTTCGCAGCTACTGATTAGGACATTTTGGTTGAGTTTCCATGAAAATTGCAAGTTTCAGGGTGAAGTGAAAATGCTGTGGGATATCAGTGTCCCAGCAGTAGCGAAAGGGTTAATTTATGTAAACATCCTTGATTTTTTACCATTTGATGATTGATAACTTTTTTTTTGTTGCAAATGACCCGCAGTATGACACTTCACAAGGAATGCAATCAATTACTAGCCACCTTGTATACAATTAGTACTATGTATGTATATATATAATATATCACATATGTACATATGTATGTATATCTATTTAGTTACATAGTGTAAGTAATGAAAGGCGTGGTGGTGTGTATCAAATTGTAAGTGTGTAAGTATTTGTAGAAAACATAAAAGTTGCGACAATTTTCAGTGACAGTGCCAAAAAGGGGGGCTCGACCGTACAAAGCTTACATGAAAACAACAACAAAAAGTAAGGCTTTTATGAAACAGAATTTAAATACAATTAATTAGTGCGGCGGTGAGATGTAGGAAATAGAAAAAAAAGACAAAAAAAAACTATAATATAATAAAAAACAAACTTATAATAAATAAAAATAAAAATAAAAAAATTATAAATATGGAAAAATGTAATAAATAAAAGGGCTAGTTAGAGATTTATAAACAACACTTGGCTTGGCAGAGGAGTTTTAAATTCAAAAGATTTACAATACAAAATTAGCAAGCAGCGTTGAATCGGACGTCTTGAATGCATGCATATGTATGTGCTTATCTATAAGTAGGTATGTAACAGAGTGAAGCATAGAATTCCATAGAAATAGGTTTAAAATACTAAATACTCACGTTTACTGTACTTAAAGGAACTTAGAGTTGATAAGTTTTTGCATAACATTTAAGTTTTATTTATTGCATATTTGTTTTTGTAGATGTTTAGTTTTCTTATTAAGAAGTTGAAAAGTTACGGAAACCAAAACATATGCAATATATGTGCAATATATATATATACAGTCACTCACAGCTTACCTGTAGGTGGTACAGATGCAATTTTTTCGAAATGAATAAAGCAAAATAATTAAATTATCTGAAAGCGCTGTTTTTCCAATTTCGCAAAATATTATGAAATATAAAACACTTTACAAGAAAATCGTAGCTGTATCAAATAAGCTGTGAGTGACTGTGCATATACGAGTAAGTACATACACACAAACATGAGAGATGAAGTAATATACAGATATACATAATTTAGCACATTTGCGTGTGTGTATGTAATTGCATGTATGTTTAAGCGGAAGTGAGCATTAATGCTGGGCGAGTATGTTTAAAAACACCACGAATACACGAAAACCAAACAAAAACAAACAAAAAATAAAAAATTATATAAAAACTTATATAAAAAATAATACAAAAAGTTATATAAAAAATTTAAAAAAATCACATAAAAAATTAAATTAAAAATCTACAGAGAGCAGTGAGAAAAATAGTTTTTAAAAATTTGCATATATAAATACTCGTATGAATTGCAGTATATAAATGAAATATAGAGAGACATATATATACTCATATGTAGAATTTAATACATATACACAGGCATACATAACTACATGCATATAATACATACGTACATACATACATACTATATATTATATATATTTGTTATAAGCACCTAAGAATTGCGTGTGGGACTCGATTTAAAAGCAGCGAACACTCGAAATTCTTAACAAATGAAGAAAAGGAAAAATATATTAAAAAAAAATGTTTAAAAAAATTGTGTCGCAAAAATGACCGAAAAACCCCAAACTCAAAACAGAGATAATGACAAAAGAAATATTATATATATGTATATGTAACTATATAGAGAAATAGGCATGATAATGAAACAAAGCACACACATGCATACATACATATAAACGAATATTACTACGTACATACATACAAGCGACTGGCAAGTGTGAGTTAAGAAAAAAAAAATATATAAAAAACAAATTAATAATTGTGCTAAAAGAAGAACGCAAGTCACCTTCATTTATATGTATGTATGTGTGCATATAAATACATATATGAACATACATACATACATATAAAATATGCACTTGTCTATGCACTCCATATAAGCATCATATGTATGTACGCATATTTGTATGCAATTTTCGCCAAACACTTTTCATAGTAAAACAGCAGCAAAAAGCAGCAAATAAATAAATAAAGGAATAAAAACCCATCAGAACACAGAGTGAAAATGTAGAACTGTATTTTTCTGTACTAGCCATAAGTTAGCAAGAAAGCAAGCAGCAAGAAGTTATTAGTAAGCAAATCTAAGTAAATAAATAAATAAATAAATAAATGTGTATGTAACGTTCGCAGCCTTTTTTGAGAAGGCTTCACACAGCGGGCAACCAGCTTTCGGCCGTAAATTGTACGAACGCGTTACGGTTGTGTAGCCTTCTGGGCGCTCTCTTTTGGATTTTCGGATGTTCGAATTGGAAAAGCAAGCGAAAGCATTGTAGCGTATTAATAATTACATCTAAGAGAAATATATACAATAGTAAAGAATACCAAAAACAAAAAAAAAAACAAAAATGAAAAAAAAAATTATAATATTGAATTATGATATTGAGATTTGATTAAAATTGTATATTACTAATAGATATGTACATGCATATAAATATATATATGTATATATATATAAATAAATATATAATACGACTGAGTACATAACTCGTAAAAATTTAATGATTTGGTATTTTATTTCAATTACTTATTGGCATTTAAAATCGGTAGATAGGTAGTATAGTGGTTGTTAGTTGATGATATTAACCTATGAAATGAGACTTTTTTTCAATTGCAAACGTTTGTTAACAAAAAATGGTTACAAATCAATTGGCCGTCTTTGGCCGCAAACCAATCATCGAGCCATTTTTTGGTTTCTTCGTGAGAATTGAAGCGCTGCTCGGAAAGTGCGTGACCCATCGATGGAAACAAATGATAATCGGAAGGCTCCAAGTCTAGTGAGTAATCCGCATACACTACCGGTTCCCAATCGTACGTCTCCACTAATTCCCGGGTCGCTCAGCTGTTCAAAATCCCATAATGTGTGAGTGCTGCCAAGTTTTGAAACGTCCTCATGGGCGCGCTCTCTCTCAAAATGAAAAAGTTTCACATCTTATTGTCTATGGCGTTATGTCGCCGTAAAGCTCATACAGCCTACGATACTCGCCTACGATACTCGCCTTCACTTACGTGAAAAGGTAAAAAATCTTCCGCAGAATCTTTCTCTCAAACACTCCAACCGGCTATTGTTATCACCTATAATAAATTCTCCTTGACCTACAATATCGAATTTTTCCTTTCTGAACCGTTGCATCTTTTCGCAGGGTGTGACTTATGGTAGTAGGCCGGTGTGACGGGTTCAAAAAATCGAATTTATTTTTTTTACATTTTATCGGAAGAAAAATATCTTAAAAATATACTATACAAATTT
The DNA here is from genome assembly GCF_027943255.1 of Anastrepha obliqua. NCBI lineage: Eukaryota > Metazoa > Arthropoda > Insecta > Diptera > Tephritidae > Anastrepha > Anastrepha obliqua. The sequence goes on along the minus strand of NC_072893.1, from coordinate 22,323,048 downwards.
CAAACAGAAATTTTAATTATTTTTAAGTTATAGCTAAAATAAGAGAGCGCGCCGTAGTGTGTATGAAAGCGTGTGACACGCCAACAGCAGCTGTTGTCGAAACTTTAAACGCGTTTTTCTCAAAACTATGTTTTCGAAATTTCGGAGAATCACTGACTCAAAACTATTCAACCGATTTGGCTAAAAATTTAACCCGTTATTCAAGACACACATATCTAGATCACGGACTTTTAAAACATTTAATTTTTTAATAATAAACTATTTAATTTAAACAATTTATGAAGAAAAAAAATTAGATTTTGAGAACTTTTTTCACAATTCCGCCATTTTGTTTTTGTTGTTTTATTTTTATGTATACTTTAGGTTCGGGACCTAAAATAAAGTCTGCTGAATAATAATCTCTCTGAATTTTTTATTTCAGATGACTTTGGAAGGCTGTGTGTTTCCCCGAACCAACTCATCTTTTTTTAAGGACTTCACTTTGAAGTCAAAAATTTGAAACAAATTAATATAAAATTAACTTTAAAAAAAATTTTGTATATACTTTAAAACACCAATAACAACATGTAAAAGCTTTAAAACGATCGCATTTTATTTTCTTTTTAAAAAAAGATTCATGAAAAAACGTCGAAATTTCGGTCGTTACACCGGACTACTACCTTATCCACTTCCACTTTCGCAGTGTTTTACGGTTGCCTATTGGCTGCAAGTTGCACTTTTTGTCTAACTCATCGTTGCTGATGACGTTTGCCTTCCACACCTTGAGAATGCGCCGGAGACATTTGTTTACAAAACTTTGAATTTTTTTCTGGTTGGATGGTCGCTTACAAGCCAGATCTCGCATCCATAGAGCAATACTGAAATGATATTTGATTTAAATAGTCTAATTTTTGTTTGGAAGGATATTTGTAATGAGTTCCAGATTTGGCGCAGATGAGCATTAGCGCCAGTTGTTTTATTTATTTTGGCCAGTATATCCTTTCCCGCACTATTCTCAGCAAAAATTACACCGCCGGCTTGTTCAATTTTTTTGCCATGCAGCTTACAAGCACAGGCGTGATAGAGTAATTCGAAAGTGTGTGGTTTTCCTTCGCTGGAAGAGAACATTTTTCCTCGATTAGTTACTCATCTCGACGCAGACATTTTTGGTTAGAGACATTCTCCATTGGAACGGAGGCTTCTACTGCTCCGAAATTTTAACTGTCAACAGTGATATGGTTGCCGAGATGCGACTGCCTGTGTGTTTGATGACAGAAGATGCTTCATCTTATCCTTATTCACCTTCAGTCCCATCGCTCCACTTTTTTATCGATTTCAAAAAAGGCCAAAGCTATGTCGTGGCCTATGTTCAGTAGGCCAGCGGTTGTATGCTCTTATAAACTAACCTGTTTTATATTCAATTAGAATGGAATATCAATGAACTGTAGCTTCTAAGCAGCCGTAGCATTTAGCAACTGAGTAATCGAAATGTGAAATATCGCTAAAGCACGATTTTTTATTAAACAGATTTCTTCTTAAATCTCTTATCTTTATCTAAAATGCAACAAAAGATCAATTGATCAATTCCTTTCGCATGGAGACATCAAGCGGTGGAATAGCTTCGCGTGGAATAAGAAAAGTGGACAAATTGAATAGATCCAAAAACACCTTGTAACGATCACTGCGAAAGCAAAGTAAACGAACAGACATTAATCAGAAACTGATTAGCCACTGAATCGAATGAAAACTTAAATCGAATTACCTCAGTGTGGAACGCAAATAGTGGTAGCCAGAAGAACCGCCTGTGCCCAGTTGCTGCGAACCAATCATGCGTTGCACCATAATTACGTGATTGTCTGAAAACAAAGCAAATGGAGACAAAGCAAATGAGAGCAAACACAAGAGCGAGTGTCAAGCCCATTCTTCATTCGGACACTGAATATTTTTAAATCAAATTCAATTTTCCTTACATCTCCATTTCGTTATGAGCGACTCGATGTCCATCAACAGCGTAAGCATCTGATGCGGCTGACTGAAGCGTGGCTCATCGCGATAGAAGGTAATCATGATGGCCCCTTGCAATGCCTTGTAACTGAAATGGCGATCGCCACGCGACACCAATGCCTCGTGCACATTACGATCGAAAATGCTGCGATAGACTTCACGACGCTTTTCAATGTCCATGAGACGATAGTTGCGTGCCGCTTCAACGGGTTCTTGCTGCAAAGATGTTGATAATGATGATGATGATGATATGGATGGAGTAGTACAGCGATTGAGATTGAGTTGCCATACTTTTAAATCGCATTGTGCTTTTCGAACTCACCATGGCCCTGTGCACTTGCTCTGCCAAGAATTTCTCAACGCTCGCTTCGAATTTGGCCCAAAAATTAAAACCGTCCGTTTCGAGCCCAGGTGTACGTTCAAGCCATTTCTGTATTAAATCCAACATTGAAGGCTCGTTTTCTGATTTTTCAATCGCTTCCATTGCGGCCGGCTCCTCGCCAAAAGCCTCTGAGTATTTTTGATTGTACTTGACACGCTGATCCGACTTGACACCGAGCTTATTTTCGATCAAACGAAATTGTAAACTCTGAAAACCGGACGCAGGTGAGAGGAAGTTGCGAAAATCCATAAAATCGAGTGGAGTCATTGTCTCCAAAATGGGTACTTGATCGACGAGCAGCTGTCACAGAAGAAGAAAAATAAGCAGCGCAAGAGAGAGAGAGAGAGAGAGAGTGAGGAGAGAAGCAGAGAGATAGGGAGAGAAAGAAGAAAATTGCAGAGGACTGTAAGAAATAATGAAAAACTTATTTGTATTTAATTACCTTGAGTATTAGTACTATACGATTGAGACGTTTCAAGATTTCCAATGTCTTTGATTCTTCCAGATCCTCTATGTTTAACATATCTCGTATAGAGTCGAGCTCAAAAATTATCTGCTTGAACCATAGCTCGTAAGCTGAAAAGTTGAATAGTTTATTTTAAGTAATGCTAATTAGCTTTTATTGCAAATTAGTAAGATAAAGAAACAACAACTAATATAATAAAAGCATCACAGTCTAAGACCAAATGTTAGCCGCGGTTGCACGCACAAGATATTCTAAAACATTTCCATATTATACCAAGAAATTAGTTCATCAAATCAAGGCATATTTTAAAATAAAAAAAACTAGATAATTGAAGAAAGAAGATAAAACTAAACTCAAGGAATTCTGCATAAGCACACTCGCAGAAGTTTTGGTGCCTTTCAACTGTGACATTTGATTCACCTCTTAAGTGAGAACGTATGCTGGCCTATAGGACAAAGCTCGCTGTCCACCGAAGTAAAGATTTATTCCTCTAATGCAAAGCTAGCAAAAAATTCTATAAAAATACCTATGATAAAAAAGAAACCAAAGATACAAAAACTAAATCAAATAAAATTAAAAGAAGACGAAGTAAGTTGGCAGCCAAACAACAGTACATTCGAAATAATTGACTTTAAAATTAATGTTCCGAGGTATGCTTGTGCAAGTGAATGGATTGGCGAAACCTGTTACATTTCCCCTCCCAGGGAAAGAGGTGAAGGAAAAACACGAAAAGGAGAGGGATGGGGAGGGTTGAGTATCTGTGGACTATGAACGGTGACCAATTTGCGGTTGCGTTAGCCTCTTTATGTTGCTGATGAAGTTCATCAGATTTTTGATATCAAGACCTGCTATATCAGCAGGCGCAGAAAAGAAGTGAGAACCAAGATGCTTGAATCTTAGTTCCGCAAGAGCTGGGCAGCTAAGGAGCAGGTACTGAGATAATTCCACGTCATCCTCCATACAGCTGACGCAAAAAGGACTCGAAATACAATAATTCCGAGTCTCACGGCATGTATGCCCCGTGAGGATGCCCACGAAATTTGAGAGATGAGATTTTGTCATCCTCAGAATATCCCTCGAACGTGGCCAGAAGGACTTCGCGACCTTACACGTTCGTGCAGAGCTCATCCTTCCAGGAGTAGAGCGAAGAATTCTGATGCAATCGAGAGAGAGACCAGGCATTCCGGGACCAGTTTCGAATGCACCATAATAGAGCCTAGGGCCCTAATTGCCGCTTGTCTATCGGAGTAAATATTTACCTTCTTAACAGTTATTACGCAAGTAAGTAGCCAGTCAACTGCTTCTTTGATTGCTGCCACCTCTGCTTGGAACAGAGATCCCGTAGCCTGTATTTGAGTTTGAGTGCTCTTTGCAGAATACTCCTCCTCCACCTCCGCTTGGACTAAGCGAGGGGACACACTGATCCGTCGACGGGGGCATGAACTCAAAGTTTATGAGGATGCTTGAGTGCCCATATGTGAAATTGAGCTTATAGCCTAAGCCCCTCAGTCTGATTGCGGTACGTACAGCTGTAATTCTGCCTGCGATGTTTATAGGTACCACATTTAGCACCACATTAAGCGCCAGAGTAGGAGTAGTTCGAACCGCCCACTTATTCCAATGAGTGCAGACCTTTGAGCTCTCTCTAGTTTTTTAACTGATGCCATCCTCTCCAGTGAGTTTCACCAGACAACGGCTCCATATAACAAGGTTGGCTTTATTTTGGTATTATAGAGCCAAAATACAACTCTAGGTGAGAGGTCCCATCTTTTGCCAATTGCGCATCCATGCACATCCATTCCATTCAAGGCGATTGTTGTCTTCCTTACTCTTTCCTCAATGTTGGGCTTCCACGTTAGCTTACTGTCAAAGTTTAGTATTTACGAGAATAGAAATTCGAAGCTCCTAGTAGATGTATTACAAGAAGCTTGCGACGGTTCCATAACCAGCCAAGTTGCACGTAAACATAAACCTCCGTGCTACTGATGGTACGAGAACATCGTGGAGGAAGACCCGATTTTGCTGACAACATTCATAATTTCAGTTCAGCAAGGCAGTCTTTAAAAACACCTATTAAAACTAGCAAACAAGAAAATTCTAAGAAACTGCGAAAAAGCTGATACCAACCCCTGGGGCACTGCTTACCGGGTAGTGCAATCAAAAAGAAATGCACACAAATACCCCCAATTACTTGCCCAGTAAGGTTAGGCAAAATTATTACAACTCTTTTTCCTCAAAGATCTCAGAACGTATTGCCACACTGCATTCAACACGAAATAGGTGATATTCCTTGTGCTACCGAATGGACACTCCAAGCGTCGTGCAATAAAATTCAGTCTCAGAAAGCTCCAGAGCCGGATAGCATGCCAAATAGGGCCCTGAAAATGGCGATTTCTAAACGTCCGGACATATTTTTAGCGGTATTCCAAACCTGCATAAACAAAGGCACTTTCCGAAAGACGTGGAAGATGCAAATCCTTCTGCTTTTACCTAGAAGAAATAAAAAGCCTGGTGAATCCGCATCTTACCGACCGATATGCTTATTAGATAAAAAGGGGAAAATTCTGGAGTGAATTATCTGCGACGGGCTATCATCTTTCGCAGAAGATAAAGGTATTTTATGCACATACCAGTTCGGCTTCAGGAAATCCCGCTCAACAGTAAATGCTATCAAATGCGTGGTGCCGAAGCCATTGAGGACAAGAGATGGTGTGGCGGGAGAAACGAATACTGCGTTGGAGTAACTCTGGACGTTAAAAATGCTTTTAATAAGTAGGGGCTCCCTCATAAAAGTAGGTGCTCCCACTGATATCATCAGAATATTTGTGAGCTAGTTTTTCATCTGATGCATTGAATATAAATGCCGGACCGGAATGGAACAGGTCACCCAAGGGACTCGCAATATCAGACAAATGCCCACCACGACTACTCTGATAACCCACGTGGATGCGTATATCACAATTTTCCCTAACTTTTAGTCAGATGCTAAACAACCCCTTCTGGGCTCGAAGTGATTAAATTGATACTGAAGATAAAGTACCGGCATTTGCCAGGTAGCGAGCGGAACAGTGGAATTATTGAAGAGGCATATAGAGTTGAGGCGCACCTTCGCGATGTGAGTTCACACCGTGGAGATCTTTTTTCAAGTTCTTTTTTTATTTAAAACAAGCTCCATACTAATAGGTTAGGAAAGGTTAGATTGACCTGGCTGGCTGAAAGGCATCACATAGTCTTATTGGACCTTAGTGGAGCCAGGTGGAGCTTGACCATTACGTTTCCTTGTAATATACTTCTTGTAATAAGCCTGCGAGTTTTGCGAATCTAAGTAAACTCTGAAGCTCTAACCCCAAGAGACATTCTAACCTCTCATATTGTAGAGCTCCTAAGCATTTCGTTCGGGTTCCATACCAATAACCTAAAAGCAATTTCTGATCTTAAGTACAAAACTCGACGTGCCATTGATGAAATTGAGCTGGCACTAAGGCAAATGTGTGTCGAGGATTTCGTCAAAATGCGCTGTGGCACCTATTTACTGAACCTCATTGGACTCTCTATGCAACATCCATATTTACACACTTAAAAATATCAGATTTTTCTAATTAACACTGAATTATTTTTTTTGCTTTCAAATCTCAAAATAGGTTGTCTGCACTCCATATTTACATATAAGCAAATACTTTTAACTCCAATTCATACACATAGACACACACTTAGCTGACCTTGATGTGTAACAATGAAGAGATGTTCGTCGTGCACAGGCCGATTATCCACCGCCGACAACATTCGTTGTGCATTCAAAACCTTATCCAGCATCAGGTATTCGCCATAGATCATCCCGATCTCGGTGCCCAATGGATGTGCGGAGTCATCGTGCAATGATCTGAGAGAGATCAACAGAAGCAAAATACATAGAACGCACAAATTTTCAAAATTCATACTACATAAAAAACAAAAATGATAAGCCGGCAAACTACGCACCCATTTCCAGCGTACGGGCAAGCCATCCTTCACACACTCACACGCGCCGCACACAGTTATCTCTCAGTTATAATCGGTGACTTGAAGACACTTTTCTAAGACACTCCGCATACGAACTAAACCAACGACATCGAAAGTTGAAACGAAACTGAAACGGTTGTCTACTCAATTGCGTTGCCTTTGTACGAAAATTCCTTGGATGCCTTGTCTTCGTTCATTGTGGACCGGCGACGATGAATGTTCGCTTCCGATCGTACGTTTGCTATCAAATTTCACATCTGCCAGATTGAATATTGAGTAGCAAGTAACTACAATAACAACAACAACAATCACACGTAATTGACTGCAGGCACTAAGGCGTAGTCTGTGTGCTGCCTTATCAATGCGGTTCCGCGGTGTTTTACTGTCATTTAATCAAGTGAACGTGTCACTGGTAATTTAATACACACAAATACATACAAAGTTTCTTAAATGTGTGTGTAAGTATGTAAGTATGTTTATGAATAAAAGTTGAAGATATGACTTTGGCTTAGTTAAAATCGAGTGTGAAGATAATGAAATGAAAGTGTGATGGCAAAGCAAAAGATGTTAGAGGCTTGAGAAGACCAATGTCTTATGAGCATACAGGGTGATCCCATGGATTTAATGCCCTTTTTAAAATTCTAATACTTTTATAAAATTACAATACTTTTCTTTACCAGAAAATATAAGCCCCCTGGTTAGGATGAATTGCTGCCCTTGCGAGGGGCCCGCTTGGACAAATCTACAAAATTCTATCGTAGTGTTACCATACAGGGGGAAAGGAGAAGGAAAGCAACCAGACAGCTGGAAAATTTACGCTGCTTCAAGCTACTAATAAATTTTACCGGGTGGGTGATATTTAAACCCGCTATATCTGCGGGTGTAGCAAAAATGTGAGAGCCCAGATGTCTAAATCTTTGCCCGATGAAAGCAAGGCAGCTAAGAAAAAGGCACTGAGATGATTCCACCTTGTCCATAAAACAGCTTCTGCAGAAAGGACTTGAAGCAATCCCAAGTCTCACCGCATGGACACCTAACGGACAATGTACGGTAGGGATACCTACTAAACTAGAGAACAGCGGCTTTGTTAGCTTTAGAAGTTCCCTCGAGCGCCTTGATGTACCCGTGGCCAGAATGACATCGCGACTTGCAGATTTGCGCACTAAACCATTGCTCGCTGAGTTGACATGGGGCCCATCTTTGCAGAAGCAGACCACAGATTCTTCATTTCGCAATGAAACCATCTCCAGGGTCCTTTGTTTGGGCAGCTTATCAGCCCAGCAGTCTCCCGAAAATCCCCCACACTTTAGACTTCCCGCTTTCATCGGAAGTTAGGTATCTTGGAGTGATACTTGACTCCAAACTCCTTTGCAAGCCACACATTGAAAATCGGGTAAAGAAGGCCAGTCAGTATAGATTTCTACTCCTGCAAATCTATGTCCGGCAAAATATGGCGAATTAAGACACAAGTCGAACTTTGGATGTGCAACGCAGTGGTTTTGCCCTTTTTAACTTATGGATGCTTGGTTTGGCGAGAAGCTCTTCAGAAGGGCTATAATATCACTAAACTGGGAAGGCTGCAAAGGACTGCTTGTACAGACATCACCGGGGCACATAGAACATGTCCCAGTGCTGCTCTGATTGTCGTTTTGCACTTACTTCCAATCGACTTTTACGTAATTTCCATCGTAAAGTGCAAAGTGCAATCAGGTTAAAGGAGGTTGACCTCTGGAGACAATCTCTCAAGGAACATGGTAGCGTTTTCGGGCAGTTAACAACGTATTTCTCTGAACTTCGTACAGATCTCTCTATCCGCAAACTGGAGTTTGAGGGTGGTACCAGAGCATCGTCTTTCCAAGTAGGCAGGATTAGAATGAGGGGAAAATCTGCACCGACTCTGGTACTTCTGTCTTCACTGACGGTTCTAAGATAGAATCGGGAGTCGAAGCGGGAGTTTTCTCTAAATCAGCCAATTTATCTATTTCCTTAAGACTGCCGAAAGCTGATAGTGTTTTTCAGGCAGAAGACCTTCCGATCCTGCAGGCGTGCAAAATGTTTAGGGATCGCGGAAGCAAGGGAGATATCAACATTTTTTCCGATAGTCAAGCTGCGATCAAGGCTCTGCCAACTCCTGTAAGGAGGAGATCAAATCTCTTGGATGTGCAGGTGACGTCTCTCTAATCTGGGTTCCAGGAAATAGGAACATGGAGGAAAATCTAATTTCTGATGAGCTTGCCAGGAAGGGATTGACTGAATTGGTTTCAGAGGTCTCCCACTCGGTCATCGGCATCCCCTTGACTGTTGTTAAAGAGGAAACGCAAAACTTATTTCCCAAGAAAAGGCAGAAGATTTGGAGTTCCATTTCTTCGTGTGCTATTTCGAAAACCCTAGGACATCAATACAATGAACAGAGGACTCAGAAAGTCCTGGGCGTAGACGAAAGTCGTAACTGTGTTTACCGGTCACTGGTCGATCGGCACACACGCGGAAAAATTAGGCTTACCTTAACCGTCATTGCAGAAGTTTTTCTATGCAAAATAAGGTAGGATGAAAGCTTGTCTGCCGATCGGAATTTATGTAAATGCGCTCTGCCCAATCCATAAGAAGAGTGATCCTGCAATTTATGCCAATTATCGCATTTAAATTGTTTAAAAGTAACCAGTCAAACTTTCAGCAATAGAGGGGTAGCGCAAATTTTAGTTCCTTTCCATATTAAATAATTTCCCATAGCAAGGAAGTAAAATTTAGTGAATAACTGCAGGTATAACGTTGAAGTGCCTATTGACAAATGCGAATGTAAAGAGCTTTTTTTCTGTTGAGTCAACCCAAAAAGCTACACTTACCTGCGACGGCTTCTGTGAAAAGACTCTGCAAATAACAGCGTCAAAATCGCTTGCAATGTAACAAAACATAAAGCACTAAGTGAGTGAGTGTGTGTGTGTTAATTTTAGCTCTTATTGGGCTTTCCACCCCCACCCACACACCTTCCACTGCTTTGGCGCAACGGTGAATCCACTGCAACCTGCATGCGACATGTTGGCTGCAGCGAATATGATTTGTTTTTTTTTTGTTCATGACTCGGATGCGGTCGGCATCGAGCGCCTGAGACGGTCGTGTCGGAGAATAACGGCATCCCAAAGCACATAACTTACGACCAGCAGCAATAGCAGTCAGTTTCTGTTCAAGCTTCGCCCCAATTGGACGTTTTCGAAAGGACTTGATGCGTTGGATGGGTAGCAAACGCGCGCGTTTAAAAAAAATTAATAAATAAAAGCTTTAGAAAACAAGAATTAAAACAAAAAAAGAAATTCTAAAATTTAAGAAAAGTGAAAATCATTACTCTCTGCTTATGTGTGTGTCTGTGTGTGCTTGTGCTGCAAGCATTTCTTTTAGCGCTCACTTTTTCAATGGTTTGCAGTCCTCAACTTCTTCCTACACCACGCGTTTGCTCCTTAAAAAGTCGTCTTGTTTGTCTGTATGTATTCGAGTTGTGTTCGTGTACGCTCCTTAGGAAATATTCATGTGATTTAATTCGTTCATTGGTGTTGTTGTTGTGTTTGTTGTTGCTGTTGTTGTTGTGGTAGTCACCTGCCTGCAATAAACTCGCATTCTGTTTGGCATTTGAGTAATTTCGCGCACGCAGCAAATATTTGGTGGAAAAAGTAAAAGCACAAAGAACAATTACAGTTAATATTGTAGATAAAACAAACAAAAAATCGCAGTAAAAGCGGTCACACGGTGGTTGCGGTAAGCCACACAACTCAGGGTCATGCATTTTCGACAAAAGTGAACAGCCAGGCCAGTTCTCAAAACACTTTTTGGGGAAAATACTCACACATATCTACGTACAGCTGTGCTATTAAGGGCAAACTAGTATTTGAATTGATGAAGGGAAAAATAAATAAAAATTGTTGAAAGGGCAGAGAGGGAAAAGGTCACATATTTTTGCAGACGACAAAAGGGTGTTAGAAAAAATCAATTAAATATAACTAAGCGCGTGCCGCACGCATTTTCGCTGCTGCCACTGCAGCTGCTTGTTGGGTTGAATGAAAAACAAACAAAACAGAAGCAAAAAAAAAAACAAAAAAAGCAGGACCATCGTCGACGAGGTTAGCTGATTGACAGTAACAGCAAAACCTATAGGCTGAGCAATCAATGTAATGCAACGACAGGCTGACTGAAGGACACTCAATTACCATCCAATCAGGCGCAGGAGCTATGGCTGGAAAATAATAAAACCTGGCATAATGTAATAAAATATGAAAATTTGTAATATATTGATTCATTTTAACTTTACTAAAAAATTTATACTTTAATAATAAATTTAAAAAAAAATTTAATACAAAATTTAATAAAAACTTTAATACAAAATTTAATATAATTTTATGAAAAAGTTTTTAAAAAATTAATCAAAAATTGAATAAAAACTTGAATACAAAATTTAATATTATAAAAAATATAAATTTAATACAAAATTTAATGAAAAATTTTAAATTGAATAAAAAATATAAATTTGATAAACAATTTTTAATTTAGAAAAAAGTTTTATAAAAAGTTTAAAACTGGAATTAATAAAACAATTAAAATTTAGAAAAGCAATTTAAAAAACATTTAAAACTAAAATTAATACAAAAATTAATAAAAAAATTAATAAAAAAATTAATAAAAAATATAACTTTAATACAAAATTTAATAAAAATTTTAAAATTTAGAATAAAATTTTATAAAAATATGTAAAACTAAATTTAATAAAAAACTAAAAATTAACAGAAATATAAATTTAATAAAAAATTTTAAATTTAGAAAAAAATTGTATAAAAAATTTAAAACTAAATTAATTAAATAGAAAATTTAATAAAAAAGATAAATTTAATACAAAATTTAATGAAAAATTTTAAATTGAATGAAAAATATAAATTTAAAATACATTTTACAATTTATAAAAAACAATTTTATAAAAAACTAAAATTAATAAAACAATTAAAATTTAGAAAATATTTTATAAAAAATTTAAAACTAAATTAAATTAAAAATTGAGTTCAAAATTTAATAAAAATTTCAAATTTAACAAAAAATATAAATTTAATAGAAAATTTAAAATTTAGAAAAAACTTTTTTTAATATAAATTTAAAAAATATAAATTTAATAAAAAATTTAAAATTTAGAAAAAAATTTTATAAAAAATTTGAAACTAAAATTAATAAAACTATTAAAATTTAGAAAATATTTTATAAAACATTTAAACCTAAAAATAATAAAAAATAATACAATATAATACAAAAATTAATAAAAAATTTGTTAAAAATATAAATTTAATACAAAATTTAATAAAAAATTTTAAATTTAGAAAAAAAATTTATAAAAAATTTAAAACTAATATAAATTTAATAAAAGATATAAATTTAATAAAAAATTAAATATTTAATAAAAAATATTAGTTTCTAAAAACTTTTAGAAAAAAATTTTATAAAAAGTTTAAAACTAAAATTAATAAAAACATTAAAATTTAGAAAAAAATTGTATAAAAAATTTAAAACTAAATTAAATTAAAAAATTTTTTACAATTTAATAAAAAATTTAAAATTTAATAAAAAATTTAAATTTAATAGAAAATTTAAAATTTAGAAAACAAGTTTTTACAAAATTTAAAACTAAAATTAATAAAAAAAATAAAAATTGAGAAAGACATTTTATAAAAAATCAAAACTTAACTAAATAAAAAATTTAAAATTAATCAGTATATAAAAAAATTTCCTATATTATTATGGTATAGGTATAAGTTTCCGCTCTCGTAAAAGAGGTGTCGCTGCTGATACTATTTTTGTGTTCGCTTTACTATTTATACTATATTTGACGTCAAAAATGTCTGCGTTCGTCCCGAGAAAAACATCATTTGCGGTAATCAAGCTCCATAAAAAGTGGTTTCGACGTTTCCAAAGTGGCAATTTCGGCCGGAGCGATAAAAATCGAACGAGCGAAGGGGCACTGGAAAAATTCGAAGCTACTCAACTACAACAATAATTGGATGAATACGCATGTCGCACCTTGATGATATGTCTAAAGAGTTGGATGTTGATAGATCAATCGTCGGCAAACGTTTCCATGTGATGAGAATGTTCCAGAAAGCAGGTAACTGAAGGAGAGGGATATTGGGAGACGTTTGGTGACGTGTCAGATTTTTCTTGAACGACAGAAAAGAAAACCCTAAGCGTCGAAAACCTTGCAGCCTGTCAGGTGATCCAGATCCATATACAGCGAAAAAAAATATTCATGCGTCAAAAATACACATGCTTCCCATTGGTTAAATAATTCGTAACTGTGGCTAAGAAAGGACAGGAAACTTATGTCCATACGCAAAAGAAAAGACTTTTTTATAATTTTTGTTGTTTTATGCACGAAAATTCGAACCTATGCACTTACGGGTGGTAATCGCGCACCAACTCATTCGGCTGCAGTGGCTCGTAAAGTAACCAGTTAATAGTCTTAAGTTTACTTTGCTGAGGGAAAGTTGTTTAGCGTGTGGCACCGAAACCTAACCTAACGAGGTTCAAGGGAGGTTCAATAAGTATTCGAGTTAGAAATTTTTATTAAATTTAAAAAAAAAAAAATTTTTTTTTTCAACATAGTCCCCTTTCAGAAAGATACACTTCTCCCAACGCTCCACCCTTTTTTAACCCCTCCAGAAAATAGTATTTTTCGAACGCTCCAAAATACATTTCGCGAAGACTTAATCGTTTGAACTAAATTTTTTTCCCACGAGCAATTTTTTCATGTTAGGGAACAAGAAAAAGTCGCAGAGGATCAGATCGGGTGCGACAGCAATTCATAACTCAATTCATGCAGTTTGGCGGCTACAACTCCGGATGAAACGGCACCTTCTCTTTCGCTAAATGCAGCCCCGTGTCCTTTAATTTTTCGTCAAAGCGGTCCAATAACTCACTGTAATATCCAGTCCAATGAGCGTTCTTCTTTTTTTTAAAAAATCCATGAGGATGACGCCGTTCGCATGCCGAAAAATCGTCGCCATGACCTTTCCTTCCGATGGGACTGACTTCGGCTTCTTTAGGGCAGATTCACCGGAAGAAATCCATTGCTTTGATTGTTGTCAGTTTCGCGTGTGTAATGATGAATCTAAGTTTCCTCAACGGTGACAACTTGACGCAAAAAATTCCTTCGGATCTCGCTTAAATTACTCCAAACACTGCTTCGAAGTTAACAGCCGCATCCGCTTGTTGTCCACCGTGAATAATCGCGGCACGCATCGGGCCGATAATTTTTTTCAGCCTACTTATCATGTAAAATTTTAATTACCGCTCCGGTCGACACACCTATGACCTTTGTTATTTCGCGCACTTTCGTTCGTCGATCAGCGAGAATCATGTCGTGGGCTTTTTGAATGAATTCCTCGCTAATCAAGTCTGCCGGGCGTCCTGGTCACTCCGCATCAAAAGCGGATGTTCGCCCACGTTTAAATTCGTTAAACCAATATCTAACTGTGGTCATAGATGGCGAAGCGTCCCCATAGACAGCAGCCAACTTTGCTTTTATCTCCTCGCATTTTTCTCCATCCAAAAACTAAAAACGAATTACCGAACGATGCTGCTATTTTTCCATCTTAGCGGAAATCACGAAATCAATTAGCCATCTTACTCCAATAGCTGCCAAATCCAAACTAATCTATCAATCAGTCTGAAATTTGTTTTGCTGTCGTTTGATAGATGGCAGCACACGATGCTAACATCAACTTCCTTCAGGAACGCCCTCTGTCATCAAACACGGGTACTTATTGAACCGCTCTCGTACATTTATGTAGTAAACAAATAAATACTCGATTAAAACAAACGATTGATAATTTTTACTAAAATTATTTCCCTTTCATGCATCAAAATTCATTGTTTAGTTTCAAAATTAAGCGAAAATAGTTGGAGTTATCAATTTTTGAAAAAGTTAAAAATGAAGTTAAAAACTATGAAATCTCAAGTTTTCATTTGCTCTATTTTCGAAACAAAACGCCCTTTTTCTTTCCATGTAGAACCCGTAAGAAAATTTTGGAATACTCAAAAATGTACCTACGACAAATAGTAATCAAAATATTGCTACTTGGAAGCACTGATTTAAGCAAGTTGCTTATTATCTGAGCGGTTAAAACGAACTCACGAACTTCACGTAGTTTGCTGCTATTTTCTCCATACAAATTTGCCATTAAGGCCAAGAATTTGATTAGATTAGATTAGATTTGTGGGGGGTTGGACAAGTCCAAGCAACAGTAGACCATTGTACTATACTCGGATAGTTATCAGTAGAAAGAATAGAGATAGGAAAGGTAAAAATGGATGGTAAGCCGGATAAATTAGTTTGAGGTCACTTTTCCACAAATCTCTTGGATTCATTGATGAATTTTAAGAGATCCGGAAGACGAAGAACATGAACTTTATCCATACTCAGTGTATCGCAACACAATATCTTAAGTCTGATTCTGGTAAAAGCCGGACAGCTACAGAGAAAATGCTCTGCAGTGTCGCCATTCTCAAGAAAGGATAGGCATATCGGGCTGTCTACGACCCCCATGGTAGCCATATGCTGACCACAGACGTTGTGTCCTATGATTACACCCACCAGTACTCTCAGGTCCTTTCTGCTGAGTTTTAGGAGAAAGTTCGCTGTTTTCCTGTTTGGTTCTCTCACTAAGCACTTGGCTACTCTGCGCGAGTTCAACTCAGACCAACGTCCTCTATGGATAGACCTCATGAAGGCGTCAATCCATAGTTGAATCGATGGGGAATTGACACCTAGAAAGGGTTCAGGGCCTAGTGGCATACTTACAGAGCCTTCATTAGCCAATTTATCAGCTAACTCCAGGCACCCAAATAAGACTAACTCTGTTGTGTTTTGCAACTCTGTTCAGTTTTGTCTCACATTCTCCGAAGGCCAGGAATACAAAGCTGCTTATATTTCACCAAAACATACGCTGGATATTTAAATTTTGACTTTGCCTAAATTTAAACACTTCTTTATGCTCTTCTTCATGTTTTCCCAGCTCCATCGTTTCATCGCAGAATTCACTATTTTTTCATACAGCGAGTGGCAAGCCCAGCAAATACTCTGATTTTAATTTTAGTTTCTCTGTTAATCTCAGGGTCATAAATATTCCTTAGTCCCTGCAAATATACCACAGACTCTTCACACTGTTCACTTTTGTGCTGTTCAGCTTTAACGGCAGTGATTGCAGTGCCATTGACAAAATAATAAAAAAATAAAAGTAATCTGATATTCGGCTGGCTCTACTCACAGCTGCATTGCAACCGCAAAGAGTGTGGTAGTTGCTGCTGCAGAAGCGAGTGCCTGCTTTGCATTGGCTCCATTGAATTTTAGTAGTAGTAGCTACTAGAACAGCAGCCAAGAAAACCGCAATAACGCAGCGCCGCCTGCAAAAAGTAAAATAAAAGTGCAAAAACATCACAACCACAACGACAACCAACCGACCAACCAGCCAGCCAATATTACCAACGTAAAAAAACATAACAAATATTCTAACGCGCAGTAAATAGGATGAATGCCAAGAATAGGAAAACAAAAACCAAATAACTACCAGTGACAAAAAAGAAAGTAATGAGAAAAAAAAACACAACTTAGAAGAAACTAACGAATAAACAAAAATTTCTTTAGGTTGTCTGTCGCCGTACTGCATTCGCATTGTTGGCATCTAATTTATAGAAATTGAATAATTTATTGCGCGCAGGTAATTGCGGGGGTGGCGGAATTCACAAAGCCAACACACAAATCACAGAAGCGCAATAACGAAAGTCACAGCAACTAGATCCATACGCCCTGTCGCACCTCTCAGTGCCATTTGAAGAGCGACGCTGAGGCGCACATAAATATTTCGACAGTGTCATCATTAAATTCCACGCATAACAAATTCTTGTGAGCTTTAATGAGATGTAGTGTACTTTAAATAGACATTTGTACAGCTATAAAAATTATATGCACCCACACATACGAGAGCGGAATAATTGTAGAAAATAACTAGAAAAAAAACGTGCCAGTTGTACTTTAAAGTAATTAAAGTAAAAGCAAAAAAAATAATTAAAAGCAAAAAATTTAATAAAAAGAAAAAATTAAATAAAAAGAAAAAATTAAATAAAAAGAAAAAAAATTAAATTAAACGAAAAAAATTTCTATTAAAGAAAATCATGTGCTAATTCGCCCCTCACTGTGATATAACTTAGAAAGGAAAAGTAAAAAAAAAACAAAAACAACAAATATATATTACATACAAACTACTTTTCGTACCTTAATGTGCTAACAAATCTACTCATTGTACATGAAATTCATACATAAATTGAATTGAAAGCCAACGTCGTAACAACCATCCAAGTTTTAAGCGCAATTTATAGTTGATTATCATCCACAACCACAACCACTCACACAACATAAGCACATTGTTCAGCGCCAAGTGACAATAGCAACAACAATAGAAGAAAAACTAATCGAGAAAGAAACGCATTTGCATATTAAAAGCTTTCAGTGAAGGATTTTCAAGTGGCGCCCCCAGCTATCAACCCCCAGCATCGCCAGAGAAAACTCGATACTTGTTGCAGGAAAATATCGCGCGCGATGGAGTCGCTACAGAAGTCATTTTTCACGCTGCTCTTCACTCTATGCCTTACATTAAGTGGTAATTATTACGATTTTCAATTAAAACCAATCAAACTCATTTAAATTTAGCTGGCAGAATACATAGAAATGCACATACAGGGACTCACAGCTTATTTGATGCAGCCAAAAAAAAAAAATTATTAAAATATCAAATAAAGGGTCCGCCATATAACTTTACGAATTTAAAAATGCTATAAAAAGAAACTACTCAATATTTTTCCAAATTGTTTTTTTTATTTTGAAGTACAATCCTTCCGGTTAATGATATAACACAACTTTAAAACTTGCTGCCTCATCTAGCCATGCACCATCCCATACGATCGGTCCAATTTTTCAACACATTTTCGATTGTATGCGGCTGTATTTCAGCTATGACATCGCGTATGTTGGTCTTCAGTGCATCAATTGTTGCTGGTTTGTTGGCATAACACTGGTCTTTGCCGGCACCCCAAAGATAATAATCCAACGGTGTCAAATCGCAGCTCCGAGGTGGCCAAACGATATCAGAATTACGGCTGACAATGCGATCTTCGAAGACAGTGCGCAAAAGATTGATCGTAGCATTCGCTGTGTGGCAAGTAGCGCCATCTTGTTGGAACCAGATGCCACCAATATCCTCCTCTTCAATTTCTCGGAACAAACCATTTTCGTTCAGCGGGAGAATAAAACTAATTTTCTGTCAAATCAGATGACAACTAAGTGTTACCATTCTTCAAATAATACCTAGTTCAAATCCGTAACGATAGATGGCGGGCCCTGTATATTTTATGGTATTTCCATAAAAATCCAAAAAAAAAATCTTATATTTTTTAATAACAAGTTTTATTTAAAAAAAAATGTTTCTTCATAAGAAAGATATGGCAAATTACAATAATTCAGTTACAGTTTTGAGGTCACAGCTTAAATGCTGCACGCTAAAAGTATTCAAAAAACATAAACACACTACTATTTCCAGCTTTTAGTCGGAAATTCATAGATTCTACAAGTTTTGCTGTATAATCGGAACTAATTTTATCCCATGCTTCCTGTAGTGCCAGTTTCAGATCAGAAGCAGAAGAAATATTGTGGTTTCTTATTTTATTTTCCAGCACTGACCACGAATTCTCAATAACGTTGAGATCAGGACTCTGTGCAGGTGTCTGTACTACATGTGTACTACTTCCAGATAAGCCAAGTACTAACTGTAGAGCGCAAATTACATGGTTTAAGCGCGAGACTTCCCATCAGATCTGAAAAGATTAAATTTGTTTTCATCCGCAAAAACAACGGACTTCCAGAACGAAATGTCTGTGTTCAAATGTTGTCTGCAAACCTCTATTCTTTGTTTTCTATTACGAGCATTAATCAACGGCTTATTTCGGGCAGTCCATCCATGAAAATTTTCTTCGCGCAGGACTGTATAAACAATTTCACGGTTACAGATCTTGTCTAAGTATTTTTCGATTTCGTTTGTTAAGTTTGGAGCCCTTAAATCGGGGTTTTCTTTAACTTTGCGAACAATCAACCTCTTATCTGCATCATTAAATACTTTATTTGGCGCAGATCTGCCCTTATCTTCTATCCTGTTTTCGTTGCGAAACTCTTCTATAATATGCTGGACAGTTGAGGAACTAACAATTTTTCGTTGGCTTTTTGCCTCTTTATGATGACGAACAACGTCTTCCCTTTTTTTAAGTGAGGTCCGTTGTCCCATTTAAAAAAATTTTAACTTTTTCAACTTTTCTTTACAAAAATTGTTTGAGAATGACTTAAGACGCTCAGCTAATCAGAAAAATAAATTTCACCGTTATTGCATTCTCAGAGGAAATAAAAAATACACTGCATCATTTAAGCTGTGAGCATATTTTGATGGGAAAACTATTTGTTTCTATATTTTTTCAGCAAGCTTTGTTTTTGTTATTGTTCTTTCTGCAGTCAGGAGGTGTAAATCAAAATGTCTGAAACATCATCAAAGGTGCCGTCACACCAATGGTATGTGGGGCAGTATAACATTCCTCCTCCTCGGCTGATTTCCACCCTGGAACCGCGTTAGCATTTCTTCAAGGTGGAGCCGCGTTTATGTCTATTGACACAACAGGTTCCTGCGTCCAGGTTCCGCTCCTGTGGGCGTATGGAGATTTTACGCCATCGATAGTATTCACTTCTCCCACTAGCTTCGAAAGCGGTTGTGGGGGGAGTTACACATCAGAGAAAATGCAATAGTCCGATACCCACAAACTATTGTCTTGCCTTCAGTTCGTCGGTTTGTCTAAAACAGTTAATCTCCACTGTCCACCTGCTAGCAAAAGTACCAAAAACTTTGTAATCAACGAATAGGCTTTATATTTATAAGGTTGTTTGGTATTTTTTCCCCCCTTCCTTTTCTCCTAAGAACTGTCAAGTTATGTCTTGGTTGGATTAAGTACATTGCATAAAAAATAATCTAGCTGGTCTTGCTACCTAATTAATTTAGTATCTTAATAGTACTTAGTCTATCTTTCTGCGTCTACTGCTGCTGCCGCTGTTGTTGCTGCAGTAGCAACTGCTGCTGTCGTTTCTGGGCTTTCCTTTCCCAGTCAATGCGGTTGCAGTGGTACATTCCTACATATCTCATTACATGTCGTATACATTTTTTTAATTAAATTTAATAAAAATCAAGTCATTTTCCTTTTTCTAATAAACTGTGGGTCACTGTATATTGTTAAGTGATTTGTTTTATAATCTGACTACAGATACGTATTTACTAGATTGTTCAATAAGTTTTGAAGTTCGATAGGAAAAAAAGTTGCATGGTTTGAAATGCATTTTATTATCAAGTATAGTCTCCCTGAACTTCAATACATTTGTTCCAAAGAGATTCCAATTTATGAATTCCATCTTTAGAGATTCCAGAATCTGGAATGACTGTAAAATACGCTTCCACAGCTGTTATGACCTCAACATTTCATGGAAAAACGCTTTCCCTGCATGCATTTCTTTAGGTCTAGAAAGAGGTGGAAGTAGGTAGGTGCTCAATCTGATGAATACGGTGGATGCTCAAGCACTTCGAACTTTAATTCATGGGTTTTAGCCATTTCAAAAATGCTCTTTGTTCTGCATTGTTATGATGAGAAATAATGTTTTTCTTTTGCAAACTGGGTATTTTTTCACGAATTGTTTCCTTCAACTGGCCCAGAAAGGGTCACAATAATATTCAGCACTTATTGCTACACCAGTTTGCAGTGAATCCACAAACATAACCCACATCCCAAAGAGCTGATGCTAACCCCTTCATGGCCGATTCATGGACACGAACTCATTTCGTAGCCGAAGAGCCAGGTTCGAACCACTCTTTAGCCTCCTGCATTAATTTAGAATCATGGTGATGGGCCCAAGCATCATCCGTAGTGATAAATCGACACACGAAACCCAACTTCATCCCTTCGAAAGCGCTTTAAAAGTTGCTGAGAAAGTCGCATTCGAATGTCTCTTTGTTTCATTGTTGGCGAATGCGGCCTCCCATTGTGCACACAGCTAACTGAAACCCAATACTTCAGTCAAAATATCGCTTACACTGCTCAATGAGCTGCCCAGAGCTTCTACTAAGTCTTTTTCAGTCACTCGACGATTTTCCAATAGGATTTCCTGTATTTTTTCTACGATTTTCGGTTTTGCTGCTGTTTTTGGGCGTCTTTGAAGTGGATCACCTTCAAGGCTTGTACGACCACGCTTAAATTCAGCAACCCATCTTTATACTGTACTAATTGATCGGGAAAATTCCTTATACACTTTCAAAATTTAAGACAAGAATTTAAATACTTTTTCTCATCGTTCTTGAATGATACTGGTGACCTTAGCGGTATAAGTGTCAGCCAGATCAATGGGCTTGCACTTAAAAAACAATGGTTTAACGAAACAATGGAGTAACATGATGGACTCGTTCTGCCTAAGCTGAAAGGAGTCACAATCCAGCTATCCAAAGAAATTAAATATCTTGGAGTAATCCTCGATAGTAAACTCCCTTGGAAGTCACACGTTTATACAAAGACATGAAAAGCACTGACAGCCTTCTGGCTCTCTCTCGTGGGAGTCAAGAGGACCTTATCGAGACTACAACGCACTGTGGCCATCTGTTGCACCGCCACCAGACATTAGATACTCTGATTAATATACCACCACTTGATGTTTTCATCCGAGGAGAGGCCTTGAAGGCAGGCTGAAAACAATGGGAATTGGTGCGGCCCTTGTCCGGCATTTGAAAAGAGAGTAGGCATGGATATCAATCCAACGATCCTCACCATGTGCCTTCATTCTATGGCATCAAGAGTCGTAAGTGACAAGAGATACAATGTGGTGCTGGCAAAGGATCAACTGTGGTCAAACTCATAAAATGAGCCCGGCAAACACTATCTTCGCATTTTCTCGTATGGCTCCAGCGGGACAAAACTACACTTTGCTCATGGAATGCATGCATCTGTGTTTTGAGCGGAGGTGTATGCTGTTCAAGAAGCGATGAGCTTTGTTGTGGAAAACTGAGGGAGTGGCAGATCTATATGCCTTAGACAGCCCCCCCTCCCCCCCCCCCCCCCCCCCCCGCAACCTCTTCAAGGGTAGTAGAGGCCTTAGACCTGCCATGTCCGACCGACTGTCGCAGTTCCTCCTATCACTAAGCAGAGGGGACTGTAGGAGGCTGGTTGGACTGATGGCGAGCCACTTTCTATCGACCATGCACATGGAAAAGGTAGGCATCTCAGACTCTGCCCAGCATGTGAAGAGGAGGATAAGATGGCGGACCACTTTCTGTGCGTCTGCTAAGCCTTCGCTCGAATCAGGTTTGATGTCTTTGGCACTGATGTGTTAGGAAGCGACCACCTTGGCTCCTTGGCACCACAAGATCTACTCAGATTTCTTCGGAGGTCGAGTAGATTTAAAGAAAATTAAAAAAGAAGTCCGAGTACCGTGCAATGGACTTAATTGTGTCTGAGTGCTGTACTTGCTAGTCTGTCCCGACAAAACAAAAAAGAAATAAAAATTCTCCCTTTCGCGCCTTAACAATGTTCCTAATTGTGACCCGTCCCTTCGACCTATGAATATCTCTTTGCATCTAAAGTATAACTCTTTAATTAGTCTTAAGTACTTTTGTTTCATAGCCAGTAGGAATTTATTGTTCAATGTATACAGTCCATTGAAAAAAGCGTTGGCAAGTGGCGAATAGATGAAGCAACCGGTATAAATGAGCATATCTTGGCACCGCTGGAATACAACTGCCTAAAATTGCGTTTCTTACTAAGATAGTGTATTATACCAGTTTACGGAGGTATAGCCACACTCGCTAGCGCCGAATCTTGCTCGTTAACTTTGTTGTTACTTTCACATGCCAGTTTTTCGTCAAGTAAGCCGGATGGGTTGGTGCGTGACTACCATTTGCAATTCACAGAGAGAACGTAGGTTCGAATCTCGATGAAAACACCAAAATTAAGAAAAACATTTTTCTAATACGATAGCGGTCGCCTCTCGGCAGACAATGGCAAACCTCCGAGTGTATTTCTGCTATGAAAAAGCTCCTCATAAAAATATCTGCCGTTCGGAGTCGGCTTGAAACTGTAAGCCCCTCCATTTGTGGAACAACAACAAGACGCACGCCACAAATAGGAGGAGGAGCTCGGCCAAACACCCAAACACGGTGTAGGCGCCGATATAAGCCGAGCAAAGAGATAGCGAGCAGCGAAGTGATGAATAGAATAGGCCTAATATGGCAATCAATCTGCGATGATTTTGCAAAATCAAGAAGTCAACTCCGATTTCGGGGTTTTCGGGATATATAATTCACGCAAACTGAAAAATTTTGTGATAGCATTATCTGCATATAATGTTCCTTTTGCAAAATCCCGGGATTTCAAAATGAGAATCCCGAGCTCTCGGTATTTTTCGGGATATAAAATTTACGTAATCCTAATTGAAAAATTTGTTGATAGCAATTTTATATAAGACAATCAATCCCTAATTGCTTTGCTAATTACGGGTATGGAAGTTTCAAAATGACAACCCCGAGGACTCCAACCAACTGAAAAATTTATTGATATTTCATATAGCCATTAAAATGTTTCGGTAGTTTTGACAAAGCACTAAGTATATAAATTTTGTAGGTTTTGCTTTTAGACCAATAAATCTGATCCGTTTAGACTCCAGCACCTGCATTTTCTCCACACACACAAACGAAGTTTCGAGCATTCGTTGTATGGAAGAAAACAAAACAAATGATAAAAAATCAACGCGAATTTCGCGTCATTTTAAACTTGCGCAATATTAACCAGAATTTAATGGACTATAAAGCTCCATACGAGAAATATATATATTTTTTTTTAATATTATTAAAAGTTTGAAATTTAGTTTAAAATTTGTTAATTTGCAAAAGCTTAGCACAAATTTTGAAACTTTGAGTTATGTGGATTTTATTGTTGTATGAACTATATTTTTATAAAATAAAAAAAAAATACTAAAAA
This sequence comes from Anastrepha obliqua, assembly GCF_027943255.1. NCBI lineage: Eukaryota > Metazoa > Arthropoda > Insecta > Diptera > Tephritidae > Anastrepha > Anastrepha obliqua. The sequence goes on along the minus strand of NC_072893.1, from coordinate 22,299,097 downwards.
AATTAATAGCCAAAACTTTGTCTATATGTCGCACTACTATTATTGTAAACACAGGTGTACATATGCATGGCCGCATGCTATTCAAATATTCATCTAGCCAAATACACTGAAAATCTAAAGTAAGCTTCATCAATATTCTAAAATTGTATGTCGTGAATTTTTAAAGCCAACTTTCCATTGACCTTTTCGTACATTTTCGATTTTGATTTAGATACTTAAAGTGAATACAGGCACGTATGCCCAAAAGCAATACTTGGACATAAACACATACGCCATAAAGGCCAAAGGAAGTAACAGAACTCTTTCAAAATCTACTCGTATTTAGTAACTTCATAAGGCACGACGTCTTCTCAACCGGCACCGCATTCATATTTCATTTATGCCGGCGCTGCACTCGCTTACGTGCTACGTTTTTTTATTTTTCTATTTCGCCTGCATTTTTTATTGCTAACATTGAAAAATACTAAGCCCAAGAAGAGCGCAAAAAAGAACAACTTTCTTGTTTCAGGCACACGGCCATGACTCTCGTGCAACATCGCGCTGACATGCAATGGAAAATTCGATTCGGTTGCAAGTGGCAAGGTAGCAAGATTGCCTACGAATGTCAACGCTATGTATGCAGGTCTGTGCATAAATGTGTGTACAACTGCATACTTTGAAGTAAAGGAAGTTGGGGAATTTCCAAAATGTTGGCTTTCAAAACTAGGCCTTCATGCAAGCACATATTTATGTATGTATGTTTGGTGCCTAGTTATGTGGCTGGAATGCGATAAAAGGACGAGGACCAAAATATGTAATAATCACCATGAAATTTAACACCATTGCGATTCTTGTACCAAAAATTATTACTTTATACATATCTGCGCTCGCTGCTACTTCTAATGTTACAGTAATCGATTTCGTTCATACAACCGCAATTTGAAGGAAAATCCACTAACTGATTTGATTCTTTTGAACCTCATAGCCCAGACAACTAGATTTAATTCTCATAATTTAAGCGGATTAGTAAAAATGTTCGATGGCAACATTGCCAAAAAATTACAGTTAATATCTTTGTGAATGAAAAATAATGAGACTTTTAAAGAGAAGAACAAGAAAGACTGTTCGAAATCACATTACTTGTTTTGATATTTTGGAGCAGTTTGAGAAATTGTAATTTAAGATTTTTTTAATAAATAATTATTTCTTTGTATCAGGTCAGCTAATACCCGTATTTGTTGCCTGCGATCCATCTTTTGCTGACATAACATTCCAATAAGCAATTCAGCTGTTACTAATCCCCGTAACAACCGAATGTCACACTACAATTTTAATCAGAAATAACTGCACCGGTAATCCCGATTAACGCCGAAATCATAATTGGTGCACGTTTCTTTTATTCTTCATTCAGGTAACTGATTAATTTTTCACGGTGATGCCCTAGGAACTGTAAAATTTGCTCTGCTGTTTTTTGCTTTTTTCTTTATTGAAATACTGGGATAATATGGTTAGGAGTTTATAGCATTCTATAACTTCTTATTGACGAGTGCACTTTGAACTCTACTGCTTCTATTACTGCCTGACTGTCTGAATAGATAACGACATTCTTGTATTTATCGCTGTAAGTCCTTCCTGAAAAACAGTGACTTCAGCTTGAGATATACTACGAAATGATTGTTTTATTTGCAGCTTTTCGGAGTAGACCCCTACACCAATCAACCAACACTGTACCTACTTTGTTATCTAATTTTGAGCTATCTGTATAGATAGTTATTTTATCTCCATTTTCCATAAGGCCGCTATCCCAACCTTCTTTCGAAGGCAATATTATGATAAAGGATTTATTCAAGTTAATGTTATTGATGTCTGTTTAATGTCTCAAAAGTCTGTTTTACAAGGAATGCAGGCGAAATTGTCCAATATAGTCGAATGACCTTTATGGATCATTGTGAATGAGTTCATTTTCCTTAATATAAGACCTGATTTGGCAGCTACTTGCTCACCAAATAGTCCTATTTGTAGTAAGTTTAGCAATATATTTAACGCATCAGTAGGTGTAGTTCTCAGGGCTTCCTTGTAAAGGGTTTCCAATAACAAGTGTTATTTTGAATTGCGCGCTATTTCGGTAGATCCCACTTTTGAAGCAGTCATTTTTTGATATTTGCCAAGTAAAAACTACGCCATTAATAAAAATGGAACGATACACGCTTAAACAACACACTGAAATTATTAAAATTCACTATAAAAAGGGTGAAAATTTGGCAGAGACGGTTCGTAAAACGCGGCGAACATTTTTGGGTCATCGTGAAGCACCTTGTCGGACCACAATACAGAAATTGGTGAACGAATTCGAGCTGTTGGGATAAGTTAGTGATTTGAAGAATAAAACCCGTGCACGTCGCTCAAGAACAGCCGAACAACAGCTGTTGCAGCCGAAAGAGTTGAAGAAAACCCAAGTCTGTCCATTCCTCGTCGTTTTTTGGAATCAGGCATTCCACAAACGTCATTACACCGTATGTATTTGCATAAAGACTTGGGTCTTAAGGCTTATAAAGTCCAGTTAACACAAGAACTCAAGCCCACTGATTATCAACAACGTCGTGTCTTTGCTGATTGGATCGTTGAAATGCATGAAAATGATCCGGAATTCCATCGAAAAATCATATTGAGTGATGAGGCCCATTTCCACCTCGGTGGCTTCGTCAACAAGAAAAATTGTCGGATCTGGGGCTCAGCAAATCCAAGAGTTATTGTTGAAAAGCCTCTCTATCCTCAACTGGATGACTGTTTGGTGCGGTTTATGGTCCGGCGGAGTCATTGCACCTTACTTTTTCGAAAATGAATCTGGAGCAACAGTTACGGTGAATGGATTGCGCTATCAAGAGATGATTGACGATTTTTTATGGCCGGAATTGGATGGTATTGATCTGGACAACGTTTATTTTCAACAAGACGGCGCTAAGTGCCACACAAGCAACGAAACCATTGATCTTAACACCTCTTATTGGAAAACCCTTTATTTAATGCGTCAGTAGGTATAGTTCTAAGGGCTCCACAAATCCAAAGACTGGCCATACTTTGTATATGATCCGTAGCCTTACTGATGCACCCCTATCTAAAGCCGGCCACCAAACCAGTACGCCGTAAGTTAGGATTGGTCTTACATTTGCAGTGTAAAGCCAATGAACAATGTTTGGGGAAAGTCCCCAAGTTGATCCTATTAAACTTTTACAGAAGTAAATTGCTATAGTGGCTTTTCTTACTCTATCTTCGACATCGATTTCCAATCGAGTTTCTTTTCTAGTATTAATTCCAAGTAGCGGGCTTCCTCCCAACTCGGGTGTGCCGTGCCACTTACTGACAGAGGAAGTACTCTTCGAGAGTATTGTGTTTCCTAGTAAAAAGAAGCAATTCGGTTTTGTTTGGGTTGACGTTTAGCCCGTTTGCTTTCGCCCACTTTGCAACTGAATTTAATTTTTAATAATATTAAAATTTTAATTTCACATAGCACGTATTGGGAAATTTCCCTCTTACTGCAATAGCAACATCGTCAGCGTAGGCTACGATGCCTGCTCCACTCTCCCCAGTCCCTCTAGCAATTCGTTTATTGTCAGTACGCAGAGAAGAAGGCAGAGCGCACCGCCTTGAACTGTTCCTTTGCTAACTTTTTTCTCAATCTTTGAGGTTCCAAGTGTTGCATTAACAAATCTGCTCATAAGTGTATCTTTGATAAAATCAACCAAAGGCCCGAAAATCCCCAAATCAGTTAGTGCCTGTAATATGGCTTACGGTGTATAGTCCTTATTATAGATTAACTTTTCAATCTCTGTAAGAAGTGAGTTAAAAGCTGTTTCTGTAGATTTTCCTTTACAGCACGCGTGCTGCGAGATACTAAGCTGAGTGGAGTTGATATTAGCTTTAATATACTCTTTTATGATTCTTTCTAAAGTTTTTAGTAAACTATTATTGTGTTTTATACTTGAAATAAATGAAATAAAATGCCGGTGGAATTTCTACAGTATTATTGACGAGATTTCCTTTACGGGAAACCGGAGGTGTCTAAATTTCAAAAAATCAATTTTTTGTTTTATCGATATTTCGAAAGTATAGCATCTTAACAACATACTGTGAAATTTTCATGCGGAAATTCCCAATATTATAGCTTATACAGCCCATTAACTACGTAGTGAGCGGTCCGCACGCTCCTGTACCTCAAACTTTAAACTCATTTATCTCCAAACGACTTTTTTCGGTATGGTGTTGTCACAACAAAAAAACTTTTTAATCGAATCGTCTGAAATTTATATTTAATATGTTGTTCAGAGGGAGACATTAATATTATATATTTTTTTCCGATAGTCAAGATGCGATCAAGGTCCTGTCGTCGCCGTATTGCAGCTCTCTTGTGCTGAACTCCTGTAAGGAGGAACTCAAACGTCTCAAACATGCAGGAAGCATTTCCCTTATCTGGGTTCCTGGGCACAGGAATATTGAGAGAAATGAAATTGCCGACGAGCTTGCCAGGAAGGGGTCGACAGAACCGGTTTCAGCTGCCGCCCTCCCAGCGCAAGACAGGTGAAGGTCTGTCTCATCGGGTGCTATTTCGAAAACACTATGGCCTCAATACGATATAAACAGAACACTTTAGGGAATCCCCCGCCATTCAATTTCCAAGCTCATTGCGGTGCTCACTGGTCGCTGGGTGATCGGTACTCATACGGAGAAGCTGGGACTTCCGTACAACCCCTATTGCAGAAGCTGTGGAGATTCTGCAGAGAAGGAGACTTTCTCTGCAAATGTTCGTCTCTGGCGGCTAGGCGCTTGAGATTCCTTAGCGTGCCCTTTGGGGATGACTTGAAGAAATTCTCCAGCCTAGATCCCTTTTCTCTCCTCCACTACATCAACAGCACTGGATGGCTGTAGAAGGTTTTCTCTTCCCAAAATTTTTCTTTTCACAGGTAGTGGTCCACATTATGGTATCAAACCGGCACGTAAGAACTACTTGAACTTGCCATCTTACCTATCTATATATGTTGTTCACAACATCAATGGCTACCGCCCGTACTAGAATCATATTATTATATTATTTCAATTATTTCGTAGTAGAATGTCAAATTCAAAACCGCGCTATTTTGTCAATTTTTTTTATTTTTTTTCATACTGATTAATAATTTTTTTGGTTTTTGTGTTTCAGATAAATAGAAAAGCCAAAATGGACAACACAGTCTAGGTCCAATTTTTCGGCAGGGTGAACTTCAGCGCCATTTTTTAAATTATTAAAATAAAAAAAAATAAAAAATTTTAATTTTTGTATGTTCTCATAAAAAGCCTAAAAAATTTAAATATCGTTTCTCATTTTTATTGTAAAAAAAAAGTCCGTTCATTTCAACAGCCCCAATCGCCGCTTTCATAGTAAAATCAACAGTCTTCTCAGGATTTTTCATATTTGCTATATCTGATTTTTGCGCGCATCTCCTGAATACTAAAATTTTCTTGCTTCATGGAAGATCATAATATTGTAAAAGGTCTCAGATGATCATAATATCGTAAAGGGTCTTTCAAAAGACGTGCCTGGATGTTTTTTTAAATAAATCTTACAAAAATTTAAATTCTTTCAGGTTTCACTATTATTTCTGCTCTTATTAATTATGACTGCGACATTTCATTAGAAACATGTGACGGATATATAAAGTTCGATGAACTGCACTTAGACACCTATTCATGTGGTTTTCTTTGTTTAGTTGACTAATAAAAATTACGAAATAAAATTTCACCAATCAATTGACTACTTACAGGGCAATGTCCCGCATGAAGTGCTCGAGTTAATACTCAATTATTTTGCTTAATTCGCTTGCAAAGCCAAAGATGCCAATATTAAAACGCATTTCTGTTAATTACTTAATAATAGAAAAAAATGTTTTCTGCTTCTCCCAATACTCACGCATGTGTCGTTGGGAAGCGGCATAAAACTGAAGGTCACAACGAGTGTGGGACCTTTGTAAGCACCACGCCACGCATTACAGTGCGATTACAAGTTCAGGCTAAAGCTAACTGGATTGTACACGGCAAACTATTACAACACATGCAATTTTATCATAAACACATAAATATGTAGATACTTGGGAGTTCATATGTCTCTAAGCACCCTCGCACATGAACGCCCAAACACATATACACACACACGTGGTTTAGGCAAATGCCGATCGCGTGCAGCACTACATATTTTAATATGGTAATTTTTGGAGAGAAAATATAATTACAAAATTGCACACTTTTGTTATTGTTGCATTTCATGTTGCTGGCTGCAACTGCTGGTGCTGCCGGTCGGGCATTTGAAATAAGTTTTCCCAGGCATGTCAACTATTTTTTCACCCTCAGTCACAAATAAAACGTTTATTCAAATATGCTTGTACGTACCCAAGTGCATAAGGGTGCACACATACAAACATATACATACATACATACAGCTGCGGACAGAGAAATAGGCACTTCGCCACAATAACATAATATATGAGCCATTTTCTTTGAAAGTGATATTGGCGTATTTTATTTTATATTAGGATATTTAAGGTTTTGCATTGGAATAATTTTTGAAATATGGATATATGTCATTACGCTAGTGTTGAATTTTTTCAGCATTAAATTTATATAAATTTATAGTGTTATAATTTTTTTTATATGATTAACAAAAATGTATACTTTAATGACTTCAAAAGGAGTAAAGCCAAAGCAAAGGACTTCAAAGTCAGCTAAAAGTAGAAATCTTCCATTTACAAAATTAGTTAATACAATATTTTCTCAATTGAAACAAACCAATTTCTTTTTAAGAATTTTCGATTTAGAACTTCGACAATAACAAAACAATAATAAAAAATATCAAAATAAAAAGACTTTATTTCAACATTTACCATTCAAGCAAAATTATTTATATTTTTAATATTAATATATCTTAACTTTTTTAATTATGATCAAGTGTTTGAAAATAAAATAGTCATGATGTATTGGAGGCATATACTTGGCGGTTCGATAAAAGAGACCGTTGCTGTAGCCAAATTTTTTTTTTTCTTCATATTAACGGATGTGCAGTTTCATTACAATTCTGTCAATTCATTCTTTCTTCCCAAGCCTTTAAGTATCGACGTGTCACATTATTTTCTATAATAGAAAAAATCAAGTGACCTGCACTGAATGCATTTTTATTTTTGGAAGCCTTAAAAGTAAGGGAATGTTTCCTGGTATTCCCAACATCATTGACTTTCGTGACTCGGTGAATACATACCTAGGCAAGCCTTATAAAATCCATTTTCCATCTAGAGAAGATTGGGAAAATGGTGTGAGAAGTAATAAAAACGGGGTCAGTATATATACAGACGGCTCAAAGCTCAATGATTAAGTGGAAGGTGGTGTATACTCCGACGCTATAGGCACAAACAAATACTTTCGCTTGCCTGATCATTACAGCACATTCCTAGCCGAAATCTTGGCAATTTCAGAAAGGCTTTTAATAAATAAAAGCGTAGTAACAGCTAGAGAAATCTTCATTCACTCCGATATTCAGGCAGCTCTGAAATCGCTGCTATTATGTAAACACTCGTCTATGACAGTATTTTTCTATTAATCTACTCTGGGTGCCAGGACATAGTTACATTAAAGGTAACTGTAAGGCAGATGAGTTAGCTAGATTTGGCTCCTCGCTCCAGTCAGAACAAGTCGACATACCCACGCCCTTGGCAACATGCAAACTTTTAATAGACAGACACACCATTACTGTTGCAAATTCCAACTCGAAACAGTTAAACTCCTGCGCTATCACCAGACACATGGCAGTAGATTAGGGACACCATCCAATGACTATTTATTTATTGTAGAAGTTGTCAAGATATGGAAGAAGAAGAGACAGTCGAATCCTTCTATGTGGGAACCTGGCTCTGTGTAGAAGACGATTGAGATTGCTCGGTCTAGCTTTTCTGGACAATATTGCGGATATTGCGAATCTTAAACTAGGTAAGCCATATAGGTGGCTATCTTTTGAAAGGCCACAAAGTGGTTTAGAGAGGACCAAGTAGAGAGGATAGGATAGTTCCGGTGGTATCACAAAGGATTTAGGTGCATCGAAGGACAGCCATTTCACCTAACATGAAACAAAAGAAATTTATGAAGAATTGTTGAAAGTGTGTAAGGACTTTTCGTCATCAATTAGTACAGTAGAAAGATGAAATGCTCTATTTAAACGTAGTCGTACAAGCCTTGGAGACGATCCACATCAAGGACATCCAAAAATAGTAGTAACAATAGTGGAAATCGTGAAAAATCGTCGAGTGACTGAAAACTACTTAGTGGAAGCCTTAGAAATCTCATTGAGCAATGTAAGCGATATTTTGGCTGAAGAACTGGGCTTCAGTAAGCTGTGTGCGCAATGGGTGCCGCATGCGCTAACAATGGAACAAAAAAGCATTCGAATGCTACATACTTCCTCAGCAGTTTTTGTTTTGGGGATGCGAAAGGAATTTTGTTAGCCGATTGCTTTCAAACTGCTTAAATTCTGAATTTTATTGTAACCTTTTCGACCAGCTGAAGAAAAAAAATCGTGAAAAAATGCCCAGTTTGCAAAAGGAAAAATTATTTTTCATCAAGATAACGCTATTCGTCACAACAACATTTTGGCATTGGCTAAAAATCCATGAATTAAAGTTCGAAGTGTTTGAGCATCCACCGTATTCACCAGATTTGGGCCTTAGCGACTTCCATCTATTTGCAGGCCTACAAAAATTCATGCCTCTTTCATCAAATGATGAGGTCAAAACAGTTGTATAAGCGTATTTTCCAGCCCTTCCAGATTCTCACTTCAGTGATGGAATTCATACAATGGAATCTCTTTGCAACAAATGTATTTATGCTCAGGGAGACTATACTAAATAAGAAATTGTATTCCAAACCATAAAATTGTGTTTTTTTTATCGAGCCGCAAAACTTATTGAGCAACACCTTAAATGATTTTATTACATGCCAACGAATTTTGAATATTTGTCCAAGTGGGCCCCAAGCAAGGGTAGCCATTAACCCTATGCTTATTTTTATATGGTTTTATTATTCGCTCACTATTAAGGGGCAGTAAGATAAAATTGTTATTTTGATAGAAAATATGCATTCAGCTAAAAAATATTTAAAATATTAATATAAATTGGCAAACAGTCACAAAAATAGAGAAGATGTAAAATCTTATCCCAGCTATAAACATTGGAGGCCGCCCCAGTTAGCTTACCGATAGAGAGGCGCATACTATCAGGTCAGTCCATAAGTTCGTGCGTTTTTTAAAGGTGACTTTAAAATTAATAAAAAAGTTGTTTAAAGTATTTGTTAATCAACAATATATTTTCCCTCATTTTTAACAATGTCTTCCCAACGTTTAGGCAAATTTTTAATTCCCTGCTCAAAAAATGGTTTTTCCTTGGAGCCAAAATACGCTTCGATATCCCTTTTTATAGCTTCTTTTGCGGAGTAGTTCTTATTACTCATATGGGATTGAAGTCCACGGAAAAGGTGATCATCACAAGGTGTGATATCCGGAGAGTATGGTGGATGCGGCATTAGCTCCCATCCGAGCTCGTTCAGCTTGCCTAATGTTTGCCTTGCGGTATGAGGAGGTCTTGCGTTGTCGTGGTGAAACAAAACTTTGCGTCTATTCACTAAAGACGGTCGATTTTTGTTAAGTGCCTCATTCAGGTTTGATAGCTGATGAGAATAATAATCAGCAGTTATCGTCTGGTTTGGTTCCCGAAGTTTATAATAAGAAATACCGGCCATATCCCACCAAATAGACAGATGAATCTGCTTGGGGTGAAGGTCATCTCTAGGGGTCGGTTCTGGTGTTTCATCTTCATCTAACCATTGCCGTTTGCGAGCAGGATTATTTTACCGAAGGACCCGTTTTCCAGCACCAGTAACGATACGGTTTAAAAAACTTTTATTTTCAAGCCGTTGCAGCAGCTGAGAACACACATTCACTCTCTGCTGAAGGTTGGCGACGGAAAATCTTTACGGAACCTATTTTCCCAGCTTTGAAATCTTTCCCAACTGAACCAGGTGCCTGTGAACTGTTCCATACGATGAATTTAACCTCTGAGCTATCATATCGACTGGCAAATTTGGCTCAGCTTCCACGAGTTCAAGGAAGGCGTCGGAGTTAAAGACTTCAGGACGACCACTTCGGAATTTTGAAAACTACTTCTGCGCAATCCTTACACTCGAGGGATTCTCTCGGTGAACAGTGTTTAAAATCACTTGTTGAATGCATTATATATCAAAGAAAATATGAATAGTTCCGTTATGTTCCGCGAATAATTTTTTGTATGCAAATACGCACGAACTTATGGTCTGACCTGATAAAGGGTTTTTCAATTGGCGTGGGTCGATTTTGGAGCCCTATGGCAGCCATTTTGTTTTGGTGATATCTGTCAAATCTTTTGTTTATTATTCAGTTGTTTATGCCAAATCATCATGGCAAGTTAAACGATTGAACAGCACGTTCAAATGATAAAACTTTATTATCAAAATGAGTGTTCATTAACGCAAACGCTGCACGCATTGCGCCCATTTTTCGGTAGACGTGGTGGCCCTTCCAATTTCTTATGGCCCATATTGAACCATATGGACCTAGACGACATGTGGTTCCAGTAAGACGGCGCTACGTGCCACACAACAAACGCCATTTTATTCAATTTCAACATCTACCTGCCCTTATTGAAAAACCCTATAAAGAAGTTGTGGCAATTCCATGTAAAAAATTCTCAATAAGCTGCTAATCGTTTTTTTTTTATTTTTAATTTTACTAAACTTAGTTTATAATACAGATAAATACAGATTTTTTATATAGTGAAAATAATGATTTTTAAATAATTAAAAAAAAAATGCCAAAAAGTATTTCAAGCCGAAATTTGAATTGGATAAAAAAAATCCATTTGTAATTCGATAAAACGCTATCTCCTATGGGTATACAGATGTTCAACGTATCAACAAAAATATTTGGCTCTCAACCAAATCACAAGTTCAACTCAAGCCCAATTGCTTTCTGTGTATTTATTATCTAATATTTCAAGTAGCAAACCTAAGTAGCCTCAAATATACATGCATATGTGCATATGTATGAGTATACACATACTAATACATATATACCTTTGAACGAGAAAGGTAGAAATGCACAATGCACAGTCGGTAATTCCACTGGAGACAATGTGGCAAGGTAAGCTTTTATCTCCTCGCCATCTCCCACGACCGCAAGCTCGCCATAGTCAAGAATATTAAATAAACTAAACGATTTGCAAGTTGAAAGGCAAACAGATTAGTATTTATTTATTTATGTTTGTATGCATGTGGAATAGCGTTGCATATCCACACATGCATATACATATGTACTCACACATGCCCATACAGCTATGGCCAGATATATAGTGTCCGCTATGCGAAATGTTATTTCTTAGAAGATTAGCTGATATTCGTAAATATTGGTATGCCAATCTTATGTTGAGAATCACTGCTCTCTAATATAGGGCAATAAGTCTCTTTTGTGAAGTTTCTTCTTGCCATGTTTTACCCGAAATGTATATTCCTTGAGCAATCAAATGAATGGCGATCCCCACTCTACCATAACACATGAGCTGGAAAGTCCCGGGCCAAACAAGGAAAACAATTTTTTTTTTTTTCAAATTAGTGTTATTCATCAAGCACAACGCAATCATTCCAGCTCCGCTGAAACCATTTCAATCCACTTTTGTAGAAGGATTTATCTTTTGCCCAAAAAAAAAAACCTCAGTTTCAGCAATAGTTTCAGTTTCAAGTGTAATTTCTTACCGGCGAACATTTCTTTTTAGATCTGCGAATAGCCAGTAGTCGCTGGGAGCCAAATCTGTTGAATACGGTTTATGTGGGAGCAATTCGAAATTCGATTCGTGTAGTTTTGCCATTGTTTTGATTGACTTGTGACACGGTGCTGGTTTGGTCAACAGTGAGCAAACGCGGCACCCACTTTGAACAGAACTTTCTTATAGTCAAATGCTCATGCAATATAAAGCCAACATATTCTTTTGATATCTTAACGATGTCAGCTAACTCACGTAACTCAAAAAGAAGAGAGGTATTCGCTGGGGTATAACAGATCGTCTAGAAAATTTGTACAATGCGGACGATATCTCCTCACTTGCGCATAATCAAACTGCTATGCAACGAATTTGAACGCAGTTATTCAATTGCAAGCAAATCGGGCTTGAAATTAAATATCTTAAAACTCAAAGCTATGAAAGCAATGGCGCTTAACACTGCCAACTTCCCCATAAACGGGTCTCCGATCGAAGAAGTAAACTCCTTTACTTCCCTTGGCAGTGTTAGCGAGGCGAATGGAAGATCCAGTGCAGATATTAAAGAAGGAATAAAAGAAGCACAGACAGCGTCCAGCAAACTTAGCTCCATATGGCGCTTGCAACAGATATTTAGAAATACCAAATTACGGATATTTGAGTCTACGTAAAGTCGGTTCAGCTTTACTATACGCCTGTGAAACGTGGAATCAGTCGCAAAAAGAAGCGCAAGCACTTCCAACTTTTATTCACCGCTGCAGCGGCCGTAAAATCGTGCGCATATTCTGGCCGAATACCATTCAAAACACTTTCCAAAACTCAAAGGAAGTTATAATACCAAACAGAAATAAAGCTGGCTTGGCCACACATTACGCGACCTAATAAGGGCGTCACCTGCAGTTAAATGGAAACCGCAGTGCAGCCACCACAGAGGAAGACCGTCTAACACTTGATGAAGTTTTATTGAGGCGGAGATGGAAAAGAAGCCGTGCGTGACTACCATTCGGAATTCAGAGAGAAAAAGCTCCTCATATAGTATCTGCCGTTCGAAATCGGCTTGAAACTGTAGGTCCTTCCATTTGTGGAACAACATCAAGACGCACACCACAAATAGGAGGAGGAGCTCAGCCAAACACCCAGAAAGGGTGTACGCGCCAATTATATATTAAGGGTTAAGTTTCAAGGGGCGGTGTTGATTTTGAATAAAATACAATTTTTTTAAGAAATTATTGTCATTTCTCTTTATTATGATAATATTGGTATGGTCGGCGACACACCTCCATATCGGATGGTCCAAATTTTCGATGACGCTGAGGCATAATTGAGATTCTATGCCGTTAATGTGCCGAATTATCTCATCCTTTAGCTCTTGCTCTTGTTGCTGATTTATCGACGTACATCTTTTCTTACAAATAACCCCAAACGTTGACGTTTAGGTGTGGTTCCCATTCAACATCGGCCCTTGAAATTTAACCACCCTTTAGATGGAAAAGACGAGCAAAACATAGAGTGAAGTTAAAATATTAGCTCAAAACAACAACAACAGTAGAAATTTGTTCATAACATGTAGATTTGTTGCTCACAACGTCTAAAACCATAAGAGTTGGAAATGTCGTTTGCATGACAACAGGAACCTTTGTAAATATTATGGAAACATAGCCACTACAGATTTGGTCCTCAATGACAATTCTAATCACTTCTGCGGTTGGTCATTTGATCTTGGTCAACATTTTTTTCGACCAAAAAAAAAAACAATTTCAGGGTGTTTCATTCTGTGTAGAAGACGTTTTAGTAGGATAACTGTTCTTTCGCTGTTTGCTCTGACATGAACTGTCTTTTGACGTGGGACTTATGCCGTAGATCGTCATGGAAAACTCGATGGATAAGACCCTGACAAATATGAAGCTCCCTCCCAAGGGCTCTCATTGATTTTAAAGGGTCTTCGCTCATGATCGCTTGCATTTGTTGATTAAATTCTGCAGTTCTGCAGATCGGACAGTTTCAGAGCGTTCCTTGTGCTTTTTGCGTTTTGCAACAGATTTTGCATCGCCGACTGTTGCTTCCAATTCACGGCGAATCTTCTGAACGAATGAGCGGGCGCACTTAAGAAATTTAGAGATTTCTAAATCGGTGTGATTTGCAGATATGGCGACGATAACTACATATCTCTTAATTTCTTGAGTTCAGATGTGTCGTCTATGTCGCATCTGAAAAAGAGCAAAGTGAAAAATAGTGGTTTCATGAAGTTGTAGCCACATAAATGCGGGTCCTCGAATACCGTATGCACCCTGTATGTTTATATGAGTTGTAGTTACCAAATTTCGCCGCCTATTAGAACGAATTAACGACGAGCTGCATAGTATGGGACATGGTAGGATTTTCCATGCGCTTTTTGGGCAAAATTAACTTACAATCGATTTGTTTTATTATTTCTCGTTCGTACACTAATTCTTGTTACTGAAAACAAATGACGCTAAAACATCGAAAATGTACTAAACTTTTAACACTAAACCTACCATGGACGGGTCAAATGACCCATTTTAAACTTTTTGTCAGAAGTTCTTAGAAACAACATTATTAAATCGTCGTTTGCCTTCAGATTTACTCTTCTCTTGCTAATTGTTTTACCGAGAAATATATGTGATTTTAATAATATATATAATATTTTAAAGACGGGTCATTTGACCCACTTTGGTAGGAATAGAAATACATAAAATATCGGTAGGTTTAGTGTGAAAATAGGCATTGCTTTTTATTTTACAATTATGGAGATTTACTTGCTCATGGGCTACTAATTTTTTTCGTCCACATACTTTCTTTTAAAACCTTGACACACTCTTTCTTTTTCGAGCACAGGTTTTTTAAGAAAGCTTTTAGATCTTCTGCCTAAAATAACATAAAAAACTTTGTGATCAGTTCTTCCAAAACCGCTTTGGCAATTCATGCTGTGATGAAAACTGCAAGGTGACTGGAGACTTTCCTATTTAATTTGGCCCAAAACTCGACGCACAAATATCCACAACCACCGCTCTCGCTTGTTATAGCTTTGTATGAATTCTGCCTACTGGATGAGCTAAAGAGACCAACGCGTGGACTCGGCCTAGAGTTGTTAGCAAAACTTTTTGAAGATGTATAATTTCTGCGAAAAAGTGATTAAGACCGGGGAAAAAGTGTACCAAGAGGATGTCTTAGACGGCGTGGGGAAGCAGTTGATCCGTGCTCTCTTCAATTGAGAGCGTTGGATCTCCTAGCAAGACTCCGCTCCAGCCCATAAGGCAAAAACCATCCTGCAGTTGCTAAAAAACGATATTCCTGGGTTCATAGCCACAGAAGATTGGCCGTCTGGAAGTCCAGATCTGAATCCATTGGACTACAGTTTGTGGTCAGAATTGGAGAACATGGCTTGTCGAAGACCTCACAGAAATTTGGAGAGCCTCAAACAATCTTTGGTTCGAGCAACGACGTCAATTTTCATGGAAACTAACAATAACTGAATGGTCTAATCGTTTGAAAGCTTTGGTAAATGCAAATGGTGACCATTTCGAATGAAGATTTAAAATTTTTCTTTCTTCTACATATTTATTCTTTCTAATACATATTTAAATGCATGATTAAATAAAACTAATTAAACTAAAACTTAATTAAAAAAGTATTATAATTTCATACGCGTAACGGACTTAACTTGTAACAGAACTTACGGCAGGAGGGAGTACATCCTTACAATCTCTTAAGTCCTGGCTTTTTCTTCAACTAACGTCATACGCTTGATATTGTCCCTAAATTGAATAATTTTTACGACGCCTCTGTGCCTTAGATAGGTTTTATGCGAAACCAAGACCCACATCCTGTACACTTCACGCACTAACAGACTAGTCTAAGACGGCATGTGTGCATTTAATTTGCCCAAGCCACCGTGCAATCGGCTGTTATGTCTCTTTTCTATCCTATCCAATCCCATTAGATCATATTGCCACTCTGCTGCCGTACGTACAAGTACGAGTTCCCTGCTGCACAGCCAAGTGCCGTTGATGGCTATTGTCTCAACAGAGATACATACGTAAATATGTACGATGGATGAGTGAGTGCTTGTATGTTTGTGTCAATACGCCTTTGTCGATTGCCATTGGTGTCAATTCTTCGTGCGCCTAAATACATATTGAACATAAAGCGTTTGGCTTCCTATTGTCTGCGGTCAATCAATGGTTAAATATGCATTGACACCCAGCGTAGTCGCTGACGGCTTGAGTGAGCGCATCAAGTGAAACGTCAGTAGAAAAGCCCTCACAGCCAAATTCCACAGAAAGCTGGAGATAGTTTGGGTATAAAAATAAATCGAATAATTGGATTTACATACAATGGGTATCTTGTTAAAGGAAATAAATTGTGCGTAGGTAGGGAGCGGGAGTTAAAGAGGTGAGGAAAATTTTATGTTTGTGTTACTTTTTATACGTTTAACTATTCATATTCACACTTACTTCACTTTACCGAGAGTTAAACCAGATATGTTTTGTTCGACTCAGATGAGTTACACGATAAAGAAAGTTATTAAAAATACAACAAATGCAACCGCATAAAAGCTTTAGTATTTTGTTTTACGCAAAAACGAGCTGGAGTTATATTTAGGCATCTTAGCTCTCGAATTTCGTGGAAGCTCTTACAGTTTCTACACCGCCGGATTCAAAACCAGTGATGGTAGCGGATCTGCCCTACGCTTCAGAACAGATGGCTTGAATGTGGCATAATTGAGAAAAAGTGGCGGGGTAGTAGTATTGGAATTTGTAGTGGCAGTCAAGCTGCATTAAAAGCTATTGCTAATCTACGATGAATGTAAGACAAAATCGAACAGAGTTGCAAAACACAACAAAAGTTTGCATTATTTGGGTGCCTGGATATTGTGGCGTCGTCGGTTTGAGTTGAGATCCTACAGAGTAGCCAAGTGCTTTGTGAAAGAACCAAACGGGAAATTAGCGATTTTTTTCCTAAAACTTAGTAGGATGGACCTGAAAGTACGTGTGGGTATCGAATATGTATGCAATTTACATAAAGAGCGATGGTCCGGTCTGAAACGCTCCAGAACTACAAAGTATTTTGTGGCAAGTCTGAACAGAAAACTGTCGGACTTTCTTCGAAAACTTCGAAGAAAAGAGGTTCGGTTGATGATCGTTATTATTACAGGACACAATCCATGGGGCAAACATATGACCGTCATTGGAATCATTGAGAACCCGATTTGCCTGTCTTGCTTAGAGAAGGCGAATGGCACTGAGCATTTTCTCTGTGAGTGTCCCGCATTTGCTAGAGCAATGCTACGAATTTTAGGTTCCGACTTCATGAGAACAAGTAAAATTCGTTCTCTCAAACTGGAGGATATTTTTAGATTTATCAAAGAATCTGGAAAATTCTCACAGGTCCAACTACCTCTATTCCTCTATTCTATTCTATGTTTTTCCTTCTGTCACTTCTCTCCTTTCCTCCTTGACTATCTACCCTTTCGCTTTCCAGAGCTTTAAATACAATGGGCTTTTTAGCCCAAATCTCTTGGTGCATCTTGGATCAGGTTTTTCAAATTTCAATCCAAATTTCAAAGCTTGATCAACTCCTGAAAAGTTCCTGTTCTGAAAAGTCGTTGTTAAGCGGAATTTCAGAATTCAGAAGCAATTAAAACCTTTAAGGCGAATATTGTCTCAGGCAGTCATGAGATAGAGCCACAGGCCGTCAACAGTGTATTTAGAAATTTAATTGGCAGATGCGCTAATGTGAAGCCACTTGAATGAAAAGGTATTCCACAAGAGATGGACACATTATGTCTGTACTATCGACACACTTAAACTAAAAGAATATAAATTAGTGCCAAACAACGTAGATCATCAGCGAATCATTCTAAAATTTAGCTGAAAAAAAATTTTAATTTTTTTGTAGTTCTCTGATTTTTTTATTTATTTATTTATTAATCAAACACGCAATCATAAGTTATTTTACAATGCTTGAGCTTAATTCTAAAAACTTAAAAATAATATAATATTAAAATGGAGATATTTTAGAGAAAAATACTTGACAAAAATTGTTCGTTAGTATCCTTATTTAGTTGTACTATTTATATTTTCTAAACGTTATTCTGTTCTCAGTACCATCCTTGCCTAAGCCTCAATTTAGTCATTTCCTAATAATTAGTGACAAAGTTAATAGGTAATTAAAAATTAAACAGCCTTTTTAGGAAGGTTTGAAACATTTAATTAAACTGAAAATACATTCCTTGAATACTACAAATTAACTTAAGAAAATAAATATTTTATTGTCTCATCATGACTTTGGTATAAACGTATAGGCACTTTTAGCGCTTACTAAGCAAATAGGACGTGATGGTTAGTCATCCTTGAAGTGATGAGAAAAATTGCTATTCGTCATTTTCTTCAATTTCTGATTCTTCATTTTGCACAACAACCCCTAAATTAAGTGATTGGTAAAAGTCGCGATTCACTGAAGGCACAAATTTCAAAAGATGTATCAAATCCTTTTTCTTCTCTTTAGTTATAGCGCGTCCATTTGGAAACAGGGCCAGTAATTGAGATGGAAAATAAAGCGAAGGGCGACCCGTACCAGATTATTTTGTCAGATCTAGTGTACTGAAAAGTAAATCATTTTCAACATAATTGTACTTATAAAACATTTTCTTTGGCTTTCCTGTTCGCAACTGAATCCATTTAATTTTAAGCCATTCGACCTTCCCTTTTTTTAGTTGAAACCTTCCTATGTGTAATAGATTCTTCCAAAGTTCTTGTACTAAAAAGCAAATCTTTCGTCATCTGATGAACATTGAATTTAGGACTTTTTTTCTTAGCGGAATTAATTACATTTAACCAATCATCGGGATGGAAAATATGGGGATGGTGCTTTTTCTGCCTTTCTATTATTCCAAAATCTTGGTCGCATGTTGAAAAAC
The DNA here is from genome assembly GCF_027943255.1 of Anastrepha obliqua. Lineage (NCBI taxonomy): Eukaryota > Metazoa > Arthropoda > Insecta > Diptera > Tephritidae > Anastrepha > Anastrepha obliqua. The sequence goes on along the minus strand of NC_072893.1, from coordinate 22,280,329 downwards.
TGTGCGCCGGTACAAAAAATTACATGTCAATTTTTTCAATTTTCGAATGTTGTAGAACATAAGAAAGAGCCAAAACCACTTTAATATTTCGGTTTTGGCCCCCACAACTGTCACTATAAAGAGTGATTTCTTCTGTAGCGACGGCAAGCAGTTTTTTATGTGGTACAAAAGATAAGATGCGATTTTTGTGCGCCTCTTGATGCAATATGTTCATCCCAAACGTGCATGTGTCCAACATTATTTACTTCATCATGTATGCATAGGTTATACACCCAGAGTTGACGTTTGTAGTATACAACTCCGGTAGTCAAAACTGGAGTAGGTAATGTCTTTTGTAGGTTGAAAACGATTACTTGCTTTGTATTATTGCTAGATCTGGCTGCAACGGCATCTCGTTTTTTCATATCCCGGATGGCATCTACTTGTCGTAAATGAATGTCATGTTGCACTTTGGAAGTCTGCTTTTCAGCTTCTGTCTGCAAAGTATTTATTTTTAGCTTGAATTCTTCGCATGTTTGACAAGTGTCTTTCTGCGGTTGGTGAAAATGCAGGTTAAATTTTGTATTAAAAATGTGTCGGAAAATAAATAAGGAAACTGTATGGTGCTTATTGTCAATGGACCAATTTTTATACATATCATACATCATTTTCATGGTTAGGTCTGGGTTTAAATATTTTGTGTTACTATCTCGCCTGCAATAATGACTATCCTACGATGGAAATTGTTGTATAAAATCGCAAACCCTTTGTTCATCTGCCAAGCTAGTTTTATTATGTGGAGTATGTTTTCCTCTTAAGTCACCTCTCGGCGTACCAGATTGCTGCTTTCTCTTTAATGCATTTGTAATGGTTCCGTCGCATACAGGCAGTGTCCTAATTTTCAATATGTAATATTTCATTAACCTATATTCAATATTCAAATATGTAGAAGCGTTAAAAATAAAATATTTGTTCTTTTGATGTACAAAAATATCTTAGCGGGAAACTGCTCGTATGTGCACAGATTTGTCCTAAAAATAAAAATTTGAAAGAGTAGAAGGAAAATAGGAGGAATTTAGAGGAAAGCAACAACCGTTAACACCTATTACCTTAATGTGCACAATTTCAGAAAATTAGTAAATCAGCGTTAACGCAATTTAGAATTTTTCTCGATAAGTCGTTTTTACACGGTGGCGCAAAATTATTCATCCAATTTTGTTTTTGAATTACTGTTTTACTAAAAAAAACATAAGGCTGGAGGACAATCTTTATTTTTACTTACATGCACTCAATCCATTGCTTGCCAAATCCCTACCTCTCTCCCTCCCACTGGAAAAAGGGCTCAGTATGTGTCAGGAGCCCGAGAGCATTGGCAGCGGTGTCGTGTCTATCGGTAGGGCCACTCGAGCTAGTAAGATCGACGCCGAGCAGAGAAACTAAACGCAACTTAAGGCAGAAAGTCCTAGCGTCTTTTTGGGAGCCGAATTGCCACTAGGTAGGTCTCGCCTCATGTTAGAGACGGTCTTTAATCAACAACCTAAGAAATCGTCACTCATTTATTGGCATTATATGCGGGCTATTCAGACATGAATTCAAACCGATATGGAATTATATAACCTAAGATCTTGGCCAAACATCTCACGCATCACTGCAACCCTTACAGGGCATTGGAAAGTAGGGGATCATGCAGCTAGACTCAACCTACCCTTCAATCCTATCTGCAGAAGCTGTCAAGCGGAAGGGGCAAAGGAAAGTCTTTTCCACTATTTACGTGAATGTACAGGGCTAGCTAGGGCACGACTCCGCTCCTTCGGTAAGCCTTTCTTGCAGCAAATTAATGGGATCTCAAACATCGAGATTAGGAATTTGCTGCTTTACTTAGACCTCACTAAATGGATCTGACTTAGAAAAAAAAAAAAACAAAAAAACATCATCATACGAGGACGGTGTTAGTAAAACGGTGCTGGTCACTAATTAGGATTATTTCAGTGGAAATACTCAACCACTTCAACAACAACAACAACAACAGCATATATCCAAAGTGGTTTCCAGATAATCCTCCTGCCTTACCAGCAGCAAGCACATCAGATTTGGAGGTGCTAAATTCAAGTCCAAAAAGTCCGTCGATGAATGGAACCACAAACAACGTCATTTGCCGAAATTATAAATCTTCCGATAGGATGACTAATTTTGCGCCACCTTGCATTATATTTTCCAGCAGTGCACATGTACGCATATACAATGCTTCGCATGTCTTGTGGTACTTCTTTGCAACTGCTTAACAAGTACCAAAAAATAATTAACCCACATTGAAAAAATTTCGAAATGAAATCAGCAACATTTACATAATGAAATTGCCATTTTTTTTATTTTCCATCTATCCATGGTTTCGTGTTTATTGTACTCGTTAGCATCTCGCACTGTAAAATTTACTGCAATCCTCTCACTTTCATTTCTCTTTCCGCTAAGTGTTCGTTCAGCCGTGCGATGTGATTCACCCATTCATATGCACATTTTAAGTATGTAAGCATGTGCGTTTAACTTGAATGCGACATTCATCTCATCCTTTTGAAGGAACTTACCTCGGTGTGGATACATAGCGGCAAAGAATCGCAGCTGACATACATAGCAGGCATAGCCGCTTAGCAGCAGCTACAGCGCCGCGAGCCAAGTAACAAATGCCTACTTTTAGGAGCAATGCGTGATTTTTTCCAAGCATGTCATCATTCGTCAGCCAACCCACGTCAACTTGTCGCACACAACCATATGCAGCTGTACAATATGCAGAGCAAACTCATACATACGTACATACACACATAGAGAAGTATGCATGTGTCAAGTCAAACTGCTAAAATTTCGCTTTGCTGTCGCTCAACTGACAAACAGCGCGTGGCTTTAATTATTCAAAGGATGTGAGGAGGAGATGCGGAAAGTAGGCAACCCAAAACAGCAACAGAATTGCAAGCAGCAAAAAATTAGAGCACGAAATACTAAAAACGGCTGTGGGTACATAGTCCATATCCTATTTCACTTTACATTTTCATGAGAAGAAATTCGTAAAATTGCAGGTAGTTGAGAAACACTTAGAGAAGAGAAGGGGTGCAGGTAGAAAACAAAGACGGAAAATGCGAAATAATGTCAGAAAGGATCAAAACTGAAGTGAAAAAAGTTACTCACTAACAAAATTACACCCAACGCCATTAATAACTAGGTAACTACGCGGAAATGTGGAAATGTGTTGAAAATGGAAGCGAAAGCGAAATATTTGAAGTGCGGAAACGACTTTCTATTTCCTCTTCTTGAATGATGCATTAATCTCATTAGCGATTTTGGTCGAGTGTGAGCGACGAATTGCGCCAATTATTGCGTTTAGGGAACTACAGTTTTAGGCCGACTCCGAATGGCAGATGATTTTTTTATGAGGAGCTTTTTCGTGGCAAAAAAAAAACATTCGGAGGTTTGCCATTGCCTGCCGAGAAGCGACCAGTATTAGAAGCAAGTTTTAAGTACCCAATCAGTCAATCGGTACCAGTTCTAAAGGAATGATGAATTGGATCAGCGATTACGTATGCAATCTATGTACATAAAGAACGATAGTCCAGTCTAGAACGCTGCAGAACTGCAAAGTGTTTTGTGACTAGCCCGAAAAGAAAACTATGAAATTTTCTTCGAAAACTTAGAAGAAAAGAGGTTCGGTTGGCGGTCGGCATTATTACACGACACAACCTATCATCGTCATCATCATCATAAATTCCTAGAGTTCCAGTGTGGAACATAGGATCACAAGGAATTTCTTCCATTCGGATCTGCTTTGCGCCAATCTCTTAACTTTATTCTACCTAAGCTGCATGGCGCGTGTTTCTGACTCCAGCGGTTGTCTGCAGGCATTTGTTGGTCTTCGACGTCTGCGGCTTCCTTGGGGGTTCCAGTCAATGATGGCCCTTGGACGCAACCTATGGGGTCAGTATATGACCATCATTGGAAACATTGGGGACCGGATTTGCCTGCCTTGCTTAGAGGAGCTGGATATCACTGAACATTTTCGCCGTGAGTGTCCTGTCTTCGCTGCAAGCAAGGCTACGAATTTTGGGTTCCGATGTCATGAGAATGAGTAAAATTCGTTTTCTCAAACTGGAGGATATTTTTAGATTGGCCAAAGAATCTGGAAACTACTCACAGGACTAACTATCTCTGGCTCTGCCTCTGCCTCTATTCTATCCTATCTCTTTTTTTCTGTCACTTCTCTCCTTTCTTCCTTGATCAACTACGTCTTTACTTTCCAGAGCTTTGAATATAATGGGCTTTTTAGCTTGAATTACCATACTCTTTTTTTAAATTCGATTTCAATTTTAAGTACCGAATAGAATGACACTAATGCAGAAGTGGCCTTGCTGCCACTGTCTGCCACCACTGAGAGGTAGGCATAAATACCATAAAGACTGAATCAATCTTAAATCGCTAGACCAAGTTGATGCCATTTTAAAGCTCCTAGGGTTGGTCCTTGGCACTCAGAGTTGCTTCAGCTTACCGCACTGTCTCAGGCGCAGCAGTGTCTGTCATCAACAGGGAGATACCTGTCGATCTCATGGATCGATAACGAGTGGATGCATGGGACTCTAGGAAAAATACTCCACCACTAATGCCATGGAATAGAGATGCCAAACCATACAGCGCTGACAAATCCAATGGGACATTTAAACGAGTAACAGATGGACGGCGAAGCTCATGCCTGCAATAGGTAAATGGGTTCAAAGGAACTTCGGGGAAGTGGGCTATTTCATGGCTCAGTTCCTCTCGGGTCACGGATACTTCCGGAAATGCCTATACCGCATGAATATGGTAAGTGACCGCAGGTGCAAATACTGCGCAGCACCGAGTGATTGCGCCGAATACAGGTTCGTTAATTGCGACATACGGTTCGTGGAAAAAGATGCCTTGAGGGAAAAGATTGGTAAAATCGTGCCGACCCATGTGATCGGCAAGATGCTTCAACGCGAGGGTTACTGAAATGCGGTTAAAAGATACGTTGAAGGCGTATTACGGAGAAAAAAGATTGACCTCGACGCAGTACAACAGAGCGTAGCCTCACAGACAGAGACATAAGAAGATGAACATGAAGCTGGCTACAAGCATGGTGGACCCAGACGTGGGTGAATAGCATTAGTGCATGTCATGGACGTCCTTCTGGGCCCTCCTTTAGTAATGCGGAAAGCAGTTCCAGGAAGGGAGCTCCCCAGAAGAGGAGTGGGGTTGTTTTAGTGGCCTCACCCACCAAACGAAAAAAACAGAGTGGTTTCTTTATAATGCAATTTGAGCCCAAAACTTTTATTTCTCTTTTAACTAGGCCCGTTGAGTCAATGAATCTGTTGGTGATGATTTCTAATTTTTTTTCTTGCTGCCAGCTTCTACAAAAGCCATTGGGAGGAACCTCTTAATCTTCTGGGGGCCACTCTGCAGGCATGTAGGCTGTGTGTAGTTGTCTCCTCATATGAGTTTGGCAGTGTTTCAGGTACTACATCTCGTATCCGCCTCTGTTAGAACGAATACCACAACCAAAAGCTTGCAAAAAGGGAGCTACATACCTTAGCTCCTTCAGGTTGGTGGAGGTGTTGCGGAAGTACAGATAGCAAACTCATCTGTCTGCTCATTACCTGGTATGCTGGGATTGCTCTGGTACCCACATGGACAGGCGGCCTGCTCTGCTATCATGTTTAGCGATCAGAAGCAGTTTGATACTTTTTCTGAGTTTATCGTGGTAGAATAAAATGCCTGGATAGACGCTTTATTGTTTGAGTAGGGATACATTATTTATAAAGGGCGACCAGATTGGAGGTTCTTTTTCCAATAGGAGGTTTTTGACAGATCGCACGAGACTGCTGTCAAACTAAATACATAATTTTTTTAGTATTCATTGAAATTTCATCACGTAAAGACTTACGCCTCAACAACGTTTACAAATCGATTCTCGTCTTGGACCAGTGAATTGGCCACCAAGATCATTTGATATCACACCTTTGGACTTTTATTTGTTAGGGTTTGTAAAGTCTAAATACTTTGTGGATAAACCAGCTTCGATTGAGGCATTAAAATCCAACATTACTTTCAAGTTATTCACGAGATACCGACCGAAGCCCTCTTGCGAGTTATTCAAAATTGGTGTTTACGGATGGCCGAATTACGGCGCAGTTGCGGCCAACATTCGAAAGGGGCCAACTTTAAAAAATAACGCAGATACTTATAAATTGTGGTTTTTGTTTGTAGATGCAGGACTTTGCTATTGCACAGCCTACTTAGACCAAATTATCCTTTGTTGGCAAGAGTGATTATCTACTAGATTTCAAGACTGATGTTGTTATCAGCGCAAAGTTGATATTTAACGAGAAAAACGGCAGAACTGAACTTGTTGTTCTTTCATAAAATTTGAGCTCAAAATCAAAATCTGTACTTAACTTTTTATGTATACAGCAAGACCATAACTTCTCGTACCAGAGCAGCCACTGACAGGTTTCAGAAATGAGAATAGACGCTATGAATGTTCTTCGTGCTTGTCGTCCTCATATTTGCTATTTTAGTGCGATCATTGAGATGCCTACGGTTTTGTATCTTATCTTATCTTTGTATGAATATCTTAAATCAGAGAGTTTGGGGCAAGAGAGTATTCCATTCGACTCTGATTTTATATGGATATGGATGGTATTACATTCCCGATTTGTATCTTATATCACCGATTATTCTGCATCGATTTCAATTTTTATAAAATATTTTGAAAACTTCCTTTCTGATTTCCAAACCGATGTTAACTTTTGAAAGCTTCAGAAACTGTTAGCTCAACGAGTCAGTTATTTTAGTTAAACGACGCAAATTACCATAGGTACTCAAACACGTGGAGGTTTCATCAGACAGGTGCTATTTTTCGGTAGCCACTACCGAGGAACGACATCTCAGAATTAGTTACATTTGAGGTCGCCGTAGCCGAGTGAGTTGGTGCGTGACTACCATTCGGAGGTGCGTAGATTCGAGTCTTCGTGCATGAACATCAAATACTAGAAACATTTTACTCTAATAGCCGTCGCCCCTCGGCAGGCAATGGCAAACCTCCGAGTGCTCTTATATAATATATCTGTCATAAAAAAGCTCCTTATAAACACCATCTGCCGTTCGGAGTCGGCTTAAACCGTAGGTCCCTCCATTTGTGTAATAACACCCAAACCCACACCGCAATTAGGAGGAGGAGCTCAGCCAAACACCTGACAGAAGCGTACACGCCAATTTCTTTTTTTATATGAGGTTGGGCACCGCTGGCTTAACTTCAAATATTTGGCATTCTTTCAATTTCCGCTGCAAGGCTTGTGCGTTAAGAAGCCTAAACACATTTACTACGAACGTCTTCTCATCTATATGGTTATGATTCTGATATATTCAGGTACAATATGTACATCATCTGGTCTAGCTTGCAGCATCTATTCTGTTCTAGCTTGCATTATCGCTATTCTATCCTACCACCCAACTACTCATTTTAAGAAAAATTTAGTGGAGGCAGCAAAAATAGGCAATAAACTGTTTTTGAAATCTTTTTTAGGAACATCTCTTATGGACATATAGATTTATTGGAGGTTTGCACTTCGACCTCATGATCTTTTATGCCTTCTACTCATCATGGTACCTCATCCAGACCCAGTTTTCTTATTAAACTTAAGATAGAGCTGAGTTGGACAGAGCGTATCAGCCTTTCTTCCGGCTGCAAATGAACGAGATGTCCCAACCTTCACCGCACTATAGCGCTGCATTCAAGGAGAGGGTGCTTTGGAGTCTCCTGGGTTGGGTCACAGAAACGACAAGAGTCAGTGGACCATATCCCGATCATGTGAAGATGACGACGCAGTCTGCAATGGTCGTGAGCATTCTCAGTGTATCCTTAGGAAGAGTTATGAAATTGTTAAACCTCTTTTAACCCTAACCTCCCTTTACCTTTATTATACCTCTCTTACATGGAAATCCCAAACCTAACTTATATGTTAGGCATAAAACAGAAAGTAGTACCGCACCGCAGCTATTAACTAACCGAGTAACCGCGACCTATGCGCTTTCCAATTTGGCACACAATACACAATAATAGTTAAGGCGAGCGTGAGAGAATGAGGGCGGCGTAGACGGTGCCACAGTCCAACAGGCGCCAACATCAGGCACCAACCAGCTGACATCAACCAACAGGACAGCAGCAGAGAAGGTGCATGCAACACCAGCTAAATCTTTCGCAATAATACCAACAGCTACGGTATCAACACCAACACCAGCGAAGCCAACCAGTGAAGCCAACACAACTAGACAAAACAGCGGCAAGCAAGCGGGCGACTACGTAAAACATTACCTTCACCGCGGGCAAATAATTATGCGAATGAATGAGCGCGCGGACGGATAGGCGCAGGGAACTCAGTGGTTGGCCTCCATATTTTACATTAAACCTTACCCCCACTTAATTTTCTTCACCATCAGGCCAACATTTCACTTGTAAGCGCCTGCATTCGTGTTTGCCCACTAGACATGCCAGCGCATGGATGCAGGCGAACGTACAACATCTGCTCGATGCGGCTATTTGTTGGCTGGCGGCAAGCACGAGTGAAAAAAGCAAAGTGAAAAATCAAAGAAAAATAATAAAAATAGGAGCAAAAAATCAGCAAGCCAACTCAGTTCGACGCCAGCCGAGAGCGAAAGTTTATTTTCGCCGCACATGCGTAAAGCCGCACTCGACGCGTCTCTCCGTGGTGCAGAGAGCAGGTGGCGAAGGCGATATATGTAGCATAGACATTTATACCGCCACACGACACTTCCTGCGTCCTGCGCGACGACAAGTCAAAATAAACACGTGCAAGGCGTCTAATTCGCATCGGAAATGCATTTGCCTCCCATAAACAAGCAACCATAATGGCTTTTAGTTACATAAATATATGAGTGTGTGTGTGTATGTGTGCCATTCTATGTGAACATCAACTCAAGCATTCAGCAATCACACTTCTAAGGACGCTTATTCCTCGTTCGGCTCGTTCACCAAATTTTCCCTAGTTGATTTTGTTTGTCTTATTGTCAACGCCGCTCACCAGCTGTGGCCTGCCAGCCCACCGCTCACTGCACCACCACCCGAAGTGTCATCCCCTGCAGCTCGGCCGTTCAATGTAGTGGCGCGTCGAATGCTTCTTCACTACTTTAAATTGACTTAAAGCTCAATGGTGCAGCGGTTGGCAAACTTGTTATTACAATTGCAACCGAACAGCTCGTTATGGGCGGCATGAAATTGCCTGATACTCGTATGCAAAGGCAATCCCAAGACGGAGATAAGTAACGGGAAAATATTGCTGTGCGCAATAGGCAAAACAAATAATTGGTTGACCTTAACCTTTGAAAATATTTTCCTATCACAAAAGCCATTTTTCGTCTATAAATCCATTAGCCGTAAAGGCAAGGCTTTTGCTTAATGCCAGCGTTCACGAAGTTAGCAGCTATTTACGGAAGCAAAAAATTATATAAATAGTTTCGTAAGCTTCAACTACGCACTAGTTTGGGTTCGATTCATTCTAACCGGAATGTACTCGAATCTGATAAGCTAATCAGACCTTTCGTGACCTCTGTCAGCAAGTCAATAGATTTCCAAATTGACGCTTTAGCAAAATAATAATTTGTTAATTTATAATTACATTTATATATTTAAAATCCATAATTAATTTGTAGCGTTGTAATTTGGCATGTTCTATGAATTCACATTAGGGTGGCTAAATTTTCACAAGCTCAGAAGATCGGCCAAGCAGTTTAGGTCGAAATTTGCTACGTTATTATACAGGTGGTAAATGCCGATATGCGAATGCTGATTGCATGCAAATCATCTCGTGCGAGATAATACAAATGGAGGCCGCCGCTCAACGCAGACCTCATGCAGCGGCGGTCAGGTTAGGTTAGGAAAACCTTGCGCAGGGCCCATTGGGCAAATAATAAAAATGTTGCCCATTCTTATACCATACAAAGGGGATGGAAAGCAGAAGGAAAGAAACCAGACAGGCGCTTTGGATTAGAGGATGACGACCAACAGTGGCTAATTACGTTTGTATTTACCACTTCAAGCTACTGATAAATTTCGCCACGTGTGCGATATTTAAACCCGCAATATCCGCAGGTGTAGCTAAAAAGTGAGAGCCAAGATGTATAAATCCCGACGAGAGCAGAGCAGCTGAGAAGAAGGTGCTGAGATGAGTCCACTTTATCCTCCAGATAGTTTCTACAAAAAGAACTTGAAACAATCCCCAGTCTCACCGCATAGACACCTAGGGGACAATGTCCCACCAAATTCGAGGCTTTAGACGTTCCCTCGAGCGCCTTGATGTACCTGCGTCCAGAATGATATCGCGTCTTTGCACCTTTGCGCACTAACCCAGCGCTCGCTGAGTTGACGTAAGGCTCATCTTTCCATGAATATACCACAAAATTTCAAAAGAGCACCAATCCTCTCATTTTGCAATGAAACCGTCTCCAGAGTCTCTTGTCTAGCCAGCCAGGGAAGCCAAATGAGTCTATTATCGAAGTCTTCGGATGCAAGAGAGAAGCCATGCATTCCGCGATTAATTTCAAAATAATTGCCGCTTGGCTGTCGGAGTAGATATTTACGACCTTTACAGTAGTTACAGAAGAAAGCAGCCAATCCACACAGTAAATCGCAGAGCTTCTGGCAAGAGGCTTATCGCATGCAATGAACTGCCACTTTACTGTTTTGACAGCCAGATATATATATTTTCATTTATACCTTTACTTAAGTCTTACTCTTTGGCTCGAAGGCTCGTGCAAGGAGTGTTTTGTTCGCAAAGAAATATAATTGCGATAAATGTTCCTGTTGCTCCAGCTTCATTTGCGAAAAAGTAAGGTCTAATGACTCCGCCGGACCATAAACCGCATCAAACAGTCACACGTTGAGGATAGAGAACAGCTGCCAGCTTTTTTGTCACTTTTGTGACATCTACCGAAATAGCGGGCTATTCAAAATCACATCACATAGCGAAAGATAAAGCATTTGAAATTTTTGCGCACTTGAAATCATGGTTTTCGAAAAATGAAATTTTTTCTTCTAATACAATAGGCTGGATTTCGCATATTCCCCTAAACAATTACACTGAACGATTGCACCGCGCCATGGCGGAATATTTGTCTCGCCAAAAGTTAGGTACAATTTCACAAGAAAACTTCTAAGCGCACTTCAATTACTCATAATTGTTTCTAAATATTCTTTTGGCGTTCTCTAAGGGAGTATATTTCCTCTCTCTCTACTTGATTGGCACGATAACTGCTTAAGCGATTTTGGTCGAGTTTAACAAAGTGCGTAAGTTGTTTCTTTCTCGTGATAACCGACGCCAGTTGGACACACCAAGGGAAGCAAACTCATTCTCCACCTGATCTTTCCAACGTAGAGGAGACCTTCTTTTTGCTCTGCTACCACCGGCTGGTACCGCAGCGAATACTTTCAGAGCCGAAGCGTTTGTATCCATTCAGAGAAAAAATCGCTGGATCTTTATTAACTGCGCTATGTCTATGTCGTCGTAAAGCTCATACAGTTCATCGTTCCATCGCCTGCGATACTCGCCCTTGCTAAAGTGCAAAGTCCCAAAAATCTTGCGCAGAATCTATCTCTCAAACACTTTAAGCGTCACTCTATCGGATGTTGGGCTGAAACCTGCAAGGGAGCAGAGGTCGCGGTCGGTCGGCGCAAAAACAACAGCCCAGAACCGTATACGATGGAAGAGTCTTATCGAGGCTCTGTGCTCTCGAGTGGAGTGAACAGGGATATACAAAAAAATTCCGGTTGCTTTGGGTGGATCACCCTATGTTTGTCATAAGTCTACTGAGTAGGGATGCCATCTTAGGGGTTTTCCCTTGGGTCATATTAGGTAGGTAGGTGAATACTTGAAGTGCCAGTCTGGCACTCCTCAAGTAGCACTAACGCGCCTTTTTAATACCATTAAGAGACCTCCAACAGGCAGATATCTACAACCAGCCAGAGCTGTTGATACAATGGAGGAAATTGAATAGCTTTAGGTTGGGGCACTGCCCCAGGCTGTCGAAGAAAGGTCTCCACAGCTTCTGCGATGGGGGTTAAATGGTAAACCTAGGTTTTCCCAAGAGATTTGATCGCCTCCTTACAGGAGTTTCGTTCTGTATCATGGCGTCGTCAGAGCCTTGATCGCGGCTTGACTATTGGAGAAAATGTTAGCATCTCCCTCGCTCCCTAAGCATTTTGCATGCCTGCAGGATCGCTTCAAAAAACACTTTGGCAATTTAGTTAAATTGGCAGATTTAGAAAAAACCCTTGCTTCGACTCTCAATTCCATCTTGTAGCCGTCAGTGAAGAGAGAGGTACCAGCTTTGGTGCAGGTTTTCCCCTCGACCCAATCCTGCCTATCTCGAAAGGGTGCCCTAGCACGATCCTCAAACTCTAGTTTGCGGATAGAGAGATCTGTACGAAGTTCAGAGAAATACCGTGTTAACTGCTCAAAAATGCTACCATGTCCCTTGAGATATTATCTCCAGAGGGCAACCTCCTTTAACATGATTGCACTTTGAGCTGCGATGGAAATAACATATTATTATGGGAACATTTTAAATGTATTTATTTTATCATTATTATTCCTTTTAATTGTAATTTTTATTATTATTAATAATTTTTTTCTTATTATTCTTATTCAATATTAAAGTTAAATATCAGAAGAAAATATTTTCATTCAGTTTTACTAAAAAATTAGTAGCAAAAGTAAACATCAATTTTTAGCATCGTCTAAAACTATTCCTCCTGATTTTCATAAAAAATAATGCTTTATTTCATTTCTTCACAGCTGCTCTCGAGGAGGACTGCATCGATTTCCAAGGCAATTCAGTGAATCATGGCATGCTGTACGTACCCGGGCCGGGAGTTTGCAGTCTATGTGTCTGCTATCATTCGGAGCCGCTTTGGTGCAAGGCCATCTACTGTGATCCACCCTATGTAAGTGGGCCTAAGCAAATGGATTGCAAAATTGTTTAAATTAATTTTCATAACAAATATACTTTCGTTCTGCAGTTCTGCAAAAATTTCCGTGTAGGCGAGCGTTGTTGTGAATTCGAATGCTTGGATCCGCCTGGCGAGGATAATAAATATCAAGTAATGCCGTTATAATTAAATGCATACATACATATGTATGCAAATATTATGATATTTTCTAATTGTGTGCTTTCTTTTGTTCACTTTTCGTGCTTACTTTAGGAGCGCATGCGGAAACGCGCCGAAATATTGGCTGGCAATAGCACAGCATCGCTGCACATCACCCCGCTGGCCGTGTCCACTATAGTGTTTACGGTGCTAACGAACAGCATTTTCAATTTATAACTTGAAGCGAATGGCGAATATGCAGATTGCGGATGGTGGTGAAGTGGATGGAAGTGAAGCGGTTGAAAGTAAAAAACAAACAAAAAAAAAGAAACAAATATTAAAACCTAAAGTAGCAAATGGAAAGCGCCTTATTGGGGGAGTAGTGGAAATGTGTGATGGTCGGAGGTGTAGTAAGAAATTTTTGCCAGTTGCGTGTTAAATACGATTAACTGTAAAATCGTATAGATTATATGCATATGAATTTAGCACATTTTTTATATACTTCAAATAACAATAAATTAGTGCGAAAGCAAAAACAATCTTAGCGAAAGTAAAAAATCAAAGAATCAAAAAATTTAAAAATTAAAAACTAAATAAATGCAATAAAATAATTAAATATAATTAATTACATATAAAAAAGAAAAGCAAGCGAACTTTCAAGGTATTTATCTAGGCAAATCAGTGAAAAAACAACATATGGCTAATGTAAAAAAAAAAATAAAAAATTGAAAAAAATTTAATTAGGAAATATGATAATAATTTTGAAAAATTAAAGCGAAAATCTATCGCAAACGCATGATTTTAGTTGACATATGTACTAATGCAGGTGTGTATAGAACAACTGAACAATATATGCTAGGTTCTCATTTTCAAACTAATATTATATTTACATACAAACACATATAGAACTTGCCCGTGCAACTAATTAGAGCGAGCAACGTCTTTTGCGGCCGACCACTAAACTGCGTAACGAAATAAAAAAAAATAAAAGAGAATTATAAAAAACTAAAATAAAAATAAAATAATATCAAAAATGAAAACAAAAAATACAAAAAATAAAAATTATAATAAAAATAAAAAAATAAAAAACCAAGTAATCCATGCATAGATATGTAAAGGGTGGTTAAGTTTCAAGGGCCGGTGTTGATTTTGAATAAAATACAATTTTTTTAGGAAATTATTGTTATTTCTCTTTATTATGATAATATTGGTATGGCTCAATCACGTATAGAATAAAATATCAGCCAAATAGCCGCCGCGGTCTCGGTGGCTCACCTTCATCCGATAGTCGAAATTTTCGATGACGCTGAGGCATAATTGAGGTTCTATGCCGTTAATGTGCCGAAATATCTCATCCTTTAGCTCTTGAATTGTTGCTGGCTTATCGACGTACCACTTTTCTTTCAAATAACCCCAAAGAAAGAAGACCAACGGTGTCGTTGACGTTTAGGTATGGTTCACATTCAACATAGGCCCTTGAAATTTAACCACCCTTTATATGAAGGTGCATAGCTAATTCTAGATTTAAAATCAAAACACTCCTCAAAATTACACCCTGGCACTTAGCAGCGACTAACGTGAAAAATAACTGTTAAAAAAATTTACAAAAAAAAAAAAAAAACTTGTAATTATGTCAAAAATTAATCTAAAAAAAAATTGGCATTACCCCGTCAGTTGCCTGTCGACGTGTGACAATGTCATCTCTTTACTTTTACTCTTTGATTTCTTAAGTAGTTTAGAACAACATATCTACTTCAATGACTTGCAAATAAAAACAACAACAAATCATTTATGTACACTGCATAATGTAATCAATAATTGAATATACATACAAACATATAATAAATATCATTTTCGACTTGAAAACATTTTTAATTGGTGCTAAATGGAAGATGATAAAGATGAATAAGAAGAAGAAGATGAATAAGAAGAAAAAGACGAAGAAGAAGATTGACTAACGAAATTGAACATATTCAGTAAGCGTGCAAATATGCATACATACATACCTATATTACCAAGTAGCACTTACATAATGCTTATAAGTCCAATTGTATATATCACCATTTGTACATAAAGTGTACATACATACATACATATTTGCAGCTTTGAATTTTTAGATAAATGCTTTAGAGGTATTCAAACACCAAATATTTACAAGCATACATTAATTTACATACATACATATAATATATTTCAATATGTAGTATAAAATTACGAAAAAAAAAATATTTTAATAAAACAATTATAAAAAAATATATATATAAAATATGGGGGAGGGCATTTTTAATATTTAAAAAGCAAATCAATATTTAAAAACTTTGGCAAAATAATAGTTAATAAAAAAAAATAGTTAAAAAAATAAATCGGAAAATAATTCCGAAATCAGAAATTACAGTGGAATTTCGTTATGACAAATTTTTACTGGAAAAAAATAGTTAAAAAATAAATGTAAATCTGAAAATAATACAAAATAAAAAAAATTATAAATATAAAATTGTAAAAAATTTTACAACATTCGCTGGAACTGGAGAAATAGTTAGAAAAATTATATTTAAATAAAAAAATAATACAAAATGCAGAAATTACAGTGGAATTTCGTCATGACAACGTTTGAAGAAATTTTTAGAAAACTCCCTGCAACTGTATTCAGTTTAATTATTTATTTTTTTATGTTTAAATTACGAGCTCCTCATAAAAACCATTTAAAAAAAAACAAAACACTTAAAACTGTTAGTCTCTCCACACACAAAAAAGAGGAGGATTTATTTATTTTTCCTTTCCAAATTAAATTCGTATTTTTTTGTTAAAAAAAACCATTTATTTAAGTATACAAGTGAAAAAATATTTTATTCAAAATATTTTTCATCGAAAGCGGCAACTTTTTCCCATCTTTCTGGCAATTTATGGATTCCATCCCAAAGAAATTTCTCATCTTTTGCGCCGAGAAAGTCATCATCCCATTTTTTAATACCTTCAACATTGGTGATCCGTATTCCAGAAGGTTATTCTGCATCGACCGAAACAAGTGGCAATCAGAAGGAGCTATGTCTGGGCTATAAGGCGGGTGAGGTAGAATTTCCCATCCGGCATTTTCCAAATAATTTTTGACCGGTACTGCAACATGTGGCCGAGCATTGTCATAATGGAAAATCAATTTCTCTTGTCTCGTCGTCCATTCTGGCCGTTTTTCGGCTATTGCTTGCTTCAAACCAAGGCGAATTTATTACAGGTGACAGCAAACACATACAAGTAAACCCCTACATGTACTTGTTATTGCGTTTGGTCCAACCATCACGTCAAAATCAGCAAGCAAATGTAAACATACGAATGTGAACATACCAATACAAACAAACAAAGCATATCATTTTGACGTAAGCCATACCTACGGTGAAAAATTCAGCTGGGTGAATGCTGTCACCTTAATAAATCCACCTTGCTTCAAACGTATCAATTGTTGCCTGTATAGCTCTCCCGTGATCGTCTTTAACAGCTCATAGTACAGCACACCCTTCTGATCCCACCAAATACAGAGCATTACCTTCAAACCATAAATATTCGGCTTTGGTATGGATTTGGCTGGTTGGCCTGGTTTCACATATCGCACCCTAAATACAAAAGGGTCACAACTCAAAATTTTCCACACTCGAGCTTGACTTGTTTACAGTAGCACAGAAAACAAACTATGTGATATATCACGCTGAAATTTGCCATGTAAGCTTATAACAGTCCTACCAAAAAACAAAAAATTTATTTTTGCCATATGTCATCCGCGGACCGTTTTATTGATAACGTCTCGTTCATATTTGAGCAGAAGTACATTTTGAGTTGTGACCCTTTTGTATTTAGGGTGCGATATGATCTTTTACGCTTTGGGTTGTAATGAATCCACTTTTCATCGCCTGTGACAATACGATACAAAATCGATTTTTTTTTTGTGGCGATTAAGCAGCATTTCAGACATGCGAAATCGTCTCTCAACGTCTCTCGGCTTCAATTCGTGGGGCACCCAATTTTCTTGTTTGTGAATGTATCCGGCTGCTTTTAAACGTTTCGAAATGCCTTGTTGAGTGACTTTCAATGTTTTTCCAAGTTCTTCTTGAGATTGACATGGGTCTTGATCGAGTAATGCCTCCAATTCTTCGTCTTCAAACTTTTTTGATGGACCTGATCGCTCTTTGTCTTCTGTGTCAAAATCATCACTTTTAAACCGTGTAAACCACTGCTGACATACTCTAATCTCTGGAGCATATTCAGTATAAGCTTCTGAGAGTAAACGATGTGCTTCTGTTGCACTTTTCTTAAAATTTAGGAAAAAAGCAAACCTCCCCGCAAATGTTGTTTTGTTGGAACGTAATTTGACATTTGGACTGTATTAAAAAAAATTGTGTGTTTACTAATATTCACTGTGACATATCAAATTTACTTGATTTTTTTGCGTGCTTTAACTTAGAATAGCTGTCACTGTCAAATTATTGACTACATGAGGTTAGTAACAAATACGAAATTAATTAGTTGTACACCGATATTTAGTTATTATTTATTTATTTTTTATTTATTATAATTATTATTATATTTCTTATTTCATTTAAGTTATATTTAATTATTATTTTTTTATTTTATTTATTTTTAATAGAAGGAGGATTTTTTTTATTTTTATTCATCATCGGTTGCTGTTTCTCCCACTGGAGCATAGGGCCTCAATAAAACACCTTCATCTGATTCTAATATAGTTTGTGCAAGAAGCTCGATTTCGTTCCAAGTTTTTTCGAGCGTTTCAACTTCCTTCTGGACAATTCTCCTCCGAGATATTTTTGGACGGCCAACCTTGCGAGCACCTTGTGGATTCCCATCTAGTGCTTGACGACAGATTTCATTTGCGTCCTTGGGAAGCGTATGCCCAATCCACCTCCACTTTCACAGTTTTCTCATGTTAGCTACCAACTGGATTTTGCACCTCTGGTATAGATCGTCGCTACTTATGATGTTGGTCCACCAGATCTTTAATATCTTGCGTAAACGTCTGTTCAAACAGCTTTGAATTTTGTTTTCGATCCAATTATTTGTGAGCCAGGTTTCCGTTCCGTAGAAGAGTACTGATAGTATATTTGTCTTAAAAATCCGTATTTTTGAATGTAAGCTGAGGATGCTCGAAGACCAGATAGCTCGGAGCTGTGCATACGCGCCGTTCGCTTTATTTATTCTGCCGATAATGTCCAGTTTCGCATTGTCCTCAGCAGCAATGATGCTACCCAAGTAGGTAAAGGTGTCTACGTTCTCAATTTAATCACCATTTAAGAGGAACGACGGGCGGCTGCTAGTCGATCGAATTTTTATGGCTTTCGTTTTCTCGTGATTTATTTTTAACCCTGCATTCAATGAGGTTGCGGACAGATCGTCAATTGTGTTCTGCATGTCGGTGTGTTTGACGGAGAGAAGGCATACTCGTATATCATCAGCATCATCAGATCATAGCTTTTTAGTATATCATCATTAACAATTAAAAATAATAAAGAAAACAGCAGGCAGCCCTGCCGTACGCCAGATAAGATTTATTCTTATTATTTATTAATTTTTATTAATTTTTATTAATTATTATTATAATTACTTATTTAATTTTTAACCTACAATGAAAATTTGAGCTCAAAGTTTATTTTTGTTTTATTTTAATTTTTAGATCCAGATAAGTCACTGAAAATTTAAGTAAAGAACGTTCGCTATGGCAAAAAACAACGAAAATTATTTTTCAGCTAAGTGTCCTCTTAGGCTTACCTCTGTCTTCACTAACAGGTCCAAGATGGTATTGGGAATCGAAGCAGGGGATTTCTCTAAATCAGCCAATTTACCTATCTCCTTAAAAGCGCCGAATACTGCTAGTGATTTTCAGTCAGAAGTCTTTGGGATACTACAGGCATGCAAAATGCTTAGAAAACGTGGGAACGAGGGAGATATTAACATTTTTTGACGCCATCCAAATAAGTCAACTTCTGTAAGGGTAGATCAAATCTCTTGGGTGTGCACGTGACATCTCTCTGATCTGGGTTCCAGTAAAGAGAGACATAAAGAGAAATTAAATTTCTGATGAGCTTGCCAAGAAAGGATAAACTGAATGGTCTTACTGAATTTATCTTAGAGACCTCGTATTCGGTCATCGGCAACTGGCTGTTGTTAACCCCTTTGCCGTGCCATTTAGCTCGATGAAACTCGAGCCCAAGTGTTACGCGTCAACGCGTGGTAAACAGATCAGACTAATGCGCGAGATGATGTAAGAGCAATTCACGAGCCTGGCTCGTCATATTCATGTTTGGGCCAACATTTTTATCACGAAACAAACTCGTTAAAGAGGAATCACACAACTTATTTTTCAAGAAAACGCAGAAATGATGAAGCTCAATTTCTTCATGTGGTAGTGCGAAACCCTTTCCCAGTGCAATAGACGAAGTACTCAGAAAAACCTGGGAACTTCACGCCATTCAACTTCCAAACTCGTAGCTATGTTAACCGGTCACTGGACGATCGGCACTCACTCAGAAAAGCTGGGTTTACTATTTAACCTCCGTTGCAGAAGCTGTGGGGACCTAGCAGAGAAGGAGCCTACACAAAGTTCCACAATAAGGGACCGAGCACGGAGCCTTGAGAAGCGCCATCTGTGACAATACAATTTTTGATGCCTGCTAAGGTTTTATATTCCAACAAACGGTCTAGGAAAAAGTTTCGTATGAGTCTTCTTAGATAGAGGGCTATTCCTATACGATTCCGTATGAATCTGGAATGTAGAATCTTTGCTCAATTAGCCGTGTTTAAAGCATTTTTGATATCCAGGGAAACAATCAAACAGTATTCCTTAGATTCTTCGAGCCAACGAGCACCGCTTATTGTGTCCAGTGCTGAGTAGCTGTGCTTATGGCGTGTCTAGGGGTTCTTCCTTTTCTGAAGCCAAACTGGTTATCGGATATACCTTCTTTAGCTTGGACTTCTATCGCGAGAGGGTTGCATATAACTTGCTCCAAAACTTTGCCCGCTGAGTAGAGGTTTAGCAAAACCAGCGTTTTTCTCTTCCAAATTAATGAAAAAGTTCCCTCACTAGACATTTGTTAAACAGATTTATAAACGATGACGTTCAAATATTAATAGCCAGTTTCAGAACCAAATTTGGTACCAGCTTCTAGGACTTCATCCGAAGTCACTTTCTCGAATGAGCTGTGCGGGTCCCATGAAATTGAGGAGACCAGTTTTCTGTGCCTCCGAAATAGTGTAATCACTATGGTTCTGAGAAATCCTGGACAAGAGGTCATCACCTCCTTAGGGGTATTGAATTTTGGGTTCTTATATAATATATACATATGTATATTTATGTGAGTACATACGTTATATGTATAAAAGAGCGTGGCATAATCAAAGCAATAAAAAATAACGGAACATATATAAGCAACATAATACCAAATAACAAAACAGAACATAACAGAACATAACATAACATAACATAACATAACATAACATAACATAACATAACATAACATAACATAACATAACATAACATAACATAACATAACATAACATAACATAACATAACATAACATAACATAACATAACATAACATAACATAACATAACATAACATAACATAACATAACATAACATAACATAACATAACATAACATAACATAACATAACATAACATAACATAACATAACATAACATAACATAACATAACATAACATAACATAACATAACATAACATAACATAACATAACATAACATAACATAACATAACATAACATAACATAACATAACATAACATAACATAACATAACATAACATAACATAACATAACATAGCATAGCATAACATAACATAACATAACATAACATAACATAACATAACATAACATAACATAACATAACATAACATAACATAACATAACATAACATAACATAACATAACATAACATAACATAACATAACATAACATAACATAACATAACATAACATAACATAACATAACATAACATAACATAACATAACATAGCATAACATAACATAACATAACATAACATAGCATAACATAACATAGCATGACAAAAAATTCTATACCCAAATCACAAATAATTTTTAAATATATTTTTATATTGATTTACTCACTTAGTTGATTTTGAGTCTAGTTCTAAGCCTTTTCCAACGGAAGCTGCTTATTTCGATAGCATTCGCTGTAATTTAACGAAGATGGGCAAACAGAAGCTAATTATAAACATAAAAATAAAAATTAGTTACCTATCAATTAGAAAAAAAAAAACAAATATAAGAGAAAACTACAAATTAATAATATAAATAATAACTCAAAAAAATGCCGACTTTTTTTTACTAGAAAGAGTCATAGAATTTAACCTTTGTCCGAAAGCTTTAGAATATATAAAATTACTTTTTAACTAAATAAAAAAAATTTAAATTTTAATTTCCATTCATACCAAAGATGGCTGGTGGCAGACAATTTTATATAAATTACGAAACAACTCATAACTGTGGTCTTTTCATACAAAAATAAATATGAAGAATTCAAGCAAAAATAATCATAAGAAATATTTAAAAAAAAAAGTGTGAACAGAATAATAAAAATGCTAATTTAAATAGGCAAAACATTCAACAATAAAAATGAACAAAAACGATATTTAAATTTTTAGTAAAAGATTACACAATAAAAAGTAGCAAAAAGAGATTAAATTAAAAAAAAAATATATTTATAAAATCAAAAACGAAATTCCACAATTTATTAAAAATAGAATTTAGAAGAAAATAATTCCTCCTTCTAAAATTATATAATAAACTACTTGACGAGTGCCATGAAAGGAAAATTTTTCTATGGATTTCTATAATTTAAGCTTTTTCTTGTAATGACGTTCGGCCTCGTTGTGAATTTCATGCGAACAAAGCAGGCCAATAAATTTCGGTGCAGGGTAAAAAAAGGTGAGGAAAAATGTATTATAAACTCACAAGGCGCATTCATTAAAGGTGGCGGCGTTAGACCAACAACAATTTTTTACACATAGAGGTATCACGACAAAATAAAGTAGAAAATGAAAAGGACGAACTATGTTGCACAGCCGACATGCAGTTGGAGCTAAAGCACACGATGACGCTGAGAATGAAACGACTTTTCCTCCTTTCATTTTATGCTGGCATCCGGATGTACACGGGGAAAGAAAAAAAGCAAACCAGCTGGTCTACCGATACCAACTTTGATAGACTTACCTTGCAAATACTGTAATTTATGGAAAGATTTATTCACTTAGAATTTACGACAAGACTGTCTTTCGAATTATTATTAAAAAATTGTTAAAATACATACAAACACACACATATACATACTGCTGAAAACTTTCAAGATAATGATATTTTTCGAGTTGATATCTGCAATTCTAACTTCCTCTAACTTGCTAAATAATTTGTAAGTCAAATTTTTCGGCAAGCAGGTTTAGTTTCAAATTTTTGCTTTGCAACCGAAGCAGTTGAGTTCGCAGAGCAACTAGTCTTTCCTGCCGTGAATACCTTCACAGGCAGCCAATTAGACATTAGGCAATAATAGCTGTGATGGAAAGAAATGTATGGGAATACGAAGCTCGAAGTGCCGTCCCAAGCCGGCCTCTGTATCGATATGGAAGGTGAGTACCTTGAGGGATCAACTAACATCTTGCAAGGCTGCATAAATGTTTCACAGTGTTACCAAAGATGTTACTAAAGGTGCCCTGGAACACTTTCTATGTTACCCAGCATTTTGCAGAGTTCGACTTAGTTGCCTTGCGTTTGGAATTTTCTCCTCTTTAATATTTGTTATATAGCAAACCTGAGGCTTGGAAATTTACTATTCGCAATTAAGTTCTCGTTGTTTTTTTGATGAAAATACAACTTTATTTTGAAAAAATGATTACAAGTGAATCATTGAAAGTATTGCCCATCGCCGGCTACTACTTCTTCCCATTTTTCTATAGATAGTCGCGGTAAATCTGTTCATCTTTTGAAGCTATCCTCGGATCAAGCCATTTTTTGATGTCTTCATATGAATGAAACTGCTGGTCTGCTAGACCATGTGCCATCGATCGGAACAGGTGATAATTGGATGGCGCAATATCTGGAGAATATGGCGAGTGGGATAGGATTTCCCATTTCAGTGTTTCCAGGTAGGTTTTAAAGGGTTTAGCAACGTGTGGCTCATTGAGAAATGCCTCCCTCAGGCAACACCTCTACCACCACCACATACTACTGCACTAGAGCCAAAATTAGATGCTGGAATAATTGCATTGAAGGTATTAGATGAAGTAAAAATTTCTAAGCATTTTTCTACTTGATGCATTTAGTAAGCCACGGGGGGTCATACCATATGGCGCATTAAAGGCGATATTTTGGTTCTTTGTTGTTTTCTGTTTGATGAGTCCAGTTGCTTGCTTTAGTGTTCCATAATGGCAGATCAATATATGTTTCAGTACCAAAAAGGTGAAGAGTCGAAGTAGGCGGCCAACAAAAATTAGTGCTGTTTATGGGCTCAAAATACAGTGACGAATACAAAGTAGTCTTCTTTTACGTTAGGGCAACGACTTCGACATCGACATAATTCATATTATATTTCTAAAACATCGATATTTTGAGATATTTTTGAGTGTTCAAAACATTGATTTCTGTTGTTCGATCTCTTTTTGGCATCGATGTTTGGCTTCAATGTTGGAGGATTTTTAGTCACGAAAATTTTTTTTATTTTTTTTTTTTCAAATAAAGTTTATTTTGGTTCACATTTTTTAGCATCGATTTTTTGCTTCAATATTGGAGGTTTTTTGGTCCCTAATATTTCTTTTAATTTTTTCCAAATAAAGCTTATTTTGGTAACATTTTTTATGACTGATGATTAATTTTGCGCCACCTCGAAATTCGATCATTCGTTACATGAAAATTATCAATAATCAAAGCGATTTCGCAACTGAAATTTCAAACTGTCACTGTTTGCACTTGTGGCTGTAGTGATCGAAATCTCGTAAAATTACGATCAAGCTATTTAAAGTTTATGCTCGTTGTCAAGGTGACATTTCGCACTAAAAAAATTAACGCTAAAATAATGGATTTCTTTTTCCCCAATATTATAATTCAGTGGGGTATAAAACTGCACATCTAAATTTTCTGTAAAATTCTGAATACGAAATTTGATGTGATGAACATCCTTTCAATTTGACTTTTTTGTTTTTGTACAAGTTATTGAAGATTTTAAAGTTTTCGTTTTCATGGTTCTACGAGAACGACGGCACATCAATTTTTAGTGCCGAACCAACCAAACTGAGCCGAACTTTGACAAATTTCAGCCAAAGCTGAACCGAAACCGCACCGAAAATTTTATAGAGTCCAAGTAACAAACTATGAATTTAAACAAAATCCAATATTTTACTTACGAGCATGTCTCAATCACTTTAATTTCAACTTACTTCTACATTTATTAAATACTCATAGCAGAATAATTTTATATTGCAACGTAAAAATAATAGCTTATCGGCATTTTCACCTTGCTGGCGGCACCGTCTATCGGTATAAAGCTGATTTGTGGCACTGAACAATTTCTCACCAGACGCACCCGGTGGAAAAGCAGGTGATATTTCAAAGAAATTCAAAACAAAAAATGTGAGTTTTGATATTAGTAATAAAAACAAAATGTTACAAAAAATAAAAGGTAATAAAATTGTGAAAGAAAAAATTGGAACTTCGATGTTTTTGAGCCGAAGTTTCTCGTTTCGAAGCATTGCTGTTATGCGGCCGATGTCGCAGCTCTGCTTTACGCCCGATTTTGGTTTAAGGTTAAAGTTAAAGGTACTCGTAGTCAGGCAAACCTCTTTCTTGAAGCCCTGCCACAAAAAAATCGCTACACTCATATTTTGCACCTTCTAATTTTACTTAATGATTAAACTCTTGCAAGCAATGGTTACACAAATACAAAACAAAAATCGCTTTTAAATGCAACGTTAGTAAGTAAATAAAACAAAATTTAAATAGTCCATAGAGCTTTAAGCACGATTTTTTGCATAAAAAAAAAAACAAAAATACTTTTTAATTAATTTTTAATTAATTGCTTTTTTTCGGCGAAATGTGTTACTGTAAATCGTATGAAACTGATTGAAAAAGTCCAATGGGATGGAAGTGTCGAATGCGTTTGAGTCAAGATTCTTTTTAAAAGAATATCAAGAGAAGGCTGTGAGAAATATTTGCTTTAAAAAGACGAAACAAAATAAAATGAAACAATAATAAATATTAAAGATGTACTAAAAACTTGCATACATATGTACATATATAAAATTAAAATGATGTAAAATACACTTAAATTAAAATTAAAATAAATTTAAGTAATAGAGGATGACACAAAATTGTACGACTTACCAGGCAGTTAAGTCTTCTGTTATTGACGTTTTTGAAGGAGTAAAAATCAGAATTTTAAAATATAGTAGTCATATACAGACATATGTACATACAATAGTAAAGAATTATTAAGTAGATACTTCAAGAAAATCTTACGATACACAACTTGTAAAAATTATTAGACCAAATAAATTACCTACATTTTTTTTTACCAGTTTAGGGCTAACAAAAACATGAATTTTAATATTTAAACTTTTAATGATAAATAATTTAAAAATATTCAGAAATAAGCACACATTTCACGAAACTTAAACTAAGTTTTAAGAAGAGTAAATCTATAGCACGTAAAAAGTGTAAGGGGGCAGAGTTTATAATCTGGAGCTCAGTCAATTGTATTGCATCCTCCCTTGATTATAATTTGTTGTAGTTGTTGAGGCCTCCATTTGATTAAATTTTTTATAATATTTTTTGGCAGACATTTTTCGAAAAAAATGAAATTTTCGGTCAAATTTGCTTCACATTTGGTTTTTTTTTTAATAGTTGTAATTGAAAAAAAAAATCCTTCGTTCAAGCAAATTGTATCTCGAACACCTGTGTAAAATTTCATCATGATTGGTTGAGTAGTTTTCGAGAACATTTGCCAACCGACTTTGAAAACACGGTTCCGAGAAAAACGCGTTCAAAGTTTGAGTAACAATAAAAGTGACTTGGAGCGCACACCTTTCAAAGACTGTATCTCCGAAACTATTATTCGGATCGACTTGAAAATTTAGAATAATATTTTTGAGATGTTGTAGAAATTAATAAGCCAAAAAAAATCGATTTTTTTGAACCCATGAAACCCATATAACCCCTTAAGTGCAAAAAATACGGGTGAATCGTCCACAAGTTAAGAAATAATGCAAACAACATTTTCCATTCAGCTTTCATTGAGGGCGGTTATTTACATAAATTGTATGGATGGAATGGTTGGCGGAGGAGTATGCTGGAAGGAGCTCCCAATCAGACTCTCAAGTTCAGCTTACAGCACCACTGCAGTTTATTCCAAGCAGAGGTAGCGGCAATTAAAGAATCAGCTGATTGGCTGCTCACTTCTGTAATAATTGTCATGGAGGTAAATATCTACTTCGACAGTCAAGCGGCAATCAGGGCCCTGGGCTCATTGATGGTGCACTCAAAACTGGTTGGGAAATGCTTGACTTCACTTCGATTGCATCCGAATTCTTCAATATAAAGTCCATCCGAGTACCTGGTCATAGCGACATCGTACGAAACTGTGCGAGCAGAGAAACTAGCTAAATAAGTGACCTGAGAAGTAGTTGCCCAGCAAAACAAGATGGCCTTCTTATCACCTTTATAATGGTAACACAAAGGACTAATATTTGATTTTCGTCCACGTGTGCCCTCTCTATAGACAACCATTTCAACCTTACCCAATGCAAACACACCTTTTTTATCATAAGATAATCAAAGGCAAAATTTTATTGATGCTCGTCATAATAATGCCCAAAGATGTCTCAATCTCACGGTATGTGGCATGACGATTTTGCTCAATCATTTCACGCACAACATTGATATTTTCCGGCAAAACAACTGATTTTGAACGACCTTTCGCGAATTCCACGATAAGCGAATAAGAAATCAATATTTTAGTTTAGCGCTGCTTTCTTATCTTACCTTTTGGATCCACGTTGAAAATTTTGAAAAATAATCGCACGAAAATGATCATGGTTTCATTTCATTTCTTAAAGGCAACTGTAAGTCAGATGACCGGCCAACTTCCTTGGCCCGCAGCCCGTTCTGCCACTCCCTTCTGCAATCATTAAAGCCACCGTTAGCAAACGGGTTACTCTAACCCACAAGCGAGCTTAGCAGGCTGAGAGAGGCTGCAGATGAACAAAACTGATGTTACCCGTCATTTCCGACCGACTGTCGCAGTTGCTCCTGTCACTAAGCAGAGGGGAGTGTAGGAGGCTGGTTGGACTGATGACGGGCCGCTTTCTATGGGCGAAGCACATGGAAAAGGTAGGCATTTAAGACAGTGCACACTGCCCAGCATGTGGAGAGGAGGATGAGACGGCGGACCACTTTCTATGCGTCTGCCCAGCCTTCGCTCGAATCAGGCTTGAGGACCTTCGAGTGCAGTACAATGGACTTAATTGTGTCTGAGTGCTGTACTTGCTAATCTGTCCTGACAAAAAACAAAAAAAGGCAGATGAGTTAGCTAAAAATTATTCTGCACATGGTTGACATATCCATGCGCTTGGCAAAATGTAAGCATTTAATAAACAGACACACCATTACTGCTGCTAATTCCAACACCTCCGCTATCAGTAGGCAAACGTGTCCCGAATGGAACATGGGTCGCACTAAGAGTCTACTCAAACTATGTAGGAGGGATCTAAGAATCGTAGTAGGTGCCCTATCTGGGCACTGTCTAATAGAAATACGAGCCAGTAATTATGGGCAATGACTAGTGTAGAAGCTGCCAGGATATAGAAGAGAAAGAGACAGTCGAACACCTTCTATGCGCGTTCATGGCTCTATGTAGAAGACGATTGAGATTGCCCGGTCTAGCTTTTTGGGACAACATTGCGAAAGTTGTGAATCTGAAACTAGGTAATATACCCATCTTTTGAGAGGCCATACATTGGTTTAGAGAGGATCAAGTAGAGCAAGTATAGGATAGTTCCGGTGGTATCACAAGTGGCCTCTAGCTGATCTAGGTGCTTCAAAGGACAGCCACTTCACCTAATCTAATTTCATTTCTTTGTCGTGATACATTTTTGAAGCCCCTGTAAGAACATTAATATGGCTCACACATCAAAAGATTCTGAGTGCATTTCTGGTAAAATAAAGGGTGTTTTTGTAGAGGTTAGGTTTTCAAGATGAAATAAAACGTATATAATTTAATGTTATGGCCAAGAATTTAGCTTTATTATAAAGATAAGGGTTTGCCATTATGTTTTAAAAATGATTTCGGGCAAGTGGCCGCCGCGGCTGGCTCGAATAAATTCCAGCCGAGAGGCCCAATTTTCGACCACTTTTTGCAGCAATTGGGGCCGTATGTCAGCAATAACGCGCCGAATATTCTCTTCCAAGACGTCAATCGTCTCGGGCTTATCTGCGTAGACAAGCGACTTCACATAGCCCCACAAGAAATAGTCCAGCGGTGTTATATCGCACGATCTTGGAGGCCACGCCACAGGTCCACGGCGCGAGATAATGCGCTCACCAAAAGTTTCCTTCAATAAATCGATTGTTGCGTTGGCTGTATGGCATGTAGCGCCGTCTTGTTGGAACCAAAGGTCGTCCACATCAACATCGTCCAATTCCGGCACGAAAGAGTCATTAATCATGGCTCTATAGCGCTCTCCATTGACTGTAACATTATGGCCGGCTTCATTTTTAAAGAAATATGGACCAATGATTTCCTCTGCCCATATAGCACACCAAACAGTGGCTTTTTGAGGATGTAACAGCGTCTCAGCAATGGCTTGTGGATTATGTTCACTCCAAATGCGACAATTTTGCTTATTGACATACCCATTCAACCAAAAGTGAGCTTCAGCGCTGAACAAAATTTTCTTCGATGCGGCGCGCGAACCGAACCATTATTTTCGTAATAAATTTGCACGATTTACAAACGTTGTTCAGGTGTAAGTCTATTCATTATGAAATGGCAAACCAAACTGAGCATAAATCACAGCTCTCACTAAGACCATCTACGAAAAAAGTAGTGCCAACTTGAAAACCTAACCTCTAAAAAAAACACCCTTTATTAGTCTGATGAAAAAGAAATCCATTATTTTCTCCGTAGATGGCTGTATTGATCGATATTTCGTAAAATATCGATTAAATAATTTACTGTTTATGCTCGTTGTCAAGGTCAAAGTTTACGCAAAAATAATGGATTTCTTTTTCCCTAAACTAATATACGAAACTTTCCAATGGATACGTCAGAGGGCGTCTGGCAATACTATATAGAAGTGCTCAAGGCCAGAAATATAAATAGCAAACCTCGTATAATTTTTATAAATTTTGTGAGTTACTGAACAAGACCCCCCACGAAACTATACAGTGGGTAAAAAAATTGATTCAGTGTTTCAAAATTTCTAGTTCTACCTGAAAAAATGTATTCAAATAAAAGAATGTCATCCGCAAACAAAGAAAAAAAATTGAACCAAAAATTACTTTAAAAGCAAAGAGTAACGATTTTCTGAAACAAAAACACAAAATAGCTCCACACAAACTAATTATTACAATAAAAACACAACACAATTAATACTGAAAAGTTTAAAAACTAAATTTTTAAGAAATCATAAAATAAAATTGCCGATCACAAATCTAAAAAATAGAATAACTCAAAAATACAACATTCAACTTTATAGATAAAATAATTTAAAAAAATAGATATATATGTATGGGCATAGTACATTTTTGTCAATTTGAAATTTAATTACGAACACAAAACTTTTAATAAAAGGTAGCAAATAGTCAAATTTTTAAAATAAAATTATTATTAACGAAAAACTAAAATAAAAAAGTCAAAATAATAATTCCTGATCAAATTGCCAATTCTCAAAATACAGAGCAAGTCCATTCAAAATTAAAATATTAAATTAAAAGGAACCACTAAGTAAAATTTTCACTAAAAATAAAAAATATGAAAAATAATACTTAGTTTTTTGCAAATAATTCACGCTCACAAAATGAGTTTTTACAGTAAGTCGAAAAAAATGAGGCTAAAAAGCTGCAATTTCGAAAATTATTGTAACTCACAGAAATTTCGCTTTCGAAGTCCAAAATGAAAATTTAGTAAATTTAGTTAAAAGTAGCCGCACAGATTGCGGCTTTGAGATAAATAAAAACTTATGAAAATATTGGCGATGTTTATTAAAAAAAAAAAACAATTGTGAATAAATGCATATATGAAAAATATTTACAGTTAAGTATGTAAATCGAATAGTTAATAAATAAAAATTTTCACACCAAATATCTCAGTGCAAAAATAAACAATACAAAAAATTAAAATTTTGAAGTTTTGCAATTTATCAAATTGAAAAGTAAAAAGGCAGGTAAGTAAATGGAAAGAATCTGATCTGTTTGCACCGTAAGTTGCTTTAAGACTCCAGGTTTTTGACAGCTCTTTGCCACTCGAAATTTTTATTGCATCTCAGTATCAAATCATCAAGACACTCGAAGTGTAACTCTTTAATCCGTTGGCCATAAATTTAGTATGGAAAATTACTTTTACTCGACTCAAAGTAAAAAATATGTGAAAATAATACAAAATTAAGAATCAATTAGCTTTTGCTCGATATGACCATCTTTTGCTTTGACTATAGCTTTGAGATCGTCTAGAAACGAATCCGAATGTGACTTGCAGGTATTTTGGCCCGCTCGCGAACAATGGCTTTTTCCAGCGCCTCGAGACTGGTGAATATTTTAGTTCGGACTTTGCGCTCCAAAATCGCCCAAAGAGAATAATCCATCAGATTCGCGTCTGGTGAATTTGACAGCCATTGTATGGACGTTATGAACTTCGGAACGTTGTTTTTTAGCCATTCTTGGTTCACTCAAGCTTTGTGAGACGGTGCCGAGTTCTGTTGAAACGTCCTGGGTCTGCCACCGAAATGTTTGTCAGCCCTCGGCTTCAAAGCGACCTCCAGAATACTTTCCCGATAATATTTCGCATTTACCTTGACGCCAGACTCGATGGAAACTATTGGAGAGCGTCTATCTGCCATTACAGCGGCCCAATCCATTACCTGTGACGGGTGCTGCCTCTTGGTGGTCGATCGATGACTCAAATTCTCATAAGAATGGTCGCTTAAATAAACCCTATCGTTTTTTGAGTTTACGAATTGCTCAATTTGAAAATTGTTTTCATCAGAAAACACAATATTCAGAAATTGACCGCTTTCGGCCAAGCGAAGCAACTCCTTCGCTCTATCAAGTTTGACTTGTTGCTGCTTTGGTGTGAGATCAAGCGCCTTTTGGATCTTGTAAGGCTTGACTTTGAGATCATTTTTCATTTCATTTTTAATGCGACGGTTGCTGCGGTCAGATATTTTCAGTTCTTTTGCCATTTGATTGGCATTTCGTCGGGGATTTCGTTCAAGTCACTTCTTCACTTTTTGAACCATTTCACGTGACGTTGCACCCTTTTGATGACCAACTCCATATCATTTCACGATGCTACCAGTATCATTGTATCGAGTAATGATGCTATAAAAAAAACTTTATTTACTTTAAGGTGTTCGAGCTCACGAATAATCGCTGGTTGTGATTTTCCAGCCAAAAATAAGCCAATCACACTTTTACGTTTGAACTCCATTATTGATTTTATTTTTTCGCGTTTACTCTCAGCGCGCTTGTAAACAATACTCTGATGCCCGCGAATGGTCTGAAGTTGGTTACACTTCGAGTGCCGGACCCTGAAGTTGAGCTCTGAGTATTTTATACATCCTCGTAAATAGGACGAGCTCCGTCTTAAGAGGATTCACTCACAGACCGCAATCCGCGTAGGCAATTACCCTGCAGCCGCCTCTCACCAGCTCCGCCAGCAAGTCATTCACAACAACAACCCAGAGAAATGGTGAGAGAACACCACCTTGCGGAGTGCCCCTCCTCACCTGCCGGCGGATGGAGATGCCACCCCACTCTGCCGCGACTGCTGCTAATAATTCTGTAGATAAATCTTGTAAGGTCGGTTCCAACCCCCAGTTTACCCAGAGAACGAATAATTGCCTCCGGCAGGCCTTATTAAATGCCCCATCAATGTCGAGAAATGTGTTCACCGCAAACTCAATCTGAAAAAGAGACTCCTCAATCTCTTTCACAATTGTATACAGGGCAGATTCCAACGATCTACCCTTACAATAAGCATGTTGGGCATGCGACAACCGATCCCGAGGAAATTCGCTTCTTATGTGCCAGTCAATCAGTGGGCTTGTTCGAGCTTCAATCACAACCGCAGTGTCGCATGATTTGTGAAAGTATCACGTTCAATGTAAAATTTTGGCAACATTGTCAAAAGCATCACGTTCGAATTGTCAAAAATTCGGCAAATGTTGCGCGCGAAAACAAATAAATCGGCATCAAACATTTTTGTTTGCTGAACATCAGAAAAGTATCAGTTAAGGGGGTCTTCTGGTCTCGAGGCCCTGAAATGAAGGGTTTTTTTGGGGATTGATTGTGACAAATCCTGTGAATATTTAAAAAAAAAAAATTTTTTTTATTTTAAAGGTACATGTCTTGGCTTTTAAAAAATGGTTTTGACTTTGAAAAAATTAACACCCGCGACCTTGAAATGGCGCTGAAGACGTCCACCTCCAAACGAAACAGGTCTCCATTTTGGTCACGGTTTTTCCACCTGGGTAATCAGAAAGCAAAAATTAGATATGCGTTGTCTTCAGAGTTGCCCTGGCTAAGTTTTCCCGTGACAGATTTTTTTTTTTTAATTTTTTTTCAAAAGTTATGCAACAATTTGCAAAAAAAATTTTTTTTTGCTCATTTTTTGAACTTTAAAAGGTTATAAAAATGGAATGAAAAAAAATTTCAAAAATCGTACACGGGGAAACTTAGCGGTATGTTTTCCGAACCTTTTAAGACCAAAACCATTGAAATCGGAGTATAACTACTATGAAAAGTGTGACCAAAATGCTTAAAAAACACGATTTTCGGGGAAACGCGTTTAAAGATAAAGTTTATGATAAAACGGCCAGAGGAGGGTACACTTCGGTGCCCAGAAAAATGTGAAAAAATGCGATTTTCAAAAAATCCTTTCTGTGGCGTATTCTCGCATACACATACAACAAAATTATGCAAAAAAAAAAAAATCGATTTTTTTTTCGCTGGAGACCAGAAGACCCCCTTAAGCAATTGCAACAGTGTTGCAAATTGTCATCAGTGCAGCAATATTGTCGCTTTTATAACGTGCCTCGAACAAGCCCAGTCTCTCAAGGGTTTTCAGCAAGAAAGATGAAACAACAAAAGGCATTTTTTGTAATGAATTTTTCACATAAACTTACTTGTAGTGAATGCCATTTATTTATATTAATTATTTCAAATATGCTTTAGCAGCAATATTATATGAATATTCATTTAAATTTACATACTTATGAGCTAACTTTAAATATTACTTAGTGATTAGTTTTAAAAATAAGAAATACTCTTTGAGTTTACATCTGTAGGTTTTTGAGTTTTCACCTGCCATAGCGACCGGACCGTACGACGACCCAAAAGCCTTCGCGGCGTGCAAAACTCCAGCACTGAAATTAAGCCTGTGCCCTAAACACTATTAATTACTACATATATATTAATTATATAAACAACTTAAAAAGAGAGATGTACCAAATTTCAGTAATAAAATTGTGAACAAAACAAAAGAAAAAGTGGCGTAAAAACTCGAAACTAGCGAAATAATAAAACAATGTTTAACAAGAGAACGAATGACACATATACTTATATACTGTATTATATATATATGTAAGCATTAGTATGTAATGTGATATCTAAAAATAGCGCAAAATTAAACATAACCTCACTTAACGTAGCAGCTGTAGCTGCGTATACTCATACTTCTTGTACACTAAATTTTAAAATAAAAATATTTCTTTGTATAGTTGTTGTTGCAATTTCTGGAGTAGTAGGAGTTACAAAATGTACGCAATATTTATATTATTAATTAATTATTTGTTCAACTATTTTATGTACAAAGCCTACTTAACAAACAATGCTGCCGCACCTCCTCATCTCCGCTTAAATCTATGTCTGTGCTATCGAAGAAAACTACCGCCTCGAAAATATTATTTTTCTGTATTTACAAATTCCAAACGACGCTTCTACTGTTGCGCCTCCTTATCGGCACTCTGCACGGGCGCCACCTCTTTCATCGACTCTACTTTGGCGACAATCTTCAACGCTGGCCCCAATTTCATGCCCATCGCATTCACCAAATGATTCTCCTTGAGCAACATCAATGCTTGCCCATCGATTTCCTGCTGCTCAAAATCATCCACATAATCGGTGCAGCCAGGTAGGTGGCGTATAAATTCGCACACTTCAGCCACACTCCAATCGGCCATGGCGGGGCGTTCGCTTTGTACGGCAGCACCCGTCTGCGCCGCAGCAGTGCCAGCTGCACCCCCAACATTATTCGCCGCACTATTTGCAACCTGTTGCGCTTCGGCGGCCATAGTGGCAGCCACAGCGGCCGTATTTTCATGCTTCGAAACGCCATTATTGTTGTTAAAGGCAGTGATTGGCGCAGACGGTATGGGTTCGGTTTGCATTTTCTCAGGTGCAGCAGCGCTGTTTGCGTTGCTCGTAATACTGGAGTTGTCGGCGGCAGCGCTTTTGTTATTCGCCAGCAAAGCATCGGCAGCTGTATGCTGACTGCCTGCAGTTGTGGCGTTGCTGGCATTGCTCTGTGTGGGCGCCTCCGCTGGCTGCTCGTTCATGGAAGCCGCCTTCGATTGGCGGGCACAAGTCAGCGAGCAGAAACGTTTCTTCTTCAGTTTCGCTTTGTGCTCCGGTTTGCCGCATTGCTCGCAAGCGATCATATCGGGTGGTAGTGAAGTGGGGCCATTGCTCTGGTGGTTGACTGCATTATGTGCCTCTTCATCCACGGCAATTTTCTTTCCTGTAAAAGTTTTTTTTTGGGAAAAAATGATGAGTGTGCATTGTGTTGTGGGAAAGGCTTGATTTTGCTCATAACTTGACGATACTTACTGGGTGGCTCATCGTCAGCATCTTTGTCTGTGTAACGTTGGCGCGTCACTGGAAAGGGTTCGTTGGCCTCTTGTATGATGAAACCTTCGATGACGTGCGTCAGCACATTGGGCTTGATCATGGCCTTCGGCAGATCCTTTTCCACCTTGACGCTTGCCATGCTGGACGTGTTCTTGGGCATGCTGTTGGATATGCTCGTCGAGACGGCATTTGTTGGTTTGGTAGCTGGGGTATTGCTTTCGTCATTTGTAGAGGAAGCAACTGTGGCAGCTGTGGCAGCTTTTTCCGCCTCAGCGTTGGGGGTTTTGCTGGTGTCCTGTATACGATTGCCAGATGCACCTGTGGGTAAGTAAATAAGAATTAATTTTATATTTAAGAATTATTAAGGGAAATATGAAAATATCAAAGCCGCTGGCGTAAACGATTTTTTCTTGGTACCGGACGCGGAAGGGACTTGTTTTATATGGCTGTAAGCCAGAAGTATTCTTCGAAATTGGTACTACTGTATTGTATTGTACTACAACAACAACAAATTGTCAAATATAAGCCCATGAATGCTTTTTACAATTTGAAAAGCACATAAAACTGCAGGTTTCGTTATTTGGAGCAAAAAATTGTGACACAAAAACAAGGAAATAAAATAAAAAAATATAATAAAAATACGTATAACTATAATAATTATAATTATAAGGAACAAATTAACAATAAAATTGAATGAAATAAAAGAATATCGTACGATAAGCCCTGATGCAATTACCAAAGGTTTAGCATTAGAATTCTGGCATTCCCCTAGAAACATTCGCATTTCAGAGGGCTGAAGTAAGTGGAAAAAGTAAATAACTTGTTGGACAAAAATGGTAGCAAAAAAGTTTTATTTTTTTTTTTTTTTAATTTAATTCATAAATAAATATTTGGTCGGGGCATAAGTTCATAGCGTTTTTATATTTTCTTTTATTTTACAACGATTTGTTTGCTGTTTGACAAAGGGTAAGTACTCATTCGATAGAACTCTTTCTGCTCGACAAACTTTTGTATGTTAAGTGTATTTTTGAGTTATTTAATTTTTTATTAGTTTTGAGGCTTAAAAAAGGAGTACCCAGGAGGCAAAAATCAACATTTTCGACACCTGCTCTTCCTTGCTTTTCATTGAGATCAAGAAGCTGCCGAACCAGCCGGGGACATTTGCGAAGTCTATGGAGAAGCTGTCGCAGGCGAGTCTACAGCACGGAAATGGTATACAAAGTTCAAAAAAGGCGCATGGCGACTTAACTTCGATGACACGTCCTGCAGCGGAAGGCCTTCGATAATGTCTCAAATCACTTTTGAAGTGTCACCAAATCAGTCGCGAATTGGCACAAAAAATGACTTGCGATCATAAAACGACTCTCAATCACCTTCATTCAATGAGATTTACCGAAAAATTGGGAACCTGATCGCTAGGTACGAGCTCAACGAAAAAAACACCAAGGAAGTCAAATTCAAATGGCTTCTCAGCATCTCAGCCGCCATCGAGCAACACGCGGCCATAAACATCGCTTTTTGTACCGAATCGTAGGGAGATAAGAAATGGTGCCTATACATCAATATGAAGCAAAAAAAGGAGTGGATGGCTCCAGAAGATACGCCAAAGCTGAGAGTCAAACCGGATCTTCATCCAAAGAAGATCGTGAAAAGGGTTTGGGGGGACTGGGAGGGCATTGTGCATTGGGAAATGCCCGAAAAGAATGCCCCGGTCAACAAAGAGCTCTACATTGCCGAGCTATACCGCCTGAATGAGGCTATTTGACTGAAAAGACTTGATCGACATGGCCAAACAATACTACTTCACGACAACGCCAGACCCCATGTTGAACATGTCGTCAAAGCCGCACTCCAAGAGCTCGAATGGAGGTACCTCAGCATTCGCTGTATACTCCGGGCCTTGCACCGACCGATTACAATCTTTTCCGCTCCCTGTCAAACCTGATGCAGGGGCGTAACATTCGATAACAAAGAAATGCTTAAAAACTGACTAAACAACTTCTTTGATTTTTTCCGGAACGGCATCAACAAATTGGTCGAGAGGTGGAAGGAGATTGTAAAGAGCGACAGCGAATATGTAGCTGATTAACTTATTGATATAATATAATTATTGTTTTCTGTTTTTAGTAGTAAAATGGTAAAAACGCTACGAACTTATTTCCCGAACTAATAGAAAAATACAACTTATAAAAGAAAATTAACGAATAAAAATAAAAAATTGTAAAAAAATAATTGTAAAAAAATGTATGATCAAAAAAATTTTTTTTTAATTTTAAAAATAATTATTAAAAAAATTATAAAAAATAAATTTGTAAAAAAAAAATTATACAAAGAAGAGTTATAAAAAAAATTAATTAATAAAAGCAACTATTAAATTAATTAAATAATTCATAAAAAAATAATTAATAAAAATAAAAATGTATAAAAAAAGAATTATAAAAAACAAATTAAAAAAAGAAATTATTAAAAAAAATTACCTATAATAACAAAAATTATTAAAAAACAATTATTAAAAAAAAATTATTAAAAAAATTATTAAAAAAAATTATAAAAAAGAAATTTATAAAAAAACATTAATTAATTAAAAGAAAAACAATATAAAAAAAAGAAATATACAAAAAAATTAGCTAAAAAAAGTAACTAATAAATTAATTAAACAATTAATAAAAATAAAAATTTATAAAAAACAAATTATAAAAAGAAATTATTAAAAAAATTATAATAACAAAAATTATAAAAAAAAATATTATTAAAAAAAATTAATTAATTGAAATAAAAAAAATAAAAAAAGGAATTATACAAAGAAATAATTAATAAAAGGAAATAATAAATAAATTAATATAATTAATTAATAAAAAAAAGTAATGTAAATAAAAATTTATATAAAAAATTATAAAAAAATATATAAAAAAATTATTAAAAAAAGTTATAAAAAATAAATGTATAAAAAAACATAAATTAATTAAAATTAAAAAAATATAATAAAAAATAAAAAAAAGAGTTATGCAAAAAAATTAAAATTAAAAAAATATAATAAAAAATAAAAAAAGAGTTATGCAAAAAAATTAATTAATAAAAGTAACTAATATAATAAATTAATTAAATAATTAATAATTATTAATAAAAATAAAAGTTTATAAAAAGAGAATTATAAAAAATAAATTATAAAAAAAAAATTATAAAAAAATTATAAAAAAAAAATTTAAAAACAAATTACAAAAGAACAATTATTGAAAAAATTATAAAAAAGAAATTTATAAAAAAATTAATTAATTCAATTTAAAAAATTATAAAAAAGCATTATAAAAAAACAATGTATTAATTAACAAAGGACAAATACACTATAGTTTCAGTAAAATGAGTAAATAAACTTCTAAACTGGCAGAAAAGTGATTCCTTGAAAAACGCAATTCCATTTTTGTTAAAAATATTAGGTTAGGTTAGATTAGGTTAGGTTATACTGACGGCCGAAGCCACGCAGAGAACAATTTGGTCCATAGCGATACCAGATCAGAGTCCTATTTAGCGAAAATATGCATCACTGGAGATGCGCGCACTATTCACGAATTTTAGGAGTCGTTCCAGCTCCAGTTTAAGGATAGATTCTAGCCTTTCAAGGCTGAGAGCGCCCAGGTAGCATTTTAATTTTTACTTGGAACTTTAATTCACATAGTCCTTTTAAATTTACAGTTCTACATTTTATTAACATTCCCTTGCATTTAAACGACTTCACTCAATCACAAAATGAAGTTCCAAAAAGCGACCTGCATTCAATGGCATAAAAATGCTCGCCTTCGCTCTAACCTTTAGTTGGCGATGCTGTGGTGGATTGAGTAAGCGACGTTACATTCGCCACGTTTTTCGTCGGCGACACTGCTGTTGACGTAGCTGTGGTGGGTGTAGTTGGAGTTGCCGGCGCCGGGGTGGTGTCCATTGCGTTCGAAGCTTTGGCCGCTTCTGCATTCGGCGAATTGGCCGTTGTTGCCGTTGCAGTGGCAGTTGCATTAACATTTGTGGCATTAGTTGTATTGGACTGCGGCTGATGTTGCTGCTGCAGCTGCTGTAGTGTGGATGGTGATGTCGACGACGATGAGGCCGTAGCCGACTCAACGGACGGCTGTTGAGGCGTAGCAACTTTAGGTGATTCCATTGTTGACTTGACTGTTGTCTCCTTCAACTCAGCCGCCGACGCTGCCAAATTCGCAGCATTAGAATTATTCATATTGACCAGTTGATTGTTGTTGGCCGACGATGTAGCCGATGAAACTTGCAACGCGCGATTCGCTTCTGACGCAATGCCACCCACCAGCGACATTTGTGAGGGCGAATTAATCGACAAAGGACTTTTGTATTGCTGTTGCAGCTGTTGGTGTTGCTGTAGTTGTTGCTGCTGCTGTTGCTGGTCGTTAGCCATCGATTTGATGGGGGTGCTCGGCAGCGAAGACACGGACGTAACCCCACCGCCAGCACCGCTGTTTAGTGGCGATGCCATGGTGGCCGCCGCTGTTGCCGTTGATGTAACCGGTGAGGAGGCTTGTATGCTGCCTCCCATCGATGCGTTCATCATCGAGGTGAGTCCGAGCAGAGGACTTTGTGTGGGTGTGGACACCATGCTGGGCTGCGGCAGTGGTTGAGCAGCTGGTGGGGCCATTTGAGATTGCTGCTGAGCTTGGTGCTGCTGCTGCTGCTGTTGTTGTTGCACTTGATGTGCTTGCTGTTGCGCCTGTTGTTGTTGTTGCTGTTGTTGCGCTTGTTGTTGCGCCTGCTGCTGTTGCTGCTGCTGAGAGGCAGCAAGAGTGGCTGCCAGCAAACTTTGCTGCTGCTGCTGCGGCGTCGCCTGATTAATGCCAATGGTGCTGGTGACCAGCGGCCCAGCCTGATTGGTAATAGTCACGACTGAAGTTGTCGGCAGCGTCGATGCCTTCGACTGATAAACGGCGTGTTGCTGCAACGCTGCGGCTGCGGATGAGGCTATGCTCGACGGCGTCGAAGAAGATACCGAGAAAGGTACGCCGGCGATTTGCGGTGGTAAGTGTGTTTGCTGCTGCTGCTGCTGCTGTTGTTGTTGCTGTTGTGCATGCGCTTGTGCCTGTTGCTGCTGTGGCTGTTGTTGCACCACAATTTGATGTATTATGTTTTGCGTTTGCTGCTGTTGCTCGCGCTGCTGTTGCTGCTGCTGTTGTTGTTGCTGCACTAGCTGCTGTTGCAGCAGTTGAGTTTGCAGCTGCTGCTGCTGCTGTTGTTGCTGCGCCTGCTGTTGCTGTGTAATGAATGTTTGTGGTGTCACCTGCAACTGTATCTGTTGCGGCTGTTGCTGCTGCTGTTGCAACTGTTGCTGCTGCTGCTGCTGTTGTTGTTGTTGTTGCTGTTGCATTTGTATAGCCGAAGCGAACTGTTGCTGCAGCAAGTGCTGTTGAAGCAGTGCCTGTTGTTGTTGCTGCTGTTGCTTTTGCATTTGTTGTATTTGGATTTGCTGCTGCTGCTTGTCGACGTGCCCAGCCGCGTTGGTCTGCTGTATGGCTTGGCCATTCTGTATTGTTATTGGCGGTCCGGTGCTCATCACAACCATTTTGCCCGCTGGCGTTACCACCTGATGCATGGTCGCGCCCTGCTGTTGCATGCCAGCTGCTGTGGCGACTGTTTGCGCCTTCACCTGCTGCTGCTGGCCATTTTCAGTCTTCATTGTCGGCAGTGCCGGCCGCACTGGCTGCTGCTTGGTGCGCATCTTCTTCAGCAAACTCTGATTCTGCGCAGTCTGCGTCGACACCGAACTAGCCGGACGTATTTGCGCGCCGTTTTGCGGCAGTATTTGCGGTACGCGCTGTGCTACTTGCTGCTGCAATTGGCTGGCCGTTACGGCCTGCTGCTGTAGCTGGGCGGCAGCGGCGACGACGGCCTGCGCCGTTTGCTGCTGCTGCTGAGTTTGCTGTTGATGCGCCTGCTGCTGTTTCGGTGCGAGCGCCTCGATTTGTTGACGTGGCTTCGTTGCAGGCTGTGCGACATTACACTGCAGGGTGATGGCTGTAAGCAAAGAAAAAACAGAGGCATTTTAACATATTTAACAAGCGCGAAATTCACTGTGGCTTACGATTCTGTTGCTGCGCTTGTATGGTTTGATGCGACGTCGGCTGCTGAATGAACATGCTTTGCGTGCCGTCTGGTTGTGTGCCGCGTATTATAATTGGATTCTGCAACTGCTGCAGGCCATTCGACCAGAA
The DNA here is from genome assembly GCF_027943255.1 of Anastrepha obliqua. NCBI lineage: Eukaryota > Metazoa > Arthropoda > Insecta > Diptera > Tephritidae > Anastrepha > Anastrepha obliqua. Next base: position 22,238,841 of record NC_072893.1, on the reverse strand, counting down.
CGGCACCCAAGGGCCAATTTGCATTTGCGGCGTCCCAGTGGTGCCCTGCAACGGGCTAATAATTTGTGTTGGCATTGTCGCTTGCGACACCTGCACACATTGCTGCGTCGACTGTTGTTGTTGCTGCTGAGCCACTGCGCCAGCGGCGTTCGCAGCCGATTGCACGGTATTCGTGGTGGTTGTCACCTTCTGCACAACCTTTTGTTGCAGACTTTTCTGTGCGTCGCTTGTTGCCTTGGCGTTTTGCTGTTGCTGCTGCTGTTGTTGTTGCTGTTGCTGAGCATTAGCTGCTGCCGCTGCCATGGAATTGAATATGTTCTGTTGCTGTTGCGGCGATTGAGCCAGCACGGGCGTGAAGAGTAGTGCCTGCGGTGATTGACTGGACGGTATCGCGTAGGTGTTGGGAAAACCCGCATTGCCGCCTATCATTTGCTTGGCATTTTGCGTGGTGGTGGTAATCATTTGGGGCGTGCCACCCTGAAATGGTTTGCTGGCGATAACCTGCGCAGAGAAAATGCAATAAATTGTGATTAAAAAATTAGATTTACGTAAATTCCGCGCTTTCACCCACCTGTATCGGTTGCTGTCCTAAATTCGAGTGTATCAAATTGCCGGAGACTAGCTGCGGGTAGAGGAAACCCGAATTAAGCGCCGTTTGCTGCGGCATCAACTGCACCGTGCGTCCCTGTGCCCAATCGCCCAACACCTGACTAGTCAACTGCATGGGCGACATGGTGCTGATGGTGGTCGAATGTTGCTGCAAGGCGGCGACGGCGGCGGCAGCACTGCTAGGTGTTTGCTGGTTGGCCGGGCTGCCGGGTGCGCCATTTGAGGGGTCCGCCAATTGCATTTGCATTTGTTGCAGCTGATTGGCCTGTGTGGGATCCAACAGACCGGCATGCTTCAGTTCGCCACCCGCGCCGGCGGCGCTCAACTGATGTGTGGCGGCAGTGTGTGTGGGAAATTCCTGTTTCACCTGTATGGCAGTAAATGGTGAGCCATGTTGTAGTTGCAGCTGCTGCAACTGCTGCAATTGTTCGGGCGAGATTTGTAGTGGCACCGACGAGGGCGCCACCTGTTGGGCTGGACTCTGTGATTTCTCCAGTGTGAAGTTTTTCTGCGGTGTGGCGACGTGTAGTGTTGTTGAATGGGTAGCGTTTGCCGTCGGTGTAGATGAGCTGACAAACGTCGACGATGTGGATGATGATGCTGATGATGTGGATGACGACGATGATGATGCTGACGACAACGACGACGACGACAGAGATGTTGATGAAGACGATGACGAAACTCCACTACTACCGCCTAAACTGTGCTTATAGGTGGCGTTGAAATTGTGGTGGTGGTGGTGGTGGTTGTTGCTATTGCTGCTGATGTGCGTATCCGGATGTGGAGGACTGGCAAAATCGTATTTCTCGTCAAAGGTTATTCCCGCCTTTTGTGCGAGCGTCTCGAGACACTTCAATGGGCGTTCGTTGTTTTTGTTTGTATTAACGTTGCTGTTGTTGCTTAAATGGCTATTAACACCGCTATTGGTTGTAGTAGTAGTGGTAGCCGTCTGATGCTGTTGTTGTTGCTTTAATACAGCTGTTGTGCTATCCACTGACTGCGTGTACTCAGAATTGACTTTGATAATTCTAATATTCGAGTTGTCCTTTAGGGGCTGAGTAGGTAAGTAGATGTTGTTTGGCGTTGGATGTGTGACGTCGCTTTCAATATCCGTTCTAAAACGCAAAGAGGAGAACAAAAAGAGGCAGATGTTAGTATAAGACTTTGCTAAAGCAGAAAAATGCAAAAGAAAAAACCAAAAATTACCCTTAAACCATTCTAATAATTTTAAATAAAATTAAGGAATATAAAAAAACTAAATATGAAAGTATATAGTAACGGTAAGGTACAAAAGTGCTGAGCAACATTTTTCGTATTTTACAGAAAAAGCAAAAACAAATAATAAAACACCTTTTTTTTTGTCTTTACGGCCGCATTTGAATTGGTTTTTTTTTTTTTTGGTGTTTCTTTAAAAGTGTGTAAAAGAGAAACGAAAAAATATTTTTCATTTTTGTTTTCAGTATTTTATTTTTTTATCTATTGTTATAAAATAAAAATTTTGTTTTGACCATACGAGGTACAGCTTTCAAAAAATGGCCTTCACATGGACTGTTCATTGTCAGATATATCAGATATAGCCGGTTCTACTGAACCGATTTTGATGTAATAAAATTTAAATGACGTAGAATTGATGCCGTTAACGTGTGAACTACGATCGTTCGGAAAAAATAATTTTTATTTTTTTTTTCGGGCCTTTAAAATAAAGTAACAAAAAAACATTTTTAAAATAATGAAGTTCAGAGATAAAAACAGTTTTTTGACCATTTTCCCCAAGTTTGAAAATTTTGTTAGCTACTCATTATTTGTATCATCAACTTTTTATTTTTATCACCGATTTAAAAATTAAAAAATTAAAAAAAAAAAATTCAAAAATTCAGAGATAAAAACCGTTTTTTGACCCTTTTTCCCCAAGTTTTAATATTTTGTTAGCTACTCATTATTTGTATCATCAACTTTTTATTTTTATCACAGATTTAAAAATTGAAAACAAAAATTTTTCCGATTTATTTTTATCACCCATTTAAAAATTAAAAAAAAAATGTCCGACCTTTAAAACAAAGTAAAAAAAAAGTTTTCTCCGATCTTTAAAGTAAAAAAGGGTCAAAAACGGTTTTTCACCTTTGAACGTCCGCCATTTTGTCGAATTTTTTTTAAGAGCGTAGTTCACAAAGTAAAAAAAGGGTCAAAAACGGTTTTTCATCTTTGAACGTCCGCAATTTTGTCAAATATTTTTTTAAGATCGTAGTTCACACGATAACGACACTTATACTGCACAAAAACCTTTTTGTCTTTTAGATTTCAGACGCCTGTGAGACCCGGAATCCATGCCGCCAGCGACATCCCTTTTTTTGGAAGTGCATTTTTTGAAGGCTGACAACATTTTGAACGAACCTCGTATGGCCAAAAAAAATTTTTTTATTTTTTAACAATGAATCCAAAAATAAAATACTGAACACCTAAATAAAAAATCTTTTCCGTTTCCCTTTTACACGTTTTTAAAGAAACACTCAAAAATCCTTAAAACTTTTAGTTGTTTTGTGCTGTCAAATTTCATTATAGGCTACCACAAATTTTTCCAAGAAAACTGGTGAGCAGTGTCTTTGTGCATAGATATATGTACGTGTATATAAATGTTCTATACTTTATGACCTCAAAGATATCAATAATAATTGGAAGATATTTCATATCCTAACCTATTTCATAATCGAATCTAAAAAGCATAGGAGTTACTTGAATATCATTGAGATCGAAGTTTTATAGTTTATAGTTTCAGTAGAATGAATATCAAATTTTTCATGTTAAACTTAGAACCTAAGCTTCCAATTGTTCTAGAAATATCGGCTGTTTTTTTAAGAGCTTGCGAACTACAAATGATAATACAAATCAGGAATGAATGTTGAAATGAAATGTTGAACTGAATTGTTTGTTTTTTATTATAATCTGGTAGATAATTTCATGGCACTTATTTTTTGAATCTGATATTCGGCATATGTCGCGGCTACAAGTTACATGGTCGATTCCAATTTTTGACTACTTTTTCCAATAAATCTGAATAATAAACCTTAATGAGCCCAATGAGCAAAAATGCAACGCAAGCCCTGACCATTTGGCTTAAATTCTTGCGCGTGTTACATTTTATATACACATAAGCTAAGATCCTTAAGAAAAAATTTCGACCTAGTCAATGGACAAAGGCCAACAAATTGCGACTAGCAACTAGAGAGGCTGACGCTGCTACAGAAAAAATAGAAATTTACAAGGTTCGGCCATCAGCTATAGTGAAAAACAAATTTGGGAGAGTAACTTCGGTTGCCACGTCAACGGGGTCTCGGTAACAAAATTCTACCCGCTCATTTCACACGCATTCACGCACTCGTCCAATCTGTCGTTGTTCAGCAAACAACGAAGCAACTTAAGGGACAATTGTGTTGATCTTTTTTCGTATATCATCAAAACCGCTGTCATAGCCCCGGTTACACAATCTCAAGTTTTTCGCAAACAAACCGTTGTCACGACTCCGGTTACGTCAGCGAATCAGCTGATTCTTTCAAATATACTGGAGCTAGTTAACGGTCTGATCTTGGCCATACCTCTAAACATCTTTTCACCATGGAAATAAGCAAGCACCAACGCCTGCTGTTTAGTGTGAAGCCTTCTCTTGCGAATAGAATAAAACTCGCTGCTGTAAACAAATCAATATAAGGCATCTTTGTTTCGGCAAGTGGCAAATAAATGAAGCAACTGGTATAAACAAACATGTCTCGGTAATGCTGGAAAAGAGCTGCCAAAAAGTACATTTGTTTGTGAAAATAGTAATTTATACCAATTTTATGAGATATAACCGTACTCGATAGCGGCAAATCTTGCTCGATAACTTTGTTCTTGCTTTCATATGTAAATTTTTCGCCAGGTGAACAAAGCCCAGATATAGCGAGTGGAGAATTTACGAATCGAAGATGCCTATAGGCACAATATTCGTTCGCATAGTGTATGAAAATCTCACTTGTGAACAACAAAAAGCTCGCAACAAGAGTATTTGTTGTTGTTTCTTGCTTATAATCATGAAACGAAACGCCAAAACTTGGACTCCACCAAGCGGCAAAAAAGCGCGAATGAGATTCAAAGTTGAGATTTTTATTCGATATTCATGGAATTGTATCGTACACAGCATTCCGATAGGTCCAACTATTAGTCAACATGACTACCTTAACGTTCTTGCTGAGCTGCGTCAAAGGATAACGAAAAAACGACGCGAATTATGGAAGGAAAAATCATTGATTCTCCACTTAAGTCAATGCAGTCGCTCTTCCCAAGTAGGGTATTATTATTATTATTATTATTATTAATTGATGTCAACTACCAAAGTTGTCTAATTTTCCCTTTTCTCTTAATTTGGGTCCACGAGAGAGATTCGTCAACTTCTAAAAATTCTTCCTTTAGGTTACGTCGCCAAGATCCTTTCGAACATTCCTTATGGCGGGATCTTGGTGAGTTCCATCCAGTGCCATTCTACTTATGTCCGTCGCTGGCTTGCGCAATGTATAACCAATTCAATTCCCATTTGCGCTCTCGTATTTCAATGTCAATTGGTTTTTGTCAGCTTCGATTGGCGAGTTGTTCGCTTGAAATCCAATTGTCGTGCCACCAGATAGAATATATCAGTGGCTTATTCGCCGGATCTTGCAGCTTGTGCCTTTTATCGCTTTCCTAAATGAGGTGTACATTAAAAGGAACCATATTTGTTGAAGTTGCGAAAGAAAAGGCGGCATGGGGTGTGAAGCAGCTAACGGAAGAAGACTTTCAGTACTGATTCGTACAATGAAAGATTCGCTTGGACTCGTTGTAGGAATAGAGAGGTGCACATTGGTCATCATCATCATCATTACCTCCGCAGCCTTTGACAGCCCATAGCTGCCACAGCTACATTTCTCCATTTAACTCGATCATTAGTCAGCTCCCGCCAATTGGCAACGCTCATCGTCATTAGTTGATTTACGACAGAATCCAGAGTACTTTGCTTCTTTTTCCCCACCGGTGTTCTGTGATACCCCCTGTGATGTTCCAGTCATCTTAATCGTAGACTCTTTTGTAGTGCATAGTAAGTAAATTTGTATGAAACCAAAGTAAAACCACTTCCTATAATGAAGCTCAGAGTTGCAGAAGCAGAAGCGAGCCCTATTTGAGGTAGTGCTTTATTGATTATTTTTATTACTTTTGTTGATTGATTTATTACAAGAAGCCGGCTGTACGTACATAACTTCCTGTCACACAAAAAGCGATTATTCACAAACGATTATTATATTTCCAAGTAAGACTTTGAGTGTTCCTATACACGACCTACCAGCCTATCTAAGCTAAGTCTTTCTCTTCACAAATTTTTGTGCGGATGGTAGGGCTCAACTTGCAATCGAAATCAATCACAACTTTGCGTCTACTGAAGGAGAAGTGCTGGCATTCACCAGCATTAAGAGGTAAGGAGTTAACATCACACAAGGCCTCCAATCTTGATGAGTCCTCTTGAGAAGCTCATGCAGTCAGCTACGGCCTCGATACGACTATAAACTTTCAAGTCATCTGCATACATCAGACAAGGCGATGCCAAAATAAAAAACGTCTGGAATATCTTTAAGAAAGATTACGAACAAAAATGGCCCAAAATGGCTACCTTGAGGTACAACTGAGATAACTTTGATGGCATTAGATTTTATATTGTTTATACGCACAACTTGAGTTTTATCGGTGTTTTGGTTTGCTGATTTGATTTTGCAGCGTAAAAATTCAGTACAAAAATTTTAAGAATTTTTTTTTTTTTTAATTTAAGTACAGTTAGTGCAGTCTTCTTTTTGCCGATTTTTGTTAACGAAAATGTAAATTATTTTAAACCCAAAATATGCGCTAAGAAATTTTTTCTAAATTCTCATATGCCGCGTTTTTTGACCGCCAATTTTTTCTTAGGTATTTACACTATTCCATTTTTACTTTTACACTCACTATTCTTGCAGCGTTCCACATGCCTGCCAGCCCCCTACGTGCGCATGTCTCATTACAGCTTACTTCACAGTTTGTTGCATGCCACTAATTCGATCAGCGTGCAACACAACCAACGGCAGTGAACGTAGTGTAAGAGGGGAGAGAAATGTGTTTTTTTTTTCGTTTTTTTTTACTCTGCGGCGCGTGTAAGGGATGTTTTTCACTCGAAATGTGGAATAGAGAGGCATACGAAAGTCCCATCTAGGGATGAAACCCTTTTACTTTTATCCCATTTTTTCATTTCTTCATTTTTTTTCCATCAGCTACCTAAACCATCATAAACATGGAGAGAAACAGGCAAAAGTGTGCGCGGGAAAAATAATAAAAATGTGTGAAAGACGAGAAAAAATTTTAATTTATGTACATATTTTCGATTAGGTTCGAGTTGATGTAAATTAAGAAACAAAAAAAACAAAAAACAAAAATTAATTGCGTTGAGGAAGCTACTTTTTGGGAAAATGTTACTTTTAATACTGTGTTTATGTGTGAAATTAGAAGGGTGACGGACGTACTTTTCGCTAAGTAGCTTTTTAAAAAACAAATACTGTATTGGGTTTCATGTTGGCAGTGCAATTTTGAGTTAATGGGTAACTGGTAAGAAACAAAAGAAAGAAAAGAGGAAGAAAGAAACATAAAGTTGTTTTTTTTTACCAGTGGAAGACCTTAGGTCAAGGGTCAGAAACCTGCGGCTCACGAGCCACATACGGCTGTTGTTGTTGTTGTTTTAGCAGCAGCATACACATTCCCCATGCATAATGAGGAATGAATGCTGCTGAAGTGACAGTCCTTGGCCGGATATAAATCCGGGTCGTTCCGGTTACGTAGAACCGACTGTCGTGGGAACCGACATGCGACTCTTTGGATGTGCAGCTGCGACTCTTTGGTTCCATATGCAAAAATAATTTATTTTATTCAAAAAAAAAAAAAAAAAAAAAAACATTTAAAAATCGTTCGGAATCGATTAATTAATTAGCCAACGATTCTATCTATCAGCCCCTTGTACTCACTGACTGTAAAAAATTCTTAAATGAAATGGAGACTCAGTACTTCGACCTTCTTTTCCCCCTTATAAAGTGCGATGGCTTTCCAAAGGTAAGGTGCTGAAACGCTTTGCTTTGCGCTTGAATGAAATAACTCCATTCCTCAACGAAAAAGGCATTAATCACCTTGAATTAGAGCATGAAAAATGGTTGCAAAAATTTTGCTTCAGAGTGGATATGACAGCGAAATTAAATGAGCTGAATTCCAAAACTGCAAGAAAGGGGAATCCCAGCCTCTGTTTTGGTAGAAGAAGAACTGGATTGTGTTGAAGAAAAATTTATTTTTTTTGCAGGAGATATTCACAGGGGTAAATTACTTCATTTGCAATTTCTAAAGCAATATCGTGTTAAAACCAGTGCAACTGTTGATACGAATTACTAATAAAAAAAAAAATAATAATAAAAAAAATAATAAAAACAATTATAGAAAAAATTTTGTTTTTAAAATATAATTATATAATAAATTAAAATAATAATTATATAATAAAAAGCAAAAAAATATATATCAAAAATATTAAAAAAATTTTTTTTTTTAATTTTAAAATAATAATAATATTAAAAAATAAAAACAATAAAAATAGTTATATAATAATAATAAACAAAGCTAAAAAAAATAAAAATAAAATAAATATTAAAAAAAAAAATAAAACATAAAATATTATATTAAAAATAATAAAAAAATAATAATAATAATAATATTAAAAAAAAAATTAAAAATGAATTTGCTGACTGATTTGCGCAATTCAAAACCAGCAAAACCACTTTAGTGGAACGACCCGGATTTTTATCCAGCCAAGTATTGTCACATCAGCAACATTTCTCGTATATGTATGGGGAATGTTTATGCTGCTACAACAACAACAACATTCATGGTAAATCCTCTCAGCACAAATAGTAACGAAATCCACATTGAGTCATTTGGAATTAACACTGGATCCAATGCAATTGATCGAATTCAAAAAGTAAAGCTTTGTGGAGTAGAAAATTTACAGAGTAGAAAAGCAAGTTGGAAGATTTGGAGGTCCGCCACCTTGTATCCAATTGTATTCATAATTGGCGCTTACACCCTTTATTCCTTATACTGGCGTTCCCCTTGATGTTCTCCACACAAATGCAGTGACCTACAATTTTATGTCGCCTCCAAACGGCAGATGGTTTTTTAAGAAGAGCTGTTTTCATAAAAGACATACGCTCGAAGGTTGGTCATAGCCTTCCGAGGGGCGACCGCTAAAAAAAAACTTTTCCTATCATTTGGTATTTCATGCTCACAATGGGTTTCGAAGCAAGCTACTGCCACGTGATAGTCACGCAGTGAATCCTTCGGTTACAGCGGCAGCCATAATAATATTTAAACAAATTAAAAAAAAATATAAAGAAATTTAAAAATATAAAAAAAATATAAAAAGTAAATAAAAACAAAATAAAAAAAAATTAAAAAAAAAATATAATAAATTTAAAAAAATATTAAACGTATTAAATGTAGTCTGAAAAGTTCCGTAACAAGTTAGAATAAAGTAAAAATATTTGTTTATGATTTTTTTTTTAATTTACTAAACTAAATTTGTTATTTTGAGCGGTAATCACCTGCCATTTTATGGATAGATCCATAATTCCACCGATTTAAAACTTCTGCTTTGTTTTTCTGTTTGTTTTCTGAACGCAAAACTGATTCGAGTGGCCTCTATTGAATTCACCTTCACTCGAATGCAGCTCCGAGACAGAAAACAAAAGTTACTCATCTAAACAAAACAGCTACCAAAGCAAACTGGAGATGGGCTGGTCAAATAGCGCACTTTGCGGATAACAGATGAACAAAGAGAATCCTAGAATGGAGAGCACAAGAGAAAACAAGAGTAAAAATTGGAAGATCGCCCACAAGCTGGAGCGTTGACCTTAAAAGACTAGCGACAATGCGCTTATTCCAACGCTTTTTTGACCGTTTTCAGCTCCTTCTTCGAATTCTCTTTTAACATCTCAAATATCAAAATGCTTTCCTCAAAGCGTTAACTTTAGCCATGAGCAAGGGAACAATTGACGGACGGAGCTAGTCACGGACAAGATGAGGAGAGTGAAGCCACATAAAATAACTGAGTCTCATTTGTCAGGGTGTCGACAATATTTTAGCGAAATTATGAATTTGGGTTTAGCTGACGGATACAGGAAAAACATTCCTCCCTAAAATCGTGCGAACGCAATTACAAACCAATCAAAAGTGACAAAACCTCATAAAGTGACCTCATCAGGGATCGCAGCCATCCATAAATAAGCGCCAAATAGTAGGCACCAAATTCTGCGTAAGATTTTTGGACCTTTGCACGTTGGCAACGGCGAATATCGCAGACGATGGAACGATGAGCTGTATGTGCTTTACGACGACATAGACATAGCGCGGCGAATGAAGATCCAGCGGCTTCGTTGGCTGGGTCATGTCGTCCGAATGGATACAAACGCTCCGGCCTTGAAAGTATTCGATGCGGTACCAGCTGGTGGTAGCAGAGGAAGAGGAAGGCCTCCTCTGCGTTGGAAAGATCAGGTGGAGAAGGACTTGGCTTCACTTGGTGTGTCCAATTGGCGCCGGTTAGCACGAGAAAGAAACGACTGGCGCGCTTTGTTAATCTCGGCCAAAATCGCGTAAGCGGTTATCGCGCCAAATAAGAAGAAGAAGTAGGCACCAAAAAAAACGCCAAAAAATTGGGACCAAAAAACGCCAGAAACAGTAGGCACCAAGGAAATATAACGCTAAAAAGTAGGCACCAAAAATATATTTCCTACAAGTTTGCACCAACAAACAAGCGCCAAAAAGTAGGCAATGGTTTTTCTCACTAGAAATTACAAAGCACAAGGAAAAACTCAAGAAAAATAGTGTATCTAAGATACATAGAAGGTATAGCTCTCTCTTTCCTTTTCCTCTACGTTATATCTTTTTTCTCTCCCGCGGAACGAAAATGCCCAAAACGTTGCATGGCCTTGAAATTTTACTCTCCATTCTCGATCGTCCATCGACGCCTAAGAAGTTTCACTTCAAAAATAAAAAAATAGATAATTGGCGCGTACACTTCTGTTAGGTGTTTGGCCGATGACGCATGAGGCAAGAGCCTGCTTTAGGAAGTGTGTGAAGTGTGTGGCGGGAAAAAATAGTTTTTGAGAATGGAAACATTCAAGGCGCATATTCTTGACGCTTTAATAACAAATCGTGTTAAAATCTCATGAGCTTGATCTTCAAAACAAAAGGGAACATTACATGACATGACAGTCGATAGCGAAAGTGTACCCAACGGAGTATATGAAATAGTAAAAGTGATTTATAGGCAAGGGCAAAACTGGAGATACTCTTGGGCTCACAAAAAAACAAATGAATGAATTTTCATGGTGGATCTTCTCCAGGTAGCTTAAGCGTGAAATGAAATGAAATTTGAATTGGTTGAGCCAAGGAGTACCAAGAGATTTGGTGGTTCCTAAAACACTCAGGCTAAAAAGCCCATTGTATTTAGAGCTCTGGAAAGAGAGTAGATAGTCAAGGAGGAAAGGAGAAAATTATCAGAGAAAGAGATAGGAAAAAATAGAGACAGAGACATAGACAGAGGTAGTTAGTCCTGTGAGAATTTTCTAGATTCTTTGGCAAATCTGTAAATATCTTCCAGTTTTAGTGAATGAATATTACTCATGCTCACGACATCGGAACCCAAAACTCGTAGCCTTGCTCTCGCAAATGCAGAAGACTCACAGAGAAAGTGCTCAGTGCTATCCGCCTCCTCCAAGTATGACAAGGACATTGGGTCCTCAATGATTCCAATGGTGGTCATATGCTGACCCCATGGGTTGTGTCCTGTAATAATACCGACCACCAACCGAACATTTTTCCTTCTAAGTTTTAGTAGAAAGTTTGACAGTTTTCGGTTCGGTAGCTTAAGTGTAGTTTAAGGCAATATAAAAAAGTTTTATCTCAACAAAATCGATTTCTTCTCCTGAGACTCAGCCTATGACTGGCCCTTCTACCACAAAGTTTAATGTTTCAAACTCCTAACTGCGGTTAGATTTAGAGTTAGATTTATTGGAGGTTTGCACTTCGTCCTCATGGTCTTCTATGCTCTCTACCCATCACAGTACCTCAATCAGACCCAGTTCTCTTATTAAAATAAAGATAGAGCTGGGTTGGATTGAGCGTATGAGCCTTTCTTCCGGCTGCAAATGGTCGAGATGTCTCAAACTTTTCCGCGCTATAGCGCATCGCTTTAAGGAGTACGTCTTGAAGTGATTGGATTCATCTGGGAGTGATCACAGAAACAACAAGCGTCAGTGGACTATCAAATTATTATTATTAATACTCTCGGTTAGTCTTCAACTCAACTTCAGTAAATCTTCAACTGCTCAACTGCCTTCATGACATGGTCAGTGCCTTACAATATGCCGTTTTGATATTTTCGGTGACTTCTTCCATTTTTTCGTCCACCTGTTTGTTTATTTGTTTATTTCCCCTATATTTTTTCCTCCACATGCCATGACATGGAGGACGAATTTTGATTCATTGTCCAATGGGCCTCATTTATTCCATTTTTCCTCTCAAAAAAAGCACGTGTATTTACAATGTAAAGGCTCTCAGAACACAAACATTTTTGTGACGCTTCTTTCCGTTTTATAATTAACACAGCAAACTTTAAATGGCAATCCCGACAAAAGGAACAAAGAGTTGGTACTGTAGTAAAACAAACCGGGTTTGGATAAATTTATAAAAACAAAAATTGTGTGCTCTTAGTCACAAACTACAAGCACTCCAGCTACACAAACTTCAAATTACAATTTTTTTATTGTTTTTTTTTTTTTTTTTTTGTTATTTTGTGTAATTTTTCACGAACAAGAACTACCCGAGGCGGAGAAAATAAATACATACATGAGTATGTCCTAAAACTCCATTTGCTTACAGAAAACGTTATATTTTGAATACTAATTCGAGCATTAGCAATGCTCCAGACTAAAAATCAAATGTTCAAAATATCCAACAATTATTCCCAAATGTCATCTCAATAACCGGAGTGGCAGGGAAAGAAAAAAAAAATTTTTCGAAAAATCATTACAAGCCGTGGCATTGGTAGCATATTTTTGGAGCGTACCGCATGGAAATTGCAACAATTGTCAATCACAGCGAGCAACAACAAAATTTCCAAATTTTCGAACAAAAGATTGAATACAAAGAAAGCCAACATGAATTTTCAGAAAGTACTTATTTTTGTGCCAATTTCCTTACACGCCACTGATCCGCATAGCTCACCTGCCTGCTGTGCTCCTTATTGTAACTGGTAAGGGATTCGCAATGCGAAATCAATGAAAATGGAAAAGCAAAAAGGAGCACACAAAAGGAATGGATGCCTATAAATAAAGAAAACAATAATACAAAACAAACAACAACAACAAAACAAAGCATGAGAGCAAGCAATATTTAGCATAAGCAGTTGTTGGTATTGGTGTAGTTGTTCTTGATGCTGTTGTTGTACGTGGTATTGGTACGATAACCCTGTAGGAAAACTTAAGAAATAATGCAAAAATGTGTACGTTGAGTACCAGTACACCTAATTCTCTTTTTATACGCAAGATAAGTTCCCAAAAAAATTCGTGTAAAAATAGAATTAGGTGAAAGCAATATTAAAAAACTCTTTTTAAAATTTACTTAAGATTTTATTTTTTTTTATTTTTTTATTTGATAAAGGTTTACATAACAATAAAATTATTATACAAACTGAAAGTAGTGCAGTGCTAGTATCGGAGGCTTTCGGCTGGCTTAAGAATTTATTTAGTGCTTATACATTTTAATTCATTAAAAACTCGTATATCATAAAAAAATAAACGGCGTGAGCAAAATCTAGCGAGTCTCATATACTTTTCCTGATACTAATTTACAGGCTTCGTAAATGCGTCGAAAAATCTCACTCTATTTTCTTTATTAAATTCAATAAATATTGAACATTGGGTTAAAACAAAACAATTCGTTTAAAAAAAATATTTTTTTTTCTTTTTAAGTCGTACTAAATCAAATTCGTGTAAAAACGAGAATTAGGTGTACTACTTTTTAGTGCAAAATATTAAAAATTTTAATTAAAACTGCCGCCTAACAAAAACTATTTTTGACGATATGTTCAATTGAACGGCCCAGACGAACATGAATGAACATGAAACCAGTGGTGTTTTGGTTCCAGCAGGTTCTGTTAGACGTTTGTAAAAACTGAAAATATTCACATTTTTCAAAATGAAATTTTACCGTGAAATTTTTTAATTTACTAGCTGTACCCGGCGCGCGTTGCTACGCCAACAACTTAAATAAATTTAAGAAAAATAACTTTAAGGAAAAATCAGTACACAAATATTCAATTCATCACTCTACATCTATGAACATGTCATATTCCTTTCCTCTGTGTAAAAATACATGGTCATACTAATTTGTATGACAATCGGTTGAACGGGGCAGAAGTTGCTACTCTGCATCGCCACCTGGTGGCGAGTGGCATCAATGAGCATATTCTACAAACCTTCTCTGTGGAAAAATACATATATATACCAAATTTTATAATAATCGGTCTAGTAGTTTTTGAGTTCATGGATGATATACAGACAAACATTCAGTTTTATATATAAAGATTTCGTGGTGAGATTTAATTCATTTTATTCGCTCTTCGAGCGAAACCGCGCTTATTTGAGTAAATAGCAGATTTTCTAATTAATATCTGTTACAATAAATGTCGTCGCACAGTGAAGACTCCCAAAACAAAATACTGTCAAACAAAGAAAAACGAACTTGAAAGCCCAGTAATTCACTTTTAAATATTTGTTTGGAGAGAAAGAAATCCAGTATTTTTGCATAACATTTTTACGCAAATGGTTTAAAACTGTTTTATGGTCGATCTTTAGCTCCTGAGCAATGCTACGACTACTAAAATGCCGGTCAACTTCGATTAGTTCTGTGGTTTTATCGACATTTTCTTTGACATCAAAACAACTGAACGGAATCGAAGTAATCAAAATAGCACGTAATCAGGTGTTACAGTATCTTCACCATAAAAGCCATTCACAATTTCAGGGGCCTGGCTTGAAATTTCGTCTTTATCTAAAAAAAACTGTAAAATGTACTGAATTTTCTCTTTGTTGACTTCCATTGTGAACACCCTGTAACTCACAACTGAATTTAATAAACAAACAGCAAAAGAGAGTGACAACAAGCACAAACTTTAAATTTTTTAATCGATACTTTACAAGATATCATCACAACAGCCATCTACCGAAAAAATAATGGATTTTTTCCTCCCAAACTAATATTAAAGTGGTTTTTTTTTAATCTGCATCAAGAACAATCAAGAATGTGGTTTTTTTACATTTGTTTCATTTCGTTCCCTTACTTATTAATTTCCCTAATTCTGTAAATCATTAGCTTTTCTGTTTTGCTCATAGGTGCTAAAAAGCCTAAGTAACGAGAACGTCTAAAAATCGGATTTCGAAATTTTCAAAATGGTTAAAATTTTCAATAGACCATTTGAAGTAAAAAAAAAATCATTCGAAAAATAACAAAAATTTCGCTGAAATATATTTTTTGCAAGTGTATATATGTATGTTACATATGAAAATGGGTCAGTTGATCCCGTCCGACGCTCATGCTTCAATTTCAACAAAGTCAGCTTGAGTATTCCTCTCACTTCAAAAAATTGATAAGTCTTCCGCCTTAATCCGTCGAATCCCAGCGAGCGTCATAAGCCTAAATCGATTTTCCTTTAGAATTGATTTTAATTTATTAAAATGTCATAAAATACCCTCCCCATGTTTTATTCTTTGCCTGACTGTTGCTGTAGTTCCGCCAGATGAGACTTGAAGGCACTTCGCTGTGTAAAGTTTGCTCACCTACAGCAAAGATTTAAGCTGTTGAGTCGAATTTCCTACCGAGATGACAACAAAACGGTGTGTTTGTGTGTGTATATGGTTGTTGTTGTGAGATGTTACAAAAATTACTCACTGATTGTTGTTGCATTGCGAATAACACCGTCATGGTTGCCCTTCATATTTTGCATTTGCCTGCATAAAAATGGCCTAGCGTAACCAGCAACCAACCATACAATCGTCGACTGCTGCTAGACGAAGAGCCCAACAACAATAACCAGAACTTATATATATGCATCTAAGTAGGAGTGTACGTACACAGGCGTTTGTGTGAGTAAATGAGTGAGTGAGTGAAATTGCTTATTTTGGCATTACTTTAAATCCTACACATGGATAAAGTAACAAAGCCAAATACAAAGTAAAATATGGGACGATCAGCGCGCCAACAACATCTCTCGGTAATACGAAGACCAACATGGGCTATTGAGCGTGTTATGTTAGCACGGGTGTGTGTGTGTGTATGTGTACGTATACGTGTGCGACACAGAGGCAGCATCCGGAAGAAAATCACCACCTTTTCTATAGATTACGCACTACGGCATACAGTTATAAGTTCGACTTGTGTATGAAAAATGTAGAAGCGCGTAAATCTGACTACCACCACTACTGCAAGCTGCTGCGTTCCCAAAGCAACCCCCCGTGAATGTAGCCAGGCTATGGCCTGTGTAACCTTCACATTCTGTTGCAAAAAAAAAAGAAAAAAGAAAAAACAGGAACAAGAAACAGCAGCACACTCAAGAACAGCATTTGGAAATGACAAACGCAGACCAAACTTGACGGTGCGTTGCCACGGGAACCCTTTCAACTGCCACCACCGTGCTTTTGTTGAACGTTTGTCCGAGTGTGTGTGCGGCTGAGCAATAAGCGCGGGGTAGAGGGTGTTTGCGTGCAAAGCCTGTCACCAACTTGGGAAAAAAAATTCTGAAAACACTCACTCGTACATACGCGTACTGATAGAAGGAATGGCAAGTGGCAAACAAAAAGCGGCAGAAAGTACCCAGCAAGCCAAAAGGGTTGTAAGAAAACTCTATTCCATATCACTCGTAAGAATAAACTATAAATTTGATTTATTCTTAGCAAAACGAGTCTCACAGAGGATGCAAATAAGTGTCTTAAAAGGTACGATTTTGATCATTTTTGCAAACTCTCTGTCATTTTTCTGTCAAGACCTTAAGCAAATATGTTCATTTTGGTAGGAATTTTAATTGGAATATTTAAATTATAAAATCATATAAAAATTTCTGTCATCCTTAAGACCCCAAGCAAATATTTCATTTCAGTAAGAATTTGTAATTAAATTTGAATTTAAAATTCCCCAAACGGGCTTAGAATTATGTAAGTACAACACTTGTTAACAGACAGTAATATCAGAACTCACTTAAAATAAGTTGTTTTTGTAAAAATTAGATATTAATGACTATTAAGTCATTATTTAATTTTTTTTGTTTTTTTATTTCTTATTTAGTATTTTTTTCTTATTTATTAAATTTTTTCTATTTATTTTTTTTATTTATTTTTTTTTATTTATTTATTATTATTTTTTTTATTTATTATTTTTTTTTTATTTATTATTTTATTTTTTTTTTCTTAATTTATTTTTTTTATTAAAATTTTTTTAGTTATTATTGTTTATTAAATTTTTTTATTTATTTATTATTTTTGTTCATTCAATTTTTTCCGTTCTTTGTTTATTAAATTTTTTAATTGTTTTTCGTTTATCAAAATTTTTTTGTTTTTTATTTATTACAATTTTTTTTTTTGTTTTTTGTTTAATAACATATTTTTTTGGTTTTTTTATTTATTACTTTTTTTTATTTATTAGTTTTTCTATTTATTAATTTTTTTTATTTATTAGTTTTTCTATTCAGTAATTTTTTTAATTTATTATTTTTTTTTTTATTTATTAATTTTTTTTTTATTTATTAATTGTTTTATTTATTAATTTTTTTTTTATTTATTAAATTTTTTTATTTATTAATTTTTTTATTTAGTATTTTTTCTTATTTATTATTTTTTTTATTTATTTATTGTTTTTTACTTATTATTTTTTTTATTTATTATTTATTTTTTATTTACTTTTTTTTTATTTCTTAATTAATTTTTTTGTTTTTTGTTTATTAAATTTTTTCCGTTTTTGTTTTGTTTTTCTAGTTATTAAATTTTTTTTTGTTTTTTATTTATTAACATTTTTTTTTGTTTTTTATTTATTAATTTTTTTATTACTAATTTTTTTTTATTTATTATTTTATTTTATTTATTTATATTTTTTTTATTTATTTATTAAGTTTCTTTTTATTTATTAATTTTTTTTTCATTTATTTATTAATTTTTTGTTTTGTTTTTTGTTATTTATTACATTTTTGTTTTATTTATTTATTAGTTTTTTTATTTAGTATTTTTTTTTCTTATTTATTAATTTTATTTATTTATTTTTTTTTAATATTTTTTTTTTATTTATTAATTTTTTATTTATTATTTTTTTTCGTTTTTGGTTTATTAATTTTTTTTTATGTTTTATTTATTAATTATTTTATTATTTATTCTTATTTCTCTTCTTCTTTTTATCACATTAAAGCTATTTTCTTCTTTTCTTCATTATTTTCTCAGTAGATCTCTGTAATGATCGATATCTCGTAAAGTATTGATCAAACAATTTAAAATTTATGCTCTTTGTCGAGGTGACATTTCACATTAAAAAAAATCGTTTGCGGGTTTTTGTTTGTTAAATTCAGTTGTGAGTTACAAAGAATTAACAATGGCAGACAACTAAGAGAAAATTCGAAAATTCGCTACATTTTACAGATTTTCTATAATAAAGGCGATAAATGCGAAATTTCAGACCAGGCCGCTGAAATTGCGATCGGTATTTATGGTGCCGATACTGCAACATCCGAATACGTACAATTTTGATTACGTCGATTCCGTTCAGGCATTTTTAATGCTAAAGAAAATGTTGATAATCTCGAAAATGTCGATAAAATCACAGAAATCATTGAAGCTTCCCGGGATGTTAGTAGTCAGAGTATCATCCAGGTGAAAAAGAGCGATCATAAAATTGTTTCAAACCATTTGTGCAAAAATTTTACGCAAAAAATAGAAAAATAAGACTCAAGATGTCAACTCAACTTAATATTTTGTAAAATTTTCAATTACAAAAGTTAAAATCTTCACTGCCGGTTTATTATTTCTTACAACTTCTGTACAAATCGATTACTAATATGGCTCTACTTTTGAATTGCCGACCCCTCATTATGATTATTTACATATATCTCACATCTACTCCACTATTTTTTATTGTAGGTAGCATGAAGTCTATAGTGCACGAGTGCGTAGTACTAATTTCACTATTCTATTGCAACAAGGCCATTAAATATGTCAGGTGCAATTCTTTTGCTGCATTTTTCTATACAGGCCAGCAGGGTATGTCGATCGTTAGTTTCTATAACATTTTTTTTGTACTCTTTGGAGAATGTAATTGAAGCAATAATGATTCATTGACTGCACAGTGGTTGAATGTTATGGTTTCGTGGAATCCTTTACCTACTTAAGCGTCAAACTGAGTAGAAACAACTCAACAAGCCGCACCAACGAGATAAGAGGATCCAAGCAGCTAACAGATCGTACGCGTCACTAACGCAACGCTTCTAGTAAATCAATCGAAACTAGTACACAGACAGTGCGAATTGATTCTATACAAAACTATCATTAGACCAGTATTTTGCTATGGAGTGAGTCCCGGACGCTAATTGAAGTTTATCTGCTGCAAAGCTGCAAACCTTCAAACGAAAAATAATCAGAAAAATTTTTTGGAGCAATCAATCACACATCATGGCGTGTGGCGTACACATTTAAAGTGGAACAACGCGCTAGACCAGCTTATAAATGGCGAAAATATTATACGTTTCATCAAAACGCACCGCAAGAGGAAGACAGAGAATAAAATGGGTCGACGAACTAGAGGAGAACATCACTAAACTTGGGCTAAGAAATTGGAAAAAAAGTCGCAAGCGATCGAGTTGTATGGAGGTCCCGGGTGCAGCAGGCCAAAGCTTGCTCTTTGTAGTGCGAAATGATGCCGATGATGATGATGATAACCGAGGATTGACTGTTGATAAGTAAACAACATACCCGGTTATGATGGCTTATATATTGAATTGGGGAGTAAGTTCATAGCGTTTTTATATTTTCTTTTATTTTGCAACGATTTATTTGCTGCTGGGTAAAGGATAAGTATTCATTCGATAGAACTCTTTCTGCTCTACAAAGCTATGTTAATTGCATTTTTGAGTTATGCAATTTTTTATTAGTTTTGAGACTTAGAAATGGAGTACCCAGGAGGTAAAAGTCAAAATTTTCGACAATTTCTTTGCTTTTCATCGAGGTCAACAAGCGTCCGAAGCAGCCCGGGACATTTGCGATGTGTATGAAGAAGGTGTCATAGGCGAATCTACAGCACAGAAATGGTTTACAAAGTTCAAAAATAGCGACTTTGTCGTCAACGACAGGCCTTCTGAATTCGTTGAAGAACGTCTCAAATCACTTTTGAAGGAGAACAGTCGCCAAACCAGTCGTGAATTGGCGAAAAAAATGAACTGCGATAGTAAAATTATTCTCAATCACCTGCATTCATTGGGATTTATGGAAAAATTGGAAGTCTGGGTGGCTCACGAGCTCAACAAAAAAAAAAACAAAGTCGCCTTCAAATTGCTTCTCAGCACCTCGCCCGCCATCGAGCAAAACGCGATCATAAACAACGCTTTTTGTACCGAATCGTCACGAGATGAGAAATGGTGCCTATGCATCAATATGAAGGAAAGAAAAGAGTGCCACCCACTCCAGGAGATACGCCAAAGCCGACAGTCAAGCCGGATCTTCATCCAACGACGATCATGATGCGGGTTTGATGGGACTGGAAGGGCATGGTGCACTGGGGAAATGCCCGAAAAGAATGCCACAGTCAACAAATGGAGGGACCACCCACAGTTTCCACGACAGTCGGTTCTACGTTACCGAAACGACCCGGATTTATATCCGACCAAGGACTGTCACTCCAGCAGCATTCACTGTATTTAAGTAACATTCCCCAGTTTATGCTGCTACAACAACAACAACAACCACCTACAGTTTTATGCCGACTCCGAACAGCAGATGCCTATTTATGAAATAAAACCTGTTTGCGTTCGTTCGTTAATTTTGAAAGGCAGAAAAGCCAGTTGATATTTTAAATAAAAGAACATAAAAAATTTCGGAAAATTTTAGGGAAAGAATTTAGGGAATTTCATAATGACATTGACGTTGGAAAGTAATTTCATATAAAAAATCATATAACCATCTGGGGACCATCGCAACTGTGTTGTACGCGAATGTTGCGCTATGGTTTCCTAAGCTATAGATATATTGTTGTATTGTTCATATTGTACAGGTTGAAAAGCAATAAATCTCAAAACTTTAACTTGGCTACAAGGGAAGAAAATCGTATCACCAACTACTTCCTTTAAGGGGGACCACCATTGTGAACTCGTGAAAATTAAGTGATTTTCATGAATTGTTTTTTATAAGTAGGGATGATTATTTGAGGATCGGACAAATTATAATTTATTTAACATATATTCAACTACACTGACACAATTTTTTATTAAAAAATATTAAAAATTGCAATTGTTATTAAATAATTAGTGTATTTATTAAATAATAATAAAAAGCTGATGCACCCTGGTAGCCACGATAAAGCGGTGAAAAATCATCTGAAAGCAAAAAACAAAAATTCTTTATCTATACATCAATGGCTATCGTCGTACGCGGCGGGTTTTTTGTTTTTTTTTTTTTTTTTTTGAGAAGATGGTGCAGGTTTGAAAACTGAGTTTGTGTTTTTGCCCTTTTTTTTTGTTTTCAAAAGGCTTGAAAAAATATTAATCTTTGGAATATTTAAAAACTGCTATGCACGACTGTAGCCAATACATGTACAAAAATTAAAAAAAAAAAATAAAAAAAATTAAAAAAAAAAAATAAAAAAAATTCAAAAAAAAAAATAAAAAAAAGAAAATTCAAAGCAAAAAAAGATAATTAAAAAAAAAAAAAAATTCTAAAAAAAAAAACAAATTCAAAAAAAAAAAAAAAAAAATAAATTAAATAAAGAAGAAAAAATTAAAAAAAATTAAAAAAAGAAAAAAATTAAACAAAAAAATTAAAATCGGTTCATAAGTCTTCGAGAAATCGAGGCCACCGTGTTCAGAAAAATCGTTTTGAGAAAAACGCGTTTAGAGTTTGCATTGGCCGTTATAACTCACTACTCCCACTTATTGAATTGGGTATAGCTTCGTCAATTTTCAAGATTTAAGTACAATTTTTTTACATATTTTTGAATATATCTACTTTAAGAAAATGCAAAACAAAAAAATCGATATTTTTGAAAAATCACAGTGGTGTTCCCCCTTAACACTTTTGCATCACTGCTCGAAATGCGCGATGTGCACGCAATACCTGGCGTCGGCAGGACTTTTACTGTTTGTTATAGTGAAAACCAATGTTAAATAATTACCAATTTTTTTTATTATTTTTTTTTTTATTAATTTTTTTTTTATTAATTAATTTTTTTTTTTATTTATAAATTTAGTTTTTTAATTCATTTCTTTTTATTTAATAATTTTTTTTTTATTAATTAATTTTTTTTTTATTTATAAATGTTGTTTTTTAATTCATTTCTTTTCATTTATTAATTTTTTTTCATTAATTAATTTTTTTTTTATAAATTTTTTTTTATTAATTTTTTTTTATTTATTAATTTTTTTTTATTTATTTATTTTTTTTTTATTAATTTTTTTTTTTTTTTTTTTTGCGATAAGGAGGGTTAAAAATGCCTAATGCATCATCGAAGTGGCCGAAGCTGCAATGGTATGTACGGAGATTAAACCCCTACTCCTCGTTTGGAACCGTCGCGCACTCTGGAACCGCTTTCGCATTACTTCAGAGTGGCTTTCCCTCTTCCTCATTCCAAAAGTAATTCATTGCTGATTATTTCGCTCTTAGTGAATATTCGCCGAGATTAGTTGTTCGCCGATTAGTCCGTCGAATGATGCAAAACGGTTTCTAAATCAAAAAGGTTTCGCGAGTAATACGGCAGGGGGCATCACCACGCAGAAAACGAAGGTGTTCCAGATTAAATTCACGCAATCTTAGGAACGAAAAATTATTTGAAAATCATAAAATATTTTTGTAATAGTCCCCACTTACGACGTTCAAAACTTGAAGAAGTAATCAGCAAATACTGCCTTCTAGCTGAGGATCTACCGCCGGTATTTCACGCTCAAACCTCCAGCCGCCTTACACACACACATTGTCACATATAATCCGTCCGTCCATACATTCCAACTGCCTGCTTTCAAAAGTATGCGTGGTTAACTTTTTATAAATTAAGGCAGGCATTCATCACCTTTTGGTTTGATGGGTAGAGCAAAAAAGTAATAACAACTTACACACAAGAGGAAGAAGAAGAAGACCCCATAAA
Source organism: Anastrepha obliqua (assembly GCF_027943255.1). Taxonomy (NCBI): domain Eukaryota; kingdom Metazoa; phylum Arthropoda; class Insecta; order Diptera; family Tephritidae; genus Anastrepha; species Anastrepha obliqua. Next base: position 22,215,744 of record NC_072893.1, on the reverse strand, counting down.
GAGACTGGTTTCGTAGATTTACTACGTGGAAAGTGCAAAGCGCCGGCTTTGTATGAAGCATAAGACATTATTTTTTAAGAGCAAAGCGAATGCACTCGCCGCTGTTAAATCATCAAAGAACAAACGTACGACTTACATTTTTTTGTTGCTTTTTGCGATCGTATCCTTTTCTTTCTTGTTTTCGGTTTTTTTTTGTGCCTTGTGCTGCTTGGCGTTGCACAATGCTATTAATTCTTTTAGATCTGCTGTTAAAAATGAAATATCGGCAACATCATCATTAACGCAAGTCAGCAAAAGGTACAAAAACAACACAAAAAAGAGCCAAAAAGAAAAGAAAACGAAACAACAAAAACAATGGGGCAACAGTAGAAAACTGAAACTCATCGACAAACAACATTAACTCTGTGGCCGACGATTGCGTGCCTGTCGTTCAATGCCGTCCGTCCGCACGTACGTCGGTGCAGTAGTGTCGCCGCTGCGCTCTATGCTGCGATGCAGTGTTGTTGCACTCACTAAGCGGTGTATGTAGTTGTTGTAGTTGTAATTGCTTTAGTTGTTCTTGGCAAAACAGTTGTCGCCAGGCACGAAGTGCAAGCCTTGAATGTGTGCTGCTGATGCGATGATGGCTGATCGTGCGGCTAACGGCAGCAAAGCCAATGGCTATGGCAACAACAACAACAACAGCAAACAGAACAGCACTTGAAGGCAGGCAGGCAGGCAAGCCAGTACGTGCGAAACATACATTGCACCAACAACAATAACATCTTAAGAACGAAAAAAAAAAACAAAAAATCAGCAGCAAGACTTTGTGAGTTAGCATAAAAGCAATAAGCAACCGCAACAAAAGCAAGAAAACGCAGAGTAAGAAGCAAACGTTAATATACCCAAAAAAGAAACAACAAAAATATCTGTGTAGCATAAAAAAGGCAGACAGTCCGCAATTCACATTGGAATGAAAATTAATCGAGTGCTGCGCCGCCTCAATGCTGCGCTGTTTTATGCTCACCCGTATACATACAAGCAGCGTTCTCCTCTCTACTCCGCTCCACTAATACCATACAATACACAACAATACAACGGCCAACGCTTGCTTTGCTGTTGTTTTTCATTGATGCTTATTACATTATAGTATGGGTTGAATTTCTTGGGCTCTTCTTTTTTGTACAAATTTATGGCGTCCATTCTTTTGATGATTATAATGGACGCAACGGTGGAGGTGGAAACGGTGTCGAATGAATGTGAGCACATAAACCGGCATAGAGAAAATGAAAAAGAAATGTGTTCGCGAGAGAGAGGGAGAGGGGAAGGAAGTGCAGCAGCTGATAAAAGTGCCAACGGTGGTGGCGTTCGTTTCGTTGTGACGGCTGCGCTTCGTTGCGCCACTCATTCAATTAAAATGTACGACGGGTAGAAAGAGAAGCATAAACTTACTCGTCACCAGCGCGCAAAACTCGCCCTTGCAGCGTAGCTTGATAATGCTGTTACTGCCAAGAATGTGTGTGAGTGTGTTACTCTCCATCGTGTGTGTGTGTGTGTTACTGCATTACTGCTACATTGTATTGTGTTGTTGCTGCTGCTGTGGTGGTTGGTGAAACGAAATCAAGCAAAAAAATATAAGGCGCAGCCGTCAATGCACTCCCAGGCTCATACACAAAATCACACATTCATATATGTACAAGCATACACACATACATACTAACCAACTCGCATGCAGCAACAACAACAACATTTATCGATTATTCAGCGGCTTTTCGCGCAGTTCTCAAATATGGTGTACCCCGACCGGTCTCTTAGACAAGAGCAAAAACAAGCCAACAAAAACCCGAAAACCGGTTCGCCACCGCCTCAGCAAAGGTGTCGAAAAGAGATGGCGGATGCACACGTTTAATGGCCGCTCGTGCGAAGGAAATAGCGAATGTACGTTAAAATTAAGAATGCAAAATGCAAGCAAATGTAGAGAAATCGTGGCAATGAAAAATAAATGCTGAAACTACGCAGAGGGTTGCCAGATGTAACAAAGCTCAAATTGTGGACAAATTTCACAGTCGGCCACGGAGAGCAATGACAAGAGAGTGCACGAAATGCGGCACAACAAAACGGTGTTATTGAGCAGCGGTGGTGGTGGTGGTAGATCGAATAGGCAAACCCTTAAGCATTAAAAACTCATAAAATGTTTGTAATGAACGCATAGCATGGCACATTAGCACAGACTAAATTGCCAACTTATTATTGCCATAATTTACCCCTCGCTAATACAGTACCAGTGCCGGGCAGGCGCAGGCAAGTAGCAATGCTTCGTTGTTTAACATTCAATACGCGTATCATGCGTGGTGTACGGCAACCCTCGAGGGACATGTAGTTTTGCTGCTGCTACGGTTGTTTCTACCACCAACTAAGTCTTGTTATGCTTTCAGCTTTCTCAACTCACGCTCGTACGTAATCTGATATTTTCCCCAAATATTAGTCCATGTCTGCTAAATATGTTTTTTTCAGCCACTTTCCAATTTCCTTCTTCACTTACTTCCTTCGCAAACAATATGCGAACACAACAGCACACCGCCATTGCCAGACAGCAATGAAGTCGTCGACGCCAACTGCTATACATTGCAGACTAACCAACCATCTCCAATATTAAAATAATCTGCACAGCTCATCATGGTGCTTTGGAAAAGTATGCTCCGTCACATCACACGGCAACAATAACAGAGTATAGTGTCCAGCAGCAACAGCGACGACAACCAACAGTAAGAGCTACGCAACCAAGAAACTGGTTATTTTTTTATTATTATTATTTTTTTTTTTTTTGATAAATGTGCATTTCGGGTAGACAGCTAAAGCGAAAAAAGAGAAGCAGCAAGCAGAGTATGCAAGGGCAAGTCGAGACTTGGTTAGAAAAAGTAAAAAAGGAAAAATAATAAAAAAAACTGCTGTTAATTCAGTAGAAAATTAGTGGAAGAGGCGGTAAGTAGAAAATGTTAAAAAAGTAATATAAAAAAATCTAGAAATATCGTTTTCGAAGTGTTTTTGAAACAGAACATCTGAAATATTTATATTAGCTACTTGCAACCATTTAACATTCCCTTTTTTAGTTGAGCTTAGCTTTGATTTGAGAGCTAATGATTTTCTGTAAGTTTAAACGCCGATTCTCAGTAATTCATAAAATTGAGAAATATACAATTCTCACTAAAAACGGAGTTTTTTGCACTGCAATGTTATCCATCAGGCCAATTTTTGTTGTTTTTTCTATTTATAACTAGATTCTAAAGAAATTAAGTGTTTTTGGTTCTGATTTTAGAATTAAAACATAAAAGTATTGCAATAAAATATTTTTAAAATTTAGTGAATTTAAAAAAAAAATTGTGCTTTTATGAAAAATTAAGTGGGCAAGTACACGGAGTCATCATCATCAAATTCCCAGAGTTCCAGTGTGGAACATAGGATGCAAGTAAATGTCGCAGTATTGACAAAATGAAAATTAACGAAAAATTTCTCAAGGGATGAAGAAATAATGAGAAAATAAAATAAGAAATTAGTATTTGCTGTGAAGTAAAAATGGGCTTTACACAATTATTAAATGCATGTTGGGTATTTTTAATTTTAATGGTATTAACTTTGACTGAAATAATTAACATGAAACTCATATTGACATACTATATAATACCGCTCACTTGGATATATCAGAAAATGGAGTTTTTCATGCCCATATCTTATTTTCATTTTTATTTATTTTTTTCTTCTCAAAAACATTTTCTGCTTTGCAACAACATTAATGAAGTGCTTTCTTTACTATTTAATCGGCTTTATGACTTTGTTGCAGACATTTTTCCAATTCCAATCATTCCAATAAATCGCACTTAGCTTTTTCTTTACAAAGTTTCACAGCATAACTTCTGCTCTCTCTCTTAATGTATACTTAACGCCAGTATTACAATATGTGCATACATTGAAGTTCTATAATTTCCCTAACAATAAAATATTTAAGATATGCATGAATGTAGCAACAACAACAACACACATTCGCATCCATATAATGGCTAGTTTTCAATCATTTCGCTTGATTAGAGTGGTGGGTAAAGTCTGCCGGCTGCTGCTGCCGCTGTTGTTCAAACAGTGAGAGCGAGATCTACCTGGCTGCACTCTCAAGACGTGTACAGCGAACGAAAAAAATACAACACAACAGCAACAAAACTAGCAAATGTGAATTGTGCATCAAATGAAAAAGGGCTCATATATTCCCATAAGAATAGTTCATGATGCATAGTGTATGGAGTGTGAGCGCAAAATAGGCAGGGGATACGAAAAAAACTAATTTACTGAGCAAATTAAATGGCCACTGCTGGCAATCAGTCTGTAATATTTCTACATCAAATAGTTAAAAAAAGTTTGTGTAACATTTCGAATTCAATATTTAACAAAGTTTTATTGTTTTATAAAATTCTTATTAGCTTCGCAGATTCAGAAATAACTCGCACCAAACAATTCACTTTCAGTTCGTTTGTTTTCACAAACACGAAAGCGAAAAGAAATGTTGAGTGGCAGCATTGCTCAATTCAATTTTTGTAAGCGAGAGTGTATACAACTCTCTGAGCGCTAAAGCAAAAACCACATTTTCGGCATAATGTTGCCATATTACTGAGGAAATATTTCTCCAGCATTCAAGCTAGCTTAGTAATTATTAAGGCTCTTCTACTAGCCACTTCTTTGCTTGCTATCTCTCTGCTCGGCTCACTTGAAAAATAAATTTGCATATAAAAGCAACAACAATGCTCTCGATCAATCAAACTAACTTCTGAACTATTAGGCCTCTTCAAAGGCGTATTCATTAAAGGTAGTGGCACTATACCAACAACAATATTTCTGCATTTGATTGTCAAAGTAGAAGACAGAGAATGGTTAGGTTAGGTAGTGATGGTTACCCAGAGAGTGGGCTCACTTGGACGAAAGAGTTTAGTTCATCCTTTGTGTTACCATTGCAAGAGGGGAAAAAGAGGTGAAGGAAAAGGACGATAGGACGAAGGGAAAGGGTTGGGGAGGGTTGAGTGTTTGTGGACTATGAACGGTGACTGGTCTGCGGTTGTATTAACCTCTCTATGCTGCTGATGAAGTTCATCAGTTTTTTGTTATCAAGACTCGCTATATCAGCAGGCACAGAAAAGAAGTGAGAACCAAGATGCTTGAATCTTAGTCCCGCGAGAGCTGGGCAGCTGAGGAGCAGGTGGTGAGATGATTCCACCTCATCCTCCATACAGCTGACGCAAAAAGGACTCGAAGTGATTCCGAGTCTCACGGCATGTTTACCCCGCGGGCAGTGCCCCGTGAGGATGCCCACGAAATTTGAGAGATCAGATTTCTTCATCCTCAAAATATCCCTCGAACGCCTCCTATCCAAACGTGGCCAGAAGGACTTCGCGACCCTACACGTTCGTGTACTTACCCAGCGCTCGCTGAATTGGTGCAGAGTCCATCCTTCCAGGAGTAGAGCGCAGGTTGTTCGCGGACCCACCACCTCACAGGTCCCTTGTCTGGCCAGCTCGTCGGCTTCGCAGTTTCCAACAATGTCACTGTGGCCATGTACCCAAATTATCTTTATATCGAAGAACTCTGATGCCATTCGAGAGAGAGACCAGACATTCCCTGACCAGTTTCGAGTGCACCATAATAGAGCCTAGGGCCCTAATTGCCGCTTGGCCATCGGAGTAAATATTTACCATCTTTATAGTTATTCCGCTAGTAAGTAGCCAGTCAGCTGCTTCTTTAATTGCGGCCAACTCTGCTTGGAACACACTGCAGTGATTCGGTAGCCTGAATTTGAGTTTAGTGGGGAGCTACATATTTACAGAAAACTTCTCCTCCAACTCTGCCGTCCAACTTCGAGCCATCCGTGAACAGGTTAACCAGGCCCTGTCCCCAAGTGCTGCCCCCGGTCCACTCCTCCCTTGATGGAATATGGGTGGAGAAAGTTCCGCTTGGACTGAGAGAAGGCACGCACTGATCCGTCGACGAGGGGATGAACTCAAAGTTTCTGAGGATGCTTGAGTACCCATATGTGAGATTGAGCTTATAGCCCAAGCCCCTCAGTCTAATTGCGGTACGTGCAGCGGCAATTCTGCCTGCGATGTCTATAGGTACCACATTTAACATTACATTAAGCGCTAGAGTGGGAGTAGTTCGAAGCGCCCCACTGATTCCAATGAGTGCAGACCTTTGAACTCTCTCTAGCTTTTTAACTGATGTCGTCCTCTCTAGTGAATTCCACCAGACAACGACTCCATATAACACGATTGGCTTTATTATGGTATTAAACAAAGAATGACTTTGACTTGTTTTATCCAGGGCTGACATAGAAAATGACACATCAGCTCATTTACCAATACCACCTTTAATATATTCGCCTTGGCCTCTTCCATTTGCCACTTCAATAAGTACAATTTGTTTCCAAAAATTCTAAATATTTATTATATTTCTTATTAGAAAATAATTTAGAATGTAAATAAAAATCTTCAAGTTCTTAGCGATATTTATTTTACTAGTGCATCAAGCAGATCCTACATCTATATTTTACTTCATTAAAGGTGGTTCAAATATTTTATTTTCAATTTTTTTATTCTCTGAATGCGTTATTCAAAATCAAAGTACTTTGTTTTAAGTGAAAATAATAAGGTTTAATATTCGTATTCAAAATAAAAATCTTATCAGCACAACTGATCAAATCAATTGCTATTTAAAATTTCCCTTCGATTTGTTTGTTTTTTTAATGTAACAATAACTTTATGCACCATATACGAGTAAGTGCTACTAGCAGCTAAATCAACAGTGTAAATTTTCATATATTACGCAAATCTGGCAGCGCTGTTGGTGTAACAAACGCATGCCCACGTTCTCAATAACTCTCCCGCTTTTTCAGTCTCTTGTGAATGCAATCAGCAACTCTCGTACGAGACCAAGCGTCAGATGACAATAAAGTGTGCATAGTGTGAAGCAAAAGTAAAAGTTTAGGAAATAAAATTACTACGTTTTGTTTTTTTGTTTAAATAAATGTATGAAAAACAAGAAATACCTTTTCGAAATAAACTTCAATCCACGACGATCCATCGTTCAACGAAAAATTGAATTGAAATAACTTAAAAGTTTGCATGCAGCATAGTCAGTCAGTTCTGTTCGATTTCTTTTTCCTTGCCAACTTATAAATACTTTACACACACACAATGAGCAACAAATTGAACAAAGCAAGAGATAATAGGGGAACCAGAGAGAAACAACAGAAGTGTAACTCAAATGTACGAACAGAAAGGCAGAAATTGACACTGTGTATTAACGCAGCTAAAAAATTTTACTGCGATTTTTGTATGAGTTTTTATTCCTATTTTAGTGCGTTTGTATATATTTTTGTGGGAATATACAAATAGGTCAAGCACCTGTATGCGATAGTATAGGGACCGTTGCTGAATATACAAACATGCCACACTTACGCGTACAAACACACAAAAAAAAAAAAAAAACAACACGATGGCAATGCAATATAAGCTCCAAAAAAATGTCACAAAATTTCGACAGAGTTCAAACGTTTCGCGATTTTAGTAATTCACTACACGACGGTACACTTGATTTGCTTTTTTTTTTGACGCTTATACGATTTTATTTGACGAGTTTTAATGCTAATGCATTTCTCATATCTTTCTTTATTACTCAAATTGTAATTCACTTCAATTTTTATGCAGACGACACTCCCCCGGCCATACACTACGACAGCACTGCATGGGGTTTGCTAACATTGAGATTTTCATATTGGCGCACATCAGCGACGGCAGCTCAGTGGCTTCTTTTACTACTATTAATTGTTCGAATGTATGCGCGTGCTCTTGCACTCTCTCTCTCTCGCGCGCTAACCAAGAAAATGTTGTACAAATATCAAGCGATTGCTCTCTTGCTCTTTCACATGCAGAGAGCACACAAATTCAAAAATACTGCGAACAAGAACCAAAATGCGACTGAACTCTACGACGAACACACTTCAACTAAACCAACTCAAGCAACTACCAACTGACACGGCAACTCTGCTGGCCTGCACCTCGACGAAAAGCAACGCGGCGATATACATATACTTTCCCCAACAACAAAACAAACATATATAGCCCAACAACTACAGCCCAAAGCAATTCAATAGCGAGCAAAGGCGATGGCAGCCAGACAATAAACCAACAACACAATGTTCGGGTAGCAAAAAAAAAAAAAAACAAAACCGGTCGCGTTTGTGCTATGGTAAAAATTGTCTACTACCTTTATAGATGTCCGGGCGTGCGAGCAGCATGGGCATAGGCACTCGAACAAAGCATATCCCGTTCTCGCATGCAACGCGAATAGGCAAGCGAAACATTTTTGGGGTGATTGTAATCTGTATACAGGCGGAAGGCAAACGAAAGAAAAAATGTCATAAAATACATCTGGCGAATTTGTTATGCCCGCTGCCCGTCCCCTTCTGCAATGTCGTACATATACGGTGAACGACACCAACCGACATCTGCTTTGTTGCTGCTACACTGCTGTATTGTGCGATCGCTATTACCCTCTGCTATATTGAACACCGCTTTCAATTAACACAATGACGGCCAAAGCAAGCAGGCAAGCAAACAGCGAGCCAGCCAGCCAACTCGAGCAAGTAAAGAGGCAGCAGCTACGCGACCCGCGTGCGTTCTTCATTTTTCCTACCTCTCACCCATTGCGCCTGCTTCTTTGCTTGCCGTGCACACGTACTGAGTAATGCTTTGTTGGTATTTGAGCGTGCTTGTGCGAATATGTTGGTGTGTGTGTGTGCGTATTCGAGTGCGAGTTTTTGGTGTGCGCGCCTACCTGCCAAAGTAATTTATTTTTAGGTCGTTTTTGTTGTTGGTTTGCAATGGCACGAACGAACGAATGTTGTATCACGAAATAATTCTATCCATGCGCACAGCATTTCAAAAAGTGCGATGAAAGAAAAAAGGAAGAGGTTTAAAATGTGCACCAACAACAACAAGAAATAATCACTTTAGAGCGCAGGCATTTGTCTTCCACCCTCTTTACACTTCGTTCGTTCGTTAGGACACTACTTTACGAATTTTTCTTCATCGCAGCTATACAACATAACGAATTTCATATGTTCAGTTCACATGCATGACCATATCTTTTGTTCAAAATCAATTGCATTGTTGTTGTTGTTATAGCCAAATATACGTACGTTGCTAATACTGGTTTTTATTGAAAAATGCTTGACGACTTTTGTTGTGCTGTGCTAGCAAACAAAAAATGTCTAGTAGTTACCATTGAGCCGCTTCAAGCAAATAATGAGAATGATGATGGCAACAACCCCATTCCTTTTGTGATTGCTACATTTGTTGTAATGGGTTTTGTATTTTTATTGTATTTGTTGTTTTGTATTCATACTTCATTTCGTTTTTTTTGTATGCATACATACATACATATTTCTTCTTTTTGTTGGACTGGAATTGACTTTGACTCGTTCGACAAATGTTTGTTGGTGGCCGAGTGGGCACATTGCACTCCGCGACGATCTACATCGTCATTCTCATTGCCGTCCACTTTGGCCGCCGCCATGTTATTTTTACTTTTCATTTAATTGCACGCTCGCTCGCTCGCTGTTTGTTGTTCGATTCTCGTTGTTACACTGCCGTGTTACTACAGATATTTGTTGGTGTTGTTGTTCTTGTTGGCTTTGTTGTTTCTGCGTCGTTGGCGTAGATTTCTTCATTTTTATTTTAATCTTTCACACCCTGTTGGTTAGTGGCTGCTGGTGCTTTTCGATGGCAGAGTCGCCGCTTTGCCTATTAGCTAGTTCTTATACGCTTTTATCACTCTTTTGATTAGGTATGCTCATGCATACATACTATAATGGCATGCATATGTATGTAAGTGTGTATAAGCATGCATGAGCGGTGTATGGGTATATGCATGCATGTTGTTGTTGACGATACTGTTGCTGTCGTTTTCGTTCCCAACTGTACATTGATGGCGTTGACAAATCTAATATCAATATGAGCGATGGAGATGACAATCGCTGTGGGTACCATTTCTCTTGCGTCTCTTTGCCAATGTATTTTGTAGCGCATGCGCTGACTAAAATCAGCCGCTGCTCCCTCAGTACTCTTCGAAACGGTCATTCGACCGCTCTCACACCGTCAGCCCCCCTTCGTTCATACACTTCAAATAATACACATAAATGTGTGGGAATAGCTTTTTTATGGCTTAGCTGTGGTTATGAATACCGTAATAAACTATCGATGGGAAGAGGATTAATTACTTTGGCTTCGTTGAGGGCAGTTCATTACGTTGGTTACATTAGTTGGCCGCTTTACGCCTTGTAAAAAGATGTGCACAAAATTCGTTCTACTCGATTTCCGTCTGTTCCATTCCATTTTATTCCATATCACATTTTTATGTATGTAAGGGAATGATTCAGTGTAATCCACTACAATCCATAGTTTTTTTAAGGATTGAAAATAATATTGGGTTGGGGAAAAAGCAATGTCGTATTTGTGATCGAAATTTGACGCTTTATTTAACGTACTTAGAATTATCCGATTCAAGTCAAATATGCTCCGTTTTGTTCGCAAACTTGTTGCAACTTCATTATCCCCCCTCTATACCCTCTTGGGTCAAGTTCGTTCCGTTTTAGCAGAGAATCGCAAGCGTTGATTCGGTCCAAGAGATTTTTTTGCGTCAACACGTGAGGCACCCAAACATCCAGCTTTTTTTGGAATCCAAACTTCTGCAAATGGTTCCAAACGGTTTTGTGGTCTACACCTAGCTCCTGACTAATCGAGCGAATGCTCACATGCCGGTCTCTTTGGATAATTTCAACGATTTTATCAGTCTCTCCGACGATTGGCCTACCAGCTCGGGGTGCATCTTCGACATCTATTACACCAGAACGAAATCGATCGAGCCAACGCTGTGCTGTGCGAATCCTTACAGTATCAGGCCCATAAACTTCACAAATTTTTGCCGCCGCCTTCGTTGCATTTTTACCTCTAAGGTAGTAAAAACGTAAAATATGACGAATTTCTTGCTTGGTGGACTCCATCTTTGACGCGCTGTAACTTAAGACTGAAACGTACGATCACAACACTGTCAAAGAGACACTTGTAGTACAGATTGTCGTCTTCAAATTGGCCAATCCTTTCATGCTCTCCTCTGAGCTAGAAAGTATTTGGCTACTCTAATTTTGTACTTGGATATCCTTGCTGATATATCCGAATTGAAAGTTTCATCTGTTACCTCCAGTAAAGGGACTAATTCAACTTCATAACAGTCTTAGGAAGGCTGCCCCTTTTCTTTCCACTTAATTCTCCATCTGCCCACTCTCGCCAGATACCAATATAAGCTGTACCCAAATCATGGATGCAATGACTACTAATAGTTAAAGCCAGTCCCACGACAGCTTTGAGGTTTTTTTACATCCTTGATCACTCCGTTCGGGAGCATAGGGTCGAGGTCATCTGCTATCGTACGTGGTTCTGGGCTGTGGTTTTGCGCTGCTCCAAGTGATGTCGGCATCTGCTACTTTTAGCATCATCGACCTTCGCTAAGTGATCTTTAGTTGACCACGACCTCTACTCAATTACGAGTACCAGTCCATTTTCGTGATGCTATCTGAGGTAACCTCATCTTCTTTCAAAGCCCTGCTGTTTTTTAATTTTTAACCAGCATTTTTAGGAACTGTTTTTTCTGGTGACGATACTAAGATTTTTCTTCTATATAAAAAATATTGAACATTTGTATGGAAGTAGAGGTGTGAGACATCACCGAAAAAAATTGTCAAAAATGAACGGTATTTTGTAGTGACTTGAAACTTGCGCTTTGTTATACTAAAATTCAATGGGCTATAAAACTGCTTACTCAGAAGAAATTTTAAAAATACTGATTAAATGCTTTAGGCAAGTTTGAAAAAAGTGTTTAAATAAAAAAAAAAATTTTAAAGGATTGAAATTTTGCGTTGTATGTTTTTTGTTGTAGTATGAACTATTGCAGTTGGGCTGGTGCCATTAGGATCAAGCGAATTGAAGAACCCGAAGAAGTCAATGGCCCAAGCCAAGCGGTTCTTATCCAGCAGCCAGCCCGGGTTCTGAAGACAATTGGTGTACATCGCAAGCTGGTGCTGCTAGATACCAGATTCGTCGGAGAATGAGCGTCGAGAAACAGTTTTAGTGATTCCTCGCCGCTCAGCGCCCAACGGCCCGATTCATCCCTCAGGTATCCCAAGGGAGCCGAGCTCCTCGTGAGTATTCGTCTAAATCTTGAAAACTCATGACAGCCCTCCACGGTTCCACAGAAATTTCTCCAAGAGTCCCTCTTGGCCTTCCTAATTTCGGACTTATAAATTCCTAGCCAAAAAAAGTGTGCGTTTATAATTCGGCAACGGGGTCGTGGGGTTGGGGTTTCGTAAGGGTACGAAAGGTGGTTAGGGCGCGTACTGCTCTGAAGCTGGATGATTTCTATTTCTATTTCTATGAGTTGATGCTTATTTGACGATTGCGACATGCGGACCAGGTACATCTATAATAGAAGTGACTCGAGAGTTGGGTGGCTTTCGTTCTTACGTCTCAAACAATACCAATATGTTCCATGCGTTGGAGTAGGTTCATCTGAACAACAGTAAGTTCTCTACCACAATGGAGACGACTTCACCCTGTGGGCAGTCTTTCGCTGAAAATAATCTAACTAATTTCTGCCCCTGACTTTTTCCTGCTATGGATTTAACAAAACGCAGCTTCGATGCTTTAATTCTAGACGCAATTGTCGATTAGAGCTTGTTTTCGTGGACTTTGCGAGTTTTCCTGCCAGAGTTGCTTAATTTTAATTCGCCGATTAAAGTCTATTTTGCCAAAAAACCCTAAGCTCCAATGGAGCCAATGCGATAGAGGTTTCAAATATTAGGCGCAACTGCTTTCTTTCGAGCATTCCAAATATGAGCTCAGCCGAGCTCAAGCTTTTAAATCTGAGTTGGTTCATTCCTCAATTCATCGCAACTGAATGTCTTAGTTGCCATTTCAAAGGGCGTCAGCGGCCGACGAAATTTACAAAGGGTGGGACGAGCTTCTGCATTCAGTTTGTGAATTGCAACTTGATGATGACCTACAAATAGAGCTCCTTTAAGACGTTCCTTTGAACGATAAATGATTTGTATAAGCATTTTTTTTCAGGGAAGAAATACACCTAGAGACCAGCACTGCGGACAGCTACACGAATAGGACCTTTACCGGTTCTGGCGATGGGACACGACACCTTTAAATATCTCGATCTCTAAAACTCGCTTCTGCCCTTATTTGCCTGCCAGTAAACTAAGACTGCGCACGGCCATACTGACGAGTCATTGCGAAGTCATCTACACAGGCTCGAGATATGGTTGAACGACTCATGTAGCCTTTGTGACTAGTCGTCATACACATCTTTGTACCTGATGCTCGATTGTGATGCCATTTCGAATTCAGTATGAACATAAACATACACTTGGCCTTTATTGGGTCTTTAGCCGAGCTTCTCCACTCATTTGTGCTGTGTGTCTCGAAGTTGTGGAAGAACTGGAGGGAGCTTTTGTTTTATGCCGCCTCCAAAGGGTACATATGTTTTTTTTTTGTTTTTATGAGGAGCTTGAGATGCACTTGGAGGTTTGTCCTTGGCTCCCGGGGGGCGACCGCTATTAGAAAAAAATTGTTCCATGAGATGGTGTTTCATGCGCCGAGAATTGGAAACCGGGCATTACCCTTCCGGCTATCAGGCTAAGATGGACAAAACTGATGTTGCCTGTCATGTTCGACCGACTGTCGCAGTTCCTCCTGTCACTAAGGAACTGTAGGAGGCTAGTTGGACTGATGACGGGCCACTTTTTATGGGCAAAACACATGGAAAATGTGGGCATCTCAGACAGTGCACTCTACCCTGTGCGTCTACCCAGCCTTCGCTCGAATCAGGCTCGAGATCTTTGGCACTGATGTGTTAAGCAGCGACCACCTATACGAGCTCAAAGGAGAATTGGGTACGGCGAAGAAAAGAGGACAAAACAAATGTTCAAGACGAGGTGTAGACCTCATAATAATATATGTAAAGGGTGATCAGATTGGAGGTACTTTTCCAATAAGGTTCTTTTGACAGATGACGCGTTACTACTATCAAACTAAATACATTTCTTTCCAGTATTGATTGACATTTCATCATGAAAAGACTTACGGCTCAACAACGTTTATAAATCGTACCATTGGATTACGAAAATCGGCGCTCTGTGAAAAGTGTTCATCGCGCACTTAGGCAAACTTATGGTGTTCAGCGCTGAGACCCATTTTTGGCTTCGTCAATAAGCAAAATTGCCGTATTTGGGCTGAAGAGCAACCCGAAGCCATTAAAGAACAGCCATTACATCCATTGAAAACAGCCGTTTGGTGCGGCTTATGGGTTGGAGGAATCATCGACTTCTTCAAAGACGAGGCTGGCGCCAAAGTAACAATGAATTCCGAACGCTATCGCGCTAAGCGACTTTTTGGTGCCGAAAATTGAAGCTTGTGATCTCCACAACATTTGGTTCCAAGAAGACTGCTCTACTTGTCATACAGCCCGTGAAATAATGGATTTACTGCGTCGTCGCATCGGTGCGCAATTTATCTTTCGTCTCGGACCAGTGGATTGGGCACCACGGCCGGGTGATATCACACCTTTGGATACTTTGTGTATAAACCAGCTTCGATTGAGGCATTGAGGCATTGAGGCAAGTTATTCAAGAGAAACCGACCGAAGTCCTCCAGCGAGGCATTCAAAATTGGTGTTTCCGGATGGCCGACTTACGGCGCAGTTGCGGCCAACATTTGAAAGATATTATCTTTAAAAAATAAATGTCATGAATGCTCCTACACAAAAATAATAAAGACTGCCCAAGCAATTTGAATTTTCCTTGTTTTATTTCAAGTTAAAATCCGTTACCTCTAAATTGATCACCCTTTGCATATGTATGTCTAATCACTGGTTGGAAAAAGATTCGAGCAATCGCAATGAAATAATATACAGGTAATATTTCCCGCACCTTAAACCAATAGTTAAAAAACTACAAAAAATAAACTCACTTTTTTTAATTTATTTTATTTTATTTTTGAAATTTGTTAAATTTTGTTGAATTTTATTTTAAATTTTTTTTATTTTTTTAATTTTTTTTATCTTTTTTTGTTTTTTTATCTGAATCTTGATTTCATACAAATCGTATTTAATATTCATTCAAATTGACAGTATCTCTTAAACTGTCACTTCAGAACTACATAAAATAAAATAATAAAAAAAAACACAAATTAATAAAAAAAAGCTTATCGAAACACTTAGTATGATTGCAGAAGAGCAGAAAGGATGCGTGTACATCACAAGATTGTAAACAGCAATTTTTTTATAGATCAAGTTGTCCTTAGGCAAACTAAAAACAATAACAGAAACCTCTATGCAGCTTATATTGACTGGATGAAAGCTTACCATTCGGTTCCACACTCTTGGCTTACAGAACTTCGTACTTCGTATTTACAACTTCAATCCCAATATAATACTCTTTCTAAAAAACATTATGCAACGCTGGAGGACAAAAATAAAAACACCTGACTCTGAAAACTCTCAATACACAACCGAAATAAACATTCGAAATTGCATCTTTCAAGGTGACTCATTGAGCCCACTCTGGTTTGTTCTCAGCATGAACGCCTTAAGTCACATCCTGAATGAGACGGGACATGGGTTTGTATTAAAGCACGGACAGTCTGGAAGATGCCGGCTGAGCCACCTTTTTTACGTAGATGATTTCAAACTCTACGCCAGCAATTCCAAACATCCAGATAAGCTTTTGAAAGATCAAAATAGTTAAAAGGAAAGTGGTTTCTCGACATGTAACTGCAGGAAGTAGCGGACTCAACATAACAGAAATGGAACCGGGAGAGGTATACGAGTACCTCGGAGTTATGCAAAGCAGCAGCAAATGAGGAAAAATCTGATAGCAGAATTTAAAAGGTGCCTTCATGCTGTCTGCAAAACCCAATTTAATGGCAAAAACAAAATCCGTGCTATTAATTCATTTGTCGTCCCGGTGGTATAGTATAGCTTCGGAATTGTAAAATGGTCATCTACTGAAAGAGAAATCTACAGCGAATAATACGTGCAATTATGACTAAATACAAGTCACGCCATCCAAAAACCCTGTCATTCGAAAGATGCTACCTAGAAAAGCGGGCGGCAGGGGACAGATTGATATTGGAGCACTGCATGACAAACTTATCTTAAACATAAGAGCAGACTTTCAACATAAGTGCTCCCAATCAGATCTGCACAAGCCTGCAATTGCTGCGGATGATAATTACACCCCACTTCGGATGAATCAATCCTACGAAATCGGGAACGCAACCTCAACAGATGAAAAGATTCAAGGATGGTCTGAAATGCCAGTTGATAGCGTGTATCGAAAAGACTTGCTGAGCTCACATGTCGACCAAAAATTGTCGCATTTATGGCTGATAAACAGTTCGATATTCGCCGAAACGGAGGGCGCCATTTTCGCCGTACAAGATGGTGTAATTCCACCAAGAAATTACATTAAATATGTAATGCGACATCCAAATGCCGCTGCAGACAGATGTCGAAGATGCAATAGTCGGAGTGAGACATTAGACCACGTGCTAGGGGGTTGCACCACACTGGCAAACTCTATGTACCTGAGGCGACACAATGACATCGCGAAAAAAATTCATCTAAACTGACGCAGATGTACAACTTCAATCAAAGCAAAATACCTTACTTCAGATACCTTCCAGAACCTGTTCAAGAAGACTCCAACTACCTTTTGTATTATGACCGAACAATTTTAATGAATGCAACAAGAGACCACAATAGGCCAGATATTTTCATGATCGATAAATCTCAAACGACTGGTTATATAATTGATAGTGATGTACCTCTGAACAAAAACATGCAAAAAACTTATGCAGAAAAAATATCCAAATATTCTGACTTAGGGATTGATATCAAACGCCAGTGGAAGCTAAGGAAGGTGTACATCCTGCCAATTATCATCTCAGCCCACGGACTCGTGCATAAAAACTTAGCAGACAACGTGAAAGAAAACTCTTCAACTCCCAGAATCTTTAATTCTCGACATGTAGAAAGCAGCTTTACTCAATTCTTGTCATATAGTCCGAAACATTTTGCAGTAAACGTTTTTCTTGTTTGACAATTTTTTTACTATTTTCTATAATACATTTAATTGTAATATTTTGTACCTGTTATAAATTATTGGCTTGCAGCTAAGCTGTCGCCAATTAATGTAAATAACTCCTTTTTTAGGATGCAATAAATAAATAATAAAAAAAACAGAAATAATAAAAAACATAAAATATTAAAAAATACAAAATAATAAAAAAAATAATAATAAAAAAAACATAAAATAATAAAAAACATGAAGTAATAAAAAACATAAAATAATATAAAAACATAAAATAATAAAAAATACAAAATAATAAAAAAACATGATATAATAAAAAAGTATAAAATAAAAACAAAAACATAAAATAATAAAAAATACAAAATAATAAAAAAAACATGAAATAATAAAAAAGTATAAAATAAAAAAAAAACATAAAATAAAAAGGAACATAAAAGAAAAAAACATAAAATAAAAATAAAAAAATATAAAATAATAATAAAAAAATATGAAATAATAAAAAAATATAAAATAACAAAAAACATAAAATATTAAAAAAGTATAAAATAATAAAAAATCATAAAATAATAAGAGATATAAAATAATAAAAAACTAATAATAAAAAAAAACATAAAATAATAAAAAATATAAAATAATAAAAAATAGTAATAATAAAAAAACATAAAATAATAAAAAATACAAAATAATAAAAAAAACATGATATAATAAAAAAGTATAAAATAAAAAAAACATAAAATAAAAACGAACATAAAAGAAAAAAACATAAAATAATAAAAAACATAAAATATTAAAAAAGTATAAAATAAAAAAAAACATAAAATAATAAAAAATACAAAATAATAAAAAAAACATGAAATAATAAAAAAGTATAAAATAAAAAAAACATAAAATAAAAACGAACATAAAAGAAAAAACATAAAATAATAATAAAAAAGCATAAAATAAAAATAAAAAAATATAAAATAACAAAAAACATAAAATATTAAAAAAGTATAAAATAATAAAAGATATAAAATAATAAAAAAATAATAATAAAAAAAAACATAAAATAATAAAAAATATAAAATAATAAAAAAAACTAAAATTATGATAAAAACACATAAAATAATAATAAAAAAATATAAAATAATACTCTTCATAATTTATTATTATTTTAAATTTTTGAATGAAATCTCCATTAAGGGGGTACGTCACTGTGAAAATTCAAAAAAATCGATTTTTTTTTGCATAAATTGTTAGCATAACTGCTCAAGAAAATGTGGTAAAATTTTCGAAATTCGCTTTATTCCCGATTCTAAAGGGGTTTTCAGTAAGAGCGCTTCAACTTTTGAACTTTTTTGAATAAAACACAAACGGTTTGACTTTTTTAACTAATTTTTTTTTTATTATCGAGTTTGAACATATACATTTAAGTATGAAATTCGATTTCTTTTGCATGACCACCGCGTGCACGTTTTACGAAGTCCAATCGTTCAACCCAATTTTCGACCACTCTTTTGCATAAATCGGCCGAAATTCCAGCAATTTCGCGTTCAATATTGGCTCTGAGCTCACAAATCGTCGGCGGCTTGTTACTGTAGACCAATGACTTCACATAACCCCAAAACGGGACGGCTTGTTAAATGGACCGTAAAATGGCCGTAATGCTCTTAAAGTAGAAGCAACAGAACGATTATTTTCAAGTGTGTAGCGTTCCATGATGAAATGTATACTAATGAAGTTTACAAATGACAAGCGAAAAATAAAAAAATATTGCGTCGTTCACCCTCCCTATCGGAAAAAAGTTGAAGCGCACCTATTGAATAATGTGCACTTAAGTGAGCGCCCGTCGGTTCGGCCCCGTAGCGTTGACGATACGATGCTTTATTTCAAACGCGTTTTTCTCGAAACGACTTTTTTTTGATACGATGGCAACGATTTCTCGAAGACTAATGAACCGATTTTAATTTATTTTTTTTCAAAAAAATTTTTTTTTCGCATTGGCTATCGTTTTACGTAGCCGATTCTCCAAATTTTTTTTGGCCTGTTGAAAATCAAAAAAATGGTGAAAAACACACATCGAAATTCAAATCACCACTATTTTGTCAAAAAAAAAAAAAAAACAAATACAAAAAAAAAAACGTCTTCGTACAAGGACAGCCGTTATTGTGTAGATTAATAAAATTTTTGGTTTTTTGATTTCAGATGATTATTAATTGCTGTATCGCTGCCATCAGATGACGTCATTGTTACGTTTATTTACATAAATTTGTCAATTTTCAATATTTTTTAATAAAAATTTACATCAACATAGTTTAATACATTTATAATAAATTGCCTTTTGTCCGATCCTCAAATAATCATTCCTACTTACAAAAAAAAAACTTCCCAAAAATCGACTATTTTTTGACTCCAAACAGTGGCGTTCCCCCTTAAACAGGGCCTTTCAAGTTTAAAGTTTTTAGCAGTGTTTTGTTTCGACAGCTGTCAGCTTGCTGGTGTCACTTTTGACAGATGCTAAGTAGAGAAGCTACAATTTACTAAAATTAGTTCGATTTCGTTCAGTAACCATATGAAAATAATTAAAATCCACACGAAAGTCGTTGATCTGTGAAAATCATGTTTCGGAAAATTGTTCATTTTTGTCCATATTCCAGTTGTCCATATTCCATATTCAGTTGGTGCAGGAACAGAAGCCACACTACCCTTGCCAGCGTCGACATTTCGTTAATTTCAAACAAAATACCTAAAAATGGTTTTGTTGAAAAAATTGACTTTTCAAAAGAAACTAATTTCCATTTGACGGTTACGTAAACAACCAATCCATTGCAAAATAGTGAGAAGCTATTCGGGCGCATTGGACTCTACAAGTGCCGTTGGGCCATTTTTCTGCGAAGATGAAACTGGAAGTGCGTTTACAGTCAACGGTTTTTGGTCTTTTAATTAAGCCCAATCATTACCCTACCTCCACCGAGCGACAAGAGGAGCGCATGACGGATAATTTTCGGTTTGACGCGCGGCCATGAAAGGCAGGAGTTTGTTAGCGGCGAGAGTTTAAACTATTCAGCTACAGAAATATAGAAAAATATACATATTTTTGCTAGCATGGATATAAACTTCTTGGCTAGCAAGCGAAGTAATTTCAATTAATTAAAAACGATTTTAATGGCAAGGATTAATTTCACGGCAGAAAATGTAGAAGTTATGGCAAATTAAATAAGAGGAGCCAGCCACTGGCACGTTTGCACTGATTTGGGCGTTCTTAGGCTCTACAAATTTTAGTAGTGAAATTTTCTTTTCTTTTAAAATTTTTAATTATTTTTTTACGAAGTTTATCAGCTAAAAATAATGAATAGAAATGAAAAAAATAAATTCAAAATATAGAATTTAAATTTAAAAAATAAACTACCCCACGGGATACCCTGTATTTGAAGTTTTGCCATTTGCTCCGAAATTTGTGTTTTACTAAACTAAAAACCCTTAAAAATTTCCGTCATCATTTTGTTGCGAAAATGGGGTAAATAAAAGTTAGCGCACACAATTTCCATTAACGGTACAATTGATATTGATATTAGCAACAAATGAACCACCCTTGGGAACTAACAACATCCATTCCGTTTGACATGTTGAACGGTAAAGTAATTCATCCCCTATTCTGTTACCTACCCATCGTAGATCATCGCACCTTTTTATATTCCGGTAAAATTTCATTTTGTGATTTTTGATATTCGTAAACTTGAACTACCCAGCTCAAAGATGTACGCCAAGAAAATATAGCACCTCAAAAAAAAAAATTGCAGAAATTGTGACCATTTGTTTATTTTTAATTTAAATTACCTTTTTTATGGAAATCATTTTTTTATAAAATGAATTTCTTTATAAATTTTTTTTTATATAGCACCCCCAAAAAATATTTGCAGAATTTGTTTATTCTGACTATTTGTTTATTTTTAATTTAAATTACTTTTTCTTTGGAAATATTTTTTTTATAAAATTATTTTTTTGTAAAAATAATTTTTTGTAATAATAATTCTTTTGTAAAAATAATTTTTTGTTAAATTATTTTTGTAAAATTCTTTTGTAAAAATAATTTTTTGTAAAATATAAAAATAATTTTTGGTAAAATTATTTTTTTGTAAAATTAATTTTTTATAAAAATTATTTTTTTTAATTAAATTTATTTTTTATCATGTCGGAGAATGGAAGACTACAGTCCACGAAAAAAATACAGCATCTAAAAAAAAGATTTGCGAAATTTATTTATTTTGAGTATTTTTTATTTTTAACATAAACTACTTTTTTTATGAATTTTTTTTACATAAAACTAATTTTTGTGAACAAACATTTTTTTTTTAATTATTTTTTTTTATATAAATTATTTTTTATGAACTTATGAACTATTTACTTCTTTATGGAAATAACTTTTTATAAAATTTATTGAAATAAATTATTTATTTATTCTTTAATTTAAATTACTGTTTTGTGAAACTTATTTCTTTATACAATTTATTTTTTTGTAAATTCTTTTTTAATAAAAATTATTTTTACACAAGTTTTGACTCTTTATTTCTTTATTCTTTAATTTAAATTACTTTTTTGTGAAAAATATTTCTTTATCAAATTTATTTTTTGTAAAACTATTTTTTATAAAAATAAAGTTCATCCTATAATAAAAACCATATTAAACCAATTCCGACGTTTTCTTCAAAAGTATTTTTTATGAAACTTATTTTTTTATAAAAATTACTTTTTTATGAAACTTATTTTTTTATAAAAATTACTCTTTTGTGAAACTTATTTTTTTTTATAAAAACTACTTTTTTATAAAACTTATTTTTTTATAAAAATTACATTTTTATGAAACTTATTTTTTTATCACGTCGGCTGTAATGCCTAAAATGGAAGACTACAGAAAGGAAGACTACAGTCTGCGAAAAAATATAGCACCTCAACAATTTGCACAAGTTATTATATTTATTTATTTATTTTTTAATTTAAATTACTTTTTTATGAAAATTCTTTTTTATAAAATTAATTTTTTTTAATTATTTTTTTATACAAATTATTTTTACACAAGTTTTGACTATAAATAATTTAATTAAAATTACTTTTTTGTGAATATGATTTTTTTATAAAATTTATTTTTTTGTAAATTTACTTTTCGTAAAATTATTTTTTATAATAAAAACTATATTAATCCAAATTTCCATCTTTTTACAAGATTTTTAAAAGCTCGATAAATTTACATGAAAATAAATTTTGAATCACAATTTAAAAAACAAATTGGGGTATGCAGTTTTATAGCAAATTAAGTTTTAGTGCAATAAAGAGCAAGTTAGAAGTGGTTCAAAATTCTCGTTGGTTGTTAATAATTTTTTCCCTTGGTGGTCTTACGTATTTTCTCAACATTAAAAAAAATTCGTGGATTTGTTACATGGAAAAATGCGCAACATCGTCAAGCAAAAAATTATAAAAAAATCAAAGGTAAGTTGCTACAAACTTTATTTATATTTCAGCCACAAAGAGTTGTGTATCAGGAATCAGCTATTCTTGAATGTCAATAAGTGGTATCACTCTGCATACACCTAAGAGCTTTTACCATTTCCAACGTTTTTTCGGTTTTGAAACTTCGGGATTTAGGAGCCTAAAACTGAGTGTTTCAACTCCCATTAACTAACTACATGGGTTCAAAATCTTATAGAATGCGGGTCTTTATACGACGTAATGGTAGTTCTTTTACTGATTGCTACATGCTGAAGGCACCAGGTAGCCATTCTTCACTTACATAAGCGGCTCTAGAGAATATTTATTAAGTTTGTCAGACATTCTCTAAATATCATTGAACCGATTTACTTCTACCAATTGCTCTGTCCGCTTTTAAATTCGAGCCTTTACGTAGTATTGTATTGTAGATTTGCATTCGCGCTCTATCCTGGTTCCTAATGTTGTGAATGTATGAATTGATTGTCTTACTCTCTTGGAGAAATGAAATTTTAATGTCCTTTTGCGACATTTTCGACGAGTAACATCCTTTAACGTCAGTTTTCAAAAATCTAGTTACGCAAAGCACGCTTCATTAATGAACAGAAAAAATATCTCTCCATCATGTACTTTCAATAAATAACTTTTTCTTATATCTCTGCGTGGCAAACTTCTCATACGATTTGTAAATGTCAGCTACAAATGTTAAGCGCTACAGTTTTATGGCGTCTGAGAACAGAAGGTGATTTTTGTGGATGACGACGGAACGATGTCTGCTTCTTTGTTTGCAGTGGTCTGGTAGAATGAACTTGAGTCGGATACTCTTCCCCTAGCTTTTCCATCCAACGTCGAGGCATCCGTGAACATCCCTGGAGCTGGAACATCGCAAGAGCGTACATTGATTATCAGGGATTAACTGCCAACATCGGCCCTTGAAATTTAACCACCCTTTAGTTAGACTAATCATAACGTGGGTCCTCAACATGCTGAAAGATTGTGTGATAGGTTAACCAAGGGATGCCCTTAAAGAGCCGTTTTATCACCGCTATATTGGTCATTGACCACCTTTTACAAACTCTCGATGATCTCGAATATGAAGTTCAGAGCTTTGCTGACGATCTAGCGATTATGGTTAGAGGCAAATTTGAATCTACTATAACTGATCGCTTGCAACTAGCACTGGACATTACGCAAGATTAGTGTCGAGAGAAGGAACTTTCGATAAATACGAACAAAACACAAGTGAAACTCTTCACCTAAAGAAGGAAGCTAGGTTTAAAGACCTTAAAACTAGTGGACGAAAACTTACTCGTTGACCTGGAAAAATGATTACAAATAAAGCTTTGAGAGCAACATGTGTGTGCCAAAAGCTTTACGGTAAGGCATGGAGTCTGCGGCCAAATATAAAGGCATGCTCTTATAAGACAATACTACCAAAAGTAGACAAAAATTAAGGCTCAGAGGACACCTAACAAGGTATACAAAATAACCTGTCTGAGTGTGACGTAATGAGTAGGCGAACTAGCCCCATAACGGAATGGTTACTGAACTCATTCCACTCCACCTCGTAGTCAAATGGTCGGCAGCTAGTGCACCTCTAAGGCTACCTACTCTATTTGATCTTAATGAAGGCAATCTTACAGGGCATGTAAAAGAATTCTGGATTCAATCCTCAACTCTCCGTGATTGACGGTCTGTCATAAGATGGAAAGAAAATTAGAATTCTCCAAGAATTTCAAGGTGGTCATCAGTGATCAGTCAGCGTGGAGAAATAATGAAATATCTTTAAAACAGGTGCACAGGTGTGGGTTATTGATGTATCCAAAATGGAAGACGGCATTGCCGGAGCTGGAATTTTTCGGACCACATTTCAAGAAGGAAATTGCAATGTTAAAAATGACTTAAATTTTTCAGGCGGAACTCCGCGCCTTAGAGCTATGTCTTCGTAGAGGCACGCGTAGTGCCAATATATCAACATTCTCTCTGATGTCAAGCAGCTCTAAAAAAAATTGGTGTTGTAGAAAACGATTCTTGTAGACTATGTAAAGAGGCACATTATTACAGGTACTTATTGACAAGTTTTGAGAATTTGTTTTTTTTATTATTTCGTTTTAATACTTTTTTTATAAAAATATAATTTATTCTCCTACAAAAACCACATAAATCTAAGTTTCAAAATTTGTGCATTTAAAAAATCAAATATTAAATGGCGAATAAATTTACTGTCTAATAGTCTTTCAATGCTTTTCAACCAAACCTGTTCTAACTCCACAGTTCGATACTGGACGCCATGGCGTATAATTGACCAAAGTATTAAGACTGGCTGCTGTCGTCTCATTAAGAGCGAATATTTTGAACTTTTTGTCATATTTTTGCGTCGCTCATGCCTCATATGTTGTTGGACAGGTGTCATGTGTGCACGTTGAGGCGAATAGCAGTGCATAAAAATTGCGATACGTACGCGCCAATTATATACCAACTTATGTACGAGTATACAGTGGCGGTTACGAATTTAGCAACAACATTTTCTATACGGCTTGTAAAATAATAAATGAACCGCTCAGTTGAGAAACGCGATAATGTGGAATGCATAATTACAGATATAGCTTTCATCTAACGGTATATAAAATTAATGAGAAAGAATAGCCAACAAACAATCGTCAGTAATGTTACAATTTTTATGTGACTGATGGAGTTAATCGATTTGGCAACTGAAAAAAGTAATAAAGTTAAATTTAGTCCTTTCATTTTTAAGTTTTTTAATGCAGAAAAAGTTAGTTATTATGCATTTTTATCACAGCTTTTCCATAAAAATTAATGTTGGAAGTTCGGTTATAAAATAATTTTCGTAATTAATTTATAGCAGTTTTATGTTAGCGGCATTATTCTTTGGGATGATTCAGCAATATTATAAATAATGTCTTCTTCATCAGCTGTATGCGAGGTGATATTTCTGTTTTGACCGGTACACGAATCAGAATATGTTATTATTTTTTCGAAGTTTGCAGACAAGATGAAATTTCTTGAGACCCACGAGATCCTTCAGTTTCTGGCCAAACAAACATGTGGCTTATAATTTTTTTGAATTCATGACATCCAAAATTATAAACATATAAATTTCGCTTATAATAAGCTACGGATGTGGTCAACTTGGGAAAGGCTAAAGCTTTTTCCAAGTCAAAAGAAAATTACGAACAATTTTTCCGATGTTGCCATTCGATCGGCAGCCATTTGACTGCGAGCCCGTCCAGCCTCTTCTAAGTGATTTTCCTTTTCAACTTTTGCCATCTTAATTCCCTCATCGTCTGAAGATTGAATTTTTATTTGAAAGGCATCACAAGTTTGACACGTATCCTTTGATGGCTGTTTAAAATGTAAATTAAATTTTGTAGTAATATTTTTCTTTCACTGGTTCTACGTTTTCCCTTTCACATTCTGTAACGTATAGTTCAGTTAATATTTAAGTCAGGATTTAAATATTGTCGTCTTGGATTAAGAGCTCTGGTGTAGTGACTACTGTAGGCTTTCATGCTTTATAATATTTGTATCATCTCTTTTATTGCTTGCAACGCGACCTTTGCGCTTATAACCAAAGATGTAACTTGTTCTTTAGAACAACAATCGTATATCGTCCCGTCACTCACCTGATAAGTGTCTAAAATATTTCTTACAAACGGTAATATCAAGTCTCTCTTTTCAAAAGTAATATGTAAACGAATGTGATCTTCGTTCTTTAGTGTCATTCGTAGGGCGCCTTCTTTTTGTTTCGTTAAGTCTGATACAACCTCTTAAGAAAATATTTTGGTCAAGTTGACTATGTAAACTATAAAATTCTTTCATGACAGTCTCTCTATAATTTTTTGATTCCAATTTTGACGGCATTACTTTTCCTCCCCTATTCCTGTATGCCAAACCTCTTATCCTGTTATGCTTTTGTAAATTTCGTATCCATTTAACAGGATTACGACTTTTTTTCTCCCAATCAATCTGTTTGTTGGGTTTGTACTATTGCAATCCGATGAACCCCCGCAACTTGGAAACACCAAGTGAAGCCAACTCCTCCTCCACCTGGTCTTTCCAACGTAGAGGAGACATTCCTCTTTCTCTGATACCACCAGCTTAAGATGGTGATCACAGGCTGATTTAAATGGCTTCAATCGATTTATGATTCTTTCTTTTTCTTTAATTGGCGCGTATACCCGTTTTTTGGGTGTTCGGCCGAGCTCCTCCTTCTATTTGTGGTGTGCGTCTTGATATTGTTCCACAAATAGAGGGACCTACAGTTTCCAGCCGACTCCGAACGGCAGATCATTTTTATGAGGAGCTTTTTCATGACAGAAATACACTCGAGGGTTGCCATGACCTCCCGAGGGGCGAACGGTATTAGAAAAAACTTTTTCTTCATTTTGGTGTTTCACAGAGACTCGAACCTACTTACTCCGAGTTCCGAATGGTAGTCACACACCAAACCCATTCGGCTATGGCGCCCACCTTTTTCTTTCCTTTCATCCCCAAAAATAGATAAAAGTCGCAGAATGTCACCAAGACAGGACAAGTGAATATTTTGTGAATGATGCAATGAATATTTTTTCTAAGAAATACCCAATTCCATTTCAATAATATTAATTTTTCAATAATTTCCTTTCAATCATTTTTTACTAGTTTTAAAAAAAATCATAAACTATTACGGCGTGTTTTTATTTTTTATTTTTTTTTGTTTTGTGATAATCCAATCTGTGGATTTTTCATCATCACTAAGCGTTAATCTTTCCAATCGAAATTGTTGTTGGCGCTAGTAAATTTGGATACAGGATAAACCACACAGCGATACGAAATGGAGCTTTGTGCCTCTGCGTTTGATGAAACCAAAAGTAAATGAAAGTTTAGACCATCTATAACGTAATCCCAACATATTTTTAGCCTAAAGTTGACGATTTTTAGAATACAGGAAATACAGTAAAATATTATCAAATGAGGGTTTTTTCAGGAATATTTTTGAATTTCATTTTCATAAAATTTTACTCTATTTCTTTCTTTTTTTTTGTACTTTCGTAACATAATTGTTTGAAGATTACAGAAAACAAACGTATTTAGTAATAAAATAAGGATGACATTAGAACAAACTCGCATTGCAGAAGCTCTGGGGACCTTTCAGAGAAGGAGACTGTTCAGCACTTTCTCTGTAAATGTCCGGGTTTGGCAGTTAAACGATTAAGGTCACTGGGCGCTCCTTTCTTCGACAGGCTGGAGCATTGTACCAACCTAAATCCAATCAATATCCTCCATTATATCAACAGCTCTGGCTGGTTGTAGATATCTGCCTATTGGAGATCTTATAATGGTATCAAAACTGCGTATTAATGCTATTTGAGGAGTGCCAGTCTGGCACTTCAACCATTTCACCTACCTGCCTACCTAAAACAAATCCTAAAGCGTTCTGGCGATATGTAAAATCCAGGAAGTGCTGCTCTAGCATTCCCTTGGATGTTTTTTTTTTTTTCAATGAAAACTACGCTTGCTCCGCTAAGGAGAACTTTCTTTGCGGACTTTCTTAGTTTCAATTTTGTACCAGCGTCAGGATCAATTGGATATGATAGAGAGGATACAGCTTCTTCGGTTAATTTTGCTTCTCTCCAGTTAACTGTTGATGATATTTGGGATGGTATTCAGCACATCAAAAGTTCACGGCAAGTGAATGTTGATGGATTATCGTCTTTCTTTGTCAAAAAATGCACTGCTCTTGGCTATTCACTTCTACTAATTTTTAATAAATCGTTAGCATGTGGACAATTCATAGATGCTGGGAAAGTAACTTCTATCACATCTATATTCAAAGCTGGGAATAAAAATGACATCGCGAACTACAGCCCTTTTGCCAAACTTTCAGCGGTTTCAAAGTTCTTTGCGTATATTGTAAAAAAAAAATATACTTCGCTGTAAAAGGTAATATATCAAGTAATCAGCAGACCGGTAAATCAACTATCACTAATTTTGCTGTTTTCTCAGATTTTTGTACGTCGGCTTTCAATAATAGCCTTCAAGTTGATGCAGTTTATACGGATTTTTCCAAGGCGTTCGATAAAGTCTGCCACTCAACCTTAATCTCTAAACTAATGAGTTTTGGGTTCACTCTACTTTCCTTAAATGGATAAAGGCGTACCTTTTCAATCGTGAATATGTAGTTGTTGTCGATAATAGACCTTCTTATCCTTTTATCTGGTGTCCCTCAGAGCAGCATTTTGGGACCTTTGTTCTTTGTACTTTTTATTAATGACATATCTGAATATTTCCATTTCTCTGAGTTTGTTTTATATGCAGACAACTTAAAAATGTTTAAAACTGTACGAACCCTGTCTGATTCATATGATCTTCAATCAGACCTCAACAACGTCGTGGCCTGGTGTGCTCTCATGTGTCATTGTCTAAGCCAAAGCATTTAATCTCTTCCTCATATTTTATAAAGAATTCCTGTCTAAATATTCTTAAGGGGTTAGGGGTAGTCAGAGGCCCGAAAAAATGATGATTTTCAATAATTTTTTTCGCTAGTCAATTGTTTTATTTTACAAAAATAAAAGTATAGCATTAATACATCAAGTTTCGACTTGATTTTAGCAAAATTTAAAAAAAATTTAATAATTGTAAAAGTTATCGCTGCCGTTTCTCCAGAAGTCCCTTGCGGTAATCATCACAAGTCCTTGGAGATTCATCTAAAATCAATCGGACAAGAGAAATTAGTTTTATTAATAGATAATCTTGTGCCTGATAGAGGCTTTTTTTAATTAACAATATGGCGGCCTCAGGAAATATTTTTCAGATTTTCGAGAAAAACCCCGAATTGGCGCGTACACTTCTGTTAGGTGCTTGGTCGAGCTCCTCCTCCTATTTCTGGTGTGCGTCTTAATGTTGTTCCACAAATGGAGGGACATACACTTTCAAGCCGACTCCGAACGGCAGATATTTTTATGAGGAGCTTTTTCATGGCAGAAATACACTTGGAGGTTTGCCATTGCCTGCCGAGGGGCGACCGCTATTAGAAAAATGTTTTTCTTAATTTTGGTGTTTCACCGAGATTCGAACCAACGATTTCTCTGTGAATTCCGAATAGTAATCACACACCAACGCATTCGGCTACGGCGGCCGCCGCAAAAAACATAGTTTTGAGAAAAACGCATTTAAAGTTTGGCTATAGGCTCCGGAGCACCCGAGCGCCCTTTGTTAATTGTTGAATAACTCAAACAGTACTTGTCGGATTGACTTCAAATTTTCACACAATATTTTTAAGAGATTATACTTTAAGAAAATGAAAAAAACTAATTTTTGGAAAATTCTGACTATCCCTAATCCTTAATGAAATTACTGATTTGGGAGTAATCTTCGACTCTACCTTTCGGTTGTCCTATAACTGGAGGATATTTACAGATTTGCCAAAGAATCTGGAAAATTCTCACAGGACTAACTATCTCTATCTCTGTCTCTATTCTTTCCTATCTCTTTCTGTGATACTTTTCTCCTTCCCTCCTTGACTATCTACCCTCTTTCCAGAGCTTTGAATACAATGGGCTTTTTAGCCTGAGTGTTTTAGGAGCCACCAAATGTGCTCCTTGGTTCGACCATTTCAAATTTCAATTTCACACCTTTTAGTTTCTTAGTCATATCGCCATATCGTATCCTACATTTGCCTTCTATTGGCGGTTTCCTTTCGACTTTGCGGATCCTTATACTTTGAAGTCACTATTTACTTCACTCGTACGATCCAAGTTGGAGTATGCCGTCTTTATTTGGAGGCTCATCATCAATGCCACATCAATAGACTTGAACGCATTCGAAAGAAATTTGCACTTAGATCTTTGAACTTCACTGATCCGATTCCTTTATATAAAACAAGGTGTGCATTCTTCTTCTTCTTAATTGGCGCGATAACCGCTTACGCGATTTTGGCCGAGATTAACAAAGCGCGCCAGTCGTTTCTTTCTCGTGCTAACCGGCGCCAATTGGACACACCAAGTGAAGCCAAGTCCTTCTCCACCTGATCTTTCCAAAGCAGAGCAGGCCTTTCTCTTCCACTACTACCACCAGCTGGTACCGCATCGAATACTTTCAAAGCCGGAGCGTTTGTATCCATTCGGACGACATGACCCAGCCAACGTAGCCGCTGGATCTTTATTCGCTGCGCTATGTCTATGTGGTCGTAAAGCTCATACAGCTCATCGTTCCATCGTCTGCGATATTCGCCGTTGCCAACGTGCAAAGGTCCAAAAATCTTACGCAGAATCTTTCTCTCGAACACTCCAAGCGTCGCTTCATCGGATGTTGTCATCGTCCAAGCTTCTGCGCCATACGTTAGGACGGGCATGATGAGAGTCTTGTAGAGTGTTAATTTTGTTCGTCGAGAGAGGACTTTACTGCTCAATTGCCTACTTAGTCCAAAGTAGCACTTGTTGGCAAGAGAGATTCTACGTTGGATTTCAAGGCTGACATTGTTATCGGTGTTAATGCTGGTTCCTAAATAGACGAAGTCTTTTACAACCTCGAAATTATAACTGTCTACAGTGACGTGGGTGCCGATACGCGAGTGCGCCGACTGTTTGTTTGAAGACAGGAGGTACTTCGTTTTGTCCTCGTTCACCACCAAACCCATTCGCTTTGCCTCTTTATCCAGTTTGGAGAAGGCAGAACTCACAGCGCGGTTGTTAAGGCCGATGATGTCAATATCATCGGCATACGCCAGCAATTGTACGCTCTTATAAAAAATTGTGCCTGAGCGATTAAGTTCTGCGGCTCGTACGATGCTCTCCAACATCAGGTTAAAGAAGTCACACGACAGCGAGTCACCCTGTCTGAAACCTCGTTTGGTATCAAACGGCTCGGAGAGGTCCTTCCCAATTCTAACAGAGCAAGGTGTGCATTACTAAACTTAAAATCGTTACAAAGTAGACGAAGTATACTTTCACTCTGCTTTGTTTTCGGTATTATAAATGGAGCAGTTGACTCGCCTTTACTCTTAGAGCACATTCATTTTCACATACCACGAAAAAATCTTCGGAGTAATGATGTGTTGATTCTAGAGCGGGTTAGAACTGTTTATACTTTGAAAGCAACTTTCGTTAGAGCACTGAATGAATTCAAGTTCTTTGGCTTTTAATTTATTGCTATCTAAATTTAAGTTCAAATTATGACTTACTGATTTCGTTAAATAGTATCGAAACATGTAGGTATATACACATAGTAGAAAAAGTCTGCGTTCACCTATGCAAATATTCTTTGCATTAGAAAAAGTTCAAAACAATAAATATTTCAGAAATTTTTTTTTATGAGTTTTATTAAGTTCACTTAAACGTAACTATCACACATATTTCGCTACCAATAACAAAATCAAATTTAAAATGAGATCACATAAAATTAAAAGGGCCATTCAAACTAAACGGAAAAAGTTTGCTTTCACTTCAGTAATAATAAAATTAAAGGCTTAAGATCATAGAAATGTTTTAAAATTAATAGCTAGTTGGATATCCACGCCTTTTTATGACTTCTATAACGGCGTCTTTTCATTGATCTAACTAGTTTGGCTGTTATTTCTGGACTTATGGCTTCCCATTCCTCTTTAAGCGCATTCTTAAGCATTTCCTTGCTAGTTATTGTACGCTCTCGTATTTTTTTTTTTCTAGAACGTCCCATAAGTGCTCAATGGGGTTAAGGTCAGGTGATTGTGGGGGTGTGCGAAGTTGTTTTGGAACATTCTACAACAACCACAACCTAACAATCTCTGCTGTGTGGTTCAGGTCGTTGTTCTGTTGGAAAATAAATCTTTCACCGAGTCCCAGTTTGATTGCACTTGCCATGCAAATAATCGTCACTATTCGAAATGAACGCACACTTTTTCTGCTCAGCCTATTTAAGTAACTGTACTACAATCCCGTTATCTGAACACGACGCAGCTCAAACTCCAAAAAATTTTGTTCATACCCTCTACGAATAATTTTCTTTGAAATAAGTGAAAAGAAATAACTGAGAGTTTTAAAATAAACACGTTAAATTATTTTAATACTTTATAACAGTGGGTGAACGCAGACTTTTTCTACCATGTGTATAATTCATACAAATACTATGTAGTCTGTTATAAACCTTGCATTTCTTGATTTACTAAATGAATAAATAACTAAAAAAAAAATCCTATTTTTTATTGAAATTGACCTAGAAAAAATGCAAGTTAAAGAGTCAAGGCGATGTAATTTTTCCATCAGCGAGGAAGAAATTCATACGCTTCGCCAGCTGGACCTAAGCTCGGATGCGGAGGTTAATTCACTATCCATCTTAACCCTTCTTCTCCTTCTTAGCATCATATATATTTTTAAAAGCCTATACTTTTGAAATATCAAAAAAAAAAAAAACAAATATCGATTTTTTGAAACTTCTAGACCGCCGGGACCCCTTAAGGCTACTTCCGTACACCGCCGCACGTTCAGCTTTTCTAGTTCAACTTCCACGACTTCGAACCATCTCTTTCTGCGGCTTCCTCTACTTCGGCCTCCAACAGGGCGTAATTGAACTGTCTTTCGAGTTGTTCTCTCCTTAGGCATTCTAAACACGTGCCCAAGCCATCCTATCATCTGAGATTTTATAAACCTTATCACAGTCTCGTTTTTTGCTTACAGTTCCAGCTCATGATTATATGTATATAATTCGATAGGTGCCGTCTTGAAGTCTTACAGGTCCATATATGTACATACGTTTCTTTCAAATTCCTGATAAGCTGATTAATGTCAATAGTTTTTAGGGTCCATAGTTCGCAACCATAGGGAAGCATGGGGGATCAAGGTTTTGTATATCCTTAACTTTCGGTCACGAGATAATAATTTTGACTTAAAACTCTATCAGTTATTGTCAATGGTGTATCGTTATTGCCTGATATTTTGATACCCAAATATAATATATACACTCTCGAATCCATAGTCTCCGATGAGTAGGTCATCATGCCTTAACCCTTTACTGCATAAATTGAACAAGCGTTGAAAAAAAAATTTGTGCAAATAACTTTATTTAATTATCGATAAGACGTATTAAAAGAAAGTTTTATATTTTCGTTTTTTGTTTTTACGAAACCATTTAAAAAAACTAGTTAAAAAGTATAGAAAACAGTTGAAAAGCGCAAATATTATTATCCATCAAGAAAGATGGGTATATCGACACCTTGAAAATATTTGTTTTTGTCAAAAAGTACTTACGTTTTACTCTGTTATCGTTTTTTGAAAATAAATCACTTGCACAGAAATTCTGCTTTTTCACCCACTCGCACAAAAGTGAGGTTATTTCGAAATATCATAAAATCATATTCCCTTTTTTTGCCTTTTATTTTTGCTAAATATATATTTGATGAATTAAAATAATTTGAATTATTTTATGATATTTGATTTGAAAACAAAATTGAATCAAAAGTGAAATACCCTGAATGGGCTCATGTGCGGTAAAGGGTTAAACTTATGAATTACTGGAACTGGAACGAAAAGAAAGATTGAGACCCTATGTTCCACCTAGAAAGCACGGGAAAATATATATATAACTGTAATTTTGTCTAGAATAACAAACTTTGTCAAAAATGAATCTCTCAGGCTGAAAAATATTGTAGTAAGAAATTTATTTTTGTTTTATTAAAGAACCACAAAAATATGAAAAGCTTTACAACAGCTTCACGTAGCGTAAATTTTAGGTAGAAATAAACATCATAAATGAATTTCTCGAACCCAAAAATTGTAGGATATCATAACTTTGCAGAAGAATTCCAGAAAAAAAAAACATTTTTTGATCGGCTTCCTCTTCCATTTAAAAAAGTGCGAGTATAGAAATTTTGCATGGAAGAAAAAGCGTAAGCAAAATAAAAATTCCAACAATCAACGGTATTTTGCAGTCACTTTAAACTTATGCTCTGCTGTACTTAAATTCAATGGGCTACAAACTGCATACCCAGAAAAATTCTTAAAATTTAAATTGGTTGAAAAGCGGAAAGTTATGATGAAATTTTGAGAAAGTTTGCAAATCTAATTATTTGTTATAGTTTTTTGATTGTAGTATGAAATATATTAAAAAAAAACTAGTGGCTTGTGGCAATTTTGCAACGGGGTCTATACACCTTGATCAACAAGTTCGCGAAATAACAGCCAGGCGACGCTCTAAGTAAACTGATTTGATTTTTTTTTCTGTGGTTCATGGCCACATGGGATTGGGATTACATCCATCCCAAAATTTTATTGCCGCCTCGGGTAAATCTACCTCTGCATGTGTTTTCGATTTTTTTAAATTTTAAAAATGGAACGAGTTTGTATTGAATTTTGAGTTAAAAATGGATGCGAGAACCTTAGAAATATTATGTATATATTATTATGGGAAACTATTTCTGTAATGATACTCTCAAGAAAACAGCCGTTTACGAGTGGCATGAACGCTTCAGAAGAGATCGTAAGTCCATCGAGAATAACGAACGTAGTCGTACGCAGGGCGTCGACATCGAACATGGAACTGATGAAAACATCAATAAAGTGAAAGAAAAGTTGAAATAACCGCAAATTAACTATC
Source organism: Anastrepha obliqua (assembly GCF_027943255.1). Classification (NCBI taxonomy): domain Eukaryota; kingdom Metazoa; phylum Arthropoda; class Insecta; order Diptera; family Tephritidae; genus Anastrepha; species Anastrepha obliqua. Next base: position 22,180,493 of record NC_072893.1, on the reverse strand, counting down.
AAAGAGCTGGCAGAGGACTTGACAGGTGTTAGGTGTTAAACAGGAGAGATGATTAACTATTTTTTATGGCCGGAATTGGATGGTATTGATCTGGACAACGTTTATTTTCAACAAGACGGCGCAACCAAACCATTGATCTTTTATGGAAAAAGTTTCCGGACCGTGTTATATCTCGAAGAGGTGATCACAATTGGCCACCGCGATCTTGTGATTTAACAACTTGAGACTTTTTACTTTGGAGCCACGTGAAAGGTCTACGCCAACAGCCCAGAGTTGTTTGAAGACCTCAAAGATGGAATTCTTGAGGCTATCAAGGACATAGGGCAGTCACTTTGCAATTCGGTTATGGAAAATTTCATGAAAAGGGTATTGTCCTGTAAGCGTGGTCGTGGTGGTCATTTGCCTGATGTTATTTTCCACTACTAACGGCATACCTTCCTCTTTATAATAAAATAAACATCCGATCATTTATATTAAAAAATATCATTTTTCTTTGAATATCAAAATGACACCTCTGTTTGGAAAACACTTTAGTTAACGACTTGGGTTTGGCTCGCGTTGCGGCAAAGTGGGTCCAAAAAGACCTGAACGCCATGCAAAACAAAGGAAACGCGTTGATAGCGTTGGCTGAATCCCAGCTAAAGTTCAACAAACACATCATTACTGGAAACGAGACGTGAGTTTATTAGTACGACACACAATCCAGACATCTGGTCAATGAGGGGAGAGCTCCGAATGAGCGAAGACCACGGAAGGTCAGCTAGTTAATAAGGACTATTAATTGACGCTTTCAGACGTTTACGTGAAGCAATTCGCAAAAAAAGAAGGGATTTGTGGGAGAACAACTCGTGGATTTTGCACCATGATAATGCGCCGTCGCCCGGTGCCATCACAATCCGTGAATTTTTGATCAAGAACGGAAGGAAAACCACCAACCAGCCATCGAATTCATCTGATATGGCCCTCTGTGATTTTTAACTGTTTGAGTGAGTCAAAAAACCCCTACGGTGAAGGTATTTTAACAGGCGAAAGGAAGTGATGGTAAAATCGATGGCTCTGCCGAAAATAGAGTTCCAGAAATGTTTCGAAAACTGGATCAAACGCTGGCAAAAGTGCATTGCAGTTGATGATTTTTATAAACGAGGTGTGTTGAAAAAGTATCGCGAGTTTTGTGTTATTTTTTTTTAATTATTAATAAATATTATGAGATATTATGCTCTTGTTCCAACGTTTTTTCCAATCTTCGAAGCACTTCAAAAAATAATTTTTTTTTTGTCTTGTTCAGCTCCTCCTTCGATGCCGCCTTTATCTCGTCAATCGTAGCGTAGCGTCGTCCTTTCATGAGCCTCTTGAGTCTCGGGAACAAGAAAAAATCACAGGGGGCCAGATCTGGGGAATACGGTGGCTGTGTATTGTTTTTGGCCAAAAATTCGCGCCCAAGCAACGATATGTGAGCAGGGGTGTTATCGTGATGCAAGAGTCAATTTTTGTTCTTCCACAAATCCGAGCGTTTCTGGCGGATTGCTTCGCGCAAGTTGCGCATAACTTGCAGGTAATATTCCTTTTGACCTTTTTACCCTGTGCCAAGAACTCGTGATGCACAATGCCTCTGCAATTACCCCTGCGAAGAAAACGGTAAGCAAAACTTTTATATTCGACCGAACATGGCGCGCTTTTTTCGGTCTTGGTTCGTGTGGCAGCTTACACTGAGATGATTGAGCTTTGTTTTCCACGTCATAACCATAAACCCACGATTCTTCACCAGTTATGACCCTCTGGAGCAAATTTAGGTTGTCGCGGACAGAGTCCAACATCTCATTGGCAATGTTCATGCGATGCTGCTTTTGGTCGAAATTGAGCAGTTTTGGTACGAATTTTGCGGCGACCCGTCTCATGCTGAAACCATTGAAAAAAAAAATCGAATGGCACGAGCCAATCGACATGTCTAGGACCTCAGCAACTTCTCTAACGGTGATTCGACGATTGGCCAATACTTCTTTTTGGTATTTCTTCACTTTATCAATTTTTACGTCTGTTGTTGAAATGCTCGGCTGTCCGGCACGTTTTACGGCGTTCACATCTTCTCGCCCTTCTGAGAACATTTTGTACCACCGATAAACGTTGCTTTGGTCCAAAGTAGCTTCTCCGTATGACAGTCAACATTCGGAATGCATCCGCACACTTAATTTCGTTTTTCACACAAAATTTGATACAGGTTCTTTGATCCATCTTTTGGAATAGGTAAAAATCGAAGACGAGCCGAAACACGTGCAAGCAAAGCAGGTGTCAACAATTAACTGAACATTGAAAATGGCCGAACTCGTCGGCATGAGTGAAAGACATGAGTACTAACATATCGCCACAAAAAAATCGAAATTCAAAATTCGCGATACTTTTTGAACACACCTCGTATTCCGGGAACTTTTTGACAAAGGTGGTATGATAAGAATTTGTAGGGCACGAATCAATATTGGTTAGGATAGGTTATCTGTATGATCTGCCCCTCATAACTCGGTGTTAAATTATCTGAAATCAAAAAACCAAAGTTATTTCGTTAGATAATCGTTTTCGCCGAGAGGGTTTTTTGAAATTAAAATTTTTTCGATTTTTGGGAACACGTTAAAGTCAAAAACACGATTTTCGCGTAAAAAATCGGTGAATTAGTTACCGTAAAAACAAAAGTATCAACAAATTCGAAAAAAACTCTTCGGCGTTACCTTGTAAAACATCTACAGAAAAAGTGTTCAAAATTTCAAAGTTATGAGGGCACCGGCTTTGAAAAAGTAAGTTGTGGGAAAAACGCTTTAACGCTAACGCTAAACGCGGTTGAGCCAGGTAGGTAGCAACACTTACATGGCTGTATCTTTGTAAGTTTTGCTCCGATTCATCTAAAATTTTCACAGAATATTCTTGAAAGGTTCTTCATTTAAAAAATCAAATAAAAAAAAATGCAAAAAAAAAAAAAATTTAAAAACGTAAGGTAAGTGCATCCAAATGTATTTTTTACAAGACTGTACCACATCGAAATTAAAAGTTCTCCAAAACCTGGTAACATAAGTTCTTTTTACTTAAAAATATGTTCTTTTTGTTAACAGAGAATACATTCACAAATGAAAACTGAGCTCAGCGATCAGTACAATATTTAATATAATGGGAGTTTTAAAATTTCATACCTTGAAAAAAGTTTAAAGCCGACAAATTTGAAGCAAATCACTTTGCGTAGTCATTCCTGCAAATAAAAAACGAATTGATAAAATATTAGTACCGATTTTTAATTCTTATTATAAATAATTACATATTCCTCTCAAGGTCTGTCGGTGTCTATGAGCACTTTGCAGTAGCAGTAAAAATGCAGCATATATAATTTTTACTAATATTGCAATTTAGCTTGCTACCGTAAACTTTTACTGATTACTTAATTTCAGTAAAAGTATTGATGAGATAATTTGATTTGATAGATATCAGATATTCTACCATGAGCCGGTGCTACGAGAGGCTACGAATTGTACTGGCTGTGAGTTCAGTACAGCCACAATATTTTTCATGATATGCGCGCTGAGTTAACGCAACCAATCGATATACCCAATATTGGGTTGGGAAAATAGCTGTCCACGCGAGAGGCTCACTTAGACAAAGAATCAAAATTCGTCCATTGTGATGCCATATATACGTATATATACAATAATTGCGCCTACACTCTTTCTGGGTGTTTGACCGAGCTCCTCCTCCTTCTATTTGTGGCATGCGTCTTGATGTTGTTTTGACAAATTGTGATTCCGTACACAGGAAAAATAGAGGGAAATAAACCAAACAAAGGAAAAAAGGAAGAAGGGGCTTTGGTTTGCGACCCACGGTGGCTAATTATATTTGTTTTAACCAACAATTTGTCTGAATATTAGTCCGGCGAGAGCAGAGCAGCTGAGAAGAAAGTGCTGAGATGATCCCCCCTCCTCCGGTAAACAGTTTCTGCAGAAAGGACTTTCCAAGTCTCACCACACGGATACCTAACGGATAAGGCTCGGTAAGAACATCCACGAAACTCGATATCTGCAGCTTTGCTAGCCGTATAAGTTCCCTCGAGCGCATCCGATGTACGCTTGGCTAGAAAAATCTCACGACTTTGCAAGTTTGCGCACTAAGCCAGCGCGAGGCTCATCTTTCCAGGAGTAGACAACAGGTTGTTAAGGATGCCCCCGTAAAACGTATAAAATGTTTTCATGGAGTTGATATACTCATCTTTCTCGTCAGATGTTAAAATTTTTCCGCTTTTCAATTGCTTTTTGTATTTTAAAACTATTTTTTAAATATGGTTTCGTAAACAAAAACAAAAAATATACAAATTTTTCTTTATTTTTCCTGTCTTACGTCTTATTAACAATTATCTAAATAAAGTTATTTCCAGCGTGAAACATTTTTTTTGTAAGCTTCATTAATTCATGCCGTAGAGGGTTAAATTAAATTTCAAGCAAAACAAATTCTTTATTTAATTCTAAATAAAATTAATAAACGTTTTTTCTATCGTAACCTTTTTTCATTCAGCCCCACATCACAAATTTGTGGAGATACACCTATGAATGTATTTTGTGAGGGTTCTTGTAGAGGAAATCATGCCTGATACTGTGAGACTATTTCATGAAAGATTTTCTTAAAGCTCCACTATTCCTCCACGCAAACGAGCAGAGCAAAATAGATCCTTTCTATAGAAAATTGGCTTAGCTTGATATGTATGCCAGCAAGCCTTTGCCATAATACTACATAATTTCGGTCAGCAAATAAACTTTGGACTGTTTAATTTATCATTCCTTTCACAATTTATTGCAGCCAGCTTGTAGTCCTACCGCGAACGCCATTTAGAACTCTGGATAGGTATAAATTAAAAGGGCTAAAATAATAGTGAACTAAAAGCATAAAAGTGACAAAGTAAAAAAAAGTGGGGATATTAAGAATATAAAGAATGAAATTTAAATCGATACACTAGTTTTATACTACACAATAAATTATACTTACAGTTGCGGACAAAACTCTCCGTACGACCCCTTTTTTCCTAATTTCTCCCGATCTAAAGCATTTAAAAGAAATGTAATGAGGCCGTTTTGTTTTAAGGGGTAACACCACTGTACACGCGTAAAATAAACACGATTTTTAAAGAATTTTTTTGTATAGAAGGAAAGGGGAAACAATCACTCTGATTTGGGAAGTTATTACTTATATACTAAAATACAAAACTACAAAGTTTGATCGAAAAATTTTACAAAATGGCGGCATTGGAGACATTTTTGTAATGTGGTTTCTCTTGAAGGAGCTTCGCGGCACGCAGCACAGAGGGTGCAAATTTTAATCTGGAACAAAGAAACATTTTTTTTCTTAATCTAGATAAGAATAGCTAGAGAAACACGTAGGAGATTTAAAAAATATTTATTTTTGTGGAATTAGCAAGCATTTGAAGGAAAAAACTCTATTTTGGACTAAAAAAAACGGCACTTAAATAATTATAACAATCGTTTCAATTAATCTATCGAAAATCCCCTACGCTCTTCTCTTAAGAAGGTAGTGAAAAACCTGATTAAAAATATTTAAAATTGTTTGAGTTATGCTGCGTGCCAATTTCAGAAAACGTGTTTTGAGAAAAACGCGTTTAAAGTTTGGAAATTTGGAGAAATCGGTAGGTAGCAGTCACCAACGCTTGGTTAAAAGCTTAAAATATTTATGAAATAAACTTCGGTAACGTATAAAACTTTTTGTTCTGTATTTTAAAAGGTTCAAAGAATTTTTTAAGCTTATAAAAAAAATCAATTTTTTGAAATTTCTACAGTGGTGTTACCCCTTAAGTCTAATTGTATAACAAATGTAAAAAACAAATTTGTTCTCAGTATTTACTTTAAAAGTTGTTCACGAAAAACCAAAAAAAGGTACTGACAAAAGTGTACATAAGAACTTAGAAAACACGAATTATCTAGGAAAACTGATTAACTTTGCGGAAATTAATATTTTGTTGAGTCACCACCAGCATCGATGACTGCTTGCAAACGTCTGGGCATTGAAGCTGCTAAGTTTTCAAGCTCCTCCGCCGAGATATTCTGCCATTCCTCGGATCATTATCTTACTGGAGGATCCAGCTCGAGCTTAGACCTAGTTTGTCCACGGATGGCATCAGGTTTTGTTTCAAAATGGTTTTGTATTGGAAGCGATCCATATTTCCTTCAATGAAAACGATATTTCCAACTCCTGTGGGTGACACTGCCACCGCCATGCTTTACAGAATCAGATTCCTAGGAGCCATGGCAGTGTTTGGTTTTCTCCAAACTTTGGCTTTGCCGTCGTTGTATTTGGGCTCATTAGTGAATAAAACTAGTTTCTATCCCCTTATTTTTGCAAACTCCAGACGAAGCTTTAGGTTTTTCTAGCTTATAAAGGGCTTCTTGTTAGAAGTTCTGCAGTTGTAACCCTCATTATTAAGGGGGTGGACAACAATTTGATACCTCTCGGCTACCTCCTGGGCCAAATCAGTAGCATGTATTTTCGGATTCTGATTCACTGCTTTGTGAATAAAGGATGCATCTTTCCAGTTGAGCTTCTTGGTCCGGCCACTACGCGGCTTACTCTACAGAGAATTCGATGTTTCAAAGTTTTTACAAATAGTTTGTACCGTAGACTTGCTTAAATGCAATAAATCAGTTATTTCACCAAAGGATTTCTTATTACTTCTGTACTCAACAATTAATTTTCTGAAATCAGTAGAGATTTATTTGCGGAGCGACATTATTCCGATCGTACACTTTTTCAAAAGACAGAATGCCATACATTTTAAGAAGAATGCAAAGTATATATAACAAACTAAAACAAACGGTATTTTACAGTTAAGTTTTCGCAGAAAAGAAGAGCAAAATAAGTGTCTTAATATAACATATGCACACTTTTGTCAGTGCATTTTTTTGGTTTTTCGTGAATAACTTTTAAAGTAAATACATTTGTTATATAAAAATAAAAAAAATAAATAATTGGCGCGTACACTTCTGTTAGGTGTTTGACCGAGCTCCTCCTCCTATTTGCGGTGTGTGTCTTGATGTTGTTCCACAAATGGAGGGACCTACAGTTTCAAGCCGACTCCGAACGGCAAATATTTTTATGAGGAGCTTTTTCATAGTAGAAATACACTTGGAGGTTTGCCATTGCCTGCCGAGGGGCGACCGCTATTAGAAAAATGTTTTTATTAATTTTGCTTTCACCGAGATTCGAACCAACGACCTCTCTGGGAATTCCGAATAGTAATCACACACCAACCCATTCGGCTACGGCGGTTGTTATATAATTATAATTAGACTTAAAACAAAACGGCCCTCTTTAGATCGGGAGAAACTAAGAAAAAAAGGGTCGTACGGAGAGTTTTGTCCGCAACTGTATGCATTTTTTCTACTACAGGGTCCGGCACTCGAAGTGTAAACGCTCGCGCAGGTGATGCCGGTTAGTTGGCTAAATGGCAGACCAGAGTATTGTTTAAAAGCGCGCGGAAACATTTTGCCGAGAGTAAACGCAAAAAAGGAAATTAGTAATGGATTTCAAACGTAAAAATGTGATTGCATTATATTTGGCTGGAAAATCACGAGCTGGATGTGAGCTGGTTGAGCTCGAGCACTTTAAAGTAAACAAAGTTTTTGTACATCGCACCATTACTCGTTACAATGACACTGGTAGCATCGCGAAACGTCAGGGAAGTGGTCATCAAAAGACTGCAACGTCACGTGAAATGGTTCAAAAAGTGAAGAAGCAATTTGAGCGAAATCCCCGACGAACTGCCAATCAAATGGCGAAAGAACTGAAAGTATTTGACCGTAGCATCCGCCAAATACTGGAAAATGATCTTAAAATCAAGTCTTAAAAGATCCAAAAGGCGCATGATCTCACACCAAAGCAGCTACAAGTCAAACTTGAGAGAGCGAAGGAGTTGCTTCGCTTGGCTGAAAGCAGTCAAGTTCCGCACATTGTGTTTTCTGACGAGAAAATGTTTCAAATTGAGCAATTCGCATAGGGTTTATTTAAGCGACCATTCATACGAGAATTTGAGTCATCGATTGGCCACCAGGAGGCAGCACCTACCACAGGTAATGGTTTGGGCCGCTGTGACGGCAGATGGGCGCTCTCCAATCGTTTTCATAGAGCCTGGCGTCAAGGTAAATGCGAAATATTCTCGGGAAAGTATTCTGGAGGTTGCTTTGTAGCAGTGGGCAGGCAAACATTTCGGTAGCAGACCATGGACGTTTCAACACGACTCGGCACCATCTCACTAAGCTCGAGTGCACCAAGAATGGCTAAAAAACAACGTTCCGAACTTCATAACGTCCACACAGTGGCTCTCAAATTCATAAGACGCGAAGCCAATGCATTATTATTCTCTTTCGGCCATCTTGGATAGCAAATTACAGTTGATTTGTTAAATAATAATAAGAATGTGATGTTTTTTTCATTTCGCCTTGAGTTAAAGAGTTAAAAAAAGTATGCGAAAGGAATAAAAAAATAATCAACATGAAAGTTTCATAACAAAAGGCCGAATTCTTCAAAGTTGTTTAGTTCCAGACAAATCTTGCTTACACAAACTCTCAGTGCTCATATTAACAGTCTGAGTCAGAAAAAAAGAGCCGGTTTTTTTCTTGTAACTTCAAAATAAATTTCATAATAGTCCCAAGCAAGAGCTACGACGCCAATGCTAACTCAGGTTGGTATCGTTCGAAACTTTCCCGTAAACGAAACCAAACAAAAATGAGTGAGAAGTCCGCGAAGCGGTTTGAGGCGGTATTTTCATGCACGCATTCGAAAGGGCCGAAATTATTCTACGCCGCGGCTGCAAAAGTAATTAAAAAATCAAAAAAGTTTGTTGTGATGTGGAATCAGCGGTATAAGGTGTTCAAAAATGTTGATGACTTTTCAGAGCGCGGCTTGAAGCGAGTGATGACAAAAAAGCATGATAAAGTGATAGTCCACTTTTTAAGCGGAACCCTGCTTTGTGACTACGCCAAGCACGATCAGTTCTTGCTAAAAAGGGAATAGATGTCAGTATCAACACCATCGGAAGTCGACTGAAGGAGGCGAACATATCCTACCGTCTCACATCATCAAAACCACTGCTCTCAAAAAAACACATTGAGAAACAACAAAACAAGAAAATGGTGTCACAGTATTGGCCTGGCCTTCCCAGTCCCCAGACGCCAACCCCAAAATAATATAACTCACCACTTGGAAGACCAACTCAGCGCCGAGGAATTTCAAACAACTTCCGCTTAGCTTTATACAGCCCACCCTGACACCAACTAAAATCTGAAGATAATGTATCTCTCATCGAAAGATACAAAGGACGTTTTATTATAGGAGGCGATTTCAACGCTAAGCACATACATTGGGGGTCTAGGTTTACAACGACAAAAGGGCGCGAAATGTTTAAAGTCATAATACAAAGAGGTTGCGAAATAATTTCAACTGGCAAGCCAACATATTGGCCTTCAGACACCAACAAAATGCCTGATTTGATTGCCTTTTTTGTCTAAAAAAATATTCCCGCAAACCATCTTTCTATTTCCGAAGGCTTCGGTCTGAACTCTAACCACTCACCGATCCTTTTAGAAATATCAGGGAATGCGGTGCTTAATAAAACGTCTCCTCGTCTATATAATAAATTCAGCGACTGGCAGTACTTCAAATTGCAATTATAAGCTGTAGTGGTAGACACCGACCGTATCGTGACCATTCAATTCACGCAAATAATTCAAAACGCAGCATGGAACAGTACGCCATAGCAAGATGTCACATCAAATAAGAAAAAATACCCATCATATATCAAGTTGCTGATAAATAAAAAACGAAAACTTAGACGTCGTTGGCAGCAAACCAGATATTCTGAGGACAAATTGAAACTCAACCAAACAACAAAACAACTACACGTTCAAATTCAGACATTCAAAAATGATATATTAATTTCAATCGATTTCTTAAGAGCCTCACATCTGATAAATCCACAGACTACTCTTTATGGAAGGCAGCAAAGTCATTTAATCGATAAAACACATAGCGCCCATCAAAATAAACGACACCCCATGTTTTTGTTAAAATATGTTCCTGTGTACTGAAAGACAGCAGAAGTAATTATGATTCTAAAAGCCGGAAAATCGCCAAATGATGTGTCTTCATACCGACCTAATTCTCTGCTACCAATGCTGTCCAAACTTTTTGAACGACTGTTACTGACTCAAATGTTGCCGATTATAGAGAACCAGAGAGTTATTCCAACGCACCAATTAGCTTTCGAAAAAATCAACCTACAATCGACCAAGTTCACAGGGTTGTTAGAACCATAGAGTGTGCGATAGAGGAAAATAAAATTTGCGCAGCGGTGTTCCTTGACGTCTCGCAGGCGTTTGACAAAGTTTGGCATACGGGCTTACGCCACAAACTAAAATTGATTTTGCCCAGGAATTATTGCCGAAATCCTTTCTTCCTACCTTGATGGCAGATACTTTCGTGTCAGACTTGACAACGCCTATTCTTCATTACAAAAAGGAAGCGCGGGGGTACCTCAAGGAAGCATCCTAGGCCCTCTCCTATACCTCTTGTATACGCATGACTTACCGAGCAACACGTTACCGCAACCTTTGCAGGTGACACGGCTATCCTAGCAGTTGGAGAATTAATCGAGACTACAACGACGAAATTGCAATCAGCGGTGAATTCTATTACAACATGAGCAAAACAATGGCGTATCAAAGTAAATAATTCAAAATCAGTGCACATTGTATTCGGCCTGAAAAAAAAAAAACAATTTACAAACCAGTCTACATAAACAGCGTAAATATACCGTACGTTAACGAGGCAAAATATCTTGGAATAGCCCTTGATGTTAAACTGCGTTGGAAGCTGCATGTCAAGAAAAAGCGTGAAGAGCTGAAGAGCCAAAAACAAAAACCCTTCTTTATCTTATTGGCATACACTCTATTTAGAGTTAACGAACAACAAGCTACTACTAGAGATCAAAATAAGAAACTTTGCCGAAGGAACTATACCTCCAAAACGAATTCTGATGTCCCTCAATTTGGGTCGAACTTTTTAGTTTCTTTTCTCATGTAAAGGCCAAAAATGGTGATATTTTGAAATGATTGTATGGGGAACCCCCCAGGGGAGTTCCAGGGGGTGTGCCACTGGCATGGGTGGATCGGCCGTCCAAAGTTAGTGGGGGTCGGTCATACATTTGGACTCGATTGGAGCACTCTAAATGGGTCAAAGTGGGATTTTTCGTTCGACCCAAATTGGGGGACATCTTATTATTTTGATCCTTAGAATACGATTTTCACAGAGCAATGAGCAATTTTTAAATCGACCCGCCCTACTACACATAAATTGCCCAAAAGCAGTCATTTTGACTAGTTAGGAAATTTTAAATAATCAAATGACTCTTATTGAATTAAGTAAATTTCTTATATAACCAGTCCGGCTCTGTACTGAAACAGCAGGTTTCATTTTACCGTTAGAGCAATTTCCTGTTGCCGCCACATGGTAATTTGTCGATTTGGCTGTATACTTGATAAGTTGCAGTTGCTCAATAAGCTAAAGTAGCAGTGATACTTGTTCTAAGAAATTGTTTATTTTATTTTTTTTGTTCCCTAAAATCAATAAAAAAATGTCGAATAGAAATGAGTTATTGGAAAAGCTAACGAACATAAGTGAAGAGCGCTCCGATATAGAGTCAGATGCAACAAATTCTGAACTAAAGTGAAACATCTGACACTGAAGATAGTGATGAAGATTCGATCACCAATGATGAAAATAAAAGTGTCATCAATATGCCCAGGAAAAGGTTTAGGGTGCTAAATAGTGCAGACTCTGATGAAGAAACTGAAAATATCTTTCAGGAGACCGAAACAGCTGCCGATGGTACTGTATGGTCAAAATTTACCGAAGGTAGTATTCCTGGAAGGTTATCATCTACTTCTATTTTCAAGGGTGTGAAAGGCTACGCAAAAAGGAACATTATGGCAGATAATCCTATCAGTGGATTCTCGTTGATAATAGATAACTATATTAACAAACATATAAAAAAGTGCACAGAAGAAGAAGGCCGTCGAAATTCGAGGAACGATTGGACAATATCATTACCGGAAATATCTGCATTTATAGGGATTTTACATAGATTTCCCCCTTAATTTGCATAAAATGTACAAATAAAAATGAATAAATTTTTTTTTTCCAAGTGAAGTAAATTTTTTTTATTGTTTTTTTTATTGTTATCATGTACTAATAACTGTAAATAATATAAAAAATATTAAAAATTAACTTTAAACAAATTTCTTTACACATTAGTTATTCTTTCATAATGCAGCCATTTTGACTGCATTTGGGCAATATAGGTATATACTAACTTTCAGTCTTTCTAGTGTTAAATAAAAAAATTATAATAAAAACAATTAATTAAAATAAAAACAAAGATGTATCGCGCGGACCGGCCTTAAAATTTGCAATTTAATTAAAATAATTAAAAAATTATTTCTAACGAGATATTCCGAGCATTTTTTACACAACATGAAAGATTCACAATTTACTTATAGTATTGACCAAAACTAAACCACTCCCTCATAGAACTTCAAATAAAGTAGTGCATATCTTTACGTCTTTTAAATCGGTATCAATAAATTACAACAAAAATTATACATTTTCTAATGTAAAAAAAAACAAAACAATACTCAGAATATTCGAAAATTAAATGCTCAAAACTACAACTAAAATAAATTTTCAAATACAAAATCTCTCATATACAAATAAAATACAGCAACAAATTGCAATCAACTAGTTTCCATTTCATCTCTAAATGCCTAGTAAAACACAAGCATGCATACATAATAAGTATATGCGCGGCGTAGTATTCAATTAAAAAATGACGATTAGATTCAAAGAAAACAAAATGAAGGACCACACCATCAGTTGATCGGTTTTCCCCTTACTCACAACCCATATTATGCCGTCATTTTATTTAAATCATACAACAACCACCACCATTTTCTATTTTTTTTTTCTTTTTTCTTTATGCAATCGTGAGTCACGACCGTTTTCGTTTGCATGGGTCACAATGGTTGTATGTAGGTAGGTATATACATATGTGTGTGTGTGTGCAGTCGTTGTGAGTTAGGTAATGTGTTGCTGATGAGACAGAATATAACACTCCTTCATTTTTACCTACTCATGTATATGCATACACACAAATATATATGAGCGAGGGTACATACCCAAACATAGGTACATGAATTGCTTTCACAATTTAACCGCCCTCGTTTGCGCTGCCTATACACAAATGTATATACATATATATATATACGTATACACATTTGTGTGTGAATAAATTGTGAGACTGAGAGATGTATATTGCGCAAAGGTGTGGTTTGAACGGGCATATGCGTAGTTGGTATTCTCTTTAGATGAATTTGCTTCTCTCAAACACTCTTTATGCAATGGGTCATAGCATTTTCCTCTCTTTTGTAGTTCATTGAAAGTTACGCTATACAACAAACCATGGTGAATAATTTTATTCACTAGGTGAATTTGAATCCAAACACTATTTGCAGCGGGAGGAGAGAGAGAGCGATAATTTTAGTATTTTTGTATTAATGGAAAGCAAAAATGCCTGTGCACAGTTAATTTGCTTGAATGACACAATAGATACGTGTTTCTTGACGATAAATTTTCCATTTCTAATAGTATGCAATAATAAAATTCATACAATTCTAATAATTAGTTGTTCCATACAATTTTTTAAATTTAAATACTTATTATTAAAATACCTGTCTAAATTGGAGAGAGAGAGAACGGTTAGCTAGTTAAATCAATTGAGGAAACTAGATTTTACTGTTGTGTTAGTTTTAGCACTGTCTGAAAAGTGCTTTTTTTACTGATTTTGCTTTTGTTTACTGATTTGGGAGCTAATTCAGAAAATTAATAAAGTTATGTACAAATACACTGACGCAAAAAGAAAATCGGGCATATCGGAGAGAAAACTAAATTTTTTTTTCAGTAAAATGCTAATAAAAATTTTTTCTACAGTAAAATAGTAATACAATTTTTTTTTCATTACTTTTTTTTAACAATAAAATAATTTTTTTTGTTTACAGTAAAGTTTTTATTTTTTTACGATTTTGTCCTAGTAAAATCTAAATTTACAAAAAAATTTCTACAGGAAAGTAAAGAAAAAAATATTTTTTTCTACAGTAAAATAAAAATAAATGAAAAAATGTTTACGATAAAATATTTTTAAATCAAAATATTTTTAAATCAAATAATAATTATTTTTACAGTAAATTACTTTTTTTTTGTTTACAGTCAAATTTTTATTTTTTTTTACGATTTTGTCTTATGAGGTGAGTAAAATATACATAATTAAAAAAAAAAAAGAATTTTACAGTGAAATGTAAAAAAAAAAACAAAAAAAAAAACAGAAAACTAAAACTAAAAAAATTTCAACAAAATATTTTTTTTACCGTAAAATATACTTTTTTACAGTAAACATTATCTATTTTACGATTTTATTTTATGATGAGAATAAAAATTCGAATATATTAAAGAAATATATTTAACATTGGTACAAAATTATATACTTTCGTGTACACAAAAAAAAAACAATCCGGCAAAAAAAATCCGACACACCGGAGGGAAAACTAAAAAAATGTTTACAGAAAAATATAAATAAAAGAAATTGTTTTACAGTAAAACATATTTTTTTACTGCAAAACATTACTTTTTAACGATTTGTCCCAGTAAAATATAAATAAAAACAAAATTTTCTACAGTCAAATAAAAATAAAATTTGTTTATTACAGTAACATACTTTACAGTAAATTTTTTTTTGTTTTTGTTACAATAAAACTTTCTTTTTTTACGGTTTTGTTGTAAAAAAAAGTTTTTTAGAGTAAAATATAAATCAAAACAAAATTTTCTACAGTAAAAGAAAAATAAAAAAAAATGTACGGTTTTGTTGTAAAAACAAGTTTTTTAGAGTAAAATATAAATAAAACAAAATTTTCTACAGTAAAAGAAAAATATAATAAAAAAAATTGTTTAGTCAATTTTTTTTTACAGTCAATTTTTTCACACTAAACACAACATTTTGTTACAGTAAAATAGAAATAAAAACAAAATTTTCTACAGTCAAATAAAAACAAATTTTTTCGTAAAATATATACTTTTTTTTACAGTGAAACATTGTTTTTTTACAATTTTGCCAAAATTGCAATAAGTTTAACAAATTATATTTAACGTTTGTACAAAATTGTATACTTTCATGTACACAAAAAAAAAATCCCGCAAAAAAAAATCCGACATACCGGAGAGAAAACTAAAAAAAAGGTTTACAGCAATATATACAATAAATAAAAAGTTTTTTTACAGTAAAATATTGTTTTTTGTATACAGTAAATTATTTATTTTTCTTTATGATGTGATTAAAATATGAGTAATTTTTTTTTTCAATAAAATATAAATAAAAAAATTTGTGTGACAGTAAAATATATTTCTTTTCCCAGTAAAATTTTTTTTTTCAGTATAATTTTTTTTTATGATTTTGTCTTATGACGTCAGGTTATAGGTATTAAAAAAAAATAAAATGCCTTGGTTGTAAATAGTAGATAAAATTTAAAGAGAAATAGTAAATAAAATTTAAATTGCTGGTCGACTTGTACTCCTTTTCATAACTTTTCAATCAATTTTTGTAATCCAAGGCGTCTGTTGTTGTTGTTGTTGTTGTAGCAGCATAGACATCCCCCGTGCATATACGAGGAATGCTGCTGAAGTCACAGTCCTTGGCCGGATATAAATCCGGGTCGTTCCGGTTACGCGGAACCGACTGTCGCGGTAACGCCAAGGCGTCTATTATCTTGTAACAGTACGATTTTTCAAATAATTTCTATGAATTTTGTTTTTTTTTTGCTTCAATGACGCTGATATCGAGAGATTGTGGATGTGCTTCAAGGGCTTTTGAGCAGTTAACCCCTAAGAATTAACCCTCAGTTCGACACCTTTTCTAAAACCTTCGATAGAGCACCGGGGTCTGGCCTTCCTTTCGTCCTGTTCGAGGATCCTTTTCAAAAAGTTATATCCCTAAATCGATGGAAAATTAAATTTTAGTATGCCACCTGGAAGCTCAAGTCGTTAGCTGTGATAGAAATATTTTAAATTCACGTCCAAAGTTGAAAAAGCGAATCTGGCCATACCCGGTGCCCAACGGAGGGTTAAATTTTAGCTTGAGTTATTCGTTTCACAAATGGTTGGACGCAAGGAAATCATTCGTCCTGGTTTTTGTGGTTTTTATTCGATTTCAATAACTTTTGTCGTCACGATCGTTTTTTAATAAACGCAATTTTGGAATGAAAAAAATTTTTCTTTGACATCAATTTCGAAATTGAAAATTATATTTTCGAAATTAGAAATTACATTTTCGAAATTGAAAATTACATTTTCGAAATTGAAAATTACATTTTCGAAATGGAAAATTACATTTTCCAATTTTTAAAAATTGCATTTTCGAATTATTGAAAATTACATTTCCGAAATTGAAAATTACATTTTCGAAATTGAAAATTACATTTGATATATTGAAAATTACATTTTCGAAATTGAAAATTACAATTTCGAAATTGAAAATTACATTTTCGAAATTAAAAATTAAATTTTCGAAATTGAAAATTGCATTTTGGAAATTTACTTTGAAAAAAAAAAGTTTAAGGACGTAAGTTTCCATAAGGCTAGATTTATTGGAAAAAGTAGTCAACATGATGGTAACTCATAGCTACGGCGGACATATGCCGGATATCATATTCAAGAAATAAGTGTCATGGAATTATCTACCAGATTATAATAAAAAATACAAATTCATTCCAACAAAATGTCTGTTTTTTTATCATTTTAAGTTCTCAAGTTCTTAAAAGAACACCCGCTATAATAATTGGTCCTCTTGGGTGTTTGACCGGTCTCCTCCTCCTATCTAAGCCGTGCGTCTTGATGCTTTTCCACAAATGGAGGGACCCACAGTCCGCTGCCGCCCTCAAAGACAGATACTTTTTTTTGAGCAATTTTTTCATGGCAGAAATACACTCGGAGGTTTTCCATTGTCTGCTGAGCGGTGACCGCTACGAGAAAAAGTTTTTATTTATCATCTTGCGTTTCATGCGCATTGTTTTAATTCCGTTATACTGTTATAAATAACGGTTATAACAACAAAGTTATATTTTTTTCTTGTAATTGGCAGTGGAAAAGAAAAAAAAATATATTTTTGTATAAATTGCCACATATATGGGTATATTTCCAAATAAGCGCATGGGTATATTTCCAAATAAGCGCGATCAATTTCAGGCGTAACAGTAAATGCTCTAAAAACATTCCTCTCCCACTTATCTACGTGAGCGCTTTGACAATCGCCTTATCATTGCCGTGAATTTTGAATAAAATCGCTCAACTGACGACGACTAGCGTTTCATTTTTGTTTTAATCTCTTACTGTGCGGGTGATAATAAATTAGTTATAAATTCACAAGTTCTGCGGACGCCCGTTGTGCATGACAAGTAGCTGATAAAAAGAAGTAGCGTAAATGAATTAATTTTTTTATATTTATTGTGAACTAAAAAAAAGAGCATTGATAAAAAATGCAATTTTAAAGTGAAAGCTATAAAATAAAATCTAATCGACTATGCGATTATCAGCAGTGCGAAATTTGAGTTTTTGCCGAAATATTTTATCGATTTTTAGTTTTCTCTCACGCTTTTCCATGCCTTATAAAACAGTTCATACAGGACAGACAGTTTCGAGCCCCAAACAAAAATATGCCAAACGTCGGTGCTCATAAGAGACAGTAGAACGGCAACAAAATTTTGCTCAGCTTTAATTTTATTTTTTTTTTTTAACAGTTTTTCTAAGCTTAAAATTTTTAGTCAGAAACGTAAAAAAAAGCTGAAAAACTATTACGGACGAAAGAAGAAGCGTAAATCATGCCAATATTGCGCTTTGCAATAAAATAATTATGAACCAAGTACCAGTTTGCCCGACATTGCTTTTTCAGCTGAAATTTAATATAAGAATATGGAAAATTAAAAACAAAATCCGGTTTAATATCAGGTCAGTCCATAAGTTCGTGCGTATTTTACCCATAATTTCACTTTTGTACGATTTTTGCATACAAAAAATTATTCGCGGAATATAACGGAACTATTTATATTTTCTTTGATATATTGTGCATTCAACCAGTGATTTTAATCGCGGATCGAAGCACGTGTTGTTGAAAAATAAAATGGAATCTTCGAACGCGTATAAGAGGCATATTTTGTATTTTTGTATAAAAGTGGTAAAAATGCAACAACTGCTGCTGCAGAAATAAACACTGTTCACGGAGAGGATGCCGTGAGTGTAAGGACTGCGCAAAAGTGGTTTCCAAAATTCCAAAGGATGGAGGATGCCCCGCGCGCTGGACGTCCTGAAGTCTTTAACTCCGACGCCTTGCTTGAACTCGTGGAAGCTGAGCCAAATTTGACAGCTCAGAGGTTAAATTCATCGCATGGAACAGTTCACAGGTACCTGGTGCAGTTGGAAAAGGTTTCAAAACTGAGAAAAAGGGTTCCGCATAGACTTTCCGTCGCCAATCTTCAGCAGAGAGTGAATGTGTGTTCTCAGCTGCTGCAACGGGTTGAAAATGAAAGTTTTTTGAACCGTATCGTTACTGGTGATGAAAAATGAGTCCTTTACAGTAATCCTTTTCGCAAACGCGAATGGTTAGATAAAGATGAAACACCAGAACCGACCCCTAGAGACGGCCTTCACCTCAAGAAGATTCTCCTGTCTATTTGGTGGGATATGGCCGGTATTGTTTATTATGAACTTCTGGAACCAAACCAGACGACAACTGCTGATTATTATTCCCATCAGCTATCAAACCTGAATGAGGCACTTAACAAAAATCTACCGTCTTTAGTGAATAGACGCAAAGTTTTGTTTCACCACGACAACGCAAGACCTCATAACGCAAGGCAAACATTATTAATTTTCAAACCACCTTTAAAAAACGCACGAACTTATGGACTGACCTGATATTAACCTGTCCAGAAATCTAAAGCAAAAAAAAGAAAAAAATGCTGATCCCTTGCGTTTCTAGCTCCGACAGGTTACCCTGTATCACTTGCAACTGACATTCAAAATGGATAAAATTTTGATCTGATATGAATATACAAATACTCCCGTGATATCACAAAGGAAAAACGAATAAACAAATCTGATAATCGTCATTTAATTTGCACCCATTGGCAACATTTATCTCCAATAACAACATTTATCTCCAACGTAAACAATAGACACACACACATATGTACTGTTAGAGTGTATGCAGCATGAGCTAATAAAATTTTGTTCAGCGTAGAAGAGAGAGAGAGAGGAGAGAGAGCTTGTATGGTACTCTGGCGCTCAATCAGTGGCTACAGTAGCTCACTAAACGCATCATAAAAACTATTATAGTTTAAGATAAATGCATTTATTTTTAATTCAAAATGTGGAGAGGCAACAAATTTGCTAAGGTCACAAGTTTTTGTTTGCATTATTTAAATGAAGATGTGTACAGTCAGCAAAAAAATAAAGTGTACACCACATATTGCTAAGTTTTCACTATTTATTCATTTATTTTGTAATTTCAGTTATTTTTTTCATAAAAAATATAGTTGTTGTACTACCATTTAGAGCAATGCTTAAAACTTTGTATAAAAATTGTAAGAATTCGGCAAATTTTCATCAAATTTTCAAACTTTCAACTCAGAATTTCAGAAAAATTTCAGGCATGCGGTTTTATAGATCACTGAACTTTGTTGTTTTTGTTTGAAGTACATAAAAAACCATTTGAGATTCTTTTTTCGGAAAAGAAAACACCCAAAACCAACAGCAGAAAAACTTGTCAAAAATCAAATCGTTTGTAGTCAGCAAACCATTGTTTTATTGTTGTCCTGATGGAACAACAACCGCTTGAACGGTATTTTTCCCCATCAATAAGCAGTGTAAAATTAAAACACGAAATTCGAAAGTATCCTCAATCTTAGCACAATAACTAGCACGAACTAATGAATAGAACATCAACAGCTGTCCTTACCTTACCAGATACCTTACCTAAACGGCCATATTTTCTCTGATTTTCATTAAAATTATTTAAAATGAAGAAGTCAATATATTGTTTTCAAAATTGGCATACAGTTTATTTATACATTAAAATAATATACATTTTTTTTTTTTTTTTAATCATTTAAAATGGCGGATGTACACTCAATTCTTCCAGGAAGGTCGCAGCGGGGCTTCTCAATCGACGGGCATTGTAGCATCGGCGTCAGTGACCTGAATACAAAAAACCAACAATTTTTTTGTTTTTAATGTCATAATTTCTATATGAATTAAACAAAAATGAAAAAAAATCGCAGAATAAAATGCTTAAACAAAATGTATTTTGAGGCGAATTTTCCTACTATTTTTGCTTCGAAAAAATAATTTTTTTGAAAAATTTTCGAAAACTTGAACCACATAGAAAGTAATATCATAAAAAATATGTGTGCAAAGTTTCAGGGAGATCGGTTAATAACTTTCGAGTTATCGTGTACGCCAATTCGAAAAATATAGTTTTGAGAAAAAGGCGTCTAAAGTCGGCAACGTAACTATACCTCTCCCAACGCTCGAACGCAAAGAATAGAGTCGTCACGGTTGACGATCTATAATATAAGAAATACTTAAATTTACGTTCTAAAAATTGTTTGACATATTCTTAAAGGATTATTTTAACATTTTATGAAAAAAATAAATTTTTTTTCGAAATTTTACAGGTATCTGTCCCCTTAAGATTACAACTAACTGAAAAAGAGGTGAATGCAATAAAACTAGTGCCATCTATGTGCTAGGCCCGGGACTTTGTCAGCCCATATGTTACAAATAATTTTTTTTGTTTTTGGGATCATTGTATTTATTATTACTACTATTGTTTCAAAACAAAAAAAAAAAGAAAGAAAGTGTGAATATTCATGAACACTTTTGTTAGTCACTATACATATTAAGTTGTCCATGTTAATTCCGGCATGCATGCGCATGTTTAGCACCTGCTAGTAGATAAAACTAGATTAGTACGTTTATTTGTTTTATAATGCAACCTGAATTCAAAAGAGTTGAAAAGTTGCCAAATGGTTTATGAGCCTCGAGATAATTTTTGCTTTTATATGCATGCGTGACATGTTAATAAATATGTTTGTCATACTGTGTGCAGATATTTAAGCAAAAGATATTTATAATTAAGAAAAAATAATCAAATTAACGGAAAAGTAAAAAGAAAAGAAATAAATGGGAAAGGCTTCCCACAAGAAAGAGGTTGTCTGTAAAGTCGGTTTACTGACGATAGTTTAACGTGATAACGTCATAAGAAAATACTAATTGAATGGTTGCATTTTTCAAAAGAAAATTTTAATTTTATTTGTTTGATAGATATTTTGTATGGATATAGAGAATGAGTCAACATTAACATAACATAATATACTTTAACATAACATAACATAACATAACATAATATAACATAACATAACATAACATAACATAACATACATAACATAACATAACATAACATAGCATAACATAACATAACATAACATAACATAACATAACATAACATAACATAACATAACATAACATAACATAACATAACATAACATAACATAACATAACATAACATATCATAACATATCATAACATAACATAACATGCTGTTCAAGCAAGGTAACGACGCATGAGCAATATAACGACGCATTTTTTGGTGCGTGCAGCTGGCTACATAGAATTATAAGACGTTATCACGTCAAAAAATAATAATACCATTAAAACAACAGGTATTATTAACAAACTTGGTTTTATTTTAAATTCTTCAAGTAAATCAAATTAATAATAATCAATAAGAAGGCATATGCAAATACAAATAAGTGAATTTATATATGTACATATGCGCATATACATACACATATACGCTCACTTAAGTAGGAGAGAGCAAGATGTCGAACGTTGCCGTTCGTTTGCTTTGTCGTTCGTTCCGCGCTTTCGCTTGCAGTTCATTCAAGGTAACGGCAATGAGCAAGGTAACGACATATGAGCAAGGTAACGGCAATGAGCAAGGTAACGACATATGAGCAAGGTAACGGCAATGAGCAAGGTAACACTAATGAGCAAGGTAACGACACATTTTTTCGTGCGTGCAGCCTGTTAAATCGAATTATAAGACGTTATCACGTCAAAATGTTTTTATTTGAATATAATTTAGTATTTGACTAGAGTCGATGGCCTAAGCTGCTTGTACCCTATTTTTAGACATTAAGCATTGTATTTTATACTATGTTTTAATAAATAATAATAATATTTGACTCTAAATTCTCTTTTCGAAAACTTTTAAATTACACCACTGCAAAGTTCATATTCTGCACTGGCTTTTATTCGACGTTTTAGTTCGGACTTTGTTGATTCATATATCTACTCTAAAGCAGTTATACGAGTATACCTTTCTGGTGCATTCGAAGCTAGAGGCTCCTTATTTGGAGACCATCTTATGCTTGTCATATTAGTAACTTGAACGTGTCCAGAAATTCTTTATGCGTTATGCTTTGGGCTCTTTGCATTTCACTGATCCAATTCCATTATATAAAAGTCGTCGCTTGCTCATTCATCTAAACAAACACTGGATATTAGAAAGACTATTCTTTGCCTCAATTTCGTTTTCGATTTGATAAGTGGGGCTCTTGACTCCCCATCGCTACTCGAGAAAATTAATTTTAATAAAGGTCAACATAAAGATTTAAAACACTCAACATCGTTTTTTTTCCATTAAAAAAAAAATTATTCGAAAAAATAATTGGATAATTAATTAATAAATAATTATACCTGCTGACTCAAGACTTCAATGAAAATTGTTGCTTCGGCCGATTTGGTTGTACGCTTCGATTTTGTATTTCCCATTTTTATTCTTTCCTAGATTTGTGGCTGAGCTTCGCCTTCAGTTTGTGCTGTGTGTGTCTTGATATTGTTCCATTGTTTTAGCGTTTTTGCATTTATATTTTCTAGTAATAGTTTGAGATATTTATAACTAAACACAGCCTTTCGTATTTGCTTATGTGCGTCGTTTCAAAAAACGCAGAACCTATAGAAATGAAACCGGAGGAGCTTTCCATAAACATCCAAAGATACAAAGTGCGAAATATAAAAGCTGAAAGTCAAAATAAGGCTGGCGGAATCTGAAAATGCAGTCGAAAACTTACAACAATTTCCCAAAATAATTTTTTTTTTAATTTTTTTATTTATTTGTGTTTTTTTTTTTAATAATCTACAGTACAAATTACTTTACAAACTAGACAAAAATGCATAGAAAATCAAGCAACATTTGGCAACTAAAATATAAGCAACCAATAAAAATACAATTAGTAATATAAGATTTTAATATTAATAAGTTTTCCATAAATCTTCTAAAAAATGTACACAAAAATACCAGATAAAAGGCTGTAATTTTGAAATTAACTTAAAATGGAGTTTTACAAAAATATAATTTCCAAAAATATGGCAGAGTAAGAAAGACTGAAAGGGCTTTCATTTTTTAATATGAACGTTAATATTTATTAAATACATGTTTTAGTAAAAAAAATTAGTAAATTCTCTTATGCTGAATTTGAGGCTGAAATTGATAATGGAATCATCCCTTTTTTTTGCTTTTTTTTTGTTTTTTGAAATATAGGAATGAAATAAAATATATCTTTTAAATAAAGATTTTAGTAAAAAAAAAAATAGTAAATTCTATTATGGAGAATTTTCAGGCTGAAATTGATAATTGATTTTTTTTTATTTGAAATTTAATAATGAAATAGATAAAATATATCTTTTAAGGCACCTTTCTGGTCTAGAGACGTGAAAATTGAAAGCATTGAAAATTGAAGAAAAACAATCGGTGTCAATTGAAAATCGTTTTTATTCATTAGATCAATTCTTTATTTACAAAAAAAAAAAATATTTTTTTCAATGACAATAATAAAAAAAAATTGCTTCCCCTGACGTAACAAATGCCACTGGCGCAACTGATCGGGCTGCTTAGGTAGGTCTGAAAAAAAAAACACAAAATCGGTCGATTATTCATCAGGAGATATGTTTTACATATGATTTACAAAAACAAAAAAAATTTTCTAGATATTTTATCTGTTTATTTAAAAAACAAAAAAAAAGGGAATTTTTCACGTTCTCGCTCTTAAAAAAACTAGAAAAATTGATTATATTATAAAATTATAATTCTGCTATCCGCGACTCAATAACATATTAAAAATTCAAATCAATCGGTTCAGTACTTTTTGAGAAATTACCAACGCCAACTCGGAAAAAATGGTTTCAAGAAAACCACGGTTAACACGCTTATACCTGGGCGTCGTACTCCAAACCGGACTCTTTTTAAAGGACTGTAACGTCTAAACTACAACGTCTAAACAACAACTACAATTTCAATATAAAAATTTAACATGAAAAAAAAATCGATTTTTTCGAAATTCTAGACCAGAAAGGTACCTTAAATAAAGATTTTAGTAAAACAAAAAATTAGTAAATTCTCTTATGCTGAATTTTGAGGCTAAAATTGGCAATTGAATCATTATTTTTTTCCTTTTTTTTTTTTTTGAAATATAGAAATGAAAAAAAAAAAATATATCTTTTAAATAAAGATTTTAGCCATTAAAAAGTATTATTGCTGAATTTTCAGGCTGAAATATATATAATATAATATAATAATTGAATCATCCACTGAGCACAGCTGCTATAAATTTCAAATTGTATTTTTTTCTATTTTAAATTTTTTTATGTAATTTTGACAATTTAAATATTTTTTTATTTCACAATATTTTGTATTTTTTGTTTCAAAATAATTCTATTTATTTTAATTACTGCAAAATATTTACTTTGCACGCATTCGTTGTCAGCCCTCGCTGGAAGAAGCGCGATTTGCCGACGGCAAAACATCTGGTGCGCCTGCATACATACACACATATGTACATGCATAAGTGTGTAGCTTGGCTAGAGGCCTGTAATTGAAACTGGCCGGCAAATATGAGTGCAAGTATGGCGCGCACAAAACAATGCCAACCGCTTTCAGCTGGCGTGCGCCTTTCATTTTTTCCACCATTTTTGGATATACATATTATATATAATATAAACATTCACTTGCATACATATATATTCGCATTCGCTGTAATGTAGTTTAATGTCTCGTAGGTACACTAACGCGCAAAAAAAGCCGCACTTCAGGTTAGACGAATATTCATCGCCATACTTCTGTTGAAAATATTGAGTTCATTATTTTTTAAATAAAAAAATAGTATATATTTAAACCATACCAGAATATTTAAATTGGCGTTAATGAAGTGGGTTCGTCGCAACCGAAGTAAAATTTAAATGGGGTTTTGTGACGAATCTTTTTAACACAAAAAAATATAAAAAATTTGAGATATTAAAATAAAATTAGCTAGCATGTTTCTTTGAGACAGAAAATTAAAATTTTTTTGCTTCTTAATATTTACAGGATTAAATAAAACTAACTTCATTAAAAAAAAAATATAATTTCATATCTATAACGGACTTAACTTATAACAGAACTTAGGACTAAGTATATTTATTTAATATCTCATATTTTAGCCTGAAGCAATGTCTCTTGGAAGGATAGGAAAATTACAATTTTGCATAGCAAAAGCAATAAGAAGAGCGTATTCGAACGCTGGAATTCCGGAATTAACGCAGGTAAGTAGAAAAACTTGAAAAATTTCTCGAAAAAAGTTGTTACCAATAAAAGCATTCAAATCTAAAAGCCAAAACTCGAAAAATCAAATTCAAATTACGGAGATGTCTTAAAAATTCTTCTTTTTTTTTAATCATGAAAATCGTACCAGCTGGGTGTACCATATTTCTTAGGCATCTCTTTGTTCGCTCCATTCGATTTCTTCTTTGATTACTAGCGGTTTTCTTAAGGGGTTATATACCTTGTGGTCCGGTGAAATTAGCGAAAGTTGGGTTTTTTTTTTAAAATATGTAGCAATAATTTTATTGTATAAAAGTTTTTATTATTGGATATTACAATGTTTAAAGAAAAAAAAGGCTTTGTTTGTGTAAAAATATTTAAAAATGGCGGAGTTATGGCGTTTCCCCCCAAGACCCTTTTTTTGGAAGAGGCTTGCGGTGGACGCGATTCAAGTCCACCAAGTCAACTGAAATCAAAAAATCGAAAAAATTTCATTAGTATAGGGTTATATCTTCTTAGTGAACGATCAATATATTAAATATTTTGATTTTTGTGAAAATAGGAACATGTTTTTAAAAAACTCCACTTCTACAGTCCTAAAATTGGCATTAAAAAATTCATATCTGCAAAATAAAAATTTATACATAAAAAGTTGATCGTTCACTAAGAGGCGACATCAATTACGAACAATTTAAAAAAAAAAATTATAAAAATCGGTTGAATACTTTTTTTGCAATCGCGTCCACCGCAAAAGCATTTTTGGAAAAACACGTTTTTGAGATAATCGCGTTTAAAGTTTCAAGCGCCGCATGAGGCCGTACGCTCAGGACGTGACGACGCACAATTTAAAACGCTGTAACTTTCGATCTATTGCTCAGATCTCTATGAAATTTTTGGAAAATGCTCTCAAGGGATTGTACTTTACGATAAAGAAATAAAATTTATTTTGATTTTTTTGAAAAACACAAGGTATATAACCCCTTAAGAGGTTAGGCAACTGTAGAAATTTCAAAAAATTACGCTAGATACCTATGAAATGAGACTTTTTTTCAATTTCAAACGTTTATTAACAAAAAATGATTACAAATTTAATATTCAAAATAATAGCCATCGACCGCTAGCGACACATTTTTCCTATCTCTCAGACAATTTGTGAATGCCGCGCCAAAAAAATTTACCGTCTTTGGCCGCAAACCAATCATCGAGCCATTTTTTGGCTTCTTCGTGAGAATTGAAGCGCTGCTCGGAAAGTGCGTGGCCCATCGATGCAAACAAATGATAATCGGAAGGCGCCAAGTCTGGTGAGTAAGCCGCATGCACCAGCGGTTCCCAATCGTACGTCTTCACCAATTCCCGAGTCGCTCTTGTTCGATATGGCGGTGCATTGTCATTAAGAAAAAATACTTTGTGACGCCGATCGGCATATTCTGGGCGTTTTCGGTGTATAGCGTTGTTCAAATCGGCCAATTGTCATTGGTAGCGTGCACCGTCAACTGTTTCACCTGGTTTTAATAGCTCGTACCAAATCATATCACGCTGATCCCAGAAAACACACAGCATTGCCTTGCGGCCGAAACGATTTGGTTTGGCCGTTGTTTTTGGCTTGTGGCCGGGCGGACCATACGATCGTTTACGCTTGGGATTGGAAAAATACACCCATTTTTCATCACCCGCAACGATTCGATGCAAAAAAGACTTCCCTTTGAGCCGGGAGAGCAGCATTTCACAAGTTCTCTTGCTGCCTTTCAGTCAGTTCATGCGGCACCCATCTTCCGACCTTCAAAATCATGCCCATGTCTTTCAAACGTTTGGAAATGGTTTTTTGGGTCACTCCCAACTGCTCTGCCATCATTTCTTGCATTTGACCATCATCTTCATCCAACAATGCTTTCAATTCGGCGTCCTCAAACTTTTTCGGTAGCCGGCCAAGGTCCTCGTTCTCCACGCTAAAATCACCACTTCGGAATTTTTCAAACCACCTGAAGCACTGTGCTCTACTTAGAGCATGCCCACCATAAGGTTCTATAAGCATTTGATGAGCTTGAGAAGCGTTTTTCTTCAATTGATAACAGAAAATCAAGGATGTCCGCAAATCGTAGTTTGAAGGCACGAAATTCGACATTGTTAAGAGCGACAAAAATGGATTGTTGTATGAAACGTAACAAACACTGAACTGAATATTGTTGACAGATGAGAGACGAAAAAAACAAGACATTTGGAAAGGTTTAAAAATACTCCTAGCGACATCTATGGACTAATAGCTGAAAGTCTCATTTCATAGGTATGCTCACATAATTCAGTCGCAGTATTACATCTAGTTGTGGTATTTATCGCAAATAAAAGCAAAATGTACAACATTTTGTTAATTAATATACTTATTCGCGTACTAAGAAAAAAAAAATTACAATAATTTCACCACAATAGCATGAGCCGCCTGTCGATTTATCTTTCGTGCAAAACTCTTTTACTAAGTAATCTCTGTATCTAAAGCTATATTTAATAAAACGCAAAAGTTTATCCCAATGATCATTTTCTACAGTTGTGAATCATTTAAGGTAAATTTTCCGAAAAAGATTTTACTATATTCTCTTAATATTGGGCAGCGCACCAAGAAATGTGCTATGTTTTCGAGCTCGCCTAAACATACACATTGAGTAAGGGTTATTTTCTGTGTCCAATTTTGTTGGTATTTACAATTACCATGTTACCTCTAGCTCTCATTATCCATATGCTTGATTCTAAGTCATATTTTTGACGTGATAACGTCTTATAATTCGATTTAACAGGCTGCACGCACGAAAAAATGTGTCGTTACCTTGCTCATTGCCGTTACCTTGCTCATATGTCGTTACCTTGCTCATTGCCGTTACCTTGAATGAACTGCAAGCGAAAGCGCGGAACGAACGACAAAGCAAACAAAGCAAACGAACGGCAACGTTCGACATCTTGCTCTCCCCTACTTAAGTGAGCGTATATATGTATGTATATGCGCATATGTACATATGTACATATATAAATTCACGTATTTGTATTTGCATATGCCTTCTTATTGATTATTATTAATTTGATTTACTTGAAGAATTTAAAATAAAACCAAGTTTGTTAATAATACCTGTTGTTTTAATGTTATTATTATTAATTTTTTTATTATATATGAAGGAAAAAATGTATGGTAATATTTACCATATACCTTATAAGATATGTTGTCTATACTAATATTATAAAGAGGAAAACTTTGTTTGTTTGTAATGAATAGGCTCAAAAACTACTGGACCGATTTTCAAAATTCTTTCACCATTCGAAAGCTACATCATCCACGAGTAACATGGATTATATTTTATTTTGGAAATAGGGCTCGAGATATAGGTCAAAACGTGGACCCGGGTAACCTTCGGATGTGTATGTACAATATGGGTATCAAATGGAAGCTGTTGGTGAATGCTTTAGTCCCGAGTATTTTTCATGCCGCTCCGTGACTAGGGTCTCGAGATTGAGACCAAAACGTGGACCCTAGAATGTGTTTGTACAATATGGATATCAAATTGAAGCTGTTGGTGAATGCTTTAGTACAGAGTATTTTTCATGCCGCTCCGTGACTGGGGTCTCGAGATATAGGTCAAAACGTGGACCCGGGTAACCTTTGGTTGTGTATGTACAATATGGGTATCAAATGAAAGCTGTTGATAAGTGCTTTAATACGGGGTAATTTTCATACCTATTGATGACTAGGGTCTGGAAATATATGCCTTCTTATTGATTATTATTCATTTGATTTACTTGAAGAATTTAAAATAAAACCAAGTTTGTTAATAATACCTGTTGTTTTAATGTGATTATTATTTTTTGACGTGATAACGTCTTATAATTCTATGCAGCCGGCTGCACGCACCAAAAAATGCGTCGTTATCTTGCTCATGCGTCGTTACCTTGCTTGAACAGCATGTTATGTTATGTTATGTTATGTTATGTTATGTTATGTTATGTTATGTTATATTATGTTATGTTATGTTATGTTATGTTATGTTATGTTATGTTATGTTATATTATGTTATGTTA
Organism: Anastrepha obliqua; assembly: GCF_027943255.1. Classification (NCBI taxonomy): domain Eukaryota; kingdom Metazoa; phylum Arthropoda; class Insecta; order Diptera; family Tephritidae; genus Anastrepha; species Anastrepha obliqua. Next base: position 22,150,618 of record NC_072893.1, on the reverse strand, counting down.
TGTTATTCTCTATATCCATACAAAATATCTATCATAAAAATATCATAAAATATAAAATTAAAATTTTCTTTTGAAAAATGCAACCATTCAATCAGTATTTTCTTATAACGTTATCACGTTAAACTATCGTCAGTAAACCGACTTTACAGACAACCTCTTTTTTAAAATAAACCAGACCTTTTGACCAATCTAATTCCTTATATAAAGAGTGGTTAAATTTCAAGGGCCGATGTTGAATGTGAACCACACCTAAACGTCAAGTTTTTTTCTGCATTTCATTTGACATTTTTCAATTTCCGACTAACTCAATTTGAACCATGGAAAGATACACAATCGAGCAACGCGTTAAAGTTATTCAGGTGTATTATGAAAACGGGCGTTCAAATCAAAATGCATATCGCGCACTTCGTGATTTTTTCGGTCAATTTAATCGTCCAAATGTGTGTACAATCGAAAAAATTGTGCAAAAGTTTGAGCAAACCGGGTATGTAGGAGATGTGAAAACACCAGTGCATGCTCGTACAGCTCGTACTGCAGAAAATATTGCTGCTGTTCGCGATAGTTGGGTTGAAGAGCCGTCCACCTCAACTCGTCGTCGTGCCCAACAATTGCACCTCTCACGCTCGTCGTTGATGAACGTAATGCATAACGACTTGCATTTACACGCTTACAAGGTGCAATTGGCTCAAGAACTAAAGCCTCTTGACCATTTCAAGCGTCGTCAATGGTCAGAATGGTGGCAGGAAATGGCAACAGTGAATGACCAATTTTCGAAGAAAATCAACTTCAGCGATGAGGCACATTTTCACCTCAGTGGATTCGTCAATAAGCAGAATTGCCGCATTTGGGCGAATGATAATCCAAGAGTGATTGCCGAAAAACCAATGCACCCACAAAGAGTGACTGTTTGGTGCGGTTTATGGGCCGGCGGCATCATTGGGCCGTATTTTTTCCAAAATGAGGCCGGTCAGGCAGTTACTGTGAATAGTGTTCGCTATCGTGAGATAATAACGAACTTTTTATGGCCCGAATTGGAAGATATGGATGTGGACGATATGTGGTTTCAACAGGACGGTGCCACTTGTCACACAGCTAACGAAACAATGGCTCTTTTGCGCGAAAAATTTGATGGCCGAATAATCTCACGTCGCGGCGATGCCAATTGGCCGCCAAGATCATGTGATTTGACACCGTTGGACTTCTTTCTTTGGGGTTATTTGAAAGAAAAGGTGTACGTCGATTAGCCAGCAACAGTTCAAGAGCTAAAGGATGAGATAATTCGGCACATTAACGGCATAGAACCTCAATTATGCCTCAGCGTTATCGAAAATTTGGACCATCGGATGGAGGTGTACCGCCGAGGCCGCAGCGGTCATTTGGCCAATATTTTGTTCCACACGTAATTGAGTCATACCAATATTATCATAACAAAGAGAAATGACAATAATTTTCTAAAAAAATTGTATTTTATTCAAAATCAACACCGGCCCTTGAAACTTAGCCACCCTTTATTATTTTATGTAATTCTTAATGCGCGCCTTCGCGAGTTTTAGCAAGTCGTTCAGTTTTTTGTCAACAATATCCTTCAAGGATGAAAAATATGCTGATTCTAGGCACATTTGGCCAGTCCTACATAGAGCAGGACAGTGACAAAGTAGGTGTTTCAAAGTACCCCTAGCATTCGGAGACCCCAGTGTCCCGTCCCGTCAGTACTCCAACCAATATTTACTAGGTTTTTCTGAAGAGTGATAAAATCAAGTTTATAGTTTTCGTCGTCCAAGTCCTTTGCAGGTTGCGTGTTGCCATATCGACTGCGTTTCCAACGCTAGTTCCTAATTTAGTTCCGTTTTCAGAAAGGAGAGTGTTGGGTATATTTCTGACGAGTACAATCTTGGCAAGCAAATACCTGCCTTAGCGACATCATCGGCTCTCCCATTTCCTGCTATTCCTTTGTGTTCTGGTATTCAGTGAATAGTGACCTGCAGAGTTCTTCTACTTTGGATCTGCATTGTTGAACACATTCCGAGTTAGTCCAAGGAGCCATAATTGCTTTGGCTATCAACGAAAATGTTTGTCCGAGTATTAAAAGGGGCTAAGTCCACAGCCAGTTCAGCTACTTTTATTATGGCATAGATTTCAGCTTGAAATATACTACAGTAATTAGGGAGTCAGAAAGACTTTCAGAGAAAAGATTTTTGATAAGGCACCTTAATGTATGTACATATGTATATGGCCTCAACTAAGAATAAAAATTCGAATACAGTGATTTTATTTATACTTTATTCTTCTCCATTTTTCTTTTCAGGTGCGACACAATGTGAAACGCAGTCCGTTCACTGAACTAGAAGACAAGGACATTGCCGTCTTTGAATCCATCGTAGGCAACCGTAACGCCTTGCGCGAAGACTTGCAAGCCTATAATGTGGACTTTTGGAACACCGTACGGGGTAGGCCAAATGTGATCGTGTGAAAGGCCATTATTTTATTTTAAAATTCGCACTTTTTCAACCATAGGCAACAGCAAATTGGTGTTAAAGCCCGCCTCCACACAGGAAGTAGCTGCCATTTTAAAGTATTGCAATGAGCGCAAATTGGCGGTTTGCCCGCAAGGTGGCAATACTGGTGTGGTAGGCAGTTCAGTGCCGGTTTTCGACGAAGTTGTGCTATCTCTGGCACGCATGAACAAAATCATACACATCGATGACATCACCGGCATAACTGCCTGTGAGGCTGGTTGTATTTTGGAGAATTTGGATAATAAGGCGTGTGAATTGGATTTAGTAGTGCCACTGGATTTGGGCGCCAAGTCCAGCTGTCACATTGGTGGTAATGTTTCCACCAATGCAGGTGGATTGCGCGTGGTGCGTTATGGCAATCTACATGGCAGTGTGCTGGGTTTGGAAGTGGTGAGTGTGGCATAATCGGCAAACCGGCTAGATTCTAATAACTGATCGATAACTGTACCAAATATAGGTGTTAGCGAATGGTGAAATTTTGGATTTGATGTCAGACTTCAAAAAAGACAATACCGGCTATCATTTGAAACATCTCTTCATTGGCGCCGAGGGTACGCTGGGTGTGGTCACCAAAGTTTCGCTGCTGTGTGCGCCACAACCACAAGCGCAGAATTTGGCATTTTTGGGTAAAAAAAAAACAATTACTATTTTGTACTCTTTATAATCACGAAAGCGTCTTACTTAACGCAACATATTTTTAAGGTTTGCCCAATTTCGATGCTGTGCTCAAGACCTTCCAGAGCGCTAAACGTAATTTGGGCGAAATTCTGTCCGCTTGTGAAATGATTGATGCACCAACCTTGCAGGCTGATTTGGATCACTTTGAGTTGAAGTAGGTCATAAGAGCTTTTGCTTTTTTTGTAATTTTCTTAGCATTTTACCTTCCAATTACAGTCCACCTATATCAGGTTATCCATTTTATATGCTGCTCGAGACTTCTGGCAGCAATGTGACACACGATTTGGAGAAACTAAATAAGTTTGTGGAAATTGGTATGGAAAAGGGCGAAATCATTGATGGCACTATAGCAAAGGGCGCACGTCAAATGCAAGAAATTTGGAAGCTGCGCGAATTGGCGCCAATGGCTTTGGGAAAAGATGGCTATTGCTTTTACTACGATCTTTCGTTACCGCTGCGCGATTTCTATAGCATCGTAGACGTGTTGAGGGAGCAGGTTGGACCGCTAGCAACGCGAGTAACAGGATTTGGGCATTTAGGTAGCGGATTTGCTTATTATATTTTTTATAATATATATATTTTTAAATATTTTTTTTATACTTTTTCATATATTTTTTTATACTTTTTATATATTTTTTTATATATTTTTTATATATTTTTGTATATATTTTTTATATTTTTTTATATATATTTTTGTAGACATTTTTTATATATATTACTTTTTTTATATACTTTTTTATATATTTTTATATATTTTTTATACATTTTTTATATATTTGTTTAGATTTCTTTTTATATTTTTTATTATATTTTTTTATACATTCTTTATATATTTTTTTATACATTTTTATATATTTTTTTATATATTTTTTAATTTATTTTTTTTATATTTTGTTTTTATATATTTTTATATATGTTTTATACATTTTTTATATATTTTTATATTTTTTTATACATTTTTTATATAAATTTTTATATATTTTTTTAAAATATTTTTTATATATTTTGTTATATGGTTGGTTGGTTTAAGGGTGACCCCGCATCGGAGTGCCACATAGACCGTAAGTTGGATCCGTTGTGTTGCCCTAGAGCTCATTATGTTTAATGATTTCCCCACCTAACTGAGATTTTTATTGTAGATTTTGGTCAAAGATATTAATTCGTTTCGAGAATTTGATGAGAGATTCGATTTTCAGGTCCGAGAGTATTGAAAGATTGTCAATTGTTGGAGAGCCTAGAAGAGCGAGTCGATTTCTGGCTGGACCGGGACAACTGCACAGCAAATGTCTGCTCGATACTTCCTCATCTTCGTCCTCGCAATATCTGCACAGGCCGTTTTGAGGAACCCCGAGCCGACGTGCGTGAGTGCCCAAAAGGCAGTGGCGGGTGATAAGAGATATTATATGCCTTAGTTCGTGTTTCGAAAGACTTATAAGGGTTTTTGTCTGTTTCAGATTGTAGATTGTAGATTTTGTTATATATATATATTTTTTTAAATATTTTTTGATATATTTTTATACATTTTTTTTATATATTTTTTAAATATTTTTTTATATATTTTTTGCATATTTTTTTTATATATTTTTGTTTTATATATTTTTTATATATTATGTTTTTTGTATATTTTTTATATATTTTTTTATATATTTTTTAAATATTTTTTCATATATTTTTTACATTTTTTCTTTATATATTTTTTTATACATTTTTTAAATATTTTTTATATATTTTTTTACATATTTGTTTATATATATTTGTTTATGTATTGTTATATATTTTTTTATATATTTTTTAATATATTTTTGTTATATTTTTTTATACATTTTTTAAATAAATTTTTATATATTTTTTTAAATATTTTTTATATATTTTGTTATATAATTTTTATATATATTTTTGGATATCTTTTTTAAATATTTTTATATTTTTTTATAAATATTTTATATATTTTTTAATATATTTTTGATATATTTTTTTTATAAATTTCTTATATAAGGTTGGCCAAAAAGTCTTGCGGTATTTCCCCAAGCTTGTCTTTGCAAGCGCGTAGTTCTAGTTGTATTCGTCGCATCGGTTCACGCTAGAGCTTTTTGGAAAGCTCTTTTCACGTGCTAACACGTCTTTGATTAATTGTTGTTTGCTTTTAGTCGTTTGTGAGTTATAGCGTCGCAAACATGGAGCAAAATAAAGAGAAAATACGGCATATTTTACAGTACTACTACGATAAAGGCAAAAATGCATCTCATGCTGCCAATAAAATTTGTGCAGTTTATGGACCCGATACAGTTTCCATTTCCACCGCACAACGATGGTTTCAACGTTTTCGTTCTGGTGCAGAGGTGATCGAAGATGCGCCACGGTCCGGAAGGCCTGTCGTCGAAAATTGCGATAAAATTGCTGAATTGATCGAAAGAGACCGGCATAGTAGCAGCCGTAGCATCGGCCAAGAGCTGGGCATGAGTCATCAAACCGTTATAAACCATTTGAAGAAGCTTGGATTCAAAAAGAAGCTCTATGTATGGGTGCCACACGACTTGACGCAAAAAAACATTTTTGCCCGTATGGATGCATGCGAATTGCTTCTGAATCTCAACAAAATCGACCCGTTTTTGAAGCGGATGGTGACTGGCGATGAAAAGTGGGTCACTTACGACAACGTGAAGCGCAAACGGTCGTGGTCGATAAGCGGTGAAGCTGCCCAGACGGTGGCCAAGCCTGGATTGACGGCCAGGAAGGTTCTTCTGTGTGTTTGGTGGGATTGGCAGAGAATCATCCACTATGAGCTGCTCCCCTATGGCCAAACGCTCAATTCGGACCTGTAATGCCAACAACTGGACCGCTTGAATGCAGCACTCATGCAGAAGTGGTCATCTTTGATCAACAGAGGCCGAATTGTCTTCCATCAGGACAACGCCAGGCCACACACATCTTTGGTGACGCGCCAGAAGATCCGGGAGCTCGGATGGGAGGTTCTTTGGCATCCACCATAAAGTCCGGATCTCGCAAGTGATTACCACCTATTTCTGTCCATGGCGAACGAGCTTGGTAGTCGGAAGTTGTCCACAAGAGAGTCCTGTGAAAATTGGCTCTCCGAGTTTTTTGACAATAGGGAAGCGAGCTTCTATAAGAGGGGCATTATGAAGTTGGCATCTCGTTGGGAACTCGTCATCGAACAAAATGGCGTATATTTGACTTAAATCGCATTATTATAACCAATTTTATGAACAATTGAAAATTCAATAAAAATACCGCAAGACTTTTTTGACAAACTTATATATATTTTTTTTACCAATTTTTTTATATATATTTTTATATATTTTTTATATATATATATATTTTTTTCAAGTATTTTATTTCATATTTACGCTTTCACATTTTTAATATAATTGTTTTTTTTTTTATTTCAATATTTTTCTTTTCAGGCGACTCCAATTTACATTTGCAGGTTACATGCACCGAATATACAGACGAACTTCATCGCAAAATCGAGCCGTTCATCTATGAATACACGCACAAGCTAAAAGGCAGCGTAAATGCTGAACATGGCATAGGTTTTCTTAAGAAGAACTACTTGAAATACAGTAAATCACCTGAAGCGATTGCAATGATGCGCGATGTGAAGAAGTTGTTGGATCCCAACGGTATATTAAACCCATACAAAGTGTTGAATTGAGAATTGAGTTTGCATTTACTCTTGACCTACCATTATGCATAAAAAATTAAATAAATAGAAGAGCAAACATTATTTCATGTTTTTTTTGTTTTTGTGTTTACTATACCCTTACGTAGATCAGTGCGTGGATTGTCAAAATATGAAATACCAACCACCATTTTGCATTTTTTGTTAGCGACATTCTAATTTGCTTTTGCCTACAGCAAATAAGAACGTTCTACCCATTTCCCACGACAAATTCAATAGCCAACTGAACAAAATGTTTTCTGGGAGTACATACATACATACGTAGCAGCAGAAAGCTATACAGAATGCCGCCCTCCGGTGCCAGCTACGCGTCTTTAAGCTCCTTTCACTTACTACGAAAGGTGTGGCTTTTTAGCTCAACGAAGAGCGCGTATTTTGCAAATACTTGCTCTCTTTAATCAAAAACCACCGCATGAGGTGAGTATGTTCTCCACCTGTTTGGTAATTTTGAGAGCGGAGAGTAAATCAAAAAGGTGGTCAATAGAGAATATATCTAGCGAATAATTGTGTAAAACAGAGAGAGCAATAATGAAATGTTTTGCTTTTTTTTTTTGTTTGAAGTGTTGTTATTTATAGGTTATTTATTCACGAACGCAGCACTAATCCGCAATTTTTTTTATTTAACGATGCTCTTAGTGACAATGCAGAAATAATTTGTGCTTTTTGTTACTGTATTTATTTGTTGCTGCTTGTTTACTTAACACAATGGTGCCACTTTTCAGTTAGCATAAATGTATGTATGTAATTACCACAGCTCACGGTATAAATGACATTTTCCTGAATAAAGTGAGAGTATTTTTTTAATATTTTACAGCTATGTTAAATTTTTTTCTGAATAACACCATAGTAATTTTTTTTATTTCACGACAATCTTAAAAATGTGTTAATTTTTTGTTATTACGTTCAAAATATGTATACTGGCAACACTCTCTAGAAGAGACCAAACAGCTGGCACGGATTTATGGAAAATACCAAGGCGAAACTATGAAAGGTGGTGTCGGTAAATCAGCTGGTTTATTTTTGTGTTTTGCCTTGCTCATTTGTGTGGCTGTCAGCACAGAATGGAACAAGGCGAATTCATTCTTTGCTTTCTACGTTTCCAATACTTTACCGTGACAATCAAACGTCCAAGCGTTGTTGTTGGTCTAGTGTTACCAACTTTAATGAATGCGCCTTGGAAAATACCAATATGCCGCCAGCAGCTGACGTACCAATTAGTGACCTAAGAAGATATAAAGAGAAAAAGGGGCAGCCGTTCCTCTAACAAAACTTAGCTCAATAAACTCACCACACAAAAACCAATAGGAAACTGATTAGAATAAATTTAAAACCAATTATTTATAATGAGGAGAAATTTTCTAGCCGAGTGTTGTTACCGAAATGGGCGTAAAACTGCATCTCCTTGCCTTTATAAGTTTTTTGCAGACGCCCATATAGCCAATTCACTGACTTTTCCATGGTGAAAAGATTTACAGATATTTAGAGGTGTGCGGACCGTTATTCGGCTTCGAGCGAATTCGACCCAATCAGCTGATGGACTGACGTCACTTGGATTGTGTTTCCAAAAAAACTGACATTGTGTTTGTGATATACAAAAAATATCAACAACACTCCGTTGCCCTTTGAACAACGACTGATTGGACGAGTATGTGAAATTATCGAGCAGATTTCGGCTGACAATAAGTTTGTGTTAGTGATACACGAAAGCAAATCAACACAGTCTTCTCTGTGAATATGTGTGAAATGATTATGCTGAGTATCCCAAGTGACGTGTCAGCCAAGATTCCCCCACAATTTTCTTTTTCATCATAGTTAGAGAGCAAACCTTGAAAACCGATCATCCTTGTACTCTTTCGTGTTGTTCTTGGTATACGCAGACGCAGCCTTTATCGGCAGGCTCAATAGAAACTGAAATGCAATAAAAACCCAGTATATAGAGAACACAAAGATAGTGCCAATGCGCAAATTGCTACTTTATTTTTGGCGAATTTGACAACTGAGTGACGTCAGTATAGAAAATGAACAAACATTTTTGTGCAGTATGCATTCTCTCTATCTTAGCTTTCTACTTACATTCACTTATTATTCTTCTTCTTCTCATTTGCTTATTTTCTGTACTGACGTCAACGCCTTGGATGGCTACTATTCTTGGCATGAACCTTCTTCTTCTTAATTGGCGCGATAACCGCTTACGCGATTTTGGCCGAGCTTAATAAAGCGCGCCAGTCGTTTCTTTCTCGTGCTAACCGGCGCCAATTGGACACACCAAGTGAAGCCAAGTCCTTCTCCACCTGATCTTTCCAACGCAGAGGAGGCCTTCCTCTTCCTCTGCTACCACCAGCTGGTACCGCATCGAATACTTTCAAAGCCGGAGCGTTTGTATCCATTCGGACGACATGACCCAGCCAACGTAGCCGCTGGATCTTTATTCGCTGCGCTATGTCTATGTCGTCGTAAACCTCATACAGCTCATCGTTCCATCGTCTGCGATATTCGCCGTTGCCAACGTGCAAAGGTCCAAAAATCTTACGCAGAATCTTTCTCTCGAACACTCCAAGCGTCGCTTCATCGGATGTTGTCATCGTCCAAGCTTCTGCGCCATACGTCAGGACGGGCATGATGAGAGTCTTGTAGAGTGTTAGTTTTGTCCGTCGAGAGAGGACTTTACTGCTCAGTTGCCTACTTAGTCCAAAGTAGCACTTGTTGGCAAGAGAGATTCTACGTTGGATTTCAAGGCTGACATTGTTATAGGTGTTAATGCTGGTTCCCAAATACACGAAGTCTTTTACAACCTCAAAATTATAACTGTCTACAGTGACGTGGGTGCCGATACGCGAGTGCGCCGACTGTTTGTTTGAAGACAGGAGGTACTTCGTTTTGTCCTCATTCACCACCAGACCCATTCGCTTTGCCTCTTTATCCAGTTTGGAGAAGGCAGAACTAACAGCGCGGTTGTTAAGGCCGATGATGTCAATATCATCGGCATACGCCAGTAATTGTACGCTCTTATAAAATATTGTGCCTGAGCGATTAAGTTCTGCGGCTCGTACGATGCTCTCCAACATCAGGTTAAAGAAGTCACACGACAGTGAGTCACCCTGTCTGAAACCTCGTTTGGTATCAAACGGCTCGGAGAGGTCCTTCCCAATTCTGACGGCGCTGCTGGTGTTGAGCAACGTCATCTTACATAGCCGTATTAGTTTTGCGGGGATACCAAATTCAGACATAGCGGCATACAGGTAACTCCTTTCTGTACTGTCGAATGCAGCTTTGAAGTCGACGAAAAGATGGTGTGTGTCGATTCTCCTTTCGTGGGTCTTTTCCAAGATTTGGCGTATTGAGAATATTTGGTCGATGGTAGACTTTCCAGGTCTGAAGCCACACTGATAAGGTCCAATCAGTTGGTTGACGGTGGGCTTCAGCCTTTCACACAATACGCTCGCTAGAACCTTATAGGCGATATTTAGAAGACTAATCCCGCGGTAATTGGCACAAATTGCAGGATCGCCCTTCTTATGGATTGGGCAGAGCACACTTAAATTCCAATCGGCAGGCATGCTTTCATCCGACCATATTTTGCATAGGAGCTGATGCATGCACCTTACCAGCTCCTCGCCGCCATGTTTGAATAGCTCAGCCGGGAGTCCGTCGGCGCCCGCGGCTTTGTTGTTCTTTAGGCGCGTTATCGCTATTCTCACCTCGTCATGATCGGGTAACGGAACTACAATTCCGTCGTCATCGATTGGGGTATCGGGATCTTCACATTCTCTATGACATGCGCAGCTGTCACTGTTTAACAGGTTCGAGAAGTGTTCCCTCCATAATTTAAGATTGCTCTGTACGTCAGTCACCAGATCGCCGTCTTTGTTCTTACAGGAAAACGCCCCGGTCTTAAAACCTTCTGTAAGCCGCCGAACTTTCTGGTAGAATTTTCGGGCGTTGTTCCTATTGGCCAGCATCTCAAGCTCCTCGCACTCACGTATTTCGGCCTCTCGTTTCTTCTGTCGGATAATACGTCTCTCTTCCTTTTTCAGCTCTCTGTAGCGATCCCACATGGCTCGCGTTGCGCCCGATCGCAGCGTGGCTCTATAGGCGGCATCTTTTCTTCCTGCGGCAGCATGACACTCCTCGTCGTACCAATTGTTTTTTCGGGCTCGCCGGAATCCGATTTCTTCTTCGGCGGCGGTACGTAGGGAACGAGAAATGTTGCTCCATTGCTCGCGTATGCCGATTTGTTGGGCAGTGCTTTCGGAGAGCAGGAGTGAGAGTCGAGTGGCGAATCTCCTGGCTGTCTGTTGTGATTGCAGCTTTTCGATGTCGAACATTCTTTGCGTAGGTAGATGCACGTTTTTTGCTGCACAGAGGCGGGTGCGCAGTTTGGCTGCAACAAGGTAATGATCCGAGTCGATGTTGGGTCCTCGGATCGTACGTACATCTAATACACTAGAAGCGTGTCTTCCATCTATCACAACATGATCGATCTGGTTTCGCGTTTTTCGATCAGGAGACAGCCAGGTAGCTTGGTGTATTTTCTTATGCTGGAATCTGGTGCTGCAGACTACCATGTTTCGGGCCCCGGCGAAGTCGATCAGCCTCTGTCCGTTACCGGATGTTTCGTTGTGCAGGCTGAATTTTCCGACTGTGGGACCAAAAATTCCCTCCTTGCCCACCCTGGCGTTGAAGTCGCCAAGCACGATTTTTATGTCGTGGCGGGGGCAGCGCTCATAGGAACGTTCCAGGCGCTCATAGAAGGAATCTTTGGTCGCATCGTCCTTCTCTTCCGTCGGGGCGTGGGCGCAAATTAGCGATATGTTGAAAAATCTGGCTTTGATGCGGATTGTTGCGAGACGCTCGTCCACCGGAGTGAACGACAGTACTTGGCGACGAAGTCTCTCTCCCACAACAAATCCGACACCGAATTTGCGCTCCTTTACATGGCAGCTGTAGTAGACGTCGCAAGGTCCTATGGTTTTCTTTCCTTGCCCCGTCCATCGCATCTCTTGGATGGCAGTGATGTCAGCCTTTATTCTCACGAGGACATCAACCAGCCGGGCAGAGGCACCTTCCCCATTAAGGGACCGGACATTCCAGGTGCATGCCCTCAAATCATATTCCTTATTTCGTTTGCAGGGGTCGTCATCAGTAAAGGCAGTTCTCATCCGAGGCTTTTTTAATCTTTTCATTGGGGAGGATTTTTAAGTGGCGGGTCCCAAACCCAGCGCACAACCAGCTATCCTGGAATGTTTCGCCTTCTCACGTTAGCTCACTCCCGAACGGGTGTTCGGAAGCTAACCAGAGGATACGTGGGCTAATCCCGGACGTTGTGAGCTGCTTGAACCATATGTAGAAGAATCGTCCTGGCCACTCCCAAGTGAATGGCGATCAGTAACTTTCCCCACTTGCGTGGACTTCTACACATGGAACCATCCTCCGAACCATCCATGAACCAATGACGCAAAATTACGTAAGGAAAGAATAAACATAAGTTATTTTCTGGCAGTGACGTCACTATCTCGACGCCATGTTGCTTTTTATTTTACTGTCAAGAACTACGAACTATACGATGGACCGAAAGCGAAGAAACCGCAGTGAATGTTGAACGCTTTAATAAACATATTTATTACGTAAAATCGTTTGAGCTTTAGTAAAACAGTGGCCTTAATATATATTTTTGCTAAACTATACTTTACCTTCTGTATACTCACTCCGCAGGAGACAATGAAGAAAACAGCAGCGACTTCTCAACGCTTGAATAAACATATTTTTTATGCAAAATCTTTGAAAATTTTAGTTTGGGACAAAGGAATACATTATTTTTCTAGGTAGATGGCTGCAGTGATCGATATCTCGTAAGGTATCAATGAAACAATTCGAAGTTTATGCTCGTTGGCATGGTGACAGTTGTGAGTTACAGGGTGTTAACAATGGAAGACAATAAAAAGAGAATTCGGTACATTTTACAGTTTCTCTTTTATAAAGGCGAGAGTGCAAGCCAGGCCGCTGAAATTATGAATGGTGTTTATGGTGCCGATACTGTAACAGCGAATTAGGTGCCAGTTTGGTTTCGACGATTCCGTAAGGGGGTTACATACATGCGTCCAGAATTTTCAAAAAATCGATTTTTTTTACAGATTATTATTCTTTATATTGTAGTTTTAGGCGTATTTCTGTGGAGGTCGATTGTAAAATTTCCCCATAGATACAAAGTTATGGTAGAAAATGTAACTGCCCGACGAGAGTTTGATGCGCATAGGTAGCTGTGGCAAAGTTCAAACTCGAATTAAATTTCGGAAGGTGTTTTTTTTCGAAATTCAAAAATCCGATTTATAACTACAACTTTATTTAATAAAGAAAAATTAGAATAAATTGTTTTATAAAGCTTAAGTATTAATAAATAATGTATAAATTTTTTTAATATTTATTTCTGTTGTTATCCCTTCTAAAAACATGTTTTTTTTTTGTTTCTGACGCTGCTGGACGTATGTAACCCCTTAAGGCATTTTGATGTTAAAGAAAATGTCAAAATCAAAATCAAAAATCAAAATAATCGCAGTTGACCGGCATGTTAGTAGTCGTAGCATTGTCCAGGAGCTTAAGATCAAGCAGAAAGCAGTTTCAAACCTTTTTTTGTCTGCTAGCGTTGAATAAAAAAACCATTTTAAGTACCAAACAAGTCAAAAGCAAGCAAACAAAGAGCCGTACACAAAAGAGAAACCACAAAGTAATGACCTCACATTCTTCTTCTTGAGTGATCTGGTAAAATTGGTACATAAATTCGACGAAACTAATGCTCATAGCGCCTAAGGATGACAGATACCAGGTTTGCTCGTTAGGTATGATGAAAAACAAATTTTTTTGAGGCGAACTTTGAATTCTACGTCAATCGTTTTGTGTTTTACAAAATTTAGCTTTAACTGAGTGAAACACAAAACGAATGACGTCGGCACGTCTGTCAAATTTGTTCAGAGCCGAATAACGGTCTGCTAGGTAGTACACCTCTAAAAATCGTTTCACCATACATAGATCCATGGAGCTCTCCTTCAAAATATGACCCGTCTGAAGCGACACACACCCATGGTAGGCCTACGAAGGGATGACCTCTTTGATCTCCTCTATCGAATGAAATCTCCTTCCACGAAGTGGTAACTTCAACTTGGAAAACACGGGGCCATATCAGGTGAATACGGTGCTTGCACGATGGTATTTACTTGGTGTTTGGTCAAATAATCCAGCAGAATTTGGGCGCGGTGCGATGGCGCGCTATCATCATACAAAATCCAAGAATTGTTTGCCCACATTTCCGGCCGTTTGCGACGCACAGCATCTCTCAAACGCTGCAAAACGGATAAATAATATTCTTCAATGACTGTCTGGCCCGAGGAAAGGTACTTATGGTGCACTACGCCTTGGCAATCGAAGAAAACAGTCAACGTCACCTTCTCGTTACTTTTTGATCATTGGGAAGTATGATTATTTTCAATTATATTGAGGAATTGTTAAAATTCGTTCAGTAAAAGTGCTATAATTCCCTCAATTTTGCTCTGATTGGCTTGAAATCTTGACACATAACTACAAAAGCGTCAGCGTTTCTAAATGTGCAAAAATTATGAAAGTCAGGAATTCTAAATTTATTTCATATACACAGACAGGCAAATATTTTGAATAAACTAAAATAGCCAACCTAGTCAGACAACAACTTTCTACAGAAATTGCAATTTTTTTATAAATTACATTTTGGCTCATTTTCGGAAATTCTCCATATATCAGTAGATCCAAATTAAATAATTTACAATCCAACCGGCTGGTAACACTGATTTTAGCCGCATTTCTTTCTTTTTCCACTTAGAAATTAGCAACCAAAGATTAGACAAACATAGGCACGTACATACATACACACATACATTCGTGCATACATACAGAGAATTGAAAACAAATTTTCTACAAGCACGTATGCTCAGAGACAAACCCCCTCTACAATAAAATTATTCTCCGCGTTGAGCAGCGAAATAAACATTTCTCGCCTACACTTTTCCATTGTGTTCTAAACTTATTTCGCTGCAAGGGTGTTGGTGTCCGCATGGGGCTTCAATGTGGTTGTCGTTGTTATTTGCACGAGTTTTCATAAATATTTATTCGCTTCCACTATCAGATGTTTATTTTCTATATATGTATGTATGTACGTTAATTTTGGCTGATTTTAGTATTTCACCTCTACGCCAAAGCCAGGCAGTTTTGTTGGAGAGTGTGCAAGTTTCTCTGTAGTTGAACACATGCGTTACAGCTGTGTTGTACTTTTCTTGCAATATCTCTTGAGTAGTGAGACTTTGGCGTTTGTGATATTTTTTGGTGCAAAAAGTGATAGTAAGTAATGCGAAAAAGTGATTTACACATCTTAAAACAGTTCAAAGAAATAATTGCAAATGAAGTTGGGGTGCAGAGGTTTTAATTTGGCATTTGACGTTTGTCCACAGTTTGTTTACATACAAATGCATGGCCAAGCGTGTAAATCATAACGGTGGTAAAGTGTGAGAGATGTAAAAGTCAGAAAGCGAAGAAATATAAACAAGAACAGGGTTGTTACATCTGTATAGTAAAATATGTGCCAAATGTTTAATTGCTGGCCGGCGTTAAGATTTTTTAATACATCAGTGATATAATTTGAGATATTAAATACTACTACAAATTAAATTGAAGGGCGGAATAATGGAATGTTTGCTGTTTAGGTATTGCATAGCGCATTTTGTATTGCACTTCAGTTATTGCGTAAACTATCTAGCCACTTTTGATAACGCGCAGTGGTGCAGCAAAAAAATCCCCGTCTGCTATGTGAGCTCAAGCGTTCTTATGTGATAACATCAAATCAACGTCATTAGCCGTTAGAATAGACGGCTGCATATATTTATAAGTGTGCACACATGAATCTCATTACACAATTACTTTGTAGAAGGAATTATAAAATTTAGATAAAAAGCAAAAAAAAAAAATTTTTTTAGTGGCCCTGTAAAACCACTGATTCATAACTCATAATAATCACCTAAAGATTGAGACAAATGTATGTAGTCCAAAAGCTGGATTACTCCCCAAACGAATAAAATTGATAAATTATTGGGCTTGTTCGAGTTTCAATCACAACCGCAGTGTTGCATGATTTGTGCAAGTATCACGTTCGATGTAAAATTCTGGCAACATTATCAAAAGCATCACGTTCGAAGTGTCAAAAATTCGGCAAATGTTGCGCGCGAATACAAATAAATCGGCATCAAAAATTTTTTGTTTGCCAAACATCAGAAAAGTATCAGTTGAGCAATTGCAACAGTGTTGAAAATTGTCATCAGTACAGCAGTATTGCCGCTTTTATTACGTCCCTCGAACAAGCCCATTGTATCCAGGAATAGTATCCAAAATACTCAAAAGGCTTAACAAACTCAACTAGCAATTCCTGCGTTTTGGTCTGAGCACGACGAAGCACGAAATAGCTCTCGTCTACCCAGTCTACCGTTAAATCCCATTTAGGCAAGGTATAGTAATGCTATTAAAACAATAAATTCGTGTAGAGTTGGCTTGAAGGCTACGGCTATTGTTTTTGTAATAGCATAAAATTTGCTGCTGAAGTGACAGTCATTGGTCGGCCATAAATCCAATCGTTCCGGCAACGTAGAATGTTGGACAGAATAATAAGATGGTGTCTATCGTGGCACCGTTAGTTTGAACTCAACAAATTTGACAATGAGTGACACCGTATTAGCACCAATATGACCAGATTATCATTTTCGTAACTTGACTTAGCATTTTTTTTTTTGTTATATCGTGTCGGAGTTTAGTTCTTTCTTCATGACATTTTTCTAGGCTGTTCTAGTTAAAATGTAATTTTTATAATTTTGTAAAATATACATTTTTTTAAATTAGTTTAATAATGCGCTCAGTTGAATTTAGCTTTACTTTTTTTAACATCTGGTCACATTGCCCGCGATTGCGGTTATTGTTGGTGTTCTTCTCCTTTCAGCAGTCAAATCTCTCTCTCGCTACTGCAGTGTTGCCTAGCTTTGGATATAAAAACGCACTAAAATGCCCATTTAAGGAAAATAAAACACCAAATTTTTATTGAATTACTTAAAGAACTTTGAATGCGTGACAAATTGTCTTTAGAATGTGCGTTTTTTTTAATAAATGTGTTATGGTTACGTACAATTTAATTTGCGAGTGTTTCGTTAAGGGTACGACTTTTTTGCTATATTTTGAGGTTATGTAACAAGATAGGACACTCTTTTTGTAAAAATGTCATTATGATTTCTTTAGTATTTTCTGGTATCTTTTTGCTTATTTTTACTATGAATACATCTCTTGATGACCTTTGTCCCACTAAGGGCCAGAAGAAACGCCAGAAGAGACGACTACATCTCTATGGTTTTAATTCGCATTCAGTAAATTCAAACGCTTTTTAAAATGTGTAAAAAGGTGTTCAATGTTAAGAAGAGTTGAGAGAGGGGCATTTAATATTCAAAAAAAAAAAATAATAATAATAAATAAATAAATAAATGGCGCGTACACTTCTGTTAGGTGTTTGGCCGAGCTTCCCTCCTATTTGTGGCGTGCGTCTTGATGTTGTTCCACAAATGGAGGGGCCTACAGTTTCAAGCCGACTCCGAACGGCAGATATTTTTATGAGGAGCTTTTTCATGGCAGAAATACACTCGGAGGTTTGCCATTGGCGACCGCTATTAGAAAAATGTTTTTATTAATTTTGGTTTCACCGAGATTCGAACCAACGACCTCTCAGTGAATTCCGAATGGTGATCACGCACCAACCCATTCGGCTACGGCGGCCGCCTAACATACCATTAAAAGGAGCCAAAAAATAAATTTTCACTTTCAAAATATCAAATTTTATAAGAACCAAAAAATTTTCATTAACACTAAAATCTTCTCAGAGTGACCTTTTTAATATTCTTTTGCTTAATAATACAGTTTTTTTTTAAATTACAGTTTCGGTAGCTTTAAATTAAAAATACAAAAGAAACAAACACAAAACTTAAAAAAGCACTAAATTTATTGCAAAGAGCAAATGGTTGGCAACACTTCACAACTCAGCTAATGAGACGTCACGCACTCTCTGATGGGCGCAATCTTGTTTCTATCATTCTTGCGTAGAACCGACTGTCGTGGGAATGGTACGATGTTCAGAAAACAAAAACTTCTTGTAGAGCAATCGTAAGAGTTACGGTCGCCAAGGCTTTTTTTAATATTATAATTAGTTTTTGTTCGTAGCACCAAAAAATTATTAATTTATTTTATTAAAAATTAATGCAAAAAAAGTAGAATGAGAAATAATGCGAATATTGTAAAGAGATAAAAAATGTAATTAAGTGATAAAAAGTGTAACTATGAAAGGTGAAAGCGCACATTTTCTTCAATATTAACCTCAAAGTTGGCGATGACCAAAACAATATTATAAAATGCCAATCTATCAGCTAAATCAGCTGATTTGTTTTTATTTTCGCCGTGCCTATCCAGATGTCAGCATAAAATGAAATGCCAACAAGCCATTGCACTCGCACTAACGCCAACTTCATGTCAGCTGGGCAATATATGTAGTTCGTCCTTTTCTTTTTCTTTTCTACTTTGATTTGTTGTGGTATTTCAAAAACGTTGTTGTTGGTTTAGTGCCACCACATTCAATGAATGCGCCTTGTTACTACACTTATACAGTATTTCCCAGATATAAGCACCATCTAAAATACAGATTCGATGCTTAAAAGCGCGAAGTGCATATATGAAAATCCCTTTTATAAGCGCTAACTGTGCAAATATATAATTCCACGGTTCTAACACATTGGCGGTACATCTATTTGAAAGATATGAATCTCGTCTATGTCTATTTATTAAATAAATTTCCATGTAAAACAAGAACAAGTTGAGATTTCAGTTATTAATTTAAAATAAATACACTCGTGTCTGGATATAATGAACTAAATATTGCAACGCCTGTTCGCAGATTGTTTACTATAGCAGAGTCAACATATTTTAAAAACTTGTTTTATTTGCTCAAAATACACAGGGCTGTATACATAAATGCAAGAGATTATTAAAATAAATCCTCGTTTCATCCACAGTTGATATATAATAGGCGTTTTCAATTCGCTCTCTATATTTGGGCTCTACTCGCCTGATCGAAAATTTACATGTGAAAGCAACAACAAAGTTATCAAGCAAAATTCGCCACAAATGAGTATGGTTATACCTCACAATGCACAGAATGCCGAGGTGTGGCCAACAACGTCTTACCGGCTCTCAGCTGTTTTGAAGGAATACGCTGATTTACTGACGTCCCGATTATTTTATGACAGCGGTTTGTTTACGAAAACACTGAGAATATGTTGGTGATATAGAAAAAAAATTAACACGCTAATGATCACGTTGCTTCTGAACAATTCTGATTCGGCGAGTTTGAGAATACGTGGGAAATGAGTGGGCAGAATTCTGCTGCCAAATCCCCGATGACGTGGCAGCCAAAGTTACTCTATTATTTAGCTTCGGATGAACAACCTTTGTGGTCCATCAGCCTCAGTTATACATCATAAAATTGATATAATTCAATATATTTAATGCTGCCCTATGTTCTATTTTATGATATTATATTATGCAATTTTCATTAGGCACCGTTCATACAGAGCCATTGTGTTGCTTTAACTCGCAACTTGTTGAAGCGGGGAAGTGCTAACGCACGGCGAATTGAAGACGCCTAATATACGTATCTTTTCGTTTATTTCCGATATTGTAAATTTAAGCTGTAATTAATGGTGCCATAACTGAAACCAGATCAATCAGCTGTTCTAATCAAGCATATGGGCATCACTGTAAAAAGCACCATAGCTCCATAGCCTTAACCGTATGTATATATTGATAATAATTTGAATATTAGAAATGAACGACGAAAAATTAATTGACTTAATGGAAAATTATCCGCAAGTGTTGTCATTAAATGTACTTCAATATCAGCTGTTTATGGTTATGACAAGACTAATCGACACATTTTGTAATGCTGCGGCTATGTTTATGGTCACTGCTATGGCTTATCCCTACAGCACAACTAATTGCGGCTTTGATACCCCAAATATTCTTACCAAAGACGAAATGTCTTTTACGATTTCTTCAATGATTTAAGATTTTTCTTTTCAGCAAAGGAGTTTGCTCGAAGGCAAGATGCCATTACCAATTTATTAGCCTTCGGAATCTTTAAAATATACGTAAAACAGCACACTTTCAGCCCACTCAACGGTTTGATCGGTTCACTATATGGAAGTGTTCGCTATATCCAGCGACGACAGTATACATACGTATGTATGCGCAACAAATTTCAAATGCACAGAGATCAATTAGGTACCAATGCGTTAGTTCGTAGCTCGTAATTTTCGACTGAATGTTCATTGTAGCGAAGCGGAGATAGAAAAACTCCTCAATATTATAAATCTCAACCACATACACTCACCGAAAAAAGTATTGGCACAGTACTACTTAAAATATTGAAACGGTTATAACAGTAAATTTCTTTTATAAAAATAAAATATATTGCCAAATATTTAGTATAATGTATATCGCTTTGAAAAAAAAAGGTTAAAAGGGGGGGGATAGAGGGGTGTATCCCCATCTTAAAACTGAAAACTGAACCTGCCGGAGTCTTATAGTTTTTAAGAAATTTAATGTTAAAGTTCTCTAATTTAGCGAAAAGTTTGTGTTGCCATACAACTTAAATAAAAACGAAGTTCGTATGCAGGGATTTTCGGTGGAAGGTTCATTGTAAAACTGCAGTATTTTTTGCTGTAATTTAAAATTGAGAAATATTTTTGAAAATAAAAACATACAACTAATCGAAGATTAAAAACAATGATATTAAGCGTATCACAAAAAAAGTAATTAAAAGCCAAAACTTGCGGTTTATAAGTGTATTGTATTGCTTCGATCAGTTTTACAAACGAGTCCTCATGCATAGAACTTTTTTTCGCATGGGCGGCCTTTGGCCGCGCTTCAAAAAAATGGCTCCGACTCCATGTGTTCTCCCCTCACTTGTTTTGAGAGAAATATTACGAATTTTTCAATGAAATTCACAGGAGGTGTTCATTTCGTGCTTATTTTGCTAAAACTAGCACCAACACTATTCTGTTAATAATAGTTTTTAAGTTATTTGTTGATAAAGTTTGTCTTTTACCTTCACCAAATTTTGATAGAATAAGTGCATTTATCACATTTATTTTAATAAATATTGAAACTATATTAACATACACACACGTTTTTAACTCTTTTTATTTATTTATACCACAAATTAACCATTTATATTGCATTTTTAAGTTGCTAACTCCAAATATGCCAGCTAAATTTACAATAACTGAAAAGCATGGCTGAATGGAGTGCTGCCAGAAGCAAAAAATAAAAAAAAAATAATAGAATGCGATTGAAAACGAAGCAACTTAGGAACATAATTTCCACACACTCTTTTCTGTTAGAATATGAGGGAATGGGGGTTTACAACCTCTAAGGTGTATATATTCTTTTTAAAATTTTTTAACTATTCTTTTTTATATATAGATATTTAATATATAAAATATATTCATAATATAGTGAAAATTTGGAATAAAAAATCGCGAAATTTTCGCCTGCGGCGCTTTTTTTTCTTTTTTTTAAATATATATATGTATAATATAGTGAAAATTTGGAATAAAAAATCGCGCGATTTTTAATTCCAAATTTTCGCCTGCGGCGCTTTTTTTTCTTTTTTTTTTAAATATATATATGTACATATATATATATATCATATATTCATAATTTAGGGAAAATTTGGAATTAAAAATCGCGCGATTTTTTATTCCAAATTTTCGCCTGCGGCGCTTTTTTTCTTTTTTTTTTAAATATATATATGTATAATATAGTGAAAATTTGGAATTAAAAATCGCGCGATTTTTTATTCCAAATTTTCGCCTGCGGCGCTTTTTTTTCTTTTTTTTTAAATATATATATGTATATATATATATCATATATTCATAATATAGTGAAAATTTGGAATTAAAAATATATATATCATATATTCAAAATGCATACAATCAAACATACTTTACTGAAAATCAAGCATTAATATATATATGTATATAAATATATACATATATCCATAAATATACCTAATATATATATATATATATATATATATATATATGAATAGACGTATATAATATAGAAATAATTTGTAAAATTTTGTATTTCTAGTCATTTATTATCTTCTAAAATTGTTTATTTATACGATGTCTGGCAGCACTTCGGCTGGTTGTAGTAACCAAAATAGGAGGATTCTTGGTCAATTTTACAATTTTTAAACTCAAATAACTTAAAAACTATAAGGCTCCGGCAAGTGAAGTTTTCACTTTTGGATAGTAGAATACCCCCTCTACCCCCCCTTATACCCCTTTTTTTAAAAAAGTCGGGAGAACACATGGGTATTTTCCCTAAAAATCAAAAGCATTTTTATACAAAAAATAAAAAAACGAAGATCTATACAATACATAGGTCTGTTCATGTAAATATTATCCACTATTTTAATTTCCGATAATTCGCTTTCAAAGAGAGAAATATTAAAAAAGTACATTAACGTAAAAGCAGTAACAATTTTCAAGTCTTACGAACAGCTGATTTAATTGTTGGTGGGGAACACTCACAAAAATTAAAAATTTTTTCAGTTGAGTTACCCCGTATTACATTAAAAAAAAGCAAATAAAATACAAAATAACGAGCTTCGGTCTCACATGATTTCATTTTGTCCACCATAATTTGTTCTATTTCTTCATCGCTGCCAGATGAAGGGCATTCCATTGTGGCAATCACATCAATTCGCAAATTATAATTCGCGCTTATTTTTACTTTGCAATCGCGGTTTTTCTCACTTGCAAATTCTTACAATTAAAAATTTGTCCAGTAAAAACTTACAACTTCCCCTCAAAATGAAATCTCATTTCGCTCTCTCACTTTCTCCTACTTTGCAAGTTTTTTTGGAGACATGAACACGAAAATTGTTATTGTTACAAATTATTTGCTTCATGAATAGACCAAATTTTGTACGGTGCAAAGATTAATACATTAAATTCCACGCGCACGCACACTAACACCATTACCGGGTCTACGATATCGTCATTCTAGTAGGATTTTCCAAAAGGTTATGGGAATGTTTTATGTTGTTACAAGAAAAATAAAGCGCAATATAAAATAATATAAAAGCAATAGAATTCAACTCCGAATATTCTAAACTTTACAAGCCGACGGCAATCTAGCATTTTTGTGCTTCGATTTAGCGTCGGTAAATTCGCAAAGTGAACCGTTATAACCGAAGCACCAGCATCAATAAACAAGTGCTGCCCGCCCTTGGCAAGCTGTTTAGTATTTTAACGAATGCATCATAAATTTCCATACTGGAGATATGCATAAATATGAACTCGTCTGCATCATTACACTCCTTCAAACATTTCAGTCCTCCAACCATTTCACTCCTCCTCAATATTTCACTTCACCACACAAACCGAAATGCAATTCTTTTTAAGAAATGTTTTTTTTTTGTTTTCGTAGTTGCTTATCACACGCAAGTGAAGTAATTGTCGTACAAGTCTAATTAAGTTTACACAATGTCTTATGATACATATTTGATGCAGCAACCACCATCACCACCATACCACACGAAAGTCCACAACTGTTGCTTGTTTACCTGCCACAAAATTTGATAGTCTGCCACTTGGCCAGACACCCGACATAAATTAAGAGACACAAAGTTTACTTACCACATAACAAAGTACGCTGCAAACGTTTACTGTCATTTAGTGTTTTTTTTTTTTAAATACAGCGCACACAAAAATTTGTATGAATAAAACTAAGTTGCATACAAAATGTCCGAGATTTGTTGTTTTCTAGCACACAAAGCCTTAAAATTCGAGCCAAACTCGCCTTCTATGCGATTGAATGAAAAATGTACTCGAAATCACACACACGACAGCGCGTCCCTTGCCGAATACAAATACAATTTACACCAGAATATCACTGCATTTCGTTGAATTCTAGTTGCACCTCACAAATATTTTCTAACTGCACGCTACCGTTCACATGAATGTATTTTGAAAAAGTTAGCAGTTTGAAATTTGCATTTCTGCTTGAATAGCACTTTTTTACAAACAAAAAAAGGAAATAGTTAATGAAATTACAATTAGGCGAAGAAGTGTAAAAAGATAAAACGAAATGTCAACAAACGACGTCCAATACAAAACTGCGCAAAGTTGGCTGTGGTTTGTGTGGATCTTGTAATGGACTTTGTTTTTGACATTTCTTTCGCTGTTGTTGTTTTGATTTGCTGTGGACAGAGAACTGTGTAAGAGTTGAACTACATTCCACAGCACTCTTAACACTCTTTCTCGTCATTTAGAAGAGATTGTAATTCGCTGTACTTTTTTCTGTATTCTTTTCTTATTTTTGCATGATGGCATAAATGCTTAGTCCCGCCTTTTTTTATTGTTTAGAATATAAAAAATGGCCATTTTAAATGTAAACACATGTATGTATGTATGTATGCTAATAGATTAAATTTGACTTCTGCTTTTTAGAAAATGTCGTTAAATGGACTTCTTAAGCTGCGTGCAAATGTTGCGAAATCGTGTTTTAGAACGTACAAAGCTAAAGCTTCTGGCATTCCGGAATTAACACAGGTGCGTATAGAAAATTCGAATAGCCTTTTACTAATACAAATTAATAAATTTAATATTAAAATATTTATTTTAATTTAATTATAAAATTAATAAATTTAGTAAATCTTTATTGTGAATTCTCATATAAATAAATTAACATTCGTATTCGTGTACTATTTCCAATATTTGTTTTTAATTTTTCGCTTTGAGAGCGAAAGCTGACAATTCGCCAGAATTTGGTACTGAATAATTTTGTATAGAAACTGAGTAAATTTGTAGCCCAGTTATAATCTCTGGCTTATTGAAAGAGAAGAAAGCGATTTTTAGCTCATTTTCGTTTACAGGCAGAATCGCGACTTTATCTGCAAACGCCCAGATTTGCGTTGATTTATAGAAAAGCTTAAGGGGTTAGGGGTACTCACAATTTTGGAAAAAATTGGATTTTTTTTGTTTTTGACTTTTATTAAAGTATAAAAATAGAATCTTAAAAATATAGTGTGTGAAAATTCTAAGCGACCAATACTTTTCGAGTTATTCAACAACTAACAAAGGGCGCTCGGGCGCTCCGGAGCAGATAGCAAAACTTTAAAGGCGTTTTTCTCAAAACTATGTTTTTTGAACTGGTTATCACTGTAACTTAAAAAACCACTTGTAGATTTCAATAAAATTTATACAGCTTTTGAAAAACATAAAAACTCGCGCCTAATTGAAGGATTATTTTTTATCCAAAATTTTATTTTTTTTTTTTAATAATTAATTGCCAGTTTTTTTTTCTCGAATCGTCTTTACTAACTTGGCTCTTATCTACAGCTTTTGATGAGGTGCCACATCCATAGCTTATGAATTTTTTTATGTTTCTAACTGTGCTAAGGAACAGAGATTTTTTTCAAATAACTGCCGTTTCTATAAGAAAGTTTAACAACTTTGTATTATTTTCTAAAATTGATTAAGTTTGTGTAAATTACATTGGTCTTAAACTTTTGCAGAGGACTATACAATAATGCACTTGATAATAATATACAAGATAGCGCAAAATTAATCACCCTATCGGAAAATTTACATATAATTTTTGCAAATCGCGTCGTACGAGAATCAAATTTGACGCTTTCAACCAGACAGCTGCAGTATACAAACAGACACGCAATGGAGCGCGTAAAGGTCAAAATAAAGATTTCTATCACCCAAAATCACTTTTTTATTTAGTAAAAAAAATTATTGAAAAACAATTGAATGGATGATTAATTTTGCGTCACCTTGTACAGGTCTACGTAAAATTTCTCGCCAAGTACAATTTTTTGTAGTTGAAATAAAAAAAATTATTATTTGCAAATCGGATGATAAATTTTGCGCCACCTTGTACAAGTGCGCGTAGAGTTTCTCTATAAAGCATGATTTTTTGTAGTTAAAATAAGAAAAATGCATTATTTGCAAATCGGATGATTAATTTTGCGCCACCTTGTACAAGTGCGCGTAGAGTTACTCTATAAAGCACGATTTAATGTAGTTGAAATAAAAAAAATCATTATTTGCAAATCGGATGATTAATTTTGCGCCCCCATGTACAAGTGCGATAGAGTTTCTCGTTATGTACGATTTTTTGTAGTTGAAATAAAAAAATTTATTATTTCCAAATCAGATGATTAATTTTGTGCCACCTTGTACAAGTGCGATAGGGTTTACGTTACGTCGTTACGTACGATTTTTTGTAGCTGAAATAAAAAAATCATTATTTACAAATCGGATGATTAATTTTGCGCCACCTTGTACAAGTGCGCGTAGAGTTTCTCTATAAAGCATGATTTTTTGTAGTTAAAATAAAAAAAATGCATTATTTGCAAATCGGATGATTAATTTTGCGCCACCTTGTACAAGTGCGCGTAGAGTTACTCTATAAAGCACGATTTAATGTAGTTGAAATAAAAAAAATCATTATTTGCAAATCGGATGATTAATTTTGCGCCCCCCTGTACAAGTGCGATAGAGTTTCTCGTTATGTACGATTTTTTGTAGTTGAAATAAAAAAATTTATTATTTCCAAATCAGATGATTAATTTTGTGCCACCTTGTACAAGTGCGATAGAGTTAACATTACGTACGATTTACGTCGTTACGTACGATTTACGTCGTTACGTACGATTTTTTGTAGCTGAAATAAAAAAAATCATTATTTGCAAATCAGATGATTAATTTTACGCCACCTTGTACGATTTTTTGTAAAATAAATTTTATTTGCGGTCCCTACATACACTTGAACTCACATAATTAAGCCACTTTACGTTTTTCCAATATTCGCAATATTTTTCATGCGAAATTTTGTTCGTTAATTTTTTAAGATCTTGCAAAATTAAATGCCAAAATGTGTAAAAAATTCTCAAAAAATTTTTAAAAATATTCTAAAACTTTTCAGCAAAATTTTCCCATTTTTAATCAGAGTATTAAAAACCTTTGGGTAATAATAAAAAAGTGAAAGTTTGAAGTCGCTCAAAAATCGCGCTGATTTTCGACACTTTTTTTATCTTTTTGCGGCCAAAATCGCTATTTATGAAAATTGTTTCTTTTAATTACCAATTCTATAAAAACTTACTAACGGTAAATCTCAAAAAAAAAAATTAATAAAGTGATTTCCTGTAAAAATACTGTAAGGCGTATTTTTTGCATTTACTTAAAAAAACTGTTCTTTTAATGTGCGAAGAGCACAGGTACAGCTGTGTTAAAAAAAATAGGGGTGCGAATTACAAATTATTATAAAAAATGTATTATTTAACATTTTGTGTAAAAAACTGAAAAGTAAGTATAAAAAAAAATAAGTTAGATAAGATTGAGTAAAATTTCCGCATTTCGCTTTGTTTTCAATTTGTAGTAGGAGGAAAACACTGTACACTAGGCCGGGTCGATTTGTGGGGAGGCAAAAAAATCGCCCATTGCTTTGTGAAAATCATATTCTAGGGATCAAAATAAGAAACTTTACCGAAGGAACCATACCTCTAAAACGAATTCTGATGTCCCCCAAATCTGGGCGTTTCTGGCGGATTGCTTCACGCAAATTGCGCATAACTTGTAACCGTTTTACCCTGTGGCAAGAACTCGACGCGTGATGCACAACGCCCCTGCAATCGGAGAGAACGGCAAGCAAAACTTTTACATTCGACCGAACATGGCGCGCTTTTTTCAATCTTGGTTCGTGCGGCAGCTTCCATTGAGATGATTGAGCCATGGTTTTCACGTCATAACCATAAACCCACGATCGTCACCAGTTATGACCCTCTAGAGCAAATTTGGGGCGTCGCGGACAGAGTCCAACATCTCATTAGCAATGTTCATGCGATGCTGCTTTTGGTCGAAATTGAGCAGTTTTGGTACGAAGTTTGCGGCGACCCGTCTCATGCGCAAATCATTGAAAAAATCGAATGGCACGAGCCAAGCGATATGTCTAGGTTAGGTTAGGTTGAAGCGGTTGTCCATTGTGAACACACTCAGGCTCGTAGCCCATTGTGATGCCGCATGGGGAAACTAGCCCTTATCCCTCCTGAAACCACAGTGTACTATTCAAAAATTTTGCTAGATCCTTAATTTCGACAGAGCCGAGATCTTCTAGTTCATTAAAGAAATGTTTGCCCAAATTGGCGAGTCTACGTCTGGATAGAGCAGGACAATGGCACAGAAGGTGCGGAATCGTCTCTTCCTCTTCCTCGTCTAGACAACTTCTGCAGAAGTCATGTTTTGCACACCCATTCTCTGGGCGTGCCTACCAATTAGGCAGTGCCTCGTTATGACTGAAGTCAGTATGTTGAGACTATGTTTGTCTCCCCTTAGTAGAAGTTCTGTGCGTTTAGCATTGAGAGTCGGCCACATCTGTCGGGCTATTTTGCAAGTGGCTTCGTTTCGCCATCTTCCATTCGCTATTCTTACAATTTCCTCGTGGATATGTAGTCTACATGTTTGCAAGGGTATACCTATATCAGTGTCTATGTGCTCATCAGTCAGTTTGGTGCCGATTTTCGCGAGTTCATCAGCTCTGCAATTCCCCTCTATGTCGCAATGGCCAGGAACCCATGCTATCGTTAGGTGAAATGACTCAGCCATCTCGTTAAGAGATGTGCGGCATTTCATGGCTACCTTAGAGGTTGTCGACTGTTTAGTGAGGGATTTTATCGCCGCCTGGCTATCAGTGAAAATGTGGATATCATCACCAGATATCGCATCACACTGTACCAGTGTCACGGCTTTCATTATTGCCATCAGTTCAGCCTGAAAGACACTACAGTAGTTGGGGAGCCGAAAACTGAAGGAAATCCCCAGATGCTCGGAATACACACCCCCGCCCACCCTGCCATCGAGCTTTGAGCCATCTGTGTATACATGGATGGACTCGCCCTGTCTTACCACGTCACGCTCCCACTCTTCCCTCGTGGGTAGGAGGGTCACGAACGTTGTAGTGGCAAGTGTAGGCGGAATTGTGTAGTCCACCTGTCTGGGAAGTCCCAACGTGCCATCCAGGATTTTGCCGTGGCCATAATTTGTGTTTGACCACTTACTTAAAGTGCTCAGCCTTATTGCTGCGCTGCGCGCCATGTACTTTGCCTGCAGGTCTACCGGAAGGAAGTTTAGTATCACATTTAGTGCTTTCGACGGTGTGGTTGACATTGCACCGGTGATAAGAACAGATGCAAGTCTTTGGACCCTGTCAACCCTTTTGATGTTCACGCCTTTCTCCAGGGCGTTCCACCATATTGCAATACCGTAGTAGAGAATTGGCCTAATTACTGCTGTGTACAGCCAATGTATCATACTGGGCTTCAAACCCCATTTTTTCCCAACGAGCCTTCCACAGGAGTATAGCGCCGTCGTAGCTTTGCGTACTCTGTCTGCGACTGTGAGTCCCCAATTTAGCTTCCTATCTAGTACTAGTCCTAGGTATTTAGCGTCGATATGTCTAAGTCCTCAGCAACTTCTCTAACGGTGTTTCGACGATTGGCCAATACCATTTTCTTCAGGTCATCAATTTTTACGTCTGTTGTTGAAGTGCTCGGACGTCCGGCACGCTTTTCGTCGTTCACATCTTCTCGGCCTTCTGAGAACATTTTGTACCACCGACAAACGTTGCTTAGGACCAAAGTAGCTTCTCCGTATGATACAGTCAACATTCAGGATGCATCCGGGCACTTAATTTCGTTTTTCACACAAACTTTGATACAGGGTCTTTGGTCCATCTTTTTGAATAGGTAAAAATCGAAGACGAGCAAGCAAAGCAGCTGCCAACAATTAACTGAACATTCAAAATGGCCGAACTCGTCGGCATGAGTGAGAGACATGAGTACCAACATATCGGCACAAAAAAATCGAAATTCGAATATACAGTGGTGGCCTTATAATTAGAAACGATATAACAGCATTTGATTTTACTAATACAATTTTAAAATTTATTTGGCCACATCATTTTTTTTTTTTATTAGAAATAATACAAAAACAAGTAGTCTTTCAGTTTAACATAAAAAATGTTCACCATTACTACAATCCTAAAAAAAAAAAATAAACTTAATACTAAACACAAATTCATCTTGGTCAAATAATTAGAAACGACAAGGAAAACTTAAAAATATCTTCAAAAAGTTCAACAAAATTAGCATAATTTTAATATTTTGTGGGATAACCCTTATTTTTTATAACATTTTGTATTAAATTTTAATATTTTGTGGGATAACCCTTATTTTTTATAACATTTTGTATTAAATTTTAACATCTTTCAACAGATATGCTCTCCCAGCTTCGCTGCACCAATTGAAACAATTAATTATTATTTCTCGGACTTTTGTCCTTGAGATCTCGTTTCACAATTGCCCATAAGTTCTCAATTGGGTTGAGATCAGGAGTTTGCGGTGGCCAGTCCAAAACATCAATATTTTGATCCAACAGCCAACGCTTTACTAACCGTGAAGTGTGCTTTGGATCATTGTAATGCTGGAAAATGTAGTGAACCGGCATGTTCTCAAAGGAATATGGTTCCATTACATTTTCCAGAATGCTTTTCTATTGATGTTGGTCCATGATTCCGTCAATGCGCACAATTGGGCCCACGCCACGCCAAGAAAATGCTCCCCAGACCATAATAGATCCGCCACCGTGTTTCACTGTTTTCACAGTATACCTGGGGTCCAACGCTTTGCCTGGAGGACGCCTCACATATGTTTTTCCATCAGATTGGAATAAATTGAATTTCGATTCGTCACTCCAGTGAACTCTATTCCAGAATCTTCAATCTTTTTTGAGCATTTCCTTAGCAAATCGTAACCGCTTCATAATATTTTTTTTTGACACATGCTGTTTTTTGCGATGCGTTTGTGCGATGCACCCACGTAGTCCCGCCTCTTGTAAGCGCCTTCTTATCGTCCGAACGGAGACTTCTACGTTTAATTGCTCTGCAACTTCGGCTTTTATATCATGCGAAGACATAAAAGGGTTGCTCTTGCTGGTGCTACAAATATGCCTATCATCCGCTGGAGTTGTTTTTCGAGGTCTAGGCTTCCTGGCTGGGGTTTCAAAGTTCCTCGTTTTTTTTGTACAAATGAATTGCTCCGAATAACATTTTTTTGGAACAGCCAAACCTTTGTGCGATAGCCGACGTTGAAATTTTTTCCTTTTGACGTGATAACGTCTTATAATTCGATTTAACAGGCTGCGCGCACGAAAAAATGTGTCGTTACCTTGCTCATTAGTGTTACCTTTCTCATTGCCGTTACCTTGCTCATGTGTCGTTACCTTGCTCATTGCTGTTACCTTGAATGAACTGCAAGCGAAAGCGCGGAGCGAACGACAAAGCAAACAAACGGCAACGTTCGACATCTTGCTCTCTCCTACTTAAGTGAGCGTATATGTGTATGTATATGCGCATATGTATATATATAAATTCACGTATTTGTATTTGCATATGCCTTCTTATTGATTATTATTAATTTGATTCACTTGAAGAATTTAAAATAAAACCAAGTTTGTTAATAATACCTGTTGTTTTAATGTTATTATTATTTTTTGACGTGATAACGTCTTATAATTCTATGTAGCCGGCTGCACGCACCAAAAAATGCGTAGTTATCTTGCTCATGCGTCGTTACCTTGCTTGAACAGCATGTTATGTTATGTTATGATATGTTATGATATGTTATGTTATGTTATGTTATGTTATGTTATGCTATGTTATGTTATGTTATGTTATGTTATGTTATGTTATGTTATGTTATGTTATGTTATGTTATGTTATGTTATGTTATGTTTTGTTATGTTATGTTATGTTATGTTATGTTATGTTATGTTAATGTTAACTCATTCTCTATATCCATACAAAATATCTATCAAACAAATAAAATTAAAATTTTCTTCTGAAAAATGCAACCATTCAATCAGTATTTTCTTATGACGTTATCACGTTAAACTATTGTCAGTAAACCGACTTTACAGACAACCTCTTTTTTTGTAACACCGTACAATTAGCTCCCTCAATTTCGGGGAGCATGACTTTTTCTTACCCATTCTAACAATTGAGATGAACTAAAATTAGAAAAGCTAATCTAGGGATTTTTTCAGTATACTTACTTTAACACTAACTCCAAGATAAATATAGAAAATTTAAGAAAAAACTGCCCGTTTCTAATTTTGTGGCCAGCCAAGAAACACAATCAGAGAAACAATGTGAATTTTTTCAGGAATCAACCATCAAATATCAACGTGTTTTTCTAATTTCAATGTTCATCGCCTATTCTAAGAATAACGGTACTCATAATTCACAGTGCACGTCTTCCAAAAATATGCACAGTGATTTTATTTTTCGTACATAACCTGCGAAAATTCAAAATTCCCAATACTATTTGAAGACACCTCGTATATCATGATAGGACGGACACATGCTTTGTATATACGTGTTTTACTCCTAACACTCATGTTCTTATTTCTCCACACTATATCTCTCACGTACCCGGAAATTCGTGCTGCTCTTGTTGCTTGCGCTTTGAACTCCTACACCAAATCCCTGTGCGATATTATCGTCAATCCCAAGTACTGAAAACTCATGACTTGCTCTATGATTTGCTCGGACCCGCCCAACCTCAACGGTTGTTTCAACACGGTTATGATTTTTGTCTTGGTGTCGGAGATTTGCATTTGAAACTTCGCTGCCGATTGCTCGAAAATATATAATAGTCTTCGCGCATTATCTTCCGTATCTGCTAAAATCACAGCATCATCTGCATAACAGACAATTTGATTTCATTTGTACCCATTTTATACGCTCTTTTCTACTATTTTCATTACAAATTATTGGAAAGCAAACGACTTAAAAATGATAGCAAGAGAAATAAGGATGAAATTCACAGAAAAGAGACTCTCCTTCTTCACTATTTAGAACCCCACGAACAAAAAAATTGTTCACAGTGCATTTCATGTACATTTTTTTAATGTAAAAAAACGAGCCTTATGCAATCTATTGCACAAGGTTTTTTTTTTGTTTTTTGAAAGATCTCAATTTTCGTTAATCCAACACTCTAGCAATTGAAATTTTGCAATCTTTCTATGGGCATATCATTTATTGCTAAACTTATATCAGTATAGATATTTATTCTGTCAACGAATATGCCGAAAGATTAATTGAAGATTACCAATGAGGTTTTGGTCTAAGCAAGTCTACAATCGACCAATGTTTTGTTCTTAGTAAAATGTTTGAAAAACATTATAAATACACGTTAGCTATTCACTGCCTGCTCGTTGATTTCAAACAAGCCTTCGACAGTGTTAAAAGAGATAGGATCCAGCAAATACTGCTTATTCTTGGAATGCCTGCCAAACTAATAAGGCTCGTTAGCGCAACGCTCACAAACACGCAAGCAAAAGTGATCATTCAAGGGAAGCTCACAGAGTCGTTCTCTATTGAACCAGGTGTAAAATAAGGTGATGCCTTATCGACAGTCATATTCAATTTGATGCTGCACTTTGTCGTAAGGAAAGTGAACAAAGGAGATACCTTGATAACTAAAACAACCCAAATATGTGCTTACGCAAATGGCATCGCTATTCTCTCAAGAAATAGGAATGATTTAAAAGAAATTTTCCTAAAAATTAACAAAATTGCGAACCGTATTGGCCTTTTTGTAAACGAGGGCAAAACTGAATTTCTGATGAAATCGAGGCGGCCTGCACAGATGCAAAATTTCCATGCGGGAGCCTATACATTTGAAACAGTGCAGCATTTTAAGTATCTAGGAGTTATGTTCGCATGTAGCAGTCAGGGATCGCATCAACGCCGCCAACAAAGCGTATTACGCCCACCTTAACTTGTTCAAGTCCCGACTTTTGTCTGAAGCTACAAAGTTAACTATGTACAAGACCAATCCTAACGTATGATTGTGAGGTATGGACTCATAAGGTTGATGACCAGTGGCGGCGCTAGACCAAATGTGTACGTCGGCGACATCAACTTCGCGAGGCCTCTTTACTTCGCAGTGAAAAAAACCGTAAAATTAAGTGAGCCAAATTATAAAATAATTTATGAGTTTAACGAGTTTTATTGTTAATAAAATGATGACAAAAAATAATTACACACAAAAATTAAAATAGTCGAACCTTTCGTCTTTTAGCCGCTATTTCAGCTTCGATTGACAGAACTGATAACGCGGATAGTCTGTCTTGGCTCATTGTGCTTCTCAAATAGGTTTTTATCAATTTCAACTTTGAGAAGCTTCTCTCAGCGGAAGCTGTGCTGACCGGAACTGTGAGCATGATTCTAATTGTAATATTATATAAACATTTGGATATATACTATTTCTTCTAAATTATTATATTTTCTAAAAAGTATTGGATGAGTTGTTTCGCGTCGTTGATAGAGTCTAGTGAATTAGTTTTTAAAAGCTGAAGTTCTTCATTAGTTCGAAAGGCTGTATATTACTGTTTTCGCCTTCCCGAAGTCTTGTACCTAAATCGGTAAAATGTTTGAGAAGATCCTCTTTTGGCATAGATTTCAAATAATTGATATCATAAATAAAACCAAATTGTTCAAAATATTCATTGAGCGCTGTAAATCGACATTCGGTATCGACTATTATAGCATATTATACCATTGTGTTAAAATAAATAACTCTGAACTGCATTTCAGGAGATTCAACTGGTTCATCAGTATGCTCGTAACTAAGGATTCGTTTATTCCTGGCTATTCTTTTTTCATTAAATTGAGACTGAATTTCATAAGTACTTTTCTCCACAAATAATCTAGCTTCTGTTACGTTTTTTTCAAATCCTGTATTTCGGAATTCTTTAATCTAGCTACAAAACGAACGTAAAGCATCAATAGCGACTTGCAAGTTGACTTGAACCGATTGCCATAGTTTACTTTTCTCCCTACGTCTCTGTCTCTAGAAGCCCCTCCAGACATGATAACCTTAAGGGGGGGGTAACGTTTTTAAATTTTTTTTTTGTGCATTTCTTTTTTATTTGGTTTTTTAAATGAAGAACCTTTCAAGAATATTCTGTGAAAATTTTAGATGAATCGGAGCAAAACTTACAAAGATACAGCCATGTAAGTGTTGCTACCTACCTGGCTCAACCGCGCGCCATTTGTACTTTAAAGCGTTGTTCCCACAACTTACGTTTTCAAAGTCGGTGCCCCTCATAACTTTGAAACTACTGCACCGATCCTTTTGAAATTTTGAACACTTTTTCTGTAGATGTTTTACAAGGTAACGCCGAAGAGTTTTTTTTTCGAATTTGTTGATACTTTTGTTTTTACGGTAACTAATTCACCGATTTTTTACGCGAAAATCGTGTTTTTGACTTTAACGTGTTCCCAAAAATCGAAAAATTTTTAATTTCAAAAAACCCTCTCGGCGTTACCCGGAGAAAACGATTATCTAACGAAATAACTTTGGTTTTTTGATTTCAGATGATTTAACACCGAGTTATGAGGGGCACCGCAAAACTACTTTTTTTTGAGATGCGTCCGAATAATTTCTGCCATTGCCGTATTTTTAAATATTTTTGGATGAAAATTTCACAAAATATACTTCAAATGCTATAGTTTTATGTAGTAAAAGATTTGACGAATAAATTTTAACTGTGTCATCAAAAAAAAATCATAAAAATGTGCCTTTTTTTCCATGAATTAACGTTACCCCCCCCCTTAAATATTTTTTAGTTAAGTTTGATAAGAACGCAATGTTACAGGATACAGATTATAAGAGTTGGTTGATGATTATTACAGTGGGAGGCCCTGGATAAAGTGAAAATACGAAAACCATAGATTACGATACATACCCGGAACATTTTTTGTCAAACTTTTTGTCGGAAATGAAAAAAAAACGACTATACAAAATTTACGAGTCAGCTGCCAATTTTGTATCATCATCATCATCATCTCAACCGGTAGGCATCTACTGCTGGATATAGGCCTCCCCTAAGAGCGCCACCTTGATCTGTCGCGGGCCGATAGTCTCAATGGTATTTGCACTTTATCCATGACCATCCTGTATATGTATGTACGTACATGCCACAGATCGAATATTTTTATTTTATAGTCACTATTAAGAAGGTAAAGGTAAGTAGTACCAACCTACTTATTTTGTTGAATACGTAATGCAGAAGCAACTTTTTATAAGCAAGGTCTTTCTATGGAGAAATGAAATAATTCGTTCTAGGTACCTATTCATTTATATGATTTTGTACTTATTGTAGGAACACCTCATGAGATGTAGGTATGTATGAAAAAAGAACTCTGTGAAAATAATTGTTACGAATTTTGACGCATACAAAATATACAGGGTTGGCCATATTAAACTGACCCATGTGATTATTAAAAAAATATGGAAAAAGAAACATTTTTTTGTGTTTCATTGTGAAAAACATTTAATTTAGTTCAAGGAGATTCGTTTACATCACTTTTTGAATATGATATCGCGCAAGTGGTCGCCCTTAGCTCGTATAGCGTAATGTGCCCGTTTTTCGGCGTTTTCCATAGTTTTGGCCAGCGTCTCGGCCGATATGGCGGCTATTTCCCGTCGGATATTGGCCTTAAGTGCGCCTAGTGTCTTTGGCTTGTTGACGTAAACCTTAGATTTCAAATTACAGTAAAAAGTTATAGGGTTACTCAATGGGTCAGTTTAATATGGCCAACCCTGTACTCGAAGGCATTGGTCGGGAGGCGAAATATTTCTATTATTTCGAGAAAAAACACTAGCCCAGGTTTAAAAATAAGTAGGTAGGTACTTTACTTATCTAGGTAAATATAAAATTGATTATATTTCTTTATTAATATTACGAGTATTTACGACTTATAAAAGATATAGGTAACTATTGATTTTGACGAAATAATTTTTCTTGATCACTCTGCCGAAAGTACGGTCTTTCTGGCCGCATTTGACTACAGGAAGAGCGACTTTTGAGGCCTGCTCGAGCCGCAGCGCGCTCTAGCGGATTACAAGACTTTCGTGGCCGGCTCGGCTTCGTCTCGGCTACCATTTCACACCCGCCAGGAAATCCAACTTTCTGGCCTTGGGTTGTAATATACTATCGTTAAAGTCGTTAAAAAGTTGATGTTGACTTACCTTAACATTAGGTATGAAATTAATAACAAATAACGTAAAACTTTTATCCACTAGAACTGTGCACTAAAACGTCGGGGTGATGACTTTACAATACAATAAAAAGAAACTTTGCGCTTACGAGTCTGCAAGTTGCCGTATGAAGAAATTTACTCTCACAGACAAATGAAATATACACTCAAAAAAAAAACTTCTTCGGTTCAAGTTAAAACGACTATTGAAATGAGGAAATATGGGAATGATTTGGCGCCTATGAAAAGGCATCCTCTTTTCAGTATCTGATTTTTTCTCAAAATGAAGAAAAAATGTTTACATGCTTTCGAGAAAAACTTTCCCGATTTAAGGAATTTGTTTTTATATTTGTAATAAATTTTATGTTTGAAATAGATAATATTTTGCTAAAAGAAAATAAAAATATTACTCATTTCAGAGTAAAATTTGCTGGAATTAGGGAAACTGTTATTTTGTTTCTAGTAAAAATTTACTAAAAGAAAAATAGCTTTTTTCTCAATTTTAAAAAATCTACCTGAATTTTCAGATTATGAAATGTTTTAAATATTGAATAAAAATGCAAAAAATTTGGTTTTAGTTTTTTATTTTTGAAACACAAACTGGAAAAATTCATTAAAAAAACTTTTTTGGCCGTAAGAGCTTTTCATTGTTAACAATATACACATGAATTGGTATTCATTGATATTCATTTGCCAATAAAGCGCATGCCTCAGTGGGAATGGCTTGTGTTTTTATTCCCTAGTGAAGTAAAACGAAGATTATGAATTTTTGCATGCATATCTGCATGTGTGTATATGCACAAAATAACAAAATACCTGTTGCGCTTGCCAATTGAGCAGATTATGCTCAAAAATTACCCTTGGTCCAAACTGCGATGTGTCGATCAATGTATCCAAATGGCTTGGCTTTAGGCGCTTCAATGATTCCTTAGTTAGACCGCTTTCTATAATTGAAATGATTAGAAATAACTAAAATGAGCAAAACAAAATATCCATAAACTTACCAATAAACACGTTCAAAAACGGTTCGCCTTCCAACTCAATTAAAATTTCTATTAATTCATCCATTGCACGACAAAATATATAATCACGTAGAAAAAAAACAATCAACTACGTATGTTCGTAAAAGCAATGAGCATTCGATAAGATAATTGTATATTAAGTAAAGTAAAAAATAACAAAGAAGAATGTAACATCAAAATGAGGACTACGGGTTTATGTTTCAAACACATTTATAGTCATTTAAAAGAAAAAATACTCAAAAGCGATAAAATTTAATGAATTTGGAAGAGTTCAAAATAAAGAATGGTTTTCTTTATTTTAGGGAGGAAATTTTTTCTGAGTGTATGTAGATAAACAACAACAACTAAACAACACGGGGATTCCCCGTCCAGAGTCTCGGCGCCGTGCGCGAAATCGAGCGCTCGATATTGGTATTGGACGCTCATAATGAAGAGGACACACACACATTATGTTTGTATATATGCTAAACTAAGATTTTTTGCACGTATAACTGATTTATTTATTGCATTCATAGGTTTACCTACACCCATGAATTCAATCAATAAATAAAGGATAAATGCCACACACATTACTTACAAACATTTTCACCCAATATAGATATCGTGTCGGGCAGTGTGTGTGAAATCGCTCATTAGGGCGAAGCCAGGATGATTGACGAAACGAAAATAAATAGGTAACTCGTTTATCTGCGAGGCCCCCTCAGGCGCGAGGTCGTCGGCGGTGGCCGACGTCGCCGACGCCTAGCGCCGCCACTGTTGATGACTGCGCACAGACAGCTAGCATGTGAGAAATGTCAAAATGTCAGAAGGAAGTTCATCTGAACCTGTTGCTTTATTATCATGGGAGGTTTTGAAGGCATTTTTAATTTTAACTTTTGTTATAGTTGGTCCCGTTAAGTTTTCAGTAGGTATTGCCTGATGCGCAGATCTAGTGACGTCGGAGAAAAAGGAATGAATTTATTATTGCCAGACTGTTTTCTTTTTGCAAGGGTCTAGCACGACCTCATTATGGTTATTCAATAAAATATTTGGCACAGTTTTGCGGCAGTTTCTTTAAGCTTTTTGTAAGGAGTTTCGAGTTTATTTATTGAAAATAGTCCCCTCTGGCCTCGATACACTGTTTTGCGCCATCTAAAAACTTTTCTAAAGAGTGTTTCAGTTCATTGACCGGAATATCCTTCAGGATGTCAGTACAGCCTTTTGGATAGTCTCTATAGACGCAAAATGTTTTCCGTTCATGGTAAAATGCAGTTTTCCGAATAGGTAGAAGTCACAGGGAGACATATCAGGTGAATACGGTGATTGATTGATGGTTAAAATTCGATTTCTAGTCAAAACATCAGTCACAAGAGTGGATCGATGAGGTGGGGCATTACCACGCAATAAGCGCCAGTTTCCTCCTTCGCGGTATTCACGGCGAATTCCACAAATTCGACGAATGCGATGCAACAAACGCTTTAAAACGCCAAAATAGAAAATTGTATTGACGGTTTGGCCCATTGACACAAACTCCTTGTGGACAATCCCCTTGGAATTGTAAAAAAAAATGAGCATCGACTTGATTTTTGACTTCTCGAAACGCGATTTTTTTGGTGGTGGCTCATCTTAGGCCCTCCATTCGGCACTTTGACGCTTAGTTGCAGGTTCATGTTGGAAACACCACGTTTCATCACCAGTTACAATGTTGTAAGGGAAATTCTCATTTTCTCGCCTCTTTACTGAGGTCTTTCGAATGTTGAATTCTGAGCAATTTTTGGTCCTCACTTAACTTTTGCGGAATGAAACGTGCACAGACCTTTCGTAAGCCCAAATGATCAGTTAAAATGTGATAAATCGATGTTTTTGAGATATTCAACTCCGATTCCATGAATTTCAACGATGATTTCGGTTCATTTTTGATAAATTTACGAACAATTTCGATGGAGTTTTCGGTGATTACTGATTTTGGGTGGCCCGTATGCTCATTGTAATTTATGTTCTCACAACCATCTCTGAAACGTGTAAACCTCTCATGAACTCTGGCACGAGATAGACAATCATCGCCATACACTTTTTTCATCAATTTAAATTTACGAACAATTTCGATGGAGTTTTCGGTGATTACTGATTTTGGGTGGCCCGTATGCTCATTGTAATTTATGTTCTCACAACCATCTCTGAAACGTGTAAACCTCTCATGAACTCTGGCACGAGATAGACAATCATCGCCATACACTTTTTTCATCAATTCAAATGTTTCGGTAAAAGTTTTACCAATTTTAAAACAAAATTTGATATCAGCTCTTTGTTCTAAACTCATTTTTGTACCGATAACACAAACATACAGACACTGACACTTTAGACGCAATAAGTTCGCTCCAACTGAACCAAATGTCACCAAGCTGTCACTGGAAGTCAGCTAAGGATGTAACTTCCAACGCACTAACTCATTAAAAAGATGGCACCATCAAAAGGATTTTTATGACGCCAGTCTTTTTTTATTTTGTACTTCACCTTGTAGTCTCTCAATTTCTTTGTTCATCGACTAAATTTTTGCGTGGCGCATTTTGCGTCTAATGTCATAGTTAAGTTCTCTGTATCTTGTTTGATCCTTATTTTTGCAAGTACGTCGTTCTTGTGTTAAATTTTATATTTCTGCTGCTATCCATTTCCATTTAGTTTCAAGTACTTTTTTGTCTAGGTTATTCTGCGGAAGTGGATAAAGTAATGGTTAAAGAAGGTACGATGTATGTATATAAAATCGAGCGTCTCTATAAGCGAGCGCGTACTGTATTTTGAAATTAAACAATTAAATATTTTTATCATGAATGTTCTTATAATTTATATAATTATACGTTTACATACATATGCACGTAATTATATTTATGTAATTATTCACTTTTGCTCACGTAATTGTTTCCCAATGCAACACAAAAGCTAAGAGAGAATTTCAAATACAATCAAAAGCCGCCAACGGCCAGCTCCGCCTTCTAGACACGATATTTTTGTTGCTGTTGTTGTGTTTTTATTTGACACGCAAGTTTCTATTCGAGCACCCCTTTTCTTAGTTTACGCCATAGGTACCACACACGAACACACAAACACACACATGCAGCCGAAAACAAAGTCGCATTCGCGTAAAACAACAACGCAAAGAAAAACTCATTAAGGGTGGCTGCCTGCTTCTTCGCTGTACTTGATGTTTGTTTGTGTGCGTATGCAATTGTATGTTGTTGTTGCTGAAAGGATTGTTAAGAAAATTATATTCTCTTCCTTGTCTTTTTATTCCTTGCAGGTGCGACACAATGTGAAGCGTGGCAATTACGCCAATTTAGAGGGCAAAGATGTCACCTTCTTCGAATCTATTGTTGGGAAAAATCATGCGGTCCAGGAGGACTTACAGGGCTACAATGTTGATTTTTTGCGTAGTGTACGCGGTGCGTTGTTGTTGGTAGCACAAAAATACCCAGCCTTATTCAAATTATTTCCATTGAAATACAGGTGACAGTCAACTTGTGTTAAGGCCCGGCTCCGCACAGGAAGTCTCTGCCATACTGAAGTACTGTAACGAACGGAAATTGGCTGTTTGCCCGCAAGGTGGCAACACTGGCCTAGTAGGTGGTTCGGTGCCGGTTTGTGATGAAATTGTATTGTCTTTGGCGCGTCTCGACAAGATTATGCATATAGACGAAATCACTGGTATAGCGTCTTGTGAAGCCGGTTGTATACTGGAGAATTTGGACTTAAAGGCAAGGGAAGCGGGCTTGGTGGTGCCACTGGATTTGGGCGCCAAGTCAAGCTGTCACATTGGCGGCAATGTCTCCACAAATGCTGGGGGATTGCGCGTGTTGCGTTATGGTAATTTGCATGGCAGCGTTTTGGGTGTTGAAGCGGTGGGTATTTGAGTTAAATTAAAAAGTGGCATTAATATGGAATGACTGCTATGTCAGGTGCTAGCCAATGGTGATGTCCTCGATCTTATGTCTGACTTCAAAAAGGACAACACTGGCTACCATTTGAAACATCTCTTCATTGGCTCCGAGGGTACGCTGGGTGTGGTCACTAAAGTTTCGCTTTTATGTGCGCCACAGCCACAAGCTCAGCATGTGGCCTTTTTGGGTAAGTACTTGTACTCAATCATTAGTTCCCCTGCCATTCATTTTCGGTACGGATCTACCACAACATTTCCCAATCGAAAATATCATAAGTGATACATAAAAGTAAGGATGGGGAAACGCATACGACTCCGGTAAAGGATTATCCTTTGAAATTAAAATTTGAAAAATTCGAGCCAAGAAGCATAGAGCGATTTGGTAACTCCTAAAACACTCAGGCTAAAAAGCTCAATGAATTTTTTTTAAAGCTTTTGAAAGAGAAAGGGTAAATAGTCAAGAATGAAAGAAGAGAAGTAACAGAAGGAAAAGGGTAGGGTGGAATAGTGGCATAGAGGTAGTCTAGACCTGTGATAATTTTCCAAATTCTTTGGTAAATCTAAAAATATCCTCCAGTTTGAGAAAACGAATTTTACTCGTACCCTTGACAACGAAACCCAAAATTCGCAGCCTTGCTTTAGCAAAGGGGGGACACTCACTTGCTTTCCGCCTCCTCTAAGCAAGACATGCAAATCGGGTTCTCAATGATTCCAATGGTGGTCATATGCAGACTCACATGGGTTATGTCCTGTAATAATACCGCCCACGAACCGAACGTCTTTTCTACCAAGTTTTCGAAGAAAGTTCGACAGTTTTCTGTTCGGGCTTGTCACAAGACACTTTGCAGCTCTACAGCATTCTAGACTGGACCACCGCTCTTTATGTAAATTGCACACATAATCCCTTATCCATTTCCTGGTTCCTGTAGCACTGATTCCGATTATTGGCTTCCGCTATCTGACTCTGCTACTTTCAGAATTACAAAAATTCTCGTTTGGAAAACAGTTGCCATCCTCCCATAGCGTAATGATACAGGGTGGCTGATGAAAGGCGCTACCAAAAAAAAATTTAATAACTTTTTTTCTTTTTAAGTTATCTGTTCCATTTTTGTTTTAATTTGCAGATTGATCTTTAAAATTTATTAAAATGGATAACTGGGACACGCAAACAAGAATTTGGATAGTCCGCCGCTATCACGCACTGGAGTCCGTAGTTTTGGTACAGAGAGAGTACAGGCGGATGTTTGGCGGCGATCCCCCGAGCAGATGGACCATAATGAGACTGGTGAATAATTTTGCTGAGCAAGGAACAGTCGCAAGAAGGCCTTATCATCGAAACCCACCAGTTCGGACGGAGGAAACGATCGCTGCTGTAGCTGCAGCTATACAAAGCAATCCAAGGGTTTCAACAAGAAGCTTATCTGCTCAACTTGGTGTCAGCCGACAGTCTTTGGAAACAATAATGCACAAAGATTTAGACTTATTTCCCTACAAAATTCAAATGGTTAACAAACTGAATGCAGCAGATTTGCCGATTCGCTTGGAATTTTGCCAGAAGATCCTGCAAATAGTGGAAGAAGACCAAAACATGTTAAACTGCCTTTTCATGTCTGATGAGGCCCATTTCGATTTAAACGGCAATGTGAACAAACAAAATTGTCGAATATGGAGTACTTCTAACCCACAGATACTCCACGAGACGGAATTACATCCTCTTCGCGTGACAGTGTGGTGTGCGGTTTCTTCACGCTGTATTGTCGGGCCTTATTTTTTTGAAGAAAATGGTCACACCGTTACGGTTACTGGAGACCGTTATTTGAAAATGCTGAAAGAATTTTTCTATCCAGAACTACGCCGAAAGAGAATTCCTTTCAACTCTGTGTGGTTTCAACAAGATGGGGCAACGTCTCACATAGCCCAGACTGTTATGACAGAGTTGCGACGAAAATTCCCCAGTTCCGAATTTCGTTGGCCCCCCAGGTCGCCTGACCTTACTGCACCTGACTTTTTCTTGTGGGGTTTATGTAAACAAGAAGTTTATAAAAAAAGCCAACAAATTTGGATGAACTAAAACAATCCATTCGGGCAACAATTGCGGCTATTCCTGTCGCAACTCTCAAAGCAGCAATGAACAACTTTTTACTAAGATGCCGCACTTGTGTCAACGAGCAATTATTTTTAAAACTAGTTAAGCTACATTTAATAAAATTTAATGACTTTCAACTTGAAAAAAAAATAAATGAATTCCATACACTAAAAAAAAGTTATTTGAGTTTCTTAATGTAGCAAAATTCATCAGCCACCCTGTACTTATTACTATCGTTTAAGTGCCAGTACGGACTCGAGAACCTATTTC
Source organism: Anastrepha obliqua (assembly GCF_027943255.1). Classification (NCBI taxonomy): domain Eukaryota; kingdom Metazoa; phylum Arthropoda; class Insecta; order Diptera; family Tephritidae; genus Anastrepha; species Anastrepha obliqua. Next base: position 22,106,151 of record NC_072893.1, on the reverse strand, counting down.
ATTCTTGGACCCATCGGTAAAGAAAATATCCGTCAGACCTCCCTGAATGCATTCTGGATTGCTCCATTGCTCACGCAATGGAAATCTGACATCAAATTTCATTCCAAATGAAACTGTGGGTATCAGGTCGTCCTTAGGTACCAAAAACAGTGGATACTCCTCAGATAGCATCTTAAAGATTTCTCTGTGTCTCGAAAATCTGTATTCGTTCGAGAAACCTCATTTATGGAACCTACACTTTGCTTTTATTGCTTCCTGTTGTATCTTAAGATCCAAAGGGGGCAAATCAAGCTAGCATTTAGAGCAACACCGGAGGTTGTTATTCATGGCACTCTCAATGCATAAATATACACTTCTTTGCGGGCTGTATACGAGCATGTTGATTATCGAAATGTGGACTTAACCATAGTCCGTCGCCACCAGACCACAGAAGCATAAGTAATGATTGGTCTGATGAGTGCTGTGTATATCCACCAGACCACAATCGGGTTCAGACCCCAGGTTTTGCCAAAGGCTCTACGGCATGGTTGGAAGATCCTCAATGCGCGGGCTTTACTACTCAATTGCGCACTTAGCCCAAAGTAGCACCTGTTGGCAAGAGTTATCCTTCGCTTGATTTCAATTCTCTGTCATCGCGGTAATATCGGAACCAAGATAATTGAAGTCTTTGACCATAACGAGTTTATAGTTGTTAATTTCTATCTGTAGTTCAAGACGTCGCGACTTCCTGCAGGACGCCAGCATATACCTGGTTTTGCCCTCGTTTACCATCAGACCCAATCGAGCGGACTCTAGTTTAATAGCGAATAAACCAAACAATTCATTCTTGAATTAAGGCAGAGAGGGGCCCTGGACACTTTAAGCAGGACGATATTGTTACCTTCGAAGAATTAATTGTCCGAAGTCGTACTTGTAGTTCCCTCTAGAAGTACACTTACTCATCTGTGTAGAGTTAATTTTAATTCAACCGAAATATGCAATAAACAGCGCCAGAAAGTGCTAAATTCCATTAAAATAGGGCGAAGAGTCAAACCCATTGAATGTAATATCCAGGACAAAGACAGAACAAAGAGTTCATCTTCCTATTAAAAGAAGTGTAAGGCCGACGCCTTAATTTAGGCCGAGGACTTGCGAACTCTCATTGGATTTTGCATGGGGCATTTTTGTGTGTCCAAAAAGGAAACTCTTCTTGTTTCGGTTTCAGTAATCGATTGTTATTCAAAGTGAGGGGCTGGTTGGACCTCTGCATCCGATCCTGCTACCGTGGTCACCAGATACCTGCAAGCCCGGTGTGCCAACTTATACCTACTGGCAGGTGTTCTTACAGCCGCTTCTCAAATGAAGTACAGATGCTGACAGAAAAGCTGCTCACTCTAAGACAGACGCTTTCCGGTTTTGGTTTTTGCTTTCCAGTTTTGGTCCGCGGGTGGTATTTTATTTCCCACTATCCGCCACCTGGAAACGCGGCCCATGGGAGACTGGAAAACCCGAGCCATTACAGAGACCCCACAAGGCAGCAGACGTAGAGAAAGACCAGCTTATACCTGGAGAAGGCAGCTGGCAATCGAAGTAGAGAATCTCCAGCTAAGTTGGAATGAGATCAAAACTCATGCAAACGACAGAACAGTTTGGAAAAAAACTTGTTAGAACCCTTTGCTCCTTAACGGAACGAAGGAAACTGAAACTCTCTGTAGTTTCTCTGAGCTGGGTGGCAAAATGTCGGTCTCACTCTAGTGACAATTGCTCATCTAGGTAAAGGGACTTCTAATTCATGCTAAATCTGAAATAAATAGCTCCAGCAGGAAATGCTAAAATATATTAAAAACTTATATGTACATAGGGTGAGGAATTAACTACGACAGACCGCATTACAGGTCGAATTCTAAAGGGTTTTCCAATAAGAGGTGTTATTTTGATATTCAAAGATTTGTTTCGTTGCTTGTGTGGCACGCAGTGCCGTCTTATTGAAAATAAACGTTGCCCAGATCAATACCATCCAATTCCGGTCATAAAAAATCGTTAATCATCCCTCGATAGCGCAATTCATTCACCGTAGCTGTTGCTCCAGCTTCATTTTCGAAAAAGTAAGGTCCAATAACCGGGCCATAAACCGCACCAACCAGTCACACGTTGAGGATAGAGAGGCTTTTCAACAATAACTCTTGGATTTTCTGAACTCCAGATCCGACAATTTTGCTTGTTGACGAAGCCACCGAGGTGGAAATGAGGCTCATCACTCAAGATGATTTTTCGATGGAATTCCGGATCGTTTTCATGCATTTCAACGATCCAATCAGCAAAGACACGACGTTGTTGATGATCGGCTGGCTTGAGTTCTTGTGTTAACTGGACTTTATAAGTCTTAAGACCCAAATCTTTATGTAAAATACGGTGTAATGACGTTTGTGGAATGCCTAATTCCAAAGAACGACGAGGAATGGACAAACATGGGTTTCTTCAACACTTTTGGCTACAACAGCAATATTTTCGGCTGTTCTTGAGCGACCTGCACGAGCTTCATTCTTCACATCACTAACTGGCCCCCACAGCTCGAATTTGTTCACCAATTTCTCTATTGCGGTCCAACAAGGTGCTTCACGATGACCCAAAATTGTTCGAGCTTTACGGTTCTCTTCCAAATTTTCACCATTTTTATAGTGAATTTTAATAATTTCGATGCATTGTTTAGGCATGTATCATTCCATTTTTATTAATGGCGTAGTTTTTACTTGTCAAATATTAAAAAATGACAGCTTCAAAAGTGACATCTACCGAAAAAGCGGGCTATTCAAAATAACTCCTTTTATAGGAAAACCCTTTATTTAGTAGGTCCACTATCATTACCAGTCACTGCTTGAAGGCGGCGAGACATTGATCCAACTGGTTGTGTTACCTTTTCCTGTGATATTTGGTTCCATGCCTTCATGAACTTTTTTTTAGCGATTTTGCTTCAGTTACTATACTTCGCCGAATTTTTCTCTTCAAAAGCTCCCAAGCGTGCTCTATCGGATTTAAATCTGGACTCTGCAGCGATGTATTTAGGTGTCTGGGTGCGTAATATAGGAGGCATCCTTTGGCAATTAGTGCAGTATGCTTGGGGCCATTCTCTTGTTGGAAAACCCAATATTGCCCAAGACCCAAGCTTTTTACTGATGACCTTAAACGGGATTCCAATTTGTTTTCATATTTATATCAGTCTCTAGTACCTTCAATAAAGGTTATCTTTGTAACGCCAGACGCAGCTATAGTTCCCCACACCATTACGCTACCACCGTCGTGCTTCGCATTGGTATCCAATTCCATTTCCATATCCGCATTTCTTCTCCTCCTTATTTTAGCCCGGCCATTACTTCCAAATATATTGAACTTCGATTCATTAGTAAATAAACTTTTAGAACAGAAATCCATTTCCTTGCCAATATGAGTCCGTTCAAGCTCAAGCCCAAGGCGACGGGTTTTTGCTGAAAACGGAGGCTTTTTGCGTGGTGTCCTGCTGAAATATTCGCTATTATTAAGATATCTTTTAATAGGTAGTTCTTGAATGATTATTTTTTCCGAATGTCTCGATGGATTGGACCGATTTCGGAGCACTAATTTCTCGAATTTTTGTCGACTTCTCTTCAAATGTAGCTTACATCTCCTCTGGACAGCTTGTTTCGGCAGTCGCGAGCCACCAGTCGGTTCACTTTTTATTTTCCCACGACTTAGTCTCTTCGCAGTTTTTAATAATCGTTTGTACCGTTGCTCGACTTAAATTTGCTATTTTTGCAATTTCGCCGTAAGGTTTATTTTCCTGCTGTATGACGACTTAAGTCCTTCACTGTAACATCTGCAAAATTAGTAAATGCTTCCTGAAAAGGCTAGATCAGGAATTAGCGAAGTTCCACACCAGGACTGACGCGACTTGCAATGACCGAGTGTGTATCACAATGCGTAGGGACAACATATGACCACCAAAGTCATGATTGATACCGTACCGAACCATGTTGAGCTATTGCATCATATCTTTAGATTAGATTTGTGAAAATTCTTCTTTTACTGGATTGGCGCTATAACCGCTTAAGCGATTTTGGTGCCGAGTTTAACTAAGTGCGTCGTAAGTCGTTTCTTTCTCGTGCTAATCGGCGCCAGTTGGACATAACAAGGGAAGCCAAGACCTTCTCTACCTGATTTTTCCCACGCAAAGGAGGTCTTTCTCTTCCTCTGTTACCACCAGCTGGTACCGCATCGAATACTTTCAGACTCGGAGCGTTTGTATTCATTCGGACGACATGACTCAGCCAACGTAGCCGCTGGATTTTTATTCGCTGCGCTGTGTCTATGTCGTCGTAAAGCTCATACAACTCATCATTCCATTGCCTGAGATACTCGCCGTCACCAACGTGCAAAGGTCTAAAAATCTTCTGCAGAAACTTTTTCTCAAACACTCCAAGGGACGTCTCATCGTCCACGCTGGTAATTAGATAATTTTATTCTCATGTGTCTCTCAGGTTTTGTTAAGGAGTCCCTTAGTTTGAAGCACAATGGTAACCTCTACCTCAGTACTTGGAAATCGATCTCGCTTTTCCGGTTGAATCGTTTCTGAATTATTTGCTTGACTTCGAATTTTCAGTGTAACCAATAAAAATGATCTGGCGGGGTCTATCTATGCAGTTCCCAGTTGGCCCATTTGCCATCCCCAAAATGGTTATTAGCTCGTTTATCGAAGTTGGCGTCTGCTATTTCATGCGCTGTGCGACATAACCCATCATCCATTTTAAGCTGAAGAACTACCAACTGCAGCCCTCAAAAAGTCTGTAACCATTGCGTTTCTAATAATAAAATTTGCATAATACTGCCACTCTCATGAGGATGCATTAACCTTGAATCCGCTATCTGTCGAGATGAGTCATAATTTATCGGCCAAATTGGAGCTCCAAATAAGGCTACTTCGAGGCACAAACTGAAAAGGGACGGTCATTTTCGAACGCTCATAGGGCTGATCTGTGAAGTAGTACGTTTTTAAGATGGTAAGCCGATGTTTTAGAATTAAATTACATACTTTCGGCTACAGAAGCCTTGCCATATTGTCGTTGGGACGTACCGTAGGGCGGTGGATTCGATGAGTATTTTTCAATAGTAAACCAGTTTCACATAATCTTTGAACAAATTTGAATGGTGGGTGTTTTAGGTAGTCGCGGACAATGATTTAAAGATAAACTGATCCGTGCACGTTTCATGAACTTTCTTTTATAGCAACTAGGCACTTTAAAATTTACAAGGGGAAGTCTAAAATAAACAAGACTGTGCTAAAATAGAAGCGACAGGAGCTTTGTTCTGATAACTTCGAGTTTATGTATTCAAAATAGTCCCCTCCGGCCTTGATACACTGTTTTGCCCGATCTAAAAACTTTTCGAAAGAGTGTTTCGGGTCATTGACCGGAATGTCCTTCAGGATGTCGGTACAATCGTTTTGGATGGCCTGTACGGACTCAAAATGTTTTTCTTTCAGGACAAAATGCAATTTTCCGAATAGGTAGAAGTCACAGGGAGACATAATATATCAGGTGAATACGGTGAGAGATTGATGGTTAAAATGCGATTTCTAGTCAAAGAATCAGTCACAAGAGTGAATCGATGAGATGGTGCATTATCATACAATAAGCGTCTGCTTTGTCCTTCGCGGTATTCAGGGCGATGCCACAAAAGCTTCAAAAGGTCAAGGTAGAAAATTGGATTGACGGTTTGACCCGTTGACACGAACACCTTGTGGACAATTCCCTTGGACTCGTAAAAAAAAATTACGATCGACTTGATTTTCGACTTCTCCAAATGCGATTTTTTGGGTGGTGGCTCGTCTGGGGCCTTCCATTCGGCACTTTGACACTTAGTTTCAGGTTTATGTTGGAAACCCCACGTTTCATCACCAGTTACAATGTTGTAAAGGAAGTTCTCGTCTTTTCTCCCCTCTTTAATGAGGTCTTTCGAATGTTGAATTCTGCGCAATTTTTGGTCTTCAGTTAACTTGTGCGGAATGAAACGTGCACAGATTTTTCGTAAGCCCGAATGATGAGTTTAAATGCGATAAATCGATGTTTTTGAGATATTCAACTCCGATTCCAAGAATTTCAACAATGATTTCGGTTGATTTTTGATAATTTTACGAACAATTTCGATGGAGTTTTCGGTGATTACTGATTTTGGGCGGCCCGTATATTCATTGCCATTTATATCCTCACGTCCTCATGTCCTGATATCAGCTCTTTGTTCGAAACTCATTTTTGTACCGACGACACAAACATACTGACACTTTAAACGCAATAACCTCGCTTCCGCGGAACCGAATGTCACCAAGCTTTCACTGGAAGTCAGCTAGGGAAGTAACTTCCAACGCATAACTCATTAAAAAGATGGCACCATCAAAAACATTTTTATGACGCCAGTCTTGTTTGTTTTGGACTTCACCTTTTATAGGGTGGGCCATGTAAAATTTGCTTTCTGAATCGGCTATAGAAACAAAACTAATCAATATTTTTTCAAACTTTTGTTTTTATTTTGAAGATTGAACATTGTCATTTATGAATAAAAAATAATATCGTTCAAATGACTGCCACGACTGGCTTTACAGTAGGCCATTCGATCAACCCAATTTTTAAGCACATTCGATTGTTTGGGCTCCAATTTCATGAATGGCAACTTCGATTTCGTGTTTTAAAGCATCAATCGTCTCTGGATGGTTCGCATAGCATTTGTTCTTAACGGCTCCCCACAAAAAATAGTCCAACGGGCTTAAACTGATGTGAAAATGAGCTTCATCAGAAAATATGATTTTTCGGTAAAAATGCTCATCTTCGGTCAAACGATTTTTTGCCCATTGAGCGAGCCGAAAACGCATTGGATGGTCATTAGGCTTCAGTTCTTGCACGAATTGAACTTTGTAAGCCTTCATACCGAGGTCTTTATGCAAAATTCTCCTCAAAGAAGTGCGTGAAATGTTCAATTCTTGAGAACTATGACGAGTTGAGGTTGTTGGATGTTCACGCACATTTTCGGCTACAGCAGCAATGTTTTCGGGTGTACGCACTGTAGGACCACGTTCACGTGTTGTTTTATCCATTAACGATCCACTTTCACAAACACGATTGACAAATTGATCCACAAACTGTCTTGTTGGCAAATCTTTTTTTTGGAATTTTTTTTTTTCAAATTTCTCACAGTTTGAGTAGAAGACTCACCACTTTGGAAATAGGTTTTCAATATTTCCCAATTTTGTTCAAGCGTATAGCGTCCCATTTCGTAAATGTCAAACCTTTGAGTAAATTATGAACACATTTGACATGTCATTTGTGTGACCATTCTCAAAAAAATAGGTGGTTCAAAAAGCAAACGCTATATGGCCCACCCATTATATTGTATTAAAATTAAATTCAAACCTAAACTTTTTCCCTTTCCATATGCAGGTTTGCCTTCCTTCGACGATGTGCTTAAAACTTTCCACAATTCCCGGAAATTTTTAGGTGAAATTCTGTCCTCATGCGAAATGGTCGATGCCCAGTCCTTAGACGCCAGCGTTAATCACTTCAAGCTCAAGTAAACAATTTTTTTTATAGATATTAAATTAAAAAAGAGGTTGTCTGTAAAGTCGATTTACTGACGATAGTTTAACGTGATAACGTCATACGAAAATACTGATTGAATGGTTGCATTTTTCAAAAGAAAATTTTAATTTTATTTGTTTGATAGATATTTTGTATGGATATAGAGAATGAGTTAACATTAACATAACATAATATACTTTAACATAACATAACATAACATAACATAACGTAACATAACATTACATAATATAACATAACATAACATAACATAACATAACATAACATAACATAACATAACATAACATAACATAACATAACATAACATCACATAACATAACATAACATAACATAACATAACATAACATAACATAACATAACATAACATAACATAACATAACATAATATACTTTAACATAACATAACATAACATAACATAACATAACGTAACATAACATAACATAATATAACATAACATAACATAACATAACATAACATAACATAACATAACATAACATAACATAACATAACATAACACAACATAACATAACATAACATATCATAACATAACATAACATGCTGTTCAAGCAAGGTAATGACGCATGAGCAAGATAACGACGCATTTTTTGGTGCGTGCAGCCGGCTACATAGAATTATAAGACGTTATCACGTCAAAACATATTTTTATACGATTTATACAAAAACAATTTCTGTTACTTTTTCCCCTCATACTCCAGTTCCCCGATCGAGGGCTATCCCTTTTATATGTTGATTGAAACTTCCGGCAGCAATGCCGAACATGACATGGAAAAGTTCAATCGCTTCTTGGAAAATGGTATGGAGAAAGGACAAATTGTCGATGGCACCATCACGGGCGAGGTGAGTAAAATGCAAGAGATTTGGAAATTGCGCGAATTGGTACCCGTTGCGCTTGTGGAGGATGGCTTCTGCTTCAAATACGACATCTCATTGCCATTGCGTGAATTTTATCACATAGTCGATGTGATGAAGGAGCGCGTGGGCGGTTTGGCCACGCGCGTTTGTGGTTACGGACATTTAGGTGAGATCTTCATGCAATATTCGAAATTTATAGCTTGAATTTACTACTTTATAAACCTTTCACCCTTTCACATATAGGCGATTCAAATTTGCATCTGAATATCTGCTGCACGGAATTCACACAGGAAATCTACAAATGCATTGAACCCTTCGTCTATGAGTACACGGCGCAGGTTAAGGGTAGCGTTAGCGCTGAGCATGGTATTGGTTTTCTGAAAAAGAACTATCTGAAGTATAGTAAAAGCGCAGCGGCCATAGGGAAGATGCGTGAGATGAAGCAACTTTTAGATCCCAACGGCATTTTGAACCCATACAAAGTGTTGAACTGAAAAGGGGCAGGACAATATACTCAAACTACGAAGTTTAAAAATAAATATCGAGAACACTTCCATACTTGCTTTGGTTAAGAATATGTAAACACTTGTATATTAAGTTAGTTGTACAGTTAGCATGAAAATATTTGGTTATTAACTCAAAAGTGAAATAAAAATGTATAGGAAATAAACGAAAACGAATAGACGCGCTTACTTATTATTACGATAATAATTATAATCTTCCTGACTGGTCGAGTTAAACTAAGCGCGCCAATCATTTCTTTCTCTCATCAAGTGAAGCGAGGTCTTTCCAGCGTAGAGGGGGCCTTCCGCTTATTCTGCCATACCCTACCACCTGGTACCGCATCGAATACTTTCAGTCATCAATGATAGGCACCAAAGTTATCAATGATAGCTCATGTGCGTACCGAACCTTGTTGGGCGCTTGCATCATATTTTTAGGTTAGATTTGTGGAAATTCTTATTCTGCTTGACTGGCCCGATAACCACTTAAGCGGTTTTGGTGTCGAGGTTTACTAAGTGCGCCAGTCGTTTCTTTCTCGTGCTAATCGGCGCTAATTGGACACGCTAAGGGAATCCAAGTCCTTCTCTACCTGATAGGAGAGGAGGCCCTTCTCTTCCTCTGGTACCGCATTGAATACTTTCAGTGCTGGAGCATTTTTATCCATTCGGATGGCATGAAGCAGCCAACGAAGCCGCTGGATCTTTATTCGTTGCGCTATGTCTATGTCGTCGTAAAGCTCATACAGCTCATTGTTCTATCCCCTGTGATACTCGCCGTTGCCAACGTGTAAAGGATCAAAAATCTTCCACAGAATCTTTCTCTCAAAGCAAGGCGTATTCATTAAAAGTGGTGCAATAGACCAACAACAATGCCTTGTACGTTTAATTGTCAAAGCAAAGTATTGGGAAACTATGAAACAAATAATGAATTCGCCTTGTTTCATTCTGAGCTGACAGCCACATGGACACAGCGAAAAAAAACTCAGCTGATTTACCAACACCACCTTTAATAGATTCGCCTTGTCTCAAACACTCCAAGGAACGCCGAAATTCATAATGGCTACGAAAATTAAAATAACTACTATTTTTATGAGACTCTAAATCATTTTGTACGTTTGGGCCATTGTACAGAAATAGAAGTAAAAATATTCTTCGTCGTCCTATTTTTTTTTTTTGACTTGGCATTCTAAGTGTGAGTTTGAAAGGCACCTAAGGATTTATTTGTTCTTTTTTTCTGGGATGACGCCTGTGAAAAGAAGACTCTCATGAGTGCTGCTGTACCGGCATAGCAGTATGCACGACTTGTAGTCCCACAGCTCCTCTATCCCCTCCACTATCGACCACTCTCCCCGCGGAATTGCCAAAAAGGTAAGTACTACCTCACAAGGCTCGTTAGCTCAAAAGTTCCTAATTATTTGCCTACAAAACTTTGCTTGGCTTAGCTCATTATGAATATATGTCACAAGCGCACAGATTCCTTTCCAATTATCAGCTGACTTTAACATAAAGTCTACAATATTTTCTCCGTTTAAGATTCCAAAGGTTTCGGCAACATGGCGTGGGCATTGGAATGGGACATGATCACCATTTTCTTCCTTTTCCGTGCAGATTCGGCAGTTTGGTGAGCTGTCATGGCCAAATGTATGGACGTATTTTTATTAAATACCTCTTGCCCTGCAAGCGATTGAGTTAGGTAGTAATTTGCTCCCGCATGGTTCTTTTCTAACCACGTCGTAAGGGTGGGTATTAACTTTTGCGTCCATCTACCTTTAGGTGATTTGTTCCACCGGTCTTGCCAGTGGGCGATCGAAAGACGCCTTTCTTCTGCTTACATTTTTCACGCCTTGATCTACCGTCGTGTTCGGATAGCCTGCCTTCATTTCTTTTGCCAAAATCTCAACCGGAATTAGTCGTGCAATGGCGAAGGAAGCGTCATCAGAAATTGTGCGGAGGCCACATTTAGTCCGCAAAGCGCTTAGCCGTTAGAGGGATATTAGTTTTCTTGAATAGCTGTTTATGTTCAATGCGTCAGCCCAGATCGGCCCCACGTATAAAAGGACTGAACTGACAACCCTACTATGTAGTAGTAGCCTTTTCCTATGGGTAAGGCCAACGTTGTTTGGCATTATTCGTGCCAGACAGGCCTCCACATTCGATGTTTTCTTCACAGCGTATTCTAGGAGAGTTTTAGAGTTTAAACGACTATCTATCATCATCCCTAGGCCTCCCTAGGCGGGTTTTGAATTGGTAGTTACCCTCCCAACATTTATATATATATACTAGCGTACCCTCGCCCGCTTCGCTAGACGATAAATTCAATGATTTGCTGAAAGAGAATAAAATTAATACGAAACAAAGCAAATTCTTTGATACAATTTCATTCGAACTTTATTGTAACACTTTTTGGTAGACAACGTTTTTGGTTTTTTCATCTTTCGCGTGAATAATGACGATGGTTTGCCAACTCGTGAGCAAGCTACATACAATTGTCCATGAGAAAAAATTGGGTATTCTAAATTAATACCGCACATTTGTAGATATTGTCCTTGCGCCTTATTAATTCTCATAGCGAAGGCAAGGCGAATAGGGAACTGCAAACGTTTGAAATCGAATGGTAAATCCGCCGGAATCAGTGGAATTCAGGGTATCAAAATGTCTTCTCCTTTGTACTTCCCTTTCAAAATTGTTGCTTCGATAACCTTACCCATTAGCTTCTTCACAGCGAGTCTGGTATCGTTGCAAAGTCGGGGCACATTACTATTGCGCAGCATAATAATCGGTGCTCCAATTTTTAATCGTAAATTATGAGGTGGTAAGCCTGGTAAATCGAGTGAGTTTAAGAATTCAGTTGGATAATTTACATCTTGATCAGTAATAGTGTCTATTGACTTATACGCAACTATGTCAATAGGTATTTGATCTAAAATAGCTGAATTTATATCATTGACGTCCTTATTTTTCCCAGCTAAAATTGCTCTTTCGCTGAGTCAATCATGGTTTTTGTAATGTTGAACTATGTTTGGAAATACACTCTGTATCAATGTCTCTTTAGACTGTGCAAAAGTGCAGAAATTGTTAGGCAATGTTATCATTCCTGTTGTTTTTGAAAAAAGGTTTATTTTTTTTGGTTAAAAAGTGTTTTTTGAAGTTTGATATGGTAAATAATATGCAGGGTCTGATACACGCAAATTTCCATTGACCATTATAGTGACAAAATTATCGATCACCAATTCCAACAGGATTTCAAAATCAGAGTTGGAATGAGTTGTTGTGTGGTGTACTTCTGAAAAAAATGAGAAATAAACAAAATAAATCTAAAAATTCGAATTCTAACTATATCTTGTGTATGTTCTTATTACCTTTGAATTTTTCCAATGAAGCACCATTCATTTTAAATTTTCCAAGAATTTTTTTTATCATTTCGCGATTCTTTCCTTTTTCATTCGATTCCAACATTTGTTCATAGCCGAAAACACCGTTTGCAAACGCATTCATTTCCATATAGAATTGGTCAAAGAAAGCATTGCTCAATTGAATTGAAACATTATTTTCATAAATACTTAGGACCTTAACTAATGCACCTTGGTACATACCTAACGCAGATATTCATCGCGACCTTGACATCGATACTATTGATGAAACAATACAAAGCGCTAGCAGAAGACACATGAATAGACTATTAAGGCATACAAATCCTATGATGAGAAGACTACCAAATAAAGAAAAATCTACCCAAAGTCGGCTTAACCGTCAAACACCAACAGATCTTGCAAAATCCTTGTAATCAATTGTCAACTAATCGTATATATCATTGTTTGTTAACCACTTGTTTTTAAATAATATGTATATATTTCTTCTAAATGAGCTTGGGGGCATTGGCCCTTCAATATCACTCTCATTCCATCTTTTTGTAAATCAAATTACTTATTGTCTAACAACAGGTGTAATATTTTATGGAAGAAATAAAAAAAAAAAAAAAAAAATTTCATTCGAATCATTTGAAATTTCTGTATACAATACATTTCTGTATCACAATACAAATACAAAAAATTCAAAAAAAGTTGTACACATAAAATGAATGTCGATTCGAAACTTACTTTAATCTAACAATCGAGCAAGTTTTGTTTTGGACAATATTTTGATTTTTTCTTTTTTTTATATGAAGAAAATATTTAAAAGAAATTTTTTTTTGCTAAAAACCTTCCCCTAGTGGATCCCTATAATATGAAAAAAGAACGAATAAAATTGGCCTCGTATCGGCCCAAAAAAATGCGGACGAACGAACATCATTTCATTTTTATATATATAGATAGAATAACCTAACTTAATTATAACACAAAAAATTTAATTAATTTTCAATGTCAAAACTCATTCTTGACATACTGTAAATGATATACTCGACTATTCCGTCTGCTGTACTTGCAATCTAATCAATTTGGTGGAAAAGCTCGGCCCACATCAGTCGAAGTTTGTTGCACCACCCTAATATGTTTACTTTCCAACAACAAAATCAGTTCGCTATTTTCACCTTGATAACCTTTTGAAGTTTTGTCAATGTGCATGTCGATATTAGGAAGCCCTCTAAATTTATTCTATGGCCAAAAAAACGAATTATTAATATTTTTATATACATATATATATAATTGGCGCGTACACTCTTTTTGGGTGTTTGGCCGAGCTCCTCCTCCTATTTGTGGTGGGCGTCTTACTGTTGTTCCACAAATAGAGGAGGAACCTACAGTTTCAAGCCGCCTCCGAACGGCAGATATTTTTATGAGAAGCTTTTTCATGGCAGAAATACACTCGGAGGTTCGCCATTGCCTGCCGAGGGGCGACCGCTATTAGAAAAAGTTTTTCTTAATTTTGATGGTTCACCGAGATTCGAACCAACGTTCTCTCTTTTTTACTTTTATTTATTTATAACTAGCTGACACGGCGACCTTTGTTCCGCCCTAGAGGCAATAAAAAATCAGATTTTTGATTTTATTAAATTAATTTTTTGATTAATCAAGTATTTCAATGAAGCTTTAATAGATTTCACTCTTCAGTTAAGTACCTTATGATACACAACATTTTTCGTTTTATTATCAGGTGCAAGAACAAACAACGCAAATGGTTTTCCGACCCGTGAACATGCCACATATAATTGACCATGTGAGAAACATTGATTTTCTAGATTCAGCCCAGAAACTCTTAAGGATTGGCCTTGTGGTTTGTTAATGGTCATGGCGAATGCAAGACGGATCGGAAATTGAAGTCTTTTAAACTCAAACGGAAGATCGGTGGGGATCATCGGCATCCTCAGAATGAGAACTTCTTTACCTTCGAATTTTCCTTTGAGCATCGCGCGTAAATCACACAATCATCAATTTATTTACCACCAAACGCGTACCGTTGCAAAGTTTTGGTGGGCTTATGTTTCACTCTTCCACTAAGGCAGCACAATCCGGGCGTTTCTCCGGAAAACTTCAAAGCGCCACAATACTCGCAAACAACGTTCATTGGCCCAATGCAAACGCTAGGATGCAAGCAGTAATCAGTGTTGCAATCATATCGAAACGCTGCTCGATTCAACTCAGCACTTGATAATTCTCTTCTTGTGCGTCGAAAATGATCTACTTGTTGATCTCTGTTATTCGCTCGCCGATTTCGCATTGCCAACCGAGCCGTTTCATGGGCTGCCTCGCTTTGCTCTTGTGATTGAGAAGCACGAAGTCGAGCCATACTAACGCGGCGCTCTTCACGGGCAATTCCTTGTGCTTCTTCAGTCGTTTCATTTGCAATGTTTCGTATCCTTCTTGCATTACGGCTTTGTCGGGATCGATCGGATTCGATCGTCTTGGTCGCGGCATTTATAGTATAATGATGATTCAAAGAGAATACAAATTACTGTGATTATATATTTCTGACAAAATTTATAAAGGTTGTCAAAAAAGTCTGGCGGTATTTTTATTGAATTTTCAATTGTTCATAAAATTGGTTATAATAATGCGATTTAAGTCAAATATGCGCCGTTTTGTTCGATGACGAGTTCCCAACGAGATGCCAACTTCATAATGCCCCTCTTATAGAAGCTCGCTTCCCTATTGTCAAAAAACTCGGAGAGCCAATTTTCACAGGACTCTCTTGAGGACAACTTCCGACTACCAAGCTCGTTCGCCATGGACAGAAATAGGTGGTAATCACTTGGTGCGAGATCCGGACTATACGGTGGATGCAAAATAACCTCCCATCCGAGCTCCCGGATCTTCTGGCGCGTCACCAAAGATGTGTGTGGCCTGGCGTTGTCCTGATGGAAGACAATTCGGCCTCTGTTGAACAAAGATGGCCTCTTCTGCATGAGTGCTGCATTCAAGCGGTCCAGTTGTTGGCAGTACAGGTCCGAATTGAGCGTTTGGCCATAGGGGAGCAGCTCATGGTGGATGATTCCCTGCCAATCCCACCAAACACACAGAAGAACCTTCCTGGCCGTCAATCCAGGCTTGGCCACCGTCTGGGCAGCTTCACCGCTTTTCGACCACGACCGTTTGCGCTTCACGTTGTCGTAAGTGACCCACTTTTCATCGCCAGTCACCATCCGCTTCAAAAACGGGTCGATTTTGTTGCGATTCAGAAGCGATTCGCATGCATCCATACGGGCAAAAATATTTTCTTGCGTCAAGTCGTGTGGCATCCATACATCGAGCTTCTTTTTGAATCCAAGCTTCTTCAAATGGTTTATAACGGTTTGATGACTCATGCCCAGCTCTTGGCCGATGCTACGGCTGCTACTATGCCGGTCTCTTTCGATCAGTTCAGCGATTTTATCGCAATTTTCGACGACAGGCCTTCCGGACCGTGGCGCATCTTCGATCACCTCTGCACCAGAACGAAAACATTGAAACCATCGTTGTGCGGTGGAAATGGAAACTGTATCGGGTCCATAAACTGCACAAATTTTATTGCCAGCATGAGATGCATTTTTGCCTTTATCGTAGTAGTACTGTAAAATATGCCGTATTTTCTCTTTATTTTGCTCCATGTTTGCGACGCTATAACTCACGAACGACTAAAAGCAAACAACAATTAATCAAACACGTGTTAGCACGTGAAAAGAGCTTTCCAAAAAGCTCTAGCGTGAACCGATGCGACGAATACAACTAGAACTACGCGCTTGCAAAGACAAGCTTGCGGAAATACCGCAAGACTTTTTTGACAACCTTTATTATCACAGTTTCTATTTAACCATAGACAAAATTACGTTTAGCTGTCATTTGCGTTTTGTTATTCCATATCAGATGCGCTTTTGTTATACCACATTTTATAATGACTTCACGGAAACGCGTTCGAATGGGATAAAAAGTATCCTATGCCCGTCTCCTGGTTCTAAGCTACCTCTCCACCAATTTTCAGCCAAATCGGTTCAGCCGTTCTCAAGTTATAAATGGTGTAACTGACATGACTTTCTTTTATATAATATATATAGATTTTTGTGCGCCGCCAACGCTTTGAAAATTATTTTAAATTTGTTAAAAAATGTTTTCAATATTCTCTTTTGATTTCTCTTTAAAAATTTTCAGAAAATGATACTGAAAAAAAACTGAGGTAAATACAAGGTGGAGTCCAAAATAAACGAGACTGGCGTGATAAAAATGTATTTGATGGCGCCATCTTTTTTATGAGTTAGAGCATTGGAAGCTACATCCCTAGCTGACTTCTAGTGAAAGCTTGGTGATATTCGGTTTAGGGGAAGCGAAGTTATTGCGTCTAAAGTGTCAGTATGTTTGTGTCATCGGTACAAAAATGAGTTTCGAACAAAGAGTAAATATCAAATTTTGTTTTAAAATCGGTAAAACGATAACCGAAACATTTGAATTGATGAAAAAAGGTGATGGCGATGATTGTCTATCTCGTGCCAGAGTTCATGAGTGGTTTACACGTTTCACAGATGGTTGTGAAGACATAAATGGCAATGAGCATACGGGCCCAGAATCAGTAATCACCGAAAAAAAAAAAACAAAAAAAAAAAAAAAAAAAAAAAAAAAACTTCATCGAAATTCTTCGTAAATTTATGAAAATGAACCGAAATCATCGTT
This sequence comes from Anastrepha obliqua, assembly GCF_027943255.1. NCBI lineage: Eukaryota > Metazoa > Arthropoda > Insecta > Diptera > Tephritidae > Anastrepha > Anastrepha obliqua. The sequence continues at coordinate 22,089,105 of NC_072893.1, read as the reverse complement.
GAAATTCATGGAATCGGAGTTGAATATCTCCAAAACATCGATCATTTGGGCGTTTCAATCCACAGAAGTTGTTTGAATTCAACATTCGAAAGACCTTCCATTACAACTTTGTAACTGGTGAGGAAACGTGGTGTTTCCAACATGAACCTGAAACTAAGCGTCAAAGTGCCGAATAAAATGCCCCAGATGAGCCACCACCCAAAAAATTGCGTTTGGAGATGTCAAAAATCAAGTCGATGGTCATTTGTTTTTACGATTCCAAGGGAATTGTCCACAAGGAATTCGTGCCAATGATCCAAACCGTCAATGCAATTTTCTATCTTGGCGTTTTGAAGCGTTTGTTGCATCGCATTCGTCGAATTTGTGGAATTCGCCGTGAATACCGCGAAGGAGGAAACTGGCGCTTATTGTCTGATAATGCACCATCTCATCGATCCACTTTTGCGACTGATTTTTTTACTGAAATCGCATTTTAACCATCAATCTCTCAACGTATTCGCCTGATATGACTCCCTGTAACTTCTACCTGACCATGAAAGGAAAACGTTTTGCGTTCGTAGATGCCATCCAAAAGGCTCGTACGACATCCTGAAGGACATTTTGGTCAATGACCTGAAATACTCTTTCGAAAAGCTTTTAGATCGCGCAAAACAGTGTATCGAGGCCAGAAGAGACTATTTTGAATACATAAACTCGAAGTTATCCGAACAAAGCTCTTGTCGTTTCTATTTTAGCTCAGTCTTGTTTATTTTGGACTTCACCTTGTATATATATATATATTTTTTTTTTTAATTTTAAGGTTTTTTTGTAATTTTGGTATCATAGTTATCCGGTTCTCATGATTAAATAATAGAAGATTAGGTAAGTAAACAGCTTTCTCGCTCCCTCTTGACCAATCAGCTAACTTATTGGAATACATGTTGCTATATTACAAATATATATATATATATGTAATAGGACTATGAATAAGTTCGTGCGGTTTTTTTCGAAATTTGAAACTTTATTGACGTAAAATGGTTACAAATTTAATATTCAAAGTATTGTCCATCGCTTACTACTACTTTTTCCCATCTTTTTGGCAATTCACGGATTCCCTTTGTGAAAAATTCGGTCGGTTTTGCCGCAATCCACGAATCGATCCATTTTTTGACTTCATCGTAATTACGGAAGTGCTGGTCAGCCAGGCCATGTTGCATCGATCGGAAGAGATAGTAATCGGATGGCGCAAGGTCTGGACTATACGGCGGGTGGGGTAGGACATCCCATTTGAGCGTTTCTAAGTATGTTTTGACCACTTGTGCAACATGTGGCCGAGCATTGTCATGTTGCAAAATAACTTTGTCGTGTCTATCGGCGTATTGCGGCCGTTTTTCTCGCAGTGCTCGGCTCAAACGCATCAATTGTCGTCGGTAGACATCCCCCGTAATCGTTTCATTCGGTTTCAGTAGCTCATAATACACAACACCCAGCTGGTCCCACCAGATACACAGCATAACCTTCAGGCCATGAATATTCTGCGCCGACGTCGATGTTGAAGCATGGCCAGGGTATCCATACGTTGCCCGACGTTTTGGATTGTCGTAATGGACCCACTTTTCATCGCCAGTCACAATTCGATGCAAAAAACCCTTTCTTTTGTGCCGTTGAAGCAGTTGTTCGCATGCCATAAAACGGCGTTCAACGTCTCTTGGCTTCAATTCATACGGCACCCAATGGCCTACCTTTCGGATCATTCCCATGGCTTTTAAACGTTTGGAAATGGTTGATTGATCAACTCCCAAAGTTTTTGCAACCTCTTCTTGCGTTTGAGCCGGATCTTGATCGAGCAATTCCTCCAATTCGGTATCCATGAACTTTGGCGGCGCACCCTCGCGTTCTTCGTCTTCCAAGCCAAAATCACCACTTTTAAAGCGTGCAAACCACTTCTGGCACGTTCGCTCAGCTAGAGCATGCTCACCATAAACTTCCACCAAGATACGATGACTTTCGGCTGCTTTTTTCTTCATATTAAAATAATGAAGAAGAATTCCCCGCAAAAACACATTATTTGGCACGAAATTCGACATTTTCAAGTGTGGTAAAAATATTGTTGTTTACGCTTCAAATAAAAAACTTATACTGACGTTTGTGCCTTACGACAGTAGCTCTCCAATGAATGTTTGGAAATGTGGATCGATGGAATAATAATCAAGTTACGCCATCTGTTGTAAAACCGCACGAACTTATTCATAGTCCATTATATATAACATTAATATATATATTAAAAAAAAACTAGTAGTAGTAAAAATTTAATTTTGGTGCAAATTTTATGACTGGCAACGCTGTTTCCATTTTGACGCTTTACCTTGTTATTATTCGTTGAAAATAATTTTCTAATTGCAAGCATTCTAATCGTAAGCAGGTGCACATTGGACTTAAAAAAACTTTTCTTCCAATGTATCAACGAGTGAAAAATCTTAATAAATCTATACTAATATTATAAAGAGGAAAACTTTGTTTGTTTGTTTGTTTGTTTCTTTGTTTATTTGTAACGAATAGGCTCAAAAACTACTGGACCGATTTTAAAAATTCTTTCACCATTCGAAAACTACATTATCCAAGAGTAACATGGATTACATTTTATTTTGGAAAAAAATAGGGTTCCGTAAGATATTTGGATTTTTCGGACACAAACTGAAAAAAATCTTATATATAAAATAAAGTCAACTTTTTGTGTGTGTTCGCTAACCGGCCGTGTCTGCACCGAATTAAACCAAACTTACACACAATGTTAAGAAGGTATTGAAGATGGTTTCCGTATAGTTTGGATACCTATTGGTAGATAGGGTCTCGAGATATAGGTCAAAACGTGGACCCGGGTAACCTTCGGATGTGTATGTACAATATGGGAATCAAATGGAAGCTGTTGGTGAATGCTTTAGTTCAGAGTATTTTTCATGCCGCTCCGTGACTAGGGTCTCGAAATATATGCCAAAACGTGGGCCCGCCGTGTCTTTGCACCGAATTAAACCAAACTTACGCACATTGTTAAGTAAGTATTGAAAATGGGTTTCGTAAAGTTTGGTTGTAATTCGGAGCACTGGCAACGGGTACAGCGTTCTTTTCAACCAGCCATAATGTCGCTTACTTTTTTAACGCTTGGAGCGGAACTGAACTGTCAAATTGACAGTGTGAGTTACAATGTGTCAATATTTCTTTCTGATTTGGATGCCATAAGGAAAAAACGTAAGTGCAACATGTAAAAATTGTTTGTGAATTTTTTTGGAGTGGATTTTGGAACAGTGAATAATTTCTTACGAAATTTGAGAATTTAATGTGAAATCCGAATGAAATTATGTGTTCGTGGAAAAAACAATTTTTTTCGTTTTTTTTTTTTTGAAAAATATAAATGGATAATGGTTAAAAAAGCTCCAATGCTTAATAAAACATATAAATTGAAACGAAAAATTCATGGATGATCAGAAAAAAAGATTATTCATATGCGTTGATTTGAAATTTAAAAACAATATTCTTTTTTCCTGATTTTCAATTTAAATTTTATATTTACTCAAAAACAAATAGAAAAACAAAAAATATTGTTTATGCCAAAGCGCTTGAATAAAGAATAAAGAAATAAATAATATGAAAACCATATCTTTTCTGTTCTAAACCATATCTATTCTATTTTAGTGTGCCCAGCGAAGGGGGCCGGGTTTGCTAGTATAGAATAAGTTCGTAGCCTTTTTAACGAAGACTTTTATTTAAACAAAAAACACTTAATTATATCAATGAGTTAATCAATTAAATATTCGGCGTTGCTGTTCACAACCTCTTTCCACCTTTCGACCAATTTATTGACGCCGTTCCGCCAAAATCGCCTGGTCTGGTGTCAAAGAAGTTGTTGAGCCAGTTTTTAAGGACCTCTCTGTTATCGAAGGTAACGCCCTTCATATGGTTTGACAGAGAGCGGAAAAGATGGTAATCGGATGGTGCAAGGTCCGGAAAATAAGGCGGATACTGAAGGACCTACCGTTCGAGCTCTTGGAGTGTGGCTTTGACGACTTGTGCAACTTGGGGCCTGGCATTGTCGTGTGGTTTGACCATGCCGATCAGCTCTTTTCAGTCGAATAGCCTCATTCATGCGATGTAGCTGGGCAATGTAGAGCTTCTTGTCGACCATGTCATTCTTTTGGAGCATGTTGCAGTGCACCATGCCCTCCCAGTCCCACCAAACACTTATCATGATCTTCTTTGGATGAAGATCCGCCTTGACTCTCGGCTTTGGCGTATCTCCTGAAGCCACGCACTTCTTTCTTTGCTTCATTTTGATGTATAGCCACCATTTCTCATCTCCCAAAAAGCGCTGTTTATGACCGCGAGTTGCTCGATGGCGGGCGAGATGCCGAGAAGCAATTTGAAGGTGATTTTCTTTGTTTGTTGAGCTCATCAGACTTCCAATTTCTCGGTAAAACCTACTGAATGAAGGCGACTGAGAATCGTTTTACGATCGCAATTCATTTTTTCCGCCAATTCACGACTGGTTTGGCGACTGTTCTCCTTCAGAAGTGGCGTGTCATCGACGTCAAAGTCCCCATTTTTGAACTGCGCAAACCATTCCGTGCTGTAGACTCAATCGCCTATGACACCTTCTTCATACTCGTCGCAAACATCGATGAAAAGCAAAGAGGAGCAGGTGTCGAAAATGTTAATTTTTGCCTCCTGGGTATTCCATTTCTAAGCTTCAAAACTAATAAAAAATTAAATAACTCAAAAATACAATTAACATAATTTTGTAGAGCAGAAAGAGTTCTATCTAATGAATACTCTCCCTAACTACTAATTACCTACTTTGCGGGAAAGTTTGTACTCCTTTTTCTCCATCCTTCGTAAATGCAACCCTAGAAGGGGTTAGTGCTAGTCAGAGGCCTGAAAAACGATGATTTTCAATAATTTTTTTTCTGCTAGTTAATTGCCTTATTTTACAAAATCATTAATACATACTTTTTCGATTTGACTTTAGCAAAATTTTAACAAAAAAAAATTAATAATTCTAAAAGTTATCGCTGTTTGTGTGGATCCCGTTTCTCCAGAAGTCCCTTGCGGTGATCATCACAAGTCCTTGGAGATTCAACTAAAATCACTCGGAGAAGAGAAATTAGGTTTATCAATAGATAATCTTGTGCCTGATTGAAGTTTTTTTTTCGAAATTAACCGGCAGCCTCAGGAAATATTTTTTCAGATTTTCGAGAAAAAAACCGACAATTATGTAATTGTTTGAAAAAAATCGAAAAATTTCTGAAAAAAAAATCCTGCGATCAGGCATGCGTTTTTTACGTTTTTCAAAGGCAGTAAAAATTTTATTGAAATCTACCAAGCGGGTTTTAAATTACAGTGATCACCAGTTCAAAAAACATAGTTTTGAGAAAAACGCATTTAAAGTTTTGCGAACGCTTCGGAGCGCCCCTTGTTAATTGTTGAATAACTCGAAAAGTGTTTGCCGGATACACTTCAAATTTTCACAGAATCTTTTTAAGATATAATACTTCAAGAAAATGCAAAAAAATTCAATTTTTTGAAAATTCTGACTACCCGTAACCCCATAATTGGATCTTGCCGGATTACGTTAAAAATTATTATTTTTTTTTTTTAATAAAGCATTAAGTATAATTTTGTTGACGCTTGTGAAGGGAAATTAAAAAAATAAGATTAAAAATATCGATTTGTAAACATTTGATAACAAATTTACGGAAAAGTGCATTTTCCCATGGGAATTCAGTGGCCAGTTTTAAAGCGTTCTTGGCACGGGCAAATATTAAATAAATAAAAACAAAAATATTGGTGACTCGTTTTTTTGTCATAGAACAAATTTAAGTGGTAGCATTGAGAAAAACATTTTTTTTGGACCATCCTAATGAACATACATGCATACATTATTTTGTTGTTGGAAAGCTTCGCATAATGTCCAAAACAAATGGGCATTAATTTACACAAATAAACGCTAACGAATTCTAACAAATTTTAAATTTAAATTTATTGTATGTACATATGTACATATTTATAAGTATAGCAACCCGATGCCCTTCTGTGAAATAATGAAATCTCGTTCACTTACATATATATGCATGTACGTATGTGCATTTACATGAATGCATTCGCGCCAAAAAAGCTTAACCGCACGTCAAAGCTCAACCCCAATATAAAGCTCCACGTTATCGGCCCCACTTTTGGCTTCCTTTCTGGCATACACTACTTCTACCGGCTGTTGTGAAACAATCAGCCAGTCGCCACACTAATACGGCTTTTCAACACATTTCAACGTTCAGTAATCGCGCGATTGCCAACAAGTACGGTACATAAACGAGAGAAAAAGCAGTGGAAACTTTAGTGCTAAGCCAGTGAAAGCGGTGATTAAACTGTGTGGAAAAAGGTGTAGTGATCGTCACAAGTGGAGAGCAGGGCAAAAGAAGCCGAACGTATAGTACTTACAAATACTGTAAAAGCAATAAGCAATAAGCAGAAACAAGAACAACGAAAAAATCATGTCAGCGTAAGTAAATACATGGCACAACTAGTCGTTAGTTTTACATACATACATACATATGCACATAAATGTATACCTACGAGTACATGGTTAGCACCACGCTGAGAGCCTCACGCCATACACATACACATATACATACACATTATATATAAATATGTAAACAGTTTACTTGTTGTGCGATTAGTGCTCTGCAGCGCCATGCACTTTTTAACATTTTGTAAAAAATTATAATGACCCTTTGTATTTTCCATAAAATCACTTTTAACCCTTAACGCTACATTTTATATACACACATACACACATACATACATGTTTATTTGGCTGCTCAATAATTATTGTTCAAATGACATTACAGGAAAGCAGATATTGCATTGATTGGCTTGGCCGTAATGGGTCAGAATCTAATTTTGAATATGAATGATAATGGATTTGTAGTATGCGCCTACAATCGCACCGTCGAGAAGGTGAGTGAGCTATCGAGCTATCAATCGATCGATCGACCGACCGATCGATCGTAGTAAAAGTATGAACCTTTGAATATTTGACTTTGCTTTCACATTCACGCCGGTGTAGGTCAACCAATTTCTGCAGAACGAGGCCAAGGGTACAAATGTGATTGGTGCAACATCATTACAGGATATGGTGAGCAAATTGAAGGTGCCACGCAAAGTCATGCTTTTAGTCAAGGGTAAGTCCAGAATGACAATGTCACTGTCAAAGTCGTTCGCATACACACACATACACACACCCATGCACATTTGTCGATATATATATGTATAGATGTGAGTTCAAGTGTATACACGAACCGGTAATCACTTCGGTCGCCTGGAGTGCGAACATTAACATACAACAAATGTGTACAGACATACACATGTACACACATGTGTACTCACTGTTTGCATTATCGTTTTGCTGATTTTGAACGCACTTTACTTTTACTATGCATTGAGTGGCTTTACCGATTGCCTTGATCGGCACCAAATGCGACGTCATCGTTGCGTCACGAATAAGGAGCATGCTGTTACGGTCAAGTGAATGTAATGTGCGGTGACGACACATACATATACACAAATGGTTAATTTCCATATTCACATACATACATACATACATATATGTATATGACAGTGTACGAGTGTAAGCAACAACAGCTGATTGGTACATTGCAGCATTTAGTTTTGTTTGAGACACATCGCCAAAAAATTTGAACTATTAATGTTTGTGAAAAGAAAATAAGAGCAAAATAGCTATGAAATATAAATAAGTAGGGTAAATGGGTAAAGGTAGTTAGTTGTTGATTAATATTTAATGGTGTTGACACATGTTTTTTTTTTTCAAGAAATTTTTAATAATCAAATTAAATTTTGCGCGCTTCTTGGGACGAAGAAATTATCTACGTTTACGTTAATGTGCATAGGTTAGGTTAGATTAGGTTGAAAGCCATCACATAGACCCATTGGAGCTTAGTGGTACCAGATGGAGCTTCACGTTACGTTTCTTTGTAGTAGACTTCTTGTAATAAACCTGCGTTCTTTGCGAATCTAAGTAAGCCCTGAAGCTCAAACTCCGAGAGACATTTTAACTTATCATATTGTAGAGCTTCTAAACCTTTCATTCGTGTTCTAGCTAATGCAGGGCACGAACATAGGCAGTATTCTAGAGTTTCCCTCTCTTCGAGTTCATTGCAAAATCTGCAGTCATAGTTGTTTGCTTATGCCGCTAACAAATTGTGGCCTGCCAGTATAACTACGATAGTTCTGATTTTCTTTCTAGTTAGACTTTTTCTCCTGTAACTAAAAGGAGAAAATTAATAAATTAATTTAAAAAAAATTCTATATTGTGTCCTGTTTTTAATCCACTTATTTGAATGGTTCTAAGAAATAAATAGGAACAAAAATGGTCATAAGTAAAGTTCAGTAACTTGTGCCAATCTGGGGTATACATAGACTTGTATGTAGTACTGTGACTAAATTGCATATTTGCTTTCCAATTTAAGCTTCGCTGATAAATCGCTCGGTAAAAATGTTTTTTTTTTTCGGTTGACAGTACTGCCATTATTATCTGCGTATTACCCTCGATAGCCATTGGCGAAAACTTCGGCCCATATAGTTTCTGAACCAACGCCAATTCACCGGATTTAGCTCCGTGTGATTTCCGATTATTCAATGAACTAAAAAGGTTACTTCGGGACAGTTTTGAGTATCTACTATGAACTTCAAGTGAATCTTTACGCGAACTGCAGGTCGAGGCGAAAATTAAAAAAAAAAAAAAGAACAGAGCTTGAATTTTGAATTAAATTCTAAATTTAATTTACTTGTATGAATATACGTGTTTTGACCTTAAATATATATAGGTCTGTTCATGTAAAAATTACCCAGTAAATTAATTAATTCGAGAAAAATATGAAAAAAAGTACATGAACGTAAAACCAGTAAAAAATTGCAAGTTTTACGAACAGCTGATTAAATTTTTGGCGGGAAAAATTACAAAAAGTAAACATTTTTTCAGTTGAACTACCTCGTATTAGGAGCTACCACGTATCTTGAGTGATGCATATTTTCGCTAAAACAAAAAAAAAGACTTTGATCTGGTACCGCTATAAACCAAAATGGTCTTTGCGTGGCTTCGACCAGCCAGTATAACCTAATCTAAACTACCTCGTATTAAATTAAAAAAAAAAAAATTAAGCAAATAAAAGGCAAAATAACAAGCTTAGCGTCACAAGATTTTATTTTGTCAGAACATTTCATTAGCAATTGCATTGTTGTGCCAATCACAGCTTTCTTCATATTTTCCTTGCTTCCGTCTATGTTCGCATGTACGTAAATCCCTCCGTTGAACTACTTTTTTTAAAACCTTGAGTTGAGCACCCGGGTTTGGCCTTTTTTCGTCCTGTTCGAGGATTCTTTTCAAAAGCTTATATCCATAAATCGATAGAAAATTAAATTTTAGGAAGCCACCTAGAAGTTCAAGCCATTAGCTATGATAGAAATATGTTAAATTCACGTTCAAAGTCGAAAAAGCCAGTCTAGCCAGACCTCGGTGCCCAACGGAGGAGTACATGTATATTGCCAAATTAATTAATAGCCAAGAAGAAGAAGCATAAAACATAAAAGATACCTTCAATGCCTTCGATTTGTATTTCGGAAACTGCAGCAACGGTGACTGGAGGCTGTAGCTCAGAAGTACATATATATGTACATGCCTCTATATCATTGTTGAATTTCTATTTCACATATGACCTCAAATAAGCTTTATAAATTGTACTCGTATCTAAAACATATTTACTTACATTCTCGATTTTAATTACAATTTTTATTTAAATTTAGAAATTTGACTCAATTCGCAAATTGCAATTCCTGTTTAATTTTACTTTGCGATCAGTTGTTTTTCTCACTTGCAAATTCTTACAAGTACAAATTTATCCAGTAAAAACTTGCAACTTCTCCTCAAAATGAAATGCCATTTGCTCTCTCACTTTCCCCTACTTTGCAATTTTTTTGGATACATGAACAGCCACACTTGATAATTTATAACAGTTGTTATTGTTATTGTTACAAATTATTTGCCTCATGAACAGATGTTACGCTACGAAGATCTCTTACATACATACATACACATTTTAGAAGCCTAGGAGCCGGCAGAAAATGTTGCTTAGATTTCGCTCAATACTGTAAATTCATGAAAGTAGCAGATAGTCAGTCACGCATAAGTTGTATGTTTAATCGCTGCGTTGCTATCAAAACCATTTCAAAATTTCGTTTCACTTGGTGTTTAAGTACAAGGCCATTTTGTAATCTCTGAGTAATAGTTTAAATAAAAAGTATACACTGTTTGTATGTAGTTATGTAATATGTATGGATGTATGTTTGTATTTTCCCCAATAAATTAGAAAACCAGATCCAAAACGTGATTTCACGTAGTACGAGACAGTTGAAGAAGAGGTGAAGGTCGTTTCTTCCTCTTCATCGTTCATGCAGCTTCTTCTATTGAGTATGGGAATAAGTTTCCGTCTTTCTTTATACAATTAAATAATTCATAATATTATTATACATATGTGAAGTATGTGCCATTGGAAGCTATAACTTTACTCCATCTTTTAGGTAGCATACGGACTTCTCTGAGGAAAAATTCGAGTTTTTTTGGCTTGATCCATTCATTGAGCCAGTTTGCGATGCTCTCATAAGAAGTGAATTGCTCTCCAATAAGGGCTGACTGCATTGATCGGAACAGATGGTAATCCGATGGGGAAATTTCTGGGGAGTACGGCGGGTGGGGCACGATTTTTCATTTCCCAATTCAGCCCCTCTAAATATTCTAGATCGATTTAACAACGTGTGGCCTGGTGTTGTCATGCAGCAAAATCAGTTTGTCTTGTCTACCGTCCCATTCCGGCCGCTTTTTCTTTGAGAGCTTGATTAAAACGCATTAGCTACAGTCGGTAACGATCACTAGTGATAGTTTCAGATGGTTTATGGAGTTCATAATAGATGATACCCTTCTGATCCCACCAAATGCCCAACATAACCATGAACCTGGTTCACTTTGCAGGCTCCAACATTTTAGATGCTCGACATTTTGTATCACCAGTGACGATGCGATGCAGAAAACCTTTTCTTTTCTGCCGTTCAAGAAGCGTCTGACACGTCACCAAACGTCTCCCGATATCCCTCTCCTTCAATTGATGTGACACCCAGTTACCTGCTTTCTGGACAATTCCCATCACGTGCAAACGTTTATCGCCGGCTGATCTCTCAACATCCAACTCTTTAGACACATCATCAAGGGTTCGACATGCGTCTTCATCCAATAATTGTTATAGTTGAGTGTCTTCCATTTCGAATTTTTTCGGTGCCCCTTCGCGATCTTTATTACTCACGTCGAACTTGCCACTTTGGAAGCGTCGAAACCTTTCTTTACAAGTTGTATTTGTTGGAGCGTCATTACCGTAAATATTGATCAATGTACGATACGTTTCAGCTGCACTTTTCTTTACTTTACTTCCCGCAAATGCTGTTTTTTCGGGACGAATAAATCTTTTTTGGGGTCCCTATATCCTAGGACCACTTGTGGAACGACAGGATGAGGAGCTCAACACCCAACAAGTGTGTAAGCGCTAAATATATTTATTATTATGGGACCCAGCTGATTAACCAGCTCCTATGGAGATCAGACGACAGTCCAACGCAGTTTTAGAAAAGAACGTAAAGCAGCACAGATAATTTGATTCTAATTTGGCTATCACTTTGGAATCATTGTAATGATCGGAAAATTACAAAATAGGTGTATTGGTGACGAGAAGACACACTTTTTACTCTGCTAACAACTTTACGGCATTCTTGTAGACTGCCAGGGGAGCATAGAGATTGCTATTTCATCTCCGTCAAATTGCTATCTACAATCGGGAACAGACCCAACCATTTGTATTGCTCGAAATGGAAGCAAACATTTCTATTATGTGCGAGCGTCACAGAGTTTCAGCATCCAATGGATGGGATGACTAGAGCCAATTAATTTAGAATAACAATCAGAGCATTGCAAGGTGACTTATACAAATCCTGTTAAAATCTTTAAATATTGGAATATACAAGCAGGTTCAATAAGTACCCGTGTTAGGAATGAAGACATAATTTTTTCAAAAATATTTTTTTTTTCAACATAGTCCTCTTTTAGAAAGATACACTTCTCTCAACGCTTCGGCCATTTTTTTAATCTCTCCAAAAAATAGGATTTGTCGAACTCTCTAAAATATGCCTCTCCCTCGGCGATGACTCCCTCGTTTGAACTAAATTTTTTTCCCGCGAGCCATTTCTTCATGTTAGGGAACAAGAAAAAGTCGCAGGGAGCCAGATCGGGCGAATACGAGGGGGTGCGACAGCAATTCATAATACAATTCACGCAGTTTGGCGGCAACAACTCCGGATGAATGTGCTGGTGTGTTATCGGGGTGAAACAGAACCTTCTTTTACGCCAAATGCGGCAGTGCCTCCTTCAATTTTTTGTGAAAGCGGCCCAATAACTCACTGTGATTTTGTTCAATGATCGTTCTTCATTTTTCTCAAAAACCCATGAGGATGACGCCGTTCGCACCCCAAAAAATCATCGCCATGGCCTTTCCGGCCGATGGGTCTATCTTCACCTTCTTTGGAGCAAATTCATCGGGAGAAAACCATTGTTTTGATTGTTGCTTAGTTTCGCGTGTGTAAACGATGAATCCAGGTTTCCTCACCGGTGACAACTCGATGCAAAAAATTCCTTCGGATCTCGCTTAAATTGCTCAAAACACTGTTTCGAAGTTAATAGCCGCATCCGCTTGTTGTCCACCGTGAGCAATCGCAGCACCCATCGAACTGAGAATTTTTTCATCGCCAACTTATCATGTAAAATATTATTTGCCGTTCCGGCCGACACGCCTATGACCTCTGTTACTCCGCGCACTTTCGTTCGTCGATCAACGAGAATCATGTGGTGGACTTTTTGAATGATTTCCTCGGTAACCACGTCTGCCGGGCGTCCTGGTCGCTCCGTATCAAAAACGGATGTTCGCGCACGTTTAAACTGGTTGATCCAATGTCTAACTGTGGTTATAGATGGCGAAGAGTCCGCATAGATAGCATCCAACTTTGCTTTTATTTCCTCGCATCTTTTCCCATCCAACAACAAAAAGCGAATTACCGAACTGCTGCTCTGTTTCCATCTTAGCGAAAATCACGAAACATGTATATAGCATGAATAGCTCTTCCAAATCCAAACTAACCTATCAATCAGTTTGAAATTTGTTTAGCCGTCGTTTGATAGATGCCAGCGCACGATGCTATCACTAATTTTCCTCAGGAACGCGCTTTGTCATCAAGCACGCGTACTTATTGAACCGCCCTCGTATTTCAATCGCCAAGAAAAGTATCACGAACTGTGTTTAAGATGACTCCAACAATACTGGTAACATTTTGGACCCTTGTGGTCTCTGTGAGGGCTATTCAGATCAGCCAAATTTACCTAAACTAACCTAAAATATATTTTAATGTTAACCATCTCGCTCGAAAGGAGTCACAAAAGTTGCAAATATACGGGAGAAAATATCTTACGACTGCAGCACATTTTAAACGATGAGCTTCGCTTCCTTTTACTAAATTCTTTCTTATTTATTTTTTTTTTTTTTGCAAAATCATTTTTTGTTTGTACTATTTGTTTTTTTTTTCATTAGGCTGTCGAGAAGCTAGTATATTCTTTTCACGGTTATCTGTCATGACTCCATTTCGTGCATTCATATCTACATAAAACCCTTCAACAACTTATCTTTTACTGATTTCGATTTTGCTTTTCATTTCCAACAGCCGGTAGCGCGGTGGACGATTTCATCAAGCAATTGCTGCCACTCCTTTCGCCCGGCGATGTGATCATCGATGGTGGCAACTCCGAGTACCAGGACACCGCACGCCGTTGTGATGAATTGCGTGCCAAAAAAATATTGTACGTCGGTTCTGGCGTGAGCGGCGGCGAAGAAGGTGCACGTCATGGACCATCCCTCATGCCCGGTGGCCATCCGGAAGCTTGGCCACTCATACAACCCATTTTCCAGGCCATCTGCGCGAAGGCAGACAACGAACCATGTTGCGAGTGGGTAGGCGAAGGCGGTGCTGGACACTTTGTGAAAATGGTGCACAATGGCATCGAATATGGTGATATGCAATTGATTTGCGAAGCTTATCAAATCATGAAAGCGCTTGGTCTGACCCAATCGCAAATGGCTGCTGAATTCGAAAAATGGAATAGTGAAGAGTTGGACTCGTTCCTTACGGAAATCACACGTGATATTCTCAATTTCAAAGATGACAAAGGCTACTTGCTGGAGCGGATACGTGACACGGCTGGGCAGAAGGGTACCGGAAAATGGACAGCAATTGCGGCGCTGCAATATGGTGTACCTGTAACGCTAATTGGTGAGGCGGTGTTCTCGCGTTGTCTCTCTGCCTTAAAGGATGAACGTGTAGCGGCCAGCAAGCAATTGTCGGGCCCAGGCGTGCAGGCTAAGGTTGAGAATCTACCCGTGTTTTTGAATCACATTAAGCATGCGTTGTACTGCGCGAAAATCGTGTCGTATGCACAAGGTTTCATGCTGATGCGTGAAGCTGCCAAGGACAACAATTGGAACTTGAATTATGGCGGCATTGCTTTGATGTGGCGCGGCGGTTGCATCATTCGCAGGTGTGTAACCTAGTTGAGGAGCGCGCGCTCTCTCTCTTGTGTCGCTCATATATTTGCTTGTTGACTTTTAACTTATTATTTTATTGTTTTTTCCTTTGCAGTGTCTTTTTGGGCAACATCAAGGACGCCTACACTCGCAATCCACAGCTTTCGAATTTATTATTGGACGACTTTTTCAAGAAGGCAATTGAAGTGGGCCAGAACTCTTGGCGTCAAGTTGTGGCCAATGCCTTTCTATGGGGTATCCCTGTGCCAGCTCTCTCGACCGCACTCTCCTTCTACGATGGCTATCGCACTGAGAAGCTGCCCGCGAACTTATTGCAAGCTCAACGTGATTACTTCGGTGCACACACCTACGAGTTGTTAGGTGCAGAGGGCAAATTCGTGCACACCAACTGGACCGGAACAGGTGGCAATGTATCGGCAAGCACATACCTGGCGTAATTGGAATACACATTTCACGACACGTCGCGGCTAATGTTCCAAATGTCATTCCACTTTTTCCTTAGAAGCTAATTAGAAATTAATTTTATAATAAATATGTCAATATTTAAAAACGGTGTAAATAAAAAAAAAAA
Organism: Anastrepha obliqua; assembly: GCF_027943255.1. NCBI lineage: Eukaryota > Metazoa > Arthropoda > Insecta > Diptera > Tephritidae > Anastrepha > Anastrepha obliqua. The sequence continues at coordinate 22,073,805 of NC_072893.1, read as the reverse complement.
AAAAAAAAAAAACGAATCAAGTTGGAATCAAAGCTTATAAACACTTAACGTTTAAATGTGTTTTTATTTCATGTTTTGTTTTTCAGAAGTTTCAAATTTTTAACCTACTAACCTAAATGCAGCCAGTGCGATATAAACAAAGTAATTATCATAGTAGCAGATATAACAAGGTGCAACAATATGTCGGGCTTTTCATTTTATTTCGAGCGGCGTAATGCTTTTTTGGGCTGTTCGATTACAAGTTTTTCAGCGGAGTATAAGTGGCCAATGATTACCTGCAAAAGATAGATAGATTTGATAAGGTCGTATAACAGCAAAATAGGAGTACTTGAGTTCATATGAATGTTTGTGTGTTGCGTCTATGTAGTTTTCCATATAAAGGGTTTTCCAATAACAGGTGTTATTGGTGAATGGTTTGCGCTATCGAGAGATGATTAACGATTTTTTTTATCGCCGGAATTGGATGGTATTGAGCTGGACAACGTTTATTCTCAACAAGACGGCGCTACGTGTCCCACAAGCAACGAAACCATTGATCTCGCAGGAGTGATCACAATTGGCCACCGAGATCTTGTGATTTAACACCTTGTGACTTTTTTTTGTAGGGCCACGTAAAAGTGAAGGTCTACGCCAACAGTCCAGGGTCGATTCAAGACCTCAAAGATGGAATTCGTGAGGCTATCCAGGACATAGGGCAGCCACTTTGCAATTCGGTTATGGAAAATTTCATGAAAAGGATATTGTGCTGTAAGCGTGGTTGTTGTTGTAGCAGCATACACATTCCCCCTACCTACATACGGGGAATGCTGCTGGAGTGACAGTCCTTGGCCGGATATAAATCCGGGCCGTTTCGGTAACGTAGAACCGACTGTCGTGGAAACGCTGTAAGCGTGATCGTGATGGTCATTTGTCTGATGTTATTTTCCGCTATTAACGGTATACCTTCCTCTTTATAATGAAATAAACATCCGATCATTTATATTAAAAAATAGCATTTTTCTTTGAATATCAAAATAACACCTCTGTTTGGAAAACCCTATACTATGGACGATGTTTTTTTTTTATTCAGCGAAGGCCCTAGTAGCCAGTGTGCTAATTAAGTTAGAGTGATTTTGTATATAAATGATAATAATAATTATTTCATATTTTTCAAAAATTTTCATACATGAATGTATAGGCCTAGAAACTCATACCTTGCTCGTGATTTATATATATATATATAATTGGCGGGTACACTCTTTTTGGGTGTTTGGCCGAGCTCCTCCTCGTATTTATGGTGTGCGTCTTAATGTTGTTCCACAAATGGAGGGACCTACAGTTGCAAGCCGACTCCGAACGGCAGATATTTTTATGATGAGCTTTTTCATGGCAGAAATACACTCGGAGGTTTGCCATTGCCTGCCGAGGGGCGATCACTATTAGAAAATTGTTTTTCTTAATTTTTGAGTTTTAGTGATTTACTTTTTTAAATTAAGTACATGAACGTTAAAAAAAACTACAGTGCAACTACAACACTGATCAGCTAGACACCTCAATACATCAGCTGTAACAATGGATAGGAAGTTCTGCCTCAATATCATTCATGTTTCCCGCTTGATTCAGATCAACATTTCAAACGCATGTCTACATTTCTTAGTTGAAGTATTTCTAAATGCAGTTGTTGCTTTAGTTAACTCACTCATTGCGGTGCTTTTTCTACCACTTTCATATCTACTACATCTACAACTATGCCGTTAGCACTCGCAAAGAGGAAATTCTTCTTAATAACTCTTCAGCAACTCATCAGCAACCCATCGGTGTCGAACGCAAATCAACTAATAATAGCAATCAACAAAAACACACGAATTCTAACCTGTCGCCGTATAAGCTCCAAATTCTGTTTTGCTTCCACTAGCTTATGATCGATGACCGCGAAATCGCTTATGCTTTTATTCTCCCTGAATGTATCCCGTATTTTGCGTCCAGCAAACATTCTACAATGTGTAAATATGGATTATTAAAATGTATTCAGTTGCTGCAACAAGCATTTCACAATTTGGTTAGGTAAAGAGTGCAAACCTGAAGTTGTAGGCTGGAATTTTTTCTGCTTCCCGCAAAAGTTGGCGATAAATCGCAATCACTTGTCGTCTTGTGGACATTTTCGTTACTTTCTTTCAGCTTACACTTATAATTCGCCGTTTGTTACAGCGACAATTTTGCGAAATTAAAATAAATAGTCCAATTGGCGCAAACGCACTAAAATCGTAAATCAGCCGCTACTGACGAACAATTTAGAATGGCGACACGTCAAAAACATATGGTACTAATGTCAGCTGACTGCACACAAATCTACTACAGTGGCCTCTGTAGGGCCATATTACAGTTTGCCTGTTTGAGTGCGAATAGTTGGTATAAATTGTTGAAATGAGGAAAAGGAGGGCATTTTTTTTAAATAAAGTTAGTTCAGTATAATAATAATAATAAAATCAAATAAAATAAAATAAAATGAAATAAAATGAAATAAAATAAAATAAAATAAAATAAAATGAAATAAAATAAAATAAAATAAAATAAAATAAAATAAAATAAAATAAAATAAAATAAAATAAAATAAAATAAAATAAAATAAAATAAAATAAAATAAAATAAAATAAAATAAAATAAAATAAAATAAAATAAAATAAAATAAAATAAAATAAAATAAAATAAAATGAAATAAAATAAAATGAAATAAAATAAAATAAAGTAAAATAAAATAAAATAAAGTAAAATAAAATAAAATAAAATAAAATAAAATAAAATAAAATAAAATATAACAAAATAAAACAAAAAAAAAAATAAAAAATAAAATAAATTAAAAAGGATACGCTGACCGCCATATCTGAATAGATTGGTGTGTAACTACCATTCGGTTCGAATTGCCGTGCATGAACATCAAATAACAAAAACAGGTTTTTCTAATAGCGGTCGTCCATCAGTAGGAATGGCAAACCTCTGAGTGTATTTGTTTCATGAAAAAGCTCCTCATAAAAATCATTTGCCGTGCGGAGTCGGTTTGAAACTGTACGTCCCTTCAATTGTGGAACAAAATCAAGACGCACACCGCAAATAAAAGGATGAGCTCGGCCAAACACTTCACAGAAGTGTACACGAAAATTACTTATTTTTAGTTCATTACGCACCGATTTTGGATTATAGTGTCCAAATATGTGACTCGATCGAAAAAATTTTAATAAACTCGGTTCGAAAAATTACTTTTTTTGTAAATTTCGAAAATAAGCATAAATTATCTATTCTTATTCTGCCTTAAAGTAGCAAGTTAATCAATCAATTTTTAGTTTTAACTCATTAATAGTAATTTATTAAATAAAATTATTCTGTGCTTTTGATGAAATGATAGAGTTGAGGTCTGAAACTCTCAAGAGATAAAAGAGAACAAGCAAAACCCCAATAAATATTAATGATATTAGACAGCAATGCTATTTGTTTATGTGTTGTGAAATTTTTTATAACAAATTATATATTAAATTAAAGTTTTCTTCTTCATTGTTTATTTAGGAGAACTTAATTTTTTTTTATAAAATAATAAATTTTAATATATTGGAAACTTTGTCCTTTTTTCTGGTGGTAAAAAATGTTATTAACTCTTTTTATTTATTTTTTTCGCCAACTCTTTTTAATTGATTCTTTGTATTTGTTTTATTTTTTTGTTTTGCTTTTGATTTTTTTAATTATTAATTTGGTTTTTTTTCCTTCTTCTTCGTCATTTATTTAGGATTTGATCCTATTTACAATAAATGTTATGGGCTATTTTATATTATAAATTTATTGTATGTTTCCGTTTGCCGCTTGCTTTACTGCTATTCTTACATCTCTATTGCTGGTGTACCTTGATCCGAGATAGGTAAATTCAAGAACCTGCGCTATCGGCTTTTTGTTGACTGTCAATTTGCATCTTACGGTTTCTTTGGATACAACCAAGCATTTGGTTTTTTTCTGCAGAAATTTGCATGCTTTCCTTTCGGCAACTTGCTCAAATTTTAAGAGAAGTCCCATTATGACGTCTTCATTCTTAGCAAAAGAACTGCGTCGTCTGCGTAACTAACTATCTTAAATTCGTCGATTGTCATACAGAGTCCAGATGTAGCCGTTTTGACTTGATCTATTATTTCGTCCATTTTTTTTCTTTCCTTGTTCACTCCTCTCGGGAGCATAGAGCCTCGATAAGACTTTTTTTTTTTTTTTTTATATTCCTTTAAAAGGATTTGTTAAAATTTTAATTATTTCCAGAGATATATGTAGCTATTTTAGTGTCACGACTTCTAAACTGGCTCAGCTGGAACGCCACAGCGCGTAATTGCACTCAAAACTTTAAACGCGTTTTTGTCGAAACTATATTTTTCACAAGGTTTACCATGATTTCTCAGGTTCTACTTAACCGATTTACTTGAAATTTGGTGTGGGCCTTTTCAATATATATATCTATAGTACTTACTATTATTATAAGCAAAATAAAAATTTTTACTATTTAAAAAAAGTTCCGAAAAGTAACAAAAAGTAGTAAATAAATTTATCATTTTTTCGGGCAGCCGTAATTTAGCCCATACACATTTTTTTTTGACTTTTTTGTAGTAAGTACGTTAGCAACATTCATCAGGATTAATAATCCTTTTTATTTTTTTGTTTCAGATTAATAGAACGCTTGCAATCGTGGCAGGTGTGGCGCGCCATTTTTTGTTAACCACCCACTCCAACAACTTATAACTTTTTGAGTTTTTCATTTTTTGAGATTTTTAATTTTTTTTATGTACTTTTAAAACATTAGTAAATATCTTATTAAAAAATGGATGGCAAAAATATTTTTCATTTTTTATTTATAGCACCCGAAAAAACACCTCAAATGCATGCCTCTACACTAGAATACCCCCTTGAATTTTTTGAATCATCAATAAAATATCAAAGTGAATATGATTTTATTTAATAAGATAAATTTGTAAGCTTTTCACTGCTACATATTTTTTAAGCTACACCGAATTCTATTTTCTAACCTCACGATTTAATTTTCCAAATTCTCTTGTAATTCCCTTAAGTAAGCAACACTGCACTAATTTCCGTTGTTCTATTTTATTCATTTATTTTATTTTTTACGATGAATTTCTAAATTTTTTCACTGAAACATTTTTTTAACTTCACTGAATTCTCTTTTCTAACCTCACGATGTAATTTCACAAATTCCCTTGAAAATCCCTCAAGTAAGCAACACTGCACTAATTTCCGTTTTTCCGTTGTTCTACTACAATAAACCGTAATCTGTGCAAGAGAATTCAACCATATGCCTTCGTAGTGCATTCGCAGTTGTTCTCCGAAAACTTGTTGTGTGGGATCGTTGTGCTAATTGAATAAAATTGATTTTTTTGCACTTAAACTTTCTGCTTAAAATGTGGCAAAATATTTGCAATAGAAAAATGCGATTATTATTAACTTTCTTCGAGTATTGTATATGAGAAGTGTACGAAATCTGTGAAAAATGAATAGTTTACAAAGTGAACAGATGGAAGAAATATTCGATGCGGATTCCAGCGTACTTGCGAAATCTGCTGCAGACAACAAAGACAACCGTGTTTGTGCCCTGTCACTTGTGGAGGTAGCAGCAAATAAGCACAAATATGTGGGGGATGATTACAGGGACGAAGGTCAACAACTTGACGAGGAGGAAACGATTTTTCTTGAACGTCGTTGCAACAGTCAATGTAGCGTAAGCAATGCAGCTGAGACTCCGATAGAGGCAACAACCCCCATCTCCCCCACCTCACCATCATCTACACCCTCACCAACTAGCGCACAATCAACCCCTTACACAAACAAGCCCACGGCATATGCGTGTATGCAAAATCAACTAGAAAGGGAGGACGAGGAAGAAGAAGCAGAGGTAGAGGTGGAAAACACCACAGGGGAATCAACACGAACCAATATAGCGAATACTGACCACCATGTGTTTGAAGCATGCAAGGAAACGAATGCTATTTTCGGTGATGATACTTTGTTGCCCTCGGAGCATTACGATCACACATCCCCTCATCCGCTTAGTGAACGTTGGTCGCCTCTAGGCGCGAACTATGACGATGCAATGAGTCCTACTTCAGAATTGCTTAGTCCCGAATCCGAATTAGAACTTTTGAGTTCCGATAGTCAGGACAAGCAGGAGTTGTTGCGTAATGATCCCAACGAATTGGGACGTTTAAGAAATATGGAAGAGGAACAGGAGCTGTTAACCACTTCGCTGATGGCATTGACTTCGCATTTCGCCCATGTTCAATTAAGGGTGCGACAAATTGTGGAGGCGCCTTCACACGAACGAGATCAGCTACTGAAGGATTTGGAGGAATTTGCGTTTCGCGGCATACCGGAAGTAAGTTATAAGTTTTAAAGTTTGATAAGTGGTAAGGAAGATGTTTGTAAGAGAGAATTTGATTGAAGCTGATAGTGAAGTATATACACCTCAGTTGATATACGGTACACTAGACAGGGCTAGTGTACTGGGGCGGCAGCCCTTGGTCGGGAAAAACCCGAGTCATTCCGGTAACGTAGAACCGGCTGCCATGGGAACGTCCCCCACCAAGTCCACGGCGACCCTTTTCACCACCTGGACAAAGGAGGTCAAGCTGTCCCTTAAGGTAAAAGTCGATGACACACTAATTCCGACTGTGAATAACCCCAAAATTTTGGGTGTAACCTTCGACAGTTTGCTCTCCTTCTCTGCGCATACAACCGCAATTGCCACTAAGGTCCAAAATCGCAACAAGGTCCTCAAATCGCTGGCCGGCAGCACTTGGGGCAAGGACAAAGAACTGTTGCTTTCGACATTTAAGGCAATTGGCCGGCCGGTTCTAAACTATGCTGCGCCTATCTGGTCGCCTGGTACTAGTGATTCGCAGTGGACAAAGCTGCAGACATGTCAGAATACCGCCATTCGGACAGCGACCGGGTGCCTCCTGATGTCGCCCATACAACACCTGCACAACGAGGCACAAATGCTCCCAGTTGCGGAGCACAACAAATTGCTCAGCAAGCAGTTCCTGCTGGGGTGTTACCGCAGGTTTCACCCCTGCAGACACCTGCTTGAGCCCGAGCCGCCTCCCAGGCACGTCAGGAGACATCTCCTCGACTACGCTGACGAACTCCAGGACAAAACTAACCGAGACCTACTGGACAGGACAGTATTCAGACAGTCAATAAACGACATTCACCGGGAGACCGTTACCACCTTCATGAACTCCCGTCCTGTGAATGCCGTAATCGGAGTCCAACCACCACCCATTGCAGATGAAGAGCTCCAGCTTCCCCGTGAGACTCGTGTAACATTGGCACAATTACGTTCTGGATATTGTAGCAGGTTAAACTCCTACCTATCCAGACCCGCACGACACTAACCACCTCTTCACATGCCCCCTCAATCAGACTCATCTAACCCCCCTCTCCCTCTGGACCCAACCTGTCGAAACAGCATGTTTCCTGGGCCTACCCCTAGATGAGCTAGACGAAGATGACAGATGATATACCTACACTGACAGGGCTAACTACGCTGTTAAAAACAACAACAACATATATACACCTCAGTAGTGTTTAAGTGTATGGAGAGAAAAGTGAAGAGTGTAGAGCAAGAAGATTTAAAATAATAAATAAATGATTGGCGCTTACATTTCAGTTCGGTGTTTGGCCGAGCTCCTCCTCTTATTTGTGGCGCGCGTCTTAATATTGTTCCACAAATGGTGGGACCTACAGTTTTAAGCCGACTTAAGCCTTTTCATGTTAGAAATACACTCGAAGGTTTGCCATTGCCTGCCGAGGGGCGACCGCTATTAGAAAACACTTTTTCTATAATTTTGTTGTTTCATGTCATAGATTCGAGCCTACGAGCCTCTCGTATTTGAATGCTTTGATCAAGGAGGGATTCATTTGAAATTCCCTTATTGCCACACATATATTTGAACCGGGAAGGCCTTTGTAGCTCCTACGTTGGTAAGGAAGGCGGGATGCCTACGAACTGACAATTACCTCCCATTGTTGACAACTGATATAGTCTTGTGATCAGGATTCAATACCATCCTACATATGAAGAAGCTTTACACAATTCTCTTTCTACAATTCTTGAGCTTTTTAGAGTCTAACTGAAAAAGGTCTTATAGATCGACCAGCTGTTCGGAAGGGCTATAAAACTGGAACCTACCATTTATGGAACGATATCAAGACGCACACCACAAATTGAAGAACGTAGGATCAATGTGCCAATTATATATATATACTCTTAAGAAATACTGATCTAACCTGAGGTCTTAAGATGATTTAGGTTGCTACAAAAAAACTATATGCTAACAGAGTCTAAAGCTCTAAAACTGGTAATTCGAATTAAAAATTTCCCTATTTTTTACTGATTTTCTTTGTCAGTTTCTTACCAGAAAACTGTTAAGGAAAAATGTCACGAATCCAACATTTGCTTCTGGTGTTTTCACAAAGATGAAATAAAAGTACTTCGTCTTGCCATTAATTCTGTAGGTAGGTAGGTAGATAGGTATAGTGGTTGTCGGCTGACACACCGTGGCCTGCTGTCGGCCCATTGTGATACCACCAGGGCTGTCCGCTCTCCTCACTCTACATTGTTCTCATTGAACTAACCTGTGGCTTTAATATATCTAACACGGCTTGTTATTTTTATATTGGCTACTTCTGCCAGGTTATTCAGGGAACTTTTTCCTAAAATCTTGAACCTTCTTCTATCCAGAGCCATGCACACCCATAGAAAGTGTTCTATAGTCTCTTCTTCTTCAATGTCGTTAGAGCTTCTGCAATAGTCGTTATAGGGTGCACCCAATCTACTGGCATGCCTGCCAATCAGACAATGCCCTGTTAGGACCCCGAGAAGATTTCTTATGTTTTTTCTGTTTAGTTTCAAAAGTTGGTTTGTGCGGCCCTTGTTCCATTCCGGCCACGTCATTCTACTTGTTGCACAGGTCAGGGACTGAGTCTTTAGCATGTTGGCAGCTTAAAAAATTTACAATTCATACGGCGAGAACAAATTCGAAGAAAAAAGTTCCGTTATTTTTGTTTTTGCTCGTATGCATTATCTTCTCAATTTCGTGGCAAATTTCGTTTGTTAACAATGGAGTGAGGGGAGAAGCTAAGGGAAATGGCATTGCAGTGATTGTATTACAGAAGAAGAAGTGATCGTCCTCGCGTGATTCGAACCAGCCATAAAGGCCGTTCGAGAAAGAATTCGCAGAAATCCTCTTAGAAAGCAGAAAATCATGTCCTGGGTATCGAATGTATTGATCAGATCCATGTCAAGACTAATTAGAGATGATCTCTTCCTGAAACTCCGTCGCTCAACTGATCATCTTTTGACAACACGCTTGAAGAAAATTAGACTCGACAGATGCAAGCAGCTTTTTCGGTGGCACGCGGTCAACGGCCCTGAAAATATTATTTTCACAGTTGAGAAAATGTTTACTGTTGAACAAATTTTTAATAAGCAAAACGATGGAAAAATCTATGCTAAAACTTTTAAAGAAGCACACAAACTGTTTTTCCTAGGGCTCAGCATGGCCACCATCCACCGTCCGTAATGGTTTGGTAGGGAAAGTCTTGCAAAGGCGTTACATCTCATCTTAATTTCTGGGAAAGAGGGTTTAGACCAGGGCAAAAGTGTGTGGAGGATGTCTTAGAAGGTGTGGTGAAGTATTTGGGCGGTACCCTCTTCAATGGAGAGTGTTGGATCTTCCAGCAAGATTCCATAAGGCAAAAACCATCTAGTAGTGGCTAAAAAACAATATTCCTGTGTTCATAGACGCAAAAAATTGGCCATCTGGAAGTCTAGAACTGAATCAGAGTACAGTTTATGGTCAAAATTGGAGGGTATGACCTGTCGAAGGCCTCGCAGATTTTATGGAGAGTCTCAAACTCAGTGGCCTAATCGTTTGTAGGCTTGAAAAGCAAATGGTGACTATTTCGAATGAAAATTAATTTTTTGTTTTGTAATATTTATATGATTAAATAAAACTAACTTCATTAAAAGAAGTATTATAATTCTATATCTATAACGGACCTAACTTGTAACAGAACTTATGGCAGGACATACAATAGTAGAAAATTATTGTAGTTTCGATTAACCTCAGTAACTCAATATTTTCAGATTCTGGGTATATGCCACTCTACTCGGCCCCGATTGTAAGCTTTCTATATAAGGAGCGCTTAGAATACGACAAAGTTTCGTCGTCTGTAATGGTTAAAAATTATTTGGTCTGAAATTTTTGCGAGTTAAAGTTTAGTTCTTTTCTTAGTATACTTTTGAATCTTGAACAAAATAGTTATATTGTATAACCAGATTTTATGAATGATGCTTTCCCTCTCTTTCAACAATTATCTCATTAACGGCGCCTCTTCTTTATTGCAGCCAATAGTGCCCGGCTCAGCAGGCGATATGAATCCTGACTCATCCTCCCTTGCACAGCCTGACGATGAGGCGGTGCGACAACGACAATTTGAACTGATTGAACATCTGAAATCACAACTAAGTGAACTAGAAAAGCTGGCGTATGAATCGGGAGCGCCGGTTTTGCCACAGCACATCTTACTTGAGAAGCAGAAGATAATCATTGACGAGCTTAAAAACAAATTGAATTTGCAAGTTGACGAGCGCGATTTGCCCGAGCTGAGTCCCGAAGAGTTGAAGAATCATGTAGACAATGCCATCGGCGAATTTGTAGGCCCACTGCGAATGAAGGAGCAATTGGTGGCACAATTGAAAACACAAATAACTGATCTTGAACGTTTCATTGCCTTTTTGCAATGCGACACGGAGGATTCGAAGATGAAGACGCTCAATGGTAGTGAGAAGCTGAATGAACCCTATAATAGTTATGCTGCCAAGAAGAAGGGAGAAAAGGTGCGAAAACTGCATTTGAAGCCACAGCAGGACGTAACAGAAGATACTCTCAATGCTTTGCATCCAAATACAAGTCGAAATGCCGCACAACAGAGTCATGGTGAGACTTTGAATAGTAAGGCGCATAGTTTGTTGGATAAGGCTTCCTTGTTGATGCAAATGTTTGCCACTACACATTTTGGCGCCAAAGCTGATCAATTTCAAAAGAATACGCTGAAGAAAACATCAAAGGGCAATCACTGGGGGTAAGTAGATACGAGTATTTTTTATTCTGCTTTCTCCTTAAATATTCTGCTTTCTACATCCTTACAAGTTTTGGTTGCTGACAATCCTACCACAATTTTCCATGCGGAGCTCTGCGCCATAATGGAAACGGTGGAAATCATATCCAAAAAGGGTTTGAGAAAGTAAAAATTAAAATACTTTCGGACAGCCAATCGGTTCTCAAAGCATTGAATAGCTTCACATTCAAGGCAAAAGTAATAATAGAGTGTAACAATGCGCTCAACAAACTGGCCACTCCTAATCAGGTCTCACTCATTTGGGTACCAGGACTATTTATTAGGCCAATCCCATTTTTCGGCTTTAACAAAAATAATATAAAACAGGAAACCAAAAAATGGATCCAAACCAAAATCAGGGAACACTGGAACGGCACAACCGGCCAAATGTTTTTGAACTTCAATGCCAACAGAGCAAAATCTGCTCTAATCCTAGATAAAAAGGGCCTCAGATTACTCTGTGGAGCACTTACAGATCAATTTGCCTGTAATAAGCACTTTAACACAATAGGGTTATCTAAAGGGTTTTCCAATAAGAGGTGCTATTCTCGTAAAAGATCAATGGTTTCGTTGCTTGTGTGGCACGTAGCGCCGTCTTTTTGGAAATAAACGTTGTCCAGACGAATACCATCCAATTCCGGCCGTAAAAAATCGTAAATCATCTCTCGATAGCGCAATCCATTCACCGTAACTGTTGCTCCAGCTTCATTTTCGGAAATGTAAGGTCCAATGACTCCACCGGACCATCAACCGCACCAAACAGTCACACGTTGAGGATAGAAAGGCTTTTCAACAATAACTCTTGGATTTTCTGAGCCCCAAATCCGACAATTTTGCTTGCTAATGAAGCCAATGGACCTCATGGACCGAAGTGGAAATGAGCCTAATCACTCAAGATGATTTTTCGATGGAATTCCGGATCGTTTTCATGCATTTTAACGAGCCAATCAGCAAAGACACGACGTTGTTGATGGTCGGTCGGCTTGAGTTCTTGTGTTAACTGGACCTTATAAGCCTTAAGACCCAAATCTTTATGCGGAATACGGTGTAATGACATTTGTGGAATGTCTAATTCCAAAGAATCTGGGCTCAACACTTTCGGCTACAACAGCAATATTTTGGACTGTTCTTGAGCGACGTGCACGGGTTTTATTCCTCACATCACTAACTTGTCCCAACAGCTCGAATTTGTTCTCCAATTTCTGTATTACGGTTGTTGTTGTTGTAGCAGCATAAACATTCCCCATACTTACATACGGGAAATGCTGCTGGAGTGACAGTCCTTGGCCGGATATAAATCCGGGTCGTTTCGGCAACGTAGAACCGACTGTCGTGGAAACGTCTGTATTGCGGTCCAACAAGGTGCTTCACGATGACTCAAAAATGTTCGAGTTTTACGAACTGTCTCTGCCAAATTTTCACCATTTTTATAGTGAATTTTAATAATTTCAATGCGTTGTTTAAGCGTCTATCGTTCCAGTTTTGTTAAGGGCGTAGTTTTTACTTGTCAAATATCAAAAAATCTTCAAAAGTGATATCTACCGAAATGACGGGTTATTCAAAATAACCTCTTTTATTGGAAAACCCTTAAGTACAAGATTATGCAGGTTCTGCTGTGATGAAAAAGACTCTTTGAAACACTGAATCACCAACTGTGAGACATTAGGTCACAGGTGACACAGAATCCTGTGCTGGTACCTACTAGAGGAGGAAGACCTACAATTGCTCCCTCCTAAGAAGCTGGTTCGATTCCTCGGTAGACTAAATAATTATGATTAAGTAATTAGGGGCGCACAATAGAAGGCCTTAGCCTAACACGTACAACCATTACCATTACCATTCTGGCAATCCTCCGAGAGGGTATGACACTTCCATTTCATGACTTTAAGTGAAGATTTCTTTTCCTTGCCCTGTTGTTTTAGAAAAAAAAACATTATTTTGAACCGTAAAGACCGTGAGTCGTTTCTATTCGAACTACGCTTGAACTGAAGTAAATTTTCAAAAGTGTCTCGCTAGCGTGACTAGCCTCAGAGCTATCTAACCTACCTAGTAACCGCAAAATTGGCCAATTTATATTAAAGCGTTTTTCAGTAAGAGCGCTTCAACTTTTGAACTTTTTTGAATAAAACACAAACGGTTTGATTTTTTTAACTAATTTTTTTTTATTATCGAGTTTGAACATATACATTTAAGTATGAAATTCGATTTCTTTTGCATGACCATCGCGTGCACGTTTTACGAAGTCCAATCGTTGAACCCAATTTTCGGCCACTCTTTTGCATAAAGCGGCCGATATTCCAGCAATTTCGCGTTCAATATTGGCTCTGAGCTCACAAATCGTCGCCGGCTTGTTACTGTAGACCAATGACTTCACATAACCCCAAAGAAAATAGTCTAGAGTCGTCAAATCACACGAGCGCGGCGGCCATTCGACCGGTCCATTTCTGGAAATAATGCGCTCATCGAACTTACTCTTCAACAAATCAATTGTAGCGTGTGCTGTGTGGCTTGTGGCCCCGTCCTGTTGAAACCACATGTCGTCTAAGTCCATACCATTCAATTGTAGCCAAAAATAATCGTTTATGATGTCGCGGTATCGATTTCCATTCACAGTAACGTGGCGATCGTTCTCGTCAACGAAAAAATATGGGCCAATTACGCCGCCGGCATGTAAACCGCACCAAACAGTGATTTTTTCGGGATGCAACGGTGCCTCATGAATCACGTGTGGATTGCTTTCTGCCCAGTAACGCATATTTTGCTTGTTGACAAAGCCATTGAGCCAAAAGTGAGCTTCATCACTGAAGATGATTTTTCGACTTTAAACTTTCTTAACAGAACACGCATTTTTATAATAAAATTCAATGATTTGCAAGCGTTGCTCAAGTGTGTAGCGTTCCATGATGAAATGTATACTAATGAAGTTTACAAATGACAAGCGAAAAATAAAAAATATTGCGTCGTTCGCCCTCCCTATCGGAAAAAAGTTGAAGCGCACCTATTGAAAAACGCTATACAAAACATTTACCATTAATTAAAGTAAATATTTTATTATAATTATTTTATTAAAAATGTTGTGCATATATTTTTCGTTTAGTGATTTGCGCGCCCAGCTCGAAGTCGACATACAGGAGGTAGCTTCACTGGCAGCTACACTCAGTTTCGATCGTGAAAAGTTGGCCAACATGAAGCGGGCACTGAAGAACTCAAATCGCAATGTTAGCGCCTCCTTAGCATTGAGCGCTCACAATGGCACCGTCACCAAACCGCCCCGTGCGCGTCCACATGCCACAACAACAACAAATCGTAAAGATCTTAAGACATACACCGTGTCCTCCGATTCGGATGAGGAGGACACCTACGATTGTTACGCTTGGGAGCGTAACCAGTGGCGCAAGTCGCATGGTTCGCGTTATAATGGCGGCGACTCAATTGCAACGATAAGTAAGGAGTTGACGACAGCGGTGCGCAAGAACTTTTCCATGACGCTCTTGCGGCTCATACAACATGGACTGCGTGTGGAAACCGAATCGGCTACTTCCAGTCTAATTGTGCCATTCATGCGCTGCCTCCATCCGTCCCCAGTTTTTGCCGCCGAGCAGGGTTATCGCACACGAGACGCAACTAGCACTTCATCCTTTGTTTCTTCGGCGGCCTTCTCTTCCACCTACAATGCCAATTACACGGGCAACGATTGCGATGAGGAGAGCACAAGTGGATTCTTTGGCACGGGTGGCAGTCGACCGATGCATGCGTGGGAACTCATTTTGGAATATTACTATTTGAAGAATGGCGACGAATTTAATAACACACCGGCACGAAAACTCTCGCAAAGTTTCAATTTGGATATTGTGGACTCGCAAGCGGTGACGGCGAAGCAGGGTTTCCTCAGTGCGGTGGGCATGATAATTGCCATGCATCGCCCCTACAAACGCAGCTACAATGCACATTTCAAGGCTTTTGTTTGTGCAGGACTGAAGTGAGTACTAAATTTCTGTGATGTTATTGAACTTCTCTATCTTTCCTATCTTTGCAGCTGTCATCAGTTGGTTGAGTGGTTGAATTTGATATTTAGCTGCACCGATTTGGTAGACACTTACTACACCGCCAACAGCTATGTGGCACGCACTGGCTTTCGTGACTCGTTGCGTTCAATTGATGCGCTCACCAAATACGATTTTGATTTGCCTGTAGACTTGGCAATTCGACATTTTCGTAATCTTTAATTAGTCAGCGTAATTAAGTAAGCACAGTGGATGCCCAAAGTGCATATATATATATCTACATACCTACATACATACATACATACATATTACGGAGTCCACAAGTCAACTAATTTCATATCCAAACATAAAAAAAAGGCAAAACCCAATGTACTTATACGAATTAATGCAAACTAATCGAATTTCTTCCAAATTAGTATGCGCATTTATTGATGTGTTGCTCAAGTATTCGTATGCTATAGTTCGAATATTTGTGTATGTCAGTGTGTAATTTATGCTTTGATATGTCGTTTAGTATTGAAAGGCACCAAACTCTGGTCCATTTTTATTCTAGTCTAATACTACTCTATATATGGTAATATTTATGTAACTATGTATTAAATAACCAACTAATGCCTAAGTAGCGATAAAACAAACTCTAATCTATGCAACTCATGACTACTTTTATGTACATAGATAAAACCTGGCTAAGAATAATTGGTGTACAGTGTGCTTTTCCTCTCGGCTTGCTTGCTCTCAAATAATTTGAACGTTGAGGTTTTAACTTCATTTCGTTTGAATGAAATTGTTCGAATTAAAAAAAAATTAAAAAAAATTGCATTGTTACGACGCACGAACTGCAACTTTTTGACTTGTGTACTGAAAATATTGTATTATTATGCGTAATATACAACATATATTACATACACACATTTTGCCAAAGAAGTGCCGGGAATTGTTCCATAAAATGTAAAATAGTTGTTTACTCATCAAAATTTATTTTGTCGCCTTCAAAATAGGTTCCATTCGAAGCAATACCCATATGCCAACAATTAGTCCAGTCATCAAAGCACCTTTCAAACGCATTTGAAGAGATCTACTTCAGCTCCTTCAGAGAATTCTTCTTCATGGCCTTTATCGACTCAAAGCGGCGTGCGCGGAGTGGCAATTTTAGATTTGGAAAAAGCAAAAAGTCACAGGGCGCTAAAGCCGGCGAATACGGTGGTTGTTCGATGATATTTGTCGAGTTTTTGATGAAAAAAGTGTTCACAAAATGAGCCTTGTGAGACGGTGCGTTATCATGGTGCGAGATCCATGAGTTTTATTTGCTCAAATTGGGCCGTTTCGTAGCAAATTCTCTCTTTAACATCGCATAAAAAATAAATAAATAATTGGCGCGTACACTTCTGTTAGGTGTTTGGCCGAGCTCCTCCTCCTATTTGTTGTGAGCGTCTTAATGTTGTTCCACAAATGGAGGGACCTACAGTTTCAAGCCGATTCCGAACGGCAGATATTTTTATGAGGAGCTTTTTCATGGCAGAAATACACTCGGAGGTTTGCCATTGCCTGCCGAGGGGCGACCGCTATTAGAAAAATGTTTTTATTAATTTTGCTTTCACCGAGATTCGAACCAACGACCTCTCTGTGAAATCCGAATGGTAATCACGCACCAACCCATTCGGCTACGGCGGCCGCAAACATCGCATAACTTCCAAATAATATTCTTTATTTGCCGTAGCACCATTAGGAACGAATTCCGAGTGCACAACATCATGAAACATCATGCAACAACAATGAAAGAAAACGACCGACTTTGACGTGGTTTTTTGGGTTTCAACTCATGTGGATAGCGTCATTCAGCCACCTGGTTGCATGTTGTCTGGTTTGAATGTCAAACTCATATACCCACGTCTCATCAGCTGTTATGATGCGCTGGATAAACGTTGGCTCCGAATTCACTTGCTCAAGCATGTCGTCAGCCACCCTCTTCCGATGAATTTTTTGGAAGAATGCGAATTGATTCGTGAGACACGCTGAGGTCACAAGCTACCTCTCTCACACTTAAATGATGGTTTTCCAGCACCATTTACTTGACTTTGTCGACGTTTTCATCCGTTGAAGACGTTGATGGACGACCAGATCGGGGCAAATCTTCCACGACTACTACAACTCGGCCCTCTGCAAAAGCCTTATGCCACTCGTAGACCCGTGTTTTTGATAAAGTACACTCGCCATAGGCTTTCTGCAACATTTTCAACAATTCGGCACACGAAATCCCGTTCAAAACACAAAATTTAAGACCAATTCTCTGTTCGATATTTTTATCCATAGTAAAAATCGCAGAGCACATCTGCGGTTGACTGATATAATTAAATGCCAAAAACAAGCTAATTGACAGATCACCCTGAAACTCTGTGACATTATAGAGGACAGTTGTACCAACATTCTAGCAAAAAAATTTGCAACGCGCGCTTTTTAAATGACAGGATGTATGAAAACGGCGGCCGCCGTAGCTGAATGGGTTGGTGCGCGACTACCATTCGCCATTCACAGAGAGAACGTCGGTTCGAATCTCGGTGAAACACCAAAATTAAGAAAAACATTTTTCTAATAGCGGTCGCCCCTCGGCAGGCAATGGCAAACCTCCGAGTGTATTTCTGCCAGGCGCTCGAATTCCAAAAGTCAAAGTTTTGGCTTCAATTTGCTTGCATTTAGTTTTCCGGTAAAGACGAAATGCCTGCACAAATACTTGCAACTGAGTAAGATGAAGATAAAAATTAGTAATAGTGGAAACTTGCCCTCATTTTTAACTGGCCAGATAGTAGTCACCAACAACTATGGTAACTTATTTCAACTTCAGCGTGAGCACTTTAATCTCAGCGTAAAGCACACTGTACCAATTTTTCGTGCATCATTATAAAAACAATCTTGATATCAATAGGTTTTGGTGTTATTAAAAATATAAATTTTTTCGGTTAGTTATTTGAGCAATCATTTTAATTCTTATGCACAGTCAAGCCTGGGTAAGCGCGCCAAAATCCAGAAGATATTTAATTTCACGCTTCCGCTGGGTTGATTGAATCCTTGAAATTTCTATAGTGCCATTCTGGTGCAAAAATAAATAGCTCTGCATCTAACTAAGACTACTGCTTGTTGTACACCTCTAGGAGTATAAATTTCACAGCAGTGAAATTTCGCTAGCAACATGTACCGTGGCGAGAAATGTTGCAAGCAAACCAAGTACATGTTGCTAGCAAACCGAGTACCTGTTGCTAGCAATATTGCTTGTTAAATGAGAAGAAATCAGGCCCGTGCGCAGAAAATTTCCGAGGGGGGGCTTTTAACTCAAGTTACGTAATCAATGAAAAAAGAAACAAAAATTTTTAGAGTACAGAAATTTTATTGTCAAAAGTAATAATAATTAGCTACATTTAGGTACGTAATAAATCAACTCTTCGAGGTACTGAAAAAAACTCTTTCAAAATTATTTGCGGATCGATTTTGACATCGCGATGTACATTGAGTGAGGCTAAGCCGTCGTGCAAAATTGAACAGTATGGTTGGAATAGTTGAGCGCAGGGAAAAAGGCAAGCGAAATTTGATAAAATATTGCGGTGATTTAAGAATCGAGATTGCAATTGTACCAGAAACGAATCAATATACGGTATGTAGATTGTTATGCGGAAATAATCTTCAGCTGAATCAGTTTGTACGTTGGAACGTTGGGTTTGTTTCGACGCAATCCTTGGCTTTCGCAATTCAATTTCATATTGTTCGCTAATTTCGCTCACGCTTTTGAAAATTTGTCTAAACTCACCCTCAGCGTTTTCTCTTCCTTCCATCCTGATAGCCTCTCCCAGATCTTGATTTTCTCCTTGAAGTACTCGACTCAGGGACAATGTGAGAGAATGCACCGAGCTCAAAATATGCATGGATATCTGGAAATTTGTGGTTTTTATAGCTGAAAGCAGTTGAAAAGCTCCAGACGAAGTCGTTTGGTCTTTCCAGGTAGTAGAAATCACTTCAAGAGCGCGAATCACTGCTGGTTGCAAATGAAGATATGTTGCGACGGACTCGTGCTGCTCTAGCCATCTGGTTTTACAAAATTGTTTCAATTTCTTTACTCGAGATTCCGATAGATGTTCGTTTTCATTTATCGCACCCATAAGGGCATTTTGGCGTTTCGGATAAATGAAGAAGGAATGGATATTCTCTAGAACTCCCAGACAATTTTTGATTCCTGTTATATTGCACACAGAGCTTACCGCCAAATTGAAGCTATGAGCAGCACAATGAGAGTACAGCGCGAGGGGAAAACTTTTGCTGACAACAGCTTGGGCCCCTTGGAACTCTCCGCTAACCGCTCTCGCACCGTCATATCCTTGCCCGAAGAAATGCTTGCAATCTAGTCCGGAGGATTTGAGGAAATCAAGGTAAGCACTTCCTATTCCCTTTCCAGTAAAATCGGTGATAGGAATAAAACACAAAAAATCTTCCTGAATGGTGAACTTTTTGCCGCATTTAGCCAAGTAGCGAATGCAAATTGAACTTTGTTCTACTCCTGCAATGTCTGGCATATCATCTCCGAGAAAAGAAAAGCGCTTCGATTTGTTCACACGATCAAAATACTCTTTGTGAAGGCGTTTCGCTTAAAAATGCCATGTCTCTGGAGTACTTGAACACAGGTACTTCACTCGTAAACAAATTGTCAGTTTTCGCTAAATTTTAAATGGTAGGTAGAATAAGTCTTCCCAGAAGAGGAGGAGGGATTGTTTTAGTGGCTACACCATTTGACGCAGTTGACGGCGGTCGCTGTAAGTGCGAAGGCATTTGAAACCTCCTCAGCCACCACAAAAAGAAAAAAAAAAACAAAGTGGCATGTATGTATGATACATTTTAAATTTGGGGTGAAAAAATGTTGCTGGCATTTTATGCGGTGTTTTCACGGCGTGAACTGAATGCTACTTTGCCGTGAGAGACATACGAAATTTTCCGGTCATGCTATTTGTATGGATTTTCACAGCCATTTCGTGAAACGCGATCTTAGTAGTAGGCTTAAATGATAAAAAAATAAAATTCCAAGTAGTAGAAATGGTCCTGGGCGCTTTGAACTCTTCCTTATGCAGGTTTGACTTTGAATCCGTATTAAAATGCTTATAAAGGGCGGTTAAGTTTCAAAGCCCGGTGTTGATTTTGAATAAAATACAATTTTTTAGGAAATTATTGCCATTTCTCTTTATTATGCGTATGGAACAAAATATCGGCCAAATGGCCGCTGCGGCACACCTCCATCCGATGGTCCAAATTTTTGATGGCGCTGAGGCATAATTGAGGTTCTATGCCGTTAGGGGGGGAGCCTGGCTTAAAAGGTCAAAAAAATCAATTTTTGTTTCAGTTTAAGCGATTCCTAATATATTTCAGAATATTCACACAAAGTTACAGAACCTAATTCTCAATATTTCCGTAGATACAAAGCCAAAGGTAGGCGAGCGTTAGGTAGTTACGCTGTGACCGTACAGCTATAGTACAAACTTTATCTTCTTTTCTCGACTTTTCATTTTTATGATTTCTTTGAATTGGCGTACATGAATGAAAAAAAAATAATGGACCTTTTGAAATGAATCATAGCTTGTTCCCTTCAGTATTAAATTCTCTTCTATTTGAACTAACAAAATAGATAAAAAATTTTTTTTCAAGATTTTTACACCAAGTTGAAGTGATTTTTTTTTTATAGAAAGGCATTTTTTTCTTTAAAACCTCCAAAGAGTTGAAATTTTGGAATTTCTCTCAGTTTTCTTAGTTCATCTAGAATAAAAAATCATGATAATTAGAAATCCATTTGAATTTTTGCTTTAGATAATAATTACGAGCTGTATCTTGTACGCCAGTTGGAAACTCCAGCGTTGCAGCGCTTGTTTCTATGTTAAACATTTTTTTCAACTTATTTTAACCAGTACAAAAATTTTTTATACTTTTTAAATGGTCATTAAAAGATAGAAAAAAACTTTGCAATGCTAAATTAATTTTTTCCTTAAAAAAAAAATCGCAAAGAGATGCAATTTTTAAACCTCATAAACCAAGCTCCCCCCTTAATGTGCCGAATTATCTCATCCTTTAGCTCTTGAATTGTTGCTGGCTTATCGACTTACACCTTTTCTTTCAAATAATTTCAAAGAAAGAAGTCCAACGGTGTCGTTGACGTTTAGGTGTGGTTCACATTCAACATCGGCCTTTGAAATTGAACCACCGTTTACATAAATAAATAGACAAGTCCACGAAAATAACCTTTCTTAAGTTTTCAAAGTCACAAAATTTACAAATAAGACAGTTTTCATTAGAAAAAAAATAAAATTAAACGCATTTAAATGCATGCAGTAAATACGCAAATTCACTTTTCTTAGCTAAAGGGTTTTCCAATAAGAGGTGTTATTTTGATATTCAAAGAAAAATGCTATTTTTTAATAAATATAAATGATCGGATGTTTATTTCATTATAAAGAGGAGATTCCACTATGCCGTTAATAGCGGAAAATAACATCAGACAAATGACCACCACGACCACGCTTTCAGGACAATATCTTTTTCATGAAATTTTCCATAACCGAATTGCAAAGTGGCTGTCCTATGTCCTCGATAGCCTCACGAATTCCATCTTTGAGGTCTTTAATCGACACTGGACTGTTGGCGTAGACCTTCTCTTTCACGTGGTCCCAAAGAAAAAAGTGTCAAGGTGTTAAATCACAAGATCTTGGGGGCCAATTGTGATCACCTCTTCGAGAGATAACAGGGTCCGGACACTTTTCCCGTTAAAGATCAAAGGTTTCGTTGCGTGTGTGGCACGTAGCGCCGTCTTGTTGAAAATAAACGTTGTCCAGATCAATACCATCCAATTCCGGCGATAAAAAAATGGTTAATCATCTCTCGAAAGCGCAATCCATTCACCAATAACACCTGTTATTGGAAAACCCTTTATAAATACATACATACATACATCTGTAATAGTACTTACTGTGCATACTCAGTCTCTATCATTGATTGAAAAAATTCATGTCTACTTTCATTCCTGCCTCTCACTACTTAGTAAAAGCTATAATTAATGTATTTAGATAATATAACATACATATATACATATACATATATATTCATATATGTACACATGCATATGTTATGAGTAAGTATGTATTATATTATAGTGTAAATGCATAATAAAAAAATGCAACAAATAAACTTCGGTAACAGAAGCATAACTTGAAATTTGATAGTGAATTTCTGTCACCCTTTGAGCGTACAGAGAACAGCTGTTAGTGTCCAAATGGCATGTGATTTATAAAGAAGCCAGTCGACGGCGCACCCTTTATATTCTTAGTACCTATATACTTATACTTGTTTGCTAACTATAACCTATACTAACAATAAAGAATGAGACGCATACATACAAGATTGCGCCAACCAAAAGAACAGGAAGAATAAGCGCAAACAAGTAGAACGCAAGGAAAAAAACTGCATTCGGAGGCTTTATTATCATTCGAGTTTTCACAATTTAGCGCGCGGTACTTCACTTTGATTATTTAAATAAATAGATAGAGAGATAAGACCAGATATTCGCATTACGCCAAGTATTGGAAAATACCCATGAAAGGAGAATTGACACACACCACCTTTTCGTCGACTTCAAAGCTGCATTCGACAGTACGGAAAGGAGTTGCCTGTATGCCGCGATGTCTGAATTTGGTATCCCCGCAAAACTAATATGGCTATGCAGGATGACGTTGCTCAATACGAGCAGCGCCGTCAGAATTGGGAAGAACCTCTCTGCGCCGTTTGATATCAAACGAGATTTCCGACAGGGCGACTGGTTGTCGTGCGACTTCTTTGACCTGATGCTGGAAACGATCGTGCGAGCCGCAGAACTTAATTGCTCGGGCACAATTATTTATAAGAGCGTGCGATTGTTGGCATATGCCGATGATATTGACATTATCGGCCTTAACAACCGCACTGTAATTTCTGCCTTTTCCAAACTGGTTAAAGAGGCAAAGCGAATAGGTCTGGTGGTGGTCTCGAATTAGAGGACAAAACGAAGTACCTCGTGTCATCAAACAAACAGTCGGCGCATTCGCGCATCGGCTCCCACGTCACTGTTGCCAGTTATGATTTCGAGGTAGTAAGGGGCTTCGTTTATCTAGGAACCAGCATTAACACCGATAACAATGTCAGCTTTGAAATCCAACGAAGAATTTCTCTTGGTAAAAAGAGCTACTTTGGACTAAGTAGGCAATTGAGTTGTAAAGTCCTCTCTCGACGAACAAAACTAACACACTGCAGGACTCTCATCATGCCCGTTCTAATGTATGGTGTAGAAGCGTGGACGAGGACAATATTCGATGAGGCATCGCTTGGAGTGTTTGAGAGAAAGATTCTGCGTAAGATTTTTGGACCTTTGCACGTTGGCAACGGTGAATATCGCAGGCGATGTAATGATGAGTTGTATTAGCTGTACGACGACGTAGACATACATATGTAGCTGGCTGGGTCATGTCGTCCGAATGGATACAAACGCTCCGGCACTGAAAGTATTCGATGCGGTACCAGCTGGTGGTAGCAGAGGAAGAGGAAGAGGAAGGTCTTCCCTCCTCTGCGTTGGAAAGATCAGGTGGAGAATGACTTGGCTTCCCTTGGTGGGTCCAACTTGCACCGGTTAAGCGCGAGAAAGAAATAACTGGCGCGCTTTGTTAAACTCGGCCAAAATCGCTTAAGTGGTTATCCCACCAATCAAGAAGAAGAAGAAGAAGAAGGATATAAGGAAATAGTGAAGATATAAGGAAATATAAGGAAATCGATAAGCCAGCAACAATTCAAGAGCTAAAGGATGAGGTGGTTCGGCACATTAACGGCATAGAACCTCAATTATGCCTCAGCGTTATCGAAAATTTGGATCACCGGATGGAGGTGTACCGCCGTGGCCGCAGCAGTCATTTGGCCAATATTTTGTTCCACACGTAATTGAGCCATACCAGTGTTATCATAATAAAGAGAAATGACAATAATTTCTTAAAAAAATTGTATTTTATTCAAAATCAACACCGGCCCTTAAAACTTAACCACCTTTTATAAGACATGCATTCGATAGATTCTAACGTATGCGGCGGAAACTAGAGCAGGCACTTCCATAGCCTAGCAGTATATTAGCACTGAAAACACTACAGACAATAACAAGACGCACATTGTATGACAGAAAACCAAATGGCGAAATTATAGGGATTTGTGATGTAACAGACGTAAGCCTGTGAATGAAAGGAAGGAGAAAAGTGTGAAGAGATCATTTTCGCAGAGCGTCAAGCGAACGCATTGCATGTAAGGCAATGAACGGCAGAATAATCCAGCCTAGACCACTGAAGAGATGGCACAAATTCTGGACATTCGAATCCACTGAACTACAGTACAGGTTTATATTGTTGTAAATAGGAATTTTCCTCAATAAACGAAGAAGAAGAAAAAGAAGTGAGCAATTGTTGCCGTATACAAATTCAAGAAGCAAGAACTTTGTTGTGGAAAACAGGGGGAAAGGCAGATCTGTATATGACTGCAGCGAAGGCAAAGCTGGGCTCATGGCCTTAGACAGCCCTCTAATCACTTCAAGAGTAGTCTAGTAAATCCAGGCTGAACCATGTTGGTAGACATAATAGCCTGATGCTAACATGGGTCCCGGGACATGTGAGTAACAGGATCTCTGACTCTTTAGCTAGGATGAGCTCCTGGCGAAAAAAGTTGGTCACAGAGTCCGTTCTGCTACTCCCTTCTGCAGCCATCAAAGCCATGGTTAGCAAATGGGTTACTAGAGCCCACAAGCGAGCTTGGTAGGATGAGAGAGGCTACAGATGGACAAAATTGATGGTACCTCTCATGTCCGTCCAACTGTCGCAGATCCTCTTGTCATTATGCAGAAGAGACTATAGACAGCTGATTGTACTGTTGACGGGCTACTTTTTATGGGTGAAACACATGGAAAAGGTAGGCATCTCAGACAGTGCACTGTGCCCAGCATATGGAGAGGAGAATGAGACGGCGAGCCACTTTCTGGCCATCTGCCCAGCCTTCGCTTGTATCAGGCTTGATGTTTTTGGCACTGATGTGTTAAGAAGTGACTACCTTGGCTCCTTGGCACCACAAGATCTGCTCAGATTTCTTCGGAGGTTGGCTAGATTTAAAGGAAATTATAAAGGGAAGCCCAGTGCAGTACAATTTACTTAATGTTGGCTGAGTGCTGTACTTGCTAGTTGTTTCGACAAAAAAACAAAAAATACAAATTCTCAATTGAAGCAACGCCACATTTGTTTTTGTGTCATTTCCCAGGCGGTAACTGCTTGAGTGTTTTTGGCCAAGCCATTTCTTTCTTATGCTAACAGCCAATTTTTCTCTACTCATCGAAAACTTACAAGGCTGAAGCTCTTTTATATATTCATACGACTTGACCCATGATGGAAAGAATAATGAGGCGCCAGCCTATCGCAAATTTGACAATGAGTGACGTTCTATTAGCACCGGGATGGCCAGATTACCATTTTCATAACTTGATTTGGTATTTTTTTGTTATTTAGTCTTGAAGTTTTAGTTCTTCCTTCATGACATTTTTCTAGCCTGTTTTAATTAAAAGTAATGTTTATAATTTTGTAAAATATAAATTTTTTAAAAATTAGTTCATGAATTTACTCAGTTTTATTTAGCTTTACTTTTTTTAATATCTGATCGCATTGCCCGCGATTGCCGTTATTGTTGGTGTTCTGCTGCTTTCGGCACTCAAACCTCTCTCTCTCGCTACAGCAGTGTTGCCTAGCTTTGGATATAAAAACACACTAAAATGCCTGTTTAAAGAAAATAAAACACCAATTTTTTGTTGAATTACTTAAAGAACTTTGTATGCGTGTCAAATTGGTTTTAAAATATGGGTCTTTTAAATAAATATGTTATGGTTGTGTACAATTTAATTTACGATTTTTTTTTTTTTTTTTGTTAAGAGAAACTCTTTTGTTAAGGGAACGACTTTTTTGCTATATTTGAGGTTATGTAACAAGATAAGGTACTCTTTATGTAAAAATGCCGTGATGGTTTTTTTAGTATTTTCTGGTATGTTTTTGCTTATTTTTACTATAAATACACCTCTTGATGCCCTATGTGTCACTAAGGATTGATGACCGGAAGAAACGATTACACCTCTATGGTTTTAATCCGCATTCAGTGTTTATTATTATTAGAAGGCCATTACGCACTGCGACCAGAGCTGATTTATTGTGGAAGGCCTATTTTTGTAACCCTAGAGTTTTAGGCTTTTTAAAAATTTTAGCACAATTTTGGGTTTGTTGTTCCAAAGATTGCATGGAGATACTACGATACCACCAAGATGATGAAGTCTCTGTCTGCCCAACGCAGGACATTCACAAAGCACATGTTCTGAGCTTTCTATGTCCATTTCGCAAAAGCGACAGGCATTGGTCTCAGATAGACCAATATTATTTAGATGATACCTCAGGCTGCAGTGACCTGTAAGATATCCTGTGAAAAGACGCAGATCTACTCTGCTTAGTGAGAGAAGTTTGTTAGATATTCCTTTGTTGGGACTTAGGAATAGTTTGGATTGACGCTGACCGGCACAGTTTAGCCAGTGTGCGGCAAGTTTTCTTTCTTCCCATTTTCTAAGGAATTCATTTATGTGGCCTTTTGTTAGTCCACAGAAAGGCTCAGGACCAGTAAGTTGCATATTTGCTCCTTGTTTTGCAAGGTCATCAGCCATTTCATTTCCCTCATGTCCTTCATGTCCCGGAATCCAGTCTAGTGTTACTCTGTTGAGGTTTCCTAACGTGTTGAGAAGGTTTAGGCAATCATTTACCAATTTAGAGGTGATAGTTGTTGATAGAAGGGCTTTTAGAGCCGCTTGGCTATCTGAAAGTATGTAGATGTGAGTACCTACCTCTTATTTTCCTGCTAAGGCATTCTCTCACACATATTTCAATGGCATGTATTTCTGCCTGGAATATTGTTGGGTAGAATCCCATCGGAATCGATTTTTTGAATTTAGGCCCATTGATTCCTGCCCCTGTTCTACCATTTTCCAATTTGGACCCATCAGTAAACCATAGTTGGGAGCCAGGTTTGAAAGTGATAGAGTTAGTTCTCCAGTCTGTGCGTTCATTAATTATAACTTGGAAGTCCCTGAAGAGTATTGGTTTGGGTGATAGTATATCATCCCTATGAAGAATGGGACTATGTAGGAAGTCTTCTAAGATCTTTAAATGTCCTTTCATATCCCCACTTTTAAGTTCAGATATACCTTTTAATCTTAAGGCACTCGAGCGAGCTTCCCTTTCAATCAAGATTGGAAGCGGTGGTATGTTCAGGAGCACACTCAATGCTTCCGTGGGACATGTTTTCATAGCCCCTGTAATATATACCAACACATATCAGCCGCATTCAGTAAATTCAAACGCCTTTTAAAATGTGTAAAAAGGTTTTCAATCTTAAGAAGAGTTGAGAGAAGAAGATTTAATATTCTTGCATAACCTTAAAAGGAGCAAACAATTAAATTTGCACTTTCAAATTTTATAAGGATCAACAAATTTCCATTAGCACTAAAATCTTCTCTTAGTGAACTTTTTTAACTTCCTTTGTTCAATAATACAGTTTTTTTTAACTTACAGCTTCGGTAGCTTTAAATTAAAAATAAGAAGCAAACACCAACTTAAAAATTTTCGCATTTGGGTATAAAAAAGTACTAAATTTATTGCGGAGAGCAAATGGTTAGAAAAACTGCACAACTCAGCTAATGCGACGTCACGCACTCTCTGATGGGTGCAATCTTGTTTCTATCACTCTTGGACTTGACCTACCCTTATGCTCTGCACTGTGTCTCATCTTCTTACGTCTGTGATATGCACCACCTTTCAACAGGCACAGAATCTTTTGCTGGAAATCGAGATAAATTAAAATCCGTAGAGCTTAAAAAGTGGTGAAAAAAGTGTTGGCGCACAAAAAAAAAAAATCATGCATTTGTTGCAATTTGTCAACATAACACCAATTAAGACTGATTACAAGTAAAAGTATTGTCTAGTTTCTTTTAAATTATGAATAAGAAGAAGAAAAAAAGCAAATCGCAACATTTGCATATAACCGTCTGCGAAATGGTGAACTTGCAACATCATTCTAACTTGCAAGAAATTCATTCTGACTTGCACATCACCGCTAATTTGCATCTGCAAAAGAAGGCCCAGCTTGGCAAGCAGAAAGAGTATTTATATAAAGAGAGTGCAGCATAGATTTGAATTCAGTAGATGATTTGTAGACATCGAAAGTGAGTTGGAGTGAAATGCTGTTGAGCTGCCGCCACAAGTATTTGCAACGCATCATCTGGGTGGTGAGTAAAAATAATGAGGTCTTTGATATTTGAACAATCAAAAAAGTAACCTATTTTTTTTTTTTTTTTTGTGTTTTAATTTCAGCTCTGCACCATGTCTTTGAGTTCGACTGCTCGTCGTCATAAACGCAGCATCTATGGCCTAGACTCAAATGGTCCCTATTTGCCAGCGCCATTTGGGCCCGTACCGTTTGCGCCATTTGGTTTGGGCTCTCCGTTTGCACAGCCCCCTTTCGCTCTTCCCTATCATCCTTATGCTCCGCCACCGTATGCCGCACCAAATTCCTATGCCTTGCCTCCATGGTACCCACCGCATCCCTACCAGAATCCTACTTTTGCACCGCCACCACCGCCTTTATATCGGCCGCCATATTTTCCACCTGTAGTCGCACCTGCCGCTCCTGTGGGTCCGCCACCAGCGCCCATTATTGTGCCCGCCAAGACAGCAGCAGCGTTGAGCATTGCGTCAATAATTCATGCATTCATCGCGCGCAAGTTCTATCCACCGGTGCTGCCAGTGCCAATTGCAAGGCCAGTGCCATATCCGGTGCCTGAGTTGGTGAGTACGGGCGGGGTGGTGAATAACTTTGATATTTACAGGGGATGTCGTAGAGGTGAGTACGTAATTTGCTCTCTCTCTTGGGAAATTTGGTGTCCATAATTTTAAATTTCACACTAAAGATGTAGCAACTAATGTTCTCCTTTTGCCTACTTTTTTTCTTAGTCACCAATCACTGTACCATCTGAACGACCTGCTGCTGTAACGAATATACAACCCATTGCCAACAGAGAAGCTACAGCTAAGACGCTATCTGAAAACACTTGCGTGCCGATGATCATGTTAGAAAATTCATTTTTCGAACGCATAACAACTACAACAGAAGTGCCTTGGCAGCCCACAGTAATTCCCATACGAGAATAAATGATACTGATAGCTTTGGGGTGATCCGACTTTATTTTTTACTATCAAATATTTCAATTTACTTAAACGATACTTACTGAAGTTTTAGAAGAGGGTGTGACATCCTTTTATAGAATAAGAAATATATGGAAAAACTATCATTTTGTAATTAATAAATATTGATAAATATCACTTTACTTAATACTTTTTTTTTTATAAAATTTTTTTAATGAACGAATTAATTGCCCCAAAAAATAAACAACCATTAGGAAAAGCAAATAAAGTAAGGCTGGCAAAAAAAAAAAAGAATCTCGAATATGCAATTCTGGCTTTTGGATTTGTGTTTTGATTTTCAGCACTTCCAAGCCAAACTGCATTGGAAGCTACACATTGAAAATCGGATAAAGAGGCCAAAATACCACAATTTTCCATGCGGAGCTCTAATAATGGAAACAGTGGAAATCATATCCAAAGGAGGGTTCGAGAAAGTAAAAATTAAAATACTTTCGGACAGCCAATCGGTGCTCAAAGCCTTGAATAGCTTCACATTCAAGTCAAAAGTCCTAACCTCACTGATTTGGGTACCAGGACATGAGGGGCACGAAGGAAACGAGAAGGCAGACTTGTATGCCAAAAAAGGATCAGAAGGGCTATTTATTGGACCAACCCCATTTTAACAAAAATAGTATCGGGTGTACAACGAATTAGTTTCGTATTTGTTACTAACCTCATATCTATTTATGTAGTCAATATTTTGACAGTGACAGCTATTCTATGTTAAAGACGCCAAAAAATCAAGTAAATTTGATATGTCACAGTGAATATTAGTAAACACACAAATTTTTTTTATTACAGTCAAAAGGTCAAATTACGTTCCAACAAAACAGCATTTGCGGGGAGGTCTGCTTTTGTTCTTCTATTTAAGGGGTTACATGGGTTGCGTCTGGTAAAAAAAGGCCTATTTTCAATATTTTTTTTTCCATGTAAAAAATTATTTATTTAATTCAAACTTTTTTCTGTCTTATAGATACATATTTAAAGAATAATTTCTGAAAATTAAAAAAAAAAATTAAAACCCCTCCATTGTTACGTCATTTCCGGTGACCCCTAGAAAAAAAGGTGCGTCCGCGTTGTCAGCATAACTCCTGACAGGCTCATGAAAAATGAAAAAAACAAAAATAAGTGCTTTAGTTAAGACCATAAACTCGTGTTTGAACGAAGCAAAAAAAAAAGTAAAAATTGGAATTTTGGCTGATAAGTGAATTCAAAATTGATACATGCTCCATGCTTTAAATAAATCCAACACCAGTAATGAAAGTTTCTTACAATTTGTTTTTGGAAATCTTCAACAACTACAAACAAGTAAATTTTGTAACTATTTTTACTGACGGCTCTAAAGCAACAAACACTGCCTTTGCAGTTACCTCATCGAACGGCAGTACCATCAGAGGCGGTACGCTTCCTCCACATACATCTGTATTTACTGCCGACGCTTTTGCTATCCACAAAGCTCTAGAACATGCCATTCATCTAAAGGGCAAATTCGTTATATGTTCCGATAGTTTTTCCTTCTTAAATGCAGTTCAAAACGCATGCAAGACCTCAACAATAATAGCCAAGATCCGTGACCTTTGCATGTCGGCATTCCTGTGAATGAACAAGCTGATAGTGCAGCGAAATACTTTGGATTAGCACCTACCTTTTAGTATGAGACAAACGATTATAATGATCTGAAAAAAATGTTACGTCAACACTCCCATCAAAAGCGACTCACAGAATGAGAAAATTACCAACATCGATACTTCAACCTTAAGCCGACTCGCGATAAACTTCTCTACGCCAGTAATATCACTCGTCTACAAGCAACCATTTTCACACGTCTAAGGATCGGGCATACGCAAATAACTCACCAACATATTCTCACCGGAAGTCCAAAACCAAGATGCCCTTTTTGCAGCAATATTATGTCCGTCGTCGATCATATATTCCACACTTGTTGGGTTTTAGAGAGTATTAGGCAAAAATATTTAATTACTAATCAGTATCTAAAATTGCTAAGAACACCATCCTATGTAAATATTTTGAGAATTTAGATTTAATATAATATTATATTAGGAACTTACTTATATATTCGGAGTCGATGGCCATTGTAGCTAGCACTCTTATATGCAATTAGGTTTAATATCTATATATTTTTCCTAATAAATAATAATAATAATAATATATTATTCTTGAATTTCTTTCGGAAAATAGGTTTAAAGGAAGCTTGAATGACTCATCCAAACCTTGATCGATTTAAAATTCATTGGAATTGAACTATCATTGGACAGGTGTTTGTGGTGTGCGTTTTGATGTTTTTTTTTTACACGGATATGACAGAATAAGGCTGCCCACACGAGGGAGCCGACTTAGACAAAGAATCAAAATTCGTCCATTGCGATATCATAGGGGAAAGTGCCTTACAAGGGGAAGAAGGGACTCTGGATTAGAGGATGACGACCAACTAATTACGCTTGTATTAAGCGCTTTAAGCTACTAATAAAATTCACCAGGCGCGTGATATTCAAACCCGCAATATCCGCAGGTGCAGTAAAAAAGTAAAAGCCCAGCTGAGAAGAAGGTGCTGATATGATTCTACCTCATCCTCCAGACAGCATCTGAAGAAAGGTCTCGGGGCAATCCCAAGTCTCACCGCATGAATACCTAACGGACAATGTCCCACCAAATTAGTTGCGACTTTCTTCGCCTTAGGAGTTCCCTCGAACGCCACCGTTCTAGCCATGGCCAGAAGGTACTCGCGACTTTGCACGTTTGCGCACTAGTCCAGCGCTCGCTAAGTTCAGGCGAGGCCTGTATTTCTATGAGTAGACCACAAGTTCCCAGGGGAACCTCAACACTCTCATTTTGCAATGAAACCGGCTCCAGGGTTCCCTGTTTAGTCAGCTCATCAGCCCACAAGTAGAAGAACCGTCAGTTTTACATCGCCTTCGAACGGCAGGTGGTTGCTTGACGAGATGCGA
The DNA here is from genome assembly GCF_027943255.1 of Anastrepha obliqua. Lineage (NCBI taxonomy): Eukaryota > Metazoa > Arthropoda > Insecta > Diptera > Tephritidae > Anastrepha > Anastrepha obliqua. The sequence goes on along the minus strand of NC_072893.1, from coordinate 22,041,297 downwards.
TCGGTATTAGACAATTCTGTTCTAACATTTGGGACCTGCGAAACTTATTCAGCTGCTGTGGGTGAGGCAACAATGCAAAACGGAAACTTTCTAAACCGCATTTTGTTTGATTTGACATTAACAAAGTCACAACATTTTTAAAAAAACCTTGGGAGAAATGATAGTAGGAACAAAATCGGATAACTCTGATATTCTTAATTCACAAATATTTAATTATATCAAACAACAATAACATTTCAATACATTCACACTGATGTTTATTTCTCGCTTTTAACGCGGGCACATGGCTTGCTTGCCACCATCCACAGGCACGGTGGCGCCAGTGATGAAGGTTGCCTCGTCACTGGCCAAAAATGCAATGGTATCGGCCACTTCCTTCGTAGTGCCTACACGTCCGAGCGCGTGCGTTTCCTTGGCGCGACGCATGTAATCAGCATAAGCTTCCTCAGTCATGCCACTGCGCGCATGAATGTCCGTCACGACCACACCAGGATTCACGGCATTTACACGCACATTTTTCGACGCTAAATCCAAGGCAATACATCTAGTGAACTGATCAACTGCCGCCTTAGAGGTGCAATAGCTGGAGGTGTTGGGAAAGGTGCGCGTGCCAGCTACACTCGAAACATTCACTATATTACCTTGCGTCTTGATGAGGTGCGGTGCGGCCAACTTGGTGAGCAGGAAAATCGAACGTAAATTAGTATTAAGCAACGAGTCGAATTGCTCTACATCAATATCCAAAATGCTGCCGTAAGCCAAAATACCGGCATTGTTGACAAGCACATCCAATTGTCCGAATTCGTCCACTGTTTTATTGATGATACGCTCAGCATCGACGGTGACATCGGCTGGAATGAGCAGCAATTCAGCATTGCTGTTGGCTGCCTTGCAGTCTGATTCGACAGCTTTAAGATTATCGACATTGCGGCCAACGAGCGCAATTTTAGCGCCGCGTATAGCAAATGCCTTAGCGGTGGCGGCACCAATGCCAGAACTAGCACCAGTTACAATCACAACTTTACCGTTGAAACTCATTATGACGACTGTGTGAGGAACGGCTTGTGTCTGAACTTTTTATGTTTGGCGATTGTCAGGGGATTTTTTTTCTAATATACTATATTTCTTTTACGCTTAGCAGATGATAAGATAAGCACAAGTGGTCTGTGGCATCCGCCGAAGTCGTGTGCACTACATTCTACCTCACGCGTGCAGGGAGAACTAATCTGATAATGAATATACGAGCATTTGCAAAAGCATGATGTGAGAATGCAAAAAAAGTTAGTTGTCGTAAATAGCGATAACCTTGACTAGATGAAATGGAGGAGTGGAACTGCATGCACATATCTGAGTTGTTGTGCAAAATACTAAATCTGCACAGTGATAAGAGTTCCTTCCCCCTTGATTCTCAAATGGTTACGTATTGAAACACTCTCGTATACTTAAGGCTGAATTAGAGGTGCCATAACCATAACCACATAAACCTGCGGAGCGAACCAACCTAGGGATAATTAATTAGAGGTGGGCTGTGATAATGCCGTAGTCAAGGGGAATCTATTAAAGGTAGTCATTTTTTGACATTTGACAAGTAGAAGCCACGTAATTTATAAAAATGGAACGATAGACGCTTAAACAACGCAATGAAATTATTAAAATTCACTATAAAAATGGTGAAAATTTGGCAGAGACGGTTCGCAAAACTCGGTCATCGTGGAGCACCTTGTTGGACCGAAATACAGACGTTTCCAAGACAGTCGGTTCTACGTTGCCGAAACGACACGGATTTATATCCGGCCAAGGACTGTCACTCCAGCAGCATTCCCTGTATGTAAGTATGGGGAATGTTTATATTGCTACAACAACAACAACCGTAATACAGAAATTGTTGAACAAATTCGAGCTGTTGAAACAAGTTAGTGATATGAAGAATAAAACCCGTGCACGTCGCTCAAGAACAGCCGAAAATATTGCTGTTGTAGCCGAAAGTGTTGAAGAAAACCCAGGTTCTTTGGAATTAGGCATTCCACAAACGTCATTACACCGTATTTTGCATAAAGATTTGAGTCTTAAGGCTTATAAAGTCCAGTCCTAGTCTATTATCGCGACAAACTCAGTTAACCTCGGTGAGGACTGACTACATCGTCCCGATGGTAACGTTCAATAGGAATTTTGCTACACTCTTTCCATCTAAAAAAGAATGGAATAAGGGATTCTCTCTAAACAACTTCGATACCACAGTCTATACAGATGGCAGTAAAATGGATTGTGGTGTTGGAGCTGGTATATATTCTCATAGACTTGGAATTGAAAAATCTGTGCGTCTTCCAAATACCAGCAGCGTCTTCCAAGCGGAAGTACTAGCAATTGGGGAAGCCTGTAGGTTACTAGTCGCAGATTTCTCTTTTAAGGGCAATATCGCTATTCTTTCGGATAGCCAAGCCGCAATCCAGGCGCTGGACGCGACTATAACAACCTCTAAAGTGGTGGAGCAAAGCAGGAATAGCCTCACCAACTTGAGTGAAAACCATAGAGTAACCTTAATTTGGGTCCCGGGACACCGGAACATAGAAGGTAACGAAAAAGCTGATGAACTGGCAAGAGGGGGATCTGCCATGAATAGCGCTCTTGCAGTACCAGTATTCACTCCACTAGGTGCGGTCCAGAACGCAATTTCCCTAAAATACCTTCGAATTGCAGATTGTAGATGGAGAGACCAGACGAAATGCAAAATCAGCAGAACGTTATGGCCCACCTACAACCTCAAGCAATCGTCGACATTAATAAACATGAAACGACGGGACACCTGTAGACTTACGGCAGTCTAACTGGCTTCTGGTCTATCGGAGAACAAGCCGCCAAAATGGGCATCCCTCACAATAAATACTGTCATAGTTGTAAACAACCGGAGGAAAAAGAAACAATCTTCCATTTCCTCTGTGAATGCCCTGCCCTATGGAAGGACAGAATGTTAACCCTGGGCAAACCGCTGTTCGAGAGTCTCGAGCAACTGTCTGGCTTAGACGTCAACAACCTAATAAGGTTCCTAAACCGCACAGACTGGATATAGTCCTGCTGCAAATAACTGTTAAACAATTTGGTAACGAGGATGTGGCAACAAAATGGTGCGGAAGCGCTAGTTGGATTCTGGCTGAATCACCACTCTAACCAACCAACCAGTTAACACAAGAACTCAAGCCGGCCGATCATCAACAACGTCGTGTCTTTGTTCTCTTTGCTGATTGGGTCGTTGAAATGCATGAAAATGATCCGGAATTCCATCGAAAACCCATCTTGAGTGATGATTCCCATTTCCACCTCGGTGGCTTCGCCAACAAGCAAAATTGACAGGTCTGGCGCTCAGAAAATCCAAGAGTTATTGCTGAAAAGACTCTTTATCCTCAACGTGTGACTGGTTGGCGCAGTTTATGGCCTGGCGGAGTCATTGGAACTTACTTTTTCGAAAATGAAGCTGGAGCAACAGTTACGGTGAAGGGATTGCGCTATCGAGAGATGATTAACGATTTTTTATGGCCGGAATTCGATGGCATTGGTCTGGACAACGTTTATTTTCAACAAGACGGTGCTACGTGCCACACAAGCAACGAAACCATTGATATTTTATGGGAATACCACCTTTTATTGGAAAACCCTTTATTTGGATGTATCCATTTTTTCCGCCTACTCTCTTCTTCACAAACAAGCAATTCCCCTTCCTTTTGTTTTTTTATTGATGGACTCTTACGACACAGCAAATTCGGAAGGCGCAATCTTCTTCACTATCATTGGCTTGTTTACGACAAAGCTAAGATTGTTTAGTGATATTCGAAAAAAATTTACCAATGACACTTCGTTGCCGTCTGAGCAACGGCTGATTGGACAAGTGTGTAAATATTTAATGCATTTTTTTTTCCTTGTTCACTCCACTCGGGAGCATAAGGCCTCGACAAGACTCAGTCTTGCGTTGGTTTCGTTAATCTATTTTTTTTTTTCTTTTTTTTCAAAGTGAAACTTCTTAGGCGTCGATGGACGAGCGAGAATGGGGAGTAAAATTTCAATGCCATGCGACGTTTTATGAATTTTCGTTCTGCGAGAGAGAAAAAGATATAAAGTAGAGGAAAAGGAGAGAGAGAGAGAGAGAGCTATACCTTATATATATTTTTGTAAATTTTGTCTATTTGTATTCCCTGCAAATGTTGGTAATTTATTTAGATATATATACTTACTCTCTCTCTCTCTCATTCTCTCTCAGGTCTCTCCCTCTTTCTTTGTCTGCTTTGAAAGTTTCACTTTTGTTATGTGTACTACGCTACACGCACTTTTTGTTTTTTTTTTGTTTTTTGTTTTTGATTTCTGACGAGGTAGGTGATTAGCCTGCCGCTACCAGTCCTAAGTAGTGGGAAATGCCCACCTGTCGTTGCTTAGGAAAAACGTCTTCTTACTGCTTGGAGCGTCACCTGTGTTTCACATTTTTCTGGCAGAAAGATCGCACAGATGGTTGAGGACTTCGCTAAATTTCGTGTGTCTGCGCTATTACCGCGATTGCCCACTTCTTCTTGCTGGCGCCACTGACGCAATGTGTAACTGTTTATTTTTTCTTTGTTTTTTGCTTGTTTTAGCAGCCACAATGCAAGTAATGCGCTAACTTTTGTGCGGGAGTAAGGATTGGAAGGCTGTTGGGGCTGAGGAGTGAAATTATGATTATTTGTTTTTTTTTCATAGAAACTAGGAAAATAGGTAAGTTTGGAAAAGTGTGACTCGAACCCACAACCTATGGGATGGCAGGCTAGTGCACTTATGCTAGACTACCGAGGTGCAGTAATGAAATAATCGTGCAGAATTAGGCTGCAGAATCTACAAGTGACGTGACTGCCAAAGTTCCCTTCACAATTTTCCTTTTCACCATAGCTAAATACGAGGGGTGCCTTTTATATTTCGGGATTTGGCAACCCTGGTTTTGCAATCTGGCAACTGACAGCTGTATCGCAAAGTTTGGCATTTTTTGGCTTTTACATACTCAAAACGTTTTGAAATATCAGCGCTATTTGTGTTGTTTACAGTAACTTAAAAGATTCATCTCGGTCCAAAAATGGAATTAAATCGTGAACATTTTCGTGCGATTATTTTTTACAACTTTCGACGAGGATTAACCCAGCAACATTGCATGGATGAACTTAATTCATTTTTTGGCGATGAAGCTCCATCAAGGACCAGTGTTTATCGATGGTATGGTGAATTCAATCGTGGTCGTAGTTCACTCCAAGACGAATTTCGTGAAGGTCGTCCAAAATCAGTTGTTGTTCCGAAAACCATTGATGCTGTGCGCGAACTGATATTGCAAGATCGTCATGTGACCTATCGTGAGATTGAGACAATCTTAGGCATAAGTGGGACCAGCATACATTCAATATGGCATAAACGTTTGACTGTCAAAAAAATTTGTTCGCGTTGGATCCCACACAATTTGTCAATCGCTCAAAAAAAGGCTCGTGTCGATTGGTCGAAGGAAATGCTCAAAAAATACGATCGCGGGGCTTTGAAACACGTCTATGACATCGTGACAGGTGATGAATCATGGATTTACGCGTATGAGCCCGAAAGTAAACAACAGTCGACTGTATAGGTCAGTGATTCCCAAAGTGGTCTATATCGACCCCTGGGGGTCTATGACAACCTGCAAGGGGTCTGCGTCAGCGAAAAAAAAATTTGGGGGTGAATGAAATGAAAATGGGGGTCCGCGATAGTGGATCTCAACACATACACTGATAGTACCTATTTACTTACATCATACTATCTTATAATATCAAAATATATATCCATTATTTATAAAAGCACCTATGAAGTAAAAAATTTATTATATACTAGCTTATACCCGTGGGTTTCACCCCACATTTCTATCAAAAACTATGCAATGTAAATAAAACAACTTTAACTTTTTTAAGTCAGTTTAGGTATTATTTAAAACGATCGGATGTACGACATTTTTTGTTATATTATTTTGAGTATAAATAAAAAGGTTTTTCGGTGCGACAACTCTGGAGCAGGCTACCTATAATTGGCCATGGGTAAAACATGAGTTGGTTAGATTGACTCCTACTACAGCTAATGATTGTCCCTGAGCTTTACTTATGGACATTGCGAAAGCCAGTCTAATAGGAAATTGGAGGCGTTTAAAATTGAAAGGTTATCCGTCGGTATCATTGGAATTCTTGGTATGAAAACTTTGTGGTTTTCAAAATTTCCTGATAAAACCATAGCTTCTATAACATTCGGTAAAAGTTTCGTGATGATTAGCCTTGTGCCATTGCATAAACGTGGAGGATCCAAATTACGCAGCATAATTATCATGGCCCCCTTTTTAAGCATCAGTCGATGAGGAGGAATTCCTGATGGGTCCAAGGAGTTAAGAAACTCAACGGGATAATGAACAGCCTGGGATTCTTCGACGACTGTGTCAATGGAATGATAAGTTGTGACAGTTCCTGGTAGTATTTCTTGAATTTTGGAATTAATGACATTTACATCGTCATCCTTAGGTGCCAAAATTGCCCTTTCTCGAAGCCATTTATAGTTTGTGTGATTAGCTGAAATATTTGGAAATACCCTTTCTATCAAGGCATCGGCTGATAACATAAGTTGACAAAAACCTGGAGGAAAAGAAATTAAATTTGGTGGTAAAGAAACTGGTATTTTTCCATTGCCTATTGTAAGTAGTTGTTCAGAAAAAACTTCTGCTGAAGCATCTCCTCCCAAATGTGCTCTCATATTTGTAGAAAGAGCCAATTTTTGAACGTAGTCCCATAGGTATGACGATTTTAAGCAGGCATTCACTTCATCTGCGACGGTTCCTTTCGGAATAACTGGAAGAATTTGTCGAAAATCCCCTGCCATTAAGAGTAAGGCACCACCCATGGGTTGATCATTACCTCTCAAGTCTCTCAGAGATCGGTCTAAAGCTTCCAGCGACTTTTTATGGGCCATTGTGCACTCATCCCACACGATTAGCTTACATGTCTTTAGAACCCTACCTTGACCTGAGTTTTTGCTTATATTGCACATCGGTGTGTCAGATATTTGCATAGACAGTGGTAACTAAAAAGCTGAGTGAGCTGTTCGTCCGCCACACAAAAGGGTAGCCGCTATTCCTGAAGAACCAACTGCCACAGCGATTTCTTTCTTTTCTCTTACATCAGCCAATATCAAATTAAGCAGAAATGTTTTGCCGGTTCCTCCAGGCGCATCCAAAAAAATTAATCCTCTCTTATTTTCAATAATCATTCCTTGAATAGTTTCGTACGCGACTTTTTGATCCGTAACCTCTATCGTTGATAATATAAATTCGTTTCTATATCAAATGGTCGAACCCCCATTTTTCTCTAAGCTCATATTTTTTCTAGGAGTACTAAATACTAACTTCATTAAACTTTTTACCAATTTTTGGTATTCTACCATAAATGCGTCCAGTAATATGCAGTATGAAAAATCCCATTTGTATAGGAGGTGTCACGCGCCATTTCTAGCTATCACCTTATATAATCTCTTACCAAATTTCAGTTGTCTAGCCCAAATACTTCCGGAGATATGGACAATGAAAAATTGCATTTATATGGAAGGTGCCAAGCCCCCTTTTTCGTTTTTCTCAGTTTTCTTGGAGGTGTTAGAAATTAACCTCATACAACCCCTTCCCAAATTTCATTGGTCTAGCCTAAATATTTCTAGAGATATGGACTATAAAAAATTCCAGTTGTATGGGAGGTGCCATGCCCCCTTTTTCGTTATACGCAGTTTTTCTGGATGTGGTAAGGATTAATGTCATATAACCCCTTACCAAATTCCAGTAGTCTAACGTAAATAATTCCAGAAATACGGATTGTTAAAAAATCCATTTGCATGGGAGGTGCCACGCCCCCTCTTTAGTTATACGCAGTTTTTGTGGATGTGGTAAGGATTAATGTCATATAACCCCTTACCAAATTTCAGTAGTCTAACGTAAATACTTCCAGAAATACGGACTGTTAAAAAATCCATTTGCATGGGAGGTGCCACGCCCCCTCTTTAGTTATACGCAGTTTTTGTGGATGTGGTAAGGATTAATGTCATATAACCCCTTACCAAATTCCAGTAGTCTAACGTAAATACTTTCAGAAATACGGACTGTTAAAAATTCCAGTTGTATGGGAGGTGCCACACCCCCTTTTTCGTTATACGCAGTTTTTCTGGATGTGGTAAGGATTAATGTCATATAACCCCTTACCAAATTTCAGTGGCCTAACGTAAATACTTTCAGAAATACGGACTGTTAAAAACTCCATTTGTATGGCAGGTGCCACGCCCCCTATATATATCAAAATATTTTTTAGCCTATGACCATCCCGGTAAGATATCCAGTTCGTGTTTCAAATCTGGTTACGATCGGTTTATGCGTTTAGGACGCAAGTCGATCTATAGATACATACATAATTTGAATTTTATATATATAGATTATAGAATGTAATAAATGACGTTGGCAATATTTTAATGGTTAAAATATTGCCAACGTCAATTAATGGAAACGTCAAGTGTAAGAACGGATATCAGCAATTCTGGCTGCAAAACAACATACCCGTTACTTATCCCGTATTATGGAGTATAGCGAGGAAATTTTTAATTTCCTTTCCATAGTCATACCTACTGGAAAGGGGGTTCAGCGCTGTTACCAATCTCCTAACGAAAAAAAGAAACCCTTACCCTAAGATTAACCCTTACAAAATTGACGCCAAATGTTGATAATTTATTATTAAAGCATCAGGTTCATCCTTCTCACTAAAAATATTGACTTATTGCTTATGTTATTTTATTTATAGTTTATTTTCTGTTACGTATATTTTACATAACAGATACAAAATTTTATTTTGAGTAGTTTTAATTTAAGTTCAATTAATATTCAATTAATAAATGTATAAATTAACATGTGTTTTTACTTTAAGTTTTTAGCACTAAACTTCACTACAGTTAGAAATTTACAGGAAATCAATATCAGATAAGTAGCGGGTCTACCCAACACGGAAAAACATGGCAAGGGGTCTACGACACAAAAAAGTTTGGGGAACTCTGGTATAGGTGTTTCAAGATGAGCCAAATCCAACAAAAGTTCTTCGCGCACGAAGCACTTCCAAGCAAATGGTCGCCTGTTTTTTCGAAAAAACTGGACATGTCGCAACCGTACCACTAGAACAACGTAGAACAGTAAATTCTGAGTGGTACACAACCATTTGTTTGCCAGTTGTCTTCCAAGAAATTAGGAAAACCAATCGCCAAAGACGGATCACTCTTCACCAGGACAATGCGAGCTCTCACACATCGGCTGAAACAACTGCATTTTTGAGCACCCAAAACAACATCGAATTAATGGGTCATCCGCCGTATAGTCCTGACTCGGCACCGAATGACTTCTTTTTATTCCCGTACGTAAAAAACAAACTGAGGGGTCAACGTTTTTCGATGCCTGAAGAAGCGGTTGCGGCATTCAGAATGCATGTTTTGAAGGTACCTCATTCAGAGTGGCAAAAGTGCTTCGACAATTGGTTCAAACGCATGCAAAAGTGTATAGATCTTCATGGAGAATATTTTGAAAAACGATAAAGTGATTTTCGATGATTAAAATTTGTTTTTTTTCTCTAATCCCGAAATATAAAAGGCACCCCTCGTATATATATACGAGTATATAATTGGCGCGTACACCCTTTTGGGTGTTTGGCCGAGCTCCTCCTTCTATTTGTGATGTGCGTCTTGATGTTGTTCCATAAATTGGGGGACCTACAGTTTCAAGCCGACTCCGAACGGCAGATATTTTTATGAGGAGCTTTTTCATGGCAGAAATACACTCGGAGGTTAGCCGTTGTCTGCCGAGGGGCGACCGCTATTAGAAAAATGTTTTTATTAATTTTGGTTTCACCGAGATTTGAATCTACGTTGTCTCTGTGAATTCCGAATGGTAATCACGCAACAATCCATTCGGCTACGGTGGATAACTTACTTCAGTGTGAAAACTTTACTTATCTAGGATTAAGTTGTTGGATTGTTGCTTTTTAGTATTCAGTTGGTCCACTGTTAGCATCAATAACCGCTTGAAGACCACTAGGCATCGATACAACCAAACTTGTGAATTCTGCAAATCTTATACTGTTCCAGGCTTCTATTAAGCCCTCTTTGAGTGCACTCGGTTGCTAGACAAATTTTTCGGTTTGATAAGAAAAACACAATTTTGTGGTTTCAGATACACTTTTTCACTTATTCAGTATAGTCTCCCTGAACATCCGCTCAGTTGTGCCAACGAGATTTCAATTAATGAATCCCATCCCTGATAATCTAGAAGGGCTGCAAAGTACGCCTCCGCAGCTGTTATGACCTCATTATTTCATGAAAACCCTTTCCATGCATGCATTTTTTTAGGTCTGGAAAAAGATGGAAGTCGCTACGAGCCAAATCTGGTGCATACGGTGGATGCTACAACAATTCGAACTTTAAGTAATGGATTTTAGCTTATGTGAAAAGGATCTTGTGACAAGGGATTGAAATTGCTCCGCTGCTGCCTGGTTTTCATTTTTACTGCTGCTACTACTCTGAACTTGAACAGATGAGTGGTCGAGCAGAAAGAGTGCAAAACGCGTGATCCAATGTTCTACTCCGCTCCAAGCTACGTTTGAATATTAAAAATTCTATTTTTTATAGTTCCTAAACCCTCTAGGTAGGTAGGTGAAATGGTTGAAGTGCCAGTCTGGCACTCCCCCAATAGCACTGATACTGATACCATTATGAGACCTCCAACAGACAGATATCTACAGCCAGCCAGAGCTGTTGATATAACGGAGAAGAATGATGGGATTTAGGTTGGAGCACTGCACCTTAGTCGTCTAGCTGCCAAACCCGGACATTTACAGAGAAAGTGCTCAACAGTCTCCTTCTCTGAAAGGTCCCCACAGCTTCTACAATGGGGTAACCCTAGCTGTTCCGCGTGCGTGCCGATCGTTCAGTGACCGGTAAACACAGCTACGAGTTTGGAAATTGAATGGCGAGGAGTTCGAAGGACTTTCTGAGCCCTTCGTATATTATACTGGGGTCAAGGGTTTTCGAAATAGCTCATGAAGAAATGGAGCTCCATCTTTTCTGCGCTTTCCTGAGAAACAATTTGTACAGTTCCTCTTTAACAAATGCCAGGTGGATGCTGATGACCGGGTAGAAGGTCTCAGAGGCCAATTCAGTCCCCTTCCTGGCAAGCTCATCAACAATTTCCTTTCGCTCTATGTGCCTATGTCCTGGAACCCAGATCAAAAAAATGTTACCTGCACTCTTGGCTGGTTTGATCTTCTCCCTACAGGAGTTTACTAATTTCGTTCTGCATCATGGCATCGTCAGCGCCTTGATGGCGGCTTGAATATCGGAGCAAAGGTTAATATCTCCATCGCTCCCGCGCTCCCTAAGCATTTTGCATGCCTGGAAGATCGCAAAGACTTCTGCTTGAAAAACACTAACAGTGTTCGGCAGTTTAAAGGAGATAGACAATCCTGCTTATTTGGAAAGATTGCCGTAGCACGACCCTCAAACTCCAGTTTGCGAATAGAGAGATCTGTTTGTTATGCATCAATTATTTTTTATTTTTATTTTCTGATAAAGATTTCTCTTTATATCGATTCATGTTACCCTCAGTAAATGCTATTCTTCCAGCCTTCCAAGCCATAACGTTGCCTCCACCGTGCTGGACAGTTGATAGTAAATTTTCCGGATTAAGTGCATTTTTTCCCCCCAAGCTTTTGCCTTTTCATCGCTGTTTAATATTTTAAACTTTGACTTATCTGTAAACAAAAATTTCTGCTAAAAATGCATCCCCTTTTTAGAAATTAGAGGCGTGGTGTTCTAGTGCGGAAACCGTTACTGTTTAGAGTTCTTCGAATTGCGTTCAAATGGACACATTTTTCAGATGTTCTGTTACGTGTTTGGCTAATTTTGAAGTATTAACATTTGGATTTTGACCCACTTATTTGAGAATCAAACTGATGTCCCTGCGAGATAGCTTCTTTGGACGGCTGTACGGTTTTTTTTTCGGTAGAAATAATATTTGTAAACTTATTTACAATGGTCTGCACTATTGGTCGATTCAAGTTGAAAATTTTCGAAATTTCATCATAATACACCAATTTCTTAGATCAAAGTACAGGGTGGCTGATGAAAGCCGCTACCAAAAAAAAATTGAATAACTTTTTTTCTTTTTAAGTTATTTGTTCCATTTTTGTTTTAATTTGCAGATTGATCTTTAAAATTTATTAAAATGGATAACTGGGACACGCAAACAAGAATTTGGATAGTCCGCCGCTATCACGCACTGGAGTCCGTAGTTTTGGTACAGAGAGAGTACAGGCGGATGTTTGGCGGCGATCCCCCGAGCAGATGGACCATAATGAGACTGGTGAATAATTTTGCTGAGCAAGGAACAGTCGCAAGAAGGCCTTATCATCGAAACCCACCAGTTCGGACGGACGAAACGATCGCTGCTGTAGCTGCAGCTATACAAAGCAATCCAAGGGTTTCAACAAGAAGCTTATCTGCTCAACTTGGTGTCAGCCGACAGTCTTTGCAAACAATAATGCACAAAGATTTAGACTTATTTCCCTACAAAATTCAAATGGTTAACAAACTAAGTGCAGCAGACTTGCCGATTCGCTTGGAATTTTGCCAGAAGATCCTGCAAATGGTGGAAGAAGACCAAAACATGTTAAACTGCCTTTTCATGTCTGATGAGGCCCATTTCGATTTAAACGGCAATGTGAACAAACAAAATTGTCGAATATGGAGTACTTCTAACCCACCGTTACGGTTACTGGAGACCGTTATTTGAAAATTCTGAAAGAATTTTTCTATCCAGAACTATGCCCAAAGAGAATTCCTTTCAACTCTGTGTGGTTTCAACAAGATGGGGCAACGTCTCACATAGCCCAGACTGTTATGACAGAGTTGCGACGAAAATTTCCCAATAAACTGATTTCAAGAAACTCCGAATTTCGTTGGCCCCCAGGTCGCCTGACCTTACTGCACCTGACTTTTTCTTGTGGGGTTTATGTAAACAAGAAGTTTATAAAACAAAGCCAACAAATTTGGATGAACTAAAACAATCCATTCGGGCAACAATTGCGGCTATTCCTGTCGCAACTCTCAAAGCAGCAATGAACAACTTTTTACTAAGATGCCGCACTTGTGTCAACGAGCATGAGGGGCATTTAAATTCAATTATTTTTAAAACTAGTTAAGCTACATTTAATAAAATTTAATGACCTTCAACTTGAAAAAAAAATAAATGAATTCCATACACTAAAAAAAAGTTATTTGAATTTCTTAATGTAGCAAAATTCATCAGCCACCCTGTATATTCTATTCGCGGAGCCATTTTTAATGCTTAAGTGTAAAATCTCAATTGAATTCGCAGCAAAGTTATAGAAAAAAACAAAAAAAAAACACAGCATACCCAAATTGAAACGTTTTCAAAGGCGAGCTTTCTTTAACAGACCGTTAATCGGCTCTGAGCGAATTTCACAGAATCGACTAACGGACTGACTTCGCTCGTGACCACGAAGTGGTTTGTTTACGAAAAAACTTAGATTGTTTAGTGATATACGAAAAAAATTAACCAATGACACTTTGCTTCTGTATGAGTAACGATTGATTGGACGAGTGTGTGAGTACATGAGAAATGATCATGCGGAATTCGACAGCCAAAGTTCCCCTCATAGTTTTCTTTTTCACCATAGCTAAATAGCAAACTGGTAATCTATCGACCTTGCTAGGAGTTTCGTTCTCTATGTAGACTTTTGTCAACGCTATTTTGGCTTTTTGCCCCCATAACTTTGATGTTTTATGTTCAAGCTTGGATTTCTTCAGTTTACTGTGAACAGAAAAAGGTTTCAAATAAAAATATATAAACACATTTCTCAATAAACTTTTTGTACTTTCAAACCAACGGAAATGCGTATAGTATGTAGACTTTATTCCACCACTGTATGTAGCCATGAAAGTACGTGCGAAATAATATTAATGAAAGCAATTATCATTCGATTTCTTTGTTCATTTTATTATTTATATTTGAACTACAAAAGTTTGTGAGTAGCTGTAAAAATATAATCACATAAAAATGTTAGCCAATTAAACTCACACTTTATAATGCAATTTAATATTTTTTTTACACACAAACATAGTACTCTTATACGAGTAATGCAGTAATATAAAATAGATAAATGCACAAATTAACGCGGGCACATTGCATGTTTGCCTCCATCGATGGGCAAAGTAGCCCCCGTTATAAAGCTGGCCGTATCACTGGCAAAAAAGATAATAGCATCGGCCACCTCCTTCGTAGAGCCAACACGACCTAGAGCGTGCGTGTCCTTGCTATGTTCCAAATATTTCGCATATTCCTCCCCCGGCATGCCCATACGCTTATGAAAATCGGTCACTATCACACCAGGATTCACAGCATTTACACGTACATTTTTCGCTGCCAAATCCAAAGCAATACATCTGGTAAACTGATCAAGAGCTGCCTTAGAGGTGCAATAGCAGGATACACCCGGAAACGAACGCATACCTGCGACACTGGACACATTTACAATGTTGCCTTGGGTTTTAACGAGATGGGGTGCGGCAAATTTGGTTAGAAGAAAAACTGAACGCAAGTTGGTATTCATAATTCTATCGAATTGCTCCACGTCAATGTCCAATATATGCCCACCCTCACCAATACCGGCATTATTGACCAACATATCCAGTTGTCCAAATTTGTCTATAGTTGTTTTTATAATGCGCTCCGCATCTACCGTTACATCAGCAGTGATAGACAATAGTTGGACTTTGTTGTTGGCTGCTTTACAGGCTGCCTCAGCGGCCTTCAAATTAGTTTCATTTCGTCCTACCAACACCACTTTGGCTCCGTGTTTGGCAAATGCTTCGGCTGTGGTAGCACCAATACCTGAACTTGCTCCCGTTACTATTACAACTTTTCCGGCCAAACTCATTGCGAACTATTCTACTTCACGGCGTAAAATGAACTAAAATCATATGAACCGAGACGCACAACTATAAATACATTCGGGGAATTCATAAAGCCTTCTTCGTGTGATATCTATAAATATTTTCGTGTAAAATTAAAAAACACCTCAAGCAGCAATAGAAGTTATTCATACATATAAAATGAAGGGTTTGTTAATAGCTGCACTCAAGTGACGGTGATTAGCTACAGTGCTACATATTCGTTTAAACGCATTGCATTTTTTTCGTTTACTTTAGAACTGTTTTAAGATTACAACAATAACAACAACAAATATTCTTCCAAACTATTCGTTTAGGTAACAGTAAACCATCGGTGCATTTGTTTCTTATCTATTGCTTTTTGTTGTAAAATAACGGGTCTCTATTTAAAATTGTGCTTAAAAATGCTACATATTCGTATAAACGCATAGTTTGTTAAAGAGTGCAGTAGTGAAATTAAAAGTGATTAACTTGTGAATATTGTTTGTAACTGAATATTTTGGTAAATTCTTACAATTTTTTTACACATTCATTCAAATTTCTTAGCTAAATTAAATTTTTTAACCTAATTTCTTCAGATTTTCTAAAATGCCTAAGGCAAAATACTTAAATGATGAGGAACGGGTATTGGTCAGTGTTTACCATGAGGAGGGCTATTCCAATCGTGAAATTGGACAAAAAATTGGAAGATCCGAAGGAGTTGTGCGTGCTTTCTTAAAGAAAGCAGACATTTATGGAATAAAGAAAGCAACAAGAGGCAACACAAATTGTCACAGCGTGACAAAAACAAAATAAAGTATGAGGCTACGAAAAATTTTTTGAATTGCACCCAAATAAAAAATAAATTGGGCATCTTCTAACATATCGGTGTACGTTTTTGAGTTCATTTTTGACGGCACAAAGCACAGTTGAGCCTTGCCAGCTGACGAAAATGCTGCCCACACCATAACACTGCCACCACCAAAGTTACGCTTCGACATGCGTACATTATTTTTTTGTAGATCATGCCAATAACATGAGTATGAGTCAGGGCCATCTAAATTGAACTTCTTCTCGTCCGAAAACACAACTTTCCTCCATTCCGTAGTCCAATGAATGTGTTTACGGGCAAATTCCAAACGAGCTGTTTTTTGATGTTCCTTTAACATTGGCTTAGACTTTGGTTTTTTCCATTTTATATTTTCATCAGTTCGTAAAATGTTCAAAGTGTGTTTTGCCGTTACAGGAAGACCCAATTTATTTTTTATTTGTGTGCAATTCAAAAAATTTTTCGTAGCCTCATACTTTATTTTGTTTTTGTCACGCTGTGACAATTTGTGTTGCCTCTTGTTGCTTTCTTTATTCCATAAATGTCTGCTTTCTTTAAGAAAGCACGCACAACTCCTTCGGATCTTCCAATTTTTTGTCCAATTTCACGATTGGAATAGCCCTCCTCATGGTAAACACTGACCAATACCCGTTCCTCATCATTTAAGTATTTTGCCTTAGGCATTTTAGAAAATCTGAAGAAATTAGGTTAAAAAATTTAATTTAGCTAAGAAATTTGAATGAATGTGTAAAAAAATTGTAAGAATTTACCAAAATATTCAGTTACAAACAATATTCACAAGTTAATCACTTTTAATTTCACTACTGCACTCTTTAACAAACTATGCGTTTATACGAATATGTAGCATTTTTAAGCACAATTTTAAATAGAGACCCGTTATTTTACAACAAAAAGCAATAGATAAGAAACAAATGCACCGATGGTTTACTGTTACCTAAACGAATAGTTTGGAAGAATATTTGTTGTTGTTATTGTTGTAATCTTAAAACAGTTCTAAAGTAAACGAAAAAAATGCAATGCGTTTAAACGAATATGTAGCACTGTATTACGAGTATTTTGGTAGAGGTATAAAGTAGCGAAAATGCACGGCCAATCCATCAGGTGGCTTTACGCTCAGAAAAAGTGCTTGCCTGGTATGGATTTTGTTCTAGCGATATTAGCGGCGTTTTCTTTGAAGATGTGGAAGAAGCTGCCCTCACTGCCATCCGAAAGTTATCCACTCAGATGCGCCATTAGAGTGAACCCGTGGCAGCTATTTTCCTGATGTTTACACATATTAAAAAAATAATACATATTTGCGACAATATCACTAAAACTGTTTATTTCCCTCTATTTCACAGTTCGGACGCTCACAATTACAATTAAACTGTCGTGAATATAATGAAATTCCCTATGAATCCCCCAATTGCAATTGGCGAAATTGCCACTACAAATACGCAATTACTTACCTACACATAATTGGAGAATATGAGCACCAATACAATACGTACAGGGTGGCCTATTTTGAAGTATCTTTTTTAGAATGGAATAAATAGCACAAAAGTCAATCAGTTTTTTTATATTATTATGAATTTTCGTAGGTTAAAATCCAAATAATTCACTCACAGTAATTCCTCTGAGTTCGATCACTAGATTGTCGAATAAAAGTCACAAATTAATGGCAACACTACTTTTTCCCCTTACAAGTTCAACTTACAACTGAATATCCCATGCGCATGCAACTGCGCTTATCTGATGTGCTTAATAACCATTTTTATTTTCTACAGCTGACAGCTCGTATGTTCTGGCGCGTTCTGTTGTTGTAGCTGCTTACTAAACCCTGTCTGTGCGATGTAGTTACCTGTCGTCTTCGTCTAACTTATCTAACGGTAGACCCAGAAAGCGTACTCTGCTATCTGCTGCCGCCATCAAGACTAACTCGTCTTTTTGTTTTGACATCTCATTCGTTCGCTATTGTTGACAGTCGGTTCGTGCAGCTTCTAAATTCACAACAATAATTTGGGTTAAACAAAAAAAATATTACCTTTTTTTTCTGATCACGACTTGATTTATTTGTAATATCACTTTCTGTCAACCAAATTTTTCGGCCAAAACTCCTCTGCAGAAGTCAAAAATCTTCCGCAGAATCTTTCACTGAAACACTTCAAGGGGACGTCTGACAAGATAAGACACTCCAATCTTCTGCGCCTTACAATAGTACGGGCATGATGCGAACTTTGCTTAATTTTGCAAGCATGATGGAAGAGGACTGTACTATACAATTGTCTACTTAGTCCAAAGTAGTACTTGTTGGCAAAAAAAAAGAGGTTGTCTGTACAGTCGGTTTACTGACGATAGTTTAACGTGATAACGTCATAAGAAAATACTAATTGAATGGTTGCATTTTTCAAAAGAAAATTTTAATTTTATTTGTTTGATAGATATTTTGTATGGATATAGAGAATGAGTTAACATTAACATAACATAATATACTTTAACATAACATAACATAACATAACATAACATAACATAACATAACATAACATAACATAACATAACATAACATAACATAACATAACATAACATAACATAACATAACATAACATAACATAACATAACATAACATAACATAAAATAACATAACATAGCATAACATAACATAACATAACATAACATAACATAACATAACATAACATAACATAACATAACATAACATAACATAACATAACATAACATAACATAACATAACATAACATAACATAACATAACATAACATAACATAACATAACATAACATAACATAACATAACATAACATAACATAACATAACATAACATAACATAACATAACATAACATAACATAACATAACATAACATAACATAACATAACATAACATAACATAACATAACATAACATAACATAACATAACATAACATAACATAACATAACATAACATAACATAACATAACATAACATAACATAACATAACATAACATAACATAACATAACATAACATAACATAACATAACATAACATAACATAACATAACATAACATAACATAACATAACATAACATAACATAACATAACATAACATAACATAACATAACATAACATAGCATAACATAACATAACATGCTGTTCAAGCAAGGTAACGACGCATTTTTTGGTGCGTGCAGCCGGCTACATAGAATTATAGGACGTTATCACGTCAAAAAATAATAATAACATTGAAACAACAGGTATTATTAACAAACTTGGTTTTATTTTAAATTCTTCAAGTAAATCAAATTAATAATAATCAATAAGAAGGCATATGCAAATACAAATACGTGAATTTATATATGTACATATGCGCATATACATACACATATACGCTCACTTAAGTAGGAGAGAGCAAGATGTCGAACGTTGCCGTTCGTTTGCTTTGTTTGCTTTGTCGTTCGTTCCGCGCTTTGCAGTTCATTCAAGGTAACGGCAATGAGCAAGGTAACGACACATGAGCAAGGTAACGGCAATGAGCAAGGTAACACTAATGAGCAAGGTAACGACACATTTTTTCGTGCGTGCAGCCTGTTAAATCGAATTATAAGACGTTATCACGTCAAAAGATTCTCTGTTGGCTTTCAAAGCTGAAATTATTATTATTGGTCGGCTTCCCCGACTTTGCTGTTCTTTAGCCGCGTATTCGCACCTCATCATGGTCGGGTAGTGGAACGCGAGTTCCCTCGTCAACGATTGGGGTATCGGATTCTCACTTTCTGTAAGTTCGAGAAGTGTAACCTCCATAACTTAAGTGTGCTCTGGGCGTCAGTCGCCAGGTCGGCGTATTTGTTTTACAGGAAAACGCCCCGGTCTGGAAACCTTCCGAACACCTGCAAATGATTGTGGTTATATCCAGTGGAGATCGTTTCAAGACATATAAAAGACGTATAAGATCGATCTTTAACCACTTCGCATGAAGAAAGTCTAAGAGATTTAGCTTTGTGACATGACGCACTATATTGCTCAAATTAAAGGTCATAAAATGTCGATAATCAGAGCTCCTGTTGACTAAAATCGCGTTTCCAGCAGCAGTGCAAGTCAGTAGTCACTTTGGAAAAACGTTTTCTAATGTAGTTTAAGCGTGAAGCGAAGCATTTCGTTTCGAAAAACTATCAGTGTCAAAATAACATTTGTGCATAGGTGCGAAAAGATACTTCTATTTGGACCACCCTGCACTTATAAGTACATATGAATGCAATTATAACTATGTTTATTTTTATTAGTTATCGTGCTTTTGTACGTTGTATATTTACTGAAAGTTTTGCCTTTCCTGGTTTATTTTATAGTATAAACCAAATTGTCGCAAAAATTGATCCCTTTCGTAAGCCCTCATTGCCACCTCTTCACAAGTCTATGAGTAGATAAAGAATAATATTTCACTATGCGCTTCTTTCGAAGAATGCAAAAGTCATTCGCAGGGGGAAGTAATCATAGATAAAAATATCTTAAGTACGCACTTCAATCAAATTTGAATTTGACTTTGCAAAAAATAATACACCTAATTACATATACATATATACATATGTATGTATGTATGTATGTGTGCATGCACTTTTAACTTTGCCCGCGTTTATTTACACATAATTGTGAAATTAGATATGATTCAAATCTATACTAATATTATAAAGAGGAAAACTTTGTTTGTTTGTTTGTTTGTTTGTTTGTTTGGTTGTAATGAATAGGCTCAAAAACTACTGGACCGATTTTAAAAATTCTTCCACCATTCGAAAGCTACATCATCCACGAGTAACATGGATTATATTTTATTTTGGAAATAGGGCTCGAGATATAGGTCAAAACGTGGACCCGGGTAACCTTCGGATGTGTATGTACAATATGGGTATCAAATGGAAGCTGTTGGTGAATGCTTTAGTCCAGAGTATTTTTCATGCCGCTCTGTGACTAGGGTCTCGAGATAGAGACCAAAACGTGGACCCTAGAATGTGTTTGTTCAATATGGATATCAAATTGAGGCTGTTGGTGAATGCTTTAGTACAGAGTAGTTTTCATGCCGCTCCGTGACTGGGGTCTCGAGATATAGGTCAAAACGTGGACCCGGGTAAACGTGGACCCGGGTAAATGAAAGCTGTTGGTGAATGCTTTAGTACAGAGTATTTTTCATGCCGCTCCGTGACTGGGGTCTCGAGATATAGGTCAAAACGTGGGCCCGGGTAACCTTCGGATGTGTATGTACAATATGGGTATCAAATGAAAGCTGTTGATAAGTGCTTTAATACGGGGTAATTTTCATACCTATTGATGACTAGGGTCTCGAAATATATGCCAAAACGTGGACCCGCCGTGTCTTTGCGCCGAATTAAACCAAACTTACGCACATTGTTAAGTAAGTATTGAAAATGGGTTTCGTAAAGTTTGGTTGTAATTCGGAGCACTGGCAACGGGTACAGCGTTCTTTTCAACCAGCCATAATGTCGCTTACTTTTTTAACGCTTGGAGCGGAACTGAACTGTCAAATTGACAGTGTGAGTTACAATGTGTCAATATTTCTTTCTGATTTGGATGCCATAAGGAAAAAACGTAAGTGCAACATGTAAAAATTGTTTGTGAATTTTTTTGGAGTGGATTTTGGAACAGTGAATAATTTCTTACGAAATTTGAGAATTTAATGTGAAATCCGAATGAAATTATGTGTTCGTGGAAAAAAAATTTTTTTTTGTTTTTTGTTTTTGAAAAATATAAATGGATAATGGTTAAAAAAGCTCCAATGCTATAAAACATATAAATTGAAACGAAAAATTCATGGATGATCAGGAAAAAAGGCGATTGTTTATTCATATGCGTTGATTTGAAATTTAAAAACAATCTTCTTTTTTCCTGATTTTCAATTTATATTTTATATTTACTCAAAAACAAATAGAAAAACATAAAATATTGTTTATGCCAAAATTATGAAAATCATATATTTTCTGTTCTAAACCATATCTATTCTATTTTAGTGTGCCCAGCGAAGGGGGCCGAGTTTGCTAGTAATTTAATAAAGATATCGCAGTGGCGAAAAAATGAAAATTCTTCTCCTCCTCTCCTCCTCCAAATTTTATTTTCTGTACTCAGTAGGAAAAATCTTTCTTCTGCAGAATAGTATTGGGTAGTCGAAAAAGTCTTTTCGTATTTCTAATCAAACTTCAACTAATTTTTTTATATTTCTAATGAACTTTATTCAACCAAATATGTACCATTTTGGTCGACCACTTTTTGCCATTTTTCTTCTAGAGACATTATTCCATCAGTGTAAAACTTTTGTGGTTTCTCAGCGAAAAACTGCGACAAGTAATTTTCACAGGCTTCTCTTGAAGCCAACTTTACTCCATTAAGGGAGTTCTGCATTGACCGAAACAAATGGTAGTCCGATGGTGCAAGGTCAGGGCTATATGGTGGATGCATCAAAACTTCCCAGCCAAGCTCTCCCGGTTTTTGGCGAGTCATCAAAGATGTGTGTGGCCTAGCGTTGTCCTGATGGAAGACGACGCCCTTTCTGCTGATCAGTTCTGGCCGTTTTTTTTCGATTGCTTGCTTCAATCTCATCAGTTGTTGACAGTAAAGTGTAGAATCAATCGTTCGAGCAGGCTGGAGCATAACCTTTCGAGGCGTCAATCCTGGCTTTGCGACCATTTGTCGAGCTTCACCACCCTTGCACCATGATCTTTTTCGCACATTATTGTCGTATTTGATCCACTTTTCGTCTCCTGCTACCATTCGCTTCAGAAATGGTTCGATTTCATTTCGTTTCAGCAAAGAATCGCAGATGTTAATTCAGTCCATTAAATTTTTCACAGACAATTCATGTGGTACCCAAACATCGAACTTCTTTTTGTAACCAGCCTTTTTTAAATGGTTCAAAACTGTTTGATGATGAATGTTTAGTGCCTTGGCGATGTCATGGCAGCTTATGTGACGGTCCTGGTCAAATTTTTTCCATAATTTCATCGACTTTTTCAACGATAGGTCGACCGGAGCGAGGTGCATCTTTCACATCGAAATTTCCAGAAAGGAAGCGAGCGAACCATTGTTGTGCTACACGAACTGATACAGCATCGTCTCCGTAAACTTCACAAATTTCATTGGTGGCGTGCATGGCATTCTTCCCTTTTTTATAAAAAAATTTCAAAATATAACGAATTTCTTCATTATTTTCACTCATTTTTGAACAGCTATAACTTTTTTTCAACTTCTCCGAATTTAATTTTTTTTTTTGGTTAAATGAAGCTTAAAATGTCCCATTTCCCAACACCATATGATATGACACAATGTGGTTGGTAGCACTGGAGATAAATGACTCTAACGATATCTATTGACAAAATTCGAAAAGACTTTTTCGACTACGCAATATTTTTTGCTTCAGGAGCAGATTATAGTCAGAAGGGCCAAAGCAGGTCAGTACGATGCTTAGTCTCTGTGCCCTTTAGCACAACGGTTCTTTTGAATCTTCTTCCACAAATTCGATAATTTTTGGATAAGTCCAAGCACTCAAACAGGAGACAATTGTACTACACCCGGATAGAATTCAGTAGAAAGAATAGAGATAGCAAAAATGAAATGTGGGTGGTAAGACGGAAAAATTAGTTTGAGGTCACTCTTTCACAAATCTCTTGGATTCATTGATGAATCTTAAGAGTTCCGAAGTGGAAGAGTATGAACTTTAGCCCTACTCAGTGTATCACAACCCACTATCCCAAGTCTGATTCAGGAAAACACCGGACAGCTACAAAGAAAATGCTCTAAAGTGTCATCATGCTCAAGACAGGATATCCGGCTGTCAACGACCCCAATGGCAGTCATATGCTGACCACAGACGTTATGCCCTGTGATTCTACCCACCAGTACTCTCAGGTCCTTTCTGCTGAGTTTTAGGAGAAAGCTCGCTATTTTTCTGTTTGGTTCTTTCACAAAGCACTTAGCTACTCTGCACGAGCTCAACCCAGAGCAACGTCCTCTATGGGTAGACCTCATGAAGTTGTCAATCCATAGTTGAATCGATGCAGAATTTACACCTAGAGGGTGTCCAGGGCTAAGTGGTATACTTGCAGAGACTTCATTAGGAAGTTTATCAGCTAACTCGTTCCGTACCACAATGTCCAGGCACCCAAATAACACTTACTTTGTTGTGTTTTGCAACACTGTTCAGTTTTTTGTTACATTCACCGACTAACTTCGAAGACTAGCGTGGGTTAGCAAAGGCTTTGAGTGCAGCCAATACTGCTACCCCGCCACTTTTTCTCAACTAGCCAGTATGCCACGTTCAATAGGGCATAGACATCCGTAAGGAATACCGTGGCCATCTGTCCTGTGACATAGGAGTATTTAGTGTGTTCGTCTAAGTATCAAATCCAGATCCGCTACCATCACTGGTTTTGAATCCGTTGGTGTAGAAAGTGTGCTGATATCCCGTTAATGGATTCTCTGGACTTAACCATTGATCTCTATCTAAG
This sequence comes from Anastrepha obliqua, assembly GCF_027943255.1. Taxonomy (NCBI): domain Eukaryota; kingdom Metazoa; phylum Arthropoda; class Insecta; order Diptera; family Tephritidae; genus Anastrepha; species Anastrepha obliqua. Next base: position 22,016,950 of record NC_072893.1, on the reverse strand, counting down.
ATCAAAACATCATACTTCCTACCGCAGCCAACTGAAGGCACCCGATTGTCCACTGGCATCGAGAATACTGTGCACCGCTCCGACAACTGGTGGTATATCTGAGAGTGGCCAGTACTTTCTTCATTTCCCCAGACTCCGTTTAACTTGCGGCTGTACGCCGCCTTCATCGCTTCCTTTCAAATTTGAAGATCTTGAGGTGATGCCCTTAATGCCATTCTGAAATTCCAACTTCTAGAGAGAGCCGTAAAAGGGCATTAGAGAATTAATCAGTATGATATTGAATCTGTATTGCTATCGATGTTTCACTTTTTAATGTACGAATATCTTAAACATCGACTTCAAGTTTGACGTTTGCAAAAGGTCAATTGACGTACCTAATAGCTTGAGACAATCATTACAAGTTAATAGGTTTTGCCAAGTTACAAGAGAAACTAAAAACCGAGAGTGTAACAGTGTGAGAGGGCTGTAAATTTCTGCTAGAAATTTTTTTAACACCAAGGTCTCTCAATGCTAATAGAAACCAAACGGATCTCAACTTGACGAATTTAGCATGGAATCTACAATACTCTTTGGAACATGAAACATCAGAACACTCTCGAAACCATTGAGATTTACGCTATGCAAGCTCTGTGTTGTTGACCTCTGTCAGTTTGTATTGTTGGCCAGATGGTCAGGTTCGGGCGAGTTCACTACATATGAAGGACTAGCTTTGTTGTATTTGGGGAAACCTGACGATCAGCCGAAAGCATGTGGAGTCGATTTCCTCCTTCCAAAGCAAGTCCACAAAGTGCTAATGGACTAGAAGGAATCCTCTTTCGGACCGGATTATCTTAGCGAGATTGCGTCTCAGCGCTAGAAACATTTCTTGATGTTCTCTGAAAGGAAGACCAAGAATGGATATTTGTTTACGAACAATGCTACAACCAAAAAATTGTAATTGGTGGAACCATTTTCCAAGCATAAACAAAGGTGCATGGGCTTTACTGGATCCCATTACGGCAAGCCAAATTGACCATATTGCAATAAGTAGAACATAGCGCGAATCCTTACTCGGCGTGCGCAATAAGAGAGAAGCTGACGAAGCTACCGACCACCACCCGCTCATCGGAGAAACGAGACTTAAAGTAGCAGCAATTCCTAAAAAATAGAACCGACGAACTATGATGTATTTCGACGTCCGTAAGTTACAGGACACTGCAATGCGTCAGAAATGTCATGACTATTTAAAGAAAACCATTTAAAGATCGTCTACGAAGGCGGTCTGGAAGGCAATAAAAAAAAGGTTTAACGAAGCTGCGGAAAAATACATCGGTTTTTCTGATAAGAAGCGCAAATCATGAATTTCGAACAAAACCTGGGAACTTCTACAACGGCGAAAACGAGCGGAATAGCGACTAAACGTGGAATGCCTTAAATCCTGTAGCCAGGTCATTCGAGTAGGAAAGCGAAGCGCCAGAAACGATGAAAGGATGTGAACAGAAGACTTGGCTAAAGAAGACCGCATCAGAGACTTGAACAAGACAACAACGAAGGTTACCCAAAACAGCAGTTCCTCTTCTCTGCCAATAAGAAATGCTGACGGAGTGCTCGTTACACCAGCCGAGCAACAACTGTTCCTCTGGACGCAATATTACAAGGATATGCTTTCTAAATCATCCGATGAGCTAGGAAAAATATGGCAGTGAACAGTACATGAGGCAAGAGTTAACATTGCCTCTGATTGACCAAGCATTTGTGAGGCTGTTACAGCTATAAAGTCTTTTAAGAAAAACAAGGCTCCGGGACAAGACAACATCTCGCCCAAATTATTAAAAGAAGATCCCGTGATCAATGCGAAAATAATACATTATCTTTAGAATTCTGGGCAACCGGTAACCTGTCTGATGAATTGAAGGAAGGCGCAAAAACTGGAGCCGCCTAACCTTGCTTGGTACGATCAACGAAAAAACGCGTAAATCAGAAACAAAAGGCTTTTCTTGACATGACGTCGATGATCCAAGCAGTGCAAGAAACAGTTGAGAAAATCGGTCTGACGTTCAATATCCAAAAAACTAAAGTCATGCGTATTCGAACACAGAAAATTCGCAAAAATTCTCAATTGATCTGGAAGAAGTGCCATCTCTCTGCTATTTGGGCAGCATAACATCGGTGACTGGTGGTTCGACCGACGATATAAAAAGCTTAATAAATAAGACAATAGCGGCATTTGGCTCTCTGCAAGCAACTTGGAACGCATTACACATATCATGGCACACAACTTCGAATTTTTAATTCCAATGTTAAGCCAACTTTAATTGGGTAGAATGCGACGACAGCTGACACAAGCTTACTACGAGTATTTGTAAACAGATGCCTACGAAAGGTTCTCACAATATTCTGGCCAAATACTATATCGAACACTGACTTATGGGCCAGAATACAGTAGAGGTCGATGCTGTTAGAGATCCGAAAATGACGACATAACAATAGCTGCGATTGATTGGAACCCCAAGGAAACCACAAACGAGGAAGAACACCTGGAGACAGCTGCTAGAGTCAGACATCCGCGTCATGTGCCTTAGTTGGTATGAAGTTAAGAGATTGGCGTAATACAGACCCGAATGGAACAAATTCGTGGTGGCCTTATGTTTCGCATTGGAACTAGGAAGCTGTGAAATGAAAAAAAAAAATATACCTATATGAGTAGTATATAGCTCAAAAGGATACTACTTTCCCCGCTTCCCCCTTTTTCGGATAAGAGAATTTCTCGTTTTTAACTTTAATACACTAATAAAGCAAAAACAAGATAAATTAATACAGTTTATGTAACACTTGGGCTGAAAAATCCTGGACTTAAAAAATAAAACACGTTTTTTTTGTTCAAAGTTAGCTTTATTCATCAGCGTAATTTCCATTCCAGGTGGCCGCCGTAGCCGAATAGGTTGGTGCGTGACTACCATTCGGAATTCACAGAGAGAATGAAGAAAAAGTTTTTTTTTAAAGCGATCGCCCCTCGGCAGGCAATGGCAAACCTCCGAGTGTATTTCTGCCATGAAAAAGCTCCTCGTAAAAAATATCTTCCATTCGGAGTCGGTTTGAAACTGTAGGTCTCTCCATTTGTGGAACAACATCAAGACGAACGCTAAAAATAGGAATAGAAGCTCGGCCAAACTCCCAAAAAGGATGTACGCGCCAATTATACATATATATACATAATTTCCATCAAGAACAACGCAATCATTCCGGCGCCCCTCTAACATCTCAATACCACTTTTGTAGGTCGATTTATCTCTCGCCTCAAAACAGGCCTCAGTTTCAGCGATAACCTCTTTATTCGCTGGGAGCCAAATCTGGCAAATACGGTGGTTGTGGGAGCAATACGAAGTTCAATTCATGTAGTTTTGCCCTTGCTCAGAATCATCAACACGTCAACGGTAAGCAAACGCGGCACCCACTTTGAACCGAGCTTCCTCCTAGTCAAGTGCTCATGCAATATAAAGCCAACACCTTCCTTTGATATCTTTACGATATCAACTAACTCACGCAACTTTACTTTTCGGTCGTACAAAACTATTTTGTGGATTTGTTTGATTTTTTCTGGTGCTACCGCCTTATTCGGACGTCCACTGAGTTGCGCATCATCTGTACCTCTACGACCACGATTGAAATCAGTTGAAGTCCGAAAACCATCGTTTTATTGTTGCTTCTAATGGAGTGGAGTCCTCATAACACTTTTCAAGCCGTTTCTTCGCTTCAGCCGTATTTTTCCCATCAAGAAGCAGTGTAAAATTATAATACGAAATTCTTTTTGATTCATTCTTTGAAAATAACAGAAGTAGCGTCACTCTTAGCATAATAACTTACGTACTAAAGCTAGATATACACGAGGTAACCGTTGAAGCAACGTGTTGCAGCAACGTGTTGCCTTTGTTTAAGAAACACGTTGCGATCGTTGCTTCAATCTCAGTATTGTGTATAACTGTGGTGCAGGAAAGGTACAAGCGGAAGATACGTAAAATTAAATTTTTTAAATGATCGACGAAATATGTACGTAAAATTACTTCTCTTATTATAATTGACGAACTTTTGTACGAAAATGAGGAAGAAGAGATGCAACAAAAGAAGAGAAAGAAAATTTGGTCCAAAAATTGGCTTTTAAAAAAATCGAATTTTCGAACGAGAGGCTGCTGAAAGAACTGAAGGAAAATGAGCCAGCGGACTATAAAAATTACATGAGGATGGACGAAGCCCTGTTTAGAAAATTGTTGGACTTCGTAAAGGCCAAAATAACGAAACAAGATACCATAATGAGAGAGGCAATATCAGCAGAAATTAGACTGGCAATAACTTTGCGGTATCTTGCAATGGGAAACTCTTTTGCAATGGGAAACTCTTTCATTTTTTAATTGTTCGTATGCTTTTTTTCTAAAATTTTTATTTTTATATTTTTTATATTTTTCACTACTTATATCCCACAGCTCTCTCAAATTTTTATATTCGTTAATAAAATTAACATAATTTTCATTATTATCAATTGCCATTTTTTCCTTGTTAACTTTATTTTACTCCGCACGAACCTTCTTCTTCGCTTGTTTTCAACGAACTGAACGAGTAAAAGCAGTAAACAATGATACACACGAAGCAACGGTTGCAGCAACCTATTCCAAAAATCAAATTTATTTGATATTTCAGGCAACGGTTGCAGCAACACGAAAATCAATTGGCAACACAGCTACACACGAGGCAACGGTTGCTTCAACATGGCCGTGTTGCTGCAACGGTTGCCTGGTGTGTATTTAGCTTAATAAATAGAATATCATGAAATTTTAACAGTTGCCTTTTTAAGGTTAGTACTAACTGAAAAAGAGGTGAATGCAATAAAACTAGTGCCATCTATGTGTTAGGTCCGCGACTTTTCAGCCCATGTGTTACCTACATACATAAATACATAGTTTTTTAATTACTTTACCTTATTTACTTAACAATTTTCTGATTGGTGGCAACGCTGTATCAAAATAAGTTTGGCGCATAGTTTCTCAAACAGCTTTAATTTGATATCGACACTGTAATAATTCTGTCCTGGCAGTCCTTTTTTATTTCTGTATTAACTTTTGCAGTTAAATAGCAAATGTTTTCCAAACTGTAATATTTTAAATAATTTAGTTCATTTAATTTTTTGAAATCGGTGTCATTCCTATAAAAAAATATGTCTGCATTAATGCTTTCTCAAACTCCTTTCATTTTATACCTGTTGTTGACAATCCCTCACAGAAGTATGAGAAATGAAACTTCGGGTTTTCAGGTAACGTTTATTTCTGAAACACTTGCACAGCCTGTAAATACATAAATTATAAATATTATAAACGGTAGAACGAATTATATTTGAAGTTAACTTAACGCAGCTTCAACTTCCGCTTGGACTGTTTTTCAATAAATTTAAAATTCAGTGCTGACAATTCGCAACCCAAGCGAAATCAAACTGCGGTATTGCCATCACGGGTGCATGCAAATTAGTAAGAGCTCGTTCACATCAGCAATATTATAACATTTTATTTTACTTAGTTTACTAAGCTCTAAGCATTTACTTCAAAAGTGGCATAATCCAAAAAAAAAAAAAAAGTGTTTAGGAAAGTGGCTTCAAATTTTCATTTTACTATGCCTCTCTCATATTTTCATCCAATAGTATCTCATATTAATATATACATTTTTTACACAAACAAGTGGTTGTGGTAATAAAAACGGGTGATTTTTTAAGAGCCATAGGAAAGTTTTTCAAAAAAACACACGTAAAATTCAGAAAAATGCATGAAATTTTTTATTTAAATCGATAGTACAGTCCATATAATTTAATGTTTGAAGACTATTTCAAGCAAATGATGACCGCGACTGCGCTTCAAATGGTGCATCCCCTTAGTCCAATTTTTTCAATGTTTCCGCGGGTATCTCACATATAAATGTTTTAATGTTGCTTTAACATAGCTCCACAAAAAATAATCTAAAGGTGTTATATTGCATGATCTGGGTGGCCAATTGACAGGTCCCGAACGTGAAATAAAATGTTCACCGAACTCGCCTCTCAACAAGTCCATTGTTACGCGTGCTGTGTGGCATGTGGCACCGTCTTGCTGAAACCACATGTCTTGCATGACAAGCTCTTGCATTTTGAGCAAAAAAAAAGTTGGATATCGTTTCACGGTAGCGCTCACCATTCACAGTTATGTTACGATTCGCAGCATCTTTGAAGAAGTACGGTCCAATGATATCTCCAGCCCATAAACCGCACCAACTGTGACCTTTTCTGGATACATCGGTAGCTCTTGCAATTCTTCTGGCTGATCTTCACTCCAAAATCGACTTCGTCGCTAAACACAATTTTTCGATCAAAAAGTGGATCTTAAACTTTCTTAACAGAACACGCATTTTTATAATAAAATTCAAGGATTTGCAAGCGTTGTTCGTTTGTGACCAAACTGAAGATGTTTGACAGTGAAACAAAACACGAAACGTTCGTCAGCTGTTTAAACCAACTGTTTAAAAAGATAATAGCTAAAAAATCACCCGTTAATATATAAAAATATGTTTGAAATAAAACTCACTAGCTTTTTTTAAGTTTTTTCATTCACGTATTCATTCTTGTTTTTGTACTGCTTTTGCTTCAAAACTTTGTTGAAATGTTTTCTCTTCAAACCTAAGGACCGAATTTCTCATGAAATGGATGATGCTTTGAAGACAATCTTCTTCAAGTGACCCAGTTGTTCAGCGTTGAGCGCCAGGGCAGTGGAAAGCCTTTCTTTAAGAGGCACCTGTATGCCCTAGGACCAATCGCATTTGTGGTGATAGCAGAGTCTTGTGGCTTCAGTGTACCGTGAATATTTTTTTGAGTTTTTTATTTTCTTATTCGGCCTCGAGTAAAGATCAACTTTAAGTTGTTTTCTAGTTCCCTTAAATCTTGGATCTGTTTTAGAAGTTCATTGTTGCCTTGACATCTATAGAACTTAAATCTTCTCTCGCAATTATTAAAAAGGTCTAAATACTTTCATTCGCCATGGATATTGCTTAAATTACAAAGGCCCATGTGGTATGTAATACTGGGATAGACCAATACTAAGTTTTCAAAACTATAAATATGCGGCAATATCTAGCTTTATCCAGCCCCCGCTTAATTTTTGAGTTCGCTTGAGGAAGAAATGGCGTTGGTACTGCTTCTGGACTCAAACGCTTTCGCTTCACTCTTGAAGCAGAAAAGTCGTTATGACTGAGATAGTTCCTACAAGCGAATCTATTAATGGTGGTGTTGGTAAATCAGCTGATATGTTTTTTTTTCACCGTGTCCATGTGGCTGTCAGCTCAGAATGAAACAAGGCGAACTCATAATTTGTTTTCTAGTTTCCCAGTACTTTGCTTTGACAATCAAACAATCCTTGGTTGGATCCCAAAAAGCCTTGCTTCAAAAGTTGGTTTTTTTTTAACTTTGCGGAAAGCAAACTTAATAGAAATCCCCAAAATATTGAATCAGATAAATATATAAATATTTAAATATGTACCAGTATTTCAGATTTTAAATAAATTTATATATTTTAGTTAAAAAAATCATGATTACAAGAACAAAATATGCTGTAATTACATAAATACACTCAATAAATATGGTAAAGTAAAATATATTCCCAAAAATCTCATTTCAATCCACAATTAACGTGGACACATTGCATGCCTGCCTCCATCGACGGGCAAAGTTGCTCCCGTTATAAAGCTGGCAGTGTCACTAGCAAAAAAGATAATAGCATCGGCCACCTCCTTCGTAACACCTACGCGGCCTAATGCGTGAAACTCTTTGTTATGTTCCAAATATACCGCATATTCTTCATCCGACATGCCCATACGTCTGTGAAAATCGGTGACTATCACACCAGGATTCACAGCATTTACACGCACGTTTTTCGCTGCCAAATCCAAAGCAATACATCTGGTGAACTGATCAACAGCTGCCTTGGAGGTGCAATAGCTGGATAAACCTGGAAACGAACGCAAACCTGCGAGACTAGACACATTTACAATGTTGCCTTGAGTCTTAACGAGATGAGGTGCGGCGAATTTGGTGAGAAGAAAAACTGAACGCAAGTTGGTATTCATAATTCTATCGAATTGCTCAACGTCAATGTGCAATATATCACCACCCTCACCGATACCGGCATTATTGACCAACACATCCAGTTGTCCAAATTTGTCTATAGTTGTTTTTATAATGCGCTCCGCATCTATCGTCACATCAGCAATGATAGACAATATTTGGACTTTGTTGTTGGCTGCTTTACAGGCTGCCTCAGTGGCCTTCAAATTAGTTTCATTTCGTCCGACCAACACCACTTTGGCTCCGTGTTTGGCGAATTCTTCGGCTGCGGTAGCACCAATACCTGAACTTGCGCCCGTCACAATAACAACTTTTCCGGTTAAACTCATTTCGAACTATTCTACTTCACGGTGATGGATGAACTGAAATATTGCCAGCCAAGGCAGAACTTTAAATACAGATTAGCGAGTTGACGGCTTCAATTTGAAATTCATTCAAGTTGCGTGATAAGATAAAAGCAGCGTTCGATTTCACAAAAATTTGTAATGATTTTGCCAAATTTTTGCAAGTAAGCGTTCGTTGGCGGCAAGCAATTATGCATCACCCGAAAATTGAGAGAGTAAAGTGACAGTTGGATGCGGGAGAGATGTAAACTTTGTACTGGAGAAATTTTAGCCACCAAAAATTATCCTATAAGGAAAATCTTAAAGCATCTGATTGAACCTTTTGTAAACTAACAATTTTATTTTTTGGTGACTCTGGAGTTTTATACACGTCTGCCCTTGCAATGCCTCGAAATATGCAGTTTATATTTAGTAACAAACGATAAAATGGAAAATTTGTTCACAAAAAACGTGAGTAGATATACGGTTGCATAGGGAATTTGAGGGTATGTATGTATATTTGTGGCTGTAACTTCGCGATACTATTATTTTTCTCTTTGCTCTTTTTCAAATAAGCCATAGAGGACTAGAACTTGACTCAAGAAATGAAGATATACCAGGTGTATAAGCTTAAATCCGCTGATTGCTCGTAGATGGCGTTAGTGAGCATATTAAGTTACCATAGAAATGCCATATTTTTTTTTGCCTGGGTTCGACACCTGTTTACATCAATCACTGCACATCATCAGTGATTTCATACAGCAACACACTTTTTTCCTTGCGTAATCATGTCTAATTTTGTGCCAAAAAAAGAGCATATGCGGGAAGCTCTACTTTTTTGCTTTAATTTGAAGAAATCGGCTGCCGAATCGCATCGAATGCTTGTGGAGGCCTATGGTGACAGTGCATTATCGGAAACAACTTGCAGAGACTGGTTTCGTCGGTTCAAAAACGGCCATTTTGACTTGAGTGACAAGAAGCGTGGAAATCGGCCCAGAAAAGTTGAGGACCATGAATTGCAGGCTCTTTTGGATGAGGACGATACCCAATCGCAAAAAATGCTTGCCGAGCAGTTAGGTGTCACTCAACCAGCCATTTCCATGCGTTTACGTGCCATGGGAAAGGTCCAAAAAGTCGGAAAATGGGTACCCCATGAATTGAACGATAGACAGATGGAGCGACGCCAAAACACATGCGAAATCTTGCTGGCTAGGCATAAAAGAAAGTCGTTCCTGCATCTTGTGGTGACTAGCGATGAAAAGTGGATATACTTTGAGAATCCTAAACGAAAAAAATCATGGGTCGATCCCGGCCAACCATCTTCTTCATCAAGACCTAATCGCTTTGGACGCAAGACGATGCTGTGCGTTTGGTGGGATCAGCAGGGTGTCGTTTACTATGAGCTGTTGAAACCTGGTGAAACTGTTAATTCTCATCGCTACCACCAACAACTCATCAAATTGCGCCGTGCTTTGCGTGAAAAAAGGCCTCGTTATGAATAAAGACATGAGAAGCTGATTTTCCTCCACGACAACGCCCCATCGCACACGTCAAGAATGGTCCAAAACTACTTGGAGACAATCAATTGGGAGGTGCTACCAATTCCCGCTTATTCACCAGACCTGGCCCCTTCGGACTATCATCTGTTTTCATCGATGGGTCACGCGCTCGCCGAACAGCACTTCGATTCGTACGAAGACGTCCGGAAATGGCTTGACGAGTGGTTCGCCTCGAAAGATGAAGAATTCTTTTGGCGTGGTATACACAAATTGCCCGAGAGATGGGAAAAATGTATAGCTAGCGAGGGCAAATACTTTGAATAAATTATTTTTTTGCTTTCTATAAAAAAAAGGTTTTTTTTTAACTAAAAAACAGCGGATTTAAGCTTATACACCTGGTAAGCAGTTATTGTCGCAATAGTGTAAATCACAACATCTAATTTTCTTAAGTGCGCCCGTTTATTCGTTCTGCTAAGGTTAGCCGTGAATTGGAAGTATCAGGCGGCGCTGCAGAAGCTGTTGCAAAACACAAAAATCTGCGATCTGTAGAATTCATTCAACAAGTGCAAGCGATTACTGGCGAGTAAAGCTTCAAAATCAATGAGAATCCCTGCGAGAAAGCGTAATCTTTCTGAGGGATAAGAATCCATCGAGTTGTCCGTGACGATCGCCGGTATCAGTTCCACATTATGCCCAGAAGGCACGAGCAAACACGAGAACACTGAGTTATCCGATCAAAACGACTTCTAAAAAAAATTAAACACGCTGAAGCGCTTCAGAAATTTTGGTTTTTTTCTGACGAAAAAAATTTTAAACAAGACCAAAACATCAACCGCAGAAATGACAAATGACTATGTTCAGGTTCCTATTGTCATGCACACCAAGTTTCCAGTCACTGTTATGGTTTTAGGTGTTGTGAGCAGCAAAGGAAATTCCATGCCACTGCACCTTTTTCCTCCTTACTCAAGCATTTCGAGTGAATTCTGCTCCATATATCGAGATTCTAGACACAATAGTGAGACCCTGGACTGATAGTGTACGCGTTGACAGCCCATACATCTTTCACAGAAGCGGTGGCGACACAAGTTTGGATGCCTGAAAATTTCCATGACCATCTAACACCGAACTTATGGCCACCTAATTCCCTAGACCTTAATCCCCTGGATTACTACGTATGGGGCATAGTTGAGCGTGAAACCAATGATCATCCCTTTAACACAATTTCTTCTCTGAAGGCTGCAAGTACTATACAAGGTGAAGTCTAAAATAAACCAGACTGGTGTGGTAAAAATGTTTTTAATGGCGCCATTTTTTTAATGAGTTTACGCGTTAGAAGTTACATCCCTAGCTGACTTCCAGTGAAAGCTTGGGGGCATTCGGTTCAGTGGAAGCGAAGTTATTGGTACCAAAATGAGTTTCGAACAAAGAGCTAATACCAAATTTTGTTTTAAAATCGGTAAAACTTTTACCGAAACATTTGAATTGATGAAAAAGTTTATGGCGATGATTGTCTATCTCGTACAGAGTTCATGAGTGGTTTACACGTTTCAGGACATAACGAAGTGAGGGCATAAATGACAATGAACATACGGGCAGTAATCACCGAAAACTCCATCGAAATTGTTCGTGGATTTATCAAAAATGAACCGAAATCAGAGTTGAATATCTAAAAAACTTCGATTTATCGCATTTTAACTGAGCATTTGGGCTAACTGAGGACCGAAAACTGCTCAGAATTCAACATTCGAAAGACCTCCTTAAAGAGACCTTTACGGCATTGTAACTTTTGATGAAACGTGGTGTTTCAAACATGAACCTGAAACTAAGCGTCAAAGTGCCAAATAAAAGGCCCCAGACGAGCCAGCACTCAAAAAATCGCGTTTGAAGAAGTCAAAAATCAAGTCGATGCTCATTTGTTTTTACGATTCCAAGCGAACTGCCCACAAACAATTCGTGCCAACGGGCCAAACCGTCAATGCAATTTTCTATCTTGGCGTTTTGAAGCGTTTGTTGCATCGCATTCGTCGTATTTGTGGAATTCGCCGTGAATACCGCGAAGGAGGAAAGTGGCGCTTATTGCACAATAATGCACCATCTCATCGATCCACTCTTGTGACTGATTTTTCAACTACAAATTGCATTTTAATCATCAATCACTCACCGTATTCGCCTGATATGGCTCCCTGTGGCTTCTACCTATTCAGAAAACTGCATTTGGCCATAAAAGGAAATCGTTTTGTGTCCATAGAAGCCATCCAAAAAATGTGTACTGACATCTTGAAGGAATGTCCTTCAATGACCCAAAGCACTCTTTCGAAAAGCTTTCAGATCGCACAAAACAGTGTATCGAGGCCAGAGGAGACTATTTTGTATAAATAAACTCGAAGTTATCAGAACAAAGCTCCTGCCGTTTCTAGTTTAGCTCAGTTTTGTATATTTTGGACTTCACCTTCTATGATCTATGAAAACGTCATTAATTTCTTATTTTCATTACATTTAAATGATACTCTTGGTTTTTTTTTTGTTTTGATAATCTTTTTTAGTACGAAACAAGACAAAACGATTTCTTTATATGAGACCTAAAGAGAAGAAAATCGGCTGAGACATCTAATACACAATGCGAATATATACAAACAAGTATGTGTGTGTATGTGTATACAGTAGGTTCTGTTTTTATGCGGCTTTTTTTTATGCGGTTTTGAAATAGTGCGGTTTTTTTTTTAATTACAAAATGCATGTCGACCTATTGGGAATTGTACATATAAACAAGATTCTAAACCAGCTAAGCAAAAACTCATCACAGATTACATCAGAAATGCTAACTCTACAAGTATGGAACCTCCTGCATAACTATCTAGATCAGACGTGTACATAAAGTGACGAAAGTGATTTTACGCCAAATCCTAAACGAACACGCAACATGTGGGTATTGTCTGATTCTATTTCTGACTTAAATTTATTTTTCGATTCTGACGTTTCTTAAATAAAGATATAATTTTCAAAAATACAATATTTTGTTTATGCGATTTTATTTAATTATTTCAGATTCATGCGGTCTATGGAACGTATCTATAGTTATAATATGGGACTAGTGCCCTTTTTTATGCGATTTTATTACATTATTTCAGATTTATGCGGTTTTAGCATTTGAAACGTATCTATAGTTTTACTATAGAACTAGTAGCTTTTTTTATGCTGTTTTTTTTTATGCTGTTTCTTGCGGAACGTATCTACCGCATAAAAACAGAACCTACTGTACATTAATTACTGCCAATCAAAACAACAAATCATGTATTAATTGCTCTACATTATAAGTCTGGTGAATGGAATTCATTATGACCCAACAGACTGATTTCCTCAAATAAATACTTACACAGATCATTTAATTGCTTGTCTTGGCATACATACATACATACGAACAGGCATCATCTTGGCTATACTATGCAGATATTGATAGTTTATTTAGTCAATCTCCCTATAATAATGCAACAACAATTTCCAAAAATTATTCTAAATTTTCATTGCAAAAAAAGGTTGTTTTGCAGTGTGCGTCACAACGCACAACAGAATCATTTGAAATAACAAAATCCAAATGCATTTGTTAAAGCAGATGTTTTCGGAGGTAGCCCTGGGAGAATTGTTCTTCGATTCTAAAATTTTTCGTAAGAAATGCAGGTTCAAAATTTCAAAATGATAGGTTGTAGAAAAAAACCTTTAAAGCCGAACAGGTATAGAAACCCGGCCTGGAGCAAATGACTCCCTTATCTGATAGATAAGTTTTTCAATTTCGCTCCGATCAACGTGAAATTTTGATGCAATATATTTGAGATATTATGCATTCGATTATCGCTTGATATTTTTTTGAAATTTGAATTGGTCGAGCCAAGGAGCATCAAGAGATTTGGTGGCTCCTAAAACACTCAGGCTAAGAAGTGCATTGTATTTACGATTTTCGCTTTATATTGACAAAATGTTTTAAACTCACGCATTCAAAAATAATTAAGACATCGTTTATGATCTACTATACTTCAATCTGTTGAAGAAATCAAAGATCTGGGGGTGGTTTTTGATGACATCGGAATATGCCGCGTTTATTTGGCAACCTCACCATCAATTCTCTCAAGATAGAATTGAATGAGCACGAAAAGCCTTTCTTAGGCATGCTCTCTCTTCGCTGACCATCTCTGACCATGTCCCACCATATAAATCCCTAGAAAATCAATTTTGTTGTTGTCTTTTTTGTTTATTATTTTCCAGGGTGAAATAGAATGTTCCGCTCTTTTAGAAATGATTAAGTTTTCCTCCCCTACCAGGTCTTTACGTAATAAATATCCGTTAAATTTGAATAGGTACGGAACAAATTATGCCTGCATTGCAGAGAAGGTGAGACTTCTCTATACATTAACGAAGACGACTACCGTACCTCTTCTTGAATCTTTGGAGCCATCCATCACTAGCGAAGAAGTTTGCTTCATTTTCTTTAAATTTTGCATACAGTGATTTTGCCTTTTCTTTCAACATTAGAGCACTTAGATACTCACCAGTTTTTATCTCGCATTCGGATAAACCAACGATAAAGAGCTCTCTCCATTTTCCATACATTAACGTTCTCTCTGAATTGCTTCTATTGCTCGCTCTCTTCTTTTCCCCTCCTAGCAAATACTAAAATGTAAACTAAATGGCGTAATGAAATTAGCGCATCGTTGGAACTCAATTGGTAATTTTCTGAGTGGGAGAGACAAGTGCCCTATAAGCATGATTCAATAATAAAAGGTTTGCTCAGTAAGCAGCTTTCTCATTTCCTCTTGACAAATCGGCTCCCTTAGCAAGACAATGGGTTGCTAACTCTAGAAATTTTTATCAAAAGTGGAAGAAAAATAACATGTAGTAAAAAAATTTTGCTTTGAAAAGGGTTTTAAGCACAAGAACTTGCTCGGTATGTCCATAACCAAAACGATATGGAAAACATCCTGACATACAGCTTAAATCAGGATATAATAGCGCATCTTTTTGGGGCAATGAACGTGAAAGATGGACGTTTTGACAATTGAAACCCGATGCCTTTCAAATATAGGTTGGGAAAGTACTTACTAGGTTACTTTAAAAATACATGAGTTACCAACAAGAGCTCATTTAGCAATATAAGAGTATAATTAATCTCAGATTCCGGATGGCAGATGATTTTTATGAGGAGCTTTTTTATGGCAGAAATACACTCGGAGGTTTGCCGTTGCCCGCCGAAGAGCGACCGGTATTACAAACAACATTTCCCGTTGATATAATAATAATTAGTTTAAATAGGTGCAGGTAGTTTGTTAAGTATTTATGAATGTTAGAATATTCTTGACTGGGTGGACAAAACTCCAAATTTACGTGGGCAAGGCATGGTAAAGTAAAGCGCCGTGAGTATGTTCAGAGTTTGTTCTTAGTCAACCAAATTCATGAAGGGATAAACGCTAAAAAAAACACTTTTTTCATGAATTTATTGTAGCGAAACGGTTCAAGTCAGTTTATTAAAAGTTGTTGCATATTATAAAGTAACATTTCAATAGTATTTGATAATTTGATATTTGAAAAATATTGCAAAATGAGCGAATGAGAGCACATTTACGTAGACGTCTTTTCAAAAATACATTTTGCAGCAGTCAGCATATCTCAGCGTAGAATCATCTGAAATCAAAAAAATCGAATAATTTAGTTAAAGTATGAGTTAAACTTCCCCCCAACGTTTATTTTGACGATTTATTTTCATTTTCAGCCATTTGGTAGTCGTTTGAAGTAAAAAGTGATTTTTGACGAAAAAATGCCGCCATTTTGTAGGTGTAAAACCACCTTAATATAAAAAAAAATGGCAAAAAAAAAACGTTGGGGGGAGGTTTTTTATATGTAAAATATGTGTGCAAAATTTCAAAAGGATCAGTTGAGTAGTTTTCAAATGTCAATGACTACGCACTTTAAAAAAAAAGGTTCGAGAAAACCGCGTTTAAAATTTGTAACGGACTACGCGCGCAACTGCTGCGTCTCGGCAGATGTTTGAGGCGGTCCGGCTTTATGCTCTATAACTTAAAAAGTTTTGCTCGGATTGACTTAAAATTTTAGCACTGTATTTTTGAAATGTTTTACTACAGTTTACTACATGCAAAAAAAAAAAAATCGATTTTTATCCCTTACCCCCCCCCTTATGTAAGTATGTGTAGAGTAATATTAATGGACGCAATTATGATTCGCTTTCCTTGTTTATTTTATTACAATACTTATATTTGAACTACAAAAGTTTGTGAGTGGCTATAAAAATATAAATCACATAAAAATTTGAGCCAATTAAGCTCACAATTCATAATGCAATTTATGTAATTTTTTTTAAAACAAACATAGTACTCTTATAATGCAGTAATACTAGAAAATAGAGCATTCCACAGATAAATGTACAAATTAACGCGGGCACATTGCATGTTTGCCTCCATCGATGGGCAAAGTAGCCCCCGTTATAAAGCTGGCAGTGTCACTGGCAAAGAAGATAATAGCATCGGCCACCTCCTTCGTAGAGCCAACACGACCTAGAGCGTGCGTGTCCTTGCAATGTTCCAAATATTTCGCATATTCCTCCTCCGACATGCCCATACGTCTATGAGCTTCGGTCACTATGACACCAGGATTCACGGCATTTACACGCACATTTTTCGCTGCCAAATCCAAAGCAATACATCTGGTGAACTGATCAACAGCTGCCTTGGAGGTGCAATAGCTGGATGTATCCGGAAACGAACGCAAACCTCCGATACTGGAAACATTTACAATGTTGCCTTGGGTCTTAACGAGATGAGGTGCGGCAAATTTGGTTAAGAGAAAAACTGAACGTAAGTTGATATTCATAATTCTATCGAATTGCTCGACGTCAATGTCCAATATATGCCCCAGCTCAGCTATACCGGCATTATTGACCAACACATCCAGTTGTCCAAATTTGTCTATAGTTGTTTTTATAATGCGCTCCGCATCTACCGTTACATCAGCAGTGATAGACAATAGTTCGACTTTGTTGTTGGCTGCTTTACAGGCTGCCTCAGCGGCCTTCAAATTAGTTTCATTTCGTCCTACCAACACCACTTTGGCTCCGTGTTTGGCGAATGCTTCGGCTGTGGTAGCACCAATGCCTGAACTTGCTCCCGTCACTATTACAACTTTTTCGGCCAAACTCATTTCGAACTATTCTACTTCACGGCGTAAAATGAACTAAAATCGTAGCAATCGAGTGGCCCAACTATAAATGCATTCGGTGAATTCATATAGCCTTCCTCCCGCCATTTCTATAAATATTTTCGTTTGAAATTAAAATGCAACTCAAGCAGCAATTGAAGTTATTCATACATATAAATTGAAGGGCTTGTTAATAGCTGCACTCAAGTGACGGTGAGTAGCGATTATTTTGGTAGAGGTAAATATAAAGTACGGAAAATCCACGGGCGAACCATCAGGTGTTTCTACACTCGGAAAAAGTGTCTGTCTGCTATGGATTTTGTTCTGGCGATATTAGCGCCGTTTTCTTTGAAGATGTGAAGGAAGCTGCCCTCACTGCCAACCGAAAGTTGTCCACTCAAATGCACTACTAGAACGGAGCCATGGTACTCATTTTCCGGAGCATATAAACTTCGCACATAATGACATCGAGCGCATATAAAAATAAAAAAAGGAACATTTGCGACAATATAACTAAAATTGTTTATTTTCTTCACTTTCACAGTTCGGACGCTCACAAATTCAATTAAACTGGCGTCAACATAATGAAATGTCCTATGAATCCCACAATTGCAATTGGCGAATTTGCCACTACAAATACCAAATTACTTACCTACATACAATTGGAAAATACCAAACACAAACACAACATGTACAGGGTGGCCTATATTGAAGTATCTTTTTCAGAGTGGAATCAAATGCACAAAAGTCATTCAGTTTTGTTAAATTATGGCTAGAAAAAGAAATAGGACAAAAGGATTTTAAATTGAAATAAAACAACGAAAACTCAAATTGATTGGGCAATCTTTACTATTTTTGTGTAGAACCATTCATAGCATTTATTTTTTAAAGAGAATCCCTCTCAAATGTTGGCTGCAATTGCGTCGTAATTCGGCCATCCGTAGACACCAATTTTGAATGACTTCCGACTCGCTGGAGGACTTCGGTCGATATCTCGTGAATAACTTTAGTTGGCTGAATGTTGGATTCCAATGCCTCAATTGAAGCTGGTTTATCCACAATGCATTTAGACTTTACATACCCCCACAAATAAAAGTGCAAAGGTGTGACATCACATGATCTTGGTGGTCATCCACTGGTCCGAGACGAGAAATTAATTGTTCAGCGAAGCGACGACGCAGTAAATCTATTGTTTCAAGGGCTGTATGGTAACCATGTTGGAACCAAATGTTATGGAGATCACGGGCTTTGATTTCCGACATCAAAAAGGCAAGTGATTTTCCATACTTTATCTGAAGAGCCGAATCTTCGACGTGGTTCTTTGCAATTTGACCATCTTCCATGTTTTCGTAGGTAGACACGCCCAAAGGATGGATGTGCAAGCACAGGACTTCTGTAGAAATTGTCTTGATGAGCAAGAGGAAGAGACAAACTTGCACCTACTGTGTCACTTTCCTGCTCTATCCAGATGGAGATTTACTATTCTGGGCAGACAATTTTTTAACGAATTGGAAGATCTCAGTTCTGCATAAATAGGAGACTTTCTAATATTTTTGAAAAGCACACACTGGTTTTAGGAGAAATAGGGAAAGCTCCCCACGCGGCATCACATTGGGCTATGAGCCTGAGTGTGTTCCACAGGACAACCTCATAAACCTAACCTAACATAGCAGTGTTTGGAATAGTTAGTTCGGCTTCTGATTCGGTAGAATATAAGTTTGTGAAATATTCTTTCCACCTATGATTTGTTATGTCTATTTTTGACGTGATAACGTCTTATAATTCGATTTAACAGGCTGCACGCACGAAAAAATGTGTCGTTACCTTGCTCATTAGTGTTACCTTGCTCATTGCCGTTACCTTGAATGATCTGCAAGCGAAAGCGCGGAACGAACGACAAAGCAAACAAAGCAAACGAACGGCAACGTTCGACATCTTGCTCTCTCCTACTTAAGTGAGCGTATATATGTATGTATATGCGCATATGTATATATATAAATTCACGTATTTGTATTTGCATATGCCTTCTTATTGATTATTATTAATTTGATTTACTTGAAGAATTTAAAATAAAACCAAGTTTGTTAATAATACCTGTTGTTTTAATGTTATTATTATTTTTTGACGTGATAACGTCTTATAATTCGATGTAGTCGGCTGCACGCACCAAAAAATGTGTCGTTATCTTGCTCATGCGACGTTACCTTGCTTGAACAGCATGCTATGTTATGTTGATATGTTATGTTATGTTATGATATGTTATGTTATGTTATGTTATGTTATGTTATGTTATGCTATGTTATGTTATGTTATGTTATGTTATGTTATGTTATGTTATGTTATGTTATGTTATGTTATGTTATGTTATGTTATGTTATGTTATGTTATGTTATGTTATGTTATGTTATGTTATGTTATGTTATGTTATGTTATGTTATGTTATGTTATGTTATGTTATGTTATGTTATGTTATGTTATGTTATGTTATGTTATGTTATGTTATGTTATGTTATGTTATGTTATGTTATGTTATGTTATGTTATGTTATGTTATGTTATGTTATGTTATGTTATGTTATGTTATGTTATGTTATGTTATGTTATGTTATGTTATGTTATGTTATGTTATGTTATGTTATGTTATGTTATGTTAAAGTATATTATGTTATGTTAATGTTAACTCATTCTCTATATCCATACAAAATATCTATCAAACAAATAAAATTAAAATTTTCTTTTGAAAAATGCAACCATTCAATCAGTATTTTCTTATGACGTTATCATGTTAAACTATCGTCAGTAAACCGACTTTACAGACAACCTCTTTTTTTTAGTTTCAATCACTTCAAGTCTGCGGTTGCGTAGTATTTTCCATATCGTACTTTGAGATCCGTAGAAATCGAGTTCCGTATTTTTAGTGAACCTTTCTGAATAGAACTATTTTAACTGTATTATTTACCTATTAGCTGAGTTCCTCTCTTCTATATATTGGCCGCAACCCATAAGTTCGCAGCGTTTTTACCGAATACTTTTTTTTTTAACAAAAAAACACTTAATTATATCAATAACTTAATAATTTATATCTTCGCCGTTGCTGTGTACAACCTCTTCCCACCTTTCGACCAATTAGTTGATGCCGCTCCGCCAAAACCCGCCAGGTCTGGTGCCAAAGAAGTTGTTGACCCAGCTATTAAGGACCTCTTTGTTATCGAAGGTAACGTCCTTCATATGGTTTAACAGAGAGCAAAAAAGATGGCAATCGGTCGGTGCAAGGTCCGGAAAATAAGGCGGATGCTGAAGGACCTCCCATTTGAACTCTTGGAGTGCGGCTTTGACGACTTGTGCAACATGGCGCCTGGCATTGTCGTGAAGAGTGTGGTTTAAGAACGCGTTGTAAAGATTAACAAACTACGCACCTATTCTTAGGCAAATCAAACGCAAAAAGTGGCGATGCATAGGTCACACACTGAGAAAACTATCAGATAGCATCACGAGGTTGGGACTGGACTGGAACCCGCAAGGGATCCGAGGTCGCGGTCGACCAAAAAACACTTGGAGAAGGTCAATGCTGCGCGAACTAACAGATGCCGAGATCTCTTGGGACGGTGCAAAAACAACAGCACAGAACCGTGTACGATGGAAGAGTCTTATCGAGGCCCTATGCTCCCGAGAGGAGTGAACAAGGAGAAAAAATGAAATGTGTGGTTTAACAATGTCGGTCAGGTCTTGCCAGTCGCCAGTTACGCGGTGTAGCTGGCCGTGTGACATTCTTTTCCAGCATTTCCCAGTGCACCATGCCCTCCCAGTCCCACCAAATAAATTTCGTGATCTTTTTTGGATTAAGATCCGGTTTGACTCTCGGCTTTCGTCAGCTGAACGCAATGATACATTCTTGTATCACTTTCGTTATTCATGAGTGCTAAATCACAAGTATAGTCAAGAGTTTAACGATATAAAAACGCAGTCCAAAATCGATCCCTGGCTCCCGGACTATTAACTTAATTACACTTAGCTGTTAGTCAAATTTGTTGTCACTATAATGAACAGTACGTCAATGAAATCAATGTTTTGGTGCTCAAAAACAACAGATTGAAAATTCAAGACCTCACTGATGTTGTTAACATAGCATTTGGATCATACGTCACTACGTTGAAAGATGGTTTCTGCCTATAAAAGTGAAAAATTACCTTCTTAGCACGAGCTGACACCTACACTGTTTCTTCGAGATCATTTCCACGTTAACGTTCTCTGACTTTTCGATGAAAAATCAACAACTACCGAACTCGGCTGGATTATCATCGTGGGACTTCAATTATTTACAGTAGGCTCAAGAAGCCACTCCAGAACAACATTTCAATCCGATTGAAAAGATAAAAATTTAATCACTACGCGCTTGTTTCCATGATTGGGAAAGCCATCTGTAAGGGGAAGTACTTTGGGGGTTATGAAATATGTTTAGAGCACTAAATTAAAGATTTAAAAAAATTATTGGCAATTTCACCTTAGTTTTTTTGTCACATAAAATGTGTTTTAATTTGCGAATTGATAATCAATTTGACACTCACTGACTGATAAGCGAAGCTTTAGTAGTGAATGCACTCGCACTCGTATAAGTAGATAAAAATATCTGAAGTGCGCACTTCAAACAAATTTGAATTTGAATTTGCAAAAAATAATAAAACGAAGTAGGAGTCTAATAATAAATAATATGCAATAATAAATATACATACATACACATACGAGTATATGTGTGCATGCACTTATATCTTGGCCGCGTTTATTTACGCACAGTGTTGTGAAATTAGATAGGATTCAAATAACTCAAAAGAGATATGATAATAATAAAGATATCCTCCTTCAGCAAATTTAATTTTCTGGGCTCAATAGCTGCGCTCAGCTCTTTCGACTGCGGAATACCATTTTTTGCTTCGAGAGCAGATTAAAGTCAGAAGGGCCAAAATAGGTGAGGTGCCCTT
Source organism: Anastrepha obliqua (assembly GCF_027943255.1). Taxonomy (NCBI): domain Eukaryota; kingdom Metazoa; phylum Arthropoda; class Insecta; order Diptera; family Tephritidae; genus Anastrepha; species Anastrepha obliqua. The sequence goes on along the minus strand of NC_072893.1, from coordinate 21,994,849 downwards.
GATCTCTGTGCTATCTAGCACAACGGTTTTTCGGAATCTTTTTCCACAAATTTGATCATTTTCTTCAGCTATTCTTGCGCATACGCGTTCCTTACCTAAAAGGTTCTTGTTGTTGTTGTTGAGGTGGTTGAACATTTCCACTGAAATACTCCTAGTGACCAGCGCCGTTTTACTACCACTATCTCGTGTGATGATGTATTTGTTGTTTTTTTTTTTTTTTTTTTTTCCAAGTGAGATCCATTTAGCGAGGTCCAAGTATAACAGTAAATCCGTTATCTCGATGTCTGAGATCTCCTTAATTTGCTGTAGGAAAGGCTTACCGAAGGAGCGGAGTCGTGCCCTGGCTAGCCCCGGACATTCACATAAATAGTGGAAAAGACTTTCCTTCCCCCTTTCCGCTTGACAGCTTCTGCAGATAGGATTGAAGGGTAGATTGAGTCTAGCTGCATGCTCTCCTACTTTCCAATGACCTGTAAGGGTTGGAGTGATGCGTGAGATGTTTGGCCGAGAACATCCTAACAGGTGTTTCGTCCTTTGGATTTTGTATGACGACCATGTGTTTTTTGTTGTAATACATGTAGTTAGTTGCTTCCATCTTCTTTCGGCCAAAGCATGATAGTGTGAAGCAATGGATGCTTTTAATGTGTTCAGTGGGGTGGAGACTGCCACCACCTCTGCTATGACTAGTGTCGAACCATTTCTTGCTAGCTCATCCGCTATCTCATTGCCTCGTATGTTCCTATGACAGGGAACCCCTATCAGAGTAATTTCAAGCCAATGGCTGAGCAGTTCCAGCTCCTCTCTACACTGTAAGACCAGTTTGGATGAAATGTAGTTGGAGTCTAAGGCCTTAATAGCTGCATGACTGTCTGAGAAGATAGTTACTCTTGCAACAACTTCCTTATAGAGCTCTAGGGATTTGCATGCTTCTCTGATCGCTAAAAGTTCTGCCTGGAACACCGGTAATCATTACTGCTTTCGTATCTCTGTAAGTAAATCAGAGAGAGCCATAACAGGTCAATAGAAAATAAGTCGGCATGAAATTGAATCTGTATTGCTTTCGATGTTTCGCTTTTTTCGCGGGATGTTTTCAACGCCGTGTCAGACGAATAGGGTGCGAAGATCAACGGTCTGTGGATCTATATACCCTCCCAATTAATCGCATAGAGGAGCTTTGGCCGGGAGTCCGCTACTATTCCATCCTCTGAGAAGAAATATCCAACCAGCCAAAATGTAGTGTCTGGATACCTGGACTTCGACACAGATACAGAGAAACTTCTGGAACTGTTTAAACAGATTAATCCGGAACTACTTACCAGAGACTGAAAGGTAGCGAAAATTGGCAAGGTGTATAGGGAAAGAAGGTTAGCGGTGGTCATCGTTAACCCTAATCCCAAGTCAATGGGTCGTTCTTTCTCAGATTCTGTTGGCGTTATATAGTAGAAATAAGCGCCGGACGCGAACGACGGTTAATGAAGAATAACCGGCTCCACTCACCAGTCAGTAGGCGAGAATGAACTATGAATTGCAATCATTAATTCCCCACCTTTACAAGAATTATGTAAATAGCAAGGGCACCTCATCCGCAAAAATTATGAAGGTGGCTACTGTTGCAACTGATAGCTCCCCACACTAGGGTTATCCTGGGGGAAATACTCCGAGCTCTCTGATTTTATAGAGGATGAGGAGTCTCTCCCTCCGCTGTTAGTTGTCCTCCAACAACACATACTAGCAATGCTGGTCACAATCGGTTCTAAGTGTCAGTATGTCTGTGTCATCGGTACAAAAATGGGTTTCGAACAAAGAGCTTATATCAAATTTTGTTTTAAAATCGGTAAAACGTTTACCGAAGAAGAAAGTTTATGGCGATGATTGTCTATCTCGTGCCAGATTTGATGAGTGGTTTGCACATTTCAGAGAAGGTTGTGAGGACATAAACGACAACGAACAAAATCAGTAATCACCGAAAACTCCATCGAAATTGTTCGTGGATTTATCAAAAATGAACCGAAATCATCGTTGAAATTCATGAAATCGGAGTTGAATATCCCTAAAAATCGATTTATCGCATTTTACCTGATCTTTCGGGCTTACTAAAGGTATGTGCACGTTTTATTCCGCACAAGTTAACAGAGGACCAAAAATTGTTCAGAATTCAACGTTCGAAAGACCACATTAAAGAGGCGAGAAAAGACGAAAAGTTCCTTTACAACATTGTAACTGGTGATGAAGCATGGTGTTTCCAACGTGAACCTGAAACTAAGCGTCAAAGTGCCGAATTGAAGGTCCTAGACGAGCCACCACCCAAAACATCGTGTTTGGAGAAGTCAAAAATGACGTCAATGCTCATTTGTTTTTACGATTCCAAGGAGATTGTTCAAAAGGAGTTCGTGCCAACGGGCCAAACCGTCAATGCAATTTTCTATCTTGGCATTTTGAAGCGTATGTTGCATCGCATTCGTCGAATTTGTCGAATTCACCCTGAAAACCGCGAAGGAGGAAGCTGGCGCTTATTGCACAATAATGCACCATCTCATCGATCCACTCTTGTGACTGATTTTTTGACTAGAAATCGCATTTTAACCATCAATGGCTTACCGTATTCCCCTGATTTGGCTCCCTGTGACTTCTACCTATTCGAAAAATTGCATTTGACCATGAAAGGAAAACGTTTTGCGTCCATAGAGGGCATCCAAAAGGCTTGTACCGACATCCGGAAGGACATTTCGGTCAATGACCTGAAACACTCTTTCAAAAAGCTTTAGTTATCAGAACAAAGCTCCTGTTGTTTCAATTTTAACACAGTCTTGTTGATTTTGAGCTTCACCATGTATCAGGTCAGTCCATAAGTTCTTGCGTTTTTTAAAGGTGGTTTTAAAACAAATAAAAAAGATGTTATACTATTTATTCATCAATAATATATTTAGTTTCTTTCATTATTTACAATGTCTTCCCAACGATTATGCAAATTTTTAACTCCCTGCTCAAACAATTTTTTGTCCTTGGAGCTAAAATACGTTTCGATATCCCTTTTTATAGCTTCTTTTGAGGAGTAGTTCTTGTTACTCATATGGGATTGAAGTCCACGGAAAAGGAGATAATCCCAAGATGCAATATCCGGAGAGTATGATGGATGCGACATTAGCTCCCATCCGAGCTCGTTCAGCTTGCCTAATGTTTGCCTTGCGGTATGAGGTCTTGCGTTGTCGTGGTGAAACAAAACTTTGCGTCTATTCACTAAAGACGGTCGATTTTTGTTAAGTGTCTCATTCAGCTTTGATAGCTGATGGGAATAATAATCAGCAGTTATCGTCTGGTTTGGTTCCAGAAGTTCATAATAAACCATACCGGCCATACCCCACCAAATAGATAGGAGAATCTTCTAGGGGTGAAGGCCATCTCTAGAGGTCGGTTCAGGTGTTTCATCTTTTACCCTTTCGACCGATGTACAATTTCGGCTCTTTATACTGGAAGAAGTTAATTTGGTTCAAAAATATTTACAGTACCCAAGAAATGACTCTGGATATAGGACTTATCAAAATAAAAGCCCTGGATGAATATTTAGTGATCGAACGAAGCGCAATTGTAGAAAATGCACTAAAAAATGCAATGATATGAATATTAGAGTCGAGAGACGAGGAAGAAGGAAGGTTAAAAAAAACTTTGGCGGGTGAACTAGCTCGTGATGCTGAATTATCGGTCCAAAATAAAATACGGCGGTCAATGTTTGAATGCATATACCGATTTATACAGGAATTGTCGCAACGATAAAAGGCTATCAAACAAATAAACAATATTTTCCAAATAATTGAAACAGAGTTCATAATGGAAGCTTCAGATGACACTCTGGCTGTAGCACTGGATAATCTGGTAGAAATTTACAATGAATTTGACAAAGAGCAGGTTTTACAAGAAATAAAAAGATACCGCAGACACATTCGTGCTACCGATACGAGTGCGGACGTTGTATCTAGATGGACAGCCCAAGAAGTCCTACAATTCATAATAACATGGGAGTTTACTGAATCCTTGCCCTGCATATCGCTTATACTTCAGTATTTCTTAAGGGGGTAGTATGGTATTTTTTTTTTTCATTTTTTTTTTTTTTTTTAATTATTCTATAACATCTTAAGATTATTGTGTGAAAGTTTGAAGTGCATTAGAGTAAAATTGACAAAGACACAAAGGATTAAGTATCTACCTCTCCAACCGGATTTCACAATCTTCACAAATCTTTAAACGCGTTTTTCTCACACTTGCCTTTTTTACGGTCGGTGTCCACTGTAGATTCATATCTACTGCACCGATTCTTTTCAAATTTGGTTTTTTTGTTTCTTTACTTTATTCACGAGGTAATGACGTCGAGTTTTTTTTTTTAAATTTTGTCATATCTTAAAACAACAAAGTTTTCAAGTTTTTTTTATGAAAAATCGGTGTTTTGACTTCAAAGCGCTTTAAAAAATTAAAAAAAAAAATTCGACGTTGTTACCTGCGAAACTTTATTAGCTGATGAAATCAATTTGGTTTTTTGATTTTAGTTGATCCAGTAATGAGTTCTGAGGGACACCGCAATAAAACTTTTTTATGAGACGTCCGCGAAGATTCGCTGCCACCAACTCATTTCTTCATAAAAATCAATGAAAATTTCACACAATATTCTTTAAATATGACTTTATAATGAAGTAATTTTAAAATTTTGAATAAATCAACTGTGTCGACAAAAAAAATTTCGAAAAATATGCTTGTTTTACATCGAATTAACCATACTACCCCCTTAACCATTTGTATTTCAAATGCATCATGCGAGCGAAGTTTTTTTAAATTGAAACTAATTAAAAATTACCTTCGATCTACAATTAATCAAGAGCGACTCGTCAATCTGTGCTTTCGATTGAAAGAAAAGTTTCAAAAGAAATTGATTTCACCGCAGTTATTGAAGAGTTCAGTAAAATGAAGACACGATAACATAAAATTTAATATAAGTACAAGGTTCATGTTACCTACATAATATTATATATATTATACATATGTCTTTTGCCTTCATTTTTACATTCTTACATATATACTTGCATATCATAAAATATAAGTAAATAAATATATTATGTCTTAATTCTATTGCATGTTTTTTGAAAAATTATACTTACTTATTTCATTATTCCAACTGTTTATCAAAGTCTAATTCAAACTCGAACGTCAATTATAAGATCTGAATCAAACAAACATAATTATGTAAAAATACTTAGGTAGACATATTTGAAATTAATCAAAATCTTTTTTCATTAAGAAGGGCCTCATTCAATTATGCCGCCCTGGGCCTCTGACTAGGTTAGTCCGCCACTGCGTAGCTGTTAAAAGAAATTAATTCAGTAATATTTACAAACCCATAAATGTTCTTATAAAAAGTATAATTGTTAATTAAGTGACAAATACGTTACTTTGGGAAATTAAAAAAAAAATTAAAAAAAAAATCGTTTTTTATGTACTGCACTGGAATAAATGTGAACAATTTCTACGTGCGAAAACTTCATTAAAAAATTAATATTTTTTAAATAATTGTTTCTAATTTGCATGCCTTAATTTGTTATCGTGTCAGCATACAACTTTGACGTCAAGCGAACAGAGAAGTGGCAAATCAAAAATGGAGATAATAATAGAACTACTAGACTAAGTACTTCATATTTTTTTAAATTATAATTTCGCTGAGGAGTGGATTTTCCTGTATGACGATGCAGCCGTGCATGCCGCCAAATCAACAGAAGAATTTTTGGCAGCGAAAAAAATACCAATTTTTGAATGCAGTCCTGACCTTAACCCAATTGAAAATGTATGGGCAAAACTTTCTCAATCGGTTTTAAAAAAAGGAAAAACATTTCGATAGCGCTAAAAGCCTAAGAAGTGCGATTAACGGCGAATGGTCAAAAATTAATCAAAATATTGGCAATGGGAACAAGTTTCCGTCCTTTCTTAGCCAAAGTTACGAATTATTTAAACAATTAAATAATGCATGAAATTATGTGAAGTATGTGCCATTGGAAGCTACAACTTTACTCCATCTTTCCGGCAGCATACGGACTTCTCTGAGGAAAAATTCGAGTTCTTTTGACTTGATCCGTTCATTGAGCCAGTTGGCGATGCTCTCGTAAGAAGTGAACCGCTCTCCAGTAAGGGCTGACTGCATTGATCGGAACATCGGAACAGATGGTAATCCGAAGGTGCAATGTCTGTGGGACACGGCGGATGGGGCAAGATGTCCCTATTCAGTTCCTCTATTTATTTCTGGACCGATTTAGTAACGTGTGGCCCGGCGTTGTCATGCAGCAATACAATTTTATAAAAAACTAATCAAATCGATGCCTCGACAACTTCAAGAAGTTATAATCAAAGCAGAATCCAACACAATTTACTAAGCTCCAAATTATAAACTTAAACCAAGAATTCTATTATTTCATTTTAACCTTCATGTGCCCGGCTTACTACATTTGTAGTAAATTGTGAAAAAAAGTGAGATAAAAAAAAATTTTCCGAAACAACAATGCCCGAATTTTTTAGTATATTAGCTTCCTGATTATCAAATCAAAGTCAATTAAGAGTATAATAACACTCGAACTATTATTTGCCTGACCTCTAGACCCTACTTGAAAAAAACATCATCTTGCGGCCGGCTTACTACATTTGTAGTAACCATATAAAATGTATGCAAAATAGTATTTTATAGTTGACTTCAGCTTGTCGCAACACGATTTTTTATAACTGTCGCTTCGCTTAGTTACCGAAGTACATTTATGTGTGTGTATGTGTATGTGTACACGTTTAGATACATATATATTTACTTTGCCAAAAATGCTAAAAGGAACAGTTAACTATCAGTCTAAGGTACGAAGAACTTCAGGATCATGTGCAAAACATATTGCGCGAGCTTGATGAGGAGGAAGAGCATTTCGACTTGGAGGATGATAGCAATGCCGGCAATGATGAGAGTTCCAACTCGAACGATATTGGCGCTGGTGGTTTGATTGGTATCAATACAGAAGAATCCGACGCTGAAAATGAATTAATTATTGAAGAGGACGACATTCGCAATGATGAGCAAGAAGAGGGTGCAATATTCGAAGCAGATTTCGAGGATGATTTTGATTCAGGCGAACCGCCCATTACCCAACGATATGATGCGTTGATCGCTAAAGATCAAACTGCATGGCTTAAGAACTTTCCTAGCCAAGCTATTTGCGTAAGTAGCCATAATGTATTTCGGGGCACTGTTGTGGGTCCAACTCGGGCTACCCAGGGTCTAATAGAGTCTGACGTCTTTGAGTTGATATTCACTCCATCAATGCTTCAACAAATTCTAGTAGATACGAATGAAAAAGCACGAAAAGCTTATGAGACTTGGAACGAGAAAAACTGGAGATAAAAGAATCTGGGAGAAATTAACCTTAATTGAACTAAGAGCATTTATAGGTCTTGTTTTACTAGCAGGTGTAAATAAATCAAATAACGAAGATGTGAATGTGCTATGGAGCCAAGAATGCATTTGCTTTTATCGAGCAGTAGTGCCTAAGTCACGCTTCAAAGAAATTGTTCGATTCATTAGATTTGACAGCGAGCGTACAAGAGCAGTTAAGCTAGAAGCCGATAAGGCTGCTCCAATATCTGAATTGTGGACACAAATGAACGCAAATCTGCGCAAATATTACCAACCATCTGGAGAAATTACTGTGGATGAACAATTATTTGCTTATCGCGGTCGAACTAGGTTTTCTGAGTACATACCCTCTAAGCCTGCAAGTATGGGATAAAGGTTTGGTTTGCATGCGATGCTAAGTCGTTCTACCCACTCAAAAGTGAAATATATACTGGAAAAAACTCAAATGCTGGTCGAGCAAATAACGTAGGTGAAGGTGTTGTGCAAAGGTTAGTATGCCATTGGGAGAACACCGGAAGGACTATTATTTGTGACAATTTTTTTACATCGCTAAACTTAGGCAAGTATTTAATGTCCAAAGGTCTTGCTATTCTTGGTACTGTTCGTCAAAATAAAACGTTTGTACCATATGAAATGAAGGCTGACCGCAATCGTGCTGAAGAAACCATTCATCTATTTTACCTGATATTTCCAACGATAAACAATCAAAATATCCTGTACCTTGTCAATAAGTGAAATAGAAAGTCGTAACAACACAGGAAAAATCTGTAGTTGGTGCAAAAAAGCAGTGTGTAATGCACATGCCGAAACATATATTTTGGGAAAATGCTGTTCAACTCCTGAAAATTAAAACATTTTTTGTATTAAAATTATCACCTGAATTCAATATTTTTAAATAGAAAGCTTATTACACACGTACAAGTAAAAAAAAACACCATACAAGTCTTTTTTTCTTAACATTACATTGGTTTTGCATGCAATTACGTAGTTACTACAAATGTAGTAAGCCGACCGGGTACGTAAGTTTTATATCCCGGGCACATGAAGGTTAAATAATAATAACGTCGGTGTTACACTTTTTTCGTTCTATAAATTTTACTTTTCATAATAATTAAGTGAAGTTTCGTGAAATGTGTACTTATTACAGAATATTTTCAAAACATTTATCATTAAAAATTTATATATAAAAAACATAACAAAAAAAATATATAAAAAAACTGAATTTCTCATATAATTGTTTCGTGTGGTGTATGCCCAAAATTCAATTCCTTTTATTTCAATCCACCATTAACGCGGACACTGTACATGCCGGCCTCCATCGATGGGCAAAGTTGCTCCCGTTATAAAGCTGGCCGTATCACTGGCAAAAAAGATAATGGCATCGACCACCTCCTTCGTTACACCTACGCGGCCTAACGGGTGGACACCTTTGCTATGTTCCAAATATTTCGCGTATTCCTCTTCCGACATGCCCATACGTCTATGAATATCGGTCACTACCACACCAGGATTCACGGCATTTACACGCACATTTTTCGCTGCCAAATCCAAAGCAATACATCTGGTGAACTGATCAACAGCTGCCTTGGAGGTGCAATAGCTGGATAAACCAGGAAACGAACGCAGACCTGCGAGACTGGACACATTTACAATGTTGCCTTGGGTCTTAACGAGATGAGGTGCGGCAAATTTGGTGAGAAGAAAAACTGAACGCAAGTTGGTATTTAAAATTCTATCGAATTGCTCCACGTCAATGTCCAATATATTCCCAGCCTCAACAATGCCGGCATTATTGACCAACACATCCAGTTGTCCAAATTTGTCTATAGTTGTTTTTATAATGCGCTCCGCATCTACCGTTACATCAGCAATGATGGACAATAGTTGGACTTTGTTGTTGGCTGCTTTACAGGCTGTCTCAGCGGCCTTCAAATTAGTTTCATTTCGTCCGACCAACACCACTTTGGCTCCGTGTTTGGCGAATGCTTCGGCTGTGGTAGCACCAATACCTGAACTTGCTCCAGTCACTATTACAACTTTTCCGGCCAAACTCATTTCGAACTATTCTACTTCACGGTGGTGAACGAACTGAAATATTGCCAGCCAAGGCACGAATTTAAATAAATATTTTATTAGCGAGTTGGCGGGTGATACGAGTAAGATAATGCTTATAGTGAAGATAATATTTATAGCGTTGAATGTACATGAATAAGTATAATAGTACAACAACATAATAAAAGTATGCAGATAGAAAGAACTTCAGGTATATACGTGTGACTTTACACAGCGACTTTTGATTTCAGATTTGAAAGTACTTATCGAAGTGCGCAAAACCCCATTGGGGGTTTCTGGTTTAGCTCCAATCAAGGCGAATCTATTAAAGGTGGTGTTGGTAAATCAACTGATTTGTTTTTTTTTCTTTCACAGTGTCCATGTGGCTGTCAGCACAGAATGAAACATGGCGAATTAGTTTTTTGTTTTCTACTTTTCCAATACTTTGCCGTGACAGTCAAACGTACAAAACAGTGTTGTTGGTCTAGTGGCACCACCTTTAATAAATGCAGATTGGTTGATGATTACTTTTTGAGTTATATTGGACAGCGCGGAAAAATACGTAGGTATGTTGGGGGAAAATGCGATTAAAGCTTTCGTTCTACTCATCTTTCGTTCGAAGCTCATCACTTCACTGACTTTATAGGGACTTTTTAGAGTTTTTATTAAGCTTAAAACAGTGAAAAGATATTCTTTAGATTATAAATGAATATTTAAGGCAAAAAAATGGAAAATTTGAAAGTGCTGGAGTAGCTGCCCCTCTTAAAGTAGGTAGATAAAGGGTTCTTCCATATACACACAACTAAAAGTTGTTTTAAAATAAAACATTTAAAAATTTAGATTATATTAGGTTTCAATATTTTTATGCAAAATCCGGCTCTTAACAATTATATGTGAAAAATTATGAAACGAGCCGACCACATCTTCGCCCACGCGCTTGAGCCCATAAGCATATTTTTCTTCACGAAAACAGAAATATTTGGTGAGACGTAAATTTTTGTCAGGACAAGTGCCCGAACCTAGTTAAAGACCTCCTTGATTTTGGAAAAATATAAATATATAGGAGGTTGAATTAGTTTTAAAGGTGACACACAGATGGCGCTATTTATCACTTTATCGCGTTGGCAATACTGAATATATATTCATGACAAAGCCTCATCCCTAGGCTTTGTTTATCAGTATCTGTCATTTCGCTGAAGTATAAACAACGCAGTGTTTTCGTGCTCCGAGTATGTCAACTTTCGTGCCGTCGAAACGCAATTTGCGGGAAGCTTTGCTTTTCTGCTTCAATTTGAAAAAAAAAATACAGCCCAAGCCCGTGAATTGCTGCAGGAGGCCTACCCAGACCATACTCCGTCGATTTCAATATGTGAGTACTGGTTTCGACGATTCAAAAGTGGTGATTTTCACACCGAAGACAAGGAGCGTCTTGGCCAGCCCAAAAAGTTCGAGGATCCGGAATTGGGGGAATTGGTAAACGAGGACTCGTGCCAAACCCAAGAAGAGCTTGCTGAATCATTGGGCGTTGATAAATCAACCGTTTGCAAGCGTCTAAAAGCGATGGGAATGATCCAAAAGCAAGGACATTGGGTCCCGTACGAGTTGAAGCTGCGCGACGTCGAACGGCGATTTTTTACGTGCGAATTGCTGATCGAGCGACAAAATCGGAAGGGTTTTTTGCATCGGGTGGTGACTGGCGACGAAAAATGGATCCACTACGATAACCCAAAACGCAAAAAATCATGGGGTTTGCCCGGCCACGCATCAACGTCGACGGCCAAGCAGAATATTCACGGCAAGTAAATCATGCTCTGCATTTGGTGGGATCAGGTCGGCGTCGTATATTTTGAGCTGCTCCAACCGGGCGAAACAATCACGGGGGATCGTTACCGACTGCAATTGATGCGTTTAAGCCGGGCATTGAAAGAAAAACGGCCGGAAACGGTAAAAAGGCACGACAAGGTTATTTTGCAACATGACAACGCTCGGCCGCATGTTGCTCAACCTGTCAAAAAATACCTTGGAACGCTTGGCTGGGAAGTGTTACCCCACCCGCCGTATAGTCCAGACATAGCTCCCTCCGATTATCATTTGTTCCGGCATATGAGTTTCGATTTGGCGGACCAGCGGTTCTCCTCGTACGAGGCTACCAAAATATGGGTTGAGTCATGGATAGCCAAGCAGCGGCCAGAATTTTGGAGAAACGGCATCCGGAAATTGGCCGAAAGATGGGCGAAAGTTGTAGCTAGCGATGGCCAATACTTCGAATAAAATATTTTGTACCGTTTTTTTCACAATAAAGCCCCAAATCTTCGAAAAAACCTTTAAAACTAGTTCAACCTCCTTTTTAAATTTAATTTTCTTCTTCTTCTTAATTGGTGCGATAACCGCTTACGCGATTTTGCCCGAGTTTAACAAAGCGCGCCAGTCGTTTCTTTCTTGTGCTTACCGGTGCCAATTGGACACACCAAGTGAAGCCAAGTCGTTCTCCACCTGATCTTTCCAACGCAGAGGAGGCCTTCCTCTTCCTCTGCTATCACCAACTGGTATCGCATCAAATACTTTCAAAGCCGGAGCGTTTGTATCCATTCGGACGACATGACTCAGCCAACTTAGCCGCTGGATCTTTATTCGCTGCGCTATGTCTATGTCGTCGTACAGCTCATACAGCTCATCGTTCCATCACCTGCGATATTCGCCGCTGCCAACGTGCAAAGGTCCAAAAATCTTGCGCAGAATCTTTCTCTCAAACACTCCAAGCGTCGCTTCATCGGATGTTGTCATCGTCCACGCTTCTGCGCCATACGTTAGGACGGGCATGATGAGAGCCTTGTAGAGTGTTAGTTTTGTTCGTCGAGAGAGGACTTCACTACTCATTTGCCTACTTAGTCCAAAGTAGCACTTGTTGGCAAGAGAGATTCTACGTTGGATTTCAAAGCTGCCATTGTAATCGGTGTTAATGCTGTGAACAGTGACATGGGTGCCGATTCGCGAGTGCGCCGACTGTTTGTTTGAAGGCAGGTGGTATTTCGTTTTGTCCTCGTACACCACTAGACCCATTCGCTTTGCCTCTTTATACAGTTTGAAGAAGGCAGAATTGACAACGCGGTAGTTAAGGTCAATGATGTCAATATCATGGAGGATGGTTCCATGTGTAGAAGTCCACGCAAGTGGGGAAAGTTACTGATCGCCATTCACTTGGGAGTGGCCAGAACGATTCTTTTGCATATGGTTCAAGCAGCTCGCAACGTCCGCGATTAGCCCACGTATCCTCTGGGTAGCTTCTGAACAACCGTTCGGGAGTGAGCTAACGTGAGAAGGCGAAGCATTCCAGGATAGCTGGTTGTGGTCCCTACTAGTTGATGACTTGGTGCAGCACCTAAACAATAAGGGACTTACAACCATTGGTTATGCAGATGACATATCTGTTATAATAAAAGGCAACCATGAAAGGACACTAACAGACTTAATGCAAAATGCCTTGAACGCAACATGAGAATGGTGTAAAAAGGAGGGGCTGTCGATCAACCCTAACAAAACCACAATTATCCCCTTCACAAGAAAAAGAAAGTTGGAGTTTCCTATATTGAAAATAAATGAAACGGTGATATAACTAAAGGAAGAGGTCAAGTATCTACGTTTAACCGTAGATGAAAAACTCACTTGGGAGTCACATATAAATAATATAACAAAAAAAGCCACGAAATCTTTGTGGACAACCAAACAATTACTAGGGAGACCCTGGGGCCTCAGCTCTAGTATGGTCCTCTGGATATACACCCAAATATAAACCCAGAGCAATCATACTGTGTGGGACACTAGTATGGTGGAGCAAATCTATTCAAAAAACAGCGGTAACCAAACTGGGAAAAGCACAAAGGCTTGCTTGCCTATGCATCACAGGGGCTATGAGAACTACATAGCATCCAACAGCTAGCATGGAAACACTCCTTAATTTCCACCACTTCATATAGCAATCCAAAAGGAAGCAGCTACGCAAGCACTCATGCTACACATGAAAGAACATTTCAAATTAGGCAACCTCACCGGTCACCTAAGTATCCTAAATAAAGTCAAAAACACCATAATCATGGCTCAAATTTCAGACCACATTGACCCAACCCTCTGTTTCACAAAAGGATCCAACCTTTCCTGAGAGGAACGAGTGGAAAACAAACCCAAAATGGATGAATGATGATTCACAAAAATGGTACACCGTATGGATCAAAAACATCTTATGGTGTAGGAGCAGGAGTAGTGGGACCCAGAATCCACAAATCACTCACTCCCACCAGGGACACCACCATCTTCCAAGCGGAATTATACGCAATAATGGAAGCAGCAAACATCATGCAACGTAGAAACCACAAGAGAGTAAAGATTAGAATACTCTCGGACAGCCAATTAGTTCTAAAAGCTTTACATAGCTATACCTACAACTCTAAAACCCTCTTAGAATGCCACAAGGCACTCAATAACCTGGCATCCAAAAACAATGTCTCATTAAATTGGGTACCAGGACATGAGGGATATGACGGCAATGAAAAGGCAGACTTTCAAGCCAAAAAAGAGGCAGATGTAAACTTCATCGGACCTAGTCCCATGTTCGGATTCAACAAAAACAGCCTAAAACAAAAAGTAAAATACTGAGCCAAAACTCTATTAAATCAGCATTGGAACAACGTAGAGGGTCTTAGACACTCCAAAAGGTTCTTAAGTTTCGATGCTAAAAGAGCTAACATGGCCCTCACGTTAAACAAAAAGAGCATTCGCACTCTCACAGGCGCCCTCGCGAGCACTTCACCTGCAACAAACACTTAAATTAGGCATAACTAACGCCAGCACCTGCAGATTTTGCTGCGAAGATGAGGAGTCTATAGAACATCTCATCATCGAATGTTCGGGGTTGACGCATAGAAGGAAAAAAGTTTTTAACAAGTTCATGCTTATAGATGAAGACCTTCAATCACTCCCTCAGAAGGAGCTGGTACAATTCATAAGCATACTTAACAGTCAACAGACAGCATAGGGTACACAATGGATCAATATGGTCGCAGTGCTAAAGGCCCATACCTTAACCCTTTACTACCATTAACCATTACGAGGGATCATCAGAAATCCACACAATTCATGCGCAATATACGCCATTATAATAACGCATTTCAAATGACCTCTTTTAAGAGTAAGCAAGTCGTTGAGCGTCCTCTCGACGAACAAAACTAACACTCTAGAAGACTCTCTTCATGCCCGTCCTAACGTATAGCGCAGAAGCGTGGACGATGACAACATCCGTTGAAGCGACGCTTGGAGTGTTTGAGAGAAAGATTCTGCGTAAGATTTTTGGACCTTTGCACATTGGCAACGGCGAATATCGCAGACGATGGAACGATGAGCTGTATGAGCTTTACGACGACATAGACATAGCGCAGCGAATAAAGATCCAGCGGCTACGTTGGCTGGGTCATGTCGTCCGAATGGATACAAACGCTCCGGCTTTGAAAGTATTCGATGCGGTACCAGCTGGTGATAGCAGAGGAAGAGGAAGGCCTCCTCTGCGTTGGAAAGATCAGGTGGAGCACGACTTGGCTTCACTTGGTGTGTCCAATTGGCGCCGGTTAGCACGAGAAAGAAACGACTGGTGCGCTTTGTTAAACTCGGCCGAAATCGCGTAACCGGTTATCGCGCCAATTAAGAAGAAGAAGAAGTCGTTGAGCGTGGGTTCATGCCTACATTTAAAATTCAAGGGCACAAATATCACAAATTTCTGCAAATATATTTTATTGCACATCCAGATACACAAGCATCTACGCGGTGTTCAAGTGTTGCACAGCCAATTGATAGAGATTTTATTAGATCTCTCCAAGATTTATTACATTCTCATAATTTCTACAAACAGTCTTTCAAAACTGCGATTGAGAGTGTTGCAGCAGATACTCCTGACTTTAATGTCGTAATCCATTCAAATAAAGTTCCTGTTGGAGAACACAGAAGACGATACAATACACCTTCCACGAGTGAAGTAGCAGTGGTGATAGCTGGACAGCAATTTGACAAAAGAGATTTTGTATTGCATAGTCGTGATAATAATTTCCAAAAAATTTCAGAGTTACACAGATCTTATGACAGCTTACAATATCCTTTGATGCTGGGTCGTGGAGAAAATGGTTATGCCTTTAATATTTCTCAAGTTGACCCAATCGGTGGTACGCCTCTGCGGAAAACAGTGTCATGTATGAACTACTATTGCTACCGTATAATGACAAGACGTAACAATGTCAACACTTTGCTTAGATATGGAATGTTAACAAACCAATACTTGGTAGATCAATATGCGAAAATTGAATCTGAGAGACTGGCCTACATCCGTAATAATCAAACTAAATTGAGAGCCGAAAATTACGTTCATCTTCAGGATGCTTTACAGGCGAATGAACACCGCAACGGCATTGGGCAGTTGGTTATGCTACCTTCATCATTCACAGGTGGACCTCGATATTTAAACGAAAAATCACAAGACGCCATGGCTCACGTCGGAAATTACGGCAAAGCTGATTATAAAGGGTGGTTAAATTTCAAGGGCTGCTGTTGAATGTAAACCACACCTAAACGTCAAGTTTTTTTCCTACATTTTATTTGACATTTTTCAATTTCAGACTAACTCAATTTGAACCATGAAAAGATACACAATCGAGCAGCGCGTTAAAGTTATTCAGGATTATTATGAAAACGGGCGTTCAAATCAAAATGCATATCGCGCACTTCGTCTTCAGTGATGAGGCACATTTTCACCTCAGTGGATTCGTCAACAAGTAGAATTGCCGCATGTGGGCGAATGATAATCCAAGAGTGATTGCCGAAAAACTAATGCACCCACAAAGAGTGACTGTTTGGTGCGGTTTATGGGCCGGCGGCATCATTGGGCCGTATTTTTTCCAAAATGAGGCCGGTCAGGCAATTACTGTGAATAGATTTCGCTATCGTGAGATGATAACGAACTTTTTATGGCCCGTTGGACTTCTTTCTTTGGAGTTATTCGAAAGAAAAGGTGTACGTCGATAAGCCAGCAACAATTCAAGAGCTAAAGAATGAGATAATTTGGCACACTAACGGCATAGAAACTCAATTATGCCTCAGCGTTATTGAAAATTTGGACCATCGGATGGAGGTGTACCGCCGAGGCCGATAAAATAAATAGGTAAAAATGTAAAAAGTAAATATGTAAAAATGTAGAATATGAATTTAGATATTCCAAACATAGCAGGAAATCTTCATGCTATACGGAAAGGGGGATTGTTTTAATCCAAATTTAACGCGTGCGTGCCACGGGCAGTAATGAATAAATCAAAAGTACTGGATTGATTTGAATTATTTTTTCAGTGAGTGACATAGGTTATACATTTTATACGCATGCGAAGTCGGGGTACGTCGCTAGTATACATATGTACACATACAAGTATGTGTGTGTATGTGTATACATTAATTACTGTCAATCAAAACAACAAATCATGTATTAATTGCTCTACATTATACGTCTGGTGAATGGAATTCATTATGACCCAACAGAGTGATTTTCTCAAATAAATACTTACACAGATCACTTAATTGCTTGTCTTGGCATACATACATACATAAGTATATACGTACAGGTATCATCTTGGCTATACTATGCAGATATTGATAGTTTATTTAGTCAATCTCCCTATAATAATGCAACAACAATTTCCAAAAATTATTCTAAATTTTCATTGCAAAAAAAGGTTGTTTTGCAGTGTGCGTCACAACGCATAACAGAATCATTTGAAATAACAAAATCCAAATGCATTTGTTAAAGCAGATGTTTTCGGAGGTAGCCCTGGAAGAATTGTTCTTCGATTCTAAAATTTTTCGTAAGAAATACTGTGAAAAATTTCAAAATGATAGGTTGTAGAAAAAAACCTTTAAAGCCGAACAGGTATAGAAACCCAGCCTGGAGCAAATGACTCTCTTATCTGATAGATAAGTTTTTCAATTTCGCTACGATCAACGTGAAATTTTGATGCAATATATTTGAGATATTATGCATTCGATTATCGCTTGATATTTTTTTGAAATTTGAATTGGTCGAGCCAAGGAGCATCAAGAGATTTGGTGGCTCCTAAAACACTCAGGCTAAGAAGTGCATTGTATTTACGATTTTCGCTTTATATTAAAAAAATGTTTTAAACTCACGCATTCAAAAATAACTCACATCTTTCGTACTTGTTATGACATCGTTCATGATCTACTTTAATCTGTTGAAGAAATCAAAGATCTGGGGGTGTTTTTTTATGCACGTTTTACATTTCTTAATCATATAGACTTTATTCTATCTAAAGCGTACTCTATAGTTGGCTTTATAAGAAGGAATAGCTCGAACTCTGCAGACGCTTAAACTCTTAAGTTGTTATTTACCTCAGTTTTTCGATCTATGCACATCGGAATATGCCGCGTTTATTTGGCGACCTCACCATCAATTTTCTCAAGATAGAATTGAATGAGCACGAAAAGCCTTTCTTAGGTATGCTCTCTTTTCGCTGACCATCTCTGACCATGTCCCACCATATAAATCCCTAGGAAATCAAATTTGCTGTTGTCTTTTTTGTTTATTATTTTCCAGGGTGAAATAGAATGTTCCGCTCTTTTAGAAATGATTAAGTTTTCCTCCCCTACCAGGTCTTTACGTAATAAATATCCGTTAAATTTGAATAGGTACGGAACAAATTATGCCTGCATTGCAGAGAAGATGACACTTCTCTATACATTAACGTTCTCTGTGAATTGCTTCTATTGCTCGCTCTCTTCTTTTCCCCTCCTAGCAAATACTAAAATGTAAACTAAATGGCGTAATGAAATTAGCGCATCGTTGGAACTCAATTGCTAATTTTCTGAGTGGGAGAGACAAGTGCCCATATGCCCCCATAAGCACATACATATGTAGCTGTGTATGTAAGTATGTGTAAAGTAATATTTATGGACGCAATTATCATTCGTTTTCTTTGTTTATTTTATTATTTATATTTGAACTACAAAAGTTTGTGAGTAGCTGTAAAAATATAAATCACATAAAAACTTTAGCCAATTAAACTCACAATTAATAATGCAATTCATGTATTTTTTTTTTTATACACAAACATAGTACTCTTATAATGCAGTAATACTAGAAAATAGAGCATTGCACTGATAAATGCACAAATTAACGCGGACACATAGCATGCCGGCCTCCATCGATGGGCAAAGTAGCTCCCGTTATAAAGCTTGCCGATTCACTGGCAAAAAAGATAATAGCATCGGCCACCTCCTTCGTAGAGCCAACACGGCCTAGAGCGTGCGTCCCTTTGCTATGTTCCAAATATTTCGCATATTCCTCCTCCGACATGCCCATACGTCTAAAAATATCGGTCACTATCACACCAGGATTCACGGAATTTACACGTACATTTTTAGCGGCCAAATCCAAAGCAATACATCTGGTAAACTGATCAAGAGCTGCCTTGGAGGTGCAATAGCTGGATCTATCCGGAAACGAACGCAAACCTGCGACACTGGACACATTTACAATGTTGCCTTGGGCCTTAACGAGATGAGGTGCGGCAAATTTGGTTAGAAGAAAAACTGAACGCAAGTTGGTATTCATAATTCTATCGAATTGCTCAACGTCAATTTCCAATATATGCCCCGGCTCAGCTATACCGGCATTATTGACCAACACATCCAGTTGACCGAATTTGTCTATAGTTGTTTTTATAATGCGCTCCGCATCTACCGTTACATCAGCGATGATAGACAATAGTTGTACTTTGTTGTTGGCTGCTTTACAGGCTGCCTCAGCGGCCTTCAAATTAGTTTCATTTCGTCCTACCAACACCACTTTGGCTCCGTGTTTGGCGAATGCCTCTGCTGTAGTAGCACCAATACCTGAACTTGCTCCCGTTACTATTACAACTTTTCCGGCCAAACTCATTGCGAACTATTCTACTTCACGGCGTAAAATGAACTAAAATCGTAGCAATCGAGAGGCTCAAATATAAATGCATTCGGGGAATTCATAAAGCCCTCCTCGCGCCATATCTATAAATATTTTCGTTTGAAATTAAAATGCAACTCAAGCAGCAACTTCATACATATAAAATGAAGGGTTTGTTAATAGCTGTACTCAAGCGACGTTTATTAGCGATTATTTTGGTAGAGGTAAATATAAAGTAGCGAAAATCCACTGGCGATTTATCAGGTGTCTCTACACTCAGAAAGAGTGCCTACCTGGTATTGATTTTGGGGCGACGATATTAGCGGCCTTTTCTTTGAAGATGTGAAAGAAGCCGCTATCACTGTCATCCAAAAGTTGTCCACTGCGCCATTAGAGCGGAGCCTAGGCAGCCATTTTCTGGAGAATACATATAAACTTCACACATAATGTCATCGAGGGCATATGCAGAACTAAAACTGTTTATTTTCTTCAATTTCACAAGTCGGACGCTCACAATTCCAATTAAACTGGCGTAAACATAATGAAATGCCCTATGAATCCCCCAATTGCAATTGGCGAATTTGCCACTACAAATATCAAATTACTTACCTAGATACAATTGGAAAATACCAAACACAAACACAACATGTACAGGGTGGCCTATATTGAAGTATCTTTTTTAGAATGGAGTAAAATGCACAAAAACCAATCAGTTTTCTTAAATTATGGTTAGAAAAAGAAATAGAACAAAAGTATCGGATTTTAAATTGAAATAAAAGAGGTTGTCTGTAAAGTCGGTTTACTGACGATAGTTTAACGTGACAACGTCATAAGAAAATATTGATGGAATGGTTGCAATTTTCAAAACAAAATTTTAATTTTATTTGTTTGATAGATATTTTGTATGGATATAGAGGAGGAGGTAAATGGAATTGCAATGGAATAGGTCAAGTTAAATTTACACAAACGTGAAAAATTACGAAACATTTATCAAATTCATGAAAGATATGTTCAATTTCGATTGTGCATCAGACGTTAATAAGTCAACAACACTAAGAGGCACCATCATCGATTTGCCTTTTTCAAGACACTTTACACTCGAAACACTCCCTTTCATTTCCTGCTTTTTCTATCATCGTCCTATTCTCAACAGGGAAATGGTTCATTACCATGCACACAGGAAGAAGGCATATGCAAATACAAGTATGTGAATTTATATAAAAATGCGCATATACATACATATACATACATATATATGCTCACTCAAGTAGGACAGAGCCAGATGTCGAACGTTGCCGAACGCGGGGGCCGATTGTGCTCTTTGTCGTTCGTTCCGCGCTCTCGCTTGCAGTTCAAGCACATTAGCTTACATTTGCTTGCGTACGGAATAGATTCGTATATTTGATATGTCCATATGACTTGTATGCATCTTTACATATAGATTTGTTCTTTTTGAAAATTGCGCGAAATTGTATATGTATATGCATATATATATGTATATATGTATATACATATATTAGTATACAACATATCTTATAAGGTATATGGTAAATATTACCATACATTTTTTCCTTCATATATAATAAAAAAAGAGGTTGTCTGTAAAGTCGGTTTACTGACGATAGTTTAACGTGATAACGTCATAAGAAAATACTAATTGAATGGTTGCATTTTTCAAAAGAAAATTTCAATTTTATTTGTTTGATAGATATTTTGTATGGATATAGAGAATGAGTTAACATTAACATAACATAATATACTTTAACATAACATAACATAACATAACATAACATAACATAACATAACATAACATAACATAACATAACATAATATAATATAACATAACATAACATAACATAACATAACATAACATAACATAACATAACATAACATAACATAACATAACATAACATAACATAACATAACATAACATAACATAACATAACATAACATAACATAACATAACATAACATAACATAACATAACATAACATAACATAACATAACATAACATAACATAACATAACATAACATAACATAACATAACATAACATAACATAACATAACATAACATAACATAACATAACATAACATAACATAACATAACATAACATAACATAACATAACATAACATAACATTACATAACATAACATAACATAACATAACATAACATAACATAACAAAACATAACATAACATAACATAACATAACATAACATAACATAACATAACATAACATAACATAACATAACATAACATAACATAACATAACATAACATAACATAACATAACAAAACATAACATAACATAACATAACATAACATAACATAACATAACATAACATAACATAACATAACAAAACATAACATAACATAACATAACATAACATAACATAACATAACATAACATAACATAACATAACATAACATAACATAACATAACATAACATAACATAACATAACATAACATAACATAACATAACATAACATAACATAACATAACATAACATAACATAACATAACATAACATAACATAACATAACATAACATAACATAACATAACATAACATAACATAACATAACATAACATAACATAACATAACATAACATAACATAACATAACATAACAAAACATAACATAACATAACATAACATAACATAACATAACATAACATAACATAACATAACATAACATAACATAACATAACATAACATAACTCAACATAACATAACACAACATAACATAACATAACAAATTACCGCGTATTAAAGCACTTATCAACAGCTTTGATTTGATACTTATATTGTACATACACAACCAAAGGTTACCCGGGTCCACGTTTTGACCTATATCTCGAGACCCCAGTCACGGAGCGGCATGAAAAATACTCTGTACTAAAGCATTCACCAACAGCTTCCATTTGATACCCATATTGTACATACACATCCGAAGGTTACCCGGGTCCACGTTTTGACCTGTATCTCGAGCCCTATTTCCAAAATAAAATATAATCCATGTTACTCGTGGATGATGTAGCTTTCGAATGGTGAAAGAATTTTTAAAATCGGTCCAGTAGTTTTGAGCCTCTTCATTACAAACAAACAAAGTTTTCCTCTTTATAATATTAGTATAGAGTATAGACAACATATCTTATAAGGTATATGGTAAATATTAAAATACATTTTTTCCTTCATATATAATAAAAAAATTAATAATAATAACATTAAAAAAACAGGTATTATTAACAAACTTGGTTTTATTTTAAGTTCTTCAAGTAAATCAAATTAATAATAATCAATAAGAAGGTATATGCAAATACAAATACGTGAATTTATATATGTACATATGCGCATATACATACATATATACGCTCACTTAAGTAGGAGAGAGCAAGATGTCGAACGTTGCCGTTCGATTGCTTTGTTCGTTCCGCGCTTTCGCTTGCAGTTCATTCAAGGTAACGGCAATGAGCAAGGTAACGACAAATGAGCAAGGTAACGACAAATGAGCAAGGTAACGGCAATGAGCAAGGTAACGACAAATGAGCAAGGTAACACAAATGAGCAAGGTAATGTAGATAAACTTGAACTAAATGTGACAAAAACAAAGTTTATGATTCTTTCTAGAGCAATAAGTGCTAGCTTCAGGGACCATAGCTTACAAATAAAAATGAGAGAATTGAAGAAGTAAAAGTAAATATTGGAATTTATATAGATAATAAGTTAAATTTGGAAGACCACGTGGAGTATACAGTTAATAAGATTGCGAAAAAAATCGGGCTCGTGAAAAGATCATGCAAATACATAGGTAAGAGATATAAAAGTCTGGTTTATAGATCAATAGTTGAGCCGCATTTTATATACTGTCCAACGATTTTTTTCATGGCTAGCGACACACAAGTTGAGAAGCTCCAAAAAATGCAAAACAGAGCTATGCGATTCATTTTGAATAAGCGTTATGATGAACCCATACAAGAAATGATCAGAGACTTGAATTGGCTGAGCGTGAAACAGCAAATATTTTACCACGCTATGAAATTCGTTTTTAATATAAAGCAGGGCAAGTTACCGTATTATTTGAGCGATAATCTTAGATACATAAATGAAACCCATTCATATATACTCAGGGAAAGTAATAGTTTTAGACTACCACTATTTAGAGTAGAAGTTGATAAGAAAAATATTTTCTATAAAGGTCTGAAATGGTTTCACGAGCTACCAACTCAAATAAAAGGTTTTGTTAACATGAGCACCGATTAGATAGAAACTAGACCCTTGATTTTCAAGCAGTAGGAATATGTATTTCATTAATTATGTTAAACTATAAATTACGTTGTAAAACCTGATAACTATGTATAAACTATAATTTGTTTTACTTTACACATAGGAATATTATTATTTTACTACTTAGCATATAAGCACATAAATGTATAAATTAGCTTTTAAGACCGTAAAAACTAAATAAATTAATAAATAAATAAACATACCCCTCTAACCTCCATTTGCAGCGTTTTTTTAAGTGTATTGCATTATACTAAATATTTTCCAAAAGTTCCATTTTTGTTTGCTTTCTAGAGGAACTAAGAAAATGTGGCAAGCCTCAAATTGTCAACAGCGCAACAGCTGTGCGAGTTAAGATTGCAACAAATGGAACAAAGCTATTTGAACACGAAAGTGTTGTCAAAGCAAAGAATGAAAAATAAACAAATAAATTTAAACGTTTCTTATATTTCGTGATTGTGTTAAGCTTTATTTAAATGATGGCATACCGATTAATGAAAAGGCGGATCAAATTGTAAAAGAAGCAGCAGGTAGTCGCATTGTCGTCGAAGTTGAATACTCTATAGAAGAAGCTGTGACAGTAATTGGCAGTAAAGTTTTCTCTGAATGGTACGATGGAATTCTGTCTTCTGCAAGGGTTCGAATAAACTTCTTGCATAAAGTCACCAGCAAAGATCACATTCAAAAATTGAAGTGCGTTGCTAAAGAAAGAGAAAAACAACTCTTTAAGAACTGGCAGTGGTAAATTTGCAAGTAGCTGTTATTGTTTTTAAGAGCTGCCACTTAGAAAGAGGCTACTTATTTATCTAAATACGCATGCCGTAACGAAAACTACTATAAATATATTCTCGGATAACCAGGCGGATATTAAAACAATGAATGCGGCTATACTAAGATTAACGGTGACACAGGAGTGCTCTAAATGATATTAGTTTCGTATTCAAGGTCATTCAAAAACTAATGCACCCACAAAGAGTGATTGTTTGGTGTGGTTTATGGGCCGGCGGCATCATTGTGCCGTATTTTTTCCAAAATGAGGCCGGTCAGGCAGTTACTGTGAATAGATTTCGCTATCGTGAGATGACAACGAAGTTTTTATGGCCCGAATTGGAAGAAATGAATGTGGACGATATGTGGTTTCAACAGGACGGTGCCACTTGTCACACAGCTAACGAAACAATGGCTCTTTTGCGCGAAAAATTTGATGGCCGAATAATCTTACGTCGCGGCGATATCAATTGGCCGCCAAGATCATGTGATTTGACCCCGTTGGACTTCTTTCTTTGGGGTTATTTGAAAGAAAAGGTGTACGTCGATAAGCCAGCAACATTTTAAGAGCTAAAGGATGAGCTAATTCGGCACATTGACGGCATAGAAGCTCAATTATGCCTCAGCGTCATCGAAAATTTGGACCACCATTGGACTATTGGAGGTGTGCCGCGGAAGCTGCGGCGGTCATTTGGCCTATATTTTGTTCCATACGTAATTGAGCTATACCAATATTATCATAATAAAAAGAGAAATGACAATAATTTCCTAAAAAAATTGTATTTTATTCAAAATCAACACCGGCCCTTAAAACTTAGCCACACTTTATATGCATGTATATATTGTACATTTTTTGTTTTCATAAATATTTTATTAGAATCAATTGAAAAATATTAATTGTCAATATTTAATGTGTCCCCCAACGATTTCTTGCCGAATATTGTAATAGACATATCTTTAGTGTTTTTTAATTTCAGGAACCCAATATTAGCGTTAGATGGTCGCAAAAGTCGCTATACTCAAACAATGAGCCGACAGCGAGAGTTATTCGCTGTGCTAATTAATCTGCACGACAGCCTTTTTATTTTAAATTAAATTCATTCAAAATGTTATAATTATAAATAAATAAATATACATATGTTTTTAACGTAAAATGTACATATGTACATGAAATTGAAAATTTTTTATTTATATAATTCATTTCTACTTAATTCTACTAATTTTACTAGTGATCTTAAAAACTATTATCTGGTAGCGCCGCAATACGATCGCTGTGAAAGAGAAATACGAAGCAGAAGGTGTGTGTGCTCTAATATCATTTCATCGATTGTTGCTAATTGTTTTTGTTGTACATTACACAGTTATAAGTGTCCGTGATAATTAATCTTTAACTTTTTGCAGCACAATTCCGCTAAAGAATGACGTTTGCCGGCAAAGTAGTTATTGTCACCGGTGCCAGTTCTGGAATTGGTGCCGCCACCGCAGAGCTCTTTGCCAAACGAGACGCTAAAGTAGTGCTGGTAGGACGAGATGAGACAAATCTAAAAGCAACCGAAGCCGCATGTAAATCAGCGAACAGCAGCGCTGAATTGCTAATCATCAAGGCCGATATAACGCTGGAGGCGGAGAGCATTATCAATAGAACTATTGAAAAATTTGGCCAATTAGATGTGTTAGTAAATAATGCCGGTATTTTGGCTTCTGGAAATATACTCGACATCGATGTTGACCAATTCGATACGATTTTAAATACAAACTTACGTGCTGTATTTGTGCTAACAAAACTGGCGGCACCGCATTTGGTGACAAGCCAAGGCAATATTGTGAATGTGTCCAGCTTGGCTGGTACACGTTCGTTTGCAAACAGCTCATCCTATTGTGTGTCGAAAGCAGGTCTCGACCAATTTACGAAGTGTATAGCTTTGGATTTGGCGTCGAAAAATGTGCGCGTGAATTCCGTGAATCCCGGCTTGATTGTGACCAATATTCATCGGCGTGGTGGGATGTCGGATGAAGCGTATGCCAAGCATCTGGAGCATGGCAAGGAGACGCATGCTTTGGGACGTGTGGGCAATCCGATGGAAGTGGCTGAAGCGATTGCTTTCTTGGCCAGTGAGACAGCCAGCTTTATTACGGGTGCAATATTGCCCATTGATGGCGGTAGGCATGCTATGTGTCCGCGTTAAGTCTTATTCCCATCGGAATAGTACAACCTTGGTGTTGTAACACTATGACATAAAACATTAACACAAATATTGAATTTGCATTTAGAGGTTACAAAAATGAGTGAATTTTGTTCTATTTGAAATCATCGTAGCTTGCGAAGTCGACGAAGTGATTTCATACATTGTTATGTATTTATGATTATTCAAATAAAGGTACGGTTTTGGATAAACGCTTAAAAAAAAATATGTCCTAAGCTATTTTACGTTTAAACAAATATTTGTGGAGGTAAAGCAAGAGAATGAATGTAACGGGTGATCAATCATGAGGTGCTTTTTTCAATAGTTAAAAAAAACAAAAATGTAAATTATGTTCAAAACCTTTATTTATCATTTGAAAGGACATTCTTTGACATTTACTTTTTGAATATGACTTCATTCAAATGTTGGCCGCAACTACGCTTAAGGTGGTCCATTCTGAAGGTCCAATTTTCAATCACTCGTTCGAGCATTTCGACTGGTATGTCGTGAATAACACGCGTAATGTTGGCTTCCAGAGCTTCAATCGTAGCTGGTTTATCAGCATAGACCTTGGACTTCACGAATCCCCAAAGAAAAAAGTCCAAAGGTGTGATATCACAAGATCTTGGTGGCCAACTCACAGGTCCTAAACGTGAAATCAGCTGCTCTCCGAAATGACTTCTCAATAAAGTCATTGTTTCACGAGCTGTATGGCACAGAACGCTGATTTTCATAATACAGTTGAACAATTTGTAGACGTTGTTGCGGTGTGAGTCTTTCCATGATGAAATGCCAAACGCTGTTCAACAAATCCACGATGACAGTTTGCCACAACTCGCGCGCGATCTGTAAAAAAAACGCAAATGAAAAAAACTCTTAATTGATCACCCTATATATTTCTTGTCATAAATTCACATAAAATGAGTCAAGTATACAGATGAAAATAAAAAAATCGCTTGAATATGGAATTAACTGGATTATTCCAGTTTTGCACTGGATGAAAACTTCTAGATGCTCCACAAGTTTTAGTATTTTGTCCGCAACCCTCTCGATTTTTTTAGGTCCTGGAATCGACGAGGTATGCTTTCATTCAAGTTCTGTATATAGTCTGGTGGAATCGCGAACCACTCCTCCTGTATCCGCTCCCAAAGCTCTTGCATGCCTTTGGGTGGGGTTGCGTAATTTGCCAACTGCCGCTTCAAAAAACTCCACAAGTTTTCAATTGGATTCATGTCTGGACTTTGCGTCGGCCACTCCAATGTCTGAAAAGCTTGGGATCTCAACCAATTTTGCACTACTTTTGACGAATATTTTGGATCATTGTCCTGTTAAAAATAACACGCTTCTCTTGCATACGTAACATATCGACAGCAACCGGCAAATTCGTTTGCAAAATTCTTAAGTATTGGTTCTTGTTCATTTTACCGTCGATTTTCACAATGGGACCAACTCCAAAAGGAGTAATGCATCCCCAAACCATCAAACAACCACCTCCAAATTTAATCGTTTGATTAACTTGGTGTGCTTGAAGTGGTTCATTGGAATTTGTCCAATACCAGGACTTTCCGTCAGACGAAACGGTTAATTTTAGTCTCATCGGACCAAATTCTCCTTCTTCTTCTTAATTGGCGCGATAACCGCTTACGCGATTTTGGCCGAGTTTAACAAAGCGCGCCAGTCGTTTCTTTCTCGTGCTAACCGGCGCCAATTGGACACACCAAGTGAAGCCAAGTCCTTCTCAACTTGATCTTTCCAACGCAGAGGAGGCCTTCCTCTTCCTCTACTACCACCAGCTGGTACCGCATCGAATACTTTCAAAGCCGGAGCGTTTGTATCCATTCGGGCGACATGACCCAGCCAACGTAGCCGCTGGATCTTTATTCGCTGCGCTATGTCTATGTCGTCGTAAAGCTCATACAGCTCATCGTTCCATCGTCTGCGATATTCGCCGTTGCCAACGTGCAAAGGTCCAAAAATCTTACGCAGAATCTTTCTCTCGAACACTCCAAGCGTCGCTTCATCGGATGTTGACATCGTCCAAGCTTCTGCGCCATACGTCAGGACGGGCATGATGAGAGTCTTGTAGAGTGTTAGTTTTGTTCGTCGAGAGAGGACTTTACTGCTCAATTGCCTACTTAGTCCAAAGTAGCACTTGTTGGCAAGAGAGATTCTACGTTGGATTTCAAGGCTGACATTGTTATCGGTGTTAATGCTGGTTCCTAAATAAACGAAGTCCTTTACAACCTCGAACTTATAACTGTCTACAGTGACGTGGGTGCCGATACGCGAGTGCGCCGACTGTTTGTTTGAAGACAGGAGGTACTTCGTTTTGTCCTCGTTCACCACCAAACCCATTCGCTTTGCCTCTTTATCCAGTTTGGAGAAGGCAGAACTAACAGCGCGGTTGTTAAGGCCGATGATATCGATATCATCGGCATACGCCAACAATTGTACGCTCTTATAAAATATTGTGCCTGAGCGATTAAGTTCTGCGGCTCGTACGATGCTCTCCAACATCGGACCAAATTACCTTAAAAAAAAGATGAGAAATTAGAAAGCTCCTATAAATGAAAATAATTTGTCCGTACTCTTTTCCAGTCATCAACTGTCCAATGCTCTTGACGTCTTAAAAAGGCTTTTCTTGCAAAAATGTTTTTAGCTGATAAAGCAGGCTTCTTTTGTTTCCCTTTTGCTTTGTATCCTGCTTGCCTTAAGGCCCGTCGTAAAGTCCACACGCTAACTTTTTGGTGCAAAAGAGATAACCCTTCCTTCGGCGAAGACAATTTGTTTGCATTTAGAAGCATACCAATATGTCTAGCATCGCGCATGGTAATTTTTTTTGGTCTGCCTCCTTTGCTGACTCCGATCCTTTCGACATTATTTGCTTTTCCAAGCCGTAAAACTGAGGTATGGCTAAGTTGCAGCTTTTTTGCAATATCACGGGCAGACTGGCCGTCACGTAAAAATTCTAGCCCTTTTTTTTAACACGTTTTGCAAAAAAAAAAAACTCACCGCACATTAATGAAA
The DNA here is from genome assembly GCF_027943255.1 of Anastrepha obliqua. Lineage (NCBI taxonomy): Eukaryota > Metazoa > Arthropoda > Insecta > Diptera > Tephritidae > Anastrepha > Anastrepha obliqua. The sequence goes on along the minus strand of NC_072893.1, from coordinate 21,965,135 downwards.
ATGTCAAATGAGATTAAAAATTCATCCGTTACTATGGTCGAGCAAAACTGGAACAATGCAGTTATTTTTTTCCAACTGCTTTAGACCGCGCTGCCATATTAAATTTAACTATTTTTGATGGTCATACGATAACTTAAACTAAATAAAAGAGAATTTTTGAAAAAAATTATGCGAAAATTTTCGGATAGAATCAAAACATATCTGTATATCTCAAACTCAATTTTATTGTTCCACTTTTGCTCTTCAGTGTATTTATATAGGTACTTCTGATAAAATAGGTTATTATTGTTGTTAAATTGTGTTGGGATTTTGCAGTGGCGAAAATGCAGCGATCATTGGAGCAACGTTACTCGATCAAATTTTGCGTAAAGCTAAACAAAACGAGTACCGAAACCGTTGGGCTACTCAAGGAGGCTTACGGGGACCAATCTCTGTCGAGTGCCCAGGTAAAACGGTGGCACAAGTCGTTGAAGGGTAACAAAATCGAAATTTTTTTTCTTCACTCATCTTATAGTAAATCATTTCAAGAATGTTGTGTCAAAATTTTAAGTGGATCGGAGCAGAACTCTCAAAGTTATAGCCTTTGTAGGCACTCTACCTCGAATGCGGAGCATCGGTAATTTTTCAGAGTCATTTTTTCAAACGCGTTTTTCCCGAAACGACTTCTTAAAAGTCGGTGCCAATCAGAACTCCGGAACTATTCAACCAATTCTTTTCAAATTTGGTACACGTTTCTAAATCAAAAATACCTTCCCCCCCCCCCCCCCCCCCCCACTGTTTTACGTCGTACTTTAACTGAAAAATTCGACTTTTTTAGTTTCAGATGATTCTACGACGAATGCCGATTGGCACCGCAGAGCACCTCTCGAAAAACATATCTCCAAAAAAACTCTGTCATGAGCTTATTTGTCAATATTTTATTATTAATATTTTTTAAAAACTTATTGAAAAGATGTACAATAACATGCAACTGATTTTATTAAAGTATCTTAAGCCATATTTCTGTAAAAAATTCAAAAAAAAGTGTTTTTTTTTAGCGCTAAACCCTACCACCCCCTTAAAGGGTTGACGGAGTGCTAGATTTTAATATATACGGGAAAGATCTTTTACAAATAAGTACGTAGTTATAAGCAATTATAAAGTGATACGGACGCGACAAAAAATAGAAGTTTTTTTGAGGCGCATTCAGAAATATACAAAATTTAGCAAATTAAGGATTTTTATATATATACAATATATATGTTAATAAATGCGAACAGATGAGTGTTATTCGTAGGTTTATGAAATATGATAATTTTAATTGAGCATAGAAGAAATACGGACGCGACATAGCATATTTTTAACTCCTTTGATATTTGGAACATTTTGCCATAACTCTGACAGTTGATTAGAAAAACTATCAATTTGTGTTCCAGAGATATACAAAATTTTAACTCCATCAATATTGTTATTCTTAGCACATTCACAGAAGCATAAGGCATCACCGATAATGATATTTCTTGCTTTAACGATTTGCCAGACTTTTCGTTTAACTACGGCACCTATTCCGTCTACAGCACCTTTGCCATGTGAAGTGGCGAAAAAATTCCACTCTAAGGTTCCGCAATGAAATTCAGCTGCAAGTCTTGGAATACTAGAAAGAATAAATTCATTTTTGAATAGGGAAGTGCTTCCATCAGAGAAAATATAAATGCTGGTAACTCCTTTGTACTGGTTTTGTAAGATATTGATAATTTTGGAAATAAAGCAGTAAACGTCGAATTTACTGTGAGTCAATCTATCACTGATAACAGCATAGGACTTGGTTTCACCAAGAACCCAAGCAACGCACGTAAACACTGTTTTTTGGTTTTGGTTTTAACTAAAGTGGGCATCTTGAATTTCGTTTTGGCATGTCAAGTGATAATTTTCAGCAAAATCAACTTGCATAACAATTTCATTAGCTGCTAAATTTTTCTTTTTAATTTCAATTTTGTTGGTGACGGTTTAATAAAACAATGCATTTTAAAAGTTGGAAAAAGAATTTCTACATCATGAATTAAGTCGCTTAAAGGACCAATAGTGTAGTTTAAAGTTATGCGATCGTCTACTTTTCTCCACCGTTTCCATTTGATTTGCGTATCGCATTGATTAAAAACTGTATTGGAACTAGATCGTCTTTTATATCGCGTACACCGCTGTCACAAGAATTAGCCAAGCACTTTTCATTCATAACGTCGCAGCAAACTGATGTAAGAAATAAATCAGCTTTGGCAGGAATCTGCAGTATAATCTTTGCACAGCCTTCTAGTAAAAAAATAAAATTTGCATGGTACTTACAGATACACATATTGTGTCGTAAATTATTGATTAACTGAATGTAAGTTGGCTTAGAACGAATAAAAATATAATAGTTTTGCAGACTTTTTCCTCGGTATATTCGGCTTTGAAGAGTTGATATGCTTCTGTTAAGCTCATAAGCATAAAACGTTTTGAGATTACTTTCCCATTAATTAGCATTGTATCATTTCTCCCAGGAGCTTGAACGCTGATTCCATCTTGCAAAAAGATTTTTAAATTAATTTTTCACGCATCAGGCTTTTTCATGACTTGGTAGTATTTTCATCCATCGTTTCTGTTGGCCTAAGATATTTATTGCATAAAGATTTGAGAATAGCTATTTTTCCATTCAGGTTTTTAGGTATCGCACGCTCAACTTTTTTATTGCTTTTCCCATCGTTTGCTTTCGGTAACGGACGCGACATACGAATATAAGCAGAAGTAATCAAAAAAAAACTACCGTTATTCGATCTCCACTAAGTTTCTCTGCTTGTTAAACATTATGTTACTATCAGTAGAAGATTTTTAAATTATAAAAACATCATAGTATTGCTTTGTATAAGGGAATATTACAAGGAAAAAAGTTGGTATATTTGGTCAAAAGAGTTAGATTTTTGTAAATTTGGTATATTCGTTGTATATTTTGGCTCAAAATTAAAAGAAAAGAAAAATTCTTTTATATTTATAAAGTAAACACATTTGAGATTCATTATTCATCAACAAAAAGTTTTCAGGAACAGTTTGAGTTTTGCACTCGTGGTTGACCTTTTTGTGAAAATGCCCATATACGACTCTAAGCATACCATGCAATTAGAATGCAAGTGTGAGTCGGCTGCTGTGAGAGCTGTGAGTTAACACCAAAGATCATCGCTTGCAGTTACTAGGCAAGTGTGAATCGACTGCTGTGAGAGCGAACAGAGCAGTTAACAGTAAAGAGCAATTAAGTGTGAAGTTCACCTTTATCCGATTAGAATTGGTAAATGGGAGCTCTTTTTGAAATGAGCCAGCTTGGAAATTATTGTAAATTCTTTTGTTAAGAAATAAATATTTTATAATATCTGTATGTACATTCATTATTACGCAAATTATCTTCACTATAAACATTATCTTATCACGCGTAGTGATTGAACTTAAAAATGAAAACCGTCCAACTCGCTAATTAGGCCCCATTTATAATCTCACGTGACCGTGTGTAGTATAAGTTAACGGCAGCTTGTTTTTTGCACCTTAGTGTACGCTTCTACGCGCACTTGACACGCAGCAGATAAAACAATCACCAATCGCTGGGACTGTCGCGCACTTCGAAGATATATTTACATACTTACATAAGTATGTGAGTGGACACATATGCATATTTGGAGGTTCGGGCACTTGCCCTGACAAAAATTGATGTTTCACCAAATGTTTCTGTTTTCGTCAAGAAAAATATGCCTATGGTCTCAGGCGCGTGGGTGAAGATGTGGTGGGCTCACTTCATAATTTTTCACATATAATTGTTAAAAGCCGTCTGTTGAATAAAAATATTGAAACCTAAAAAATTGAAATTTTTATATGTTTTATTTTAAAACAACTTCTAGGTGTGTGTATATGGAAGAACCCTTTACCTACCTACTTTAAGAGGGCAGCTACTACAGCACTTTCAAATTTTCCATTTTTTTGCCTTAAAAATTCATTTATAATCTAAAGAATATCTTTTCAATGTTTTAAGCTTAATAAAAAGTTTAAAAAGTCCTTATGAAGTCTGTGAAGTGATGAGCGTCGAACGAAAGACGAGCAAGAACGAAAATTAAATCGCGTTTTTCTCAAAATACGTTTTTTCTGCGCTGTCGAATATAACTTAAAAAGTAATGAAGATATCAACTTCAAATTTTCAGGAATATTTTTTACCATTTTGGCCTTTGCATGTACTTTGCATTTTATATGAATTATAGTTAAAAATATTTTTTTAATCAATTTGTTTATAAAAAAAGTGTATTTTTTTTCTTTTTCAGTTCAAATTTTCAATTTTGGGAACATTCCTCGGCTTTACATTCCTTGGCGCAAGCTAAAGGAGCCACGGTTGAGTAGCTGTAGCGCCGCCATTTTGTTTTTTATTTAATTTCAAAACAATTTTTGTATATTCATTTAAGGTGTTAGGGGTAGTCAGAGGCCCGAAAAAATGATGATTTTCAATAATTTTTTTTTGCTAGTCAATTGCTTTTTTTACAAAAATAAAAACATAGGATTAATGCATCATATTACGACTTGACTTTAGGAAAATTAAAAAAAAAAAATTGTTAATAATTGTAAAAGTTAACGTTGTTTGTGTGGAGCCCGTTTCTCCAGAACTCCCTTGCGGTGATCATCACAAGTCCTTGGAGATTCATCTAAAACCAATCGGAGAAGAGAAATTAGTTTTATTAATAGATAATCTTGAGCCTGATCTAAGCTTTTTTTTTTCAAAATTAACAATATGGCGGCCTCAGGAAATATTTTTCAGATTTTCGAGAAAAAACCGACAATTAATTGTTAAAAAAAAAATCGAAATTTTTGAAAAAAAAAAAAAAATCCTTCGATCAGGCACAAGATAAGATAAGAGTTTATTAAGTAGAAAAACGTTACAATATTTATGTTATCGCACAATTTACAGAATATGATATAAATCTTAATTCTACATCATTATATTTATATATTTATCACAGGTTTGGTTTTTAAACGATTTTTTCTTTTTTTCGAAGGAAAAAACTACTATGAAAAACCTCCGCTTTACATCTTAGGTACAAGCTAGGGTTAATCTATACGCATTTAAGTACCACGGCCTAATTGAACATTAAGAAAGTTCAGTTATTAGCAGATTGTCCGAAAAACTGGAACGAATTTTGAATCTTTTAGTCAAATTTTGTATTGTATTTGATCTGACAAAATCTTAGTTTTTGATTCATCATGAAGCTTTCTGATGGAGAAATGCCATGGGAGTCGTAGTATCATTTTGAGTACCTTATTTTGGCAGATTTGCAGTTTCTTAACATGTGACTTTGCGATATTACTCCAGGCTGGACAGGCATATAATATTATTGGCTGAAATATAGACTTATAAATTATTAGTTTATTTTCATCACTTAAGCCTGAGCGTCTATTTATTAGGGGATATAACATTTTAATCGCCAAATTTACTTTCTCCTGTATGTACTTTACATGATCGCAAAAAGATACTTTTGAAGTGAAAACTTCTTTAGAATCGTTGGGAGTGATTTGAGAAAAAGTGAAACGGAAATAGCGACCCTCTTGGCTACGAAGCGTTATATTATATGTTGATATAAACGTAGCGACGAACTAAATAACTTTTAGGCCAGCGCCGACAGCATGGCGCGGTAGCCGAGCGACTAGCAATGTGAGCTTCCGATCCAAAATCCTTGGTTCGAATCACAAGAAAAAAAATTTTTTTATACAGTTATTTTTTTTTTTTATGATATGTTTATGAGGAGCTTTTTTTCATGGCAGAAATACACTCGGTGTTTTGCCATTGCCTGCTGAGGGGTGAGCGCTATTAGAAAAATGTTTTTCTTAATTTTGGTGTTTTCACCGAGATTCGAACTGACGTTCTCTCTGTGAATTCTGAATAGTAGTCACGCACCAACCCATTCGGCTACGGCGTTTGTTTAATTTTACTGATGCAAAAATGAGGGAAAATATTTGAATAAAGTTTGCTTACTGTTTACACATTTTCCAAAGGTGACGGAGAACCAAAATCAATAAATAGCATCACGGAATTCATTCACGAAAATTTAATAAAGTATACACCAGAAGTATCGCGGATACGATAAAGTTCCAATGATTTTAAGAGGTGATTTCAACGTAAATTTTGCATTGGACACAGCGGTTCCTTCAATTGACTTTCTCAATACAACATTCAATTTAAAAATGTGTAACAATCGCACTGAATCGACAACACGATCAAAAACAACAATTGACGCGGTATTTCAAAGATATGTTGACAACATCGAAACCAAAGCATTTGTATCATATTTTAGCTATCATAAGCCACTCGTATCATTTGTTGAAATTGAAAACATAGAGGATGAATAATAATAAAATGAAGAAAATAAAATATGAACTTTATATCAATATTATAATGAACCTATAATTATCCCGCCCCTAATGCTGTTTTCGTCTCATTCTCTCTCAGTTTGTTTTACGGAAGGTTTCACTTCTATCGCGTCTAACCGTTAGACTGGTATTTTTTTTTATCAAAAATCACCCCCAGATATCGTACGGTATTGGCCCACGGGATATCATAACTACCTAATTTCAAACCTGTACTTGGTATAAAGCAATGACTTTTTTTCTAGTGAAAAAGATAGCTTGCGTCTTACCAATGTTTTGCCATGTTTTGTAGTGCATCTTAAAGTTTGGTTACGATTTGGTTACCAAACGCATGCGAATAAAATATGCCAATGTCGTCTGCATACATAGCATATGAACAATTGGCTAATTTGGGAAAATCAGAGCAATAAATAATGTACAGTAAAGGACCAAGTACCGATCCCTGGGGAACTCCAACGGGTAATTCGATCATGCCAGAGTATTCGTCATTCAGAGATACGCAAAAGTAACGATTTTTTAAAAAGTAATTTATGATTTTTACTAGTGGTAACGGAAATTTTAAATTTATTACAATAATTTGTAAATAAGACCATCATGCCATATCGAATCAAAAGCTTTCTCAACGTCAAGAAGCATTAAACCGGTTGATTTCTTGTGATCGAAGTTAGATTCGACGTGATTATAGATTCGTTTAATCTGATGAGTCGTACTATGATGTTGTCTAAATCCAAATTGCTCGTTTGGTATAATCTTATGGGTGTCTAGGAACAGGGATATTTTATTTTTGATAATTTTTTCAAAAACCTTGCTTAAGCTGCTTAGAAGACTAATAGGGCGGTAGCTAGCAGCTGCGTTTGCTGGCTTGCCCGGCTTGCGAATTGGAATTAGTTTAGCTGTTTTCCACGCATTAGGGATCGATCAGGCACAACTTTTTATGCTTTTCAAAAGCAGTAATTCTTTTTTTTTTAACCTACCAAGCGGTTTTTAAGTTACAGTGATCACCAGTTCAAAAAACACAGTTTTGAGAAAAACGCCTTTAAAGTTTTGCTATCCACTCCGGAGGAGCGTCCGAGCGCCCTTTTGTTACAATAATTGTTGAATAACTCGAAAAGTATTTGTCGGATTCACTTCAAATTTTCACACAATATTTTTAAGTTAAAATACTTTAAGAAAATGCAAAACCAAAAAATCCAATTTTTTGAAAATTCTGACTACCCCTCTTAAATGAAGTTTTACCTAAGTTTGCAAACTCATTAATATGTTAAACAAAATTTATCATCATCAAAAAAAGAAGCTGTATAAAAAATATTAAAAAAGGGTGGAAAATGGTATTATCTCAACATCTTCCCGATTATGAGGCACGCCTGCAGTTTATTACATGACGGGGCACAGTGCGGCCGATTCCCGAAAAGCTGGCCAAAAGTCGAAAAAAAAGTTTCTAGATAGAGTTTTTTTGTCTTTCGGTTGGCTACAGTAATGCCTTGAGTAGTGAAAACCGTTCATAGCAACGTCCTGTACCCTAAGTATCCTCTGTATTTTCAGTCGCAACGTGGCCTTCGTTTGAGCATCGTATTACTGTCGATGAATAGTGAAAGTTGTACACATTTGAAAGATTTTGTAATGGAGTAAATTGAACAAAACCAAATGGAATCATCTTCGGAAGGTTAGCAAAATACGAGAAATCTTTAGTACATATCAATACCTCGACACAAAATTTTTAGCTGCAGCAATACGTAGATACATTTCTTGCAATTTTTTTTATAAAATTTGAGTTTTCAAACTGTATAGTAATACAACGCCGTCATATGCTGCTTTGAAACCTATTAAAGGTTACTCAAAAAAGTAATGGTTACTGAATAAAACAAGATTCAGCTGCTACCACTTGCTACTTTGCGACCCCGAAAACATATAAATTTACATGCATCTTGATTATGTTCTGAATATACGCTATTTCACGTGAGGGGGTGGCCAACAGGGGTGGAAGGGGGTGGATTTTCAAAATTTTAAAATCAAATTCGTAATCAGCGACCCCGACAACCCCCGAGTAAGAAATTTTGAATCCATTACTTAATTTTTTGAGTTTTGGCCAGCTTTTCGGGAATCGGCCGCACTGTCCGGGGGTTCTGGATTGAAATTTCATTCACAACTAAAATTTGATAAATGCGATTAACCTCTTTTTATATACGTTAAAAGAGTTTGTAAAGAAAAATTGCTTTTTTGTTAAGTGTTTAAGGATCGTGTGCAGGGATTACATGTAAAAAAAAGAAATAAAATATTTTTTCTGTTCTGTTTTATACAATGAATATGTTAGAGTAATATACATTAAAAATATTTTGCAATGAAAAGTAACCTCGCCAAATCTTTCTGATGCTCGCATACCTTCAAGAAGTGGTTTAGGTCATTATATTTCAAATTGAATCTTCTTAAAAACATTTTAACATGCTTTCATTCCAAGTCTAATGACTTCATGCACTTTTCCCAATGCTGATCAATGCGCCGATAACATTGCGACTCTTCGAGGTACGAAAAAAAAATCTTTCAATACCAACTCAATGTCTACATTCACGTTGTGATGGATATTCATACAAGGTGGCGCAAAAGTAACCTTGCGGTGTTTTTTGGCTGTAATTAAAAAAAAAAAACCAATTTTGATTCTTCTGGGGGATTATTTTTATTTGGTCTTTTAATTTTTTTTACATCAAGTCGAGAATATGATGTCATGTAAATGGCCGCCGCCAGAGTTTATTGCCATTTGAGCCCTTTTTATGGCATTTTCCATCACTTTGGCCAAAACTTCCGGCGATAGGTCCTCACATTCTTGACGGATATTGTCTTTAAGAGCTGCAAGAGTCTGGGGCTTGTTGACATAAACCCGCGACTTCAAAAAGCCCCACAAAAAGAAGTCTGGAGCGGTTAAATCAGGCGATCTCGCTGGCCAGTGCAAATCGCCAAAACCGGAGATTAGGCGCCCGGGAAATGCATCCTTCAGCATATCGGTTGTGGCACGTGCAGTGTGTGCCGTTGCACCGTCCTGTTGGATTCACATGTTTTCCAATCCCAATTCATCAAGTAGCGGCAAAAAGAACTCGTTGATCATTGCTCTGTAACGCTCACCATTCACAGTAACCGTTTGGCCCGCGACGTCTTCGAAGAAAAAAGGTCCGATGACTCCTCCAGCGAAAACAGCACACCATACAGTGACTTTGAGTGGGTGTAATGGCTCTTCGTGGGTTACACGCGAATTTTCAGTGCCCCAGAAGCGTAAATTTTGCTTATTTACGTACCCGCTAAGATGGAAATGGGCCTCATCACTCATGATTATTTTTGATGAAAAATCATCTTCCTCTTGGTGGTGATTAAGGATGGCTTGAGCGTACGTATGATGCACCGCCTGGACTTTGTACGGAAACATCTTCAAATCTTGTACCAAAATTCGCTGTAAAGACCGTCGACTGATACTCATTTGCGTGGCATGTCGTCTGGTCGATGTCGACGGCGCTTCCATGACATCCTCGGCTACAGCAGCAATATTCTCTGCAGAACGGCTACTCCGGGGTCTGCCACGCCAGGCAGCATCTCCTGTTGTGCCAGTATCTTCGAGGCGAGCGGCTAAACGTCGCAGGGTTTACCAGTAGGCGTTGGATGGCGAGGAAATCTGCGACGAAATTCACGTTGTACCAAAGTCACCGACCGATTATTGGTCAAATAAATAGTCAGCAATATTCCGCGTGTTTACTACACAAATGCCAAAACAGAACTGACATTAGGGGCCAATCGCAAAATTTATAGCATTTTCTGATAGGAGGATTACTTTAGCGCCACCTGTTAGAAGCAAGTCCATTCAAACGGCCGCCGTAGCCGAATATATATTTGCCGTTCGGAGTCGGCTTGAAACTGTAGGTCCCTCCATTTGTGGAACAACATCAAGACGCACACCACAAATAGGAGGAGGAGCTCGGCCAAACATCCAAAAAGGGTGTACGCGCCAATTATATGTATATATGATAAGTCCATTCAAACGATATTCTTTCATTGTAGACCCCAAGTAAGATTTCAAGCTTCGCAGCGTGGGAAAGACCTTTCGTTTGCTGCCGTGATAACGGGCAAAACCGCCATTCTCCGAAGAATTTCGTGGACATTTGGAAAGGCGTTTTGCTGCTTACAAATGTCCAGGGCTTCAAGCGAATTGGATGGCTGTCTGTACCTGCGATTCGTTCTATCCGAATTTAAACTTCACTTATCCATGTTTCCGGGAACGTATCTCGCAAAATTGGAGCATACGATTGGAACAGATCTTTACAAGACGCTTCATCGAAAGTTGGCATTCTTTTGGGGAAAAGACAAGACATCATCAGCCGACTGACGTTGACGAAAGATACTGTGGTGTTGAGGCTAGAAAGGTTGCGTTCGACTAAGCTGATTCGGGATGTAGACGTTGCGCATAAAATACGTGGCGCACAACGGACTTCAAGCATCATAATTCCCGTTCGAGACCGTCACTCATTGAAAGAAATACGCAGGCTCAATATAACTTTCAATCAGTGAGTAGCTCGAACGTAAATTATTATGCGCGAAGTCTGTTATGGGCGAGGTAGTTTATGCGTTAAGTCCACGCTCCAGCTGATTCTAATTCGATCCCCAGCGATCGCATGTAAGTATATACACTGCTTGTATCTGTAAAACAGCTCATGACATCAACGTCAAAAATGTTATAATGACAGTTCAATATATTGTTTATAAGCCATCAAAAGCATTTGAGTCTCAGTTTTGTTAAACTTTTTTTTTCTGTGATGGAATTCAAGCGTAATTGCGTTATATTTGGCTGGAAAATCACAACCAGCCATTGTTCGTGAGCTCAGTCACCTCAAAGTGAATAAAATGTTTGTGTATCGCACTATAAAACGTTACAATGATACTGGTAGCATTGCAAAACGCTATGGAGGTGGACCAAAAACCGCAACAACGCCAGAAATGGTTCGGAAAGTGAAGGCTCGACTTGAACGAAATCCACTTCGAAGTGGAAGAAAAATGGCCAAAGAACTGAAAATATCGCAAAACAGCATTCGACGCATATTTAAAAATGAGCTTAAAGTCAAGGCTTACACAAGTTCCAAAAAGCACACGATCTTTCACTCCAGCAAAAAAAAGGTCGGTGCGAAAGAGCAAAGGAGTTGTTGCGCTTGCACGAACCTGGCGAATTTCCCAACATTGTGTTTTGTGATGAAAAAAATTTCCCAAATGAGCAATTCATAAACACTCAAAACGATCGTGTTTACTTGACCGAACGCTCATACGAGAATTTGAGCCTACGTATGGCCGGCCACTCGAAGCAATTTCCCATCGCAAGTAATGGTTTGGGCCGCAGTGACCGCTGATGGACGCTCTCCAATCGTTTTTATCGAGCCTGGTGTCAAAGTGAACGCGACTGATTATCGGGAAAATGTTTTAGAACCTGCTTTAGAGCCGTGGACACGCAAACATTTCGGTCGTAGACCATGGACGTTCCAACAGGACTCGGCACCGTCTGATAGAGCTCGTGTGAACCAAGAATGGTTAAAAAACCATTTTCCGCACTTCATTTCGTCCACACAATGGCTTTCGAATTCGCCAGACGCAAATCCGAGGGACTATTCCATCTGGTCCATTTTGGAGAGCAAGGAGAGGACTAAAAAATATGTCAGTATGGATGCGCTGCAAAAAGCGATTATACGAGAAGGGGCCAAAATACGTCAAGATCACATTCGTGCAGCATGCAACTCATTTTTTGACCATTTGAAGGCTATAGTAAAGACAAAAGGTGGTCATATCGAGCTAAAGTGAATATATTGGGTTGGGGAAAAAGAAATGTCGTATTTGTGATCGAAATTTGACGCTTTATTTAACGTACTTAGAATTATCCGATTCAAGTCAAATATGCCCCGTTTTGTTCGCAAACTTGTTGCCATTTGGAAGGCAACTTAATTATCCCCCCTTTATAAAACCTCTCCTCCTTATTTGCAAAAAACTCAGACAACCAGTGCCTCGTAAGCCTCTTTTGAGGCCAACTTGGTATCACCAAGGGCGTTTTGCATGGACCGGAAGAGATGATAGTCACTTGGTGCCAGGTCCGGACTATATGGTGGGTGCGATAGGACATCGCATCCGAGCTCCCGTAGCTTCTGGCGGGTCATCAAAGATGTGTGAGGACGAGCGTTGTCCTGGTGGCACACAACACCATTCCTATTGACCAATTCTGGCCGCTTCTGGTCAATCGCCTGCTTCAAACGGTCAAGTTGCTCACAGTAGAGGACCGAATTAAGGGTCTAGCCTAGCCATAGTTGAGCAGCTCATAGTGGATAATTTCCTTCCAATCCCACCAAACACACAGCAAAACCTTCCTGGCGGTCAATTCGGGCTTGGCGATGGTTTGTGTCGGCTCGCTGCTTCTCAACCACGATCTTTTTCGCTTGGCGTTGTCGTACGTGATCCACTTTTCATCGCCAGTCACCATCCGCTTCAAAAATGGGTCAAGTTCGTTCCGTTTTAGCAGAGAATCGCAAGCGTTGATTGGGTCCAAGAGATTTTTTTTGCGTCAACACGTGTGGCAACCAAACATCCAACTTTTTTTGGAATCCAATCTTCTGCAAATGGTTCCAAACGGTTTTGTTGTCTACACCTAGCTCCTGACTAATCGAGCGAATGCTCACATGCCGGTCTCTTTGGAAAATTTCAAGGATTTTATCAGTCTCTACGACGATTGGCCTACCAGCTCGGAGTGCATCTTCGACATCTACTACACCAGAACGAAATCGATCGAACCTAGGCTGTGCTGTGCGAATCGTTACAGTATCACGCCCATAAACTTCACAAATTTTTGCCGCCGCCTTCATTGCATTTTTACCTCTTAGGTAGTGAAAACGTAAAATATGACGAATTTCTTGCTTGGTGGACTCCATCTTTGATGCGCTATAACTGAAGACTGAAACGTACGGTCACAACGCTGTCAAAGAGACACTTGTAGTACAGATTGTCGTCCTCAAATCGCCGTTTAGTGTGACCCGATGCAATAAGTACAACGCAAGATATGTTTAAATGTCGCGCTCAATTGACAAAATACGACGTTACTTTTCCCAAACCAATATGTTAAAATTGTAATCATTTTTGAACAATTTTGTCTTTGAAATCAATAAAAACTAAACTGAAATCAAATGAAACTAAAACTGTCGACCCATAAAACCCCCCCGTGCGCACAGCCCTGGCTCCCTTCGATAAGTATCATACTTTTAAATCGAAATCAAAAGTCATTGTGTAAGTACGCGCATATACCTGAAGTTCTTTCTATCTGCATACTGTTATTATGTTGTTGTACTATTACGAGTAAACTTATTCATGTACATTCAACGCTATAAATATTATCTTCACTATAAGCATTATCTTATCACCCGCCAACTCACTAATAATATATTTATTTAAATTCATGCCTTGGCTGGCAATATTTCAGTTCATCCATCACCGTGAAGTAGAATAGTTCGCAATGAGTTTGGCCGGAAAAGTTGTTATTGTGACGGGAGCAAGTTCAGGTATCGGTGCTACCGCAGCAGAGGCATTCGCCAAACACGGAGCCAAAGTGGTGTTGGTCGGACGAAATGAAACTAATTTGAAGGCCACTGAGGCAGCCTGTAAAGCAGCCAACAACAAAGTCGAACTATTGTCTATCATTGCTGATGTAACGGTAGATGCGGAGCGCATTATAAAAACAACTATAGACAAATTTGGACAACTGGATGTGTTGGTCAATAATGCCGGTATTGTTGAAGTTGGGAATATATTGGACATTGACGTAGAGCAATTCGATAGAGTTTTGAATACCAACTTGCGTTCAGTTTTTCTCTTAACCAAATTTGCCGCACCTCATCTCGTTAAGACCCAAGGCAACATTGTAAATGTTTCCAGTATCGGAGGCTTGCGTTCGTTTCCGGATATATCCAGCTATTGCACCTCCAAGGCAGCTGTTGATCAATTTACCAGATGTATTGCTTTGGATTTGGCATCGAAAAACGTGCGCGTGAATGCTGTGAATCCTGGTGTGATAGTGACCGAAGCTCATAGACGAATGGGCATGCCGGAAGAGGCATATGTGAAATATTTGGAGCATAGCAAAAGTGTCCACGCATTAGGCCGCGTAGGTGTTACGAAGGAGGTGGTCGATGCTATTATATTTTTAGCTAGTGATACCGCGAGCTTTATAACGGGAGCAACCTTGCCCGTCGATGGAGGCCGGCATGCTATGTGTCCGCGTTAATGGTGGATTGATACAAAAAAGTAACAGATTTTTGGGCATACACCACACGAAACAATTATAACACCAATTAAGTTTTTTATATTTTTATTATCAGTTTAGTTTTATGTTTTTTTATTATATATTCAAATCTTTCATGATAAATGTTTTGAAAATATACAGAAATAAGCACCCACCGAAACTTAACTTAATTATTAAGAAAAGTAAAATCTATAGAACGTAAAAATTATAAGACCCATTATATTTAAAATAAAAAATAGAATTCTTGGTTTAAGTTTATAATTTGGAGCTTAGTAAATTGTGTTGGATTCTACTTTGATTAGATACTTCTTGAAGTCATGGAGGGATCGATTTGATTAATTTTGGAGCATTTAACGTTAATCGCACTTCTAAGGCTTTTAGCTTTTTTTGGCTTTTTTTTAGTTTTTGTTTTTTTGCGGCCTCGGTAGTTTAGCATAAGAGCACTAACTTGCTATCCCAGAGGTTGTGGGTTCGAAGCCCACGTAAAGCACGGTCCCAAATATACCTACTTTCCCTGTTTCTAAACAAACAAGCAAAAAAAAAATCCTCCAATTCCATTCCCCCAAAAACTTATTCTTTCCATCCTTACTCCCGCATAATAGGCAGCGCATTATTTGCTAAAACAAGCAAAAACAAACAGTTTCACATTGCATCAGTGGCGTCAACAAGACGGAGGTAGTGGCCGCAGTAATAGCGCAGACACACGAAGGCCTCAACCGTCTGTGCGTTCCTTCTGCCAGAAAAATTTGAGACACAGATGGCGCTCCAAGCAGTAAGAAGACGTTTTTCCTAAGCAACGACAGGTGGGACTGGTAGAGGCAGGCTAATCACCTACCCTGTCAGAAATCAAAAACAAAAAAAAAATGGGTGTAGCGTAGTAGAAGTGAAACTTTCAAGGCAGGCAAAGAAAGAGGGAGAGGCCCGAGAGAGAATGAGAGAAAACGAATATATATCTAAATAAATCCACAACATTTGCAGAGAATACAAATAGACAAAATTTACAAAAAACGGAGAAGGTTAAACCGGTGTTGGTAAACGCCGAACACAAACAGTGGCAATAACGCGCACTACTCCGAGCGTTTATCCCCGCACATCCAGGACCGCAGCAACGGCAAAAATAACCGCAAGACAATAAGAATAAATTCAACGCCGGAACGGATAGCACTTTGTAGTACCCTCAAGCACTAGCAAGGAAACGGAAATAAGCGCCAAAAAGTAGGCACCAAAAAATGCCAAAAAAATTGGGACCAAAACACGCCCCAAACAGTAGGCACCAAGGAAATATAACGCCAAAAAGTAGGCACCAAAAATATATTTCCTACAAGTTTGCACCAACAAACAAGCGCCAAAAAGTAGGCAGTGTTATTTCTCACTAGAAATTAGCAATCACAAGGAAAAATTCAGGAAAAATAGCCTAAAGTGTATCTAAGATTTAAATTTATAAGGTATGGCTCTCTCTCTCCTTTTCCTCTACGTTATATCTTTTTTCTCTCTCGCAGAACGAAAATTCCCAAAACGTCGCATGGCCTTGAAATTTTATTCTCCATTTTCGCTCGTCCATCGACGCCTAAGAAGTTTCACTTAAAAAAAAAAAGAAAAACAAAAGAGATCAAAAAATCCAACGCAAGACTAAGTCTTGTCGAGGCCCTATGTTCCCGAGAGGAGTGAACAAGGGGGTAAAAAGGGTTTTAGCGCTATAGAAATGTCTTTCTTTTTGAAAAACGGATTTAGAAAGTATTGCCTATATATTTTCAATTGGGTCAGGTCAGGGCTGCATTCTAAAATTCGTATTTTTTCGCTGCCAAAAACTCTTCTGTTGCTTTGGCGGAATGAACGGCTGCGTTGTCATGCTGGAAAATCCACTCCTCAGCGACATTTTCATCAAAAACAAAAAAAAAGTATGAAGTACGCTTGCTCGAGCGCTTCTCTAGCGAATTTGTACACGCAATTAACCTGCCGAATAGTGGACTGATGTTTGAGGAATCCAAACTGGTGTGTTGGAATGAGTTTTTTTTGCTCAATTATCGGATTAAGTCTTTTCAGAAGCAACCTTTTAAAAAGTTTCGAAACAAAAGGCAGCAGAATGGAAAATTTCTCGGTTTTGATCATCGTATTAAATATGTAAGTGATGTATGTATATATAGCCACATATGGGTAACTCTTTTGGAATCTTACTCGTCATCATGATTCAAATATAGAAGGTTAGGTAAGTAAGCAGCTTTCTCGCTCCCTCTGGACAAATCGGCTCCCTTATGTGAAAACATGTTGTTTCTTTACAAATATACGTACATGTTTTATGAAAAAACTTTTAAATTGTAGTAAAAATTAAACTTTTGATGCAAATTATATGGTCGGCAACACCGTTTCCATTTTGACGCTTTGCATTGTTATTATTCGTTGAAAATCATTTATCTGTTTGTAAACGTTCAAGTATAATAATAAAAGCTAATTATTTTGTAAATTAATGTCGTTTTTCACTATTTAGGTCTATTATGTCTTACATATGGTGGTAGTCGATTATTTGGAGTCGGTTTTCTGCTGGAGAAAACCAACGACTTGTGAATTTTCATACACGTAAGCCCAGATCAGACATTTGTAAAAATTCTTATTAAACTTTTTCAGTCATAGGTTTGTAGAACAGCGTTTTTACAAATATAGGGATTTTTAATAGGTGCGCTTCAACTTTTTTCCGATAGGGAGGGCGAAGGACGCAATATTTTTTATTTTTCGCTTGTCATTTGTAAACTTCATTAGTATACATTTCATCATAGAATGCTACACACTTGAGCAACGATTGCAAATCGTGCAAATTTTTTATGAAAATAATCGTTCTGTTGCTGCTATTTTAAGAGCATTGCGGCCATTTTACGGTCCATTTAACAAGCCGTCCCGTTTTGGGGTTATGTGAAGTCATTGGTCTACAGTAACAAGCCGGCGACGATTTGTGAGCTCAGAGCCAATATTCGACGCGAAATTGCTGGAATTTCAGCCGATTCATGCAAAAGAGTGGTCGAAAATTGGGTTCAACGATTGGACTTCGTAAAACGTGCACGCGGTGGTCATGCAAAAGAAATCGAATTTCATACTTAAATGTATATGCTCAAACTCGATAATAAAAAAAATTAGTTAAACAAGTCAAACCGTTTGTGTTTTATTCAAAAAAGTTCAAAAGTTGAAGCGCTCTTACTGAAAAACCCTATATAATAGTGACCACCTTACATATAATACATAAACCACAGTTAGTAAGTCCTGTTAAAATATTTGCTATTAAATTGTTTTTAAAAGTTTTTATTTATATGACTTTACAGACGAGCAAGTGCAACGGAAGGTGTGTGTTGAAGAGCTAGGCGGCACAACTATTGTGGTTTTTAGAAACGAAAGCACGTATGTTATGCCCGTATTTCTACCATTACCACATGTGGTTCTACGGACAATTTCATAGACGACATTGAGCGTGCTGTGTATGATGGTGCAACTACCTAGTTGTGACGGTCTAGTGCTGCTACCACTGAAATCAAATTTGACTTCCGAACTGGCTGTTCACGTCGATATCTTACCCGGTCTAGAACAATATGCTGTGCGTAAATGCATGCGCAACACCTACACGAGCAAGTCGTCGCGCTTTACGTCTACAATTACACCTATAGTATGTAAGTTGTAGTGATATATTTGTGAGTTGACAATTTTTAAGATTTTTTATTTACAGGGTTTTGATTTCTGCCCGAACAAGTGCAGCGTTCCAACACCTATACGAGCAAGTGCGCCCACTTTCTTCATATTTCCGCTCCGGTTCATTACTGCGACGCGTTGTATTGATATATGTAAATTTACAAACAATCACAATTACTAATCTACTATCAATATATGAAATTTTTCGATGTTTTAGTTTTAGACCATACGAATGCATTTTCCTAACTCTTACTAATATTAAGGATGCCAATTATATTATATTAATGTAGACAAATTTTAGACTATAAACTAATAAATTTGTAATAATTGTTGCCAACAATTTTTTTCTTATGTTTGAAAATGATCGACTGAACTTCTGCTTTCGCAATGTCTTTACGGTAACATATGTACATGTATTGTTATGCACGAAATACGAAATTAAACTTTCTGTTCAATCCCATTCCTGTCGTTTAAGTTTATTTTGACCTTTGGTGTATTAAAGGACTTGTAGTATTATAGAATTTTATATTCTTGTAGTAAACTTAACACATTATATTCCTTTATTATCCCTATATTTTGTTCTTTCCCACAAAATATACACAAATCTATTGTGAGATTAGATTCTTAAAATGTTCCTCGGAAATATTGCTGGTTATTTTTAACGTATGATATCATGGCAGCCAAATCTGTGGTTTAACAAGTTACTCTTTCAATACATAATATACATACATATAAAGGATGCTAAAAGTCAGTATTTATTTCAGGAATACAGAAGCAAAGGTTACTAAACATGGCTTTGTATGCATAAGAGTGAACTAATTTTCCAAAATATTTTTGTTTACTGGCAGCAGTTCCTGTAATGAAAGTACTCCTTTAGAGACTCCATTTTTTTACTTTTGTCTCGTTTCACATCTAACTAATTTTTTTTTACAAATCGTTCAAAGAGGGCCGTACATCGGTTGAAAACTTGCCTCATGAACGTCGTCCAGCAACATCAGTAAACGACGAAAACATCGGAAAAGTAAAGGAAATTGTACTCGAAGTTCCTTCCGCAAGGCCGATCGGTTAACGCTGAATATTATTTAGACGTTTCAAAGCGTTTGCGCGAGAACATTCGTTTTAAAAGGAAGGAATTGTGGGACAACAAGTCATGGTTCTTGCATCACGATAATGCACCAGCTCACACATCACGTCTTGTTCGCGATTATTTGAACAAAAATAATGTTAATATCGTTCCGCAAGCACCGTATTCACCTGATATGGCTCCATGTGACTTTTTCCTGTTTCCCAAGCTCAAGTTGCCGCTCCGTGGAAAACATTTTGAGACAATTGAAGTCATAAAAGAGAATTCGAAGAACACACTCGAGCTTGACTTGTTTACAGTAGCACAGAAAACAAACTATGTGACATATCACGCTGAAATTTGCCATGTAAGCTTATAACAGTCCTACCAAAAAACAAAAAATTTATTTTTGCCATACGTCATCCGCGGACCGTTTTATTGATAACGTCTCGTTCATATTTGAGCAGAAGGTAAGTAACATCACATCACAATATTTTTTCTGTTGTTTGGTTTTAATGTAGATTAAATAATCAATATACTTAGCTTTTCTCTTATTACAGGACTAATTAGCTACTTTACGTACTTTTTTACTACCTTTAGGCAAGAAGGGGAAAACATTTTTCCCTCTTTCTCCATTCTTCGTAAATGCAGCCCTAAACTAGGGGAGTGTCAAAGCGCCCTTGTCATTACTTACCTAACCTTTTATAATTGAATCATGACTCGTTATGAGGTCGTTTAAAATCTTACTGTTTTGAGTTCTTTG
This sequence comes from Anastrepha obliqua, assembly GCF_027943255.1. Classification (NCBI taxonomy): domain Eukaryota; kingdom Metazoa; phylum Arthropoda; class Insecta; order Diptera; family Tephritidae; genus Anastrepha; species Anastrepha obliqua. The sequence continues at coordinate 21,944,939 of NC_072893.1, read as the reverse complement.
CTTATCGTGTGCTTTACCCCTTTCCAAGTAAATCGTGGAATCGGGAAATCCATTTGAAATGACACAATTTTTTTTTATTTTATGGTCTTGGCAGTTAATTCTGATTAAAATTGTAGTATGACCGATGCGAAAATTTTCTCTGTTGAAGAAGTTTTTAATAACCAAAACGACAAAATCTTTGCTCAAACTTCTAAAAACGCAAAAAAATGTTGTTGCAAGTAATGGCTTGGTGGGGAGTATCTTGCAACGGCGTTACATATCTGCATTTCCGCGAAAAAGGGCTTAAGACCGGGGCAAAAGTGTACCAGGAGGATGTCTTAGAAGGCTTGGTGAAGCAGTTTAGTCTGTACTCTCTGCAATGGAGAGCGTTGGATCTTCCAGCAAGATTCCGCTCCAGCCCAGAAGGCAAAAACCAGCCAGCAGTGGCTAAAAAACAATACTCCTGCGTTCATAGTCGCCGAAGATTGGCCGTCTGAAAGTCCAGAACAGAATCCATTAGACTACAGTTTGTGCTTAGAATTGGGGAAAATGACCTCTCGAAGGCCTCACAGATTTTTTGATGACTATCTTTGGTTCGAGCAGCGACGTTAAATTCCATGGAAGCCGTGCGTGCTGCAATAGCTGAATGGCCTCATCGTTTGAAGATTTGTGTGGAAGCAAAAAACCAAACGTTTGAAAGACATGGACATGATTTTAAAGGTCGGAAGATGGGTGCCGCAAGAACTGACAATGTGACAATGCACGGCCACATCGAACAAGAGCGACCCGGGAATTGGTGGAGACGTACGATTGGGAACCGCTGGTGCATGCGGCTTACTCACCAGACTTGGCGCCTTCCGATTACACAGGCCTGCGAAATTTAACTTTTTTCAGTTTCTAGAATGGCTGTACTTGTTTCTTGTAGTTTTTTATGCGCTGAAAACGAATCTGACCTTCAAAATGCTCCATCACGTCAGGATAGCCATTTTAGCCATTTTTGATAATTTTTTTTGGGATAGAAATTTTTTTTTTTTAATTTTCGACGAAAAGGTTGCATAGTACAACTCTTTAGCTTTAAAACCCATTTTTTTAAATTATTGTACGATTTAAAAAAAAAAAAGTTATGACATTTTGAAATTAACAGTTTCAGTTACGCCAATAGACGTTATACCCAACGTATGGGCCACGTACTTTCCGAGCAGCGCTTCAATTCTCACGAAGAAGCCAAAAAATGGCTCGATGATTGGTTTGCGGCCAATTTGTTTGGCGCGGCATCCACAAATTGCCTGAGAGATGGGAAAAATGTGTCGCCAGCGATGGCTATTATTTTGAAGATTAAATTTGTAACCATTTTTTGTTAATAAACGTTTGAAATTGAAAAAAGTCTCATTTCATAGGTATGTACGTAAGTAATTTCGAACGTGTTAGGGCAAACTAGCATTGTTTCCAGTCTTTCTCGTTCTTCTATTTAAAATTCACTACTGGGTTGCCCATATTCGACGGACCCATGTGTTTTTTTTTTTGCGTCAATTGAATCTTATACGGGAATAAATGCAAATCAATGCGGATAATTCGTTGTAAAGTGGTCCGAGCAATGCCCAACTGCTGAGAACGGCGATTTTGGGATGTCCTTGGCGACATCTCAACACTGGCCCGTACAAGAGCAATATTCTCATCCGATCGCCTTGGTCGGTTTTGATTTGGCCTCTTTGGATTAGAAAGAGCATCACCAGTCGAAAATCTTTCTTACAAACGTTTGATGGGGTTCTTAGAAGGCACACTTTTCACATTATTTAATTTTTTATACGCACGTTGAGTTTTCACAATTGACTTCTTTTGTTGAATGTAAATTTCAACAATTTGGGAGCGCTCGCGTGGCGTGTACTGTTCCATGATAAAAATCTGCTTGGACTGACGCTTCCAAAGCGGTATGTCATTAAGCGATCTGACGTCTCTGTCAAAAGATACATGGTTGCCAGATGGGTCCGTCGAACCCTGTATTTTTCATTTACAATAGATATTAGTTGTCATTTTTCGGCAATGTTGCCATCGATAATTCAACTAATTCGCTTAAATTATGAGAATTAAGTCTAGTTGTCAGTGCGAATTCTTCTTCTTAATTGGCGCGATGACCGCTCACGTGATGTTGGCCGAGTTTAACAAAGCGCGCCAGTAATTTCTTTCTCTTGCCCACCGACGCCAGTTGGACTCACCAAGTGAAGCCAAGTCCTTCTCCAACTGATCTTTCCCTTGCAGAGAAGGTCTTGCTCTTCCTCTGCTATCACCAGCTGGTACCGCATCGAATATTTTCAGAACCGGAACATTTGTATCTGTTCGGACGTCATGGCCCAGCTAGAGTATCCGCTAGATCTTTATTCGCTGCGCTATGACTATGTCGTCGTAAAGCTCATACACCTCATCGTTCCATTGCCTGCGATATTCGCCGTCACCAACGTGGAAAGATATAAAAAACTTCCGCAGAATCTTTGTCTCAAACACTCCAAGGGACGCCTCATCGGTTGTTGGCATCGTCTACGCTTCTGCGCCATACGTTAGGACGGGCATGATGAGAGCCTTGTAGAGTGCTAGTTTCGTTCGTCGATAGAAGACTTTATTAATCCATTACGTACTGTTTTTTTTTTTTTTGTCGCGATAAACTAGCAAGTACAGCACTCAGACCCTTTTAATTTTCTTTAAATCTACCCGACTACCGAAGAAATTTGAGTATTTGATCTGCGACAGTCGATTGGACATGACAAGTAACACCAATTTTGCCCTTCTGCAGCCTCTCTCACTGCGTCCAAAGTAGTATTTGTTGGCAAGAGAGATTCTACGTTGGATTTCCAGGCTGACATTATTATAGGTGTCAATGCTGGTTCCTAGATAAACGAAGTCTCTTACAAAGTCGAAAGCATAACTGCTAACAGTGACGTGGGTGCCGATTCGCGAGTGCGCCGACTGTTTGCTTGATGACAGGAGGTACTTCGTTTTGTCCTCGTTCACCAACAGACCCATTCGCTTTGCTTCTTTCCTGATAATTCCGAATTAAGTCGTTATTTCCGGGTAAAGTCGTTAATCCTATTTTTTGTTAAGCTATTTATATTCCTCTTTTAAATTTTCCACAAAGTTGAAAGACGCTCTTGTAAAATGTGTGACTGAAACTTTATTTTTAACCTGACTCCACAAATATTATCTCTCTTATTTATGTACTTTGTATGCATAATTCGTAATCATGAAAACTGAGTAATGATGAGAAAATAACATTTCAATTTTACAAGTAGATATGTACGTATGTATGTATTTAGCCTGTCTAAATAAATGCCATTTTATTTATTTTCACAAAAAAAGAAACATTTAATTTCTAGTATGTGGAAAAATATATGTATGTATATGTACTTGTATGTGTGTAAATCCAAAACCTAGCAGAATTATAAAAGAAATAGACGGTCGAGCCTTCTATGTAGCCTTCGGCTTCGGTTTGGGTTGTCTCGGCTGTAAGCGTACACGAAAACCTTCCTCGCGCTTCAATATGATGTCGGCTTGCAGTTTGAAATCGGCCTCAGTCAAATCGGAATAGACGCGATAATTTCGTAGAATGGTGGATAAGAGTATCTTTAGTTTGAGCATGGCGTACTTCCGGCCTGCGAAGAAAAAGCAAATCAATTATAGAAACAAAAAATGTATAACAAAACTACCAACTTTCCACTTACCAACACAACTTCGTGGACCCGCTGAGAACGGCACAAAGGCGTAGTAATGTCTGTTGGCCTGACGTTCTGGCAAAAAATTGTCTGGATTAAATACATTCGGATTGGCGTAGACTTTCGGATTGCGATGTAGTTTGACAGTGGCCACTGTCACTGTGGCGCCACGCGGTATAACATATGGACCCGATGCTAGTTTTAAGTCTTCCTGTAGCTCACGCGCTATCAACGGCACCGGTGGATACATGCGCAGCGTCTCCATCAGACAACGTTCCATATATTTCATTTCCAAAGTGTCTTGAAATGTGGCTGGGCGGTCTGAGTCGCCAAATATCTCATCCAATTCGGCAATGACTTTGTCTTGTATTTGCTGATGAATGCCCATCAGCGAGAGAAAGAAAGATGATCCGGCCGCGGTGGTATCGTGTCCCTCAAACATAATCGTATCGACTTGTTCTTTGATCTCGGTATCGGTGAGCAATGCACCGTTTTGTGCACTTTCGAGCAGCAAATCGAGAAAGGCCAAACGCTTCTTCTCGCCCACATCATTCTCCTCGACATCCAGATCATCCTTTAAGCCCTCGGCTTGGCCAAATGATAAGCCTTCCACGGACGTTTCTTTTGTTGAATTTTGTTTGTCGCCCTTCTTCGTTACACTCGCACCAGCTGTTGGTGTACTCGGTGGTGTAATTTTCTTGGCCGCCATTTCCTGTTGAGCCAATGAGCCGCGTGTGCCATTAGCAAAGGCGGCTTTTTTGTATTTGATGACTTTGGTTGTGAGGCCGTGAATGATATTCAGTAGTTTGCCTTGCTCGTGATAATATTTGGAGAGCGTGAAGATGAATTCATTGCGCAGGAAGAGACTTCGCGAACGCAAATGGAGGATATCGCACATTTTCATGACGGCCAAGGCGTATTCATAGCCAGATTTGTCTTGAGTTTTCTTGGAAACACCCATGGCGGTCTCTGTACGGAAAGAGAATAAAAGAAAATTTATTTAGATAAAACAAAATTAATTTAGATAAAAGAAAATTTATTTAAAGGATCATAAAAAAACTAGCGGAGTGGCTAAATATGTGCTTGGGATCACAAAGGTTTTAGTACTATTTGACACATCCCCATGACCCACTCTATGCCAGAAAAATTGTACAGAAAATAGCTACCTTTCAGTTCCATTTGGAAAAGTGCTTATGTGATATTGGAGGCTTAAACTCCAAGTCAATAGAGGCTTGCGCAGTAGTCGAGCGTAGATTGCAGCAGCTCGCTGATGGTCGGTAGAAATTTTCGTCTAAACAGAAAACTCGGCTATCTTAATACCTAACAACCAGTGAATCTTTAAAGTTATTACGAAGCGCAAGTATGGCGACCTATAAGAGAAGGAGACTGTTGAGTACTTTCTCTGTAAATGTCTGGGCTTGGCAGTTAAACGAAGGCTGTCCTTTCCTCGACAGCCTGGGGCAGTGGTCCTTATCGCATAAATCTTCTCCATTACATCAACAGCTCTGGCTGGCTATAGATATTTGCCTGTTGAAGGTCTCATAATGGTATCAAAACGGCGGTTTAGTGTTTCTTGGGGAGTGCCAGAGTGGTCCTTCAAGTATTTCACCTACCTATCTAAGGCTACAATGTACAGAATGCAGAGGTGTAGCCAACATCAGCGAATTTGAAGAAACTAGTTGATTTGCTGACGTAACTAGGAATGTGACAAGGGTCTGTTTGCGAAAAAACTGAGATTGTGTTGGTGATATACGGAAAAAATCGACGTAGCCAGCGCTCATGTTACTTGGTTACCGTCTGAACAACGTCTAATTGGATGAAATCGTGAGAAAAGAGCGAGTAGAATTTTGCTGCCTAATCCCCGATGACGAGACCGCCAAAGTTACTCCTCCAATTTTTCTTCGGATGACCAATCCTTTTAATCTGTCATCCTTGAGTTAAAGCGCTCTTTAGGGCATTTCAGAGCAAGGACTGACTTTAGGGTAATTTTGGCACCCGACCTGTAGCTTTTTGAAGCAGTGCTGTAATAATTTCATCTGAGATCGGGTATTTACTAGGTTGAAATGAATTGCTTAATCATGCGGAGTCAGTTGGAGGTGTCAACTCTTCTCTACTCTTAAATCTAGGAAAGCGGTGTTCAACACGGTGGAGAGTATATATATGAATCCAAGAATTTTCCCGTCATAAAAATAACTGACGGCAGAAAAACCGTCTCCGCTACAACTCTGTGCAATTTCATGCGGTTGAATGTGTTTTTATTTTCACAGCGGGTTAGGTTAGGTTAGCCAGGTTACTTGTCTGGCACAAGACACTCGGTGACCTTGGATTTGATTTCCATAACCTAAATGAGTTGCTTAAACCACTTCGATTTTTTAAGAAGTTAAATAGTTCCTCCAGTGAGATATTTTCCAAATTTGCCAGGTCTTTAAAGAAATAATCACCCAGATATTTGGCACGGCTTCTTTGAAGTGCAGGGCATTGACAGAGGAGGTGTTGTACGCACTCAATTTCTTCTTCGTCTCCATAATTTATATTGAGTTCATCCCCACAGAAGCCATATTGAGGTACACCCATTCCACTGGCAAGGGTGCCAATAGTGCCGTGACCCGTTATAACACCTACGAGGTTGCTGGTTGTTCATCTGTTGAATCCAAGCAGACATTTGCTCCTTTGAAGATTCAAATTTCACTAGAACGCTTTGGAGACAGTGCAGTTGGTACTCCGAGACCATTTTCTATTGGTTTCCGCGTTTAGGCTCAAGTCAAGCGCAGTGCACAGTCAGTGACAGCGGGTACTCGTCAGCTATTCTGTTTAGCGCATGATGTTGAAAGCTATATTATCAATGAGGTTGCCCGATTCCCAAAATTAAGAGGCAGCTCCATTTAAATCTTCCTAAAATGTGCGCGGGCATATAAAAGTTCGGTTCGGACTCAATTTTAGCATTCCTTACTTGTGTGTTTTTTGTGTTATTATGAGGTGAGCCCGAAGCCCAGCACACGATTTCACTTTGGGTAGTATTCTTTTCCTCTCATCTCCTCTCTACATGCTGGGCCGAGTGCACTGTCTGAAATGCCTACCTTTACCATGCGCTTCGCCCATTGAAAGTGGCCCGTCATCAGTCCAACCAGCCACCTACAGTCACCTCTGTTTAGTGACAGGAGGATCTGCGACAGTCAGTTGGACATAACAGGTAATATCAGTTTTGTCCATCTGCAGCCTCTCTCAGCCTGCCAAGCTCGCTTGTGGGTTGAAGTGACCCGTTTGCTAACCATGGCTTTGATGACTGTAGAAGGGAGTGACAGAACGGTCTCCGGGCCAAACAAGTTAGCCTCAGAGACCATTCTAGTTAAAGGGTCAAATTCGATACCCGCGATACTCACGCGTCCCGGTACCCATGTTAGCATCAGGCTATTATGTCTACCGACATAGTTCGGCCTGGATTTACAGGACTCAACTACCCTTGAAGTGGTTGAAGGGCTTCCTAAGGTCATGAGCGCAGCTTGGCTGTCGCTGCAGGTACATATATTTAGATCTGCCTCTGCACCTGTTTTCCACAGCAAAGTTCATTGCTTCTTGAATAGCAAAGTTCATTCTGCTTGAAACACAGATCTGTGCATTCCAAGAGCAAAGTGCAGTTATATCCCACTGGATTAGACGAAGGTTATTTCTATCCCTAGGAAGGGGATAGAAATATCCAGTAAGCGCGACATTATTAAGGAAGTCAGAGAGAGATGTATGCAGGGCGCACGTATTGCAGGTTGTATTAGGGATGTTGTATGGTGGAACAAACATATGACCACTGAAAGCAAGACGCGTATTTACAAGACTGTAATAAGACCAATCCTGACTTATGGAGCCGAAGCACGAGCTGAACACGCAGCTACTGCGTACAGCTGAAATGCAAATTCTACGATCCATCGTAGGAAAAACATGTAACATTGACTGCTTTAGAAACGAGGTCATTCGTGACGAAACTGGCGTTGATGACGTAGTGAAGTTTATAAGAACAAGAAGACAAGCTTGGAATGATCACGTTTCTAGAGCTAGTGACGACAGAATTATCCGAATAGCGAGGGAATATATACCATATGGAAAGCGCGGACCTGGAAGACCACCAAAGGGATGGCGCGAAAGCTGGATTTCGACATCAGCGGAAGGACAATAACATTTCGTCATTTTGAATTTCAATAATACTTTGTAATTTATAACTATGTAGTTGTGCGAAGAAAAACAGATGAAAACCTTAATAAAAGAATAAGAAGAAGAAGAGGAAGATTAGGCGAAGATACCAGAGCCCGAACCGTGCTCGATCATGGAAACATCCGAGAAAATGCGAAAACAGTGTTTGTCGGGCTCATTTTCAGAGTTTGACTGCAATTGAGCCTTTGGCAGCACTACACAGTATCTATTTTCAAGAACGACTCCTGATGGCATGGAGTCAAGGGGCATGGAGAGAATCATTCGATCGATGCCCATGCCTTCTCTGTTGTCCCATGGTGGACAGGGACCGTACCAATACCCATTGTGTTTCAGACTGCAGACGGTCTTTAAGGCCTCACCTTGGATGAGAACATGAAGTGGTGGTAGACTAACCAGTGTATTTAATGTCGAGCCTAAGGTAGTCGGAAAAGCTCCGGTGCAACAGATGGGCAGAGTGCGTTGTAGTCGCGATAAGGTCCTCCTGACTCCCACGAGAGTGAGTCTACTCATCTAGACCACTAATGCGTAGGTGATAATAGGTATTATCATAGCTGTGTAGGTCCATAAGATCTTGCTAAGAGAAAGACTCCACGTTTTCCCAAAGACGCCCTTGGACTGCAAGAAAGCTGTCAGTGTTTTGGACTGCTTTGTTTCAAAGTGGGACTTTCAAAGGTGCTTACTGGAGGATTACTCCAAGATATTTGATTTCTTTGGATAGCTGGATTGTGACTCCTTTTTGGCTTATGCAGAACGAGGGTTTTCTCCTTTCGGTAAAGAGGACAATACCAGGCTTGGTAGGGTTTGCTGATAGCTAAGTGTCAATAATATGCCGATATACCACCACTGCCTGTTAGTGGCTTTCATCCTATACCCTTCTTTTCATTTCTCTACGTTTTTACTGCAAACTCGATTTTCAACTTCCAATCTGTTGCAGATTTCGGGTCAGCCCTGAACCTCAATTCATAAATGCGCGCGCTCAGTATACAAAAGTGCATGCATAAATCTTAATGTGGTTATCCGTGTGTATGTATGTATGTACATATGTCTGTGCTTGTATGTATTTTGACCTCGCGCGGAATAATTATTTTTTAAATGATTCGCGCCGCAGACATTACATGAGCAACACGAGACATTCATACAAACCCATACCCACATAATTCACCTCAGTAGCCCTCAGAGCTTTGTCAACAAAAGGCCCAACATCAGCTTGTTGCAATCATTTCAAATTTTAATTACAACAAATATGAGATTTACATGGAAAATTTTTCCTACAAGTTGCAATAGCAACTAACTAATAGCCGACGTTTGTACGTGAACATATACAAACACACGCACACATATACAAGTATGCACATCCATAAGCAAGTGGAAGCATATCAGCGGCCGCATGTGCAAAAAACCGGTCATCAAACTGCATCGTCGATTATTCAATTCACGAAAAGCCAGAAGAAAGCCATAGTAAAAGGAAAACAAACAGCCGCAAAGACTGCAACTCCCCAACTTACATCACCGTAGTACAATTACTACACACACACACACACACACACACAGCCACATGGAAGCTAGCAAAGCATGCCATTGTAATAACTATTAAATATAAGGTGCACATCCACACACACACACATACGTATGTATGTATGTATATGTGACAAATGCTCTCGCCACCGTAATATTCCAATCCAAGCCAAAGCAAATAGTTATGGCAAATAATGCGACGTGACGCCAAGCGATGCAATGCCAGGCCGAATCGTCTTAACATTGCAGCGCCACTGCCGCCGGTGGTTCGCCTTTTGGCCAAGTCGTCAAATGGCTTATTGATGCATTCACAACTGGCCGGCTATTCGAGGAAACACAATGAAGAAGAAAATTTGCTAAGTGCAAGTGGAGAAAAAGTTGGATACCAGCGGCAGCAAGCAAGTGTGCGTGTGTGTGTGTGTATGTTTGGTAGGCAGGCCACAGTAGGAAAATAAATGTAGGGAAAACGAAATTACTTAGCTGCGCAATCTGATGCGTGATCGATGTTATAATCAATGGAAATGTGAAAATTTGAAATCGTTTGAGTGCATCAAGTGGCTCAAAAAACGCTTTGATTTTCAATTTTTTTTTTTTTTTTCGCTGGCGGTCTTCAACATTTTTTTCATATAAGGGGTTAGGAGTAGTCAGAGATTAAAAAAAAAATTGGATTTGGTTTTGCATTTTGTTAAAGTATAATATCTTAAAAATATTGTGTGAAAATTTTAAGTGAATCCGTCAAATACTTTTCGAGTTATTCAACAATTAACAAAGCGCGCCTGGGGCGCTCCGGAGCAGATAGCGAAACTTTAAACGCGTTTTTCTCAAAACTATGTTTTTTGAATTGGTGATCACTATAAAATAAAAACCGCTTTCGATTTTTTTTAAACAATTAATTGTCGGTTTGTAGGGCATCGAGAGATTGGAGGAAGTGAATTTAACTAAAGGGAACTATGGAACTATTGTAAATGAAATCTACTTTACACTGCGTGAAATAACTATTGACAAATTTTGATAATTCGTTTGTTTCTAATTTAATTACAGAATTTTTTTTATGAAAAAATAATTTTTTTCCCCACGGAAACCTTACTAATCTAAGTTTCAAACTTTATGCAAATTCAAAGAAAATCAACAAAGTTTCGTCAAAATTTTACTTTTTAATAAAAAAAAAAAAAATGCGGGTATGCAGTTTTATTGCACATTAAATTGGCATAATACGAAGTTTCAAGTTCCAATTTTTGGCAAACGGTGTTGACTGTTTTATTTCATACTAGGTTGTTCAATAAGTTTTGCGGTTCGATAAGAGAGGGCGTCTAATTTTGTTATGTTGGTACACTCTTTATGAAGGGTTTTCCAATAACAGGTGTTATTTTGAATATCCCGCGATTTCGGTAGATGTCACTTCTGAAGCTGCCATTTTTTGATATTTGACAAGTAAATAGAAACTTCACCATTAATGGAACGATACACGCCTAAACAACGCATTGAAATTATTCAAATTCACTATAAAAATGGTGAAAATTTGCAGAGGGTTCGTAAAACTCGAACATTTTTGGGTCATCGTGAAGCAACTTGTCGGACCGCAATACAGAAATTGGTGAACAAATTCGCGCTGTTGGGACAAGTTAGTGATGTGAAGAATAAAACCCGTGCACGTCGCTCAAGAACAGCCAAAAATATTGCTGTTGTAGCCGAAAGTGTTGAAGAAAACCCAGGTTACGTGCCACACAAGCAACGGAACCATTAATCTTTTACGGGAATAACACCTCTTATTGGAAAACCCACTATGAATGGATGTGAAGTATCCTTTCAATTTGTCACTTCATTTTTTGTTTCACAGCATTTACTACAATGGAAAAAATCAATTATCGTGCAGTGATCGAATTTTTCTTTTTGGAAGGTTTAAAAGCAAAGGAAATTTATGAACGAATGTTGAAAGTGTATAAGGACTGCCCTTTCGCCATCAATTAGTACCGTAGAAAGATGGGTTGCTGAATTTAAACCTGGTCGTACAAGCCTTGAAGACGATCCACGTCAAGGATACAGGATTTCCTAATGGAAAATCGTGGAGTGTCTCAATAAAATTTAATAGAAGCTCCAAGCATTTCATTGGGCAGTATAAGCAATATTTTGACTGAAGTATTGGGTTTCAGAAAGCTGTGCGCACAATGGGTGGCGCATTCGCTAACAATGGAATAAAAACTCATTCGAATGCGACTTTCTCAGCAATATTTAGAGCAATTTCGAAAGGATAAAGTGGATTTTGTACGTCGATTCATCATTATGGATGAGGCTTGGCTTAATAACTAAATCCTTAAATCAAAACAAGTAGCAAGGAGTGGTGAAAATCGGGTTCTTCGGCTCCGAAACGAGTGTCCAGAAATCGGCCAAGAAGGCATCAAGAAATTAGCATCAGTTTTTTGCGATGCGAAAGGAATTTTGTTCGTGGATTAGGTGTAACCTTTTAGACCAGCTCAAGGGAAAAATTAGTGAAAAAGACCAACTTTGCAAACGAAAAAAATTCTTTTTCATCAGGACAACGCATTGAGTCACAAAAGCATTTTTACAATGGATAAAATCCATGAATTAAATTTCGAATTGTTGGAGCATCCTCGGTATTCACCAGATTTGGCGCCAAGCGACTTCCATCTGTTTCCAGACCTAAACAAAAAGCATGCATGGAAAGCGGTTTTCATCAAATGATGGAGTCATACCAGCTGTGGAAGCGTATTTTACAGGCCTTCCAGATTCTCACTTCAAGGATGGGCTTCAAAAATTGGAATCTCGTTTAATTAAGTCTATTGATGTTCAGGGAGGCTATACTGTATGAGTAAAAAAGGGTATTTCGAACCATAAAAGGGTGTTTTTTTTTACAGAACCGCAAAAATGACTGAGCTACCTAGTAAGTATACGTGTGAGTATTTTCTCACTACTATGAAATATTGGAAAAGTATAACAAGTGGCTGGCGTTTTGCCGTTGTCTAGTAATCCAAATATTGGATAAAAGTCTATGAGAACGACAAAATCAATTATTAACTTTAAAACCCAATAACTTGACGCCCTTGTATAAGTCAATTTTCTTCAAACCTTTAGGAGCCCTAGTTGTGGTAACTTGCGTCACGTACCAGAATTTATTTAAATCGCCACAAGTTGAATGGCCCGCATTAACCTCACGCAATCAATTGGCATTTCTATTGCAACACTTCCTCGTGTAAGGTACGCGAAAGTCACACCCAAGCGGCTAATTAGAATGCAATAGAAGTATTTGAAGTTAATAGAAATTCTGCGCATACATTTTACCAAGAAAATTCTGCTTCCTTGAACGTTTGTCCTGCACCACCACCAAACAGTCCGTGAGTTGAAGTGTTCCTTCAAAGCGACAAATTCTGAAGGGCAGCGAGAAGAGCGTGCAGTGACAAAATTGATTGACAGCACCCATAAGCCATCACCAGCAATCAGTCAACAGCCATCAGCCACCGGCAATCACAAACACTTTTATATAAATTTATGCAGATTTACCTGGTTGTTTGTAGTAGCTGCTGCTCTGCCTATCAGCTACCACCGGCAGAGTGGCCAAATGAAAGCAAAACAGCACAAAGAAAAGTTAGCTGTAGGAAAGAAATCAAAACTGGTTGGTAGCTAAAGTATTTTGCTTCGCGGTTGGTACGAATGTGTGTCTTATGGGCGGTTGTTGCATGCGCGCTGCCGTTTGCAAAAAATAAGAAAAGCCAATACAAAACCCTGTGTAAGTAGTGAAAACTAATGCATTGTTATGTAAGGGGTTCGCTCACGTTGGAGCACAAATATATAATGTAAATACTTATGCACACGCATATGAAATGATATCATAACGTTTTTTTTTAGTTTTTTTTTGCATTTTCATTGCGTTGAAATTGGCGAACATTGGGAGCGTTAAACTTGTGGGTTGCTGTTCCACTGCGATATTGGAGGTTATCGCGCTGCTAGGAAAGAAATACATCAAAACACATACAAGGTGAAGTCCAAAATAAAAAAGACTGAGCTAAAGTGGAAACAACAGGAGCTTTTTTCCGATAACTTCGAGTTTTTTTATTCAAAATAGTCTCCTCTGGCCTCGAAACACTGTTTTGTGCGATCTACAAGCTTTTCAAAAGTGTTTAAGGTCATTGACCGGAATGCCCTTCAGGATGTCGGTACAAGCCTTTTGGAAGGCGTCTATAGACGCAAAACGTTTTCTTTTCGTCTCAAAATGCAGTTTTCGAATAGTTAGAAATCACAGGGAGCCAGGGAGCCATATCCGGCGAATACGGTGAGTGATTGATGGTTAAAATGCGATTTTTAGTCAATAAAGTAGTCACAAGAGTGGATCGATGAGATGGTGCATTGTCTTGAAATAAGCGCCAACTTCGTCCTCCACGATATTCTGGACGAATTCGACGAATGCGATGCAATAAATGCTTAAAAACGCCAAGATAGAAAATTGCATTGACGGTTTGGGCCGTTGGCTCGAACTCCTTGTGGGCAATCCCCTTGGAATCGTAAAATCAAATCAGCATGGACTTGATTTTTGACTTCTCTAAACGCGATTTTTGGGTGGTGGCACGTCTGGGGCTTTCCATTCGGCACTTTCACGCTTAGTTTCAGGTTCATGTTGGAAGCACCACTTGTCATCACCAGTTACAAAATACTAAAGGAAGTTATCGTCGTTTCTTGCCTCTTTAATGAGGTCTTTTGAATGTTGAATTCTGAGCAATTTTTGGTCCTCAGTTAACTTGTGAGGAATGAAACGTGCACAGAGCTTTCGTAAGCCCAAATGATCAGTTAAAATGTGATAAATCGATGTTTTGGAGATTTTCAACTCTGGTTTGATGAATTTCAACGCTGATTTCGGTTCATTTTTGGTAAATTTACGAACACTTTCGATGGAGGCTGCGATGATTATTGATTTTGGGCGGTCCGTATGTTTATTGTCACTCTGAATTCTGGCACGAGATAGACAATCATCGCCATAAACTGTTTTTATCAATTCAAATGTTTCGGTAAAAGTTTTACCAATTAAAAAAAATTGATATTAGCTCTTTGTTTGAAACTCTTTTTTTTACCGATGACACAAACATAGGGACACTTTAAGCGCAATAACTTCGCTTCCACTGAACCGAATGTCACCAAGCTTTCACTGGAAGTCAGCTATTGATGTAACTTCCAACGCTCTAACTCCTAAAAAAGATGCCGCCTTCGATCAAATTTTCATGACGCCAGTCTAGTTTATTTTGGACTTCACCTCACCATACTTGGTCGTGCTATGAGGTCTGTTGCAGCTCAAAATTTGTTAAACTATTTAAGTAACGAGTTTTTAGATTTCATTGTAATTTTGTCTAAAAACGATAGCTTCTTATGAGAAGCTTTTTCAAGACAGAAATGCACCGCTATTGCCATTGCCTGCTATTTTGGTCGTTTCTTTCTCATGCTAACCGGCGCTACTTGGGCACAATAAGTGATCGTTCAAACACAAAGGGGGCCTTCCTCTTCCGCTACAATCAACAGCTGGTAGGTGCGTTAGATTGCAAGAGTATCACGGGTATTCTACAAGTAGCACCCAGATAGCTGTACTGATGCTATAATGTGGACCCTTACCTGTGAAAAATTTCCCAACTTAAAGAAAGAAAAACCATCTTTAGCCATTCAGTGCTGTTTATGTAGTGGAGGAAGGAAATGGGATCTAGGCTGGACAATTGCCTCAGACTTTCCCCGAAAGGCACACTAAGGAACCTTAAGTGCCTAGTCACCAGACCCGGATCTTTTCAAAGAAAGGCTCTTTCTGTGATGGATCGCTACAGCTTCTGCAATGGGGGATGCTTCTCCAAGCTTCTCCGCATGAGTTCCGATCACCCAGTGATTGGTGACCACCGCTGTGAGCTTGGAAATTGATTGGTGGTGTATGCCTAGCACTTTAAGCGTCCTGCTTTTGACGTACTGAGGAAAAAGTACTTTTGAGATAGCACACGATAAGAGAGAACTTCACCTGTCTTGCGGTTTTTTAAGGAAAGAAGAAATAAAAGAAAGTTTCCCTTTAACAACGGCTAAGGGGACACCGATGTCAGAGACGGGGACAACTGAGATCTGTTTTGTCGACTCTTTTGAGGCAAGGTCATCGGAAATTTCATTGCCGGATATGGAACCCAGACAAGAGAACTTTTTTCTGCACATTCGAGACGTTTGAAGCATAGTAAGATGCTCAGTAAGCGACTCCTGCTGGGTTGCTACTGCAGGAGCCACCTCTGCTGCCACTTGTTATGGGCTGACCCACCTTCGAGACGAGTCAAGAGACATCTTGTCAACTATATTGGCGAGATCCAGAATCATACACAACTCAACTACTGGATCGGACAGTTTACATACATACTTTAAACGACAGTTTTCGAGAGTCTCTCACGACCGTCCTAAACTTTCGACCTCCGCATACCTCGGGGTTCAACCACCATCCATCGCAGACTAAGAACTTCAGCTGCTTCGTGAGAAATATGTTACCTTAACCAAATTATGTTCTGGATATTGTAGCAGGTTAGATTTACTGGAGGTTTGCACTTCGACCTTAAACTTCAGGTTAAACTTCAACCTATCCAGAATCGACTCCGACATATTCAATATATGCCCGGTATGTGAAGCCTCCCCGCACTGTTCTAACCACCTATTCGCATGCCCCCTTAAACCCACTCACCTAATACCCTTCTACCTTGGATACAACCCGTCGGACTTTGGACTCCTGGACCTTGGACCTTTTTGGACCCAAGTATGTTACCTGTGGTTACTTCAAGATGAGAAATATCGTGACGATCGGTGGCCACACCACACTGACAGGACGTGATGAACTAGTACAACAACAACAATAACAACCTATAAGAGGAACATATTTTTCTATCATCTGATTTTGCATGTTCACAGCGAGCATAGAATTAGGAAAGAAGTGAGTGGCAGCCAAGCACAAAATCCACTCAGATACGGTGCAGGATGTGTTTTTAAATAATATTTGGTACTTATAATAAAACCACACAATACCAGAAAAGTAATAGAAAAAATAATATTTAAAAAAAATTATAAGAATAGTAAATTTTTTAATTTCACTTCATTTAAATAAGAAAAAAAGAAACAAGTGTCTTGACCACCCTTTAAAAGTTTGTACTTAAATTTTGCCAAGCAATTCAAGCCAAATATGCCAAACATGCCAAAACCCCTTGAAACCACGTCAACACTCAATATCCGCTGCACGCTGCGCATTCTCCTATCGTCCATTTTGAGCTGGGCGTTGGTGTTGTATTGGCATTTTGACAATTTTCGCATGTGTGAAGGAGAAAATACATACACCAGTCTCTTGCTCATAACCAGCTGATATGCATGTGTGTGTGTGTGTGTTGTCATCAATGGAGCTATTGCAATGTCATTAACATATTTGCTTAATTGCCATTTTTTCGTTTTAAGTTTTGCAATTTTCTCAAAAAGGCAATAATGGGCAATTGTGTAATTCAATGACAGGCGACGTATTGAGGCAGTACTTTAGTTACTGTTTTTCTCTTTAGGTTATTTAGCGATTTGTGATATTGAAATGGTGCGTTTTAGCGCTGATTGGAGTTGTGACCACTCGCCACACCAACTAACTAACCAATCGGCTGTGATGTTCAAATACTTCACACTTTTTTCGTCCTGAAAAACACCACAGTAGCCTGGAAGTCTATAGGTCTCCTCAGCATACCTTTAATATATATCAACGATAAATTTTAGTTCAAAAAGTTGTACCTATTAAAGATATTTAGGTAAAGTTAGGGTAGGTTTGGTCATAGGGATTATCCGCTATGGGACACAATCAGGCTTATAGCCCAATGTGATGCCGCGTGGGGAACTTGACCTCATCTCCTCTAGAATGGCTGCCTTGCGAGGAACCCCCTTAGACAAATACTCAAAATTCGTCGTTGGGGGAACAAGAGGATAAGAACCAGTCAGGTGGGAAATGGAGGAAGGGGCTTTGAAAGAAGAAGAAGGGAAGCGGAAGAGGATGACGACCAACAGTGGTTAGTTACGCTCATACTAACCGCTTTAAGCTACCGATGAATTTCACCAGGTGCGTGATATTTAAATCCGCAATATTCGCACGTGCAGCAAAAAAGTGAGAGCCCATCTCAGCACCTTCTTCTCAGCTGCCCTATCCAAATCTTTGCCCGACGAGAGTAGGGCAGCTGGGAAGAAGTTGCTGAGATGAGTCCACCTACTCCACCAGCCAGCTTCTGCAGAAAGGACTTGAAGCAATCTCAAGTCTCACCGCATGGGCACATAACGAACAAAGTTCAGTAAGGATACCTACCAAATTCGAGAGCTATTACTTTGTTAGCCTTAAAAGTTCCCTCGAGTGCCCTCGATCTACCCTGACAAGAAGGATCACGCGACTTTGCACGTTTATGCACTAGTCCAGCGCTCGCTGAGTTGACGCGAGGCTCCTCTTTCCAGAGGTAGATCACATGTTCTTAAGGGAACTCCAATGCTCTCGTTTTGCGATGAAACCATATCCAGGGTTCTCTGTCTGGCCAGTTCACTAGCCGAGCAGTTTCCCTCTATGCTGCTGTGACCGGAAACCCAAATGAGCCTAATATCGAAGTATTCGGATGCAATCGAGAAAGAAGTCAGGCGTTCTCCGACTAATTTATAATGCACACACGATGAGCCCAAGGGCCTAATTGCCACTTGACTGTCGGAGTAGATGTTTACATACTTTACAGTAATTACAGATGTAAGCAACCAATTCACTCCTTCCTTAATTATGGCTATCGTAGCTTGGAAAACACTACAGTGATCCGGAAGCCTAAACTTCTCCAATAATCAGAGCAAATTTCATTGGTCTTCTATGCTGACGGCAATGACATAGATGGCTGCTCTTCCAAAGTGAACGATTATCTCGCCAGCCTTTCTCGCTTTTTCACTGCTAGGAATCTTCCCACTAAATTCACGGTGATTCTATTATATTTACCACTTGAACGAAGGAGGTCCAACTGCAGTTGAAGGTGAAAGTCGACGATAAATCAATCTCAAAATCTTAGGGGTCACCAT
Source organism: Anastrepha obliqua (assembly GCF_027943255.1). Classification (NCBI taxonomy): domain Eukaryota; kingdom Metazoa; phylum Arthropoda; class Insecta; order Diptera; family Tephritidae; genus Anastrepha; species Anastrepha obliqua. The sequence continues at coordinate 21,926,475 of NC_072893.1, read as the reverse complement.
CGACAGTTTGCACTCCTTCTAGGCGCACACAACTGCGATATCCACTGGGGCGTAAAACCGAAACTAGGCCCTCAAATCGTTAGACGGCAGCAAAGGCAAAGAAATGTTACATTTGCAACAATTGGCCGGTCGCTTCTGAATTACGCTGCGCCGATCTGATCGGCTGGATCTAGTGATTTGTAGTGAGCAAAACTTCAAACCAGCCTACCTACAGGGCAATCTGCCTGAATACTGCCTTCAGGGCAGGCACGGGAGGGCTTGTGAACTGTGAATAAACTTTAGAAGGTTTCTGATTCCCACCGAACTGAGATCTTCCAACTCATTGCAAAATTGTCTACCTAAAACCGTAAATCTGCGTCTGGATGGAGCAGGATAGTGGCAGAGAATGTGTAAATGTGTATTAGGCAGTGGCCTGTTATGACAGAAATCAGTGTGCTCAGACTGAGCTTATTTTGGCATTGCAAAGATTCTGTGCGATTTAGTAGGTAGATTCGCAACGCCACCTTTCGTTCGCTGTTCTTAAGATTATATAGCTTCTTGTCAAAAATAAGTAGCTTTCGTGTATGTGTTATTGTCTGTGTATTCATCAGTCAGCTTGGTGCCAAGTCCCGCTAGTTTATTGGACCTGCAGTTGCCCTCTATGTTGCCCTGCGGCCAGGAAACCATATTATCTTTGGGTGAAATGACTCAGCCTTCTCGTTAAACAATGTCCGGCATTTCATGGCTACCTTGGAGGTTGTCGACTGCGTTGTGAAGGATTGGTTGTCAGTGAAAATGTATCTTCATTAGGTATCGCTCCACACTGTACCAGTATCCGATATTTAAGATGAAAGATATTTAAGTTAAATAAAAAGTTACGGTTTCGCCTTGGATTTTCGCCTTCTTTGTCTTCTTTTTGACATCTCTCGACGAACAAAATTCCACGGAATTAAGTAAATTGTGAATTAAGAGGGAGAAAATAGTTAAAAATGAAAAGATAAAATATGACGGGTCCGTCTGCTCAAACTCTCTGTGTCTACTCACCAAATGCGTAGTTCCAGGTAATGCCATTTGGCGCCGAAAATAGGTACTTGTAGAAAATTTCATATTTTATGGGTCAAATATCACTTCGAAAAAAAGAAGAAAAAGATTTTGTTTATACGACCATCACCTGCTGTCTCTTAAGCTCATCAGGCAATTCACTTCCGCCGAGTGGATCTCAAGGCAATTGCCAGAAATTTTTAATTAACGCGCGCGAATGATCTCATAAAATTAAGCACATGAAATTGTAAATATATATATATATACATTAGGGTGACTCACAAAAAAAGTTGCAGGGTTTTCAACGGAATTATAAAATTTATTATATTGCTTTTTTTAGACTTCTGGCAAAATATTTCGAAAAAAGTAGTAAAAAAGGGGTGCAGGATCGATTTGAAAATACTTTGAAAATCCAGTTTTAAAAATGAATTAAATTTTTTTAAATTTTGCTTTAAGTTTTCTAATGACTTATGACCAAATATTTGGTTTTCGTATTCTTGTTTTAACAATAAAACAACAAAGAAATTAAATTACTGCTATTATTAATTTATCCACATTTCGAACTTACTTAGAAATCGTCTTTAGGAACTTTTGGCGGTTCTTAAAAATACCAAAAAATTACCTCCGATGATAGAAAAGTTTGCATAAAAATGTTTAAAAACTGTATGTGCGGAATCAAAATAATGCGATTTATGATGTTATTTTTTTTTTTTTTTTTTTTTTTTTTTGGAAGTAAAGCTTAAGGAAAACTTGAATAACTCAGGCAAGTATTCATCAATTTAGGCTTCTAAGGCATGACTCATAAAAAATATCTGCTGTTGGCCAAGTCGGCCTAGAACTATAGGTTTCGCCATTTGTGATGAAATAACATCAAGACGCACAACACAAATATGAGGAGGAGCTCGCCCAAAAACCCAACAGAAGTGTACGCGCCAATTATTTATTTGTTTTATTTTAAGTAACCAACTATTCGAGAGAAAAAATCTGAGACAACGGCGAGTGGCTTATAAGATGGAACCATGAACTGGACCAACATACTTGTATAGGAGAAGAAAATGCGGTTCATCAAAGCTAAGGTTAAGATGGCTAGGGCATACCATAAGAATGGGCCCAATCAGAGATCAACGAAAAATAATTGACACTAAGACATTTGCAACGAAAGCAAGAGGCGGACTAAGATCAAGATGGATTGACGAACTAGAAGACGAAATGGGGAAACTCAAGGTCAACAATTAGAAGAAATCAAATCAATCGAGACAAATGGAGATATTTTGTGCAGCAGGCCAAACCTCACACAGAGCTGTAGCGCCATATGATGATGATTTTAAGGCATAACTGGAAAGGTACTTTCTCACAGCTTCTTTTTTTCTTCGAAAATTATTTCATTGGCGTTACCATTTTTTTCGTAAACAAAACTATTGTAATTCTGTTGATAAAATTAAAAAAAAAAATTAATAAAATTTCCAGAGCTTTAAGCTTCAACTCTTGTAACTGAGATGATTCTTTTGAAAACATAATTTTAACAACTAATTTTATTTATAAAAACTTGATTTTTTGATGCACTTTCAATTCGGACGAGCTCACGCAAATCCTAATAATTTGATGAATTATTGCGACGGAAGTTTTAAAATATAAATATTTTTATTAGTTTGGTGGAAAAATAGTAACAATTTTTTTTTCCTATCAAGTGTGATGCACCCTAATAGTATACGTGCGCACAGTAGGGCGCGTCAGTTTGTATGAAACGATTTTTTTCCTCATGATTCCTTGTATATTTGGTTTCTATATAAAATTATACAGGGTCCGGCACTCGAAGTGTAACCAACTTCAGATCGCTTGCGCAGCTGATGCCCGTAGTATTTTTTATAAGCGTGTGGAGAGTAAACGCATTTTGCCGAGAGTAAACGAAAAAATAAAATCAGTAATGGATTTCAAACGTAAAAGTGTGATTGCATTATAAAGGGGTTTTCAATTGGCGCGGGTCGATTTTGGCGCCCTGTGGCAGCCATTTTGATTTGGTGACATCTGTCAAATCTTTTGTTTATTATTCAGTTGTTTATGCCAAATTATCATGGCAAGTTACACGATTGAACACCACGTTCAAATGATAAAACTTTATTATCAAAATAAGTGTTCATTAACGCAAACGTTGCACGCATTGCGCCCATTTTTCGGCAGACGTGGTGGCCCTTCCAATTTCTTATGGCCCATATTGAACCATATGGACCTAGACGACATGTGGTTCCAGCAGGACGGCGCTACGTGCCACACAGCAAACGCCATTTTATTCCATTTCAACATCTACCCGCCCTTATTGAAAAACCCTTTATTTGGCTGGAAAATCACAACCAGCAATTGTTCGTGAGCTCCAGCACCTTAAAGAAAATAAAGTTTTTGTTTATCGCACCATTTCTCGTTGCAATGAAACTGGTAGTATCGCGAAACGTTATGGAGGTGATCATCAAAAGACTGCAACGTCACGTGAAATCGTTCAAAAAGTGACTTGAGCGAAATCCCCGACGAAGTGCCAATCAAATGGCGAAAGAACTGAAAATATCTAACCGTAGCATCCGCCGCATACTGAAAAATGATCTCAAAGTCAAGCCTTATAAGATCCAATCGACGCATAATCTCACACCAGAGCAGCAACAAGTCAAACTCGAGCCTGGCGTCAAGGTAAATGCAAAATATTATCGGGAAAGTATTCTGGAGGTTGCTTTGAAGACGTAGGCAGACAAACATTTCGGTGGCAGACCATGGACGTTTCAACAGGGCTCGGCACTGTCTCGCAAAGCTCGAGTGAACCAAGAATGGCTAAAAAATCATGTTCCACACTTTATTTCGTCCACACAATGGCATTCGAATTCGCCAGACGCAAATCCGATGGATTATTTTCTTGAGGCCATTTTGGAGAGCAAAATCCGAACTAAAGGATTCACCAGTCTCGAAGCGCTAAAAAAAGCCATTGACCGCCAGTGGACCAAAGTACCTGAAAGTCACATTCGGGGAGCTTGCAATTCGTTTCCGGACCGTCTCAAGGCCTTAGTCGAGACAAAAGGTGCTCATATCGAGCAAAAGTAAATTGATTTCTAATTTTGTAATATTTTCACACATTTTTTACTTTGAATTGAATAAAAGTAATTTTACAAACCAAATTTATGGCCTTTTTATCGGTTATACTTTGAGTGCCGGACCTTGTACAATATTTTATGTTTTTATTTATTTGCCTGATCTGAACTGTATTGTGGAGAATTTAATAAATCTGCAGTTTTTCCACAAACTCCAAAGCTCGAATCCAAAGCATTCTAGGCATGACATTCAAAATTCCCCCTTTTAAGTTATGTCTCTCTTTTCAGTTAAGCGGAAATGTCAAAGTAAATGTAAAGTATTTCACAGCCGCTTACGGTTACGGGGAAAAACCAAAATTCAATAGATACACACGGCTACGGTTATGCTTATGGCCCCATGGTGCGGCACCGAGGTATTGAACATAGAAATGCCAGAAGATACATATCTACTGAGATACGCGGGCGATATAGCGGCGGTCATACTAGCTCGGGACACTAAAGACGCTAGAAGGAAGCTGAACTAAGTCATGATAAGGACGCAAATATGGCTTGAGGACCTCGCCAAACATAAAACCGAAGACAGCCTTATGACATGAGGTCACATGTCACTCGAGGTCAATATGCAAATAGGCGACATGCCCTTAGTGACCCAAAAGTAGTGAAATACTTAGGTATTACACTTAACTGCAGACTTACGTTCTGGGCCCAGATACAGCATGCGGCTACCAAAGCAGCAAAGGTCACGGGTATGCTAAATCGATTAATGGCAAACATCGGTGGGCCAACACAGAGCACTGGAGGCTGTGCAACGAACAGCGGCACTCAGAGTTGCCTCAGCCTACCGCATGTATGGATGCATGGAACTCCAAGAAGAGACACGTCATCACTAGATGGGCAAGGCAACCGATTCCAAGTGCATATACTATGAAGCTCTGAGCGAAGACGCTGAACACACGTTTTTTAGTTGCAACAGATTGCTCGCGGAAAGAAATCCTCTGAGGGAGCAGATTGACGACATCGCGCCGAGCAAAATAATCAGGAAAATGCTCGAACGGGAGGACAGCTGGAACGCGGTAAAGAAATATATACATTAATGATAGTGCAACAAAGTAAAGCCGCACAGACAGAGACACAAGAAGACGAGCCTATAGCATGAAAGCTGGCTACAAATATGTTTGACCCAGACGTGTGTGAATAGAACTGTTCCTTTACGGGTGCCGTTCTGGGCTCTCACGAAGTAATATAGAAAGCAGTGCCGGGAAGGGTGTCTCCCTAGAAGGAGAGGAATCGTTTTAGTGCTCACACCACACAACGCAGTAGACGACGGTCGCTGTAAGTGTGAAGGCATTTTGAACCCTACTCTACCCACCAAAAATAAAAATAAAATAAAAATGGTGCGGCACCTATAATCGTTTAGAGTGATGCCCATATGTTTGATCCGAACAGCTGATTGCTATGGTTACGGTTATGGCTAAGGAATGGCACCACTAGTTGAAGCTTTATGCATTTACAGTACATACATACACATGGAAATTAGTAAAGCGGTATGCACTTATGAGTAAATAAATATCCATATATTGTCCCAATGAATTGCAAAAATAAAATGTCTTCAAAAATGTACGAGTACATTTTGTTGTTGTTTATTTATCTAAGTCGAAGAAAAATTTCCATGAGAATAACTTAGACGGAGACGACAGGCAGCCCATTCACCTGACTTTATATCTGTATAATAAATATCATTTGAAAGATTTTCTTTTGAAATGGGCTATTTTTAACACAACCCGCCACTTATGAATGAGTCAAGTCATTAATAATATTAAATGTATGTGTGTGTATGTGTGTGTTTGAGTGTGTTTAACTGTGCATACAAACTTTTTCAAATGGTCTACTAGAGTGTCTACCTAAATTTCCGAGCACATTGAGCTGATAACTAACTGATGACACAAACTTGGTTTTTTAGCTTCCAGCTGAGTGGAGACTACGATTTCACAAAGACATACACACACATATGTACATACTTTATTTTGCGAATACTTACCGAGTAAAATCTCCACTGTCGCCTCGCTCATATAGTCGTGACAATCAAATGTTTTTCCACCCTCGGCGCGCAATTTACGCACCACATGAAGTGAATTCTCGTTAAATAGATCAATGAAACTCTTCAACACATTCAAGTGGAATGTTGGAGCTATCAGCTTACGATGAGCACGCCATTTCGCACCTGGAAAATGAGAGGTTTATTAAAAATTAATGTAATATTTTCAAATTTTCAAATGTGGCTTGGTTTTCTTTATAAATTGGATAGATTAGTTTAGGTGAGCCTATCGCTTGGATGGGCAGGCTCTTAGAAAGAGTTCACTAAATGGACATAGAGGCGCTTTTGCTATTGCCCAGACATATTTCCCAACTCCGCTCCCTACATGTCCATGAACTATTCCGTTCTAAGAACCATTTCTAGCGAGAACTTAACTTAACTAAACGGAGCCTCGAAGAATCTAACCAAACTGCTTCGGAGCCTCTGAAGCACATTCCTCGAAATTCGCGGTATTTGCACCTGAACAACTACTGAATGGACTCTACTTATACTTTATATTTATAGCTCCTCCGAAAATCATTATTCGGGGCTTCAAACCTCGAGACCAAATAGCCAATAAGCCAGTGTTCTTTTCGTATTCTCTTCAGAAAACATAAATTCGTTTATGAGAGCCTCAGTAACGAGTTCCGTATTCTTCGTTCATTGTGAGTTGGGGAATGATAGACGCGATACTCTGTAGGCTCCCATATTAGTCCTTCTGTTATTAGTAGCTGCTTGTTAGTGTGATTTGCCCAATACATAAGAAGGGGGATTCTGCAATCTGGGAAAACTACCGCGGGATAAGCCTGCTTAACATCGCTTACAAGGTCCTGTCGAGGGTATTGTTTGACAGAATGAAGCCCATCGTCAACAAACTGATTGGGCCTTATCGGTGCGGCTTTAGACCTAGTAAATCCACCATAATACAGATCTTCACAACATGACAAATCCTGGAGAAAACCCTACCCAACGAAAAACAACTCGATACACACATTTCGGTCATCGTACAGAGAGACGGCGAAGCAAGGAAAGAAATCGGCCTGAAACGATAAGAGAAAGTTGACTAAAATCTCATCTAGCAATGCTGAAGCGGCAGCAGGAGCAAACAATATGAGACAGCTGTACCGCATAGTTGGCCGTCTAATCAACCGGCAGAGTAATAGTAACCAACCAATCATAGATCTGAATGGTGCCTCACTGACCTCCAATGATGATCAGATCCGTAGATGGAAAGAACACTTTGAAGCAACCAGCAAAGTAATTGTAACCAATCAATCAGAGATCTGAATGGTGCTTTACTAATCTCCAATGATGACCAGATTCGTAGATGGAAAGAATAATTTGAAGAAATTAGCAACATCGCTCTTAGCAGTGAATCTAGCTTCGAAGTGGGCAGCAAAATAACCACATGTTGCGCTAGTCTAGCGGAGATCAAAGATGTAATGGCTGAAGCTTAACAAAAACGCGAGCGCAGATGGCATACTTCCCCAACTACTGTTCGCCGAACCGCAAGTTTTAGCAAAAATTCTGCATCCCCACATCACCACCACCTGAGAGAATGAAAAGCTGCCTCCGTCCTAGACAAAAGACATCATTGTAAAACTATCCAAGGAAGGCGATGTGCGGGATTGCAGTAACTGGTGAGGAATAAACTCCATCTAAAAATTCTAGTCCAGATCATAAAAGGCAGACTCCAATGTATCGAACGCTCCTTAAGGGTTGAACAAGCTGGATTTTTCCCTCGCCGAAGCTGTGTTTATCAAGCCAACACTCTTCGGATACTAGTAGAACTATCAGTTGAGTGGCGCTCCCGGCTTTACATGCTATTCGTCGACTTCAAGAAGACATTTGAATCAATCAAACGAAACTCAATATGGCTGGCGTTGAGTAGAAGGGGAGTTCCCGCCAAGATAATTCGCCTCAACAGAGCCCTTTACGTGAACTTCAAACTGTCAGTGCTCTACAACGGCAACATCAGCGACCCATTTACCACCAAGGCAGGCGTAAGGCAAGATTGTCCTTTGTCGTCGCTTCTCTTCGCCATCATCCTAGACGTCGTTATGAGCCAATTCACCCTGCACAAAAGAGACGTCGTATAGAGTTTCACCCGAAATCTCGAGGACCTGGACTTCGCCGATGACATCTGCCTCCTCTCTCACAAACTCAGTGACATGTAAGCCAAGGTGGGCAGACTAGTTACGCTGACCCGCACTGTCGGACTGGAGGTCAACATCGTTAAGACGAAGGCTATGAGAGACAATCACAATAAAGTAAGTCATATAATGGTTGACAGGTGCCAGGTGGAATTGGTCGAAAGCTTCTCCTACCTCGGGTGCACTATCACGATAGAGAGTGTAGCAGATGAAGAAGTCAGCTGCAGGCTAAACAAAGCAAGGACGTCGTTCGGGCGAATGCATATAGTATGGGTGAGTTCGCAAATCTTCAGGCGCTTTAAATTGCGAATATTCAGCTCATGTGTCAAGTTTGTATTGTGGTATGGAAGTGATACATGATTGGTGTCCAACATCATCACACAGAGGCTACAATCTTTCGTCAACAAATGCCTCCGCATTATCTGTAGAATATTTTGGTCGAACACCACCAGCAACGGCGCGCTGTGGAGATCTACGAATGAGGAGCCCATCCAATGTTGAGTCAAATGGAAAAATTGGCGAAGGATAGGTCGCGCGCTTAGAAAATCATCAGATAGCATCACAAGAATGGCGCTGGACTGGAACCCGCAAGGGAGCAGAGTTTGTGGTCGGCCAAAGATTACTTGGAGAAGGTCGATGTTTCGTGAGCTAGCAGATGCGGACATCACATGGGTCGACGGAAAAACCATAGCCCAGAACCGCTTACGATGGAATAGTCTTGTCGAGGCCCTATGCTGCCGAGCGGAGTGAACAAGCATATAAAAAAAGAGCTTGAGGAGGGTTGGACAAGTTCAAGCACTCAGTTAGGTAGACCATTATACTACACCCGGATAGATTACAGTAGAAAGGATAGAGAGAAGGGATAAATACAAAATTTATGGTAAGACGGAAAAATTTTGTTTCAGGTCACTCTTCCGCAAATATTTTGGATTCATTGTTGAATCTTAAGAGATCCAGAAGAGGAGGAGCATGAACTACATCCATACTTAGTACATTGGTTGGAAAAGCGTAAGAATATGTGTGAAATGTGCGAGCACTATTGCGCTCTCAGGCTCGCTATGGCGTACGAGGGGTGCCTTTTATATCTCGGGATTAGAGAACAAAAACATATTTTAATCATCGAAAATCACTCTATTGTTTTTCAAAATATTCTCCATGAAGATCTACACACTTTTGCATGCGTTTGAACCAATTGTCGAAGCACTTTTGCCACTCTGAATGAGGTACCTCCAAAACATGCATTCTGAATGTCGCAACCGCTTCTCCAGGTGTCGAAAAACGTTAACCTCTCAGTTTGTTTTTTACGTACGGGAATAAAAAAAAGTCATTCGGTGCCAAGTCAGGACTATACGGCGGATGACCCGTTAATTCGATGTTTTGGGTGCTCAAAAATGCAGTTGCTTGAGCCGATGTGTGAGAGCTCGCATTGTCCTGGTGAAGAGTGATCCGTGTTTGGCAATTGGTTTTCCTAATTTCTTGGGAGACAACTGGCAAACAAATGGTTGTGTATCACTCAGAATTTACTGTTCTGCGTTGTTCTAGTGGTTTTCCGAAAAAACAAGCGACCATTTGCTTGGAAGTGCTTCGTGCGCGAACAACTTTTGTTGGATTTGGCTCATCTTGAAACACCCATACAGTCGACAGCTGTTTACTTTCGGGCTCATACGCGTAAATCCATGATTCATCACCTGTCACGATGTCATAGACGTGTTTCGAAGCCCCGCGATCGTATTTTTTGAGTATTGACGAGCCTTTTTTTGAGCGATTGACAAATTGTGTGGGATCCAACGCGAACAAATTTTTTTGACAGTCAAATGTTTATGCAATATTGAATGTATGTTGGTCCCACTAATGCCTAAGATTGTCTCAATCTCACGATAGGTCACATGACGATCTTGCAATATCAGTTCGCGCACAGCATCATTGGTTTTCGGAACAACAACTGATTTTGGACGACCTTCACGAAATTCGTCTTGAAGTGAACTACGACGACGATTGAATTCACCATACCATCGATAAACACTGGACCTTGATGGAGCTTCATCGCCAAAAAATGAATTAAGTTCATCCATGCAATGTTGCTGGGTTAATCCGCGTCGAAAGTAAAAAATAATCGCACGAAAATGTTCACGATTTAATTACATTTTTGGACCGAGATGAATCTTTTAAGTTACTGTAAACAACACAAATAGCGCTGGTATTTCAAAATGTTCTGAGTACGTAAAAGCCAAAAAATGTCAAACTTTGCGATACAGCTGTCAGTTGCCAGATTGCAACACCAGGGTTGCCGAGTCCCGAAATATAAAAGGCACACCTCGTATAAGTCAGAGTTATCTCACAATCTCCAAATCATCTCATCCACCATTCTTGGTGTGAAGGTATGCAGCTGTTAAGCTTCTCTAAATGAGAGTTACTAGGAGATGTCAAATACTTTTTCCATGCCCAGTTTTTGAACCTTTTGTTCTCGAAAAGTGCTTGAAGCATTATCAGATTCTTAGTTTCTTTTGTGGGACAAACGAACACTGAAGTTCGGTTCTAAGTCGTTCCCAGTCCTGGCAGTTACATCTTCTACTTGTCTATTCTATGCCGGCTCTGTTTAAGATGTAGACATGTTGGTAGAATATTTAGAAGCGTCCTTAAGTGGTCATTTTGTAACTACTTCGTTTCCAGTTACCATTACAGTAGTTTAAAACTAGTTATGAAATTCTAGTTCAGGCACCCGAGTCTTTATTGACTAATTCCCATTGCTGCAGGGTAACATCACGCGCAACACATATTAGAAGAAATAATGTCAGCGTTTATATTTTTATATGTATGTATGTGTATGGATGTATGTACTATATGTACGTATGTATGTGTGCATGTATGTAATTTATAAAAACGCGGGCAACCCACGCATGTTAGTATTTAGTGAATGCCATTGCAACGCTTTTCAACAAATCTCTCTAAGCGCACACATACAAGCACACACACATACACTTGCTCGTACACATACACATTCGCTCGCACACATACACGTACTATATAGTATTTGCGTACAAATTATAAACACGTTTACAAATTTATGCATGCGAAGGCATTTTTATGAATAGACACCAATACATACACACAGCCATATTGCATACATGCATAGCTCGGTATGCCTGAATCTGTATATGCACATACATACTTTCCCCATTTCCTCATGAAGCGAAACGCTGCGCTTTTAATTTGTTGTCGCTTCGGCTTATTTATTAGGTTATTATGTTGTCAAATGGCCGTCGACGCCGCCGACGCAGCGCCATACAAATTTGCTAAGTATTAATGATTTGACTTTAATTTGTTTATTTGACTGCAAAACCATCGTAAAATAGAAACGAAATAAAATATAATGAAAATTCAAAATTGTGCAAATATTTTGGCTAGCAAAATAATTATTGAAGTGATTTATGCGGCGCCGAAAATTTGTAAAACTCTTCAAAGGAAATTTGTAGAAATTCATGTTGAGGTGAACCAACTGTCCATTTTTAGGAAAATGAAATTGTTTATGCGTTTACTTGCATGTATGTATGTATGCGAATCAAATGGTGCTATTTAATTTTTTTTTTAATTTTTTAATTTAATTCCTTACCTGTGCTAATCAGCAAACCATCGCCTAGCCACGGCTTGAAGAACTTATACTCCGAGGACTTGTCAATGTAGACTTGGCTGCTCAGCAATATTTCGACATCGCGTGGATCGTAAATGAAAACGACCAACTGTGGGCCGATCCACATTTTGGCGATATTTTCGAATTCAGAGCTCTTGCGGATAACAGTCTTAAAAACCGCTGTGAAAGAGGGAGGAATGAAAAATTAAATTTGATAGTGACAACCATTAAAATGATTTATATTTTGTTTTTTTTTTCTTGCATTAATTTCGTAAACTTAAAACTAAATTTCTGATTTACTGCCACATTGGCATTTGCACTATTTTCTACGAGTTGCAGTGCAATCCAAAATATATTTTGGGGGTAAATATTAAATTTTAAGATTTGGAAATGTTTTTTCGTTCTACGAAATTAAATTTATTTCTGATTGATGCAAAGTGATTACTTGAAGAGTTTTAAAAACAAATTCAAATAATAATTAAAACGAAGTTTTAATAAACAAAATTAAAAAAGAATAAAAAATTAACCAAAAAAAAAAAAAATTTAAAGAAATTTACAAAAACATAAAATTTTAAATATAAAAAAAAAAAAATTAAAAAAAATTCAAATGTTAATTAAAACAAAATTGTAATAAAACAAATAAAAAAAATAAAAAAAAATTAAAAAAAAATAAAATAAAATAAAAAAAAATAAAAGAAGTTCACATGAACATAAAGTTTCAAAAAAAAAAAATTATCTAAAAAAAATTAATAAAAATGAAAATAAAAACAAAAATTAAAAAGTAACAACAATATAAATGAAATTTAGAATTTACATATTCTATTTCTATTGTTTATAGAATTTGTTTGCCTTTTTTTTCGTTCAATAAAATTAAATTTTTTTCTGATTGATGCAAAGTGATTATTTGAAGAATTTTATACATTAAAAAGAAATTCAAATAATAATTAAAACTAAACTTTAATACAAAAAAAAAATTTAAAAAAATTAACAAGAAAAAAAATTAAAAAATAATTTAAAAAAAATTTCAAGAAATTTACAAAAACATAAAATTTTAAGAATTAAAAAGAAAATTGAAATTTTATCTACAAAAAAAAGGATAAATTAATAAAAATGATAATAAAAAAATAAAAAAAATTAAAAGAAATTACAAAAACATAAAAGTTTAAAAATAAAAAAAAAAATAAAAAAAAAATTTACATAATATACAAACAAAAAAAAAAAAAAAAACAAAAAAATAAGAATTAAAAAAAAGTTAGAAAAAAGTAACAAAAATATAAATTAAATTTAGAATTTACATATTCGCTTTTTTTGTTTATAGAAATTTTTTGGTTTTGTTCATTCTATAAAACTAAGTTTTTTTTTATTACTGCAGAGTGATTATTTGAAGAATTTTATACATTAAAAACAAATTCAAATACTAATTAAAACCATAATTTTATAAAATAAAATTTGGAAAAAAAATTAACAAAAAAATTAAGGAAAAATATTTAAAGAAATTTACAAAAACATAAAATTATAAAAAAAATGTATCTAGAAAAGAAAACATAAATTAAATAATAAAAATGAAAATAAAAAAAAATTTAAAAACTTTACAAAAACATAAAATTTAAAATTAAAAAAAAATTTTATCAACAAAAAAAACAAAATAAAAGTGAAAATAAAGAGAAAATTAAAAAAAAAATAACCAAAATATAAATGAATTTTAGAATTCTCATATTCTATTTCTATTGTTTACAGACTTTTTTGCCTTTTTGTAAATATTAATAAAAAATAGTTTTGTGAAAAAAATTATTATAACAAAAACAAAAAAAATTAAAAACATTAAAAGAAACATAAAATTTTCAAAAAAAAAACAAAAAAAAAAACGAATCTCCAAAAAAAAATTAAATAATAAAAATCAAAATAAAAAAAAAATAACAAAAACATAAATGAAATTTAGAATGCATATTCTATTTCTATTGTTTCAATAGTCATTTTTTGCTTTTAACGATAAATATGTGGCAATATTAACTATTTGGAAACTTTTTTTTCTTAAATTACTATCGAAATTGAAGCAAAATGATTATTTGGAGAATTTCAGTTATTAAAAAATAAAAAAAGTTAAAAAAAAATAAAAAAAAAAAATAAAAATTAAAAATTTCAAAAAATTAAAACAAAAAATAATTACAAAAAAAATAAAAATTAAAAATTTCAAAAAATTAAAACAAAAAATAATTACAAAAAAAAATTAAAAAAAAAAATTACAAAAACGTACAAAAAATAAATATAAATAAATAAAAATAAAAATATTAAAAAAAAAATTTTAATAACAAAAATTACTTTACAAAATCTCAAACGAAATACAGTTAATTATAGAATTTACATCATTTTCCGATAGACATTTTTGGCCTTTAATCAGAAATATGTGGCAATATTGAAACACTTTATCTCGAAGAAGTTTGTGAACGATCGACGTGTGGAAACTTCGTATCAAAAATTACTACCCAAATTGATGCAAAGTGATTTTTTGCATAATATTATATATTAAAAAAAAAATATTAAAAAAAATAAAAAAAATTTCTAAAAATAAATGAAAATAATTATAAATAATTAAAAAAATTCTTTTATTTAAAATTAAAAAAAAAAATTCGAAAAAAAATTTAACACAAAAAAAATTAGATAATTAATTGGATAATTAATTTTTCGCCACCTTGTACAATACTTGTTGTCCAGCTAGACGCAACCCAAGGCTTACGATGGAATTTTAATGCACAGTTGGACTTGGTTAGTTCTGAAAAGTGACTTTTGCTCTTTTTTTACACGAAAAACTTTTACTGTAGTCAAACATTGTCAAGCAACGCCTCTGAGGACTACGTAACTGGAACGACCCGGATTTATATCCGGCCAAGGACTGTCACTTCAGCAGTATTCCTCGTATATGCACGGGGAATGTTTATGCTGCTACAACAACAACAGGACTGAAAAGGCTACGTAGTGTAATCATGTCATGTGACGTCAAAGTAGTCTATTATTTCCTGTCCACATTTAATATAGAATCCACTCAGTTATTTGTTTTTAAGTGGAAATTCTCTCTCGGACCACAAGTGCATACAATTTCAATTTGCCGTGGATGCTATTTGCTTTACGCTAGTGGGAAATGTGTAATAAATCGATTGGCTGTATTTTAGGCAGAAGTGCCATCGAGGATGCGATCCACTCATTGCGATTGCTAATTTGTTAGCTGCCCTACATCTTAGCTGGGGGAAGCTTGTTTCATTTGTTAACCTGTTGGTTGTACCTTGTAAAGCGCTTCAGAAGTTAAGAATTAAGCAACAAAATTTCTCAACCGGGCCATCGACACTAAATGCCTGGTGAAGTTCAGTATGGATGCTGGTTATTTCAGGTGGAGCAACTAACGCTAAGTTCTGTGGTTCCATAATTACAAAGAATTCGTTAACACAAAATAAGTGATTATAATGTCATTACGTTAGTAATGAATTCAGTATAAAATTAATTTTAATGTAATGGTAATCATCTTATAAGTGATTGCAAGGCAATGAAGTTAATAATGAATTCAGCATAAAATAAATCAATACTGTAATTAATTTCAAAATAATTGTAATCAAAAGTAATTGATTAGAAAGTAATTGTAATTATATTATAAGTGATTACAAGGCGATTTAATTAACATTGAATTTAGTATAAAATTAATCACAGTAGGTTGATTCATTTTAAAGTAATCGTAATCAAGAGTAATCGATTACAAAGTAATGGTAACCAAATTATAAGAGATTGCAGTGTGATCATATTAATAATAAATTCAGTATAAAATAAATCAATAATGTAATTAGTTTCAAAACAATTGTAATTAAAAAGTAATTGATTAGAAAGTAATGGTAATTGCAGTGCATTAATGTTAATAATCAATTCAGTATAAAATAAATCAACACTGTAATTCATTTCAAAATAATTGTAATCAAAAGTAATTGATTACAAAGTAATGGTAATCATATTATAAGTGATTGCAGTGCGATCACATCAATAATGAATTCAGTATTAACTAAATCAATAGTGTAATTAATTTCAAAATAATTGTAATCAAAAGTAATTGATTACAAAGTATTGATAATTATATTATAATTCACTGCAAGGAGATTAAGTTAATATTGAAATCAATAACCACGAATAATTTCAAATTAATCAAAATGTAATTGTAATTATAAAAGTCAATATACAAATATGCAACACATTCTACAGTAATCTCCTTAACATCCACTTACATGATGCCGGTCCGAATACGTCTAACAAATGTCCAATGATGGGCAATCCCTTCGGTCCAGGTAGTCGGGCTGCCAACTTGTAGAGATGGCGTCGGGATAGACGCCAATAAGTCAGCCATAGCAGAAAGGTGGGTAGCAAGAGGAAGTAGAAAACGCTGCTAGGCGAAATGAGGGCGTGATCCTTTAGAACTTCTAACGACATGTTGTGTGCACTTTCTTTTTTCACTCGAATCGACTCTTTTTTTCTTTGATTAGTATTTGAAGTATTGAATAACTTATTGTATTTCCTTCTGCTTGTAACTCTGATAATTTATTGTAGTTTTTATGCATAAAATCCGATGCACCGTTGCACACTTTCCGTATATATTTTTCGAATCTCTTCCGACAACTTTTAATTAAGTCCTTTGGCCATTAAATAGTGCACAATTAATTAATGCACATACACACACACATCCAGTCTCGCGTTGTATTGCATAAATATAATAGTTTATATGTATGTATGTGTGTAGATGCGGACACAAATGCTTATACGCTTGTGTATGTAGTATTTATGTGTTTCATGTATGTATGTATGTCTCTATGTACATATGCCACTTAATTAGCTCTTTCTACCCTCTCCACTCTTCACACACTTATTTACTTAGTTCACAATGCTTAAATTCAGATTCAGCATTCAGCATTCACAATCACTATTTTCTACTATTTAGTTAATCCACAAGGCGAGCACTTCCTCTTCAGCTGCTACTATTGCTATTGTTGTTGTTGTTGTCGTTGTTACTGCCATTCAACGTCCACGATTATCTCCGAATGCCCGTTCGCGTTCAACTGGTGGCGTCCTCCCGCATGTATTGTGCTTTTATAGCCTAGCTCGAAGCTGAGCCGCCGTCGCCGCCGCCGCCACAAACGAAAATCCACAAATGCAGTTGCAAAGTGAAAAAAAAACCCTAATAGCAAATCGCAAATTGCGTGCCACAAGCATCAAACCAATAGCTAAAGATCGCTGCTGTTGTGTTGTAGGTTGAGACGGCGTTTACTGCGTTCACAACAAACGTCATAGGTTTCGCCCCACACGAACACGGTAGAGGTGAGCTCAGCTGAGTAGAGCAGAGCCAAGCCGAGCGCATGCATCGGCCTTTCCTCATTTGTTAGTGTTGCTTGTGGAGCGGCTGTGGCCATGATAAGAGTGTGGATAATGCAAAATTTGAGTCCACAAATTGAACACAGCTTTCTCGTGAAGCTTGGATTCGCTGGGAAATGAGTAGAGCTGAGTGAAAGTGAGAGTGATTTTTCGGCGCTCAAGTCATCTCTTTGTAGGTTGGTGAGAAAGAATTGAGTTTGTGTTGCAGAAAGTAAAAGTTAAAATACTTCAATAAAATTGTCTTCACTTCAAAGCGAAATAAAGGACTTGGGGTGGTAAAAGACTTGGAGTATAACTCATTTGTTTGAGTATTTAAGATTGGTACAAGAATAAAAATAATTTATTTTTATGCACAGTTATCACTATAACATACATAGGTACATCAATACTATGTATATACATATAATTGATATATTATATTACAGTATTTACTGCAATTTTATAATATTTTCCCAAGCCAATCAATTTTGAAATAATTGCTGCTTTCGTTATATTTCGAGATATTTAATTAATTGCGTTTGCGCCCTTTTTATTTAGAAATTTATTACTCTTGATTAACCAAAATTTATTATGAGTAAGAAATTTTGTGCGAATTTCACACGAAAATGTTGTTTTTAAAGTTGGAATTGACTAAGACCATTTTCAAAATAAACTGAGTGCCCTATAAATGACTTAAAGCAATAAAGAACTATACGTTGAAACAATAACTTTAATGAAATGATTCGTGAACATTTCTTAATTAAAAAAATCCATTTTTTTTTTTTTTATAATTTCGAGTTTTTTTATAATTTCGAGTTTTTAGAAATTCTTAAAATGTTTCTAAAAAACCGGAGAGATATATTTTTAGTAAGTACGTAATATCTAAATGTGTTTCTTACCTTCACCGCTTTAGTGGTGGTGTCCAATGGAAGTAGCTTAACATTTTCGTATATTTTTGGTGTTCCCTTTTAGGTGAAAGATCCAAAATGTGGAATTTAGAATGATCTGAAGAAGTTTTATGGAAGAAGATTTTATTCGGTTAATTTTTCAAGAATCTCCTCCATTGCATTTGCAGCCAAAATACAGGTTCGCCCGCGGCATTTTTTACTCTTCTTGCTGTGGACTCTTCTAGTGAGTTTTATCGAAAACGTATTTCTTCTTCTACACTTTTCTATAATAATGCTCAGGGTTGTAAAAGTAATTTGTGTGTGTACAGATAAACATTTCGGTGGCAGACCATGGACGTTTCAACAGGACTCGGCACCATCTCACAAAGCTCGAGTGAACCAAGAATGGCTAAAACACAACGCTCCGTTCTTCATAACGTCCACACAATGGCTTTCAAATTCACCAGGGGCGAATCCGATGGCCATTTTGGCGAGCAACTAAAAGATTCACCAGTCTCGAGGCGCTGAAAAATGCCATTTTCCGCGAGTGGGCCAAAATATCTGCAAGTCACATTCGGGCAGCTTGCGATTCGTTTCTGGACCGTCTCAAGGCCATAGTTAAGGCAAAAGGTGGTCATATCGAGCAAAACTAAATTGATTCTTTTCACACATTTTTTACATTGAATTGAATAAAAGTAATTTTCTACACTAAATTTATGGTCTTTTTAATTGGTTACACTTCGAGTGCTGGAGCCTGTTTGCCCTGCATATGGCCTAAAATGCACGATACTACTTCCTGTGCACATCGTCAAGCTGTCGTTTCATCCCATCCATACACCTTGACGTTGTTCCCATGGAAATTATGGAAACCCAAGTTGTACACGGACATATTTCGCTTATAATAGGCTAACGAAATAGAAAGTTTAGGATACGGTAGTGCTTTTTCAAATAAAGTGAGAACCCATGATATTTCCTCGAATTTTCTTTTACTTTTTAGCTTGTTCAGCATTTTGTAAATGTACATCATGGCTTTCTCTAAGATGTAATTTCTCTTCCTCATTATTTCATGCTCCTATTTTTCTTCAGTAAATCGCATTTTTGGCATGCATCTTTTCAAGGAGCTTGGAAATTTAAGTTAAATTCAGTATTAAACACTTTCCTGACTAACTCCTCAACAGAGCATTGGTTATTCTAATGGTTCATTTATGACAATATCGTAAAAATCACGTTGAATAAATTTAGTTAATGCGGTTTGAAATAACTGATAAACTTATTTTTTGCAAATTTTGACTTAAATTACTTTCATAATTATGAGCACATATCCTATGATCATACCGGAAATGTTTAAATAAAACAAAACAGAGTTAAATTTCAGGCAAATTTATTTTATCTCCTTCAAAATATGACCCTTCATAAGCAACACACATTTGCCAACGTTTAACCCAGTCCTTCATGCACCCCTGGTAGGCCGACGAAGGGATGGCCTTCAGCTCCTTCGTCGCATTCTCTTTGATCTCTTGTATCGACTGAAATCTCCTTTCACGAAGTGGTAACTTCAACTTCGGAAACAAAAAGAAGTCGCACGGGGCCATATCAGGTGAATACGGTGCTTGCACGATGGTATTTACTTGGTGTTGGGTCAAATAATCCAGCACAATTTGGGCTCGGTGCGATGGCGTGTTATCATCATGCAAAATCCAAGAATTGTTTGCCCACATTTCCGGCCGTTTGCGACGTCCTGCATCTCTCAAACGCTTCAAAACGAATAAATACGAGTAATATTCTTTATTGACTGTCTGGCTCGATGGACGGTACTCATGGTGCACTACGCCTTGACAATCAAAGAAAACTGTCAAAATCACTTTAACCCTTGAACGGCTTTGGCGCGATCTTTTCGGCTTCGGCTCATTTTTGAAGCACCACTCAGACGATTGCTGCTTGGTTTTCATGTTAAATTCATAGACCTTATAGTCTCGTCCCCAGTAAATATCCGCTTCATGAAGGTTGGATCACTTTGGGCTTCAGAAATCGTCTCCTCAGCAACTGTCTTTCGGTGGTGTTTTTGTGCGAAATTCAGACCCTTTGGAACGAGCCTGGCTATAACGCGTCTCATACCAAAAACATCAATCACAATGTGTTGTGCCATTCCATATGAAATGCCAAGTTCACTAGACATCCAGCACGAGTTCTTTCACTTTCTTCACTTTTCATCGGTGTTCGACGTGGATGGGCGTCCGGAACGAGGCAAATCTTCCACCACTGTACGATCACTATTAAAGACTTCATATCACTCGTATGCCCTTGATCTTGATAGAGCAGATTCGCCAAATGCCTTTTGCAACATTTTCAGTGCATTGGAACACGAAATTTCGTTCGCAACGCAAAATTTCAAACGAGCTCTTTGTTCAACAAAATTATCCATGGTAAAATGCGAGAAATTGAAAAAAGTTGACCGACGAATTGAAAACAAATCTTTTCCAAGGTCTCATATTAAATTTAGTAGGAGTCTGAGAGTTCTTGCGCAATTATGTTCTTTTATACCATATTCGACCATTTTAATTTATTTTTTTGCTTGCTAGTGCTAGTCCTCAAAGAGTGACAAATTTTGAAGCCTCTGAGACTCCATCTCGAAAAAGGTTTTATTTAAGCGATAATTTTTCGATCTATTTTTCAATAATTAAGTAGGTAGGTGAAATAGTTGAAGTATCAGTATGGCTCTTCCCAAGTAGCACTGAAGCGCCGTATTGATACCATTTTCAGACCTTCAACGGGGAGATATCTACAGCCAATCAGAGCTATTGATGTAATGGAAAAAAATTGATGGGATTAGAAAACTGTACTGGGCTGTCGACGAGCCCCATGGCAGCCATATGCTGACCACAGGCGTTTTGCTCTGTGATTACACCCTCCAGTACTCTCAGGTCCTTTCTGCTGAGCTTTAGCAGAAAGGCCATTATTTTCCTGTTTGGTTCTTTCTCAAAACACTTAACTACTCTGCACGAGCTCAGCCCAGGGGGCTAGAGCCAATAATTGGAATCAGTTCCGCAGGAATCAAGAATTGGATCAGCGATTATGTATGCAATTTACATAGAGAGCGATGGTCCGGTCTAGAACGCTGTAGAAGTGCAAAGAGTTTTGTGATAAGTCCGAACACAAAACTGTTAAACTTTCTACTAACTCTCGGAAGGAAAGACGTTGGGCTGATGGACGGTATTATTACAGGACACAAACCATGGGGCCAGCATATGACCACCATTGGACTCAGTTTAGCTTGACTGTCACTATACATTCCAATACTGCTACCCCGCCACTTTTTTCTCAATTAGCCCGTATGGCATGTTCAAGATGGCATAGACTTCCGTAAGGAATACCGTAGCCATCTGCCCTGTGGCATAGGAGTACTTAATGTCTTCGTCTAATACCATTTAAATATCTAAAGATTAAGGGTAAGATAGTTCCGGTTGTATCACCAGGCGCCTCTAACTAACGATTAAAAGAAGATTCCTTAATTTTATAGAAATTTCTGGAACATTTTTCTCTTGTGCCAGTTACGTTCTGATTTACTGTCGAATAATTAAACAGGTTTTGTGGCCTTCAATTTATTTAAATTTTGTACACTAACTTTTTAAACGTCCAGAACTTAGAAACAGCCGAACTAACTGTAAATACTCATAAATGAGCTCATATATGTACTCACATGTGTATATGTACTTGTATATGTATGTGTGCTTAACCAATGGGCACCTCATTTTCACTTAATTTGCCCCGTATGAGTATTGCACTGTATTACTGGCGTTTCGGTTTTTAGTTTATCGAAGTAAATTCATTAAAGACCATTTGAATTTCAAGCTGGTCGTGCCGTTGGTTTTATCGTTTTTGAACTCTACTCATTTATGAATTCGTTTACATTTCGTGAATGCTTTTATAAAAGTGTGCAAATCCATAAACTATTTGTATTTTATATGCCAATGAAGGTCAGCTGAACACTATTCAAAAATATTAGTACTAAGATATATACATACATACATACATACATACATACATACATACATACATACACATGTATGGGTGTGGTTACATTTGCTGCTGACAAGGCAGAAGTTGGAATATTTTGACTTCAAGGCATGCACTCGAAATGTTCGATCCTTAATGAAGAAAACAAAAATTAATAAAATCGACTATTTTCCTAACAAGTTTCAATATTTTCAACGCGCTGTTCTATCTTATAAAATTGTACATCCGTCTACTTGGAAAATATCAAAGATGGCACTAAAAATGCTATCGTCTAGGAATTATTCACTAATAGCATCTAGGCGTCATTTTTAAAAGACTCTTTAATTGCAATAACATTGCTTTGATTTTTATTTATTTTTTGTTTGTAGAAGCGTAGATTGCGACATAAAAGGCGTTAGGGGTAGTCAGAATTTTCAAAAAATTGGATTTTGTTTTTACGTTTTCTTAAAGTATAATATCTTAAAATTATTGTGTGAAAATTTGAAGTGAATTCGACAAATACTTTTCGAGTTATTCAACAATTAACAAAAGGGCGTTCGGTCGCTCCGGAGCAGATAGCAAAATTTTAAATGCGTTTTTCTTAAAACTATGTTTTTTGAACTGGTGATCACTGTAACTTAAAAACAACTTGAAAAACATAAAAACTCGTGCCTGATCGAAGGATTTTTTCTTTCGAATTTTCGATTTTTTTATACAATTGTCGGTTTTTTTTCTCGAAAATCTGAAAAATATTTCTTTGGTAATTTTTAAAAAAGGCTTCGATCAGGCTTGAGATTGTCTATTAATAAAACAAATTTCTCTTCTCCGATTGCTTTTAGATGAATCTCCAAGGACTTGTGATGATCACCGCAAGGGACTTCTGGAGAAACACAACACACCAACAGCGATAACTTTTACAATTAATAATTTTTTTTTGAAATTTTGCTAAAGTCAAGTCGAAACATGAGGTATTAATGCTATGTTTTTATTTTTGTTAAATAAAACAATTGACTAGCAAAGCAAAATTATTGAAAATCATCACTTTTTCGGGCCTCTGACTACCTCTAAACTCATAAACGAGTTTCTTGAGGAAGCGAATGCGCAAAACTTTTTGCTAAAAAAAAACAAAAAAAACTTAAAAAAATCAATGCCTACCTTTAAAAATTTAAATTACACTTATAAAAGGCAGATCCTTCAGCAAAAAAAAAAAAAATGTTATTAAAAATCTAAAAAAAAAAATTTCTGATTTGTGCTATTTGCACTAATTTTACTAAAACTTCATGAACTATGTTACTTACTGCTATCCTCTTCTTCCAGTGAAGCATAGGGCCTCGACAAAAAAAATATTGCAGATTTATAAGCACGGGTGAACCAACTTACTGGCCTACGTATGTTAAAAAAATTCCAGACTTAACTTAACTAAAAATATTAACCATAACCAACTGAAGCTTAAACCAAGTTGTGAACTATCTTCTGACCTCTCACTGTTAATACTTAACTACACATCAAAAGTTTACCCTATAGAAACAGCACTCCGACTGGGATGAGTATAGAAAACACATCTCCAAACAACTAATTCTAAGTACACCTTTGAAAACACAACTTGACATTGAGCGTAGCATCATACATTTTAATGACATAGTTCTTGACGCAGGATTCAGATTCACACCGCAGCAAAAATATAGCGCATAAAACTCTTCAAATGACATTTCCATTAAGAAGCAAATCAAGGAAAAAAGCAAACAGAGAAAAAGATGGCAAACAACCAGATCTCCTGCAGACAAACAGAGGTTAAACTTAGCCACAAAAAATTTGAAGGCTGGCTTATGTGATATAAAAAATAAGGGAATTGAAAAATATTTAAAAACACAGCTTAAAAACACGATTTAACATAAATTATTCCTTGTGGAAATGTACAAAAAAAACTTAAAAACCAGATAAAGCATCAACCCTCACTAAAAAAAGATGACAACACATGGGCTTTTAGAAATGATGAAAAAGCAGCGAAAAGTTATTGACCGATCTCCCAGAAATTTTGCACATATCTTTTTTGTGATATTATTGTGAATACAAACTTTCGAAATTTTTTCGAAAAAATAATTTTTTTCGAAGCAAAAATAGAAGGAAAATTCGCCTTAAAATAAATTTTTTTTGGAAGCATTTTTTTCCATTTTTTTAATTAAATTAAAATTAAATTATGACATTAATAAACAAAAAAATTTTTAGTATTTTGTATTCAGGTCACTGACGCCGATGCTACAATGCCAGCCGATTGAGAAGCCCTGCTGCGACCTTCTTGGAAGAATTGAGTGTACACCCGCCATTTTAAATGATTAAAAAAAGAAAAAATTGTTTATATTATTTTAATGTATAAATAAACTGTATGCTAATTTTGAAAAAAATATTTTGACTTCTTCATTTTAAATAATTTTAATGAAAATCAGAGAAAATATGGCCGTTTACAGGTATCTGTCCCCTTAAACATAAAAAACAAAACACCCGGATATGATATGCTGACAGGCAAAGCACTTACGAAGCTACCAATTGAGGCTTACATATTCCTTAGAAACGTGTTTAATAGTATGTTCCACTTACAATACTTCCCCAAAGTATGGAAAGCCGCAGAAATCATTGCGCTGCCAAAACCGGTAAAAATCCAACAGCTTTAACTTCATATCGACCTATAAGCCTACTTCCGACTATATCTAAAATCGCAGAAAAACTTTTACATGACAGAATTACCCCAATACTTGACACGAAAAATATCATTTCTGATCATCAGTTCGGTTTTCGAGAAAAGTTCGGTTTTCGAGAAAATCATTCAACTATCCAACAAATACATCGAGTTACACAAAAAATAATTTCAGACATGGAAAATAAACGATATTGCGTTGCTGTATTTTTGGACGTCGCAAAAGCTTTGGACAAAGTTTGGCACAAAGGTCTCTTACATAAAATTAGGACAATATTACCACTGGACTATTATTTAATTATCAAGCGCTACCTTACTGATCGATGCTTCTACATTAAATACAATGACAAATACTCACATATACATCCACAATAACAGTAGGAGTTCCTCAAGGCAGCGTTCTGGGACCACTGCTATATGTCTTATCCACTCCCAGACGAAACTAACTCAACTATAGCAACATTTGCAGACGACACATTTTTATTCGCATCTGACAAAAACCTCTCAACCGCAACAACAAAATTACAGCTCCACATCAACAATGTAAAGAAGTTATTTGACAAATGGAGTTTAAATGTAAATGAGGACAAATCTGTACAAGTAATATTTACGACCAGAACTACAGGTTGCTGCTATGCCGATTAAGCTCAACAATATAAAATATATTAATTGAAACATCTGCAAAATATCTTGGAATCCATCTGGACTCAAAATTAACTAGGAAAGATCACATCAAAAAGAAAGTAAAAGAAAAAAGGAAAATTTTCGACAATTGCATTGGGTAGTAGGTAGAAATTCTAGCCTCAGTATTTCCAACAAACTTTTATTATACAAGGAGGTCATTAAACCAATCTGGACGTATGGACTTCAAGTTTGGGGAACTGCAAAAACAACTAGCATAAAAAAAAAGAAAGTGTGTGGTAGTTCACGGAACCCGCACGATTGAAGTGAAACTTCTTTTATCAACAAATCAATAATTTAACTATTATTTCAATATAATGCATGCAGAAGTCATGGAAAGCATGGAATGGAATTTTATTAAACAGAATTATTTATTTATTTTAATATAAAAAGAAATGAATTTATTGTACTCAATTACATTTGGTTCTCGGCATTGTCATTATCATTATTGGATTCGTTTTCCAAAAATGAAACAAGGGCTTTATGGTAACTGAAATACGTAAAAAATGATCTACATTCTAATCTATCAAGGTATCGATGAAATACTGCATCAATGGTAGTTCCGCATCTTGTTGTTGGTACTACAAATTATCACTTATCGTACAACCGGAGGATTCACTGTCACGGTGTTCAACAGTAGCTCTTAATTTTTTACGCTCCAAATACTCACGTTGCCGTTCAGCACCTGTTTTCGGTTTCCGTTTTTGTTGATTTGATGCCATATTTAACAGAAATCAATCAACAAAACAAAATATGTTTGTAAGATTTGCTCAAAACTACACACACACTCTATGACGCGTCTCGCGTTACTAATAATATTGTGTTTGGGATAACTGTCAACTGTTTCCACCGAAATGCGTTCGCAAAGTGTATGGTCTTTGGTATGGTAAACAGATTTATGATACATTATTTTGCGGCGACAGCACAGCGCGATAGCCCAGCGGCTAGCAATGTGGGCTTCCGATCCGAAATCCTTGGTTCGAATCACAAGAAAATTTTTTTTTTTTTTTTTTTTATACATTTATTTCAATTTGTTTTATGATATGTTTATGAGCAGATTTTTTTCATGGCAGAAATACACTCGGAGGTTTGCCATTGCCTGCCGAGGGGCGACCGCTATTAGAAAAATGTTTTCATTAATTTTGCTTTCACCGAGATTCGAACCAACGACCTCTCTGTGAATTCCGAATGGTGATCACGCACCAACCCACTCGGCTACGGCGGCCATCAATCAAATGTCATATTTACAAATTACATTCGATAAGACGACACGCCACGCCAGTCTTTTAACAGATGACGCTGGCATAGCGTGAGTTTTACGTAGTTTAGCGTAGTTTTACTCCTCACAGCGTTTCATCCACGCCACGCTTTTAACAGATGGCGCTGGCGTAGCGTCACATATCGATGAAACGCTATGGTTTTACTCCTCACAGCGTTTCATCCTTCGAGACAAAAGAAGTTTCACTTCAAAAATACAACGACAGCAATCAAAAATCTTACGTATAATAACAATGTCCGACAGGTACACAAAAAATAATATCATCCATACAACGTTCAATATACCATCAATCGACGAAGAAATAAAAACAATATCAACAAGATATTTGAACGAAATAAACCAACACAAAAACATTTAAGTCCTCTCACAACTTGAAAAAAGAATTTTACGACGTCTGAAAAGAAACCAACAAATTGACCTATTAAATTAAATATGAATTCTCTAAAATAACTGTTCTGTGCAAAATGTAATTGCTATCCTAAAATGTAATCGGTATATTCGTCTTGGCACTGGTCATGATGAAATATATTTAAAAATCTTCCTAACTAATCGTTAAAAAATGTACTTGTTGTCAGAATGACAGATGCATGATTATATACCTATATATATTAT
Source organism: Anastrepha obliqua (assembly GCF_027943255.1). NCBI lineage: Eukaryota > Metazoa > Arthropoda > Insecta > Diptera > Tephritidae > Anastrepha > Anastrepha obliqua. Next base: position 21,899,012 of record NC_072893.1, on the reverse strand, counting down.
ATAATTGGCGCATACATGATTTTTGGATGTTTGGCCGAGTTCCTCCTCCTATTTGTGATGTTCGTTTTGATGTTGTTATATGATTAATGTGGGGAAAAAAAAAAAATTATTATCTGTGCCGGGGAATTTATTGTTCTTTAACCCTAGAATCGTAATATACGTAAATTTTACGTGTATGTCGCAAAAAAAAGTCAATTACACTTTACCTTTTGGCGCTACCGCTACGACCTCTTGGCAGTGCTTCCTTTATTTTATTGTTGCATTAACAAGTGAATCATAAATCAGTTGTTACTTCGCGTTTAGCTATAATCGTTCTTTAAAAAAAAGTGTGCACGTAAATTTTACGTGGTCTTAGCATTAACGTATAAATTTTTGTACGTAAGTTTTACGTGGTCTTGTTATTAGCGTATAAATATTTGTAAATGAAATTTATGTTCCGTGCGGTTTTCAGGAGAAATAAAAGAAAATAATGGAAAACTCAAGTCGTTGCCTTGCGGATGCAGAAATAGAAGCCCTCCTGGACAGTATTGACAGCGATGTAAGCTTTACTGAGGACAACCTTGAAGAGGAAGTTGATTTTGACAGTGACGATAGTTTGGAGGATCCAGACTACTCTCCTGAATTCCAGGAAAATACTTTTGAAAAAACTGATGAAAGCCGTGGAGTTCGCTCAAAATATGGCATCTGAAAAAAAATACCAACTGTGCACCTACAACTAAATGACATTGAAGATGTATCCAGTTCTAATCCACTTTTGGGAAGGAATGGCCATGTTTGGAGTAGCAATCCAATGTATCGTAGTAGCGGAAGAACAATGGCTATGAATGTTGTTTATATTCGACCAGGTAAATATTCTTAAAAGCGGATGTTTTTAAACACTGTTATTAAAATAAAACATAAACTAGGTCCATATCCATTTTTTTTATAATTCACTTTAAGAAACATAAAACTTTGTATTTTCAATAAATAAAATCAAAACAGAAGATATATACGTTTTTGTGGAACATTTATTTTAAATTTTTGTGTTGTACGTAAAATTTACGTATATTAGCATTAACGTAGGGTAAAACTATCTTACGATTCTAGGGTTAAATCCTTAACTGTCGACTCTAGTTAGGTATATCAATTATTCAATACTTCTTTCTTTTTCATTTGTCAGCAGTGTTTCTTGCTTATTCCTGACAGATTTACTGCTACTGATTTTTCTACTTGGAAGAGAGCAGGTAATCTCGTACAGCCTCCTCGTATCACCTAGAGCTGCAGCTGAACCATGTTACTACATACCTAAAAATTTTCTAAAAAGTTTGTACAAGTTTAGATTAAAAAATTTGAAACTTAAGTGAAAAATTGTTACATTTTTCCAAGTTTTGTAGAAAGTTATGGGTCTAGCCAAAGCATTAATATAGTTACAAAAAAAAGTATTTAAATTAAATCAAATTAATCTATACTATAAAGGTGAATGTCTGTACGCTGTCCGCGCATCACTACGAAACGACAACACCAAATGACGTAAAAATTTTTATACATTCATATGTACACCCAATGAAGGTTATAGGCATGTTTTTATGATGGAACTCCCTTCCCACAGCCCCCAGGCTGCGCCACCACACTCATTCGTCGCTAATAATCGAATAATTGCTTAAATTTAATCTAAAAAATCTTAGTTTTTCCTATTTCCCACTATTTATAGCACACTCTAGACTTCATAATCCGCATAAGCTGTTCAACTATGACCCAAATGCAAAGTTCAAAAACGGGTTGAGATAGAAAATTTATAAAAATAATTTTGCTTGATATTTTTCTGATTGGTTGTTTTGATTTTATTCAACGAGGCATAGCAACGGATGCCGGGTATTGTAATATTATGGTTATTAATAAAAAATTATTTTCTATGAAATTATTGTTTGTAATTCTTTTATATACATATCATAAATCCCTCAAAACTACTCCTACGCGAGCGGGGCCGCGGGTTAAAGCTAGTTACAAATATTTGAGAAAAAGTCCCCAAGCACTCAGTTACGCTCGTCAGTGTAGGTATATAAATATTTAATTAAATTTAATATTATAATTTAGACCGATAAGAAAATTATGTTGTTCAGCTGTTCAACCAAAGTATTTCACATACCTATAAAATAGCCACCGATGTTTGTTTGTATGTATTTATATATTTTTTCCAAAACAATTTTCGCATGCACGCCTCTTTCACTGTTTACTTTACAAAAAAAAAATGAACGACGCATAAACACATCCACCAAATCACCGCACCAACTCATGGCGTCTGGCCTCATAAAATTACCACCACCCGAACTCCAACCAAAATGTTGAAGTGTACGATATGCTTGTATGTATGCGTGTGTGTGTGTATTTTATGCTCAGACAACCACATAATGTGAAACATCCTAAAAGCACATTCATCAAATTTATGGTGTATTCCTAGCGGCGAAATTACGCACCCCAGTGAGGCTTTTAGCTGCCATTTCTAATATCTACATACATACATACATACAAATGTGCCACTTTAGGGTGATTCACAAAAAGCTGATGAGCTGAGAATGTACATATACTCTTCGTATCTTTAAAAATATCATTATTTCGAATATTTATTTATTTATTTAGTTGCAAACCTGCGGCTCTTAGAAGGATTATTTATGGCTCTCGATAAATGTACCCGAGCTTCCTTTTCATTTTTGTGGCATTACCAGGGCGATTCAATAAGTACCCTACCATCTATCAAACGACGGCAAAATAAACTTCAGACTGATTGATAGGCTAGTTTGGATATGTCAGCTATTCGAGTAAGAAGTGTTTCGTGATTTTCGCTAAGATGGAAAAAGTGCAGTATCGTTCGGTAATTGGCTTTTGGTTTTTGGATGGGGGAAAAATGCGAGGAGAAAAAAGCAAAGTTGTATGCTGTATATGGGGACGCTTCACCAACTATGACCACAGTTAGACATTGCTTCAACGAATTTAAACGAGGCGAACATCCGTTTTTAATGAGGAGCGTCCAGGACGCTTGGCAGACGTGGTTACCGAAGAACTCATTCAAAAAGTCCACCACATGATTCTCGGTGATCGACGAACGAAAGTGCGCCAAGTAACAGAAGCCATAGGTGTTGGCGATGAAAAAATTCTCGGCCCGATGGGTGCCGAGATTACTCACAAGCAACAACAAGCGGATATGGCTGTTAATTTCGAAGCAGTGTTTGTAGCAATTTAAGCGAGATCCGAAGGAATTTTTGCGTCGACTTGCCACCGTTGATGAAACCTGGAGTCATCATTACACACCAGAACCTAAGCACCAATCCAAACGATGGATTTCTTTCGGTTAATCTGCTCGAAAGAAGAAGAAGACAGAAGGCGAAGACAGTCCTATCGGCCGAAAACGTCTTGACGACGATGTTTTGGGATGCAAACGACATCATTCTCATGAATTTTTTTTGAAAAAGGAAAAACGATCACTGGACAATACTACAGTGAATTGTGGGACCACTTTCACAAAAAATTCAAGGAGACACGGCCGCATTTGGCGAAAAAGAAGATGCTGTTTCACTAGGATAACACACCACCACATTCATCCGGAGTTGTTGCCGCCAAACTGCACGAATTGCGCTATGAATTGCTGTCGCACTCGCAGTATTCATCTAATCTGGCTCACTGCTACTTCTTCTTGTTCCCTAACGTGAAGAAATGGCTCGCGAAAAAAAGAATTTAGTTCAAACGAGGAAGTCATCGTTGGAACAGAGGTGTATTTTGGAGAGTTCGACAGATCCTATGTTAAAAAAATGGCCGGAGCGTTGAGAGAAGTGTATCTTTCTAAAAGGGGACTATGTTGAAAAATAAAAAAAATTTTTTTGTGAAAAATGGTATATGCATTTCTAACACGGGTACTTATTGTGTATTTATTTTTCAAACTAAAAGTGACAAAACCAAGAATTATATAGAGAAATACATTTTATTAAAAATTAATCAATAAATAAGAACATTTTAAGCTTAAGACTTGATAAAAGAGGTGACTATTCAATTTGGAACTGTCATGTTCCTCCAATCGAAAAAGATAATAGTGCATGGGCGAAAAGTGACAAAGGCAAGGTAATGGCTTTTGCAAAACTCTTAACGAAAAACCTTCCAACCCAACGAAAATCAATGTGACAATATGTATACTCTTACTGTGAACGAAAAGACATCTACTTCATTTATTACCATAAAAGAACTCAAAAGAGAAATAAAACAATTAAAAGATAAAAAAGTGCCCGGATTCGATTTCATTACAGCTGAGGTGTTAAAAAAGTTACCCTATATAAGTTTGGTTTTGCACCCTCCTAAAGTCGTATCTGAGCGAACGCTACTTTCGCGTTAAATAAGGAAACGAATACTCTAACCTTGAAGAAATAAATGCTGGTGTGTCGCAAGGAAGCATTCTTGGTCCGCTCTTATACCTTCTACAGGGTGGCTGATGAAAGCCGCTACCAAAAAAAAAATTGAATAACTTTTTTTCTTTTTAAGTTATCTGTTCCATTTTTGTTTTAATTTGCAGATTGATCTTTAAAATTTATTAAAATGGATAACTGGGACACGCAAACAAGAATTTGGATAGTCCGCCGCTATCACGCACTGAAGTCCGTAGTTTTGGTACAGAGAGAGTACAGGCGGATGTTTGGCGGCGATCCCCCGAGCAGATGGACCATAATGAGACTGGTGAATAATTTTGCTGAGCAAGGAACAGTCGCAAGAAGGCCTTATCATCGAAACCCACCAGTTCGGACGGAGGAAACGATCGCTGCTGTAGCTGCAGCTATACAAAGCAATCGAAGGGTTTCAACAAGAAGCTTATCTGCTCAACTTGGTGTCAGCCGACAGTCTTTGCAAACAATAATGCACAAAGATTTAGACTTATTTCCCTACAAAATTCAAATGGTTAACAAACTGAATGCAGCAGACTTGCCGATTCACTTGGAATTTTGCCAGAAGATCCTGCAAATGGTGGAAGAAGACCAAAACATGTTAAACTGCCTTTTCATGTCTGATGAGGCCCATTTCGATTTAAACGGCAATGTGAACAAACAAAATTGTCGAATATGGAGTACTTCTAACCCACAGATACTCCACGAGACGGAATTGCATCCTCTTCGCGTGACAGTGTGGTGAGCGGTTTCTTCACGCTGTATTGTCGGGCCTTATTTTTTTGAAGAAAATGGTCACACCGTTACGGTTACTGGAGACCGTTATTTGAAAATGCTGAACGAATTTTTCTATCCAGAACTACGCCGAAAGAGAATTCCTTTCAACTCTGTGTGGTTTCAACAAGAGGGGGCAACGTCTCACATAGCCCAGACTGTTATGACAGAGTTGCGACGAAAATTTCCCAATAAATTGATTTCAAGAAACTCCGAATTTCGTTGGCCCCCAGGTCGCCTGACCTTACTGCACCTGACTTTTTCTTGTGGGGTTTATGTAAACAAGAAGTTTATAAAACAAAGCCAACAAATTTGGATGAACTAAAACAATCCATTCGGGCAACAATTGCGGCTATTCCTGTCGCAACTCTCAAAGCAGCAATGAACAACTTTTTACTAAGATGCGGCACTTGTGTCAACGAGCATGGGGGGCATTTAAATTCAATTATTTCTAAAACTAGTTAAGCTACATTTAATAAAATTTAATGACCTTCAACTTTAAAAAAAAAAAATAAATGAATTCCATACACTAAAAAAAAAGTTATTTGAGTTTCTTAATGTAGCAAAATTCATCAGCCACCCTGTATATACCAGAGACTTGCCGATATCCCCTTCGATGGAAGGAGCATATAACACTTAAACGGCATGAAATCCATTTGAAGGTAATAAAAATGAAATGGCTAATTGAGCGAAGATCAAAGCTATCCATATATAAACAAAATATTTAAATAATAATAATAAACAAATTATAAAGCCTGTGTGGTCCTATGGCGCGCAACTATGGGGTTACGCCAGTCAAAGTAATATAAATATACTTGAACGCCTCTAGAATAAAATCTTTTGAGATATTCTCAACTCACCTTGGTGCGTTAGCAATAAAGATATTCATCGTGACCTCAGGATTCCGACAGTCGCGGAAGAAATTAAAAAACAAGCAGAATCCCACTCCCTCAGGCTTCAAAGGCACGTGAATGAGGAAGCTAATAAACTCCTCAACACCTCAGGCTTAATTCGACGACTCCATCGTATCAAACCACATGATGGCTGTTAACTTAAGGAAGGGACTATGAAAATCTCTTCACAAAATTCTATTTATGTTACTAAAATTGTACTGCTCGTTAGTTTATGTGTCACTAGTTGTAGTGTCACCAATGTTATGTATTTTATATTATATCTATGTTTGTATTAAAAAAAAAGTATGTATATAAAAAAGCTAGAAAGAGTTTTGGCGGAATTCCAAAATACATTTCAACTCTTTAAATATTTTAAAACGTCTCTTGACTATTTTCTGCATTCATTTGAAATTAACATAATTCAAGTTGAGTTTTCCATATCCAATATAGTTATGACCTTGTCCTTATCTCTCCTAAAACCAGTGTGTGCTTTTCAAAAATTTTAGAACGTCTCTGCATTAGAATGTTTCTGCAGAACTGAGATCTTCCAACCCATTAAAAAATTGTTTATCCAGAATAGTAAACCTGCGTCTGGATAGAGCAGGACAGTGGCACAGTAGGTGCGAGATTGTCTCTCCCTCGTCCTCATCTAGACAACTTCTACAGAAGTCATGTGCTTGCACACCCATCCCTTGGGCGTGTCTACCTATCAGGCAGTACCCCGTTATGACTGTAATCAGTGTGCTTAGACTGTGTTTATTTTGGCTTAGCAGAGATTCTGTGCGTTTAACATTTAGAGTCGGCCACAGTTGACGGGCGATTTTGCAGGTGGCTTCATTACGCCATCTTTTGTTTGCTTTTCTCACAATTTCTTCAAGAATGAGTAGCTTACATAGGGTATACCTATGTCATTGTCTATGTACTCATCAGTCAATTTGGTGGCGAGTCTCGCTAGTTCGTCGGCTCTACAGTTACCCTCTATGTCACAATGGCCAGGAACCCATGTAACCTTTAGGCGAAAGGACTCAGCCATCTCGTTAAGAGATGTGCGGCATTTCATGACTACCTTGGAGATTGTCGACTGTTTTGTGAGGGATTTAATCGCCGCTTGGCTATCAGTGAAAATGTAGATATCATTTCCGGATATCGCATCACACTGCATCAACGTCGCGGCTTTCATTATTGTCATCAGTTCAGCCTGAAAGACACTACACTAGTCGTGGAGCCGAAAACTGAAGGAGATCCCCAGATGTTTGGAGTATACACCTCCGCCCACCTCCGCCCACCCTGCCTTCGAGCTTTGAGCCATCTGTGTATACATGGTTGGACTCGCCCTGTCTTACGTCGTCCCGTTCCCACTCTTCCCTTCCCACTATAGGCGGGAGTGCATAGTCCACCAGTCCGGGAAGCCCCAAAGTGCTAGCCAGGATTTTACCGTGACCATAATCTATGTTTGACCACTTACTTAGAGTGTTCAGCCTTATTGGCGCACTGCGTGCGTTATATTATATTTTGTCTGCAGATCTACTGGAAGGAAATTTAATGTCGCATATAATGCTTTCGATGGTGTGGTTGACATCGCACCGGTTATCAGAACAGATGCTAGTCTTTGAACCTTGTCAAGTTTTCTGATGCTCACACGCTGCTCAAGGGCATTCCTCCATATTTCAATACCATAGTAGAGAATTGGCCTAACCACTGCTGTGTAGAGCCAATGTATTATTCTGGGTTCCAATCCCCTTTCTTCCCAATAAGTCTTCCGCAGGAGAACAATGCGGTCAAAGCTTGGCGTGCTCGGTCTGTGACTGTGAGTATGATCTCGAGTATGAGAAACACAAATTTCCACCATTTGTTATATGGAATGTGGATGAAACAGGACTTTCAGTTGTGCAGAATAAACTACCAAAGGTTTTGTCATGCAAAGGCAAGCGTCAAGTTGGTGCACGAACATCTGCAAAGCGGGGAATCTTGGTAACAGTTATTAGGTGCATGAGTGCAGGCGGTTGCTTTGTCCCACCGTTTTTCATTTTTCCGCGGAAAAATCAAAATCCTCAGCTTATGAAAAATGCTCCTTCTGGATCAGTTAATTAAAGTATAAACCTTACTTTTATAACATTGAGCCAAGGAGGCCTTTATATTTACATGAGTTTAATTTTTTTTTCAAATAATATTTTTCATCAAATATTGCTGATGCAGTTGTCCCAGCAGTTTTCAACCAAACGAATTAAGTTTTTGTTATTGAAATAATTTTAGGATGAATCGAACACTGACTAACAAAGAAATTGAGGACGAGCTTGATAATTTTCTGATATGGAGGTGGATCCTTACCACGACAGTGACGATAGCAGTGACACAGATTATAAAGGCTCTGATGCCTCCATATCTTCTGAAGTAGATTGCACGGATTCTTCAGATGATGAAGATATTCAGATGCATGAAAATGTACAAACGGTAAATGAAGATAGTGATAACAACTCTGTCTGAAATGTCACCGCCTTAAGAGACAAGCCAATTATAATGATTACCCTAACCAGAGGTTCCACCAAGCTTGATTGTTTTTATAAACTTTTTTTAAAGAGTCTCATAATGCAGATAAGTCATTATACAAAGATGCGTCTACAGGAGCTCAATAATGCAAAGGTGACATCACTGGAGAAATACAAATTATTCTGGGCTGTTCATTGATAATGTCATATTGGTCTCGCAACAAATCCCTCCGGAACGCAGCAATATCAGAATGAATTTCCCGAGATCGTTTCAAGCTACTGATATCAAAATTGTACTTCTGTGACGCCGAAAAACCTTCAGATGTATCAAAAACGTATTACATTGAAGAAGTTTTATCCTGCTTGAAATATACATTTTTGAAAGCGAGAACTGACAGCACATTTCAGTTCATTGATAAGTCAATGACGAAATTCGATGGGAGGTTTAGTCTCAAACAGTGTCTCCCACTGAAAACTGTTAAAAGAGGAATCAAGCTTTGGACAAGATGCGATTCAGAAACCGGGTATGTTTATGACACAAACATATATAGTGGGCGGGAAACCGAAGTTACTGATGGAACCTTGGGAGAGCGTGTGGTTCTAAAATTGGCAGAAACAATTACGAGTTCAAATATTGCTTTGTGTTTCGACCATTTTTTAACTTCAACACGTCCACTTGACACTATAAAATTTCCTGTTGTAGGAACGTTTATATAAGGTTGTCAAAAAAGTCTTGCGGTATTTTTATTGAATTTTCAATTGTTCATAAAATTGGTTATAATAATGCGATTTAAGTCAAATATGCGCCGTTTTGTTCGATGACGAGTTCCCAACGAGATACCAACTTCATAATGCCTCTCTTATAGAAGCTCGCTTCCCTATTGTCAAAAAACTCGGAGAGCCAATTTTCACAGGACTCTCTTGTGGACAACTTCCGACTACCAAGCTCGTTCGCCATGGACAGAAATAGGTGGTAATCACTTGGTGCGAGATCCGGACTATACGGTGGATGCAAAAGAACCTCCCATCCGAGCTCCCGGAGCTTCTGGCGCGTCACCAAAGATGTGTGTGGCCTCGCGTTGTCCTGATGGAAGACAATTCGGCCCCTGTTGATCAAAGATGGCCTCTTCTGCATGAGTGCTGCATTCAAGCGGTCCAGTTGTTGGCAGTACAGGTCCGAATTGAGCGTTTGGCCAAAGGGGAGCAGCTCATAGTGGATGATTCCCTGCCAATCCCACCAAACACATAGAAGAACCTTCCTGGCCGTCAATCCAGGCTTGACCACCGTCTGGGCAGCTTCACCGCTTTTCGACCACGACCGTTTGCGCTTCACGTTGTCGTAAGTGACCCACTTTTCATCGCCAGTCACCATCCGCTTCAAAAACGGGTCGATTTTGTTGCGATTCAGAACCGATTCGCATGCATCCATACGCGCAAAAATGTTTTTTTGCGTCAAGTCGGGTGGCACCCATACATCAAGCTTCTTCAAATGGCTTATAACGGTTTGGTGACTCATGCCCAGCTCTTGGCCGATGCTACGGCTGCTACTATGCCGGTCTCTTTCGATCAATTCAGCGGTTTTATCGCAATTTTTGACGGCAGGCCTTCCGGACCGTGGCGCATCTTCGATCACCTCTGCACCAGAACGAAAACGTTGAAACGATCGTTTTACGGTGGAAATGGAAACTGTATCGGGTCCATAAACTGCATAAATTTTATTGGCAGCATGAGATGCATTTTTGCCTTTATCGTAGTAGTACTGTAAAATATGCCGTATTTTCTCTTTATTTTGCTCCATGTTTGCGACGCTATAACTCACGAACGACTAAAAGCAAACAACAATTAATCAAACACGTGTTAGCACGTAAAAAGAGCTTTCCAAAAAGCTCTAGCGTGAACCGATGCGACGAATACAACTAGAACTACGCGCTTGCAAAGACAAGCTTGCGGAAATACCGCAAGACTTTTTTGCCAACCTTATATAAAACCGTAAAAATACACCTAAGTTTCTAAAACTAAACTAAAAGAAAGAGGTAAATGTGAAATAGCAGTATGTGATGAAGGGATATTAGCAATCAAGTGGAAAGGCACAAAAGACCTTCTACTTATGAGCAACTGCCACAATGCCACTATTCATACCACAGTTCGGAAAATGAAAGATGGTACGGCTAAAAATATTGAATGTCCTGAAGCTATGATTTTCTACGACAAATATATGGGTGGCGTAGATCATGCAGATCAATTTTCATTCATTATACAGAATTATACAGAAATATCTTCACTGGCCAATGGTTGTATTGAAAGGGTTAAGGTGGTTTCAGTTTTTCTAATATTGTCAGACGAAAACGAACGAAGGTACATTTTGCAATAAAATGTAAAGATAATTCAATATCTGTTAGAAAGAAAAAAAGATGGCGTCTTCATTACCATTTTTTTGGCAGATATTAACATCAAGGTAAAATGGTGCCCACAATCCCCGACTTTACTCTACTACAATATATTCAAGTTACCTGCCTATCTGTTGCTTAGGGCTCGGAGACACAACAGTTTAATTGTTCCAAAATTTAGTTGTCTAATATCATCTAGATTATTTTCCATTAACGTTGCCAGAGCGTGCAATTCATTAGCTGACGCTATAAAGACTGCAATTAACAGATTTATTTGCAAGCGATAAGTCTATAATTACTTTGAAAGCATTTGATTGCATGTAATTGGGGCATTTAACTTTTCTCTTGATTCTGTAATAACTAAATAACTTCTTAATCTACCTGTTCTTTTCCTACTACCAAAGTCGTATTTTAAATATTTTTATTGTTCAGTTATATTGTTGATGCGGTTCAGTTATACTGGTGGTATTGGCTTGGTGTGTGACTACTATTCGGGAGTGCGTAGGTTCGAATCTCCGTGCATGAAACACCAAAATGAAGAACAAATTTGTTTGTCCCTCAGCAGGCAATGGCAAACTTCCGCGTGTATTTCTACCATGAAAAAGTTCTACATAAAAACCATTTGCCGTTCGGAGTCGGCTTACAATTGTAAGTCCCTCTATTTATGAAACAACATCAAAACGCACGCCAAAAATAGGAGAAGGAGTTCGGCCATACACCTAACAGAAGTGTGCGCGCCAATTATTTCTTTAATTGTTTTTCATATTGCCTTTTGTCTTGATTTGTTAATGGACAGTTGTAAAAATTCAGATCAAGAAAATTTTCATATTCAAATCATTCTAATTGCATATAATAATTTTAAGGTACTATTAAAAGCTAAATTTATGATGAGTAATAGTAGACAGCGACGGAGAAATGCCCGTAGTAACAGTTAAATCACAATTCGTATTCGTATTCGATTTAACTGCAAGACACAATTCTATGATTACTTTCAAAGTCTATTTGATTGCATGCAATCGGGGCATTCAACTTTTATCTTTATTCTCTAATAACTACGTTTTTCTTAATCTGCCTGTTCTTTTCCTACTACCAAGGGTGTATTTTAAATATTTTTATTGTTCAGTTGTATTGAGTTGCGACCGCCGTAGCGGAATGGGTTCGTGCATGATTACCATACGGAACTCGGAATACGTTGGTTCGAGTATCCGTGCAACACCGAGTGATAAAAGTGCAAGTGAGATTTACGAATTGCTGAAAAAACTTAATATTTCAAAAATGTTTGTTTACTGCACGATCAATCGCTTTTCCCAAACGTCTGAAGTGACAGACAGAAAAAGAAGTACTCGTCCGCGCGTGGTTCGAACCAGTGCAGCCATAAAAGATGTTCGAGAAAGAATTCACAGAAATCCACTAGAAAGCAGAAAGTCATGTCCAGGGAAATGAATGTATTGACCAGATCCATGCCAATTAGAGATTGATCTCCACATGAAAGCCTTCTGTCGCTCAACAGGTCATCTTTTGACTAAAGAAGAAGAAAATTAGACTCGACAGATGCAAGCAGCTTCTTCGTTGGCACGCGGTCAATGGCCATGAAAATATTTTATTCACAGATGAGAAAATTTTCACTGTTGAAGAAGTTTTTAATAAACAAAACGACGACAAAATCTATGCTAAAACTTCCAAAGGCGCAAAAAATGTTGTTTCAAGGGTTCAGCATGGCCACCATCCAGCCTCCGTAATGGTTTGGTGGGGCCTGTCTTGTAAAGGCGTTACATCTCCTAATTTCTGCGAAAAGGGAGTTAAGGCCGGGGCAAAAGTGTACCAGCAGGATGTCTTAGAAGACGTGGTGAAGCAGTTGAGCTGTACTCTCTCTTCAATGGAGAGCGTTGGATGTTCCAGCAAGATTCCGCTCCAGCCCATAAGGCAAAAACCAGCCAGCAGTGGCTACAAAATAATATTCCTGGGTTCATAGTGGTAGAAGATTGCCCGTCTGAAAGTGCAGAACTGAATCAGATTTAAATCCTTTGGACTACAGTTTGTGGTCAGAATTGGAGAACATGGCCCGTCGAAGACCTCACAAAAGTTTGGAGAGTCTCAAACAATCTTTGGCTCGAGCAGCGACGTCAATATCCATGTAAACCGTGCGTGCTGCAATAGCTGAATGGCCTAATCATTTGAAGGTTTGTGTTAAAGCAAATGATGACCATTTCGAATGAAAATTTAAATTTTGTTTTTCGCTATTTTTTTGTTTTTTTTTTTCCTTGTTCACTCCTCTCGGGACTATAGGGCCTCGACAAGACTCTTCCATCGTACACGCACCGTCCATGAGATGTCGGTATTTGCTAATTCGCACAACATCGACCTTCTCCAAATGTTTCTTGGTCGATCGTGACCTCTGCTCCCTTGCGGGTTCCAGTCCAGTGCCATTCTTGTGATGCTATCTGGTGATTTTCTCAATGCGTGGCCTATCCATCGCCACTTTCAGCGTTTGATTTGCCTAAGGATGGGTTCCTCATTCGTTATTCTCCACAGTGCGTCGTTACTGATCTTGTTTGGCCAGAATATTCTACAGATGATGAGGAGGCATTTGTTGACGAAGGATTGTAGTCTCTGTGTGATAGTGTTAGAGACGAGCCATGTTTCGCTTCCGTACAATAGTACGGACTTCCCGCATGAGCCGAATATTCACGTGGAGATTTATGAAAATATTAGACTGACGTTGGATTCGAATTTATCCATTATAAAAATCACCTTAGTGCTTTTCACTAGGAAACGCAATATGGAAGGCCTCTTACTACGTACATTGAAAGGGGTAACACTGTAACTGTCTTCTAAGGTTAAATACTTATGAGTAATCCTAGTTAGTAAGCTTACCTGGAAGAAGCATATCGAGCGGAAGATCTCTTGAACACTAAAAGTCTTCTGGCAGCGTAAGAGAACCTTTGGCAAGCCATGAGGTCGGCGATAGTATACTGGTTGTACATCACCCTGATTAGACCCATTATTACATACGCCTCTCTAGTATGGTGGAAGGCTATAATTGTTAATTCCAGAGTAAAACCCCTAAATAGACTACAGAGAAGTGTGTGCTTGGGTATCACCAGCACGATGCCCTTAATGCCATTCTGAACTTGCAACTTCTAGATCTTCAAATTCGAAAGAGAGCGATGAAGGCGGCGTACAGGCTCAAGTTAAGTCTGCGAAAAGGGAGAAAAGACTGGCCACTGTCAGATATACCACCAGTTGTCGGAGCCGTGCACACTGTTCTCGATGCCAGTGGACAATGGATTGACGACTTCTGAGGTCGACTCATAGAGGACGTTGGTCTGAGTTGAACTCGTGCAGAGTAGCCAAGTGCTTTGTGAAAGAACCAAATAGGAAAATAACGACCTTTCTCCTAAAACTCAGCAGAAAGGACCTGAGAGTACTGGTGGGTGTAATCACAGAGCACAACACTTGTGGCGAGCATATGGCTGTCATGGGGGTCGTCGACAGCCCGATATGGCTATCCTGTCTTGAGGATGACGACCCTGCAGAACATTTTCCCTGTTGCTGTCCGGCGTTTTTCAGAATCAGACTTAGGATCAGTGGCGGATCCACGGGGGGGGTTTTCGGGTCCGGACCCCCCCCCCCCCCCCCCATTGGAATCATGGTCTAAAATTTTATGTTTCAATTCTGTATGAGTCAAGTTAAAAAAAACAATATTTTTTTATATGCATTAGCAGTTTATTAAATTTTTCTTCCAGTTTTAATTTATTTTATAATAAAAACAATTATAATACGACGGGTGCAATTCAAAATTTTGAATAATTACACAGGCCTGCGTAATTTCATTTTTGTCCAATTTCTAAAACGGCTACGAGTGTCTCTTGAAGTTTTTTTTGTGCTGAAAACGAATTTGATCTTGAAAATGCTCCAGCACGTCAGGACTTTTGGCAATTTGTGGTTAAATAGTCAAGAAATGCCGATTTTGGACATCTTTATGAATTTTTTTTGAGTAAGGTAAATTTTTTTTTTATTTTCCACAACGGAATCGCAAAGTAATACTCTGTAGCTTTAAAATCCATTTTTTAAAAGACTTCTAGGATGAATGAAAAAAAAGTTATACTATTTTGAATTTAAGACTTTTAGACATGCATAACAAGTTTCAAGCGAATTACATTAAATTTTCGAAAGATCGTCCGCCATATTGGATCAGCCATTTTTAATTTTAAAAAACTAACACCAGATTTGTAATCATCGACACCAATGTCGAACATACATAGTTTTCTAAGAATCTGTTGCGCCATTAAAGAGGGCGTTAAGAAAATGAATTTGCAAGTCTAAAAGTCTTAAATTCAAAATAGTATAACTTTTTTTTCATTCATCCTAGAAGTCTTTTAAAAAATGGATTTTAAAGCTACAGAGTATTACTTTGCGATTCCGTTGTGGAAAATAAAAAAAAATTACCTTACTCAAAAAAAATTCATAAAGATGTCCAAAATCGGCATTTCTTGACTATTTAACCACAAATTGCCAAAAGTCCTGACGTGCTGGAGCATTTTCAAGATCAGATTCGTTTTTAACACAAAAAAACCTTCAAGAAGCACCATAGCCATTTTAGAAACTGTACCTCGCAGGACTGTGTTATTAAATATCTTTTTGACAAATCGATAGATGATGAACAATATACAAGAGGTTTTAAACACTTTTAAATTTTCGAGGCTTCTCAAAAAACTTTCTGAGAATTTCCTCATCAGTTAAATCAATGCGATGATGGATGTTCAAAGATGCAAGACCGTTGAGACGCTCCTGTCCCATTGTGTTTCTCAGATAATCCTTTATCCTTCTTAAGGTCGAAAACGATCGTTCTGGAGTTGCTGTTGTCACAGGTAACACTGCCAAAATTCGCAACATTTTGTTGATGTTTTTGAAAGTTTCATTATTCATGATCTGAAAAAATTGCTTCTGCTTAAATTCTCAATAGAAATATTTATTTACCTTATTCTGTTCAAATCCACAGTTAAATTGCTTTTTCTATATTAGGAGTTACTTACTGATAATGCATCAACTGAATTTTCGATGTTCTGATTGCGGATTCGTTGTCTCCACATTTTGACTTCTGAAATGAAATTACTCTCGGAACAATCCAATACTTCTTCGTAAAATAGGTAAAGATCGGCGCATTTTTTTTCATCAAATTCTTGTTTGAGAAACAGCTGTCCGAAACTTTGAAAGACTGTTTTGTGTTTTTGAAACCGACTCTGGAGATGACAAATGTACGTATCGAGAAGTGGAATGTAGAATGCGATTTTGTAGTATTCTTCAACTGTTTGCGTTTCAATGTTGCAACGGTATTTTTGTCCTGGGCATCGACGAGGCGTTTTCATTTCAATTTCATATTTAGAACAAATCTCAGAAACTTTTTCATAAACAATGTGGAAGCATGAATCTACGTTTTCCCGCTTTTCCTTGAAATCATTCAAAGCATCATCAGCCAATTTTGTTGCTTCTCCTAGATCTTGATTCTTCAACTGCAATTCTCGACTTAATGGTAGAACGAGGGAATTAATCGATTCCATTATTTGGCAGGACATTTGAAATTCGACTGTGAAAATTGCGGTCAAAAGTTGAGATGCTGTGCGTGAAGTATCTCGATCCTTCCATGTTTTTATTTCTTCTAACGCTTCAATAACAGCCGGTTGAAGTTCGACGTACGTTGATACAGCTTCATGAGATTGAGCCCATCTTGTAGGACAGATAGACTTCAATTTTTTTCTACTTTTTTCACTTTTATTCGTCATTTTGGCAATTTCGTTCTTCAAGATGCTTTGACTCTTGGGCCAGTGAAAAAATGCTTCAATTGATCCCACAGTCCCCAACGCATTTTTAATACTGGTTACTTCGCAAGCTGCATTAATTGTTAAACAGAAGCTATGTGCAGCGCAATGCACATAAATTGCAAGAGGGAAAAATGATTTCAAATAAGCCTGTGCTCCGTGAAATTCGCCACTCATTGCTGGAGCTCCGTCATATCCTTGGCCATACATAAAAGAGCAATCCACGCCGATGTCGATCAGGTAATCCTTGATAGAATTCGCTAAAGCTTGTCCAGAAACGTCAGTTACAGTTACCTTCTAAAATACCCCGGACCCCCCCCTTTATGAAATCCTGGATCCGCCACTGCTTAGGATATTGGGTTGCGGTATACTGAGTATGGATAAGGTTCATACTCTTCCTCTTCCGCATCTCTTAAGTTTCATCAATGAATCCAAAAGATTTGTGGAAGGGTGCTCTCAAACTAATTTTTCCGTCTTACCACCCACATTTTATCTCTCCTATCTTTGTATTATTTCTACTGAAATCTATCCGGGTGTAGTGCAATGGTCTCCTGACTGAGTGCTTGAACTTGTCCAACCGCTCACAAATCTAATCTTTCTCAAGTCAATCCTTGGGGAGAGTTAAATTTCTTCCCAGGTGATTGTTTGTTTAAATAAAACTACACCTTTTAAATAAAACAGAATTTACTCTGTTTGCGAAGAAGCGTCAAAGATGTTCCATCCAATTCCATCCATTCCAATTCTATACTTTTGAGCATTTTTCTTTAGAATTCGCTCTGAAATAAAAAGTAGCTTTCCAAGAGGACATCATGGAGTTATTAAGTAGCTCAAGATGGCCTACACAGGGTGAACATTTTACATCTCACATCTCCTTTGATTATTGCTTCATGGGTTGAAGTCGTAAAAAAATTTTTGATTCCGTGTCTTGTTGAATATTTTTGAATATTTACACGAAGTGACACACCTTAATGTACATACATACATACATATACGTACTACATATACATACAAATATTTCCTTTTGTCTTACAAGCCAGTCGTGTTTTTACATTGGTATCACGCAATTTTATGGCCAGAATGTGCTAAATGCCTGCCATTTATGTAAATGTGGAAATCATAAGTTGTTTCTGTGCGGCGCGCCTGAAAAAAATCTTCATAAGTGAGAAATGGGAAGCATAAAAGACCACTCTTTCTTTGCCTGAAGCTGGCTTTTGGCACAAAATTGACTTATTACTGAATAAAAATGTGATGTGAAATGAATTTAATACAATCAGGCTTCATTACCAGAGAGATGGATTTTTTATGATTTAAGGTCTTTTCGGGCTCGTTCACCTTAAGCACTAGGGCTTGTATTTTGACTGCGCCCAGGACTGGTTGAAAAGATGATATGTAAGGTGGCGCAAAATTTATCACCCTATGTCAATCATACATATTTTACACTTGTCAACTAAGCAGCTGCAATATACAAACAAGTAAGTAATGGAGTGCGTAAAGGTAAAGATAAAAAAAAATTTTGAAGAAAATTTCTTGAATTTTTGTTTTATTAACTTGCATAGAGCCTGAAACATGGATTTATATCATTTCTGTAGGAGAATGAACTATATTTTCATAAAAACAACTCATTTATCAGTAATTCCCGGTGCTATTTTTATCACAGCCAGTCCATACTTCAATTTTATGCGCATACAGGGTCCAGCACTCGACGTGTAACCAATTAGAAAGGCCATAAATATAGTTTAAAAAATTACTTTTATTCTATTAAAAGTAAGAAATGTAGAATCGATTTACCTTTGGTCGATATGACCACTTTTTACCTTAACTATGGCCTTGAGAAAGTCAAGAAACGAAATCGCTCCCCGAATGTGACTTGTGGGTATTTTGGCCCACTCGCGAACAATGGCTTTTTCCAGCGTCTCGAGACTGGTGAGTCTTTTAGACCTTATCCATACTCAGTATACCTCCAACATACTTTCCCGATAATATTTCGCATTTATCTTGACGCCAGGCTCGATGAAAACGTGGCCTAAACCATTACCTGTGGTGGATGCTGCCTAATGGCGGCCAATCGATGCCTCAAATTATCGTATGAACGGTCCGTTAGATAAACCCTATCGTTTTGGGAGTTTACGAATTCCTCAATTTGAAAATTTTTCTCGTCAGAAAACACAATGTTCGGAAATTGATCGCTTATGGCCAAGCGAAGCAACTCCTTCGCTCTCTCAAGTCTGACTTCTTGCTGCTTTGTGAGATATTTTTAGTTCTTTCGCCATTTGATTGGCACTTCGTCGGGGATTTCGCTCAAGTCGCTTCTTCACTTTTTGAACCATTCCACG
This sequence comes from Anastrepha obliqua, assembly GCF_027943255.1. NCBI lineage: Eukaryota > Metazoa > Arthropoda > Insecta > Diptera > Tephritidae > Anastrepha > Anastrepha obliqua. Next base: position 21,879,920 of record NC_072893.1, on the reverse strand, counting down.
TGACGTTGCAATCTTTTGATGACCACCTCTGTGACGTTTCGCGATGCTACCGGAATCACTGTAATGAGTAATGGTGCGCTAAACCAAAACTGTATTTACTTTGAGGTGCTCGAGTTCAGGAACAATCGTTGGTTGTGAAATCCATTACTGATTTTCTTTTTTCGCGTTTACTCTCGGCAAAATGCTTCCGCGCGCTTGTAAACAATACTCTGGACTGTCATTTAGCCAACTAACAGACAGCTGATGCCCGTGCATCAGATGCGCGAACGGTGTGAAGTTGGTTACACTTTGAGTGCCGGACCCTGTAAGGTAAAGTAAGAAATTATATTTTGTTTTCTGATTGGATCTGCTTATGTTCCTTACGATGCTCTGGAAGCGCCACCATCTGGGAAGACCACCAGTCTCGTGAGGTTTTGTGAGCGGCACAATCTGGGCCTTGTTCTCTGTTGCGATGCTAATGCCCAGAATACAACCTGGGGCAGCAGCAAATGCAATGAACGGGGCTCTCGGCTGTTCAAGTATATCGCTTCCTCTTGCCTAAACATACACAACAAGGACACACAGTCTACGTTTGTAACTGCTAGAAGGTAGGAGGTGATTGATCTCACCTCATCAAATCCAAAACTTGGATGGCCAGAGTCCTTGGCGAAGATTCATGCTTAGGCCACAAGTATGTTGAGTTTCAGTGTGGCGAGGAGGCATAAATGCCATTGCTCTCTAGAAACTCCAGATAAACAGACTGGCAGAAGTTTTGGGGGGTGTTGCGGGTCCTTGACATGACGCCACCAAGACTTCGGAAAGAAGAGGGCGACTGTTAAGAAACTCAACACAGCCTTAATTGAATGTTTTGAGTCAGTCTGTCCAATTTCACTTCTCCTTGAAGGGACTCCCGTTCCTTTTGGAATCGAAAGCTCCAGGTGTTGAGGCGTGAGTCGAGAAAACTTCTAAACCGCACCCTCAAGAGTAATCTTGCTGAGGACTGGGAGCGATGCCGTAATGTTCAGAAAAACCACAAGAGCCTTATTCGGGAATCGAAAAGAGTTTCTTATAGGGAATCCTGCAGCGGTATTGAGTTTCTGAGTGACACGGCAAAATTGGTTAGGATGCTGAAAAGGGATCCAACCGCAATACTGGGGTCAGGAAATTTGATGGCTCCTTCGCCCCATTGCGCCTATTGGGCTATGATTTAGATGTAGATGTGATTTGTCATCAGTTATGGCCCTTTTAAGCAAATCTGGATCACCGTTGACGTCATTCAACATCTCTTGAGCGATGCTCATGCGACGTTGTTTTTGGCCAAAATTCTGCAATTTTTGAACGAACTTCGCTGCCACACTCTTCATGCACAAAAAATGTCCGAAACGATTGCATGGCACAAGCCAATCGATACGCCAACATCCTCAGCAACTTCTCTAGTTGTGATTCGATGATTCTCCATAACAATTTTTTCACTTTCTCAAGCTTTTCATCGATTGTTGATGCGCTGGGGCATCCAGAGCGCGCATCGTCAGTCACATCTTCTCAACCTCTGTTACTCAGAGTACAGGGTTGCCAATATTCGACGGACCTATCTGGCAACCCTGTATCTTTTGACAGAGACGTCAGATCGCTTAATGACATACCGCCTTGGAAGCGTCAGTCCAAGCAGATTTTTACCATGGAACAGTACACGCCACGCGAGCGCTCCCAAATTGTTGAAATTTACATTCAACAAAAGAAGTCAATTGTGAAAACGGACAAGACTCGTCGATTGGAATGGGCCCAAAGAGTCATCGAAATCCGTCGTGTCCGTCGAATATGGGCAAGCATGTACTCTCCCCGTATACCCTTGACAACATTTGAAGTGTTTTTGAGTACTTGATCCCATTTTTTACACAAAATTTGGTGCAACTTCTTTGTTCCATTTTTTTCGATAGCAGAAAAACGCTGAATTCGCAAAATACTTGGCTTATTTATGCCTCCCACAAACAAACTAAGAATGATATATTGCTAAAACCGTGAACACATCTTCGATTGTGCCAACATAAAAAATAATAATAATCGAAACTCGAATGCACGCAGCTCGCGAAATATAAAATTTTTTTATTTTTTTAACACACCTCGTATGCAATTTACATAAAGAGCGATGGTCCGATCAAGAACGCTGCAGAGCGCTTTGTTACAAGTGCCAACAGAAAGCTGTCGAACTTTCTTCTAAAATTTTACTTTGCTACAGTCAGGCTGCGAATTTTGGGTTCCGATGTCATGAGTGAAATTTGTTCTCCCAAACTGCAGGATATTCTCAGATTTGCAGAAGATTCCGGAAAATTTTCACAGGACTAGCTATCTCTGTCTAAGTTTCTATTCTATCCTATCTCTTTCTTTCTGGTACTTCTCTCCTTTCCTCCTTGACAATATAAGCTTTTACTTCTCCCAGCTTTGAATACAATGGGCTTTTTAGCCAGAGTCTTTTAGAAGTTACCAATTCTCTTGGTGCTTCTTGGCTCACCTTTTTCACATTTCAATTTATTTCCTTACCACATTCTTGTCTGTTTTCGGTTGCTGCACAGAGTTTTAGTGAGAAATAAAAGGATGATACTTACTCATGTTTTGATTCTATGCGATACTTTTCCATGTAATAAAACTTCTTTCACGTTAAAGTCTTTTTTTATTATTAAAAGTAACAAACATTTTATAAATAAATTTATTATCGTTGTAAACTAAACATCTAATGACACAAAAAATAACATAAAAATAATTTTTGACTGCTTCCACTACTGACACCATTGCCGTGCAGCGCGCGTTGCGTATGAGTAACTTTTTGCGAGTAACTCGGCGAGCGCTCTCACTCTCACACAGACTACAGAAAAGAAGATAGCTCCATTTTAGATCCTAACAATTCATGCTACCTCACCTCTTCGAAAATATCTTTCGAATTGGATAAGGAAAACCAAATTTTTGAATTGAAGATAAATAGATGTATATTATGTAGATAGAAAAAAGAAAACATCATCCACTTCGTTGGCGAATTTTTCTAGTGCTCTAAGCGGGAAAGGAGGCCTCTATCAACGCATATAGCAGCTCGAGATCAAGCAGCGGTTACGCTCGTACTGTTTAAGAAAATTATATTCTCTATATTTAGTTTCTACATGACGGTAGGGTATAAGACTGAAGTCAAAGCAAACAAAGCAAACGAAAGGCAACGTTCGACATCTTGCTCTCTCCTACTCAAGTGAGCGTATATGTGTATGTATATGTGCATATGTACATATATAAATTCACGTATTTGTATTTGCATATGCCTTCTTATGGATTATTATTAATTTGATTTACTTGAAGAATTTAAAATAAAACCAAGTTTGTTAATAATACCTGTTGTTTTAATGTTATTATTATAAATTTTTTTATTATATATGAAGGAAAAATGTATGGTATATTAATATTTACCATATACCTTATAAGATATGTTGTATACTAATATATGTATATAAACATGCATATACATATACAATTTCGCGCAATTTTCAAAAAGAACAAATCTATATGTAAAGATGCATACAAATCATATGGACATATCAAATATACGAATCTATTCCGTACGCAAGCAAATGTAAGCTAATGTGCTTGAACTGCAAGCGAGAGCGCGGAACGAACGACAAAGAGCACAATCGGCCCCCTCGTTCGGCAACGTTCGACATCTGGCTCTGTCCTACTATGAATAAGTTCGTGCGGTTTTTTTTCGAAATTTGAAACTTTATTGACGTAAAATGGTTACAAATTTAATATTCAAAGTATTGTCCATCGCTTACTACTACTTTTTCCCATCTTTCTGGCAATTCACGGATTCCCTTTGTGAAAAATTCGGTCGGTTTTGCCGCAATCCACGAATCGATCCATTTTTTGACTTCATCGTAATTACGGAAGTGCTGGTCAGCCAGGCCATGTTGCATCGATCGGAAGAGATAGTAATCGGATGGCGCAAGGTCTGGACTATACGGCGGGTGGGGTAGGACATCCCATTTGAGCGTTTCTAAGTATGTTATGACCACTTGTGCAACATGTGGCCGAGCATTGTCATGTTGCAAAATAACTTTGTCGTGTCTATCGGCGTATTGCGGCCGTTTTTCTCGCAGCGCTCGGCTCAAACGCATCAATTGTCGTCGGTAGACATCCCCCGTAATCGTTTCATTCGGTTTCAGTAGCTCATAATACACAACACCCAGCTGGTCCCACCAGATACACAGCATAACCTTCAGGCCATGAATATTCTGCGCCGACGTCGATGTTGAAGCATGGCCAGGGTATCCATACGTTGCCCGACGTTTTGGATTGTCGTGATGGACCCACTTTTCATCGCCAGTCACAATTCGATGCAAAAAACCCTTTCTTTTGTGCCGTTGAAGCAGTTGTTCGCATGCCATAAAACGGCGTTCAACGTCTCTTGGCTTCAATTCATACGGCACCCAATGGCCTACCTTTCGGATCATTCCCATGGCTTTTAAACGTTTGGAAATGGTTGATTGATCAACTCCCAAAGTTTTTGCAACCTCTTCTTGCGTTTGAGCCGGATCTTGATCGAGCAATTCCTCCAATTCGGTATCCATGAGCTTTGGCGGCGCACCCTCGCGTTCTTCGTCTTCCAAGCCAAAATCACCACTTTTAAAGCGTGCAAACCACTTCTGGCACGTTCGCTCAGCTAGAGCATGCTCACCATAAACTTCCACCAAGATACGATGACTTTCGGCTGCTTTTTTCTTCATATTAAAATAATGAAGAAGAATTCCCCGCAAAAACACATTATTTGGCACGAAATTCGACATTTTCAAGTGTGGTAAAAATATTGTTGTTTACGCTTCAAATAAAAAACTTATACTGACGTTTATGCCTTACGACAGTAGCTCTCCAATGAATGTTTGGAAATGTGGATCGATGGAATAATAATCAAGTTACACCATCTGTTGTAAAACCGCACGAACTTATTCATAGTCCTATATATGCGCATATGTAGGTATATAAATTCACATACTTGTATTTGCATATGCCTTCTTCCTGTGTGCATGGTAATGAACCATTTCTCTGTTGAGAATAGGACGATGATAGAAAAAGTAGGAAATGAAAGGGAGTGCTTCGAGTGTAAAGTGTCTTGAACAAGGCAAATCGATGATGTTGCCTCTTAGTGTTGTTGACTTATTAACGTCTGATGCATAATCGAAATTGAAGATATCTTTCATGAATTTGATAAATGTTTCGTCATTTTCCACTTTTGTGTAAATGTAACTTGACCTATTCCATTGCAATTCCATTTACCTCCTCCTCTATATCCATACAAAATATGTATCTATCAAACAAATAAAATTAAAATTTTGTTTTGAAAATTGCAACCATTCCATCAATATTTTCTTATGACGTTGTCACGTTAAACTATCGTCAGTAAACCGACTTCACAGACAACCTCTTTTTTATGAAAAAAAGATTATCTTGCACTGATGCTTATAATTTGAAACTTACTTTATATTTCAAATCTAGAAACCCATCTTAAGACGAAACTGAGATATACCAAAAGAACGCTAGTGAAAATATCGAACCGGACTTATCTGCGCAAGGCGTTAGATTAACGCAACCCGATTACATTTACCAATCAGCGAGGAAAGCTTTTATAAGATTTATTGAGAGTAAAAGTGTAGAAGCAAAGTAGTAGTTGAAAAAGAAATAAATCTCTTAATGGAAATATATAAATTTCATTATTTTAGCTCTTCTTTTATAAAAAGACTTGATTGGTAATTCATTTTACCGTCAAATTAATATCAGGTTCGGGCTTTTCTATACCAATTTCAAGCCTGTAGAAATGGTGAAGAGGGAAAATCGATTACATTTATACTATAAAATTTTCAAAAGGAGATTCCAGACAATTTTTGTTTAGACTACAGAGTTTTAGATCACAAAAGTTCTTTTAGGTTATTGGGCACACTAAAGATCAAAAAGTGGTACAAAGAAGCTGAAAATATACCGGACTATAAAGAAGCATAAGATTTTAGACCCCATAGTGATATAACTTTGTCTGCTTTCTGGCAGCCAGTTATAGGGCTTTCCCAGTGCTTCCTTCTTCAGCCATTACTTGAAGCTTTTGAGACAAATATCTCATAAAAATCGTAAAATAAAAATCAGTAAATAAATCATAAAATTTTAAATTCATCGCTGTGAACGTATACGTGGTTTATAAAAACAAAAACAAAAAAAAATTGTATTTAAAAGGGCTTAGAGCAATTCGTCCCTATTCATTTTTGATGACAAATACTTTTTGTAAGGCAAAAAACCAGTTGCGTGATGTGCGTTTCAACGTTTTATTACACACTGAACTTAAGTCTACACAAGTAAAAGGAACTGACGTAAGAAAAGAAATTAAGTAGGAATCCAGGTTGCCATCTATATAGTTACAATTTCTTTATTTTCCAATACTTTTGAATAATCATTATAGTCAGGTTTCTCTTTCCACTCTTTATTGGAAAACTTTGAAGCCAGCAGAAAACTGCTCGCTCTTAAGCTTCTGTCTCAAGCTCTCCGAGCTGTTTCTTCAATGAACTGTTTCCAATTGAATTTTTTAGTCAAAAAAGAAGCAATTAACTACTTATATAGATCTATCTAAAGGTAACAAAGATGTGTTGAGATCAAAATCAAATATTCATCAAAGAATTGTGGAAAATATGAAATATGACTATGGCCTCGATGGGCAACGTGAAAGCGGGGTAAAACTGAAAGCGAAAAAATTACACAGGGAATTTCAAAAGATCTTGTTTTATGTAAATATTTATATGTAAAATTGTATATTCTTCTTATTCAAAATATGGCTCTCAAGAATTAGGTGTCAAAAATGACATAAGAAGAACGTCTACGGGTAAAACCCGCCAAACGCTCGATTCATGAATGCCTAGTGGTTGAGAAGGTCGAGATATCGAAGGTTGTTTAGTAATACTTTATGCTACAGTGGCTCTATTTTCAACAAAATGTGCCAGCTCTTTTTTTTCTCGATAGACCCATGTTTTTGAAATACATACTTACACCAACCTTTGAATCGGCGACTCATTCGGATGATGATTTCCAACAAAAAAATGGCGAATTTTCCGGTATTTAGTTCTTAAAGGCCGAACATTTCCACAGTAACTTCGAATAACTTTAACGCGTTGTTCTATCGTGTAAGATTATACATTTGTCTACTTGATATATTGCAAAGATGATATTCAAAAAGGTACCCTTTAATTACAATTTTTAAGTGGCTAGGCAGGCGCTTTGATTTTTATAAATTTTGGTTTGGGATAGCTTAGATAGCGATATAAAAACGAACTTCTTGGGAAAGAAAATGCGCAAAACTGTTTGCAAAAAAAAAATCATTAAAAAGTCAAGCGCCTACGTTCTCACCCATTCGGCTACGGCGGCCCCACATACTTCACATAATTCATTTATTATTTAATTGTTTAAATAATTCACAGCTTTGTCTCAAAAGGACGGAAACTTATTCCCATACCCAATCAAAAAGTTTTTAAAGTCTCGCGCGTTAAATTACCGTGAATTAAAAGAATTCCTGAAAGATTTAGAAACTGAATATGAAAATATGGTTTTTTATACCAAAGTACGTTGGTTGAGGTGCAATGCTTAAGAGAGTATACAACTTAAAAAGCGAAATACAATTATTCTTGGATAGGAAGGGATATGTATTTCCTCATTGATGGTGATAAAGAATGGATGTGCGATTTTGGGTTCCTTATCGATGTGTTTCGGCATCACAGTGATCTTAATATGGAACTTCAAAGCAAAGGACAGTTTATTCACAATTTGTATGATAAAATTCTGGGTCTTGAACACAAATTAAAATTGTGGAAATAGCATCTTTTGCAGAATAATGTGCCTCACTTTCCACATTTAGAAAAAGAAAATGTTACTACTTCTCCAAAAATTCTTAAAATATGTAGACATTTTAAGCAACGAATCTCAATTATGATTTCAAATGTACGAAGCTGAGAAGACAACGGTTTCCATGAAAATGCTTTTCTCGCCATTTAATATCGATGTGGTTGAATTTGAATTTGAATTTGAAAAGGTCGAGCCAAGGAGCACCAGGAGATTTGGTGGCTCCTTAAACACTCAGGCTAAAGAGCCCATTGTATTTAAAGCTCTGGAAAGGGGGTAGATAGTCAAGGAGGGAAGGAGAAAAGTATCAGAGAAAGAGATAGGAAAGAATAGAGACAGAAATAGAGATAGTTAGTCCTGTGAGAATTTTCCATTTCTTTGGCAAATCTGTAAATATCCTCCAGTTTTAGAGAACGAATATTACTCATTCTCTTGACATCGATGTGGTTACAGTCTCCGAAAACTCTCAAACGGAAGTGATTAGCATGCAGAATAATTTTTTCAGCAACCATCGAAACACAGGAACCGGCACTCGAAGTATAACCAATTGAAAAGGCTGTAAATTTAGTTTGGAAATGTACTTTTAATCAATTTAATGCGAAAAATGTTTGAAAATAATAAAAAATTAAGAATAAATTTTCTTTTACTCGATATGACCACCTTTTGCCTTGACTGTGGCCTCGAGAGGGTCAAAAACCGAATCGTAAGCTGCCCGAATGTGACTTGCAGGTATTTGGGCCCACTCGCGGTCAATGGTTTTTTTCTGCGCCTCAAGATTGGTGAATCTTTTAGCTCTTACTTTGCTCTCCAAAACGGCCCAAAGAAAATAATCCATTGGATTCGCGTCTAGCGAATTCGAGAGCCATTGTGTAGACGTTATGAAGTTCGGAACATTGTTGGTTCACTCGAGCTTTGCGAGACGGTTGCCACGGCTTCAAGGCAACCTCCAAAAGACTTTCCCGATGATATTTCGTATTTACCTTGACGTCAGGCTCGATGAAAACGCGGCCCAAACATTACCTGTGGCGGGTGCTGCCTTCTGCTGGTCAATCAATGACTCAAATTCTTGTATGAACGGTTGGTCACCCTATCGTTATAGGAGTTTACGAATTGTTCAATTTGAAAAATTTTCTCGGCAGAAAACACAATGTTCGGAAATTGACCACTTTCGGCCAAGCGAAGCAACTCCTCCACTCTCTCAAGATTAACTTGATGCTGCTTTGTTGTGAGATCATGAGCCTTTTGGATCTTGTAAGGCTTGACTTTCAGATAATTTTTCAGTATGTGGCGGATGCTACGCCAGATAGTTTCAGTTCTTTTTCGCCATTTGATTGGCACTTCGTCTGGGACTTCGCTCAAGGCACTTTTTCACTTTTTGAACCATTTCACGTGACGTTGCAGTGTTTTGATGACTACCTCCTTGACGTTTCGCGATGCTACCAGTATCCTCGCAACGAGTAATGCTGCGACAAACAAACACTTTATTCACTTTAAGGTGCTCGAGCTCACGAAGCGGGTTGTGATTTTCCAGCCAAATATAATGCAATCACACTTTTACGCTTGAAATCCATTACTGATTTTCTTTTTCGCGCTTACTCTCGGCAAAATACTTCCGCGCGTTTGTAACCAATACTCTGGATTGTCACGTAGCTTACTAACAGACGAGCGGTCTGAAGTTGGTTACACTTCGAGTGCCAGACCCTGTGTGTGAGCCTTGAGAAACGTTCGCTTTTGACGAAAAATGCAAAGCAAATGATTTCTCTCTGTTCTGAAATACGTTTGCTAATCAAATATTATAATACATTTATTTTCAACCATTAAAGTTTTAAAAAATTACCACCTATCAACACTGACGGATGCACGATTAGAAAGCTGCATTTTGCATTAAACTTTGCATTTGAAATTTTTTAGTTTTTTATTTTATTTTCTTTACTCTTTTGTTTATTATAAGTAAAGTTTTGCGAATTACTAATAAGGGTTATTTTATTTTGCTCAGCCCTGCTTTCGAGTATGCCCACAGCACGCGAGCGCTGTTCGCTCAGAATCATTAAGTTGGTTAATGGAGCTATCTTCTTTTCTATATCGTATTTCTATATTTTTTCTAACTCGATTGTGAAATTATATTTAAGCCTGAACAAGCAATTTTTATTGTTTGTTTCACAATTGAAATCCTGTAATTGAAATACTAAATAGAGCTAAAGTTTATACAATAAAATATTTTACAATTTTAATTATTTATGAAATGTATTAAAAATTGTATTCACCAACAGAAATAATCCAAAAAAAAAACATTTACATTGTTATAGGTCGTTTACAACAACAACAAAAAAAATAAATGTAAGGATTTTATACATTAATTTTTTTAAATACATTTTAAATTTCTTTATATCCTCGCAGCTGTGTTGAAAATTCCGCCTGAGCTGTCAGTTGAGGGTCGAACGAATATTTCTTACATTACAACCAATTAAGCACTAACTCAGTTTAATAAAAGTACAAAAAACCGTTACGGTAATTAATTACATTTAAGTTAAACTAAGCGTCGAAGAAACTACGCTCATTTGCCTATCAAATACCAGCTAATCATTTCATATTTTATGGAAGCCTTACACTACTATAGATTTAGATATGCTTACAATCGATGCTCCAGCCTTCGCTTAACCAGGCTCCACTTGGAAGTTAATATGCACTATAAATGGTATTGAATCGAACAGATTTGCGCTCATGCAACCTGTTTGACGCCCGCTGTGCGTTGAAGCCTACAGAATTTATGTACTAATAAACTACAGCTAACTATTTTTTACGACGGCCTAAAAGTATGCTAGGAAATTAGTGTTACCGCGTTGCCGTTTACAACTAAATACCTAAACGTTTACTGGCGAGTATTGTTTAAAATTATTTGTTTTTGTTTTATAATTTGTGCGCTCTAAAGTATTGCTAAACTTAAGACTGACGTAAACGCACATAGGAAAATTATTATTTCGAACGTAGGTTTTTAGAATGCACTAAAAATATCATAACAACTTAGAAATAACTTGCCATTATTTATAACCTAGTTTTTAATAACTATTTAATTTAAATTTTTTTTCATTTAATTTTGACCATTACTACGCTTATTCAAATAATTCCGTTGCTTAGCCTAGACCGATGTTTCGTAGATGACGATTTTTAAGACTTTTGGTTTATTCTCTTGCGCCTCCTTGACTTCCTTGAGTAGGGCATTGGTGATGGCTTCCAGTGCGGCAATGTCGGTGCTGGGATCCTTTTTCGCGCCAGTATTCCATTTGGGCATCGAAACCTTTGGGCGAGGAAATAATTTTTATTAATTTTTTTATGTAAATATTCGTTTCGAAATCAGACTTAGGAGGGCTACGGCGAATATTAGTAATAGTATATTAAATATGCTTTGAATTCGAAATGATGCAGGTAGGCTTTTTAAGATTTAAATGAAAAAAGTTTTATATGAGAAGCACTAAGTTGAGTTCAGAAAGCATTTGATAGCTCACAGAATTCGTACACGGAAAATTTAGCCAATACAAAATTCAGCAAAGCAGTCATGAAAAGTGTGAAAGCAGCAAAGCAGCCATATAAAAAATCTTTTATGGCTAAATTTTGGCAAAAAAGCATTTTTATAATTTTTAACATTTTTTATTATACATTTGTACAGTAATAAATTAGCACCGCTAGCCTTCGGTTGTGCAGAAAAGTAAATGTCAGTTCAGTAATGACTAATTGCTGATGCCTTCGCAAAGCAGAACACCGAGACGCAAGCAGAGCCCAAATTTATTTAAATTAATTCCCACTATGGATGATATATCGGCATAAGATTCTGTGTTCTATCTCAGTGTAAACGTGACATTACAAAAGTTTATTATATCTATTAGGCGCGCAACTAAGTACTCGCTGTTTTTTTGATGAAAATACAACTTTATTCTGAAAAAATGGTTACAGGTGAATCATTGAAAGTATTGCCCATCGCTGGCTACTACTTTTTCCCATCTTTCTGGTAGATCTCGTATACCGTCACGGTACAACTGTTCATCTTTTGAGGCTATTCACGGATCAAACCATTTTTTTAATGTCTTCATATGAATGTAACTGCTGATCAGCTAGACCATGTGCCATCGATCGGAACAAGTGATAAACGGAAGGCGCAATATCTGGAGAATATGGCGGGTGGGGTAGAATTTCCCATTTCAGTGTTTCCAGGTAGGTTTTAACGGGCATGGCAATGTGAGGCCGAGCGTTGTCATGCTATAGAATCACTTTTTCATGCCTCTCAGTGCTCGGCTCAATCGCATCAATTGAAGTCGATACCAATCCCCAGTGATGGTTTCGCTTGGTTTTAACAGTTCATAATAAATAACACCAGCTTGGTCCCACCAAATACATAACATAACCTTCGCAGCGTGAATATTCGGCCGAGCCGACGACGTAGAAGCATGACCGGGTAGTCCCCAAGACTTTCTTTTCTTTGGATTGCTGTAATGAATCCATTTTTCATCATCCGTCACGATGCGATGAAGAAAACCCTTTCTTTTTTTTGGCGCTGGAGCAGTTGTTCACATGCGAAAAAACGAAGTTCAACATCCTTCGGTTTTAACTAATAAGGAAGCCAAGTCCCCTGTTTCTGAGTTTTGAATCATTTCCAAAGCATGCAATCGCTTGGAAATGGATTGGAGGGTAACTCTTAATACTGACAAACTCTTCTTGACACGGATCCTCATTGAGCAATGCCTCCAATTCAGCTTCAGCGTCTTCGAAGGTTTTTGGCCTTCCTTCATGACGGTCGTCAACATTATAATCTCCATCTTTGAAGCGACGGAACCAACCTCGGCACGTTGTTTCACTTAAAGCTGCATCTCCATATACTTTTTGTAGCTCTCGATGCGCTTCAGCCGCTGTTTTTTCGAATGAAAGAGGAAAATCAACACTTCTCGCAAATGACGATTATTCGGCTTAAAATCAGACGATTTCACAAAACGAAACTCCATGAGTTTATCTTACACTGGCTCACAAATGGCTCGAAGACAGCAAAAGTCATAGATGCTGGAATATATGGCCCCAGAAACAAGCACTTTGGGCCATTGGGTAGTTTTTCAAGCATCTTCCAAGCAACTTTCAAGCGGAGGTGTATGCCATCTGTCTACGTGCAGAGATTAACTTAGACGAAAATTCCGAATTTAGCGAATTGTCATTCTAAGCGACGGCGAGACGACACCCAAGGCCTTGTCCTCCTGTGAAATTAAGTACTCACTGGTCCTTGAGTATATCGAGAAACTGAATCTGTGACTAACGCACAATCGCATCCGGCTAATTGGGGTCCCAGGACAAAGGGGTATAACTGAGTACGAAGTAGCGGACGCATTGACAAGTGACGGACCCAATCTCTTCCTTGTTGTGGTACAACACATCATCAAGGAGAAGCTTAGTAGTGAAGAGCCAAGGCTAAGGAAGGTTGACTATGGGGCTACGTCATGCGAAATCCTTACTGGGAGGGTACAATCAAAAGAGCTTTAAAAAACTGGTTACCCTCCCTATGGATAAACTGAGAATGGGCATTCCCCCAGGCCACTGCAGACTGCACAGTCATCTGCACAGGATTGGGATATGTGATCTTGTCATTTCTGCGATTAATCCCCTGAGACGCCAATACACCTACTCTTGAATGCAGCATATAGCGAAGAGTAGGTTGATGCATCTCTATCTAAGTCGGAGTCTATACGCAGAGGTTAGCAAAAATCTACCGAATCCTAAGCCTGGTAGAAATATCAGGAAAACAGACTGGGAAAGGTATGTAGATTGTATCGGGGTTACCCCAGGAACATGTCCATCAGTGGTACCGCAAAGCATAGAAGGACTAGAAAATTTGGTGCACAAAATTACCTACAACATGAATGCTGCCTTAGCGGAAGCCTGTCCCATAAGAAGACTGAGGGGTAAACCCAAGCCTAAGTGGTGGACGGTTGAACTAAGCAAGCTTGCAATGCTCTGAAAATCTACAAGAAGGAAATCAGGAAGGCCCAAAGACAATCTTGGAAATCCTTTTGTGAAGAAGTTGAGGGGGCAACTGAGACCTCCAGACTTCGTAAGATCTTAGCGGGAAGTCCTCAAAATTGGGAACTGCTACAGAAAAGTGATGGTACGTTCACTACAACCAGTAAAGAGTCCTTAGAACTTTTACTCGACACTCATTTTCCAGGCTACTCAGACATTACTGGGCATGATATGGAAGGTACAGTACACTGTCGTGAAGTCAGAATAGATGCTATATCTGAGGATCGGCTCTTATGGGCGATTGAAAGTTTCAAGCCCTTTAAATCACCGGGTCCAGATGGTATTTACCCAGTGGAACTGCAAAAGACCGCCGGATATCTAACACACTGGCTGCTAGCAATCTTCAAAGGTTGCTTTCTCTACGGTCATATACCTCTTAAGTGGAGACAAGTCAAAATTGTTTTCATCCCAAAAGCGGGTAAAAACTCACATACCCATCCAAAAGACTTAAGACCGATATCTCTTTCTTCCTTCCTACTGAAAACTTTGGAGAGGTTGATAGAATTTCACTTAAGCCTAACTATAGATAGAAATCTTATCTCTAAGTCACAACATGCCTACACGAAAGGGAAATCGGTAGAGACGACTCTACATAACCTTATCTACACGGCAGAGAGTTCACTGCACAAACAGGAATTTACTTTAGCCGCTTTCCTTGATATTGAAGGGGCCTTTAACAATGTCGAAGGGGGGGGGGGGGGGGGGGGGGGCAATTACTGCAGCACTCACTGATCTTGGGGTAGAACCGGGCTTGGTAGGCTTCATTGGCAAAATGCTAAATAGCAGAATCATTGAAGCGGAACTAGGAGAATCGGTGCTCAGGAGATTGGTAAGTAGAGGTACACCGCAAGGCGGAGTCCTCTCACCGTTTCTATGGAACGCAGTTGTAAATAAACTTCTGTTAATACTGGAATCGGTGGGCTGTAAGGTGATAGCTTACGCCGATGATGTTGTCATTGCTGTCTCTGGTAAATTTGTATCCACATTAAGAGACCTAATACAAAATGCTCTAGAAATACTTTCTAGGTGGGCAGGAAAGTGTGGTCTAGGAGTCAACCCAGACAAAACACAACTTATATTGTTCACTAGGAAACACAAAATCCCTCAACTAAGTCCAATTATGCTCAAGGGGGAAGCTCTTGTGATTTCGGAACAAACCAAGCACTTGGGACTAATCATAGATAGGAAACTGACTTGGAAGTCAAACATCTTAGAAAGAGTCAGGAAAGCGAACCTAGCATTTTATGCCTGTAAGAGAGCTTTAGGTAAGACCTGGGGAATTAAACCTAAGGTTGCTCATTGGCTTTACACTGCTGTCGTCAGACCCATTCTTCTATATGGAAATGTTGTCTGGTGGTGTGCTATGCAGAAAAAAACCTATTCTAATTTATTGAATAAGGTGCAGAGATCAGCGGAATTAGCAATATGTGGCGTCATGAAAACCACACCATCCATGGCCTTGGATATCATACTACATCTGCCACCCCTAGATCTCTTCTGCAAATACTTAGCGGCCTGCTCCGCTGTAAGGCTCAAAGCGAGCTCACAATGGAAGACTGTCACACAGGGACATTCGACCATCTTAGACTCCTACACGGATATACCCAGTGACTACGATTATCATCCTTCCATTCTCTGCTTCGAAAGGAATTTCCTAATGAAAATCCCTTCTAGACTGGAATGGTTTGAAGAAGATCCAACACCCAACACACCCGTTAAGATCTACACGGACGGGTCTAAAATGGATACCGGTGTAGGATCAGGGTTATTTTGCGAAGAGCTTTCTATTAGTGAATCCTTTAAACTACCGGATCACTGTAGTGTTTTTCAAGCGGAAATAAACGCTATTCATGAAGCCTTAAAATGGTTAAAGATAAACAGAATATCATCAACGGATATCTGCATTCTATCAGACAGCCAAGCTGCCCTACGAGCCCTGGATGCATTCCAAACAACATCAAGGAGTGTCTTACGTTGTCGCCAATCTCTAAATGAGATGGCCAAACAATATCGTATAATCTTGTGCTGGGTCCCAGGCCACAGAGATATACCAGGGCCGACCAACTTGCTAGAGAAGGTACCTGTTTGCCAGACATAAGTAATTTTATGGAGATACCTCTCGCAACTTGTAAGCTTCTCATTAAGGACGCACTAATCAATTCTGCAAATCAAAGATGGATTAGCGCTAACACCTGTGAAATTGCTAGGCAAACATGGCCAAGGCTAAATTTACGTCTGTCCAAGAGCATTATAAAACTGAATAGACTTCAAATCAGGACCTTAGTAGGGGCCCTCACAGGACATTGTCTCATAGGAAATCATGCAAGGAGATTAGGCGTTTACACGCATGATTTCTGTCGTAGCTGCAGAAATGAGGAGGAGTTGGAAACAATTCAACACCTTTTTTGCACATGCCCAGCTCTAGCCAGAAGCAGGAACCGATTTTTAAAATCCTACTTCTTAACGAATATAGATAATCTATACATTTTAGGTATCAACAACCTTTTACGCTTTGTCAAAAGCTCAGGATGGTTTAATATGGAGAGGGAAATGTAGCTCAGCCCCCGCGGCTTCACAACGGACCCATTTCGTGGTCTAAGTGGCATCGTTGTCTCTATGTGCGATGCGGCTGCCAACATGTGCATTCAACAAGTGATTTTAATCGCGGATAGAAGCACGTATTGTTAAAAAATAAAATGGAATCTTCGAACGCGTAAAAGAGGCATATTTTGTATTTTTTTTTTTTAAATGGTAAAAATGCAACAACTGCTGCTGCAGAAATAAACACTGTTCACGGAGCGGATACCGTGAGTGTAAGGACTGCGCAAAAGTGGTTTTAAAAATTCCGAAGTGGTAACTGCGACGTGGAGGATGCCCGGCGCGCTGGTCGTCCTGAAGTCTTTAACTCCGACGCCTTCCTCGAACTAGTGGAAGCTGAGCCAAATTTGACAGTCGATAGGATAGCTCAGAGGTTAAATTCATCGCATGGAACAGTTCACAGGCACCTGGTTCAGGTGGGAAAGGTTTCAAAGCTGCGAAAATGGGTTGCGCATAGACTTTCCGTCGCCAACCTTCAGCAGAGAGTGAATGTGTGTTCTCAGCTGCTGCAACGGCTGCAACGGCTTGAAAATGAAAGTTTTTTGAACCGCATCGTTACTAGTGATGAAAAATGAGTCCTTTACAATAATCCTATTCACAAACGGCAATGGTTAGATGAAGATGAAACACCAGAACCGACTTTTCGAGATGGCCTTCACCCCAAGAAGATTCTACTGTCTATTTGGTGGGATATGGCCGGTATTGTTTATTATGAACTTTTGGAACCAAACCAGACGATAACTGCTGATTATTATTCCCATCAGCTGTAAAACCTGAATGAGGTACTTAACAAAAATCGATCGTCTTTAGTGAATAGACGCAAAGTTTTGTTTCACCACGACAACGCAAGACCTCCTCATACCGCAAGGCAAACATTAGGCAAGCTCAACGAGCTCGAATGGGAGCTAATACCGCACCCACCATACTCTCCGGATGTTGCACCTTGTGATTATCACCTTTTCCGTGGACTTCAATCCCATATGAGTAACAAGAACTACTCCCCAAAAGAAGGGAGGGCGAAACGTATTTTGGCTCCAAGGACAAAAAACTGTTTGAGCAGGGAGTTAAAAATTTGCCTAAACGTTTAGAAGACATTGTAAATAATGAAGGAAAATATATTATTGATTAATAAATACTTTAAACATCTTTTTTATTAATTTTAAAACCACCTTTAAAAATCGCACGAACTTATGGACTGACCTGATAGTTTCAGTGCCTCGGCGAAAAAATTTAAGAGAAAATTTAAATTTAATAAGAGGAAATCTCAGTTCCGCGTGATCCGTCTGTTGAGTATCGCATTTTAAATTTTATAGCAGTATTTGCAGCAATTTCTGAGGATGAGAAATGTAAGATCTGTGACGGAAATGTTAAGTTTCAAACTGGTTCTGAACGAGTACTTGGTGTTAGCTACAATCAACTGATTTGGAAAATCTTTCCTAAAATTATTGCGGTCGGTTCGAAAACTGTAGAAATCGCTGCATACATAACTGCCGGCATATTTAATGAAGGAATGCCATCACTATTGCATTATATGAAGGCAATAGGATTTACTCTTGGGCCCAATGCGCATTCATATGCCGAAAAAGAAGATGAGCAGCGCGTGAACATTTCCGATCTCAGAGCGCGTGAGAGCATTCGAGATGGAAGAATGGTCCGCAGACAACATCAGCTCGAGTTATTAGAAGCTGCCGAAGCGGCGGAGGGTGCATTATATGGTCCTGGTATAGGCACCTGCATGGATGTAAAAAAAAAAATGTTATCATATGCAAAGTACCTTTCAAACTTTAAACGCGTTTTTCTCAAAATGGTGTTTTCAAAGTCGGTCACCAACATTACTCGAAAACGGCTTAACCGATTAGTCTCAAATTTTAACACGAGCTTCATAAATATATTTTTAGTAATTAATCGAAGATTTTTTCTCACCGATAAATATTTTTTTATACACAACTTAAGGCCGAAATTTCGGTCAAAAATCAATTTTTTTTTTTGAGAAACTGCCACTTTGTCTAATTTCAGAGGATCCAGTTCAGAGATATAGTCGTCACCGCAAAACGTCTTTTTTGAGAGGAGCTCCCCGAGATCAGCTGTAGTTCCTTTTCAAATACATATTTTTGTACTAATACTAAGTCTTAAAATACAGTTAAAAGATAAAATAAATTTTTAGATCAATAAATTTTAAAGTTTTCTTAGAAAAATTTCAGTAAAATTTGCTTTTTTCGGCCTTCTATATTAACTGTAATGTCAATGGGGATGCAGTTTCTGAAGACTTTCAAATGGAGGTGATTAACATGCAGATAATACTGATTTAAAAAATTTATTTTTTTCAGTAACCATCGAAAATTTTTAATAAATCTTTGACGAAAAATACAAAGCATCAACACATCATGTCTGTTCTGAAATACGTATGCTAATCAAATATTATAATACAATTATTTTCAACCATGAAAGTTTTAAAAAATTACCACCTATCAACACTGAGTGATGCACGATTAGAAAGCTGCATTTTGCATTAAACTTTGCATTTGAATTTTTTTGCTTTTTTTATTTTATTTTCTTTATTCTTATGTTTATTATAAGTAAAGTTTTGCAAATTATTAATAAGTGCTATTTTATGTGAGAGCTTCAAAAAAATTTAAAATTCAAATTGGTTTGTTGATCAAAAAGGTTGCTCAGCCCTGCTTTCGAGTACGTCCGCCGCACGCGAGTGCTGTTCGTTCAGAATCATTAAGCGCTTCATCTGTGAATGGAGCTATCTTCTTTTCTATATCATATTTCTATATTTTTTCTAACTCGATTGTGAAGTTATATTTCACCCCGAACAATCACTTTTTTTTGTTTGTTTCACAATTGAAACCCTGTAATTGAAATACTAAAAGATAGCTAAAATTTATAAAATATTTTACAATTTTAATTATTTATTAAATGTATTAAAAATTATATTCACCAACAGAAATAATCCAAAAAAAAAATCATTTACATTTTTATAAGTCGTTTACAACAACAACAAAAAAAAAAAAATAAATATACCTAAGTATTTTATACATACTTTTTTTTAAATACATTTTAAATTTCTTTATATCCTCGCAGCTGTGTTGAAAATTCCACCTGAGCTGTCAGTTGAGGGTCGAACGAATATTTCTTACATTACAACCAATTAAGCACTAACTCAGTTTAATAAAAGTACAAAAAACCGTTACAGTAATTAATTACATTTAAGTTAAACTAAGCGTTGAAGAAACTACGCTCATTTGCCTATCAAATACCAGCTAATCATTTCATATTTTATGGAAGCCTTACACTACTATAGATTTAGATATGCTTACAATCGATGCTCCAGCCTTTCGCTTAACCAGGCTCCACTTGGAAGTTAATATGCACTATAAATAGTATTGAATCGAACAGATTTGCGCGCATCCAACCTGTTTGACGCCCGCTGTGCGTTGTAGCCTACAGAATTTATGTACTAATAAACTACAGCTAACTACTTTTACGACGGCCTAAAAGTATGCTAGGAAATTAGCGTTACCGCGTTGCCGATTACAACTAAATATCTAAACGTTTACTGGCGAGTATTGTTTAAAATTATTTGTTTTTGTTCTATAATTTGTGCGCTCTAAAGTATTACTAAACTTAAGACTTAAGTAAACGTACATATGAAAACTATTATTGCGAACGCAGGTTTTTAGAATGCACTAAAAATATAGTAACAACTTAGAAATAACTTGTCATAATTTATATCCTAACTATTTAATTTAAATTTTTTTCATTTAACTTTGACCATTACTACGCTTATGTGAATAATTCCGTTGCTTAGCCTAGACCGATGTTTCGTAGATGACGATTTTTAAGACTTTTGGTTTGTTCTCTTGCGCCTCCTTGACTTCCTTGAGTAGCGCATTGGTGATGGCTTCCAGTGCGGCGATGTCGGTGCTGGGATCCTTTTTCGCGCCAGTATTCCATTTGGGCATCGAAACCTTTGGGTGAGGAAACAATTTTTATATATTTTTTTAAGTAAATATTTGTTTCGAAATCAGACTTAGCAGAGCTACAGCGAATATTGGTAATAGTAAATATGCTTTGAATTCGAAATGATGCAGGTAGGCTTTTAAGATTTAAATGAAAAAAAGTTCTATATGAGAAGCACTAAGTTGAGTTCAGAAAGCATTTGATAGCACACAGAATTCGTGCATGGAAAATTTAGCCAATACAAAATTCGGCAAAGCAGGCATGAAAAGTGGCATATAAACAAATCTTCTGTGGCTAGATTTTGGCAAAAAAGTATTTTTATTAGTTCTTTTATTTTTTTTTTTAAACATTTGTGCAGCAATAAATTAGCAGCGCTAGCCTTCGGTTGTGCAGAAAGGTAAATGTCAGTTCAGTAATGACTAATTGCTGATGCCTTCGCAAAGCAGAGCAACGAGACGTAGGCAGAGTCACGAGACGCAAGCAGAGCAACGAGACGCAAGCAGAGTCACGAGACGCAAGCAGAGAAACGAGTCGCAAGCAGAGTCACGAGACGCAAGCAGAGCCTCGAGTCGCAAGCAGAGACACGAGACGCAAGCAGAGTCACGAGTCGCAAGCAGAGCCCAAATTTATTTAAATTAATTCCCACTATTTTTATGGATGATATATCGACATAAGATTCTGTGTTCCATCTCAGTGTAAACGTAACATTACAAAAGTTTTTTTATATTTGGTGCGCAACTAAGTTTTCGTTGTTTTTTTTGATGAAAATACAACTTTATTCTGAAAAAATTGTTACAAGTGAATCATTAAAAGTATTGCCGATCGCTGGCTACTACTTTTTCCCATCTTTCTGGTAGATCTCGTATACCGTCGCGGTAAAACTGTTAATCTTTTGAGGCTACCCACGGATCAAGCCATTTTTTTAATGTCTTCATATGAATGGAACTGCTGATCAGCTAGACCATGTGCCCTCGATCGGAACAAGTAATAAACGGGAGGCGCAATATCTGGAGAATAAGGCGGGTGGGGTGGAATTTCCCATTTCAGTGTTTCCAGGTAGGTTTTAACGGGCTTGGCAATGTGAGGCCGAGCGTTGTCATGCTATAGAATCACTTTTTCATGCCTCTCCGCGTATTGCGGCCACTTCGCGCAGTGCTCGGCTCAATCGCATCAATTGAAGTCGATACCAATCCCCAGTGATGGTTTCGCTTGGTTTTAACAGTTCATAATAAATAACACCAACTTGGTCCCACCAAATACATAACATAACCTTCGCAGCGTGAATATTCGGCCGAGCCGACGACGTAGAAGCATGACCGGGCAGTCCCCAAGACTTTCTTTTTTTTGGATTGCTGTAATGAATCCATTTTTCATCATCCGTCACGATGCAATGAAGAAAGCCCTTTCTCTTTTTTGGCGCTGGAGCAGTTGTTCACAGGCGAAAAAACGACGGTAAACATCCCTCGGTTTTAACTCATAAGGAACCCAAATCCCCTGTTTCTGAATCATTCCCAAAGCATGCAATCGTTTGGAAATGGATTGGCAAGTAACTCCTTACACCGAAGCAAGCTCTTCTTGCATTTGACACGGATCCTCATAGCAATGCCTCCAAATCAGCGTCTTCGAAGGGTTTTGGCCTTCCTTCACGCGGACGGTCGTCAACATTAAAATCACCGTCTTTGAAGCGACTGAACCAATCTCGGCACGTTGGTTCACTCAAAGCAGCATCTCCATACACTTTTTCTAGCTCTCAATGCGCTTCAGCCGCCGTTTCTTTTTCGAATGAAAGAGGAAAATCAACACTTCCCGTAAATGACGATTATTCGGCAAAAAGCAGACATTTTCACAAAACCAAAAGTATCTGATACCAAAACAAAATCATTAATGTGTCGAAGGAGTTTGTTTACCGTACTATATGTCTAAGTTTGGTTTATGACGTTTAGGTTATGTAAGTCAAAGGAGTGTACCTTGCACTGGCGCACAGATGGCTCGAAGTCAACAGAAGTTATAGGTGCTGGAGTATATGGCCCCAGAACCAACCACTTTGGGCCAATGGGTAGTTTTTCAAGCATCTTCCAAGCAACTTCCAAGCGAAGGTGTACGCCATCTGTGTATGTGCAGAGATTAACTCAGACAGAAATTTCCGGAATGAGCGAATTGCCATTCTGAGCGACAGTCCAGTGGCACTGAAGGCTTCGTCATTTTGTGAGATTAAGTCCTCACTGGTCGTTGAGTATATCAAGAAACTGAAGCTGTTAGAAACGCACACTTGCATTCGGCTAATTTGGGTCCCAAGACACTGGTCCCAGGACAGGGAACGAAGTAGCACGCATTGACAAGGGAGGGTAATGGGATCCGAGCTCTTTCTCGCTATGGGACAACACACCATCAAGGTTGGCTGGTACCAAACTATGGGGCTACGTCATGCGAAATCCTTACTGGGAGGGTACAATCAAAAGAGCTTTAAAAAACTGGTTACCCTCCCTATGGATAAACTGAGAATGGGCATTCCCCCAGGCCACTGCAGACTGCACAGTCATCTGCACAGGATTGGGATATGTGATCTTGTCATTTCTGCGATTAATCCCCTGAGACGCCAATGCACCTTCTCTTGGAATGCAGCACTATAGCGTAGAGTAGGTTGATGCATCTCTATCTAAGTCGGAGTCTACACGAAGATAAAGCAACAGAGCTTAGAGACTGCAGTCTAGTTCCTCTTTTGCCAGGAAGTTCCGTGTCCCTTACCGTAAGCTTCGGCACCTATATCAATAGCGGCAGCTTCGATGTTCCTGCGTTCCATCCTACATGTGTAAGACTCTTCACAGCTGTATATAATTCAGCTATAAATAATTCAGATCTGAAGCGTTGAGATGACGGCAAAAGCAGCATAGAACTTCAAAGCTATAAAAAGGCTAAGTAAGCATGATTTGAGCTGTTTGAAGCTACTAATGAAAAAGCGAATATTTATGCATTTTTTATTGGCAAATATTTTAACTAACATCTACTGCGGAAAGCTACAGTGGGTGACTCAAATTGGCGCATATGAACATTTCTGAGTAAATAAAAAATGCCGAAGGAAAATTGTCGCATGGCACATGGGCCGATTTTTTTTTCAGTAAATGCTATCAATATAAGGATTATCAAGTTACAGAACCTCATTCTTGTATTATATGTTAAGTATTAAGAAGTATAAAAAAAAATATTTTTATTTTATTAATTTTTACTTCCTTACAAAAAAATTAGTAAATATGATAATTTAGCATAAAATATTATAGAAAAAAAAACATATAAATATTAAATTGATAAATTAATGAGACAATTTCATATTTTAGAAACTGACAAATACTTAAAAAACAAAAAACGAAATATTTTGACTAATTTTTATTTACTTAGAAATTTATATAATTATAATTTTTTAAACACTTTTGTGAACAATTTTTATTTGTTTTTTGAGCTAAGAATTTATTTTTGAAAAAATGAAGTAAATTTCCCATTTTAGAACAACATATTTAAAAAAAAAATATTAAAAAAAAACCAAGACGAAAAACTAACTTACTAACTTTTCTTATTTTGAAACTTTTAATATTATTATTTTTTAAATAATTGTGTATGAAATTTGAATTTGCTCTGGAGAAAAATTGCATATTTTATTGTAGAAAAAATGTATAGCCTTACCAAGTAGTTAAAACAATACTTGTTATACTTTTACTAGTTTTTATTTATTTATATTACAAATTTAATTTTTTTTTCAAAAATTATTTAATTTTTTTTATAATATTTAACAATAAATAAAATATTTTATAAAAATAATAAATATGATATTTAATAAATATCAAAAAATTTGGTAGATTAGAAAGAAAAAATTAAAAAAATAACTAAAAAATGTACGTTTATCATATTTTATTTACATAAACATTTTTTGTTATTGTTATATTTTCCTTTTGTTTAAACAAGAAATTGTATGCCTCTGTTAATTTTTATTAATTTACAAATTTAATTTTGTGAAATAATTTTGTATAAATTTTGCATACTTGAGTTGAGAACTTGGTTTTGAAGATCAAAAAATTTCTTAGCATAGAAAAAAAAAATTAAAAATAGTATCTAAAAAAATTTTAGTATTTGTAATTTTTATTTGCACAACACATTTTTATTATTTTTATTTTATTTGTTTTTTTTTTTTTGTTTTTGTTTCCGTCTAAACCATAAATTTGGTACCCTTGCTAATTTCTGTTACTTACAATTTACATTTTTTTAATAATTTTGTGTAAAATTCCAATTTTGTTTTTCAGTCGACAACTTGTTTTCGAAAATCAAAAAAAAATTGCAGTCTAGAAAAAAAATTGTCAATTAAAAAAAAATTTATTTTCAAAAATTTTATGTTTACATAAGAATATTTTTATTTGCATAAAAAAATTATTTATTTACTGTTATATTTCTTTTTTTGTTTTTGTTTAAACAAAAAATTTAATACCTTCCTAAATTTTATTTATTAAAATTAAATTAAATTTAAAGTTTTTATTTATGCAAATTAAATTAAAATTTATTTTAATTAAATCTTTTTTTAAATTGCAATTTGATTTTTGAGTAGAAAATTTTATTTTTGAAAATCAAAAACAAAAAAAAGTATTTAAAAATAATATTTAACAAAATTTTAGTTGTAAAAAAAGGGTAATTACATAGAAAATTGTTGTTATTGTTAGCGGTTTTTTTGGTTGAACGCAAAAATTTATGCTTTTACTAATTTTTACTTATTTACAAAATTTTATTTTTTGATCTATTTACTTCAAGATTTTAAGTTAATTTGGAGCTGAGAATTTGTATACGAAAATTTCGCATAACCTCAACAAATATTAAAAGAAAAATATACTTTTACTGATTTTCATTTATTTACAAATTTTATTTTTTTAATGATTTTGTAAAATTTGAATTTGACTTGAAGCTGAGAACTTGAAGATAAAAAAATGTTGTAGTTTAGAAAAAAAACAATAAGAAAATTAGTAAAAATATTTTTTTTCTAATAAAATAGAAAATAAATTCAAAAAAGTAGAAAAAAAATTAAACAAAAAATGGAAAATAAATTTAATAAGAAAATGAGTAAAAATATTTTTTTTCTATATTAATAAAATAGAAAATAAATTTGAAAAAGTAGAAAATAAATTAAACAAAAAATGGAAAATAAATTTAATAAGAAAATTAGAAAAAAAATATTTTTACTATTTTAAATTTATTTTCTATTTTTTTTAAATTTATTTTCTATTTATTATGTAAAAAAAAATTATTATAAATAAAAAAATTATTATATTTTTTTAATAATTTTGTAAAAAAAAATAATTATAGTTTTTCTAATAATTAAAAAAGATACATTTTTATTTTCCATTTTAATTAATTGTATTAATACAATAGAAAAAAATTAAAAAAAATAGAAAATAAATTTAAAAAAAATTCTAAATAAAACAATTAGTAAAAATAGTTTTTTCCTAATTTTGTTATTTTTTTCTGTTTTTTTATATTTTTGTCTGTAAAATACGAAATTTTTTTATCCCTAAGTTCTCAGTTTCAATCAAATTGAAATTCTATACAAAATTACACAAAAAGTCAAAAATTTTGTTATATTTTTTTTTAATAATTTTGTAAAAAATTTCAATTTGATTTTCCACCTGAGAACTTATTTTTTTAGAAAATCAAAAAAATTTGTGTTTTAGAAAAAATCTACGTTTTAATGCCGTCTTCGAATGGCAGGTGGGTTTAGTGCCTCCTTTGAACGGCAGATGGTTTTTTAGTAACTGCTTTTTCATGGCAGAAATACTCGTACACACCTGCTAAGGGGCGACCGACATTAGAAAAAAACTTTTTCTATCATGTGGTCTTTCATGCCCGCACTGCTTTCCGAGCCCGGGCACTACTGAATGTTTCTCATGTACCTACGCATTCAGCTACGGCGGCCGCCTATGAATTTGTTTTTAGCCAAATCGGCGAAGTCGCTCAAATGATTTGATTTTCCAAATTTCTTATTATTATTATTTTTCCTCATTTTTCAAAAGTGATTTCGCAAAAATAATTTTTTTTCTTAAAAATTAACTTTTAAGGGCAGGAACTGGACTAACTTTAATTTTATATTGACAGCAGTTTACTAGAAAAATAAAACTAAAATAAATGACATCCCCGCAGGGCATCCCAGCTGTACGTATTTTCACAGCCAAACGCAAAATGCAGAGGTTTATCATAAATGGACTGCAGGCAAATGATTTTTTGAAGTATGAAAACTTTTATAGTTTAATAATTATAAAATTATGCAGCTACATTAATTTTATAATTATATGGTATATTTGTTTTTTCGTTTAAAACAGGAGAAACTGATCGTGATGAAAATTCAACATCTCAGATATTTTTCCATTAATTTCGTGAAGCTACTTTTTTAAGCTTAAAATAAAGCTTAATTTTTTGAAAATAGTACCAGTATTTTTTTATATAAGTATAGTGCATTGTGTTATTTTTATAAAAAAGTACTTTTTTTTTACAATTAAATAATAAAAGATATTTTAAGTTTACTGATAGCAATAAAAATTCTGTTCTGCCATCATTGAAGGCCGTCGAATGCCTTAGAAAAATTGAGAAGTGTCATTTCATCTCGATCGTTTTGCGCTGCCATATTCTATTTACAGGTTTTGAAAATTTAAAATATTCTCAAAAGCTTACTGGTAGTAATTTTTTTAATTTTACATCATCTACAGAACGCTGAAGAGTTTCAAAACACAAAAATAGAGATTCAAAACATTTGATTAGTACAATAGTAAAGTAAAGGAAGCAAGATTTTTAAGGACTGTTTGTTTTATTTTTCATTATACTTTAAGAATAAATATAAAAATAGATATATAAATTTATTTACACAGAATAACAAATAAATAAATTAATAATAGTAAGGAAATAGCAAAATGTGGTTTAGTTTGGAAGTTATTCAAAAACTAAAGGGTGAAACATAAGCGGCAAAATTTTGACACAGTTTTTTTTCAGTGACAGAAAATTGTTTTGATTTATATAATTTTTCCACTACTAAACCTAACGGTTTAGTGAGAAATCAAACATTTTAGTTCTGAGGTAGTCTGCCTTTATTTAATGAATTTATAAGGCCGAAAATCTAAGCTTTTGGAACTCTGTACCTGTCTGTCATCTAGGCAACACACAGTGTAACTAGTTAAATAATTCGTATACCTCTACATAAATCGATAGCAAAACTTTAAATGTGTTTTCCTCTAAACTATGTTTTTTTAACTTGTGATCACTGTAACTTAAAAACCGCTTGTTAGATTTAAGTAAAATGTATACTGCTTGTGAAAAACATAAAAAACTCGTGCATGATCGAAGGATTTTTTTTTTAAATTTCGATTTTAAAATTATTGATAATCATCAATTTTTCGGGCCTCTGATTACGCCTTAATAAAAAAGTAATTTAAAAACAAAATTGGGTGATTAATTTTGCGCCACTTTGTATAAGTCCATTGTGCTGCCACAGTTTGGCTTGTTTGTCACTCTTACTGAACCAAAGGGTGCCGCCGATAAATTTAATTTGACCCTTCAATTCAATATTTGCCATATGCCAGAGTCTAATTTCTATCTAGCCATGAAGTCTAGAGCCATTTCGTGTAAATCGATAAACTGCAGAGTGAGGTGGGGTAA
Source organism: Anastrepha obliqua (assembly GCF_027943255.1). Lineage (NCBI taxonomy): Eukaryota > Metazoa > Arthropoda > Insecta > Diptera > Tephritidae > Anastrepha > Anastrepha obliqua. Next base: position 21,851,747 of record NC_072893.1, on the reverse strand, counting down.
GTCGCTGTTGCTCTAAGGCCGCTCTAAGGTATAGAGATCAGATCACAGAGATCTGTGCGGCACATTTTTAGTATGCACAAGGGCGCGTTCCCACACAAATCCCAATAGGACTTATCAGAAGCATTCAGAAAAAAAGTTGAATATTGGCTAATATACGAGGTTGTCTGGTTCACTAATTTTAATTTTTTTTCGCACCGGATGCCACTATCCACTTCTTATGTACTTTATAATCGCTCGCCCACAAACAACTGACATACTTAACGCCACTGGAATGGATTCAGCGACTCGCTGCTCTATGTATAACAGGAGCGATGGAAACCACTCCAACGTCGGCGCTGGAAATGATACTCAGCATGCCACCTATTGACCTAATGGCGGAAAACCTGGCAGCGAAATCCGCGGCGAGGTTAGTGGCTGCTGGAGTATTCACCTGTAGAACCTTCGGACATAGCTCAATAGGGAAGAGGAGTTCAGGATGCACAGACTACATGACTCCGTACTTCAATTGAAGAGGAGAGATGGCACAAAGGCATGAAGCCTGGCCGTAGGACTTTTCACATCTACACAGACGACTCTAAAACTTCGGACGGAGTGGGAGTGGGCATTTATTGCTCAAAACTAGGGATTACACAGTCTATGAAGCTGTCAGACTAGAGCAGTATTTTACAAGCGGAAGTTTTTGCTGTGGGGAAAGCCGCGGAGCTAGCCTACACAAGAATAGGAAAGAACTCAGTATTTAATATATACGTGGACAGTCAAGCCGCAATAAAAGCCATAAGCTTATATTGTATTAAGTCCAAAAATGTTCAGCGGAGCAGGGAGGCCATAGAAAGGCTAGCTGCAAACAGAAGGCTGCATATCTATTGGGTACCTGGTCACAAGGGCATTACGGGAAACGAAATATTTAGTAGATGAGATGGCAAAAAGTGCTGTGAGAGTACCATTTGAACAAGAGAACGACATACTAAAACCGCTGCATACAATATACAACGAAATGGATGACCACATGAAAAAACTAAGCTGGAACTAAGTGGAAGCTAAGTGGAGTAATCTGACCACATGCCAAACCACAAAAGTTATGTGTAGAACTAACGACAAAAAACTGACTCAATTCGTGCTAACGCTCTCACGAAAGGACTGCAGAGCCATTATAGGTAGGTCTGACAGGTCATAAGATAGGGATTGCTAACACGGACAAATGCAGGAAATGCGCAGAGCGGATGTTGAGGAAACTTTAGAACACCTTCTGTGCGTTTGTCCGGCATTATTAAAAACGCGTTTAAAATACCTGGGAGCCCCACTGTTTGAGGGTCTGGAGCACGTCTCAAAAGCGGATCTCTCAGCTCTGCTTAGATACGCCAAAAGCGTTGACATTCTACTTGATGCCTATGGTACTTTCAGTATTCATAGAGGTCGGTCTCCATTTCGTATCGGTAGAAGGACCAAAAGGTCTATGCGGGGTTTAATGATAACCAGGCTAACCCAACCTAATGATATGAAGTGTTACCTATTCAAAACACCATAACTTTTTTGTGTGAAATTAGTTTTTATTGATTTCAAAGGCAAAATTGTTCAAAAATGATTACAATTTTAACATAATATATTCACTTTATCTCGATATGACCACCTTTTGTCTTGACTACAGCCTTCAAACGGTCAAAAAATGAGTTGCATGCTGCACGAATGTGATCTTGAGGTATTTTGGCCCATTCTCGTATAATCGCTTTTTTCAGCGCAGCGCAGTAGGGAACTGACATATTTTTGAGTCCTCACCTTGCTCTCTCCAAAATGGACCAGATAGAATAGTCCATCGGATTTGCGTCTGGCGAATTTGAAAGCCATTGTGTGGACGAAAAGAAGTGTGGAACATGATTTTTTAACCATTCTTGGTTCATACGAGCTTTATGAGACGGTGCCGAGTGCTGTTGGAACGTGCATGGTCTACAACCGAAATGTTTGCGTGTCCACGGCTCACGGCTCTAAAGCAGCTTCTAAAACATTTTCTCGATAATCAGTCGCATTCACTTTGACACCAGGCCCGGTAAAAACGATTGGAGAGCGTCCACGAGCGGTGACTGCGGCCCAAACCATTACTTGCGATGGGAAATTACTTCGAGTGGCCATACGTAGGCTCAAATTCTCGTATGAGCGTTCGGTCAAGTAAACACGATCGTTTTGAGTGTTTATGAACTGCTCAATTTGGAAATTGTTTTCATCAGAAAGCACAATGTTAGGAAATTCGCCACGTTCGTGCAACCGCAACAACTCCTTTGCTCTTTCGCACCGAACTTTTTTTTGCTGGAGTGAAAGATCGTGTGCTTTTTGGAACTTGTAAGCCTTGACCTTGAGCTCATTTTTCAAAATGCGTCGAATGCTGTCTTGCGAAATTTTCAGTTCTTTGGCCATTTTTCTTCCACTTCGACGTGGATTTCGTTCAAGTCGAGGCTTCACTTTCCGAACCATTTCTGGCGTTGTTGCGGTTTTTTTTGGTCCACCTCCATAGCGTTTTGCAATGCTACCAGTATCATTGTAACGTTTTATAGAGCGATACACAAACATTTTATTCACTTTGAGGTGACTGAGCTCACGAACAATGGCTGGTTGTGATTTTCCAGCCAAATACGTTTAAATTCCTTCACAGAAAAAAAATTCAACAAAACTGAGACGCAAATGCTTTTGATGGCTCATAAACATTATATTGAACTGTCATTAGAACAATTTTGACGTTGATGTCATGAGCTGTTTTACAGATACAAGCAGTGTGAAGTTGGTAACATCTTCATATCGTTCACCCTATATAATCGCTTGCTAATTCCGAAAATTGAATTGATTATTTTTAAGGACATGCTTTCGTGTTTTTTGCAATATACAAAAAAAAAAAAATTAAAAAAAAAAATGTGTTTCACTTAATGAGTTTTCAAACTTTCATTGCTTCATTATTAATATTCCATATCAAAAGGAGTAAAAGAATTCAATAACTTCTTTGTTTATCGCAAGAAAAGCAATAAAACTATTTACACATTTAAAAGTTCGCGATAACTTTCACTACGTGCGTGCAAGCAGACATACATACCGTTAAGACTTTCTGCAATGCCATGTAGTCCAAGCCATAGCCAGCAGTTTCACCCAGTCGCCGCAAAGTCTCGGCCATCGGACCGGAAAGCTCCTATAAACAAAGCAACAAAAAAAAAAAAAAAAGAGAAGTAGAATTGAAAAAAATCGTACACATAAACAGAAGAAAAAACAAATGCAAAGGCAAAGGCTAACAAAGAAATTGAGGAAAAAGTTTTGTAATTGATTTAGCGCAACGCGTGGCGAATTTATTGCGCGACAGCTAATAAAATCCGCTTCACAGCATGCAACACTTACTTGCAGCTTCGCCCAACTGGTGGCATATTGCCGGCGCACCAACTCGATAATGGTGGAGGTCAACGCCAGACCGATGAGAATGTACAAAGTGCAGAGCAGCATGTAATTTGGCTTCTCTGTAGAAGAGACAAAAGAGAATTAAATGGTTAAAGAAAAAGAAAAGCCGCAGCAAAGAAAGTAGTTGAAATTCCAGAAATTGGTAAAATCTCCAAAAGAAAAAAATATAAAAATAAAAATAATGCGACAATTGTCACTTTACATACTCGGCACCAGATCACCAAAACCAATGGTTGTCATTGTGATGAAGCAAAAATAGAAGCCATCAAAGAATGTCCAGTCATCTTCCCAGAGCAGCAACAACCAGGCGCCCGCAGCCAAATAGACGCCCAAGAAACAAACCGCCAAAATGGCATAAAACCATGTTTTGCCGATGAAATTCGTGAAATTCGGTACCTCTGTGAAAAAAGAGAAAAACAAAAAGAAAAAGAGAAAATTAAATAAAAAAAAAAACCAAAAGTGAAAAGTACAGCAACAAATTTAGTGATGCACACTCGTATAGAATACTCAAGTATGCGTGGGCTGTAAAAATGCAAATACAAATACAACAATGGCCAAGACTTACTCGGCATGTATTTGCCCATCACTGAGACGGCCGTCGCAAAGAGGCGACCCCAATCCGCGATGACGGTAAGCGTAAATGGAATGCCGATCAGAGCGAAGCAGATGCAGAAAACACGTCCGCCCGTCGTTACGGGCACTATGTTGCCATAACCTAAAAAAACGAAAAACATTAACATCAACAACGAACAACAACATCAACAACAACAACAAACAAGTCAAGCGACAAGGAGCGCACATTGCATGTAGGAGGGAAATGTTGTGCTGGGGGTAAAATGAAAATGTAGGCACGGCAAGGATGGAATATAAAAATAAAAGGTTTGTGTTATTCTACAAAATTTACTCCTTTTTGAAAGCACATTCCACCGAGTAAACGAATTTTGTGGTTGTTTATTTACAAGTGCGGTTTATTATTTTTGGTAAAAATATGTTTTTTTTTCAGCCGTATTTTCTGAGTGCTGGTGTATTCTGCTGCTTTGGCACTTACCTATTGTCGTTAACACAGTCGATGAGAAGAACACAGCTTGTAAAATGCTCCAGCGCTCATAGGGCTCTGGAAAGTCTTTATCGGCCTCAATGAGAAGACCACCTTCAGCGGCTTCCTGTACAGCCTGTGGGCGATAAGGAGAAGTGATAAAGGAAAGGTACGCATACTGTGTATGTACTGGTGTATGTGTTATATAAGTACTAATATACATTTAGGTCTATGAATAAGTTCGTGCGGTTTTTTTTTGAAATTTGAATTTCGGATCATTCCCATGGCTTTTAAACGTTTGGAAATGGTTGATTGATCAACTCCCAAAGTTTTTGCAACCTCTTCTTGCGTTTGAGCCGGATCTTGATCGAGCAATTCCTCCAATTCGGTATCCATGAACTTTGGCGGCGCGGCCAAAATCACCACTTTTAAAGCGTGCAAACCACTTCTGGCACGTTCGCTCAGCTAGAGCATGCTCACCATAAACTTCCACCAAGATACGATGACTTTCGGCTGCTTTTTTCTTCATATTAAAAAATTCCCCGCAAAAACACATTATTTGGCACGAAATTCGACATTTTCAAGTGTGGTAAAAATATTGTTGTTTACGCTTCAAATAAAAAACTTATACTGACGTTTGTGCCTTACGACAGTAGCTCTCCAATGAATGTTTGGAAATGTGGATCGATGGAATAATAATCAAGTTACGCCATCTGTTGTAAAACAGCACGAACTTATCCATAGTATGTATGTATGTATGCTTTAGATAGGAAAATGAGTGGTGAATTTCAGTAATGAATTTGCATGAAATGCGTTTTGGGTAATGGGTGAGTGAGGACTCCTTTACATCATTACACCCAATTATTCATAGTACAGCCCGCGAAAAAAATTTAAGACCTCAACATTTAGAACAGTTTTGACCAATCCCCTTTTTTAATGTTTGCTATTTTTTTTATATATTGAGTATGAGAATAAGTTTCCGTCCTCTCTTAGCAAAAGCTTCGAATTATTTAAACAATTCAATAATTTATGATAATATGTGAAGTATTTGCCATTGGAAGCTACAAATTTACTCCATCTTACAGGTAGCATACAGATTCCTCTGTCAAAAAATTCGAGTTCTTTTGACTTGATCCATTCATTGAGTCAGTTTGCGATGCTCTCGTAAGAAGTGAACAGCTCTCTAATAAGGGCTGACTGCATTAATCCGAACAGATGGTTATCCGAAGGTGCAATGACTGGGAAATATGGCGAGTGGGGTAAGATTTCCCAATTCAGTCCCTCTAAATATTTCTGGACCGATTTAGCAACGCGTCACCTGGCGTTGTCATGCAGCAAAAGCAGTTTGTCATGCCCACCGTTCCATTCCGGCCGCTTTTCTTTGAGAACTCGATTCAAACGCATTAGCTGCTGTCGGTAACGATCACCAGTGATGGTTCCAGATGATCTGAGGAGTTCATAATAGATGATCCCACCACCCTTCTGATCCCACCAGAGGCACAACATAACCTTTGAAGCATAAATATTTCTTTTCGCTGTCGATGGACCTGGCTCACCTGGCGGGCTCCAACATTTTCGATGCTTAGGGTTATCATAATAGATCCATTTTTTATCGCCAGTGAGAGGCGATTCAGAAAACCTTTTCTTTTCTGGCGTTCAAGAAGCTCTCACACGTCACCAAACGTCACCCAGTGACCTGCTTTCTGGACCATTCCCATCGCGTGCAAACGTGTGCCGACGGTTAATCTGTCAACATATCATCAAGGCTTCGACACGCGTCTTCGTCCAATAATTGTTGTAGTTTAGTGATTTCCATTTCGAATCTTTTCGGTGCCCCTTCGCGATCTTTATTACTCACTTCGAACTTGCCACTTTGGAAGCGTCAAAACCTCTCTTTACAAGTTGTATTTGATGGAGCGAGATTACCGTAAGTATTGATCAATATACGACACGTTTCAGCTACACTTTTCCTTAAAAGGTTCCCGCAAATGATATTTTTCCAGCATGAATGTAGACATTTTTGAAGTCAGATAAAAAATGATCTTTACGCTTCAAACGAATATCAACTGCTGCGATCAAGACCTCACATAGACTTTCAGCTATTAGTCCATAGACGTCGCTATGAGTATTTTTAAACCCTTCCAGATGGCTTGTTTTTTCGTCTGTCATCTGTCAACAATATTCAGTTCATTGTTTGTTAGGTTTCATACAACAATGCATTTTTGTCGCTCTTAAAAATGTCGAATTTCGTGCCTTCAAACTACGATTTGCGGACATCCCTGATTTTCTGTTATCAATTGAAGAAAAACGCTTCTCAAGCCCATCAAATGCTTATAGAACCTTATGGTGGGCATGCTCTAAGTAGAGCACAGTGCTTCAGGTGGTTTGAAAAATTCCGAAGTGGTGAGTTTAGCGTGGAGAAGGAGGACTGTGGCCGGCCACCGAAAAAGTTTGAGGACGCCGAATTGCAAGCATTGTTGGATGAAAATGATTGTCAAATGCAAGAAATGATGGCAGAGCAGTTGGAAGTGTCCCAAAAACCCATTTCCAAACGTTTGAAAGACAAGGGCATGATTTTAAAGGTCGGAAGATAGGTGCCGCAAGAACTGACAATGTGACAATGCACCGCCACATCGAACAAGAGCGACCCGGGAATTGGTGGAGACGTACGATTGGGAACCGCTGGTGCATGCGGCTTACTCACCAGACTTGGCGCCTTCCGATTATCATTTTTTTGCATCGATGGGCCACGCACTTTCCGAGCAGGGCTTCAATTCTCACGAAGAAGCCAAAAAATGGCTCGATGATTGGTTTCCGACCAAAGACGGCCAATTTTTTTGGCGCGGCATCCACAAATTTGAAGATTAAATTTGTAAACATTTTTTGTTAATAAGCGTTTGATATCGAAAAAAAGTCTAATTTCATATGTATATACCTGGTACACCTTCAAATCACCAGAGTGAACCCAAAAATAGTATCAGCAGCGACACCTCTTTTACGGGGCCGGAAACTTATTCATATATTCAATATAAAAGTACGGCGGTTGTTGGAGAAGTCCGTGAAAAAATTAAAACTACTTATTTTGTTTTCGGTAAACCATTTTTATTTTTCGACATTCTCTCCTTTTAGGCTTCACTACATTTCATGCAACACTGTTCTAGTTTATTGACTCTTTCCGAATAATAGGATTTGTCCAAGTCTGAAAAATAGTCAATCACCTCCTCGTTTGAATAAAAATGATTCAAATTGGATGCTGGGTGCTTCTGATTGACTATAGATATCTGCACGTTGGCGGTCACAAAATGGTATAGAAACGGCGCTTTAGTGCTGCTTGAGAACTGCCAGAGTGGTAGTTCAACCATTTCACCTACCTGACTAGGAAACTGAAAAACTAGAAAAATTCTACAAAATCTAATGAACTCAAAAATAACCCGACATCTCAAAATAATTAAATGGGTAAAGTAAAGAGTATTTTGGGAAAACTGCGTACTAAACAAATCACAAGGTGGATTTTTTATATGAGCAATACAAAACCACATTCATGCGGTATAAAAGTTTTCACGACTCAAGTTCCGCTAAAATAACGCCAAATGTTATAGAGTTCAAAGAAAAAAAATTGGTTGAAAGTAAATGGAAACATTTGCACAGCCATCTTACGTTCACGCGTTGAATGTTGTAAAGTTTACTAGCTTCAAAATATAAAAAAATGGCATTTGTTTGGATTTATCACAAGATGAATTCTAGTTACTTAGAATTTTATAAGCCTTAATATCAATAAATAATAAGACGAAATTTGTTTCAAGTATTATCGTAGCCGCGAACTCTTAGTTTGTAAAGTATTGTACATTCCAAAAAGTTGCGTGACCTCTGCGTGAAATTTTGATTTTTGAAATTTAATCAACAAAAGAAATTAGAAGGAAGATACACATACATACATGTATGCGTGTATGTATATATGTACATATTAAATTACATACTCACAAACATATGAAAGTATTCATGCATACGTACAAGTTCTTATCTGCATCGAAAATAATCACAACAGTTAGCATTTGCCGCTTCACTCGGCGACTAAGAATTGGGAAAAGTGCTTAGCTTGACAAAGCTATAGTTTTGTGTGTTCAAGTGTGGCTTAGTGAGAAGCCACAGACGGTGATAGCAACAAACTATATTGCGTTGGTGGTGTAATGGTGAGCATAGTTGCCTTCCAAGCAGTTGATCCGGGTTCGATTCCCGGCCAACGCACAACTACTTTTTAGGCAACTAAATTTAGTTTCAATAACTTTAAATAAAGAGACTATACATACAAGTACGAGTATACATACAGTAGAAATTCGACTCTTGCATGCCTCTTTACTAGTGACACAATGTTTTTTTTTAATTCCGTACTCAGTACTTGTCACATTAGCATATTTTTACCTGAATACTTGAACATTTTTTTGCCTTTCTTGCGCTGTATTTTTGAGAATAAAGCTCGGGGAAGTACTGTCGATGTCATTCTGGTAATGACATTTTTTGAATTGAAGCAGCGAAGTGCTGTCTAATTTATTTCTTGACGAAATGACAGAGAGAAAAATTACGCCGCTCATAATTAAAGAAAAACCCGAACAAATGAATTCATTAGCCAAAAATTTTCACGTGCATGGCGCAACAATAACGCGAAGTAAAAAAAAAAAAAAGAGGTTGTCTGTAAAGTCGGTTTACTGACGATAGTTTAACGTGATAACGTCATAGGAAAATACTAATTGAATGGTTGCATTTTTCAAAAGAAAATTTTAATTTTATTTGTTTGATAGATATTTTTTATGGATATAGAGAATGAGTTAACATTAACATAACATAATATACTTTAACATAACATAACATAACATAACATAGCATAACATAACATAACATAACATAACATAACATAACATAACATAACATAACATAACATAACATAACATAACATAACATAACATAACATAACATAACATAACATAACATAACATAACATAACATAACATAACATAACATAACATAACATAACATAACATAACATAACATAACATAACATAACATAACATAACATAACATAACATAACATAACATAACATAACATAACATAACATAACATAACATAACATAACATAACATAACATAACATAACATAACATAACATAACATAACATAACATAACATAACATAACATAACATAACATAACATAACATAACATAACATAACATAACATAACATAACATAACATAACATAACATAACATAACATAACATAACATAACATAACATAACATAACATAACATAACATAACATAACATAACATAACATAACATAACATAACATAACATAACATAACATAACATAACATAACATAACATAACATAACATAACATAACATAACATAATATAACATAACATAACATAACATAACATAGCATAACATAACATAACATAACATAACATAACATAACATAACATAACATAACATAACATAACATAACATAACATAACATAACATAACATAACATAACATAACATAACATAACATAACATAACATAACATAACATAACGTAACATAACATAACATAACATAACATAACATAACATAACATAACATAACATAACATAACATAACATAACATAACATAACATAACATAACATAACATAACATAACATAACATAACATAACATAACATAACATAACATAACATAACATAACATAACATAACATAACATAACATAACATAACATAACATAACATAACATAACATAACATAACATAACATAACATAACATAACATAACATAACATAACATAACATAACATAACATAACATAACATAACATAACATAACATAACATAACATAACATAACATAACATAACATAACATAACATAACGTATCATAACATAACATAACATGCTGTTCAAGCAAGGTAACGACGCATGAGCAAGATAACGACGCATTTTTTGGTGCGTGCAGCTGGCTACATAGAATTATAAGACGTTATCACGTCAAAAAATAATAATAACATTAAAACAACAGGTATTATTAACAAACTTGGTTTTATTTTATATTCTTCAAGTAAATCAAATTAATAATAATCAATAAGAAGGCATATTCAAATACAAATAAGTGAATTTATATATGTACATATGCGCATATACATACACATATACGCTCACTTAAGTAGGAGAGAGCAAGATGTCGAACGTTGCCGTTCGTTTGCTTTGTTTGCTTTGTCGTTCGTTCCGCGCTTTCGCTTGCAGTTCATTCAAGGTAACGGCAATGAGCAAGGTAACGACATATGAGCAAGGTAAGGGCAATGAGCAAGGTAACACTAATGAGCAAGGTAACGACACATTTTTTCGTGCGTGCAGCCTGTTAAATCGAATTATAAGACGTTATCACGTCAAAAAATTAACAGTTCATAAAGAAGGTTGTTGCGCTATCTGAGTCCGATCCAGGTGAAAGCAATGCTCTTAAGATTTCTGAGTTTTCAAAAATGGAAAATGCGCTGTTCAATCGGTTTTTGGATCAAAGAGCCAAAAACTTACGAATTACCAGTGATTTGCTAAAAGAGAAATCCGAGTTATTACATGAAAAAGCCTGGTTGACTTCCATGTCAAATTTTAAAAAGAGGCATGGAATACGATGACTAAGAATTTGCGGAGATAATTTATCAAATAAGAGGGATTCCCTCAACCCATTTTTGGACAAATTTAACAAAACAGTTATGGATTGAAGTTTGTTTGTTTTGCTGTTGTTGTTTTTGGTACCTAAGGAGGGGAATTTGATGCTCATGCAATGAAGTAATTCAGTGTGCATTCAACGAGTTTTGAGGGATATTTTCTTTCCCGGATGGAGAATGAAATAGGTTCTGGAGCCGAATGGTACTTAACCGAGAGTAGCAGCTATCAGGAAGCAGGGAGGAATGGCAAGTGTTTCTCAAAGGGAAATGTTTGCCATTCTGAAAGTGGCATAATGGATAATTGAAAGGAGATGGAGCGGGAAACAGATTGGAGTTTTCAGTGACAGTCAGGCTGCACTAAAGGCTCTGGATAACGCAAAGCAAACTTGAAAGATTTTTCATGAATGAAGATGAAATAAGCTTGGACTTATATGGGTTCTGGGACACTCCGCTCTTCGAGGAAACGAAATTGACGATAAATTGGCCAACCGTGGATCAGCGGTTTCCCCACAAGGGTCAGAACCTAATCTGAATCAGTTCTGCAGGAATCATGAATTGGATCAGCGGTTATGTGTGCAATCTACATAACGAGCGATGGTCCGGTCTACGATGCGACAGAGCTACAAAGTGCGAACAGAAAACTGTCGAACTTGCTTCTAAAAATTGGTAGAAAAGACGTTGGGTTGATGATCGGTTTTATTACAGGACATAACCCATGTGAGTCTGCATATGACCACCATTGGAATCAGTGAGGACCCAATTTGCCTATCTTGCTTAGAGGATTTGGATAGAACTGAACATTTTCTCTATGAGTGCCCTGTATTTGCTAGAGCAGGGCTGCGAAATTTGGGTTCCGACGTCATGAGAATGAGTAAAATTCATTCTCTTAAATTGGAGGATATTTTCATATTTGCCAAAGAATCTGGAAAATGCTCACAGGCCTAACTATTTCTTTTGCTCTATTCTATCCTATATTTTTCCTTCTGTTATTTCTCTCCTTTCCTCCTTGACTATCTAGCCCCTTTCCAGATTAAATATAATAGGCTTTTTAACCTGAGTGTTTTAGGAATTACCAAATCTCTCGGTGCTTCTTGGCTCGGCTTTTAAAATTTCATTTTAATTTCAGTTTGCAAAAGAGCAGATATGCAATGCCGATGAGTCTGACTTATTTTGGAAGCTCTTAACCGATAAAACTTTTGTGCGCTCAAGAGAAACCTTAGCTCAGGGGCATACCATCAGTAAGGAGAGAATAACGTTTCTTGCTTGTGCAAATCCTACTGAAAATCATAAAGTAAAAATATGGGTTATTGGATCTTCACTGCAATAGGTGTTTTTAGGTGGGGGTCCCAAATCCTGCGCACAACCAGAATACTGGGTTGCATCGCCTTCTAATTTTAGTACGCTCTCGAACGGATGATTGGAAGCTATCCATAAGATACTTGTGCGGAGCCCGGAACTTGTAAGCTGATTGGACCGTATGCAGAAGAATCGTTTTGGCCATTCCCAAGTGAATGGCGATCAGCGACTTTTCCCACTTGCGTGGGTTTCTGCACATGGAACCATCCTCCGTCATAATAACAAGCGATGCCAGTTTGGAGATAAACCGACGAATTCCATTTGCTAATAGGTTTTATTATGGTCTTAGTAAGTAAATTTGTAGCTCGCCCGACAAAATTAACACTCTATCCGTTGCCCGTTCTCACACCATAGGGCGCTGGAGCATGGGTTGTATTTGCAGACTAATGCAGCATTTCTTGGGGTATTCAAGAGAAAGATACTTCTGTCCTCTTCGTGTTGCCAATAAGTACTACGACCGAATGAACCACAAAGTGAAGCACATCAATTTTCAGCGCTTGCGCTGGCTTGGCCACGTCGAGCTTATGGATGCAGAAGCTCCAGCAAAGAAGGTGTTAAGTTAGAGGACAACGACGTAGGGGAACGCCAATAAAAGGACCAAGTCGAGGGAACCGTATCATCGCTTGGTGTAATAAATTGGAGCAGATGTGCGCAACGCATAGACGGCCTTAATCCGGTAACGGCATGTGACCCCTTGTGAAGAAAGTAAGTACGGGTTAATGGGATATCGGTGAATCTGCGTTCATTAAATTCTTTTACTGAAATGCCTGTTGTATACCAAGGAAATAAAAGCGCTTGAGTGATCTTAGCTTTATTTGAAGAACATTTGTTCCAGTAGTATGTTAATTTTTTGATAAAACAAAGAACCCTATTTTAATCAAAAATTGCTTAAATAAATAAGTAAAAGACTTCCTTCGTGCGCAAAATCTTCTTCTTGTTGATAATGCTCTATGGCATCCCAAAGAAGGCGAGTTAAAGAGCTACGATAGCCAAATATCGGTAATGTGGTTTCCTGCAAACTGTACGATTCTAGTACAACCCATGGTTCAAAACGTTAAGAGACTTACTAAATCGAACTACAAAAAAACGTTTTAAGTCACATTGTTGCTCGTGGAGAAACTATCGATGAGCCGCTGCGAAATATAGATATGAAAAATGCAATATGCTTTTTAGCTCGTGGATGGGTTGCTATTATTGCAACTTCAATTCAATTATCGTTTCAAAAATTGTTTGAAAAGAAGTCTGACTGGGATTGTGCCGCTATAATCCCTCTTTCGGAGTTACGATTACAAATAGCTGATGATGCATCCTATATGCAATTCATTGCAACTTAGCTTCGCAAAGTAGAAACATTGCTGCAAGTCTCTCAATCTGAAATCGAGCAATGGATTGTTGAACCTCATTCGGCACCCACAGCTTTGAATGAAAAATGCTGCCATGAAGACGACGAAACAGTCGGTGAAGGAACTAACGACGTGATGCTAAATACGAATAAATTACATCGGAGGAGGCAATATCAGCATTCAATAAACGAGTATGCCTGGACTGTGCAGAGCAAAACCATGCTTGCTTAAACGATGCTCTGACGCTGCAGAGGCTCAGAAGCAGTGTGGTATTGAGCAAGCGAGTGCGTACAAAAGCGCGCAGTGTATTTAAAGTGTATATAATTAATGTAATAAAAACAAATAAATTTGGATTGTTATCAGTAAAACAACTATTTTAATTTGCATGGAAAAAAACCTTATCACTTGTTTTTGATGGCGCCATCTTTTCAATGAGTTTATGCGTTGGAATTTACATTCCTCACTGACTTCCAGTAAAAGCTTGGCGACATTCAGTACAGTAGAAGCGAAGTTATTGCGTGTAAAGTGTCGGTATGTTTATGTCATCGGTACAAAAATGAGTTTCGAACAAAGAGTTAATATCAAATTTTGTTTTAAAATCGGTAAAACTTTTACCGAAACATTTGAATTGATGAAAAAAGTGTATGGCAATGAGTGTCTATCTCGTGCCAGAGTTCACGAGTGGTTTACACGATTCTGAGATGGTTGTGAGGTTATAAACGACAATGAACAAAATCAGTAATCACCGAAAACTCCATCGAAATTGTTCGTAAATTTATCAAAAATGAACTGAAATTATCGTTAAAATTCATGGAATCGGAGTTGAATATCTCCAAAACATCGACTTATCGCATTTTTGCTGATCGTTTGGGCTTACGAAAGGTCTGTGAATGTTTCATTCCGCACAACCTAACTGAGGAACACAAATGCTCAGAATGCAACATTCGAAAGACCTCATTAAAGAGGCGAGAAAATACGAGAACTTCCTTTACAACATTGTAACTGGTGATGAAACATAGTGTTCCCAACATGAACCTGAAACTAAGCGTGGAAATGCCGAATGGAAGGCCTCAGACGAGCCACCGCCCAAAAATCGCGTTTGGAGAAGTCAAAAATCAAGCCGATGCTCATTTGTTTTTAAGATTCCACGGGAATTGTCCACAAGAAGTTCGTGCCAATTTTCTATCTTGGCGTTTTGAAGCATTTTTTGCATTGAATTCGTCAAATTCGCCCTGAATACCGCGAAGGAGGAAGCTGACGCTTATTGCATGACAAGGCACCATCTCATCGATCGACTCTTGTTACTGACTTTTTGACTAGAAATTGCATTTTAACCATCAATCAGTCATCGTATTTACCTAAAGTGGCTCCCTGTGGCTTTCACCTATTCGGAAAATTGCATTTGGTCATGAAAGGAAAACGTTTTGCGTCCGTAGAGGCCATCCAAAAGGCTTGCACCGATATCCTGAAGGTCAATGACCTGATACACTCTTTCGAAAAGCTTTTAGATCGCGGCAAACAGTGTATTGATGGCAGAAGGGACTATTTGGAATACATAAACTTGAAGTTATCAGAACAAAGCTCCTGTCGTTTCTATTTTAGTTTAGCCTTGTTTAGTTTGGACTTCACCTTTTATATGTATGTATATTTAGCTCAAATGTGTTTTCTTAATAAATCTTACTTAAGATATTTTCTTTGCGACTTACCACCTCATATTTGGCTAATTCTTTCGCTATTAGCTCATCGAGATTTAGCACATCTGTATTATTTAAAATGGTGGTGATGAACTTTTCGCGATGTGTCTTCACAACGGCTTTCAAATACTCCAAACGTTCCAGTTCCGCGGGACGTTCCAGCTGACGGAAGACCTGCAATTGCCAGAAACATAAACAAAAATGAAGAAAAGACATTAAACTTTAATGTTTATACAAAAATTTTAAGTGAAGGCAAAGGCTTCGCGCTCTATTCTCGGACATTTATTTATAGCTGCCCGCTCGCAAGGGAAAATGTTAAAAGAAGATATGTGTGTGCGAGTGCACGCCAAGAAAAATCAAGCATTTCTCCGCGTCATCCACTCCATCCAATTTAAAATATTCCCTTGCGGTCTGTTGTTTATCTTGAGCCGCTTATGGACAGCCTGTTTAGCGAAAGTAGACAGCTGATTGCTGCGAGACAGAAGGTGGGCGCATTCTCAGTGTAAGGAGTCTATTTTGTGCCTGAATGATTTTTCGCGAATTTGATGGACTACTCAATTATTTGAGATAACAAAAACGTACGCTACAACTTTTGGCAACATCTCGTATGCGATGTGCTCTTTGTGCGCCACATCTCCTATGTGATTTTATAAAATTGTAAATATTTATATATGTGGATATGTTCAAACGGTTGGTGGGCTATTAAGCGGTTTTTTTTTAATTGCCTGAAAGCGCAGCAGAAAGCGTGCGACTAAATACAGGGGCGCCAACGAGCAACATACTGCAGCAACTCAAAATTAATTGTGCCAACAACTGCAGAAAAGATATCGAAGGAGGATGAAGGAGGAGCTTTTCCGAATTTTCTGAAAAAATCCACTTTTGAGATGTGGGATCAAATGAATTGATGAATTTGTTAGAACGCTAATAAAGAAGGAAAAAATTGAGGAGAGGATTAGGAAAGCAACAGTTGCCTTGTAGGGATGCAGGGGCGCTATTGGTACAAGATGGCGCCTCTCGTTTAAAGTTACATTCTGGCTGTATAGCACAATTTTAAATCCAGTCCATAGTTCTCGCCTGGTAGGATTCACTGGACAGAGGGACGTCGGTTAAGAACCGGCAGAGACTTCAGTAGTCTACCCTTATTGGTATCAGTAGGTCACCTCGGACCACTCTCACACTAGCCGTTAAGGTAATACCGAGTGTGATACCCATGGACATCGCAGGAAAAACAGGCGTTTCCCACAACCAGATTGAAGTGCCAAACACTAGAATCTAGACATAAGCTACCTTAGCATTTTTAGAAACTATGAGCTTATCTCCGTGGTGACTGATCATTGTACACCCTCGCTTGGTCTGAGCGAAATATTTTCCCCTTCACACTTGCTCGAGGGAAGAGTAGGCGGGGTGCACAATTTGGAGACAAAGCAAGCCTCTCCACGGATGCCTTGAAATTGGATGGAAGGGTTGGTGGGGGGCAGTATTTGGAGACAGAGCGCCACGGATGTCTTGAAATCGGACGGAAGGGTTGCTGGCAAAATATTCAAGGAGCTTCTCAGTGAGCGCAAATTCAGACTATCGGACTAGGGCAGTGTTTTGCAAGCGGAGTTAGCCGCTATCAAAGAAATAATTATTGGTTGCAGGAAACCCTCAAGGTTGTTGCCCTGCGTATTGAGAGATTTGAGGTTCTCTTAAGTACCTTTAGCCTTTTCCTGGAAAGGTGAGCTTCGCGACAACTCAGCGGGCATTGGATAAGTACATAAACGGGCAAAAGTCGCTCGGTATTGGCATACATGTTTTTGCTATGGGTGTTCATATGTCATAGCTTCATTCATTATTCAATGAAAATTGAAGCTAAAATAGCCTGATCGGGTCCAAAGGCCGTATACTTTCATATTAGAAGTGAGTAAAAATGAAAATTTTAACACAGAAGCGAACGCCCGTTAGGAGTAGGTTGCCTCTTTCTGGGGACACTAAGTAAAGACAGTGGAACTCCTTCAGAAATATCTTTTTACAACCATGCGGACTATTAGGAAGAGCTCAAAGAAAAGCTTGTATGATTTATGAACCAAGTCGACTATTCGTCTTATAAGCCTGGGGCGAAATATTATCTTTGTACTGCTAACAATGTGGCGCTTCGGGCTACTTCTACTTCACCGCTTAACGCATTATTGAATGTGGTGCCCGTGGACAATATAGGCAAGATTGCCATTGCACGCACCGAAATCATCTTTAGGTATTTGGGTCACAAGCTAGACTTAAGCAAGACTTTGAGTTCAACTCCGTGGTGATTGATCAATGCACGACCTCACTGGGTCTCACCGGTACCTTTTTCATTCATATTACGTCAAGGGAGGAGTGGACGGGGTGCAGAATTTGGAGACAGGGTATGACAAACATGCTCATATATAGCTGGAAGTTGGACGGAAGAGTTAGTGGAAGAGTAGCTTGCGACGAGCTCCTCATTAAGCTCAAATTTAGTCTATCGCACCACTGCAATGTCTTCCAAGTGGTAGTCGCAATCAAAGAAGCAGTGAAGGAGGTAAACATTTACTCCAACAACAAAGCGGTAATGAGGACTCTCGGATTTTTGTTGGTGCGTTCGAAATTTGGGGAATACTTGACTTCTCCTTGACTGCATCCGAATGCTACGATATTAGGCTCATTTGAGTTTCTGGTCACAGTGGCATAACGAAAAACTGCTGGGTTCACAAGTTAGTTAGACCCTCGAGATGGTTTTGCCATGAAATGAGAGGATTGAGGTACCCTTGAAAATCTGTGCTCTGCTCCTGGAAAGCTGGCCCTCTCGTCAAATCAGTAAACGCTGGGCGAGTGCGCAAATGTGCAAAGTCGGGAGATCCTTCTGCCCACGAGTATATCGTAATGCGTTTGAAAGAACTTATAAGGCTAAAAAAGATGCAGCTCTTGAGTTTTGCGGGAATCCCTATCGGACATTGTGCATTAGGTATCCATGCGGTGAAATTTGGGATTGCTTCAAGTCCTTTCTGCAGCAGCTGTCTGGAGGATAAGGGGGAATCATCTCAGCACCTTCTTCTCAGCTGCCTTGCTCTCGTCGGGCTAAGATTTATACATCTTAGCTTTCACTCTTTTGCTACACATGCGGATATAGCAGGTTTAGATATCACACGCCTGGTGCCCTAGCCAGTAGAATGGGTAAACCTCACAATAACTTCTGCAGGAGCTGTGGAGATGAAGAAAAAATTGAGTCGTAGAATACCTTCTCTGTGAGTGTCCTGCACTTCAAAGAAGCCGTGCGAAATATTTTGGCGATTATTTGTTTGAAGACCTGATAAATTTGTGAGATGCCTCTATGGAGGACTAGGTACCATCTTAAAAAGATCCAAGTGGTTTAAGCAACTTAGTTAGGTGATTTAAATGCAGTTGTCGCAATAGGCCTAAGCGCCCCGGAGTGTTTTGTCTGAGACAAGCAACCTGGTTAACCTAATCTAACCTCGAGTCAATCAAAGGAGAAAAAATGCTCCTTTTATTGCCGTTAGAGGGATGAAATTGGAAAGATCAAAGTTGCGTTAAAAGAGTGAAGTAGGAACATGGAAGTATGGGTATTCTTATCCAACAAACAGGATTGATGGAGAGCAGTGAGAACCTTCTCTAATACAGCCCAGGGTTCTATAAGATTAACGACTACGCATAAAATGTTAGGTAATTTTTGTTTTTAACATCAATACATTTTTTCAAAATGCACTCCGTTCAAAATTTATTGTCAAAGAGCGGCATACAGGTATGACTATTCAAAGTGAAATAATATCAGTTGATATGAATAAGCTGCTAAATTTTATATGATAAATTGAGAGATACAATTTACGGGCAAATTTTAAGGGGACAGATACCTGTAAAATTTCGAAAAAAAAAAAATGTTTTTTCATAAAATGTTAATATAATCCTTTAAGAATATGTGAAAAAAATTTTAGAATGTAAATTTAAGTATTTCTTATATTATAGATCGTCAACCGTGACGACTCTATTATTTGCGTTCGAGCGCTGGGAGAGGAATTTTCATGTATTCAAACTTTAGACGCGTTTTTCTCAAAACTATTTTTTCGAATTGGCGTCACCGACAACTCGAAAAGTTATTAACCGATCTCCCTGAAATTTTGCACATATCTTTTTTATGATATTAGTGTGAATACAAGTTTTCGACAATTTTTCTAAAAAATAATTTTTTTCGAAGCAAAAATAGAAGGAAAGTTCGCCACAAAAATTCATTTTTTTTAAGCATTTTATTCCGCGAATTTTTTTTTTCCATTTATTTCATATAGAAATCATGACATTAGTAAACAAAAAAATTTTTGGTTTTTTGTATAGTAACCTACAATGCCCGCCGATTGAGAAGCTCCGCTGTGACCTTCCTGGAAGAACTGAGTGTACATCTGCCATTTTAAATGATTAAAAGAAAAAAAAAAATTATATTATTTTATAAATAAACTGTATGCCAATTTTGGGGGAAAAAATATATAGACTTCTTCATTTTAAATAATTTTAATGAAAATCAGGGAAAATATGGCAGCTTACAGGTATCCGCTTAAATGGGAGCTAAGTTGTGAAAATCAACGAAAAATTGATGTTATCCGAGAAAGTAATATTGCAAGAGTTATTTGCAAAACCGAGCCTGAGACTTGTGAAAATTTTTTCATATGGCCGTCCGCTGCCAAGCTGGTCGAACAACCACTTAACTGAAATTGTTCTGAATTAGAAATCAAAACTTTTCGCTGCCTATTTAATTCGGACTAATAATAGTTTGAAATTATGTTTTCTTGACTCGTGAAAACAAATAAAGAAATAATGATTACTTTTTATTGCATTTGGTAACAGTAATTTGTTCAATGGCTCCCCCTGTTCACGTGAGTATATACAGTACCTGGTCATTGAATTATGACCGATGGCATTTTTTCTGAAAACTTCAAATATCAGGTAAAATTTTCAATCTAATTTGGGGTTTTCCAAATAAAAAAGGGTATTAAGGGGGTTTTAACCAGTTCTTAGATGTTTTTAAGAATTTCGGGTCTATTGGCATCCGAAGATTACAAAAGGATCAGTTTTTTTGCTTATAAGTGAAAAGTTAAGTGTGCAAGTGCCAGTGCGAATTAATTCGATCTTATGTGAGGAGCACAAAAAAACTAATTGAGATCGTCTGAAAAGTGAAAGAATTGAATAGTAAATATTCATAAATCTAAAATATAACAACAGTAATTACAAAATATACATATCTTTTGAATTTGCCACGTGGATTATTCGTTTTTTTTTTCAATTTAACCAGTTTTTTTTTTTTAAATGGGCCGAAAGTCGGATTTGACATCGGGACAAAAGCAACAAATTGCAATTCTTTTGAAAGCCAAGAATCTTAGCTATGCAGACATAGCAAGAAACGTTGGAATATCCAAGGCGTCTGTGGTATATGTTGCCAAAAAATTAAAAAAATACCAACAACGTTTTAGCGGTAACTTCAAACAATCGCCAAAATTGTCGCCGAGAACGCATCACCTCAATCAGGCAGGATAGCAAAATCGTCCAAACAGTTCTCTGAAACAGAAATGAGGAGAGGTTCAGAAATCTGAAGTAAATATTTCGGAAAAAACATTACGACGACGCTTATACGAAAATGGATTTTTTTGCAGACGACCAGCAAAAAAGCCAAAACTGACACCCTGTATGCGAAATCGGCGGAAACTTTGGGCAAAACTTCACAGAGGCTTCGCGGCGGTATATTGAAAAAAAGTAAGTTTAAGAAAAACATTTTTTTCCTTTTTCAAATAGCAGTAATAAGAAGAGGTGAATATTCACACTTTTTTGTGGTTGTGATTTTCTTCTTACAGATCATCTTCAGCGATGAATGCCGATTGGAAGCGGTCACAAAAACAGAAAATTTCGTTCGCAGAAGAACCAGAGAACGATATTCTGAAGATTGTGTGCTTCCAAGGGTCAAACACACCCGCAGTGTTATGATTTGGGGCTGTTTAACCTCAGAGGGACCAAGTCCGCTACATTTTGTTGAGGGAACAATGCACTCTGTCCAGTACGTGGAGGTGCTGGAAAACGTTTTGATGCCATATTTAGAGATCCTGAAGTGTCCGAGAGACGAATACACCTTTATGCAAGATGAAGCTCTATGTCACACATCCAGGATGAGCATGAATTGCCTGAACTCAATGGAAATAATGGTTTTGCCATGGCTTGGCAATTCACCGGACCTTAACCCCATCGAAAATTGTTGGGCATACCTCAAATTGGCCGTATACCAGCGGAATAATACCACAATACAACAGCTTAAGGAAAACATCGAAGATGTTTGGTATAATGACCAAAATCTCAAGACGAAGATAACGCAGAGCGTAGCCAGTATGCCTCAACGAATTGCGGTCGTCTTAACAGCGAGGGGAGGAGCCACGAACTATTAGTTTAGAAGAAGCTTTTAATAAAAACAAATATGGAAACTTTTTTAAATGCTTTAAAACCGTTTGCTTTTTATTCACTCTCAAAGCCATAAATATGTAATTTGTGTGTGTATTTGTGTGATATGCTCACATGAGCGCATACCCGTATTTATGTTAACGGCTTTGTGCTTGATTTTGGCAGTAATTTTGTGGGCAATTTTGGTAATTAATTTTGATTATATCGAGAACACAATCAACTTTATTGGCGCGCAGGTAATTATTATTAGGCTGTGCGATTAGTAAACAATTAGGATAGACTCTCTCTATCCAAGGAAAGTGGATGAAAACACGTGTAGAATCATTAAAATATTTTCAAAGTCTGACATTTTTAATTATTTTCTCAGTTTTAAAGTTATATTTATGCATCTTCGTGGTGGCTCGTTTAATAGCAAATTTATCTTTTGGTTAGTCTTAAATTTCGCTCATATAATAAAATAATAAATGCATACCAAGCAAGTTTTCAAAAACAAAAAAAATTTTGATTTTATTTAAAATTTGGCATTAATTGTACTTATATTAACAATACAGTTGGGTAAAAATTGCAGCAGCTATGTAAAGGTGAGCACATCGTGAAATACATTAAGTCCCAAATACTGCGATGGTTGGGTGATATTACGCGCATGAGAGATGACCGCCCCCAGAAATCAATCGTGTCATATAGACCCGTAGCGCCTAAAGCACAGGGACGCCCAGTATTAACATGGTTTGAACAAGTTCTAATGGACCTGACGATACTGGATGTTAGAAACTGGAGAACTGTTACCGATGATCGAGATGCATGGAAACGACTCGTGCACAAACCTAAAGCTCACCCCAAGCTGTAAAGCTGCACGATGATGATGACGATGATGGTTGAGAAAGTTATGCTTATTTTTCAACTTAAATTTGCTAAATTTCATAACTGATTTTATATGGAAGGTAAAACAGTGCAATTCCTCTCGTTTCCAATTTTAATATCGAAGAGTTAGAGACAACGCTTTTGAAACGTAAAAATTTCATTAGAAAGGAGAAAATATTTTGGAGTCGAGATACAAAATATTCTATAAGATTTCATTAAAAACTTAAAAATGCATTAATTTATAATAGAATTCAAAGGCTCCCAAAAGCCAGTGGGGTGATCAGATTCGAGGTACTTTTTCCAATAGGTTTTTTTTTTGCCAGATCACGCGTGACTTCTGTCAAACTAAATACATACTTTTTTTCAGTATTCATTGACATTTTATTATGGAAAGACTTACGCCTCAACCACGTTTACAAATCGTACAATTGTAAAGGGTTTTTAAACCAACTGAACAACCGGTGTCTTACACTGGCATCGGAAGTCAAGGGGGGTCTCAAGTCACGTGTCGTACTTTGGATGTACAACTTAGTGGTTCTGTCAATTTTGATGTATGGTTGCCTAGTTTGATGGGTAGCTCTTCAGAAACGCTACAACACCACTAAACTAGAGAGATTGCAGGGAACTGCATGTGTGGGCATCCTGTAGCACATAGTAGCATCTTGAAGCAGATCTCCCGTTCTTTCTCTGTACTTCGCACTGATCTCTCCATCCGCAAACTGGGTTTTGAGGGTTGTGCTAGGGCTATCTTTCCGAGCAGGCAGAATTGGAAAGAGGGGAGAGTCGCCACGGATATAGGTACCTCGGTTTTCACTGACGGATCCAAGATGGAATCTGGAGTGAGACCGGGGGTTTTCTCTCAATCAGGCAGCATTTCCGTCTCCTTTAAACTGCCGGAAACGAGAGCGTTTTTCAAGCAGAGGTCTTCGCGATCCTGCAAGCATGCAAAATGCTTCGGGATCGCTGTTGGGAGGGAGACATTAATATTTTTTCCTATAGTCAAGCTGCGATCAAGGCTCTGTCGCCGCTGTATTGCGGCTCTCTTCTGGTGAATTCCTGTAAAGAGGAACTCAAACGTCTTGAACGTGCAGGAAACATTTCCTTATCTAGGTTCGTGGGCATAGGAAAATAGAGGGAAATGAAGCTGCCGACGAGCTTGCTAGGAAGGTCAACAGAACTGGTTTCAGCTGTTCTCCTCTCAGACATCGGTGTCGCCTTGACTGTTGGTAAAGGGAAACTACACAATTTCTTTCTAAAAACAGCGAAAGACAGATGGAGGTCTGTCTCATTTCATTTCATTTATTGCCCAAAATCATTTTAACATAGGAGTTTACAAAGTTGTGATAAAATTAGATTATTTAGCATTATCCTAACATACATTTGTATTTATCTAGGAGTTTAAAACTTATTTTTCTTTTGATTATACAATAGGTTATCATTATTATTTGGCGTAGAGGTTACCGTGATCATGGTGGTCTGTCTCATCGTGTGCTTTTTCGAAAACACTATGGCATCAATGCGATATAAACAGAACGCTTAAGGTGATGGGAATCCCCCGCCATTGAATTTCCAAACTCATTGCGGTGTTCACTGGTCGCTGGGTGATCGGTACTCATGCGGAGAAGCTTGGAATTCTGTACAACCCCTATTGCAGAAGCTGTGCGGATCCTGCAGACAAAGAGACTGTGGAACACTTTCTCTGCAAATGTCCGGCTCTGGCGGCTAGGCGCTTGAGATTCCTTAGCGCGCTCTTTGGGCATGACTTGAAGAAATTCTCCAGCCTACATCCCTTTGCTCTCCTCCACTACATCAACACCACTGGATGGCTGTAGAAGGTTTTCTCTCCCCAAAGAAAAAAGTCACAGGGTATTAAAACACAAGATCTCGGTGGCCAATTGTGATCACCTCTTCGAGAGATAACACAGTCCGAAAACTTTTCCCGTAAAAGATCAATGGGTTCGTTGCTTGTGTGGCACGTAGCGCCGTCTGGTTGAAAATAAACGTTGTCCAGATCAATACCATCCAATTCCGGCCATAAAAAATCGTTAATCATCTCTCGATAGCGCAGTCTATTCACCTGTAACACCTGTTATTGGAAAACCCTTATTACGAAAATCGAGGCTCTGTGAAAAGTGTTTATCTCGCCCTCAAGCCAACTTATGGTGTTCAGCGATGAGGCCCATTTTTGACTTAATGGCTACGTCAATTAGCAAAAATTGCCGTATTTGTGCTGAAGATCGACTTGAATCCATTCAAGACCCAAACAACTGCCATTAAATCCATTGAAAGGAACCGTATGGTGCGGCCTGTGGGCTGGAATCATCGGCCCGTATTTCTTCAAAGACGAGGCTGGCGCCAAAGTAAAAGTGAATGGCGAACGTTATCGCGTCATCACAATTGACTCTTCAGATGTCGTAAACCGTAAGCCCGTTATCTCCACAATATTTGGTTCCAACAAGACGGTGGACAGCCCTACTTGTCATACAACCCGTGAAACAATAGATTTACTGTGTCGTCGCTTCGGTGATCAATTGACTCAGCATTCTCGTCTCGGACCAGTGGATTGGCCGCTAAGAAAGTGTGATACCTCACCTTTGGACTTTTATTTGGGGGGATATGTAGAGTCTAAATATTTTGTGGATAAACCAGCTTCGATTGAGACATTGTAAGCTGACGTTACTAAAGTTGTTCACGAGATACCGACCGAAGTCCTCCAGCGAGTCCTGAGTTATTCAAAGTTGGTGTTTACGGATGGCTTCATTACGGCGCAGTTGCGGCTAGCATTTTAAAAAATAAATGCAATGAATTGTTCTGCACAAAAATAACGTTGCCGACCAGTTTTCCCAATCCATTTTTCCCAAAACTTTTTTCCCAATGCTTACTTTTCCCAAAGGCAAATGTTCCCAAATTTTTTCATCCAAACTGTTTTTCCCAAGACTTTTTTCCCAAAAGTCATTTTTCCCAAAACTTTTGTTCCCAATAAAATAAATTCTTTAGAGGAGTTCTACGCAAAAATACGGTAGATTGCGTAGCCGGAGTTGGACTGATGAGGGTTATTTTTTTGAAGCGCGGCCGAAGGCCGCCCACGCGAAAAGGAGTTCTACGCAAAAATACGCTTTGGGAAAAATAGGATTTTAATTGAGTTGGGAAAAATGGTTTTGGGAAAATTGGTTTGGGAGTTATTTTATTGGGAAGAAAAATGACTTTTGGGAAAAATGGATTGGGAAAAGTGTACGGTAATCCAAAAATAATAAAGATTGTGCAATCTATTTGAGTTATCGTTGTTTTATTTCCATTTAAAATCCGATTCCTCTATATTAGCCACCCTTTATTTATTTAAATAGCTTTTACATGTTTCCTCCCGACAAGCATTTCTAGCATAATAATAATAATAATTGGCGTTTACACCCATTATGGGACGTTTGACCGAGTGCATCTTGATGTTTTCCCACAAAAGGAAGGAACCTACAGTTTTATGTCGAATCCGAAGAGCAGATCGTTTTTTTCTGAGGAGCTTTTTTATGACCGAAATACACTCGTGATTTGCCATTGTCTGCCGAGCAGCGAATGCTATTAGAAAAAACTTGATCTATCATTTATTGTTTCAGGCACGCACTGGGTCTCGAACTAGGACTCTGACGAACAGTAGTCACGCACCAACTACTAAAAATTTGGTTATCGTCTACTGCGTTGAATGGTGTGGGCACGAAAACAGTCCATATTCCTGCTCTAGGCAGACTTCCTTCCCGGAACTATTTTCTGGACGACTATTCGCCTACGTCCGAGTTCACCGTGCTTGTAGCCAGCTTCATGCTACAGGCACGTCTTCTTATGCCTTTGTCTGTGAGGTTTCGCTTGGTTGTACTGCATCGAGGTCTATCTCTTTTCTCTGTAACACCACTTCAACGTATCGCTTAACCTCATTCCTGTCATCCTCGCGTTCATGTATTTTGCCGGTCTCAATGGTCGGCGCGATGCCGCCAATTTGCTCTCTCAGAGCAGGTTTTTCCACGAACCATCTGTCGCAACTAGTTAAAGAACGTGTGTCGGACGTCATCGCTCGGAGTTATGCAGTATATGCTTCAGGGGTCGTTTACCTTGCCCATGCGGTATAGGTATTTCTGGAAGTACCGTGACCCGAGAAAAACTGAGTCAGGAAGTAGCCCACTTCTCCAAAGTTATTTAGAACCCATTAACCTATTGTATTGTAGCAATGAGCTTCACCGTCCATCTGCCACTCGATTCAGTGATCCATCGGCTTTGCCACCGCTCATGGTTTGACATCTCCGCTCCGCGGCCCTAGTATCGGCATGTTTTTTCCTGGAATCCAATGCATAAACTCGTTCCCGGGTTGTGAGCTCAATAGGTATCTCTCCGCTGATCACAAAAATTGCTGCGCCTGAGACAGTGCAAACGGCTGAAGTAATTTCGAGTGCCGCTGTTCGCTGTGCAGCCTCCAGTGCTTTGCGCTTGGTTGTGTAGTTTCCCGCATCTTTCCATATTTCGCTGCCGTACAGGAGTATTGCGTTTGTGGTCGCCATGATCAGCCTTCTTTTACTCTGTGTTGGTGCACCGATGTTCGCCATTAGTCTGCTTAGCATTCAAGTGAGTTTCGCTGCTTTAATAGCCGCGTGCCGTATATGGGCCCAGAAAGGAAGACTGCAATCAAGTTGAATTCCGCTTTTTGAATTGCTAAGCACGTGTCGCCTTGTTGCATGTCGGGTGGCATTTGACCTCGTGTCATCAACATTACTTCGGTCTTATGTTTGGCGAGCTCCAGGGCATGCTCCTCAACATGACTTGATTCGGTTTCTTCCTGGCGTCCTCGGTATCTCGAGCTGATATGACTGCCCCTATATCGTTCGCGTATCCGGCAGGATGTGTGTCTTCTGGACTATATTTTTATACAAACTTGCTAAAATAATAAATATGAAAAATAAATGAATAGTCAAAACTTATCAAGGGGAAGATATGGATATTACCTTATAGTGAATCGTTTCGCTAAAACATTTGCATAAAAAATTATAATTTAAAATTTAACACTTCTTTTTTCACACCTATGGAAGACTCTTTATAATTTATTTATTACCCAAAAACACATTTCTTTAAAAACTCTTGTGTTCACGCACTCATATCTAAGTTTGTTTTCTTGTGCCATCTTTACTCAGATTTTTCATTATTTTCTTATGCGTAAAATCATAGTTTTTAAAATGTTTATTTAATTAAATTGTTAATTGAATGTAAAAATGTTAATTCATTAACAACGAACTCATTACTTTTGCTCTTTGTTTATTTTAACAAATTTTCAAGGAATTCGCTACAATTTTATTGGCTCATTCGCACATTGGAAATCCACTTCACAATCAGAGATGAAATGAAAATAAACAAACACTCATTACAAATTTCATTTTTAGTTATGAAGAAAATGTTGCACATTTGTAAAAAAATCATTTCATCTTCGGTATTGATTGATCTCTGATGCCTGAGCGGCACGCGTTCACTTATTTCCCACCGCATGGCTATTTGTAAATTTTTTTGTAAAATCTGCGCGTTGCTCTCAATGTAAACAAAGAAGATTTTGATTTAGTGGTGAAGATTGAATTTGTTTACAATAAATGAAATGTGCATTTAACAAAAACTATAAAAGGGATACACGGCGAGAGTGTTTTGGCCTGCCGTATTGACGTCGGTTCTGCTATACCTATGAAACCGGAAAGTAACAAATAAGTACACTCCCCTTAATCGAAAAGTGCATACAAAATTTTGCTCAAAATATTGATAACATCTTGATTTACATACCTATATATATATATTTCTCATACATATGTGAAGGGTGGTTAAATTTCAAGGGCCGATGTTGAATGTGAACCACACCTAAACATCAAGTTTTTTTCTGCATTTCATTTGCCATTTTTCAATTTCAGACTAACTCAATTTGAATCATGGAAATATGCACAATCGAGCAGCACTGTGAAAACACCAGTGCATGTTCGTACAGCTCGTACTGCAGAAAATATTGCTGCTGTTCGCGATAGTGTGGTTGAAGAGCCGTCCACCTCAACTCGTCGTGCCCAGCAATTGCACCTCTCACGCTCGTCGTTGATGAACATTATGCACAAAGACATGCATTAACACGCTTGCGAGGTGCAAGTGACTCAAGAACTAAAGCCTCTTGACCATTTCAAGCGTCGTCAATGGTCAGAATGGTGGCAGGGAATGGCAACAGCGAAGAAAATCGTCTTCAGTGATGAGGCACATTTTCACCTCAGCAGAATTGCTGCATTTGGGCAAATGATAATCCAAGAGTGATTGCCGAAAAAACAATGCACCCACAAAGAGTGACTGTGTT
Organism: Anastrepha obliqua; assembly: GCF_027943255.1. Classification (NCBI taxonomy): domain Eukaryota; kingdom Metazoa; phylum Arthropoda; class Insecta; order Diptera; family Tephritidae; genus Anastrepha; species Anastrepha obliqua. Next base: position 21,822,547 of record NC_072893.1, on the reverse strand, counting down.
TGGTGCGGTTTGTGGGCCGGCGGCATCATTGGGCCGTATTTTTTCCAAAATGAGGCCGGTCAGGCAGTTACTGCGAATAGTGTCCGCTATCGTGAGATGATAACGAAGAGCACTTCTTTCTTTGGGGTTATTTGAAAGAAAAGGTGTACATCGATAAGCCAGCAACAATTTAAGAGCTAAAGGATGAGATAATTCGGCACATTAACGGCATAGAACCTCAATTATGCCTCAGCGTCATCGAAAATTTGGACCATCGAATGGAGGTGTGCCACCGAGGCCGCGCCAGCCATTTGGCCGATATGTTGTTTAGCCACCCTTTATATATAGTACTCACCAAACCTAACCTAAAAATAAGTTCGGCATAGCAAAATTCGCTTGATTTACTAAGCAATGACTACACTTTTTGACACATTGGGTTCAAAAGTGACACGTAGATAACTGACAGATCTTTGAACCCGGAAAATAATGAATACCAAATTCCGGGCACTTTTTGAACAGAGGATATTTACAACTTTTTCAGAGCACTCGCCATAATATTTGCATTTTTTTTTTTGGTGGGTGAGGTAGGGTTCAAAATGCCTTCGCACTTACAGCGACCGTCGTCTACTGTGCCGTGTGGTGTGGCCACTAAAACGATCGCTCCTCTCCTTCTGAAGATATTCCCTTCCCGGAACTGTTCTCTATATTAATTCGGGAAAGCCCAGAACGGCATCCATAAAGAACCAGTTCTGTTCACCCATGTCTGGGTCCACCATATTTGTAGCTAGCTTTCATGCTATAGACTCGTCTTCTTGTGTCTCTGTCTGTGCGGCTTCATTTTGTTGCATTGTGTCGAGGTCAATATTTTTTTTTCCTAGTACGTTCTCGATGTATTTCTTCACCGCATTCCAGCTATCCTCGCGTTCGAGCATTTTGCTGATTATGTAGCTTGGTGCGATGTCGCCAATCTGCTACCTCAGAGGATTTCTTTCCGCGAGCCATCTGTCACAACTGAAAAACGTGTGTTCAGCGTCATCGCTCAGCGCTTCGCAGTATATGCACTTGGAATCGGTTACCTTGCCTATACGGTATAGGTTTCTCCGAAAGTATCCGTGGCCCGAGAGGAACTGAGTCACTTCTCCGAAGTTCCCTTGGACCCATTTGTCAATTGATATAATAAGTTTCGCTGTCCATCTGCTACTCGGTTCAGTGTCCCATTGGCTTTGCCACCGCAGCATGGTTTGGCATCTCCGTTCTGAGAAGCTAGTGATGACGTGTTTCTTCTTGGAGTCCAACGCATCCATTCGTTGCCGGACCATGAGGTCGATGGGTATCTGCCCGCTGATCACGAAAATTGCGGTGGGCTTAGGCAACTCTGAGTGCCGCTGTTCGTTGCACAGCCTCCTTTGCGCTTGGCTTTGCAGTTTAGCACAATTCCTCACACTTCACTGCCGTACAGGAGAATTGAGCTTGTGGCCGCCATAATTAGCTTTCCTCTTCTCTGTGTTGGCCCACCGATGTTTGCCATTAATCTACTTAGCATACCCGTGACCTTTGCTGCTTTGGTAGCCGAATGTTGTATTTGGGCTCAGAAAGTAAGCCTGCAGTCAAGTTGTACACCTAAGTATTTTACTACTTACCACTTAGGATGTGCCGCCTATTTGCATGCTGATCTCGAGTAGCATCTGACCTCGTGTCATAAGGATGACTACGGTTTTGCGGTTTGGCGAGTTCCAGGCCGTGGTCCCCATGCCATATTTCCGTCCTTATCATGACTTGGTTCAGCTTCCTCCTAGCGTCCTTAGTGTCCCGAGCTAGTATGACCACCACTATCTTCTGGTATTTCTATGCTTAATATCTTATGGTAGCTCAGATTCTAGAGATCGGGGCCGACAATAGATCCTTGAGCTGCGCCAGACGTTAGCGCTTTAGTTTTCTGACCATCTGGTGTATCGTTCACGCTCACTCAGGTAGCTCTGGAGAATCCTTAGCGGGTATGCAGGTATCCGAAACCTTTCTGGCAGTGCCTTTATAATGGCTATCCATCGTAGGCTGTTAAAGGCGTTTCGTACATCAAGCGTTGCCAGGACGGTGATGCGGTTCTAGTAGTGGCGTCTACGTTGAGCGCTGCTTAGCATCTCTTCTATTGCGCCAAGGGTTGACTTTCCGCGTCGGAAACCGTATTGCCTTGCTGACAACCCTCTTGCACTCTCAACACACTTCGCAAGTCTGCGCTGTTTGAGTTTCTCAAGCAGTTTCCCGGCGCTGTTCAGTATGCAAAGTGGACGCCAAGGTGACGGTCGCGCTGGGTCAGCCTTACCCTTACTGATCAGCATCAGTTTCTGTGTTTTCCACAGCTTAGGGAAGATGCTTTGAGCAATGCATGCATTGTAAACGTCGAGCATCACATCTGGTAGGCTTTCAGCCACAAGTTTGAGAGCTTAAATATGCATTTGGTCAGTACCAACTAATCCAACCCAAGGTTTTATTTCTCCAAACCAAAAAAACAAAACCAATTTTACGATTACATTCCACTGAAAAATGCTTTCACATTTGTGTTTACATGGAAATTCTACCGCAAAATTGTCAAATAAATAGTCGCATATTTCAGCCATAAATGCAAGGCAAGTGCGACATAAGGGTGCCCAAATATCCATTCGAGTGTACTGACAGCTTGCTTCAATGGTTAAATGCAATACTTTTCCAAGTGAGTGCAAGCAAAATGCGCTGTTGCATATCATAAAAAAGAGCGCAAATAGACAAAAAACGAACGGAGACTGAAATGCAAAATCGAAGGAAATAAAGTGAAGCTTTTGCATAATGCAGAAAATAGTAAGAAAGTTGGTGCCGCGCTGGAAAGCTAACCGATGGAGGCAAACAAAGGATGCGAGTACACATAAATATTTGATTTGATTTGAGTAAAAAATTTCGATTACCAAGAAAGAAGTTTCCTCAAAGTTCTTTGCCCTGCAGCTTCCCTACTTAACAACCACTCCATATAAATTCCGTCAGCTGCAGGAAACTCACAACAGCTGTCAGTTAAAAAGAAGCGCTGTTGCTATCCTCTCAAGGAAATTCCATTTCATTTTACACTCTATCAATCCTTCTTGTTATTATTGTTGTTTGTTTAAGTTGCATTCACACGTAACTTTCGTATGCAATTCGTTTGAATGTCACTGTTGTCAGATGGCTTTTAGAATGTGAAAATTGGTGTTGGCATCTCTTCAAATATGTTTGCTGTTAGTTTTGGCTTTTATGCAAAAATACGCATTCACAAATACATACAAAATTTGCCATGGCGCAATAAGTAGTACTTATAAGTGTAATATTTCGCTTATCTTCACAGATTTGGAAATGTAAGAAGGAAGTGTAAATAAAAGCGATTTTCTGCATGAACTTCGCAAAGTTGAAAGGCACACATTTCCTGAAGATGCAGCTGTTGACTCTGTAAACCTAAAGCGAGCATACTTTGTGATTTTGATTTAAATTTGTAATGATATGGCAACTGTATGTAGCGGTAGTTATTCTTCTTCTTCTTCTTGATTAGCGTAATAACTGCTTAAGCGATTTTGCCCGAGTTTAACAAAGTACGCCAGTCTCCTGCTAACCGGCGCCAGTTTGACACACTAAGTGAATTCAAGTCCTTCTCCACCTGATCTTTCCAACGCAGAGGAGGCCTTCCTCTTCCTCTACTACCACCAGCTGGTACCGCATACCGAATACTTTCAGAGCCGGGACGTTTGTGTCCATTCGGACGACATGACCCAACCAACGTAGCCGCTGGATCTTTATACGCTGCGCTATGTCTATGTCGTCGTAAAGCTCATACAACTCATTGTTCCATCGCCTACGATACTCGCCTTCGCCAAAATGCAAAGGTCCAAAAATCTCCCAAGCACTCCAAAGGACTCCTCATCGGATATTGTTATCGTCCAAACTTCTGCGCCATACGTTGAGACGGGCATGATGAGAGCCTTAATGAGGTTTGTTTGTGGAGAGAGGACTGTAGTAAGCACTGTTTTTTGTTCTGTTTTCTGTTTTTTGTTGTTATTTTTTCTTTTCATCGGGATAGACTAGCAAGTACAGCACTTTGGCACAATTAAATCCATTGTACTGCACTTGGGTTCCCTTTTCAAGTTTCTTTAATTCTACCCGACCTCCGAAGAAATCTGAGTAGATCTTGTGGTACCAAAAGCCAAGGTGATCGCTTCTTAACACATCAGTGCTAAAAACTTCAAGCCTGATTCGAGCGAAGGCCGGGCAGAAGCACAGAAAGTGGCTCCTCATCGTCCTCTCCGCATGTTGGCCAGAGATGCCTAACTTTTCCATGTACTTTGCCCATAGAAAGTAGCCCGTTATCAGTCCAACCAGCTGCCTACAGTTTTTTCTGCGAAATGGCAGGAGGATCTGCGACAGTCGGTCGGACACGACAGGTAACACCAGTTTTGTCCATTTGCAGCCTCTCTCACTGTTTAGTATTTATTGGCAAGAGAAATTCTTCGTTGGATTTCCAGACTGACATTGTTATAGGTGTTAATCCTGGTTCCTAAATATACGACGTATGCAACCGTATGAGCTGTAATTGCAAAGTAGGGGTTTATGCAGCCAGACTCAACCTCCCCTTTAATCCCATCTGCAGAAGCTGTCAAAGTGAAGGAAAGTCTTTTCCACTATTTATGCCTTTAAGCCTTTCCTACAGCAAATTAGGAAGATCTCAAACATCGAGATAAAGGATTTGCTGTTATACTTGGACCACAATGGATCTGACTTAAAAGCAAAAAAAGACATCATCCCACGAGGACAGTGATAGTAAAATGGTGCTGGTCACTAATTAGGATTATTTTAGTGGAAATACTAAACCACTTCAACAACAACAACAACAACGGGCGATAGCCATTGATGTTGTGAACAATATATTAAAATTTCAGACGATGCGGCAGAATAGTTTTTTTTGTTTTTTTCACAACACCAGGTCAAAAAAGTAGTTTTGAGATATTAATCGAAATCATAAGTGCCAACAGCGACGTGGGTGCCGATGCGCGAGTGCTGTTTGTTTGATGATAGGAGGTATGTACCTCGTTTTGTCCTCGTTCACGACCAGTCCAATTCGCTTTGCTTCTTTATCCAGGTTGTTAAGGCAAATGATGTCAAAAACATCGGCATAGGCCAACAATTGTATGCTCTTATGAAGAACTGTGCCTGAGCGATTGGGTTCTGCGGCTCGCACTATTTTTTCCAGCATCAGGTTAAAGAAGTCACACGACAGCGAGTCACCCTGCCTGAAACCTCGTTTGGCATGAAACGGCTCGGAGATGTCCTTCCCAATTCTGACAGCGCTGCTGGTATTGAGCAACGTCATTTTGCATATACGGCTATGCGAGTTTTGCGAGGATACCAAATTCAGATATCGCGACAGATAGATAACATCTTTACGTGCGGTCGAATGCAGATTTAAAGTCAACAAAAAGATGTTGGGTGTCGATTCTCCTTTCAAGAGTCTTTTATATAATAGTACTTGGCGTATTCTGAATATCTGGTTGCTTGTGGATTTCCAGGTTGTTCTATTATAATTAAAATAACGTGAAATGTGTGTGTGTGTCGTCAGATGCCGCGATAGTAAGGTAAGCTTTATTGCCTGCTGTTCTACCACAGTATGCTAAGAGAAGCCTTATGGGGTATGTTTCATGGTGTTACTGAATGGATGAGTTCTCAATTGCGTCTCTTGCGCTCAACTTCATGAGCCACTCATATACAATGACGAACGCTTTATAAGGTTTTTAGAATACCTTACGCAACCCCCACGAAGAACGGTTCGGGATTTGCTTCAATTATTTGAAAAAACTAATATCCCATATACTGTATAATGTCCTATGGTGATCTCTACTCTCGAAGCGCACGCCTAAACCTCTCATTTCAAATGCCTGATCACTGCTTTGTTTTCCAGCCTGAAGTATCAGCCGTTAAAGAGGCTGTGGAATAGATCTGAACTGAAACTAGAGGAAAATATATTTTCATATATTACCTAGTGGTAGTTGACCAAATGGGCTGGTGCGTGATTACCATTATTTGGTGGTTACTTGGAAAAGGTTCTGTCATGAAAAATGTCCTCGCAAAAAATCATCTTCCATTCGGATGTGGCTATAGACCCCTGATTTGAGGAGAACATCAAGGAGCACATCACACTTGGGAGGAGGAGATCGGAGGAGCTTTCAAATGTAGATGAAAATATATTTATATTTCGTGACAGTCAGACAGTAATTGGAGCCCCGCAATCTGTCATTTTTAATTCTTAACTTGTTCTAAGCTTTAACTGATCTCTAAAGGAGATGACAAAGCAAAACGTATTCCATCATCTTGATTGCAAGCCATAGTAGGTCTATAGAAGGAAACTGTAGCGAAAATGACCTCTTAAGCCAAGACACCAACAATCTGACTCTTCTTGGGGAAAAACGTATTGGCATTGCAAGCTGTTACTTAAAAAATTTTCTATAAGGATGATAAGCTGGGAAAAAATGGGTAAACAACTCCATACTCAAATCTGTTTCAAGTTAGACTTGCCCCATAATAGACTAGGAAACAAACAAGAGGTGTGTACTCTCTGAAAAGCTACGACATAACTACTGTCATCGGAATGCTCACTGGGGGTTCATGCTCACGAAAGGGTTAAGAGGCAAGCATCCGAAGATGCTGTAGAAACTTCCAAAACTGTTCCGCACTGTTCAGTAGCAAACTTTGGAAGGCAGGTAGGTGAAATAGTTGAAGTACCACTCTGGCAGTCCCCAAGTAAAGTGCTATTTTGATCCCATTATATCCAACGGGCAGATATCTACAGCCGGCTGGCTGTTGATGTAATGGAGATTAGGGAGGGTGTGGCTTTTCGGGGCTGGGTGTGGCTTTTCGAAGATACTGTAGAAGCTACAAAAACGACGAAAAGTATGAAGCGAACTCTCATTTATTCCATAACTGTCCCGCACTGTTCAGGAAGGCAGGTAGGTGAAATAACCAGTCTGTACCATTCTGACAGTCTCCATTAACCAAAACGCCCTTTTGATCCCATAACGATCAATAGTTTCCTCCTCTGATAGGTCCCCACAGCTTCTGCAATGGAGATTAAATGGTAAACCCATATTTTCGCATGTTGGTCGATAAGCCAATGATCAATAAAAACGGCTACGAGTTTGGGAATAGAATGGCATGGAGTCCTCAGAACTTTCTGCGATCTGCGCCTATTCTGCTGGGGCCAATGGATTTTCGAAATGGATTTGATCTAACCTTTCCTGGGAAATAAGTTGTGCAATTCGCCTTTAACAACAGTCAGGAGGATCCCGATGACCAGGAAGGAGGTCTCTGAAACCAATTCAATTGACCCCTGCCTGGTAAGCTCATCACCAATTGGCATTTCGGGACTTAATTTTTCGCCACTCTAAATCAGATGGCGGATATCGACTTAAGATGAGCTTCATTTGGTATATTGGATGGTCCATGGCTGCCTAACTTCCATATCACAAAGTGTGAATATCCCTAACCCAGTCCAATGTGACGTATATTATAACAACAATTTTATGGAGAGGATTAAAGTACATTAGTGTCAAGCGCATATATCTATCAGTATTCAGTATCACAGCAAAATTAGGAAAAAATACCCTTAAAAAAACAACGATTATATTAAAAAAATAATGTTTTTGAGTAGAAAAATTAGCTTCATTAAAATCTGTTAGAACCAATCCGAGCTCGAGTACTTGGTAGCTCAAGATTATATACAATATGAAGCAGTTCATATATTTAAACAAAAAATCGAGGTTTGTTTTAAATACTTAATTAAAATTCTCTAGTTTTTTGGCTACCGTCTCGGAGTTTTTTTTTATCAAATTCGCAAATAAATATTTAAATTGGAATGCAGACGGAAGCATTACATGAACAACTGTATACATTTTTCAACATTTTTCAACAAAACAAAAAACGTTTTTTTTTTCATTCTCTTTGCCAAGACTTGATTCTTGTTGCTAATAAGCCAAGCCAGAAAGTTCAAAGTACTTTCGTCACTCGTTCCCAAGCACAATAAATTTGGTCGCGGTCAAGGTCACTGATGGCAATCAGCAGAGAGAAATAGTCAAATTTATGTTAGAGTAGGAAATAAATAAAATGGAATATGACACAGAAAAGCAGTGGCAGACAAAAACTAGTCTGAAATGGTGTTGGCCATTAAGAAAGAGAAAATCTCGGCTGCTAAGAGCGATTGCTGCCAACTTCAATGAAGAGATCAAAAGTGGACGAGTTCAAAGTACAGCAAAACCAGCCAAAGCAGAAAAAAGCAGTAACACAATGACCTGTAATGTAAATATGAGTGTGAAACGTTATTCAGTAGTGTTTGTTGTGGATTGTGCCACTAAAAGCAAAGTGTAGCAATAAAAAAAAACATATAAAATCAATTCTTGAATGGCGCCTGGCAGACGAATTCGCAGTAGTTCAACGCTAAGTGAATTGCTTGTTTGTGGTAGTTTGCTTGTTTGTGGTAGTTTGCTTGTTTGTGGTAGTTTGCTTGTACACTCATTCGAAGGGCTGCTGCTTATTGCCCCACTGCAGCTACGTAGACGGCCTTGTAGGCAATAAAAAGCGGCAGCAGGGCAAGGCAGCGGATTGCAACTGCAGACAGTTAAGCATATTGTTCTACAAGAAAAAATGTTGTTTCTAATCGACAACAGCAGTTACTTCCTCGTAATTGCATTTGCAATATTTTGCGCAAAGGGTTTGCACGCGATTTTAAGTTTAGGTTATAAACTTGACAAAATACGCCATTTTTACTCAAAATTTGTTTGCTGCCGTTTTGGTGTGAGAAATGTGAATGCAGACCATATAGAGGGTGATCAGATTGGAGGTACTTTTTCCAATAGAGTTTTTACGACAGATCACGCGTGACTACTGTTAAACTAAATATATAAGTTTTTTCAGTATTCATTGACATTTCATCATCGGACGACTAACGCCTCAAGTCCAAAGAACAGCCTGCCTCCTGATAACAGGATGCTTAAGTACAACACCTACTAAGGCTCTAAATACGTTGCTTCACTTGTTCCATATCGATCTGGCTGGCAAAGCGATTGCAGCGAAAGCAGCGACACGCATGAATGCCATATCGAAATGGAAAAAGTATCTTGGCCATTCGGCCACACTGAACAGGAACACTGTTATCTCTTCCGACATAGACTATCATGTAAGTCTTCCATCACCACCCTTGCTATTCTCCTGTTCACTCCCAACTAGGGAAGAATGGAAGACAAATCTTACCGAAATCGATGGCCCTCTGATTATATATACAGATGGTTCAAAACAAGACGGTAAAGTGGTATTTGGAATCTTTTCCAACACCCCTCACATCAATCTATCATTCAGATTACCGGACTACTGTAGTGTATTCCAAGCAGAAGTATGCGCTATCTGGTATGCTGCGAAAACTCTCTTAGAAAATAGAATATCACTAGAGGATATCCGCTTTTTCATCGACAGTCAAGCGGCCGTTCGAGCACTCAGCTCCTCTTATACCCACTCAGATGTGGTTCGATCCTGTCTCTTATCTCTTAACGAAATAAGTGTTCAGAATTCTGTCCAAGTTATCTGGATACCGGGTTACAGTGGATTCGAAGGTAACTGCAAAGCTGATGAGCTCGCAAGAGCTGGAGCTGCGCAATCAAATGTTAGTAACTTACCCACAATCCACATTCCGGTCTCAACATGTAAAATGCTCATTGATCGAGAGTTTCACAGCTTTGCTGATCGGTGGTGGCGAGTGGAAACTACTTGCGTTACGACCAGACAAATCTGGCCATCCTACCATCTGAAACAGATAAAAACCCTTATAAGTCTTTCGAAACACGAACTAAGGCATATAATATCTCTTATCACCAGCCACTGCCTTTTGGGCACTCACGCACGTCGGCTCGGGGTTCCTCAAAACGACCTGTGCAGATACTGCGAGGACGAAGATGAGGAAGTATCGAGCAGGCATTTGCTGTGCAGTTGTCCCGGTCTAGCCAGAAGTCGACTCGCTCTTCTAGGCTCTCCAACAATTGACAATCTTTCAGTACTCTTGAACCTGAAAATCGAATCTCTCATCAAGTTCTCGAAACGAATTAATATCTTTGACCAAAATCTATAATAAAAATCTCGGTTAGGTGGGGAAATCTTATAACATAATGAGCTCTGGGGCAACACAAGGGACCCAACTTGCGGTCTATGTGGCACTCCGATGCGGGGTCACCCTTAAGCCAACCAACCAACGTCTAAAGAACGTTTACAAATCGTGTGATTCCATTTCAAAAATAGACGCTCTGTGAAAAGTGTTCATCGCGTGCGTCGGCCATCAATTTTGTTCAGCCCATTTTTGGCAAGATTGCCGGATTTCGGCTGAATAGCAACCTGAAGCCACTCAAGAACAACCATTACATCCATTGAAAAGAACCGTTTGATGCTGCCTATGGGCTGGAGGAATTATCGGGCTATATTTCCGAACGTTCGGTGCCGATGGATAGTTTTCCAACCAACTTCCAGCGGAGGTGTATGCCGTCTGTCTGTGAGCAGAGACTAACTTAGACAGGAATTTCCGGAATGAGCGAATTGTCACTCTAAGCGACAGCTAGGCGATATTGAAGGCTTTGTCATTCTGAGAGATTAAGTCTTCACTGGTCCTTGAGTGTGTCGAGAAACTGAATCTGTGAGTAACGCACAATCGCATCCGGTTAATTGGGGTCCCAGAACAAAAGGCGTTTAACTTAGAACGAAGTAGTGGTCGCATTGGCAAAGGATGCTGCGATCTCATTATTAGTGGGATCTGAGCTCTTTCTCGCTATGAGACAACGCACCATCAAGGAGAAGCTTAAAGATGAAGAGCTAAGACTACGGAAGGTTGGCTGATACTAAGTGGCTGGTGAGGCTACAATAGTTGAAATCCTTACTGGGGGGTGCAAATACAAGAGGTTTAAACAACTCAAAACTCTATCCAGAGATAAATTGGAAATGCACAAGGGCATTCTTACAGGCCATTGCAGACTGCGCAGTCATCTGCACATGATCGAGATATGATCTGCTGGCTTTTCTCGTTTCTGCGACCACTTCTCAGGAGACTCCAAAACATCTTCTCCTTGAGTGCAGCGCTATAGCGCCGAGAATATTAATACATGTTGGCCAGCTGCAGCCAGTAAAAAGGCACATATGCTCAGTCCAACTCAGCTCTATCTTGAGTTTAATAAGGGAAGTGGATCTGCATTAGGTGCTGTGGTGAGTAGAGTGCACAAAAGACCTTGAGGTCAAAGTGCAAAACTCTAATACATCTAAATCTAAAAAGCATTAAGGGGTTAGGGGTAGTCAAAATTTTCAACAAAGTGGGTTTTTTTGCATTTGCGTAAAAATTTGAAGTGAATCCGACGAATACTTTTCGAGTTATTCAACAATTAACAACGGGCGCTCGGGAGCTGCTACGACGGCTGAAGAACTATTATATGGCCCAGGAATAGATGACACAGCGTAAGTAATTAAATAATTCGTATAACTCTACATAAATCGATAGCAAAACTTTAAATGCGTTTTTCTCAAAACTATGTTTTTTGAACTGGTGATCTCCGTAACTTAAAAATCGCTTGGTAGATTTAATGAAATTTATACTGCTTTTGAAAAACATAAAAACTCGTGCCTGATCGAAAGATTTTTTTCAAAAATTTGATTTTTCTTTAACAATTAACTGTCAGTTTTTTTCTCGAAAATCTGAAAAATATTTCCTGAGGACACCATATTATTAATATTGAAGAAAAACTTCGATGAGGCACAGATTATCTATTAATAGAACTAATTTCTCTTTTCCGATTGATTTTAGATGAATCTCCACACAACACACCAACAGCGATAACTTTTACAATTATTATTTTTTTTTTTGAATTATTATTTTTGTTTTCATTTTTATAAACTAAAGCAATTGACTAGCAAAAAAAAAAAAATATTGAAAATCATAATTTTTTCGGGCCTCTTACTACCCTTAACCCTTTAAAAAGAAACTAATGTAGACTTGAAAAAGGTCCATGATCAGCCGTTCGTCGGTGCTTTTTAAGTATACCTTTGGATTACTGTAAGCCAAAATTGGTCTAATTCACAAATACTTGGGCAAATTCTTTTATTTAGTTCTTGGCAATTCCTAGCTCTTCAGTTATTTTTGTAAGGCATCGAACTTAAATTTGCAAAGAAATCCTCCATTGGACGTCATTGGGGCCAGTTTGTGGGATTTCGCGCTTTTGATATAAAATTAACTTTTCGCTTTACGACTTTCCCTATCTTCACTTATTCACTTCTCTCTCCTTGTTGAGTGGCGCGTTACCTGCTTACGCGGTTTTGGCCGGGTTTAACAAAGCGCGCCAATCGTTTCTTAGGTACAATAATAAGCACAAATTCACTTAAATAGCAAAGGCTGTTCTATATTTTTGTTGGGAAATGTAGAAGAGCTCCACTGCAGCTCTATGTACGCATTATTACTCTATATATGTATAAGTAAATGTATATGTATGTGTACTTAGTCTAAATATTTAGTAGGCACAAAATGGCATTTGGCAATAAATTAATTAATACCTCCCGCCCATTTTCTAGGCCTTGCCTTGTTACAAATCAGCAGAAACCAGGACATTTACTAAATCAAGAGCACACACACACACACGCGCGCACATAATAATTAGGAACTCATGTCATAGTGGAACGTGCAAAAGAGATTAACTGGCTAGTGGGTGCCAAGTGCGTGAATGAAGTTATCATTTGCCCGCCAAATGCCACGCACGGAAACGCCTTAACGATAGCAGCGTTTACCAACTCAATTTTGCCGACTTGTTCGTGCAATGGCACTCTTAATCGCTGTTTGACATCTATTTGTTGTTTTTTTCTTCTTCTGCTTCTTTTATTTAACGATTTGTATTGCATTTAATTTTATTGCTGCTAAACTGCTTATTCTTCGAAGGCTTATAAATGTCTGATCAATGACAGCTTTTGCACCAGTTTAATTAATTTCTCGCACCAAATAGGCAAACTCTCATTTTACGCCACAATTCTAGTTGATTTGACGTCTTTTATGGCTTTTGAAGACTTTTTCGAAATACAACAACCTCAAGTTTGCTAATATCACTAAACTTAAAGCCACTAACAATTAAGTTGTTGTACGTTTACAGTCTCGTTTGGCGTCTAAGGCGTATACGCAACATTTCGGCCAAAGTTTTTATTGTTCTTGTCTGGTATGCGATTAGTTGGCAATATAATATTTGCTGGGATTATAATTCATGACTAAGCATTGCTTTATCACCTCGCATTCACAGCAATTGCCGTAATGAGATAATGAATGCGACTCTTGGCGTAGCAGCAATTTTTAGTTTCCCGGTTTTATTACATAAAGTTTGCGGGGTTTTATTGATGATTAATGACTTTTTGACGCTCAATTGATAGGTGATTGCATGATGCGGAAAAGGAGGTACATTAATACCATGTTTGAGGAGAAAAAGATGTTAAACATTGAGCACAGATTTTATTGAAAACCTGCCTAAAGCCTGCTTTAGAGGTTTCACAAAATCGATTTTTTCGTGGATTTTTTTGTGAAGGAAAGAAATATTCGATTGAAACGAAATTTTCAGGTTTTATTGTTATATATTTCAACAGTCTTGTCAAATTTTTTCATTAAAATATATTTCATATTATGCCTGGTACAAGCATATTGACCTGGCGCCTAGAGTGTGCATGCGTCGTGCGGCGGAAAAGATGCAGGTCGCAATTTTCATTTAAAACCAAAAACCTAAAAAAATTTTTATTTTAGTATAGTATAGCTTCTAGTTAAAGCAAGAAAATTATACAAAAATTGAGAAATTCAACAATTTTTCGCTAATTAAAAAAAAATTGATTTTTTTGGAAAAACAAATTCACTTTAGATTGTTTAAAAAGTGGGTTGATCATAACTTTCTTAAGGTTTTTTAGGTTCAACTAGAAGATAATTTAATTCCATATACAATCAATGTTATCTCGTTTCGATAGAACGTTTAACTTTTTCCCTATCTTTCCCGCCAGTTAGGATAAATCATAAAAATAAAAAATCGAGGAATCGCGCGTCAATGTTTTTTTATATAAAAAATCCGCTCGTATATCTGCTCGACGCTTGCTCACAATTTCTTCTGTAACTCCGAAAATGTTTTGAATTTGCTTCTGAAATTTTGAGAACACATTTTTGGATAGTTTGGGAAGAGATTTATGAAAAAAAAATCTATTTTTTGAAGCCTCTCTCCCCTTAAACTTTGTTTGCAGCAAACTTAAACAATTTCACACCCATCCACTTGTAAATACAGTCCATTACAAATTCCAACAAATCAAAATTTTGACACGTTTTTTTCTATTTTTTGTCTTCTTTTGATGTTTCATCGTTTTGGTATGAAAGTATAGTGCATTATTCAATAAAATTATATAAATAAAAGCTTCAAATTGCTGCCTTGAGCGTAAATCATAACGTTAGCTTAAGGTAGTAGTTTGGTAACTTACACGTTTTTTGAGGCCATGTTTGGGATATTTTTTGGAAGGGAAAATAAAATTCAATCGGTTTGATTTTCTGATATGTTATTAAAGGTATCAGAAGGTGTACAAAAAAAATTTTTTTTTTTTGTAATGTATTGATACTATTTTTGTACACTGCAGCAAGCGGCAAAAAAAAGAGGTACAGTGGCTGGCCGGCGTGATTTCGTCACTTGTGGTCATCTGAGACAGAAAAAAAAAATTGCTTATTAATCAGTGTGCTTGTCGTAAGATCAAATGGTTTTGACAAAAAATAACAAAATGGCGGACTTCGTAAGAAAATTGCCTTTTTTTGAAGTGGAAATCGGACTAAAAAATGGAAAGCTAGGGGCGAAATAAACTACCCGGCAGAACTATTGATGTGTAGAAAAACATATCTAAATTTCAGCTCAATCCGTTAGATAGAAAATTTGTTTTCACGACGGCCATCCGGAAAAACGTTGTTTTGAGAAAAACGCGTTTAAAGTTTTAGCGGCTTAGCGCGCGCAAGTACAAGCCGCTCTCATGTATTATATGTGCTATAATTTCATCAATATTTCGAATTTCGGTCTAAAATTTGAACACCATATTACCAATATATCGCACTTTCAAAATATGTAAAAAACCGAAATTCGGGTCCTGGGACATCGGCACATTCGTGCGCTATGCACGGACAAGGAATACCCAGGAGGCAAAAATCAAAATTTTCGACACTTGCTCTTC
The DNA here is from genome assembly GCF_027943255.1 of Anastrepha obliqua. Lineage (NCBI taxonomy): Eukaryota > Metazoa > Arthropoda > Insecta > Diptera > Tephritidae > Anastrepha > Anastrepha obliqua. The sequence continues at coordinate 21,807,295 of NC_072893.1, read as the reverse complement.
TTTGATCGAGGTCCAAAAACTGCCCAAGCAGCCAGAGCCACTTGCGACGTGTATGGAGAAGGTGTCATAGGCGAATCTGCAGCATGGAAATGGTTTGTGAAGTTCAAAAATGGCAAGTGGCGAATGGCGACTTTGACGTCGATGACACCTCTCGCAGCGGAAGGCCTTTTGAATTTGATGAAGAACGTCTCAAATCCCTTTTGAAGGAAAACTGTCGCCAAACCAGTCGTGAATTGGCGGAAGAAATGAACTGTGATCATATACCATATACCATCCCCTTCATTCAATTGGATTTACCGAAAAATTGCGAGTCTGGGTGCCTCACGAGCTCAACGAAAGAAAAAAAAACAAAGAAAGTCGCCTTGAAACTACTTCTTAGCGCCTCGCCCCCATCGAGCAACACGCGGTCATGAAGCAAAGAAAGGCGACCAGTTTCAAGTACACCACCATCGAGTTCAGGAATCTGATTGTCGCTTGGCTGTCTCGATAGTAGTTACTTCCGTGACAGTTACTACTCAGCTGAGCAGCCGATCAGTTGCTTCTTTGATTGGGCCTACTTCTGCTTGCAACACATTGGTTGTGATCTGGTATCCAGAATTTGATTCTGATGGGGAGCTCTTCTTAGAATATTCTCCCGTCAACCCTTCCATCCAACTTTTTAAACATAGGCTTACCAGGCCCTTTCTTGAAATGCTGCAGTCCACCCACTCTTTTCTTAATGAAATGTGAATGGAGATGTAAAGGAGATGGAGGGTTAATCTGGTCTGATAATATTCCACTTGAATATTGTTTTTTGATTTCGTATGACGTTTCTTTCCTAAGAAGGTACCCTTTACCACTAAAAAAATGAGATGTAAAATTTAAAAATTTGGAATATGTATGTATATATGTACCTATTGGCTCTCTTTAACATAAGCTGTTGTTAGAGCGGTTTTTTTCTACTCAAGCTAGAGTATCTTCGGTTAGGTTAGGTTAAGTTCAAGCGCTTGTCCTGTGGGACCCACTCAGGTTCATATCCAATTGTGATGCCGTATGGGGAACTTGTCCTTACCTTTCCTAAAACCTGTGCATATATTGGCTTAGGGCCTGACTCGTTTCTGGATTATCCTTATGCCGATTCGGGTGATAAGATATTCCAGCTGCTTAATTCCTAAATAATTTTGAAGCTTAAAATGAGATATTTTTGCAAAATTCTTAACAGATTCAGAGTTTCGATTTTCCACTTCTATAAGCAAGTTTTGTGCTTATTGAGATCGAAGGCGAGTCTGTTGTCTGTTTTGCTGATTGAGTTACACGCTCTCGCCCTCTACAGTCACACTAAGTCTTGTCTACTAGACGGGGTTGAATTTAAAAATTCGGATACAAAATTTTCGAACAGGGTCTGTAAGTTATCTTCGGAAGTATAATTGGATGACTAAATGGATTATTCTTTGGACTACTGCAGAGATAACTTCCAGCTGAGTGGCTCACACGCATACTCGTATATTTGTAAAATATGACAGATTAGGCCACACTCCAAGAGCTAGACTGGAGGTTCTTCTCCGGACTTTGCACCGACCGATTACCATCTTTTCCGCTCCCTCTCAAACCATATGAAGGGCGTTACTTTAGATAATAAAGAGGTCCTTAAAAACTGGCTCAACAACTTTTTTGACACCAGACCAGGCGATTTTTGGCGTAACGGCCTCAACAAATTGGTCTAGAGGTGGGAACAGGAACCGCGAATATAAAGGGCGGTTGAGTTTCAAGGGCCGGTGTTGATTTTGAATAAAATACAATTTTTTTTAAAAATTATTGCCATTTATCTTTATTATGATAATACTGGTATGGCTCAATTGCGTGTAGAAGAAAATATCGGCTAAATGGCCACGGCGGCCTCGGCGGCACACTTCCATCCGATTGGTCCAAATTTTCGATGACGCTGAGGCATAATTGAGATTCTATGCCGTTAATGTGCCGAATTATCTCATCCGTTAGCTCTTGAATTGATGCTGGCTTATCGGCGTACACCTATTCTTCCAAATAACCCCAAAGAAAGAAGTCCAACGGTGTCAAATCACATGATCTAGGCGACCAATTGACATCGCCGCGACGTTAGATTATTCGGCCATCAAATTTTTCGCGCAAAAGAGCCATTGTTTCGTTAGCTGTGTGACAAGTGACACCGTCTTGTGGAAACCACATATCGTCCACAGCCATATCTTCCAGCGAATACTATTCACAGTAACTGCCTAACCGGCCTCATTTTGGAAAAAATACGGCCCAATGATGCCGCCGGCCCATAAACCGCACCAAACAGTCACTCTTTGTGAGTGCATTGGTTTTTCGGCAATCACTCTTGGATTATCATTCGCCCAAATGCGGCAATTCTGCTTATTGACGAATCCACTGAGGTGAAAATGTGTCTCATCACTGAAGATGATTTTCTTCGAAAATGGGTCATTCACTGTTGCCATTTCCTGCCACCATTCTCACCATTAACGTCGCTTGAAATGGTCAAAAGGCTTTAGTTCTTGAGTCAATTGCACCTTGTAAGCGTGTAAATGCAAGTCTTTATGCATAATGTTCATCAACGACGAGCATGAGAGGTGCAATTGTTGGGCACGACGACAAGTTGAGGTGGACGGCTCTCCAACCACACTATCGCGAACAGCAGCAAGCAGCAATATTTTCTGCAGTACGAGCTTTACGAGCATGCACTGGTGTTTTCATATCTCCTACAGACCCGATTTGCTCAAACTTTTGCACTATTTTTCCGATTTTACGCTCATTTGGACGATTAAATTGACCGAAAAAATCACGAAGTGCGCGATATGCATTTTGATTTGAACGCCCGTTTTCATAATAAGCCCGAATAATTTTAACGCGTTGCTCGATTACGTATCTTTCCATGGTTTAAATGAAGTTAGTCTGAAATTGAAAAATGTCAAATGAAATGCAGAAAAAAACTTGACGTTTAGGTGTGATTCACATTCAACATCGGCCCTTAAAATTTAACCACCCTTTATAACTGGTTAATTTATTGATATAATTGTTGTTTTTTGCTTAAAAAAAGTCTTCGGTAAACACGCTACGAACTCATTCCCTAACTCAATTGTCGTGAAGGAATAATCGAGGAACTTGTTGGTAACGAGGATGTTGCAATTACAGCAACGTCTGTAATTCCAAATAATAAGTTCAGCTATTTCCCCATTATTTCATTTGCCTACTACTCATTACTGCACTTCTCTACTGGCTTAAAAAATAGTGTAGTATCGAAAGTATATTTTTTTCTCTTGATTACACCGTTGAGAAGCCTAGAGCCTCTACAAGGTTTCTCCAAGATATGATCGTCTTAGCATTATCGCAGTTTGTGTTAATGAAAAATAAGTCGTGCAGGATGGACCTTTTCCAGGTGTTCTTTGGCCGGCTGTAGCTTCTACTTTCCTGAGAATTCCAATGAAGTTACATTTTTGTGACATTTTTAGCCAGCCTCTGCTTTGGCTCTGCTCCCCTGAGCACAAACTTCCTAATTGCGCCATGCTTTCCACATAAGAACAAAACTCATCTCATAGATATTCAATTGGCATAAATAATAATTAGCCACATAAAATGCTACAGCTTCATGAGCTCATCCTCATATTAATGTATTCACTAAGCCTAAGAAATTAGTGATGACATGGCGTATGCTAACAAGCTATACTGAACCCTCTGGGCTTCTTGCGTAATAGTCCGCATGACTTACAAAAATGATGGGGGATACCCTGTAGCAGATTTCTCACCCTAGCTAAATATCAAACACAAATAAATTCATTTGTCACAAAAAGGTACTAACGCACACCCCTAACATACTGCTTCCTCCATCTCTCCTTCATACAACTGGCTCCCACTCTCCTTAAGCTGCTCAATTGCGAAATGCGTACGCCACCACTTTGTGGAAAATGGACTGATTACTCTGGGAATTCTGAACCCCTCTGTGCTTATCGCAAATAAATATGGAAGGATTTTTATACGTTTTTATTTAAATTTTATTTCTGCTGTGTATTTCCGTATTAATTTAATTTTCTCCAAAGTATCCAAATAAAGCAAAATAAATTCTTCTTTGTGACTTCACTAATGCACTAAAAATTTGAGGCAGCAATTTTGATGACGTGACGAGTTTTAATTGAGTTTTTAAAAGTTTTCCTGTGGTCTGACTGCAACACTTTTAATGTTGACAAAGAACCTTCATAGACGAAAGTGTTTTTAAAGTTGCAATAACTGTTTGAGTGTATGTTGTACATGGATGTCTGATTGAGCTGTGCAATGCCAGCTTGGACAAAAAGTTCCCGGAATAATTTCAAAAAATTCAAAATACAAGTTTACTCCTTAAAAGTGATTTTATTCCCTTCAAAGTAAGTTCATTGTAGCCGATGCGTTGGTGCGTGACTATCATTCGGCAAAAAAGTTTTTATAATAGCGGTCACCCCGACAGGCAATGGCAAACCTCCGAGTGTATTTCTGCCATGAAAAAGCTCCTCATAAAAATAAAGGGTGATTTTTTAAGAGCTATAGGAAAGTTTTTCAAAAAAACACATGTAAAATTCAGAAAAATGCATGAAATTTGTATTTAAATCGATAGTACTGTCCATATAATTTAATGTTTGAAGATTATTTCATGCAAATGTTGACGGCGATTGCGCTTCGAATGGTCCATCCGCTTAGTCCAATTTTGGTATACTCTTTCCAATGTTTCGGCCGGTATCTCACATATAAGTGCTTTGATGTTGTCTTCCAAAGCGTTAATTGAAGCCGGCTTGTCTGAATAGACATGAGCTTTAACATAGCCCCACAAAAAATAATCTACAGGCGTTATATCGCACGATCTGGGTGGCCAATTGACAAGTCCCGAACGTGAAATAAAATGTTCACCGAACTCGCCTCTCAACAAGTCCGTTGTTACGCGTGCTGTGTGGCATGTGGCACCGTCTTGCTGGAACCACATGCCATTCAAGTCAAGCTCTCGCACTTTGGGCAAAAAAAAGTTGAATATCATTTCACGGTAGCGCTCACCATTCACAGTTACGTTACGATTCGCAGCATTTTTGAAGAAGTACGGTCCAATGATACCTCCAGCCCATAAACCGCACCAAACTGTGACCTTTTCTGGATACATTGGAAGCTCTTGCAATTCTTCTGGCTGATATTCACTCCAAAATCGACAATTCTGCTTATTTACGTACCCATTGATCAAAAATTAGCTTCGTCGCGGAACAGAAGTTTTCGATAAAAAGCGCGCGATAAACTTTCTTAACAGAACACACATTTTTATAATAAAATTCAATGATTTGCAAGCGTTGTTCGTTTGTAAGACGATTCATGGTTAAATTATAGACCAAACTGAAGATGTTTGACAGTGAAACAAAACACGAAACGTTGCCTTTCGTAGTCAGCTTGAAACTGCAGTGGGAGCCAAGATACCTAAATTTCAGGCCACCGAGGGCAAGACAGCTGACAAGAATGTGCTGAGATGATTCCACTTCATGCTCCAGACTGCTGCGGCAAAAAGGTCACGGAATACCACCCTGATCAAAAAGGTCCCAGAGTATAATCAGAAAATTCAAAATGCAAGTTAATTCCCTAAAAGTTAATTTCTCGTCTTCTAAGTTCTCTCCATCAACTGTAACGAACTTAGGCCAGCGTTTGATCCAGGTATCGAAACATTTCCGGTATAGCCATTAGAGCCGTCTTCGGGTTTTCCATAACCTTCTTTCGGCTGTTAAAATGCCGAAGTGGTTCCCCGTAGTGGCTTATTGACTCGACCAAGCAGAACCAAATCGTAGGGAAACAGAAAAAGTCATATCCGTTGAATTTGAGGGAATTCTTTTCGTTATTGTTGAAAATTTCATGGATAATGATGGCAATGGTGCGACGGTGCATTATTGATGCAAAATCCACGAACTGTTTTCCCACAAATCCCCTCTTTTTTTTGGTGAATTGCTGTACATAAACGTCTCACAACGCCCAAATAATAGTCCTTATTAACTTCCTAACCTTCTGGATAAAATTTGTGGTGTAATCCATAAAAGATCAGGAACAACGATTTATTTTTTGACTGAAGTGGCTTTCCGACGTGGTTTTTTATCTCGGCTCGTTTGCAGCTCTCCACTCACTTGCCTGATGTCTGGATTGCGTGTCGTACTCATAAACCCACGTCTCGTTTCTAGTAATGTTGCGTTTGATGAATTTTTGTCCGGATTCAGCTTTGGAAATCATATCTCTGGCGATATCCATGCGGCCCCTTAAAAATAAATAAATAATTGGTGTGCACACTTCTGTTAGGTATTTGGCCGAGCTCCTACTCCTATTTGTGGTGTACGTCCTGATGTTCTTCCACAATGGAGGGTTCTTTGTTTGTATGAAATTCAGAACCTTTGGTCTCAAATCTTTAACTACAATGTGGTGAACCAATCCATAAACATTACTCAAGTTCCCTGGCGGCTCCTGATGATTAATTTGGGATTATTGATCAACTTTTCTTTCCCTTTATTGATGCTTTCGTCTGTTTTCGATGTCGTCGGCCTGCCACTACGTTTTACTGTAGAAAAAACTTTGGTGGCTTATTACACTTTCAAAATGGTTATCAGTAGAAGGTGGGGTTGAAAGCCTAAACTTGTACTTAGATAAATAACACCATAGTAAGACTGATTATGTCATACGGAGCGTTGGTATGGGGTGCTGCATTAAACAAACAGTCCAACGTTAGGCAATTGAGCCGGCGAGCAGCCTGTGCAGGAAAAACTAGAGCTATGAAATCTTGTCCAGCGGAGGTTCATATGTCATGCTCTAACTGTTACCAATAAACTTACAAGTACGACTAACAGCAACGATATGACCACCTTTTGCCTTTGCTATGGCCTTGAGACGGTCCAGAAACGAATAGCAAGCTACCCGACCGTGACTTGCAGGTATTTTAGAAAACTCGCGGACAATGATTTTTTCGGACCTTGCTCTCTAAAATGGCTCAAATAGAATAGTCGATCAAAATCGCGTCTGGTGGATTTGAGAGCCATTGTGTGGACGTTATGAAGTTCGGAACGTTGCTTTTAGCCATTCTTGGTTCACTCGAGCTTTGTGAGAGGGTGCCGAGTCTTGGTGAAACGTCCATGGTCTGCCACCGATGCCTGTGCATCAGTTGCGCGAGCGGTCTGAAGTTGGTTACTCTTCGAGAGCCGGACTCCGTAGACAGGCGAAGGCTTGCCAGCAACGCGAAAATAATGGGATTTGAATTTAGTAGACAAAGAGAATATAACTTTACCCCGACGAATCCTAGATGGACTGCGGTATCGGCGCCGATGTATATTCGAAAGAGCTCGAAACTTCCATGTCTTTTCGCCTGGGAATTTTTTAATAGTTAATTGCCAGTTCAGGCACAAGTTCTCGGGATAAGGGAAATTTGCAAGATAATTTGAAATCATCCAAAACAACTGTAGGGAGTACGCATTTTTTCAGATAATCAAGCAGCCATCTTAGCTTTAAAGCCACTTATAACCAATTCAAAAATAGTCCGACAATACAAAGACGAACTTAATACTCTAGCACGCACGACAGACATCACTCTCATCTGAGTACTTGGCCATAGGAATATAGAAGGAAATGAGTAAGCTGATGATCTGGCAAGACAGGGACATTCTATAATGAGTCCGAAGCTATAGAAATAGGCTATCTCTGGTTGCGCCAGATTTTATGAAGAGCTCTTTGAGCTCTCAAAAGTCCTTGGCGTCGTCCCCACACCAGATAACCTTGTAACGCTGAACTCGAAAGAGAAATGGGAAGCAGTAAAACAGTTTTCCACAAGGATATTAATAAAACTGCAAAACTTAGAATGGAAACGCAAAGCGGAAGCGAAGCGAATGTGACCGATATAGAATACGCAACAGATGCCCAGATGCGTCGCCCAAAGAAGCCATTTTGAAACAGGTCTCCCGTGCGGTTGACTGTATTCACGAACACACGATTAGCACAAATGCGGAAGATGAAACCTCAAGACGAACCCAAACAGACCAGTCGATATCGAGTAATGATATTGCAATTTTCCGATGCTTCATTGATCACAAATCAATGGATATTATCGATAACATATAACCCCAATACGCAATTGAGAGAGGTACCTGGTGTGTTTAAAAGGCATAAACATGGCGCCACCTTGATGAAATTGCTTTTAGTAGTCCCAGGTTGGAATCAGCCGAGAGGGTAGGAATGTTAAAGGTTAGTGCGAGGAATGTTATAGGGTTAGTCACTGGTGTGACGGCGCCTTTGAAGATGTTTCTGACATTTCCGATTCTAGTCTCCTCTCAAAAAAAAAAAAAAAAAAAGAAAAGGCTGTCTCCAAGGCGTGCGCAAAAGGGAGATCTCTTCGCTATTCCAGAAGCTGGTGCATCAAAATGGCATCTTCTGTGTCACTTAGACAACACTTCTCCACCGCTACGTTCGGCATCCTCGATGGACTCACACTCTCTTCTGAAGCGACGGTTGTTTTCTTTAGAGTGTCATTACAAATATAGAAATGTTGGCTATTCCTCTCTCATTCAAAATAGAGTGGTTAAAAGATGGATAGAATTAAGTTAGAGTAAATCAGCTATTGCACATCAAAGTCACTCACATACATACTTGCATATTTTATCCAAAACGCTAACGTCTTAATGTAAGTCAGAGTCACATCAAAAATTTATTTTGTTTACTCAATCCATGTATGAGTATCCTACATAAAATCAAACGTTAGCTGTTTAGGCAAAGAGCCATACGTTGGCCCTACGTAAGTCACATTAAAATTAATGTCGGAAACTGTAATGCGATAATTGCTGGAGTAGAAAACATTAAAAGGCGAATTTTGTTGCAGGAAGTGAAAAACAAACGACCAACCAGGAAAACTAAGTAGCGAGCAGCTATAACAGCCAACAGTCCTAACGAGGCGTCAGAAAGCGCAAAAAGAAAACCATTTTTGTTGAAAGCCTTACAACAACTAGCGACCCTCAATTGCTGCTTCTAATAGTCATTACAAGTCGAAACTAGCGGAAATGTGAATAAATTCGCTGTCATTTGAAGGCAACCATATCGTAAAATCAACAAAGCCAAGAGGAATGGGTATCGTAGCAGTTCGAATGCCCCAATGGCAATCGTGCAAAGCTGAACTGGCCATTGACTCAAAAATGAAACGCTGTTAATTCTCTTCATGGCGCTACATTAGCTGACTTTCCAATTTCTACGCCACTTCCTGTTTGCTTGGCAATTTGTGGCGGAAGGTGTGGATGTGGAATTTGCTCGCATACGCACTTTCAAACAGCTGTGTTTGCTTACAGTTTTCGGTTACTGTGTTTTCCGGTTTTCGTTGGCCAATGGTGCGGCGTATCGAAGTATTAATGAATATTAGTTTAAAATCAGGGTGGCATAGTTTTTGAAATGTTTGACCATTTAAAAGCGCCAAATTTCCGTTTCCTGTGCCGAATTTAGACTTTCTACTTTTGTTAACCAGCACAACATTACGAGGGTTGTTTGAAAAGTGCGTGCGAAGTTAGAGAGATGGAACTACTGGCACGTAACTGGGTATGTCTCGTTAGTAGCAACTCTTGGAAGAACTCGCACCAAGTTTCAAGTGGTTTATTTCTTTGAGTTTGGCATTCGTTTGAATCGAGGAAGTCGAGTGAGTTTCCTTTTCCATCACGTCAAAGCACCAGGCACCCGCAACAGCAGTTGTGGTTGCGAAATGAATGGAAATGGGGTTCGAGTTTCATATCCCCGCCCCTATTCTCCTAATTTAGCTCTCTCGGATCACTTGGAAGAAGTGATTCGAAGAAGATTTGGAGAAATGACTGGCGATAAAAAGATTTTATTGAAACGAGGAGGTGATTGCAGAAGCGAATGTCTATTATTCTGAAGGGAGCAACAAACTAGACAAGCGTTGGTCGAAGTGTATAAGCCTAGAAGGAGACTAAGTTGAAAAGTAAAGAATAAAGGTTTACTCCAAGCAAATAAATAGATGTTTTTTGCACGGACTTTTCAAACGACCCATAGAGCTGACCTGTTTTCATTCACTTCACTGTAATATACATTTTATTATATAAATTTAATATACAGTTGATCCCATGAAGTAAACCTAGAGTTATGTGGTGAATGTAACCCAACTGGTTACCAAACAGATCTGAAGCCTATGCAACACTTGATTCTATTATGATTTCGCCAGAGTATTTTTTACAATGCAAATGTGCCATAAACCTGGAAAATGGCGAGCATTAAGTGATGAAGTAGCGCGTATAATGAATACGCTACGTGATGAAGAATGGGTTCAAAAGACGAAACTGTGCCAACTACAGCTTGATCTCCAGGCTGATAGAAATACTGAAGAGTTGTTTTAAGATGAGCACCCGACATATTCTCATACTGGCAGAGACTGACTGATTTGAGTTAACAAACTCTATAACGGCTTCCCGACGCATTACTTAACGGCAAGGTTTCGGAAGGAACAACCGTTTGGACAAGAGAAGGGTTTAGTTCGGGCTAAAGTTCCACACTGACGGCCACCTTGACTATAGGCTTTCGATGCTTGCCTCCTCCAAAACAAAAAAATAAGTCTCTCATCGACGAGGAAGGCTTCCTTGAGTGAGAAGACTGGCACGTTTTGTTAAGCAAAAATCGCATAAGCGACAACCCAGCAAAAGAAGAATTTTAATATGAAACCGCAGAGGAGTATGTAAAATAATTTCAATAAATAAGTTGCAATAAACTGAAATTGTGATATCTACTCTTTAGTGGTTTGAAGGTAATTTTATGCTTCTTATATTATATTTGTGGGGAGTTGGACAAGTCCAAGCACTCAGTCAGGAGACCATTGTACTACCCCCGGATAGATTTCATTAGAAAGAATAGAGAGATAGGAAAGATAAAATGTGGGTGGTAAGTCGGAAAAATTAGTTTGAGGTCCCTCTTCCACAAATCTCTTGGATTCATTGATGAATTTTAAGAGATCCGGAAGAGTATGATCTTTGTCCATACTCAGTGTATCGCAACCCAATATCCTAATTCTGATTCTGGAACATACAGGACAGCTACAGAGAAAATGTTCTGCAGTGTCGTCATCCTCAAGACAGGATAAGCATATCGGGCTGTCGACAACCCCCATGGCAGCCATATACTGACCACACGCGTTGTGCGCTGTGATTTCCATCCACCAGTAATCTAAGCTCTTTTCTGCTGAGTTTTAGGAGAAAGGTCGCTATTTTCCTGTTTGGTTCTTCACAAAGCACTTGGCTACTCTGCACGAGTTCAACACAGACCAACGTCCTCTACGGGTAGACCTCATGAAGTCGTCAATCCATAGTTGAATCGATGCGGAATTGACACCTAGAAAGGGTTCAGGCCTAGTAGCATACTTGCAGGGTCTCCATTAGCCAGTTTATCTGCTAACTCGGCCCCTGTAATACCACAATGTCCAGGCACCCAAATAAGATTAACTTTGTTGTGTTTTGCAACACTTTTCAGTTTTGTCTCACATTCACCGACTAACTTCGAAGAGCAGCGTGGGTTAGCAAGGGCTGTCAGAGCAGCTTGGCTGTGACTACAAATTCCAATACTACTACCCCGCCACTTTTTCTCAATTAGCCAGTACGCCACGTTCAAGATGGCATAGACTTCCGTAAGGAATACCGTGGCCATCTGTCCTGTGGCATAGGAGATGCTTTCCATTTCAATTCAACCGGGCTATTCGGGTCATGTTCTTCGATTTCGATGTAACTGAAATATGTTGCTCTCTGGTCAAAATAATGAGACACGTATTTTTTTGTTCGCCCGAAAAAAAATTTTTTCAAGAGTTATCGGCAAATTTGTTTTTCGGCTCAAACTCGATTTTTTTTAATTATATAAGAATACATTTTTTTTAAATGCCCATAACTTAGTCAAAAATGAACCGATTTTAATAATTCTGGGTTCGAAATGATCGTAATTACTTACACGAGCGACTTCATGTAGAAACAATTGCAAAAAAGTAGTTGAAAATTTTTTATTTAGCAAAAAAGAAAAAAAATTCAATTTTTTTCGAAATTCAATATTTTAAAAAGTGTATTTTTTTTTTTTATAAATTTTTCCAAATCAAAAGGACATCCCAAACTTTAATTGAGCTGAATGCCTAGTAGCTAAAATGAGTTGTTTTTGAGTAATGAATTTTTGAGTAAAAAACCTGTTTCGCACTTTTTGTTTTTTGGAAAATAAAAAAATTTCAACTAATTTTTTGCAACTGTTTCTACATGAAATCGCTCGTGTAAGTAATGGCGATCATTTTGAACCCAGAATCATTAAAATTGGTTCATTTTTGACTAAGTTATGGGCATTTAAAAAAATTTATTCTTATATAATTAAAAAAAATCGAGTTTGAGCCGAAAAACAAATTTGCCGATAACTCTTGCAAAAATTTTTTTTCGGGCGAACAAAAAAATACGTGTCTCATTATTTTGACCAGAGAGCAACATATTTCAGTTACATCGAAATCGAAGAACATGACCCGAATAGCCCGGTTGAATTGAAATGGAAAGCATCAGGAGTAATTAGTGTCTTTGTCTAAGTACCATCGAGATCGGCTACCATCACTGGTTTTGGATTCGTGGGTGTAGAAAGTGTGCTCATATCCCGTTAATAGGTTCTCTGGACTTAACCATTGATCTCTATCTGGGATCAAAACATCGTACTTCCAACGAAAGGCACCCGATCGTCCACTGGCATCGTGAACGGTGTGCACTGCTCCGACAACTGGTGGTATATCTGACAGTGGCCAGTATTTTCTTCGTTTCCCCAGACTCCGTTCAACTTGAGCCTATACGCCGCCTTCATCGTTTAATGGCGAACTTAAAGATTTAGAGATTGGAAGTTCAGAATGGCATTAAGGGCATCACCAGATGTCGTACTCATGGCACTTGTGAACCCAAGCACACACTTCTCCGTAGCCTGTTTAGGGGTTTTACTCTGGAATTAACCATTGTGGCTTTCCACCATACTACAGAGGCGTATGTAATAATGGGTCTAATCAGGGTGATGTACAGCCAGTGTACTACGAGGGGTGCCTTTTATTTGGCAGGATTTGGCAACCCTGGTGTTGCAATCTGGCAACTGACAGCTGTATCGCAAAGTTTGACATTTTTTTGGCTTTTACGTACTCAGAACGTTTTGAAATCCCAGCGCTATTTGTGTTGTTTACAGTAACTTAAAGATTCATCGCGGTCCAAAAATGGAATCAAATCGTGAACATTTTCGTGCGATTATTTTTTACAACTTTCGACGTGGATTAACTCAGCAACATTGCATGGATGAACTTAATTCATTTTTTGGCGACGAAGCTCCATCAAGGACCAGTGTTTATCGATGGTATGGTGAATTCACTCGTGGTCGTAGTTCACTCCAAGACGAATTTCGTGAAGGTCGTCCAAAATCAGTTGTTGTTCCGAAAACCATTGATGCTGTGCGCGAACTGATATCGCAAGATCGTCATGTGACCTATCGTGAGATTGAGACAATCTTAGGCATTAGTGGGACCAGCATACATTCATTATTGCATAAACATTTGACTGTCAAAAAAATTTGTTCGCGTTGGATCCCACGTAATTTGTCAATCGCTCAAAAAAAGGCTCGTGTCGATTGGTCGAAGGAAATGCTCAAAAAATACGATCGCGGGGCTTCGAAACACGTCTATGACATCGTGACAGGTGATGAATCATGGATTTACGCGTATGAGCCCGAAACTAAACAGCAGAGGACTGTATGGGTGTTTCAAGATGAGCCATATCCAACAAAAGTTCTTCGCGCACGAAGCACTTTCAAGCAAATGGTCGCCTGTTTTTTCGGAAAAACTGGACATGTCGCAACCGTACCACTAGAACAACGCAGAGCAGTAAATTCTGAGTGGTACACAACCATTTGTTTGCCAAAAACCAATCGCAAAAGACGGATCACTCTTCACCAGGACAATGCGAGCTCTCACACCTCGGCTCAAACAACTGCATTTTTGAGCACCCAAAACATCGAATTACTCGTAATGGGTCATCCGCCGTATAGTCCTGACTTGGCACCGAATGACTTCTTTTTATTCCCGTACGTAAAAAACAAACTGAGAGGTCAACGTTTTTCGACACCTGAAGAAGCGGTTGCGGCATTCAGAATGCATGTTTTGGAGGTACCTCATTCAGAGTGGCAAAAGTGCTTCGACAATTGGTTCAAACGCATGCAAAAGTGTAATGATCTTCATGGAGAATATTTTGGAAAACGATAAAGTGATTTTCGATGATTAAAATTGTTTTTTTTTTCTCTAATCCCGAAATATAAAAGGCACCCCTTGTATCACCGGTCTTAGACCCCATGTCTTGCCAAATGTTCTCTTACACTGCCAGAAGACATTTAGTGTTCGAGAGACCTTCTGCTCGACATGCTCCTTCCAGGTAAGCTTACTATCTAGGATTATTCCTAAGTATTTTACCTCAGAAGATAGTCGCAGTGTTACCCCTTTCAATTTGGCTAGTAACAGGCCTTCCCTATTGCGTTTTCTAGTGAAAAGGGAGAGAGTACACCACCTTGTGGGCAACCCTTCTTAACCTCAACTTTGAGTTTGGGTGGGTTGGGCACCACATTTTTAAGTCGCTATATTCTGTATTCAAAATTGTGGCTGTTAAAAGTCTGTGCTAAAAAATGTTTACCTAATAAAATTTTTTTTGGGAAAAGGAGCATTTCACAATCCCGAAAACCGTACGGTTAATGAGAAGAATCGCGCGCAAGTAATCCAGGATTTTTTGTTTTATACAGAAAAAAGGCGCAACACCGTCAGAGGAATAAATCATCAAAAATCAAAGCAAATTGAAATCTACTTTAGAATTGCACTTTTCATAGTAAAATTTAATGAGTTACAAAACTGCGTACCTAAGTTTTTAAATTCTGGTGAAAAGGTTTGAAATTTCCATGAAAATTTGTAGAATTTTTATAAATCTTGTAAAAAGTTTGAAATTTTGATTAATTTGAAACGCATTAATATAGTGTTTGTTGTAGAATGAACTATGTTTCTATAGAAAATAATTGAAACTAAAAACAAAAAATATTAATAAAATAAGTAGCCAAATTTTATCATTATCCTCAAACCTCATGTCAAATGAGAATTGAAAGAGCGACTGAACGGCCTCATACGAGCAGCCAAGCTAAACAGTGGCTTGCGGCAGAAATAGAGTTAATGGAAAGAAAAGATTCTATATTGAGTTAATTATTAAATAAATCTCAGTTCTTTTTATTTGTTGATAATTACCCAAAATTCATTCTCGACACTTATTATTAAATCACTCGCTTTGTATTAGTGGAATAAAAAATGACACTTCTTTTGTCTTTGAGCAATAGCAATTTTGTATAGCGAATCACCTTTTAATGTACTCTGTATGTGTGTGTTCATGTTCAAATATAAATATTTTTATGTGTAGTTTTAGTAAGAATATAGGTGAAAAAGCGGAAAATCAGATAATATACTTCCGGCAATAGCCACCGAATTTCGGGTTGGTTGCTCAATGTCTCATTCAATCAATACAAAGTGGGTTGGCCTTAAATGTTTATTCCATTCCATTCGGAGGCACTGCATGGCAGTTAAAGTAAAAATTTCGATGACCCTTTGATTCATGTGGAGTTTTTTTTTGGGTCTTTGCTTGCCGCTTGTTCACAAATTGCGAACTCAGTTGCTAGGCTTTGCGCACAGTTTAGTAGTTTAACTTTTCACTTTCACTTGCCTTCTTAGTTGTGCCTGCTCTCGTACCTTTCATTCAAAAATTTGTTATTTAATAGTTTGCTTTTATTGCTCAAAATAATTGAAGCTCTGCTTTAGTTGGCAGTTTGTTCTAGGGATAATTAATTTGTAAGTGATTTTTTGTCACATTTTATGGCACTTTGGTTCCCTTTTATTATTTGCTATTTTTAAGCAATTTGAAACGCATTAACAATTTGTCAAAGTTTTTTTGAATTTTCGTAAATATTGAAACTTGGATTTATGTGGAATATTATGCAAATTTTCATTAAAAAATTATTAAAATATAAGTAAGAAACAAAGAATGTGTCGAAACTTGCCAATGAATGCCTGTGCTTAAGTTAGAGGAGGAGGAGGTTAGTATGAGAAATCCACTTCGCTTCGGTGATTTCCATAAATTCTGAGTCCCGCAAAGCATTCGCATCATAATAAAAACCATAGAAGTCATAAAAATCAGCAGTTGTGTCTATTTGGAGTCTGTTGGAAGTCTTGCCATTATAAGTTTATTGCATAATTTCACCATTTGTTGATTATCTTATTGCGAGTCAATTTTGTGTAGACATTGAATGGAATTCATAGATAAATATTTGTGTATATACATTAAATAGAATATTTATACGTGGTGCCATGCCTCTCCTACTTTTTCGATTCAAAAGTCACATAAGTAAGGAAATGGGGAGCTGAGGAGAAACGAAAAAAAAAAAAAAAACAGAATTAACAAACTTGTCACTGAGGCTGATGCTATCAATATAACCGGCAGTGTATGATCTCATAAAAGGTGCTGATGCCTGTGCGATTAAGCTTTTCATCCCGAAATAGTATTTTCGAGCAAAAAAGTAAAGAAGACACATGATAGGTACTGACTCTGTTTAAAACTTCTTTCTATATTTAACCAATCGGAAAGAGTATTTAAATTAAGATTTGTCTTGGTCGCCTTCGACGCATGGAGCGGAGCTCAAGCTTTACCGACGCAGATCACCCATGTTGAGGTAAAGTTAAGTATTATGCATTTAGTTCTTTAGGCAGGGCCACCGAAGGCAATCTCACGCGACTTCACACCTCGAATGACGACTCTCATCCCAAGGAGTTCCTACAACTGAACTGCAGTGGACTCTCGAGTAAGATTGACGAGATAATCGACTTTATTAGTTGACATGGAATTTTAATGGCTGTGAACAAAACTGCACGCTGATTCCTCTCTGATCAGCAGAGAAGGCAATGGTGGTGGCCTAGCGCTTATAGTGCACCCACTGTTCTGTCTCATCAAACGCAGGGACAGCACCTTAAAATGTCAGAGAATTGCTATCCGGTCAGGCGATGCCGAGCTCGAAATTATGAATATCTATATCCACTTGTCACCTGTTGCCCGGCTGGATATCACCCTAAAATTGGTGCGCTCATCAGAGGTGAAAATTGATTAGTAGTTGGTGACTATCTCTAGCATCAGACATTAAACGACATTCATCGGGATACTCTTACCAGCTTACTCAACTCTCGATCACCGAATGACATTATCAGAGGCCAACCACCGCCTATTGCAGACGAAGAGCTTCGAAGACCCGCCTAATTTGGGCACAATTACGTTCTGTATAATGTAGCAGGTTAAATTCCTACTTATCCAGATTCGACCCCGACATACGCAATATACATATATACAGCATGTGAAGGTACACCACGTCATACTAACCACCTATGCACATTCCCTCTCAAACCTACTCATCTAACACCAGCAGCATTTCCTGGGCCTACCGTTAGATGAATTAGACAATGACGATCGGTGACTGCCTCGCCCTGGCAGGGTTTAGTAAACTGCTACAACAACAATAGCAAGTATTTAAAATATTTTTCTTACATACAACGATACTTTTGCCCTCTTGGTTTTGCGCAAACGTCTGAAATGGACAACCGAAGTAATCAAAACCCGCCCGGAGAATAATGCTTCTGCTGACCATACACAGCAACAACTAAATTTAGAAACGAAAATATTATTTCCGAGCGAAGTGTGACAATTTATTTCAACTTACAGTTACAATATGAATATATTTTCCATTCAACTTAGTTCGCAAGACGAATAGCGAAAATTGGGAAACCAACTTGTTGAACGTACACAGGGTGGTCCTAATATGGGTAGAAAAGCTTCACTGACAGTCAGTAAAATAATTTCTCTATCAGTAATGTGCCTGGGTTTATGCTTCAATAACCTTTGGAAGCCTGCAAATATTCCGGCCGAACGTTATATCAATGCGGACTTATGGAGCAAAACTTAATAAACGCCTGTGCTCTTTGAGATATGAGAATGAAAATCCATCCCGGTTTGGGCATGTCCTGCGCAGAGTAAACGGATACCTAACAAGTATTGACTAATATTGACTGGAACCCTTATGGTAGCCGTGGACGAGGGAAACCAGCAAATACATGGAGACAAGTTCAAGAACTAGAAATCTATTCCATGAACCTGAGCTGGAGTGAAGAGAAACCTTTGGCATACAACCGACCCTAATGACGAAATCCCTACTTTTGTGGAACAACATCACGATGCACACCACAACTGGTAGTGAGGGGAGCTTGGTCAAACACCTAACAAAGGGTGTAAGCGCCAATTACATATCTATGTTTTTTTATTTTTATTTTTTGTAAGTGGAGGAAGCTTCGCCTAGCCTCACTAAAGCAAAACCGAACTACCGTCAAAGTACCAGTACCAGGGGTGACTTCTGTCAAGTACTTCGTCGGGAGGCGGTTTGAGCATTTCACTCAACGTCACTTACTGTCTTGATGCAATACGTCAGAGGTTGCATCTACGTCACCGGTTACCACCCATTGTAAAATCATTTCAGGAGAGAGCCTCTGAATATGAAGCTACAGGGAGTGACATTTTGGTGTGGAAAGTGACAATATGTTTTTTCCCCAAAATTGCGGTCATTTCAGTTAAAGAGTCATTAAATTTAACACACTGGTACGATCATAGATGACCTTTCGCCTCTTCACTTTTTCGCCTCTTCAGTTCACAACTTTGATCACTTCAAATAATCGAATTTTCGCGCGCTAGACTCGATAATCGCGTTAAAAGCCGTGTGGGTGATATCACTGGCGATTAAACTTTATCGATCGACATTGTACGAATAATAAATTAGCGATCGAATATAATGTGAATTATTTTGAAGATGGAACCAGAAACAGACCACCAGTTCTTAAAAAATGCATTAATGCCGCCAAATGAATGAAATGTCGCTCCATAACCAATTATCATTTGTATTAATCTCAAATTAGCTCCGTATTAAAATAAATTGAATTTGGTTTGCCTTTCCTTCATTTTTAAAAAGATGCTTACACTTGGACGACCCTGCACAGAAATGAGAAAATGATGATACCAATTTTATATGGAAAATTTACGTATTTGTGCTTTTGGGTTGCTGTTGGCTTTTGCGCTAAAGTTAGCCTGTTTAATTGAGATTTATTACCGTTGCTTGTGTTGAGCATATTTTCATGTTGTCGGACTAATTTTCATTACTAAACTGCTGCCGCTTTGCTTCCAAAGTGTTGTTACGAGTTATTTAGAAATACAAATGAATGTTCACTCGGAATTAATCTTCTGAGAATTGTTGTTTATTTTTTCTCATAACTTATTCAAAAGTTAGGAGACTCACAAATTGACTTGTAGCTTGAAATTTAGTCTCACCAATTTAATTTATTTGAATGCCTATTTTTGTTTTGCGTCTCATTCTGTTGGCTTGACGAAATTTGTAAGTTACCTTTGATTACAAGGCCAATAAAATTCAAGTAAGGGTCTGAATCATCTTTTATGTATTGACGATTCTTCCTTTTGTTTCTCCTTTTTTCTTCCTTTTTCTTTCAGTTATATCTCACTTTCGACAACTAACTTTTGTTTAGCTACCGATAAGTCTATCAAAAAGAAATCCAAGCTCCATAGCTCTTGTAAAAACTCGTTTTTAAGAGATGTCTGGCTTATATCAGTTCGAGATATTCCAGTTGATTTTTAAACTATTACTGAGGATGTCATTAATAATGCTTTAATAGGAGCAGTAGTGGAAAATTTCTTGTCAGAGTTCACATCGGCCGAGGTCACTATGTAGGCAGGCTCTATCAAATCGATTTTTAAGCAACAGTCACCACTTCATATTCAATCCGGCAATAACTAATTTTGAAGTCCATTTCTGTCATGAAAAATATTCTCAAAAAATTTGTCTGCTATTCACTACTACCATGAGGAAGACAAGAACAAAAATTAGATAATAATATCGACCTAATGCCATCGTTGCATTTGTATATACGATTCAATTATTATTTTTTATAACTCTAAAATGAATATACCTATGAAATGAGACTTTTTTTCAATCTCAAACGTTTATTAACAAAAAATGTAATCTTCAAAATAATAGCCAATGGTAGCGACACATTTTTCCCATCTCTCAGGCAATTTGTGGATGGCGCGCCAAAAAATCCGTCTTTGGCCGCAAACCAATTATCGAGCCATTTTTTGGCTTCTTCGTGAGAAGAAAGTGCGTGGCCCATCGATGCAAACAAATGATAATCGGAAGGCGCCAAGTCTGTGGAGTAGGCCGCATGCACCAGCGCTTCCCAATCGTACGTCTCCACCAATTTCCGGGTCGCTCTTGTTCGATGTGGCGGTGCATTGTCACATTGTCAGTTCATGCGGCACCCATCTTCCGACCTTTAAAAGCATGCCCATGTCTTTCAAACATTTGGAAATGGTTTTTCGGGTCACTCCCAACTGCTCTGCCATCATTTCTTGGTTTTGACCATCATTTTCATCCAACAATGCTTGCAATTCGGCGTCCTCAAACCTTTTTGGTGGCCGGCCACGGTCCTCGTTCTCCACGCTAAAATCACCACTTCGGAATTTTTCAAACCACCTGAAGCACTGTGCTCTACTTAGAGCATGTCCACTATAAGCATTTGATTAGCTTGAGAAGCGTTTTTCTTCAATTGATAACAGAAAATTGACGATGTCCGCAAATCGCAGTTTGAAGGCACGAAATTCGGCATTTTTAAGAGCGACAAAAATGCATTGTTATATGAAACGTAACAAACAATGAACTGGATATTGTGGACAGATGACAGACGAAAAAAACAAGACATTTTGGAAGTTTTAGAAATACTCCTAGCGACATCTATGGACCAGTACCTGAAAGTCTCATTTCATAGGTATATACCTATAAATAAATAATTGTCGCTTGAGCCCGTTGTGGGTGTTTGGCCCAGCTTCTCCTGCGCTCTGATTTGTTCCACAAATGGAGGGACCTACAGTTTTAAGCCGACTCCGAACGGCATATGGTTTTTTATGAGAAGCTTTTTCATGGCAGAAATACACTCGGAGGCTTGTCATTGCCTGCCGAGGGGCGACCGCTAATAGAAAAACTTTTTCTATTATTGTGCTATTTACTGCCCGGAAATTCGACCAACGCACTTTTGAATGGTATGCAGTCACTAGCTCATGCGGCTACGGCGACCACCGAAAAAAACAGATTGGATGATTAATTTTGCGCCACCTTGTGTTTAGTAAGCATTTTATGTACCATCCCACCTGTAGGAGAAACCTTCTAGAAAGATCAGTGAGATAATTTTAATGAATCGTTAAACCGAAAATTCGTTATACTGGACGCCCACTGCACTATGTTTGAATTTGGGTAAAGTAAGCTAACGATTTCATCACATCTCCGGACACGTTCAGAGTTTATCGAGCAACATTTTGAGACTCAAAATTTTTTCTTAAAGTTCCTTTAGCGCAAAGTTTATCCGTACAACTTGTTTTTTAAAAAGTTCAATTCATCAGACTGTTAAAATTTACAATAACAAAGTTTCGTATTGAAATTGTACAACTTCAAATTTTAACAGTCTGATCAAATTTAAAGTGAAACTGAGTATGATTGCTCCAAAAGCATCACTAAGAATAAATTTGGGGTATTACTAGGTAGCTCTCTTGGTTTTCACCAAAGTATTGCACTGTTTCTGAAAATAGCTACCCAGCCACTATCTTCTAAACTTTTATTTTTCGATCTACATTTTATAGCTGTGAGAGAGAGGGAATTTTGAGTTTCTTATAAAAATTAAGAACTATGAATTTATTTAAAATTTTGAAAACATAAATTTTAGACAGCTTTGTATTAAATGTTTTCTTTTCGCCGAAAGCATTTTTGTTTCCATGTTGATGTAATCCAGGCACAAGTAAAATTCACTTTATTTATAATTTACTGGCAAGAAACTGCAAATGTTTTGCTTAGCTTTTACAATAATTTTTATTTAAATGGGCTAACGTAATGCAATTTGAATCCATTTTCTTCTATGTGTGCTGTAATTAAATAATTTTCCATGGGCTCAAAAGAAGAAGGAACACCAGCGAACAATGTATTTTATTTCATTTCACGCTAGATTGCGCTGTTGGGAGTATTCGGGAGTTATGTTCAAATGTGGCTATGATTCAACTTCTGCTGTAAGGGATCGCATCAACGCCGCCAACAAAACGTGCTCAGCCCACCTTAACTTGTTCAAGTGCCGACTCTTGTCTAAACCTACAAAGCTAACTAAGTATGTACAAGACTCTTATCTGACTAATCTTAACGTATGCATTGGCTGACAAAGTTGCTGACAACAGCAAGGCGAACACCACAAATAGGAGGAGGAGCTCCGCTAAACACCTTATAGAAGTGTACGCGCCAAATATTTATTTATTTATTTCACCATACCTGTCCTATCTTATGGCGCAGAAGCTTGCTCGATGACAATATCTGATGAGGGGCCCCTTGGAGTGTTTGAGCGTAAGATTCTGCGGAACATTTTTGGATCTTTGCACTTTGGCGACGGAAATATCGCAGGCGATGAAACAATGAGCTGTATGAGCTTTATGACGGCATAAACATAGCGCAGCGAATAAAGATCCAGCGGCTACGTTGGCTAGGTCTTGACATCCGAATGGATATAAACGTTCCGGCTCTGAAAGTATTCCATTTGGTACCAGCTGGTGGTAGCAGAGGAAAAGGAAGACCTCTTCTGCGTTGACAAAATTAGGTGGAGAAGGACTTGGCTTCACTTGGTGTGCCCAAATGGCGCCGGTTAGTACTCAACCAAAATCGCTTGAGCGGTTATTGCGCCACTCAAGAAGAGGAAGAAGAAGTAACACTCAACTTGGTATCAAAATATACACCCAAGGCTTTAAATTCTTTACTTCATTTCAGCGAAACATTGGAGATACAGTAGGGCGCACGAGCAAGACTGACCAATTTAGCGTAGGTGGTCTACATTTATTCATTTATACAAAGCAAAAAAAGTACTTTTCGTTTGAATAATTGCAAAGAAACAAAGCTTTATTAAATCTACCAAAAATATAAGTATGTTCTGTGAATATAGATATGTTTGTACCCTCACTCATATGCACATACAACAATCCCTATGAGAGCAAACGAAAAAAAATTAAGTTCTGTGAAATGTGGCTGGCATACAAATAAAGCTACTTACTTACATAAATACGAGTATATTGGTTATCCTCTTCTATTTGTGTAGTGATGCATGTTAATCCTTTGGCTCTTGACATGGTCAGCCACATTCGAGCCATGAGTTGCTTAAATAGTTCACTACGAAATACTCCAACTGGTTGACTAGTCAAGAAATTCGCTATTTCTCCCCTAATTTACTAACACATTTTTATACGCTGTCTCAGCTTATTGCTGTTGTTGCATGCTCTGTCGACCTCACTTCATGATATTTTTTTCATTTTTTTCATATAAATTGCGTGCCAGTGACAAGTACTAGTTTAGCTGTCGTGTTTATGACTCCATGCTGACACTTCTGTAGTGCGATGACAGGTTTGTCTGTGTCAGTATTAGTCTCTGGTTTGTTTTCAGCAAAGATATGCAATAGGATTTATTTTATTTTTAAGTGTAATAGGATTACATCTACATCGACATTTTTCGAACAATCCTCGTGGGAAATAAGAAATGCTGATGATTATTGATTGTGATATAAGGAATTTGTATCAACTATTTAAGGGGGGAAATCTGTGGGGCAACTTGGTACACTTTGGTACGTTAACGTTATTGTTCAGCGGATTTTTGTAGGGTTTCAAATTATCGCCGATTGTCATGAAAATTAAATTGGACGAGCAGTATAGAGTTCTAAACAGACTGGATGGCGGTAGACTGAAGATATTTAAAAAAAACGTGTTTATGGTCCGAATTGGTTAATAATTGGAAAGTGGAGTGGTTACACTGGTTTAAAATTAATTAATAATTTTTTTTATTCAAGAAATTCACTACCCAATTCCGATCTAAAGTCGGTCGCTAAGTCCGAAAACCAATGAAAAGTTGCGATTCATTTGGATGTGAAGTTTACAAGGGATATTTTTAGTTCGTCTTTCAAACTTGATATCTGCATTCTTGTAAAGACATCATAAATATGTGGGTTTATAATTCAAATTTAGTACGCTTAGCAACTTATTACGAAAACCCAACTACAGATATCACAAAAATCGATTCTGTATTGGCCACTTGCTAATAGATATATTAGGTTAAGAAATTAGTAAAAAAAGTGTTTTGTGACAAACATTTTTTTTAATTTTGAACAAAAAAAAATTTTTTTTCAAATTTGAACAAAAAAAAAAAAATTTGGTTTCCCCAATAAAAATTTTATGAAGTATAGTTTTTCTAAGACAAAAAGAAAAAAACATAAAAATAAAAAAAGGAAAATAATAGACTTTAAACAACTTTAATTCAAAAATATATTTTTTCTAAAAAAAGCATTTTAAAAATGGAAACAAACCGAAAATATTTCACTTAAAAAACTTAACACGCACTTTTAAAATGGAAAACATCTTAAAATTGTAAAAATTTTTCAAAATTTTGTTTTACTAATTTATAAACATTTTTCGAAATTCTCAAAATTCGTTTCCGAAAAAGTGTTTTTAAGTATAGTTTTTTTTAAAACAAAACATTTTAAAATTGAAAAAAAAAAACGGAAGTATTTCAATTTAAAAAACTTTATATCGAACCTTTCAAAATGTTTTCCGAAAAACGGAAAGTATTTGACTTTAAAAAACTTTAGAGAGTTTTCAGAAAATCGATTTTTTTTTTTAACTTTATTACGTCCAAACTACTTGGATCACTAGACATGAAATCGCACCACTGTAGAGTTTTCAATAAATAGATTTGTTTTGTCAAGAAATTTATTTTGTTGTTGTCAAGAAAGTTTTTTGTAAAAAAAAATTATAAACAATATTTTTTCGATTTTATTTCAACAAATTTGTTTTTACCGCAAAAAAAAAAAATTTTTAAAAATACCGGAATTATTTGTCTTTAAAAACCTTTATACGAAAATTTTCAAAATTTTTTTCCAAAAAAATTTTTTTCTAAAGACATTTTTTCCAAAACAAAAGAAAATAAAAATCTTTGACTTAAACAGCTTTATACGAAAATTTTCAATATTATAAAAATTCTTTCAAAACTTTTGCAGTTAACTTCTTACTACAATCAGGCCTACAAATAAACGCATTTTCAAAACAAAACAAACAAAACACGGAAATATTTCACTTTAAAAAACATATTCTATCCAAATTTTCAAAATTTTTTCCAAAAAAAAAATTTTTTAAATACTTTTTGCTAAAACAAAACATTATAAAAATTTAAAAAGAACACAAGATATTTGATTGTAAAAAATTGAAAAACATTTTTGAAGTATATTTAAACAAAAAAAATTATAAATTATATTTTTTCTAAGACAAAACATTATAAAAAATAAAAAAACGAAAATTTTTCACTTTAAAAATCCTTACATCAAAATTTTCCAAATTTTTTTTCCGAAAAAATTTGTCAAGTATATTTTTTTCTAAAACAAAACATTAAAATAAAAAGAAAAACGGAAAATATTTGACTTTAAAAACTTCATGCCAAAACTTTCAACATTGAATAAATCTGAAAATTATAAAATTTTTTTTTATACTTTTTCAGTTTATTTCTTACTAAAATCAAGCCTACAAATAAACCGATTTTCACAAAAACAAAAAATAATAAAAAATTAACTACTTGGATTAATAGGCATAGAATTGCTCCACTGCAGAATTTTCGAGGCATTGATTTCTTTTTTTTTGAAGAAAAGTTTTTGAGAAAAAAATTTTTTAAGGTACATTTTTTCTAACACAAAAAATTATAAAAATTAAAAAAAAAATAAACCGAAAACATTTTACCTTAAAAAACATATTCTATCCAAATTTTCCTAATTAAAGAACGAAACTTAAAAATTTAAAAATTAAAATTAACTATTTGACTGTAAAAACTCCATATCAAAATTTTCATCATTGAATAAATCTGAAAATTATAACATTTTTTCAAAACTTTTTCAGTTTATTAAAATCAAGCCTACATTTAAACCGATTTTCATAAAAAAAAGAACACATTAAATTACTTGGATCAATAGACATAGAATCGCTCCACTGTAGAATTTTCGAGGAATTGATTTCTTTTTATCTAAGAATATTAAAAAAAAAAATTTTTAAAAGGTGTATTTTTTCTAACACAAAACGTTATAAAAATAAAAAAAGGAAATATTTCACTTTTAAAAACATATTCTATCCAAATTTTTAAAATTTGTTTACAAAAATTTTTCGATTCTTTTTGTCAAGAAAATTTGTTTTGTTTCATCAAAAAATTTTATAAAGTATATTGTGCTAAAACTGAAAATATTTCACTTTAAAAAATTCCATACCAACATTTGCACAATTGAATAAATTTGAAAATTAGAATTTTTTCAAAAAGTTTTGCAACTTACGTTTTTACTCAACCCTACAAATAAACTAATTTTCTCAAAAAAAAAAATGAAGGCAATCTCCAAGCTACTCGGATCCACTGTAGAGTTTTCGAGAAATCGATTTTATTTGTTTGAAGAAAATTTTTTTTTCCATCAAAAAATTTTATATATTTAGTATATTTAAAAAAAAGGATAAAATTAAAAAAATACGCAATTTATTTCGCTTTGAAAAATTTTATATCAAAATTTTTTTCAATTAATTATCAAAACAATTTTTCATTTTTCAGTTCATTCCATTCATCCATCCATTTTCATTTCATTTCCTTCAAACAATTTTTTTTGAACATTTTTTTCCGAAAAATTTGTTTTGAAGTATATTATTTCTAAAACAAAACATTATAAAAATTAAAAAAAAAAATCGAAAGTATGTATTTCATTTTAAAAGTCTCCATAACAAAATTTTCAACATTTTTTAAATCTGAGAACTATAAAGAAATCTTTCAAAACTTTTGCCCTATGCGTCTTACCTTACTCAAGCCTAAGAATATAACAATTTTCACAAAACAAAAAAAAAAAATTTAAGCCACCTCCAAACAACTGGAATCCCTATGTATGGAATCCACTGTTGAGCTTTCAAGAAATCGATTTGTTTTTCAAGAACATTTTTTGTCATTTTTATTTATTTTATTGTTTCGCTGAAAAAAAAATCTCAAAATATGTTTGTTCTTTGCACCGCTCTTTAAAAAACATGAAACAAATACTATTTGAACTTTACTCAACTTTGCTACCGAAATTTTTGGATCCCCCTACACTCATTTCTATAGGTAAAAATGAGTGCCGTTTGTCTAATCAATTCACATTCAGCAACAAACTATCAATTTTGTGGTTGACATAAGCCATCAATAGACAACCGCAGCATAACAAACAAACATACAAAACTCGAACGATGTCTGATATGTGACAGCACCGCCTAGGCTGTTTGGAGCCATGCCAAAACAATTTCTTGTTATGAATTTCAACAATTGGATGTCTAATTTGAAAATTAGTGATGCCATTCAAATTAAGGAGGAGGGGCTGGGCCAAACACATAGCAGTAGTGTACGCGGCAATTATTTATTTATTTTATTTAAATTAATGGTAATGATTTTTCTCAGGAAATATCTACTTATATGAAGAAATACTCGTTGAAATGAAGGCCTGTGTTAAGTGGACCTTTTTCGGTAGCGAATTAAGTCTGCAGCGTCTCTTTATAGATTTTCTCCGAAGTATTTCAAGTCTTCATATTCACATGCCCATTAAACTAGAAAATGGCACAAGCTAAGCATAATTTTATGGTTGAAAATTCGCTTCAACTTGCGCACAGATTTTACCGGACTAGAAAGCCATGCAAATATTTTGAATATTTAATTGTTTTGTAAAGCCAATAGAGTAATTTAGGCTAAAGGCTGCATCTTTTGCCAATGGCAATACCAGGTTTTAAAAAGCTGTAGCGGCAGGCTAATCACCTACCCTGTCAGAAATCAAATAGATTAACGAAACCAACGCAGGACAAGTTTTGACGAGGCCCTATGCTCCCGAGAGGAGTGAACAAGGGGGAAAAAATAAAGTTTTCTAATCCTCTACCTTCCGCGCAGGATCCGACTGTGCCCCTAATATGATAAATGTAAAAATATTTACCCCTGTGAACATATTTCATGTAGAGATGAAAATATAGTTAAATGAAAAAAAAAAAATAAAAAAAACTTATTTTTTCAGATTATTTTTCTCTTAAAATTGTTTCCAAAAATAATTGCAACGCACTCTTATCATCACTTCCAATTTACACTGCAGCTTTGCACAACCAACTGGCGAATTTATTTCAACAAATTATTGTCTTCACTTCGCAATTTTTCCGCATTCTTTGTCCGCAGAAATAAGTGAAATTGTATGAGTAAGCTTATGATATGGGCAAAAATAATATATTGTAGTAGGGGGAAGAGTTAAGAGAAATTTGTGAAAAAAGAAGCTCTGATTTATACTTTCTGGGGAAAAAAGAAAATAATGCAGTAAACAAAAATATGATTGTAAGCAACCAGAATTAGTCATAAAATGGGAGACGTTTTGAGGTAAAGAATTACTTTTGGATGCGAAGTACTTTTGGTTAAGAATTTCTTATTTCAAGTAGCTGATGATATATTCATACTTATTATTATATAATATTTCCAAAATGAAACGTAGTTTTCAAGTTGGTATGAAAAGTGAATCAACTGCAAATAAATGAGCATTTTCGCAGATGGGCAGGCAGAAAGAAAAATGTTTGTTTAGGTTTCGATTAAAATAAATAAATAAATATTTGGTGCGTACACTTTTATTTGGCTAAGCTCCTCCTCTTATTTGTGTTGTGCATCTTGATGTTGTTCCAGAAATAGAGGGACTTACAATTTTAAGTCAACTCAGAAATGCAATAAAGATAATAATTTACGCTTACATGTAACATATGATCAGAAAGTATCGGGAATGTTTACATAAAACAAAACAGAGTCAAATTTTAGGCAAATTTATTTTATGTCCTTCTAAATATGGCCCTTCAGAAGCAACACACATGTGCCAACGTTTAACCCAGTCCTCCATGCACCCCTGGTAGGCCGACGAAGGGATGGCCTTCAGCTCCTTCGTCGCATTCTCTTTGATCTCTTCTATCGACTGAAATCTCCTTCCACGAAGTGGTAACTTCTACTTGGGAAACAAAAAGAAGACGCACGGGCCATATCAGGTGGATACGGTGCGTGCGCAATGGTATTTACTTGGTGTTTGGTCAAATAATCCAGCATAATTTGGGCTCGGTGGCGCGTTATCATCATATAAAAATCATACAATTCTTATTGTTTGCCCCCATTTCCGGCCGTTTGCGATGTACAGCGTCTCTCAAACGCTTCAAAATGAATAAATAATATTCTTTATGGACTGTCTGGCCTACCAACATAAGAAAAAAATATGGACCGGTTCCCACGTGCTCGGTTTGTTTAAATTAAACATTAACGGTACTTTTTGATCATAGGGTATGAGTGTCATTTTAAAGCTCTGTTCAAAGTTAGAGAAATTGTACTTTAATTTATGGGGTTATATACATTTACAAGGCCGAAAAAAAGCGAATTTTCCACAATTTTTTTCTGAGAAAACTTTTAAATTTATTTTTCTAAAAGTTTGTACCCATATTATCTTATCTTTTAACTGTATTTTAAGACTTAGTATTAGTATAAATATGT
This sequence comes from Anastrepha obliqua, assembly GCF_027943255.1. Lineage (NCBI taxonomy): Eukaryota > Metazoa > Arthropoda > Insecta > Diptera > Tephritidae > Anastrepha > Anastrepha obliqua. The sequence continues at coordinate 21,777,514 of NC_072893.1, read as the reverse complement.
ATTTGGAAAGGAGCTACAGCTGATCTCCGGGAGTTCCTCTCAAAAAATACGTTTTGCGGTGACGACTATATCTATGAACTGGATCTTCTCAAAAAAAAAAAATCGATTTTTGACCAAAATTTCGGCCTTAAATTGTGTATAAAAAATATATATATTTATCGGCGAGAGAAAATCTTCTATTAGTTACTAAAACTTATATTTAAGAAGCTCGTGTTAAAATTTGAGACTAATTGGTTTAGCCGTTTTCGAGTAATGTTGGTCACCGACACCATTTTGAGAAAAACGCGCTGCCGCTCCTGCCTTGTACTTTCAAACACTCTGAAGCGTCTTTTAAAATTTGCGTGTAACTTCGAAAATATTCACCGGAACGATATTAAATTTTCTGTGTGTATTCTTAAATATATGTACATTAAGAAAATAAAATAAAACCAAATTCGATTTTTTGAAAATTCTAACCCCTTAAGTTGGCCTCGAAAGGCGTGTAGTTTTTTGTGAGATTCTTTTTCATGGCACTCGGAGGTTTGTCATTGCCTGCCGAGGAGCGACCGCTGTTAGAAAAAAGTTTTTCAATCCTTTGGTGTTTCATGCCCGGTTTTTAGGTTCTGATTACATCAGTTTAAACATAATTCAATAACAAAAGGTTTTGTATTCAAGCAGCTTAATCACTACGATAGGCAAAATCTTCTTTGTAATTGATCAACAATGCTGGCCACTCTTCAGTTTTCAAAAAAGGGTGGGGATGTACCAAGAGAAGTGGCGGAAAACCCAAACTTAGCGCTAGAGGGGTTCGGGAAATCAAACGTTTAGCTATGAATTAGCTATTCACTCTCAGTAGACTGCACATCCGCTTAACAACCGGTTGGTCTTCAACGAGCGGTCTATACTTCTGAAAATGTTGCTATAATGGAATAATTGAAAAGTCTTTACAAAACCTTCCATGCCGCTATTCGGCACGATTTGGTCTCAGACTCCTTCAAGTAGCTTGAGCTTAGCTAAATTATGGGCTACATCAAAGTTCCAAGACTCAGCACCCTTTTCCATAGCTAATATAAAAAAAGACAAATAATTCATACGACACCGTATGAAAAGTCTAAGACAGTTTTCCTTCTAGAAGAGCATCAAACAGGAGGAGGAATGTTATAGTGTTAGTGCGAGCATACTCCACATACCATTGGTGTGGCCGCATCTTTGATAATGTTTCTGTCATAATTTTCTTGTGTGTGACGGCACCTTTGATAATGTTTCTCCTTACCAAAAAAAAAAGAAGCAATACGGGACATTGTAGTCTTCGCTATCATTTCAGGAAACTAGCATTGGTAGAAACAAGCGTCTGCCATTTTTGCGAGCTGGGCGACGAAATGACATATCACACCTCAGCGAATATGAAACCCTCGCAAGATGAGTACTCACTCCCCTAGGTGCTGGAACTGTTTATCCCTTGATGATATGGCATACAGGTATATAAATTAACCAACTTGAAAACCTGAATTTTGGATGATGCACTGGTTGCGAAGCTAAGGACAAGAAAAAGAAGAAGAAGAGCATCAAAGTTCCATGAACATTACGAGCTTGACAACATTTTCTTTGAATACGAATTGATTTTAAGGAACGGAGGTACTTGCAAGCCCCTGCAGCAACACAAAGAGCCTCGAGCTCAAGTGTGTCTAATTAGGGGTGTCTACCCAGTCTATCAAAGGTGGTTAAACGGCCACTTCCTAATATAAATAATTTTATTACTTTATTTAATTTTTAGAAATTAAGGCTGTGTAGCATCAATAAAAGTCCAGGTAGATGGATTAGATGGCAAGATGAACACGGGTACACCACAAATAGTACTAAAGTGCCGTTTTAATACCAGAAAGTAGACCAAAACTTAAAGGAAGAAAAAAGCACTTACAGCCATCCCGTGTGGTTGATGTAGTGGAGGGGAGGAAGTGGATCTAGGTTGAAGAACTGCCTCAAGCTATCCCCAAGCGCCTAGTCGCCAGACTCGGTCATTTGCAAATAAAGTGTTAAACTGCCTCTTTCTCTGCCGGATCTAAACAACTTCTGCAATAGGGATTTACAAAAGTCCAAGCTTCGCCGCATGAACTCCGATCATTCAGTGACAGATGTGCACCGCTATGAGTTTAAAAATTAAATGGCGGGCTATTCACAGCACTGCAAACGTCCAGCGTCTATTGTACTGAGTGCAAAGTGTCCATCTGTTTTGCGCTTTTTAAGAAAAATTGTGCAGTTTGCCTTTAACAACATACAAGGGATCAGAATATGAGAATGGCATATAAAAAGGGGTTAGGGCAAACCGAAAAAATGATGATTTTCAATAATTTTAGAAAAAAAAATCCTTCGATCAGGCACGAGTTTTTTATGTTTTTCAAAATCAGTATACATTTTATTGAAATCTACCAAACGGTTTTTAAGTCACAGGTGTCACCATTTCAAAAAACATAGTTTTGAGAAAAACGCATTTAAAGGTTTGCTATCCGCTCCAGAGCGACCGAGCGTCCTTTGTTAATTAATGAATAACTCGAAAAATATTTGTCGGATTCACTTCAAATTTTCACACAATATTTTTAAGATAGAAATTTAAGAAAATGCAAAAAATGAATCCAATTTTTGAAAATCCTGACTATCCCTAACCCTTTAAAATAACCCTTTCTTTTTAAATTACAGACACTTCAATTTTTTTTATAGAAATAATTTCTTCTCGGCTTTGTTTGTAAGAATCAACCATCAAATCGACTGAGCACAGAAACAGCAGTACTTCCTGCTAAAACAAATTGCTCTGCTGATTTCTATTGAAAATTCATAATGAGTAATTCTGTCTATGGCAAATTGGCTTACATTAATCATTCATTCATGGAGCTTTTTGTGTTTTTTGAGTTTAGAGAAGTGATGAGAGATTTTAAAAGGCATCAATTCATTTCTTCGACTTCCACAGACTTTTCATGCGAAATTGAGATTATGAAATATTCTGCACCAAAAATCTACTCTAACAAATCAGCCATTATTTATTACAACAATAATCGAAAAACAATAAACAAGTTTTCAACTACGATTATTTATTGCCGCAAATGTTGTTTTTTGCAACCAAAAACACTTAAATCAACAAGAAAATTAAACACGAATTTTTAGGCTAATTTTTCTTGCTCATTTACATTGTTTTCCTTGTAGTATTTGTGTTTACCTTCAAGTGGCTAGTAAAATTTTAAGTACTGCTAATATAAATGTTTTATTTGTTTGCTGTACGAAAAAAACAAATAAAAATAAAAAAAACAAATACACAATGGCACTACACTAAGCGGAATTGATTTGCGTAAGAGTTCATAAAAATGCTAAAAATGAATTGAGATGAAAAATTTCAGGCGATTCGTCTGGATTAGTTGGTAAGAATTAAGTATAGGTAAGCTGCTATATAGGCAAATGAGTGTAAAGAGTAATCATAAAGTTTAAGTGGTTGACTTCAATATTCAGTCCCTGCCAAGGGAATGATAAAAAAAATTCAATTAATTGATGTTTCACTCCTAAGCACAAGCTCAGTGGGGGGCTACGACGTCCATTGGAGTATTATTATATATTAGTATTCATAAATTTCTTTCCATTTCAACGAGTTTTATTAAAATACAATAAATTATTAAATTTAGAAGACACAAAATTTGTTAGGTAATAAAAATTACTTTTTATGATACTCACAAAAAGCACTTGAAAATGCACTTTTACAACTAAAAAAAAAACTAAAAAAAAAATACACAAATAAATAAATAAAAGCAAACAACACTCTCCCAAGTGATTGCTTTTCACACAATTTCACTTTACACACCGTAAATTTTAATTTATCGAATAATATTTTTTTTTAAATATTTTTTTTCAAAATTTTCACACTCACCAGTCCACCCGCTCCGCAGTAGATTGACAGCGATATCAATAGGCCAATGTGATTTAGCGCCGATTTCCATTTACTCGACTTCCAACAGCCTTTGCAACTGCGACCACCCTTACGCTCCTCTGGCTTGGCGCGCACGTCCAAATGCTTTAGTTTCTCCAATAGCTCCGTGTTGGCCTCATCGTGCGAATCGAAACCAGCCATACTTTTTCACTTTCTAATTGGCTGCGCAATTTTTGTTAATTTAACACTTCAATATGCGCAGAGGTCAATGCAAGATGCAAGTAGGTACATTGTACGTATGTCTGTATGGATGTATGTGAATATACTCAGCACGTGACCAGACTTAGGCTTATAGACTTCAGGGAGTAATTTGGGGTTTCTAATTTCATTTAAATCATTTCACTTGTTTTAGCTATGGTTTGCTGAACGCTTGATAGTGTCACACATGCAAATAAACTGACGTAGTACATACACATACACGTATTACACTGTTTATATTTAAAGTGGTGCCCTACAAGACAGGGTTGAGCACTTTTGACAAACATTCAAACACATTTGATATGAGATATATTAGTCTCTAATACATGCGAATTATCACAATGGCATAGACAACATTTTTTAATGGGGAAATCAAATATTTCATTTTCATTCGTGAGTCGAATCTCCGTGGATGAAACACCGAATTGGTATGTATATTAAAAGTTTTCTAATGAAAACAAAAAGAATATAAATTTTATAATTTCTAAATAAAATATTTTATGATAACGAAAATGAGGAGTTTTTGTCTTCTGTCTGATTACTTTTTAACGATTTTATGGGTGCGTTTATTAATTTTAACGATTTTAACGAAAATGAGGAATTTTTGTCATTAAGGTTGATTAGTTTTAAGGAAAATGAGGAGTTTTTGTCGTCAGTGTTATTTTAACGATTTTAACGAAAATGAGGAGTTTTTGTCATCAGTCTGATTACTTTTTAGCGATTTTACGGGTGAGTTTATTAATTTTAACGATAATGAGAAGTTTTTGTCATCAGTGTTGAATAATTTTAACGAAAATGAGGAGTTTTTGTCATCAGTGTTGATTAATTTCAACGAAAATGAGGAGTTTTTGTGATCAGTGTTGATTGATTTTAACGATAATGAAGAGTTTTTGTCATCAGTGTTGATTAATTTTAACGAAAATGAGAAGTTTTTGTCATCAGTGTTGATTAATTTTAACGATTTTAACGAAAATGAGGAGTTTTTGTCATCAGTGTTGATTAATTTTAACGATTTTAACGATACAATGTGGCTGCTGTGAAAAAAGTACTAGTGTGAAATTTGGCAGTATTTATTGTATAGCCGCCATACCCGAATGAGTAGATGCTTGGCTAACAATTGAAAATTCGTGAGTTCGAATCTCCGTGGATAAAACACCGAATTGGTATGTAAAAGTTTTCTAATGCAAACAAAAAAATATTAATTTTATATATTTCTAAATTTTTAATAATAACGAAAATGAGTAGTTTGACCCATCAGTGCAGATTACTTTTTGAGAACAAAAATGAGAAGTATGATTTTAAGTGCTGAGAAGTTTGTAATGACGGCAATAAGGAGTTTAGTTGTCAGCAGTTATTACATTGTAAGAATAGAAATGATTAGTTGCCTTGCCTTTAGAGCATATTAGAAATATTTTTCAGTTATAAGAAATTCCTATTAGTAAAAGAGAGATAGAATGCCACATCAGAACTTTCTCATGGCTAGAACGTAATTGTGTAGTTGGATGAGGATAGTGAGTAGAATGATGATAATATGAGTGCTTATCTGATAGTCAGCTGTCTTGTAGGGTATCGATGAAGCTAATAAGTATTGGTGAGATTGCTGGGATTCGTTGTCTGCTGCGATGTAAAATTTTCGTCTTTTGTCGAAAAAATTGTCTTTCTTTACAAATTTTATAAAATAAAAAAAAATATTTTTGTGAATTTTTGTTAATCAATGCTATTTTTTTTACTTTATAGTATATGCGGTTTTATTGCACTTTATTAAATTTTACATTTTATTGACTTGCATTGAAGGGTAGGGTCGTATAAGTAACATTTGAAATTCCTTTTGTGTAATACTACTAAATTCATTGGTATTAAGACAGCAAGTTTGGTTAAGATCTGCGGCTTACGAAATACGTCGAGCTACGCTTGAAAGCGTTGGGAAATATTAAGAGTTTTCTATGTATGAGAGTTTGGGTTTATTGAAGGCAACTGCTGATTTGATTCAAGTATATGAAAATTTTATACTACAATTGAAAACAATTGAGGATTGTTTAAATAAAATATTTTATATTAGAAAAGATATTACTTAAAAATTTAAAGCAAATGCATACAACTGCCGAATAATTACTTTGTTTGGTTCAAATAATTTAAAGAAGAGCCCTTTACTAACGAATCACATGGGAAAAAATTAACATATTTGTTTTCGCAATGCTTCGAAATTTACGGAATGAAGTACTCACTTACAAATAGCTTGCAAGATTTATAGTTTTACAAGTTTAATATCTTTAGTATTTGCTTTTACAAATTTTTTTACTCAAAAGCCCATTTTGTATTTGTTAAGTTTATTATTTTAACATGATACCTATAACATTTCTCACATATGTAGTGGATTTCTATGCAAATGGAAGTCCTAGGGGGATATCAATAATATTTCTTGATAGTAAGGACCCTGGGCTCATTACAGTTCTAAGCTGGCCTTAGATGTTTGGAGTAAAGAATTGTGTCAGCGTAGAAGGAAATTGCCTGGTGAATGAATTTTCAGGTCACGATAATGCTCTGTTGGCTGCCGATACTCAGCTCTCAACTGACTTATTGTATGGGACGTTGGTCTGTCGAGCGTAGAAATGCTGAATCCCCTTGTATGTCGCTGCCCAACATTCGCTATCTGGGGCAATTCAATTCTACATCACACTTCTTATTTTTTACACTCTACGGATTAGCTTGGTCCATTCGACGAGGTCTATTTTACTTTTAGTTTGACTCCGATGTAAAATAAATTTCGATTTTTTTTAAGTTTAATGAAATTATTTATTTTTGTATATACATATTAGTTGGTTTTTTGCAGTTTTTGCACACATTTTAGAAACTTATGGATAAATCCAATAAATAAATCAAACATATTTTTTCGGTCAACTTCAACTTAAAAGTTGGCATCATCGTTTCGACAAAGAAGTACCATTTAAGATCAGACTATACAGTCCCCGACCTTAACTTCAAGAAAGACTTTACGATAGGTTTTCCACCGAGAGCCGAATGGAACAAAGGGAAGGTGATTGGAAGATACGACATTGAAATATGCACTGACGGTTCTAAGACAAACTGTGGTGTGGGAGCGGGCTTCCATTCAGAGCCACTCAGCCTATCTCAGTCAATTCGTCTTCCTGACTATGCCAGCGTGTTCCAGGTAGAACTGTTGGCGATCAGAGAAGCATGCAAATCACTAAAGCTCTACAAGGAAATTGGTGCAAGAGTAGCTATCTTTTCAGACAGTCAAGCAGCTACCAAGGCCTCAGACTCCAACTACATTTCATCCAAGGTAGTCTTACAGTATAGAGAGGAACTAGAATTGTTTAGTCATCGGCTTGAAATTACTCTGGTATGGGTTCCCGGTCATAGGAACATACGGAGTAATGAGATAGCGAATGAGCTTGCAAGAAAAGGATCGACACTAGAAATAGCAGAGGCAGTAGCAGTCTCCACCCCACTCAACACAACAAAATCATCCATTGCTTCACACTATCATGCTTTTGCCGAAAGAAGGTGGAAGCAATTACAACAAAAACACATTCTTCCCCACAACCTTTGCAGGTCATTGGAAGATAAAGGATCATGCAGCCAGACTCAACCTTCTTTTCAATCCCATCTGCGGAAGCTGTGAAGCGGAAAGGGTTAAGGAAAGTCTTTTCCACTACTTGTGTGAATGTCCAGGGCTAGCTAGCGCATGACTCCGCTCCTTCGGCAAACCTTTCGTGCAGCAAATTAATGAGATCTCAGACATCGAGAGAAGGAATTTGCTGCTATACTTGGACCTCACCAAATGTATCTGACTTAGGAGTGAGTCAGTTGATGTAAGAGCTCTACTTAGACACGTAAAGTTCTTGCTCATTTCCAAGGTGGCATTTCACACTAAAAAAAGGATTTTGCTGTTTTTCGTTTGTTTCATTCAACTGTGAGTTACATTGGAAGACAACAAAGAAAACATTCGGTACCGTTTACAGATTTTCTTTGATAAAGGTGAAAATGCAAGCCTGGCCGCAGAAATTGTGAATGGTGTTTATGGTGCCGCTACTGTAATAGTTAATTACGTGCAATTTCGATTTCGTCGATTGTGCTCAGGCATTTTCGGTGTTAAAAAATGTCGTTACTGTCGAAAGTGAAATCGCAGAAGTAATCTAAGTTGATCGGGATGTTAGTAGTCGTAGCACCACATGGAAGGTAGCTAAAGACCCACCATAAAACAGTTTTAAACCATTTGAGCAAAATAGAAAATAAAAGTTATAGATTTCTTTTTCCACGAACTAAGATTTATTTATTTTTTTTTGTTCCTCCTTTTGGTTTTTTTGGTATATATTGTAATAGAATATAAAAGAATTTTTGTTTTTATTTTTTACTTTTTTGTCCTTTTTAAAACATTTTTGTTTCGGTTTATTTTTTCTTCTTTTTTCAAATGTAATTTATTTTTATATTTCTTAAATTTCCTTTTTTATATTGTTTTTAAATCTTTTGCTTTATTTCCGATAATTTTTTATATTATTGGTTTTTTTTTAAATATATACTTGCATTTTTTATTAATTGTTTACACATTTTTATGTTATTGTTATTTCTGATTTTTGTTAATATATTTTAATATAAGCTGTTCATATTTTTATTATTATTTTTATTTTCTTTATATTTTGTTTTTTGATTTCATACATTTTTTTGTATTTTTGTATTTCTGTTAATTTTAATTTTTGTTAATTTTTTATAATATTGTTAGTTTTTTATTTTTGTATATTAATTTTTTGTTTTTCATTTTCTATTGTACTTTATATTCGCTATTTCTTTTATGTTGATTTTTTATATATTTAATTTTTAATTTTTAATTTTTAATTTAATTTTAACTTTTTTTATGTATAGTTTTTTGATTTCATATATTTTTCTGTATTTCTATAGTTCTAACAATTTTTAATTTTTGTATTTAAATTTTTTTTTTTTAATTTTCTATATATTTTTTTACTTTCGCAATTGTTTTATGGTGACTTTTTATATATTTTTTTTTAAATTTTTTATTTTATTTTTATTTATTTTATATATAGTTTTTTAATTTCATATACAATAGTTTTTTTATATTTTTATATTTCTTTCAATTTCTAATTTTTGTTAATTTTTCCAATTTTTTATGTTTTTAATCTTTTTTATTTTTAATTTTCTATATTTTTTTATTTTCGCAATTTTTTTTTCAGTTGATTTTTTATAAGTTTTTATATTGTTAATTTTTTTCGTTTTCTATATTTTTCTCGTATATAGTTTTTTAATTTCATATATTTTTTTTTTTGTAATTAATTTTTGTTATTTTTTTATATAATATTATTGTTAGTTTTTATTTTTGTAATTTTTTTTTTGTTTTTGTAATTTTTTTATATTGATTTTTTATAAGCCTTTATATTGTTAATTTGCTTAATTTCATATCTTTTTTTATATTTTTATATTTCTGCCGATTTTTATTATTTTAAGTTTTTTTATTCTTCTAGTTTCTTTTTGTTTTTAATTTTGTATATAATTTTTATTTTCGGAATGTTTTTTTATGTTGAGTTTTTATAATATAAAGTGAGTTTTTATAATATTATAATATATTCCTTCTATATATAAGTACGGGTAATATTTATGTTTTTATATTGGTAATTTTTTTATTTTGCTTAATTTTTTATTTTTATATATTTTTTGCTAATTTCAAATATATTTTTGTATTTTTATATTTCTGTCAATTTCTAATTTTTGTTAATTTTTTATATTTTTGTAAGTGTTGTGTCTATAATTTTCTATAATACAATGTTTTTAGTTTTTGCAATTTTTTAGTTTAATTGAATTTGTTTTTTGTTAATTTTTTGTAAATTTTTATATTGATAAGTGAATTTCATGTAAAAAAGGAACCGCTTTGACATCGCCAAAGATATGATTTCCAAGGCGGAATTTCATCTAACATTCATCAAAAGCATCAATACAGGAGACAAGACGTGGATTTATGAGTACGACACGCAATCCACATATCAACCGAGTGAGTCTTTTACGTCAAAAAGCGATGCTCCCGATTTTTTATGCATTACGACGGTATTGTATACCACGAATTTTCGCCAGAAGGTTAGAAAGTTAATAAGGACTATTATTTGGAAGTTGTCAGCCGTTTATGTGCAGCAATTTGCTTTAAAAGAAAGTAATTGTGTAAAAATAACTCGTTGATTTTGCACCAGGATAACGCACCGTCACTCAGTGCCATAAATTTACGTGATTGTTTAACCGAGAACGAATCAAATACCATTCAAAAGCCATCGAATTCACTTGACATGGCACCCTGCGATGTTTTTTCTGTTTGACGGAGTCAAAAAACCACTACGGGAAACGCATTTTAACTGATCTTTAAGGAAGTAATGAAAAAATCGAAGACGAATCTGGGGGCTATACCGAAATTAGACTTCCAGAAATGTTTCGAGAGCTAGACCAAACGGGAGTACTTTGAAGGCGATAATTCACTTTTGAGAAGTAAACTTGATTTTTTTTTTGTTTTTAATATATTTCGGGAATTTTTAGATCAAGATGGTGTATCAAAAGCAAGATTGGTCCAACAACAAACTCCTGAGTTACACCAAAGGTTATGAAATTCATTGCCGCAACAGTCAATTCTACGTAACCGAAACGGCCCGAATTTATATCCGGCCAAGGGCTGTCACGTCGGCAGCATTCCTTCTATATATAAGTACGGGTAATACTTATGTTGATACAACAACAACAAGCAAAGGTTATAAGTCTGGTTGTGCTCAAACTATTGTCCATTTTCACTCTTGGAGGTCTGTTCAATTAATGGGATTTAAAGCAACTTCCTTGCTATGGCGATGCAGTTTTTTTTGTTTTGCTCTGAGGAGAGAAACTAAAAACTCAGCTGTGGTTTGAAATTTTTCTCTACATCTTGTGTCTACGTAGTAGGCGATTAAGCAATTTTTATTTGTATTTTTTATTTTATTTATTTTATTTATAGTATGTATTATAAATAAGGCTGTCGTTCCCTTTTCTTCTTTTTAGGCACTAATATTAATTTTACTGCAACTATCGGTTAGATTTTGGACTAAAACAAGGAACCAAATTTTCATAAGCCGAGAAGTTTTTTTCTGTGCAACGGTTAGGTTCAGTTGAAGCGCTTGTCCTGTGGGGCACACTCAGGCTCATAGCCCATTGTGATACCGCGTGGGGAACTTTTCCCTATCTCTCCTAAAACCAATGTGGGCTTTTCAAAAATTTTAGAATATCCCTGATTTCTGCAGAACTGAGATCTTTCACTTCAATAATTAGTAGCTTTAATTAACTTTTTTTTCATCATATGGCTCGTAGGTTAGAGAGTTTATTTCACTGTTGGCAACTTTCAGATAGTCACAGGAGATACGCAAAGAAATATTTCACTTCGCAAAGTTTTTTTTTTTTTAATTTTTTTATTTTTGTTTTCTTTTTTTTTTTGGTTTACAATTTTTAAGTCATTGCTTTTTAATTTTATTTTATATTAGCTAATTATATATAAATTTTTTCAAAATATTTGCATCACTCATTTGCGTGCGTGTATTATTTTTGAAATTTATTTAAAATTATTTATCACCACTGCTTAGCCTTTCACTTAAGTTTTTCTGTAAAATTTATCGAATGTGCAGAAACAATTTTTTTCTTTTTATCTACATTTGCTAGCTGATATCCACTTTCAGTATGCAAGTTAAGCAGAATTTCTTCATTTTCCACACCTTCGCACAAGTAAACTTCATTTATAAATCTTCATATTATTTGCCATACATTTCCACAAATTCTATTTTTTACGAAATTCACTTTGCATCTTCTAAAAACTTCGTTAAAACCACATTTCCATGGCAACCGAATATTCACCTCCACGCGCCTCGATGTCACAGCCGCAACTGAAGAGAAAATTCGCATGAAAATCTCACTTCACTTGGTTGGGAAATCGAAAGTCCAGTGCCGCCGCAGCGCCATCAACAGCACACAACGAAAAATACATACAAGGAAAGATTTTGTGTACGCAACGCATTCGCTCATTCACTGATTTCTTATCCGCAAAATTTCGGCTAAGTTCCATGTTGTTGCTCTACATGCATACATATACACATACATTCATATGCACATTGATGACGTTGCGTGGGAAAACATGCATTTGCTTCATTTGGCCATTCTCGGTGTTTGGATCTTCTTTCTGCGCTATTCATTTGGCGGCACGTAAACACAACATGTTGTAAGTTGTGTGGATGCCTTGTTGAATGTTGCATGTTGCATGCACGTGCTGCAGCCGTGTATGATGTGTGGACGAGCATGTTTGGAGTGGGAAGACTGAGGTGGGAACCTGGCTCTTGTGTTATTAGAAAATTTCAGGAAGTTAAAGAAAGGGGGCACGCGGAAAACGTACAGTTAGTAACAAAAGTAAGTATACACCGGACACGTTTTCAATTTTCCTCCCAAACGATTCCTTCAAACTACCTAAGTTATAACAAAATTGTGTTTTATTTACATGAATGAAATATGTACAAAAATCATATTTAATCCAAATAACGAAAAAAAATTAAAAAGGCACAAAATTATTTTTTAACAACACGTGCTTCTATCCCCGATTAAATCTCTTGTTGAATGCAAAACATATCAAAGAAAATATAAATAGTTCCGTTATATTCCGCGAATAATTTTTTGTATGCAAAAATCGTACAAAAGTGAAATTCTGGATAAAATACGCACGAACTTATGGACTGACCTGATACATTATGATTCCACTTGACTTAGGCAAAATTAAAAAAAAAACTATTATAATATAATAATTGTAAAAGTGATCGCTGTTTGTTTGGAGCCCGTTTCTCCAGAAGTTCCTTGCGGTGATTATCACAAGCCCGAGGAGATTCATCTAAAATCAATCGGACTAGAGAAATTAGTTTTATTAATAGATATTCTTCTGCCTGATCGAAGCTTTTTTGTTTTCGGAGAAAGCTGCACTTATACAACAAATAATAGTAATAATAGTATAGTTCTGGCATGGACGCCAAAGGAAAACATTTTTGTACACCTTTTTTAAACATCTAAATGTTTCAATTTGATACTAACTTCAAATATTCGCACGTTTTTTAATTTACCCCATAATCATAAAATCATAAACAAGAAATTACTAATTGTTTTGTTTGCACTTAGTTAGAAGCATTCTTGATAGATCTAATAAACAATAAAAATAAAGTTCTTAGCCTATTATCGGTACATCTACTTGAACAGAGAGAATTATTTGAAATGTTTATAATATGTGAAAATTCGAAAAAAAAAAATGTGCAAAGGTAATAGGGCGCTAAGCAAATCATCCTCATAGCGTACCATATAAAATCGTTGCGCATGCTTTGTATCATAAATGCAAGGCTCTTCTTATAAAGGAAGTGATAAAACTTGAGTCTTCCTAAAAACATCAGACGGGAACTTCAAAAACGTTGTATGGTTGGTATTACCCCTTAGAGACCTTAACTGATTTCACCGGCGAAACTGTATTAATTTGGATTTTGTTGCTTAGTGTTATCGTTCATTGGGGCAGATATTTTAGTATCAGTAAAAAGTTAAGTCCAAAAATTTATATATCCTTAATACTTATCGTAAAGTTTCCTCTTATTGCCTGTGGTGAAACCTGGCACCTTCAATACCTGCTCGATTTTTAAAAACTAATTCATTGCATGCGCACACACCTGCAAAATATGTAAACTCTGCTGCAGTGGTAATTCAAAACAATTTGCGAAATTTTTGTGCTAGCGAAATATTTTTGGAAGTCCGAATTAGACTAAATTTAGGTGCAAATACACAAAATTCTAAAAACAGGCGTACAAATAAAAATGAAAATAAATGAAGAAAAGCAAATTGTACACAAATATTGGAAAAACAAACACAGTAACTTATTTCCATAATTTCCTGCACGATTTCGTCATTTATTCCAGAGCAATGTGAGCAAAATAGTGAAAAAAGTGAATAAGAAAATACAAAAATATTAAGAAAACATTTGGCGATGTGTTTGGAAAATGCTGCTCGAATTTTTATTATTTTTTTGTTTATTGCTGTGGTTTACAAACACAAATGGTGTGAATGAAATAAATTAATTTTGAATCAAAGGAAACGATTTTTGAATAATTACGAGTAATCGACAAGATCGATTCGTTTGCTATTAAAATTGCAGCTCTAAATTGTTTGATTCGCCTGGAAACATTTGCTTTCACGCGTGCGAAAAATGCAATAATGGATTTGTTTTGCGATTTTCACCGGCAGTTGGGTTGAAGAATTTAAAATTTTAAACAAAAGGTAACGATTTATTAAAAGGTATACACATATGTAAAATATTTTTAATTTTTGAAGGAAAGTAATTAATTTTTAAAAAAGGTTTTCTAAATTGTGTGGTTTTATGGTATTCAGTGAATCTTAGTTCTTTGAAAAAGTACCGCCAAAAATGGAAAGTTTAATTTACATACTCTAGAACATTTTCGGATTTTTTATTCTGTGTGAAATTGATGAAAAAAGATTTTTCTGAAAATCTGGGTTTTACAGGGTATTTTGTCTTTGAAATCAATAAAAACTAATTTCACATAAAAAGTTATGGTGTTTTGAATATCGTTCATATCGTTCACCCCGTATATTAAAATGCAAATTTTCAGTTTCGTTGCGATGGTGATTTTTTTGTTTTGTTTTGCTGCTGGTAGCGGAGGAGTAGTTATTTACTTATTTCTTAGCCGAAAAAAGCTGTAAAATATATAAGTTTCCATGTTTTTTTTTTTAATTAAAGCGCTCTTTAGTGATCGTTTTGGGTAAAAATAAACTGCCGATTTAGATTCATTTTGCCCAAAAATATTCAGAAAACCTATTGATGATGAAAAGATTTGGATTCAAATTAATTTTGGTTTTTTTTTACCATCTCTTCCACGACGAGAATTTCCTAATAGAAAAATACTTTTCTATATACAACCGAGACTTTCAAAAAACTTAATTTTATCAATTCTGCAATTAACTGCCGAACATTTATAGGTAGGCAGGTAGGTGAAATGGTTAAAGTACCACTCTGGCACTCCCCAGTAGCTCTAAAGCGAGACCTCCAACGGGCAGATATCTACAACCATACAACCAGCCCGAGCTGTTGGTGTAATGGAGAAGTTTAATGAGATTTAGGTTGGCGCCGACCGGTTATATGACTGACTCCTTTCCTATCAGATGAAATATTCAAATTTATTCTCTCTTCTCGTTGATAGTTTAACAACAGTTTTTAAACCTTAATCTAATAAAAGTTAATAAGTGCAATAATAAATTGGATAGCCCTATTGGTCTTATTTTTGTTGCATTGAAGATTGTTTTTCCCCAATATTTCCTACTGATATGAATCACGTTTCTTTAGTTCTTAATTTCGAATTTTACAATTTGCCACCTTCTACTTTTAATGATGAAATTTCATTTAATCACAAAGTTTGTAACTTTTCATTGTTAATAGCCTACTTCTAAAGCTTCATTGGGAAAAGTTACTCTCCTCTTCTGATGTTTCAGTATCGTTGAAATAGTTCTGTGTGAATTCTGTAAAAATAGCTTTAGAGTTTTGAATAAAAAACCTTATAAATGGCTATGGCATAATTATAATCTAATAACTAATAAATTTAAAAAATCTGGAATCCACATTTTTTTTGTTTTTGCAGAATAGCAGAAATATCTCAAGGATTTCAACATCTTGCATAACCAATTCTTGAAAATTTCTTTACAGTAACTACATACTTGGATTGGAGTCGAATATTAAAGCTAATCCAAAAGTATTTTGAACTATTGTGAAATCCAAAAAATCTACCTCTAGTAAACCATCAGCAGTCATTCTCCAAGAAAAGTTTGTTAGTAGCCGAACAAATGTTGCTAATCTTTTTGGCGATTTTTTCAGCTCAAATATTTCTACGATTCTTCAATAAACTCCCCTCCCAATTTCGCTCTAACTTTGCAGTCGATGATTTCTCATACGGGACTGCTAAGCTTAAATCGTCGCTAAACGGATGTAAATGGGTCGTCTGCTCTTTCAATTAAAACTATTCCATCATTGGCTTTACTATTACGTATTGTTTTTAATACATCGCTCTCCTCTGGTATTTTCATAGACTTGGAAAGTTACCTATATTAGCCCCTTGTTCAAGAG
This sequence comes from Anastrepha obliqua, assembly GCF_027943255.1. Taxonomy (NCBI): domain Eukaryota; kingdom Metazoa; phylum Arthropoda; class Insecta; order Diptera; family Tephritidae; genus Anastrepha; species Anastrepha obliqua. Next base: position 21,761,198 of record NC_072893.1, on the reverse strand, counting down.
TGGCAATAAAAATAATGTCTTCAACTATACTCGTAGACCTTTTGCTAAGTTTTCAGGAATTTCTAAAGAGTTTGAATATATTGCTAAAGAAGAGATAAAGTTTCTGACTAAAAGCTTTATCTTCACAAATCAGCACGGATTTGTTTTGAATCGTCCAACAGTTTCTAATTTAGCTGTTTTTAGGGCAGTAGTCTGGTCAAATACTCATTTTTTATAGATACTTTTTAGGAATGTTTTTTTAAGAAAATAAAATGCTATCATTTTGATTTTATAGTATATTATTACTGATGTCAAATAGTATACAAAAACAATTTTTTTTTAAATATTTTTTCGTAGTACTGTGGCATCAAAGTAAGCGTCTTAAAAGAAAGATAGGTGGCTTGTTAACTGGATTTTGGCTCTTCAGGACATCTGAAACGACAAAGTTGCTTCAAAATCACTTTTGCGAAAATTCCTATTGTTTGGTTGACTCGGTACAGTATATTTTATATTTGTTACAAACTGTTGATGAAACAAAAGATCTTGGCATGATTTTTTAATTTTTTCATTTTCAGACATTTCTAATTGAAAAATATTTGTCTATATGCAACTGAGACTTCAAAAAGAAAATAGATTTTTATCAAGGCGCATTTGGTGGTACCAGACCAACAACAATGTTTTGTACGTTTGATTGTCACGGCAAGGTATTGGCGAAGTAGAAAACAAAAAGTTAATTCGCCTTTTTTTATTCTGTGCTGACAGCCACATGGACACAGGGAGAGGAAAAAAACAAATCAGCTGATTTACTAACACCACCTTTAATAGATTCGCCTTGGTTTTTATCAATTTGCCAGCTGATGGCCGAACAGTTACTATTTGACTGCAGTAATTTCTTTTGTGGCAGGACTCTATTTTCCTTTCCATGAAATTTTCATATACATATAATATATGTATGTATGCATGTATGTGTGACGGTATGTACATGTGGATTTGGATCTAACCTCAGGGGCTCAGAATAAAAATTAAATTTGCAGTATTTTAGTCATGTCCGCAGTTGACGAAAGCGAACTTAAGCACCAAAAAACGTGCCCGAGAAGTCAGAGAAAAAGAAAAAAAAAATATACACAAAATGACTGTTTTTGCAAATGCTTTTATTTGATTAATGGTGAAGCAAGTGGAATATGTGATATCACCTAAATACAGACATATATACATTGGCGGCACGGAAATTAAAATTAAAAATATGAATTTAAAATTTTTGCCGTTCCTAATGCTTTGATTTTGCACTTCCTCGATTTCAAAGCAGTTTTAGACCACTTCCTTTTTAATTTAGATTCCTGATGTGGCTTAGGTCGGAATCTCAGTTTTTAACGTACATAATTTTTTTTTAGCTTTTATTTAAATGGCGGGATAAAAATCCCCATAGCGCCATCTCCATCGTCTGTGAGATCATTGGTGTGTATTGCGTCGCGTGGTGTGGCCACTAAAACGATCCCTCCTCTGCTTCTGGGGAGACACCCTTTCCGCAACTGCTTTCTATATTACTTCGGGAGGGCCCAAAACGGCAACCATCTATTCACCCACGTCTGGGTCCACCATATTTGTAGCCAGCTTTCATGCTATAGGCTCGTCTTCTTGTGTCTCTATCTGTGCGGCTTCATTTTGTTGCACTGCGTCGAGGTCAATCTTTTTTTTTCGTAGTACGTACTCGATGTATTTCTTTACCGCGTCCAGCTGTCTTCGCGTTCGAGCATTTTGCTGATTATGTCGCTTGGCGTTATGTCGCCAATGTGCTCTCACTGACGGACATTTCAATTGCGTCGATTGACGCACTCTTTTTTGTGAGGATCGTTTCTGTTTTGCCATTCGCTGGAATGGGAGTGACGAGCCGTTCTGCTGCGGGAAGGGTGCTGGTTGGCGTATACTGCGCTGTTTGTAGCTCTCCAATGGCTTTATTAGAGGCATCTCAATGCCCATGTTACTGTGCCCGTTGCCGTTTGCGGGGCTATCAGCTTTGACTTTTTTGAACGTAATGCGGACTGGTCCGCTTCCAGCTGCATTAAGGATTGGTGCGATCTTTGCCGGCGGGGGTCTTAGCAGTAAGCTACTTTTTCTGAAGGCTGCTATTGGATCCACGTTGTCATTTCGACCATCTCTGTTTCCTTCTTCTGTTCTTTGCTCGGTGGTTTGTATTTGATTTTGGGTTGGTTGGTTGGTTTGTTGGTTTAAGTGATGATTTTTCCACAATCCAACTAGTGCTTCCGCACCATTTTGTTGTCACATCCTCGTTACCAACTTGTTTACCAGTTATTTACCGCATGACTATATCCAGTGTGTGCGGTTAAAGAACCTTATTAGGTTGTTGACATCTAAGCCAGATAGTTCTTCGAGACCTTCGAACAGCGGTTTGCCCAGGGTTAACATCGTGGCCTTCCATAGGGAAGGGCATTCACAGAGGAAATGGGATATTGTCTACTTTTTCTCCGGTTGTTTACAACTATTACAGTATGTGTTGTGAGGGATGCCCATTTTGGCTGCTTATTCTCCCACAGACCAAAAGCCAGTTATGACTGCCGTTAGTCTCCGGGCGTCCCGTCGTTTAATGTTTATCAATGTTGACGATTGCTTAAGATTGTAGGTGGGCCATAACGTTCTGCTGATTTTGCATTTCGTTTGGTCTCTCCATCTACAATCCGCAATTCGGAGGTATTTTAGGGAACTTGCACTCTTGACTGCTCCTAATGGCGTGAATACCGATTCTGCAAGAGCGTTATTCATGGCAGATCCCCTTCTTGCCAGTTCATCTGCTTTTTCATTACCTTCAATGCTCCGATGCCCCGGGACCCAGATTAAGGTAACTTTATGGTTTTCGCTCAAGGTGGTAAGGCTAGCCCTGCTTTGTTCCACCAGCTTAGAGGATGTTGTCGCCGAATCCAGTGCCCGTTATGATAGCTTGGCTATCCAAAATAATAGCGATATTGCCCTTAAAAGAGGGATCTGCGATAAGTAGCCTACAAGCTTCCCCAATTGCCAGTACTTCCGCCTGAAGGACACTGTAAGCATTAGGGAGACGCACAGGTTTTTCAATTTTAAGATTTTGGGTGTTCATAATAAATTCTTTTGAGTCCCCAATTCAGGCCGCTATCCATACGCGAAAGTCCAGTTTCACTGAGTGTCTCCATGGTAATCTATTCGATCAGGGAGGCCATGCGAGGGTTGACTCTACGCTGAGGACAGGAAGTAGTCAGGATTTCTCAACTGAGCCTACACCACTAACTTAATGGTGACGTATAAGAAACATAGCCGAAGGCTTGACAGAATTTTAACGAGACGGAGACGATTCTAGCATTAACCTATTAGCCATTTCGGTGAGGTGTCACCCTCCAGTATTGATTAATATAAGATTATTTTCCAGTATATCGTAATCAGAATCTTACTGGTCCCGATCCTGATGAGCGTTACATCCCTTTCGCTGAAGGCACTCGGGGTATATGAGGCCTTTCGAGCCGAGCCCCTTCCTCTCCTGTCGGATTTTAGTCGCCTCTTACGATCGGCATGCTTTACCGCGAATGTATTCTTTCATCAAGCAGTAGTGAGATACATATAATTTATTCTATGTGCATACTCTCTTCTTCTTCTTGATTGACACGATAACCGCTTACGCGATTTTGGCCGAGTTTAACAAAGCGCGCCCGTCGTTTCTTTCTTGCGCCAACCGGCGTCTGCCTGCCTGCATATTAGAGTTTATAACTTTTTATATGCACCTCAAAAAACATAAACAACATTGAATGGCACTCTTTTAATTATGGTTCAGACCGGATGTAAATAGTTTTTTTTTTTTTGTTTTTTTAATTCCACACCATACTTCTATTCACTATGTTGCACGATATAAAATCATCAGCATGTTGACTTGCGTGATTTGGATGATTGATAATAACGAGCTGTGATATGATTTTTTTTTCTTGCTACTCAATTATGCCATAATATTAAAATGGGAAACAAAATAGGAATTAAATATTAATGGGGTAAATTATAAAAATTACATAACCACAAAAATAAAGGGTCTTTCAGAATGCGCGCCTAGATGTTGTTTTAAAATAAAAAATGTAGAAATTTGGATTCTTTCAGGTTTCACTATTTTTATTCAAAATACGGCGGCTCTTAACAGTTATATGTGAAAAATGACACCTTTGGATGGCCACCACGAGCAGCTTTAAAGGTAAAACCCACCGAACAGTCGCCTTCGATTCATGAATGCCTAATTCTTGGGCACGTCGGGGTATCAGTGTTGAAGGTTGCCCAGTAACACTTGACGCTAACGGCAGCCCTTTTCTCAAGAGAACATCCGCTTTTTGGTCTGCCAGTCCTTCTTATATAATCGACAGAATCAGTTTCTTGAAATTGTTTCGCCAACCTTTGAACTGTCGACTCATTCGGATGATTATTTCCACCAAAAAATATGAATTTTTCCAATAAGTGGTTTTTAAAGATCAACGATTTTTCATGAAAAGTTTCAATAATTTTAAAGAGTTGTTCTATTGTGTAAAATTGTATGATACATCTGTCCACTTCACAAATACCAACGATGACATCAACTATTTTATTTTAATTTAAGAGGTTACATAAGTCCAGAATTTTCAAAAAATCGATTTTTTACAGGTTATTATTCTTTATGGTTTTAGGCGCCTTTCTCTGGAAGTCGATTGTAAAAATTCACCATAGACACAAAGTTATGGTAGAAAATATAACTGCCCGACGAGAGTTTAGTGGGCAAATGTAGCTGTCCTTCGTTTGAGGTAGCTGGCCGTTACGAAATGCACTGAAAAGTTTAAACCCGTTTTTCTCGAAACTACTTTTTCCGGCACGGCCTGCACGAAAACTCATACATTTTTTAATATTTTTTGATGCGGTTTTTTTAATATTCGAAAGCCTTTTCTCTATAGTCTGCTGAGCCGGAGTTTTGATATTTTTATTAAAAATTTTATAAACATAATTAAAGTGTGACATTTGAGACGTAAAACGTATATATTTTTTTTAAATTCAGTAAATTGGAAAATTTTTCGAAATTCAAAAATCCGGCTCGGCAGATTATAACTATTCGTACAATTTTATTTTACAAGAATTTTTTTACTATTTTTCAGATCCATCAACATTTCAAGGAGAAGCGATGCAGATCACGTGATTTTTTATATACTAATTTTTGTAAAGAAAAATTAAAATAATTTTTTTTTATAAAGTTGAAGTACTAATAAACAATGTATATATTTTTTTTATATTTATTTCTATTGAAGAAGAACATTTTATTTTTAGCGCATTTTTCGCGCTGCTGGACGTATGTAACCCCTTAATAATTTTCAATAGAAATTACCTTACAGACTCCACAAAATTTAATATTTGCCCATATTTTAAAACAGGCCGACCTGATTATGATGACTAATACTGGCAGGAAAAATTAGCCTAGAATTCGCGTCTAAAACTATTTCCCCTTACACCAAGATTTTAAGAGCCATTGGTTGATATTAAGCGAATTTTTTTAATAACCAAAAAAAATGTTTTAGGGTGTGTTAAAAATACACAATCGCCTCGAAAAAGTTAAATGAAAATATTTTTTAATATTCCAAGACGTGCAAGAGGTCGGTGAAGATTGCTCAAGTCGAGTTGAAGTTTCTGAGCATCCACTGATTCCTTAAAAGATGAGAAAATGTTTAAATCATCCGGGGAGCGCAAGAAATTCGAAAGGCAAAAACATTTGCTTATGTCATTGATAAAAATGACCTTAAGTAGCAACAAAGTGGTTGGTTAAAACTGCGCCGACTATCCGTCAAATATGACTTAAGCAAGCTAACTTTTTTACTAGAATCTCGTGCGACACTTTGTCAAAGGCCTTAAAAAAGTCAATGAAATTATTCACTATTGACATCTATGCGTCACTTTTGAAAGAACTGATTTTACTAAATATGCCATGGCTTGTATTATTTTTTATGTGTTACATTGCGTATTTACACGTAGGTGTGTGTATTTACATGTGTATGTATATGCAAATCGTCACAGCCCTAAACTTTGATATGCGCTCACAAGCGAATGAGAGTAATTATTGGAATATTTAATTTTGGAAATTATTTATTATAAGTATATAATGAATTTAATTACATTTTGTAATAGTCAGATAGTTCAATTGACTGTGCTGTGCTATATTTTTGTTTAATTTGTCGGTGTTTCGAGGTAAAAATGGTTTGGAAAAAAATTTTGGAAAAATATTCAGTATCACCCAAATATTTAGCAGCATGACTGTACATGAAGTGGCCTCTCTTCTCTTCAAAATAGAAACATTAAAGATATGAATATTAGAGAATGAGGCTATTTTAATGCTATTTGAACTTATTTATAATAACTTACTCGTTATAGACATGCTTTGTTATTGAACGAAAGGTTGCTAATATACTTTAGTTTTACATAGACAGTTAAAAATAAAAATGTATGTTTGTTCATTTTTTTTCTGGCACAAAAATTGAAGGTCAGCCAATCCCAGGAATTTCGCCCTGCGTAGTTTGAATTTGAAAAGTCAAAACTCGTGAAACTAATCGACACACTACTGTTGCTTTAATTCACGACCAATTTCATAAAATGGAATTCTGACCAAGACGAATGTTTCAAGTAGCTGTAAACAACATAAATATCACTTATGTGAGAAAATGTTCTGTGTACGAAAACCAATTAAACTCCGTACAGGTCTCTCCACCCGCAAACTGGAGTTTGAGGGTCGTGCCAAGGCAATCCAAGCAGGCAGGATTGTAACGAGGGGAAAATCTATATCGAGGATGTTACCTCGGCCTCTACTGAAGGCTCAAAAATAGAATCGGAGTCGGAGCATGAATTTTCTCTAAATCAGACAATTTATCAATTTCCTTGGAATTGCTTGAAACGCTAGAGGTTTCAGGTAGAATTCTTTATGATACTGGAATTCTTAAAAACGTGGAATTCTTAAAAAACGTGGGAGCGGAGGAGATATCAATTTTTATCAATAATCAAGCTGCGATCAAAGCTCTGACGACGCCCTAGTGGAGATCCAAACTGATCAGCTCCCGTAAGAAGAACAAATCACTTGGGTGTGCAGGTAACATTTCTCTGATCTAGGTTCCTGGACATACGAACATAGAGGGAAATGAAATTGATGATGAGATTGCCATGAAAGGGTAGACTAAATTGGTCTCAGAGTTCTCCCACACGGTTAGTCAATTTATTTATCAAGAAGGCGCAGAGCAGATGGAGCTTCATTTCTTCGTGTGCTATTTTGAAACTCCTTGGCCCCAATGCAATAGACGTAAGACGCAGATAGTTTTGGGGACTCCACGCCATTTACCGGTCAGTGGACTATGGTTGGCTGTAGATATCTGCTACTTAGGGAGTGTTGTACTGGTACTTCAGTCAGTTCGCCTAGCTACTTACCCATTAAAAATATCAAACTTTACGATGGCAATGCCAGTTTGGACATAACTGCGTTGGTGGTGCCATATCTCCAAAGTAGTACTCCACTTTTTTTCCTTTTCCACTCCTCTCGGGAGCATAGGGCCTCGACAAGACTCAGTCCTGCGTCGGTTTCGTTAATCTATTTGATTTCTGTCAGACTAGGTGATTAGCCTGCCGCTATCAGTCCTAAGTAGTAGGAATGCCCACCTGTCGTTGCTTAGGAACAACGCTGTCTTACTGCTTGGAGCGCCATCTGTATTTAACATTTTTCTGCCAGAAGGATCGCCCAGATGGTTGAGGACTTCGCTAAATTTTGTGTGTCTGTGTGTGTGCTTTTCGTTGTTTTTGCTTGTCTTAGCAGCCACAATGCAAATATTGCGCTGACTATTGTGCGGGAAAAAGGATGGAAAGGATAAGTTAGGGTTGAGTAATGAGATTGTTTTTTTAGAAACAGGGAAAGTAGGTAAATTTGGAAAAGTGCGAGGACCGTGCTTTACGTGGTATGGCAGGCTAGTGCACTTATGCTAGACTACCGAGGTCACCCACTACTCTACTTATGCACAGTTTCGTTGAGATGATATTAAAAGTCCGTATATAGAGATAATTTAATTATTTTGCTTTTTCGGCACAAAGTTATGTGTACGTTGTATTATTTAAAAAAAATCCTTACATGGGTAGAAAAAAGCAGATGAGTCCGATTTTCAGCTGGAAAATACGTTCGTTGAACAGTCAGCTGCATATAAAAGGTGGCACAAAATTAATCACATTATCGGAAAATTTTCAAGTTTTACAAATGACGTCTTACGTCAATAATTTTAAACAGTGAATTAGATAGCTGCAATGTACAAACAGGCAAGCAATGGAAAGTAAAAGTAAAAAAAAATTCCCTAAATTTTGAAAACCAAAATCAATTATTTTGTATTTAGTTTACATTTTATGTAAGTTTAAAGGCACTCACAAGAAACTGTTAATAAGAAAAAATTAATATAATAAATCTAAAAATAGGCTGTCCCCAAGGCGTGCACAAAAGCGAGATCTTCTCGCTGTTTCAGAAGCAGGCCGTTAACGGATAAACTAACACGGATGCCTGCAAAATTACTAAATAAACGTGGCACAATTTCAACAAATCCAGAACTAATGATTTGTTGAGAAAGCCACAAGCAGACATATTCAGAACTATGTCCACAATAACCGGCCACTGGCCCCCGGAAGACCATGCCAGGAAGATGGATTACTGCTACAACGATAGGTGTAGAAGCTGCAATGAAGAAGAATCTAAGGAAACCGTTTTTCATTATCTGTGCACGTGCCGAAAGCTGGGTATGACATAGAATACTGAGGCAATTCTCAATGGTCAAGAAATTAATTGGAGAAAAGAAAATACACGGCATAGTCAGATTCATAGTCAAATCAAGTTGGTTCGACTACTAAAAAGCAGTATTTCTACAAGTGGTGTATCAAAATGGCATCTTTTGTGCTAATTGGCACTGGGCTGTGTCACTCAGACAATACCACCAGCACCGCCAGCACCACCTATACCAAGTGAATACATATACATACATATATATAAATCATAAAATTTTACATTATAATCATAAAAAATCATAAATTTTCATGAATATTTGTACTCAGACTATTTAGATTCGTAAATTGATTTTCATATTCAGAGAAAAAATTTTCAAAAGTCAACAAAATTTTCAACATTTCCTACATTCTCATATAAGCAAGCAAACTCTGCCTTTTACGCATACCGCTAGCCTCTTTAAATCACTCCCACCAGATACCTACTCATGTATATAAGTATGTATGTATGTATGCATATATATGAAAATTCTAACAAATACCAAAAGTGAGTGGTTGTCACACCACGCATTTTGAGGTGCTGACAGTAGTGCGTGTTTGTCAAATATTTGTCATGCCTGTGATAGCTGTCGGTTCAATGTGCTCCAAAATAGCGATAATCACACGCACTCGTATGAGTCTATGCCAAAATTAAAGGGATGACAAGAGATTCTGATTTTCCTATTGCAGTATTTTCACTTGTACGTGAGAAAAATAACATCCGTGCTCGGATTTTAAATTTTTGTTTTTTAGGCAAAGGTTAATGTAAGTACACTGGTACCTGCTAGATTCAATGGCACCGTTTCGCCAAATTAACTCCAGTTTTTGAGCTTTCGGTATATGACAATTTGCTTGGACCGCAGAGCTCTTACTTTTTTATCTTGGGTATGGGATTTGGTTTTCGTCCTCGTATAAGAGGTGTCGCTGCTGATACAATTTTGATGTGAGTGATAAAGGTCGTGAGGTTGGTGAAATCGTTGAAGGGCCGATCTGGCACTCCTCAAGCAGCACCAAAGCACCGTTTTGTTACCATTATGACACCTCCAACAGGCAGATATCTACAGCCGGCCAGAACTGTTGATGTAATGGAAGTGATTGATTAGGTTGGCGCATTGCCCAGTGACCTTAGTCGTCTAGCTGCCAAACCCGAACATTTACAGAGAAAATGTTCTACAGTCTCCTTTTCTGAAAGGTCCCCACAGCTTCTGCAATAGGGGTTATCTGGTAAATCTAGCTTTTCCGCGTGTGTGCCGATCGTCCAGTGGCGGGTAAACACAGCTACGAGTTTGGAAATTGAATGGTGAGGAGTCTAAAGGACTTTTTGAGTCCTTCGTATATCATATTGGGGCCAAAAGGTTTTCGAAATAGCACATGAAGAAATGAAGCTCCATCTTTTCTGCGCTTTCCTGAGAAATAATTTGTGCAGTTCCCCTTTAATAACTGTTCGGGGGTTCCCGGTGACCGGTTAGGAGGTCTCTGAGGCCAATTCGGTCCCCTTCCTGGCAAGCTTATCAGCAATTTCATTTCCCTCTATGTTCCTGTATCCTAGAACCCAGATCAGAGAAATGTTACCTGCACACCCAAAAGATTTGATCTCCTCCTTACAGGAGTTTACTAATTTCGTTCTGCACCATGGCGTCATCAGAGCCTTTATCGTGGCTTGACTATCTGAGAAAATGTTAATAATAATAAAAACAGTGTTCGGCATTTAAAGGAGATAGATAAATTGGCTGATTTAGGGAGAACCCCTGCTCCGACTCTCGATTCCATCTGGGAACTGTCAGTTCCCAGCAAGCTTCGGTGCAGTTTTTCCCCTCGATCCAATCCTGCCAATTTGCAAAGATTGCTCTAGCACGACCCTCAAACTCTAGTTTTGCGGATAGATACCAAGATACCTAACTTTCGATGAGAGCGGGAGAACGTGGTTGTTTAATTTGGGAAGTCGAAAGGGTGGAGGTTTATATTTTCTGGTAAATAGCACCAGCTCCGTTTTGTCAGAGTTGACTCGGAGGCCGCAAGTGGCAGCCCAGTGACTAAGTAGAGCCAGTGACCTTTCCAAAATCTTAGCCATGACTGAGGGAAACGATCCCGATACCATCAGGACGAAGTCATCGGCATATGCTACTACCTTAGCTCCGTGAAGGGCTACCGAAAAGAAAAGGTTTTCTGCATCGCATCGTCACTGGCAATGAAAAATGGGAAGCTGTGTCGCCAGCGGCCACACCTCTACTATAACAGGAACAGGTTATAGTAGCTGTATTGCTACTGCCAACAAAAACACAGAAACTTAAAACCGCTGTGCAGCGTACGGTGCCAGAGTTCAAGTAGACTCGGACCTAGAAAGCACAGCTAGCGTAAATACCGCAGAAGAATATTTACTTAACTCTCCGGTAAAACTCGATGGTGCCATTTCGGATATTACGAAAAGGCCTAGAGTAAAGTCAAGTAAGGAGGGGATGAAAGCTAAGTCGCGATACAAAGCAGGGGTCCAGATCTGCGACCGACTTGGTGACATGGCCAATCTGACGCAAGCAGAAGCGGAAAGACTGGCATGGGCTAAAGAGCAAGTAGGAAAAGGCCGTGCATATTTTGCAACACGTTCTGGCTGTGCCGCATCGAACCCAAAGTTCGCCAACAAGGTAGAAGACCAAATGGCCTCAAAGAGGCAGCGATCTACAGAAAGCGAAGGGAAGATGCCCAACACAATGCCCAATGCCTAGCAGCTAAATCCGCCGTAAGACTCAGCGCGACAGGCGAATTTACTTGTAAAACATTCGGACATAGCTCAATAGGTATGAGTTATCGGATCAATACGGGCAATATGACTCCGAAATACAATTGGGTGAATAAATTCCGAACAACAATAGAAGAAGAGGGGTGGAAAAAAGGAATGAAATCTAACCCAAATATTCTTAATATATTTACCGATGGCTCGAAAATGGTAGACGGAGTAGGGGCAGGGATATATTGCACAGAGCTAGGCATTAGGCAACCATTTAAGCTTCCTGCCCACTGTAGTATCTTTCAAGCAGAAGTATGTGCGGTAGGAAAGGCTGCAGAAATAGCATTCGCAAAGACATCAAGCAACTCCAAAATAAATATACACGTTGACAGTCAAGCTGCGATAAAGGCAATAAACTCATATGAAATTTCATCTAAAAATGTGGCAGGGAAGCCATAGAGAAATTAGCCGCAGACAGACGGTTGCATATCTATTGGATAGCCGAAAATAAGGGCATTGCAGCAACGAAATTGTACCTGAGATTGCCAAAAGCGCTGTTTACAGACAAGTCGAACAAGAAAACGACATATTGAATCCTTTAAATACGGTATACAACGACATCGCTGCGGACATGAAAATACGGATAGATAGGAGGTGGAATAATCGGGCCACTTGCAAAACTATATTACGAAATCATGTGTACACAGAATGCAGATAAATACGTCCTATTCGTACTTCTTTTGTCTAGAAAAGAAAGCAGAACTATCGTAGGTATACTGACAGGTCACAATTTGCTAGCGGCGCACGCATACAAGATAGGAATTATAAACAACGATAGCTGCAGATTTTACAATGAACTAGAAGAGAGGGAAACGCTAGAACACCTTCTATGTTTCTGTCCTGCATTAGCTAGAAGCAGATTAAAATGCTTAGGAGCTTTACAATATGAGACGTTAGAAAACCTCTTAGGGATAGAGCTTCAAAGTTTACTTAGATTCGCAAAAGACGCAGACGTATCACAAGATGTCTACTACAAAGAAACGTAAGGGTCTAGCTCCATCTGGTAACACCAAGGATCAATAGGTCTATGTGATGGCTTTCAGCCAGCCAGGTCAACCTAATCTAATCTAAGGCATGCTTTTGGAAATTATGTTTCGTTTAGAAAAACAATTTTTGTTTTGGGGTTCGTGCAAGAACGCATATTCCATGTAAAAAAGGCCGTGTAGAAAGGTATATGTTATTTATTTTATATTTTATGAGGAGGAACCATCGAAAGCCTAACCCCGTCAGTGTGGGGCTTTAGCCCGAACTAAATCTCCTACCGTCAAAGTACCGATCCCGACGTCGAAAGTGGCATCTGCTTTTTGCCACCCACTGCTTAGGTCATTTGATGAGAGAGCTACACTTGTCATAACATTACTCCCCCACCCACCATGTCTCTGACCATACCATAGAAAGGTAAGTTTTTATGTCCGGTATCGTGTGTTTGCCTGCATCGAAATAAAGAAAGAGGTATGTATGTACATATATTTCTCACTGATATCTCAGAAATTTGGTGAAAATAGCTCTTAAGTGGTTATTCGGAAAATTATGTTGTTGAATGGAAATTCTTGCATTCTATACTTAACTGTGCCGCTTAACTCCACGATGTGTAAAATTTGTAGATGTCCACGCGAAGTGTGCGAGTTGTCAAACATAAATGGAACATTTGCCCGCATTAAATTAAGTTGTTTATGGGAAGTGAACCACAATGAAAATTAACGATGACGTTGCTATTATTAGAGGCAGAAGAATGTTTAAAAAAAAAGAAACAAAGTCGGCTTGCGGCGTGGGCTAAATTTAAAATTCCGAAGTTTTTGAAATGCAAACATTGGACATTTGACGTCACGGTATTTGCTTTTTGTCTCGTTTCCATTAATGACATACATTGTATCTATAAATATGTATGTACGTGCGTACATGTATGAATATTTGTATGTGTGAATTACTGTGTCGGAATAAATACATATATTCGTATATGGATGTATATATTTATGAAAGACGTTCATTCACCTTGCCATCTCTGCATTTTTGGTATGAATTGCATTTTGTGTATTTACTTAAGTATTTGTGTACAAATATCTGTGTGCAAACACACAAACGTACATACACATACATATGTATGCTTATATTTACAAACACCCTTTTCATAATTTTTGGAAATATTAGTTGGGTTCGATCACAAAGTTAGCCATTATCAGCCATGAATTCAAATCAAGAGAGTAATCGAAGACTCCCTTCCAAAGAGCACAACAAAACGCAAAAAAGTTATCGAACGAAAAATTTGCCATCACTTGCGAAAATTGATAGAAGAAGGCATATAAGCTGAGTTTAACATACGAGGCGAGTGATTAAAGTAAGTACCGTTTTGACATAAAAAACAACAAGCTAATTTTTTCCAAAAATAATTTATTCACTTGAAAGGCCATACTTTACTCTACTTTTCTACATAATTTCCATTACTATTGAGGCATTTATCATATCTTGGAACCAGATTTTGTATGCCATCGTTAAAGAAGATTGCCGCCTGATTAGACAACCACTGCTTCACAGTCGTTTTCACTTTGGCATCATCGGAATGGCGCTGCCCGCCAGATGCTTCTTCAAGTGCACAAACAAATGCTAGTCCCTCGGCGCTAGATCGGTACTGTATGGAAGATGGTCCAATTGTTCCCAGCCAAAAGAAGTGATAAGGTCTTCGTGTTTTAAATTGCGCGGCGCAGTTTTTGTAAAGTTGCACAGTAAATCGACCAGCAACACACCCTTTTTGTCTCAAAACACAGAGCACATGATTTTCTGAGCAGAAATTGTTTGTTTGAATTTCACTTTCCTAGGGGATGATGCATGCCACCATTCCATTGATTGCTGCTTCGATTCCGATGTAACGTAGGCTCAATCTTTTGGTTTTGTGCTCATAAGTGAACACTTTTGGCTCCCAGCGTGAACACAATTTCCGTTAATTTAAACGTTCGGACACAATTTCGTAAAGAAAACTTCTTGAGACAGCAGAAAACTTTTTATCTAAGGACGAGATCGTGAATCGTCTGTTCTCTTTCACTTTACAGTCCACTTTTTGAATCAGTTCATCGGAAATGACTGAAGGTCTCCCACTGGTTCCTCATCATGAATGTTTGTTGGGCCATCTTTAAGGGCCCTAACCCATTTCCGCACCACTCCATCACCCATAATGTTTTCACCATACACTTCACTGATTTGGTGATGAATGTCAACTGATTTGAAGCCTTGAGCACACAGACACCGTATTACAGCCTTCACTTCACAGTCGGCGAGATAGTCAATAGTTGGAGGCATTTTATAATCACGCAAGCAGATGTAGACTCAATCGGATGGTTCCGTAATGGTGTCTGTGGCTTCCCAAAAGATGTAGCTACACGACGCAGGAGTTTGGCTGGCTCCGTAGACTTTTTTGCTGTCTGCTGTCTGATTTTGTGCCGAATAATCGTCATTTGCGGGAAGTGTTGATTTTGCTCTTCCATTCGAAAAAAACGGCGGCTGAAGCGCATCGAGAGCTACAAAACGACACAAAGTGACACAACGTGCCGAGATTGGATTCGTCGCTTCAAAGACGTAGATTTTAATGTTGACGACCGTCCGCGTGAAGGAAGGCCAAAAAGCTTCGAAGACGCTGAATTGGAGGCGTTGCTCAATGAGGATCCGTGTCAAAGGCAAGAAGAGCTTGCTTCAGTATTAGGAGTTACCCGTCAATCCATTTCCAAGCGATTGCATGCTTTGGGTTTGATTCAGAAACAGGGGACTTGGGTTCCTTATAAGTTAAAACCAAGGGATGTTGAACGTCCTTTTTTCGCCTGCCCCAGCGGCAAAAAAGGAAGAGTTTTCTTCGCCGCATCGTCACGGGTGATGAAAAATGGATTCATTACAGCAATCCAAAGAAAAGAAAGTCATGGAGACTGCCCGGTCATGCTTTTACGTCGTCGCCTCGGTCGAATAGTCACGCCGCGAAGGTTATACTATGGATTTGGTGGGACCAAGTTGGTGTTATTTATTATGAACTGTTAAAACCAAGCGAAACCATCACTGGGGATCGGTATCGACTTCAATTGATGCGATTGAGCCGAGCACTGTGCGAGAAGCGGCCGCAATACGCGGATAGGCATGAAAATGGGATTCTACAGCATGACAACGGTCTCACGTTACCAAACCCGTTAAAACCTACCTGAAAACACTCAAATGGGAAATCTTACCCAACCCGCCATATTCTCCAGATATTGCGCCGTCCGATTATCACCTGTTCCGATCGATGGCAGATGTTCTAGCTGACCAGCAATTCCATTCATATGAAGACATCAAAATATGGCTTGATTCGCGGATAGCCTCAAAAGATTAACAGTTTTACCGCGACGGTATACGAGATCTACCAGAAAGATGGGAAAAAGTAGTAGTCAGCGATGGGCAATACTTTCAATTATTCACTTGTAACCATTTTTTCAGAATGAAGTTGTATTTTCAACAAAAAACAGCGAGAACTTAATTGCGCACCTAATAAAATAAAACAAAAATTGCAACAAGTGGAATGAAAAAGGAAATTGGACCTAAAATGTTTGCCAGGCATTTTTCGATAAATAAAAATTGGTAAGTAATCAAATAAGTCACCCTGTACTTTTACAACAGTAGTCAATCGCGCACAACATTTATAATATCTTCAGGACCGAATCTGATTAAATTCTGGACTACTCGAAAAGACTAATTAAAATGCCATTCTGGCATAAAACTTCGATTTTAGATGAAGAATATCGGACCCAAATCAAGATGGTATTTTCACAAGATACAGAAGATGGCAATCCACTTGCATTTGATGCAGTCATTGTAAAAGCTTCAGAAAGCATAGCTCGTGACAACTCCTGTTTAGACTTTTCCGATGAAAGCAATTTTGTCGAAAAATAACTAGTCTCCAGTCTGAATCGAATCAGCAACCGATTACAATAGAGGTCATATCCATCATGCCACATCCCGTTCACAAAGAACGAAAAATACTATATTATTATTCGCGTTTTTTTTTATTTTGCTTTGCTATAGGAAGAATAGTTATTTATATTTAATTTTTTTTCCTTTTTCACTCCTCTCAGAAGCATAGACCCTCGACAAGATTCTTCCATCGTACACGGTTTTGCGCTGTTGTTTTTGTATCGTCCCATGAGATTTCAGCATCTGATAGTTCACTCAACATCGACCTTCTCTAAGTGTTTTTTGGTCGATCGCGACCTCTGCTCCCTTGCGGGTTCCAGTCCAGTGTGGTATTCGGAATGATGCCGTGATGCTGCAGCCGAGGTAGCAGAAGCTTTCGACGAATTCCAACGGGCATCCGTTAACCAATATCTCTTGCGTGATTGTGGTTAACGCTCATGGTCTTGGTCTTGGCGATGTTGACCTCCAGTCCGACAGTGCGTGCCAGCGTGACTAGTTTGTCTGCCTTCGCTTGCATGTCAGTGAGTTTGTGAGAGAGGAGGCAGATCTCATCGGCGAAGTCCAGGTCCTCGAGATGTCGGGTGAAACTCCATACGATGCCTTTTTTGTGCAGGGTCAGTTGGCTCATGACGTCATCAAGGACGAAGGCGAAGAGAAGGAGCGACAGGGTACAACCTTGCCTTACGACTGCGTTGGAAGTGAATGGATTGCTGATATCGCCTTTGTGAAGCACTGCCAGTTCGGAGTTCTCGTAGCGAATTTTATTAATTATTACTATTTTAAATAAATAAATATTTGTTACTTTCATGCCCTGAGCGTAAATGTCGCTGCCTGCCACTTAAGCTGCGAAATGGTTCGCTATCTCCGAACGGCGCTAGCTCTGAAGTAGCATAAATTTCTTTCACTAGTTCTGGTTTTTCCGGCAGGGAACTCATTTCGTGCTGGCGCCAATCCACACTGCCTAAACGTTGCTGTCATCTGCCGTATGTATGTATGTCTATATGTACATACAACTATCACTTGCACGTCAGTGTGTTTTTCTTTTCATGCTGTTTGGCTGTTTGGCTATTTGGCTGTTTGTTTTATGTCATGTTTATGTCAATCAGAGAAGTGCTTGTTTGTTGCCGCCAACAGAGTGTGCCAATAAAACCGCGAAATGTGGCAGAGGTTGCCAATTCTCTGATTGGTAATTACAATTTGAATTATTAAATAAATTAATTACTAGAGAAAAATGATATACTCGCAGACTATTAAATTTCAAAGTAGATAATGTTGTCTCTTGAGTTGTATGAGAATTTTAAATTGCATTTTGAACGCTAAAATTGTAGTTTTAACTCGGTACTTCACGGGGCTTTTTTTTGCCTTATATTTGTATATTTTAGATGTTTACTTGCAAATTTTGACCTCCTGCGCTGACCTCCTCCGGAAAATGTGAAAAATTGGCGTTACCATGTGGTAACCCTGGGTCGCCTAGAGTAAAGACTTTTTAAGAAAGAGGAAATAGTTTTTGGGCAAGCTTTTTTGAACGGGTTCACAAAAAACTGTTTTAAAATTTTTTTAATGAAATTGTAACCAAGGAAAAAATGAATTTATGGCAATAAAAGAGAGAGATATTCATTGAACTAAAATAAATCATGATTTTTTGGTGGAAATAATCGTCCAAATGAGTCAACAATTCAGAAGTTGGCTAAAATTTCAAGAAACTGGTTGTATTTAGGATAGAAAAGGGACTGGCGATCCAAAAATTGGAAGTTCTATTGAGAATATAACTGCTGGAGCGCAAAATGTTGCCGAACCACCCTCAAAATGGATATCTCGGCGTTCTCAAAAATTAGGCATTCATGAATCAACTATTTGGCGAATTTTACCTGTCCACGTGCTAATGCTGGATAAATTACGCCATTTTCCACATATAATTATTAAGAGCCGTATTTTGAATAAAAAGAAACATCTAAGAGTATCTTCTGAAATAATCTTTACACGATTAGTAGTTATCTTAGGTAGAGTTTTGGGTCGAATAAAGACGATGAGAGGGAGGAATAAGCAAAGTGAGGGAGAGATAGATGAAGAAATGAAGTAAAGGGAGTGATATTTGAGTTGGCTAGCTTTTAGTAATGCTATAAAGTTTGGGAATGAGCCCACGACGGTTATGGATTTCATAAAACTGATATGAGAGTTATAGATTGTACATATACAGACCAAGGCAGCCGTAACTCATAACTAGGTACGCATACGATTTAGTAATGAGATCAGCTTCTGCCATTGGATAAGTCTTATGCTGAAAACAGTGAAAAACGTACGCAGTCCCTTACCGCAGCCCCTAACGAGCACAAAAACTCATCCCCTGAGAACAACTGCGTTCTTTTAATTACATATTTACACAATACATCACTTTGTGTGTGTATGTGTTTGGTTGTCTCTACACAATGTTGCCATTGATATTTTTGCTTACACACTTTTTCACACATCCGCGTTATCAGTTGCAATTTTTCATTGTTTAATAAACCAAAGCCAAAAACCAACAAATGCAAATAGTTCATTTATCTATAATTAACATTATTCAACAGTGTTTTTAAGTTAATTTAATAAAAATTACAATTTTTCTAAGCTTTTTTGTAAATGATTTCGAAATGTACTGCTTGGCAACACTGTGTGGTGAGTGGTGAGCAATCAGCTAAAATCTACGATACTACGACACGGAAGGAAGGAATTTTTCATTTACATGGGGCTCTCATTAGTTTGATCGTAACAGCTGACAGGGGACTGCGTTTACATCGTTCACTGTTTCCAGCATTACTCAAGTATGATAAAACAAGATTGCGCCCATCAGACGCCCATTCAAGCCTCATTGGTGTGATTGCATGAGAGAGATGTGAAAATGTGACCAAGAATGCAAGAAGAAGAGGAAATTACACAAACAACACCCGAATAAATTGCATAAGTACGACGTAACACACACAGCGTTTCTTTCGAATTCGCTGAGAGCAAAGTAGCAATACCACGATCGGTGTTACCCTATTATTCTCTCCGTCCTGAGTCTAACTCATATTGGGGAAAGCACGCTCTAGCTAAGAATGATAGAAACAAGATTGCGCCTATCAGAGAGTGCGAGACGTCACGTTTGCCGAGTTGTGCAGTGTTGCCAACCATTTGCTCTTCGCAATAAATTTATTGCATTTTTTTTAATTCAAAGCTACCGAGACTGTAAGTTAATAAAAAACTGTATTATTAAACAAATGAAGGTTAAAAAAGGTCACTCTGAGAAGATAGTGATAATGGAAATTTAGTGATCTTATAAAATTTGATATTTTGAAAATTTAATTTTTTGTTCCTTTTAAGGTTATGCAATAATATTAAATCTTCTTCTCTCAACTCTTCTTAAGATTGAACACTTTTTTACACATTTTAAAAAGCCTTTGAATTTACTGAATGCGAATTAAAAGCATAGAGGCGTAATCGTTTCTTCCGATCATCAATCCTTAGTGGGACATAGGGCATTAAGAGGTGTATTCAAAGTAAAAAAAACAAAAAGATAGCAGAAAATACTAGAGAAACCATAATGACAATAAAAGAGTTTCTCTCAACAAAAAAAACTCATAAATTACACTGTACATAACCATAACACATTTATTTAAAAAAGCGCACACTTTAAAAACAATTTGTCACGCATACAAAGTTCTTTAAGTAATTCAATAAAAATTTAGTGTTTTATTTTCTTTAAATGGGCATTTGAGTGCGTTTTTAAGATTCAAAGCTAGGCAACACTGCCGTAGCGAGAGAGAGATTTGACTGCTGAAAGTAGACGAACACCAACAAAAACTGCAATTGCGAGCAATGCTACCAGATGTTAAGAAAAGTAAAGCTAAACAAAACTGAGTGAATTATTGAACTAATTTAAAAAAAAAATGTATATTTTACAAATCTATAAACATTACTTTTAACTAGAACAGGCAAGAAAAATGTCATGAAAAAAGAACTAAAACTCCGAGACTAAATAACAAAAAAAAAATGCTAAATCAAGTTACGAAAATGGTAATCTGTCCATACTGGTACTAAAACCACGCAACTCATTGGCAAATTCGCTGAGCGCAAAGTAACGGAACCACGAGAGGCGCCATCTCATTATTCTTTTCATCATGCGCTCGAGCTGCTGTTGACTGCTCTGTAATGCACATAATTATATGCAGCATGCAAAGGGTGTACGCTTTCATCTCGCCTCTCACGAGTAACGTGAACGATATTGTGCTGGTGCCGGAGAATATAAAGTACCCTTTCCTTATCCTCTCTTGTAGAGATATGTATAGCCAATCAGCGCATGGAGACGCCATTTTATTGAAGTTGCCGTGCATTACGCTCTTACTTCATTTCCTTTATTGAGCCTATGATTATACGAGCATAAACCTCATATACTTGACTAACAAATTTGGCTTAACTAAGCATGAGATGAAAGAGTATAAAAATTTAGGCGTTCAGCCAAAACGAGGCCACGGGGGCACAAAATCTAAATCGACGGATATCAATAAATATTCTATTAAATTCGATGACGTTGCAAGACTTGCATAGTCAAAAAAAAAATTATAGTTTATTTTTATTATCATTGAAGCTTAGCTCAAGTAATTCCGGGCAATTATTGAGACCAGATATAAAAAAGTCATAGAGAAACAATAGCGATTGAATGGTTTTCCTCTATTCAAGTGACTTCATTTCTAAAAGCCTACAACGAGCAGTATGGGGCGACAAAGTATTAGAGAAATTAAGTGCCTTGAGAGCAAAATGAATGAAACTACGCTGCACTTTTTCGTTTCGATAGGAATAAATTCAAGTGATCGGCTTCTAATTTACAAAAGCAACTTTTCTAAATCTTTAAGTCCCTCCCATAGTGACAGAGAAAAGCTTTGTATGTAGATTCGAGTATGCTTTAGAAATAATAAAGTCATTATGAGAAGCAAAGTTTAACTGTGAGTCAAACATCACTCCGAGATACACAAATTCACGAACGGCAGAAAGGCTGGCTTCAAAAAGAAAATGCGATGGTCTATTGAATCAGACTCTCGAGAAATATGTGAATTCTGGGCCATACCTGTAAACCAGTGACGCTGAATGAAAGCCCATCAACCTATTGTAAGGCAGATGCTGATTGAATCCCCATAGAACTATTGATAGAGATCTCGACGTTGCAAACTACAACTTTAATGCAGCACCTAACAGAGTGAGATTTAGATCTATTGTACAGAAACTATGCTTCACGCAGAGTTCAGAGTTCAAGTAAGTAGTCGGATATACAAAAACTCTCATGTCTGAGGGCTTCATGTCAGATATTGCTGCGAAAAATATCTACAATTATCTTGCAAGCCCACCCTTATCCTCTTGCCACTGCTTCGCACACGCAGTCGTCATATTACGTCTAGAGTGATGAGATAACCCCAAGTTAAATAAAGATACCTAGATCAAAACGAACCCCATTTTTTCGCCGATGTGTTTTTATACAGCCACTGCAAACAACACTAACGCTCTAAGTTTCCTCATGGTAAAATGTGTCAAACTTTCAAATAGAATCGTCAGATGGGGCCTGCCAACACTCGAAATATCCAAAGCCGGAAATGTAAATTGCTAGCCTCTTACACTTCGGATCTGAAACCATGTATCAAGTTGAGATGTTTGTATTTTGCGTGTCATTACCTGTGCTTAGCAAATCTCTGCACCTCTCAAACGGCAAAGGGTAAATTGAAAGCGTAAAATGGATGCCCAACTACTACTCGTACAATGGTACTAATTGCACCAAGCGACTTATCAAAGAGTAATACTCTTTACGAAAGTCACCCCAGCCAAAAGTCTCAATATATATAGGAAAATGTAGCTGGCCGCACCACAGTGGCCGCATGAGCTATTAAGAGTTACAAATCACAAAGAAACAATAAGCCAATCACGTAGTTAATAATAATAAAAGCACCTTAAGATTGGACAGAAAATGGTAATAAAATATTCTAAGATTGGGCAACAAAGATATTTCACCAGATACTTTGTGTTCTATTTCCTTTTCGTTCTCTTTTGATACAAAATAAATTCTCTTTGTTTTTAAATTTGTTCAGCAATATTTTTCTCACACAATTCTCCTTTTCTTGCAATTTTTCTTCCATTGCAACTTAACAAGCCATTTGAGCATTTCCCTTATCGCTGCGCATATCAATAATTTAAAATTAAAGACTTCAAGCCACGCAACAGTTCGCTCGTTAAGATTACAACGGCATCATCATAAAAACGGAAATCCTGGTAGTTAAAAGCACCAAAGCAGAAGCGGGAACTAAATCACGTAGCAGTAGAGTTGAGTTTGCTCTAGTAGCAAATACTCGTAAAATCTGTAATGACAGAAGCTCAGCATTAAAAGGGATAATCGAGGGAGAAGTACTAAAAAATGTGTGTCTATAAAATTGCATAGCCAGAACAGTAACTTACATAAATACACCAACATTAGAGTGGCTCTTTGAATAAAGTATTATATTTGAAATGTTAACGGAGCACAGTAGAGTACCGTAGTTTTCATTTCGTATATGAATGCTGTTTCAAAAAGTAAATGGTTTACAAGTTTCAAAGCTCACATTTTTATCCTGGTGAAGTTTGCAAACGAGCACCCTTTGGAAACTAAAGGGTGGTTAAGTTTTAAGGGCCGGTATTGATTTTGAATAAAATACATTTGTTTTAAGAAATTATTGTCATTTCTCTTCATTATGATAACATTGGTATGGCTCAATTACCTATTGAACAAAATATCGGCCAAATGGCCGCCGTGGCCTCGATGGCACACCTCCATCCGATGGTACAAATTTTCGATGACGCTGAGGCATAATTGAGGTTCTATGCCGTTAATGTGCCGAATTATCTCATCCTTTAGCTCTTGAATTGTTGCTGGCTTATCGACGTACACCTTTTCTTTCAAATAACCCCAAAGAAAGAAGTCCAACGGCGTCGTTGGCGTTTAGGTGTGGTTCACATTCAAAATCGGCCCTTGAAATTTAACCACCCTTTATTAAAACCTATTGTGCTATACAAGGCTACCGGTTGAGTCATCCTAGATGCTTAAGGACATTTTAAGTAAGGTAATTTCTAATTAATTTTTTTATATGAGATGATGCCCAAGACTTAACCCTTTTCGAGATATGCGATTTTAAAGATTATTTAAAAACAATTAGTTTTTGCTTGTACGTCCACTTCTTTAATGTTAGTTTGAGGGTCCAATTTTAATATAATAATATTTTTCCGATAGTGCAGCCGCGAACACAGCTCTGACGACGCCATGGCTCAGATCCACACTGTCAACTCCTGTAGGTTAGGGTTAGGTTAAATGGCTGCCCTTGCTTGGGGCCCACTTGAACAAATATTCAAAAATTCGTTAGTTGTGATACAGGTGGAAGGAGAAGAGGGGGAAGCAGGGGCTTAGTGATTAGGAAATGATGACCAAACACTTACGACGACGCTGACCGTGGCTATTGTACGTTCGTTACTAGCTGCATCAAACTACTGATGAACTTCACCAGATGTATGATATTTTAACCCGCTATATTCGCAGGTTTAGCGAAAAAGTGAGAGCCCAGATATCTAAATCTTTGCCAGACAAGAGCAGGGCAGCTGAAAAGGTGAGATAATTCCACCTCATCCTCCAGACAGCTGCGGCAGAAGAACTTGAAGCAATCCCAAGTCTCACCGCATGGATACCCAACGGACAATGTCCGGTAAGAATACCCCAAAAATTCGAGAGCTGCGGCTTTGTTAGCTTTAGAAGTTCCCTCGAGCCCCCGATCTACCTGTGGCCAGAAGGTTCTCGTGGCTTTTCACGTTTGCTCACTAGTACAGCGCTCGCTTAGTTGATGCGAGGAGGAGATCAAATCTCTTGGGTGTACAGATAAAATTTCTTTGATCCGGTTTCCAGGACATAGAAACATAGAGGAAAGTGATATTGCTGATGAGCTTGCCAGGAAGAGGACTTAGTCTCAAAGTTCTTTTTAACCGGCATATTCGGGACCGTTGTTAAAGGGGAACTGCGCAAATTATTTCTCAGGAAAGCGCAGAAGTGATGAAGCTCTTTTTCTTTGTGTGATATTTCGAAGACCCTTTGGCCGCATAACAATAGACGGAGGCCTCAGAAAGTCTTGGGAAGCCCACGTCATAAGTTTCCAAATTCGCAGCTAAGTTTACCAGTCATTGGGCGAACGGCATACGCGCGGAAAAGCTGGGCTTACAATTTAATCCCCATTGCAGAAGCTGAGGGGACCTTTCCGAAACGGAGATTGTTGAGCACTTTTTCTGTAAAGGTCGGGGTTTGGCAGCTAGACGATTAAGACCCTGGTTCCTTCGACAGCCTGCGGCAGTGCTCAAACCTAAATTCCATCTCTCTCCATAACTTCAACAGCTTGGGTTGGCTGCATAAATCTGCCTGTTGGAGGTATCAAACCCATATACCCACGTCTCATCACCTGTTATGATGCGCTGGACAAACGTTGTGTCCGAACTCACTTGTTCAAGCATGTCGTCAGCCACCTTCTTCCGATGAATTTTTTGAAACAAATTCAACTCTCTTGGAACGAGTCGATCAATGTTGGAACGAGTGCAAAATGTTGAGAATTGATTCGTGAGTCACGTTAAGGTCATGAGCTACCTCCCTCAAACCTAAATGATGATTTTCCAGCATCATTTTCTTGACTCTGTCGACGTTGAAGACGTTGATGGGCGACCAGATCGAGGTTAATCTTCCACAACTTCTCGGCCGTCTGCAAAACCCTTATACCACTCACGAACCCGTGTTTTTTTATAAAGCACAATCGCCATAGGCTTTCCGCAACATTTTCAACGATTCGGCACACGAAATCCTGTTTGAAAGACAAAATTTAAGACAAAGTCTTTGTTCGATATTTTTATCCAAAGTGAAAATCGCAGAGCATAACTGCTTGATATAATTAAATGCCAAAAACAAGCTAAGTGACAGATCTTGCTCAAACTCTGCGACACTATAGACGACAGTTGTACCAACATTCCAGCAAAAACATTTTTTTAAAATTAACAATTCCCGATATTTTTTTGACAGAATGTACAAATATATGTGTACTACCGCACACACATACATACAAAAGTTTATAGATGTGTGCTTCCTAACTGTCACCTTGGCATTAGAAAAGTCCTTATTTTTCATACTAACTTAAGCGCATTTTAAGTCAGGATAAATCAAAAAGCTGACGGCAAAATAATCAGCTGAATTAAGAACAGCAAAACAAAAGTAACAGAAAAGAAAATTTAATAACATAAATGTGATTTAAGAGCTGTTAGTTGAATTTCACAAGCAACTGTGCATGGACACGAGCAATTAAGCTAAAGGACTTATCTGCTTTTTATTTTAGGGCGCGATTATGAGAAGCTAAACTAAGCTAAGCTGACTCTCTTTAGTTGAGAGTCGGACGTGCATGAAAATACAAAAAATGGTAGGAGTTGTTAAAAAACCAACCAGGTATGCAAACGCTTGATATTGAAGGCACCCATTTGCACCCGAATCCTTCGTCAAACAGCTGCCTGATAAATCATTTAATCTACATACGCATCTGTTAATGCTTGTGTGAGGATGTGTGTTGTGCGCTCCCATCCATTCCCTGTCAACCTACGAAGAATTGAATTGTTAAGCAGAAAGGGCATCTGTTGAAATATTCTAACTAAAATTGAGATTCACAAAAAATTTAAAATACAGTAACAGGAATAAAAATACGAACATAGAAAGCAGTCTTTGCTGCATTTTTGCAATTGTTTCTTTTTTATTATTTAATATGTAATTACATGAAATGCGTAGCTTTCTAGAAACATGTTTTGAGAAATACAAGGTGAAGTCCAAAATATACAAGACTGAGCTAAATAGAAAAGACAGAAGCTTTGTTCTGATTCGAGTTTATTTATTCAAAATAGTCCCCGCTGGCCTCGATACACTGTTTTGCGCGATCTAAAAGCTCTTCGAGAGACTGTTTCAGGTCATTGACCGGAATGTCCTTCAGGATGTCGGTACAAGCCTTTTGGATAGCCTCTATGGACGCAAAACGTTTTCCTTTCATTGCCAAATGCAATTTTCCGAATAGGTAGAGGTCACAGGGAGCCTTATCAGGTGAATACGGTGAGTGATTGATGGTTCAAATGTGATTTCTAGTGAAAAAATCAGTCTCAAGAGTGGATCATGCAATAATGCCAACTTCCTCCTACGCGGGATTCAGGACGAATTCGACGATTGCGATGCAGCAAACGCTTCAGAGCGCCAAGATAGAAGAAAATTGCATTGACGGTTTGGCCCATTGGCTTGAACTCCATGTGAACAACCTTGGAATCGTAAAAACAAATGAGCATCGACTTATGACTTCTCCAAACGTGATTTTTTGGATGGTGGCTCATTTGGAGCCTTCCATTCGGCACTTTGACGCTTAGTTTCAAGTTCATGTTGGAAACTTCACGTTTCATCACCTGTTACAATGTTGCAAAGGAAGTTCTCGTCTTTTCTCACCTCTTTAATTAGGTCTTTCGAATGTTAGGTTAGGTTAGGTTGGTATGGTTGCCCAGGGAGTGAGCACACTTGGACGAAGAGAGATTCGTCCTTTATGATACCATTATGAAGGAAGTGAGGTGAAAGGAAAAGACTGATGGGATAAAGAGAGAGGGCGGGGAGAGGTGGTGATGGGATGGTTAGGAGCGTGCGGATTACGAACGATGACTATGTTTGCGTCAACCGCTTTGTGCTGCTGATGAAATTCATCAGATTTTTAATGTCAGCGCCAACTATATCAGCAGGCGTGGCAAAGAAGTAAGAGCCAAGATGCCTGGATCTTAGCCCCACCAGAGCAGGGCAGCTAAGGAGAAGCTGCTGAGATGATTCCACCTCATCCTCTATACATCCAGCGCAAAAAGGACTCGAGGTGATTCCAAGTCTCACAGCATGCATTCCTCCGCATTGTGTCCTGTGAGAGAACCCACTTGATTATAGAACTGTCCACACGTGGCCAGAAGGATTTCGCGACCTTACACGTTTGTGTATTTGCCCAGCACTCGCTGAGTTGGCGCGATGCCCATCTTTCCAGGAGTAGACCGCAGGTAATCAGGGGAATCCCAATTCTCTCCCTTCTCGGGGAAATCACCTCACATCTTTCGAATGTTGAATTCTGAGCAATTTTTGGTCCTTAGTTAACTTGTTAAGAATGAAACGTGCACAGACCTTTCGAAAGTCAAAATGCTCAGTTAAAATGCGGTCAATCGATGTTTTGGAGATATTCAACTCCGATTCCATGAATTTCAACGATGATTTCGGTTAATTTTTGATAAATTTACGAATAATTTCGATAGAGTTTTCGGTGATTACTGATTTTGCGTGGCCCGTATGTTCATTGTCATTTATGTCCTCGCAACCATCTTTGAAACGTGGTTTTAATAGCAAGTTTTGTGTGCTTCAGCAGTGAAGTTATAAAATTTTGCAATATTTCTCCTGATAATGCATTATTTATACCAAACATTTTCAAAGACTCGGTCCAACTCAGGCGGATTCAGGAGGACAGCGATATGACTAGTCCTTT
Organism: Anastrepha obliqua; assembly: GCF_027943255.1. Lineage (NCBI taxonomy): Eukaryota > Metazoa > Arthropoda > Insecta > Diptera > Tephritidae > Anastrepha > Anastrepha obliqua. The sequence goes on along the minus strand of NC_072893.1, from coordinate 21,733,124 downwards.
TTCAAATGAAAGGAGAAACGTAGCGCTTGCTTCAAGAATGGTATTAGTATGGCGATTTAGAGATCCTTAAACTATTCCAGATGACCTCTTTATCAAATTCTCAGATATTATTCAAACAAACTTATCATTTCCAAGCCTCAGGAAAGCCGTTGAGAACCGATAGTTTTACCTATCGACGAAGACTTACAGAATTTGTATACTGCTAGGACACAGCTGGAGGGACGAAATACTGATGCAGGTATTTTCGAATCAAGGCATTCTAATTTTTTCCATAGAAGTATTTACTCAGGAAAATAGTAGAATAAATGGTCCAGAATAAGTATCATGTCGGATGATAAGACAGGTTCTAGACTCACGCGTAATGGCATCGCGTCTTACGAACAGCTGCAGAAGTCTTCTAAACCAGTTATGAGCCCATAATAATAAAAATTGTGGCTGGTTGCAGGGAATCTAGGCTTTAAATGCGGCTGATATATTGACTGTGATCTCGCTATTAAGATAACCCGAGCCATTACCTACCCTAAAGAAAGAACTGCAAAACTTATGGCTAACAGATATAAGATGGCAACAAAAAATGCGTCTATACCAGGCCAAATCTTTGGGGGTACAATCAAAATATATTCAGGCTTGTGATAAAAAACTAAGCATACTCACTAGATTAGATGAAACTGCAGATTACGCAGCCATTTGCAAAGGCTCAGCCATCTTTACCGACTCCTGATGTATTTGTGAACAATCCTTGGAAACTTCCACACGACTTCTCCTCGAATGAGGTGCCAAAGCGAGAACAAAGAGTAGACATCTCGACTTGGTACGACCGGAAGAAAGACACACACGCTCAGCCCACCTGCAGCTCGATCTTAGGTTTACATATGTGATTTAGTTAAGGAGTTTGGATAAGATGTTGTTATAAGTAAAGGCAACAAGGACCTTTAGGTCGAAGTGGAAACCTCCAGTTATTCAATTCTATCCTATTGGATTTTTTTTTCTAAAGCGGTCGCCCCCGGCAGGTAATGGAAAACCTCCGATTGAATTTCTGTTAGGAAAAAGCTCCTCATTAAACTTTTCAGCTATTCGGTGTCGGCTTAAAATAGTAGGTCCCCCCATTTGTGGAGGGGGAAAGCCTCGAAAAGGTCCCACATCTTCTTCAATGGGGATTAATGACCGGTAAACACAGCTACAAATTTGGAAATTGAATGGCATGGAGTCCTCAGGACTATCTGAGTCTTGCATCGATTGTGCTAGGGCCATAGGATTTTCGAAATACCACACGAAAAAATTGAGCTCCCGACGACATGTGCTTCCCTGAGAAATATTTTGTGCAATTTGCCTATAACAACAGTCAAAGCGATGGCGAGAACCGTGTGGGAGACTTCTGAAACCAATGGCGTATAGCCTTTCCTGGCAAGCTCAACAGCAATTTCATTTCTTTCTATGTCCCTATGTCTCGGAATCCAGATCGGTGAAATTTTACCTGCACAGCCAAGAGATTTGATATCCTCCTTAGAGAAGTTGATCAGTTTGGATCTACATTATGGCGTCGTCAGAGCCTTGATTGCGACTTGACTATCGGAAAAAATGTTGATATCTCCCTCGCTACCGCGATGCCTGCAGGGTCGCAAAGACTTCTGCCTGAAAACCATTATTAGTATTCGGCTGTTTTAAGAAAATAGATTGGTTGATTTAGAGAAAAACCCTGTTCCGACTCCCGATTCCATTTTGGAGCCGTCAGTGTAGATAGAGGTAATAGCCTCGTGAGCAATGGATGTGACGGAGATTTTCTTTACTGATGGATCTAAGAATGAAATAGGGTCTGGAGCCAGATGGTACTTAAACGAGAGTAATACACAAGTACCATTACGCTATAGGAGGAATGGCAACTGTTTTCCAAACGGAAATTTTTGCCATCGTGAAATTAGCCAAATGGATAATCAAGAGAAGATGGAGCGGAAAACAGATTGGCGTTTTCAGTGACAGTCAGGCTGCACTGAAGGCCCAGGAGAACGCGAAGCAAACCTCAAAAATTGTTCAAGAATGTAAGAAGAAGATTAATTCTGTGGCAAGACACAACAGGCTTGTACTTATATGGGTTCCAGGACACTCCGATGTTCAAGGAAACGAAATTAGCGATGAATTGGCCAACCGTGGATCAGCGGTTCCGCCATAAGGTTCAGAACCATTAATCAGAATCAGTTCCGCAGGAATCATGGATCATTATGTATGCAAATTTTATAAAGAGCGATGGTCTGGTCTATAACGCTGCAGAAATGCAGAGTGTTTTGTGACTAGTCCGAACAGAAAACTGTCAAGCTTTCTACTAAAACTTGGAAGGAAAGACGTTCGGTTGATGGTCGCTATTATTACGGGACACAAACCATGGGGCCAGCATATGACCACCATTGGAATCATTGAGGACCCAGTTTGCCTGTCATGCTTGGAGGAGGCAGATAATACTGAGCCCTTTCTCTGTGAGTGCCCCGCAATTGCTAGAGCAAGGCTATTAGTTTTGGGTTCTCATGTCGTGAGAATGACTAATATTCGTTCTCTAAAACTGGAGCATATTTACAGATTTACCAAAGAAACTGGACAATTCTCACAGGACTAACTACCTTTATCTCTGTCTCTATTCTTTCCTATCTCTTTCTCTGATACTTTTCTCCTTCCCTCCTTGACTATCTTTCCTTTTTCCAGAGCTCTAAATACAATGAACTTTTTACCCTGAGTGTTTTAGGAGACACGAAATCTCCTGGTACTCCTTGGCTCGACCTATTCAAATTTCAATTTCAATAGTCTCGTCACAGATTTTCCCCTCATTTAAATCTTGCCTACTAGGAAAGATTGCCTCATCGGGCTGGTCTAAACACACATAGCATACATCTAACCCTTTAAATTAAAAATTACCACCCGTCCCGATTGTTATGTCCGCAGCTGTTAGCCGCCCTCTCGCCTATTGTCACACTATTTCGCAGATAAAAATCAAAGTAATTTAGTTTTCTATAGCCTAAAAGATTCCAAGTGAAAACTAGGCTAATAGAGAATATCGAAAATGTAAAGTGGCGTTAAAATGCGATAAATTTTCTTTGAAAGCCGCGGAAAAGTTGATGTCGGCAATCATGTACCTGTACATAAATATATTTATTTATATGTGCGCTTGTATGTGTGTAGCTGCGTATGTTGATATGTATGTCTGCCATATTTTATATGTTTTCTGTTAAAAAGTAAAAAAGCGACAAATCGTGCGGAGAGTGGCTGACAAATTTATTGCCTTCAAGATAAATGGGCATTTGTTGTGAGCAGCGTCTAAGTACATTTGGGGAATTCTGAGCTATTTAGAAGTTGGCGCAAATAATAATGATAAAATATAACTTGATGGGTATTAAGTGGCGGTTATGTGTAAATTTTTCTATTTAAAATTTGTGAAATAAAATGGGCGCAATATTTTGTCAGTCTTTGGTTGCTGCTGGTTAATTTTGCTGGCCATTCCAGTAGCGTTTTCACAAAAACAAAAAAAAATTAGAACTAAATTGAAATAAAATCCAATACGGGCAAATGGTGCTAGTGATGCGAATATACAGGCTATTCCTCCCAACAGTCAACCTCATATTGACGTGGTATCTTCTGACATTAGAGGCTATGACGGCCGAGTAAAGGTGGTATAACTTTGCCACCAGTGACAGACGAAATGCTGTTGCAACAAGCCGCAAAGAAATGTTTAAAGGAAGTCTGGAAACTTTAGCCGAAACTTCGGCACCAGAATCGGAAGGGTAGGCTGATAATTTGCCAATCTTAGAGCGCAACAAATAAAGCTCGGGTAAAAGAAACCGCTCCGAATTCTACGACTTTTGGTATAAAAAACAGGACTAGATTTGGAAAATGGAACAATCGTACACTTGGCTCAAGTGAGCAAAGATTTTGTTTTGTGGCTCTTTGCTCCCTTGCAGTACCATGGGAAATTATAGTAATAATAATTAGAGCGTAAAAATTATTTCGGGCATATCAATGAATGCAACTTAATCTCGAAATTCAATTCTCCATTACATTTTTGAGTAGTACAAATCATTTATCAACAATAATGTGGCGCATGTTGCCTGTCAAATGGTCCAAGACCGCTGCTTTACCAACCTAGAGTACCTAGTTTTGCCATAAGTTCTGTGACAAATTTTACAATGCATAAGGCAAGAACAAATTCGCAGAAGAAAATTTCGTTATTTTTGCATTGCCCACTCATAAATTATACTCAATTTCGTGGCAAACTTCACTTGTTAACAATGGAGTGGGGAGGTAAGGAAAATCGCATTGCAGGACTACATTACTTAAGTCTGGTAAAAGTGCAAGTAAGATTTACGAATAGCTGAAAAAATTTCAAAACCATGCAGGCATAAAAGGCATTCGAGGAAGAATTCGCAGAAATCCCCTTTTTTTGTTTTGTTGGGACAGATTAGCAAGTACATCACTCAGACACAATTAAGACCATTTTACTGCACTCGAATTCCATTTTTAATCTACTCGACCTCCGCAGAAATCTGAGTAGATCTTGTGGTGCCCAGGAGCTAAGGTGATCGCTTCTTAACACATCAGTTTCAAAGGCATCAAACCTTATTCAAGCGAGGCTGGGCAGACCCACAGAAAGTTGTCTGCCGTCTCTTTTTCCTCTCCACAAGCCGTGCCAAGGAAGTTAGCCTCAGAGCCCATTTTGGCTAAAGAGTCAGAGATCTGGTTAGCCACGATACCCACGTGTCCCGGGACCCATGTTAGCATTAGGATATTAAGTCTACTGACTTAATTCAGATGGGATTTACAGCACTCGACTACCCTTGATGGGGTTGGGGGGCTGTCTAAGGCCATGAGCGCAGCTTGGCTGTCGCTGCAGACACATACAGATCTGCTTCTCCACCCGTTTTCCACAACAAAGTTCATTGCTTCTTGAACAGCATACACCTCCACTTGAAACACAGATGCATGCGTTCCAAGAGCAAAGTGCAGTTTTGTTCCACTGGATTCCACGTAGACTCCAGAGCCGGAGTCATGCTCAGTCCTCGAGTCATCCGGGAAAATGCTTCGTTGGGTCGAAGTTCATCCCCACTCTGTTGTCCAATGCCGGATAGGGACGGTACCAGTTCCCATTGTGTTTCAGCCTACAGATGGCCTTTAAGGCCTCTCCTTGGATGATAACATCAAGTGGTGGTAGACTAATCAGAGCATTTAATGCCGGGCCGGAAGTAGTCGGAAAAGCTCCGACGCAACAGATGGCCACAGTGCGTTTTAGTCTCGATAAGGTCCTCCTGACTCCCACGAGAGTGAGTCTACTCATCCAGATCACTGATGCATAGGTGATAATAGGTCTTATCACAGCCGTGTAGAAATCCCCTTAGAGCGTAGAAAACCATATCCAAGGAAATTAATGTATCGAGCAGATTCATGTCAAGACTAATTAGGGATGATCTCCACATGAAAGCCTTCCGTCGCTCAATTGGTAATTTTTTGACAACGCGCTTGAAGAAATTGGACTCGAAAGATGCAAGCAGCTTTTTTTGTGGCACGCGGTCAACCGTCATGAAAATATTGTTCTCACAGATGAGAAAATTTTCATTGTTGAAGAAGTTTTTAATAAGCAAGACGACGAGAAAATCTATGCACATTCTTCTAAAGACGCAAAAAATGTTGTTCCAAGGGTTCAGCGTGGCTACCCTCCAGCCTCCGTTGGGTTGGCGGGAGAGTGTCTAATAAAGGCGTTACATCTCCTCATTTCTGCAAAAAAGGTAACAGGAGGATTTATTAGGCGTAGTGAAGCAGTTAAGCAGTACCCTATTCAGTGGAGAGCGCTGGATCTTCCCACAAGATTCCGCTCCAGCCCAGATGATAATCCCAGAAGATTGATCTGGAAGTCCAGATCTGAATCCATTGGACTAAAGTTTGTGGATAGAAAGAAATTTGAAGAGTTTGAAACTATTTTTGATTCGAGCAGCGACGTCAGTATCTTTGGAAACCGAGCGTGGTATAATAGCTGAATGGCTTAAACGTTTGAATGCTGCTGTAAAAGCAAATGGTGACCATTTCATATGAAAATTACAATTTTTTTTATGATTAAATAAAACTAACTTCATTACAAAAAAGTATTACAATCTCGTATCCACGGCCTTTTTTATTTGTAACAGAACTTACGGCAGGGCTAAGTAGTGTAGTAGTCGTAGTAGCTCATGCACATAGAAAATAATCCATCCAGGTGTGTTATCTCCCGACTGCAGCAGCCAGTGAACAGATCCATTATGTGAAATTAGGTGGTCATCGAATTCCTACTGCGATAAATTAAGTTGGACGTTGTGTGGTATGTTGCGCTATTTTGTGCACACACAAGCGCCTCCATTCAACTGAGAAACAAAAAAGACAATAATAGGTTTATTTCGGCCTTGGCTAGCAACAACATTCTGGTAGGAGCTTTTGATTTTTTTTCACCCCAAATATGGCTATACATAGCCAATGAGAAAAACTGATCCTCTAAAAAATTATCGTTAAAAAATTTGTTTGCAAAGTAACAACTATTTTCGAAAAAAAAATCACTCAATTTGCAAGCATTTTTCTTCCCCAAGTCAATGTGAAATGGCATATGGTATAACATAAAATCTATTCCTTTACACTGCAGACTAAAACCTGTGGAGCGGTCAATTGTAATATTTCCTTCTTAAGAGAAAGTAACCAGAGAGCAAATACAAATTCGTACAGGAATGTAAAAAGCACTTTTCCAGCAAAAAGAGCAGTCGGCTTCTTTACGAAAATTTTTTTTCATTACTTGTGTCAAAAATGCTCATACTGCTAGAAATGTTATTGGCACCACCCTGACAATTACCACCGTTAACAATTATACTATACGGCAAAATCAACTTATTTTCTGGATATTGGCCCAAACTAACTTTTTTTATGTGATTTCTCCGATTTTCGAAGTTAGCTTTTGAAATCAAGATATGAACCTTGGAAGTTCGAAAATTATTTAAAATTAATGTGCGCATATAGCTAAAAAAATGTGATTTGAAATAAAATTTGGTTTTATTTTAAAGTGTCAAAATCGCACCAAGTCCAAAACTTAAGCAAATAATTCAATTTTGACGTTGCAAGTGCCTCATTATAGTGTAAACACAGGAGAAAAAATGTAGGAAATTGTATAGGAAAAGTTGTTGCAAGCGTAGGGAAAAGTAGGGAATTTTTTTGGGCTGTATATTTAAAAAAAAAAAATCATTTACCATCACTGATGTTGACTGTGTCATGCGGAGAAGCTACTTTATACCAAAGCAACGTTTATCGGTGGTATAAAATGGTACAAAATGTTCTCTGCAGGCCGAGAAGATGTGAACGACAAAAAGCGTGCCAGACGCCCGAGCACTTCAACAGCATACGAAAAAATTGACGAAGTGAAGAATATGGTATTGGCCAATCGTTGAATCACCATTAGAGAAGTTGCTGAGGACATAGACATATCGATAGGCTCGTGTCATTCGATTTTTTCCAATGATTTGGGCATGAGACGGGTCACCGCAAAATTCGTACCAAAACTGCTCAATTTCGACCAAAAGCAGCATCGCATGAACATTACTAATGAGATGTTGGACTCTTTCCGCGACAACCCAAATTTGCTTCAGAGGATCATAACTCGTGACTAATCATGGGTTTATGGTTATGACGTCGAAACCAAAGCTCAATCATCTCGATAGAAGCTCCCGCACGAACCAACACCGAAAAAAGCGCGCCAAGCTCGGTCGAATGTAAAAGTTTTGCTTACCGTTTTCTTCGCAGGAGTAATTGCAGGGGCGTTGTGCATCATGAGTTCTTGCCACAGGGTAAAACGGTCAATAAGGAAAGGAATATTACCTGCAAGTTATGCGCAATTTGCGCGAAGCAATCCGCCAGAAACGCCCGGATATGTGTAAGAACAAAAATTGGCTCTTGCATCACGGTAACGCCCCTGCTCACACATCGTTGCTTGTGCGCGACTTTTTGGCCAAAAACAACACACTAATGATGCCCCAGCCACAGCCACCGTATTCCCCAGATCTGGCTCCCTGTGACTTTTTCTTGTTCCCGAAACTGAAGAGTCCCATGAAAGGACGACGCTGCGCTACGATTGACGAAATAAAGACGGCATCGAAGGAGGAGCTGAACAAGATAAAAAAAAGTGATTTTTGAAAGTGCTTCGGAGATTGGAAAAAACATTGGCACAAGTGCATAACATCTCATGGCGATCACTTTGAAGGGGACAAAATAGATATAATATTAATGAATAAATAAACAATTTAAAAAAAAAACACAAAATTCGCGATACTTCTTGAACACACCTCGTATACATTTATTTGGTTTCAACGCCTTCCACTATTTATAAACAGCTGCTCGTTTGACACTTTTCACGAACTTGACCAAAGAAAAATTTTGCATTAAAACCTGTAACTTCTGAGAAGGAAGAACTGCTTAGTTACTTTCTCAAAAGTGTTCCCAAGCAAAGGTTTTTTGAGTAAGTGAACAACTTGCTTCAAGTTCTAACCAAATCCTATAAAACGCACTCGTAAAGCAACGTACTGATAGTGAGTAAGGACGCACTGTCACCTGTCAAATTGACAACCATTAGAAGCAGTGATGCCAAATCGGAAAACAAACCTCTAAAAAAAACTCAGTTAAGTGCACCGATAAGAAGCAAAGCAAAACACACTTCAAAATTCTCAAAACACCCTTTGGCACAATTTTCATTCTATGCTTATTTTTAAATTTTCAGCTACTTGTTTACTTACGGAAATTTAGCCAAATATTTATTCAAAATAATTATGCGAAAATTCTCTCAGCAAGTCATAAAATTCGTGTGTTTTAGCACTAAAAAGTAATTACGAATCTGTATTTATAAATAGTGGGCGAACTGTAACAAAAATACATCTTCAAATATCCAAACGCACCTACATAGATACATATGTGCATACATACTTACATACATGAATACATACATACATACCATACATAAATACATACATGTAGATGTATGCATGTTCACGAGTAGACGCTATTTCAGCTTTGTCTTAATAGCTTCGTTGGTTTTTTTTTTCGCCTAAAGTTTGCGGCTGGGTTAATGTTGCTTGAGGGATAGCAAATGGTTTAATGGTTGAACGAAATTTTCGATGTTTTGTAAATTGCACTTCGTATGTAAATAAATACTTGAAAGATGAACTAGATCTAAGATTATTTTTATGCAATCATAAAAATTACTCATTGAGGACTGGTTTAAAAAAAAAATAGATTAGCCATAAAAATATAGAGGGAGATTTGTCTTATTCTTCTTTCTTGAATAGCCATCTCACGGACTCTGAATTAAGATCAGTATATAAATAGTCTGAATAATAGATAAAAAAGCGTTCACCGTAGCCGACTGTATTAGTGTGTGAATTCACTTGTCAAACGTTTTAGGTAAGTCTGTATAAATTGTATCAACTTGAGATCTGTTCTGGAAGGCTGAAATGCAGTAATCATTGAAAATATACAAATTAATGACAGTGGAGCGACAGTGGAGCGACTTGTAACGAAACCATGCTGGTTGGTAGATATTAGGCCTTTGACAGTAAAATATAGCTTATCATTCACAGTTATCTCAAAAAGTTTTGAGACAGATAATAGCTTCGAAATCGGCCTGTAATTGCTAACATCGTTTTTATTTTCACCCTTAAATATAGACGTAACGGAAGTTAGTTCCCAGTCGTCAACAAAGATACCGGACGACAACGATTTATTAAATATAATTGTAATATTGGAGGAGCACTTCGTCCAAACACCCAATAAAGAGTGTAAGGGAATAGAGATCCTTTGCACCAATGTTGCTTAACCCAAATATCATTCAAAGATATTTTTGAATCTGATCTAAAGATTTGTTTTTGGGTTATCGTAGGTATGGCTGGCCAAATGGAATTGAGATCCTAAAATTTTTCTCTTGCGAAACTTAAAAAAAAGTGGGAGCAAAATGGTTTTTTAAGTGGAAACTATTCGTATATGATAAAGGCAGTGCAGAATATACTTCATTATTGATAAATGGTGCTGCGGTTGACAAATTTAGCTTTTATAAAATAAAAAATAATAAAAACGAAAATATAAAAAAAAAACACAAAATAAAATTCAGAGACAAAATTAATTCCTTCTGGGTATGAAATTTTAGAGTCCGTTAAATTTTAGTATAAAAATATTTAAGCTTCAAATCCCTCAAAAATTGCATTGTTTTTTTTACATTTTTGCTGAAAAATTGCTTTCATATAAAGGACATATCCGGAAGTGAGTTCATTATGTGAGCACAAATTTACTTGTGTATAAAGGCATAGAAAATTTCGTCGATTTGGCATCACTCATCACATATCATCACATCAAACTAAAGAGTGATCAACTTAGAGACATCGGATTTTAAATTGAAATAAAACAGCGAAAATTAAAATTGATTGGGCAATCTTTATTATTTTTGTGTAGAACCATTCATGGAAATTATTTTCGAAAGATAATCCCTTTGAAATGTTGGCCACACCTGCTCCGTAATTCGCAAATCTGTAAACATCACTTTTGAATGGCTCCCTAGAGGATTCCGGTCGTTACCTCCTGAATAACTTTAGTACTGTTGGCTTCCGATGCCTCAATCCAAGCTGGTTTATTCAGAATGCATTTACACTTTACATACCGCCACAAATAAAAGTTTAAAGGTGTGATATCATCGATCTTGATGGTCAATCCACTGCTCAGAGACGCAAACGAGAGATGAATAGCTCACCGAAACGACGACGCAATAAACCCATTGTTGCACGGGCTGTATGGCAAGTAGCGTCGTTTTGTTGGAACCAAATGTTGTGGAGATCACGGGCTCCAATTTCCGGTATGAAAAAGTCGTTTATAATTGCGCGAGAGCGTTTCTCTGCTTTATTGTTCACTGCACATTGGCGCCAGCCTCGTCTTTGAAGAAATATGTGCCGATGATTCCTCCAGCCCATAGGCCGCACTAAACGGTTGATTTCAATGGATCTAATGGCTGTTGTTGAATGGCTTTTGGTTGCTCTTTAGCCCAAAAAATGGCAATTTTGTTTATTGATGTAGCCATTATGTCCAAAATGGACCTCATACTGACTGAACACCATAAGTTGGCCTGAGCTCTCGATGAACGCTTTTCACATAACGTCGATTTTTGTATTAAAATTTTATGATTTGTAAAAGTTATTGAGGCGTAAGTCTTACGTTGATGAAATATCAATAAATACTGGAACAAATTATGTATTTAGTTTGACAGTAGTCACGCGTAATTTGCCAAAAAAACCTCATTGAAAAAAGCACCACCAATCTGATCACCCTTTATTACTACAATGGCAACCCAGTTGCGTAGTTCAAAAGTTCAAAGACCGCAAACTCATATTTTATGAGACAATAAACCACTTTCCAGAAATATTTTTATTTTGATAGCATTAACTGGCATAGGAAATCAGAACTTAAACAAAAGAACTAATAAAAGGCGATAACAAAACACTTAAGCGGGAAATGTACTTTTCGCGCCTAAAAGCAACTCACCAAAATATCGAAAGAGAAAAAGAAAATCATGACAATAGCAAATATTTCAAATCCAAATATGCAAATGAAATGGAATCTAAATTGGCAATCAAGGGTGGAAGGGGTGGTTGAAAGCAAGCATAGGAATAGAATTGGTGACGAAAAGTGGAAGTAATGAGTGGCTCGGGCAGGCCATACAAGGTGGGGATCAGCTTATGCGGCAATTTATGAAGGCACAGCAATCAAAATACGTGAAAATATCTGGAAGATAAAAAAAAGTTACATTTACGAAGGCTCAACTCGAATGGCTATAGGCATAGAAATAGAAATATCACAGGCCAACCTACCTTGTCGTGATTGCTCAAGTCGTTGAGCAGACAAAGCAAAATTACCAAAATGCGATGGCTATTAACTAGGCGTGTTCTACCGTGCTTTGCTTTCCTATTTCTACTTATAAAAAAAACTACTTTTTTATGTATTCTGAATTCGATTTGTTTAGGTGGGAGAAAAAATCCCCTCAACTGCGAAACAGTTCAAATCTGGTTGTAAAAATTGCTGATTCGCTATTAGTGGGTACAAATGAGCGAGAAGCAAAGCGGCACGCTTAACGCGCAAATCCTTAAATACAACTATAATAAAATTAATACATAAAATACACACAGTGAGTGTCACTAGAAATCGTACATTTATTACATAGATTAAAAGGTGTCCCGATACGTGGCGCAGTAGCCCAGATATTTAGAAAATTCGTATTTAAGGTCCGATTTGGTTGATACTCAGAGTATTTATTAGTTGCATGATAAGAAATGTTTTTGAAATTGTTCAAGCTTACCGGCATTCAGTTGTTCATTTAGAGAAAAGTGTTTTGGCACACATTCGGCGGTGCTATTTTTCTACCGCTGCCGCTGATCTCAGCAGTTTCTCGTAAGGTATGTCACCTGATCTCACACACGAATCCTGATACTACTACTTTATAGCCAGAAAGCCCAAAGAACCAGGCCATCCACCTCCTTCGTAAAATCAGTGGCTGAGTCTAAAAAATTCACTTTTTTTTCTGTTATGTAATTTTCGATACATCTCCATATAACGATTTTGGATTAAAGAGAAAAGGTAAATTATAAAAAAAAAGTATTACGTAATATACGGAGAATTCGTTAACCGATCGAAAGAAGCACTGATCAAAAGATAATTCAATTTCTTTATTCTGTTTCTGCTTTAGTTTTCACTAAAGTTAAATGGTTTTATGATATTTACAAAGTTTCATATATAAAATAAAATTTTAATTTAAAAAAATAAAATTAAAATTAAAATAAAAATAAAATTTTTTTAAAAATAAAATAAAATTTAATTATTGGCTGTACAACTAATTAATTTCGTATTTTTTTGTTAAAAAACCCATTTAATTAAGTATAAAAGTGAACAAATATTTTATTCAACTTTTTCCCATCTTTCAGGCAATTTATGGATTCTATCTCAAAAAAACTTCTCATCTTTTGCGCCGAAAAAGTCATCAAGCCATTTTTTAATACCTTCAACATTGGTGAACCGTATTCCAGAAAGGTGATTCTGCATCGACCGAAACAAGTGGTAATCAAAAGGAGCTATGTCTGGCATGTGGCCGAGCATTGTCATGATGGAAAATCAATTTCTCGTGTCTGGTCGTCCATTCTGGCCGTTTTTCGGCTATAGCTTGCTTCAAACGTATCAATTGTTGCCTGTATAGCTCTCCCGTGATCGTCTGGCCCGATTTTAACAGCTCATAGTACAGCACACCCTTCTGATCCCACCAAATGCAGAGCGTCACCTTCAAACCATGAATATACGGCTTTGGTGTGGATTTGGCTGGTTGGCCTGGCTTCACATATGATCTTTTACGCTTTGGGTTGTCGTAATTAATCCACTTTTCATCGCCAATGACAATACGATGCAAAAACGATTTCTTTTTGTGGCGATTAAGCAGCATTTCAGACATGCAAAATCGTCTCTCAATGTGTCTCGGCTTCAATTCGTGTGGCACCCGATTTCCTTGTTTGTGAATGTATCCGGCTGCTTTTAAACGTTTAGAAATGGCTTGTTGACTGACTTCCAATGTTTTTCCAAGTTCTTCTTGAGTTTGACATGGATCTTGATCGAGTAATGCCTCCAATTCTTCGTCTTCAAACTTTTTTGATGGACCTGGTCGCTCTTTGTCTTCTGTGTCAAAATCACCATTTTTAAATCGTGCAAACCATTGCTGACCTCTGGAGTATATTCAGGATAAGCTTCTGAGAGTAAACGAAGTACTTCTGTTGCACTTTTCTTTAAATTGAAGAACAAAAGCAAACCTCCCCGCAAATGCTGTTTTGTTGGAACGTAATTTGACATTTTGACTGTAGTAAAAAAAATGTGTGTGTTTACTAATATTCACTGTGACATATCAAATTTACTATTGGCGTGCTTTAACATAGAATAGCTGTCACTGAATTAGTTGTACACCAGATAAAAAAAAATTAAATTAAAATAAAAAATTTTTCAAAAATAAAATTAAAATTTTAATTTAAAAAAAAAAAATAAAATTAAAATAAAAAATGTTTCAATAATAAAATAAAAATTTAATTTTAATTTTTAACAAATTTGCAAAAATATGAAAATTTCGATTTATATTATAATCGATGGTCCAAAAATTTGATTTTATTTTTATTTTTTTCTTGTACTTAAAATTTTTCAAAAATTGTATCACATACTTTTTTTTGTTAAAGCCTATCAAGAACAGTACAACTCACAGTGAGGAGCTTTCATAAAAACCGGTCATTTAAAGAAAATCGTCGAAGTACCCTCAATTTTTTCAAAATATCAAATTATTTTCAAAACATTTTTTTTTTATTCAATGAAATTTTTTAGAAAATTTTGATAAATAAAATTGTTTAAAAATTTGAGGAAATTTTTTAGAAAATTTTGACAAAGAAAATTGTTTAAAAGTTTTAGGAAATTTTTTAGAAAATTTTGATAAACAAAATTTTTTAAAAATTTTAAGAAATTTTTAAGAAAATTTTGTATAAAAAATGTTTGGAAAACATTATCAAATATAGACATATATATATTTTTTTTTAGATGTGCAGACTTGCAGCTCATTTCAAGTTGTAAATTTTTTTTGTTTTTTTTAATTTTATTAAGTGGCTTAGAAAGTTATGTACAAAAGATTGTTCAAAAGTTTAAGTTTTTTTTTAAACTTTTTTCACAAAAAATTGTTCAAAAAGTTTAAAAAAAAATGTTTAATAATTTTATACAAAATTTTTTCGAAAAGTGTACTAGATTTTTAGGTATTCTTTTTTTTGTTTTTTGAATGCAGACCTGTAGCTCATTTCATGATGTACAAAATTTTTTTTTTTAATTCTATTAAATTTTTTGAAAAATCTAAATCTAAAAAATCTAGTCCACTTTCAACAAATTTTTCTAAACAGTGTTTTGTACAACATTTTTTTAAATTTTATTAAATAAAAAAAAAAAAAGGACAAAAGATTGTTCAGAAGTTTAATAATATTTTTCAGAAGATTCTGCACAAAAAATTTAAAAAAAAATTTAAGTAAATTTATACAAAAATTTTTCCGAAAAGTGTAGTGTAATTTTTTAGTACTTTTTTCGGATATACAGACTTGTATCTCATTTCATGCTTGCGTCACATATTTTGAGTTCGAGGTGCGCACTATTAATAATTTAGATGTTATTTCGAAAAACAAAACCTCTGTACGATATTTACTGACACTCACTGTATATACAAATGACTTAATATTTCTAGATGTAATGGAAGTTTTGCGTGTTTGGATGGTCAAAAACGCCAAAAAATTCCGCACCATTTCTCTTAGTTACAACTCAACTTACTTGCAATCGATTTTATTGCCGGACGCAGCGGCAGTCAACTCCATTGATCAACTGTAAACAAAAACACAAAAAATGCACGCCTTTGCAATTGCCGAACGGTCAATGTCATTGCCATACATACACACTCACACACATACACACACACCTTCAGCATGAGCCGACGAATACTTTATATGTCTGACAGGCAGCAAAATATTGCCAAGTAATTGGGAAGTACCGTAAAATAACGGAAGCCAGTAAGTTAGCGCTTTAGGCGCAGTTGTTTTTAGGTCAATATGGCCTTTGCACCATTTCCCTGTTTTTTCAAACTTTCACTTCCTGTTTTTTTCTTTCAGTTACGCGCATTTATTAACTGACTTTGAGGGGCAAAGGAAATGGTAATTTTTGACAAGTAATGCCCATCAACGGTGGCTGTCATGAGGCAGTTGCTATTGTAACGGCTTTAGCAAATACCGTTTTTTATTTCTGACGCCCTTTTTTGCCTGTTGACATCAGTTGTTAGCTATTTAGCGCTTTTAATGGTTTTTTTGTTACCCAAACTTGTTGTCACCGCCAAGCCTTCTCACATTTCGTGGTTTGCAGTTTATTTTAGTGTCAATTTGACACACATAAATTCTTCTGTATTATCTAAATATGGCCGCTTTTTCGATTCGAAAATTCAAAAATTATGGGAAAATATTTAAAACAAATCTCGTTACGCCATGAGTTGGAAGTGGTCAAAATTGCTTTGTTGTCTATAGTAGAGTTATGCGGACATGGGAAATAGGTATCGAAGAATATTTATGCGACTAACACCCAAGTGTCTGTGATTAAATTAGATGCTACTAGAAAAATCTTTAAAAAATACCAGAAAATACCCGGCCTACGTTGTACTATCCAATATCCAAAGGGAAGCGAGCAGCATAATAACAGAAATCAGTGGGCCCACATTTTTTATTTCTGCTTAATCCTGCTTACCCCGCTTCGTGGAGTTTAGACAGCAGTGAGCAAGTAGACAAGCAGCCACTTTTTGAAGAAATATTCACTTCTTTCATTTTAAAAATTTTTATAAAAGGTGATCAGATTGGAGGTACTTTTTCCAATAGGGTTTTTCCGACAGATTACGCGTGACTACTGTCAAACTAAATACATAATTTTTTCCACTATTCATTGATATTTCATAAAGGAAAGACTTACGCCTCAGTAACTTTTACAAATCATAAAATTTTAATACGAAAATCGACGTTCTGTGAAAAGTGTTCATCGTGCGCTCAGACCAACTTATGGTGTATGGTTTTGTTCAGCCACGAGGCCTATTTTGGCTTAAGGGGGAACGCCACTGTGAAAATTAAAAAAATCGATTTTATTTTGTTTTGCATAAATTGTTAGTATACTTATTCCGGAAAGTGTGGTAAAAATTTTGATGCGAATTTCGCTTTATTCCCGATTCTATGTGCACTTAAGTGAGCGCCCGTCGGTTCAGCCCCGTAGCGCTTACGATACGATGCTTTATTTCAAACGCGTTTTTCTCGAAACGACTTTTTTTGATACGGTGGCAACGATTTCTCGAAGACTAATGAACCGATTTTAATTTTCTTTTTGTCAAAATTTTTGTTATCGCATTGGCGATCGTTGTACGTAGCCGATTTTTAAAATTTTTAAAATACTTTTTTTTTTCGAGCTGTTGAAAATCAAAAAAATGGTGAAAAACGCACATCGAAATTCAAAGCACCACCATTTTGTCGAAAACAAATATTGCGTAGATTAATAAAATTTTTGGTTTTTGATTTCAGATGATTATTCATTCCTGTATCGCTGCCACCAGGTGACGTCATTTTTTGTAACTCGTTACGTTTTTTTACATAAATTTGTCAATTTTCAATATTTTTTTAATAAAAATTTACATCAACATAGTTTCATACATATAACGGGTGATTTTTTTGCTATTATCCTTTTAAACAGTTGGTTTAAACAGCAGACGCACGTTTCGTGTTTTATTTCACTGTCAAACATCTTCAGTTTGGTCTATAATTTAACCATGAATCGTCTTACAAACGAACAACGCTTGCAAATCATTGAATTTTATTATAAAAATGCGTGTTCTGTTAAGAAAGTTTATCGCGCGCTTCTTCCATTTTATGGTCAGTTTAATCGACCCACTGAAGCGGCTATTCGAGCTATTGTGACTAAATTTAGAACCAAATTTACATTATTGGACATCAAACCACCACCAACACGCTTACGTAGAGTGCGAACTGAAGAAAATATCGCAGCTGTAACGGCCAGTGTTAATGATCACCATCAATTATCGATTCGGCGCCGTTCGCAGCAATTGGGCGTGGAAACTTTGCGAAAGGATTTAGGTGTGAAGCCTTTCAAAATACAGCGGGTGCAAGAATTGAAGCCGAATGACCTACCGCAACGCGGAATTTTTGGTGCATGGGCTAATGGGCTGTTGGAAAGTTGGCCGAAGATCCACTTTTTTATCAAAAAATTGTGTTCAGCGACGAAGCTCATTTTTGGATCAATGGGTACGTAAATAAGCAGAATTGTCGATTTCGGAGTGAAGATCAGCCAGAAGAATTGCAAGAGCTACCAATGTATCCAGAAAAGGTCACAGTTTGGTGCGGTTTATGGGTTGGATATATCATTGGACCGTACTTCTTCGAAGATGCTGCGAATCGTAACGTAACTGTGAATGGTGAGCGCTACCGTGAAATGATATTCAACTTTTTTTTGCCCAAAATGCAAGAGCTTGACTTGCATGACAGTGGTTTCAGCAAGACGGTGCCACATGCCACACAGCACGCGTAACAATGGACTTGTTGAGAGGCGAGTTCGGTTCAGATCGAGCGATATAACGCCTTTAGATTATTTTTTGTGGGGCTATGTTAAAGCTCATGTCTATTCAGACAAGCCTGCTTCAATTAACACATTGGAAGACAACATTAAAGCATTTATATGTGAGATACCGGCCGAAACATTGGAAAGAGTATGCCAAAATTGAACTAAGCGGATGGATCATTTGAAGCGCAGTCGCGGTCAACATTTGCATGAAATAATCTTCAAACATTAAATTATATGGACTGTACTATCGATTTAAATAAAAATTTCATACATTTTTCTGAATTTAACGTGTGTTTTTCTGAAACACTTTCCTGTAGCTCTAAAAAAATCACCCAATCCAATCAGTCTTCTCCATTATATCAACAGCTCTGGTTGGCTGTAGATATCTGCCTGTTGGAGGCCTCATAATAATATCAAAACGGCGATTTAGTGCTTCTTGCGTGCACTTCAACCATTTCACCTGCCTATCTTGTCAAAAGCCTTTTCAAGGTCAATGAAGCATTCCAAAATATATTTTCAGACGTCTTTACAATTTTGCCCTAGGACTTGAAGGCTGAATATACCTATTAAAGCTCTTCGTGTTCAAAATCTATTGTACCTCCATATGCTAACAGCCAATTATCTTTCTCATGTGCCTGTAACCAGAGTATAACAAAATTGCAAACAATAAATGAATAAATAAATATTGGTTTCTCATTTCCAGGGTCTGCTTTTAAATCATTGATGTTCTGTACTGTTAATTTATGGGAGATATAATTAGCATTTGCTTTAGTAGTGGGTAAAATGGTATGCTTCGGTATGTAAGATATACCGGTCATATCAGAGACTAAGTCAATTGAATAGAAAATTAAATGTATGACTAGCTTTAAGTTTTATCTGTAAGTACGAGGGCGGGTCAACAGGCATATGTGAGTTGACTCCTTTCAAAATTTGAACGTGCTGCGTCAGTTAGTTTGTGTTTTACAGCTACCTTTATCAGACTACCCAGTAATTCACAGTCGACCACAAACGCAATCGTGTAAAAACTTCACAGGAAGGTTTGGCGTGGTTTAATCGGAAGGAGTTTTTGCGCCGTTTTGTAACCGTGGACGAAACATGGATCCATCACCACACACCACAGACCAAACAACAGTCGAAACAGTGGGTTTCTAAGGGTGAATCGGCTTAATAAGCACACGAAATTCAGTTTTTTCCATTTTCTCCTCAAATTACTGGGTAGTCTGATAAAGGTAGCTGTAAAACACAAACTAACTGCCGCAGCACGTTCAAATTTTGACAGGAGTCAACTGACAGATGCCCATTGACAGGAGCAGTATTTCTTTTTCAGTAAAGAGGTCAGAAATACAAAAAGTCACGGACTTATTGACCCGGCCTCGTATTACATGAATTTTATATTTCTAGTTTGTTGAGCATTCATTATATGGAGAAAGTTCACAGAACCACCAGCAAAAAAAATTGCCAAAAAGAGCTGCGATTTTTGAGTCATTTAAAACTAGCATTTTATTATATCAAAAGGCAATGGGCTTTAAGTCCGTGTACTTGAAATTTTTCTGAAAATACTGATTAAAAATGTGAAATATTGTTGTGTTTTTTTAAATTTGCACTTAGTTCGAAATTGGACTTTTGTGGGGGAATAAACTGTATTTTCTAAAAAAAAATATACTAAAATTAAATCAAAAACAAAAAAATTATCACAACTTGTCTATAAGTCCCTCTTATTTTACGCAGTGTGGGCCCTATGTCCCACCAGGGATGCCAGGAATTGAGAAGTAGATACAACAACACTTCTCTTTCTGAAAATACCAGCAGCTGATATGAGAAGAAACAGCAAATGTTTTGGGAATATGCAACCATTTTCTGTGCATGAAAGCTATTTTTCGCAGGGCAGGGCATCACAGATTTCTGATGTAAAGCAGCCTCAAAATTTTTCATCATTCGCTATTTAAGATCAAGATATGATCCCTGTCACTTACGAGTGCCTGCTACAAATCGGGTGACCTAAAAGTAATCAGGGTCTATTGAATGTAAGAAAGCAAGCTTAGTGCCAACTGAGTGAAATGCCCCTTTTACTCTACCAATAACAGGCACAATACAAATAGCATAAGTATTTAGCCGCTTTCTTGCCGGATCGATGCTCACAATCCGTAAATAAATTGATAAACATACAAACATATAACAAATACACCCAAATGGGAGTAACATCGACGAAGTCAAAAGAAATTATTGCATTACCCAAGCAAATTGCAGTGCAAACGTACCATTTTATGTATAGTATAATAATAAGGTCGATTAGTCAGTGCATCCATGCGTATACGTAACATTTTCTTCTCACTTTGATTTGACACTCGACACGATTTGACTGATTGCTTTGATGTGTAAGTTCAAATCAATTACTATTAGATGTAAGATTTCCAAGAAAATTGGTGCGGAAAAGTATACATTACTAGCGCATTCACAGATACTTACATATACCATACAAGCGAATGAGCGGCTCTTGCCTGCTACGATTATCAATTTACGAAATTATACAGAGCGTAAGCAACCTTTGGCCTGTATAGGTATATAATCGACGTGTGTGTTTGACTGCTTGTATGACGTAGATCAGCACATGGCCATTTAAATTCATTTATGTAAAGGCGTTTGAGCGAATATTGCTATTCGTTGTAGTTTGTTTGATATCTTTCGGACGACGCGCCTTGCATAAAAATGGAATTAATAGAGGACATTAATATTTGTTTAGTTTTTGGAATTTTTTTGTTTGTAATTCATTTAGTTTCGATATTTGATTTGGATATTTGGACTTTAATAATGGATTGGGGGAAAATTGATTGCAATTATATGGATACTTAAATTTTCATTCACTTGACCTTCTGCAGAAAAATCGGGCCAAAGACTGCAATTTATTGTACTTATAATATCTATAAGTAATCAAGTAGTTTTTTTAATGGAAAATAAAATTTAAAGGTATCATATACGTTAGCTAATCTTCAACTGGGGAAAAGAGTATATCCAGCCGCTCCCGCCTAACCATCGCTTATGCTGATGGCATAGCCATTTTCGCGCGAAATCGAATCTACATAGACACAAAAGCAAAGGCTGTCGGACTCTATATCAATGCCGATAAGACCGAGTACATGAAAATGACACGCGTGGTTGAAAAGCGGAAACCTGAACATACAAATACGTTTTCGAAGGAGTAGAGAGCTTCAAGTATTTGGGGTTAGGTTAGTTTATGGTGGTAGTCGGTCCGTATGACCAACTCACTTAGATCTTACAGGTCCGTTGTGATACCATTGTGCGACACGGGAGCATTGTTTATTTATTTCCATGAAACCATTTTGTGGCTCTTATGAAGCGCAGGATTGGGCTAGTCCCCGCGCCAGATAGTTCTGTAAGAGAATTGAAAATGTGTTTACCTAGACAACCTGCTCTGATTTTAGCTAGGGCTGGACAATTGCAAAGGAAGTGCTCAACTGTTTCTTCCTCTTCCTCACCTCTATAACTTCTACAAATTGCATGGGAGAACACTCCTTGTGTCAAGGAATGCATGCCAAATAGTCAGTGGGCGGTTATACAAGCCACGACCTTCGAGATATCTTCTCTTCAGAGGCTAATCAATTATTTTGTCTGTTTCTTGTTTATTTGCAGCCATAGTAGCTTAGCTGTTACGCATGTATCTTCATCTTCCCATGACCTATTGACCTCTTGGCTATTGTAAGATTTTATTATTAATTTACTCGTGACCAAAGGTATTCCAATGGTACTTTTATCACTGAACAGTTGAAGATCAGTACCTTTCCTGGCTCGCTTATCAGCCCTACAGTTTCCCTCAATATCTCTGTGTCTCAGAATCCAAATAAGGCTGACCTTGAATACCACGCTAATAACATTTAGGGCTGCTCGGCATTCCTGTGCAACCTTTGATCTTAGTATATTTAGAGGATTTAATGGCCGCTTGGCTATCCGAGTATTTAAGTATGTAGCCACTTCTTTTATGGCTAGAACCTCTGCCTGATAGACGCTGCAGTAGTCTGGTAGTCGAACCGATAGTTCCATTCCTAACTCTTTCGAAAATACTCCGTAGCCAAGTATCTGGGGTTACTACAAAAAAATTACTTTACAATAGTGATGACAAGATCGTTTTGTTGCAGAAAACAGGGCTTTCTATGTCAACCTGAAACTACTAAAATCCAGACTAACTCGCGCCGCTGTAAACATAGTATTTACAAAGCAATAATAAGACCAGTTTTGATATATGGCTGTGAATCAGGGGTAATGTCAATCAAGGTTGATCAAATTTCTGAACTTTCGAAAGAAGAGTTTTACGAAAAGTCTATGGTCGAATCCGAGTTGAAGATGGTTGTTATAAAATCAGATACGATGAGGAGTTCGTGTGAAGTTGCAGAGGCGAAAGTGTCATAAATTGCGCCAAATGGCATCTACTTCGATGATTAGGTCATGCAATGCGTACGAGTAAGAAAGTCCCCAAAAGTCCTTCTTAAATGACAACGCACTGACCACCAGATGTAAAGGAATGCCTAGGAAATGCTAGTTCGACGATGTCATTGAAGATATCAAGAAACTGAAAATACACAACTGGTGGACTACCGGCTTGAATTGTGTTACTTGGAGAAGGCCAGTTGATGAGGCTAAAGCTCAGCCCGAGCTGTAACCCTGTCTAATGATGATGATGACGGAAACGACTCTGCCAGGAAACTACTAAAAACGAACTATCAAAAAAAAAAAAAAAAAAACCTTGAATGCTTAGAAATTAGGAATTAGGACTTTGAGTTATATTTTCACTATTGTTTTGGTTTTGAACGCCTGGAAGTTAGAGTAACGGGAAAATATGGGTATTGGCAGGAATTTATTTATCATATCAACAATCTGGACAATATTTCAATTCTCAAGCCCATTTTCAACCCAATTCTATAATTGATTTATTTCACTTTTTGATTCCATTGTCTTTAGCATAAGAAAAGTCACTGATAGAAAAGCTTGAGAGCATTAGGAGCATACAGTAATTAGTTCTGATTACTTCTAATGAGAAAACATCATAATTCCTTAGGCTTCTTTGCGGGATGTTAAAATGAAAGCATTCTAGAAATAATGGAGAACCAATAGCACTGCGTATTTTGTATGTATGTCGATCACAAAACTAAGTAGCGACAGTAAATTCGTTTTATTGTGCAGGAAGGAACAGGGCCCTTAACACGCAATGAAAGTAGCTCAAATCTCAAAAACATGTTTTCTGATTCTCTAAAGTCTCTAAAATTAGTCGTCCTAATTTGTTTTTGAATAACTTTTTTAATAATTAAAAAAAAATGATTTTGAGTGATGGAAATATTTATTTTCGTTTCTGTTCACTCCGTTGCGGGTCTGTTTGTATACTTCAGTTACTGTTCAGTTACAAGAGTGTTTCGTCTGATTGACGTACGATACAGGGATTAATATTGCGCCGCCTTGAAGTTGGAGATAAGCATTTTCCGACTACTTCAAGTCCGGCATTATATACTCTTGATGTTTTCATCTAAGGAGATACCTTGAAGGCCACCTGCAGACTGAAACACTATAGGAATCGGTACGGCCGCTATACGGCGTTGGACCGTAGAGAAGGCATGTACTTCGCTCCAACGTTTCTCTATATGCCCTTTGACTCCATGCCATCAACAGTCGTATTTGACAAGAGATACAGTGTGGTGCTGCCGGATGGCTTCAGGACGGAGCTCGGTTCCGGTTCCGCCTCTGGTGTCTACGTGGAATCCAGCGGGACAAAACTACACTTTGCTCTCGGAATGTACGCATTGTGTTTCATGAGGAGGTGTATGCTGTTCAAGAAGCAATAAACTTTGTTGTGAAAAACGGGTGGACAGGCAGTAAAGCTGCGCTCCAACCACTTTAAGGGTACTTGTAAATTGAGGTTGAAGTCGTAAATAGAGGATATTCCTGTGAATTGGGGCTGAACTACGTCCTGATAACTTTTTTGGCCCAGAGCCCGTTCTGCCACTCCCTTCTGCAACCATCAAAGCCACGGTTAGCAAACGGGTTACTACAACCCACAAGCGAGCTTGTCAGGCTGAGAGAGACTGCAGATGGATACAACTGATGTTACCTCTAATATTCGATCGACTGTCGCAGATTCCCCTGTCATTAAGCAGAAGCGACTGTAGGCAGCTGGATGGACTGATGACGGGCCGCTTTCTATGGGCAAAACAAATGGGAAAGGTAGGCATCGGACAGTGCACTCTGCCCAGCATTTGTAGAGGAGGATGAGACGGCGGCCCACTTTCTGTGCGTCTGCCCAGCCTTCGCTCGGCTCAGGCTTGAAGTTTTTGGCACTGATGTGGTAAGAAGCGACCACCTTGACTCCTTGGCACCACAAGATCTACTCAGATTTCTTCGGAGGTCGAGTAGATTTAAAGAAAATTAAAAAGGAAACCCGAGAGCAGTACAATGGACTTAATGTCGTCTATATGCTGAACTTGCTAGTTGTTCCGACAAAAAAAACTAAAAAAAAAAATTAAAAAAAAAAATTTTTAGGCAAAACTATCTTTCAAAATTTATATTTATTCTGAAATACATTTTTTTACTTTGCTAACTTACAGCTTTTTTATTAATGGACAATGAATTCAAGTAAATATTTGCCGCGGCGCAGTAAACACCTGTTTTTTTTAAATATAAACATTAACGGCATAGAGCCTCAATTATGCCCAGCGTCAATGAAAATTTGGACCATCGGATGGAGGTGTGCCGCCGAGGCCGCGGCGGCCATTTGGCCAATATTTTGTTCTATACGTAATTAAGCCACACCAATATTATCATAATAAAGAGAAATGACAATAATTTCCTTAAGAAATTGTATTTTATTCAAAATCAACACCGGCCCTTGAAACTTAACCACCCTTTATAATAAAGTAAAATGCGTGTCTGTTTTTAATAAGTTTTTCACCACACAAATTCAAAGTTGCCCTTTAAGAAGTTAGTGTACCCTTAAAGCTATTTTTTATTAGCGAGTAGGGTATTTACCTAAATATTTAATTTACCTTGGCGCAGTAAACACCTGTTTCTTTTTTAAATATATAAATGCGTGTATCTTCACATTAGTACACTTCCACATCAACACTTGCATACCTACTAAAAACTCACCACTTACGCTCAAATACATTTACTTTACATATTCATCCTCAACCGCTGCTCATTCCGCTGGCGCCATTAAAAATTTACTTTCCTGCAACTTTTTGGTGGCACGTTGAGCTACGACTGTCGATTTTTGCAACGCCTTTAGGCTGCTTCGTATACTAAACACTCCGCTGACCCAAATAAAGCAGATTTATGCATACATACGTATAATGAATTCTAAAATAATACACACACATGTAGAATGAATGCTAAATTAACCCATACATGCAGAAGTATTTATAGGTGAAAGTTTTCATTGTTTGCTTTGGCTTTTATTCTTTCTTCCCTCTGATGGCAGCATTTACTCATTCTTTATGGGTTCACTGAGTCATATCAGAACATTTGTTTGTTTTTGTCTACATAGTTTTTTGTTTTTTTTTGTCTAGGAATTCCCACTGTACCAATAAATTTCACAACTTCCTCTCAGCTGAGTGCCGCAATCGACCTTGGCCGCAGCAACGTTTTGTATTTTTAGTGTTTGACAAACGATAATAAAAGTTCTTTGAACTTTCTGACATGAACTGTTTATTGGCAGTAAAATCAAGTGGTGATAAATAAGGAAAATTAGTTAAGTGAAAGTTACATGCGGACATATGTCCAATTTTCAATCACAGAATGTAAGGAAAAGTTGAAATTGAATACATGCCAATTAATAACGGTACTTATATATTGTTGATATAAATGTTTTAGTGAATACTTTTCATATTATTTCTAAAAAACTTGTAAAGGATGAAATTTGCGGGAAATATTGCTGATACGCACATGCCTCGACAACATGTTGCTAAAGATACCGGAGCCCAGCATTTGTCTTAAACAATGTTGCTGGACACATGTATATGTTGCAGTATTGCACAGGACTTGTCTTCATTATGTAAACATTTAGAGAAAGATTTAACCCTGGATCACTAAACAATCGTCTAATAAACTACGCACGACTGCAGTTTCGCGAATTCGACATATTTCCGTCACCCCACATCACTGACAGAAGTTTCATAAATAATTAAAGAGAAATAAATTTATTTTATTTATTTATTTATTTTACAAGAGTAACAATTATAAATAACTGTCACACGTAAGTACTAAGCGCTGGCTGCCAGGGCCTTCGGCTTATGATAATATAAACTTAAGTATCTATATACTATACATACATACTAATATACTAATTTGTTTTTTTGGGTGAGGTTAAAGTTAAGGGAGGAGGAACTATGGTGGGGAGGAAGGATAGTTTTTGGGGTGAGTGTTATGAATAGCTGTTATGGATTATATGGCTTGTTCAGAGCTTAATGATCTATATACTTAATCTAGTTTGTGAAATGAATTTACAAATTAAGGAAATACTATTAATATCTGTGTTTTTTAATAAATCAGTGGGCTTGCAGTTAGGAAACATCGCATTTCTACATTCCTCCCATTTTTGGCAGTAGTCAAGAGTATGTAGGGTTGAGTAATCGATGGAGTTGCAGTGAGGACAGAGTGGTTTGGGCGAACCATTTAGCAAATGAGCGTGAGTAGATATTGAATGACCAATCCTGAGTCGTGTGAATTTTTTTAAAGTTTGACAGGCTATATTAGAGGGATATAAAGGTTTCGCTCCGGTGGGATTGTATTTCTTATAAGGGTGCTGAAAGGTATTCCAATTACTTGCGTAAAATTTATGCAAATGCTCTTGTACCAGCTTTCGAATGTATTTGTTAGTAATATCATCACTAAAATGTAATGGTTCATGGCCGGCTTCTTTAGCCCTGTTGTCAGCATACACATTTCCTGGTATCCTAGAATGGCCAGGAACCCACATGATTCTTATAGTGTTTTTATTGAGAAGTAATATGTTTCGAATGGTTGTAACTAGTTGTGTATCGTTTCTCTGGTTCTTAATAGCATCCAAAGTAGATTTGCTATCGCTGCAAATTATAAATTTTCTCCTTTTCTGGGAAGCGTATTTAACTGCTACAAGTAATGCAGCTGCTTCGGCTGTGTATACCGAGCAGTATATTGGCAATGAACCGACAGCAATGGTGGCACCAAGATGATTTGTTACTGCAAACGTAGTATTGGTGTCCGTTTTGGATCCGTCTGTATAAATAGTCTCCCAATCACTCTCTAATTGAGCTAATGTTTGGTTGAAGTGCTGAAGATATACCTCTGAAGAAGTAGATTCCTTTGGTAAGTTAGACAGGTCTGTTAACAGGAACTCATCAGGATCAATGTTTGGAGGAAAGGCTGGAATTGGTATCAACCTCGGTTTTGAAATTATACTCAATTGCTGGTATAATTCAACGCAACGTTGAATGGCGGAAGGCTTATTGTTTTTTTTCCTGATGTAAGCAGAGCTGAGTTGACTTGTGAGAAAAGAATTTCATTTCTACAGAGCAGAAGCTTTGGCAAGAGAATCGTTGTATTACGCATAGCTCTGAGGGTTATATCCGGTAATCCAGCTTCAGTGAGAACAACTTTCGTTGGGGACGTCGGAAAAGCACGAATACTTCTTCGGGCTTCTGCATGGTAGGGAGCATATAGTAGGTTTAGATTTACTTTTGAACAATTTCCATAAATACAAAGCCCAAAATCGATTTTTGATAGCAATAATGCCTTTGTGATATTTACAAGTACTTGTGGATGTATATGACAATGTTTTGATGACAAAAATTTAATTATATTTAGTCTAGCAAATAAACTTAGTCTAGTAGCTTTACAATGCTCTTTGTAAGTAAGTTTTTTATCGAATATTAAACCTAGTATTTTGAGTGAGTTGCAATCAGGAATTAGTGTATTTGAGAAGGTTAATGTAGGAAAGTGACAGACATGTTTTCTACACAAATGAAAGGTAGAGCATTTGTTCGTTGAGATAATAGCTCCCGATGATTCGGACCATTTACATATATTACTTAGTATACTAGAGAAAATATTGTTAACTTCTGTAAGGTCTTTTATTTTTGAGAAAATCAAAACATCATCTGCGTATGTGAAATGTCCTACAAGTGAGTTAGAGGTAATGATTGAACTGATTTCGTTAAATGCTATTGTGAACAACGTCACCGAAAGCGGTGAGCCTTGAGGAATGCCATTTGTTAGTTTATAAGTCTGCGATCTGTAGTTCCTCACGCTGGCTGAGAGTTTCCGGTTGCTTAAGAAGGATTTAATGAAGTTAAATATTTTGGGCCCAACTTTCCAGCGTTTAAGTTGCCTGAGTACCACATGTATGCCAATCCTATCAAACGCTTTCTCAAAGTCTAACTTCAATACTGAGACATGATTACTTGATGCTAGAGCTGTGTTAGAAAAATGCTCAAAATATAAAAGCGGTTCAGTAACACCCACGCCTTTTTGGAAACCAAATTGGTGGGAAGAGATAAATCCGTTTATTTTTGCAAACCACATTATTCGTACCGCTATAATTTTTTCTATATTAATATTTCGGATATACATGGAAGTAGGGATATTGGACGGAAGTTAGCAGTGAGGTTGGAAGGTTTATTTGGTTTTGGGATGGGGATAATTAAGGCTGATTTCCACGCTTGAGGGAAAACACCTGAAGTGAATATATCATTATAAAGATTTACTAGTCTATTCTTTAAGGCGTAGGGTAGATTTTTCAATATTGTGTAGGAAATTTTATCTGCCCCAGGTGTTTTTCCTGGCATTTTAAAAATCGTGGAGTCAAATTCGTAAGTTGAAATTGACATTTCAATTAAGGAGGCTTTGGGTGAAGGGGAAGAATTTGAATAACTGTAATGAATGAAGCGGTTTTTTTGAGTGTTGAATGTGGGATGAAAATTGCAATTATGTGAATAAGCTGACCAAGGTTTGGCAAATAGTTCGGCGATATCTTGTGGAGAGTAAATAGGTTTTTGCCCATTGTATACGAATGGTATGTGAAAGCGAGGGGAGGAACCAGTTAGCATTCTTATGTCAGACCAAATCTGTTTAGGATTAGACGAAGGGGTGATATTGGACGTAATTTTTTCCAATGATTTTCTTTTAGCAGCCTTTAACTCTCTTCTGAACACTGCGTTTGCCTTTTTGAAGTTGATTAAATTAGATTCATTCATTGTTTTCTTATATATTGTCCAAAAGCTTTGTTTTTTATTTCTCAAAGAGGTAAGCAAGTTAGACCAATAAGGTAACTTTGCGGAAAATTTTTTAGTGCTTGTTTGTGGTATTGATATGTGGGCAGAAGAACGGATTATTGATTTAATATTAGCTGCTTCCCTGTTGATATTGTGTGATACTGGTTTTTTATTCGTTAAATCAACAGCAATGCTTTGGAACCTAACCCAGTCTGCCTTATCTGTAATAAACTTTGATACAGGCTTGACTTCGTACCACTTTGGAATGGAAATAGACGTTATCAGAGGAAAGTGATCGCTGCCATGTAATATAGTTCGCTTAAAGTGCGAGAGGAAAATTTGGGAGAAATGGATGCGGAAACAAGGATTACATCAGGATGGGTGAAAGATTTGTGGGTTGAAAAGTGCGTTGGTTGGCCATCGTTTAAAACAATAAGATTTTGAGATAAAATGAGGTCTTCAATGGTTTTTCCTCTACCATTAGTGGTTTTAGAGCCCCATAAAGAGCTCCAAGCATTAAAGTCTCCCAAGATTACTAATGGGGTTGGTATATTAATTAAATCAATTAACTCCTTGCAGTTAAAGTTTTGATGGGGAGGGATGTAGCAATTAAGTATGGTAATTTTGAAACCAATGTCTATTTGTATAGCTAAACATGATATATTAGAGTTAATAGTTATTAATTTATGGTTAATTGTTCTTCTAATGAAGAATGCAATACCTTGCTTACCACTGGTGTTCTGAGGCAAATTATGAAAGTAGCTGATGTATTTATTTGGAGGGTATGCAGTTTTATTAAATGGAATGTGAGTTTCTTGTAATGCGATTATTTCTGGTTGCAATTCATTAATTAAGATATTTAGGTCGACATAGTTATTAAAAAGACCATTTATGTTCCACTGTAATATTCGCATCACTTACTCTATGTTATGTGAATGGATATCATTGCTATAGACGGATAATGGAGGGGGAGGTGAAGAAGTGTCGGAGGAAGAGAGCTGTGAGAGTAAGGAAGTAATCTTGGTATTAGTAGTGTAGTTATCAACTGCAATAATAGCTGCGAGATCAATAGTTCTATCGGTGTTTTCATTGTTTTCTTTCGCGTTTATGTTACAGGTGCTGATATTATCGTTGTTGCTGCTAGAGGAGAGGAAACCGGTTTCTAGGTGAATATTATAGTTGTTGTTGGAGGATAAGGTTGATGTTGACTTGAATGATGTAGTTGGTGTGTTTGGAATATTTTCGTTGGAAGAGTTTCTCTTAAATATCTTTTCATTACTGTTATGAGTAGAGTTATTTTGGAGATTGGTAGTGGTAATTTCGTTGTTGGGATTTATTTGTTGGTTGGAAGTTGAATTTTTTATTGCTGTTGAAAAGGAGAGGGAATGCTCATTAAGAGCAGGAGGAATTTGCATTCGATGTATTTTTATTGCTTCACGCATGCTACACTTCTTGTCCGTTTTAATGACTATTATTTGTTTCATTTGCACATATTTCGGGCATGTTCTATTAGAGGCAGCATGGTTGCCCGAACAATTTACACAGATAGTACGGGAGCATGGCGAGGGGGTGTGAGGGAGGAGAGCGCACGTGCCACAAACAGGTGTATTATTGCAGCGCTTGGTGGTATGGCCAAGAATTTGACAATTTCGGCACTTCATTGGGTTGGGGTAATACGGCCTTACCTTGGTGGTATACCAGGAGACCTCAACTTTTTCTGGTAATGTGTATAAATCGAATGTAAGTAAAACAACACCACTGGCAATAGATTGACCTTCAATATGCTTGACAAATTTATACGCTGAAACTACCCCTTGATCGCTCATATTCTCAACTATCTCAGCCTCGGGAATGTCGTTGAGACAAGGTGCAAATATTGTACCCTTGGAATGATTGAGGTTATGGTGCATTTCGAACTTTACATCGCAAATTCCAATAAGTTTAGTAGTAGCTAAAAATTTCTTCGCAACTGAAGCGTTCTTCACAAAAAGCAATAAGCTGCCATCTCTTAGGTTAGATATTTCCATATTTTCTGAGGAAATATTTTTTAGAGCTTTGTGGACAGCAAAGCAAGAATATTTGTTTAGTGGTTTGTTGGAATTAATAGCACTTCCTACAATATATTTAGGGTTATCTTTCTTCACCGAAGGTAGAGCCGGAAATATTTCTTTTGTAATATTTTGTACTTTTTTTCGTTTTGGTTTGGGACTTGAGGACAACAGGGCAAACCTGTTATCCCCAGGGGACATTTTACCTTAAAACCTTATTAGAGCACCAGAAAAAATTGGACGTCTTATTAAGTTAAAGATAATGAGTAAAACAAATTTGAAACAAAGTTGATTACCTATTAGAAATATTAAGAATATACAAAATCGATGCTGCCATTGTTGCCCTCTTGGGCCGCATAATGAGCAAGTGGAATACAAAACTGATTTTAAATGGAACTGTTGCAAAACCGATTCCAATCAAACGTGGTATATTCCAAGAGGATGCCTTAATCCTCCTGTGGTTCTGTATTGGTCTCAATCCACTTAGCAGGTTTTTCTAACATAAGCAAAATGGCTTTACATTCAAAACGGAAATAAGAGAGCATACGTCCAACCATCTTCTATTTGTTGACAAATTGAAACTTTACGCAAACAAAGCGCATAAGCTTTATGAGCTGATAGATTCCACTAAATCTTTCAATGATGACGTGGGAATGGAATTAGGAACAGATAACAGATAATACATCTGGTTAGAGTTCAGCTTGATGAAACCGAAGAAAACTACGCAGTAGACCAAAATATTATTATAGACAACTTGCATAGCAGCGAATCTTATAAATATAATATTTTAAGATTTCTGCAACTTAAGGGAATCAACCACACGCTAGTAAAGCAAAGCCTCATTAACAAATTTGAGGCACGACTGAGGGCTGTGTTAAAAACTAGTCTGAACAGTGGAAATAAATGCAAAGCAATTAATACCTGGGCCAGACCTTTTTTGACTTACTAATTTTGAGTAATAAAATGGTCTCAAACAGATATCCTTCGTATTGAAACACTGATACGCACCAATTTTACTAAGTTCCTAAGCCATTACCCTCAAAGCGATGTGAAAAGAATATCGCTCCTTCAGAACGTTGGTGGGCGAGGCATCATTAATATAGCGCGTCTACACTTTTCACAAACGTCAAAGATACGTACTTATTGTCTTAGCAGCGATTCGTGTCTCATTAAGGCAATCGATATGGCAGATTGTGCCTTTATCCCGCTCAGTTCGTTGGAGCAGGACTTCCCAGCACCTGAGGGGGTTAAATTCAAAGAAGAAATGATCGCAGCATGGAAGGCAAAACAATGCACGGCGTCCATCCCCATGATCCTGAAATGGAATGGATAGACGCACAATCATCCAATTTACGGTTAAAAAGAGGAAAATTATTTTCTGAAACAGAAGGTTTCGCAATCGCTATCTAGGGCAAAGTTATTTCAACCAGAAATTTCCGAAGGTACATGGCGAGGTAATAGAAGATGGGTGCCGAAAGTGCGGGATTTATGGTGAAACAATTGATCATGTAATTGCTGGATGTAGCGTACTTGCTCCCCGTGAAGATGTCATGAGACATAACAATATAGCAAAGATCCTCCACCAACAACTTGAACGATGAAACACGGTCTCTTACAAGAAGAAGTCTTGTATTTTCAATATGAATCAAAGGCAATATTGGAAAATGAAAGTTTTAAATTGCACTGGGGCAGATTTATATCCACAGATCAAATAGCAGCTGCCAATCAACCTGACATCATCTTGTTCGACAAGGCACGAAGATTTTTAAATACATACATATTTAAGCAATAGCAATCGGATGGACCTTGAACTTGGACTACGCTCCACGAGATCAGAATCCCTTGACAAATTTATCCGGGATGTGTAATCGCCGACAAAAGCCGAGATGGATTAAACTCAAATAAAATCAAATGTAATTAAATTACATTTCATTAATACTTGTATGATGCTTTTCAACCTAAACATATTCGCCGTGCTTTGCGGCAACTGCTCCCGAAGTAACCATAAAGTAGAAGTAAATATAAACTATGAAGTAGAAGTAAATATAAATGCCAAGTCTTCGGAGTATTCAAACTTAGGCAATTCACTTGCAAATCAACTATCAATTTTCGCTCAAGTTTAAATGACATGTGCAGGATAAACGGGTGTGAAAAAATGAGGCTGGCATGTTGTGTGGTATTTTTACGGCGTGAACTAAGTTCTTACTACTTTGCCGTGACATACATATGAAGTTTCACGCATATTTCACGGCAATGCAATTTGTATATATGTTAACAGCCATTTAACGTGAAACGCGATCTTAGTACTATGCTTAAGGGTAGTACTCGTTCACAGTCGTGCAATTTCGTCGGCAGTATCGTTTTATTTCATACTTTTAAATATTTGATAGCATCTAATACCGAAAATAAACCAATCAAAATAAAAAGTATCAAAACAGGAAAATTTAATATTAAAAAAAAATGTCGCTATTGGAAAAAGTTGATTGCACAGTGATTACAAAAATGGTGGGGTTGTTGATTGAGGGGATGGAAACCATCTTCTTCCTCTTACTTGAGTTTTGAGTATCTCTTTTATTATGCCTAGGAACTTTGGCAATAAATTATGAAAGATTAACGTAATTTGATTTTGCTTAGGTTTTAAGCAGATTTTTACAGCTTTTGCTGAGTTTCAATTTAAACACAATTTTTAAGTTCAACGAACTCTCATTTTCCATAAAATTTTAGATGCAAAATGTTGCCAGCCTCATGTTGCCAAATTTTGGCGTTTTCGTTTCCCGACATCGATTTGTATATGGATTCTGACGGCTATTTTATGTGAAATGGGAACGGAGTACTATGATTTAGTGCATTTCCCCCTTTTAGGTGTAAATGATAATCTGCGCAAGATTTTAGTGGCAATATTCGAGCAATACCATATCAACAGGGCCTGAAATGAAGCTTTGCACTGAAGATTACTGAAAGTTGTTCAGCAACACTTTACGCTACAGCAGCAAGATTCGCATCAGAACATCCAGTTTTTGGTCTGCCAGTCGTTTTTCTGCATTCGACAGAACCAGGTTCTTGAAATTTGTTCACCAACCTTTGAATTGTCGACTCATTTGAATGATTGAAAAAAATTTGCGAAATGTTGTTCTTAAACATCGAAATTTTCCATAATAACTTTCAATAATTTTAGAGCGTTGCTCTATCGTGTAAGATTGTACATCTTCCTGCTTAAAAAATGCCAAAGATGACATAAAAAATGGTGTCGTATTCACTACCGACATCTATGTGTCACTTTTCGAATTAAAATCTTGGAGTAAAGATCAAAACGGATCAATAAGCTCGTAATTGTTGTTGTTTTAAGAAAGAAAAAAACTCGAATTTCAAGCCTTTCTAGTTCATATAAAAAAATTGCCAAAGATTTTCTATAAGCAAAAATGAATTTTTTGTACAATTCAGATCACCACGCAGGAGATGTGACCAACAACAAACAGTCCGTTGATCGGCTCTCTGCGAATTTGAAGAAATCAGCCGATGTATTGGCTTGAAAAGGGGTGTGGCGGCGCTATGCTTATGACCAAACTGAGATTGCGTTGGTGGTATTCGAAAAAATTTGCGCAGCCACTACGAATGTCTGATCGGAAGAGCGTAAGAATGCGTGTGAAATGAGCGGGCACAATTCTGCTGCTGCATCCCATATGACGTGGCAGCCGAAGTTACTCTCATTACTTTTGCTTTGAATGATCCAACTTTGTAAGTTAACCCTCTTGACTAGCATTGGTCAGGTGAAATTTTAGTTAATGGAAATATTAAAATAAATAAAAATTTATGAGCCTCCTTCACATTTTTGACTGCTGATATAAATTAAGTCCCATTTTCAAATACAAAGTAAATGCAATGTTGCGCAGTGGCAGCGAATTTGATTAATTTTTTAAATCTTACAAACAAAAAAATACTTTATGACTTTATGACAGTTAATGCCACAGCAAAAGCGCTGGACTATAAATTTTTCGCAACGAAGTTTTCCCCACGAATACGCGTAGAAATATGTTTTTTTAAAGTAGTAAATGTTACATGTTTATAAGGAAATGGAGCGGAAATTGCAAAAGCCGCCAAACGGAAATCTTAACTTGATGTTGACGTTGCATGTAATGTTTTAATGCCACCGTTGTTTACCACCACAACTTTTACAGCCAACGTACAAGAAATGCCTCCTAAAGCTGTTCGCATTTGTGCATTCCGTTTTTTTTTTATAAATGTTTGCAATGGAGTAGAAAGTTTTTGAAATGTGCGTGCAACGCTTTGATAGACAAATAAGAAGAAATTGCAACGATTCATTGTAGGAACTGCAAGAATGGCATTTAATGTGACTTTAAGTGTATTTTTGCGAAGTGGGAAGCCTCGGTAGGTGATTGTTAAGCCGAGCAATTCCACTACCTTAATGTCTCTATTGAAAGTCTTCGATTTGCGGAGCTTTGTGAGACATAAAAGCTGAAGAGAATTTGAAGTTTTTCACCGCTGAAGCAGTTATTTATGATACAGAAGGATCCTTCATACATGGATCCTGGATGATACCTGTGCACGTGCATAGTCTGAGTCAAGATAAAGTTATATTTTCGTTAGTTGGAACAAAATTTAATTTTCAGTATACTTTATCTTAATTAACGCCCAAACAACAACGGTATTTGAACCTAAAGTCTTAATTTTAACGTCACTAGAGACTGGTACTACTTCACAACTCCCTAGTCAAAAAGAGCTTCCCAAACGCTATCGTGTCTCGGACGCTCCAAAGCCTTTTCGAAGTTCACAAATACCATTTCCTGTAGAATAATATGGGTTTTGTTTCAAATTGGTAAAACTTTTACACTAGCGAAGATCCATGTTTATCGTGATGACTTATTTTATTTAGTTTTGCGAAGTACAGCTCATGAGTGACGTATGAGTCTCAGAAACAGTTCTTAGTTTACATGCGCACAGCGAGAACAAGGCGTGGCCACTATGTCTTAGAAGGCGTGGTGAAGCCCACAGGGCAAAAACCACCCAGCAGTGGGCAAAAATCAATATTTTTGGGTTCATAGCCGTAGGAGATTGGCCGTCTGGAAGTTGAGAACTGTATCTATTGGACTACAGTTTGTTGTCAGAATTGCAGAACTTATCGAAGACCTCACAGAAATGTAAATAGTTTCAAACAATCTTTGGTTCGAGCAGCGACGTCAATATCCATGAAAACCGTGCGTGCTATAATAGCTGAATGACCTAATCGTTTGAAGGCTGCTGGAAAAGCAAATGGTGACCATTTCGAATGAAAATTAAAAAGTTGCTGTTTTCTAATATTTCCATGATCAAATAAAACTAATTTCATTAAAAAAATTTTTATAATTTCATATCTATAACGCACTTAACTGTAACAGAACTTATGGCAGGACTAAGTAAGTAATGAGCAACATCTGTGATTACTGAGACATTATAATACAGGAATTAGTATACTACCGCGATGTCTAAATTTGGTATACCCGCAAAACGAATACGGCTATGCAAGATGATGTTGCTCAACACCAGCAGCGCCATCAGAATTGGAAAGGACGTCTCCGAGCCGTTTGATACCAAACGAGGTTTCAGACAGGGTGATTCGCTGTCGTGGGACTTCTTTAACCCGATGCTGGAGAGCATCGTACGTGCCGCAGAACTTAATCGCTCAGGCACAATTTTTTATGAGAGCGTACAATTGCTGGCGTCTGCCGATGATATTGACATCATCGGCCTTAACAACCGCGCTGTTAGTTCTGCCTTCTCCAAACTGGATAAAGAGGCAAAGCAAATGGGTCTGGTGGTGAACGAGGACAAAACGAAGTACCTCCTGTCATCAAACAAACAGTCGGCGTACTCGCGTATCGGCACCCACTTCACTGTAGACAGTTATAATTGTGAGGTTGTAAAAGACTTCGTGTATTTGGGAACCAGCATTAACACCGATAATGATAGCCTTGAAATCAACGTAGAATCTCTCTTGCCAACAAGTGCTACTTTGCACTAAGTAGGCAAATGAGTAGTAAAGTCCTCTCTCGACGAACAAAACTAACACTCTACAAGGCTCTCATCATGCGCGTCCTAACGTATGGCGCAGAAACTTGGACGATGACAGCATCCGATGAAGTGACGCTTGGGGTGTTTGAGAGAAAGATTCTCTCTGGAAGAGAAAGGCCTGCTCTGCTTTGGAAAGATCAGGTGGAGAAGGACTTGGCTTCACTTGGTGTGCCCAATTGGCGCCGGTTAGCACGAGAAAGAAACGACTGGCGCGCTTTGTTAAACTCGGCCAAAATCGCGTAAGCGGTTATCGCGGCAATTAAGAAGAAGAAGAAGTATGTAAATATAATACGGATAATATTAATTTGAATTTAATTTTCTTAAATTTTAAAAGGAAGCATTTTATATCTGAAATACATCAACGACAAACATATAACTAAAAATAAAATTTATGCTCCTCCCTTTTGCGTGAGCTCCGCAAATGTTATGGGATTTAGACGTCTTTGCATAGTTTTGAGCTGAAGTAAGCTGGATGCAGCCACGTTTACATAGTTTTGTTTTGTTTTTGAGCTATGGCAAATTGTTTCGTCAACTCAGTGACAGTTAAAATGCCCAGATCACGTCGAAGATCACTGTTTCGCATGTAGTATGGCGTATTTACTATATTTCGAAGAACTTTGCTCTGCAGACATTTCCAATTATATATTTTTTGCTGACACACCCCAAAAAGTGGATGCCATAGACTAAGAAGCGCTATAAAGCTTGTTTGTAAATAAGTAATTTGTAGAAAGTTAATAATTTAGAGCATCGTCCAATTAGGTATGTAGTTTTTGAGTTCCAAATCGATCTCGTCACATTTTTTACTTGCGCCTTCCAGCGCAATTTGTATTCAGGATAATACCTACGTATTTGGCTTCATTCACGTATGAGATTGTACATTCATCCATAAAAATTGGTTTGTATTTTGTATTTTTCAAGAAAAAAAAAACCATGTGGGCTAATTTTCTCACTTCACTGCAAGTACCTCCGTATCATACGCAAATGTGGTAGTTACATACTGGTTATCGATAGTATCTACACACAAGGAGAAGAGATACAGCAGAGGCCCCAGAGGATCCCTTGTGGTACGCCAGCGTTAATTATTTTAAGGTAGAGTAGGCATTTTCGTATTTGACACAAACGTACTTGCCATAGAGATATGACGAAAGCACCTCGCAGAACTGTGCTGCAGCATCGATTTCAGCTTTTTTATTATATTTATTTATTTACTTCAGTCTACAGAAAATGTTCTTACAGACTAATTCACTTAATTAAATATGGTAAACAGATCAAGCTTAAATTTTACAATATTATCATTAAAGTTAATGATGTTACAATAATTGTTACACAATCGCGCAGATCACACAATAGGTTCATTAAATACATAATTAGTGGTATTATTGGAAATGTTGAATAAACGATTAATTCTTAGACTATAAAAAGAAATATGGCTTTGAAATTGGCTTAATAGCTCCTTACAATTGATATTATCTCTAATGATATTACAGACAAAGATTATTGAGAAGTAATTATATACGTCTATCCTGTAATGACTGTAAACCAAGTAATTTACGGCGACTTATATAAGGGGCAGAATAATCTTGCCAGCCCATTTTAAACAACGGTATTTTTGTGAAAATCTTTTGTACTCTTTCGATTTCCCCCCAATGAACCTCATAGTATGGGTTCCATATTAGTGAACAGTACTCAATGCGAGAACAATTTTCACGTTGATATCATGAGCTGTTTTACAGATACGCTTCTTTATAGTTTTCTCCTGCTTCTTTATAGTTTTTCCTTTGAAAATATCCTTGCACATATCCTTATTTCTGCGAGGTATGCAGAAGTTCTTCATACAACGGCAAAAGTAAGTTCAAAAATTTTCTGGGTAACCTAATTTACCCGACTAAACTTAACTTAATAGACCCAACTTTTTGTTTCTAAAGATAAGAAGGTTTCACCAGATTAATATGAAAAGCGGATGTAAAAAATTGTATCAGTCATGGCACGTTTTTAATGTTGACATCTGAGCTTTTTAGGTGCCTAAAGTTCTTAGAATGTAATAGATTTCTTACAACTGAGATATAAAAAGTGTTCAAAAATTGATGTGGACGCCTCTAAGTATTAACTCATTTTATTTCAGTATCACTTTTTCATATTTTAATTCCTTTCCCATTCCATTTTGTACTCTATTGGTTGCTATGGGTTTCAGAAGAAGGCTATTTCACACTGCCCATAGCAATTTTGTCGCAGGCATTAGTTTCAAGCTTAAATTATACCGAATTTTTTAGCATATTTTTCTGAATAACTTGATTTTATGTTTAATTACAAAATTTCCATTCATTCGCTG
The DNA here is from genome assembly GCF_027943255.1 of Anastrepha obliqua. NCBI lineage: Eukaryota > Metazoa > Arthropoda > Insecta > Diptera > Tephritidae > Anastrepha > Anastrepha obliqua. The sequence goes on along the minus strand of NC_072893.1, from coordinate 21,693,216 downwards.
AAGATCTCCAGATATTCTTTCGAAACAAAACTCAAGACTCAAGGCAACATTTTGTTTTTCAACTACACTTTAACAAGTCAAAATTTTGTTTCGCCCTGCGTGACAGTCGTTACTCGCCCTTTTTACATACCTACATTGCCGTGCATACTTACCAATAGAACCGATATATCCATAAGTTATTCTGAATGAAATTATCCCTTCCACAGTTTTCTAGTTTTAAATTCGCCCTGCCTTAAGGACACGAAAAATTAAATTATACAAAAACAAAAAAAAAAAACAAAGAAAAGAAAAATAGAAAACGAACCCTTTACCCAAGTAAGAGTAAGAGGTTTATAGTTATATCGCTTTGTGCACCCTCATTCCACCAATTTTGGAACCACATTCTCCACTTTCCACTTGCCGCAAATAAGCAAATTGCGAAAGGATTTGTTTCACATGTTTCCTTTCAATTATGCAAATGTATGAGCGTGTGTGCGTGTATTTAGTTGCGGCATGGATTGCGTGCTGCACGTGGCTTTGTTGTTAGCTTTGTTATTTTTTTTAGTTTAGTTTTGCTTTTATTGTGACCCCTGAGCTTTTGAGCGGTAACGCGAGTTCCTTATTGATTTCGTGGATTTGCCCAACGTCGCGACATGGCCACTTAAATATGTACATACCAAATTTTGCATAATAACTTTTTTGGTGTTGTGCTTGTGCCTTGTGTGCACTTTGCCTCGCTGGCGACTTGTCGCTCAATTCACCGCTTAACAACGCTTTGACATGCAATCGCCGAATAGTTCGGCGTGTGATAATTCTAAATTTTGCATTGTTTGCCATAAATTCTGGCATTGCCATATGGAAATAGGTTAGCAAACAAGTGGGCATGTGTGCGCGTTTTTCAAACAATTTAATATGGATAGGTACAATTGCATGTATGTGTGTGTGTGTGTTAGTGTGGACTTAAAAATTTTACAAAAGTAATTTTAGGAGAATTTGTTTGATAGGACTTCAGGGTTTAATTGAGGGCCATTAAAAAGCAAAAAAAAATCAATAGATTTACTACTCGTATTCCCATAGCCACTTATGGTTACTGCTTTAAAATATATAGGTATATAATAACACATCTCATGAAAAAAATGTTTAACTCAAATTGAATGACAGCTCCGACTCTGTCCTTGATCGGGTAAAGAAAGATTGGAGACTGGCGAATGCAATCGCCATATCTACAATACCTTAATAAAGGGTGGTTAAATTTTAAGGGCCGATGTTGAATGTGAACCACACTTAAACGTCAACGACACCGTTGGACTTCTTTCTTTGGGGTTATTTGAAAGAAAAGGTGAGATAATTCGGCACATTAACGGCATAGAACCTCAATTATCCGCAGCGTCTTACTTTTGTGTAGAACTACTCATGACATTTATTTCTCAAAAACATTCCCTTTCAAATGTTGGACGCAGCTGCGCCGTAATTTGGTCATCCGTAAACACCAATTTTGAATGACTCGCTGGAGGACTTCGGCCGGTATCTTCTCACAAACTTCAGTGCTGTTGGCTTCCAATGCCTCAATCGAAGCTGGTTTATTCACAAAGCGTTTAGACTTTACATACATCCACAAATAAAAGTCCAAAGGTGTGATATGAAATTGCAACGTCTAAGCAGGCAAGCAACCAAATTAGTCCTCGCATTCAGACCCCTGTGTATGCTCGACCCGGTGGGTAAAGTGTTTGAGCGCATCATTCATAACCGGCTGCAAAGCTGTCTGGAATGCCCAACCGGCCTATCGGACAAACAATTTGACTCCAGACGGACTAGATCGACAGTGGACGGTATTAGAACGGTGACAAATATAGCGCGCGACGCCATTAGCGGAGGACACACACGCATGAAGTTCAGTGAAATTATCACGCTAGACTGCAAAAATTCGTTTAATTCGGCGAGGTGGTCAAACATTTTGCTGTCTCTAAGAAATCGGCAAGTATGTACCTGGATATCTAGTACGCATAATACGAAGCTACTTTAGGGAGAGAATGTTGCAGAATGACACGGATGGTGGTCTAAAGACATATACAGCCATTGGTGGCGTCCCTCAGGGACCTGTCTTTGGGTGCTCTCTGTGGAATGCCATGTACGATGGAGTCTTCTTCTTAATTGGCGCTATAACCGCTTACGCGATTTTGGCCGAGATTAACAAAGCGCGCCAGTCGTTTCTTTCTCGTGCTAACCGGCGCCAGTTGGACACACCAAGTGAAACCAAGTCCTTCTCCACCTGATCTTTCCAACGCAGAGGAGGCCGCCCTCTTCCTCTGCTATCACCAGCTGGTACCGCATCGAATACTTTCAAAGCCGGAGCGTTTGTATCCATTCGGACGACATGACCCAGCCAGCGAAGCCGCTGGATCTTTATTCGCTGCGCTATGTCTATGTCGTCGTAAAGCTCATACAGCTCATCGTTCCATCGTCTACGATATTCGCCATTGCCAACGTGCAAAGGTCCAAAAATCTTACGCAGAATCTTTCTCTCGAACACTCCAAGCGTCGCTTCATCGGATGTTGGCATCGTCCAAGCTTCTGCGCCATACGTTAGGACGGGCATGATGAGAGTCTTGTAGAGTGTTAGTTTTGTTCGTCGAGAGAGGACTTTACTACTCAATTGCCTACTTAGTCCAAATTAGCACTTGTTGGCAAGAGAGATTCTACGATGGATTTCAAGGCTGACATTGTTATCGGTGTTAATGCTGGTTCCCAAATACACGAAGTCTTTTACAACCTCACAATTATAACTGTCAACAGTGACGTGGGTGCCGATACGCGAGTACGCCGACTGTTTGTTTGATGACAGGAGGTACTTCGTTTTGTCCTCGTTCACCACCAAACCCATGTACGATGGAGTACTCAGGTTAAAATTGGCGGATAAAGCAACACTTGTGGGCTATGCCGATGACGTCGCTCTCGTGGTCAACTAAGGCTCTCTGCAGCGAGGCTGGAGTTAGCAGTACAAAAAATAGAAGAGGTCCTCGTAACTGCGCGAAGAAAAACAGAGTTCATGAAATTGCGAATAGCTGGCCATGAAATATTGTCGCAAGAAGCAATAAAGTATCTTGGCGTAATGATTGATTACCCTGCTTTAAGCAACACTTAGCAACTATGGGTTCCAAAGCAGCGGCAGTCAACGGTGCCCTTACAATAATTCTTCCAAACATAGGCGGATCGCAAGGCGCTAGAAGGTACCTCCTGGTAAGTGTGGTGGATGCAGTCATTTCTCCTATATGGGCAGGAGCTAAGCCATCAAATGTTAGACCAGTAGCTCAAGTCCACCGACTAAATGCACTAAGGATCGTGTGCGCATACAGGACCGTATAAGACGATGCCCATCACAAAAAAAAGTGTAATACCACACGATCTTGGAGGCTGACCCACTGCCCCGAGGCGAGAGATAAATTTCTCACCGAAATGATCACCCAGTAAATCGATTGTTTCACGGGATGTATGGCAAGTAGCGCCAGTAGCGTCTTGTTGGAACCAAATGTTGCGGAGATTACGCGCTTCAATTTTCAGCATACGGCATCAAAAATTTGTTATTCATGGCGCGATAGCGTCACCATTCACTGTTACATTGGCGCCAGCCTCGTCTTCGAAGAAATATGGTTGTTTTCAATGGATATAAGGACTGTTCTTGAATAGTTTCGGGCTGTTTTTCAGCTCAAATACGGGAATTTTGCTTATTGACGTAACCATTAAGTCAAAAATTGACCTCATCACTGAACACCGTAAGTTGATCTGAACGCGCGTTGAACACTTTTCACAAAGCGGTGATTTTCGCCCTACAATTCTACGATTTGTAAACGTTGTTGAGGCGTAAGAATCTCCATCATGAAATTTGAATGAATACTGGAAAAAATTATGTATTTAGTTTGACAGTAGTCACGCGTGATCTGTCGAAAAAATCGCTATTGGAAAAAGTACATCCAATCTGCACGCATTTTATTTTGTTTGGAGTCTGAATGGCTCAACAATCGTACAAGATCCCAGAGTGGTATTTGTACAGTATTATGCAAGCCGATATTTAAACTCCAACTAAAGCAGCTACGTTGGCAGCTAAACTAAGAATTTTTGACTCTTTGCTCTTTGTAGGTCTTAGTAGAGTAGTGAAGATCTAAGATAAATAGCGGTCTCAGCTAGGATCAAATGGCCACAACAAATTGCTTCCACGTAGATCCGTTCTGCGCCACCTCACTTAGCTTCATTCCTGGTTAAATTCACGACGCGCGTTTTTAAATCCAACAGTCATCTCTAAGTGTTTCGGCTGCCTTGGGGACTCCACTCAATAGCGACTTTTGTTGTTATCCACGAAGGACGTGGCCAATCCAACCTAATTTTCTTCGCCAAATCTCTAGGAGTATTGGAGTTTGCTGAATTGTTTCGCATAGATCAGCATTCCAATCTGTGTTTGTCCAGAAGATTTTCTGGATTTTGCGAAGGCATCGATTAGTGAAAACTTACAATGCGTTTATATCGGCCGCTGATGCACTCCATGTTTCCCAGGCATAGAGTAATGATAATTTGACATTAGAATCAAAAATCCTCAGCCTTGTGTATTGCAAAAGGTGGGATGCTTTCCACTCTGGGCGTAGCGAGCCAAATGTTGCTAGAGCTTTCTTAATGCGGTTTTTTTGTCTTCACTCTAGCCACCTAACACAGAGATGATACTGCCCTGATGCCAAGAAGATTACACTTTCTCCAGCACTAAACTATCGATCAAGAACTGGCAAGTTTCCATTACTCAGAATCAATTTTTTATTAACTAAAAAAGTTATTCAAAAAATTGTGCGCCACCATGTACGTGCACGCCCCTTATAATGGTATTTTTTGCCATAGAATACTCCATATTGGATAGAAATACATTTCAAAAATATAAGTCACGCTTAATATTTTTTTTTTTGTAAGGGTCATGACTCTGGCCTTCATTGAGTTAATGTTAGTATTTTAAAAGCTCCTTAACTAAAATTAATTTTGGTAGAGATATTAGACGATTTTGGCTGTTTTCTTAACAAGCAACCCATCTCTTTAAATACTGTGGACTCGAAGTTTCTTCCTTAGTCTGAATATTACTTAATAGGTACTCCAAACCGAGTCATCCAGTTCCTCGCAGAAACCTCTCCAATGGTTTTAGTTCCTGTTTTGGCAGAGCTACTTTACTGGCCACTTACTGAAGCAGTTTATTACACCGAGTACATATTTGTTGACGGATTCACCGGTTGGAAATGGATCCGCTACATACATGGCCAGCTGCTCAAACAACGACCCTCCTTTCGATCTTTCGCTGCCAAACTCTGCGCGCAGTTTGGAATCCATTCGGCAACTGATTCTCTCTAATTTACCCGCTTAATCTTGTCTAGCGTTTTAGTGATATCCAGATGACCTCTGCTTGACCCATTGTGGAATTCCTCTATCATGGATTTGATTCTGGATGACGAGAAATATTTCCATCTTCGTTTTTTCATACGCGAAGCAGAACTCCATCAGAAATTCTAAGGCTGTTCCACTGTAATTTATTATGTCTTATCCACAGAACTTTTGATGGCTATTTCTATTATAGATGATCCTCTTCTCAGCTTGTTTCGCTTCCATGGACTTTCCCAAGTCAAGATCATTCAATTGAATTCTAATCGCGCTTGGTTTCGCCTCATCATCGTTCTGCAATTGTATTAATCTGATGTCAATTATCCGCTCGGAGCTCTCAACTTTGAATCAATGCTTACAGTTTATAGTACCAGGTCGCTAAGATAGTGAATCAGAATGTCTAGAAGGTTTCTCTGTATCGTTTCATTTGAAATACGGAAAAAGGCGCTCGATTTACTCTCTCAGTTGTTTCTTCCAGCGCAGTAGGCTTTTTAACTGCAACTCCATGGACTTTTTGAACTGGCTTGCTCAAGAGTGCTGTCATTTCCTGTGCCAATGCAAAGCACACTGTTTCAGCAAACGTCCTCTTCGGTGTTGGGTTTGCTGCCAATTTCTTCTCCGAATCTCGAATGCCTCTTATGACTGCCTGGCACTTCATCCTTTCAACGAAGTCTTCAGTTTCCTTCGCATACGCCGAATGAGCCAAAATGTGCCATAATGGACTGCGGAGCTCGATAACGCATATGTTGGTTGAAAATACAAAGGGCGCAAAATTAATCACTCAATCGGAAGATTTTTTTATTTTCTTTAAATAGCGTCGTACGTAAATCGTCGTACATTTGTGAACTAGGCAGCTGTAGTACACAAGCAGATCAACAATGGACCGCGTAAAGGTCAAAATAAAGATATCAATCACTCGAGATCATACTTTTGTTTTTTCATTTATTAAAAATATTAGCCAAAAACAAAAATGGATGACTAATTTCGCGTCACAAACTCTCACTGTGAAATATAATACATGGATCCTGCGATTTCATGTGTCGCTGGATTTCAAAAAGGAGTCAACTTTGAGTATCCCTAGTAAAAATTCAGACGCAAACGTTAAAAGCATTGCATGCCAGATATCACTCCTTGGCCTCCCTTTCCTTTAAATTCGCTAACAAAAAAAAAACATAATTTTGTTACACAGAATAATGAGTACTTTTCAAATAGATTTACAAAACAAAGTAACCTTTACCAGAATCAACAAATATAAATGAGTACCACTTAGCAGAACCTGTCCCTCTCAATTAATATTTACACTTAAAAGTAATTTTCTCTGCGTGTCTGTATGTATGGGTGCGTATGCTCGAGTGTGTGTTGAAGTATATAGACACATACATACATTGATTAATGAAAATGTATACACTTTTATTTACAAGGTACATTTCCAAAGCCTTTCCATGGCTGTTGCTAAAATTTCTTGATCCCACGCACAACATTTTAATATTAGCAGCACTTAAATGTTTTATGGCCACTTGAAAATAAAAACAAACAGCGCTATAAAAACAACGAGAACAAACATCAAGAGATGTGAATATAAAAATTATTTAAATTTAGTGTTGATTGAAATATTTTAGTTGCGCTCTTGTGCTTGGTTAACCCGTAAATGGGCCACTGCAGAAAATCACACAATAAGACGCTTGGGACCTGTGGTGGCACCAAATACATCAAGCGAAGTGAATCATTGGTTTCGAATAAATTAAAGGCTTACTATTAAATGCATTAAAATACTTTATTTATGACTTTGCGTCATAAAAAAATTAGAGTTCAAATAAATTGGGTAAGAATATTGGGTACAACAGCAATTCGAACCATTTGGTGCTATGTTGAGTGCAAAGTAAATTAAAGTTATTAGGTCGGTTTTTCAGAAAATTAATCGCTCTAAAAATAATATGCAATGTATGATAAAGTGATGTTGAAATGAATTTTTTGACATTTTGTGTACTTCATTTCAAATACTTTATTTGGTAAAGACTAAGAAATTTAAATAGTTATTTGCTAAAAATAAAAGGAAATGAATAATTTAATTCGCAAAAGTTAAAAAACGAAATAATTTAATAGTTGGTAAAAATTTACATAATTTATTTGGTAAAAAGAAAAACAAAATAAATAATATTAATTTGTAATTAAATAGTAAAAAAAATTAAATAATTTATTTCATAAAAATTAAAAAAAAAATGTAAATAATTTGCTTGGTAAAGATTAAAGAAATTCAAATAATTTTTTGGGTAAAGATAAAAAAATTAAAATTATTTATTGTAAGGATTGAAAAAATTTGAGTAGATTATTTCGTAAAACTCAAAAAAATTAAACAAATTTATGTAATAGAATTAAAAAAAAAAATAGTTTAATATATTACTTGGGAAAGATATTATAATAATTACTACATTAAAATAATTTTTTTTGCAAAACTTAAAGAAAACTTTAAATAATTTATTTGGTAAAAACTAACAAAAAAAGTAGAACAGTTTATTTGGTAAAGATTAACAAATAATTAAAATAATTTAACTAAAAAGTAAAATATTAAAATTATTTATTTGGTAAAGACTAAAAAATATTAAAATAACTAATTGAAAAAAAAAAAATAAAAAATAATAATATACATATTTAAAATATATTAAATATTAAAATATATAAATAAAAAAGTAGTATATCATTTCGTAAAAATAAAAAAAAATTAAATGAATAAAAGATTAATAAAATGAAAATAATAAATGAATTAAAATAATTTTTTCTCGTAAAACTTAAAAAAAGGTTTAAATAATTTATTTGGTATAAACTTAGAAAAAAATTAATAGAGTTTACTTGGTACAGATTAGGGTTTAGCGCTAAAAAAAAAACACTTTTTTTTGAATTTTTTACAGAAATATGGCTTAAGATACTTTAATAAAATCAGTTGCATGTTATTGTACATCTTTTTAATAAGTTTTTAAAAAATATTAATAATAAAATATTGACAAATAAGCCCATGACAGAGTTTTTTTGGAGATATGTTTTTCGAGAGGTGCTCTGCGGTGCCAATCGGCATTCGTCGTAGAATCATCTGAAACTAAAAAAGTCGAATTTTTCAGTTAAAGTATGACGTAATGCTCCCCCCTACATTAATAAAAATTTTTTTTTTCATTTTTGTAGTTTTGGTGGCAAAAAAAACGTAAAACGAGAATTTTTGGTGAAAAACAACCTTAAAAAAAAAATAAAAAAAACAGTGTAGGGGGGAAGTATTTTTGATTTAGAAAACGTGTGCCAAATTTGAAAAGAATCGGTTGAATAGTTTCGGAGTTGTGATTGGCACCGACTTTTAAGAAGTCGTTTCGGGAAAAACGCGTTTGAAAAAATGACTCTGAGAAATTATCGATGCTCCGCATTCGAGGTAGAGTACCTACAAAGGCTATAACTTTGAGAGTTCTGCTCCGATCCACTTAAAATTTTGACACAACATTCTTGAAATGATTTACTATAAGATGAGTGAAGAAAAAAAATTTCGATTTTGTGACCCTACCCCCCCTTAAGGTAATATTGAGTATTTTCAATAAAAAACGAAAACTAACAAGAATAAGAATCAAAAAAAGTTAAATAAAGCAATTTGGAAAAGCATTTAATGCAAGAATTGCTCTGCTACATCCAGCTGTAGTTTTCTACACATGTCAACGTAACAATTGCTGCAATAAGTAGAAGTAACAGTGATCTTTGATTCTTCAATAATCTGTACCAAACTTTGCTTATTTTGTGGATCAGCCAGCAAATTTCGAGCAGACAATTTTATTTTTGAAAATACCTCTTCTATAGGATTTAACAGGGGGGAATATGGTGATAGAAAAATTAACGTATGATTAGTATCACTATTCCCGAGTTTCTGGATTCTGGCATTTCTATGGCAAGTTTATTAAAAAATCCATGAAGAAAAAATTCGGCACTAGACATAACAAAGGCGGTGGCAGTTGCTACCCCATTCAACACAATAAAATCATCCATTGCTTCACACTACTCTGCTTGAGCAGGTTGAAGCAATTAACTGCATGCACTCATCATCATCAAGTAGCGATTACAGCTCAGGGTGAGCTTTAGCTTCATCCACAATCCTCTTCCAATCTGCACGGTTCATAGCAACAGATCTTCAGCTCCTAACTCGTAGGTCGGCTATGGCTTGGTCAAGTGAGGTTAGACGTCCTCGGGCTCGGATCATTAGACAATTCGTTGATAAAAAAGATTTTTGGGGGCGGCTGTCTTCCATGCGCACAGTGTGCCCTAACCATCGAAGCCGTTGGGGCATAAGTTTAGCAACTCCACGTTGTAGCGTAAGGGGCCAAACACCCTTCGGAGCACTTTTCGTTCGAAAACTCTTAAGCTACTTTCGTCTTTCCTTGTCAATGTCCAGCACTCGCAGCCGTAGGCAGCACTGGTAGTATTATTGACTGGTAGAGGCGGAGCTTACATTCACGTGTGAGCAGTGTGGACTTCAGCAATTTGCGTTGGCGTAATATGCTTTGTTTGCTGCCATTATTCTGTCTTGTATTGTGTCGTAACTACTGTTGTCATTCTTTATTAACACTCCCAAATATTTCAAGTGTTGAACACTGCAACTGCATGCACTGCAACAAGAAAAACGAGGCCGCCGTACAAAATCCAAAGAACAAATGATCTGTTGGGATGCTCTCGGTCAAACATCTCACGCATCACTGCAACCCTTACAGGTCATTGAAAGGTAGGGGTTCATGCAGCCAGACTCAACCTCCCTTTCAATCCCATCTGCAGAAGCAGTCAAACGGAAGGGGCGAAGGAAAGTCTTTTCCACTATTTATGTGAATGTCCGGGGTTAGCTAGGGCACGACTCCGCTCCTTCGGTAAGCCTTTCTTGCAGCAAATTAATGAGCTCTCAGACATCGAGATAAAGAATTTGCTGCTATACTTGGACTTCGCTAAATGGATCTGACTACGAACAAAAACAAAAAAAAAAATAATAATAAAAATCATCTCACGAGGACAGTGGTAGTAAAATGGTGCTGGTCACTAATTAGGATTATTTCAGTGGAAATACTCAACCACTTCAACAACAACAACAAGTTGAAACTGGATTCATCAATAAAAATTATTTTCCCATGCGTTTGTGGAGCATTTTGTCAAAAATTTAGTGCATAATTTTTGCGTTGTTCAATTGTTGGTTTGGAGTTTAAACGGTTCAGGTTGATTGCGGTGGTTTTTAATGTCATTTTTAAAGCTTTTAATCCATTAAATATCGTTGTTGTGGTCATGTTGACGTTTTAATTTTCAACTTTTTTTTTTTTAATTTTTCAAAGTATTTGATGGATTTTCTTCAAATAATTTCTCCACATGGGTTAAAATCTCATCACTTACGATAGTTTAACATTTCTTTTTCCACCACGATTTCGTCTAGTAATCTCACATCCATCCTTCTTATACCTTCCAATTATATAAGTGGCTGTGTTTTTATTAATGTCAGCTAATTCTGCTGACTCTGCAACTGCTGCTGACTTATGCTGACTCTCTTTACCTTCTTCATAGCATTTCATCGAAATCTGTCTTTTGTCAATACTCGTTTTAACATAATTTCCCCTGCGGTTTCTGCAACGAGGAATAGGTGAATTCTCTTTATTTTTTAAATTACCATCATCAGGATCTTCTGTGACCTGCATTATTTGCCGATAATGACGTTTATTTACCGGACTTCCTGTATTATTTCAACAGTTACTTCTTCAGGTGATGTATTGGTGTTCATTATAATAAACTTATTTAAGAGTTTTAAGGATTTTGAATTTCAAATATTTATTTAAAAGTAAATATAGGGTTTTTCAGTAAGAGCGCTTCAACTTTTGCACTTTTTTGAATAAAACACAAACGGTTTGATTTTTTTAACTAATTTTTTTTTTATTATCGAGTTTGAACATATACATTTAAGTATGAAATTCGATTTCTTTTGCATGACCACCGCGTGCACGTTTTACGAAGTCCAATCGTTGAACCCAATTTTCGACCACTCTTTTGCATAAATCGACCGAAATTCCAGCAATTGGAATCTGAGCTCACAAATCGTCGCCGGCTTGTTACTGTAGACCAATGACTTCACATAACCCCAAAACGGGACGGCTTGTTATATGGACCGTAAAGTGGCCATAATGCTCTTAAAGTAGCAGCAACAGAACGATTATTTTCATAAAAAATTTGCACGATTTGCAATCGTTGTTCAAGTGTGTAGCGTTCCATGATGAAATGTATACTAATGAAGTTTACAAATGACAAGCGAAAAATAAAAAATATTGCGTCGTTCGCCCTCCCTATCGGAAAAAAGTTGAAGCGTAATAAAAAACCCTATACTAGTTACACAAGAATAAAAGAAAAGCTTTATTTTGCGTTTACTGCGATTGCAAAAAAAATTGTATTTTGTGATTACTGCAATTGTTAAACTTTAAACAAGTATTTAACCTTATTACCAGCAAAATAAACATATTTGGAAAATCATACAAAATTAATTGTCATATCATATTTCATAAACTTTAATTTGAAATTAAAAATCTTTAATTTGAATTTAAAAAAATTTAGTTTGAAATTAAAAAACTTTAATTTGAAGGTGAAAACCTAAATATATTGTATTTATTTGGTAAAATATTTTTTTTTTAAATTATTTGAATTTTTTAATTATTATTTTTATTTACCCTTTAATAATTTAAGGGGGGCCTCTTATCAGTCGGTTTCAAAAACTCGATTTGTTTTTACTGCAGTCGATAGATATATTATAGGAAAATATGCCCTCAAAATTTTATAGCGGAATTCAAAGTGATTTCGGAGAAAACTTTGAAACACGATTTCTCAAAACCATGTTTTCGATTTAAAAAGATAAAAAAAACGACGAAAGTTATAGTTTCAAACCGATAATCTATATAAAGATAATTGAAATGCGCAACTAATTAACTAACAAAATACAAAAAAAAAATCATTTTTTAATTTTATTTAACACCTATTTTGAAAAAATAGCGAAAAAGCACTTTTTCAATAATTAATTGTGTGTTAATTTTTTCATATTTTTATACAAGAGTAGTCTATTATATACGGGAAAGCCGCTTTTTTCGCCTCGAAAAAAAATTGAGAATAAACACCTTTTTTTGAAGCCACTAATAAGAGGCCCCCTTAAAGTAATTTTAAATTATTTGAATTGTTTTATTATTATTTTAATTTATTTTCTAATTATTTTAATTATTATTTTTTATTTACGTTTTAATTGTTTCAACTATATTTAAATAATTTAAATTTTTCAAATTATTATTTTTATTAGCTGATGATTAATAATAATTGTCTAATTACTTGAAGAATAGAAAAAAATAAAAAAAAGCTATTTTGTAATTAAAATCTTTTTTTTTTTAATTTCTATATTTTTGCATTTTTTCTTGAATGAAAACTTGAAGTTTCAGCTTTTAAAGCGTACCTAACATTTTTTGTTTTTTTTTCATCCTGATATAACTTTGTAATTCACCAAATATTTTATTCGACTATTTATAAAAATATTTACCTTGCGAAGCAACTCATCCATTTTCCACACAACTACTTCGCTCAGCAATTTAAAAAGTACTTAGATAATTTTACACATTCAATAGTTTGTCCACTCACCAATCCACCCACGCCACAATAGATCGACAGCGATATCAAGAGGCCAATGTGATTTAGCGCCGATTTCCATTTCATTGACTTCCAACAGTGGCCTCTGCTCTTTTTCTCCTCCTCATCGCGTACATCCAAATGCTTCAGCTTCTCCAAAAGCTCCGTGTTTGCTTCGTCGGAAGAGTCAAATTCAACCATTTTTTTAGTTTTTATTTTATTTTTGTAGCTAATAAATTTTCTTTTTCAACACTCTTAGATACTTAAAAGCATTTGCTCACTTGTGTAAAACTCGAGCATAATTTTATTTTATAAATAAATATATTTTTTTTTTTAATTTTCAATAAATTTTGTTTTTTCACTAAATTATTATTTTTTCACTAAATTACTAGCACATGACACAGACACAACGATATTTTAACACACTTATATAAAAAGGCGGCTCTAGGCAATTTAATTATTAGGGATTATTGATTAAGAAGAACGAAGAGTATTTTATTTCAATTTTGTTTTAAATACAATATTTTACTGCTTTTGTCAGTTGAAATCTGAAAACAAATTAACTGAGAGCGGGGCGTATGAGTAACATTTGAGGTCCCCTATATAAAATCAAATAAAGGGATAAAATAAGAAAACAAACAAAGTGGCTCAATTGATTTAAGAACGGTGTAATTATTTTTTTAATATTAAGCTAATTATATTAAAAGTAACGTGACATCTTACTTTTCTCTGTGGCAAAATACATTCTGTCAAAAAAGTACCGAGAATTGTTCAATGAAACGCAAAATAATTGTTTAATCATCAAAATTTATTTTGTCTCCATTCGAAGCAATACACTTAAGCCAACGATTAGTCCGGTCATCAAAACACCTTTCAAACGCGTTTGAAGGAATCTTCCTCAGCTCCTTCAGCGGATTCTCCTTAAAGGGGAAACCGGTTTAGGAGGCCAAAATATTGGTGTTTTTCGAGAATTATTTTAAATCAAAGAAGGCATAATCAGAAATTGTTTAAGTTTAGAGGATATTTTATCTATATTTTTGGGTACACTTTTAAATTTTTTGAAGCTATTTTCGCGGGAGATAGTGGAGTTAGAGCGTGCTGTCCATGGACGATCGCCATCCGAGTGTCTTGCTGGTGGGAATTCCTGAAGTTGCAATTTTTCTCTGAAATCAACAGCAGTTTTTGTTTTATTAACAACATATTTCCTAAAAATATGAACCTAATTGTGGTAAAAAAATATTGAAAATTGCATGCTTTTGAGGCACTTGAACACAAAGTAGTTTTTTTTTACCATATTTTTTTATCTGTTTTGCTTAAAAAAACATATTTTAAATAATAATATAATCCCATAATTAGGTTCATATATTAGGTTCGTAGATTAGAATTGAATAAAGAAAAAATGCTAAAAGTTTTAGAGCGATTGGTCCATAACTTTTTAAGCTAGAATGCCCACCAATTGAAAAAAAGTAGTTTCGAGAAAAACGTCGTTCTAACTAACGCGCGCTACGGTGCGGAACCGACGGGCAGTCACTTAAGTGCTCATAGAATCGGAAATAATGCGAATTTCGCTTTAAAATTTTTACCTCATATTATTGCGTAGTTATACTGATGATTTATGCAATAAAAAAAACTATCTTTTGATCGATATAAACCGGTTTCCCCCCTTAATGCCTCAATCGACTTAAAGCGGCGTCCGCGGAGTGGCAATTTAAGTCACAGGGGGCTAAATCCGGTGAACATGGGTGTTGTTCGATGATATTTGTCGAGTTCTTGGTCAAAAAAGTGTTCACAATATGAGTCTTGTGAGACGGTGCATTGTTATGGTGTAAGATCCATGAGTTTTTTTCTACAAAGTGGGCCGTTTCCTACGCACATTCTCTCTCAAACGTCGCATAACTTTCAAATAATATTCTTTATTTACCGTAGAAGCATTTAGAACGAATTCCGAGTGCACAACACCAAGATAATCAAAGAAAACGAGCAGTATGACTTCCACTTTTGACCTACTTTAACGTGGTTTTTGGGTTTCGGCTAATGTGCATAGCTCCATTCAGCCGTTGTTGACTAATTTGCATGTCAAGCTCATATACCTAAGTCTCATCAACTGTTATGATGCGCTGGGTAAACGTTGGTTCCGAATTCACTTGCTCAAGCATGTCTTCAACCACCTTCTTCCGATGAATTTTTTGAAAGAAATTCAACTCTCTTTGAACGAGTCGAGCAACCACGCGTCTCATATCCAATTGATGGTGTAAAATGTTGCGAAACTATTCGTGAGACAGGCTAAGGTCACGAGCTATCTCCCTCAAATTAAAAGATGGCTTTCCAGCACCATTTCCTTGACTTTGTTGACGTTTTCATCCGTTGAAGACGTTGATGGGCGACCAGATCGGGGCAAGTCTTCCACGACTTCTCACCCTCTGCAAAAACCTTATAAGAGTCATAGATCCGTGTTTTTGATAAATCACACTCGCCATAGGCTTTTTGCAAGATTTTTAACGATTCGGCGCACGAAATTCCGTTCAAATACACAAAATTTAAGACAAATTCTTTGTTCGATATTTTTATCCATAGTGAAAATCGCAGAGCACACCTGTGGTTGACTGATATAATTAAATGCCAAAAACAAGCTAAGTGACAGATCCCGCTCAAACTCTGCTACACTATAGAGGACAGTTATAACAACATTTCAGCAAAAAAAATTTGGACTATTACACATATACGCGACACATATACAATTCCCGATTTTTTTTTTACAGAATGTATATCGCGCTATCTACTAACAGTATTTCATTAGAAGAAAAGTTGTTTTTATTTCAGCTACTAAGGAAAGAATAGTGAACTGAAGACTTTAAAGCCGTTTTCTCGAATTTTTGTTCTCTTTAGTTCCGACGTTCCTTCAGCCAACAAGCGAAGTTAAGTTGCACTCTCTGCCTCTTCTACAATTCTTGAAGCCTATAATTTCTGAAGCTAAAAACTTTATTTTTTGCCTCTTACCGCTTAATTCTTTCCAAATTTCGTATTCAGAGTTTCACCATAATTTCTTAATTTTTTATCACAATATTTTTTTTTTTGTGACTTTTTTAATTTATTACCGAATTTTTACACTGCCTGCGGCTTAACATCTCATTTTGCTTAGGCGCCATATTTCATTTCTAGCTCACCAATATGGCAGCGGAATAAATCTAAATTTTCAAAATTAGTCCACAATTTGGAATAATTATCTTTTTTCTATCATAAATTCACACACACAGACACACAAACACGATATTTCTATGTAACGTGTTTATTAAAATAAATATTTAAAAACATATCCAGCAAATTCGCGCCGTAATATAAACAAAAATAACAGCCACACGCGCGCCGGAAAACAGAAATATTAATAAAACTTTTACGAAATTCCGCGTTGCTCGCCAAATCGTCACTTCTATACGTCCCGATGTCAACGCCACAACTGAACAGAAAATTCGCATGGAAATCGCACCGAGTCTATGCGACAGCACCGCCAATAACACCCACACTTACTTATTGGTCCTATCACCAATTACTTTGGCGGCGCGTAGAATTCTGCTACTATTATTCTATGTTGTTGCTGCGTTGTTTGTTGTACCCGGACTGACGACCTAATGGTGACGTTGTGTTGAAAAGACAAATGGAAGTCTTTTGTTTTTAATATTGAATTTGAGTGAATTTTTGTTTCTTTTGCACTTATTTTGCATACAAACACAACATGTTGCAGGTTGTGGGTTTCATGTTGCATGCTACATGCTGAATGTTGTAAGTTGGGCTTCGTGTAAGTTGCAAGCACGTGCTGCAGTTAGGTTTGATGTTTAATTGATTCCTAAGTGTATTCGAACTAGTAGTGCGATTCACTAACACATTTTAACGATATTCGCAACGATATTCATTGCTTAACGACAACTTTAACGATTTTGCTATTCGGCGACACATTTCATAACACAAAGCGATAAGACAAAACCAGTTGTTTTGGTTAACAAGTCGATTATCGCAAACTAAACGATAACAATTTTGGTGTGGTTGGGTTAGGTTAGCCAGGTCGTTTGTCTAAGACAAGACACTCGGTGGCCTTAAGGCCCATTGGGATGCGCGTATTTGATTTTCATAACCTAACCAAGTGGCTGAAACCACTTAGATCTCTTTGAGAAGGTAACTAATCCCTCCAGCGAGACATTTTGCAAAATTTCCCAGGCCTACAAAGAAATAATCGCTAAGAATTTTTGGCACGGCTTCTTTGAGGTGCAGAACATGCCCAGAATAGCTGTTGTACCGACTAAATTGTTTCGTTATCTCTACAACTCTTGAAGAAGTCATTGTGAGGTACACACATTCTACTGACTGGGGTGCCAATAGCGCAGTGACGCGTTATAAAACCTGTGAGGACGCTGGTGGTTCATCTGCTGAATCCCAGCAGACATTTTGTTCTTTTAAGATTCAGTTTTGACCAGAGCGCTTAGCAGGTCCGGGGGTTAGTAGCCAGAGACCACCTTCTATTCGTTTCCGCGATTACACTCAGGTCAACCGCAGTGTACATTTTGTTTAGAGAAATGCTTACATATACCCTCTATCCCTCGCTGAAGGTCAAGCTCCGAGGCCTTCCTTGCACATTCATCCGCTCTTTCATTTTCATCCACTCCAGAATGGTCGGGGACCCAACAAATAAATAGATGGAGATAAGTCCATTAGTCTTATGGTTTTTGCTGCTTCGTCTATAGCGCAGATCTCAGTTTGGAAGACGCTACACCGGTCTGGTTGTGTAAAGGAGCAATTTAAGGATAGTTGTACACTCCCGATCCAGTGCCATTGTCCATCTTTAAGCCGGCAGTATGCGAGGTGTCTTCAAAAAGTATCGCGAATTTTGAATTTTCGAGGGTTACATATATTCGGATTTCGATTTTTTTATGGCGATATGCTGGCACTCATGTTTCTCACTAATGCCGCCGAGTTCGGTCAGTTTGTTCAGTTAATGTTCAGTTAATTATTGAAAGCTGCTTTGCTTGCACGTGTTTCGGCTCGTCTTCGTTCTTTATCTATTCGAAAACGACAAAAATTTTGGTGTGGTTGGGTTAGGTTAGCCAGGAAACTATATCAGATTTTTTGTAAAAATTCCGAATGTTGACTGTGTCATACGGAGAAGCTACTTTGAATCAAAGCAACGTTTACCGGTGGTACAAAATGTTCTCAGAAGGCCGAGAAGATGTGAACGACGAAAAGCGTCGCCGAACGCCGGACGCCCGAGCACTTCAACAGCATACGAAAAAATTGATGAAGTGAAGAAAATGGTATTGGCCAATTGTCGAATCACCGTTAGAGAAGTTGTCCTCAGCAACTAGACATATCGATTGGCTCGTGCCATTCGATTTTTTTCGATGATTTGGGCATGGGCCGGTTCGCCGCAAAATTCGTACCAAAACCGCTCCATTTGAACCAAAAGCAGCAGTGCATGAACATTGCTAATGAGATGTTGGACTCTGTCTGCGACGACTCAAATTTGCTCCAGAGGGTCATAACTGGTGACGAATCGTGGGTTTATGGTAATGACGTGGAAACCAAAGCTCAATCTTTTAATAAATAACAATCTTTAATATAAAAATTCATATACTAAATAATAATGCAATATTTCATAGTAAAGACTACTATTAGTGCTGGCTGATTTCTAAAAAAATCTGTCTTAGAGTTCAAGGGTCCATTGTGTTATGAGTGCTATCTATTTAGAGTCGAAGATATTACAATATATTACGTGATTCTTCGCGAATTTTAACAAGGCGTTCAGCTTTTTATCAGTAGCATGAGGGCTGATCCTAGGCACATTTGTCGAGTTCTAGAAAGAGCAGTGCAGTGACAAAGTACATAGGTGTTCCAAAGTACCTCTAGCATTCGCTACGTTTCATAAGTTACACGCATCGCACTGAACTAATCCCTTTTTGGCTGGGTGATGTTGAGTGGGACAGTGTCCCGTCAGTTTTCCAACCAATATTTTGCAGTCTTTTCTGAAGAGTAATAAAGTAAGGTTTCTAGTTTTCGTATTACAAGTCCGTAGCTTAACTTTGGTAGTTTTGCACGAGGCAGAGTGATCCTATATTGACTTTGTCGGGAGGACAAGGGGTTTATTCCAGAGCCAATTCAGCTGCTTTTGTTGCGGCATAGACTTTAGCTTCAAATATACGGCAGGAAAGACTTTTCGAGATCAAAGTGCAGACAAAATACTGCTGCCGCCACTCCTTTCACCATTTTGAACAGAAATTTAGTAAATACTTGAAAAAATATGAAACATTTTTGTTGACGCTCCATAACTCATACCTTTCGGCCCAGTGCAGAGCATACAAAAGTGCCTTGCACAGCCTTGGATTACTTGAGCAATTTGAGCGAAACAGATTATTTTTGTCTTGGTAAATGCATGCAGCCGAATATGTAATTTGTTTCTTTTATTTAATAAAAAAGTTATTTAAAAATAGACTGGGATGATTAATTTTGCGCCACCTTGTTTGTTGGTTGGTTGAAGTGGTGATTCACTAAGAATACAATTAATGCTTCCGCACCATTTTACTGCCACATCTTCGCTACCAACAAGTTTTACGGTGCATTCTTTCACGACTATATCCAGTCTGAGCAGTTCTGAAACCTCATAAGGTTGTTCACGTCTTTGTCGGTCCACTCTTCGAAGTTTTCAAACAACGATTTGCCAAGTGTTAACATCCTCACCTTTCATAGGGCAGGGCATTTACAGAGGAAGTGAAAGGGTTACCTTTTTCTCCTGATTACAACTATGGCAGTATATTTTGGCTACCTGCTCTCTTATGTACCAGTTATCACTGAGTCTACGGACATCCAGGCATACATTTGTTTCATATTTATCAATGTTGACGTTTCTTTGTGATTGTATTTGTGTCATAACGTTCAGCTAATTTTGCATGTCGTCTTATCTCTCCATTTAGATTCCGCGATTCGTCGATATTTTAGGGAAACGTCAGTCTTTATGGCACCCAGTGGTGTGAATACCGATTTGGGCATTATTCATTCATTATTCATTCACTTTCTTAAAGTGTAATATTTCAAAAATATTGTATGGAAATTTGAAGTGAATCCGGCAAATACTTTTCGAGTTATTCAACAATTAACAAATTGCGCTCGGGCGCTCCGGAGCAGATAGAACAACTTTAAAGGCGTTTTTCTCAAAACTATGTTTTTTGAACTGGTGATACCTGTAACTTAAGGACCGCTTGGTAGATTTCAATAAAATGTATACTGCTTTTGAAGAACATAAAAAACTCGTGCCTGATCGAAGCATTTTTTTTCAAATTTTCGATTTTTTTAAACAATTAATTGTCGGTTTGTTTTCTCGAAAATCTGAAAAATATTTCCTGAGGCCGCCATATTGTTAATTTTGAAAAAATATTAATCTCTATTAATATCTATTAATAAAACTAATTTCTCTTCTCCGATTGATTTTAGATGAATCTCCAAGGACTTGTGACGATCACCGCAAGGGACTTCTGGAGAAACGGGCGCCACTCAAACAGCGATAACTTTTAGATTTATAAATTTTTTTTTTGAAATTTTGCTAAAGTCAAGTCGAGATATGATTTATTAATGATATGTTTTTATTTTTGTAAAATAAAGCAATTGGCCAACAAAAAAAATTGTTTTTGGAAATCATAATTTTTTCGGACCTCTGACTACCCCTAACCTCTTATCCTAAATGCAGTCATGGTTGCCATTTACTTGATATGCAGATCTATCCAAATTTTTTTAGATACAGCAAAATTCCCACATAGGCACATATAAGTCCACTCGGTCACGGCGGCCGCTTTTAGCGATTTTATACTTTAGATTTTAAAATTCAAACTTTACTTTTTATTTTGAGTGAATTTAGTCTGTAAGAAAATTTTCTGCATACTAAGAGCAATAAAATTCTCGATATTTGCGACACTTTCGTACATTAGAACGACCATTTCACTCCACTTTGTTTCTGGATGTGGCCTGAAATGTGACACTGCGTTCCACACTCGAACTCTAGGAATTTATGATGAAGATTACCCAATTACAAAATTTCTATTATTGTAATGCAAAATACCAAGTAACCCAACCTATTTCCATCCGCCTCAGCCACTCAAGTACCGCAGACATCAACCAGATAAACTAAACAACCAAAAGCTTCCGTTGAAAAGCTCAGGTGCGCAGATACCGTTTTATTTGAGCTTTGATTTGGTGCTGAATAAGCACGAAATACAACTTTAAATAAATGGAGGGGAAATGAAAAAGCTGCGGCGAAGTACGAAACACGCACATACCCACACAATCCCATGCTTGAGCACACGTATGTATGTATGTACAAATGTGGTGTTTCGCACATTCACATACCGCCCGGTGGAGGCTGGGCAGCCTTTGAGTTTCCATTGAGTTGAGTCGATTTGCATATACAAACATACAAACACACACACATGGCGCACTAGCGCTCAAAACTCCAGAATCAACATTTACGGAGCAGCGTTGAAAATTGTCTGATTTGTGAACTGATAGGCGTTTACTCACGCATACAAACACGAGCAGGCGACTGCTTACAGGATATACGTTTCGTGCATGGGGGGATAGGCGACCACCTTGCAATAAGCAAACAAACAACAAATATATGCATGTATGGGTGTATGTACAAGCAATCGCCAGAGCCCAGTACACACCTGCTGCTGCTGTTGCTGCTGGGGCGCCAATCCTTTGTGCGCACTTTTACGTTCGACACGCAACTCCTGCAGCAGCTGTGGGTCAGAAGTTTGGGGATGTTTGTTTTTTTTGTTTTTGTATATTTTTCTCTTTTGTTATGTTATTAGTTTTTAATATATTTGTTTTTTTTATTCTTTTGTTGTATTATTTCGTTTTATTTTTCTATTATTCACTTTTATTCTTTCGCTCCTTTGTTTTAAAAATTATTCTTTTTTTTTTTTTTATTGTCGTTTAACCTTTTCTTCTTTATTGTGCCGTTGTACTTATTATTATTAGATCCCAAGCGCTTGCAAGGCAACCGGCCACATTCATGCATTTAAATATAAAATCTTTTATACACATACATATCACTACGTATGTACAGTTGCGAACACGAAAATAGCAGTATCAAATAAAAAATATTAGATTTTTTCAAAAGATGTTTAACCTTTGATGTGAATAGGAGGTCTTTAAGTTACTTAACTTAACTTAAAGTTGCAACAAATATTTAGCTGAATTTCCCATTTCTTTTATTATGGCAGCACAGCGCAGAGTGGCTGTTTTTGACAAATTTTGTTCAAATATGGCGGCTGGATCCAATTTTTGACCAACTTTAATAATTTGTATTTTATTTATTTTCAACGAATTCGGATTCAGCAACTCCAAAAACGTACCTATATATCAATTTTTTTTGTTTTGATTTTCCGATAAACATTTTTGACATTTTTCCTGTGAATATTCTAGGTTTGTCCTTTAAAGTTAAGTTTTAAGCTTAGGGTATGATCTCATCTCTTAAGGGGGTTGAAAATTAGAGTACGTGCCGGAATGCGTTACCGTTGATTAGAAAAATAATAAAAAATGACAACCTACAATTCATTATTTTTATAGTTTTTTCGAATTCTTCACAAAGATACGCCTACTAAAGAGTGTGCTTTAATATAATAAAAAATAAAAAAAAATTTGAAAGTCGGGCCTAGAAAATCTCTTCTAAAATCATTTACGGCATTTTAAAATACAAATTATTAAAAACGGTCAATAATTGCCTTTTCTATTATTTATGAACAACATTTTTCGAAATATCCCCATTGTGCAGCGGCAGGCCACTTAGTCCACAAAGGTCGCACATCGCTTCTTCAGAACCTTCAGCCACGCATCTTTAAATGTTTCCCAAAGTACTATGTTAGGCATTGTGTGCACCCCTTTCTAAGTCCCCAATAGATTTACTATATCCTATTGAGGCAGGGTGACTGAGTTATCCATTCCATAACTTCAATCGTATTTGCGTGAAATCAATCCTTGACCTTCCGACTTGTGTGCTTAATATCGTTAGCCTACTGGTAGACCCATTTTATTGGCATTTCCTCTCAGCAATACGGCAACACAACTTTCTGCATTATTTCCATATAAAACTAGTTCCATCAATTTTGTGCCTGTGGCCTGCGCTACAATGTAAGAAACATCCCCGTACCACTATTATTGAGCCACCAAGTTTAGTGGTTTTTAGAGTGTATTGTGAGTGATTTTTCGTGCCAGTTGGACGTCTAACATATTGTCATGAACTCATGCGGCGATATACAACTTTTTTAGACACGCTGGTCCATAAAATACTACGCCACATGTCAGCTGTCCAGCTAGCATCTGTTCTTGCAAATTCCAAACAGTATGCCTTAGTTTTTTGGTGTCAGTAATAGCTTTTTTCATGGGCTCTGGTAATCCAGCTTCACGTAGTCTTCTACGTACCGGCATCTCAGAAACATTTAAGTTCATCTCTTTCTTAATTTGTTTGGCGGACTTCATGGGATTCTCTTTGGTCCACCTTACAATTCTTCGATCGTCTAACAGGAAATTTGTTCATTTTCCTCCTCTTTTTTCTGGTTTTTCCACAAGTTTGATTGCATTTGAAACCATTTTTGCTGAACATGGAAGAATATTTTGTGCTTCTGTGTAAAATCTTCCATCTGCTGTTAATTTCAGAATCTTATTTCGTTGGTATTCTAATTTTCCTTTGTATGATGTGTAGGAAAACAATAAATGATTTCCAAATAATTTGGTAAGCTCACTGCTATTTTCATGTTCATGGCTGTACATACACACACACATGCGTATGTATAAGGTGAAGGTGATTTAGAAATACAGCAAAGCGCAACAAACGGCCCCATGTCGCTTCAAACCATTGCAGGAGGTCGCAGTGTCTATGCCAGTGTGAGTGTGAGTTTGAGTGTTGCTGTTGCTGGAAGTGGCACCTGTCTGCCGTTTGATCTGTCTACTTTATTTACAGGTCTTCCCTACTGCTATTGTGTTTCATTTATTAATAGCTTCGCCTGATTAGGCATAGAAGGTTTGTTGTTGATGCTAAATTTAGACTTTCACTACAGCCAAAGTGTGTTTGTGTGGCTTTGACGTGTAAGTAAAACAAATTTAATACCTGGTACTCGTATACGAATATTTCCATAAAAATAGCAAGCACGGCTGCAAAAATAAAAGTGATTGAACAATTTCTTTGAAGATGCAATAAGTGTTGAAAAATATTGAAATTTCATTATGTCGAAGCGCATTTCGATAAATGAGACAAACAAATCAAATAATTAAATAATCAAAAAAAATAAATAACTAACTAGACTTACTGACAAGTTTACACGATTTATTTGTTTCCTCATTAGTTTCAATAAATTTTTATGGAAATAGGATTCATTCTCTTAAAAACCCATATAAATCCAAGTTTAAAACTTCGTGAAAATTTTAACACAAATTTTATCAAAATTTCAAACCTTTAGAAAAATTTTGCGCATGCAGTTTTATAGCTCACTGAGCTCAAGAGCAATAAAGTGCAAGCTTGAAATGGCACGAAAATCGTGCTGGTTTTTGACAATTTTTTGCTGCAGGTTGTTCAATAAGTTTTGCGGTTCAGTAAGAGTGGGCGTTGCTACTAGCCTATTTTTGTTGTTTTTACAAGTCATTTTTTGTTTACAAGCCATTTAGTAACGACGTGTCACAGTACTTTCTATAATGAAAAAAACAAAAAAAAAATAACTATTATGCAGTGATTGAGTTTTTAATTTTTGGAAGGTTTAAAAGCAAAGGAAATTTATGAACGAATGTTGAAAGTGTATATGGACTTTTCGCCATCAATTAGTACAGTAGAAAGATGGTTAGCTGAATTTAAATAAGGTCGTACAAGTTTTGAAGATAACCCACGTGAAGGGCATCCAAAAACAGGAAAAACAACAGAAACCGTGGAAAAAATATAGAATTCCATACTGAAAGAGATTTAGTATACCTAAGCACTTGGCATCTCAGAGGGGCAGTGTAAGCATAATTTTGATTGAAGTATTGCGTTTCAGAAAGCTGTGTGCACAACGGGTGCGACATTCGCTAACAATGGAACAAAAACACATTCGAATGCGACTGTCTCAGCAATATTTCGGGCGTTTTCGAAAGGATAAAGTTGATTTTTAGCATAGATTCGCCAGTATAGATGAGACATGGGTCTGTCACCATGATTCTAAAACGAAACAGGAGGCTAAAGCGTGGAGTGAACCTGGTTCTTCGGTTTCGAAACGAGTTCGTGTCCAGAAACTGGCCAGGAAGGTGTTAGGATCAGTTTTTAGGATGCGAAAGGAATTTTGTTTTTGAACTACTTTCTAACTGGTAAAACAAAAAATTATAAATATAATTATAACCTTTCAGACCAATTGAAGGCAAAATTCGTAAAAAAATACTCAGTTTGCAAAAGAAAAAAAATCATCAGGACAACGCATCGAGTCACAAGAGCATTTTTAAAATGGCTAAAATCCATGAATTAAAGTTCGAATTGTTGGACCATTTAACGTATTTACCAGATTAAGACCCAAGCAAAATCAACGATGATTAAGGGGGAACCTGGTTTATGAGGTCTAAAAATTGCATCTCTTTGCGATATTTTTTTTAAGAAAAAAATTAATTTAGCACTGCAAAGTTTTTTCTATCTTTTAATGAACATTTAAAAAGTATAAAAAATTTTTGTACTGGTTAAAATAAGTTGAAAAAAATGTTTAACATAGAAATTAGTAGAGCGCTGCAACGCTGGAGTTTCCAACTGGCGTACAAGATACAGCTCGTAATTATTATCTAAAGCAAAAAATTCAAATGGATTTCTAATTATCATAATTTTTTACTCTAGATGAACTAAGAAAACTGAAAGAAATTCCAAAATTTCAACTTTCTGGAGGTTTTAAGGAAAAAAATGCCGCTTCTTCAGGTGTCGAAAAACGTTGACCTTTCAGTTTGTTTTTTACGTACGGGAATAAAAAGAAGTCATTCGGTGCCAAGTCAGGACTGTACGGCGGATGACCCATTAATTCGATGTTTTGGGTGCTCAAAAATGCAGTTGTTTGAGTCGATATGTGAGAGCTCGCATTGTCCTGGTGAAGAGTGATCCGTCTTTGGCGATTGGTTTTCCTAATTTCTTGGAAGACAAGTGGCAAACAAATGGTTGTGTACCACTCAGAATTTACTGTTCTGCGTTGTTCTAGTGGTACGGTTGCGACATGTCCAGTTTTTTCGAAAAAACAGGCAACCATTTGCTTGGACAGTCGACTGCTGTTTACTTTCGGGCTCATACGCGTAAATCCATGATTCATCACCTGTCACGATGTCATAGACGTGTTTCGAAGCCCCGTGATCGTATTTTTTGAGCATTTCCTTCGACCAATCGACACGAGCCTTTTTTTAAGCGATTGACAAATTGTGTGGGATCCAACGCGAACAAATTTTTTTGACAGTCAAATGTTTATGCAATATTGAATGTATGCTAGTCCCACTAATGCCTAAGATTGTCTCACTCTCACGATAGGTCACATGACGATCTTGCAATATCAGTTCGCGCACAGCATCAATGGTTTTCGGAACAACAACTGATTTTGGACGACCTTCACGAAATTCGTCTTGGAGTGAACTTCGACCACGATTGAATTCACCATACCATCGATAAACACTGGTCCTTGATGGAGCTTCCTCGCCAAAAAATGAATTAAGTTCATCCATGCAATGTTGCTGAGTTAATCCACGTCGAAAGTTGTAAAAAATAATCGCACGAAAATGTTTACGATTTAATTCCATTTTTGGACCGAGATGAATCTTTCAAGTTACTGTAAACAACACAAATAGCGCTGGTATTTCAAAACGTTCTGAGTACGTAAAAGCCAAAAAATGTTAAACTTTGCGATACAGCTGTCAGTTGCCAGATTGCAACACCAAGATTGCCAAATCCCGACATATAAAAGGCACCCCTCGTAGCTGTCCGGTCACAGCGTAACTACCTAACGCTCGCCTACCTTCGGCTTTGTATCTACGGAAATATTGAGAATTAGGTTCTGTAACTTTTTGTGAATATTCTGAAATATATTAGGAATCGCTTAAAATGAAAAAAAAAATGATTTTTTTTACCTTATAAACCAGGCTCCCCCCTTAAATACCAACACGCAATCAACGCATACCGAAGCAGTGAAAAGAACGAAATGTAATTTGTGCAGAAAAATCTTCTATAAAAGACAGCCAATTTTCTGAGGCAAATTAATAGAAGGAAGATGCCTAAGTCTGTCATTTGTATATTTTTTTAAATTATTTCTTAATGGTTGAGGTTTGTTGAGGTTAGGGAGTGTAAAGAGGTGTAAAGAGGTGGAACCTTAATTGTAATAACATTAAGCGATTAATGTACTAGTTAGACAAGATTTCAAAAAAATTCAAATAACAATTTTTTTTTTTAATTTTTTTGTATTATATTATATTTTTTCGAAAATATACAACCTTCGATGACAAAGGAGTAAAGTTTGTGGTCGTCATTCTCGAAGTCAAATTTTCGATTTCCATGGCTGATCTGGCCGCTTGTCTACAGCTACCAGCGCAAAACCATCAGCATAGCCTACGATCTCTGCCATTTCGGACAGTTCCAGTTTTAGGACACCGTCGTAAATGAAGTTCCAAAGTGTTCGCTCCATGACCGATCCCTGAGGGACCGCACCAGTGACTTCGTACTTTTTTGGCTTTTTAGCTTTTAATGATGCGCAAGAGATAGCGTGGCACGTTCAAAAGGTTTAGGACAGGCAGTATGTTAGACCATTTTGCCTAAATTATTTTTACCTCCAATGTGATTACTGCGCAATATTTCATGGAGGGGGGGAAGCATAGCTGTACTTACAACTCTAGCGATAGCTGTACTTACAACTCTATCCATAAACATGCCACTAAAACCATGCCCCGGGTATAAAAAGTGCAATTTCACACGAGCACAAACATTTCTTTACTTCTTTTTATTTACTCTTCACTTAGATTGGCATTTTAATGAAATAATTTGCTTTGATTTATGGGATATTGTTGACTTTTGTGCAATTAATATTTTCCCGCCAATCTGCAGCTTAGGAGGCTGTGAGTTTGAGCAGAAAAAGTACCTGTGCACACATATCAATACTTTTTAAATGACAAGAAATCCTGCTGGGATTTGTGTATGAAAATTTGTTACTCGCTTGAAATCACTAGGCCGTTGCCGTTATTAATTGCGGCTGATTAAAATGAATGGCGAAGTGGAAAATGTCAAAAGGGTTTCCTAAATGATGACGGTGCAAATGATCGGACAATAAATTAACGAGGGGAAATTTGCTAATGTAGTGCCAGGGGATACCTCCAATTTATTTGCAATTTAATTATTTAGGTAATTCAAATCGGTTATGTGAGCGCAAATGTTTTTTGTTTTTTGCAACAACATCACACGTAACGCGGCATTGTGTAACCGTGGAAAGTGAAATGGTCTTTATAGCTGCGAAAATCGAATTTCCTGTGAGTTGCGTAGATGCAAAATTTATTTGAAATATTATATTTCAAGGAATTTTTTCAAATGAAATGAAATCTAATTTTTTAGGCAGGTTTCAATTACTGTTAAATATTTGTATTTATATATAAGTTGAAAAGTGCGCAGAGCGAGGCTTATACTGGCAATTATCGGTTATTTTCTTAAGAGTTTGAAAACCTAACACCCGATGCAGGAGATGTGTCGTTAAGCGTTAACTCGAAGAAAGTGAAACTTGTTTTCGTTGCGAAAAAGTATGAAATGCTGTCAGTAACTCTAAGATAGAAAATTCTGAATATTTTACTGTAGCATATAAGGGGAAACGCGCAGCTTATGGAACGCATATTTACGAGGGGGTTCAATAAGTACCCGCATTAGAAATGAAGGCACAATTTTTTGAAATTTTTTTTTATAAAGATTCACTTCTCCCAGCGCTCCGACCATTTTTTTAACCGCTTCAAAACAAAGGAATGGTTAAACCCTCCAAAATATGCCTCTGTCTCGGCGATGACTGAACAAGCAAAAGTCGCAGGGATCCAGATCGAGTGAATACGTGCGGGTGCGCCAGCACTTCATAACGCAATTCATGCAATTTAGCGGCGACAACTCCGGTTGAATGTGCTGGTGTGTTATCGTCGTAAAGCAGCACTTTCTTTTTCACCAAATGCGGCCGTGTTTCGTTCAAGTCTTTGTGAAAGTGGTCCCATAATTCACTGTGCCCAGTGATCGTTCTTCCATTTTCGAAAAAATCCATGGGAATGATGCGTAGGTGGCCCGCAAGGAGATAGGAGACGACTCATATGTGATGGAATCTATCTCGTCTTATATGCAGCACCGATATGGACTGAGATCAAACATACCCATATGCGTGAGGTGGTTCCTACCCACAGACGCAGCGCACTACGCACTGCAAACTAGAAGACATCCATGCAATGGAGTTGTAACGCCTATAATGGAGTTAAATGAGTGAAACCGACGTTAGCAGAAAAGGCGGTAGAAAGAACGCGGACGATGGCCGAATGGCAAAGAATATGGAATGAGTCAACCAAAGGCCGCTGGACACACAAATTCATACAAAATCTTCAAGTGTGGATGAATAGGAAGCATGGCAATATTGACTACTACCTAACTCAGATACTCACCGGACACGGATGCTTTCTGGAATACCTACACCATTTCCAGCTGGCCGAAAGCCCTTTTTCCCCGAGTTGCTCGAAAACAGTCGAGAGCGCCGAACATGTGACCTTTCGCAGCAGCAGTAGAAGCAAAAAGATAGATTACGTATTGTTTACAATTATAATATTTAATTAATTAGATGGCAAAACCAGCCAGATTATTTTTTATGGAAGTTCGACTCGGCATATTTTGCCTTTAACGTCAGTACTTAATTTAGCTAAGTCATAATTCGACAGGTATGAGGAAAAAATAATTTGTACTATATTTAGTTTGTTTTCAAAGTTTTGTAAGCACCGTTGCTAGTAGGTTGGCAGGGGAGATGAACTGTGTGAAATAAGCCGACGACTGATACAGACGCTTGCATATCTGTACTTACTAGAGTATCAAACAGAAGATAAGACAATAGTTTGTGAGTATCCTGGACGCAAGAACCAGTGTTGTGTCAATAGCCTTAAAGGCGGTTCCTCCTTGAAGAAAGGCTAACGCGGTTTCAGGGTGAAAATCAGCCGAGGAGGAAAAATGTTATAGGGTTAGTGGGAGTATGTCCCAAATGTCATTGGTGTGACGGCGCCTTTGATAATGTTGCTCATATTTTGATTCACACCTCCTTAAAAATTAAAAAAAAATCATATATATTCTGTGAGAAAAATATCGGGAATTGTTAATTTAAAAAGCGCGCGTTACAAATATGTCTAAATTTTTTTTACTGGAATGTTGGTAGAACTGTCCTCTATAGTGTCGCAGAATTTGGGGCAGTTCTGTCAATTAGCTTGTTTTCGGCATTTAATTAAATCAGTCAACCGCAGGTGTGCTCTGCGATTTTCACTATGGATAAAAATATCGAACAAAGAATTTGTCTTAATCGTGTGCCGAATCATTGAAAATGTTGCAGAAAGCCTATAGCGATTGTGCTTTATAAAAAACACGGGTTTATGAGTGGTATAAGGCTTTTGCAGAGGACCGAGAAGTCGTGGAAGATTAACGTCGATCTGGTCGCCCATCAACGTCTTTAACGGATGAAAACGTCGACAAAGTCAAGTAAATGGTGCTAGAAAACCATCATTTAGGTTTTAGGGAGATAGCTCCTGACCTTAGCGTGTTGTTGTTGTTGTAGCAGTAATAGAAGCTTCGTCAGTGTAGAGTATATCACCAGTCACCTTTGTCAGGGTCATCTAAAGGTAGGTACTGGAAACATGATGTTTCGTCAGGTTGGCTCTAGAGCGAGAGGGTTGTTAGATGAGTGGGTTTTAAAGGGCATGTGAAAAGGTGGTTAGTGTCGTGCGGGGTTCCTTCACATGCCGGACATATGTTTGGTATGTCGGAGTCGATTCTGGATTAGTAGGAGTCTAACCTACTTCAATATCCACAACGTAATTGTGCCAGTGTTATACGGGCCTTACGGGGAAGCTAGAGCTCTTCATCTGCAATGGGTGGTGGTTGGACTCCATTACGGCATCCCCTGGGCGGGAGCTTATGAAGGTGGTAACAGTCTCCCGGTGAATATCGTTTAATGTCTGTCTAAACACTGTCTGTCTGTCTCCAGTAAGTGTCTGTTTGTTTTGTCCTGGATCTCGTCGGCGTAGTGTAGTAGGTGTCTCCCGACGTGCCTGGGAAGCGGTTCTGGCTCAAGCAGGTGCCTGCAAGGGGGAAACCTACGGTAGCACCCTAATAGGAACTGCTTGCTGAGCGTGTCTCGCAAATCAATTCGCAACATTTTACACCATCAATTGGGCATGAGACGCGTGGCTGCTCGATCGTTCCAAGAGAGTTGAATTTTTTTCAAAAAATTCATCGGAAGAAGGTGGCTGAAGATATGCTGGAGCAAGTGAATTCGGACCCCACCTTTATCCAGCGCATCATAGCAGGTGATGAGACATTGATATGCAAACTAGTCAACAGGCGGCTGAATGGCGCTATCTACATGAGCCGATACCTAAAAAACCACGTCAAAGTAGGTCAAAAGTGGAAGTCGTGCTACTCGTTTTCTTTGATTATCCTGGTGTTGTGCACTCGGAATCTCGGAATTCATTCATTAATGGTTCCACGGTAAATAAAGAATATTATTTGGAAGTTATGCGATGTGCGGGAGAGAATGTGCGTACGAAACGGCCCAATTTGTGGGCAGAAAACTCATGGATCTTGCACCATAACAACGCACCGTCTCACAAGGCTTTTGAGTCGATAGAGGCCATTAAGGAGAATTCGTTGAAGGAGCTGAGGAAGATTTCTTCAAATGCGTTTAGAAGGTACTTTGATGACTGGACTAATCTTTGGCATAAACAATTATTTGGCGTTTTGTTGAAGAATTTTTAATTATTGTACTTTTTTGACAGAATGTTAGTTAATAATTTTACAAAAAAAAACAAAAATAAACAAATAAAAAAAGATAATGCTATGACTTATGCTAAAGAGGGTCAAACAAAAATGCCTGTCTATAACCTTTTTGGAATTTATATCTAACTTTTTTAGTGAAAGTCAACCTTTACCCATTTTAGCGTTGAGATATGATTCTAAATAACAATATCCCTGCAATTAGGGTATACAATATTTTGAACAATTTTATGTGAACACTGCGAGGTTTCTTCTTAATTGGCGGGATAACCGCTTACGCGATTTTGGCCAACGCTTTCTCGTGCTAACCGGCGCCAGTTGGACACACCAAGTAGTGCCAAGTCCTTCGCCACCTGATCTTTCCAACGCAGAAGAGGCCTTCCTCTTCTTCTGGTACCAACAGCTGATACCGCATCGAATACTGCGAGGCTTATTTTTTGGAAATATTCGCATAAAGATAGTTTTGGTTTTTTATCTCTAAAGCAGACGTATAAAGGTTTATAATATAGCACAAAAAAGTATGTCCAAAAATTTCGTCACATACTTTTATATATACTGGTCTACCAGTACTGAATTCGAGACTAAGTAATTAATAGGTTTATATTTATAGAACACCTAACAGAAGAGTACGCCTCAATTATTTATTTATTTTTTTATTAGATCTTGCCTGATTTAAATAATTCTCGAACATGTGCCTCATATGAGTACCCAGTGGAGTAAAATTTGGTAAGTACATTTTTGAAATACACAGATTTTTATTGAAAAGTGAGTAAAGCTACGCTTCTGATGCTCAATTTTGTGTTAATCATATTTCAGATTTGAGCAAATTTCCCACAGGTTTACAAAAAAGGTGCATTTTCAGCTTTCAGCTATTAGTCCATAAATGTCTCTAGAAGTATTTTTAAACCTTCCTAAAGGTCTTGTTTTTTTCGTCTGTCATCTGTTAACAATATTCACTTCATTGTTTGTTACGTTTCATACAACAATGCATTTTTGTCGCTCTTAAAAATGTCGAATTTCGTGCCTTCAAACTACGATTTGCGGACATCGTTGATTTTCTGTTATCAATTGAAGAAAAACGCTTCTCAAGCTCATCAAATACTTATAGAAGCTGATGGTGGACATGGTCTAAGTAGAGCACAGTGCTTCAGGTGGTTTGAAAAATTCCGAAGTGGTGATTTTAGCGTGGAGGAGGACCGCGGCCGGCCACCGAAAAAGTTTGAGGACGCCGATTTGCAAGCATTGTTGGATGAAGATGATGGTCAAACGCAACAAATGATGGCAGAGCAGTTGGGAGTGACCCCAAAAACCATTTCCAAACGTTTGAAAGACATGGGCATGATTTTAAAGGTCGGAAGATGGGTGCCGCATGAACTGACAATGTGACAATGCACCGCCACATCGAACAAGAGCGACCCGGAAATTGGTGGAGACGTACGATTGGGAACCGCTGGTACCTGCGGCTTACTCAACAGACTTAACGCCTTCCGATTATCATTTGTTTGCATCGATGGGCCACTCACTTTCCGAGCAGCGCTTCAATGCCCACGAAGAAGCCAAAAAATGGCTCGATGATTGGTTTGCGGCCAAAGACGGCCAATTTTTTTGGCTGAGAGATGGGAAAAATGTGTCGCTAGCGTTGGCTATTATTTTGAAGAATAAATTTGTAACCATTTTGACGTGATAACGTCTTATAATTCGATTTAAAAGGCTGCACGCACGAAAAAATGTGTCGTTACCTTGCTCATTGCCGTTACCTTGCTCATTAGTGTTACCTTGCTCATATGTCGTTACCTTGCTCATTGCCGTTACCTTGAATGAACTGCAAGCGAAAGCGCGGAACGAACGACAAAGCAAACAAAGCAAACGAACAGCAACGTTCGACATCTTGCTCTCTCCTACTTAAGTGAGCGTATATGTGTATGTAAATGCGCATATGTACATATATAAATTCACGTATTTGTATTTGCATATACCTTCTTATTGATTATTATTAATTTGATTTACTTGAAGAATTTAAAATAAAACCAAGTTTGTTAATAATACCTGTTGTTTTGATGTTATTCTTATTTTTTGACGTGATTATGTTATGTTATGTTATGTTATGTTATGTTATGTTATGTTATGTTATGTTATGTTATGTTATGTTATGTTATGTTATGTTATGTTATGTTATGTTATGTTATGTTATGTTATGTTATGTTATGTTATGTTATGTTATGTTATGTTATGTTATGTTATGTTATGTTATGTTATGTTATGTTATGTTATGTTATGTTATGTTATGTTATGTTATGTTATGTTATGTTATGTTATGTTATGTTATGTTATGTTATGTTATGTTATGTTATGTTATGTTATGTTATGTTATGTTATGTTATGTTATGTTATGTTAAAGTATATTATGTTATGTTAATGTTAACTCATTCTCTATATCCATACAAAATATCTATCATACAAATAAAATTAAAATTTTCTTTTGAAAAATGCAACCATTCAATTAGTATTTTCTTATGACGTTATCACGTTAAACTATCGTCAGTAAACCGACTTTACAGACAACCTCTTTTTTTTTGTTAATAAACGTTTGAAATTGAAAAAAAGTCTCATTTCATAGGTACCGCTTTAATTTCTTGTTGTTTTAAGTACCTATTTCTAAAACAATTCTTAAGTAAATAACATGAATAAGCTATATAAAATATATGTAAGTGATATTTAAATTTTCAGGGAGAATCATCACTACAATACTAGGCGTTCAATAAGTTTTGCGGTAATAAGAGAGGGCGTTGCTACTAGCCTAATTTTTTTTATGTTGTTTCTTTTTTCGTCATATGAAGACGTTTACGAAGACATTCATTTCAATCTCTCAATTCATTCTTTGTTTATAAGCCATTTAGTATCGATGTGTCACAGTAATTTCTACAATCGAAAAAATTAAATGCAACGCAATGGTTGAATTTTTATTTCTGAAATATTTAGAAGCAGAGCAAATTTAAGCACAATTTTGACTGAAGTATTGGGTTGCAGAAAGCTGTGTGCACAATTCCAGCTGTTGCCACACCTAAAAGAATTCAGGCATGGAAAGCGTTTTTTTTCAAATTCACAGCTGTCACAGCTGCGAAAACGTATTTTTCAGCCATTACAGATTCTCACTTCAGGGATGGAATTCATAAATTGGAATCTCGCTGGAACAAGTGAGAGGATGTTCAAGAAGAAGACTACACTGAATAATAAAGTGTATTTCAAACCATAAAATTATGTTTTTCTTACCGAACCGCAAAACTTATTGAACAACCTAGTAGCTAAGCATATTTACTTGTTTGTAAGATAATTTTGGTTTTATTTTATAAGCTTTGCTAAAGTAAAAAATACTCGCAAGAATAAAAATAAATTAGCTGCACAAAAAATATCAAATTAAATAAATAAAATTTCTTTAATTATTCCTACAAAAATAAGGATATGAAAAATTGTTAACTATAACAAAGTTACCTTTAATTTATTGACTTAAGAGTGCACTTCTACAAGAGGGTTGCCAATATTCGACGGACCCATCTGGCAACCCTGTATCTTTTGATAGAGACGTCAGATCGCTTAATAACATACCGCGTTGGAAGCGTCAGTCCAAGCAGATTTTTACAATTAAACAGTACCCGCCACACGAGCGCTCCCAAATTGTTGAAATTTACATTCAAAAGAAGTCAATTGTGAAAACTCAAGTGTGTATAAAAAATTAAATAATGTGAAAAGAGCGCCTTATAAAAACACCATTAAACGTTTGTACGAAAGGTTTTCCACTGGTGATGCTCTTTCTAATCCAAAGAGGCCAAATCAAAACCGACCAAGGCGTCGCCAAGGACATCCCAAAATCGCCGTTCACAGCAGTTGGGCATTGCTCGGACCACTTTACAACGAATTATCCGCATTGGTTTGCATTTATTCCCGTATAAGATTCAATTGACGCAAAGATTGTTGCCTGCGGACAAGCCTCGTCGATTGGAATGGGCCCAAAGAGTCATCGAAATCCGTCGGGTCCGTCGAATATGGGCAACCCTGTACATACCAACATTTCCTCTGTCAGTTTTGTGTCTCAGCAAATAATCGCTTTTGAGCCAAGCTATCAAAATGTGTGACCGCCAGCCGCATATTAATAAAAGTGATATTCGCACAGCCACAAGCCATTTAATCGCCCCACTTGAAATTAAAGTCTTCTTGAATAGGAAGCAGAGAAAAGAGTAAAATCTGTAAATGTGTTTTAGCAAAAATCGTGAAACTATTGTAACCAAGCATTGCCTTTCTTGTTTTGATTACTCGTACTTTCATGCGCACTTTTGCTTGCACCTTCTAATTTTTGCCTTACTCCATTTATTGGTTTCTCTAATTTCTCATTTGTCGTTTTTAATGTCACCTCAAGCTGTTGCTGCTGGCCACATAACCCAACTAACGCCTTGCTGTGACATCCTCTCGCCATCCCCTTGCCATTCTCTTTCCATGCTCTTATCAGTTTTGTGTATTTCGCTTTCTGCTTGACTAAATATGTACCTTTACATCCTGTCATTCTGTCATCATGCAGCTGTCCCACTGCTTTTTGTCCATGACAATTAAGAGTGAAAAATAACAACCACCAGCTGTGCATTCCAGCGGGAGCTGTTGATGATCGGTGGTTGACGACAATGGTAGTTATTTGACTTTTTTCTTTTGCTGCCAAATGCTGGCGATAACTACTGGCAATGCTGGAGGTACCGGCAGACGGCGCAGCTGCGGCTGGCTACGGCTGTCTGTAGCAGCCAAAGCTGTGCAGATGTGCCGGTACCTGTACTTAGTTGTTGCGAAAAATGCGAGATTCTTCACGAAAACAAAAACAGTGAATTCAACAAGATAATAACCAGCTAATTACACCATGAAACAAAAATCACATTTTTATGTTATGCAAGTTGCAAAGGTGTAAAACGTACGAAGAGGTCGCCAGTGCGTATACTTTATTTCATAGGAGGAAATTTCAAATATTTTTTTTTAACATTTTATAAAAAAGCATAGAGAACGAATTTGCGGTGTGTATTACGGTATATATTTAGAGTCAGGCTGCACTAAAAGCGCTGAAGAACGCAAAGCAAACATCAAAGTTTGTTCAAAAATGTAAGAAAAAGCTCAAAGCTGTTGCAAGATGGAATAAGCTTGGACTTATATACCTCATAGAAATAAATATATTAAGTGAAAAACTTTAAATAAGTAAAAGAAATGTTCAATCAATAGTTTTAACATATATTTAGGAAAAATAGGAACAAAAAATTATACAAGAAATATTTAATTTGACTAAACTTATTAAATTAAAAAAGAAATTAAAATATCTTCATATTAAATAAGTTTATGTGCATTGACATTTCTTTACACCTTTTCAACGTTTCTATAACTTCCGATTTTCTAATAATTAATAAGTTTTGCATTTTGAGAAAGGACAGCATTTTTACGTTTAGGCGTAGAGTCTGTCAAGTGTTGAGGAGTGGAATCACCTGTCTTATCCCACTCTTCCACTAAAGCAACTTTTAGGTCTTTGATTATCTTAAATTGCCGTCCATTTTTATAAAAACGGGCCGACAATATTTCATAGAGGTCCTCAATTGGATTTAAATTGGGACTTAGTGCTGGCCAATCCAGAGTTGAAATTTTTCTTGACGATAGGAACGCCTTAGTTAAACGAGCCGTATGGTTGGGGGAGCTGTCTTGCTGGAAAACCCAGTCGTTTCCGTATATATTTCCCGCAAACTCAATATTTCAACATAGAATTCCGCATTGGTACTTGTCGGAATACAACAAATTGCAGACTTTCCACCATGTCCGAAAGCGGTCTAAATTATCAAAGACCCGTCACTGTGGTTCCGCTTATGGCGCGTTTGCCGTGGTTGCCTAGGATCCCGCAAATATTTCTGGTAACCATCTGAACCATCTAAGTTGAGTTTTTTTCGTCCGAAAATACAACGTTTCGGAATTCGTTAGTCCAAAATTTATATTTTCCGGCAAATGCTAAACGAACCTTAATGTGGCGTGCCAATAGTCTTGGTACCGGCTCCCGCAAATAATATTTAAGTGTTCCGTCCTCCGCCTTCGACCAAAATTTGATGTATTCGTATATCGGTGACCTTAAGACTTAAATGGTGTTTGATTTCCTTGCAAACACATTTCTTTTTCAGCAGCCAGAAGACGAGTTTCACGTTTGCATCAGCTGTCGATGTTAGTTGGCCTGGCGTTTCGTTTGAGTTGACGATATGTTTCTGTGAGGTAGGTTCTGTGAGGTAGGTTCTAGGACACCGCGGGGTTCAAGGAATTGAATTGATGGTCGGAATTATTACACGACACAATCCATGGGATCAACATATGACCACCATTGGAATAATTGAGGAGCCGATTTGATTGACTTGCTTAGAAGAGGAGGATAGCACTGAGCATTTGCTCTGTGAATGTTTTTTGGTTCCGGTGTCATGAGAACAAATAAAATTCGTTCTCGCAAACTGGAGGATATTTTCAGATTTATCAAGGAATGGAAAATTCTCATAAGTTTAACTACCTCTATTCCTCTATTCTCTTCTATCTTTTTCCTTCTGTTGCTGCTCTTCTTTCCTCCTTGACTATCTACTCTTTCACTTGCTAGAGCTTCTAAAGCGTCTCAAATTTTAACGCGAGCTTCTTAAATATATTTTTTAGTAATTAATGAAAGATTTTTTGTCATCGATAAAAATTTTTTTTTATTAACAATTTATGGCCGAAAATTTGTTTTTTTTTAATTTCAGAGGTTGCAGGTCAGAGATTTAGTAGTCACCGCAAAACGTCTTTTATGAGAGGAGCTCCCGGAGATCAGCTGTAGCTCCTTTCCAAATAAATATTTTTACTAATACTAAGTTTTAAAATACAGTTAAAAGATAGCTTAATATGTGTACAAATTTTTACATCAATAAATTTATGAGTTTTCTCAGAAAAAAAATTCTGCAAAATTCGATTTTTTTGGGCTTTCTAAATGTATATAACCCCAATGGGCTTTTTAGCCTGAGTGTTTTGAAAATATTTACCTTTAACATATACATTTTTTAAATTCACAATAATTCATTAGGAAACTTAAATGAATGAGTGGTAATACTTGAATTCTTCAAAGGACATTAATTTACTATATTTATCCTGTCGAAAAGTAAACAAGCATTCATTTGTAATACCTGGCTGTATCCCTTGTATCATTTGCTATACTTCTTAATTTATTAGCGTCAGTATAAATATTTTACATTATTTTCTGAAAAGTTTGTTCTTTGATATTTGAATGTCCTTTAAAAAAGTCAAATTGATGAGGAAGTAAAAGAAACTGAGTATACAGCATTACCATACGAAATGTACAGTTTCACGTGCATATGAAATTTTTCGTGCAAAACTTTTATCGTCGCATATTGCACACCCATTGCACACATATATACTCGTCAATCAAAATATTACGTATACGCAGTGCTGCCCACTTTTGTGTGTCAACGAATACTCTGCTCATTGAAGCGTACACAGGTCAAAATAAACATAAACATAAGCACAAAAAATAAGCAAATACAATGGCATGTGATTAGTTGCTCCTACACTACTACACATTC
This sequence comes from Anastrepha obliqua, assembly GCF_027943255.1. Lineage (NCBI taxonomy): Eukaryota > Metazoa > Arthropoda > Insecta > Diptera > Tephritidae > Anastrepha > Anastrepha obliqua. The sequence continues at coordinate 21,653,529 of NC_072893.1, read as the reverse complement.
AAGGTATTTCTGCGAAATTTTTTGTTAAGTTTTTTATTAAATTTTTTAATTTAATTTAATAACAGAAATTTACATATTTCGCATACTTGTTTCACTTTTGGCTGATTAAATTCTTTACTCTCACAGTATATACTTACTTACTAATATTAAAAACTTAACTTTACACAATCCATACATTTGCAAACGTATTACATACGGCTCGAAATATGAATTCACATATCCTTGACTGCCGGTCATATCTGCCAAGGATCACTACCAATATTGACGACTATAAAATGGCTCATTGTGTTTATGTTGTAATTTTCACTCTCACCCTGAGTGTAAGAATATCCTTCAACCTACCTGTTTTTCTTAGCACTCTCTGTACAGAAGAATTTGCTGTGGGCGAATATCACCGAGTTTCACTGCACTGTGAAAGTCGCCATTACTTCAAAAATTCTGGTTGCTATCTGTGCTCTGGCATCATTCACAACTAAATCGTGGCAGATAAACCAATGCAACGCTTTTAGTGCAATAGTGAGTAAAACCAGGCTTTTATAGATTTAGAGTTGCTGGTCATCAATGAGCTAGTCAGCGAAGGTTCGTTGGTGATTTTAATCATGGAATTGGTTCCAGCCTAATGAGATCGATAAACAGAAGTGCCTACCTCCTCAATCTTCATCAGGGCTTATAGTTAGCGCACATTGTTTGGCTGCATTATTACCAAGCATCTAGAAACTGAATAGAACTTTAAGAGAACATGCAATCTGCTGTCAAGTCCAGGTCTGAAGTTGTGAGGCATATCACCATTCTGCTGCAGGAGTGAAAATAATTAGTAGACAGTTAAAGAAATTCGACTCCGCCGACTAACGTTGAATCGAACTGACTCATAAAATGATTGCTTTAAGCAAATGAAACTTATTGCTTACACAAAAAAAGGTTCTAGACATACAAGTAATTCTAAAGAAAACTGATGGTTGAATATTCATAGTGAATCTTGTCAATTTATTAGTTAGCTGGGGTCAAAAGGTGCCTTTTTTACCCAACTGTTACATCACTCTGTTGTATACATCGCGTGAATAGAACTTATTTGGTGAAATAATATTGAAATATATTGAACGCGCACCGTCAGGCAAAAAATTATTAAAAATCAAAGCAAATTTTGAGCCACTTTAAGGGGGGGGTAAGGGATAAACGCTAAAAAAAAACACTTTTTTCATGAATTTGTTGTAGCGAAACGGTTCAAGTCAGTTTATTAAAAGTTGTTGTATTATAAAGTAACATAAAGTAACATTTCAAGAATATTTGATAAAATTTTCATGTAAAAATATTGCAAAATGAGCGAATGAGAGCACATTTACGTAGACGTCTTTTCAAAAATACATTTTGCAGTAGTCAGCATATCTCAGCGTAGAATCATCTGAAATCAAAAAAATCGAATAATTTAGTTAAAGTATGAGTTAAACTTCCCCCCAACGTTTATTTTGACGATTTATTTTCATTTTCAGCCATTTGGTAGCCGTTTGAAGTAAAACGTGATTTTTGACGAAAAAATGCCGCCATTTTGTAGGTGTAAAACCACCTTTATATAAAAAAAAAAAATGGCAAAAAAAAAAACGTTGGGGGGAGGTTTTAAATATGTAAAATATGTGTGCAAAATTTCAAAAGGATCGGTTGAGTAGTTTTCAAATGTCAATGACTACGCACTTTAAAAAAAAGGTTCGAGAAAACAGCGTTTAAAGTTTGTAACGGACTACGCGCGCAACTGCTGCGTCTCGGCAGATGTTTGAGGCGGCTCGGCTTTATGCTCTATAACTTAAAAAGTTTTGCTCGGATTGACTTAAAATTTTAACACGGTATTTTTGAAATGTTTTACTACAATAACATGCAAAAAAAAATCGATTTTTATACCTTACGCCCCCCTTAAACTTCCACTTTGTTCTACTAAAATTTAGTGGGTTATAAAGCTACACATTTCGTAAATCTTGTAAAATGCTCGAAACTATTAATGCTAGTATGGTATTTGTTATTGAAACAATTATAAAAAAAATATAATTGTAATTTAAAAAAAGAAAAGCAAAAAGTGGACAAAATTCATCACTATCAACAAGCCTCATGGCAAGTGAGAATTAGAGGAAAAGACCGACCGTCCCACATATGAGCAGCCTAGCCGAATGGTCACTTACCGCGGAAATAGAGTTAGTAAAAAGAAAAGATTATATATTGAATTTGTTATTAAATGGATCTCAGGTCATTTTTTTCTTTTGATGATAATTACCCAAAATTTATTCTCGACACTTGTTGTTGTATAACTAAATAAAACCAATTCTTTGTAAAAAAAATTAGGCCACCAATTAAATTGACTTATATTTTTCATCTAATTACGTAAGAAAACCGAGTAAAATTGTATTTTGCTAAAAAAACTAAAAAAAATATGTCACGACCAATCAGATAATGAATCGGATGCAATTGATATGGTACTATGTGATGATGAAAGTGAAATATAGGAGGAAGTCAATAGTACTGAATTTTTGAGTAGTGAAGAGGAGAATCTTTGTTATATGGCATAAGGATTATTTCTCATTCTGAAAGCGAAGTGAATTAGATGCTATTAATAGATCTCGCAATAAAGAAATTTCGACAAAAAAAAATGTTAATGGAAATGCTTTATGGAGAACATTGAAAGAAGATAGAGATGTAGGTAGCTTACCAGGTCATACCGTATTCACAGAGGTCTCGGTTCAAACAGCCTATGCTAAAAGGCATATGATATTGTACTTAATTTGGTGAGTACAGGGTGCGCAATCTTTCATGTCGGTCTGAAAACATTGATAACTTTGAAAAAAAAGCAACTGATTTTTATAAGTGAGGTATTTTTATTTTGTTTGGTTATTTACAATTTATTAAAACTATTTCTTGAATACAATATCCATCAAATAGCTACCTTTATTAGCAATCACAAACTGCAATCTTTTTCCTGCGTTTGCCATTACCTTGTCAAGCATTTTTGGTTTTATAACGTCGAATTCGGCGCGAATGTTTGCCTTAAGCTGCTCAATAGTCTGCGGCTTGTTGGCGTAAGCCTTACTTTTCAGATAACTCCACAAAAAGAAGTCCGGGGGATTAAGTCAGGTGTTCAGGGGGGCCAGTCGATGTCGCCTCTGTTTGAGACTAGAAGTCCCGAGAATTTTCGTTGCAGAAATTCAATTTTTGCATTGGCAGTGTGGCATAGCGCACCGTGTTGTTGAAACCACCAGTGAACGTCTAAACCCTTCTCACGCATTTGCGGGCAGACATAATGAGTCAACATCCATCGATATCGGTTTCCATCTACCGTTTCGTTTTCTCAATGAATAGTTACTTACCAAACAGTTACTTGCCGGTCACGCAATGGCGTTTCATGGACTCGTGTGTATTCTCAGTTCCCCAAATGCGGCAATTTTGTTTATTCACGCTGCCAGAGAGGTTAAAATGTGCGTCGTCAGTCATTAAAATTTGCTTCCAAAAATTGGGTTCGGTGTCAACCATTCGAGCGACTGTTTTGCCGCATTCCAAGTGACGTGAATGGTCTGTCGGCAATATTCTTTGTGTCAACTGCACTTTATACGGAAATAAATTTAAATCATCCTTTAAAATGAGCCGCATTGTGGTTTCACTGACGCCAAAATGCTGAGCGCGACGACGATACGACACTGTTGGCTCCTGGGCAACGTTCTCCCTCACTGCTTCCACGTTCATTGGAACGTCTTGGTCGTTGATGAACGGCATGTGTACGATCTCCCACTGCCCCGAGCTCAAAAAAATTCGACACCAAATGACGAATAGTATTGTCATACAGTGCCTGTTTGCCGCGATACTTCCTGCGATATGCGCGTTGTGTTAGAACAATAGAACGACTATTTTAGATGTATAGCGTCCATATTTCAGCGCACTGCTTCGGTGTAAAGCAATCCATAGTTGAAATTGTACTGAATTGACGAATCGAAAACATATATGTTGACATAAAAGATGGCGCACCCTGTAGGACTTTCAAATCGATTACTGACGAAGGAATGATGGGATATGTAAAATCATGCACCAAACGTGAAGCTCGTAGAGTTACGAATAAGGAATGGCTACCTACAAAATTAAAATTATGGACCAATTTTGTGTTTTAAAATCAGAGTTTATATGCAAAGAGTTTTTAATAATAAATCAATTTTTTCGATTTTCAACTGTTTCTTTGCAAGAAGATTCAATTTTTTTCTATGAGTCAAATTGCCCCACTTCAGTAAAAATTGTTTTGCAATATACACTCGTAAATGTAGTATTAAGCGATTTCCTCGCCGTCATTTTCACCTGTTCTAGCCTGAAACATATCTTAAAATATCCTTACAAGGCATTAAAAAATATATAATTTCTTAAATCGAAAATCGGTTTATTAGTTACAGTTTACAGTTTATAGGTAAGTTTACTTACGGTTTAAAAGTTACAGATCTTGTCTTCCATTAGGAATCAGAAGTAATCGCTCATCATTCCTTTGCCCCAGAAGCCCTTGTAACGTTGCTCTATTACCTTTTCCAAATCGATGGAATATTTCGCAAGGCTCGTTTTTTTCAGCTTCGATATTTTTTGGAGAAAAGATCTAAGTGTGAAGATTTATAGTGAATAAATAGTTCTCGCCTCTTTAATGAGGTCTTTCGAATGTTAAATCACAATTTTTGATCCTCAGTTATCTTGTGCGGAACGAAATTTGCACAGACCTTTCGTAAGGCCAAATGATCAGCTAAAATGCGATAAATCGATGATATTCATGTCCGATCCCATGAATTTCAAAGATGACTCAGCTCTTTTTTGATAAATTTACGACTAATTTCGATGAAGTTTTCGGTGATTACTGATTTTGGGCGGCCCGTAAGTTCATTGTCATTCATGCCCTCACTTCGTCATGTCCTGAAACGTGTAAACCACTCGACAGGAGATAGACAATCATCGCCATAAACTTTTTACGCCAATCCAAATGTTTTGGTAAATATTTTACGGATTTTAAAACAAAATTTGATATTAGATCTTTGTTCGAAACACATTTTTGTACCGATGACATAAACACTTTAGCTTCGCTTCCACTGAACCAAGCTTTCACTGGAAGTCGCTAGGGATGTAACTTCTAACGTATTGACCCATAAAAAACATTTTTATAACACCAGTCTTGTTTATTTTGGACATCACCTTGTATAGAATGAGTAGGAAAGGATCCTTCTATCTGCTGCGTGATGAGGTGATTCTAGGTTCTTCAGATGGGTGTATGCGCAATATCTGTAAATAGTTAATCCGACTCTAGTTAGTTAATCTACTCTAAGCAGACAGGTCTGCAGGCTAACCTAACCTAACCTAATCCGAAGTCTACCTTAGATTATATCAAAGCTCTAGTTATATTTATCAACGTTTATGTATGATGGGTAGATAGTGCTTTGAAGACAATTAATAATTATTTAAAAAAAAATTATTTTTATTTTTTTACTATTTAAATTTTTTTTTTATTATTTTAAAATAATTTTGTTTTTATAATTTTAATTATTATAAGACTAGCAAACCCGGCCCCCTTCGCTGGGCACACTAAAATAGAATAGATATGGTTTAGAACAGAAAATATATGGTTTTCATATTATTTATTTCTTTATTCTTTATTCAAGCGCTTTGGCATAAACAATATTTTTTGTTTTTCTATTTGTTTTTGAGTAAATATAAAATATAAATTGAAAATCAGGAAAAAAGAAGATTGTTTTTAAATTTCAAATCAACGCATATGAATAACTAAGAAACAATCGTCTTTTTTCCTGATCATCCATGAATTTTTCGTTTCAATTTATATGTTTTATTAAGAATTGGAGCTTTTTTAACCATTATCCATTTATATTTTTCAAAAAAAAAAAAACGAAAAAAATTGTTTTTTCCACGAACACATAATTTCATTCGGATTTCACATTAAATTCTCAAATTTCGTAAGAAATTATTCACTGTTCCAAAATCCACTCCAAAAAAATTCACAAACAATTTTTACATGTTGCACTTACGTTTTTTCCTTCTTCTTCTCTTCTTAATTGGCGCTATAACCGCTTACGCGATTTTGGCCGAGTTTAACAAAGCGCGCCAGTCGTTTCTTTCTCGTGCTAACCGGCGCCAGTTGGACACACCAAGTGAAGCCAAGTCCTTCTCCACCTGATCTTTCCAACGCAGTGGAGGCCGCCCTCTTCCTCTGCTACCACCAGCTGGTACCGCATCGAATACTTTCAAAGCCGGAGCGTTTGTATCCATTCGGACGACATGACCCAGCCAACGAAGCCGCTGGATCTTTATTCGCTGCGCTATGTCTGTGTCGTCGTAAAGCTCATACAGCTCATCGTTCCATCGTCTGCGATATTCGCCGTTGCCAACGTGCAAAGGTCCAAAAATCTTACGCAGAATCTTTCTCTCGAACACTCCAAGCGTCGCTTCATCGGATGTTGTCATCGTCCAAGCCTCTGCGCCATACGTTAGGACGGGCATGATGAGAGTCTTGTAGAGTGTTAGTTTTGTTCGTCGAGAGAGGACTTTACTACTCAGTTGCCTACTTAGTCCAAAGTAGCACTTGTTGGCAAGAGAGATTCTACGTTGGATTTCAAGGCTGACATTGTTATCGGTGTTAATGCTGGTACACGAAGTCTTTTACAACCTCGAAATTATAACTGTCTACAGTGACGTGGGTGCCGATACGCGAGTGCGCCGACTGTTTGTTTGAAGACAGGAGGTACTTCGTTTTGTCCTCGTTCACCACCAAACCCATTCGCTTTGCCTCTTTATCCAGTTTGGAGAAGGCAGAACTAACAGCGCGGTTGTTAAGGCCGATGATGTCAATATCATCGGCATACGCCAACAATTGTACGCTCTTATAAAAAATTGTGCCTGAGCGATTAAGTTCTGCGGCTCGTACGATGCTCTCCAACATCAGGTTAAAGAAGTCACACGACAGCGAGTCACCCTGTCTGAAACCTCGTTTGGTATCAAACGGCTCGGAGAGGTCCTTCCCAATTCTGACGGCGCTACTGGTGTTGAGCAACGTCATCTTACATAGCCGTATTAGTTTTGCGGGGATACCAAATTCAGACATCGCGGCATACAGGTAACTCCTTTCCGTACTGTCGAATGCAGCTTTGAAATCGACGGAAAGGTGGTGTGTGTCGATTCTCCTTTCATGGGTCTTTTCCAAGATTTGGCGTATTGAGAATATTTGGTCGATGGTAGACTTTCCAGGTCTGAAGCCACACTGATAAGGTCCAATCAGTTGGTTGACGGTGGGCTTCAGCCTTTCACACAATACGCTCGCTAGAACCTTATAGGCGATATTTAGAAGACTAATCCCGCGGTAATTGGCACAAATTGCAGGATCGCCCTTCTTATGGATTGGGCAGAGCACACTTAAATTCCAATCGGCAGGCATGCTTTCATCCGACCATATTTTGCATAGAAGCTGATGCATGCACCTTACCAGCTCCTCGCCGCCATGTTTGAATAGCTCACCCGGTAGTCCGTCGGCGCCCGCTGCTTTATTGTTTTTTAGCCGCATTATCGCTATTCTCACCTCGTCATGATCGGGTAGCGGAACGACAATTCCGTCGTCAACGATTGGGGTATCGGGATCTTCACTTTCTCGGTGACATGCGCAGCTGTCACTGTTCAATAGGTTCGAGAAGTGTTCCCTCCATAATTTAAGATTGCTCTGTACGTCAGTCACCAGTTCGCCGTCTTTGTTCTTACAGGAAAACGCCCCGGTCTTGAAACCTTCTGTAAGCCGCCGAACTTTCTGGTAGAATTTTCGGGCGTTGTTCCTGTTGGCCAGCATCTCAAGCTCTTCGCACTCACGTATTTCGGCCTCTCGTTTCTTCTTTCGGATAATACGTCTCTCTTCCTTTTTCAACTCTCTGTAGCGATCCCACATGGCTCGCGTTGCGCCCGATCGCAGCGTGGCTCTATAGGCGGCATCCTTTCTTTCTGCGGCAGCATGACATTCCTCGTCGTACCAATTGTTTTTTCGGGCTCGCCGGAATCCAATTTCTTCTTCGGCGGCGGTACGTAGAGAACGAGAAATGTTGCTCCATTGTTCGTGGATGCCGGTTTGTTGGGCAGTGCTCTCCGAGAGCAGGAGTGAGAGTCGAGTGGCGAATCTTCTGGCTGTCTGTTGTGATTGCAGCTTTTCGATGTCGAACATTCTTTGCGTAGGTAGATGCACGTTTTTTGCTGCACAGAGGCGGGTGCGCAGTTTGGCTGCAACAAGGTAGTGATCCGAGTCAATGTTGGGTCCTCGGATCGTACGTACATCTAATACACTAGAAGCGTGTCTTCCATCTATCACAACATGATCGATCTGGTTTCGTGTTTTTCGATCAGGAGACAGCCAGGTGGCTTGGTGAATCTTCTTATGCTGGAATCTGGTGCTGCAGACTACCATGTTTCGGGCCCCGGCGAAGTCGATCAGCCTCTGTCCGTTACCGGATGTTTCGTTGTGCAGGCTGAATTTTCCGACTGTGGGACCAAAAATTCCCTCCTTGCCCACCCTGGCGTTGAAGTCGCCAAGCACGATTTTTATGTCGTGGCGGGGGCAGCGCTCATAGGAACGTTCCAGGCGCTCATAGAAAGAATCTTTGGTCGCATCGTCCTTCTCTTCCGTCGGGGCGTGGGCGCAAATTAGCGATATGTTAAAAAAACGTGCTTTGATGCGGATTGTTGCGAGACGCTCGTCCACCGGAGTGAACGACAGTACTTGGCGACGAAGTCTCTCTCCCACAACAAATCCGACACCGAATTTGCGCTCCTTTACATGGCAGCTGTAGTAGACGTCGCAAGGTCCTATGTTTTTCTTTCCTTGCCCCGTCCATCGCATCTCTTGGATGGCAGTGATGTCAGCCTTTACTCTCACGAGGACATCAACCAGCCGGGCAGAGGCACCTTCCCCATTAAGGGACCGGACATTCCAGGTGCATGCCCTCAAATCATAGTCCTTAGTTCGTTTGCAGGGGTCGTCATCAGTATAGGGAGGTCTCAAACGTTTTTTCCTTACGGCATCCAAATCAGAAAGAAATATTGACACATTGTAACTAACACTGTCAATTTGACAGTTCAGTTCCACCCCAAGCGTTATAAAAGTAAACGACATTATGGCTGGCTCAAAAGAACGCTGTACCCGTTGCCACTGCTCCGAATTACAACCAAACTTTACGAAACCCATTTTCAATACTTACTTAACAATGTGCATAAATTTGGCTTAATTTGGTGCAAAGACATGGCGGGTTAACGTTTTGGCATATATTTCGAGACCCTAGTCATCAATAGGTATGAAAATTACCCCGTATTAAAGCACTTATCAACAGCTTTCATTTGATACCTATATTGTGCATACACAACCAAAGGTTACCCGGGTCCACGTTTTGACCTATATCTGGAGACCCCAGTCATTTGGTCTCTATCTCGAGACCCTAGTCACGGAGCGGATGGAAATACTCTGAACTAAAGCATTCACCAACAGCTTCCATTTGATACCCATATTGTACATACACATCCGAAGGTTACCCGGGTCCACGTTTTGACCTATATCTCGAGACCCTATCTACCAATAGGTTTCCAAACTATACGGAAACCATCTTCAATACCTCCTTAACAATGTGTGTAAGTTTGGTTTAATTCGGTGCAAAGACACTGCGGGTCCACGTTTTGGCATATATTTCCAGACCCCAGTCATCAATAGGTATGAAAATTACCCCGTATTAAAGCACTTATCAACAGCTTTCATTTGATATCCATATTGTACAAACACATTCTAGGGTCCACGTTTTGGTCTCTATCTCGAGACCCTAGTCACGGAGCGAATGGAAATACTCTGAACTAAAGCATTCACCAACAGCTTCCATTTGATACCCATATTGTACATACACATCCGAAGGTTACCCGGGTCCACGTTTTGACCTATATCTCGAGACCCTATCTACCAATAGGTATCCAAACTATACGAAAACCATCTTCAATACCTCCTTAACAATGTGTGTAAGTTTGGTTTAATTCGGTGCAAAGACACGGCGGGTCCACGTTTTGGCATATATTTTCAGACCCTAGTCATCAATAGGTATGAAAATTACCCCGTATTGAAGCACTTATCAACAGCTTCCATTTGATACCCATATTGTACATACACGTCCGAAGGTTACCCGGGTCCACGTTTTGACCTATATCTCGAGACCGTAGTCATCAATAGGTATGAAGATTACCCCGTATTAAAGCACTTATCAACAGCTTTCATTTGATATCCATATTGTACAAACACATTCTAGGGTCCACGTTTTGGTCTCTATCTCGAGACCCTAGTCACGGAGCGGATGGAAATACTCTGAACTAAAGCATTCACCAACAGCTTCCATTTGATACCCATATTGTACATACACATCCAAAGGTTACCTGGGTCCACGTTTTGACCTATATCTCGAGCCCTATCCACCAATAGGAATCCAAACTATACGGAAACCATCTTCAATACCTTCTTAACAATGTGTGTATGTTTGGTTTAATTCGGTGCAGACACGGACGGTTAGCGAACACACACAAAAAGTTGACTTTATTTTATATATAAGATATTTTTCAGTTTGTGTCCGAAAAATCCAAATATCTTACGGAACCCTATTTTTTCCAAAATAAAATGTAATCCATGTTACTCTTGGATAATGTAGTTTTCGAATGGTGAAAGAATTTTTAAAATCGGTCCAGTAGTTTTTGAGCCTATTCGTTACAAACAAACAAACAAACAAACAAAGTTTTCCTCTTTATAATATTAGTATAGATGATTATTCGCATCGAAGTGTGTATAGGCTCTAATAATGGGCTTTTGTGCTGGTTTGCTCATCTGTAATCCATTCACATCCTTCCGTTTAAATTAAAAAAAAAAAAAGAGAAATGTGGTTTAAAATGATCGGCTTCTCATAGTTGAAGGCTCGAGGGCGAAATTATAACTGCTCTGGCATTTCTGGCAAATTTTTCAAAATAATTTTGTAAGTAATTCAACACAATTTATTTATGAAACTTTTTCATTAATCCATAAGTAATCCGTTAGTAAGCGCTATAACGGTTATATTGTAGAAAATGCTTCACACTCACGCAAACAAATAATTCAATAAAAATTTAAATTGCTTGCCTTTGCCATTTATTTAGTATTTCATTTAGTATTTTTAGAGCAGCGCAAAAATGCAGCACAAAAGAATTTACGATTTTTTGCTAAATTCGTTTTTCGGCCTAATTGAATTTTTTCATGTTCATCGTTCATATCTCATTTTCGCACTTCGTCAAATCATCAGCTCAAACACATGTACGCACATACACACACACACGCACACCCAGCCATTTGTCTGTCGCAATTTCACAAATTCATCACCGCCACCAACGAACGCTGGTTCGCTCCATAATTCAACACTTTCGCGCAAAAAATCAAATTTCCTCCGCAAATCGCCAGCTTAACCCGGGCTCAATTTCCTCTATCAAACGATATTTCAAAATTAAAATGCGCTTTGTCTGCTCAAAAGAAGAAAAAAAAAATCACTTAATTTTTTTCAATTATTTTTCGCATTCTCATTGAATAGTGTCAGCGAAGCGTTCTGCACTCTGTGCCATCTTTTACTTTATAAAGTGACGCCTGTGTTACTCAGCTCCTTTGCGTTTTCGGCTCATCAGCTATGCTCAGCCGCACCGCAAGCTAACCGAGCATCACCTAACTGCATGTGAAGACACCAGCTAATAACCCCCATCCGCTTGAGTGTCGGTGTATCTGCGCGCCTCTCTTTACTGTGATTGCGCTGCGTTTGCATGCGTAGATGTATGCTATTATATATGCATGCGAGTGTGTGGATGCGAGTGTGTCTGCGTGTGTGTAATCCTTAATGTACATCAGTTCATGGTCGTATTTCATCACCTTTTATGGCTTTCGGTTGGGTCGCATCTTTTATTGATGTGTTGTTCTTCGTGTGCGCCAGCGATTTTTTTTAGATTTTTGCTGCGGCTGTCAATGTGCGAGTAGTAGTAAAGTTTTTCAAATGTTGGCAGCATAGCTCCGATTGCTTTTTTGGGTTTTTGAGATTTAATGCTGTTTTCAAAAGAGATTTTCTTTAGGGATCCAGTGTTACATGTAACAGCAACAACAACATCAAGGGCATCAGCAACAAGTATGGCTACGAAAAGAAGAATTTGCTGCTTACCGGAGCTGTTGGGTGTTGTTGTGCGTTTTAAAAAAAAAAAAACATTTCACCTGTGTCTGGCAGTTGATCTTTTATGTTTTTCAAATTTAAATTTTTACAGTCTTCGCTGCTGCTAAGCCTTCGTTGCATGCAACATCTGCATGTGCGCTTCTGCTGTGAAAGGCATCTTAAATGGAGTTGCGAGAAGATTGAAGTTTTATGTGTTATGGGATTACTTTACAGATGAGGTTGTTGTGAATTGAGCATAAAGTCGAATGGAGTGACTTAAGTAAAACTTGTTTTTACTACATACATAGTTTATTTTACATAGGAGCCTTTGCTGGTTTACTCACTAGAATAGGGCAGAATAGAAGAGAATAGAATGGATTAAGGAAGGAATAAGAATATATTTATTTAAAGAATGCAAGTTCTAGTTATGTTTTAGAAGAAATTAGAAGGTAATAAATATACCAATGACAACGCGGATTCTCAACATACCGAAGTATAAGACAATCATCTTTGAAAGTGGGCCGAAAGGATTTTGCGTCAGATCGACCAAAGACGATATCAGCGATCCATTCACTACCAACGCAGGCGTAAGGCAAGGTTGTTCTCTGTTGCACCTTCTCTTCGCCTTCGTCTTTGACGATGTCATGAGCCAACTGACCCTGCACAAAAAAAGGCATCGTATGGAGTTTCATCAGACATCTCGACGATCTGGACATCTGCCTCTTCTCTCACAAACTCTCTGACATGCAAGCGAAGGAGGACAGACTAGTCGCGCTGGCACGCACTGTCGGACTGGAGGTCAACATCGTCAAGACCAAGGCAATGAGAGTTAACCACAATAACGCAAGGCAGATATTGGTTGACGGATGCCCGGTGGAATTTGCCGAAAGCTTCTGCTACTTCCGCTGCATCATCACGGCAGATGGTGGAGCAGATGAAGATGTCTACTCCAGGCTAAACAATGCAAGAGCGGCATTCGGGCGAATACATGCAGTATGGGGAGATTAACGATTGAGGAACCCACCCTATGGCAAACCAAACGCAGAAAGTGGCGATGGATAGGTCACTCGTTAAGAAGCAGCGTCACGAGAAAGGCACTGGACTGGAACCCGCAAGGGAGCAGAGGGCGTGATCCACCAAAAAACACTTGAAGAAGGTCGATGTTGCGCGAACTAGCAGATGCCGATATCACATGGGATGACGCAAAAACAATAGCCCAGAACCATGTACAAGGAGGAGTGAACAAGGAAAACCCTGGAGGAGTGAACAAGGAAACCGAAAAAAACTTAGGATGCCCCGAAGGAGGCGCTTTATCACCGCTCCTTAGCTATTGGACATTGAAGAGGTTTTACAAAGCTGTCGATGATCTCGAGTACGAAGTTTAGGGCTATGCTGACGATCTAGTTATTATGGTTAGAGACAAGTTTGGCTCAACCGTGGCCGACCGCATGCAACTAGCTCCCAAATTTACGCAAAATTGGTGAGGACTTTCGTTAAATCCGAACAAAACATATCCCGAAGAAGGAAACTAGATTTAGGGATCTTAAAACTAGGGGACGCAAACTTTACTCTATCTGGAGATATGAAGTATCTGGGAGTTATCCTTGACCTGGAAAATCAAATCATTTATCGTAGATCACAAATTAAGCTTTGAGAGCAAAATACACGTGCCAAACAAAGGCTTTACGGCAAAACATGCAGTCTGCAACCAAAGATGACGGCATGAACACTTAACAACAGAATAGCCTGTCTGCGCGTAACGGGAGCAATGCGAACTTGTTGCACAACGGCTTTAAGAATGGTCACTGGACTCAGTCCACTCCACCTTGTAGCCGAACTGTCAGTAATTAGTGCAGTTCTAAGGCTTCCTAATATATTTCATCTTAAAGCAGGCAATCTTACAATACATGCAAGAATTTTGGGTTCAATCCTGAACTCTCCGTGTCTGACAGTCTATGACAAGATGGAAAGAAAACTAGAATTTCAAAGTGATCGTTCAGCATTGAGATAAAGGGGGTTTTCAATAAGGGCGGGTAGATGTTGAAATGGAATAAAATGGCGTATGCTGTGTGTCACGTAGCGCCGCCCTGCTGGAACCACATGTCGTCTAGGTCCACATGGTTCAATATGGGACATAAGAAATTGGAAGGGCCACCACGTCTACCGAAAACACTACCTTCATAGGTCTTGAACCTTTCTGTGGGGTGAATAACAGCTTCAAAAGTGCATATCTATGTGAACGGGAACAAGAAGGTTTACCATAATTGAGTATTTCAGAGCCCAAATGGGTATGCGGCAATCAAAAAGACTCACTGATCGGTAGAGCAGCATTAAAACTTTACATCGAACTACTAACAGGACTGTAAACGGAAAGGAAAGGAAAGGAAAGGAAAGGAAAGGAAAGGAAAGGAAAGGAAAGGAAAGGAAAGGAAAGGAAAGGAAAGGAAAGGAAAGGAAAGGAAAGGAAAGGAAAGGAAAGGAAAGGAAAGGAAAGGAAAGGAAAGGAAAGGAAAGGAATGGAAAGGAAGAAGGAAAGGAAAGGAAAGGAAAGGAAAGGAAAAGGAAAGGAAAGGAAAGGAAAGGAAAGGAAAGGAAAGGAAAGGAAAGGAAAGGAAAGAGAAAGGAAAGGAAAGGAAAGGAAAGGAAAGGAAAGGAAAGGAAAGGAAAAGGAAAGGAAAAGGAAAGGAAAGAGGAAAGGAAAGGAAAGGAAAGGAAAGGAAAGGAAAGGAAAGGAAATAGAGTTGTATAGGATAGGTTAGGATAAGACAGATATGATAGGATTGAATTGAAAAATATATGCCAGAATAGGGTAGGATGGTCATACCATAATAATTACAAGGCCCTCAATCGCTTGCCGACAGTACTTGGGGCAAAGACCAAGAAATGTTGCTGGCGATATTTAAAGCAATTGGCTGGCCGACCTCTGAACTATGCTGCGCTTGTCTGGACGCCTGGCATAAGTGATTAGCGGTGTACTAAGCTTTAGATATGCCAAACTACTGCAATCAGAATCGCCACGGCATGCCTGCCACGGCATGCCTCCATTTTACTTGTTTTTTGGTGGGTGAGGTAGGGTTCATATACCTTCGTTCTTTCAGAGACCGTCGTCAACTGCGTCGAATGGTGTAGCCGCTAAAACAATCCCTCCTCCTCCTCTTGGGAGATTCCCTTACCTGAACTACCTTGCATTACTTCGCGAAGGTCCAGAACTGGTGTCCATTAAATGGACCAATACTATTCACCCACGTCTGAGTCCACCATATTTGTAGCCAGCTTCATGCTATAGGCTCGTCTTCTAATTTCTCTGTACCATCATACCACTGGTATGTGTGGCATGCTCTCAGGTTCCTCTCACATGGGCATACGGATGTTATACGCTATCGAGGTTTCTTTTGCATCTGTAGCAAAGAAGATATTGCGGTAACATTATACCGTCTTATGCCGTCGAGAGCACATGATTCGACCGTCTGTGATTTGTCGTCAGTTTGTAGACAGTCCACCTCCTAACGAGGGATGATATGTTTTTCACTGCGTTTTTCGCTGCCACTCCGAGCGTTGCAGGTGCAGCATTATTCTCTTTTAACTGCGTTCCAACAGTCATTTGATGCACACATGTTATTGATTAAGCTGTCTGGGCTGAGCTGTTGTCCCAAG
This sequence comes from Anastrepha obliqua, assembly GCF_027943255.1. NCBI lineage: Eukaryota > Metazoa > Arthropoda > Insecta > Diptera > Tephritidae > Anastrepha > Anastrepha obliqua. The sequence continues at coordinate 21,637,663 of NC_072893.1, read as the reverse complement.
ACTAACTCAAGTGTTCGGCGTTCCTCGTTCAAATGATCACAGAAGAAGAACACGTGCTCCGCGCTTTCTAATGCAGTGTTGCAGCTTTGACAGAAGGGTTCTCCATGTGAAAACGATAGAGGTACCCCAGGAAGCATCCGTGACCGCTCGATATTTGGGTTTAATAGTTGTATACGTTTCCGTGTCTTCTGCTCACCCATTGGCTAATTTTGGGGATAAGTCTATAGGTCCAACGCACGTTAACAGATGAGTCCCATCTGTTTTGCTTCTTTTGTAACGAATGCAGACGTTCTGTAGCTGTCGCTTCAGATGTCGGCTTTACGTCTTGTTTGCCATAAGGTTGTCTCATTTCCGCGTCATCTGATACGGTCCTGTATGCGAACGCGACTTTTAGTGCATTTTGTCGGTGCACTTGAGCTACGAGTCTAACATTCGATGGCTTTGCTCCTGCCCATATAGAAGCAGCTTATAAGATAACTGAATCCACTACCCTTGTCAGGAGGTGCCTTCTGGCGAATTGCGGTCCACCTATGTTTGGAAGAATTCTTGTAAGGGCAACGTCGACTGCCGGTGCTTTGGAACCCACAGTTGCTAAATGTTGCTTAAAGCAGAGCCGTGCATCAATCATTACGGGTAGATAATTTATTGCCTCTTACGACAGTATTTCATGGCCACTTATCCGCAATTTCATGTACTCTTTTTTTCTTCGCGCAGTTACGAGGACCTCTTCTGTTTTATGTATTGCTAACTCCAGTCCCGCTGCAGAGAGCCTTAGTTGGACTCTAGCTGCTGCATCATTACACTTCTCGTGTAGGTGGTCTAACTTCTTGTGCGTGACCACGAGAGCGACGTCATCGGCATAGCCCACAAGTGTTGCTTTATCCGCCAATTTTAACCTGAGTACTCCATCGTACATGTCATTCCACATTCCTTTTTATACTGCTACATTCAATCCCTAAAGTAGCTTCGCATTATGCGTACTAGATATGCAGAGACTTGAAGATTTCGTACAGACAGCAAAATGGTTGAGCACCTCGCCGAATTTAACATATTTTTGACGTCTAGCGTGATAATTGTACAAAACTTCACGCGTGTGTGTCCTACGCTAATGGCGTCGCGCGCTCTAACCACCTTTTCACATGCTCCATTAAACCTACTCATCTAACACCCCTCTCCCTCTGGACTCAACCTGCTGAAACGGCAAGTTTCCTGTGACCGGTAACTACATTGCCCTGACAGACTTTAGTAAGCTGCTACAACAACAACAACTTGTGATACTGCATGGAAAGAATTGAATTTACTGGAAATTAACACTTTAACTTGTTGATGTAGTCAATTTCCAAGTTCTAGCTCTCTTAATAAAAAACCTCTTTATTTTTCATCAAAAGCACCTAACAAATAAATAATAAATTTGAATTTCGACATTTTCATTCTGGCATTTTCTAGCCGCTAGCTTTATATTCCGCGCCGGTTGATAATTGAAAATATTGCACAACAATCAAAAGTTATCAAAAAGCGCATCATTTGCATATGCATGGAAACTGTTTTATTAAATTTTGAAATTTTATTTTAAACTGCCACGCACAGTAACCTCCTTCAGCACTTATTTGAGTATATTTATTTATTAGATATGCACAGCTTTTTATTTAAGCTGCTATTTGATCGGCGCACACGCATTCGTACTATTAGCACTTGAAACTTTTTCAATATAACTCTTGCAGCCAACAAGAATTTTTGCGATTTTTTTTGTTGGTTTTTTTCACTTCGCCATACCCGACCAACTACGCTGGCTGTTGCGCTGGCATCCCAATAAGAAGAAGAACAAAACCAGAAGCCTGCGTTCGAGTAGCAGCAGCGATGTTGTGCTGCTTCTTCCGTGCATAAATAAATGTAAGCACCACATCGACAGGGAAATTCGTAAGTGCCGACCAACGTCAACAATAAGAAGTGACAAGAACAGAGCAAAATCAAACTTCACTGGCGGGGGGCCAGTGCTTCGACACTCACCTACTTTCTCAGTATTTTAGTGTATTTATGTAGATTACTAAGGCGTTTTCCTTACGAACCAATATCACTTGACGCTGCTGTATACGCTAACTTTCCCGCCGCCTTCGCATACTCAACCCAGCAGCGCTGCAACATTGGCGGCCATTCAAGCGTATTTAAATGTTTGCGCGGCATTCAGACTTTCAAGTAGCGGAAGCAACAGAAATCAGAAATCAAAAAAAGAAAGCAAACAACAACAAAAAAGAAACTAAAAATCAAGCTAAAATTCATGCTTATTGTGTCTGTTCACGTTTTTGCCCTGCTTAAGCATTTGCCGTTAATGGCATTTCAATTGCAAAACCAAATTCGAATTCAAGTTGTGCAAACATTTGGTCTGACCTTTCGCCAGCATTTCGTATGCTCCACCTTCTACTCCACTTCACTACTGCCCACTTTTATTCGCCTCCTTTTTGAATGTATTTCCTTTAGCTGACTTCTTCATTAAGCGGCATTCAACTGGACTCCGCCGCTCAGGCTGTCCATTGAAGAAATATTCGTAATCGCATGAATGGCTGAGCTGACGAGCTGGACTTGTGGGAATTGGTTATTTAGTGGTGAGTATGTGTGTGTGTCGTTTGGCAGCTGCTGACAGCTGACGTTCTCTGCATTATTGCCCGTGTGTGGGTGTACGTGCCATTTCTGAAATTAATTCAACTTTGCACACCAATGCATCGCAATTCGGTTAGCTTCATTAAGGCATCTTTAATTTTTATTTTAAATCGCTTCTTGTTTTATATTTGCGACCTTTAAGTTAAATTTTTTTCCTTTTTTTACTGTTTGTTACAATGTGGAAATCTTTTTCAAGTCTTTCAATTATACTTTTATTAAAGGGTAGTTTAAATAAAAGCTTATTTTTATAAAGTTATGAAAAGTGTGAATTCGGACATAAACAAACCTCATTAACCGCTGGATATTATTTTCATTTTCGGCTCATATTAACAATTTTATGACCACATCAAAAATACGAGATGAGTTCAAAAAATTATTTCGCGGGCTATGTATAGGGTGGGCCATGTAAAATTTGCTTTTTGAATCGGCTAAAAAAAAAAAACTAACAAATATTTTTTCAAACTTTTTTTTTTGTTTTGAAGATTGAACATTGTCATTTATGAATGAAAAATAATATCGTTCAAGTGACTGCCACGACTGGCGGCTTTACAGTAGGCCATTCGATCAACCCAATTTTTAAGCACATTTTCGATTGTTTGGGCTCCAATTTCATGAATGGCAACTTCGATTTCGTGTTTTAAAGCATTAATCGTCTCTGGATGGTTTGCATAGCATTTGTGCTTAACGACTCCCCACAAAAAATAGTCCAACAGGCGTAAATCATGTAAGGCGTTTTTTCAATAGGTGCGCTTCAACTTTTTTCCGATAGGGAGGGCGAACGACGCAATATTTTTTATTTTTCGCTTGTCATTTGTAAACTTCATTAGTATACATTTCATCATGAAACGCTACACACTTGAGCAACGATTGCAAATCGTGCAAATTTTTTATGAAAATAATCGTTCTGTTGCTGCTACTTTAAGAGCATTACGGCCATTTTACGGTCCATTTAACAAGCCATCCCATTCGACAATCGACCGTCTAGTGAAAAAATTTGTATCTACGTTTTCGCTACATAATGTTCCGGTGCCAGTGAGAGCAAGAAGTGCACGAAGTGTTGAAAATATTGCTGCCGCCAGGGCTTCAGTTCAAGAAGACGCAAATGTGTCGCTCACACGACGTTCTCAACAATTGGGCCTTCTGTGCCGTCATTGTGGCGAATTTTGCGAAAAGATCTTGGCCTACATCCGTATAAGATCAAGCTGACACAAGAACTGAAGCCGTTCGACCATTTAAAGCGACGTCGATTCGTAAATTGGGCTGAAGATCAACTCGAAAATGATCCAGATTTTTTCCAAAAAATCATCTTCAGTGATGAAGCTCACTTTTGGCTCAATGGCTTTGTCAACAAGCAAAATATGCGTTACGGGGCAGAAAGCAATCCACACGTGATTCATGAGGCACCGTTGCATCCCGAAAAAATCACTGTTTGGTGCGGTTTACATGCCGGCGGCGTAATTGGCCCATATTTTTTCGTTGACGAGAACGATCGCCACGTTACTGTGAATGGAAATCGATACCGCGACATGATAAACGATTATTTTTGGCCGCAATTGAATGGTATGGACTTAGACGACATGTGGTTTCAACAGGACGGGGCCACAAGCCACACAGCACACGCTACAATTGATTTGTTGAAGAGTAAGTTCGATGAGCGCATTATTTCCAGAAATGGACCGGTCGAATGGCCGCCGCGCTCGTGTGATTTGACGCCTCTAGACTATTTTCTTTGGGGTTATGTGAAGTCATTGGTCTACAGTAACAAGCCGGCGACGATTTGTGAGCTCAGAGCCAATATTGAACGCGAAATTGCTGGAATTTCGGCCGATTTATGCGAAAGAGTGGTCGAAAATTGGGTTCAACGATTGGACTTCGTAAAACGTACACGCGGTGGTCATGCAAAAGAAATCGAATTTCATACTTAAATATATATGTTCAAACTCGATAATAAAAAAAAATTAGTTAAAAAAGTCAAACCATTTGTGTTTTATTCAAAAAAAAAGTTGAAGCGCTCTTACTGAAAAACGCTTTATATACATTGCGTGAATCGAGGAGATAAGTTTCAAGTCTTACTCTTTCTTCCACATTTACTCACCATGACAGTTTGCTATCCAAAACGATATGGTACCTAGGCATTTAGTTGATGCTTTTGGCGTCAACTCAACTCCTTCAAGACTCAGTGATGACCAGTTGGTAATCTTGTACTTTCTTTTGAATATTACTAAGCCCGTCTTATCTGGACTTACTTCCAGTCCGGCCAACTCCGTTCACTTTTAGATCTTTCTAAGCGTTCTTGTGAGTATTTCACTCATCGTTTGTGGTCACCTACCTGAGATGATAACAGGCAAGTCGTCAGCATATGCCGTGAGTTTTGGTCCGCTATTTCCAAGTTGGATGAGTATTTGATTCCTAACTAGATTCCATAGAAGAGGTGAGAGAACTTTTCCATGTTGAGTCCCTAAGTCTGCCTTTTTTGAAATTGCACTGGACCTCCATTCGGCCATCATTGTCCGAAGGTTTAATAACCTGTCGATCAAGTGACTGTTTTTACCTGGTTTGGATCGGTCTAATATGCTTGTATTCGATTTCCAAAGCTCAGATTCTTTCTTCGCACTCTCGTCTGCTTCCTAGTTTTCCTGCTTCCATAATCACCCAAAACGCAATGCCGATTGACGCTGTGTTTTCGAGTAGTAGGGATCCTCGACATGCTTGGACACATTCAGAGTTTATTTGCTATCGACCTAGAGGCCTTGTTCTTAACTTGTCTAAGCACAGAGAGAGTGGGTTTGAAAGAAGAGTTACCTATTATGCGAACCACCTTTATCGCCAAGTTAATTGCATAGGCTTCGGATTGATAAATTCAGTTGTAGTCTGGAAGTCTGTATCATTTTTTTTGTGTGCTGGAGGCTTCTTCTTAGAACTCTTCATGAGACCATGTTGTTATCAATAGGGGTGATTTAAATCTTGACTTAAATTTTGATGTCTGTAGTTCTTGCATCAGATGAGTTATGAATTCAAGGAAGCTGTGAAAGCGAGTGAAATCTCAAAAAAAAAAAAACGAAAAGAGCTTATGCGTCAAAAATTGGGTATCAAATGTGTTTCAAGTGAGGTCTGTATGCATTCCTGAGTAAGAGTTACCCAGAGAAGATGCCAAATCTTACAATGCCCAAAGTTTGCCACTTCTTAAGATGAAAAGGCAGTCAATAACACGAAATTTTTATTATTATTTCCATTTTTCATGTCCAGTTTTCAAAACTTTAAGACAAGAACAGCTCTCAAATTAGTGCAAATTCAATAAATGCATGTCTTATACAAAAAAAAACTAGAAAAATACAAGTGATTTTCCCTCAATTGCTGGCATTTCATATCTTAAAGTCAAAAGAGTAAAATCTTTTTTCATAGCATTTAAGTCTTCTGCCAATTGATTTACTTTTCCTGATATTTTACTTAGTCAACTAATTTGCTTCACTTAATCTGATTACAGATAAATAAATACCTCGAGTTGACAACAGGAATAAGAGACATTAAATAGACGAAAGCTGAATGAAGCCTTACATAAACCCACACAATTGCATTGATATGACACAGAAGAAAAGGCAACTAGATTTACCTGCCAGACGCACAGAGAGTACAGGCAGCCTTAATAAAAAAATAAAAATAATAAATAACACCAACAATACTGCATTTTATGTAGTGCTTCGCACAGTGTGCGATTTTTGAGTTCAGGCGAAACTAAATTAATTTCTTCGCTCTAGAAATATATTTTATAACAAAAAAAAGTAATTTTTTAATAAATTTTGAGTTCTAAAATGGTATCAGTTTTGAAATCAGATACAGAGTCATATACGTCATGGTATATGAGCAAATGTAAGGGGCTCTCCAATAAGGGGTGTTATTTTGAATAGCTCGCTATTTCGGTAGATGTCACCATAGAAGCTGCCAAAATGTGGCAGAGATGGTTCGTAAAACTTGAACATTTTTGGGTCATCCTGAAGCACCTTGTCGGACCGGAATACAGAAATTGGTGAAAAAATTCGAAACTCGAGCTGTTGGGACAAGTTAGTGATGTGAAGAATAAAACCCGTGCACGTCGCTCAAGAACAGCCGAAAATATTGCTGTTGTAGCCGAAAGTGTGGAAGAAAACCCAGGTTTGCCCATTCCTCGTTGTGCTTTGGAATTAGGCATTCCACAATCGTCACTACACCGTATTTTACATAAAAATTTGGGTCTTAAGGCTTATAAGGTCCAGTTAACACAAGAACTCAAGCCGGACGATTATCAACAACGTCGTGTCTTTGTTGATTGGGTCGTTGAAATGCATGAAAATGATCCGGAATTCCATCGAAAAATCATCTTGAGTGATGAGGTCCATTTCCACCTCGGTGGCTTCGCCAACAAGCAAAATTGTCGGATCTGGGGCTCAGAAAATCCAAGAGTTATTTTTGAAAAGTCTATCTCCCTCTCTTTCTATCCTCAACGTGTGACTGTTTGCTGCGGCTTATGGTCCGGCGGAGTCATTGGACCTTACTTTCTCGAAAATGAAGCTGGAGCAACAGTTATAGTGAATAGATTGCGCTGTCGAGAGATGATTAACAATTTTTTATGGCCGGAATTGGATGGTATTGAACCGGACAATTTATTTTCAACAAGACGGCGCTACGTGCCACACAAGCAACGAAACCATAGATCTCTTATGGGAATAACATCTCTTATAGGAAAACCTTTTATTTGCTGCGTAGTGGAAGAATTCATTTCATTAAATTGTTAAATTTACAAAGGCATCCAATCAAATTAGTAAGACGAATCTCAGCCTAAAAGATCTGCACTAAGACTGACAGAAGGGTTTACTTATAGTATCCGGTTACCACGCACACAGTTTATTTGTAGATGGATCTAAAACGTCGAAATAAGCAGAAGCGGCAGTCTTCTACACGCAGTTTGATCTTCAAAAGTCTTTCAGGCTTCCTAATCACTGTAGCATATTTTGAGCTGAGATTTATGCAGTAACCAAAGCAGCTGAATTGGCGTTGGAATTTACTCCCTCGACACTCGCACAAACATCTTCATGGAGAGTCAACCTGCTATTAAAGCAACAATGGCTCTAATGACTACCTCGGAATGCGTGCAACATTGAAGATCCAAAATGGACGAGCTCTGTGAGAGGATAGATATAGAGAATAGAGAAAAATGAGAGAGTTCACGAGCTTGATAATACACCTTCTTTCACTACTGAACCAAGTGTTTTTGCGAAGCGAAAAAATTCTGTGTTTAAAGATTTTTTTTTTGCGAATCTGTGTAGTTAGAAGTTTTTTGATTTAAATATTGCTTTGTATGAATATTTAGCTAATTTAAAATAAAATTTCCCCATTTTGTAAAAAAATTTTTTTTTAAATTTTCACAAAATGCTCCTTCGATTCACCAAGCGTTAACAGGTGGCGAATAGATAAAGCAACTGGTATAAATAAGCTGCGATAAAAGCATAGATCTGGGTACTACACATCCCGAAATTTATTTGAAAGCACTACACATTGACAAGTTTTAACTCTTATTTATTTATACTTTCATTTCAAATATTTTTTTTTAATTTTTTATAAAAGTATAGTTCATTCAATAATTTACATCATAAAAACTCGACAAATTTTCATCCAAATTTCAAAATTTTTAATCTCGCTTTTTTGTTTTTGGAAATTTGGGGACACAGCTTTATAGTCCATTAAATTTTAATACAACTGATGTAATCAATCATGTAGGTGGCGGTGAAAACGAGCTGCTAAAAAGTACATTTTTTGGAAGGATTTAATGAGTATTGGTAAAACCTCATTCATACAGAGAAACACTTATTGCTTCAACTCCATGATGGAAAGAATAATGAGATGGCGCCTATTGTGGTCCCGTTACTTTGCTCTTAGCGAATTTGGCAACGAGTTACGTGATTTTAGCTCCAGTATGGCCAGATTACCATTTTCGTAACTTGATTTAGTATTTTTTTGTTATATGGTCTCGGAGTTTTAGTTTTTTCTTCATGACATTTTTCTAGCCTATTCTAATTAAAACTAATGTTTATAATTTTGTAAAATATACATTTTTTAATAATTATTTAAATAATTCACTCAGTTTTATTTAGCTTTACTTTTTTTTAACATGGTGGCATTGCCCGCGATTGCAGGCTGCTTTCGGCAGTCAAATCTCTCTCTCGTTACTGCAGTGTTGCCTAGCTTTGGATATAAAAACGCACTAAAATGCCCATTTAAAGAAAATAAAACACCAAATTTTTATTGAATCACTTAAAGAACTTTGTATGCGTAACAAATTGTCTTTAGAATGCGCGTTTTTTTTTAATAAATGTGTTATCTTATGTACAATTTAATTTATGAATTTTTTTTTGCTAAGCGAGACTCTTTTGTTAAGGGAACGACTTATTTGCTATATTTGAGGTTATGTAACTAGATAAGGTACTCTTTTTGTATGGTTTTAATCCCCATTCAATAAATTCAAACGCCTTTTTAAATGTGTAAAAAGGTTTTCAATCTTAAGAAGAGTTGGGAGAGGGACATTTCATATCCTTGCATAACCTTAAAACGAGCAAAAAATTAAATTCACGCTTTCAAAATATCAAATTTTATAAGAACCAACTAATTTCTTAACATTTTTTGGTTTAATAATACATTTTTTTCTTAACTTATAGTTGCGGTAGCTTTAAATTAAAAATAAGAAACAAACACCAACTTGAAAATTTTCGCAATTTGATATAATATATAAAAAAGTACTCAATTTATTGCGAAGAGCAAATGGTTGGCAACACTGCACAACTCGGAAAAACGTGACGTCACGCACTCTCTGATGGGCGCAATCTTCTTTCGATTATTCTTGAAAATTAAATATGTTTGGAAGTATTTCTTGAGTTTTGGTAAGACCTCATTCATACAGAGAAGCATTTGTAGCTTCAACTCGTTACTTTTGATACTCGTACTCTGTCGAGAGCCTTTGTGATCTCTTTTTTCTCAATGTTGTTATTGACTGTATACTAAACACCAACAATTGCAATGTGTGTGAACAAATGAAGTTTGGACAGTTAGAGCAAGAAAAGTCTCTCTGTATAAATGCGATCTTATGAAATTCTCCTGAAAGAGAGTTGGCACCATTGAAAATAGTGATAAGTATAGCAGTTGTATGAGGTGTAACCACTCTCACTAGCGGCGAATCTCACTCGATAACTTTGTTGCTGCTTTCATATGCAAATTTTTCATCAACTGAGCTGGGCGCAGAGATAGTGAGCAAAGAAGTGGACCAATTAAAGGCGTTTGATATAACACTGTGCCCCGTGGTGAATGTTTGAGGCAATAATTGAAAATTGAAGAATTGCAAAATTCACCAGAAATAATTTATTTTATTTACTTGCATACACAAATTATTTTTCAAAATATCACAAAAAAATTAAAAAAAAAAAATTTTTTTTGGTCTCCAAAAATTCGAGACTCGTTTGTTTCTAGTTAGTGATGGACGATTTGGAATATTTCACTATAGTTAATATCATTTCATTCCATTCCAGTTACAACAAGGCTGAGCACTAAATCAATACTGGCTGGTTTTACTCCAGGGCACTTTGGAGTCGTGTTCATGTATACATTTAAATAAATCCAGTTATATTATATTTCCGGCAATATTTACTCCATTATTCATTCATTCATTCTTTCGTTCAATAGTTTTGTTAGTTTTCAATCAAGGAACGTAATCAATGACAAGGCAAAAGCAAAATGGAGATTTCGAAAAAAATATATATAAAAAAATAAATAAAAGGATAGAAGAAAATGTACATATATAACAAATAGTAGCAAAAGAGTGTTTGGGTATGCATGTACGGTTACCACAAAACATTATGTTGATTAATATCTGTGTATGTGTCTGTGTGTAACTAAAATAAATGAACTCTTCGTCAACAACCACACACAAGTGGAAGGAGGCACGAAGTGAGAGCAAGCAGAATTTAACTGAGAAATGCAATGAGCTCAATGAAGACCTGCAAGCCGGAGACAAACAATGGCAAAGCAAAAGACAGATAGACATGCGGACAAGCAGTGATATTACAATGCAGTGTTGTGGCGATAGCAACGTCAGAGACATCCGACAGAGCAGAGCAACAGTGTTTGTGCAGTATTGGTAACAGCAGCAACAACAATTAGAAAGTAGCACAATAAATACGAGTACTTAGTTAGCAGTCAGCTCTGCGAATCAGGGAATGATGCTGCTTGAATGCACGGAGAAATTACAAAAAAAAAAAAAACAACAAATCTAAAATAAAATAAGTAAGGGTGTCACTGTTTTCGGCTGCATCGTTTAGTAAACTATTTCGATTATTAAGATGCACATTTTTGACTGACTACATATAATAATATATTCTACTCATATTACTTAATTCTAATATCATACTTATAGTTCCTCAGATATTTAGTATATATAAATTTTTTTTATGGGTGAGGTAGAGTTCAAAATGCCTTCGCACTTACAGCGTCTATTGCGTCGAGTGGTGTGGCCACTAAAACAATTCCTCCTCTCCTTCTGATGAGACTCCCTCCCCGGGAGTGCCTTTTGCATTACTTCAGGAGGGCCCGGAATGACGTCCAGTTCTATTCGCCCATGTCTGGATCCACCATGCTTATAGCCAGCTTTAGCTATAGCCTCGTCTTCGTATGTCTCTGTCTATGGGGCCTCATTTTATTGAACTTCGTCGAGATCTATCATGTGCGCAACTAAGTTCTCGCTGTTTTTTTTTTTTTTTTTGATGAAAATACAACTTTATTCTGAAAAATGGTTCCAAGTGAATCACTGAAAGTATTGCCCATCGCTGGCTACTACCCTTCCCCATATTTATGGTAGATCTCGTATACCGTCACGGTAAAACTGTTCATCTTTTGAGGCTATCCACGGATCAAGATAGGAGAGAATAGAGACAGAGATAAAGGTAGTTAGTCCTCTGAGAATTTTCCAGATTCTTTGGCAAATCTGTAAATATCCTCCAGTTTTAGAGAAAAAATATGAGTCATTCTCACGACATGGGAACCCAAAACTAGTAGCCTTGCTCTTTATGTAGATTTCATACATAATCGCTGATCCATCGGCAATTTCGTTTCCTTGAACACCGGAGTGTCCTGGAACTCATATAAGTAAATACAAGCCTGTTCTGTCTTGTGACAGAATTAAGCTTCTTCTTATATCGTTGAACAATCTTTGAGGTTTGCTTTGCGTTTTCAGGGCCTTCAGTGCAGCCTGACTGTCACTGAAAACTCTATGTATTCGTAGCTTAGAAGTTGCTAGAGGTATAGGTATGCTCGCTTTGTCTAGTTGGATCGGTAATGCGGTACCCGATCTCGCTAGTTCATCTGCTTTGCAGTTACCTTCTATGACTCTGTGATCCGGTACCCAAAGCACATTTATTGTTAGGTGTTGTGTTAGTTCTGTCGAAACGTCCGTATATCTTTTACTGTCTCCGAGGTAATATTAGGTGATCGTATTGATTTCAGGGCCGATTGACTATCCGAGAATATATTTATTTCTCTTGTAGCGAGGATACTTTTCTTAAGACCAAGAGGCTTTCCCTGATAGCCAGAATTTCAGGTTGAAATGCGCTACAATTAACCGGTAGCCGGAAGGAAATTGCTGGCACTTATCTTTTCAGAGCGAAAACCTCCACCTAAATGTTCATTGAGGTTTGAACCATCAATAGACTTTTCTATTATCCATTGCTCCGTTTTCCTAATCTTCTCTCGTTGAGAAAGTTGTGGTAAAGGATGTACTTAAGTGCACCTCTGTTGAGTTAAAAAAGTCTGTTGTGTGGGGTACAAAAGGGAATTCCCGTGGCCCTTTCTATTACTGGCTATTTAAAAAGATTCTCTTAACCTGAGTGCCGTTTTCGCCGCTAGTTGCTTGCTGCAGGCCTCAGTCGGTAATAGGTGCAGCTTTACATTCATCACTACCGTGGGCGTAGTCTTTAGTACACAGAGACTTGCTTCCTAGACCAGATAATAAAAAAAAAGATAAAGCGAAAGTTGAAAGTGCATAAGGACTTCTCACCACGAATTAGACAGTACAAAGATGAGTTAGTGAACTTAAACGTGGCCGAACAAGCCTTGAAGACGATCCACGTCAAGGACGTCCAAAAACAGTAACAACACCAGAAATCGTACAAAAAATATAGAATTTCGTATTGAAAAATCACCGAGTGACTAAAAGGGGTTTAGTGAAAGACACTTAGTAGAAGCCCTAAGCGTCTCATTGGGCAGTGTAAGCAATATTTTTAGTGAAGTATTGGGTTTCAGAAAGTTGTGCGCACAATGGGTGGCGCATTCCCTAAGAATGGAACAAAAATACATTCAAATGCGACTTTCTCAGCAATATTTAGAACGTTTTCGAAAGGATAAAGTGGAGTTTGAGCATAGATTCATCAGTATGGATGAGACGTGGTCTGTCACCATGATCCTACATCAAAACAGGAAGCTAATGAGTGGTGCGAACCCGGTCCTTCGGCTACGAAACGAGTTTGTGTCCCGAAATCGGGCAAGAAGGTGTTGAATCGGGTTTTTGGAATGAGAAAGGAATTTTGTTTGCGAATTACTTGTAAATTGGTAAAATGAGAAATCCTGAATATTTTTGTAACCTTCTAGACAAGCTGAAGGAAAATATTCGTGAAAAAAGACCCAGCTTTCACAAGAAAAAAGTCCCTTTTCTTCAAGGCAAGGCACAATGTCAGAAGAGCATTTCGCCAATGGCTAAAATCCATGAATTAAAGTTCGACCTAGCCACTTCCATCTGTCTCTAGACCTAAAAACTTAAGCGTGGAAAGCGTTTTTCATAAAATGGTGAAGTCATAACAGCTGTGTAAGTGTATTTTTCAGCCCTTCGTTAAATTGGAATCTCGAAGGAACAAGTGAGAAGATGTTCACGAAGGCTACAGTGAATAATAAAGTGTTTTTCACCCCATAAATTTTTTTCTGTTTTTATTTCCAAACCTGAAAACTTATTGAGCAACCTAGTATATACTATACATATAAGCTGAAACCGAAAATAAACCAGACTGGTGTCATAAAAATGTTGTTGATGGCGCCATCTTTTTAATGAGTCACTGCGTTGGAAGCTACATCCCTAGCTGACTCTCAGTGTAAGATTAGTGACATTCGGGTTAAGTGGAAGCGAAGTTATTGCGTGTAAAGGGGCAGTATGTTTGTGTCATCGGTACAAAAATGAGTTTCGAACAAAGAGCTAATACCAAGGTTTGTTTTAAAATCGATAAAACCTTTACCGAAACATTTGAACTGATGAAAAAAGTTGATGGCGATGATTGTCTATCTCGTACCAGAGTTCATGAGTGGCTTAAACGTTTCAGGACATGACGAAGTGAGGGCATAAATGACAATGAACATACGAGTCGCCCAAAGTCATTAATCACCGAAAACGCCAGCAAAATGGTTCGTAAAACTGAATCGATATCATCGTTGAAATTCTTGGAACCGGAGATGAATATCTGATCATTTGGGCTTACGAAAGGTCTGATTACGTTTCATTCCGCACAAGTTAACTGAGGACCAAAAATTGTTCAGAATTCAACACTCGAAAGATCTCGTTACAGAGGCGAAAATACATGAGAACCTCCTTTACAACATTGTAGCTGATGACGAAACGTGGTGTTTCCAACATGAACCTGAAACTAAGCGTGAAAGTGCCGAATGGAAGGCCCCAGACGAGCCACCACCCAAAAATCGCGTTTGGAGAAGTCAAAAATCAAGTCGATACTCATTTGTTTTTACGATTCCAAGGGAATTGTCCACAAGGGGTTCGTGCCAACGGGCCAAACCGACAATGCAATTTTCTATCTTGGCGTTGTGAAGCGGTTGTTGCATCGCAATCGTCGAATTCGTCCTGAATACCGCGAAGGAGGAAGCTGGCGCTCATTGCACCATCTCATCGATCCCCTCTTGTGACTAAGTTTTTGACTAGAAATCACATTTTAACCATCAATCATTCACCGTATTCGCCTGATATGGCTCTCTTGGACTTCTATCTATTGGAAAAATTGCATTTGGCAATGAAAAGAAAACGTTTTGCGTCCGTAGAGGCCATCCAAAAGGTTTGTACCAACATCCTGAGGGACATTCCGGTCAATGAGCTGAAACACTCTTTCGAAAAGCTTTAAGATTGCGCAAAACAGTGTATCGAGGTCAGAGGCGACTATTTTGAATAAATAAACTCGAAAATATCAGAATAAAGCTCCTGTCGTTTCTATTTTAGCTCAGTCTTTCTTATTTTGGACTTCACCTTGCAATATTATTTTAAATAGATTCCTGCAAGTAATCATCATTTTACAAATTTCATCTCCATAACTTTGACATTTTTCGGGTTAACTTTCAAATAGAAGCAAAAATAGAAATTTAACCTTTTTGCAGTTCAGCTGAGTTGGGTATACTTCTTATGGCCTTCATAACACACGCCGCTTCGCATCGTTCAATTGCCAACCGACCGACCGAGAGTTGAATTGGTTATCCGCCTGCGGGGTCTTTCGTTTGTTTGTGCGTTTATTAGTGGCGAACAACAACTGACACAAGTTCCTGCTGGCGTCACCGACGCTATCGGTTTAACTGACTGCAACCGTTAGCTGTTCAATGTTAACTGACAAGTTTTCTAATTTAGGAAAATATCTTTATCAAAATGTAGAAGAAGTTTTCGAAAGAGCAAAACATTTACAAATGAGCAGAGTGACAGCAATGAAAAATCTAGAGCAAATGGATCACGTACATACATCCATACATGTGTATGTATGTATGGATATTATGAATGTGTATGTATGTATATGTATATGTATGTATGTACAGCTGTTGTCAGCTAATTAGAAACGCTCCCTTTTGATAAACGCTTGATGAGCATAATATTAAACTGTTTAAATTTACCGTTATTTTTTTCTCTTAAAATCATTTGCATTGCTTTTGTTACTCTATTTACTACCTGAAAATTCTTCACTGTTTTGTGAAGATATTGTAGGTATATTAAATTAAAAAAAAAAACACTTTACTAAGGGAAGCGCGAAATAAAACGAATATTGCCTGTGGAAGCGTAATTAAAAAATTAAACCGCACTCGTCCGATTACAATTCAAAAAGTGACTTTATTTTTCATGTACTGTCCTTATATTAGGCCTAAAACTAAGATACAAGAAATAGCGGAAATGGAAGAACAGTATGTGGAGAGTTAGAGAGAGTATGCAGTTAAGTAAATTGAAATAGGAAGAACGGAAAGTATAGCTATAGAAATAGAGTCAATGCTCGGAAGTAAATAGAAACAGGCAAAGAAATAGCGATAGCGAGAAACAGTAAATTATACTATATACTTATAAATAAAATATATAAAATAACTTAATATTAAGCTTGAATACATTTTCATGATTTAAATTCAATATTATATTAATTTATTCTATTCTATTATTATTTCATTATTTTATTAGAATAGTTTGCCAGAATCTGGCTTAACACTACCCAATGCGCCTAGTTTTGTAGTTGTGAAATTGAAGTACCGTTAATATTATCCAACGCAGTGCATGGGTTACTTAGTTCAAGGTAAATAAACTGAGACGAGTAGAAACAGTTGTTCAATGGAAGCATATTCGGCAAGTTGTGTTATTTTAATAGTAATATAATCGACTTTTTGGTATGTATATATTTTAAATTGGTTGTTTAAAAGCAACTAAAATATTCGTCTTCAAGATGTGTAATGGGAAAAAGCGGCAGCTGTACACCTGCCCTGCGCAGCTCGATTTTTGACCTTCGTAAAGCTGGAAAGTCGTACAGTGAAATTTCTAAACAAATCAAATGCTCAAAAATAAATGGTTTTAACGCCTTAAAGCATATCTAACTTTTTAAGACTGTTGACAATGTTCCACGTAAGAAAAGGTCCCGGAAAACTTCAGCAGAAATTGACCGTAAGATAGCAATCATCTCCAAAAGAGACCCAAAAAAGACTTCCACTGACATCTAACGGGAAATTCAGGATCAATATAATTTCGAAATATCCAAGAGGACAATTGCTCGGCGTCTGGTCGAATCTGGACTGCATGGCAGAGCAGTACGCAAGAAGCCCCTTCTAACCAAGATACAAAGGAGACGGCGAGTAGTCTTTGCGAGATCTCATTGGTCATGGACTCCAAATCAATGGAAATATATCGTTTGGAGCGATGAATCCAAGATAAATCGCATAGGCCCAGATGGTAAAAGGTATGTTCGACGGCCAATCAACCAAGAATTCAATCCTCGCTACGTTTCACGGGTAGTGAAGCATTGTGGAGGATCAATCATGGTGTGGGGATGTTTCTGGTGGAATGGTGTTGGCCTAATCCATAGGATTTATGGAATTTTAAATAAGAAGAAATACGTCGATATACTAAAAAATTTAATGTTGCCGTGGGCTGAGGAAAATTTGCCTGTTATATGGAAGTTTCAACAGGATAATGATCCAAAGCACACGGCAAAGTTGACGAAACAGTTTTTTGACGAAAATTCCATCAATGTTTTGGAATGGCCATCATCCAGTCCGGACTTAAACCCAATAGAGCATCGCTGGGGTGACGTTAAAAAAGCCGTGAGTGCCAAAAATATCCCAAATATGGATGTCCTTTTTGCCGAAGTAAAAACGGCATGGCAAGCAATACCTGTGGCGCGCTGTCAGAATCTCATAACATCAATGCGCAATCGATGTGAGGCAGTGTTGAAGCAAAAGGGTTATGGAACCAAATGCTAACATAATCTTTATGTTGATCTGATAATACATTACTGTTTCTAATTAGTTGCCCTATCCAAATCGTGCATTTCACATGCTTTAAAAAAAATATATATAATATATTTAATAAAGAATTGGGATTAAATTGTTTTCCACTAGTTTTTAAGTTTATCATATGTTTAAATAAAATTGGCAAAAAGTTATGAAAATAGGTGTTTAAAAGGAAAATGAAAAATTTATTTTGAAATGAGTGTCGTTTCTAATTAGCTGTCAACAGCTGTATGTATGTTTGTGTTAAGAGTCATGCGCTCGTATATCAAATGCACTGGCCCAGCAGACGTTTGTACTATGGCGTACATTTTTTAAGCGCAGCATAGCTGTTGCATCAGCATGGAAATTTGATACTTGAAACATTTATCTTTGCATTCAAATTCTCTTATTTTTTTCGCATCTACTTTCGCACAACTAAATTAAAATATGTCGTGTTTTTGACAATAAAAAAAACATCAAAATGTCTGCGACGTGAAGCGCAAGTGGCTGCCATCGCTGCTCGTAAACAAATGCCAATCCATTACATCAGCCTCTCCTCAAGCGCACGCCACACACTTTCTGCTCTGCCATTCGTCCTCATTTTTACTTACGTTCGCTAGCGAATATTTTGTATTTAAGTTCCACAGCAGCGCTCCGCCTTGCAAGGCATTTAAGCGCCTTTTCGGCGTAAATGTCACTGCTTTTCATACTCATCCGTTTTTTCGTGCCTTTTCTTGATGGAAGTGGTGCACATAACTTTGTACGCATAACGGTTGTTTGTAACAGCTGCATGAAGTCGGTATAGCTACTTTCATATATACAGTTACGCATATAATAGTCCGGACAGCAAAAGAAAAACATTGTAATTTTTATATTCACGCTTCTGCGCAAGTGCGTATTATAATTTGGTTCACATAAAGGTTGTGCGTTACAACAACAACATAATATCATGTATTATTTAATTGTTTAAATAATTCGTAATTTTGGATAAGAAAGTACGGAAACTTATTCCCATGAATGACGAAAAATTCGAATTCTTTTGACTTGACCCATTCATTCAGGGCCGTGCGTAGGACTCAGCCCACGGGGGGAAGGGCCCACTTTCTGGATTGAAATTTTATTCACAAATAAAATTTTAAAAGAGTTAGTAAAGAAAAATTGCCTCTTTGTTGAGTGTGCAGGGATTACATGTAAAAAGTAATTAAATATTTTTTCTGTTCTGTTTTATACAATGAATATGTTAGAGTAATATAAAGGGTGGTTAAGTTTCAAGGGCCGGTGTTGAATTCGAATAAAATACAATTTTTTTAAGAAATTATTGTCATTTCTCTTTATTATGATAAAATTGGTATAGTTCAATTACTAATAGAACATAATACCGGCCACGGCGGCACACCTCCATCCGATGGTCCAAATTTTGGATGACGCTGAGGCATAATTGAGATTCTATGCCGTTAATGTGCCGAATCATTTCATCCGTTAGCTCTTGAATTGTTGCTGGCTTATCGACGTACACCTTTTCTTTCAAGTTACCCCAAAGATAAAAGTCCAACGGTGTCAAATCACATGATCTTGGCGACCAGTTGACATCGCCGCGTCGTGAGATTATTCGGCCATCAAATTTTTCGCGCAAAAGAGCCATTGTTTCGTTAACTGTGTGATAAGTGGCACCGTCCTGTTGAAACCACATATCGTCCACATCCATATCTTCCAATTCGGGCCATAAAAAGTTCGTTATCATCTCACGATAGCGAACACTATTCACAGTAACTGCCTGACCGGCCTCATTTTGGAAAAAATACGGCGCAATGATGCCGCCGGCCCATAAACCGCACCAAACAGTCACTCTTTGTGGGTGCATTGGTTTTTTGGCAATCACTCTTGGATTATCATTCGTCCAAATGCGGCAATTCTGCTTATTGACGAATCCACTGAGGTGAAAATGTGCTTCATCACTGAAGATGAAGTGCGCGATATGCATTTTGATTTGAACGCCCGTTTTCATAATAAGCCTGAATAACTTTAACGCGTTGCTCGATTGTGTATCTTTCCATGGTTCAAATTGAGTTAGTCTGGGATTAAAAAATGTTAAATGAGATACAAAAAAAAATACGAAGTTTAGGTGTGATTTACATTCAATATCGGCCTTTGAAATTTAACCACCCATTACATTAAAAATATTTTGCAATGAAAGGTAACTTCGCCAAATCTTTCTGATGCTCGCATACCTTCAAGAAGTGGTTTAGGTCATTATATTTTGTTTTCAATCTTATAAAAAACATTTCAACATGGTTTCATTCCAAATCTAATGACTGCATGCACTTTTCCCAATGCTGATCAATGTGCCGATAACATTGCGACTCTTCGAGGTACTGAAAAAAATTCTTTCAATACCAAGTCAATATCTACATTTACGTTGCGATGGATATTCATAGAAGCAAGTCCATTCAAACGATCCTCTCTCATTGTAAACCTCTCAAACCCCTCCGTGGGAACGGCCCTGCATTCATTGAGCCAGTTTGCGATGCCCTCGTAAGAATTGAACTGCTCTCAAATAAGGGCTGCCTGCATTGATCTGGAGAATACGGCGAGTGGGGCAAGGTTGCCCAATTCAGTCCCACTGTAGCGCCCATACAGCAAAATCTGTTTGTCATGTCCACCGTCTGCCGTCCCATTCGCGCCGCTTTTCTTTGAGAGCTCGATTCAAAAGCATTAGCTGTAGTTGGTAACGATAGCCAGTGTTGATTTCAAATAGTTTAAGGGGTTCATAATACTTGACACCCTTCTGATCCCACCAGATGCACAACATAACCTTTGAAGCATCAATATTTTTTTTCGTTGTCGATGCACCTGGTTCACCTAGCAGGCTCCAACATTTTCGACGCTAGATCCATTTTTCATCGCCAGGGACGATGCGATGCAGAAAACCTTTTCTTTTCTGCCGTTCAAGAAGCATCTCACACATCACCAAACGTCTGTCGATATCCCTCTCCTTCAATTGATGTGGCACCCAGTTACCTGCTTTCTGGACCATTCCCATCCCGTGCAAGCGTTTACCGGCGATTGATCTGTCAACATCCAACTCTTTAGCCATATCACCAAGGGCTCGACATGCGTCTTCATCCAATATTTGTTGTAATTTAGTGTCTTAGAATTTTTTCGGTGCCCCTTCGCTCGTTCGATCTTTATCACTCACATCAAAATTGTCACTTTGGAAGCGTCGAAACCTTTCTTTACAAGTTGTATTTGATGGAGCGCGATTACCGTAAATATCGATCAATATACGACACATCTCAGCTGCACTTTTCTTTAAAAGGTAATATTAAAGCATGACTTCACGCAAATGTTGTTTTTTTTCGGGACGAACGTAGACATTTTCGACGTCAGATAAAAAGGGATCCTTACGCTTCAAACGAATGTCAACTACTGCGATCGAGACCTCACATATCCACCTTCAAATCACCAGTAGATTACAAGAGTGAACATAAAAATAGTATTTATCAGCAGCGATACCTCTTTTACGAGGGCGGAAACATATTCCCATACCCAATATTTTATTATTAGTCAAAATGAAAGTGTCACTCTGAAAATTATTGCATTGATAGTCAGGAAATTCTCGAATCTGTTAAGAGGGCGGATCTCAAATAGGGAAATGTAGGTGACTCAGAAACTACTGACTCGTAATCTGCTCAAACTCTAACCGCATACACGCAACGCGCTTGGTCTGAGAGGAGATGGGCACAATTCTTTCTCAAGCATCTAAACTTCCAGCGACCACCATAGTCAAATGGGTTGTTGCATTACTACCATTCGGTAGAGCACAGGTTCGAACCCCCGGGCATGAAACAGCAAAATGATAGAAAAAATGTGAGCCGTCATGGGACGCCTGGAAGATGTGAAACATCGTGTGTGTACAAGTAATATGCATAAAAGATAATATTATTACAGTAATTAAATATAGCCTAATTAAAAAATGAAGTATTACGAATTTCTTACAGAAAATGGTAGCTTTATTTAATAAACATTTATTTACATGTGATATCAAAATTCGATATTAATATCAAGCCACAATTTAAATATTTTCATCTGTGACTTCAGTAATAGTTATATTCGATGTTTCCTCTGCCGGTATTACTGTGACGATTGGTCGATGATAACTGAAGTACGCTACAAAAGTATTGGATGAAATATTATCAAGATATCTCACAAATACAGCATCTATTGTTGTTCCATATTTGGTAGTAGATTCTCTTGGATTGTTGTTGATTTGCAATTGAAATTCTTTTTGAAGTGTGCTTTGAGTACTGAAATTTTTTGAATTTTCAGGTGGCGCAAAATTAATCATCCAGTTTTGTATTTGAAAATTATTAAATAAAATTAAAAAAAAAATTAAATAAAAAAATGAGTTTGAGTGATGAAGTTTTTTGACGTTTCTGGTGGCGCAAAATTAATTATCCAGTTTTGTATTTGAAAATTATTAAATAAAATTAAAAAACAAAATTAAATAAAAAAATGACTTTGAGTGATGAATTTTTTTGAATTTTCAGGTTGCACAAAATTAATCATCCAGTTTTGTATTTGAAAATTATTAAATAAAATTAAAAAAAAAATTAAATAAAAAAATGAGTTTGAGTGATGAATTTTTTTGAATTTTCAGGTGGCGCAAAATTAATTATCCAGTTTTGTATTTGAAAATTATTAAATAAAATTAAAAACATATTAAATAAAAAAATGATTTTGAGTGATGGAATTTTTGAATTTTCAGGTGGCGCAAAATTAATCATCCAGTTTTGTATTTGAAAATTATTAAATAAAATTTAAAAAAAAATTAAATAAAAAAATGACTTTGAGTGATGAAGTTTTTTGACGTTTCTGGTGGCGCAAAATTAATTATCCAGTTTTGTATTTGAAAATTATTATTTAAATAAAATTAAAAACATATTAAATAAAAAAATGATTTTGAGTGATGGAATTTTTGAATTTTCAGGTGGCGCTAAATTAATCATCCAGATTTGTATTTGAAAGTTATTAAATAAAATTAAAAAAATTAAAAATAAAGAAATTATATTGAGTGATGACTTTTGACCTTTACGCCCGCCATTGCTTGTCTGTTTTTATACAGCAGCTCTACACTTCACAAATTTCAATTATGATTGACGTACTGCACTATTTGTAAAAAAATATAAATAATCCGATAGCATGATTAATTTTGTGTCACTTTGTATGATAATCAAAGTGTGTCTTTAAAATATGCCTTCCTCCATAGGCTTAAACTTTTTATTCAATTTCAACTTTTGCTCATTACGAGCTGGCATATCTCGAATTTGCTATTAAATAAGTTTGCACTTTTCATTTCGAATTAATAAAGCAATAATTTTGGCATTACAAAATAGTTCCACTTGGTTTAAATAATTGAGTAATGAAACTTCTTTCTCCTGTGGCTCTGCTTTCTGTGACCTTTTGATATTTTTCAACTCAAACACTGACCTTCGTCATTTCTTCGCACAGAGAGCGCGCCTCAAAGGTGCCCACTCTAGCCAGCCTTCCAGTTTCCCATGAATTCTCTGTAATCGAATTCGTATTATCTACATAGCAAATTACCGAACACATTCAAAAACACTTAGCGCACCAACATTTACTAAGCACTCACGAGCATCCAACTTGCCGCTCTTTAGCAACTCTACATTTGTCTCTCTAACATGGCACACATACTAACCCACTATAACCCACATCATTTCTGAGTTGTTCCTTTGAAATTGGCTTAGCACTTCTCATACTACTACACATAAAATATATATATGCATACCTAGTATAGCGTGGCGACCCGTCGCCACGGCAAGCGTCGCCACGCCAACGATTCAGTTTACAAGTGAGCCTATAGATGTTTCACATCAAAAGTTTTTCTACTATTAGCTCGCGGTAAGCAGTAGCAAACTTCCAAGTGTCTACATGAGCTTTCTGACATAAAAAGGCTCCTCATAAATAAACCATCTGTCTTTCGAAGGCGGTATAAAACTGTAGGATACTACATTTGTGGAAGAAGACGCACACCGCAAATAGGAAGATGACCTCGGAGCTTTGTAGGTATAAATTTCGAAATTTGACAAAAGATTATCTCACTAGAAGTACTTAGTTTTAGAAAGTGCCTTCTAGTGTGAAAGGCATCTTACAAATAAGCCCAAATTCATTATATTTATCATCTTTGAAGAACTTTGATTAACTCTGAAGAGAATCTCGCATCTGTTTCGGAAAATATTTGCTTATTCAATTTTTAGTTAACAACCACATCGCCGTCTACGGAGTCTGTCCAGTGCGTCCAGACACATGACCTTAAAAGGGCAATGCAACAATTAAGAATAAGAAAATGTGATGCAAATGCGGCACGCCAAAGTAAGAAAAGAAAGAAAAAACACAAACGCTTGCAGGCACCTACAACCCTCAAGCCCTTGTTTGTAAGCAGCATTAGCGAGAGATTAATTGGCTTTCAAAAGGAAGAAGAAGAAGAAGAAGAAGAAGAAGAAGAAGAAGAAGAAAAAAATGTAATGCAGTACTCTCGAATAATTAGTCGAAGCATTGTAAGCTAAGGAATGTCATTTTTAATTTGATTGCTTGGCATTAGGACAAGTAGCAGCCTGCTGGTGGCAGCAGGTCTCTCCTTCGAGACAATTAAAAAATAATAGAAACTACTAAAAGACTTTAAATATTTTACAATTTCCTGCTGTTCCATGCACTCTTACCTACGCAATTTCCGCCTTCGTTCACTTGCAACTGCACACACACACACACATACACACACAAACAGGTATCGCCTTGTCACGGGCTGGACGCTGTGCATCGCTTGGTGTTGGGTGGTGCGCTCGTTGCACGTTTCACTGTTGCCGACGGCAATTGCCACGCTGCATGTTGCACATTCTTTTCATTTCATTATGTGCGCACTTGAAGTGGATTGGATTGCATGGAAGACAAAGAAGAATTTTAAAGATGAAAACGGGCGTGAGCAGTCAAAATAAAAGTTAAGATATATAAAGTTAAAGGCAAATCAAATGCAGAAGGTGGCGATGGCTAGGTCACACATTGAGAAAACCACCAGATAGCATCACGTGAGCGGCACTGGACTGGAACCCGCAAGGGAGTAGAGGTCGCGGTCGACCAAAAAACACTTGGAGAAGGTGAGAAGGTCGATGTTAGGCGAACTAGCAGATGCCGACATCTCATGGGAAGGTACAAAAACAACAGCACAGACTCTTGTACGATGGAGGAGTCTTGTCGAGGCCCTATGCTCCTGAGAGGAGTGAAGAGGGAAAAAAATATAAAGTTAAAGAAAGTAAGGAAAGCAAACGAAAGATGGCGTAATGAAGCTACCTGCAAAATCGCCCGCCAACTGTGGCCGACTCTAAATGCTAAATGCACAGAATTTCTGCTAAGCCAAAATACACACAGTCTTAGCACATTGATCTCAGTCATAACGGAGCACTGCCTAATAGGTAGACAAGCCCAAAGGATGGGTGTGCAAACAGACGACTTCTGTAAAAGTGGACTAGATGATGACGAGGAAGAGATAATCTCACACCTACTGTGCCACTGTCCTGCTCTACCCAGACGCAGGTTTACTATTCTGGGTAAACAATTTTTTAATGAGTTGTAAGATCTCAGTTCTACAGAAATCAGAGATATTCTAAAATTTTTTGGTTTTAGGAGAGATAGGGACAAGCTCCCCCCGCGGCAACTCAATGGTCTATGGCCTGAGTGTGTCCCACAGGACAACCGCTTCAACCTTACCTAATCTAAAGAAAGTAAAATACCGAAAGGAAATTAACCGAACTGCGGCTTAAAAAAACTCAATTTTAAAATCTTTTCATAGTGAGTGGGGAAGTGCCCGGAAACACGAATATTTGAACAACTTCCAACTCATAGCTATTTGTATCCTCTCGAATTATTCTTATATAGTTATTTGTAAGCTGACCTTCATTGTAATCTAATCAATTAAAGCGAGAGACAGGAGGGCTGAACGCAAGTAGGTATTTTAGGGGTTGAAGTCCCCTTCCGAAATACCCTTTTAGTATTAGTATTATAGTTTACTGGTGGGTCCAAATTGGAAAATGGTAGAATGCCTTAGCAGGAAAATGAGAGGTACTCACATCTACATACTTTCAGATAGCCAAGCGGCTCTAAAAGCCCTTCTATCAACAACTATCACCTTCAAATTGGTAAATGATTGGCTAAACCTTCTCAACACGTTAGGGAACCTCAACATAGTAACACTAGGCTGGATTCCGGCACATGAAGGACAAGAGCGGAATGAAATGGCTGATGACCTTGCAAAACAAGGAGCAAATAAGCAACTCACTGGTCCTGAGCCTTTCTGTGGACTCACAAAAGGCCACATTAATGAATTCCTTAAGAAATGGGAAGAAAGAAAATTTGCCGCACACTGGCTAAACTGTGCCGGTCAGCGTCAAGACAAACTATTCCATACAAAGGAATATCTGACAAGCTTCTCTCACTAATCAGAGTAGATCTGCGGCTTTTAACGGCTGCGGCTTTTTACAGGTCACTGCAGCCTGAGGTATCATCTAAATAATATTGGTCCATCTGAGACCAATGTCTGCCGCTTTTGCGAAATGGACATAGAAAGCTCAGAACATGTGCTTTGTGAATGTCCTGCGTTGGGCAGACAGAGACTTCATCACCTTGGTGGTATCGTAGTATCTCCATGCAATCTTTGGAACAACAAACCCAAAATTGTGCTAAAATTTTTAAAAAGCCTAAAACTCTAGGGTTACGAAAATAGGCCTTTCATAATAGATCAGCTCTGATTGCAGTGCGTAAAGGCCTTCTAATAATAATAATAATACCCTTTTAGTATAAAGCATCAAAGAAAATATCCTCTTGGAGGGTTGTCATCTTGTCGTGAGAAGGGGGCTTAGTAAGTGCAATGATCTCGAGAGCCATGCTTCCCACGCCGGTAAGATCGAAGGAGGCCACCGAAGCTAAGAACAATTCACAAAACATAATTCTACCGCAGATCAGAATGTAGTGCCTGTCCACAGACTAAAGGCATCGAGCATCTGTTTGTATCAAGCGGCTCCATATGTGAAAGTGCATCAATGGCTCCTATGGCACTAACTCGTAACTATATCAAGCTATCAAAAGTAGCTGCTACAATTGGATTTCGAAAACACAGACTAATCGCCCATCGTTTCGAAATTAACTGATTACTGAAACCAGAAGCAAAGTAAAGAAAAATAAATAAAATCTTAACTCTCCAAAGAATACCTTATTTAACCAGATGTATAGTGGTTTGGGGCTTTTTTTGTGGAACAACATCAAGACGCACGCCACAAATAAGGGGTGAAGCTCGGCCAAACACCCAAAACGCCAATTATATATATACCTATATATTATATTGGATTAGGAAATAAGTTCATAGCGTTTTTATATTTTTTTATTTTACAACGATTTGTTTGCTGTTTGGCAAAGGGTAAGTATTCAACTCTTTCTGCTCTATAAAACTATGTTAATTGCATCTTTGAATTATTCAATCTTTTATTAGTTTTGAGGCTTTGAAATTGAATACCCGGGAGGCAAAAATCAACATTTTCGACACCTGCTCTTCTTTGCTTTTCATTGAGGTCAAAAAGTTGCCGCAGCAGACCGGGACATTTGCGACATATATGGATGTGTATATGGTGTCATAGGCGAGTCTACAGCACGGAAATGGTTTGCAAAGTTCAAAAATAGCGAATGGCGACTTTGACGTCGATGACACGTCCCACAGCGGAAGACCTTCTGAAATCGATGAAGAACGTCTCATATCACTTTTGAAGGTGAACGGTCGCCAAATCAGTCGTGAATTGACAGAAAAAATTAACAGCAATAATAAAACGATTCTCAATCAACTTCGTTCAAAGAGGTTCACTGAAAACTTGTGAGACTGGGTGTTTCACGAGCTCAGCACAAAAAAAAAGGAACGTCGTCTTCAAATTGCGTCTGAGTATCTCGCCCGCTATAGAGCAACACGCGGTCATAAAAAGCGCTTTTTGTACCGAATCGTCACGCGAGATGAGAAATGGCGCCTGTACATCAATATGAAGAAAAGAAAGGAGTGGGTGGCCCAGAAGATACGCCAAGGTCGAATGTCAAGACGGATCTTCATCGAAAGAAGGTCTCGAAATGTGTTTGGTGGGAATGTGTAGGTGTAGGTGAACTGAGAAATGCTCGAAAAGAATGCCACGGTCAACAAGGAGCTCTATATTGCCCAGCTACACCGCGTGAATGAGGCTATTTGACTGAAAAGAGCTGATCGACATGGTCAATCCACTCCCTTCCAGTGGTATCACAATGGGCCTATGAAAGGTCATTGCGACAGCCACCCTACCTACTTACCTACCTTGAGGTAGGACTTGATAAAAGTGTAATAATTTTTGGTAATTATTTGAATTCGAAAATATAAAGACAGAGGCATAATAGATAGAGCGGCTAAAAGCAGTCCCAGCAAACGGTGAATAAAATAATTACCGCTTTACTCGCGCTATGCACTTCACTCGCTGCGCCAGCTAACTTTTAGGAAGTTTTCAAAACTCTTTGTTGCGAAAATAATCCAGGATAACTCGCTTTGGGAGATGATCGCCTGTTTTGTTTTTTTTTTACCTGCACATTTGCATCGATTCTCAAGCAAATAAGCGCGCGCTCTGTCGATGGGGATTAAGCGTGGAGAGCTTAGTAAACTCATTAACAGTGCAGTTGAGCTGTGTCAGTAGTTTTTCATTTTCAATTCGGTAGTTGTGGTTGTTGATGTTCTTAATTGTACACTTTTTGTGGTGTGCGAAGTGCCATTTCAATCTAACTACAGTTTGCGCACAGCGCAGCACTTGCAATCAATTGCATTCTCATATACATCCATACAGAGATTGTGCATACATACATACATCCATACATGCGCACACACATATAGTACATGCAGGCGATAGAGCCGTGAGTCATCCTGGTATTAACGCTCGGTTGCATTTCGCGTGTCTTTTTTTTTTGTTCTCCATACAATGATAAGTGTTGTACGTAAACATCGTAGAGATATGTACAGTTACTTGTATGAGAGCATGCAAACATATGTATGTATGCGTCAATGTCACAGTCAATCTCTGATGTCGTTAACACGCGAGAGCAGGCGTCAGCTGTTTGAAGTTTTGTGTGTAATCGGAGTGGTAAAGGGTTATTTTTTTGGTACTCCGGCACAGGAAAACTCTCCTTGAATTATGTTCATTACGAATAAATTCAGAAAAAAAACAAGAAACGATTCAAAATATTTCAAGTCTTCAATCTATTTTGGAATTCTGTCCATATTCCTTCTGGCTTTTTTATACACTCGTTGAATTATTTTTGTTTAATATTGGAACAAATATCTTTAGTTCAAGAAAAATTACCGAATTTTTTATTTTGAATGCCCTTTTGAAGAAGTTCTAATTTAGTTTGAAAACTAAACATTCATTGTCAGTAACTGTAAATTTAGTGTGGACAAATGTACCATCACATCAGTCAAAAACATTAAGTCTTGTAACCACTCGTTATCGTCTAATTTTGAATAGGTTACAAAAAAATCTACAAAGTTATTAAATATGAAACGCAATAAGTCACTTGGAAGTTCTTCGTCCTTTGTTCAAAGAAAATTTTGAATTGTAGAGGATTTTTTGTATTAGTGGGTATGTTACAATGGGTAACACTGTTTTCATATTATATAATATCATGATAATTAAAATTTTGGGTATGCAAATAAGTTTCCGTCTCGTAAAAGAGGTGTCGCTACTGATACTATTTTTGTGTTCGCTCTAGTAATATACGGGTGATTTGAAGATGTAAATGTGAGGTCTCGAACGCACTAGTTGACGTTCGTTTGGAGCGTAAAGATCATTTTCTATCTCATGTCAAAAATGTCTACGTTCATCCCGGAAAAACCGCATTCGCGGGAAGTCATCCTTCATTATTACCTTTTAAAGAAAAGTGCAGCTGAAACGTGTCGTATATTGATCAATATTTACGGTATTCCCACTCCATCAAACATAATTTTTAAAGAAAGGTTTCGACACTTCTAAAGTGACAATTTCGAGGTGAGTGATAAAAATCGAACGAGCGACGGAGCACCGAAAAAATTCGAAGATACTCAACTATGTCGAACCCATGATGATATGGATGCGAACAGAGTTCGATGTCCACAGATCAACCGCCAGTACAAGTTTGTACGCGAAGAGAATGGTCCAGAAAGCAACAGAGGTCCACATCAACTGAAAGAGAGGGGTATCGAGGGATGTTTGGTGACGTGTGAGATGCTTCTTGAACAGCAGAAAAGGAAGGATTTTCTGCATCGCATAGTCCCTGGTCATGAAAAATGGATCTATTATCATAATTCTAAGCGTCGAAGATGTTGGAGCCTGCCAGGTGAAGCAGGTCTACTGACAGCGAAAAAACTATTCATGCTTCAAAGGTTATGTTGTGCATCTGGAGGTTGCCATCCATTATGGACTCCTTAAACCATCTGGAACCATCACTGGCGATAATTACCGACTGCAGCTAATGCGTTTGAGTCGAGCTCTCAAAGAAAAGCAGCCGGAATGGGACTGTAGACGGTAGACATACCAAACTGATTTTGCTGTATGACAACGCCAGGCCACAAATTTTTAGAGAGACTAAATTGGTAAGTCTTGCGCCACCCGCCGTATCCCCAGGCATTGCATCTTGGGATTACCATCTGCTCCGATCAATGCAGTCAGCCCTTATTGGAGAGGGGTTCACTTCTTCCGAGAGCATCGCAAACTGGCTCAACGAATGGATCAAGTCAAAAGAATTCGAATTTTTCGACAGAGGAATTCGTATGCAGCCTGAAAGATGGAGTACAGTTATAGCTTCCAATGGCACATACTTCACATAATTCATTTATTATTTAATTGTTCAAATAATTCGTGACTTTGGCTAAGGTAGGACGGAAACTTATTCCTATGAGATTAGATTAGATTTGTGGGGGGTCCTAACTTATTCCTTATTCCCATACCCAATATTTTAAAACGAGATGTTCTCGGCGAATTATCCAGTGAATCGATATGAATTGTGAAGCTTGAGAATCATCTCTTAAAAGCCTCATAAGACCCACTTTTTTACCCATTACTTCAGCACTTTTTTACTTTCATTATGGAATCTTGGCGGCCGCCGTAGCCGAATGGGTTGGTGCGTGACTACCATTCGGAATTCAGAGAGAGAACGTCGGTTCGAATCTCGGCGAAAGATCAGAATTAAGAAAAAGTTTTTTCTAATAGCGGTCGCCCCTCAGCAGGCAATGGCAAACCTCCGAGTGTATTTCTGCCATGAAAAAGCTCCTCATAAAAATATCTGCCGTTCGGAGTCGGCTTGAAACTGTAGGTCCCTCCATTTGTGGAACAACATCAAGACGCACACCACAAATAGGAGGAGGAGCTCGGCCAAACACCCAAAAAGGGTGTACGCGCCAATTATATATATGTATGGAATCTAAAGCATTTTTCATATCGACGCCGAGTATTGAATCTTGAAGTGCTGCTAAATCAAAAAATTCTTCTTTAACAGCGAAGTTATGTGAAACAAAACGCATGAAATCTGCCACTTGCGGAAAATCTGTGATATCTGTCGATTCGTCAGGGGTTAAGCGGATGCAATAAAGTTCTTCAAATCATTTTTCAAATTTTTCAAAAAAATTCTTCTAAAAGCCGGAAGTTGGCCACCTGGCAAGTGCATTTCCCACAATCCTATTTATATGGCCATTACAGGTAACTTTTCAGTTTAAAATAAACTCCAAATTTTGACCCATTAGCGCAAAGAAAAATAGCAAACAATTCACTGGTCATTTTGTAACTTACTGGGAGAGTAGACGATTCTCTTCTAATATGAATAAATAATAAAGTGAATAAAGTTTATCTTTGGCTATACGCTAAGTGCTGATTCTTATCCCAAAAAGGCTTGATGTGGATTTTAAGTATTTACTTCAAATAAAAGTGGTTGCTCTTAATGAAATACCCTTTAAAATGTGAAAGTAGTTAGATGTTTCGCCTTGGGTGGCTGAAGGATTTAGAAATTTTGCTCAAGAGCTTAAATAACTGTATTGCGTTGAATGAAAAGAGAAGCGTCTGCTGGCAGAAGTTCTAAAGCCGATTAGTAGCAATTACAAACTACTCAAACCTAGTAAAAGAGAAATAAAAAAACTAAATAAAAATAGCTGCTTGTAATCAAATACCCACTTACACTAACAGACATTACCTCTTGGTCGGCATTTGCGCTCAGCTTCGAGCATCTACGGTAATGATATTTAAGCAGATGCGGTAATCAAGACAACAGAAACAGAAACTAGAAGAAAGGCATTGGTAGTGGACTCACTCGCTTTAAGAGTCCAATAAGCTAAGAACACAGAATCGAGATTTGGGGCACGTACAAACTATTCAAAGCATTTCCAATGAATGCAATGACATAAACAACATAAACAAGACTTTCAGTGAAAGCTTGGTGACATTCGGTTCAGTGGAAGCGAAGTTATTGCGTCTAAAGAGTCTGTAAGTTTGTGTCATCGGTACAAAAATGAGTTTCGAACTAAGAACTAATATCAAATTTTGTTTGAAAATCGGTAAAACGTTTACTAAAACATTTGAACTGATGAAAAAAGTTTATGGAGATGAGTGTATATCTCGTGCCAGAGTTCATGAGTGGTTTACACTTTCACAGAAGATTGTGAGGACATAAATGACAATGAACATTCCGGCCGCTCAAAATCAGTAATCACCCAAAACTTCATCGAAACTGTGCGTAAATTTATCAAAAATGAGCTGAGTAGTTGTTGAAATTCATGGAACCGGAGTTGAACACCTCCAAAACATCGACTTATCGCATTTTAACTGACCATTTGGGCTTAAAACAGGTCTGTGCGCAAAAGTTAACTAGGACAAAAAATTGCTCAGCATTCAACATTCGAAAGTTAATGAGGTCTAGGCGAGAAAATACAGGAAAATAACATCTTTACAACATTGTACCATAACTGGTGACGAAACGTGGTGTTTCCAACATTAACCTGAACTAAGCGCCAAAGTGCCGAATGGAATGCCCCGGGCGAGTCACTACCCAAAAAATCGCGTTTGGAGAAGTCAAAAATCAAGTCGATGCTCACATGTTTTTACAATACCAAGAGAACTGCCTACAAGGAGTTCGTGCCAACGGCCAAACCGTCAATGCAATTTTCTATCCTAGTATTTTGAAGCGTTTGTTGCATCGTATACGTCGAATTCGCCCTGAATACTGCGAAGGAGGAAGCTGGGGCTTATTGCATGATAATGCACCATCTCATCGATCCACTCTTGAGACTAATTTTTTAACCAGAAATTGCAGTTTAACCATCAATCACTCACCGTATTCGCCTGAAATGGCTCCCTGTGACTTCTGCGTATTCGGAAAATTGCATTTGGCCATGAAAGGAAAACGTTTTGCGTCCGTAGAGGCCCTCCAAAAGGCTTGTACCGACATCCTGAAGGACATTCCGGTCAAGGACCTGAAACACTCCTTCGAAAAGCTTTTAGATCGCACAAAATAGTATATCGAGGCCAAAGGGGACTATTTTGAATAAATAAACTCGAAGCTATCAGAACACAGCTCCTGTCGTTTCTATTTTAACTCAGTCTTGTTTATATTGGACTTCACCTTGTATATATTCGGCGTTGCTGTTTACAACCTCTTTTCACCTCTCGACCAATTTGTTGATGCCGCCAGGTCTGGTGTCAAAGAAGTTGTTGAACCAGTTTTTAAGAACCTCTTTGTTATCGAAGCGAACACCTTTCATATGGTTTGCCATAGAGCGGAAAAGATGGTAATCGGTCGGGTCGGAGAATATGGCGGATGCTGAAGGACCTCCCACACGAGCTCTTGGAGTGCGGCTTTGACGACTTGTGTAACACGGGCCTGGCGTTGTACAGGCGCCATTTCTCATCTCGCGTGACGATTCGGTACAAAAAGCTCTTTGCATGAAGGTGATTGAGAATCATTTTATGATCGCAGCTCTTTTTTCGCTGCCAATTCTGGATTGGATTGGCGTCCGCTCTCCTTCAAAAGTGATATGAGACGTTCTTTATCGATTTCAGAAGGCCTTCCGTTGTGGGACGTGTCATCGACGTCAAAGTCGCCATTTGCTATTTTTGAACATTGCAAACCATTTCCGTACTGTAGATTCGCCTATGACACCTTTTGCAAACAGGCAGGCGTCGAAAATGTTGATTTTTGGCTCCTTGGTATTCCATTTCTAAGCCTCAGAACCAATAAAAAGAGTGCGTGTAGTGTAGTACACATAGCAACTAGAAACTTTCAAGGCAGACAAAGAAAGAGGGAGAGACACGAGAGAGAATGAGAGAGAAAGAGAATATATCTAAATAAATTCACAACATTTGCAGGGAATACAAATAGACAAAATTTAGAAAAAACGGTATAGGCAATCGCTGGACACAAACCGTGTCAACAACGCGCACTATTCCGAGCGTTTATCACCCGCAGAAACGCAGCGATTCCAGGGCCGCAGCAACGGCACAAATTACTGCAATTACTGCACTTTATAGTACGCACAAGCACTAGCCAGGAAATGGAAATAAGCGTCATAAAGTAGGCACCAAAAAAAGCCAAAAAAATTGGGACCAGAAAACCCCCCAAACAGTAGGAACCAAGGGAATATAACGCCAAAAAGTAGGCACAAAAAATATATTTCCTACAAATTTGCACCAAAAAACAAGCGCCAAAATGTAGACAGTGTTATTTCTCACTAGAAATTAGCAACCACAAGGAAAAACTCAGGAAAAATATATAATATAAGGTGTAGCTCTCTCTCTCCTTTTTCTCTACGTTATATCTTTTTTCTCTCTCGCGGCACGAAAATGCCCCAAACGTTGCATGGCCTTGAAATTTTACTCTCCATTTTCACTCGACCATCGACGACTAAGAAGTTTCACTTCAAAAATTAAATAACTCAAAACTACAATTAACATAGTTTTGTAGAGCAGGAAGAGTTCTTTCGAACCAAGCCCTTTTCCAACCAGCAAACAAATCATTTTAAAATAAAAAAAGAACTTATGTCCCAACCCAATGCCTAAAAATTTGAAATTAGCTTTGTATTGGCCACGTAAATAGGCGGAATATTTTTTATAAGTTACGCTTTGCCACTACAGTCGACTCTCGTTAATTCGAAATTCGAGGAATTCTTAAAATAATACGAATAATCGAGTGTTTGAAATTTTAAATGGTTCGAATTATTTGAGAGAAACTAAATAAAACTTCGAATTATCACGTGTTTTTATTTAACTGCTAATGTTTTACTTATTCATAATGTGAATTAATTAATCTTTGCAAATAACTCATTTATACGGGTTTGTTTCGAAGCACATTGCTGCTGCTCAGGCTTTTCAATAATTTTTTTGTAAGAAGAAAAAGCGCCTGATATGTGCTTTCATCAGTTTCGTTTTGTAGACAAAAGCTTTGTAAGTTATCGAATGAGGTTCTTGCTACTCTACACCTCTGCCAAAGGTTGTGATGTAGCGTCTTCATCTTCATCGTTGCTCTTTTCATTCGTATCTGTCGCAGATAAAATTTCACCATTCTTTAGTGATCCTGAGATCGCAACATTTTCATTCACCTGAACATAGTCAGTCAGTGGTGTGAGTTCGCTGATGTCAACTACTGGTACCATTGATGGTTCTTTATCATCCACAATTATTTGCGAATTGTCTTGATCTTTTTTTACGAAAGTCGATTTTTTGAAGCTGTTCAGAATCGTTATGGGTGTTATAGCTTTCTATGACATGTCAATCAGTAAAAAAAGTATCAGAATCGTGACATTCGTAGTTTGCTGCTTACGGAGAGATTCCAAAACTTTCTTAACAATTTCTTTGCGGTACAACGCCTTTAAATATTGGATGATCCCTTGGCCCAATGGTTGCAGTTCGGAAGTTGTATTTGTCGGAAAGATGTATAGTAGAGTTCTGCGTTGGACACTCCTACATTGTTGTGGACAGTGCAATTGTCTGAAAATAGTAAACATTTTTCCCTTTTGTCGTTTCATGTTTCCATTAACTGTTAAAAAAGAGGTTGTCTGTAAAGTCGGTTTACTGACGATAGTTTAACGTGATAACGTCATAAGAAAATACTGATTGACATGTTATGTTATGTTATGTTATGTTATGTTATGTTATGTTATGTTATGTTATGTTATGTTATGTTATGTTATGTTATGTTATGTTATGTTATGTTATGTTATGTTATGTTATGTTATGTTATGTTATGTTATGTTATGTTATGTTATGTTATGTTATGTTATGTTATGTTATGTTATGTTATGTTATGTTATGTTATGTTATGTTATGTTATGTTATGTTATGTTATGTTATGTTATGTTATGTTATGTTATGTTATGTTATGTTATGTTATGTTATGTTATGTTATGTTATGTTATGTTATGTTATGTTATGTTATGTTATGTTATGTTATGTTATGTTATGTTATGTTATGTTATGTTATGTTATGTTATGTTATGTTATGTTATGTTATGTTATGTTATGTTATGTTATGTTATGTTATGTTATGTTATGTTATGTTATGTTATGTTATGTTATGTTATGTTATGTTATGTTATGTTATGTTATGTTATGTTATGTTATGTTATGTTATGTTATGTTATGTTATGTTATGTTATGTTATGTTATGTTATGTTATGTTATGTTATGTTATGTTATGTTATGTTATGTTATGTTATGTTATGTTATGTTATGTTATGTTATGTTATGTTATGTTACGTTACGTTATGTTATGTTATGTAATGTTATGTTATGTTATGTTATGTTATGTTATGTTAAAATATATTATGTTATGTTAATGTTACCTCATTCTCTATATCCATACAAAATATCTATCAACCAAATAAAATTAAAATTTTGTTTTGAAAATTGCAACCATTCCATCAATATTTTTTTATTACGTTGTCACGTTAAGCTCTCGTCAGTAAACCGACTTTACAGACAACCTCTTTTTCCTGTTACTAAGGGCTTAAGTTTTTCCGATCCATTCCTATTTACTGCAAGTAGAACTGTCAACCTCTCTTTACTATGTTTTCCCCCATGACACTTTTCATCTTTAAAAGTAAGCGTCTTGTCCGGTAAGCATTTGCACAATAGGCCAGTTTCATCAGTATTGAAAATGTCTCGGGCATCATAGTTTTCAATCTGTGTCTTCAATTGACCATGCCAGTCTGAGCAACAGCAACATTAACGTTTCCACTTTCTCCACAAACTTTTTTAAAAACGCTCCATTCCTATTTTTGAAATTGGTAAGTCACCCTTCACTTGCCGCTAAGTTTTGTATGTTTAGAGTAGACACGAAGAAGAAGAAGAAGAAGAAGAGAGTAGACACGAACTCTTTTGCTTTTTCCTTTAACAAAGCTCCGCTAATAGATACTTTTTGTCCTCCACACTGTCTAAGCCAAATGACCAGGCTTTCTTCCCGACGAGGAAATTCACCATTAGTTGTTCTTTTCTGTGCTCCAGCAGTTTGAGCAGCAGTAACTTTCTCCTTACTCTTTATTATGGTTCAGAGAGTACTGAGAGGAATCTTAAATTCTTTTGCAACATCGCTTTTCTTCTCACCTCCTTCTACTTAAATTCTTATTAACACACCAAGAAACTTTGCAAATTTGAATTATCGAGTGTTTCGTCATATGAGTTCCTATGACCGCGTCGTAGCAATGATTTTTCGTTCGAATCACCGAGTGCATAAAAATGTATGGACATAATTCGAAATAAGGGGTGTTTTTTTATAGGTTAGATTTTCAAGATGAAATAAAACGTATATAATTTAATGTTATGGCCAAGAATTTAGCTTTATTATAAAGATAAGGGTTTGCCATTATGTTTTAAAAATGATTTCGGGCAAGTGGCCGCCGCGGCTGGCTCGAATAAATTCCAGCCGAGAGGCCCAATTTTCGACCACTTTTTGCAGCAATTGGGGCCGTATGTCAGCAATAACGCGCCGAATATTCTCTTCCAAGACGTCAATTGTCTCGGGCTTATCTGCGTAGACAAGCGACTTCACATAGCCCCACAAGAAATAGTCCAGCGGTGTTATATCGCACGATCTTGGAGGCCACGCCACAGGTCCACTGCGCGAGATAATGCGCTCACCAAAAGTTTCCTTCAATAAATCGATTGTTGCGTTGGTTGTATGGCATGTAGCGCCGTCTTGTTGGAACCAAAGGTCGTCCACATCAACATCGTCCAATTCAGGCACGAAAAGGTCATTAATCATGGCTCTATAGCGCTCTCCATTGACTGCAACATTATGGCCGGCTTCATTTTTAAAGAAATATGGACCAATGATTCCCTCTGCCCATAGAGCACACCAAACAGTGACTTTTTGAGGATGTAACGGCGTCTCAGCAATGGCTTGTGGATTATGTTCACTCCAAATGCGACAATTT
Organism: Anastrepha obliqua; assembly: GCF_027943255.1. Taxonomy (NCBI): domain Eukaryota; kingdom Metazoa; phylum Arthropoda; class Insecta; order Diptera; family Tephritidae; genus Anastrepha; species Anastrepha obliqua. Next base: position 21,599,721 of record NC_072893.1, on the reverse strand, counting down.
TGCTTATTGTCATACCCATTCAACCAAAAGTGAGCTTCATCGCTGAACAATATTTTCTTGTGAAAATCGGGATCGGTGGCCATCTCGTTTTGGGCCCAAATTTGCACGATTTGCAAACGTTGTTCAGGTGTAAGTCTATTCATTATGAAATGGCAAACCAAACTGAACATAAATCAAGTGACAGCTGTCAAAAAGACCATCTACGAAAAAAGTAGTGCCAATTTGAAAACCTAACCTCTAAAAAAAACACCCTTTATAAAGAGATTTTGTAGGGGACTCGTGATAACTTTGAATTAATGAGAGGTTCGAAATATCGTTGGTTTGAATTAACGAGAGTCGACTGTACGTGCTTCTGTTTTTTCTTTTCAAAATGCTGGCCATAACAACCGAACTGTGGTGCAGCCTTGTCGTGTTCTGTCGCTTCTGCCATTCGCTTTACTCAAAGTCAAAGCAAGAACCTCCCGCTGTGCTGCTGAGCTGACGAGTAACGCCTGTGAAGATGCTGTCAAAGCCTCTTTCTTTGCTTTTTTTTCAAAGCCAAAGCAAAGACAAAAGTAAATTTGTGGAAAATATGCAAGCAACTCAAATCCTGGAAAGCGATATTTGCACAAACGAATTGCGTGGAATCCATTCAGTAAATCTTAAAAATAACTTCTATTTTATGCACCAATTTCCCTTTGACCGAATATGAACCAATATTTGAATGAGTTATTTGTGATGCTCTCACCTTTTTATACTTCTGCTGGGATATGTCCATGTGTTTGTAAGTATGTATGCCATATGCGATGTTGCGTTGTTGTGATGCTGCGTATTTTCATCCATCGATTCACATTTGCATACAACTTTTCACATGGGGACTTCGCGCTTTCACTTTTTGTTGCGTTGAGTGATTCGAAATTGATTTCTTCGTTTGAATGCGTCTAATGCAGTTGCAACTTTGATTCTGGTTATTCAATGTAAGTAAAAAGCATTTGCATTTGCATTTTCATTCGATATACATTATTTCTGAGTTGGCAACTGCGAATAAAGGGAATAAATTTTCCAATCCCATTCTGTTGTTTGTTAATCTTAAAAATAAGTTGTACGCGATGGGAGTTAAGATATTGAACTACTTTTAATTTAGTGCTTAGTTCATTTTTTTTTCTGCTGATACAAATAATGGCGTTCGGCGACTTTACTTGAAGCAACTGAGATGGGATGAAAGATAAATTTCTGAAATATAGCAATGAGAGCGAAACATATAAGAGGCAAAGTGACACTTTCATTTTCAAAGGTTGTCTTCGCCGTATTAACGTAGTCACTTTTATTTTAAGGAATCAGTCAAATTAAGTCCCAGCCATCAAAAATTAAACTACCTGAAGCTAAAGGAATCCAAAAACTGTCCTTGCTAAATTGCATAAAGGATGCCCTTAACTTCTTCTTCTTCTTGACTTCTTAGTCTGTGGTCATAGCTTCATCAACAATATTCACCTAATTCAATCTTTCTCTTGCTACATTTTTCCAATTACGAAAGTTCATCTCTTTCAAGTCTGCTTCGACGTAATCAATCAAGCCAACTCTTTCTGTTTGGCCTCTTTTCATTCAAATACATTTTTTTTGAATACTTTCATTTGACTTTAATAAAACGTTTTACATTCGCAGGTTCTGAAAGTATTCGAGTACCAGCTGGTGGTAGCAGAGGAAGAAAATCCACGATATACAGAACGCAGAGATGTAGCCAACATCAGACCGTAATCGGGTCCCAGAAGTTTTGAAGGAATCAGCTGATTTGCTGACGTAACCGGGTATGTGAAGGTGGTTTGTCAAAACTGAGTTTGTGTTGGTGATATGCGAAAAAAGTTAAAGCGGATACTGAACCTCGATTATGCCCAGTCCCCGATGACGTGTCAGCCACAGTTACTCTCGTATTTTTACTTCGGATGGCCAAACCTTATATAGGGTGGGCCATGTAAAATTTGCTTTTTGAATCGGCTATAAAAAAAATTTATTAATATTTTTTCAAACTATTTTTTTTATTTAGAAGATTAAACATTGTCATTTATGAATGAAAAATAATATAATAACTGCCACGACTGGCTTTACAGTAGGCCATTCGATCAGCCCAATTTTTAAGCACATTTTCGATTGTTTGGGCTCCAATTTCATGAATGGCAACTTCGATTTCGTGTTTTAAAGCATCAATCGTCTCTGGATGGTTCGCATAGCATTTGTCCTTAACGGCTCCCCACATAAAATAGTCCAACGGGCTTAAATCACAGCTCCGAGGCGGCCAATTGATATCGGAATTTCGGCTGATTATTCGGTTTTCAAAAGGCGGCCGCCGTAGCCGAATGGGTTGGTGCGTGATTACCATTCGGAATTCACAGAGAGGTCATTGGTTCGAATCTCGGTGAAAGCAAAATTAAGAAAAACATTTTTCTAATAGCGGTCGCTACTCGGCAGGCAATGGCAAACCTCCGAGTGTATTTCTGCTATGAAAAGGCTCCTCATAAAAAAAATATCTGCCGTTCGGAGTCGGCTTGATACTGTAGGCCCCTCTATTTGTGGGAAAACATCAAGACGCACGCCACAAATAGGAGAAGAAGCTCGGCCAAACATCCAAAAAGGATGTACGCGCCAATTACGTACATATTTGCAGTACCAAATAAGTCATCCTTAATATGGAAGCCTTGCCTTGCACAGACGCAAAACATTTTATCTCCAACTTTCTACTGAGATTTATTGGCATAGGCCGAACAGAAGCAATTCCTCTATTTAAGGAATCACTAATAAGTACAACACATCACTGTGGCCCGATTTTGGAATGACTCCAACAATTTCTAAAATATCACTTTAACAATTTCCGATTGTTTTGTAGGGACACACCGAATTATAGTCCCCACACAACACCTAAACGGTCCACATAAATTGTCTCTATCTTTGCACGAAATCTTGGCTGTAGCGTAACTTTCTACAACTTTTGTAATGATTATTACAGCTAACGAAATCTTAAATAATGATACTTAATTTTTGTTTGATGAACTTCCATTCTTGTGTGACAATTTAAAAGCAATCAGTAAGTTATGGTCCCTAAAACCACACAGCAAAATAGCCCAGCAGCGCAGCAGCAGCAGAGTAGCCTAATAGCATCAGCTTTAGCGGTGCGAACGTCAACGACTACACGCCCCAAGCCATTTGATTACTCTTCTAATGCGTCACAGCTGCGACAACAGGTCCCCAAGCAGCAGCAGCAGTCGCAGCATCATTAGACATATCTATTTTAGGCGCAAAGTAAGCTTCAAAGCATAAACATAAGCTGCAACGCGTTTCTTTAAGTCATTCCCACTGAGAATTTCATTATCGATATTTCCTCGATGCGGCGTTCTGCTACGTCATGAGAATTACTTGTAACAATGCCATAAAATCAATGGCAAACACAATCGAACACCTAGCGGTTTATAGGCCGTTTTTGTACATAATCCAGCAGAATAAAGCAGCTGGTAGTAAAGAAATCGAACAAATGCAGAGAGATTTCCAGACGCGTCATAGCATATGTGTGTGTGTGTGTATGCAAACACAGTTGTGGCCACATCATCAGAAACAACGCAAAATGGAGTAGTAAATTCGGTTCCTCTGCACCGCCAGGCATCACAAGCTGATGGTATGATGAACGCCACGACTTCGCCACTCAATCGCCGAGCCACAAGGCTCAATAATTTTATGCAAAAGGGTTTAGCCGTAACACACAGAGGTACGCTAACAAGGCTTACCAGCTATGACGAGCGCAAAAGCGGCACTCTCAAGAATCTTACATAACATAGGTGCGCTTAAGTCAACTGGGTGAAGATTGTTCGTGAGCATACAAATACTCCAGTCCGTCTATATGCAGCCCCAGTTTGGGCAAACGGAAGCTACTGTCTGTACTTAGGCTAAGTTCCCTAAGGGTATATTGCGGTTACAGAGCCATATGTTGCGGTTACAGAGCCATATTGGATCATACTCGGGTGCTACCATGTCACCCCTGTAGATACCTGGGAGAACCTGAGCCGCCTCTCAGGCACGTCAGGTGGCATCTCTTCAACTATTCCGATAAGACCCAGAACAAAACTAACCGCCAACTACAGGACTGGACAGTGTTTATACCTACACTAAGTGGCATTCATCGGGAGATATTTACCACCTTCTTAAGCTCCGACTACCGAATGCCGTTATCGGAGTCCAACCACCTCCCACGGTAGATGAAGAGCTCCAGCTACCCCGACTCCTACTTCTACATAATCTACCCAGACATACCAAACAATTGTCCAGCATGTGAAGGCACCCGGCACGACACTAACCACCTCTTAACATGCACCATCAAATCTACTTACCTAACATCACTGTACTTCTGTACCGAACCTGTCAAAACTTAAGTTTCTCGGACCAACCGTTAGCTGAGCTAGACGAAGACGACCGGTAACTACATTACACTGACAGGGTTTAGTAAGCTGCTACAACAGCAACAACCACAAGATGCGTTTGTCATTGCTGACATGAGGCCAGTGGACTTCTCCGCGTGCGAGGTGAATGGAGTCTACGACAGACGGGCAACTGATGCTAAAAAAATTAAAAGACGGTGAGAGAAGAAGAAAAAAATATTTAGCCCTTTGAGCCTTTACTTCCCTGTGTGCACCAATGTTGAAGAAAAAGCAGAAGATATTAATTTTCACTGTCAACGCTTTATGCACCTCCAGAAAGCTGTCAGTGTTTTGGATGCCTTTGTTTCAACGTGTGGCTTCCAGAGGAGTTTACTATCGAGGATGACTCCAAGATATTTGATTTCTTTGGATAGCTGGATTGTGACTCCTTTTAGCTTATGAAGAACGAATCCATCAACCTTCCTCCTTCTGGTAAAGCGGACAATGCCAGTTTTGGTGGGTTTTGCCGATAGCTCATGCGCACAGCACCAAGTGTCAATCAAATCCAGAGTTTTCTGCACTTTCCTACAGATGTTTATAAGCGAAAATCAGGCAACGTCGTCCGCATAAGCTTGTGTGTAGCCTCCAAGTTTACCCCTTACTTCCTTGCGTTTTGCAACTACCTTTATCTTTCCATGGTTTCCATCGATGGTGTAGGTTTACGTCTTTTCTCGGAGGTTGTTAGACTGATTGAGAGGCGTTGAACTGAACTGAGTGGCTCTCTACCATATCAATTTCCAGAACTCTCATCACTAAATCTATACTCTATAAGTTTACATGGACCTGCAGGAGAAAGCTTGTCTCATAAAAAGCTTTTATTGTTCTCAAAAGCTTCGAAGGAATTGTTAGCCAGGCCATATTCGTCCTATTCAACTCCTAAGTTAGAAATGTCGGAAACGATGAAAGTAGATAAACGTTGTTCTACTTCATGAACTTCTAATTTTCAAGAATTTTTTTTTTAATTATGTTGCTGCCACTAGAGCATTTGAGCTGTTACATCTGGAGGGTAGCAGCATCAAACGCGGAAGAATTTTATTTGCACTTTCACCGAAAATTAAAAAAAAAACAGTTGGCCATTTTTTTAAATTACACAATTTTTCTCGGTTAAAAGAAAAACTTAAATATTTACATTGTAGATATTTCCTAAAAAAAAATCTTCATCAGTTGAAAACTAAGACCTTTTCCTGTTACTTTTCTACTTTTAGACTCCATTGTGATATTTTTAGCAAACTAAACGGTGACTAAATCTTCGCTACTAAAAATTATTATATCTCTCAAACAAAGCCTACAGACAAACACAAAAAATCCACTTCCCAATCTCATCTCATTGGTGCGGAAATCCAAGCATTTTTTCTTCTCTGGAAAGTTGGCTCCAACAATACGACCGTTAATATATGAGACTTACATGTACATTTGAGCTTTCATATGTGTGCGTGCGTATGTGTGATTGTGTGGGTAACACAGCGTAGGCTCCTAAACACAATTCAATAATGTCAAAAATAAAGCAATAGCCTTCACATCTTTGACATTTAGAAGCATTAATGAGGCCATTGCTGTGTTGCTGAAGTTTTCGTTAGGGCAGCTGCTGCTGGTATTGATGTCGTTGTTTTTGTTTTTTGCCGCTGGTTTATGTTTTGTTGTATCAGCAACTCCCACCATGACTTGGCACGCATTACACACATCGTTTTTGTAACATTTCTTCTACCCATTCGTATTTTTCTTTGCTGCGGCTTTAATTTTTTCGCCTTTCCTTTATGTGCTATTCTCCGTTGTTTTTGCGTCCAAATGTGTTGCGGCTGCCATTTAAAATTCAATATGCCTTAATTCCATGATTAACGAGGGCCAGACTTAATCGGCGTTTTTGTATAGTGATTGCTTTGTCTTTGTTCTAATCCTTCTTGGGTTATGGGCTGGCTTGATTTATTAATTTGATAGTTTTAATAGTTTTGGGAATATGCGGGAAAGGAAGTTATGGGAATGCATATACTTTGTTGTTGTACGTATACTTTGTAATACGCAGTAGCAATTTAACTTATATACATTTGTGTAAATGTAGCAAACTTTCATTTGGAGAAAATTTCCTGATCATATTATTTTATTCTTGTCCAAACTTTTATGCAATAAACGAATGCGGTGAGTTTTTATATTTTTTTTATTGAAACGTTATAAAATTTGTATACATTTCGTGGTATTACGCTTACCTTAAACTAACAAGTAACATTATTCTAGCCTTAACATTGAAATTTAAAAACAATTATAAATATTTTACAAACAATTATACAATGTTGGCGACTAAATCTCGTGGCTTAGTTCTTCGAAGTCTTCTTGTGCAAACTGTTTTGATAAGCTCTGTGGCCTCCGGGTTTGTGTGCTCTTTCAGGCTGGTTTCATGCTTATTTGCAAGAATTGGGATTATATCAGCGACTTCTTTCACCGACAGGTCATTATGCACGTCGTGATTTCGCACATACCAAGGTGCGTTGACCATGTCTCTGAGAATCTTATTCTGCAGGCGTTGTACACCTTCAATGTTTGATTTAGTGGTACATCCCCATAATTGAATGCCGTATGTGCATACCGGCCTAACTACCTACTTGGTTGTATATAAATAATTTGTTCTGTATTGACAATGTAGACTTTCTGCCAATTAACCATTTCATTTTTTTAATTTTTAAGTTGATTTCAGTTGCTTTTATTTTGACACGCTCTTTCCATTTGAGCTTTGCATCCAAAGTCATACCCAAGTATTTTGCTGTATTACTATATGGAACAGTAGCAGATGATATTTTCACTGGGTTATAGGCTATTTTCTTGTATGTAAAGTCTACGTGAACAGACTTGCTTTCATTTAGTTTGATTCTCCCGTTTTCAGTCCATGCGACAACTTCGTCTATCGATGCCTGCAACTTTCTAGTTGATTCATTTGCGTTATTTCCATAGGCTAAGATACACGTGTCATCAGCAAAAGTGGCTATCTTACTTGTATTTGAAATAGGTGGATCTGCAGTATAGAGTAAATACAGTACTGGCCCAAGAATGCTGCCTTGTGGTACACCAGCTTCAATTTTTTTAATGTTTGAGTATGCTTGTCTTTGTTTCACTCTAAAATATCTGTCTGTGAGATATGATTCCAATAGTACAGTATATTGATATGGGATCATCGCTCTGAGCTTACGGATTAGACCTTCGTGCCACACTTTATCAAACGCCTGTGCGACGTCAAGGAATACGAGTATTGCTAAGCACACTTGATTGTTTTCTATGGCCTCTTCTATGATGTGTACTATACGATGTATCTGATCTATCGTTGAATGTTTTTCTCGACATCCAAATTGGTGAGATGGTATTAATTGTTTATTAGAAATTATATTCTTTAATCGTTTGGAAAATAGTTTTTCAAATAGCTTTCCGATGACTGGGAGTAATGCTATTGGGCGGTAAGATGTGACTTCGTTGGGATTTTTCCCTGGCTTTGGGATCATTTTATTTTCAGCAATTTTCCAATGCATTGGTATGTATTTAAATTCAATGCATGCATTCATTATTAAAGTGAGTTTGATTAGCGCTTTGTGAGATAAGTTCTTTAGCACTTCGGCTGTGATTAAGTCAAATCCTGAACTTTTCTTTTGTTTTAGTTTGGAGATTTCATTTGCTACCTCATCTGTGGTAAAACTTGTAATTTTAACAGATTCTTGCACAGTATAGGGAAACAAAGTGTTATTTATCGTTTCAAGTGGCTTAAACATTTTTTTGGAGGTGTTGTGCAAATAACTCAGCTTCCGAATCGGTTTTTGCCCAAGCTTGGTTGCTATTTGGCTGTTTAATTGGGGAACTATGTTAAATTGGTATTTTCAAATGTGCCATAGTCCGCCAAAGAGAGTAATCAGAGGTTTTATCTGCAGTTAGGTTTTGTAGCTTTATATTTAAAGTTCTGTTTTTATTTTCTTGTATAGCATATTTCACTGTTTTGGTGAGGCTGTTTAATTGTGTTTTAAGTGATGGAGACCTAATCGACTGCCACTTTTTTCTGATTTTTCTTTTTTCCATTATGAGTTCAATTTTATTCGAAGGATATCTTATCAGCGATTAATTTTTTGGACTCTTACAGGTGTACTTAACCAAGCAGCTTTTTGTATCTGTGCTGACAGTTTTATTGTTCCCTTCTCAATTTCGTCAACATTACTGATTTCATTTCTCGTGTTTACATATGTGCCTAGTTTAGTTTTGAATTCAAAATGCCAAGCTAGAAAATTGCTTTGACGATTTAGCCCATTGGCACGAACTCCTTGTGGATAGTTCCCGGGGAATCGTAAAACCAAATGAGCATCGACTTGATTTTTGAATTCTCCAAACTCGATTTTTTGGGTGGTGGCTCGCCTGTGGCCTTGCATTCGGCATTTTGACGCTTACTTTCAGGTTCATGTTGGAAACACCACCTTTCGGCACCAGTTACAATGTTGTAAAGGAAGTTCTCGTCTTTTCTCGCCTCTTTAATGAGGTCTTGAGAATGTTGAATTTATGAGCAATTTTTGGTCCCCAGTTATCTTATGCGGAATGAAACGTGTACAGACCTTTCGTAAGCCAAAATGATTAGTTAAAATGCGATAAATCGATGTTTTGGAGATACTCAACTCCGATTCCATGAATTTCAACGATGATTTCGGTTCATTTTTGATAAATTTACGAACATTTTCAATGGAGTTTTTGGTGATTACTGATTTTGGGCGGCCCGAATTTTCATTGTCATTTATGCCTTCACTTCATCATGTCCTGAAACGTGTAAGCCACTCATGAACTCTTGCGCGAGATAGAGAATCATCGCCATAAACTTTTTTCATCAATTCAAATATTTCGGTAAAGATTTTACCGATTTTAAAACAAAATTTGATATCAGTTCTTTGTTCATAACTCCTTTTTGTACCGATGACACAAACAGACGTACACTTTAGACGCAATAACTTCGCTTCCACTAAACCGAATGTCACTAAGCTTTCACTGGAAGTCAGCTAGAGATGTAACTTCCAAGGGACTAACTCATTAAAAAGATGACGCCAGCAAGAACATTTTTATAATGCCAGTCTTGTTTATTTTGGACTTCACCTTGTATATTACGGGGTTTTTGCACCTCCGATGCCTGTGTAAAAGAATTTAATCCTTTGAAATATCTTTTAGATACAAAAGAGTTTTTAAGATAAGCAGCGGAGGCATTTATTGCATTGAGAAACTGGATGACTTCAATTAAATACTCACCGTGAAAGAAACAAATGAAAAGCGGATTGATTCATTCCAAGTAAGGGTCAATCGTATGCGGCAAAGTTATGAAGTCCAAGGAGGAGTGTTGAGCATTCGATACGAAGGACGAAGAAGCGCTTGCCTGCATTATATTTAATATGAAAGCATCACAGTTGAACAACGTTAAGCATGGCGAAACATCATTGGAGGCTTGGGATAAGCTAAAAGTATTTTTTCAATCTGCACAAAGACCTGCGCGAAAAAGTATGCTCTTTACGATACTTCCTTATCTTCGTCCGTCGGACGACGGACGACGGGAGAGTAAAAGAGCACATCAACGAGTTTAATGCAGTACAGGAGAAACTTACTCAAATGGGCTTATGAGTCACAGAAGAAATGTTAACAATTACTTCAGTTTCAAGTTTGCCAAAGTCGTTCGTTAATTTGGTTGTGCCGACAGAAAGGCGTGACACATTGCCTTTCTCAACGCTCTGAAAGTCAAGTTGCCAGAAGAATATGAAGAGAGTTGCGAGCACTGACAAGCATTGGTCACACAATCAGGTGTTTGTAGCAACAACAAAGAAAAGAGAATGCATAGCCAACATAGTAATAACAAATGCGTTATTATTAAGTGCTTCAACTCTTAATTGCATTGACGCAATTCATTTAGGTCCCTCCATTTGAGGAACAACATCAAGACGCACACAAGAAATAGAAGGAGGAGCTCGGCCAAAAAAAAAAAGGGTGTACGCGCCAATTACATACATATAATCCGCTTAGGATTGAAATTCCGACCACTCCTTCTATTGTCCAGTGTTTCAGTGTTTCTATGGGGTCGGAGCACTGTGAGTCGTCACAAAAAAAAAAAACATTTGCTTGTCAATCAATTATATTCACATTTAGCTACTTTATAGCAAATATGCATAAATTTATGCTCTACTCCAACTGCATTTATAATTTATTTAATGACTAATTTGTCCTCAATTAATTTATTTATAAATCTGCTAGCGATGGCTAAATAAATAAATATCCAATTAGGCGTAACTAAATTTGAAATTAAATTCCACTAAATACAAACTAAAGTGCCCCTAGGAATGACAAACACAGCTAGTAATTATGGCAGTTGTTGTTGTAATCAACACTTGCAAAATTAGTTCCGGTGAAGGCTAAGTAAATAGAATTTCAATTTGAAAATTGCTCAGGCAGTCACTGTTGGGCTTTGTATGTGTGAGTGTGGGTGTAGTGTGGGTGTATAGAGGGACCCAGTCGAACAGCTATGCGTTAATCGATTACAAAGGTGGACACAGCAGGCCCTTATTAAGTGGAGTTCTCTTGCATTGCACGGTTGTTGAACGCGTTTTAAAATATTTTTTTAATAAACACTTAAGGGACTTTAATGACTAATTATTTTACTATTTTATTTTAGAATGACCCCCAACCAAAAAAAAACAGAACGAAAAAAAACAAATACCAATTTGCTTAAAAATCGAATAGCGTTTTGAGAATTCATCAGCACTTTGTATGTGCCTTTTTGAGTCTTAACCCTCCATTGGACAACTTTTTTAAAATCTTCAGTTAGGCACCCGGGTCTGGCCTTTTTCGTCCTGTTCGAGAATCCTTTTTCAAAGTTTATATCCATCAATCGATAGAAAATTCAATTTTATGAAGCTGACAACTCTCTTTTTTTAAAAAGCTGTGGATTTCGAATTGTAACGTTTGCTTGTTCACCTTTTCTGTTTCAAAAGGCCATACATTTAGTTTGGAAAATTACTTTTATTCAATTAAAAGTAAAAAATGTGTGAAAATAATACAAAATTAAGATTCAATGAACTTTTGCTCGACATGACCTCCTTTCGCCGTGACTATGACCTTGAGACGGTCCAGAAAAGAGTCGCAAGCTGCCCGAATGTTACTTGCAGGTATTTTGCCCCACTCACAGACAATGACTTTTTTCAGCGTCCCAAGACTGGTGAACCTTTTAGTTCGGACTTTGCTCTCCAAAATGGCCCAAAGAAAATAATCCATCAGATTCGCGTCTGGTGAATTTGAGAGCCATTGTGTGGACGTTGCGAAGTGCGGAACGTTGTTCTTTAGCCATTCTTGGTTCACTCGAGCTTCGTGGGACGGTGCCGAGTCCTGTTCAAACGTCCATGGTCTGTCACCAAAATGTTTGTCTGCTCACAGCTTCAAAGCAACCTCCAGAATACTTTCTCGAAAATACTTCGCATTTACCTTGACGCCAGGCTCGATGAAAACGATTGGAGAGGCCCATCTGCGGTTACACCAAACCATTACCTGTGGCGAGTGCTGCCTCCTGGTGGCCAATCGATGACTCAAATTCTCGTATGAATGGTCGGTCAAGTAAACTCTATCGTTTTGGGAGCTCTATGTTCGCAAATTGACCGCTTTCGGCCAAGCGAAGCAACTCCTTCGGTCTCTCAAGTCTGATTTGTTGCTGCTTTGGTGTGAGATCATGCGCCCTTTGGATCTGATAGGGCTTGACTTTGAGATCATTTTTCAGTATGCGGCGGATGCTACGATGAGATATTTTCAGTTCCTTCGCCATTTGATTGGCACTTCGTCGGGGATTTCGTTCAAGTCCGTTCTTCACTTTTTGAACCATTTCACGTGACGCTGCAGTCTTTTGATGACCAGCGATGCTACCGCGCGATGCTACCAGCGTCATTGTAATGATTAATGGTGCGATAAAGAAAAACTTTATTTCCATTAAGGTGCTCGAGCTGACGAACAATCGCTGGTTGTGATTTTCCAGCCAAATCTAATGCATTTGAAATCCATTACAGATTTTCTTTTTTCGCCTTTACTCTCGACAAAGTGCTTCCATGCGTTTGTAAACAATACTCTGGACAGTCATTTAGTCAACTAACAGACAGCTGATGCCCGTGCATCAGTTGCGCGAGCGTTCTGAAGTTGGTTACGCTTCGAGTGGCGGACTCTGTATTCCCGTCATGAAAAAATTCCTAAATTTGCGGTTAGAAAGCGGCATGAAGCTGTAGGTCCATTCGTGGAAGGACGCACGCCACAAATAGAAGGAGGAGCTCGGATAAACACCCTAAAAGGATTGTATATACTAAATTCAGACATCGTGGCCTATAGGCGAGTCCTCTTCGGTCCGACAAAAGCGGGCTTAAAAACGAAAAAAAGGGTGGGTGTTGATTATTTTTTCTCGGGCCTGCTTCAAGACATGTTGCAAAATGTAAATGCCTGTCCAAAGGCAGATGTACCAGGTCTAAAGTTACATGGACACGGGCCAATGGGTTGGTTAATGGTGGGTAAAAAACTTTCACACAAGATGCATGGAAACTTAGATGGACGGAAACTAATACGAGTATTAAAAAGACGGATTTCGCGACTGATACTTTTCAGTAAAATCTTCATTATTTAAGATTGAGCAGAGAATATTTAAATTCCTATCGACAGTAAAACGATTATCTGCAAAGGAGATGACGAATTAAAGAGCAATACTTCAGCTGGCGCAACTTTGGTTTTTTTTTGTGTATTTCATTACAGTCGGGTAACTTCTGAAGCGCTAAGAAGGGTAAGCAATGGGAGCCATTCGAAGGTCGAAGCGTAGTTCGCCAGGAATGTATTCTACCGACCGTGCTATTTCTCTCTTAGTAATAGAAGACGTCCTCGAAGGAGCCTTAAGCCCTCTTCACAACTGCGGTCTTAAATGGACGATAAATAGCAGGCTACATCACATCGATTATGCTGACGATGTATACCTCTTGGCTCATCGCCTAACTGAACTTATGGATATGGGTTCAGCGCTTCAAGCAATGTCTGCCGGTCTTAAAGTTTAAAGGTCAGACTCTTCAAGTCAAATGTGCTGTCGGTACCGCCGTACTGTATCTCTACCTAGAAAATCACCACCGCTATAAGCAGACGCTTACAAGTTTTTGTCACGCGCTCTCTATGGACTATATTCCGATTTTTCTGGCCAAAAATGATGCTCGAAAAACCAAACCTGGGGCCGCTAGACATTTGGATTAGAAGACAGAAATGGAAGTGGGTTGGATACACTTTATGCAAGGAAGACGCGAAGAAGAAAATGGAATGAGACCCACTCACAGCGAGTGGATGAGCGCCTGGTAGGCCAAGGGAATCCTAGAAGAGAACTGTGGATCGTGAGACGGCTGAAGGCGTTATCCAATAATCAGAAGCAATGATGATGGTGGTGATAGTCGGGCAACGGTATTCATTAAAATTCTGACCCAATCGGCCTAACTCTCACAGGGTTAAACTATTTCAGAGTTATGAAATTGAAATATTCCTAGCGCTTTTTTCAACACTGAAATTTCGAAAAATTTTCATTCACTTTGAACTCAATAAATTTTATTTTCACATTCTTTCATTTCCACAACCCTTAGGCTGAGACCGCAAGCACACCTGTCGGGCTAGGCAGTACCGCTAGCAATGCCATACCTGCCAATTAAATTCTTTGCATTCATGAGAGAGAGCTCTCATGTGCCAATTTTATTGGCTGTGTGTGTGTGTATGTGCATGCGAGTGTTCGCTTAACTATTCAACTGAAATGAAATCTGTGAGTGCATTTGTGTATGTGTGTTTACAATCTGTGTGGGAATTTGAGCAAAATCAACGATGATTAAATACCAACACGCAATCAACGCATACCGAAGCAGTCAAAAGAACGAAATGGAATTTGTGTAGAAAAATCTTCTATAAACGACAGCCAATTTTCTGAGGCAAATAAAGAGAAGGAAAGATGCCTAAGTTTGTCAATTGTCTATTGTTTGTGTATTTTTTTAAACGGTATATTAATGGTTAGGGAGTTGTTGAGCTTAGAGAGTGTAAAGAGGTGCCATGCTCAGAGGGCTCCTCTAGATCTAAATAATATTTTAATTATATTATTTTATTTATTATTTAAAAAAAAATACAAATAAAAAAAATTTTAATTTTTTGTATTATAATTTTTCGAAAATATGCAACCTTCAAATGTGTAACTTTTGTGGTTGTCATTCTCGAAACTAAATTTTCGATGTGGGTGACTTTTCTAATTCAAACACCATTCGTTGGATTTGCACTTGCTTATACTCTCTGTTGGAAGTATATAAAATTGCATAAGTTTTTTTAAGTACTAGAATCGAAAGATTTATTTTTATTATTATTATTTTTTTAACTACGATTATTCAAATACAAACTTGTGGTTTTTTCATTCAAAATTTAGTATAGAGTTACTGCGGACTGCCATGTTGCAGCCACTAGGCCTACTTACCTAATCACCTCTTCAAATTTCTCTCTTCACAAAATGATTCCAAGGCAGAACCAAGGTAAATACAATATTTTTGTCTTTGTTTATAATTGTTTTTTTTTTGTAATTCTAAAGGGTTTTCGTGATATTTTTTTTTTTAATAGAGCTAGGGTATTATTTTCGTTAATAAAACTTATTACAGGATATTAAATGAATACCGACCAGTAAATATTTTATATGAAAGAGGTTTACAGCAATGAACATTTTTTCTAGACCATCCTAATAAACAATTTTACAGTAACGAGTTCGTGTCCAGAAATCGGCCAAGAAGGTGTTAGTATCAGTTTTTTGGGATGCGAAAAGTACAGGGTAGCCAATATTCGACGGACCCATCTGGCAACCTTGTATCTTTTGACAGAGACGTCAGATCGCTTAATGACATACCGCGTTGGAAGCGTCAGTTCAAGCAAATTTTTATCATGGAATAGTACACGCCACGCGAGCGCTCCCAAATTGTTGAAATTTACATTCAACAAAAGAAGTCAATTGTGAAAACGCAACGTGCGTATGAAAAATTAAATAATGTGAAAAGGGCGCCTTCTAAGAACACAATTAAAAGTTTGTACGAAAGGTACGACCAAGGTTTGTACCACCAAGGCGATCGGATGAGAATATTGCTTTTGTACGGGCCAGTGTTGAGACGTCGCCAAGGACATCCCAAAATCGCCGTACTCAGCAGTTGGACATTGCCACTTTACAACGAATTATTCGCATTGATTTGCATTTATTCTCGTATAAGATTCAATTGACGCAAAGATTGTTGCCAGCGGACAAGCTTCGTCGATTGGAATGGGCCCAAAAAACACATGGGTCCGTCGAATATGGGCAACCCTGTATTTTGATCCACTTGCAGACTTGTGAGAGAATAAATTCTGAATATTATTGTAACCCTTTTAGACCAGCTGAAGAAAAAAATTCGCCGAAAAGACCAAGTTGGCATAAGATTCTTTTTCATCAGGACAATGCACCGGCACTGGCTAAAATCATCGAATTAATGCCCGAATTGTTGAAGCCTCCTCAGTATTCACCAGCTGTGGCCCTTACAAACTTCCATCGTTTCCAAACCTAAAAAAATCCACGCAAGGTAAGCGTTTTTCATCAAATTATGAGGTCATAACAGCTGTGGAAGCGTGTATGCTAAAATATTTTGAAGATTCTCATTTCAAGGACGGAATTATTAAATTGGAATTTCATTAGAATAAGTGAGAGAATATTCAAGAAGACTGAATAATGAAATGTATTTCACACCATTAAATTGTGTATTTTTTTATCGAACGGAAAAATTTATTGAGCGACCTAGTAATTAGATATAAACACACCACTATTTTTTTTAATGAAAAATAGAGCTCAAATTACATCAAAATCTGTATAACGCAAATTTTGTACAAAATTTTTCAAAATCTCATCAAAACTTTCATATTTTTAATCATAATTTTTAGAACTTGGAGTTTTTAGAATTTTTCTGGCTATACAGTTTCATAGCTCATTAAATTTTGATATAACAATGTGCAAGTTTCAGGTGACTACAAAATACCATTGATTTTTGACAATTTTTTTCGTGCTTGCCTTTTCTTCCTTACAAAATGCAGGTTTAAATTTTTTTATATGAAATAAAAAGCTTTGCATCAACAAAAAAAGCAATCGTTTAAGCCATTCCCGATTCGTGGCTCTTAGTACTTAATTACGGAACACTTTAACTCTCAGCACCTTTTATCTTCAATATTGAGCATTAATCGGGATTAACAACTTAATTTGGAATTATGTCAAGAATTAAGTGCAACTAATGCGGACTGAATTTTCATAATTTAGCGGATTAGGGGAATTTTCGATGGCAACATTGCCGAGAAATGACAGTTAATATTTTATGTGAATCAAAAATACTGAAACTTTTAACGAGAATAATAAGAAAGACTGCACGGAATCATAGTTTGCACTAACACATTCGAAATTACGTTAATTGTTTTGACATTTTGGAGTAGTTTGAGAAATTGAATTTAAGATTTTTTTTTTAATAAATAATTATTTATTAGTATCAGGATAGCTAATACTTGTATTTGCTCCCTGCGATCCATCTCTTACTGGCAAAACTCTCCAATATGAAAATCATCTGTTCACTAATCGACGTAACAACCGTCGGTCACACTACAATTTTAATCAGAATTAACTGCGTCGGTAATCCCGATTAACGCCGCGATCTGTCTATTCTATTTCGTCGCTAAGTTAGTCACTAAGCCACGCCTAACATTCTTCTCGTAATCTATGTACTTTTTGAGAGGCCACTAAATTTTTTACAATAGAGTTCTAGCTACCTTTCCAGTGTATTCGCGTTTACTTTTTTCAGCTTTTTCGCATCTCCTCTCTTCACTCTCACCCTAACGCCATCTTACTTTCCGAATTTCGTATTCGCTAACGACCTGAGCGGCAGTTTACATGAAGCCTTAAAGTACTCTAAGAGAGCTCAGATGAGAGTTGAGGGCAAAGCTATTGATTATCTATGGCTGTCTTTCCAAGTATTAAAACAGCCTAGCAAACTTCTAACAACCTTTTAGTGGTCACACTTAAGCCAGCCAATTTAGTCACGTCAACCTCGAATATTCTCTTACAACTCTTTACCGAGATGAGGCACTTCAGCCGAATGTATGAGTTTCAAATCCAGTTAAAGCATTTCAGAGAACTTGAAAAATTCCGCAACATAAATATGTAAATAATTGTATGCGTAGACGAGTTGCTGAGAATCGTTCCACTTACACACACACACATACGAGTACACGCAAATAAAACTCGTGGAAAGCTAAGTCATGCAATAAAGAGTTTTGAAACAATTGGCATTCTTTGCATAACAACTTTGTAAGTCTTACATAAGTATGTTTGTGTATACATTAGGATGGCCAAAAAAGCATTGTCTTCTTATGCTGCTCCGAAAATTTTGTTGTATAGCCGTAAAATTAGTCTCCTTAATACTCGTATATAAATATTTTCGCATTATTCATACAAGGAAGGTAGGAGATATTTCCATTTACGAAAAATTAATCATTCGATTTTGTTTTTGAATGTCTAATTCACAAGCGTCCAATATAATCGACATACGACGCCAATTGCAAAAATTATAAATCTTCCGAAAGAGTAATTAATTTCGAGCTACCTAAGTATATTTTTATTTAATATTATAATAAAGGGTGGTTAAATTTCAAGGGCCGATGTTGAATGTGAACCACACCTAAACGTCAACGACACCGTTGGACTTCTTTCTTTGGAATTATTTGAAAGAAAAGGTGTACGTCGATAAGCCAGGATGAGATAATTCGGCACATTAACGGCATAGAACCTCAATTATGCCTCAGCGTCATCGAAAATTTGGACCATCAGATGGAGGCATTTGGCCAATATTTTCTTTCATACGTAATTGAGCTATACCAATATTATCATAATAAGGAGAAGTAACAATAATTTAAAAAAAAAATTGTACTTTATTCAAAATGAACACCAGCCCTTGAAACTTAACCACCCTTTATATTCACCCGTCAGTGCTTTGAAAACTACTATTGAATTTATATAGAAAAAAAAGGATTTTAATCATAAAAAAATTAATATTTTTATCGACGCTTTTTAATCTATTTTAATTTTTTTTAGTATTAAATAAAAAATTAATATTTTTATTTTTTTTTATGAATTTAATACTAAAAAAATTGAAAATAAATTGATAGATTGAAATAGATTAAAAAGTGTCGATTAATATTTTAATTTTTTTTATTTTAAACATTTCTTTTTAAATTTTAATGGATTTTCAGTAGCATTTTGAAAAATAGTAATTTTTTTTTAACAAATCATGGGGTACCAATTTATGACGTTTATGAAAGGAAATTAAAAAAAGAATATCAAATAATTTCATATCAAATTTACGGAAAAGTGTATTTTTTTCATTTTTCAAATTAACGCTTAATTTTTAAAGCTCTGGCATCACGATCAAATATTAAATTCGACAAAGGCCAACAACACGCGGTGTTCGCAAGTGGTCCCCCATCTAAGTACTAACCGTGCCCGACGCAGCTTAATTTCGGCAATCGGAAGAAAGCTGATGTTTTCAGCGTGGGTAGGATCGTTGGCACAAAAATTAAAAAACAAAAATATGAAAAACAAAAATATTAAAAAAAAATTTAAAAAAAACTTGGCTAAACTAAATAATTATACCAAATTTACGTAAACGTGTATTTTTTTCTTTCTGTAAATTCACTCGTAATTTTCAAAGCTCTGGCTGCACGGTTGGATACTAAATTCGACAAAGGCCAACAACACACAGTAGTCGCAAGCGGTCTCCCATCCAAGTACTAACCTCGATCGACAGTGTTTAATCTCGGTGATCGGAAGAGAACCAATGTTTTAAGCGTGAATAGGGTCGCTAGCATAAAAAAAATATTTATTAAAAAAATACTTAGCTTACTAAATAAATATGCTAAATTTCCGGAAAATTTTATTTTTTCTCATTGTACTGTTAGATATTAAATTCGGCTAAGGCCAATAACACGCGGTGTTCGTAAGCGGTCTCCCATCTAAGTACTAACCGCGCCCGACGCTGCTTAATTTCGATGATCGGAAGAGAACCGATGTTTTCAGCGTGGCTAGGGTTGTTGGCATAAACATAAAAATAAAGACATAACATACATATATAAAAAATCTTAACTGACTAAATAATTATACCAGATTTACGGAAGAGTATATTTTTTTCTTTCTGTAATTTCACTCGTAATTCTCAAAGCTCTGGCGGAACGGTTAGATACTAAATTCGGCAAAGGCCAACAACTCGCGGACCCCCATCCAAGTACTAACCGCGCTCGATGCTGCTTAATCTCGGTGCTCGGAAGAGAACCGATGTTTTCAATGTGGGGGTGGTCGTTGATTAAAATATTAAAAAACAAAAACAAACTTAGCAGGCTAACTTCTTCGATCATAGAGCGATTTGGTGATACTCCCACCACAAAAAAAAAAAATAAAATTAAAAATAAAAATAAAAATAAAATTATGGCCCATCCTAATACACACACGTACATAAGTCAGCTGCTTCCACATTTGTACGATACTTTGTATGCAAGTATGCTGGCTCAGTTTTGTGCTGGTCACGTTCGCAATTTGTTATTTTCCCATCAACCTATTTTGCTGACTTACTTTAATGCCGCTCTGTTGCTATCGTTTTCTTCTCGCCGTTTCTATGTTGAGAGAATGCGCCACAAATGAAATCTTCACTTCAACATTTATGATTGCACGTTTGACTTCATTGATTTCGCAATTGATTGGCGTGCACACATACATATATGACATATTTACTCATATATAAACGCTCCTATGCAGCGAAATGTAGCATAGCTCTGGGCGCGTGCTGAAAAATTTAGCAAATATGCGGACAATTGAGTAATGAATAAAAATCATAATTCAATAAAAATCAATGAACGCAAGTTGACTGCCATTCCCTAGGCAGGTCATTTGCTTAGCAATAGTTTAAGTCTTTAAAAGAAAATCAGAGTTTGAAAATGTTTGTTAATTTTTGATAATTTTTTCTTCTGAAGGTGTTGCTCATTTTCTTTTTATCGTACACTATTTTTTTATATACACTCGCAATCGGATCGGATTTTAAATTTATAAATAATCAAGAATCAACAAGTATTTTTCATTTAATGAGCCGAACAACTTTGCCTCTTTCTTGCTGTCCACCACCTTTATATAGAGCAGGAGATTTTCGTATCTATATTTGAAAAAAACAACGAAAATTCTGTTTAAATTTTACTGCTTTCCATATCAATTGTTTTTACGAATATTTACTGTATATTCGTTTTCTTTCCTTTTTCCATAATATTGTTTCTAGTTTTCCCTCAAGATATACATTCCATAACTTTATGCACCTTGCAAATGTGAAATAATTATTTCTAAGCCGAATACAAACAAATAATTTCTTGTACTCACTTCGTTAACCCTCTTATGGTCATAGAAAAAACTACTTTGCAGACATTCTTGCTTCACCTCTGCGAAGGCAGGCACCTTGTTGTGGTGCAGGGGATTAGCCGAATCGTTAATCAGACCTTATCGAAGGATGGGAATGTGCCCGTTGACGTGCATTCTAGTATTGAGCGAGCGCATTCCATTCCTATAGTTCGACCTGCCTGTTGAACGATGACCAAGTTTGGCTTTGGGTTGGAACAAGGCCGAGGTTCAGCCTGGCTGGAGACCCAGAATAAAAATAGCACAGTCGCATACGGAGTGACCCGTTTAACTGTGCACACGAACCTCTGTGCAGGCGGACCTAAGACATTCGTGGGGCTCAAACTTATTCAAAATTTAAGAAAACTACTTAAACCAAGGAGGTCAGACCTCCAAGTCTGACTCTAATGGGAGCAAAACTGATTCAAAATTTAAGAAAAATACTTGAAACGAGGAGGTCGGTCCTCCCAAAGGAGGTAGGTCCTCCATGTCTGACACTCGTGGGGCCAAAACTGATTCAAAATTTAAGAAAAATACTTCAAACGAGGAGGTCGTTCCTCCCAAAGGAGGTAGGTCCTCCATGCCTGACACTCGTGAGACCAAAACTGATTCGAAATATAAAAAAAATACTTCAAACAAAGAGGTCGGTCCTTTCAAAAAACCGACGGAAGTGACTCCGTCACAGCTACGAGCAAGATAGGGTCAGACCACCTGATTGAAAGGAGGCAGAAGAGGCCAGAGCGCTAGTCCCGGCACGAGTACTACAGAAATCAACGGGAGCCGAGGAGGCTTGGCAAACCGGTCTCCAGTCAGTCGATAACAGGAGTTTCGGGGTTAACTCCACTTAAGGCGAATAATCCTGTTATCACCTCAACATCTTATAGGGGCGGGGGTCGGCATCTGTTCCAGATTTAACCGACAGGTTGCCATAGAAACGTCCAGTATCTCTAGGCGGCCTACTAATGTAGAACAAGAGGGACTGGCTAAATATAGCCGTCCCTTAACTCAGAGGTACTACGACAAAAAGGCGACCAATAGGACTTTTTTTAGACTTTGAGGTATGCAACCATTCAGCTAGCCGAAGAACAGGCCAAATCGCTAGAATGAGCAAGGGGAGCAGCATTAGATTTGGGAAAACTGGCATCTAATATCCATCTTATTGGTTAGCGATGCAGTTTACGTATTTTTTCTATGTCTGATTTTACAAGAAATGTGTTCTATAGAAAAAGCAAATGCTTTTTATATTTCAGAGGAGCCACAGGTACCAAACATTTTACTTAAGCAACATTAGAATTTACCCTAATAACACATCTCTCTCTTATTCAACCTCAAGTAGTGCAAATCCTTTCTTGCGAGGCTATGAGTAGTAGGCTCAGGGAAGCAACGAAATAGAGCCTGGTAAGATGATCTCTATTTTACCAGCGACTATCAGAGAGATTACTGATGACACATGGGCTGAAACAGAATTACACATACTCTCCTTCCGCCGAGATGGGGTGGGAAAAAGGAGCTTAACATCTTGGTCTGGAACCAACACGTATATGGTCAACGACAGCCAGGGCCATCACAGACTCTCCGTATGTAAGGAGTTCCCTTCATTTAATCTATGTTCTCCAGAAAAAAGTGTTTACAATTGCCTAAGACAGTCGCCCTTTGAGGGCCCTTCAAAGAGGACATATTATGCTTTCACAGATATTTTTCTACGCGGGCTTCACAATAATTAATTTGTACATCTTTTCATTTGGGGCGATTTTTAAGGGGCGGTTCCCAAACCCAGCACACAGCCAGCTATCCTGGGAAGCTTCGCCTTCTCAAGTTGGTTCACTCCAGAACGACTATTCGGAAGCTACCCAGAGGATACTTGGACTAATCCTGGAAGTTGTGGGCAGCTTGAACCATATGTAGAAGAATAGGCCTGGCCACTCCCAAGTGAATGACGATTAGTAACTTTCCCCACTTGCGTGGACTCCTACATATGGAAACATCCTTCATTAATAATAAAATAACTCTTTTAAATAGCGTCTGCAGCCAGCTCTCATTATAAAAATAAATAAATGAGAGGCGCAGGCACTTCTGGTAGGTATTCAGCCGAGCTCCTCCTCCTATTTGTGTTGTGTGTCTGGATGTTGTTCCACAAATGGAGGGACTACGAACGGCAGATTGTTTTTTGTGAGGAGTTTTTTTATGGCATAAATACACTCGAAGGTTTGCCATTGTCTGCCGAGGGGTGACCACTTTTAGAAAAAGCTTTCTACTATTTGATGTTCATGCACGGAGATTCGAGCCTATGTAGAAGTCACGCACCAACGCATATGGCTACGGCGGCCGAAATAACACCGAAAACTAAGCAGCCGATAAACTCGTCAAACTGGGTTCCTTAACGACCTCTTTGTGAAGATTGATCTACAGCACGTATATGATTTATAAGTTGTACTATCCACCTCGAACATCTTCAGTAATTAGGTCATAATTGGAGTACGACATTAGTTTATAGAACTACAAAAACTCAAAGGTCTGAATATAATCTTAAGAGCACAGCTAATCCTTTAGCCTAAGCCTGACACTTCTAGGTCCTCCGACTTTCTTACTAGTCATTTATTGTCTACAGTCCTCTCGCAATAGTTCATTTGTCCGTACGATGTAGGCTGGCTTCTTCAGCAAAGTCTTCTCGTCTGGTATTATAGAAGTGAGATCGTACTCTCGTAGTTTCGCAAAGCAGCTCCAAGAGGTTCTCTACACCAGCTTCATCTCATTGGAGTTGGTTTTTATATTTGTCGTATATTTGGTTTTTAACTTGCCGTCTTCTATTTAGATATGGATCAGAAGTAGATCAGAGAGCCATTTCACTGAGAAAAGAATCGCTTCGGAATTCAGAGTCGAGCGACTGCCGATGCGCCTCTTAAGTTTACGTACCGTGTTTTACGCTCCGTCCAAGATCGCTACAGTCAAGTGCGTCTATTATCCTATTAAATGATAAAGGGTATCTGTGCCCAAGGTCTTCTGCGCCCCCAATCGAGAACTTGTTCCACAACCATCCACTCCAGAGTCGGAGACTGTTACCACAGAAGGTAAACAGGGGTTACTACTTTCAGTTCGCTTCTATGCGTCTATTCCTGCATCCGGCACCCGAGGAAGCGCTTGATGGCAGACCAGTCATATCTGACCACTTTATTTCAAGCTTTGATATTAAGTGTTTAATCATGATTTCCAATTTTATGAAAGTAAGTTGTCGAAGTTGAAGAAAAATAAGCTTCATTAGAGAGAATTTCACACAAATCTCACAGAAGGGTTAAATTCAGTTTCAGTTCACTGACCACTTTTCGTTTCTTGCCTTTTGTTGTTTGATAAAATTTCTTGTAGTTCGAGACCAATAAGCACCGACGTCTGGCACTGAAGGTCAATGTGAAATATAAATCGAAAAGGTTATTCAATGAGCTAATTTCAAATTGAGTTTGCTGGTATTTTCTATATTTACAAGTGCAAGTATTTGATTTTTATTTATTGAAGGCAATGAACGCAAAATACTCGAAATGGATGCGAATTTGTTGGTGCATCTTAAGCAATCCTGTTCAGAAAAATTCGCAAAGGCGATTAATTAAAAATTATTTCACTTCTTACGCTGCATTGGGCCACTTTTTGAAGGTGACCAAGAGGAGCTTGAATAGTTGAGTGGCTTCTAGAGTGCATGATCGGAGAAGCGTAAAATAGAGTGCCCTATTAAGAGTGCTTATTTGGAATTTAGTGTCCTTTTATATTTTTTTTTTGCGACTGAATTACTTACAAATGAAGAAATTCGATCTCAAAATTTTGTATGGTGAAATGCGTAATTCGAAGGGTAATTGCGATGTAAATTGCGAATAAGAGCGCGAATTTTTTTTCATACACTATGTTCTTCTTCTTATCCTTCGAGTAGTCAAATCTCTCTCCCAGCTGCAGTGTTGCCTAGTTTTGGATATAAAAAAGCACTAAAATGCCTATTTAAAGAAAAGAAAATGCCACATTTTTTTGAGCTAATTAAAGAACAAAGTTTTTTACTGCGCGCGTATTTAAAATAAATGTTTTAAAATATAAATAAAATAAAATATAATGTAAAAAATAACAGAAATTGTTCGCTTTTTAATAGAAATGAATTATGTATGGCGATGCCACTAACTCGTAGGCGCAGGGGTGGTAAAATGTGTATTTAAAACTCGGATGTGGACATCGCGTTTGTATTTGGAAAGTATTTTTGAATGGTGTTGCCATTTATTTTTGATTAAAAAAGTGTTGGAATTGCTTTGTAATAAAAAGGAGGTGCTTTAAAATATAAAATTGCAACTTAAAACATAACTGGTTTAATTTTTTGGTTGAAATGATTTGTGTATGGCGTTGCCACCTAACTTGTAGACGCAAAAGGTGTCCAATACTGCAGATAAATTGTTTGTACTCGGAACATCACGCAATTACGATTGAAAAAATTGTATTTGTAAGTATTTTTTGAATGGTGTTGCCACTGATTATTTTTCCAAGTGTTGGAATTGCCTTATAATAAAAACGAGATAGCTTAAAATATAAAATTGCAACTAAAAACAAAAATGGTATTGCATTTTAATTGAAATGATTTGTGTATGGCGTTGCCACTTAACTCGTAGGAACAGGGGTGGAAGGATATATATTAAGTACATGGATGTGGACATCACGCAAATTACGATTGAAAAATTTGTATTTGAAAAATATTTTTCAATGGTGTTGCCATTTATTTTTGATTAAAAAAGTGTTGGAATTGCTTTGTAATAAAAAAAGAGGTGATCTAAAAAAAAAAAATTGCCACTAAAAACATAAATTGTTTGCTTTTTAATAGAAATTATTTGTATATGGCGTTGCCACCTAACTAGTAGACGCAAGGTTGGAAAAATGTGTAGTAAGTACTCGGTTGTGTTCATAACGCAAATTACTGTTGCAAAAATTGTATTTAAAAAGTATTTCTTAATGGTGTTGCCACTTATGTTTTATTCAACAAGTATTGGAATTGTTTTATAATAAAAAGGAGGGGCTTTAAAATAAAGAATTGCAACTTAAAGCAGAACTGGTTTACTTTTTAGTTGAAATGATTTGTGAATTGCGTTGCCACCTAACTCGTGGGCACAAATGGGGGATAATAGCACAGACAAATTAAGTACTCCAATGTGGGCATCAGGCAAATAACGATTGAAAATATTTTACTTGAAAATTATTTTTTTAAGGTGTTGCCACTTTTTTTTTAAATGTGTTGGAATTGCTTTATAATAAAAGGCAGCGGATTTTAAAAATAAGAGTGCAACTAAAACCAGAAATAATTTGCTTTTTAATTGAAATTATTTTTTTATGGCGTTGCCACCTAACTCGTCGGCATAGTGGGGGAAAATGTATATTAAATACTTTATGTGCGCATCACGCAAATAACGACTGAAAATATTTTACTTGAAAATAATTTTTTGAATGGTGTTGCTACTTATTTTTTATTCAAAAGTAACACTTTATAACCATATAATAAAAAGGTCTTGCCTTAAAATAAAACTTTGCAGCTAGATACATGCATCATTTTCTTTTTAATAAAAATTATTTGTGTACGGCGTTGCCACCATAGGCGAAAGATTGTACATATATTAAGTAGTGTATATTAAGTACTCGCATGTGAGCATCACGCAAATTACGATTAGAGAAGTTGTATTTGAAAATTATTTCTTAAATGGTGTTGCCACTTATATTTTATACAAAAAGTGTTGGAATTACGTGATAATACAAAGGAGTCAGCCTATACTGTTTCCCATCCGATTATAAGGAGGAAAACAGGTACCACCCAAGTTCATACGAAGTGCAAAGTTTCCCATTCTCGCATTTTCCTGCAGGGTGCCTCATAAGCAGCTTACAACCGCAAGCTGCTCTAAGCAAGTAAGTAAGTGTGTGTGCGTATTATTGGTGACGCAACTGCAGTTGTTTGCGGTTGTGGTTGCACAACGACAACGGTTATTGCTCCTACCTTTGCCACATCTCTGGCTTCTGTCCAAAAATGCTGGCAGTTACTGCAGCTGAATTACTGACATAACGGTAACTTTTATACGAAACCAGATATGCATACTTGAATGTGCAATGCGGACAGTCTCTTGTGTTCGCTACTCCTTTTCCTGTGTCGTCGTGCTGTTAATTCAATTGTCCTTTTCATGGTCTGGCTCACAATTAAAAGTGGAAATTGCAAACTTTGTTGCAGGGAATGTTTCGGAAACTGTTGCTGTTGTAAAAACTAAAAACACACACACACACAGTCACATGTGCTTGGGAATAGTCTTGCAGAACAAATATTGGAGGCACACACATACATACATACATTAGCAGTATTATAGCTGGGTCTATGCCTTGCACATACATTCATTTGTATGCGTATGTGTGTGTGTATGTGTGCGTGGTAGTATAAGTTTGCCTTTGCGAAGTCATCTTTTTGTTCTATTTCTATTTTTTTTTTTCGTTTGCTTCGATGACTGCGTGTGCGTTCACTCAATGGAGCACACGTGTATGTATGTATGTATCAGTGTGTGTGTGCGCCTGCCTCCATGCGTTTGGCACTTGGCAGCTTTTTGCAAGTTTGTAAAGATATTAAAACGGACATTGTTGCTTGTTGTCTCTGTTGCTGAGTAACGAAGTGTCTACTTCTACCAAAATAAACTCACTTTGCACCGCACATTAAATGTGCATACATACATACACACATACATGCATACGTCGATACTTATGCCCGCGCGAGTGGTTCCACTAGTTTTTGTTCTTCTTGTTTGTTACCACTTTATTTGTGCACTTTCATCGTAGGTTTGCCGCATTGAGAGCAATTTAGTGCTTTTTCCTTTAATTTTTTTTTCTTTCAAATACTTTCCTTATTTTGCGCACGTCCTGACAAGTTTGCTGATAATAATGAGAATACCTTCGGGTCAGAACCCTTTCGGTTAGCTCATTATCAAAAGGAAAGTAGAAATTTCGCAGGAAAAAAATTGGAACGAAGCAGAGAAATTTAATTCAGAGGAAATAGAAAACTTGGGTATTAAATTAATATATTTATATAATATTTATTGGTTTTTACCATCCACTGTTTACTTTTGGAGGCAGCTGCGTTCTTGTGCGAGCATACGCGCAGACGGATTTTATGATTGTATTTAGCGCAACCTCTTAGCAATGGGGCTGGTGGTGAACGAGGACAAAACGAAGTACCTCCTGTCTTCAAACAAACAGTCGGCGCACTCGCGTATCGGCACCCACGTCACTGTTGACAGTTATAATTTTGAGGTTGTAAGAGACTTCGTTTATTTAGGAACCAGCATTAACACCGATAACAATGTCAGCCTTGAAATCCAACGTAGAATCTCTCTTGCCAACAAGTGCTACTTTGGACTAAGTAGGCAATTGAGCAGTAAAGTCCTCTCTCGACGAACAAAACTAACACTCTACAAGGCTCTCATCATGCCCGTCCTAACGTATGGCGCAGAAGCTTGGACGATGACAACATCCGATGAAGCGACGCTTGGAGCGAAAGATTCTTGGACCTTTGCACGGTGGCAACAGCGAATGTCGCAGGCGTTCCATCGCCTGAGCTATATGAGCTTTACGACGACGTAGACATAGCGCAACGAATAAAAATACAGCGGCTACGCTGACTGGGTGATGTCGTCCGAATGTATACAAACGCTCCGGCTCTGAGAGTATTCGATGCGGTACCAGCTGGTGGTAGCAGAAGAAGAAGAAGGTCTCCTCCGCGTTGGAAAGATCAGGTGGAGAAAGAATTGGCTTTATTTGGTGTGTCCAACAGGCGCCGGTTATATATAAAACCATTAGCTGAAGGTGAAGTCCAAAATAAACAAGACTGAGCTAAAATAATAGAAAGGACAGGAGCTTTGTTCAGATAACTTCGAATTTATTTATTCAAAATAGTTCCCTCTGGCCTCAATACACTGTTTTGCGCGATCTAAAAGCTTTTCGAAGGAGTGTTTCAGGTCATTGACCGGAATGTCCTTCAGGATGTCGGTACAAGCCTTTTGGATGGCCTCTACGGACGAAAAACGTTTCCCTTTTTAATAGCCAAATGCAATTTTCCGAATAGGTAGAAGTCAAAAGGAGCATCAGGCGAATACGATGAGTGATTGATGGTTAAAATGCGATTCTAGTCAAATAATCAGTCACAAGAGTGGATCGCAGTATTCAGGGCGAATTCGATAAATGCGATGCAACAAACGCTTCAAAACGCCAAGATAGAAAATTGCATTGACGGTTTGGCCCATTGGCATGAACCCCTTGTGGATAATTTCGTTGGAATCGTAAAAACAAATGAGCATCGACTTGATTTTTAACTTCTCCAAACGCAATTTTTTTGATGGTGGTTCGTCTGTGGCCTTCCATTCGGCACTTTGTCGCTTAGTTTCAGGTTCATGTTGGAAACTCCCCGTTTTATTACCAGTTCCAATGTTGCAAAGGAAGTTCTCGTCTTTTCTCGCCTCTTTAATGAGGTTTTTCGATTGTTAAATTCTGAGCAATTTTTGGTCCTCAGTTAACTTGTGCGGAATGAAACGTGCACAGACCTTTCGTAAGTTCAAATAGTCAGCTAAAATGCGATAAATCGATGTTTGAAGATATTCAACTCCCGTTTTATGAATTTCAACGAAGATTTCGGTTCATTTTTGATAAATTTACGAACAATTTTGATGGAGTTTTCGGTGATTACTGTTTTTGGGTGGCCCGGATATGAATTATGTCCTCACGTCCTCATGTCCTTAACCGTGTAAACCACTCATGAACTCTGGCAGGAGATAGACAATCATCGCCATCAACTTTTTTCATCAGTTCAAATGTTTCGGTAAAGGTTTTATCGATTTTAAAACAAAATTTGATATCAGCTCTTTGTTCGAAACTCATTTTTGTACCGATGACACAAACATACTGACACTTTAGGTGCAATAACATCGCTTCCACTGAACCGAAATTCACCAAGCTTTCACTGGAAGTCAGTTAGCCATTTTTATGATGCCGGTCTTGTTTATTTTAGGCTTCACCTTGTATGTAGATGTAATTGGCTCTTACAACTTTTACTGGGTATTTAGCCGAGCTCTTTCTCCTATTTTTAAATGTGCTTCTTGATGTGGTTCCACAAAGTTTTCATTATAGCTTGAGTCGGCAGATGGTTTCTCTGAGAAAAATTTCACTCGATTTAGCGCCTTGAAGCTGCCCTATTTTTAATGGGGTTCAATGTTTCTGTACAAAAAATTACTGCAGCTTCTTATTTTACAAAACTTAGAATGTTTAGTAGTACAAGAAAAAAAAAAAACAAAAAAAAAATAACAATAACAACTCTAATGCAAACGAAAGTTATGCGTATACTGTTTTGTTTACAGAATCGAGGGGTGGTGCATTTCGATGAAAATACTTCACTCTAGACAATTGATGACCGCTGACGCTTGTTGTCTGCCTATTTTTTCTATAGAAACGTCGGTTTCAGAAAGAAACGACTGGCGCGCTTTGTTACGTCCATCAAAAAGAAGAAGAAGACGAAGGACGTTAGTTTCGTTAATTAATAGCTGTACCTGGTAGTCCATTCGTCTAAACATTTTCCCGTGGTTTCTAGGGGAAACATAGGGCTTCAATTCGAAGAAAGGAGCATCCAGTGACTTTAGTCGCCTAGCTGCCAAACCCGGACATTTGCAGAGAGAGTGTTCAACAGTCTCCTTCCCTGAACCCCCCAGCGCCTGCATTGGAGGTTAAATGGTAAATCTACCTTTTACGCGTGGGTGCCAATCGTGACTTGAAATTCTTAAATGTATGTATATATATAATTGGCGCGTACACCTCAGTTATGTGTTTGGCCGAGCTCCTCCTCTTATTTGGTCTGTGTGCGTCTTGATGTTGTTCTACAATTGGAGGGACCTACAGTTTCAAGCCGACTCCGAACGGCAGATATTTTTTATGAAGAGCTTTTTCATAGCAGAAACACACTCCGAGGTTTGCCATTCTTCATTGTCGTCTTCTTTTTGGTACTTCATTGAGACTCGAATCTACGTTCCCTCTGAATTCCGAATATTAGTAAGCACCAACCCATTCGGCTACGTCGTCCGCCGTTTGCTGAAGGCAAATATCAACATTTTCGATACCAGCTGTTCTTTGCTTGCTCTTCATCGAGGGCAACAAGTTGCCGAAGCAGCCGGGGACATTTGCGACGTGTGTGGAGAAGGTGTCATAGGCGAGTCTACAGCACGGAAATGGTCTGCAAGGTTCAAAAATAGCGAATGGCGACCTTGACGTCGATGAGACGTCCCGCAGCGGAAGGCCTTCTGAATTCGATGAAGAACGTCTCAAACCACCTTTGAGGAGCGGTCACCAAACCAGTCGCGAATCGGCGAAAAAATGAGCTGCGATCATAAAAAGTTTCACAATCACCTTCATTCAACAGGATTTACCGAAACATTGGGGACCTGGGTGCCAGAACGGAGAGTCAAGTCGGATCCTCATCCAAAGAAGATCACGAAATGTGTTTGGTGAGACTGGGAGGACATGGTACACTGAGAAATGCTCGAAAAGAATGCCACGGTCAACAAGGAACTCTACATTGCTCAGCTACACCGCGTGAATGTGGCTATTCGACTGAAAATACCTCATCGACATGGTCAAATCATGCTCCTTACGACATTGTGCGATGTTTTGTGCGGCCTCATGTTGCACAAGTTGTCAAAGCCGCACTCCAAGAGCTCGAATGGGAGGTCCTTCATCATCCGTCGTATTTTCCGGACCTTGCATCGACTGATTACCATCTTTTCCGCTCTCTGTCAAACCATATGAAAGGCGATAACAAAGAGATCCTTAAAAACTGGTTCCACAACTTTTTTGGCACCAGACCAGGTGGTTTTAGGTGGAACGGCATCAACAAATTAGTCGAGAGGTGGGAAGAGGTTGTAAACAACAAAGGCGAATATAAAGGGTTTTCCAATGACAGGTATTACAGGTGAATGGATTGCGCTATCGGGAGATGATTAACGATTTTTTATGGGCGGAATTGGATGGTATTGATCTGGACAACGTTTAGTTTCAACAAGACGACGCTACGTGCCACACAAGCAACGAAGACAATGATCTTTTAAGGGAAAAGTTTCCGAACCTTGTTATCTCTCGCAGAGGTGATCACAATTGGCCACCGAGACCTTGTGATTTAACACCTTGTGATTCTTTCGTTGGAGCCACGTGCCACTATGCCAACAGCCCAGTGTCGATTCAAGACCTCAAAGATGGAATTCGTGAGGCTATCAAGGACATAGGGCAGCCACTTTACAATTCGATTATGGAAAATTTCATGAAAAGGATATTGTCCTGTAAGCGTGGTCGTGGTGGTCATTTGTCTGATGTTATTTTCCACTATTAACGGCATACCTTCCTCTTTATAATGAAACTAGCAAACCCGGCCCCCTTCGCTGGGCACACTAAAATAGAACAGATATGGTTTAGAACAGAAAATATATGATTTTCATATTATTTATTTCTTTATTCTTTATTCAAGCGCTTTCGCATAAACAATATTTTTTGTTTTTCTATTTGTTTTTGAGTAAATATAAAATATAAATTGAAAATCAGGAAAAAAGAAGATTGTTTTTAAATTTCAAATCAACGCATATGAATAAATAATCGTCTTTTTTCCTGATCATCCATGAATTTTTCGTTTCAATTTATATGTTTTATTAAGCATTGGAGCGTTTTTATCCATTTATATTTTTCAAAAAAAAAACGAAAAAAATTGTTTTTTCCACGAACACATAATTTCATTCGGATTTCACATTAAATTCTCAAATTTCGTAAGAAATTATTCACTGTTCCAAAATCCACTCCAAAAAAATTCACAAACAATTTTTACATGTTGCACTTACGTTTTTTCCTTATGGCATCCAAATCAAAAAGAAATATTGACACATTGTAACTCACACTGTCAATTTGACAGTTCAGTTCCGCCCCAAGCGTTAAAAAAGTAAGCGACATTATGGCTGGCTCAAAAGAACGCTGTACCCGTTGCCACTGCTCCGAATTACCACCAAACTTTACGAAACCCATTTTCAATACTTACTTAACAATGTGCATAAGTTTGGTTTAATTCGGTGCAAAGACACGGCGGGTCCACGTTTTGGCATATATTTCGAGACCCTAGTCATCAATAGGTATGAAAATTACCCCGTATTAAAGCACTTATCAACAGCTTTCATTTGATACCCATATTGTACATACACAACCAAAGGTTACCCGGGTCCACGTTTTGACCTATATCTCGACACCCCAGTCACGGAGTGGCATGAAAAATACTCTGTACTAAAGCATTCACCAACAGCTTCAATTTGATATCCATATTGTACATACACATCCGAAGGTTACCCGGGTCCACGTTTTGACCTATATCTCGAGCCCTATCCACCAATAGGTATCCAAACTATACGGAAACTATCTTCAATACCTTCTTAGCAATGTGTGTAGGTTTGGTTTAATTCGGTGCAGACACGGCCGGTTAGCGAACACACACAAAAAGTTGACTTTATTTTATATATAAGATTTTTTTCAGTTTGTGTCCGAAAAATCCAAATATCTTACGGAACCCTATTTTTTTCCAAAATAAAATGTAATCCATGTTACTCTTGGATAATGTAGTTTTCGAATGGTGAAAGAATTTTTAAAATCGGTCCAGTAGTTTTTGAGCCTATTCGTTACAAACAAACAAACAAACAAACAAACAAAGTTTTCCTCTTTATAATATTAGTATAGATAAACATCCGATCATCTATATATATAAAAGAAAGTCATGTTAGTTACACTATATATAACTCGAGACCGGCTGAACCGATTAGGCTGAAGATTAGTGGAGAGGTAGCTTAGAACCATGAAACGGACATAGGATACTTTTTATCCCATTCGAACGCGTTCCGTGAAGTCACTATAAAATGTGGTATAACAAAAACGCATCTGATATGGAATAACAAAACGCAAATGACAGCTAAACGTAATTTTGTATATGGTTAAGTAGAAAATTTGATAATATAAATTTTGTCAGAAATACATAATCACAGTAATTTGTATTATCTTTGAATCATCATTATCAATACCGCAACCAAGACGATCGAATCTTTCCCGACAAAGCCGTAATGCGAAAAGGATACGAAACATTGCGAATGAAACGACTGAAGAAGCGCAAGGAATTGCCCGTGAAGAGCGCCGCGTTAGTATGGCTCGACTAGGTGCTTCTCAATCACAAGAGTAAAGCGAGGCAGCTCGTGAAACGGCTCGGTTGGCAATGCGAAGTCGTCGAGCGAATAACAGAGGTCAACAAGTAGATCATTTTGATTACAAAAACTTTGTAACGGTATGCGTTTGGTGGTAAATAAATTGATGAACAATATGATTTACGCGATGATACTCAAAGGAGAATTCGAAGGTGAAGAAGTTCTCATTCCGAGGATCCCGATGATCCCAACCGATCTTCCGTTTGAGTTTAAAAGACTTCAATTTTCGATCCGTCTTGCATTCGCCAGGACCATTAACAAATCACAAGGCCAATCCTTGAAAGTTAGTGGTCTTTTATCTAGAAAATCAATGTTTCTCACATGGTCAATTATATGTGGCATGTTCACGGGTCGGAAAATTATCTGCGTTGTTTGTTCTTGCACCTGATAATAAAACAAAAAATGTCGTGTATCACAAGGTGCTTAACTGAAGAGTGCAATCTATTAAAGCTTCATTGATATACTTGATTAATAAAAAAATTAACTTAATAAAATCAAAAATCTGCTTTTTTATTGCCTCTAGGGTGGAACAAAGTTCGCCGGGTCAGCTAGTTTATACTCGTAATAAAAAATAGCATTTTTTTTTTTTTTTGAATATCAGAATAACACCTCTTATTAAAATACCCTTTATAATTGATGAATTTATTGATATAATTATGGTTTTTATTTAAATAAAAGTTTTCGGTAAAAACGCTACGAACTTATTCCCCAACCCAATACGATTTGCTTATTGTACAAAAGAACAGATGGCAATAAATGAGATGATTTAAAACACGAAAACAAATTTCAAGCAAAAAACTGCGCATTTTGGAAATTTCCAACCATAAACTACAATACACTTCTGGCAAATCTCGCATGTTTTCTTAGGTGTTAAAGCAAAAAACAAGAAAAGTAATTCAAACTCCAAACGCCAGATGACCTACCCTCTAAATATTTAAGCCACTAATCGCAATTTCAACAAATGCGACATCTTTGCCGCCTGTACTCGAAATTTCTTCAATAATTTGTTAAGCGTTGGAGGGGAAAAAATTAAATAGTTTGAACCAATGGTGTGAGTAAGAAAAACTCATACAAAAGTTCTTGGCCGTTATCTTCGATATTTAGTTTGTGCGCATTTAAAGCATCCAATTTCTAGCCACAAAGCCATAAGTTTTTTGCACTTTACCAAAAACTGCTGTGTTCGCTGCGAATGCCTGCCACTTTTCTATATCGTTGCGCTTCATTGCGCTGACTGCCCAGAATCTCATTTGGCCAGCGGAAGGAACTAACAAAACTCGCAGCTCAAAGCGAAAATATAATCAGCTCCCTCGTTGCTGTCAGCCATGTGAAAATGAATAAGAAATTTTTCAAAATTTGTTTCGTTTAATTGAAACGGAAAACTTTCTGAGCCTTTAAGCACGAAGCGCTTAACCAAAAAACTCGCTTCAACCGCACACACACACACACACGCACACAGCAGCGCAACCAAATGAATGCCAAAATGCCAGAGCACAGTTCGCACAATTCATGTGATCACCCACACACACACACCTACTCAGAATAGTGTCGTGCAACCACTAATGCCATTGGCCGTATTACGTGCCCACACAAAAATATGTTTGTATGCATGTGCATGCACTCACCCACACACACTTGCGCACACACAGAGTATTAATCATAAAGTACACCTACACACAGACGCGATTATAAAATGTGGGAGGATTTTCAAGCAATTACAGTTTTAGAGCATTTAATGAATAAATGGGCGTGAAATTGTTATGCATATGTATGTATGTGTGTGTGTGGGTGTGTGAATGTACACTTCGATACACTCGCACAACAGCTGTAATACTCACTTTTATTTGCAGCTTTGCATTTACTTTTACTTTTTTCCGCATCCTGTCTGAATAGTTTGTTTATTTTCCTATGTGAGTGTGCAAATGTATGTGTGTGTGTGTGTGTGTGCTTAGTTGAATTGGAATTTTTCTATGTAGCTGCAATTTGGCTTCGAAATTTTCTACCAGATTTTGGCTTTTTGTTCCGGCATTACGCCCAGCCATACTGCCACGGCTGCCTTCCGCTTCAGAAATTTGTGCTTTGCCGAGTGGATTTGCCATCGGGTGTCGCAAATTAATGTGAACACTGAGTGTTTATTTGTTGTATATTTTCTATTTTTATTCTTATTTTTTGTGAAGTAACCAGGGTGAAAATTTCGAGCTAACTTTGATCATTGGCTGGTGCCTTCTTCAACTCGACGACTTCAGTTAGTTCTCAGGTGAAACCAATTGTAGATAAAATTTATCCAAGTGTAATTCGGATAAATACAAGCGACTGATAGCCAAGCGGCTAATAAAGCAATTATGGCTTCTTGCACTAACTCGGAATGTGTTCCATAATTCAGATCCAAAATAGATGAACCCTGCGGAAATGGGCAGCTCACTACTTACTGGATATCAGTAGAAAAGAGAGAGAGGAATAGAAGAAAATGAGAGAGAGCCGATGAGCTCGCTAAGCGAGGTCAGAAACATCTCCTTTCTGAAAACGGAACTACCAGATCCATACCTATGAAATGAGACTTTCAGCTATTAGTCCATTGATGTCGCTGGGAATATTTTTAAACCTTCTTCAAATGTTGTTTTTTCGTCTGTCATCTGTCAACAATATTCAGTTCATTGTTTGTTATTGTACGTTTCATACAATAATGCATTTTTGTCGCTCTTAAAAATGTCGAATTTCGTGCCTTCAAACTGCGATTTGCGGACATCGTTGATTTTCTGTTGTCAATTTAAGAAAAACGCTTCGCAAGCTCATCAAATACTTATAGAAGCTTATGGTGGGCATGCTCTAAGTAGAGTACAGTGCTTCAGGTGGTTTGAAAAATTCCGAAGTGGTGATTTTAGCGTGGAGAACGAGGACCGTGGCCGGCCACCGAAAAAGTTTGAGGACGCCGATTTGCAAGCATTGTTGGATGAAGATGATGGTCAAACGCAAGAAATGATGGCAGAGCAGTTGAGAGTGACCCCAAAAACCATTTCCAAACGTTTGAAAGACATGGGCATGATTTTAAAGGTCGGAAGATGGGTGCCGCATGAACTGACTGAAAGGCAGCAAGAGAACCGAAAAACCACTTGTAAAATGCTGCTCTCCCGGTTCAAAAGGAAGTCATTTTTGCATCGAATCGTTACGGGTGATGAAAAATGGGTGTATTTCTCCAATCCCAAGCGTAAACGATCGTATGGTGCGCCCGGCCACAAGCCAAAAACAACGGCCAAACCAAATCGCTTCGGCCGCAAGGCAATGCTAAGTGTTTTCTGGGATCAGCGTGGTATGATTTGGTACGAGCCAATTGGCCGATTTGAACACCGAAAACGCCCAGAATATGCCGATCGGCGTCACAAAGTAGTTTTTCTTGATGACAATGCACCGCCACATCGAACAAGAGCGACCCGGGAATTGGTGGAGGCATACGATTGGGAACCGCTGGTGGATGCGGCTTACTCACCAGACTTGGCGTCTTCCGATTATCATTTTTTTGCATCGATGGGCCACGCACTTTCCGAGCAGCGCTTCAATTCCCAGGAAGAAGCCAAAAAATTGCTCAATGATTGGTTTGCGGCCAAAGACGGCCAATTTTTTTGGCGCGGCATCCACAAATTGCCTGAGAGATTGGGAAGAGATGGGAAAAATGTGTCGCTAGCGATGGCTATTATT
The DNA here is from genome assembly GCF_027943255.1 of Anastrepha obliqua. Lineage (NCBI taxonomy): Eukaryota > Metazoa > Arthropoda > Insecta > Diptera > Tephritidae > Anastrepha > Anastrepha obliqua. The sequence goes on along the minus strand of NC_072893.1, from coordinate 21,561,808 downwards.
TTGAAGATTAAATTAGTAACCATTTTTTGTTAATTGAAAAAAAAGTCTCATTTCGTAGGTATCTACCTGGTATATGAGGACATAGCTCTGGAAACGCTGTCGATATGGGAGCACTCAACCTCTTACAAAACTACCAAAATTGTGCTAAGGACTTGGAATACGACAACTACAAACTTTATTTTATCACTCTCTAGAAAAGACTGCAAAATATTGGCTGAAGTACTGACGAGACACTGTCTCACGTCACGTCACGCAGCCAAAATGGGATTAGCTCAGAGCGATTCGTGCAACTCATGCAACGAAGCAGATACCTACAGCCAGCCAGATCTGTTGATGTAACGGAGAAGATTGATGGGACTTAGGTTGGCGCACTGCTCTAGGCTGTCGAAGAAAAGAGCTCCTAATGACCTTATCGTCTAGCTACCAAACCGGAAAATTTACACCGAAAGTGATCAACAGTCTCCTTCTCTGAAAAGTCCCCACAGCTTCGGCTACGAGTTTGGAAGTTAAATGGCGTGAATTCCCCCAAAACTTTTTGCGTCATGTGTCTATTGTACTGGCACCAAACGGTTTGCGAAGTAGCTCATGAACAAATGTAGCTCCATCTGTTCTGTGCTTTTCTGAGAAACAAATTGTGCTTTTTCCTTTTAAAAACAGTCAGTGAAATGCCGATGTTCGGGTGGGAGACCACTGAGGCCAATTCAGTCGACCCCTTTTCGGCAAGATAATCAGCAATTTCATTTCCCTCTATCTTCCTGTGTCCTGGACCCAGACCCAGAAAAATGTTATCTGCACACCTAAGAGATTTGGTTTCTTTCTTGCAGGAGTTGACCAGTTTGGATCTGCACGATGACATTGTTAGAGCCTTGATCGCAGTTCGACTATCGGAAAAGATGTTTAATTCTCTCTCGCTCTCACGTTCCTTAAGCTTTATTCATGCCCGAAGGATCACAAAGACTTCTGTCTGAAAAACGTTAGTAGTATTCGGCAGTTTTAGGGAAAAAGATAAGTGGGCTGATTTTGAGAAAACTCCTGCTCTGACATCCGATTCCATCCAGGAATCATCAGTGAAGACAGAGGCATCAGCATCGATCTGGATTATCCTCTCATTCCAATCCTACTTGGAAAGTTTGCCCTAGCATGACCCTCAAACTCCAATTTGTGGATAGAGAGATCTGTCCGAAGTTCAGCGAAATAACAAGGAAGAACTTTGTCAAGTTCATTTTGGAGCATTTGTGACTCGAATGTATTTGATCAGAGTGTATATGTACATAGATAATTGGCACAGGTACCTTTGTTAGGTGTTGAGCAAATCTTCTCATCAGATCCTATATATGCAGCCCAGATGTGGCCTGCCTCGGTATGCCCAAATTCTTTCAGTAAATTTTCCTAGGCGAATGACCACATGGAACCCGTACTCAATTTTATAAAGAGATGCAAGGTCATCTTCTCGTTTAGGGAAGAGCGGAATACTAACCCAACATGGCTAAATGATCATTCACAGAAATGATACACAGATGGTTCTAAAACGCTCCAAGGAGTAGGAACAGGAATAGTGGGGCCTAGAGCAAAAAAATCCCTAACACTAAATACAGGTACCACGATTTTCCATGCGTAGCTCTTCGCCATAATGGAAACAGTGGAAATCATATCAAAAAAAGGGTTCGAGAAAGTAAAAATTAAAATACTTTCGGACAGCCAATCGGTTCTCAAAGCCTTGAATAGCTTCACATTCAAGTCAAAAGTCCAAATGGAGTGTAACAATGCACTCAACAAACTGGCCACTCATAATCAGGCCTCACTGATTTGGGTACCAGGACATGAGGGACACGAAGGAAACGAGAAGCCAGACTTATATGCCAAACAAGGGGCGGAAGGGCCATTTATTCGACCAACGCCATTTTTCGGCTTTAACAAAAACAACCTAAACCACGACCCAAATAAAAACCAAGGAATACTGGAACGGCACAAACGGTCTTAATTACTAAAAAAAGGTCCTGAATTTCCATTCTATCAGAGCAAAATAGGTTCGGATAAAAAGGAGCCCTAAATTACTCTGTGGAGCGCTTATAGGTCACTTTGCCTGTAAGGAAAACTCTAACACAATAGGGTTATCTAGTACAAGATCATGCAGGTTCTACTGTGATGAAGACGAGTCTATGGAACACTTCATCACCAACTGTGAATCATTAGGTCGCAGGAGACACAGAAACCTGGGTTCGTACCTTCTAGAGGAGGAAGACCTACAATTGCTCCCTCCTAAGCAGCTGGTTCGATTCTTCGGTATACTAAAGAATTATAATTTAGTAAATAGGTCCCACAATAGATCAATCTGGTCGCAGTGGATAAAGGCCTTAGCCTAACCCGTACAACCATTACCACTGCCACCATCTGCAACAGGAGCATTCTTGTTTTCATTTGGATCCAATTGATCTCGATGAAAGATATGCAGTCTTCTCTTTGTCAAACGAATACCATTGCACAAAAATATGCTCTGTGCTTTCAACATCCTCCAGACAGATTCGACACTCTGTCTCATTCCAATGTGAATTTTTGAGTAATGGTAATTTAAGTAAGGCTTGTAAGGGAGTTTTAAGGAGACTGAGAGAGTTTTAGAAATCTGAGCATGCAGCTATCAGCATTCTATAATCTCTAAATTTCTACTCTCACCTCCACGTGGAACACACTGGCAACCTGAGCAACCATAGCTGAAGAGGAAGTAACCAATGCACGTGGGAAACGTGACCAAGAGTAACGAGAAGGGAAGTTTCGGGGAGGCTACTTTGAGAAATATAAATTTTAAAGGCCTTCGGAAGTTCGCAGCGGCTGTCCTGGAGCGAGCTGCTGCAAAAGGCGTTTGTTCTTTAGATTAGAAGCGGCCTCATGCTTTTGAGTATCTGGTCATCTTAACCGTGGAGCTCAACAGATCTTCCTTAGGCTTGTAGCTTATCGATGTACTCCAAGTTTTTGAGCTACAGATATAAAAATGTGAATTTAAACCCGCGAGGAATACGGTATCCAAGTGGTACCCACAGAAATGTGTAGAATCCACCTGCTACGGCAGCATGCACGTCGGATTTGGAGGTGCAGCAATTGTGGTTAAATGGAAATAGTTCTTGAACTGAACCCTCAGAGGTCCTGTGTTCCATTCGGTTCGAAAGGCATTGCAGATGAATTTAAGTAATGGTGGCTTATCAGAAAACCAACTACTTCCCTTATGTCTACTTTACGAGTATTGTGCAATTCCCTATTGTAGGTAAAAGATCTTATAAGCCTTTCGTATTGACGAAATTCTTGTGTGACTTCCCCATGGGTAATACTTTGAGTACTTTCCCAACTGCATACCTTGCATTTAGTCACATTGAACGTTGATTGACAGTGGGTTTATACTGGGCTACGGTGAGCCGCGAAAATATATTTTCCGATTTTATTGTTATATCATTGCGACTGCTAGCTATTATCGGGATGCCTTAAACCGATTGTGGCTCCACCTCACTCTTCCAGTAGAACGACGAACAGGATGATGCGAGTTTAATCAAACTAACCTCCGCTGAGTCCCATATAAAAGTTTACTTCGCTTTCGCTTTCTATGCAGTAGACAAAGTAGCCAGCAATATGGGCTATAGATGGCATGTTGTTGTTGTTGTTGAAGTGGTTGAGTATTTCAACTGAAATAAACCACTAGTGCCGTTTTACGACCACTTTTCTCGTGTGATGTTTCATTGTTGTTTCTTTTTTTAAGTTTTTTTGAGTCAGCTCTATTTCGTGTGATTCAACTCAAGTAAAACAGCAAACTTTGTATCTCTATGTCTGCGATTTCATTAATTTGCTGTAGCAAAGGCTTACTGAAAGAGCGAAGTCTTACTCTAGCTAAACCTGGACATTCACATAAATAGTGGAAAAGACTTTGTTTCATCCCCTTCGCCTGACAGCGTCTGCAGATGGGATTGAAGAGTAGGTTGAGTCTAGCTGCATGATCCCCTACCTTCCAGTGGTGCCCAGTAAGGGTTGCAGTGATACGTGGGATGCTTGACGGAGAGCATCCTAACAGGTAATTCGTTCTCTGGATGTTGTACGACGACCATTTTGTTGTTGTAGTGCATGCACCTAATTCAAATTTAAATTTGAAAGGTCGAGCCAAGAAGCACCGAGAGATTTGGTAACTCCCAAAACACTCAAGCTATAAGCCCATTTTATTTAAAGCTCTGGAAAGTAAAAGGATGGATAGTCAAGGAGGGAAGAAGAGAACTAACAGAAGGAAAAATATAGGATAGAATAGAGGAATAGAGGTAGTTAGACCTTTGAGAATTTGTCAGATTCTTTGATAAATCGTCCAGTTTGAGAGAACGAATTTTTTTTTGTTCTCATAATATCGGAACCCAAAATTCGTAGTCTTGCTCCAGCAAATGTGGGACACTCACAAAGAAAATGTTCAGTACCATTCGCCTCTTCTAAGCAATGATTCTCATTGTGGCCATGTGTTGACCCCATGGATTGTGTTCTGTAATAATACCGATCATCAACCGAATGTCTTTTCTTCCAAGTTTTAAAAGAAAGTTCGACAGTTTTCTGTTGCGGTTTGTCACAAAATACTTCGCAGTTCTGCACCGTTCCTGACCGGACCATCGCTCTTTATGTAAATTGCATACATAATCGCCAATTCACTTCTTGATTTTTGCAGAACTGATTCCGATTACTGGCTCTGGTCCCTGTAAGTGAATTGCTGATCCACAGTTGGCCAATTCATCGTCAATTTCGTTTCCTTGAACCCCGTAGTGCCTTGGAACCCATATAAGTACGAGCTTATTCAGTCTTGCAACAGAATTAAGCTTCTTCTTACATTCTTGAACAATCTTTGAGGTTTGCTTTGCTTTCTCCAGAGCTATAACGCAGCCTGACTAACACTAAAGGCTCCAATCTGTTTTCCGCTCCATTGAGAGTATCCATTCTGCTACTTTCAGAATGGCAAACATTTCCCTTTAAAAAACAAATATTTATTACTCTGGTTAAAGTACCATCCGGCTCCAGAACATATTTCATTTATGGATTCTTCGGTAAAGAAAATAACCGCCAAACATCTTTGAATGAACTCTTGATTCTTCATTGCTCACGCAATGGATTTTTGACATCAAATTTCCTTCCAAATGAAACTGTGAGTGTAAGGTCGTCCTTAGGTGCCAAAAATAATGGATACTGCTCAGAAAGCATTTGAAAGATTTCTCTGCGTCCCGAAGTTCCGCCTTCAGTTCGCAGTCAGTTGCTTCTACCTTCTCTCAGCTCAAGCAAAGTAGTGTGAAGCTATGGATGCTCTTAATGTGTTGAATGGGGTGGCAACTGCCATCACCGAGTCTTTTCTTGCTAACTCATCTGCTATCTCATTACCCTCTATATAGTATTTCTATGACCGAGAAACTCATAGCAGAGTAATTTCAAGACAATTGCATAGATGGCGCACTCCTCTCATCAGCTGCCTCGTTATTTAACTAGAATGGCCCACAAAAATTTGTTCTATGGTGAATTTAATTTGCACAGAAATGAATGCACTTTTCCGTAAAGTTGGTACAAAAAGTTTATAGGTCGATGAGAGAGAGAGAGATGAGAGAGGAGATTAATATTTTAGGTTTTTTATGAGCAACTTTTTCATAGCAAAAATTCACTGGGAAGTTTGTAATTGCTTGCCGAGGGCGACCACACTTAGATAAAACTCTTTCTATAATTTTGGTTTATCATTTAATTTTTTTCTAAATAAAGGAAAGGTTGTACTTGTTTGGACGTTTGTGACGGGAATTTAAAAGCGGAGAAAAAATATTATATACAATTTTTTTTTTCTTGGCCATCTTTTTTTACATTTATACACTTCCTCAATACCGTTCCCCGTCCGTCGAGGCGTGGTGACACATCAGGCATGGACTCGAAGAAACTGAGAGAAAGTTAGCCCCACAATCTATTAGGGAGACATGTCAGTAGATTAGGGGCGCCACCCAATGACTATTCTAGAAGATGTCAGGGTTTAGAAGAGGAAAAGGCAGTCGAACATCTTTTACGAGTATGAGAATGCATGGCTTTGGCTAGAAGACGGTTGAGATTGCTTGCTCTCGCTTTTCTGAACAACATTGCGGATGTTGCGAATCCCAAGCTAGTTAGTATAGTCAGCTTTTTAAAGGCCTTACATATCAAGTACCATAAGGTTTAAAGAGAACCAAGTAGAGTAAAGATTGAATAGTTTCGGTGGTATCACAAAGTGCCTCTAACTGCCCTAGGTGCATCGAAGGACACCCACTTCCCCTAACCTAACATAGCCCCACGATAACCATCACATTTAAGATCTAAAATTTCATATGCAGCTTCTAAGCTTCCCATGCAGCTATTTGCAGTAAACCTGTTGCCCTTTACCAACATTAGCAACCTTCAACTGCGAGTAAAAGCAGAAATAACTAAATACCCATAAGGACCCCCATTTATCGTAGAATTTAATAAAGGCTCCATATTGAAATTGTGTTTGTGTACACACACACATACAAAACACGCAAACCAATGCACAAATTAAGCAAACAACCCGTCATAGGTTCCCCACTTCATCACTCGCTCGCTCCTATCCAACTGTGCATCGAACTGTCTAGGAAAATTGTTGATAACCCAATCCGACGCAAATAAATTAACTTCAGTCGAATTTCCCAATCGAATTGTACCCACTTGTAGATGCAATAAATTTGCTTTTGCCCTTTGCTCCTCATCAAAATATATACCAAACGTATGTATGTGTGTACATATTCATATGAGTACGTATTTGTTGTAGAAACCTAGCATTAAATAGAAATCAACCAGATTGGAATTGCCTTATTGGACTGCTGCCACAAAATCGCTTGCGGCGAATTGCACGTGCGCTCGCCCGCTTGTTGCTTTTGACGGTCGCATTTGCCATATGAATATAGCAGTGCATGCATACATATGCAGTGGAGTGCATAACTATGTTTAGAAATAATGTTATATTAGAAAGGTAAATATGCACTAGGCCGTTGGGAACTAGTTCGCGACTAGATGAACATTAAATTTGTAAAATTTATTACTCTTTCAACTTATTATTTTTTCCTCATTTTATATTTTTGTTTTTCAAATAAGAAAGGTAAATTGTGCTAGTCTATTGGGAACTACAATAGTTTGCGACTAGTTGAAAATAAAATTAGTACAATTTATTACTCTTTCAACTTAGTATTTTTTTCTCATTTTTATTTAAATTTTTTTTGTTTTTCAAGTAAGAAAGGTAAATTGTACTAGTCTGTTGGGAACTAGTTCACGATTCGCTGAAAATAAAATTAGTAAAATGTATTACTCTTTCAACTAATTACTTTTTTCTCATTTTAATATTTTTTTTTCAAATAGGAAAGGGAAATTGGACTAGTTTGTTGGGAACTAGTTCGCGACTAGTTAAAAATAAAATTAATATAGTAAAATTTATTATTCTTTCAACTTATTATTTTTTCCTCATTTTAATTTTTTTTTCCAAGTAAGAAAGGTAACATTTACTAGTCTTTTGGGAACTAGTTAAAAATAAAATTAGTATAATTTATGACCTACTCTTTCGACTTATTATTTTTTTCTCATTCGAATTTTTTTTTCACATAAGAAAGGTAAATATGTACTTGTCTATTGGGAACTAGTTCGCGACTAGTTGAAAATAAAATTAGTAAAATGTATTATTCTTTAAACTTATTATTTTTTTCTCACTTTAATTTTTTTTTGTTTCTTCAAATAAAATCAAAAAATTTTATAACAAAAACAAAAAAATTCGTTTTACTTCATTTGAAAAATTTACATTTTCGGGTTGGAAAAGCGAAAAGATGAGATTAGCACTAAATCGATGAATCAGATGCAAGCTCCGGAACAGGAAGGGATTGGACACCATGCACCACAGTAGGGGGCACTTGAGTGCTGTCACATATCCCTCTTTTTGAATGGAGTAAACTTGGTTTTAAGTTCATAGTAAAGTACAGAAATTATCCTCAATAACGCTAATTTTTTTTTGTTTTTGTAACCTTATTCACCCCGCCCAAGAGAATAGGCCTCGACCAGACTATTCCATCGCACGTATTTCTGAGTTGATGCTTTTGCGCAGTTCGATGTGATGTCAGCAACTGCCAGCTTGCGCAACACTGACCTTTTCCAAGTAATCTTTGGCCGACCGCGACCTCTGCTCCCTTGTGGGTTCCAGTCTAGTGCCACTCTCATGATGATATCTGGTGGTTTTCTAGAGAATGAGTTTCTCAATCGTCAATCTCCACAGCGCGTCGTTGCGGATGGCGTTCGGCCTGAATATTCTACAGCTGAACCATTTGTTACTAAAGATTGTAGTTTCTGGTTGATGGTGTTGGAGACCAGGCATGTTTCATTTCCGTACGACAATACTGAATTCACACATGAGCTAAATATTCGCAGCTAAGAGCACCTGGATATTACCGAACTTGCCCATACTGTACGCATTCGCCCTTGCTTTGTTTAGCCAGCAGTTGATATATTCATCTGCTCCGCCGTCTGTCGTGTAGTACAGCTGAAGTAGCAAAAGCTTTCGACAAATTCAACCGGGCACCCGCCTTGGTGATATTGACCTCCAGTCCGCCAGTGCGTGCCAGCGAGACTAGTCTGTCCGCCTTCGCTTGGATGCCAGTGAGTTTGTGAGAGAAGATGCGTTGAAAGCCTACAAGGCCAGTTAGGCGTTGGTGTGGGACTTTAATTCTAACCAAAACCTAATCTCGTCCAAATGGTTACTCCTTTCGGAACCTTGCCGTTAAGTAATGCCCCTCGATGGCCGTGATCGAGCCAATTTTACTTAAATCGTCAGTCTATGTCCGTGCCGGTAACTGCCCGGTGTTCACGCTGTGACAGCTCTTCGCCGTTTTCAGCAGCTTGCTGCGCCAGTTGTTGTTGTCTGAAGTCCCATTGATGAGCCCATTCTTCCTCACGCAACATTTATACGCTTTGCAGGTACGCTAAAAGCACACCATTTATATGCCTTATCGCACATTTGGGCAATGAAGTTTACTTCTGTTGGGAATTCACCGAAGGCCTTAAAGAGATAATTTCTTTCGTTGTCAAAACGTAGGCAAGCAAATAGAACGTACCTTTCATTTTCTAATGCGACAGAACAGACAGGAAAAAAAGCGGAGCAAGCATCCATGACCGCTCAGCAAATCCGTTACATAGAAGTCAACCTCTCCGTGCTTTCCACCAAGCCATTTCACAATGTCCGGTATTAGTTTATAGGTCCAGCGACCCCTTGTTGAATGCTCCTAGCGCACTTGCCACTCTCTTATGATACACTTCTGTTCCGCTTTTAAATGCCGCAAGACGTCTTCTCCCCTGTTCTCTTGCCCAACCTCTTCAGCTCCATGATACGTAGATCAATCGAAATTTTCTGGTGATATTACGGCCATGGCATCATCGGAAATCATGCGGCAAGCACTCACGACACTTAACGCGCTAAGTTCCAAAACAAGAGTTTGACTTCTTACAAGAAAGGGTTTCTAACATACTGTAGAGTAGTTGGTCTACTATCTAGCGTACTATGAAAGCCAGAACCAGGTTTTACCCTTGGTGACTCCCTGACATACGAGTTTTTGGGAAACAGTAAGTAAACCGAACTGGCTAATGAAGGCTCCGCGAGCATACCACTGTCCGGTGTTCTAGAATCAGACTTAGGGGCTTGGGTTGCGATGTACTGAGTATGGATAAAGTTCTTCTAAAGTTCCTCTTTCGGATCTCTAAGATTCATCAATGAATCGAAAAGATTTGCGAAAGAGTGACCTCTAACCAATTTTTCCGTCGCACTACTTGTGTTTTATCTATCCTGTCCCTCTATTCTTTCTACTGTAATCTATCCGGGTATATACGTATACATTCCGTCAAAAAAGTACAGGGAATTGTTCAATAAAAAGCAAAATAATTCTTTAACCATCAAAATTTATTTTATCGCCTTCAAAAAAGGCTCCTTTCGAAGCAATACCATATGCCAACGATTAGTCGAGAAATCAAAGCACCTTTTAAACGCGTTTGAAGAGATCTTTTTCAGCTACTTCGGCGAATTCTCCTTCATGACCTCTATCGGTCGAGTCGAGCAGCCCCGCGTCTCATGCCTAATTTATAGTGTAAAATTTTGCGAATTGATTCGTGAGACACGTTAAGGTCACGAGCTACCTCCCTCATACTTATGATGGTTTTCCAGCCCCATTTCCTTGACTTTGTCGACGTTTTCATTCGTTGAAAATGTTGATGGGCGACCAGATCGGAGCAAATCTTCCATGACTTCTCGCCCCTCTGCAAAAATCTTATACCACGCGTAGACTCGTGTTTTTGATAAAGCGCACTCGCCATAGGCTTTCTGCAACATTTTCAACGATTCGGCACACGATGTCACAACACAAAATTTAAGACAAATTCTTTGTTCGATATTTGTGTCCATAGTGGAAATCCCAGAACACACCTGCGGTTGACTGATATATTTAACTGCCAAAAAAATTTAGTCATATGTATATATGTATAATGCGCCGTAAAGTATCCAGTGAGAGTTCGTAAACCCTACCCATCCCAGTTTAGGAGCTTACTTGATGCTCTTCTAGAAGGAAGGACCACTCAGGAGAAGCATACCAGTGCCAACCAGTGCATTTCCCGGCTGGGTTAAATCTACAGCTACACGGTCCTTTAGTAGAATATGCAAGTAAGCGCTATGGCTGTAACTTCCGGTGGTTACTCGCTACATTAATAGCACTTGTCACCGCTGGTGAACAGCCAACTTCACACAGATTTCAGACTTGTACTCCCAGCACCGACCAGACATGCACTCCAAGTTAAGGTTCGTTTGTTAATATGGAAACTCCAACAAGTACATGGGTAGCATACAAGTGTATGTGTGATTCAAAAGTGTTGGTAAAAGGTGTACGAGCGCACCCATTGTTCCACCAGTTGCTGAGACAAACGAGCGCTGTCAGGCGCTATTAACACGGTCCATGCCCACGTATGATAAAGTTTTGCCATTAGTAATCGTTATGCTGTGCTCTGTTAGTTTTTCCAACAACAAAAAAGCACACAAGATTCGAAAAAAGAAGAAATAAAACGAGAGGAAAAAAATGCTACATGCTGAGGCTGCCAACATTTTAGCCTTGCAGCCGTGTCGGTAAATATATACATTTTATAGTTCTAAGCAGCAGCTGTAAATTGCACAAGCAGGAACAAATAAAATATGTATAAGTACATATGAGACATTCCATGGTGGCCAGGAGGCAAGTCCTCCTTACTAAACCCCAGGTAGCGCTTTAAATACAAATTAAAATCGAAAATCATATTTTAGGTATACGAGGACCAGGACTGTCTTAATGACCCTTAGCCAGCAAATTTAAGGAAATCGATTACTTTTGCAAATAAAAAATATGGTTTGGAAGTCTCTTCATCAGACTGTAATTGTTATTAGTGAATTCAAACTGTAAATATAAAGAGATTTACATGGAATGCTCAAGTTCAGGAATAGTTAATTACGAGGGCAGGTCAATAAGTCCGTGACTTTTTGTATTTCTGACCTCTTTACTGAAAAAGAAATACTGCTCCTGTCAACAGGCATCTTTCAGTTGACTCCTTTCAAAATTTGAACGTGCTGCGTCAGTAAGTTTGTGTTTTACAGCTACCTTTATCAGACTACCCAGTAATTTGAGGAGAAAATGGAAAAAACTGAATTTCGTCTGCTTATTAAGCGGATTCACCCTTAGAAACCCATTGTTTCGACTGTTGTTTGATCTCTGGTGTGTGGTGACGGATCCATGTTTCGTCCACGGTTACAAAACGGCGCAAAAACTCCTTCATATTGCGATTAATCAACGCCAACCCTCCTGTGAAGTTGTTACACGATTGCGTTTGTGGTCGACTGTGAATTACTGGGTAGTCTGACAAAGGTAGCTGTAAAACACAAACTAACTGACGCAGCACGTTCAAATTTTGACAGGAGTCAACTGACAGATGCCTGTTGACAGGAGCAGTATTTCTTTTTCAGTAAAGAGGTCAGAAATACAAAAATTCGCGGACTTATTGACGCGCCCTCGTATTTATAAGCCTGAAGCCGTTCTTGGTAGGGCTGTTGTGCTGTTGTTTTTGCACCGTCCCATGAGATGTCGGCATCTGTTAATTCGCGCAGCATCGACCTTCTTCAAGTGGTTTTTGGTCGATTGCGACCTCTGCTCCATTGCGGGTTCCAGTCCAGTGCCATTCTCGTAATGCTATCGGATGGTTTTCTCAATGTGTGACCTATCCATCGCCACTTTCTGCGCTTGATTTGCCTACGGATGGGTTCCTCGTTCGTTAATCCCTACAATACGTCGTTTGGCCAGAATATTATGCAGATGATGTGGAGCATTTGTTGATGAAGGATTGTAGCCTCTGTGTGGTGGTGTTACAGACCAGCCATATTTCACTTCCGTACTACAACACGGACTTCACGCATCGTAGAGGGCGCTTAGATGAGGCGGATTTTATTTGCGGGAACTCACTTTCTACTCAGTTCCAGCCATATTGCGTCTCATTTGATAGTGTCGAACGGCTTCTTAAAGTTTACGAACAGCATATAGACTATGATGTCTTTTGTCCAGGACGGAGGCAGCGTTTCATTGAAGAAGATGAAGAATTTCTGCTGATATTTGCGGGTCGGCTGTTCAGGCTGTATACCATCGTCGCCCGCCGATTTGTTGAGCTTCAGCTTCCTAATTGTATCCTTGATCGCCGCTAGGCTGGGGCAGGATGTTGTTATTTTATTGCGGGTTGTTGTTGTGCTGCCCACTTCAAAGCTAGGTATACTGCTAAGAGCAATGTTGCTAGTTGCTTCAAAGTGTTCCTTCCATCTGCAGATCTGGTCATCATGCTTGGTTGGGCGACCAACTATGCGGTACAACTGCCTCATGTTGTTTACTCTTGCTGCCGCTTCGGCATAGCTAGCAAGGCCTTCAACGAACTTTCTCCTATCATTTCTGGCCGATTTTTTTACTTGCTTCCTCATTTCTCTGTGGGCTGGCCGAAGGGAGCCATCGCTGATAAGGTGCCTTTTAAGTTCGTTTCTAAAATGTATCAACATAGAAAAACTTCGGATTTCATTAAGACAAAAGATACTGAGGGAGCTTGCCTAGAAATTTTAGTGGCACTCATCCGGTAGGAAGGCGGTTTTGTATAACTTTTGGAGAATCTTTTTCGGAAGATTAAAATATCTACAATTTGGCACTATGATTATTTCTATTCCTATTTGGACAGTCAACTGGGCAGACGAATGGGTTGGTTCGTGGCTAAGCTTGAAATACCGGGCATGAAACTCCAAATGATAGAAATATGTTTTCTAACAGTGGTCGCAAGCCCTCGCGTGTATTTTTGCCATGAAATAGCTCCTCATAAAAAAACCATTTGCCGTTCGGAGGCGGCGTAAAACTGTTGGTCCCTCCACTTGTGGAAAACACCAAGACGCACAACAGAAATAGGGGGAGAATATCTGAACTGCTTAAAAATATTAAAAATGGAGAATTTTAAAATATATTGTATTTAATACCTAAAAATGGATAAAACTATACTGACAAATTTTGTATGAAAGTTTTCTGTAAACTACTCTTAAAATTTCATCACTTTCGGAATGAAAAAAATTCAAAATTGTCAATGCTTTACTTAATTTTCGCGCAATCGCTGATCTCTAAATAAAAATAAATAATTGTCGCGTACACTTCTGTTAGGTGTTTGGCCGAGCTCCTCCTCCTATTTGTGGCGTGCGTCTTGGTGTTGTTCCACAAATGGAGGGACCTACAGTTTCAAGCCGACTCCGAACGGCAGATATTTTTGTATGAGGAGCTTTTTCATGGCAAAAATACACTCGGAGGTTTGCCATTGCCTGCCGAGGGGCGACCGCTATTAGAAAAATGTTTTTATTAATTTTGCTTTCACCGAGATTCGAACCAACGACCTCTCAGTGAATTCCGAATGGTGATCACGCACCAACCCATTCGGCTACGGCGGCCGCCAATCGCTGATCTCTGCCTACAACAAAAATTTGAAAGAAGTGAAATATAAAGGGTTTTCCAACAACAGGTGTTATTTTGAATGGAATGGCGCTATCGAGCGATGATTAAAGATTTTTTATGGCCGGAATTGTGTGGGAATTGATCTGAACAACGTTTATTTTCAACAAGATGGCGCAACGAAACCATTGATCTTTTACGAGAAAAGTTTCCGGAGCGTTTTATCTTTCGAAGAGGTGATCACAATTGGCCACCGAGATCTTGTGATTTAACACCTTGTGACTTTTTTCTTTGGGGCCACATGAAAGAGAAGGTCTACGCCAACAGCCCAGGGTCGATTCAAGACCTTAAAGATGGAATTCGTGAGGCTATCGAGGACATAGGGTAGCCACTTTGCAATTCCATTATGGAAAATTTCATGAAAAGGATATTGTCCTGTAAGCGTGGTCGCGGTGGTCATTTGCCTCTTTATAACGAAATAAATACCCAATCATTAAATTAAAAAATAGCATTTTTCTTTGAATATCAAAATAACACCTCTCATCAAAAAATCTCATAAATCCCGTCTACTTAAGGTGAGTATTCCAATTGAAGCGACAAATATCTTCACCTGATTCCAACTAGGACACACAAATATCACTCACCAACAACTTCTAAAAGACTGCCTGCCCCAATTTGCTTAGCGTCTAACTGTCCACTGTCCATTATTCACGTAAAAGATTACTGCATCAAGTACAACAATGGCAGAAACAACAGGTTTAAAGACAAGAAACATTCGGAATTATTAAAAGAGATTTCTCTATAAAATATGTCAAAAATTTATGATTTTATGCATCAAATTGGATAAGTTTATCTTTTACAATTTTGTTTATTGATTTCCAACACAATTTAATTTTATTCTAATAATTTTTTACAATATAATATAATTAAGTAAAATATCTATTCATATTATTTTACGCCGATAGTCTTACCTACAAGTGCCTTAATTACACAAGTCGACACTGAAAATGATTCAAGTATCGGACCCGGCCTATCGTATAGATTTTTCATCGCTGAATACGAATCTGACCTTAAAAAGTTTCCATCACATCAAGATTTTGAAAAAAATTAGTTCAAAAAGTCAAAAAAACGTGTTTTTGACCATTTTTGACCAAATGTAGTGGATGAACCTGAGGTGATGGAAGCTTCTACCTAGCCTTAAACTGAAGCCTGAACCTTCAGTTATAAGATCCAAATCGAAAATACCCTGAATCAATTGTAAATTTTGATGTAGCACAATTTTTTTAACTGCTCGCGCACGATTTTCATAGGTGCAGCCATGCAGGCTAGTTAGCCTTATCATAGTGGTGCGCTGACTTGTACCTTTTACCTATCATGTTTTTAGTTATTGGGTTTGCTTAGCACGATTCGGAAGTTGTAATTTCAAAATTGAAAGTGTCGGATTCAAGATGGCGAAAATAAAAATTTAATAAAATCAAATAAAAATTTGATTTTGCAGCTTGTCTTAGAATTAAAGGAAAGGCAAAAATTGTATGTAGAATTTCGTTTGTCTAGAAATTTAGTTGTTACAGTTAGAAATATTTCTAGCTATTAGCTATATTTCTACCAAAGACACATATTTCTAACTGTTACACCTTAATTTCAAGCTAATCGCAATTCAGCTATACGGTTAGCTGGGTCAGCTAAAAATTTCTTTCAATGTTTGGTTTTATGATGCGCTGAAGACAAATATGACATCATAATTTAAAAAGGCAAAACCAATATGGTGATCTAAATTACTTTTTACTTCACGAACAACTATTGAAAGATGAATTTATATAGTTATATTAGACTAATTTTTGACAGTAGTAATAAAGTTTTATAATCTGACATTAGCTGGTGAACCAATATTTTAGTGCATAATAAATTTATTAAATTCACGACCCCAGAATGTGCCACGAGGAGGCTGTCAGTATTTTACACTCCACTTTTGTTTTTTTTGTTCTTTTTTATTTTAAAAAATTTTTTTTGTTTGTTTTTTTTTCCTTTTTGTTTTTTTTTGTTTATTAATATTCTCGCATTTGTGGTAATTTTTTGTTATTCCTTAGAAAGGAATTTCTTCCTTCTTTGTTTGAATTTTTTGAATCCACAATTTGTTCTTCAAATACAAGTTTCACGGATGCTTCTAATCTTTGTAAGTTTTCTCAAGGTTTTAAGGAATAAGAAGAAACACACAAAGGATAAAGAATTTAGTTTTGAGTACTTTCATTTTCTAAAATTTGATTTTTATTCGGCAGACTTGGGAAGGTTAATCTTTGTGACTTTCTAGAGTAATTGCCATCATCATCTTTTAATAAGCCCCAGCAGTAATCAGCAAGCATGCTAGGATTCCATTTTCCTTGATATCTTTTCTCCATAGTTTTTATATCTTGATGAAATCTCTCACCATGCTCATCGCTAACGTCTCCACAATTTTTTGGGAAAAAATCCAAATGCGAGTCAAGAAAATGTATCTTCAAGGACATGTTGCAGCCCAAGCGTTCATAGTTTTTCAACATATTTGCAACTAACGTTTTGTACTTGTCAGAGCGTCTGCTACCCAGAAAATTCGCGCATACTTCCTTGAATGATATCCAGGCAGCTTTTTCCTTAGCAGTGAGCTTTTTTTGAAATTCTTCATCTTTTAACACTTGGCGAATTTCTGGACCAACAAAAATGCCCTCTTTCAACTTAGCATCACTCAGATATTTAAATTTTTCTTTTAAATGTAGAAATCCTTTACCAGTTTTATCCATGGCTTTTACAAAATTTTTCATCAGGCCAAGTTTGATATGAAGTGGTGGTAAAATGATGTCATTTGAATCAACAAGAGGTTTACTTGAGACATTTTTGGCTCCTGGAATAAATTCCTTTCTCTTAGGCCACGCTTTAACTTTGTAATGCTTATCTCTTGCTCCACTGTTCCATTCGCAAAGAAAACAGCAGAACTTCGTATATCCAGTTTGCAAGCCAAGTACAATTGCTACAACTTTTAAGTCTGCACAAATTTGCCATTTGTAGTTTGAATAGTTAATACAATCTAGAAGCACTTTCATATTTTCATATGTCTCTTTCATTTTAGTAGCGTGAGCAACAGGGACAGATGGATATAAATTTCCATTAAACAGAAGAACTGCCTTTAAACTGTCTTTGGATGCGTCTATGAATAAACGCCATTCACATGGCTTATGTTCTCTTCTTAATTCCATCATAAGGCCGTCAACATCATTACAGTAGACAAGTTCACCACTCATAGAGAAATACGATTCCAAATTTCTCTGCCGCTTTCTAACGTGAGTTATAAAAGTTCCGGGTTCAAGCATGTTCCATTCTTTTAGCCGAGAACCAAGTAACTCACTCTGAAGTTTTGATAATTTCAGATCTCTAAATAAATCATTTAGTTTTGACTGATTTATAAGAATTGGTTGATCAGAAATGGTATCAAAACACTCAGAATCGGACATTTCTTCTGGTTCTTTACAACCATCCACTGATTGTAAATAAGTACATTTATCTGTCACTAAATCGTCTTCTTGAGCAAGTTTTGGTAGTTTTGGTACAGGTAAGAGTTCACTGTGATTTTGCGGGTAAGTCACTGAAGATACATTTGGATATTCGATTTTACATTTATTCTTCCCAGAATAACCAGAAGTATTTATACTACAAAAGTAACAATTAGTAAAATGATCTATTGGTTCTTTCCATATCATTGGAGTACCAAAAGACATGGAAGGACGCTGTCCTCGTCTCCATAAAAACAAATTTGATGTACAATGATTACAGCAAAAGTTTGGAGTCCAACTTTTATCAAAATTTATTATTTTTGAACTAAAATAATATTCATATGACTCTTTAGTAGCAGGAGTTAATGTGCGTCTCTGCTTTCTTGTCATAAACTGTCCACAAATGTAACAGAATAAATTTGGATCCGTTTTACAAACTCTAGGCATAGTAAAACCTGAGGAATCAGTTAAAGTCTAAAAACCAAAAAACTTATATATTTGAAAAATATCTGATGTAGGTAAAGGTCAGATTCTAATATTAAGAAATTGAGATGTAGTCCTGAAAAAAACTGATGATAAAGAAACTTCGAAGATATTGAATGACCAATTTATGTTGAAGTGTCAATTAAAAATGAACTTTTTATCACAAAAGATATGTAAAGTGCAGTTCTGATAACATATATATCTAATAATTCCGAATCGTGCTAAGCAAACCCAATAACTAAAAACATGATAGGTAAAAGGTACAAGTCAGCGCACCACTATGATAAGGCTAACTAGCCTGCATGGCTGCACCTATGAAAATCGTGCGCGAGCAGTTAAAAAAATTGTGCTACATCAAAATTTACAATTGATTCAGGGTATTTTCGATTTGGATCTTATAACTGAAGGTTCAGGCTTCAGTTTAAGGCTAGGTAGAAGCTTCCATCACCTCAGGTTCATCCACTACATTTGGTCAAAAATGGTCAAAAACACGTTTTTTTGACTTTTTGAACTAATTTTTTTCAAAATCTTGACGTGATGGAAACTTTTTAAGGTCAGATTCGTATTCAGCGATGAAAAATCTATAAGATAGGCCGGGTCCGATGCTTGAATCAGAAAAATAATCATTTTTTGTCGACCAGTGTTATATTTCTAACAAATAAATGCAGAAATACATAATAAAAAAAATTGTGGATGTACTTTATATGGATAAAAAGGCGTGACACCTCGCGAAAACTTTTTTTCAAAAATCTACGGTAGTTTTAAAAAAACTTTGTAGTATGAGGATTTTTTTTTAATATACGAGTACACCCCTTGGGGTGCCAATTAATAGTTCTTGGCGCAAGCATACCACAGCGGAGCCCATATATTGGGCTATAAGACACACATACTTATTTGTAGCTTACTGACAAAAACAATGGATAAGATAAATTTGTAGGTGGCGTTTTTTAGAAAATTCCTTATTTTCGCATACGTTTGTAAAAAAATCCAAGAAATAAACTTCGTTAGGTAATAGCAATCAACCATTTTCTGTGGAATGCTCCATGAATACTTGCAGAACAACATTTATGACCGTTCGAATGTCTGTTGCATTTGGTCAAGCGAAAACTTTATTTGATTAAGTTTATAATTGTCTGAGAATTCGTGCAAAATACAGATAAGAACAGTAGAATATTGTGCACGAATGTGTATTCTGTACGTACATAAGGAGATATGTATGTATGTAAAGGGTGGACCATCACGCTGTGGGCCAGAAGTGTGTCAAGAGTGGCGAAAATTTACCGAAGTCAAGTTGTGGAATCATTTAAATAGACCAGACTATCTTAGGATGGAATAGGAAAGGATAAATGGCTGCCCACGCGAGGGCACACTTGGACAAAGAATCCAATTCGTACATTATGAAGTCGCACAGAGGAAAAATAGAGGGGGAAGAACTACTTACATTGCATTAAGGTAGTAGTCCGGCGTAACGACCGAAATTTCAACGTTTTTTCATGAGTCTTTTTTAAAAAGAAAATAAAATGTGATCATTTTAAAGTTTTTACATGTTTTTATTGGTGCTTTGGAGTATATACAAAATTCTTTTTAAGTTAATTTTACATTATATTAATTTGTTTAAAATTTTTGACGTTAAAGTGGATTCCTTAAAAAAAAGATGAGTTGCTTCGGGGAAACACACAGCCTTCCAAAGTCATCTGAAATAAAAAAATCAAAGAGATTATTATTTTGTAGACTTTATTTTAGGTCCCGAACCTAAAATATACATAAAAATAAAAAAACAAAAACAAAATGGCGGGCTTCTGAAAAAAGTTTTGAAAATCCAATTTTTTTTCTTCAACATTAAATAGTTTATTATTAAAAAATTTAATGTTTTAAAGGCCCCGGATCTAGATATGTGTGTCTAGAAAAACGGGTTAAATTTTTAGAAAAATCGGTTGAATAGTTTTGAGTCAGTGATTCCCCGAAATTTTCAATTCATTTTCGAAAACATGGTTTTGAGAAAAACGAGTTTAAAGTTAAGTTAAAAAGTTTAAACGAGTCAGAGCAGCTGCTGCTGGCGTGTCACACGCTTTCATACACACTACGGCGCGCTCTCTTATTTTAGCTATAACTAATTAAAATTTCTGTCTGAAATTTTTATATTATATTTTTAAGATGTTTTTCTTCCGAAAAATGTAAAAGAAAACAATTCGATTTTTTGAACCCGTCACATCCGGCTACTACCTTAACACCTTCCAGCTCCTCAAGAAATTCACCAGGTGTGTGACGTTGAAACCGGCTATAGTCGTAGGTGTAGCAAAAAAGTGAGAGCCTAGATATCTGAATATTATCCCTATGAGAGGCGGCCGCAGTAGTCGAATAGGCTGGTGTGACTACCCTTCGGAAATGCATAGGTTCGAATCTCTGTGCATAAAACAGAAAAATTACAGATTTTTTTTCTAATAGCGGTCACCACTCGGCAGACAATGGTAAACCCACGAGTGTATATTCTGCCATAAAAAAGATCCTCATAAAAGAAAAATATCTGTCGTTTGGCAGCGGCTAAAAACTGTAAGTCCATCCAATTGTGGAACAGCATCAAAACGCACCACAAATAGCAGGAAAAGCTCGGCCAAATACCCAAAAAGGGTGTAAGCGCGAGAGAGCAGAGTAGCTGAGACGATGGTGCTGAGATGATTCCACCTCATCCTCCAGGCAACTTCTGCAGAAAGACTTTAGGGCAATCCCAAGTCTCACCGCATGGCTACCTAACGGACATTATGCGGTAAAGATACCCACCAAATTAAAAACCTGTTGCTTTCTTAGGCTTAGAAGCTCCCTCGAGCGCCCCCGATCCACCCGTGGCCAAAGGGATCTCATGACTTTGTACATTTGGGCACTAACCCAGCGCTCGCTGAGTTGACGTGAGGGCCCATGTTTTCAGGAATAGACCACAGGTTATCAAGGGAATCCCAATGCTCTCATTTCTCTGAGTTCGACTCATGCGAGGGTCTAGCCAGCTCAACAGTCCAGCAATTTTCCGCAGTGCCACTGTGACCAGGGACTCAAATAAGCCTAATATCGAAGTATTCAGATGCAGTCGAGTGAGAAATTAAGCATTCTCTGACTAATTTCGAACGCACAAGTAATGAGTCCAGGTCCCTAATTGCCGCCTGTCTGTCCTAGTAGATATTTACGTCCCCTACAGTAATTGCAAAGGTAAGCAACCAATCAACTGCTTCTTCAATAACGGCTTGGAATACACTTCAGTGATCCGATAGCCTAAATCTGAGTATTATGGGGAGCCCCTTTGCAGAATTCTAACCCACCATCCCTTTCGTCCAACTTCGAGCCATCCGTAAACATGTTTACCATGCTCTGCCTTCAAATGTTGCATCCCGCCCACTCTTCCCTTGAAAGAATATGAATGGAAAAAGTTTTGGTCCGGCCCAGCGAGGATGTATAATGGTGGAGCACCATAGGGCTCAACTAGGTAGGTAGGTAGGTTGGGTGGTTGTCATAAAGACACACTTAGACCTTTTGTAGATCCATTGTGATACCACTGGAGCTTATCCTTACTCTACG
Source organism: Anastrepha obliqua (assembly GCF_027943255.1). NCBI lineage: Eukaryota > Metazoa > Arthropoda > Insecta > Diptera > Tephritidae > Anastrepha > Anastrepha obliqua. The sequence goes on along the minus strand of NC_072893.1, from coordinate 21,540,216 downwards.
TGTTCCTTTTCAAACCATCCGATAGCTTTAATAAACGAGCAGAGCTTCGTTAGTTTTAGATGGGCTATGTCCGCTACATCGGCTAAAAATGAAGTATCAAGAGTGCGAAGCCTTCTCATAGCTAAGCTTTCACACTCACATAAAAGGTGTCTGACTGTTTCCTCTTCTTCTGTATTAAGACAGCTTCTACAGAAATCGAAGTTCGGGAGTCCTAATCTTCTAGCGTGGCTGCCTATTAAACAATGACTAGTTAATACACCTATCATTTTTCCTTTAGCTTCTCTGTTAAATCGTAACAAGATCTTCGATCGACCGCTGTTTCAGTTCGGCCATGTTTGTTTGCTTAGTTCGCATGTTGTGAGGTTTTGCCAACTTGTATTTACCTTGTTGATGGTTTCCCTATATGTCAGTAGTTTACAAGTGGCTAAAAGCATGGTTATCAGCGTCTTATCCAGTTGGAGGTCGACCGTTCTACCGGTTTGAGCAAGTTCACCTGCCTTGCAGTTCCGTGCTATATTCATGTGGCCTGGCACCCAAATAAGGCGTACTTTGTAGTATTTTGATACGTCATTTAGAAGTTTAAAACATTCTAAAACTGCTTTTGACGAGTGTGTTTTAGATTCAAGCGCTTTTATTGCCGCTTGATTGTCCGAGTAAATGAAGACTTCATTTGTGGATAATACTCTCGTTTATATTACCGTAAGTCCCTCTTTTATGGCAGTGACTTCCGCCTGAAATACATTGCAATGATCAAGTAGGCGAAATGATTGGCATACTCCGAGTTTATCGGAGTAAATCCCTCCACCTCCTTTGTTGTCTAGTTTTGAGCCATCTGTGGAGATGTTTATATCATTTTTCTTAAAAATAAGCCCGTTATCCCATTCCTCTTTGGAAGGAAATACTGTGACGAAGGATTTATTTAAGTTGATTTCCTTGGTCTTACAGAAATCCGTTGTGCCAGGAATGTAGGGGAATTTTTCTAAAATTGAAGAGTGTCCTCTTTGGTTCGTTCTGCGAAAGCCGATTTCTCTTAGTCTGAGAGTTGCTTTGGCCGCTGTTTGTTTACCGTATTGCTCTATTGGTAAAAAGTTAAGCATAATATTTAGTGCCTCTGTGGGTGTGGTCCTAAGGGCCACGCAGATGCAAAGGCTGGCCATTATTTGTCAATGTACCATAGTTCATTTAATATATAACTTATCTAAGGCCGGCCACCATACTAGTATGCCGTATGTTAGGATTGGTCTGACAATTGCTGTGTAAAGCCAATATACGATAGATAGGGAGAGACCCCAACTTAGTCCTTTCAGCTGTTTACAAGAGTATAGTGCTATTGTCGCCTTTTTTACTCTATCTTCGTCATTTGCCTTCCAAGTTGGTTTTCGGTCTAGTATTAGACCTAAGTACCGGGCCTCATCACTAAATGACAGTGCCGTTCCACCTAGAGTCGGGGGAGCTATATTTGGAATTTCCGTGGTAAATAGGATGAGTTTAGTTTTATTGGGATTGACGCTTAGCCCATTTCCTTTTGACCAGTTTTCAACCATGTTTAATAAATCTTGCATGACTTCTCTAAGTGTATTGGGAAATTTCCCTCTTACACCATAGCAACATCATCCGCATGCTACGACGTGTCGGCCTCTCTCCTCTAGGCTCTTTAGCAAGAAGCTTAATGCCAGCACCCATAGGGGTTCAACTAAAAGTTTTTAAGAATACTAGAGGGTCCGTAGTTTAAGTCTAGCTTATGGTTCGAACACCTCAATTTGATTGAGGCGCTTGCAGCGGCAGTTCTCCCTGCCAGGTTCACGGGTGCCACATTCAGCAAAGTGTTAAGCGCTAGAGTAAGAGTGGTCCGAAGCGCCCTACTGGTTCCAATGAGGGCAGAACTTTGGACCCTCTCCAGCTTCTTAAGTGATGCCATCCGCTCCAGCGTTAATAGTGTTATGAAGCTAAAACGTAACTTTAGTCGAGAGTCTTCATCTTTTGCCGATAGTGCCCCTACATCTATACAAGGCGACTGTTGCCTTCTTAACTCTTTCCTCATTGTTGGGCTTCTACGTAAACCCTCTGTCAAGAATAAGTCCCAGATACGTTCTACCTTTTTTTAACATCTGGAAAAATTTCAAATTCATCAAACTTTTTTCAGGATCAGTTGACTAATGAGCTTTGCTTTTAAGTGTAGTGCAATAAATATAAAAACTTTTCTTTATAAAAATCTGCATAAGCACCTCGACCTCATTTTTATAAATTTCCTACTTTCGAAGTGCCAATTGAGAAACGCACATTTCAAGTTGGCCAAGCAATGCAGATTTCGAATCGGTGCTGTTCGCCCACTACTTTATAATTTACACAACCAGAAAGCAAGTGCTTTCATGCCAAAGTATTTCCAAAGAAATAACAACAACAAATGCAGCAAAAAGCATATTTAATTTTTTACTCTCCGAAAGAAAATGCGCTAATTTACTACTCTCACCCATCAAATGGCTAGCCACTCGTGGAAGTGAACATTTTAGCTGTTCGTGTACGAGTTCGAGTAAATGCCCAGCAGCTGCTCCGTTGTAGTCGCACATAGAAACATGCGAAGGCTGGCAGATGTAACTGCATATTCATGACGGCTCCACAGTGTATTAGAATTTCGCACATCCACGCACGCATTTAAGTATAAAAGGAAGTACACATCGCAGGCAGTTCGCACGGCATTCATCAAATGCGAAATCCCATTAACATCAGCAACAGTGGCAAACATTAGCATACCTTGCGCGCTTGTGTGTGTTTGCATATACATACATATGTGCATATGTATGTGTGCAACTAATTTAATTAGAAAATGAACTATTCCCATAGCAACAACTATGCACAAAAGGTAGCCAACAGCGGAATTCTCATGTATTATTCCCAGTAAAAAAAAATGTATTTAAGAAATTAATGAGAAAAAGCTACATAACCTCAAATATGGGCAAAAATGGTGTTTTTTGCACTTTTAGGTTAGGATATCTCGAAAACCAGAGCGATAGAGCAATTCTGAGGCCAGATTTGGATTTAGCGCATCATAAACCTTTGGAAATATATAGTCTGGTTTCTGCGTCTGAATGTTGGTTAAATTTTGTCGGCCTGTGTAATCATGTACGCGCTTCGCTAATGTATTGGTTGCTCCGCTTAGCAGCTCAAAATCATACGACTAAATAAAGATAGCGGAAAAAACTTTTAGACAAAAATGTTCACAAAAGAATGCTCTATAAAAAAAGCTCTGATGTATATTTTCCATAAAATCAATAAAAAAAAAGTTATTACGCTTTAAAACAATGCAGCCCTTAATTTTTCGCGTAATTTTGTTTATAACTTTTTTATTATTAATTTTACAATAAAACGTTTTGAATGAAAGTTGTAGATAATATTATTATCTACAAAAAAGTATTTCACAAAATTTTCGTAACTTTCGAAATTCACGAGATAATCGCAAAAAACAAGTTGCACCCTTATTTCCAAGATGGCGGCCGCGGGACACAACCCCCGACCCCGACAACTCAAACTTAAGTTCACAGTGATGGGCTTTACATAATAAAACCATAAACTCGCATACTCCTAAAATTACGAAGTTAAATCCTCTTTTGACTGGACTATTAACGTAGTTTTATCTAAGTGTGATATTTTATTATAATACAATATTCTAATTTAAGCCTAACTAACAATGACATATTCACAAGGGATGTGGCTAAAAACACATCTTTGACTTTAGTCCACATACCAGATATTTAATGGAGTGTCTGGAAGGAATTGTATAAATTTTGTAACTGCGGATTTGTAGACATAAATTAAGAAAATTTCCAAAAAAAACATTTATTTTTTCGTAAAGTTTGAGTTCATGGCAGCGGAAGTGCGTTGTATATTGGTCAAGTTTGAATGTATTCGTGATCCAACTGAGGATTGAATTGCAACCGCCTGTTTTACTTCCTTGCTGATGAGTTCCTTATCGAATTCTTGCGATTTGTACTTTTCTTCTTCTCGGGCACTGGATTCGCGATGTTTTTACACTGATTTAACGTGGTCTTCCTCGGGCCAATTCTGCCCCCTTTTCCGCATCGCTTAATTTTTTTTGAGAGCTTGTGCTTTTACTTTCAACAGGTCGGGTATGCCGCCTGATATTTTTTTTTTCCAGCTGTGGGAAAGTGAATATTTGCGTTGGGACCTCAAACGTTGCCACCTTCTTGTACCTTTAGGTGACCGCGTTGCTGAGCGATGTTGGTCTGTCTCTATCAGGTCAGTCCATAAGTTCATGCGTTTTTTAAAGTGGGTTTTAAAATTAATAAAAAAGGTGTTTAAGGTATTTATTATTCAATAATATATTTTCCTTCATTATTTTAAATGTCTTCCCAATCTTTAGGCAAATTTTTAATTCCCTGCTCAATAAATTTGTTGTCCTTGGAACCAAAATACGCTTCGATATCCCTTTTTATAGCTTCTTTTGAGGAGTAGTTCTTCTTGCTCATATGGGATTGAAGTCCACGGAAAACGTGATAATCACAAGGTGCAATATCCGGAGAGTATGGTGGATGCGGCATTAGCTCCCACCCGAGCTCGTTCAGCTTGCCTAATGTTTGCCTTGCGATATGAGTTCTTGCGTTGTCGTGGTGAAACAAACCTTTGCGGGATAAACGCTAAAAAAAAACACTTTTTTCATGAATTTATTGTAGCGAAACGGTTCAAGTCAGTTTATTAAAAGTTGTTGCATATTATAAAGTAACATTTCAAGAATATTTGATAAAATTTTCATGTAAAATATTGCAAAATGAGCGAATGAGGGCACATTTACGTAGACGTCTTTTCAAAAATACATTTTGCAGTAGTCAGCATATCTCAGCGTAGAATCATCTGAAATCAAAAAAATTGAATAATTTAGTTAAAGTATGAGTTAAACTTCCCCCAACGTTTATTTTGACGATTTATTTTCATTTTCAGCCATTTGGTAGTCGTTTGAAGTAAAAAGTGATTTTTGACGAAAAAATGCCGCCGTTTTGTAGGTGTAAAACCACCTTAATATAAAAAAAAATGGCGAAAAAAACGTTGGCGGGAGGTTTTTTATATGTAAAATATGTGTGCAAAATTTCAAAAGGATCGGTTGAGTAGTTTTCAAATGCCAATGACTACGCACTTTAAAAAAAAAGGTTCGAGAAAACCGCGTTTAAAGTTTTAAGTTATCTCGGCAGATGCTTGAGGCGGCTCGGCTTTATGCTCTATAACTTAAAAAGTTTTGCTCGGATTAACTTAAAATTTTAACACGGTATTTTTGAAATGTTTTACTACAATAACATGCAAAAAAAAAAAAATCGATTTTTATCCCTTACCCCCCCTTAATACATAAGTCATTTTCCTTTATTCAATTTTGTATATTTTTTTGCCAACTCCTTTCTAAATCTACTGCAGTAGCACCGGCTGAATCGGAATCAGATGTGCCCTGTGGTGATGATTTAAATCGCTTTTTGTGTTTTTTCTTTGACTTCTTCGACTTTTCTGATTTTTATACTTTTTAAGCATCTCATCAGTCTTGAGAATACGATGTAGTTCCTTTAATTTTACTGGGTTCTCCAAATTTTTTTTCTCGACTCCATTTCACGTTGTTTAGTTGGCATTGCAATGCCTCAAATGAATTGTCAATGGCTCTACCCAGAAGATATTCTTGACGATTTATTAACTCCGAACTGTTTTTAGATATTATTATTTTGATAATATAAACTTAGGGTACTTTTTGCATTAGGGCTAACCTACTAAGCTAAAGTTCGGCTATTGGGTCTGCTTCCTTTTGAAAAAAAAAACAGAAAAGTCTTATTTTGACATTAGAAGGCCAAATCGAAGAGTCAAGCAACTTATCACATATATATTGATGGTGAGATGCCAATCTTTAACATGTAGATGAAATGCTAGAATCCAATCCAATCAATCTTAATAAATTTAAAACAATTTATTAGTTTTGCAGAAGAATATGCATTTTTCGAGATTTTTCTTCTTTCGTAGCGTTACAACGCGGAGTGCGTCAAAGCTTCCTTCAAAATGCTCCTCCAAAGCGGTCGATCGTGAGCTTTTGCCTCGTAGTTACGTATTCCCAAATCCTTGCGATCGTGTACCACCGCGTCTATCCATCGGTTCTTCGGTCTGCCTTTGGCCTTCACGCTCATTAGCTTTCCTATTAAGGCTTTCTTTACGGTTCAGTCAACAGGCTGTCTGCTTCTGAGTTAGATCGTTCAGTTCAGAGTTCAGTCGAATTCTATAGGTACCATCATATATTCTCATTAGGCCTAAGATCTTTCTTAAAATTTTTCTTTCCATGCTAGCAATCAGCGCGCAGTCATCAACCTTAAAAGGCCATGCCTCACAACCATACGTTAGGATTGGTCGAATAAGACTCTTGTACAAAGTTAACTTTGCAGCTTTAGACAAAAGTCGAGACTTGAACAAGTTAAGGTGGGCGTAACACGCTTTGTTGGCGGCGTTGATGTGATCCCTGAATGCGTAAGTTGCATCACCGCTGCATGCGAATATAAGTCCTAGGTACTAAAAATGCTGCACTGTCTCAAAAGTATAGGCTCCCACATGGAAATTTTGCATCTATGCAGGCCGCCTCGATATCAAGAGATAAAGGGTGATTTTTTAAGAGCCATAGGAAAGTTTTTCAAAAAAACACAAGTAAAATAGTACAGTCCATATACAGGGTGAACGATATGAAGTGTTACCTATTCAAAACACAATCACTTTTTTGTGTGAAATTAGTTTCTATTGATTTCAAAGACAAAATTGTTCAAAAATGATTACAATTTTAACATATCGCACCCTAAATACAAAAGGGTCACAACACAAAATGAGCAGAAGCTCGAATATGAACGAGACGTTATCAATAAAACGGTCCGCGGATGACATATGGCAAAAATAATTTTTTTGTTTTTTGGTAGGACTGTTATAAGCTTACATGGCAAATTTCAGCGTGATATGTCACATAGTTTGTTTTCTGTGCTACTGTAAACAAGTCAAGCTCGAGTGTGGAAAATTTTGAGTTGTGCCCCTTTTGTATTTAGGGTGCGATATATTCACATTAGCTCGATATGATCACCTTTTGCCTTGACTATAGCCTTTAAACGGTCAAAAAATGAATTGCATGCTGCACGAATGTGATTTTGAGGTATTTTGGTCCATTCTCATATAATCGCCTTTTTCAGCGCATCCATACTGGCATATTTTTAGTTCTCCCCTTGCTCTCTCCAAAATGGACCAGATGGAATAGTCCATCGGATTTGCGTCTGGCGAATTCGAAAGCCATTGTGTGGTCGAAATGAAGTGTGGAACATGATTTTTTAATCATTCTTGGTTCACACGAGCTTTATGAGACGGTGCCGAGTCCTGTTGGAACGTCCATGGTCTACGACCGAAATGTTTGCGTGCCCACAGCTCTAAAGTAGGTTCTAAAACATTTTCCCGATAATAAGTCGCAATCACTTTGACACCAGGCCCGATAAAAGCGATTGGAGAGCGTCTATCAGCGGTCACTGCGGCCCAAACCATTACTTGCGATGGGAAATTGCTTCGAGTGGCCATACGTATGCTCAAATTCTCGTATGAGCGTTCGGTCAAGGAAACACGATTGTTTTGAGTTTTCATGAACTGCTCCATTCGGAAATGTTTTTCATCAGAAAACACAATGTTAGGAAATTCGCCACGTTCGTGCAAGCGCAACAACTCCTTTGCTCTTTCGCACCGAACTTTTTTTTGCTGGGGTGAAAGATGTGTGCTTTTTGGGACTTGTAATCCTTGACCTTGAGCTCATTTTTCAATATGCGTCGAATGCTATGTTGCGATATTTTCGGTTCTTTTGCCATTTTTCTTCCACTGCGACGTGGATTTCGTTCAAGTCGAGCCTTCACTTTCCGAACCATTTCTGGCATTGTTGCGGTTTTTTTTTGGCTCACCTCCATAGCGTTTTTGCAAAGCTACCAGTATCATTGTAACGTTTTTTAGTGCGATACACAAACATTTTATTCACTTTGAGGTGACTGAGTTCACGAAAAATGGCTGGTTGTGATTTTCCCGGCAAATATAAGGCAATCACACCATTACGTTTGAATTCCATCACAAAAAAAAAATTCAACAAAACTGAGACGCAAATGGTTTTGATGGCTTATAAACAATACGAGATATAGTACAAAACGTGGATCCGGGTAACCTTTGGTTGTGTATGTACAATATGGGTATCAAATGAAAGCTGTTGATAAGTGCTTTAAAACGGGGTAATTTTCATACCTATTGATGACTAGGGTCTCGAAATATATGCCAAAACGTGGACCCGCCGTGTCTTTGCACCGAATTAAACCAAACTTACGCACATTGTTAAGTAAGTATTGAAAATGGGTTTCGTAAAGTTTGGTTGTAATTCGGAGCACTGGCAACGGGTACAGCATTCTTTTGAGCCAGCCTTAATGTCGCTTACTTTTTTAACGCTTGGGGCGGAACTGAACTGTCAAATTGACAGTGTGAGTTACAATGTGTCAATATTTCTTTCTGATTTGGATGCCACAAGGGAAAAACGTAAGTGCAACATGTAAAAATTGTTTGTGAATTTTTTTGGAGTGGATTTTGGAACAGTGAATAATTTCTTACGAAATTTGAGAATTTAATGTGAAATCCGAATGTTCAAATGAAATTATGTGTTCGTGGAAAAAACAATTTTTTTCGTTTTTTTTTTTTGAAAAATATAAATGGATAATGGTTAAAAAAGCTCCAATGTTTAATAAAACATATAAATTGAAACGAAAAATTCATGGATGATCAGGAAAAAAGACGATTGTTTATTCATATGCGTTGATTTGAAATTTAAAAACAATCTTCTTTTTTCCTGATTTTCAATTTATATTTTATATTTACTCAAAAACGAATAGAAAAACAAAAAATATTGTTTATGCCAAAGCGCTTGAATAAAGAATAAAGAAATAAATAATATGAAAATCATATATTTTCTGTTCTAAACCATATCTATTCTATTTTAGTGTGCCCAGCGAAGGGGGCCGGGTTTGCTAGTAAACAATATATTGAACTGTAATTAGAACAATTTTGACGTTGATGTCATGAGCTGTTTTACAGATACAAGCAGTGTGAAGTTGGTAACATTTCATATCGTTCACCCTGTATATTCTAAAGCAAAAACGTTCAAGCATATCTATATTTGCAACAAAGTTAATTAAAATCTTCTTTAAAATCTTTATATTTTTACAATTAACTGCCTAACACTTGGTTCAAAAACGATCGCCGGCAACACTGGATCAGCAACTGAAGCTGTTTTACGTTCTGAAAACACTTTACAATAATTGCAGAGCAATATCTAAAGCGAATGAGAGCTTCAGAGGACGTTGGACAGGCAAATAAGTCCGTCGGATTTTTTTTATTCCTTTTTCAGTTTATCCGAAATGATGCGCCGAAGCCGAATAAGTTTGTGTGTGACTACCATTCGAAAGTGCACAGGTTCGAGTCTCCGTGCATGATACATCGAATGATAGAAAACGTTTTTTCCAATAGCGGTCGCGCCTCCGAGTGTATTTCCTTTTTTTGCCAAGTGCCAGTGTTTTTTAGGGCCATTTAGGGCGCATTGGGGCAAAATGTTGGGCGGATGAGCTAAGTAACCGGGGCACCCTCGAGGTGATTTTGGCGCCCACTAATTGGATTGGTGTTTACTTAAAAATCGGTGCTCTGCTTCTGAAAAGGAGCAGCCTGTGCTCACATCAACTCAGCGAGCGCTGGATTAGTGCCCAAATGTGCAAAGTTGTGATATCCTTCTGCCTACGAGTACATCGAAGGCACTCGAGGAAACTTCTAAGGCTAACAAAGGCGCAGCGCTAGAATTTTGTGGCTGCCCTTACAAAACATTGTCCGCTAGGTATCCACGCGGTGAGACTTTGCATGACTTCGACTTTTTTTGGCAGCTTCTCGAAGGATGAGGTAAAATAATTTCAGTACCTTTTTCTCAAGTATAGTACCCTCGCAGGGCCCTTTCTTCACTTTGCTCTTTTATTACATCAATGGTACGACAGGATGCAAAGTTGGTATTTCTCGTCCAAGTAAGCCCTTGAGCAACCTTTTAATTTAATTTCACCTACGAAAATATATATAAAGTAGAGAACACTGAAATCCAGGCACTATAACAACAAAAACACTAGCAGTATTCAGCAATTTTAGGGAAATTAGCTGAGTTCGACCGAACCGCTGCCCCGACTGTGAAGACAGAGATACCAGCTTCGGTACAGATTTTCCTCTCATTCCAACACTGCCTACATGGAAAGATTGTCCTTGCACGACCCTCAAACTCCAGCTTACGGATAGAGAGATTTTCTCCAGAGGCCAACCTCCTTTAACCTGATTACATTTTGACCAAAACGATATTAAGAGCAACACTGAGACAAATTCTACAAGCTCCGGTAAAACCAATACAAGCAGAAGTTTATACGTCCTCAATTTAGTCATATTATTAGCCCTCCCGAAGAGATTCGAACTGTAAAATTGGCAGAAGCACTACGTTGTACATCCAAAGAATGACCCGTGTCTTGAGCCTGGAGTAGTAGAAGTATAAAACTGGCCTTCTAATGGAGTTTGGAGTCAAGTATCACTCCCAGATTCTTAACTTCCGCTTAAGGCGCGTGGATAATTATAGGCATAGTCTACTTAAAAATGTGTTCCGAACTCCGCTTAGTTGGTGGCAGTAAAAGTCTAAGGTGGGTACATTTGAGTCTATGACAGCAGCTTTTAGTGGATGATTCTTGCGCTGAGACGTTGCAATCAGTCACCGCAATAAAGGGCTTACATCAAAATATGCTGATCTTCATTCAATTACTGGAACAACTACTCCAACGTTCCTACCTGTACAAGTTTTTAGCCGTTGACTTAGCGAGTTTAATGCCAAGTTGAGTGTAGACCTTGCACGTGCGTCAGCTGACGGCTATTTTACCACGACCTTCCCCAGTTGTTGTTTTCGTATGGGATGCATTTTTCATATATATTTTGAAACCACTCAAAATGGTTCGACTTCCTTAAGATCAGCTTTATGCAAATGATTCCGATTTTCAGGATTTTATAAGCATAGACTACTTCGAAATGTAATTCGAACTTCTAAGATTTAGACAACTTGATCCTTTACCATCCTTTACCTATACAAATTTGATATTATATTTATGCCAAAACAAAACTTTCGCACTAAACATCCAATCATAAAGGAAAAGTAATTAAACCGACTAATGAGGCAGTCGGTGTAGAAGTGAACCCACACAACCAACAACTACAAAATGGGTAAGTCACTTCAGCTGTGTGAAATGAAAATGCGAAGCGTGAGCAACAAAAATATTAATAGCAAAAACAACATAAAGTTTCACTACTTACTTACGACAAATTTAAAAGCCTCTCAACAGCAACAACAACTTTGTGAAATATCGATTTTATGCTAACTAAACAGCCAACATTAAACATTAATGATCGTTGTTGTTATTGTTTTTGTTTCCCTGTTACTGTTAATGCTGCTATTGCTTGTGCCATCGCAACACTTGTTGATGCCATTGACGATGATGATGACGACGTTGTGATGTAAGTGCTGGTTTACCATCATCACATAATTATTTTGAGATAGGCACGTGTGTATGTGTATGTGTGTGTGAAAAGTACAAGTAGTGCGCAAAGTTTTAGCAGCTCGCCCCCTGAAGCAAAATATTTGAAGGCAAATATCAAACATACAATTCGCTGAAATTCGAGATATTTAGAAAATGAGGAACGGAAATTAATACTTCTAATTCGAGATACTTATCGGAAAAACACTCTCTATTTAGCCAACAGAGTTCGGCGGCGCCTCTCTAAGCCGGCTAGTGAGCAGAGGCACTCTGTAAGAAGGTGTTCTCTCGCCACTACTCTGAGTTGTTGTGCTTAACGTCTTGTTAGAAGAGCTGGAGAAGAGAGGCTGCAAGGTGATTGCTTATGCGGATGATGTGGCACTTACTGTCAGAGGGAAGTTTTTAGATACCCTGATGGAACTGATACAGGGTTAGCTAAGTCTAGAAGCACATATTGCGGTCTCTCGGTAAATCGTCTGAAGACGGAACTCGTCCTGTTTACGAAGAAATATAAAATACCTAGAGTATTTCTCCCCTCAATGGCAAGCGTTCCGTTGGTGCTCTCTGACAGGGTGAAGTACCTGGAACACATACTTGACAGAGAGCTAAAGTGAAAGTCCAACATTGAGGATATAATTAGGAAGGCAACAGTCGGCTTGTATGGATGTAGGGGCGCTCTAAAGAAGGCGTCTCTCGCCCTAAGTTACATTTTGGCTATATAACACAATTCTAAAACCCATTACGGAGTTCTTGTCTGGTGGAACTCGCTGGAAAGGATGGCATCAATTAAGAAGTTGGAAAAGGTCTAAAGGTCTGCTCTCATTGGAATCCGTTCAGCGCTTTGAACCACTTTTATTCTAGCGCTTAACACTTTGCTGAATGTGACACCCGTGGGCATCGCAGGGAGAACAGCCTCTGCACGCGCCGCATTCAAATTGAGGTATTCGAGCCATAAACTAGACTTAAGCTACAGACACTCTAGTATTCCAAACAACTCTTAGTTCATCCCCATAGTGCTAGATCATTGTACATCCTCACTAGGTCCGAGCGGTACTTTTCCCATTCATATTCTCTGAAGCGAGACATGGCATGGCAAATATTTTTACGAATGGCTCGAAGTTGAACGGAAGAGTTTGTTGGGGGAGTGTTCTGCAAGTAGCTTCCGATCAAGCTCAAATTTAGATTCTCGGACCACTTTAGTGTTTTAAAAGTGGAGGTGGCCGCCATTAACGAAGCAGTAGATTGCTTACTTACTTCTTTAATTACTGTAAAGGACGCAAATATCTGCTCCGACAGCCAAGTGGCAATTAGGGCCTTGGGCTCATTGTTTGTGCATTCGAAATTAGTTGGGGAATGCCTGACTTCTCCCTCGATTGCATCGGAATACTTGGACATAAGGCTCGTCTGTGTTCTCAGTCACGGTAGCGTAGAGGAGAAACTGCTGGGCTGATAAGCTGACTAGACAGGGGACCTTGAATTGGGGTTCCCTTGAGAACCTGCAGTCTGCTTCTAGAAAAATGAGCATCACATCACTTCAGCGAGCGCTGGGCTAGTACGCAAACGTTCAAAGTCGTGAGATCCTATTTGTAACTGATAGATCGAGGGCGGTCGAGGGAATTTCTAAGGCTAATAAAGCCGCAGCTTTCGAATTTGGTGTGTATCCTTACCGGATATTGTCCTTTGGGTGTACATACACTGAGACTTGGGATTGCTTCAAGTCGTTTCTGCAGAGGCTGTCTGGAGGATTCTCCACCAGTTTGGTTCTGTTCCTTCCATTTCCAGTTCTGGAATGTACTACCAAAGCAGTAGAACCTCTCGCAGAAACTCTTCTCAATAAAGACGCACATACCGTCCTCATTCATCGGCAATTCTGTTCTCTTCTAAGCGATCGCCTATTTCAGTTCGCTTATTTGGTGGCAGTAAAGATCTCAAGTGGGTAAAGATCTGAGGTTGTTTGTATGAAAGCAATTTTGAGTGGATGATTTTTATCCTTAGACATTGCAGCCGTTCATCCAAATAAAGGGCTTACATCAGGGTACGTTTGAGTCTATGGCAGCAGATTTTAGTGGATGACGTTGCGCTCAGACGTTGCCCATCTTTCATCTGAATAAAGGGCTTACATCAAAATATGCTTATCTTCATTCAACTAGTGGAACAACTACTCCCAGGTTAGTCTCAAGCGTTGCCAATCTTTACAAGTTTTTAGCAGTTGATTCAACCTGTTTAATGCCAAGTTGAGTGTAGGCCTTGCACTTGGGCCAGCTCACACGACTACGCCATTTGTCAGCTATTGTTCTCGTATGGGATGCATTTTTCTTATCCATTTAAAATCCTCTCAAATGAGGCGACTTTATGTGGCTCCTATTCGTGAAGCTTTTTCTTGAGACCCGCTTTATGTAAATGGTTCCGGTTTTCCATGATTTTATAAGCATTTTTGGGGATTGGCCTACCAAACCGTGTCTCATCTACGACGTCCCTATTATCACAACAGATTTATGGAATCACTGCTTTCATATTTCTTTCGATATTAGTGGGTCCCTGGGAAGTAAAATATTGTTTGACAGTCTGCTCTAACTTTTCGCCTTAGCCGTAGTACTACTGAAGAAAGTATAGCTTTTTTTCTGATTCTAACTTAATTTTTTATGTTTATTTTGTTATTTTAGCCGTTCATTCGACATAAATACTTAGTTCCATAACAAAGGTTGCCAGGACTTTGCACAGCACTGCCCTCTTATATGCGATTGACTTGCCGTTTTGCCGCGCTTTATATGTCTCTGCAGTTGTGTGCATGATGGGACGGGATGCTGCCAAAACGTTGATGAGGTGTTGCCATTCTTGTTGTTCTCGGTGTTTTTGCTGTTCTGGCTGCTGTTGAGCGGCGCACAACACAAAATCAACTTTAGTGAGCTTTGACAGCGCCGAGTTTGTCTGCTTATGTAAATATGAGAGCGCACGTGCAAGTGTGTGTGTGTGTGTTTGATTTGTGGTCGACACAGGCCCCTTGTTTGAATTGCATAACAAAGCATCTTTAGCGTTTCGGTTGGTTGAAGTACTCACGCAAACGTAGGCAGTCTTGTGCATATATTTACTGGTGTATGTGGATCTCTGCCTCTTTCCTGTATGAATGTTTGCTTGCCGCATGACTGTGAGAGTGCCCAAATGCCTGTGTGTGTGTGTGTGTGTGTGTGTTAGGCATGAATTTAAATTTCAATTTAAATGCGAAAACGGTCGAATTGTAAAAATAGTTACACAAACACACACAAATCACTTTCGCCCCTCTCCCGTCGTCCTATCCCATTTACCGCATCACTGCTTCTATCGTACTTTAGCTGCCCATAAACAACATTTACGAGTATAATTAAATCTTGAATTTGTGAAACTACCTTGGGGGGAACCCAAGTATGTGCACACACACACACATACACAGAAACATTCACACAACCACTGGTGTCATTTATAAATGGGTGATTAGTGTCGCATATTTATGTCTGCCTCTTTGGTGTTTTGTACTTGTAATCCCAAGGTAAAGAAAGCTGCTTTGTGCTCGCATCTAATCGGCGGTTTTGTAGGTGTAGAGTTTTTTTCTTTAATATTTTATGGCATTTAGTGTTTATAAATAACTTAAGACTTTGTCGACGGTGTCTTTTCGAGGTCATTTTCAGGCACAGTTCTTGAGTTGCTTTGGATCCCAAAAGTTTGCTGCAATAAGAACCAATCAGCACCTCGACGAATGGCATTTACATGAAAAACAAAAAAATCGTGCTTGATTAGCTAATAGCGCATAAGATTGGCGATAGCGTTAGCACCATTTTAACATACTTCTGGAAAAAGTAGGACTAAATGATGTCTCCGACATGTCAACCTAATCACGGTTTGGTGAACTTAACGACACTTAAAATAAGTATTTCAAAAGATTCGATTGTTTTAAAACCAAATATGTAGTAATTTCGATTATCTGAGGCTTCACTAATTTCATGAAAAATTGTATGTGAAAAACTTCTTACGAGATTTGGCCGAGTTTAACAAAGCGCGCCAGCCAACGAGCGCTGGATCTTTATTCGCTGCGCTATGTCTATGTCGTCCTAAAGCTCATACAGCTCATCATTCCATCGATATTCACCGTCGCCAACGTGCAGAGGTCCAAAAATCTTCCGCAAAATATTTCCCTCAAGGACTCCAAGCGACTCTACATCAGTAAATTGTCCACCAGGAGAGCATCAATGGGTAAAATTCGCCAAACAGTCGCTTTTGATTCATGAATGCCTAATTGTTGAGAACTTCGAGACATCGGATATCGATGCCGAAGTCTTTTCAGCAACACTTTGCGCTACAACAGCAGGCTTCTCAAAAGCTCCAAACCAATTTCTTGATATTTTTCAGCACTCTTTGGATTGTTAACTCGTTCGGATGATTATTTCCATCAAAAAAATTTCGAATTTTGTGAAACAAAAAAAAAAAAAAAAAAAAAAAAAAGAAAAAACATTATTGTTATCAATATTAGGCTACTGCGCACTGCTACCGAAAGAGATCTATTGTGCAAAGCATGCTGAGGCACCCTGTCAGATATCGCTGGCTGCAGTGGCCTACTGAGTGAAAGTAGCTTATAAGAAATTCCTCTGTCCGGCGTAAAGAATTGTTTCCCTTGTCATTGACCGATAGGATTTCACCTGTTTTCAACGAATTTCTTCTCCTCCAACGTTCTGAGATATTCCTGAATGTGGCCTTTTGTAAGTCCACAGAAAGACCCATAATCGATTAGAGGCTTACTAGACTTCATTTTTTTTAGTACTAAATTGTTAGCAAATTTAATTTTCCTCATATCCCTCACTTCCAGGAAAGCAACCGAAGAATACTGTCCCTCACTGGGGGTGGGATTTTTACCAACCTGAATACTGGGTTGCTTCGCCTTCTCACTTTAGCTCGCTCTCGAACGGATGTTCGAAAGCTACGTAGAGGATAATTGGGCAAAGTCCGAAAGTTGTGACCTGCATGGACCATATGCATAAGAATCGTCCTGGCCACTCCCAAGTGAATGAAGATCAGGTAATTTCCGCACTTCCTCTCATCATGCCCGTCCCAACGTATGGCACAGAAGCTTGGACGATGACAACATCCGATGAGGCGTCCCTTGGAGAGTTCGAGAGAAAGAGTCTGTGGAATTGGACCTTTGCACGTTGGCGACGGGTCGAATATCGCAGGCAATGGAACAATGAGCTGTTTGAGCTTTTCAACGACATAGACATAGCGCAGCGAATAAAGATCCAGCGGCTACGTTGGCTGGGTCATATCGTCCGAGTGGATACCAACTCCGGTTCTGAAAGTGTTCGATGCGGTACCAGCTGGTGGTAGTAGAGGAATAGGAAGGCTTCCTATGTGTTAGAAAGATCAGGTGGAGTAGGACTTGGCTTCACTTAGTGTGTCCAACTGGGGTGGGTTAGCACGAGAAAGAAGCGACTTGCGCACTTTTTTCAACTCGGCCGATATCGTATAAGCGGTTAGCACAAATCAAGAAGAAGTAGAGAAGTCAGTCATTTCATTTGATTTCGACATTAATATTGATTCGTTCTCGATATGGTCGCTCCTACTCGTGATACAAGTTCTCCTTCATTACCGTAGATCACTTTTCACAGCGCTAATTCCTAGATGCTGCTTCAATTCGACAGCCGGAGCAAATGAATTTTGCTTAGGAGACGTCCATATTATCCAAAACGTTAAATTTAGGATGTCAAGTCATGTAACAAAATTAACTCGAAATTACCTAAATCTACCCTATCAACGGATCAGTGTATACTCTCGCTTAGTCCAACCGTAATCTTTTCCACTCATATTCCATCAAGAGAAGAGTGGACGGAGGGCTACACTTGGGGAAAGGGTCTGGTGAACTTGTTCACAGATGGATCGAGTTGGAAGGAAAGGTTGGCGGAGGAGTTTTTTGCTTGCGAGGAGCTCCCCATCAGACTCAAATTCAGGTTACCAGGGACCACTGCAGTGTGTTCCAGGCAGAGGTAGCCGCAATCCAGTAAGCAGCTGATTGGCTGCTCACAGTCAGGAAAGTAAATATTTACTCCGACAACCAAGCGGCAATAAGAGCCCTCGGGTCAATGACGGTGCATTCGAAACTGGTCAGGGAATGCTTCACGTCACTTTCGACTGCGTCCGAATTCTTTGCCATAAGCCTCATCTGGGTTACTGGTCACAGCGACATTGCGGGAAACTCCGAGGCGGATGAGCTGGCCAGGCAAGGGACATGTGAGGGGACTTCCCCGCGAAGGGAGAGAACTGGGATCCCCTTAACTACCTGCGGTCTGCTCCTGGAAAGATGGGCATCGCGCCAACTAAGCGAGCGTTGGGCAAATACGCAAACTTGTAAGGTCGCGAAATCCTTCTGACTGCGTGTGGACCGGAGGTGCTCGGGCGAGCTTCTGAGGTTGAGAAAATATCAACTCTCGAATCTTGAGGGTTTTCTCACAGGTCACTAGGCGCCAGGAATGTATGCTGTGAGACTTGGAATTACCTCAAATGCCTTTTTGCGATGGATGTATGAAGGATGAGGTGGAATCATCTCAGCACCTTCTCCTTAGCTGCCTTGCTCTGGCGAGGCTAAGATCGAGGCATCTTGGCTCTAACTTCTTTGCTATGCCTACTGATATAGCTGGCGTTGATATTAAAAATCTGATGGATTTCATCAGCAGCACAAAGCGGTTGACGCAAACGCAGCACAGTCATCGTTCGTAGTCCGAACACTCTAAACCCATCCTCCCAACCATCCCACCACCACCTCTCCGCGCCCTCGCCCTGCGTCCCATTGGTCTTCCTCTTTTATATCACCTCCTTCACAATGGTATCACAAAGGACGAAACAGTTTCTCTTCGTCCAAGTGTGCTCATTCCTTGGACAACCATACCAACCTAACCTAACCTTCCTAAATCTAGTAAGTGGCATTAAGTTTAATTTTTTTAGTTTTTTATATTAGCTTCCCGGATTTTTAAGGCCTTTTCTGCCAGCTTTCCAGGTAATCGAAATCCGAGCCCGCATTCGCTTGGTTTATAAACTTCTTTTTCGAACTTCATTTCTGAACTAAATAACAACCTTACTATTTTTTTTTTTTGCAAATTAAAGGTAGGCCATCCCATTGCGAAATATTGGTTTGTGCATTCACAAAATTTTCCCCTTGCACGCACAACAACCACAGCCAACATGTTCCTCTTTGACAAACCGTTGACTACATCACTACACACCTGCCAGGTCATGAGGAAAATTTGCATAATTTTCTCATTTTTCTGCTACCATTACTTAAAAAAAAAATTCTAGTTTTTTCGTCTGCACATTTTTTAGTTTATGTTGTGCACTCCTGCAAAAGGTCACCGGCACGTCTCTGTAGCCAATAATATTTCCAATTTTACTGCTGAGAATTTTAGCAAATATTAAATTAGTTTAAGAAACTGCCAGGCAATCAGTCAAAAAAGGGCCGCAAACCTCGCTTATCCATCAATAAAAGGGCACTTCGTTGCTACTTTGCAGTCTTTTGCTGTTTTTTAAGCTGCTGGCAACCTAAGCTGCGGCAAGCTTTTCTTCAACTTTTCACCACATTTTCCAATAGATTATAAAATAAATTCTTAATCGTTGAAAATTTTGTTTAAGTAGACATACTTACATACATACATTTGCTTTTGCACAGTAAAAATAAATAGGTTTGCCCTTTAGTAAAGTAATTTCCAATTTTATGGCATAAGTAGTAGTAATAATATTATATAAAAAGGTTCACACACACATACATATATGCAAATACATGCACTCTTCCCGTAACAATCCATTACTTGATAGACTTCTAGTAAATTTAGAACTAGGACTAGTTCTCCTTCACGCTTCCATATGAAAAATTGATGTGAGGTGTCGATATTCTACCGCTGCACTAAGTTTTCTATAGTTCAGAACTAGTAGCAAAAAGAGACTAGTAGAGACTAGTACCGAAAAAACTATATGAGTTCCGAATTGGTGTTCAATTTAACAAAATAAATCTTCCAATTTTTATTTTGAATAACTTTTTTACTAAACAAAATATTGGGTAGTCGAAAAAGTCTTTTCGTATTTCTAATCAAACTTCAACTCATTTTTTTTTATATTTATAATGAACTTTATCAAACCAAATAAGTACCATTTTGGTCGACCACCTTTTGCTTTTTTTCTTCTAGAGACATTATTCGATCAGTGTAAAACTTTTGTGGTTTCTCGACGAAAAACTGCGACAAGTAATTTTCACAGGCTTCTCTTGAAGCCAACTTTACTCCATTAAGGGAGTTCTGCATTGACCGAAAGAAATGGTAGTCCGATGGTGCAAGGTCAGAGCTATATGGTGGATGCATCAAAACTTCCCAGCCAAGCTCTCCCAGTTTTTGCCGAGTCATCAAAGATGTGTGTGGCCTAGCGTTGTCCTGATGGAAGACGACGCCCTTTCTGATCAGTTCTGACCGTTTTTTTTCGATTGCTTGCTTCAATCTCATCAGTTGTTGACAGTAAAGTGTAGAATCAGTCGTTCGAGCAGGCTGGAGCAGCTCATAATGGATGATTCCTTTCCAATCCCACCAAACACACAGCATAACCTTTCGAGGCGTCAATCCTGCCTCGATCAATCCGACATCTATTAACGAAATACGAAAAGACTTTTTCAACTACCCAAAAATAAATAATTTGCAACCACAATCAGTAAGATTATGGAAGGAGCTTTGGTATTACTCAGCAATTGGACCACGGACTGTGTCTTAAGTGTAAACCTGAGAAAAACTGAACTGATGCTATTCACCAAGAAAACCAAGGTACCAAACTTTAATCTCCCAAAACTAAACGGCGTCAGTCTCACGCTAACCCAACAGGAAAAATATCTAGGTGTTATCTTAGACCCCAAACTCAGCTGGAAGTCCAATGTAGAGTACAGGGTAAATAAAGCGAATATAGCACTTTACACGTGTAAGAGAATGTTGGGTAAAAAATAGGGTCTCCAACCAAAACTATCCAATTGGTACTCCACAGCCATTGTAAGGCCAATATTAACATATGCGGCGCTAGTTTGGTGGCCTGCAACAGAAAGGAAATACAATAAACCTAAGCTGAACAAGATACAAAGAACTGCGTGTATCCTAACTACAGGAGCGCTTAGCACCAGTCCTACTGAAGTGCTCAAAGTGCTCAACTCATCTGCTACCATTGGATTTACATATAAAAACAATCGCCGCCTGCAGCGCGGTGAGACTCAGAGACATAGGAAGCTGGACAACAAGGTCGTACGGTCACAATATACCGATGGTTCTAAGATGAACTGGTGTGGTGTGGGAGTTGGCTTCCATTCGGAGCCACTCAATCTATGTGGCAATTCTTCAGTGGCGATCGTTACCAACTGCGGCTAATACGTTTGAATTGAGCTCTCATGGAAAAGCGGCCGGAATGGGACGATAGACATGACAAACTGATTTTGCTGAATGACAACGCCAGAAATATTCAGAGGGACTGAATTGGTTCCTGTTCCGATGTTCCGATCAATGCATGCACCCTTATTGGAGAGCGGTTCACTTCTTACGAGATTGCTATGCTCTGGCTCAATAAATGGATTAAGTCAAATGAACTGGAATTTTTCGACAGAGGAATCCGTATACCGCCTGAAAGATGGAGTAAAGTTGTAGGTTCCTATGGCATATACTTCACATAATTCACATTATTTAATTGTTTAAATATTTCGTAACTTTGGCTAAGAAAAGACGAAAACTTATTCCCATACTCAATATTTGTGAATGTTTTTCTCTGCGCCACATCACTAGTACTTCATCTTAGCTCATATATTTTATATTTGTCCTAATTTCAATATTGATCTAAATTTAGATTAGTGTTAGTCTGTAATAATGTTTTTTACTTCTAGCCTTGAAATAAATATAAGAAGATATATATATTTATCGAGTCTGTAAGGTTCTTGTAGTCATAGACTAAATAAATAAATAAATAAAAACATATACTAACGCAACCAATAAATGACCTCTCTGTGCGTAAAGTGTTATTTATGTTTATGCATTAGATACCCTTTTACCCCTTGCAAGGCGTCAGCCTCACAGCAGTCACAAAGGCGCTTTTATTTTCACACTAAACTTTCCCAGACTTTCCCAAAGGGTCCGAAATAGTTTTGTGCATAGCTACGTGTTTGTATGTATGTGTGCATGTTGTTGTAGGCGGCTACTCAAATAGTAAACGTGTTTATTGAATCACTTTAAAGGGTGTCCCTTTACGATCATTCATTTGTAAATTTGTGTAATAGAAATTGAAAAAGCGGGATGTTTATTTAAAATGTTTAATACTTGTCATAACAAAAAATGTAAATATAAGTATGTGGTGCAATATCCCAAAAATGAGCAGCACTGATCGCACTCTTTGGCACTTTTGACAGCGTTGTTGATGAGTTGTTATTTATTATATTTACGCTTGAATGTCATGAATGGCTTGGCCAATTTAATTTTGCTGTTCAGAAATTCCTTTAGTTTACTGGAATATAACTTTTTTAGACGCTTTTGCTTCGATAAAAAAGTGATCTCTCACACTTTTTTCTTTCAATGAATCAAACTCCAAATAAATCAAACTGCGTCAAGTGACTGGCCAATGGAAAACTATCATCGTTTTTGCTATTGAATTTTTAGAATGTCTCTATCTGTATGTCCTCATAGTCCGTCTATATCATTTTTTATAATTAGATCCCAATATTCACTCAGAACAGTTGACAAATAACAATCTTACACCAAAAAAGGTTCGCTCGTAGGGGAACACCCTGCTTATTTTGAAGACGCTTTTCCCACGTAGGCAATTTGTTGGATTGAAATCTTGTGTGCGATCCAATTTATAGTGTTGTTGATTGCGATAACTTGGGAAAACAACAAATCCGGCTGCACTCCAAAATTGATTGTTTTCTTTCTTCAAGTTTTAAGCAGTCCGTCCACACATTTTTGATGTTAATGGCAATAGAGAACATCGACAAAATCACTGAAATAATCGAAGTTCAGCATACTAGTAGTCGTAGCATCGCGCAGGAAATAAAAATCAACCACAAAATAATTTTAAACCACTTGCGTAAAAATTGTACACACAAATAATGGATTTCTTTTGTTCCAAACTAATATAAAATGACAAGAAATTAATACTTTCCTGCACCACCCTTTACTATCATACTGAACTGCCTAGAGTTTACCTGAGGGTTCAGTTATGAATCAAATATAGAACATCCATACCAACACATTTACAAAACAAAATCCTAATAACTGCAAAATGCACAGAATTCTTCTGTTTGTAAAGAGTTGTTTTTATTTTTAAGCTGATCTATCCTGGCAGGATTTTCTCACATAAATTGCTACCAAATTGAATTTTTTTCCTTGTACACTAATCGCGGGAGCATAGGACCTCGACCAGGCATTTGTCTTACGCTGGTTTCGTTAATCTATTTGATTTTTGACAGGGTAGGTGATTAGCCTGCCGCTACCAGTCCTAATCTCAGGACCAACGTCTTCTTACTACTTGGAACGCCATCTGTGTTTCACATTTTTCTGCCAGAAGGATCGCACAGATGGTTAAGGACTTCGCTAAAGTTGATGTGTCTGCGCTATTACCGCGGTTGCCCGCTTCCTCTTGCTGGCGCCACTTATGTAATGTGCTTTTCTTTGTTTTTGCTTATTTTACCAGCCACAAAGCAAATAATGCGCTGACTATTGTGCAGGAGTGAGGATGGAAGGGATAAGTTTGGATTGGTGAAGTGAGTTTGAAAATGTTTTTTGAATGGAAAATTATTAGAAAGAGGGAAAGTAAGTAAATTTGGAAAAGTGCGTGGACCGTGCTTCACGTAGGGCTATGAACCCACAACCTCTGGATGGCAAGCTGGTGCACTTACGCTAGACTACCGAAGGCGCAAGACTACCAAAATGTATGAGAGTTCCTTCAGCTCAGAATGCTACTTAAACCAGATCCCGTGGTGAAAACAAATTGGGAAGGTGTTGCCAATATCAGATCGTTAACCAGGTCTCAGTGAATTTGAAGGCATCAGCTGATTTTCTGACGTAACCGGAGTCATGGCAGCAGTGCGTTTACGGAAAAACTGAGATTGCCTTGGTGTTTTACGAAAAAAATCAACGCAGCCATCACTTAGGTTACTTGTTGCCATCTGAACAACGACATATTGGACCTATATGTGAATGCGTGTGAAATGAGTGGGCAGATTTCCGCTGCCGATTACCCGGTGACGTGGCAGTCGAAGTTACTCGCCCAATTTCGATTTTAGCCATAGCTGAAGACCAAACCTGGTAGTCTATCATACTTGCCAAGTTCCCAGAAAACTTTTTTTTCTATTAACAGCTCGAAACTTATACAAATTATGTCTACTCACTCTATTTGTATCCGAGCTTAAGCAGAAAATTAACGCATACCCAGTTAATGGCGCTATTACCGAATGCTGCTAAGTCGTGAAAAAATTCCAAAGTTCAAATCTCTTAAACCAGCTGACCAGGGCTCGAATGGCCACCCTAAAGAACCAAAAAAAAACAAAAATTAAAAATGTTGGAGTTTTTAACAAAACGGATCAAGAATCCACACAGAGGTTGAAGTCAACGCTAGCGCAGTGAAGGCAGCTCTAGCCGCATGGCTGCAGCAAGTGGTGCCGAAAATATAGAGTTGGGGAAGAAATCTGGCAAAGCATCAGGCTCAAGAGGCACAGAGAACGGCGGCAGTGAGAACCAGATAATAACAATGGTGCAAATAGGAAAATTAGCCCGGACAATGTATGTTTGTATGTGTGCAGGTGCGTATACTTAAGGATAGAATGTGAATTTCTAGGATAATTCTAGCATAATCTGGAGGATACCGTTGTGAGGTTTGGTGGTTATCAGGCGAGTAATATTTATTTCTTCTAAATTTCATTTCCCTAAATTTGGTTCTTTTTATTTTTCGTTTCCTTTCAATTGTTTAGAAATATTGCAATTCATTGGGTATGGGAATAAGTTTGAGCCCTCGTAAAAGAGGTGTCGCTGCTGATAAAGAGTAAAGATTTTTTTTATTTGACGTCAAAAATCACTAAGTTCGACCCGAAAAAACAGCATTTGCGGGAAGTCATGCTTCATTATTACCTTCATTTTTACCTCTTTAAAAGGTAATAATGAAGCTTCCAAAGTTGCAATTTCGACGCGAGGGATAAAGATCGCGAAAGGGCACCGGAAAAATTTGAAAAGAGTCAACTATAACATTTATTGGATGAAAACGCTTGTCGAACCCTTGATAATATGTCTAAAGAGTTCGATGTTAACAGATCAACCGTCGGTGAACATTTGCATGCGATGGGAATGGTCCACAAAGCAGAGTCGTGGAAAGCAGGTAACTGGGAGCCACATCAATTGAAGGAGAGGGCTATCAAGAGACGTTTGGCTACGTGTGAGATGCCTCCTGAACGGCAGAAAAGAAAAGGTTTTCTGCATCGCTTCATTACTGGCGATGAAAAATGTTGGAGCTTGCTAGGTGAACCAGGTCCATCAACAGCGAAAAAAAATATTCATGCTTCAAAGGTTATGTTGTGCATCTGGTAGGATCAGAAGGGTGGCATCTATTATGAATTCCTTAAACCGTCTGAAACCATTATTGGCAATCGTTACCAACTGCAGCTAATGCATTTGTGTTGAGCTCTCATAGAAAAGCAGCCTAAATGAGACGGTAGACATGACAAACTGATTTGCATGACAGCGCCACGTTGCTAAATCCGTACAGAAATATTTAGAGGAGCTGAAGTGGCAATACTCCCCAGACATTACACCATCGAATTATCATCTGCTCAGATCAATACAGTTAGCCCTTATTGCAGAGCGGTTCACTCCTTACGGGAGCATCGCAAACTGGCTCAAGGAATGGACGAAGTTAAAAGAGCGCGAATTTTTTGTCAGAGGAATTCGTATGCTGCCTGGAAGATGGAGTAAAGTTGTAGATTCCAGTGGTACATACTTCACATAATTCATTTATTACACTGTGTGACTAAAAAAAAAATTAAATATACTTTTATGGAGACATAGCACAACTTGTGGGTAAAGAAAAACTAAAAGAAATGGTATAGGAGAAATTTCCAATACACCCCTAAAATCTCATTTTATGGCCATAAAACCGTTTTTCAGTAGGTTGATGTGAACAATCACTCCTAACTTCACCAATTTCCATCCGATTTCGAGTTTGTTTTTTTAGTTCGAAAGAGCAAAAACAAACCTTTTTGACAGTGCATTGACAATTTTTCTGAAATGACAACTGACGAGACTGTAGACGGAAGTATTTGGATTTTTTTATTTTTTCTCTATTTTTTCAACTTTGACATAATTTATGATATTATCCGATATTGAGGATTTTTTTTAGTACACTACTGTTATAGAAAATTTAATTTTGCGTCGAATGAGCTATATTTGACTGTAATTGAATTAAAATTAATAGAGTTGTGTGGGTTTTAAGATTTTATTTCTTTTCTTACTAATTTGGTATCATGATAATGATAACAAGTGTCATTATAAACACATAATATTTATTGGAGTATTGTGCAGTGGAGCATTGTACGGTATGGTACGGTGCGGTACGGTGCAGTACACAACAGAACTGGTTCCAAACTTAAAAATGCATTGGAAACGGCCCTTTGGAGTTTAGTATGGGATGGTACATTTGTCATTATCTTCATCAGTTTTGAATACTTCTCTGTAAGAAATTCGATCATCATCATTCATCTTCAAGCCGTCATCAACTAAATTCCATTGTTTAAATCGAGAAGCGAGCGTTTCAGATTGTCTTTCCGATAAAAGTAAATCACGAGTAAGATCCTGAAAATCTGAATTTGATACAATGTGTCGTTCTGAAGACTTAGAACCAGACGGAAAGTACTCTTCATCATGAGGTTTATTGTTATCAGTTTGATCATCATCAGCAATGAGTTGAACTTCCTTCAGTTCAGTTCCTGCAGTTGAGTCAATCACATCGTCCAAGAGTACGGGGTTCTTAACAATTGCAACATCAGCATACTTTATGTGCCTCGGAGTTTTATAATGGTGACCGTTTACGTCCGTTTTATAAAAATAACAATCATCTGGTTTATGATAAGGCTGGTGATGCCACATCATCGGAGAATATAAAGAAATTCGACTTTTCTGGCAACGTTTTAATTTATATCTCTTGAATTTCAATGAACACTCAGTACAAGCAAATTCCGGTTCATACCAGCGATCCGAAGTGTTATATGTAAGCTTAAAGAAATCGTTGTAGCCATCAACCAGAGCTTTATTACTCTGTAACTTCAAACAATGCTTTTACTCTTATGTACACATATATACTCCAATAAATATTACGTATCTATAATAACGCATCAAAACACGTTCTTATTCCCATTTAGCGTAAGTTATAGTAATTAGTAAATTAGTAAAAAAAAAAATAAAATCTTAAAACCCTCACAACTCTATTAATTTTAATTCAATTACAGTCAAATATAGCTCATTCGTACTAAAAAAAATCCTCAATATCGGATAATATCATAAATTATGTCAAAGTTGAAAAAATAGAGAAAAAATAAAAAAATCCAAATACTTCCGTCTACAGTCTCGTCAGTTGTCATTTCAGAAAAATTGTCAATGCACTGTCAAAAAGGTTTGTTTTTGCTCTTTCGAACTAAAAAAACAAACTCGAAATCGGATGGAAATTGGCGAAGTTAGGAGTGATTGTTCACATCAACCTACTGAAAAACGGTTTTATGGCCATAAAATGAAATTTTGGGGGTGTATTGGAAATTTCTCCTATACCATGTTTCTTAGTTTTACTATACCTATAAATTGTACTAGGTCTCTATAAAAGTATAATATCACTGTCGCACAGTGTTATTTAATTGTTTAAATAATTCGTAACTTTGGCTAAGAAAGGACGAAAAATTATTCCCATATCCAATAGAAATAATACATTTTCGACCGAAAACAAAATTATGTACCAGATGAATAAAGTTATGCATATGTAAAAATTTGGACTATATCCAGTTTCACTATTATCATTCAAACTACAGCTCTTAATAATTATATGTAAAAAATCTCATCATTTAAATGTCTACCAGAAGTACTTCTGCTGGTAAACTCCGTTAAACAGTCGATTCGTAAATGCCAAATTGTTGAGAACATCGAAATAGCGATGTTGAAGGGTTTTCAGCTACATTTTGCGCTACAGCAGAAACATTCGCAACAGAAAGCTCAGTTTTCCACTCCTTTTTCTATCCTGACTAGAGCCAGTTTGCTGAATTTGTTCAGTAACCTTCGAATTTTCGATTTATTCGGACTATTATATAAACCAAAAAATAAATCACGAATTTTGAGATATGTTGTTCTTAAAGATCGAATATTTTCATAACAAATTTGAATAAACTCAACGCGTTGTTCTATCGTGTAAGAATCCATGGCTAAAATTGTGCATGTGACTACTTGACAAATTTCGAAAATGGCATAAAAAAGGTCTAAAGATTACGCTTTACATCTTTCTGCATTCTTATTCATGTCCAATTCTATGAGAAGAATATTCTAAGAACCGAAGGCCATTCCCAAACAGACAGACAACTACTTCTAAGGACGGCCAGAAATGCGGCCAATCTATGGTACTAAGACTGCTTTAAGCCCGACTGCTCTCTACCGTAAATAAATATGTTCACGGCATATCTTTTTCAATATCCCATGCGATATCTATACAATTCTTATTCATTGTTTGCCTCTTATACCATCGATGCTGTCCGCTGTCACCCCTCGCTCTCAACACATTTATTAGTCATTTGAATTGCCTTTAAAAGGCCTGAAAACACTTTTTCTTTCAATTGTTTCGATTTAAAGGAATTACAAATGCGGAGTAAATTTGCTACAACAGCTATTTGAGTAAGTGAATAAACATAAAAATACATACGACGAGTTTAATTAAAATTCATTCACGCACCACCTATGCGTGGATGTGTGACTGTGGGCTGTCTGGATGCTTATTTGTGTAGATATTAAATGAGAACAAGCGATGAAATTGCAAATGACTTGAGCTGCTCATCAAATGATTATTAAAATCTCAAAACGACAATGAATTGAGTCACGCATATTAAATGCACATACACATATACACACATACACATATACATGTATGTATGTACGTGCAAATGTACGCATTAAAAGGCGAACGTGAAACCACTGCGTATGAGCAACATTTCATTGAATATTTAAAACGACGAGGGCAAATTAATTTACAAAGAATTAAATACAGTTACCCACACAAATACACATTTAGCATGACAAATGCATGTAAATGCTCGTAAATGAAATGTTAAATCGCTATTTGAACTGTAACGCCCTTACAACGGCTACGATTATTCCAACTGCAGAAGGCGAACGAACATGCGAAAATGTAGGAAAAAGAAGCAGTTAAGTATTGTTGTTGTAGTAGCAAGAATGCGCTAACAAAGCAACGAAATAAACGAACAAGCACTAGTAATTTTATGCAACTCAATGCCGCTTTTACTGCTCACTCGTAGCTTCTGCCACATGGCGCGCTGGCGCGCTGATACGCCAACGGTTGTGCTAAGCGTCACATTGGCTTTAGCAGAGATCTCTTTGGTAAACCCAGACAATAAGTGACACTTTGGTAAGTCGTTTGCTTGACAGTCGAGCACAACTGGCAGGCAACGCTAGTCGCAACAGGATCAACAGCTGCTCAAGTAAACCAAACAAATGTCACCAAAGCAGCGCTATCATCAACATCAGCAATAAAGTGCGCACCGCATATGCTTTGTTATTGTTGTTGCTCGGAGTAGATGATACACACGCAGTCGAAAGTAATCAGCTCTGTAATGCAAGCTGGCGCACAGGCAACGACACCTACTCACACCACCTGCGCCACGCCTCATTACCTCCACTTTGCGCACAAACGCACTTACACATCTACACACGCACTTACACATCGACACACGCACTTACACAACTACATACGCACCGCCAAAGAAACCGAAGGAGAAGACAGTCCCATTTGGGCTCACTAAAGCGCTTAGTCTAACGATTTCAGAAGTGCGCCCTTTTGTTTTATTTTCACCTGTCGCTCGCGAGTGAGTGAGTGCGTGTTGGCTGTTCAGGGAGGGTAGTGCCTTATCGTGTGATTCTCGCTATTAAGTGGACTCTTTAACTTTTTGGTATTGTCTAATCAAATTCACTTGTTTTTATTTTGCATAATATAAACTTCATGCACTCATTCCAAGGTTTTCATGAATTCATTCACCCATTCAAGACGTCAGCTGGGGCGCTCATTTTGTGCAGGGTTGCCAAATGCGGAAAAGGATTTACTTTTTAATGCTTTCGTCACCTGTGTATACTTAAATAAAACTGCACAACCTTGTGAATGATATGTAGAGTGCTGCCCACCGCTCAGCAAAATAGTTTATCAGCCTCATTATACTGCTGGGAGGTGAAACTACTAGAGTTAATCGAGCAGCTCGAACATGGTTTATTTTAAAAAGCGGTAACGTACCTAATATAGAGTCCAAAGTGAAGTTTACGCATTCGTCCGATAAGTTTTGAATTTGCAATACTTTGAAATTTACCTTCTGTTGTACAGGGTGGCTGATGAATTTTGCTACATTAAGCAACTCAAATAACTTTTTTTTAGTGTATGGAATTCATTTATTTTTTTTTCAAGTTGAAGGTCATTAAATTTTATTAAATGTAGCTTAACTACAATAGTTTAAAAAAAATTGAATTTAAATGCCCCTCATGCTCGTTGACACAAGAGTGGCATCTTAGTAAAAAGTTGTTCATTGCTGCTTTGAGAGTTGCGACAGGAATAGCCGCAATTGTTGCCCGAATGGATTGTTTTAGTTCATCCAAATTTGTTGGCTTTGTTTTATAAACTTCTTGTTTACATAAACCCCACAAGAAAAAGTCAGGTGCAGTAAGGTCAGGCGACCTGGGGGGCCAACGAAATTCGGAGTTTCTTGAAATCAGTTTATTGGGAAATTTTCGTCGCAACTCTGTCATAACAGTCTGGGCTATGTGAGACGTTGCCCCATCTTGTTGAAACCACACAGAGTTGAAAGGAATTCTCTTTCGGCGTAGTTCTGGATAGAAAAATTCTTTCAGCATTTTCAAATAACGGTCTCCAGTAACCGTAACGGTGTGACCATTTTCTTCAAAAAAATAAGGCCCGATAATACAGCGTGAAGAAACCGCACACCACACTGTCACGCGAAGAGGATGCAATTCCGTCTCGTGGAGTATCTGTGGGTTAGAAGTACTCCATATTCGACAATTTTGTTTGTTCACATTGCCGTTTAAATCGAAATGGGCCTCATCAGACATGAAAAGGCAGTTTAACATGTTTTGGTCTTCTTCCACCATTTGCAGGATCTTCTGGCAAAATTCCAAGCGAATCGGCAAGTCTGCTGCATTCAGTTTGTTAACCATTTGAATTTTGTAGGGAAATAAGTCTAAATCTTTGTGCATTATTGTTTGCAAAGACTGTCGGCTGACACCAAGTTGAGCAGATAAGCTTCTTGTTGAAACCCTTGGATTGCTTTGTATAGCTGCAGCTACAGCAGCGATCGTTTCCTCCGTCCGAACTGGTGGGTTTCGATGATAAGGCCTTCTTGCGACTGTTCCTTGCTCAGCAAAATTATTCACCAGTCTCATTATGGTCCATCTGCTCGGGGGATCGCCGCCAAACATCCGCCTGTACTCTCTCTGTACCAAAACTACCGACTCCAGTGCGTGATAGCAGCGGGCTATCCAAATTCTTGTTTGCGTGTCCCAGTTATCCATTTTAATAAATTTTAAAGATCAATCTGCAAATTAAAACAAAAATGGAACAGATAACTTAAAAAGAAAAAAAGTTATTCAATTTTTTTTTTTGGTAGCGGCTTTCATCAGCCACCCTGTACCTTCATTTAACGGTAGGCCCAGGAAACATACTCTTTCGACGAGTTGGGTCCAACGGGAGAGGGATGTAAGGTGAGTAAGCTTAAGAGAACCCGTAAATAGGTGGTTAGTACCATGAGCGGACGTTCGCATGCTCGAAATATATTGGGTATATCGGAGTCGATTCTGGATAGGTAGGAGTGTAGCCTCCTTCGATATGCAGAACGTAATTGTGTCAAAATAATGCGAGTCTCGCAAGGCAGCTTAAGCTCTTAGTCTGCGACGGATGATGGTAGGACTCCGATGATGATAGTTGCAGAAGTTGGTAGGAGACTCCTGAAGAAAGTCGTTTACCTATGACACTCAGTTCTACGTACCATAATGACTCGTGGTTTTCCCGACCAAG
Organism: Anastrepha obliqua; assembly: GCF_027943255.1. NCBI lineage: Eukaryota > Metazoa > Arthropoda > Insecta > Diptera > Tephritidae > Anastrepha > Anastrepha obliqua. The sequence goes on along the minus strand of NC_072893.1, from coordinate 21,508,258 downwards.
GGCTGTAGCTCTAGTAAACCAGCTTTTTTTAGCGCGCTTAACCTTCCCTTCGGGTTCTCTGTGATGGTTTCACTCGGTTCGAATTGCTTATAATAATTAGATCATAACGAATTGGTCTCACCAAATACAGAGCATAACTTATGCCGGATTTCGACATCAAATTCATCGCTCTTGAAGCATTCGTACCACTTACGACACCCACTTACTTAATTGGCCGTAACAATCCGTTACCGAGTTACAGCCTGTTGAATAATGTGCCACCTTTTTCAGTTTCTTAAGCCAAGAGAGGCCAGGTCATCTTCAATTTGATCCTTCCACTGGTCACGAGGACGTCCTCTTCGCCGTCGACCGCCAATTACCGTTTCAAACACCTTCTTTGCCAAAGCAGTTCCTTCCATACGAACGTCATGACCCAGCCATCTTAGTCACTGCAGGGTGACTCGTTTGAATATGTCAATATTTCCGTAAAGCTCATGCAGCTCGCGATTCATTTGACTGCGGTAACGGTTATATGCGCGAGCGGAGCCAAAAATCTTGCGAAGTCCTTTCTTCTCGAACTTACGACACATTTTTTCATTAATAACAGTCTCACCATAAAATCCTAAGGGAATTTTATGAGCCTCATCTGGGCTTTTTTTTGAATAAAAGCAAACAACAATCAAAACTTTCCGCAAGTGACGAGAACTTGGCACAATTACTGACGTTTTTGGCAGAGAATGAATCTATAAAGTAACTCAAATTTGAGTTGCGGTTGCATTCACAGATGTCCAGATTTATCGAACGACGAAAACAAAGTTGTACACCTAGTAGAGGGTGGTCCATATTGTGTTTTTCTTTAATCGTATATTATTTTCGCAGTGACAGCTCTTTCCCGCTAAAAATCTTGACACAAAGTCGGCATCATATCTCAGTGTAACAAAATAAATCGCTTTATGCTTGAAGAACTTCTGAAAATGTTGCGAATTATTTCCAAATTCGATGTTATGCAGTCCAAAGAGTTCATTTATTTGAAAAGTAGTTAAAATCATCATTTCTGACAAAGCCCATTTTCAACGCACGCGGCTGTGTTTACAAGAAAAAGTGCATGATCATCTTCTTCTTAATTGGCGCGATAACCGCTTACTCGATTGTGGCCGAGTTTAGCATAACAGTCGTTTCTTTCTCGTGCTAACCGACGCAAATTGGACACACCAAGTGAAGCCAAGTCCTTCTCCACCTGATCTTTCTAACGCAGAGGAGGCCTATCTACCTCTGCTACCACCAGCTGATACCGCATCGAAAAGGACCGTTCGTGTCCACTCAACCGACAACATGACCCAGCCAACGTAGCCGCTGGATCTTTATTCGCTGCACTATGTCTATGTCGTAGTAAAGCTCATACGGCTCATCGTTTCATCATTGTAATATTCGTAGTCGCCAACGTGCAAAAGTTCAAAAATCTTCCGCAGAATCTTTCTCTCAAACACTTCAAGCGATGCTTCATCGGATCGTTTCATGGTTCACGCTTCTGTGCCACACTTAAGGGCGGGCATGATGAGAGCTTTGTAGAGTGTTAGCAGGATCTGGAGATGGGAAAACCCGCACGGAATCGACGAAGCCAATGCATCCTCAGATGATAATTTTAGAGCGCTGGCATCATTGGCCTATTTTTCTTAGAAAATGTTTCTGGGCACGCTTTTCGGTCAACGGTGAGCTCTACAGAGGCACGATAAACGATTTTTTGTGCACGTAAATTGAATACCAGCGGAATGAATAGTTCGTGACCACCATTCGGAATCCAGAGAGAACGTAGATTCGAGTATCGGTAAAAGACCAAAATTAAAAGAAAACATTTTTTCTAATAGCGGTCGCCCTACGGCGGACAATCCGATTGTATTTCTGCCATGAAAAAGCTCTTCATAAAAAAAAATATCTGCCATTCGGAGTCGGCTTGAAACAGTGGGTTTTTCCATTTGTAGAATTACATCAAGACGCACACCACAAATAGGAGGAGAAGCTCGGCCAAACACCCAAGAAGGGTGTATGCACCATATATATGGATATATATACAGGGTTGCCCATATTCGACGGACCCATGTGTTTTTTGGGCCCATTCCAATCGACGAGGCTTGTCCGCAGGCAACAATCTTTGCGTCAATTGAATCTTATACGGGAATAAATGCAAATCAAGGCGGATAATTCGTTGTAAAGTGGTCCGAGCAATGCCCAACTGCTGAGAACGGCGATTTTGAAATGTCCTTGGCAACGTCTCAATACTGGCCCGTACAAGAGCAATATTCTCATCCGATTGCCTTGGTCGATTTTGTTTTGGCCTCTTTGGATTAGAAAGAGCATCACCAGTCGAAAACCTTTCGTACAAACGTTTAATGGTGTTCTTAGAAGGCGCACTTTTCACATTATTTAATTTTTTATACGCACGTTGAGTTTTCACAATTGACTTCTTTTGTTGAATGTAAATTTCAACAATTTGGGAGCGCTCGTGTGGCGTGTAGTGTTCCATGGTAAAAATCTGCTTGGACTGACGCTTCCAACGCGGTATGTCATTAAGCGATCTGACGTTTCTGTCAAAAGATACAGGGTTGCCAGATGAGTTCGTCGAATATTGGCAACCCCGTAGATAAATTGAAGAGAAGGACTTGAACGATCTTTGGTTTATGCAAAATGGTATAATTGATCTTTTGCGAGCCAAGTTCGGTAATTGAGTTTTATGCCATCTAGTCGCTGTTAGTTGGTCACCCCGGCATTGCGGTTTGACGTCGGAAGCCTTCTTTTCTTTGTGGGCTAAAAGGCTGTTGTTATGGGAACACTCCGTTTGCAATTCAGGCACTGAGGGCGAATACTGAGCATGCCATTCGTGCACCGTCACTAGAGACTTGGAAAACTAGTTCAGGAAAATGTGCCACTGCGAAGCCAACCAAAGTAGCCACTTGAATGAAATTGTGTACCATAAATAATACAACTATTTTCTCTTTCGGATAAACCAAGAATACCCTGGCAAAATTTTATTTTCGTCAGCTTTTCGGACTTTGAAACAGAAACTCCACGCTTCTTCTCAATAACTCCATAAATTCATAGAAAACCCAACAGCAAAATTTGCGAATTCAACAACAATTCATACATACATACATACAAGAAACAGCCATTCAAAACAGTAGCAAAAATAAACACAAAAAGCTTTTCCATTCACAAGTACGACAATCCAGAAGCAAAAGCTTTCAAGCGGCGCGCTCTCACTCTCTGCCGAGGCTCACCAACAATTCAGCCACTGTAGATTTTCACCCGAAAAGCGAATTCGCCTTAAACTTGTACAACAATTTCGGGATAGAGCTGCACTTGCACAACACCAACAAAAACAATAACAGCACACACACGCATAGTCAACGTGCTGAAGGGAGGAATGGGAGCGCTTTTATCCCGGAGCGGATTCAAATCTAATGGCAAAGCGCTATGTCTTTTGCTATACACAAGTGAGTGTATGCGTGCCAAAGTATGTGTGTGTGTGTGTACGTAAGTGAATTGTATGTTAGTGTGCGCGCAGCACTCCAGTCACACACTTTCGAGGCATCGCATGCATCAAGTGAAAAACAGTTTTCCCGGGAACGCGAAGTGTGTTGAACGTCTCAATTCGAAGGCAGCAGCGGCCAACAGTTAACCCACAAAAAACAAATTTAAATGTGAATAGAAAGTTTATAGTAGTGAATAACGGTTAATAAGTAAATCGTTGAGCAGTAAATGCGCGAAAACTAAGAAACCAAAAACAAAAAAAAAAAATTCTGAGTTCTGTTAAAATTTTTTGTGATTTATCCCAAATACTGTGAGTTGCTCAATGAAGTGAATGGCGAAGATGCTGAGATATTTTGATACAAAGGATAAGCAAATAAAAAGCGGATAATCTAACTGCACAGTAAGAATACAAATTACAAACACGAGTTTTTAGCAAATCAAAAAAAATAAAATAAAATAAAATAAAAAATAAAACTAAAGGCATAACAAACGCGCTTTGAATGCAGGCAGTATTTTGAAAATACCAGCCAGAAAACAAAAAAACAAAAGCAAACGCCTCCTAATGTGAATTGCAAATTTTCAATGAAAACAACTTCAATTGTTTACAAAAGCAACAATCAAGGTTGTACGTATCAGCCACCTCACAGGTAGCGCCGCTCGCACACAACCCCACATGCACTCACACACACACTTTCAGAAATGTGAATGATAAAAAACGTTCGCCGTCTGCGAGGGAAACGCACACACGCACACACACATACACACATTGTCTGATAAGTCGCACATTCGGCGCAGTGACTGAGGCAGGTCGGCCTGATAAGGTTTTGCCATTCCCCAAATGGGAATTGTATTGTGTTTGGGTCTGGGTCTGAAAATGAAGGTGGCAGTTAAATTGAAATGAATTTGAATCGACTGCGCTTGTATTTAGCTAAGTCGGTGCGTTTTGGCTGCAAATACTGCATGCACACACTCACACACACATCGAATCAAATGGCTGGCTGTTTACTTTTTACTTTTCCGCCTTAGTGGGCTGATGAATGAGTGTGAACGTGCATTTTAATACAATTCAAGCGAGAAAAATGTTTCATAAAATCCGTTGAAAATCAATTTAGCTTAAATTGTTTTTTGTTCTATACTAAATTGAGCGTAGTAAGAAATCGTGATTTGTGAAAGAATGCCGTGAAGCGGTTAAGATGAAAATGTTCGGGGAGTAAAAAATACTGTTTTTTTTTGTTTTTTTTTTTTTGTTATTACTCCATTCACATACACTAAATAAAAATAATTTTTTTTTAATATAAAATAATCAGAGGCATAAGGAAAGAAATCAAAAATTTAATAATTTTCAAGGTCGTAAAAGGTGCAAATATATGGGCCAAAATCTATATTAAATGAAATCTTAAAAAACAACATTATTATTATTATTATTAGAAGACCATTACGCACTGCGACCAGAGCTGATTTATTGTGGAAGGCCTATTTTTGTAACCCTAGAGTTGTAGGCTTTTTAAAAATTTTAGCACAATTTTGCGTTTGTTGTTCCAAAGATTGCATGGAGATACTACGATACCACCAAGGTGATGAAGTCTCTGTCTGCCCAACGCAGGACATTCACAAAGCACATGTTCTGAGCTTTCTATGTCCTTTTCGCAAAAGCGGCTGGCATTGGTCTCAGATGGACCAATATTATTTAGGTGATACCTCAGGATGCAGTGATCTGTAAGATATCCTGTTAAAGACCGCAGATCTACTCTGTTTAGTGAGAGAAGCTTGTCAGATATTCTTTGGTTGGGACTTAGAAATAGTTTGGCTTGACACTGACCGGCACAGTTTAGCCAGTGTGCAGTAAGTTTCCTTTCTTCCCATTTCCTAAGGAATTCATTAATGTGGCCTTTTGTGAGTCCACAGAAAGGCTCAGGACCAGTAAGTTGCATATTTGCTCCTTGTTTTGAAAGTTTATCAGCCATTTCATTTCTCTAATGTCCTTCATATCCCGGAATCCAGCCTAGTGTTACTATGTTGAGGTTCCCTATAGTGTTGAGAAGGTTTAGGCAATCATTTACCAATTTAGAGGTGATAGTTGTTGATAGGTAGAAGGGCTTTTAGAGCCGCTTGGCTATCTCAAAGTAGGTACTACTGTGGGCAAAAAGTAAGGTGAATTTGGTTGTAAAATGAAAAATCTTTATTTATTCTTGTAAATCAATTTCATCCCCTTCAAAATAATCACCTCTCGATGAAATACTCTTATGCCAACGATTTTTCCAATCCCCGAAACATGCCAAATAGTCCATTTCCGGTATAGCCATCATCACCTTCTTCGATTCAGCTTTTATCTCCTCAATCGACTCGAAACGCGTTCCCCGGAGTGGTCTCTTGAGTTTTGGGAATAGCCAGAAGTCATACGGAGCCAAATTAGGCGAATACGGTGGTTGCGGAACGATATGCATGGAATTTTTTGCGAAATGGTCACGAAGAACGAGTGCAGTGGAGACGGTGCATTACCGTGATGCAAAAACCAAGAGTTGTTGGCCCATAATTCTGGTCTTTTTAGACGAATTGCTTCACGTAAACGATGCATAACGCTCAAATAATATTCCTTATTAACAGTTTGGCCAGGTGGAAGGAATTCATAGTGCACCACACTACGAAAATCGAAAAAAACTGTCATCATGACCTTTATTTTTGAACGACTTTGACGTGCCCTTTTCGGTCTGGCCTCGCCTTTAGCACGATATTCGCTTGATTGGTCGGTTGTTTCAGGGTCGTAAGCATAAATCCAAGTCTCATCTCCCGTAATGATGCATTTGAGCTTGTCCTGATAGTCTGAAAGCATTGTTTCACACACATCAACGCGACGACTTTTTTCCAAGAAATTGAGAGTTTTCGGTACCAAAACGAGATTTGACTTTTCGTAGGCCCAAATGGTCTTTCAAAATGGTTTTCACAGATCCTTTTGATATTCCAATCATATCAGTAAGGTCTTTAACAGTCAACCGACAGGTTTTGAGCACTAACTCCTTCACTTTATTGACGTATTGGTCATCTGTTGACGTCGATCCGTCGTCCGGAGCGCTCCAAGTCATCAACACGTTCTCGACCCTCTTTGTACGACGTCTTTGTACCACTTATAAACAGTTTTCTTCGACATGATCGAATCACCCAATGCCTTCTGCAACATGCTAAACGTTTCCGCAGCCGAAATTTCATTCCGAAAACAAAATTTGATGGCACTCTCTGCTCAATCCAATCAGACATTGTAAAAATCGAAAAATGCACTCTTGGTCGTTTGGTAAACACAAGCGTAAATATACCTATTACTGATAATGACATTCGCATTAAAGTTAGCCCAGATGTTATTAACAGTGCTGCCAACTCATGAAAAAAATAACTAGAGCGAAATTTTAATCCCGCGAAGTTTGACAAATAAATTCACCTTACTTTTTGCCCACATTAGTATACGAACGAATTGAGTTCTATCAGTGAGATAAAATGCAAAAAGCAAACCACTGAAGTAAGCTAGGGTGAAGACCAATTGAGCCCAGCTTTTTAAGTAGAATACTATGGCTGATTCTGCCGAACGCTTTTGCAAAGTTGGTGGTGGCACTGCTGGCCTGTTTTTAATCATTTTAAGACAAAATTTTCTAATAAATCTAAAATAGTAAGAATAGATCTACCCTTAACAAAGCCATGTCGATACGCCGATTTGAGATCTTAAATTTGGAAAATAATGAAATCACTAACAAGTTTTTTAAAGAGTTTAGGTATACTAGAGATTTTGTAGATCGGGCGAGAATTTTGGACATCCTACTCGCTTCCAGATTTATGTATCGGCATGACACAATATTTTTTCCAAGTGTATAAAAATTCACAAGAAACCAGTGATTTATTAAAGACAATATTGGCGGTGGAGCTAACGGTGTAACGCAGTTTTTAATAATGCAGGAGGGAAGCCATTTGCTCCAGGAGTTGGGTCATTTGTTAAGGGGGAAAGTCTGGGAGGCCTCATCATCATTGCTAAATGACAGCCCGAAAAAAAGAATGATTTTCAATAATTTGTTTTTACCAGCCAATTTCTTTATTTTACAAAAATAAAAACATAGCATTAGCACATCATGTTTCGACTTAACTTTAGCAAAATTTCAAAAAAAAAAAATTATTGTAAAAGTTATCGCTGTTTGTGTGGAGCCCGTTTCTCCAGGACTCTCTTGCGTTGATCTTCAAAAGGCCTTGGAGATTCGTCTAGAATCAATCGGGCAAGAGAAATTAGTTTTATTAATAGAAAATCTTGTGCTTGATTGAATCTTCTCTTTCAAAATTAACAACATGGCGGCCTCAGCAAATATTTTTCAGATTGTCGAGAAAACGAAGATAAAGTAGGTATAACTGCATATCTGTATACAGGTTTAACATACATTTTTTTAACCATTCATCGGGAAATTTCAAGAATATTTAAGCAGACCGCGGAAGCGGTAAGCAGCATCTTTTTTAATAGCTCAAAATACCCACTTTCGTTGGGTGTCCCTATTAAAATCACAGAGTAAGTTGAGTATAAGTATTTAAAATAATTTTTTTGAAAATTTTACAGGCTTTGAAATTAATAGTTCTCTTAAAAATCCTAAAACATTTAAATGAATAAAAAAATTAAATACATGGTACACTGAATTACTATATAAAATCTGTAATTTCAAATGCATATGCAATTTTGCCTGGATAACAATTGGCAAAATTTCATTTAAAGCGCAGCTACATTTACGCGTAAAAAATACAGCTAGTATCCTATTTATATTTGCAGAGTTTTGTTTCAATAGTCAAACAGTCAGTAATAAAAAAATATAAAAAATAAAAAGTAAATAAAAAATTGCTTTATTTGATTTTATTCGTTTGACTTCGTGTTTATTCCTACACCTGTACACATATTTTGGTTTTATTTTATTTCCTCCAATTTATCAAAAATTCTGAATTATTTTGTTGCTTTGGCAGCCAGTGTTTTTATAAGTTTCCAAATCTGCTCATTTATCGCTTATTTAGTTTTAATTTGGGCGTACATGGCGTATAAGTGATGTGCTATCAATAGCAACTTTAATTATAATTTACAACAACAACAGACACCTTTTCAAGTTGCAAAGCTGTAAAATGGTCGTTCTTAATTTACATACCTGCTTATCTAACAAAGGCTGATTTTCTGCAACGCGCATGGGACTTGTTGCTGGGGCATTAAAAAACTTTCATAGTCGACTAATATCCAGCGACCGGGAGCTCCGCAGACGTACATACAATCACGTCAAATTGAAGTGTACACCACATATTTTTTTTTTTTTTCACTATTTATTTATTTATTTTGTAATTTTAGCTTTTTATTATTTTTTCAATATAGAGTGCGTACTACAACAAGAACCATGTAAAGCAAAGTTTTCAACTTTGTATAAAATCTGTAAAAATTCAGCTAAATTTCATCAAAATTGCAATTTTTACCCGGAATTTTTCTTTGCAACCTTCAACCATTGAACTTCGAACCAACTATGAACAAGTTTACTGAGTTTTAAAATTCCATTGGAACATTCGAAACACCATCACACGGAATCATGCCTCCATGAAATAAAAAAAAACTACTAAGTACAACTAAATAAGGATACTAACGAGCAATTTTTTTTAAACATTTATATTAAAAAAGGAAAAGCTAAGATGCCTCAATATTCATAAATTCATTATGAATGTATAAATACCCAAGGTATGGCTGCTGATGGGTGCCGATCTGGTCTAAAACTGTTTTGCGCTTGAGCCGCCGACGATGAGTAGTTGGCTGGAGCAAAGCCAATGCTTCAGCGTTGACATGTGTACTTAAACGTTGTATGTGAGCCATGGCATACTTTTTCGCTACGTCAGTGATGAACAGCATACCAAGATCACGATGGAGGTCGATATTTCTCATATAGTATGGAGCATTGACGATGTTGCGCAACACTTTATTTTGGAATCGTTGGATAATAGTCATGCAAGATTCGCTTGAGCATCCCCATAGCTGAATGACAGACCGGTTTAAGAATTTGGTTATATAGCAGTAGTTTGTCGTTCGCTGACTCTAAATGGAGTGTCTGCCAATAAGATAGAGAAGGTTTTTTGTTTTTAATTCCAGCTGTTCACGCTTTTTTAAGACATGCGCCTTCCAAAATTTGTTGCTCAAAGACCACGACAGAACCAGCGCTGAGTTAGTCTTCCAAGTGGTGAGTTATATTGGTATTTATGACAACGGCGCTCCAGGCCTCCATGAAATGGAAATAAAAACGGCACTGCTTGAATCCGACGCAAGCCAGTTGCAGTTGATATAAACTAAACATTTCTGAAGTTTTAAGAGCCACATGCTTTTTTTTTCCTAGTTCACTCCTCTCGGGAGCATCGAGCATCGACAAGACATTTGTCTTGCGTTGGTTACGTTAATCTATTTGATGATTGTGATTTATTTATTCTCTCATTGTCGGTCATCAAAAGCTGCTAGCAGTTAACCTCACCGCTCGTAACCCTCAACTGCCTGATTTTTCTATTGTGCTCTAGAAATCATTTTAAACTAAGTTTTGGTCACAATTATTGAATTTGAAGTAGGTTCTTTTGTTAGACTCTTACTTTACCTTGTACGCTTAAAATATTCAAGTGAATATTTTTTTTGTCTTAGATTTTAATTTTTATTTTAAACCTGTCCAATAAGCCCATCCATCAAATCCACGTCGCCTATTTGGCGATTATATTGTTTTATAACATTTTGGCTATATATTTTATCTGTACCTACAAACTTTTTGTAATAGCCACGCAGAGAATTTTTTGTAGCAAGTGTAGCATCAGCATATCAGCAGACGACTTGCAATTTGGTACACGATTAACTCGCACAGTCCCCAAACTGTAAATACCGCGGCTCCGAAAGTAGACAATTAAGCCGAGCGAAGTTTACAGACTAGTAAAATTTGACTGCCGTTGTTCAAAACTTTTTAAGAAAGTCTTATAATGACAATTGATACAACGCCGTCGTTATCTCCAAAGCGTGAGTAAATTTTGCAAACATTTGGTCCGGTCGAATCGCATACGAGTATATATAGAAATTTTTGTTTCCCATTTATGAGATTTAGCTGGCATTTAATGGCGGGTCGGTAGCCTTGCATTTTTGTCCAACACATTTGCTCATCGGCGTTAAAATGCAATCGCCTTGCTGGAGCATCTTCTTTCATACGGGGGACATGGCCAAGCCAGCGTAGCTGCTGTATTTTTACACGCTTAATTATGTCCATGCCCCTACATAGCTCAACAGCTCGCTGTTCCACCGTACGCGGTACTCCTCACTAACGCGGAGGGAGCCAAAGATCTAACGTAGAATTTTTCTCTCAAAACTTTTTCATCAAATGTTGATATCGTCCATGCTTCTGCGCCATATATGAGGACGGGAATGATGAGCGTTTTCTGTTGAGTGCCAGTTTAGTCCTTCAGGAGAGAGCTCTACTTCTCAGTTTCCTACTGAGCCCAAAGTAACACCTGTTGGCAAGAGTTATTCTCCGTTTGATCTCCAGGCTGACGTCATTTCTGTATTCATTTGAATTACCAACATAAATACCACTCGTTGGAACAGCAGGTCTGTCTTCCTCGCATACAAACTCAGGGAGAGGTTCATGACGGCATTAGCTTGATTGAGACCGAAGAGCAACAGAAGACCGAAGCTGAACTAATTGGACTGGATTAGATCGGCTGCATTTTTTTCCTCAGATAAAAGAGTTGCAGCTGAAGTTGCATACGCTTCAAAATCATTAAGAAACTCAAATTTATTGCATTCATTTATGCATCTGTCGAGTTGAGATATTCGTTGATTTCCTTATCAGAAATTGAGTCAATTGCAGGATTCTTCTTCTCTTACTATATTTTCGTCATCAGTTGGCATGTAATTCATCATCGCCAAAATCTCTTCCTCAGATAGGTGACTAATTCTTCTACGCGTCGTTACTATGAAAAACAACAAAACGTAAAAAAACACAAAAACTTAAAAACTTAAAAACACACAATGGCCACAAGTTTGGAACGCCATGCAGAGCTCAGCCTTTGAGGCGGCTTCACTTTCGGAGCGATTTTAATACACTTAATTTACTAAATGGCAGTATGTTTTTCATTTCCTAATAAATGCTTTAAATTTCATACACACAAATATTTTTTTAGCTCTATACGCTGAAACTAATAATATTTTTGTGTTTATAAAAATTACTATTTCAATAAATTTAATTTTTATGTCCCAGCACTACCGGATTTGACTTTCAAATGAATTTTCCGCGAATTGAAATAAGCTAAGCCGATGGACTGTTAACGAGCACGTGCTACCATTTATTATTTAAGTTTTGAGAATCTCTTTTTTACAATATTCTTATTTTTGTGGTTTTTAGAGCAATTTTCGTTGACCCCGCCAAAAGATGGTCCTGGGTATTAGAGAGTTAAGCGACTGCGTTCGCAAATGCTGCATGGTGAGCAAGAATGCCGATTATGTCTGGAGGACGTTGAGACGTCTTACCACGGTTTACTATATGTGAATACTCGTATCTAACTTAACCTGAATCTTGATCACATTTCTAGAAGAAACTAGTAACTAATTCTATCATTGTTCAAAGCGTAGCAACCAACCGCCGTTCAGGCATCCTTGAACTGCATCATACCTATCCCACTAAACAGTCACCTGTACACGCTTAGCCACATTCCAACAACTCTAACCATGCCTGCTACATTATGCAATTCATTATTTAATTAAAGGTGCAAAAACTTTGGATTTGAACTGTCAGCTGCAGCCAGAACAAATCCCAATGAAGCCAACCGCAGTTCGTCATTTAGCAGTAACTGCCAGTAACACTAATAAATACTGTTAAATGAGCGCATAGCTCTCCGCATGCGATTAGATCAAAATGTGGCAACCCAAACGCATAAATCATCTGACTATCTAATCGCATCAACCTGTGCTTCTAGTGAAATATATTTTAGCGCTGTATTCGCAGGTATGCTTCCATATATGTGTGTGCATGTATGTGCATATGTATGTATGTATGCGTAAGTATGTGGTTTACGTCCTTTTTTGCTTTTAATAAATATCAAATCGCAATTACTTACCAAGCAGTTAACAGCAATCATGGCGCACACAAGAGCGTTCACGCATGTACGCACACATCAAACGAGAGACATGGGTTAGTGTGCGCCAGAAAGTAGACTACAACTATGTGCGAATACATTACTCCGCGCTCATTGCATTGTTGTGTATTGTATATCTTTCATTTCGTTAATGCATATTCACGCATACACGCATACACACAGACATATGCGTATACATGTGAGTATATCGGTGTCTTTGTATGTATGTATATGTGCTTTGTGTATGTAATCACTGCGCGCGTTGGTATGATAGATTGGCAGAGGCCATGCCAATGCTTTGAACACCTTTTGCGGTAGCAGCAACAACAACAAGCATAATAATACGTGCAGCAGTAGCAGCAACCACAATTCTGGAAGCTCTGCAGCTGTCTTTCGGAATTTCGTTTTTTTTATTAATGTTCTATGAGTTATTTATGTATATAAATAAATTCGCTGATACGCAATAGCCTCATAAATATACTCATCGGCTGTCATAATTAATTCAATGAGTTGGCAGGATATCGTAAATTATAACCTGTTAGTGTCATATTTCTTTTATAATGCATTTTATTGATTCGCAATATCCAGCGTAATATCCTCAGTAAAAAGTCGTAGATACACATGCATACATACATACGCATGCATACACATCCACACACACATATACATACATGCATACACACTTTCATAAATACACGACTTTGGTGAATTTTGAGAGATTGTATCGGATTTCTTATACTATCTTATTTATCTACCTACATAACTGCCTATGTACATTAGGGTGACCGGGTGGAAAAATTACTAGATTGGCTCGCATAGGCCAACATTTTTTATTTGCGTAGCCAAAAATATTTTTTTTTTATGTACATTTCCATTGGTTATGAGATGTCCGATGAAGTATATTTTTTTTAAACCATTTTTTTTAATTTTTTGACTAATTTTGCGCCACCTTTATAAATATATATTTTTTTTCTTCTTAATTTTTTTATTTATTTTTTTTTCTTCTTAATTTTTTTATTTGTTTTTTTTCTTCTTTAACAACAAATAAAAAAATAGAGAAGAAACAAATATTTATATAAGGTGGCACAAAATTAATCACCCCATAGAAAGATCTCTAATTTTTCTCGAAATGGCGTCGTACGTCAATCATATTTGGAAGGAAACGCGCGCGTAAAGGCCAAACTAAAAATTTCCATTACTCAAAATCATTTTTTTTTTTTATTTATATTTAATAAAAAAGTTATTCAACCAACAAAGTGGATGACTAATTTTGCGCCACATACGCAAAAATGTTTATCTAAAACGTAATATGAGCTATAGTGCCCAACAGTAGCTAATTAAAACATTTAATTTACTTTTTACAGAACACGAACACATTTTTAGTGAGCTCTAGGAGCTTCCTTTCACACTTCTCTCAACCCATAGGAGTTTTTCATCTTCGGTCACTCCTTTAAATTGTTTGCCGAAAATATTCGTGGAACATTTCAACTCTGTAATTGCCTTTTTTTATCACCTACATTAAAGCTGTTTGGAGAACGGGTCAAAATTATTTTTTTTAGTAGGAATTAAAAAACTAAAAGTACTGCAGCAAAACTCCCCGTCAAATTCTACAATAAAGGGGTTTTTTAGCTGCATGAAAACTATCGATATCGATAACTATGCTTTGGCAGCTAAAAATAGCAAAATATGTCAGAAAACACCATGGAATTATCCACCAATTTATCTTCTTCTTCTTCTTATTCTTTTATTATAGGCTTTCACCAGTTTTTCTTCACACAATTACATAGTTAAAATTACAAAGTATTATGAAAATTCAAAATGACGAAATGTTATTGTCCTGCCGCTGTCGTCACTAGCTCTAGAAACGTGATCATTCCAAGCTCGTCTTCTTGTTCTTATAAACTTCACTACGTCATTAACGCCAGGTTCGTCACGAATGAGCTCGTTTCGAATGCAGTCAAGACGTGTTTTTCCTACGATGGATCGTAGAACTTGCGTTTCAGCTGTACGCAGTAGCTGTTTTGTTTTTGCGTTTTCAGCTCGTGCTTCGGCTCCATAGGTCAGGATTGGTCTTACTACAGTCTTGTATATACGCGTCTTGCTTTCAGTGGTCATATATTTGTTCCACCATACAACATCCCTAATACAACCTGCAATACGTGTGCCCTGCATACATCTCTCTCTGACTTCCTTAATAATGTCGCGGTGACTGGATATTTCTATCCCCAGGTATTTAAATTTCATAACTTGCTCTATCATCGTAAAAAATTAATTCTATTCTCATAAAAAAAATTAGATCCAACAAAATTTTTTTTTGGATTATCATTTTAAGTTTTCAAACTTTTAAAAAAATATCCGATATTAGAGCCTGAGGACAGAAATTTTATTTGAAGTCATTTAATACCCCATATTTTCGATAAATTCATAGCTTTTTCTGACAAAATGTACATTAAGTCGTCGTGAAAAAAAAGTTCAATCTTCTGGATTAGTACTGTATCGGCGAAATTTGACTAGGAAATCAATCTTTTATAATTATTAACACTTACTCGTGTTTCTAAATTCGTGTATTTAAATTGAAAAATAAAACTTAAAAAATTTTAATATTCCCGATCTAGCTTTTGTCTTTCATACCTGTAGATCTCTAGTTTTATTTAAGCTGGTATTAAATTACTATTCGGACTTTCCTCTCATTATTTTCTTTAAAACATTTTGCACATCTGGTCAGTAAGGTTTTCCAACCAGAGACTAAATAAAGGAAATGAAGTGAAAAATAGCTCATTTAAAACCAAGTTGAACAGGCAGACATATTCTGGCCATAGACCAAATTCAGATATATAGGAAGTGCCTCCCACACCACTTCTCCTGAGCCCATTCCTATGCAACCTAACCGACATATTTACCATAACTGGAAAATGAAGACTCAAAACCCAGTGGCAAATATTTCTATAAACACTCAGGCTAAAAAGTCCATTGCATTGAAAGTCTGAAAAGTAAAAGGGTAGTTAGTCAAGGAGGAAAGGAGAGAAGTAACAGAAAGAAAGAGATAGGATAGAATAGAGACAAAAACAGAGACAGAGACAGAGACAGATAGAGAAACAGAGGTAGCTAGTTAATTTTCTAGATTCCGTGGCAAATCCGAAAATACCCTCCAGTTTGAGAAAACGAATTTTACTCATTCTCACGACATCTCAATCCAAGATTCGTAGCCTAGGCAGGACATTCACGAAGAAAATCATCTGTGCTATCGACCCTGTCTTGGGTCCTCAATAATTCCAATGGTGGTCACAGGTTGACCGCATGGATTGTGTCCTGTAATAATACCGACCATCAATCGAACATCTTTTCTACCAAGTTTTAAACGAAAATTCGATAGTTTTCTGTTCGGGCTTGCCCCAAGACACCCTACAGTTCTGCAGCGCTCTAGACTGAGCCACCGCTCTTTGTGTAAATTGCATACATAATCGCTAATGCAATTCATGATTCCTGCAGAACTGATACCAATTATTGGATCTAGCCTCTGTGGAGTAACCGCTAATACGCAGTTGACCAATTAATCGGCGATTTCATTCATTTAAAAACCGCAATGTTCTGGAGAGTGACCTCTTAGAATTGAGTTGTGAGTGAGTGACCTCTTAGACCTACAGCGCCACTATAATCAGGAAAAGTTTCCGTAAGCCTGTTCACCCTAATGTATATACAAAGAAATATATGGGCTGCATACAAAATGCACTATATAGAAACAGCTAAATCGAGCGGACATGACTTTTTTTTGCGTGTACCATCGCATCCGTATTTAAGTGAAATTAAATTTCTGGCGTAAATTTCTGTCGGGTTTTTTATTTTATTTTGCAGATTTGTCTGCTATAAGAGCTCGAGAGCTTAAAATGATAATGCAAAGCAGAAATTTTGTTGGAGTGATTTTTTTTTTTTATTATAATTTGGTAGCTCATTTCATGGCCTTTATTTTTGGAATATTAAATTCCACATGTATCCGCCGTGGCTACGAGTTCCATGGTACATTCGATCAGTTTAATTTTTGGCTATTTTTTACAATAAATCTGGTCGTATGGCATCAAGAGTGGTTAGGATATTGCAATAAATCGATAAAAAAGGACCGATAATACCGAATATTTCTTAAATATGTAATTATTACTAGAATAATCAGTGTCAAAATAAAGTCCACACCACATATCGACAAGTTTTGACTATTTGGTGATTTTTTTTTTTTTTATTTATTATATTTTCGTTAAACATATTGCATATTAAAGCAACGGACTGGGCTTGCAGCTGTTTGCCCTCATACGCCAAACCAAATTCATTTTTTCACATGGCTTTTGGCCGCTGAATACGAATAGGTTAGCGCGTGACTAACATTCCGTAGTGGCTTGGTTTGAAACCCAGTGTGGATATTAAATACCGCCAAATGATAGAAAAAGGTTCTTCTAATAGCGGCCGCCCTTGGCAGCCAATGGCAAACTTCTGAGTGCATTTCTGCCATGAGACTCTTCATAAAAAACCATCTGTCGCTCGAACTCGACATATGTAGGCCCCACCATTTTGTAGGAAAACATCAAGACACACACCAAGTATAGGAAAAGGAGTTCGGGCGAAAACTCAACTAAGGGTATAAGAGGCAGTCACACATATCTGTATATATAAAACAATTGAAATTTGGTTTTCATTCCTTCAGTATAATTATCGTTATGGACTAGGAAAAAATTCCAAACTAAATCGAGTTTTAGCCTCCTCCACTCTCGACGACTTTCCTTCGGCAAAGTTTCTTTTTTTTATCCCTAGATTATGATTTTCACATAGCAATGAGCGATTTTTAAATCGACCCTCCCTAACAATCTACCAACCTCCCTGCGGAACTGCCTCATGGGGCTGGTTAGCTCAAAGGCTCCTAGTTACTTTTGCCGTCTACGAAGGTCCGTTCAACTTACATCAATATGAATATGTGTTACATGTGCACAAGCTAATCAGCTAATTTTAGGATAAAATCTACAATAATTTCTGCGTGTAAGATTTTAAAGGTTTCGCAAGCACAGCGTGTGAATTGAAACAAAACTTCATAAACATCTTCACTCTCCGTGCAGATTGGGCAGTTTGGTGAACTGTCATGAGCAAATCTATGGAGGTATTTTCTAAATACCACGTGCCCTGAAAGGAATTGAGTAAAGTAGTAGTTTTATCCCATATGGTTCCTTTCTAACCTTCTTTCTACCCTTAGGTGATCTGTTCCACCGGTCTTGCCAGTGGTCGATCGAAAGACGCCTTTCTTCTGTTGCAATCTCTTAACGTTTTGCTCTTCCGACATGTTCTAATGGACTCGGGACTAGTCCGCCAATGCCGAAGAAAGCGTCATCCGAAATTGTACGGAAGCTGCAGATAGTCCGCAGAGCGATTAACCCGTAGACGATTATTAGCTTTCTTGAGTAGCCATTTATGTTCAAAGTCTACTGGCTTCCTTAAAATATTCTTGTTGGTTCCTACACGATAACTTCAAAGTTAAAAAAAGTGTGATAGTTTGTTTGCTGAAGTTCGGGCAACACAGGCATCTATTCGTTAGCTTCGAAAATGGAAAGTTTACGCAATGTTGTTGCTAACTACGCAAATATATATTTCCAGCTGTTTTTTTTTTTTTTTTTCAGAAATACTTTTCGTCAAGGTTAAGTATGTCAATCCATCAAACGCATGTCCAGCTCTAGTCACAAGCCTTAGTCTTACAAAGACGGTTAAGCCTCGATGGATGGAAATGCACGATATTTTGTTGTATATGGAAGAAAATGGGCAATAACGCAGCAAAAATAAATTATCGAAACTGAGTTTGAGCCACTTGAAATTTGTACTTTGTTATATTAAAACTTTTTTTGCTCACAACGGATCCACTTCTTGGTGTAAGTGGCATCGTTGTCTCTATGTGCGATGCGGCTGCCAAACCTATATTAAAACTGAATGGGCTATAAAACCGCATACCAAGAAGATTGAAGATTTTGACTAAAAGGTCTAAAATTGTGCTGAAAATTTGGGGAATTAGTATAAATTTATCAACATCCTCATTATAGGATCACAGTTCCTGCAGTGGTGAACCATTGCTTCCGTTACAATTTGCCTTCACGTCACTCAGGTCACGTCAGGTTTTCGTTTGATATCAGATATGCCCATAGCTCCAAAATAGCATTCAATGTCATCTCTCCATCGTTTTCTCGGTCGGCCTCCTCTTCTGTGGCCTTGTGGGTTTGTTTCGAATATCTCTCTTATAGCTCTATCTCTGCTTATTCGTAGAATGTGACCGTACCATCGAATGCTTTGCGCTTTGATCTTAAAGTCGTACAATTCCAAATATTTTTCTTAGAATTTTTTTTTTTTTTTCATAACAATTTAATTAATCGGTTATAAATTTTATATAAAGCTTAAAAATGTCCATTTTATGGTTTTAGTTGTAGTATAAACTAAATAACTCTAATAAAAAATTCTTTCATATATTACAAAAAATCAGCTGGGATGAATTATATTAGAATCAATTTGAAACTAATTAGTTTTTATAGTTATAATTAATGAATTAAAGGAACCCACCTAGGTGACAGCTCCTTAGCCTATACATTATTTATTACTGGTTAAGATTACTGTCAAAGCCGAAAGTGCTGCCAGTAACAAAACTCCTTAAAAATATATTTTTATTTGGTCTATCTGTAATAATAATTGTTACACTCTGCAACTGAATATGCCTGCAAATGGACAATTTCGATAAAATTTGTATATGTAAAAGCCATGCCCCCCATTTTTGTTTCTGCCAGCCCTTATCAGTGAAAGAAAACAACACTGATAACCACTAAAGCTGAGTAATGGCGAAAGCTAAAGTGTGAAGCGATGAGTCAGTCAGAGATAAGATAAGAAGGATAAGTAAATATTGGCGCACCTGTGACCACTAGAAAGGTGCTTTTCTCGTAATTGCACTGAACTCTTTTAAATATGGCTAAACCAAATTTATGGCATGCAAAACTTCGCATGACTAAGTTCGCTTTGAACAAATGCGATTTGGCTGGGAAAGAAAATTAATTTAGCAAATATAAAAGCAGCTTTGCTTAATAATGCAAAGCTAACAAAAGTAAGAGAAAGAATAGTGGATATTTTCATGCAGTACTACACAGACACAGAGTTGAAATATGTACCATACATACATGCATACATCCATACATGCAATGCTGGTCATGCAGTCAGCGAAAAAGTGGTGTCTTAATTTAGCCTTTGGAAGACACACCGACAAAAAATTATTATTTTTTATTTATTTATTTTTTTTTGTTTTTGTTCTTTTTTTCTGTAAAACAAATTTATCGCGTTTTCTGCTTTTTTGAAAACTACCGTTTTGAAGGGCGATGGCCATGGTTATTACCCTATTTCACATATTTTCCACGCCAGCCTACCTTGTACAAAGAGTAATAAATATACAAAGTTATATTGAAATGAACAAATATGGCTCGATCGTCTCCTCTTCTTATTTTGAGCATTTTGGTGGTATACAGGGTATATGGTTGCAAAATTAGGTTTTAAATTTAAAGTTTCTCCCTTTCTCACCCCCAACTTATGGTGTACGTAACCGTCCTACCGAACGCACTATTCGGTAAACCATCGGCAAAATTGAGAATAATTTTACATTACTGGAGGATACTTGACCGATTAGGCCACGTACAGCCCGAAATGAAGAGAATATTGCGGCTGTAAATGGGAGTTTTACCGAAGATCCGAAAGAATCGAAACGGTACCAATCTCAATGGCACTACTTGGGCGCTTTTACGCAAAGATCTTGGCTTGAAAGCGTATAAAATACAGGTAGTCCAAGATTTGAAACCAGCCGATCTTCCAAAGCGTCATAATTTCAGTCGTTCGGCTCTCTGGGAAAACTTGCCAAAGATCCGCATTTAAGGACTCGAACCTTGTTTAGCATGAGGCCCATTGTTGACTTAATGGCTACGTCTATTAGCAAAATTGCCATATTTGGATTAAAAAGAAACCCGAAGCCATTCAGGAACAGCCATTATCGTTTGATGCGGCCTATTAGCTGAAGAAATACTCAACCCATATTTCTTCAAACACGAGGCTGACGGCAATGTAACAGTGAATGGCCGGAAATTCAAGCCCATGATCACCAGAACATTTGGTACCAATAAAACGGCGCTACTTGCCATACTTCCCGTGCGTCTTCGTTTGTCAATTTGTCTCTCGCCTCGGTCCGACAAGATGGCTCTACTTGCCATACAACCTGTGAAACAATGGATTTGCGGCGTCGTCGTTTCGGTGATGAATTTATTTCTCGTCTCGGACGAGTGGATTGGCCACCAAGATTTTGTAATATTACAACTTTGAACTTTTATTTATGGGGGTATGCAAAGCCTAAATGCTTTATGGATAAACCAGTTTCGATTAAGGCATTAGAAGCCAACATTCAACCAACTAAAGTTATTTACGAGATACGGATGTTTACGGATGCCCGAATTATTTCGCAATAGATTGATAGATTTTCTTTAACATGTGAGTCCAGGTTGGTCTCACAGTGCGAAGAGACTTTCAGGCCTCGTGGTGACACTTGGTCTCGCGGTATAATGTGTGAGATTTCGGCTTGTGCTGATGCAGCTGCTTCATAGAGGCTATTAGTAGTAGTGTATTCACGCCATACTAGAGCCATTGCATTGTTTATGCTGCTTGGCCTATGGGTATGAGACCAATGTGGCTTCATATGGCCTATTCAAAAATTCAAATATTCTATTGTATTATGTAAAAAAAAATCGTGGCCGGACGAACCCCATTTTTTTTGTTGTATGGTGGCACTCAACGTGTTAAAACAAAGTATAGAACGCCTTCTCGAAATCGATGAAGCAGAGGTATAGAAGTAGGCGCCAATCCACCGACTACTCAACAATCACTCTTAGGGAATAAGGTTAGGTTAGGTTAGGTTGAAGCGGTTATCCTGTGGGACACACTCAGGCTTATAGCCCATTGTGATGCCCCGTGGAGAACTTGGCCCTATCTCTCCTAAAACCAGTGTATGCTTTTCAAAAATTTTAGAATATCTATGATTTCTGCAGACACTACAGTAGTCGGGGAGACGAAAACTGAAGGAGATCTCCAGCTGCTCGGAGTATACACCACCGCCCACCCGGCCCTCGAGCTTTGAACCATTTGTGTATACATGGATAGATTCGACCTGTCTGACATCATCCCGTTCCCACTCTTCCCTTGAGGGTATGAAGATCGCAAACGTTGTAATGGCAAGAGTAGGCGGGAGTGAATAGTCCACCAATCCGGGAACCTCCGAAGTGCCAGCCAGTATTTTGCCGTGACCGTAGCTCTTATTTGATCACTTACTTAGAGTGTTAAGCCTTATTGCCGCACTATGCGCGATATATTTTGTCAGCAGATCTACCGGCAGGAAGTTTAATGTCGCATATAATGCTTTCGATGGTGTGGTTGACATCGCGCCAGTTATGAGAACAGATGCTAGTCTTTGAACCTTGTCAAGTTTTTTGATTTTCCCACCCTTCTCAAGGGCATTCCCCCATATTACAATACTAAAGCAGAGAATAGACTGAACCACTGCTGTGTACACGAGTATATCATTCTGGGTTCCAATCTCCATTTCTTTCAAATTAGCCTTTCGCAAAAGTACAACGCCATCACAAAGGGTGGCTAAGTTTTAAGGGCCGGTATTGATTTTGATCGAAATACAATTTCAAATTTACAAATATTGGTATGACCCAATTACACATAAAACAAAATATTGGCCAAATTGCCGCCGGGGCCTCGGCGGCACACCTCCATCCGATGGTCCAAATTTTCGATGACGCTGAGGTATAATTGAGGTTCTATGCCGTTAATGCGCCGAATTATCTCTTCCTTTAGCTCTTGAATTGTTGCTGGCTTATCGATGTACACCCTTTCTTTCAAATAACCCCAAAGAAATAAGTCCAACGGTGTCAAATCACATGATCTTGGCGGCCAATTGACATCGCCGCGACGTGAGATTACTCGGCCATCAAATTTTTCGCGCAAACGAGCCATTGTTTCGTTAGCTGTGTAACAAGTGGCACCATCCTGTTGAAACCACATATCGTCCACATCCATATCTTCCAATTCGGGCCATAAAAAGTTCGCCAATGATGCCGCCGGCCCATAAACCGCACCAAACAGTCACTCTTTGTGGGTGCATTGGTTTTTTGGCAAGCACTCTTGGATTATCATTCGCCCAAATGTGGCAATTCTGCTTATTGACGAATCCACTGAGGTGAAAATGTGCCTCATCACTGAAGATGATTTTCTTCGAAAATTGGTCATTCACTGTTGCCATTTCCTGCCACCATTCTGACCATTGGCGACGCTTGAAATGGTCAAGAGGCTTTAGTTCTTCAGTCAATTGCACCTTGTAAGCGTGTTAATGCAAGTCTTTATGCATAATGTTCATCAGCGACGAGCGTGAGAGGTGCAATTGTTGGGCACGACGACGAGTTGAGGTGGACGGCTCTTCAACCACACTATCGCGAACAGCAGCAATATTTTCTGCGGTACGAGCTGTACGAGCAAGCACTGGTGTTTTCACATCTCCTACAGACCGGTTTGCTCAAACTTTTGCACAATTTTTCCGATTGTACGCACATTTGGACGATTAAATTGACCGAAAAAATCACGAAGTGCGCGATATGCATTTTGATTTGAACGCCCGTTTTCATAATAAGCCTGAATAACTTTAACGCGTTGCTCGATTGTGTATCTTTCCATGGTTCAAATTGAATCAGTCTGACATAGAAAAAAGTCAAATGAAATGCAGAAAAAAAACTTGACATTTAGGTGTGGTTTACATGCAACATCTGCCCTTAAAATTTAACCACCCCTTCGCCTTAATTTTTGCCAATTAAAATTTTATGTCTTCGGGGGCTTTAATATTTTTTGTGGTGATTTGCCGCAATGTGCATATACCTAGTAGATATAAACACCAGGACGTAATAAACTAAGTTTTTGTAATATGGAGGCTTAAGGCATTAGTCGCCTGATGCAAAATTTTTATTATTAAAAAGACTAAAACAAAATTAAATCCTGGCAATACCGAAATAACACCATCGTACTTACTTTAAGAATTTGTATGCCAAATAGACTTTCAGCAACGATTCGACTAAATTAATTCTTTTTCTTACCTTTTTACTTAAATTCGCCCCATTCCATTTTCTTGATTGCGCGTGCATAAATTTATACAATACTAAGTAAAATATGTCAATCACATTAAAGCGTTTTCTTTCATTCATTCTTTCCTTTCAACCGCACACGATTGTCCCACACACATACACACACATATATGGATTCTCTAATACATGTGCACACACTTACGTATGTGTGAAACTAACTCGTGCAGATATTTTTGCAAAAAGTTAGCCAGCCAAACCTCGCCAACCGAATCCGCACTACAGCACCACAAAAAGCCATCAATTTCTTATTTTCGATGAATTGCCCTGATTAATTTTAAATTGCATATCGCTGTTCAGGTTAACTCCAGCCAGTTGCGCTTAGAGGTAGGGGTTATTTACCCCGCAAGAAAAACCCGAGCTATTTTTAAATAAATTTTTGGCACAGAATTGGTGTGAGTTTGTCAATGGCAAAACATATTGCTACTCATGAACTTCCCTTCTCATTACTTTGCTTCTCATTACGACTACGAGGTTTAAGGATACTCTTCCAATGGGGGATAAAACTCAAAAGCCTACAGTGATTCCTACATCGAAATTTTCATGTTTCTCTCGAAAGTAAGCTATCAGCCTAAGGGGTCTTCAGCTTAAGTATACTTTATGGCTGTATAAGGCGGTTATAGGACCAATTCTATCATACGGATCAGTAGCTTAGTAGGAAGCTCTAGAGAGAGATTACAAAACCAAATTATTTACCAGAATGCAAAGATTAGCCTGTGCAACCAGATCATGTTCCAGGGAGGCTCTTAATGCACTGACACATGTCATTCCTATAGACCTAACTATGGAAGAAGACGGCAACCAGGAGTGCATTTAGGTTAAATGAAGCGGGACGCTGGAATGAAAAAAAACGTATGGCCATGCTAGTCTATTATTGCGACAAGCTGAATATACCTCGCAGAGGACTGAGTCTATCGTCCCGATAGTAATATTCAATAAAAATTTTGCCACCCTCTTTTCATCTCAGGAGGAGTAAGGGATTCTCACTAAAGAACTTCGACGCTACAGTCTTTACAGGTGATTTCAAAATGGATTGTGGGGTTGGAGCTGGTATATAGACTTAAAATTGAAAAATCTGTACGTCTTCCTAAATCCTGCAGTGTCTTCCAGGCGAAAGTACTTGCAATTGGGGAAGACTGTAGGCTACTAATAGAAAATTTCTCTTTTAAGGGCAACATCGCTATTCTATTCGGCCACAACAGCCTCTCCACTGGTCGAACAAGGTTGAATAGCCTTACCAACTTGAGCGAAAACCATAAAGTTCTGGATGGAGTTCATTTGCTTCATTGTTGAGAGTACTTTCATTTTGACATTTCTTACTACAATCTTGTGGGAGTAAGATGGCTGCCTCTGCACGGATGTGGTGGCGCTGTTTGCTATTTGTTTTGCAACTGTTGTTCCTGTTATTACTGCGGTCTTGGATGTAGATGGTTTATCGTCTTTGGCCCGCTTCTTTGAGGTAGCCTCTGGTGGTGTCTATTCCGACGACTTCTGCCGCTTTGGACCTGGCTTAATGCCATCTGTCCCCCTAGGGGAAATGGAGAGCAGAGCTTTGGCATATGCCTTCTCTTTGCTGAGCCCTTTTTTAAAGAGGTAACTGAACCTCTTTTTGCCAGCCCCGCTCAGTTTTTTGGGTTGTTCGGCTGTATATATCTGTGCCAATGGTGTGCTGTTTAGGTGCTTCAGCTGTTGAGGTTACCCCTAAGCTGTTTGCCTTAGGCATTTCTGCCTCTGAGGTCCCGTTTTTGGGGTCTTGAGTGATGGCTCTTTAGCTCGCTCCATTGAGAGCTGCTTCTCCTTCTTTGATTGAGGTACTGGGTCCTCTGATGGTAAGCTATTATCGCTGCTCTCGCCATTTTTATTTTTGTTTTTATTTGTTTTTATTGTATTCATTTTGGTCCCACGAGTAAAGGGGAAAGATTGGTCCGCTGCGCCAGTGCCCCGGTAGCGCACTTACTGAAATGTAGCCTTGCCTGATCGCTCCAAGTTCACATATTAGCGACTAGATATCCCCTAGCCACTTATCCATCGGCATATGCTGTTCCACCTTGGATTGGGGATTTGTGTAAAGTTTACTCTCCCTAGATTTTACTCGCCTCTTACGACAGGCATACCTTACCTCGGGCAAATTCTAACTCCTGACCCGCTGCAGGAACAACTTAATCAGGTTCTTAAACAGCATCGATCGCATATAGTCATTGTAAATAATCGTTAAATAATTTGGGAGCGAGAATGTGGCAACAAAATGGTGCAAAAGCGTTAGCTGGATTCTGGATGAATTACCACCACTTTAACCAACTACCAACCAAGCTCTCACGTTACTCAGCTATCCTGAAACCGATATGGACATATGGCATTCAACTTAGTAGCACTGCAGCTAACTTCAACATAGAAATATTACGCAGATTCCATTCGAGAAGTCTCAGAGCGATCTCACAGACAAATTCATGGGGATCTCAAAGTGCCCACAATAGTATATATTAAGATTACACCAACACTCTACCCCTGTAACTAGCACTTAACGCTGCTCACACACATTGAGCACTGTTTCTCTCACGCATCTTTGATATCAGAGCGACAAATCGCGCAAAAGGCGTTGTATGATCGAAGAGCAAGCGAGAACAAAACTTTTGAATGCATTTGTTTGCCCACGATGGAGAGAATAATAAGGGGACTCCAATCGTGGTATCGCTACTTTGCTCTCAGCGAATTTGACCAAATCGCTGTGTGTGTGACGCCGCACTTGTGCAATTTATTTGTGTGTTTTTTGTGTAATTTCTTCTTGTTCTTGTATTCTTGTTTGCATCTCTCTCAATCAACTGCACCAATATGAGGCCACGCACTCTCCGATGGCCGATCACTGCTCTGCCCTCTAGATACTCGTAACTGTTTGATAGATGCCTACGAGTGAATATTTTCCGAATTAGCACTGTTTTGGTGGTGGTGTCAAAAAGGGTGTACAGTAGGGCGGCTAGATTTAAAAATCGCTCATTGCTCTGTGAAAATCGTATTCTAGGGATCAAAATAGGAAACTTTGCCGAAGCAACCATACCTCTAAAATGAATTCTGATGTCCCCCAATTTCAAAATATCACCATTTTTGGCCTTTACATGAAAAAATCAGCTAAATGGCTATGTTTTTTCTTTATTTTTATTTATTTATAATAATATCTATTTTTCCCTTAAGAAATTTATTTAGTCAGAACATATGTAAATGAAAAAATTAATTTAAGTGAGTTATAGAAAAGAAACTAAAAAGTTCGACCCAAATTGGGGGATATCAGAATTCGATTTAGAGGTATGGTTCCTTCGGCAAAGTTTCTTATTTTGATCCCTAGAATATGATTTTCACAGAGCAATAGGCGATTTTTTTGCCTCCCCACAAATCGGCCCGGCCTAGTGTACAGATATCTATCAGCAGGGTAAGAAGAGCGTACTAAATAAGTATCTATCAGCTGCCGAATTTAGTATCAGTTTTGAGCTATAAAAATAACTAATCAAGATTGAACAACTTCATAAACCGTGGTCGTTTAAAATTCATCACCTGCTTGCACAGAAAAGGAAGGACTGGCGAACTAGTCGTAATGCTTAATTCACCACAAGTGCACCAGTTCGTTACCAGTGGCTTTCCCTGGAGAGTGGTTTTCAATTTGCAGTGCACGACTACATACGAGCGTATGTGTGTAGATATGTTTTTGCTGGCATTCCTTTTACTCGCAACGCAAATGCTTATGTGCATTTGTGTGTATGTATGTGTATATGCATGTGTGTGGGGTGTGTGCGCTACGTGGCTCCGTAACCACTTAAATTTTTATGTTCGTACTAACCATCCGTTTTCTTTAATGACGAAATTAATTGCGAGCAAGAATAATAACTCACCAAAAATTTTAAGTGATTTCCACCTTTTATGGTTTCTTTGCTTTAAACCCAAAAAACGTTTGTTAATGTTGTACTAAATGTTTTCTTAGCCAAAGCGGAAAATTGTAGTCACACGTACATACGTATATATAACAGTGTGCGTATGTATGTATGTATGTGTATATGTGGATATGAGTCAATAAACTTATTTATACATTTTATGAGCACTTCAGTACTCGCTTGCCATGACTGAAGATTGGCTAGTACTTACATATATACACACAAAGCCACATGTAAAATTATAGCTCCCGTTTACGTTTTACGAGTTTTTTATAAATTTTATGTACGTGCCGAACGCTTAGATTTTAAAGTAAGATTTCATTGTGACAAATACAATTTTACAGAAAATTTCTGCACGCCCACGTATTTATTTGGGATACTAGGCGTTTACCGTAAACGGCTGCCAAATCTACATAATAATTTAATACAATTTCTGGATCACTTAAGTCTTAGCTAAATGTTTCCCCCTAAAATACTCGTAAAATACTCTCTCTCGCACAACTTCCTAGTCATATCCGAGGCTAAAATCGAGACCAATCTAAAAAGTAAAGCCCTGGGATAACTTCTGCGGTGAATTTCAGAGCCATTTTGTGGACGTTACGAAGTTCGGAACGTTGTTTTTTTTCACTCTTAGTTCACTGGAGCTTTGGTAGACGGTGCCGAGTCCTGTTGAAACATCCATGGTCTGCCAGCAAATTTTTTGACTGTCCACGGCTTCAAAGCAAACTCCAGAATACTTTCCCGATAAGATTTTGCATCGATCAAAACGATTGGGGAGCGACCATGTGCGGTTACACCGGCCCAAACCATTACCTGTGCCGGTATCTGCCTCTTGGTGGCCAATCGATGACTAAAATTATCGTATGAATGGTTGGTTAAATAAACCCTAGCGTTTTGGGAGTTTACGAGTCTCCTCAGAAATTAACACCCTTCGGCCAAGCGTAGCAACTCTTTCGCTCTCTCAAGTTTTACTTGTTGCTGCTTTGGTGTGACTTGATGCCCGTGCATCATCTGCGCGAGCGATCTGAAGTTGGTTACACTTCGAGTGCCGGACCGTGCACTTTCTTTTCTAGTTTTTTTTTGGGTTAAAATGACTTCGCACCGTACATTACGCGTCGTTACTACGTGTTGTGTGATTTCACTAAAACATCTATCATCTTCTCTTAGTTGTTCCCTTCAACCGCGGGACTGCTTCCGCATTGCTTCGAAGTAGAGGTCCAAGAAAGACACATTCACTTAGAAAGACTCATTCACTTACTCACCCTACACTCAGGATTGCCTATTTTGAAAAAATATATGCTTAATACTCTTCAGCATAAGTTTCCATTTCACGTCTCTTTTTTCAGATAATATCCTCAACGAAATTTACGACGGCATTCCATTTTTCTTCGCCTATCATCATTTCCTCGATTATTTCTTGTACCCTAATAGCTCATTGCAGAGCTTTGAAGAAGGTGTGTTCCGTATCCTGTTCAGTGTCTCTATAAATGCAATTTGGGAGGTTCATTTTCTCATTCACCATTGAGCTTTAGCGAAAACCCTTCCCAAGCGTTGCTAACCGTAGCAAACACATTTTATTACCTGACAACCCCGACAGATTTCAACTTAGTCGAAGAGAGGTGCTGGTCCTTTATTGTCTATGAGGTGTCTGACGACCAGACTAGATAGCCGTCCCTCAATAGCATACCAAAGGGGCAACACCATCCTTCCACTATTGGTTTTTGCGTCCGCGATGGAGATGATCCCTGGCCACGGACATGGCTGCCGCACTGGTTGAAGGGCCCTCAACCCCCTGGGCTGAGGAGTATTTACTCTTCTTGGCTTCGCGTCCGCTCACATCCTGTGATTGCAGCCTCGCACTAAGCACGATTCTCGATATCCCGCTCGTGCGCTTTACCGGCCTGCTCAAGCTTGGCAATTTTTGCCAGAATGAGTTTCGCCCGCAGCATACTCTCGGTTTTTTTTTTTCATTTACTCCTTCTTCTTTACCTTTCCTTGTTTTAAATTCCATTCGCTATTTGTTCCCACGAGTAGGCACGGAAGGGGTGGTCCGCCATGGCAGAGCCGGCATACCATGGTAAGACATTTAACAAAACCGGCCTCGCATCGGAAGGGACCATTAGAGACTGGTTATTTAGGCACTACCAGCCGTGTAGCTCTCGGCACGGCTACCTCAACACCTAAGCTTAAAGTGCTGAAAGGTTATACCGCCTTGTCACCGGTTGACAGAGCCTCGTTAGCGAAAACAGGGAGTACGAAGTCCAGGTCATCAAGTCTTGGACAGTGGGTAGAGGTTGCCATTTGGAGAGAAGTGGCTATGTTGTTCGCATCACTTTCCCATTTAGCCCTCGTACTCTACTCAACTAAATAATTTTTAAAAATCATTTAAGTGAAAAAACTAGCAACAATAATAAAAATGTTCTGTCGTCATTTACGTAGAAAACACAGTAGGCAGGAAAATCGCAGTCATTAAAAATGTTAAAATAGCTGCTCGTAGAAATACGATAACTTTCTTCAAGTCCAATCGCATAAAACTTGCTTGGCTTTGTAAAGGTAATGAAAATACCAGCTGCTCTAATCAAATATTTATAGATTTAAGATTTTGCAAAGCAAATGGCCAACACTTTTTTATTACACTTGAGCACTAATGGCTAGCAATTTGCATAGCTGTAAAGATCTTCGCCTGGAAAGTGGGGTGGGCAGCCAAATATGCAAAGGTACATAAATATGAGCTGGAAAATAAAGCGTCTCGGCAATGCTGCACTAGGAGCGTAAATGCAAATTTATTGCACAAGATTACAAAAGTACCGCTATTTATCTTACAGAACAAACATTTGCAAACATAATTCATTTTAATATAAAACAATTGATTGCGAATGCTGAAAGAAATCCGAGTTTCCCTTCACTTAAGCACTTTTGCTCGTCTATCAGGTGAAAGGGTTGATTGTGCGACAAAAGCAAACAGAGATTTACTATCGGTAAGAGTCTCACAAAAAAATTAAATTATTTATTTTTATATTGTAGCAAAACATAATTTTAAAGGTACATGAGTTATACTTTGGATTTCAAGATTATTATTAATAAAGGGTGGATCATTGTACTAGGTGTATCTTTCCAAGCAGGCTGGATTGGAAGGAGGGAAGTGTATGCACGGACATACAGGTACCTCTGTTTTGACCGATAGATCCGAAATGGAATCTGTAGGTGGAGCGAGGATTTTCTCTAGATCAGCCAATGTTTCTGTCTCCTTTAAACTGCCGAAAACTAATAGGGTTTTTCAAGGAGAGGTCTTCGCGATCCTGCAGGTATGCAAAATGTTTAAGTATCGCTGTTGGCAGGAAGACATTAGTGTCTTCTCCAATAATAAAGCTGCGATTAAGGCCCTGTCGCCGCCGTGTAGCAGTTCTCTTCTGGTCCACTCCTATAAGGAGGAGTTCAAACGTATCAAATGAAGGGAAAATATTTCTCTTATCTATATTCGACTAATTAGGAGCATAGAGGGAAATGAAATTGCCGATGAGCTCGCCAGGAAAGGGTCAACAGAACCGGTTTCAGTAGTCCCCATCTCAGACATTGGTATCCCCTTGATCGTGGTTAAAGGAAAACCGCACAATTCCTTTCCCAAAAACGCGCAAGACAGATGGAGTTCCATCTAAACCTGTGCTATCTCAAAAACACTTTGGCCTCATTACGACAGAAGCAGGACGTTTAAAGTGCTAGGGATCTCCCGTCATTCAATTTTTAAACTTTAAAGACTTTCTTTGCAAATTTCCGGGTCTGGCCACTTGGCACTTGAGGTTCCTTAGTGTGCCTTTCGAGGATAGTCTCAAGCAGATCTCCAGCCTAGATCCCGTTTCTTTCCTCCACTACATCAACAGGACTGGATGGCTGTAGGTGGTTTTCTTTCCTTTGAGTTTTTGAAAATTTTTATTATGGATCAAAACCGCGCTCCAGTGCTACTTGTAGTATGCCATCTAACCCACCTATATAAATGTATATATATAATTGGCGTGTACACCCTTTTCGTGATGCACGTCTTGATGCTGTTCCACAAAAGGATGGACCTACAGCTTCAAACCGAATCCGAACAGCAGATATTTTTTATGATGAGCTTTTTCATGGCAGAAATACACTCGGATTCGAACCTACGCTCTCCGTATTCCGAATGGTAGTCACGCACCAACGTATTCGGCTACGGTATACGCCCACCTCCTTCTCATTCTCTGCTTAAGATTTCCGAGGAATATTTGAACTCTCTATTGCCTTCCTTAACGACCTTTCATCATTCCTCTTTGAGGAACGTCAAAATTGCCCATTAAAGTAGGAGTTAGAGGGTTAAATCGTATTACAAAAGAATTGTTCATAATTCGTAACATTTTTTAAAGCTGTTGGACTGTGTAAGACCATGCGAAGGCCTGCACTTAATTGACTTATGGAGAAAGTTCCTGAATGGCTTCATTAACCGAAGGGTTTTTGAAATCTGTAAAAAATACTTTAGCTATTCGATTAGATTAGATTTGTGAAGGAGTGTGGAGATTTGTGTGAACAAGTCCAAACACTGAATCTGGAAGATCATGGTCTACAGCTGGATTGATTACAGTAGAAGGAATAGAGAGACAGGATGTATAAAATACAGAAAAATTGATTAGAGGTCACTCTTCCGCAAATTTGTGGGACTAATTCATGAATCGTAAGTGATTCGTACGAAGACGATTATGAACTTTATCCATACTCAGTACATCCCACCCCAACAGTCTAAGTCTGATTCTAGAAAACCCCGGACAGCTGCAGAGAAAATGCTCGGCAGTGTCCTCATTCTCCAGACAGGATACACATAGTGGGAGGCCAATGATTCTCATGCTAACCACAAACACTGTGCCCTGTGATTACACCCAGCAGTACTCTCAGGTTCTTTCCGCTAAGTATTAAGAGAAAGATCGCTAATTTCCTGTTTTGTTCTTTCAAAAAGCTGTTTACTACTCTGCAGGAATTAAACTCAGATGAACTCTTTTTATGGGTAGACCTCACGAACGCGTCAATCCATAGTTGAATTGATACAGTATTGACAGCTAGAAAGGGTTCAAGGCCTAGTGGTATGCTTGCGGAGCCTTCAGTTTGTCAGCCAACTCGTCCCGCGTAATACCACAATGTCCGGGCACCCAAATAAGACAAACTTTGTTGTGTTTTGCAACACTGTTCAGTTTTGTCTTACATTCACCGACTAATTGCGAAGAGAAGCGTGGGATTAGCAAGGGATTTCAGTGCAGCTGGACTGTTAGTATAAACTCCAATGCTGCCACGCCGCCACTTTTTTCAATTAGCCAGTGCGCTACAGTCAAGATGGCATAGACTTAGGTTGAGAATATGGCTCACTATATGACCTGTAACGTATGAGTACTTCGTCTAAGTACCATCCAGATCCGCTACCATCACAGGCTATGGCTCCGTCGGTGTAAAAAATGTGCTGAAATCCCGTTAAGAGATTCTATGTACTTAACGAAAGCTTAAGTTATTACTGATCTAATAAGGAAAAAGACGAGGAATAAGGAAAATAATATGAAAGTCTCAGTCATATAGGTAATGCGGTAATGCAATTCTGCTTGCCTACGTAGCCATTGAGTCAAAAAGGAGCCGCATCGCTAAATGCAACGCATCAACAGGCTATGGTACGTGGTTAGGTTAGGTGAGCCAGGTTGCTTGTCTAAGACAAAACACTCAGTAGCCCTAATGGCCATTGTAATAAGTGCGCTTGATTTCCATCCCCTAACTAAGTTGCTTAAACCACCGAGATCTTTTTACGAAGGTAAACTAATCCCTCTAGTAAGACATTTTGCAAATTTCCCAAGTCTTCAAAGAAATAATCGCCAAAATATTTCGCACGACTTCTTTGAAGTGCAGGGCACGACTCGATTTCTTCTTCATCTCTACAACTCCTACGGAAGTCATTGTGAGGTACACTCAACTACTGGCTGGGGTGCCAATATGTAGTGTCGTGACCCGTTATAATACCTGTGAGGACGTTAGGGTTGATCTATCCAAGCAGATATTTTGTCCTTTCAAAATTCAATTTTGGCCAGAGCGTTTTGGAGATCCGGCAGTTGGTACTCAGAGATCAGGCTTGTATTGATTCCCGCGTTTACGGTCAAGTCATCCGCAAGGTACAGTTTGTTTAGAGGAATGCCTACCACTCGCTGAAAGTCAAGCTCAGAGCCTTTCCTTAGGATTTCCGCTCTTTCATTTCCCTCTACTGCAGAGTGGGCGGGAACCAAGAAAGTGCGGTGTTGTGTTGTTCCATTCTACTGGCTGGGGTGCCAATATGTAGTGTCGTAACCCATTATAACACCAGTGAGGGCGTTAGTGGTTGATCTATTGAACCCAAGCAGACATTTTGTTCTTTCAAAATTCAGTTTGGCCAGAGCGTTTTCGAGATCCGGCAGTTGGTAGTCAGAGATCAATCTTGTATTCGTTTCCGCGATAACGCTCAAGTCAATCGCAGTGTACAGTTTGTTTAGAGGAATGCTTATGTCCTCTAACACTCGCTAAAGGTCCATCTCAGAGCCTTTCCTTGGACAGTCGTCCGCTCTTTCATTTCCCACCACTCCAGAGTGGCCGTGAGTCCAACCACCGTGTTGCTGGATACGCGAGAACGACCTCCTGGATTCTTTGGCTCCTCTTGAATTGATGCGCGTTGAGGTTCACGTACCAGTTTTTGAAATAATAACCGATTTCGAAATAAATTTCCATAGCATTGCTTTCGCGTAGATTTGCTCATCGTCACCCAACAGTTTGATTGTCGCCCGAAGCGGCTTTACAATGTTGCAAAAACATGCTGTAATAGGATTTCGGAAGCTTCTTGCACTCGTGCGTGTTTATGGAAGATTTAAATAAATTTGAAACGTACCCCCAGTTATAATGGGTAGGGTCTGATCCGGGTATGGCAAAACAATAAATGGCTGAGAGATACCCGAAAGGTAAAAATATCCACTTTGCATGAAATGGCGAGCATGTGTGTGTGTGTGCGTGTGCGTATTAGTGAGTGCGAGTGTAAATTGTACTTCTTAAAGGCGAATGCCATATGCGAATTCTACAAATATGTAAACAAATACGTATGGATGGGTGTGTGTATAGGTGCAAATGTATAAATAGGATGGAAGTGCGAGGTTTTTGGCCGCAGGTGTTAATTCGAATATTATTTTCCTTTATGTAGTTGTATACGTATGCATGTGTGTGTGGGTGTTTGTGCGTGCATGTGTAAGTGCATATTATTTATGCTGATGCGCAATTTTAATTCAAATGTATTTGCGCGCTTCAGTGCGTATTGTTATTGGCTCACATTAGCATTTTCGTCACATTGAAACGGTTAGCCTCAGGCGACAGCAAAGCTCTACTTGTGGAAAAGAATAAAAAACAAAAAGTGAATTGAATGTTTATATTGGATTTGAGAAATGAACAAAAAAAATGTGCATGCGCAAGAAATGAAAACAAATAATGCCAAATAAAAACAAACAAAAACAATTTTGATTAAAATTTGTGAAATGCTTCCAAAATCCCCCTATAAATACGAACGCGATTTTCATAACAATATTTTAAAAATTTAATTTGAATATTTTGGTTTTCGTATTATTATTTTATTATTTTTTTATTTAGTGTTGCTTTTTTTATTATTTTATTTTATATTATTTATTATGGTTTTTTAGGTAATTGCGTGATGACCTATTTTATGTTCGTAGTTGTAGCATTTTTGATATCCAAAAGGTGCTAGTTTCTTTCAAGAAATGCTACAAAAATTGCTAAAAGTTTTTTACTAATTTTTTGGTATCCAGTTAGCAGAGTAATCCTTCTGGTAAAGTTTGATCCATTGATTTATACCATTTCAATTATAACCATTTGCCGTTCGGAGTCGGTTTAAAGGTCGCCGTCAGTTGTAGGCCTCTCCATTTGTCGAACAACATCAAGACGCACGCCAAAAATAGGAGGAGGTACCTAACAGTAGTGTCCGCGCAAATTATTCATTTATTTATACAGTGAAGTCCAAAATAAACAAGACTGAGCTAAAATAGAAACGACAGGAGCTTTTCTCTGATAACTTCGAGTTTATTTATTCAAAACAGTCCCCTCGGGCCTCGATACACTGTTTTGCGCGATCGAAAAGCTTTTCGAAAGAGTGTTTCGGGTCTTTGAACGGAATGCCCTTCAGAATGTCGGTACCAATCTTTTGGATGGCCTCTACGGACGCAAAACATTTTCCTTTCATGGCCAAATGCAATTTTGCGAATACGTAGAAGTCACAAGGAGCAACATAAGGAGAATACAGGGAGTGATTTATGGTTGAAATGCGATTCATAGCCAAAAAATCAGTCACAAGAGTGGATCGATGAGATGGTGCCTTGTCATGCAATAAGCGCCAGCTTCCTCCTTCGCGGTATTCAAAGCGAATTTGACAAATTCGACGAATGCGATGCAGCAAACGCTTCAGAGCGCCAAGGTAGACGAAAATTGTATTGACAGTTTGGCTATTAGTAGACCCGGACCTTGGGCTAAATAGAATTGGTCCTTTATGAATGCCGTTCTGGGCCCTCCCAAAGCAATGCAGAAAGTACTTCCGGGACAGGTGTCTCCCCAAAAGCAAAGGAGGGATTGTTTTAGTAGCCACACCACTCGATGCAGTAGACGACGGTCGGTGAAACTGCGAAGGTATTTTGAACACTTCCATGTGACTTAAAAACTGATAACCTTGCCCAAGGATAAACTGGGAATGCTCATGGGCATTCGCACAAGCAACTGCAGACTGCGTAGTCATTCGGACAAAATTCGGATATGATCCACTGACTTTTGTCTTTACCAACCAATCCACCAGGAGGCTCCAATGCTCGCCACAAATCCTGCGAAGGTCCGCTTTGTCGGTGTTGAAACGCCGGCACCGGAGTAGCTCATGCCTTGCATTCTCTGCTTCGTCAGCGCAGACCGGACGAAGGAAATCGTTTTTCAAATTAAAAAGGTGTAGATACTCTCTAAAGCATCCGTGACGACTCAACAGTTACGTCACATAGAACAACCATTTTTCGGAAAGGTCCCAGCGTGGCTGCTACTCTCTGATGGTTCGCTGTCTCTCTTCTTCTTTAATAACATCGAGCGTTACTTCTCGCGCTCTTTGACTGAGAGATTTATAGGGATTTACCTCGAGCTGGCTGCTATGGCATCATCTGATACAGTGAGAAGGGAACTGGGTCTGGATGAGGTACTGTGATGAGTAGAGGGCACAAAAGACTATGGGGCGGAGTGCACACCTCGAAGTAAACTAATCTAATCTTACACTTAAAAACATTGGGTGGAAAAACAATCACACCATTTTTTTTAATAGTCTTTGGAGATGAATATCTGGTACGATTTTCCTGGTAACCCTGTATATGTACACACGGTCGTTTATGTAGATACTCCCATTGAACTACATTTAAGCCAAGATTTATGCCTCTATAATGCGATATGCACGAAAAAGTTTGCCACTAAAGTATAGCCTCAAGCGTACACAGCTCTTTTTTTTTGAGAAGGCAATGAGGGCTTGGGAATGCGGCAACGGCCACCAACAATAAATTGGCATTGGAGGTGTGGAGTGTTAGTCATGGTTAGCCCGAAGGTGAATAATTAAGTGGAACAATTGTCATTTATTGCGATAGCAACCAAAAGACAACTACAAACGCGCACACATACACACGCACGTACATGTAAAAATAGATAAAACGCAAATTTACCCACATAAGCGGATTTATGTATAATTTACGCATACATACATAAACGCACGAGCGAACATCGATTTACACAGCCGACACACCAATTTCCGATAAATGGCTCTTGAGCTATGGTAAAAGCAGAGCACAGCGCAAAATAGTAAGCAGCGTAAAAAGCTGATAAGCCCAAAGAGTAAAAAAAAAAGAAGCTAGCAAAAAAAAGCAAAAAAACTAAAAAAGGGAAACAAACAAAAACAAAAAAAATGAGAAAACAAAACAAAAGTAAAAGTAAAAATAAATGAAATGAAAAATAGCCAGGCAAAAGCAGTTTGCGGGCCGAGCCAGACTGATAGGCATAAAGTAAGTGAAGAATGGCAGGAAAATTTGCCGGGCAATTTACGCTGCGCTTATCAGTAGCACTCAGTGGCACCGGCCAATGCGGCAGCCAACATGCGTGCTGCACAAGTCCAGTAGGCAGGAAGCTGAGGCCCTGTGGACGCACGAACATCTGACGAACAAACAACCCCACAAACACAAGATGAAGTCAACAGACAAACACATACTTATGTGTGTGTGTGTGTGTATAAATATAGCAAACAAAAAAAATATCACTCACACATAGCCCCAAGCGCTGGATATGTCGACTGTATGCCTGGCAAAGTACTCATTTAGTGGGTGTTTAATTTATTGTACGCATAGAACTTCTTTTTCTTCTCAAATAAAATACGGTAACTTATGGGAATAGTCAATATTTTTGCGGTTTTTTTTTTTTGCAAAATTTGCAGTGCTTACGAAATGTGACAGTCATAAAGCTACATCAACTGCTTTTATGAAGACCATTCGGACGGCTCGATGCACAGTTCCTCACCTTACATGGTTTGATTGAAAATTAATGAGCCTTCCCGCGCGAGTGTCTGCCAAGTGATCAACCGCATCGGCTGGTGGGGGAAAATGATCGTTGGGCCTTCCCTTTCCACTAGAAACCGGTGCCAGTTCGCTGGCAACAGCGGTGCAGTCAACATGGCTCCGCGCGTGAAAGCTGTTTTAAAAGTGTGAGGATTTTGCAGTGGCGAAACCATGCTGACCATCTTTTTCGTCCACAAGGAGTTTGTACCTCCAGGAAGCACTGTAAACGCGGCATTGTACAAAGAAGTGGTCCTTCGGCTGAAAAACCGGGTCGCACGGGTTCGGCCCGACCTCGTCAACAATTGGACCCTTCATCACGACAATACGCCGGCGTACACCGCCTTCCTCTGCACCTCTGCATTGGCCAAGATGGGGGTTCTGGTGCTTCCCCACCCTCCCCACAGCCCAGACCTGACCTCTCCGGTCTTTTTCTTGTTCCCGCGCCTGAAAAGAACGCTGAAGGTGAGGCGTTTCGACTCCATCGAGGCGATCCAAAAAACTGTGACAGCCGAATTGAACACGATTCCGGCGGATGAGTTTAAAAAATGTTTCCTGCGGTGGATGGACTGCTACCAGCGGTGTATTAACGCTCAAGGGTCCTATTATGAAGAATATTAGTTGTATAAGCCAAAAGGTTTAAAGAAATTACTTTAAAAAAATAAGGCTCATTACTTTTCAATCAAGCCCTGTACGTCGCTAATAATGCACCTAAAAGGAAGCGAAATTGGTAGTCCCATCCCTTGAAATAATTAAGTACTGAAAATCACTTGCAACGGATTTGAAGAATATGCACGGTCGCGCTATCCTCCTGGTCAGATGTAGGTCAGAGGCATTCGAGGACACTTCTAAGCACTAAAGATTGGGGTGATGGGGTCTTATTCACTGGACGCTGCCCGCAAAACTGATTCGACTTTGCAAAATGACATTCAGCAACACGACCAGCTCTGTCAATGTAGTGAAAGCTGATAAGCCGAACCTTTCAATACCCAGCCCGGTTTCAGACAAGGCGATCCACTATCTTGCGACCTCTCCAACCTCCTGATGAAAGGGGTAATGCGGAGAGCCCCTGCATATGTTGATGACATTGACATAATAGGGCACTGGAAAAGAGTTTTTAACGCAGCATTTTCCGCCATCGAAAAAGAGTCCACTAAAGTAGATCTGGCAAGACGAAGTATATGCGACGTTTTGGATCCAACATTT
Source organism: Anastrepha obliqua (assembly GCF_027943255.1). Lineage (NCBI taxonomy): Eukaryota > Metazoa > Arthropoda > Insecta > Diptera > Tephritidae > Anastrepha > Anastrepha obliqua. The sequence continues at coordinate 21,468,640 of NC_072893.1, read as the reverse complement.
CAGCGGACATCTATACTTTTGAAATTGTGAAGTAATTTATATACACACTGGCGAATCACGGTTCCTAATAGGTGTTACTAAGCTCTCAGTAAGCAAATGTGTAGCAGAGACCTCAATCACCCGACAAAACTAACACTCATCTTACCTGTGCTACTCTATGGCGCTGAAGCATGGGCTGTGTCGCAGACTGATGCAGCCACTCTTGGGGTATACGAAAGAAATATACTTGGGAATATCTTCGATCCTCTTCGTGTTGGCGATAACTGCTACCGCCGAATCGGCTGAATGAGCTCTAAGATGGTGTGGGCCTAGTTAAGCACGTCAATATTCAGCTCTTGCGCTGGCTGGGTCACGTCGAGCGTACAGATGCAGAAACTCCCAGAAAGAAGGTGTTCAGATCGTAAATTAGAGAACAACGACATAGAAAAAGGTCATGACTCTGATGGAAGTGCCAAGTCGAAGGAACTCTTTTATCGCTTGGTGCAACAAATTGGAGAAGGCACGTGGCGAGACTTGTTGCAGTCGGCCTTAATCCGATAACGTGTTATGATCCTTAGTCAGGCCATATAAGTTAGTAAATTAGCCTTATGAATAAGATTAGGTTACGATGGCTGCCCTGTGCTATGCACTCATGGGCCTGGAAGCTCATTCTGATAGCACTAGTTTGGAATCGAATTCACGCTCTAGTTCCCAGTGTGGTAAAAGCACTTAATATCTCTAATAAACTTTTAAATATACAACGAAGTAAGAGTTTACACAGCAAAGAATCGTTCTAGAAAGAACGAAATAGTGGCTGAAGAAGTGTTTAGTGTTTTTTACCTGCTTCTCGTTCCTCCAGCAGCGACAGATGTCATTAAAGTGAAGCCACTAACCTTTCCCATATATTTCTTTTTAGCAGTGTCTGCACTAATGATCCGGTCTAGATGAAATAGGGATTTAGTTATGAGTTCCTCCTTCCAGATCTCACCTGCCTAGCTAGCTCAATGATGGATTCCGTGGTTCATAAATTCTGGGCCTACGTATTGTACACCGACCTGATCTAGGGCTTGCTTGAGGAAAATTTGTTTTGCATCAACTGTCTGCAGGTTATTGAGGTAGAATTATGTCAGCATATATTCTGCAGCGGCTGTTTGGAGATGGAGATTCCACCACAACTAGGCCTGAAGACCAGATATCAGGCTTAGGAATTTGCCGTGTGCTAGTATTTTTTTTCATCCACTGATTTTTCATCATCTCATTCGTCTGAAACATCGTCTCGCGCGAACTATCTAGCACTTAGGCGAATGGCATTGAAAAGGAAAAATAAAAAAATTGTTAGCCTGCTACTTTCAGCACTCACAGTAAAGAGTAACGAGTGGGATATATCCAGTTTTGAAGAAGTATAACATAACGATGCCACATTTTCGCCACCCACTCTCCTCCACTTCTCTGAAATTTCGTCCCTTTTTATATCGCAATTTTTACCCAAAGAGAGACTTCTCACTGAAAATAACCTAAGCCAACCATCAGATCATGAACATTCCAAGGCGAAGGTTATTTGGTTAAAGTGGTTCGAGACTCTCGAACAGCGGTTTAACCAGTGTTAAGATTCTGTCCTTCCATAGGGCAGGGCATTCACAGAGGAAATGGAAGATTGTTTCCGTTTTCTCCGGTTGCTGACAGGATGTGTTGCGAGGGATGCCTATTTTGCGCTGCTTATTCTCCGATGACCAAAAGCCAGTTATGATTGCCGATAGTCTCTACGCGTCTTGTTGTTTAATGTTTATCATTGTCGACGATTGCTTGAGGTTGTAGGTAGGCCATAACGTTCTGTGATACTAATTTTGCATTTCGTCTGGTTTTTTCCATCTTCAATCCACGATTCGGAGGAGTTATTCTTCGCTGAGTCTCTTGGTGAACGTTGTTGTTAGTGTCAATGCTGGTTCCTTGGTAGGCGAATTCCTTAAAAACGCCGAACTCGTAATTATCTATCGCCCAATATACGTAGACTTTTTGACTGTTGACACAAGGTATTTTGTCTTGCCTTCTTTTACTGCTTCTCTTGAGTCTTCTCTCGAGTTTAGGGTAATGTGAATATCTGGTAGATGGTAGATTTAGTAGGACTGAACTCACACTGATAAGGCTCAATCAGTTTGTTGACGAGGGGTTTCAGCCTTTCACAAAGTACTCTACATAGGACCTTGTATGCGATACTAAGGAGGCTTATCCCACGGTACTTGACGAAGTTCATATGGTCCCATTTCTTGTGGATTGGACAGAGAACGCCAGTAGGTGGGCGTACTTTCATCCGACCATATTTTGGCTATGCGAATTTGCATGCTTTTCGTTAACTCATCACATCCGACAGTGAAGGACTCTGCCGGCAGGCCATCTGCACCCGTAGCTTTGTTGTTCTTAAGCTAAGCAAGAGCTCTCAAGACCTCGTCATTGTCGGGAGGTGGAACATCGCCACCGTCATCAGAAAATGCACTATTCGGATCAACTTCTCCATTGGTGGGAGTGTTCACATAATCACCTTTTGGTAGTTTGGAGAATTGACTCCTCCATACCATCAGCATGCTGTGGACGTCCGTTACCATGAGAGGAATATTAGTCATAATATAGTAAAAGAGAGCTTATTCGATCCGTATAATTGCATATGAGCTGATCAGATGGACTTCATAGTAAGAAAAATCGAATCTGTAAATCTGGCGTGATTTTTTAATTTAAAAAATGTACATGATTTACGCTATTCCTAGGTGGAACATAGGGTCTCAAAACATTGGACAGCTGTAAATCTTTGCTTGATAGCTTTTCAGAGTATACCAAAGAGAAATCTCAGAAGTATGTCTATTTAAGCAAGTTGCATTTAATTTTTATTCAGCTGCTAGCAATTCGAGTCACTGCCTAGCAAATCACGAGTTTCATTAAATTTGGAAAGGGATAGTTGTCGTCACACACTGGTGTGCGCTAATAGGTCCTGCGTGAAAGCTCACGCAAATAACATAACAAAGTCGAAACTCAGCTAACCCTCTCGCTCTCCTCTCTATGCTTGGTTCACCCACTCTCCCTAAGCCAATCAATGCCATTAATTGGACAGCTTGTTTAATTACTATACATTTCTAACTTTCTACCCACCTAACCAAAACACCCCTTATATATTTCACAAAGTATTAATGTACCCCGCAGTTAGTTAAACTATCTCCGTATTAGCGCAGAACTGGCCTATTTGGGACAACGCCAGTCAACGTCCGGAACTCCAAAGAAAAGATATTCGCGTAGGATTTGTAATTCACTTAAGCTTGAATTTCATTGAAATTTCCTGGTGATTGCTTTGAAATTAATGGCCGCAGTGAATTACCTACAGAACCTGCCCGATTAACTGTTGAGTTTTATGTTGTTGTTATATTCCTGTAACAGCTATTAATGTAACGTAGCTCAGCATTTCTAAAAGCTTTTTAACTAATAGTGCTAGAGTGGCAGGACTAAGTGCTTGGACTTGTCCAACCTCCCACAAATCTAATCTAATCTAGTGCTAGAGTGGCAGAGCTGGGTAACCTAGAGTGGGTTTATGGGTTCTTCCGGAGTTGCCTCATCCAAACCCAGTTCCCTTATTAAGCTTAAGATGTATGTGAGCCTTTATTCCGGCTGCAACTGGCCCAGATGTCTCAACCTTCTCTCAAACTGCATTCCAGAGGAAGGTGTTTTGAAGTCTTTTTGGGACTGGTCACTGAAATGCCAAAAGTCAGTGGACCATATCCCAATCCTGTGCGGATGGCTGCACAGTCTCTAATGGCTTGTGAGAATGCCCGTGAGCAGTTTATTTAGTTTAGTTTCTCAGTTTATCCATGGGGAGAGTTATGCGTTTTCTCAACCTCTTTTGGTTGTACCCCATCCAGTAAGGGTTTCGTCTAGCATAGCCACATAGTTTGGTGCCAGCCAACCTCGCTCTTCACTCTTAGGCTTCTCCTTGATGGTCTGCTATCCCAAAGCAAGGAAAGGCTCGGGTCTTATTAATGAAGAGAACGCCGCCTCTCTTGCAAATGCATCCGCTACTTCCTTCCCAGTTATACCACTGAGTCTTGGAACCCAAATGAGTAGGATGCGATTGTGCGTTCCTAGAAGATTCAGTTTCTCGATACACTCAAGGACCAGTGAGCTCTTAATCTCACAGGATGACAACGAATTGAGTTCCGCCTGATTTGCGCTCAGAATGGCAATTCGCTCATTCCGGAAGCTCCCATCTGAGTTCATATCTGCACATGGATAGATGGCATACATCTCCTCTTGGATGATGCTTGGAAAATTACCCATCGGCACAGAACGCCTAATTTTGGGGTCATATATTGCCGCGCCTACGCCTTCCGGTGTCTTCAAGCCATCTGTGTACCAGTGCAGCATACTTTCCTGGTGTTTACCTTTTCAAATGTACGAGTACTCAAGTTTACCTTGTCGTCCAGTTCCATTTTGATATTCTTCAAGCCATCTGTGTACCAGTGCAGCATACACTGCTGGAGTTTACCTTTTCAAATGTACGGGTACTCCAGTTTACCTTGTCGTCCAGTTCCATTTTGATCTTCTTTTTGAATTTTATGACTTTTGTGATATCATCCCTGGGTAGCTGGGCAAGCGAGAGCTCCATATTTTTTTCCATATCCCATATCACTTTTTCTGTACCAAAGCCTGCCCTAGTAACAAATATTACAAGGTATACTTGGCTGATTGCTGAATAACTATATGAAGTGGTGTCAGTTCGAGCATCACCTCCATCGCAGCCGTGGTGCAGGTCCACATCGCTCTCTTATGCGATGTAAAATAAAAGAACAAGGTTGTATAACTCGTTCTCCTATATCCGTTTTTCACCAGCTTAGCGCTAGTTATGAAATTCATTTGTTGCTACAACATCTATTTGGTTGAAGCTGTCACAATTTTCTCTCAAACTCACGCGTCTATGCGTACGCATTCATGTCGTCAAACGACCAGTGTGTGCTAATATGCGTTCGTGTAATTTATTCCCTCGCTGACTGGCGACAGTTTAATAAAGTGACCAACCGAAAGCATTTCAGCGCTAGTAAGACAAGACAATGACAGCGTGTCGCCAGCAGATACCCGCACTTCCCTTACTTCCGCTGTTGGTCGCATATTAATCGCGTGCGTCTCCTTTTCTTTTTTCATTTCCCATCCAACTTGCTCATTAGCGTCCACATCGTCTGGGCGCAGAATTCCTGCTCCAATTAAATGGAGGCGGCGTATTCCAGTCTTCACACCCAGCACGCGCTCTTAACAAACTCAAATATTACCTTACACAGGAGCTTCTGGCATTTAGTGAAGCTCATCTTGCTGCCACACAGTGGTGTCACCACATTTCAGAAGTCAAAAAATTCATGCCCACATTTTTAGTTTTTTACATGTACGAGAACTTAACGCATTAGGCTTACGCTAGCCCAACAAGCAAAATACTTCGGGGTTATTCTAGATCCCAAACTCAGATGGAGGTTCGATGTCGAATACAGGGTAAAGAAAGTTAATATAGCACTTCATACGCGTAAGAGAATGTTGGGTTAAAAATGGTGTCTTCAACCGAGGCTATCCAATTGGTCCTACACAGCCATTGTAAAACCAATACTAACGTATGTGACACAAGTCTGGTGGCCCGCAATCTGAACAAGATACAAAGATCACCGTGTATCCCAGCCACAGGAACTCTTAGCACCAGTCCTACTGAAGCGCTTAACGCTTTAACGCTAAAACAAATTTCACCATTAGACTTACACATGGAAACAATCGCTACATGCAGCACGAGAGACTCAGAGACATAGAAAGTTAGACAGCAAGATCTTACGGTCACAGCGAAATCCTCCTACAAGAACTACAGTGACCATCACTGCTCAAAAACAAATCAGACCTCAGAATCACTGACCTCAACTTCAAGAAAGGCTTTACGATATGTTTTCCACCGAGAGCCGAATGGAGGAAAGGGAAGGTGATTGCTAAATTCGCCATTGAAATCTACACTGACGGTTCTAAGATGATCTTTGGTGTGGGAGCTGGCCTCTATTCGCAGCCGCTTAAATTATCGAGCATAAATCGACTTCTTGACTATGCCAGCGTGTTCCAGGCAGAACTATTAGCAATCAGAGAAGCATGCAAATCACTGAAACACTACTAAGAAATTGGGGCAAGAGTGACTACTTTTTCAGACAGTCAAGCAGCTATCAAGGCCTTCGTTTCCAATTCCATTTCATCTGAACTTGCTTTGCAGTGTAGAGAGGAACTAGAATAGCTTTGTCGTTGCTTGGACAATCAAATTTTTCTGATATGGGTTCTCGGTCATAGGAACATACGGGGTATCGAGATAGCGGATGAACTAGCAAAAAAAGATTCGCCATTAGACATAACAGAGGCGGCAGCAGTTGCTACCTCTTTCAACATAATTAAAAATCCATAGCTTGATACTACTCTACTTGAGCCCAAAGAAGGTGGAAGCAATTATCTACATGCGCTACAACAAGAAAAATAAGACTTTCGTACAACATTCAGAAGAAGAATTGTCTTTTAGAATGCTCTTGCCCAAGCATCGCACGTATCACTGCAAGCCTTACAGGTCACCACTGGAAGGTAGGGGATCATGCAGCCAGACCTAACCTTTCTTTTCACTTTTACACTATTTATGCGAATGTCCTACAGAAAATTAATTCAATCTCAGACGGAGAGATAAAATGTTTTCTGCTATACTTGGATCTCACGAAAGGGATCTGACTGAAACAAAAAAAATAAGCCACTAATACAGATTATTTCAATAAAAATACTCAACTCAACAACAACAACAACTGAAAATATTTCATATATTTAACATATAACAAAGAGTAAACCGGAAAAATAATATAAAAATTTTTATATTTTTATAATTTTGAGATTGATTCAATGCTGAAAATATTTTATATAAAGGTTTTTCTAATATTTTCATAATTTTAAATACTTAAAAAAAAAAATATATATATATATTTTCATATTTTTATGGTTTATTGTTTGTTATTAAAAAAATTTGATGGTTTGATTAAAAAATGTTTAAGAAAATTTTTACTTGGGATCTTTGGAAAACTTCAACTTAATCTAATTTGCAAACTTTCAGTAATTACCGAGCAAAGTCTCAGCTATTAATGAAAAAATATAATATATGAAAAACTCTGAGTAGGGGTTTTTTTCAACATTTACAAAAATAAAATTTCAAGTTTTCAACAAAAAACCATATTGTTTTCCAAACGAGATTTTTTAAGTACATTTAATTTTATCCATGCCGTAAACATTTTGTTTACAAATTAAAAAATTTAAAAATTTTTAAAAGTTGTTTATGCATTTTTTTGTTTGGTTAAAAAATTTTTAGGAAATTTCTTTCTTGTAATCTTTGGAAGCTCCATTCTGAAAAATTTTGGGAGTCCCACTGGGAAACATTTAGTGTACAAAAAAAAAAATAAAAATAAGAACCAAATCTGAGCAGGGTTTTTGCAAAAATTACAAAAAAGTAAATTTGCCCAAAAATTTTGAACAATAAAATAAATTGTTTTCAGAAACATTTTTCTGAGAAATTCGAAAACTCGAAAAATGTGTCAGTCTCGCTAGCAAACTTTCAGTGATTATTGAGCTTAGTCTCAACTATTAATGAAAAAAGTAAGAAAAAAATCTGCGCAGGAATTTTTTTCAAAATATAAAACAAATAAAATTTCCCTAAAAGTTTTGAACAAAAAAATTAATTGTTTTCTAAAAAAAATTTGTTTAAATATATTTTTGGAAAAAAAAATTTTTTTTTAAAGTTTTTATTGAAAAAAATATTTTAAAAAAGTTTTTGTTTTTTGTTTTGTTTTGAACCAAAAAATTAATTGTTTTTTAAAAAAAATGTTTTTAAGTATATTTCATATATAATTTTGGAAAAAAATTGTTTTTTTTTTAGTTTTTATTGAAAAAACATTTTAAAAAATTGTTTAGGACATATTTTTCTTGTAAGCTTTCGAAACTAAAATTCGAAAAGTTTGGGAATCTTACCAGGAAACTTTCAGTGATTACTAAGGATAGTCTCAGCTATAAATGAAAAAAGCAAATAAGAAAGAAAAAAAATTTGGACACAAAAATGAATGGTTTTACTAAAGTATTTTTTATGTAGATTTTACCCAACCTTAAAACAAAAATTTTTGGCAAAATTGAAAACTGAAAAATTTGTAAATCGTTATCAAATTTTTTTCTTGTAATCTGTGGAAACTCCAATTCGAAATGTTTGGGAACCTCACTGGGTAACTTTCAGTGTTTACTGAGCATAGTCAAAATTATTAACGAAAAAGAACTAAGAAAAAAACTGAGCAGCATTTTTTTTTTTTAATTTTTTTTTTAAACACTTTTTCTGAGCAGAATTTTTTTCGAAAATTTTTTTTGAAAAAAAAATTTTTTTTTTGAAATTTTTTTTGGAATTTTTTTTTATTTTCTGGCTAAAAATTTTTCGGAGCACTTTTTCTTGTAAGCTTTAGGAACTGCTATTCGAAAAGTTTGGGTATCTCACTAGGAAACTTTCAGTGATTACTGACCATAATAACAGCTTTTAATGAAAAAAAAAATTCAAAATTAAAAAACAATAAAGTTTCCCCAAAAGTTTTGAAGAAAACATTGAACATAAAAAATGAAGGAATTTTACCTAAGTATATTTTATCCATACCTTAAAATTTTTGTTTGAAAAATTTCTCCTTTCACTTAAATTTTTCTTTATTGCCTTTTGCTATATCTATGCCTTAAAACCCATTTTTTATTTAATATACCTATTTTGAAAAATTGAAAAATTAAATAAAGTTGGCCTCAAAAGTTTTTTAGGAAATTTTTTTTTGTAGTCTTTGGAAAATCCAATTCGAAAAGTTTGTGAATACCACCAAAAAATTTTAAGTGATTACTAAGCATAGTCTTAGCTATTAATGAAAAAAAATTACTAATACAAATCCCAGCTATTAAGGGGTTACATGGGTTTCGTGGGTTCACAAAATCGAATTTTTGTTTTTTGCTTATTAATTTCTACAACATCTCAAGAATATTATCCTAAATTTTCAAGTCGATCCGAATAATATTGTAGTTTCGGAGATACAGTCTTTGGAAGGTGTGTGCTCCACGCCAGTTTAATTGTTACTCTAAACTTTAAACGCGTTTTTCTCGGAACCGTGTTTTCAAAGTCGGTTGTCAAATATTCTCGAAAACTACTCAACCGATCTTGATGAAATTTTACACAGGTGTTCGAGATACAATTTACTCCTGCTTGAACGAAGGATGTTTTTTCAATTACAACTATCTAAAAAAAACGAAATGTCAAGCAAATTTTACCAAAATTTTCATTTTTTTTTGGAAAAATGTCTGCCAAAATTCCAATTTTTACTTTTTTTTCTTTCCTTCATTCAAGCACGAGTTTATGGTCTTAACTAAAACACTTTTTTTTGTTTTTTCATTTTTGATGATCCTGTCAGGAGTTATGCTGACAACGCGGATGCACCTCTTTTTCGAGGGGTCACCGGAAATGGCGTCACAATGGAGGAGTTTTAATTTTTTTTTTTTGAATTTCAGAAATTATTCTGTAAATATGTATCTATAAGACCAAAAAAAAAATTAAATTAAATAAATAATTTTTTACATAGAAAAAAAATATTGAAAATAGGCCTTTTTTTACCCGACGAAACCCATATAACCCCTTAATGAAGAAAACGAAACAAGTCTGAAGAGAGGTTTATCCAAAAATTACAAAAAAAAAAATTCTCCAAAAATTGTAAACCAAAAATAATAATTGTTTAACCAAAGGAATTCTAGCTAAATATATTTTATCCATGCCTTAAAAATTTTTTTTGGAAAAATTTCTCCTTTTTTTAATTTTTTTATTGTTTTGTTTTTTCTTGTACTCTTTGGAAAACACCAACTCGACTAGGAGACTCTCTTTTTCACACTTTGAGTGATTACTGAGTATAGTCTCAGCTACTAATGAAAAAAAATAAGAAAAAACCTGAGCATTTCTGTAATCTTTTCAAAAATTCCAAAAAAAAAATTCCACAAAAATTTTGAACAAAAAAAATGTATTTTTTTCCAAAATGTCTTTGTTTTAAGTATATTTTATCCATACCTTAAAATTTTTTTTCTTTTAATTTTTAATTTTTGATTCAAATTTTTTTTGAAAATTTGTTTTCTAGTCTTTTTGTTTTCCAAAAGAATTTTGCTTAATCCGTAATTTAAAGAAAATTTTTGTTAAATTTTTTATTGTATGGTTCAAAATTTTTTACAAACTTTTTTTCTTGTATATTTTATCCTGGAAAACATTAGAAAAATGTTAAAAATAACCAAAGGTATATCGCTTTAAAGACCTCAGTACCAAAATGTTCAACATTTAATAAATCTCAAAATTATAACATTTTTTCAAAAGTTTTCCTTTTTACGTTTTATTACACACCTACAAAGAAAGTTCTCAGAAAAATGTACGACATTATTCTAAATATTTGAATCACTTAGCATGGAATTCTTCAATATGACCACAATTCTACTAACTCTGTACCACTGTGCGCTAACTTTGTTTATTCAGTTAATTCCGTTACTAATGAATTTAGGTGTTTGCCTAATTTGTGCTGCATAAGATTTCGTTTAATTAGTCAGCTTTCCGTGTCTCCTTTAAATTTATACACATTTACAAAAGATAAAGAACACACACATACACACACATACAACACAAGAACAATTATGCGTGCACACACAGCGTTTCACGCCCAGTGAGTTGACAAATAACCAGTGGGTGGCATACAAATTGACGCCTTCTAATGAAGCATCAAATCAGTTGAGGCAGCAGGCAACTGGCAGTTGGCAGCTGGCAGCTGGAATTTGAATTGCATTTAGTACTTTGTTTTACTTTCTTTAGCCGCCCATTTTGAGTGGTAATTAAGCACTGAGAGGCCAGTAAATGAAAAGGCTGATCTGTCGAAAATGCCTATTATTTAGTGTGACTTCTGAATTCCTTTGCTATTTACATTGCGATGTTTGCTGCTTCATTTGCCTCCAACCCGCCAAAAGAAGTAGGCAACGGTAGAATTTAAGCGACTTAAGTGTAGGTTAATTATTCACAGCCACTTCTCGAAGCCAAAATTAGGTTGAAAGAAAATTAATTTTCACAGAAACTTGGGTATATAGGCATGTGTATGTGCGCTTAAAAATAAAAATAATTGATGATTGAAAAATGATGTAAATGAAAATATATTATCGAGCGCATTTTTTAAAATAGAATAGAAGAAAATTACTCATACGCCCCGACTTCATGCACTACGAATCAGCACTGAATCACAGCTGAAATCGTTGTGGCCTTGTTCAGTACCAGTACCCGTGTCTAACTTTATTAGTGAATTTAACACAGGTGTGTACTAGGGTACTCAGGCATGATTCTTTACAATACCAATCAAGCGACGTTAGCAGAAAAGGCGGTAGAAAGAACGCGATCGATGGTCGAATGGCAAAGAAGATGGAATGAGTCAACCAAAGGCCGGTAGACTTACAAACTCATACCAAACCTTGAAGGGTGGATAAATAGGAAGCATAGCGATATTGACTACTACCTCACTCAGATACTCATCGTATACGGCTGCTTCCTTGAATATCGTTTCCAGCTGGTCGACAGCCCTTTTTGCCCAAGTTGCTCGAATACAGTAGAGAGCGCAGAACATGTGGTCTTTCACTGCAGACGTTTCAGTGAAGAACGAGCAATGCTGGTGAAGGCATTCGAACACCCGCCATCGCACGCCAGATTTGTCCAGGATATGTGCTCGAGCACTAGAGGTGCCAAACTATCGATGGTGGGCGCCATCGATTGTGGACGATAGTAATTTTCAAACCATCGATGGTGGTCGATGGTCGCAATAAAAAACAGTGATTGAAAATCATTGAAATTTGTAAGAAAAAACAAATAATTTGAATTTTATTTTAGTTCATAAGGAACACTTTAAAACAACTATATATTTTCACAAAAGTGAGTGATTTACATTTGGAGAAAAAGAGTAAGAGTACAGGCTATGGGTCTTTTCTGCCAAAAAATTGAACTTATAAGTTTAAGGAACATTGCTTACATTTTATGAAATTACATTTTAAGGGAAAAGCTAAAAATACAAAAACCTTATAAAAGACTTAAAAGCTAAAACTTGAAAACTATAATATGATTTATTTATTATAGCGAAAGATTTTTGTTTAAAAACAACAAAACCTTCACATTTTCTTCTTTAAGCCGTGTTCGCCTATCAGAAACAATTTGTCCCGCCTTGCTGAAAGCTCTTTCCGACTCCACAGACGTTGCGGGGATGCATAAATATTTATACATCAGTAATTTTAATAAAGGGAAATCCACCTGGTTGACCTGCAATCAAATGTATTACCAAAACTTAGTCTAAGTGTATCGAAGATTGATTTATTAGTTTTACCTCGATCCATAAAAGTGGGTCCATTTCCTGTAGGACTATGTCTCTCTCCAGATATTGCCTTTTAATAATGATTGCATCATTACTCTTTTTAGTAGCACATCGTTGGTTCAAAAAATCAAAAATTGGGTCCGTAGTGGTCGTGCTTGCTTCCAGACTGACAAGATCTTCAACATGAGTCGAATTGCCCAAATTGACCAACTCATTTTCCAAGATACTTGCTGCTTGTTCAGCATTTGCGTTGGATTGTAACCCATCTTTTTTGAAGCGTGGATCCAAAATCGTAGCCATCCTTGTTACCGTGCGTAGCTCATATATAGATAGTCATTTTTTAATCGACTCCAACATAGCATCTTTCATAGATTTGCCTACCGCAGTTGCCAACTGAGATGAAAGATTTTCAATTTGCCGATATAGTCCATATGCCAATGGTATTATTAATGACACTGTAACGTATTTGCCACCAGAAACTTTTTCGGACACGTTCTTAAATAATGCTAATATTTTGTCAATATCTTTCAACACCTTGATTTCCTCTGCAATGAATGGTAATGGTGCATTTGTTGTTGATAATAGCATACTGGCAATGGCTTCATGGGTTAATAAAACTCTCTCAATCATGTCGTGGAAGCTGTTCCACCTTGTTGGGGTTTCTTACAACAAGGTATATGCAAAATTTTGTTGAACTTGTTTCAATTTTTCGTTCGGAATTGAACTTTTCTTAAAAAATTTTACAATATTTTTACATTTTGCAAACAAAGCTTTTGTGACATCGTTGTGATTGAGATTCAAGCCATCTTGGACTACCAAATTAACTGTATGAGCAAAGCATGGCAGATTTTGGATTTTTAAAATTTCACATGCTTTCAGCATTGAGCATTGAGCATTGTCAGTTACAATGCAGACAGTTTTTTCAAAGATATGCCAAGATGTTAATATATCTTTTAAAGTGTCTGCAATATTTTGTGACGAGTGATTTGTAGTATCGATCAGTTTTTTGGTTGCTAGCGATGCCGTTTTGATGCCGTATTCATGTACGAAATGAACCGTTACCGTTAAAAAGCTCACGTTAGCACTAAATGTCCACATATCGCAAGTGATAGCAATGTTCGAAACCTGCTCCAAAATTTTTGACAATTTTTCCGTCGTTTTTTTAAACAAATTGGTCATCAGGACGTTTCCCAATGACCCCGGCTGAGAAGCTTGTAACGTGTATCTAAGGCTGTAATTAATTTAATAAATCCTTTGTCCTTCACTATGCTAAAGGGCTGAATATCCTCAGCAAACATCTCTGCTATGAGTTCATCTAAGTCCTTTTTACGCTTGGAGTTTGCATCATACAACACAGCCCTTTTAAAGTATAACTCCACTGACCGCATGCTTGACCTGCAGCTGGTGCTGAAAGACGCAATGTTCTCGTCTTGTACAACATCTTCAGCAACTTGTGTATCAGGAGCATTTCTGTCCAAATTCAGGTGAAACCGTTTAAGGTGATCATGCAGATTCGATGTGTTGCCACTGGTTTTATACTCCTTGACGCAACTAAGGCATTTGGCAAATTTCTTATCATCAGATGTTTTAAAATAATTCCACACATCCGAAATTTTACTTTTCTTTTTTTGTGCAGGCTTCTCCAACACAAAATTTTTTTCGCTGTCGCTGCTGTTGCAATCGCAACTTGCTGCAGCAGAACTGCGTCCTAAAATTAGACAAAAGTGTTCTAAGCATTCTTACTAATTATTTGAAAAATGTATTACCTCGTTTAAGAAAGCGATCTATTTACATATTTTTACGAATTGTTATTTTAAACACTTTACAACTTTACACTTTTTAATATTTGTACACAAGCGACGCCACAAATAAAAAAAACGCGAATATTTGCTTGGTGAATGTGTAAATCGCTCTTTTGACGATACTATCGTCCACTATCGAGACTTTGAACCATCGATAGCTCAGTAGCTCGATAGTGCCCTATCATCGATGGTGACGATAGTGCCATCGATAGTTTGGCACCTCTATCGAGCACCACTAAATGGGACGCCGCAAAAATGGTAGCGGCTACAGTCATGACGAGGCTCAACCGCATTGACTGGGAAAGGAAAGCCCAGAAACGACAGCAGCAGTTGCTACTGCAGCAACAAGTGCGGCAGCAGAAGTTGAAACAGAAAGATAGACTAAGTATTCAATACTACAGGGTGGCTGATGAAAGCCGCTACCAAAAAAAAATTGAATAACTTTTTTTCTTTTTAAGTTATCTGTTCCATTTTTGTTTTAATTTGCTGATTGATCTTTAAAATTTATTAAAATGGATAACTGGGACACGCAAACAAGAATTTGGATAGTCCGCTGCTATCACGCACTGGAGTCGGTAGTTTTGATACAGAGAGAGTACAGGCGGATGTTTGGCGGCGATCCCCCGAGCAGATGGACCATAATGAGACTGGTGAATAATTTTGCTGAGCAAGGAACAGTCGCAAGAAGGCCGGAGGAAACGATCGCTGCTGTAGCTGCAGCTATACAAAGCAATCCAAGGGTTTCAACAAGAAGCTTATCTGCTCAACTTGGTGTCAGCCGACAGTCTTTGCAAACAATAATGCACAAAGATTTAGACTTATTTCCCTACAAAATTCAAATGGTTAACAAACTGAATGCAGCAGACTTGCCGATTCGCTTGGAATTTTGCCAGAAGATCCTGCAAATGGTGGAAGAAGACCAAAACATGTTAAACTGCCTTTTCATGTCTGATGATGCCCATTTCGATTTAAACGGCAATGTGAACAAACAAAATTGTCGAATATGGAGTACTTCTAACCCACAGATACTCCACGAGACGGAATTGCATCCTCTTCGCGTGACAGTGTGGTGTGCGGTTTCTTCACGTTGTATTGTCGGGCCTTATTTTTTTGAAGAAAATGGTCACACCGTTACGGTTACTGGAGACCGTTATTTGAAAATGCTGAAAGAATTTTTCTATCCAGAACTACGCCGAAAGAGAATTCCTTTCAACTCTGTGTGGTTTCAACAAGATGGGGCAACGTCTCACATAGCCCAGACTGTTATGACAGAGTTGCGACGAAAATTTCCCAATAAACTCATTTCAAGAAACTCCGAATTTCGTTGGCCCCCCAGGTCGCCTGACCTTACTGCACCTGACTTTTTCTTGTGGGGTTTATGTAAACAAGAAGTTTATAAAACAAAGCCAACAAATTTGGATGAACTAAAACAATCCATTCGGGCAACAATTGCGGCTATTCCTGTCGCAACTCTCAAAGCAGCAATGAACAACTTTTTACTAAGATGCCGCACTTGTTTCAACGAGCATGAGGGGCATTTAAATTCAATTATTTTTAAAACTAGTTAAGCTTCATTTAATAAAATTTAATGACCTTCAACTTAAAAAAAAAAATAAATGAATTCCATACACTAAAAAAAAAGTTATTTGAGTTTCTTAATGTAGCAAAATTCATCAGCCACCCTGTATTAAGATATTAAATTAAATAGGTAGCAAGACCAGCTAGATTATTTCTTATGCAATGTACTTAATCCAGCTAAGTCATAATTCGACAGTTCTTAGGAGAAAAGGAAAGAAAAAAAATACAAAACAACCCTATAAATATAAAGCCTATTCGTTGATTGCAAAGTTTTTGGTACCTTTGCTAGCAAGTGGACAGTGGAGATAAACTGTTTTAGACAAACCGACGACAGACACAGACGCTTGAGCGAAACACTCACAACAGTACCAAACTGAAGACAAGACAATAGTTTGTGAGTATCGGACTATTGCACATTCTCCGATTCATTCATTCACCGCTTTCAAAGGCAGTGGGAGGAGTGAATACTATCGATGGCGTAAAATCTCCAAACGCTCATAGGAGCGGTACGCAGGAACCTGTTGTGTCAATAGACATAAACGCGGTTCCACCTTGAAGAAACGCTCAGTTGCAGGGTGGAAATCAGCTAAGGAGGAGGAATGGTATAGTGTTAGTGCGAGCATGCCCCACATACCATTGGTGTGACGGCACCTTTGATGATGTTTCAGATATTTTGGATTACACCTCCTGACTAAAAACAAAAAAACCTATCAAATGTGAGTTCATGGGTGAATTATTGGTGAAATGCAAGTGCTGAATTCATCTCATTCACAAAGCTTTTCTTCAGTAGTACATTTAATTATGAAATCTAGGGCTTTTAATTTTTTTATTTATTGTATTTTAAGTTATTTTTTAAACTATAAAATGTATATTTCTTTATTTTTTATTGACTGCTGTTGAAACCTGCTTGAAGATTCGGCTTCCTTCGAAGTTACATGGATTTGTGGATCTGCTTTTCCATCAGACCGGAGGCTTTCGTTTTCAATATTAGTTCTGCAACAGGAATAGGAATTAAAAATACTTACGAACGTGCCCCTGTTTGCTTCATTAATTTCACCATCCATATTTTTCAGCTAATCCAAGGTTTATATTTTGAAAATTTGGGTGGTTCACGGCTCTTTCGGTCTTTGGAGATTTTGCAAAACTGTGGTTTGTTCTACGAATACTTCCAACTTGATGCAGTCGTCATTAAAAATAAATTACAAATAAGCGGGCAATACGAAAATTGGGCAGTAGAAAAAAACCTTACAGAATATATCTTTTAATCTATTAATTTTTTCACTAGTTTAATTAAATATGGAATTTAGTTTTTATTTTTTTTTTTATTTATGTATAATAAATAAATAATTTTTTAAACTATAAAATGTATATATTTTTCCATGTTCGCTTACAATTTATACCTGATAACTCACGTCAGTTTTCAGCGGTGAAAATGCAGAAATTTTTCCAACTCAAACCAAAATACCACCTTGATAAACAAGTTCTCGGAACAACCGCCAGTTGACGATCTAAGTCGACTGATTTGAGTTATATTTTTCTTTTGCTAGGTTGCCACATCTGCGACTAACATTCCTACTTAAATTTTATATATTAGCATTTGCTTGACACTTGTAAAAGTTATGCCGTCTTGAGTAAATCTACCTCTGCACGAGTTTTCAATTTTTTATAGTTTTAAAAAAGGATTTGAGTTTGCAACAACGAGTTTGTATTAAGTTTTGCATTAAAAACGAATTCAATGGTGCGAAAACCTTAGAAATGTTGGAGAACGGCTTTACTTTTGGCTCGACGATCTATTTACACGCCTGGCTCGTCTTATTCATGTTTGGGCCAAAATTTTCTGCACGAGTCAGACTTGTTAAAGTACGGCAAGGAGTTAATAACTAAGTAGAAGACTTCTCTTAAGATAATTATAGCCTATTTCCACCAAAAAATGCAAATACTGTTGAACACTCTGCTAAGTTTCCGAAATATTACCCATTAGCAGCCCAACATAGTTAATAAAAATATGATTTGAAGTATCTATAATATATACTCAACTTAACAAAAATTTTCATGCATTCTAAGACAATGGGGCGCATGTACTCACAATTGAAAATTATTCAATATATATTAATATCCGTTAGCATCAATGACCGACTTGAAGCGTGACCTAAATCACCCCTATCATGACGATGTTATTCAAAGATCCTTACTATTTTGAAGGTAAGGCAGTTAGCTGTTAAAAGAGTAAAGTCTCAATCCTCCCAGCCTTGTGAGAAGATATGGAGTCCTGCTAGAATATCTACCCTTCTCTACATTCAGTGGGCACGAGCGTCAGTGAAGTTTAAACAACATTTTCAATGCAATAAAAAGCACTGCTTCAACTCACGCTCACTCTTCTCCTGATTTGCCTGAATGGCCTATCAGTTCGGCTCTGGTTAAGCCACTGTTAACCAAACATTTTCTGTTAGACGAACAGAGCGAAGCTAACTCCGCTCTGAAAGAGAATTTAAGAACTTCGGCACAACAACACTTGTTTGGGCAATTGAGCATTTCGCTACGATGTTCAACTGTAGTCCAGCGTAAACTGCAGTTAAAGTTCATTGAAAATCAGCTGCGAAAAGATTTATTTCCAAAAAGTACAAAGTCTGCACTGATAAACACTAAAATTGAATAAAATCCCTGCACTGTGAAAAATGCGATTACTTTTAAGTGAATAAAAATAGTCATTTAGGCGCTCAAGCAGAAAATCCCAGAAATTGAGCGAAACGGACTTTGGAGAAGTTTGTAACACAATTTATTTCCAATAACAGAGTTGCATACGCGCGCCAACAAAAGCAGAATGGGACAAGTACAAGAGGTTGCTTCACACTGAAATGACTCAGTAACAGAAAGTGTCTTATGCCATGGATTTGTAGCAAGTAGCAAATACGAATACAAATACAAAAAAAATCTTGCATACATAAAAAAAAATGCGCACACTTGCAAAATTATGCGCTACAAAAAACGAGTAATATCTGAGAGATTGATTTTATTTTCCCAGAATTGAAGCTTAAATTGATTTCAATGTCGTATCTACTTGCCACATGTCATGCCACCGAGTGTTGCATGTACGCTTTCGAGAAATTTACATTGAATGTGGAAAACGCTAAGCTGTTGCAAGTATCACAAACATATTTATGCAACGGTAAACAGCGGTTGTGTGCGTGTGTATATATATTTAAATACAATAATACGGCATCGACTGCTTACATTGAACATCACTCGGAAATATTTGAAAATCCTTTAAGCCACTAATCAACTAACTACCCAGCGGAGAGAGGGACGCAAGCGCGCTTATGGCGTGTATTTCTTGTATGCACACCCATACATATGCACATATTTACATATGCGTAGGTAAATGTAAACACTTGCCATGCTCCGATAGTAAATCTTGTCATCTAGTGTGGAACCCCAAATGTGGGCAACCACACACGCACACACACACACACAAGCCTAGGCCATTCGAATGTTTTGACAGCAACCTGAAACCACTTAGCAAACAGAACACAGAACACATCGACTACTTGAGCAGTTGATTTGAATGTATTGGATATTTGGCGAAAGAAAGTGGATGTAAACATGCACTACAAAATTGGTACAAAAATATGTAGGAGATGCCGCGCAGGAAAAAGTACACTCATTCGGACAGTCATCGTACAGTCACTGCTGAAAGAATTTGCACAGCGCTGGGAAAAAAGTTTATTTATAATAAGAGACTTATTTTATTTATTATATTTTGTTAATTTAAGTCTACGATTACTAGAAGCTTATGTACTGGAGTTTATTTATATTTATTTCAAGCCCAGAAGTGTGAAATATGCGTATAATGAGCAGCTTGCGCAGAAGTAAATGGAGCTATGATATCGTGCCCAGCAGAGGCACTTAATGTCGTGCTGCCACCAATAGACTTACAACTACGACTAACGGCAGATTAAAAGAAGGTACTTCTTGGAATGCTAGAATGTTTGGCGAAAGTGGTATTTTAGACAGCCAAAAGCTTACTAGCAACTCATCAGATTTTACAACCGCTACCCTAGACTTCAAAATAGAGTTCAAGGTAAAGTTCCCCACGCGAAAAGAATGGGATTTGAATTCAGTAGTCACGGAGAATACAACTGCACTTTGCACTGACGGACCTAAGATAGATTGCGGCGTCGGCGCCCGTGTATATTCGAAAGATCTCGAAACTTCCAAGTCTTTTCACGTGGGGAATTGTAATAGTAATAGGGAAATTAAAGGTTTTCCAATAAGAGGTGTTATTTTGATGTTCACAAAAAAATGCTATTTTTTAATATAAATGATCGGATGTTTATTTCATTATAAAGAGGAAGGTATGCCGTTAATAGTGCAAAATTACCTGATGTTATTTGATCACCGCGACCACGCTTACAGGACAATATCCTTTTCATGAAATTTTCCATAACCGAATTGCAAACTGGCTGCCCTATGTCCTCGATAGCCTCACGAATTCTATATCTGAGGTGCTAAATCGACCCTGGGCTGTTGACGTAGACCCTCTCTTTCACGCGGCCCCAAAGAAAAAAGTCACAAGGTGTTAAATCACAAGATCTCGGTGGCCAATTGTGATCACCTCCTCGAGAGATGACACGGTCCGGAAACTTTTCTCGTAAAAGACCAATGCGTTCGTTGCTTGAGTGGCACGTAGCGCCGTCTTGTTGAAAATAAACGTTGTCCAGATCAATACCATCCAATTCCGGCCATAAAAAATCATTAATCATCTCTCG
The DNA here is from genome assembly GCF_027943255.1 of Anastrepha obliqua. NCBI lineage: Eukaryota > Metazoa > Arthropoda > Insecta > Diptera > Tephritidae > Anastrepha > Anastrepha obliqua. Next base: position 21,448,066 of record NC_072893.1, on the reverse strand, counting down.
AAAGCGCAATCAAATTCAAAATAACACCTGTTATTGGAAAACCTTTTAGGAATTGTGTTATTAGGCTGCTGCGCACTGTGACCAAAATAGATCTATTGTGCAAAGCCTGCTGAGGTACCCTGTATTTTGAGACTTTTTAAAAATTTTAGCACATTCTGGAGTTTATTGTTCCATAATTTATATGGAAGCATGGCGGTACCACCAAGGTGCTCTAACCGTTTTCTGCCTAGTGCAGGACATTCGCAAAGAATGTGTTCTACATTTTCATTGTCGATTTTACAGAATGGGCAAATGATGGTCTCAGAGAAACCAATTTTGTTTAAATGGTACCTCAGGCTACAGTAGCATGTAAAGTAACCAGTTAGAAGTCTTAAGTCTACTCTGCTAAGTGAAAGTAGCTTATCAGAAGTTCCTCCGTCCAGCGTTAGGAATTGTTTCGCTTGTCGCTGACCGATAGAGTTTCCCTAGCCTTCAACGAACTTCTTCTTCTCCAACCTCCTAAGAAGTGCGTTACTGTGGCCCTCTGTAAGTCCACAGAAAGGCTCAGTACCAATTAGGGTAATGTGTGCCTATTTTTTAGCTAGATGGTCCACTATTTCATTTGCCTCATGTCCTTCGTATTCAGCAACCCAACTTATTAATAATGTGTTGAAGTTACCCAGTATATTAAGAAGATTCGGGCAGTCATGTACCATTTTGGAGGTGTTTGTAGTTGATAGAAGGGCCTTCAAAGCCTTTCCCTCACACATATCTCGATGGCATGTACTCGTATTTCTGCCCAGGAGATTGTTGGAATCGAATGGTCATTGGAATCGATTTTTTGAATTTAGGCCCGTTTATACCCGTCCCCGTTTTACCATTTTCTAATTTCAATCTATCAGTAAATCATATCTGCGATCCAGGTTTGCAGGTGATGGAATTATTTTTTCAGGACCTACGTTCATTAATTGAGTAGTAAAGTCCTCTCTCGACGAACAAAATTCACACTATACAAGACTTTCATCATGCCCGTCCTAACGTATGGCGCAGAAGCGTGGACGATGACAACATCCGATGAAGTGACGCACGTTGGCAACGGCGAATATTGCAGGCGATGAAACGATGAGCTGTGTGAGCTTTACGACGGCATAGACATAGCGCTGCGAATAAATATCCAGCGGCTTCGTTGGCTGGGTCAGGTCATCCGAATGGATACAAACGCTCCGGCTCCGAAAGTATTCGATGCGGTACCAGCTGTTGGTAGCAGAGGAAGAGGAAGGCCTCCGCTGCATTGGAAAGATCAGGGGGAGAAGGACTTGGCTTCACTTGGTGTGTCCAATTGGCGTCGGTTAGCACGAGAAAGAAACGACTGGTGCGCTTTGTTAAACTTGGCCAAAATCGCGTAAGCGATTATCGCGCCAATAAAGAAGAATACCTTCATTAATGAGATCTTGGAAGGTACTGAAGAGAATGGGATTGGGAGATATTGTATTCACCCTATAATAAATAAAAGGAGTATGTCGCAAGTCTTGCATGATTATCAAAAACCATCCACAACACCTATCGGAAGTTTGTATTTTTCTGTAAGTCAAGCCGTCATTTTAGCTTCAAAGTCACCTAAAACCAATTTAAAAATTAAAAAAAAATTATTGCTTTTGCGCTCACGACAGACCCCACTCTTATCTGGCTACCTGGCCATAGGAACATATAAGGAAATGAGAATGCTGAGGAACTGGCAAGACAGGGCTCATCCTATAACGAATCCGAAACGGTAATTGAAGCCTAGAACTAGGCTGTCCCCAAGGCGCGCGCAAAGGAAGATCTTCTCGCTGTTCTAGAGGCAGGCCGTTGACAGATGGACTGACACGGATACCTGCAAAATAACTAAACAAAAGTGGAGTAATTTCAACAAATCAAGAACTGTCGAGTTGTTAAGAAAGCCACGAGCAGACAAATTTCGAATTACATCAACAATAACAGGCCACTGGCGCTTGGGAGACCATGCTAGGAAGATGAGGTAGAAGCTGCAATCAAGAAGAATCGAAGAAAACAGTTTTTCGCTATCTGTGGGAATGCCTAAGCCTGGGTGCTCTGCGACAAAGAATGCTGAGGGAATTTTCGATGGTAAACTCAAAGAGGATAGATTGAATTTTTCTATAAGGCCTTCAGATAAACGCTGCATTCTCCAGTTTTGATCGAACCAATGAACAATACAGAGGTTTAAGGTAGCAGTCTGGTGAAATAGTCATTTTTTATAGATTTTTTTAGAATTTTTTTTAAGAAAATAAAATGCGATCGTTTTGATTTTATAGTATGTTATTATTGACATGAAATAGTGTACAAAAACTGTTTTTTGTCATATTTTTTTGTAGTAGGGTGCCTCCTTAAAAAAAAGATAGGTGGCTTGTCAACAGGAGTTTGACTCTTCAGGACATCTGAAACGAAAAAGTTAAACTAATTATAATTTTGTAGGCCTGTCATTCTGGCAGGTGCTACAATGGGAAAACTACAGTCTGATTTTCACCCGAAAAACATACCTTTTTTTCAAAATTCCGCCATTTTGTTATTTTTCCAAAAAAATTCCTTAAGCGTTTTTGTAAAGTGATTTTTTTTTTGTGGTGAGTGAAATAGGGCTCAAAATGCCTTCGTACTTGCAGCGACCGAATGATGTGGTCACTAAAACAAACCCTCCTCCTCTTCTGGGTAGACGCCCTTCCCAGAACTACTTTCTCCATAACAGCAGGAGGGTCCAAAACAGCGTTCATGAAGTGGGCGAGTTCTATTCACACAAGTCTGAGTCCATCATATTTGTAGCCAGCTTCCTGCTATAGGCTCGTCTTCTTATGTCTCTATCTGTTCCGCGTTGTGTCTGTTGACCACAACTGGCTCCTGCATCTAGGGTTCGCTCCGTTTGATGCACGGAGGTTTTATGTCATCGATACTCTCCATTGCTCCACTTTTTAGAGCAAAAACAACATCAGAAGAAAGCGATATTAAATTTGTTAGTACCGACTTGTTCCCGTCTAAAATAGTGTCGTAAGTGTAACCTCAGGCATTTATAAGTATCGCTCGTCAGTTAAACAGTTAGTCCCGCCTCACTCAAGAGCTCCTATTCTTCAGCCGTCCGGAGGTACTGCATTGTTTTTGCTGCATATGTCTTAACAGCATTTCAGTTATTGCTTGATGCACACATGGCTGGTATCAGATTGTGTGTGTAGGGGTTCGTAAACGCCTGACAGTTTCGGTGGATAAACGCTAACTTCGAAACCGACGCGAAAGAATACAATGGGCATGGCTATTAGATCTCACATTAGAATTCAATACTATGTCAAGGACCTTCATTTGGTTCACAGATTGTAAGACAGAGCCCGCAATACTAAAGAAGGGTGCAAGGATTGGCTGTGTCAAGTAAATCTGTGATGGTTGCAAATGTTTTGAGGTCATCAGCGTGAATCAAGAAATTGGCAAACTTGAAGTATGAGCAAATGTTATTGGTGAAAATACCGACAACTAGGATCCCCAGAATGCTTGGGGGGCACCTAAGGACGCGATGAATGGTGTTGAAACAACCTTATCAACAGCTATAAAGCAGCGTCTATCAGTTAAGTAGGATTTATGCCAGGGAAAGAAAGTTGAATGAAAACCAAAAGAGGTTAATTTAAGCTGAAGCATACGATCTGATGCTTTGTCAAAAGCTTTCAGTGTCAGCCAGTGCAGAGATTATCCACTTGAGACTTTTTTTCGAATGCAGAGAAAGGCAGATATCTGATCGTTGAGCGATTGAAGGCAAACCCATGATGGCTTGTAGAAATGATGTTTTTAACGGCAAAGGACAATTTACAACTTGGAATAATCTCAAATAATTTGGAAATTAAAATAGCTTTGAGATTTAAGTGTATTCAAGCCCGTCTCATGAGTGCAGTTATATTGCAAATACCTGATCCGATCCAATATGTGGCAGTCAGTATTAGTAATGAGGAAACGAATGGTGTAACAGCATCAAGACACACGCCTCAAATAATAGGAGGAGCTCGACCAAACACCTAACAGAAGTGAACGCGTCAATATTTATTTTATTTATTTTTATGTCAGGTTTGATAGCCTACGCCAGCCACTTCTCGCAGGGTAATTACTTCATAGCAAAGCGTAACGAATCAATATTGTAAGCGATACTTCAGAGGTGGCGGTGGTGGCACGAGTATTTGTACGAGTGGTGTACACAAAGCTGCTGATAGTGTTGATTTAGAGACATCCGGCTCTGTGACTTTAACAAACAGTGGCAAAATGAGGCGCAATCAAGGGAAAAATAGTGTGGGCTGTGTATACCTACAGATGTTCAGGGTTTCTTTCAATAACACCCCTCGATTGTGTTAGCGAAAAAGATGCTGAAAAAGAGCAATAAAATAATCTACGAAAAGATGGGTATAACACACACATATATACGCATGCGTGTGTGTTTGCTTAGTTAGGACAGCATAAATAAAGTTGCTCGAAGGACCTCCATACATTTTTCTATTGTTTACAGATTATTTTACTAAAGAAAATATTTATTTTGTGTTTATGATGTATTTTTGTATTTTTCCTTGGGTGTTTGCCGAGCTGCTCCTCCTAACTATTTGTAGTGTGCGACTAGATGTTGTTTCACATATGGAGGAACCTATGCCGCCTTCGGACGGCAGATGGTTTTTTAAGATGAGATTTTTTCTGGGATTATATTGGGAGGCTTGCCATTGCCGGTAAAATTAGATTAAGAATTAACGAGGAAAAAGCGAAATATATATTGATGTCCAGTAAAAAAGAATGTGGGACCTGGCACAATCAAAATCGGCACACATGGAAACTTTTATGTATGTGAGGCTTAAACTAAGCCACGACAACCCAATGAGCATCAAAATCGACGAGAGAATACAAGCAGCATATAGAGCATTCGACTGACTTATCAAACTTTTTAAATCAAAACCGTTGAACAGACCTCGCAAAATTACGCTATATAAATCTGTAGTCCGACCAGTTCTTTGCTTTGAATCGAAGTCATGAACAATAAGTGAAAAGGACAAAAACAAACGCCAAGTATTTGAGAGAAAAATTTTGCCGTATTAGACAAAACTACGAACTGAACCAAGGATAGCAAATGTTATACGGTTCATCAAAGTTCCAAGGCTAAGATGGCTGGGCCATATCATGAGAATGGACCACACGAGGGCTCAACGAAAATGGACGCTAAAACATTTGCAACGAAAGCAAGAGACGGACCAAGATCAAGATGGATTAACGAACAAGAAGGCGGAAACTCAAGGTCAAAAACTGATAGGGGTCAGCCAGGGGTCGGGTAAAATGGAGACATTTTGTGCAGCAGGCCAAAACTCACACAGCGCTGTATAGCGCCAAATAATGGTGATGATGATGATGCCCACTCCCCATGAGAGTTTAGAGGTACCCATTTATGCCTGGAGTTCAATTGTGCCATCACTTCTTTGGACTCAAATGTGCCCCTCGAATTACCAATGTGGAGAAATCACTTCGTCTTTCTAATAAATGATGAAATATAGCGAATGCCTGCGGATGCTAAGTCTGTCGGACATCCAAAGAAGTAAGAGTTAAGACTGCGATCTCACAGTCTGGCAAAAGCGAAACGCTGACGCTACGAAAATGTTCAGCACTCTAAATTTCTCTTAGGCAGCTTCGACAGAAGTGATTAGAGGGAAACCACATAAGCTTTCCATGTTCTTTTATTCGGCATTATCCGGAGATGATGCTTACTACTATCACTAGTCAAGATTCGGCTCAGATAGATGAGGGAGCTGGTTGGTTGGTTGGTGTAGGTGTTGTCTGAGTGACACAGCCCAGACACAATTAGCACAAAAGATCGCACTTGTAGAACCACTGATTTTTATTAGTCGAAGTATCTTGAGTTGACTATGAATATGCCTTAGTCTTTCTATGTTTTTTGCAATTTCTTTCAAGTTAATCATTGAAAACTCCCTCCGCACTCTGTGTCGTAGAGCACCCACCTTGGGCATTCACACAGATAGTGAAAGACTGTTTCCTTAGATTCTTCTTCATTGCAGCTTCTACATTTATCGTCTTACTTCCGTGGTGACATGGTCTCCAAAAGGCCAGTAGCCGGTTAGGTTAGGTTAAATGGCTGCCGTTGCGAGAGGCCCACTTGGACAAAAAATTCAAATTTCTCCGTTGTGATACCATACAAGGGGAGGTGAGTGGAACAGGAAAGAGGAAGGGCCCAGACCGAATCCGGGGCTTGGAGTAGAGAATACGAGGATGACGACCGCCGAGTGGCGATTTTCGTTTATGTTAACCGCTTCAAGCTGCTGATGAATTTCACCAGATATGTGATATATAAACCCGCAATATCCGCTGGTGTAGCGAAAAGTGAGAGAGCTCAGATGTTTAAACCCTGCCCCGACGAGAGCAAGGCAGCTGAGAAGAAGGTGCTGAGATGATTCCACCTCGTCCTCCAGACAGCATCTGCAAAAAGGGCTTGACGCAATGCCAAGCCTCACCGCATGAACACCTAACGGAGAGTTTCCGGTGAAGTAGCCGGTTATTGTTGACGTAATTCGGAATTTGTCTGCTCGTGGCTTTCTTAACAACTCGCAAGTTCTGGATTTGTTGAAATTACTCCACTTTTGTTTAGTTACTTTGGAGGTATCTGGGTTAGTCCATCTGTCAAAGGCATGTTTCTGAAAGAGCGAGAAGATCTCCCTGCTGCGCACGCCTTGGGGACAGCCTATTTCTACAACTTCAGACTCGTTATAGAACGACCCCTGTATTGCCAGTTCATCGGCTTTCTCATTTGCTTCTATGTTGCTATGACCAGGTACCCAGATGCAAGTGATGAGTGTCGCGTGCGCTCAAATATTTAGTTCTTCTGTGCATTGTCTGACAATTTTTGAATTGGTTATATGTGGCTTTAAAGCTAAAAGTTAAAAGCTAAAAGATCGGTGGCCATCTACCGCTGACCTGAAGACTGCACGAATCCAGAGAGAGTTCGCTAACTTAAGTTCATCCGAGATACAATTTCCTCAAATGGATATATGTCCAGAGATACGGACAGCATTCGTGGTGCACCGGTTAGCCAGATCATTTAGAGCAGCTCCACATTCGATAACCACTTTGCATGAAGTACCCTTAACTGTGGTTTTATGGTATACTGACTGGCTACCAGAGATTGTTCGTCTACACACTGCTGCGATAAGGGAAACTCTGACCCAAAACGCATCCTTTTTTAAAGCATTAGTGCAGCTTAAAAGACAGTGCTGTGGTCAAGTAGCCATAGGTTCAACAGCCACAATTCTGAGTGTCGACCGTATTATTGAGTCTTGAGCCATCAGTGAAGATGGTCACCGCCGCTGGGTCAAAGTCCTTAATGCTATCTTATTCAAATATTTCGGGGATTCTTGTGGAAGTATTATTTTCAAGGTAGGAGTAGTGTAATCTAATTTCGAGTGCCCAAACCTGATACCTTTGCAGAAGGTTCGTAGTATGCTTCGGAAGCAGCTAGTGAAGGTGAACGTTTGGAGGCGTTTTGTGATTGCCACTGTAATCTTTCCAAGTGGTACACCCAAATAACAGCACAGATTTAACGTACGCATTGAATATCCATACAGGCTCCAGCACTCGAAGTGTAACCAACTTCAGACCTCTCGCACAGCTACTGCACGGCTATCAGCTACCTGTTAGTTGGCTAAATGAAAGTCCAGAGTAAGCGCGGAAAAAGAAAATCAGTAATGGATTTCAAACGCATTAGATTTGGCTGGAAAATCACAACCTGCGATTTTTCGTGAGCTCGAACACCTTAAAGTAAATAAAGTTTTTATTCAGCGCACCATTACTCGTTACAATGATACTGGTAGCAGCGCGAAACGTCATGGAGGTGGTCATCAAAAGACTGCAACGTCACGTGAAGTGGTTCAAAAAGTGAAGAAGCGACTTGAACAAAATCCCTGACGAAGTGCCAATCAAATGGCAAATGAACTGAAAATATCTAACCGGTGGATGCTATGCCGCATACTGAAAAATTAGCTCAAAGTCAAGCCTTAGAAGATGCAAAAGGCGAATGATCTGAAACCAAAGCAGCAACGAGTCAGACTTGAAAGAGCGAGGAGTGGATTCGCTTGGTCGAAAGCGATCATTTTCCGAACATTGAACTCCCAAAAGGATAAAGTTCATCTGACCGACTAATCATACGAAAATTTGGGTCATCGATTGGCCACCAGGAGGCAGCACCCGTCGCAGATAATGGTTTGGGCCGCTGTAACCACAGATGGGCGCTCTCCAATCGTTTTCATCGAACCTGGCGAGTAGGTGAATGCGAAATATTATCAGGAAAGTATTCTGGAGGTTGCTTTGAAACCATTGGCAGACAAACATTTTAGTGGCAGACCATGGACGTTTCAACAGGACTCGGCACCGTCTCACAAAGCTCGAGTGAACCAAGAATGGCGAAAAAACAACGCTCCGAACTTCATAACGTCCACACAATGGCTCTCAAATTCACCAGACGCGAATGCGATGGATTTTTCTTCTTGAGCCATTTTGGTGAGCCAAGTCCGAACTAAAGGATTCAACAGTCTGGAGGCGCTGAAAAAAGCCATTGTACGCGAGTGGGCCAAAATACCTGCAAGTCACATTTGGGCAGCTTGCGATTCGTTTCTGGACCGTCTCAAGGTCATAGTCAAGGCGAAAGGAGGTCATATCGAGCAAAAGTTCATTAAATCTTAATTTTGTATTATTTCCACACATTTTGTACTTTGAATTGAATAAAAATAATTTTGCAAACTAAATTTATGGTCTTTTTATTCGTTACACTTCGAGTGCCGGACCAAGTAGAGGCGCGAAAATACCGAACTTCGCTTTACATACTCTTTGGTCGATCTGATATAGACGATCCTCTAAGTCTCTGGTTGGAAAACATAGAAAACTCGTGCCTGATCGAAGGATTTTTTTTTTTAATTTCGATTTTTTTAAACAATTAATTGTCGGTTTTTTTCTCGAAAATCTGAAAAATATTTCCTGAGGTCGCTTTATTGTTAATTTTGAAAAAAAAAAGCTTCGATCAGGCAAAAGATTATCTAGTAATAAAACTAATTTCTCTTGTCTGATTGATTTTTGATGAATCTCCAAGGACTTGTGATGATCACCGCAAGGGACGTCTAGAGAAACGGGCTCCACACAAACAGAGATAACTTTTGTTTTTATTATTTTTTTGTTTTTTTTTTTTGAAGTTTTGCTAAATTTAAGTCGAAACATGATGTGTTAGTGCTATGTTTTTATTTTTGTAAAATAAAGCAATTGACTGGCCAAACAAAATTATTAAAACTCATCATTTTTTCGGGCCTCTGACTACTCCTAACCCCTTAAGGTCGCGCCAATGTAAAGCTAACGATTTTTCATGCACCCTTTCATACTCCTTTAATATTGAAATCCAAATAAAATTCCTCCCACTGAGGTTGGATCGTACTTGCGATTCTCACTCCACAATAAATGGAATTATTATTAAAATATTTCAACCCATTTTAAGTATCTTAATTACTACAACTATTCTTATCACTCCAACTTTATTACCTTCACAACATTTTTTTTTATAGTTTTGGGTTTCAGTATACGATTCCCTTAGAGTCAATGAAGCCCGACTGGGTCGCTATTTCATTGGAAGTGGTACAAATAAAATGAGAGTGTTAAAAGTGTACGGCTTATAACTGTATTTGGTAACGTGCCTCATATAATGACACCTCCGGTAAAAGTTAACGAGAGTTCATTTGCAAACACAGGCACACACACTGACAAACATGTGCATATGTATGTGTGTACTACTAGCAAAAAAGTGTTGCGATTATGGCTTAATGCTCATTATGACCTTTTTTAGAATGTTAGAAAGCACTTCCCGCCAATTTGGCTTCCTTTACTTTTTGAGCACCCTCCACGAAGCACCATCCCAAAATAGGCCAGATGCTAATAGCGGTAAGCTAAGTCTGCGCTGCACATACCGAGAAACACCGGTTAGCTGAAAAAATAAATGGCAGATTAGCGGAATTCGTCACACACACACACATACACATGCATACATGCATACGAGCCTCAGCCTCACAAGTCCTTGAGAGATTGGGTTCATAAATTCTGTTTTTTTTTGTTTCGTTGTTCTACGGTTCACTTTGCAACCCATTCAATGTCATATACCCCAAAGACAAATTACGGTTAGGTGGGGTAAAAATTACATAAGTAGGCAACCAACAAAAAAAGTGCAAAACAAAAAGGTTTAAAAGGGGTAAATTGCAGACAGAAAAGCTTTTTCATATTTACTTAAGCGGGAAAGTGCAAGTTATATATTATAAGTAACTTTCCCCTTTCGCTCTCGCTCTCTTCATTATCTAACTGGAATAATTATTATAGCTATGTAAGTTATATATTTAATTGTTGTAATTGTTGTAATAGTAAATGGGGAACTCTTTCTCTCTTCATTTTAAGTATAAATCTAACTGTTAAAATAAATTGAATAAGTATAGTTTTTAATGTTAAAAGTAGTCTTCAAAGTCACCTTGAAGAGTAAAGACAAATTCAAACTTGTGCTATTTTAATAAAGATAAATTAAATTATAATAAACTAAAAAATAAAACTTCAACAATTTATTTTATTTTCAAAAATAAATTTAACTGGCGACGAGGATGGGATATGTTACTTAAAACATATCCAGTGATAATCGGGAAAAGAAAAGGTTAAAATTTTCAACAAACCGATGTGAACCGCAAATAATTCAAGTGGACATTACTAAAGTGTGGCAAAAAGCGAAATTTTTGTAAACTTAAAAACTAAAAACTAAACCAAAAAAAAAAAAAAAAAAAAAAAAATATTTCGTGTAATAACTAATCCGAAAGAATAGTTCTAACAAATTTATGATCGTTGAAAATAATTTGAACTTAGCGCAGTTGAGTGCAAAACGGCAAATTTGTGCATAATTTGTGAGCAATTTTACTGCCCAAATTGATATGACTACTGTACATATATATATTTAAAGCGGACAAAATCTTTGACAAACAAGAAAAAAGATTGGCTTCGTAAAAAAACAAAAAAAAAAAAAGGAAAAGAAATTACTAGAAGTTAAAAGTTAACGGAAAAAGAGAAGAAAGTGTACGGTGTGCATTCCAGTGCTAACGGCGTGAAAGACGAAAGAGAAAGCAAGCCAGCTATCATTAGAGAAAGAAGCAGAGCAGCGTTTGCTTAGAACAAACAACAACACCCACAATGGCTTTGACGCTAGCTGAGAGCTTGCGTGAAGCGAGGAGCTTGCCTGCATTTAACGGGAGCAGTGAATATACGCTCAGCAACTACCTGAGGGACGTCGCAACTGTGTTGCAGCTAACGCCAGCAGAACATGTACAGACAATAAAAACAGTATTAAGCAACAGACTGCAAGGTAAGGCGTTAAAGGCGGTTGAAACCTTATTTAACCCTACATGGGAGGGTATAATAGTTAAGCTTAAGGAGGAATTTGGAGTAAAAAGAAGTTTTTTTAATTTAAGAAGTGACGCTCTAAACGAAGAAGCTAGGAACATTGAGGAGTTACATTATAAATTAAGTAAAATTTTAAGTTTAATGAACACAAAGTATAGCTTAGAACCTGACATTTTGTATACACCTGAAAATAATGAAAAATTAATTTTTGATATTTATGTAAACTACTTACCTATTAGTATTAAATCTCTTTTGCTACAAAATAATATTAGATCTATTAACATAGCTTATACATTTTATTTAGAAAATAATTTATTAAAAGATATAAAACTAGTAAATAATAAACAAGCGAATAGTTTTGCGTATAAAAGTTTTCAAAACAATAATGATTTTCGAAATAACAATACCTTTCCAAATAATAACTTTCAAAATGCAAATAATTCATTAAATAGGAATGGTTTTCAAAGATTTCAAAATTCAAGCAACTTTCCTAATTATAGTAGCCGTAATAACAGAAATAATAGTGGTGGTTTTAATAATTGTAACAGAAATTTCAGAAATTTTCAAACGCAAACTTTTAACACTTTTAACAGAAATAATCAGCAACAACAAACCCAAAATTATGACTTAGAAAATTTTAGTAATTTACGACAAAATCAACAAAATTCATATAATAGACATTTAAGTAATAATGAAGAACCAATGGAAATTGATGCAATTCACGTTACAGAAAATTTTCCTGTGCAGCCTCGAAATTATCATTACCCATAGTAATATTAACTATAAATAATACAAAAACAAGATGCCTAATTGATAGTGGTGCTGCTACTACCCTCGGAGATTATAATTTTTTTTCCAATATAGGAATAAAGAAAAGTTTAATAAAACCAATTTTATTAAATACCCTGGTCGGTAATAATATTATTATAGATGAAGTGATAGTAAATGTGCCGGATGAATTTAAAGAAAAAAATAGCACCATGTCTGTTAAATTAATTAATTTTATTGATAAAAAATTCGATTGCATAATAGGAATAAATATTTTACAGCCCTTTGGAGCTATAATAGATTTTCAAAATAATACTCTTAAAGTAAATAATAACGAAATAAAACTAATTGACTATAAATTTAACATTTCTTATGAGGAAATTAATTATATAGAAAAATTTGAGCTGGATAAATTCAAAGATTTAATGCCTACAAACTTAAATAAGGAAGAAAATAAGTTATTAGAAATTTTTTTACATAAAAATAAAAAGACGTTTTATATTAAAAACCAAAATTTAACTACAACTACCTGTGTAAAACATAAAATAATAACTACTTCTAATAAAATAGTGTACTGCAAGAATTATAGGCATCCACAGATTTTAGAAAATGAAATAGAAAAGCAAATAAATGAAATGTTAAAAGAAAATATAATACGCCCCAGCAAATCGCCTTATAATTCCCCTTTGTGGATTGTTAAAAAGAAGTCCGATAATTCGAACCAGCAGAAATGGCGATTAGTTATAGACTTTAGGAAGCTAAATGAAATAACTGTGGATGACAAATTTCCTCTGCCAAATATAGAGTCATTATTTGACAAGTTAGGTAAGGCGCAATATTTCTCGTCCTTGGACCTTGCGAAAGGCTTTCATCAGGTTTTGATGGAGGAAAGCGACATTGAGAAAACGGCTTTTTCAACGCCCCGTGGTCACTTCGAGTTCATTCGAATGCCCTTCGGTCTCAAAAATGCGCCCGCTACATTTCAGCGAATGCTAAACTACATTTTGGCTGATTATATAAATAAAATTTGTATAATTTATATGGATGATATACTAGTCTTTTCAACCTCGCTAACCGAACACTTAGAAAGCTTGCAAAAAGTATTTAATAAACTTAATGATTACAATTTAAAGGTTCAAATAGATAAGTGTAGATTCTTATCGAAAGAAACAAACTTTCTTGGTCATATCATAACAAATAATGGGATAAAGCCCAACCCCGAGAAAATTAATATAATACAAAACTTGGAGCTACCAAAGTCAGTAAAAGAAATTAAATCGTTTTTAGGTTTAACCGGATATTACCGGAAATTCATTAGGAACTATTCCTTTGTTGCTAGCCCTATAATAAAATATTTAAAAAAAAATAGTAAAATTGATATTAATGACAAATCTTATATTGACGCTTTCGAAAAATTGAAGAAAATTTTAACAAATCCACCAATATTATGCTATCCAGACTTTAATAAAAAATTTGTATTGACCACGGATGCAAGCAATGCTGCTATTGGCGCGGTGTTGAGCCAGGATGGCAAACCAGTAAGTTACGCCAGTAGGACTTTAAATGGACATGAAAAAAACTACTCAACGCTAGAAAAAGAATTATTAGCCATTGTATGGTCAGTGAAATATTACCGTCCATACCTTTTTGGTCGAAAGTTTCTAGTTCAAACTGATCATCAGCCTTTGAAATGGCTTTATTCACTTAAAGAGCCCAATTCTAGAATCATCCGATGGAAAATATTATTAGATGAATTTGATCTCGATATTGAATATATTAAGGGAAATGAGAATAAGGTAGCTGATTTTTTGAGCAGAGTTGAAGTAAATCATAGTACGGAAGAAAATGTAAATATTAATTTCTTTAGAATAAATAAAATTGTTAATAAATATAGGACGCAAATAAGAATAGTTAAAAATAAAAATAAAGAAACCGAAATACTTTTTAAAAAATATAAAATAATATATGTGTCTGAGAATGACTTAAATAATACTCATTATTTGAATGATTTATTTAGACGTGAAATAAAAAGAGGAAAAATTGGGGTATACTCGGAGCTTGACAATAATAAATATAATATAATACAGAACAAATTAATTGAATTATTTTCTAGTAACAATAAAATAAATTTCATAAATTGTACAAAAGTTGCTAGTGATATTGAATCCGAGGAATCTTTATTGAATATCATTGATGATATTCATATTAAAGGTAACCATAGAGGAATCCAGGAGAATTTCGAAGAATTAAAAGATAATTATTATAATCCTAAATTATTAAAATTTATAAATAGATATTGCAATAACTGCAGAATATGTAATGAAAACAAATATGACAGAAAACCAATAAATAAAATATTTCAACATACTCCAACACCAGAAAAACCAAATGAAATAGTACATATAGATATTTTTCAGATACAAAAGACTAGTTTTTTGACAACAATAGACAAATTTACGAAATTAGGAACGGCACATAAACTAAATGACAAAAATATGGTAACAATTAAAACTAAAATCGAAGAGCGAATCGCATTTTTAGGAAAACCTGATAAAATTATTATGGATAATGAATTTAATAATGCACTTATAAAGTTGTTCTGTCAAGAAAATAATATAGAAACTCATTTTACAACACCGAATTCGCACACAGGAAATTCAGATGTAGAAAGAATGCATTCGACTCTCTTAGAGCATATAAGAATATTAAAAAACGCTGAAAATATTAATGACTCTGAAGAATTAGTACTAAAAGCAGTTAATTTCTATAATAATACAATTCACAGCACGACTAAATTAAAACCAATTGATTTTATAAATAAGTTACACATAAATTTAAAAGAGGTTAAGGTAAGATCTGAAGCAATTAAAAAGAAAACCATTGATAGAGAAAATATTAAAAGAGAAAATATTACACTTAATTTACAAAAATCTAATTTATATATTAAAAATCCTACTGCAATTAGACAAAAAACTGCTAAAAGATTTAACAGATACCACCACAGCAACCCTAATAAAGTAGACACTGCACAATTTAGACGCCCATTAAAGTCTATAAAATAAAATAAAAATAAATAAAAAAAAATAATAATAATAAAAAAAATGAAATGGATTTGTAGAGCAAAACATGGAAAACTATTCGTTAATATTTTTTTTATATTAAATCACACTATATTTATTTTTTTAAAATGTAAACTATAGAATAAGAAATGAATATTTATGGCTAATATAGTTTAATATTTATCTTGGAAAAAAAACCGCTAAACAACTTAAATATATTTCAAGTTATTAGTTAAGTGTGATTTAAATCTGTATCACTATAAGAAACTATTAAATTTTCGGATTGTATATTATATTTGTAAAAGATTCGACGAGACTCGAATTCTTTAAGGAGAGGCGAGTTATATATTATAAGTAACTTTCCCCTTTCGCTCTCGCTCTCTTCATTATCTAACTGGAATAATTATTATAGCTATGTAAGTTATATATTTAATTGTTGTAATTGTTGTAATAGTAAATGGGGAACTCTTTCTCTCTTCATTTTAAGTATAAATCTAACTGTTAAAATAAATTGAATAAGTATAGTTTTTAATGTTAAAAGTAGTCTTCAAAGTCACCTTGAAGAGTAAAGACAAATTCAAACTTGTGCTATTTTAATAAAGATAAATTAAATTATAATAAACTAAAAAATAAAACTTCAACAATTTATTTTATTTTCAAAAATAAGTTTAACTTGCATGCATAGCTGTGTGTGTAGGTGTGTGAGCGGTTGTATGTGCACATAGGTAGGTGTGCTAGTGCAGCCAGGGGGGAGTGTCCAAAAATGGCACAGGTATATATTGAGACTGCAAGTCGAGCACATGAATGTGTGCAATTTGAGCAGAGTGTCGCGCGACAGCGAGAGAGAGAGAGGGAGAGGGAGAAGGGGAAAATGGCGTATTCATTTCATATTCACCACACAAAATTTTCTTTTATTCATTCACTAACATAATTCGTTCTGCACCACACACACATACATATGCACATAGGTGTATTCATATGTATTTACCTTTTGTATGTATCTTAATAAAAAAATTCGCCGCTGATACAAAATTGGTTGCTTTCAGCGCAATTTTCATTTTTATTTGCAAATATTCGCCATTGAGTGCCACTGAATTGCTTGTGGGCTTACCAGCGCACAGGGCAATAAAAATGGAAGAAAAAACAAACGCGCTTGTGTATGTAGTGGGCAAAAATGATAAATGGAAATGCGCGGTTGCGGTCCAGTGTAATAAGGGGTTTACATACATATGTATGTATGTGTGCATGTATGTATGTATGTATGCGGATTACTTAAGTCAATTTGCGTTGGAACTTGGTGGCGTAGATTGGTATGCATTTTGGCATTTTATAGCCGACTGAGACGTTGGATATTATTGGCAAAAAATGAGAGTTGCTACAATCCTAAGCAATTTACTGCTGCTAGCAGCTCCTTCGGTGCGGTTTAATACATTAAAACTGTGTCAGCTTACAGCTTACAATAGTGCGATCCATGTCAAGTTATCCAAGTGTTTTCGATGTAGTCTTCAAATCGTCTAAAAATTTACTTGTTTGAAGGCTTGAGTATACAGTGTTTGATTGAAAAGTAATGAGCCTTATTTTTTCAAGCAGTTTTATTAAACCTTTTGGCTTATACAACTAATATTCTTGAAAATAGGACCCTTGAGCGTCAATACACCGCTGGTAGCGGTCCTTCCACTGCAGGAAACATTTTTTAAACTTATCCGCCGGAATCGCGTTCAATTCGGCTGTCACAGTTTTTTGGATCTCCTCGATGGAGTCGAAACGCCTCCACTTCAGCTTTCTTTTCAGGCGCGGGTACAAGAAAAAGTCCGGAGGGGACAGGTCTGGGCTGTAGAGAGGCCAATGCAGAGGAGCAGAGGAAGGCGGTGTGCGCCGGCGCATTGTCGTGATGATGGGTCCAATTGTTCACGAGGTCGAGCCGAACCCGGGCGACGCGGTTTTTCAGCCGAAGGACCACTTCTTTGTAAAATGCCGCGTTTACAGTGCTTCCTGGAGGTACAAACTCCTTGTGGAAATTGCTTCGAGAGTCGAAAAAGATGATCAGCATGGTTTTGACCTTGGATTTCGCAACTGGAAAATCCTAACACACTTTGAAAATAACTTTCACGCGCGGAGCGATGTTGACTGCACCGCTGTTGCCAGCGAATTGGGACCGGTTTCTAGTGGAAGGGGAAGGTCGGACGATCATTTTCCCCCACCAGCCGATTCAGTCGATCGCTTGCCAGACGCTCCACGCGGGTAGGCTCATTACTTTTCAATCAAACCCTGTAATAAGAAGTGAACTGGAAAATTTTTAAGAATTTAAGCCGCACTGTTTGCTAAAACCTATCGTTCCCACGATAGTCGGTTCTACGTAACCCGACCGACCCGGATTTATATCCGGCCAAGGACTGTCACTTCAGCAGCATTACTCGTATATGCACAGGGAATGTTTATGCTGCTACAACAACAACAACAACAACAACATCAAAACCTTTGTCATAAAGAAAAAATGTTGAATTGTATTTATATCTGAAGAGGTTAAGTCGCTTCTTTTGAAATGAAGAACTTTATGCCAGCATTCCACAGATCCTAGGAAGGAATATTGATTCAGGTATATTTATTAAAAAAAAATAGGGGCACGGTTGAATTAACTCCATACGCGTCTACCCTCGTGAACTGTACAGCATTCGGCTGGGAACAAACCAATTTTTTTTAAGATTGAGTCATAAGTAAAGAAGTAATTTTTCCGCTTTTCGAAGTTAGCTCCTGAAATCGAGATACGGATCTTCGAAGTTTGAAACAGTTACTTTAGTTTGTATGTTGCCATATCTGTGGTGAATGAGGCCGCCATTCGAGTTGCCATCGAGGCGCAGAGTCCGTGACGGCAGCCTTGAAGAAAATCTTCTTTGCATGCCTGACACTGGCCTATATACCATGCTCTTGGAGGATGGCGCGGGTTGCTTTCATTCTTAAGATTGGAAGAGATGAGTACACCAGCCCCAAAAACTTTAGGCCCATCAGCATGACTTCCTTCATGCTGAAAAGTCTCGAACGATTGGGGGGGATTGCGCATACGTCAGAAGTCGCTGAAGGCTCATCCTCTGTCTCCATTTCAGCATGTCCATCAAAGTGGAAAATCCTGCGACTCGGCACTGCGCAGAACCTTGTTGCTAGATTAGAGCTGGCCATCGACCGGAGGGACTACGCAATGGGCATCTTTTTAGACATAGAGGGGGCGCTTGATAATGGAACTTTTTACAGTATGTGTAGCTCTGCTAGCAGGCACGGCGTAGACTGGGTGTTCGTGAATTGGATTCGTTCCCCTACTGGCCCAAAGAATCGTCACGGTGCGAACAGAGGAAGATCTGCTGGTGTCATCCGGGGTTAATAGAGGTTGCCCACAAGGCGGTGTGCTGTCTCTATTGCTCTGGTGCATGGTATCCGATCCTCTGCTCACCACCTTAAATGACTCGGGGGTCTACGCACAAGCATATCCGAATTAAAAAAAAAAAAAACTGGTGATGCAATTGTAAAGGTGATTAAACGGTCTTGCCTTTGATATTCATATTTATATACTTTGAATAAAACAAAAAATTTAAGATGAAAATGACCAATTTTTTATCAAAAACATTCGACAAAATAAAAATTACTAATGAGACCTTTAGTAATAAAAAACTTGTGAACGGAGAAGCAATGGAACTCGTAAAGCTCAGAATAGAGATTTCCATCACTCAAAATGTGATTTTTTTATTATTAGTAAAGAACTAAACCAATTTTGCGCCACCCTTAATAATCCAAAAATCACAGAAAATTCTCGCAAAAGCATAACATTCCGATGTTGACCATTCTACGAGTACGAAATATCACTAATTCTGACAGTTAAGTGAATGAGAAATCAATTTTTCGCTTTAAAATTCATCAAAGAAATGTTGGCATAGTTTTTAAACAAATTTAAATATGCAGTGTGCTTACACACATACGTACGCACGCAATTTGCTGACCGAAAACTAAAAACTGAAAATTAGAAACAATTATTTTTGCAACGAAACTCAGCAAAGCAAACCAACCGTAACCCAACTTCATGGAATTCTTGAAAAGTTTAACGAAAATTTCAATGCTACTCTTTCCTGCTTTTTTGGCTTCCTTTCATCCTCATTAACCTCGCTTGAATGCATCAGAAACCCCTTTTTGTGTTGCTTTGTGTTGTTTGTTGCTTTGCCAAGGCATTCAGTCCAAGGGCTAAGGTAGGGCAGCAGAGTGGCGCACAGGAAGAACGCCACTGAAGCGGAAGTCTCAGTAATTACAACGAAATATTAGGTGTCGCAGCTGAAGGAGAAATTAATTCAAAATAAATTTACAACCAATTGAAGAATGTTTATTTTCGGCAACTCACAGAGATACATAGTACCTGAACGCACACACATACATACACATACATAAGTTATATATTATAAGTAACTTTCCCCTTTCGCTCTCGCTCTCTTCATTATCTAACTGGAATAATTATTATAGCTATGTAAGTTATATATTTAATTGTTGTAATTGTTGTAATAGTAAATGGGGAACTCTTTCTCTCTTCATTTTAAGTATAAATCTAACTGTTAAAATAAATTGAATAAGTATAGTTTTTAATGTTAAAAGTAGTCTTCAAAGTCACCTTGAAGAGTAAAGAACAAATTATTTTGAAGTGTAATCAAACTTGTTCCATTTTAATAAAAATAAAACTAATAAAAATAAAACTTTAACAAATTTATTTTATTTTCAAAAATAAATTTAACTGGCGACGAGGATGGGATATGTTACTTAAAACATATCCAGTGATAATCGGGAAAAGAAAAGGTTAAAATTTTCAACAAACCGATGTGAACCGCAAATAATTCAAGTGGACATTACTAAAGTGTGGCAAAAAGCGAAATTTTTGTAAACTTAAAAACTAAAAACTAAACCAAAAAAAAAAAAAAAAAAAAAAAATATTTCGTGTAATAACTAATCCGAAAGAATAGTTCTAACAAATTTATGATCGTTGAAAATAATTTGAACTTAGCGCAGTTGAGTGCAAAACGGCAAATTTGTGCATAATTTGTGAGCAATTTTACTGCCCAAATTGATATGACTACTGTACATATATATATTTAAAGCGGACAAAATCTTTGACAAACAAGAAAAAAGATTGGCTTCGTAAAAAAACAAAAAAAAAAAAGGAAAAGAAATTACTAGAAGTTAAAAGTTAACGGAAAAAGAGAAGAAAGTGTACGGTGTGCATTCCAGTGCTAACGGCGTGAAAGACGAAAGAGAAAGCAAGCCAGCTACCATTAGAGAAAGGAGCAGAGCAGCGTGTGCTTAGAATTACAACAACACCCACAATGGCTTTGACGTTAGCTGAGAGCTTGCGTGAAGCGAGGAGCTTGCCTGCATTTAACGGGAGCAGTGAATATACGCTCAGCAACTACCTGAGGGACGTCGCAACTGTGTTGCAGCTAACGCCAGCAGAACATGTACAGACAATAAAAACAGTATTAAGCAACAGACTGCAAGGTAAGGCGTTAAAGGCGGTTGAAACCTTATTTAACCCTACATGGGAGGGTATAATAGTTAAGCTTAAGGAGGAATTTGGAGTAAAAAGAAGTTTTTTTAATTTAAGAAGTGACGCTCTAAACGAAGAAGCTAGAAACATTGAGGAATTACATTATAAATTAAGTAAAATTTTAAGTTTAATGAACACAAAGTATAGCTTAGAACCTGACATTTTGTATACACCTGAAAATAATGAAAAATTAATTTTTGATATTTATGTAAACTACTTACCTATTAGTATTAAATCTCTTTTGCTACAAAATAATATTAGATCTATTAACATAGCTTATACATTTTATTTAGAAAATAATTTATTAAAAGATATAAAACTAGTAAATAATAAACAAGCGAATAGTTTTGCGTATAAAAGTTTTCAAAACAATAATGATTTTCGAAATAACAATACCTTTCCAAATAATAACTTTCAAAATGCAAATAATTCATTAAATAGGAATGGTTTTCAAAGATTTCAAAATTCAAGCACCTTTCCTAATTATAGTAGCCGTAATAACAGAAATAATAGTGGTGGTTTTAATAATTGTAACAGAAATTTCAGAAATTTTCAAACGCAAACTTTTAACACTTTTAACAGAAATAATCAGCAACAACAAACCCAAAATTATGACTTAGAAAATTTTAGTAATTTACGACAAAATCAACAAAATTCATATAATAGACATTTAAGTAATAATGAAGAACCAATGGAAATTGATGCAATTCACGTTACAGAAAATTTTCCTGTGCAGCCTCGAAATTATCATTACCCATAGTAATATTAACTATAAATAATACAAAAACAAGATGCCTAATTGATAGTGGTGCTGCTACTACCCTCGGAGATTATAATTTTTTTTCCAATATAGGAATAAAGAAAAGTTTAATAAAACCAATTTTATTAAATACTCTGGTCGGTAATAATATTATTATAGATGAAGTGATAGTAAATGTGCCGGATGAATTCAAAGAAAAAAATAGCACCATGTCTGTTAAATTAATTAATTTTATTGATAAAAAATTCGATTGCATAATAGGAATAAATATTTTACAGCCCTTTGGAGCTATAATAGATTTTCAAAATAATACTCTTAAAGTAAATAATAATGAAATAAAACTAATTGACTATAAATTTAACATTTCTTATGAGGAAATTAATTATATAGAAAAATTTGAGCTGGATAAATTCAAAGATTTAATGCCTACAAACTTAAATAAGGAAGAAAATAAGTTATTAGAAAATTTTTTACATAAAAATAAAAAGACGTTCTATATTAAAAACCAAAATTTAACTACAACTACCTGTGTAAAACATAAAATAATAACTACTTCTAATAAAATAGTGTACTGCAAGAATTATAGGCATCCACAGATTTTAGAAAATGAAATAGAAAAGCAAATAAATGAAATGTTAAAAGAAAATATAATACGCCCCAGCAAATCGCCTTATAATTCCCCTTTGTGGATTGTTAAAAAGAAGACCGATAATTCGAACCAGCAGAAATGGCGATTAGTTATAGACTTTAGGAAGCTAAATGAAATAACTGTGGATGACAAATTTCCTCTGCCAAATATAGAGTCATTATTTGACAAGTTAGGTAAGGCGCAATATTTCTCGTCCTTGGACCTTGCGAAAGGCTTTCATCAGGTTTTGATGGAGGAAAGCGACATTGAGAAAACGGCTTTTTCAACGCCCCGTGGTCACTTCGAGTTCATTCGAATGCCCTTCGGTCTCAAAAACGCGCCCGCTACATTTCAGCGAATGCTAAACTACATTTTGGCTGATTATATAAATAAAATTTGTATAATTTATATGGATGATATACTAGTCTTTTCAACCTCGCTAACCGAACACTTAGAAAGCTTGCAAAAAGTATTTAATAAACTGAATGACTACAATTTAAAGGTTCAAATAGATAAGTGTAGATTCTTATCGAAAGAAACAAACTTTCTTGGTCATATCATAACAAATAATGGGATAAAGCCCAACCCCGAGAAAATTAATATAATACAAAACTTGGAGCTACCAAAGTCAGTAAAAGAAATTAAATCGTTTTTAGGTTTAACCGGATATTACCGGAAATTCATTAGAAACTATTCCTTTGTTGCTAGCCCTATAATAAAATATTTAAAAAAAAATAGTAAAATTGATATTAATGACAAATCTTATATTGACGCTTTCGAAAAATTGAAGAAAATTTTAACAAATCCACCAATATTATGCTATCCAGACTTTAATAAAAAATTTGTATTGACCACGGATGCAAGCAATGCTGCTATTGGCGCGGTGTTGAGCCAGGATGGCAAACCAGTAAGTTACGCCAGTAGGACTTTAAATGGACATGAAAAAAACTACTCAACGCTGGAAAAAGAATTATTAGCCATTGTATGGTCAGTGAAATATTACCGTCCATACCTTTTTGGTCGAAAGTTTCTAGTTCAAACTGATCATCAGCCTTTGAAATGGCTTTATTCACTTAAAGAGCCCAATTCTAGAATCATCCGATGGAAAATATTATTAGATGAATTTGATCTCGATATTGAATATATTAAGGGAAATGAGAATAAGGTAGCTGATTTTTTGAGCAGAGTTGAAGTAAATCATAGTACGGAAGAAAATGTAAATATTAATTTCTTTAGAATAAATAAAATTGTTAATAAATATAGGACGCAAATAAGAATAGTTAAAAATAAAAATAAAGAAACCGAAATACTTTTTAAAAAATATAAAATAATATATGTGTCTGAGAATGACTTAAATAATACTCATTATTTGAATGATTTATTTAGACGTGAAATAAAAAGAGGAAAAATTGGGGTATACTCGGAGCTTGACAATAATAAATATAATATAATACAGAACAAATTAATTGAATTATTTTCTAGTAACAATAAAATAAATTTCATAAATTGTACAAAAGTTGCTAGTGATATTGAATCCGAGGAATCTTTATTGAATATCATTGATGATATTCATATTAAAGGTAACCATAGAGGAATCCAGGAGAATTTCGAAGAATTAAAAGATAATTATTATAATCCTAAATTATTAAAATTTATAAATAGATATTGCAATAACTGCAGAATATGTAATGAAAACAAATATGACAGAAAACCAATAAATAAAATATTTCAACATACTCCAACACCAGAAAAACCAAATGAAATAGTACATATAGATATTTTTCAGATACAAAAGACTAGTTTTTTGACAACAATAGACAAATTTACGAAATTAGGAACGGCACATAAACTAAATGACAAAAATATGGTAACAATTAAAACTAAAATCGAAGAGCGAATCGCATTTTTAGGAAAACCTGATAAAATTATTATGGATAATGAATTTAATAATGCACTTATAAAGCTGTTCTGTCAAGAAAATAATATAGAAACTCATTTTACAACACCGAATTCGCACACAGGAAATTCAGATGTAGAAAGAATGCATTCGACTCTCTTAGAGCATATAAGAATATTAAAAAACGCTGAAAATATTAATGACTCTGAAGAATTAGTACTAAAAGCAGTTAATTTCTATAATAATACAATTCACAGCACGACTAAATTAAAACCAATTGATTTTATAAATAAGTTACACATAAATTTAAAAGAGGTTAAGGTAAGATCTGAAGCAATTAAAAAGAAAACCATTGATAGAGAAAATATTAAAAGAGAAAATATTACACTTAATTTACAAAAATCTAATTTATATATTAAAAATCCTACTGCAATTAGACAAAAAACTGCTAAAAGATTTAACAGATACCACCACAGCAACCCTAATAAAGTAGACACTGCACAATTTAGACGCCCATTAAAGTCTATAAAATAAAATAAAAATAAATAAAAAAAATAATAATAATAAAAAAAATGAAATGGATTTGTAGAGCAAAACATGGAAAACTATTCGTTAATATATTTTTTTATATTAAATCACACTATATTTATTTTTTTAAAATGTAAACTATAGAATAAGAAATGAATATTTATGGCTAATATAGTTTAATATTTATCTTGGAAAAAAACCCCTAAACAACTTAAATATATTTCATGTTTTATGTTAAGTTGTGATTTAAATCTGTATCACTATAAGAAACTATTAAATTTTCGGATTGTATATTATATTTGTAAAAGATTCGACGAGACTCGAATTCTTTAAGGAGAGGCGAGTTATATATTATAAGTAACTTTCCCCTTTCGCTCTCGCTCTCTTCATTATCTAACTGGAATAATTATTATAGCTATGTAAGTTATATATTTAATTGTTGTAATTGTTGTAATAGTAAATGGGGAACTCTTTCTCTCTTCATTTTAAGTATAAATCTAACTGTTAAAATAAATTGAATAAGTATAGTTTTTAATGTTAAAAGTAGTCTTCAAAGTCACCTTGAAGAGTAAAGAACAAATTATTTTGAAGTGTAATCAAACTTGTTCCATTTTAATAAAAATAAAACTAATAAAAATAAAACTTTAACAAATTTATTTTATTTTCAAAAATAAATTTAACTCATAGGCAGCAGCAAATATTTTAATTTATAAAGCAACTCGAAGCGCTGCAGACAGCAGCAGCTGGAGAAGATGCGCATAATTTTTGGCAACACTGCCTGCAGCTATAGGCTACTCGCCGCCACTCTACGCCAACAAAATTAGCAACCAGTAATGGAGCTGAATCGGAGGAAGTTGGATGCTTACATTTTATGTAAACTTTGTCTAGGCCATAGCAGCAGCTGCCAGGAGATGAGTGCTCGTATTCGGCTATCCTGGATGGCTCATTGCGCGGTTGTTTGTATGCTCGCTGCGCTATTTTGTTTATTTGGCATCTGATAGTCACTGCTTGTAAACGAATGTGTGTATGTCTGCACGAGAGAACGAAGAAATATTTACAGTGAGCGTCATTAAAAATCGTACAATTATGCTGTTTTGCAGATTTTACGGCTTTCGCAATTTATTATAAGAAAATAGTTTATATGCTAAAAAAATAATTAAAATAAAAGATAAATATTAAAAAAAAATTGAAAATTCGAAAAATTTTTTTAAAATCTCAAAGTTAAATTTTTAATTTTTAACTAAGCATTGACTGAACTACAATGATGGATACACGAAAAAATACAAAAAATGTTTGAATAAAAAAATTATTAAAAAAAAATGTTTCAAAGTTAAAACCAAAAATTAAGAAAGGAATTTTATTAAAAAAAAAATTGTCTAAGTTTTTCAAAATTTAATTTTTTTTAAGCATTTAAAAAGTTAGAGCCTCTTCTGCTGGACTATATATATATTTTTGTTTTAAATTAACAAAAAAAATTTAAAATTAAAAAAAAAAGTTTTTACAAAGTCACAGACTGCTTTTTATACCATTTTTGCTAGAACAAAAAAATAATTTACTTTTGATTTTTTTTTTTTTAGTTTTTTAAAACAATAAAGACTTTTTTCTTAAAAATTTTGCTTCAGTGTTTTAAAACAAAAAAACTTTAATTTTGAAATTTTGTTTTGTAAGTTTTTTAAAAAATCAGAGACTGTTTTTTATAGTATTTTTACTAGAAATTGGTATATATTTTTTTTAATAAATTAACAAAAGAATATTTTAATTAAAAATTTGTTTAAGTTTTTTAAACTCAAAAACTATTTTGTTGGACTGTGTCATATTGTTGTCTTAATAAATTAACAAAAACATATTTAAATTTTGGAACAAAATTGTTTCAAATTTTTTACATAACCAAAGACTGCTTTTCATACAATTTTTGCTAAAATGTGGTTTATATTTTTATAATAAATTAACAAAAAAATGTGTTTGAGTTTTTTTAAGACTGTTTTTTATCCTATTTTTGCTGGAATCTAGGTTATATTTTTATAACAAATTAACAAAACACATATTGCGATTTTCAAACTTTTTTCAATTTTTTTAAATATTTTAATTTGGAATTTTTTTTCTTAATTTTTAAAAAGTCAGAAACTGTTTTCAATACTATTTTTGCTAAAATATGGCCTAAATATTTATAATAAATTAACAAAAAATATTTCAATTTGGAAATTTTTTTTAGGTATAAAAAAAATTTAATTTGGAATTTTTTTAAGTTTTTTAAAAGGTCGGGGACTGCTGTTAATAGTATTTTTGCCAGAGTATGTTTTATATTTTTATAATAAATTGATAAAAAAATATTTCAATTTTGAAAGTTTTTAAAACAAAAAAATGGCCCCTATTATGAGTTGCATTCGATCTTTTATATTCGTTGGTTGTCGAAGATCGAAAATCGAATGTCAATTTGGTATTATGAGCGGTGCAACGCTGTCCAAATTTTCGTTGTTTACCGAATTTAGAGTCGAATGCAATTTTGCTTTCGATTGTGTAGCGTATTGTGGGAAAACTTGCTAAAATGTAAGTTGTTTGCGATTATTTATTGTTTTATAGTAACCAAATAATAAATATATACTATTTTTGTTAATATTATGCAGGTCGAAAGTCGTGAGTACCAAACAGCAATTAGAAAGGCTAGTTGCGTTAATGGAAGAGAATCCACAATTCGCAAAAGGGATTTCCACCAAAGTACAAGCAGCGAAAAAATGGGAGGAATTTACAACGGAGCTGAATTGCTTGGGACCACCAGTTAGAACGGCAGCAAAATGGATTAAAGTTAATAATGGATTTTTTTTTTGTGATGTTTATAGAAATAATTTTTTTCCCCCCCTTGGCAGGTATGGGCTGAAATACGTAGAGGAGCTGAAATACATATTTTTTTCGAATGACGAATAATTGAATAAAGAAAATTTATAACAGAAATAAAACAGAAACTGCGGCGTACAGGTTTCTATTTAATACTTTTTAGACTTTTCTATAATATTCTAAGAATTTCATTTCTTATGTTTCCTGCTTCTCCGTTATTTGGCTCCACTTCAATATCTTCAGCATCATCCGGCAGTTGAACATTATAAAACAAGCAAATGTTGTGCAAAGCTGCACACACATTAATAATTTGTGTTGCTTTTTTTGGAGAATAGTGAAGAGCTCTTGGCTCGGGTGCACTGCTGCAACTGGTTTTCTGTACTGGGCAGTAGGTTCATAAACGCCTCTTTAGATAATCTAAAGTTCTTTAAAAAACTGTACATTTTGGAAATACTAAACTTACTCAGTGGAAGCCATTTCTAGGGGATTGGATGCGCCCCTCAGCTGTTTTCTACACCTAGCTAGTTCCACTAATCTTTCATCGACCGATGAATCGTCGAACCACAACTCCGTTGTACTCATTTTCACAAAAAATACTTTTTTTTAACTTTTAAAAATGTTGTTAGCAAAGAATTTCAACACAATCGGTTTTTCTTTTATTTTGATTTGCTGTATCAGCTGAGAAAAAATTATCTATTGTAAATGCGTCGAGCGATCGAAATTCACAATAGTCCTATTCTTCAACGAATGAGCACCATAATACCAAATGAAAATTCGTTCGATCAGCACTTTCGACTATAGTCGCAGATCGAATGTTGCGCATAATAAGGGCCAATATTTTAATTTTGATTTTTTTTTAATTTTTAAAAGGTCAGAAACTATTTTTAATACTATTTTTAATACTATTTTTGCTAAAATATGGCCTACGATTTTGTAATAAGTTAACAAAACCAAAATATTTCAATTTTGAAAATTTTTTTTTAAGTTTTTTAAAACAAAAAAATATTTTAATTTTGAAAAAAATGTTACTTGGAAATTTAAATATTTTAAAAAATTAATTTTGAATTTTTTTTTATTTTAATTTTGAAAAAGAATTTTTTTTTTTAAGTTTTGAAAAAGTCAAAAACTGCTTTTATACCATTTTTGTTAGAATATGACATATATTGACGTGATAACGTCTTATAATTCGATTTAACAGGCTGCACGCACGAAAAAATGTGTCGTTACCTTGCTCATATGTAGTTACCTTGCTCATTAGTGTTACCTTGCTCTTTAGTGTTACCTTGCTCATTAGTGTTACCTTGCTCATATGTAGTTACCTTGCTCATATGTAGTTACCTTGCTCATTGCATTGAATGAACTGCAAGCGAAAGCGCGGAAGGAACGACAAAGCAAACAAAGCAAACGAACGGCAACGTTCGACATCTTGCTCTCCCCTACTTAAGTGAGCGTATATATGTATGTATATGCGCATATGTACATATATAAACTCACGTATTTGTATTGGCATATGCCTTCTTATTGATTATTATTAATTTGATTTACTTGAAGAATTTAAAATAAAACCAAGTTTGTTAATAATACCTGTTGTTTTAATGTTATTATTATTATTTTTTTATTATATCTGAAGGAAAAAATGTATGGTAATATTTACCATATCTATACTAATATTATAAAGAGGAAAACTTTGTTTGTTTGGTTGTAATGAATAGGCTCAAAAACTACTGGACCGATTTTAAAAATTCTTTCACAATTCGAAAGCTACATCCTCCACGAGTAACATGGATTATATTTTATTTTGGAAATAGGGCTCGAGATATAGGTCAAAACGTGGATCCGGGTAACCTTCGGATGTGTATGTACAATGTGGGTATCAAATGAAAGCTGTTGATAAGTGCTTTAATAGGGGGTAATTTTCATACTTATTGATGACTAGGGTCTGGAAATATATGCCAAAACGTGGACCCGGGGAACCTTCGGATGTGTATGTACAATATGGGTGTCAAATGGAAGCTGTTGGTGAATGCTTTAGTCCAGAGTATTTCCATCCGCTCCGTGACTAGGGTCTCGAGATAGAGACCAAAACGTGGACCCTAGAATGTGTTTGTACAATATGGATATCAAATGAAAGCTGTTGATAAGTGCTTTAATACGGGGTAATTTTCATACCTATTGATGACTAGGGTCTCGAAATATATGCCAAAACGTGGACCCGCCGTGTCTTTGAACCGAATTAAACCAAACTTACACACATTGTTAAGTAGGTATTGAATATGATTTCCGTATAGTTTGAATACCTATTGGTAGATAGGGTCTCGAGATATAGGTCAAAACGTTGACCCGGGTAACCTTCGGATGTGTATGTACGATATGGGTATCAAATGGAAGCTGTTGGTGAATGTTTTAGTTCAGAGTATTTCCATCCGCTCCCTGACTAGGATCTCGAGATAGAGACCAAAACGTGGACCCTAGAATGTGTTTGTACAATATGGATATCAAATGAATTCTGTTGATAAGTGCTTTAATAGGGGGTAATTTTCATACCTATTGATGACTAGGGTCTGGAAATATATGCCAAAACGTGGACCCGCCGTGTCTTTGCACCGAATTAAACCAAACTTACACACATTGTTAAGAAGGTATTGAAGATGGTTTCCGTATTGTTTGGGTACATATTGGTAGATATGGTCTCGAGATATAGGTCAAAACGTGGACCCGGGTAACCTTCGGATGTGTATGTACAATATGGGTATCAAATGGAAGCTGTTGGTGAATGCTTTAGTACAGAGTATTTTTCATGCCGCTCCGTGACTGGGGTCTCGAGATATAGGTCAAAACGTGGACCCGGGTAACCTTTGGTTGTGTATGTACAATATGGGTATCAAATGAAAGCTGTTGATAAGTGCTTTAATACGGGGTAATTTGTTATGTTATGTTATGTTATGTTACGTTATGTTATGTTATATTATGTTATGTTATGTTATGTTATGTTATGTTATGTTATGTTATGTTATGTTATGTTATGTTATGTTATGTTATGTTATGTTATGTTATGTTATGTTATGTTATGTTATGTTATGTTATGTTATGTTATGTTATGTCATGTTATGTTATGTTATGTTATGTTATGTTATGTCATGTTATGTTGTGTTATGTTATGTTATGTTATGGTATGTTATGTTATGTTATGTTATGTTATGTTATGTTCTGTTATGTTATGTTATGTTATGTTATGTTATGTTATGTTATGTTATGTTATGTTATGTTATGTTATGTTATGTTATGTTATGTTATGTTATGTTATGTTATGTTATGTTATGTTATGTTATGTTATGTTATGTTATGTTATGTTATGTTATGTTATGTTATGTTATGTTATGTTATGTTATGTTATGTTATGTTATGTTATGTTATGTTATGTTATGTTATGTTATGTTATGTTATGTTATGTTATGTTATGTTATGTTATGTTATGTTATGTTATGTTATGTTATGTTATGTTATGTTATGTTATGTTATGTTATGTTATGTTATGTTATGTTATGTTATGTTATGTTATGTTATGTTATGTTATGTTATGTTATGTTATGTTATGTTATGTTGTGTTGTGTTGTGTTGTGTTGTGTTGTGTTGTGTTGTGTTGTGTTGTTTTATGTCATGTTATGTTATGTTATGTTATGTTATGTTAAAGTATATGTTATGTTAATGTTAACTCATTCTCTATATCCATACAAAATATGTATCAAACAAATAAAATTAAAATTTTCTTTTGAAAAATGCAACCATTCAATCAGTATTTTCTTATGACGTTATCACGTTAAACTATCTTCAGTAAACCGACTTTGCAGACAACCTCTTTTTTTATAAAAAATTAACAAACGAATATTTTATTTTTCAAAGTTTTTTTGAAATTTTGTGGTATATGTTTTTATAACAAATTAACCAAAAAATTTTAGTTTTAAAAAACAATATTAATTTGGCATTTAAAAATTTGAAAAAATTAATTTTGAAATTTTTTTTTAATTTTGAAAACGTTTTTCCAAATTTTTAAGAAAAATCTGTTTTATTTTTATTGAAGTGCTTCATTATAGTATACAATGTTTTTTGTTTTGATTTCCCCTGGCACTTATTTATGGTCATATCAAAAGCAAGCCGCACCGGAAACTGTAGTCGTTTAAATTCAAATGGTACATCAGTCGGAATCATTGGGACGCGTGGTATCAAAACGTCTTCTCCTTTATACTTTCCTTTCAGTATGGTTGCTTCTATCACGTTGTTCAATAATTTTTGATATCGCTAACCGTGTACCGTTGCAAAGACGCGATTGGTTGATATTTCTCAACATTCTAACTACCAATCCAACCTTTAATTGAAGATTGTGAGGTGGAAATCCTGGTAAATGCAGCGAGTTTAAAAATTCAGGCGGATAGTTGACGACGATCATCTTGGTGTGTAGCCGAATCAACTGATTTATGTATCCTCAATACGCCTGTAATTTGTTCTTGAATTTTGAAATTTAATTCATTTACATCTGTTTTTTTGCAGCCAATATAGTCCGTTTGCTCAACCAATCATGGTTTCTGTAATTTTGAGCAACATCTGGAAACACCTTTTGAATAAGTTCATTTACATTTTTTGAATTTTCAATTTGGTCGGGTTCACGATATTATCACTTTTGTGTGAACGCATTAGATCCTTCAACGCGAACACGCACACACACGAACGCGCAATATATGTATGGGAAAAAGAAAAGGGCTGTTTTAGGGTTTTCCCGGAAATTGCACTTCAAGGAACATTTTAAAATAAGAATTGTTAAGATTGGTCCATGCGTTGTTGAGTTATGCGCTTACCAACACATTTTGCGATTCATTTTTATATTATAGATTAAAAACCTAAATTTTAATTTTGAAAAACAATTTTAATTTGAATTTTGAAAATTTTTTATCTAAGGTTTTTAAAAAGTCCGATACTTGATATTATTTTTGCTAGAATATGTCATATATTTTTTAAAAATAAATTAACAAAAAACTAAAAATTCCAAAAATAATCGCTGTACGATTTCCAGTGGCACTCACTGTATAAGAAGTGTGTGCCTGTGCGCCATTTCGATACGCGTTTCCACTTTCCATTTCCTTACGCGTTTCAGCGCGAAATTTCACTCGACATTCGTTGTATTTTCCGCTTATTGCAAACCAACAAATTTGTGGTTTTCAGAAATGGGGTTGAAAAGTCAAAGTTTGCATAAAGTTCAAAACTATCTGGGCCATGGCGTAATGGCACTTTACAAGTACCGTTGGCAATGGCAGGAACCAACTCAGTGTATGTAAGGAAGTTGCGCGTACTTTGCATATTTACATATGTACGTATCCGTGTAAGTGTATTTTGCCATTCCACGCGATTTAAATTACTTCGCGCAAGGGCTTGTATGTGGGTGTGTGTATGTGTGCCGCTTAAGTGCGCCGCAGTGCATTGGCGGCATAAAGACGAGTTGTAATGAGTTTAAGTGCATCCAGTTTACGCACAAATTTTTAATTATTTCATTCGCTGGTAGTGAACGCAAAAGCATCTCCATTTAAAGGCAACCGCATTATGTTTCCTCATTTTTATCAATCAGTTTGTAGCAGGAAGAGAACGCGGGTAATTAACCACCTGAGGATGGTAACTGAAGTCGCGTTCTGGTTTCTTGATGAAAAGAAATTAAGTGTTTTTAGCAAAAAATTGTAATTTATTGAGGTAAACCTCAGGGAAATATTCTTTCTCTTCATTTGTGGCACTTAATCATCAACTCACTACTGGGTTGACGATAAAGTTGTCGCCTGTTCGTACAGCATCGTCATAACGCACAAAGGCTAATATCCGCAAACACTTTGGGACTTAATGCAGAGGATGTTTCGAGCAACATCTGAGTAGCCTGCTCGTTGTGGCCTGAATGCCAACTCGAGTAAAGGATACGGAACAGCTTCAGTTTACGAATAGAAAATGACAGCAGAAACTCCATTAAATTTGCATGGCGCCCGCGGGGCCATTGAATTTTTATGTTATATTATTTCTTTATTTTTTTTTAAATTATTTTATTTTATAGTATTTTAATTTTTTTAATTTTTTTTTATTCATTAAACATTTTTTTTTTTGGTTTTTATATTTGTTATAGATTGATTTAATTTTTTTTTTTTTAATATAACTCAAAAAAGATGGTGACGAAGTTGCGGATGTGCGGCTCGTATTTGTGAAGCACGAACTGCGTTTCACAAGCTTAGCACAAAAATGGTTTTGATACTTGGCTCTGGAATTCCCAAGGAAGTTCACAATCTCCCATTGAAATCCTTCAACCACCACCTGGAACAAAATCAGAAACGGTTGACAGAAATCGTTGGAGAACATTTGTGTCCGCTTTTTGTTAAATAATTTTTAATTTTTAATTAAAAATGTCATCTGCATAAATAATTTATCAAGGAAAAAAATTTTAATTGCTAAACCCATTTTATTGCATTTTTTTATTTATTATATCTAATTTTTGTAATTTAATTAAATTTATTTATTTGTTTCTTATTTAGTTTTACTTATTTATTTCGTTGGATTTAGTTCTATTTTATTTAAATTAAATTTGCCGTCTTCTTCCCACCTCTCGACCAATTTGTTGATGAAGATGCGCCAAAAATCCCTTGGTCTTGTGTCAAAGAAGTTGCTTAGCCTATTATTAAGGACCTCTTTGTTATCGAAGGTAATGCCCATCATACGGTTTGACAGAGAGCGGAAAGGATGGTAATCGGTCGGTGCAAGGACCGGAGAATACGGCGGATGCTGAAGAGCCTCCCATTCGAGCTCTTGGAGTGCGGCTTTAACGACGTTTGCAACATGGGGTCCGACGTTGTTGTGAAGAAGTATAGTTTGATCACTTCGTTCAGATCTTTTCAGTTGAATAGTCTCATTCACGCGGTGTAGCTGGGCAATGTAGAACTTGTTGTTGACCGTGGCATTCTTTTCGAGCCTTTTCCAGTGGACCATGCCCTCCCAGTCCCACCAAACACATTTTGTGATCTTCTTTTGATGAAGATCTGGCCTGGCTCTCGGCTTCGGCGTATCTAGTGAAGCCAGCCATTTCAATAGGCAGACACCATTTTTCATCTTCCGTGAGGATTCAGTACAAAAAGCGCTGTCTATGACCGCGTGTTGCTCGATGGCGGGCGAGATGCTGAGAAGCAATTTGAAGGCGACTTTCTTTGTTTTTTTCGTTGAGCTCGTGAGGCTCCCAGGTTCACAATTTTTCAGTAAATCTCATTGAATGAAGGTGATTGAGAATCGTTTTATGATCGCAGCTCATTTTTTCCGTCAATTTCCGACTGGTTTGGCGACTGTTCCCATTCAAAAGTGATTTGAGACGTTCTTAATTGAATTCAGATGGCCTTCCGCTGCGGGACGTGTCATCGACGTCTAAGCCGCCATTCACCATTTTTGAACTGTGTAAACCATTTTCGTGCTGTAGACTCGCCTATGACACCTTCTCCATACACGTCACAAGCGTCTCGGGCTGCTTCGGCAGCTTTTTTACCTCGAAGAAGAGTAGGTGTCGAGAACGTTGATTTTTGCATCCTGGGTATTCCATTTCTAAGCCTTAAAATTATTAAACAAGTAAATAACCCAAAAATTCCTTTAATATAGTTTTGTGGAGCAGAGGGAGAGTTGTGCTCATTCGATACAACTTACCCTTTGCCAAACAGCAAATAAATCTTTGTAAAATATTATTTTATTTTCCTTTTGATTTATTGTTTTCTTAATTTAGTTTATTTCATTTCAAGTTTAACTGACTTTTATTTATTTCTTTTGTTTTACCCATTTTTGAAGTGAAACTTCTTAGGCGTCGATGAACGAGCGAGATTGGAGAGTAAAATTTCAAGGCTATGCAACGTTTTAGGCATTTTCGTTGCGCGAGAGAGAAAAGAGATATAACGCAGAGGAACAGGAGAGAGAGAGAGATATACCTTATATATATCTTACACACACTTTAGACTCTTTTTCCTGAGTTTTTCCTTGTGGTTGCTAATTTCTAGTGAGAAATAACACTGCCTACTTTTTGGCGCTTGTTTGTTGGTGCAAACTCGTAAGATATATATTTTTAGTGCCTACTTTTTGGCGTTATATTTCCTTGGTGACTACTGTTTGGGGCGTTTGTTTTTATGCCTACTTTTTGACGCTTATTCTCGTGCTTGTGCGTTCTATAAAGTGCTATCCATTGCGGCGTCGGATTTATTGGTATTGGCGGTAATTTGTGCCATTGCTGCGGTCCTGGAATCGCTGCGTTTGTGCGGGTGATAAACGATCGGAGTAGTGCGCGTTGTTGCCACGGTTTGTATCCGGCTTTTACCTACACCGGTCGACCCTTCTCCGTTTTTTGTAAATTTTGTCTATTTGTATTCTCTGCAAATGTTTTGAATTTATTTAGATATATATTCTTCCACTATCCCTCTCTCTCTCATTTTCTCTCGGGTCTCAACCTCTTTCTTTGCCTGCCTTGAAAGTTTCACTGGTTATGTGTACTCGCTACACGCACTTTTTTGTTTTTGTAAATTGTGTTATTTCTAGTATTATTACTTTTTTTTTTTTGTTTTGTCATATTTATTATATTTATTTTGGTAAAATTTGATTATTTTATTTTAAACAAATTAATTTATTTTAATAAATTTTTTTTTAATTAACTTTATTTTATTTCATTTAATCTTATATTTGTTTTTGTACTATTTTTTATTCTTTATTTATTTTTATTCAATTATTTGATTTAGTGATATTTTATTTAACTTACGCTTTTTCTTTATTTTATTTAATTTTAATAATTTTTTTTTTCATTTAATTTAATTTTATTTTATTTTAATTTATTTTATTTATTGTAATTTAATTTAATTTTATTTAATTTTATTTTATTTAATTTTATTTTATTTTATTTTATTTTATTTTATTTTTTTTTTTTTTTTTTTTTTTTTTTTATTGCATCCCAAAAAAGTAGTGTTTTACTTTAATTGGCGACAGCTTAGCTGCAAGCCAATAATTTATAACAGGTACAAAATATTACAATTAAATATATATATAAATATTATACAAAATAGTTAACAAATTTACTAACAAGAAAAACGTTTACTGTAAAAAGTTTCGGACTATATGACGAGAATTGAGTAAAGCTGCTTTCTGCATGTCGAAAATTAAATATTCTGGGAGTTGAAGAGTTTTGACGTTGTCTGCTAAGTTTTTATGCACTAGTCCGTGGGCTGAGATGATAATTGGTAGTATGTGCACCTTCCTTAGCTTCCACTGGCGTTTGACATCAATGCCTAAGTCAGAATATTTGGATATTTTTTCTGCATATGTTTTTTGCATGTTTCTGTTTAGAGGAACAGCAATATCAACTATATAACCAGTCGCTTGAGATTTATCAATAAGGAAAATATCTGGTCTATTGTGGTCTCTTGTGGCATTTGTTAAAATTGTTCGGTCGTAATATAGAAGGTAGTTGGAGTCTTCTTGAACAGGTTCTGGGGTGTATCTGAAGTACGGTATTTTGCTTGGATTGAAGTTGTACATCTGCGTCAGTTGTAGATGGATTATTTTCGCGATGTCATTATGTCGCTTCAGGTACATAGAGTTTGCCAGTGTGGTGCATCCCGCTAGCACGTGGTCTAATGTCTCACTTCGACTATTGCATCTTCGACATCTGTCTGCAGCGGCATTTGGATCTCGCATTACGTATTTAATGTAATTTCTCGTTGGAATCACACCATCTTGTATGGCGAAAATGGTACCCTCCGTTTCGGCAAATATCGACCTGTTGGTAAGCCATAAGTGCGACAATTTTCGGTCGACATGTGGGCTCAGCAAGTCTTTTCGATATACGCCGTGGACAGCCATTTCAGACCATCTTTATTTTATTTTATTTTATTTTATTTTATTTTATTTTATTTTATTTTATTTTATTTTATTTTATTTTATTTTATTTTATTTTATTTTATTTTATTTTATTTTATTTTATTTTATTTTATTTTATTTTATTTTATTTTATTTTATTTTATTTTATTTTATTTTATTTTATTTTATTTTATTTTATTTTATTTTATTTTATTTTATTTTATTTTATTTTATTTTATTTTATTTTATTTTATTTTATTTTATTTTATTTTATTTTATTTTATTTTATTTTATTTTATTTTATTTTATTTTATTTTATTTTATTTTATTTTATTTTATTTTATTTTATTTTATTTTATTTTATTTTATTTTATTTTATTTTATTTTATTTTATTTTATTTTATTTTATTTTATTTTATTTTATTTTATTTTATTTTATTTTATTTTATTTGAGCTTAATCCATCTCGGCTATTGCCGGAGATTACACATCCCGGATAAAATTTTCAAGGGATTGTGCTCTGGTGGAGCGTAGTCCAAGTTCTACGCCCATGCGATTGCTATTGCTTAAATATTTAAAAATCTACGAACTATTGCACATGTGTCCAGTATGGTCGACTTCTGCATGTCTTCTAAAAGGTGTTGGCAGTCATACTTCTTCAAGTTTTTTATTAAATGCTTAGGCACTAATCCAGTGGACGATATAATTATTGGAATTATATTCACTTCCCTCGCTTTGTACATCTGTTTTAGTTATATGGCCAAAGCTGCATACTTCGATACTTTGGTGGAGTATGTGCTTTGGATGTTGGGATTAAGGGGCACCGCTATATCGATTACTTCGATTGTTTTATTTATCTTGTCGAACAAGATGATGTCAGGTTTGTTGGCAGCTACGGTTTGATCTGTGGATATAAATCTGTCCCAGTACAGTTTAAAATTAGCGTTTTCCAATATTGCCTTTGGTTCATATTTAAAATACAAGACTTCTGCTTGTAAGAGACTGTGTTTTATCGCAAGTTGTTGGTGGAGGATCTTTGCTATATTGTTATGTCTCATGACATATTCACGGGGGGCAAGTACGCTACATCCAGCAATTACATGGTCGGTTGTTTCACCGTAAATGCCGCACCTTCGGCACCTATCTTCTATTGCCTCGCCATGTATCGACCTTCGAAAATTCCTTGTTGGAATAACTCGGTCTTGGATATCGATTGCGAAACCTTCTGTTTCAGAAAATAGCTTTCCTCTTTTCAACCATAAATTGGATGATTGTGCGTCTGTCCATTCCATTTCGAGATCATGGGGATGGGCACCGTGTATTGTTTTTGCCTTCCATGCTGCGATCATTTCTGCTGGGGATTTAACACCCTCAGGTACTGGGAAATCCTGCTCCATCAGACTTAGCGGGGTAAAGCCATTATCTGCCATAGCGATAGCTTTAAATAGATGGGACTCGCTGCTTAGAAAACATGTACGTAACTTCAAAGTTTGCGAAAAGTGTTATTTGTGTATTTTTTTTTAATTGGAACTCGTTTTTGGCTACCCTGCATTCATACATATTTATATATTTGCTTACATTCGTTTACATACAGACATTTGGTCTTCATTGCAGAGCGCAGCCAAGTTGAAGAGCGCAGCTAAGGAAGGAAGCGTTGCAACATTTTTGCGCCCGGAAATTGCCTAAATACTTTTGTGCCCATTAAAATGTTGATACAATAGGAAACACACACATTTACATATTTCTGTGTACCGGCAGCAAAGAGTAAAACACAACCACATTAACTTATATACATAAAAATATATAAGCCAGCACTTTCTGGTGATTTTGTTGGAGGAGAAAAAATTGTGGCAACAAATATTTGTGAGAAGAGCGGCGTTGGCCAACAGCTACCAAACACCAACCTCCACCAACCACCTCCAGCTACCAGTAACGTACCATTTCTTCGCCGGGCAAGCAACTGGAGTATACCTCCCGCCACATCAAAAAACAGACAACGTTTTAGGAGGATAACAGAGATAAAAATCAAAGCCAAAGAAACAAAAAATTAAGGAATTACGCAAAAGCTGGCATGAAAAGCTGAAAATCCACGCACATCCTTACGGAAGTGGTGAATGCAAATATTTAGTTAAATATTTTGGCCAAACACATGCTTTGAATGCTCGGCAGCTACCGCTACGTGAGTAAATTTGTATGCGTATGTGTTGGAATGTTATTCCCCCAGCAGCGCTGCAATTTGTAAAATAACCTGCGGGCTTCTTTTACTGGTGCAAATTATCACGAATATATTTTATGCAAAATATGGTCCAAGCAACACCTGAAGCAGAGTGAACAGAGCGAAGAGACTTACATATTTCAAAGGAGGTATAACAGAGCGACCGCAGGGGACGACAGACCGAGTGAAAAATTATCAACTTCAAGACGCGCAAGCTGCTTGATTTATAGCGTTTTGCGAAATACGAGTGCGACAGCAAGTTAACTACATTTGCTGCAGCTACACCAACATCAACAACAAGAACAGCAATTCACCAAACATTAAAACACAGCCGAGCACCGAGCAGCGCTCAACTCACTCGAAAAATCACCCAAAGCCATAAAAGACACAAGAAACGCTGAGTTCGTTATTACGAATAAGAAAAGAAAACTTGTGCGAGTGAAGAATACGAGAAAGAGACACTTTGTTTTCGTGTTGCAGTAGCGCAGCAACGCATCTTGAATTGCATTGCACGGCACTTCTTCAACAACGACACACATCAGCGCAGTTCAACACAATTCCAGGCACGTCTCTGCAAATATCCGCGAGCGCGCCGTAGGCACTCCTCAATCCTATTGTCGACACTCAGCATCTGCTCTAAAAGCAGCCCAAGAAGCAATCGTCAGCATTTAGTATATCGGCGCAGCGAACGCAGCAGACACCAGCTTCCCATCCACTTTCGCGGGCCACTCACTCCAAACGCCCCGCCAAAATGCGCGGCCGCCACCTACGTAGGCGCTTCAGCTTGCAGCCGTCATTTATGAAGGACGACAGTGCTGACGATAAACCGAAGCGAGACAAGTAAGTCATAGCATTAGATTTCGGTCTTAAATCCACTTTTACGATGCCCAAACATTGTCGATGCACAGTGGAGAGCAAAATGGCTAGTTAGTTTAAATTTGAGACAGTATTGGGAATATTATTGGAGACGCATTTTGCAAGCCAGTGAATCCACGACGCTTCCAGAAGAGCGTAAGCCTGTCATTGTCTTAAATTAACCAACAAAATAACTGAAAAAATAAATGCTAGACTGATTTCGATTATAAAAGCCATGAATCCAATAGTCTTCTTTTCTGTGGAAATGGTTTGGCTTAAAGGTTCCCTGGCGTAAAGGTTCCCTGAAGTTGTTTCTTTTTCAGCTTGAAGGATAGAGGAGTCTCATTTGCACCACAACACTTACGGTTTGGCGCCGAAACTCTATATTCCTCCCCGTGGCGTAGGTTTTTACTCTTTTTTGCTTACTCATTACATGGCGTCCAAGCTTTCAATGATTTTCACAGTATTTCAAACACCTTCTTCTTCAGAGATTTGGAATAAAAAGGGTGCTGATACAGATCATTTCTCGCTGTTGCTCCCGAGGGTTCAACTCTACGAGAGCAGCCCAGCTGCTTGTCTGTTAGAGAATTCAAGTAGCAGAACGGAAGCTTCGGAGCTGAACTAATATAGACGGACCTTCCATAATCCTTTCACCGGATTGGACTATCTCTGGAGCGCTTTAGTGCTTACAGTTTCTTGAGACATATATTTGTACTCAAATGGTTTTGTCTTAGAATCCATCGATGAAGATTTCCAAATATGAGGGTTGGGAGGGCACTGATCTTTTTCACGGTAACTATGAGAACAGAGGTTTGCTTGTTCATTGACGCCACTTTATCCAGTGAGACCATTTGGCAGCTAAAAATAAAGAAAAGGGGAATAGAATGATAGATAGCGGCAGGGCTCCATGCCGAAATAAGTTCACTGATACTCCCAGAAGAGGGAGGGGGATCGGATATTCTAGGACAGTTCGAAATAAATATTCTGTAACTTTTGTGAACAGAAATTTTCTACATTCGTATATGGCATTTTGTAGCGTATTTTAGCTGAGACTTCGTTTTGGTACTCTTTCACCACCAGACCCATTCGCTTTGCATCTTTATCCAGTTTGGAGAAGGCATTAATCAAGATTTTTACTTTCATATTCTGGGTGATTTCCAGAAAAGTTTACGGATTGATGATTAATTGTAAAAGGACAAATCACGAGCTCTCAATCCCGACTGTGGCATTGTCTTCCCCATTGTCCCTCCAGACGTTTCTAGCCAAATATGTGTTAGACCATCTGCTTTATTCACTACTTTTACCCCTTGCGACTATTATCTGTTTCGTGAGATGGAATCTGCATTAGAAAGTACCACATTTGAGCCCATTGAAGCTACCAAAGAAAAGAAAAATATTCGTATTTACTATTATTTCTGTCTCTTCCTCGCCTTACAACCTTTGCAGTATTCATGAGAAAATACTCCTAGCCTAGAAGAGTGCCTACCTAACAGCCAATGACCGGTGACACAAGCCACGACCTTCGAGATGTTCTCTCTTGAGAGGTTGAGCAATTCTCCTGACCTTTTCTTATCTATTTCCGACTAAATTACTGATTGTAAAAAAAGTATTTTCTTCTCTACATGGTCTATTGGCCTCTTACATACATATTTATTTTCCCATAGTTCCTAGATGAAACATAGGGCCTCAATAAACAAGTCATAATTTCGTTTGTTTAGAGCTAGATGTTTAATTTGACTCCAGGAACGGCCTGCTCTGTCCGCCTCTGCTACTACTTGTCGCCTCTATGTGTTGGATGGTCTCCCGCACCTAGGGCTTCCTTGGGGATTCCAGTCTAGAGCGCTGTCCTTGTGATGTCATCCCGTGGTTTGCGCAATGTGTGTCCGATCCATTTCCACTTGCGAGGCATAATTTCTATGTGAACTGGTG
Source organism: Anastrepha obliqua (assembly GCF_027943255.1). Taxonomy (NCBI): domain Eukaryota; kingdom Metazoa; phylum Arthropoda; class Insecta; order Diptera; family Tephritidae; genus Anastrepha; species Anastrepha obliqua. Next base: position 21,405,688 of record NC_072893.1, on the reverse strand, counting down.
TTTGCCCAGTAGCCGCCCAAATATCATCGTTGCTTATAATACCAGGCCAGAATATCCGCATTATCATTCGTAGGCAACGGTTTAGGAAGAATTGCAATGATTGTGATATGCTTGTTGTTAAGTTCCTTAAGTTCCATGTTTCACATCCATACAGAACTACCGACTTCACGTTGGTATCAACTGGAGATGTGGCTTGGCCTCCATACCTTGTCTAGCATGACAAACTCAACGCGTCCCTTAGATATTCGGTTGGGTATGTAAGTTGCTGATTCGCCATTTTTTGAAATTATGCTCCCAAGGTAGCAAAATTCATCTACATCTTCAAGCGAAGTGCCCACAATTTCAAGGGCTTGCGTTTCAGTGGTGTTAATCCGCATTACTTTAATCTTTGCTATGTTAGCCTCTTGCATAATTTTATTTCTTATGCCTAATTTGCAAGTTGGCATAGGAATTCCAATATTTATTGCCTCTGCTTTCAAGAAGCAGCAGATTATTACCCTTTCTGGCCAGCTTATCGGTCTTATAATTTCCTTCAATATCTCTATGCTTCGGAGCCCATATAAGACTGATCTTAAAGACGGTGCTAATATCATTTAAAGCTGCCAGGCTATCCGTCTAGCTATCCGAGAAGATATTTATAGTAGTTTTTGTTACGAGGTGTGTGTTAACACAGTTACCCCCTTTATGGCTAAGACTTCTGCCTAGTAGACTCTACAGTAGTCCGGCAGATGATTCGAGTCCTAAATCTCTTTGAAAAAACTCCATAGCCTACTTTATTTTCTAGGTTGGATCCATCCGTGGAAAAATTTATATTCCCTTTCCCCCATGGTATTTAAGTTTGTCACTCTCTTCTTGACGTGGTGTTAGACTTGAAGAGCAAGTCGAAGGAGGGTTTAAGAAAAGAGTAGTCGATTTTTTGACTGTGCCTGCTCATAGTGTATAGTATATTTAGAAGCGGGGTCTAGCCGCCAGGTCTTCCATCCCGCCATACTGTTATGTCTGAGCGCTGCGGCGGCGGGCACGTTTCTTCCTACCAGATTTAGAGCAGGCAAGTTGACTAGGACCTCGATCGCTTTATTTGGAAAAGCCTTAAAAGCGCCGGTGATTCATCAAAACGCAGTTTTTTGGACTTTGTTCAGCAGTTTTATATAGCTTACCTTTTGAGTTGATGGTCACCACACAAGTACTTCATATAACAAAATAGGCCGAACTACCGAATTGTAAGGCCCATGTTTAATAATGGGTGGCCAAGACGCAACTGCACCGTAATTCGACCATCCGCAAACACCAATTTTGAAGGACTCGCCACTCGCTGGAGTACTTCGGCCGGAACCTCGTGAATAACTTGGCTTCCAATGCCTCAATCGAGGCTGGTTTATCCACAAAACATTTAGACTTTACAAACCCCCGCAAATAAAAATCTAAAGGTGTGATATCACATGATCTTGCTGGCCAATCCACTAGTCCGAGGTGAGAGATAATTTCCTCACCGAAATGACGGCCCATCAAATCTATTGTTTCACGGGCTGTGTGACAAGTAGCGTCGTCTTGTTGGAACCAAATGTTGTGGAGATCGCCGACTTCAATTTCCAGCATCACGGCATCAAAAAGTTGCATATCATGGCGCGGCGTGATAGGGTTCGCCATTCACTGTTACATTGACGCTAGCCTCGTCTGTGAAAATGAGTGATATGAGCCGCTGATTGTTGCAGCCCATAGGCCGCATCAAACGGTTGTTTCCAATGGATGTAATGGATGTTCTTGTATAGCTTCGGGTCGCTGTTCAGTCCAAATACTGCAATTTTGCTCATTGACGTAACCACTAAGTCAAAAATGGGTCTCACCGCCAAACGAAATTCCGGTCCCAAAATGCGGATCTTCTACGATTTTTTCAAGAGCCCAACGACTGAAATTATGATGCTTTGGAAGATCATCCGGCCTCAAATCTTGGATTTTATACTCTTTCAAACCAAGATTGTTGCGTAAAATCGCCCAAAAAGTCCCATAAGATAAGCCAAGAAATTGAGCTCGGCGCTGAATCGATTCTTCCGGATCTTCGGCAAAACTCTCATTTACAGCCGCAATATTCTCTTCACTTCGGCCTTTACGTGGTCTAATCTGTCGAGTATCATTCAGTTATATAAAATTATTCTCAATTGTGTGGATGGTTGGTCGAATAGTGCGTTCGGTAGGACGGTTATGTACGACATAAGTTGGCCTGAGAGCGCGATGAATTCTTCTCACAGAGCTTCGATTTTCGTAATTCAATTTTACGATTTGTAAACGTTACTGAGGCATACATCTTTCCAGGATGAAATATAAATGAATACCTAAAAAAATTATGTATTTAGTTTGACACTTGTCACGCGTGATCTGTCAAAAAAACCTACTGGAAAAAATACCTCCAATCTGATCACCCTTTATGTATATAATTGGCTCTCACACCCTTTTCGGCTCTCTGGCCGAACACCTCCTTTTATGAGGGACTTACACTTTTAAAACGCCACCGAATACCAGATCATTTTTGTGCGAAGCCTTTTTCTGGCAGAAATGCACTCGGAGGTGTGCCATTGCATGCCGAGGGACGACTGCTTTTAGAAACAACTTTTTTCTCTCATTTGATATTTCAAGCACGGAGATTCAAACCTACGCACTTCTGAATCGTAGTCACTCACCAACCCTACGGTTGCCACCTAAATTTACAAATATGAAAATGTGGCACGCCTTTCGTTTGTTTCAGCTCACCACTGTAACTCTGAGTGAGGTGTTCAGTGCCCTAAGCACCCAACTATTTATTCATACTCAAGCTCAGCCAACTTTTTTTTACTTGCCATTCTTTACTTTTCGGCTTCAATTTGTGATGTTTTATTTGTTTGCATTTTGCTGGTTTGCTGGTTTGCTTGCATGGCTGGTTTGTTTGTTTAACTTTTCATTGTTATTCTTTTTTATTTTCTCTTATTTTACATCTAATTTCTTATTGTAATTTTGTGTTCAATCTTCTGCTTTTTTGTTGTTGTCTTTTTCTCTTATTTTTTGGGTTTTTTTTTATGTACATTTGCTGTTGCAAGCAGGCATCTGTCCCATTTTTATGATTACCTTCATTGTTGTCATTGTCGTCACTGTTTGTCTGAGGCATCATCATTATAGTGTCCCTACATCTCTTCCTTCCCACAGCCATCAACAGCAGACAAGCATATTTTGTAGTTGAAAGGAACATTTTTACGTGTTAACATTTACAAAGTTCCATTCATTTTTTGCTTTGACTGAGACATTTATTCATTGTCATAGTCAATTTGTTTGTTTGAGTTTCACGAATGTGGTGAGGGCGGATGGCCTTAGGCGAAATGCAAAGATTTTTGTTTTTTTTTAGAAAACCATAAACTGTACTCACAAGGAATGAGGAAACATATTTTGGTACGAGTATAACTACAGGGCATTCGAAGCTCGAGTTGTGTTTAGCAAAGTTTTGCTTTGACAGTTGTCATAGTTTGGTAGTGGCTCTTTGTGACAGACGAAGGTAGGTAGGTTGATAGAACTGGCTGTCGGTCTCTAAACCAACTCACTCAAATGCACCATTGTAATACTAGAGAAGCTGGCCTCATTAAGCCATTTTGTTTGGTGCAAACCCATTGATCCGGCTAACACTTATAATCCTAAGGTCATCAGTATCATTCAAGAACGCTGAGTCTAAGTATCTAAAGTTAGTGGCCTGCCACGCGGTACAGTAATAGAGAAGAGTCTTCCTCCTCCTCATTCCATGTTCATGTCCTTTTGACAGAAGTTGAGTAAAGAACCAACTTTAAAATTAAATTTAAACTGGGCCAAAAACGCGTAATCGGTTATCGCGTCAATCAAGAAGAAGAAGAAAATAAATTTAATTTCACTCGGAAAACTTAAAAAAATAAATGAAATGCACTACGACAAAGATCTGATCCGCGAAAACTAGAAAATTTTAAAAATTTTGGATATTTTCGCTTATTGTAGCCATCCAACAGAGCCCGAAATAAAAAAGTTAGTCGAAAAATTTTAGTAGACTGGCTCGACACAGGACATAAAAATACCAGTTCGTATTATAAACAAGGAAGTGGCCTGCTCCACCATCACTCAAACACGAATTTTGCATAGAGATCTGAACCTTAACGCATTAAAGGCCAAGCGGCTTTGACGAAAGTTGTCATCGAAACCTTAGCAGGTTTTTTAATTAGAAAGCGGTTTGAAAGCAATAAAAGTAAAGGGTCTTTCAAAAGTGACTCCTAGATCTCCTAGATCAGTAGTGAAAAATCCATACACGGCAGCTTTTTTATGTCATCTTTGACATTTTTTAAGTAGCCAGAAGTAGTTATAATTTTCACACAGAACAACGCTTTGAAATTATTGAAAATTATTATTCATTCAAGGGCTGAGCGGGAGCGTGCAGTATTTGGAGGGAGGGCCTGGTCAACCTGTTCACAGATGGCTCAAAATTGGATGGAAAGGTTGGCGGAGGCGTATTCTGCAAGGAGCTCCCCATCAGACTCAAGTTCAAGTAACCGGAACGGTGTATTCAAAGCCGAGATAGCGGGAATTAAAGAAGCAGCTGATTGGCTGCTCACTTATGTATATATAAACTGTAGCGGAGGTCAATATCCACTCCGACAGCCAAGCGGCAATCGAGGTCCTGGACTCGTTGATGGTACATTCGAAGCTGGTTGGGAAATATTTGACTTCACCCTCGATTGCATCCGAATTCTATGACATAAGGCTCATCTGGGTACGTGGTCATAGCGACATTGCAAGAGGCTGCAAGGCGGATGAGCGAGCCTGTCAGGTAGTTTCCCCTCGAAATGAGAGGATTGAGATCTCGTTGCATACTTGCAATCTGCTCCTGGAGAGGTGGGCTTCGCCTCAACTCTGCAAACGCTGGGCAGGTACAAAAACTTTTTAGGTCGCTAGGGGTCCTGGAACCTCCTGAGCTTAAAAAATCCCAACTTTTAAATTCCGTGGGTCCCATAACAAAACGGAACTGGAATTGTACAAATCATCATAGCGAAAATTGGACCAACTCGTTAAAAACCCCAAATTTTCAGGCAGAAGTGCGCTCCAGCAGGAACGAAAAATGCTTAGGGAACATGGGAGCGAGGGAGATATTAACATATATTCTGATAGTCAAGCCCCGTTCAATGCCATGATGCAGATCCAAACTACTCAACTCCTGAAAAGAGGAGATCGAATCTCTAGCGTGTGCAGGTAACATTTCACTGATCTGGGTTCCAGGAATGTAGAGGGGAATGAAATTGCTACTGAGCTTGCCGGAAAGTGGACTGAATTGATCTCAAAGACCTCCTACTCGGTCGTCGACATCCCCATGACTGTTGTTAAAGGGAATGGAGCCCCATTTCTTCGAGTGCTGTTTCGAAAAGTCTGTGGTCTAAGTACAATAGACGCAGGATGCAGAAAGTTCTGGGGACTCCGCGCCATTCAATTTCCAAACTTGTCGCTGTGTTTACCGGTCATTGGACGATCGACAAACATGCAGAAAAGCTAGGTTTACCATTTAATCCCCATTGCAGAAGTTGTGGGGAGCTTTGAGAAAAGGAAACTGTTTATCACTTTCTCTGTAAATGTCCGGGTTTGGCTGCTAAACGACTAAGGTCTCTGGGTGTTTCTTTCTTTAACAGCCTGGAGCAGTGCGAACCCCTAAATTCTATCAAACTGCTCCGTTACATCAACAACTCTGGCTGGCTGTAGATATCTGCCCATTGGAGGTCTGAAAATGGTATCAAAACAGCGCTTTAGTACCAGAGTGGTACTTCAACCATTTCATCAACTTTCTTAACAATCCCTGTTGTACGTTCTTTCATGCGACGTGGCACTCATTTTGTTAAACTAGATGCGCTGAAAACTCCAAGGCCGGTTGGTATCAAGTTCGAGCCGCAAAGCGTACAGGGTGCAGTTGTTGATCATCAATGATGCCCATTCGTTAATTTTATCCTCTCAGACGAAGCTCGTTTCTGGTGGAGCGCGCGTCGTTAGGGAATCCGCGACAACATTTCGAGAAAACTTGAAACTCCGCTCGTGTTAATGTTTAAGTAGTACGCATTGTGGGCTGGACTATTTTCGGTACAGTCATTTGGAAAATATCATTAATCTTCATAAATTTTAGACCCTCCACAAACAGTTAATGAGTTTCCATTTAAAATAATTAATAAATTTATTTAGAGTTTAGAAACTCAAAACTTATTAAAATAAATTAATAAATAATTAATTTAGAGTTTAGAAACTCAAAAGGCCCTGTATACCGACATGTCTGTATGTGCTTCAGTATTCTCTTGCTGCTGCATATTTGCCAAGTTACTGGCCTGAACGAACTTTGTTTTGCTCTGCGCGATACCTTCGATTTTAATAAAGGCAAATCATTCGAAGCGAATTTTTTCATGTCTTCTCCGGCTCAGTGAATTAGCTCACAAATTACGGTAAATAAAAAATCAGTGGCATGAAAGAGAATGCCCTTCGAGGCGAGAATAGCGTAGAAAGTCATGCAGCAGTGAAATAATCACAAAAACAATCACAAACACACAAAAAACAAAACTGAGAAATTATTAATAAACTGGAAGGCATAAACAGCGGAGGTGAAGAGTATCCAAAATCAGGGATTGTTTGTTTGATTTGTGTTGAACAAAAACACAACTAATTTGGCTGAAAGAAGCGCACGCAAAGAAGAAAGTGTACTAAGGGAGGCCTAAAGTAGTGAGCGTTTTGTGTACATTTTTTTAAGAGAGAAAAATTAAATATCAAAGGAAAAATGTTTGTAGAAAAAATACATAAATACCGAAAATGTAGAAAAAATACATTTACATATATACAAGTGCAGGGTGGGTCATCTGAAAATTGCTGTTAAAGGAATAAAACATCCGAATATGGTCTGGTAAAAGGAAAATTAGCGGAGCTATCAACCACGACAAATATTTTTTTGCGAAACTTTTTTAATGCAATGTTTCGCTTACAATACTTTCCGAAACCCTGGAAAGTTTCAGAGGTTATTGCATTAACGAAACCGGGTAAAGATCCAACCAGGGTATTAACATATAGACGAGGTTTGTTCCAAAAGTATCGCGAATTTGGAATTTTCACAGTTAGAATTTTCGCGATATGTTAGTACTCATGTCTCTCACTCATGCCGAGAACGGCCATTTTGAATGTTCAATTAATTGTTGACTGCTGCTTTGCTTGCACGTGTTTCGGCTCGTCTTCGATTTTTACCTATTCAGAAAGATGGATCAAGGAACCTGAATCAAATTTTGTGTGAAAAACGAAATTTTGTGTGAAGTGCGTGGAAGCATTCCGAATGTTGATTGTGTCATACGGAGAAGCTACTGCTAGCTAGCTTTGGTCCAAAGCAACTTTTATCGGTGGTGCAAAATGTTCTCAGAAGGCCGAGAAGATGTGAACGACGAAAAGCACGCCGGACGACCGAGAACTTCAACAACAGACGATAAAATTGATGAAGTGAAGAAAATGGCCAATCGTCGAATCACCGTTAGATAAGTTGCTGAGGACCTAAACATATCGATTGGCTCGTGCCATTTGATTTTTTTCAATGATTGGGCATGAGACGGGTCGCTGTAAAATTCGTAATTACCAAAACTGCTCAATTTCAACCAAAAGCAGCAATGCATGAACATTGCTAATGAGATGTTGGACTCTGTCCGCGAACCGCGACGACCCAAATTTGCTCCAGAGGGTCATAACTGGTGACGAATCGTGAGTTTATGGTTATGATGTGGAAACCAAAACTCAATCATCTCAATAGAAGCCGCCGCACGAATCAAGACCGAAAAAAGCGCACCAAGTTCGGTCGAATGTAAAAGTTTTGCTTACCGTTTTCTTCGATTGCAGGGGTGTTGTGCATCATGAGTTCTTGCTACAGGGTAAAACACTATTGATGCCACATCCACCGTATTCCACAGATCTGTGACTTTTTCTTGTTCCCGAAACTGAAGGACGACTCTACGCTTCGATTGACGAGATAACAGCGGCATCGAAGCAGGAGCTGAACAAGGTAAAAAATAGGATTTTTTGAAATGCTTCGAAGATTGTTGGCACAAGTACATAATATCTCATGGGGACTACTTTGAAGGGGACAAAATAGATATTAATTAATAAATAAATACTTTTTGAAAAAAAAAACAAAATTCGCGATACTTTTTGAACACACCTCGTACAAAAGGCACAGCCCGTCGGAAATTCGGTGCTGACTTAACCTCAAAGTTTCTGTGAGACGTATTCAGCGAATTTTAAGAACAGTGGATTACCTTGAGTAAGCGAATGCTGAAAAAACGCCACAAAAAAGCGAGGCTTAAATTTGGAGAAAAATACCAGCAGAAGCTTTGCCTTGATAGTCCCGACATTTATAAAAAATACTGGCACGACCAGCGGAAGGCTAAAGAAGCGCGAATGACTTGGGTCGTGATTTGATATCAACACCCCAATTTGCGTTATTGCTACAAAAATTAATGCAGAAAAATACTTAGAGCTATTCGATGAGGTCCTTATTGATTTCGAAGATGAAGTATCTACTCGGGATCACATATTTCAACAGTATAACGCAGCAGTTCACAGCGCGGAAAAAACTAAGGAATTTTTTTAAGCCCCAAAGTATCCCATTATTAGAATGGCTTACTTGTAGTCCAGAACCCAACCCGATAGAGAATCTTAACAGCATCCTAGCAAAACAAGTTTTCAACAATGGGCGTGAGTTTGTCTTTGGTTCGAATTTCGGGGAAAAACCAAAATGAAGAAAAAGTTTTTTCTAATAGCTGTCGCCCCTCAGTAGGCAATGGCAAACCTCCGAGTGTATTTCTGCCATGAAAAATCTCCTCATAAAAAATATCTGCCGTCCAGCACCGGCTGGAAACTGTAGGTCCCTTCATTTGCGGAACAACATCAAGACGCACACCACAAATAGGAGAAGGGATTCGGTCGAACTGAGCAAAACAGCGTCAGAAAGCTAATTGATTCAATGACACGACGCCTGCAGGAAATCAGAAATAACAAGGGTTCATCCAGAAAATATTTATCAAATGCTGCTTAATCGCATCGGCTTGCCGCTTTAGTTTGATTCATAATTTGTCCTTCACCGTCTTGGTAATGCCCTTTACGATATGGCTGAGTTCCTCAGGTTGCAATCTAATTTTTTTTTAATATTTCCGCGTACTAAAGTTCACGAACTTTCTTCAAGAACAATGCGACAGGTTCGTAGGTCTGCTTTGCTTTGCATGATTTTGGTCTTACGTGTGTCAACTGTTGACCAGCCTTCACGTGATTGGGTGCCTTGCACGTCTAGGAATGCATTCATACCATAGTTGCAACGTTTTGTTTTTTTAAAGCAGCCGTGGTTGGTTGAGACGCCGTTGTTGCTTTTTGGGCTTGAGCTCTATTGGTCCTCTCGGCGATTGTAAATGGATATACTAAGGTCATTTGCTGCAGCAAATTAGATGCATCCCACCCGCATGCATTGGTGGCCATGCGAACTTTCTTTGACTGCTTATTACGCTCTTTCTCCATTTGATCGGTTTGTGTGCTTTGATTGGCGCACATAGTGGTTGGCTTAGCTCTGCTGTACATGACCAGCGCTCTCTGGTACTGTTAATCTATTGCACTCAACAACATGCACTCATTGTAATACAGTCTGTGTCAGAAGAAAAGAACCGGTTTTTTCTTGTAACTTCAAGATATATTTCGTTCTGCTTTTTGCTGCGTAATAGTCACACTCAAGGACTACGATCCCAGTGCTAACTCAGGTTAGTGTCGTTCAAAACTTTCCCGTAAACGCAACCAAAGAAAAATTAGTGAGAAGTACACCAAGCGTTTCGAGGCGGTATTTTTACACACGCATTCGAAAGGGCCAAAATTATCTTACGCCGCGGCTGCAAAAGTAAGAAATCAAAAAAGTTTGTTATGTGTGCGTAGGTATAAGGTGTATAAAAAATGTTTCTCTTTCCGAGCACGGCGACGACAAAGAAGCAGGATAAAGGGATTGTCCAACTTTTTAAGCGGGACACTTCTTTGTGACCATGCCAAGCACAATCAGTTCTTGCTAAAAAGGGAATAGTCGACTAAAGGAAGCGAGCATATCCTACCATCCCACATCGTCAAAACCACTGCTCTCAGAAAAACACATTGAGAAACAACAAAACACGAAAATGACGTCACAGTCATAGACTGGTCTCCCAGTCCCCAGACGCTAACTTCATCGTAAATTTGTGGGGAATTATGAAAACGCTTCTTGTCCAAAAAATAGTCCACGATTTAAGGCAACTCGTGCGTCAAATTCGAAAAATCTGGTCCTCTTTGTCGACGAGCTATGCAGGAAAACTTCAAAGCATGCCGAGAAGATTTCAGGCTATACACGACAACGATAAAGACTACACAGCTTATTGAGTAATTGCGACTCGTAGTTTTGTACATGCTTTTATGTAAAAAAAATTTTAAATATATATCTTTTATACTTCACGAATCATAGCCGTTCCTTTTTTCTGACACAGACTGTATGTCTCTGTACTTCCATTATGACGATAAGCGCTTTTATTTCCTTTCTCATCAAACATAACGACTCCACGTCTGGTCTCGCTTTGCTAATTCCTTTTGCTGTTGCGCGTCGCTCCCTGCTATAGTTGGAGTTGTAAGCTTGCATTGGTGTTTTTCGGAGCGCTCTAGCTCCGGTGTAAGCATATGCTTTCTCACAGAAGAGCGAGATAATCTCGGTCGTCTCAGAAACGGATTGGGTGCTCGTTCCCCTCGGTTCTCCGCATATACCAGGATATTAATTAGTGTATCACTGCAAGAGTTAGATGTCATCCACCTGCGCAGCTGGCTGAGCAGATGTGCAGATGATAAGCAACTGTTCTCTCTCTTAAAAGCAAGAACACTTTACACCGTTCGATAAACATTTCTCAGTTTTTGTTATGGCCTTAGCTAAGATTTTTATGTATTTCTCTTTAGTTGATCTCGTATACTAGACAGAGTCAAGCACTGGTCGCTACCGTAGCTCTGGGGGCACACTTACACACTTTTAACACTACAGTGGTTTTTCCTCATAAAGTTTTAGTCACTTTTGAAAACACACGAATGTAATTCACAATATATGCGCACCTCATGAGACCACATTAATTTTTCACAAAATATCCTCAACGCATTTCAAAACGACAAAAAGCAGAGCATTCAAACATTCGAAACAAAAATTTCATATTTGGACTAGAGAATTCAGTGTAAAATAATTTTTTAATTAAAGTTCCACATTTTATTATTGTGGTTTGAAAGTTAAAAAAACTCACATGTATGTGTATGTATGTCTGTGTGTAGCAACAAAACCAAGATGCAACATCATTCACACCTTTCATCAGCAACTGAGTGGCGTTTTAATGCAGCTGCTGGCTGCTCGGCAATGACAACAGCAGGAAATAAGTTTCCCGATTATTTTCCAAGTTGACGCATTTTAACTGAATGCTTGCACTCGGCTTGCTTTTCGCTCCCTTTCATGGCCATTACGGCCACATCGCTTGTAGTGTTTGCCAAGTCAGCAGAGTCAGCAGTTGCGTTGCTGCCTTGCTTTTGGTTGCACAGAGTTTTGACTGAGTTGTTGCAGTGTTAATAAAGTTTGCACATCAAGTCAAGGTGTGGCAGCGACATACATACCTACATACGAGTGTGTGACAGACAGTTAAAAAGTTTTGCTATTTCAGCAGAGATAGGATTCATTCGAATGACGGAAGACAAGAGGGACATATTTTCGAAAAGTTTATTTGTATGATTGCATAGAAAGTTATGACTTGTAACGTATGCGTGAATGTTGCTTATGCACTGAAAGCGGGCTTTTAATCGAAAGCCAAATGTGAAAGTAAAAAGTTTTCACTGAGGTTATGTGGCTTTACATGAGCTTAGATCTCAAAAAACTCCATTTGATGTTTCACAATGCGGGAAAACTTGCAGAGGATCATATATTTATTTTAAAAGTAACGAGGTAAATACTAGCGATACTTTTTTTTCATTTAAAAGACTATAGCATAAATTCGAGTAAATTTGAGCATAGTGCCAAGAAAGGAACCATCGCGTACCGAACATATGTAAGTACAGGGTTTGAATGAAAAGTAATGAGCCTCATTTTTTTAAGCAGTTTTATTAAACCTTTTGGCTTATATAGGGTGATCAATTAAGAGGAGTTTTTTTCATTTGCGTTTTTTTTACAGATCGCGCGCGAGTTGTGGCAAACTGTCATCGTGGATTTGTTGAACAGCGTTTGGCATTTCATCATGGAAAGACTCACACCGCAACAACGTCTACAAATTGTTCAACTGTATTATGAAAATCAGCGTTCTGTGACAAGCCACTTGCCATACAGCTCGTGAAACAATGACTTTATTGAGAAGTCATTTCGGAGAGCAGCTGATTTCACGTTTAGGACCTGTGAGTTGGCCACCAAGATCTTGTGATATCACACCTTTGGACTTTTTTCGTTGGGGATTCGTGAAGTCCAAGGTCTATGCTGATAAACCAGCTACGATTGAAGCTCTGGAAGCCAACATTACGACATACCAGTCGAAATGCTCGAACGAGTGATTGAAAATTAGACCTTCAGAATGGACCACCTTAAGCGTAGTTGCGGCCAACATTTGAATGAAGTCATATTCAAAAAGTAAATGTCAAAGAATGTTCTTTCAAATGATAAATAAAGGTTTTGAACATAATTTACATTTTTGTTTTTTTTTAACTATTGAAAAAAGCACCTCATGATTGATCACCCTATACAACTAATATTCTTCAAAATAGGACCCTTGAGCGTCAATACACCGCTGGTAGCGGTCCTTCCACTGCAGGAAACATTTTTTAAACTCATCCGCTGGAATCGCGTTCAATTCGGCTGTCACAGTTTTTTGGATCGCCTCGATGGAGTCGAAACGCCTCCCCTTCAGCTTTCTTTTCAGGCGCGGGAACAAGAAGAAGTCCGGAGGGGACAGGTTGGGCTGTAGGGAGTGTGGGGAAGCACCGGAACCTCCATTTTCGCCAATGCAGAGGTGCAGAGGAAGGCGGTGTGCGCCGGCGCATTGTCGTGATGAAGGGTCCAATTGTTGACGAGGTCGGGCCGAACCCGAGCGACGCGGTTTTTCAGCCGAAGGAGCACTTCTTTGTAAAATAACGCGTTTACAGTGCTTCCTGGTGGTACAAATGTTTAGATTTACGCAAAATTTGATCCAGTAACGTTGCTCCAACGATCGCTGCATTTTCGCCACTACAAAATCCAAACACACTTTTAAAACAGCTTTCACGCGCGGAGCGATGTTGACTGCACCGCTGTTGCCAGCGAACTGGGACCGGTTTCTTGTGGAAGGGGAAGGTCCAACGATCATTTTCCCTCACCAGCCGATTCGATTGATCGCTTGGCAGACGCTCCGCGCGTGAAGGCTCCTTACTTTTCAATCAAACCCTGTATGTTAAGTATGTTAGGATAGCCAAAGGAGGTGTTGTACCTACTTGATTTCTTCTTCATCTCCACACCTCATGCATCCATTCTGCTGGCTAGGGTGCCAACAATACCAGTGACCTGTTATAACACCTGTGAGAACGAATCCAAGCAGACATTTTGCCCTTTTAAAATTCAGTTTTGGCCAGCGCGTTTTGGAGATCCGGCAGTTAGTAGTCAGATACCTTCTTCTATTGGTTTCCGCGATTACGCTTAGGTCAATCGCAACGCATAATTCGTTTAGAGGAATACCCTCTATGCTCGATGAAGGTCAAGCCACAGCCTTTCATTACACACTTATTTCACACACTACATTTCCCTCCACTGCAGCGTAGCCGGGAACCATGAAAGTGTGGTGTTGTTTTGTTGAATTCTTTAACACAATTTGAATTGATGTATGTTGAGGTCAGTGCCTTGGTCGGTGGTTGAATATCAACAAAAATGGTAAAAATGGTTTTCCGAAGATAAGTCCCTTAGTCTTATCATTTTTGCTGTTTTGTTTATAACGTAGATCTCAGCTTGGAAGACGCTGCAAGAGCAATTTAAGGATAATTGTTTTGAGTACACTGCCGATTCAGTAGCATTTCCCATCTTTGAGCCGTCAGTATATCATCTGATATAACTATGGTGTGCCAATACTTTCTGTCTTTCTTATTTTATAGTCTCAGATATATCTTGGGAACCAGATAGTGCAAGTGTTTCACAGATGGATGACCGTGCATGGTTTCTTTTCTTTCTGGAATACGTAAGATCACTTCCAGTGCCACCTCAGGCGTCGATCGGAGCGCACCTGTTATTCCTACACAAGCTAATCGTTGGACTTTTATGCGATTCTTTAGGTAGGATTCTGCACCGCCTCCCACCACACGAAAGCTGCATAAGTCAAAATAGGTCTGATGATCGTATTGTACGCCCAATGATTGATATATAGTTTCAAGCCCCATTTTTTGCCAAATTTCCTCTTACAGATAAAGAGAACGTTACAAGCTTTCTTCATCCTTTCCTCGGTGTTCCTTTTCCAAAAAGACTTTGAGCTCAGAATTATGCCGAGGTACTTGGCTTCGTTCGATAGGGTTAGTGTTACTTCCCCTATAGACGGTAACTGAAAACTTGGTATCTTATATCTTCTATCACACAGAATTAGTTCGGTCTTGGCTGGGTTAACCATTAGACCGTTTGAGGTCGCCTACTTAGAGAGTTCCTTTATCGCTGATTGCATGAGCCCGATGATGACTACATCGTAGACATAAGCAACTATCTTAATAAAGGGTTTTTCAATTGGCGCGGGTCGATTTTGGTGCCCTGTGGCAGTAATTTTGTTTTGGTGACATCTGTCAAATCTTTTGTTTATTATTCAGTTGTTTATGCCAAATCATCATGGCAAGTTACACGATTGAACAGCCCGTTGAAATGATAAGACTTTATTATCAAAATGAGTGTTCATTAACGCAAACGTTGCGCGCATTGCGCCCATTTTTGACCCTTCAAAGTCGACTCTTCAACATTTGGTGGCCAAATTTGAGACGACCGGGTCAGTAAACAATCAGCCAACACCCGTACGTTCAAGGAACGCAAGATCAGCCGAGAACATTGCCGCGGTCCGGGAAAGTGTACAGCAGAACCCGAGGCAGTCTATTCCTCGTCGTGCACAAGAACTTCGCATTTCGCAGACTTCAACTTGGCGAATTTTGCGTCGGGACTTGGGCCTACACCCGTACAAGATCCAACTAACTCAGGAGCTCAAAGTTGATGACCATAGACAACGCCGTTTGTTCGCTGACTGGGCTTCGAATCGTTTGGAAGAGAACCTCAGTTTTGGGCGAAAAATCATTTTTAGTGACGAGGCGCATTTTTGGATGAATGACTGTGTTAACAAACGAAATTGCCGTATATGGGACGACACCAATCCATACGAAGTTCACCAGGTGATAATGCATCCTCAAAAATTTACAGTTTGGTGTGGATTTTGGGCCGGCGGCGTCATTGGTCCGTACTTTTTTGAAAACGACGTTGGTGAGGCGGTCACCGTCAACAGCGAGCGCTACACAACGATGATAACCAATTTCTTATGGCCCATATTAAACCATATGGACCTAGACTACATGTGGTTCCAGCAGGACGGCTCTACGTGCCACACAGCAAACGCCAGGATTGGCATTCTGCATGAACGATTTGAGGGTAAGGTTATCTCTCGCAGGGGTGATGTGAATTGGCCACCAAGGTCATGCGATTTGACCCCGCTAGACTTTTTCCTGTGGGGTTTCTTGAAGTCTCAGATCTATGCAAATAAACCACAATCGACCGATGCTCTAAAGGTTAACATAACACAGGCCATCGCTCAAATTCAGCCGGATCTATGCGGAAGAGTCATTGAAAATTGGACCACTCAGATCCGTTCCACCGTAAGAAGCCGAGGCGGGCATTTGAATGATGTCATATTCCATACTTAATGACATATATGCAAATTTCAAATAAAAAAATAATTTTGTCAATAACTTACACACAGCTTGGTTTATTCCATTTCAACATCTACCCGCCCTTATTGAAAAACCCTTTACTTTTCTTGGTCCTGGTAATAAGCGGGGAGATAGCCCCATCTGTTAGGTTCCTCTGGTAACTGTTTTTCTTAGACTAGTAATACCTGAGTTCGTGGTGATTAGCGTATTGTCTATCCATCGAATAATCTTTTCGTTCGAACCTATGTTCGTCACCGATAAATTTATCGATTTCGCATCAAGATTGGGCTACGCTTCTTAGATACCCACAAAAGCTGTCATAGTAGATTCCTTATTTTCAAGAAATTTCTCTTTATATGTAGATCAATCAGTATTTGAGTAAAGTCGGAGAAAGACTAATTAGTCTAAAATCTTTCGCAGTGTTATGGTTCGCGGTTTCCCTGCTTTGGGAATAAAGACCACCCTGACCTCTCTCCACAAATTAGCGATATATTCTGAAGATAGGGATTCCCTAAAGATCTTAACTAACAATAAATTAATTGTTCCCATTGACTGTTGTATCATTGGTATAATTCCGTCCGACCCTCCTGCTTGTAGGGTTGGCAGAAGCTTACTGCCCAGATTACCTTAGTCTCACAGTTAATCTCCCTTGTAATTTCATCTATCTGAATTTCAGAAAGGCTAGAACTTAGTAATGTGTTCGTCCATTCTTTGCATCCAGCGAAGTATATATGCGTGAGATATTCAAGTGTTTTCTGCCCGGTTTTTTTTGAAGCTGCCATTCGATCTTTGCAAACAGCTTGGTTTGTAGGGTTCCTTCGAAAGACATTTTCTAAGTCTTGAGAACTCAGATGTGCCCTCTAATTCTTCACAACACCTCCTCCACAACACCTTCTCTTTTTGCTTTCTTTATTTGCCTCTTAAAGGAATTGAAACTATTTCGATAGCAATCCCAACCCTTTGTTGTCTTTGAAAGCTTTGCTGCATTGTAAAGTCTTCTTGTTTCTCTTCTTAAAAGTTTGAGCTCCCTGGTCCATCATAAGTTTGTTTGGTTTTTGGGGGCCTGCTTACTGAACAAGATTGACGAAAAGTTTCTTCTAATGCAGATATCGACCAATTGACGTTATTTTCCAAGTAGGAGACGTTAGTTGTTTCCTCCTCTTCAAGGAGATCTAACTTAGCCATAAATTTAGAGAAATTTATGCAATTAGCTTTCTTTGAAGCCTAAGTATGTTAAGTATGTCGAGGACGATTTTGGATAGGTACGAGTTTAACCTGCTACAAATTGAAAGCATTCAAAATACGAAAAATTGATATTAATGGAATATCAGTAAAGGTTTTTAGGTTAGGTTAGGTAGTGCTGGCTGATCTGTAAAAAGATCTCAAGGATCCATTGCGTTACCTGTACTGCATACTTGATGTCTGCACGAGTTTTAACAAGCCGTTCAGCCTTTTTCAGCAATATTCTTGAAGGAGGAAAAATGTTGATCCTAGGCATATTTGTCGAATCCTACAAAGAGCAGGGCAGTGGCTAAGTAGATGTCCCAAAAAAGCCCTAGCATTCGCTTTGTTTCATGCGTTACAGGACTAAAGAGACTTTGTCCCGTCAGTACTTCAACCAATATTTTGCAGTCTTTTCTAGAGAGTGAAAAAATAAAGTTTATAGTTTTCATATTCCAAGTCCGTAGCTTAACTTTGGCAGTTTTGTACGAGGTTGAGTGATTCTATATCGACAGTGTTTGCAGAGCTAGTTCCTCATTCAGCACCGTTTTCAGAAAGAAGACTGTTCGGTATATGACTGAAGTGCTCAATCTCGGCAGGCGAATAGCAGCCGCAGCGAGCTCATCATTTCCTTCTATTTCTTTGTGTACTGGTATCCAGTAAATAGTGACGTGCCCACATCAGCAGAATTCACCCATTGTTGTCTCCAAAAGAGGAGCACCGGTTGAAATAGTATGGAATCGAATTGTAGATGAACGGACATTTTCAAAGCACTAAGATAATATTGCTCATTTAAAGGATAGGAAGAAACAGACGCGATTCCATACTCCTCTTCAAACTTCCTAAATTTTTTTAATGATCTTGGGGAAAAGGAGAATCTTGCCTAGGGAAAGAGAATGTAGCTCGTCCTTTTTCAGTACATCCATCCCAAGAATGTACCATCTAAATCTGGCGAAAGCCGGACAGCAGCAGAGAAATGTTCCATACCATCATCAGTCTCCAAACAATACGTACACTGTGGATCATCATGCCTATGGTGACCGGTTGGCGTAGCTATGAACTGTTCTCCGTAATTTGACCCATCAGAGTTCGAAGACTGCTCCTCCTCTGTCCGAGAAGGGATTTTGCTACCACCCTATGGGGCCTTTTTAGGGTATCGATTAGAGGGAAAAGAGGTAGAGACAATCATCGTCTCTGCCTATTTTCCTTGCGACTCCATTTCCCCTTCCCTTACGACGGAGTTTATGGAAGTTGAAAGATATGCTGAATCCATGGGATTATGCCTAATTGTGGAATGTGACGGAAATTCCCAGAACACACTCTGGTGTAGCACGATATGCAACTTCAGGGGGCATAAACTTATGGTATTCATTCTGTCATCTCGCCTGGTTATACAGAACATTGGCACCAGCCCGTCTTTTGTAACCAGCAGAAGGCAAGAAGTGATTGATATGACATTATCTAACGATGAAATATCTGATCATATCACTGGTTGGAAAGTACTCAATTCCCTGTCGGACCATCATTATATAGAGTTTAGGCTTGCGGCCGAGACAACCTCGACCCCAGCAGGCCGGAATCCCCGAAAAGCGGATTGGACACGTTATGAGGATCTCACTAAAGATAAAATCCTTGATGCTCCCAAACTCCTAACAATAACGAGGCGAACTTGGTGGGACGCCGAACTCGCGAAGCTCCGTAGAACATCCAGGAGCTTTTAAAACTCAATTGGAAGGTTATAAAAAAAAAATAAATAAATAATTGGCGCGTACACTTCTGTTAGGTGTTTGGCCGAGCTCCTCCTCCTATTTGTGGTGTGCGTCTTGATGTTGTTCCACAAATGGAGGGGCCAACAGTTTCAAGCCGACTGCGAACGGCAGATATTTTTATGAGGAGCTTTTTCATGGCAGAAATACACTCGGAGGTTAGCCATTGCCTGCCGAGGGGCGACCGCTATTAGAAAAATGTTTTTATTAATTTTGCTTTCACCGAGATTCGAACCAACGACCTCTCAGTGAATTCCGAATGGTGATCACGCACCAACCCATTCGGCTACGGCGGCCGAATTGGAAGGTTGCCTACCGTAAACTGAAAACGAATATAAAAAGACAACTAGATCATCTAAATTGAACTCCTATAGAACCTTCTGCATTGAACTGGAGGATCGGAAGTGTTCAGCAAGGCTATGCAAGGCCTTCCAAATAGACCGGATGGCTAGAAGTCTCACTGCTCAAACCAGATAGTACTAATACGAACTCAAAATCAGAAGTGTACGATGTTCTCTTTTCAACACGTTTCTCTGGCTCCAGGAGTGTTGTTGTCTAAAGCTCTATCGATCACTCTGATCATATCGGTATAATTATGCTGGTAATTACCAGCAGACGTGATTGGTTCATTGCATCTAGGATAGTTAACGAGGAAAAGATAATTTTCGCCCTCTCGTCATTCGAAAATTTAAGACCCGATGGCCTTTACCCAATCATGCGCAAGCAGGACGGAGAACAACTAATGAAGGCTCTGAAAATAATCTTTATGGCATATCTTGTACGCGCTTATATTCCACAATTGTGGCGTTTGGTGAAAGATGTCTTTGTCCCAATGCCAGGCAGGGACAACTACGCCTTACCAAAAAGTTTCAGACCTATAAGCCTGTATGGTGGAGAAACACATTAGGATGAGGGTTCTAAGTCGAAACCCACTCAATGTCAGACAGCATGCTTATCAAAGTGGGGAATCTTGCAAGCCGGCTCTGCACGAATGCGTCAGCATAATCGAAAAAAGGTTGGAAACAAGAGAGTGCACTCTTAGTGTGTTTATGAACATTGAAGGAGCTTCCGACAATGCTACCTTTGACTCTATGTGCTCTTCTAGCAGAAGTTATGAAGTAGAAGAAATCATTGTCAGATGGATGCACTCTATGCTATCCAAAAGACTGCTTACCATGGATAGAGAAAGCGATAAAGGATTTTTTCCGCTATGTTTGGTCCTAAAATTACTATAAGTATATTCTCGGATAGCCAGGCGGCCATCAACTTAATGAATGCGGCTTTACTAAGATCGAAGGTTGCACAGGAATGCCGGGCAGCCCTAAATGATTTTAGTGACGTATTCAAGGTCAGTCTTATTTGGGTTCCGGGACATTGAGATTCTGAGGGAAACTGTAAAGGTGATGAGCTAGCCAGAAAAGGTACTGCTCTCCAACTATATATATGTATATATAATTGGCGCATATACGCTTTTTGGGTGTTTGGCCGAGCGCATCCTCGTATTTGTGGTTTGAGCCTTGATGTTGTTCCACAAATGGAGGGACCTACAGTTTCAAGCCGACTCCGAACGGCAGATATTTTTATGAGGGGCTTTTTCATGGCAAAAATACACTCGGAGGTTTGCCAATGCCCGCCGAGGGGCGACCGCTATTAGAAAAATGTTTTTCTTAATTTTGGTGTTTTCGCCGAGATTCGAACCGATGTTCTCTCTGTGAATTCCGAATGGTAGTCACGCACCAACCAATTCGACTACGGCGGCCGCCTGCTCTCCAACTACTCAGTGATAAAAGTACCATTGGAATACCAATGCCCACGAGTAAACTAATAATAAAAAACCGCATTATCCAAGAGGCCAATAGGTCATGGAGAAATGAAGATACGTGTTTAACAGCTAGGCTACTATGGCTGCAAATAAACAAGAAAAGAACAAAGGAATTGCTTAGTCTCTCAAAAGACAATATCTCGAAGGTCGTGACTTGTTTAACCGGTCACTGGCTATTTGGCAGTCATTCCTCGAAACTAGGAGATTTCTCTCATGAATATTGCAGAAGTTGCAGAGATGAGGAAGAGGAAGAAACAGTCGAGCACTTCCTTTGCAATTTTCCAGCCCTAGCTAAAGTCATAGCAGGTTGTCTAGGTAAATACTTTTTTAATTCTCTTACAGAACTGTCTGGCGTGGGGTTGGTATCAATACTAGGTTTCATAAGAGCCATAAAATGGTTCCACGAAGGAAGATAAACGAGGTACCCGTGTAGCACAGTGGTATCACAACGGACCTGTAAGGTCTAAGTGAGTTGGTCGTGCAGACCGACTACCACCATAATTTAACCTTACCTGGTCTTAAAATTGGCTCCAAGGCGATTGCACGCTCCAATTCATGAGACATTCATAAGCCAGTTCGTTGCCTTCAACATCACCCTGTCACGGCACCCACACAAGCTCACGCTAATCCAACCTTGTAAAGGAGTTAAGACTCAACTTACATTCTCGGACCAATTTTGAAGAGTTGCCAACGGTTTCTAAGCCCTTTAGAGCTGCTTGACTATCACTGCAGACGCTAATTTGAAGTCCTTGCCACCTTTCGCCGATTATCCAGTCTGCTAATTGCAGTATTGAAACACCCATTTCCCACACACACATAATTACATTTTTCTTCTAATTCCCCAAAAGATTTAGACGCGCTTAGCGCACATTTACCATTTTAATTGAATTTGCCACACGGAGCCATCTCACCTTCAGCTCTTTGGATATTGCTTGCCTACGCATTTATTTGCTGCTTGCCACACATCCGCTACCACTGACATCGCTGACAAGACCGCGAAACTTTGGCACCATCATAAATCATTTTGCCACAATTTAATTAGAAAATTTAAACCACTCGCCTAGCACAACCCGCCGCCGTGCCCATTTTTTCCTTGTTGTGCGTTCACACACAAAGTGGTTTAAAAGGAAAATAGAGGTGGCTTATCCTGGCCTGTGACATTCAACGGCGTAGCACTTTGCTGCATATACGCGTATCGAACCATTCTAGCCGCCCGGCATCCATGTACTTTTTGCCGTTTGCTGATCCATTATTTAACTGTGTCATGTTGTACAAGTTGTTGCTCATATTTTTCTTTCCATTTTTTTCATTTTTTTTTTTTTAATATTTTTTATAACTACCATTTCAATAACACATTTTTATTCTCTCCGCTTTTTTCTGGTTGCTACATCATTCCAGAGTTGGACGCAACAATGCCGTGGATGACGCCATTGGACCAGCAAACGCACGTCATAAAATCGTTGTTATGGGTGCGGCTAAAGTTGGCAAAACCTCTATAATCACACAATTTCTATACAACACATTTAGCACCAAATACAAAAGGACCATCGAGGAAATGCATCAAGGCAACTTTTCAATTGCCGGCGTTAGCCTGACGCTGGACATTCTAGATACGGCCGGCTCCTATGAGGTGAGTATGCGTGTGTGTGTGTGTGTGTGAGGGTATGTGCGAATATGGGTTTAAATGAGTTTTGAAAATATGCGTTTTTTGTTGTTGTTGCATATTTATGCGTGTGTGCCGTTGCATTGCACATACAAATGCACACCAATGGGCACTCAACATTACTCAGCGCACATTTCATTCTCCATTATTTCGCTTTTCTTTGTGTGTGTAAAGCTTTGCTGCTGCGCCTGTGTGCGTGTGCATGTGCGTGATTTTGTCCTGCATTTGTTGCGGTCGGCTGCGGTCACTTGGGGAAACGCGTGTGCTTCCAAGATTACATTGTTCAACGTCAACCGCAATGCACATAAAACACAACCAATTCTTTATGTGGTAATTGTTGTTGTTGCTTTTACATTTGCTCTTACCATTACTGTTACTATTACAGTTGAGTCGGATTCGGGCAGGGACCTATTTGGCGAGCTTTTATACTTTATGTCTCCCTTTATCCCTTGCCATTTTTTATTAAATTTTAATTTTCATTATTTGCGGTTTGCGAAAAATCGAGTGCGTGTGTGTGTGTGCGTGTGCATGTGTGCTCGTGTGCATGTGTTTGTATTCTACATAGTTTGTCTGTCTGCTACCATTTAGCACAAAACTGATTGAAACATTCTCTTTACTAACAGTTTTTTAACGGTATATTCGCATTGTATTTGTCGCCCGCCAGCCGCCGTCCATTTACTAACACTCGCCTACAAATATGTTGACGTTGATTGATAAACAGTTTTGAAGCGGATATTATGCTTCGAAATACAATTCAGCCCTTTCGTATTTTTCACTATTCTTTTTTGAAAAAGTAGAAAATATTTATTTTGAAATTTGCTTGGTTAGGCCGCGTTTAGCGGCAGTCAACTCAACTCTGGTTAGCAGATGTTATAAAAGGGTGATCAGATTCGAGGTACTTTTTCCAATAGGAGCTTTTGACAGATCACGCGTGACTACTGTCAAACTAAATGCATCATTGTCTCAGTATTCATTGACATTTCATCATGGAGAGACTTACGCCTCAACAACGTTTACATATCGTAAAAATTTGTATTACGAAAATCGACGCTCTGTGCAAATTGTTCATCGTGTGCTCAGGCCAAGATATGGTGTTCAACGCTGATTCCCATTTTTGGCTTAATGGTTACGTCAATAAGCAAAATTGCCAAGTTAGTCCGAAGAGCAACCCGGAGTCATTCAAGAAAAGCCATGTCATCCATTGAAAACAAGCGTTTGGTGTACCCTCTGCCTGGAGGAATCGTCGGCACATATTTCTTCAAAGACGAGGCTGGCGCCAATGTAACAGTGAATGGCGAACGCTATAGGCCCATAATAAATGACTGTTTGATGCCGGATGCTGGAAGCCCGTGATCTCCACAATATTTGGTTCCAACGAGACAACGCTACTTGCCATACAGCCATAAAGCCGGGGAAATAATGGATTTACTGCGTCGTTGTTTCGGTGAGAAATTTATCTCTCGTTCTTGTCTCGAATAATTGGATTGGCCACCAAGATCGTGTGATATCTCACTTTTGGACTTTTATTTGTGTAGGTGTGTAAAGTTCAAATCCTTTGTAGATAAACCAACTTCGATTCAAGCATTGGAAGTCAACATTACGTAAGTAATTCACGAGATACCGACCGAGGTTCTCCACTAAGTCCTTCAAAATTGGTGTTTACGGGTGGTCAAATTACGGTGCAGTTGCGGCAAATATTTGAAAAGGAATATTTAAAAAAAATAAGTGTCATGAATGGTTCTATACAAAAGCAATAAATATTGGCTAATCAATTTGATTTTTTGTTGTTTTATTTCTATTTAAAATACGATACCTATAAATTGAACAACCTGTAGAGACTTAGCATAGAATCTGTGACTATCAACTATTACTGGAGTCAAAATGCACTTCAGATATCTGGATAGATGCATTCATCTGAATTCATTTGAATGAGTTTTTGAAAATCTTTCGGTTATTGCCTTCATAATACACCTCTGTGACCTCCGAATGAGTTTCTTCAAGGCCCACGGGATTCGCACATATTCCAAGAGATTCGAAAGCGTATAACCTGGCTATGACAGGAGCTAATCTTAAATAAGTCACCTCAGTAATTTAAATAAGTAAGCTCAGTGTCTGCATCGCTTTATTCTCAATCAAGCTCTGGATTAGCTGGATTTACATCACACATGCCAACAATAGATGAACCACATACCCCACTTTCGAGATGACTAAGCAGACTGACCTAGAATGACCATTAGTACAATAGTTGGTATCTCCACCGAGTACTTCCTAATGGTAACGCACAAGAAGCATATGGACTTTTCTCTAATGGCTTCTGTCACTGCAGCTGGAACGAGGAGGAAATGAAGAGTTTTGAACACTCTTGACATCATCCGATGCTATTCGCAAAGTTTCATCGTTTCTCACATTAGGAATTAAAGAAGGAACTTGAATCTAAACACGTGCTATCCGAATGGGTCTACTGAGCTAAGTGACAACAATTACCAACAGGTGGCCATACTCTGCTGAAAGGAGTATCATAGAAATACCATCTACAATAAAATAAAGTAGCCTACCTTTAGACGGTGACGGGTGCGACGATCCCGCGGACCCTAGTCAAGATGTCCCTCGCTTCAGTGACACTATAAGCGTTATTTAGGAAGTTAGGTGACAATATCCGGCATACTTCTGTTCCCATATTCGGCGGTGTGTCTGTTCACCATGTTAGGTATTTATATAAAAAGTATGACAGGTATGCAACGGCGCGCACTAGGAGTCCCTGAAAAGGTTGCTGTGGGTTTCCACATGCAGCCTTAAAGGGTGATGTGAGTTCACTCTGCCGATGTGTTAGCTGCGGTGTATATCAATAACTAGCCACCTCGGACCGCGGTCAGAAAGTAGTAGCTTCCGTTTCCGGGATCAGTAAATCGTAAGTCAGACCCCAGGGAACTGGGGTAGGAACATTATCTCCGAGGGTGCACCCACAAATACAGAAAGGGGAAAAAGTGTTTCTCCGCGACAGGAGTTCATTTTCAAAATACGAGCTGAAGAAGATGAAACAGTAGAAAAATCTTTAAGAGTGTTGAGGAAGATGAAAGCAGTTATACTGAAGAAAAGGAATGCATCCATGGATACACGGTGCGAAATATGGGCAGATTCGCTAAGTGTGAAATGCCGGGGAAAAACTTTAGAACCTGTACAACACACCTGCGTTCTTATAGTGGCTTCGAAGAAATGATGATAGGCGAAGAAAAATGGAATGCCGTCGTAAATTTCCTCGAAGATATTATACGAAAAAAGAGGCGTGAAGTGGAAACTTATGCTGAAGAGCAATAGGAATATATTTCCTAAAACAGAGGACTCTGTATGCAGGGTGGGTAAGTGAATGTATCCCTCTTAGGACGCCGTCTTGGCCCAGAAGTAACAGTTGCCCGTGTTCCAATTCTACAGAGGTTCCATGAAGATTCCAACCCCTATTATGGTTTTAGGTGTTGTGAGTAACAAAGGACATGTAAGTGCCGCAACACTTCTTTACTGAAGGATTTTGAGTGAACTCTGCTGCAAATATCGAGGTTCTAGTGACAGGTTGAAACGAGGGATTGATGGTTTACGCGCTGACAACCCATACATCTCTCAGCAAGACTCTGCTCCTTCACACAAAGCGATGGCGACACAATACTGGATGACTGAAAATTTCCATGGCTACATACCAACGCAGTTATGGCAACCTAACTCTCCAGACCTTAATCCTCTAGATCCTCTGCATCCTCATAACACCATTTCTTCTCTGAAGTTGCAATTAATACTGTTATGGTCAATATGAATAAAGAGCATTTGATTCGAGCATGCAATCGTTTCCGGAGCCGGCTCGAGGAGGTTATTGCAGCTAATGGATGTTTTATTGAATGATTTTATTGATATACCTATGTGACCTGTTCTATGAAAAGGTACCTTACGTGAAAAAATCATTTTTCACTTTTTTGTTGATTCGAATAGTGTGTGAAAGGCTCTTTAAAATGGTAAAAACCAGAAAGTCATAATTTGTTTAAAAGTTTGTTAAAAGAAAAAAATAAGACAAGTACAAATACGAAAAAGACTGATTTTTTTGTCATGATACAAATTAGAATAACGAAGACAATAATTTGTGCAAATTAAAAACTGAACCATTCCTGGACAGTCTGAGGTGTAATGAATACGATACTGAAGTCTGTTTTCAAAAAAATTTTGTCACCAGGTCTTATAAGTTTTTTTTAGCATGGATGTCGGTACAAAAGCTAACTTATTTTTTCTGCGATTTGCATTAACTTTTTCTTATTTATTTATATATAAAAAAATGTTTTCCACTGCTTCTGTGATTTTATTAATACTGTGATCTATGCTGAAGAAAATAAGCCAAACCGGATTGAAAAATATTAATATTTAAAAAAGGGTTTTTAGAAGTTTAAACTTTAACTGCTGTTTTCTCGAAAACTTGTTTTCGCACGTGAGGTACCTTTTCGTAGACCAGGTCACATATAATAAGTTAATGATGTGTAAAAAATTCGCGAATTTTCATTAAATTTTTTTCAAAATAAAATCTAATTAGTTTTACTCTTAAGTTTGCCTCAAATACCGCATGCACCCTGTATATATCCATTCATACCACACATAAAATGTTTACACTAAAAAGTTTGCGGTTGCATATTTTCTAGGCTTCACACACAGCTCATCTTGCCGGCAGCTATTTTTTGCTAGAATTACTTTTTTCAACTTCGTCCATGCAAAAGCGTGCATTTTAAAAACGAAATTAATTGGGCGTGCCATTGATTAATTTTAAATGAATTTAAATATTGTTAGTATTCGCTTGAATGTGCAAAATATGTTAATTAAAATACGCGCAGATCAGCGCTTTTGGGCGTAAAAAGATTAATTTGCATGAAATATTTGCTCACTTTTTCACAAAAGCTCAATGCACCAATGCTTGTCCATGTATACAGGGTGCTTCATGTATGCCTATTCCTTATAGTATAGTATTGTATATATAATATAGCCTTTCAAATGTTGACACAGATCACTTATTAGCTTAGCTTTAAATAAAAATCATATATCCATGAAGCCAAATGCCTTATACATATACATTTAGGGATAGAATTGGTAAAATTTTTATTTCCTGTGTATAACAATTGGACCTTTTAGTCAACGAACAACCTCTTTAGAAGCAATTGTGGTGGAAATAAATTCTAAATTTGAGTATTGAAAATGCGTGAGGGTCGAAAAGTTACTGCAAACGCAGAAAGTGACAGTTTTGGGCTGGCTTCGGTATGTGTCGTTATTGACCAACATTTCGAATCTGCTGCTGGAAACGCCATTTTGATTACAAATATAAAGGGAGGTTAAGTTTCAAGGGCCGGTGTTGATTTTAAACCAAATACAATTTTTCTAAAAAATTATTGTCATTTTCCTCTGTTATTATAATATTGGTATGACTCCATTACGTATGGAACAAAATATCGGCCAAATGATCGCCGTTACCTCGGCGGCACTCCTCTATCCGATGGTCCAAATTTTCGATGACGCTGAGGCATAATTGAGGTTCTATGCCGTTAATGTGCCGAATTATCTCATCCTTTAGCTCTTGAATTGTTGCTGGCTTATCGACGTACACCTTTTCTTTCAAATAACACCAAAGAAAGAAGTCCAACGGTGTCAAATCACATGATCTTGGCGGCCAATTGACATCGCCGCGACGTGAGATTATTCGGCCATCAAATTTTTCGCGCAAAAGAGCTATTGTTTCGTTAGCTGTGTGACAAGTGCCACCGTCCTGTTGAAACCACATATCGTCCACATCCATATCCTCCAATTCGGGCCATAAAAAGTTCGTTATCATCTCACGATAGCGAACACTATTCACAGTAACTGCCTCACCGGCCTGATTTTAGAAAAAATACGGCCCAATGATGCCGCCGGCCCATAAACCGCACCAAACAGTCACTCTTTGTGGGTGCATTGGTTTTTTGGCAAGCACTCTTGGATTATCATTCGCCCAAATGCGGCAATTCTGCTTATTGACGAATCCACTGAGGTGAAAATGTGCCTCATCACTAAAGATGATTTTCTTTGAAAATTGGTCATTCACTGTTGCCATTTCCTGCCACCATTCTGACCATTGACGACGCTTGAAATGGTCAAGAGGCTTTAACTCTTGAGTCAATTGCACCTTGTAAGCGTGTTAATGCAAGTCTTTGTGCATAATGTTCATCACCGACGAGCGTGAGAGGTGCAATTGTTGGGCACGACGACGAGTTGAGGTGGACGGCTCTTCAACCACACTTTCGCGAACAGCAGCAATATTTTCTACGGTACGAGCTGTACGAGCATGCATTAGTATTTTTGCATCTCCTACAGACCCGGTTTGCTCAAACTTTTGCACAATTTTTCCGATTGTACGCAAATTTGGAAGACAAAATTGACCGAAAAAATCACGAAGTGCGCGATATGCATTTTGATTTGAACGCTCGTTTTCATAATAAGCCTGGATAACTTTAACGCGTTGCTCGATTGTGTATCTTTCCATGGTTCAAATTGAGTTAGTCTGAAACTAAAAAATGTCAAATGAAGTGCATGAAAAAACTTGACATTTAAGTGTGGTTCACATTCAATATCGGCCCTTGAACTTTAACCACCCTTTACAATAATCGACTTTTTTGAACTGAAATAGCAGATGTAAGCTTACACGATCTTTGGCTAGGCAAAATCACTCATCCTTCCCTATACGTAATAAAATAATCTAAACATTTTCTTTGGAGAATAAGAATTACAAGCAGCCGATGCACCCACATTTTCAATGTTTGTAACAATTCTGATATGAATTGAGTCATTTTACTAAAATTCTTATAAGTTTATTTTATTATAGCTAGCTGAAATTTTCTTGAGCGAGTACTTAAAGTCACACAAAATCTTTTGAGTTATAAAAACAATATAAAGGATCCTCTAAATTAGATTAGATTAGATGAGATTTGTGGGAGGTTGGAAAAGTCCAAGCACTCAGTCAGTAGACCATTGTACAACACCCGGATAGATTTCAGTGGAAAGAATAGAGATAGGAAAGCTAAAAGGTGGATGGTAAAAACGGATAAATTAGTTTGAGGTCACTCTTCCACAAATCTCTTGGATCTCATTGATGAATTTTAAGAGATCCGGAAAAGGAAGAGTATGAACTTTATCCATAATCAGCATATCGCAACCCAATATCCTAAGTCCGATTCTGGAAAATGCAGGACAGCCACAGGGAAAATGCTCTGCAGTGTCGTCATTCTCAAGACAGGATCGGCATATCGGGCTGTCAACGACCCCCATGGTAGCCATAAGCTGACCACAGGCCCTGTGTCCTGTGACTACACCCATCAGTACTCTCAGGTCCTTTCTGCTGAGTTTTAGGAGAAAGCTCGCTGTTTTCCTGTTTGCTTCTTTCACAAAGCAATTGCCCACGCTGCACGACTTGAACCCAGACCAACGTCCTCTATGGGTAGACCTCATTGAGTCGTCAATCCATAGTTGAATCGATGCAGAATTGACACCTAGAAAGAGTTCAGGGCCTAGTGGCATACTTGCAGAGCCTTCATTAGCCAATTTATCAGCTCACTCGTTCCCTGCAATACCACAATGCCCCAGGCACCCAAATAAGACTAATTTTGTTTTGTTTTGCAACACTGTTCAGTTTTGTCTTACATTCACCGACTAACTTCGAAGAGCAGCGTGGGTTAGCAAGAGCTTTCAGTACAGCTTGACTGCCACTACAAATTCCAATACTGTTGCCCCAATACAATTAGCCAGTACGTCACATTCAAGATGGCATAGACTTCCGTAAGGAATACCGTGATCATCTGTTCTGTGGCATAGGAGTACTTAGTGTCTTCGTCTAACTACCATCTAGATCTACTTCCATCACTGGTTTTGGATCCGTCACTGTAGAAAGTGTGCTGATATCCCGTTAATAGGTTCTCTGGACTAAACCATTGATCTCTATCTGGGATCAAAACAACATACTTCCTACCGAAGCCAACGACAGGCATCCGATTGTCCACCGGCATCGAGAACAGTGTGCACCGCTCCGACAACTGGTGGTATATCTGAAAGTGGCCAGTGCTTTCTTCAGACTCCTTCCCAGACTCCATTTAACTTGAGCCTGTACGCCACCTTCATCACTGCCTTTCGAATTTGAAGATCTAGAGGTTGCAAGTTCAGAATGACATTAAGGGCACCACCTGATGTCATACTCATGGAACAGTAAAGGGATTACTCTAAAGCCCAAGCGAGCTTGGCTTAGAGAGGCTGCAGATAGTCAGAACTGATTTTACCTGTCATGTACGACTTTTTACAGACAAAGTAAATGGAAAAGGTGAGCATCTCAGACAGTGCACTCTGCCCAGCATGTGGAAAAGAGGATGAGACGGCGGACCATTTTCTGTGTATCTTAATTTTTGTTATAATTCTGTTCTGAGGTAGTTGACTTTGACTGATCGTTCGATTTGCTATTACTTCATTATACGAGTAGGTCTCTTTGTCATTAAAATTTAATTTCTGCTTTTTAGTTCGATTAGCAAAAAAGCGTGTTTTGTTTTTTAACTATTTTTTATTATGAATGAAAATTATTGTTATCATTGCAGTCAGTGAATTAATGATTCGATATATTCGTGTTATATTTAATTCAATTCCTTACCGACTACATGTCCAAAGAACGGCCAGCATTGGCCTTGACACAGAATAGATACTCTCAGCACAGAAAAAGGAGACCATGGATTATATTGACACAATCAAAACGAGATGTAAAGTTCCAGTTTGGTTTTTTTAGTTAATTTTTGTTGTGAATTGTACTTTAATCGATAAAATTTTATAAATGAAATTATGGTAATGATAAATTCCTTCTTTACTTGCCAAAATTTTGTTCCGTAAAATAATTTCGAAATTTATGTTTTGATTATTTTATTGTAATTAACAAAATTACATCTTATATGAAAATTATTTCATCTTATATGAACATTGAATAGAGTAAATTTGCGTGTATGAGACTTGTAGTATCTACGCATGTGTAAAGACTATACAAAGTGAGAATGCAACTACCCTGAAAACGTTTTAGCCTTCTATTCGTACTGCAGTGCCGCGTGCCCGAGCAAGTTCGAATTCGAAAGAGTAAGTCGTAGATTCCCGAAATCAGTAAGAGTAACTCGGAGAGTGCAGGCATGCGCAGACTGCGCGTTAGCTCTGTCTTTCTTACTCTTCTACAGAAGATCTAAAAAAAGAAAATATTAATCCTGGCAATCGTAATAAGGATAATGGAAAACTTTTATCAAATTATTGCACTGTCATCGGTCGTTGATAGGAGTGCAAAATTCCAAGTCGATCAGATTTTTAGAAGCCAGTGAAAATTAAGCTCAAAGATTCCGTTACATACATACAACCCGAGCTAATAAAAGTGTGTTAAAAAGAGGGCAGATTTGCACTTCGAGTTTAAGGTGTTTTGTGACCTCTCTACTCATCATCTAATCCGGCTCTCTCGATGAACCTAAGATGGAGCCGGGTTGAACTGAGTGTCTCTGCCTCTCTTGTGCCCCTAAATGAGGTTATGTAGTAAAGTACAATAATACTCGTAGGCTTTGTTTGCCAACTCGATTTCGAATGCTGGCGATCACACAATTTGATTTACATTACATCAGAAACCTAGACGATCTGTGTAATTAGAAACAATCCAGAGCCTCAAAGCGATTATCAACTCAGCTAATCGTGAGACAGAGCCAGAGACTGTCAAGCCGGTTTCAGAAAAATGGGTTCACAGAATGCACCTGTCCCAGGATTTAGATGGGTAATCCGAAGCAGACTTTCTGATAAAGTTAAATTCCACAAATGCTCTTAAAAAGCAAATACCGAAAGGTAATTAATTATGTGACCTGGTCTATGAAAAGGTACCTTACGTGTCAAAAAATCATTTTTCACTTTTTTGTTGATTCGAATAGTGTGTGAAAGGCTCTTTAAAATGGTGAAAACCAGAAAGTCATAATTTGTTTAAAAGTTTGTTAAAAGTAAAAAAAAGAAAAGTACAAATCCGAAAAAGACTGATTTTTTTGTCATGATACAAATTATTTATATATAAAAAAAATGTTTTTCATTGCTTCTGTGATTTTATTGATACTGTGATCTATGCTGAAGAAAATAAGCCAAACCGGATTGAAAAATATTAATATTTAAAAAAGTTACAAGGGTTTTTAGAAGTTTAAACTTTAACTGCTGTTTTCTCGAAAACTTGTTTTCGCACGTAAGGTACCTATTCGTAGACCAGTTCACTTATAGCATTTTTGAAAGCAACACAATCGAGGGTGGGTCCCTTTGTTGGATGCTTAGCTGAGCTCCTGCTCCTATTTGTGGTGTATGTTCCACTAACGGAGGTACCTACAGTCAGTTTTAAACCGACTGACTCCGATCCACAGATGGATATTCTTATAAGGAGCTTCTTCGTGGCAGAAATTCACTCGGAGATTTTCTATCATTTGAAGTTTCATGCCCACAGTGGGTATCGAATACAGGCTCTTCCGTCAGGCACAAACTCATTCGACTACGGCGGCGGCCACCCTTTACACCGGAAATTATGTGACAAAGCTATTTTACAACATAATAAAATATATAATATACATAAAATTGTCAACAGAAACTCAATTGGCATGCAAATAAAATTTGTTTATCAAAAGCCCACAAAACACCACCAGAAGCCAAAATAAACGAAATCAAATTAAATAGAAAAACGTATGAGAAATGTGTAAAAAGTTCTACCTTTCACGTAAATATTTATCTTGAAAGCATTGCAGCTGCGATAAAGTAAAAAAATAAAAAAATAAATAAAAATTATGCATCCCTACACAGCAGCCTCTGCATGCAAAGTTATTTGCACGAAGCCCACCACATGCGCCAGCAACATAAACAAATATTTCACAATATTATTCGCTCACACACACACACACGCACTTACACACATACACGCTCTCATGCATACATTAACACATGTGCTTATTTGTAAGTAAAAACTGAACAGTTCAAATGACAAACGAAAAGCGCAGTGGGAAAGTTTTCATTTGTGCAACGATTGGCTGCTGTGGACGCAATCATTCGCTTTACCATTTTGTTATTGCTACTGTCGCTGTTGGCGTTTTCATTGTTACAGCAATTACACTGACAGCTGCTCTGGCAATCGCCAACCTGGCGCGCTTGTCACTCAACACCACTGTCACCGTCACACAGTCACAGTCACAGTCACAGCCACAGCCAAGCAGTCATAGTAACCGTCACAAGCGCCGCGCCATTGATGACCTATTTTTTGTAGGACAAATGCCGCTGACAGCGTGACAACAACAAAGCGCAACCGTCGACATTCAACTGTCAGCAACAGCAGTGGCAATTACCAATGCATACAAGCGCACACACACACACACACGTACTCACATAAACGAGTGAATGCGTAGCGGTTGTAAACGGTGTCATAAACGGAATCAATGCCACCCCCAACGCTCGAGCGGCTAATGAATACACTTTGTATGGCATTGGAGTTGATGGTATAACAGTCGTATAAATTTTGCATTGTTGCAACAGTTGCAATACATGGAGGTAATAAAATATGGGTATGTACGGGGTGTTTTCTTAAGAGCTTGAGAAGTTGGAATGGTAATGCAAAACAGAAAAGTTCTGGGGGAATGAATTTTATCATTGAAAATGAGGTATTATGAGATGAATGAGTATGGAAGCCCGTACTGGAAAATCGGCACAATCTGCATATGGCTTTTCGGTTGCTGAACCTGCCACAAAATGTAGAGAAAGACAAAGAACAATGAATAAGACAATAAAAGGGCAAAATTATTAAATTCCCAGCGCCGTAAAAAATATCGTGAAAGAGTAAAAAAGAATATAAAGATGGGAAACCATTAAAACATAAACTCGGAGTTAGTCAATCATTTCGCCTACCTGATCATTGCGGTGTATTTCAGACGGAAGTCACTGCCATAAAAGAGGGACTTTCGATAATAAAAACGAGAGTGTTATCCACAAATGAAGTATTCATATACTCGGACAGTCAAGCAGGAAGAAAAGCGCTAGAATCTACAGGGTGAACGATATGAAGTGTTACCAACTTCACACTGCTTGTATCTGTAAAACAGCTCACGACATCAACGTCAAAATTGGTCTAATGACAGTTC
This sequence comes from Anastrepha obliqua, assembly GCF_027943255.1. NCBI lineage: Eukaryota > Metazoa > Arthropoda > Insecta > Diptera > Tephritidae > Anastrepha > Anastrepha obliqua. The sequence continues at coordinate 21,371,068 of NC_072893.1, read as the reverse complement.
AATATATTGTTTATAAGCCATCAAAAGCATTTGCGTCTCAGTTTTGCTGAATTATTTTTTTTTCTCTGATGGAATTCAAACGTAATAGTGTGATTGCGTTATATTTGGCTGGAAAATCACAACCAGCCATTGTTCGTGAGCTCAGTCTATTCAAAGTTAATTAAATGTTTGTGTATCGCACTAAAAAACGTTACAATGATACTGGTAGCAAAACGCTATGGAGGTGGACCAAAACAAACCGCAACAACGCCAGAAATGGTTCGGAAAATGAAGACTCGACTTGAACGAAATCCACGTCGAAGTGGAAGAAAAATGGCCAAAGAACTGAAAATATCGCAAGACAGCATTCGACGAATATTGAAAAATGAGCTCAAGGTCATGGCTTACAAGTTCCAAAAAGCACACGATCTTTCACCGCAGCAAAAAAAAAGTTCGGTGCGAAAGAGCAAAGGAGTTGTTGCGCTTGCACGAACGTGGCGAATTTCCTAACATTGTGTTTTCTGATGAAAAAAAATTCCCAATTGAGCAGTTCATAAACACTCAAAACGATCGTGTTTACTTCACCGAACGCTCATACAAGAATTTGAGCTTACGTATGGCCGGCCACTCAAAGCAATTTTCCATCGCAAGTATTGGTTTGGGCCGCAGTGACCGCTGATGGAAGCTCCCCAATCGCTTTTATCGAGCCTGGTGTCAAAGTTAATGCGACTTATTATCGGGAAAATATTTCAGAAGCTGCTTTAGAGCCGTAAGCCGTCGACACGCAAACATTTCGGTCGTAGACAATGGACGTTCCAACAGGGCTCGGCACCGTCTCATAAAGCTAGTGTGAACCAAGAATGGTTAAAAAATCATGTTCCACACAATGGCTTTCGAATTCGCCAGACACAAATCCGATGGACTATTCCATCTGGTCCATTTTTGAGAGCAAGGTGAGGACTAAAAAATATGCCAGCATGGATGCGCTGAAAAAAGCGATTATACGAGTACGAGAATACGCCATAATACCTCAAGATCTCATTTGTGCAGCATGCAACTCAGTTTTTGGCCATTTGAAGGCTATAGTCAAGGCAAAAGGTGGCCATATCGAGCTAAAGTGAATATATGATAAAAAATGTTCAACAATTTTGTCTTCGAAATCAATAAAAACTAATTTCACACAAAAAAGTTATGGTGTTTTGATTAGGTAACACTTCATATCGTTCACTCTGCATTATGTGCACAACTAAGTCCTCGCTTTTTTTTTTTTTGTGAAAATACAACTTTATTCTGAAAACATGTTTACAAGTGGATTATTGAAAGTATTGTCCATTGCTGGTTACTACTTTTTCCCATTTTTCTGATAGATATCGTATATCCTCCCAATAAAACTCTTCATCTTTTGAGGCTATCCACGGATCAAGCAATTTTTTGATGTCTTTATAGGAATGGAACTGCTGGTCAGTCATGGTCTTGCGATCGGAACAGGTGATAATCGGACGGCGCAATACCTGGAGAATATGGCGGGTGGGGTAGGATTCCCCTTTTCGGTGTTTCCAGGTGGGTTTTAACGGGTTTGGCAATGTGAGTCCGAGCGTTGTTATGCTGTAGAATCACTTTTTCATGTCTCTCCGCGTATGGCGGCAACTTCTCGTGCAGTGCTCTTCTCAATTGCATCAATTAAAGTAGATGCTGATCCCCAGTGATGGCTTCGCTTGGTTTTAACAATTCATAATAAATAACACCAACTTGGTCCCACGAAATACATAGCACAACCTTCGCAGCGTGAATATTCGGCCGAGGCGACGACGTAGAGGCATGACGAGGGTAGTCCCCATGACTTTCTTTTCTTTGGATTGCTGTAATGAATCCATTTTTCATCACCCGTCACGATGCGATGAAGAAAACCCTTCCTGTTTTGCCGCTGGAGCAGTTATTCAAAGGTGAAAAAGAAAAAACGACGTTCAACATCCCTTGGTTTTAACTCATAAGGAACCCAAGTCCCCGGTTTCTGAATCATTCCCAAAGCATGGGAAATGGATTGGCAGGTAACTCCCAATACCAAAGCAAGCTCTTCTTGCGTTTGACACGGATCCTCATTGAGCAATGCCTCCAATTCAGCGTCCTCGAAGGTTTTTGGCCTTCCGTTTTTTTCGAATGAGTTTACCATATGTCCGAAGTTGATGCGGTGGCAAAAGGTGTTAAAGCCACTAGATTCGCGTACAGGTGGACGTCTCAGGGTGGTGTACTTTCGCCCTTACTTTGGCTAGTTGCTATTGACAAAGTTCTGATAATGTTAAATAAAGATGCGGTTAAGGTAGAAACATACGCCGATGACTTAGACCTAGTATCGCGGCCGTTGCCCTCAGTCATGGCTGAGATTTTAGAAAGGTCATTGACTGTATTTAGTCGCTGGGCTGCCCGTTACGCCCTCAGAATAAACTCTGACAAAACGGAGCTGGCACTATTTACCAGAAAATATAAACCTCAACACTTTAGACTTGCCAAAGTAAACAGCCATGTTTTTCCACTTTCATTGGAAGTTAGGTGAGTGGAGTGATATTTGATTCCAAACACCATTGGAAGCTACAGACAGAAAATCGGGTAAAGAGGACCAGTACAGCTTTCTACTATCGCAAATCTATGTTCGGTAAGACATGGGGATTCAAACCTCAAGTCGTGCTTTGGATGCACGTAGTGGTCCTGCCAATTTGAACGTACGAATGTCTGGTTTGGTGGGCAGCTCTTCGGAAGGGCTATAATATCACTAAACTGGGAAGGGTGCAAAGAACTACATGCATTGGCATCACCGGAGTATGTCGGAGTATAACGAATGTAGTTTTGAACTTATATATGTATATGATTGGCGCATACACCCTTTTTGGGTGTTTGACCGAGCTCCTCCTCCTATTTGTGGTATGCGTCTTGATGTTGTTCCACAAATGGAGGGACCCTGCCGAGGGGCGACCGCTATTAGAAAAACTTTTTCTTAATTTTTCATCTTTCACCGAGATTCGAACCGACGTTCTCTCTCTGAATTCTAAATGGTAGTCACGCACCAACCCATTCGGCCACGGCCGCCGAACTTACTTACCATCAATTTTTACGTTATTTCCCTCGTTGCTAAAAGTGCAATCAGGTTACTGGAGGTTGGCCTCTGAAGATAATCTCTCAAGGGACATGATGGCATTTTTGGGCAGTTAAAATCGTATTTTTCTGAACTTTCGGCAGACCTCTCTATCCGCAAACTGGAGTTTTAGGGTCGTGCCTGGGCTATCAGGCCAAGTAAGCAGGATTAGAATGAGAGAAAAATCTGTACCTCTGTCTAAACTTATGGAATCGGCTGCAAGATGGAATCGGGAGTCGAAGCAGGGGTTTTCTCTAAATCAGCCAATTTATGTATTTCTTTAAAATTACCGAATACAGGGTTTGATTGAAAAGTAATGAGCCTTCCCGCGCGGAGCGTCTGCCAAGCGATCAACCGTTATCGTTGGACCCTTCCCTGTTTTAAAAGTGTGTTAGGATTTTGCAGTGGCGAAAATGCAGCGATCGTTGGAGCAACGTTACTCGATCAAATTTTGCGTAAAGCTAGACTCTCGAGGCATCGCCCACAAGGAGTTTATACCTCCAGGAAGCACTGTAAACGCGGCATTTTACAAAGAAGTGCTCCTTCAGCTGAAAAACCGCGTCGCCCGGGTTCGGCCCGACCTCGTCAACAATTGGACCCTTCATCATGACAATGCGCCGGCGCACACCGCCTTCCTCTGCACCTCTGCATTGGCCAATATGGAGGTTCCGGTGCTTCCCCACCCTCCCTACAGCCCAGACCTGTCCCTTCCGGATTTCTTCTTGTTCCCGCGCCTGAAAAGAAAGCTGAAGGGGAGGAGTTTCGACTCCTTCGAGGCAATCCAAAAAACTGTGACAGCCGAATTGAACGCGATTCCGGCGGATGAGTTCAAAAAATGTTTCCTGCAATGGAGGAACCGCTACCAGCGGTGTATTGACGCTCAAGGGTCCTATTTTGAAGAATATTAGTTGTATAAGCCAGAAGGTTTAATAAAACTGCTTAAAAAAATAAGCCTCATTACTTTTCAATCAAATCCTGTACTTCCAGTGTTTTTCAGGCAGAAGTCTTTTCGATAACGCAGGCATGCAAAATGCTTAGGGAACATGGAAACGAGGAAGATGATAACACTGGACGGAAGACACTTCACTCCTGCAGAAGCTGTCTAAATGAGGAAGAAAAGGAAGATCTCACACCTTCTGTGTCATTGTTCTGTTCTATCCAGTCGTACATTCACCACTTTAAATGATTTGAAGGTCCTCAATACTATAGATATCAGAAGTCTTCTAAATGTTTTTGAAATTTCACACAGCTTTTAGGAGAGATAAGCAGAGGTTTCCCACTCGGCATCACAACGGGACATGAGCGTCCAATCACCAACCTTTCTAGAGCCGCATGAGTTTGCCGGTGCAATGCAATCTCTGCATTTAAAATTTGATTAATTCATTGGGTTCTAAAAGTTTCCAGACACAATTTTTAACTATTAACCCATGACAGGTAATTCTATTAATAGACTAGGAGGATTTTTTTTTTTTCAATTCACTGCCGCCCGGTAAAATATGCACTTAAACACATACACACATAGGATACGATACTTTCTTTCGACCTAATCCAGGCCTCTATGTTGGCCTCAGATATGTGGCGTAGAACATTTTTTATTAGTTTTATTTGTACAGTCTGATTTCTCAGTGGAGCAAGACAATCGATGAACAGCAAGAGAATTTGCATACGCAACATGCATCCATATGTAGTACGCTTTTGTATACATACATAACTCTCCATGTACGTAGTAGTGCGTACGAACCGCTATAAACTGCATGCAGAAAAACCCAACGGCGATGAAGAAGTTACGCCACTTTGGTTGATTGTGACTTTTGTTGAAGCTGAGTTGGTGAATTGGATTATGAATTGCTGAGTGGCTGCACAAAGCATTGGCAAACAAACGCAACAACGCAACATGGAAGCACCCACTTGCGAATTCACACAAATAGCAGCGGGAGCCTGCAAGGATCCCAATTGGTAGTGAATTTAAAACAACAACTACTTTTTTTTCGATGCAAGCAACTGGTGATCTCTGGTGGGTATGAACTACTTTTCGGATAGTCCGAAACGAGTACTAAATTTTATTTATTCATTTAAGAAGAAAAAAGTGCGTTTATTTTAATTTCCAAAGGCATTTCTTCTCCTTCTTCAAAATTTATTTCTTCTTCTTCTTGATTGGTACCATAACCACTTACGCGATTTTGGCCGAGTTTAACAAAGCGCCCCAGTCGTGTCTTTCTGGTGCTAACCGGCGCCAGTTGGAAACTCCAAGAGAAGCCAAGTCTTCTCCCCTAACTCAGAGGCGCGTTGCGGTGATTACCACTCTTCATAAGGGTGTTGAAGCGACCCACTTGAACCTGGAGGCTGACAAAATATTAACTTTCGAATCCAGTGAGTTTTCTCACGGGGCACTATGCGCGAGAAATGCATGCTGTGAGACTTGGAATTACCTCCAGACCTTTTTGCGTTGGATGTATAGAGGTTGAGATGGAATCATCTCAGCACCTTCTCCTTAGCTGCCCTGCTCTGAAGGGGTTAAGATCCAGGCTCTTACTTCTTTGCTACGCCTGCTGATATAGCTGGATGAATTTCATCAGCAACATTAAGCGGTTGACGATAACGCAGCACAGTCGTGGTCCAAGTGTGCTCATACCTTGGGCAGCCATTCCAACCTAACCTAAGCCTGGAGGCTCATTATGATATCAATAATTTGAACTCAAGTTCCCTCTTCTAATTCCTAGTGTGCTGAAACCACTTCTTGTCTCGGATCAACGATAAAATGTTGTGGCTGGCTATCGATTCCATACCTGCTAGACCTCCAAAAAAGTAAGAGTTCAGACTGCGATGTCGCATCCTGATAAGACGGGGGTAGTGAGAGGGAAAGTGTTCAACGCTTTTCCTTCTTATTCCGCTACAGAAATGTTTAGAAGGAAAGCACATAAATTTCCCATGTGTGCTCGTTAGGCAGTGTTCTATGACGATATCAACCACTTACTTATGGAAGATCGACCGGTCTAGATTGATGAGGGTCCTGGTTGGTTGGTTGGTTGAAGTAGTGATTCTTCCAGAATCCAATTAGCGCTTCTGCACCATTTTTTTGCCACATCCTCGTTACCAACTTGTTTAACGGTTGTTTACAGCATGACTCTATCCAGTCCGTGCGGTTTAAGAACCTTATTAGGTTGTTGACGTCTAAGGCAGACAGTTGTTCGAAATTCTCGAAGAGCGGTTAGCCCAGGGTTAACATTCTGTCTTTCCATAGGGCAGGGCATTCACAGAGGAAATGGAAGATTGTTTCCATTTTATCAGGTTGTTTAAAACTGTGACAGTACGTGTTATGAGGGATGCCCATTTTGGCTGCTTATTCTCCGATAGACTAAAACCAGTTATGACAGCCGTTAGTCTCTAGGCGTCCCCCCTTTTCATGCTTGAGGGTCCTAGTTCTGTGCTTATTCTTTCTATGACAAATCTTTCTACTTATCTCACAAGTGAGCTACGTGGACCCTCTACTGTTGGCTTGCGTGATGTCGACCAATCTGATCCCGAGCTTGGAAGGAATGACCTCATATTGACCAGAATTGAGGGATTTAAGATCAATTGCCAGGGATGCTCGGTGAGCAGGAACCCAGACTACGTTCGTGTTACGCCAGCTCATTCCAAGTAGCCCCACATTCAATTGTTAGGTTGAGAGAAGTATAATATTATTGCATAGTAGAGATTTTATGGCAGCTTGGTTTTCAGAGTAGTTGGTGATCGATTGTGCTGCAATAGACATGTTCACGACTATCAAAGTCATCTCCTTTGTACTTATTAACTAACTCAGTGTGGCCATAGACTTAGATTTAGCCGCAGCACTTCTTAGTGGATGCCACTTCCGACACTATTATTTATTCTTAAACCGTCTATGAAGATAGCCACTGACACTGGGTCGAACTCCTTAACGTGATCCCATTTACATCTTACTAGGATTCGTGTGGAAAAATCAGTTTCAAAACAGATTGTGCAGCAGTGTAATCTAGCTCCCAATAAAAGTGAAATCTTTACAGGGTAGGCATGCTTTCAGTCTGATAGCGTTGCTATTAGTCCGAAATTAGCCTTATATATCTATAGCAACAATGTCTAGTAGAGTCTGAAGAGCCTTGAGATAAGCTTGGAGCATTCTATTTAGCTCTTGGATACTATACATTCCAATGTTGGCCACTAAATAGTGACCCCGTCGAAGAGGATAAGTCTCACAACCGCAATGAACAGTCAGTGCACAATCCTAGGTTTTAAACCCGACCTTTTACCTATAACCGTTTTGCATACATAAAATGCCGCGATCGCCTCTCTTGACCTCTCTTCGATGTTTCAGTTCCTATTGAGTTTACGATCTGAAATAATCCCGAAGTACTTTACCTTGGTAGCAAGCGCAAGTCACACCACTTTCAGTGAGGGTTCCTTGAGAGCAGGTATTTTGTATTTGTTTGTGAGTAGCACCATTTCGGGTTTTGTGGCCTTGTCCTCCCTAGCCAAGCAAACCACAATGTAGAGAACGTTTTGTGACAGTTCGCTCAGAGCTGAGAGATATTTTTCTGATTTTGTTAATGCAATATAGTCCGCGCATAAAATTCCTCTCGCAATGAAAAAAAAGGCAAGTCTTGGATGAGAACTGCCTTCTCTGATCATCAATCCTGAACACGAATTAAGGATTATGATTTAAAAGCATGCACCTAGGATATCCGGTACCTTAATGGAGAAAGTGCCTCTGTCCAGCTGGTTGAAGTTCTCGTAAGAGCAAAGGCTGACATCGCTGCCATTTAAGATATGCAATGGCCGGGGTAGGTCAAGAAGAGCATTTGATCTTGCTATTTTGGACTAAGTAGACAATTGAGTAGTAAAGTCCTCTCTCGACGAACAAAACTAGCGCTCTATAAAGCTGTCATTATGCCCGTCCTATCGTATGGCGCAGAAGCTTGGTGGCGGCAATAACCCATGAGGTTTCCCTTGGTGTGTTTGAGAAAGATTGTGCAGAAAATGTTTGAATGGCGAGTATCGTAGGCGATGGAACAATGCGCTGTATGAGCTTTACGACGACATAGACATAGCGCAGCGAATAAAGATCCGGCGGCTACGTTGGCTGCGTCATGTCGTCCGAATGGATACAAACGCCCTGGCTTTGAAAGTATTCGATGCGGTACCAGCTGGTGGTAGCAGAGGAAGAGGAAGACCTCCTCTGCGTTGGAAAGATCAGATGGAGCAGGACTTGGCTTCGCTTGGTGTGTCCGACTTGCGCGGGTTAGCACGAGAAAGAAACGGCAGGCGCGCTTTGTTAAACTCGGAGTAAGAAGAAGAATAGCGTTCGCATAAGCGATGGCATTACAGCCAATATTTTGCAAATTTAAGAGTGGAGTATTTACGGTGAGATTCTAGAGTAGAAGAGAGGACCACACCCTGAGTAGTGCCCCTATCTGTATGCCTAGGGATAGTCGTCATAATTCGTTTCTATCTAGAAGATATTTTTTCATTACGTTTTGTGTTTTTGTTGGCTTTCGTATTCAAGTTAAGGTTCTTTGGCTCAGCAAAGCGAAATTTCAGAAGCAAGTAAACCGTTCGGACAGTTCAGAGATCTCTGCGTTTTTGTAAAAACTGAAAACGCTAGATGGGTCTGCGGTTGCGATATTTGGAAAAAACGTACGCCGCATAAATACAATAGAATGTCCAAAAGAAATATTTTTTTCTTGATGATGCCTTTTAAATTTGTTCTCTAACCAGAAAAACTAGAAACCGATTTTTTTAGTATTTTATTTCTTCTATTTTTTATTTCATATTTGCTTTTTATTTATTCTGTTTTTTTATGTAATATTTATAATATTGAAAAAGGTGAAGTTACCCTTATTCTGCATCAAAAATTTCACATTTTCCCTGCCTGGTAGTATTGCATACACATCCATTTATGTAGATGGAAAAGTAAATCTCTAAAGCGACCAGGCAGTTGCTTGCAGACAAACTTTTTGCACTCAACAGTGTTGCATTGAATTTCCCCTCTAATTGATTCGTATGCATTCATGGCTTTACTCACTTTTTCGCAAAATTAAAATTTCACTTTTTTTTATTTTCTGCAGTTGATCCACTTTAGTTGGCAGATAGGTTTTTGTTCATAACTCAAACTGGGTTCAAAAAAGTATTTGACTTTTATATACGTATGTATGTATGTGCTTTAAACCAGCTCATATTTGATATCACGTTTGCTGTGATTGATGAATGAAGTGAAGAGTGTTGAGAGAACTGATGCTCGGTAAAGAAAACAAAGGTGATGCGTACGAGTATAAGATATGTAGGTACTCCAGCATTTTATGTTCAGTTCGCGGCTTTGGAAGAGGATATATGGATGTATATACTTAGGTAAGAAATCGTGCACTGTGTTAGCAGGTTAATATGAAATCAACGACCGCTGACAAAGAAGCAACTCATTGACTTCAATTGATTCTGGAGTTCTGAATGGCATACGATTGTGCTCATATCATTTAGTCAATTTATCTTTTTTCAGTTTTCGCATTTTCTGCGGCCTCGGTGGTCTAGCATAAGTGCACTAGCCGCCATCCCAGAGGTTATGGGTTCGAATCTCAGGTATAGCACGGTCCTCGCAATTTTCCAAATTTACCTTCTTTCCTAGTTTATATAAAAAAAATAAAAAAATTGATTCCTCAACCCCAAAAACCTTATCCTTCCAATCCTTACTCCTGCACAAAAAGTTAGCACATTACTTGCATTGGGGCTGCCAAAACAAGCAAAAACAAACAGTTGCACATTGCATCAGTGGCGCCAGCAAGAGGAAGCGGGCAACCGCGGTAATAGCGCAGACGCACCTAAAATTTAGCGAAGTCCCCACCCTTCTGTGCGGTCCTTCTGGCAGAAAAATGTAAAACACAGATGGCGCTCCAAGCAATAAGAAGGCGTTGTCATTTTTTTCCTTAGCCGAAACCGTTAATTGGCGAGATGCCGAAAACTACATCACAAAAGAAAAAACTTAAAACTGTAAATTTTCGAACTAAGTCGGTGAGACTTTACATAGAAATTGGAGGATCTGATTCTTGGTGTTTTGGGGCTTATTAACCTAAATGCACTTTAGTAATCTAGAATTTTCATTTCTGCTTCTTCTTCTTTGTCTTTTATTATAAGCTTCTTGACTGATTTTCTACATGCAATAAAAATTGCATTTCATTCGACGAGTAAACATAAAATACATCAAAATCACAGTTCTAATATAATAAAATAGAAATAAAATATATTAAAAAGAATTTTATGTGTCTTCAATTGACGTAGATACCCAGCTCTCCTTCCATCGTTTTGGAGCTCTTCCCGGTGCACTTCTTGCGTTTGGTTAAGAATCTCTCGCAATGTTTATTATTCGATCACTGGGTGCCCTTGTTCTACTCGGAGAGTCAGTCCAAGCTCCTCTTTTAGGTCTTGCAAGTTTAACAATGTCAGTAACTTTCGTTTCCTCCTTATTGTTTCATTTCTTGCGTAATCTAGAGCAGTTTTTCCTGCGCTGGATCGTAAAATTTGCATTTCCGTAGTGCGCTGTTTTTGCATTTTCAGCTCGCGTCTCTGCACCATCCGTCAGAATGGGTCTTATCACAGATTTGTATATTCAGGACTTATCTCCCGTTCTTAAGTACTAATTCCTCTACATTATGTTTCTAAGGCATTCTGATACCTTGCCCACTTGAGCACATGTTTCTCGCACTTCCTTAAGGGGGGGAGGGGGGTGGGGGCGGTAAGGGATAAATTGGGATTTATTGTAGCGAAACGGTTCAAGTCAGTTTATTAAAAGTTGTTGCATATTAATAAAGTAACATTTCAAGAATATTTGATAAAATTTTCATGTAAAAATATTGCAAAATGAGCGAATGAGAGCACATTTACGTAAACGTATTTTCAAAAATACATTTTGCAGTAGTCAGCATATCTCAGCGTAGAATCATCTGAAATCAAAAAAATCGAATAATTTAGTTAAAGTATGAGTTAAACTCCCCCCCAACGTTTATTTTGACGATTTATTTTCATTTTCAGCCATTTGGTAGTTGTTTGAAGTAAAAAGTGATTTTTGACGAAAAAATGCCGCCATGTTGTAGGTGTAAAACCACCTTAATATAAAAAAAAAAATGGCGAAAAAAAAAACGTTGGGGGGAGGTTTTTTATATGTAAAATATGTGTGCAAAATTTCAAAAGGATCGGTTGAGTAGTTTTCAAATGCCAATGACTACGCGTTTAAAGTTTGTAACGGACTACGCGCGCAACTGCTGCGTCTCGGCAGATGTTTGAGGCGGCTCGGCTTTATGCTCTATAACTTAAAAAGTTTTGCTCGGATTGACTTAAAATTTTAACACGGTATTTTTGAAATGTTTTACTACAATAACATGCAAAAAAAGAATCGGTTTTTATCCCAGATCTCCATCCCGAGGTATTTAAACTTAATCACTTGTTGAATGGCAGTTCGAATTGAATTTAGTTTAGCAAAATACTGCTGCTGAGAGATTTCGGCACTCCCAAGCACATTCTAGGTAGCTGACTTAATATATATATATATATAATTGGCGCGTACCCCCTTTTTGGGTGCTTGACCGAGCTCCTCTTCATATTTGTTACGTGCGTCTTGATGTTTTTCCACAAATGGAGGGGCCTACAGTTTCACGCCGACTCCAAACGGCAAATTTTTATGAGGAGGTTTTTATGAGACGTTTTTTCATGGCAGAAATACACTCAGAGGTTTGCCATTGCCTGCCGAGGGGCGACCGCTATTAGAAAAATAGTTTTATTAATTTTGGTTTCACCGAGATTCGAACCAACGTTTTATCTGTGAATTCTGAATGGTACTCACACACCAACCCATTCGGCTACGGCGGCCGCCTGACTTAATACTGCAATTAAAATTCGAACTTCATCTTATCTCATCTTATCTTATCTTATTCGCCTTGTGCGCTCATCTTGACGCATCTAGATAAAGATGCCTTACCAGATAAAGTTTTAAATTCTTTACCCATTTACGGATATGGAATTTTCTCTCCTTATGTTTTTATGAATCGATCTTCCGATAAGGCTTACGTGCATTTACTTTTTGTTCTCGTGTTCTTCATTTCGCAATAATTTTTTTTTTTAAAGAGGTCATATTGTATGTGAGAGGGTACATGAACGAAAGCAATTAAACAAAGTACTTAAACCCCATTTTAATTGCTTTCTAATGGCTGTGGTTGATAAGCGAAATGAGCGCGTGCGATAAGAAGCATCAAATGGTATGTATGTCATTATCACTAATTTAGTATATTCAGTTAAATAAACAAAACACTTACACATACCATACATACATATGCACATACGTATCAGCTAAGTTGATGCCATTATATCGATTCCAGCACTAAGGGGCAAACAAATTTTTAATTAAGTGATTTCAGCGCTCTCACGACCTTGGCACAATTAGTGAAAATACATAAGAATGAATGAAATATTGGACCAGAGTCGTAGAGACTTAGAGAATATTTAGAGTAACATTACTAGAGTAAAATTATTAACGAAAATAAAGCCCCGTTATTCTTAAGCCAGGCGTAAAAATGAATATTTATTAACGAAGTGTGAATAATTTAATGCAAAGTCAGTTTTCCAAGGAATAAAAAAGGATGAACCAAGTTGCTTGAATTCACAAGCGCATTTTTTGTATATTTTTTAGTGTCCCCCAATAACTACAAAAGTTTTTATTTACTAATATTAAAAAAAAAAATTTAAAACAAATTCTCATAACAAACACAATTTTACCTGAAATGCCAGCATTTCATAAAGCCACGACAGCTGCAGTAAATTTTGTGTGCACCAAATAAATGAATATTGTGAAATTCTCATATAACTCGCCACCAAAGTTGAATAATTGGCTTTTTTTTAAATAAATGGAGCTTAACATATTTGTTGAGCTGAAAAAAGTACTAAAATTTGTAGTCAAACAGCCAAAAATGTGTTGGCGTATGAAATGTTACTCATACGCCCGGGGCGCGAAATTGTCTCTAATTTATGTAGAAGTGACAAATTCACAGCCATGCACACTTTTCATGGCACAAAGAACATGACATATGCCTCTAAAATACAAAATGTTCAAAATTAATGTCAAATATATACATATGTGTATGCATATACATATATATATGTGCGTGTGTGTGTGTGTGTGCGTTTCATAACCATAGCACAGGGACTTATTGACCAGTTTTGAGAATTTATTTGCTTCTTATTTAATTTTCATATGAAAATATAGTTCATTCTACCACAAAAACAATGTTAATCTAAGTTCCAAACTTTTTGCAATTAAAACAAAAAAAGATTCAACAAATTTTCATTAAATTTTTTCATCAGAATATTTAAGAAAATTGCTAGTATAGTCTATTGAATTTTGGCATGATAAAGAGCAAGTTTGAAGCGGCTTGAAGCATATAGATTTTTGATAATTTCTGTTTCTTTTTTTCTCATAAAAAATATGGAACTTCTGTTGCCAAAAAAGACAGCAAAAAAATTGTGATCATACAATAAAAAGATCTTCTTTCAAATTAGCTATGATGTGTATCACGTCAGTCCATAAGTTCGTGCGTTTTTTAAAGGTGGTTTTAAAATTAATAAAAAAGATGTTTAAATTATTTATGCAGCAATAATACATATATTTTCCTTCATTATTAACAATGTCTTCCCAACGTTTAGACAAATTCTTAATTCCCTGCTCAAAAAAGTTGTTGTCCTTGGAGCCAAAATACGATTCGATATCCCTTTTTATAGCTTCTTTTGAGGAGTAGTTCTTGTTACTCATATGGGATTGAAGTCTACGGAAAAGGTGATAATCACAAGGTGCAATATCCGGTAAGTATGGTGGATGCGGTATTAGCTCCCATCCGAGCTCGTTCAGCTTGCCTAATGTTTGCCTTGCGGTATGAGGTCTTGCGTTGTCGTGGTGAAACAAAACTTTGCGTCTATTCACTAAAGATGCCTCTACCGTAGTCTTGATTTCCCCACAAAAAGTTCTCCATGAAGACCTTTTTGCTTTACTTATTTCTGTCTTATATATTTTTAGTTTGTCATAATAAAGGTCCTATTCGTTTTCGCTTTGGGAGAGTTTGGCTCTGTTGCATTGTTTCCTGAAATTCTTTTGTAGCTTTTTCAGTTAGGGTGGCCACCAGGGTGGCTTATTCTTCCCTCTATGCTTAGCTGCTGGATAAGCCTTATACAGGGCTTGATTGCAGCAATTACTCAGTCTATTGAGCATGTTATCTAATGTCTCTATGCTAGAAGGGTTAAAAGGGGGATCCGTGGACAAACGTTTTGCTAGCTCTTGAGAATATCTTAGCCAGTTTGCTTGCCTAGGGTTGCTGAATTTTAGTACCTTAGGATGAATGACCCCTTCTTGGAGCGTGTATTCTATATATCTGTGATCAGAGAATGGGTATGCATTGAGTACCCTCCAATTCACTATTCAGCAGCATTTTAAGTATTTGGGAGTTTTGTTCACATGTAGCAGTGATTCAACTTCTGCAGCCATCAATGCCGCCCATAAAGCGTACTGCGCCCACCTTAACTTGTTCATGTCCGAGCTCTTGTCTAAAGCTACAAAGCTTACTATGTATAATACCCTTATCCGACCAATCTTAACGTATAGGTGTGAGGTATAGACTCTTAAAGTGTGCGCTAATTGCTAAAGTGAAAAGAAATATTCCAAAAAAATGTTTGGCCAATAAGTATGGATGATGGTACCTATACCGAACTAAACAATCTCACTTAGATGATGGTTAGGTCATGTTACCCGTATGCTTGCTGACTATGCTGTGAAGAAAGCCATGACAGGAAAGCTAATGGGCGTAAAGACCAATGGCAGACCGAGCAGCCGATGGATAAACGCGGTGGTACGCGATCTCAAGGACTTGGGAATACGTAACTACGATGGAAAAGCGCAAGATCGGCCACTTTGGAGGTCTAAATTTCAAGGAAGACTATTTGAGAAATTACTTATCTGAAGCAGTCCGAAACCTCATAAAATTATCGATCAAATAGGATTCTGATTTACATTATTTAGGTCTATTGTTATACTCTTTTCTATACTGGACCATTCAATATTACTAAGATTGAAGTCACCCACAACAAAAAAGTTGCCATTATAAGATGCTAGGCTATAAAATTATTCGCATGCGCTTCATAAAGAGTACCAATACTTCACCAAGGGATATATGTATGGCGCATAAACCAAGATTTTTTAAACCCCATTCACTTTCAGTTACCTAGCAAAAATACGTCAGAATTGTAACTTTTTTTTCGGTGCCGTACCGCTTTGCTGCTGTCTTTGCTGCTGCTTTGCTTTGATCCTTATGAACCTTTTGGTTGTCTACGTCGACTTTTCACCTTAGTCGTAGTGGCGCTGAATAATGCATGGAATTCTCTCTAAGAAGTAACTATTCGCAAATTTAATTAAACTATACAATTAAAAGAGGGAATTTGAAATCATTTATCTTAATCTTTGAGCAAGTAAATTTTTTTCAATGAATGCGTACTTGTATGTAGAATAGTAAAAGTGTGTGTGTGCGTACGCATATAAATCTTTTCTAAAGCTTCTTGTAATTGGATTTAATAAAGTCAAACTTATTCGAACTTACAACCTGCGGTTATTGCAAACTTAATTACTACGATAACAAAATTACAGCAACAATTTACCAACATTCATTTTCTTCAACCTGGCTCGCCCTCAGAGTACGCACTTGACAACCTAGTATAGGTGAAAAACCAAAAAGAAAACCATGTGCATGTATGTGTGTGTATGTAGGTATGCAAAACTTGCTCTTCGTTCCCAACTCTGGCAAAGTCAAAGTAAAATTTAATTCACTAACGAGATTGCATAGAAATTGTTTGTCTTCATATTGGTTGTGTACTCGCATTTAAAACAAAACAAATTAAAAAAATGTTTTTTTTTTGCTTCCATAATGGCCCACTACTTCTTCGATGGTATTGTTTTAATGCAAAGCCAAAGCAAAATCGCATTACTGTTGTTTTTTTTTATACATAAAATATGTGCATAACTAAGGGAAAACAATAAAAATATGTAAATTTTACATTATTTTCCACTATATTCTCTTCCTCTTTTGCTTTGTTTCTTTTCTCGGTGCTTGCGTTTCTTTTTCCACCTACTTTGCTTCACCAATGCGTCCATGTGCCTTCCGGCCGGCGTAGTTTCCTGCTATGCGCGCCCTCTCCATCTCATCGGCAGATGCGTTCATTCTGGTCTATGATGTCACCGACGCGTCCACATTCGAGGAGATTCGCATGATACGCGACCAAATACACGAGACCAAAGCGACAACAGCTGTGCCCATTGTGGTGGTTGGCAACAAAATTGACCTGGTCGCTGAGAAGGAGGATGCGCGGGAGGTGAGTGAAAGATATTCAATGAATTAAAAAGAAAAAGCAATAAATACGTAAATATTTCACTGTTTTACATTAATCTACAGTCGCAATAATATTCAATTTTAGACATTTTATACGGGAAATGATAATCCATGAATAAACTCAAGTCGGCTCCATTTTTTTTAATAAGAGGATTGCCTTTTAAATTTTGCGTGCGATAATGAAAACACAGTAAAATAATAATAAAAATGTGTTCTTTGCTTTTCAAAATGCTCTCATTGCAAGTCATTCCACTTCAGCATTCGATTGAAGAAATTTCCAAAGCATTTTTGCCACTCAGAAGTGGATACCTCCAAATCGAACTGTTTGAAGGCTTCAACAGCCACTTTAAAAGTTGAAAAACGTTGATCTCGAACTTTATTTCTAATGTGCGGGCACGAAAATAAATCACTACGTATCAAATCAGGGCAGCAAGGGGGATGACCAATTGAAATTGAAATTTGAAAAGGTCGAGCCAAGGAGATTTGGTGGCTCCTAAAACACTAAAGCTAAAAAGCCCATTGTATTTAGAGCTCTGGAAAGAGGGTAGATAGTCAAGAAGGGATGGAGAAAAGTATCAGAGAAAGAGACAGAGACAGAGATAGAGATAGAGATAGAGATAGAGATAGAGATAGAGATAGAGATAGAGATAGAGATAGAGATAGAGATAGAGATAGAGATAGAGATAGAGATAGAGATAGAGATAGAGATAGAGATAGAGATAGAGATAGAGATAGAGATAGAGATAGAGATAGAGATAGAGATAGAGATAGAGATAGAGATAGAGATAGAGATAGAGATAGAGATAGAGATAGAGATAGAGATAGAGATAGAGATAGAGATAGAGATAGAGATAGAGATAGAGATAGAGATAGAGATAGAGATAGAGATAGAGATAGAGATAGAGATAGAGATAGAGATAGAGATAGAGATAGAGATAGAGATAGAGATAGAGATAGAGATAGAGATAGAGATAGAGATAGAGATAGAGATAGAGATAGAGATAGAGATAGAGATAGAGATAGAGATAGAGATAGAGATAGAGATAGAGATAGAGATAGAGATAGAGATAGAGATAGAGATAGAGATAGAGATAGAGATAGAGATAGAGATAGAGATAGAGATAGAGATAGAGATAGAGATAGAGATAGAGATAGAGATAGAGATAGAGATAGAGATAGAGATAGAGATAGAGATAGAGATAGAGATAGAGATAGAGATAGAGATAGAGATAGAGATAGAGATAGAGATAGAGATAGAGATAGAGATAGAGATAGAGATAGAGATAGAGATAGAGATAGAGATAGAGATAGAGATAGAGATAGAGATAGAGATAGAGATAGAGATAGAGATAGAGATAGAGATAGAGATAGAGATAGAGATAGAGATAGAGATAGAGATAGAGATAGAGATAGAGATAGAGATAGAGATAGAGATAGAGATAGAGATAGAGATAGAGATAGAGATAGAGATAGAGATAGAGATAGAGATAGAGATAGAGATAGAGATAGAGATAGAGATAGAGATAGAGATAGAGATAGAGATAGAGATAGAGATAGAGATAGAGATAGAGATAGAGATAGAGATAGAGATAGAGATAGAGATAGAGATAGAGATAGAGATAGAGATAGAGATAGAGATAGAGATAGAGATAGAGATAGAGATAGAGATAGAGATAGAGATAGAGATAGAGATAGAGATAGAGATAGAGATAGAGATAGAGATAGAGATAGAGATAGAGATAGAGATAGAGATAGAGATAGAGATAGAGATAGAGATAGAGATAGAGATAGAGATAGAGATAGAGATAGAGATAGAGATAGAGATAGAGATAGAGATAGAGATAGAGATAGAGATAGAGATAGAGATAGAGATAGAGATAGAGATAGAGATAGAGATAGAGATAGAGATAGAGATAGAGATAGAGATAGAGATAGAGATAGAGATAGAGATAGAGATAGAGATAGAGATAGAGATAGAGATAGAGATAGAGATAGAGATAGAGATAGAGATAGAGATAGAGATAGAGATAGAGATAGAGATAGAGATAGAGATAGAGATAGAGATAGAGATAGAGATAGAGATAGAGATAGAGATAGAGATAGAGATAGAGATAGAGATAGTTAGTCCTGTGAGAATTTTCCAGATTCTTTGGCAAATCTGTAAATATCCTCCAGTTTGAGAGAACGAATATTACTTATTCTCACGTCATCGGAACCCAAAACTCGTGGCCGTGCTCTAGCAAAGACAGGACATTCACAAAGAAAATCATCTATCGGGCTCCTCCAAGCAACACAGGCAAATTGGGTCCTCAATAATTCCAATGGCGGCCACTGGTTGACCCTATGGATTGTGTCCTGTAATAATATCGACCATAAACCGAACGTCTTTCCTTCCAAGTTTTAGTAGAAAGTTGAACAATTTTCTATTCGGACTTGTCACAAAACACTTTGCAGTTCTGCAACGTTCTAGACCGGACCATCGCTCTCTATGTAGATTGCCTACATAATTGCTGATCCAATTTATGATTCCTGCGGAACTGATTCCGATTATTGGTGCTGGCCCTTGTGGGGGAACCGCTGATCCACGGTTGGCGAATTCAGCGACAATTTCGTTTCCTTGAACACCAGAGTGTCCTGGCACCCATATAAGTACAAGCCTGTTCTGTCTTGCGACAGAATTAAGCTTCTTCTTACATTCTTGAACAATATTTGAGGTTTGCTTCGCGTTCTTCAGGGCCCTCAGTGCAGCCTGATCACTAATTCGATCAATTGAGTGCTCAAAAACTTTCTTGTGTGAGCCCCTACGTGAGAGCTCGCATTGTCTTGATGAAGGAATCGGCGATTGGTTTTCCTTTATTGGCTGTACTCAGTCGCTTGGCTGCCCGTTGCGGCTTCAAAGTAAACTCTGACAAAACGGAGCTGGTGCTATTTACCAGAAAATATAAACCTCAACACTTTAGACTTGCCAAAGTAAACAACCATGTTTTTCCGTTTTCATTGGAAATTAGGTATCTTGGAGAGGCAATTGACTCCAAACTTCATTGGAAGCTACACATTAAAAATCGGGTAAACAGGACCAGTATAGCCTTCTTTTCCTGCAAATCTTTGTTCAGCAAAAAATGGGAACACAAGCCACAGGTCCTGCTTTGGATGTGTAACGTAGTGGATCTGCCAATTTGAACGTACGGTTTGGCTTGGTGGGCAGCTCTTCGGCAGCTATAATTTCACTAAACTGGGGTTGGTGGAAAGAACTGCATGCATTGGTATAACCGGATTGTATCGAACTTGTCCCAGTGCTGCCCCGAATATCGTTCTGCTCTTACTTCCCATCGCCTTTTACGTTCCCATCGCTGCTGAAAGTGCAATCAGATTAAAGGAGGTTAGTCTCTGGAGGCAATCTCGCAAGGGGCATGGTAACATTTTTGTGTACTTAATACCGTATTTCTCTGAACTTTGGACGGAACTCTCAATCCGCAAACTGGAGTTTGAGGGTCGTGCCAGGGCAATTGGGCCAAGTAGGCAGGATTGAAACGAGGGGAATATCTTTACCGAAGCTGATACCTGAAGACAGAGGTGGAATCGGTTGCAAAACGAATCGGGAATCTTGTCAATTCCTGTAAGGAGTAGATCAAGTCTCTTGGGCGTCTAGGTAACATTTCTTTGATCTGGGTTCCAGGACATAGGAACATAGAGGTAAATGAAATTACTGATAAACTAGCCTAGAAAACCGCCCATCAACTGTGGCCGACTCTTAGTGCTAAACGCACTAAAATCTTTGCTAAGCCAAAATAAACACAGTCTTAGCACACTGAATCAGTCATAACGGAGCATTGTCTAATAGGTAGGCACATCCGAAGGATGGGTGTGCAAGCACATGGCTTCTGTAGAAATTGTCTTGATGAGGAAGAGGAAGAGACAATCTTACACCTTCTGTGCCGTTGTCCTGCTCTATCTAGACGGAGATTTGCTATTCTAGGCAGACAATTTTTTAACGAATTGGAAGATCTCAGTTCCGCATAAATAGGAGATATTCTAAAATTTTTGAAAAGCACACAATAGTTTTAGGAAAAATAGGGAAAGCTCCCCACGCGGCATCACAATGGGCTATGAGCCTGAGTGTGTCCCCCAGGACAACCGCTTCAACCTAACCTAACCTAACCTAGCCAGGAACGGATCGACTGAATTGGTCTCAGAGACCTCCTACCCGGTCATCGGCAGCCTACTGACTATTCTTATAGGGGCATTGCACAATTTATTTCACAGGAAAGCGTAGGAAAGATGGAGCTCCATTTCTTCGTGTGCTATAATATTTCGAAAACCCTTTGGTCCCAGTAAAATATAGGGAGGACTCAGGAAGTTATGGGAACTCCGCGCCATTCAATTTCCAAAGCTATGAGTGTTTACCGGTCAGTGGGCTATCGGTACACACGCGGTAAAG
This sequence comes from Anastrepha obliqua, assembly GCF_027943255.1. Taxonomy (NCBI): domain Eukaryota; kingdom Metazoa; phylum Arthropoda; class Insecta; order Diptera; family Tephritidae; genus Anastrepha; species Anastrepha obliqua. The sequence goes on along the minus strand of NC_072893.1, from coordinate 21,350,106 downwards.
CTAGGTTTACCATTCAATCCCTATTGTAGAAGCTGTGGGGACCTTTCAGAGAAGGAGAGTGTTGAGGACTCTATCTGTAAATATCCGGGGTTGGCAGCTAGACAATTAAGGTCACTGGGTGCTCCTTTCTTCAACAGCGAACTGCCCCGCCAGTTTAAATCCCATCAATCTTCTCCGCTGCATGAAAAGCTCTGGCTGGCTGTAGATATCTTCCCATTGGATGTCTCAAAATGGTATCAAAACGGCGCTTTAGTGCTACTTGTGGTGTGCCAGAGGGGTATTTCAACCATTTCACCTACCTACTTAAGTTCACGTTTTAGCAGTTGCCCTACTGCCCACTTGCACACTTGCCTTCTAAGCAGTGCTGCATTTCGATTATTCACCTAACAATCTGCTCATTACGCAAACGAGTTTCAATGTTGTTACTTTTATTGTGGTCATTGTTGTTGTTGTATTTATATGCATGTGCCAATTTGCACATAATTTGTATTTATTTTCATAAGTCACTTGTCCGCATACCCTTCAAAAAAATGTGTATTTCGTTTACCGTTAAACGGCCAACTGGACCATTGGGATTTGTGAATCAGCACACAGCGGAAACTACCAACCAGTCCATTATTCAAAAACATTCATTTGATAGTCTATTCCTGGTGGAGTTCAAAATTTACGTTGCAATTGTGACATTCCTGCGACCTTTTGCGATAGCGACCACCAGTCATACATTCCGTGTGTTTCCCTCTCTCTCTCCCTCTCTCTTTCTCTGTCTTTCCCCCTTTCAACTGCCATTGAAATAATAAAATGCAAATTTTCCTTGCAGTACAGCGTTAAATTTATTTTTCTTTTCACTTTTACTGTAGCACTTGTTGTTGTAGTCGTAAAAAGTTTGAAACATCTACAAAATTTTTCAATATTCCTATAAACGGACTTACTTATCTGCTTATCCCGTTTTATTTAAACCCTTAACACAAAAACGACAATCACTGACGGATACTCAAACTTCTTAAGGGGGGTGAAGGATTGTAGACAAGTCTATGTGAAATGGTTGAAGTACCGCTCTGGCACTCCCCAAGTAGCACTACAGAACCGATTTGGTGCCATTATGAGACTTCCAACAGGCAGACATCTACAGCCAGCTAGAGCTGCCGATGTAATGGAGAAGATTGATAGAATTTAGGTTGATGCACGGCCACAGGCTGTCGAAGAAAGGAGCAGTGACCTTAATCATTTGGTTGCTGAACCCGAACGCTTTCAGAGAAAGTGGTCAACAGTCTCCTGCTCTGAAAGATACCCATAGCTTCTGCAATGGATGTTGAATGGTACACCTAGATTCCCCGCGCGTGAGCCGATAGTCCTGGGGCCATAGGGTTTTACAAGTAACACACGAGCACAAATGAAGCTCTATCTGTTCTGCGCTTTCCTGAGAAATAATTGGAGTAATTCCCCTTTAAGAACTGTCAAAGGGGATGCCGATGACCAAGTAAGTGTTCTATGAGCCAAATTCAGTCGACCCCTTCCACGCAAGCTCATCAGTAATTTCATTTCCCTCTAAGTTGTTATGTCCTGAAACCCAGATCAGAGAAATGTTACCTACACACTTAAGAGATTTGATCTCCCCTTAGAAGAGTTGACAAGTTTAGATCTACAGCATGGCGTCGTTAGAGCTTTGATTGTGGCTTGACTATAGGAAAAAATGTTAATTTCTCCCTCGCTCGCACATTCTCTAAGTGTTTTGCACTCCTGCAGAATCGCAAAGACTTCTGCCTGAAAACGCTAGCAGTATTCGGTACTTTTAAGGAAACAGATAAATTGGCAGATTTAGAGAAAACTTCCACTCCGATTCCATCTTGGAGCCGTCAGTGAAGACAGAGGTACCAGCTTCGGTGCAGATTTCCCCCTCATTCCAATTCTGCCTACTTAAAAGGATTGCCCAGGCACGACCTTCGAAACCCAGTTTGTGGCTAGAGAGATCTATCCGAAGTTGCAGGAGGGGCTTTAGAAACTATAAAGTGGGCACGACAATGTTCGCGGGCGCGTGGCTGGTGTGCAAGATGTAGCTTTACTCGACGAGTTCGAACCATATACGGAAATGCTAGCACACTGATGCTCTTGAGCGCTTACATGAACCTGCATAATCACAATCTGTCTGACAGGAACATAGTTTTTCGCTTCTCGACTTCAAGTGAGTGTGAGTGTAGTTTTCGAGCTGCTCATCAGGCCACACCTCGTATGGGTTGGAAAATTATGGCGACTATATTGATAAGCGGCAGGCTAATTTATCCTGTCAGAAATCTAATAGCTTAACGAAACCAACGCAAGGCAAGTCTTGTCGAGGACCTATGCTCCCGAGAGGAGTTAATAAGGAAAAAAAGCAAAATATTGATAAGCAAGATTGAAGTATTTTCGTCTTGTAATACTTGGGGAGAATCCAATGCATCTTGAGAGACATTCAACATTCGATTAATTGCGCTCTAAATTCGAAAATCGTTTTATTGATGTTGGTTTTAGGGATGCCGTTATTGGTCGATGTTCTCTCAACGAGCCTTAACATCTTTCCGAAAAAAAATAAATGAAAAATATTGAAGGGTTTTTTATATAAACTGGGTTGCCCATATTCGACGGACCCATGTGTTTTTTTTTTAAATCAAAGAAAAACACAATTAATAATCGTTTTATTTGGTTCAAGTAGATTTGTTGGCATCACTTTTTGAATATGATCTCCCTCAAATGGCCACCTTGAGCCTGTACGGCGTATTGTGCCTGTTTTGCAGCATTTTCCATAGTTTTAGCTAACATTTCGGCTGGAATATCGGCTATTTCCTCACAGATGTTGTTCTTGAGCTCATCTATGGTATTTGGCTTATTCATATAAACCTTTGATTTTAAATATCTCCACAAGAAGAAGTCAGGTGGCGTTAAATCGGGCGAACGCGGTGGCCAGTCAAAATCGCTATTTTTTGACATCAAACGACGAGGAAACAATTTCTTCAAAAAATCAATTGTGGTGCGAGCTGTGTGTGGTGGAGCGTCGTCTTGTTGAAACCCGAACTGCCTCATACGCTTTCGACGAATAGTTGGCATCACAAAAGTGGTTATCATATCGCGATATTCTTCTTCTTCTTGATTTCTTTTGTTAAATGTAAATTTCAACAATTTGGGAGCGCTCGCGGGTGTGTACTGTTCCATGGTAAAAATCTTCTTCGACTGACGCCTCCAACGCGGTATGTCATTAAGCGATCTGACGGCTCTGTCAAAAGATATTGGGTTGCCAGATGGGTCCGGCGAATATGCAAATAGACAACCCTGTATTGGATATTTTTAAAATGAAACCAGACGATGGTTCAGACTTTATATTATATTTCATTTTTATAAAAATAAAAATAATAAACATTAAAAACAGAAAAATAGTCTCAACTGATCAATTTGTTGAGGTGCTCTCGTTTTGTCGCGGGTTCTATGTGTTGCTAAATTGCGTGATTTTCCATGGGTAAGGTCCTATGTTTCACTCTGGGGCGGAGGGAATAAATATAAATGAATATTCTACTCCTTTGGACATCGCATTTAAAAACTTATCTTCGTTTTGCGTCCCCACTACCATTCATTACCTCGCATCTTCATGGGGGCGACTACAAACTCTTTAGCACAGTACCCCAACCCCATACACTTCGATACGCCACTGATGACAGCTGTTTAACATCGCCTCTCTCTTACGTTTCGTTCAGATTTCGTCAATATTGAAGAAGTTTCAATTTACTTTGGCATTTTTGCACCCTGCACGCTGCAATAAATTCCCTTCCATACGAGTAGGTTCCGGACTGGTTTTATATACTTTTTACGACTCTGTTGAAGTTTGCTCATTTGAAGGAAATAAACCAAAAATTGTATACACTGAGGGGCACTTATTTACGCCCTCTTTATTTCTCTGCACAAATTCATACATACACACAAATACATACAAAGTATTTATATATTTTATTTTATTTTCTATTTTTGTTGTATATGTAAAGTTATTTACGCATCTACCTACTCCAATGTATGTAGCACCAACTTCTGTTCTGACTTGTATAAATGTGATAAATATGTATTTATATATTTTTGTCCGCTGGCATCTTTCACCCGAACCAAAAAGTCCTTTTCGCTTGATTTTGTGCAATGTCAGCAGATCTTTACACGCAATTGGTTTGCGATAGACATACAACCACCCTCGGACATCCATTATGTGTATATATAAATACTTTCTTTCATCACTTCAGCGCACTGGGTCAAACCGGTCACATCCCACTCCCACTCTCGCTTGAATACCCAAACACTGCCCATGATTTCGGTTACTGTTGCTCTTCAATCAATGTTAGCTTCTTTTTCTGTTTGGGTTTAGTTTTTGCCCTAATTTTTCATTTCTTGTCTTCCCCTTTTCTTTTGTTTTCTTTTCCTGCTGTTGTCTTGCTTGCTTCTTCCTCGTACCTACAAGAAGCTGTAACTGTTTTTGGTGGTTTTTCCTGTCACACGCTTCATTTCTCACTGGCCTTTCGATTTAGCAGACAACTTAACTTGGATTTCCTTTAATGCTTTATTTCTTCAATTATCTCTAAGTCGTTCGTGCCATAACGGTAAATATTTGAAGACATCGTTCAAATGTATGTGGCTTGGTTGATGTTCTTACATGAAATGGTATCGAAGTGCACGATTTGTAGTTTAGTCGGAATTTAGTATCGCTACTTGAGTCTTCGCTTTAACATACTTTTATTTATTGCAACTCATTAGAAGGCAATAAAAGAATTATTAAATTCCTTTACTAGCCTTATAGGACTTGCTCCCTCACAAAGCAGTCGACAACCTCCAAGGTAGCCGTGAAATGCCGCACATCTCTTAACGAGATGGCTGAGTCATTTCACCTGAAGGTAACATTGCTTCCTGGACATTGTGACATTGAGGATAAGTGCAGAACCGAGGAGCTAGCAAGACTCGGCACCAAATTGATCGATGAGTACACAGGCAATGATATAGGCATACACTTACAGACACGTAAGCTACTTATCTTTGAGGAAATTGTAAGAGCAACACTTGCAGAATCGCCCGACAATTGCGGCTGACTGTCAATTCTAAGCGCACAGAAGCTCTGCTAAGCCGAAATAAGCAGGGACTTAGCACACTGATTTCAGTTATGGGCAGGTACGCCCACGCCCAGTTATAGGCAGGAATGCTTACGTCCTCTACTAAAGGATGGGTGTGCAAACACATGACTTTCGCAAAAGTTATCTAAATGAGAAAAAGGATTACGTAGTTTTACCATTTGAGGTAGGCAATTCTTAAATGAATCCGAAGATCGCAGTACTGTGGAAATCAGGGATCTTCTAAAATTTTTGAAAAGTTCACACTAGTTTTACGAGACGTAAAGAGAAGTTCCCCACGTCATCGTTCGTAATCCGCACGCTCCTAACCATCCCATCACCACCTCTGCCCGCCCTCTCCCTGCATCCCATCGGTCTTTCCCTTTCACCTCACCTCCTTCATAATGGTATCACAAAGGAGAATCTTTCTTCGTCCAAGTGTGCTCACTCCCTGGGCAACCATACCAATCTAACCTAACCTAACCTCCCCACGCGGCATCACAATGGTCTATGAGCCTGAGGTTGTCACACAGCTTCAACCTAACCTAACCAATATTGCTCAAAGAATTTCGGCTTCCAATTTCGCTGAATTAAATTTAGTTGAGCAAGGTAGTAACGAGGGGAGGCAGTGAAGTTCCGGAAAGTTAGTTGAAACTCGGAAACTGGCTACATATGCTTGTAAAAGAGAACCTCCCTTTAGCTCCAATCAAAGCTCGAAGTCGATAGCACGGTTCCGTTGGTCGAGCTTCTCCTCCTATTTATAGCGTGCGTCTTAATGTTGTTCCACAAATGGAGGGATCTACAGTTTCAAACCGACTCCGAACGGCAAATATTTTTTAGGAGGAGCTCTTTCATGGCAGAAATACACTCGGAGGTTTGCCATTGCCAGCCGAGGGGCGACCGCTATTAGAAAAACCTTTTTCTTCATTTTGTTCTTTCACCGAGATTCAAACCTACGTTCTCTCTCTGAACTCCGAATGGTAGTCACGCACCAACTCATTCGGCTACGGCGGCTGAGTGACTCATATTACAAGCAACGTGTTGAGATCAAATTTTTAGTGAATACGTAAGCTTGTATGAGTCGAGTAGTCACTGAAGATGATATTTGAGCATGACCCAAAGCCCAGGAAAAAAGTTAGTCGAATGGTGGGAGCGACCAACGAACGAAAAGGTATCGAAGTCGCGAAGTCAAAGGTAACAGCCCTGTTGACTGGATTATCATGATTATTTAACAATAACTTAACAACTAAATTAAATGGATAATTTGTTTCATAAAGAATAAGACTCAATGAGTGAATTAAGCAGAGGCTTTGGCATCGCAAACTCAAGAATCAAAATCAAATTCAAGATCAGGTCTTCTAGAAATCCACCAAAACTCTGCAAGTCCTCTTGTTTACTTACTGGTTTCGCTCATCATTTTGGCATTTCTACATGAATTTGGCACCTCCAAACCCGTTAGACCGGCTGCATTTTGTGCAGGAGGATTTTCGGGAATTAACCAGAATTGGGATTAGGATCCATGCCTAAACATGAACATTGGGTAAACAGTCAATGCTTGATGAGTTCAAGGACCATTGAGCACTTTTACCTATATAGCGAGCCGCTTGATTCAAGGTCGACACCCGCTCCAGCCACATCTAACATGGTGAACAGACGCTGAGGTTTAGAATGAAGTAGCACTTGTTCAGGCTTGTTTGGTCTGCGGGCGATATTTCATTTCTCTCACACTACCAATATTTGGGAAGCATTCGCCATACGCACCTGCGAAGCGTCTAAGGATTACAGCCATCCCCCCGAAGGAAAGTCCCTTTGTGAGAGGTGCGAAATTGAGGTAACTAAATGTGTGTGCGGCCGCCGTAGCCGAATGGGTGGGTGCGGGATTACCATTCGGAATTCACAGAGAGGTCGTTGGTTCGAATCTCGGTGAAAGCAAAATTAATAAAAACATTTTTCTAATAGCGGTCGACCCTCGGCAGGCAATGGCAAACCTCCGAGTGTATTTCTGCCATGAAAAAGCTCCTCATAAAAATATCTACAGTTCGGAGTCGGCTTGAAACTGTAGCTCCCTCCATTGGTGGAACAACATCAAGACGCACACCACAAATAGGAGGAGGAGCTCGGCCAAACACCTAACAGAAGTGTACGCGCCAATTATTTTTTTTTTTTTAATGTGAGAACTTCAATATAAAGAGACGATCAAAGTAAAAAGGTTAAAGACCAAGTCATAAAAACTTGCGTTGAACCCTTTCAACGTGAGGAATACATCGAATTCCAGATGACAATGGCATATTCCAACTTCGAACGGACTAAAGCATTAAACAAAATTTTTCCAATGTGTGGGTCTCTGAAATTACTAGCAAAGCCTTACAAAATATATATTATCTTATTATCTTTGGTTGGTACCATTCATGACATTTATTTTTTAAAGATAATCCTTTTCAAATGTTGGCGGTCGCCGTTCACTGTTACATTGGCGTCAGCCTCGTCTTTGAAAAAATATGGGCCCATAGGCCGCACCAAACGATTGTTTTTCATGGATACTCGTATAATGGCTGCCCTTGAATGGCATGGAGTGGCTCTTCAGCCCGAATACGGCAAATTTGCTTATTGACGTAGCCACTAGCCAAAAGTGGGTCTCATGGCTGAACACCATAAGTTGGTCTGGGCGTGTGAGCACAGAGAGTCGATTTTCGTTAAACGATTTTACGATTTGTAAACGTTGTTGAGGCGTAAACGTTTTCATGATGAAATGTTAATGAATACTGGATAAAAGAATGTATATTATTTAGTTTGACAGTAGTCACGCGGGATCTGTCAAAAACCCCCAATTGGAAAAAGTACCTCAAATCTGATCACCCTTAAAGTTTGACTTTGAATTGACCAGCAATTTGACCTCGCAAGCACAAACGAACAATGTATTCGGATTAAGCAGCTCCGAAAACATGTATAACATTTTTTTTTTTCGATGAATGTTCTAGATTTCTCCATGAAAAAACTAGTTCTTAAGTTTTTAGGTATCTAAGGGATGATTTACACTCTTAAGAGGTGTTGGAAATTTGCGTGCTTGCTGTGATGTATTACTGTTAGTTGGAACTACAAATTGAATACATATTATTTTTTTGTTTTTAAATTTTTTCTGAATTTTTCATAAAAATACCCCTATTCAAGAGTGTGTTTGGATGGTAGAAAAAAAATTTTAAATTCGGGCCTAGGCAATCCCTTAAAAAATCATTTACGAGCATTAAAAAACAAATATTAAAATTGGTCGAGAATAACCGTTTCTAAGACAAAAGTGGTTGAAAAATCCCCATTGTGTGAGGGTCTTGAACAAATTCTTCCATACAACGCTGCAGAAAAACTAAGGCATTAGGGGTAATCAGAGACCCGAAAAAATTATGGTTTTTAACAATTTTTTTTTTTGCTAGTTAATTGCTTTATTTTACAAAAATAAAAACATAGCATTAATACATCATATTTCGACTTGACTTTAGCAAAATTTCAAAAAAAAAAGTTAATAATTGTAAAAGTTATCGCTGTTTGTGTGGACCCCGTTTCTGCCAAAGTCCCTTGCGGTGATCACCGCAAGTCCTTGGAAATCAATCGGATAAGAGAAATAAGTTTTATTATTAGATAATCTTATGCCTGTTCGAGCTTTTTTCTTTTTTTCAAAATTAAAAATATGGCGGCCTCAGAAAATATTTTTGAAATTTTCGGGGAAAAACCGACAATTAATTGTTTAAAAAATATTAAAATTAAAAATTGAGTGAAAGAAACGAGTTTATGTTTTTCAAAAGCAGTATAAATTTTATTGAAATCTACCAAGCGGCTTTTAAGTTACAGATATCACCTGTTCAAAAAACATAGTTTTGAGAAAAACGCATTTAAAGTTTTGCTATCTGCTCCGGAGCGCCCGAGCGCCCTTTGTTAATGGTTGAATAACTCAAAAACTATTTGTCTGGTTCACCTCAAATTTTTTTTTTATATTTTTTAATATTTTCAAGATACGAGGTGTGTTCAAAAAGTATCATTATTTATTTATTTATTAATATCTATTTTGTCCCCTTCAAAGTAATCCACTTGTGCCAACGTTTTTTCCAATCTTCGAAGCACTTCAAAAAATCATTCTTTTTTATCTTGTTCAGCTCCTCCTTCGATGCCGTCTTTATCTCGTCAATCGTAGCGTAGCGTCGTCCTTTTAGTTTCGGGAACAAGAAAACATCACAGCGGGCCAGATCTGGGAATACGGTAGCTGTGGCATCATTAATGTTTTGTTTTTGGCCAAAAGTCGCGCACAAGCAACGATGTGTGAGCAGGGCCGTTATCGTGATGCAAGAGCCAATTTTTGTGCTTCCACAAATCCGGGCGTTTCTGGCGGATTGCGAATTGTTTCGCGCAAATTGCGCATACTGTGCAGGTAATATTCCTTGTTGACCGTTTTACCCCGTGGCAAGAACTCATGATGCACAACGCCCCTGCAATTACCCCTGCGAAGAAAACCGTAAGCAAAACTTTTACATTCGACCGAACTTGGCGCGCTTTTTTCGGTATTGGTTCGTGCGGCAGCTTCCATTGAGTTGATTGAGCTTTGGTTTCCACGTCATAAACCCACGATTCGTCACCAGTTATGACCCTCTAGAGCAAGTTTGGGTCGTCGCGGGTCGCGGACAGAGTTCAACATCTCATTAGCAATGTTCATGCGATGCTGCTTTTGGTCGCAATTGAGCATTTTTGGTACGAATTGCGACGACCCGTCTCATGCCCAAATTATTGAAGAAAATCGAATGGCACGAGCCAATCGATATGTCTAGGTCCTCAGCAACTTCTCTAACGCTGATTCGACGATTGGCCAATACCATTTTCTTCACTTCATAAATTTTTTCGTCTGTTGTTGAAGTGCTCGGGCGCCGGCACGCCTTTCGTCGTTCACATCTTCTCGGTCTTCTGTGTATCGGTCTTCATTTTGTACCACCGATAAGCGTTGCTTTGGTCCAAAGTAGCTTCTCCGGATGACACCGGTCTGAGTCAACATTTGGAATGCATCCGCGCACTTAATTAGGTTTTTCACAAAAAATTTGATACAGGTTCTTTGATCCATCTTTTTGAATAGGTAGGAATCGAAGACGAGCCGAAAAAAGCAAAGCAGCTGTCCACACTTAACTTGACATTCAAAATGGCCGAACTCGTCGTGAGAGACATGAGTACCAACATATCGCCACAAAAAAATCGAAATTCGAATATACGCAACCTGCGAAAATTCAAAATTCGCAATATCTTTTGGACACGCCTCGTATTATAATTTTAGAAAATGCAAAAACCAAAAAATCCATTTTTTTAATTTTTGACTACGCCTAACCCCTTAATAAAAATTAAAGAATTTTTTGCGGGATTTCAAACTTGCATTTTACACTTAAATTAAATGAGCTATAAAATTGCATACCAGAAACTCAATAAAATTTGATAAAAATGTTGAAAATTCGTTGTAACATTCATAATTTGCAACTTTCAAAATTTTAATTTTCAACAAAGCTTGAAACTTCGATTTACACGACTTTTATTATACTAAACATTATATTTTGATACAAAATTAACAAGAAAAATATATAGCAAGAAAAATATTTGAAACATTGTACAAAATTTACTGTCACTGTCAGTGATTTACTGTCAGTCAAAACTTTTTTGGCAGAAGAAAATATTCACTGCTTTTAAGCCTTCGTTTTGATAAAGACATGCCGAAGTACGAATTGAAACCAAACCCGAGCGTGTAAACGATTTTTAAAAATATCTTAAGATCAGCGCTGCCTAACAGAAAAATAAACACAATTTATGCTGGCGAAATTTTGAAGCCTATCATTTTCTATCAAAATATATGCAAAATAACTGTAGGCACTATAACAAAATTATTACATTTAATAAGAAAAAATTTTAAGACAAATCCAGACATTTACGACCCTAATTAATATATCCACATACATTTTTTTTTCATTTAGGTTGAATATGCCACTACAGAATCGGTCGTCACCTTAGATTGGGAGAATGGTTTTGTTGAAGCATCTGCGGCCAAAAATGAGAACGTAACACAGGTAAAACAATTTCGCACATAAATTGCACACAATTTTTCATTTCCACTAAATTTGTCTCTCTAACCTCGCCCAACTGTCCGCAGGTTTTCAAAGAGCTCCTCTCACAGGCGAAAATCACGTACAATCTAAGTCCAGCATTACGACGACGCCGGCAATCGTTGCCACAGCAGGTGGGCAATAATGGAGCAGGCACCCCAACACATCATCATCATCCACATGTAGCAAACACCTCGGCGGCGGGCAGCGCTCACGGAGCGACACTACCGGCGCACGCACCAACTGCAGCGCAACTGCAACACTTGCAAAGGATACAGGAACGCAGTTTGGGTAGCAAACGTAACTCCTGCACAATATCCTAAAGTCAATAAGCATGGACAGAAGATGGACGTGCATGCACACTCACACACACACACACACTCGCATATTTCCCATGTGACATAAAGTGCGAATAGGAGGCATTGGCGAATAGGCACGTAAAAATTATTGCAGTACAGTTGCAGCGAGCAAAGCTTATCAAATATATGCGGAAGCGAACATGTGGTTGTGAGTGGTCAGTGGGTGTGTGTGTGTGTGTGTGTGTGCGTGAGTGCATTTGTATTAGGGAACAGAGTTAAACTAAATATTAGGGGAAATATTAAGTATTCAGAAATAAGTATGCAACTACGAGGTTCACAGTTAAACACATACAAACATAAAATTCCATATGCAGGTTATTGCCTATTCGAAATTCGAACTCTGCTAAGGGGTTAGCTACGCGCTATTTGCCACAAAATTGATTGGAAAAACCAAATGTGCCAAATATTAATGGTTGTCGAGTTAGAGCAGATTTAGATTCTTATTTGGTTCGCTTGGACTGAAATCTGGTGATTAAAATATGTGTACTCTAGGCTATTGGCGCCACTTATGCACCGACCTGAAATGAGGCTGAGTCGAGGTCCGACGATCATGAGGCTGAGTCTATGACTTTCTCTGAAGGTAAGAAGATCCCTCACCTAACTCATTCCATGAATATTTTTCATGTATTTGTGGCTGCTATCGTCAAAGACTGTCCGCTTTTGGAGCTACTGCGAGGCGACAGTCAATTTTTCAGGCAGTCCGTCTGTTGTTTTGGCACGAGGCTGATTAAGCAATGCAGAACTCTTTTGAATATCGTCTCCTCAGTCGACTTAATTTTTGTTCCCGGTCATCGAAACAACCTCGTAAATTACAAGCTAACCAGAAAAGGTTTCTTAATTACCTCTAACAAGGATTATGTCTCAACTACATTAGGATTGAAAAACAAAAGTATTCACCTCCGTCATCCTTGATAACCGGATTGTAGATTTGGTACGGCGTCCGGCTACTGAATTGCCCATCTCCGTCATCTTTGATAACCGGGTGGTAGATTTGGTACGGCGTCCGGCTATTGAATCACCGAACTCATATAGCCTGAGTACCCCCTTAAAAGAACATCGGTTCTAAAGGAGAAGTTCTGGGTGGATGTACCCAAGCATGTTTCTCTTCAATTGACACTCAACCCAGATGGGCTGGCGGAAATTTAAAAATGTTTTTTTTTTGTGCTTTGTTTTGTTGTTTTTTATGCTCTGATGATTCCACTTCATTCTCTAAACAGCTGAGATGATTTCACCTTGTCCTTCTGCTGCAAAAAGGGAACGAACTAATGACAAGTTTCACTGCGTGCAAATGTACGGAAATAACATCCACAAAATTTGAACAAACGACTTTGTTAGCCTAAGAAGCTTCTTCAAGCACCTCCAATCCACCCATAGCCAGAAATATCTTACGATCTTGGAAGTTAAATATACTTGCCCATCACTCGCTGAGTTGATACAAAGCCCACCTTTCCAGGAACATGCCACAACTTATCAAAAGAGCACCAATCCTCTCATTTTGTCTGATCCCTGTCTAGCTAGCTAATCCACCCAGCAGTTTCTTGCAATGTCTCCATAACCAGGCACCCAAATGAGGCAAATTTTAAAATATTCTGGTGCGGTCGACAGGGAAGTCAGACATTAACCGAGTAGTTTCGAGCGCACCATATCGAATCTAAGATCTCAATTGCTGCTTGACCGCCATAGTAAAAACTTATTTGCCTGACAGTTGTTACACAGTTAAACAACTAATAAATTACTTCCTCGATTACAGTTTGATTGGAAGCTCCATGCAGAATACTCCTTCACCAATCTTTCCATCTAACTTCGAACCATTTGTGGGCAGCTTCACCAGACCTTGTCTCCAAATGCTGCAGCTCACCCGCTTCTCCTTTGAGGGAATATATATAAAGAACCCCAAGGGTAGAAGACCCAGAACTATTCATATCTAAGAATACTGGAGTGCCCGTTGCTTATGACAAGCTCGGATTGGGAACGACAGATGTGCCTGCGGTGTTCACGGGTACCACATTTTTTTTTTCTAGTTCTATAAGGGGCGTGTTCCTAAGGGTCCCACTGTTTCCAAAGAAGGCAGACATATTGACTCTCTGCAGCTTCTTAACCGATGTTATCCTATCCAGCGAGTTACACCAAAGAAAGATCCAATACGGCAAAATTGACTTCATTACTTACATATACAATGTGAATTTTATAGCCAAAACACATTTTTATTTTTTTGTTTTGGAAAGAGGATTTAATCAAAATGTCCGAAACATCATCAAAGGCGCCGTCGCACCTGTGAGATGTGGGGCATGCTCTATCTAATACTATACCAATCCTCCACCTTGGCTAAATTCTACTCTGGCAGCTAAAGATATTACATCTGAGTGGAGCCACGCTCATGTCTGCCGCACAACAGGTAGCTGAGCCTCAGTTCCTCTCCTACGCCTGGAAACTCTACCCCCTCAACAATATCAATTTCTTCCTCGATGTTTTTGGAGTAAATGGTGTATCCGAAATTTAGCGATAGTCTGAATTTTACAAGCTATCGTCTCGTCACCTATCTGATGAAGTGTAGGAAATGCTTATTTCAAGCGTCTGTTCGATTGTTTGTTTGTTTATCTAAAGCATTTCGTCTGCGGTGGTATGCTGCTGCTGTTGTAACCGTTGAGTTTACCTTTCCCAACCAATGTGTTCCAGTTTCGTCATGATTGAGACCGCAAACGCTCTTACTGCGTTCAATTTGACGCTGCAAAAACAGATGTCCTGCACAAATCCGATCTCGGTTGGCGGATTCTCTAAGGCGCTCACGAGCAAGATCCGATTTCCGATAAAGCGAATGCAGTGAAAGGTCACATGCTTTGCGCTCTCTATAAAATTGGCACAGTTGAGACAGTAGAGGCTGTCTGTAAGTGAAAGCGATGTAGATATTCCCGAAAACAGCTGTGACCGGTGATTAGTTGGGTGAGGTGGTAATCAGTGCCGCCTTGTCTTCTATTCAACCACTTCTCCAGGTTCGGGATAAGTCTGTACGTCCAACGACTTTTGGTAGATGCTTCCCATTTTCTTGGAGACTCGATTATGGATTGTGCTATTTCCGTAGCTTTTTCTGCTGCCGTCGGTTTTGCTCCTTGTACACCGTATAAACGATGTAATGCTCTCGTGTGGATATCTACTGGTATCTTTCCGGCTTTGCTTTACAACTGACTACTGCAAGCTGCTGTTTGAAGCTTAGTATTGTGTTAATCATTATTCTCACATACCTAATAGACTTCTGTGCCAGTATTTCATGACCACCAACCGTGATTTTCATCGTATTCGTTAGAACCGCTTCTGTTCTGACCGCTGTGCTGCTAGCTCCAGGCGCGCATTCGTAAGCCACCGCGGAACTCTCGAAGCTGCATAGCTACATTTTACTTCCAAATAATCGAGTCGTTTGTCAACCGCCACAAGCGCAATGCCGTCAGCGTATCCAAGAATTTCTGCTTTATCCAGGAGCTTACCTTAGAACCACATCGTACATAGAATTCCAGAGGGATGATCTCCGAACAGATCCTTGCGAAGCTTCTCCAGAGACTTCATACGTTTTTGGGCAATTGTCAGTATCAAATTTTAAAATACGACTACTAGCGTAGCTCCTGATTTTGCGCAATAGATAGTACGGCACTTTCTGGTTTCCTAAAACCGAAAGTATGTTAGGCCATTTCACCGAGTTGAAGACATTTTTTTACATCTAGTGTGATGACTTCACAGTACTTCATAGGACGTCCTCCGCTGTTAGCTTCCTGAGCTATGTGTGTCACTCTTCGATTTTCATAAACAGTTGACTTGGCTCTCCGGAAACCGTACTAATTATCTGATATTCCGCTGGGGTCCTCTAGGTAGGCGATCGCATATGATGTGCTCAAACATTTTTCCTGTTGTATCCTACACAGAGATTCGAATGCTGATGGTCGGTTAGGCTCCTTGACAACCTTCCATAGCCGAACTATTACTCTAGGTGAGCGGCACCATCTTTTGTCAATAGCGACCCAGCAGCCATATCATGAAACTGTTGATTCCCATTCCTCCCCTCAATACTGAGCTTCCACGTTAGGCTTCTGTCGAACATGACTCGCAGGTAATTCACCCTGTCAGAAGGCATCAACGAGTATCCCTATTGGGCGGATTAGAGCTCTGGGTATTTCATATCTCCTCGAAAAATGGACGAGCTCCGCCTTAGGAGCATTTGACAACTAAGTAAAAAAATTTTGCTACAACTCGACAACTATTGCTTTTGGCACCACTTCTTATCAGTTCAAATTTGTCGCTAATAATCCATAGAACAGAAACCACTTACAGGGAGTGCAACGAATTACCAATCGCACTGTATAAGTGGCACGTCATAACAGATTAGTGGATACTTGAATACTACTAAGTGAACTCTTCAAACTTCTTCCGTTCGAAAATAGTGATTTTGCAATGAGTTACCTGATTTCGAAACTACGATTTACTTCAAATCAAAAACAAAAAAAAAGAACACAAAATCTAATTAAAAACTACTACTAAATACTTTAACTGTGTATTGCTCTGTACACACAAACATACACACATAAATCATATAAAATAACAATAACAAATATTTACGCACAAACTCGTGCGTAACGACTGGTTTCCAAATAAAAATTATTAAAAAATTTATAAAAAATAAAACAAACAGCTGCAAAAATTTACTAAATAAAAATTTTTACTAAAAATTGCTTAAAAATCACTTTTGCAGTTGCTAGCAATTAATTATTCCGCCAATATTCCAAACATTCATGTGTAGCTTCAAAATCTAGCAAATAAATGCATACACACATACATACAAATAAATCGAAGGGAGCCTAATGAATATTACAAAATTATATGCAATGCATTACACATACAAATGTATATCGAAAATGTGTATATGTAGTAGTGTTTCAATATACAAACATATAAAAATGTTAAAAATATGCAAATGGCACTGTGCAACACCAAACAAAAATATATAAAAATAATCACAATGTTCAAAAACAGTTTACTACACAGCTGGGCAAGGAATAATATCTGCCATCTAAATTTTTTCTAGTACGGCTCAAAGTTTCCCCTTTCCCACAACGGGGGAACCTAACCTAGGACGAAAGGCATACAAAATCGGAAGAACGCATAAACTTTGGAAAAAATACCAACTTCATCTTAAAAAAAATCAAACGTTGGCTTGAGGTTAGGTTAGGTTCTTCTCTTATCTTCTTCTTAATTGGCACGATCACCGCTTACGCGATTTTGGCCGAATGTAACAAAGCGCGCCAGTCGTTTCTTTTTCGTGCTAACTGCCACCAGTTGGACACACCAAGTGACGCCAAGTCCTTATCCACCTGATCTTTCCAACGAAGAAGAGATCTTCCTCTTCCTCTGCTACCACCAGCTGGTACGATATCGAATATTTTCAGAGCTGGAGCGTTTGTATCCACTCGGACGACATGACCCAGCCAACGTAGCCGCTGGATCTTGTTTCGCTGCGCTATGTCTATATCGTCGTAAAACTCATATAGCTCACCGTTCCATCGCCTGCGATATTCGTCGTCGCCAACGTGCAAAGGCCCAAAAATCTTCCACAGAATCTTTTTCTCAAACATTCAAAGGGACTCCTCATCGTATGTTGCCATCGTCCACGCTTCTGCGCCATACATTAGGACCGGCATGATGATAGCCTTGTAGAGTGTTAATTTTGTTCGTCGAGAGAGGATTTTACTACTTAGTCCAAAGTACCACTTTTTGTCCTCGTTCACCACCAGACCCATTCGCTTTGCCTCGTTATACAGTTTGGAGAAGGCAGAACTAACAGCGCGGTTGTTAAGGCCGATGATGTCAATATCATCGGCATACGTCAAGAATTGTACGCTCATATAAAAAATTGTGTCTGAGCGATTAATTTTTGCGGCTCATACGATCCTTTCCAACATCAAGTTAAAGAAGTTAGCCACAGCGAGTTATCCTGTCTGCAACCTCGTTTGGTATCAAACGGCTCGGAATGATTCTTTCCATTTCTTATGGCGCTGCTGGTATTGAGCATCGTGATCTTGCATAGCCGTATTAGTTTTACGGCGATACCAAATTCAGACATTGCGACATACAGGAAACTCCTTTTCGTACTGTCGAATACAGCTTTGAAGTCGACGAAAAGGTGGTGTGTGTCGATTCTACTTTCATGGGTATTTTCGAAAGATTTTGCGTGTTGTAAATATTTGGTCGATGGTAGACTTTCCAGGTCAAAAGCCACACTGATAAGGTCCAATCAGTTGATTGATGGTAGGCTTCAGCCTTTCACACAATACGCTCGCTAGAACCTTATGGGCGATATTTAGAAGACTAATCCCGCGGTTATTGGCCAGCTTCTCGCCGCCATATTTGAAAAGCTCAGCCGGCAGTCCGTGGCTTTGTTGTCCTGTAGCCGCGTTATCGCTATTCCCACCTCGTCATGGTCTGGTAGCGGAAAGGCAGTTCCGTCCACAACGATTGGGGTGTCGGGAACTTCACATTCTCTCTGACAAGCGTACCTAGGTTAGACTTAGTTAATCCTGTAGATCGCACATAGACCAGAAATGTATTCATAGTGATACCCAGTGTTAGTATGGAGAGTTCCAGAAATCCTCTCTCGTTGGATTCATCACATATTGGCATGTATCGTTTTGCACTAGCTTAAGTTTGACCGCATACGATGGAGTGAGACCGCGTCCCGTCAGTATCCCCATTACAAGTTTAAACTCATCTTGAATTCGCTTCTTGAATCATTGCTCTATCTAAGTCCAGTCGTTCTTTGCAGATAAGTGTTTATATACCGGCTGTGCTAGCTGCAGGAAGATTTGCGCCTGCTTTGGCTGGTATATCCACTTTCTCGTTTCCTTCAATTCCCTTGTGCCCTGAAATCCAATAGATAGTGGCTTGTTTCTCAGTTTCCAGCTCATCCACCCTGTTCCGGCATTGCCCTACGCAGTGTGACTTTGCCATTACAGCTGCTATTGCTTTGATGGCTACTTGGCTGTTTAGGTAAAAGTTTATTTGAGAGTACGGTGGAGTCTTCCCTATGGCTAAGTCTGCTGCTTTCGTTGCTGCTCATAGATCTCAGCTGGGAACAAACTGCAGTAGTTCGGCAATTTGTATGACTGTTCATAGCATACTTCCGAACAGAATATTGCGGCTCCAACAACCTCTGCCATTTTGGAACTGTCTCTGTATATGTTAAAGGTTTGGCGCGTCGAAAGTTGTACCTTCCACCATCCGTTTTTTCTAATACCTTTATTCACCTCTGGTTTCCTATTGAAATTAGCTTGAGAAATAACGTAGTCCGAGTAAATGTTTAAACCTCTGTATATCCGACTGTGGAACTAATTTTGAACTAATTTTACTATTGTCAATAGCCTAAGTGCAGACTTCTTTGCAGAACTTTTTGCTACTAAGTCTATTGGGTGAAGGACAGATATCTTGTTCATTGCCGCTGTAGGAATGATGCGCATTGAACCCGTTATGCATAGCTCTGATACTCTTTGTACTTTCTCCAATTTCTAGAATACCATAGAGCTTTATTGGTCTTACTTCTTCTTGGTTGGCGCGATAACCCATTACGCCATTTTGATCATCATCCAAGAATTTGTTGTTGTTTTCATTGGGAAAGGATTTTTATACAACCTGATAACCTGGGATGATTCGACTTTTCACATTAGCTTGTTCTCAAGCGGATGTTCGTGAGCCACCCAGACGATACTTGGGCAAGGCCCGGATGCTGTGAGCTGCTTGCAGAAGAATCGTTTTGGCCACTCCCAAGTGGATGGCAATCAGGGACTTTACCCACTTGCGTGAACTTCTACACACGGCCAATACTATCGCCGTGTAAGTCCAAAATAAAAGTCTCGGAGATAAGCCCCATGTCTTACCAATCATTTTTCTGCGGGCGTATACGACATTGAGTGCTTTTTTCGTTCTTTTTTCCACATTGAGTTTCGACATTTGTTTGCTATCCAGCATTACTCTTAGGTACTTAGTATATGTCTTAACCTTTAGTGTGATATTATCCAGCCTAGGTGGGGTCCAGTTCGGAATCTTGTACTTCTAGGTGATTAGTACTAAGTCCGCTTTTCAGGATTTACTTTTAGTCCCACTTCAATTGCCCACTTGCTAATATTTCCTTAGGTGTCCCTTCAAAAACTTGACTCATAAGGTTTAGGTAACTTCCACAGATGATGATGGCCAGGTCATCTGCATACGCAGTTAACTTTGGTCCTTCGTGTCTCATTTTAAGTAAGATCTCGTTTACTACCAAAGTCCATAGTAGAGAAGAGAGTACGCATCCTTGTGGTTGACCTCTATTAGCTCTCCGATACACGACCAGAGCACTGCATTTTGTTACCACTGTGCGACAATTCATCCAGTTTTGTATCGATGGGTGTGCGTGAATTGTTCCTAGACCTTTAATCAGTGCCTCGTCCATACCATTGTTGAAAGCTCCAGATATGTCAAGAAACACTTCAATCGCGTATTCACTCTAATGTATTGCCCTTTCTATCTAAAGTACAACTTTTTGTAGAGCAGTTTTAGTAGACCTACCTTTCGTGTAAGCGCGGATCTTCAGATAATAGGTGAAATTATATTCTTGCCTCAATATATTGGGTTGGGGAATAAATTCGTGGCATTCTTATCGAAGACGTTTATTTAAACAATTTAATTATATAAATAAATTAATCAATTACATATATATTGATTTTGTCGTTGTTTACAACCTCTTCCCACCTCTCGACCAATCTGTTGATACAGTTCGCCAAAATCGCCTGGTCTGGTGTCAATGAAGTATATATATTAGTTGAGCCAATTTTTGAGGACCTCTTTGTTATCGACGGTAACGCCTTTCATATGGTTTGACAGAGAGCGGAAAATATAGTAATCGGTCGGCGCAAGGTCCGAAGAATACGCTGGATGCTGAAGTACCTCCCATTCGAGCTCTTAGAGTGGGGTTTTGACGACTTATACCGCATGGGACTTGGCGTTGTCGTGAAGGAGTATAAAAACCATGTCGATCAGGTATTTTCAGTCGAATAGCCTCATTCACGCAATGTAGTTGAACGACGTAGACCTCTTTGCTGACCGGGCAGTCTTCTCGAGCCTTTCCCAGTGCACCATGCCCTTCCAGTCGCACCAAACACATATCATGATCTTCTTTGATCCGGCTTGACTCTCGGCTTTGGCGTATCTTCTGGAGCCAGCCCCTCCTTTCTTTGCTTCATTTTGATGTATAAGCACCATATCCCATGACGATTCGGTACAAAAAGCGCTGTTTATGATGGCATGCGAGATGGTAAGAAGCAATTTGAAGGTGACTTTCTTTACATTTTTTTTTTCGGTAAGCTCGTGAAGCACCCAGACTCCCACACTCCCAATTTTTCGGTAAATCTCATTGAATGAAGGTATTATACAGGTAGGTAGGTGTTTTTGTTGTTTTCGTAGTGGTTTTTGTTTTCCATAATTCAAATTTTGGTCCAACGAGTATGCACGGAAGAAAATGGTGCACCCTGGCAGAGCCGACATATCGCGGTAAGGTACTTGCTACAACCGACCTTGCCTGGATATCGGAGGGGACCGTTAACGACTGGTTATTAAGCACTACTACTACGACAAGGTTATACCACCTTGACTCGGTAGACAGAGCTTTGTTTTGGTTGGGCTGGTTGGGCTCCTAAAGAATATGCATAAGAGCAGATCGAGCCTCTGCATTTGCACGTGGGGCCAAACTCTAATTGCGGAATGACACACAAGCACGGCAAGCAAATTTAATATCATGCACTGTTAGGTGGTTGAACGCTTCAACTACGACAGTGTTCCCATCGTCACCAAGCCGTTTCTGTTTCGCTCAGCCTCCTATCGTTGGGTTGACTCATAAACAACAGGTGGAGGTGTGGTTTTTAGTCGCCTCTTACAACAGGCATCCGTTACCTCGGGCAAATTCTAACCCCCTAACCCGCGAGGGGGACATGAATGAAGGTGATTGAGAATCGTCTTATGATCCCAGTTCATTTTTTCCGCCAATTCACGACTAGTTTAGCAACCGTTTTCCTTCAAAAGTGATTTGAGACGTTTTTCATCGGATTCAGAAGATCTTTCGCTACGGGACGTGTCATTGGCGTTAAAGTCGCCATTCACCATTTTTGAACTTTGCAAACCATTTCCGTACTATAGACTCGCCTATGACACCTTCCCCATACACGTCGCAAGCGTCTCGACAGCTTTTTAACCTCGATGAAAAGCAAAGAAGAGCAGGTGCCGAAAATGTTGATTTTTGCCTACTGGGTATTCCATTTCTAAGCTTCAAAACTAACAAAAAATTAAATAACTCAAAAATACGTTTAACATATTGTAGTTTTGTAGAGTAGAAAAAGTTCTATCAACGAATACTTACCCTTTGCAAACTGCAAACAAAATCTTTGTAAAATCAAAGAAAATATAAAAACGCTGCGAACTTATTCCCCAACCCAATAGTAATCCAGTAGCCTCTCGACGTTAACTTTAAAAACGCGTAAAACGGCATACAAAATCAGAAGAGGTGATAAACTTAAAGTTTTCGCTATTCAAAAAAAAATTCAGACGCAAATTGAGAATGGAGCAAAACTAAAAAATGGAGCACGACAGACATTATTCCTTGAACCGCTTTACCCTATGCCGTTGTGGAAACCAAATTGATTTGGAAAAAGTTGGATTTTGTTGTACAGTGTAATGAAAACTAAATTTACTACCATATTATAAATACTTGTATAATAAATTTCAATAAATTAGCAAATGATGCGCAAAGAAAATCAAAAATTAAAAATCAAAAAATCAGGTATCAATTCGTACCTGTGCAATATAAAGAATAGAAATGTTACAATACTTTCCAGCTACGGGTACTTAACGTCTATTAAAAGCAAAACCAACTTACTTATATGCCTACTTACATACATACAAACTTACTTATTTACTTACTAGGTAATTATATAGGCCCACTATTAGTGCATTCATGCATGCCTACGTACAGTGAATGCTAAATTTAAGTACATATATATACCTACTTATACATACATACATACATAAATACCTATATATAAAGAATTAACTTTAGTAGCGTGAGTTCACGATAAAAATCTAATGAAAAAGCAAACACCAAAACTTAATATTTACTTACTATAAAATACATAAACGAGTATTATTTATAAATTGCAATTTGTGTATATGTAGTGGTTAGCATATCAGCTGTTAGTAGTTAACTAATTAATTTGTGTGCATACGTACAAATAAAAACAAAACGAAGCGAATAGCAATTCATTTAAATCCCAACTGATTATACACTGAGCAATACTAAAAACAAAAACAGCAACGTTCTGGCAACGGCTCATGGACGAAGAGAGCCAAGGCCCGTGGTTATCTGTCGTAGATTTTTTGTTAGCCCTGAAATTATCGCATGTTTGAAGTGGGTAAAAAATCGCCTGGATTTTTGATACTTTTTTTTTGCTGACGGTGTGCGTGCTTACCTTCACCCTTCATACAAAAAAAAACACAATATCAGGCATTCTTTATATGGTTAAATATAAAAAAAATTAAAAATCAACCCAATTTTTGAGCCACTTCAAACTTGCACTTTACAATACTAAAATTCAATAGACTATAAAACTGCATAGTCAAATTTTTCTAAAAACCTGTTTAAATAGTTTCAAATGTTAATGAAAATTTTTGAACTTTTTGAAGTGAAACTTCTTACGCGTCGATGGACGAGCAAGAACGGAGAGTAAAATTTCAAGGCCATGCAACGTTTTGGGCATTTTCGTTCCGCGAGAGAGAAAAAATATATAACGTAAAGGAAAAGGAGAGAGAGAACTATGCCTTATATTGGGTTGGGGGAAAGAAATGTCGTATTTGTGATCGAAATTTGACGCTTTATTTAACGTACTTAGAATTATCCGATTCAAGTCAAATATGCCCCATTTGGTTCGCAAACTTGTTGCCATTTAGAAGGCAACTTCATTATCCCCCTTTTATAACTTATTTGCAAAAAACTCAGACAACCAGTTTTCGCAAGCCTCTTTTGAGGCCAACTTGGTATCACCAAAGGCGTTTTGCATGGACCGGAAGAGATGATAGTCACGATCTTTTTCGCTTGGCGTTGTCGTACGTGATCCACTTTTCATCGCCAGTCACTATCCGCTTCAAAAATGGGTCAAGTTCGTTCCGTTTTAGCTGAGAATCGCAAACGTTTATTCGGACCAATTGATTTTTTTGCGTCAACACGTGTGGCACCCAAACATCCAGCTCTTTTTGGAATCCAATCTTCTGCAAATGGTTCCAAACGGTTTCGTGGTCTACACCTAGCTCCTGACTAATCGAGCGAATGCTCACATGCCGGTCTCTTTGGATAACTTCAACGATTTTGTCAATCTCTACGAAGATTGGCCTACCAGTACGGGGTGCATCTTCGACATCTACTACACCAGAACTAAATCGATCGAACCAACGCTGTGCTGTGCGAATCGTTACAGTATCAGGCCCATAAACTTCACAAATTTTTGCCGCGGCCTTCGTTGCATTTTTGCCTCTATGGTAGTAAAAACGTAAAATATGGCGAATTTCTTGCTTGGTGGACTCCATTTTTGACGCGCTATATCTTAAGACTGAAACGTACAATCACAACACTGTCAAAGAGACACTTGTAGTAAAGATTGTCGTCTTCAAATCGCCGTTTAGTGTGACCCGATGCAAAAAGTACAACGCAAGATATGTTTAAATGTCGCGCTCAATTGACAAAATACGACATTACTTTTTCCCCAACCCAATATATATCTTAGATACACTTTAGGCTAGTTTTCCTGAGTTTTTCCTTGTGGTTCCTAATTTCTAGTGAGAAATAACACTGCCTACTTTTTGGCGCTTGTTTGTTGGTGCAAACGAGTAGGAAATATATTTTTGGTGCCCACTTTTTGGCGTTATATTTCCTTCCTGCCTACTGTTTGGGGCGTTTAATGGTCCCAATTCTTTTTGGCGTTTTTTTTTGTTTTGTGCCTATTTTTAGCGCCTATTTCCCTTTCCTCGCCAGTGCTTGTGCGTACTATAAAGTGCTATCCATTCTGTCGTCGGATTTATTGGTAATTGAGGTAATTTGCAATCGCTGCGTTTGTGCGGGTGATAAACGGTCGAAGTAGTGCGCGTTGTTGCCACGGTTTGTGTCCGGCGTTTACCTACACCGGTCAACCCTTCTCCGTTTCTTGTAAATTTTGTCTATTTGTATTCTCTGCAAATGTTGTGAATTTATTTAGATATATATTCTTTCTCTCCCACTCTCTCTCTCATTCTCTCTCGGGTCTCTCCCTCTTTCTTTGTCTGCCTTGAAAGTTTCACTTCTGTTGTGTTACTTGTGCCTGTAAAACTAACCATTTATTGGCCCTAAAATTTCTTATTTTCATTTTTTTGAGCTCACAGTTAAAATTTGTGCTTGTACCTTTCCATGTGCACTTCTTGTGCTTAACCATTTCTTGGCCCTAAAATTTCTTATTTTCTGTTTTTGAACTCACAGTTAAAAACGTGTGCTTGTACTTGCAACTAAATACTCGATACTTTTTGCTCGACAAAAGTAGTTGCTTTACTCGCTGTTTTATTCGAGTTTGGCACTTGGTATCAATATTTTTTTGCAGTATTTGTTATATGACAACGCTAAAACTATAATTCATCAAAAAGTCATACAGCGCGATAAGCGCTTAAGCGAGTTTGGCTGAGTTTAACAAAGCGCACCATTCGTTTGGTGCTAACCGGCGCCAGTTGGACCCACCAAGTGAAGTAAAGTTCTTCTTCACCTGAGCTTTCCAAAGTAGAGGAGGCCTTCCTCTTCCTCTTGTACCACCACCAGCTGGTACCGCATCGAATACTTTCAGAGAC
Organism: Anastrepha obliqua; assembly: GCF_027943255.1. NCBI lineage: Eukaryota > Metazoa > Arthropoda > Insecta > Diptera > Tephritidae > Anastrepha > Anastrepha obliqua. Next base: position 21,324,606 of record NC_072893.1, on the reverse strand, counting down.
GGAGCGTTTGTATCTATTCGAACGACATGACAAAGCCAACGTAGCCGCTGGATCTTTATTTGCTGCGCTATGTCTATGCCGTCGAAAAGCTCATACAGCTCACCGTTCCATCGCCTGTGATATTCGTCGTCTACAACGTGCAAAGATCAAAAAATCTTCCGCAGAATCTTTCTCTCAAACACTCCAAGCGTCGCTTCATCGGTCCAAAGTAGCACTTGTTGGCAAGAGAGATTCTACGCTAGATTTCCAGGCTGACATTGTTATCGGTGTTAATGCTGGTTCCTAAATAAACAACATCTCTCACAACCTCGAAATTATAACTGTCAACAGTGACGGGGGTGCCGATATGCGAGTGCGCCTACTGTTTGTTTCATGATAGGAGGTATTTCCTTTTGTTTTCGTTAACAACCAGAACCATTCGCTTTGCCTCTTTATCCAGTTTGGAAAGGCGGAACTAACAGCGCGGTTGTTAAGGCCGGTGATGTCAATGCCATCGGCATACGCCAACAATACTGCGCTAGAAAATTGTGCCTGAGCGGTTAAGTTCTGCGGCTCGTACGATCCTCTCCAACATCAGGTTGCAGAAGTCACACGACAGTGAATCACCCTGTCTGAAACCTCGTTTGGCATCAAACGGCTCGGAGAGGTCCTTCACAAATTCACTACATCATGTCAAAGTGTTTACTTTTTGTGTAACTTCTGCATGAATTTAATTCTGATATCTTCCTCTCATAAGAACTTAGAAAAAGTAGCAAACCTTGACTGTGACAAATATATATATAATAAAAGGGCAATGTATGCTGTTCCTTGCGAAAGACCTTTCCCGAAAACAGGAAGTAATTGGTAATTACACGGAAAAGAAACCACCTAGCAGACTAGTTATAATTTCGTTTGTTTAGAGCTAGATGTTTAATTTGACTCCAGGAACTTCCTGCTCTGTCAGCCTCTGCTACTATTTGTCGCCTCTATGTGTTGGATGGTCTCCCGCACCTACGGCTTCCTTGGGAATTCCAGTCTAGAGCGCTGTCCTTGCGATGTCATCCCGTGGTTTGCGCAATGTGTGTCCGATCCATTTCCACATGCGACGCATAACTTCTATGTGAACTGGTGTTTGCCCGGTGGCCGCCCAAAGATCATCGTTGCTTATAATATCAGGCCAGAATATCCGCATTATCTTTCGTAGGCAACGGTTTAGGAAGGATTGCATTGATTGTGATATGCCTGTTGTTAAGTTCCAAGTTTCACATCCATACAGAACTACCGACTTCACGTTGGCATCAACTATTTTCAGTTTTGTGTGCCTGGAGATGTGGGTTAGCCTCCATACCTTGTCTAGCATGACAAATTCAACGTGTCTCTTAGATATTCGGTTGGGTATGTCAGTTGTTGATCCGTCGTTTTTTGAAATTATGCTCCCAAGGTAGCAAAATTCATCTACATCTTCAAGCGGCGTGTCGGCAATTTGAAGGGATTGCGTTTCGGTGGTGTTAATCCGCATTACTTTGATCTTTGCTTTGTTAATTTTTGGACCTGTTTGTGCTACTGCATGTAGTTTAGCTGATGCACTATTTATGAAAGTTCTGTTAGTAAGGCGGTGTGACGGGAATATGTCGAATTCGCGAAACTGCAGACGAGCGTAGTCTATTAGACAAATGTTTAGTGATTCAGGGTTAAATAGCATTTTTGAGTATTAAAATGTGCTACGAAAATATTTGCGGAAAAATTTCAGTTGACTCACAAAAGCTGTCAATATAAGTGTTTACTTCTAATTGGTATTCATACTTAAAAAAAGACAACTATTTCATGCTTCAAAAAAACTTTAGGTTCTACGAGGTTCCTACGAAGTCTACGAGGTTCTACGAGGTCTACGCATGAAGTACTTTCAGGATAATATGACCTATTCTCTGTGCCAAAACTGCTGTTTGACGGTGTTATTAGTGTATTATTTTTATATTTTAGTATTGAATTAAAATGTAGTCGCTTTTATTTATTTTACTTCATTTATGTTCTTTAATTTTCAATTTTTTTTAATTAAATAGTTTTTTTACCTACTTTTCTGAACTTTTTTGTATTTTTTTTTATTTAATTTTTTTTTAATTATTTTTTTTTTTTGAATTTAATTTCTTTTTAACTTAATTTCTTTTTCACTTTTATTTTTGTTTAACTTTTTTACTATTTTTTAATATAATATTAAATGAAAAAATTAAATTTTATTTTTTAATTTGTTAATTTTATTAATTTTTTGAGCTTTTATTTTTTTCACTATTATTCTCTTACCTTTGTTTAACCTTTTTTGTTACTTTTATTTTCTTTTTAGCTTGTATTTTTTTAAATTTAATTCTTTCTTATTTTTTATTTTTATTTTTTGTTCTTTTAATTTAATTTTTTTTTATTTAAACTTTATTTTATATTTTTTTAAATTAAATTTTTTTTTAGCTTTTATCGTTTTTTAATTTTAATTTTAGTTTTACTTTTATTTTTTTTTTATTTAATTTATTCATTTTTTTTTATTTCATTTTTTTTACTTCTTGTTTTTACTTCTTTTTAACTTTTTATTAACTTTTATTTTCGTTTTAGCCTGTATTTTTTTAATTTAATTGTTTTTATTTTTTATTTTTATTTTTTGTTCTTTGAATTTAATTTTTTTTAACTTAAATTTTTTTTACTCTAATTTTTGTTTGACTTTAATTTTGTTTTTAAGTTTTAATTTTTTTTATTTAATATTTCTTTTTAACTTTTCACTTTGTTTAATTTTATTACTTTTTTTTAACTTTTGTTTTTTAATTTTATTAATTTTTGTTTTATAATTTTTTTTATTTAAATTTTATTTTCTTAATTGAATTATTTTTTTTTACTTTGTTTAACTTTTATTTCCTTTTTAGCTTGTATTTTTTTTTTTAATAAAATTTTTTTTTATTTATTTTTCTTATTGTTCGTTGAATTTAATTTTTCTTTTAACTTAAATTGTTTTTTACTGTAATTTTTTTTACTTTGATTTTGCTTTTAAGTTTTGTTTTTTTTTTTTAATTTAATATTTTTTTTACTTTTATCTTTTTTTCAATTTTTTTATTTTTTTTTATTAATTCTTTACTTTTTGTTTTAACTTTTTTTTATTCTTTTATAACATTTATCTCCGTTTTAGCTTGTATTTTGTTTTATTTAATTTTTATTTTTTTATTCTTTCAATTTAATTTTTCTTAACTTAAATCTATTTTTACTTTTATTTTTGTTTAACATTGATTTCGTTTTCAAGTTTTATTTATTTTTTTTATCTTTTTTTAAATTTATTAATTTTTTTTTTTACTTGTATTTTTTTAATTTTATTAATTTTTTTTTTTAACTTTCACTTTTTTAATTTGTATTTTTTAAACAAAAACATGTAGTTCGAGTAAACTTTAAAAATTATTTCCCTGCTCTCTCCCTTCGTTTCTTGTACAAAATATCTAGAAGAAAAATTATAATACTATAGGGCGAGTACATTTGTATGTATAGAATTATAGCAAGTAGAGACTCATTTATAGGTTGCTGTTAGAGAATCAAAACTATGTATTGCGCACACATACTAATGCATGCGCAAGCAAGTGCTTTTACTTAATGTGCATGTGTGTGTGTGTGTAGCTACAAACTGATGAAACTATGAAATTGTAACACCAATATTTTGCTGGAGAAACGTATGAAATGCAGTGCAGTGTTGAAACCGAATTATGAGACATGAAAAATATTAAATTTTATTAAACTAAAAATAAAAATAAAAATAAGCTAAAAAATGCAAATATGTATAAATATATATATTAGACTTAAAAAATAAACACTTAATATACAATAACAAATATGTATGTGCATAACTGTTATAGTTCGTATAATAAATTTACAATAAAATGTGTAAACTAAATATTATTAAATTATGAGAATTATATTATGCAATAAAAATGTTAGGTACGTCAAATTAAATGTGTTTTGTCAAAAACTTTTTCCATAACCAAGTACCTATGACACTTCTAATGTGCTGCAGATGCTAAATTTGAAGAGCAAAAAAAAAAACATTTAGTTATGGCTAACTTTAAAAAATACAATATTTTATTTTAAACAAAATATAAAAATTATATTTGTGAAGCAAAGAAATAACAAAGTCTAACAAATTTAAATTTTTTTTCCTTTCAACAGAATGACAACCCTATAGTTCTAAAAGTTTATGCTATGTTGACTATTTTCGCTGAATACATATACGGCCCAAAAGGCCTAGATTTTTTTAAAGTAGACAACATTTTTCACATTAAAAATATTAAAAGAGGAAAAAACGTTTTGCCAATTGATGATTGCCACGAACCTTACTTTCGTTGCGTTTATTTCAAGTCTAAACCAGCAGCCCACTTAGCGCTTATATGAGCTTAAATTACCACAGATAGTTAAATAAATAAATTGAAAAAAAGGGTTTGGAAATTCTTAAAATTCACGCTTTGATACCGAAAAGTTATATTGCACGAAATACCCGTTGGTAGATAGGTTAGATGGCAAAAGTCCCTTCACTGGTAGGTTAGATGGCAAGAGTCCCTTCACTTTCCGCATGACAGTTTCATACGCTAGTCTAACTAATTTTGCTTTGCTGGATTGCTAACTTCGGGCTTACGCGCCTTATAGGATGCATAAAGTTCTTCATGCGATGATCGACGCCGTGCTACAAGTAGCACTAGAGCGCCGTTTTGATACCATAATGTGGAACCTCAAGCGCCTACCTGGCCAATCCGTACATTTGCAAAGAAAGCGCTGAAGTCTCTCTCTCTGCAAGATCTCCACAGCTTCTGCAATGGAGGTTGTACGGAAGTCCAAGCTTATCCGCATAAGTCCCCATCACCCAGGCTGGAACTCCAATCACCCAGTACCCGGTGAACACCGCTATGAGTTTGGAAGTTGAATGACGGTATATCCGAAGCACTTTAAGCATTATGCTTCAGTCGTACTGAGGCCAAAGTGTTGAGATAAAACCCCATCTGTATTGCGGTTTTCCTTTAACAACGGTCAAAGAGACGGCGATGTCTTAGATATGGACAACTGAAACTGATTCTGTCGAGCCTTTCCTGCAAAGCACATCGGTAGTTTCATTTCCTTCTATGTTACTATGCCTTGGAACCCAGACGTAGCACTTTCGAGACGTCCGATCTCCTCCTTACAGGAGTTCACCAGGAGAGAGCTGCAATATGGTATTGAGCTCAGCTTGACTAACGGAAAATATATTTATGTCTCCCTCCCAACAGCGATCTCAAAGCATTTTGCATGCCTGCAGAATCGCGAAGACTTCTGCTTGAGAAACACTACGAATTTTCGGCTCATTTAGAAAAAATCCTTTTTCCATCTCTATATTCGGGTGAAAACAGGGGTATCGTGCAGACTCTCCTCTCCTTTCAATTCAGCCAGGAAAGATAGTCCTAGTAAACTTCTCAACACCCAGTTTAGGGATCGTGAGATCCGTACGAAGTACAGAGAAATCTGCCTCAAATGATACAGGAGAATGCCACCAGAGGCCAACCTCCAAGTTCGAAGCCTGATTGTTTGGGAGTTTGGCCCAACTCCTCTTCCTATTTGGAATGTGCGTCACGATGTTTTCCACAAATGGAGTTCTTAAGATTTCTATGAAAAGGCAAAGCAAACTTCTCCGGATGTCAATCTGAAAATTAGACCTGGCTTGAGACATGTGAACCAGGATGGGCATACAAAAATGCTTTCCCCTCTTGATGCTGCCCCCTCATTTTTTTTCTATGGCCAAAAATATTAGGCGCGTATTTTTTTATATTTCTTGAAAATTATGTTGAAAATTATGGTATAAAGTTTTCTGAAGTGAAATTATCAGTTCTTTTGAGAAATTTTAAAATATGATTTTTTCTTCTTTGATTTTTTAGGATAAAATATACTATTTAAAAAAAAATATTTATATTACAAAATTTTTTTTTGGAAAAAATAAATGGGGAAAAAAATTTATTTGGAAAATATTTATGGGAATTTCTTGAAAACTTTTGGAAAATAAATTTCCCCATGAATTTTTTCCAAAATTAAAAAAAAATGGTTTTCCAAAAATTTTTCATTGTGAAGAAAAACTTTATTTCAAAAACGAATTTTTTCCAAAAATTTTTGGTAATAAAATTTTTCCAAATATTTTGAAGAAAACAAATTTTTCCATAATTTAAGAAAAAAAAAATTGTTTCTTCAAATTTCCATAAATTTAAAAAAATAAAATATACCATTTAAGAAAAAAAAATTCCAAAAATTTTCAAAACAAAACATGTTTTTGGAAAAAATGTATGGGGAAAAAAATTGTTTTCCAAAAAATTTTTCGAGAATGAATTTTTTTTCAAATATTTTGAAGAAAAAACAATTTTTTTCCATAAACTTTAAAAAATACAATATACCAAAAAAAATTTTCAAAACTTTTCAAGCAAAAAAAAATTTTCAAATATTTGGAAGAAAAAAAACGTTTACAAACATTTTCACAAAAAAACATTTTTTTGGAAAAAATTTTAAAGAACTTCAACTTCAAAACTTTTTGAAGAATGATTGTTTTCCAACATTTTGAAGAAAAAAACTTTTCAAAAATGAATTTTTTCCAAAAATTTTTCGTAACGAATTTTTTCCAAATATCTTCAAGAAAAAGAAATTATTCCATAAAAAAAAAATTTGTTTCTTCATATTTTGGAATTTTTTTTTTTAATTTTTGGAAAATTTTTTTTTATGTAGTTCCTTGTTCCGCTAGAAAAAAATCTAAGATACATATGTTTATTTTTCTCACGAAAGAAAGTGAAGGTCATTCATCCTTTTCAGCAATCATTTCAAATCATTTCCTTGTAGCAGACCAATCTTTTAATTATATTTGAGAAAAATAATCGAAAGAAATTAAATTATTAAATGTACCCATTTGTATGTATAAATGTGTAATTTAGTATTAGTCCCTTAACTTTTAGTAAATTCTCCTGATTTCAAACGATTAGCACGAACACAGTTTTAGGTTAACAAAATTAAGATTAACTGCATAAAACAAAAGCAAGTAAAATAAAATTTAAATTTAAATTATTCGCAATTTATTAAATCCAAGAGAAGTAATAACGAATATGTGTTTTTCTTAAAAATTGTAATATGTACTATACTATACATAAAATATTAAATAAAAATTAAAATCAAAATCAAAACTCCCAATGGATTTCAAATCAAGAGATGCAACATAATTTTACAGAACTATTCTCCATATCTTTTTGACTTGGTAGAATTTGTGGTAAGTAAAATAAATTAGGTTCATCCACGGGATGTTTAGCGATAGAACGGTCCTGGCAGGCGAGCAGAGTCACTCCGCAAAGCAATGTTCTCTCACCATTACTGTGGCTTATGGAGCTTACAGATATGCTGAAGGAGCTGGAGAGCAGAGGCTGCAAGGTGGTTGCCTACACGAATGATGTGGCACTTATTGTCGTAGCACTCATTCTAGATAGTCTGATGAATTTGATGCAGAGTTATCTAAATCTTGTTGTCGAATGGACCGCAGATTGCGGTCTCTCTGAAGGCAGAATTCGTCATTTACGAGGAAATATAAATGTAGAACTCAATTCCCCTCAATAGCGGACACTCCGTTACTGCTCTCTGAGTACCTAGGAGTCATTCGCGATAGAGGGCCAACGTGGATACCCACCATTGAGGAGGAGAATCAAGAAGGCAACAATCGCTTGAATGGAAGCAGTGTCGCTATCGGCAAAAGATGGCGCCTCTCGTTAGTTTTGCTGTATGGAGTCCTTGTCTGGTGGCACTCGCTACAAATGATGACATCAGTTAAGGAGCTGGAGAGGGTCCCAAGGTCTGCTCTTATTGGAATCAGTGGGGCACTTCGGACCACTTCTACACTAGCGCCTAACGCTATACTTAATATGGTACCCGTGGACGTCGCAGAGAAAACTGCCGCTGACGTGCCACAATCAAATTGAGGTGTTCGGGCCATAAGCTAGACTTAAACAATGGGCACTCTAGGATTCTTAGACACTTTGAGTTCACCCCATGGTGTTTGGTCAATGTGCATCCTCGCTGAGTGGTACTTTTTCCATTCATTTTCCCTCAAACGGCCGCCGTAGTCGAATGGTGTAGCGCCAATATATTATATATGTATATGTATATACAAGGTGAAGTCCAAAAAACACAAGACTGCCGTCATAAAAATGTTTTTGATGGCGCCATCTTTTTTATGAGTTCGTTCATTGGAAGTTACATCCCTAGCTGACTTCTAGTGAAAGCTTGGTGACATTCGGTTAAGTGGAAGCGAAGTTATTGCGTCTAAAGTGTCAGTATGTTTGTGTCATCGGTACAAAAATGAGTTTCGAGCAAAGAGCTAATATCAAATTTTGTTTTAAAATCGGTAAAACGTTTACCGAAACATTTGAATAGATGAAAAAAGTTTTTTGCGATAATTCTCTATCTCGTGCCAGAGTTCATTAGTGGCTTACACGTTTCAGAGATGGCTGTGAGGACATAAATGATAATGAACATACGGGCCGCTCAAAATCAGAAATCACCGAAAACTCTATCGAAATTGTTCGTAAATTTATCAAAAATGAACCGAAAGCAGAGTTGGAATTCATGGAATCGGAGTTGGATATCTCTAAAACATCGATTTATCACATTTTAATTGATCATTTGGGCTTACGAAAGGTATGTGCACATTTCATTCCGCACAACTTAACTGAGGACCAAAAATTGCTCAGAATACAACATTCGAAAGACCTCATTAAAGAGGCGAGAAAAGACGAGAACTTCCTTTACAACATTGTAACTGGTGATGAAACGTGGTTTGTCCAACATGAACCTAAAACTAAGCGTCAAAGTGTCGAATGGAAGGCCCCAGACGAGCCACCACCCAAAAAATCGCGTTTGGAGAAGTCAAAAATCAAGTCGATGCTCATTTGTTTTTACGATTCCAAGGAAATTGTCCACGAGAAGTTCGTGCCAATGGGCCAAACCGTCAATGCAATTTTCTATCTTGGCGTTTTGAAGCGTTTGTTGCATCGCTTTCGTCGAATTCGCCCTGAATACCGTGAAGGTGGAAGCTGACGCTAATTGCATGATAATGCACCATCTTATCGATCCACTCTTGTGATCCACTCCTATTCGGAAAGTTACATTTGGCAATGAAAGGAAGGCGTTTTGCGTCCGTAGAGGCCATCCAAGAGGCTTTTAACGACATCCTAAAGGACATTCGGGTCAATGACCTGAAACACTCTTTCGAAAAGCTTTTAGATCGCACAAAACAGGGTATCGAGGCCATAGCGGAGTATTTTGAATAAATAAACTCAGTTAGTTATCAGAACAAAGCTCCTGTCGTTTCTATTTTAGCTCAGTCTTATTTATTTTGGACTTCACCTTGTAAAGAGTTTCCCAATAACAGGTGTTATTTTGAACAGGATTGCGCTATTAACGATTTTTTATGGCCGAAATTGGATGGTATTGATCGGGACAACTATTATTTTTAACAAGACGGCGCTAGGTGCCACACAAGCAACGAAACCATTGATATTTTACGGGAAAAGTTTCCGGACCGTGTTATCTTTCGAAGAGGTGATCACAATTGGCCACCGAGATCTTGTGATTTAACACCTTGTGACTTTTTTCTTTGGGGTCACGAGAAAGAGAAGGTCTACGCCAACAGCCCAGGGTCGATTCAAGATCTCAAAGATGGAATTCGTGAAGCTATCGAGGACATAGGGCATCCACTTTGCAATTCGGTAGTGGAAAATTTCATGAAAAGGATATTGTCCTCTAAGCGTGGTCGTGGTGGTCATTTTTCTGATGTTATTTTCCACTATTAACGGCATACCTTCCTCTTTATAATGAAATAAACATCCGATCATTTATATTAAAAAATATTATTTTTCTTTGAATATCAAAATAACACCTCTTATTGGAAAACCCTTTAATTTTACCTTACTGAAATAAGATCAACGTTGGATTTTTTCGGGAGTTGTTTTGTTTGACATTTGGGCTATAAGAAGGAAAAAATAAAGTTTTTTATAAAAGCGATTGCACGCACTTTTTTAACGCATTCCATTTTACGTACAGTGCCCGACAGAAGTCTACATAAACCCCTCCCTTTCGTTGTGTACAAAGTACAAACACTTTGCTCAAAAATGTGCTTATGCAATTTCATCTATTTCTAATCGACTTAACTAAAAGAAATTCATTCTTTAACATAAAACAACACAGATATGCTAAAAAAACGCGAAAACAGCGTTGACAAAAGTGTACATACAGAATCGGTTTCCTAGCTTGTACTCTGATATCCTATGTTGTGATAACGGTAAAATACCGTTTGTCTATTTCTTTCCTTTTCTTATGTTTGTTGCTTTGCTAATATTGATTTTAGTTGCAATTTGAATACTTAAGCATCTACAATGGCTCCTCGAAAAAAAATATCAGTTGACGTTAGAAATTTAGTTATTCAGCACAGCTTGATTTTAAAAGAAGTAGACAAAAATCCAAATTGGCCGAGGATATAGCAAGCTCATCCAACAATTGTGTTCTTCCAACAATTCAAAGAGCTCTGAACAAAAACGGCTTTCATAGTAGAACACCACGAAAAATGCCTCTTATTTTTGGAAAAAAAAGGAAACTTCGCCTGGAGTTCGACAAAGCACACAGGGAAAAGCGGATGGATTTTTGGCAAAAAGTTTACAGATGAGTCGAAGTTTAATATATTCGGTAGCGATGGAAGAGTAAAAGTGTGGAGGAAAAAAATACTGCACTGAGTCCGAAGAATTTGATATCAACAGTGAAGCATGGTGGCGGCAATGTAATGGTTTGGGGAGCTGTTGATGCATCTGGAGTTGGAAGATTAGTATTTATTGAAGGTAATATGGATCGTTATAAATAGGGGAAAATGGGGAGTTGTGAGACATTGTTACCTTTCGGCATTATTCATTTGTTTACATTCGATTTTAAGTGTCAACAAGTGTTCTCGGTGCGATCTCACTTTTCAGCTAGCATTGGTCATATTTACACGCATTCGACGCGTCTCTCCAATTACTGGGTTTTGGAATTTCTCGGTAAGTTTTTTTCATCATTTGTTTTGCGATACATTCGATCAGTTGTTAAAGCAAATTGCAAATGTTCATATATACAAATTATTAATTGTCCTATTAGCTTTGAATTTACACATTCACTTGGGCATGAACGTTCGATGTGTTTATGACTAAGCGGCCATTTATAAAAAAACGATTTGGGGAGTTGTAAGACAACAAATGTAGGGAGTTGTAAGACACCGTTTTTTTCGACGTTTTAACGCATATTTCATAAGTACCTCGCAATATTCATGCATTGTTCATTCAAGTTCATCAGAATTTGAAGAAGAAGAAGATTTTTGCATCATCAGCAAAGGTGCAATGCCGAAAAAGTTAAGCAGAAACAACTCCATTCTTTGCAATGTATGCGATCGAGCTGTGCACCTAAAGTGTGCCAATTTACCAACTGGTTATTATAAATGTTCTCACTGCGAATCATCAGATTGATGGCATTGCATTTTTTAACACTTTTTTATAACAATTGTCTTTTCTTTTTTATTTTTCATCTTAATAAAGAACTAACAACTAAAATAAGTCATTTTTATTGATTTAAACCATGGTGTCTCACAACTCCCCACATTTTTGTATTTTGTATTATATTTTATATTATTATATACAATTTTAATTTTAAGGAAAATTGTAGTTTTGTTAAATAGGCCATACCAATAGCTTCCAGTATTCATTGACTAAAGATTCCATCGTTGACATATGCAGAATATTAAGATTTTGAGTAATACGGGTCCAAAAACAAAACCCGTCTCACAACTCCCCATTCTCCCCTACAAATTACTATTGGAAGTCAATCTGAAATATTCGGTAGATGATTTGGACCTTGGTCCAGATTGGGTCTTTCAACAGGATAACGATCCAAAGCACACAGCACTCATTGTGAAGGATTGGCTGCTTTACCATGCTTCAAGGCAATTAAATACACCACCGCAAAGTCCAGATTTGAATATTATTGCACATGTCTGGGAGATTTTAGATCGAAAATATAGAAAAAATCCGATTTCAAGCGCTTCAGTACTCAAAGAACTAATAGAACTAATAGAAGCTTGGAACAACATAACTTCTGCAGAGCTAACAAATTTAATCGCCACGACGGCTTCAAGCTGTAATTGATGCTAATGGTGGACCAACTAAATACTAATACAATATTACTTAGACTCAAGTGAAGTTTTTCACACTGGAGTAAGGTATTTGTGTACTGTATGTACTATATGTAGACTTTTGTCAACGTTGGTTTTAGGTTTTTTTGCCGTAGCTTTGCTATTTTATGTTAATGTATGGATTTTTTTAAGTTTATAATGATTAGAAAAAGTTGTCAAATAAAGCTGTGTAAACACATTCTCCAGTAAAGTTTTTGAACTTTCAATCCAGTGGAAATGGGGGATGTATGTCGGCTTTTGTCGGTCACTGTATGTGCACTACTAAGATTTTGACCGCATCTGTACCTTTTAGTGGGAAGTCATTTTTTGAAGGCTGACAACTTTTGAACAAACCTCGTATGGCTAAAAAAAAAGTATTAATTTTTTAACAGGAAATTAAGAAATAAAATACTGAAAACAATTTTTACTCGTTTCCGTTTTAAACGCTTTTAGAGAAACACCATTTCAAATGAGACAAGACCCTTAAGGGAGGAAACCGGTTTAGAAGGCCGAAATTTTGGTGTTTTTCGAGAATTTTTTGAACAAGGAAGGAATAATCAAAAAATTTTTAAACTTGGAGGGTATTTTACTTATATTTTTAAGCACACTTTAAGGAATTTAACCTATCATGAACTAAGAGGGAAGCTCTGTATGGGGATTGGTCGAACACCCTTACACGATGCGTGTGCGATGCTCGTCCAACCACCTATACGGAGAGTACCGTACCAACACATTCCCAAGTCAAGGTGTGCTTGGAATCGTGCCGAGGACTGAATGGTGCAGGGAATTAAAACATGTGCATCGCGAACGGAGTTTCCCTCTCGAATACCTGGCCGCCTTCGAGAGTAACTGTGGCCTTACCGCGGTAAGGGGCGCTGCCGCGGGGGACCCCATTACTTCCCCTAAATACTCGTGGGTTGTGGAGCTTGACGTAGTCAGGCGAAGCAACCGTAAGAAACAGATGATATGAACACACAAAAAAACGAACAAAACAAAAAATTTGTGCCGCGCTGCGACACAATACCATCCTCCGAGGAGGATACCCTGCTGGCCTCTAGTCAAGAAACGGCTGAGTCAGCAAAGAGTAAGGGAAGTACCAGCCATAGCACACCCCTACTAAACAAGCAACAACAACAACAAAAAGTTCTACCACAAACCTCGAAAAAGGCGGCGGACGGCACTCAGAGAGAGAGTCAGGCCGCTAGAAAACACAAATCCGAGGGTGCCCTCATGAAGTCTCGCTACACGAAGGCGAGGTTCATTCTAAGCAAGATTGCCAAAAATGAACTCGCTGGAGCGACTGACGAGCGTGACGCGGCCGACAAACTGAAATACCAGCAGGTGGTTAAGGAGTACGAAGACTTCTTATCCAACAAACCCAAGGAGGACAACAAAAAAAAAGGCGATGCGATGAAAAGGAACAGGTCACAGGACGTGATCGACCAGGCACCGAAGAGACCTAAGGTGTCCAGCAGCATCGAAGAAACAAAGCAACGACCGTTCAGTGAGGTGGTTAAGGATAACCTCCTATATGCACTGATCGACGAGACCACAAACAGCGGCAAAGTGGTCCTGCAGAAGTGGGGGCAAGTGGAGGCCAAACTGTCCAAGCTCGTGTTAGACAAGCATGTGGTTGGAGCACAGGGCGGAACTCTCCCTTCCTTCGATTCTGCAGGAGTACTTCGCGGCTGTAGGGTTATCAAGTGCGACGACGACTGGTCAAGGGTTGTCCTAGAAAGGTGTGTTGCTGAGATCAGCAGCACACTGGAAGGCTTAAAACTTAAGCTTATTCCGGCCAAGGACATCCCCTGCCCTCCTCGCGCTCGCATTTGGCTGCCGGTGATGGACTTGAGCGGTGCAGAAGTGCTGAAGTACCTGAAGTCACACAACCCTGCGGTGCCGATGGACGACTGGGCAATCGTGAAGGCAGAAAAACCGCAAAAGAGCAGCATGTCATTCGTTCTGCAGATTAACGATGAGTGCCTGCCAATACTAAAACAACACGACAACAAAATGCGGTTTGGTCTAAGAAAGGCCAAACTAAAAATTTTCAAAGCAGACAGCAATGAAAATGAGGAAGACCCAGATGAGGCAGACAACAATATACAGCTAGAAAGACTAGAAAAGCTCGACCTAGCTGAAGACAACAATAAATCCGATGCCTAGAGCCATACAGGTGAATCTGCAGCACTCGAAATGTGCTACAGAGAACTTGGATGTCTTCCTCAGGGAAGGGGACATCGACATCGGTTTCATACAGGAGCCCTGGGTCAGAGACAACGAGATTAAGGGATTCCAAGACAACAAGAGCATCAACATATTCTACAACAAAGCAGACGGTAAGCCACGGTCATGCATAATCACTAAAAAACACTTAAAAGCTTTTCTGTGTTATAATTTTAGTACTCCCGATTTTACGGTGGTGAAAGTGGAGCTACAGAAATCGGCGATATACCTGGCATCGGTGTATATGCCACATGAGAAACCGGCGCCGCCAGATGAAGTGGCTCGTTTCCTGTCAACATTGAACAGCACGGACAAACTATTGATGGGCTGCGACGCAAACGCAAGAAACGAGCTTTGGGGCAGTTCAGAGACGAATGAAAGAGGTGAGTCACTTTTCGAATTCCTATTAAACACCAACCTAGACATATGTAATGTAGGGACCACCCCAACCTTCACTTTTCCGAGCTCGGCAAATTTTCCAGGCTGGGAAGAAGTCTTAGACATTACCCTATGCACAAATAATAATTCCCAAATAGTCACAAATTGGAGGGTATCCGACAAGAGATCCTTTTCAGACCACAGCTGGATCCTCTTCGATATTAATCTTAAGCTTGAGAAACCCCTCCCATATAGAAATCCCAGAAGAACAAACTGGCATACATTCCGTAGAGTGACCCAGTCTAAACTTCAAAACTTAAATAGAACCATAACGTCAAGGGAAGACCTAGATGAGAAAGTAAGAGCTTTCGAAACTTCCCTGACGAAAGGACTTGAAGCCTCATGTCCCGCCACATATGGCAAAACAACCTATCCTACCTGGTGGAATGAAGATCTAAGTAAACTCAGGAAAATGACAAGAGAAATCTTCAATATCTGCTACAAACACAAATACTTCAAACCCTACAAAGACTGCCTTAGGGAATACAAGAAAGCAATCAAAGAGGCTCGGACAGAGGCTTGGAGAGATTTTTGTAGTTCCATAGAATCGACCAAAGATACGGCCAGACTAGGCAAGCTTCTATCCAAAGAACACTCCTGCCCTTCCTTCTTGAAGAAAGACAACGGAGAGTGGACAAAATCATCAGCTGACACACTAGAACATCTGGTAAATACACATTTCCCAGGCAACACAGAATATATTGAGAACAATACTGACAGTGTTCAAACATCCAAACTATCACCCATTATAATCAACCACATCGTATCCCAAGATAGAATACTATGGGCGATAAAAAACTTTGAACCATATAAGGCAGCCGGTCCAGATGGGATATTCCCAGCCATGCTGTGGAACACTCGAGAAACGACGATTCCTTGGCTGGAGGTCTTTTTCAGGAAAAGCTTTATGCTAGGGCACATACCAAAGAGCTGGAGGAGGGTAAAAGTGATATTTATCCCTAAAGCTGGTAGACGCGGTCATGATACAGCGAAGGATTTCAGACCCATCAGCTTATCCTCCTTCATCCTCAAAACTCTCGAGCGACTGTTGGATGTATATCTCAGGGAAAAGATTACAGACTCAACGATTTCACCATCTCAACATGCCTATCTCAAAGGAAAATCCACAGAGACAGCTCTTCACGAGGTTGTAAGTGCGATTGAGAGGAGCATAGAATACAAGCAATACTCACTAGTCGCTTTTCTCGACATAGAGGGGGCCTTCAACAATGTCACCACAAGATCCATAATTGAGGCTCTTAACATGTTAGGCATAGACACAGGTCTCAACGAATGGATAGAGAACATGCTCAAAACTAGAATAATCATCGGTGAGGTAGGCAGCAGCACGATAAAACGCTCTGTCAACAGGGGAACCCCTCAGGGAGGAGTCTTATCCCCTCTACTGTGGTTACTAGTCGCCAACAACATCCTCACCAAATTTAACCAAAAGGGAATTAAAGTGGTGGCGTATGCGGACGACATAGTGCTTATGGTTTCAGGAATGTTTCCAACCACAATCAGTGAGATTATGGAAGGAGCTCTGGTATTACTCAGCAATTGGGCCACGGACTGTGGTTTAAGCGTAAACCCGAGAAAAACTGAACTGATGCTATTCACCAAGAAAACCAAGGTGCCAAACTTTAATCTCCCAAAACTAAACGGCGTCAGCCTCACGCTAACCAAACAGGCCAAATACCTAGGGGTTATCCTGGACCCCAAACTCAGCTGGAAGTCCAACGTGGAGTACAGGGTAAAGAAAGCGAACATAGCACTTTACACATGTAAGAGAATGTTGGGGAAAAAATGGGGTCTCCAACCAAAATTATCCAACTGGTCCTACACAGCCATTGTAAGGCCAATACTAACATATGCGGCACTAGTTTGGTGGCCTGCAACAGAAAGGAAATACAACAAAACTAAGCTGAACAAGATACAAAGAACAGCGTGTATCCTAACTACAGGAGCGCTTAGCACCAGTCCTACTGAAGCGCTCAATGTACTAACACATCTATTGCCATTAGATTTACACATTAAAACAATAGCTACTTGCAGCGCGGTGAGACTCAGAGACATAGGAAGCTGGACAACAAGGCCGTACGGTCACAGCAAGATCCTCCTACAGGGACCCCCGCTGCTCAAAAACGGATCAGACTACACAGTCCCCGACCTAAACTTCAAGAAAGGCTTTACGGTACGCTTCCCACCGAGAGCCGAGTGGAGCAAAGGAGAGGTGATTGGAAGACACGAAATCGAAATCTATACCGATGGTTCTAAGATGAACTGTGGTGTGGGAGCTGGCTTCTATTCGGAGCCACTCAACCTATCTCAATCAATTCGTCTTCCTGATTATGCCACCGTGTTCCAGGCAGAACTTTTAGCGATCAGAGAAGCATGCAAATCCCTAGAACTCTACAAGGTAGTTGGTGCAAGAGTAGCTATCTTCTCAGACAGTCAAGCAGCTATTAAGGCCTTAGACTCCAACTACATTTCATCCAAACTGGTCCTACAGTGTAGAGAGGAGCTGAAACTGCTCAGCCATTGGCTTGAAATTACCCTGATATGGGTTCCTGGTCATAGGAACATACGAGGCAATGAGATAGCGGATGAGCTAGCAAGAAAGGGCTCAACACTAGACATAGCAGAGGCGGTGGCAGTTTCCACCCCACTGAACACACTAAAAGCATCTATTGCTTCACACTATCAAGCTTTAGCCGAAAGAAGATGGAAGCAAATACCTACATGTATCACAACAAAAAACACATGGCCGTCATATAAAATCCAAAGGACAAATGACCTGTTAGGATGCTCTCGGCCAAACATTTCACGGATTACTGCAACCCTTACAGGACATTGGAAAGTAGGGGATCATGCAGCTAGACTCAATCTACCCTTCAATCCTATCTGTAGAAGCTGTCAAGCGGAAGGGGTGAAGGAAAGTCTGTTCCACTATTTATGTGAATGTCCGGGACTAGCCAGGGCACGACTCCGATCCTTCGGTAAGCCTTTCCTACAGCAAATTAAGGAGATCTCAGCCATCGAGATAAAGGATTTGCTCCTATTCTTGGACCTCACTAAATGGATCTGACTTGGAAACAAAAAAAAAAAAAAAAAAAAAAAAACACTTCATCATTTCACGAGATAGTGGTATTAAAACGGTGCTGGTCACTAATTAGGAGCATTTCAGCTAAGAAATGTTCAACCACCTCAACAACTCAACAACAACAACACTTTAAAATTCTTTGTCCATGGACGATCGCCAACCGAGTATCTTGCTGGTGGGCATTCCTTAAGGGGGGACCCTCATTTATCGGGTCAAAAAAATCGATTTTTTGGAAATAATTTTAATCTATTCTACAACTATTTAAGAATATACTTTCAAAATTTCAAGTCGATATCTGTATTTTTGAAGGAGTGACAAAATTTTTAACAGGACGCGACGGGTGGCCTGACCGCCTGTATCCAAAACTTTAAACGCGTTTTTCTCGAAACATCATTTTTCGATTTTGTGTACACAATTGAGAACGCTGTATTGAACCAATCAGGCTTTACAATAGCTCATTTTAAAGATAATTAAATTGTTTTCAATGTGACATTAAGTGTTTTTAAAAAAAAAAAGATTTTCATATTTTTTTGTAATTTTAAAGTCAATTTTTATGCATGAAAAATCACTTTTAACATAAAACTGGGTAAAAAATATCAATTTCGACATTTTTTTTTTAAATCAAAATGTCACATCGAAGGTATTATCCTAAAGTTTTAAAAAAAATTTGGTTTTTTTATTTCAGAAAAAAATTCAGAGCGCTAGAATGTACACAGATAGAATGAGGTGCCATGGACGAGGTGTATATTTCCATACTTAAAATGTTTTTTTTCTTCTCCGAAAATTTTTGTAGACAGTCAAGACATTTATTAAAGTACTTTATGAATTACAAAACGTTTGAAGTTATTTTACCTGAGAAAAAAATTCCCAAAAATGATGCATTTTTCGACCGTCTAAATGAGGGTCCCCCCTTAAGTTGCAATTTTTCTCCGTAATTAACAATTTTTTTTTCGTTAATATGTTTCCTAAGAATATGAACCTAATTTTGATAAAATAATATTGAAAATAGCATATCTTTGAGGCGCTTGCACATAATGCCATTTTTTCATACCATATTTTTTCTTCTATTTTGCTTAAAAAAATATTTTTAATGATAATAAATGTAATCCCAGAATTAGGTTCATATGAATTAGGATTGAATAAAGAATACTCCAACAAAAATTTATAACGCTTCGTCGATAACTTTTTGAGCTAGAGTGCCACCAGTTGAAAAAAAGTAGTTTCGAGAAAAGCGTCGTTCTAACTAACACGCGCTACGGTGCGGAACCGACGGGCGGTCACTTAAGTGGTCATAGAATCGGGAATAATGCGAATTTTCTTTTAAAATTTTTACATTTTCTTGAGTAGTTATACTAACAATTTATGCAATAAAAAAAGTTGATTTTTTGATAAGTCTCAACTGGTTTCCCCCCTTAATTAGTAAATCAAAAAGAGATACGAAAGTGAAAAGCAAAAAAAAAATTTTTTTTTTTAAATATAGCAACTTCAACTAACCAATTTTTTGTTTGTTTTGTTTTTAAAGAAATACCAATCCATGTAAATGGTTTTTTCATATATTTTTAAATTTTATTGAATTTAGTTTTGCGTGAATTCATGTTTACAGTTGAAGCCTTATTAACTAGTTTGTATTTTTAGAGCGCTTCTAATTCTATGTTTATTTATTTTAATGCGAATTTTATTGAACAAAAGTAAACAAAGGAGAGGAATCAATAAATACAGTTACTGTTAAATCATACGCGCATTTACGTTAAAAATAAATAAAAATTAAAAATTGTTTCCTGAATTATTGGTAATGTTTACGAATACGTTTAGCTCCACAGCGTACAGTTATTCATGTTTATATGTATGTACATATGTAATGGTATTCAATTAGTATTATTTGTAGTTTTGCGCCGCAATTATGAGTCTCACCGACAAATTCATTATTCATGCGAAATTTCTCGGAGCGAGACCAAATTATATTTCTCATATAATTTACAGATATATTTATTTTATTTTACTACATACATTTGTTTTAGTTTATTGTTGATAACGGTTCCAGTTCATATAAAAGTTTGCGTTCATTTTTGCGTTTTTTTTTTTCATTTTTTCATTTTCATATTTCACAAATAACCAAATCTTTTGTTTTGGCAGAAAAACTAAAGTAAATAAATTAGGCAGTAAGTATCTTATGTTGTATCATACAAGATTTCAATTACGATTCAGAATAAACTAACTGACTAAACACAAAAAACAAAGATATTTTTAATATTTGAAAACATTCAAGAAAAAACAAAAAACAAATAACCTGCAGCAGCTATCCATTACGACTACACTGCCACGACATCACTGCTGCTGCTGCGACTTGATTTGTTGCCTGCCTTTGGCTTGATTTCGGTCAATGACACCGAGCCAGGCCCGTTGAGAAAATGCATCTTCACATGCTTTTGCAGTTCCTGTTGCGAATCGAAGAACAGACGACACAGATCGCATGAAAAGCGCACTTTCGGCGCTGGTGCTGGGGTTTTGGATGCTTGCGAAGAACTGTCACCGCTGTCTGCATCGCTATCGGCATCCGAGTCATTGTCATCGTCATCGTCTTCGTCGTATGACGGCGATGAGTCGCCTGTGGTGTCCGTCGAATTGCGTATAGCTTCAATTGTGACTTGCGACGCTACCGGCGGTCCGCGCCCATAAGCACCACCACCACCATTTGGCGCCGTAACATCATTCGAATCATCATTATGGGCATCAACGTCATCGACGTCATCTGCTTCGTCGGCGTCTGCGTCTGCATCTTCCTCACCATCATCGGCTTCATCGGCATCACCGTCATCTTCATCCTGCTCCGCTTCATCGTGATTGGCATGCTCGGTCATTGCAACCTGCATCATTTCACCCATATCTTCATATTCCTCATCCTCCTCGTCCTCGGAACCATCCTCATCGACTTCATCATCTAATTCCGCATCACGTCTGCCAGTCTCCCCTCTTTCACGCGCTTTCTGCTCTTCTTCAACCTCCTCATCTGCTTCATCATCGACCACACCATCCTCCTCTTCGGACTCCTCCTCCTCCTTAATACCATCATTCGACTCTTCCTTATCATCGTCCCGTTCACGCTTCACCACCACCTCGTCCATCATGTCGTCAACATTTTTTCCCGCCGCCGCCGCCGCCGCCGCCACCACCGTCGACTTCGCACGATTCTGATTCTGATCATGCGCCGGCTGTTGATCTTTCACCGGTACTATTTCCTTCTCCTTCAAGTGATTGTTTATGTGATTTATCAGCTTCTCCTTGCGTGACACGTACGCGCCACATAGCTCACAGCCCCACTGGAATGGACCGAATGGTTTCGTTACACGCGCATCGGCCACTTTATGTTCGATCCAATCGCTTTTCGTTTCGAACTTTTGCTGACAACGACGACAATGCAGATAGGGATCTGTATTGATTTTCGGTGGCACAGGTAGATTTCCAATTTCGTCTTTATGCAGTTCATAGATGTGGCGACGCAGGTTGTTGTTGCTAATGAACGTGGAGGGACAATATTCACATTTAAGTTCGCGTTTGCGTTTCTGGGATTTTGAAGAGTGGTGCTGCGGATTGGGCATAAGACCCACTGCTTGTAATCCCAGTGGATGTTGATGGTTGGTCTGGATCAGAGATTGAGATGACAGCCTCGCTGCTTTGGTTGAATGATCCACGTCGGCTTGGCACTGTGGGGAAAGTAAAATTAGCGCATATATACGCGATTGGGATATATACAATTAAATTAAATTTATTTTTGTGACTGGTGCGGAGGACGCGTCGTGAAATGCTAAAATGCCGAGTTGTAAATTTTGATGGCTAAAAAGTGGATTTATTGAAATGCGGGCGATTTAAGGAAAGGTATTAGGAAAAATATCCCCACATCCCCATGACAGCGAAGCGTACGCTAACGAAATGAAAAAAAAACAAAAAAAAAAACAAAAAAAAAACAAAAAAAAAACAAAAATAATTGCCGCGCACACTTTTGTTAGGTGTTTGGCCGAGTCTCGCCTCCTATTTCTGGGCGTGAGTCTTGATGTTGCTTCACAAATGGAGCGACCTACAGTTTTAAACCAACTCCGAACGGCAAATGGTTTTTTATGAGTAGCTTTTCATAGCAGAAATACTCTCGGAGGTTTGCGACTGCCTGCCGAGTGGCGACCCTCATTTAAAAAAAAAAACTTTCCCTATTATTTTTCTGTTTCATGCACGGCGATTCGAACCTTCACTCCCGTGATTCCTAGGCGCAGCATAGGGCCTCCACAAAAAAGTTGAAGTTCGGTTTATTCAATGTTAGAAATTTGATTTGTAGTCATGAACAGCCTGTCTGAAGTGATTCTGTTTCAACTAATCGTTTCCACGTGTTTGAGGGTCTTCCGCGCCTGCGACTTCCTTGTGGTCACCAGTCTAAAGCTGCTTTCGCAATACCTCCATGAGGCTTCTCAAGTGTAGGCCCAATCCATTTCCATTTTGGTCGCCGAATACCGAGTTAAACCGGAACCTGCTTCGTCAAACGCCAGAGGTCAGTGTTGAAAATGGAGTTTGGCCAGAAAACGCGTACAATCCATCGAAGGCAACATTCCCATGGCGACCGGATCTAAGTTGCCGGAATGACTCGGGTTTTTCCGACCACGAGCTGCCGCCCCAGTAAACAAGCTCTGTCTAGGAAACCGTTTATGATTGATGAATTACCAGGGGTTATAGCAGATCGTTAAAACAAAGCTGGTACAAAAATTTTGTATTCTTCACCCAATTGCGGCGTTCACTTTCCATACATTTTTTTTGCGTTTTTTTTTTTTCATTAAGTATAAATGTGTTTCACTCTTCTGCCCGCACTGTCCTACTCTTCTCACGCTCTTATTTGTAATAGTTGTAGTTGCTACCACCGACATAACACTTATCCCATCCCTCCCTTTCGTTGTGCTCACACGCATACTTCGCATCATTTTTCTATTTACCACATCCCCCCTCACTATACGCGCGCAAGTTAGGGCTACACTTGAATTTCGAACACCAAAACAATGGGACATTTTACTTCCAGCCTCACTGCACAAGCCCAAAAGCTCACCTGTTTGCTATCACCTCTGAAATGCCATTTACGATGCACTTTAAGTGCAGTCATTTGTGTAAACGTTTTGTTACAGAGATCACAAGCATATTCGCCATTGTCATTCACCCGATCCAAGTAGAATTGATTCGGATCCGCTGGGCCCGTATCAAACATGGCCGCAAGCGGATTATCCGTATACAATTCCAGTTCGTGCATTTGTATGTGTTTGGCGAACAAATCCTGATCGACGAATCGTTGCCCACATATTGTGCACGCCACTTCGGGTAGCTTGATTTTCAGGCCGCTCGTCGGTATTGGTGTTATCTCGAGCTCGCCGCCACCCAACGCATTGGTCGTAATCACACCGCTGGCATCGTGCGATGCCTCATCGTCGTCATCATCGCCGGTCTTGTGCTTGTAAATTGGTGGTGGGCCGACACTCTCGGCCACAGCGCCAGTCGCCGTAATCGGTTTGCGATTGCAAGTCGGTATGTGATTCTCCAGCATTTGACTATCGAAGAAGACCTTTTTGCAGAGCACACACTCCGAGGGTTCCGCGAATTGTGGATGCTTCTTGTAGCGATGCACCTGCATATTGGAAAAGCAGAAAAAATGTATAAAAATTATTAAAAATATTCTTATAGCGATGCGCGCCATTTTTGCTGCATTTACCCATAAACTCTTGCGTCCGCTGTACACATTTCCGCAATCTTTGCACGAATAGTCATTGGAATCGAATTCGTCATGTGAATTTATATGAATTGCCAGTTTCTTGTTGGTGTTAAAGTTCGATGGGCAATACTTGCATTGATACCAATACAGCGGTCCGCTTGTTGAGGTATCCAGCGTGCTGCGATCACCGCCGCCTGCGCCCACACTGCTCACTGGCGTCGATATGCCCGAGCGATCTGCGGGATTTGCGGCTGTGTTTGACTCGTCCAACGCCTCATCACCGCCCTGCTGTGCCTTCTGCTCTGCCCCTGCTGTAGCGCCGCCATGTACAGTCTTTTTGTGCTGCTGCAGTTGATCCTCACTGCGATACACAATCGAACAAATATCACACTCAAATTGCTTGACGATCATCTCGTCCTTCAGCAGCGTGTTGTGTATCTTGAACATGTGCACCTTCAAGCCCTTTTCGTACGCGAACTCTGCGTCGCACAATTTGCATTTGATAAATTGCACATTGCGTATTTGATGATCGTTCAGCATGTGGAAACGATAGGATTTCTTCGATGAGAAGCGCCGTTGGCAGAGACGACAACGCATGCGTCGGAAGCGGCGATCGGCAGCCTGCTCGAGACTACGTTTGAAGATCGCCTTTTGTACTGCTGTTTGATGCTGCATTGCTGGAGGGGTTGTTGGTTTTGAGGGTGGCTGTGGTGTTATGGTCAGCCCGCTTGGCGACGATTTGCTGGTGCTTGCCGCTGCTGCTGACATACTACTGTTCTGGGCAGCTGCGCTGTGCGAGCGCATATGATTAGAGAGGCCTATGTTGTTGCTGAAGACCGCATTGCAAATGGGGCACTCCTTGAGGCTGCTGTACATGTTGCCACTACCGCTGGCATTGCCGGAGCCAGAGCCAGTGCTGGTCGTCACAGCGCCACCGCCATCTATGCGCATTTTCTTGGCTGCGTGCTCACTGGAGTTTTCGTCATCGTCAGCTAAAGTTGTTTTATAGGAAAGTAAATTAAAAAATAAATTTTAAATTAAATATAAATAAATTTTAAATTAAATAAAAATAAATTTTAAATTAAATAAAAATAAATTTTAAATTAAATAAAAATAAATTTTAAATTAAATAAAAATAAATCTAAAATTATGGTAAATTTTTATGATACCATGAAAATCGAGTCAAGAAGATAGTACTCGTACAACTTATTTAAATACTTTTCTACTATCCTGTTGTGTTAAGTGTGTTATTTTTCTCAATATTAAAACTGTTAATTGTGGAATCTAAATTTTCCAAGTAAGTTTTCAAGCTCTAATTTCCATTTCCGCGTACACTTCTGTTAGGTGTTTAGCCGAGCTCCTCCTCTGTGGCGATGCTTTTCCATAAAGGAAGGGCTCTACAGTTTCAAGCCAACTCCGAACGGCAGACAGTTTTTATGAGGAGCTTTTTAATGGCAAAAATACACTCGGAGGTTTGCCACTGCCTATCGAGGGGCGATCGCTACTAGAAACATCTTTGTCTATCATTTTGCTCTTTCATGCACCGGGATTCGAACCTACACTCTCGAATGGGAGTCACGCATGAACTTATTATTGTTGTTGTTGTTGTAGCAGCTTACTAAGCCCTGTCAGTGCGATGTAGTTACCGGTCGTCTTCGTCAAACGCATCTAAGGGTGTACCCAGAAAACATGCTGTTTCGACAGGGTAGGTCCAGAGGGGAAGGGTGTTAGGTGAGTAGGTTTGATGGGGCATGTGAAAAGGTGGTTAGTGTCGTGCGGTGTGCCTTCACATGCTGAACATATATGGGGTATATCTGAGTATATTCTGGATATGTAGGAGTTTAACCTGCTACAATATCCTGAGGGAACTGAGGCTCTTCGTTTGCAATAGGTGATGGTTGGATTCCGATGACGGCATTCGGGGGTAGGGAGCTTAAGAAGGTGGTAAATGTATCCCGATGAATGTCGTTAAATGTATGTTTAAACACTGTCCAGTCCAGTAGTTGTTGACTTGTTTTGTCCTGGATCTTATCGGAGTAGTTGAAGAGGTGTTTCCTTGACTTGGCTGCTAGGCGGCTCCGCTTCAAGCAGGTGTCTACATGGTTGGTACCTGCGGTAGCACCCTAGCAGAAACTGTTTGCTGAGCAGTTTGTTGTGCTCCGCAGTTTGTGTTACCGGAATGACTCAGCTTTTTTCTCCCACCAAGGCCTACCGCCCCAGCAAACTAGCCCTGTCTAGTACACCCTACCTCATTCCCATGGCAGCCGGTTCTACGTTACCGGAATGACTCGAGTTTTTCCCGACCAAGGGCTGCCGCCCCAGTAAACTAGCCCTGCCTAGTGTACCGTATTCCCAGTACACCCTACCTAGTATTACTTGATCTTCAACGGCGATTAGAAATCTTTTCGTTTCAGAATGAAGCTCTCCGCTCTGAAGCCAGGTATAACTGTTCATTTTGTCAATATTTGGGTATTCCATAAGGTGTAAGTGTTGTCAAGTAACTGTTTCTGAACCCAAGCCGCCTTCTTTTCTTCAACTGTTATTTGGGTGATTGTTATTTCAGTGTTTTGTAGGTTTAGTGGGGTTTGCTTTATGTAGATCGGATGTATGGGTGTGGAAAAAGTGTCCTAGTTTTTAAATTTGGTTATTGTGAAGATTTTGGATATCAATGAATTCTCTTCCTCCTTCTAGTCTTGGTATTGTGAGTCTTTATGCGCATGAGTTGGGGTGAAGTTTTCTACATTTGGTAAGTTGTCTTCTTTTTGTTCTTTCCCGGTTGTTAATATCAGTTTTGGTCCACTTTATTATTCCGTAGAAGTATGTCAGTATTGATATGGCGTACGAGTTGATTACTCTACAGCGATTCTTCGGATGTAGTTGTGTTTTAAGTATCTGGCTATGGCGTTTTTTTGTTTGTAGTGAAAGTTGGTTTTTAATAGAGGTGTGGTGGCTTATTTTTGTACTTCGTGGAATCCAAGATATTTGTACGTTTCATGTTGTTGTTGTTGCAGCAGCATAAACATTCCCCATACTTATATACGGTGAATGCTCCTGGAGTGACAGTCCTTGACCGGATATAAATCCGGGTCGTTTCGGTAACGTAGAACCGACTGTTTTTGTACGTTTCATGTTCTTCCAAGCTTTCAAGGATTTGATCGTCGAATGTTTCAATCAGTCCAGTCAGTGCGTCAGTCTATTTTCTTTTCTCCATGTGTTGTGCTTTACATTTACTGATGTCAAAGCTTATTTTAAATCGTATGTTATTTGTTCTGTGATTTTTAAAAGTGTTTGTGTGGATGCGTATAGTTTGAAGTCGTCCATGGAGATGAAGGTCGTCTAGAAGATGTTTTTTTTTTGTGTTTTATAATTTTTTCGTGTTAGTCATGTTGTTATATTGTGTTGTGAGGGTGTTGGAACGAGGACTAAAACAGAGACAAAACCAGAGGGCACTTAAAAAGTCACCTTGAAATATTCCACTTTTTATGTCAATTTGTTCTGTTGTTATTTTTTCTGTAGATATTATTAAATTTATTTCTGTTTTCCATTCATTCATTGTGCTCTGAAGAAAGTTTATTAATTTTGGGTGTATTTTGTATATTTGAAGCACTTTGATCAGCCAGCTATGTGGCTCGGAGTCGCAAGCTTTCTGAATGTAGGATTAAAATTAATTATTTTTATTATTATTATTATTAATTATTTTAATTGGTTGGTTGGTTGGTTGGTTGGTTTAAGGGTGACCCCGCATCGGAGTGCCACATAGACCGCAAGTTGGGTCCGTTGTGTTGCCCTAGAGCTCATTATTTTAAATGATTTCCCCACCTAACCGAGATTTTTATTGTAGATTTTGGTCAAAGATATTAATTCGTTTCGAAAATTTGATGAGAGATTCGATTTTCAGGTCCGAGAGTACTGAAAGATTGTCAATTGTTGGAGAGCCTAGAAGAGCGAGTCGACTTCTGGCTAGACCGGGACAACTGCACAGCAAATGTCTGCTCGATACTTCCTCATCTTCGTCCTCGCAGTATCTGCACAGGTCGTTTTGAGGAACCCCGAGCCGACGTGCGTGAGTGCCCAAAAAGCAGTGGCCGGTGATAAGAGATATTATATGCCTTAGTTCGTGTTTCGAAAGACTTATAAGGGTTTTTGTCTGTTTCAGATTGTAGGATGGCCAGATTTGTCTGGTCGTAACGCAAGTAGTTTCCACTCGCCACCTCCGATCAGCAATGCTGTGAAATTCTCGATCGATGATCATTTTACACTTTTTATTATTATTATTAATTATTTTTACTATTATTATTAATTTTTTTTTTATTATTTTTTTATTATTATTTTTATTATATTTTTTATTATTATTTTTTTATTATTACTAATTTTTTTTATTATTATTAATTTTTTTATTATTTCTATTATTTCTTTTTTTATTATCATTATTGTTTTTTTTTTATTATTATTGTTTTTTTTTTATTATTATTGTTTTTTTTTATTATTATTAATTTTTTTTATTACTATTATTCAATTTTTTATTATTTTTATTAATTATTTTTATTATTATTATTAATCATTTTTATTTATTATTATTATTATTAATTATTTTTATTATAACATTACTTTCCCCCCTTGTTTTATCTACCCTTCTACTACCTAGGAAGCTAAAATGTAGCTCATGCGACACCTACCGATTGAACCGCCATTCGTTATCGACATCAAATCTTTCATCACGTAATCATAACGTCCTGTATAGACATTTTGCGTAGTGCCATAGGCTATTTTCACCGCGTCCGCGTTCACTATGTACTCGAAGCCGGTATGACGCGCCTTGTCCGCCGCATGAGCGCTAACCATATGCTCACGCAAGTTGGAGAGGCGTGGATAGCCAATGCCGCACTTGACACACTTGTAAGTCTGTGGCAATTGATCAGGATGCTTGGACTCCATGTGGCGCAACACATTGTTGTAGTTGTTATATTGCTGGTCACATATGGGACAAGCTTGCGGCATACGCGAGAAATACTGTGACTTTGGCTGTGTCGATGAGGTGGCCTGATGACTGCTGCGTGACTCGTCGGTGGAGGAAGCGCCTAAATATGCAATACAGAGAATGTAATTTTAAATTCCACACACAAACTGCCACATTTAACTCACCACCCAAACCAGCCGTTGACTTTTTGCCCGGCGAGTTCTCAGTGCTCATTGCGCTGATATTATGCGCCGTTCCTGATGATTGATCGCCAAAACCGGCCAAATGTTTTTCATAGACATGATCGAGGAATTTCTGATGATTATCGAATTTCGAATCGCATGTAACACAACGCAACGAGACAATGCAATCCATATTATTGTAATGACGCTTACGTTCGGCGGCATCCTCCAGCTCCAAGCCGCAATAGCAACACTGTTTCTGCATGGTATCCTTGCGTTGCATGTCGGCATGCTCATCGTAAACGTGCGAACGGAATTCCAACTTAAGCCGATACCATTTCGGGCACAATTTGCATTCATACATTTTGTTCACGAGCAGCTCCTTAGCGCGCAACTTCTCGGGTACCGCCGCCGCTGTCGCAGTCACTGCAGCGGCAAAGCTGGAGTCCTTCGCCATCAACGCATGCAACACCTTATACAGATTGATGCAATTACGTCGTTTCAAATGCGATATGAACAATGCCTTGGAGTCATTCAATTTGAGGCAGTTGAAGCAAAGGTTGCGCGGCAATGTCAGATATTTCTTGCGCATATGAGCCATGAAATTCTTGTATGTCGAATACGTTTTGTTGCAGCAACGGCAGGTCATATTTTGGTATTGGCGTAAGAACTCGTCGTTCTGTTGTAGGAACACGATTTTCTCATCAGTCAAATGGTGTTGATACTTCTCGGGATGTTCGTAGTCGAAACCACCTATTTCGCATTTGTTGAATGCATTCACGATTTCCTGTCGATATTTGAGCGGTGTTATGATGCCAGAGGCGGCTTTCGAAGCTTCTGCCGCAGCTACCGCGGCTGCCGATGCACGTTGCAACTCTAAGGCGGCGGCTAACGCGGGCGTCGGTTTTGTGACGGGCATATTATTTGGCGTTGAAGTGGACAGTTCGAAAAGGTTTGGATGTAAATTGCGTTCATGACGACGCGCATTGGCGCGTGTCGAGAACTTCAGATTGCAAGCGCGACAAGAAGCCTCCTTGGTATCAGCAAGGACCGCAAGTTCGATAGGCGGACGTGGCGTTTCATATTGATAGGACATGTGCTCCTGCAGGTGTAGAAGAGAATAAATAAAATAATTAAATGGCAATTAAATAAATCAACGCAAAACCTACCATTAAAGCCTCGTCGCCTTCCTCTTCGGTGCGCTCCAAGAAGAGTGTTGGATCAACCATGTCATCAGACTCGTCATGCTGTTTTGCGCTGTAATCATCATCCGGATCCATGGGTTCATCTTTGATTTCTACAGCTGGCAAAGGCTGTGGGAAAGGGGGATGAGAAAATTGTAAAACCCATTGATATGTGTGCCTAAATGTTTTTTCTTATATTAAATATTTATAAGCATGTTTTGTTTTGTGAAATCGTTAAGTATACAAATTTTAGGAACTGGCTGAAAAAAGAAATAATTTTTATGACGAAAAATTCGTTAAGTTAGTTGAAAAGAAATTAAAGAATTTTGAGGAACGAAGGTACGCTTGAATGTTTTATGAGCTATGGAAGTAATAATTTCAAATGGCCGATTAGTTTCACCCTCTAGTAGCGCAAAGCAGAACACAGTCGGATATAACCTAACTTTTTTTATCCAATGCATATTTATGCAATCCCAGGAGACTCCAATGCACCTTTTTCGCGGAGAAGATTGAGACATCTCAGTCATTTGCAGCCGGAAGAAAGTCACAAACGTGCAAGTCCAACCCAGCTCTATCTTAAGTTTAATAAGAGAACAGGGTATGAATGAGATACGGTGATAAGTAGAGGGCACAAAGGACTATCTATCTATACTAAATATTGTTAAAGGTAGTTTTAACAGTACGAAAATCGGGCATTCATCCATTTCATTCAAGCAGGTCAAGGGAACTGAAAATATAATGTATTTAAAATGTGTATTAATCAGTAAGGACGTATGTTGATGTTGTTGTTGTAGCTTCATATGACATTCCCCTACAGTTTCGGGTCAAGCTGTTGAAGTGAGTCTTTGGCCGAAAACAATCCTGGACGTGCCACTAACGTAAAACCGACTGTCTTGGATATGAATCGTTGAATGCTTTCTTGATTTCTTGTCGGTTGCTGTTGCTATTGTAGCAGTTTATCAAGCCCTGCCAGTAAGGTGTAGTCACTGATCGTCACATCACTCATCTAACGGTAGGCCAGCAAATATGCTCCAAACGAATGACGAATTGGCTCCAAAGGAGAGGGGTTTACGGGATATGTAAATAGTAGCCACCGTAGCCGAATGGGTTGATGCGTGCCAACCATTCGGGGGTACGTATGTTCGAATCTTCGCTCAAGAAAAAGCAATATGATGTAAAACAATTTTTCGAATAGCGGTCGCTTCTCGGAGACAATCAATGGCAATCCTCCGGGTGTATTTCTGCCATTAAAAAAGCTCCTCATAATATCTGCCGTTCGGAGTAGCCTTAAAACTGTAGGTCCCTCCATTTGTTGAACAACATCAAAGACGCATGCCATAAACAGGAGGAGCTCGGCCAAACACCTAACAGTGTGCGCAGCAATTAATTATTTTTTATCGTTCCTTCACATAGCGAATATATATTGAGTATATTGGCGTCGATTCAGGATAAGTAAAAGTTTAACCTGCTACAGTACCCAGAACGCAATGGGGCAAAGTAACGCCGGTCTCTCTGAGTAGCTTAAGCTTGCGGCATTCAGAGGTCGAGGAAGGTTGTAGCGGTCTGTAGTGGTGATACCTATGGTAACACCCTAGGAGAATCTGTTTGCGGAGCGTTTTGTTCTGCTCCTCTACATTAGTGCCCCATTATGTAGGTGTTGTAAGGGGGTTATGAGGAGGCATCCCGTGGCTTTCTTGATTGCAGTATTTTGGTATGTCTGAAGCTTAGCCCAGCATAATACAGAACGGGCTGGTCAATTCTTTTAAATGTTGTCAGCAAGATTTCTTTGTCTTTGACCCAAGTGCTGCCGGCTAGCGATTTGAGCACCTTGTTGCAGTTTGGGACTTTGGTAGCAATTGAGGTTGTGTGCCCAGAGAAGGGATTATTTACTGTCACTATTGGTATGTCATCAACTTTAACCTTAAGCTATAGTTTGACCTCCTTTGTGTACTAGGGCTACTTTACTGGGTTGGCAGAACTTGTTCGGGAAAAACCCGAGTCATTCCGGTAGCATAGAACCGGCTACCATGGTAATCTGCACCGGCCATCTATCCCTCTAGTGGTTGGGGGAGCTTCGATATGTAGAAGTTGAAAAAGGACACCACCCTGCGGAAGATCTCTTTTTATCTGCCTCTGTTTTGAGTTTTGGTCTCGACAAACGACTCAAATAAACTGCGGACCACCTCTTCAGCCTCGACGCGATTGTCGACTGAAAAATATCATATAGTAGAGAGGAGTGGCTGACTGTATCGAAAGCCTTCTTCAGGTTCCGCGCTACTAGGACAGTCCTCTCGCAGGCGCGGTTCCGGCTAAGCCCGCGTTTAATGTGGTGAGTGCTGTACACTCTTCGGAATCCATGATGATATGTGGCTGGGGTTAGATGTTTCGTGTAGAGTGGGAGTAAAAGAATTTCAAGATACCTCACTACTGTTTGAGCCGGTAGTTGTAGTTGTGTTCGGTCTTGGATCTCGTCAGTACAGTCGAACAAATGACGTTGTTGTAGTTGTTGTAGCAGCATAAATATATGGAGAATGCTGCTAAAGCGACAGTCCTAGACCTGATATAAATCCGGGTCGTTCCGGTTACGTAGCACCGCCTACCGTGGAAACTGTCGAGAGACGATGAAAGCAGGTGCCTGTAAGGGACATTCCTACTCAAAACCCATCAGCCAATTACTTTAAATGTCGCCAGCAACATTTATTTTGCATTTGCCCCAAGTGCTACCGGCTAGTACTTCCAGCTGCGGTTATTTGTAGTCCGGGATATCCAAGTTTTTAGAACTTGGGTTTTTCAAATAATTTAAAAGAACTATAGGAGCCCGATCGGGACGCAGCCACCAATAGAAAAAATCTGTATCATCTTTATCATCTCTCTGCGCTCACTAAAGGGCCAACTGAATTGCAATAAAAATGAAAAACAAAAACGAAAACGAAAACCTAAGCAATATGCGAAGGCTAGAATATATCTATGTATGTAACATATACACATATACATATATACATATATACACATATATATATATATATGCAAAACGTTGTTCTCGATACGTTTACGTTGTTGTACGTGTAACGTCTAAAGAAACGCAATTGCTGCGCGGCGCTCTGACACGAAGTGGACGCTGCGGCAGCAATTGGCTGCGTTTGCAGTTGCTGTAGATGTTGGTGTTGCTGCTGCTGCTGTTGCTGCTGCAATTGCTGTTGTTCTAGCAACTTTTGCTGCTCTTGCAGCAGCTGTTGTTGCTGTTGCCTTTGATACTTTTCCACTTCAGCTTGCACATGTTGTTGCAATTCTTTTTGTTGTTGCTGATGGTGCTGCTGTTGCCGCTGTTGATGTTGACTGCGATGATAATGCCTGGCTCTACGCAATGGTGCCTGTGCATGAGCCTGTGGTTGCGGCTGTGACAGAGCCACCGATTGTAGGCGACCAGCACCAGCAACACCAATTAAACCAGCTGTAGGCACAAATGGCCTGCTATACTTTTTATATGGCATTTGTTGTTGCAGCAGCAATTGCTGTTCATGTTGTTGTTGTGACTTTTTCACATGCAACGCTGTGGATGTTATTGTTGCTGGCAATTGCTGTTTATTAGTAGCAACAGTGGTAGTGGTGCTAGTAGTAGTGGTAGGAATACTAGCACTGGTAGTGGTAGTAGTAGTAGTTGGGGTTTTTTCTTTAGGACTCACATAAACAGTTAACGATTTTCGTTTCTTTAACGATGATATGCCGTCCAAAATCGATGATGCTAAACTCGGTGCTTGCTGTTCACCATCCTCTGAATGTTGTTGTTGCTGTTGAT
The DNA here is from genome assembly GCF_027943255.1 of Anastrepha obliqua. Taxonomy (NCBI): domain Eukaryota; kingdom Metazoa; phylum Arthropoda; class Insecta; order Diptera; family Tephritidae; genus Anastrepha; species Anastrepha obliqua. Next base: position 21,290,760 of record NC_072893.1, on the reverse strand, counting down.
TGGTGCCATCTGCACCGATCGTTGATATGCTAACATTGTTGTCGAGCAATTGTTGCCTTTTATTGCAATCCAACCAACTGCGTTGTTTACTTTGCGAGGCAATGCAACGATTCTTGAAGCTCTGCCAGGAATTCAGGTAACTGATGCACGCATGACAGATGCGCAGCGATAGGTGATCATCGGGATTTATCTAAAAGGATTAGGGGAAGAAAAATTATTATTAGAGGATAGGAAAATAATATATATTAATGTTATATTTTTCAAATGTAAAGCAGAAAAAATGGAGTTTGTTTAATGTCAGACGAACATGGCACCTCAAAGTAATGGAAGACTATTGACAGAAAGAAGTATCCTATATTGGTAGATATAGAGGCGCATTCATTAAAGGTGCTCTGTACGTTTCCTTGTCAAAGCAAAGTATTGAGAAACTAGAAAAGAAATAATGAATTCGCCTTGTTTCATTCTGCGCTGACAGCCACATGGACACGGCGAAAGAAAAGAACAACTCAGCTGATTTACTAACACCACCTTTAATAGATTCGCCTTGGTGGGTATGACACCAAATTGCAACATCTCATCACAAAGTACGGTGCACCAAATCGACAACTACTGGACCGAACAGTGTTTAGACAGACAATAAACGACATTCGTCGGGAGACTGTTACCACCTTCATAAGCTCCCGTCCAGTAAATGCTGTAATCGGAGTTCAACCACCACCTATTGCAGATGAAGAGCTTCAGTTACCCCGAGGGACCCGCGTAACCTTGGCACAATTACGTTTTGTATACTGTAACAGGCTAAACTCTCTAACCACCTTTTCACATGCCCCTTCAAATCCATTCACCTAACTCCCCTCTCCCTTTGGATCCAACCTGCCAAACAGCACTGGTCTGAGGTAGACGAAAACGACCGGTTAGTCACCGCACTACAACAACAAAAATTCATCGCCAAAAGTCTGAATTTTTCATCATTTAATTCATCGTTCCTATATTAGCGTTCGCAAAAGAAGGCGCGCTGCGAATTTCAAGGTGTTATTAAAACAACACCGAAGTAACGTCTGCTGCCGGTCGGTAAAATCATCAATTTGTTTACCACCCGTCGCTAAAAGTTTCAGTATACAATACGCGAGAGTCGTTTCTTTCTCGTGTCTAATCTTTCCAATGCAGAGCAGACCCTCCCCTTCCTCTGCTACCACCAACTGGTGCCGCATTGAATACTTTCAGAGCCGGAGAGTTTGTATCCATTCGGACGACATGACCCAGCCAACGGGACCGCTGGATCTTTATTCGCTGCGCTATGTCTATGTCTTCGAAAAGCTCACACAACTCTTTGTTCCAAATTCTACGATACTCGTCGCCACCAACGCGCAAAGACCCAAAAATCTACCGCATAATATTTCTTTCGAACACTCCAAGAGACGACTCATCGGATATTGTCATCGTCAAAGCTTCTGCGCCATACGTTAGGACGGGTATGATGAGAGTCTTGTGGAGTGTTAGTTTTGTTCTTCGAGAGAAGAATTTACGACTCAGTTGCCTGATTAGTCCAAAGTAGCTTTTGTTGTTAAGGGAGATTCTACGTTGGATTTCAAGGCTGACTTTGTTATCGGTTTTAATGCTAGTTCCTAGATAAACGAAGTCTCTTGCAACCTCGAAGTCATAACTACGAACGGTGACGTGGGTGTCGATACGCGAGTGCGCCGACTGTTTGTTGGATGACAGGAGTCACCTCGTTTTGTGCTCTACCAGACCCAACTTCAAAAAACTTCACTAATAGAAAAAAAAAAACTTGTTCTGTCAAGTGTCTTCAATGGGCATCAAACATTTTTGGTTCAATTGAATTTTAGTCACGCAAAATGTCGCTCGGTAACTGCTGAACTTTTTAACGTTTTCTGTGCATTCCCACGACACAGTTCTATGACTTGTCACTCCCGCACCATTCCTGGTACATGTATAGTAAAAGGAATGTTTATGCTGCTACAACAACAACAGCCTTTTATGTGTGCAATTCTGTTAAAAGAAAAAAACGGCTATAAGCAAAATAAAAATTACGACAGCTGAAACTCAATCTTCAATATCAAATTGGTTTGCGTTTTCTAGATTTTAAGATGCAAATAAAAAAGCGGCTGCCGTAGCCGAATGGGTTGCTGCGTGACTACCATTTGGATGTGCGTAGGCTCGAATCTCCGTGCACGACACAGCAAAATGATAGAAAAAGTTGCGTCTAATACCGGTCGTCCCTCGGCAGGCAATCACTGGCAAACCTCTGAGTGTATTTTTGTCATGAAAAAGGCGCTTATAAAAAACCATTTGCCGTAGGCGACTCGGCTTAAAACAGTAGGTCCCCTCCATTTATAGAAAAATATCAAGACGCACACCAGACGCACGGCCAAACACCTAACGGAAGTGTTACACCAATACACACAGGTAATCATATGTATGGAAATTTGGTATCGTTAAAGTGAATGCATGCAATATTTATAAGGATTTTTTTGTTACATTTTTCAAGTACGTTTAACCCATAGGTACTCAATGTCTTTGACAACCTCTAGTGAAATTTTCCAAAACATCTTTTTGTAGAACATATTAACCCTCTAATACTCAGTTCAAGAGTGATTTTGAAGAATTTTTGAAAAAATGGATTAAATAGTCACATAACGGTGGGATTCAACGGGTTAAAATGGTCTACAAAAAAAAGTATCATTGAATTTTACTAAAAGTCTTCTAAGAGGAAATTTGAGAAAAATCAATATTTGTACTGGAACTAATAGGAAAATTCGCCCCAAAATTCTTTTTTTTTTGAGCATTTTATTCCGCGATTTTTTTTCCATTTATTGTTAATTCATATAGAAATTATGAGATTAATAAACAAAAAAGTGTTTGGTTTTTTCTATTCAGGTCACTGACGCTGATGCTACAATGCCGGCCGATTGAGAAGCCCCGCTGCGACCTTCCTGGAAGAATTGAGTGTACATCCGCCATTTTAAATGATTAAAATAAAAAACAATTATATTATTTTAATGTATAAATAAACTGTATGCAAATTAAAAAAAATATATATATTGACTTCTTCATTTTAAATAATTTTAATGAAAATCAGGGAAAATATTGCCGTTGACAGGTATCTGCCCCCTTAATATGGCATTTGATAAATATTGCGAAGCTTTAATACACTGTACAAAAAAAAAAATTGTGACCCGGTAGACCAAAACCCAGTTAGGGTTTTACTATTCTATATCAGTACTTTCATTTGCAATGGGTTTGGTTTGGGCCCGAGCCGATGGCCTGAAAATTGTCGCACTGTGTTATTTATTTACTGATCTTAATAAAATATCTATATATTTTTAATTCGCATTGAAAATATTAAAATTATATTTGAAAATTTTCACAATCCTATTTGGGAGATTGATTTTAAATTGCTGCCGCAAATTACGTCTACCTCCGGCGACCGGCAGTAATGGTAGCTGCATAGGAGTAGGAGTATGAGCCAGTACGAGCAGGAACAGCAGCGGTAGCATGCATACATATGTACACAAACATATAACAGTACACACATACACATAACAGTAGTTATAATGAGGCAGCAAGGAAATACCAACTGCAGCAGTAGCAGCTGGGGATGTCAATGACCTTTACTGCTCAACATAGTGCATGTAAAATTGTATATATGTGTGTGTGTGTGCGGATAAACTTATGCCAACACTACAACACCGCTCACATCAACCCGCACGGGTACAACCCCCTTGCACCTTGCAACGAAAATATAGGAAATACGTACACACATACGCACATACATATGCGTTTGTACATATACAGGGTGCTGTAAGCTCGGGTGAATGCATGTGTATTTCACAATATACCACACACACACACACATACACATACAAACATATGCAAAATGCAATTATGCACGCCGCCGCCCACAAAGACAGAAGTCAACGTAAACAAACAGTCAAGTGCGATTAGAAACAAAACGAAGCTGGAAGTGATAAGCAACCAAAAGGAGAGTCTTCGTCACCTTGTCGCCTTGCATTATCAAATAGCCCTTTTGTGGGAGGAATAAAAGGTATTTAATTGAATATTTTAATTTTTCATTTCGGCCATATGCCAATAGTTTCTGCATACAAACTGCAATGTACATAGTTGTTGTTAGCACGCACACACATCACACACATATATATCACTTAACGGGGAATAGATGTACACAGAATAGTTAGTTGGAGCTTGTTATTGCCCGCGAAGCACTCAAGCCGATTAAACACAAACCCTTTGTCATTTAACAGGGATAATGATTAAAGGCAAGCAAACACATGAGTACGTACATACATACATGCACAACTGTATGGGTGTGTGTGCGTATGTATGCGTAAAGGGGCAAGCAAGTGTTTATAAGTGACTATATATGCATATATAAATATATATGAATGTAGGTGTGTATGTGTAAATCTACATACATCTATGTATGTATGCGTGTATGTATGTATGTCTGTATGTAAGTATGTATGTACTGCATGTAAATCAAATAAGTGCATCGAAATGCATTACAAATAACTACGTACAAACTTAAGTACATACATACGCATATATACACAAATACAGCTGTGAGAAAAATATCAACAGTAGTGTTTGATAAAACAGCTGACCTAAAAAAAATTAAGAACTTTACTTTTATCGCAATATGGCTGGCACTGAGTAGAAAGGGAGTTCCCGCCAATATAATCCGCCTCATCAAAGCCCTCTACGAGAACTCCGAACTGGCAGTGCTTCACAAAGGCGATATCAGCGATCCATTCACTAGCAACACTGGCGTAAAGCAAGGTTGTCCGCAGTCACCCCTTCTCTTCGTCAACGTCCTTGATGACGTCATGAGCCAACAGACCCTGCACAAAAACAGCATCGTATGGAGTTTAACCAGACATCTTGAGGCCCTGGACTTCGCCGATGGCATCTGTCTCCCATCTCACAAACTCTCCGACATACAAGCGAAGGCGGGCAAACTAGTCGCGTTGGCAGGCACTGTCGGACTGGAGGTCAACATCACCAAGACCAAGTCAACCACAATAACGCAAGACAGATCTTGGTTGACGGATGTCCGGTGGAATTCGTTGAAAGCTTCTGCTACCTCGCCTGCATCATCACGGCAGATATTTGAGCAGATGAAGATGTCAACTCCAGGTTAAACAAAGCAAGGGCAGTATAGAGGAGTTCGCAAATCTCCAGGCGCACTAAACTACGAATATTCGGCTCATGCGTGAATGCAGTTTTGTTGTACGGAAGCGAAACATGGCTGGTCTCTAACACCATCATCTGCAGGATATTCTGGTCAAACACCATCAGTAACGGCGCACTGTGGAGACTAACGAACGAGGAACCCATCCTTAGGCAATTCAAATGCAGAAATTGGCGATGGATAGGACACACATTGAGCAAACCACCAGATAACTTCACGCGAATGGCACTGAACTGGAACGCGCAAGGAAGCAGAGGCCGCGGTCGAACACTTGGTGAAAGTCGATGCTGCGCAAACTAGCAGATGCCGACATCTCATGGGACGGTGCAAAAACAACAGCATAGAACTGTGTACGATGGAAGAGTCTTGTCGAGGCCCTATGCTCCCGAGAGAAGTGAACAAGGGTAAAAAAAACTTTTATCACAGCAAGTGATGATTGAATTACGAAATTCCATTGATATGGGTAGGCATAAGCATTGCGATCCATACTCTGAATAGTCACAAACAATAAATGGAGTACTCTATTCCTAGACCCACCTTCGGCAGACTCTTCAAGCAGAGTATACCATCAAGAAGAGGGGTCTAAACGAGTTTGTTGTTGTAGCAGCATACAAAACCCTGTCAGTGCAGTGAAGACTACCGGTCGTCTTCGTCTAGCACATCCAACCGTAGGCCCAGGAAATTTTCTGTTGGGTGCAGTGAGTTGGCCGTACAGACCGACTATCACCACAACCTAACCTAAGCATTATGATCAAGAGATCGAGTTGAAATTTCTTTATGAAGCTTCGATAAAAAAAGGTGTCAAAAATGCATTTAAATACCAGAAATCTCAGCCAAACAATTAAAACGCTTGCCAGCTACTAATTTAACTGCAGCAATAAATCGGAATAAACTCACTTAAGCTCGAAAAAAAAATCTCTTAATTCTCTCAACTCGAAAAGCTTCCGAAAATGTTCAACCATAACAAAAATCGTGGAACAAAGATTACACTTGGCGGAAAACCATATTAGTTAGACTGACGATAGTAAAAATTATTTTTTTAGCTCAGATCGAGAAGTCCACATTAAGTTCTTCAAATTCCAAATACACTATAAAACCGTTTAATGCAGTGATAATAACAGCATGGTATGGGGACAACGGTATGGTGAAACACAATGTTGAATATTACTAGGGAAGGTTTTGGTAAAGAAAAAATGATGTCATCTAAGAACATGGAATTGCTGAGTCTGTAGCTGCCACTTGGCCAGCCGTCCAGGATCGATAGCACAAAAGTCATTAACTTCGAGAAGATGTTCAGAATTGAACGGGACGACAAGGTGAACTGAGTACACCTACACCTCCAAAGCACAAAAAAACTGGTGCCGGCTAGCACGAGAAAGAATGTTGTTGTTGTAGCACCATAAACATTCCTCTTACATGTACAAGCAATGCTGCTGAAGTGACAGTCCTTGGCCGGATATAAATCCGGGTCGTTCCGGTTACGTAGAAGCGACTGTCGTGGGAACGTACGAGAAAGAATCGACGAATTGGAGTGCCTTGTCAAATTCGGCTAATATCGCGTAGGCGGTTATCGCGCTAATCAAGAAGAAGAAGAATCTGCCTTATCGTTAGCTATCCTAAGCTTCTCCTTGATAGTGTGTTGCCCCATAGCAAAGAAAGGCTCAGGTTCTATTGGTAACGGGGTGCAGCCTCTCTAGCCAAAGCTTCAATCACATTCAATAATTGCTGAGATAGTATGGCCTTTGATGGTCATACCCGCCCATTCTTATTAATGACAGGATTGCATTGCGAGAAAAAAGTGCACAAAGACACATCTCCACTCTTAATGTTTTGAAAAGGCGCAATTCTCAGAAACGCCAGCATGCGAACTAGCTTTGAACCTCCGCCTAACTCTCCCAGCACATCCTACATTTAGCGTCAGAAAGCACTTGGACCCAGCTGGAAGGGGTCGCGCGCTTCCTTGAAAATGGCTAGAGCAGTCAGGTGGGAGTGATACTGCCACCAGTTTTTACACGATTGTATGTACTGCATTCCATATCTGTAAGTATATAACATCTCAGCTATCGAAATGTATGCGAAAAGCTTCTAAATGCGTGTGTATGTGCTCATATGTATGTATGTATGTATGTATGTATGGCATACACAAGTAATTAGCATACATATGAACATAACTATGAAGTTAAGTAGCAACATTAACGCATACAAATCACTACATATAGTACACCAACATATATTTACTTGTATGCATGTTCGTATGTGTGTATGTATGTATGTATGCATGTAAGTACATACATAGCGTGCAGCATATGGATTTACCCATATATAGTAAACGCACACACAAGTCTCATCGCATGACGCTTGAACGGTAGTTAATTGCAACAACAATCTTAATTATAATTATCCCGGCAGAAGACATAACAAAATCGAAGAAAGCAGCAGAATAACAAAGAAGAAAATTACCCATACCAAAAGGAGCAAAAGAAAAAGTGGAGATGCAAAAGGGTAGCCAACACCAAGAATTTGGTGAGATACAGATATATATCTGTATGCATGTGTGTGTGCATGTAAGTATGCATAAATGCATTTATAAGCACATAATTATAGGTAAATTCACACATACATACATATAAATAAATTTGCATTTATGCTCTTCATTATATTAAAATCAGGCACATGCACACACACATACACGTACCCTTTTGCAAACTTACGTATATAATATACATACATACATACATGCATATATCGCCTTACATTCCCCCATAAATATGCAAGCAAGAAAACTGTACACCACTACAAATACATTCCCCAGCAAATAGTATACGCAAACTTAGGTTAGAATGCCTCTAATTGCCGTAAGGTGTACGAGTGTACAGCCCATCACTTCGACAGTAAGGCGGTGGTCCATTTGATGTTCATTCACCTCACCCATGCCCACGTCCATTGTCCAGAATCACTTACTCGCGCAGAACTCCTTTGTGCAGCATCCTCCCGCTTTTTGCATTGTGCCAACTCGCACCACTAGCGTCGCCAAACTTCTATCTTCGAACGACAATAAAATTAACCGATTCCCATTCAATCCATCCGCAATTCAACTGTTTGTTGTGCAATCGATCGATGCATTGAAGAGAAAATTGGCGTAAAAGAAGTGCAGTAATTGCGCAAAATTCAAGAAAGGATTCAAGGAATGCTACGAATTTTACACGCAAATCCAAGAAGAATTATGAAAATATATAAAATGCGACACACAAAAGCTGGGTTAATGTGACTCAGTGAGTTTAACACTCCGTTGACCATTTTTTGTTAAACACTCGGGCAACCAGGTCTGGCCTTTTTTCGCCCCCATTCAAGGATCCTTTTGAAAAGGTTATATCCATAAATCGACAGAAAATTTAATTTTAGAAAGCTACCTGGAAGCTTTAGTTGTTGTTGTTGTAGCAGCATAAACATTCCCCCTACATATATTCAGAATGCTGTTGAAGTAACAGTTCTTGTTGGATATAAATCCCGGTCGTTCCAGTTACGTAGAACCGACTGTAGGGGGAAGTGCCAGTCGTTAGCTATAATAAAAAGATGTTAAATTCACGTTTAAAGTCGAAAAAGGCTTTTCTGGGCAGACCCGGATGCCGAAACGGAGGGTTAAGGAATGGACCCTGCCTTGAGTTAGGTACTTGAAAGCCCATTGCACTCCTCTAGCAATGTAGCATTACACTTTGTATTGTGGAAATTTGAAGGCTCGTTTTTTTTTTTTTTTTTTTTTTTTTAAGGAAACAAAAAGTAAAATTTTGAAAAGAATAATTAAAAAAAAATTAAATCAAATAAAAAAAAAAAATGCAAATAATAATAAAAAAAAATAATAATAAAAAATTATAATAATAAAAAAAAATAATAATAAAAAAAATTTAATATTAAATAAAAAATAAAATTATAAACAAATAAAAAAATATTAATAGAACCAATTAAAATATAAAATAAAATAAAAAATAAATTTATATTACCAGCTCTCGCTAATAAAAATAATAATAATGAAAAAATAATAATTATAAAAAAAAAATTAAATACTAAATAAAAAATTAAATATTAATTAAATAAAATATAAAATTAAAAACAATTACAAAAATTAAAAAAAAAACCAATTAAAAAACCAAAATTAAATTAAAAAAAAAAACAATTAAAAAAAAAAAACAATTAAAAAAAAAAATAAAAATAAATTTATATTACCAGCTTTCGCTTCCCTACAGAAACAAAGAATCGAAAATGTTAATGAGCATTAATTGCAACCTTTCAGCAATGAATTTGCTGCGGATAGAAAAATCCCAACCACAAGAGGTTTGTAAAAACTCATAACTCCCACCAAGGATAAACTGAGAATGCTCACGGGCTCGCCGAAGACCACAATACACCTTATCCTTGTAAGCTGCGGTACAGCGATATATATTAGAAGTTTGAGACATCTCGGCCATTTGCAGTCGGAGGAAGGACACATACGCTCAAGTCCAACCCAGCTATATCTTAAGTTTAATAAGAGAACTCGGTTTGGATGACGTACTGTGATGACTAGAGGACACAAAAGACCATGAGGTGCTAACCTCCAATAAATCTAAATCTGAACAAACAAACAGCACAACAACAAAAAAACGCGATCACTGTCATATCCAAATCGCGACAGTCGATTCTAAATTACCGGAACGAGCCGGATTTATATCCGGCTAAGGACTGTCACTGCAGTAGCATTCCCCGTATATGTAGGCGGAATGTTTATGATGTTACAATAACAACAACAACATCCAAACAACGTTATCACAGAAAAACTAAGTCAGCCGCTTCTTGTATGAATGTACATTACCCGATACAGCATTTCGATTTTTTTGTTTAAAAAAAGACCATAAATATGTATAGAAATACCAATTTTTTTTTTATAGTAAACTAATAGCCTTTTCCCATGTTTTCTAATTTTTAGTTCTTTATTTCTGTCGATAAGTCGTTATGGTTCATATGGTTCATCTAAAGTTAAAATCAAGACACATTGAGCAGGTATCAGCAGCCGGGTTGCAATTTTGATTATTTTGTTTTTCTATTTATTTGCTCTCTATAGTATAAAATTTTGTTTCATTCATTTCATTTCATTTGCATTCCAGGGATTAAAGGCCATTTGAGTAAAATAATAAAAAGAAGAAAAAAACAAAGAGTTTCCCAAAAGAGAAAAATATTGCCTGTATGCACCGCACCTTCTTCGATTTTGAGCAATTGTCATTATGATTATGATTTATGTAGTGAAAACTTGTTACCTTTATTATCAGTTCTATATTTTCGTCACATTTATGTTGGTTCTTTAGAGTGACGCCTTACAAAAAGATTTTCTCGATATTACAGTTTTTCTCACCATCTCGATATGCCCAAAATTGTTCCCAAAAAAAAATGTTTAAAAGTTATATTGTTATTGACTGATCATAATATTTCACAGTTTTACTTCTATAATTAGCGATACTCTGATATTTCGAGATCTATGCATGAATTTCATTATTTTTTATTTTGCTTAATTTTGTACTTTTATTTTTATTTGTTTTCATTTTCTTATTATTTTTTTATTTTATTATTTTTTTTTTATTATTCTTTTTTTATTATTTTTTTTTTATTCTTTTTTTATTATTTTTTTACTTTTTTTTAATTTTTTTTATTTTTAATTTTTTTTATTTTTAATTTTTTTTATTTTTTATTTTTTTTATTTTTAATTCTTTTTATTTTTTCTTTTATTTTAATAATTTTTTATTTTTTTTTTATATTTTTATTTTATTTTATATTTTTATTTTATTTTATTTTTTATTTTATTCATTTTTTATTTATTTTTTTTATTTATTAATTTTTTTTTTAATTTATTCTTATTCTTATTTTTTTATTTTTTTTATTAATTTTTTATTCATTCCTTATTTTTTTATTTTTTGTTCTTTATTTTATTAATTTTTTGTATTCATTTTTTCTATTCATTTTTTTTATTTTATTAATTTTTTAGTTTAGTCATTTTTTATTTTATTCATTTTTTTTTATTGATTTTTTATTCTATTTAATATATTTTTCTTTATTTTATTTTTTCATTATTATTCTTGTTTATTTATTTTTTATTTTTATTAGTTTATTATTTTCATTTTCTTAATTATATTTATTTTTTTAATTACTTCATTTTTATTTTATTTATTTATTTATTATTTTATGTAATATATATTATTTATTATTTTATTTATTTGTTTTTATTTTATTTATTTATTTTTTTTTATTTATTTATTTTTTTTAGGTTTTATTTTATTTATTTAGTTTTTATTTTATTTATTTAGTTTTTATTTCATTTATTTATTTATTATTTTATTTATTAATTTTTTATTTTTTATTTCTTGTTTTATTTTTTGATTTTATTTATTTTACTTATTTTATTTATTTGTTTTTATTTTATTTATTTTTATTTTGTTAATGAATTTATTTATTTATTTTGTATTTTATTTATTTTTTTTTATTTGAGTGAAGCATACAACCACAACAATGATTGACCTTAGAATAGCCTACTAAATAAAAGAATTAACAATAAAATTAAAAGTAAATTTGCAGTTAGTAGTGAAGAAGTAGATGTTGTGGAAAGTAGTAAAGAAATACTAACGATGAAAAACTAGTAAAGGGTGTTTTTTTAGAGGTTAGGTTTTCAAGTTGGCACTACTTTTTTCATAGATAGTCTTTTTGACAGCTGTCACTTGATTTATGCTCAGTTTGGTTTGCCATTTCATAATGAATAGACTTACACCTGAACAACGTTTGCAAATCGTGCAAATTAATTACGAAAATAATGGTTCGGTTCGCGCGACGCATCAAAGAAAATTTTGTTCAGCGATGAAGCTCACTTTTGGTTGAATGGGTATGTCAATAAGCAAAATTGTCGCATTTGGAGTGAACATAATCCACAAGCCATTGCTGAGACGCCGTTACATCCTCAAAAAGTCACTGTTTGGTGTGCTCTATGGGCAGAGGGAATCATTGGTCCATATTTCTTTAAAAATGAAGCCGGCCATAATGTTACAGTCAATGGAGAGCGCTATAGAGCCATGATTAATGACTTTTTCGTGCCTGAATTGGACGATGTTGATGTGGACGACCTTTGGTTCCAACAAGACGGCGCTACATGCCATACAGCCAACGCAACAATCGATTTATTGAAGGACACTTTTGGTGAGCGCATTATCTCGCGCCGTGGACCTGTGGCGTGGCCTCCAAGATCGTGCGATATAACACCGCTGGACTATTTCTTGTGGGGCTATGTGAAGTCGCTTGTCTACGCAGATAAGCCCGAGACGATTGACGTCTTGGAAGAGAATATTCGGTGCGTTATTGCTGACATACGGCCCCAATTGCTGCAAAAAGTGGTCGAAAATTGGGCCTCTCGGCTGGAATTTATTCGAGCCAGCCGCGGCGGCCACTTGCCCGAAATCATTTTTAAAACATAATGGCAAACCCTTATCTTTATAATAAAGCTAAATTCTTGGTCATGACATTAAATTATATACGTTTTATTTCATCTTGAAAACCTAACCTCTAAAAAAAACACCTTTTAGTAGAGATTAATTGGAATTAATTAAAAGAATGAAAAAAGTATTTGAGTACATTCCACAATATTTGGCAAGATAACGAATCAAATTAGGCGCAAGTTCTCTTTTACACATTTAATTTTTCAGAGCAAGTTACTCCATTATCTAATCAACACTTTCCATGTTTCTTCTTTTTAAGTCATCATGGTGGATACTCGACTATTGGATATTCTGAAATCATTTCATTATTTATTTTATTACTAAATTTGAGCACAAGTTTGTGAAATATTGCAAAATATTTATTTCCAAATTCTTAAAATTGACGCCAGCGTCCAAAGTATTTTCATCCGCAACCCCACAGCCACGTGAACGGAGCTTTAATTTGCTAGCCGTGCAAAGTTCCAAAGCACACGCTAACCACATAACCACAGCGATACACACAACACATAAGCATTTTTTGTGAAATACAACGATAAAATGTACCAGATAGCTAACAATGTTGGCGACGTCACTGCTGGCGTTCTCAAGGGTGAGTTAACGAAGACGCTGACGTGGTACTCGTTCCAGAAAGCCAGCAAAGCAAGCGAGCCTATCAATCGAGTTCAGCAGTTGATGAGCCACCTACGAATTTGAATACAAAAATTTCGAAAAAGGTTTTGGATATTAACGGAATTTTAAAACACAACAGAGAGGCGAGATTCTGAGTAAAGAGCACTCACACTCACAGCAGAGTAAACGAGTGCCTCAATAACTGGCGGAGCCTCAGCGGAACAACAACGAGTCCATACAAACAAACAGCGAAAGCGTATGAAACTCATGGAGTAAAGTGTGATGTGAAACAAGCGGATACGTTGTATGACAGCAGCCGAGGCATCGCAAGCTGCGTGAAGCGTAGTTTTAATGTTGTTGTTCCAGTATTACAACCTGCAAGCGAGCGCTTGAATGATGCGATTTGATGGAAAATGTAGTAGTGTGCGCATCAAACAATTGTAAGCTCCAAATCGCAATGCACTTATAGACGCTTGGCCGAAGGTTCAGCGCTCACAGTAATAAACATCAGCGTCAAACATCCAAATAGTATCATGACGAAGCTAAGCTGCTCATTAAACAATAAAATCCTATAAAACTCGCCGTCAAATTGGCCTCAAAAACTGGAATTTATTGGAGTAGAAGGGCTGGCATTGCAAAAGTAAACGTGTTTATCTGCATAAGTGGGTAAAAATAAGAAATTGAAGTAGTTAATGCATGTGGATACATGCATACATAAGTACTCTATACATATGCACATTACATATTAAACAATTTCTGAATTCCCTTGCAGGATAGTGGAGAAAGTTTTGGGAAGAAAATTATCTCCCAATGAATATTTTTTGGCACGCTATACAGGGTGCAAAAGGTTCTGATTAAAATTGTGGTATGACAGACAGTTGTTACGCGGATTAGTGGACAGCTGATTTGCTTATTGGATACTTTTGTCAGTAAAAGATGGGCCGCAGGCAACAAATACGGGTATTAACCAAGGCGAATTGAGTATCTAAGGTGACGCATTTAAAAAACAGTTACTTTATTTTTCGCTATTTTAACAAGCCTGACGTCAGCTCCCTTCGCAATACAAAAAAAACGAGCAAAGCAAACAAAAGTAGAAGAAATTAGCTGTTTGTGAAAATTCAGTTAATGGCTTGGTAGTTTTGTGATTTGTAAGATTTAAACTAATCAAACTAATGCAAAAGAAGTCCCGTGTGTTAAGTTGGGAAAGCACAAATTAATATAAAACCTCCAAATGCAGTTTGTTTGCGTTTTTATACGGAAGACGCCGTGGCAAGAAAGTATGTGTGTGTGCGTATAATTTCTTCAGTTTGGTTGTTTCCATTGCTTTCTCCTATTCTTCTTCTGCATAAACAACTAATTGCTCTTCCTTTTGTTTGTTTATGCATGGACTCTTACGACACGGCGAATTCGAAAAGCGCCAATCTTTTACACTATCATTCGTGGGTATTAACTGCCCTGATACTAAGAAATAATTATTGATTTAAAAAAATCTTAAATTGCAATTTCTCCGAAATATCAAATGACAAATACGTATGTGCATAGGGTCGTACGAAAAATATGGACTTTGGAGATTTCATCCATGAACTTGTGGTGATGGCTCTTCTGTTTTGTTTACTCGAATGGATAAATAAAGAGATAGCTTGATTTAAATGATAAGTTGAAGGAATCACAGAAGTTCTTACAATTAAAACAACTTTTCCTTTCGATTCAAGATTGAGCTTTGAAGGAAAGCATGCTTTTGTGGCGGCACTCCTGGTAAGTCCAATTAATTTGAAATTCGATAGGATACACTTTACTATAATAAAATTAAATGGAATATAAAAAGACATACTCAGAAACTTTCTAAAGATTCTGATTAAAAGGTTCACATTTTTTTTTTTTATTTGTTATTGGAGGTTGAATTAGTTTTAAAGGTTTTTTTCGAAGATTTGGGGCTTTATTGTGAAAAAACGGTACAAAATATTTTATTCGAAGTATTGGCCATCGCTAGCTACAACTTTCGCCCATCTTTCGGGCAATTTCCGGATGCCGTTTCTCCAAAATTCTGGCCGCTAAATAAATAAATAAAAATAAATATGCCGGAACAAATGATAATCGGAGGGAGCTATGTCTGGACTATACGGCGGGTGGGGTAACACTTCCCAGCCAAGCGTTCCAAGATATTTTTTGACAGGTTGTCATGTTGCAAAATAACCTTGTCGTGCCTTTTTACCGTTTCCGGCCGTTTTTCTTTCAATGCCCGGCTTAAACGCATCAATTGCAGTCGGTAACGATCCCCCGTGATTGTTTCGCCCGGTTGGAGCAGCTCAAAATATACGACGCCGACCTGATCCCACCAAATGCAGAGCATGATTTTCTTGCCGTGAATATTCTGCTTGGCCGTCGACGTTGATGCGTGGCCGGGCAAACCCCATGATTTTTTGCGTTTTGGGTTATCGTAGTGGATCCATTTTTTGTCGCCAGTCATCACCCGATGCAAAAAACCCTTCCGATTTTGTCGCTCGAGCAGCAATTCGCACGTAAAAAATCGCCGTTCGAGGTCGCGCAGCTTCAACTCGTACGGGACCCAATGTCCTTGCTTTTGGATCATTCCCATCGCTTTTAGACGCTTGCAAACGGTTGATTTATCAACGCCCAATGATTCAGCAAGCTCTTCTTGGGTTTGGCACGAGTCCTCGTTTACCAATTCCCCCAATTCCGCGTCCTCGAACTTTTTGGGCTGGCCAAGACGCTCCTTGTCTTCGGTGTGAAAATCACCACTTTAGAATCGTCGAAACCAGTACTCACATGTTGAAATCGACGTAGTATGGTCTGGGTAGGCCTCCTGCAGCAATTCACGGGCTTGGGCTGTATTTTTTTTTTCAAATTGAAGCAGAAAAGCAAAGCTTCCCGCAAATTGCGTTTCGACGGCACGAAAGTTGACATACTCGGAGCACGAAAACACTGCGTTGTTTATACTTCAGCGAAATGACAGATACTGATAAACAAAGCCTAGGGATGAGGCTTTGTCATGAATATATATTCAGTATTGCCAACGCGATAAAGTGATAAATAGCGCCATCTGTGTGTCACCTTTAAAACTAATTCAACCTCCTAATAAATTTTTTTGAATTTTGTACAAGCCCTGGAACTTTGATTTATAAGGTTTTTGTTATATTGGGTTGGCAACTAAGTAATTGCGGATTTCACTCATAGATGGCTTCAGTTGAATTTTTAGGTTTCCAGACGTAGTACAAATGTAAAAGACATTTTGTTATTTGATAGTTGGCAATTCAGCTGTCAATCTTTAAAAAAAAGTGTTTTGATCGGTTGGGCAGCCGGTTCTACGTTACCGGAATGACTCGGGTTTTTCCCGACCAAGGGATGCCGCCCCAGTAAACTAGCCCTGTCCCACGTAAAAGGGAAATGACAGCGGTTTGTTTATAACAGATGTCAAACGAAAACTGAGATTGTGTTGTTCATATAAGAAAAAATCAAGAATAAAATGAATAGCGACTGATGCAAGATGCATCTATTAAAGGTGGTATCGACAAATCAGCTGATTTTCTTTCGCCGTGTCCATGTGGCTGTCAGCCCAGAATGAATCAAGGCGAATTCATTTTTTTGTTTTCTACCTTTCCAATACTTTGCTTTCATATTCAAACGTACAAAATATTGTTGTTGGTCTAGTGCTACCAACTTTAATAAATGCGCCTTGGACTGATGGGAAGAAAGCAAGAATGAGCGCGCACAATTTTGCTGTCAATTTCCCTATTACGTAGCAGCCGAAGTTACTTTCACAATTTTGCTTCTGATGGCCAAATCTTGTAATCTATCATTCTTGATTTTCTATTGCTTTTATATATTTTTTTATAGCTTTTATATTTTTTTTATAGCTTTTATATTTTTTTTTATAGCTTTTATATGTGTGCAATTGAGAAACATTTCTCTCAGTCGCCTATAATTTTTGCTCAATGAATATTTTTCTCTACTCGTCAGCTTTTATCGAAGAATATTGTTGCGCTAATGATAAGCTTTCAACATATCAAGCGACCGCCGCAGCTGAATGAATTGGTGCGTGACTACTATTCGAAAGTGTGCAGATTCGAATCCTCGTGCATCAAACACCAAAATTATGGAAAAAGTTTTTAATAATAGCGCTCGCCCCACGGCAGGCAATGACAAACCAACGAGTTTATTTCTACCATGAAAAAGCTCCTCATAAAAAACCAGCTCGTAACAACATCAAATTGGAGCAGAAGATCGGCGAAACTCCCAAAAAGAGTGTAAGCGCCAACTATATAATACATATACAGTCACCGAAAAAAGTATAGTTACAGTACTGCCTAAACATTTTAACTCTTATATAAGATTACTTCACATATGCAAACAAAATCAAAAGCATTTCATACGAAAAAAAAGACGAAAATCTTAGACTTGTTACATATTTTTCAGCGAAAAAACATTGCCACATAGAAAATTGATTTTTTCTTATTTCTAACGGCAATATTTAGTAAAGTGTAGATAATCCTTTCCTTATTATAACTTCATTTTGTCTATTCGGCATTGAAGATACCAGTTTTTGGGTAATATTCGATCCTATTTTCCGCCATTACTGGTTTCAGTTGTACTTTGTTTGAAATATGATGGTTTCGTATACGTTTTTCCAACACATCCCATAAATGTTCGATGGGGTTCATGTCTGAGGATTGTGGTGGAGTGTTTAAAGTATACGGAGTATTTTACAACATCCATTCCTTAACAATATGAGCTGCATGTTTCGGATCATTGTCCTGTTGGAAATAATATTTGGAGGAGTAAACCAACTTTTTTTAGCGCTGCGTTTTAAATTTAATTATTTTGTGAAATCGAATTTTTTCTGCTGGTTTATTTAGCGTATGTATGGTTTTTTCCTCGGTAGGTATAATAGTTTGCAATGTTCTGGGGGTCATATCGATGTCACAGCATTCCTCAAGCTCGTCTACAGTTTTAGATGAAAAAGTCCTAGGCGATTTTTTTACAATTTTTATTAAGTAGCGCTCCGCTTTTTCCATCAAATTTCTTAGTCGGCCCGATCTCTTACAGTTTTCCAAATTTTCTTTTACCTTTAAATCGCTTTAAAATACATACTTCTCACACTATAGCGGCTATTATTAACAAATTTTCTTATTTCTGAAAGTGGTTTTCCATCAGAAGTGAGGTTAAAAATAATTATTCTTTCAGCAATTGGAAGTTTCGCTACTATTTCTACCTAATGAAGCAAACTGTCAATAAATGTGAAATGCTTTGAAAATTGATACTTCGCGAGCTTGATAAGGTTTATTTGTCAACGATTTTTTACGTTATTGATAAGATATTCAGGCATATTGGGTAGACTAAAATGTTCGATAACAAATTGCCGATATACATGTAAATATGTGTGCACATGGCTTTAAATTCGAACGCTTACTTTATAATAAAAAAATAGTCGTTTTAATAAAAACTTTTTTGGTTTTGAATATTCATGAAAATTTTTAACATGTTTCTAGTATAGGGTGATCAATCATGAGGTGCTTTTTTCAATAGTTAAAAAAAAAACAAAAATGTAAATTATGTTCAAAACCTTTATTTATCATTTGAAAGGACATTCTTTGACATTTACTTTTTGAATATGACTTCATTCAAATGTTGGCCGCAACTACGCTTAAGGTGGTCCATTCTGAAGGTCCAATTTTCAATCACTCGTTCGAGCATTTCGACTGGTAGCTGGTCTATCAGCATAGACCTTGGACTTCACGAATCCCCAAAGAAAAAAGTCCAAAGGTGTGATATCACAAGATCTTGGTGGCCAACTCACAGATCCTAAACGTGAAATCAGCTGCTCTCCGAAATGACTTCTCAATAAAGTCATTGTTTCACGAGCTGTATGGCAAGTGGCTTATCACAGAACGCTGATTTTCATAATACAGTTGAACAATTTGTAGACGTTGTTGCGGTGTGAGTCTTTCCATGATGAAATGCCAAACGCTGTTCAACAAATCCACGATGACAGTTTGCCACAACTCGCGCGCGATCTGTAAAAAAAACGCAAATGAAAAAAACTCCTCTTAATTGATCACCCTATATAAAAAAAATTGCGTCATTGTTCACGATGTAAGCCACAAAAACAAAATTGGCTCGGTAAACTCTTGATGCTGATATCTTCGGTCAACAATAGATAATATCGAGCCATTACCGCCGGTGTATCCCACACCATAATCGATTTTTGTTTTGTTATCGAAATCGATAGTTCAACATCATTTGCATCATCTGTCAAAATTTCATGGCTGTAGATTAAACCGTTATGATTTTATAACAAAAACAATTTTAATGTAAATGCATATGGTGACTTGTTTCCATTTTCTTTGAACGCTTGTGTGGGATACAATTAAATTCTCTTTTAAAATAAATGAAACACAAGGGAAAAAAATAAAAAAAAACACAATTTTTTGAAACTTTAATTAAAGATAAAGCTTTAGAACAATATGTCGAAGGTATGAATTTGTTTTTTTGCAAAATATGTTTTTGTTTTCAATTATTGGATATTTTTACAGCTCTCCCTGGTACCATATAGCGATTCAGTTGAATCTTTCGTTGATTTAAATGGTTTGGAAAGTTTAAAAGAAGTCGAGGAGGAAACGTGTGTTGGGAAAAGGGGCTACAGAAAGCAAAAGAGAATACATAAAAGGCTGCAAAAAGTTACGAAAAAAATACGAGTGTTTTGCCCAACCCGTGCTTAAAGAAAAAATGTCCAAATTCGTCTCATGATAAAATTTCTGAAGATGAAAAAGTAAGAATAAATGAACATTTTTGGGGAATCGGCAACAAAATTAGACAGAAAGATTGGCTGTCTTCTTGTGTTAAACAAGTCGATATTAAAAGGCGATATGGAGAAAGTGACAGAAAAAAGTGCAGCTTTAATTATTTTATCAATATCAATAATAGCAGTTTTAAAGATTGTCAACAATTTTTATTGAAAACGTTGAACATTTCACAAACGATTTTAATATCCGTAATAAAAAATAGAAGTTCGTATAAAACTTGCCTTGAAAATGTAAAAAAGCCAACTGCACACAACAAATCTGAGGAAGCAAGCATATCGCTAGTAAAATCCTTTATAGAACAATTACCAGCGGTTCCTTCACATTATGGCAGGAATAAAAGTACAAAATTATATCTACCTCAAGAATTTCGAAACATAAAAACTGTATATCAGCATTATGTAGAACATTTGAAAGCTATTAATAAAGTAAATAGTCAGTTATCGTTAAGAGTATTCCGTATTTTTTATCGAATATTCTAAGAAATGTATACATTTATTTTTTTTTTTTTTAAATCAAATGTAATTTAATTTTAAGGACTAAGTAAAAAAATTAAAATTAAAATAAATTTTTGTGTAACCCACACACTTTTTTAATAATAGGTTGCCAGAAGGAAAGCAAAAAAATGTATCCCACAAAAACAACCCTTATGATGCAAATATCTATTTAAAATTATTAAAATTAAACGTATTACACAAAAAAATATTTACATTATAAATTTTAAAATAATGGCTTTATTCAAACTGATTTAATTTAAAAAAAAACCTTCCCCTGTAAAATTTCGAGTTTGTGGGATACATTTTTTCGGCGGTTATGGCTCGATATTGAAACAGGCAATTCAATTGTAAAAAGTTACATTTACGATTTACGCTTTTTTGGTTTTGGAAGGGCTTGAAAAAAATCTTAATTTTTGGAATTTTTAAAAACGGCTATGTACGACTGTAGCCAATACATGTACAAAAATTAAAAAAAAAAAAAATTAAAATCGTTTCATAAGTCTTCCAGAAATCGAGGCTACCGTGTACAGAAAATTCGTTTTGAGAAAAACGCGTTTAAAGTTTTCATTGGCCGTTGTAACTCACTACCTGCACTTATTGTATTGGGTATAACTTCGTCAATTTTCAAGATTTTAAGTTAAAATTTTTCATATTTTCGAATATATGTATCTTCTTTAAGAAAATGCAAAAAAAAAATCTATTTTTTTGCAAAATCACAGTGGTGTTCCCTTTTAAAGATCTTCTCACCAAAATATACCAAATAATAACAATTTTTAATTGCCGCCTTTTTAAATTGACGCCTAAAAAAGTCTTCTTCACTCATCTTATAGTAAATCATTTCAATAATGTTGTGTCAAAATTTTAAGTGGATCGGAGCAGAACTCTCAAAGTTATAGCCTTTGTAGGCACTCTACCTCGAATGCATCGATAATTTTTCAGAGTCATTTTTTCAAACGCGTTTTTCCCGAAACGACTTCTTAAAAGTCGGTGCCAATCACAACTCCGAAACTATTCAACCAATTCTTTTCAAATTTGGCACACGTTTTCTAAATCAAAAATACCTCCTTTTTTTTAAGGTTGTTCTTCACTTACAAATATGGCGAAATTTTTCGCCAAAAATGACTTTTTTAGTTTCAGATGATTCTACGACGAATGCCGATTGGCACCGCAGAGCACCTCTCGAAAAACATATCTCCAAAAAAAACTCTGTCATGGGCTTATTTGTCAATATTTTATTTTTAATATTTTTTAAAAACTTATTGAAAAGATGTACAATAACATGCAACTGATTTTATTAAAGTATCTTAAGCCATATTTCTGTAAAAAATTCAAAAAAAAAAGTGTTTTTTTTTTAGCGCTAAACCCTACCACCCCCTTAAAAAAAAGAATGGAGAAAATTGCGGCCTTCTGTATTTGCTACCAGACACATGAATAAATCGAAGTTCCTATGCAGGTTCCATTGAATTTTGAAAAATGCAGTATTTTTGCATATAACTGCTTTCAGAATGCGTATAACCGCATCGAAAAATAAATTCCCCATAAATTAATATCAAATTAATCAAATGTATAGGGCGCTGAACAAAGATGCTAGATTAGGCGAACTCAATTCGCCTTGGGCGCTGAACTGCAACACTTCACTTGCGCGTATGTTTGTTTACATTTGCAGCCGTTTGGCAACACAATATAACTGTCAGTTGCAACGAATTGTTATTTTCGTTTCAAATTGGAAGGTTTGCATTTATATTTCATTAGAATATTTTTAATACAAATATAAAACCGAAAAAAAAAAACACTCGCTATTTAGGAACCCCAAACCCCTAACATCTCCATTAAACTTAATTAAATTAAAAATTTTACTTTGCATCAAATTGAATTTTGTTTACATCAGCGACAACCCGCACTTTTACTTTGCGTCAAATTGAATTATGATTTACACTAACAACAACCCACACTTTTAATTTGCGACATCCAAATTTAAGTATGAACATTTGACAGTGAGAATTAAATGTGCGCCTTTTTTATTTCATGCATTTTAGTTTTCCAACCACATAAATGAAATTTTACTGAAATTCCTACTTACACGTAGACATTTTACTTTAAATTCCCGAACAAAATGAGAACATAAAGATTGCCCGCTCTGCCTGACTCATTTATCATGCAGAGACAACGCATCAGCACCAACAAAACTGTTTAATAAAAGCAACGTCAGCGCGAAACTCTGGCTACATATCCAGAATACATTCCATTCCCCAACGTACAAGCAAAAAAAATCTACGTGTATTCCTATAAGCACCACAATCGGAGCACATAACCTCAAAATCGCTTCCTCAAAAGACCAAACTTCGCCATGCTATGGAAAGCGTAGCAGCTGCTCAAACATGTTATGCAACTCTCAAGGTGAAACTGCTTGGTTACTCCAAATGTGCGATGTTGCTAGTGCTGTAGTTTTCAGCACTGTAACTACTTTTTTATTGAATCCAAAGTAGCGCAGCACGAACAACAGCTGCGACCAAATAACAACCTACTTTATTTTGTATGAGCTCTCAAATTACTCAGCTTATCAACATCAATTCATGTGAAAAGCAAACTGGTGTGCCAGCCGCATTAGCCTGTATAAAAAGCCAACATTTCCTCTTTTGGAATCGGTCAACGATGGTGAGCAAATCGATAGACAGCAATGACGATAACGGCTACGAGTACAAAGTACCGACAACAACGAAGCCACTATGTTTTCCATGTATTCAATGAAATCAAGGGTGCTGCCGCCAATTCCCAGCACAGTACAGCAGCGAAGAAAATGGCAACGATGTATACAACGCACTGCTGCTAACTCCGATGATACGCGCCGGGTGCAGGCCAGAAAGAGACGGCGAAGTAACCAATGTCTGTTGGTCGCCAGACTACCGTTGAATTATTATTTTTAATGTCAATCGTGGCGTTCCAGGCTACCCGCAATGGCTGCAGCAGGTACGTAGCCTAGTTCTCGTGAAGAATTATCTGGGTATAGATTCCTTAATTTCCGAATTAGCGAACTCCACGATTTGCCGAGCGCCTTGACAGGAAGTAACAGACGCTTTCAGCGGCTTCCTGAATTTATTTCTGCTTTATGTATGCAATTCTACTAAAACTCATTTGGTTTCCATTTATGCTCTGCACACATATTCGTTGTTTCTATTTTGTTGCCTACTGCTTCGTAATCGTCACTGTTGTGCATACATATGTAGCTGTTACCGGCTTTGTTGTTGTCAATGCTTCTATAGAAAAACGCTGGCCACATTTCGACGCCGCCAAATATTCCCCAAACAAATTGTGCGTTCAAGCGGACATGGAAGCGATACGCCTCCATTTTTACATTTGCTAAGAAATTATTTCGAACTCAAGTCACCCATATGCCGCCAACCACCTGAGCAAACGTTATCACTTATCAATTTTAGCATAGAGTACGCCACTTCAAAAGTGACACAAAACGAAAACCATCAGATGAGATGTAATAGGTCTTTGTGTGTCACTAAAAAGGTATCGCGCGACAAGGAATATACGAACAAAAGCAAGCGATTTCATTATGCAGCTGCTCATCCATCCGTCTTTCGTTGAACAAATGGTGGACGAACTTTATTCTTTGCACACAATTAACAATGCCAGCAATCGACGAGTCAGCGTGTCGACGAATCTAGCGAAGCTAATGCTGACGACTGCCTCGAAAAAGCAGCACACACTGCAGCTACAGCCAGCTGCTGTCGTAGCAACCGACCGACCGACTACGCCTCAGAATCACAAACCACGCGGAGCTCTACAGTCAGTCAGCACTACATCCACACACAGTGAACCACCATTCAGCCACTCAACCACTCATCTACACAATCAACAACAACCAAGTAACCAACCAACTTACCAACCACGAGTCATTGTGAGTCAACGCGAGTGCGATAACGATGTGAGCGCTGTGAATCCGGATCCGAATTGGAATCGATTCCACACAACGCCACAATGTTATAATACGCCAGCCATATCATACCAGCCAAGTCATGTCACAATCGAGGAGGCGCTGAGCGGCAGCGGAAGAGAGCGCGCGCACACACAGCAGGCCAGACAGCACCATCATTGATTGCTTGCTCAGAGCTCACGGGCTGGCAACGCCACACCAGCAACTAACCAACAAACGCCATTAACCAATATGGTGACTTGGCAATTCCGCATGGCGTGGCATGACATGTGGGAGCACGGACGCAAAACTTGCACAATCAGTCGCAATCATTATCGTTGGCTGACGCTCATCCTAACCTCAACATCATTTTAGTTCAACTAATTCCAATGCAACTTTGGACATTTTATTAGTACTCAGGAAACTTCCTATCCTAATTTTATGTATACATATCTTATTGGCGAAAAATCTATGCCACCTTACACAGGTATATAGACAAATATGCTCCTGGGTGCGACCCAGTCGTCAACTTGATAAATGATTGATTGGGTCACATTATTTTCAGCTCAGTTTAGTACGTATAGATAGATATTATGTACTCACCTTGATGCTGACGCAGTTCTGTATTTTAGTAGCCAACGGTTCCTTATCCGCTGCATAGCTGTTCAATATGGATATGCACTCGCTGCCCGGAGCTAAGCAGAGGCGACAGCAATTTTGTCGCGCACGCACTGGGCTACCGTCCGACATTTTGTAACGACGACTCCGTCAAATCTGACGCCGCTCTTCCCTCCCAGAAATTTCACACTGTAGCGTAACACTACTGCCGAGCAGCCGCCAACTCTCTATATAGACAGACAGAAGAAGTGCAGTTTTTTAATTGGTTTGGAAATTCCTATTCCAAAAATTATCAAGTTTCCAGTTCACTTTCCGTTTTTTACACTTAATTTCACTTTTTTACAAATGTTCTTTTTGTAATTATTTGCTTTTCTCCTTATTTTTCCACTTCTCTCCCGACTTCTTTGTTTTTATCATATCTTCTCGAACTGTATTAAAATTTTATGTCTCAACACGACGGGATTTTCTGCGAAACTGAAAACCGAAAACTGAAATGAAGTTACTTCATTTTTTCTTCACCGGGAATTTTCAGCACGAATTGTGGAAAGGAAAAGGGAAAAAACGTGCATGACGACATCTCGTGGGAAAAGAGATCGCCACTTACCTGAACTCTAGCGTGAAAAACAAGCAAACCAACAACCTTTCGCCGTTGTTTTGTTAAATCAACGTTCAGCTGATGTAGCTGCCAATGCAAATTAATACACAGACGTTTGTTTATGCTATTGTGAATGAACTGAAATATTGATTTCATTGAATAGTAGTTTTTTTGGGCTTTTTAAAACAATAAACTCGCAATTTTATATGCGCTTATGAGGTTGAACTTGATGCTTCGAAATTTTTTTGATAAAGTTATCACCGGGACTGATAGAATTGGTCTAAAAATATTATCTAGTAACTTGCCAGTAACTTAATTTCCGAGAATGCGCTCTCAGAGAGAAAAATATCAAAAAAAGTACATGAACGCAAAACGAGTGACAATTTGCAAGTGCTGATTAAATTTTTGGCGGGGGAAATCAAAACACAGTATATATTTTTTCAGTTGAGCTACCTCGTATTACATTACAAAAAAAAATAAAATAAAGCAAATAAAATGCAAAATAACGAGATTAGCATCACTTGTTCCCCAGAAGCATTTCGTAAGTAGGAACCTATTTGCCGACCCAAATTTCCAAGAGCCATTCATTCTATAAATATCTGGTGAAACTTCATACGAGACGGTAGTTCTTTATGAACACATAGTTACTGAAAGAGATGAAACTTCGCAGGCAGTTTTGCCTGTGGCTACTGGCAGCAGTGATGGTAAATGTAGGGAAAATTCCCTACATGTAGGGATATTTGTTGAAAAAGGACAGATTTTTTTAAATTCTGTAAATGTAGGGAATTTTCAAAAAAGGCAGAAAAAAATTTACAATAGCGGGAAATATTAAAAAAGTTCATTTAAAATAAAAAGCCGCAGTAAGATTTCATGCCAGCATTTTTTTCCTTATGGCAGCATACTTTTAAAAGCGTTAATACGGCAACATTGCCTTTTTTTTCGTCGTTAACGCTAGCACGATTTTTTCTTTGCGCGAAAATTGTTAGTTGTCCCACGTTTTCTGATGCTTTTCACGTTTGAAGTAAGTTTGCAATTATTTTAGTTTTAGCTTTTTTTATATTTAAAATACATATATTTTACAGAAATGAGCTCCTCCTCTTCGACTGACTCTTCGGAGGAGTACCAGGAAAAACAACCTAAGTATCGAAAACAATAGTTCAATAATAAGTGGCTTGACGACGACAATTTTAGTGGCTAGTTTGAAGCTGTGGCTAACGATCCATTCGAATGCAAATGCACTGCCTACGACAAAGTTTTAAGCTGTGGCAAGTCTGATTTACAGAAGCACGCCGAAACAAAAATGCACCAAAAAATATGAAGGCAAATAAAAAGACATCTAAAATAAAGCGAGTAAACCAAATGGTTCCAGAAATTTCGAAATAAGACTTAGCATGTTCTTCGCTGAGCTTGCGCTGCAAGTGGTGGACCATTTAATCCCACTCTTAAAAGAAGTCGTGCCCGATTCTGAAATAATAAAAAACTCTGAGCTCGGAAGAAAGAGGTGCACCAGCATAATAAAAAATGAATTGGAAAAAGACAATTTAGTTAAAAAATTAAAAGTAAACAAATTTTCCGTAATATCGAAGAGAGCACAGACATCGGACTCAATAAGCATATGTGTCTCATGGTGAGATTTTTCCACGAGGAAACTGAGCGGCTTGTGGTTAAGCTGCTGGATTTAATCCCAATAAGAACTGATTGCACTGCAGAAGCTCTGTACGGAATTTTTAAAAAATCTTAAGCAAACAATTTTGACGTTGTTTGTGTGTGTAAAAACAGGAGAAAAAAATGTAGGGAATTTCGTAGGGAAAATTTGTTGTAAGCGTAGGGAAAAGTAGGGAATTTTTTTGGGCTGTGTAGGGATTTTTCAAAAAACCATTTACCATCACTGATAGGTGGTCGCTATGAAAGCACGGAAACCAAAAATGTGTGGTTGGATGCGCCAACAAAGTTCCTCATCTCTAAAGTAAGAGACTTAAGAGCAAAAGTAAGAGCGTCTCTTTAAAAAACAAAAAGCAAATGTAGGTTACAATATACAAAGAGCTGTGTGAGAAGGGACACATATATTTACTTGCATTCTCCATTTTAATCACCCAATTCGCAAATTTTAATTATTGTGGTTATCTACTTTGCGATCTACTGTTTTTCTCATTTGCAAATTCTTGCAAGTAAAAATGTATCCAGTAAAAAATTGCAACTTCCCCTCAAAAGGAAATGGAATTTTGCTCTCTCCATTTCCCCTACTTTACGAGTTTTTTGGGTACATGAACACCAAAACGTGATAATTTTTAACAATTATTACAAACTATTTGCTTCATGAACAGACCTAATGCGTTCTATTCGCCTTTATTATCGGCTTTTTGTAATCTGCTTAATCGACTGTAAATAGTAAACCTGCTGTTCCGACTAGCGGAGATATCATATGCATTGTGCTGATTTTCTTCAATAGTTTGTTTATATTTAATTGAGAATATCATCCAAATGTATAAATTATCAAAGAATATAATAATATAAATGTTAAACAAGCAGCCTAATCGTCTAATGCTGTGTCTCCACGACACTTAATTCTCTCTCCCATTCATAATTCACTTTCCAATTACGCTTCGAATCAGATAAAGTAGCTCTAAAATTTATTTTAGCGAATTACCCCATCTGTGAGTAATTCGTCTCAAGAATCAATTCGCCTTGATTTCGTGTCAAGAACTTAGCGAATTACGAACAATTCGTTGCATTCGCTAATTTTTGTAGGAAATTTATTGAAATAAGCTATCAAACCAAAATGAAATATTTAACCAAAACAAAAATAAAACGTTGAATAACAAATAGAAACAAGTAATTTTAATACTGGAAGCGATATTGTGAAAAAATTATTACGTTGTTGTTGTGTCAGCAAAAACATTTCCCATACATATTTACATGTGCGAAGGAAACTTTGACGGTACCCCACGTTGCAATACTGTGAAAGAAGAAGTAGGAAAAGAAGGTCAACTGTCACCACTCTTCCTGTTTTTTTCAGACTTTTATACGTTCAGAGTTTTGTACGCTTTCAATAATAGCCTTCTAGTTGATGCGGTTTATACGGATTTTTCCAAGGATTTCGATGAAGTCTGCCACTCAACCTTAAACTCAAAACTAATAAGTTTTGGGTTTCACTCTATTTTCCTTAAGGGGTTAGGGGTAGTCAGAGGCCCGAAAAAATGATGATTTTCAAAAATTTTTTTTTAGCTAGTCAATTGCTCTATTTTACAAAAATAAAAGCATTAGTCCAGTCAAAAGAGGATTTAACTTCGTAATTTTAGGAGTATGCGAGTTTATGGTTTTATTATGTAAAGCCCATCACTGTGAACTTAAGTTTGAGTTTTCGGGGTCGGGGTCGGGGGTTGTGTCCCGCGGCCGCCATCTTGGAAATAACGGTGCAACTGGTTTTTTGCGATTATCTCGTGAATTTCGAAAGTTACGAAAATTTTTGTAAAATACTTTTTTGTAGATAATAATATTATCTACAACTTTCATTCAAAACGTTTTATTGTAAAATTAATAATAAAAAAGTTATAAACAAAATTACGCGAAAAATTAAGTGATGCATTGTTTTAAAGCGTAATAACTTTTTTTTTATTGATTTTATGGAAAATATACATCAGAGCTTTTTTATAGAGCATTCTTTTGTGAACATTTTTGTCTAAAAGTTTTTTCCGCTATCTTTATTTAGTCGTATGATTTTGAGCTGCTAAGCGGAGCAACCAATACATTAGCGAAGCGCGTACATGATTACACAGGCCGACAAAATTTAACCAACATTCAGACCCAGAAACCAGACTATATATTTCCAAAGGTTTATGATGCGCTAAATCCAAATCTGGCCTCAGAATTGCTCTATCAGCTCTGGTTTTCGAGATATCCTAACCTAAAAGTGCAAAAAACACCATTTTTGCCTATATCTGAGGTTATGTAGCCTTGCAGATGTTTTCCTTCACCAAAATTAAAGGATGGTATCTTTAAATACAAGCCTTTTTTTCAAATGGCGTTTTGTTTGCTCAAATATCATTTTTTTTTCGCAGAGATATCGCATTTTGAAATTTTCATGTTTCGAAATTTTCCTACACCTGAAAATCGATTAAGATAACATAGACATGATATAGTCGCTTACTAATTTTCTTGGGTTTGAGGGCCTGAAATATATGGATTAATAGTATGTAAATTTGGAGTTTGTGGGAAAGCCTGCTCGCGGTATGATAGGGGTGGTTTCTAGGGGTTAGGGCTGTGTGTGACTCGGTACCCAAAGGTTAGATAGTGTGGGGATGTGGTGAGTCAGGACACTTATGGTGTGAGACAAAATTTTAAGAAAAATAAGACTCAATTCAAGAAAATTAGTAATCGAATATATCATGTCTATGTTATCTTAATCGATCTTCAGGTGTAGGAAAATTTCCGCTTAGCAGCTCAAAATCATACGACTAAATAAAGATAGCGGAAAAAACTTTTAGACAAAAATGTTCACAAAAGAATGCTCTATAAAAAAGCTCTGATGTATATTTTCCATAAAATCAATAAAAAAAAAGTTATTACGCTTTAAAACAATGCATCACTTAATTTTTCGCGTAATTTTGTTTATAACTTTTTTATTATTAATTTTACAATAAAACGTTTTGAATGAAAGTTGTAGATAATATTATTATCTACAAAAAAGTATTTTACATGTAGAAACAATTGCAAAAAAGTAGTTGAAAATTTTTTATTTAGCAAAAAAGAAAAAAAATTTAAATTTTTTCGAAATTCAATATTTCAAAAAGTGTATTTTTGTTTTTTTTATAACTTTTTCCAAATCAAAAGGACATCTCAAACTTTAATTGAGCTGAATGCCTAGTAGCTAAAATGCGTTGTTTTTGAGTAATGAATTTTTGAGTAGAAAACCTGTTTCGCACTTTTTGTTTTTTTGCAAAATAAAAAATTTTCAACTACCTTTATGCAACTGTTTCTACATGAAATCGCTCGTATAAGTAATGACGTTCATTTTTAACCCAAAATTATTAAAATCGGTTCATTTTTGACTAAGTTATGAGCATTTAAAAAAAAAAAATTTCTTATATTATTAAAAAAAAATCGATTTTGAGCCGAAAAACAAAATTGCCGATAAAGCTTGAAAAAAATTTTTTTCGGGCGAACAAAAAATACGTGTCTCATTATTTTGACCAGAGAGCAACATATTTCAGTTACATCGAAATCGAAGAACATGTCCCGAATATCCCTTTTGAATTGAAATGGAAAGAATCTATATAAGAAATTTTTTTTTAATTACTCATAACTTAGTCAAAAATAAGCCGATTTGAATGATTCTGGGCTCAAAATAATCGTAATTACTTACACAAGCGACTTCATGCAGAAACAATTGCAAAAAAGAAGTTGAAAATGTTTTATTTTGCAAAAAACAAAAAGTGCGAAACAAGGTTTTTACTCAAAAATTCATTACTCAAAAACAACGCATTTTAGCTAATAGGCATTCAGCTCAGTTAAAGTTTGAGATGTCCTTTTGATTTGGAAAAAGTTATAAAAAAAACAAAAATACACTTTTTGAAATATTGAATTTCGAAAAAATTTAATTTTTTTTCTTTTTTGCTAAATAAAAAATTTCCAACTACTTTTTTGCAATTGTTTCTACATGAAGTCGCTCGTGTAAGTAATTACGATCATTTTGAACCCAGAATTATTAAAATCGGTTCATTTTTGCCTAAGTTATGGGCATTTAAAAAAAAAGTTTTCTTACATAATTAAAAAAAATCGAGTTTGAGCCGAAAACCAAAATTGCCGATAACTCTTGAGAAAAAATTTTTTCGGGCGAACAAAAAAATACGTGTCTCATTATTTTGACCAGAGAGCAACATATTTGAGTTACATCGAAATCGAAGAACATGACCCGAATAGCCCGGTTGAATTGAGATGGAAAGCATCTAATGTTTTTCAAAAGCAGTATAAAATTTATTGAAACCTACCAAGCGGTTTTTAAGTTACAGTGATCTCTTCTCTTCTTAATGGGCGCGATAACCGCTTACGCGATTTTGGCCGAGTAGAAGGATGGTTCCATATGTAGAAGTCCACACAAGTGGGGAAAGTTACTGATCGCCATCACTTGGGGTTGGCCAAGACGATTTTTCTACATATGGTTCAAGTAGCTCACAACTTCCGGGATTAGTCCAAGTATCCTTTGGGTAACTTTCGAACACCCGTTCGGAGTGACACAACGTGAGAAGGTGAAGCATCCCAGGATAGCTGGTTGTGCGCTCGGTTTGGGACCCGCCACTAAAGAATACCTCCCAATGAAAAGATGTACAAAGCCTCGGTGAGAAGTAACAGTGATGACTAGTTCAAAAAACATAGTTTTGAGAAAACATACTCTATGGTGCTGGAATCGACGACTCCGTGTAAGTAGAGAGAAAAAAGTATTTTCTTGACGTTTTCATAACTTAAAACTTTAAACGCGGTTTTCTCGAACCTTTTTTTTTAAAGTGCGTACTCATTGGCATTTGAAAACTACTCAACCGATCCTTTTGAAATTTTGCACACATATTTTACATATAAAAAACCTCCCCCCAACGTTTTTTTTCGCCATTTTTTTTATAGTAAGGTGGTTTTACACGACTACTTCAAACGACTACCAAATGGCTGAAAATGAAAATAAATCGTCAAAATAAACGTTGGGAAGAAGTTTAACTCATATTTTAACTAAATTATTCGATTTTTTTGATTTCAGATGATTCTACGCTGAGATATGCTGACTACTGCAAAATGTATTTTTGAAAAGACGTCTACGTAAATGTGCTCTCATTCGCTCATTTTGCAATATTTTTACATGAAAATTTTATCAAATATTCTTGAAATGTTACTTTATAATATGCAACAACTTTTAATAAACTGACTTGAACCGTTTCGCTACAATAAATTCATGAAAAAAGTATTTGTTTTTAGCGTTTATCCCTTACCCCGCCCTTAAGAAACTGCAAAAAAAAAAATCCAGTTTTTTGAAAATTCTGAATACCCCTAACACCTTAAATGGATAAAGTAGTACCTCTTCAATCGTGTATGTGTAGTTGTTGTCGATGATTTGTTTTCATATCCTTTTATTGCCTCTTCCGGTGTCACTTGAGACTCTCTGTGACGACTGCGAAAGGCCATGTTCTCCAGTTTTGACCACAGACTGTTGTCCAATGGATTCAAATCTGGACTTCCAGACAGATAAGCCGTCGAATGCGGCGGCTATGAACCCAGGAATATTGTTTTTTAGCCACTGCTTGGTGGATTTTGCCTTATCTTGCTGGAGGATCAAAGGCTATTGAATAGAGTAACTGCTTAACTGCTTCTCCACGCCTTCGAAGGCAACCTCCTAGTAAACTTTTGCTCCATTTTTCGCAGAAATGAAGAGATGTAACGCCTTTACAAGACACTCCTAACCAAACCATTACGGAGGATGGATGGTGGCCACGCTGTGCCTTGGAACAACATTTTTTGCGTCCTTAGAACTTTTAGCATAGATTTTGTCGTTTTGCTTATTAAAAACTTCTTCAACAGTGTACATTTTCTGATCATATTTTCATGGCCGTTCACCGCGTGCCATCAAAGAAGCTGCTTTTGCATCTGTCGAGTCTCATTTTCTTCAAGCGCGTTGTCAAAAGCTGACCACTTAAGCGACGGAAGGCTTTCATGTGGAGATCATCTCTAATTTGTCTTCACATGGATTTGGTCGATACATTCATTTCACTGGACATGATTTTCTGCTTTCTCAGGGAATTTCTGCGAATTTTTTCTCGAATGGATTTTGTGGCTAAACTGGTTTGAATTACGCGAGGTTAGGTTAGGTTAAAAAGGTTGCCCAAGGAGCGGGCACACTTTGGCGAAGAAAAAACGAATTCGTCCTATAAGGGAAGTAAGTGAAGGAGAAAACCGATGGGATGAAAGGAGAGGGTTGAGATAGGTGGGAGTAGGAGCCAAGATGCCTAAATCTTAGCCTCGCGAGAGCAGGGTGCTAAGAAGAAGCTGCTGAGATGATTTCACCTCATCCTCTATATACCCGCCGTAAAAAGGACTCGAGGTAATTCCACGTCTCACAGCAGGCGTCCCTCGCAGATAGTGTCCTGTGAGAAAGCCCACGAGGTCCGAGAGTTAAGATTTTGTCAATCTCAGAAGCTCGCTTTAGCGCCCTCGATCCACATGTGGCAGGAGGATTTCGCGTCTTTACAAGTTTGTGTACTTGTCCAGCGCTCGCTGAGCTGACGCGAAGCCCATCTTTCCAGGAGGATGACCACTTCTCTTTCTGTCTGTCACTTCAGATGTCTGGAAAACGATTGGGCGTACAGTAAATAAACTTTCTCGAAGTTTTTTCAACGATTCGCAAATCTTTGCCATACTTTTGTAATGCAATCACTGCAATGCGATTTTCCTTAGCTCCCCACTCCATTGTTAATAAGCGAGATTTACCACGAAACTGAGTATAATTTGTGAGTAGACAATGCATACAAAAAAAATAACGGCACCTTTTTCTGCGAATTTTTGTTCGCCTTAAAATTTGTCACAGAATTTACGGCAAGACTAGGTAGTTCTTACAAATACTGTTAGCTCTATGTAACGGGTGATCAATTAAGAGGAGTTTTTTTCATTTGCGTTTTTTTTACAGATCGCGCGCGAGTTGTGGCAAACTGTCATCGTGGATTTGTTGAACAGCGTTTGGCATTTCATCATGGAAAGACTCACACCGCCACAAGGTCTACAAATTGTTCAACTGTATTATGAAAATCAGCGTTCTGTGACAAATGTTTTTCGTGCGCTTAGACCGCATTATGGTCAACATAATCGGTCTGCCTTAAACACTATTCGACATACCATCAACAAATTTGAATCCGAATATTCATTGGTGGATGATTCTCGACCGAATAGACCACGTCCAGCAAGAAGCATTGAGAATATAGCGGCAGTAGCAGAGAGTGTACGTGAAAACTGCGATGAATCGATTCGGCCCCGTTCTCAGCAACTTGGACTGTCGTATGGAACAACTTGGTCAATTTTACGGAAGGATCTTCATTTAAAAGCATACAAAATACAGCTCGTACAAGAACTAAAGCCAAATGACCTTCTTGCACGTCACTGTTTTGCTGATTGGGCTCTTGAAAAGATTGAAGAAGATCCGCTGTTTTCGAGCAAAATTTTGTTCAGCGATGAGGCGCATTTCTGGCTCAATGGTTACGTCAATAAGCAAAATTGCCGTATTTGGGATGAAGAGCAACCAGAACAGGTTCAAGAGCTACCTTTACACCCAGAGAAAACAACGGTCTGGTGTGGTTTATGGGCTGGTGGAATCATCAGTCCATATTTTTTCAAAAATGATGATGGCCGCAACGTAACTGTGAATGGTGCTCGCTACCGTACCATGATATCGGACTTTTTGCTACCTGAAATTGAATCTAATGATCTCTACGACATTTGGTTTCAACAAGACGGAGCCACTTGCCATACAGCTCGTGAAACAATGACTTTATTGAGAAGTCACTTCGGATGATAAATAAAGGTTTTGAACATAATCTACATTTTTTTTTTTTTAACTATTGAAAAAAGCACCTCATGATTGATCACCCGTTAGTATGTAAGAAACCTTGTATTTCTAGATTTACTGAATGAATAAATGAGATGAAATAAAATGTATATATGTATGTATGTACGAGTATATATAAGTACAGTGTGTCTAATATTAGAGACACGATCGGCAAAATTAAAGCTTAGAGCTCCGTCATAAAAAAAATTTAAGTGCTGCTAAATAGGCGTATCCTTTTCGCAATTCGCGTTATGCAATTCGTTAGTTTTATGAGGAATTTTGAAAGTATACTTTGTTTTTATAAAGCGACTTGAAGCAGAGTACACTCCCTAAAGGTGCAAAAATGTCACGTGCATCTTTTTTTTTATTTTTATGGAGGTGGCAAAAAGCACTGAAAGCCGAAAAAGTTTTCGTCGCGCGGGACGACCGTTAAGTAATATAAGGTTGGCAAAGAAGTCTTGCGATATTTCCGCAAGCTTGTCTTTGCAAGCGCGTAGTTCTGGTTGTATTCGTCGCATCGGTTCACGCTAGAGCTTTTTGGAAAGCTCTTTTCACGTGTTTGCTTTTAGTCGTTCGTGAGTTATAGCGTCGCAAACATGGAGCAAAATAAAGAGAAAATACGGAATATTTTACAGTACTACTACGATAAAAGCAAAAATGCATCTCATGCTGCCAATAAAATTTGTGCAGTTTATGGACCCGATACAGTTTCCATTTCCACCGCACAACGATGGTTTCAACGTTTTCGTTCTGGTGCAGAGGTGATCGAAGATGCGCGACGGTCCGGAAGGCCTGTCGTCGAAAATTGCGATAAAATCGCTGAATCGCTGATCGAAAGAGACCGGCATAGTAGCAGCCGTAGCATCGGCCAAGAGCTGGGCATGAGTCATCAAACCGTTATAAACCATTTGAAGAAGCTTGGATTCAAAAAGAAACTCGATGTATGGGTGCCACACGACTTGACGCAAGAAAACATTTTTGCCCGTATGGATGCATGCGAATCGCTTCTGAATCGCAACAAAATCGACCCGTTTTTGAAGCGGATGGTGACTGGCGATGAAAAGTGGGTCACTTACGACAACGTGAAGCGCAAACGGTCGTGGTCGAAAAGCGGTGAAGCTGCCCAGACGGTGGCCAAGCCTGGATTGACGGCCAGGAAGGTTCTTCTGTGTGTTTGGTGGGATTGGCAGGGAATCATCCACTATGAGCTGCTCTCCTATGGCCAAACGCTCAATCCGGACCTGTACTGCCAACAACTGGACCGCTTGAATGCAGCACTCATGCAGAAGAGGCCATCTTTGATCAACAGAGGCAGGATTGTCTTCCATCAGGACAACGCCAGGCCACACACATCTTTGGTGACGCACCAGAAGATCCGGGAGCTCGGATGGGAGGTTCTTTTGCATCCACCGTATAGTCCGGATCTCGCACCAAGTGATTACCACCTATTTCTGTCCATGGCGAACGAGCTTGGTAGTCGGAAGTTGTCCACAAGAGAGTCCTGTGAAAATTGGCTCTCCGAGTTTTTTGACAATAGGGAAGCGAGCTTCTATAAGAGGGGCATTATGAAGTTGGCATCTCGTTGGGAACTCGTCATCGAACAAAACGGCGCATATTTGACTTAAATCGGATTATTATAACCAATTTTATGAACAATTGAAAATTCAATAAAAATACCGCAAGACTTTTTTGACAACCTTATATATATATATAATTGGCGCGTACACCCTTTTTGGGTGTTTGGCCAAGCTCCTCCTCCTTTTTGTCGTGTGCGTCTTGATGTTGTTCCACAAATGGAGGGACCTACAGTTTTAAGCCGACTCCGAACGGCAGATATTTTTATGAGGAGCTTTTTCATGGCAGAAATACACTCGGAGGTTTGCCATTGCCTACCGAGGGGCGACCGCTATTAGAAAAATGTTTTTATTAATTTTGCTTTCACCGAGATTCGAACCAATGACCTCTCTGTGAATTCCGAATGGTAATCACGCACCAACCCATTCGGCTACGGCGGCCGCAAACCTTAGCATATAATATTTGAGCGAATAATTTATGCCGCATTCTCGGACCGGAGCGGATAGATCACATCAACTATCGCCTATGTTACAACGATGAATGCCTAGCTGAGCTAAACGACTTCCAAATCGCCGACTACATCAAGCTTCAGCGTCGTAAGTGGGCTGGACATGTTCTGAGGATGGATCCAAACGAAATTGTAAAAAAGGTCTACAATAGAAAGCTTATGTGCCTTATAACAGGGGTCGCCCGAAGAAAACTTGAATTCATATAGCTAATGATGGCGCCAAAATCTTTGGACTGAAAAACTGGTGGAAGTCTGCAAAGGGTCGAGAGTCTGGGTCAAAGCTATTGAGGGAAGCCAAGGTTCAACCCGCACTGTCAGGCCAATGATGATGATGATAAAAATTGTAACTTTCGAAAGAATTTTTTATTATTCAAAATTTAGGCGTAATAAATTCCTTTTTGCTTTTTATCGATGGTTTCTTCTAAATTTGGGTGCTTGAATTTGTTATTTTACTAAAATTCAAGATGAACTATTTGCCATTCTTTGGTACCCCTAACTTTGGTAAATTTTGGTGACATTATTGAACATTTATAGTCAAATGCAACTAAAAATTGAAGACTTAAATATTTTTTTATAATTTTGAAGAAAATAGTATTTATTAAAATTTAATAATAATAATAATTTTTTTTTTCGGATATATGAGGGAGTTATCAAGGCAAATTCGGCTGATTTGAAGCCGCTTACTTCCACAACACGCGCAGAAATCAATAAAAAGTATAACTCAAAGATGTGAAGCCGTTAGAGGTAATGGAGGTAGCTATGCCTTTTATTGAATAGAAAAGTAAGTACTCTACGTCCATGCAAGGCAGTTTGTTGAATTGGCCAATCAGTGTCCAAGTTATTGCGGTCACACTTCTATTACACAGATTGTGTATATGTGTATGTTTGTGGAGCTTTAGAAGCATTCCCAAAAGGCTAAAATTTGATGTTGCAAAACAACAACTTCTACATTTAGTAAACCACAGTTACATCTTTTAAAAGTATTAATCGATTAAAATTTATTATTTAACCAGCGAATAACAGTATAATCTAGTATGGACAAGCTCACTAGCACACACATACATACAAGCTTTTATGTATGTTTATATGTATTTGCATACAATTAAAGTGTAACCTTGGCCATTGGCAGACCCTTCGCACCTAAGCCAGTAATCTTGTAAGTGGTGCCAGCCGGTGCAGGTTGGTCGAATTTAGCCGATGTCGTCACATACAAAATATCGAGATTGGGACCACCCCAGGCGGCTGAAGTGATTTGCTTGGTGGGGAACTTGATTTCCAGAAGAACTATGCCGGTGCTGCAGAAACAAAAATTTAAATAATAACTTCTCTTTTCATTACATTTGCTTCAACTTGCCTTGGGTTGATCTTGTAAATGGTGTGACCGTTGAATGTGCACACATAGAGATTTCCATCGCTGTCAATGGTCAAACCATCGGGCAACAGGTTGTCCTTCGGGTTCGATTGACGCAAATTGAAAACAACTTTTGGGTTACCTCCAAATACAGAAATAAATGAGATCAGATAAGTTAATTTCATTTACTACTTTTCGCACTACTTCAGCCCTTCTTACTTGGTACACCGGCATCAAAGTCATAGTCGTACTCCTTCACCTCGTAGTCGGCCGTGTCAATGTAGTACATTTTCTTCGTCTGCTCGTTCCAAGCCAAGCCATTGGAAATGCCCACATCCGTCTTCACCACCGATACTTTGCCACCCTTTTCATATTTGTACAATTCACCGAAACGCTCCTTGAACTCATCGCCCACATAAATCATGGTGCCGGCAAAGAGGCGGCCACGTGGATCGGCTTTGCCATCGTTGAAGCGGTTCCTAACATATTTGTCACCGGGTTGCACTGAAAAGAGTACGCGATCTACTTTGCTTGTCTCGGAAACGCCGTCCCATGAGACAACTACCACACTGCGTCCGGCACCGACGACAAACTTGTCACTCTGACCCGCGACGGGCACGATGAAAGAGGCTAGATCTATACCCTCGACTTTGCTGCCGTACACTTTGTTCTCCTGGTAGTCGTAGCGCAATATTTTGCCAGCTTCGATATCGACGTAGTAGAGACTCTGCGACTCGACGTCCCAGTGAGGACCTTCACCGAGGTGGGCGTAAGAGTTGGGCAATGGCTCGATGTTGAACGACATCTGTGTGAAGAAAAGTAAATGATAAGTAGAGGCTATGTTATTTGAAGCTAAATGAATTCATGGGAATGGTAGGATATGTTTCTTTTGACGTGATAACGTCTTATAATTCGATTTAACAGGCTGCACGCACGAAAAAATGTGTCGTTACCTTGCTCATTAGCGTTACCTTGCTCATTGCCGTTACCTTGCTCATATGTCGTTACCTTGCTCATTGCCGTTACCTTGAATGAACTGCAAGCGAAAGCGCGGAACGAACGACAAAGCAAATAAAGCAAATGAACGGCAACGTTCGACATCTTGCTCTCTCCTACTTAAGTGAGCGTATATGTGTATGTATATGCGCATATGTACATATATAAATTCACGTATTTGTATTTGCATATGCCTTCTTATTGATTATTATTAATTTGATTTACTTGAAGAATTTGAAATAAAACCAAGTTTGTTAATAATACCTGTTGTTTTAGTGTTATTATTATTTTTTGACGTGATAACGTCTTATAATTCTATGTAGCCAGCTGCACGCACCAAAAAATGCGTCGTTATCATGCTCATGCGTCGTTACCTTGCTTGAACAGCATGTTATGTTGTGTTATGTTATGATATGTTATGTTATGTTATGTTATGTTATGTTATGTTATGTTATGTTATGTTATGTTATGTTATGTTATGTTATGTTATGTTATGTTATGTAATGTAATGTAATGTTATGTTATGTTATGTTATGTTATGTTATGTTATGTTATGTTATGTTATGTTATGTTATGTTATGTTATGTTATGTTATGTTATGTTATGTTATGTTATGTTATGTTATGTTATGTTATGTTATGTTATGTTATGTTATGTTATGTTATGTTATGTTATGTTATGTTATGTTATGTTGTGTTATGTTATGTTATGTTATGTTATGTTATGTTATGTTATGTTATGTTATGTTATGTTATGTTATGTTATGTTATGTTATGTTATGTTATATTATGTTATGTTATGTTATGTTATGTTATGTTATGTTATGTTATGTTATGTTATGTTATGTTATGTTATGTTATGTTATGTTATGTTATGTTATGTTATGTTATGTTATGTTATGTTGTGTTATGTTATGTTATATTATGTTATGTTATGTTATGTTATGTCATGTTATGTTATGTTATGTTATGTTAAAGTATATTATGTTATGTTAATGTTAACTCATTCTCTATATCCATACAAAATATCTATCAAACAAATAAAATTAAAATTTTCTTTTGAAAAATGCAACCATTCAATTAGTATTTTCTTATGACGTTATCACGTTAAACTATCGTCAGTAAACCGACTTTACAGACAACCTCTTTTTTTTACTTAGTGTGGGTTTGCATCCAAGCCCTATCTGCTTGACTTTATTGTGCATATTTCAAAAATTTTGGGTTATGCTTTTATAAAATAAATCTGATGAGGTGATTGTCTTGTATTTTTCCATTAAAGCAAAAAAATATTTCAGTGTTATTGTCTCACAGCTGCAATGTAATAAATATTTCGCAAGGTTTACAACAAATTGACGAGGGTTATCAGCCTTTTAACCTTTTCAAGCAGCTGGTTTAAGTATAATAAAATATTTACAAAATCAAAATCAGATACTTTTTTTGTTTTTTTTTTCGAAGGAAAACGTTTAAGTTGTGTTTACAATTAATTACAGGCAATCAAAGCGACCAAATGTGTGACCATATAAATGAAAGTGGGACCATCGAAATGAAATAGTAAATGACAAAAATATTTCTTCTTCTTAATAGTAATTACGGCTCGGCGGCCTTTGGCAAACTTCGTAGTGCATTTCCGCCATGGCGCGACTTCTGCCACCAAACTACCTAATAAAAGTTTGTCAGTCAGAATTCGTTGAAAGATGAGATCAGAAGAGATTTTCAAAGTATTTGAACGCATTTGACGATCGATGCATTGCCCGAAAAATTTGATCTTTATTCAACGTTCAGCCAAACCAAAAATCGGAACTAAACAAAGCTACGGAAACATGGCGGCGATAGTGTAAAGACCGGTATGGAAAATTCGGAATTAATTGAAGGGAAGTCGGATAAAATATATCAAAATATTATAATTAAAAACAATTTGTTTGCAGTGTTGGGAAAGTGGGTATACTCGAACAAATCTGGTTGTGTTAAGAGCAGAAGGTCATTCCTGTTTCATATGGAACGGGGCTAAGTGAACGCCCCGACAGTCGGTTCTTTATTTACTATATATTCGGCCAAGGACTGTCATTCGAGCAGCACTCCCTGTACTTGTATAGGGAATGTTTATGCCGCTACAACAACAACAACAACAGCGCTACTGGAGGAATGGCGAAAAATTCCACATGCCATTACTTGGAAGTTTGTCGGTTTAATAGCAAGCAGTCAACCGGCTTTTATTAACGCAAAAGCCCATCAAATCAAACTATCCACAAATTTTTTCAACCTTTAACCCGGAGCTATGTATCAAAAAATTTCTGTTATTAACTTTTCAGTGTTTTTAGTTTTTACGCTGTTCGTCAAGAATTTGGTAACATAAATCGCCTCTTCTGGCTAAAATAATCACAGTGAGTCTCAATGAAAATCGCACAGTTATTTTGCTGGCAATATCTTGAGACTTTGCTTTTGTTTTTTGTTAATTTCTCCTAAAAATATAGTCTAAAATATGCCAAAAAAATTTAAAATTAACCTCTTTAACTAAAGTCACAAAACTCGAAAAAAAGTTCATAAAATTTCAAATATTTCAAAAATGTTATTAAAACTCCAAACTCTTTAACTATGGTAAACTTAAAAAAATCGAAAAAAATGCATAAAAATTTTAATAATTTTATTCACTTTTTTTAGAACTTTCCAGATCGTGAAATATTTGGCTTATTTAATTTTATTATTACATAATCGAGTGGAAGTTCGAAGTAACTACCATCACCGATTTGGAGGTTATGAGGTTTTTTACAGATACTTTTTGCTATAGAACGAATTCTCGTAATTTACATTTCTATGAACCAAATTCACAAGGCATAATTTTTAAATAATTTTTAAATTGTAAGCACTGGCCACTTATAACTTGCCCCATACTAACGGAACTTCATGTGGTTGCAATTATTGAAATCTTTTCGCTTCATTGTAAATTTTGCAAAAAATATTGTTTGTTAGGTTATGAATTATATTTTTATTATTCGGGAAATTCCGATTAAAATTTTGCAAACTTTTTGAATTTATTATAGTACATTCTTTTAAACATTTTTAAATTATTTTTTTATTAAATTGTTCATTCAGTTTTTTAAACAATTTAGAGTATTTTTTTTTCGTTTTAACAATATTTCTACATTAAATAAACATAAAAGTAAAAAAAAAACGAATATTGTAAAAAATATGTGGATGTGCGTTTTTCCGTGACGCTCACTGTATATTTTACCACAAGCAGACAATCGCATTATTTAATTATTGTGTTTTAATTTTTAAATTATTATGATTTAACCCTAAAACAGGTACTGTATCAAATAAGTCGCGAGTCACTGTGTGTGCGTGTGTTCAAAATTGTTTTCTAACAGTTGGAAAATAGAAATTTTTTATATATTATATTAATATAATATTTAAAAACATTAGTTATTAAAAAACTTTAATTATTTATAGGCTTTTCCTGAATTTTATAGAAATGTCAGCAATTTAAACTACATTGGCACCAAATTTATGCCTAACGCTGTACCTTTTCGTAACATAAAATAATTTGCCTTGAAAACTTCATACCCAGCTGAGGTCTCTTTGCCTCAGAAAATACAGTTCGCGCAATAAAAAACGCATTTCAAAGTATGACAAAATCTAATCATAAAAAAATCACTTAGTTCCGTTTCACAACTTTATGAATATTTATGGTTTACTCCCCAAACACCACTAAATAGTTTCCTTTTATTTCCCGCTGCTTATTTACCATTGCTTCCTCGTCAATTTCCGCCTCATTAGCGTTTGAGCACAAAATAAGTGAAATTATTATTAAACTTAACAGATCCATTGCTTTAATTTATAAGAAAAATGTACTCAAGTACTAAATTCTGCCTCCGCAAAAAACAAACCGAATGAGGTACAACACAGCGCGGCGTTACAAGACACTACTGAGGCCTTGAATGTGACTGCAGCGGCGCTTTATAAGTTTACATTTTAAGTTATTGCCAATCACCGAAGTCAGCTGGTCGCAGAGACAGTGTGCGAGTGCTTATTCATACATACATACGGATATGAAGCACTGCTAGCAGAGAATGCAGCATTAACATTCTCTGCTGCTAGTGCATTGAGAAAAAAAAACTACATATAAAAAACTATGCAGTTTAGGGCATCTTAAATAAAGGGTCGCTTTCAAAATTTTAATTCATTTCATTATCCTCTATGAAAAAACATTGTCAAAATGTGCTTAGATATTCTGTTGCTGCAGTGACCTCCACTTGACCCTCACCAAATCACATATTATCTTCCCACTATGCACGATTAATTAATAAACTATCCAAAACTTGACTAGTTACACGAACTCTAAAGTTCTGTAGTGGCTGCAAATTATCACTTTGTATCTTAAAATCGCCATGTAAAAGTAATTATTGAAAGCATTGCGCGTAGAGGAGGCATAACTAGTGACATCCCTTGAAAATGAAGTTCTGCGCTAGTGCTCAGGTTTACTCGATTTACTGCAGAGAAGCTCCCGCAACGCCTTGCCAAATACCAACTAAGCGGCGAGCATTTTGAGTGCAAGAGAGGAATTTACAAATTGCATTCACTTCTGAGGGCATACATTCTCAAAATGCTAATTGAAATGCCTTTCAAATAACAAAAAATACAAATCGATTACACAAACAATTCTCTGCTGAGTAACTCTTAAACTTTGTGAGTACGCCCGTAAACGGCATCGGTATTATATGAAGTTTATGTGAATATGAATTTGTGGAGTTGAGAGAGCTTTAGACACTTCACGCACTTAAGCTGGGATAAAGTATTTTTCATCCAACGCTTTTTAATGGAAATGGAAATCAGTTAATAAACTAACAATAAGAAATAGTTTCCTATTCTCGTTCAATGCCAGTTATTTCACTTAAATTCTTGTTAATCGCTAAAAACACAAATCACTTTGCACCAAAAACACTTCTAAATTTTGAAGTTCGTATTCGTACCTTTGCACTTATTTAGCACTTTTTGAGGATCACGAAATGATTAAACAACAGAAGACGCACTGAAAAGCAAACTGAAA
This sequence comes from Anastrepha obliqua, assembly GCF_027943255.1. Lineage (NCBI taxonomy): Eukaryota > Metazoa > Arthropoda > Insecta > Diptera > Tephritidae > Anastrepha > Anastrepha obliqua. The sequence continues at coordinate 21,245,919 of NC_072893.1, read as the reverse complement.
AGCAATGGGCTGAAGAAATCTTTTTATAGGCAAATTACCGGCAAAATAGTCTTATGCGCGCTACACTCAACCCACTCGGCACTTCTTTTATTAGATGATCGGCAAATATTGGGAATTTAAGAATTCTTTGAATTAGCTGTGGTATATTTACAATAATTTCCTTACTCTAAATTTAGTTCTATTTGCAAAATATTTGCTCTTTTTTAGGAAATTTTTTACTTCAAAAATACAATAGATTAAAAAACTTTCTTCTTAATAAGACCTTTTTCAGTGGCGCGATCGAATGGTTTTTTGGTTTGGAACTGCCATTGCGACGGTGTTCGTTCATATCACCCAAGGAGACTAACTTAATGAAGGTTTTCGGATACTTGAACATTATTTTTCAACGCCACTGCCTATTCGTAAAGGGCAAAAAGGTGGTAAAACTTCGATTTCAACTCAAGAAGCTCACTTACCAGCTAATAAAAATAGTTGGCAATATATCGTTACGATGACCAGAAAGTGCCTGTTTACTAAAAAAATCAAAATATTTAGCGATATTCGTAGCGCCTCCATTGCTTCGTCTATGCTGATTCCTCAGATAGAAGACTTTCCTTGATAAGCCAGCAGCAACTACAGATGGGTGGGGATGTATGTAGTTGTGTTTTGTATTGTTTTTATGCCATAAGTGAATTATTGTGCGTAAACTCATTCTGGTATACATAAATACAGATGTTTTGCCATGTGCGTGAGTCCATTTGTAAGTGATTATTTGCATGCGTCTGTATGTATTTTCGAATGCCGGCTGTCAATAATAAATTAAAATGTTTTTTATTAAAAAACATAGGAAGAGTGGCTTTAACCGAGTATACTCGTAGAGCTGCCAAAATCTTTGAATCGTGGAAAAATTGCCAAATCTGTTGAGGCAGGGCCTGCAGCTGGTCTAAGATCGCTTTTGGGTGGTCTGAATTTTTCAAGAAGCCATCCAGCGCTGAAAATGTTAATTTTCAAAATTCAGTTTGATTAAGCAAACGAGCAAAATAAATTATTTTTATTAAAGAGATAATTTATTTTTATTAATTTTATTTCTTTATCTTAATAATCCAAAAAATTGAATTTTACAAACAGGCAAAAGAGTTGCAATTTCTGTATGGGGGAAATGCGGAAAAAAGAGAAAGAAGCTATTCAACTCTTCTTGTTATATGACTACCACCTCAGATATCTGGGAACCCCTTCCATCAAATCCATGAGGATCCGAAAAGTTTCGACACAGTCCCGTTGAGGGTTTGACTGAATTTGGTAAAGATCTAAATGATTTAAGAGCGTGCATGAATGGGACCGCGGAAATCTTTCCGGACTTCATGATGGAATTCCGAGGCAACCGCGACAACTGTTGCTGTTGAGAGCAGCCTTTTAATCCTACCTGATCTAGGTTAGGTTAGGTTTGGCAGCCGCATCGCACATAGAGACAACGATGCGACTTAGACCACAAAAGGGGTCCATTGTGAGCCGCGGGGGCTGGGCTACATTTCCCTTACCATACTGAACCATCCTGAGTTTTTGACAAAGCGTAAAAGGTTGTTGATACCTAAAGTGTATAGATTATCTATATTCGTTAAGAAGTAGGATTTTAAAAATCGGTTGTTACTTCTGGCTAGAGCTGGGCATGTGCAAAAAAGGTGTTGAATTGTTTCCAACTCCTCCTCATTTCTGCATCTACGACAGAAATCATGCGTGTAAACGCCTAATCTCTTTGCATGATTTCCTATGAGACAATGTAATGTGAGGGCCCCACTAAGGTCCTAATTTGAAGTCTATTCAGTTTTATAATACTCTTGGACATACGTAAATTTAGCCTTGGCCATGTTTGCCTAGTAATTTCACATGTGTTAACGCCAATCCATCTTTGATTTGCAAAACTGATTAATGCATCCTTAATGAGAAGCTTACAAGTTGCGAGAGGTATCTCCATAAAATTACTTATGTCTGGCATACAGGTACCTTCTCTTGCAAGTTGGTCTTCCCTATAGTTCCCTGGTATATCTCTGTGGCCTGGAACCCAACATAAGATTATACGATATTGTTTGGCCATCTCATTTAGAGATTGGCGACAACGTAAGACACCCCTTTATGTGGTTTGGAATGCACCCAGGGCTCGCAGCTTGGCTGTCTGATAGAATGCAAATATCTGTTGATGATATTCTGTTTATCTTGAACCATTTTAAGGCTTCATGAATAGTTTTTATTTCCGCTTGAAAAACACTACAGTGGTCCGGTAGTTTAAAGGATTCACTAATAGAAAGCTCTTCGCAAAATAACCCTGATCCTACACCGTTGTACATTTTAGATCCGTCTGTGTAGATCTTAACGGGTGTGTTGGGTGTTGGATCTTCCTCAAACCATTCCAGTCTAGAAGGGATTTTCATTAGGAAATTCCTTTCGAAACAAAGAATGGAAGGTTGATAATCATAATCTCAGGGTATATCCGTTTAGGAGTCTAAGATGGTTGAATGTCCATGTGTGACTGTCCTCCATTGTGAGCTCGCTTTGAGCCTTAAAGCGGAGCAGGCCACTGAGTATTTTAACTTTACATATAAAATTCTATACAAAATCAAAAACCAAAGTTGATGAGGTCCTTTGTTCAATGGGTAAATCCTTTTTAAATTCACTTTATTATTATAAAAATTATTCAAGAACTGTTTAGGGATCCATTCGATTTGAGTTGAAGAAGTTTTTCTGCTATCGAATACCAACACTCCACTCACAAAATATGGCTCATATGTCTATTGAGACTCAAACTCACAAAGCACTATTTGGGATTGCAGGGAGTGGAACACTCCTGATAGTTTTGACTGCTTCCTTGGAGTTCGAAATAAAATTTGTTGGCCATAAACCAAATTTTGTCGCCAACAGAAGGCAAAACACGATTGAATAGGTGACGCATTTACGCGAACAGTTTAACGATGGAGTCACCACCTTATTGAACTTCAAAAAAGAGGAGTCCAGGAGACTCCTAAATCAGGGTTATGCAACTTCAAAAGAAGAGAATAAGGCTGAATATGAGCTCAAGCCAAAATAATCGATGTAGGGAGGCAAAATGATTTTACATGATTTGAAAATTCTGCGGTAATATTTTTATTTATTTCAAGTCTAAAACCTAACTACAGTTTTCACAGACCACTTAGAGTTATATTTGAACTTAAATCACTGCAGGTAGTTAAATAAATAAATTTAAAGAAAGAATTAAGAAATTTATAAAACTTATTCTTTGACACCGGAAAATAAAGCGGTCTCAGGTATCAAGTTGAGATCTCATTGAATTCTCTTAGAGTGCGGGTTCCTATTGCCCTCTCCTATATGCGCATAATTCGTGTTAGAAAATTTAAGATGAAGTGGATGAGGATTGCGTAGAGATCTATTAGGGACATGAAAGTGAATGCTCCGTAATAGGGATGAACAATCAATTTCTCCTTTAATTACACTAAAAACAAAGACAGTGAGAGCATAGACCTTCTACTCTCTGGAGACTTTACAGACTTTAAGTTAATTCAAATCAAATGGGAATTATAACAAGGAATAGGAATTTCAAGACTTGACAAGATGAATAAGTAGGGCAGACGAAAAAAACCTAATAAATAGTCAGACAAAATCCTTACCGAAGGTCTAATGATTATTATAGAAATCGTTGCTAAGCCCTTCAGCTTCCAGATGTCAGTGTGAGTCCCAACACAGCTGAGAAATGGAAGCTGTGAGCTCAACGCCTTGCTGGAGGAGTCAGTGATTGTGACCCTTGCACAATTTTGTGACCCTAAGGTATCCGTCAGCTATTCATAGGAAAGACTGGTCAAAAGACGAAGAGTAAAGCTACTGAATTCTTACTTTTTAGATCTTTGTAATATTTCACTATTCCTATTTTTCATTTCCTATTTATTACTTCGGTCAACTCTGTTCCGAACGTCCAGCTTTTAATAAAAGGTAATCATTTGAAATTCCCTAAAGAAAGTCACGACTTTCATAACTTTAGAAGTAAATTATAAGAAACTACGACAGGCTGTAATATTTTTAGTAAGTCGGACCTGTCTTTCTATTTTTAGTATTTTTGCCCCAGAAACGTGGGGGAGGCCAACCAAAATGTTTCTTCGTTGTGGTTCTTTTAGTAATGAAAATTTTAAAATAAATTGATTTTTAAAAATATATTTATATGTATCTATATTACTTTCCTAGAACTTCTCCAGCCATTTGTTTATACTTTTGGGTTACGTTAAATGTATTTCCTTCTCTCATAGAAAAGTCTTCACCGGTTTGTATGGGGAATCTGCCTTAATTTATGGCAAAGGCACTACCCAACTGAGCTCTTATTTTTCCTAATTGCATTAGGAAACGTTTTTCTTTCGAAAGATTTATTGCACAGGAAAGAATTTGTTATAAAGTGTTTTTTTAATAAGAGGTATTATTTTGATATTCTAAGAAAAATGCAATTTTTTAATATAAATGATGGGATGTTTATTTCATTATAAGGTGCAAGGTATGCCGTTAATAGAGGAAAATAACATCAGACAAATGACCACCACGACCACTCTCACAAAACAATATCCTTTTCATGAAATTTTCCATAACCGAATTGCAAAGTGGCTGTTCTATGTCCTCGATAGCCTCACGAATTCCATCTTTGACGTGTTGAATCGACCTTTGGCTGTTGGCGTAGACCTTCTTTTTCACGTGGCCCCAAAAGAAAAAAGTCACAGCGTATTAAATCACAAGATCTCTCGTTGGCCAATTGTGATCACCTCTTCGAGAGATAATAGTGTCCGGAAACTTTCCCCATAAAATATCAATGGTCTCATTGTTTGTGTGGCACTTAGCGCCGTCTTGTTGAAAATAAACGTTGTCTAGATCAAAACCATCCAATTCCGGTCATAAAAAATCGTTAACCATCTCTCGATAGCGCATCCATTCACCTATAATGTCTCTAATTGGAAAACCCTTTACATAAAAGGTGTAGCTATTGTCATATCAGACTGACCCTGTAAAGCCTTTTACTCTGATGACTGGGCAGATGCTATGGCATTGAAGACCCTGGTGCAGTGATACCTCAACTAAGTCTATAGTTTCTTATTCTGCAACTCACTACCTAAGGGGAAAAGCGAATGTAAAGGCAAATATTTCAATAAATAAAATCGCAACACTTTCAGACAACTCCCTCAGCTGCGAAGGTAAATATTTCCTCAGTTTATTACCCCGGGACATTGACTGAAAGGGCGGAAAAATATCTAAGAACCAACAAATTATACTTTTTAGTGTTGGCAACTCTGCTAATGGCTTCACCCTCGCCTGATTCTCTTCTTGAAGATGCGCGCCTCTTCGGATTGTTTGCGTGAGATGTCGCACAGCTGACCTTTGCTTATGATTTGGATTAAACATTTTTGTGTAATAAAAAATATGATTTTCTCTGCCTATTAAATATATTCACATCTACAAAAGTGGGAAATTAATACAAATTACAATTCTGTGTGTATGTCGATTCTTTGTTACCCGAGCGCACTACGTCACTGTAGCTACTGCGGCCGAAGCTTCAAGTTCCTTTAAATCTATAGCCAAATATTCTGCTTATCACTTTAATGGGCTTGTAATTTATATATTTTAATTGTTCTAATGACATTTTAATTAATTTCGAAGATTTATGAGAATTGCGTGCGGATTTTATAAAATTATTTGTATATTTAATTAGTTAAATCTGACTGGTTAAACTGATACGGAAGCTAATAAATGGGGATCCCTACAAAATGCTGTATATCAAAATTCTTTTCGTACGAAATACTGTAAATTAACGTAACAAAATTCTGCAGTGACAAAATTCTGTATTTACAGAATTCTGTATTTACGAAATTCTGTAAAAACAAAATTCTGTATTGAAAAAATTCTGTATTAACAAAATTCTGTATTGAAAAAATTTTGTGTTGACAAAAGTCAACGAAAAAAGGAGTTCTACGCAAAAATACGGTGGATTGCGTAGCCGGAGTTGGACTGATGAGGGTTATTTTTTTGAAGCGCGGCCGAAGGCCGCCCACGCGAAGAGGAATTCTACGCAAAAATACGGTGGATTCTATCGAAACTGAAGAAAAAAAGTGCGCACTTTTTTTATAAAATTTGTTGAATTTCTTATCATTTACTTACAGCATTTCATCAATACAGAATTTCATCAATACAGCATTTCGGCAATACAGAATATTTTTTACAGAATTCTGAAATACAGAATTTTGTATACAGCATTACGTACCCAACCCTTATAAATGTCATCTAAGTATATTTTTTATGTTTTCATTCAACTTTCTGTCATAAGAGGGAAAATAGTGTTAAAATTTTTCGACGATAAAAAAGTGAAATACCCCAAACATATTACTCTAGTATATAAGATTTGTAAACTTATTGTTAGTTTCTTATAAAAGAAAGATTCAATAAATAAAGAAAAATGGAAAAAAACCCCAATTTCGAAACAGTCCCGTGATCCCCATATAACAAACTAAAGTATCGAAAATTTACATCCATCTCGTCTTTAAACGTTCAAGTTTTGTCTTTCAATTTGCTCACATTTACGACTTGTCAAGAACCATTCGAATTGGCAGCTATGACGTCGACTGCGAGCAATTTGATAGGCAACTTCATTTTCGAGATCCGTTGGCAGGGAAACAACTGAAAATCTTCTCTTAATAATTTCATCTCAGCTTGAAAAGTAAAAATTGTATGCAAGCTGATGATCAAACTGAGAAAGTGTGAGTATTTTGGAAATTGAAATCAAATCGCGTGAAAAGTTGCAGTTTGCAGGTACAATCGTGATGAGGCTCAATCATATTGATTGGGAGAGGAAAGCCCAGAAACGACAGCAGTAGTTCCCACAACGGTAGCAGCATTTTTTTTTATTGAAAAAAAAACCTCATACTATATATTTCTTTTGCTTTTTAAAAATGTTATAAGCACCTTTGCTAGCAGCTTGCCAGTGGAGATGAACTGTTTTAGACAAACCGACGACAGATACAGACGGTTGAATCCAACACTCATTACAGCATCAAACAGAAGACAAGACAATAGTTTGTGAGTGTCGGACTATTGCACATTCTCCGATGTTTCATTACCCGATGTTACAGCTTTTGACGCAGTGAGAAGAGTGGATGCTATCGTTGGCGTAGAGTCTCCATACGACCACAGGAGCCTGAAGGCAGAAACTATTTGTGTCAATAAACACAAACCCAGCTCTACCTTGAAGAAATGCTAACGCGATTCCAGGGTGGAAATCAGTCGACGAGGAAGAATGTTATAGTGTTAGTGGGAGCATGCCGCACATATCATTGATGTGACGGCACCTTTAGTAATGTTTCTGGCATCTTGATTTTAACCCCCTTACCAAAACGAAAAAAAAAAACAAAAACAAAATAAAAATAAAGGCTCCATAAATATTAAAGAAATTTAGTACAATATTCAAAATAATTTATCGGCAAAAGCGGATATAATAATGCAAAAACAAAAATTGTTGTAGAAAAAAATGTATGTATATATACTTGCAACAAAAAATTTGCAGATACAGCCATGTTCATATAAATAGCACATTTAGACTTTGAAAGCAAAGAGTTGAATATGTTTTTAAATAATTATTTTTTATTGGAAAAACAGGCAACATAAAATATAAAAAACTTATTTACTTCCACTTTAAAACAAACGTTGATATCTCACGAAACCTCCTGGACGTATAAATAGCACATCCAAAAAAATTCCAAATAAAAGCAAAAATATAGTAATAAACAAATCAGATAGTTAATTAATAATATTGTTTTATCGGGTTAGTATTTTGTAGTCTACCCACCGTTTTTGATTACTTCTTCAAGCCGTCGCTCCATGGTTTCTACAAGCTTGTGGCATCTTTGCTTTGTAATCGAGTACCAAGCCGCCTCAACTGCGGCCCACAAATCATCAAATTTTTAAAATTTTTGTTAGGGATTTTGACCTTAACGTGATTCCACAAATTTTCTATTGGATTGAGATCAGGGCTCTACCCCGGCCAATCCAGTACATTGACATTTTCTCTTCCGGCCCATTGCTTCACTGTCTTTGCAGTATGCTTTGGATCATTGTCCTGCATAAATGTCCAATTTAATGACATAAACTCAAACACAAATGGCTCAATTTTATTCTGGAGTATATCCAGATACTGAAATCTATCCATTTTACCAACCAGGCGAACAATCGGCCCAACACCATGCCAGGAAAAAGCTCCCCTAACCATGATGCTGCCGCCGCCCTTTTTAATCGTCTTTTTTGTGTACCTAGGATTTAGCGCTTGATTTTTTGGACGACGGACAATAGTTGTCCTATCTGGTCTCATTGTATTTATTTTGGTTTCGTCGGTCCAAAGTACGTTTTTCCAAAACTGAATAGATTTGTCTTTGTGTGTCTTTTGCAAAGGCAAGTCGGTGTTTGATATGTCTTTTTGAGAGGAGTGTTTTTTTCTGCTTATGCGGCCAGACAGCTGGGCTTCGATAAGCCGCCTTCCTACAAGCTTTCTGGACACCTGTAGACCAGATTCTTGGTTTATTTCAAGCATTATTAGGCGGCCGCCGTAGCCGAATGGGTTGGTGCGCGACTACCATTCGGAATTCACAGAGAGAACATCGGTTCGAATTTTGGTGAAAACACTAAATTAAGAAAAACATTTTTCTAATAGCGGTCGCCCCTCGGCAGGCAATGGCAAACCTCCGAGTGTATTTCTGCCATGAAAAGGCTCCTCATAAAAAAAAAATATCTGCCGTTCGGAGTCGGGTTGAAACTGTAGGTCCCTCCATTTGTGGAACAATATCAAGGCACACACCACAAATATGAGGAGGAGCTCGGCCAAACACCCCAAAAGGGTGTACGCGGCAATTATATATATATATATATTATATATTAGGGTGGTCCAAAACAAATTTGTATGCTACCGGATAACTCAGTTTCTCTTCATAATTGGTCAGGGAATAACAACCAATTATGAAATAATTAATTTTTTTTGTATTAACTATTTTCATAAAAGTAATATAAAATATTGTTTTTCGATTTTTTCTTAGATTTTCGTTTTATGGGGGCTTTTTGGGGTTCTATAAAAAATAGTTAATACAAAAAAATTAATTATTTCATAATTGGTTGTTATTCCCTGACCAATTATGAAGAGAAACTGAGGTATCCGGTTAAAATATATTCATTTTCCAGGTTTTTACATGAAATCTACGAAAAAGTATTTTTTTCCCATGCAAAATACATGGGATATTTCAAAGCCCCGGCGGCACCATTAAATATGGTCTGATTAAAAAAAAAAAATACGGGTCTTTTTATTTTTCATTCTTTACCATTATGGGGGGCGGCAGCATAAAAATTTTAATATAAATTTTTTCCCGTGCATTTTTGGACCACCCTAATATATATATTCAAAGTGCCGACTTGATCGGGGCCTCATATTAGTCGGCTTCCAAAAAATCGATTGTTTTTTTGCTGCAATCGATAGATATATTATAGGAGAATACGCCCTCAAAATTTTATAGCGGAATTCAAAATGATTTCGGAGTTACAGGCCTGTGTACCGTCCCTCGTGTGAGTATACTGTCTACCTTCTGAAAACTTTGAAACACGTTTTCTCAAAATCATGTTTTTGAAAATGGCGCGTAAGATTAAAAGAAATGACGGAAGTTATCGTTTCAAACCGATACTCTATATAAAGATAATTAAAATGCGCAACAAATTAACCAACAAAATACAAAAAAAAAATTCATTTTTTAACGTTATTTCACACCTTTTTTGAAAAAAAATAGCGAAAAAAAGCACTTTTTTCAATAATTGATTGGGTGTTAATTTTTTCATATTTTTTTACAAGAGTAGTCTATTATATGCGGGAGAGCTTTCTGAATAAGATAATATTTTTCTTTTATGTTTCAGGTGAAAACTATGACCGCAATCTTACACGCCGTTTTACTAGCGCGCAACGAGAAGCTGTGCGAGATCCCTCATATGTCCGCCATTTTGTTTTTTTATTTATGTTAAAAAATTGCTTATTACTCTTCAATCATGAATTCAAATAAATGCAAACGATTATTCCTGTGTGTCGCCTTTTTCGCCTCGAAAAAAAATTGAGAAAAAACACCTTTTTTTGAAGCCACTGATAAGAGGCGCCCCCCTTAAAACGATCTGCTTTGCTCTTGCGTATTATGGCTCTATCCACATTAACATCAGTTTTTCGCGGCTTTGGTTTTCTTTCCGTTTTTTTGCTTAGATACGATGAGTCTTTCTTAATAAATTAAGAGCATTAAAAACCATTTTCCGAGAGCACATCATCATTTCAGCTATTTCTGCATAACTTTTTCCGTTTCGACTCATCCGGTATATAGGTAAGAGCTCTTTTCTCCGGCGTGCAATGTTTTTCATGTCCCATTTTTAGTAATTACTTTAAAATTTTATTTAAAAAACAAAAAATTATACTAAAAATCGCTGAAACAATATTAAAGTTTTACTCTCCGCTGCACAAGTTGAAATGTGCTATTTTTGTGTCCACTTCAAAACATCAAAAGTGTAGGTAGGTAGGTGAAATTATTGAAGTACCAGACTTGCAGTCCACAAGTAGCATTAAAGCGCGGTTCTGATACCATTTTGAGACCTCCAACGGGCAGAAGTAAGTTGTGCAATTCCTCTTTAACAACATTCAGAGGGGTGCCGTTGCCCGAGTGGGGGACCTCTGAGACCAATTCAATCGACCACTTCATGTTTGTACATCACTCAAAAATATAGTGGGAACTGATCATTTGAAATTCCTTTTAAACGGATTGTCGAATTAAAAGGGTCAATCGGCAAATAAAGTACATTTCGGTTGTTTTCGGTTCGTGTAGCACTTGGCGACTTTTGCATGTGTTCAGGTGGTCCACTAGCGTTTGGAGTTCGAACTATTGATGCTATGCCTTAATAAATAAATATTATAAGACCATACAATGCAGTTTGTTAGAATCGAAATGGTCTAGTAATTCCTAAGTTATGACTCTTCAGAAGCATCCCCAAAAAGCTAAAATTTTATGATTCAATAAACCCCAGTTACATCTTTTAAAAGTAATAATCGATTAAAATTTATTATTCAACCAGCGAATAACAGTATAATGCAGTATAAACAGCTCACTAGCACACACATACATACAAGTCTTTATATATGTTTATATGTATTTGCGTACAATTAAAGTGTAACCTTGGCCATTGGCAGACCCTTCGCGCCTAAGCCAGTAATCTTGTAAGTGGTGCCAGCCGGTGCAGGTTGGTCGAATTTAGCCGATGTCGTCACATACAAAATATCGAGATTGGGACCACCCCAGGCGGCTGAAGTGATTTGCTTCGTAGGGAACTTAATTTCCAGAAGAACTATGCCGGTGCTGCAGAAAGAAAAATTTAAATAATAACTTCTCCTTTCATTACATTTGCTTCAACTTGCCTTGGGTTGATCTTGTAAATGGTGTGTCCGTTGAATGTGCACACATAGAGATTTCCATCGCTGTCAATGGTCAAGCCATCGGGCAACAGGTTGTCCTTCGGGCTCGATTTACGCAAATTGAAAACAACTTTTGGGTTACCTACAAATACAGAAATAAATGCAATTTTCATTTACTGCTTTTCGCACTACTCCAGCCTTTCTTACTTGGTACACCGGCATCAAAGTCGTAATCGTACTCCTTCACCTCGTAGTCGGCCGTGTCAATGTAGTACATTTTCTTCGTCTGCTCGTTCCAAGCCAAGCCATTGGAAATGCCCACATCTGTCTTCACCACCGATATTTTGCCACCCTTTTCATATTTGTACAATTCACCGAAACGCTCCTTGAACTCATCGCCCACATAAATCATAGTGCCGGCAAAGAGGCGGCCACGTGGATCGGCTTTGCCATCGTTGAAGCGGTTCCTAACATATTTGTCACCGGGTTGCACTGAAAAGAGTACGCGATCTACTTTGCTTGTCTCGGAAACACCATCCCATGAGACAACTACCACACTGCGTCCGGCACCGACAACAAACTTGTCACTTTGACCCGCGACGGGGACGATGAAACCGGCTAGATCTATACCCTCGACTTTGCTGCCGTACACTTTGTTCTCCTGGTAGTCGTAGCGCAATATTTTGCCAGCTTCAATATCGACGTAGTAGAGACTCTGCGACTCGACGTCCCAGTGAGGACCTTCACCGAGGTGGGCGTAAGAGTTGGGCAATGGCTCGATTTTGAACGACATCTGGGTGGAGAAAAGTGAAGAAAAGTCAAGGATGAGTAGAGGCTATGTGATTTGAAGTTAAATGAATTCATAGGAATTGTAGGGTATGTTTCTTTTTTTACTGAAGGGGATTTGTATCCATGCCCTATCTTCTTGAATTTATTGTGCATGTTCCAATAATTTTGGGTTATGCTTTTATAAAATAAATCTGATTTTTCCATTAGCTTTAGACACTTCACGCACTTAAGCTTGGAGAAATTATTTTTCGTCCAACGCTTTTTAATGGAAATAGAAATCAGTTAATAAACCAACAATAAGAAATAGTTTCCTATTCTCATTCAATGCCAGTTATTTCACTTAAATTCTTGTTAATCCTTCAAAACACAAATCACTTTGCACCAAAGAAACTTCTAAATTTTGAAGTTCGTATTCGTACCTTCGCACTTATTTAGTACTTTTTGAGGATCACAAAATAATTAAACAACAGAAGACGCGCTGAAAAGCAAACTGAAAAGCAATGGGCTGAAGAGATCTTTTTATAGGCAAATTACCGGCAAAATATTCTTATGCGCGCTACACTCAACCCACTCGGCACTTCTTTTATTAGATGATCGTCGAATATTGGGAATTTAAGAATTCTTTGAATTAGCTGTGGTATATTTACAATAATTACACTAAACTTAGTTCTATTTGCAGACTAACATCGTTGCTATTTTTACGAAATTTTTTACTTAAAAAATATAGTAAAAAACTTTCTTCGTAATAAGAACTTTTTTAGTAGCGCCATCGGGAACTTTGTTAAATTTCTAACTGCCATTGCGACGGTGTTCGTTCATATCATCCAAGGAGACCAACTTAATGAAGGCTTTCGTGTACTTGCACATTACTTTTCAACGCCACTGCCTATTCATAAAGGAAGTACATACATATATTTAAATAGCGAAATGTTTTTGCAATAAGTTGATTTTAATCTTCACGGCTTGCATATGCGAAAGGATTTGCAGTTATTGATTCTATTTCGGTGAATGCTTTTTAATGTTTGCCTGTTAGAAATGAAAGAGAGTTCCCCTAAATATCTCTAAAATTTTCTCTACTATCTCTAAAAGTCCCCAACTCGGGGCGTACAACAGACATCAGATATTCAGCAAACTTATTAATTCATAATCTGAAGCAAATTTCCAAGTTTGCTATCTAACACAAGTCGATTCATCCAAAAGCATTCAAGTGGTTTAGAGATAACTATAGTGAGTCGTGACAACGGACGATATCAGAGCTTCTAGCAAAAAAAAACTTTATTCTACTATTACTAACCAACCAACAAACAACTAAACAAATTTAGTGCATAGAATAGTGTTTTTTTTTTGCACGGCATACTGACAATTGAATTTCGTTTCGATTCCCGTTTCGGACATCAAAGATGGAAATTATAGAAAAGAAGTTTTCCAGCAGAGGACGTACCTCAGCCGTCAATACTTAACGTTCGAGTGCATTTCAACCAAGAAAAAATATCTCAAATAAATACTTTGACAATTGTGGAAAAGCGCCACCCTAAAAATTAGAGGAGAATTATTCCTCGTAAATTTCTTAAATCAAATCTTGAGCCCTGTGGTCGTTGCTATAGTAGAAACTGCCTGTTAACAAAAAAAAATCAAAATATTTAGTGATACTCGTAGCGCCTCCATTGCTTCGTCTATGCTGATTCCTCAGATCGAAGACTTTCTTTTGATAAGCCAGCAGCCGCTACAGATGGGTGGGAATGTATGTAGTTGTGTTTCGTATTATTTTCATGCCATAAGTGAATTATTGTGCGTAAACTCATTCTGGTAAATACAGATTTTTTGCCATGTGCGTGAGTCCACTTGTGGATGATTATTTACACGCGTCTGTATGTATTTTCCAATGCCGGCTATCAATGATAAAGTAAAATGTTTTCATTGAAAAACATCGGAAGAGTGGCTTTAACCGAGAATAGAGCTGCCAAAATCTATGAATCGTGAAAAAATGGCCAAATCTGTTGAAGCTGGGCCTGAAGCTGGCCTCAGATCGCTTTTGGGAGTTCTCTGTTTCTTGAAAAGTAATCCAGCGCTCAAAATTATATTTTTCAAAATTCAGTTTTGGGTTGAGCATACGAGCAAAATACAATAATTTATTTTCATTAAAGAGATAATTTATTTTTATTAATTTTATTTGTTTATCTTAATCCAAAAAATATAATTTAACAGACAGGCGAAAGAGTTGCAATATCTGTATGGAAGAAATGTGGAAAACGGAGAAGAAATCTATTGAGCACGCTTTGTTATATGACAACCACCTCAGATATCTGGGAACCCCTTCCATCAAATCCATGAGGATCTGAACGGTTTCGACACAATCCCGATGAGGGTTCGACTGGATTTTCCAAAAAATCTGGATGGTTTAAGGGCATGTATGAATGGGACCGAGAATTTTTTCCGGACTTAATGATTGAATTCCGAGACAACCGTTGTTTAATCTTACCTAATCCACTTTTACATATAAAACTTTATAAAAAAGCAAAAACCAAAGTTGATGAGGTCCTTCGTTCAATGGGTAAATCGTTTTTAAATTCACTTTATTATTATAGAAATTATTCAACAACTGTTAAGAAATCAATCCGATTTGAAAGGATATTTTGAAGAAGTATTTCTGCTTTGGAATACCAGCACTCCACTCACAAAATATGGCTCAAATGTCTATTGAGACTCAAACTCACAAAGCACTATTTAGGAATGCAGGGAGTGGAACACTCCTTTTGGTTTTGACTGCATCTTTGGAGCTCAAAATAAAGTTTTTTGGCCATAAACCAAATTGTGTAGCCAGCGGAAGACAAAAAGCGATTGAATAGGCGATGCGTTTACTCGAACAGTTTAACGGTGGAGTTACCAACTTAATTAACTTCAAAAAAGAAGAGTCCGGAGACTCCTAAATCAGGGAGATGTAACTTGAAAGGAAGAGAATCGTGCTGAATATGAGCTCAAGTAAACATAATCTATGTATGGGAGGCAAAATGGTTTCACACGATAAGAAAAATCTGCGGTAATATTTCGTATTTTCGTTTGAGTTGATATCTCTTTGAATTCTCTTAGAGTGCGGGCTTCTATTGCCCTCTCCTATACGCGCATAATTCGTGTTAAGAAATTTAAAATGAAATGGCCAATGTGGTCCTTTTAGAGTGAAATTTTCAAAAGAAATTGATTTTTAAAAATATTTAGGTATTACTTTTCTTGAAGGTTTCCAGCCATTTGTTTATACTTTTGGGCTTTATTAAATGTTTTTCTTTCTCTTATAGAAAACTCTTCACCGGGTTGTATGAGGAATCTGCCTCAATTTATGTGCAATGAACTACCCAACTGCACCACAAACTGAGCTCTTAATTTTCCTAATTGCGTTAGGAAACGTTTTTCTATCGAAAGATTTATTGCATAGGAAAGAGTTGGTTATACATACGGGGTGTGGTTGTTAACTAACGAGACTGACCCTGTAAAGCCTTTTACTCTGATGACTGGGCAGATGCTGTGGCATTGAACAATCTGGTGTTGTGATACCTCAACTAAGTCTATAGTCTCTTATTCTGCAGCTCACTATCTAGAGGGGAAAGGCGAATTCAAAGGCAAATATTTAAATAAATAAAATCGTAATAATATTTCAGGCAACTCCCTCAGCTGCGAAGGTCTATATTTCCTCAGTTTATTACCCGGGGGCATTGACTGAAAGAGCGGAAAAATATCTAAGAACCAACCAATAATACTTTTTAGTGTTGGCAACTCTGCTAATGGCTTCACCCTCGCTTTATTTTCTTCCTGATGATGCGCGCCTCTTCGGATTGTTTGCGTGAGATGTCGCACAGCTGACCTTTGCTTATGATTTGGATTAAAAATTAGTGTACTTTATATAAAAAAAATGATTTTCTCTGCCTATTAAATATATTCACATCTGCAAGTGAATTTACATTTAGGAAATTAATACTAATTTTGTATGTACATAGATTTTTTTTTTAACCGAGCGCACTACGTCACTGTAGCTACTGCGGCCGGAGCTTCAAGTTCCTTTAAATCTATAGCCAAATGTTCTGCTTTTCAGTTTAATGGGCTTGTAATTTATATTGTAACTTATTGATAATTGTTCTAATGACATTTTAATTAATTTCGAAGATTTATGAGAATTGCGTGCGGATTTTATAAAATTATTTGTATATTTAATTAGTTAAATCTGACTGGTTAAACTGATACGGAAGCTAATAAATGGGGATCCCTACAAAATGCTGTATATCAAAATTCTTTTCGTACGAAATACTGTAAATTAACGTAACAAAATTTTGCAGTGACAAAATTCTGCATTTACAGAATTCTGTATTTACGAAATTCTGTAAAAACGAAATTCTGTATTGAAAAAATTTTGTGTTGACAAAAGTCAACGAAAAAAGGAATTCTACGCAAAAATACGGTGGATTCTATCGAAACTGAAGAAAAAAAGTCCAAACTTTTTTTATAAAATTTGTTGAATTTCTTATCATTTACTTACAGCATTTCGTCAATACAGAATTTTGTCAATACAAAATTTCATCAATACAGCATTTCGGCAATACCGAATATTTTTTACAGAATTCTGAAATACAGAATTTTGTATACAGCATTATGTACCCAACCCTAATAAATGTCATCTAAGTATATTTTTTATGTTTTCATTTAATTCTCTGTCATAAGAGGGAAAATAGTGTTAAAATTTTTCGACGATAAAAAAGTGAAATACCCCAATTTCGAAACAGTCCCGTGATCCCCATATAACAAACTAAAGTATCGAAAATTTACATCCATCTCGTCTTTAAACGTTCAAGTTCAGTATTTCAATTGGCTCACATTTACGACTCGTCAAAACCCATTTGAATTGGCAGCTATGACGTTGACTGCGAGCAATTTGATATGCAACTTCATTTTCGAGATATAATACCGGAAGCAAAACGTTGGTATAGTTACTCAAACTCGTCAAGAGAACTGTGGCGTAATCTAAAAAAAAAAATTTAAATCCATGGCAAAGAAAGACCTGAGTGTGAGATTGACCTTGATGAACTTAAGGGGTCATGGTGGTCTAGAGCTCAAAAATTTAGGGTATTTTCAGGAATTTTTTGCAATAAAAAAATTTACAATAAAAAAATTAAAAACGATAGTAAAATTTTTTAGGCTTTTTATTTAACTTCTTTTACATACAAAAATTAAAAAAAAAACTTAATTTTAATAATTTAAAAAAATGGTCCCGAAAAATTGGACCTGGACGGTGTTGTCCATTTTGGCTCTTTTACTTGTATTTATCTGAAACACAAAAACCAAACAAATTAATAGGACTATGAATAAGTTCGTGCGGTTTTACAACAGATGGCGTAACTTGATTATTATTCCATCGATCCACATTTCCAAACATTCATTGGAGAGCTACTGTCGTAAGGCACAAACGTCAGTATAAGTTTTTTATTTGAAGCGTAAACAACAATATTTTTACCACACTTGAAAATGTCGAATTTCGTGCCAAATAATGTGTTTTTGCGTGGAATTCTTCTTCATTATTTTAATATGAAGAAAAAAGCAGCCGAAAGTCATCGTATCTTGGTGGAAGTTTATGGTGAGCATGCTCTAGCTGAGCGAACGTGCCAGAAGTGGCTTGCACGCTTTAAAAGTGGTGATTTTGGCTTGGAAGACGAAGAACGCGAGGGTGCGCCGCCAAAGTTCATGGATACCGAATTGGAGGAATTGCTCGATCAAGATCCGGCTCAAACGCAAGAAGAGGTTGCAAAAACTTTGGGAGTTGATCAATCAACCATTTCCAAACGTTTAAAAGCCATGGGAATGATCCGAAAGGTAGGCCATTGGGTGCCGTATGAATTGAAGCCAAGAGACGTTGAACGCCGTTTTATGGCATGCGAACAACTGCTTCAACGGCACAAAAGAAAGGGTTTTTTGCATCGAATTGTGACTGGCGATGAAAAGTGGGTCCATTACGACAATCCAAAACGTCGGGCAACGTATGGATACCCTGGCCATGCTTCAACATCGACGTCGGCGCAGAATATTCATGGCCTGAAGGTTATGCTGTGTATCTGGTGGGACCAGCTGGGTGTTGTGTATTATGAGCTACTGAAACCGAATGAAACGATTACGGGGGATGTCTACCGACGACAATTGATGCGTTTGAGCCGAGCACTGCGAGAAAAACGGCCGCAATACGCCGATAGACACGACAAAGTTATTTTGCAACATGACAATGCTCGGCCACATGTTGCACAAGTGGTCAAAACATACTTAGAAACGCTCAAATGGGATGTCCTACCCCACCCGCCGTATAGTCCAGACCTTGCGCCATCCGATTACTATCTCTTCCGATCGATGCAACATGGCCTGGCTGACCAGCACTTCCGTAATTACGATGAAGTCAAAAAATGGATCGATTCGTGGATTGCGGCAAAACCGACCGAATTTTTCACAAAGGGAATCCGTGAATTGCCAGAAAGATGGGAAAAAGTAGTAGTAAGCGATGGACAATACTTTGAATATTAAATTTGTAACCATTTTACGTCAATAAAGTTTCAAATTTCGAAAAAAACCGCACGAACTTATTCATAGTCCTATTATTAATCAGTATGACTGTAGCCATGCCCCGTACTTGATTAAAAAAGAAATCGACAAAATGGCTTGGTTTTGAATTTGACACTCTAAAAGGTTTTTTTTTCAGTTTTTCAATCAGAAAAATACGAAATAATTGAAATAATAATATGATTCTAATACGGGCGACGACAGCCATTGATGCTGTGAACCACATATTGAAATTTCAGACTATTCGGTTGAATATTTTTTTAAATTATTTTTGACAACATCAAGCCGAAAAAACTCGTTTCGAGATAAATGAGGAGCTTCCCAAATCTCCAGGAGCATTAAACTACGAATATTCGCCTCATGCGTGAAGTCCATATTGTTGTACGGAAACGAACCTTGGCTGGTCTCTAACACCATCACACAAAGGCTACAATCCTTCATCAACAAAAGCCTCCGCATCATCTGCAGAATATTCTGGCCAAATACCATCAGTAACGGCGCACTGTGGAGATTAACGAACGAGGAACGCATCCTTAGGCAAAACAAACGCAGAAAGCGGCGATGGATAGGACACACATTGAGCAAACCACCAGATAGCATCACGCGAATGGCACTGGACTGGAACCCGCAAGGGAGCAGAGGTCGCGACCGACCAAAAAACACTTGAAGAAGGTCAATGCTGCGCGAACTAGCAGATGCCGACATACATATAATGATATGGTGCAAAAACAACAGCACAGAACCATGTACGATGGAAGAGTCTTGTCGAGGCCCTACGCTCCCGAGAGGAGTGAACAAGGAAAAAAAAACTGCACGCGTTTACAGCTGATATACTTAGATCCCGGAAGCAAATCTATACAAATTTGAACTTATGCCGATGATATCGTAATTATAGCCAGAAACAAACAGACTCTACAAGAAACATTTATGCGTCCAGAATCATCTGATAGGATGGTAGGACTTATAATTAACGGAAAAAAATCAAATATGTATATGGAAGGCGCAGCGCACAACGCAACACATAACTTAAAAATCGATGGCTATAGCTTTCAAATAGTGAATGAATTTAGGTACCTTTGAGTTGTGCTTTGAGTCTTATTTCGCACTTACAAAGTTGATGAAGTCGAGATATTTCAGGAAACCAAAAACTACGAATATAGAAAACTGTCATGAGACCTACACTCTGATCAGTTACGAGTAAACTGTTTTGAAAGAAAGATCATTAGAAAAATATATCAGCCTGTACGACTGTACGACGAGTTGGACACACTTATCAGGGGTGGAAATGTAATCAGGCACATCAAAGCGCAAAGGATTCCATGGTGCGGTCACATTCTACGAATGAGCAACGATAGAGCTATAAAAAAGATCTTCGAAACAAATCCACAAGGCGACAGAAAAAGAGGCCGGCCGAGAAAACGATGGAGGGATGACATTGAAGACGACTTTGGAGCTATGGGCATATCTGATATCAAGAGAAAGGCTGATGACCGAGTGACGTGGAGGTGACTTGTAGTGGAAGCAATGGTTCACCCCGAACTGTGATGCTATAAAGATGATGATGTTTATGCCGTTACAACAACAACAACGTCTAATTCAGTTGACCTGAAAAAGCATACGAATTGGGTGTCGGAGTTGTGGTAGGCGCGAACCCCTGTCAGTCGAGCATTTCACCACATTCCCCCTCAACAAATCGCACGCAAAATTCTGTCCCAAGACGAAGCAAAATTTCAAAGAGTTTTCTTGGGAAACCACGATTCTAATGCAACTGAGTTTGTAGAATTTTACAAATGTACGGGAGAATGGAACCCACTAGAATTTATATAACTTTGGAATTCACATGAATTAGTAAATGCATTTTATGCCAGCCATTTCGCGCTCATACAAAATGGATAATTTACCTTCGAATAAAATTTCGAATTATTAAAAAACTGTGCATTTATTAAAAAATACGAGTCTCGAATGAACACAACCCGCCTCTCTTTGTTCAAGGTTCTGGATTGCTGTCTTTATCGCTTCACTTTGTCGAAAATGCTACTGGGAACGGTGTTTCGGTTAAGGAGCCATAATTACAGATTTATTGTTGGCTAAACTTGGTGCTCTGAACTTGAATGAACTTCGGTTTCGACAGCAAGCGCTTCCATGTCAGACAGCCCGTCAAACATGTGTGGATATTTCGCATACAGTTCGGTAGTCGCGTTATCGGCCATCCTGGTGAAATCAATTGGCCGCCTCTTAGTTAGACTCCATTTAAGTTCATTTATTTCTGGGTTATCGTGAGAGATCGGTCTGGTGCGAGTATCTAGCATCGATTCACTTCTCAAGGCTAATATGGAATGACAAAGTGATCTTGGAAAGTTGGCTTGAAAAGACGGAGCGGAACTGAGTGCAGTTGCAGGGCGAACTGAGTGCAGTTATATTTTCTGAAAAAATCATTGGAAAATACTGAACGGTGGTTTTAGTTATAGTTTTTATTTTTACAGTCCACCCTTTAATATAACACCCACGTGTAAATAAACACAGGATTCCATAAATATTAAAGTAAATTAGTACTAAAAATAATTTATCGGTAAAAGCGGATATTCTGATGCAAAAAAAATTGAAAAAAATGTATGCATTGTTTCTTATAAAAAACTGCACACTTGCGCTATACTTACACTTATCTTGCATGCCTCCTTCTTGCACAACAAAAAATTAGCAGATAAGTACTGCAGCGGCGGCACAAGGCCAGATTACAGGCATAAATATGTGCGACTGTGTGTATGTATGTATGAGTGTAGGTGGGTAGGTGAATGGTTGAAGTAGTAGACTGGCAGTCTACAAGTAGCATTAAAGCGCAGCTTTGATACCATTTTCAGACCTCTAACGGGCAGATAACTCCAGAGACATTCACAGAGAAAGTGCTCAACAGTCTCCTTCTCTGAAAAGTCGCCACAGCTTCTGCAATGGGCGTTAAGCGGACCCGGTGGTCTAGAAATTTAAAAAAATCGATTTTTTGTTTTCTCGATATTTCGAAATTATAGGCTTTTAAGAATATACAGTGAAATTTTCATGCGGAAATGCCCAATATTATAGCTTCGACAGCCCATTGACTAGGTAGAGATTCGGTTCGCGCGCTCCTGTACATCAAACTTTAAACTCATTTATCTCAAAACGACTTTTTTCGGCCTGGTGTTGTCAACCGAATCATCTGAAATTTTACTATGTTGTTCACAACATCAATGGCTAGAATGGTACTAACGGGTGATTTTTTAGCTATTATCTTTTAAAACAGTTGGTTTAACCAGCTGACGCACGTTACGTGTTTTATTTCATTGTCAAACATCATCAGTTTGGTCTATAATTTAACCATGTTTTATTATAAAAATGCTTGTTCTGTTAAGAAAGTTTAAGATCTACTTTTTTATCGAAAAATTGTGTTCAACGACGAGCCTCATTTTTGGATCAATGCGTACGTAAATAAGCAGAATTGTCGATTTCGGAATGAAGATCAGCGAGAAGAATTGCAAGAGCTACCAATGTATCCAGAAAAGGTCACAGTTTGGTGCGATTTATGGGCTGGAGGTATCATTGGACCGTACTTCTTCAAAGATGCTGCGAATCGTAACGTAACTGTGAATGGTGAGCGCTACCGTGAAATGATATCCAATTTTTTTTTGCCCAAAATGCAAGAGCTTGACTTGCATGACATGTGGTTTCAGCAAGACGGATTTGAGAGGCGGTGAGAGTTCGGTGAACATTTTACTTCACGTTCGGGACCTGTCAATTGGCCACCCAGATCGTGCGATATAACGCCTTTAGATTATTTTTTGTGGGGCTATGTTAAAGTTATTGACTATTCAGAGAAGCCTGCTTCAATTAACGCATTGGAAGACATTGAGATACCGGCCGAAACATTGGAAAGCGTATGCCAAAATTGGACTAAGCGGATGGACCATTTGAAGCGCAGTCGCGGTCAACATTTGCATGAAATAATCTTCAAACATTAAATTTTATGGACTGTACTATCGATTTAAATAAAAATTGCATGCTTTTTTCTGAACTTTACGTGTGTTTTTTTTTGAAAAACTTTCCTATAGCTCTTAAAAATCACCCTTTTATATTATTATTTCCATTATTTCGTATTTTTTTTATAAAAAAAAAATCATTTTGTTAAAATTTTTTTTTGTCTTTTTGAATTCTAGTACGGGGCATAGCTACAGTCATATTGATTAATAACACAGGCCGACAAAATTTAACCAACATTCAGACCCAGAAACCAGACTATATATTTCCGAAGGTTTATGATGCGCTGAATCCAAATCTGGCCTCGGAATTGCTCTATCAGCTCTGGTTTTCGAGATATCCTAACCTAAAAGTGCAAAAAACCCCATTTTTGCCCATATTTGAGGTTATGTAGCCTTGCAGATGTTTTCTTTCACCAAAATTAAAGGATGGCATCTTTAAATACAAGCCTTCTTTTTTCAAATGGCGTTTTGTTTGCTCAAATATCATTTTTTTTCGCAGAGATATCGCATTTTGAAATTTTCATGTTTTTTTTGTATTTTTTGCACTTTTAGGTTAGGATATCTCGAAAACCAGAGCTGATAGAGCAATTCTGAGGCCAGATTTGGATTCAACGCATCATAAACCTTCGGAAATATATAGTCTGGTTTCTGGGTCTGAATGTTGGTTAAATTTTGTCGGCCTAGTTCCATTAAACACGAAAGATACGATTATCGTAAAAACTCAAACTAATAAATTAATTTTAGTTATCAATCCGAATTTTGCATGGACAGAGAAGCAGATATTAGTTTAAATTATTTCGGATACTTTTCCTTGTAGACTAGTGTAATTTGTTTGGTTTTTAGTTTCAGAAAAATAGAGGAGCCAAAATGGACACACCGTACGGGTCCAATTTTTCGGGAGGGTCAACTTCGGCGCCATTTTTCAAATTATTAAAATGGAAACAAAAACTCTTTTTTTTTCATTTTTGTATGCAAAAGAAGTTAAATAAAAAGCCTAAAAAGTTTAAATATCGTTTTTCATCTTTTTTATTGTAAATAAATTCCTGAAAATACCCTAAATTTTCGAGCTCTATACCACCGGGACCCCTTATGTGGTAAACCTAATTGCCGATTGTCCAATTAATGGCAAGCACAGCTCCGAGTTTGGAAATTGAATGGCGTGGAGTGCCCAAAACTTTCTGCGTTCTGCGTCGATTGTACTGGGGCCAAAGGGTTTTCGAAATCGCACACGAAGAAATGTAGCTCCATTTAAACTGCGCTTTCCTGAAAAATATGTAAGTTGTGCTATTCCTCTTTAACAATAGTCCGGGAGATGCCGATGCTCGAGTGGGAGACCTCTGAGACCAATTCAATCGACCACTTCCGTATGTACATCCATCAAAAATATAGTGGGAACTGATGATTTAAAATTCCTTTTAAACGGATTGTCTCATTAAAAGGATCAATCGGCAAATAAAGTACATTTCAATTGCTTTCGGTTCGCCTAGCACTTGGCGACTTGCGAATAAACAACTCGTCGATGGTTGCAGGTTTACAGGTGGTGCACTAGCGTTTGGAATTCGATGATTTTGATGTTTTGTCTTAATAAATAAATATTATGAGCCCATACAATGCAGTTTGTTGGAATCGAAATGGTCAAATAGTTCCTACGAGTCAGTTATGACATTTCGGAAGCATCCCCAAAAACCTAGAATTTTAAACCATCAAGAATAGTAAAGCACAGTTAAATCTTCTAGAAGTAATAATCGATTAAAATTTATTATTTAACCAGCGAATAACAGTAGAATGCAGTATAAACAGTATGGATAAGCTCACTAGCACACACATACATACAAGCCTTTATGTATGTTTATATGTATTTGTATACAATTAAAGTGTAACCTTGGCCATTGGCAAACTCTTCGCGCCTAAGCCAGTAATCTTGTAAGTGGTGCCAGCCGGTGCAGGTTGGTCGAATTTAGCCGATGTCGTCACATACAAAATATCGAGATTGGGACCACCCCAGGCGGCTGAAGTGATTTGCTTGGTGGGGAACTTAATTTCCAGAAGAACTATGCCGGTGCTGCAGAAAGAAAAATTTAAATAATAACTTCTCCTTTCATTACATTTGCTTATACTTGCCTTGGGTTGATCTTGTAAATGGTGTGTCCGTTGAATGTGCACACATAGAGATTTCCATCGCTGTCAATGGTTAATCCATCGGGTAACAGGTTGTCCTTCGGGTTCGATTTACGCAAATTGAAAACAACTTTTGGGTTACCTACAAATACAGAAATAAACACAACCAGATAAGTAAATTTCATTTACTGCTTTTCGCACTGCATCAGCCTCTCTTACTTGGTACACCGGCATCAAAGTCATAATCGTACTCCTTCACCTCGTAGTCGGCCGTGTCAATGTAGTACATTTTCTTCGTCTGCTCGTTCCAAGCCAAGCCATTGGAAATGCCCACATCCGTCTTCACCACCGATACTTTGCCACCCTTTTCATATTTGTACAATTCACCGAAACGCTCCTTGAACTCATCGCCCACATAAATCATGGTGCCGGCAAAGAGGCGACCTCGAGGATCGGCTTTGCCATCGTTGAAGCGGTTCCTAACATATTTGTCACCGGGTTGCACTGAAAAGAGTACGCGATCTACTTTGCTTGTCTCGGAAACGCCGTCCGATGAGACAACTACCACACTGCGTCCGGCACCGACGACAAACTTGTCACTCTGACCCGCGACGGGGACGATGAAACCGGCTAGATCTATACCCTCGACTTTGCTGCCGTACACTTTGTTCTCCTGGTAGTCATAGCGCAATATTTTGCCAGCTTCAAATATCGACGTAGTAGACATTCTGCCTCTCGACGTCCCAGTGAGAACCTTCACCGGGCGTAAGAGTTAGGCAATGGCTCGATTTTGAACGACATCTGGGTGAAGAAAAGTGAAGAAAATTAAATAAGGATGAGAGGCTATGTGATTTAAAGCTGAATAAATTCATAGGAGTGGTAGGATATTTTTGAATGCATTTGACGATCGATGCATTGCCCGAAAAATTTGATTTTTCTTCTACGTTCAGCGAAACCATAAATCGGGCCTTAAGCTACTACGAAACATGGCGGCGATAGAGTGAAGGCCAGTATGGAAAATTCGCAATTCATTATCAGAATATTCAAAAACAATTTGTTTTGCAGTACTGGGAAACTGGGTAACTCGAACAATTCTGGTTTAATCAGGGCCAGAAGCACACCTCTGTTCCATATGGAATTGGGCTAAGTGAGCGCTACTGGAGGAATGGCGGAAGATTCCACATGCCATTACTTGAAAGTTTGTCGGCCTCTTCTGGCTAAACTTCTTTTTTATAAATTTTTAGATTACTGTAATAGCAGTTCCAGTCTTTACCATCTCGGGTCGCTTTCGCTCTATTATACTGTCTTCTGCTGTCATTTCTTAATGTTGTCAGGACCACCAGGGCGGTTTTTTCTTCCCCTTATACTCAATCAGAGGGCAGGCCTTATTTAGCGCAGTTCTACAAACCTCCGTAAGGATTTGTACGTAGTCGTCGTGCAGTGATTCTCTATTTTCAATAGTAATATTTTGGGAATTAGGAAGTCTTTCCTTAAGTTCCCATTTATATATAATATTTGCCAATTGGTCTTTTTCAAGTTCCTCTGGGCAGGCGGGGCCCGTGAGCTGTTTCCCTCAATTCTTATTTCTATATAGCGATGATCGGAGTAAGAGTGTTCGTTCAGAACTCTCAACTGCGTCATCTTTTCGTGGAGGGTGTGACATGCTAGCGTAATATCAAGAACTTCGTGTCTATTGCGCGTAATAAATGTGGGTTCGTTGCCATTGGTACACACTAAAAGCTTACTACATATAATATAATTAAAGAGAGACTCACCACATTCGTTGGTATCCGAGCTTCCTCATACGGTATGGTGGGCATTGGAGTCACCTCCTAGAACTAATTCATAATTGTGTGTTTGCAGTCTTCCACAAGATTTCTTATTAGCGGCGACGGCAGTGGACCGGTGTCGTATCCAGCATAGTAAAATGAGGTTAGCCAGGTGTTGCTTCCGGTCAGTTCCCAGTTAACCGCCGCGTTACTGAAATTTTAAATCATAAATATGTATATTAAGATGTGTTTTTGCTATTATACATGCTCTTTTAGTACCTTCACAATTTTTCTTATATACCTTGCAACCTGATGTCCTCAAGACGCAGATTTCGCCATTCCGTACCCAGGGTTCCTGGATGAGGACTACATCCGGACGATCTCCTGCCAGACGATCCAGGAGGGTAAGGCATGCTTCCTTATAATGGTCTAGGTTTATCTGAAGAAGATGCATCAGCTGTTAACGTTATGTCTGGGTCTTCTTTATTTTCGCATAAAAGTTCCCTTTCGGAATACTTACGCTGTTGTACGGAATACTTACTCTCCCCTCCGACCGCCCATTTCTGAGCCTGAAGAGGCGTATTCTTCTTCGGTGGGATGATCGTCTTCGCTCATCGGCTCTGTTTCGCTCAGGGGTTCTAATTCGCTCATGGGCTCTGTACTTTCCTTAGTGTTGAGGAACTCTATATCAGTTTTGTAGATGTGAAGCTGTACTCTTACAAAACCGTATCTCAATTGCCAATCGCATTTCTCTAACGGTGCACTTGAGTTTTCAGTCAGGAGCAGGAGAATCTGCATAGTGGCGCGATTCTGTTCTTTCGATTCTTCTGCGCTGTTCTTGTTACTTAATGTTTTTACGTATTTCCACTCCTGCGTTGGGATGTCCGGATTGCAGACCCGAATAAGCTCCATTATCTCTACCGGGTCTTCAACAGTTGAAGGTAACCAGACCCTTGCTCGCAGCCTGGGCGGAATATCCTTCTTGTCCACGACCACCAGCTTGGCATTCTTGTACACTTCGCCGACTTTTGAGATGGCCTTTTTATACAGCTGAACCGATCTCTCATCGCCACACGCTATTATTTTTATCTGGTCTTGGTGCCAGCCTAAATCTAGGTACGCAGGCGGGGGGCCGGGGTTCTGCAGAATAACCTTCAGTGCCACTTTCGTCAGCTCGGCCTCAACCCATTTCCATTGGGCCTTGGGGATCATACCTCCAAGATTGTTTTCGTCCAGAACTCCTATAATAATGAAGTCTTTTGCAACCCCCGCAGATGATTTTCTGGGCGTCTCGCCAATTGTTTTGTGCCTTTTTACGTTTGGCTTATTTTCTTCCAAGGACCGTTGTCGTTTTGTAACAGGTTGTGCTGGTTTAAAGTTGGGGTTGAAATCAGGAATGTTATATTTAAAGATAGACTCTTTCGCTCTTTCAATAGCTTCTTTGAACAGTTCGCTTTTCTTTAGGTGGGTTTCGTACACACTCCTTAGGTGCCTTGTGGTGTTTCTGTGATCCTGGTATCTCACTTTCGATGAGTCTAGCACGCACACATCCGGCCATTCTTCGGTACCGGAGCTAGCCGTAGCTGTGCTTCCGACCGGGACCATTTCTGGGGGTTGAATCGTAGTTGACTGCTTAGATCGAGCTCGGTGCATCCGTTGCTCGTATTGCGAAACTGACCTCCTTTTTTTTGTTTGTTTTTGTATTAGGACTTTGCATTTTGCTGTACTATTGAGGAGTATCGAACAATAACCGTACCTCCTGAAAATAGGAAAAACTTAGTTAGGTTATGAATTATATTTTTATAGTTCTGAAAGTTCCGATTAAAATTTTTGAGACTTTTTCGATTTAAGTAAATTTCTTAAGCAATTTATAGCTTTTTTTTAGTTTAAACAATATTTTTACAATACAAGCATAAAAGTAAAAAAAAAAAAATAAATATTATAAAAAAACATATGTGGATGTGCGTTTTTCCGTGAAACTCTGTGTATATTTTACAACAAGCGGACAATCACATTTTTTAATTATTGTGATTTTATTTGTAAATTATTATGATTTAACCCTAAAACAGGTACTGTATCAAATAAGTCGCGAGTCACTGTGTGTGCGTGTGTTCAAAATTGTTTTCTAACAGTTGGAAAATAGAAATTTTTAATGTATGAATATAATAATTATTTAAAAACATTAGTTATTGAAAAACTAATAATTTTTATAGGCTTTTTCTGAATTTTGTAAGGAATGTCAGCACTTTAAACTACATTGGCACTAAATTTATGCCCAATGCTGTACCTTTTCATAATATAAAAGAATTTGCCTTGAAAACTTCGTGCCCAGCTGGGATCTTTGTGCCTCAGAAAATACAGTTTGCGCAATAAAAACGCATTTCAAAGTATGACAAAATCTAATCATAAAAAATCACTTAGTTCCGTTTCACAACCTTATGAATATTTGTGGTTTATTCTTCAAACACAACTAAATAGTTTCCTTTTATTTCCCGCAGCTTATTTACCGTTGCTTACTCGTCAATTTCCGCATCATTGGCGCTTGAGCACAAAATTAGTGAAATTATTATTAAACTTAACAGATTCATTGCTTTAATTTATTAGTAAAAAATGTATGCAGGTACTAAATTCTGCCTTCGCGAGGAACAAACCGAATGATGTACAACACAGCGCGGCGTTACAAGACACTACTGAAGCCTTGAATGTGACTGCAGTGGCACTTTATAAGTTTGTATTTTAAGTTATTGCCAATCACCGAAATCAGCTGGCCGCAGAGACACCACAAAACTAAATCGAAAGGTGCAAACAAAGAGTTGAATGAGTAAAAAGTTATTTGTTATTTTAGTGTTTTTGTGCGACCTGTTGGCTGGTCTGAGAGCAACATCGGATTGAGCGAGTGCTTATTCATACATACATACGGATATGAAGCCCTGCTAGTACATTGAGAAAGAAAAAACTACATATAAAAAACTATACAGTTTAGGGCATCTTGAATAAAAGGCCGCTTTCAAAATTTTAATTCATTTAATTATCCTCCATTAAAAAAATTGTCAAAATGCGCTCAGATTTTCTGTCGCTGCAGTGACTTCCGCCTGACCCTCACCAACTTACATATTATCTTCCCTCTATGCACGATTAATTAATAAACTGTCCAAAACCTGACTAGCTACACGAGCTCTAAAGTTCTGTAGTGGCTGCAAATTATCACTTTGTATCTTAAAATCGTCTTGTAATGATAATCAATTGAAAGAATTGCGCGTAGAGGAGGCACATCTAGTGCCATCCCTTGAAAATGAAGTTCTGCGCTACTACAGAGAAGCTTCCGCAACTAAGCGGCGAACATTTTGAGTGCAACGGAGGAATTTACAAATTGCGTTCACTTGTGAGGGCATTAATTCTCAAAATGCTAATTGCAATGCCTTTCAAATGACAAAAAATACAAATCGATTATTCAAACAGTTCTCTGCTGAGTAACTCTTAAACTTTGCCTGAGTACGCCCATAAACGGCATCGGTATTATATGAAGTTTATGTGAATATGAATTTGTGGAGTTGAGAGAGCTTTAGACACCTGACGCACTGAAGCTTGGATAAAGTATTTTTCATCCAACGCTTTTTAATGGAAATGGAAATCAGTCAATAAACAAACAACAAGAAATAGTTTCCTATTCTCGTTCAATGCCAGTTATTTCACTTAAATTCTTGTTAATCGTTCAAAACACAAAACACTTTGCACCAAAGAAACTTCTAAATTTTGAAGTTCGTATTCGTACCTTTGCACTTATTTAGTACTTTTTGAGGGTCACAAAAATGATTAAACAACAGAAGAGGCGCTGAAAAGCAAACTGAACAGGAATGGGCTGAAGAGATCTTTTTATAGGGAAATTCCCTTCAAAATATTCTTCTGTGCGCTACACTCAGCCCACTCGGCACTTCTTTTATTAGATGATCGGCGAATATTCGGAATTTAAGAATTCTATTAATTAGCTCTGGTCTATTTACAATGAATCCCTTACTCTTAATTTCGTTCTATTTGCAGACTAACATCGTTGTTTATTTTAGGAAATTGTTTACTTCAAAAATAGATTTCAATTGCTTCAATGGCATTTTAATTAATTTCGAAGATTTATGACAACTGCGTGCGGATTTTATAAAATTACTAGCAAACCCGGCCCGCTTCGCTGGGCAAAGACACGGCGGGTCCACGTTTTGGCATATATCTCGAGCCCTATCCACCAATAGGTATCCAAACTATACGGAAACCATCTTCAATACCTTCTTAACAATGTGTGTAAGTTTGGTTTAATTCGGTGCAAAGACACGGCCGGTTAGCGAACACACACAAAAAGTTGACTTTATTTTATATATAAGATTTGTATATTCTTATTAGTTAAATATGACTGGTTAAACTGATATGGAAGCTAATAAATGTCATCTACTCGTGTGTACATTTTTTCATGTTTTCATTCATGTTTCTGTTATAAGGGGGAAGATATGGGTTAAATTTTTGTAACAATAAAAAAGTAAAAGTACCCCAATTTCGAAACAGTACAATTTTTACAAAATAAAAAACTTCAATTTCGAAACAGTCCCGTGATCCCGATATAACAAATTAAAATATTGAAAATTTACATTCATCTCATCTTTAAACGTTCAAGTTTTGTCTTTCAATTTGCTCACACTTACGACTCGTCAAGAACCATTTGAGTTGGCAGCTATGACGTCAACTGCGAGCAACTTCATTTTGGAGATCCATTGGCAAAGAAACCACTGAAAATCCTCGCTTTGGTAATTTCATCTCAGCTTGGAAAGTAAAGTTTGTATAAAAGCTGATGGTCAAATTGAAAAGTGTCAGTATTTTGGAAATTGATATCAAATCGCCTGAAAAGTTGCACGTGTAAATCTCAAATTTGATCAGTGATTCCACAATCGCAAGTAACAGCGTTATTAAATACCATTTTTTTCATATTTTCTCTAAATTTTTTTAAATTTCCTTTCCATTTTGTTTGCGCTCACCGATTTTCTTCAACAATTTTTTCTTTGCCTTTTGTCAACAAAATAATATTTCAGTAAATTTACGCCCACTTAAATATGTAAATATATAAAACATACAACGAGCAAAAATAAAACAAAAGAGTACAGACTAAAAGCTCTCTGTTATAGCCTAATCCGTAGTGGGACCTGGGTAAAAATAAGACTCTAACTTAAACAAAGAGACAAAAAGTACAGTTCCATAGATTAAATAACTCTTTGCTAGCTTTTGTTATAAAGAATTAACTTATCCCATAGAATAAACGAAATGTGTGTAGCCACCACTTCAAGGACAAGTAAGAACAATAATCGAGACAATATTTCATTTGGTTACAGAAACCCTTTCAATCGAATATTCGTACTGAAATGGAATGGAGTACGTCAGCTGACTGCCGCGGTTGTCGATCAATTCGAGGCATTTCCTACGGAAACACAGGTGAGAGTGACGTCACTGTGAATTCAAAGGGACTATTCCAATCGAGAACCTGATCGAAAATATGATAGTTGTAGAACCAGCTACAGATCAGATAAGTCTCTTTCTGACGATGGCGAAAAACATTGTAAAGGCTATGGTTTCAAGGCTCTGATGAAATCGTAGTGAAAACAAAAGCTGAGCTATGCTCCAACTTGGAACTCTAGAAATTGAGGATTAAAAACGAAAAGCAAGACAAGTCAATCGGATATTGTGACGTCTGCGGACCCACAACATTTGGTGCTACCTTACCGGAACGACCACGACTTTATATCCGGCCTAGAACTGTCACTCCAGGAGCCAACCCCAAACATTTGTGGGGAATGTTTATGCTGTTATGAAGTGATCCCAGGGGTAAAATAGGGAGATGCGCTTTCATCCCTGCTTTTCAACTCACACACTTACACACTTCTATAGGTGATATAGATCCCGGAGGCACATTTTTTTGCAAATCTACACAAATTTGAACTTATGCCGATGACATTTTAATTATAGCCAGAAACAAACAGACTCAAGAAGAAACATTTATGCGTCCAGAATCATCTGCTAGGATGGCAGGACTTATAATTAACGAAAAAAAAACAAAATATATGGAAGGTGCAGGGCGCAACGCATCACATAACTTACAAATCGGCAGCTATAGCTTTGAAATAGTCGATGAATTTAGGTACCTTTGAGTTGGGCTTTGAATCTTACTTCGCACATAGAAATTTGATTAAGTCGAGATACTTTCAGGAAACCAAAAACTACGAATATAGAAAACTGTCTAAGACCTACACTCACATTCGGGTGCGAAGTCTGGGTGCTGAAATCCAAAGAAACCGATCGGTTAAATTGTTTTCAAAGAAAGATTCTGAGAAAAATATATGTACCGGTACGACTTGAAGGCGGTACTTACCAAATTTGGACACACTTATCAGGGGTGCAAATGTAATCAGGTACATCAAAGCGCAAAGGATTCGATGGTACGGTCACATGCTACGAATGAGCAAGGATAAAAAAGATCTTCGAAACAAATCTACAAAGCGACAGAAGTAGCGACCTACCGAGAAAGTGATGGAGCGATGACATTGAAGGCGGTCTTGGAGCTATGGGCATATCTGATATCAAACGAAAAGCTGCTTTACCCCGAACTGTGATGCTATAATGATGATGATTTTTATGCTGTTACAACAATAACAGCTGACCTGAAAAATCATACGAATTGGCTGTCGGAGTTGTGGTAGGTGCGAACCCCTGTCAGTAGAGCACTTCACCACATTCACCCTCAACAAGTGGCACGCAAAATTCTGTCCCAAGACGACGCAAAATTCCAAAGAGTTTTCTTGGGAAACCACGATTCTAATGCAACTGAGTTTGTAGAATTTTACAAATGTACGGGAGAATGGAACCCACTAGAATTTATATAACTTTGGAATTCACATGAATTAGTAAATGCATTTTATGTGCATAGGAGTATACCGTAAAGGGTTGTCCAAGGGTTGGTTTATTTTTAGATCGCATGTTATTTCGACACTGGCAGGAATTTCGCGCTCATACAGAATGGATAATTTACGTTCGAATAAAATTTCGAATTATTAAAAAACTGTGCATTTATTAAAAAATATGAGTCTCGAATGAACACAACCCGCATCTCTTTGTTCAAGGTTCTGGACTGCTTCCTTTATCGCTTCACTTTGTCGAAAATGCTACTGGGAACGGTGTTTCGGTTAAGGAACCATAATTGTAGATTTATTGCTGGCTAAACTTGGTGCTCTGAACTTGAATGAACTTCGGTTTCGACAGCAAGCGCTTCCATGTCAGACAGCCCATCAAACACTGGATATTTCGCATACAGTTCGGTAATTGCGTTATCAGCCATCCGGGTGAAATCAATTGTCCGCCTCTTAGTTAGACTCCATTTAAGTTCATTTATTTCTGGGTTATCGTGAAAGATCGACCTGATGCGAGTATCTAGCATCGATTCACTTCTCAAGGCTAATACGGAATGACAAAGTGATCTTGGAAAGTTGGCTTGAAAAGACGGAGCGGAACTGAGTGCAGTTATATTTTCTGAAAAAGTCATTGGAAAATACTGAACGGTGGTTTTAGTTATAGTTTTTATTTTTAAAGCCCACCCTTTAATATAACACCCACGTGTAAATAAACACAGGACTCCATAAATATTAAAGTAAATTAGTACTAAAAATAATTTATCGGCAAAAGCGGATATTCTGATGCAAAAAAAAATTGAAAAAAATGTATGCATTATTTCTTATAAAAAACTGCACACTTGCGCTATATTTACACTTATCTTGCATGCCTCCTTCTTGCACAACAAAAAATGAGCAGATAAGTACTGCAGCGGCGGCACAAGGCCAGATTACAGGCATAAATATGTATGTGCGACTGCGTGTGTGTATGTATGTGTGTAGGTGGGTAGGTGAAATGGTTGAAGTACCAGACTGGCAGTCCACAAGCAGCACTAAAGCGCAGTTCTGATACCATTTTGACACCTCGAACGGGCAGATAACTACAGCCAGACAGAGCTTTTGATGCAACGAAGAAGGTTGATGGGATTTAGATTGGCGCACTGCCTCAGCCTGTCGAAGAAAGGAGCTCACAGTGACCTTAATCGTCTGGCTGCGAAACTCAAACATTCACAGAGAAAAAGCGCAACAGTCTTCTTCTCTGAAAGGTCCCCACAGCTTCTGCAATGGGGGTTAAATGGTACACCTAGATTTTCTGCGTGCTTGCCGATCGTCCAATTACCGTTAAAAACAGCTCCGAGTTTGGAAATTGAATATTGTAGAGTTCCCAAGATTACCTGCGATCTGCGTCTATTGTACTGGCGCCAAAAGGTTTTCGAAATAGCACACGAAGAAACAGAGCTCCATTTGATCTGCGCTCTTCTGAGAAATAAGTTTTGCCACTTCCCCTTTAAGAACAGTCAGAGGGATGCCGATGCCCGATGGGATGGGAGAACTCTGAGACCAATTTAGTCGACCACTTCCTGTTCGTACATCCGAAAAAAATACTATTTATATTCCAGGAACTGATCTTTTAATTGGCCTGTTTCAAGGGATTGTCGAAATTACAAAAAGGAAAATCGGCAAATAAAGGACTTTAGCTGCTTTCGGTTCGCCTAGCACTTGGCGACTTTTGTATGGGTACAGGTGGGTCTCCTGGTGTTTGGAGTTCGAACTATTGATGTTATGTCTTTGACAGCTAAAAGAGCACCCGTGATTTGTCAAAAATTTAATTTATGGTTGGAGATATACAAAATTTATCGCTTTTTGCTGTTAATAGCGGAGAAAAATTTATAATCAGCCAAAACTATAAGTCAATTGGCCACCCAGAAGCTGTGACTTGACTCCGATAGATCCTATTTTGTGAGGCGCCTGTAAAAAAAATGGTTAGCGTAAACCTTTCAGAGAGCCATTCAAGAGTTGAAGCATGAAATCGAAGTTGCCATTAATGAGATAACTGCTGAACTCGCGAAAATACATATCGCAAAATATTGGGTACACAGAATGGGTCGTAAAAGTCACTGGAATGGAATTGTGTTGCATGTTAATGGCATTGGCAAGATATTAAAAAATTTATTGAAAAATATTCAATTTCTTTCAATATATTCAACGTCTTTTATTTAATAAGTTCGTGCGGTTTTACAACAGATGGCGTAACTTGATTATTATTCCATCGATCCACATTTCCAAACATTCATTGGAGAGCTACTGTCGTAAGGCACAAACGTCAGTATAAGTTTTTTATTTGAAGCGTAAACAACAATATTTTTACCACACTTGAAAATGTCGAATTTCGTGCCAAATAATGTGTTTTTGCGGGGAATTCTTCTTCATTATTTTAATATGAAGAAAAAAGCAGCCGAAAGTCATCGTATCTTGGTGGAAGTTTATGGTGAGCATGCTCTAGCTGAGCGAACGTGCCAGAAGTGGTTTGCACGCTTTAAAAGTGGTGATTTTGGCTTGGAAGACGAAGAACGCGAGGGTGCGCCGCCAAAGTTCATGGATACCGAATTGGAGGAATTGCTCGATCAAGATCCGGCTCAAACGCAAGAAGAGGTTGCAAAAACTTTGGGAGTTGATCAATCAACCATTTCCAAACGTTTAAAAGCCATGGGAATGATCCGAAAGGTAGGCCATTGGGTGCCGTATGAATTGAAGCCAAGAGACGTTGAACGCCGTTTTATGGCATGCGAACAACTGCTTCAACGGCACAAAAGAAAGGGTTTTTTGCATCGAATTGTGACTGGCGATGAAAAGTGGGTCCATTACGACAATCCAAAACGTCGGGCAACGTATGGATACCCTGGCTATGCTTCAACATCGACGTCGGCGCAGAATATTCATGGCCTGAAGGTTATGCTGTGTATCTGGTGGGACCAGCTGGGTGTTGTGTATTATGAGCTACTGAAACCGAATGAAACGATTACGGGGGATGTCTACCGACGACAATTGATGCGTTTGAGCCGAGCACTGCGAGAAAAACGGCCGCAATACGCCGATAGACACGACAAAGTTATTTTGCAACATGACAATGCTCGGCCACATGTTGCACAAGTGGTCAAAACATACTTAGAAACGCTCAAATGGGATGTCCTACCCCACCCGCCGTATAGTCCAGACCTTGCGCCATCCGATTACTATCTCTTCCGATCGATGCAACATGGCCTGGCTGACCAGCACTTCCGTAATTACGATGAAGTCAAAAAATGGATCGATTCGTGGATTGCGGCAAAACCGACCGAATTTTTCACAAAGGGAATCCGTGAATTGCCAGAAAGATGGGAAAAAGTAGTAGTAAGCGATGGACAATACTTTGAATATTAAATTTGTAACCATTTTACGTCAATAAAGTTTCAAATTTCGAAAAAAAACCGCACGAACTTATTCATAGTCCTATGTATGTTATTATTGACATCAAATAGTATACAAAAACGTTTTTTTTACGTATGTTTTTGTAGTAGTGTGGCACCAAAGTAAGCGTCTCAAAAAAAAGATAGATGGCTTGTCGACAGGATCTTGGCTCTTCAGGACATCTGAAACGAAAAAGTTACACTGATTATTATTCTGTAGGCTTTCTGGAAGGTGCTACAGTGAGAAATCTACAGTCTGATTTCCACCCGAAAAACATACCTTTTTTTTCAAAAGTCCGCCATTTTGTTATTTTTCAAAAAAATTTTCCCAGCTATGGGCATATTTGATATCAAACGAAAAGCTGATGACCGAGTGACGTGGAGGCGAATTGTAACGGAAGCAGTGGTTCACCCTGAACTGTGATGCTACTATGATGATGATGATGATGAGAGTTGATTCATAAATCGCTGCGTGAAAAGAGAGTCAATTAAGAAATAGAGTTCTGAAGTTAGAAAAAGAAGTTCTAATATACTATAAGTTCACACTTTCTAAGGAGCATTACTTCCTTTGACGCAACGAAATAGATTTGTTCGAATAACTAAAATTTGTAAAATAACAAAGAAACGATTTATGAAGAATTGCGATAAACCCCGTAGATTCAAAAGGGTGGCTAAATTTTAAGGGCCGATGTTGAATGTCAACCACACCTAAACGTTAAGTGTTTTTCTGCATTTCATTTAACATTTTTCAATTTCAGACTAATTCAATTTGAACCATGGATAGATAAACAATCGAGCAATGCGTTAAAGTTATTCAGGCTTATTATGAAAACGTGCAACAGTGAATGGAAGAAAATCATCTTCAGTGATGAGGCACATTTTCTCCTCAGTGGATTCGTCAATAAGCAGAATTGCCGCATTTGGGCGAATGATAATCCAAGAGGGATTGCCGAAAAACCAATGCACCCACAAAGAGTGACTGTTTGGTGCGGTTAATGGGCCAGCGGCATCATTGGGCCGTATTTTTTCCAAAATGAGGCCGGTAAGGCAGTTACTGTGAATAGTGTTCGCTATCGTGAGATGATAACGAACTTTTTATGGCCCGAATTGGAACATATGGATGTGGACGATATGTGGTTTCAACCGGACGGTGCCACTTGTCACACAGCTAACGAAACAATGGCTCTTTTGCGCGAACAATTTGATGGCGCAATAATCTCACGTGGCGGCGATGTCACTTGGCTGCCAAGATCATGTGATTTGACACCGTTGGACTTCTTTCTTTGGGGTTATTTGAAAGAAAAGGTGTACGTCGATAAGCCAGCAACAATTCAAGAGGTAAAGGATGAGATAATTCGGCACATTAACGGCATAGACCCTCAATTATGCCTCAGCGTCTTCGAAAATTTGGATCATCGGATGGAGGTATGCCGCCGAGGCCGCGGCGGCCATTTGGCCGATATTTTGTTCCATACGTAATTGAGCCATACCAATATTGTCACAACAAAGAGAAATGACAATAATTTTCTAAAAAAAATGCATTTTATTCTCCTCTCCCCGTCCTCAGTTAGAGAGAAGAAGTTACTTTTCCTAGGCCACAAAGTGGCTTTGAGCCTATAAATTCGTAGGCCGACCCTTTCCTGGTTAATTTATCGACCATTTCGTTCCCAACTTCGAGCGGTTAAAATCCCTAGATGTTGATGACATCCTTTCGGCATTATTCCAAAAAGGCATATACCTGCTTCTAGAACCACTTACCAAAATTTCTAGAACAAGTATCGCACTTTTTTTTTAAAGGAGGTTGAAATCAAAATGTCAGAAACATCTCAAAGGTGCCGTCACACCAATGGTATGTGGGGCACGCTCCCACCAATACTATAACAATGCTCCATCTCGGCTAATTCTGTCCTGGGACCACAAAAGTATAACTTCTGAGTAGAGCTGCGTTTATGTCCGAAGACTCATCAGGTACCTGCGTCCAGGTTCCTCCCCTGTAGGCATATGAAGGCTATACACCGTCTATAGGTAGTCCCAATTACTCCCACTGTGTTTATAGGTGGTTCCAAAGTAAAGGATACATCGGAAAACTTGCAGTAGTGTTATCTTAACTCACTACCGTCTTGTCTTCTGTACGATACTGCATTGAGTGTTTCACTCAAACGTCTGTGCTTGTTGTCGGTTCGTCAGAAAATGTCCGCCTTCTCTGTTGCTGAAACGCTTTGCGTTCCCAATCAATATGGCGAAGTCGCATCAAAATTTTACCTGCGAACGTTTGCGCTTCCTCACACTTACCGCTAGTTGCGCACATATCTCGTATGAGGATGCTGGAGAACGATTGATGACCGAGGGCTTGCTCCAGGATAGCTCGTTCCTCTCTAAAGCGGGCGGAATAAAACATGAAGTGTGAAAGTGATGTTTGCCAGCTTCAAACGGTGCAGGTATTCCTGAAAACAGCCATGTCCGCTGAGCAACTGCGAAAGGTGATAGTCGGTGTCTCCATGTTTTCTCATTAACCACTCATCCATGTTATAAGTTTGTAGGTCCAACGTCCGCTTTGTGACTTATCCCACCGCTGCTGCCACCGGCCTATTGTCAGCAGTCGCACTTAGTTATGTACCAAAGATATGGAGGTTGGCAAAAGTGATATTTATATCGACGGTTAGAAAGAGGGGCCCACTTCATCCTAAACTCTCCAGGCCAATTTGTGTTGCCTCATTTAGATAAAAAATGATAGAAAAGGTAGTACAGAACTATATGAGGGCCACAATCCTAGCAGAACCACAGCTACTATGGTGGTGTTCGAGGCTGATATTAACCTCTGCCGTACGATGGGTCCGTCCAACCATTTGCGAGGCAACAGAGCCAAAAAGGCTCGACCCACATTTGGGTGTTAAACCACAACCACCACAATATTCCCCGGGGGCCGTCCTCCCGAACAGCTTGGAGCGATCTCCAGATATAAGTTTCCGGTCAGACTTTGTAGCCAATACTACTACCAGTTGAGCTTCCACGCAGCTCTGGGCTGGTGGCTATACTCCAAAGCACCCAACAGCATAAAAAACCCTAGTCAATCAACTGAACGCCTAAAAATTTCACTTCACGCGCAAACTGATCTTACATTTCGACATTCCGATGGGTTGAGACTACATCACTTACATCATACCGTCCAACGGTCCAAGTAATCCCCACACCCCCAAGATTCCTAATGTCTGAGTACATCCGGTATTCGAAGTGGACACGCATCCAGTATTCTCTTGGCGACTCACAAACACATTCCTTACTTACAGACAGTTGCCTCTTACGCAAGAATGCATGATCTCTAGATAAAATCTCTAAAAAACAGGCGCACGCAGACTCTGGAGCTATAACATCTGATGTCCCATAATACTTACGTATTTGTTGCGGCCGCACCTCAAATCTGGTCCCTGATGACCCAGGGTTTTTGGATCAGCACTATTTTCAGTTTAGACTTGCGTTGCCATCGCTATTACCGCCCTTGCGTCTTCGGCATAGTGAGAATTTATTTGGGCGAAGCCAGCATTAATCACCTTTTTTCACGATTGCGGATACCTAACGAAAATGAAAAAATCGGCGACGTTGACATCGAGTTCGAGGTGTTGAGGCAGCTTGACATAGGAGACTCGGACAGAGTATCACTGTTAGACATCGATGAGGTTATGGCGGTAGATGAAAGTGAAGCGGTAACATAATCTTTAGGTAACATAATCCTTACCGCTTCATTTTCATCTATCGTCATAACCTCATCGATGTCTGACAGTCATACCTTGTCCAAGTCTCCTATGTCGAGCTGCCTCAACACCTCGAACTCGATATCAACGTCGCCGATTTGTTAATTTTCGTTAGATATCCACAATCGTGAAAACGTTCAGAGTAACCTAACGCTGCTCATCTCGTCTTTTGATCCCTGTGTTGATGTCGGCTTGCCAGCAGAAGAAGTATCAGCTGAGCCTTTCTCAACTTCTGTGGATGTTTTTACCCCCGTTGTCGCTCAAGCAGGAGCATCTTTATTACTGCGTCCTTTGTATAAGTGGAAGTGAATTGTGTCTAATGTATAAGATATCCTACAGTTGCTTTCCGTGATTACTTTTATTGACTGGTCGAAAATTCTTATAGTTAATAGTTTGCATAGACGCCTGTTTTGGATGACGACAAAGTCCAAGCACTTCTTTGTTTCAACGCCAGCTGCTTGTGGTAGGTCCACCCGGTATATTTTCCTCGTCGTATATGCCTTAGTCTGAGCCTTCCCAGTCGGATATTTTTCAAACTGTTTCTGGCAACTAGGTGGCTTCATTTTGGATGCACAATAGAATAGCCTGGCCGAAGTGTATACTTTTGATACTTCTCTCCTCAATGAGAAGCTGCTCAGCCCTTGCATGCTCCTCCTCCTGAGAGTGTTTCTGTAGGGAAAGATTTCAGTGAAACAGCCAGTATTCAACCCTTAACGATGGTAGAGTAGTTAGCACCAAGTTTCCCAGAGTCTAAATTGGTTTTCTGGACAGCTTTGGATGCATAATTTATTACGCTCGAAGCTTCAGGTACTTTATTCTAGCTTGCAGACTATACCCTCCTGTTTTGCTACAATTCCTCTCAGCTGGGCTGAGTTCAATAGCACTGCGTTTCCTTGCTTTTGTAGTACATTTGGGCCGCTCTATCCCCTTCTGCTTTATGTCCCTTGGTGTTAAGTCTTCTTTGAGAAATCCTTTTATGAGCACCATTTGGTGCAAGAAATTTCCACAGAGGCCTGTCCAGTACCAGTACTTGACTTTGAGGTGGTTCCCTTGAATGTTTAAGCACCAGGGAGCCCAGTTGCCTTGTGCTTTCCTTCCGTGAGTCTGTCACTTTACGGCTCATCACTTACTGTCGCCACAGATCCGAATTTATAAGGTACCTGGCTAACTTTGCACTCCGTCAAACTTGCTGCTCTCCGTTTAGCAGTTTGCACGTGGCAGTCCTGGCGATGTAGCTCTACTAGATCGGCCAGTTGAGATGCGGATTGCGAACTCGCCCGCTTAAATGTTTTTCCTATATTTGCTTGGCTCATAATTATAGTTGTCAATTCAATTGGTTTTTGACAAATCGTGCGTGTGAAAAATTGAAAGACAAAACTTGAACATGCAAATAAGAGCATCCCATCAATTTTTGGGGAGTTTTGGTATTTTATTTTGTAATCTCTAAATCAAGGGACTGCCGCGAAATTGGGAGGTTTTTTACTTTGTTAAAATTTATTGTTAAGAAAATTGAACACATTTACGGCAGAAATATGAATGTGAAAATTTTCCAATTTTGAGTTAATCGGTTGACTTGGGAAGCCTTATCTTATCTATTTATACCAAACCCCAGATGATAATTAGAAGTTATAAAAGAGAGCTCGCAGTGAGAAGTGAAGTCGATTCCGGAAAATGCATTTGAAAGGTGTTTTCATAATGGTATTGAATCACTGGCATAAAAGGATTATTTCGAGAGGGGTCTCCCTTAAAGGCATTGCAGTAAATTTGAATGAATGAAAAAATATTTTGTGGTATTTTGTGGTTTGTTCACCAATTTTCGGTACTTTTTTCACAGAATATATTTAAAAACCAAAAAATATTAATGAACTTGAAATTAAATGAACTTGAAATTAAATGAAGTTGTATGTATGTATGTATGTATGTATAGGACATAAATACATAGATGATATTTATTTGCCTCCATATCAGTTCATATTTAACTAATAAGAATATATAAATAATTTTATAAAATCTGCACGCAGTTGTCATAAATCTTCGAAATGAATTAAAATGTCATTAGAGCAATTAAAATATTATATATAAATTACAAGCCCATTAAATTGATAAGCAGAATATTTAGCTTCAGATTTAAAAGAACTATATAAGCTCGGCCGTAGAAGCTACAGTGACGTAGTGCGCTCGGGTAAAAAAAAGCTATGTACATACAAAATTGCAATTAGTATTAATTTGCTACATGTAAATTGACTAGTAGATGTAAATATATTTAATAGGCAGAGAAAATCATTTTTTTTTAATATAAAGTACACAAATTTTTAATCCAAATCATAAGCAAAGGTCAGCTGTGCGACATCTCACGCAAACAATCCGAAGCGGCGCGCATCTTCAAGAAGAAAATAAGGCGAAGGTGAAGCCATTAGCAGAGTTGCCAACATTAAAAAGTATTATTGGTTGGTTCTTAGATATTTTTCCGCCCTTTCAGTCAATGCCCCCGGGTAATAAACTGAGGAAATATAGACCTTCGCAGCTGAGGGAGTTGCCTGAAATAGTATTACGATTTTATTTATTGAAATATTTGTCTTTGAATTCGCCTTTCCCCTCTAGATAGTGAGTTGCAGAATAAGAGACTATAGACTTAGTTGAGGTATCACAACACCAGATTGTTCAATGCCATAACATCTGCCCGGTCATCAGAGTAAAAGGCTTTACAGGGTCAGTCTTGTATGGCAATAGCCGCACCTTTTATGTAAAGGGTTTTCCAATTAGAGGTATTACAGGTGAATGGACTGCGCCTTTGAGAGATGATTAACTATTTTTTATGGCCGAAATTGGATGGTATTGATCTGGTTAACGTTTATTTTCAACAAGACGGCGCTACGTGCCACACAAGCAATGAAACCATTGATCTTTTACGAGAAAAGTTTCCCGACCGTGTTATCTCTCGAAGAGATCACAATTGACCACCGAGATCTGGTGATTTAACACTTTGCGACTTTTTTCTTTGGCGCCACGTGAAAGAGAAGGTCTACGCCAACAGCCCAGGGTCGATTCAATACCTCAAAGATGGAATTCGTGAGGGTATCGAGGACAGAGGGTAGCCACTTTGCAAATTGTAAGCGTGGTCGTGGTGCTCATATGTCTGATGTTATTTTCCTCTATTAACGGTATACCTTCCTCTTTATAATGAAATAAACATCCCATCATTTATATTTATATATTTAAATATATTTTTTAAAATCAATTTATTTTAAGAATTTCAGCACTAAAAGGACCACAGCAAAAAAACTTTTTTGTTGGCATCACCCGCAGTTTTTGGGTTAAACGTAATAAAAAGGGAAAAAGAGGGATCCGATATTTTAAAAATATTAGTGTCTGTCATAACTTCTAAGTAATTTACTTCCAAAGGTAAAGAAGTCATGAATTTCTTTAGGGAATTTCAAATGATTGCCTTTTATTAAAAGCTGGACGTTTGGAACAGAGTTGTCCGAAGTAATAAATCGGAAATGAAAAATAGGAATAGTGAAATATTACAAAGATCTACAAAGTAAGAATTCAGGAGCTTTACTCTTCGCCTTTTC
The DNA here is from genome assembly GCF_027943255.1 of Anastrepha obliqua. Taxonomy (NCBI): domain Eukaryota; kingdom Metazoa; phylum Arthropoda; class Insecta; order Diptera; family Tephritidae; genus Anastrepha; species Anastrepha obliqua. The sequence continues at coordinate 21,201,509 of NC_072893.1, read as the reverse complement.
ACCAGTCTTTCCTATGAATGTTTGATGGATACCTTAGGGTCACAAAATTATGCAAGGGTAACCATCACTGACCACTCAAGCAAGGCGCTGAGCTTACAGCTCTCATTTCTTTAGCTTTGTTGGGACTCACACTGACATCTGGAAACTGAAGGACCTAGCAATGATTTGTATAATAATCATTAGACCTTTGGATTAAAAACGATTTACCCATTGAACAAAGGACCTCACCAACTTTGATTGTGCCTTTTTATAAAATTTTATATGTAAAAGTGAATTAGGTAAGATTAAACGGCTGCTCTCAAAAGCAACAGTTGTCGCGGTTGCCTCGGAATTCCATCATGAAGACCGGAAAGCTTTCCGCGGCCCCATTCATGCACGCTCTTAAATCATCTAGATCTTTGTCAAATCCAGTCAAACCCTCAACGAGATTGTGTCGAGACTGTTGAGATCCTAATGGATTTGATGGAAGGGGTTCCCAGATATCTGAGGTTATAGTCATATAACAAAAAGTGCCGAATAGATTCTTTCTCCTTCTTTCACATTTCCTCCATACAGAAATTGCAACTCTTTCGCCTGTCTGTAAAATTATATTTTTTGGATTATCAAGATAAGAAAATAAAATTAATAAAAATAAATTATCTCTTTAATGAAAATAAATTATCTTGCTCGTTTGCTCAACTTAAACTGATTTTTGAAAAATATAATTTTGGATTTCTTTTTGAAAAACAGAGAACACTCAAAAGCGATCTTAGGCCAGCTGCAGACCCTGCCTCAACAGATTTGGCAATTTTTTCACGATTCAGAGATTTAGGCAGCTCTACACTCGGTTAAAGCCACTCTTCCGATGTTTTTTAATAAAACCATTTTACTTTATCATTGACAGCCGGCATTCGAAAATACATACAGACGCATGCAAATAATCATCTACAAGTCGACACACGCACATGGCAAAACATATGTATTTATGTACACCAGAAAGATTTTATGCACAATAATTCACTTATGGCATGAAAATAATACGAAACACAACTACATACATCCCCACCCATCTGTAGCGGCTGCTGGCTTATCAAAGAAAGTCTTCGATCTGAGGAATTAGCATAGACGAAGCAATGGAGGCGCTACAAGTATCACTTTTGTTTTTAATAGACCGGCGAGTTCTGTCATCATTACGAACACAGAGCTCAAGATTAGATTTATAAAATAAACGAGGAATAATAATAGTTTGGAGCTTCTCCTCTAATTTTTAGGGTGTGCATAGGCGCTTTTCTACAAATGGAAGATGACAGAGTTTTGTGAAGACTTTGATCGGAAAAGGATTTATTTGGGATGTTTTTTCTTGGCTGAAATACACTCGAACGTTTATTAATGCCGACCGAAGGACGACCGGTATTGGAAAACAACTTTTCTATAGTTTTGGTTTGATAAGTTTCAGTTTGATGTCCGAAGATGGAGGTTCTACTGTCAATATGCCGTGCAAGAAAAAAACAACACTTCTCAAAGGTGGCTAAAATTAGTTTGTTTAGCGCTTTATGTACCATTTCGATACGCGTTTTGCTAGAAGCTCTCATATCGTCCGTTGTCACGACTCACTACAGTTATCTCTAAACCACTTGAATACTTTTGGGTGAATCGACTTGTGTTAGATAGCAACACTTGCAAATTTTGCATAAGATTTTGAATTAATCACTAATATCTGACGCCTGTTATATGCCCCGAGTTGGGGACTTTTAGAGATAGTAGAGAAAAGTTTAGAGATATTTAGGGGAACTTTCTTTCACTTCTAACAGGCAAACATTAAAAAGCATTCACCGACATAGAATCAATAACTGCAAAACCTCTCGCAAATGCTATCCATGGCGATCAAAATCAACTTATTGCAAAAACATTTCGCTATTTAAATATACTTCCTTTTAGTCTCCGTATGCAGCACTTGGACGATATTCCACAACAACTCTCGCAAATGTTGCTCATAAAAATACAAACTCTTTCACTACTAATAGAAGTCACCTTTTTAAATTATAAACTCAAAGAAGCTCATAAGACGCAAAAATGGCATTAAGCTGGTCTCCTATAAATATTGTAAATATACCACAGCTAATTAATAGAATTCTTAAATTCCCAATATTCGCCGATCATCTAATAACAGACGCGCCGAGTGGGTTGAGTGTAGCGCGCATAAGAATATTTTGCCGGCAATTTGCCTATAAAAAGATCTCTTCAGCCCATTGCTATTCAGTTTGCTTTTCAGTGCGTCTTCTGTTGTTTAATCATTTCGTGATCCTCAAAAAGTACTAAATAAGTGCAAAGGTACGAATACGAACTTCAAAAGTTAGAAGTTTTTTTGGTGCAAAGTGATTTGTGTTTTGAACGATTAACAAGAATTTAAGTGAAATAACTGGCATTGAATGAGAATAGGAAACTATTTCTTATTGTTAGTTTATTAACTGATTTCCATTTGCATTAAAATGCGTTGGATGAAAAATAATTTATCCAAGCTTAAGTGCGTGAGGTGTCTAAAGCTCTCTCAACTCCACAAATTCATATTCACATAAACTTCATATAATACCGATGCCGTTTATGAGTGTACGCAAAGTTTAAGAGTTACTCAGCAGAGAATTGTTTGTGTAATCGATTTGTATTTATTGTCATTTGAAATGCATTGCAATTAGCATTTTGAGAATTAATGCCCTCAAAAGTGAATGCAATTTGAAAATTCCTCTCTTGCACTCAAAATGCTCGCCGCTTAGTTTGTATTTGAAAAAGGATGGCACTAGATGTGCCTCCTCTACGCGCAATACTTTCTATTGATTACTTTTACAAGGCGGTATCACAGATAAAAAGTGATAATTTGCAACCACTACAGAACTTTAGAGTTCGTGTAACTAGTTTTGGTTAGTTTATTAATTAATCGTGCATAGTGGGAAGATCATATTTAAGTTGGTCAGATCCAGGTGGAGGTCACTGCAGCAACAGACAGTGCTTCATATCCGTATGTATGTATGTATGTATGCATAAACTCTCGTTCAATCCGATGTTGCTCTCAAACCAGCCAACAGGTCGCACAAAAACACTAAAATAACAAATAACTTTTTACTCATTCAACTCTTTGTTTGCACCTTTCGATTTAGTTTTGTCTCTGCGGCCAGCTGACTTCGGTGATCGGCAATAACTTAAAATGTAAACTTATAAAGCGCCACTGCAGTGCAGTCACATTCAAGGCTTCAGTAGTGTCTTGTAACGCCGCGCTGTGTTGTACCTCATTCGGTTTATTTTTCGCGAAGGCGGAATTTAGTGCCTGAATACATTTTTTCTAATAAATTAAAGCAATGGATCTGTTAAGTTTAATAATAATTTCACTTATTTTGTGCTCAAACGCTAATGAGGCGGAAATTGAAGAGGAAGCAACGGTAAATAAGCTGCGGGAAATAAAAGGAAACTATTTAGTGGTGTTTGGGGAATAAACCATAAATATTCATAAGGTTGTGAAACGGAACTAAGTGATTTTTTTATGATTAGATTTTGTCATACTTTGAAATGCGTTTTTTATTGTGCAAATTGTATTTTCTGAGGCACAAAGAGCCCAACTGGGCATGAAGTTTTCAAGGCAAATTCTTTTATATTATGAAAAGGTACAGGTGGGCATAAATTTAGTGCCACTGTAGTTTAAAGTGCTGACATTCCTTACAAAATTCAGAAAAAGCCTATAAAAAATTCATGGTTTTTCAATAACTAATGTTTTTAAATATTATATTCATACATTAAAAATTTCTATTTTCCAACTGTTAGAAAACAATTTTGAACACACGCACACACAGTGACTCGCGACTTACTTGATACAGTACCTGTTTTAGGGTTAAATCATAATAATTTACAAATAAAATCACAACAATTAAATAATGCGATTGTCCGCTTGTGGTAAAATATACAGTGAGTTTCACGGAAAAACGCACATCCACATATGTTTTTTAGAATATTTGTTTCTTTATTTTTACTTTTATGCTTATTTAAAAAAAATATTATTAGAACTAAAAAAAAGGGCACTATAAATTGCTTAGAAAATTTTAATAAACAAATTAATAAAAAAATGTTAAAAAAAATTTACTAAAATCGAAAAAGTTTAAAAAATTTTAATTGGAATTTTCAGAATTATAAAAACATAATACATAACCTAACAAATAATATTTCTTTTGAACAATTTACAATGAAGCGAAAAGATTTCAATAATTGCAATCACACGAAGTTCCGTTAGTATGGGGCAAGTTATAAGTGGCCAGTGCTTACAATTTAAAAATTATGCCTTGTGAATTTTTCATAGAAATGTAAATTACGAGAATTCGTTCTATAGTAAAAAAGATCTGTAAAAAACTCATAACCTCCAAATAGGTGATTGTAGTTACTTCAAACTTCCACTCGATTATGTAATACAAAAATTAAATAAACCAAAAATTTCATGACCCGGAAAATTCTAGGCAAACTTAAGAACATATCTGAAATATTTTAAATTTTTATGAATTTTTTTTTTCGATTTTTGTGAGTTTAGTTAAAGAGTTTGGAGCTTTAATTTTAAAATTTTTTAGCGTATTTTAGACTATATTTTTATGGCGAATTAACAAGAAATAAATGCAAACTTTCAAAATAGTGCCAACAAAACAGCTGTGCGATTTCCAGTGAGACTCACTGTGATTATTTTAGCCAGAAGAGTCGATTTATGTTCCAATATTCTTGACTAACAACGTGACAACTAAAAATACTGAAAAGTTAATAACAGAACTTTTTTGATACACAGCTCTGGGTTAAAAGTTGCACAAATTTGTGGATAGTTTGATGTGATGAGTTTTTATATTAACAAAAGCGGGTAGTCTGCTGGCCATTAAACCGACAAACTTTCAAGAAATGGCATGTGGAATCTTCCGTCATTCCTCCAGTAGCGCTGTTGTTGTTGTTGCACTCCCATACATGTACAGGGAGTGCTGCTGGAATGACAGTCCTTGGCCGAATATATAGTAAATAAAGAACCGACTGTCGGAGCACTCACTTAGCCCAGTTCCATATGATACAGGAATGTACTTCTGCTCTTAACTCAATCAGAATTGTTCGAGTATACCCAGTTTCCCAACACTGCAAAACAAATTCTTTTTGAATATTCCGAATTTTCCATACCGGCCTTCACTCTATCGCCGCCATGTTTCCGTATTTTTTTTAGTTCCGATTTAGGGTTTCGCCGAACGTAGAAGAAAAATCAAATTTTTCAGAGAATGCATCGATCATCAAATGCGTTCAAATGCTTTGAAAATCGTGTTAGGTGCCCTTTTGATCTCATCTTTCACCCAATTCTGACTGACAAACCTTTTAGTAGGTAATTTGGTGGCAGAAGTCGCGCCATGTCGGAAATGCACTACGAGGTTTTCCAAAGGTCGCTGAAGCGTAGTTGTTATTAAGTAGAAGAAATATTTTTGTCATTTACTATTTCATTTCGATGGTCCCACTTTCATTTATATGGTCACACATTTGATCGCTTTGATTGCCTGTAATTAATTGTAAACACAACTTAAACGTTTTCCTTCGAAAAAAAAAACAAAAAAAGTATCTGATTTTGATTCTGTAAATATTTTATTGTACTTAAGCCAGCTGCTTGAAAAGGTTAAAAGGCTGATAACCCTCGTCAATTTGTTGTAAACCTTGCGAAATATTTATTACATTGCAGCTGTGAGACAATAACACTGAAATATTTTTTTGCTTTAATGGAAAAATACAAGACAATCACCTCATCAGATTTATTTTATAAAGGCATAACCCAAAATGTTTGAAATATGCACAATAAATTCAAGTAGATTGGGCTTGGATACCACCCCCATCCTACGAATTCATTTAGCTTCAAATCACATAGCCTCTAATCCTCATTTACTTTTCTTCACTTTTCTTCACCCAGATGTCGTTCAAAATCGAGCCATTGCCCAACTCCTATGCCCACCTCGGTGAAGGTCCTCACTGGGACGTCGAGTCGCAGAGTCTCTACTACGTCGATATCGAAGCTGGTAAAATATTGCGCTACGACTACCAGGAGAACAAAGTGTACGGCAGCAAAGTCGAGGGTATAGATCTAGCCGGTTTCATCGTGCCCATCGCGGGTCAGAGTGACAAGTTTGTTGTCGGTGCCGGACGCAGTGTGGTAGTTGTCTCATGGGACGGCGTTTCCGAGACAAGCAAAGTAGATCGCGTACTCTTTTCAGTGCAACCCGGTGACAAATATGTTAGGAACCGCTTCAACGATGGCAAAGCCGATCCACGTGGCCGCCTCTTTGCCGGCACTATGATTTATGTGGGCGATGAGTTCAAGGAGCGTTTCGGTGAATTGTACAAATATGAAAAGGGTGGCAAAGTATCGGTGGTGAAGACGGATGTGGGCATTTCCAATGGCTTAGCTTGGAACGAGCAGACGAAGAAAATGTACTATATTGACACGGCCGACTACGAGGTGAAGGAGTACGATTACGACTTTGATGCCGGTGTACCAAGTAAGAAGGACTGAAGTAGTGCGAAAAGCAGTAAATGAAAATTGCATTTATTTCTGTATTTGTAGGTAACCCAAAAGTTGTTTTCAATTTGCGTAAATCGAACCCGAAGGACAACTTGCTGCCCGATGGCTTGACCATTGACAGCGATGGAAATCTCTATGTGTGCACATTCAACGGGCACACCATTTACAAGATCAACCCAAGGCAAGTTGAAGCAAATGTAAAGGGTGGAGAAGTTATTATTTAAATTTTTCTTTTTGCAGCACCGGCAAAGTTCTTCTGGAAATCAAGTTCCCCACCAAGCAAATCACTTCAGCCGCCTGGGGTGGTCCCAATCTCGATATTTTGTATGTGACGACATCGGCTAAATTCGACCAACCTGCACCGGCTGGCACCACTTACAAGATTACTGGCTTAGGCGCGAAGGGTCTGCCAATGGCCAAGGTTACACTTTAATTGTATGAAAATATATACTTACATATGTACATACATAAAGACTTGTATGTATGTGTGTGCTAGTGAGCTTGTCCATACTGTTTATATTGCATTATACTGTTATTCGCTCGTTAAATAATAAATTTAATCGATTATTACTTCTAAAAGATTTAACTGTGGTTTACTATTCTTGATGGTTTAAAATTCTAGGATTTTGGGGATGCTTCCGAAATGTCATAACTGACTCGTAGGAACTATTTGACCATTTCGATTCTATCAAACTGCATTGTATGGGCTTATAATATTTATTTATTAAGTCAAAACACCAAAATCATCGAACTCCAAACGCAAGGGGACCACCTATGAACTTGCAATAGTTGACGAGTTGTTTATTCGCAAGTCGCCAAGTGCTAGGCGAACCAAAAGCAACCGAAATGTACTTTATTTCCCTATTGCCCTTTTTGTAATTTCGACAATCCTTTTAAAAAGGCATTTTAAATGATCAGTTCCCGGTACATTTTTGACGGATGTACAAACAAGAGGTGGTTGACTGAGGTCTCCCACTCGGGCATCGGCATCCCTCTGACTGTTCTTAAAGGGAAGTTGCACAACTTATTTCTCAGGAAAGCGCAGTTCAAATGGAGCTACATTTCTTCGTGTGCTATTTCGAAAACCCTTTGGCCCCAGTACAATCGACGCAGAACGCAGAAAGTCTTGGGCTCTCCACGCAATTCAATTTCCAAACTCGGAGCTCTGCTTGCCATTAATTGGACAATCGGCAATTAGGTTTACCACATAAAGGGTCCCGGTGGTATAGAGCTCGAAAATTTAAGGTATTTTCAGGAATTTGTTTACAATAAAAAAGATGAAAAACGATATTTAAACTTTTTAGGCTTTTTATTTAACTTCTTTTACATACAAAAATGAAAAGAAAAATTTTAATTTTAATAATTTAAAAAGTGCGCTGAAGTTAACACTCCCAAAAAATAGGACCCGGGCGGTGTCCATTTTGGCTCTTCTATTTATCTGAAACACAAAAACAAAAAAAAAAAAAATTATTAATCAGTATGACTATAGTTACTACTAGAATTCAAAACAAAAAAATTTTGACAAAATGATTTTTTTTTATCAAAAAAATACGAAATAATTGAAATAATAATATGATTCCAGTACGGGCGATAGCCATTGATGTTGTGAACAACATATTAAAATTTCAGATGATTCGGTTGACAACACCAGGCCGAAAAAAGTCGTTTTGAGTTTAAAGTTTGAGGTACAGGAGCGCGCGAACCGCTCATTACCTAGTCAATGGGCTGTCGAAGCTATAATATTGGGAATTTCTGCATGAAAATTTCACAGTATATTTTTAGGATACTATATTTTCGAAATATCGAAGAAACAAAAAATCGATTTTTTTTAATTTCTAGACCACCGGGTCCGCTTAACCCCCATTGCAGAAGCTGTGGGGATCTTTCAAAGAAGGACAGTGTTGAGCACTTTTTCTGTAAATGTTCGAGATTGGCAGCCAGACGATTAAGGTCACTGTGAGCTCCTTTCTTCGACAGGCTGAGGCAGTGCGCCAACCTAAATCCCATCAACCTTCTCCGTTGCATCAACAGCTCTGGCTGGCTGTAGTTATCTGCCCGTTCGAGGTCTCAAAATGGTATCAAAGCTGCGATTTAGTGCTGCTTGTGCACTGCCAGTCTGGTACTTCAACCATTTCACCTACCCACCTACACTCATACATACATACACACACACAGTCGCACATATTTATGCCTGTAATCTGACCTTGTGCCGCCGCTGCAGTACTTATCTGCAAATTTTTTGTTGTGCAAGAAGGAGGCATCCAAGATAAGTGTAAGTATAGCGCAAGTGTGCAGTTTTTTATAAGAAACAATGCATACATTTTTTTCAATTTTTTTTGCATCAGAATATCCGCTTTTGCCGATAAATTATTTTTAGTACTAATTTACTTTAATATTTATGGAGTGGGTGTTAGATTAAAGGGCGGGTTATACAAATGAAAAATATAACTACAACCACCGTTCAGTATTTTGCAATGTTTTTTGCTTTATTAAGTAGAGTACAAAGCACTCGGTTCGCCTTGCAGTAGTGCATCTTATCAAACCAATTTTCCAAGACCACTTTGTCATTCCGTATTGGCGTTGAGAAGGGAATCAATGCTGGATACTCGCACCAGATCGATCTTTCATGATATATATATATATATAATTGGCGCGTACACCCTTTCTAGGTGTCTGGCCGAGCTCCTCCTCCTATTTGTGGTGTGCGTCTTGATGTTGTTCCACAAATGGAGGAACCTACAGTTCAAGCCGACCCCGAACGGCAATTTTTTTTATGAGTAGCTTTTTCATGGCAGAAATACACTCGGAGGTTTGCCATTGCCTAAAACCCAATACTTCAGTCAAAATATTGCTTGCACTGCCCAATGAGCTGCCTAGGGCTCCTACTAAATCTCTTTCAGTCACTCGACTATTTTCCAATACGAAATCCTGTATTTTTTCTGCGATTTCTGGTGTTGTTGCTGATTTTTGGACGTCCTCTACTCGGATCGTCGTCAAGGCTTGTACGGCCTTAAAGGCAGTGCAATAAATTTGAATTAATATAAATTTTTTGTGATTTGTTCAGCAATCTTCGGTACTTTTTTCACAAAATGTATTTCTAAACCAAAACAAAAAATATTCACGAACTTTAAGTTAAATGAAAACGTATGTATGTATGTATGTATGTATGCAGGTGTATATGAATAGGGCATGAGTACACAGATTACGTTTATTTGCCCCCATATCAGTTCATATTTAACTAATAAGAATATATAAATAATTTTATAAAATCCGCATGCTGTTGTCATAAATCTTCGAAATTAATTAAAATGTCATTAAGGCCATTAAAATTTGTATATAAATGAGAAGCTCATTAAATTTATAAGCAGAATATTTGACTCTAGATTTAAAAGAATTATAGAAGTCTCGAAGTTCAGACAAAACCAAACTTTATACACCAAAAGAAAAAATGATAAGACCAACTAAATTTCTTATATTTTTATTATTAGTTTAGGACTAACAATTTATGTTTTTAATATTTAAATTTTTAAAGTTAAATGTTTTAAAAATAAACACATTTCACGAAACTTAAATTCAGTATTAGGAAAGTAAAATCTCTAGAACGAAAAAAGTATAAGACCAATGTTATTACATACCTCACAGAAAGAAGTATATGTGCAAAGTTTTTTATATCAATATCTTTCTTGATAGTAACGGTACATTTTTGTTTGGTATGCCAAAGTCTGTATTTGCAGTCCAACTTAACTAATCGCTTGCGAAACTCTTCTTTAGTCATTATTCTTAGTATCGTTTTTACAAATTTGTGTTGCGAGATTTGGTTTTCATATGAAACTAGCAAACCCGGCCCCCTTCGCTGGGCACACTAAAATAGAATAGATATGGTTTAGAATAGAAAATATATGGTTTTCATATTATTTATTTCTTTATTCTTTATTCAAGCGCTTTGGCATAAACAATATTTTTTGTTTTTCTATTTGTTTTTGAGTAAATATAAAATATAAATTGAAAATCAGGAAAAAAGAAGATTGTTTTTCAATTTCAAATCAACGCATAGCTTAAAAGCAGTAAGGGCCTTATAGTAATTTTAAAAGGAGTTGAGCATAATGTAGATCCGTCCGAAATAAAGGGAGCACTGGAAGAAGCGAGATTCGAAATAAAGTCCATATTTAATATAAAAAACCGGAACAAAGTTCCGCAACCAATGTTTCGTATAGAACTTGAGCCATCAGCAAAATTATTAAAAAAAGGCGAAGTGCATCCTATTTACAACCTGCGTTATCTACTGCATCGTAAAATTTCAATAGAAGAACCACTAAAACGTAAGAGTCCCGTACAATGTACAAACTGCCAGGAATTTGGCCACACTCGTAGCTACTGTAATTTACCAAGCGTGTGTGTGATATGCGGTGACTTACACTCCACATCTACGTGTAGCAAACCAAAACAAGATGCAAGTGCTAAAAAATTTAGCAATTGTGGAGAAAACCACACTGCTAATTATCGGGGCTGTCCTGTATTTTTATCAATAAAACAAAAAGAATTGCTGCCAAATAGAAAACCTGTCCCACCTACAACAGTACCAAATCTAAATTCTTCTAGTCGCCAACCAATAGCACAACCACAATACCAATCATATGCAAACGTCCTAAAAACCAACCCAAATGTGGAAGCAAATAACATTAATAATTGCAGTATAGAATCTATGCTTCAAACACTCGTGCAAACTCTTAATCAATTTATGGTTGGAATGCAAAGCATGATACAGGATCTGATTAGAAATCAAACCATTTTAATACAAACCCTTTTAAATAAACCATAATGTACAGAATCAAAATTTGTCATTGGAACGCAAACGGTCTCACCAAGCACAAGCTCGAAGTCTATAATTTTCTATTATCAAATAACATTGACATTATGCTTATATCTGAAACTCATCTTACAGATAAAAATTATTTTAGAATTCCGGAATATCTTTTCTATGATACAAAACATCCTAGAAACATGGCTCGTGGTGGCACAGCGATATTAATAAAAAAACGTCTAAAGCACAGTGTACTTGAGGAATTTAATGAAGAATACCTTCAGTCCACTATTATTCAACTGCAAGAATTTTCCAGTACAATGGCTATCGCAGCTGTGTAGTGCCCTCCTTCTCAAATTATAACCGAACAACAGTTCAAAGATTTTTTTGCCAAACTTGGGCCAAAGTTTATGGCTGCAGGGGACTTCAATGCCAAGCACCACTATTGGGGCTCTAGACTGGTCACACCTAGAGGGAGACAACTTTTTAGTTGTATACTAAGATCAAAACTTGATGTTGTATCTACAGGACAGCCAACATATTGGCCATCTGACCGCCAGAAGATGCCTGACCTGATTGACTTTGGTATTATAAAGGGTATTGATCGCAAGATTGTAACAGCGTCCTCATCCCTGGAATTGTCCTCCGACCATTCTCCGTCTATTATAACAATGGAAGGTAGTCCTTGCACCAGAACAGCGGGTAATCAGCTCCCCCATCCCAATGTCATAAACTGGCTTAAATATAAGAAATACATTAGCACTCATATAAAAGCCAATGTTCCTTTAAAGAATGATATTGATATCGATAGGCAGATATATACATTGACTGAACTAATGCATGGAGCTACTAGGGCAGCAGTGGCCACAAATAATAAAAGTCGTGTTAACTCTCAGCGAAACATTGATGAGACTATAGAAGATTTAGTTAAAAAGAAACGAGAGCTGAGAAGGTCTTGGCAACAATATCGTTCTCCAAAACACAAGAAACTATTGTATGAATACACAGTTAAGTTGCGTTGCGCCCTTAAAAAAGAAAAGGAGAGGCATCTTCATGATTTCCTTTCTAATCTTACTCCGACGGACCAAACAGATTCCGCATTGTGGAAAGCCACAAAAAATATAAATCGGCCCATACAGTACGAATCACCAATTCGGCTAGGAAATGGTAATTGGGCACGTACGGATTCTGAAAAAGGGTGTGTATTTGCTGAACATCTGCAATCTGTCTTCACTCCCAATCAGTCTTCTGCAAATACTTGCTTACCACTAGACATATTGCAACCACCAAAAAAGCCAATAAAGTTTAAAAAAAATAACATAGTCTCAGTTATTAATCAACTTAAACCTAAAAAAGCACCAGGTTACGACAAAATCACCCCAAAAATGCTAAAAGAGCTTCCCGATATTGCCGTTCTTCATATCAGGCACATATTTAACGCCATCTCTCGTACTGCCTACTACCCAAAAGCTTGGAAATTATCTCAAATCATTATGATTGGTAAACCTGGGAAAGACTTAAGCCAAGCATCCTCATATCGGCCAATTAGTCTATTGTCCATACTTTCAAAGCTATTTGAAAAGTTGCTCTTGCAGAAAATAATGCCCTTTATTCAAGATAACAATATTATTCCTCAACATCAATTTGGATTTAGAGCAAAACATAGTACAACTGAGCAAGTTCATCGCATTGTGTCATTTATACGAAAGTCCTTTGAGAAAAATCAGTACTGCACTGCACTGTTCTTAGACGTAGCACAAGCATTCGATAAGGTATGGCATCGCGGCCTAATTCACAAAATTACTAGTTTACTGCCTACGAATGTACACCTCTTGCTGCAAAACTATATCACTAATAGAGAATTTGTTGTAAAGCAAAAAGATTTTTTCTCTCGGCATTGTAGAATAGACGCTGGAGTTCCACAAGGCAGCGTTCTGGGCCCTATTTTATATGTATTATACACATCTGATATGCCAACGACGAGCCAAACAATGACATCAACATTTGCCGATGATACTGCAATACTTTGCACTCACACAGACCCAAAAGTAGCAACGTCTATATTACAAAGGCATATACTTGAAACAGAAGTATGGCTTAAAAACTGGAGAATAAAGGTTAATGAAACCAAGTGCGTGCATATTACTTTTACTCTAAGAAAAGAAACTTGCCCTGCAGTTACAATAAATGGTCAGAATATACCATAAATGTCGAATATCAAGCTTAAAATGAAAAGCCTATATTGGATGCTTAATTCGAAATCAGCATTACCTCTAGAGTACAAAGTGCTACTATATAAAGCCATGCTAAAACCAATATGGACATATGGTATAGAAATGTGGGGAACGGCTACGCCCTCAAATATCGAAAAACTTCAGAGAGTGCAATCTAAAGCCTTGCGGATAATCACGGGAGCGCCATGGTATGTAAAGAACGTTAACATTCACAGAGATATTTGCATACCTCGTATAGCCGATGAAATAGTACGGTTGAGCAAAAAATACCTACAAAAGCTAGAACACCATCCCAATAAACTAGCGCGAAATCTACTTTTAGATGAAGGTCACACAAGATTGAAAAAAAGAGACATCTTCAAGTCTGCAGTATCTTAATGATCTCATCTCACGCGAGAGTCCGTCCACAACTTCCTTCAACCACATCTATCACATTCGAAACAAAAACAAAAAAAACAACATCATTTTCACAATCGACATGAGAGACAACGGAAGCTCTAAGGGAGACTGGAAACTAGGCCTTTCCGGCTCCCAGCTACGAAGAATCGGAGACTGGAAACCCGTTCTTTTCAGCTCCCAACTATGAAGAATTGGAGATTCACAACCGATTTAATCATATATGTAAATATATGTTCATTTGAGCAAATAATTCGTTTCTTAGCACTGGCAAGGAAACATATTACTCTAGTATATAAGATTTGTAAACTTATTGTTAGTTTCTTATAAAAGAAAGATTCAATAAATAAAGAAAAATGGAGAAAAACAAAAAAAAAATATGAATGAACAATCGTCTTTTTTCCTGATCATCCATGAATTTTTCGTTTCAATTTATATGTTTTATTAAGCATTGGAGCTTTTTTAACCATTATCCATTTATATTTTTCAAAAAAAAGAAACGAAAAAAATTGTTTTTTCCACGAACACATAATTTCATTCGGAATACACATTAAATTCTCAAATTTCGTAAGAAATTATTCACTGTTCCAAAATCCACTCCCAAAAAATTCACAAACAATTTTTACATGTTGCACTTACGTTTATTCCTTATGGCATCCAAATCAGAAAGAAATATTGACACACTGTCAATTTGACAGTTCAGTTCCGCCCCAAGCGTTAAAAAAGTAAGCGACATTATGGCTGGCTCAAAAGAACGCTGTACCCGTTGCCACTGCTCCGAATTACAACCAAACTTTACGAAACCCATTTTCAATACTTACTTAACAATGTGCATAAGTTTGGTTTAATTCGGTGCAAAGACACGGCGGGTCCACGTTTTGGCATATATTTCGAGACCCTAGTCATCAATAGGTATGAAAATTACCCCGTATTAAAGCACTTATCAACAGCTTTCATTTGATACCCATATTGTACATACACAACCAAAGGTTACCCGGGTCCACGTTTTGACCTATATCTCGAGACCCCAGTCACGTAGCGGCATGAAAAATACTCTGTACTAAGGCATTCACCAACAGCTTCAATTTGATATCCATATTGTACAAACACATTCTAGGGTCCACGTTTTGGTCTCTATCTCGAGACCCTAGTCACGAAGCGGCATGAAAAATACTCTAAACTAAAGCATTCACCAACAGCTTCCATTTGATACCCATATTGTACATACACGTCCGAAGGTTACCCGGGTCCACGTTTTGACCTATATCTCGAGACCCTATCTACCAATAGGTATTCAAACTACACGGAAATCATCTTCAATACCTACTTAACAATGTGTGTAAGTGTGGTTTAATTCGGTGCAGACACGGCCGGTTAGCGAACACACACAAAAAGTTGACTTTATTTTATATATAAGATTTTTTTCAGTTTGTGTCCGAAAAATCCAAATATCTTACGGAACCCTATTTTTTTCCAAAATAAAATGTAATCCATGTTACTCGTGGATAATGTAGTTTTCGAATGGTGAAAGAATTTTTAAAATCGATCCAGTAGTTTTTGAGCCTATTCGTTACAAACAAACAAACAAAGTTTTCCTCTTTATAATATTAGTATAGATAAGTAGATGTGCAATCAAAGATCAGTATTGATTTGGCAAGCATAGAGAGCAAGTTATGAAAAAATTTTGAGCTATTTGCATTAGGTAGGTAGGTTTGGCAGCCGCATCGCACATAGAGACAACGATGCCACTTAGACCACGGAATGGGTCCGTTGTGAGCCGCGGGGGCTGGGCTACATTTCCCTTTCCATATTGAACCATCCTGAGCTTTTGGCAAAGCGTAAAAGGTTGTTGATACCTAAAGTGTATAGATTATCTATATTCGTTAAGAAGTAGGATTTTAAAAATCGGTTTCTGCTTCTGGCTAGAGCCGGGCATGTGCAAAAAAGGTGTTGAATTGTTTCCAATTCCTCCTCCTCCATAAAATTACTTATGTCTGGCATACAGGTACCTTCCCTTGCAAGTTGGTCTGCCCTACAGTTCCCTGGTATATCTCTGTGGCCTGGGACCCAGCATTTGCATTGATATCATAAAGAAAAATGTAAGTAGAACAGATTACTTTTTTTGAACAAAGAATAATTGCATTATTGATGGGTTAATCTGTAGAATGCCACGTGGAAGCCATTTATCCGATGAAGAGCTTGGCCTGATTAAAGGGCTGAGCGAAAGTGGCAAAAGTATTCATGAAATTACTGCTGGAGTAAATCGGCATAGGAATACCATCAGCAACTTTCTTAAAAATCCAGAAACATATGGTCAACTCAAACCAAGCGGCAGGCCAACTAACATCAACAGCAGATGCAAATGAGAAATTTGTCGTCTGGCTGCTCAAAAAGAAATGTCTTGCAAGGAAATCAAACACCATTTAAGGCTTAAGGCCACCGATAGACGAATACATCAAATTTGGGTCGAGGACGGAACACTTAAATATTGTTTGCGGGGGAGCCGGTACCAAGACTATTAGCACGCCACATTAAGGCTCGTTTAGCATTTGCCGGAAAATATAAATTTTGGGCTAACGAATTCCGAAACGTTGTATTTTCGGACGAAAAAAAGTTCAACTTAGATGCTCTAGATGGTTGCCAGAAATATTGGCGGGACCTTAGGCAACCACGGCAAACGCGTCATAAGCGGAACTACAGTGGCGGATCTTTGATGCTTTGGGCCGCTTTCGGACATGGTGGAAAGTCTTCAATTTGTTTTATTCCGACAAAAACCAACGCAGAATTCTATGTTAAAATATAAGATTATTTTTTTTTTATTGAGTTTGCGGGAAACACATACGGAGACGACAGGTTTTTCCAGAGAGACAATTCCTCAATCCTCGCCTCGTTTAACTAGGGCCTTTCTATCGTCAAGAAAAATTTCAGTTCTGGATTGGCCAGCACTAAGTCCCGATTTAAATCCAATTGAGGACCTCTGGGGAATATTGTCGGCCTTTATTTATATAAATGGTTGGCAGTTTGAGACAATCAAAGACCTGAAAAGTGCTTTAGTGGAAGAGTGAGATAAGATAGGTGATTCCACTCTTCAAAACTTGGCAGACTCTATGCCTAAACGTATAAATTAAATGGCAAATGGAAAAATGGAAAACTTATTAATTATTAGAAATTTGAAAGTTGTAGAAACGTTGAAAAAAAGCGTAAAGTGAAAGGCCAATGCACATAAACTTATTTCATAGAAAGTTATTTTAATTCCTTTTTTAATTTAATAAGTTTAGTCAAGTTGATTTTTTGTTGTATACTTTTTTGTTCCTATTTTTTCTAAATATATATTAAAATTCTTGGTTCAACCTTTCTCCTGCTTCTTTATAGTTTTTCATATGAAAATACCCTTGCACATATACTTATTTCTGTGAGGTATTATTTAAGGGGGGGGTTAAGGGATAAAAATCGATTTTTTTTGCATGTTATTGTAGTAAAACATTTCAAAAATACCGTGTTAAAATTTTAAGTCAATCCGAGCAAAACTTTTTAAGTTATAGAGCATAAAGCCGAGCCGCCTCAAACATCTGCCGAGGCGCTGCAGTTGCGCGCGTAGTACGTTACAAACTTTAAACGCGGTTTTCTCGAACCTTTTTTTTTAAAGTTCGTAGTCATTGGCATTTTAAAACTACTCAACCGATCCTTTTGAAATTTTGCACACATATTTCACATATAAAAAACCTCCCCCCAACGTTTTTTTTCGCCATTTTTTTTTATATTAAGGTGGTTTTACACCTACAAAATGACGGCATTTTTTCGTCAAAAATCACTTTTTACTTCAAACGACTACCAAATGTCTGAAAATGAAAATAAATCGTCAAAATAAACGTTGGGGGGAAGTTTAACTCATACTTTAACTAAATTATTCGATTTTTTTGATTTCAGATGATTCTACGCTGAGATATGCTGACTACTGCAAAATGTATTTTTGAAAAGACGTCTACGTAAATGTGCTCTCAATCGCTCATTTTGCAATATTTTTACATGAAAATTTTATCAAATATTCTTGAAATGTTACTTTATAATATGCAACAACTCTTAATAAACTGACTTGAACCGTTTCGCTACAATAAATTCATGAAAAAAGTGTTTTTTTTAGCGTTTATCCCTATCAGTACCATCCAATTCCTATATCCAGATCAATACCATCCAATTCCGGCCATAAAAACTCGTTAATCATCTCTCTATAACGCAATCCATTCACCGTAACTGTTGCTCCAGCTTCATTTTCGAAAAAGTAAGGTCAAATGACTGAGCCGGTCCATAAACCGCACCAAACAGTCACATGTCGAGGATGGAAAGACTTTTTAACAATAACTCTTGGATTTGTTGGATTCTGAGCCCCAGATCCGACGAAACCACCGAGGTGGAAATGGACCTCATCACTGAAATTGGAATTCCGGATCATCTTCATGCATTGCAACGACCCAATCAGCAAAGACACGACGTTGTTGATGATCGGCTGGCTTGAGTTCTTGTGTTAACTGGACTTTATAGGCCTTAAGACCCAAATCTTTATGCAAAATACGGTGTAATGACGTTTATGGAAAGCCTAATTCCAAAGAACGACGACGAATGGACAAACCAGGGTTTTCTTCAACACTTTCGGCTGTTCTTGAGCGTCGTGCACGGTTTTTATGCTTCACATCATTAACAACAACAGCTCGAAATTCGAATATTTTCACCAATTTCTGCATTGCGTTCCGACAAGGTGCTTCACGATGACCCAAAAATGTTCGAGTTTACGAACCGTCTCTGCCAGATTTTCACCATTTTTTAGTGAATTATAATATCTATGAGTTGTATAAGCGGGTATCGTTTCATTTTTATTAATGGCGTAGTTTCTGCTTGTCAAATATCAAAAAATTACAACTTCAAAAGTGACATCTAGCGAAATAGCGGACTATTCAAAGTAACACCTGTTAACACCCTTTAGTAATGTCCAACACCTGCTGCTTAAAGGAAAAACAGCAAAACGAGTTAAGATTTATCAAAATTACGAAGAACACCACTGGTGTAGTCTAGCGCAAAACTCTACTTCAAGCATCTGCGCTAGTCTACATTAATTTTACACTACTTCGGCGGTAGACTTTGCTTTCAAACCAGGCAACAGGTCGTGCAAAAACATTAACCCTTAACTGGTATCGTAAATTTGACTAACGAAACTAGTATCGTGGGGGCCGCGCGGCCCCCTATTAAAATTAGATTCTAGGATACAAATATCTACAATTTTTTTCAAGAATTATTTTGATAGGACAAATAACAAGCTTGTTTTATGAAATTAATAAGTTTTTATTCATATACCATACTTCTTTTAACTTATTTACTACAAGGGATCACAAAATTTGGACAATTTTTTGGTATTTTTTTCTTACCACTATAAAAATAAAAAAAAAAACTATTATTTCGAAAGTCTTTAGCTAACATATGTATGTTTTCTTATTTCTTATAAAATCAACTTTGAAAAAATAAACTAAAACATAAGTATTTCAACGTATTAGAAAAAAATCAACACAAAATTATAAACCGAAGTGTTTAGGAACATTATAAGTGGACTAATTTCAGTCTTGACAACTATCACACAGTACTTTTGTGCTACTGTGCAATTTGCAAATGAAATGCTTGCAATTATTGCATTTTGTAACAAATTTCCCGTCTTTTTTTCTATCACATAAGTAAAAGCGCCCTCTTTTTAGATCATTTCGGCTCGAGGTGGCAACTTCAGGCGTGGAATTAGTCACAGATGTTGCAGTTATATTATAAGATGCTACTAAACGATCAATCTTTTCTCGCAGTTCTCGTGGGTACATTGAATACTCAGCTTTCCGATTTATGACATGTTCTTTTATTAATTCCATCCCAGCTGATTTTATGTAGTTCTTCCTTTTCATTTTTTTTTTTTTCAGTATTTGAACTTTTCCATAACACACAGCCGTTCGCACAAGCAATATTTAGTATTCCAGCAAACACTACACTTGGCCAACGTCGTGTTCTGCGAGCTACAGAGTAATTAGCGCACTTTTGGTCTAAAGCATCAACTCCACCTTTTGTGGAATTGTAAAACTCTATTATTTCAGGTTTCCCAGATCTTTCATTGACAGTTTGGTTGTGGTGCATTGAAGAAATCATTATTACACTCTGATTCTTTTTCGGTACAAAAGAAGCTGAGAAGTGTTTTGCTCGCCGTAAATCCAAAGATAGTTGTTCCAGGTTGACGTTGTTTATTTGGTTGAAATTGGGAGGGGATTTCACGTTTATTTTTTCTCAATGTCCCAACATAAGTCAAATTCTTTTCCAGCAATGTATCTACCAGCTCCACTGAAGAAAACCAATTATCTGCTGTTATATTTCTGTTTGATCCAAAAATTGGAGTAGCTAACTGTAGTACGGATTGTGTTAGTATGGATTGTTGACACCTGGTACGATCATGCTGTTTCCCAGTATATATGAAAGCATTATATAAATAGTGAGTCTTAGCATCACATAGGCATAATATTTTGATGCCATATTTAGCTGGCTTTGATTTCATGTAAGCCCGGAACAAACATCGGCCTCGAAATGGACATAACATTTCGTCAATGGTTATATATTCCGAACAACTGTAATTTTTCTGACAATTTTCTATAAATCTGTCAAACACTTCAGAAATCAATGCCGCCCGATTTACAGTCTTTCGTTCCTACCTTGATGCAATATCATCAAACCGTAGATTTGCCAAAATGAACAAAAATCTTTTCAATGCCATGGTTGTTCTAAAAATTTCGCGACCAGTTCCGTCTGTGGCCCACAAAGATTCTACATCTTCATGTCCAGATTTGAATACTCCGGCCAGTAGCATAAGACCTATAAAAGCTTTCATCTCCGTTTCAGAAACATGATTTGTCCAAAACGCCACTGTGGAATATTTTTCTGAACTCTCTGTAATCTTTTCGTTTGTATGGTTAGTTATAATTTGTATAATATTACCATCTATAAGTAGTTCAAATGGTTCTTTGGTAGTCATCTCATTTTTTGACGCTGCTGGACCAATCAATCCAGGCCTTTGTCTAACGATGTTATGTTGACGAGTTCGAGAAGCTGCTGGTGGATTTTTAGACCATTTGTATTTATTTTTTCCATAGTAACTGCTCTGACTCGGTCCTGCAACAGGTTCATCTTCACTCTTCGAAGAACATGCTTCAATTTCTGGACCCAGATCCTCACTGCTATCTGAGTCTTGTGTTGGCGGCTTCTCACAATCGCTAATTCCATCATTGTCACTGATATGTTCTTCTAGATGGCCACCGAGTACTGATTCGGAGTCAGAATCCTCGTTCAGTATTTCTTCTATAGTCCTATTACTCAAAGGTCTGGCCATCTTAGCAAAATAACTGTAAAACAAACAAATAAGTTAAATAAAATATTTACTAAAAACTTACGCAACTGGTATAGTGGGGTCCGCACGGCCCCCGCAACGTACGTAGCTCCGCTCTGGTAAAAGCTTCAGCGCCGAACGTCCGACACCCGCCGCGTGTCGCGACGTAATGAGATTACTCAAAACGGCAGTCGCGTACTATGCGTAGTTTTTAAGAAATTCAAAAAAATAAAACGCGTGGGGTCTGCGCGTCCCCCACGATACCAGTTAAGGGTTAAAATAACTAATCACTTTTTACTCATTCAACTCTTTGTTTGCGCCTTTTGATTTAGTTTTGTAGGGTCTCTGACTTCGGTGATCGGCAGTAACTTAAAATGTAAACTTATAAAGCGCCACTGCAGTCACATTCAAGGCTTCAGTAGTGTCTTGTAACGCCGCGCTGTGTTGTGCCTCACTCGGTTTGTTCTTCGCGAAGGCGGAATTTAGTGCCTGCATACATTTTTTCTAATAAATTAAAGCAATGGATCTGTTAAGTTTAATAATAATTTCACTTATTTTGTGCTCAAGCGCCAATGGGGTGGAAATTGACGAGGAAGCAACGGTAAATAAGCTGCGGGAATTAAGAGGAAACTATTTAGTTGTGTTTGGGGAATAAACCATAAATATTCATAAGGTTGTGAAACGGAACTAAGTGATTTTTTTATGATTCGATTTTGTCATACTTGAAATGCGTTTTTTATTGCGCAAACTGTATTTTCTGAAGCACAAAGACCTCAACTGGGCAGGAAGTTTTCAAAGCCAACTCTATAATATTATGAAAAGGTACAGCACTGGACGCAAACCGGCGCTTTAGTGCAACTTGAGGAGTGTCAGACTGGCAATTCAACCATTTCACCTATGTACCTGCCTATGTACCTACATACCTACAGCATTGGGCCAATGTAGCTTAAGTGCTGGCATTCCTTATAAATTTCAGAAAAAGCCTAAAAATATTAACTAATACACACATGGCCGCTTTTATTTGCCTGAAATCAATTGTAAACGCAACTTAAACTTTTTTCTTCGAAAAAACAATACCGATCTTGCTTTTAAACCAGCTGCTTCCTTTACTTAAACTTTTGTTAAAACGCTAAAATCTTCGTAAATTTGTTGTAAACCTTACAAAATATTTATTACATTGCAGCTGTAAGACAATAGCACTGACATATTTTTTTTTTTTTTGTATGAAGGAAAAATACAAGCCAGTCACCTCAAAAGTTTATTTCATAAAGGTATCCCGCAAACTTATTGAAATATGCACAATAAGTGGCTTTTTTTGGTGTGCGAAGTAGGGTTCAAAATTCCTTCCATCGACCGTCGTCTACTGCGTCGAGTAGTGTGACCACCAAAACAATCCCTCCTCTCCTTCTAGGGAAACAACCTTCTCGGGACTACTTTCTGCATTACTTCAGAAGGGCTCAGAACGGACCAATTCTATTCAATCATGTCTGGGTTCACCGTATTTGTAAGCAGTTTTCATGCTATAAGCTCGTCTGATTGGGCCCCTCTCTCTCTATGCGGCTTTGCTTTGTTGCACTGTGTGAGGTGTATCTAATTTTCCGTAGTACGTCCTCGATGTATCTCTTTACCTTGTTCCTATCCTCGCGTTCCAGCATTTTGCTGATTATGTTGCTTGGCGCCATGTCGCCAATCTGCTTCCTCAGAGCATCTCTTACCGCGAGCCATCTGTCACAACTAAGAAACGTGTGTTCAGTATCATCGCTCGACGCTTCGCAATTCGTATATGCACTTGGGATCGCTTACCTTGCCCAAGCGGTATAGATATCTCCTGAAGGATCTGTGGCCCGAGAAAAACTGATTTAAGAAGTAATTCACTTCCTCAAGAGTCAATAGACTCTGCAAGCCTGCGCTGTAAGAGTTTCTCAAACATATTCCAGGCCTTCTCCCGCAAGCAAAGAGTATTGGTTATCATAGAGTATGTGAGAAATTGTCTATCCCCATTTTGCTGATAGCATCACTGTCTAGATGGGGAGCTGTGGAGTTGGCGTTTAGCTTCCCCCTTACAATTTTATAGCCCTGTCTCCAAGAGTTGCTATTTAGACCCCTTTGCCTTTTTACTTCCCATGATTGCTTGTTTAAGCGTCTTTCACCTGAAATCATCAGCGTCAGGCGCTACTTCTCTTTTTCACCTGGCTCTGGCGTACCTTCTTCCATTACGGAAGCAGGTTTGTCTGAACTCTGCGATTTCCACGAGTACACAGGTTGGCTTCTTAAGCGTAGCCCCACACGGGACGCCGATCCGCCACGGCTTTTGGCAATACGCTGCATCATAGCGCTTGCAAGGGATCCAGCGTTCCCGCTAATGTGAGGCATGAAATTAGCTTCAAAGTGAGCTAAGAATGTTTCAGTGTTCAGCTTGGCCATGTTCCATTTGCGAGTGCCCTGCTTGTTTTTAATGTTGAGTGATCCGGAAAGTGATATACAGGTGGTTACTTCCAGTATATTCTTCCAGAACTTCTCAAACCTTGATTGCCGCAGCAGGCCATCAGCGCAAGCCGTTCAGCACATCTCCATAACTATGGCCTTCTGCGGTTTTTATCACAACCGCTTCTGGCTTTACGTGTTTTGTTCGTGGGTTGCTCCTTTTGTTTGACTCGGCTAGCTTATGCCCCGGCTTCTCTTGGTTGCCCCTTTTAGTAACTGTCTGCCATTTCTCAACCTTTTTCTCCGGGGGTCCTTTTTTATCCCCGCTGAGTTCATTTGCCCTGGCTTCGTTACAGCTCTCACGGGCAGCCGGACTAGTTGCCGTTCGCCTCGGATTTGTCATCGCAGAGGTGGAAGGTGACTGGGTGGCAGTGTTCTTACGGAGATTCGAGAGCGCCCTTCCGTCTTCTGCTGTCACCCACGAACGTCTATAGGTCAGAGCGTTACAGCCAGCAGTTCAGCCAACTTTGACTTCATTTCTTATGTTCTTTTGACGTCTGAACGTCTGCTGCATACAACTTATCACCAGCTTGCAATGGGATATCACATCTTCCTTCATTCCCCTCATTCGTTTATCAGTTCAAGCCAAAGTGATAATGCCTTCTAGATAGGACATGAATACAAACACCCATTAAATAAAAAAAATTACCTACAATTCCTATGAATGTCATTTAGATTTAAATCACAGCCTCTAATCAGCATTCACTTTATTTACCTAGATCTTGTACAAAATCGAGCCATTACCAAACTCTTACGCCCACCTCGGTGAAGGTCCTCACTGGGATATCGAGACGCAGAGTCTCTACTATGTCGATATTGATGCTGGCAAAATATTACGCTATGACTACCAGCAGAACAAGGTGTACCATAGCAAAATCAAGGGTATAGCTCTAGCCTCCTTCATCGTGCCCATTGAGGGTCAGAGTGGCAAGTTTGTCGTTGGATCCGGACGCAGTGTAATAGTTGTTTCATGGGATGGTGTTTCCGAGACAAGCAAAGTAGATCGCGTACTCTTTTCAGTGCTACCCGGTGAAAAATATGTTGTTTATCGCTTTAACGATGGCAAAGCCGATCCACGCGGTCGCCTCTTTGCCGGCACTATGCGTTATGAGGGCGATGTGCTTAATGATCGTTCGAGCGCATTGTACAAATATGAAAAGGGTGGCAAAGTAACGGTGGTGAAGACGGATGTGGGCATTTCCAATGGCTTGGCTTGGAACGAGCAGACGAAGAAAATGTACTACATTGACACGTCCGACTGTAACGTGAAAGAGTACGATTATGACTTTGATGCCGGTGTACCAAGTAAGAAAGATTGATGTGTGAATGAGACTTAGTTATCTGGTTGCATTAATTTCTGTATTTGTAGGTAACCCAAAAGTTGTATTAAATTTGTGTAACTCAAACCCGCAGGACAATCTGTGGCCCGACGGTTTAACCATAGACAGCAAAGGAAATCTCTATGTTGCCATAAACAATGGACATGCCATTTACAAGGTCAACCCAAGGCAAGCTTATTCAAATGTAATGAAAGGAGAAGTTATTATTTAAATTTTTGTATCTGCAGCACCGGCATAGTTCTTCTGGAAATCAAGTTCCCCACCAAACAAATCACTTCAGCCGCCTGGGGTGGTCCCAATCTCGATATTTTGTATGTGACCACATCGGCTTCGCCTGACCTACCCGCACAGGCTGGCAGCACTTACAAAGTTACCGGTTTAGGCGCAAGGGGTTTACCAATGTCAAAGGTTCAACTTTAATTGTAGTTGTTATTCCCTGGTAAAATAATAAATTTGAAGCGATTAATAACATATTTCTAAAAGATATAACTGTGGTTTAGTAAATGTATAATAAGTTGTTTCTGTTCTCTTAAAATCATCAAATTTTAACTTTTTGGGGATGCTTCTGAAATGCCTGTTCTTAGCGGGATATACATATATATGCATAATATGTATGTATTTAGTTTGGGTTAGACCTGGCTAATTCGGGTCCCAGAGCTCATGGATATAACTGGGAACGAAGTAATGAGCGCATTTACATGAGAGGCTGCGGCCACGTTATTAATAGGACCTGAGCCCTTCTTTGCTATGAGACAACACACAATCAGAGAAAAGCTTAGGAGTGAAGGGCTAAGGCTAAGGGAGTGTAACTAGCACCAAACTATGAGGCTACACCAGGCGAAATACTTACTGGAAGGGGGTCGACCAAAAGAGGTTTGGAAAACTCATAACTCTCCCTAAGGACACGGGTACTTGCGCAGCCATCTGCAAAGGGTTGGGACATGTTCCACTAACTCTTGCAACCAATACTCGAAGACTCCAATGCACCCTGTCCCTGAGTGCACCGCTATAGTGCGAAGATGGTTGAGACATCTCGCTCAATTGCAGCCAGAGGAAAGGCACATATGCTCAGCCAAACCCACCTCTATCTTAGGTCTTTTAAGGGAACTGGGCTTGGATGAGGTACTGCGGTGAGTAGAGGGAACAAAAGACTTTGAGGTTGAAGTGCAAACCTAAAATCAAATTTATCTGTCTAATAGGAGTCAAGACAAGGTGAGGAAGTTGTAAAAATCGACTTCATCTTTTTTCAGCCAGCACACGAATCTGGTATTTTGCAAACGTTTAAACCTAATCTGATGAGTTAAGTTTAAAAAAGTTAAAAATTGATTTAATTAGTACTAAGTCGTGTGGAAATTGTTGTTGGCGGAAGACAATTCCGAAACTCGTGCTCACACAAAATTAGTTTTTCTGGTTTACTATGTTTCGAATGACTAATAATACGGTTTTTTTTTAATAATTAGTTTTTATTTATGAAATAATCTTGAAAGGAAATATTTTTATGAAATATAAATGGTTTTTCCAATAAGAGGTGTTATTTTGATATTCAAAGAAAAATGCCATTTTTTAATAAAAATGATCGGATGTTTATTTCATTATAAAGAGAAAGGAATTCCGCCGCGGCCGCCGTAGCCGAAAGGATTGGTGCGTGACTGCCATTCGGAATTCACAGAGAGAACGTAGGTTCGAATCTCGGCGAAAGATCAAAATTAAGAAAAAGTTTTTTCTAATAGCGGTCGCCCCTCAGCGGGCAATGGCAAACCTCCGAGTGTATTTCTGCCAATATCAAGACGCACATCATAAATAGGAAGAGGAGCTCGGCCAAACACCCAAAACGGGTGTACGCGCCAATTATATATATATATATAATCTTATATATAAAAATGAATGTTTGTCTGTATGTCATCGATGAACTCAAAAACTACTGGACCGATTATTATGAAAAATGGTATATAAATGTATTTTTTCACGGAGAAGGTTTGTAGAATATGTTCATTGATGCCACTCGCCACCAGATGGCGCTATAGAGTAGCAACTTCTGCTCCGATTGTCAGAAAAATTAGTATGACCATGTACTTTTACACAGATGAAACGAATATGACATGTTCATAGATGATTGAAGACATATGTTTGACAATCGCTAACAATGCACTGGTGCAACTGGGAATGCCTGATTCAAACCGATCTGCAAACAGCCTCTTCGATCGTGATTGGCAACGAGAAACCCCCTATGATTCTGACGAACAGGGGACATTCGTTAGAACAAATCTTCCGCAGTTGATTCCAGAACAACGCATTGCATTTGACAGAATTATGCGTGCAATCACAGAACAAAGCGGTGGACTGTTTTTCATAGATGCACTCATACGATCACAAAATAATATCGCACTGGCTATTGCATCGTCTGGAATTGCAGCAACTCTTTTGGATGGTGGCCGAACCACGCATTCAGCATTGAAACGGCCGTTGAATTTGCAAAACACTGAGGCACCAACATGCAACATCAGCAAAAACTCTGGAATGGGAAAAGTACGCCAAACGTGTCAAATTATCATATGGGACGAATGTGCAATGTCTCACAAGGAAGCGTTGGAAGCGCTTAATCGTACACTGCGAGATTTGAGAGGAAAAAGACGGATCTTCGGTGGCGCATTTATTTTATTGTCTAGTGATTTTCGACAAACACTGCCCATTATACCACGTTCAACACCCGCTGATGAACTTAATGCATGTCATAAATCATCAGTTCTATGACGTCATTTACAGAAGACTTTGAAAACTAACATGCGTGTACTACAACGAGATGCAACGGCTGGGAATTTTGCAAAACAATTATTGGATGTGGGAAATGGGCGAATTGAAATTGATGAATCTACACAATGTATCACAGAAAGCATCGACGAATTGGTGCAAAAAGTTTTCCCAAACATTTCACAAAACTACAAAAACCATCAGTGGCTCAGTACGCGTGATATAAGAGCAGCCAAAAACATCGATGCCAATACCATCAACTTCACCAGTGAAACGACAACATATAAGTCCATCGATACTGTGGAGAATCAAGACGAAGTTGTCAACTATCCAACTGAATTCTTGAATTCACTTGATTTGCCAGGCATGCCGCCGCACGTTCTTACATTGAAAATTGGCGCACCCATCATTCTTCTTCGAAACATAAATCCATCACGACTTTGCAACGGAACCAGACTCTCAGTCAAGAAAATGATGAACAATCTTATCGAGGCAACAATTTTGACTGGAAAATTCAAAGGTGAAGACGTTCTGTTGCCACGTATCCCAATGATCCCGACAGATATGCCATTCGAATTCAACCGTTTACGCTAGGGACGGGCAGCAGAGTGGCACGCTCGCAGCAGAGCGTGCTAGCAAAGTGCTAGATGGGGGGGCGACAAACTTACATCAGAAGGGTAAGCAATAGGCGTGTACGTATATTAATCACTTCTGAGCAACGCATATGTGTTTGTAAAAAAGAGAGTGAAGCTTTGCCAATAGCAAAGTTACCAGATAAGGGTACTTAATTCCATGTTAGGGGATTTCGAAGTGTTGATCGTTCATATTAAATAATAAAATGCTTTTGGTTTTTTTTATCGGAAACGCTTCTTTGAATATTAACATCATCTTTGCAAATTTCTATTTTATTTGCTTTAATAATTTTTGTAATCAAGAAGCATAGGCGATTTTATAATCAAGAAGTTTGAACATTCGCATGTCAAAGCTTCATAGTTGCTAAACTATGTGGAGGAAAATTTGTACTGACAATCGGTGTATATTTTTCTGAATGAAAAAATTGTCTTCGTTTACATATAAGTATGTTATATCGTATATTTTTATGTTAGTGCATTTTTTTAAAGAATGCTGGTCACAACAGCGAACAGTAATCTCAACCAGCCATATTTTATTTAAACAATGCATGTTATACATTTTATTTTGTTAAAAAGGACAATTCATAAATGTTTCCATTAAAAAAATAGAGGATTTTTTCAAAAAACATTGAGGAAATTATCATAGCAGAGTGGGTATTCTTGGTAAGTACTTAGTTGCTCTCAAATTCAAATCACACGCATATGGCAATGCGCACAGTATGACAAAATACACAAAAATTATTAGCGAAATTTTTTTGCATCCGCTCATGGATTTCGCACCATCGGTGGCAACGCAAACCACTTTTCGCCATGATACACCCATGCGTTCAGTACATTCATTAACACATTGAAATAAATCTTCACCTTTAGTCGTCCCTTTCATTGGAATAATGTCCAAAGGTTCTCTAAAGAAAGGTTTAACGCGATTTCATAAGTTGCACGCTTTGCATCTACAACGTAATCTTCGCTTTCCTAAGAAATTAAAAAAAAAATTTAATAATTTGAATTTTTCCGACCTTCTGTAATTTGGCACACTGAATCGGGCTCTTCGTTTAGACTTAAGGATTTGTATATACTTTTCCTTTCTTCTCCTACATATTCATCATATTCACTCCTGTGCAGCTCATAATGTCTCTTTATGTTAAAAACTTTACACACCACACGTTTTTCACATACAAGGCATTGTGATTCTCCGTCTACATATTTTCATAAAAAAGTTACACTCCACTTCGGATTCAAATTAAACAATGTTCTTTTATTTTAGCTCATGCTGAACCAAATGTTTTATATTTAATATTTTATTTAACTTTGCTTATCTAAATGAAAAGTTAAAACAGAATAATATATTACACATTAGAAATAAATTTATGTTTTTGTCGGCAGTTGAACACTGTGCACTTTGTTTTCACGTTCGCCGTTTCAAATTTTTAAATAGAATTTTCAGCACTTTCACTGCATCCACACCATACAAATACACTTAATATTAGTGGTTTTTTATGCGACAATAATATGTAACTTACGGTCTCAAAAAATATCGTCGAAAAATGAAGAAATCACGAAAAAACTGATTTTATTTATGAAATGTCAAAACTTATGAGTAAGAGTTGCCGCAGTTGTTAAATGTGGGAATCAATTTTGGAAATTGTTGATTTTATTATTCATGATTTATATACATATGTAAGTATATACTATTGGTTGTTTATTTTTATTTACAGTTGTGCATTTCAGAGTGTATTGGATTTAGATAGGCGAAATTAGTTTTCAATCACGTCCACTTTTTATGAAAAATAAAAGAAAAAATGGTATCATTTGACAAACTTCGGTAGCTCAAGAGAGTTTGCAATTTTATAAAGTAATTTGCTAAAAAAATTGATTTTCTGGATTTCTTAGCTCAATTTAAAAAACATCAATTTAAAAAAATATATCCGATCTCAAAAAACATTTAAGTAATCATAAGATAAGTGTAAATAATTTACAGATTCGTCAGTATATGCAGTGATCAATATTATTGAAGATTTAACTGTCATTGCTTTCCAATATGTAAGATTGTAATTTAATCTCAAATTGAATATTTTCAGAGGTCTTAATCTTCTTTACATATAGCAAAGCAAAAACAGTATTACGCGAACTTTTGAAATGTTTAATTGCTTGTTTATTGTTCTTCATTATCTTAATTCATTATTATAATAGAAAGTTTAATAGTAAAAAAGTAAATTTTTTAAAACCTATTTTTTTAGAAATTTGTTGATATGAAGATAAAAGTTGGCATCCCTGGTAAGAATTCATGAATAATTGCTCTCTCATTCAGGATACAAACACAGACACAACTCGCTCAATTTTTCCGTTTCTTCCCTGTGCTTTGTTATCCCCCTTCACCTAGCACTTTTAAGCACGCAGAAGCACACGCTGCCGCACAGTGCAAATGTGCTGAGTTTGCCCATCACTAGTTTACGCAATGGCTATTAACGAAGCACAAGGACAATAGTTACAAGTGTGTGGATTAAATTTGGAGAATCCATGCTTCTCACATGGACAGCTCTTTGTGGCTTGCTCATGTGTCGGAAAACCTTCTGATTTATTCGTCTACGCACCAGATGGAAAAACAAGAAATATTGTGTATCCCACAGCACTTCAATAAACATCGAATTGAAACTAAACTTAGTAATGTCACAATTTTTTCGAAACTAACAAATTCAATAAAATGGTTTAGAATGAATTAAATATTTGTGTACTGATTTTTCTTCAAAGTTATTTTTCTTAAATTTATTTTAGTTGTTGGCGTAGCAACGCGCGCCGGGTACAGCTACTACTTAATATTTATCTTAAAAAAAATATACATAAAAAATTTCATCAAAACTTTCCACTTTTTAATAGGTATTTTCAGAATTTTTCTAGGTATGCGGTTTTATTGGTTTTTTGACGTGATAACGTCTTATAATTCGATTTAACAGGCTGCACGCACGAAAAAATGTGTCGTTACCTTGCTCATTACTGTTCATATGTAGTTA
The DNA here is from genome assembly GCF_027943255.1 of Anastrepha obliqua. Lineage (NCBI taxonomy): Eukaryota > Metazoa > Arthropoda > Insecta > Diptera > Tephritidae > Anastrepha > Anastrepha obliqua. The sequence continues at coordinate 21,169,929 of NC_072893.1, read as the reverse complement.
CCTTGCTCATTAGTGTTACCTTGCTCTTTAGTGTTACCTTGCTCATTAGTGTTACCTTGCTCATATTAGTGTTACCTTGCTCATATTAGTGTTACCTTGCTCTTTAGTGTTACCTTGCTCATTAGTGTTACCTTGCTCATATTAGTGTTACCTTGCTCATATTAGTGTTACCTTGCTCTTTAGTGTTACCTTGCTCATTAGTGTTACCTTGCTCACATTAGTGTTACCTTGCTCATTGCATTGCATGAACTGCAAGCGAAAGCGCGGAACGAACGACAAAGCAAACAAAGCAAACGAACGGCAACGTTCGACATCTTGCTCTCTCCTACTTAAGTGAGCGTATATGTGTATGTATATGCGCATATGTATATATATAAATTCACGTACAGTACTATCTCGATAATCCGGACACGCGGTAGTCCGGTCACATCTATAATCCGGACAACTGCTAAATTCGGACAGTTTAACATTTTTTACTCTATAATCCGGACATTTTTCAAATTTGCTTCGCAATATGTACATACATATGTATTTTAATTTTTAGTTTGCTTTGTGAGTTTTTCGTAAAATAGCGGTACTTTAACAACAATATGGTATATGTATACGAAATGCAACAGCATAAATCACGCGTTGTGTTTATTCTTTAGTGACAAACTGAATTGAGTGGACATTATTATTAGGAAAATAATAATATAGAAGAAGCTGATTCTGATTGAACCATAGTTGAAGCGGTAAATACTATAAGTAGCGGTGAAGCAAAAAATATTTTTTCCAAGGCTATACAATGGGCAGAACAAATTGACGCTTCGGCTATGGATATTTTAGTTTTAAGACGATTTAAAGAAACTGCAGATAAAATGTTGCTGGCGAACTCGCAGCAGACCAAAATTAATAATTTTTTTGAAATAGTACATACTAAATAAAAAAAAATGTTTGATTATGTACAGATGTACATATTATTATGTAAGTATGATTGTACTGTATTTAATAAAACTATTTATGTACATACATATATCTGAATTGCGTTATGTTCATTTAAAAAAAAACAACGTTTAGTTGAAAAAAAAAAAATCATCTATAATCCGGGCACCCCCATAATCCGGACGACCCCTAACATTAAGGGTGTCCGGATTATCGAGATAGTACTGTATTTGTATTTGCATATGCCTTCTTATTGATTATTATTAATTTGATTTACTTGAAGAATTTGAAATAAAACCAAGTTTGTTAATAATACCTGTTGTTTTAGTGTTATTATTATTAATTTTTTTATTATATATGAAGGAAAAAATGTATTTTAATATTTACCATATACCTTATAAGATATGTTGTCTATACTAATATTATAAAGAGGAAAACTTTGTTTGTTTGTAATGAATAGGCTCAAAAACTACTGGCCCGATTTTAAAAATTCTTTCACCATTCGAAAGCTACATCATCCACGAGTAACATGGATTATATTTTATTTTGGAAATAGGGCTCGAGATATAGGTCAAAACGTGGACCCGGGTAACCTTCGGATGTGTATGTACAATATGGGTATCAAATGGAAGCTGTTAGTGAATGCTTTAGTCCAGAGTATTTTTCATGCCGCTCCATGACTAGGGTCTCGAGATAGAGACCAAAACGTGGACCCTAGAATGTGTTTGTACAATATGGATATCAAATTGAAGCTGTTGGGGAATGCTTTAGTACAGAGTATTTTCCATGCCGCTCCGTGACTGGGGTCTCGAGATATAGGTCAAAACGTGGACCCGGGTAACCTTTGGTTGTGTATGTACAATATGGGTATCAAATGAAAGCTGTTGATAAGTGCTTTAATACGGGGTAATTTTCATACCTATTGATGACTAGGGTCTGGAAATATATGCCAAAACGTGGACCCGCCGTGTCTTTGCACCGAATTAAACCAAACTTACACACATTGTTAAGGAGGTATTGAAGATGGTTTCCGTATAGTTTGGATACCTATTGGTAGATAGGGTCTCGAGATATAGGTCAAAACGTGGACCCGGGTAACCTTCGGATGTGTATGTACAATATGGGTATCAAATGGAAGCTGTTGGTGAATGCTTTATGATATGTTATGTTATGTTATGTTATGTTATGTTATGTTATGTTGTGTTGTGTTGTGTTGTGTTGTGTTATGTTATGTTGTGTTGTGTTGTGTTGTGTTGTGTTGTGTTGTGTTGTGTTGTGTTGTGTTGTGTTGTGTTGTGTTGTGTTGTGTTGTGTTGTGTTGTGTTGTGTTGTGTTGTGTTGTGTTGTGTTGTGTTGTGTTGTGTTGTGTTGTGTTGTGTTGTGTTGTGTTGTGTTGTGTTGTGTTGTGTTGTGTTGTGTTGTGTTGTGTTGTGTTGTGTTGTGTTGTGTTGTGTTGTGTTGTGTTGTGTTGTGTTGTGTTGTGTTGTGTTGTGTTGTGTTGTGTTGTGTTGTGTTGTGTTGTGTTGTGTTGTGTTGTGTTGTGTTGTGTTGTGTTGTGTTGTGTTGTGTTGTGTTGTGTTGTGTTGTGTTGTGTTGTGTTGTGTTGTGTTGTGTTGTGTTGTGTTGTGTTGTGTTGTGTTGTGTTGTGTTGTGTTGTGTTGTGTTATGTTATGTTATATTATGTTATGTTAATGTTAACTCATTCTCTATATCCATACAAAATATCTATCAAACAAATAAAATTAAAATTTTCTTTTGAAAAATGCAACCATTCAATCAGTATTTTCTTATGACGTTATCACGTTAAACTATCGTCAGCAAACCGACTTTACAGACAACCTCTTTTTTTTTTTTTGTTTTTTGCTGACGGAGCTAGGCGTTTTTTTTTTTCATTTCAAAAAAACCCATCATTTACTTTGAATGAAGAAACGCCGTGAAACCTTAGCGACAAAAAATCAATGGTATTTTGTAGTAACTTGAAACTTGCACTTTGCTGTAATAAAATTTTGAAAAAATTGGTTTACAATTTTGTAACGGGATTTGTTTTGAGAATAAATCGTAGAAGTACGAATTAATAGTGGTTCGGGCAAGTATTCGTTACTGGATCTTCTCTATCTTAATCCTTCTCTACTTCTCTACCTTCTTGAATGTGACTTGAATTTAATGGTAGAAATATTTGAAAAAAAAGAGTATTTCGAGTGAGCATCAATTTATCATTTCTTTATTGCTTAAAAGTTATTAATTTGTTAAAAAAGTTTATTAAGCAATTATTGTCGTCTTAGCGAAAACTTGAGTCAAAAATTCTAATTCAATGATACCAGAATATATGGAGACTCAACTCAACAGGTGCCAAGCAAGTTTGGTTCAGCGATTTCTTTTGTAATTATGTAACTAAACAATCATTAACCCTCTACCGCATATAACGCCAAATATGGCTTTTACCTTTGATTGTGTTGTATTTTTATAAAAACGGGACTTAATCAAAAGAGAATAATAATTATCACATTCTATGCTTTGTTTTCTTCTCATACGCAAAACTAAATATTGTCAACAAGTGTTTTAGCTACCTTTTCCGTTATTTTTTTTGAATGCTTCAAGTGTGAGAACAAAGCAAATTTTAAAGTGATTTATGTGCACTATTGCATAAAAAATAAAAGCAAGACTACAGCAAAAAATATATATTTGTATAGAAAGTGAAGTTATTTTTTGAATAAAAATATAATTTATATGAAAACTAAGTATCTTGTGTTTGATTTTTTGTAAAAACTGACGAAGCCATATATGGCGTTTCATGCACTAATAGTAGTTAAATAATGAACTAACATATGTGTATACATATTTCTGTTTTGTTTTTTGATAAATCGCAATGAAATTTCCTAGAAATGAATGTACGATCATTTTATGGTAACTTAAAGTATGTTTATGAAGTGAGTAGAGGTGATCAAAGTGATGATGACTACATATCTGATACCGACGAAGAAGACTTTGTAAGTAAACCGCCAGAACAGGAGCATATTTATGTACCAGAGACTGATGATACCGATGACTCAGATGACTATAACAAGCCTTCTACATCAAATGCAAAATCTGCTAAAAAGCCTAGACCTCCAATTTGGAAAGAAGTTTGTTTGCCTCCTTATTCCAGTGAAAATTTTCCATTTCAAGGAGATTCAAACCTTCCTGACTTTATTGAGGAACTGGAAACACCAGCAGATATGTTTAATTTTATTTTAAATGACGATTTGATGAACTTTATTGTAGAACAATCGAATTTAATTGCATTACAAATGGATATAAATAAACCTGCCAATATTTCTCGGAACGAGATTGATCAGTTTATAGGCGAGTTCAAGTAAAAAAGTTAAAAAAATTATTTCAGGCATAACAATATACATGTCTTTGATAAAACTACCATCATCCAGACATTATTGGAACACGTTCATTGGCCAAGAATTTGTACGTAACGCAATGACATGTAACAGATGGGAAAACATCAAACGATTTTTACACTTCAATAATAATGAAAATATAAGATCACCAGGTGAACTCGGATTTGATAAGCTCTTTAAGATTCGACCATTGTTAGACAAAATTCGTGCTCGATTGTTGCTTGTACCCAAAGAAGAACATTTAGTGGTTGATGAACAAATAATTCCCACAAAGTGCCGCCATCACCTCAAACAGTACAATCCAGTTAAACCCCATCGGGATTCAAAAATTTTGTCTTCAGGTTTCAATTACGATTTTGATATATTTGCCGGAGCTCAAAGCGATACATTCCCGGAAGGAGCACCAAATATAGGAGTAAGTGGAAATGTTGTAACGAGACTAGCAGCTACAATACCAAAAGGAAAAAACTATCAACTATTTTTTGATAATTGGTTTAATAGTCCGAAGCTTCAGGTGTACCAAATGAAAAACGGTATATTACCTTTAGGCACAGTAAGGTTAAATCGTGTAACAAATTGTAAGATGCCAACCGAAAAAGAAATGAAAAAGTTAGGCCGTGGAAGTATGGTTGAAAAAGTAGCAGATATTGATGAAGTTGAACTTGGTCTCGTCACTTGGTTTGACAACAAAGTGGTAAATATTCTTTTAACCTATGTCGGATGTCACCCTATGTCAAGAAAAAACGGTACTGTAAAAGAGGGAAGAAGTATATTGAAATCAATTCTCCTAGGGCAGTTGATGTATATAATTATTATATGGGTGGCGTTGATTTACTGGATTCTTTACTAGGCCTTTATAGAATACAACTGAGGACAAAAAAGTGATATAAAAAGATTTTTTTTTCATGATTGATATGTGCGTTGTCAATGCTTGGATTTTGTGGCGTCGAAAGTCGAAAGAATATATGCCATTGTTTGACTTCAAACTTGCAATAGCTGGAAATCTTTGCAAAGTTGGTAAATTGAAAAAATGAGGACGACCTATATCCACACCCTCAAACTCTCTATCGGCAAGTAGAGAAAATATACCTACCAGCAGTAAAAGAAGAAAGCGACAGGATTTCCCCTTGAGTTCTGTGCGGACGGACGGAATAGGCCATTTCCCGAAATGGATGAAAAACCGACAACTTTGTCAAAATGATTGCTCTTTTCGCTCATACACCTTTTGCGAAAAGTGCAACGTGTTCTTGTGCTACAACGACAAAAGGAACTGTTTTACAAGTTTCCACACCCAATAAATTTTTTTCCCAAAAATTTTTTTTTTTTCATTTTTTTCTTTCAAACCGCCAAGTGAATTTTTTAATTTTTGTTAAATACGCAATAAATTACCCTCAATCAACATAAATTTACGGTGTTTTATTTATTTTCATTATTTTAAACATTTCCATGCAGTAGAGGGTTAAGCTAATAAAGTACATTAAGGTATATTTTCATTGTTTCGAAGAGCTTTTATAAATTTTTCCTAGACAAATGTTCAAAAGCCTAACTAAGTATACAACGGCCACTTGCTCAAATGGTAATGGTTGTACGGGTCAGACTAAGGCCATTATGCACTGCGACCAGATTGATCTATTGTGCGGACCTAATTACTTAATTATAATTATTTAGTATACCGGGGAATCGAACCAGCTCCTCAGGAGGGAGGAATTGTAGGTCTTCCTCCTCTACTAGGTGCGATTACAGCAACCGTGTCTCCTGTGGCCTAATGCCTCACAATTGGTGATTAAGTGTTCCATAGACTCCTCTTCATCACAGTAGAACCTGCATAAACTAGTGCTAGATAATCCTATTGAGTTAGAGTGTTTATTATAGGCAAAGTGACCTGTAAGTGCTCCACGGAGTCATCTGAGGCCCTTTTTATCTAGGGTTAGGCCAGATTTTGCTCCGTTGTGCGCCGTTGCGGCCGCTTGTGCCGTTCCAGTGTTCCCTGATTTCTGCTTGAATCCATTTTTTTGGTTTCCTGTTTTATATTATTTTTGTTAAAGTCGAAAAATGGGGTTGGTCCAACAAATAGCCCTCTTGCTCCTTTTTTGGCATAAAAGTCTGTCTTCTCGTTTCCTTCGTGTCCCTTCTGTCCTTGTACCCAAATCAGTGAGACCTGATTATGAATATCCAGTTGGTTGAGTGCATTTACTACACTCCATTAGGACTTTTGACTTGAATGTGAAACTATTCAAGAATTTGGGAACCGATTGGCTGTCCGAAAGTATTTTAATTTTTACTTTCTCGAACCTTTCTTTTGGATATGATTTTCCATTATGGCGAAGAGCTCCGCATAAGAAATCATGGTATCTGTACTTAGTGTTAGGGATTTGTGTGCTCTAGGCGCCACTATTCTTGCTCGTACTCTTGGAGCGTTTTTTGTCAACAGTTTTCTGCCATTTGCTTAGTTACCATAGAGCTAATCAGCGCGAATTCTATAGTCACAATAAAAAGTAATTATGCATATTAAGCGAAGCGATTGCACTTATATACGATTTTTTATTGCAATTATATTCGATAACTGAAAACAGAAAAATATATTTTATTCCCATTAGTCTATTAAATATTGTTCTATTATAGCCACTTGTTCCATTAGGTTAATAATATCTTTTATATGCTTCAACAGTTTGTAAAATTCAAATCAACTTCTCCCAATTTAGGGTTGCAAAGTTGTTCGTCATAAGGGCAATAAATGCCAAAACCGTTTTAGCACACTGCACTGCAGATATTATTGATGAGGTTGGTCAGTGCATGGTTTGATGAATGGGTCTGCTGTGTCCAAGCGCACGGAAAGTATTTTTTCATCTAAAATACTTTCCGCAACATTACGAATTGCTTGGACACGTTACCGTGCTCATCCGCCACCGGGTATATTACAATCCATTGATGTATTCACCACGCGACCAATGCGACGGTTTGGACGTAGACCTTCGTTGAATCCTCCTCCTCCGCCGCCACCGCGACCTCCACCACCACCACCTGGACCACCACCACCTCCACCGCCAGAGCCCCAACCGCCACGCCGATTGCCGCTACTACCGCTGTTATTGTCGTTGTTCATGAAGGGGGCCATTAGCGTTCTGAAGCTGAAATTTTTCGTTAATGAATTACATATACATATGTATATATTGCATTTTACAATAACAAAATTCGCTTACAAAGTGACCACCACAAACCAAACGCCTGTGAAAATCTCCAAAACGCGTGCTATGCTCCATGGCCGCCGCTCCAAAACACGACCATCTGTTTAATGCAAATCAGGATTGTATTAAAAAACTATTTTTATTCATTCAGCCTAAGTTAATTTGTTATTTTTACCTCGATCTATGTATACCATCCTGTGACAGCGTCACAATAATCACCACCCTCTCTGGCAATATTAATAATTTTCGTATTATTTAGAATGCGTAAACAAAAACAAGTGGAATTTCTAGAAATTAATCCACCAACACAAAGTTCAGCTGGAAATTGAGTTGTCATTGAGACTGACGTGTATTTTCAACCCATTCATGTGTCTCACTAATGATTTCGCGTCTAGATGTCGCACTGTCGATTTTTTACACAACGTTCCCATAGGCTATCATTCATTTCATTCCATCATTTCGAATTAGACAACTAACAAGACTTAAATATTGATTCGCCTTGGCACTATTGCTGTCACCTAGTATTGAATCGCCTTGTTAGCCTTTGAATTAGATAATTCGCCTTAAAAAATGTTGAGAATAAACTATTTCATATGTAAGTAATTCAGTATTATCTATACTAATATTATAAAGAGGAAAACTTTGTTTGTTTGGTTGTAATGAATAGGCCCAAAAACTACTGGACCGATTTTATTAAAAGTGGTATCAGTAAATCAGCTAATTTGCTTTTTTTTGTTTTTTCTTTTGCCATGTCTATGTGGCTGTCAGCTCAAAATTAAACACGGCGAATTCATTCTTTGTTTGCTGGAAAACACTGCCAAAAGTACAAAATATTGTTGTTGGTCTAGTGCTACCACCTTTAATGAATGCGCCTTGCTTAGATATAATAAGCTATTTATTGAGAAATATCTGAATTTTTGCTTCATTTTTTGCACTTTTTTATACAATTTTCTACGAAATTTAGTAATTTTGTAGTGTAATCATTTTACATAAAAGGGCGTTTTGGAATTGGATGATTTCAGCTGTGCGATTTTTTTGAAAACCAGCTGAGAGTGTTTTTACTTATGAATCTGAACAATGAATGTAAAGGGTGTTTTTTAGAGGTTAGGTTTTCAAGATGAAATAAAACGTATATAATTTAATGTTATGGCCAAGAATTTAGCTTTATTATTATATAAAGATAAGGGTTTGCCATTACGTTTTAAAAATGATTTCGGGCAAGTGGCCGCCGCGGCTGGCTCGAATAAATTCCAGCTGAGAGGCCCAATTTTCGACCACTTTTTGCAGCACTTGGGGCCGTATGTCAGCAATAACGCGCCGAATATTCTCTTCCAAGACGTCAATCGTCTCGGGCTTACCTGCGTAGACAAGCGACTTCACATAGCCCCACAAGAAATAGTCCAGCGGTGTTATATCGCACGATCTTGGAGGCCACGCCACAGGTCCACGGCGCGAGATAATGCGCTCACCAAAAGCTTCCTTCAATAAATCGATTGTTGCGTTGGCTGTATGGCATGTAGCGCCGTCTTGTTGGAACCAAAGGTCGTCCACATCAACATCGTCCAATTCAGGCACGAAAAAGTCATTGATCATGGCTCTATAGCGCTCTCCATTGACTGTAACATTATGGCCGGCTTCATTTTTAAAGAAATATGGATCAATGATTCCCTCTGCCCATAGAGCACACCAAACAGTGACTTTTTGAGGATGTAACGGCGTCTCAGCAATGGCTTGTGGATTATGTTCACTCCAAATGCGACAATTTTGCTTATTGACATACCCATTCAACCAAAAGTGAGCTTCATCGCTGAACAAAATTTTCTTCGATGCGTCGCGCGAACCGAACCATTATTTTCGTAAAAAATTTGCACGATTTGCAAACGTTGTTCAGGTGTAAGTCCATTCATTATGAAATGGCAAACCAAACTGAGCATAAATCAAGTGACAGCTGTCAAAAAGACCATCTACGAAAAAAGTAGTGCTAACTTGAAAACCTAACCTCTAAAAAAACACCCTTTATGTATGCATGCTGATGGACTTGAAGTCGTCCCCTTATTGATTTCAAATGCAGAATTTGTGGGCCGCCGTAGCCGACCATAGGCTACCATTCGATAATGTTCAGGATCGAAACCCGGGCAAGAAACATCAAGTGATAGAAAAAGTTTTTTCTAAAAGCAGTTGCCCCTCGGCAGGCAATGGCGAACCTCCGCGTGTATTTCGGCCATAAAACAGCTCCTCATGAAAATTCGTTTGCCTTTCGAAGGAGACATTCAAATATAGCTCCCTCCACTTGTGGAAAATATTAAGAGGAACACTACAAATAGGAGGAGGTTACACCCAACAAATTATAAATATAAATTATAAATTTAAATTTCAAGGGCCGAAATTTAAATTTTAGGCCACACCTAAACGTCAACGACACCGTTGGACTTCTTTCTTTGGGGTTATTTGAAAGAAAAGGTGTACGTCGATAAGCCAGCAACAATTCAAGAGCTAAAGGATAAGATCATTCGGCACATTAACATCAATTATGCCTCAGCGTCATCGAAAACTTGGACCATCGGATGGAGGTGTGCCGCCGAGGCTCTTCCGTACGTAATTGAGCCATACCAATATTATCATAATAAAGAGAAATGACAATAATTTCCTACAAAAATTACTCAAAATGAACACTGGCCCTTGAAACTTAACCACCCTTTATATACAAGGTGAAGTCCAAAATTAACAAGACTGGGGTAATAAAAATATTTTTGATGGCGCCATCTTTTTAAGAGTTGGTGCCTTGGAAGTTACATCCCTAGCTGACTTCCAGAAAAGCTGAGTGACATTCGGTTCACTGAAAGCGATGTTATTGCGTCTAAATTGTCCGTATATTTGTGTTATCGGTACAAAAACGAGTTTCGAACAAAGACCTAATATCAAATTTCGTTTTAAAATCGGTAAAACCTTTACCGAAACATTTGAATTGGGGAAAAAAGTTTATGGCGATAGGTGTCTATCTCATGCCAAAGTTCATGAGTAGTTTACACGTTTCAGAGATTGAGTTGGACATAAATGGCTATGAACATACGGGCCCAAAAGCCCCAAAATCAGTAATCACCGAAAACTCAATTGAAATTGTTCGCAAATTCATCAAAAATGAACCGAAATCATGGTTTAAATTCATGGAATCGGAGTTGAATATCTTCACAACATCGATTTATCACATTTTAACTGCTCATTTTGGGCTTACGAAAGGTCTGTGCATGTTTCATTCCGCACAAGTTAACTAACGACCAAAAATTGCTCAGAATTCAGCATTCACAAGACCTCATTAAAAAGTCGAGAAAAGACGAGCACTTCCTTTACAACATTCGAACTGGTGATGAAACCTGGTGTTTCCAACATGAACCTGAAACTAAGGTCCCCCCCACATGAATAAAATTTTTTTTTTCATTTTTGTAGTTTTGGTGGCAAAAAACGTAAAACGAGCATTTTTGGCGAAAAATTTCGCCATATTTGTAAGTGAAAAACAACCTTAAAAAAAAAAAATAAAAAAAAAAACAGTGGGGTGGGGGAGGTATTTTTGATTTAGAAAACGTGTGCCAAATTTGAAAAGAATCGGTTGAATAGTTTCGGAGTTGTGATTGGCACCGACTTTTAAGAAGTCGTTTCGGGAAAAACGCGTTTTAAAAAATGACTCTGAAAAATTATCTATGCTCCGCATTCGTGGTAGAGTGCCTACAAAGGCTATAACTTTGAGAGTTCAGCTCCGATCCACTTAAAATTTTGACACAACATTCTTGAAATGATTTACTATAAGATGAGTGAAAAAAAATTTCGATTTTGTGACCCCTGTCTGACTATTTGAAAGTATATAAATATGGGTTTCTCTCATTTTCCTACGGTGACATTCCCGCACGCATATTTCGATGCATGTATTTCTGCCTGGAAGCTTGTTGGGTAAAAACATATTGTAATCGTTTTTTTTTTTAATTTATGCCCACTGATTTCCGCCCCTGTTCTACCATCTTCTAATTTCCACCCATCAGTGAACCATATCTGGGAGCCAGGTAAGTGGTGAACTATGGTGATCGAATTTTTTTCCAGGCCGGACGTTCATTAGTAACAACTTGAAAGTTCCTGAAGAGAATGGGTTTGGGTGATAATGTTTCAACCCTATAAGGAGCAGGAGTCTTCTACGATCTTTAAATGACCCTTCAGATCCTATCTTTTTAGATCGGAGATGCCTTTTAATCTTAAAGCTCTCAAACTAGCTTTTTCTTCAATTAGAATGGGAAGCGACGGTATGCATGACCACACCTGAAGCTTCAGTGAGAGCGTTTGCATGAGCATTACTCCTGTTATGCCGACGCAGACGAAGCGGTACAGTTTCTTGAGTTCATTTACCGCCTTTCATTGCTTAACTTTAGGCCACTATGCCAGGGGAGCGTAAGTGACTATGGATTTACCTACTGTAGTGAATGTCCAGTGAGACATTCTGGGGCTCAGTCTCCATGTTTTTCCAAAAAGCCTTGTGCAGGCAAAGAATGCTCTTGTGGCTTTTGCAGCAACTTTCTCAAGATGAGGGTTCCAAATGAGCGTTTTGTGAAGGTTGATGCCAAGATATTGAGAATAAGTTCGTAGCGTTTTTACCGACTTTTATTTTAACAAAAAACAATAATTATATCAATAAGTTAATCAATTATATATGGGTGGTGTCTCTGGTGTCAGAGAAGTTAGTGAGTCTGTTTTTAAGGATCTCTTTGTTATATTATCAAGGGTAACGCCCTTCAAATGGTATGACAGGGAGCGGAAATGATAGTAATCGATCGGCACAAGGCCCGGAGAATACAGCGGATGCTGAAGGACTTCCCATTCGGGCTCTCGGAGTGCGGCTTTGACGACTTGTGCAACATGGGGCCTGGCGTTATCGTGAAGGAGTACAGTTTGACTATGTCGATCAGGTCTTTTCAGTCGAATAGCTTCATTCCCGTGGTGTAGCTGGTCGATGTAGACTTCCTTGTTGACCGTGGCATTCTTTCCGAGCATTTCCCTGTGCACCATGCCCTCCCAGCCACACCAAACACAATTCGTGATCTTCTTTGTATGAAGATTCGGCTTGACTCTCGGCTTTGGCGTACCTCCTGGAGCCAACCACTTCTCTCTTTGCTTCATTTGGATGTATAGGCACCATTTCTAATCTCCCGTAACGATTCGGTTCCAAAAGCGCTGTTTATGACCGCATGTTGCTCGATGGCGAGCAAGATGCCGAGAAGTAATTTTAAGGCGACTTTCTTTGTTTTTTTTTTCGTTGAGCTCGTGAGGCACCTAGGATCCTAATTTTTCGGTAAATCCCATTGAATGCAGGTGATTGAGACTCGTTTTATGATCACAGCTCATTTTTCCCGCCAATTTACGATTGGTTTGGGGACCGTTCGCTTTTGAAAGTGATTTGAGACGTTCTTCATTGAATTCAGAAGGTCTTCCGCTGCGAGACGTGTCATCGCCGTCTAAGCCGCCATTCGCCATTTTTGAACTTTGCAAACCATTTTCGTGCTGTCTACTCGCCTTCTCCATACACGTCGCAAATGTCCCGGGCTACTCCGGCAGCTTTTTGACCTCGATGCAAAGCAAAGAAGAGCTGGTGTCGAAAGTGTTGATTTTTGTCTCCTGGGTATTCCATTTCTAAGCCTCAAAACTAATAAAAAATTAATTAACTCAAAAATACAATTAACATGGTTTTGTAGAGCAGAAAAAGTTCTGTCGAATGAATACTTGCCCTTTGCCAAACAGCAAATAAATCTTTGTAAAATAAAAGAAAATATAAAAACGCTCGGAATTTATTCCCCAACCCAATAGTTCGCTTCTGTGGAGAGTTTAATAGTAAGTTTCCACCGCAGCCGCTAGCGTGTTCTCTGCCGCTATCGTGTTCTTAGCGCAAACACGAAACAAAACTCCTGTCAAATCCCATACAAAATTAAAACACAACTCCATACCTAAACTCACTTTCAAAGCGTGTTTTGTGGGTTTGCGTCTAATTTAAAGCGTGTTTTGTTGGGTTTGCGTCTAATTTAATTATTAAGTGGTGGCAATGTTGCTCATTTTCCTCATTTTTTATTGCATTCGTAGCCGAGTGGGTTGGTGCGTGATCACCATTCGGAATTCACAGAGAGGTCGTTGGTTCGAATCTCGGTGAAAGCAAAATTAATGAAAACATTTTTCTAATAGCGGTCGCCCCTCGGCAGGCAATGGCAAACCTCCGAGTGTATTTCTGCCATGAAAAAAATCTGCTCATAAACATATCATAAAACAAAATGAAATAAATGCATAAAAAAAAAAAAAAAAAAAAATTTTCTTGTGATTCGAACCAAGGATTTCGGATCGGAAGCCCACATTGCTAGCCGCTGGGCTATCGCGCTGTGCTGTCGCCGCAAAATAATGTATCATAAATCTGTTTACCATACCAAAGACCATACACTTTGCAAACACATTTCGGTGGAAACAGTTGACAGTTCTCATAAACACAACTCCTGCAAACACGGTGTTTGCTTTTGGTGGAAACGGGGGCTAAGAGTTGATTCATTTAGGACAGGAAATTTAATGTTGATGTTCTTTTTCCTAGTGAACGGCACTAGTGCAGTTTTCTACATCTTAATAGGAATTCAGAGAGAACGTAGGTTCGAATCTCGGTGAAAGATCAAAATTAAGAAAACGGTTCTTCTAATAGCGGTCGCCCCTCGGCAAGCAATGTTAAACCTACGAATTTATTTCTGCCATAAAAAAGCTCCTCATAAAAAACTATCTGCCGTTCGGAGTCGGCTAGAAACTGTAGGTTCCGCACACCCCAAATCGGAGGAGGAGCTCGGGTGTACGCGCCAATTATATATACTTACTAGAGTTCCGCTGGTCGTTTTTAAAAAAATCTAGAGTAATTAATTAAACGTGGTTTTCTCTAGAGAAAAAATACTCATTTGTTGTTTGCTTGAAAATCAGATCAGAAAGAAAGTTTGAGCGCGTCGTTGTCCCGTTCTGCATTTGCATAGATACGCTTCCCTTTACACATAAACAACAACATCAATCGTATGATACATACACTTCGTCGTGTACGAAAAAGCGGAGAAGATAACTGTTCTATTCCCCTCCGCTTTAACCCAGCTATGTGTGCAGGTGCAAATGACTTTTTTGGGTGAAGTGTGATATAAAATAATTTCTATTTACTCTTCTTAAATTTATAGAAACTTTTCCAGGCGAAGTTAAAAAACTGACACCGTATATTTGTGAGTACACAGGTAATACGTAAATATATGAATGATATAGGTAATATCTCATATTAGCAAAACCTTTCTGCAAAAAATTAAAATTAAGGAAACTATCACCAATCACGCCGGCAATGATACAATGAATTTCTCAATATAACTGACTTCAGATTAACGTTTATATAATAAGGGTATATGTAACATTTTAAAATTTTTTTAGATTTTTTTTTTTAATTTTTAATAATAAGTGGTCTTCCTCTTTCTCTTCCTCGTCCTGTAGCTATTCCTTTTCCTTTTCCATCTCAAGCTCCATCTCCTTTCTTTATCCCGGTAACAGGCAGTAAAAATTACTTCACTTAAAAGCTTTCATCAACAGCTTCCATCTGATACCCATATTGTACAAACACATCCAGGGGTACCTTGGTCCACCTTTTCGACTATATCTCGAGACCCTGGTCACTCAGAGATCTAAAAAATACTCTGTATTAAAGCACTCATCAGTAGCTTTGATTTGATACCCACAATGTAAAAACACATCCTAGGGTTACCCGGGTCCTCGCTTTGGCCTTCGGCAGCGCCACCTGGTGGCAAGTGGAATCAATAAGCATATTATACTAACCTTCACCGTGGAAAAAAATATATATATACCAAATTTCATAATAATCGGCCCAGACACACACGACCAAAATGTATTCAATTCTAATGAATGCCCTGTGCGGTACAAAAATACGTGCGGCAAATAGCAAAAACACACTCACTTAACCGACGCACCGCACACACACGCGTTATCGGATTTCAACTAAACTGCACAGAAACCTGCAGAAACCTTTGCCAAGCAACACCAACAATGTGTGAAACTTTCATTGTGTTCCTTACACGCGTTGCTGAGATAACTCCGGACAAATGCACACTTTTTTTCGGCTTAATTTTTATATATGTATATAGAATATAGATATAATAGAGAGCCCTTTTTCGCCGCATCATTTGTTTATTATACTGAAGGCTTGTTGCCTCTTCTAGCTTCGCCGGTGAAAATCTGTCTTTAAAATCGAGTTTTCTGTCACAAAATTTCACAAAATAAACTTAAGCATTCGCAATTGAATGTTGCGCATTAGGGGGTTAAAAAGGGTGCCCATAACTATTTACAAAGTTAACAGGAATCTTCATTTATCTTTTACTGCAATAAATTTAAACGTAACGCCATTTATGCCCCCATTTGTGTACCCATGTATCAGACAGGAAACCAATAAAAATCGTGCACACTGATATGAGCCATCAGGAAAGCTTATCTTCTGTATGTCGTATCTTTATTCGATATGGGTTATGAGTGTCTACATATTAGAAGATTGTTAAATACAGTACGAACTCTGCAATCTCAACCATTGACTGGTGCACTCAATTCCTCAATTGTTGGAGCACTGCAGATCATGGATTTACACGTAGAAATTTGGTAAGCGAAGGAAACTAGAAAGACTGGTTAAAAAATAAGATATTTGGTAATCAAAAATAACAAAAGAGGAGCGGGACAGTCATACGGTTGATGAAGAAAGAGTTCAGTAGTAGATTATGTAAAAAGAGTCAGTCTATTTAACGGCGGATCTATGTAAGCTTGATAAACTCTTTGGTGGAGGTGTTTACTCTGAAAAGCTAAGCATCAGTACATCCTTTTGCTGGCCTAATCACTGTAGTGTCTTTCAGGCGGAAGTTTTCGCCATAAATGCCCTTAAATAAGAGACCCCTACCAAGGAGTTAATTTGCTTTTTATTTTCCTTGTTCACTCCTCTCGGAAGCATAGAGCCTCGACAAGACATGTCTTGCGTTGGTTTCGTTAATCTATATTATTTAATTTCTGACGGGGTAGGTGATTAGCTTGCCGCTACCAGCCCTAGGTGGTGGAAATGCCCACCTGTGGTTGCTTAGAAACAACACCTTCTTACTACTTGGAGCGCCATCTGTGTTTCACACTTTTGTGGCAGAAGGATCGCACCGATAGTTGAAGACTTCCCTCTGGGATGGTAGGCTAGTGCACTTACGCTAGACTACCGAGGCCGAGGTAAGTATACGAGCATATCTACTCAGAGAGTCAGGGAGCTCTGAAATCGTTAGAGTCAGTAAAACACTTGACATAAACGGTAATTGAATGCCACAAATTATTATGCGCGGTATCGCAATATTTTCAAATAAACCCGATCTGCGCGCCAGGCCAAAGAAATATAGAAGGTAATTGCAGAGCAGATGAGCTTGCAAAGAGAGACACCATACTAAACATTCACCCAGATACCGATTCCCTTAGCTGCGTGTAAACTATGAATAGACCGACACTCTATCAAATCTGCCAATGCCCGTTGGAGGCAAACACCTTTGTGTCAAAACACGTAGGAAAACTTGGCCGGAATGGAACCTTAGTTAATTGACAGTTACAAACCATTACCGACATTACCATGGCAGGCAGTTCTACGTTACCGGAATGACTCGGGTTTTTCCCGATCAAGGACTGCCGACCCAGTAAATTAGCCATGTTTAGTGTATCGTACCTCACCCCTTACCGAGTTTTAGCCCGCCGAACAGTGTCTTGCTAGGTGTCACTGTCTTCCGCACACCTTTTTCAGTTTCTTAAGCCAAGAGAAGCCAGGTCATCATCTTGAATTTGGTCCTTCCACCGCACTCTAGGACGTCCCATTCGACGTCGACTGCCAGTTACCGTTTCAAACACCTTCTTCACCGGAACAGTTTCTTCCATACGGACGATATGACCCAGACACCTTAGTCGCTGCAGGGTGACTTTTTTGACTATGTAAATATCTCCGTTAAGCTCGTCAATACCTCAGTAAAGCATTCCTTCGAATGCGATAGCCATCATCTACGCGAGCAGAGCCAAAAACCTTGCGAAGTACTTTTCTCTTGAATACTCCAAGAGCAGCTGCATCTGATTTGTTTGACAGTCCAGGCTTCAGCGCCATAGAGATGCATCGGGATGATGAACGTCTTGTGGATAGTTGTTTTCGTTCATCAAGAGAGGGGTTTACTACTCAATTGCGCAATCAGGCCAAAGGCAAGAACCTGTTGGCAAGAGTTATACTTCGCTTGATTTCAAGGTTGACATCGTACTTGCTGGTAATAGTGGAACCAAGATAAATGAAGTCCTGGACCACATCGAATTTATATGAGCAGCTGTCTCAGATAAAAATGGAACCACGGCCGCATAAAATCACTACTGAATCTCAGGAGTCAGGATATGAGAAACGCGATAAAGTTACTAACAGGGCATTGTCTAGTTAGAAGGTAAGCGAATAGACTGGGGCTACCTCATAATAACTTTTGTCAGAGCTGTCAAGATGTTGACGAAGAGGAAACCGTCAAACATCTCCTGTGTACATGCTTTGCTCTATACAGAAAAAGGCTTTCCACACTCGGAATCACCTTTCTTGATTGCATTGAAGAGGTCTCACAAATAGGGTAGCCGAAATTTACAAAATTTATTAAATCCACAGGTTGGCACAGAGAAGACTCAGGAAGGTAAAGCATGAGCTCCATTGGTAACACAATGGGACCATTCAGGCCTAAGCCTGTTGGATGACAGCCATTCAACCTAACCTAACCCAATCAAATATACGATTATGTACTCGAATAACTTTATAATTATTCTTAACAATTGTCTCGTCACAAAGAATGACAGCCCTGAGAGTTGTGTTCGCCTACCGCACAGTATCAGAGCCAGCTGTTCAAGTAATAAGCGGTTCAATACCCAGAGATTTACTAGATTTTGAAAGGAAAAAGTTATGGGCATTCAAGAAAGAGGGAAAGGAAGAAAGAGTAAGCAAACTTCCAACGCGCGAAATTAGGGATGAAACGCTAAGGTGCAAGGCCGCTGGATGAACGAAACACGTGGCAGATGGACGGCTAGGCTAATCAAAGACGTCAGGACATGGGATAGCAGTAACTTCGGCGGAGGCAATTTTTATGCAACCCAAATGCTTTCGGGGCGGGGAAGCCGCGGAACACACATTCTTCTAGTGCAAGCGTTGGGAACAAGCACATCGAACGCTGGAGAATGCAGTCGATCACATAACCATTGAATATGTAAGCGACAAGATTCTAAGTTGCGAGAATACTTGGGAGATCAGCAGTGGTTTCGCGAAAAGAATTTCCCGTATAAAAAGCGGGACCTGGACGCAGGCACTTAGGCATAGACCTTTGTAATGAGAAAGCTAGAACTCCACTCTGAAGTAATGCGAAAAAGGTTCCTGGGTGGGCGACACTTCAAAAATGAGGGGCAGTTGTTTAGTCTCCGGACATACCATTGCTGCGACGGCCGCTTTGATGATGCATTAGGCACTTTTACTCAGAAAATGACCCCGGCAAACACTGTTTTCGTATTTGTACGGATGGCTCCAGGACCGAGCATGGCTCCGGCTCTGGGGTCTACGTGGAATCCAGTGGGACAAAACTGCACTTTGCTCTTGAAATGCATGCATCTGTGTTTCAAGCGGAGGTGTATGCAGTTCAAGAAGCGATGAACCTTGTTGCGGAAAAATGATGGAGAGGCAGATCTATATGTGTCTGCAGCGACAGCCAAGCTGCGCTTATGGCCTTAGACAGCCCTCCAACCACATCAGGGGTAGTGAAGTCCTGTAAATCCAGGCTGAACTGATGCTAACATGGGTCCCCGGACACGTGGTTATCGCGGGTAACGACACCTCTGACTCCTTAGCTAACTCCCTTTTGCGGCCATCACAGCCACGGTTAGCAAATGGGTAACTACCACCCACAAGCGAGCTTGGCAGGCTGAGAGAGGCTGCAGATGGACTAAACTGATTTTACCTGTTATGTCCGATCGACTGTCGCAAACCCTTCTGTCATTAAGCAGAGGGGAGTGTAGACGGCTAGTTGGACGTATGACGGGCCACTTTCTGTGGGCAAAGCACATGGAAAGGTTGGGTATCTCAGACAGTGTACTCTGCCCAGCTTGTGAAGAGGAGGATGAGACGCGGACCACGACAGTCGGTTCTACGTTACCGAAACGACCCGGATTTATATCCGGCCAAGGACTGTCACCCCAGCAGCATTTCCCGTATGTAAGTATGGGGAATGTTTATGCTGCTACAACAACAACAACAACGGCGGACCACTTCCTGTGTGTCTGCCCCGCCTTCGCTCGAATCAGGTTTGAGGTCTTTGGCACTGCTGTGTTAAGAAGCGACCATCTTGGCTCCTTGGCACCACAAGATTTAAAAAAAATTAAAAGGGAATCCAAGTGTAGTACAATGGACTTAATTAATGTCTGAGTGATGCACTTGCTAGTTGTCCCGACAAAAAAAAAGGCATTTTTAACCTCCTCCTCCGCAAAAAAAAAACAATTGTCTCCTCTTCATGCGAAACCACCTAAGTGAAAGAAGTTACCTCTATTTCTATTTGTTGCCATTAGCGAGTTCCTACTGTAAATCAATAATTAATAAGCCTTTCGGCTGATAGGGGCTTCCAAAACGCTTCTAACAAATATATTTATTTAGTTTACTTTGTCGTCGACCAGTGAAATGGAGTGTAAAGTTTTCACTATAAAAAGTTAAAAATAGAATAAGCGTAAAATATTTTTAATAGCAAATCGCATATCTTAAACCTAAGCGAATGCAAAAACTAATAGCACAATAATTAAAATAATATGAAAAGCAAGTTTAATACGTGAAAATACTCGTGTGAAAATAATTACATTTGTATGTAAATAGCGAAACCAGATATGTTAATTAAGAAACGTTTCAGTTTACATACACAAACAGAACAAAAATAACAGAAATCCAATGCTGTTGTTCTTAAATCTAAGCTTGTACAAATTCCCACAATCCCACCCGCGAAAATGTTCTCCAAAAACCGCCCTCGTAAGGTGGCTGTCAAAGCTGTCATAGGCCTTATTGCGGCCTCACTTCTAGTCTCATTCGCATTATATTCATGGGACTATAACAAAACCATCCCTCTGCGGCGCGCTTTACTGCCATCGCTGGGATCCAAAAATAACACTGTTATTCTCTTTTGGAATGGATTTTTCGATGATAGCCGTTGGACACTACCCGTGGATACTCTTCATGTACAATGCCCACTTGCCAACTGTACTCTCACAAACCAACACGAGTATCTGCCAGCGATCGTTGATTACACTGCAATCGTTTTTCATACCGCGCGTCCATTTTCGTTTCTTAACGGTCGACCGCGTCAGCGCACCGCCAATCAATGGTACGTTTTCACGCAATTAGAGTCACCCGAGCACACATGGCACGATTTGCATGGCGAAAGAGATTTCTATAATCTCACAATGAGCTATCGCCTGGACTCGGACATTGTATGGAGTTATAATAGCGTTCGAGAGAGGAGAACCAATAGAATAGTCGCTCCTGTACGCAATCCTAACTGGCGCACAGTTGATGTAGGCTGGACCCAAAGTGATTCAGATTTGTTGGCGTTAATTGAACGAAAGAAAAAGCTGGCCGCTTGGTTTGTGTCTAACTGTAAGGTGCCGTCGCAGCGAGAACGCTTGGTGAGAGAATTGCAGACTCATTTGAAGGTCGATGTGTATGGGAAGTGTGGCCCGCTGAGGTAAGAGTTTGATGAAGTGATGTTGAGATGAGTGTAAAATATGTTCATAAGTGAACGAAAATTAAATAAACAAAAATAAAAAAGGATAGAATAAAACTGAAAGAATGAAATAAAATATATTAATATAAATTAGAATTTAATTAAATAAAGGAACATTAAATAAACTGTCAAATAAAATATTATAAAACGAAATAAGATAAAATAAATTAAAATAAAGTGAAGTATAATAGAAAAAAATTAAAAAACAAAAACAGATTACAATAAAAGAAAATCGAATAAAATAAAATTAAATTGAACTAAATACAAAAAATATTAAAATTATGTAACATAAAATAAAACTAAATAAAATAAATCAAAGTAAAATAAAATGAATAAATTAAATCAAAATTAAGTAAAGGAAAATAAAATAAGCTTTGTACAAGGAGAAAAAATGAATGAACTATAAAAAATGTAACTAATTAAATTAAACTAACAGCTACTAGAATAAATGAAATTCAATTATTTTTACAAATATTAAAATAAATAAAACAATCGAGTATAAGAAAATAAAATTAAATTAAATAGATAAGTAAAAAAATAAATTAAAATAACAGAATATAGAATATAACAAAAAACAAAAAAAAAATTAAAATAATTGGAAGAAAATAAAAAAAATCACTCAAAATATAGTAAAATAAAATCAATAAATAAATTAAAATTAAATTAAAGGAAATAAAATAATCTGTTATAAAATAAAACAAGGTGAAAAAATTAACTAAAAAATTTAAAAAAGTTTAACTAATTAAATTAAAATAAAAAAGGCTAGAATAAATTAGAATAAAATAAAAAAAATGTTTAGTAATTAGAAACATTAAAATAAACAAAAAAAAATCGAGTGAAATAAATTTAAACAGATAAAATAAAAGATTATTAAATAAAATGCAATGGAATAAATTAACGAAAAATAAATTTTAACAAAATAAATAATAATAATAAATTGATATTAAAAGACAAACAAATAAAATTAAATTGAATTTAAAACAATTCAATAGATAGAAGGAAAATCGAATTATAAAAATAAATTTAATAAAAGAACAAAATTATTATAAATATCCTAAAAATTAAATGAATTAAGGGGTAACACCACTGTAGAAATTTCAAAAAATTGATTTTTTTTATAAGCTTAAAAAATTCTTTGAACCTTTTAAAATACAGAACAAAAAGTTGTATACGTTACCGAAGTTTATTTCATAAATATTTTAAGCTTTTAACCAAGCGTTAGTGACTGCTACCTAACGACTTCTCCAAGTTTCCAAACTTTAAACGCGTTTTTCTCAAAACACGTTTTCTGAAATTGGCACGCAGCATAACTCAAACAATTTTAAATATTTTTAATCAGGTTTTTCACTACGTCTGTATAATAACCTTCTTAAGAGAAGAGCGTAGGGGATTTTCGATAGATTAATTTAAACGATTGTTATAATTATTTAAGTGCCGTTTTTTTAGTCCAAAATAGAGTTTTTTCCTTCAAGTGCTTGCTAATTCCACAAAAATAAATATTTTTTAAATCCCCTACGTGTTTCTCTAGCTATTCTTATCTAGATTAAGAAAAAAAATGTTTCTTTGTTCCAGATTAAAATTTGCACCCTCTGTGCTGCGTGCCGCGGAGCTCCTTCAAGAGAAACGACATTACAAAAATGTCTCCAATGCCGCCATTTTGTAAAATTTTTCGATCAAACTTTGTAGTTTTGTATTTTAGTATATAAGTAATAACTTCCCAAATCAGAGTGATTGTTTCCCCTTTCCTTCTATACAAAAAAATTCTTTAAAAATCGTGTTTATTTTACGCGTGTACAGTGGTGTTACCCCTTAAATTAAGGAAAATAAAATAAGCTCTTATAAAATAAAACTAGTTGGAAAAATAGATAGTGAAAATTTTTTTTCAAATGTAACTATTAAATTAAACTAAAAAATTACTAGATCAAACTCAATTAAATTAAGTAAAGTAGAATGAAAAAAAAATATTTTCTATCTATAAAGATTAAAATAAAAGAAAATTGAATGATATAATAAAAAATAATATAAAAAGTAATAAAATAAAATAAAATAAAATTTAAAAAAATTAATAGATTAAAAAAAGAGAAATCGAATATACATAATAAAATAAAATTAAAATAAACGAAAACAAATTAAATTAAATTTTAACTAAATAAATTAATATCAAACGGTAAAAAATAACAAAATAAAATAAAATTAAACTAAATAGAATGAAATAGCAAACTTAGGTAACACAATAGAATAAACGAAAAGAATAAATTAATTAAATGGCAATGAAAGAAATAAAATAAGCTGTTACAAAATAAAAGAACGAACTGAACCAAAAAAATTTCATTTAAACTAAACTAATTAAATTAAAATAAAAAGTCTAGAATAAAATGAATTATGTAAAATAAAGTAAAAAAATGTGATGAAATGAATTAAATACAATAAACTTTAACAAAATAAAATATTATAAAAATTAATTAAATAAAATGTGGACTTAAAACATCCAATAATCGCAGAACTTTTGCCCCATAGTGCTCGGTTCTCAGCAGGTAATGGCAAACCTCTGACTGTATTTTTGCAACGAAAAACCTTCTTAAGAGCCTTAAGACACATACCATATATTCGAGGATAGATTCGGTCAAACCCCTAACAAACTTTGTAAGCGCCACTCGTATTGTCTACAGGGTGTATCTTGAGTTCTTCAGAATAAACTATAATTGTAGTTAAAATAAAAACAAAATCTGCACCACATTACCTGTATCTGCCTGATGTGCAGGCAGATCACAAAATAAGTGCAGCTATCTTCTGACGATATGATAATTGGATGGATGATAATCGACCGATTAGACCACGTACAGCCCGAAATAAAGAGAAATGCGGATGTAAATGAGAGTCTTACCGAAGACCCGGAAGAATAGGTTCGGCGCCTATCTCAACAACTGACCCTATCTTATGGTACTTAGGGCCATATTATACAAAACTCTTGGTTTGAAAGCGTATAAAATACAGCTAGTCCAAGATTTGAAGCCGATCGATCTTCGAAAGCATCATAATTTTAGTCTTTGAGCTCTCTGGGAAAAACTCGCCGAAGATCTGCATTTTGGGACTCGAATCTTGTTCAGCGATGAGGCCCATTTTTGACATAATGGCTACGTCAACAAGCAAAATTGTCGTATTTGCGCTGAAGAGCGACCCGAAGCCATTCAAGAACAACCATTACATCCATTGAAAGCAACCCTTTGGCGGGGCCTATGAGCTGGAGGAATCATCGGCCCATATTTCTTCAAAGACGGGGCTGGCGCCAATGTAACATTGAATGGCGAATGCTATCGCGTCATGTTAAACGAATTTTTCATGCCGGATAAACGGAAATTAAAGCACGTGATCTCCACAACTTTTGGGTTCCAACAAGGCGGCGCTACTTGCCATACAGCCCGTGCGTCATCGTTTCGGTGAGCAATTTTTCTCTTGCTTCGGTCCAACAAGACGGCGCTACTTGCCATACAGCTTGTGAATCAATGAATTAATTGCGTCGCCGTTTCGTTGAGCATTTCATCTCTCATCTCGGACCAGTGGATTGACCACCAAGATCGTGTGATATCTCACCTTTGGACTTTTATCTGTGTGGGGGTGTGTAAAGTCTAAATGCTTTGTGGAAAAACCAGCTTACATTGAGGCATTGGAAGCTAGCATTGCTAAAGTTATTCATGAGTTACGGACCAAAGTCCTCCAGCGAGTCATTCAAAATTGGTTGGTCGGATGGCCGAATTATGGCGCAGTTGCGGCCAACATTTGAATGGATTTATCTTTAGAAAATAAATTTCATGAATGATTCTACACTACTACACAATTTGAATTTTCGTTCTTTTATTTCAATTTAAAATCGAATACCTCTAAATTGATCACCCTTTTGATCATATTACATACTGTGAGCGTCAAAATAAAGTGTACAAAGCATTTTGTTATAATATGGATTTTATTTCAGTCTTTTATAACAAAACAATATATTTTAATTTCATGTTTTTTAAATTAGTGTTTGATTCTCTACTAATTACTAGAAAACAACAAACAAAAAATAACAACAACAAAAGTTGTAAGACAAAAACAAGATTTAGTGCATATTTTATTTCCCTACGACAGTGGCCGTCGAAATAAAGTGTACAGAGATGTATTTTACAAAAATGATACCGATGTAGTATTTTGTTGATTTTCCTTTTGCTTTGATAACGGAAGACGGACTTCGGGGCATCGACTCAGCTAGTTTTTTTGGCACGTCAGATGAAATTTTATCCTACTCTTCCTTTATAGCGAATTTCAGCATATCCATATTGGTGATTGTCCTTTTCCGGATCTGGTGGTTTAAATGCTCCCACAAATGTTCAATAGGGTTTAAGTCCGGTGACTGTGGAGGATGATCCAATGTCTTAGGAGTACGATAAAGCAGCCATTCTTTTACTATTTTTGCTGTGTGCTTGGGATCATTATCTTGTTGAAAGATCCAAGATCCCTGCAAGTCTCATTTCCGGACACTGGTTAGTAAAATATTTTGTAAAATATTCAGATAATCTCTTCTGTTCATGGTACTTTCAATAAAAACCAAATTGCCAACTCCGCTTGCCGCCATACATCCCCACACCATCACCGAACTTAACTGTGGTTATCAAATTTTGGTCGGCATACTCTTTATTTTTGGTTCTCCAGACTTTAACCGGGTTTTTCTGCCCAAATACCTCGAACTTACTTTCATCGCTAAACAGGACAGAAAGAAACATCCCGATTTTCGTATTTTTTTTGCATAATCAAGACGTTGTTTTTGATTAACTGTCGATATTAGCGGCTTTTTTCGTGGGAGATGACCATTTAACCCATTTGCGTGCAACGCTCGACGTATTGTACTGGCACATACGCTAGTATCTGATGCAGTTGAAACTTCTTGTGATATTATAGACCTTACTTCAGTCTCATTTAAAATTTTTGGACGGCCTGCACCTGGGCGTTTTTTACTTTGCCGAACTTTTTGTATTTGTCAACTATATTTTTCACAGTATTATGGCTTCTGTTGACAAAAAATAAAATATAATAGAATTTAATTTACTCTAGACAAAAACTTTTCACTCTAGCGATCGCAACCAATTAAAATACAATATGAAAAAAGTTTCAATGCATCGAAAAAGGAAGTAAACTAGCATATATAACGGTATTTTTTACCGTACAACATCGCTAAAATGCCACTGATGTACGCTGTACACTTTATTTTGACGCGTAAAATATGCACTAACTTTTGTTTTTGTCTTACAACTTTTGTTGTTGTAACTTATTTTTTTGTTGTTTTCTAATAATTAGTAGAGAATCAAATACTAATTTAAAAAAACACGAAATTAAAATATATTGTTTTGTTATAAAAGACTGAAATAAAATCCATATTGTAACAAAATGCTTTGCGCACTTTATTTTGACGCTCACAGCAGGTATTTTACGGATGATCCCTTATGGTATAGAAATTGGGAGTTCACTGTTGTTGAAATCGATGGCGAGTCCACATTCTTGACTTGAGTTGCGCACTTTTCGCTAAAATAGTCGCATTCTTATACCTACTGTACCCACTGTGCGACGATAGGCGCGCTGAATGTTATCTTCCAAATCGAATGTCAGCTCTATGAACTCTAACACATTCTCTAGCTTAGGAAATTTGTACATTTCCATGCTTTTTTTTTTGTAGTAAAAACATTATTAATAAATAAAATAAATAATATACAAATTTGTGCTTGCAGTTATTTATCTATACTGATAACTATATTTATATGGATGTGTGTGTACCTATATCAGTGAATCAATCATTCACACTTCATTTGCTTCCCCTTTCAGGTGTGAACGCTCCGATAGCAGCTGTTATGAAATGCTCGACACTCACTACAAATTCTACTTTAGTTTTGAGAATTCGCTATGCGTCGACTACGTTACGGAAAAATTCTACAATGCGCTGCAGCGACATATCGTTCCAGTTGTGTACGGTGGAGCAAATTATACCAGATTTGCACCACCGCATTCCTACATAGATGTTCAGGATTTTAAAAATGTTTCAGCACTTGCGGCATACCTCGTACATTTGGATAATAATCCGCTGGAGTATGCGATGTATTTTTGGTGGCGCCGCCATTACACGATTATTCCCTACGATAGTGGCCTGCAAACGTTGCCTTACTGCGATTTATGCCAGCGCATTACCTCACATCCAGCTATTAGACAGACACAAGTCTATGAAGATATAAATGCATTTTGGACTCAGGACGTGTGCGATGTGGGGCCTCGAATACAATTTTAGTCTGATAAAATTTCTATTTATTATTGTAAATATTTCATTTTAAATATTATAATATGTATTTATTAATTTTTACATCAAATTTTAGGCATGTAACCAGGCGGGAGAAGGCCCACATTGCCTTGCACAAATGCTAAAAAAGCGGTCGGAATCAGAGGGGGATTAACACCTCGCATTACACATTGGCTTTACACTTCGGTAGCTCGGCCTATTTTCCTATATGGAATACTTGTATGGTGGGCACCAACTCAAAAGGCAAGTTTTTATGCATCCCCAGCGCTTTAAGGGCTACGCTAAATAAAGTACTAGAGGTACTAGTCAACTTTCGGCTCTTAATATGGTAGAAAGACATGTGGTCGTCGCTTAATTGTAAAACGCTATGGAAGACCCGGCGGTTAGGCAACGATTCTATACTACATTCTACGAGTAGTTATAATCAAGCTCACCTTCGACCGCCTCTTCAAGCCTAACACCCCGTCAGGAAGAGAGTGGCAAACTCAAAGGCCATGGACTCAAATTAATTTTCACGAGAATGGATCCAAGCTACAAAATAAAGTCAGCTAATTTTTTCAAAAGAATTAGAACTAGAATTATCTGTATGACTTCCTAACTACTCTAGTGTATACCAGGTAGAAGTCTTAGCCATAAAGGGGGTAACTGTGTACCTGAACACATACTTTTTTTCTTGATTGGTGCGATAACCGTTTACGCGATTTTGGTCGAGTTTAACTAAGCGCGCCAGTCGTTTATTTCTCGTATCAACCGGCGCCAGTTGGGCACACCAAGTGAAGCCAAGCCTTTATCCACCTGATCTTACCAACACAGAGGAGGTCTTCCTCTTCCTCTGCTACCACCAGCTGGTACCGCATCGAATACTTTCAGAGCCGGAAAGTTTTTATCCATTCGGATGGCATGACCCAGCCAACGTAGCCGTTGGATCTTTATTCACTGCACTATGTCTATGTCGTCGTAAAGCTCATACAGCTCATCATTCCATCGCCTGCGATACTCGACGTCGCAAACGTGGAAAGATCCAAAAATCTTCCGCAGAATCTTTCTCTCAAACATTCGACGAAGCGCCGGATGTTGTCCTCCTTTCTGCGCCATAGAGTAAGAGGGGCGTGAAAAGACCCTTGGAGAGTGTTAGTTTTGTTCGGCGAGAGAGGACTTTACTACTCATTTGCCTACTTAGTCCAAAGTAGCACTTGTTGGCATAAGAGATTCTTCTTTGGATTTCCAGGCTGGCATTGTTATCGGTTTTAATGCTGGTTCCTAAATAAACGAAGTCTTTTGCAACTTCAAAATCATAACTACAGTGACGTGGGTGCCGATACGCGAGTGCACCGACTGCTTGTTTGATTACAGGAAGTACTTCGTCGTGTCCTCGGTCACCCCCTCCCCCATTCGCTTTTCTTCCTTATCCAGTTTGGAAGAAGACAGTACTAACTCCGCGATTGTTACGGCCGATGTTATCAATATCATCGGTATACGCCAGCAATTGTATGCTCTTATAAAAAATTGTGCCTAAGCGATTAAGTTCTGCGGCTCGCACAATCTTTTCCAACATCAGGTTGAAGAGGTCACACGACAGCGAGTCGCTCTGTCTGAAACTTCGTTCGGTATCAAATGGCTCGAAGAGGTCCTTCCCAATTCTGACGGCACTGCAAGTATTGAACATAGGGACATATAGATATTGAAGGAAACTACAAGGCCGATGAGCTAGGCAGAAAGGGTACTAACCTTTCACTGTTTGAAAAGATCGGAAACATTGGAATTCTTATGGCAACGAGCAAATTAAGAATAAAAAATACTATTCTCCGGGAGTCCAATAGGTTAAGGAGATAAGAAAAAACGTGTGTTAAAACCAATCTAACTTGGCCGCATATAAATAAGAAAATCTCAGGAGAACTGCTCAACCGCTCAAGAGGGAATATTCTCATGAATACTGCAGAAATTGTAGAGGTGAGGAACACTAGAACACTTCCTCAGAATCTCTCCAGCCTTAGCTAGGAGTAGAGCAAGATTGTTAGGAAAATATAAGGTTGGCCAACAAGTCTTGCGGTATTTCCGCAAGCTTGTCTTTGCAAGCGCGTAGTTCTAGTTGTATTCGTCGCATCGGTTCACGCTAGAGCTTTTTGGAAAGCTCTTTTCACGTGCTAACACGTGTTTGATTAATTGTTGTTTGCTTTTAGTCGTTCGTGAGTTATAGCGTCGCAAACATGGAGCAAAATAAAGAGAAAATACGGCATATTTTACAGTACTACTACGATAAAGGCAAAAATGCATCTCATGCTGCCAATAAAATTTGTGCAGTTTATGGACCCGATACAGTTTCCATTTCCACCGCACAACGATGGTTTCAACGTTTTCGTTCTGGTGCAGAGGTGATCGAAGATGCGCCACGGTCCGGAAGGCCTGTCGTCGAAAATTGCGATAAAATCGCTGAATTGATCGAAAGAGACTGGCATAGTAGCATCCGTAGCATCGGCCAAGAGCTGGGCATGAGTCATTAAACCGTTATAAACCATTTGAAGAAGCTGGGATTCAAAAAGAAGCTCGATGTATGGGTGCCACACGACTTGACGCAAAAAAACATTTTTGCCCGTATGGATGCATGCGAATCGCTTCTGAATCGCAACAAAATCGACCCGTTTTTGAAGCGGATGGTGACTGGCGATGAAAAGTGGGTCACTTACGACAACGTGAAGCGCAAACAGTCGTGGTCGAAAAGCGGTGAAACTGCCCAGACGGTGGCCAAGCCTGGAAGGTTCTTCTGTGTGTTTGGTGGGATTGGCAGGGAATCATCCACTATGAGCTGCTCCCCTATGGCCAAACGCTCAATTCGGGCCTGTACTGCCAACAACTGGACCGCTTGAATGCAGCACTCATGCAGAAGAGGCCATCTTTGATCAAGAGAGGCCGAATTGTCTTCCATCAGGACAACGCCAGGCCACACACATCTTTGGTGACGCGCCAGAAGCTCCGGAAGCTCGGATGGGAGGTTCTTTTGCATCCACCGTATAGTCCGGATCTCGCACCAAGTGATTACCACCTATTTCTGTCCATGGCGAACGAGCTTGGTAGTCGGAAGTTGTCCACAAGAGAGTCCTGTGAAAATTGGCTCTCCGAGTTTTTTGACAATAGGGAAGCGAGGTTCTATAAGAGGGGCATTATGAAGTTGGCATCTCGTTGGGAACTCGTCATAGAACAAAACGGCGCATATTTGACTTAAATCGCATTATTATAACCAATTTTATGAACAATTGAAAATTCAATAAAAATACTGCAAGACTTTTTTGACAACCTTATATGTACTCTTGTGACTCTCTCCCGGAAATATCCGGGATGAGGTTGGGATGAAACCTTTTCAACACTTCATAAGAACGTCTAAATGGTTATATGATGAATAAATACTGAGGTTTACTCAGTGGTATCATAACGGACCTACGTGGCCTAAGCGAGTTGGCTATTCTAAACCGACTGCCATAAAAAACTAACCTAATCCTACCCAAGCGCCCAACCAGGATTTTTTTTTCGAGGGGGCTTTTGTATAGAATCCTTTTAAAGTTCTAAAAACACAGAAATTATAATAAAATAACAACACTCAAATTATTCAGTTATTTATATATAAGCTCATCATCTAAATATTGTTCAATATAAAAACTTGGACCTACATATTTATAAAAATCCTCCAGGCTTCGCAGAAAATTTAAACAGCTTCTATTTCCTCCTCTAATATTCCACGGAGCATTTGCACCCAGATCTTTGATCGCACAATCGTTGTTGTTTTCAGGGTCTGTGAAACAGGAATCCTTCATCAATAATGTTTTCAGAGGACGAAATGCTTGTAAACGCCTTTTCTTCATTGTAGGCGAAATCACGTCATCAACGCTGTTGGAATTGCTTATTTTGAGGATAAAAAAATTAAAACTAAACAAATAGATAGTAATTTACAAATATTTTGAGAAAAACCTTATAACATTTAAGCACTAGAAATCCTAATATTGCACCGCACTCACTTGATATAAACCACTAACAAGTGAGATGTTCACTGATATTCATTTTTGAAGTGAAACTTCTTAGGCGTCGATGGACGAGCGAGAATGGAGAGTAAAATATCAAGGCCATGCAACGTTTTGGGCATTTTCGTTCCGCGAGAGAGAAAAAAATGTAACGTAGAGGAAAAGGAGAGAGAGAGCTATACCTTTATATATCTTAGATACACTTAGGCTTTTTCCTGAGTTTTTCCTTGTGGTTGCTAATTTCTAGTGAGAAATAACACTGCCTACTTTTTGGCGCTTGTTTGTTGGTGCAAACTTGTAGTAAATATATTTTTAGTGCCTACTTTTTGGCGTTATATATCCTCGGTGCCTACTGTTTGGGGCGGTTTTTGGTCCGAATTTTTTTGGCGTTTTTTTATGCCTACTTTTTGGCGCTCATTTCTGTTTCCTGCCTAGTGCTTGTGCGTACGGCGTCGGATTTATTGGTATTGCCTAGCGGTAAGTTGTGCCGTTGCTGCGGTTCTGGAAGCGCTACGTTTGTGCGGGTGATAAACGCTCGGAGTAGTGCGTGTTGTTGCCATGGTTTGTGTCCTGCGTTTACCTACACCGGTCTACCCTTCTCCGTTTTTTGTAAATTTTTTCTATTTGTATTCTCTGCAAATGTTGTGAATTTATCTATACTAATATTATAAAGAGGAAAACTTTGTTTGTTTGTTTGTTTGGTTGTAATTAATAGGCTCAAAAACTACTGGACCGATTTTAAAAATTCTTTCACCATTCGAAAGCTACATCATCCACGAGTAACATGGATTATATTTTATTTTGGAAATAGGGCTTGAGATATAGGTCAAAACGTGTACCCGGGT
The DNA here is from genome assembly GCF_027943255.1 of Anastrepha obliqua. Taxonomy (NCBI): domain Eukaryota; kingdom Metazoa; phylum Arthropoda; class Insecta; order Diptera; family Tephritidae; genus Anastrepha; species Anastrepha obliqua. Next base: position 21,137,401 of record NC_072893.1, on the reverse strand, counting down.
AACCTTCGGATGTGTAAGTACAATATGGGTATCAAATGGAAGCTGGTGCTGAATGCTTTAGTCCAGAGTATTTTTCATGCCGCTCCGTGACTAGGGTCTCGAGATAGAGACCAAAACGTGGACCCTAGAATGTGTTTGTACAATATGTATATCAAATTGAAGCTGTTGGTGAATGCTTTAGTACAGAGTATTTTTCATGCCGCTCCGTGACTGGGGTCTCGAGATATAGGTCAAAACGTGGACCCGGGTAACCTTTGGTTGTGTATGTACAATATGGGTATCAAATGGAAGCTGTTGGTGAATGCTTTAGCTCAGAGTATTTCCATCCGCTCCGTGACTAGGGTCTCGAGATAGAGACCAAAACGTGGACCCTAGAATGTGTTTGTACAATATGGATATCAAATGAAAGCTGTTGATAAGTGCTTTAATACGGGGTAATTTTCATGCCGCTCCGTGACTGGGGTCTCGAGATATAGGTCAAAACGTGGACCCGGGTAACCTTCGGATGTGTATGTACAATATGGGTATCAAATGGAAGCTGTTGGTGAATGCTTTAGTTCAGAGTATTTCCATCCGCTCCGTGACTAGGGTCTCGAGATAGAGACCAAAACGTGGACCCGGGTAACCTTTGGTTGTGTATGTACAATATGGGTATCAAATGGAAGCTGTTGGTGAATGCTTTAGCTCAGAGTATTTCCATCCGCTCCGTGACTAGGGTCTCGAGATAGAGACCAAAACGTGGACCCTAGAATGTGTTTGTACAATATGGATATCAAATGAAAGCTGTTGATAAGTGCTTTAATACGGGGTAATTTTCATGCCGCTCCGTGACTGGGGTCTCGAGATATAGGTCAAAACGTGGACCCGGGTAACCTTCGGATGTGTATGTACAATATGGGTATCAAATGGAAGCTGTTGGTGAATGCTTTATGTTATGTTATGTTACGTTATGTTATGTTATGTTATGTTATGTTATGTTATGTTATGTTATGTTATGTTATGTTATGTTATGTTATGTTATGTTATGTTATGTTATGTTATGTTATGTTATGTTATGTTATGTTATGTTATGTTATGTTATGTTATGTTATGTTATGTTATGTTATGTTATGTTATGTTATGTTATGTTATGTTATGTTATGTTATGTTATGTTATGTTATGTTATGTTATGTTATGTTATGTTATGTTATGTTATGTTATGTTATGTTATGTTATGTTATGTTATGTTATGTTATGTTATGTTATGTTATGTTATGTTATGTTATGTTATGTTATGTTATGTTATGTTATGTTATGTTATGTTATGTTATGTTATGTTATGTTATGTTATGTTATGTTATGTTATGTTATGTTATGTTATGTTATGTTATGTTATGTTATGTTATGTTATGTTATGTTATGTTATGTTATGTTATGTTATGTTATGTTATGTTATGTTATGTTATGTTATGTTATGTTATGTTATGTTATGTTATGTTATGTTATGTTATGTTATGTTATGTTATGTTATGTTATGTTATGTTATGTTATGTTATGTTATGTTATGTTATGTTATGTTATGTTATGTTATGTTGTGTTGTCTTGTGTTTTGGTTTTGTGTTATGTTATGTTATGTTATATTATGTTATGTTAATGTTAACTCATTCTCTATATCCATACAAAATATCTATCAAACAAATAAAATTAAAATTTTCTTTTGAAAAATGCAACCATTCAATCAGTATTTTCTTATGACGTTATCGCGTTAAACTATCGTCAGTAAACCGACTTTACAGACAACCTCTGTTTTTGTTTAAAATTCATATTTATAAAAAATAAATAAATAAATAAATCATCTATTAAAATACTTATAATTATTAAAATTAAAATAATTTTTTGAAATTATCGTTGCTGTTTGGAAGTAAGATAACATCACATGACAAAGACGGCTTCCTGCAGCCCTTACAAAGTAAGCGAGCAAGGCGTTTGTGAAGCGCTTGAAGACAGCTCCTTCTCAAAAGCATTCTCGTACAAGCGGTGGCATAATGACTTGCAATAACACCTTCTATAAGATGTTCCGTCGCAAGCGAAAATGCAATGCCTTGCGTTTTGGCTCATTTCATATAAAAAATAATTAAGGAAATCATGGAGATGGTAAGGCCCTCCCGATTCCAAAGAAGAGCTTCTGTAATCGCTTTTCACTCCTTCTTTTTTCTACTGGGGTTGCACGGTCGCTTAGTATACCTACGCACAAATTTCGCGGAATTCTGGCAATTGAATGTGACTTATAAAGTTCACTGTCTGGCAACTCCATGCTGCTGTTCGGTGTGGTGTCAAAACACGACATAGAGAATGCATCTTCTATCATTCCTGGCATCAAAACAAAAGCAGCTGATATCACATATGGAAATTAAACAAAGAAAATTACATACATATATATTTTGAAAAGATTAAAAATTTCACTGAAATAGCAATTAGTTTCGTAACTACTGAGCAAATGTTTGTGAAAAATAAAATATAAGAAAAAGGAAAATGTGCATAGTAATGAAATCTATTAAGTGAAAATCTGCCATTAACTGAAGTAATGCAGTTGGTATTCAATGCAACAAAATAAGTGATTATTTACGATTAATTTGGTGAAGATGTCGGAGATAATGGAGCACATACATGCTCGAGAGTCAAATATGCAGGAATACTTGGAGCTACTGCCCCCGTCGGAATGTAGCTTGCTAAAGGTTTGTAATTGCACGGTGGCACTTGGGTACATTGAGTACTTACATACATATGTATGCATATGTACTTTGATCTCTTTTGCAGAGTTGGCTGCAGGCCTTAGGCGCCGACATCGACTCTAGCGGACCAGCAAATTTCGAAAGCATAACGCAACTGCTAAAGCGCCGCACATACCCAACATTACAGATATTGAATTTGAACCGCGAGAAATCCAAACTTCATATTCGGCGTGTAATCGCTGAAGTGTTGCAGCTATTATTGACGCAAAATGATAGCAAATGTAGGTCGCAGTTCATTAATTTCATTGTGAACTTTCCGCTAAATATACTGGATGTGACGTCATTACGCTTACGGTTAATAAAACAATTAATTTCGGAGATGGCGCAGACTGATGATGCTTACTTAGCATTGCTGGCACGACAGGACTCCAACCTCTTAGTGGAAGTACTTGAACAGTCACAGGAGCAGTGGCAGAATTGCACAACAGGCGTACCAAATAAAGAATTCGTATTACATCAGGCTTTGCGCTATAAGCAGCATTTTGCACCGTTGGTAGCGATACACTTGAAGAATGCGCATAGTGTCGCCGATAAGGGGCTGCGCAATAATTTGCTGATATTGAAAATTGCCAATGAGCTATCCAATACCACACAAACATTGGCCGAAGTGGGTAACATAAACAAATGGTTGACAGAATATTGTGTTGATGATACTCCGGCGCATTTGAAGGAAATGCATAAATTTTTCTATGCCGATTTTCAGCGCATTGCAATTATTATGGATTTCTTGAAAAGATTCTCGGAAGCATATAAATGTATTCCATTAGATACAATACTAAATACGCGTTACGCTCTAAATCTGCTGTACGACTACGACATCGATGTGAGGTAAACTTGCTGTCATATATAGGGTGGGCCATGTAAAAATTTGCTTTTCGAATCGGCTATAAAAAAAAAACTAATCAATATTTTTTCAAATTTTTTTTTTTTTTTTTTTGAAGATTGAACATTGTCATTTATGAATGAAAAATAATATCGTTCAAATGACTGCCACGACTGGCTTTACAGTCGTTTCCACGACAGTCGGTTCTACGTTACCGAAACGAATCGGATTTATATCCGGCCAAGGACTGTCACTCCAGCAGCATTCCCCGTATGTAGGTGGGGAGAATGTTTATGCTGCTACAACAACAACAACTAGCTTTACAGTAGGCCACTCGATCAATCCAATTTTTAAGCACATTTCCGATTGTTTGGACTCCAATTTCATGAATGGCAACTTCGATGTTTTAAAGCATCAATCGTCTCTGGATGGTTCGCATAGCATTTGTCCTTAACGGCTCCCCATAAAAAATAGTCCAACGGGCTTAAATCACAGCTCCGAGGCGGCCAATTGATATCGGAATTCAAAAACGGTAGCCAAAAGTTCGAGTGTAACTTTGGCAGTGTGACAAGTTGCACCGTCCTGTTGAAACCAAATGTCGTCCATGTCATCCTCTTCAATTTTTGGAAACACCTCGTTGAGCATGTCACGGTAACGCTCGCCATTTACTGTAACCGCGGCTCCTCGCTCATTTTCGAAAAAAATGGCCCGATGATGCCGCCAGACCAAAAACCGCACCAAACAGTGACTCGTTGTGGATGCATTTGCTTCTCTACAGTAACGTGTGGATTTTCTGAACCCCAAATCCGACAATTTCGCTTATTGACGTAGCCACCGATGTGAAAATCAGAGGGAAAGGAGAAGACTCACCACTTTGGAAATAGGTTTTTAATATTTCCCGATTTTGTTCAAGCGTATATCGTCCTATTTCGTAAATGTCAAACCTTTAAGTAAATTATGAACACATTTGACATGTCATTTGTGTTACCATTCTCAAAAGCATAGGTGGTTCAAAAAGCAAACGCTATATGGCCCACCCTGTACATACTAATCAATTCTTTCGTTTACTATTATTTTGCTATCGCTTTCAGTTTCGAAGATACCCGTCGCTTATTGGAAGCCACACGCAAGTGGCAAATACATTTATCAAAAACGAAATGTCTTTATGAACTTGAAATGGAAACATTAAACTATTACACAGCCTTGTCCACTGTGTGCGACATAATGCTGCCCATCACAATTAACGGTAATTTGGATACATATTACGACGGCAAGATTCAGCAATTGAACGCAATGCTGCGAAAAATACTCAACGTGGACATGTTATGCGCACTTATCGAAGACATTTTCCAGTTGATTTTTCTGCGCTGGGAGCATTTGCGCATGTCTTCGAATATATTTTTTTCTGCAATTCGGCCGAATCGTAGTCACTCTGGACACTCAAGCGCCGCTAATAGCACAGCTGCAGCTACCGATGAGACTCATACAACGTCGATGCGTTCAACGCCCACTTCAGCTAGCAGCGGACGTCATGGTTTCATTTGTAACGGTCGTTCACTTCAAGCAATTTTTGGATTTCTGAAAAATTTCATAACCAAAAAAATACATTCAGAAGATTACAAACATGCATCAGAGCGTGTGCAGCTTCGCTTTCAGCGTATCATTGATGTAATATCTGAGGCATTGTGGAAGTATTCCGTTTTAGAGAAGTTCGATAACTCCCCTATATTAGCAAACATACAGCAAAAGTATGGCTTAGCACCCGAAGATCTCCTACAACTGGTGCGTGTGCATGCCGATGCTGTAGACAAATCTTCCAGTGATGATGACAGTCGCGATCGCAGTAATCACGCTAGTTTGTCGCGTCGCAAGGCAGCACGAAAAAAACGACGTGCCACAATAAGTGGTGCTGCAGGAGTAGTGCGCCCAATGTTGCAAGATAGCGAACTAAATCAAGGCAGCGGAAATGTAATGGCACGCAGCGTCACCGCTGCCGAAGATGGAGCGCAAAATCCTGTGCATGAACTAAAGTCACGGCGCGAATTTGATTGCTTCACCGAACGGAGTATTATACCACAGATGTTGGGTTCGCCAGAGGATTTGGCAATAGTAGCATTGTCTTTGAACAATTTCAACGACGTCAAATTCATTATTGAGGTAAGTTGGCCATGTTGTTGTTGTTGTTGTTTTAACAGTTATCGAAGCCCCGTCAGTGTAGGGTATATCACCGGCCGTCTTCGTCTGGCTCATCTAAAGGTAGGCCCAGGAAATATGATGTTTCGACGCGTTGGGGTCCAGAGGGAGAGGGGTGTTAGATGAGTGGGCTTGATGGGGCATGTGAAAAGGTGGTTAGTGTCGTGCCTTCACCACATTCACATGCCGGACATATGTTTGGTATGTCGGGGTCAATTCTGGATATGTAGGAGTTTAACCTGCTACAGTATCCAGAACGTAATTGTGCCAGTGTTACGCGTGCCTCACGGGGAATCTGGAGCTCTTCATCTGCAATAGGTGGTGGTTGGACTCCGATTACGGCATTCACAGGACGGGAGTTCATGAAGGTGGTGACGGTCTACCGGTGGTCACGCAGCCAAAAAACTTGCAAAGTAGGGGAAAGTGAGAGAGTAAAATGACATTTCATTTTGAGGGGAAGTTGCAAGTTTTTACTGGATAAATTTTTACTTATAAGAACTTGCAAGCAGCATTTGAGCAGCTGATCGCAAAGTAAAAAAAAAACACGAATTTTGCAATTGCGAACACAAATTGCAATTGCTAAAGGAATTTTCTTCATCTGACTGCGATGATGAAATGCAAAAATTATTCCGTGCTCGTTATTTTGCATTTTATTTGCTTTATTTTTTTAATTTAATACGGCGTAGCTCAAGTGAAAAAAAATAAAATTTTTCCTATGCGTCATAGCTGGTTGAAAATTTCTTCAAAATACATATGCAGCTTTATATATGTACGTAAATACATATGTACTTCGTTACGTTATACAACGCGCAATAAGATAAGTAAGCTCTTCATCATATAATCGTTTTTTTTGTTTGTGGAAAAGCTGCATTCGCACTAACCATCAGTTGGGTGTAATTTTAAGTTGCTCTCGTTCGAAGCTTTTTGCATATTAAGTTTTATAAAATCGAATTCAATGAAAAGATCGCCAGTTCAATTTCAAGAACCATTGTGAGAGGCTCAAGCAGGAAGGACTTCAAAAAAAAAAAAAACAAAATAAAATAAAAAATTGTGAGGAATATACTTAGTTCTGCCATTAGTTTTGTTACAAGATAAGTCCGTTATAGATATGAAATTATAACACTTTTTTTAATGAAGTTAGTTTTATTTAATGATGTAAATCTTCTAAAAAAAATTTCGATTTTAATTCGAAACGATGATCATTAGCTTCTACATAAGCCTTTCAGCTATTAGGCCATTAAGCCATTGCAGCACACGCGGTTTCCATAGATACTGACGTCGCTGCTCGAACCAAAGATTGTTTAAGACTCTCCAAATTTCTGTGAGGTCTTCGCCAGGTCGTGTTCTCCAATTCTGACCACAAACTGTAGTCGAATGGACTCACATCCGCCCTTCCAGACGGCCAATCTGCTGCGGCTATGAACCCAGGAATATTGTTTTTAGCCACTTCTGGGTGGATTTTGCTTTATGGGCTGGAGCGGAATGTTGCTGGAGGATTCAAGGCTCTCCATTGAAGGGAGTACTGCTCAACTGCTTCTCTACGCCTTTTAAGGCATCCTTCTGGTAAACTTTTCCCCCGTCTTCCTCACTGCGAGGTATCTACAACTTTCCTTGACTAAGTCCACGGCGATCCTCTTTACCACCTGGGCAAAGGAGGTCAAACTGCAACTCAATGTCAAAGTCGACGAAACACTGCTACCGACTGTTAACAGCCCCAAAATTTTGGAAGTTACCTTCGACAGTTTGCTTTCTGAAGTACAAAACCGCAACAAGGCCCTCAAATCACTAGCCGGTAGTACTTGGGGCAAAGAAAAATGAATATTGTTGACGACATTTAAAGCAATTGGCCGGACGATTCTAAATTACGCTGCACCTATCTGGTCCCCTAGTGATACGCAGTGCACGAAGCTCTAGACACTGCGACGGGATGCCTCCTGATGTCCCCACTACAACACCTAAACAATGAGGCCCAGATGCTTCCTGTGAAGGAGCACAACAAACTGCTCAGCAAACAGTTTCTGCTTGGATGCTACCGCAGGACCCATTCATGCAGACACCTGCTTAAACCTGAGCCGCCTCCCAGGTACGTCAGGAGACAACTCTTCTACTCAACGTGATCTAGGACCAAACAAATCGACAATTACTGGACCGGACAGTGTTTAGACAGACTATAAACGACATTTATCGGGATACACTTACCACTTTCTTGAGCTCTCGACACCCAAATGCCGTTATCAGAGCCCAACCACCACCCATAGCAGGTGAATAGCTCCAGCTACCCCGAGAGACCCGCGTAACCGTGGCGCACTTACGTTCTGGTTACTGTAGCAGGTTAAAATTCTAACTATCCAGAATCGACCCCGACATACCCAATATATGAGAAGCATGTGAAGGTACCCCGCACGACACCAACCACCTTTTCGCATGCTCCATCAAACCCATTCATTTAACACCCTTTTCCCTATGGACCCTACCTGTTAGCCTGCTGTTGTGATCTACATAACACTGACAGGGATAAGTGAGACTGAGTATAATTTATGAGTAGACCAAGGCGCATTAATTAAAGGTGGTAGTACTAGACCAACAACAATGTTTTGTAGATTTGATTGCCAAAGTAGAAAACAAAGAATGAATTTGCCTTGTTTCATTCTGAGCTGACAGCTACATGGACACGGCGAAGAAAAAAAGCAAATCAGCTGATTTGCCAACACCACCTTTAATAGATTCGCCTTGGAGTAGACAATGCATACGAACAAAAGCAGTACATTATAAAATTTGTCACAGAACTTATGGCAAGACTAAGTATTTCAGGTATTGTTTTGTTTACTGTTTTATAAGGTTAACAAAAGCTTTATAAGTATAAAAAAGGAATAATAATAAGTAACAGTTATATTTAATATACTAAGCGTGTGAAGATCGGTTATGTTTTTGATAAGGTCGTTACGGATCCCCTCATCTACCTAACTGGGGCTACCATTGTCCGTCATAGAGAAGGTTTCCTTAAAATGGTACTTGAATTCGATTGGTTTTTGCCAGAAACCATAGACGACAGCTGCCTCCAAAAGCCACACCAGAATTATGTAAACCTGCGAGAAAAAAATAATTTAGATAATCTTTACACAACTTTTTTTTAAATTTAATTTTGTATGAAAAAGTAAATTTTTTTTTATATGCTTTCCAGACTTTTCACCTACAAAACACCGCACTCAACCGGGAGCTGCTGTTCGTCGAACAACAACAGCAAATCAAGCATAAACTCGCAACTATTTACGAGAAATATGAGCAGAAAGAGCAGTGCAGCGGCGTTGCGGATCCGCCGAAAGCCACCGTTGAGCAGATACGCAACGTGGCAGACAAAGGTTTCAGTATATCGCGAATTATCAGTGTCATTGACAAATTTGCGCTCACGCAAAGTATACAAGCCACACCGGAACAACAACAAATTTGCCAGCGCCACATGAACAATCCACAGTACTCATTTTTGCGCAATTTCGAGACTCACAACTTGAATGCAATCATCATCACAGATTTGGTGCTCAATTTGCCTTTCAATCGCGAAATCATTTCGAATGTGTTGACGGTCATACGGCGTCAACAGCAAGTGCCCAGTGGAAGCATGTCGCGTTCCTTTAGAACGGAGGCCACTGCCACTGCCACAGCCGGCAGTAGCTCCAACACCAATTCACAGTTATATGGCGATATGGGCGCCTTGACGTTGCTCGAAAATCTCAGTGAATGTTTGGCATCCTTGAAGGAGCAGCGGCTATCGCAGTTGCTTTACGACAACCACTACTCGCTGAAACCACACAAATTGGCAGTGGAGTTGCAGCGCGAGCGCGCCTTTCACAGCGTCTTTCCCAAAGCAGCTAGCGAAATCGGGCATGTCGATGATTTGCGCACGCATGCGTCACTCTTTCATGATCTCCAAGCGAAATGCAATTACTATCAACGTTTCATCGCCTATGTGCAGCAACTTGCGTACCTAGTCCACTTGCGCGATCGCAATATAGAGTATCATACGAGCGCACTGCTGAAGATCAACATCTGTGACGTCATTGGCGAATTGATATTCGAATGCGATATGACGCCACTGGAGATCGAGGCGAATGTGTCGGCGCTCAATTTGAATTTGGTGCATGTCATAGCGCTGAATGTCTGTCCCGAAATCGCCGGCAAATGCGGTGGCGTTGGCGGCTGGAAGGGTGTGTGGCGCAAGATCTCCGACCAAAAAGCCGAGAACATACTTAACTATGTGGCAAATCAAAATTCGTTACTGGCACGTCTGCTGCAGGGCGTCATCAACGCGGCTGACGTGTCCTTGTCGGCAAATAACTTAAGTACGCAGTACTTGGAGAGTTTGCTGGAACTGGAGGAGATTGAGTGCTTAGCGCAGTTATTTGATGGCAATAAATTTGTGGCAGCCTTGCGCTCCGACTACGATCCCAGAGATCTGGTAGGTAATGTCACATCGAAATTGACACAGTTGGAGCTGCTAACATTGGAACTGGGCCATCAACCAAAAGCATTGCAGCAAGCGCGCACTGATCAGCTGCTAGTACAACTAATCGAAGAGGATGCGCGCAACATTTGTTTGGCTGGGCGCATACATGACGTAGGTGTGCGCGCTAAGTTAATTCGCGACAATTTTACGAAAATTGCCACAACACGCCTGGCCAAGGAGTTAATTGAAAATACGCTGCAACATAAGCATGCGGCAACAAGCATATCAGTGGCGTTGCGCCACCAGCTCGAGGAAACCTTAGCTGACATTACTATTTACGCGAAAGTCTCCGAGGTGCTGCAGTTCGAGACGTGGCCGCGCGCCTACGACTTCGGCTTGAAAACGCCAACGGCGATATTTGAGAAATTGTTGCAGTTGCATTTGTACAAGTTGTGCTACAATTGGTGTCGCGTGGTGAAGTTGACCGCGCACTTTGCTGCGCAAAAGCAACGTTTTTTGGATGTGCTGCTGTACGCGCTGCTCGAGTTCCATGACGATATAGGCGACAGCGGCACTTCCGCTTTCGGCGTTGGCGATAGTGAGGGCGAAGTGAACAAATACTTACTGCAGATCCTCGAAACATTCCCCGTTGCAGATGTGGTCGAGTTTCTGGACAAACACAAAGACAAGTTTCGTTCGGTATATCTAATGAGTTACGCCGTTGACTATCTGTCACGCCACAATCCGCACGAATGTCAAAGCTATCGAAATTATAAAATTTCTCTCGTCATTTTTGAACAGCTAACGCCCAACGAACTTGCTCCGTTCTGGAAACTTTTCAAATACCCATTGCTGATAATTGAGCAGTTGGTGATGAACACAAAGTTTGAGACGCTGACCAAAGTGTTAGCGGCTGTGCGTAGTGCGCTGTCGCACGTGGACGCCGTTGACGCGCAGGTGTGTTCCTTTTGTTTTGACAAACGCGGCCACATTTACGACATACACACGCGCAGTCCGAAGTCGCCGCTGAAAGTGAAGTTCCAACTGGGCACCGACACTGGCCATACGACAAAGTCTGCATTTATTTTGCTCAATTTCAATTTGTATCAGAAGAATCATGTCATCACGCATGAGTGCATCGATTTGCTGCTCCGTATCTACGGCACCAAGGCGCTGGACTATCACGTCTCCGACATCGCCTCTTCGTCGGAACGCATCTCGCAGACCACAGACATGCAACAGTCGTTGGACTCGTTGTGCGGCGCATTTCAAATGCCGCCAACGGCACCGACGCGTGACGATTGGGTGCGCGACGATGATGCCACGCACTGCATGTGCTGCCATCGTGCCGCATTCACCATGCTGATGCGTCGCCATCATTGTCGTCGTTGCGGACGGGTGGTTTGCTTTGCCTGCTCGACGCATCGCATGCGCATACCCGCTCTGTACGATGATGTGGAGGTGCGTGTTTGCAACGACTGCTTTAGCAAAACAGAAGAGGCGCAACGCAAGCGTGCGGAAGCCGAAGTGAAACGCGATGGCGTTACGACTGCCGTTGGCAATGGTGCACGTGTGCATGAAATCGACGTTTATAAGTGGCAGCTGTGCGGCAACATTACGCACGACAAGCTGTTGCGTGAGGAGTTCTGCTACGAGCATGCGCCCAGTGTGGCGTTATGTCTCTCCATACTCGCTTTTCATCAGAGTCAACAGAAATGTGTCGACTTGCTGTTGTATCACTGCCACAAATTGGAAAAACTATTCGTGCCAAATCCGGAAGTCGACTACGAATTGGTGGCTAAGATGATGAGCTGTCTTGCATTGGCTGCTAAGGTAAAATTTGCTTGCAGAATTTTGTATCTGAATTTACATAAAAAATGTTTTTGTATTTGATAGGTGCGTGGTGGTCCACCTGAAATTGAAACTATACGCGAGCATGCGGCGATTATTATGTCAGTGGTGCAAAATGGCTGCGAGGCGCTAATACCAGCGGGTCCTCTGAACAATCACAGCCTGCGCAAACTGGGCGATTCGCTGGTGCAAGCCGAAAAATGGGATTTGGCATTTGAAGTGCATCTCAAGTGTGGATTTCCCACAGCCGGAGTTATGGCCGCACACGGGTTATCTTGTCTGCGGGCAGGTTGTTTTGATACAGGTAATCAAGTAAATTTAGAAATGAAAATAACTAAGATTTTAGCAAAACTAAAATTTTTTTCAAAAGCAGCAAAAAAAAAAACTGAATGAATGTTGTAGATTGGATCAGTTGAAGATTTTAATTTTTTTTTATTTTCTAGAAATTTCTTGTTCAAATTTTTGCAGTTTCTATTGGAACTAAAAACGGGTTTTAAAAGTCTTTTATATAAGGTTTTAAAAAAGGTATTTTATACAAAACTAGAGTGTTTGTAAAGAGTTTAGAAATTTGAGGTTAGGTATATCTGGCTGATCTGAATACATCTCATATAGACTACAACGGTCCGTAGTGTTACCAGTGTTGTTGGAGTCCTTTTGCAAGTTCGTAGCAATATTTTGGCAATCCTGTGAGAGGTCGAGGCGGCCCATGGAGAGAAGGTTGGGGTTATTTTAGGTTAAAATTGGTTCTTGCAAGGATTAATTCTGTGTTGAAGAGTTTAATCAAAATTTAATTTTGAAACCATGACGAAAGTGTTTCAAAATAACTTTTGGTTCTCTACGCTACCAAAACGACCGAAATTTATATCTGCGTAAGACCGCTCCTACAGAATTTCTCATAAATTTATACAGTCAGAACATCTTCACAATGAAGCTTCCGAAGAGCTGCGAAGACAGGCTTGTTGTGAAATTTTAACCAAAATTTTTCAAATTAATTAATTATTAACATCATTGCGAAAAACATCAAGACGCGCCACAAAAATTGAATGAGAAACTCAGCCAAACAACCAGCAAGGGATGTAAACACTAATTTTTAATATTTTGATTTCTTAATACTTTGTTTTTCTGATGGTTTTTTGCACTTTATTCTATATGAAAATGGGTTTCTTGTGGAAAAAAATTAAATTAAATTAAAATGAAATAAAAAAAATATTATTTAAAAAAAAAAAACTTAAAAGAAAAGAATTAATTAAAAAAACTTGATAAAAAAGAAAAAAATTAAACCAAACATATGAAACAAAAATTAAAAAAAGGCAGTTCAAATAAATTAATTAAAAAAATAAATTAAAACCAAAAAATTAATTAAAAAAATTATTTATTTATTTAAAATTAATTAAAAAAATAAATAAAACAAAAATTAATTAGAAAAATAAATAAAACAAAAATGAATTAAAAAAAAATAAATAAAACAAAAATTAATTAAAAAAAATAAATAAAACAAAAATTAATTCAAAAAATAAATAAAACGAAAATTAATTAAAAAATAAAATTAAGAAAAAAAGTGAATAACAAAAAATTTAATTAAAAAATAATAAAAAAACTTCATTAAGAAAAAAATTATTAAAAAAATAATTAAAGAAAACCTAATTAAAAAAAAAATAATTAAAGAAAAATTAATTAAAAAATAATAAAAGAAAAATTAATTTGGTAAAATAATTAAAGAAAAATTTATAAAAAAATTAATTAAAAAAAAAAACAAAAAATTATGAAAAAAATGTATTAAAAAAAATAATAAATAAAAGTAAAAAAAAAATTAAAAAAGAAAATTAGAAAAAAAAATTTTATTTAAAAAAATCACCAGCAACGTCATCGATTTTCTCTTTTTTATCAGCGTGATTCTTTCGCTTAAATAGCATAAAGAATGGACACGAAAAATTTTAAAAATTAAATTAATTAAACAAAAAACTCATATCACTTCTCTTTGTTTTAAATAAAATGGCGCATCTTAGATTTCACTTCTCTCATTAGGCGATGATGTTGAGATGGCAACTCTTAAATAGTCAACGTGTATTCTAGTTATTATAAATTCCTTTTTGTTAAGCTTTTCTTATTTACCTATATATGCACAATATTGAATAAACGTTACTTACTCCGCTTTTATATCTTGAAGAAGAAAGACGCATTTAAACAGGTTATGGGCCCAGGGCCTTTCGATTTTGCGCTTTTGAAGAAAAAAAATTTTTGTGAGGTAAGGACTCAAGATGAGTGTACCTAGTCTTCAAATCGACAAATTAGATGACAGAAACTATGATTCCTGGGAAGTGCAGATGAGGAGTGTGCTCATCCATGGAGGCTACTGGAAGATGGTGTCTGGGAAGTTGACCCATGAGAATGCAGAGGACAAATTGAAGTTTGAAGCCGACGATGAAAAAGCGCTAGCAACAATCTTTTTATGTGTCAAGTCGCCGCAATTGGCACATGTAAAGAAGTGCAAATCTTCTAGAGATGCGTGGGTGAAACTGCAGGAGGTGCATCATCCGAAAGGGCCGTTGCAAAAGGTTTCGCTTTACAAGAGACTGCTGAATTTGACCATGGAGCAAGATGGCAATGTGGTGCAACATATTAATGATTTCACAGAAATTTCAGAAAAGCTGGCTGAAACGGGTATAGAAATTCAGGAGGAGTTGCTTTCCATTATGCTCTTATCCAGTTTGCCCAAAGAATTCGAGAACTTCGTGGTGGCTATTGAAACAAGGGACTCCCTACCCAATTTCACCATTTTGAAGCAGAAAGTTCTGGAAGAAGGAAAAAGGAGAAATGAGAACAACGAGAGCGAAGTAGCAACAGGTGAGCATGCGTTTACAGCGAAAAGCGTGAAAAAGAAAAAGTTCGGCAACAACTTCAAAAAGGAGCGAAAAGAATTCAAAGGAAATTGCTTCGTTTGTGGTGAGAAGGGGCATTATGCAAATCAGTGTGAGAAGAAACAGAACAATAAGAACAAAGGACTAGCGATGCTGAGTGCTGCTGAAGTCAAAAGTTGGAAAGAGACAGCATGGTATATCGACAGTGGCGCGACATCACATATGTGTAACGACCGCCGCATGTTCACGCGTTTGGATAAACACGACGAGCAGATTGCACTTGCTGGAGACAACTATATAAAAGCAATAGGCAAAGGAGATATTGTGATTCGTCGTGGAATCGAAATGAAAGATGTGTTGTATTCACCAGAACTACAAGCAAATTTTATTTCTGTAAGCAAAGCTGTAGAGAAAGGGTATACAGTGATATTCGACTCGAGCAAAGCCACAATAAACGACAGATCAGGCGAAGTACTTTTACAAGCCGATAGAAAAGATAGCCTTTTTGTGTTAAGAAATAGCGCAGAAAAAGCATTTGCAGCATGCAATAGTGACATAGCATGGCATAACCGAATGGGACACCTAAACTTCAAAAGTCTGCGGGAGCTAAGCCGTCGAAATATAGTGCGCGATATGCAAGTAAACAGTCGTGGCGATACAGGAAATTGCAGAACTTGCATGCTAAGCAAAATTCATGTACTACCGTTTCCTGATGAGTCTAGTACAAAAACAAAGGATTTGCTACAACTTGTACACTCAGATGTGTGTGGACCCTTCCGAACTAATTCAGTAGGTGGCTCAAAATATTTCGTTACCTTTATTGATGACTTATCACGACGTATTTTCGTGTACTTCATGAAAGCAAAGAATGAAGTTTTTAAATATTTCAAGATATTTAAAGCACAAGTGGAACTTCAAACGGGACATAAAATCAAGGCGATCAGGTCTGACAACGGTCGCGAGTACGTCAATGCAGAATTCGACGCATATCTTCAAACATACGGTATAACAAGGCAGTTGACAGTGGCATATACTCCGCAGCAAAATGGAGTGGCGGAACGCGCGAATCGCACACTGGTCGAGATGGCGCGATCGATGATGGTGCATGCTGGTGTTATTCAATGTTTGTGGGCTGAAGCTATAAATACGGCAGCATATATCAGGAATAGATGCACATCAAATAAGCTGGGAGACAAAACTCCGTACGAAGTGTGGTGGAACAAAAAGCCCACTGTAAAGCACTTTCGCACGTTTGGTTCTATTGCAGTTGCATTAGACAAGTCGCATAAGAAGTCCAAATTCGAGGCCAAAGGTAGGCAGTACATTATGGTTGGTTACTCAACAACAGCAAAAGCTTATCGCTTATATGATGAAAAGAGTCATAAAGTTATTGAGCACCGAGACGTTTTGTTTGACGAAACTGCTTTTAATAAATATTTTGATGGCGACAACCCTGAAGAAGGGGTAGATTTAGTGCTACTGAATTGGGAGAAAGAGATAGACATTTTGCAGCAAAGTAAGCATGAAGATGCTTATGATACACCAAACAGTGACATCGATAGCGATTCAAGCGCGCATCAGATGAGCGAAGAGCAAGCAGAGAGAGAAGTGAAAATCGGACAAGGCAGACCCAAACTTCCGCGCACGTGCAAGGTAAGCAGACCGAAAGATCAATTCAATGAATTATACAGCATGGTAGGAGAAGGGGTACCGCAAACCATTGAAGAAGCGCTAACTTCTAAAAATAGTAGAAAATGGAAAAAAGCAATGGAAGACGAATATTTCGCGCTTAAGAAAAACAATACCTGGTCAGTGACAGATTTGCCAGCTGATGGCACAGCCATTCCATGTAAATGGGTGTTTGCATTAAAGAAAGACGAACACAGCAAAATTGTGCGCTACAAAGCACGTCTTGTGGCGAAGGGTTGTAATCAGCGTTATGGAATTGATTACAAAGAAGTATTCTCACCGGTTGCAAGATATTCTACTATTCGACTTATGTTGGCATTAGCAGTGCAACATGAAATGCATCTTCATCAAATAGATGTGAATTCAGCATATTTAAACAGTGAGCTTCAAGACACGATCTACATGCAGCAACCGCAACATTTCGTCGAGGGCGAGTCGTCGCAGAAAGTTTTGAAACTCCATAAGGCCATATATGGGTTAAAGCAAAGTGGCAAAGAGTGGAATAGCAAGCTTGATGGTGTGTTAACGCGCATTGGTTTTACTGCATGCGAAAATGAGCCCTGCTTATACAAGGCAAATTTCAACGAGCAGCTTACGTTGGTGCTGGTGTATGTTGATGACCTGATCATAGGGTGCAGAGACAAGGCAGTGGTGATTAAAATAAAACTACAACTGGCAGAACTATTCGAGGTAAGCGATAAAGGTATGTTACAACACTTTTTGGGAATTGAGTTTAGTCGCGATGGAGAAACAGGCGAGATGACTATTTGTCAAGCACAGTACATACGTGAAATGTTGTCACAGTATGGTATGAAAAATTGCAAAGCTGTATCGGTTCCATTAGAGAAGGGATATCAAGTCGATTGTGCAGATGATTGCGAGAAGGCAAATCAAACGGATTATCAGTCCCTTATTGGTGCTCTTATGTATCTGGCCATTACAACGCGTCCTGATATACTGCATTCAGTGTCAAAAATGGCGCAGCGTAATTGTAACCCTCATGTAGAGCATTTTTGCAAACTGAAACATATTCTTAAGTATTTGGCTGGCACTGTAGAAATGAGAATGAAATTCCGTGCAGGCGAACAGTCCATAAAAGGGTTTGTGGATGCTGACTGGGGAGGTGACGTGTTGGACCGGAAGTCGTATACTGGATTCATGTTTTTCTACGGCGATTGTCCAATATCTTGGGAGTCGAGAAAGCAACATACGGTTGCACTCAGCAGCACAGAGGCAGAATATATGGCTGCATCAGATGCAACAAAAGAGGCTATATATATGAGGCGATTGTTGGTTGAACTTGGAATTGGTCAAAACGAGCCTGTAGAGCTGTATATCGATAACCAAGGCGCTATGAAATTGGCGCAAAATCCTGTTTATCATAAACGTAGCAAACATATTGACATCAAATTCCATCACATTCGCGAAGCCGTACAGAGGAAGGAAGTTGAGCTGAGATATTGTCCTACAGACGAAATGCTGGCTGATATTTTAACGAAGAATTTAGCCAAGAACAAACATTATAATTTCATGAAATTAATGAATTTTGAATAATTTTTGTAAAACAGTATCCACGTTGAGGAGGAGTGTTGAGATGGCAACTCTTAAATAGTCAACGTGTATTCTAGTTATTATAAATTCCTTTTTGTTAAGCTTTTCTTATTTACCTATATATGCACAATATTGAATAAACGTTACTTACTCCGCTTTTATATCTTGAAGAAGAAAGACGCATTTAAACAGATGAAACTCAGTTTTTGTTACGGTATCTGCCGCTCTCAGCCAATTCATTTTGATTTGCTACTCATTTTAAATTTCCTTTTTTCAGTTTTAGCAATTTTCTTTTAACAATTCCTCAATATTTTTTAATAGGTTACAACTGTGGACAGTTTGGTGAGTTGTGGTCCGTTTGAGCAAGATTTAGCCCCGTGGTTTTCATACCAGTTCATGGCAACAGGACTATAATGACACGATGCTTAATCGGATCAGAGCAGAACTGAGTCTGTATGTTGTTTTACGAATAGCAGCAAACGTTTTTGTAAACATTCCTTCATATAAATTTCTTGATTTTTAGTGCCCGAGGTAATGAATGTTTTGCTTTTCATACCACGCTTGGCAAAACAAACATTTTTTACGTAAACCTGCATTTGTGGGATGTAACCCTTCGACATAACGGCCTGTGTTGCCGCATCTCGAAGTGAGAGACAATTTTTTTTCGCAATAATGCCATCACTTCTTTGACTTGTGACTGCAACACAAATCTTTTTAAAATCTTCCACTGCCAGGACTTGGTTCCACGGACAAGGTTTGTCCCAAAATAGACCTCGGTTTCAGCGATAACCTCTTCATAAGAGCGAAATTTCTTACCGGCTAGCTGTTTTTTTAGGTCTGCAACAGCCAGTAGTCGCTGAGGGTCAAAACTGGCGAATACATAATCAAAGTTCCATTCTTTTGATTGACTTGCGACACGATGCGTTGTCTTGATAAAAAAAAATTTTTTTGCTTGCCATATGCGGACGTTTCTTGCAATTTCGACCATCCAATGCTCCGATGAGGCTATATTATATTCAGTGTTGATGGTGTTTCCCTTCTCAAGATAGTCGATGAGTATTACACCACGCACATCTTAAAATACCAAGGTCATAACCTTTCCCGCCTATTGTTGTGCTTTCGGGCGCTTTGGACGAGGTTCACCAGTTGTTGTCCACTCCGACGACGATCATTTTGATTCTGCAGTAAAGTGATGGATCCATTGTCACATATCGATGCAAAATTTCCGGTTTATTACGTTTAAACACGGCCAAACACTGCTCAAAATCATCAACACGTTCTTGATTTAGTCATCAGTAAGTGAACTTTGAACAGAGCTTTCACATAGTCAAATGCTCATGCAATGTAAACCTAACACTTCTTTTGATATCTTTACGATGCAAGCTGACTCACGCAATTTCACTTTTTCATCATTCCAAACGAATTTGTGGATTTTTTTGATGTTTTCTGATGTTACCGCCTCATTAGGACGTCCACTGCGTTGTGTCTCATTGCATCATCGGTGTCCCTACGACCACGTATGAAGTCAGCAAACCATCGTTTTATTGTTGTTTATGATAGAGTGGAGTCCGCATAACATTTTTCAACCGATTGTTTTGCGTGAAGGGTATTTTTACTCTGTTCCCATCAAGGAATTCACGAAATTCTTTTTGTGCCTTTGTTTTGAAGACAACAAAAGTAGCGTCACTCTTAGCTCAATAACTCACGAAGTAATGAATAGAATATCATGAAATTTTGATAGCTCTCGTTTTAAGGTTAGTACGAAGTGAAAAAGAGGTGAATGCAATAAAAGTAATGCTTAAGCCCAGGATTTTTCAACCCATGTGTACGAAAACTAATTTTGTCATAATTCATACCATATTTCAGCACGCGAGAAATTCTCCCATTGCATGACGAAATTGAGTAGCGAATATATAAACGCAAAAATCTGCAAATACATCATGTCCACATCCACTGATGCCGAAAACAATGAGAGTCCCTTCGAGTGGTACAACGATGTTGACATTCAAGCAATCAAAAGACCACAACGCGGCCCGCCACTACTGCAGGAAATAGTGAAAACTATCGAGAACACGCCATGTCTCAAGCCGCAACCAGAAACGCTGAAGCGCGCATCGCTCATACGCAACTCGAATACTTCACTGGCATCACTGCTATCGCGTCGCAAAGACCCCTGCCCCATACGCCTGCATGAGCCCGCACTGGGCATACTCAACACATTGGCTAATCTGAAAAAGATCACAAAAGGTCAATATACTGAAGTGCACAGCAATCTCAGTGGCCTGCATACGAATTTGGACAACAAATCACGGCAGTACTTGCAACACACGCGTGGCTTCGAAGAATGTCTACACTATGTGCTCACCTATGGATCGCACACGGATGTGCTGCAATTCCTCATGCGCCATCACGAGCTTATCGCTACTTTAAAATATTACATTGAACAAAATCTCGAAACCGAATTGTTCATACAAAATATATTTCTCATATCGCTGCGTAATGGCGCTGTGCCCACTTTGATCGAACACATGCAAAAGCTGGACGCCAGTTTGTCGATATGGCGGGTGACACTACTGCAGACATGCCACTACCTGGAAACACAGAATCTACTCAACTCACTCTACCAACTGCAGCTACTGTTGCAGGATCCTGTGCGCGCCAGCATGACTTGCGTCAGATTCTACTCGAAAAATTGTGATAGCTTCCAGAAATTGCATGCCAACGCAATGCATTTGCACAATGCGCACAAGCATTTGCAGTCGCAACTGGAGGTGACGCAGTGGGATAAAGTGGATTTGGAGCCTATGCTGCGCAAAAGAAACAGCTCAGCTGGCAGTCGACGCTCGAGTAGGGGGTCTGGTGCGCATACACCCGCTCTGCACTCGAGCTTTTTGATGGAAATGGATGCGCGTGCACTGAACAGCCACATCAATACGATCTTAATGCAATTGGAAGTGGCGAAATTTCTGGCGCATTGTGAGAAGGAGTCCAACCCAGCGGAGGAGCCCATCACTTTGAAAACACTGAAGCAGGTAAGCATATCTAACTAATTTTGCTAAAATGTTGAAACTTCTTTGGATGAAGATTCGGCTTGACTCTCGGCTTTGGTCACCCACTCCTTTCTTTGCTTCATATTGACGATTTGGTACAAAAAGCGCTGTTTATGTCCGCGTGTAGCTGTGATAAACGGTTCACTAGACAGGTCTAGTTTACTGGGGCGGCAGCTCTTGGTCGGGAAGAACTCGGGTCATTCCGGTAACGTAGAACCGGCTGCCTTGAGAATACACTGAAGCTGAAGCACCTGGGTCCATTGGGAGTAGGATTTCTCAGAAAAGTTTTCAATCTGCCCTTGGCCACTCTCATTATCCCTGACAAGTGGAAAGCAGGGAGAGTGATCCCGCTACTGAAACCAAAACCGTCCATGCGAGAGGACTGTCCTAGTAGCGTTGAACTTGCAGAAGGCTTTCGATACTGTCAGTTATTCCACGCTACTAGATGATATTTTTCAGTCTACACTCTCGCCATGGTTGAAGAGGTGGTCCGCCAACTATCAGAGCGGTCGTCACTCGTTAGTGATTTTTCGAGCCCAAAAAACATCCAAACAGAGGAAGATCACCCTTCACCCTTGCTGTTCAACTTCTATTTATCCCCCAACCACTAGAGGGAGTCTCCCGGGTCTCATACTCTGACGACTGCACGATAATGGCGTCGGGCAATGACATTGATGGCCTGTGCGCCAAAGTGAACGTCTACCTCACCGATCTTTCTTGCTTTTTCACTGCGAGGAATCTCTAACTTTCCCCCACAATTTTCCACGGCGACCTTCTTTACCAACTGGACAAAGGAGGTTAAACTGCAACTCAAGATAAAAGTCGATGACACACAAATTCCGACTGTTTCTTTTTTTCCTTGTTCACTCCACTTGGGAGCATAGGACCTAGACAAGACTCAGTCTTGCGTTGGTTTCGTTAATCTATTTGGCTTTCTGACAGGGTAGGTGATTAGCCTGCCGCTACCAGTCCTAAGTAAAGGGAATGCCCACCTGTCGTTGGAACAACGCCTTCTTACTGCTTGAAGCGTCATCTGTGTGTCACATTTTTCTGGCAGAAGGATCGCACAGATGGTTGAGGACTTCGCTAAATTTGGTGTGTCTGCGCTATTACCGCGATTGCCCGCTTTCTCTTGATGGCGTTGCTGATGCAATGTGTAACTGTGTCTTTTATCTTTGTTTTTTGCTTGTTTTAGCAGCCACAATGTAAGTAATGCCCTGACATTTGTGTGGGAGTAAGGATTGGAAGGGCGGCCGCCGTAGCCGAATGGGTTGGTGGGTGACTACCATTCGGAATTCACAAAGAGAACGTTGGTTCGAATCTCGGTGAAACACCAAAATAAACAAAACAAATTTTCTAATAGCGGCCGCCCCTCAGCAGGCAATGGCAAACCTCCAAGTGTATTTTTGCCATGAAAAAGCTCCTCAAAAAATATCTGCTGTTCGGAGTCGGCTTGAAACTGTAGGCCCCTCCATTTGTGGAACAATAAATCAAGACGTACACCATAAATAGGAGGAGGAGCTCGGCCGAACACCCAAAAGATTGGAGGGATAAGGTTGTTGGGGTTGAGGAATGAAATAATAATTTTTTTTTTTTAGAAACTAGGAAAGTAGGTTGGTTGGTAAGTTTGGAAAAGTGCGAGGACCGTGCTTTACGCGGGACTCGAACCCACAACTTCCGGGATGGCAGGCTAGTGCACTTACGCTAGACTACCGAGGCCTGTTAACAATCCCAAAATTTTGGGTGTAACCTTTCAGTTTGCTCTCCTTCTCTGCGCACACAACCGCAATTGCCACTAAAGTCCAAAATCGCAACAAGGTCCTCAAATCGCTTGCCGGCAGTGCTTGGGACAAAGACTAAGAATTGTTGCTATCGACGTTTAAGGCAATTGGCCGTCCGGTTCTAAACTATGCTGCGCCTGTCTGGTCGCCTGGAACTAATGACACGTAGTGGATGAAGCTCCAGATTTGCCAAAACAGAGCTATTCCGACAGCGACGGTTTGCCTCCTTATGTCACCTCTTCAACACCGTCACAACGCTGCACAGATGCTCCGTGTAACCTAGCACAATAAACTGCTCAGCAAGCAGTTCCTGCTGGGGTGCTTCCGCAGCTTTCACCCTTGGAGACACCTGCTTGAGCCAGAGCCGCCTGCCAGGCACGTCAGGAGACACCTCTTCATTCTCGTCAGCGTAGATCCAGGACAAAACTAACAGACATTTACTGGACCAGACAGTGTTTAGACACACAATAAACGATATTCATCGGGAGACCGTCACCACCTTCCTAAGCTCCCGACCACCGAATACCGTAATCGGAGTCCAACAACCTCCTACAGGCAATGAAAAGCTTCAACTTCCGCGTGAGACCCGCGTAATCTTGGCACAATTACGTTCTGGATATTGTAGCAGGTTAAGCTCCTACTTATCCAGAATTGACCCCGACATACTAACAACAAGTGTCCAAAATGTTGATTTTTGCCTCCTGAGTATTCCATTTCTAAGTCTCAAAACGAAGAAAAAATTAAATAATTCAATAACTCAATTAACATGGTTTTGTAGAGTAGAAAGAGTTCTGTCGAATGAGCTTACCCTTTGCCAAACAGCAAACACATCGTTGTAAATTAAAAAAAAATATAAAAATGCTACGAATTTATTCCCTAACCCATTATTTTCACTTATTACAGATACGCCTTGACCACAGCATCAAGTTAAAGCTGCCCACACTATTCGATGGTCTGCAAGAGCGCATAGAAATTAGCATTTTAATTCTGCTATGCGGCAAAAATATCGACGAGGGTTTTGGTTTGACCTACAGGTGAGCGATATTCTCACGGATGCATTATCATGCAGATTTTAACTATATGATTTCAATTCCGCAGGATCATTAATCATTACAAATTGCCTGGGATGAAAGTATTTGCAGCAGCTGCCAAGTTTCTTGCCTGCAATCAGCGTATTGGCGAAGTCGAGAAGTTGATAAGCTGCATAACGAGCAACAATGGCATCCAAACTCGCGATATTGACGAAATCCTATCCGCCGCTATTAATTCGGCGTGTAATAGCAACGCGCCAGAGGTGAAAGCTGCGCTCGATAATCTCGCCAAGAAGATCCATAGCGTTGAATTGCGCATATCTTGTCACATCTTTATTGGCCAATTGAAATCGGCATACCTTTTGGCGAATAAATATGAGCGCATCGGTGATATTCGTCGCATACTCCGGCAAGCCGAACTCACAAATCAGGTGCACATAAAGAAATTGTGCGAAAGAAAATTGAATTTTAATGCAGCCGCACGTGAATAATTTCCAACACGACTGAAAAGTAGAACAAATATACCCTTTTACAAATGCATACGTGTTTGTATGTGTATGCATACGTACATTTGTATGTATTTCTGTTAATCGAATCGTTAGATATTTACATGTATTGTTGTGATTTTACCTAATAAGCTTTTACAAAATTTATACAAACTCTTATACATATACATGCGTACATACATACATACATATAACCATACACAAAATAAAGTATAAACCATTTAATGTATCCTTATTCGTCATGCCTGATATTATATTTGATGAATTCCATAAGCTAATGCTGGCTGGCTGTCATGAGGCCTACACTCACATACGGTTGCGAAGTCTGGTTGCTGAAATCCCATGAAACCAATCAATTACGAGTAAATTGTTTTGAAAGAAAGATTCTAAGAAAAATAAGTATATGGACTAAGCCGGGTCGATTTTTGGTGAGGCAAAAAAATCGCCCATTGCTCTGTGAAAATCATATTCTAGGGATCAAAATAAGAAACTTTGCCGAAGGAACCATACCTCTAAAACGAATTCTGATGCCCCCCCAATTTGGGTCGAACTTTTTAGTTTCTTTCCTCATGTAAAGGCCAAAAATGGTGATATTTTGAAATGATTGTATGGGGAACCCCCAAGGGAGTTCCAGGGGGTGTGCCACTGGCATGGGTGGATTGGCCGTCCAAAGTTAGTGGGGGTCGGTCATACATTTGGACTCGATTGGAGCACTCTAAATGGGTCAAAGTGGGATTTTTCGTTCGACCCAAATTGGGGGACATCAGAATTCGTTTTATAGGTATGGTTCCTTCGGCAAAGTTTCTTATTTTGAGCCCTAGAATACGATTTTCACAGAGAAATGAGCGATTTTTAAATCGACCCGCCCTAATATGGACTCCTGTACGACTTGAAGACACACTTATCAGGGGTGCAAATGTAATCAGGTACATCAAAGCGCAAAGAATTCGATGGTACGGTCACATGCTACAAATGAACAACGATATACAAGATGAAGTCCAAAATAAATAAGACAGAGCTAAAATAGAAGCGGTAAGAGCTTTGTTCTGATAACTTCGAGTTTACTTATTCAAAATACGAGTAGTCCCCTCTGGCCTCGATATACTGTTTTGTGTGATCTAAAAGTTTTTCGAAAGAGTGTTTCAGGTCATTGACCGGAATGTCTTTCAGGATGGCGGCACAAGCCTTTTGGATGACCTCTACGGACGCAAAACGTTTTCCTTTCATGGCCAAAGGCAATTTTCCGAATAGGTAGAAGTCACAGGGAGCCATATTAGGGGAATGCGGTGATTGATTGATGGTTAAAATGCGTCACAAGAGTTACAACGTTGTAAAGGAAGTTCTCGTCGTTTCTCGCCTATTTAATGAGGTCTTTCAAATGTTGAATTCTGAGAAATTTTTGCTCCTCAGTTAACTTGTGCGGAATGAAACGTGTACAGACCTTTCGTAAGCCCAAATGCAAACAAATCAGTTAAAATGAGATAAATCGATGTTTTGGAGATATTCAACTCCGACTCCCTGAATTTCAACGATGATTTCGGTTTATTTTTGATAAATTTACGAACAATTTCGATAGAGTTTTTGGTGATTACTGATTTTGGGTGGCCCGTATGTTCATTGTCAGTTATGTCCCCGCAACCATCTCTGAAACGTGTAAACCACTCATAAACTCTGGCACGAGATACAAAAACGTCGCCATAAACTTTTTCCATCAATTCAAATGTTTCGGTAAAGGTTTTACCGATTTTAAAACAAAATTTGATATTAGCTCTTTGTTCGAAACTCATTTTTGTACCGATGACACAAACATACTGACACTTAAGACGCATTAACTTCGCTTCCACTGAACCGAATGTCACCGAGCTTTCACTGGAAGTCAGCTAGGGATGTAACTTCCTACGAACTAACTCATTAAAAATATGGTGCCATCAAAAACTTTGGACTTCATTTTGTAGCTATAAAAAGGATCTTCGAAACAAATTCACAAAGTGACAGAAGTACAGGCCAGCCGAGAAAACGATGGAGGTATGACTTTGAAGGCGACTTTGATATCAAACGATCAGCCTTGATCGAGTGATGTGGAGGCGAATTGTAACAGAAGCAATGGTTCACCCCGAACTGTGATGCTCTGATGATGATGATGATGAGTTAATGCTAATTGTTGCTTTCACTTAAGGCGTTAGGGGTAGGCAGAGGGCCGAAAAAATTATGAGTTTCAATAATTTGGTTTTGCTAGTCAATTGGTTTATTTTACAAAAATAAAAGCTAGCATTAATACAACATGTTTCGACTTGAGTTTAGCAAAATTTAAAAAAAAAAAAAAATTAAATAAAATTAATAGTTGTAAAAGTTATCGCTGTTTGTGTGGAGCCTGTTGCTCCAGAAGTCCCTTGCGGTGATCATCACAAGTCCTTGGAGATTCAGCTAAAACCAAACGGACAAGAGAAATTAGTTTTATTAATAGATAATCTTCTGCCTGATGGAAGCTTTTTTTAAATTAAAAATATGGCCGTCTCAGGAAATGTTTTTCAGATTTTCGAGAAAAAACCGACATTTAATTATTTAAAAAAAAATCGAAATTTTTGAAAAAAAAAAATTCTTCTATCAGGCACGAGTTTTTTATATTTTTTCAAAATCAGTATAAATTTTATTGAAATCTACCAAGCGATTTTAAAGTTACAGTTATCTCTTCTCTTCTTAATTGGCGCGATAACCGCTTACGCGATTTTGGCCGAGTAGGAGGATGGTTCCATATGTAGAAGAAGTCCACGCAAGTGTGGAAAGTTACTGATCGCCATTCACTTGGAGTTGGCCAGGACGATTTTTCTACATATGGTTCAAGCAGTTCACAACTTCCGGGATTAGCCCAAGTATCCTCTGGGTAGCTTCCGAACACCCGTTAAGAGTGACACAACGTGAGAAGGCGAAGCATTCCAGGATAGCTGGTTGTGCGCTGGGTTGGGACCCGCCACTAAAGAATACCCCCCAATGAAAAGATGTACAAAGCCTCGGTGAGACGTAACAGTGATGACCAGTTCAAAAACATAATTTTGAGAAAAACGCATTTAAAGTTTTGCTCTCGAATGCTCCGGAGGGCCCTTTGTTAATTGTTGAATAGCTCGAAAAGTATTTGCCGGATTCACTTAAAATTTTCACACAATATTTTTAAGATATTATACTTTAGAAAATGTAAAAAAAATCCAACTTTTTGAAAATTCTGACTACCCCTAACCCCTTAAAGTTCAGTTTAAATACCCAGTTGCAGACACAACAGGAAACATGAATAAGTCTTGCTGCTCCTCTTATTTGATAACCTAAAATATTGTTGCTCTTAAAGGCAAGCAGTTAGAGACAAGGATGATAGATTTGGAACTGTGAAGTGTTGTATTGGTCAACTAAGGTAGGCCCTAGAAATTTGATGCATCGATGCTTTTGGATTAAAGAAAGAGGAGTGTTAGATAAATCGGGTTAAGAGGCTATGTCAAGAGATAATTCATGAAAGAGAAGTGAAATTGAAAGAGGAGTTTCCAGTTGCTCAATTATGTGATGATTTGTTAAAAAAAAATCTGAACTCTTGTAGCTTAACGACCATTGCATTCCCTGTCTTAATTTAGCTTTGTGCGACTTCTGGCTATTCAATGAACTAAAAATCGAATAGTCCATAGAAAAGGTTGAATGTAAATTGTCGCTTAAGGTGTTATATACTATACAGTTAGAATTTTCAAAAAAACAATTTTTTTTTAATTTTTTTTCTTAATGTCGGATGGTCAAAAAATGATCAAAATATTATAAAAAACTTAGTGAATTCGATACCTTCTAGAAGTTATAGTCAAAGAGGGCTTCAACAAAAATTACTAAACTCCTAATTATAAACCAACCCCAAGTATACGATTTTTTTTATTTTAAGGTTAAGTTATATATCTATAGTTGGAATTTTCAAAAAAAAATTTTTTGTTTTTCTTTTTTTTCTTAATGTTCATTTATTTAAGAATACACACAGAAAATTTAATACCGTTCCGGTGAATATATTCGAAGTTACGCCCAAATTTGAAAAGGCGTTTCAGAGTGCTTGGAAGTACAAGGCCGTAGCGGCAGCGCGTTTTTCTCAAAATGGTGTTTTCAAAGTCGGTGACCAACATTACTCGAAAACAGCTAAGCCGATTAGTCTCAAATTTTAACACGAGCTTCTTAAATATATTTTTTAGTAATTAATCGAAGATATTTTCTCACCGATAAATATGTTTTTTTTATAAACAATTTAAGTCCGAAATTTTGGTCAAAAATCGACTTTCTTTTTTGAGAAACCGCCATTTTGTCAAAAAAATTTATTTTGTGTGTATTTTTTGAAAGGAGCTCCCGGAGATCAGCTTTAGCTCTTTTCTAAATAAATATTTTTACTAATACTAAGTCTTAAAATATAGTTAAATGGTAGCATAATGTGAGTAAAATTTTTTAGATCAATAAATTTAAAAGTTTTTTCAGAAAAAAACTGTAAAATTCGCTTTTTCGGCCTTCTAACTGTATATAAAGGGTAATAAGGCCTCTCTGCAGTCTTTTCTCATTCTAGCAGTTTTCGGATTTAACATTCTCATGTCGACCGGTATTATATACTGGAATGACCAACTGCTGCCGCTTCAGCGAAATTATTCTAAATTTTCTTTTTTTATTCCTTGTTCAGTCCTCTCGGGAGCATAGGGCCTCGACAAGACGTGCCTTGCGTTGGTTTCGTTAATCTATTTCATTTCTGACAGGGTAGGAGATTAGACTGCCGCTACTATTCTAAATTATACCTTTGTGTTAAAGGCGGCCGTTACCACCTTGGTTGGCTGGTTGGTTGGTTGAGGTCTGTGCGGTTAAAGAACCTTATTGGGTTGTTGACGTCTAAGACAGGCGAAACTTTCGAACAGTGGTTTCCACAGGGCAAGGCATTCAAAGTCTCCAGGCGTTCCGTCGTTTCATGTTTATCAACGTTTGTTTCTGGTTGTAGGTGGGCCATAATGTTCTGTTAACTTTGCATGCTGTCTGGTCTCCCTATCTTCCTTCCGCGATTTGTAGATATTTTAAAGAAATTGCATTCTTGATTGCACTCAGTGGTGTGAATATCGATTCTGCAAAAAAGTTATTCATGGCAGATCCCCTCTTGCCAGTTCATCTGCCTTTTCGTTACCTTCAATGTTCCGGTGTCCCGGGTCTCAGATTAAGATAATTTTATGGTTTATATTCAAGATGGTAAGGTTATTTCTGCTTCGTTCCACCAGTTAGAGGTTGCTGTAACTGAATCTAGTGCCTGGATTGCAGCTTGGCTGCCCGATAGCGATATTGCCCTTAAAAGAGGGATCTGCGATTAGTAGCCTACAAGCTTCCCCTATTGCCAGTACTACTCCGCCTGGAAGACCTTGCAGGTATTGGGAAGACGCACAGATTTTTCAATTCTAAGTCTATGAGAATATATACCAGCTCCAACACCACAATCCATTTTTGAACTATCTGTGTAGACTATAGTATCGAAGTTGTTCAGTATGCGTCCTTACTCCATTCCTTTTGAGATGAAAAGACAGTGACAAAATTCCTGTTGAAAGTCACCGTGGGGACGATGTAATCAGCCTTCTCCGAGGTGAACTGTCGCAATAGTAGACTGACACGACCATAAGTGCTTTTCTTTCAGCGACCCACTTCATTTAACCTAATTGCTTTCATGGTTGCCATCGCCTTGATATGGAGATCTACCGGAAGAACGTGTGCCAATGCATTAAAAACCTCCCTAGGACATAATCCGACTGTACAGACTGATTCTTGTGCAATGTACAAGTACTTGTACAAGTAATTTGATATTGTAATCTCCCCTAGAACTTTGCCGGAAGTCTTGGTCGCTCCTCATCACAAACGGATGTTCGCCCAATAATTAACTGTGGTCACAGATAGCGAATTGGCCCCTTTGCTATTATCTCCTCGCATTTTTTCCCATCCAAAAACAAAAAGCGAACAACTGCTCCTTTTCCATCTAAGCGAAAATCACGAAATACGTCTTACTCAAATAGCTGCCAAATCCAAACTAACCTATCCATCAGTCTGAAATTTGTTTTGACGTCGTGCCTCAGGAACGCCCTCGGTCATCAAACACGGGAACTTAGTATAATTAAAAAAAAATCATCAGAAATCCCTTTGAAAAATCTCACATTTAATTGCTCGTTATTATAAAAAAAGAAGTCTTACAATTTTTTAGTTATTAATTATTGGATACAGTTATTCAAAAATACCACAACACAATCTCATCTAGATTACATAATTTGACGTACTGTGACGTGCTAGTTGTGGGTTGGCAGTGTCTAAAATGACGTAACTAAAATATTTATCCGCAGCAACTGCCACAAGGCGCATCTATTGATCGGTTATTGATACGTCCAATACGACGGTTTGGACCGAATCCGCCACCACCACCATTTCCCCCGCCGCCACCACTACCTCCACCACCACCACCTCCTCCACCACCGCCACCGCCGCCGAAGCCGCCGCCCCAACCGCCTCTACGATTATTACTGCCGCTGCTACTTCTCTCGTCCTTTACGAATGGCGCTACAAGTCCTCTGAAACTATTTTGAAATAATTATTGTAGTAATACTGCCTAAGTAGACTAAAGCAAAGGAATAAATTTAAATTGCTTACAAGGTGATCATCACAAACCACAGGCCTGTGAAAATTTCTAAAACACGAGACACGGTCCAAGGTCGGCGCTCCAAAACGCGTCCATCTGCGAAAAGAGATGTAAAATTTATATTAATTGAAAAGTGTCGAAACGAAGCTTCGCTTATAAATTTTAAGTCAAGAGTCAAACGGTTGTTCTATTTTCGGAGCAACTTTTTGGAAAAATTTTCAGCAGAATTATAAATACCCCTGAGGAGTACTTTCCCACGGATTGCATTTTTCTATTTATTCTTCTAAATACGCAGAATTTTCCCTCGTGAATTTTGCATTTTCCTGGTCTTATTTGATGAAATTAACTGACGAATTTCTCATTTTCGTAAGCCTTCGGACGTTTGCCCAGACGATTATCTTTTCAGCGTTGAGTGAAGGAATCTGTGGGACCTACAGTTTTAGGCCGACTCCGAACGACAGATATTTTTTTATAAGGAGCTTTTTCATGGCAGAAATACACTCGGAGGTTTGCCATTGCCTGCCTAGCGGCGACTGCTATTAGAGAAAACGGCTACCGCAGCAGTCCGTACAACAACAAATCGCCGTTACAACAAATACTGCAGAAGTTAATGAAGTTGTGCGGCAAAGGGTTAACTCGGCATGGCCAAAATTAAAAAACCGGGGGGCTATGTGACAAAAGAATGCCACTTCACCTAAAAGAAAAAATATATAAAACTGCCGTGCGTCCCACTTTCTTATATGGGGCCGAATGCTAGCCTAAAAAAAAGTTACACGACAGAAAACTTCCACCAGCAGAAATGAAAATCTTGAGATGGTCTGCCTCGGTCGCAATGCTGGACAAAGTGCCTAATCGATTCATTCGTGGAAGTGGAAGTCTTAAAAGAAAAACGTGAAAGTCGTATTCGCTGGTATGGGCATGTCCAAAGGGAGCCTGACTCAGATATGACAAAGAACGTGATAAATATCGCCACGGCGCCGAGGAAGCCAGCTCGACCACAACATACATGGACGAAGCAAATAGAAAGTTACATGAAACATGAGGACTTAAACACGGAGACGAACCAGGCTCGAAAAATCTGGAGATTACGCACCAGGAGAGTTGACCCCAAGGGAAATGGGCTAAAAGCAAGGAAGAAGAAGAATATGTTACAGAATGTCACATATTTTATTATTAAAAAAATACCAAACCTCACGTAGGTAGGTAGTAGTTATAAGTAGCAGCCGGTCTCTAGACCAACTCACTTAGACCGTTGCCGATCTATTGTGACACCATAGCAGCAGTTTATCTGCTACTCCTTGCTAAACCATTTGATTTAAGTGCAAACTCATTGATCAGGCTGACACTTATATCCCTAAGGTCATCAGTATCATTTAGAAACGATGAACCAAAGTGTCTAAACCTAGTGGCATGCCACGCGGGACAGTAACAGAGAGGGTGTCTAACGGACTCTTCCTCCTTCTCATTTTTGCAACTTCTACAATAGTTCAAATGAGGTACATTCAATCTTTGAGCATGTCGACCTAGTAGACGTATTTCTAGTCAAAAATGTGTATCTGTATCATCGTGGATGCCACAGCAGCGCTTCTCCAATAAGTTACACTATAATAAAAATAGTTTATGCTTTGATTCGAGAGAGCTTTAAAAGAGGTCACACGATCAGCGCTGGGCTTAAGAATTTTGACTGTGAATCTTTATTGTTGTTGTTGTTGGTGTAGCAGTTTACCAAACCCTGTCAGTGCGATGTAGTTACCGGCCATCTCCGTCTAACTCATCTAATGGTAGACCCAGAAAACGGGTTGATTCGACAGGTTGGGTCCAGAGGGAGATGGGTGTTAGGTGAGTAGGTTTAATGCGGCATGTGAAAAAGTGGTTGGTGTCGTGCGGTGTGCCTTCAAATGCTGAACATATATTGGGTATGTCAGGGTCGATTCTGGAAAGGTAGAAGTTTAGCCAGTATCCAGAACACAATGGGAGCAAAGTTAAGGACTCACTGGTCGGGAGTTCAGGAAAGTTCTAAGTATTAGAAGGTAGTAAGGGTTTAGTTTTTGTCTGTATACTGTCCGATCCAGTAGTTGTAAATGTGTTTTGTCCTGTATCTTGTCAGTGTACTTGAAGAGATGCCTCCAGACGTGCCTTTAAGGTGGCTCAGGTTCTAGCAAGCGTCTGCAAGGATGATACCTTCGGTAGCACCTGAGTAGAATCTGCTTGCTGAGCGTTTTGTTGTGCTCCATTGTTGCCTCATTGTGTAGGTGTTGCAGGGGAGACATAGGAGGCATCCGGCAACTTTCCTGATTGCAGTATTTTTATATGTCTGTAGCTTCATCCACTGAGCATCACTGGTGCCAGGCGACTAGACAGGTGCAGCGGAATTCAGAACCGGTCGGTCAATTGCTTTAAATATCGCCAGCAATATTTCTTTGTATTTGCGGACCTCATTGATTTGAGAATGCGATTTTGGACCTTAGTAGCAATTGCGGTTGTGTGCGCAGAAAAGGGTGTGCAAACTATCAAAGGTGACGCTCAAAATTTCGGTGTTGTTTACTGTCGGTATCGGTGTGTCATCGACTTTTACCTTTAGCTGACCTCCATAGTTCAGGTGGTAATGAGGGTCGCCGTGGATTTAGTGAGGGAAAATTGGAGATTCGTCGTACTGAAAAAGCGAGAAAGGCGGATGAGTAATTGTTTACTTTGGTACACAAGTCATCGATGATATTGCCTGTGTATCCCTCATCGCTGAATTCGGTTTTATATTTCTGTAACTTTAGAAATGTTTTTTTTTTATATTTGCCCACAATATGTCCTTGTTCTGAAGTAGAACTTCACGGAACAGGATTTGGTAAGTATCTACTTTACAGCTCGGGTGCCAAATATTATCAAAAATATTCGGTATGGGTACGCGTATCGGGCCCAATATTTCAAAAACAGAGCTCAGTTCTTTCAAACCATTCAAAAGTTACTAACAAAGAAACCTTTCGCAAAAATGGGATTTTGGCTCACTGATTACTCATTCATGATACTTATTCCATATAACTCGTCACTGCTTTCATAAAAAAGATGTAAAGGAAGGATAGAGAAGTATGCACCGATCTTAAGAGTGAAAACAGTACCTTTCGGAGGATTATGCTTTGGTTTTTAACTAATTTATTGTTAAAATTGTGTAGTTTAGCGGAAATTTAGTGTTGTCAGACACCTCAAAACAGAGCTTAGCCCGTATGCAGGTAGAATTTTACAGAGACGCTAACTGGAAAAGTGTTTGTAAATTTGTAGAATTTTTGCGTAGAGTTCTTTTTCGCATAGTCGGCCTTCTGTCGCGCTTCAAAAAAATAGCTCTCATCAGTCCAACTCTGGCTATGCTATTTTTTAACGCTTTTTACAACGCTTCGAATTTTGACCATATTTGGCATGGTAATAATAACAAAAGGGCCAAGCCTTCCAGATTTAGAAATACTACACGGCCTATGCCTCGATTTTTGCTGTAAGTTCTCTCTGGATTGCCGTTTTCCAATAACAGTTGTTTGGTGAAATCCGAAATTCGTTTTATTAAATCTGAATGAGCGCTACTGGACGCAATGGAGGATACTTGTCTACTTTGCAGAATCTCGTGAAGTTTGTCAACACTGACGCCTAGATATTCTAAAGAGGTATTTGCCTGTAATGCTAACACGCGGGCTGTCTTTCGGTAATGCGGAGAGACTTTTGGACTTTTTAAGTACATCTTCGCCGACGCATGAAACCAAAGACTTGAGATGCCGCAAAAACTACGATGGCGTATGATCACCAATTTCTTCGCCGTCGAGGAGCTGCTGTAGTTTAGACTCCTTTGATTTGGAAAAGCGTGCTACTTGAACAGTTTTCAGCATAGGAAAGGGTGCTGATACCAGTGGATCGACGATAATGTTTTTAACTTCAGCGTATTATTTCTACTTCAGTATTTTTTCCTAAAACTCTTTTCTGCGTAGGCGGCCTTCGGTTGCGCTTCAAAAAATAACCCTCATAAATTAAAAATTCATATATAGCATACAGGGTTTGATTTAAAAGTAATGATTCCGGCGGATGCGTTTAAAAAATGTTTCCTGCAGTGGAAGGACCGCTACCAGCGGTGTATTAACGCTCAAGGGTCCTATTTTGAAGAATATTAGTTGTATAAGCCAAAAGGTTTAATAAAACTGCTTAAAAAAAAAATAAGGCTCATTACTTTTCAATCAAACCCTGTATATGTATGTATGTGTGTGGTATGGAGACACGATTATCTGAACTGAATACAAATACTTAATTTTTGTTCGTATTTTTATTTTCATTTGCAGATATCCGGCAACACATTTTTGTTGTCAATTCCAATCAAATGTTATTCTCGTTTAAAATTCGGAAGTTTAAAATTTTCCTTGAACTATGTATATTTTGAATAGAAGAAGAAAAACAAGTAAAAACAGGCGTGTGACGGGTATATTTTATGAATTGAAGTGAAATTTGGATGAAAATGAAGAAAATATATTATAATGTGCCAAATTATAATGAAGTTGCCGAAGACACTTCAGAGGCCAACAGGTTGTTCAGGAATCACTCGTTAACATCTCCAACAAGTTTCATTAAATAAAGCATTTGCCTAAAATTGCCCAGGCGCTATTTATTTTGGTATATTGACCATTTTTGATAAATTTTGAAATAACAGTGAGATTAACAGTATTTAGCAAAATATTTTAGTGAAAATATAAAGAATACAGTGTAATTCGTGTTCAAGTGATGTAAATCGGTGCGTCAGTGAACGAGTATTTAGGCTACAAACAGCCACTTTTACGAAATGGTTTTTTGTTAATAACTTTTGAACGGCATTTAAAAATTACGAATGGAATAAACGGAAATTGCCAAATATGATATTAAAAAAATGGTTTCACTTAATCCCAGAATTATATTTTGTGAATTAATTTTTAAATTCAAACTTCCGCGAAGTTTCGCCTATATGACGCTAATATGTTACCTAAGCATTATGACCCTGATCTATTCTTTCATAGAAGAAACAGATTCATCATAAATTTAGTTGACCAAAAATAAACTTTAAATAGACTCACGCCTTACTTAATTATGTTTTGCCCACGTATGTTTGGAGTTTTGACTCCCAAGTCCCGATTATTCTTACATTCCTAACTGCACGAGTACGGGGCACGAAACACAAAATTATAGAAAATGTTGTTTGTAATAGCAGCCGCCCCTTGACAGGACATGGCAAAGCATTTTTAGAGCAACCTGGTAAGTACTTCCGCAACCTATATTTGATATTGGCATCGGACTCAGATTGTCAAAATCTCTATCTTTCACTCGCATTGTCCCAAAAATATGCTGTACTTGCAAAATAAGGGAAAGTGAGAGAGCAAAATGACATTTCATTTTGAGGGGAAGTTGCAAGTTTTTACTGGATACATTTTTACTTGTAGAAATTTGCAAGTTAGCAGCTGATCGCAAAGTAAAAAAACAACACGAATTAAAGTTTGCAAATAGCAATTGCTAATGAAATATTCTACACCTGACAGCGATGAGGGAATCCAAAAATTATTGTGGACAAAACGAAATCATGTGATTCTAAGCTCGTTTTTTTGCATTTTATTTGCTTTATTGAAGTGAAACTTCTTTTGTCTCGAAGGATGAAACGCTGTGAGGAGTAAAACCATAGCGTTTCATCGATATGTGACGCTACGCCAGCGCCATCTGTTAAAAGCGTGGCGTGGATGAAACGCTGTGAGGAGTAAAACTACGCTAAACTACGTAAAACTCACGCTATGCCAGCGCCATCTGTTAAAAGACTGGCGTGGCGTGTCGTCGTGAATGTAATGCGGTCGTTTATTATTGCATTCTTA
The DNA here is from genome assembly GCF_027943255.1 of Anastrepha obliqua. Lineage (NCBI taxonomy): Eukaryota > Metazoa > Arthropoda > Insecta > Diptera > Tephritidae > Anastrepha > Anastrepha obliqua. Next base: position 21,100,351 of record NC_072893.1, on the reverse strand, counting down.
TCGAATGTAATTTGTAAATATGACATTTGATTGACGGCCGCCGTAGCCGAGTGGGTTGGTGCGTGATCACCATTCGGAATTCACAGAGAGGTCGTTGGTTCGAATCTCGGTGAAAGCAAAATTAATGAAAACATTTTTCTAATAGCGGTCGCCCCTCGGCAGGCAATGGCAAACCTCCGAGTGTATTTCTGCCATGAAAAAAATCTGCTCATAAACATATCATAAAACAAAATGAAATAAATGCATAAAAAAAAAAAAAAAATTTTTCTTGTGATTCGAACCAAGGATTTCGGATCGGAAGCCCACATTGCTAGCCGCTGGGCTATCGCGCTGTGCTGTCGCCGCAAAATAATGTATCATAAATCTGTTTACCATACCAAAGACCATACACTTTGCGAACGCATTTCGGTGGAAACAGTTGACAGTTATCCCAAACACAATATTATATTAGTAACGCGAGACGCGTCATAGAGTGTGTGTGTAGTTTTGAGCAAATCTTACAAACATATTTTGTTTTGTTGATTGATTTCTGTTAAATATGGCATCAAATCAACAAAAACGGAAACCGAAAACAGGTGCTGAACGGCAACGTGAGTATTTGGAGCGTAAAAAATTAAGAGCTACTGTTGAACACCGTGACAGTGAATCCTCCGGTTGTACGATAAGTGATAATTTGTAGTACCAACAACAAGATGCGGAACTACCATTGATGCAGTATTTCATCGATACCTTGATAGATTAGAATGTAGATCATTTTTTACGTATTTCAGTTACCATAAAGCCCTTGTTTCATTTTTGGAAAACGAATCCAATAATGATAATGACAATGCCGAGAACCAAATGTAATTGAGTACAATAAATTCATTTCTTTTTATATTAAAATAAATAAATAATTCTGTTTAATAAAATTCCATTCCATGCTTTCCATGACTTCTGCATGCATTATATTGAAATAATAGTTAAATTATTGATTTGTTGATAAAAGAAGTTTCACTTCAATCGTGCGGGTTCCGTGAACTACCACACACTTTCTTTTTTTTTTTAAATTTAAGGGCTTACATGGGTTTCGTGGGTTAAAAAAAATCGATTTTTTTTGGCTTAATAATTTCTACAACACCTCAAGAATATTATCATAAATTTTCAAGTCGATCCGAATAATAGTTTCGGAGATACAGCCTTTGGAAGGTGTGCGCTCCAAGCCACAAATTATTGTTACTCTAAACTTTAAACGCGTTTTTCTCGGAACCGTGTTTTCAAAGTCGGTTGTCAAATGTTCTCGAAAACTACTCAACCGATCTTGATGAAATTTTACACAGGTGTTCGAGATACAATTTACTCGTGCCTTTTTTTCAATTACAACTATTTAAAAAAAAAACAAATTGTCAAGCAAATTTGACCAAAATTTTCATTTTTTTGGAAAAATGTCTACCAAAATTCCAATTTTTACTTTTTTTTTCTTTCCTACATTCAAGCACGAGTTTATGGTCTTGACTAAAACACTTATTTTCCGAAACATCAGTTTGGTTTCAGGAATGAGCATTCGACAATTGAGCAAGTCCATAGACTTGTCGAAAAAATACAAACAGCGCTCGACCGAAAACAAATCTGTTCAGCAGTTTTCCTGGACATATCACAAGCCTTCGACCGAGTGTGGCACCAAGGCCTACTCTTTAAAATAAAAAAGAAATTGCCACTAAATGCCTATTTGCTCCTTAAATCATATCTAAACCAACGAATGTTCTACGTAAATTACGAATATGAAATTTCCAATTTCCAACAAATTAAAGCAGGGGTCCCACAAGGCAGTATATTAAGTGCAATCCTGTACTTAATTTTTACACACGATCTGCCAACCACAAAAGGTGTACTAACTGGCACTTTTGCCGATGACACTGCTATTATGGCGACAGCAGTGGATCCTGTAGAAGCCTCTTATATGCTCCAAATAAGCATAAATAAAATCTCCAAATGGCTCCAGAGCTGGCGGTTGAAAGTAAACGAACATAAATCTCAACACGTAACCTTTACCACAAAAAGAACCACCTGCCCACAAATCAACTTAAACCGTATTCCAATTCCGCAATGTGATAGTGCTAAATATCTAGGCATTCATTTGGATAAACGGCTTACGTGGAAAACGCATATCTTTACAAAAAGGAAAGCTCTAGGTTTAATATTTCGTAATATGTACTGGCTGCTAAACCGCAAATCCACCCTCTCAATGGACAACAAACTTATCCTCTACAAATCTGTGATAAAACCAGTCTGGACTTACGGAATCCAACTGTGGGGTACTGCGCCAAATTCAAACTTGGAAATCCTGCAGCGTTTCCAGTCCAAGACTCTACGCACCCTAGTCAACGCTCCGTGGTACGTGACAAATGCCCAAATTAAAAAAAAAAAAAAAAAAAAAAAAAATATTTGTTTTTTCATTTTTGTTGATCCTGTCAGGAGTTATGCTGAAAACGCGGACGCACCTTTTTTTCGAGGGGTCACCGGAAATGACGTCACAATGGAGGAGTTTAAATTTTTTTTTTCTTTGAAAATTTCAGAAATTATTCTTTAAATATGTATCTATAAGACAGAAAAAGGTTTGAATCAAATAAATAATTTTTTGCATAGAAAAAAAAAGAAATATTGAAAATAGGCCTTTTTTTACCCGACGAAACCCATGTAACCCCTTTATTGTTAATTTTTGTGATTTTTCCTGCCAAAAATTTAATCAGATGTTCGTAAAACTTGCAAATTGTTACTGGTTTTGCGTTCATGTACTTTTTTTTTTTGATATTTTTCTCTCTGGGAGAGAACTCTCAGAAATTCAGTTACTGGCAAGTTACTGGATAAATTTTACATGAATAGACCTATAGTCGTCATTTGTCAAAAATTGAAATTCGGTATCTACTTCTAAAATGCATCAAATTTGTTTTCCCGATATATCAAAATTAAAAAAAACCTAGTCTGCATTTTTCTACAGCTCACTAAACTTTTATTGTACGCGAATATGCGAATTGTGGGTATTATGTTTTTTTTTTTTACTTTTGATTTAACTTTAACTTTTCTTGATATCCACAAAACTCCAGGGTATTCCACCGGCTGTGAGATCAAACTGTATTTTGCGTAAAAATGTACTCGTCTGTACCGTTATTCGTCCCCTTAGTATTAAAATAGCCTATAAATTTTTTGATGTTTTGAGAAAATGAATTTCAAACTTTTTGTCGAAAGTAGCTCTCACTCAAATCTCGTTATGTCTGTAAATATTTATTATTTTTTGACTGACGTTTTGACCCACTTTGTGGAACTAGAATTTGACAAAATTTTGACTACATATAAAATTGACGATGGAGAATCCAAAAATTCAATAAAAAAATAATAGCCTATGAGCACATAGGCTATTGTTATACTAAGGGGACGTATTGGTGTATGATTCTTAGCTTTACAATTTGTAAAAACAATTTGCCAAAATTTGCAAACAGCTGTTTCTTGTGTTTGTATATTTTTGCTAACAAACACTTTTCAAGCACAAATTCGCAATTAAATGACACTTTGCTCTCTCAATTTTTGTTTTTGCAAATTTTTCGGTACACAAACACAAAGCCCTGACACAAAAACACAAACAGACTCTTGTCAGTCATCATTCGATATATAAACTGGCCTAATAAATAGCATTTGAGCCTGAGCTGTGTGCTCAATCATAACTGTTTTGAATTATTAAAAATATATAAGCAAATATGTTTCATAGCATTTCAATTCATTTCTCTGGCTCTACTATAATTTGCACATATTTTACACAGCCTCTATTAGTGCAAGGTCTTTCGGTTTTGTACCTCGATCTATGTAAACCATTTTACTATGACTTTCGGTACTCCACAAAAGCTCTACGCGCTGGTTTTAAGTTCAAACCCTTTCATTTATTTCATAAAATGAGTGAAAACAAATTTTTAATACACAAGAAAATCTTGCGAGTTCACTGGTTTACAAATGACTTGACGTAAAATGGGTTGACGTGTACTTGTTGCAGAGTTCGAATGACGATGAATTGACTTTTTGCTGTAATTTCACATATAGGTGGCGCTTTTTAAGCTTTTTAAAAACTGCTTCGCTTGGGTAGATCAATACTTTGTAGTTTATGGAATACAATTTTAAAATCGGAAAATGGGTGTGTGTGTCTAATATAAAAACTTCAGCAAAGAGTGGCTAGGAGAAATGAAATGAATACAGAATATACGCTAAATGCGGTGATCCATTTATCATTTCGAATTCAAACTATACATTTTTGCATCTTTTACACGGATATTATTTTTTTATTCAGACACTTGCAAAATAGATCGCCTTTCGCTAGTATAAAATTGGAAAATACTGAAAACATTCGCTTTTCTTCGAATAGCAAATAATCCATCGCAATGCTGAGTCGACTGGACACCTAGAAGCTGAGCTTAAACTCCACTCTATTATTTTTTTGTAGAACGCCATTCATGGTAAATGTTACGCTTTTCAAAAATGTTACGAGACGATTCAAGAGTTGAAACATGAAATCGTCATTGCATTGGTGAGATAAGTGCCGAAACTCGGGACTGATAAAATGAGTTACTGTAAAGTCAGCCTTGGAAGTAATTTGAATGATGGCAAGGCTAATTTTGATGGCAAGGCTTACTCTTTCCAGTAAAAAAAACAAACTTAGCTTTAACTTTTAATTATAGCTGATCTAAATTAAATTTAAAACGTTAGAACTCCACCCTCTTTAATTACTGTTAGAGCTCACAATCTTAATTTCTCCACTCAAGCAAATACAACTTTTGCAGCATCGGGAACCAGGTCTATGAAGCGACTAGGGGACAGCTCTGTACCTTTGTAAAAATGTAGAATTGTCATATTTTTGGCCATACTTATCCATAATTGGTCGCTACCGCCGTAGCCGATTACGTTGGTGCATGACTTCTATTCTGAGTACGTGGGTTCGAATCTGCATGCAACACCAAAATGAAGAAAAAGTGTTTTATAATAGCGGTCGCCCTTCGGCAGGCAATGGCAAACCTCCGATTGTATTTCTGGCATGAAAAAGTACCCCATAAAAAACCATTTGCCGTTCGGAGTCGGCATTAAACTGTAGGCCCCTCCATGGTTTTGAAACAACATCATGACGCACGCCACAAAGAGAAGGAGGAGCTCGGTCAAACATCTAACAGAACTTTATGCGCCAACTATTTATTTATTTTAATCCATGTAATTAGAACTCATCAACTACTGATTTCCCATGAAAAATGAATTGGTTAGTGCAGCTTATAGCGGAATTTATAATCGGGACGTATTTAAAAAAAAAAATCGAAGAATCGAAGCAAATCTTCTAGAGGCTGTTACTGGGATATAGATATAGAGATCTGCTCAATAATTTAACTAAAATAAACATCGTTTAAAATCTCTTTGGTTTCAGCAGGACTTTGTCACCTGCCATACGTTCAGAAATGGAGCTGTACATTCTACCTCCAAAATCATGTAATTTAACACCTTTGTATAGTTTTTGGTTTTGTTGCGGCCAATTGTTCGGAATAACTCTTCATAATTGATGTCATGAAACTTTCAACTGATTAAGAAAATACTAATCCTAGCATTATTATTTCAATTTCTACTCTTACACTTGAAAAAAACACCACTATCTTTAAGTGAAATATTTTTTTTTATATCGCGTAATCACTTAACTTTGCATTACTCATACGACCTGGTGGGATAATAAAAAATATGGCGCATCTTTATAAAAGTATTGTCTACAACTTTCTTTCCTAAAGTTAAGACCTTTCATAACATGCGATTCTAAAAAAAATAGTTTAATATATATATTTAATAATTTATTATAAATAATAATAATTTTATAATTTTTTTTGGTTTTTGGGCTTTCGAAAATTCCAAAAAAAAGGAAATCATTTTGAACAAAAAAATTACATTTTTTGCTGAAAGATTTGTTGTAAATTAATTTCCGAAAAAACTATTATATTTGAATTTATATGTATGTATATGCATTTATTCATCTATATATATAAATATAAGTATGTACACGATACCTAAACATACATTTTACATACATGAATTTGAATTTAAAGACTAAACTATAAAAGGTTTCAACAATAAATATGAAAATATTTTAGTTTTATATCCGAGTGTTCATATAAATGTGTATGCAGAAAGATTACAAATAAAATTAGTATTATAGTTATGTAAAAAATAGCAATCAGTCGGTCTTGGGTGCGTTTTAAGGATGGTGCATCTTGGTTTACAAAAATGCTGTTTGTCGGGCTCTGTGAATTCATTTTCGATCTGGTATATTCCTTCTCTAAAACGAATGTTATGTAAAAGTGAGCACCCGTTAAATAAAAGGGTTTCCAATAACAGGTGTTATTTTGAATAGCCCGTTATTTTGGTAGATGTCGCTTTTGAAGTTGTCATTTTTTGATATTTAACAAGCAGAATACAAATAGAACGATACTCGCTTAAATAACGCGCTGAAATTTTTAAAATTCACTACAAAAATGAACATTTTTGGGTCATCGTGAAGCTCATGCAGAAATTGGTAAAAAAATTCGAAATTCGAGCTGTTGGGACAAGTTGGTAATGTGAAGAATAAAACCCGCGCACGTCGCTCAAGAAATGCCAAAAATATTGCTGTTGTAGCCGAAAGTGTTGAAAAAAACCCAGGTTTGTCCATTTGTCCATTCGTCGTTCTTTGGAATTGGGCATTCCACAAACGTCATTAGATTTGGATCTTAAGGCTTATAAAGTCCAGTGAATACAAGAACTCATTTAGGTTTTAAGGCTTATAAAGTCCAGTGAACACAAGAACTCAAGTCGGTCGATCGACAACAACGTCGTATCTTTGCTGATTGGGTCGTTGAAATGCATGAAAATGATCCGGAATTCCATCGAAAAATCATGTTGAGTGATAAGGCCCATTTCCACTTCCACCTCGGTGGCTTCGTCAATAAGAAAAATTGTCGAATCTGGGGCTCAGAAAATCCAAGAGTTATTGTTGAAAAGCCTCTCTATTCTCAACGTGTGACTGTTTGGTGCGGTTTATGGCCCGGCGGAGTCATTGGACCAAATTTTTTCGAATATGAAGCTGGAGCAACAGTTACAGGTGATATCGATATGATAATCGATATGATTAACGATTTTTTATGGCCGGAATTGGATGGTATTGATCTAGACAACGTTTATTTTCAACAAGATGGCGCTACGTGCCACACAAGCAACGAAACCATTTATATTTTATAAAAATAACATCTCTTATTGGAAAATCCTTTACTTGTCCAGTAAACCTGGACCATATAAAAGGGTCCTTTGTTGAGATAAGCACCGCTAATTTCCATTAAGAGCGCCAAAAAGTCTGTCAACTGGGTTGCGACATTTGCACAAAGCCTCAATGTATAGGAATTTCAGACTTGTGGTTGGTTGTTAGAGGAGTCATCAGACATGGCTCCAAAAGATACTTAGAAGCACTGCAGGCAATTTTTGATTTTCAATTCCCTTATTTTAATTTAAATATATTTATTAATAGATTAATTTATATTATTATTATTATTATTTATTAAAATATAATTAAAATTATAGGTTAATCTAAGATAAAAGCTCTAGCTACCAGGGCTATCGACTTATTAATAGATTAAAATCAAAAACATGTTATAGTTTCCATTTTCAAAATTTCGTTGCATAACCCTTCGCCGTGCAGAGTAGGATGACAAATGTATCTGTAAGATTTAAAAGCGAATATTGATTCTTGAATACTTTACAAATTATGTTGTTAAAACTCTTACATGGAGCGAATGGTAACCAGGGCAGTTGACATACATCTCTTCATGAAGTTTCGGTGCCAAAATCGACACGTGCGTGCATTCGATCGCCCCAATGGTATCTCCCACAAACTGCGGGTAACAGACGACTGGTTCATGGATATTCCCCACCACTCACCTACGGATCGTTGATAACACCCAGTTGTAAAACATTGCAGTGCAGCTAGAAAAATTGAGAATTAACTTCATGGTTATTAACTTCATAGTTACTAGACTTAGATACCTGTTTTTCAGTTGAAATCGCAGTTATTCGGGGGGTCCCTGAAGATGACTGTCAAGCTAAGAAATTAGGTTAGATTCTGAAGTTAACCGGAAAAGTACTTAGAGCTCCCCTGCAGCCAAATGAAAAGGATTGTACACATCCCGTAGCAAAAGTCTATCCACTGTTCGAGGGTTCACTAACTCCTCCCCACGCGATAAGTCATAAGCGAAATACTCAAATGACAGATTATTATGATTGATCTCATCGATTTTTGTTAATGGATTTCCGAAATCTTTAAAATTGTGGTTAAGGAAAGATAACATCGCGAATAGCATTAAAATGTATTAGTGAATCGCACTACTGGTGAGGAAAACATTTTTTCTTAGTTTTTTAAGAGTTTAAGAACTTCATACGAAGCTTTCTATCCGCAAACTGGAGCTTGAGGATCGTGCTAGGGAAATCTTTCCAAGTAGGTAGGATTGGTATGAAGGGAAAATATGTACCGACGCTGGTACCTTTATCCTCACTATCGGTTCTAAGATGGAATTGGGAGACGGAGCGTAGCTTTGCTCTAAATCGGTCAGTTTTTTTATGTATTTTCTTAAAACTACCAAATACTGCTAATTTTTTCCTGCAGAAGTCTTTGCGATCCTGCAGGTATGAAAAATGCTTAGGGAATGTGAGAGAGAGAGATAGTAGCATTTTTTCCGAGAATCAAGCTACGATCAAGGCGCTGACGATGACATGATGCCGATTCAAACTAGTCAACTCTTCTAAGGAGTAGATCAAATCTCTTGGGTGTGTAGGTAATATTCATCTGATCAGGGTTTCAGGCAATAGAAACATAGAGGGAAATGAAATTACTGATGAGCTTGCGGGGAAGGAGTCGACTGAATTGGTCTCAGAGACTTCCTACCCGGTCATCGGCATCCCCCTGACTGCGGTTAAAGGGGAATTGCACAACTTATTTCTCAGGAGAGCGCGAAAAACCCTTTGGTCCCAATACAATAAATGGAAGACTTGGAAAGTTCTAGAGAATCCACTCGATTCAATTTTCAAACTCGAAGCTGTTTTTAACGCTAATTGGAGGATCGGCGCACACGCGTAAAAGCTAGGTTTACCATTTAACCCCCATTGCAGAAGTTGAGGGTATCTTCCAGAGCAGAAGACTGTTGAGCACTTTCTCTGTAAATGTTAAGGTTGGGGCTAAATAAGATTGAGTATTGGTGGTCTTTCGGTGAATCCTACAAAAAATACCTTAGTGCTTTTCACTAGGAAACGCAATATGGAAGGCCTGTTACTACCCACATTGAAAGGGATAACACTGCAACTGTCTTCTGAGGTTAAATATCTAGGAGTAATCCTAAATAGTAAACTTACCTGGAAGAAGCACGTCGAGCAGAAGGTCTCTCGAACACTAAAAGTATTCTGGCAGTGTAAGTGAACCCTTGGCAATACATGGGGTCTGTTATGTATTGAACGTATGGTATTTATTAAGTGAAACTGTATTATTCTTATGCACATATGTATGTAATGTATGTGTAAAATTTCGGAATCCGCGGGACAATGTGTTCGGTCGGTGTCTCAATTACATCTGTTTTTGCTCATACATGACAGGGTCTAAGACCGGCTGTACATCACCCTGATTCGACTCATTATTACATACGCCTCTGTAGTATGGTGGAAAGCCACAATGGTTAATTCCAGAGTAAACCCCTAAACAGGCAGAGAAGTGTGTGCTTGGGTATCACAGGTGCCATGAGCACAACATCTGGTGATGCCCTTAATACCATCTGAGCTTGCAATCTCTAGATCTTCAAATTCGAAAGCAATGAAGGCGGCGTACAGGCTCAAGTTAAACGGAGTCTGGGGAAATGAAGTACTGGCCACTGTCAGATATACCACTAGTTGCCGGAGCGGTGCACACTGTTCTCGATGCCGGAGGACAATCTGGTGCCTCCTATGCCACAGGACAGATGGCGGCATTCCTTACGGAAGTCTATGCCATCTTGAATGTGCCGTACTGGCTAATTGAGAAAAAGTGGCGGGGCAACAGTATTGGAATTTGTAGTGACAGTCAAGCTGCCGTTGCTAACCCACGCTGCTCTTCGTAGTTAGTCGGTGAATGTAAGACAAAACTGAACAGTGTTGCAAAACACAACAAAGTTAGTCTTATTTGGGTGCCTGGACATTGTGGTATTGCAGGGAACGAGTTAGCTGATAAATTGGCAAATGAAGGCTCTGCAAGTATGCCACTAGGCCCTGAACCCTTTCTAGCTGTCAATTCCGCATCGATTCAACTATGAATTGACGACTTCATGAGGTCTACTCACAGAGGTCGTTGGTACTGGTGGGTGTAATCACAAGACAAAACGTCTGTGGTCAGCATATACCATGGGGGTCGTAGACAGCCCGATATGCCTATCCTGTGTTGAGAATGACGACACTGCAGAACATTTTATCTGTAGCTGCCCTGCATTTTCCAGAATCAGACTTAGGCTGTTGGGTTGCGATACACTGAGTAAGGACAAAGTTCATACTCTTCCGGATCTCTTAAAATTCATCAATGAATCCAAGAGATTTGTGGAAGAGTGACCTCAAACTAATTTATCCGTTTTTACCATCCACCTTTTATCTTTCCTATCTCTATTCTTTCTACTGATTTCTATCCGGGTGTAGTACAATGGTCTACTAATCTAATCTAATCTATTCTCTGTAAATGTCCTGGCTAGCTAAACGATTAAGATCACTGGGCTGGGTGATCCTTTCTTCGCGAGCCTGAGGCAGTGCGCCAACCTAAATCCCATCCAATCCCTTCTCTATTGCATCAACAGCTCTGGTTATCTGTCGATATCTGCCTGTTGGAGGGCTCAGAATGGTAACAAAACGGCGCATTGGGGCTACTAAGGACTGATACTTCAACCATTTCACCTACCGACCAACAAGATACACTGCATGATAAACGAAATTCATTCATAATACTTTTTTGTTGTAACAATTGCTTCATTATTTTCTCATTACTTGAGCAAATGTTTTGGTGTTGTTTACTTACGCGTGTGGAAAATATTCTTATCAGTAAGAATTATGAAAGAATGATTTTACGGTAATTGCCAACAGCTACTGCACAAAGATGTTAACATACATACCTACATATGCGTTTGGGTACATTTGCACAGGTATGGAAGTACAGGGTGGCGCAAATTAATCACCTTATCGGAGGATTTATAATAACAAATTAAATTCTCATCTTATCGACCTGCACTTGGGGTCGATTTTTTTTGCCAATTACTCACCGTATTTAGACCATTCAAAGTGCTTGTGCTGCTATGCTGAGGGACATCCCGTCGGTGGGACGATGACAGAAAACATTCATTTGACTTAAGGGGGGACCCTCATTTATCGGGTCAAAAAAATCGATTTTTTGGAAATAATTTTAATCTATTCTACAACTATTTAAGAATATACTTTCAAAATTTCAAGTCGATATCTGTATTTTTGAAGGAGTGACAAAATTTTTAACAGGACGCGACGGGTGGCCTGATCGCCTGTATCCAAAACTTTAAACGCGTTTTTCTCGAAACATCATTTTTCGATTTTGTGTACACAATTGAGAACGCTGTATTGAACCAATCAGGCTTTGCAATAGCTCATTTTAAAGATAATTAAATTGTTTTCAATGTGACATTAAGTGTTTTTTTAAAAAAAAAGATTTTCATATTTTTTTGTAATTTTAAAGTCAATTTTTATGCATGAAAAATCACTTTTAACATAAAACTGGGTAAAAAATATCAATTTCGACATTTTTTTTTTTAAATCAAAATGTCACATCGAAGGTATTATCCTAAAGTTTTAAAAAAAATTTTGTTTTTTTATTTCAGAAAAAAATTCAGAGCGCTAGAATGTACGCAGATAGAATGAGGTGCCATGGACGAGGTGTATATTTCCATACTTAAAATGTTTTTTTTCTTCTCCGAAAATTTTTGTAGACAGTCAAGACATTTATTAAAGTACTTTATGAATTACAAAACGTTTGAAGTTATTTTACCTGAGAAAAAAATTCCCAAAAATGATGCATTTTTCGACCGTCTAAATGAGGGTCCCCCCTTAAGTGGGAAGTCGATTATTTTGAATAAAATAAATTGGTTTTAATAAGGAAACTTATTTGTTCCTCTTATTTTTAAAAAGTTCCGTTTACCCTGCAATGCATCTGTTTAATTTTTATGGTTTCGACGAGAATCATTTGTAAAAACGTGAATGAATCACGTTTTGAACCAGTTTTGTAAATATTTACATAAGTAACATTTTTAAAGGTAAAAAGTCGCTACTGATAAGGTGCACAAGCATTTTTTTAAGTAAGGAAACAATATTTGCGTGTAGTTACCCTGCCGGAATATTTTTTGTGGTACCGAAGAGGTGCACTTCTTGTGAATTTACAATCAGAACTAATTCGCTTTTTTCTCTTTTCCATTCAAAAATTGTACAAAAATAAATATTTTGCGTTATTATTGGTTTATTCAAAAAAGGAAGCATTCCAGTTATTTATTTTAGATTTTCATTTATTTTTTATATTTCTTACTGTGGCTGCCTCGGCTGACTTCGCCGTAGCCCATCCTGTTAACACAGTCTTCCCAAAACCTTGGTGTCGGTTTCTAGCTTCGGCTATCGAATGACTTTCTCGATATTCGCCTTAAGAACCTCCTGAATCGTTACTGGATTATTCGCATAACATCGGTCTTTCACGGCACCTCACAAAGAAAAGTCTAACGGCGTTGACTTATAGCATGTAGTGTGATCCTGCCGAAACCGAAGATGACTACAATTTCCGGCCATAAAAAATCGTTTATCATGTTTTTGTAGCGCTCAACGTTAAGTGAAATGCGTCTTGAGCAGGAATAAAAAAAATAATGGGGAAATGCTGCCACCACTCCAAAATTAGCTCATTCCGATGATTTCTTCAGCCCATAGGTCGCACCAAACGGTTCTTTTCTGTCTTCAATGGATGTAATGGCTGTTCTTGAATGGCTGCGGGTTACTCTTCAGCCCAAATACGGCAATTTCGCTTATTGGCGTAGCCATTAAACCAAAAGTGGGCCTCATCGCTGAACAAGATTCGAGTCCCAAAATGCGCATCTTCGGCGAGTTTTTCCCATAGAGCCCAACGACTGAAATTATGACGCTTTGGAAGATCGATCTGCTCCAAAACTTGGACTACCTGTATTTTATATGCTTTCAAACCAAGATCTTTACGTAAAATCGCCTAAGTAGTGCCATTAGATAGGCCAAGTTGTTGAGATTGGCGCCGAATCGATTCTTCCGGGTATTCGGTAAAACTCTCATTTCAAGTTGCAATATTCTCTTCACTTCTAGCTGTACATGGTCGAATCGGTCGAGTATCATCCAATGAATATATATGGGGCGTTGTGCCTTTAAACAGGCTCTTCTAAGCGCAACATGCCGATATATATATACATATATATATAATTGGGGCGCGTACACCTTTTCTGGTTGTTTAGCCTGGCTTCTCCTCCTATTTGTGGTGTGCGTCTCGTCAGCATGTTCCACAAATGGAGGGACCTACAGTTTCAAGTCGACACCGAACGCCAGATATTTTTTATGAACAGCTTTTTTATGGCAGAAACACACTCGGAGGTTTGCCATTGCCTGTCGAGGGGCGACCGCTATTAGAAAAAAACTTTTTCCTCATTTTGGTGTTTCACCGAGACTCGAACCTACGTTCTCTCTGTGAATTCCGAATGGTAGTCACGCACCACCCCATTCGGCTACGGCGGCTGATATTCGAAGGACAAATCGACAGAAACCGTCTTACACTCGCTCGTCGGGTTGGTGGAAAAAAGTTTATTAGACACAGAGTTTGCATCGGTTGCTTTCGTAGACATAGAAGGCACCTTCAACAACATAAACAAACGCTATAGTAGATTCTTTAGAAGATTTTGGAATTGAGCCACACGTTGTTGTCCTGATAGAAGCTATACTCGTCAGAAGAAAGGTAACGGCTAAATTAGGCAGCCCTACTTTATGTAAGCAGACAAGTCTGCAGAGGCACACCGCAAGGTGGATCCTTGGATTTTGGCGGTAAACTCCCTATTGCTGACCCTGCAAAGAGGGGGATTGCCACGTCACGGCTTACGCAGATGACCTAGCAATTGCCGTTAAAGGCAAAAATCCTAACACCCATATGGATATTTTGCGCTCTAAAATGGCCACACTTAGAAGTTGGATTGAGAACAGAGGATTCAGTATAAAACGTCGCAAAAACTTAAATAATTCTCTTTACAAAGAAACATAGGCTTCCTATAATCTCCTTGCTAATTTTTAAGGGTGTGGAGATTCCTTTGAAATGGAATGTCAAGTACTTAGGACTCGTATTAGAAAGGAAACTCACGTGGAAACCTAGTATTAGGGAAGTGTAATGAAAGCGTTGCATTATACTTATAACGGTTGATCAATTAAGAGGAGTTTTTTTCATTTGCGTTTTTTTTACAGATCGCGCGCGAGTTGTGGCAAACTGTCATCGTGGATTTGTTGAACAGCGTTTGGCATTTCATCATGGAAAGACTCACTCACGCAACAACGTCTATAAATTGTTCAACTGTATTATGAAAATCAGCGTTCTGTGACAAATGTTTTTCGTGCGCTTAGACCGCATTATGGTCAACATAATCGGCCTGCCTTAAACACTATTCGACATACCATCAACAAATTTGAATCCGAATATTCATTGGTGGATAATTCTCGACCGAATAGACCACGTCCAGCAAGAAGCATTGAGAATATAGCGGCAGTAGCAGAGAGTGTACGTGAAAACCGCGATGAATCGATTCGGCACCGTTCTCAGCAACTTGGACTGTCGTATGGAACAACTTGGTCAATTTTACGGAAGGATCTTCATTTAAAAGGATACAAAATACAGCTCGTACAAGAACTAAAGCCAAATGACCTTCCTGCACGTCACCGTTTTGCTGATTGGGCTCTTGAAAAGATTGAAGAAGATCCGCTGTTTTCGAGCAAAATTTTGTTCAGCGATGAGGCGCATTTCTGGCTCAATGGTTACGTCAATAAGCAAAATTGCCGTATTTGGGATGAAGAGCAACCAGAACAGGTTCAAGAGCTACCTTTACACCCAGAGAAAACAACGGTCTGGTGTGGTTTATGGGCTGGTGGAATCATCGGTCCATATTTTTTCAAAAATGATGATGGCCGCAACGTAACTGTGAATGGTGCTCGCTACCGTACCATGATATCGGACTTTTTGCTACCTGAAATTGAATCTAATGATCTCTACGACATTTGGTTTCAACAAGACGGAGCCACTTGCCATACAGCTCGTGAAACAATGACTTTATTGAGAAGTCATTTCGGAGAGCAGCTGATTTCACGTTTAGGACCTGTGAGTTGACCACCAAGATCTTGTGATATCACACCTTTGGACTTTTTTCTTTGGGGATTCGTGAAGTCCAAGGTCTATGCTGATAAACCAGCTACGATTGAAGCTCTGGAAGCCAACATTACGCGTGTTATTCACGACATACCAGTCGAAATGCTCGAACGAGTGATTGAAAATTGGACCTTCAGAATGGACCACCTTAAGCGTAGTTGGGGCCAACATTTGAATGAAGTCATATTCAAAAAGTAAATGTCAAAGAACGTCCTTTCAAATGATAAATAAAGGTTTTGAACATAATTTACATTTTTGTTTTTTTTTTAACTATTGAAAAAAGCACCTCATGATTGATCACCCGTTACTTGCAAAAAAGCGGTCGGTTATACATTGGCACTATACCTCCGTAGTTAGGTCAATTTTAATATGTGTTGAGGCGTAAGTCTTTCCGTGACGAAATGTCAATGAACATTGAAAAAATTTATGTGTTTAGTTTGACAGTAGTCACGCGTGATTTGTGAAAAAACGCTTATTGAAAAAAGTATTTCCAATCTGATCACTACACTACTATCATATTTACTTTACAGCTTCTATGCGGTCACACTGTGAATAGCGATGCCACTTTATTGCCAGGTCATTAGAAACGAAGTGGTTCACAATTAGCGAAATCGCACTGGCTTCGAATCAGAAATTTGTTTACTAGTGCAAGTTTTTCCTATCGGGTATCTTACAAGTCGTATTTGTAGTTGAAATTATTCAGCTGTTTGTAGAAAATTACTTAGAGTGCAGCTGCTGGTTTATTTTGATTTCTTTATTATATAACAACGCAGAAATAAATTCAATTCACGCGATACAAAAGCAGACAGTAAATACAAATTTTTGCGTATATTTTTATGTACATAGCCGTGTTTGTATGTATGTCGTAAAGTAAGACAAGGAAGTAAATATTTTGGTTTATGAAGCAGAGTATATGAAGTGATTCTACATAGATGAGCTCGTGGTTATATATTGAGGCTCCAGAAAATATTTTTTTTTGCTTTAAGAGGCGGCGAGTATTCTAGAATTGAATAACACGCAAGTTTAGACTGCTGCTAATTTATCATTTGATTATTTTCGAAGGCCTGGAAGCCTAGTGGTTGTTCGATGGAGCCTGTTTTTAGTTAATAATGATACATTCCTTTAAAGCTTACCAGGTACTGTGGAAGAAAGGGTCATTTTGCGGCCGAGCTAATAAACTTTATTAACAAATACAGTCTGTGTCAGAAAAAAGGAACTGCGATTATTCATGAAGTATAAAAGATATATATTTAAATTTTTTTTACAAAACAACGCGTCGCAATTACTCAATAAGCCGTGTAGTCTTCATCGTTGCCGAGTATAGCCTGGCATCTTCTTCATGCTTTGAACCAGTTTTTCGCAAACTTGACGCACGAGCTGCTTTAAACCATGGACTGGCCTTCCGGCAAGAAGCGTTTTCATAGTTCTCCACACATTTTCAATGGGGTTGGCTTCTGGGGACTGGGACGACCCGTCCAATACTGTGATGCCTTTTTCTTGTTTTGTTTTTTCTCAATGTGTTTTTCTGAGAACAGTGGTTTTGATGATGTGGGACGGCAGGATAGGTTCGCCTCCTTCAGTCGATGGTGTTGACCCTCACATCTATTCCCTTTTTAGCAAGTAATGGTCGTGCTTGGCGTAGTCACAAAGAAGGGTTCCGCTTGATAAGTTAGACGATCACTTTATCCCGCTTTTTTGTCGTTACTCGCTTAAGCCGCGCTCGGAAAAGCCCTCAACATTTTTGTACACCTTATATCGCGGCCGCCGTAGCCGTACGAGTTGGATTGGTGCGTGACCACCGTTCGGATTTCAGAGAGAACGTAGGTACGAATCTCGGGGAAAGACCAAAATTAAGAAAAAATTTCTGCCGTTCGGAGTCGGCTTGAAACTGTAGGTGGAACGACACCAAGACGCACACCACAAATAGGAGAAGGAGGTAATTTAGTCTGCGTCGTGCCACTGCTGGGCAGTCGCATAGAACGGGATCTGCTGTTTCTTGTGCCTCTTTGCAGAGCCTACAAGAATCGCTTTCTATCGCTTCATGTGATAATTAAGTTCACAGTGTCCTGTTAGTAATTAAGTGTAAAGTTTTATGTCCTTTCTGCTTAGGTTAAGGATTGCTTTTGCCTTCATCCGTTTGGGATCAATGAGCCGTTTGGGCTCTCCAGTAATCTCGTTGCTCCTGCTCACGTAGAAAGACACTTTTGAAGCTGTTATATACCCCGCAGAGTCGGTTTGAAACTGTTGGTCTCTCCATTTGTGAAACAACATCAAGACGGACACCACAAATAGGAGGAGAAGCTCGGCCAAACACCCAAAAATGGTGTACCCGCCGAAAAGGTTCAGAACCTATGCCCCCTTTTTCGCTAAAGTGTCCGCAATTTCATTCCCTTCGCGCCCCTCATGTCCCGGAACCCAAAAACAGGTAACAAAGCTTCTTGATGCTAGGGTGTTGAGGATTTAAAACATTCCCAGACCAACCTTGATTGGAATGAGAAGCTGTCCAGCGATTTTAGATTGCTTGACTATCAGAGAGAATGTTAATATTGGCCCCGAGCGTGCCTCTCCGTAGACATTCACTGGCATACAGCTCTAAGGCGTTGGCCTCCGCCTGGAAAATGGAAGTGGTTTTTCCCATTGCAACTGCTTTTTTGAAATGTGGTCCGACAATTTCAGCCCCGGCACTACCGTCTTCCATTTTGGACCACAGTAAGTAAACCACACTTGTGCGCTCTGTTTTAGGAATATTTCATTGTTGCTCCACGCTGCGCGGTTATTAATGACCACTTCGAATTTCTTGTGAATTGGTGTCAACTTGGTTATCAACTTTTTGTCGACCCTTTCCAGCAAGCACATCGGCAATCTCATTTCCCTCTAGGTTTCTATGTTACTATGACCTAGAGCTCAGATAAAAAAAATGTTTCCTGCACGATCGAGACGTTTGCTTGTATGCTTGGATTCGATTTGACAAGTATAAACTGAGACTCGGGTTTCGCACACCATCCGGCTCAGTGATTTTGACGCTGTCGAAAAGATTTTAGAGATCCTCAGGCATCTAGAGATCAGTGAGGATTTTCTAGAGGTCAGGCATACAATTTTGTTGAGACATTCCATAACAACCTGACTAAGAAAATATGGAATTTTCCATCGTACCAAATTTGGCACCTTGTGTATTGCGATCAAATCAGCGGGAAGGTTATTTGTTTGGTCTCAACTCCTCGAAAAATAAGTATTTTCGCACAAATTTCACAGAGCCACAGTAAATATCAGGAAAAAAATGAAAATTCACATCAATAAATTTAATTGGTTGATGTAAAATTTGGACATACATACAAATAACTTTGTCTACACTACATTTTTTTTTACATTTTTAAAATTTGCTATGATCAATTTAATTGAATTGTTTTCATTCCACGAGGACTTCAATGTAACGAGTATCTCTAATCGCACTATGTGATTGCACTAAGTGCCTCATTACCATTCGTTGACATCATAATTTTCTGAAGTTGAACAAAGATTACGGAATTCCGAATTTCTGCCACTCTCACATTCCGAAGCTGGAGTGGAACAACTTTGGTAGATCGGGTAATCTATCATATTCGTTGTCGCATAATTGCAAGCGAATAAAGTAGCATTCATGCCCGCCCAGTCGTAGGAGGATGCGGCGCATCCTACACGAATGTTCCGGTCCATCATCATGACAGTGAAGTGACCAAAGGCGCTAGAAAGAAAGCAATTCATTCGATTTAAATGCACACAATTTTGAATGCACAAATACTCACCGAAAGCCACTACTCGGAAATCGATTTATATGACTCATTTCAGTGTTCCGAACTTCATCATACCACATATCGATACAATTTTGTAGCAATTGCTCGATACTCGGTGGCACCGACAAAGCTATCATAGCTAGATTCTGTCCCGAATACTTGAAGGCTTTGGTATTACGACAGGCATCGTGTGTTATTTCGCAACGTCTGACATTCAGTGCCGCCAAATAGGCCAGTTCGTCGTCCCATTGCATGGTGGCCATACGGCAAGCCATCTCCAACTGTGTGTGCCCGCCAGCGACTAAGTCGCGTTTGGTATTATGAGCATTGACAATGAAATTTTTATTTTCCTGTGTTAATGTAATCATGGCTGGATTCTGACAGGACGATGCGAAATTCTGTTAAGGTAAATATTTAGGATAGGTTATTAGAGCCTACTTAGATATTCAAATGTTTGAGTACGTAGATTGCGACCTTAATTTCGAGAAAGGGCAATACTAGTTTAAATTTATAAGACTGCATTGGTCTCAGAGATCTCCTACGCAGCTACCGGTATCCCCTTGACTGTTGTTAAAGGGAAATTGCACAACTTACTTCTCAGGAAAGCGCAGAAGAGATGGAGCTCCATTTCTGCATGTGCTTTTTCGAAAACCCTTTGTCCTCAAATGCAATAAATGGAGGACTCAGAAAGTTCTAACGACTCCATACAATTCATTTTTCAAACTCGGAGCCGTTTTTACCGGTCATTGGACTATAGGCACACACGTAAAAAATCTAGCTTTACCATTTAATCCCCATTTCAGAAGCTGTTGGGATCTTTCAGTGAAGGAGACTGTTGAGCACTTTCTCTGTAAATGTCCAGCATTGGCAGCTCGATGACTAAGCCAACTGGGTGCTCCTTTCTTCAACAATCTAGGGCAGTGCGCCAGCCTTAATTCCATCCCATCAATTTTCTCCATCAGTTACACATCAACAGCTCTTGTTCGCTGTAGACATCTGTCTACTGAAGGTCTCATAACGCCATCAAATCGACGCTTTAGTGCTACTTGGGAAGTGCCAGACTGGTCCTTCAACCATTTCACCTGCTCACCCACCAACTTTCTGCGCCGAGGTGGTCATTTGGCAGCGCCGAGACGGCTGATAACACAATTGAGTTCGCAAAAGATCGATTGTAGTATGAGCTGTGTGGCATGGTTAGCCATTCTGCTGAAACCAAAGATCGTCGAAGTCCATGTCTTCAATTTGGGGCCGCAAAAAAGTATTTATTTTGTCTTTGTAGCGCTCAAAGTTGAGCGACGTGCGTTTCCAGCAGCATTTTCAAAGAAATTCAGTTTGACAAGCAAATGGTCCGCTTCTAACTTTGAAGCCGAGTGAATGCACGTCTCCTCCAGCATGCGCTCACTGACATTATTACCGGAGACTTTTATGAGAGTTGGGACTTCGAGAATGCGTGCGACTGCAGTTGGATTTCTTCAAATGTTCACTTCTTCATCCCCTTGGAGGAGTCCATATTTAAATCTACTAGCTACAGCGTATTTATAATGGGTGTTTCAGCCGATATTTTTCAGCTAATTTTCCTATTTCCCGAAATGCACTCCACTCCACTCCATTTACGATATTCGATTTTGATGGAGCAGTAGCTTCACAGAGTCGAAAAGTCAAGCGCCAATGTTATTTTTTTGTAACTATAGGAGTTTTTCACTTACACCATCGTGATTGCACCCAATATGTGCCTGTCCGTCGTGACATAGCGAGGGATCACAATAATCTGTCCCTTCCACAAAAACAGCCAGTGTGGCTACGAGGACTAAAATTTTGCTATGAATACGCGAAACAAACATTTTCAGTGTCGTTACTGACGTCTGGTTAATTTACTTTTAATTTAGGTGGCCTTTCGTTGCTATTATTTATATGGATTCCAGAAAAACAGTCTTGCCGTAAGTAATAATTATTTTCATGGGAAAAATTCAATTTAAGTTATTACACTTTTTAATCGAAATCCGTATTATTTGGAAAAAAAGCTTTTCAATGCACAAGTTGCGCCGAGTATAAAAAGATTTTTTTTGTATTTATACAGGTTGGTTGAAAAGTAAGGAAGCAATAATTAAGAAATGCGAATTTTTAAACGAAATTAGTTTTTTATTCGTTTAAGTCTTTCTCAACTTTAAAATACGTATTCCAATTATAATCCAATAATTTAGTACAATCTCTGTAATGATTTTTGGGAAACTCTTTTTCATATAAAATATGGGGTACTCCTGCATCTGAGAGGCCTATGGTACGGTTCTTCTTCTTGTTTGGCGCGACTCGCGCTTAAGCGATTTTGGCCGAGTTCAATAAAGTGCACCAATCGTTTCTTGTCGTGCTAACCCCTGCCAATTGGACACACCAAGTGAAGCCAAGTCCTTTTCCACCTTATCTTCCCAACGTAGAGGAGGTCTTCCTCTTCCTTCGAATACTTTCAGAGCTGGAGCGATTGTATTCATTCGGCCGACATGACCCAGCAACGGAGCCGCGGGATCTTTATTCGGTGCACTATGTCTATGTCGTCATGAAGCTCTTAAAGCTCATTGTTCCATCGACTACGATACTCGCCGCAAAGGTCCAAAAATTTTCCGCAGTGCCTCTCTCTCAAACATTCCAAGGGACGCCTTATCGGATGTTGTCATCGTTCAACCTTCTGTGCAATGCAATAGGGCGGGAGTGATGAGAGCCTTATAAAATGTGAGTTTTGTTCGTCGGGAGAGCACTTTACTACTCAATGGCGTACTTAGTCCAAAGTAGCACTTGTTGGCAAGAGAGATTTTCCGTTGGATTTGAAGGCTATTAATAGTTGCCCAGAGAGAGGGCACACTTGGACGAAAATGAAATTTGTCCGTAGTGATTCGTCATTGCAAAGGAAATAAGAAGGAAAAAGAAACTAATAGCAAGGAAAGAGGGAGGAGGGTTTAGATTGGATTAGATTTGTGGGCTGTTGAACATGTCCAAGCACTCAATCAGGAAGATCATTGTACTACACCCGAATCGATTACAGTTGAAGGAATAGAGAGACGGGATAGATATTATTTGGATGGTAAGACGGCAAATTGGTTGGAGGTCACTCTTCCGCGAATCTTTTGCATTAATTGATAATGGAAGAGGAAGATTATGAACCTTATCCATACACAGTACACCATACTCGCACCCCAATATCCTAAGTTTGATTCTAGAAAACGAATCGACACTTGGAAAAGTTTCAGGGACAAGCGGTATGCTTGCAGAGCCTTCATTAGTCAGTTTATTGTCCAGGCACTCAAATAAGACAAACTTTGTTGTATTTTGTAACACTATTCAGTTTTGTCTTACATTCACCGACTGATTTCGAAGAGCACCGTGGGATAACAAGGGCTCTTAGGCAGCTTGACTGCCACTACAAATTCCAATACTGTTACCCCGCCATTTTTTCTCAATTATTCAATGTCCTATATCCAAGAGGAGGGCTGATTGTGTGTTTGGAGATGATGATAGAACGATGACCGAGTTAGGCTAGTGTTAACCGCTTCATACTGCTGATGAAATTCATCAGGTTTTTATCAGCAGGCATAGCAAAGAAAAGAGAGACAATATGCTTAAATCTTAGCCCCGCGAAAGAAGGGCAGCTAAGTGGTAGGTCCTGAGATCATTCTATCTCATTCTTCTTACAGCTGACGCCAAAAAGGCTCGAAGTAATCCCGCCTGGAACAACATCTAGGGGCAAGCCACAAGTAGGAGAAGTAGTTTGGCCAAACACATAATATAACACTGTGGTACAAAAAAAAAAGTTGCGAAAAAACTTTGGATCGGACATGGTGAGGGTTGTAGCTTATGAAAAACTGAAAAGAATGGTATAGGAGAAATTTCCAATACACCCCCAAAATCTCATTTTATGGCCATAAAACCGTTTTTCAGTAGGTTGATATGAACAATCCCTCCTAACTTCGCCAATTTCCATCCGATTTCGAATTTGCTTTTTTAGTTCAAAAGAACAAAAACAAGCCTTTTTGACAGTGTGTTAACATTTTTTCTGAAATGACAACTGACGAGACTGTAGGCGGAAGTATTTGGAATTTTTTTATTTTTTCTCTATTTTTTCGACTTTGACATAATTTTTACGATATTATCCGATATTGAGGATTTTTTTTAGTACCCTACTGTGTTAGTAAATTTAATTTTGCGTCGAATGAGCTATATTTGACTGTAATTGAAATTAAATTAGTAGAGTTGTGCGAGTTTTAAGATTTTTTGTTTTTTTTTTACTAATTTGGAATGTTGGTATAGCTTACGCTAAATGGGAATAATGACGTGTTTTGATGCGTTATTATAGATACGTAATATTTATTGGAGTGTATATGTATACATAAGAGTACACTGTACTGCATACAACAGAACTGGTTAGAACTTACGAAAATATCTGACATATTATAGCACTTTTTTTTTCAATAGAAATATGAAAAAGCTCCCAAGTGTACCAAAGTTCACACTGTACATTGATTAACAAAAGAAGTTTGTTATTATAAGTTAACCTTATTAAAACGTCAAAGTTTTATTGTTTGTTTCATTGAAATTCATAAGATATAAATCAAAACGTTGCCAGAAAAGTCAAATTTCTCAATATTCTCCGATGATATGGCATCATCAGCCTTATCATAAACCAGATGATTGTTATTTTTGTAAAACGGACGTAAACGGTCACATAAAATATGCTGATGTTGCAACTCTTAAGAACCCCGTAGTCTTGGACGATATGATTGACTCAACTGCAGGTCATGAACTGAAGGAAGTTCAACTCATTGCTGATGATGATCAAACTGATAACAATAAACCTGATGATGAAGAGTACTTTCCGTCTGGTTCTAAGTTTTCAGAACGAGACATTGTATCAAATTCAGATTTTCAGGATCTTTCTCGTGATTTACATACTTCTATCGGGAAGACAATCTGAAACGCTCGCTTCTCGATTTAAGCAATGGAATTTAGTTGATGACGACTTCAGATGAATGATGATGATCGAATTTCTTACAGAGAAGTATTCAAAACTGATGAAGAAGTGACAAATGTACCGTACCATACTAAACTCCAAAGGGCCGTTTCCAATGCATTTTTAAGTTTGGAACCAGTGCCGTTGTGTACTGCACCGCACCATACCGTACAGTGCTGCACTGCACAATACTCCAATAAATATTATGCGTTTATAATGACACTTGTTATTATTTTCATGCTTCGAAACGCATACCAAATCTCGTAGTAAAAAAAAAGAAAAAATCTTAAAACCCACACAACTCTATTAATTTTAATTCAATTACAGTCAAATATAGCTCATTCGACGCAAAATTAAATTTACTAACACAGTAGGGTACTAAAAAAAATCCTCAATATCGGATAATATCGTAAAAATTATGTCAAAGTCGAAAAAATAGAGAAAAAATAAAAAAAATCCAAATACTTCCGCCTACAGTCTCGTCAGTTGTCATTTCAGAAAAAATGTTAACACACTGTCAAAAAGGCTTGTTTTTGTTCTTTCGAACTAAAAAAGCAAATTCGAAATCGGATGGAAATTGGCGAAGTTAGGAGGGATTGTTCATATCAACCTACTGAAAAACGGTTTTATGGCCATAAAATGAGATTTTGGGGGTGTATTGGAAATTTCTCCTATACCATTCTTTTCAGTTTTTCATAAGCTACAACCCTCACCATGTCCGATCCAAAGTTTTTTTGCAACTTTTTTTTTTGTACCACAGTGTAATTGAACGCGCCAATTATTAAAAAAAATTTTTTTAATCCCGAGTCTCACAGCATGCATACCTCGGGATAGTGTCCTGTAAGGATGCCAACGAAATTCGAGAGTTGAAATTTTGTGAGCTTCAAAAGATCCCTCCGGTTCCGCCTGCGATCCCCTACCTATCAGAAGCATATTCTCGCTTGCTCCGCCCCTTAGTTGTTGCCTTTCTCGTCGATTCCGACGATATACCGTCGCTAACGACTTCCATCATCGGGACTGCCCTCCGGATCAAGATTGTGCGATTGGGACGTGGATACCAACTCCCGCCACCTCCTGAAAGTTTCTGGATTAAGTTTTATGTTTTAAATTTATTATTGATTTTTGGTTGGAAAGGCATTTTTGGTTATGAGACATGCATTCAGTCCAGACCGGACGCAAAGACGGAAGGCATCTCAACTGCACCAACACTGTCAAACCAATGACGGCGGGTTTTAAACGTATTTCGAGGTCTGCCAGTGTTTTAATGAGACAGGGGCAGTCACAGCTTTAGCCCAGCAGCATTTCTTTCTGAGTTTAACCTCAACATATTCAGGTGGCAGAATACCGCAACCACTAGCTCAGTGATCAGAAATCAGAAGGAATAAAGGCGAAAATAAGGGGTTTGTCTCCGATCAAGTTCTCAAAAAAAGGCCGCAGATCATTTAGAAAAGAGAGATGGAGATGGAGAGAAAGAGATGGCTTGATGACGTAGAAGCAGACTTAAAAGCGATGAACGTTCGTAAATGCAGAAATAAGGCAAGAGAGAGGCTGAATTGGAGGAGGATTGTTGATGAAGCTATGGTCCACCACAGACTGTGAAGCTAATAGAGAGAGAGAGATCAATTAGCGCTACCCAGGGTTCCCCATGCGGAGGCGATCTGTCTTACACCCCAGCTTATGCTATGAGTACCAGCAGTTGACCGCTAAGACAAGCTTTGAACTTCACTTGAGCAACGATTTCTGGTATTTGAACTCGAAAGCCCATCTCTATAGACGGGAAATAAAAGAGCTGCTGGAAAAGAAGGAGTACATTTCTTTAACACTTTTACCATTTTTTTTATGAATTTCCGTTGCTGATAAAATTTCCAAATAAAAGAATTTTAAAGCGTCACGATAATCGGTTCTTTCCGTTGCAAAAAATACGTTCACCTGCCAACTTCGAATGGATGGTAAGCAAGAAATTAATTAATAGCTCAAAATAAGGCTTTTGTTGGTATCCAAATGAAAGATGAAATATTAAAGTGATGTTTAAATTTTGATTCTTCTACTAGTTCCTATACTAGGCGTCGCTTTCAATACTCTTCAACCAACCTGTAGATGCGCCATAAAAGTGTCGATTGGCACTGCCCTTCGCTAGCCACAGTGGCGGGGGATGCGATGATTTGGCTTACTCATATCGAGAAAACAAATGTTGGTAGTTAAAAAATATTTATTTACACTCACTTACATTTATTTGAAAAAAGTCTGTTCTATGGAAAAAAAATAAATTATGGCTACAAACACATTTCAAGGTTTGGCTCTTGATTTCCTTGATTGTTTTGCAACTCAAATATAGAAAGTGATGCCGTTTGCAGAAAGTAAAAATCCTCCAATGGAGTGATTAATTTTGCGTCGTCATATATTAACAATATTTTCATTTAGTTTAAACTTTTGCATTTTCTAACATTTTTATGTATGAATTTAGCAAAACAGTGAAACCAAACTTTTAATGAATTTATTGATGCAACCCAAAACGTATTTTTGGGGGGCATAAATGATTTGGGATCCCAAACGAACGTAAGAACGAAATATAGAACTTCTCAAGACTATAGGTTAGGTTAGGTTAAATGGCTGCCCTTGCTCAATACTACAATAGTGGCATATATTGTTTTTTTTTGTTAAATCGGATAAAGAAAAACCATAATAATAAAAAAAACCATTTTAGTGAATTGTAAAAGCATAAACACATTTTTTTTATGGTGCAGAAATCCTCTCAACATAAACAATAATGGATGGACTTTTGCAATTTTTTTGTTTTTGTATAGCGACCGACCCGGTCTTATTTATGTATATCTAAACTGAAAATCCAACCGATTGAGTTAAAACTCACAGGATGACAGACTTATCCTTCAAGCCTATTTCTAGTATTTATCCGTTTCATGAAGGTTGGATCACTTTGGGCTTCAGAAATCATCTCCTCAGCAACTGTTTTTCGGTGGTGTTTTTGCACGAAATTCAGGTCCTTCGGAACGAGCCTGGCTGTAACGCACTTCATTCTCAAAACATCAACGACAATATATTGTGCCGTTCCATATGAAATGCCAAGCTCACTAGAAATCTCTCTTAAGCTGGTATGACGATTTTCAAGCACGATTTCTTTCACCTTCTTCACGTTTTCATCGGTGTTCGACGTCGATGGGCGTCGATGAGAACGAGACAAATCTGCCACCACTGTACGACCACTTTTAAAGTCTTTATACCTACCATTTGTATGCTCTTGTTCTTGATAGAGCAGATTCGCCAAATACTTTTTGCAACACTTTCGGTGCATCGAAACACAAAATTTTGTTCGCAACACAAAATTCCAGACAAACTTTTTGTTTAACAAAATTTTCCATGGTAAAATGCGACAAGTTGAAAAAAGTTGACTGATGTAAACAAACGCCAGGCAGACACTAATGATCCGATGGCGCTAAAAAGTGACAGATGTGTGTCTTACAGTCCTATCAACATAAGAAAAAAATATGGACCGGTTCCCACGTGCGCGATTCGTTTAAATTAAACATTCGCGGTACTTCTTGATCATAGGGTAAAAGAAAATAACAAAGGAACATTTACACAAAAGTTTACCATTTTCAACGACATTACTGAAAAGCAGAAGTATCGTAAAACAATCCAACAAATATAAAAATAAAATTTATTTATAAAATCAAACAGGTGGGCGAGATTTTTTAATCGACTGAAAGTATAACAAACAAAAATTAATCAGCAATTCACTGGATAACAAAGCTGAAGATTTTCAATGAGAGAAAACAAAAGTAAGTCTGCTGCAATTATAACAGTACATGGAAGAGGAAGAATAATAAAGAAAGATAATACTTAGTTCAACAACTCATGAACATGTGCATGGTGAGTTGTTTCGAATGG
Source organism: Anastrepha obliqua (assembly GCF_027943255.1). NCBI lineage: Eukaryota > Metazoa > Arthropoda > Insecta > Diptera > Tephritidae > Anastrepha > Anastrepha obliqua. Next base: position 21,072,186 of record NC_072893.1, on the reverse strand, counting down.
AATTAATGTCGTGCAATCAAAAAAACCCTAAAATTGAATTATGTATTAACTTACAGAGTGGAGTATACTGTACAGAGAGGAGTATACTAATGAGGACTAACAAGTAGAATCCCTCGTTAAGTCCTCTTGTCCTCGCAGCAAACTCCGTAACATTGATTGAAAAAACGGCATGTGAAACAACAGTACGGCGCAGATTAAAAAGTAGGTACAAAAACCTAAACTTATGCTGCACGAAAGGTGATGGACAAATCGATTTATTTTTTCTTAATGTACGTGGTCCGCCATATAACTTTACGGAATTAAAAATGCTTTAAAAATAAAACTACTCAATATTTTTCGAAACTGTTTTTTTATTTTGAAGTACAATCCTTCCGGTTAATGATGGAACACAACTTAATTCATATGGCTGCCTCGGCTAGCCATACACCATCCCATACGATGGGTCCAATTTTTCAACACATTTTCGATTGTATGCGGCTGTATTTCAGCTATGACATCGCATATGTTGGTCTTCAGTGCATCAATTATTGCTGGTTTGTTGGCATAACACTGGTCTTTGACGGCACCCCAAAGATAATAATCCAACGGCGTCAAATCGCAGCTCCGAGGCGGCCAAACGATATCAGAATTTCGGCTGATAATGCGATCTTCGAAGACAGGGCGCAAAAGATTGATCGTAGCATTCGCTGTGTGGCAAGTAGCGCCATCTTGTTGGAACCAAATGCCACCAATATCCTCCTCTTCAATTTCTCGGAACAAAAATTCGTTCAACATGGCCCGTTAACGCTCTCCATTGATGGTTACGGCCACTCCTCGCTAATTTTCGAAGAAAAATGGGCCAATGATGCCTCTCGACCAAAATCCGCACCAAACAGTGACTCGTTGTGAATGCATCGGGTTTTCTTCGAGTGCGTGCGGGTTTTCTGAGCCCCAAATGCGGCAATTTTGCTTGTTAACATACCCGCCGAGATGGAAATGAGCTTCATCCGAAAATATGATTTTTCGGTAAAAGTCTTCGTACACATTCTGCAACATTACCATGATTTTTAAAGTAATGTCGCAATATTTCCCAGCGTTCTTTGAGCGTATACACAACCATTTTCGTTCAGCGGAAGAATAAAACTAATTTTCTGTCAAATCAGATGACAGCTAAGTGTTACCATTCTTCAAATAATACCTAGTTCAAATCCGTAACGATAGATGGCGGGCCCTGTACATATATTTAAAAATGCACACAGAAAATTTAATATCATTCCGCTGAAGTTACACGCAAATTTGAAAGAGGCGTGTCAGAGTGCTTGAAAGTTGTACCGGAACGACCGCTCGTTTATCTCAAAATGGTGTTTTCAAAGCTGGTGACCAACATTACTCGAAAACGGCTAAACCGATTAGTCTCAAATTTTAGCACGAGCTTCTTAAATATTTGGTGCGCTGTTTGTCAATAGATGCCGCCAGCAGTGTGTGCGGGAAGTGTTAATTTTCCTCTTAACTTCGAAAAAAACGGCGGTTGAAGCGCATCGAGAGCTACAAAAAGTTTATGGAGATGCTGCTTTAGGTGAAACAACGTGCCGAGATTGGTTCCGTAGCTTCAAAGACGGTGATTTTAATGTTGACGACCGTCCGCGTGAAGGAAGGCCAAAAACCTTCGAAGACATTGAATTGGAGGCATTGCTCAATAAGGATCCGTGTCAAACGCAAGAAGAGCTTGCTTCAGTATTAGAAGTTACCCGCCAATCCATTTCCAAGCGATTGCATGCTTTGGGAATGATTCAGAAACAGGGGACTTGGGTTCCTTATGAGTTAAAACCAAGGGATGTTGAACGTCGTTTTTTTGACGCTTCGCCTGTGAACAACTGCTCCAGTAGCAAAAAAGGAAGGGTTTTCTTCATCGCATCGTGACGGGTGATGAAAAATGGATTTATTGCAGTAATCTAAAGAAAAGAAAGTCATGGGGACTACCTGGTGATGCTTCTACAGCGTCGCCTCGGCCGAATATTCACGCTGCGAAGGCTGTGCTATGTATTTGGTGGGACCAAGTTGGTGTTATTTATTACGAACTGTTAAAACCAAGCGAAACCATCACTTGGGACCGGTATCGACTTGAATTGATGCGATTGAGCCGAGCACTGCGCGAGAAGCGGCCGCAATACGCGGAGAGGGATGAAAAAGTGATTCTGCAGTATGACAACGTTCGGCCTCACGTTGCCAAATCCGTTAAAATCTACCTGAAAACACTGAAATGGGAAATCCTATCCCACCCGCCATATTCTCCAGATATTGCGCCGTCCGACTATCAGCTGTTCCGATCGATGACACATGGTCTAGCTGACCAGCAGTTCCATTCATATGAAGACATCAAAAATGGCTTGACCCGTGGATAGCCTCAAAAGATGAACAGTTTTACTGCGACGGTATACGAGGCGGTCGCCGTAGCCGAATGGGTTGGTGCGTGACTACCATTCGGAATTCACAGAGAGAACGTAGGTTCGATTCTCGGTGAAACACCAAATTACACCTCGACAAGCAATGTCAAACCTCCGAGTATATTTCTGCCATGAAAAAGCTCCTCATAAAAATATCTGCCGTTCGGAGTCGGCTTGAAACTGTAGGTCCCTCCATTTGTCAAACAACATCAATTCGCACACCACAAATAGGAGGAGGAGCTCTGCCAAACACCCAAAAAGGGTGTACGCGCCAATTATATATTATATATATGTATATATACGAGATCTACCAGAAAGATGAGAAAAAGTAGTAGCCAACGATGGACACTACTTTCAATGATTCACTTGTAACCATTTTTTCAGAATAAAGTTGTATTTTCATCAAAAAACAGCGAGAACTTAGTTGCGCATATATCTTTTTGTAATCAATCGAAGATTTTTTCTCTCCAATAAATATTTGTCACAAATCGATTTTCGTTTTTGAGAAACCGCCATTTTGTCAAAAAAACTTATTTTCCTTATTCCTTTGATTAATTACTAGATTTAACATTACTTTAACGAAATCTGTTTGATTTTTTAATTTCGGAGGATCCAGTTCAGAGATATAGTGGTAACCGTCTGTTTTGAGAGGAGCTGCCGGAGATCAGTTGTAGCTCCTTTACAAATACATATTTTTACTAATACTAAATCTTGAAGTATAGCTAAAAGATAAAATAATATGTGTACAAATTCTTAGATCAATAAATTTAAAAGTTTTCTCAGAAAAAATCTTAGAAAATTCGCTTTTTTCGGCCTTCTAACTGTATATAACCCCATAAGTCCAGCGACCAAATTCAAGCGTCTCGCCTTTAAAAAGCTCTAGCCTAATGTGTTGTGGATAGATGAGTAATAATTTCAGTTTCAAGGTATATTGGGCAGAAAATGCATGCACTTGTCACAAAACCTACGCAGTAGGGCAGCGTAGCCCTTAACAGATTCGGAGGCGGTTCAGTTATGTTTTGGTGGTGCACGCCCTTCTACGGGCTTCTACGGGTATAGAGAACTCGTGTCCATTGACGGCACTCTAAACGAAGCCGTATATATTGGCAGTCTTAGTAATTATGCATTCACATCAGCCAACAACCTTTTCCGAACCAATGACTGGATTATACAACTTGATAACTATAATGCCTTCAAGGGTCACAAAAGAAAAACCACTAGAAGCCATTAGGCTGCATAAACTGAAATTCTATATTACGAAAATTAGCTTAGCACAGCAATAGGTAAAAAAAAAACATCGAATTACATTCGTGAAATAGAGATTAGCTACAAAAGTGAGCATGTTTCCGAAAATATAAACGTGAATGAGCTGAACGAAAAATTTGTGCATTTGAGTATATGTCGTGAAATGTATCGGGTACGTATGAATGGAGCAATGCCTGGTTTTACCTTTTCTACATAATATTGATGATTTTGTGGTTGCCGAGTCCGTCCTCAGTGTGAAATCTAATGTCGGTTAAATCGGTTATAAAGGGGGGATAATGAAGTTGCCTTCTTAATGGCAACAAGTTTGCGAACAAAGTGGGGCATATTTGACTTGAATCGGATAATTCTAAGTATAAAATAAAGCGCCAAATTTCGATCACAAATACGACATTTCTTTTTCCCCAACCCAATATAACAGCTGCCTTTTGTATCTGTCAATAATTGTTCTAATAATCCCAAAACTGACTTAGATCAAGTCAGCAAGTGGGCTTGTACCAATGGGTTGCTCTTAAATCCAATCGCAGTGCATCGTTATTTATGTACAATACGAAAAGACATTTAAACTTGACGACTGCATTGAAGTGAAACTGAACAATTCTGCTATTAATTTTATTGACATTGCCAGAAATCTTGTAACAATTTTCAGTAGACCTCTATCGCGGAATAGCCACATTTATGGTGCAACAGGAAAGATCTTTGGTATGATCCGTTCATTATGGGCCATTCAGCACTTTACTACAATAAAAATACGACTGCTTAGAGTTTAAACCTGCTACCAACCTTATTGTATAGATGTGAATTGTATGCCAACTGTGATTGTCTGTGTCATAGTAAACTTAATGTCTTCTGCCACAACATCGCCGGATATGTGCATTATATAAAACGTCGTGATCAAGTATCAGTCTTTGCCTTAAAAATATTTTGTATAAAATTATGTAGAAGGCAAATTCAATTTTCACAAAAATGAATTAAAGAGCGAGTGTGGAAAACAAGGAAAAATAATACGAAATACTGGCCGAAATACGAAATTATGGTCCGATCCAGCTCCGATTTAAGGCGTGATGACCTTTTGATCGGATACTATACATTCGAGAGTGTACAAGAATTTACTTATCTGAATATCAAAATATCAGACAATAAGGATACATCATTCCCAATAAATGGGGGAATTTTAGCAGCAAATAAGTCTTACTTTTCTTATTCGAAGCTGCTTTAGTCTAAATTATTAGCTAAGGATATATAAAACCTTGAACCGCCCCTGGTTGTGAACTATGGACGCTAAAAACTGCCGACATTAATCAGCTACTGGTGTTTGAAAGAAAAATATTGCGAAAAATATATGGACCTGTAAGACTGCAAGGCGGTACCTATCGCATTAGACATAGTCATGAACCGGAACTACATGTAAATAAAAAATTAGACTGTGATAAGATTTATAAAATCTCAGAGGATAAGATGGTTGGACGTGTGTTTAGAATGCCCAAGGAGAGAACAACTCAAAAAGCAGTGGAATTATGCGCTGTAGGAGGCTGAAGAAGAGGACGCTCAGAAAGAGATGGCTTGAAGACGTGGAAGTTGACCTTGGCAAGCTAAACGGGTAGCGGTGGAAGGAGATAGCCTTAGGTAGAGACAGACGGCGCATGGTATGAAGCAATGGTTCACTACCTCTGTGACTGTGATGCTAAGAAGAAGAATAGGGCTTTATAATTACGGATTGGGGTTAAGCCCGAAAAATAAAGGGGGGTTAAATTTTAAGGGCCGATGTTGAATGTGAACCACACATAAACTTTAAGTTTTTTTTTGCATTTCATTTAACAATTTTTCAATTTCAGACTAACTCAATTTGGACCATGTAAAAATACATAATCGAGCAACGCGTTAAATTTGTTCAGGCTTATTATGAAAACGGGCGTTCAAATCAAAATGCATATCGCGCACTTCGTGAAGAAAATCTACTTCAGTGATGAGGTAAATTTTCACCGTATTTGGGCGAATGATAATCCAAGAGCGATTGCCGAAAAACTAATGCACCCACAAAGAGTGACTGTTTGGTGCGGTTTATGGGCCGGCGGCATCATTGGGCCGTATTTTTCCAAAATGAGGCCGATCAGGCAGTTACTGTGAATAGTGTTCGCTATCGTGAGATGATAACGAACTTTTTATGGACCGAATTGGAAGATATGGATGTGGACGATATGTGGTTTCACACAGCTAACGAAACAATGGGTCTTTTGCGCGAAAAATTTGATGGCCGAATAATCTCACGTCGCGGCGATGTCAATTGGCCGTCAAGATCATGTGATTTGACACCGTTGGACTTCTTTCTTTGAGGTTATTTGAAAGAAAAGGTGTACGTCAATTCAAGAGCTAAAGGATGAGATAATTCGGCACATTAGCGGCATAGAACCTCAATTATGCCTCAGTGTCATCGAAAATTTGGACCATCGGATGGAGGTATGCCGCCGAGGCCGCGGCAGCGATTTGGCCGATATTTTGTTTTATGCGTAATTGAGTCATACTAATATTATCATAATAAAGAGAAATGCACAATAATTTCCTAAAAACATTGTATTTTACTCAAAATCAATACCGGCCCTTAAAATTTAACCAGCCTTTAGTAAAAATGTAAAATGTGAGCCTATTATAACGCCGCCGTAGCCGAATGTGTTGGTGTGTGACTACCATTCGGGAGTGCGTGGATGAAACAGCAAAATTTCCATGCATGAAACATCAAAATGATAGCCAAGGTTTTTTCTAATAGTGGCCTCCGAGTGTGATTCTGTCATGAAAAAGCTCCTCGTAAAACACCATTTGTCGTTCGGAGCCGGCTTAAAACTGTACCCAGGAGAAGCTCGGCCAAACACCTAACAGAAGTGTACGCACCAATTACTATTTTTAAAAAATCATGCATTCACATCAGCGAGCAGACTTCCCAACCAAAGCCTGCTTTTTTACAACATGATAACGCACCCTGTCACAAGGTTAGGCTAACTACAAAATTTTTGAGTGAATCAAACTGTACTACCTTGGCTACCTCAATGTCCAGATTTAAATATTATTGAAAATGTTTTTTATCAAGCAACAACACACAGTCAATAAGAATAGGAAGGAGGAAGAAAAATTCATGAGACAATCGGAGAAATCAAGAAAATTTGGGATAAGTTGAAAATTCCATTTCTACACAACTTGATTGGCTCCATTCCTTCCAGGCTAAAAACAGTAATCGGTGCCAAAGGTAATGAAATGAAACATTAATGAATATTAAAAAATATGAATACAATGTCTTAAAGTAACATTTGCTTTCATAAACAAATAACTTTTTAATGCTGTGTAAATACTTTGGACGTCAGTAGGCAATAATTCATGCTTTTTTTTAAATGTGAAATACCATATGATCAAATAGTACCGGGAATGTACTAACGAACCACGCACGTGGGAACTGGCCTATATATTTTTCTTATGTTGGTAAATAGGACTGTAAGACACACATCTGTCACTTTTTAGCGGTGGCTTTACACCGAAACAACGCGCTGAAATAGTAACGCTATATAGTACATCGGAAATAGTCGTTCTATTGTTCTAACTCAACGCGCATTTCGCAAAAACTATCGCGGCAAACAGGCACCGTCTGACAATACTATTTGTCGTTTGGTGTCAAATTTTTTTGAGCACGGGACAGTAGGAGATCGTCAACATGCCGTTCATCAACGGCCAAGACGTTCCAATGAACTTGTTGAGGCAGTGAGGGAGAGCGTCGTCGCGCTCAGCATTTTGGCGTCAGTGAAACCACAATGCGGCGCATTTTAAAGGATGATTTAAATTTATTTCCGTATAAAGTGCAATTGACACAAAGAACCATTCACGTCGCTTGGAATACGGCCATACAGTCGCTCGTTCGAATGGTTGACATTGAACCCAATTTTTGGAAACAAATTTTAATGACTGACGAGGCACATTTTAACCTCTCTGGCAGCGTTAATAAACAAAATTGCCGCATTGGGGGAACTGAGAATCCACACGATACCCATGAAACGCCATTGCATGACTGGGAAGAAACTGTTTCGGCCGGCATTTGTGCAAAAACCATCGGCCATCGTTTTTCACCGAGAAAACGAAACGGTCGATGGAAACCGATATCGATGGATGTTGGCTCATTATCTCTACCCGCAAATGCGTGAGAAGGGTTTAGACGGTTGCTGGTTTCAACACGACGGTGCGCCATGCCACACTGCGAATGCAACAATTGGATTTCTACAACGAAAATTCCCGGGACGTCTAGTGCCAAAAAGAGGCGACATCGACTGGCCCCCCAGATCACCTGACTTAACCCCCCGGACTTCTTTTTGTGAGGTTATCTGAAAAGTAAGGTTTACACCAACAAGTCGCAGACTATTGATCAGCTTAAGGCAAACATTCGTGCTGAAATCGACGCTATAAAACCCGAAATGCTTGACAAGGTGAAGACAAACGCAGAAAAAAGATCGCAAATTGGTTGAAAAAATAATAGACCTTTGTATATATATATATATATATATATATAATTGGCGCGTACACCCTTTTTGGTTATTTGGCCGAGCTCCTCCTCCTATTTGTGGTGTGCGTCTTGATGTTGTTCCACAAATGAAGGGACCTACAGTTTCAAGCCGACTCCGAACGGCTGATATTTTTATGAGGAGCTTTTTCATGGCAAAAATACACTCGGAGGTTCGCCATTGCCTGCCAAGGGGCGATCACTATTAGAAACTGTTTTTCTTAATTTTGGAGTTTCACGGAGATTCGAACTAACGTTTTCTCTGTGAATTCCGAATGGTAGTCACGCACCAACCCATTTGGCAGTATACCAGCGGAATAATACCACAATACAACAGCTTAAGGAAAACATCGAAGATGTCTGGTATAATGACCAAAATCTCAAGGACGAATATAACACAGTGCGTAGCCAGTATGCCTCAACGAATTGCGGCCGTCTTAACAGCAAGGGGAGGAGCTCCGAAATATTTGTTTAAAATAAATATTTTTAATGCAAAAATTTCAAGAAGCTTTTAATAAAAACATATATGTAAACTTTTTTAAATGCTTTAAAACCTTTTGCTTTTTATTCGCTCCCAACTCCCAAATATGTAATTTTTAACATCGGTCATAATTCAATGGCCAGGTACTGTACATACATAGTTTTTCTCCGTTCTTAGAACCATTTATTTACAGCAAATACTTCAGATGTAGAACAAAGATTTGGAAAGTCTGCATTGGTGCCCGTCTCACAATTCGAAGTTGCAGTCGCACACGCTTTGTATATTGGGAAATTGATCATATTCGTAGTTGCATAGTTACAAGCCATAAGGAACGCCTTGTACGACTTGCCCGATACTGCGTAGGTGGAAGCAGCGCATCCCACACGAATATTTCGATCCGCCACCATGACGGTAAAGTGGCCAATCGTACTAAAAATATTTAAGAAATATTTGTTAGACAAATTTTTTTTTAATTATTTTCAAATGCTCAAATACTCACGGGCCCTGATAATTATTTGGATATGCATTTATGTAAGCCATTTTGGTGTCCTTAATTTCATTATACCACATATCGATCGATTGTTGCGCCAATTTCGCAACGTCGGGTGTATCATAGAAAGAGATCCAAGCTAGATTCTGGCCCGAGTATTTGAAAGCATCGGTATTGTGGCAGGCATCGTGTTTCATTTGGCATTGTTTGACATTCAGCGCAGCCAAAGTGGCCAGTTCGTCGTCCCATTGCATGGTGGCCATACGGCAAGCCGGCTCCAATTGCGTCTCGCCGCCAGCCACTAAATTACGCTTGACATTGTGCGCATTGACAATCGCATTCCGATTTGCCTGTGTTAGAGTAACTAAGGCCGGATCTTGGCAGGAGGACGCGAAGTTCTGTTAAATTTCAAGTTTAAAATTTTTAGTTAAAATAAATATGCGCACTTTGGGCTTTAAGTATTTCGAAGTATCCTTACCCCACTGTTGTTGCATGCGATATGCTTGCTGGAGCTGCACAAGGAGCTGTCGCAATAATTCGTGGCGGAAATGATTTCAAATGTCGCCAACACAAAAGCGAGGAACGTGAACTTCAACTGCATTTTCAATTTTTAACTGATTATTTTTTTGTGTGTTTGCGATTCCGTATGACTGGTAGAGCACCAAGAGTGGGACTGCGAAAAATGTTGCGGCAATTGGTTGCTTTTAAGGGGGTTTTCATTCGCACTTTCAATTGGAACAGATAGCGGCTTTAGGCAAAGTGTAAATATTATTTCACTGTGCGCGAGTCGCAGATACTTACACAAAAAGCGTATAACTACATATCTGCTATGTGCGGATGTCATACAGATGTAGTCAGATTATTAAGAATGTTGTGAATCGATAGAGGAATTTTTAGTTTTTCCTATAAATGGTATGCAAATAATACTGAAATTGCTTACTAAGTAGGAAGTTTAGTTATTTAAAAATCAAAATTAAAGCTGTAAAGTATCTCCTTTGATTTCATATGTACGAGGGGGGTTCAATAAGTACCCGTGTTAGATATGGAGACATCATTTTTTCGAAAAAAAATTGTATTCTTCAACATAGTCCTCTTTTAGATACTTTTACAAAGATACACTTCTCCCGACGCTCCGACCATTTTTTCAACCGCTCCAAAAAATTGGATTTGTCGAACTCTCCAAAATACGCCTCTGTCTCGGCTATGATTTCCTGGTTTGAACTAATTTTTATTCCCGCGAGCCAATTCTTCATGATAGGGTAGAAGAAAAAGTCGCATGGAGCCAGATCGGGATTAATAGGGAGGTTGTGCGGCAGCAATTCATAACGCAATTCATGTAGTTTGGCGGCGACAACACCGGCTGAATGTGTTGGTGCGTTATCGTCGTGAAACAGTACCTTCTTTTCGCAAAATGCGGCCGTGTCTCCTTTAATTTCTTGTGGAAGCGGTCCAATCACCCACTGTAGTGATGTCCAGTGACCTTCCTTTCTTTTTTCGCTAAAAAATCCATGAGTCATGCGCCGTTCGCATCCCAAAAAAATGTTGTTATTATTGTTGTTGTTGTTTTAGTAATAACTTTGCCCTGTCAGTGTAGTGTAATCACCGGTCGTCTTCGTCTAGCTCATCTAACGGTAAGCCCAGAAAACTTGCTGTTTCGACAGGTTGGGTCCAGAGGGAGAGGGATGTCAGATGAGTGGGTTTTCTGGAGCATGTGAAAAAGTGGTTAGTGTCGTGCGGGGTGCCTTCACATGCCGAACATATGTTTAGTATGGATAGGTAGGAGTTTAATCTGCTACAGTATCCATAACGTATTTGTGACAAGGTTACGCGGGACTCTCGGGAAAGTGGGACATCCCACTCGAGTTTTTCCCGACCAAGGGCTGCCACCCTAGTAAATTAGCCCTGTCTAGTGAATCGTTTATCATTTAAAAAACTTATCGCCATTACCTTTCCGGCTGATGGGGCTGTCTTCGCTTTCTTTGGAGTAGATTCACCAGGAGAATGGTGTGTAATGATGAGCACAGGTTTCTCCAACAGTGACAACTCGCCGCGAAAATTCCTTCATATCTCGCTAAATTGCTTCAAATATTGAAGCACTGCTTTGAAGTTAACAGCCGCATCCGCAGCAGCACAATTTTTTCATCGCCAACTTATCATCTCAAATATTAATTGCCATTCCGGTCGACACACCTTTGGCCTTTGTTACTTCGCACACTTTCGTTCGTCCATCAGCGAGAATCATGTCGTGGACTTTTTGAATGATTTCCTCGGTAACCACGTCTGCCGGGTGTCCTGGTCGCTTCTCATCAAAAACAGATGTTCGTCCACGGTTAAACTGGTTGAACCAATATTTCATTGTGGTCATAGATGCCGAAGCGTCCTCATAGACAGCATCCAACTTTATTTTTATCTCCTCGCGTTTGTTCCCATCCAAAAACAAAAAACGAATTATCGAATGATACTGCACTTTGTCCACCTTAGCGAAAATCACGAAACACGTTTTACTCGAATAACTACCAAGTCCGAACTAACCTCTCAGTCAGTCTCAAATTTGTTCTGCTGTCGTTTGATAGATGGCACCATACGATGGCAACACCAACTTCTTTCAGGAAAGCCCTCTGTCAGCAAACACGGGTACTTATTGAACCGTCCTCGTATTTATTTGTTACGCTTTATTCCATATACAATCCTACTCTATTAAAACAATGCTCCATGCGAATCTTTCATGGTTCGAAACAGTGCTAGAACTCTTCTTGTGCGAGCATCTTCAGCATAAGTATTCGCTTCAACCTGTTGCCCTATGCTCCGCTAGGGGTTCAAGGAAACAATGATGAACTCAGGCTCAATCAATGCCCATATTTTTATTTCTATAGGAATTAGAACTCTTGAGCTCCCTCATATCCTGTGAATTTTTACACCATCGTTTGAAAAAATCCGGAAAATATTCTACTTGTGTATTGGGAGGTTGAATTAGTTTTAAAGGTTTTTTTCGAAGATTTGGGGCTTTATTGTGAAAAAAACGGTACAAAATATTTTATTCGAAGTATTGGCCATCGCTAGCTACAACTTTCGCCCATCTTTCGGGCAATTTCCGGATGCCGTTTCTCCAAAATTCTGGCCGCTGCTTGGCTATCCATGTCTCAACCCATATTTTGGTAGCCTCGTACGAGGAGAATCGCTGGTCCGCCAAATCGAGACTCATATGCCGGAACAAATGATAATCGGAGGGAGCTATGTCTGGACTATACGGCGGGTGGGGTAACACTTCCCAGCCAAACGTTCCAAGGTATTTTTTGACAGGTTGAGCAACATGCGGCCGAGCGTTGTCATGTTGCAAAATAACCTTGTCGTGGCTTTTTACCGTTTCCGGCTGTTTTTCTTTCAATGCCCGGCTTAAACGCATCAATTGCAGTCGGTAACGATCCCCCGTGATTGTTTCGCCCGGTTGGAGCAGCTCAAAATATACGACGCCGACCTGATCCCACCAAATGCAGAGCATGATTTTCTTGCCGTGAATATTCTGCTTGGCCGTCGACGTTGATGCGTGGCCGGGCAAACCCCATGATTTTTTGCGTTTTGGGTTATCGTAGTGGATCCATTTTTCGTCGCCAATCACCACGCGATGCAAAAAACCCTTCTGATTTTGTCGCTCGATCAACAATTCGCACGTAAAAAATCGCCGTTCGACGTCGCGCAGCTTCAACTCGTACGGGACCCAATGTCCTTGCTTTTGGATCATTCCCATCGCTTTTAGACGCTTGCAAACGGTTGATTTATCAACGCCCAATGATTGAGCAAGCTCTTCTTGGGTTTGGCACGAGTCCTCGTTTACCAATTCCCCCCAATTCCGCGTCCTCGAACTTTTTGGGCTGGCCAAGACGCTCCTTGTCTTCGGTGTGAAAATCACCACTTTTGAATCGTCGAAACCAGTACTCACATGTTGAAATCGACGGAGTATGGTCTGGGTAGGCCTCCTGCAGCAATTCACGGGCTTGGGCTGTATTTTTTTTCAAATTGAAGCAGAAAAGCAAAGCTTCCCGCAAATTGCGTTTCGACGGCACGAAAGTTGACATACTCGGAGCACGAAAACACTGCGTTGTTTATACTTCAGCGAAATGACAGATACTGATAAGCAAAGCCTAGGGATGAGGCTTTGTCATGAATATATATTCAGTATTGCCAACGCGATAAAGTGATAAATAGCGCCATCTGTGTGTCACCTTTAAAACTAATTCAACCTCCAATATATTACCGCGAATCATCTCTAATTAGCTAGCAACGGCTGTATGTTCTTCAAATTTTAAATTTAGCGAACAGACTCAAGTGAGTATTCTTTAATTCTGCCATATTTTAACGTTTGTTGATAGAGGTGTTTGCTTTTCAACGTCAATTCTGTACGTACTAGTAAGTGTATAATTTTTGGTTTTTTTCCGTTCCCAAAATTGGTAGTTTTTTCACAGTTTGGTGCAAAGTCCTTAACGAAATAAAAAAAATTATTTTCGTGGTAGATGGATGAAGTGGTCGAGTTTAAACAATTTAAAGTTAACGTTCTATCTGCGACCTAGCGAAATGAAAACGACCCATTACCTAAACGTGTGGTAAACTGAGGGTGAGAAACGGGTTACATACGACAATATTGCGCGAAAACGATCGAGGTCAAAGCGTGATGAAACAGTTCAAACGGTGGCCAAACCAGGGCAAACGGCGCGGAAGGTGCTACCTTGTACTATGTGGGACTTCATTTAGATCTACACGGATGGATCTGAACTGGATACCGATGTAGGATCAGGGTTACATTGCGACGAGCTTTTTATCAGTGAATCCTTTAGTGTTTTTCAAGCGGAAATAAACGCTTTTCATGTAATCTTAAGATGGTTAGAGAAAAACAGAAGATCATAAAAAGATATCTGCGTTCTATCAGAGTGCCAAGCTGCCGGCTCAGGATGCTTTCCAAATAACATCGAGGAATGAAGACATGATTTCTGTCGCAGTTGTAGGAATAAGAAGGAGTTGGAAACAATTTAACACCTTTTTTGCACATTTCCGGCTCTAGCCAGAAGCGGGAACCGATATTTAAGATCCTATTTCTTAATGAATATAGAGAATCTATACACTTCAGGTATCAACAACCTTTTACACTTTGTCCAAGGCTCAGGATGGTTCAATTTGGAAGCGAATATATAGCCCAACCCACAACAGACCCATTTCGTGGTCTAAGTGGGATCCTTGTTCCTATGTGCTATGCGACTGCCAAACCTAACTTCTAGTTATGAGTTGCTAACCTGTCAACAACCGGACCGTTTAAAGCTAGCGATTGACCAGAAATGGCCAAAACTGGCCAACAGAACAGGTGTTGCGTTCCACTTTAGTGACTCACCAAAAACTCCGGGAGCCTGGTTGGGAAGTTCTAAGGCTTCCACCATATAGGCCGGACCCTGCACCAAACGATTCCCACCTTTTCCTCTCATTGCAAAACTTCCTGAGTGATAGGAAATTAATATCGAGCAGAGATTGTGAAAATCGATTACTAGAGTTTTTCGCTGATAAGCACCAACCCTTCTGTGAGAGAGAGGGATTAGGAAGCTACCTTTAAAATTGCAACAAATTATACAATGAAACCGGTGCTTATTTGACCCGATTTAATCGGACAATCTGAAACAATAAAGTTTTGAATTTTACGCAAAAATAATGGATTGCTTTTTCCCCGAAAAATTTAGTGCTTACCCCGTTGTTGAAACACGCAATAGGTTGGGATTGCAGTAATTAGTTGCAAATGCCTCATTAGTTGTTATTAAAATTGTTAGAATATTTGTGGTGATAAGAATCCCATTGGCTTTTAGCTTAGAAGCCACCGCAAGCTGATATTCGTACTAAAGTTGGTTTCAAGTAAATGAAAATGAAAATGGAAAAGAAATTTACGAATGTGTGTACATCTAAGTAAATATTGAAGACTAATAAATATGTCTCATTTTCAAAGTATTGTATGAGATTCTGAAGCAACACAGGCCCACGAAATTCAACATTTGCGTACACACGTGAGCAAGTAGGTCTTGTACCGTTGGCTTCAAAAGAAAGTGAACGTCACATATTTACTTGTTTATTTATCTACTCATTTATTTGATTATTTATTTTCTTACTCTTTTATTTTATTTATTTAATTATTTATTTGTTTACTTTTTTATTGGTTATTTACTAATTTATTATTTATTTATTTGGTTATTTATTTATTCAGTGGTTCAACTCTAACACAGCAAACGCAATCTTAATAATTCGTTCTGATAACTTCGAGTTTATTTATTCAAAATAGTCCCCTCTGCTCTTGATACACTGTTTTGCGCGATCTAAAAGCTTTTCAAAAGAGTGTTTCATGGACCGGAATGCCCTTCAGGATATCGGTACAAGCCTTTTGCATGGCTTCTATGGGCGCAAAACGTTTTCCTTCCATAGCCAAATGCAATTTTTCGAATAGGTAGAAGTCACAGGGAGCCATATCAGGCGAATACAGTGAGTGATTGATGGTTAAAATGGGATTTCTAGTCAAAAAATCAGTCACACAAGAGTGGATCGATGAGATGGTGCATTATCATGCAGTAAGCGCCAGCTTTCTCCTTCGCGGTATTCAGGGCGAATTCGACGAATGCGATGCAACAAACGCTTCAAAACGCCAAGATAGAAAATTGCATTGACGGTTTGTTCCGTTGACACGAACTCCTTGTGGACAATTCCCTTCGAATCGTAAAAACAAATGAGCATCGACTTGATTTTTGACTGCTTCAAAGCGATTTTTGGGTGGTGGCACATCTGGGACCTTCCATTTGGCTTTTTTGACGTTTTGTTTCAGGTTCATGTTGATAACACGACGTTTCATCACCAGTTCGAATGTTCTAAAGGAAGTGCTCGTATTTTCTCACCTCTTTAATGAGGTCTTTCGAATGCTGAATTCTGAGCAATTTTTGGCCCTCAGTTAACTTGTGCGGAATAAAACGTGCACAGATTTTTCGTAAGCCCAAATGCAAACAAATCAGTTAAAATGCGATAAATCGATGTTTTGGAAATATTCAACTCCGGTTCCATGAATTTCAACGGTGATTTAGGTTCATTTCGAGAAATTTACGAATAATTTCGATAGAGTTTACGGTGATTACTGATTTTGGGCGGCCCGTACGTGCATTGTCATTTATCAACCATCTCTGAAACATGTAAACCCCTCATGCACTCTGGCACGAGATAGACACTCAGGGCCATAAACTTTTTTCATCAATTCCAATGTTTCGGTAAAGGTTTTACCGATTTTAAAACGAAATTTGATATTAGCTCTTTGCTCGAAACTCGTTTTTGTACCGATGACACAAACATACGGACACTTTAGACGCATTAATTTCGCTTCCACTGAACCGAACTTCACCGAGCTTTCACTGGAAGTCAACTAAGGATGTAACTTAGCACTAACTTATTAAAAAGATGGTGCCATCAAGAACATTTTTATGACGTCAGTCTTGTTTATTTTGGACTTCACCTGGTATATCTCTGAAGTTCGCGTCTAAATGTGCTCGTGATACCAATAGATACTAAGTTTTGAGGGAAATAGCTCCAAAGTAGAGTCGCGCGCACCAAAAACTGTCTTTCTGACGTTAGTGTTTTGTATCTAGCAGCGGTTAGTTTAGCATTTCGTACAGAATTCGTGGCAGTTTTTCTGAAGGCGAGGTACCCAACTATTGTACTTTCGAGTAGTTGATTTTATGCAAAAGTACGAGGGATCTGAACTGAAGCAACTTATCGTAATATCTAACCGCGTACATAACATATTATACAAGCAAGCAACCAACCAAATACATGGTTTAATAAAGAACTGTACGTTTAAAAAAATCCAAAATGGAGTCGTATCGTAGAAGAAAACTTTTAGAAGCTGAAGAACAATGGAATAGATACAAAAATTGCAAACAATAACTACATCAAGAATAGACTTACTTACTTAGTTCGCAACTACATCCGCTGGTCGATCTGGGCCGCTACCAAAATGTAGCGCCAATCGCCTCTGTATTGCGCACGTTGACGCCAGTTATAAAGACCAAGGGCGGTCAGGTCATCATCGACTTGGTTTTTCCAATGTAGATGAGGACGTCCTTCTTTGCGAGTTCCACCAGTGCATTTTGAACAGAACACCTTCTTTCCTGGACCGTTATTGACCATTGGCTCAACGTGACCTACCCAGTGCAGCCGCTGAATTTTTGTGCGCTTTATTACGTCGATGGCGGCGTACAGCTCGTACAGCTCCTGGTTCCATCGTATTCGATATGTGTCATTCACGCAGATCGGGCCATTGATCTTGCGAAGAATTTTTCTCTCGCAAGCTCCTAATAACCGTCCATCGGTGTTCGTCAATGTCCAGAACTCAGCGCCATTTAGTAAGACCGGGAGGATGAGTAATTGGTAGAGTTTTTTTTTTTTTGGTGTATCAAAAGAGGGCTTTGGAACCTAGATAGATAAAGTCCTTGGTCCAATCTGGTTTCAGAAGGAAATATTCATGCGAAACTGCAGTAGACTACCTAATCAACGAATGCAAAAGTATTGAAGGCTGTATGGTTAGACTTCAAAAAAGCTTTCGAAACAAAAGAAAGGGAAACTGTCAGAGAAACTAAAAATGTCACAATTTGAACAACGTCAAATGGGTACATTAAATAGCAGCTGTGAACAAGGCGGATTCATAGAGGTTGGCAGGAAGTAAGGCGAATAGAATACCTAAGGTGAGCCTGAAAACTATTACTTTATTTTTCGCGATTTCGCCAAGACTTACGTCATGCACCATATTAATACTTATACAAAACAAAAAAGGAGGAAAAGTCACGTGTTTGTAAAAATTCAATGAATTCACTGTGACGTCATGCCCCGAGAATATATAAGTACAAACAAAAGGTAGGGAAACTACTTGTTTGTGAAGAGCAATCGTGGGCGAAAGTAATAGAAACTGCCAAATTCAATTAAAATTTTTCTCTATTATCACCATTTATTTACATCATAAACTTCAGATCTAGAACAAAGATTTTTGAAAGTCGTACTTTTGCCAGTCTTACAATCCGAACCAGGAGTCGGGCATGATTTGTAAATTGGGAAACCGATCATATTCGTCGTGGCATAGTTACAAGCGACAAGAATCGCTTGATTTGGCTGATCCGCTACTGTGTATGTGGCTACAGAGCATCCCACACGAATATTTCGATCCGCCACCATAACGGTAAAGGTTCCAATAGCACTAAAATTAGTTTAAAAATATTTTTGTTAGACGAATGAATGGAATGTAATTTCAAATGCCCAAATACTCACGGGCCCTGATTATCATTTGGAAATTCATTTATATCAGCCATTGTGGTGTCCTTAATTTCAGCATACCACAAATCGACGAAACTTTGTATGACTTGCTGAATAGTCGCTGGTGTGGGAAGAAACAGCAAAGCTAAATTCTGACCCGAAAATAGGAAAGCATCGGTATTGTGGCAGGCATCGATTTGCAGTTGGCATTGTTTGACATTCAGTTCCGCTAAAGCGGCCAATTCGTCGTCCCATTGCATGGTGGCCATACGGCAAGCCGGCTCCAATTTGGTCTCGCCGCCAGCCACTAAATTACGCTTGACATTGTGCGCATTGACAATCGCATTCCGATTTGCCTGTGTTAGAGTAACCAATGCGGGATCTTGGCAGGAGGATGCGAACTCCTGTTAAATTTTAAGTTTAAAATTTTTAGTTAAAATAAATATGCGCACTTTGGGCCTTAAGTATTTCGACGTATCCTTACCCCATTATTTCCGCAGGCGATATGCGTGCCCGAGCTGCACAAGGAGCTGTTGCAATAATTAGTGGCGGAAATGATTTCAAATGTCGCCAACAAAAAAGCGAGGAACGTGAACTTCAACTGCATTTTCAATTTTTTACTGATTATTTATTTGTATGCTTGCGCTTCCGTATGTCTGGTGGAGCACCAAGAGTGGGACTGTGAAAAATACTGCGACAATGGTAGCTTTTTAAGGGATTTTCATTCACTTTCCATCCGAAAATTGTGTTTTTTCAAGGTATAAATATTGATTGACTTAGCACGAACTTGCAATTATGTGCCCTGAAATAGTAAAACTTCTATGGCTGTTCAGCTGATAGCCTTGAGCTTCTTTTTTTCCTGATATTTTCTGTACATTCATATACTTAAAATATGACATGTTTCTGATTCTATGGCTATAGGCAGCATTTTAATGCATTGTTTGGGGGGCACGTGCTGGTATGTTTTCTGACGACTGATACCTGAGTACGTGACACGTAGGTATCATACTAGCCCGGCTTAGTATAACGGTACAATATTATATAATATATTTCAATATAAAATAGGCTAAAAAATTATTTTTTACTTTATTCGCCTTTATTTTCTTTTATTTTGTTCTTCATTAAGCGTACAAAGTTAAACAAAATACTCTGAATTTCTTGGGGAAAAATAAAATAAATTAAGACAAAAAAATGTAAAAAGTAATAATTAAAACATAAAATTTTTAAAAGAAAACATTTGTAATAAAATAATCTAAAAAAATTAATTTAAAAAAAATTATTAAAAGAAAACGTTTGTAAAAAAGTAATATAAGAAACTAAGTAATTAAAAAAAAGTAAGTAAAAAAAATTAATTAAAACACAAAATTATTAAAAGAAAACATTTGTAAAAAAATAATATAAAAAAATTAATTTAAAAAAAAATATTTAAAAAAAAAACGTTTGTAAAAAAGTAATATAAGAAACTAAGTAATTAAAAAAAAAATAAATAAAAAAAATTAATTAAAACATAAAATTATTAAAAGAAAACATTTGCAAAAAAAAAAATAAAAAAAAAATTAATTTTAAAAAAATTATTAAAAGAAAACGTTTGTAAAAAGGTAATATAAGAAACTAAGTAATTAAAAACAAGTAAAAAAAAATTAAATAATTTAAAAAAAAATTTATTAAAAAAAACATGTAAAAAATTATAACAAACTAATTAATTAAAAAAAGGTAATGTAACAAAACAAAATTATTGAATAAATATTAAAAAAAAAAAATTATTTAAAAAAAAGTTATTAAAGAAAAACCAATTATTAAAACAATTAATTTAACAAAAATCGAATACTTTTTGTCAAATCAGCGCGATTCTTTCGCTTTAAACTTGCAAATAATTTAACAAAAAAGTATTAAACAAAATAACTTTAAAAAACATAAATAAAAAAAAAATATTAAAAAAATTAATCAAAAGAAAAACATTTGTAAAAAAAATTATAATAAAATGATAAACAAAATTATTAAAAAGAAATTTATTTTTTATTTATATTTTTGTTAATTTATTTATTAAAAACAAATTTATTTAAAAAAATTAATTGAAAAAAAAGTATTAAGAAAATGAATTCAAAAACAAATTTATTAAAAAAAAAATTAATTAAAAACAAAAAATATTATAAAAGAATTTATTTATTTAAATTAACTAAAAACAATATAGGACAATAGCCGAATGGGTTGGTGCGTGATCACCATTCGGAATTCACTGAGAGGTCGTTGGTTCGAATCTCGGTGAAAGCAAATATTAATAAAACTATTTTTCTAATAGCGGTCGCCCCTCGGCAGGCAATGGCAGTCCTCCGAGTGTATTTCTGCCATGAAAAAGCTCCTCATAAAAATATCTGCCGTTCGGAGTCGGCTTGAAACTGTAGGTCCCTCCATTTGTGGAACAACATCAAGACGCAAACACCATAAATAGGAGGAGGAGCTCGGCCAAACACCTAACAGAAGTGTACGCGCCAATTATTTATTTTTTTTTTTAAAAACAATATTACAAAAAAAATTAATTAAAAGAAAAATTATTAAGAATAAATGAATTAAAAAAGAAAATTATTAAAAAAATTAATTTAAAAAAATTTTAATAAAAAAATTTATTAAAAAAAAAACATTATAAAAAAAAATTAATTAAAAAAAAATTATTAAAAAGAAATTAAATTAAAAAAAAAATTATTAAAATAATTAATTTGAAAAAATTTTAATAAAAAAATTTATTAAAAAAAACATTATTAAAAAAATTTATTGAAAAAAAAATTAATTTAATTAAATCGAATCCGTTATTTTCAAATCAGCGCGATTCTTTCGCTTTAAACTGGCAAATAATTAAAAAAAACGTATTAAAACAAATAACTTAAAAAAACATAAATAAAAGAAATTATTGAAAACATTGATTAAAAGAACAACATTTGTAAAAAAATGATAAAAAAATGTTTAAAAAAATTATTAAAAAGAAATTTATTTTTTATTTATATTTTTATTTACTTATTTATTAAAAACAAATTTATTTAAAAAAATTAATTGAAAAAAAAAAATTAAAAAAAAAATTGTATTATCGGATCAGAACAGCACTGAGTCTGTATGTTGTTTTATGAATAGCAGCAAACGTTTTTGCAAACACTCCTTCATAGAAATTTCAAAAAACGTTCATCTACCTACGCAAAGAATGATCAACA
This sequence comes from Anastrepha obliqua, assembly GCF_027943255.1. Lineage (NCBI taxonomy): Eukaryota > Metazoa > Arthropoda > Insecta > Diptera > Tephritidae > Anastrepha > Anastrepha obliqua. The sequence continues at coordinate 21,050,489 of NC_072893.1, read as the reverse complement.
TCGCAAAGCTGCACTCCCAACAGACAGCCAGAAGATGTGCCAACCTATAAGGTTCTAGCGAGCGTATTGGGTAAAAGGCTGAAGCCCACCGTCCACTAACTGATTGGACCTTATCAATATGGCTTTAGAGCTGGAAAGTCTACCATCAACCAAAAATTTACAATACGCCTAATCTTGGAAAAGACCCATGAAAGAAGAATCGACACACACCATCTTTTCGTCGAATTCGTTTCCAGAAGACGCTGCCTCCCTTTTTCTTCGGGTACTAGGATGATCTTCTATATTTCTTACTTATTCTTCACAAGTGGCCCGTAGAAATTTAATTATATCGTCCAAATCGCGAAAAATAAAGTAACGGTTTTCGGAAGGCGCCACCATGTACTCAATTCGTCTTGAAGAAAAATAGGTTTCATTTGTTGCAGGCCAAATTGCTGGGAGTGGCTTTAAAACTATCCGAAAATTGTACACAAGCCCAACAGTTGATTCGAACAACCAAAGGCATAAACCAATGAAAATATTGGTGTGAAAGCGCAGCCGAGTTTGCAACCCATTTAGCTGGTAACCAGTACGAAAAGGGCCAGCGTTCACAGTAGGAAATTTTTTATTCTCTCAAAAAGGCATTCAATTCAAAATAAAAAAAAAGTAAATTGTAAATAAGATGCGCACACAATTAAGTCGCACAAACGTAAATTCATAGATTTTTTTGGTAAATTTAAATAACAACTTTCAAAAAAATTGAAGAAAATGGCTTAAAATTCAATATTTGTTTAAGTAACTGATTATAACAGGTGGCGCAAAATTAATCATAACATTTTTATTCAATTTTTTTTGAGAATAATTTTTTTAGTAAATAAAAAAAATTGGAATAATTTTTTCACTAAATAAAAAAAAAATATTTTGGGTGATGTAAATCTTCACTATGACCTTTACGCGCTCCATTACTTGTATGTTTGTATACAGTAGCTGTCTAGTGGACAAATGTAAAATATTAAATGATTGACGTGCGATGCCATTTGCAAAAATTGTAAATCTTCCTATAGGGTGATTAATTTTGCGCCACCTTGTATTTGGAATTGAATGAAATAAGAGCGAAAATAATAAAAAAAAAATGTTTTTGGAAAAGTTTACCGAAAATTTACTATTCTGCTTTTTCAGATAAGACATGGAGGACTACGACTTAACTCAAGAAATGAATTCGTTGAATAAATATGAAAGTTTCTCATTTTTTTTGCTTCGTATGGCTCCCCGACCATACAAAAATCCAACGAAAGCTTTCAATTATATTTTGTTAGGTTCCATTTTTGAAATGAAACTTCTTAGGCATCAATGGACGAGCGAGAATGGAGAGTAAAATTTCAAGATAATGCAACGTTTTGGGCATTTTCGTTCCGCAAGAGAGAAAAAAGATATAGCGTAGAGGAAAAGGAGAGATTGTGGTTGCCAATTTCTAGTGAGAAATAACACTGCCTACTTTTTGGCGCTTATCTGTTGGTGCAAATTTGTAGGAAATATATTTTTGGTGCCTATTTTTTGGCGTTATATTTCCTTGGTGCCTACTGTTTAGGGCGGTTTTTGGTCCCAATTTTTTTGGCTTTTTTTTTGGTGTCTACTTTTTGGCGCTTATTTCCGTTTCCTGGCTAGTGCTTGTGCGTACTATAAAGTGCTATCCATTCCGGGGTCGGGTTTATTGGTATTGCCTTGCGGTAATTTGTGCCGTTGCTGCGGTCCTGGAATCGCTGCGTTTGTGCGGGTGATAAACGCTCGGAGTAGTGCGCTTTGTTGCCACTGTTTGTGTCCGGCGTTTACCTACACCAGTCGACCCTTCTCCGTTTTTTGTAAATTTTGTCTATTTGTAATATCTGCAAATGTTGTGAATTTATTTAGATATATATTCTTTCTCTCTCTCTCTCTCTCTCATTCTCTCTCGGGTCTCTCCCTCTTTCTTTGTCTGGCTTGAAAGTTTCACTTCTGTTATGTGTTACACGCATTTTTTTTATCCAAAACTCGGGAGGCTTCTAATGTCGTGCAAGATCTTATGTTCAAGCATATGGCCCCGATTACTGAAGAAAATGCGCTACTAACTTCTTCTTCTTCTTCTTCTTCTTCTTAGCGTCATAGTTCTTGGTGAATTATTGCTTCCTTCATAGCTTCTTGCGATCGATCTCAATTTACAGCCACTTCTTCCAACATTGCACGCGCATTTTTCTAAGATCAGCTTCCACATCTATAGCCACCTCCCCTCGGGCGCCCCCTTTTACTACTTACTTCACATTTCGTAATATTTCTTTTGGCAATACTGTTGGACCGAATACGTCCTTGAAGATATCACGAAGCGGTAATCTTCGTGAAGCATTACGCCGAAACTACAAAGCTTCACAAATAAATGACTTCGGATTGTATGTAAAGTTTTTTGGCCAAACGCTATCCGAAATACGGACTTATGGCAGATCACCAAAGAGCAAGATCCAATTCAAAAGGTGATAAGAGCTCGTAAATGGCGATGTATCGGGGACACTCTCAGAAAGGACAGGGAAAGCATTAGTAGAACAGCATTGGAATGGAACCCACAAGGACACAGACGATCCAGTCGTTCGCGAAATACTTGGAGGCATTCGAGCCCTCGTGAACTCGAAGCAGTTAACCAAACGTGGGATGTCATAAAGAGAACAGCTGTTAATCGAATAAGATTTAAATGGTGTGTTGAAGCCCTATGCCCTATGGAATAATAAAGGAATAAAAATAAAAAATCTCTCAGCATTAGACCCTCGTAATTCTCCCGTATTGTCATATATTTTCATTTGCATCTTCAGAACTGGAAAGCACTCGAGTACATCATCTTTTACGAGAACTCAGAATGTTTTCAAATTCACTACCACTATTTGAGGACTTCTGAATATTTTCTTTGCCTAAAGCCTCGTTATCAGTATCAAAAATCTCACCTTGGTATAGTTTATTTTCAATTTCTTCTGATTCACCTTCATAGAATTCATCATCCTCCATATCAGAGCATTCCACTCCTATATTGTGGTCAAAAAGCTGCCGAAGCAGTCCGTGACATTTGCGTCGTGTATGAGGAAGGTGTCGTAGGCTATAGGCGAGTCTACAGCACGGAAATGGTTTGCAAATTTCAAAAATGGCGAATAGCGACTAAGACGTCGATGACACGTCCCGCAGCGGGAGGTCTTCTGAATTCAGAACGTCTCAACGTCTCAAAACACTTTTGAAGGAGGACGGTCGCCAAACCAGTCGTGTATTGGGGAAAAAAATGAACTTCGATCATAAAACCATTCCCAATCACCTTCATTCAACGGGATTTACCGAAATATTGGGAGCCTGGGTGCCTCATGAGCTCAACGAAAAAAACAAAGAAAGTCGCCTTCAAATTGCTTCTCAGCATTTCGCCCGCCATCGAGCAACACGCGGCCATAAACAGTGCTTTTTGAACCGCATCGTCACCGGAGATGAGAAATGATGCCTATGCATCAATATAAAACATATGCTTGGAAGAAGATGGGGTCTTCAACCTAAGCATACACTAAGGTTGTACAAGGCGGTTATACGACCAATTTTTGTCGTATGGCTCGGTAGTCTGGTGGAAAGCTCTAGGGAGAGATTACAACACCAAATTACTCGGCAGAATACAATGATCAGTCTGTGCAATAACTGTCGGTCATGCAGATCATGCCCTAAGAAGGCCCTCAACGCACTGACACACGTTTTTCCAATAGACCTATTCATTAAGAAGACGGCAACCATGAGTGCATTTAGGCTAAATGAAGCGGGTCGCTGGAAAGAAAAAACGTATGGTCATGTCAGTCTATTATTGCGACAAACTCAGTTAATCTCGGTGAGAACTGACTAAATCGTCCCGATGGTAACTTTCAATAGGAATTTTGCCACTCTCTTTCCATCTAAGGAGGAATAGAATAAGGGATTCTCACGCAACAACTTCGACACTACAGTCTATACAGACGGTTCTAAAATGGATTGCGGTGTTGGAGCTGGTATATATTCTCATAGACTTAAAATTGAAAAATCTGTACGTCTCCCTAATACCAGCATTGTCTTCCAGGCGGAAGTACTGGCAATTGGGGAAGACTGTAGGCTAATAATTGCAAATTTCTCTTTTGAGGCAACATCGCAATTCTTTCGGATAGCCAACTGCAATCCAAGCACTGGACGCAGCTATAACAACCTCTTAAGTGGCGGAACAAATTAGGAATAGCCTCACCACCTTGAGTGAAAACCATAAAGTAGCCTTAATTTGGGTTCCGGGATATCGGGACATAGAAGGTAACGAAAAAGCAGATGAACTGGCAAGAAACGGATCTGCCATAAGTAACGCTCTTGTAGAATCGGTATTCACACCATTAGGTGCAGTCAAGAGTCCAATTTCCCTAAAATACCCCCGAATCGCGGATTGTAGATGGAGAGACCAGATGAAATGCAAAATTAGCGGAACGTTATCGCCCACCTACAACCTCAACCAATCGTCGACAATGTTAAACATAAAACGACAAGACGCCTGGAGAATAAACGGCAATCATAACTCGCTTTTGGTCTATCGAAGAATAAGACGCCAAAATGGGCATCCCTCACATCCCTTACAGTTTTAAACAACCGGAAAAAAAGTAAACAATCATCCACTTCCTCTGTGAATGCCCTGCCCTATGGAAGGAAAGAATGGTAATCCTGGCAAACCGCTGTTCGAGGGTCTCGAACAACTGTCTGGCTTAGATGTCAACGGCCTAATAAGATTCCTAAACCGCACAGACTGGATATAGTCATACGGTAAATAACTGGTAAACAAGCTGGTAACGAGGATGTGGCAACAAAATGGTGCGGAAGCGTCAGTTGGATTCTGGATGAATCACCACTTAAACCAACCAACCAACATGAATATGAAGCAAAGAAAGAAGTGGGTCGCTCCAGGAGATACGTCAAAGCCGAGAGTCAAACCGGATCTTCATCCGAAGAAGATAATTTATTTAGTGGGACTGGGAGGGCATGGCGCACTGGGAAAGGCTCGCAAAGAATGCCACGGTCATTAAGGAGCTCTACATTGTCCAGCTGCACCACGTAAATGAGGGTATTCGACTGAACAGACCTGATCGACATGGCCAAACTGTGCTGCTACACGACTACGCCAGGTCCCATGGTGCACAAATCGTCAAAGCGGCACTCCAAGAGCTCGAATAGGAGGTCCTTTAGCATTTGCCGTATTCTCCGGATCTTACACCGACCGATTACTATCTCCTCAACTCCCTGTCAAGCCATATGAAGGCGTTACCTTCGATAGCAAAGAAATCCTTAAAAACTGGCCCAACAACTTCTTTGACACCAGACCAGGCGATTTTAGGTGGAATGGCATCAGCAAATTGGTCGAGAGGTGGGAAGAGGTTGTAAACAGCAACGGCGAATATGTAATTGATTAATTTATTGATATACGAGGGGTGCCTTTTATATGTCGGGATTAGAGAACAAAAACAAATTTTAATCATCGCTTCTTCAGGTGTCGAAAAACGTTGACCTCTCAGTTTGGTTTTTACGTACGGGAATAAAAAGAAGTCATTCGGTGCCAAGTCAGGACTATACGGCGGATGACCCATTAATTCGATATTTTGGGTGCTCAAAAATGCAGTTGTTTGAGCCGATGTGTGAGAGCTCGCATTGTCCGGGTGAAGAGTGATCCGTCTTTGGCGGCGATTGGTTTTCCTAATTTCTTGGAAACAAATGGTTGTGTACCACTCAGAACTACTGTTCTGCGTTGTTCTAGTGGTACGGTTGCGACATGTCCAGTTTTTCCGAAAAAACAGGCGACCATTTGCTTGGAAGTGCTTCGTGCGCGAAAAACTTTTGTTGGATGTGGCTCATCTTGAAACACCCATACAGTCGACTGCTGTTTACTTTCGAGCTCATACGCGTAAATCCACGATTCATCACCTGTCACGATATCATAGATGTGTTTCGAAGCCCCGCGATCGTATTTTTCGAGCATTTCCTTCGACCAATCGACACGGGCCTTTTTTTGACAGTCAAATGTTTATGCAATATTCAATGTATGCTGGTCCCACTAATGCCTAAGATTGTCTCAATCTCACGATAGGTCACATGACGATCTTGCAATATCAGTTCGCGCACAGCATCAATGGTTTTCGGAACAACAACTGATTTTGGACGACCTTAACGAAATTCGTCTTGGAGTGAACTACGACCACGATTGAATTCACCATACCATCGATAAACACTGGTCCTTGATGGAGCTTCATCGCCAAAAAAATGAATTAAGTTCATCCATGCAATGTTGCTGAGTTAATCCACGTCGAAAGTTGTAAAAAATAATCGCACGAAAATGTTCACGATTTAATTCCATTTGTGGACCGAGATGAATCTTTTAAGTTACTGTAAACAACACAAATAGCGCTGGTATTTCAAAACGTTCTGAGTATGTAAAAGCCAAAAAATGTCAAACTTTGCGATACAGCTGTCAGTTGCCAGATTGCAACACCAGGGTTGCCAAATCCCGACATATACAAGGCACCCCTCGTAATTATTGCTTTTTGTTTAAATAAAAGTCTTCGGTAAAAATGCTGGGAATTTATTCCCCCGACCTAATAGATATTATCCCAATTTCAAGTGAAACTTCATCAGTTGTCTGCTCACTGCACGATGGGAAAATTTTCTTAATTAGATAGATATTGATGTACATACATTTGTACATAGTTTTGCCACAACTAACTATTCCTTTACTAGGCATTGAACTCAACTATCTGCTGTTGGTACTCGTATGCGGAGGCAGTCAGTAGCAGAAGTTTACTTTATTGATTAGGTGCGCCATAGAACAATGAAAAAATCTGAGAATTCAGCTAAATTAGTTGCTACAAGCAGCAAAAATAGATTTGGTAAAAAATGTGTGCATGTGTATGTGTGTGTGCATTTGTCTGCCCCTTCGCATCAAATTACTGTTTCGTCAACTTTTAAGCTGCCAACTGCGAGTCATTGCAATAATTACGCGATCAATTAATTACTGTTGTGTCCAGTAAACGAACGCTGGTCCACCGAAAATTTTGGTCAATGGTCGTTGGTTAGTATTGGGTAATCAAGAATAATTGCCTCACCGCCGGACGGCCCAACAATGGAATAAGCCATATAAAGAAAAATATTAAAAGAAAAAAAAAGTGAAATAAAAAACTCAACGACAAAAAATGACGGCATGTGAGTGAGTACGCGTAAAGGCTGAACGAAATAGATAAACTTGCGGTATGCGTATGTATGTGTGTGTGCATGTGTGTGAGAAAGTAAGAAAATCGCGCGCTGCAGTCAACTGCCGCGGTGGTATTACCGAAAAAATTTTTATATATTTTTTTACGATTATTTATTGGTTCATTTTTCGTTTCACCTTTTATGTGCGCTTTCCATGGACAATACATTTTGTGCTGACTTCATGTAAACAAATCACTGGCATAATAATAAACCGTTGACAGGCAATAAATTCAATTCATAGCGCACACACTCACACATACACCCGCCAGCGCAGCGCAATCAAAGGACGAAAAGTGGAAGTGGAAATAAATAGCACGAAAATAGCAACCGAATTTCCTTCCTGCAGTCATCAACATCTTCCTTTGTAGTATTTCCTGCTGTCTGACCGTCATTGTCTTCGAACAAAGGCAACTGCAGCGAAAATTTACCAAACAAATTCGAAACAGATCACTGATCGGCAATTGAGTTGATGGAAAGTTGAGTTTGCTGGCAAAAGTATAGCAAATGCTTAGAATACACAAATCAAAATATAATAGAAATCAAAATAAGGTGGTGGTGACCTTTGAGCGACATCAGCGTACAGCGCGCAGCATAACGAAGCGATTTCCTCAGCTACAATTAAGGGCTAAGCGGCAAATGATCAGCCCCGACTCAGCACCGATTTCACACCGAGGCAGTAAAAAAGTATCGATTACGCTTTCTCCAGTAGTCTTCTAAATACATGCACTCGTACACACGCACATATAGCCACACATACAAGAAAACCAGTCTAACATAGTGAACCGTGTATCGAAGAGCTATGGTATTTAGAACACCAACAACATTACCAACTTAGTACCAACTTGCGTGGCGGTGACCTTTTGCTGCGCTGTTACCAATTTGTCGGGATGACTTTGATTTTCGGTGAGGTGACAATTGTTGAATTAGTTTGGGTACAAACGGCAATCACCAACGCCAAAGATTGTTAATGAACTGAACTAATTTGCTGCTGAATGACATGAATGAACTGCATATACGCATTAGGGTGCCTCACAAAAGTTATGATAGTTGCTTTTTTCCATCGGCAGCAGCAAATGTATGGCAATCTAAGAGCCCTTCGCTAAAATTGTTTGGAAAAAATTTAAGACTTACGTGAGCTGCAACGTTTGGAAAATCAATTTTCAAAAATTGATTTTTAAACATATTTTCCCAAAAAATGGAAAATACTTCTAAAAATCGGTTTATTATCGATAAAATATTTTTTAAAACATTTTTCCAAAAATCAGCTCAGAAGTTGAATATACTTCCAAAAATTAATTTTTTATTGAAAAAATTATTTTTTAAACATATTTTTCCCGAAAATCAACATAGAGGATAGAGGTTCGAAAATACTTTCAAAAATCGGTTTTTTATCGATAAAATAATTTTTAAAAATATTTTTTCAAAAATGGAAAATACTTCCAAAAATCGGTTATTATCGACAAAATTTGAAAAAATCAAATATTTTTTCAAACACAAGCTCAGAGGATAGAGGATGGAAAATATTTCCCAAAATCGATTTTTTATAAAAAAATAATTTTTTAACAAATTTTTTCCAATAATTCAGCCCAGAGGATAGAGGTAGGAAAATATTATACTTTCCAAAATCGATTTTTTTATAGATAAAATTATTTTTTAAACATATTTCTCCCAAAAATCTCTTCTGAGGTTGAAAATACTAAATTAAATTTGTTTTCATTTTGGAAAATATATTTTTTCAATAAAAAAATTATTTTTAAATAATATTTTATTCCAAAAAATCAGCTCAGAAGATATACATTGGAAAATACTTCCAAAAATTGATTTTTTTTTGTAGATAAAATTATTTTTTAGACGATTTTTTTCTAAAAATCAAAAAATCAGCTCAGACGATAGAGGTTGAAAAATACTTCTAAAAATCGATTTTATTCTATGGAAAAAAATTTCTTTCAAACATATTTTTCTCAAAAAATCAGCTCAGATGTCTTTCAAATAATATCTTAAAAGCCTTAACCGATAAAAATTGTCATTTCAAGTTTTCTAAAATTTATTTGTTTTATTTAATTAATTTTTCTTAAATTAAATTTCTTCCGTTGATAAAAAGTTTTTTAATTTTTATGCAGACCCTCTTACTAATACGTGGTTACATTTTTGATAAAAAAATAAACATTCAAAATTAAATTTACTTTTATAAAATTTGCGAAAAAAATTGGGCTGCGAACGGGTTAATTTTCCAAGTAATGCGAAGTGTGTGAAAATAATTTTCCAATAATCACTTCGAAGCCTAAATCGGTCAAGTTTTTACTGAGTAGTCATTTAATTTTTTCTTAAACTTTGTTTCTACAAAACAAAAATAGCTAAAAGAATCAAATTATTTCGATTCCGTTGATGAAAATTCAAATAAAAATTTATGCAGCCCTTTAAGCTAAAACTTTTCTATTATCCGAGGTTATTTTTGAAAAAAAAAGATTTTTTTAAACTAAATTTCTTTATAAAAATGTTCGAAGTAAAATTGGGACGGGCTAATTTTCAAATCAATGAAAAATGCGAAAAAATACCTTTCCTATAATAACTTATAAGTCTTAACCGGTCAAGTTTTTGCTGAGTAGTCATTTCAATTTTTCTTAAACCAATTTTCTAAAAAACAAAAATATTTAAACAAATCTCGATTCCTTTCATAATAATATAATATTTTTGGAAAATTGTAAGCTGACCTTTGAAGCTAAAATTTTTTTAGTATCCAAAGTTATGATTTAAAAAAAATTTTTTTTTTTTTTTAATTTGCGAAATATATCGGGACGTGAATGGGTTAATTTTCCAAGTAATCAAAAGTATGAGAAAATTCATTTCCAATAATAATTTAAAGGCTTAAATCCGTCGAGTTTTTGCTGAATAGTCATTTTTTTTTAAACTTATTTTCTAAAAAACAAAAATAGGTAAAAAAAATTAAATTATTTCGATTCTGTTGATACAATTTTTTTTATGCAGACCAAAACTCTATTATTTGTGGTTACATTTTTGACAAAAAAATAGAAACTTTCAAAATTAAATTTATTAAGATATATAGAGACCTAAATAATTAAATTTTCTAAAAAACCAAAATATCTAAAAAATCTTACTCAGTTAAATAAAATTGTATTTATATATTTTTTTTAAATCAGTTGATAAAATTTTTATTTTTTTTTTTTTTTTATTAAAAAAATATTTTCCAACTTAGAGACCTAAATAAACTTTCTAAAAAATCAAAATACCTAAAAAAATCTCATTATTTCGACTCAGTTAAAAAAATTGTATTTATTAGAGACCTAAATAAATTTTCTAAAAAACCAAAATATCTAAAAAAATCTTATAACTTCGACTCAGTTAAATGAAATTGTATTTATATTTTTTTTTTTAAATCAGTTGATAAAATTTTTATTTTTTTTTTATTAAAAAAATATTTTCCAACTTAGAGACCTAAATAAATTTTCTAAAAAACCAAAATATCTAAAAAAATCTTATAACTTCGACTCAGTTAAATAAAATTGTATTTATATTTTTTTTTAAAACAGTTGATAAAATTTTTATTTTTTTTTTTATTAAAAAAATATTTTCCAACTTAGAGACCTAAATAAATTTTCTAAAAAACCAAAATATCTAAAAAAATCTTATTACTTCGACTCAGTTAAATAAAATTGTATTTATATTTTTTTTTAAATCAGTTGATACAATTTTTATTTTTTTTTTTATTAATAAAATATTTTCCAACTTAGAGACCTAAATAGATTTTCTAAAAAATCAAAATACCTAAAAAAATCTCATTATTTCGACTCAGTTAAAAAAAATTGTATTTATATTTTTTTAACTAAATTTATTTATAAAAACTCGATTTTTGATGCTGTTTTCAAATCGTTCCAGCTCACGTAGATCTTAATATTTTTTCAAAATATTTTACTAAAAGTCTTAGTATATAAAAAATTGTATAACTCCGAAGAAAAACTGGTGACGCACCCTAATCTACGCTCATGCATAACTACATATTTAAAAGGGGAGTGCTGGAAATGTGTGAAAGTGAATGAACAACGAAATCCAGAAGCTAATTCAGCAGCCATCACAGGTAGATACTAAATTGTTTCTGGCCCACACAATCACCGATAGGAAGTGTGAAAGGAAATGTTGGTGAAACTCCTAGCGAGCGTCTGGAGTACACTTCCTTTGTGCCGTGCACTATTTGACAGGTAGTGTTGTTGCATACGCCACAGCAACAGAGTGTGGGAAACTGCAATTCTTCGAACAAAAAACACAAAAACATTCGTACGCACTTTTGTAGATATACAAAATAATTTAAAGCATCCGAAAAAGTGGTAATAAGCAAAGAAAAAAGACCGCAGGAAGAACTGACAAAGAAACTATTATATCCTTAGATGCCAACAACGACGAGGGTGACAGGGGTACTCGCCGTAGGTGTATCATAAAATACTATTGTATTGCTGCGTGTCATTCATACTCGCAGTTGAGCAGTTTTCTAATAGAATATCTGATGACGTGTGTGGGTTGCGACAATGCAGACTTCGCCTTTAAGAAACGCCTTCAAGGAATGCTGGGGGAACATGCATTTGCTTCAATTTCGACTTGGTGGAGCATTGCAGCGGAATGGTTACAATTTAATGGGCCTAAAATGCTGTCAAAAGGAATAATAAATGCAATAGTGATTTTGGAAAGCCGACGAGCAACAATGGCTACAGAAATCTTTGATGGCTTTGATATCTAGGGCTGCAAATTGAAAAGGAAGCAAAAACACAAGCAAAATTTCTCTTTAAGAAATATTTAACTTGTTTTTTTTATAAATTATATTGCATAAATATTCTAGTACAGGTCACGAAGTAAATACTTAATGGCATTAAAATTTTATTATTATAAAAATAGTTCATTATTTTTTAAGGCAGCTTCAAAGCTAGCAGTCCACATTGTCACAGTTTTATTACGAAAAACCCTCGAAAATAGAGGAGTTTTCAAATTATTAGATATGGGAGTAAGTTTGTGCCCTCGTAAAAGAGGTGTCGCTGCTGATACTATTTTTGTGTTCACTCTAGTAAAAAACTGGTGATTTGAAGGTGGATATGTGAGGTACCGATCTCAGTAGTACACATTCGTTTGAAGCGTAAAGATCCCTTTTTATCTGACACCAAAAATGTCTAAGTTCGTCCCGAAAAAACAACATCTGCGGGAAGTGTAGCTTCATTATTACCTTTTAAAGAAAAGTGCAGCATATTGATCAATATTTACGGCAATCACGCCCCATCAAATACAACTTATCAAGAGTGGTTTCGACGCTCCCAAAGTGGCAATTTCGACGTGACTGACAAAGATCGAACGAGCGAAGGGGCACGGAAAATATTCGAAGATACTCAACTACAACAATTTTTTGAATGAAGACGTATGTTGAACCCTTGATTATATGTCTAAAGCAGGGTCGTAGAGAGCATATCCGGGCCCGGGGGGAAAATCCGGGCCCCGTGGGAAAATTGCAAATGCGGGCCCTTTCCAATGATGTCTAATTCATATAAATACGTATAATCTCGAGTCCGGGCCCCTCTGAAAACTCCGGGCCCGGGGCAAAAAGTACCCGATCCCCCCCTCTCGTCTGGTCTAAAGAGTTGGATGTTGTCAGGTCAACTGTCGGTAAATGTTTGCACGCGATGGGAATGGTCCAGAAAGCAGGTAACTGGGTGTCATATCAATTGAAGGATAGGAATATCGAGAGACGTTTGGTGACGTGTGAAAAACTTTTTGAACGGCAGAAAAGAAAGGCGTTTCTGCATCGCATCGTCACTGGCGATCAAAAGTGGATTTATTATGATCACCATAAGCGTCGAAAATGTTGGAGCCTGCCAGGTGAACCAGGTCCATCGACAGCGAACAAAAATATTCATGCTTCATTGTTATGTTGTTATTGGTTATGTTGTGCATCTGGTGGAATTAGAAGAGTGGTGGATCATCTATTATGAACTCCTTAAGCCATCTAAAACCATCAGTGGCGATCATTACCGACTGCAGCTAAAGAGTTTGAGTCGAGCTCTCAAAGACAAGCGGCCGGAATGAGACGGCATGCATGACAAACTGGCCAGGCCACACCTAGCTTAATCGGTCAGGAAATATTTAGAGGACTGAATGGGGAAATCTTGCCCCACCCGTTGTATTCCCCAGACATTGAACCTTCGGATTACCATCTGTTCCGATCAATACCGTCAGCCCTAATTGCAGAGCGGTTCACTTCTTACGAGATCATCGCAAACTGGCTCAATGAGTGGGTTAAGTTAAAAGAACTCGAACTTTTCGTCAGAGGAATCCGTATCCTACCTGAAAGATGGAGTAAAGTTGTAACTTCCAATGGCACAAACTTCACATAATTCGTGTATTATTTAATTGTTTAAATAATTCGTAACCTTGGCTATGAAAGGACGGAAACTTATTCCCATACCCAGTACTATTTTTGGAAGTTGAAGAATCCAAATGAAAACTGTAGTTTGTTCATTCCTCCTCAAAATGCCTCAGTGTAACTATGTTGGATTTTTTTGTTTTTCTGTTTTCTGACGATGGGGCATGGTTTAAAATGCCTTCGCGCCACTGTCGTCCCTACGTGAGTGGTGTGCGACTAAAACTATCCCTTCCCTTCCGCTCCTGGATGTTTCCCTTGCCCCAGAACTACGGTAGCATTTCATAGAAGACAGAGAATATCCAAGTAGGCGTTCTGATAAAGACTGCCTCCTCTACTCTCTCCTAGAATCGTCAGTTTTGGAGCCAGCAACATGGGATCGGCTCATCTTCTAATTAGATAGCAGCTCTGCCCATGTCAGAATTTTTTGGCGCGCAGGACTCGCTCTATGTATATGCCAATAAGTTGCCGATTATCTGTGCCTTTTAAAATGCTTTCATTGATTTTGTCTACTCTTAAGGGATCTAGTCTGCCTTCGACAACTTTCCTATCTAATTTCCATCTTTCACATCTGATCTGCATCGTTAATGGGTGCATCTTCGTAAATGCATTCATTGGTTTCAGATTTCCCTATTTTTTTCGATATTTGACTCCGATGTTAGCCATTTATCTTGATAGCGCTGCTATTGTTTTGGCAGATTTGTCAGCAGCGTATTGGATTTGTACTCAGTAAGTCAGCTTGTTCGAGTTTGTTGCCCAGATATTTCAGCACATTTGAGGTCTTTTTGTTTCCTATGTAAATGGGCATTGTTACTTCTAGAGATATGCGCTCCCTCATCGGTTCTGTAAGTGCAGTAAAAATTGGTGCGTTATCATGCGCGTATCCTACCACATATCAATTGTCGGGTATGTTGATGGTCTGGATGCCGTAATAACTGACGTTTCAGACGTCAGAGTCTAGGATTGACCCTTGTGCAGCACCAGAGGTTAACACTTTTGTCCGTTGCCCTCTTCTTGTGCCATAAATGAGTACACGATCTTTAAGGTAGCTGCAGATTATACTCACCCACTTTGCGCTGTTGAAAACGTCTTTTAGGTCGATTGTTGCTAGTAGCACGATTGGTCGGGAAGAGTGATTTATGTTATGCTCCGTGCTTTTCCTACGCTTCAAAGCATCCTCGATTGCTCCAATTGTAGATTATCGAGACCTAAAACTGTATTGCCTATTAGAACGCCTCCCGGTTCGCTTATACCCGATTGAAACATAATATTTTTTTCTTGTAGAATATTATGAGTTTCGGAACATAAGATGCCTATATCTCAGCCCTGCGAGAGCAGGGTAGCTAAGGAAAAGGAGCTGAGATTATTCCACCTCATCCTAATTCCAAGTTTCCCAGCAAGCACCCCTCGCGGATAGTGTCCTGTGAGGAAACTCATGAGGTTCGAGCGTTAAGATTTTGTCAACTTCAGAAACTCGCTTGAACGCCCCGATCCACATGTGGCCTGAAGAATTTCGCTACGTTACAAGTGTATGTACTTGCTCAGCGCGCGCTGAGTTGGCGCAAAGCCCATCTCTCAAGGAGGACGACCACTTCTTTTTCTGTGTGTTACTTCAGATGTCTGCGAAAACGATTGATCGTGGGGTAAAGAAATTTTCTCGAATTATTGAGTTTTTCAGCGATTCGTAAATCTCACTGGCACTTTTGCCACACTTTTGTTATGCAATCAGTGCAATAAGATTTTCTTTAGCTCCTCATTCCACTGCTAACAAGGGAAATTTGCAACGAAACTGAGTATAATTTATGAGTAGACAAGGCAAATGAGCAAAAGCAAAAATAACTCAAGTTTTTTCTGCGAATCTATTCTCGCTGTATGCATTGTAAAATTTGTCACAGAATTTATGGCAATACTAAGTATGTAGTATACTTTTTTCTTCGGTCTGCGTTTTTTAGGATTTGACTATTATTTTGGTTTATTCTTAAGTATTTTTCTCGAAGAATTTCGGAATTGAACTAACTTTTATACATCTTCTGTGCGTTTGTCCGGCGTTATTAAAAACGCGTTTAAAAAGCCTGGGAGCCCCACTTTTTGAAGGTCTGGAGGACGTCTCAAAAGCGAATCTGTCAGCTCTGCTTAGATTCGCCAAAGGCGTTGACATCCTGTATTATGTCCAGTTTCAGTATTCATCCATCTCCATCTGGTATCTCTAGGGACCTAAATTTTATACAGGGTCCGCCATATAACTTTACGGAATTAAAAATGCTATAAAAAAGAAACTACTCAAAATTTTTCCAAACTGTTTTTTTTATTTTGAAGTACAATCTTTCCGGTTAATGATGGAATACAACTTCATTCATATGGCTGCCTCGGCTAGCCATACACCATCCCATACGATCGGTCCAATTTTTCAACACATTTTCGATTGTATGCGGCTGTATTTCAGCTATGACATCGCGTATGTTGGTCTTCAGTGCATCATAATAAGAAAATAATTAAGCGTGAACAAAGTTTGTGTACCTGAAAAACGCGGAGACAATCGAATTGCGTTACCGCCATCTCTTGGAAAATCCATAAAAAAAGCTCAAACGAAATAATAACAAAGAGATGAAAGGCGAATGGAGATACCTAAATAATAGATGTAAATAAATGCACAAAAAAAAAAAAACAAAAAAATATTACACAAGCGACAAATGTTGAAATCTTGAAACGAAACTAATGAATTTTCACAAGTCCTTTGGGAATTCCCATCTCAAATTAACTCGGGCTAACAGCCCAGCGAGTTACCTGCTCGTACCATCATAACGTCACACAACAACAATACGAACAACAAGTGTACTACTAACGAAGCCACAAATATGTGAGTGTATCAAATAAAAGCTGCAAAGTTTTCCAGTCACCACCCCCTCCCATTAGTTCGCCCAGCCCAATTCGATGGCACTTCTAATGGTAATTCAATACTTTTGCGTCAACAGGAAAAAAATTAAATAAAATAAAATACTGTAAGTATGACAGCGACATGCGGCAAATGTGGCAGACGGCAGACGTTACAAACGCAAAACAACAACAATTGGCAATAACAAACACTCGCAAATGCTGGAACAAGCAGTACGAGTACTTCAGCTACATACATACATACATAAATACACATACATACACACACACACATACATGCATACAAATTGAAAGCACATTTTTACTGTGCAATTACTAAAGTAGAGCACACGACAACGGGGGTTGGCCGGAAGATGCTGTATGCAACCCATGGAAAAGGGCATAATGAATAGATAAGTACACGTGCACACACACATACTCGTATATGGATGATTGCAGGCATTCCCTGCAGGAAAAATCTGAGCTAGTGAAATAGATTTCTGCTTCAGAATCAGCAAAATTTCGTATCACGGAATACTACAGTTAGTTTCGTTAGATTCTTTATGAGGCTTACACTTCGTCCTCATGGTCTTCTGTGCGCTCTACTCATTACAGTACCTCATTAAGACCCAGTTCTCTTATTAAACCTGAGATAGAGCGGGTTGGAGTGAACGGATGTGCCTTTGCTCTGGCTGCAATTGACCGAGATGTCTCAACTTTCTGCGCCCTATAGTGCTGCACTTAAGGAGAGGGTGCATTGGAGTCTCCGGGGAGCTCGTGAGCATTCTCTGTGCATTATCCTTAGGGAGGGTTATGCGTTTTCTAAACTTCTTTCGATCAATCTCCTCCCAGTAAGCGGTTCGCCTGTGTAGTATCATAGTTTGGCGTTAGTTAAACTCCCTTAGCCTTAGCTCCTCACTCCTAAGTTTCTCCTTAATTGTGTGTTGTTCCATTGCAAAGAAGGGCTCGGGTCCTATTACAGGCGTGGTCGCCTTACCAATGCGTCTGCTATTTCATTTCCAGTTATAATTCCTGTGTCCTGAGACCCAAATTACCCCAATGCGATTGTGTGTTCCTAGTAGATTCGGTTTCGCGATACACTTAAGGACCAGTGAAGGCTTGATCGCACAGGACAATAAGGCCATAAGTGCCGCCTGATTGGCCCTCAGAAGAGCATATCGATCATTTCGGAAATTTCTGTCTAAGTTTAGAACTTTGCTATAGTCAGAACCTACATTTCGAACTTGCGAAATTCTGATACAAAATAACGACAATAGAATCAATCTTAGAATCTTATTTAAAACCGCACCAGTGGACTCGGAATCAGTTAAGGCCTGAAGCAACAAACAGGCAAGTTTAATATGTAATGACTGACCAGGTAGGTTAGAATAAATGGCTGCCCACGCGTGGGACCCACTTGGACAAAGAATCAGAATTCGTCCATTGTGACGCCATAGAGAGAAATAAAAAAAGAGAGAAAAGAACCAAACACTGAAGAAAGAATCTTAGTCCCAAGATAGATCTGGCAGAGACTATAAAATACAAGAAGCTGACAGAAAGGATATAGGCAGACCAGAGTCATGTCAGATGATCAGGTGGTCACCATATTTATGACGGTTCAAAGATGAATAATGGCACTGGATCGGGAGTGCAATCGGAACAATTATCCTTAAATTGCTCCTTTAGACTCTCAGATCGGTGTAGCGTCTTGCAAGCTGAGATCTACGTTTATTTTATTTATAATTAGCGCGTACACCTTTTTGGCCGAGCTCCTCCTCCTATTTATGAACTGCGTCTTGATGTTATTCCCCAAATGGAGAGACCGACAGTTTCGAGCCGATTCCGAACGGCATATATTTTTTATGAGAAGCTTTTTCAAGGCAGAAATACACTCGGAGGCTTGTCTTTGCCTGCCGAGGGGCCACCACTATTAGAAAAAAAGTTTTCTTCAATTTGATGTTTCTTCGAGATTCGAACCTACGTTCACTCTGAATTCCAAATGGTAGTCACGCACCAACCGGCGGCCGATCTACGTTATAGGGCAACAAAAATGAAAAGATTGATGGACTTACCTCCAATATTTACCATTTTTGTAGATTCAAGCAGCGATTCATCAAGCTAAAGAATTCAGGAATCCCTCCCGTTTATTCCCGGCTACTCTGCAGTGGAGGGAAATGAAAGAGCGGATGAGTGTGCAAGGAAAGGCTCTGAGCTGGACCTTCTGAGAGTGGTAGAGTTCTAAACGAACTGTAAACTGTGATTGACTTGAGCGTAATCGTGGAAAGCAGTAGAAGTTGGTCTCGGTTATTAACTGGAAGGTCTCCAAAGTGCTCTGACTAAAAGTGAATCTTAAAAGGACAAAATGTCTGCTTGGATTCAACAGATCAACTACTAGCGTCCTCACAGGCGTTATAACGGGTCCCTGCACTATTGAGTCCCTAGCCCGTACAATGGGTGTACCTCACAATGACAGGAGTTGTGGAGATGAAAAAGAAATTGAGTTGCTACAACACCTCCTCTGTGAATGTCGTGCACTTCAAAGAAGTCGTGGGAAATATCTTGGCGATTATTTCTTTGAAGACCTGAGAAATTTGCAAAATGTCTCACTGTGGGGACAAGTTACCTTCTTAAAAAGATCTAAGTGGTTTAAGCAACTTAGTGAGAGGATGGAAATCAAATACAGGTGTCACAATGGGCCTTAAAGCCACCGAGTATCTTGTCTTCGACGAACCTAACCTAACCTAACACTTTCTGGGACGTAGCCACGTAAAATTCGCAAGTAGAAGAATCATTCACAAGAATTCGCCACAAAAATTATTCGTAATTGTACAAAGCACTGGAAAGCCTAGTAGTTCCCAGTTGATTTCCCTGCAGGGTTTGCTTGAGTATCCATCTGCCTGAGTTTACCGATGTGTCCAAGCACTTGCCCATCAATGCACCGCAGCCAACAGGTTTCTCAAATTACAGCCACTGGTTGGAATGACGTTCAAGTGATTGCATGAATGATTGAGTGAATGAAAGGGCGTGCTTGATGGGCGGTTGCTTTGTGTGGCATGCAACAGAAGGCGCTAATAGATTTCTCATTAAGGCGAGACGCCCAACAGCGAACAATAACAAAGAGCAAAACACAAACATAGAGCAGAAGCGAGAGCACAACACGCTTGGGCGAATTTCCTATCATATTTTCGATTACGCCTGCTAACTGTGGACCGGCGCGGCAGCGTATCTAGTCTCAATGGAATTGATTTGTGGAATGGCTGTTGTGCAAGGGTCTTCTTGGACGTCAGTTGTTGAAGTGCGCCAAAACGCTACTTCACCACACTGCAGTCCCTTCGCGCTGCGGGCTAAACCACACTTACCACATGCCCGGTCCGAATGTGTGCCACCCCACTGGCAGGCAGCCGCAAATGGCGACCCCCAACCACCGACGCAGGCACACACGCACTCATTGCCTGACTGAGTGACTGACGGCTATCAATACATTCGCCAGCCAGTACTTTCGTATCTATTTTATTATTGCAACAAATGCCATTATTAAATTTATAAAGTTAAATGCGTTTGTTGAGATTTGCCGACAGACGTCTCAAGGGCGAATATGAATGATGACTGTATTCGCTGAATATTATCAGTTTTTCAACCCGCCCACCCCCGCCTGTGCGTGTGTGAGTTAGTGCAAAGTAATAACATTTATTTTGTATGCAATGGATTTTTTGTTTTGTTTTTGTGTCTATTGCTGCTTTTGCAAGTAATGTGTGGCACATGTTGCAAAGCGCATAAAGCAATGAAAGGAAGAAAAAATCAAAAGAGGAAAAACACAAAAAAAAAAAAAAATTAGTATCCCACAATTGTATTAACCCCTTTTAAATGGGTAATCAATGAAAACGAATCCATGTCAACACGCAGATTAATTTGGTAATCGGCTCAGCAGCCACAACTGACGAACTTCGCTCTCGCACCATTCTCGTTGTTGTCGTGCATAGTGATGCCACAGCAACAACAACAACTACAAAATTTTTCCTCATTATTGAAGCAAATAAGCAGGAATGCTACATTAAACTAAATCAACAAAGGTGACAGCTAGGCCAGGTCGACTCGCCCACTCAAGCCCTAAAATACTCCAAGCAAAGCAAGTATTTTTACTTTGCATTTCTACAAAGCTCAGAAAAGTTTTACAAGTACCTTTGAGTTCTGGTCTGCATTTTTTTCTGTTTGTCTGAGCATTACCGTTGTCGATTGGCTGTGTGCCTGTGTGCCCGTGTGCCGATATGTGATTGCTAAGCAACGAAAACAAGCGAAATTCATTCAAAGTTTTTTCTACGCATAAAAATATTCCATTGTATTATTTAGTGCTATTTTGTGTCCCACCGAAACCAATTTGTTGGCCGAAAGTGAATAATTCAAACATTCAGCGCAAATCGGGATTCAACATTTCGCACAGTGTTGCCAATGCACTGCAAAATCGAATATTTTAGGAGAATCAAAACCTGGACGAGAAGTGATTTAGCGCGTGACTTATTTTCTATTATTTTTATTAACTCAAAAAGCAATTCTGTAAAAATACAAAAGAATTGATATTACGTCACTAAAGTGGATTATAACAACTAAAAAAAGAAGTGCCTGCGGCGTAGTACACATAACAGAAGCGAAAGTTTCAAGGCAGACAAAGAAAGAGGGTGAGACCCGAGAGAGAATGAGAGAGAGAGAGAGAAAGAATATTTGTCTAAATAAATTCACAACATTTGCAGAGAATACAAATAGACAAAATTTACAAAAAACGGAGAAGGTCGACCGGTGTAGGTAAACGCCGGACACAAACCGTGGCAACAACGCGCACTACTCCGAGCGTTCATCACTCGCACAAACGCAGCGATTCCAGAACCGCAGCAACCGCACAAATTACCGCTAGGCAATACCAATAAATCCGACGCCGGAATGGATAGCACTTTATAGTACGCACAAGCACTAGCCAGGAAACGGAAATAAGCGCCAAAAAGTAGCACCAAAAAAAAACGCCAAAAAAATTGGGACCAAAAAACGCCCCAAACAGTAGACACCAAGGAAATATAACGCCAAAAAGTAGGCACCAAATATATATTTCCTACAAGTTTGCACCAAAAAACAGGCGCCAAAAAGTAGGCAGTGTTATTTCTCACTAGAAATTAGCAACCACAAGGAAAAACTCAGAAAAAATAGCCTAAAGTGTATCTAAGATATATATAAGGTATAGCTCTCTCTCTCCTTTTACTCTACGTTACATCTTTTTTCTCTTTCGCGGAACGAAAATGCCCAAAACGTTGCATGGTCTTGAAATTTTACTCTCCATTCTTGCTTGTCCATCGACGTTTAAGAAGTTTCACTTCAAAAAAAAAAATTGCCGTTCGGGGCCGGCTTAAAACTGTGGGTCCCTTTATTTGTGGAGAAACATCAAGACTAATACGATAAATAGGAGAAGCAGCTCGGCCAAACATCCAAAAAGGGTGTCATCATCATCATCTTCGATCCCTGTTTCTCCCACTGGAGCATAGGGCCTCAGTAAAACACATCCATCTGGTTCTGCTTTTCTGCAAGGAGCTAAATTTTGTTGCAAGTTTTTCCTGACTTTGCCACTTCTTTCTGGACCGTTCTCCTCCAAGATATCTTTGGACAGTTATGGATTCCAATCCAGTAGGTAGGTAGGTAGGTAGGGTGGCTGTCGCAATGACACACTTAGACCTTTCGTAGGTTCATTGTGATTCCACTGGAACTTATCCTTACCCTATGGGTTCCTTTTCTAACCATCCGGTAGCTTTAATAAGCGAGCAAAGCTTCGTCAGTTTCAGATGCGCTGTGTCCGCTACATCAGTTAAAAATGCCGTATCAAGACTGCGGAGCCTCGTTTTAGTTAAGCTTTCACACTCACATAAAAAGTGTCTGACTGTTTCCTCTTCTTCTGTATTTAGACAGCTTCTACAGAAATCGAAGTACGGGAGTCCTAATCTTCGAGCGTGGCTGCCTATCAGACAATGACCAGTTAATACCTCCATCATTTTTCTCATGACTTTTCTGTTAAATCTTAACAAAATTTTCGATCGACTGCTGTTCCATTTCGACCAAGTCTGTCTGCTTAGTTCGCATGTTAAGAGGTTTGTATTTACCTTGTTGATGGTTTCCCTATCTATAAGTAGTGCACAAGTGGCTATAGACATAGGCATCAGCGTCTTATCCATTTGGAGGTCAATCGTTGTACCGGTTCGAGTAAGTTCATCTTGCAGCTCCCTGCTATATTCTTGTGGCCTGGCACCTAAATAAGCTGCGCTTTAAAGTATTTTGATACGTCATTCAGAAGTTTAAAACATTCTGTTTTACCAGTGTGTTTTAGATGCTAGCGCTTTTATTGCCGCTTGACTGTCCGAGTATATAAAGGCTTCATTTGTGGATAATATTCTCGTTTTTATTACCGTTTATTATTATTTTTTTATGGCAGTGACTTCCGACTGAAATACACTGCAATGATGAGGTAGGCGAAATGATTGGCTGATGCCGACTTTATCGGAGTAAGCCCCTTCACCTTGAAGTTGGTTCGTTCTGAGTAGATCGATTTCTCTTAATCTGAGTGCTAGGCGGCGATTCATTTGCATTCTTCTGAAGCGAATGCCCAATCTACCTACACTTTCGACTTAAAAATCCGTGATTTTCTAGTCTAGTTTCGCACTATCTCCAGCGGCAAGGATACTACCCAAGTAAGTAAAAAAGTCAACGTTCTCAATTTGATCGCCATTTAAGAGGAACGGGCGGCTGTTCGTGGATCGAATTTTCAGGGCTTTCGTTTTCACGCTCTTCATTTTTTTGGTCAATTTTGTTCTGCATTTCGATGTGTTTGACGGAGAGAAGGTATAAATCATCAGCGTACGCAAGGTATTCGAGATGTTCATGGACGTTCCAATAGATCCCTCTTCTGCAGCTTTTTGTATACCATCAATAACAATTAAAAAGAAAAAGTCCAACAGCTTAAAAAAATTCCCTGTACTATCCTCATTCTCCACACAAAATTTACCAAGTTTAATCCACACAAGGTGACTAGGCCGTAGCAACTGATCGGGTTTTCTTGCGGTTCGATGGTTTGAATGTTAAAAAGTGCCCTGCAGATGAGCTTGCAGGGAAATATTCACCCAGATACCGATTCCCTTAGCTACTTCCAAATATTAATATACTATACACTTTATCAATGCTGCAATGCCGGTTGGAGGCAATCGCCTTTTTATCAAATAAGTAGGCAAATTTTTTCTGGGGGTACCTCATAATAGCTTTTATCGAACGTGTCAAGATATTGAAGAAGAGTAGACCGTGAACTCCTCATGTGTTGATGCATTGCTCTATACAGAAAAAAGTTTTCCACGCTCTGATGTCAAGAAAAGAGGTCTCACAAATAGGGTTGCCGATATTAACAAAATTTATCAAGCCCAAAGTTTGGCTCAGCGAAGACTCAGGAGTATAAAGGATGAGCTCTAGTGTTATCGAAATGGAACTATTCAGGCCTGAGTGTGTCGGATGACAGTCAAGTCTAATCTAAACTAAGTGACCCGCTTCTTTTTTGCTTACATTCCCAATAAAATTTCGGCATTCAAATCACCAAAACAAAATATATTTAAATGAATTCCTCATGTTATGTACCCAGTGGAGCGTCCATGATGCATATGGTGACCATACAAATGTCGTTCCCATGGATTGTGGCCCGTAATTAATCCTATCAGAGTTCATATCTCATTCCTTCTCCGTCTGATTTTTTTGCTATCGCTCTGCCAATATTTTTCAGAAAGCACTCGGCTGTTTTGCAGGTGTGAGCACTGCACCATTGGCTCAAATGAGCTTTATCCCTGAAAATCGGCCCAACTGTTCTTGCTATGTTCGGTCCTAAATTTTGTTTCGGTCCAATTGAAAGCTTCAAAGAGCTGTGGCTCGCCACTTCAGCAGTCAGTTTGTTGCTTTGAACAACGCAGTGTCCCGCCACCCCGCCACATGAATTGGAGCTCATTCCATCTTGTAACGGAAACTAGGCTGAACTTACATTCCTCACCTATTATTGAAGAAGTTCAATTTCGATTTGGAGTAGTTCGACTGCCTCTGCAAACACCGAATTTATGTTCTTGCCACCTTTCGTCAATTATTCTGTCTGTAATTTTAAGTATTGCAAAGACGAAATGCCGCCTTAGATATAATTGATTAATTATGTTAATTGAATGCTTTGGGGCTCCAACAAGACTCTGGTAGTTTTGTAATGTATCCTGGAAGATCTTTGCATTGCAGACAATCCAGAAACGGTGCAGACCGTTGAAGTCGATTCCGTCTGAGGCATTCGTCAGATATAGTCAGAAATTGCGTGTGTTTTATAAAGGGTTTTCCAATAACAGGTGTTCTCTGGAATTAGATATTCCACAAGCGTCATTACACTATTTTGCATAAAGATTTGGGTCTTAAGGCTTATAAAGTCAGTTAACACAAGAAGTCAAGCCGGCCGATCATCAACAACGTCGTGTCTTTGCTGAATGGGTGGTTGAAATGCATGAAAATTATCCGTAATTCCATCCAAAAATCAGCTTGAGTGATGAGCCCCACTTCCACTTCAACCTCGGTGGCTTCGTTAACCAGCAAAATTGTCGGATCTGGGGCTCAGAATCCAAGAGTTATCTTTAGAGAGCCTCTCTATCCTCAACGTGCGACTGTTTGGTGCGGTTTATGGACCGGCGGAGTCATTGGACCTTACTTTTTCGAAAATGAAGCTGGAGCAACAGTTACGGTGAATGGATTGCGCTATCGAGAGATGATGAACGATTTTTTATGGCCGGAATTGGAGGGTATTGATCTGGACAACTGTTATTTTCAACAAGACGGCGGTGCTACGTGCCACACAAGCAACGAAACCATTGATTGAATATCAAAATAACACCTCTTATTGGAAAATCCTTTATAACTTATTTGAAAAAAAGAGTTGTATTTGAGTCACCCTTTATTTAGTAAACATATTTTTTTTTATTTTGGGATCTAATACTGTTTATTTTATCCCGAATAGATTTAAAAAACTTTTAATGCAATATTTTTTTTAATAAATGCCAAAAAAATGGCCCCTGAGGCTTACTCGTCGTACTTTATGTGGAGTGGCATCATTGACAATTGCGATCCACCACATAAATTATCCATTGCGCGAAAGTCCAAGAATGAAGACGATGAGGCCTTAATAAGTTCTAAGCAAAAATTGGAAATTTCCTCTTCAAATTAGTGCCCCAAAATGCAAAATTTTATTGAAACACCTTTTAATTCGTATTTAATTTTTTTAATTTTCAAATTTTACTAAATTAAAAAATAAATTAAATTAAATTTAAATTAAAAAATAAGCAACACATACATACACATGCGTTCTCACATTATTTATTTAAGATTATGTTAAAATCTTGAAACTGATTCTCGTATGAATATTTGATACCCGAATTCGAAGCGAAATATTCGACTGGACACTAATTTCAATATTTTATATTTATTCAAACTCATTGAAAGTATCGATTTTATAACAGGTGTTACATTGGGATTAAATAAAAGACAAATTATGGCATCGTTGTGAATTCGCTCTTTACTAACTCTGGTATCCTGAATATTTTGAAAATTTATATTACAGCCGAGATTAACTTAAGTTGATGTACCACAAACTTCAAATTCGAAAGGCAGCGATGAAGCTGGCGTAAAGGCTGGAATTAAACGGAGTCTGGGGAAACTAAGAAAACACTTGCCGCAGTCAGTTGTTCTAGATGCCAGCGGACAACCGGGTTGCTTATGTTAGCTTCGGTAGAAACTATGACGTTTTGATCCCAGTTAGAGTTCAATGGTTAAGTCCAGAGAATCTATTAACGGTATAACAGCACAATTTCTGCATCGGTGGATTCAATACCAGTGATGGTAGCGGATCTGGATGGTACTTAGACGAAGACACGTAATACTCCTACGCTACAGGACAGACATCTTGAATGTAACATATTGACTAATTGAGAAAAAGTGGCGGGGTAGTAGTTTTGGTTTTGGGGTGACAATCAAGCTGCACTAAGAGCCCTTGCTAACCCACGCTGCTCTTCGAAATTGATTGGTGAATGTAAGACAAAACTAAAAAGTATTGCAAAACACAACAAAGTTTGTCTTGTTTGGGTGCCTGGACACTGCGGTATTACAGGGAACGAGTTGGCTGATAAACTACCTAATGACAGCTTCAGCAAGCATTCCACTAGACCCTGAACCCTTTCTAGGTGTCAATTCTACATCGATTCAACTTGACGACTTCATGAGGTCTAACCATAGAAGACGTTGGTCTGTGTTGGACTCCTGCAGAGTAGCCAAGTGCGTTGTAAAAGAACCAAACACGAAATTGAAATGAATAGCGAAGGCGATGGAACAATGAGCTGTATGAGCTTTACGGCGACATAGACATGGTGCAGCGACGCTGTGTAAGCACCAATTATATATAAAAGGTGAAGTCCAAAATAAACAAGACTGAGCTAAAGTATAAACGATATGAGCTCTGTTCTGATAACTTCGAGTTTATTTATTCAAATTAGTCCCCTTTGGCCTCGATACACTGTTTTCCCGATCTAAAAGCTTTTCGCGGCCGCCGTAACCGAAAGGGTTGGTGCGTGACTACCACTCGGAATTCACAGAGAGAACGTAGGTTTGCGTCTCGGTGAAACACCAAAATTAAGAAAAACATTTTTCTAATAGCGGTCGCCCCTCGGCAGGCAATGGCAAACCTCCGAGTGTATTTCTGCCATGAAAAAGCTCCGCATAAAAATATCAGCCGTTCGGAGTCGGGTTGAAACTGTGGGTCCCTCCATTTGTGGAACAACATGAAGACGCACAAACAGGAGGAGGAGCTCGGCCAAACAGCCAAAAAGGGTGTACGCGCCAATTTTATATATATAAAAGCTTTTCGAAAGAGTGTTTGAGGTCGTTGAACGGAATGTATTTCAGGATGTCGGTATAAGCCTTTTGAATGGCCTCTACGGTCGCAACACGTTTTCCTTTCCCATATCAGGCGAATACGGCGAGTGATTAATGGTTAAAATGCGATTTCTAGTCAAAAAATCAATCACAAGAGTGAATCGATGAGATGGTGCATTTTCTTGTAATAAGCGCCAGCTTCCTTCTTCGCGGTATTCAGGGCGAATTCGACGAATGCGATGCAAGAAACGCTTCAAAACGCCAAAACAGAAAATTGGCACGAACTCCTTGTGGACGATTCCCTTGGAATCGTATAAACAAATGAACATCAACTTAATTTTTTACTTCTCCAAACGCGATTTTTTGAGTGGTGGCTCGCCTGGGGCCTTCTATTCGGCACTTTAACGCTTAGTCTCAGGTTCATGTTGGAAACACCAGGTTTTATCACCAGTTCGAATGTTGTAAAGGAAGTTCTCGTCTTTTCTCGCCTCTTTAATGAGGTCTTTCGAATGCTGAATTCTGAGCAATTTTTGGCCCTCAGTTAACTTGTGCGGAATGAAACGTGCACAGACCTTTCGTAAGCCCAAATGCTCAGTTAAAGTGCAATAAATCGATGTTTTGGAGATATTCAACTCCGATTCCATGAATTTCAGCGATGATTTCGGTTGATTTTTGATAAATTTACGAACAATTTCGATGGAGTTTTTGGTAATTACTGATTTTGAAACGTGTAAACCACTCATGAACTCTGGCACGAGATAGACAATCATCGCCTTAAACGTTTTTCACCAATTCAAATGTTTCGGTAAAGGTTTTACCGATTTTAACACAAAATTTGATATTAGCTCTTTGTTCGAAACCCATTTTTGTACCGAAGACACCAACACATTGACACTTTAGATGCAATTACTTCGCTTCCACTGAACCGAATGCCACCAAGCTTTCACTAGAAGCCAGCTAAGGATGCAACTTCCAACGCACTAACTCATTAAAAAGATGGCGCCATCAAAAACATTTTTATGACCCACTTTTTATTGTGGAGTTCACCTTGTATATTTTAGGTTGAAAAACCTGGATCTGAAGCGTTGTTTGTCTGCATATTTTCGCCAAAGAAAATTACAGATTTGTGCCGAGACAGCTCTAGATTTTTATAATACAAAACCTCATAGCACAGCCTTGTCGAGAACTCCAAGGGAGCAAAACATTGCCAAAAATTACAATGTAATACAAAAAAAAAATGTTTAACTTTTCTTCAGACGAAGTTTGCGATAAGTCTGAAAAACTTAAATTAATACTTTTAACTTGGTTTAAATTTCTCCACATTTATTTTCAATCTATTTTTGTGTGAGTTGTACATATACATATATATATATATATATACACACATATATTGTATGTAAGTCTATATATGTTTGTACATTTATTTTATTCTTTTTACGAAAACGGCGCATTTGACTCCCAAGGCAAAGCATAAGTCGACACTTAAGTGGAGCCACTCCTGACATTTTTCCTTCTATTTATTATTGTGCTCGTCTATTTACCTACGCTGCATGCACTGCAGTCCAACAAAGCGTGTGTTGTTGCTATTGTTGTTGATGTCCTTAACGCTGAAGTGCGCCTTTCTAAATGAGCAATTCAACTCAGAAGAGCCAACAGAAATACTCGTAAAGAAATGCAACAACCCCTTGTGAGCGACTTTCTTGTCAAGCCAGCAGCTATTCAATTTGTATGTGCGCTATTCTGTTGCTCTTATTAGTGTCTCATACACCACCGTCCGCCCGCAAACGCGCTTACTAATATGACTTTTTATTACCTTTTCTATTTTTTATTATGAACTTAGTGAGGCTTTTATTATTGCGTTGCCACTGCGCAATGGGTAATTCTTTTCTCTTTATGAGTCTGTAAGTGGGTTGGTATGGATGCAATGAGTTCAACTACCAACATTTGCCAGGCTGTTAAGTGCGCGTCCTCCAAGTACTTCAAATCCGAACAATTAGTGTTTACACACCTTTGTGTGGTCGAGTACAATGAGTGAGGCGCTACTGAATTGCAGTGGGTGTGGCTGTGCTATGGCAGTGGGCTGCCTTTAAACACTCACATACTGACTATTTTTTGTGTGTGTATATTTGTGTATACATACATACATTCCATATGTTGTTTTTTTACTAATGTGGCATTCTTGTGCTACTATTCGATTACACCGCATGAGGTCCTTGTTATTAACTTTTGAATTTTTTTCAAAATTTTACAGTTATGCGCATATGAATTTTTAGATACATCTGTGCAGAGATAAATAAATTCGCATTTTAATGCACACATTCTATGTATGTAAGTACATTGTGTCGTGAAATTGTTTTCACAAAAGGTGGAAAATAGTTTTTACATATCATTTTTTTATAAAAATTGCAGGTTTATTAATTTTGTAATAGTAATTTTTGCATTTCGAATTATGCAGGTTGCAAACAAATTCGCTTCAGTCAGTAGAACAACGAGGGTCGTTTGAAAAGTTCGTGCAAATATAAAAACTACTTGTTTGGGGCATCTCCTATGCTGCTGTCTACCTGGGTAATCTCAGTTTTAAAAGACTTGAATGTAGCCCTGAACTGGAGCTTGAGCGACTCCTAAAATTCACGAACAGTACGATTCACATTTTTGCTAAAAATAGGCATCTGATCTGGACCAAAATGGTCTCTGCGTGACTTCGGCCAGCCAGTATAACCTAAGCTAACCTAACCTAACCTGAAGTAGGCTCAGAAAGAATTGAAAACGGAAAAACTAGTCATATATACCGACAGTCGCTCTTGTTTGGAATCTATCCAAAATCGGAGCAATCCTAATCCCTTAATTGAATCAATTCATCAGCACCTGCCCCTTCTTCGCCAGGGACACATAATTGACTTTTGCTGGGTAAAATCACACATCGGTATTGGAGGAAACGAGTGCGCATATGAGC
Source organism: Anastrepha obliqua (assembly GCF_027943255.1). Classification (NCBI taxonomy): domain Eukaryota; kingdom Metazoa; phylum Arthropoda; class Insecta; order Diptera; family Tephritidae; genus Anastrepha; species Anastrepha obliqua. Next base: position 21,020,037 of record NC_072893.1, on the reverse strand, counting down.
AGGCAAAAGAAGTTGCAAATCAAGGGGTCGATCTAGTATACACTGCATTTAAGCTATGCTATACGGCAAATACGTTTTAAAATATTCGAGTCATAGCAGCAGGAGTATGCCGACGATACCACTGGCTCCATTACAAAGACTTTCTTCTCTATTCTTGAAGATACTCATCTATACCGGCAACTCTTTGGGATATCATTCGAATTGACACAGCTCTTTACTGGCCATGGTTTCAATAAGGCATACTTGAAGCGTTTCAAGTTCGTTTCTGCAATCACTTCACCTCGTTTGAATAAATTCATTTTACCCGCCAGTCATTTCTACAAATTGGAAAACAAATAGTAGCTCAAGGGAGCTAAGTCTCGAGAATAGAGGGATATGAAGTGAGTTGGAACCCTATTTAAATAATTTTGCGATCAAGCACAACTGCTGAGGCGTGAGTTGGTGCATTGTTGTGATGGAAAAGGACTTTCCTCGATTCAAACAAATGCCAAAGGCAAAGAAATAGACGGATGTGGCTGGAACTTGGTGTGAGAGATTTTTTTCTTGTCCACTCCTCTCGGGAATATAGGGCCTCGACAAATCTCTTCCGTCGTACACAGCTCTAGGCTATTGTTTTCTTGCCGTCCCATATGATGTCGGGAGCCCTTATGGGTTCCAATCCACTGCTATTCCCTCGAGCTATCTGTTGGTTTTCTAAGCGTGTGCCCTATACATTGCCACTTTCTGCGTTGGTTTTTCCATAAGAGATGACAAGAGATGCTACTAACTACATATAACCTCGATACCTGCCTAAATATAACCTCGATATGCGCCATTATGCGGACTTTTAAAACGTCTCTGATATCTCGAAAATTCTAAAACAAAAATGTATCTGATTTCAGCTTATTAACACATTGAGTGCCATGCCGCACGCTTTTGTACGACGCTTAATTCAAGATTGCGCAAAATTAATCACGCAATTTGGTTTTTGAATAGCTTTGTTACTAAATAAAAATGGAAAAATCATGGAAATCTTTATTTTATGCGCTCTATTGGTTGTCTGTTTTTGCACTGTAGCTGTCTACTTCATATATATATATATATATATATAATTGGCGCGTACACCCTTTTTGGGTGTTTGGCCGAACTCCTCCTCCTATTTGTTGTGTGCGTCTTGATGTTGTTCCATAAATGGAGGGACCTACAGTTTTAAGCCGACTCCGAACGGCAGATATTTTTATGAGGAGCTTTTTCACGGCAGAAATACACTCGGAGGTTTGCCATTGCCTGCCGAGGGGCGACCGCTATTAGAAAAATGTTGTTTTTTTTTCTTAATTTTGGTGTTTCACCGAGATTCGAACCGACATTCTCTCTGCGAATTGCGAATGGTAGTCACGCACTAACTCATTCGGCTACGGCGGCTACTTTACAAGTGTCAAATGTGATTGACGTATGGGTTGTTTTTCAATATCTGCTTTATCGTGAGATTTCATCTACACTATTAGCATTTTTTTTTTATGTTTTCAGAGAAATCTGATATAAGGTTGTCAAAAAAGTCTTGCGGTATTTCCGCAAGCTTGTCTTTGCAAGCGCGTAGTTCTAGCTGTATTCGTCGCATCGGCTCACGCTAGAGTTTTTTGGAAAGCTCTTTTCACGTGCTAACACGTGTTTGATTAATTGTTGTTTGCTTTTAGTCGTTCGTGAGTTATAGCGTGGCAAACATGGAGCAAAATAAAGAGAAAATACGGCATATTTTACAGTACTACTACGATAAAGGCAAAAATGCATCTCATGCTGCCAATAAAATTTGTGCAGTTTATGGACCCGATACAGTTTCCATTTCCACCGCACAACGATGGTTTCAACGTTTTCGTTCTGGGGCAGAGGTGATCGGAGATGCGCCACGGTCCGGAAGGCCTGTCGTCGAAAATTGCGATAAAATCGCTGAATTGATCGAAAGAGACCGGCATAGTAGCAGCCGTAGCATCGGCCAAGAGCTGGGCATGAGTCATCAAACCGTTATAAACCATTTGAAGAAGCTTGGATTCAAAAAGAAGCTCGATGTATGGGTGCCACACGACTTGACGCAAAAAAAACATTTTTGCCCGTATGGATGCATGCGAATCGCTTCTGAATCGCAACAAAATCGACCCGTTTTTGAAGCGGATGGTGACTGGCGATGAAAAGTGGGTCACTTACGACAACGTGAAGCGCAAACGGTCGTGGTCGAAAAGCGGTGAAGCTGCCCAGACGGTGGCCAAGCCTGGATTGACGGCCAGGAAGGTTCTTCTGTGTGTTTGGTGGGATTGGCATGGAATCATCCACTATGAGCTGCTCCCCTATGGCCAAACGCTCAATTCGGACCTGTACTGCCAACAACTGGACCGCTTGAATGCAGCACTCATGCAGAAGAGGCCATCTTTGATCAACAGAGGTCGAATTGTCTTCCATCAGGACAACGCCAGGCCACACACATCTTTGGTGACGCGCCAGAAGCTCCGGGAGCTCGGATGGGAGGTTCTTTTGCATCCACCGTATAGTCCGGATCTCGCACCAAGTGATTACTTCCTATTTCTGTCCATGGCGAACGAGCTTGGTAGTCGGAAGTTGTCCACAAGAGAGTCCTGTGAAAATTGGCTCTCCGAGTTTTTTGACAATAGGGAAGCGAGCTTCTGTAAGAGGGGCATTATGAAGTTGGCATCTCGTTGGGAACTCGTCATCGAACAAAACGGCGCATATTTGACTTAAATCGCATTATTATAACCAATTTTATGAACAATTGAAAATTCAATAAAAATACCGCAAGACTTTTTTGACAACCTTATATTTGCAAAAAATTGTGGTCATATTTTCATATCGCTTTGACAATTTCTACGATTCCTGTTGCGTCAATCGTTGCCATGTCGTACAAAAAAACAAATAACATTCGATATATAGAAACTATTATAAAATCTAAAACAAACAACAAAGGAACTAAGAAATCAATACATGGGCCTTTAATTTTTAAAACGCTATAAGTCCACTTTAAAAAAAAAATGACTTAATGGCAATTAAAAATATCCTATTTTTGTATTTGTTATTTCTAAATTCCAAACTTCTAAATTTCCTACGAGTTCTAAAGAAAATTATTTTACCACTTTCACACATCTTGCTAAAAAAAAATCTGCTCGGGCTTCTGGCACTCCGCTTAGCACTCAATGCGTTAAGAAAGCAGTTTGCCAATTTTCTCTTGTCACTTCTACTAGTTTCACGAATAAAAAATCCACTAAATTGATTTTAAGGCTGTTGTGACTTATATTACCTTGTTATTTGTTTTTTTGCAAATTTTTGTTTGATAAAATTGACCCGGTAAGGGTACATTATTCGATGCAGCCCCAATGCAGTTTACAACAATCATTGGGTCATTCAGTATAGAAAAACTATTTATAATATTTTAGTTCTCGCCAAAAAGCAAAATGCACCAGAGTAAAGACCCCTGAACGACATCGCAAATATTATATTTGTTCTAGAGGGAAGAAAAATCACACGAAAAATGAACAAAAACTTATTAGTTTTGAGTCGAGGGCTTGCGAGTAAACCCAAAGATGAGTATGAAGGAGTTTGTTTTCAATGAAATAGTCAAAAATTTTCACGAGATGACCATAAAAAACAATTGCGGAGTTGTTTGCCTTCCATCGGCCGTATCCTCAGTTGACTGGAAATGCTTAGCAGATATGTAGGATAGGTGGGAAATAAAATACCACTCACAGACTAAAGCAAACAAAACATCCGACAACATTGGCGATGCTGTCAAGCTGGGTAGGCAAGCTAGCAACCTACTTGACTGATATTTGACTGGCTAACGAATCGTCATCCTATGCTCCTAATAGGAGTTAAAGGGACCTACAGTGTAACCAGCGCTCCTAATGGACACCTCTATCAGCCGGACACCTCCCTTGAACGAACAATTTTTTCTATACCAAATTTTATGCATCGGAAAAAGTTACCCTCCTTTGAGTGGACACCGCTCTTGGACAGACAAAAGCTGACTGACGGTGAGTGTCCGCCTAAGAGAGGTTATACATTCTGTCAAAAAAGTACCGGGAATTGTTCAATAAAACGCAAAATAATTGTTTAATCATCAACATTTATTTTGTCGCCTTCAAAATAGGCTCCATTCGAAGAAATACTCTCATGCCAACGATTAGTCTAGTCACTAAAACACCTTTGAAGAGATCTTTTTCAGCTCCTTCAGCAAATTCTCCTTAATGGGCTTATCGACTCAAAGCGGCGTCCGCGGAGTGGCCATTTAAGTTTTGGGAAAAAGTCACCGGGGGCGTGAATGAGATAGTTGTTCGATGATATTTGTCGAGTTTTTGGTCAAAAAAGTGTTCACAATATCAGCGGTGCGTTATCAGAGTGCAAGACCGGCGAGTTTTCTTTCCACAAATCGGGCCGTTTCCGCCGCACAGTCTCTCTCAAACTTCGCATAACTTCCAAATAATCTTCTTTACTTACCGTAGAACCGTTTGGTACGAATTCCGAGTGCACAACACCAGGATAATCAAAGAAAACGAGCATCATAATTTTCACTTTTGACCGACTTTGACGTGGTTTTTTGGGTTTTGGCTCATGTGGATAGTCGCCTGTTAACTGGCTTGCATGTCAAACTCATATACCCACATCTCATCACCTGTTATGATGCGCTGGATGCATTGGGTGCGAATTCACTTGCTCAAGCATGAAAAGAAATTCAACTCTCTTGGAACGAGTCGAGCAGCCACACGTCTTGGAGTCTCATACCCAATGGATGGTGTAAAATGTTGCGAATTGATTCGTGAGACACGCTGAGGTCACAAGCTACCTCCCTCACACTAAAATTCCGTCAATCCAGCTAAAATAACGAAAAACCCATGTTTTATTTTGCGGATGAGGGGGTTTAAAATGCCTAAAATGCATCATCGCAGCTGCCGTCGTAGCAAAGGTATGTCCAGGCGTTGGACGCATATCCAAGAATTTTCATTAGTCTTGTAGAGAAACTTGTTAAACGAACTGTATACATACATATATACATGCATACATACATAAGTACATACATACATACATATCTATGCCGATATTTTCATTTCACTCAATGCCACTTGTTTCATTTCGATTGCAAAAGTGCCGCTTCACATTTGCCACTCACCGTTTATGAGTTTACAATCGCCGTGGTTGGTATTTAATTTCGTACGACTCCTCCGCTCCTTGGACACCGCATGTGATTTTTGTTTTTTTGTTTTTCCTCTGTACAGTGGGTGAGAGGTGAGGCAATCTGTAGGCTCAGCAAGTTTCAACAGATAAAGGGCTTGACAGCCAACTTCCTGTTGTTTACGCATTACTTCACGATGACAAAAAACATATGATAATTGCCGGTTCACACGCTGTTGGTGGGCAATGCCACTCCAGCAACCAACACCAACACCAGAGCAACTCAATAACATTGACATCAACTCCGATTTCAAATCCATGCCACCCATGCAAGATTGGAGTATTGAGGCTGGTTGACAGCAGCACTTAAACCCTTCCTCAGCCGGTTGCAGTCGAAATGTAGTGGAAGAAGCGGCCAAGTTCTGCAATGACGGCAGTTTGCTAGATGCATTGAATTAAAATTGAAATCAACCGAAATTGAAAGCCATTGGCTGAAAATACCAAAGATGTCACTCTCTAATCGGCATGACGCGGCCATGCGCTCCACACCACGCAAGAATTAGGCAACGTTCGAGTAGGCAATAATGGCGGAAATAAGATGGCTTACAGGGTGCACCGTTTTCAATAGTGATTTGTGTGATTATTTTCTTGGAAAAAGTGCTGTGTTGAAACAGTGTTTTGTTTAGAGTAGTTTGGGCATTCACTCTCTGCAAGCGGAAGACTGCGAAGATTTTTGAATTGAAAAGTGGCAAAAAATTAATTATTTGAATTGGCCGCTTTTATTTTATTTGCCATTACTCAGGCGTCACTTTTTCCAATGAAATTAATTTTCATTTCATGTTTTCAATTATTTTTCTTTTTACAAAGTTTATCAACTAAAAAGAATGTATAAAAAAGAAACATTTTCGAAAATGCTTGAAAATGTCCTTATTTTTTTAATCTAAACCTTATTTTTTTTATTTAAACGACTCTAACTCTAAAAGTGCTATTTCGATTGACTCAAAAAGTGTACAACGCGAAGTGGCAGAATATAACTTTTGAACGATATCCATGAAAGGTTAGGTTTGGTTGGTTGCATTCTGGAGTTTGTTTTTTTCAATATTTGCACAAAGCCCTAGAAACCAGATTTTTTGCTCTATCTCGAAAACACTTCTTTGAAAAAATTTATGAAATTAATTTTCGTACTCAGCGAATTCAAATTTGTCCAAAAACACTTTTAAGGAAATACAGTGTAACCTCTACTAATGAACACCCCTATTAGCCTGACACCACTCCCTTGAGTGGACAATTTTTCTTATACCAAAGTTTATGTATCGGAGGAACTTACCCTCTTTCGAGTTGACACCTCTCTTGGACGAACAAAAGCTGACTGACAGTGAGTGTCCGCCAAAAGAGGCTTCACTGCACCACTTTTTAGGAAAATATTTGTATACTGGTGTAATTGGCGCACAAAGTTTTTTTTTAGCTTTCAATATATTTCGCACATCCGTTCCACAACCCTTTTAGAGAAGCGTATTTCTCTCTTTAAAATCATTCAAATATTCCAATTCACGCATTTTTTATTAAGATTCGAAAATTACCGTTGCTTGCCAAAGTACCATGTGCACCAAGTTTCATGAAGAGATCTTAATTTTTACTCGAATAATTCATATACCGGGCAGAAAGCGAAATTTTCGGCTGTACAGGAAGTGACTTCTTCCAAACTCCAATAATTTTAAAAATCGTGCTTGATGAGGTCCAAAATAGTGTGTACTCGTATATCAATTAAATAGATTTTGATAAGAAGGCAATCTCCTGTAGGACCTGGTAGCATTTTGAGGCAGGTTTCTCCTTCCGTCTTTGTACTTCGTACAAATCTCCCTATTCGCAAATTGGGTTTTGAGGGTTGTGCTAGAGCTACGTCTCCAAGCAGGTTGTATTGGAAGGAGGGGAGAGTCTGCACGAAAATAGGTACGGACTCTCGAGTAGGAGTTTTCTCTCTCTTTCTCTCTCGTAGATTCACAGTCTGTGCTGGACCATAGCTTCATCAACAATCCTCCTCCAATTCAGTCTCTCTCTTGCCTCATTTCTCCAATTACGAACGTTCATCGCTTTTAAGTCTGCTTCTACGTCATTAAGCCATATCTTTCTTGGTCGGCCTCTCTTTCTTCCTCCGATTGGACGCAAAGTAAACACTCTTTTTTGGATTCTTTCGTTGGGCATTCTTATGATGTGGCCAATCCATCCAATTCGCTGCGCTTTTAATAAAACGTATTACATTTTTACCACCAACAAGATTTCCAATTTCGTTGTTATAACGGATGCGATACGTGCCGTTTTCAAGCCGAATAGGACCGTAGATTTTTCTCATTATGGATCTTTCAAATCGCAATAGCTGGTTTAAATCATTAGCTTTCAGTGCCCAGATTTCAGCACCATAAGTAAGAACTGGATGTATCAAAGTTTTATACATCCTGATTTTCTGCATTCGTTATAAAACTTTTGAAGGAGTTTTCTCTAGGCAACCAATATTTCAGACTCCTTTAAAATGTCGAAAACGAGTAGTGTTTTTCAGCCAGAAGTCTTCGCGATCCTACAGGCATTTAAAATGCTTAGGGATCGCTATTGGGAAGGAGACATAAATATCTTTTCCGATAGTCAAGTTGCGATCAAGGCCCTGTCGTCCTCATGTTACAGCTATCTTCTGATCAACTTCTGTAAGAAGAAAATCAAACGTCATGAATGTACAGGAAACATTTCTCTTATCTGAGTTCAAGGTCATAAGAACATTGAGGGAAATGAGTTTGTCGATGAGCTTACCACGAAAGGGTCAACAGAATCGATTTTAGTTATCCCCATCTCAAACATCGGTGTCCCCTTACACGTTATTAAAGGGAAACCGCACAATTTCGTTTTTAAAAACACGCAAGTCAAATGGAGTTCCATCTTATCGTGCGCTATAGCAAAAACACTTTGGCTTCAGTACGGCAGAAGCGGCACACTTAAAGTGCTAGGGATATCCCGCCATTCAATTTCCAACTTATAGTAGTGGTCACCGGTCAGTGGGTGATCGGAACCTGGGTGATCGGAAGTCATGCGGAGAAGCTTGGACTTCCGTACGACCCCCATTTCAGAAGCTGTTTGGATCATGCAGAGAAAATACTGTTGAACACTTTCTTTGCAAATGTCCGGGTCTGACGACTAGGCGTTTGAGGTTTCTTAAGGTGCCTTTTGGGGATAGCCTGAGCCAGTTCTCCAACCTAGATCCCTTTTTTCTTCTCCACTACATCAACAGCATTGCATGGCTGTAGATGATTTTTCTTCTTTTAAGTTTTGTAATTCTTCGCAAGTATAAAACCAACGTCTTTGTGATTTAATGTGTTGAATAACATCTTCTCCTTTGCATAAGGATGACAGCTCGCTGTATTCTATAGATTCCATCACTTTTCCGGAGTGGTTCTTACCTCATCTGTGTGGGCAAGTTTCCATGATTCGCATTAATAAATAAGAACAGGCGTATTACCGCTTGGTAAATGCTCAACTTGGACCCACGTGTGAGAACTTTTGATTGTAGAAGATTTATATTGGCAAAGTATGCTTTATTCGGCCTTGTTTTTTGGTAAAACACCGAAAATTTAAATTGCTGAACTCCTTCAAGACAATGGTTGGCTGGTTTAAGGGTGACCCCGCATCGGAGTGCCACATAGACCGCAAGTTGGGTCCGTTGTGTTGCCCTAGAGCTCATTATGTTATATGATTTCCCCACCTAACCGAGATTTTTATTGTGGATTTTGGTCAAAGATATTAATTCGTTTCGAGAATTTGATGAGAGATTCGATTTTCAGGTTCGAGAGTACTGAAAGATTGTCAATTGTTGGAGAGCCAAGAAGAGCGAGGCGACTTCTGGCTAGACCGGGACAACTGCACAGCAAATGTCTGCTCGATACTTCCTCATTTTCGTCCTCGCAGTATCTGCACAGGTCGTTTTGAGGAACCCCGAGCCGACGTGCGTGAGTGCCCAACAGGCAGTGGCCGGTAATAAGAGATATTATATGCCTTAGTTCGTGTTTCGAAAGACTTATAAGGGTTTTTGTCTGTTTCAGATTGTAGGATGGCCTTCAAGACAATAGCTTTCAATAATTATATTTTCCGGTAGGCGTTTCCTTTCGCATCGGGAAAGCTTAAGGTACTTCGTCTTACTTTCATTTATCTTCAGACATTGCTGGCGCTGTGTTCGAAATCCTCGAAGATTTCAAAGAGGTATTGTTTTTTGCGAGCTGGAATAGCTATGTCGTCAGCGTACGCGTCTGATGTACTGAAAAGTTTCCTGATATTAATTCCTCTTTTATAGCAAAATGTAATCTGGCATTTATGCCCAGCTCTACAAAAGCTTCGGGGATTTTCCAGCGGTGGATGCTATCAAAAGCTTGCTTGAAAACTAGAAAGTGCATGTGGGGGTTGATGTTGTGTTCATAGCATTTATAGGGGTTCTGCTTAAGTGTAAACATTTGATCCGTCGTTGATCGGTTGGGCCGAAAACCACACTGGTATTCACCTAAAATTGATACCCACGCCTTAGTAAGTCCAAGCTGAACAAGATACAAAGAACAGCGTGTATCTGAACTACAGGAGCGCTTAGCACCAGTCCTACTGAAGGGCTCAATATACTAACTCATCTGCTACCATTAGATTTACACATTAAAACAATCGCCGCCTGCAGCGCGGTGAGACTCAGAGACATAGGAAGCTGTACAACAAGGTCGTGCGGTCACAGTAAGATCCTCCTACAGGGATCCTCGCTGCTCGAAAACAAATCAGAATACACAGCCCCCGACCTTAACTTCAAGAAAGGCTTTACGGTACGTTTTCCACCGAGAGCCGAATGGAGCAAAGGGAAGGTGATTGGAAGATACGATATTGAAATATACACTGACGGTTCTAAGATGAACTGTGGTGTGGGAGCTGGCTTTCATTCAGAGCCACTCAACCTATCCCAGTCAATTCGTCTTCCTGACTATGCTAGCGTGTTCCAGGCAGAACTTTTAGCGATCAGAAAAGCATGCAAATCACTAAAACTCTACAAGGAAGTTGGTGCAAGAGTAGCTATCTTTTCAGACAGTCAAGCAGCTATCAAGACCTTAGACTCCAACTCCATATCATCCAAACTAGTCTTACAGTGTAGAGAGGAGTTGGAATTGCTTAGTCATTGGCTTGAAATCACTCTGATATGGGTTACCGGTCATAAGAACATACGAGGTAATGAGATAGCGCATGAGCTAGCAAGAAAAGGTTCGACACTAGAAACAGCAGAGGCGGTGGCAGTCGCCACCCCACTCATCACAATAAAAGCATCCATGGCTTCACACTATCATGCTTTAGCCAAAAGAAGATGGAAGCAATTAACTACATGCAACAAAAACACATGAACGTCCGTCCAAAGGACGAATTACCTGTTAGGATGCTCTCGACCAAACACTTTACGCATCACCCTTGCAGGTCATTGGAAGGTAGGGAATCATGCAGCCAGACTCAACCTCCCTTTCAATCCCATCTGCAGAAGCTGTCAAGCGGAAGGGATGAAGAAAAACTTTTCCACTACTTATGTGAATATCCAGGACTAGCTAGGGCACGACTTCGCTCTTTCGGTAAACCTTTCTTACAGCAAATTAACGAGATCTCAGACATCGAGATAAAGGATTTTCTTCAACTTCAACAACAACATGTCTGGCAGCTAGAATACTCGAGGAGAGTAAGAGTAACTGGTGCTTAAAAGTGTGATTCTCCGTTAGTATTCGCAAAGAGTTTTGCCGTCATTTTTAAATATAGGAATTACTACTCTTACTCGCCAAACTTCTGGTATACATCCATGTCGCCAAATTCGCAGTATGTAGCGAAGGATAACTAGCAACCCATCGTCACATAAGGCTTTTAGTAACTCAGCAGTAAGACCGTCTTCGCCGGGAGCCTTGTAACTTTTCATGCATTTAAGTGCTATACGCAGTTCTTCTGAAGTTAAGCCATGTGTTGACTCGGGGTTGAAGAGTTCACTGAAAAATTACAATGAGCTATACTTTTATAAAAAAATAATGAAAATTCAGAAAAAAGGACAAACTGGTAAAAATGTTGTTGCGTTATCGGTTTGTCTCGGTGAGTACAAGAAATGGTCGCATGTCATTTGATTGAAATGGAGAAGTATGAAAAATCAAAATAAATAATAAATTTTCTATGTTATCTTATATTCTCTGTGTGCTGCCCACCTTGTATAGGATTAAAAATGCATTAAATGTGCAGCGTTAGAGTATCGGTCTCTTTTCTGCTCTCCTTATGCTTGGCGTTTGTTTTCTGTTTTTTTGTTTTTTGTTTTGTATTGACGGCAGTGCGGAATCAAATTCACGTATGCGATTAAAATCTAGAAACTGTCAATTAGGGCATTTCTTATGTTACCCGCTTCCATTACAGTTCATTAATGAAAATACAAACATACATACACACACCTAAATATAAATGTATGTATATAAATATATCTACATCTGCTTGTCTATATGCATTCGACTAGCCATATGTACATATATACTTGCATGTACCTATGTGCGTATATACCGTAAATCGAACGTTCTCCTCATTACCATGCAAACTAGTATATTTTGGCGCGACCCACTCTGTACTGGCGCATTAAGTCTTTTTTTTACATAAAGATTGACTGTATGACCAAATCAAACTATTTTCAATATTACAAGGTTTGGGCAATGTATTCTGGACACTAATAAAAATTTAAAAAAATATATTTACGTATATGAGTTTCCGCCTGAATTTTTTTGGAGACTCAAAGTTTTCATATTTGGCAAATTCTTATGATAAATGGGCACAGAAAGCCGCGTAAGCCCACATCGGACTCTGGTAGAAGAGGGCAACAAGCAAAAATACCATGCAGCGATTTGAAAACTTGAGTCTGTCTATCTTCCTTTTCTGCTGAATTGTGCGTAACAACCCGTAACCGAGTTACAGCCTGTCGAATAATGTCTGCCAGGTGTCTCTTTTTCCGTACACTTTTACCAGTTTCTCAAGCTAAGAAAGGTAGGTCATTATTCTTGAATTTGGTCCTTGCACCGTACACGAGGACATCCTCTTCGCCGTCGACCGCCAATTATCGTTTCAAACACCTTCTTCGCCGGAGCAGTTCCTTCCATATGAACGATATGACTCAGCCACCTTAGTCGCTGCAGGGTGACTCGTTTGACTATGTCAATATCTCGATAAAGCGCACACAGCTCGTGGTGCATTCGAATTCGATAACTGCCATTTACGCGAGCAGAGCCAAAAATCTTGCGGAGTATTTTTCTCTTGAATACTCCAAGAGCGGCTGCATCGCCATAGGCTTCAGCGCCATAGAAAAGTATCGGGATGATGAGCGTCTTTGTAGAGTATTGCTTTCAAAAACGTCGGTCTGTCTGTCCTATCTAAATCGAGTAAGCATTTAGATGATTCCGAAAAACTTTACACCTACATTCAAAAAGCCCGTTTAAAAATTACTAAAATACTCAGATAGCAAGACATAAGAAAAATAAAACAAATGCGCGTTATATGGCACTTGACAGAGTAAATTCGTCGACAAAGGCCAGATTTGTTTGAAAAACTCTAGGTTTTTGTATCACGATAACGCAACATCTCACAAAGTTATCTTTGTGTAGGGATTTCTGACCATGAACTCAACAAAAATCGCCGAACAACCACCGAATTCATCTGATATCGCTACGGCTGACCTTTTTTGTTTTTCCAAATCTCAATTATTTACTGTGCCTGCTGATAAAGCAGGCCTTGATATTAATCAGATGATGAACTTCATCAACAGCAAGAAGCGGTTAACACGACCGTAACTCACTCATTGCTCGGTCCACAAATCCAAGAAAAGTTTTTTCTAATAACGGTCGCCCCTTGGCAGGCAATGGCAACCCTCCGAGTGAATTTCTGGCATATTACAGTTCCACGTCACAAATAAGAAGAGGAGCTCGGCCAAATACTCAACAAATGGTGTAACCGCCAATTTGGTAGGGGAAATGGTTGAAGTACCAGCCTAGCACTCCCTAAGTAGCACTAAAGCGCCGTTTTGATACCACTACGACACCTCCAGATGTCTACACCCAAACAGAGGGATTCAGGTTGGTGAACTGCCCCAGGCTGTCGATGAAAGAAGCACCCAGTAACCTTAGTCGTCTAGCTGCAAAACCTGGACATGGAGCTCTATCTTTTCTGCGCCTTCCTGAGAAATAATTTGTGCAGTTCCCCTTTAAGAACTGTCAGGGGATGCCGATGCCCGGGTAGGAGGTCTCTGAGGCCACTTCAGTCCCCTTCCTGGCAAGATCATCAGCAATTTCATTTTCCTCTATGTTCCTATTTCCTAGAAGCCAGATCAGGGAACTGTTACCTACACACCCAAGATATTTGATATCCTCCTTACAGGAGTTTACTAGTTTCGTTCTGCACCATGGCGCCAATTAGTATAATTATAATTATTACTAAAAACTATTGTCTACACACATTGAAGATTTATAAAGTATGTTGGACATGGAATCACAGAGTATATCTTTACGTTTAAGTTATCAGAAAAGAAAATTTTGGTTATTGAAATGCCTTCAACAAAAATTCTGAAAAGTAGGAGACCCAATATATTTCTCAGGGGGAGATCGGAGGTCGCAATAGAGAAATAGGTGACGCACCTTTAACATTAACACTTTTCCGATAGTAGAAATAGGACTTACTCCATTTTAAAAGAGTGGAGTTAAATCCTGTAGCCCCCAATTAACTAACTTTTTCTATTGCTTTTGGAAAATCTGTGTACCTTGTCGACTTGAACTCGATTTTGAAATACCGATTTTTTGTATATTATTGTAGTTTGGGGAAAAAGAAATCTATTATTTTCTCGTTAGATAGCTGTAGTGATTGATATCTCGTAAAGTATCGATAAAACAATTCAAAAATTATGCTCGTTGTCAAGGTGACATTTCTCACTAAAAAATTCTTTTGCTGTTCCATTCAGTTCTGAGTTACAAGGTGTTAACAAGGAAAGTCAACCGAGATAAAATTTGGTACATTTTACAATTTTTCTTTGATAAAAGCGAAAATGCAACCCAGGCCGTTGAAATTGTGAATGATGTTTATGGCGTCGATTCCGTTCAGCCTTTTTTGATGTTAAAGAAAATGTCAATAATTTCGAAAATATCGACCATATATAGTTTTAAACCATCTGCGTACACGATTCTGTGCTGTTGTTTTTGCACCGTCCCATGAGATGTCGGCCTCTGCTAGCTCGCGCAACATCGATCTTCTACAAGTATTTTTTGGCCGACCGCGACCTCTGCTCCCTTGCAGATTCCACTCCAGTGGCATTCTCGTGATGCCATCTGGTGGTTTTCTAAGCGTGTGACTTAATCATCGCCACTTTCTGCATTTCATTTGCCATAGGATGCATTCCTCATTCGTTGGTCTTTGCTGATGTTGTTCGGGCGGAATAATCTACAGATGTTGCGGAGGTAATTGTTGACGAAAGTTTGTAGCCTCTGTGTGATGGAGATATTAGAGACCGTCCTGTTTCGCTTCCGTACAACAATACTGATTTCACGCACGAGTTGAATATTCGCAGCTATGAGCGTCTGGAGATTTGCGAGCTCGTCCATACGTATGCATTCGCTCGAATGCCGCCCTTGCTTTGTTCAGCCTGCAGTTGACATCTTAATCTGCTACGCCATTTGTTGTGATAGTGCAGCCGAGGTAGCAGAAGCTTTCGACAAATTTCACCGGGCTCCCGACAGCGGTTATATGTCTTACTCTGTTGTAGTTGACTCTCACGGCATTAGTCTTGTAGATGTTGATTTCTAGCCCAACCTGCATGCCAGCGTGATTAGTTTGTCCGCCTTCGTTACATGTCAGCGAGTTTGCGAGAGAGGAAGCAGATGTCATCAGCGGATGTAAGCCGGGAGCTCCACTCATCTGATTCTTCTGCGAAGAGTGTTGGCTTTGCCAATACAATTTCGGTGAGGACGAAATCCAGCTTGGTTGTCTCTTAAGTAGCTTTGAATACATTGGAGATTGGTTTGTATGATCGCGGCTAAAATTTTGTAGATGGCGTTGAGCAGGGTTATTGCTCGCCAGTTACTTCAGTAACGCATATCGCCTTTCTTAGGCAGCTTCACGATGATACATTTTGTCCAAGACGGAGTCAGCTTTTCATTATCCCAGACGGCGGTGACGTGAGAATAAAGAATTTTTGCTGAATTTGCGGGTCGGCGATCAATAGTTCTGGCTGTATGCCATCTTTGCCCCGGCTTTGTTGACCTTCAGCTTCTTAATTGCATCCTCGATCTGCACTGGACTTGGGCAGGATGTTGTTATTTTGCTGCTAATGTTGATTTTGCTAATTGCTTCAAAGTGTTCTTTTCATTTACAGATCAGGTCATTAGTGGAAGTCAGTAAAGCACCATTCAGATATCTGATCGGCTGGTTGCTGGCGGCCAACTTTGCGGTACAGTTGCCTCATGTTGTTTACTCCTGCTGCCGCTTCGGCATCGCTAGCAAGGTCTTCAACGAACTTTCTCCTATCACTTCTGGCCGATTTCTTTACTTGCTTCGCTCGCCTTTCTGTGTGCTGACCGAAGGAAGCCATCGTTGATAAGATGCCTTTTGAATTCATTTCTGCGCTGAATGATGATATTGGAGCTTTTTTCTGTGCCAATTTTCTCTTTGCCTTAGCGTGGCATTAGTAACTTCCTAATCATTGTTGTTCTGGTTATAATTACTACTTTCAGTTTATATAATAATTTTATTGTTATGTAAACCTTTATTAAATAAAATAAAAAAATTAAATTAATAATATTGTAAACATATTTTGTAATGAGCTAGTTTTTACCGTCTTCAATTTGATATTTGAAATTTTTCGGGATCACGGGATTGAGACAAGCAGATCCCGGCACCTCAAAAGTAACAGAATCCCGGTATTGGCAACCCGAATATGTAAACTATCCCCAGTATGTAAGTATTATTCTTAAATTTGGTTAGTTTCAATAAGTTTTAACACTTTTGAAATGTTTCGATTTTCGATTTCCACAATTCGATTTGGAAGTTGACATTTAAAGCGGAAGTTTTTATTGCTGTTTTTGTGCGCCAGTCACTGTTGTTTTTGCCATTATCTTGTCGATTGTTTGTTTGACAGTAGCTGACGTTTGCATTGGGCAGACAAGGCATTTAATCTCCCCTCTTTACCCCTCAATTTGTCTGCATGCAATGGAAACCAGAGGAATGCAGAACTAGAAATTCATTGACATATTTTTTATTTTGTGTCACATGCACACGCATACACATAAGTAGTGCATATACATATACATGTATATGTATGTATGGGTATACCTTTTCTTGTGAGGTTTTGAATTACGCGCTGATGCCTGCACCCACCCAATTCGCTTTCTTCCATGCACGTCTGCACTCAAGGTGTGAGTCTGTCTGACTATTCATTTGGCCGCATATCTAACCATGTCCGTCAAGCTTTCTGCCATGGACAGCGCGGCTTTGAAGCTTTTCTAAACTGTCACATATATACTTATATATGTATATGTATGTATGTATATGTATGTATGTATATATGTGTGTGTGTATTTATGTTTATGTGTATGTATGCGTGTATGTATATATTCGTATATATCTAATTTTGAATTGGCTGGTCAGAGTTTGAGTTTGGTGTTTCGAGTTTTGAGTTTCGAGTTTGTTATTGCCTCGAATACAGTCTGGTTGAAGTGTTGATGAGGCGTTGTCCAGCGTTGTTGGTGTGTTGAACTGCGACTGTCTGTGCCGAGCCGAGGCCACGACATGCAACCGTAGACAATAAAGGAAGAGATTAAAATTAATACTTTGGCTGCTTATGCTGACTGACTTGTTGCCGGCACCTACGGTACTTATACGATGCATGAATATGTATAAGTATGTATGAATATGTGCATGTGTGTGTGTATGCTTGATTTTGTCAACTACCGTAAATATATAAATATAAAAACGTATAAACGCACATACACTTTTAAGTGCGCATGCACACGCTCCTTTAATTCCGTCACACAACTGTCGCCTCGTCAGTTTTGGAGCAGCAGCAGCAGCCTGTCGACCTTCTGTCAACAAAAATACGATTTACGATTTACGCTTTTGTTTCTATTTTATTGTATTCAATTAAAAATGCATTCATTTTCAGACATGCAAACTGTAACTGTATGTATGCCTTAATAAATACATACATACGCACACACATACGCCATTTTTATAATCCTTTGCTTTGTCACATTTCAGTAAGAAGTCCTGCTTCTCTGTAATGGCACCTTATAATTTTTGTGTGATCTCCCAACTCAAATTCAGCCGGGGTCAAATGGCTTGACAGTGAAAACAATTCAATTAGGTAATTTGTTGTAAATTTCGTTACATACTAGGTTGTTCAATAAGTTTTGCGGTTTGATAAGAAAGGGAAATGCTACTAGCTTAAATTTCTTTTTTTATTATTTGTTAGTGCACGTTTGGAGTCTTCAGTGACAGTCAGGCTGCATTGAAGGCCCTGGAGAACGCGAAGCGAACCTCAAAGATTGTTCAAGAATGTAAGAAGAAGCTTAATTCTGTCGCAAGACAAAACAGGCTTGTACTTATATGGGTTCCGGGACACTCCGGTGTTCAAGGAAACGAAATTGCCGACGAATTGGCAAACCGTGGATCAGCGGTGCCCCCACAGGGGCCAGAGCCAATAATCGGAATCAGTCCCGCATGAATCAAGAATTGGATCAACGATTATGTAGGTAATCTACATAAAGAGCGATGGTCCGGTCTAGAACGCTGCAGAACTGCAAAGCGTTTTGTGACAAGTCCGAACAGAAAACTGTCAAACTTTCTACTAAAACTTAGAAGGAAAGATATTCGGTTGATGGTCGGCATCATTACAGGACACAATCCATGGGGTCAGCATATGACCACCATTGGAATCATTGAGGACCCAATGTGCCTGTCTTGCTTGGAGGAGGCGGATAGCACTGAGCACTTCCTCTGTGAGTGTCCTGCCTTTGCTAGAGCACGGCTACGAGTTTTGGGTTCCGATGTCATGAGAATGAGTTATATTCGTTCTCTAAAACTGGAGGATATTTACAGATTTGCCAAAGAATCGGGAAAATTCTCACAGGACTAACTATCTCTATTTCTGTCTCTATTCTTTCCTATCTCTTTCTCTGATACTTTTCTCCTTCCCTCCTTGACTATCTACCCCCTTTCCAGAGCTTTAAATACAATGGGCTCTTTAGCCTGAGTGTTTTAGGAGCCACCAAATCTCCTGGTGCTCCTTGGCTCGACCTGTTCAAATTCAAACATTCAACACTCTTCATATGAATGTATTTGAAATCGCTTTCAATTTGTCAATTTATTTTTTATTTAAAAAGGCAATTAATTTAGTTTGGAAAATTACTTTTATTCAATTGAAAGTAAAAAAAGTGTGAAAGTAATACAAAATTAAGAATAAATTTACTTTTGCTCGATATGACCATCTTTTGCCTTGACTATGGCCTTGTGACGGTCCAGAAAAGAATCGCAAGCTGCCCGAATGTGACTTGCAGGTATTTTGGCTCACCCGCGGACAATGGCTTTTTCAGCGCCTCGAGACTGGTGAATCTTTTAGTTCGGTCCCTGCTCTCCTAAATGGCTCAAAGAGTATAATCCATCAGATTCGCGTTTCGTGAATTTGAGAGCCATTGTGTAGACGTTATGAAGTTCGAAACGTTGTTTTTTAGCCATTCTTGGTTCACTCGAGCTTTGTGAGACGGTGCCGAGTCCTGTTGAAACGTCCATGGTCTGCCACCGAAATGTTTATCTGCCCACGGCTTCAAAGTTTCAACCTCCAGAACACTTTCCCGATAATGTTTCGCATTTACCTTGATGCCAGGCTTAATGAAAACGATTGGAGAGCGCCTATCTGCGGTTACAGCGGCCCAAACCATTACCTGTGGTGGATGCTGCCTCTTGGTGGCCTATTGATCACTCAAATTCTCGAACGAATGGTTGGTTAAACAACCCCTATCGTTTTGGAAATTTACTATATTGTTTAATTTGAAAAACTTTCTCGTCAGAAAACACAATGTTCGGAAATTGTCCGCTTTTGGCTTCGGCCAAGCGAAGCAACTCCTTCGCTCTCTCAAGTCTGACTTGTTGCTGCTCTGGTGTGAGATCATGTGTCTTTTGGATCTTGTAAGGCTTGGCTTTGAGATCATGTTTCAGTATGCGGCGGATGCTACGGTCAGATATTTTCAGTTCTTTCCCCATTTAATTGGCACTTCTTCGGAGATTTCGCTCGAGTCCCTTCTTCCCTTTTTGAATCATTTCTCGTGACGTTGCCGTCTTTTGATGACCACCTCCATGACGTTTCGCGATGCTACCGGTATCATTGTAATGTGGAATGGTGCGATAAGCAAAAACTTTATTTACTTTAAGGTGCTCGAGCTCACGAACAATCGCTGGTTGTGATTTTCCAGCCAAATATTATGCAATTTTACACTTTTTCGCGTTTACTCTCCGCAAAATGCTCCCGCGCACTTGTAAACAATACTTTAGACTATCATTTAGCTTACTAACAGACAGGTGATGCCCGTGCACCAGCTGCTCGAGCGGTCTGAAGTTGGTTGCACTACGAGTGCCGGACCCTGTACAGGCCATTTAGTATTGGCCATTTTAGAATTTTTATTTTTTGAAGGTTTAAAAGCAAGCGAAATTTATAAACGAATTTTGAAAGTGTAAAGGGCTTTTTGCCATCAATTAGTACAATAGAAAGATGGGTTGTTGAATAGAAACAGGGTCATACAAGCCTTGAAGACGATCTACGTCAAGGGTGTCCAAAATAGCAACCCTTCCAGAAATCGTAGAAAAAATACAGGATATCGCATTGAGAAATCGTCGAGTGACTGAAAGAGATTTAGTAGAAGCCCTAGGCATCTCATTAAGCAGTGTAAACAATATTTTGACTCACATATTGGGTTTCAGAAAGCAGCTGCGTGCGAAATGGATGCCGCATTCGTTAACAATGGAAGAAAAATACATTCGAACGCGACTTTCTCAGCAGCATTTAGAGAGTTTTCGAATGGATAAAGTGCCTTTAGTGCATCGATTCAGCACTGTGGATGGGACTTGGGTCCATCGTCATAACCCTGAACCAAAACAGGAGGCTAGAGAGTTGTGTGGACCTGGTTCTTTGGCTCTGAAATGTGTCCAGTAATCGACCAAGAAGTTGCTCGCATCAGTTTTGTGGGATGCGAAAGGAATTTTGTGTGTGGATTACTTGCAAATTGTTAAAACAATGAATTCTGAATATTATTGCAACCCTTTCGACCAGTTGAAGAAGAAAATCCCTGAAAAAGACCCAGTTTGCAAAAGAAGAAAATTATTTTTCATTAGGACACTGCGCTGCGTCACAAGAGCATTTGGTCAATGGCTTAAATCCAAGAATTAAAGTTCGATTTGTATTCACCAGATTTGGTCCTAAGCGACTTCCATCTATTTCCAGACCTAAAAAATTCTGAATTTTCTCGAAGCGTATTTTGCAGTCCTTCCAAATTCTCTCTGAAGGGATGGAGTTCATAATTTGAAATCTCGTTGGAGCAAGTTTGTTGGTGTTCAGTGAGATTTGACGGATGTGTTTTCAAACCGTAACTTAGTCTTTTTCTTATCCAACCGCAAAACTTATTGAAGAACCTAGTACATATGTACTTATGTATGACGTGTGACTCATTTTCCTGAAAAAAAAAATTTCATTTTCATAATTGTACATTAGCAGACATTTCGTCTAGTTCGGCCGTGAATTTGATTTTCTTTGTGTCATCCGTGACCCTTTGTGCTACATGGCTTTGTGGATGCTTTACCTGCCCTCTTTCTTTCTATTCTTTAACAGGTTATTTGAGTCTTTTGAGGCCACAACATTTTTTATCTCTTAATCAATAAAATTTGTTAAGTCTTTTGGATTACTTAATGTATTTAGAGCCATCAGTGCTGGGATTTACTGCAAGTGTTGTAATTTGATGTTGAGGAATTTTACCCAGCAAAAAAACACGAACATTTTATCACAATTTACAGTGACTGCACTGGCACACAGCCAAAAAAAACCATAATTTTTTTCAGATAATTATTATATTTTTCTGAGCAAATAGTCGCACTTCTAAAAATATTGTCCACGGATAGACACAGCCTTTAATAGCTTACAAATTAAGCATTAATTGTAATTTTGCGATCTAGAGGCCAATTTATATTTATGTTAAAATTTGGAAGTCACAGCTGCTATTTTTAATATCTTTATTTGCTTCCGTTTCAGGAATCCAAAAGTCTAAATTGAGTAGAGGATTAGCCCTCTGTACTCGAGCTTGATACCGGAGCTGCCAGCTTTGCCACCAGGCTGACAAGATGTAGAAAGTTCTCCCTCGCTGATGGAAAGGTTACCCCACCTTGACTCGGTCGACAGAGCCTCATTAGCAAAGTCAGTGGGTTCCGAATCCAGGACAAGAAATCTAGGACAGCAGGTGAAGGTTGTCATTTGGAGAGAAGTGGCTGTCTTAGTCGTCTCATCACTTTCCCATTAACCCATTAAAAGAATGTTAGCATCATACTCAAGTTTACTTCTTCTATAGCAGCGTCAGTCTCATTAATTGATAGCTCCACCGCGTAATCTTGAATCATTGGACTTGAGAAAGAATTGAGCGTGGACCAGCTCCTAGTTTCATGTGGTTTCTATGGTTTTATGTAACTTGGATGGTTTATTCTTGGCTCATGGCTCGTGCATAATTGTTTTTAAGCCGCATTATTGCTGTTATTTGTATGGTGGTCGTGGTGGTTCTTACAATTTTAGCTTATGGATGCCTGATTTATTGGGAAGCTATAATATCACTAAACTGGCGAGGGTGCAAAGGACTGCTCGTATTGGCATCACCGAGGAATGTAGAACTTGCCCCAGTGCCACTTCCCATCGACTTTTTCGTCATTTCCATTATAGCTCAAGGTGTAATCAGGTTAAAGGAGATTGTCCTCTGGAGGCAATATCTCAAGGGACAATGACAGCATTTTTGGGCAGTTCACACCGTACAGTTATGTCCCTGAACTTCGGAGAGATTTATCTATCAGCAAACTGGAGTTTGAGGGTCGTGTCAGAGCAATCTTTTCAAGTAGGCAGGACTGGAATGTGGAGAAAACCTGTACCAATGCAGATATCTCTGTTTTTGTGACGGTTCCAGGGTGGAATCGGGAGTCCGAGCAGAAGTTTTCTCTAAATCAGCGAATTTATCTTTTACCAAATACTACTAATGTATTTCAGGCAGAAATCTTTGCGATTCTGCAGGCATGCAGAATGATTAAGGAACGCGGGAACGAGGGAGATATTAACATTTTTTCCGATAGTGAAGCTGCGATCCAGCTACTGGCTACACCATGGTATAGAGCCAAACTGGTCAACTCCTGTAAGAAGGAGATCAAAGTTCTGGAGTGTTCCGGTAATGTTTCCCTAATCTGGCTTCCAAAAATAGGAATATAGAGGGAAATGAAATTACTGATGAGCTTGCTAGGAGTCGACTGAATTGTTCTCAGAGGTCTCCTACCCGGTCGTCGGAGTCCTCTTGACTGTTGTTAAAGAGTAATTGCACAAATTAATTTCCAGAGTAGCGCAGAACAGATGGAGCTTAATTTCTTCGTGTGCTATTTCGGAAACCCTTTGGCCTCAATGCAATAAATGGAGGACTCAGAAAGTCCTATTGACGCCACGCCATTCAATTTCCAAACTCGTAGCTGGGTTTATCGGTCATTTGACTATCGGCACACATGTGTAAAAGCTAGTTTTTGTGTGTAAAAGCTATCTTTCTGAGCAGGAGACTGTTGAGCACTTTCTCTGTAAATATCCTGGCTAGCTAGTCGCTGAAGGTCACTGGGTACTCCTTTCTTCGCCAGCCTGGGGCAGTGCTCCAACCTAAGTCCCATCAACCTTTTCCGTCACATCAACAGCTCTTGTTGACTGTCGATATCTGCCCGTTGGAGGTCTCAAAATGGTATCAAAGCGCCACTTTAGTGCTACTTGGGGAATGCCAGAGTGGTACTTTAACCATTTCAGCTAGCTACTTCGAGGTGGTAATGCGACAGGTAGGTAAGACTGCACTAAGGGTTCATGGTTTCGAAATGTACCTCTACGGACTTGCTGGATTTCTATCTGTACCGGAAAATAGAACCAGTCTTATTAGCTTCGAGCAGCATACCTGCCTTTTCGCCTTCTTTGTGAAAATGTGACGTGAAAGGATTCCCGTTTACATCCAAACAACGAAAAGTTGCTCGATTTGTGTATCGAGCTTTCATTTCGTTGTTTGGCGAAAGGTTTGTTATTACACATAAACTAATCGCGGATAAGCTCAATTAAGGTAATGGCGTTTCTTCTGTCAATCACTTGAAAAATCTGCGAAACTATTCCAGCCTGGAATGAATAGAATGGCACTGCCAAAGTTTATTAGAAAGGCTGATTGCACCCACAGAAGCTTTACTTATGATTTTGCTTATGAGATGGCAAAACGATGGGTTTCCAAAAAAATGTCTCGAAATGTTCCGAGCTTTTCTGGGTATCTACCGTAAGTCACAAACAATCTTTCAGCTGTCGTGATCGGAGTTTTAACGTAATTTGTCCATTATTTTCCATTAAGTGGTTAAATTTTTAGCAAAATGACAAATAAAGGACATTCTTGAATATTAGAGAAATTTCTGTTCGTCTTGCAATAACTCTTCATATGGGCCATATAGCGTTTGCTTTTCGAACCACCTATTTTTTTGAGAATGGTAACTCAAGGGACATGTCAAATGTGTTCATAATTTACTTAAAGGTTCGACATTTACGAAACAAACAAAATTGGGAAATATTGAAAACCTATTTCCAAAGTGGTGAGTCTTCTTCTTCTTTTCTGATTTTCACATCGGTGGCTACGTCAATAAGCGAAATTGTCGGATTTGGGGCTCAGAAAATCCACACGTTACTGTAGAGAAGCAAATGCATCCACAACGAGTCACTGTTTGGTGCGGTTTTTGGTCTGGCGGCATCATCGGGCCATTTTTTTCGAAAATGAGCGAGGGACGAGGGCGGTTACAGTAAATGGCGAGCGTTACTGTGACATGCTCAACGAGTTTTTCTTTTCAAAAATTGAAGAGGATGACATGGACGACATTTGGTTTCAACAGGACGGTGCAACTTATCACACTGCCAAGGTTGCACTCGAACTTTTGGCTACCGTTTTTTAATTCCGATATCAATTGGCCGCCTCGGAGCTGGGATTTAAGCCCGTTGGACTATTTTTTGTGGGGAGCCGTTAAGGACAAATGCTATGCGAACCATCCAGAGACGATTGATGCTTTAAAACACGAAATCGAAGTTGCCATTCATGAAATTGGAGCCCAAACAATCGAAAATGTGCTTAAAAATTGAGTTCATCGAATGGCCTACTGTAAAGCCAGTCGTGGCAGTCATTTGAACGATATTATTTTTTATTCATAAATGACAATGTTTAATCTTCAAATTAAAAAAAAAAAAGTTTGAAAAAATATTGATTAGTTTTTTTTATAGCCGATTCAAAAAGCAAATTTTACTTGGCCCTCCCTATATAAGTGGTGAAATTCTCTAGACAAATTTCATTCGTAAATTCATTTTTTTTCTTTGAGTTTTACTTTTAAAAAGAGGTTTTCATTTAGACACAATTGATCATGATCTGAAGGCAAAACCACTTTAACGGTTATCACATTTCGTTCGTCTTCCACTATGAACACTCGCCCGCTTGTCCGCAACGCAATCAATTCGTTTTCGGCTATGTTTCCACTCTGTCTGCAACTTTACATCGATTGCATATCTGTTGTAATACGTTCGGTCCACCATATATCCTATTTATCTGGAGCATCTAACAATTGGACAGATTAATCCTGCCGGACATTTCAGATACATATCCGAAGCTCGTTGTTATTAGATGATTGTTTGTAGAGATCATTGCCACCAAGCCAATTTTTAATCCTCCAAAAGGATACTTAGATAATTAGTAGAAACCGGAAGTTTATGAGATGAGAAGAACCTTACTAGAAGCAACTTTTTCTGGCCACTGAAAGGTGGGTGAGTGCAAGTCAAGAGCTTCCCCTTCAGTATTACGTTCGCACGCGACTCCAATGACTACATTTTTGAAAGCTCAAAATAAGCAGAGTACTTAGGTAGTATAATTTTTTATGAAATTAGAAATAAAATCAAGTAATGAATTTAGTGAATTCATAAGCATTCTGCCAATTGTTTGTTGCCTCTAAAATCGGTCATTTAATTTATTCATTCCTTTTTTCGGGCTCATTATGCTTATCATTTCGAAAAGAATCATGCCATATGCCTTTGTTATCGTTGCCGTGACATCTTTGGGCTTAACGTCATTATTATAGTTGTTTTTGTTGTTGCTGCTGTAGCTGTTGCATCATTAGCGCAAGACGTTTGCTCGTTCATTGGAAAGGATCAACGGTGAGGAGACTTTTAGCCACCATGGCAACCGCAAGTGGCGTATTGTGCGCTAAATTAAATGGTTGCCACAAAGCGGTGAGCAAGGCCTTGCACAAGTTGAACGCAACAACAGTGCAGATAAAAACGATGCAGCGGCAAACTGTGAACGCTGCTATCTAACTAAATATCTACGAACAAAGAAATAAGCACAGGGTTGCATAGGAAGCGACGGCAATGCACGGTTACATGTATTTGACCTCTGCCTGCAGTTTACAATGATAGGTGGGTGATTATTTGTGTTGTTGTGCTGGTTAATGGCCCCAGGCTGCGGATTTACATTGGCTTTTTCGCTCTCTGCTCCTTTTTGTTGTTTTTACTTTTTATTTAAGTTTTTATACTTTTTTTATGGAAGGGAAAAATTTTCGCAAACACATCATAATCAGTTAGAGAGCCGTTGTCATGGACGCTCATTTTGCTACGGTGAGTTTGGTGAAAGGTAAACTAGAGCGAATGGCAAAAGGTGAGTACGATGGTGGTAGGAGAAGTGGAACGAAAAGGGGGAATTTCATGCTCTTCATCTGGGACCGGTAAATTTATTTAATTGAGCATATGCCAATTAGCATAACAGCATAGCACTCAATACTCTTCAAAGTCATCATCGTTGCACCGGCAAGCGGGTAAGTGAAGGAGTAGTTATCATTATGGGTGTGTAGTTGCTTACCGTTTAACTTTGCGTTCTCAAAGGTTGCGTCGCACATACATACGTTTTAAACTACCCTTGCGGCGTGGATAATGATTAACAACGCTCCGGCTTTACTTATGCAGTTCACTCCCTTTTATCTCTCGCTTGCTTTTGTTGCTCGCGCCAATCCTTGGCATATCATTGGCACTGTGAATAATGTAGCAGAGTTATTCATTATTGTTGTTACTATATTACTATTATTCTTCATTATTGTTATTACTACTCACAGAAAGGTCGAACAATAATTGTCAAAGAGACGAATTGGAATGAAAAAAGCTCGAAACAACCAAAAACCCTACTGAGTGCTACTCAAATGCCAAATAATGATCGGTTAATATAAAAAAAAATTATGTATTCCACATTTTTTGATCGTCAGTTTACATTAAATGAAAGCTATCACTTGAACCGCACCGAACATCCCTCGTTTGCTGAAGGCACGCAATCACAAAAATTGAAAAAAAAATCGAGTAAACGGCTTGAAAGTAACAGCAAAAAAACATTTGCCTCTAACGAGATCACTTTTTTTTGTTTTTTGTCGGAACAACTAGCAAGTACAGCACCTAGACAATATTAAGCCCATTATAATGCACTCGAGTTCCCTTTTTAATTTTCTTTAAATCTACCCGACCTCCGCAGAAATCTGAGTAGATGTTGTGGTGCCAAGCAGCCAAGGGGGTCGCTTTTTAACTCATAAATGCTAAAGACATCAAGCCTGATTCGAGCGAAGGCGGGCAGACGCACAGAAAGTGGTCCGCAGGCTCATCATCTCCACCGCATGCAGGGCAGAGTGCATTGTCTGAGATGCCTATCTTATCTATGTACTTCGCCCACAGAAAGTGGCCCTTCATCAGTCCAACCAGCCGTCTGCACTCCCCTCTGCCTAATGACAGAAGGGTTTGCGGCAGTCGATCGGACATGACAGGTAACACCAGTTTAGTCCATCTGCAGCCTCTCTCAGAATGCCAGGCTCGCTTGTGCGTTGAAGTAGCCCATTTGCTAACCGTCGCTTTGATGGCAGAAAGGAGTGACAGCACGTTCTCCGGGCCAAAGAAGTTGGCCTCAAATCCCATCTTAGCTAAGGAGTTAGAGGTCTCCTTACCCACGATTCCCACGTGTCCCGGGATCCACGTTAGTATCAGGCTATTATGTCTATAGTTCAGCCTGGATTTACGGGACTCGACTACCCTTGAAGTGGTTGGAGGGCTGTCTAAGGCCATGAATGCAGGTAGGCTGTCGCTGTAGACACATGCAGATCTTCGTCTCTACCTGTTTTACATAACAAAGTTCATTGCTTTTTGAACAGCCTACACCTCCGCTGGAAACACAGATGCGTGCATTCCAAGAGCCAAGTCTAGTTTTATCTCACTCGTTTCCACGTAGACACTAAAGCCTGAATCGTGCTCGGTCCTGAAGCCGTCCATGAAAATGTAAAAATAGTGTTCGCCGGGCTCATCAGAGATCACTTAACACTTCTTTATCTAATCGACGAGGTGAATTTGTTTGTTTAAGTTAACCGGCAGAATTTGGTTTTAAATTTAAAGTTTCTCACTTTCAGCTGAGCGTATGGGCGGAGAGGGAACCGCGTTAGCTTCGTTATTCGTACGGGTTATTTTAATTAGATTTAGTGGACTGCGTGCTCTTGTAAACGAATCGTATTTCAGGGTCATTGATGCGGGTGTAACTGATTGTCGTATATTTTAATTACGTTACAATATTCAACTTTTACGTGTCAAGCTGCGATCAAGGCCCTGTCGTCACCGTGTTGTAGTTCTCTTTTGGTGAACTCCTGTAAGGAGGAACTCAAACATCTCGATCGAGCAGGAAACATCTCCCTTATCTGGGTTCCTGGGCACAGGAATATAGAGGGAAATGAAATTGCCGATGAGCTTGCCAGGAAGGGGTCGACAGCACCGGTTTCAGTTGTCCCCTTCTCAGAAATCGGTGTCCCCTTGGCCGTTGTTAAAGGGAAACTACACAATTTCTTTCTAAAAAAAGCGCAAGACAGGTGGAGTTCTGTCTCATCGTGTGCTATTTCGAAAACACTATGGCCTCAATACGATAGTAACAGAACGCTTAAAGTGATGGGAATCCCCCACCATTCAATTTCCAAACTCATTGCGGTATTCACTGGCCACTGGGTGATCGGTACTCATGCGGAGAAGCTTGAAATTCCGTACAAACCCTATTGTAGAAGCTGTGGGGATCCTGCAGAGAAAGAGACTGTGGAACACTTTCTTTGCAAATGTTTCGGCTCTGGCGGCTAGGTGCTTCAGATTCCTTAGTGCGCCTCTTGGGGATGGCTAGAGGAAATTCTCCAGCCTAGATCCGTTTTCTCTCCTCCACTACATCAACAGCACTAGATGGCTGTAGACGGTTTCTCTCTTCCCTAAATCATTTAACAGGTAGTGGTCCAAATTAGGGTAGCAAAACGGCACGTGAGTGCTACTTGAAATGTACCTGGGTACTCCTGCCATCTTACCTACCTACCTACCATTCGTAGTATGTTGGTTCGAACCTCCGTGCATGAAACACCAAAATGAAGAAAAAGTTGTATCTTATAGCTGTCGCCCCTAGGCGGGCAATGGCAAACCTCCGAGTGTATTTCTGCCATGAAAAAGCTCCTCATAAAAAATATCTACCGTACGGAGTCGGCTTTAAACTGTAGGTCACTCCATTTATGGAACAACATCAAGATGCACACAAGAAATAGGAAAGAGAGAAAGAAAAAAAGAGTGTAAGCGCCCATTAAAAAAAAATAGTAATATTAAATATACTGGCGAATAGTCTTAGTCTAACACAAAATCCGACTTTATTTTCAATGTTTTCATAGTCAATTTAGTATCAAACTAGTATTGACTTGTTGAATTAAAAAATACACCGCAGTGGCAACGTTGTAAAACCAACCATTACCATTCAGCAGTTTCTCTGAGTCGTGAACTCCACTGTTTTTGACAAGACACACACAGCTTAGGCGCTCTGAAAATGAACATAGCCACAGATTTTATTTAGTTTTATTGCTAGAGTTTCCTTAGTGGTTTGGTACCAAATTTTTGTAACTTTAAATTTTAGGTCGACTTAAGGAGTCAAAGGTGTCTATAGGTATGACCAATATAAAGTACATTTTTATTTAAAGTGTGTCTGAACTTATTTAGATTTCGGGTGAGATTTTGCGCCAATATATTTTATTATTTTTAAGTGGTCTTAACTGAATATTTATTCAAAGCCATTGCTTGTAAAAATATATATGAAATTGGAAATTAAATTAATAAATAAGTCTTAAAAAATATTTTTATTCCTGTCACTCATAAATTAATTACGCATACATTGGCTCTTCGAAGCTTTTGTTTTTGTATTTGCTTTTCAATATCAAATGGTCGAAAAGCCGTTGTGCCTTTAAACGAATATGCACCACTGTACATATTTTTGTTGCTGCCAGCTTTGGTATGCATCACTTTTGGGGTTGTGTGTGTGTGTGTGATTGGGTTTTTATGCTTCTGCTGCCACCGTTTAATTAACTTAAAAGCGTGCGGATAATTCTCATCGTTTGTGATGAAAAGTCAAATGAAATGAAATATTAATCTTGAGTGATTAAGCAGGCAAAAATATTAAATAAACTGAAAATCATTTACAATTTTTAAATGCGTGCAAATAAATGTGAAATATTATTAAATAAATTCAAAAATATACAAACAAACAAACACAACTGTATTATATTTATGTTAGTATTGCATTGCTAAAATTTATCATTGACATTATTTCATTTTTATTATCATAGAAGTCAACACGCATTTCGGTGTCTAGGTTCTGTACATCTGATTTTGATTTAATATGACCGGATACTGAACAAAAAACTAGATTTTCTAAAAAAATTTGTCTCAAGAGTTACCAGAGAGAAATTTCAATTGCTGAGGAGAGTCTCGACTGTTATAAATTCAGTTATAAAGAAAGAAATAAAGCTAAATTTAATATATATAAGATGTGGCAATAAGTTTTTGTTTTTTCATAAAAAGTTAATATAATCCTTTAAGAAGATGCCAACAAATTTTAGAACGTTAATTTAAGTATTGCTTGTATTATTATAGATCGTCAACCGTGAAGACTCTATTCTTTTCGTTCGAGCGCTGGGAGAGGTATACCATAGTTACGTTGTATTCAAACTGTAGACGCGTTTTTCTCAAAACTATATTTTTCGAATTGGCGTACACGATAACTCGAAAAGTTATTGACCGATCTCCCTGAAATTTTGCACACATCTTTTTTATGATATTACTTTTAATCAGTTTCAAGTCTTCGAAAATTTTTCGAAGAAATAATTTTTTCGAAGCAAAAATAAGGGGTGAATTTTTAAGAGCTATAGGAAAGTTTTCCAAAAAACACACTTAAAATTCAGAAAAATGCATGCAATTTTTATTTAAATCGTTAGTACAGTCCATATAATCTAATGTTTGAAGATTATTTCATGCAAATGTTGTCCGCGACTGCGCTTCAAATGGTCCCTCCGCTTAGTCCAATTTTGGCATACTCTTTCTAATGTTTCGGCCGATATCTCACATATAAATGTTTTAATGTTGTCTTCCAATGCGTTAATTGAAGCAGGCTTGTCTGAATAGTCACGAGCTTTAACATAGCCCCACAATAAATAATCTAAAGGCGTTATATCGCACGATCTGGGTGGCCAATTGACAGGTCCCGAACGTGAAATAAAATGTTCACCGAACTCGCCGTTCACAAGTCCATTGTTACGCGTGCTGTGTTTCATGTGGCACCGTCTTGTTGAAACCACATGTCATGCAAGTCAAGCTCTTACATTTTGGGCAAAAAAAGGTGGAAATCATTTCACGGTAGCGCTCACCATTCACAGTTACGTTATCATTCGCAGCATCTTTGAAGAAGTACGGTCCAATGATACCTCTGATACCTCCAGCCCATAAACCGCACCAAACTGTGACCTTTTCTGGATACATTGGCAGCTCTTGCAATTCTTCTGGCTGATCTTCACTCCAAAATCGACAATTCTGCTTATTTACGTACCCATTGATCCAAAAAAGAGCTTCGTCGCTGAACACAACTTTTCGATAAAAAAGTGGATCTTAAACTTTCTTAACAGAACACGCATTTTTATAATAAAATTCAATTATTTGCAAGCGTTGTTCCTTTGTAAGACGATTCATGGTTAAATTTTAGACCAAACTGAAGATGTTTGACAGTGAAACAAAACACGAAAAGTGCGTTTAAACCAACTGTAGGACAATTTTTTTTCTTTTCTTTTTTCCATTTTTCTCCATTTTCTTTTTAAATTCGTATAGAAATTATGAGATTAATAAACAAAAAAATTTTTGGTTTTTTGTATTCAGGTCACAGACGCCGATGCTACAATGCCCGCCGATTGAGAAGCCCCGCTGCGACCTTCCTGGGAGAATTGAGTGTACATCCGCCATTTTAAATGATTCAAATAAAAAAAAAAGATTTATATTATTTTAATGTATAAGTAAACAGTAGCTAATTTTGAAAAAAATATATTGACTTCTTCTTTTTAAATAATTTTAATAAAAATCAGGGAAAATATGGCCGTTTACAGGTATCTGTCCCCTTAAACAAAAAACCAGAATTACATCAATAAGTTAATCAATTGTATATTCGCCGTTGATGTTTAAAACCTCTACCCACTTCTTCCCACCTCTCGACCAATTTATTGATGCCGTTCCGTCAAAACTCGCCTGGCTTGGAGTCAAAGAAATTGTTGAACCATTTTTAAGGACCTCTTCGTTATCGAGGATAACGCCTTTCATATGGTTTGACAGAGAACAGAAAGGATAGTAATCGGTCGGCGCAAGGTCCGGTGAATACGGTGGATGCTGAAGGACCTCCTATTCGAGCTCTTGGAGTGCGGCTTTGGCGACTTGTGCCACATGGGGCCGGACGTTGTTGTGTAGGATTATGGTTTGGCCATGTCGAACATGTCTTTTCAACGAATAGCCCCTGTGACCTTCTTTTCGAGCATTTTCCAGTGCGCCATGCCCTCCCAGTCCCCCACATTTCGTGATCTTCTTTGGATGAAGTTCCGGTTTGACTCTCGGCTTTGGCGTATCTCCTGCAGCCACCCACTCCTTTCTTTGATTCATATTGATGTACAGACACCATTTCTCATCTCCCGTGACGATTAGGTACAAAAAGTGCTGTTTATGACCGGGTGTTGCGATGACCGGGTCGATGGCGAGAAGAAATTCGTCGAACACTGACAAAATTTTATCTGTCAGCAACGAACGAAACAATTCCTAACGCCGAACAAAGGAATTTCTGATAATCTACTTTCTCTCAACAGAGTAGACTCAAATAGACGTTTAACTGGTTACTTTACAGGCCACTGTAGCCTAAGATATACCAATAAAATAAATAAATAATTGGCGCGTACACTTCTGTTAGGTGTTTGGCCGAGCTCTTCACTTCGATTTGTGGTGTGCGTCTTGTTGTTGTTCCCTCATTTATTTAGTAAAAAATTGATTCAAAAAAAAAAAATTGGATGATTAATTTAGCGCCACCTTGTATTATCGTACAAAAAACTGGAAAATTCCTTCTGTTAGCTTCTGGAGAAGATTCTTCGAGAGCGTAGAGGGCTGCCATGAGCCCTCCAAGTTTAGACGAGTACTCACAAAGAGTTCCGCTCCCTTGGGGTACTTAAGAGACGGAATGGGATGTTGGGCGATGGACGGCGAGGAGTCACTGAAGTTATTTCTCGACGCCCATTTTCCGACGAGCCCAGCACCTAGCAGCACCGGCCTGAAAAGCATTTCAACTTGCATTCGGGACCGAGGCTAGTTGCTGGATGAGCGTCGCCGTGCTTGGGCCATTGACTCCTTTAGACCCTTTAAGTCGCCTGGTCCTGACGGCATCATTCCTGCCCAACTGTAGAAATCTGTGCAGGTATCATGCCGTTGGTTGAGCCCTATTTATGCGAGCTGCATAGCCAGGGGCTATATACCAAGACCATGGAGGGCCGTGAGGGTTGTCTTTATACCCAAGGCAGGCAAGAGCTTGCATGTCTCTCCTAAGGACTTCAGGTCAATCAGTCTCTCATCTTTTTTGCTGAAAACCCTTGAGAGACTGATTGACCTGCACATAAGAAGCGAAATTCCTCGGGGTCGGCTGTCGCATAACCAACATGCTTATTGCAAGGGTAGATCGGTGGAATCTGCCCTACATACAATTGTGAAAGAGATTGAGGAGTCCCTTTTTCAGAAGGAGTTTGTGATGGACACCTTGACATTGAGGAGGCTTTTAACAACGTCCTCCTGGAGGCAATTACCAGGTCCCTTATAAGATTTATCTGCAGAATGCTTAGCGACAGAACTGTCGCGGCAGACAAGGGACATGTGAGGTGATTTCCCTGCGAAAGGAGAGAATTGGGATCCCCCTGACTACCTGCGGTCTGCTCCTGGAAAGATGGGCTTCGCGCCAACTCAGCGAGCGTTGGGCAAGTACTCAAACTTGTAAGGTCGCGTTATTCTTCTGGCCACGTGTGATCGGGGGCGCTTGGGCGAGCTTCTGATGTTTACAAAATTTTAACTCTCGAATCTCGTGGTGACTATGCGCGAGAAATGCATGCTGTGAGACTTAGAATTACCTCAAGTTCTTTTTTCGCTGGATGCATAGAGGATGGGGTGGAATCATCTCAGAACCTTCTTCTTAGCTGCCCTGCTCTGGCGGGGTTAAAATCAAAGTATCTTGGCCCTTACTTCTTTGTTACGCCTGCTGATATAACTAGTAGGCATCGACATTAAAAATCTGATGAATTTCATCAGTAGCACAAAGCGGTTGACGCAAACGCAGCACAGTCATCGTTCGTAGTCCGCACACTCTAAACCCACCCTCCTAACCATTCCAGCACCACCTCTCCCCACGCTTTCCCTGCAATTCCATCGGTCTTCCTCTTTCCCCTCACCCGCTTCGTAATGGTAACACAAAGGACGAAACCGTTTTTCTTCGTTCAAGTGTGCTCATTCCTTGGGCAATCATACCAACTTTATATCTAGTAATAATAAGAGTTACATGAGGTGGCGCAAAATTAATCATCCAATTTTGGGTTTGAACAATTTTTTTACTGAATAAAAAAATTTATTTTGAGTGATGGATATCTTCATTTTAACCTTTACATGCTCCATTGCTTGTCTGTTTGTATACCGCAGCCGACTAGTTCACAAGTGTCAAATATGACGTACGACGCCATTTGCAAAAAATATACATTTTCCGATAGAGTTACTAATTTTGTGCCACCTAGAATAAACAAGAAAGCAAAAAACAGTGGCTAATACCAGACTTTGTTACAACAAAGAAACCAACAGAAGCCGTTAAAAGTTTCAATAAAACCCGGCAGATGGGCTGGACATAGCTGCGTATCTACTGATGATAGCATTCTTGGTGCAATCCGCAAGAAAAGGTTTGCACCTGCTATCAAATATGGATGAATAGTTGCAAAATTGATTTTTTTCCTAATTTCAATTTGAATTTTTATAAAGGGTGGTTAAATTTCAAGGGCCGATGTTGAATGTGAACCACACCTAAACGTCAACGACACCGTTGGACTTCTTTCTTTGGGGTTATTTGAAAGAAAAGATGTACGTCGATAAGCCAGTAACAATTCAAGAGCTAAAGGATGAGATAATTCGGCACATTAACGGCATAGAACCTCAATTATGCCTCAGCGTCATCGAAAATTTGGACCATCGGATAGAGGTGTGCCGCCGAGATGGCGGCGGCCATTTGGCCGATGTTTTGTTCCATACGTAATTGAGCCATACCAATATTATCATAATAAAGATAAATGACAACAATTTTCTAAAAAATTGTATTTTATACAAAATCAACACCGGCCCTTGAAACTTAACCACCCTTTATGTTATGAATTGAAGTAAGGTCTATGTATGTGAATAAGCCAACAGCGTTTCCGGAGTTTAAAACACAGCATTCGGAGTGTGAGCGATTCCTTGAACATTTTAATTCTCGTATGACAACCCTCGTATGACAGCCGGTAGTCGTGTTTATGGTGGACATATAAATTATGCCATTTTTCATTTCTGAATAAAAGTTGTGAAATCTGAAAGAATCTAAAATAACATCTAGGCACGTATTTTGAAATACTCTCTACATACTCGTGCTAGATACTGCTATGTGTAGTGTAGTCTTTCCCTCTTCTCGTCTTTAGCAGAGTTCAAAAATGCTTCAAAATCCTTCTCTCAAACACTCCAAGCGTCGTTTCATCGGATGTTGTTATCGTCCATACATTAGGACGGGCATGATGAACTCCTTATAGGGTATTAGTTTTGTTAATCGAGAGAGGACTATCAAAAACGACGTGAGTCCCGATACGCGAGTGCGCCGACTGTTTGTTTGATGACAGGAGGTACTTCGTTTTGTCCTCGTTCACCACCAGACCAATTCGCTTTGCCTCTTTGTCGAGTGTGGAAAAGGCAGAACTAACAGCGCGGTTGTTAAGGCCGATGATGTCGATATCCTTGGCATACGCCAACAATTGTACGCTCTTATAAAAAATTGTGTCTGAGCGATCAAGTTCTGCGGCTCGTACGATCCTCTCCAACATCAGTTTAAAGAAGTCGCGCGACAGCGAGTCACCCTGTCTGAAACCTCATTTGATATCAAACGGCTCGGAGAGGTCCTTCCCAATTCTGACGACGCTGCTGGTGTTGAGCAACGTCATCTTGCAAAGCCGTATTAGCTTTGTGGGGATACCAGGGATTTGTAATCCTACCAAACTGAGAACAAAACCTTCTTTTGATGAATATCAGCTTTTGATGTGGTTTGAGTTGTTCACCGCGATCTTTTCCGCTTGATTTTGTTGTAGACAACCCAGTTTTCATCGCCAGTTATCAGTCGTTTTAAAAATGGATCATTTTCATTACCTTTCTTTAGCAAATCGCAGCTGTTAATGCGGTGCGTTAAATGCGTTTCTTTCAGTTCGTAACTGGTCATTGTTTAATAGGCAGTCACGCTAGAAGGTTAGGACTCCCGTACTTCGATTTCTGTAGAAGCTGTCTTAATACAGAAGAAGAGGAAACAGTCAGACACCTTTTATGTGAGTGTGCAAGCTTAGCTATGAGAAGCTCTGCTCGTTTATTAAAGCTACCGGATGGTTTGAAAAGAAACACGTAGGGTAAGGATAAGCTCCAGTGGTATCACAATGGACCTGCGAAAGGCCTAAGTGTGTCTTAACCACCCTACCTACCTATCTTCAATTCGTGAGGAACCCATATACCGATTTTTTAACATAGCCAAGTTGTTTTAAGTGATTTTCAATACGTGTATGTGGTACATGAAGCTTCTCTGTAATTTCACGAGTTGTACTGTGACGATCCGACGATCAATTACTGCTTCAACTTCAACTGGACGACCAGAGCGTTTTTCATCTTTGAGTGAAAAATCACCAGAACAAAATTTGGCAAACCAATTTTGACACTGCCGTTCTTTTAAGGCTTCGTCACCATAAACAGCACATAACTTTTTGTAAGCTTGCGATACAGGTTTCCCTTTGAGAAAGTAAAAAATCAAAATATGACGAAAATGTTCCTTTTGATTTTCCATTTTTCAACGAACGTCAAACGAAAACTACGCAACCGATCAAAAAACCTTTTTTTACTGATTGACAGCTGAATTGCCAACTATCAAATAGCAAAATGTGTTTTACATTTTTACTACGTCTGCAAACCTAAAAATTCAACTGAAGTGAAATCCGCAATTACTTAGTTCCCACCCAATACTTTAAAACAACATCTAGGCGCGTGTTTTGAAGGCCTCTCTATATGCTCGTACTAGATCCTGTTTTGCATGTAGTTTTCCCCCTCAATTTATAATATTTCTTAATTAATTTTTAAAATTTTCTAAAATGCCATTTTACGATTGAAAAGCATTTGAAATATTAAATATTCTAAATATTCCAAATTGTCTTAATAATATATCTACTTAATCTTAAATATGATGTATTTTATGCAGGGATACATACACACTCATACATACTCGTATATGTAACTGCGATCACAGCTTTGAACATTCGCCCAACGGAAACACACAAAAGCAATCGCAATGGAGTAGCATACAAATGGGCGCCGTACAGGTGGCCGTACAAGAGGCGAAGTTTAATTTAATATGGCCATAAATTCTAAAACATATAACACAAACCTCACCTCCTTCACCACACCTCCCTCACCTCATCGCCTCCACTTCTTTCTGCTACATTTTGCTTCAATGTTGCGGTGACAGAACAATTTTTGGATGCTACAAAACCAAAAAGGTGTATTCGATTGCGGGAGAGGAGAGACGCGTTGGAGGTGGTGTGTTTACAGGATGTACCTCCGAAATTGGCTCCATGCAAACATTTCATAAAATATAAATTTATATACATAAATACAGCCTTATGCAATGGTGCAGGTGTTTGTATGTATGCACGCACGCAAGATGGAGTTGTGTGCTCGGTGCGCAGTTGGTAAGTAAACGTCGCGTTGTTTGCGCTGCCAACGAAACTGGCGCTGTACAGCTGCTGCAAAGGTTTGAATGTTGGTAGTCACACATCCACGAGTACATGTGTATGTATGTGGAATAGTATACGAGTAGTCGAGCCCCAACACAATCGCTTCCCTGTGTGTGTGTGTACATTTTGATAAGCACTCAACCAAACAGCCGCTGCGTCAGCAAATCGTGTATGTGTAAGTGTTTATGTATGCGCTGTATGTGGTGTACATACATTCGTGCCCCAAATATGGGGTGTAGTTAAATTTGCTGCACGAATTTTCTTCTGAAATAAGCAAGCAAATAATAATACAGTACGAACTCGATGAACGCACCTACATAACAGAAATCGTGGTTATTACTTTAGTTGACGTTGTTTGCGGTGAAAGGAGGAAACAATTAGTAGGAAAATATGACCTCCAAAGATTTTTTACTTCGTTAAAAATACGAAAGCAATTCGTCGGTGATATTTCGGGACCAAATCTCAAAGTAAAGGAAAATAAAGCAGGGAGTTCCGAAGGGTGGTGTCCTTTCACCCTTGTTTTTTAACTTCATTATAATTCGAAACTCCCCCAGCCAGCAGAGGGAGTATCCCGGGTCTCCTACGCTGACGACCTCACGATAATGGCGTCGTGCAATGACATTGATGGCCTGTGCGTAAAAGTAAATGACTACCGCACCTGCCTTTCTCACTTCTTCAATGCTACAACTTTCCCCCACGAAGACCACGGCGCCGCTCTTCACCACCTGGACAAAGGAGGTCAAACTGCAGCTTAAGGTAAAAGTCGATGACACACCAATTCCGACTGTTAACAGCTCCAAAATCTTAAGAGTTACCTTCGACAGTTTGCTCTCCTAACTAAAGTACAGAATCGCAACAAGGTCCTCGCTTGCCGGCAGCACTTAGGGCAAAGACAAGGAAATGTTGCTGTCGACTTTCAAGGCAATAGGCCGACCGGTTCTAAACTATGCTGCGCCTGTCTGGACGCCTGGATCCGGTGATTCGCTGTGGACGAAGCTACAAACTTGTCAAAACACTGCCATTAGGACCGCGACAAGATGTCTCCT
Organism: Anastrepha obliqua; assembly: GCF_027943255.1. NCBI lineage: Eukaryota > Metazoa > Arthropoda > Insecta > Diptera > Tephritidae > Anastrepha > Anastrepha obliqua. Next base: position 20,981,062 of record NC_072893.1, on the reverse strand, counting down.
GATGTCCCCAATACAACATCTACATGACGAGCTCCATATGCTCCCAGTAATGGAGCATAATAAACTGGCAGGCAAGCTGTTTCTGCTAGGGTATTACCGCAAGTCCCACCCATGCAGATACCTGCTTTGGCCTGAGCCGCCTACCAGGCACGTTAGGAGGCACCTCCTCAGATACGCGGCCGTCGCGCGGGCAAAGTTACTGCTACAACAACAACATTGACTTGAGCGCAATCGCGGAAACCAATAGAAGTTGATCTGTAACTATCCGAAGTGTATCCGAAGTGCTCTGGCTAAAACTGACTTGGACTTGGACAGGACTTGGACTCAACAGATCAACTACCAGCGTCCTCACAGATGTTATAACTACATCTATAAGCACCCGAGGCAGTACAATGGGTGCACCTCACAATGACTTCTGTAGGAGTTGTGGAGATGAAGAAGAAATTGAGTCGGTGCAACTCCTCCTGCACTTCAAAGAAGCCGTGGCAAATATTGGCGATTATTTCTTTGAAGATCTGGACAATTTGCTCATTTGTCTCACTTGAGCTCCGCCAAATTAATAATGGAAAGTTTTGAAAGCTATTACTTTTATTGCAAAAATTGCAGAACTGAGTATCAAACCAAGTATCAAAGTTTGCCATTATCGAGTTCGTACTGTACTTGTGTATGTATGTACACATTTGAATATAAATATGCTTTAGCTTATGTTGTGTGGGGTACAAGTAAAAATAAACAATAATAATCATTGTAAGGGATCAGATACTAAAGTCAGGACACCTAAGGAATCATAGTTTTTACTCGTTTTTTCCAGCCTAGTGTTTGAGATTTTTTACATACAATTAGTCCATGTATAGTCCGGCGCCAATAGAAAGAATTCTCAACTGACATCCAATAAAACTGGTAGTAAGAAACTCGGGCAAAAGATCTCCTCTAAGACTGCAGATGTTAAGACAATTCTCACAGAGGCTTTCTGGTCACACCAACATGCGGCATTCAAACGGAAGGTCAGCCTACATAATTCAACAAGCTAAATTAGGAGCGTCATTATAGATCAAAATGAATGGCAGAAAGGTCTAGAATCCACATGGTTGGTTGGTTGGTTGAAGTGGTGGTTCATCCAAAATCCAACTGGCGCTTCCGCACCATTGTGTTGCCACATCCTCGCTACCAACTTGGTTATTTGCAGCATGACTATATCCATTCTGTGCGGTTCAAGAACCTTATTACGTTGTTGACATTTAAGACAGTCGACAGTCGAGACTCTCGAACAGCGGTTTGCCAGGACTACCATTCTTTCCTTCCATAGGGCAGGGCATTCGCAGAGGAAATGGTAGATTGTTTCCTTTTTCTCCGGTTGTTTACAACTGTAGCAATGTGTGTTGTGAGGGATACCCATTTTGGCTGCTTGTTCTCCGACAGACCTAAAGCCAGTTATGCCTGCCGTGAGTCTCCAGGCATACAGGCGTACCATTGTTTCATGTTTATCAATAATAACATTTGTTTGAGGTTGCAGGTGCACCCACATACCATTCATACAATTTCTTCACAGATGGGCCCATAATGGCGGAGGGAGTAGGAACAGCTGTCTTTTGTCAGCAATTTGATCTCCAAGTCTTTCAGATTCCCTAATTTCTGTAGTCCCCGCTCTACATGCTGCCTATAAACTTTAAGAAAGCGTTCGACACTATCAAACGAGACGCAATATGGCTGGCACTGAGTAGAAAGGGAGTTCTCGTTAAGATAATCCGCCTCATCAAAGCTCTCTACGAGAACTCTAAACTGGCAGTGCTTCACAAAGGCGCTATCGGTGATCCATTCACTACCAGCGCAAGCGTAAGGCAAGGTTGTTCCCTGTCGCCCCTTCCCTTCGCCATCATTCTTGATGAAGCTATGAGCCAACTGACCCTGCACAAAAAAGGCATCGTATGGAGTTTCACCAGACATCTTGAGGATCTGGACTTCACCGATGACATCTGCCTCTTCTATCACAAACTCTCTGACATGCAAGCGAAGGCGGACAAACCAGTCGCGCTGGCACGCACTGTCGGACTGGAGGTCAACATCGCCAAGACCGAGGCCATGAGAGTTAACCGCAATAACACAAGGCAGATATTGGTTGTCGGATACCCGTTGGAATTCGTTGAAAGCATCTGCTACCTCGGCTGCATCATATCGGCAGAGATCGGGAGCAAGATAAAGATGTCAACTGCAAGCTAGACAAAGCAAGGGCGGAATTCGGGTGAATGCATACAGTAACGGGGAGTTCTCAAATATCCAGGCGCACTAATCTACGAATATTCGGCTCATGCGTAGAGGCACTATTGTTGTACGGAAGCGAAACATGGCTGGTCCTTAACACCATCACACAGAGACTACCATTCTTCATCAACAAATGCCTCCACATCATCTGCAGAATATTCTGGCCAAACACCATCAGTAACGACGCACTTTGGAGATTAACGAACGAAGAACCCATCCTTAGGCAAATCAAACGCAGAAAGTGGCGAGGCATAGGTCACACATTGAGAAAACTGGACTGGAATCCGCAAGGAAGCAGAGGTCGCGGTCGGCCAAAGAATGCTTGTAGAAAGTCGATACTGCGCGAACTAGCAGATGCCGACTTCTTATGGGACGGTGCAAAAACAGCAACAAAGAACCGTGTACGATGGAAGAGTTTGTCGAGGCTCTTTGCTCCCGAGAGGGGTGAACAAGGAAACAAAATACGAACAAATGTAAAAGGATAAGGATGTAAAAATTTTAGAAAACACGTTAAATTCTCAAATGGAGGGACCATAAAATATTCTAAAAATATTTATTTCTATAATGGCTAAATTTACCAAACTGCAATTTTTTCTAACGCTTCGTCACCTATCTGATCTAACTAAGCTAAGCTTTTGGCTCGGTTCTTTACGTCCTGGATCTTCGTGCTACCAAGAAGATACTTGATGGGCTAAATATAATTACCATTAGCAGGCAGTCTAACGTGAAAGCGCCAGCTCCCGTTTTTTAATCCATTCCTTTATTGCGAACTGTTTTCTAAACATTGAGTAATATTTTTAGTTAACGCTATTTTATTCATGTAAGAGAAAAAAACACATTTATGGAATATACCTAGGTTAGGTTACGGTGGTAGTCGATCTGCCCGACCAACTCACTTAGACCTTACAGGTCCGTTGTAATACCACTGTGCTGCACGGGAACCACATTTACCTTTCTTCGTGGAACCATTTTGTGGATTTTATGAAACGTAGAATTGATCCCAACCCCACCCCAAAAATTTCTGTAAGAGAATTGAAAAAGTGTTTACCTAGACAACCTGCTCTTATTTTAGCTAGGGCTGGACAGTTCTGCAAGTTCTGTAATATTCATGGGAGAAAACTCCTAGTCTTGATGAATACCTGCCACATAGCCAATGACCGGTTAAACAAGAAACGACCTTCGAGATCTTGCCTTTTGAGAGACTAAGCAATTCCTTTGTTCATTTCTTGTTTATTTGCGGTCATAGTAGCCTAGCTGTTATGAAATGTATCTTCATCTCTCGATGACCTATTGGCCTCTTGGATAATATTGTTTTTGTTTATTAGTTTCCTTGTAGCCATGGGTATTCCAATGGTATTTTTATCGCTGAGCAGTTGAAGAGCAGTACCTTTTCTGGCTAGCTCATCAGCTTTACAGTTTCCCTCTCTCCCTATCTCTGTGCTCCGAAACCCAAATGAGGCTGACCTTGAATACGACACTAATATAATTTAGGGCTGCCCGGCATTCCTGTGCAACCTTTGATCTTAGTATAGCTGCATTCATTGATTTAATGGCCGCCTGGCTATCCGAGAAGATATTTATAGTCATTTTAGCTACGGCATGCGTAGTTAGATATGTAGCCAGTTCTTTTATAACTAGAACCTCTGCCTGATAGATGCTGCAGGTGTCTGTCAGTCGAGCGGATAGTTCTAGTCCTAATTCCTTCGAGAAAACTCCATAGCCAACCTTATCGTCTAGCTTGAAACCATCTGTATAAAAGTTTAATTCCCCCCTTCTCCATGGCCTTGGTGTCTGCCACTCCCTTCTTGGCGGTATACTCGTCTTGAAGAGCATATCGAAGGTGAGTCTAGGAATGGAGTAGCCTATTTCTTGTTTGTGACTATTCAGAGAGTGCAAAATAGAAGCGTGGTCAAACCACCGGTCTTCCCATAGCGCTTTGAGTCTGAGCGCCGAGGTGGCGGCCACGTGTTTCCCTACCAGATTTAGGGCAGGTAAATTGATTAGCACTTCCAGAGCTTTGTTTGAGGTAGTCCTTAAAGCACCAGAGATGCCCAAAAAGCAATTAAATATTTGGACCTTACTCATGATTTTAGCGTAACTTGCTCTTTGAGCCCCCATGAAAGTATTCCACATTTTAAAATTGACCTAACTAAGGAGGTATAGAGCCAATGTATAACCGGCCACTTTTTTGCAAGTATTAGTGCAACGTTGGCCTTCATTACACTTCCCTAATACTAGATTTTCACGTGAGTTTCCTTTCTGATATGAGTCCTAGGTACTTGGTATTCTCTCTCAAAGGAATCTTCACACCCTTAAAAATTAGCGGTGAGATTATAGGAGAGAGAATTATTTCAGTTTTTGCGGCGTTTTATAATGAGTCCCCTGTTCTCAATCCAATTTCTAAGTGTGGCCATTTTAGAGCGCAAAATATCCATATGGGTGTTAGGATATTTGCCTTGAACGGCAATTGCTAGGTCATCTGCATAAGCAGTGACGTGGCAACCCCCTCTTTCCAGGGTCAGCAATAGTGATAAATAATAACACCGCGTTACACACATTCTGTCCTATGAACCAAATATACTTTTTCGGAAAGGGGATAAAAACTAAAAATACACGTCACAATTTTTTTTTTGTATTTTATAACTTTAAACGAGCAATTCTTGTATGCATATCTGTATAGCCACACAATCTCACGATTAGCTTAACGGATTTGAATGAAATTGGGCACACCGATAGTGTATCACATTTCTAGACTTTTCACCTAGGTGTTGCCACTGACAATGTTTCACAGGGTTGCCACCTGTTCGAAATTTAAAAAAAAAATTGCATGAGATATGCCGATGTGGGTATCAAAAGAAAGGTATTTCACTCCGCATTACAATAGAGATATAAAACCCCGAATTTTTTTATTAATTTTATTAATAATTAAAATTAAAAATTGTTACATTAAAAAGTTTAATGCTTTTAAAGAAATTTAGGCCTTTCATTTTTGCGTTTGTAAGCATTTGTGTCAGTATCGCGACAAATAGACCAACAGTATTCGCCAAGCATATGCGTAATGTCTTGTCCTTTAAAGCGCTCTTCAATAGCCGCAATGTCCTGATGGAACCTTTCGCCATGTTCATCGCTACAAGCTCCTAAATCACCAGGGAAACAATCTAAATGATTGTGAAGGAAATGGATCTTTAGCGACATTAATATGCCCATTTCGCCATATGCCGAAATCATTTCTGCGACAATATTTTTATAATTGTCAGCTCGTTTGTTGCCAAGAAACTGCTCAATAACGGCAAATGTGCCTTTCCATGCACGTTGTTCGATAGCATTCAATTTTGATGAAAATTCATAACTTGCAACTATTTTTTTTTATCTGCGGACCACTGAAAACACTTTAAATTATACACATCATTAAAAAAATAAAGTTACTAAAAGCCTTCGTAAAAAAAATACCCGCATAATCTTTGCGCCGCTCAGTTTCGAAAAAATATTGCGCAAACTTGCAATCGCCTCACGATCCAGTTTTTTAACAAAATTTGATACGACACCGAGCTTAATGTGTAGTGATGGCAAAATGATTTGAGATGGCTGCACTAATGGTAGATTTTCTATACTTTCTACGCCTACTTTGCAGCATGCTCGCGGCTTCCACTTAAATTCAGTGTAATGCTGATCTCTTTTGCGACCTTCCCATGTACACAAAAAGCACTGGTGGGTTGGAAATCCACGTTTAACACCCATGAGTAATCCGACCACTTTTAGATCGCAGCATATTTTCCAATTATGCTCTTGGTAGTTTATCAACTGTAATATTAATTCCATGCCTTCGTATGTTTCTTTGAGGTTGGTGGCAAATGCGATCGGGACAGCTGGATGTTTGTTACCGATATGAAGCAGCACTTCTTCTGGTGAGTACAGAACCGCTGGAATAACCGATTCTACATTAGCGTAGCGAATTTTGTTGCGGCGAAAGTATTGGTACCCTTTAGTTTGAGTAAAAGTTACGCAAAAGTAGCACAGTTCACTGCAGTGCTCCGTACGTGGTAGCCAAATTGTTGGTACAGAGTACTTTATTGTTGACCTTCCATCAGTAAACTTGCTTAAATTTCTATAGCAATAGTCGCACACGAATTCCGGAGTATACCACAAGTAAGGAACATAAGCAGTCTTGAATATTTTCTGAAACGAATTAACCACTGTTTTCGTAATATTTTTAAAATTTCTACTTGGTGCGAATAAGCCACAAACGTAACACAAATTATTTCGAGTCGGGCACTGCATTTTTCGTTAGATGAAATATACAGAAAGACGTTTCGCACAACAGAACTTAAAACAATTTTCAAAGTATACGTCTCCTAGTAGCGCAACTGTCAGATGATCGGAACTTCCGGAACTGGAACAAACACACAAACGGCACAGAGTGTGTTGTATGAAACAATAAATTAAAGGTTAATAAGTTGTTTAAAAATTTGGAGTCCCTTCAAGTTATGCCGAAAATTTGGAAATTTTTTTTTTAGAAAAAAAAAAAATTCAAGAAAATCTGAGAATTGATAAAATTTTTTTTTTTTAATTTTACATAATAAAAACATTTCCACGAGTCTGCCTGCAGAAATTCAGCGCGATTGGATCACGGAAAAAGGGTTAAAAATTGATCCAAAGTTTTTCACACAGGCAGACTACGAGCTCTATATTTTATACATAAAAAAAAAATTCTGACGTGTACATGAAAATCGCCGATACACGTGTATTTTTATTTTTTCTCCCCTTTCCGAAAAAGTATATTTGGTTCATAGGAGACAAAAAAGTTCGTTTTTGTAACGCAGTGTTATTAGTTAAGCTCAAAAAGCAAAAAATTGATACCAAATGATTAATTTTGCGCCACCGCGTACCCTAGAGGGCGCGTCACAGGTAGCGGACAGCAAATGCTTCCCAGATATTAGTGGTAGGAGAGAGAAATGAAATATGAAAGAAGGAAAACTTCGTTAAAAAAATCATTATAAACCTCAGTGTCTGTTCAGAATGTCTTTAGGTACGGCTGGAGCGGGTGTCGGATTTGAATTAAGCGGCTAAATGTGCTCAGTGGTCTTTGAAATCATCAAACGTTAACCGTTTATCAAATACTGATGTTTAGATATGGTTCCAAATCCTAATGGAAATATGTCTCTATGGAGTAAACGGTTAAATCACGATAATCCCCCGGAATGGATACTTTACGAGACATTGATCACTACAGCCATCTACCGACAAAATAATGGTTATTTTTCCAGAAAACTTATGTTAACCTTTTTGGTATGTTTCAACGTATCGAATACCTATAAAAAGAGCTCTTCCAATTAAACCTCCGTTGGGCACCTTTTTTAAAACCTTCGGTTGGGCACCCGGGTCTGGCCTTACTGTACTGTTCAAGGATCCTTTTCAAAAGGTTTTATCCATAAATCGATAGAAAATTAAATTCTAGAAAGCTACCTGGAAGCTCAAGTCGGGAGCTGCAATAGAAATATGTTAAATTCAAAGTCGAAAAAGCCAGTCTAGCCAGACGCGGGAGCTCAACAGAGGATTAAAGGGTGTTCAATATTCCTCAAGTATCTACTAATGCTTAACTGCCTTTAGCGTTTCATCTATTCCAGCCAGCAGGGAAATGGCTATAGCCTGAAAAGCACAATTGCCAATCTACTGCCTGCTTAACGGGCAGTAAGGACTTGGAAACTTGGGTTGGTATGATCGGCTGCTGCAGAGCTAGTCGAGGTAGGACGGAAGGCTAAATTTTTCTAATGAAAAGCCGTGGATGATTATAAAATAAAATATATTGAATGATGTTTTTAAATAACATTTAAAAAAAAGTGGGGGTTGGCTTACCCCTGTCGCCAATTTGACAAGGCACAGTGCGAAATCTGAGAACTTTGGACTGTATTTTTAATAAGAGTTCAGACACACTGCATATACATACATACATATATACAAACATTCATAAGTACATTTACGTGCCCGAAACTCGCCAGCAAATGAGACACCAACAAAAAACCGCCAACTACCACAAGCAGCAAAATATATTCTCTGTCACAAAAAAGCTGCAAATTACATTGCAACATTGGGGCTTTGTCGTGAACCTCCTATTCTGTGTGTGCTGCTTACCAGTCTGCAGGTTGTATAAAAATAATCAAAACGCGAAAATTAAAAAAGGAAAAATTAGAAAGCGAAAGCAAACAATGTAAACGAATTGAAAATTGAATTGAAATGAATGCGAAATGTAGAAAATAATTTATGTGTACGTATGTATGCATGCTTTGCTCAAATATACAATATTGCCATAGATAAGTATGTGTGCGTGCATATAAGCATACATTTTATATAGGTATGTATGTACTCAGTACATATGTACTTAATACAGTGGAAACTCGATTCTCGCACGGGATGAAAACCGGAGTCGGCGCAAGTCTCGAGGTTGTCGCACGCACTGAGGTTTTTTCACTTAAATCAATGGGACATATTTTCCCTAATTTTCATTGAAATTATATAAAATGAAGAAGTCAATATATTTTTTTCAAAATTGGCATACAGTTTATTTATACATTAAAATAATATAAAATTTATTTTTTTATTTGAATCATTTAAAATGGCGGATGTACACTCAATTCTTGCAGGAAGGTCGCAGGGGGGTTTCTCAATCGGTGGGCATTGTAGCATCTGCGTCAGTGACCTGAATACAAAAAACCAAAAATTGTTTTGTTTATTAATGTCATAATTTCTATATGAATTAAAAAAAAAAATTCGCGGAATAAAATGCTTAAAAAAATGAATTTCGGGGTGAATTTACCTACAATTTTTGCTTCGAAAAAAATATTTTTTCAAACAATTTTCAAAAACTTGTATTCGCATAAAAAGTAATATCATAAAAAAGATGTGTGCAAAATTTCAGGGAGATCGGTCAATAACTTTTCGAGTTATCGTGTACGCCAATGCGAAAAATATAGTTTTGAGAAAAACGCGTCTAAAGTTTGAATACAACGTAACTATACCTCTCCCAGGGCTCGAACGCAAAGAATAGAGTCGTCAGATCTAAAGGGTGGTTAAATTTCAAGGGCCGATGTTGAATGTGAACCACACCTAAACGCCAACGACACCGTTGGACTTCTTTCTTTGGAAATTATTTGAAAGAAAAGATGTACGCCGATAAGCCAGCAACAATTCAAGAGCTAAAGGATGAGATAATTCGGCACATTAACGGCATATAACCTCAATTATGCCTCAGCGTCATCGAAAATTTGGACTATCGGATGGAGATGTGCAGCCGAGACCGCGGCAGCGATTTGGCCAATATTTTGTTCCATGCGTAATTGCGCCATACCAATATTATCATAATAAAGAGAAATGACAATAATATCCTAAAAAAAATTGCATTTTATTCAAAATCAACACCGGCCCTTGAAACTTAACCACCCTTTATCATATAAGAAATACCTAAATTTACGTATTTCACATATTCTTAAAGGATTATATAATATAACATTTTTTTTTCGAAATTTTACAGGTATCTGCTCCCTTAAAATAGGTTTTTTGCTGTTAGTAATCCAAGTATATTTGTATATATTTATTATATTAATTAAATAGACTTTAAAGCGATGAGTTTCGTTTGAAGTTTAAGAAAATTTCGATTTTGATTTGCTTGTTACACACTCGCTTGTTCAGGGCCACACTATTTCTGCGCCTCAGCAGCATCATAACATCGCTTAAGCAAGCATTGTTTTGCTCTGCCCAATCCAAGCATGCTGATGTTGCCTCCTCCTCCGACATTACTTCCTTCACCAACTGTTTCTTCATCTTCTTTGCAGTATTCTTCATTCAAAGCTGTGGGTTCCGAAAGAGGTTCAACAATCCATTGCTCCATTTCAGATTGGGAGACCTGCTGCAATGGTTCTACTTCCCGAAGCTAAGTTGCAATGAATTGAATATTGGATGTATCATCAGCTATCTGTGATCGTTACTCCGAAAGAGGAATTATATCGTCACAATCTCAGTCAGACGTTTTTTTCAAACAGTTCTTGAAACGTTGACTGAATTTTATATTTTTTTATATTTTCCAGGTCGATATTTCGCATTGTCCCATCGATGGTTTCTCCACGAGCGACAATGTGACTAAAGAGAGATTTTTTTGTAGTTCTATTTAGTAAGCTTTATAACATTTTGATTTTTGATCGATGAGCTGAGTAAGAGCTCTACAATTTGGAGGAAAGTATATTACCGATATTTGGCCATAGTAGGTATTTAACTCGCCTTCTTTGGGATGGCATGCAGCATTTTCAATAAGAAGAAGTGCTCCTTTACCTGTTTATTTAAGCAACAAGATTCTTTGTTTTGACAAAAAATTAACGTACTTCTGAGACAAATGCTCTGTCAAACCATTCCTCAAAGAAAACTAAGGCCTTCCAATCACTTTTATTTTCTTTGTAGACCACAGGCATATCAGTAAATGTTTTTAGTGAACGCAGATTCGCCGATTTCCCAATAACCATTTTTTTTTACTTTATGATTTCCAGCAGCATCTGCAAAAGTAAGGAACGTTAGTCTCTCCTCACTAACCTTATTCCCCGTAACCGAGGTTTCTTTTGAGCGCGCAAGAGCCTCATTGGGCTTTGTAAAGCAACAAAATAAGTAATGGTTACGTGAAAGCACTTGGCAAATTGTTCAAAAAAGACGGAATATTAAAAATCAGCTCCAAAGTACCCACGATCCTATACGGAAAGTGAATCTCGCTTCACGTTACAAGATTACAGATACGGAGGTAAAAGATAAGACTGCAAAATATAAAAAGAGGTATTATAACGAGATTGCCAGCACCGCTGAAAAAGCTGCATACAAAAATGACTTAAAAGGTGTATACGTTGCCATCAACAAACTAGCAAATGTGAAACCCCACATACCACCATTAAAAGATATAGATGGGAGCATACTAACCACCATAGAGGAACAGCTTACCGAGTGGAGAAGACATTATGAAACTCGCGAAAGCGTTGAAGAAACAGACGCCGTCCCCAGCAATAGACGACGGAATCCCAACAGGGATATCTCGACTGAACCCCCATCTAGCACGGAAATTAAAATCGCATTCCACAAGCCTAAAAACAACAAAGCTGCTGGCTCGGATGGTATACCACCTGACTTATTAAAATTCGGTGCTGATGAAATAACCCCACTACTCCGTCCCCTCTTACTTAAAATCTGGTCAACAAACACCATCCCGATCGACTGGAAAGAGGGCATAATAATATCAATTCCCAAGAAGGGCGATTGAAGTCGCTGTGCAAATTGGCGTGGCATAGCTCTTATAAATGCCGTAATAAAGACCTTGGCATTTGTCATTCTTGAGAGAATCGCCCCAGTTCTCAACAACATGTCTGCGCGTTATTCACCGCATATTTTGACCAAGAGTTATCACCAACGAAAATCTTTTAAATATTTCAATGTGCAATCCCATCGCAGCTGATATCAAAGAAAGGAAATGGCGTTGGTTTGGGCACACCTTACGCAAAGAAGACAATGACATCGCAAAGATGGCCCTAGAATGGAATCCACAAGGCTCCAGAAGAAGAGGACGACCACGAACAACTTGGATGCGATCAACACACGCGGAATACCAATCAAGATGTTCCTGGCAGGAAATTCGAAAAATTGCACAAGATCGCTCACGTTGGTCTAAGTTTGTTTCCGCCCTATGCTTTGGTTAAGAGCGGTATGTCTTCATATTATTATTATTAGAAGGCCATTACGCACTGCGACCAGAGTTGATCTATTGTGAAAGGCGTATTTTGTAACCCTAGAGTTTTAGGCTTTTTAAAAATTTTAGCACAATTTTGGGTTTGTTGTTCCAAAGATTGCATGGAGATACTACGATACCACCAAGGTGATGAAGTCTTTGTCTGCCCAACGCAGGACATTCACAAAGCACATGTTCTGAGCTTTCTATGTCCATTTCGCAAAAGCGGCAGACATTGGTCTCGGATAGACCAATATTATTTAGATGGTACCTCAGGCTGCAGTGACCTGTAAGGTATCCGGTTAAAAGACGCAGATCTACTCTGTTTAGTGAGAGAAGTTTGTCAGATATTCCTTTGTTGGGACTTAGGAATAGTTTGGCTTGACGCTGACCGGCACAGTTTAGCCAGTGTGCAGCAAGTTTTCTTTCTTCCCATTTCCTAAGGAATTCATTAATGTGACCTTTTGTTAGTCCACAGAAAGGCTCAGGACCAGTAAGTTGCATATTTGCTCCTTGTTTTGCAAGGTTATCAGCCATTTCATTTCCCTCATGTCCCGGAATCCAGCCTAGTGTTACTATGTTGAGGTTTCCTAACGTGTTGAGAAGGTTTAGGCAATCATTTACCAATTTGGAGGTGATAGTTGTTGATAGAAGGGCTTTTAGAGCCGCTTGGCTATCTGAAAGTATGTAGATGTGAGTACCTCTCATTTTCCTTCTAAGGCATTCTCTCACACATATTTCAATGGCATGTATTTCTGCCTGGAATATAGTTGGGTAGGATCCCATCGGAATCGATTTTTTGAATTTGGGCCCATTGATTCCTGCCCCTGTTCTACCATTTTCCAATTTGGACCTATCAGTAAACCATAGCTGGGAGCCAGGTTTGAAAGTGATAGAGTTAGTTCTCATATAACTATATAAATAACTTCATGTACAAACTATTTATTGTTAATTTGACAAGAGATATCAAGGAATAAAAAAAAGAGCCTCCAAAATAAGTCAGACTCCTCGGCACTGTATGTCTGCTCTTTTGTCAAACTTAAATCCATGTCAAGGGTTTTCCAATAACAGGTGTTATTTTGAATAGCCCGCTATTTCGGGAGATGCCACTTTTAAAGCTGTCATTTCTTGATATTTAACAAGTAGAAACTACGCCATTAATAAGAATGAAACGATACAGGCTTAAACAACGCATTGAAATTATTAAAATTCACTATAAAAATGCTGAAAACTTGGCAGAGACGGTTCGTAAAACTCGAACATTTTTGGGTCATCGTGAAGCACCTTGTGGGACCGCAATACAGAAATTGGTGGAAAAAATTCGAGCTGTTGAGACAAGTTGGGACAAGTTAGTGATGTGAAGCATAAAAGCCGTGCAAGACGCTCAAGAACAGCCAAAAATATTGCTGTTGTAGGCGAAAGTGTTGAAGAAAACCCAGGTTTGTCTATTTGGCCATTCCTCGTCGTTCTTCGGAATTAGGCACTCCATAAACGACATTACACCGTATTTTGCACAAAGATTTGGGTCTTAAGGCCTATAAAGTCCATTTAACACAAGAACTCAAGCCGGCCGATCATCAACAACGTCGTGTCTTTGCTGATTGGGCCGTTGAAATGCATGAAAATGATCTGGAATTCCATCGAAAAATCATCTTGAGTGATGAGGCCCATTTCCACTTCCACTTCGGTAGCTTCGTCAACAAGCAAAATTGCCTAATCTGGGGCTCAGAATCCAACAAATCCAAGAGTTATTGTTGAAAAGCCTCTCAAAAGCCTCTATCCTCAACTGTTTGGTGCGGTTTATGCTCCGGTGGAGTCATTGGACCTTACTTTTTTGAAAATGAAGCTGGAGTAACAGTTAGGGTGAATGGATTGCACTAGCGAGAGATAATTCACGATTTTTTATGGCCGAAATTGGATGGTGTTGATCTAGACAACGTTTATTTTGAACAAGATGGCGGCGCTACGTGCCATTCTAGCAACGAAACCATTGATCTTTTGCGGAAATAACAGCTCTTATTGGAAAACCCTTATTTCCATGCCTCTTTTTAAAGTTTGCAACTCAACACTGGCTAGCCTTGGAAGCCACCAGGCTTTTTCTTTAGCATTTAACTGGTAATTGGCAAAGTTTTACCCTTTAATCTGAAAAAAAATTGAACCACAAACAATGGAACCTTTTCCATTTTTGAAAACTCATATGATAACTCATATAATGTTAAGAGTTTTCCTTTTACCTGGAGCGGATTCAGATCGTATAGCAAACTTCTTTATGGACTTTTCTTTTTTTTTAATACGAGTTTTTGTTGCTCTATGCGAGTGAAAGTTTTTTAGCCAAGCAGCGTAAATGTTTTCTTTGCTATTACGAGACGCCACCATCCACAAGTTAACGCAAAATTTGTCAGCAAATGAATTCTACGGTATCAACTTCAACTGATCCAATTCAAAAAATGTCATTATCAGAATAAGATCGACGGTACTTCCCCGAACTTTATTCTCAAAAATACTGCGTACAAAGAGAAAAAGTGAAAGACAAAACAAAAAATGTTGCAAGTATTGAGGTAAAAATTTTCTCATGTCGCAAGCATCTACTGAGTACGCAATGAAAACAAAAAAAACAAATGTGTCGTAAGTAACGAGGTGTACAGGTATCGAGTTTCTACTGTATATCCCATTAAGTGTAAATAAGCATAGGAGTCCACCGAAATTTAAAAGTTGGAAATAAGCTCAGATTCAGAGGCTGTACCCGAGACATAAGACATTTGTTTTTTTTTCTGTACCCGAAACATAACACATTTGTTTTTGTTGTTTTTTCTTCTGTATTGATCAAGCGGCTTCGCCTCTTTCTAGCCTATAAAACGAATAGGGTCGTACACAGAATCAAAATAATAAAAAAATGGTAGGTGGGTAGGCAACTAATTTCAGAAAGTCACTCAACAAAATTGCATTAAAAGACATCAGAAAATTAGATGAAATTTTTTTATGCCCGTCAGTCGGCACGATTGCTCATAAACTTCCACACACATAGGTAGGCATGAGTGTAGATATATGTATGTACATATGTAAACATGTATGCATGCATCAGGATATTAACGTACGTATGTATGTATGTATGTATGTGCGTGTGCGTTTGACTGTAATTGAAAAGGTAGCGACTGCGCTGCCAATAACGCCACACAGCCTGCGCTGCTGCTGCTACTGCCGCTGCTGCCTTTAAAGTTTCCAATTTGACTCGCTGCTGTTGATGTTACCTAAGAAACACGACGTTTTGACTTTAAAGCGGACATTTTCTTGTACGCTCAGCTTCAACAAAACGCCGAAGTGCGCATGAAAGGGAGGCGAAAATAATTGAAAAAAGAAAATAAATCTTCAACCAACAAACAAACCCACCGGAAAGCAACCACGGGAACACATACACACACGCACCCACACATACGTGTGTGTATATACAGCATACAATATACAGACATACCAACTTGAGCAAATCGGCATGCGTAAAAGAGATAGGTATACATTACCGCTGGGCTAGCTCACTTGCGCTTGAAATGCATAAGCAAAGGCGCCAAGTTTATGCTGTACGGCATTGACTCCGCCCAAATTGTGGATTCGATAAACACACATTTGCTTGAACTGGTAGCGATGTGAGAGCGAGCTAGCTGATTGCGCATACAATATAGCTGCTACTTTGCTGAGTTGCACTGGAAGTAGTTTGAAATGAAAAGTTTTGTTTGGCAGCATTTTTCCCCTCGCTTGGAATTGGAACGTAACTTCGAATTGGATGGGCGCGCTGGTTGTGTGCGCTAAAGGAGCGGAAGTAGCAGCAACGATGGGCTTGGACATAACTGAAAATTTTCAACGGTTGCTGCTTGCAATATTTACAAACCTACTTAGAGCTACATTTTGTATGTGCACACATACATACATACATAAGTACGTATGTTAGTAGGTGGTGGTAACCTGTTAGATGCCATCATGTTTTGGTTTTGATTCATTTGCTTCGGATTGCCGAAAAATGTTCATGTTTACTTACTTATAAAAGTGTCTAGTACTTGCTAACATGGAATTTTAATTACGAAATCTTTATTGATTTTTGATGGATGATTTTGCAGTCGAACGGCAGCAGCTTGTCACGATGATCTACATATTAAATATATTGCAAGGATATAAATGCGCACATACATACAGGCAAGTGAATAAGGATGCATGTTCGTATGTGTGTGGACCTTCAAATGTTGCAGTTGCATATGAAAGTCACAAATACATGTACACATATTTGTACTCTATACATACATTCATATGTGAAAATTAACATCATAAAAGAAAGCAAACGTTGTAATGTTACATATCGGGTGTTTTTTACCTGCATGAGAACTATCGATATCGTTAACTGTGGTTTGACAGCTGCGAATGGCAAAGTGTGTGGACATTTCTGTTCAGTTGTGTTTCTGCAAGTCATAATGAATCGTTTAATGCCAGAACAACGCTGCGAAATTGTGGAAATTTGCTTGGGAGAGAATAAATTTTGCAAGACTGCTTTTCTAATCTGCTTAACAACGAAAGGAGCGCCGGAAGTAGTGTTTATTTCTTTATTAAGCCAATGCATAATATATCCTTATAGGCTAAGTGGACATATTTGAAGGTTAATAGGCAATAAGAAAGGCAGTACAATTAAACTATTTATAATATTATAAATATTGAAAAATTCCAATAGGCGCTCTTTTGAAGATGAAAAACCCGTCTCAAGAAATTTATTCATTTTATTAAACTGAATTAAGGCTTTAATAAAAGGACCATTTGGAGCATAAAGAGATTTTGAAAGACCAACATAGAAGAATTCCGAACTACGCAGAGCTTTGGCCGGAATGTTAATGAAAATCCCTTTCAAGCAGCACCGGACAGTCAACAGCACCACCGATTGAGGGGATGCAGTCGTGTAGAAATTTCGCAAAATCGATTTTTTTACAATAATTCGAAAGTATAGAATCTTAAGAATATACTGTGAAATTCTCATGCGGAAATTCCCAATCTTATAGCTTCTACAGCCCATTGACTAGGTAGAGAGCGGTCCGCGCGCTGTTGTACCTCAAACTTTACACTCATTTATGGGGGTAGGGGTAGACAGAGGCCCGAAAAAGATGATGATTTTCAATATTTTTTTGGCTAGTCAATTGCTTTATTTTACAAAAATAAAAACATAGCATTAACATTCGACTTGACTTAAGCAAAATTAAAAACAAAAAAATATTTTCTCCAGAAGTCCCTTGCGTTGATCATCACAAGTCCTTGGAGATTCAACTAAAATCAATCGGACAAGAGAAATTAGTTTTATTAATAGATAATCTTGAGTCTGATCGAAGCTTTTCTCTTTCACAATTAACGATATGGCGGCCTCAGAAAATATTTTTCAGGTTTTCGGGAAAAAAAACCTACATTTAATTAAAAAAAAAAATCGAAATTTTTAAGAAAAATCCTTCGATCAGACACTTGTTTTTTATGTTTCTCAAAAGAAGTATACATTTTATTGAAATCTACCAAGCGGTTTTTAAGTTACAGTGATCACCAGTTCAAAAAACATTGTTTTGAGAAAAACGTATTTAAAGTTTTTGTTGTTGTTTGTTTTTGGCTGAGCGCTCTTTGTTGGTTGTTGAATAACTCGAAAAATATTTGTCGAATTCACTTCAAATTTTCACACAATATTTTTAAGTTATATTATTATATTTTAAGAAAATCCAAAAAGAAATCCAATTTTTTGAAAATTCTCACTACCCCCAACCCCTTATCTCGAATCGACTTTTTTCGACCTGGTGTTGTCAAAAAAAAAAAAAAAAAAAACAAAACACTATCCAACTGAATCGTCTGAAATTTTAAGATGTTGTTCACAACAACAATGGCTATCGCCCATACTAGAATCATACAAGGTGAAGTTCAAAATAAACAAGACCAAGCTAAAATAGAAACGACAGCAGCTTTGTTCTGCTCACTTCGAGTTTATTTATTCAAAATAATCCCCTCTGGCCTCGATACACTGTTTTGCGCGATCTAAAATCTTTTCGAAACAGTGTTTCAGGTCATTGACCGGAGTGTCCTTCAGGATGTCGGTACACACCTTTTGGATGGCCTCTACGGACGCAAAACGTTTTCTTTTCATGTCCAAATGCAAATTTTCGAATATGTAGAAGTCACAGGGAGCTATATCAGGCGAATACGGAGAGTGATTGGTGGTTGAAATGCGACTTCTAGCCAAAAAATCAGTCACAAGAGTGGATGGATGAGATGGTGCATTTTCATGCAATAAGCGCCAGCTTCCTCCTTCGCGGTATTCAGGGCGAATTCGACAAATGCGAGGCAACAAACGCTTCAAAACGCCAAGATAGAAAATTGCATTGACGCTTTGTCCCATTGCCATGAACTCCTTGTGGACAATTCCCTTGAAATCGTAAAAACAAATGAACAAAGCCTTAATTTTTGACTTCTCAAAACGCGATTTTTTGAGTGGTGGCTCGTTTGAGGCCTTTCATTTGACACTTTGACGCTTAGTTTTAGGTTCTTGTTGGAAACACCACGTTTTATCACTAGTTCGAATGTTGTAAAGGTAGTGCTCGTCTTTTCTCGCTTCTTTAATGAGTTCTTTCGAATGTTGAATTCTGAGCAATTTTTGGCCCTCAGTCAACTTGCGCGGAATGAAATGTGCACAGACCTTTCGTAAGCCCAAATGAAAAAAACTCAGTTAAAATGCGATAAATCGATGTTTTGGAGATATTAAACTCCGATTCCATGAATTTCAGCGATGATTTCGATTCATTTTTGATAAATTTACGAACAAATTCGAAGGAGTTTTTGGTGATTACTGATTCTGAAACGTGTAAACCACTCATGAACTCTGCCACAAGATAGACACTCATCGCCATAAACTGTTTTCATCAATTCAAATGTTTCGGTAAAGGTTTTACCGATTTTAAAATGAAATTTGATATTAGTTCTTTGTTCGAAACTCATTTTTGTACCGATGCCACAAACATAGTGACACTTTAGACGCAATAACTTCGCTTCCACTGAACCGAATGTCACCAAGCTTTCACTGGAAGTCAGCTAGGGATGTAACTTCCACTAACTCATTAAAAAGATGGCGCCATCAAAACATTTTTATAACGCCATTCTCGTTCATTTTGGTCTTCACCTTGTATATCTCGTCCTGACTCTTCGGTGGACATAGACATTGCGTCACCAAAGGAGGTGGAAGTTGAAACTGCAATACGAAAACTAAATAATGGCAAAGCAAGCAACAGCCGAACCAATTAAATATGGCCTTCCAGCGGTGGTAAAAATACTAATTCAACTTTTAATAAGAATCTGGTGAAATGAAATTATTCCGCAAGACTGGTAATCTAGTCTAATTCTTCCAATCCATAAGAAATGATTACAACGATTTCAGAGGCATCACCCTTTTAAGGCAGCAGAAGCCACTAAAATTTTTGATAAAGCAATCGATTGAGCCGAGACAATACCAACTCGCTCGTTTACATTATTGTTCTGAAAAATATTACGAATACTGCAGTGCAAAAATCACTGGAAGTTAAGAAAAAACACAGCAACACAAAAAAACTGTGACTGGTAAAAATATTTCGTTGCTAATTATGTGGACGCCACTGTATACTACAAATTATTATTACTGTTAAAAGCGTTTTGTTTAAAAATTTTGCATCTTAGCGCAATGTAATCTCGTATTGTTTGCATGGCGACCACAAAGCAATCGAATATTGAATTAAGCAGTAAGAAATTGTTGCGTGCCGTTGCACTCAATTGAAAATTGCTTAAACGAGTAGTTTAATAGAATAGGTGCAGAAACAATACTAATCTGCATTTAGTTCTTTTTTCTGCCAAATCACAGTCTAACAGGGTTTAATAATTTACTGCATTTTACCATATTTTGCTTGAATGTTTTTAAATCGCAAATGAATTCAAAAGACTTCAAAGTGGTGCTGTAAGCTGTGTGATAAAAACAAGAAAAAAAAAGAAAAAATTATAAACGCTTTTATAAAAACTACATTCGCTAAGATTCGTCCTCAATTTTGGGTACCAATTGGGAAAAGTGGATCTCACAATGTGTGTGCTTCCCCAATACAGCGGAACACCATCAGACTAAAATTTGTTGGTTTGAATGATGAGTAAAATCATCGATCTACAAGGAAAAACAGCTAAAGTCGATTTAGAGCAAAGTTGAGTTATTACTGCCATTGTATTCCTTGCATTCCATTTGTGGAACAACATCAACACGCACACCACAAGTAGGAGGAGGAGCTCGGCCAAACACCTAACAGAGGTGTACGCGCCAATTATTTATTTTATATTTTTCTTCCTGGAATTCAAAATTGCTCCATTGTAGGCCAAAAATTGAAAATTATATTTTATACTTATAAAACTAAAGAGCTAAAGCTGATATTCTGTTTTCTCAATTTGCTTCAACATTTTTTCAAAAAAGTTTGTTAAATATATATATAGGTTTTTAACTTCAAATTAAAACTTTTTAATTTCCAATTAAATTTTTTTAAAAGCAAATTAAAGTTTTTTTATTTAAAATTATTTTTTTTTTAATTCATTATTATTATTCAAATTAATTCAAATTATTATTTAATTTTAAACATTTTTAGTTTCAAATAAAAGTTGATTAATGTAATATTGAATATTTGCAATAAAAAATGAATACTAACAAGAATAAGAATCAAAAAAAGTTAAATAAAGCAATTTGGACAAAGCATTTAATGCACTTGGTTGTTCTGCTACAGCCAGCGGTAGTTTCCTAGACATGTCAACGTAATAATTACTGCAATCAGTAGAAGTAACAGTGGTCATTATTGATTCTTCAATAATCCGTACAAAATTTCGATTATTTTGTGGATCGGCCAGCAAATTTGGTGCAGACAATTTTTTTTTTTTGAAAATACCTTTTCTATAGGATTTAATATGGGAATATGGTGATAGAAAAATTAACGTATGTCTCACCCATCTTTTCGCGTACTTCCCGAGTTTGATGGACAAAATCCAACGGACGAGTTACCTGTCAGGATACTCTCCACCAAGCATTTTACGCATCACTGCAACCCTTACAGGCCATTGGAAAGTAGGGGATCGTGCAGCCAAACTCAACCTCCCCTTCAATCCCATCTGCAGAAGCTGTCAAGCGGAAGGGATGAAGAAAAACTTGTCCACTACTTATGTGAAGGTCCAGGGCTAGCTCCTCCGTTCCTTCGGTAAGCCTTTCCTACAGCAAATTAAGGAGATCTCAGACATCGAGATAAAGGACTTGCTGTTATACTTGGATCTCACGAAATGGATCTGACTTAGAACAAAAAAAAAAAAAAACGAAAAAAGGGAAAAAGACATCATCACACGAGGACAGTGGTAGTAAAGTAGTTGTTTTAGAAATTACTTGAGAATGTTTAATACCATTTAAATTCATGGTTAAAATTAATGAAACATTTCTTCCTTTTGTTGTTGGAACTATTACATTGGCTGGAGTATTTATCCTCGATCGAGCTTTATTTCTGCGAAGATGATAGTTGAAACCGGAATCATCAATAAAAATTATTTACTCATGTGTTTGTGGAGCATTTTATGAAAAATGTAGTGCATAATTTTTGCGTTGTTCAATTGATGATTTGGAGTTTAAACGGTCCAGGTTGATTGTGGCGGTTTTGAATGTTATTTTTAGAGCTTTTAATGCATTAAATACCGTTGTTGTGGTCATGTGGACGTTTTTATTTTAAATTTTTTTTATATTTTTTAAGGTAATTGATGGATTTTCTTCAATTAATTTCTCCACACGGTTTAAAATCTCATCACTTGGTTTAACATTTTTTTTTTTAGCCAAAAAGCCAAAAAATGGGGTTGGTCCAATAAATGGCTCTTCCGCCCCTTTTTTGGCATACAAGTCTGCCTTCTCGTTTCCCTCTTGTACCTCTTATCCTGGGACCCAAATCAGGGAAACCTGATAGAGATTCGCCAGTTTGTTGAGTGCATTGCTACCCTCTATAAAGACTTTTGAATTGATCGTAAAGTCATTGAAGGACTTCATAGCCTTAGCTAGACTCTCCAAAAGTATTTTAATTTTTACTTTTCCGCACCCCCTATTGGATATGATTTCCACTGTTTCCATTATGGCGAAAAACTCCTCATGGAAAATTGTGGTATCTGTACTCAGTGTTAGGATTTGTTTGCTCTAGGCCCACTATTCCTGCTCCTGCCCCCTGGAGCATTTTGGATCCATCTGTGTATCATTTTTGTGAACCATGTTGGGTTAGTCTTCCACTCTTCCCTAGACGGGAAGATAACCTGGTATCTCTTTATAAAATTGAGTACGAGTTCCGTGTGGTCATTCGTCTCGGTCATGCATGCTGCATGTTGTAACCCTTTTTAGGATATTGAGGTGTCCAGTAAGATCTCCGGGTTTAAATTTTTCTTTCATATGAAAAGAGAGTGCTTGCATAGTAGCTTCCTCTTGTATTGCTAAGTGCAGCGGTCGCAGATTTAAATGCACTTCCATCCCAGCAGTTGGAGTAGTTCTCATGGTCCCTGTTATGCTTAGTCACGTTAGCTTTTGTCGTCTGCACAGTTTTGATATAGCTGTACTTTGATTGGTTTTTGTCCACCATACCCATGCCCCATTTGGCGTAGATCCAGAAGCTCATTTTAAGGCTTAGACCACACAATTTACCCAAAAGTGCTTTTGTTGTTCAAAAGTTTTTCGTTGCCTTTTTTATTACTGAGTTGAGGTGGGCCTCCCAAGAGATTTTTTTTCATTGAAGATAATTCCTAGATACTTAACCTCTTCTTTTAGAGGTATTTCTATTTCATTTATATCCAGAGTGGTTATATTTAAACCCCTTTTCCGGGTAAAGGAGCCAATAGCGGCTTGGGAAGGTCTTATAGAAATTTTCTCCTCCCTTCACTATTCCCAGGTTGTATTGAAGGCGTCTTGCATCAAGCTTTTTCCTTTTACTTTAAATATAGAAATAACCTCGGACAGGAAAGACTAATCGATGGAAAAAGTTGTTTCTAATGGCAGCAGCTCCTCGGCAGTCAATGATGAACCTACGAGTGTATTTCTGCCAAGAAAAAAGCTCCTCATAAAAAACCATCTGCCATTCGGAGGCGACTTAAAGCTGTAGGTGCCTGCATTTGTGGAAAAAAATCAAGACGCCCACCACAAACATGCGGAGGCGCTCGGCCAAATACACAAAAATGGTGTAAGCGCTAAATATGACGCTCGCTTGCCATTAGATTTACTATTAGGCAGACACTGGTCTGTTTTTCAGCCGCTTCACCGAGATCTAGCTTCTCATTTAAGTGCGCCTTCACAATGACTGGTTGGTTGCTACCAAAATGTTTGATCGAACTCGGAAGTGCGCGACAGCTATGAAAAAGCCGCTCAGAATATCCACTTGCTCTTCGCAAGCGTCATATGAAGGATGATCAGTTTGGAGGTACTTTTTTCAATAGCGTTTTTTTTTACAGATCACGCGTGACTACTGTCAATCTAAATACATAATTTTTCATAATGGAAAGACTTACGCCTCAACAACGTTTATAAAGCGTAAACTTTTATTAGGAAAATCGACGCTGTGTGAAAAGTGTTTCTCGCGTGCTCAGGTTAATTTATAGCCCTACCGAACGCACTCTTCGGCAAACCATCGCTCAAAAATTGCGAATAATTTTCCATTATTGGATCATATTTGACCGATTGTGGGTGTAAATGAGAGTTTTGCCGAAGACCCGGAATAATCGATTCGACGCCGATCCTCCCTTATGGCATTACTTGAGCGATTTTACGGCAAGATCTTAGTTTGAAAGGCTATAAAATGCAGCTAGTCTAAGATCCGACACCGCCGATTTTCCAAAGTGTCATAATTTCAGTTGTGGGACTTTTCAAAAACTCACCGAAGATCTGCATTTTGGGACCCGAATCTTGTTCAGCGATGAGGCTCATTTTTCCTTAATGGCTACGTCAATAAGCAAAATTGGCATATTTGGGCTGATGAGCAACCCGAAGTCATTCAAGAACAGCCATTACATCCATTGAAAACAACCGTTTGGTGCGACCTATAGGCTGGAGGAATCACGAGACCATATTTCTTTAACAAGGAGGCTGACGCAAGTGTAACAGTGGATGGCGAACGCTATCGCGCCATGATAAACGGTTTTTTATTCCGGAAATTGAAGCCCGTGATCTCTACATTTACATTTCGGTTCCAACAACACGGCGCTACTTGTCAAACAGCCCGTGAAACAATGGATTTACTGCGTCGTCGTTTCGGTGATCAATTTATATCTCGTCTCGGTCCAGTGGATTGGCCACAAAGATCGTGTGATATCACACCTTTGGACTTTTATTTGTGGGTATGTAAAGTCTAAATGCTTTTTGGATAAACCACCTTCGATTGAGGCATTGGAAGCCAACAATCAGCCAACTAAAGTTATTCACAAGATGCCAACCGAAGTCCTCCAGTGAATCACTCAAAATAAGTGTTTACGGATAACCGAATTAGGGCGCAGTTGCGGCCAATATTTGAAAGTGATTATCTTTAAAAAATAAATGTCATGAATGGTTGTACTCAACAATAATAAAGAATGCTCAATCAATTTGAATTTTCGTTGTTTTATTTCAATTTAAAATCCGATACCTTTAAATTGGTTATCCTTAAGCTGTAAGGCTCCTTAGATTTAGCAAAAACTATGGACACTTACCATACGGACTATATGACTCCGAAATACAATTGGGTGAAGAGATTTCGAACAACAATAGAAGAAGAGGGGTGGAAAAGAGAAAAATATGCTTAATATATTTACTGACGGCTCGAAAATGATGGACGGAGTAGGTGCAGGGATTTATTGCGCAAACCTGGACATCATAAGCTCGCTGAACATTGCAGTATTTTTCAAGCAGAAGACTTTGCGGCAGGAAAGGCTGCAGAAATGGCGCTAACAAGGACATCGAGCAACTCCAACGTAAATATATAAGTTGACAGTCAAACGGCAATAAAGGTAATAAACTCATATAAAATTTCATCTAAAAACGTTTTTAGGACCAAGGAAGCCAAAGAGAGACTAGCTGCAGACAGACGGTTACACATCTATTGGGTACCCGGACATAAGGGCATTGCAGGAAACGAAATGGTAGATGAGATTGCCAAGAGCACACCTTACATGCCATTTGAACAAGAAAAAGACATACAAAAACCCTTAAAGACGATCTACAATGACATCACTGCGGACATGAAAACACGGATAGACAAGAGGTGGAAGAATCTAGCCACTTGGAAAACCGCGAAAATCATGTGTACGCAGAATGCAGATAAGTACGCCAGATTCGTACTAGCTCTGTCTAGAAAAGAAAACAGAACTATCGTAGGTATGCTGATAGGCCACAATTTGTTAGTGGCACACGCATACAAGATGGGAATTGCAAACAATGATAGCTGCAGATTTGCAATGAACTAGAAGAGAGGGAAACTCTTGAACACCTTCTATGTTCTTGTACTGCGTTAGCTAGAACCCGAATGAAATGCTTAGGAGCTCTACAATATGGGAGGTTAGAATGTCTCTCGGGGATAGAGCTTTAGAGCTTAAGAGCTTACTTAGATTCACGCAGACGCAGGCTTATTACAGGAAGCCTACTGCAAGGAAACGTAAGACCCAAGCTCCAGCTGGTACCACTAAGAACCAATGGGCTTATGTGATGACTTTCAGCTAGCCAGGTCAACCTAACCTAACCTATGGACACCGACCACAAGCTGGAGAAGAAGCTAAACTACACAATTAGTATTTTTCCGTCGTCTTAGCAGCCACGTATTTACACTTGTTTTTTAACACTTAAAGACAAACTTCCACCAAGGAATCAAATTAGCCTTGTTTTGTGTTTGCTGCGTCCTGATTTTGCGACTTAATAGCATCCAATTTTCATTGCTCCTTAATCTCGTTTCACAAGTGGCTTTTCAAGTCAAGAATCTGTCAAATGTCAGATTGACATAAACCATCAAATGGTACTTAGGAAATCCGATATTTTTCCGTAGCAAATGAGGGTGTGAGAGGGGTGTGCACACAAATTCATTAGCGCACATTTTTCATGCTCATTACGAGTGAGGCAAACAAAAAAAAAACGAAACCACTTCGATGCAGCCAATTAATAGAATTGAAGGCTTTTCATGTGACAAGAACAAAAACAACAATAATAATAACAACAACAACAGCTGCAGAAGCAGCAACCGAAAAATCTCACAACATCATTCCCCAAACAAATTAATTCAACTAATTCACACAAAATGTTTTGAAAAAGGACAAGAACGCGCACAGTGAGAAACAGATAAGTGGAATAGCAGATTGGAAATGGAATGGAATGCGTGACGGTAGCTGGGAGATGGACGATAAGCGATAAGCGCATCTACCCCGCATCACGGCAAAGGGTACCCAATGCTGCCGTTTCCATCGACGAATGACACATAAGAAAAATATGAAACCACAAAGCAATGAAATCCTCAAATTCCTTGAATACTGACGGGGCGATTATTAGTTTTAAATATACTTGTACGAGTAGGTTGTAGGAATATAGGAATACTTCGCAGGCGTTTGCCGCTTGCCGCTTGATGGTAGACGATTGGCGTGATTAGCTAGCGATCGGCCGTTTGCCATCGCATCCATCGCATCCATTGCGGCCTTTGTATGCCGCGATCTGCGGCTGGTGCGAGTGCGGGTGCGGTCGTATGTCGGCGACTGCGAGTGCGAGTGGCGCAGAGACACGTGCCAAAACGACGCGGCGTCAAATTGGCAGCTAGTCGCTGTGGCTGGTGAGTTCTCACAGGCCTCTTAAGCGTAGTTCGTTTATAAATAGCAAATTAATGGGATGCGCTGAGGGCCGAAAGGAAAAAAAAATTACTACAACAAGAAAGTGGAAGATAAAAAACAAGGATGATGGCTGAGGGTACACTCTTATATTGGCTGACAGTTGTTTGGGAAAGCAGCAACTACTACAACAGCAACACCACCAACATGCGGCAATCACGAGCAGGACGGCGGCACAAATGGAGCAACACCATTTTGAGGCTTCTTAATCAGTAGCCAAGCAGACGGCCACATTTCAGCACTTTCCGCTACTTGCATACCCACACACACACACACACACACACACACACATGCGCACATACATATTTATTCAGCTACTCGCACTCACTGCCACATAGCCAAATATACGCACTATTCACTTACTTGCGGCCGGAGTGCTGCATCATCGTCGCTGGTGCCTTTGCGTGCATTTGCAAAGTGGCATAAAATATAAATGTACTCATAGCAAATTAAGTAAAAGGAAAAGTAGCAGCAGCAGCACAAACTCATAAAAGACGAGCGCAAATGTGCAAAAAAGCAACTGACAGCAAATGGAAGCCTCATAAATACGAAATTAGTACGTAATTCTATAAGCAACACGCGCCAATTGTAGCTACGCCTCTGCGCCGCTGCTGTTTGCCCCCAGTGAATTGCTTGCTTACTTACGAGTATTTGCTTACTTGCTTTGCTCTATGCATTGTTGCTGTTGTTGTTGTGGCTGTGTGCTTGCTGCTGCTGCTATTTTTATTTCGGTTGATTATTGCCGTTGATTATCCTTTCAGACGAATTGAAAGGTACAGATGCATTCGCGTGGGTAGTTCGGCCACCTCAGCTCTGTGTGTTTAGTGTTAACGGATTGATGTGCGTGATAAAAAAAAAATGTAAAATAATGGTTTCTAAATAGTAAACGTATGCATATTGAGGTATGAATAAATATTGCAGCAATAAATAGGCATCAGCAACGAATAATCCGTGAGATGTTTTTTTTTTCTATTAATGGACATTCAACTAAGAGATGTACAGTACCTCGTTATGTGGACTTTTGAGAGCTGTTGAGAGCAAACTCTGACTTTGCGGGCGCCGAAATGAATACATTTCCAAAATGAATATTTGTTTAGACGCTGGAGTATTTAACACTTTCTGTGAAGATTTCTTACTATTAGATGTGCAACTAAGTTCTCGGTGTTTTTTTGATGAAAATACAACTTTTTTCTGAAAAAAATGGTTACACGTGAATCATTCAAAGTTTTGCCCATCGCTGGCTACTACTTTTTCCCATCTTTCTGGTAGATCTCGTACACCGTCGTGGTAAAACTGTTCATCTTTTGAGGCTATCCACGGATCAAGCCATTTTTTGATGTCTTCCTATGAATGGAACTGCTGGTCAGCTAGACCATGTGCCATCGATAGGAACAGGTGATAATCGGTCGGCGCAATATCTTAAGAATATGGCGTGTGTGGTAGGATTTCCCATTTCAGTGTTTCCAGGTACGTGTTAACTTTAGCAACGTGAGGCCGAACGTTGTCATTCTGTTGAATCACTTTTTCAAGCCTCTCCGCGTATTGCGGCCGTTACTCGCGCAATGCTCGGCTCAATCGCATCAATTGAAGTCGATGCCGATTCCCAGTGATAGTTTCGCTTGGTTTTAACAGTTCACAACAAATAACACCAAAATACAATAACACCAAATACATAGCACAGCCTTCACAGCATGAATATTCCGCCGAGGCGACGATGTAGAAGCATGACCGAGTGACCGGACAGTCCCCGTGACTTTCTTTTCTTTGGATAGCTGTAGTGAATCCATTTTTCATTACCCGTCACGATGCGATGAGGAAAACCTTTCCTTTTTTGCCACTGGAGTAGCTGTTCACAGGCGAAAAAACGTCGTTCAACATCTCTTGGTTTTAACTCATAAGGAACCCAAGTCCCCTGTTTCTGTTTCTGAATCATTCCCAAAACATGCAATCGCTCGGAAATGGATTGGCCGGTAACTCCTTATACTGAAGCAAGCTCTTCTTGCGTTTGACACGGATCCTTATTGAGCAATGCCTCTAGCCTCCAAATCAGCGTCTTCGAAGGTTTTTGGCCTTCCTTCAAGCGGACGGTCGTCAACATTAAAATCACCAACTTTGAAGCGACGGAACCAATCTCGGCACGATGTGTCACTTAAAGCAGCATCTCTATAAACTTTTTGTAGCTCTCGGCGCGCTTCAGCAGCCGTTTTTTTTCGAATGCAAGAGGAAAATCAACACTTCCCGCAAATGACGATTATTCGGTACAAATTCACACATTTTCACAAAACCAAAAGTATCTGATACCAAAACAAAATAACTAATGTGTCGAAACAGTTTGTTTACCATATGTCTAAGCATGGTTTATGTCGTTTAGGTTATGTTAGAATCGACTCGCACACACCGTTGGCGGCATCTATTGACAAACAGCGAGAACTTAGTTGCGCATATATATATAATTAATAGTTTTGCTTGGTATTGTTGGTAGAGGTGCTGTCTGAGTGACACAGCCCAGATCCAATTAGCACAAAAGGTGCCATTTTGGTACACCACTAATAGAACCACTGTCGTTATTTAGGCAAACCATATTGATTTGGCTATAAATCTGCCTATCTATTTTTTTTCTGCATTCTATGTCGTAGAACATCCAGACTTGGGTACGTACTCATACATATAGTGGAAGACTGTCTCCCTCCTTGATTTTCCTGCGAAGGCAAAGAATCGGGATCCCCCTGACTACCTGCGGTCTGCTCCTGGAAAGATGGGCTTCGCGCTAACTCAGCGAGCGTTGGGCAAGAACACAAACTTATAAGGTCGCGAAATCCTTCTGGCCACATGTGGATCGGGAGCGCTCGAGCGAGCTTCTGAGGTTGATTAAATACCAGCTCTCGAATCTGGTGGGTTTTCTCACAGGCTACTATGCGGGAGGAATGCATGCTGTGAGACTTGGAATTATCTCGAGTCCTTTTTGGAGGATGAGGTGGAATCATCTCAGCACCTTCTCCTTAGCTGCCCTACTCTAGCGGGGTTAAGATCCAGGCATCTTAGCTCTTACTTCTTTGCTATGCCTGCTGATACTCGTATTGTAGGGTTTGACATTAAAAATCTGATGAATTTCATCAGCAGCACAAAGCGGTTGACACAAACGCAGCACATTCATCGTTCATAATCCGCACACTCTAAATCCACCCTCCTAACCATCTCACCACCTCTTCTCTCCGCCCTCTCCTTTCATCCCATCAGTTCACCGCTTTCAAATGGTATCACAAAGAACGAATCCGATTATCTTCGTCCAAGTGTGCTCATTCCTTGGTCAACCATTCCAACCCAACCTAATTCCATAAACCAAAAATTTGGACTGGAGTTCGCCCTCTAATTCCCAATGTGGTGAAATCACTTCGCCTCTCAGACAAACTATAAAATACTAGACAGCTTAATCGCATTCTAACGAAAATAAAAGAAAGTGGATTTACAAGAGCGTTTGATATGTATTTATTTATTTATGTTTAATTTATACAACATATCATCTTCATTTTCCATTGGAGCATAGAGCCTCAATAAAGCAATTTTGCCTGGTCCTATTTTTGGCTAGCAATTTTGCACGATTTCCCCATTCATCAACTTCTTTTTGTAGCGATCTTCTCCATGAAGTCTTAGGTCGGTCCCTGTTGCGGCACCCTTGGGAGTTCCAATTAAAACCTTGTCGAAAGGCCTCCGTGATATCTTTTCGCAGTGTGTGGTCTATCCACCTCCACTTTGTATGATATGTACATATATATCTATCTCAATAATGATAAATTACCTGAGCAAAATTATGACAGTAACTTCGGGAGCCGTCATAGAGAATTCTGCCAGCTCATTTCACATGTATTCTCTGACCTCTGTTAGCTATCACCTAGATATTTTTTTTTAATTTTCATAGAATCTCAGACGTTGTTACTTAGTTCTCATAAAATATGAGAGGTTATTACTCAGCATGTCATAACGATGGCGCCAGCGATATTTTCCATCGCCCTTGTTTACAATGCTTTGGTTGTTTTGACAGATCACGCGTGACTACTGTCAATCTAAATACATAATTTTTCTCAGTATTCATTGACATTTCATCATGGAAAGACTTACGCCTCAACAACGTTCACAAATCGTAAAATTGTAGTACGAAAATTGGCGCTTTGTGAAAAGTGTTCATTGCGCGCTCAGACCAACTTATGGTGTACACACCGAACGCACTATTCGGCAAACCTTCGGCCAAGTTGAGACTAATTTTACATTATTGGATGAGACTCGACCGATTAGACCACGCATAACCCGTATAGAAGAGAATATTGCGGTTGTAAAAGAGAGTTTTGCCGAAGACCCGATCCGGCGCCGATCCTCTTTTATGGCACCACTTGGGCATTTTTATGCAAATATCTTGGTTTGGAAGCATATAAAATCCAGCTAGTCCAAGATTTAAAGCCGGCCGATCTTCCAAAGTCTCATAATTTCAGTTGTGGGGCTCTTCAAAAACTCGGCAAAGATCCGCATGTTGGGAGCCGAATTTTGTTCAGCGTTGAGGCCCATTTTTTGCTTTAGGGCTACGTCAATAAGCAAAATTGGTATATTTGGGCTGAAGAGCAACCCAAAGGCACTCAAGAACAGCCATTACATTCATTGAAAACAACCGTTTGGTGGGGCTTACGGGCTGGAGGAATCATTGGCTCATATTTCTTCAAAGACGAGACTGGCGCTAATGGAAGAGTGAATGGCGAACGCCACCGTGCCATGATAAACTACTTTTTGACGGCGGAAATTGAAGTCAGTGATCTCCACAGCTTTTGGTGCTAATGAGACGGCGTTACTTGCCATTCAGCTCGTGAAACAATGGGCTTACTGCGTAGTCGTATCGGTGAGCCATTTATATCTCGTCTCGGACCAGTGGATTGGCCACCAAGATCGTGTGATATTACACCTTTGGACTTTTATTTGTGGGGGTATGTAAAGTCTAAATGCCTTGTGGATAAACCACCTTCGATTGAGGCATTGGAAACCAACATTCAACCAACTAAAGTTATTCACGAGATACTGACCGAAGTTCTCCAAAATTTTTGTTCACGGATGGCCGAATTAAGGCGCAATTGTGGCCAACATTTGAAAGGGATTATCTTTGAAAAATAAATCTCATGAATGGTTCTACACAAAAATAATAAAGATCGCCCAATCAATTTGAATTTTCGTTGTTTTATTTCCATTTAACATCCGATACTTCTAAATTGATCATCCTATAAGTCTTCCGTAGGAAGATAGAAAGGGGTAAAAAATAGAGGCAAACGATTTTGCACGTGGAAGCTTCCATCCCACTTCTTCCACTATCCATTACCTTTTATGGTTTTTATCTCGCATTTTAAATTAATATTTGCCTAAATCCACCTTAAAGATCGACCATGGAGAGTGTATATCAGTGTATCAATTTCTTAATCATCGACGTCGTTAATGTTGAATTTGCTGTCCGTCAGATTAACAAAACTTACCTGTGCGTTAAAGTGGACCAACTAAACTTTAATGTCATTGCAGGGACCATTTTTGAAATGCATTTTCCAAACGTTCATGTTGAAGTGGTTTTGGGCATATCGGGAAGTTAGCATTTACGAGGGCGGTTCATTAAGTACCCGTGTTTGATGGCAGAGGGCGTTTCTAGGGAAGGTTAGTGTTAGCATCGTGTGCTGCCATCTATCAAACGACGGCAAAGCAAATTTCAGATTGATTGATAGGTTAGTTTGGATTTGGTAGCTAGGATGGAAAAATACCAGCTTTGTTCGGTAATTCGCTTTTTGTTTTTAGATGGGAAAAAATGCGAGGAGATAAAAGCAAAGTTGGATGCTGTCTATGGGGACGCTTCGCCATCTATGACCACAGTTAAATATTGGTTCAACCAGGTTAAGCGTGGACGAACATCCGTTTTTGATGAAGAGCGACCAGGAAGCCCGGCAGCCGTGGTTACCGAGAAAATCATTCAAAAAGTCCACGACATGATTCTCGCTGATGGACAAACGAAAGAGCGCGATGTAACAGAGGCCATAGATGTGTCGATCGGAATGGCAATTAATATTTTACATGATAAGTTGGCGATGAAAAAATTGTCGGCCCAATGGGTGCCGCGATTGCTGACGGCGGACAACAAGCGGATGCGGCTGCTAACTTCAAAGCAGTGATTCAATATGAAAGGATTTTTGCATCAAGTCGTCACCGCTGATGAAACCTGGATTCATCATTACACACCAGAAACTAAACAGCAATCAAAACAATGGATTTCTCACGGTAAATCTGCTCCAAAGAGGGCGAAGACGGTCTCATTGGCGGAAAGATCATAGCGACGATGTTTTGGCATGCGAATGGCGTTATCCTCATGGATTTTTTAGAAAAAGGAAGAACGATCACTGGACAACACTACAGTGAGTTATTGGACCGCTTTAACAAAAAATTTAAGGCGACATGGCCGCATTTGGCGAAAAGAAAGTGCTGTTTCATGACGATAACGCATCAGCAAATTCATCCGGAGTTGTCGCCGCAAAACTGCATCAATTGCGTTATGAATTGCTGCCGCACAACACCCCATTTACCCGATCTGGCTCCCTGCAAATTTTTCGCGGGATCAAACGAAGAAGTCATCCGCGAGACAGGCGTATTTTGGAGAGTTCGATAAATCCAATATTTTGGAAGGATTAAAAAAATGTCCAGAGCGTTGGGAGAAGTGTATTTTTCTAAAAGGGGACTTTGTTGAAAAAACATTTTTTTTTTTAACTGGTACTTATTGGAATCCCCTCGTAAAAGGTTTAGTATAGTATAGGGATGAAGTAATGAAGCGACATGATTATTTTCCTGATTGAATGAACAGATCTCTTTTGCCCTGCAAATTCTTGACCAAATTTGCTCCATCTGCGTGACAGCTGTAGTAGACAACGCAAATACCGCCGCGTCTTGACCACATAGAAAGAAAATCGAAAACTGTGGGTATTGGCATAGAAAAGGCAGCACTTTTATAAAACTTTTTTCCAGTGTTAAATATAGTCCGGGGGCACACAAATGAAGGTATCGGCTTAGCTCCAATGGAACATAATTGATTTCTTTGAACTTCTCTATTCACGACACCTTTTTCAGAAATGCTGAGCCAAGAGTCCACGCGCATTTCATTACTTCTTGGTGGATTGCTTACGCTTGTCGGAATGATTGAAGGCGCGCCCAGACTTAGTACCAGATTCAGGTGTCATACTCCTTTCTAGATTTATTATTTATCACTACTGTGTCACAGTTTCATAATAATCAATTTCACCATATTTTTTCGTCATTTCACCACCTTCATCCCACTGTGCAGCCGCGAGTCTACGCCATAGTTTTGGTGATTTTTTACTGCTTTTATAATTTCTCAAACTCTGCGAATCGCCAAAACAAAATGGCATAACAGCCCAACCAAATTCACGACAGCTGCTATTGCTAACAACAACAACAACGATCAGCGCGCAAATGAATGACTGCGAAACCGGTTTCAGAAAAAAAACTAATTTACGCGTTACTTACCCCACTGAAACGCGAAATAACGAACAGCATCAACGACACCACACTTGCGTACATATTTTTACTATTTATTATATAAAATAAGGCAGCTACTGGCGAAACCTTAGCCTCGCTGCAGTAGCCATACAGGGTGGCCTCCGCCGGCAAGTGACAGTTAAGCAAGAGACCGTTGAACCAGCCAATCATCCAGTCACCGAAGCCACCACGGTGCGTCGAGTGCCGAAGGTGTCTGCGCTAAAGCTCTTAGCATCAGCTCAAACGATGTTGCGGCGGCATTTCAGGTGGCTGAGCACCGAAACAACAAACAAACGAACACAATCGCTACCGTCGCGAAAGCTGCTTTGGCAATTTTTGAGGCGCGTTCACGCTCTTAAGCGATGGTATTTCCTTTTGGCGAACTCGGCCAAAATTTGAACAGTCACATAATTCGGACATTAATTACTTTGCTGCGCATTGCCAAAAGTTTATGGCGAAAAAAAATGTGAAAAAGAACGACAGAAAAATGCATGAAGAATGCGAAACACTTTAAGGCGCAGGCGGACCGACAAAGGCGAAACAGCAGCGATGATGCAACAACAACTTGCGTCGTCTTGGTGGCGATAGCAGAGCGAAGAATAGCGAAATGAGAAAACAAAAAAAAGTATGTAAAAGGAAACAAGTGAAGGCCGATATGTAGGAGGAAGGTCGGGAGAAAAGAGACTGACGTAAGCGCGCCCTTTTGTTATTTCGATACAAGAAAGCCGAAAAAACAAAAACACGTAAATTATGCACACACACAAACGAGTATAGAAACAAAGCCTAACAACCTAACTACGGTGAATATTCATCAAAATAACTTAGGCAGAAACAAATGGAGTAACAAATCTACAAAAACCGAAAAGTTAAAATTTAAGCAACGCAAAAAGGCAAAGACAAAGAGGGAACCTTTAGAAGAGCTGGATGCCGAATTTGATCTAGGAAATGCGGAAATAAAAGACTTACATATAAATCAAATTCGATTGAATGTTAAAATAAATGTAAATCCAAAAAAATGTATTCAAAGACTATTAAAACAAAAAATAAAAAATTAAATAATTCGAACTTAAAAAATTAAATTATTTAATGTAAAAAGTTAAAAATGCAAAAAAATAAATAAAAATAGAAAATGTAAAAAACTAAAATATGTATAAAAAGTATATAAATCAAATTCGATTGAATGTTAAAATAAATATAAAGACAAACAAAATATTAAAATAATAATAAAAAATAATAATAAAAAATAAAATAATTTAATGTAAAAAAGTTTAAGTATAAAAAAAAAAAAAAATAAAATTAAAAAAGTTTAAATGCAAAAAAAACCTAAAATAAGAATTAAAAAAAATAAAAAGAAACAAATTTAAATAGAGCGAAATATGAAAAAACTTAATAAAATGATGAAACTAAAATTAAATAAACTTGAATTAAACCGAAATAAAAATTTAATATCTCAAATTACATTATATATAAAAATAAGTGTAAATGCACAAAAAAATTAAAGTGAAATAAAATAAGTAAAAAAATTTAAATGCGAAAAGAAAAAATAATGAAAAAGTAGAATAGGAAAAAAAGGATAAAATATAAATAAAATGGCTACATATATATTATAAAATAATAAAAGCTTCTTATGTTAAAACCAAGATAGTAATTAAGCAAATATTTGCTTGAAAATAAAACAAATTCGGTAAGCAATGCCATAAATCAATTTATATCGAGTGGTCTTCGAGAGCTTGAAGATATATTAATAATTAACGCGTACACCCTTTTTGGGTGTTTGGCCGAGCTCCTCCTGCTATTTATGGTGGGCGTCTTGATGTTGTTCCACAAATGGAGTGGACCTACAGTTTCAAGCCGACTCCGAACGGCAGAGAGTTTTATGAGGAGCTTTTTTATGGCAGAAATACACTCAGAGGTTTGCCATTGCCTGCCGAGGGCGACCGCTATTAGAAAAATGTTTTTTTTTTATTAATTTTGGTTTCACCGAGATTCGAACCTACGTTCTCTCTGTGAATTCCGAATGGTAGTCACGCACCAACCCATTCGGCTACGGTGGCCTTAGTATCTTCTTCTTCTTAATGGGTGCGATAGCCGCTTACGCTTCCTTAGTTCGTTTGCAGGGCTCGTCATCATTATAGGAAGTTCTCACCCGAGGCTTTATACATCTTTTGATTGGGGAGGATTTGTCAGTGGCGGGTCTCAAACCCAGCGCACAACCAGCTATCCTGGGATGTTTCACCTTCTCACGTTGGCTCACTCCACCGCCGCCTGTCTAGGTCATTATTACTGAATCGAATGTCAACACAATTCGCCATTTTCAGCTGTCAACCATGGTTTGATATCTGTAGTTTTCAGGCAACTAAAAATCGCCAGATGTTAGCCACAACTTGACTTACAGCGCTTTGACTTGGAGCTTGAAAAATTATATTAGTTTAGGGAAAAAGGAATCTACAGGGTTGCCAATATTCGACGGACCCATCTGGCAACCCTGTATCTTTTGACAGAGTCGTCAGATCGCTTAATGACATACCGCATTGGAAGCGTCAGTCCAAGCAGATTTTTATCGTGGAACAGTAGACGCCACGCGAGTGCTCCCAAATTGTTGAAATTTACATTCAACAAAAGAAGTCAATTGTGAAAACTCAACGTGCGTATAAAAAATTAAATAATGTGAAAAGTGCGCCTTCTAAGAACACCATTAAACGTTTGTACGAAAGGTTTTCGACTGGTGATGCTCTTTCTAATCCAAAGAGGCCAAATCAAAACCGATTAAGGCGATCGGATGAGAATATTGCTCTTGTACGGGGTGGTGTTGAGATGTTGCCAAGGACATCCTAAAATCGCCGTTCTCAGCAGTTGGGCATTGCTCGGACCACTTTACAACGAATTATCCGCATTGATTTGCATTTATTCCCGTATAAGATTCAATTGACGCAAAGATTGTTGCCTGCAGACAAGCCTCGTCGATTGGAATGGGTCCAAAAAACGCATGGGTCCGTCGAATGTGGGCAACCCTGTATTATTTTTTTGTTTTTGCGCAAATGGCTTAAAAATGTTTTACGGGCGATCTTTAGCACCTGGGCGATGCTAAGAATACTAAAATGCGCGTCAACTTTGATTATTTCTATGATTATACCAACTTCATCGACATTTTCTTTAGTAACAAAAATGCCTGAAT
Organism: Anastrepha obliqua; assembly: GCF_027943255.1. Classification (NCBI taxonomy): domain Eukaryota; kingdom Metazoa; phylum Arthropoda; class Insecta; order Diptera; family Tephritidae; genus Anastrepha; species Anastrepha obliqua. The sequence goes on along the minus strand of NC_072893.1, from coordinate 20,943,431 downwards.
CGACGAAACCAAAATTTTCAAATGTCACCTTGACAACGAGCATAAATTTTTGAATTTTTTTTTTTTATCGATACTTTACGAGGTGTCATCAAATACAGAGAAACTCTTTTTCCCCAAACTAATACAAGGTGAAGTCCAAAATAAGCAAGACTAAGCTAAAATAGAAATGACAGGAGCTTTGTTCTGATAACTGCGGGTTTATTTATTCAAAATAGTCCCTCCCCTCTGCTCTTGATACACAGTTTTGCGCGATCTATAGCTTTTCGAAAGAGTGTTTCAGATCATTGACCGGAATGTCCTTCAGGATGTCGGCACAAGCCTTTTGCATGGCCTCTATGCCAAATGCAATTTTCCGAATAGGTAGAAGTCACAGGGAGGCATATCAGGCGAAGACGGCGAGTGATTGATGGTTAAAATGCGATTTCTAGTCCAAAAATCAGTCACAAGAATGGATCGATGAGATGGTGCATTGTCATGCATTAAGCGCCAGCTTCCTCCTTCGCGGTATTCAGGGCGAATTCGATGAATGGGATGCAAGAAGCGCTTCAAAGCGCCGAGGTAGAAAATTGCGTTGACGGTTTGGCCCATTGGCACGAACTCCTTGAGGACAATTCCCTGGGAATCGTAAAAATAAATTAGCGTCGACTAGATTTTTGACGTCTGGGGCCTTCCATTTGGCACGGCAATTTTTGGTCCTCAGTTAACTTGTGCGGAATGAAACGTCCACAGACCCTTCGTAAGCCCAAATCATCAGTTAAAATGCGATAAATCGATGTTTTGTAGATATTCAACTCCGATTCCATGAACTTCAACTATGATTTCGGTTCATTTTTGATAAATTTACAAACAACTTCGTTGAAGTTTTCGGTGATTACTGATTTTGGGCAGCCTGTACGTTCATTGCCTTTTATGTCCTCACAACCATCTCTAAAGCGTGTAAACAATTCATGAACTCTGGCACGAGATAGACACTCATCGCCGTAAACTTTTTTATCAATTCAAATGTTTCGGTAAAGGTTTTAGTGATTTTAAAACCAAATTTGATATTAGCTCTTTTTTCGAAACTCATTTTTGTACCGATGACACCAACACATTGACACTTTAGACGCAATAACTTCGCTTCCACTTAACCGAATGTCACCAGGATTTCACTGGAAGTCAGCTAGGGATGTAACTTCCAAGGCACTAACTCATTAAAGAGATGGCGCCATCAAAATTCATCACATTTTTATGACGCCAGTCTTGTTTATTTTGGACTTCACCTTGTATTTTCTGCGTTACACGAAAAAGCAGTCATAGTCCGGGAACCAGGGGTCCTTTTGACCTTATCATTTCATGCCGACTGATTTTAATACTGAAAGCAGACGCCATCCAATGGATGATGAAACCAACAATCAGCTGGTCCAGTAGCGGTGGGTATGTGCGTGGGATGCTGCGAAACGTGCCGAAAAAAAATTTTTAACAACTCATTTAATACAGGCTGAAATATTTTTTGTGTATTGTTGGCATTTAGTAAAATAAAAAAAAAAAATAGTCAGCTGCGCCGTAGAGAGGGGAAAATTCGTCAGCTGAACAGGCGAACTTGTAAAATAAATTAAAAAGTAAAACTAACTACTTATGCCGATTGCAATTTTTTTTATATAATTTTGGACACATATGAAAATATAATAATGATGGTCAGCTGTGTTTATAGCGGTGGGAAAACCGTCAGCAAGAAGCAAGAATGTATCATTGCGTTCAGCTGACGTATTTTCCCCCCTCTACCGGGCAGTAACTATTTTTTTTTAATCTACTAAATGTCAACAATACATGAAAAAAATTGCAGCCGGTATAGAATGAGTTGGAAGAACTGTTTTTTCCACACGTTTCGTACCCTCCCACAATCACACCCACCACGGGTGCGCCAGCTGAAGTTCACTTTCGTTATTCATGAAAGCTAAATCACAAGTATAGGCAAGAATTGAACGGTATAAAAACGCAGTCCAAAATCGACCCCTGGCTCCCGGACTATCAGCCAATGATCACAAATTGTAATTTGTTGTGACTTCAGCGGCTTCAGCACGAAATTATTTTATTTGACTCAACCACATTTCGTATGTGAATTTCCTGCTTAACAACCGGCGACAGCAATGCGGACACAAATCAAATGATAATAAAGAGCAGAGAACACAAACTTAAGAAGAACTTAAGCGCATTAATACGACGCTCGACGTTGCTAATCACAATGCATAGGTACATAATTACGGAAATAAAAATGATAATTTTATTTTTTATAAGCTTCATATACATACAGTTACGTACATAGTTTTAATACACATCCACATAAACACAAGTATTTGAAGATTTCATTACACAGTACAATTTATTTATTCATTTACTCATTTATTTGCTTCCATTATATTATATTATATTATATTTATTTATATATATATATGTATACATATATATGTATGTATGTATGTGAGTGCATATATACATATATATAATAGCTGAAGTTTTATTGTTAAAGTAATAATTACAAGTGGTTTCAATTATTTTTGTACACAGATTAACCAACTCCTTAGCTGTCTGGCTATGCATTTATGTTTACTTTCAATTTCAATTACAATTACAATTTCAATTTCAATTATTATTACTTACATACGTTGAGTGTTCATTAGTTTTACAATTTAATGCAAGAATTATTTTCCGCGTTGTTTGCTTAGCTTTTTACAAATTAATTTAGTTGGAAGTGTTTTTTGTTTTTTTTTTGTTTTTTTTTTTTTTGTCAATTAATTTATTAACTTAAATGACTTAATAAAATTTACTATCAACTAACTGTTCAACGTTTTGATATAACGGTTGCTTTGTTGTTGTGTTGGACAAACATTCCGAACGCCACTTTTGCGTTTGCGGTGAAAATCAGTGTCCAGCACAAACTCAGCGCCTTAAATGCCTTTGCAACTTTCACTGGGCTAAATTTGTTTTTTTTTGTTTTTTAGTACTATTTATTATTATTAATTACTTTAATAATAATTTACATTTTTGCTTTGTTCATTTGCAATATAACTTTACACACACTTCTAAAGAAATTCTCTTATATCTCTGAATTTTTCTGATATGAACTATTTGTGATAATAGTTGGACTTTTTACAGTATTTGATTAGGACTATTTCTTAAATTATTGCTCTTTCGATGAATGCGGGACGGGCAGGGGAATGGTGCGCAAACTTATGTGAAGTTACAATAAAAATTCTTTGTGTATCACTTATGGACTAAATTACGCTAAATTAAACTAAACTCCAATAAATGTAAAAAATTTGTTTTTCGAACTAAAATTTTCACATATCCATGTATGTATATATGTAATAAGAACTTTTGGGTGAGTAGTGGTGGCCTCGGGAGGCGGCAACACGGAAAGATAACGCCAAAGTGCATTAAATTTTTGCAAAAACTTGCATAGGAAAACTGGAAAACTAAATTAAAAAAAAAATATAAGAAAATTGGAAAACTTTTAGTAGTAAAATGTACAAAAACAAAAAAAAACAAAAAGGGAAAATTAAAGAAGTCAGAGTCAGAATCGCAAAGTCTTGAACATAAAACACAAAAAAAGTTAAATTAAGAATTAAAAATAAAAAAAATTCAAAAATAAAAGAATTAAAGAATTAAATCGCCGATAAATTAAATTAAAATTAAAAAAAATGTCAAATTAAAGAAGTCAAAGTCATATTCGCAAAGTCTTGAACATAAAACACAAAAAAAGTTTAATTAAAAATTAAAAAAAAATAAAAGAAAAAAATGAGAGAATAAAATCGCCGATAAATTAAATCGAAATTAAAGAAAAAAACAAAAAAAAAAATGGCAAATTAAAGAAGTCAGAATATGACTCTATGAAATTTTTAAATTTAATTAACGAATTTAGAAAACGCATTTATTGTAGATAAGCCATTAGAAATATTATGAATTAAAAATTCATTATATGAGGAAAAATGCTAAACTTCTGAAGAGTAACGAGTATTACTAACACTCACACCCCGCCGTCGAAATTTCTTAACTAAAATTTTAAACTAAAAATGTTGCATACAAAAAGGTTTAAATACTAATTTCATATGAGTTTTCAACAGTTAAAAGAAAATCATAACAAAAGTTCGAGTTATCAAGTGTTGACTGTACCATTTGCACTTTATAGATAAAACAACAAAAGATGTGCCAATGTAAAATGAATCAAGTCAAGTTACCAGGCGAAGCCCGTTGGGCTGGCATTATCAATAATTCGAGTTATCAAGTACTCACTGTACTCATATATTATATTACAATTGCGCTTGAAAATATGTATAGAGTTAAAATTAAAATTATGGTTGCCTATAAGTAAAGCCTGCTATAGAAAGGTAATAAATGAAAGCAATGGGAGAAATTAAATATGATAAATCATATTGAGTTAAAAAAAAAAAAACAAAAAAAAACTAAAAAAACAAAAAAAACTAAAAAAAAAACTCAAAATGACAAATGAAAGCAAGTACAAAAACAGCCGTTCAAACAAATTTTTATATTAATGTTTGTAAAAAGAAATACTATTAATTAAAACAAAAAAAAAAAATTAGCTGTGCACAAAATGACAAATGAAAGCAAGTAAAAACATCCATTAAAAAAATTTTTGTTTCGAAAAACTTCATTTTAGTCATTGTACAAGGTGGCGCAAAATTAATCACCCTACCGGAAGATTTATCATTTTGGCAAATGACAAATGAAAGCAAGTAAAAACATCCAATAAAAATTTTTTTTTACGAAAAATTTCATTTTAGTCATTGTACAAGGTGGCGCAAAATTAATCACCCTACCGGAAGATTTATCATTTTGGCAAGTGACAAATGAGAGCAAGTAAAAGCATCCATTCAAAAAAATGTTTTTTTCGAAAAACTTCATTTTAGTCATTGTATGAAGTGGCACAAAATTAATCACCCCACCGGAAGATTTAGAATTTTGGCAAATGACAATTGAAAGCGAGTAAAAACATGCATTCAAAAAAATTTTCTTTCGAAAACCTTCATTTTAGTCATTGTACAAGGTGGCGCAAAATTAATCGTCCTACCGGAATATTTATAATTTTGGCAAATGCCATCGCGCGCCAATCCTATTTCACATTTACGAACCAGACAGCTTCAAAAAAAAAATTATTTGCGTGTGTGCACTTCTGTTAGGTGTTCGGTCGAGCTTCTGCACCGGGAACTACATGCCGACTCCGAACGGTAAATGGGAGCTTTTTCATGCCAGAAATACACTCGAAGGTTTGCCATTGCCCGTCGAGGGGCAAGCGCTATTGCAAGTAACTTTTTTTCTAGCATTTTGCTGTTTCATGCACGGGGATTCGCACCGAATGCACGCCCGAGTGGTAGCTACGCACCAACGCATTCGGCCACGGTGGACGCTTGATGAACTAGACAGCTGCAGTATAAAAATTGACAAGCAGTGGAGCGCGTAAAGGTCACCGATAATCATTTTTTATTTGTATTTATTAAAAAAGTAATTATATAAAAAAAAAAAAATAAAAAAATGGATGATTAATTTTCTGTTTTTCCCCATTTATTAAAAAAGGATTAAAAAAAATGGATAACTAATTTTTTCTTTTTCCCCATTTATTAAAAAAGTAATTGTAAAAAAAGAGGGATGATTAATTTTCTGTTTTTTAAGTAAAGTAATTATAAAAAAACACAAAAAAAATTGTTTGAATAATTTTCGGGTTTTCCCCATTTATTAAAAAAGTAATTACAAAAAAAAAAAAAATTATTGATTAATTTTGCGCCACCTTGTAGTTTAATGCTGATTATCAAATAAAACTATTTTGCCACAGCGCAGCGTGTTTCAATCAAAATCCAAAAAAAAAAAACAAATCAATAAAAATTAAAAAAAAAAAAATTATATCTAAGTGATTTTTAATGCAAATTAATACACTTTCAGGTTGGTAGAAGTGAAAAAAAACAAAATTACACCGACCACTTACTCATACTTTTTTTTTGTTTTTGTTTTTATGCTAAAACTCTGTACAAACACTCAGACATTCACACACACTTTACCTATAACTAAATTGGTTTTTGACTGTGATTTAAATTTTTGTTTCTAAATTATCACTCTTTATTTCGTTGATACTGGCTGCAACTCCTTTTGCCTTCGCTTCTACTACGAGCGCATACTCGTACTTTTTTTACAACTGTCTACACACACACGTACGATCCATTTTTTGGAAACAATGATACCGTTTTGTTATCCCCCCATCTCCGTTATATTGCGTTTCGAACATTTCACTCCTCTCTGCTCTCCTCTGCTAAAACTCTTCACTCCAGATATGTTTTTTCTTTAATGTAGGCGGCTCCCTTCCGACCAGCCCCCAACTCACGCATACTCGTCGTTGCTTTCGAAGTAATGCGACGGTGGCGCTGGTGGTGGCAATAGCGGCGGCAGTGCCGTTGCGGACGCCGACGGCAAATGTAGTATTGGCGTTAGTCCAGCTGCTAATGGTGTTGTTGGCGGCGGTGGTGTTGAGCTGCCGGGTGACAACTTTATGGGGACCTGGTGTTGTTGGTGCTGCTGTTGATATTGATGGTGGTGATATTGGTTGGGTTGTTGTTGCTGCTGATGCATCTGATGCACCTGGTGGTGGTGATGCAGCATATTCCCACGACTACTGCTGTTGCCATTACTGTTGCTGCCTCCTCCAGCGTAATGTGTCATCGTTGTGAGTTCTTCGTTGCCATCAAGAAAGCTATAAGCGCCTCTACCACCAACGCCAATATAGCCATTGCCACTGCCATAGTTTCTGCCGCCATCGACACCGCTACTGCCAGTGCCACCGCTGCTGCTTCCGCCACCGCCACCGCCACAGCTATTGCCATTTGTACCACCCCCCACTAAAATGTTTGCGTTGCCGCCTCCACTGCCACTACCGCTGCCACAACTGGTGTTGCTATTGCTGTTGCAATACTGCATCAGCAGATTCTACACCATGTTCACGTACTTGTCTTGAGGCGACATGTAGTCCAGGCCATTTTGCGAGAAGGCCTGCGCCGAAACAGTGCCGGTGAACGATGACCCAGGCGATAGCCCGAAATTCGATGCGCTATAGCCGGTGTGGCCCATGTTGTAGTTGACTTGATTCTGATTGCTAAAGTACTCCATTTGCGAGTAGTAGGCTGGCGATTGCGTGTAGTTGTTGGGATATTGATTATATTGATTATGCCAGAAATTGTAATCATGGTTGGGCATGTATGCCGAGTGGGCGGCGGAGTGATGCGCCGACTGTGCGGTTTGTGCGGCATGTGCTGCGGCGGCAGCCGATTGTGGTGACATTGGCGTAATGGGCGGAGATGGTGTGGTGATGCTAGAGCTCGAGTCCATGGGCGTTATATTGCCGCCGGGTTGCACTAGACGTGGATTCGTCGCTGCCGCTGTGCCATAGATGCTGTGATGATGCGCTGCACTGCTACTAATATCGCCGCCTCCATCCTTCAGGGAATCGTAGGTGGAGCGCAAGGAGCCGTCATTGCCGACCGGACCGCCTGGGTAACCGGCGCTGATGTGTTCTTTCTTGCAGACAATGCTAACGGGGCTAACGGAGGTGGCAGGTGTGGGCAGTAGTGGTGAAGAGTTTTGATGAGCGGCTACCGAAGCATTTAGCGAATTTACGGTGGCCACCGATGGGCCGGACGCCAGTGAATTAATGCCACCACCAGCGGACATATGATGCGGGTGTGACGAGTGCGCGTGCGACGATATAGCCGAACCGGATGTGGGCGCTATCGCTGAGCCGGAGGAGGACGCATTTAGGAAGGAACTATGATGGGATTTAATAGACTGTGCGACTGCGGCGGCGGCAGCGGCAGCTGCTGCAGATGAGCCGCCTCCACTATTCGAGTTGTTCGCATTGCTGCCAGAGCCCGATGAATTGTTCGATTTATTGCCGCTACCACCGCTGCCGGACGTCGAATGCGATGAGTGTGAATTCGATTTGTTCGAGGAGCTGGAGTTGTTATTGTTACTATTATTGCCACTATTTGATGAGTTGCGCGACGAAGAACAGGAGCTGGAGCCGGAGTTGACATTCTTCGAATTGTTAAGGCTGTTCGATTGCTGTTGCTGCTGAAGTTGCTGGCGACATTTGGCGCGTCGATTTTTGAACCAAACCTTGAGAGATGGAAAAGAAAGAAAGAGAGAGAGAGAGAAAGAAGATTTACAAAAGGTAATTAATAAGTGGACTTGCATGTTGAATGAATTATTTAAGTTTTGAAATGAATTTTAAAATTGAAAAAATAAGTTTTAGGTTATATTGCCAAAAAAAATTTTCATTTTAATACAAAAAAATGTTAATAGTGTTCAATGATTTTGAACAGTTAACAAAACTTATAAAGATTAGATCTAAAAATTATACAATTTTAAAATATAATAGATTTTACAACAGTTTCACAAATTCAGGGATATATATTTTTATTTTTTTTTCTTGGAACTCGGGAATTATGATTATTTTGTTGATAAAACATTTTAAAGTGGCATGAATGGTTTTGAAAATGCTTTTGGTGTACGAAATACACGAAAATGTATATAACATTGTTGTTGTTTTGCTATCGGCAATTTAAAAGGAGCTTGAATTTTTTGAAGTGATTAAATGTGGGGAATATTTCTTGTCACAAGGCTAATAAATTGAAGTACACAATTTTTTTATTTTTAAATAAATGGTACCCCCATTCTACATAGAATGCACAAGTAAAGCCCAGAGGAGCCCAAAAGAGAGCTCTTTATGTTTTATATTGAAAAGAGAAGAAAATTTTGGGCCGAAAGCTCAACTACATATTTGCTGAATTAGGCCTTCTCCCAGTTATACACACTTGAAGTTGACCAAAGGAGACTAGACTAGTCGGTCTGAAGGACTTTGCTAGTGAGTAGTCTGCTCTATAGAAGGAAATTTGATGTCAATTTTACATTGCGTGAGCAATGGAGTAATCCAGAGTGCATTCAAAGAAATTTTATGGATATTTTCTTTCCCGATGGATCCAAAAATGATAGAGTTTCTGGAGCCGGATGATAGTTAAACGATAGCAAAAAGTATCACTTTAAATACAATGGTCTTTTTAGCCTGAGTGTTTTAGGAGCCACCAAATCTCTTGGTGCTGTTTGGCTCGACCTTTTCAAATTTCAATAAGTATCATTACGCAATGGGAGGAATGACAGCTGTTCTCCAAAGGGAAATTTTTGCCATTCTGAAAGTAGCAGAAGAGATAATTGAGAGTAGATGGGGCGGGAAATAGATTGGAGTCTTTAATGACAGTGAGGCTGCACTGAAGGCTCTGGAGAACCCAAAGCAAATCTCAAAAATTGTTCAAGAATGTAAGAAGAAGCTTAATTCTGTTGCCAGATGGAATAGACTTGTACTTATATGGGTGATAGGGCACTGCGGTGCTCAAGGAAATTAAATTGCCCATTACCCCACAGTTACCCCAATAATTGGAATCAGTTCTAAAGGAACCATGAAGTGAATCAGATACTATGCAATTTACATAAAGAGCGATGGTCCGACTTGTACTTATATGGGTTATAGAACACTGGGTTGTTCAAAGAAATGAAATTGCCAATGAATTGACCAACTGCGAATCAGCGGTTCCCCCACAAGGGCCAGAACCGATAATGGGAATCAGTTCCGCAGGAATCGTGCAGTGGATCAGCGATTATGTATGCGATTTACCTAGAGAGCGATGGTCTATTCTAGAAGAACTGCAAAACTGCAAAGTGTTTTGTGACAAGTCTGGACTGAAAACTGTTGAATTTGCTTCTAAAACTTGGTAGAAAAGAAGTTCGGTTGATGGTTGGTATTACACAGCATACCTACCATAGGGACCGTTGAGCACTCGATTTGCCTGCCCCTCTTAGAGAAGGCGGATAGCACTGAATACTTTATCTGTGAGTGGCCTGCCTTTGCTAGAGCAAGGCAACGAATTTTGGGTTCAGATGACATGAGATTGAGTAAAATCGTGCTCTCAAACTGGAGGATATTTTCAGATTTGCCGAATAATCTGGAAAATTCTCACAGAACTCAGTCTCTATTCTATACCGTCCTTTTATCTCTGACACTTGTCGCCTTTCCTCCTTGGCTAAAAATCCTTTTACTTTCCACTGATTCGAATGCAATTGGCTTTTTAGCTGTGTGCTTTAGAAGTTACCATTCTCTCGTTTCTTGGCTCTCCGTTTTCAAATTTCAATCCATTATATCTCGCTGTGGTATGAAAACCACATGAGCTCCTCTACATACTGTTGGAATGTAAGCCAGTGTGAGATTGTTTCGCATGATCCCAACAAGATGTGGTAGAATTACTTGTGGACATTGCTATAGTACAACCAGGTAAATAGGTTTTTACCCAGTTTCCAATTCTTGGTATATCTGTTTCCAATTCCGAAAATAAGCTAAATCGACCCATAAACCCGATTTTTCGAATATGCCAACCAGATCGCCACCTAGCGGGCACAAAGAAACTCGCAAACTTTACAAAAGTGGCCTAAATATGGGTCGATGATTGCTCTAGCTCATAGACCGCACCAAACGGTTGTTTTCAATGGATGTAAAGGCTGTTTTTGAATGGCTTCGGGTTGCTCTTTAGCCCAAATAAGAAAGTTTTGCTTTTTTATGTAGTGATTAAGCCAAAAATGGGCCTTATCGTTGAACAAAATTCGGATCCCAAATTGCGGATCTTCGGCGAGTTTTTCAAGAGCCCAACGGCTGAAATTATGACGCTTTGAAAGATCGGCCGGCTTCAACTCATGGACTAGTTGTATTTTATAGCCTTTCAAACCAAGATCTTTGCGTAAAATCGCCCACGTAGTGCCATAAGATAGGCTAAATTGTTGAGATCGACGCCGAATCAATTCATCACGGTCTTCGGCAAAGCTCTTATTTACAGTCGAATACAGAGAATATCACTTCGGGCTGTACGTGGTCTAATCAGTCGAGTTTCATACAATAATGTAAAATTATTCTCACTTTTGCCGATGGTTGATCGAATAGTGCGTTCGTTAGGACGGCCATAAGTTGGCCTGAGCGTGCGAAGAACACTTTTCACAGAGCGTCGATTTTCGTAATACAATTTCACAATTTGTAAACGTTGTTGAGGCGTAAGTTTTTTCCTGATGAAATGGCAATGAATATTGAGGAAAATTATGTATTTAGTTTGACTGTAGTCATGCGTGCTCTATCGAAAACCCTCTATTGGAAGAAGTACCTTCAATCTGATCACGCTTTATATTCGATGCCAGGCTGCCATTTATTTGTACTTTTCCCACATAAAATCGCAAATCAGCAAAGGCAGTAGTAGTTTACGAAACTCGCATTTTTGAAGTGAAACTTCTTAGGCGTCGGTGGACGAGCGAGAATGGAGAGTAAAATTTCAAGGCAATGCAACGTTTTGCGCATTTTCGTTCCGCGAGAGAGAAAAAAGATATAACGTAGCGGAAAAGAAGAGCTGCTCTACCTTATATATATCTTAGATAAACTTTAGGTTATTTTCCCTGAGTTTTTCCTTGTGATTGCTAATTTCTAGTTAGAAATAACACTGCCTACTTTTTGGCGCTTCTTTGTTGGTGTAAACTTGTAGGAAATATATTTTTAGTGCCTACTTTTTGCCGTTATATTTCCTTGGTGCCTACTGTTTGGGGCGTTTTTTGGTCCACAATTTTTTGGCGTTTTTTTATGCCTACTTTTTGGCGCTTATTTCCGTTTCCTGGCTAGTGCTTGTGCGTACTATAAAGTGCTATCCATTCCGACGTCGGGTTAATTGGTATTATATATATATATAATTGGCGCGTACACCCGTTTTGGGTGTTTGGCCGAGCTTCTCCTCCTATTTGTGGTGTGCGTCTTGATGTTGTCCACAAATGGAGGGACCTACAGTTTCCAGCCGACTCCGAACGGCAGATATTTTTTATGAGGAGATTTTTCATGGCAGAAATACACTCGGAGGTTTGCCATTGCCTGCCGTGGGGCGACCGCTATTAGAAAAATGTTTTTCTTAATTTTGCTGTTTCACCGAGATTCGAACCGATGTTCTCTCTGTGAATTCCGAATGGTAGTCACGCACCAACCCATTCGGCTACGGCGGCCGCCATTTATTGGTATTTCCTTGCGGTAATTTGTGCCGTTGCTGCGGTCCGCGAATCGCTGCGTTTGTGCGGGTGATAAACACTCGGAGTAGTGCGCGTTGTTGCCACGGTCTGTGTCCGGCGTTTACCTACACCGGTCGACCCTTCTCCGTTTTTTGTAAATTTTGTCTATTTGTATTCTCGGCAAATGTTGTGAATTTATTTAGATATATATTCTTTCTCTCTCTTTCATTCTCTCTTGGGTCTCTCCCTCTTTCTTTGTCTGCCCTGTAAGTTTCACTTCTGTTATGTATAATGCAACAAGCACTTTTTTTTATTTTCCCGCTCATTCATAAAAATTTATGCATTTTTGCATTTCACTTAGGTCTTAATTCTGACTTTTACTTTAATTTGCATGCAATAAGAAAAAATAAAAACAAAAAAAAAATTTTTTGTTCAGTTAACCTACTCTCAAGCGGGAAGAATTCACTTTTCTATTCGTTTGTTGTTTGATTGCGCAGATAAAGCAATTAAAATACGCAAAATGACAATTTAACGATTTTAATTTTTTCGAGTTTCGCTGACAAAAGCAGTTTCACCAACCGACGACGAGGAGAAAACTTCAAAGCGTACGAAAATGCCACAAAATTCTAAATTATTGAAAAATTCAATTTCATTCTTCATTAAGTGATTTCAAAAGTGACTATTTCAAGGCTTAAGCAACAGCGGAAGAGGATGAGCAGAGCGAAAAGTGAAAATCTAACATTTCAAATATGCTCACGAACCACTATTGAGGGAACAGAAGGGTGCCCCACAGAGTCAAAGCGCTGAGTCCTTTATTGAAATTTCAAAATCAATGCATTACACTTGACAATGGAACGCAAACTCAAAGAAAACTGAAATTTAATTCGCATTTTACAGTTTTGCCATTGTCAGCGCCGGCAAAAGAGGGCTGGGATGCGCTTTACCGAGCGCTATGAGCAATTTGCCAACCTTTTTATCAAACGCACGAGTTGTTTTTTTTTTGTGTTTTTGTTTTTTGTGCGGCAGCAATGCATGAAAATATGGTTGGGGGTGTTAAGAGGGTAATGAAATTTGATACGCCTTGTTTAATGCGTTTTTCCCCCGTCTCGCACACCGTACACCGCACATTACAGCCAACTTGCGGCGGAGAAGGGCGGCGTGGCACGTAGGCGAGCGGTTGGAGGCGGACAATCAGACAGACACTATGTCAAATAAAACGCCCTCAATCATTTTACTGATTTCAATGAAATGCTCGAGTGCACACGGCCGACCGGCTATGGGCGCAAGTGCTAAAAAGTGTCGAATGGAGTGGAGTGGAGTAGAGTGAAGTGAATTGGAGTGAAGTGCAGGGTGATGTGGTGCGGTGTATTGGTGGCGGCGAGAAATGTGCCTGCGGCTGCTGTTGTCGCTGCTGTCTATGTAGTATCGTGTGGCAAGTGTTGGTGCTGATTTCTGGCAGCGCAAGTGTTAACGTCGCAAGACCGAGTAATAACGGGTGCTTGCCTTTCACTTGCTTCACTTGCATGTTGGGTATGCGGTGAACTCATTTCCTTCTTTTTTTCAGCAGGCGCTTGGAGGTGGGGCATAATAAATTCGGTTGTTTGGAATGCTAACCATTAACAACTAACACCATGAGGCGCATTACATAAGTGTGTGTGTGTATGTGCATGTAAATGTGCATGTATGCATGCAAGTATGTGCGCTAGTGCGTTGCCGCATTCATTATACTAAAATCACTGAAATAATATTCGCAAATGGCATCGAGAATTGAACGCACAGCTGTCCAGACCAAAGAGATTTCTCGCGTGCGCGCTGCTCTTCAGCATTTATTTGACACCAAAAGCTTGCTCAAGAAGCGGTCAGCTGCAGAAGGGGAATGGTGCGGGCGGCAGATATAAAGCGAAGAGAAATTCATATGCCAGCACTTTGCTGATATTTCCTCTTTGCTGTGGCAGCTGCTCCCCTTTAGCATAACAAACAAGGATAAGTGAATGCCGCCGCCTCCTGGCTGTTACAGAAGTTAATGGGATGTTTGTTGGCAAGCAAGCGAAGAGGGTGAAATAAGTGGGTGGGTGAGCGGTGGGCGCACTCAACAATATAATCGAGTCAATTTTCTTAAGCACGCGTGCATACATATACATTTACACACACACCCGTACTTTGGCAAGCACTGCCAACACACGTTTTTATCCTTTAGCCGTGAGCCGATTGAATAACTTCATCAGTGAGCTGCTTTGCAATTTGCTCTCGGGTTTGTTTGTCTGTTTGTTTATTTGTTTGTGTTGTGGCGTGCACACGCGCGTGACTTTTTGCACTTGCTGCTGTTGGCGCTGCAATGAAAACATTTGTGTTTTTTTTTTGTTTTTGATTATTTGGTCCGTAGAGTGCCACTATAATTTATTCATTAATGCCATTTCCGTTGGTTACTTGGAAAGTTTTTACTTTCTGCTGCTTGACACTTGACGTGGTTTTGTTGTAACGGCGTTAACACCAACAACAGTGTGGCACTCGCACTAAATAAATAAACAAACTCAACAGTGTGCGCACTCGACACTTTGACGCTGCGCTGCGCCAGTTAATGTGAATGACAATCAATGGTGGCTTTATTTTACGCTTTAATTGGTGTGAGAAAATGGCAAAATGACGAGTTTTTAATGCTGTATTTTCTGAGTTCTTTCAGCACACACATTTGGGGGTATCAATAGGGTTAGGTTAGGTAGCATTGGTTGGCCAGAGAGTGGGCCCACTTGGGGGTATCAGTAATTTCTGCTAAAAACACTAGTTTTTGCTTGATGCTGTAAATTTTTAATACAGTATTTTCGAAGAATTTTTGCCTTTCAATATTTCACGAAGGTATAGGGTGACCAAAAAAAAGGTTTTTTCTAATAGCGGTCGCCCCTCGGCAGGCAATGGCAAACCTCCAAGTGTATTTCTGGCATGAAAAAAAGCTCTTCATAAAATACCATCTGCCATTCGGGGTCGATTTAAAACTGTAGGTCCCTCCATTTGTGTAACGACATCAGAGGAAGAAGAGAAGCGAACGACAAAGAGGAAGAGGAGCTCGGTAGCTCTTCGGAAGCGCTATAATATCACTAAAATGGGAAGGGTGCAAAGGACTTCCTGAGTTGGTATCACCGGAGCATGTAGAACTTGCCCCAGTGCTGCCCTGAATGTTGTATTGCACTTACTTCCCATCGACTTTTACGTTATTTGCATCGCAGCTCAAAGTCCAATCAGGTTAAAGGCGATTGTCTTCTGGAGGCAATCTCTCAGGGGACATGCCAACATTTTTTGGCAGTTAACACCGCATTTCTCTCAACTTCGGAGAGATTTATCTATCCACAAACTGGAGTTTGAGGGTCGTGCCAGGTCAATCTTTAGAAATAGGCTGGATTGGAACGAAGGGAAATCCTGTACCGATGCTGGTATATCTGTCTTCACTGCCGACTCTATGGTGGAATCAGGAGATTTTCTCTAAATCAACCAATTTATCTACATATATTTTCTTAAAACTGCTGAATACCGCTAATGTTTATCAGGCAGAAGTCTTTGTGATCCTGGAGTCACGCAAAATGCTTACGTAACGTGGGAGCGAGAGAGATATTAACTTTTTTTCCAGTCAAGCCGCTATTAAGACACGGACGAAGTCATGGAGCAGAACCAAACTGGTCAACTCTTGTAAGAAGGAGATCACAATTCTTGAGTGTCCATGTAATATTTATCTAATCTGGGTTCCAGGACATAAGAATATAGAGGGGAAATGAAATTACTGATGAGCTTGCTAGGAAGAGGTCGACTGAATTGGCCTCAGAGGTCTCCTACCCGGTCGTCGGAATCCTCTTGATTGTTGTTAAAGAGGAATTGCACAACTTATTTCTCAGAAAAGCGCAGAGCAGATGGAGCTCCATTTCTTCGTGTGCTATTTCAAAAACTCTTTGGTCGCAGTACAATAGACGCAGCACGCCAAAAGTTTTGGGGACACCAAGTAGACACCGCTAGCGGCATTGGTCCTCGGTGTAGAGCAGTAAAGCCCAACAATTTCTTGCGTATATTTCTTTGTAACGAAACCAACGCAAGGCAATAGTGTTGTCGAGGCCCTATGCTCCCGAGAGGAGTGAACAAGGAAAAAATATATATATGTACATTTCGTTGTAAATGTGGGTCTTCATACAAATTTTCCATTTAAGAGTAAGAGCTTAGGATTCAATAGCCCTTTAAAAGCTACGCGGCTTACTGCCTGCTCGACTTGAACAACATCTGTAGTCCCTTGTAAAAGTTCCTTGGAAAAATTTTTTTATAATTCAATCGAAATTTTTGGTGAGTATACAACTTTACTGTCCTATGCCGTGTATAAAATAATTTCTTATGAATGAGCATAGGCGAGCAATAATTTTGGAGAATGAATTTCTACGAGATTGCAAAAACCAAATGAGCGTGCGAGTATGGACTTTGGCCATCACTGATTTAACCCTAAAAAGGTCATCCCCTTAGAAGTTAAGTTATAAGTACACCTCGCAAATTTTTCTACTACCCTCTTTTAGTTCTGATTTAAAAAAAATTGTCATATCCTTTGAATTGTAAGTATGTAATTTTATTTTCTACATTTCTTCTTCAATTATTTGATTTGAAGAAAGTCTGCCTACGGTATAACGCGCACCAACTTCAAGCAAGTCTTAGATTCGCTACTTCTCTGCTCGCTATGTTTGGTTACTGCTCGCTTGACGAAGAATTCACAGGTGAAAGCAATAACAAAAATATTGATTTAAAAGGCCACTAGCAAGGCTACACCTTACTAAACTGGTCACACATGGGCTGAAAAGTCCCGGGCCGAACAAAGAAAATACTTTTTTTGTTCAACATTAGCCTTTTCTATCTAAAGGGTTTCCCAATAACAGGTGTTACAGGTGAATGGATTGCGCTATCGAGAGATGATTAACAGCTTTTTATGGCGGGAATTGGATGGTATTGATCTGGACAATGTTTATTTTCAACAAGACGGGGCTACGTGCCCCACAAGCAACGAAGCCATTAATATTTTATGGGAAAAGTTTCCGAACCGTGTTATCTCTCGAAGAGGTGATCACAATTGGCCACCGAGACCTTGTGAGTTTTTCCTTTGGGGTCAAAGCGAAGGTCTACGCTAACAGCTCAGGGTGAAGTCAAAACCTCAAAGATGGAATTCGTGAGGCTATCGAGGACATAGGGCAGCCATTTTGCAATTCGGTTATGGAAAATTTCATGAAAAGGATATTGTCCTGTAAGCGTGGCCGTGGTGGCAATTTGCCTGATGTTATTTTCCACTATTAACGGCATATCTCCCTCTTTATAATGAAATAAACATCCGATCATTTATATTAAAAAATAGCATTTTTTTTTGAATATCAAAATAACACCTCTTATTGGAAAACCCTTTACGTAATTTCCATTAAGAATCATTTCAGCGCTGCTCTAACATTTCCAATACCACTTTTGTAGAACGATTTATCTTTTGCTTCAAAAGAGGCTTCAGTTTCAGCGACAACCTCTTTCTTCGAGTGAAATTTCGTACCGGCGAGCATGTTTTTTGTCAGGTCTGCGAATAGCCAATAGTTGTTGGGAGTCAAATCTGGTGAATGCGGTGGATATGGGAGCAATTCGAAATTCAATTCATGCAGCTTTGACATTGGTTTGATTGACTTGTGACTCGGTGCGTTGTCTTGATGGAACAAAGCAGTGACCCACTTTGAACAGAGCTTCCTTATAGTCAAATGTTCATGCAAAATAAAGTCTTTAGTCCTTTTTCTGATGCCTTTACGATTTCAGTTAACTCACGCAACTTGACTTTTCGATCATTCAAAACGATTTTGTGGATTTTTTTTAAGAAAACCGCCTCATTTGGACGTTCACTGCATTTTGCATCATCGCATCATCGGTGTCTCTACGACCACTTTTGAGGTCAGTAAACCATCGTTTTATTGTTGTTTCTGATGCAAAGGAGTCCCCATAACACTTTTAAAACCATTGCTTTGCTTGAATGGTATTTTTTTCCATCAAGAAGTAGTGTCAAATTTAAACACGAAATTATTTTTAATCAATGTTTTGGAAATTACAAAAGTAGCGCCTCTCTTAGCTCAATAAGTCACGAACTAATGATATATATAAATGGCGCGTACACCCTTTTTGGGTGTTTGGCCGAGCTCCTCCTCGTATTTGTGGTGTGCGTCTTGATTTTGTTCCACACATGGAGGGCCTACAGTTTTAAGCCGACTCCGAACGACAGATATTTTTATGAGGAGCTTTTTCATGGCAGAAATACATTCGGAGGCTTGCCATTGCCTGCCAAGGGTCGACCGCTATTAGAAAAAAATGTTTTTTTTTGTTGTTTTGTTTTTTGAGTAATGAGCTAATATCATCAGATTTTAACAGCTGTTTTTTAAGGTTAGCTCCAACTAAAAAAGAGGTGCATGGGACTTTTCAGCCCATGTGTTAATTCTAATACAATTGAAATTTGAAGCATTTTCATTAAAATTCTTTGTTTTTTCTTTAAGAAATATTTCTTTCTTTGTATTATTTAGATTAATTAAACGCTTTTCCCTGTTGAACTGATTTATCTTAGAATACCTCACAGGTAATTCTAATTTTTTGGCAAATTTTTTTCACATCAAAATATATTCGAGTGCTATAGCATGGTCACAAGCCAAAAATTTCATATTTGTAACGTAATTTTGTTGATTTAACTATTCAATTTGTTTTTTTGTTTTTTTTTAATTCGGTAAACTGTTTATGCCGCTCATGAATATTTATGTGGCTTGTCTGCCCGTGCGAATTATTTTTTCAAACCCATTTTCAAAACCGCCATACTGATAATACCAAGTAACCCCTGACTAAATATACAATTTAGCACGAAACAAATCCTGATATGCATTTATGGCTGTGTATAACTGCCACCGCAGTCGCCAAGCCAAGCGCACCAATAAATAATAACACAAATCGTTACTGTAATATTAATTGAATGATATCCATCTCGCTAGTGAAAAAACCTTCCATACAACCACCACACAACTCAGCTATTTACACACAACGAACCTCTCAGTGCATGGAGTATAAAATCCGCAAATCAAAGTGAACTTTTGCATTGAACAACTGCATAACACACACGCACACATATCAGTTCACATGCATACATAGGTACGGTGTTAGCTGACATTATTGATAGGGCGGACATTTGGGAAAATTAGAAAGGTGAAAAAAAAAACGATAACTGACATGGGAGAAATATTTATTGTACGCAATGAAACCTGAATGTACGCGAACATGCACATACCCACACTAATGCAGCAAACTTTGTTGGTTGTCGTCGTCACAAAGGCGCCTGGCAGTGGCTCGGCGGTGGGGAGGACTGTGCTTGTGCGTTCGTGGCTGCCGTCGACCAATACAAATAATGTAATAATTTTCCACAGCTTATCTGCACCAGAACAGCGCAAACATTTACGCCCTGCCACTCGCCCGTGTTCTGCTATGCACACACACACACATATGTACGCTCGTATGTATGAGTGTATGTATGTATGTGCGTATGCTCCCTAATAGTGGCATACATATGAAATGTTAGAGGGTTTGCGCGTGCTAGGGGTGGTGTGTAGCCACGCTAAGCGACAGCCAGTGGTGAAGCATTTGTAATGTTGGCTGCTGGGCGCTGCTGCCTTGTCATAAATCAAAACTAACCGACAGGCGCTGATAAGCGACCGACCGAACGACCAACCAACAAGCAACGGCGTTACAAACGGGATTTCACATGCATACACACATACATACATACATATACACATACATACATACATATACACATACATACATACACACGAGCATTCCACTAACAGCCTGCCATGAGAAAGTGTGCTCTGGTGGTGACACCCTAGCGCCTACCATTTTGATTTTGATTAAATTTATGTTGCTGTTATTGTTGTTTCTACAAATATTGCCGCATTTTATCTGCTGCACGACACCCTACATTCGGCTATTCCACATTGCCATTTTCCATTTACAACTGCATTGTAGCGTTGTATGCATGTGTACGTGTGTGTGTGTGTATACTTAACTCTTTTGTGTTTGTACGCCTGAAACGCTGCTGCGTATTTAGGGCGCGCGTACTCGCTCAGATTGTCACCAGCACGCAATGAACGCCACGCAGTAGTAGACTTTGTATGGTATAACACGTACGCACTCACACACACACGCACAGGCGGACTCATAAATAAATTCAACATTTTCGTTTACACTGCAGCTGTTTCCCGAATTAATTTTCTCACTGAGGATTAAAAATTTTCGCTCACTGAGTGTCATTCGATTGCACGTTGGAAAATTGTGAACGCTTTTAAAATTCGTTATTCTCGCTTCCGGTGTTTTTAATGTTGCCAAAGTATATGTATATGTGTATATGTGTGTATGTATGTATGTAATTGTTGTTGATTTAACAAATCACAATTTTTCACAACTTTACACTCAGTGCAACAGAAATTTGTGTCGTCAGCGTAATTAATTGGCTTAACGTTTATTTATTACTTTTTCTTCGACAGTCTCGCATTTTTTTATTTATTAATTGATTTTGTATTATTGTGCATATACATATGTACATATATATATACAATACATATATATTTGATAGTTGATATATATATATTTTTTTTGTTTTTTTTTTCTACACATAATTGGCGCCTATGTATGCCGTTTGCTGAGCTGCTCCTCACAGTTTTCATAGACTTTCCTCATTTCACTTCTGCCATTGATTTGGTCTATGTCATACGCAATAATTTGCTTTTTCTCCGCATTTTTCTTTCAACCATATCTGTGGGTGTACATATATATATGTCTGTGCATGTATTCCTTAATTAATCTCGCCATATTACGTAAAATTGCAATTCATTGCCTTCAACAAAGTATTTTTGTTTTCTTACTTGGCGTCTGCCAGACAGCATTCGAAAGCTCTTTATTGTCTATGTGCTTTGTGCGTATGTATGTGTGTATGTTCGTAAATAAATACTGTGGAAATTGTATTGAATGCTTGGCAAATTTTCCATTCATTTGCTGCTTTTTCATATTTGGAAAGTTTTATTTTATTCTTCAGCCATAAGACGGCACAAGAAATATGGGTAATTTGGCAATTGTGAAAAGCTTTGTTATAAGAATCTGTTTGTTTTGTCGGGCGCTATTAGTGAGCTCTTGTTTGACTTGTTACATTGTAACATCTTTCAAATTTCGTAATTATTTGTTGTGCGCCATTGAAATTATTGTTGTACGCATTTGTTATAAAAGTTGTGCAACGATCTTCAAGTTGTTCAATTCATTAAGAAAAGTCTAGTTTTGTAAGTAGTGCTAAAAGAGTATTGCGTAAATCAAGAGAGTGAAAACTAGTCGCCCTAACCACTATTATATAAGTAGAATACCCCTTTCCCCCCACCCTTTCGGTTTCCGCTGACACTTGTCCTTAAGACATCAGCTGAAAAGTGCCGGGCCTAACACATAGATGGCACTCGTTTTATAGCATTCAACTCTTTTTTAGTTGGTACTAAACTTAAAAAGACAGCTGTTAAAATTTCATGCGATTCTATTCATTAGTTCGTGAGTTGTTGTGATAAGAGAGGAGCTACTTTTGTTATTTCCAAAACATTGCATCAAAAATAATTTTGGGTTTAAATTTGACACTACTTCTTGATGGGGAAAAATACCATTCAAGCAAAGCAATGGCTTTAAAAGTGTTATGAGGACTCCGTTTCACCAGAAACAACAATAAAACGATGGTTTACTGACTTCTAAAGTGGTCGTAGAGACCCCGATGATGCAATGATGCACAACTCAGTGGACGCCCAAATGAGGCGGTAACACCAGAAAACATAAAAAACCACAAAATCGTTTTGAATGATCGAAAAGTGAAGGTGAAGTTGCGTGAGTTAGCTGACAGCGGAAAGATATCAAAAGAAGGAATTGATACAAGGAGTGGAAGTTCATAAAAATGATAAGGAGACTCTCGGTATATAGCGTTGAAAGCTTGCTTGTAAATGTGTGATTGTTGTAAATGTGTCCGTATTTCGTCAGCCAGTTGATGAAACGCCTTCTGATGAGATGACATGCCGCCGCTGTGGTAAGAGCAGTATTTGGGCATGCCTGGAGCTTCATCCACAGCGTATCACTAGTCCCTGGTTGTCAGATGGGTGTTGCTTAATTTAAAACCAAACCGGCCGATTGCTTTAAATGTTGCCAACATAATTTCTTTGACTTTGTCCGAAATGCTACTAGCTAGCGATTTGACGACCCTGTTGTGGTTTTGTACCTTAGTGGCAATAGCGCTTTTATGCGCTGAGAAGGAGAGAAAAGTACTGATAATTATACCCAGTAACTTTTATGGAACAACATCACGACGCACACCAGAAATAGGAGTTTGGTGAAATACCCAATAAAGGATGTAAGCCAGTCGAGGGTTGTGTAAAGTCGAAATTGGTGTGCCATCGGATTTCTCCTTAGTGCGTGACTCATATTCGGTTGAGATATGATGGATCTAATGCAGAAACACCAAAGCATTTAACAATTAACAAGTTTCCGAGTACATTTATGTTGTGAAAAAGCTTATCATAAAAATCATTGGCTGTCCGCTTTTCGCTTTGATGGCCAATACAGCAGAAAATTCACAGCGTACGTTGGCTTTCAATTAAACTAGATCCCTTGGCTTGTTGGTGTATAACTTGGGCTTCAACTAACTCCACAAATAAAATTGTGGTGATATTAAATCAGTAGATCTGCGTGGCCAATCAATCTTTGTGGGCATAAAATCTTTGTAAGAAAAAAATGTAGTGGAGTCGGTGCTTTTGCAAAATCCAAAGTTGGCAGCGCTTAGAACTTAATTTTGCAGTACCTCGATTTGTTCTGGTATTTCATAATCTTTATATATATATAATTGGCGCGTACACCCGTTTTGCGTGTTTGGCCGAGCTCCTCCTTGTATTTGTGGTGTGCGAATTGATGTTGTTTCACAAATGGAGGGACCTACAGTTTCAAGTCGACTCCGAACAGCAGATATTTGTTTTTATGAGGAGCTTTTTCATGGTCGAAATACACTCAGAGGTTTGCCATTGCCTGCTGAGGGGCGACCGCTATTAGAAGAATGTTTTTCTTCATTTTTTGGTGTTTTCACCGAAATTCGAACCGACGTTCGCTCTGTGAATTCCGAATGGTAGTCGCGCACCAACCCATTCGGCTACGGCCGCCTTTTCATAATCTTTGCGCCCTTAAAATCTAAAAGAAAAATGCGAAGTATAGCTTCTGTAGGCATTTCGGTAGTTCACAAGGTCCTTGGTTTTATGCAGAAGCGCTATTCAGCAGTTAATGTATCTTCATAGAATTCTCATTAACTTTTGTTGGAATGCATTTCGTACGGTTACACCCACAAACCTCGCTGCAATAATAGGATTATTCTTTTCAAATGACCATTAAGACGTGGCATAAGGGTAAGGGAATAATATTTCAGGGTCACAGAGTTCATATCCCGGCACACATATGGTGAAGGGTTATATACAGTGCGGAGCAAAACATTTGCAACGTAAATAGGATCAGGAGATTATTTCCTCGGACGCACGGGCAAGCCTCGGAGTGTACATATTTCTGCCATAAAATAGTTTCTCATAAAAATTCATCTGCTATTTGGAGTCGACTTAGAACTGTAGGTTCCTCTATTTGTGGAAAAATAGCAAGACGCACGCCATAAATAGGAAGAGAAGCTGGGCCAAATGCCAAATGAAGAGTGGAAGGGCGAATTATACACATACATACATATATAGGTTAGGTTAGATTAGCCAGGTTGCTTGTGTAAGGCAAGACACTCCGTGGCCCTTAGGTCCATTGTGAGAACTGATTTGAGTTGCTTAAACCACTTGCACAGATCTAGCAAGAAGGTAACTAGTCCCTCTAGTGGAAAGAAATAATCGGCAAGATATTCGGCAAGGCTTCTTTGAAGTGTAAGACGTTCACAGAGGAACTTGAGTTATACCGACTCAATTTCTTCTTTATCTCCACAAATCCTGCAGAAGTCATAGTGAGTTCATCTGTTGCATCCAAGCAGACATTTTGACCTTTTAAGTTTCAGTTTTGGCCAGAGCGCTTTGGGGACCCTGCGGTTAGTAGGACAACCTTCTATTAGTTTTCGCGATTGTGCTCAAGTTAATCGAGTGTATCACTCGCTGGAGGTCAAGCTCGTTGCACAGTTCGTTTAGAGGAATGCTTATATCCTCTATTACTTGTTGAAGGTCAAGCTCTGAGCCTTTCCTTGCATACTCATCCGCTCTTTCATTTACCTCCACTGAAGAGTGTCCGGGAGCCAAAAAAGTGCAGTATTGTGTTGTTGGATAAGCATGAGGGACCTCCTGAACTCTTTAACACATCTTCAATTAATACGCGCTGCGGCCATTCCCTTATCGCTGCTTGACTATCGACAAAAATGGTAAGGTTTGCTGGAGGTAAGTGCATTAGGCTTATCATTTTTGCTGACTGGTCTATAGCGCAAATCTCAGGTTGTGCAGACGCTACAGCAGTCTGGCAGTCTAAAGAAGCAATTTAAGGATGATTGTTCCGAGTGCACTCCTGAGAGAAGACATGGTGACACGGATTTCTGCCTGACACAGTTCCTGACGAGACAATGGATGCCACAGAGAGTATCTTCAAAGACTCGTGGACCACGTGGTCGCAGCAGACTGCTCGTTCTGCGGCAACGGTAGTGAGAACGCGGAACATATCTTCTTCTCCTCCTCGAGATACGCATCTGAAAGAACGTCGATCGAAGAAATGATAAAAGAAAGAATAACCAAGGTAGCATTGTAAATGACATGCTGCAATCGAAGTTGGTGTGGGCCAAGATGAGAAAATGGTGCGCAAATGCGTTACAGGAAGTGCGGAAAAAAGAATGGGAACGCAGTAAACAAAGAAGACAAATAGGTAATGAAGTGTAGACAGAAACAGAAGCATATATGAAGAGCCTTACTGGCCAGCTTGGCCCTGCGATGCAACGCTTAAACGGCGGTACCGCAGGGCAAACTAAAGATAAAGAGGGCTTTATAAGTTTTATTCATCCCATCCTCGGTGCTCCTTTTCCAAGAAAGCGTTGAATCCACAATTATGCCAAGATGCTGGGCTTCGTTCGATAAGGCTAGTGTTATTCCAGCTTTAAACGGTAACTGAAAACTCGGTGTCTTTTATTGTCTAGTGAACATAACTAGTACCAGTTCGGTCTTGGCTGCGACCGTTTGAGGTCGCCCACTTAGAGAGCTCGCTTAACGCTGATTGCATGAGCTCGCTGATAGTCGAGAGAAACTTCCCTATCATCTGGATGCCCACTCGCGTATCGGCACCCACGTCACTGTTGACAGTTTTGATTTCGAGGTTGTAAAAGAATTCGTGTACTTAGGAACCAGCATTAACACCGACCACAATGTCAGCCTTGAAATCCAACGTAGAATCTCTATTGCCAACAAGTGGTACTTTGGACTAAGTAGGCAATTGAGTAGTAAAGTCCTCTCGAACCACGAAGAAAACTAACACTCTACAAGGCTCTCATCATGTCCGTCCTAACGTATGGCGCAGAAGCGTGGACGAAGACAACATCCGATGACGAGTGCCTTCGAGTGTTTGAGAGAAAGATTCTGCGGAAGATTTTTGGACCTTAGCATGTTGGCGATGGCGAATATGGCAGGCGATGGAACGACGAGCTGTATGAACCTTTCGACGGCAAAGACATAGCACAGCGAATAAAGAGCCATCGGCTAAGTTTGCTGGGTCATGTCGTCCGAATGGATAGAAACACTCCGGCTCTGAAAGTATTCAATGCGGTACCAGCTGGTGGTAGCAGAGGAAGAGGAAGGTCTCTTCTACATTGGAAAGATCAGGTGGAGAAGGACTTGGCTTCACTTGGTGTGTCCAACTGACGCCGGTTAGCACGAGAAAGAAACGACTGACGCGTTTTGTTAAACTCGGCCAAAATCGCGTAAGCGGTTATCGCGCCAATTATGAAGAAGAAGACTTTAGTTTCCACGAAGCATTTCAAAGGGAAAACTGATTTGTAGAGAAAACATGTCTCAGGATGAGTTCCAGCTGCAGCTGTTTTGTTCGATACTGTAGACAGAAGATTATGCATTTCGGAGCATTCACGAATTCGTGAATATTGGTGGAAAAACTAACATTTTTGAGTAGATAATCGCAAAACTAAAATGCGCACTTGAGGTTGAATACTATTTGAGTATTTTTCACGAGAATTTCAAAATTTAATTTCTGTACTTTAGTTCTACTAACTATTGTGCCTTTGCCACTCTACTTGGACTCTGTGCGGTTGACGACTTTTGTGCGCATTCGATTGTCAGTGCATCGAAACCAATGTCGCGCGTTAGCCACGTGCTTCTACTATACTAGTACTACATATATGTACATATGTGTGTGTGCCTGTACAATTGAACTAAGAAGTACAAATGCTGACTTCGTTGCCATCACGTCTGGAGACAGTGCAGGTACAAAGGTGCGCTAAATGTAGACAGTAATTGATATATGGCATTCGACGGCAGGGTAATTTAATATTTTTCCAGCAATGTGAACGCAAAAGCAATGTTTCCCTGCACATGCACGCGCTATGGTCAAACCGAAACAACAAAAAAAAAATAAAATAAAATAACAGAAAACAGAAAAAGTCAATGTGTGTGCAAGGAAATTAGGTAGTGGGAAGAAGTGAGAAATC
Organism: Anastrepha obliqua; assembly: GCF_027943255.1. Taxonomy (NCBI): domain Eukaryota; kingdom Metazoa; phylum Arthropoda; class Insecta; order Diptera; family Tephritidae; genus Anastrepha; species Anastrepha obliqua. The sequence continues at coordinate 20,916,574 of NC_072893.1, read as the reverse complement.
TTAGCAACGCGCAGGTAATGCATGGCTGAATGGATGAATGGATGGCTGGACGGATACCTTAGAAAAAACCAGCTGAATGTATTGATTTGTAGTGTACGAATTCACTTTTACGTAAAACTACAAGCGACTGCTAGTGGAAAACCAATAATTGGAGACGCACAAACAAGCAAACATGCAAATATGTGTAGGAGTTCATGTGGGTGTGCGTGTGTGTGTGTGCAGTTAGTAAAGAGACAATATGTAAAATAGATGTTAAAAAGCAAAAAAAAAACAAACAACAATGGGTGGCGAATGTCTGCTTCTGCTGTCCTCCTCCACATGCCGTGCGGCGTGTCATTTTTCACTTGTTTCTGCCACGTTCCCGCCACACATTCGCGCACCCCCCCGCCACGTGTACGTGCTCAAGGCAGCATTATGTGGACAAACGCCTTCAAAGGCTTCCTTGGGAGGAACGAGAAGAAGAAGAAGAAGTGGAAGGGGAAGAAGAAGAAAATGAACAACAACAACAAACATGAGCAGTACTATTGGAAGCATGCAATTGCAATTGTCACTTAGCGGACGAGTTGCATTTTTGTTGTTGCTTGCATTTGTTGTTGTTGCTTGCATTTGCAATGCACTACTGGCGGCTAAGTGGCCAGAACCAGCACCAGCACCAGCCCCAGCAATAATGCATTAGCACCAGCTTTTTTTCAATATTCACACACACCCGCATACATATGTAAATACAAAAAATACATGCATACATACATACATTCATACATGCATACACATATTACACATAACTTATGCATGCACGTCGGCTTGTGTGTGTGCCTTGTTTGCGGATTTTGCTCGTATTCAATGTCACGTCCTTAAATTACACAAAATCGATTTTTGCAAATTTGTTGCTGTTATTGCATGGCGCGATTTTCGCTTACATTGCATGCATTGAAAACATTTTTTTAGATTTTTTTTATATTTGATTTATATTTTTTTATTATTATTTATTTTTACGCTTAAATTGCAGGCATTCGAAATTTCCTATTTTTGGTTTTGTAACTTTTTTTGTTATTTTTTCATATTTTTTTTATTTTTTTTTTTATTTTTCTTAATATAAAAATTTTTTTTTTTTAATTTTTTTATACTTTTTTTTATTATATTATATTTTTTTGCTTACATTATATGCATTTAAACCATTTTTTTTCTATTTTCGTTTTTGTAGTTTTTTTTTGTTATTTTATCATATTTTTTTTTAATTTTTTTTTAATTTAAAAATTTTTTTTTTTATTTTTTGTATATATTTTTTTTATATAAATTTTTTTTTTTATTTCGTTTTTACGCTTACATTGCATGCATTCAAAACATTTTTTTTCTATTTTTCTAATTTTTCTTTGTTTTTTTTTTATTGTTTTTTATATTTTATTTTTACGCTTACATTGCATGCATGTAAAAAATTTTTTTTATATTTTTGTTTTTGTAGTTTTTTTGTTATTTTATCATACTTTTTTATTTTTTTTCTAATTTAAACAATTTTGTTTTTTAAATTTTTATATTTTTATTTTTTTTTGTTATATTTTATTTTTACGCTTACAATGCATGCATTTAAAACATATTTTTTTCTATTTTTGTTTTTGTTGTTTTTTTATTTTATCATTTTGTTTTTTTTTTAATTATTTTTTAATTAAAAAAATTTTTTTTTTATATGTTTTTTTATATATGTTTTTTTATTTTATTTTTAGGCTTACATGCATTTAAAATATTTTTTTTTTCTATTTTTGTAATTTTTTTTTTATTGTTTTTTATATTTTATGTTTACGCTTACATTGCATGCATTTAAAACATTTTTTTTCTATTTTTGTTTTTGTAGTTTTTTTGTTATTTTATCATACTTTTTTATTTGTTTAAATTTTTATTTTATATAAAAAATTTTGTTTTTTAATTTTTTTATATTTTAATTTTTTTTTATTGTTTTTTATATTTTATGTTTACGCTTACATTGCATGCATTTAAAACATTTTTTTTCTATTTTTGCTTTTGTAAGTTTTTTTGTTATTTTTTTATTGTTTTAAATTTTCTTTTAATTAAAAAAAATTTTTTATTTTTATTTTTTTTGTATTATATTTGATTTTTACGCTTACATGGCATGCTTTTAAAGCATTTTTTTCTATTTTTGAAATTTTTGTTTGTTATTTTTTAATTTTTTCTTATATTTTATTTTTACGCTTACATTGCATGCATTTAAAACATTTTTTTTTCTATTTTTCTTTTTGTATTTTTTTGTTATTTTTTCTATTTTTTAATTTTTTTTTATATTTTTTTGAAATAAAATTTTTTTTTATTTTTTTTATGTATTTATTTTTTTTTATTATATTTTATTTTTACGCTTACATTGCATGCATTTTAAACATTTTTTTCTAATTTTGTAATTATTATTTGTTATTTTTTCATTTTTTTATTTATTTTTTATTTTATTTTTTTAATTTTTTTTCCATTGTTTTATTTGAAATACCTCTTTTTGCTGTTTTCAGCCCTTTTTGCTCTTGTTGCACTTATTGCCTTGATTCGCAATGTTTTGTTTTCATTTTTTTTTTGTTCTTTGCATTTTGCACTGAAATTTCATGCCATTTTCCGGTCTCTCTTTTGGCTCGCTGCTTTGCTTGACGGCTGTATTGACATAAAGCATTATCGGCTATGCAGCAAATCGCTAACAAAATCAACAAACTGCGTGCATACATACGTACATATCTATTATTCAAACGCTCCTGGTGTCAACTTCTCTCCACTGGCTGAATTACTGCGCTTGCCTGGCTGATCGATTGTTGTTTGCCATCTTCTGCCGTGGCGGCAATATTTTGCCTGTCATGCAATCGGCAACAAACGATCGACAAGCAAGTTTGTATGTATGTATGTGTGTATGTGTACAAGTATTCCAGCTTGAAGCAACTGCACTACAACAACAGCACTTGCAAATCCACAACAGCTCAGTTGACATCTCAATTTTCAGTTAATGATATTTCACGATTAGAAAAATTGTGTGCCAAAAAGTGGCAGTGAAAATGGAAGCCATTTACTGCTTTTACTTTGCACTCAAATCAATTGGCCCGAGGCTGTTTGCGCCACTATGGGTTGCTTGCAACATGAGCTGGGAAGCGTGCATTCGCAAGATTTGGTTTTTTGACAGCCTGCCACTGCGTTGATAATGAATTCGATTTCTTTGGCAAACAATGCGAACATGAAGTTTTTTTTTCGGCGCCCAAAATTTTGCTCATTTCATGTTGCATAAGTTTTTCTTGATTTTTCTTTATTTGCCTTTGTTTTTTGCTTACCAGATCCCCAGGCGAAAATTTCTTACCGCCATTTATGGATATATTACAGGATAATAAATGTGCGTGTATATGTGTGCATGTGTGCGTATATCTGTGACAATCACGTCAATGGCATGACAAATAAATTATGTAGCGGCGCGCAGCATAATTTGTGGACATGGCAAATAAAAGCAAATAGTTGCCCAAATCATAGCAAACAAACCTAAATAAATAGTGGCGCAGCAAAACGGCGGAAGTAACAACATAATTTGGCGGAGTGTTGTGGAGCGAATGACATGCAAACACATGCAAACATACTTACATGACTGAAAAGCCAATATGCTGTGGAATTGTGTTAGCTTAGGCCGAGGGGTGCATTGTTATGCGGGGAGCGAAAGAGTGCAGAGGTCATAACGAAATAGTTGAGTGACAATTTGTTGCAATAGCAATTCATTAAGGGCCCATTACACTGCGCGAAATTGGATAGTAAGAAATTCTCACAAATATTTTGTAGAGCAGAGGCACGCGCGGTGTCAATATTAACATTCTTTCTGACATTCAAGCAGCTCTAAAATCGCTGGATAGCTTCGCATTCCAATCAAGGTTGGTCTGGGAATGTTTTAAAATCCTCAACACCCTTGCATCAAAAGAAACTCTGCTACCTTGATGTGGGTTCCGGAATATGAGGGGCACGAAGGGAATGAAATTGCGGACACTTTAGCGAAAAAGAGCGCAAGCCCTCCCTTCATAGATTCTGAACCTTTTTGGCGGGTACACCATTTTTGGGTGTTTGGCCGAGCTTCTTTGTTCCACAAATGGAGGGACCTTCAGTTTGAAGCCGACTCCGAACGGCAAATGGTTTTTTATGGGGTGCTTTTTCATGACAGAAATACATTCGGAGGTTTACCATTGCCTGCCAAGAAGCGATCGCTATTAGAAACAGCTTTTTCTGTCACTTTTCTGGCACTTCCGAATGTTAGTCATGCAGCAATCCATTCGGCTGCGGCGGCCGCCGGGTGTTGAAAAATACTTACAGAATTTGCGAGCCAACTATTTAGGTCATAGCTTTTGGAAAACTCAACGACTTTCGTGCACTGGTAGGTGAGTAGGTAAGTGGTGCTTTTCCACGTGTGCACCGATCATTTAGTGACTGGTAAACACATCTAAGAGTTTGAAAATTGAATGGCGAACAGTCCAAAGTGCTTTCTGAGTTCTTCGTATATAGTATTGGGGCCAAAGGGTTTTCGAAAGAGCAAATGAAGAAATGGAGCTCCATCTCTTCTGCGCTTTTCTGAGAAATACTACAGGTATTTGTGTAGTTCACCTTTAACAACTGTAAGGGGGATGCCGATCACCGGGTAGGAGGTCTCTGAGGTCAATTGGGGCGCCTTTTTGCAAGCTCATCAGTAGTGGTAGTTAGCGCACGCAATACGAGATAGTCTATGATAATTTGAGTTCGAGCCGCTGCATCGGTCATATTTACATTCTTGAATTGTTCAACCTGTCTTTTTCGACGTTGTGCTTGTATTGTAACGGGTGGGCCATATAGCGTTTGCTTTTTGAACCACCTATGTTTTTGAGAAAGGTAACTCAAATGACATGTCAAATAAGTTTATAATTTACTTAAAGGTTTGACATTTACGAAATGGGACGCTATACGCTTGAACAAAATTGGGAAATATTGAAAACCTATTTCCAAAGTGGTGAGTCTTCTTCTTCTTCCGCGGCTACAGTAAATGGCGAGCGTTACCGTGACATGCTCAACGAGTTTTTGTTTCCAAAAATTGAAGAATTGTCCATGGACGACATTTGGTTTCAACAGGACGGTACAACTTGTCACACTGCCAAAGTTACGCTCGAACTTTTGGCTACCGTTTTTGAAAACCGAATAATCAGCCGAAATTCCGATATAAATTGGCCGCCTCGGATTTAAGCTCGTTGGACTATTTTTTGTAGGGGAGCCGTTAAGGACAAATGCTATGCGAACCATCCAGAGACGATTGATGCTTTAAAACACGAAATAGAAGTTGCCATTCATGAAATTGGAGCCCAAACAATCGAAAATGTGCCTAAACATTGGGTTGGTCGAATGGCCTACTGTAAAGCCAGTCGTGGCAGTAATTTGAACGATATTATTTTTCATTCATAAATGACAATGTTCAGTCTTCAAAATAAAAAAAAAGTTTGAAAAAATATTGATTAGTTTTTTTTATAGCCGATTCAAACAGCAAATTTTACATGGCCCACCCTATAGCAGCGCTAAAAAAATTTCTACAGGCATTTTCATAGTTTCCGCTCAGTGTATCGTTTGCCAGAATCACTGCATCAACAAATTTTCCGCATCGTTCACTGTTTATATTCGTGTCAGTGGAAATTTGTCAACGTGCCTGTGTAAACAACTAAACAAACCAGCCCAAATTTGAAAAGTGAAGCAGCAACTAAATAAACCACCCTGCCGCAGCATCAATGCCGCATGCCACGAATAAAAATGCATGGGCATGGGAGAGGGTTGATTATCACATGAAAGTAGGCAGGAAAAACTGTCAACGCACAAACTCAGCCGAACTACCAACAGAGAGAGAGAAAATCCATCCAAAAAACAAACGCTTTGTCAGCGATCCAAGCACCGATTCTCCGTTGCTGTCAGTCGATTTGTAGCTTTCGGCTACCGAATTTCACAACAGTGACACAAATCGCATTTAGCCGCCAAACAAGCGACGAATGCATGAAACGCTCGTGATGGGCAAGCGATTGCCGCGACAGTATTTGCATAGCAGGATATGCAGCGATGTTTAGCAGCTCCAGCAATAAGCGCTTGAGCGGCTAAAGGGGGGTTGTTGAAGAGTTGAGTTAAATCGCAAAAATCAGTGATATTATTTTTAACGTTTTTCCCTGTGCTGTTCAGCAGCCAGCAGCCACCGGCCACCAGCGTATGCAAACACACGAAACGTCAGCTATGCGTGCTACACACACATACATGCATACATGCATATGTGTGTACATATCACATAACTGCTAGTATACATTTGCAGGAAGATGCGTGAAGAAGAAGCGATGTGCGTTAGTTTGCCTTGTTTACCCAATGGATTTACCCGGATTTTTGACATTAACGTAATTGTCGGAAATTATTTGCTTCGGGCCCGCAGAAGGCAAAATGCGTTACAAATGAATAATTACCGCATATGCGTGAATCCATGCATACATATGCACACACACACACATGCATTCACGCAATACTTCGTGCTTACAAAGTTGTTAGATTATGACATTAAATGCTTGACGGCATCGCTTGCTCTTTGGCGCATACCAGCGCGCAGACACCCGCTAAAAGCAAACATGTAAATGCCGCATATGTTTTTATGCTTCAAATCTTTGACTTTGCATTCACTTGTACAAACAGTAGTAATATTTGCTTACGCACACTCACATACAGACGTACGTACATATTTGATTTTATTGGTATTCATGCATTGCAGTTAAGTACCTGGCGCTTAAGTTAAACTTAGTGCGCACTTAAGCTTATGTGTCCCATTACAGGGCGTTTGTGTATGTGTAGGTGTGCGTTTTTTTTTTATTTGCTTACCTGCACTCTGGATTCTGGTAGATTGATTTTCAATGCGACCTCCTCGCGCATAAAAATGTCCGGGTAGCGGGTCTTGCCAAACAGCGATTCGAGTACATCCAACTGGGCGCGCGTAAATGTGGTGCGCTCACGTCTTTGCTTTCTTGTATTCACACCTGTGGGCGAGTGAAATTAGTAATGCTGTTCTAATATTTGAAAAGTAGTTGCCTAGAGCGATGCGATGAATGTGACAAGGAATGCCATGCAATATTTTATTAATTGATAATTTAGGCTTTCAAAGGTACCAGGCGTACCTTTTATTGAAAATTATTATTTTAATTTATTTGTAATAAAATAGAGAAACATCATTGAAGGGGTTAGGAGTAGTCAGAATTTAAAAAAAATTGGATTGTTTTTTTTTTTTGCATTTTCTTAAAGTATAATAACTTAAAAATATTGTGTGAAATTTTGAAGTGAATCCGACAAATACTTTTCGAGTTATTCAACAATTAATAGGACTATGAATAAGTTCGTGCGGTTTTACAACAGATGGCGTAACTTGATTATTATTCCATCGATCCACATTTCCAAACATTCATTGGAGAGCTACTGTCGTAAGGCACAAACGTCAGTATAAGTTTTTTATTTGAAGCGTAAACAACAATATTTTTACCACACTTGAAAATGTCGAATTTCGTGCCAAATAATGTGTTTTTGCGGGGAATTTTTTAATATGAAGAAAAAAGCAGCCGAAAGTCATCGTATCTTGGTGGAAGTTTATGGTGAGCATGCTCTAGCTGAGCGAACGTGCCAGAAGTGGTTTGCACGCTTTAAAAGTGGTGATTTTGGCTTGGAAGACGAAGAACGCGAGGGTGCGCCGCCAAAGTTCATGGATACCGAATTGGAGGAATTGCTCGATCAAGATCCGGCTCAAACGCAAGAAGAGGTTGCAAAAACTTTGGGAGTTGATCAATCAACCATTTCCAAACGTTTAAAAGCCATGGGAATGATCCGAAAGGTAGGCCATTGGGTGCCGTATGAATTGAAGCCAAGAGGCGTTGAACGCCGTTTTATGGCATGCGAACAACTGCTTCAACGGCACAAAAGAAAGGGTTTTTTGCATCGAATTGTGACTGGCGATGAAAAGTGGGTCCATTACGACAATCCAAAACGTCGGGCAACGTATGGATACCCTGGCCATGCTTCAACATCGACGTCGGCGCAGAATATTCATGGCCTGAAGGTTATGCTGTGTATCTGGTGGGACCAGCTGGGTGTTGTGTATTATGAGCTACTGAAACCGAATGAAACGATTACGGGGGATGTCTACCGACGACAATTGATGCGTTTGAGCCGAGCACTGCGAGAAAAACGGCCGCAATACGCCGATAGACACGACAAAGTTATTTTGCAACATGACAATGCTCGGCCACATGTTGCACAAGTGGTCAAAACATACTTAGAAACGCTCAAATGGGATGTCCTACCCCACCCGCCGTATAGTCCAGACCTTGCGCCATCCGATTACTATCTCTTCCGATCGATGCAACATGGCCTGGCTGACCAGCACTTCCGTAATTACGATGAAGTCAAAAAATGGATCGATTCGTGGATTGCGGCAAAACCGACCGAATTTTTCACAAAGGGAATCCGTGAATTGCCAGAAAGATGGGAAAAAGTAGTAGTAAGCGATGGACAATACTTTGAATATTAAATTTGTAACCATTTTACGTCAATAAAGTTTCAAATTTCGAAAAAAAACCGCACGAACTTATTCATAGTCCTATTAACAGAGGGCGCTCGGGCGCTCCGAAGCATTCGAGAGCAAAACTTTAAATGCGTTTTTCACAAAACTATGTTTTTTGAATTGGTGATCACTTTAACGGTTGAATTTTCCGACTGTGGCACCAAAAATTCCCTCCTTGCTCACCCTGGCGTTGAAGTCGCCAAGCACGATTTTTATGTCGTGGCGGGGGCAGCACTCATAGGAACGTTCCAACCGCTCATAGAAGGAATATTTGGTCGCATCGTCCTTCTCTTCCGTCGGGGCGTGGGCGCAAATTAGTGAGATGTTAAAAAAACGGGCTTTGATGCGGATTATTGCGGTACGCTTGTCCACCGGAGTGAACGACAGTACTTGGCGACGAAGTCTCTTTCGCCCACAACAAATCCGACACCGAATTTGCGCTCTTTTACATGGCAGCTGTAGTAGACGTTGCAAGGCCCTATGTTTTTCTTGTCTTGCCCAGTCCATCGCATTTCTTGAATGGCAGTGATGTCAGCCTTTACTCTCACGAGGACATCAACCAGCCGGACAGAGGCACTTTCCCCATTAAGGGACCGGATATTCCAGGTGCATGACTTAAATCGTTATCCTAATTTAGTTTGCAGGGGTCATCATCAGTCAAGGTAGTTCTCATCCGAGGCTTTATACATCTTTTCATTGGGGAGTATTCTTAAGTGGCGGGTCCCAAACCTAGGGCACAACCAGGATGCTTCGCCTTATCACGTTGGGTCATTCCCGAACGGTTGTTCGGAAGCTACCCAGAGAATACTTGGGCTAATCTCGGAAGTTGTGAGCTGCTTGAACCAAGTGCAGAAAAATCGTCCTGAGCACTCCCAAGTGAATAACGATAAGTAACTTTGCCCACTTGAGAGGGAAGAAGAAGAAGATTTCAGTTTGAAATATACTACAGTAATTAGGGAGTCTTAAAGACTGTTGAAGATCAAATTGCGGACAAAAGACACCCGCCCCTACTCATTGTGGACCCATCGACAAAGAAATTGTATGAATGGTGTGTGGATTCACCTACAACCGCAAACAAATCTCATTATTCATAAACATGAAACAATGGAGGCGGCCGCCGTAGCCGAATGGCTTGGTGCGTGATTACCATTCGGAATTCACAGAGAGGTCGTTGGTTCGAATCTCGGTGAAAGCAAAATTAATAAAAACATTTTTCTAATAGCGATCGCCCCTCGGCAGGCAATGGCAAACCTCCGAGTGTATTTCTGCCATGAAAAAGCTCCTCATAAAAATATCTGCCGTTCGGAGTCGGCTTGAAACTGTAGGTCCCTCCATTTTTGGAACAACATCAAGACGCACACCACAAATAGGAGGAGGAGCTTGGCCAAACACCTAACAGAAGTGTACGCGCCAATTATTTTTTTTTTTTTTTATGAAACAATGAAACAATGGAACGCCTGGATGTCTGGAGACTCACGGCAGTCATAACCGCTTGGTAGGTTTCAATAAAGTTTATGCAGCTTTTGAAAAACATAAAAAACTCGTGCCTGATCGAAGGATTTTTTTTCCAAAATTTTTTTTTTTTTACAATTAATTGTCGGGTTTTTTCTCGAAAATCTGAAAAATATTTAATGAGGCCGCCATATTTTTAATTAAAATCAAAAACACGCTTCGATCAGGCACAAGATTATCTATTAATAAAACTAATTTCTCTTGTCGGATTGATTTTAGTTGGATCTCCAAGGACTTGTGATGATCAACGCAAGGGACTTCTGGAGAATTTGTTTTTTTTTTTTAATTTGCTAAAGTCAAGTCGAAACATGTTGTATCAATGCTGTGTTTTATTTTTGTAAAATAAAGCAATTGACTGCAAAAAAAAATTACAGAAAATCATCTCATCATTTTTCGGGCCTCTGACTACCCCTAACCCCTTATTCTAAAATTCTATCTTATCCACAACAGCGTACTAAATGTTTTTTCATTCTGATTAAGAGGCTTCGAAGTTTCAGCTGCTACACCGAAGTCACCTTGTGTAGATTCGCCATAACTCTACGTAATGATGATACATTTAAGTTCGTTTGGAATTGGCAGTCTTAGCTAACTTTTTGAATGCTGAATTAGACTATGAAAATATGAAAAAAATGGTCCACAACTAAATTTTCAGAATGTGCCTATACCGCACATAGCCATGCACGTGGCTATGCATCAATTTTTTATTATAAATATTTTATATGCACACACACACACCTACATACATACATGTAATAATACTTAATACATACTCTGCACGAACTACTTACATATATACATACATATAGAAATATATACAGGCATTTGAAAGATGCCTTCTTGATTCTCATCCCCCGACAACCTAAAGGCAATAATATTTCCAACCCTTATTAGCATGGCTTGAAGATGAAAAGTGCTCGTATATGTATGTATGTACGAGTATGCACATATCTACTATGTACGCTTGCAATATTCTCTATTGGGTTGCTCGCCAACACGCAAGTCTGCTAAATCGATCGGGTGGCGATGCACACGAACAAAGCCGAGGCGAGCTACATAAATGGTTGCCTGACTGGTTAGTTGGCTGGGCTCGGCAGCTAATAGCTAATGTTTATATTATATGTTACATTATATGGCTGGCATATACATACACAGTTATGTGTATCGAAAAAACACGTAAATAGGAAGTGCATACTCGCATATACTTATGTACAGGCAGCTATGTTTGGCTGTGCTATGTTATGCTACGTACAATCTGCGTTGTGCAGGCACAGCGAATGCCAGTCCTAAGCCGTTCGGCTATTGTTCGCCGAATGGTAAGGATGTGAATACGCACATGCATATGTATCAGTAGCGTGCTTGTGTGCGTGTCCTTTTGTGTCCTTTGCTGTTGCTGCTGTTGTTGCTGTGCTTATTTTAGGGGAAAATACGCATTACATACTGGCTATTGGACATTTTTTGTTGGCTTTTTATTTTTTCACTTTTTTGTTAGCGAGCACACACCCTTTTTCCCTGCTTGCCTTCCAGTTGGTTGTAGTGTATTCTTATTTTTATTTTGTTTTTTTATAATTTTTTTTTTTGTGATTGCGCCATGCAGTGTCTCCTTTGCACAAATTAAAAAAAAAAGCAAAAGTAGAAAATATTGCTGCTCGCGGGAGGGTGCGATCTTTTGAATTGCGTAATGGAGGATCCTATGCTTTAATGCACTTAATGGGAAAGTCATTGCTTTTACATCCAAGTACATGTGACGTCTATCTGATGCCTATGTGTATATGTGTGTGTATGTACTAGTATTCACATATGCCGCAAGATCACCTTTATTAACTCCAATTGTTAAACACTGAATCTATTAATTCAATTGCAGTTTTGACTGCAGCTGCTCGACGAAAAATGGCCGACGCATGCGAATGGCTTGACAAGGAAATCAGGAAGCCCGTATTTTTCGCGAAAAAAGAAACGTATACAATTTTGATTAAAGTGGCACGGCGCATAATATGCGATAAACTGTTTGTTTGACTGCGAGCGGGTTACAGAGTGACTTTTTTCTAATGCATACATCAAAAGCACGATTAGCAAACGGGTAACTACAACCCACAAGCGAGCTGCTTGGCAGGCTCAGAGAGGCTGCAGCTGAATAAAACTGATGTTACCTGTCATGTCCGACCGACTGTCGCAGATCCTCCGCTCATTAAGCAGAGGGGTCTTTAGGCAGCTGATTTGACTGATGACGTGCCACTTTCTATGGACAGAGCACATGACAGTGCACTCTGCTCAGAGGACGATGAGACGACGGACCACTTTCTGTGTGTCTGCCCCGCTTTCGCTCGAATCAGGCTTGAGGCTTTGGCACTGAGGTGTTAAGAAGCGACCACCTTGGCACCTTGGCTCCTTGGCACCATAAGATCTACTCAGATTTCTTCGGGAAGGGAAATATTGCATCTAACCTCTTCAAAAAGCAATTGCAAAACTTCATCACAATTAAACGTTTCAAAAACGATGGTTTTTAATTCTTTGAACAATTTTTTTGAGTATAAAATAGCAGAAAAAACCAAAGCGCGAAAGAGCACCAACAAGTTTACCAAGATGATCGTTAGATTGTCCAAACAGCAACCCAGGAAGAGTGATGCTAACACCTATCGAGACATTTTTCTTCACCTGGCAAAGTCAGCAACGAAAGGAGGAACACTTGCGCTTCTATTGGCAGGAACAGGTCAGCTGGCACGGCAGAAACTACTGGTAACAGCATCGCAACGACAACGCCGAATTGAGTTTGCTCGAGCGCACATATCCTGGACTCAAAAGTCAGTGGCGTTGTATTTAATTCAGTGATGAAACGAAAATAAATAGAGTTAATCCAGATGGTAGAAAGTACGTGCGGCATTCGACCACAAGTTCGTCTTATCAATCATAAAGCACGCGGGAGGCTCAATACTGGATTGGGGCCGCTTTTCGTGGCACGCCGTCGGGCCAATTCATCGTATTGAAGGTAATATGGATGCGGTCAAGTACGTGGAGGTGTTACAAAATGTAATATTATCTTAAAGGGAAGGGAATTCACCGGTGATTTGGAAATTTCTGCAATACAATGAGCCGAAGCACACTTCTCGTGTGGCAAACAAGTTTTTCGAAGACAAGTTGATCAGTGTTCTGGATTGGACATCTTCGAGTGCTGACCTAAATGCAACAAAACCCCTTTGGAACGACGTGAAAAAGGCATTCAGTACGCAGAATATCACCGATTTGGATCAGTTATTCGAAACGGGCAGGGCTGCGTGGAAATACACGTTTCAGAGATGGTTGTGAGGACATAAAAGACAATGATCACACGGGCCGCCCAAAATCAGTAATCACCGGAAACTCCATCGAAATTGTTCGTAAATTTATCAAAAATGAACCAAAATCATCGATGAAATTCAAGGAGTTGGAGTTGAATATCTCCAAAACGTCGATTTATCGCATTTTAACTGATCATTTGGGCTTACGAAAGGTCTGTGCACGTTTTATTCCGCACAAGTTAACTGAGGACCAAAAATTGCTTAGAATTCAGCATTCGAAAGACCTCATTAAAGAGGCGAGAAAAGACGGGAACTTTCTTTACAACATTCGAACTTTTTGCGTCCGTAGAGGCGATCCAAAAGGCTTGTGCCGATATCATGAAAGCCATTCCGGTCAACCGACCTGAAACAGTCTTTCGAAAAGCTTTTAGATCGCGCAAAACAGTGTAACGACGCCAGAGGGGACTTTTTTTGATTAAATGAACTCGAAGTTTTAAGAACAAAGCTCCTGTCGTTTCTATTTGAGCTCAGTCTTGTTTATTTTGGACTTCACTTTTTATATGCAAAACGCAGTTAGTCTACTTATTATTGCCTCACAAGCACTCATTGATTCCGATGCATTTCTAACCAACTTTTTCTTTTTCGTTTCTTTTTTTTTCAATTTCCTTCGCTTTGCTCCGTCAATTTGTTGGGCATTATCTGTTAGCGCTCAAAAAGTTTTTCATTTATCATCAATAGTCTTCAGTTGTGCATTTCTCTGCCCCACTATCATACATACATCCAAACAAATGCATGCACATACATACACACACACATGCACATTCAACTCGCTGCACGTCAGATATCGAATGGAGGCTTGGTTGCCTGTCTCAGATTGCTGCTCATTATTCATTTTGACAATATTATTGATAATGATGCCGATGCCGGTGAATGGCGTGAGTAAAATATTGAAAACATTTTTGTTACGAGCGTATTTTGTTTTTGTTTCTAGTTTGTTTATTTGTAATTGCCACAATGATTTGCAGAATGTGACGACAAAATACACCCAACACATTTACAGTTGTGGGGCACAATTTTCAAAAGAGTTTTGCACCGAAGAAGTTTACCCACTTACTCGCTCGTATTGGCGTCTGCACCCTTTGCCAGATGCTGGTGTGGTTTCCAGTTGAAATCACCTTGTCATTTTGTATTTAAATTGAGTTATCAGTGGCATATCAGTAGCACAAAATTCACTCAGTTTTTGCATTGACGATGACGACACAGCGGCAGAATTAGAGGCTTGAATGCCATATTATCCTGGCGCTGGCCCTGGCTTTGGCACTGACACTCTCCCTGGCCCTGGCTTTGGTTGAGGTTGTGGCTGTGGCTTTGATTATGGCTGTGTCTTTGGTTGTGGCTTTGGCTTTGGTTGTGGCTGTGGCTGTGCCTTTGGTTGTGGCTGTGCCTTTGGTTGTGGCTGCGGCTGCGTTTTTGACTATGGCTCTGGCTCATTTATCATGGCTTGCTCACCACTTGCACACCCGCCAGCAGCAGCAGCAGCAGCAACAATTAGCCAACCAACCAACCAGCCAATCCATCTATGCAAACAAGCGTGCAACTCATTCATCGAAGCACTGAACGAGCGAGCGAGCGTGGACTCGTACGCATCTCAATTTCATTGCGAATCAGTTTCACTACACTTGACTTGTTCGATAAATATGGATGCCAGCCTAACTGACTTGCTGACTGGCCGACTAGCCGACTGAGTGTCTGCATGCGTGGCTCTGTTCTGGCTAGCTTTTTCTGTGGATACACCTACACACACACATACACACATGCATGCATACAATTATTGAACCGCTTCTTCCGTGCGCCGGCATGTGTCATATCTATTCTATACAGCGTTTTCACTTCTCAGCGCTGCGACGCGTCATATTGGGTATTATTATTTTAATTTTTTTATCTTACGATTTCGACCTCTCTCTTCCTCAGAATTGCATTACAATGCAAGCATGATTTTCAAGTTTTTTTTGTTTTTTGTTTTTTCACTTCAATGAAACTCAATAAAATTTGGGTTTGTAAGGTGAGGTTTGTTCTTATTATTATTTTTTCATATTTGTTGTCTTTTGTGGTGTATTTTGGTTTGTGATTGTTTTGGTGTCTGGAATGTGGTGATGTCAAATCTCAGTGCTGTTCCAATATTTGTGTTAATGTGTCTTTCTTTCCACAGAATTTTTTCAAAACGGTTAATTGTAGCGGTGTTTCGGTGTGTGTGTGTGTTGTGAGTTGTGAGTTGAGCCGGAGCCAATTTGTATATAATTTTACGGGTTAGTGCACCTGATCGTTGATTGCTGCTTGACGTGCCGGAGTTGTCGTGAGATATCTAAATTATTTCATCTTGTGCATGATATGCATTTTACTTTGAGTATAGAAGGGAGGGAGTCTGCGGGGTGATCACCACGTTACTCAATTGAGTAGGGCCGCTAATATTTTGAGAAGATTTTTACTTGTACATTTTTTCAAGTATAGCTGCATATTTTTGCATTGAAAGCAACTGAAGTAGGTTTCGAATTACGGATTTCGTTATCGCAAGAAAGTACAAATTACGCAATACTTCTGTTTCGACGCTAGTAAAGGTACTCCTGGCATTTACGAGTCAGACGACTTAGCCATAAAGGAGGCAACTGTTGACTTTAGCACGCACGCCGTAACAAAAACTACGATAAATATCTTCTCGTATAGCCAGGCGGGCATCAAATCAATGGAGGCAGTTATACTAAGATCAAAGGTTGCTCAGGAGCCAGGCGAGCATCAAATCAATGGAGGCAGTTATACTAAGATCAAAGGTTGCTCAGGAGCCAGGC
This sequence comes from Anastrepha obliqua, assembly GCF_027943255.1. Lineage (NCBI taxonomy): Eukaryota > Metazoa > Arthropoda > Insecta > Diptera > Tephritidae > Anastrepha > Anastrepha obliqua. The sequence goes on along the minus strand of NC_072893.1, from coordinate 20,900,354 downwards.
GAGCATCAAATCAATGGAGGCACTTATACTAAGATCAAAGGTTGCTCAGGAGCCAGGCGGGCATCAAATCAATGGAGGCACTTATATTATATGTACTAAAATCAACGATTGCTCAGGAACATCCGGCAGCTTTAAATGATATTAGCACCGTCTCCGGGATATAGCGACATTGAAGGATGGCAAGGCCCATGAGCTAGCTAGAAAAGTTACTAATCTTCCACTGCTTCAAAATAGAAGCAATATTGGAATTTCTATGGCAGCTTGCAAATTAAGTAAAAAATAATTATATTCTCCATCTTCCCCTGGGTTCATGGAGAGTAGGAAATATCTACTTGTGTTACAACTAAGCTAATTTTCAGATAAGAAAAGATCAGGAGAACCTCTCAAGCGAGAAAATCTCGAAGGTCGCAGCTTATAGACTGGTGTCTGGTTGGCTGTTAGGTAGGCGCTCTTCTAGGTTAGGTGATTATTTTCTCATGATTACTGCAGAAATTGTAGAGCCAAGGAAGAGGAATAAACAGTAGAGCACTACCTCTGTAATTGTCAAGCCTCAGCTAGGAGTAGAAGTAGCGCGATGTTGCTGGGAAAAACCTCTTTTAACTATCTTACGGAACGCTCCGGTGTTGGGCAAGAACCTATTCTACATTTCATAAGAGCGTCAAAATGGATTCGTGATGAATAAACACTGAGGTTCCCGTGTTACACAGTGGTATCATAACGGACTTTCAAGTGAGTTAATCTAACCTAAAGGTATTCCTATCTTCGGCACGATAAATCGGTTCCACTATGGAACACAATCAGGTCCATAGCGCCTATTGCAGTGACATATGGGGAACTTATTCAGATCTGCCTAAAACCAAAGTGAATTTTTCAAAAAAAGTTTAGAAAATCACTGATTTCCACAGCGCTGAGAACTTCCAACTCATCGAATAATCGAATAATTATCTACCTAAAGTGGATAGAGCGGACAGAAGATGTAACTTCTTCATCCGGACAGTTTCTGCAGAAATTATGTAACTGCGCGCCTACGAGTTAATGTCTCAGTATAGTAGAAATTATTCAGAGTCGCCACAATTGTTAGGCGATGCCGCAAATGGGTGCCGCAACAAAGAAGTGAAGCGACCAAGGTTAGGACAGGTTAGGTTACGTTGATTACCGCTCTCCCGTAAAATGTAAAGGCGCACACAAACGCATCGAGACGTAATGTAAGACCACTTTTTTGCGAATAAGTCTAACCCTCTAATTGCCGATGTGGTGTAATTAGTTGGTGTCTCTGATAAACGATACAAAATTTCTGTGTGATTGCAGATTCCAAGTCTGATGAGCAAGTTGCTGTTGTTGTTGTTGCTGTTGTTGTTGTTGTAGCAGCATAAACATTCCCTGTACATATACGGAGAATGCTGCTGAAGTGACAGTCCTTGATCGGATATAAATCCGGCTCGTTCCGGTTACGTAGAACCGACTGTCGTCGGAAGTCTGATAAGCATTTTTGACACTGCTGCCTAAAGCCTAAGTTTAGGTCTGCTAAGAAGTAAGACTTAGGCAGTATTTTTTTTAGCAAAAGCTGGACTGTGGCAGAGAAAGTGTTCAACACATTCCACTTGATTCTCATTTCTGCAGCTGCAACAGAAGTCATTAGAGGAAATTCCCATACGCTTCCCAGGTGTTTCCATTACGCAGTGCCAGACACTAAACTGCAAAACCATAAAACTAATGGAAGGCCGTTTTAAGTTGATGAAGAACCTAATTCTGCGTTCACACATTCTAGACTAGGACAATTTCACCGCCTTACTATCCATACCAGTCTATATTTCCATACCATCCTGTCTCGCTATTTCTTCCACTGTAATCTATCCGCGTGTAGTGCAATGGTCTACCTGACTGAGTGCTTGCACTTGTCCAACCCTCCACAAATCTAATCTAATCTAGATCTCCCTCTGCAGTTACTTCAAAGATGGGCTCTATGGTGTAACATCTAGGCTCAAACCTGAGGAAACAATATTTACAGCAGTCGGTAGCCACTTAATTTTTAACTTTGCTAGCATTTTTGTTTTTTTTTCTATTTTTTTTTTTTTGGCAGTTTCTTATTGCAAAAGAGGAGTAGTCAAATAATTGGAATTATATTAGAGCACAAATATTTTAGATCAATATTTAAAAAAAAATCATTATAAATAAAATAAAAAAATATAAGTAAAATAAATACTATAATTAAATATTCAATATATTTTTAGGCATTCCTTTCTGGCAAGCAAAGTGTCTTAACATCACAGGCAGAGTGGAAGGGTTAAGCTTTTTTATTTCAAAATTTCAGAGTTAACTCTCTTGCACTAGGAGAGTGCGCTTTTCTGTATACATTTGTATGTATGGACTAAGTATATTCTGTCAAAAAAGTACCAGATTTAATAGGGATAGAAGAGGTGAAAAAGAAAAAAAAGGGACAATTTTCATTGCCATTAAAATGTACTGAGCACGCAAAGTGTGCCGCTTTCGAAATAATACTGCTATGCCAACTGATAAATAAATCAGCAAAACAATTTTTAAACGAATTTTCCAGAATTGATCTCTCTACTCGACGCAAATTCTCTGTTATGTCGACTACCAGGTAGAAAACGAATGCCTTTAATTGGCACTTGAGCAACAACAACAACAAAAATATATTTTGTTATTATTGTATATAAGTGATTCTTAACTCTTTTGCATCACCGCTCGAAATACGCGAGGCTTCTTGGTGATAAAAGAGAGAAATTTTATTCACGCGGACTATTTCGTTCTTGGTGAGAAGAGAAAGTTTTTGTTCACGCGGACTATTCCGCTCTTGGGGAGAAGAGAGAGTTTTTGTGCGCGGTTTATTTCGTTGAACGATGCAAAAGGTTTAATGTTAAAATTTCTATGAGCATCTGATGAAACAACAAAGCAACAACAAAGAAGCAGGCCATATTGACAACAAATACACAAAATTGCAAAATTAGCTGCTCTGTTGTCATCACCTTGAATGAATTTGCCTTGGTTATTAAGGTGTGGTTGTGAAAAGAAAAGTTGGCGCAAAATTAATCACGCCATCGGAAGATTTATAACTTTTGCAAATGGCGTCGTACGTCAATCATATTTGACATTTGTGAACTACATACATAGACAGCTGCAGCACACAAACAATCACAATGGAGCGCGTAAAGGGTAATATTAAGATTTCCAGCAGTGAAAATTAATTCAACCAAACGCAAAATGTTACGACTAATTTTGCGCCACCCTGTATATTGATCTAGTTTTTGTACAGAAAGGTCATAATTGCCTATCTTAGTTATGTAAGTATGTACACCTCAAGACTTTACGGTGAATTTGCTCGCTCAAATGGCGCAAAAAAGACCGGACGGCAAATAAAGATTATCTGGTATTTTTTATTTGCTCTCCGTCATTTTTTCGCATTTCGACAATCTCTTTAAACAGATGTTTTAAATGTTCAATTCTCGGTACTTTTTTGACAGTATATTCCTATGTATAGCATTTTATTTTAGAAATAATAGTCTCGATACTTTTTTGACAGTATATATGTAGATATGTAGGTATATGCATTTTATTTTAGAAATACTGCACTTTCATATGTATACTTCTTTGCCTGCCTTGCGTTAAGACATTTTGCCGGCCACACATTTCAATTCGCATAAAACGCTTTTGCGTTTATTTTTCATTTTTTTTTATGTATTTCAAGCTACGTTTTTTACCAAAATCAGTTCGATATTTACCCCACATACCTTGGGAAAACCCAACAGCTTCTAAACCGTGAGGTAATCCGAAGGGTCCCAACGAAGGCATTGGCATTCCTGGCGGCAAAGGCCCGTGCGGCACCGAGTGATGTGGATGCGGCCCACCATAGCTGTGCGGATGTGGACCTAAATCGCCGGATTTCAAGAAACCCGCAGCCATTAAGGCCTCAGTTGAGTGTAGAGCCACTGTGATGTCTGTAGCGTAAACGGTTGGAGATCTATTAAAGAAAACAGAAGATGATTTGATTATTATTAAAAAACAAAGTATGACGAAGAGGAATAATAATTAAAAAATAAAAATAAAATACTTATACGCATTATAACCTCAAAAGGTGACACTCTGCGTAGCGGTCACAAAGAATAGTAACATACGAGTGCTAATAATGGCAGAAAAAATTAACACCCGTTGGGACTTGCGTGAGCGGATAATTGCATACTGTTTCTATGCTCTAGGGGTGGTCGCACGGTCGGTCAGATGCTCAACTTGCTCAGAGTTCGCTATTATATGTGTGCATATGTAGGTATGTGTGTATGCATATATTGAATAGATATGAGAACCTTTAAACACTCACCGTTTATGTTGTTGTTGTTGTTATTGCCCTATGGGTATTCCTAAATTTAAATTTCAGACAGATGTGTAATTAATTTACGTGTGCGCGTGAGCATGTAATTTGGGGTCGAGTATACTTAGGTATGTATGTATGCATATATTCGGTTACACGAATACGACTAATGGCTGCTCGCTGCTGCCGATAATAGTTAAATACTAATGAAACTGATGATGAGTACCTTTGATGCTGATTGATTTCGGGTGACGAAAGTTGTTGAGTTGAATTTCGGCTGCTTCGTGAAAAACCAAAGTAAGGCATTTGAATGCAATGAAACGTGAAAACGATCTGACAAAACAAAGAGCAAATTTCAAGGGGAAAAACGAACTGTATACGAAAAGTTCGAATTGAGGTTGACTTGCATAGTGAGTGTGTCTGTGCGTGTGTGTGTGTAGGTAGGGAGTTTCGTGCATTTGAAAGAGGCGGATCCATAGAGAACACAAAATATTTTAACAGCAATACATGCGGTAGACCAAATCAGTACAAAGGATCAACCAACTGATAGACGGATTAGACAAATAGGGAACGAAGAGCCGGTTGGACGAAGGTGCAAATGAAAAGAACTGCATTTTGTGGTAAATACTATAGTGATCGCATATGTGAAACGAAGGTGTGGATGCGAAGAGTGCAAATTTTCGTTTTCTTTTTTTTTTTGCTTTATTTTTGCATACCTGATGTAGTAGAGGTGGTTCTTCATATACAGTAGCGGACATTGAAATAAGGGCATTTGTGTAGTGAAAATTTCAAGTTGAAGTTTGAGGAAATATTTTATGTTATATTACATATAACATTTTTGGTTTTTTTGTGCCTTTTAGTTTATATGCTTTTCTTTAGCTTTTTGTAAGCTTGGAATGATCATAAATCATAAGCGCACCCAGTGAACGAATAATAAGGATTGCTGGAGATTCTAAGTCAAACGAAAGAGTGCATCGGAAAGCAGTTCTAAAGCGTTGGAAGGTAGCTGGATATCTAATACGTCAATTTAAGACACAGCAAATTCTTTTTATTAAGTTTTATTTTTATTTTATTATATCGAAACTGTGATTTTAATGATTTTTATGTTTACTCATGTAATGAAATGTTAATCATATTGCGTAATGAATAACAGGCAAGAAACCTACAATACAAGGCAAAGAAGAAGAAATAGACCTTTTCTTGTCATTATTTGAATGTGCGAATAGTCGTAAAAAAGCGAAAAAATGCTGGACCATAAAAAAATTTGCTAATGTGATGAAAATAAAATTTTAGCTTTAATTTTTATTTAATTTCAACTTTTTTTAATTTTAAAGTAAAATTTAGTAAGTTTATATTCTTTTCTTAAATTAATTTCAGACTCTAAGCATCAATAATATATCTTAGAAAATGCTCTAATTGATGACTATTAAACTTTTTAAATAATAAAAGAAAACTAATAATAAAAAAAGAAAATAAGATAATACAAATTTCGTAAAAAAGGGCAAAAATGAAGGAATTTTATAACAACAGAAAAAAACGAATGACTATTGAAAAATACTGAACTCTTTGAATAATGGAGGAAAAATAATAATAAAATAATAAATAAAAAACAAGAAACTTAAAATAAAATAATGAAAAGAAGAAAGAAAATATAATAATAAAAATTAAAAAAAAGAACGAATTTAATAAAAATAGAAAAAAGTCGAAACAAGATTAAAAAATATTAAATTCTTTAAAACATAGAAGAAAAATAATAAAGAAAGGAATAAAAATGAAAAGAAAATAAAATAATTAAAATTAAATAAAAATCGAAAAAATGCGAATGAATTTAATAAAATTAGAAAAAAAATCCAAACACTATATTGAAAAATATTAAATTATTTAAATAATGAAAGAAAAATGGTTTAAAACAATACAAACAAAAAAGAAAATAAAATAATAAAAATTTAATAAAGAAAGAAAAAGGGCGAATGAATTTAATAAAAATTGAAAAAAAGAAGAGAAAGGATTGAAAAATACAATATTAAATTCTATAAATCATAAAAAGAATAATTACAAAAAACTAATTAAAAAGAAAACAGAAAATGGTAAAATAATAAAATAATAAAAATTCAATAAAAGAAAAGTCGAAAAACAATTGAAAAATATTAAACTCTTTAAATAAAAGAAGAAAAATAATAATAAAAAGAGAAATATGAGGAAAAAAGTAATAAGAAAAAAAATAAAAATAAAAAATAAAATAAAATAATAAAAATTTACTAAAGAAGAAAAAAGGCGAACCAATTTAATAAAATGAGGGAAAAAGGCCGAAACGCCGTTGAAAAAAAATAAACTCCTTAACTAATAAAAGAAAAATAATAATAAAAAAAGAAATAATTGTGAAAAGAAAATAAAATAATAAAAATTCAATAAAATAAAAAAAAAGAAAAAGAGGATTGAAAGATATTAAACTCTTTAAATAATAGAAGTAGAATATTAATAAAATAAGAAATATAAAGAAATAAAAAATAAAATAATAAAAATTTAATAAAATAAGAGAAGAGAAGAGGCGAACGAATTTAATAAAAACAGAAAAAAGGCCGAAACACAGTTGAAAAATATTAAACTCTTTAAATAATAAACGAAAACTAAAAAAAAAAATAAAAAAAGAAAAAATAATAATACAAATTTAATAAAAAAGAAAAAACAAACACAAAAAGACTATAGAAAAATATTAAGCTCGTTAAATAATAAAAGAAAATAATAGTAAAATAAAAGAGATAAAAGAAATAAAAAGGTGAAAGAGAAATAAAAAGGAAAATACGTTTCGAATAAATTTAAAAAATTTAAAATTTTTGTTACATAATTTTAAAATAAATTCAATTAAAATTTATAAATTTTAAAAGCTGAACAAACCAAGCATTCATAAGTATATCTCTATTATTTAAAATAAACGGCATTAAATGTAATATTTTTTTTTTTTTTTTATATTAAAACAGCTAAATTCTTCAAACTAATTTCGCCATAGTTTCAGGTGTGCAAAAATGCTTCCAAAATTCTGTGAATTTTTTATTTCGTTTTCACAGAGTTTTAGAGTGTGCACATTTCAGTGTCCGCTACTGTACTACCACTGAAGAAAATATGCTTATTTGTATGCCAGCGAAAGGCCTGAGCCGGCAATTGAATGAGTCACTGAAAAGTATTTTAAGTTAATGGAAAACTGCAAAGCCAGGATTACATGTGCCAAAAGGGCAGAAAAGGATGCTAAGGCTGCTAAGGCATTTGTATATGCACGCAAACATGTAATGTACAGGGTGCTGCGTGAAGCGTTTTTTTAATACTACATAATTTTGACAGTGACAGCGTTTTTAGGCAAGGCAGTCACATGCATGAAATCATATGTGATAAATAAAAAAAAAAAATTAAAAAAAAAAAATTTTTAAATAAAAAAAAAAAAATTTAAAAAACAAAATTAGAAAAAACAAATTTAAAAAAATAATAAAATTGTTCTCTATTTTATGTAATTTTTAAGAAGCAACCAGTATATGCACCACCCTGTATATGCTTGCATGTAAACATTTCGATATATACCTATATGCACATATTTAAGTAACTGGATGCATTTGCAATATTTTTTTTTTGTTTTTGTTTTTGGTAATGCAATTTTTCAGTATAAATAACCATAAAAACTAATCCAGGTCGCAAGATTATGCAGGACAAACGAGGTGTGCTTATGTGTGTTTGTGCGTATGTGTGTGAGGCGAGTTAATAGATCCAATCTTTCTTAGGCCTTCTCATGAAAACAACAAAGATTTGGTGACGAGTGCAAGCGCAAGATCAAAAGGCCGCCGCAAATAAGGCGACAAAGTGCTGATGGAAACTTGAAGATTTTACTGCACCAAAAAACCAAAAAAAAAAAAAAAAAAATTACTGGAAATTTTTTGTTAAGCTAAAAGGATGTTTCTGCGCACTTAGCGCAACACAAAGTACATGTCACACATGCGTACATAAACAACAAGCAGCGACTTATGGGCAAACATATTTTTTAGTGCATCCTACCGTTTCGCACAATTCGCATTACATAAGTAAAATTAAAACAACAACTTTTGCCATGATTTTATTTCTTATGGGCAACCACAATGATGCTGATCGTCATTAATAGTACAGATGCACTTATATACAGGCATACATACATACATATTTGCATACATACATACAGACACACATCCATATGTCTCCACATTCGCAAAAAAGTCGAAAATATGACAATCAGAGTGGGAGAGCAAATTACTCGTATATGTTCTCAACACACACTGAAATACCTAGAAGTCATGAGTAACTCTCGACTAAATGTAAAGAGCATATTGACTACGTGTTGGAGAAAACGGCGAGCATCCAAGCGGCACTCTCAAGAATGCTACCTAACACAGGTGACCCAAAGTCAGCCAGGCGAAAACTGCTGGCGAACGTAGCTACTTCAGTCCTACTGCATGCAGTCCCAGTCTGGGCAAATGCGGTGAAGCTGAAAGGAAACAGAGTTACTCTCTGTATATCGGCTAAGTGCTCTAAGGGCATGTTGCGGCTACAGAACCATATCTGATGACGCGGCGTTTGTTATATGTAGCTGGCATGTTGTCAGCGGATATACTCGCGAACGAAATGAAGCGAGTACGAGTATACGACAGATGTGCTGATGATGCCGAAATAAATAAAAATGCGGTGAGAGAAGAGGAGAGCCTTGTCTCACTAACAAGGTGGTAAGATCGATGGAATACCTCGAATAAAGGGCGATGGACTTATAAACTGGTTCCTGAGTTAAAACCCAGGGCTAAACCGTAGTTTTGGTGTTACAACTTATCACTTAGGCTTTAGAAAATACCTTTATAAGTTTGGGCACGACGAAAGTCCTAACTGCCCTGTATGCCTCAGCATTGATGAAGTCGCGGAGCATGTCAGTTTCCATTATCCGCGGTTCACGACAGGAAGCAGACTTCCAAAGGCAACCGACAAACATAGCTGGCTACCTGATGGAATCGGCAGAAAGGTGGGAGGAAGTAGCTGCATTCGTTGCCAGAACTCAGAAGGAGCTTAGATATACAATTGAACAGGCTAGAGGACACAATAGATAAAATTGACCAAGCTTTATAGCTAACGAGCTCAGCGAAGTAAAACGTTGAAGCAGTACCGCAGGGAGAGTAGCGGAGGAGTGGACAGAGTTCAGAGTTTAGTAGGTAGGCGGACTGTTTCGCAAGTCCAGCACAGTAAGATAATTACTGATATCCAGAAAGCTTGAAGGAAGGCGACTTAACAAAGCCCAGCTGTTTGGCCGCATAGACAGAAAAAAATCACTCCTCTCAAAAAGACACATCAAACACCGACTTGCCTTTGCAAAAGCTCGCAAAGGCAAATAAATGTATTCAGTTTTGGACCCACGAAACCAAAATAAAAAGGATGGGACCAGATGGGGAAACTATTGTACGTCGTCCAAAAAATTAAGCGCTAAATTCTAGGTTCACAAAAAAAACGATTAAACACGGCGGCGGAAGCATCATGGCTTGGGGAGCTTTTTCCTGGCATGGTGTTGGGCCGCTTATTCGCGAGGTTGGTAAAATGGATAGATTTCAGTATCTGGATATACTCCAGAATAAAATGGAGCAATTTGTGTTTGAGTTTATGCCATTAAATTGGACATTTATGCAGGACAATGATCCAAAGCATACTGCAAAGACAGTGAAGCAATGGGCCGGAAGAGAAAAAGTCAAAGTACTGGATTGGCCGGGCTAGAGCCCTGATCTCAGTCCAATAGAAAATTTGTGGAATGACGTTAAGGGCAAAATCGCTAACTAAAATTTTAAAAATTTTGATGATTTGTGGGCCGCAGTTGAGGCGGCTTGGTAGTCGATTACAAAGCAAAGATGCCACAAGCTTGTAGAAAGCATGGAGCGACGGCTTAAAGAAGTAATCAAAAACGGTGGATATATTATAAAATACTAATCTGGTAAATCAATACTATTACTCAACTATCTGATTTGTTTACTATTTTTGCTTTTATTTGGAATTTTTTAGGATGTGCTATTTATGTGTCCAGGAGGTTTCGTGAGTTATCAATGTCCTTTTAAATTAAATCAGAAGTCAAAATCTTTTTGACCATTTTTTTGTTTTAAAGTGGAAGTAAATAAGTTTTTTATGTTACTTTTTCCCCCAATAAAAAAATTTTTTTTAAAAACACATTCAACTCTTTGCTTTCAAAGCCGAAATCTGCTATTTATATGACCATGGCTATATATATAGGTATACTTGTATGAATGTATACTCGCAACTTAGTACGTGACTTTTCTGGAAATTGGCGTACAACCATTTGAAAACTACATACAACTGACACCTTTTAGACTAATGAACGCGCCGCATGAGTCTAACTAGCCAACTATCCATAGGAGTAATCAAAGCCATAAACTTACATAAAGGGTGATTAATTTAGAGGTATTCGATTTTAAATTGAAATAAAACAAGGAAATTTCAAATTGATTAGGTAATTTTTATTATTTTTGTGTAGAACCAATCATCCGACGGTGTGGAAGTCCGAGCAAATGCACATTACAATACAAATTCATCTCCTTTGTTAAATCAGTTTTGCCTGCGGAAATTGTACAAAAGCTTCAAGTGTTCGTGAACCGCTGCTTCAGACGCATTCTACGTATCTGGTGGCCAGACAATTGGATATTTAACACCGAATTGCATCGACGATGCCATCAAAAATCAAATGCAACTGAAATAAGAGAACGTAAATGAAGATGGATTGGCCATACCCTACAGAAAAGTGGCAATGAAATCAGCAGATAAGCGCTGGACTGGAACCTCCAAGAACAGCGGAGAAGAGGCAGATCCAGAGGCTCTACCCGTGTGGAGTTGCCTGATCTCCCATCGGGCGCGTCCCAGGTGGTGGATACGGAATCCCAGGCATCATAATAGTGGCCTTCCCAGCTTAATTAGTTTCCAAGACTCGTGTGATGACTCAAAGTTGGCATAGAATCAGGGTGCCATCCGCGAACCAAATTGGCTAGGTAGTAGTCCGGAACAAAAACCGAAAAGGTAATGGACAACAATGGATCAATTACTCCAGGTTTAACTTACACAAGTGGCAATCCATACAAAGCCGTGTACGAAACAATGACCTGGCAGTAAGAGAAAAATATATCCGGCAATCGCACAAAATGGAAAAAATTTTACTTTGGTCCTATGCTCCGCAACGCAGACAAAGGAATGATGTTGATGATGACGATTCATGACATTTATTTTTTACAGAGAAACTTTTTCAAATGTTGATCGCAACTGCGCCGTAATTCAACCATCCGTAAACAACAATTTTGAATGACACGCGACTCGCTGGAGGACTTTGGTCGGTATCTCGTTGCTGTTGTTGTTGTTGAAGCAGTACCTTTGCCCTGTCAGTGTAGCGCAATCACCGGTCGTCTTCGTCTAGCTCATCTAACGGTAGGCCCAGGAAACTAGCTGTTTCGACGGGTTGGGTCCAGAGGGAGAGAGGTGTTAGATGAGTGGGTTTTATAGGGCATGTGAAAAGGTGGTTAGTGACGTGCGGGGGGCCTGCACATGCTGGACATAAGTTTAGTGTGTCCGCGTCGATTCTGGATAAGTAGGAGTTTAACCTGCTACAGTATCCAGAACGTAATTGTGCCAAGGTTACGCGGGAATCTCGGGGGTCGGCCCCAGTAAACTAGCCCTGTCTAGTGTACCGTATCCCACCCCCAATCTCTCGTCGGTATCTCGTGAAAAACTTTAGCAATGTTGACTTCCAACGCCTCAAGTCCTCAATCGAAGCTGGTTTATCCACAAGGCAATTGGACCTCACAAATAAAAGTCTTGGTGGTCAATCCACTGGTCCGAGATGAGAGATCAATTATATATCACCGAAAAGACGACGCGGTAAATCCAGTGTTTCACGGGGTATGTGGCAAGTAGCGCCGTTTTGTTGGAAACAAAATGTAAATGTGGAGTTCGCGGACTTCAATTTCCGTTCATCCGGCATCAAAAAGTCGTGTATCATGGGGCGATAGCATTCGCGTTTCACTGTTACATTGGCGAGCCAGTCTTGACTTTGAAAAAATATGAGCCGATGACTCCTCCAGCCCATAGGTTGCACCAAACGGTTGTTTTCAATGGATGTAATTGCCTTCAGGCTCTTCTTGAATGGCTTCTTCTTGCTCTTCAGCTCAAATACGGCAATTTTGCTTATTGATGTGGCCATTAACCCAAAAATAGACCTCATAACCATACACCACACACCCTATTGGAAAAAAGTACCGCGAATCTGATCACCCTTTACAAACATTTGACTAATCAGCGCGCCTAATAGTAAGCGTACGAGTGACATTTGTCTCTTTCCAAACGCAAAAAAAAAACAAAATTAATAAAAAGAGAAATGTCCCTTTTTCAATTTTTTGTTGTTGTTTTTTTTTTGCCACATTTCGAGTTTAAATCGTTTTTCTGCAACTTTATCACGTACGCATGCGCATTACATTATTTTGTAAGCCTAGAAAAAAAAACCACTATAAAAATGAGCATAAAGCGGAATACAAATTTTCACTTTCAGTTTCCGGCTGCGTGAAGCAACAAAAAATAATATAAACTAACAAATCAAAATCATGAAAAGAAAAAATGAAGAATGAAAAATCTCAATTGCACATGACTGCCATTGTTGAATGTCGTAAATGAACCATATCGGGTTAGTTATATGCGCATACATACGTACTTACAGACATACATACATGCATACATATGCACATACATACATACATAAGTACATACATACATACATGCATACATAGATACGTGCATATATACATACATACATATGCTTACATACATTCGTATTTTCCGCAGCAACTCTAACTGTTGTGGGCAAAATATGCACAGCCGGGAGCCGAAGCAATTAGCGACAGCAAACAGCAAAAAAATATAAAAAAAAACATTTTTTTAACAAAATCTAAAAAGCCTTAAAATTATACAGGCGCATGACTTTGGTTGCCACCAAATGATTAAAAGCGTACACAGTTTTTTAAGGCACTCTAAAGCAAGGCATTATTTTTTTTTTTAATCAAGGCATGTACATATGTATGTATACGTGCACATAAATACACACACACATCCACACATTTGTACCACGCCAATGCAATAAATCGCCAAATCATATGAAATCATATGAAAGTCCCACACGCCATTTGGGGGCCAGTAGTAACACAAAAAAAAACAAAATAACTTAGTTTTGTCTGCAGGCTGCGTACACATCACCCACATCGCACATTTTATCATCGCTCCACTCCAAGTTCCATCATTCACTTACCCACCATAAAAGCACACACTTCTGCACGCATATTTGCTTGAACATTTCCAATAATTACGGTCAAAATAATATTATCTATTTACGGTAGCTGTGGCGCGTTATAGGTAAACATCAACAAATGCCTAAGGAAAATACTCACAAATCCACAAAAACATGGCAGTCAATCAGTCACATCTTCCACATACTGGACTATTTATCTGGCTAACTAATGGCCAACTGTGCGCTGAAAGTGTCATGTGGAGCAATGAGCACACACGCACACACACATACACGTATATATGTATGTGTATAGCCAGCAGCAGAGGATGTCAATGATAATGCATTAAGAGGCCACTCGAGTGTTCGTTTAATAAAAATACTAACAAACATGCCTGGGAAATATTTATGGGCCTAGCTATGGGACTAGCAGCAGCAAGCAGAGCGCACAGAAAAAAAGATGTACGCGTTTGTAGACATCATTAAGCGCTGCTCGATATTCGTTTGCGCAGCCGCAACCGCAGTAGCTGTTGTTAAGCAGCATAATTAAAAATTGAAGAGCAGCGTTGAAGAAGCTGATTCCGTGTTTGAGTAGATCATAGCCTTAATGAACTGAGTGCTGATTCAAATACACGTTTTGGAAAAAAAGGAAAATATGAGTGCTGAAAATAAAGTACAACGTGTTCCAAGTATATAATGGTAGTTAGTATGATTCCATAATAGAAGATTGTGTAAAGAGTGGCCACTGATTTCGGATGCTACTTAATTGAGGCAACTTGGAAGTAAGGGAAAAAGAGGCATAAGTAATAAAATGGGATAGTAGAAAGGTTTAACAGATCACGAAAAAGAACAAATATCTTCACCTCGGAAATTTCAAAGTCCCAATCGCCAAATTGCCAAAAAATTTGGTCGAAGTCCGAATGTTGTTGATCTTTACGTGAAACAAGTTGCCTCCTATGGTAAAAATGACAAAGGCGTAACTACGATGGTTTTGACACCGAAATAAACTCGCAAACTTTTTAGGATTGCAACAAGTTCCGCGCTTCCAACAGCAAAAATTGAAGTAATGGCAAATGTTGCAGCCAGCAAATCCACTGTTCGAAGGTCTATTCTAAAAGCGCCGCATCTGAAGCATACAAAATTATAAGAAAAAATCCAACTAAACTTTATGAATGAATGATTTTCACAAAGAACGCCGCCTCGATTTTGCAAGGGACCACATGGGCTGGAGTTATGTTAGAAATAATGATTCCGGTGAATGGAGAAAAGTAGTATCATATTTAGTGGCGAAAAGAAATCCAACCTGGATGAACCGGATAGATACAATTACTATTTGCATAATTTAAGAAAGGAGGAAAGGTATTTGAGCCGACATCACGGCCGTGTAGGTCGTGTTATGGTATGCAGATAGGGAGAGATATTATAGCGCGTTCGAATTGAAAATTGTGGCCTTCAAAATGACGGGAAGCAGCTGTAAGGCTCTGTTGGAATCATCTTTTCTCGAGATGCGTGTAAAAATTGGACCTACTAATACGATTTTTTAACAAGATAATGCGCCTGTACACACTTCAATTGTGGTCAATATTTGGATTGCGTCACAAAACGTTGAAACTTTAGCGTGACGACCATATTCCGCAGATCTAAACATAATTGAAACCATATGAGGATGGCTTGCTCGTAAGGTCTATGAGAGTGGGTAACACTTTAAGGACAAAAATGCTTTCAAAAATTCAAATCATTAAAACGACCTGGTCTAACATTTCATTAGGCCATCTGGAGAATTTTTACAAATCCATTGATCAACTTATTTACGAAGTAATTTATAAACAAGGTGGCAGTACAAACTTTGAGCTTTAAATCATAAATGTAAAAAAAAAACATCTACAATTTGTTATTATTTTTTTCTTATATTATTTGGTTAGTGCCTCTATTCGAATGAATCAAGTAAATCAGCTGCTGAAGTTTAACTGCTACGAAATAATGTTAAATGGAATAATATTTCGATGCATATTTATTTTCCAGCAAAGTGCAGTCTTCACTTGAATTATCAATAACCCTTGTGCTACTAGATCAAATACGGTTGCACTAATAACCATTTTCTTCCATACAAATTATTGTCTCTAATCAAGTGAACCGGACTATATAAGTCCCTGAGAGCCAAGCAAAAAGTCAATTTGTATGCCTCTTTGAAAAGGCAACATTGAATTTCGTCTGTAAGCGCGGCTTTGATCGTTCAAAAGCGTCCATTTAGCTTATAAATTCATTCTATTGGTCCAAACTCATCTCATAGGCCTTTTTTGCAGCAAAAGTTTGAAAATTATAAAACTTGGTATTGAAAACATCGAGCCAAACATGCACCGTATCAATAAACTCTGTCGTTTCGATGTTCTAATACATGTCACTAGAAATTTAAAATATTTCATAAAATCTTCCCCGAAGATTGTTAAGAAAAATTTAGTGCTTCAAACGTTTTCCTTTATTGTACCTACCTTAAAGTACAATTGAAGATACAAATTGCAGGATGAGTAAGTCAAAACAAAGCCGAATGGCTCAACCATTATTTCATGCTAACTTTTTTAGCAAAAGTTTTCATTTCAATGCATTCGAGTACTTATTCTTTTATTAAACAGATCAATCTGGTCCGTGTCGCAAGTCGTCGCAAAAGTCGGTGCCGCCAATCTGGCGGCAAGATGTCATTAAGAGGAAAGGAAAGATTTTCAGAATACAGATTTCCCGTCCGAAAAGCTAAATTTGCTCCGACTAACTGGTTCTCACATCAGCGAGATTTGACGATGGCAAAGGGTTATGAAGCAATAGCTTCATGGGTCGTTAGCACTTGCAACAATTTTCGCATACGATCGACACGTCTTTTCGATTATTTTCGATTGTGAAATTTATTCATGCGGTATTTAATTCAAAATCCTTTTGAACGCCCAATGCAATCTGTACCCTTGAATGAATGCAGTTGAGACTAGTGCCCAAGCATGCCTGAATTCATAACAAAAGGTGACAGCCGCAAACCAGCTGATTTAATGTTTTTCTTTCGCCTCGAATATTAGAATATCAGAGTGGCGAATAGAAGAGTACTAATTATAGGCGCCTCCTATGATTTGGCCATCTGAAACAAAATTGTGAGAGTAACTTCGGCTGCGAAGTCGTCGGGTGCGGTTTTTCATACGGCAACGAAGTAATATGATTATAGACTGTGTTAGTTCTTTTCATATATCACCAACACAATCTCAGTTTTGTCGTGAACAAGCCGTAGTCACATCCCTGGTTACGTCAGCAAATCAATTGAGAGCCGGTTAACGAACTTGACATCTAGTTGTCTATGCCCTGAACAACGACTGATTGGAGGAGCGTAAAAATATGTTCGAAATGAGCGAGTCCAATCGCGCTGTCGAATCTTCTTTGACGTAACAGCAAAAGTTATTCTCACAATTTTCCTGCGAATGGGCAAATCTTGTATTCTATCATCTTGAAATTATCATCTTGAAATCGGCTAGAAATTATTGGCTTCTGACATCAAGGCGCTCCGTTTGAAAACCCCTTTACATATGAAAGACCCTTTATATGTAAGTATGTATTCAGATATTACTTACGAAAAATTCACGTCATGAAAATTTGTTTTCGACAAAATCAGCTTATGAATTTTTTAGCTTAGCTAGAAGCCGCCATTTTTTTGTTTGTTTTTAAAAACGCATGATGGCCAAAATTAGCTGCCAATTTTAGACATATCAAAAATAATTGTGGCGCTATTATCTGACTGTGCCACATCCACAGAACCAGCAGCTAAGCTGTTGAATTCACTTTGACGCTGGTTTTGGAGCAGTGACGCATTCAATGCCAGCGCGCATTTTAATGCATTTTTAATTTGAAAACTTATGACTTATTTAAACGCATTGGTTAGTGAGCGCGCGTACGTATATTCGCACATGCATACATATAGACATACATACACACATATATACATACATACACACATATGTATATACATACATACATACATATGTACATACATATTTCCATGCATATGGGGGCATTTGCTGAGACGTTAGCCGCATAACGTGAAAATTCGCAAACGTCAGCGTCTGTTTAAGGCGAACGCAATTGACAGACAGCAGTTAGGCAGCGGCGTGGAAAAATTGCATTTGCATTTGCATATGTCAAAAAACTAATTAAAAGTAAACAACTTGTCCGCGAGTCGCCACCGCACAACCAGCCGCACAGCCAAGCAACTAAGCGCGCATGTATGCATGTGTGTGTGTGTGTGTGTGCATTTTAATATAAAGTAAGTAAGTAGCTGTACTGCATTGCAGCCCAATTAAACATATTTCTAGGCCAACTCATCTACTTGCATACGAGTGAGTGTGTGTGTGTGTGTGTTCACACATTTCTGTTTTTCCTTGAATTTGCTGCGTGCCTTGTACAGTTAATAGTCTTAAACTTGTCAAAATCGTCAACTAACTAAAAACACACAAACGAGCGACATACACACACACACACACACCTATGCATATCGGCATGTAAAAACGCAAAATAATTCACACAGTTATTTTTCGCATTTTTCGGTTTGACTCTTAATTAAACTTCAAGTTGAGTTTTTAACAGATTCATCACGCAGATTCGGATTCGACATTGGGATTGGATTCCGTTGCGGCTACGCATAGCGAAGTTGGCCAAAGCAAGTTGGCGCAGCGGCTGCCACTCTTTATAACTGGGGAAATTTTTACAGCTAAAAAGCAAAATGTGAAAATTAGAAAAACTGCTTTATAAATAGAAAATCGTATGTGGCGTTGCTGCTGCGGCATGCAATCGTCAGTGTCGGGCGTTGTTCGTCTTATTGAAATTGAAGTGCTCAAATGCTGTGCTACTACAACAAAAAAATACCAACAACAAAGTGGAAAATCAAATGCAAATTCGAATTAAATGTCAGCACGCATTTAAACTGAAAAGGAAAAGGAAAATGCCAAGCTGCAACAGGCGTTCGTAGCAAAAATTCATATGCATATGCAAGTGCACGCACACATACACACACACAAACACATAAGAGCATTTATATTTATATTTATTATTTCCTCCATTGCAAAAGCGCACCGCTGCGAATCAAAAATAAAGCTGGCCAAGACGAAATGATTTTCCCGTCGCCAACGCCAACGTCAACAACAACAACAACTACAACTACCACTCAACAGCGTTTAACAAATGCAGAGAAATGCGCGGTTGCATGCAGCAGGAAAAATGCAAGCAGTAACTGCCACTACAATGCGCATTGAAGAGGCAGCAAAAAAAAAGTTAACAAATTTAATAAAACCACGGCAACTAAAAATTTACCAACATCAGTAGCGTCGGAGCAACGGAACAGCTTCTACTTCAGCTTCTATTCCGGCCTCAACTTCAGCTTCTACTTCGGCCTCAACTTCACCTCCTACTTCAGCTTCTACTTCGGCTTCAACTTCACCTCCTACTTTAGCTTCGACATCGGCCTCAACTGTAGCTTCTACTTCAGCTTCTACTTCGACTTCAAATTCACCTCTTACTTCAGCTTCAACTTCAGCCCCTACTTCAGCTTCAGTATCACCCGTAGTCGCCTCAACGACAACCCGCTGTTTTACTAAGTTTATTAAGTCGCATAATTTTTCCCCCTACTAGCAGTGCGGCAGCTCATTATGCACCGCCAACAACAACAACGTCTACTGTTGCTGCAGCAGATGAGTCCGCCGAAGCCGCTCGCTGGAAAGTGCAGCGAAGCTAGAAATGATAAAAAGAAATGCATATTAAACCAGTAGCTGTGCGCTGGCATTCTCTCTAAAATCTGCATTCATTTATTTATTATAATGCAGCCTGTTTTTTGGTCTGTAGAGATGTGTGCGTGCCGTGGTCAGCAGTCAAGTCGAATTTTCGTTATTTGAGTGAGAGATTTGGACTTGGTTTAACGGTCAAAGACATTAGCCTACATATTTTTGGCGCACTATTTTCTTGTTAGTTAGTAGAAGTAATAATTTTGAAATTTTTTCTTGAGGAAAAAAGGAATTTCGACGCATTTTTGCAAGCTATAAAATAAATATAAATTAAAAAAAAAAAAATATAAATGATAGTGCAGGCGGCATAAGTTGCCAAGCGGCGTGTACTTAGTCCGACGGAAGCTGATTCGAAGGTACTTAAGCACGTTTTACTGTAGTAAGTGAAACATTTTAAGTAGCAGAGTAGCAAAAAGTATTTTTTTAAACAAACTGCGAACGGTTTAAAAAATATATTTAAATTAAAATTTGAATGTTAATTTATTATATAAATATTTGGTTGGGGAATAAGTTCATAGCGTTTTCATATTTTCTTTTACTTTACAACGATTTTTTTGTTGTTCGGCAAAGGTTAAGTATTCAATCGATAGAAGTCTTTCTGTTCTACAAAATTATGTTAATTGTATTTTTGAGTTATTTCATTTTTTATTAGCTTTGAAGCTTTGAAATGGAATACCCAGGAGGCAAAAATCAACATTTGCGACAACTGCCCTTCTTTCCTTACTCTTTTGCTTTTCATCGAGGTCAAAAAGCTGCCGAAGCACCCCGGCCTATTTGCGACGTGTATGGCGAGTCTACAGCACAGAAATGGTTCACAAAGTTCAAAAATGGCGAATGGCGACTTTGACGTCAATTCCACGACCCGCAGCGGAAGGCTTTCTGAATCCGACGAAGAACGTCTCAAATCACTTTTGAAGGAGAAGGGTCGTCAAACCAGTCGTGAATTGGCGGAAAAACTGAACTGCGACCATAAAACTATTCTAAATCACCTTCATTGAATAGGATTTACCGAAAAATTGGGAGCCTGGGTGACTGGGTGCCTCACAAGCTCAACATAAAAACAAACAAAGTCGCTTCTGAGCATCTCGCCTACCATCGAGCAACACGCGGTCATAAACAACGCTTTTTGTACCGAATCGTCATCAATACGAAGCAAAGAAAGGAGTGGATAGCTTCAGGAGCTGAGAGTCAAGCCGGATTTTCATCCAACGAAGATCACGAAATGTGTTGGGTTGGACTGGGGACGTGTTGCACAAGTCGTCAAAGCCGCACTCCAAGACTTCGAATGGAACTTGCTTCAGCATCCGCCGTATTCTCCGGACCTTGCACCGACCGATTAGACCAATAAAAACTCTCTCAATAACTTATTTGACTTTAGACCAGGCGATTTTTGGCGAAACGGCATCAACTAATTTGTTCGAGAGGTGGGAAGAGGTTGTAAGCAGCAAGGGTGAATATATAATTGATTAACTTATTGATATAATTATTGCTTTTTGTTTAATACTAATGTTCCATGTGACATTATCGTTCATAGACTTTAATAATTCTAACGCTACTTGAGAAATATCAAAGATGATATAAAAAAGTACCGTCTCGGAATTATTCACTACTGACAGCTAGGCGTCACTTTTGAGAGGCCCTTCATATCCAATGAAAACTAATATTCTTTTTCTTAATTGGGGCGATAACCGCTTACGCGATTTTGGCCGAGTTTAGCAAAGCGCGCCAGTCGTTTCTTTCTCGTGCTAACCGACGCTAGTTGGACACACCAAGTGAAGTCACGTCCTTCTCCATCTGATCATTCCAACGCAAAGGAGGCTTTCCTCTTTCTCTGCTATCACCAGCTGGTACCGCGTTGAATACTTTCAGAGCCGAAGCGTTTGTATCCATGCGGACGACATGTCCCAACCAACGTAGCCGCTACATCTTTATTCGCTGCGCTATGTCTGTGTCGTCGTAAAGCTCATACATCACATCTTTCCATCGCCTGCAATATTCGCCGTTCCCAACGTGCAAAGGTCCAAAAATCTTCCGCAGAATCTTTCTCTCAAACACACCAAGCGTCGCCCCATCGGATGTTGTCACCGCCCAAGTTTCTGCGCCATACGTTAGGACGGGCATGATGAGAGTCTTATAGAGTGTTAGTTTTGTTCGACGGGAGAGGACTCTACTACTCATTTGCCTACTTAGTCGAAAGTAGCACTTGTTGGCAAGAGAGATTCTACGTTGGATTTCAAGGCTGACATTATTTTCGATGTTAATGCTGGTGCCTAAGTATACGAAGTCCTTTATAACCTCGAAATTAAAACTGTCAACAGTGACGTGGGTGCCGATACGCGACTGCGCCGACTGTTTGTTTGATGACAGGAGGTACTTCGTTTTGTCCTCGTTCACCACCAGACAGGTGATCGCCATTCACTTGGGAGTGGCCAGGATAATTCTTCTGCATATGGTTCAAGCAGCTCACAATGCCCCTCCTCTGGGTAGTTTCCGTACACCCGTTCCGGCGTGAGCTAACGTGAGAAGGCGAAGCATCCCACGATAGCTGGTTGTGCGCTGGGTTTAGGACCCGCCACTTAAAAATCCCCCTAATTAAAACTAATATTACAAAACAAAAAAAAAAACGAAATTAGCTAATTTTTATCTTCAATCAAAGTTACCAAAATATTATTTACTTGTAGATACCCACATAATTTAAGTGCCAATTTCATTATTCAATTTCAATTCATATTCCTTTGCCCATTTGAGAGCAGCGTTTCTGGCGCAATTAAACGAAACGGTGCCAATTTTCCTAAACGCCCACTCGAAGCAAAAGTTCTTATAAAGTTTTAAAATTTTAATTTTTTTTTTCGCACCAAAAGCTGAGGCAATGTTTTCAACGCCAATTCAAAAATTATGCCATTACTTCGCCGTAATCTGCTAGCAGCCAGGCAGACAGCAGACAATAGCAAAATATGAAGAAAAAAATATAAAAAAATATTAAAAAAACATGAAAAAAACATGGAAAAAAACATTAAAAAAATATTTAAAAAAAAACATGAAAAAAATATTAAACAAAACATGAAAAAAATATAAAAGAAACTTCTTACAGCAATACAAATAAGTTCCATTTTTGATTTCCTGTTGATATTTGACGTTATTAATTTCGACCTATTATGCGCCAGCACTCATAAGCGTGATTATGTAAATTTTTTTATTGATTTCTTTTCATTTTTTTTTGTTTTTTGATTATTTATTTTGCTAAAAGCACACCAAAAGAAAACAAACAAAAATTACACTACAGTGTCGCCAATAGTTCTTTGTACACTTTTGTTTTTTTTTATCCGAACACTGCTTGACAATTTACCAAATAAACAGAAGAAAAAAATATAGAAAATAATTAAGGTAAAAATAGAGATATCGCAAACACATCAGCTTTGGAGGCAAAAGTATGGAAAAAAACCTGACGTGCAGCGTCGTTCGTTGCCACTGGTGAACCACATTCAGACGCGCGTTCCTTTTTTGTGCCTCCATCACAAGGCAACTCCACTAGCGGCGGTGTGGATATCAGTGCTTCCATATCTGGCGGCTATGTATGGCATATGGATTTTGTGCTGCGCGCAGCTGAAACGCAAGCAGTCGACAAGAAGTCGACAAGTAAGCGTTGCGTCATTTCAATTCAGTTTTACCATTGCGCACAAACATAAAAGCATACATACAGAGCGATTTTTGTAAAGGGTGGTTAAATTTTAAGGGCCGATGTTCTGAATATGAACCACACCTAAACGTCAAGCTTTTTTCTGCATGTCATTCGACATTTTTCAATTTCAGACTAATTCAATTTGAACCATGGAAAGATACAGAATTGAGCAACGCGTTAAAGGTATTGAGACTTATTATGAAAACAGGTGTTCAAATCAAAATACATATCGCGCACTTCGTGAAGAAAATCATCTTCAGTGATGAGGCACATTTTCACCTCAGTGGATTCGTCAATAAGCAGATTTGCCGCATTCGGGCGAATGATAATCCAATAGTGATTGCCGAAAAACCAATGCACCCACAAAGAGTGACTGTTTGGTGCGGTTTATGGGCCGGCGGCATCATTGGGCCGTATTTTTTCCAAAATGAGACCGGTCAGGTAGTTACTGTGAATATTGTTTCGCTATCGTGAGATGATAACGAACTTTTTATGGCCCGAATTGGAACATATGGATGTGGACGATATGTGGTTTCAACAGGACGGTGCCACTTGTCACACAAAGCATAGAACCTCAATTATGCCTCAGCGTCATCGACAATTTGGATCATCGGATGGAGGTGTGCCGCCGAGGCCGTGGCGGCCATTTGGCCGATGTTTTGTTTTATGCGTAATTGAGTCATACCAGTATTAAGAAATAATAATAATTTCCTAAAAAAATGTATTTTATTCAAAATCAACACCGGCCCTTGAAACTTAATCATCCTATAGATAAGGAACTATTTGCATTTGGTGGTCTTTGGAGGTGTGCCGTCCAGGCCGCGGCGGTCATTTGGCCAATATTTTATTTCATACGTAATTGAGCCGTACCAATATTATCATAATAAAGAGAAATGACAATAATTTCTTAAAAAAATTGTATTTTATTCAAAATCAACACCGGCCTTTAAAACTTAACCACCCTTTAGTTGTTCTGCTACAGCTCCTCGGCTGTTTGTGACTCTACTTGTCTAGGTTTTTTTGTTTTGGTTGCACGATCTTGATAGTTACTCGGTGTACACTTGAATGATCATTTCTATTTAAATGGCTTTGTCAGCCAAAAAGAGCTCAGAAATCAGAAGGAAAACAAAATTTAAAATAAAATAATCAGAAAAAAAACGAAAAGTAATAAGCAAAAAAGCACTAAAAATCTGGAAAACAAAGAGTTGTGCATGAAAAAAAAAAAAATAAAAATAAATAAAAATCTGTCGCCAGTCAAATTTTAGAAAATCTCTGAGCTGTAAAGCTGTAAGAATTGCGCGGCCATTGGTAGCATCGAAAAAAAAAACCGAATCAAAAAAATCAAAATACAGCTTAAAGGTGTGCTGCTCCCATTAACCGCTGCGTTATATTAAATATGAAATAGGAAAAATAAATAATAATTATAATTATCAATTGAACTAAAGTCGCGACGCGTCGCAAGTCTAGCCGGTGCGCTGATAAAGTTAGAAAGCTAGCAAGCCAACTGACGGCAGAGCGCAGAGCTGCGCGCGCACGGCTGAACAATGAAACAAGAAACCGAAAAAAAACAAAAAAACACAAAAAAAAATCCAAAAAAAACCTAAGAAAAAGCCTTTGCCTCACTTCAAGCCTTCAATCACTTGATTGACTTATGATTATAAAATTCACTTATTGTTTGCAGCAGCGCCTTATTGTTGTTATTGGCACTTATGTATGTATGTATGAGCGAGTTCGGAATCATTGATTCAAATTTAATTTCGTTTTCAAGCCCAGCCCAAGATAATTGAATTTTTTTTACTTTTATTATTTTAAGATTTCTGACTGTTTCAGTAACCAGCTTTTTATCAAATTCGTTGCTTTTTTCAGACCATTTTTTTATTTTTTGAGGAAAGAAATAAGAAAATATTATGGAAGCGGATATGGCGCGCATGTACGTACGAGTATGTGCCTGCTGCCTGCCGCTCCAAATGGTGAATGAATAAGTGCGTGTTTTTTACATTTTCCCTCTTTTTAATTTCCATTCAATAAATCTCCAATATTCCTCTATGCGTGGGTGGCTCCTTGACGGCGTTTTGACAGCCAATAACTGGTTGCGCGAAGCAGCATTCTATTTAGCTGGTTATCGGTTTGTTGTTTGTGTGTAAATATGTATGCATGGGCATGCATATGAAGTGTGGATCAATAGCGCTGTAGAATATTTCGCTCGCCCGTGGATGCGAAGGTGGAGTAGCTCATTGCTTGTACTTCTTGTTTAATGCCGGAATTCAGATAGCAGTCGCAAGTCAAAAGTCACCATTGGAGGCTGCTAATCAGCAAAGCGACTACTAACGGCTAATGTAATTTGTCAAGTAACACTTGGTAGGAAATTAAAATTTATGTTTTCATAAAAAGTTAAGTAAAGTAAAGTTTTTTTTTATTTTTTTTGTATTCCATAGCTCCTAGCTAGAACATAGGGCCTCAATAAGCAACTTGTAATTTGATTTATTTAGTGTAGGAATTTAATTTGACTCCAGGAATGGCCTGCTTTTTCCGCTTCAGCTTCAACTTATCGCCGCCATGTGTTGGCTGGTCACAGTTTTACTCACTTAGCTGGAATTTAATTTTTTAACTTAAAAATAATTCTTCTTCTTTTTTAATTCTAATTCTTTTTTACATGAATTGTTTTGCTTTAACCTGATTTTCAGTATTTTTAAAATTTTCCTTGAATCTTATAGAGCAAAAAGTCTTTGAGACTCGGTAGATTTTGCTCTCACCGTTTAATAATTTAGACTTGGGTGTATAATATTTAGTGCCCTGCGTGACAAAATCCAGGTATCCAGGCAGCTGCCAGCATTACTCGCAATCTTTTGTATGGAATAGTCACTGCTTTCTGAAAACTGGTCTACTAACGATAAGCTACGGCAAGTAGAATTAAGGGGTTTCGTTCAAGTGTTTTAATAGTAAGAGCAGAAATATTTCAAGAAATAAATACTCATTAAGAGCGAGTATTTTGAACTTAGCATACTATTTTGTAGCGTTCGAAAAAGTGCTGTGGTTTAGCAGTTTTCAAGTGTAAGCAGTTACTTGGGCTCACAACGCATACAAATTAAGAAAATGCATCACTAAATGGAGGCCACGGTGAAAAGATTTTTAGAGGTGTACTACCTAGCAGACTGTTATTCGGCTCTGAGCGAATTCGACAGATATGCCGACGTCATTTATTTTGTGTTTCACTCACGTGGAATCCAAAGTTCTCCCCAAATTTTTTTTCACCATATCTAACGAGCAACCCTGGTATCTATCATCCTTTAATGGTGGCAGTTTAACATCAACGGTTCGGAAATGCCGTTATCTCGTGCTGTAACGCCGTGAACCATAGATGGCTAGATGCGAAACGTTTTACTCGTGAGAGGAAATGCCACCCTCGGCAGTAATGCCACACCGCAAGAAACATTGAATAGGTATTTTTTTAAACAAAACTTGGGAGTTTTCAGTTTTCACACCACCATTGAGGTTATTATTTAGTGTATTCAGTAGGCTCATATCTTAGGCTGGAAGACATAGTTAAGGAAGAAACTATAAACAGATTTATTAAGTCTCAACGGCTTAGATGGATGGGACATGTGGCTGAAATGGAGAAAAAAAAGGGGACGCCTGAGGAAAAGGTAGCTAGACGATGTGGAAGCTGATCTGAGGAAAATATGCGTGCAATGTTGGAGCGAAGTGGCTGTAAATCGAGATCGATGGCAAGAAGCTGTGAAAGAAGCAATGGTTCGCCAAGGACTGTGACGCTCAGAAGAAGAAGAAGAAGAAGAATAAGAAGAAAAAGTTGGCTTATATCACCTGTATTCACCTACATATAATACTGGTTATTTATGTATTCTATACTGAAAAATACATACATAAGCAAAATATTTAAATGAAATTATTCAAAATTGCAATATAAAAGTAAATAATATGATAATAATAGAGTAATGCACACGAAAAACATAATTCTACAGAAATACATAAAATATTACAATTTTCGAATTAAGCATAAAAAATGGATAGCAAAAAAAAAAACAATTGTTAAACAACGAACAAAATAAATAAAAGCAAATAACTTTTCATTTTTTATAACTTAAAAATTGTTAAGAAAAGTATGCGTGTAAAATATCTTAAATTCAAATTCAATTCCCTTGCCTACGAAAAATTACAGACATAAACCAACACTCAGTTTTCAATCAAATTACATATTTGTGAAATGTATTCATATGTATTTATATGCACAAGAATTCGAAAGGATATAAGAGGCTTTGGAAAAATCTAAAAACATACTTTAATTTAAACTATTACCTTATAATTTATAGTTTTATTTTAATAATTATGAATATTTAAATCGTTACATTTTTCCATTACCACAAAAATGAACTGTTTTACTCAAATGATGGCTTACTTCTGGCAGCCCGCTATTTCAACTATCGGCGGTTCATCAGCACAGGGAGTGGCACGCTCTCACACTCCTAGCTGCGCTCTCACAGAAAATGAAAGAGTTTCGCATCTTATTGTCTATGCCGTGAATAGCACGACGGAGCGAATAATGAGGCGGCACCTATCGTGGTACCGTTACTTTGCTCACAGCGAATTTGCCAACATCAGCTATTTTGTGCAATTGGTGATCAGTGTGACCAGATTACCATTTTCGAAACTTGATTTAACATTTTTGTTTGTTTTCTAGCCTCGGAGTTTTAGTTCTTTCTTCCTGGCATTATTCTTTTCTATTTTCTAGGCTCTTCTAATTAAAGTGCGTTGTTTATAATTAGGTAAAATATGTATATATTTTTTTATTAAGTTTAATAATTCACTCAGTTCAATTTAGCTCTACTTTTTATTTATCATCTGGACATATTGTCGGCATTTGCGATTATTGTTGGCCTTGGTAACTATTCGTGTGTGAATTTTTTTTTGTTTTTTTTCTAGTTTTTTACTCTATAATTGTAAGTACTCGTACAAGTATTCTCCTTCCAGCAGACTGCAGTGTTGCCTGATTTTCCTTATAAAAAAGTACTAAAATGCTTATTTAAAGGAAAGAAAATACCGCATTTTTATTGAATTACTATGGTTTAAGCAATTCAAGTATGCCTAACAAATTATCGTTACTTTGTGCGTATTTAAAAAAAAAAGTGTTATGGCTATTTACAACAGACTGTATTAAAAAAAAACAGAGTTTTAACAATCCATTCTTGTATTTAAAACTTATGTTAAGAGAATTTCTTTAAAAAACGGCCGAAAAACCCTTTTTTGCTGTTCTGGTTTTTTCAGTAGCATCTGCTATTTTTTTAATTTATTTTTACTATGAATGCACCTCTATGCCCTTAATTCGTATTCAGTAAATTCAAAGGCCTTTTAAACTTATATGAAGGTTTTAAATGTTAAGAGGAATTGAGAGAAGGAGATCCAATATTCTTGCATAACCTCAAAAGGAGTATATAAATAGATCTGCACTTTCAAAACATTAAATTTTATAAGAATCAATAAATTTCAATAGCACTGAAATCTTCCCTGCATAAACTTTAAATGCAAGAGTGACCTTTTTCAACCATTTTTTCAATTATACAATTAATTTAGCTAGGTGGATTTTTTTGAAGCTTTTAATCAAAAAAGAAACAAACACCAAACCAAAAATTCTTGTATTTTGGGTATAAAAAGGCACTAAATTTATTGCGAAGAACAAAAGGTTGGCAACATAGGCATAAGTGAGTTCATTTTACAGATCAACCAGCATCACCTAACCTAACCTAAAGGCTTGGCAACACTGCACAACTACACTAATATGACGTCACGCACTCGCTGATGGGCACAATTTTGTTTCTATCATTCCTGTGTAAATAGACCGCCAAGAGCATGCGGCTGGAGTACTATTTTTGGAGCTTTTTGAAAATGAAAAAATTAAAACAAAAATCAACGTGATTTTTGAGCCACTTCAGATTTTTTTTTATTACAACAAAATTCAATAGACTAAAAATTCTGATTATAAGCCTTTCGCAGCGGGCATGAAACGGGAAGTCTACTATTTCTGAGACTACATCAAATGGCACTGTACCACAAGCTTGGTCTGAACGCCTTGTAAGAGTGATGAGCTTATTTATTTCAAATAAGTAAATACAAGTGGGCAGAAAAAAGCGAAATATTTCTAAATTGTATTAACACTACTAACAGACAAAAATGTGAAATAGAGTACTAAACAGTGTGGGCAGAATATATAAAGAACTGGGTCATAGCGTAGGTCAAAGTTATTTTAAGGGGTTACATGGGTTTCGTTGGTTCAAAAAATCGATTTATTTTTCTTTTTTGCTTATTAATTTCTACAACTTCTCAGGAGTATTATCCAAAATTTTCAAGTCGATCCGAATAATAAATTCGGAGATACAGCCCTTGGAATGTGTGCGCTCCCAGCCACTTTTATTGTTACTCAAAACTTTAAACGCGTTTTTCTCGGAACCTTGTTGTCAAAGTCGGTTGTCAAATGTTTTCGAAAACTACTCAACCGATTTTGATGAAATTTTACACAGGTGTTCGAAATACAATTTACTCGTGCTTGAACGAAGGAGTTTTTTTTTTCAATTACAACTATTTAAAAAAAAAAACAAAATGTCATGCAAATTTGACCGAAATTTTAATTTTTTTTGCAAAAATGTCTGCCAAAATTCCAATTTTTAATTTTTTTCCTTCCTTCGTTCAAGCACGAGTTTATGGTCTTAACTAAAGCACTTATTTTCGTTTTTTCTTATTTGATGAGCCTGTCAGGAGTTATGCTGACAACGCGGACGCACCTTTTTTCGAGGGGTCACCGAAAACGACGTCGCAATGGAGGAGTTTTAATTTTTTTTTTTTAATTTCAGAAATTATTCTTTAAATATGTATCTATAAGACAGAAAAAAGTTTGAATTAAATAAATAATTTTTTACATAGAAAAAAAAAATATTGAAAATAGGCCTTTTTTTACCCGACGAAACCCATGTAACCCCTTAAGAATGTCCTAGAAAAATTTTTAAATCATGGAATTAAATTGAGCTAAATGGTCTGCACAATAAAAAAGGTGTACTTTATGTTACTTAAATGACAAAAAAACAAGCCAAAATTTTTTTGGGCTATGCCCAATATTAAAACAATACCGCTGTACTTTTTTTGGAAGTACGGTAATACTGAAATTAGTAATACTGAAATATTTCATGTTCCAAATGCAGTAAATGACTTTTAATGAAAAAATTTATCAATTTTAGTACTACTGATTTAAAGTACAGACAATTTACTATAGATGAATAGTTTTGTAAATAAATATCTACCTTATTTCTCCCGCAGGCGACCTTAAAGTCAATGCCGTAGATGCATTTAAATGAAAAAAAAATAAAAAGTATTGTAAATAGTTTTGTAAGATTTTTGTGAAAAATAAATGAATCTATCTATCTTTCTATATACATAAATATTTATAAATAGCAAAATAAAATTAATCCTACTTTGTTACCGAAATGTCTCGTCTTGCGCCCACTCTTGTCATTGAAATAAACTATTTTGAATTTTGGTGGCGCAAAAAATGACGCGCTCACCACAAATTCGCGCATCTTATCCACTCTACTTTGACACTTTCTGAAACCTCAAATTTCCCAGCGAAAAATATGACTTTCTTTAATTTAAAACGAATGCCATTAAAATTTCGATAAAATTTACGTCCGACTACCATTAGAATCCACTAAAAAAAACAGGTATGTTGCGGTTTTGCCCAACTCACATTTTATTCTTATCGATACAAGTCAATTATCTGGCGAAGAAAGAATGTCTGCGTATAGACAATGAAATTATAGACGCATACCCGCAAATATATACGCAGCCAGTTTTATTGTTATGCTATTTTTCGTTTCAAAAGCAATCGAAAGCAAAAATTATTTGTATTAGGAAACCCTTTCTATGATTTAAATTAACATTTCTCACTGAATTTCCAATACCTGCGCGTAATTTGTGCGACGCCTGCTTTTATACGATTTGTAAGCGCTACACTTATTCATACATACATACGTATGTATGTGCATGTTGTTGTTGGTCTTTGTAGTGTCCAACATGTGTATCATGCATGTAGTGATTATTGTTAGTGTTCTTTTTTTCTCTCTCTTTTTTTTGTTTTTTTTTAATTTATTCAATATGCAAATCGGCGGCCAGCAAAACGGTGGCTGAGCGCAGCATCAAAGTGGAAGTGAGAGCCAATAACTAGCGTTGGAGCGGTGGTTTGGGGGAGGTTGAGGAAGCGCAATAAGCAGTGATGCTTCGTTTTCATGATCAATAATTAATAAAGCTAAGAATATATTGATCGTGTTTGTCGGCCGCTTGGTTACTAGCTTTGGCTGCGCTGTTTGGTTGGTTGGTTGGCTTGCGCGGTTGCCGCTGCTGCTGCTGCTGCGGCTGCTAAACAAAATACTACAAGACATTAATATTGTAACTTTGGCAGAAATATAAGAAATAATTTATAGCAGCTATTAAGAATTCAGCATGTCCAACGCTCCGAAACACCAATACGCACACACACACACACACGCATGCAGATGGCTTGAATAAACACGTTAAGCCAACAAAAAGGGGTCCCATGAAAGCGACGCACGGCGGTCGGACGGTCGAATGGTTGGACGGACAATATCGTTGCTGGTGTCTGTGGCAGCAATGAGAGTGGCCCCAACAGCGTTAGTAACGACGGCTACGGCTACTACTTACAAAAAACGTGTGAATAATGTGTCGGCATTTTAATATGTTAAGCGACGGTTAATATTATTGGATTTTTGTTTAGTGCCCACACCGCAACGGACACGACAGCGGATCACAGCGGAGCGTCACGAAAGTGATCGGAGAAGGCGGAAAAGCAGCCGCACATTGCTTTGCTTTCCTTCAGTGCGTTCTGTTCTGTTCTTTTCCTGATTTCGAGTTTTGTGCTGAAGTTTTCTTCTTTTTCTAGTTTAATAAAATTTGTTTTTCATAACGCATATTTTTTTTGTTTTGCTTTTATTGCTTATTGTTATTTGCTTGAGTAGTTCGCAGACTTTTTTATTTTTATTTTTGCATTGACCATTTCTACGAAGATTTCTTCATTGCTTTTAATTGTTTGGAAGTCTTGGAAATCGTTATGACTAATTGCATACTGCATATTTGCATATTAAGTGCCGAAATTTTGTTTTATGAGTTTACGCGTACGATAATGCGCATAATGCGCGCTTTGCTTTGAGTTACTGGGTTTGTTTTATTCTTAATTTTTTTATTTTTAATTTTTTATTTATTTTTTATTTTTTTAATTTTTTTTTGTTTTGCTATAAATTAATTAGCTTCAACACATTTTTCATTTTTATGTGCTTTAGGACAGCTTCGCGCAAATATTTCTATGCTATAAGCTGCTATTAGCTAAGTTAAAATGATTTGGTCACAGCTAAATTTTAAAATTAACAAAAAAAAAGTTTAAACCAAATCAGCTAAAAATAAACATTTTCTAGTTTACCTATCCCAATTGTGTAGTAACTTTTATCGGTTTTATCGGCGAAAAGAGGGACGATACCCAACATAAACTGAACTCATTATAACCGCAGAGTGTGTGAGTTCACACATTTAAACGCAATTCAAATAATTTATGGGCAATCTATCAATTGAATATTGTTCTGTTTTCAAGTTGCTCATTGGTAGGTGTAGTAGTAAACTGATTTCATAAGTTTTTCATAGAAGAGAACAGGAAATTGTGTGTGAATTTATTTATTTTAACTTAATATTTATAACCTTTAAAAAACCGACAAGAAGAAGAAATCATACAAAAAATTGTATACCAGTTTTTGATACTTCACTTTATTGTAACCATCGAAAACTACGCTAGTTTACCTACAGTTGTACCGGAGTATATTAGAATGAAGGTTAGGTTACCCAGCTTGCTTGTCTAAGACAAGACACTCGGTGGCTTTAATGCCCATTGTAATAGCTGCATCTGATTTACATTTCCTATATTAGAACGAATCTTAGCATAAATTGCTTGAAAATTTGTTTAGTTGCTGCAGCTTACGGCGCTTATGACTCAAATTAGCGTCATAGCATAAAAACTGCTGCTCCAAACTAAGTGGCGAAAATATTAGAAAATTTGATAGAAAAGAAATTTCACACTCTCTCAGATTTTGTAGACTTTGCAATCCTTTGGAATCCTTTTCGCAATTGGCGGAGTCTACTATTACTAGTACTAGGCAAGCAGGTGAATATGGAAATAATGTAATCAATGAATCTGCCTATATTTTACAAATAATTTACATAAATTTCGTACAATCAAATGAATTAGAAAAATATTTTATATGCCAATATTCAGTGTAATTTACATTAATTTGAGACAACCAAACGATTGCAAAAACTATCTAAATGCAAAATATTCACTTAAAAATAATAAAATATGCAGCTCATTTAAATTTAAAAAAGTTTTACTTTCATTCCATGCATTGGCGCACATTTTGCCCGCACTTCTGAGTTAACACTGTACCGAATCTCATCCGCAGTTCGCAATGCACAAATCGCAGGTGTTAGTATACGCGCACCCACTCACCCGCACATAGCTACATACGCAACAGGATCGTCTACATACACACATCCATACAAGCATAGTAGCTGCACTGGCTGCGCTCTTGCTGTCGTGCTAATATACCGCTACACTCAGCGACGCTCTTCTTATCAACATTGATGACATTCTCTTCGCTTATCATTCTCACATCGTGATAACTGCATGGCAGCGGGACCTGAGATGCTCTTAGTGATAGGTGAAGATTATGTTTTCTCAATTGTATTAGATGGGTCACTGACCCAATACATGTAAATATGTATGTATGTATGTATGAAGCGTAATCATAACGTGTGATTTTTAAAGCCAACACATAACGGCGCATATCATAGCAAATATGAATATAAGGGACACTGAACGACTATGTATGACGCAGGCTAATGGGGTACTTGCGCGGTATCCACTAGGAATGCGGTATCAATAAAATTATGAAACCAAAGGTCTTAGCATTATTTTTTCATCGAATTTCACATTTAGTCAATCACATTTAGTCATATTAACCATTTTTATTGACCTTTATAAAAAACCTTAAAAAAAAATTTAAATTTTAATCTCCAGTTAAGTTCAGCAAATAGTAGTTACTATTATAATATTTGAAATTATTTTTACCTTTTTTTGAACAAAAATCTATGGTTGCTAGTAATCATCGCCTACGACTATGTCATGCAATCAATGATTGAAAAAGTGGAAAAATAGAACATGGAACGCTAAGTGGAACACGGAAGTAAATTCAATGAAATCTGAGATGATGGTCCTTAGAAAAGGTGGTCAACTAGTCAAGACTGAAACCCTTTTAAACTAAACGCAATAACCAAAAGATATTTAGTATGCAGCTGCGCTACGTAAAAATGAAGGTCTTCATAAAGACTTAACTTTTATGGAAGTTTTGTGGAAAACCATCGAAAATGCTAAGACAAATAAAGCGCCAGGAGAAGAAGGAATATCTTATGAAATTATCAAAGGTATACAACATAATTTTTGAGGCCGGAAGAATCGGTGAGACTTTTGCAAAAACAATAAAACAAGCATCTTCTCAATTCTCATATAAGGAAATGTAAATGAAGCCAGCAACTAACAGGGAATATATTTTATGAACTCCATTACATTTGTGTTAACCGCTTCAAGCTGCTGATGAATTTCACCAGATTTGTTTGACATTTAAGTCCGCCATATCCGCTGGTGTTGCGAAAATGTGTGACCCCAAATATTTAAACCTTGGCCCGACGACAGTAGGGCAGCTGAGAAGAAGGTGCTGAGATGATTTCACCTCGTCCTCCAGACAGCTTCTGCAGTAAGGGCTTGACGCAATGCCAAGTTTCACCGCATAGACACCTAACGGCCAGTGTAAGAGCGGCCTATGAAATTTTGAGTTTATTTACTACAATAGAAAGGATATTTCATAGGAAATATATCTTTGACAGCACAATGAAAGACACTTTGAAATGTAATTAAATGTCTTCTGAGTTTTAAGTATAGACAGAATACAAAATAAAGTTTATTAAAAAAAAATTGTTAAAATGTAAAATTTACTAAAAAAAATTGTTAATAAGTTAAATTAATTGTAAACCATGACTTTTACAAATAAAACAAAGAATTAGTACTCCTTTTATTAATTTTTTTTTTTTTATTTTTTTTTACTACTAGTCATCTTCGCAGAAAATCACGCTTTCTATGTAGCAAACTATCTTTATTTTTTCTGCAAGGTGTTTAACTAAATGATTTTAATGAAAACCATTTTGATAGCACAACAGAAATTCTTAGAGAGCAGCTCTGTTAGAAAAATGCTTTAAAATATACCTCCAAATAAGTAAATCTCTCCTTAAGCCGACTTAGGCGGTTACTGCTTGTGGCCACAGAAATTTGGTAGTTATGTGGCTAAAATATTCCCGAGTTGCTGCGGTAGCTGACAAACTAACGATTGCTCGCAGGTACATGCGCCGTCGGACATATGCAATGTAGAATCTGTATGCTTAGGTAGGCATGCATAAGGGCACCAAAGCAATAAGGAAATGCATCCGCCAAAGAAATGAGGCGGCTTTTGAGAAATAGTCATTTTCGCGCAAATGTTTCATCTGCAAAAATGCAACTTATTGACGTCGAAATAAGAATTGCTGTTAATTTTTTAGTTTATTTTTTTGCTTTACGACTGATAGCCTCTGATGCTGGTGCTGCATGACAAACCCAGTTTATATAATAGATATTAACATTGTATAAGCTTAATTAAAACAAAAATAAAAAATGTATGCTTTTGTAAAAATGCGAAACCAATAAGCAAATGTGGCCTGGAGAATATTTATTTATTTATTTTATTTTATTTATTTTTTTATTTACTAAAAATTTATTTTTTTATTTACGGGAAACCTACCCGAAAGCAGCAAAGCTCCGATAAAGCAGGTAAATTTTGATTATAAAACAAATTTTGAGTTTTTTTTCATTTGTCATCGGCAGTCAGTTGCGGAATTTGTTGCGTATCAAAGTGCAGATTCATAAGCGACTGAAAAAGTGGAAAAGTCGTTTGAAGTCTTTTTGTGGAGTATTTCTTCAAGCGAGCTCATAAAGTTCCTCTAGAGTAACTCATTCTAGCACCCGCATGAAATGCTAAGGAGCTCCGTATTATAAGAAGCCAGAATGTCTCTCGCGGTTTGAGCTTCAGAGCTGACTTAGATTTGCAAAGGACGCAGGGCTACTACAAGAACTGTTTGACTCACAAGTTAGGTTAGGTTAGGTTGAAGCGGTCGTCCACTGTGGGTCACACTCATGCTCATGGCCCATTGTGATCCTCATGCGGCATCACTTTCCCTTGTCCCTTGTCTTATCCCTTGCCCTTATCCCTCCTAAAACCAATGTGTACTTTTCAAAAATTTTGTAACATCCTTAACATCCGACAGAGCCGAGATCTTTCAATTCATTAAAGGATTGTCTACCCAAAACGGCGAGCTTACGACTGGTTAGAGCAGGACAGTGACACAGAAGGTGCGCGATCGTCTCTTTAACTCACAAGTCGGTACTAATAAATTTGATATCGCTTTCTTTCGATGCGCCTTTTGCTTCAAAAAGCGGAGCAACTAAGAATATCGATGACAAAAAACCTCCACATGTCAAAAGGAAAGGGCGCAGGACGCAGGAATCAATTGTTGTCAATAAACACAAACGCGGCACAGATAGAGGCATAAGAAACCGAACCTATAGCAGAAAACTGACTACAAATACGATGGACCCAGATCCGGGTGCATAGAACTGATCCTACTTCATGGACGCCGTTCTGGGCACTCCCGAAGTAATGCAGAAAGTAGTCCCGGGAAGAGAGTCTCCCTAGAAGAGGAGGAAGGAGTGTTTAGTGAACACACCACTCAACGCAGTAGACGACGGTCGCTGTAAGTGCGAAGGCATTTTGAACACTACCTCACACAACAAAAACAAAAAAGACCTGCTGCTCAGCTGACCTGCTTTTGGGTGATTGATATTCAATCATCATGGCTCGGCTCTCAATATCTAAATACGATGGAGGAGTTAGTTCATCGGTATATGTATAGATATAGGGTGATTCAAGGGCGATGCAGTTCTTTGAGATTTTCTACAGTTCTTTTTTTTTAATTTAAAAAAAAATTTTTTTTTTTTGTTGGTTTTGTATTTTGCAGACAGGTGGTACTACAGGCTTTGGCGCACTTAGTTCTCAAGCTATATTCAGTTGAACCACTCATAAAATTGATCGAAACGTTTAACTCTCCATATAACACCTTTTTTAGCACCTTCGATCTAAGTCGAGTCTTTTTTAGTGCTGTTCGAGGATCATTTTTAAAAAGTTATGTCCATAAATCGGTAGAAAATGTAATTTTAAGAAGCTACCTAGGAGCTCAAATCGGGAGCTGCAATAGAAATTTGTTCAATTCACGTCCAAAGTCGAAAAAGTCTGGCCAGATCCAGGTGCCCAACTGAGGTTAATGCAAATTCAAGAAACAACATAACGGCATATTTTCACCTAAACGATTACTGGAAATCCACATGCCATTCAAGAAGAAACTATGCACCAACAGCCAGCTACTACTTGGTGTGGTTTTTGAGCTCGCGGCTCATAGGACCGTATGAAATGGTGCTTGCAGCATTGCTACGGTGAACGCTGAACGTCACAGCGACTTGAAAACAAACGTGGACTTTAAATGACGAGAACATCGGCAAAATGTGGTTTCCATAGGACGGTGTCACTTGCCACACAGCGCATGACACAATGGCCTTTTTGCCACCGAAATACCCACGACGCATTAGCTTGTAAAACAGCGAAGCCAAATGGGCGCCGAGAACTGGCGATTTCGGACCATTCTTGCTTACATTCATACAGTCAATAGTTCTAGACGCCAATAAGTTCTAGACGCTTCCACAGCTAAAGAACGAATGGATTATAAGGCCTCCGTTAGATACCTTTTTTAAAACCTTTGGTTGGGTACCCGGATCAGGACTTTTTTCGTGCTGTTCGAGTATCCTTTCGAAAAGGTTATATCCATAAATCGATAGAAAATAAAATTTGAGGAAGTTAACTGGCAGCTCAAGTCGTTAGTTATAATAGAAATATGTTAAATTCACGTGCAAAGTTCAAAAGCCAGTCTGGCAAGAAAAGTCTCGAGGAAAAGTCTGCCCAACGGAGGGTAAATGAAGAACAGCTCGAACTGTGCGAAAGAGTCTTAGAACATTTTTGAAATGCGGCTATTGTGAGCTGGACACGTAATGGATATTGTTTTTCATACAAGAATGCCATAGGAAGAAAAAACATGTTGAAAAAGCAAAAAAAAAAAATAGTAATAATTTCGACAAATTTTGGGGTTTTACAGAAAAAATCTTTCAAAAGAGAAAATTCTTTGGTATAGTTTCTAATCTGGTCTCTGAGTTTCATCATCAGCACGCAGCGTTTACAACACCCGTAACTAGACAACTTCTTGGCCCAGAGCCCGTTTTGCCACTCCCTTCTGCAGCCATCAAAGCCACGGTTAGCAAATGGGTTACTCTAACCCAGAAGCGAGCTTGGCAGGCTGATAGAGGCTCCAAATGTCATATCCGACCGACTGTCGCAGTTCCTCCTGTCACTAAGCAGAGGGGACTGTAGGCAGCTAGTTGGACTGATGACGGGCCACTTTCTATGGGCAAAGCACATGGAAAAGCATGTGGAGAGGAGGATGAGACGGCGGACCACTTTTTGTGCGTCTGCCCAGCCTTCGCTCGAATCAGGTTTGAGGTCTTTGGAACTGATGTGTTAAGAAGCGACCACCTTGGCACGTTGGCACCACAAGATCTACTTAGGTTTCTTCGGAGGTCAAGTAGATTTGAAGAAAAATAAAAAGGAACCCGAGTCCAGTACAATGGATTTAATTGTTTCTGAGTGCTGCACTTGCCAGTCTGTCCCGACAACTAGTCTTCCTCCACCTTACTTCTTTCACAATTGTGTCACAAAGGCTGAATTCATTCTCGTTTTCCAACTGTGCCCACACTTTGTTCAACCTAACTTAACTAGTCAACGTTCGAATGTTGGTCCTACCCTATTCCCTCTGTCTTATTTTGCCTTTCCTCTCGCCAATAGTACTGCCATCGGACAAATTTAAGCTACAAGTCCAAGTGAGCTCTCAAGTATAAGAGAGCAACGCAAAAATTTTTCTAATGTTTTCTTCATCTGCCATCGGCAGTCAGTTGCGGAATTTGTTGCGTATCAAAATGGAGATTCATAAGCCACTGAAAGAGTGGAAAAGTCGTTTGAAGTCTTTTGGCGGAATATTTCTTTGGCGGGCTTGCAGAAATCATCATGAGCGACGAGCTGTATTTCCAACTCCCTTTACTTGCCAGCAAAGAAAATATGTTAAGAAGCATCGTCGAATCAGACATGAAGTCTGTTGTTGTTGTTGTTGTCGTTGTTGTTGTATCAGCATAAACATTGCCCATACTTACATACAGGGAATGCTGCTGGAGTGACAGTCCTTGACCGGATATAAATCCGAGTCGTTTCGGTAACGTAGAACCGACTGTTGTGGAAACATGAAGTTTGTCGTTCTCTACGGCTGCGAAACATAGAATACGACACTGTGGGATGTGCGAGAACAAGCTCTGGAAGAATTTATCAATCGTTGCCTCCGAGGGATTGTGCAAGTTTTTTGGCCAAGCACCATTTCTAACACTGGCCTCTAGAGTTTAACGAAAAAGGTCCTGTTTATCTCGATATTCGGCGAAGAAAGTGGGAATTGATTGGACATACACGTCGGAAGCCTCATGGGGATATTGCAAAATAATCATAGTTTTAAACTAATGCCCACAAGCAAGTCACAGGCACGGGAGATCATCCAACACGTGAAGAAGATTAGTTGAAACAGCAGCGCTTCAAGCAGGCCAATAAATCAAATTTCTAGTAATGAATAAACCTCAGTTAAACCGTTTTGCTGAGGTTCTATGTTCCGCCTAGGAACCACGGGAAAATATATATATGTATGTATATATAGACAACCGATAATCCTCGTATGCGCCATGAGGCAACATAATTTCTAAAAAAAGTTATCGTATAGTGCGCTGCTTACTCAAAACCTGTGACTGTGCCACACTTTTTTGAAGACGACAATGAAAAAGTGATGAGCGTCGCCCTCAAATGGGAGCGCACCAGTTCTTAAGGCCGAAAATTTCTGAGTAGACGTTGGGGGATATGCGGTTCTGGCAAGACGGCGCTACCGCTTACACAGCGCGAAACACTAAGACGAGATTCAGGCTCAGTTTTCTAGAATCTTTGATTTTTCGTATAGGTTATTTTGATTGGCCAAAAATATCGCGCCACAATCACGGCGCCGGACTACTTTCTGTGGGACTACTTAAAGGGAATTTTTTTTTCATATTAGTACAAAAGAAGCTCTGAAAGTATTCGATGCGTTACCAGCTGGTGGTAGTAGAGGAAGAGAAAGACCTCTTCTGCGTTGGAAAGGGTTGGAGAAGGGTTTGACTTCACTTGGTGTGTCCAACTGGCGCCGGTTAGCACGAGAAAGAAACGACTGGCGCGCTTTGTTAAACTCGGCCAAAATCGCGTAAGCGGTTATCGCGCCAATTAAGAAGAAGAAAAGAAGTTTCATTTTCAGAAAACAAAATCATTTAGGGAGCATCAAAATCATTTTGGGAATCATCAAAATGATTTTCGGAATCATCAAAGTTATTTTCGGAATCATCAAAATGATTTTTGGCATCATCAAAATGCTTTAGGCATCATCAAAATGATTTTAGGCAGTCTCCTTCATTCAAAACACAAAAAAAATCCCTAAATTTCTACCGACATTTAAAATTTCCAACCTTCAAGTTTCTTAGCGCCCACTACTTTTTATTTGTTTCTGCTTCAGACTTACCAAACTTTTGTTGTACGTTGGAGCAGTTTCCCCTTAGGAGACGGCTCAGCTGCGTTTTGTGTTGGCGACGGCGACGGCTGGTCACTTTTCGGGTATTCCAAATTTACAAATGTCGATGCACAGGCCCACTGACGACTTAATTGTGCACTTTTGCACTTGAAATTAAGTTTCAAAAGGTTTTGCTTTTATTTTTTTTTTTTATTTATTTATTTACTTGTTTGTACACAAGCGAGCACAATGACACTTTAAAGAATTCTTTCTTTAATAATTTTTGTTTTCGCAGCAATTTTCGCTTAGGTCGCTAATCCAATGCTTTGTCTGTTTGTTGATATTTCGCACAAGCAATCACTTAGTTTATTAATTAATTAATATAATTTTGTTTATTTTTTCCCCGTTTTATTTTTTTTTGTATTTGTCTATCCATGCAGCTCGTGCGTATTGCTTTTTCGCGAGCTATGAACACATAATAGAAATCTGCACTGCAATTTCATGCTTTTAAATCCTCTTCTTCACTTGTTTGCCTCTTTTCTAATTCATTCATTTATGTATCTCTCTTGTTTCTGCTACTGTTTAGTTCTGCATGCAGATTTTACCACTTTTATGTTGCCAAAATTTGTTGTACCTGTTTCTTTGCAGGTTTTGCAAAAACCTTTCGGTTATTTCGCACACTTCTTCTTCACCAAGTTCACCAAATGTGATTGAGATTAACGCTTCAAACTCAGCGATTTTTGCACTATTCGAATATTATTTAGATTTTTTTGTTTCGAAAACTACGCGCCGAATTTCAATCTGCGTAAACTGTAGGCATGAACCGCGGCCTTACAATAATAATAATAATAATAATAATATGGACTACGGTTACGGCAACAGGCGAAAGACGGTGGTTAAACGCAGCGGAAAACGATAACAACGCCAACGGTAAACTCTCCACAAACACCGAGTGAACTCTATGAACGTAACTTTTGGACTGACTGCGGTGCTGTGTACAAACAAGCAACACCTTTGTGTGTGGTTGCTGTTGGTCGATGGAAAACCAGATTCGTTTAAGCGTGGATGTGTGTGTGTGTGTGCGTTTTGGTTTTGTTGCTTTAGTGTGGGTAAACGAAGCAGGGTTGTTGACTACTCTATATTTGTAACATATATGAGTACCCAGAGAACGCGTGTAAGAGTAAGAGAGCAGGCGAGAGAGAGTGCACGCAAAAGTATGTCGCCGTTATTGCTTCTACCAATCAGTTCGAAAGAGTAGGCACTAAAGCGCTGAGTGTTGGCGTTGTGCATGAATAGGAATACGACTGCGAATACTGTATGGAGCGCCCAACTGTCTTCCTGTTATATTTTTGTTTGCTCACACAAGCAGGTTGCTAACATCAGTGCACGAATGCTAGAAAGAGCTAGCTAGCTATTGTGTTGGTAGTCTGTAGATGGCTGCTTGGCAAGCATGATATTTTATAGTTGTTGTTGTTTGCGTTATGCACATTGCTGCTGCTACTGCTGCTGCTGCTGCTATTTTTCTTCGCTCAAGCACTTTGAATGCTATTCGTGCTGTTCAACGTGCATA
Organism: Anastrepha obliqua; assembly: GCF_027943255.1. Taxonomy (NCBI): domain Eukaryota; kingdom Metazoa; phylum Arthropoda; class Insecta; order Diptera; family Tephritidae; genus Anastrepha; species Anastrepha obliqua. The sequence continues at coordinate 20,857,748 of NC_072893.1, read as the reverse complement.
CATATATACATACATATGTACATAGGTTATATTTGTAAGCGTGGCGTTGTGCTTTACAGATGTAAATACACATGAATGTATTTATTTGGAAGTCTTGTTGGCGGTTTGATGTTGTCGCCCCAAACACCTACATTCTTGTGCGCTGCCCACTCCATACCGCCCATCACTGTGCACGCTTGCAGATACCTATGAGTAGCGAGTCACAGCCTAACAGCTATCAAACACACACACACGCACACACTTCTGTGCACACACACACACAGCACCTATAACCACACCCCCTACAACGGTTCAACAGCCGCAAATTCGCCTCATCAACAGTGCCAAACAGCGGTTCTTCCGAAAACTTCGTTTACTGCTTTGCAGCAAATGGGTGCCTACATGCGAGTAGGAGTGGGTTGAGATTGGCGAGGACAACAACGACGTCGATCACCACCACTACAATGACTACCAAGGCGAACACATCACTATGAGCAACGACGCATTTAGGTTTTTTTTTCGTTTTGTTTTTGTTTTATTAAGTTGGGGTTGTTGTCGTTCGTTCGTTGTGGAGAGTGTGGGTTGTGTGGGCCAGCAAAGGCTCAAGTGGTGCCACAGTTTGCCATATTGGATAGGAGCCCCCAGCTAGAGCGTTCGTTGTTCGTTGTTGTAGCGACGCATTCGACAAATGTCGGCGACAAAAATTTTTGTGTTTTCAGCACACGCCATCTTGCGACGCTACGCTACGGCTGTATACCAACCACACGCCTCGCACTTGCCACTGCGGCTATTAACACGCAGCTATTTACATACATACAAACATACAGACATACATACATACATGCTGATATACATACATGTATACATCTCTTTGAAGAAACACATGTGCACGATTTGGCTCCAAAGGATCTCCAGCTAAAAGCATGTGCACCCACACACAGCCATTTTGGTTACCTTTGTATGTAACCATTTTTGGTATACGCCTTGATGAGCGAAAAGTGTTGTGCGCAAAAAAATGCAATCAAAAATTTATGCAGGCTCTTCAACGGTGAAAATGCTGAATAGAACCCTGATGAGAACACCGATGCGAGGGCACACATGAATTAACCACTACATGCGGCAAAAGGAGGTGCGGCGGTGTGGCGGTGGCGCTCATAAATTTCACATTTCTTATTGCATTTTTGAATTATCGTTAATGTGTAACCAACTAATAACTGTGATTGATTGAATCAAGAGATTACATTTAGATTTCACATATTGATTCCAGATGTTAGACATCACGAGCTAAGAGATTTCGAAATCAAGTTAAGTAACTGCCGCCTTTGATGTGTCGACAAACTTCTGTGACGGCTTGCAGGCTAATGTAATTTAAATCACTTGATTGAATTTAGCCTAAGCGTATTTAATAGAAAAATTGTAATACTGCTATAGTTTGGTAGAGCGCATTCGAGTAGCAGGGACGCATTAGTTCTTGAAACTCCCAGATAAACCGCGGGCTAAACCAAAACCGCTCCTGTGAGAGGACTGTCCTAGTTGTGTTGGACTTGAAGAAGGCTTTCGGTACTGTCAGCCATTCCACGCTACTACATAGATGATATTTATCAGTTGAAGAGGTGGTCCGCAAACTACCTGAGCGGTCGTCACTCGTCAGTGATTTTCCGAGACCAAATATCAAAGCAGAGGAAGATTAAGCAAGGTGTACCGCAGGGTGGTGTCCTTTCACCCTTGCTGTTCAACTTCTATATCTCGAAGCTCCCCCAACCACCAGAGGGAGTCTCCTTGGTTTCATACGCTGACGACTGCACGATAATGGCGTTGGGCAATGACATTGATGGTCCAAAGTGAGCAGCTACCTCACCGACCTTTCCCGCTTTTTCACTGCGAGGAATCTCCAACTTTCCCCCGCTAAATCCACGGCGACCCTCTTTACCACCTGGACAAAGGAGGTCAAACTGTACCTCAGGTTAAAATCCAATGACACACCCCTTTCGACGGGAAACAATCCCAAAATTTTGGGTGGGACCTTTGTCAGTTTGCTCTCCTTCTCAGCGCATACAACCGCCTTTGCAACTAAGGTCCAAAATCGCAACAAGGTCCTCAAGTCGCTTGCCGGCAGCACTTGGGGCAAAGACAAAAAACTGTTGCTATCGACATTTAAGGCAATTGGTCGGCCTATTCTAAACTATGCTGCGCTCAGAATATGCGAGTCCAATGTCAAGTCAGTTGTACAATACGGATGCGAGACTTGGAACGCATCTCTGCGTGACATGCATGACTTCCAAGTTTTTACGAACCGCAGCTTTTGTAGGATCATGCGCATTTTCTGGCCTTACATTGTCTTCTACAACAATCTCTGGGCTATGACACAACAAACGCCCGTTCATTTTGAAATTCAAAGTCGGAAGTGGAAATGGATTGGCCATACTTTACGAAAACTCAAAGGAGACATCAACAAAACAGCTCTAGGCTGGAACCCGCATGGAAGACGCAGATGTGGCAGATCATTGAACACGTGGGGGCGACTAGTCGAAGCAGAAGCGCTGTAAGCAGGCCGCTCTTGGCGGCAAGCAAAATTCCTAGCAGTTAATAAATCTTGTTTTAAATTGTTTATTGAGGCCCTATGTTAAATCTGGGAACGATGGGAATATATATATATAGGTATATATATATATATATAGGTATATATATATATACATCTTTTTATGTCATCTTTGACATTTTGTACAATTTCAAGCATGGATAAAATTATTGAAACTTATTACGAAAAAGGTCGATCTTTACGAACAAAATATCGCAAAATTCCTACTTTTTTGGTGGAAATATTCGTCCGAATGGATCGGCAAATCAAAAGTTGGTGAACAAATTTTAACAAAGTGGTGCTGTTGAAGATAGAAAAAGGACTGGCAGGCCAGAAACTCGACGTTCTGTTCAGAATATTGCGACTGTAGGGCAAAGTGTTCCTGAACAATCTTCAACATCGATAACTCGACGTTCTCAGCAATGGGCGAATGCCATGAATATAAATCGACTGTTTGGCGGATTTTATTTGTAGACGTGCCCTTGGGGGAACATTTAAGTGATGCCATTTAATTATTATTAATTACTTTGCACAACAGCAAGTCTGATGATTGGGTTATGACACATGATCTTAGCCTAATTTTTTATGACGATTTCAAATCTATAACTGAAATTTCAGTATCAGCTCTTGTTAAAAAAATATGACACAAAAGTCTTTTTATAAAAAAACACTAATATTTAAAGATCATCATTGCTTCTTTAGTTTTTAAGTTGAAACAAAACCTTCTTTTGTTTGATTTTCTTTTCGAAGCTGAAGGCAGAGAGCTGTTCTGAATGCTCCAACATAATGTGAGCGTTACAGTAGCCTTGAGAGCGTTCCTCCTTCGTATGAAGGTCTTGGTGGAATCACTCTCCCTGTTCTTCACTTAGATTCCCAAGAATGGCGGGCAAATAGTCGAGGTGGTTATGAAGAAAGTGTAACTTGATGCTCATGTAAAGGGTGGTTAAGTTTCAAGGGCCGGTGTTAATTTTGAATAAAATACAATTTTTTTACGAAATTATTGTAATTTCTCGTTACTATGATAATATTGGTATTACTCAATTACGTATGGAACAAAATATCGGCCAAATAGCCGCCGCGGCCTCGGCGCACACCTCCATTCGATGGTCCAAATTTTCGATGACGCTGAGGCATAATTGAGGTTCTATGCCGTTAATGTGCCGAATTATCTCATCCTTTAGCTCTTGAATTGTTGTTGGCTTATCGATGTACATCTTTCCCTTCAAATAACCCGAAAGAAAGAAGTTCAACGGTATCGTTGGCGTTTAAGTGTGGTTCACATTCAACATCGGTCCTTGAAATTTAACCACCCTTTACAATACATCCAAGACTTTGAAAGTGACTCATTAGTCAAGATTTTGTTCTCTTGTGCGGAAATAAGGCATTTTAGTTTCCTTCGTTACTAAGTTTCTTTAGCCTCGAAGCCAAAAGTTCAGAAGCAGACTTTGAAATACCCAAATTTCCGATGAGCTCATTTAAATCATCTTGGTTGAATGGGCTTGGCGTTTCTGGGTCACATTTAAAGCCACTATCCCTACCTTGAGGTTCAAGTGATATATATTAGGACTTAAAACACATCTATATGTCGACCGTATGCAAGGATACTTTCATTTGGCTCGATTATTCCGGTTAATGCCAGTAATGTTAACCAAACAAAAATAAAAAATAGTTTAAAAAAACTAAAAAACACGCTTTTATTGCCAATCGAACTAAAAAGTATAAAATAAATTTTAATGACAAAGATACCTATAATGAAGTAATAGCAAATCGAACGATCAGTCATAGTCAACTACCTCAGAACAGAATTATAACAAAAATTAAGATACAAATATAGTAATTCAAATTAGAGTTAAAAGCGTGGGATGCTTGATATAGTAAATATTACAATCATTCTATTGGCAAATACCTATGTACAGAGGGTTATGAAAGTGAAGCAAAATGCATCCCACGCTTTTAACTCGAATTTGAATTATTCTATTTGTATCTTAATTTTTGTTATTACTTCATTATAGGTCTCTTTGCCATTAAAATTTATTTTATACTTTTTAGTTCGATTGGCAATAAAAGAGTGTTTTTTAGTTTTTTTTTGAAGTGAAAACTTCTTTAGAATCGTTGGGAGTGATTTGGGAAAAAGTGAAACGAAAAAAGCGACCAACTTGGCTACGAAGCGTTATATTATATGTTGATATAAACGTAGCGACGAACTAAATAAAAATAACTTTTATTTTTTCTTGTGATTCGAACCAAGGATTTTGGATCGGAAGCTCACATTGCTAGTCGCTCGGCTACCGCGTCATGCTGTAGGTGCTGGCCTAAAAGTTATTTAGTTACGAAGCGTTATATTATACGTTGATATAAACGTAGCGACGAACTAAATAACTTTTAGGCCAGCGCCGACAGCATGGCGCGGTAGCCGAGCGACTAGCAATGTGAGCTTCCGATCCAAAATCCTTGGTTCGAATCACAAGAAAAAAATTTTTTTTAAACAGATATTTTATTTTATTTTATGATATGTTTATGAGGAGCTTTTTTTCATGGCAGAAATACACTCGGTGTTTTGCCATTGCCTGCTGAGGGGTGAGCGCTATTAGAAAAATAGTTTTCCTTAATTTTGGTGTTTTCACCGAGATTCGAACTGACGTTCTCTCTGTGAATTCTGAATAGTAGTCACGCACCAACCCATTCGGCTACGGCGTTTGTTTAATTTTACTGATGCAAAAATGAGGGAAAATATTTGAATAAAGTTTGCTTACTGTTTACACATTTTCCAAAGGTGACTGAGAACCAAAAAAAAAGTCGATTTTCAAACAAATACGAGTGCATATGTGTAATTGTGTTAGAGTTTCGGTCACGCCCCAGCAAAACCTGCGTGCATATGTGTTTGTAACATTCAAAAAAATGTAATTGTGTTAGAGTTTCGGTCACGCAGGTTTTGCTGGGGACGCTCATAATAGCAAGCGCATGTGTATTTTTATATTCGTAAATATTTTCATTTTTAAATATTTACCGCAATTATGCCGAAAAACAATGCAGAAGTGTCGTGAATATCGACAGAAAAAAAAATCAATAAATAGCATCACGGAATTCATTCACGAAAATTTAATAAAGTATACACCAGAAGTATCGCGGATACTTAGAAAAGATTACGATAAAGTTCCAATGATTTTAAGTGGCGATTTTAACGTAAATTTTGCATTGGACACATCGGTTCCTTTAATTGACTTTCTCAATACAACATTCAATTTAAAAATGTGTAACAATCGCACTGAACCGACAACACGATCAAAAACAACAATTGACGCGGTATTTCAAAGATATGTTGACAACATCGAAACCAAAGCATTTGTATCATATTTTAGCTATCATAAGCCACTCGTATCATTTGTTGAAATTGAAAACATTGAGGATGAATAATAATAAAATGAAGAAAATAAAATATGAACTTTATAGCAATATTATAATGAACCTATAATTATCCCGCCCCTAATGCTGCTTTCGTCTCATTCTCTCTCAGTTTGTCTTACGGAAGGTTTCACTTCTATCCCGTCTAACCATTAGACTGGTATTTTTTTTTTAAACTATTTTTTATTATGAATGAAAATTATTGTTATCATTACAGTCAGTGAATTAATGATTCGATATATTCGTGTTATATTTGATTCCTTTCTTATCGACTGTGAGTCTAAAGCTATGCAGTTATCGGCCGTGATAAAGAAATAATCGGGATGAAGAACTTATTTCGTGGAGGGAGCCTGAGAAACGGCTACCCCACTCCATTGGCCAGTTTTTTTCGATTTTCGTGGTGTGGTGCACTATGAATTCCTTCCACCTGGCCAAACTGTTAATAAAGAATATTATTTGAGCGTTATGCGTCGTTTAGGTGAAGCAATTCGTCTAAAAAGACCAGAATTATGGGCCAACAACTCTTGGTTTTTGCATCACGATAATGCACCGTCTCACACTGCACTCGTTCTTCGTCACCATTTCGCCAAAAATTCCACGCATATCGTTCCGCAACCACCGTATTCGCCTGATTTGGCTCCGTGTGACTTCTGGCTATTCTCAAAACTCAAGAGACCACTCCGGGGAACGCGTTTCGAGTCGATTGAGGAGATAAAAGCTGAATCGAAGAAGGTGCTGATGGCTATACCGGAAATCGACTATTTGGCATGTTTTGGGGATTGGAAAAATCGTTGACATAAGTGTATTTCATCGAGAGGCGATTGTTTTGAAGGGGATGAAATTGATTTACAAAAATAAATAAAAATTTTTCATTTTACAACCAAATTCACCTTACTTTTTGCCCACAGGTAAAAAAAGAAAATATTAATCCTGGCAATCCTAATAAGGATAATGGAAAACTTTTATCAAATTATAGCATTGTCATCGGCCCTTGATAGGTGTGCAAAATTCCAAGTCGATCAGATTTTTAGAAGCCAGTGAAAATTAAGCTCAAAGATTCCGTTACATACATACATACATACATACATACAACCCGACCTAATAAAAGTGTGTTAATAACAGTCGTCGTGGTGGCTCACGAGTTCCTTCCAGACCATAGCAGTTTCGTACCTAATTCTATTCCTTTTCTTATTTGTTCACAACCGTAGAAACTCAACACATATTTTGCATAACTTTTGAGGAGTCCAAGACATATTTTCCATTCCCATCGGGTGACCAAAGTAATTTTTGTAAGCCTCAATACGAACGGCACCTCATTTAATCGGTATTCTTTAAGCATATACTCTCCGCAAATGAAACAGAATTGACTCGGATCATTTACACAAACTTGTCTTACCGATACCATGTCAAATTATAATAATAAGATTTTTTTTATAATTTTCCAGCAAACGAGTAATAAAAAACACTGAATTATTATCGAAAGCTATATCTCGTAAACAAGGGCTATCACAAATTAATTGGGGGCATGTTAAGAATCGGCGACGCCAAATTAATAGACATCCAGCGATAAACCTCAATCATCAGACAAAAGTTGTAATTTTGTTGGCCATTATCATATAAATATTAAGAGCCATCTTTTGAATATAAATAGTGAAACCTGAAGGAATCTACATTTTTACATATTTTATTTTAAAACTACCTCTAGGTGCGTCTGTTGAAACACCCTTTATTTAATTAAAAAATTTTTTTTTTTAAGTATAATGCATTCGACAACAAAATTCATTTAACTTAAAGTTCAAAATTATGTGCAAAATTCACAAAAATTTCACAAATTTCCAATCAATACATCAAAATTTCCCCCTATTTATTCAGAATTCTTGGCATGAAGTTTCATAGGCCATTGAATATTACTGCAATAAAATATAAATTTAATTAAATTAGACGCAGAATTCTCGTTAATTTTTGAAAATTTTTTTCGCCAGCTCTTTTCATTAACCCAAGAGACGAAGTGGGCTGAAGGTTGGAATATCGATGAAAATGATATGGAAAAGTGAGAAAGTCGGGAGAAATTGAGGTATGTACATAAAAATGTATTGATGTTATATATGTAATGTGTGTATTACGTACAGTCCTAGTTTTTTGATAATCGTATGTTTTAAAACTATTCGGGTAATGCAATAGGTAATGGTGCTTTTTAAAATTTTTTTTTTTTTTAATATTTTTTGGCAGACCTGGCGAAATTAGGCTTTCTATCCCAAAAATAAGAGTGCAAAACATTCTTTGCCTCATCATTTTCACTTCGTATAATTATGTTCGCACACACATACATATACCTACTCGTATTTATATATACATTTGTAACTTCGCCAAGGTTCACTTTTGGTTGTGGTTAGAGTTCAGATTGATTTCAAAACATTTTCGTAACCCCCTAAGCTAACTTATAACGCCATTTAGTGCTTTTGATGTACAGGGTGGCGCACGAATCGTGCTACAAAAACAAAACGTAATAACTTTTTTTCTAATCAATGTATTTAACTTTTTGTTTTTTTATTGCATAGATAATTCAATTTTATTTTATGTAACTAATTAGTTTTGAAAATAATAGAACGTAAATGACCTCCATGCTCATTCACGCATATGCGACATCTGATGAGAAAATTGTTCATTGCGCACTGAAGGGTTGAAGTCGGGATCGCCTCAATTATTGTTGTGATGGACTGCTTCAATTCAGTCAAATTACTTGGTTTTGTTTTATACACCTCTTGTTTGAGATAACCCCATAAAAAAAAATCTGGTGCAGTGAGGTCAGGTGACCTTGGGGGCCAGCGGTAAGTGGAATTTCTGGATATCAATTTATTTCTAAATTTTCGTTGGAGCTCCTCCATTACCGGTCTGGCTATATGTGCAGTTGCCCCATCTTGCTGGAACCAAATGCTGTTAAAAGGGATACGTCTTCGCCGCAGTTCTGGATAAAAAAACTCCTTCAACATGTTTAAATAACGGTCCCCATTTACAGTCGCTGTTACACCGTTTTCTTCGAAGAAGTATGGCCCGACAATGCACCTTGATGAAACTGCGCACCACACTGTGACTCGTTCTGGGTGCAGTTCCATCTCATGGAGTATTTGCGGATTTGATTGACTCCATAACGGCAATTTTGCTTGTTTACATTGCTGTTTTGTTCAAAATGGGCCTCGTCCGACATAAACAAGCAATTTATGAAGTTGTTGTCTTCTTCGGCCATTTCAATAATTTTTTGGCAATATTCCAGGCGAATAGGCAAATCCAGAGGGTTTAATTTGCTTGTGATTTGAACTTTGTACGGAAACAAGTTTAAGTCATCATGAACTATCCGCTGCAATGACCGTCTGCTAACTCCAATTTGCGCCGACAAGTTACGAGTCGAAACTCTTGGATTTGCCTGAATTGACGATGCTACAGCCGCGATAGTGGCTTCGACCCGAACATGGGGATCTCGATGGTACGGTCTGCGTGCGATGCTTCCAGATTCAGCAAACATGTTCACCAGCCTCATAATGGTCCATCTGCTCGGGGGAGTGCCGCCAAACTCTCGCCTAAGTTCCCTTTGGACGGAAATGATGGACTGCAAAGCATGGTACCGCTGCACTATCCAAATCCTCTTTTCGGTATCCCAAGCCTCCATTTTTTGTAAATCTAAATACTAATCTGCAAAATAAAAAAAAAAAAGCCGATTACTCACACAGAAAAAAAGTTATTACGTTTTGTTTTTGTAGCACGATTCGTGCGCCACCCTGTATTTGGTGACATCAAATGACTTCCAGTGACGAGCTGCATTGTGGGTGATAATTGTGATTATTTAAATTATTTAAATTATTTTTTTATTATTATTTATTCATTATTAATTTTTATTAATTCTATTTCATTATTGTTAATTTCATATTATTATTATACTTCAATAATGCAGTTCAAAATAAGAACTTAAAATCTTGGATGCATGCGTTTACTTTCTCGTATTTGACTAGGCTGAGGGATCTCAAAGAATTATTCTAAGAAGATAATATTTTGTAATTTTTTTCACTCCTATAAAGGTAATTTTTCGTCGCTATGTCATTACAAAAAAAAATTTTTTTTTTTTTTAATTCCATATATACACATACCTAGGGGACACGTTTTTAAATAAAAAATGAAGAATTCATAATACTTTTAAGGGGTTAAAAGTGGTCAGAATTTTCAAAAAATAGGATTTTTGTTTTTTGCATTTTTTTGAAGTATAATATCTTAAAAATTTTGTTTGAAAATTTGAAGTGAATCCGAAAAATACTTTTCGAGTTATTCAACATTTAACAAAGGGCACTCGGGCGCTCCGGAGCATTCGAGAGCAAAACTTTAAATGCGTTTTTCTCAAAACTATGTTTTTCTGAATTGGCCACTCTCACAATCCCTAACCCTTTAATTATTGTACATAATTCTATACAAGTTTAGAAAAACTAATTAGTGCCAAGTAAATTTAAAAACCCGGCATTCTTGATTTTAAATTTAAATTTTTCATTAAAAAACAAAATCTTAATGTTACGGCGACTTAAACTTGGATTCATGTGAGTTTTTCAGATTAATAAAATATTACTGAAAATTGGAAAATGACTGCCATTAACTCTATTTGAATACAAAGATTAACTAAAACTGTCATTCACGTTGGTGCATTCCATAATTTTAAAAATATTTTTTCTAACAATAACTAAGTTTTAAAAGACACTCGGCATTGGTATTTAATCTTCCATTGTGGCAGTTGAATATTACACTTTTTATCACCTGATAGCTTAATTTTGCTATTTAGTAGTGCCATTGTGTGGAGAAGTGGTAAGCTTGCGGCCGGTCATTATGAGCTGCAGAAAAAGACAGGTCAATATTTTTGAAATTAGTTCTGATAACGGAAAACAGATTAAAGACACTTTGTAAGAGTGGTGTGAATTTCATATTTGAAGCATTCACCATGAAACGGATCAGCGGATCTTTCAGCTATGATGAGACGAGCGCTAGAGACTTCATTCTGCGAATACTTACACACATGAAAAAAGGATTGTTTTTGGCGCGTTGCTGCTGTAGAGAAAGTTGTTCGACATGAATTTTGGTACTGAAGCTTGTTATGAAAACGAAATAAAGCTCGAACTCCTCACGAAGGCGACACTGCATCAAAAGCCCCTGAAAAACCTACTTCTAGATAAGTCAGAAAGTCTGTGCTGATTTTTGCGGCCTGCTTTCTCTCTTCTTGATTCGCGCTATAGCCGCTTACGCTATTTAAGCCGAGCTGGGCAGTGGTTGTGCAACTACAAGCAAAGTGTCGGAGCAGCGTTAACCTGGCAATGCCCAGTATGATCCTTGCAAATGTATATTAAGCAACTCACGGCCTCCGACATCACCTCAGGCACTCCCCGAATACGGGAACCATAGCACCCGCTGGACATCGGCTAACATAAGAGGACGCCCTGGCTAGTTGCTTAGTAAGCACAGGTGACATCTTGGAGCAACGGCTTCCGAGCTAATGATGCAGCGCTCCCGTCCTGTTAAAACTTTTGGTAAGCCTTCGGGTACATTCCTCATACACCGCCATTAGGCTGGTGATGCAGGTTCAGTTGAGAACTCCTGACTAGCTCCCGTCCTGGCTCCGAACTCTATTGCTCATAAAGCTTAAAGCCAACCTTTGCGGTTTCCTCGGAAGAGGAGGAGTGACTCGTTCAGTGGCCACATCAATCCACGCCGTATACGACGGCCGCTGTAAGTGAAGGGCATTTTGAACCCTACCTCACCTATTAAAAACCCAAAAAAATTGGGTCGAGCTTAACAAAGCGTGCGCACATCCCTATCTGCCTCGAAAGTTAGGACTCGCCCGCGGTAAAATATGCCTCTCGTCAGAAGCGACTAAAATCTAAACAGGAGCCATCAGTGCCGAGTTGTAAGGAATCTCAACGAGTTGTATATAAACTTAAACGCGGTATCACGAGGCAACAGAAGCCCTTGGAGTTCACTCCGACCCTTTTCTGGGACGATCCTTCAGGGAATTTCGTGTGGTTAGGGCTTAGTACCTGAATGCGTGTACAGCCTTTTGTTTCATGTGTAGCTGCAATGACTAGTTTGTTCATACCATAAATCCTTGGATCCCTGATCAATGTGCTTTTAAGTACCGTTGAGTTAGGACGTCGCCGGCACGTGGGTACCTGACACAACACATCAGACATCAAGTGAATCCAAGTTCTTCTCCACCTGACTCCTTTTTTTGGAGAGGATTTGATTTCCACCCGGGACTGCATGTTTGCATTACATCGAGGTGGAGCCGTGAATGTGTCTATAGACCACAATAGGAACCTGCGTCTAGGCGTCGACTTCTGTCAGGGACGTTTTGTGGTAATAAGTCGAAGATAGTCTTCAATTGGCTTCACTGTAGGTGGAATCAAAAGAAACGTTGAAAATGCGGCAATGTCATGGCCAATACCGTCTTGCCACTTTATGATTTAGTCGTGAGTGATAAATTCTGTCGTCTGTGATTGTCGTCAGTTCGTGTGTATTCGACTTCCACTGGAACTCTGCTTCTAAATGAATATAGGCTCATGCGTCATAGCTATCAGCCTCTACCTGCTGCTGTTGGAAACTTTCCCTTCATCGCCTTTCTTCATCGAGCTCATTCAGCGACCGCGTCACCAGTTTAGCAAACTTGCACTCCGCATCCCAGCTGCTTCTCCACTTGATCTGTCCAACACAGTAAAGGTCTTCTTCGTTCTCTGCTACCACCAGCTGGTATCGTATCGAATACTTTCAGAGCCGGAGCTATTGTATCCATTCGAACGACATGACCTAGCCAGCGGAGTCGGTGGATTTTTATTAGCTGCACTATGTCTATATCGCCGAAGATACAGCCCTACGATACTCGTGCAAAGGTCCAAAAATCTTCCGCAGAATCTTTTATCAGTCATCGTTTAAGTATTAGGGCCCTACCTAAGCGCAAAAGAAGTCAACCATGGTGAACAAATTTTTAGAGGTGTGCTCTTTAGCAGACCGTTATTCGGCTCTGAGCGAATTTGACAGAGCCAACTGCGTCACTTGGGATGTGTTTACAAAAAACTGAGATTGTGTGGGTAGTGAGTGTCCCAAGTGATGGGGCAGTCGAAGTTCCCCTCACAATTTTCTTTTTCACCATAGTGAAAGAGCAAACTTGGTAAATCCACCATCCTTGAGAGTCAACACTTAAGATTTCAAAACTACTACAACTACTTTAAAGAAAATTAGGTGGGTTATTATTCAATTGCTTTGTGGTAGCGAATATTTTTGTTTTCCCGCCTTCAGCAAATTGAAGGAAATTAATTTTTTGGTTACCTGACTTGTGAGCGTACCTCATAAATACACCAGATTAAAAACTCCCACGTCAAACGATTGACCTTGAGCCTAGCTAATGGTTAAATGCGCGTAGAATGCGCGATCAGATGACCCGTGACCGTTTCTTTTAGATTCTCACTTCGTTTAGTCTTCTTTGTTGGTTTCAGAAGCTCGAATTCGCTTATACTTAGGGGTTTGCTAATTGTGTTGAAGTTACGATCGTTCAAGATCCACATTTTGTAGCGGTGGCACTAAATGATTTTTATTTACTTTCACTCAATTTAACTTCATTTACTTTAAGGTATCTTACCGTACCCACAACAATGACGCTCGTAAGAATTCTGAAGCCCTTTTCAAGTAAAACTCTTTTCCGCGGAATTCCGTTTGGTATGCAAATTTTGTCCATACATAAATTTTATAAGGCCATTGTTGCGCAGGTAAAGTTAACGAGCAGAAAACTATCTTCGACTGAGTTGTTAAAGGCGGTGTCATTCAAGGTGGTTGGACTAGAGCAGCTGATTTTGGGACTTTCTGTTTGATTAGCAAAGTGGCCTGCTTGTTGTTTTTGCTCTGTTTGTTCGCTTACATTCTCATGCAAAAACAATATCGGTGTAACTGCTATTCTTGTAAATGGAATTAGCGGAAGGAAATAAATCGGTTTTAGGAAGTAGAATGGAAATTCATTTGGCATTTTCTCGGAAGCAATTTTTTCTTTATCCCGCAATCAAATGCTCTTAAGTTTATACTAACCCTTCTAAGGAATGAAACCTATTGTATTTTCAATACAACTGTGCCGTGTTGCATAAAAGGCAAATAGTTGCAGGTACTACGATTTTTCCACGCAGTAGTAGAAAAATAGTAGTAAAGTAGTAGAGAAATACTCCTAAAGTGGAGGAAAGATAGCACTAAAGTAGTACTCAAAAACTAGAAAAATAGTAATGAGGTAATAGAAAAATAGTACTGAAGCAGTAGAAAAATAGTACTTAAGTAGTAGAAAAGTAATACTATAGTAGTAGAAAAATAGTACTAAATTAGTAGAAAAATAATACTAAAGTAGCGGAAAAATGGTATTAAAGTAGTAGAAAAATAGTACTAAATTAGTAGTAGTAGTAGCACTTAAGTAGTAGAAAAATAGTACTAAAGTAGTAAAAAAATAATACTAAAGTAGGACTAAAGTAATAGCAAAATAGTACTAAAGTAGTATAAAAATGACACTTAAGTATTAGAAAAATAGTTCTAAATTAGTAGAAAAGTAGTACTAAAGTAGTGGAAATATAGTACTAAAGTAAGAGAAAACCGGTACTAAAGTAGTGGAAAAATAGCACTAAAGTAAATTAGCAGAAAAATAATACTAAGCAGTAGAAAAATACAAAAATACTAAAGTAGAAGAAATACAAAAATAGTATAAAGTAGTAAACAAATACTACTAAAGTAATAGAAAAATATTACTAACAACAAAATAGTACTAAAGTAGTAGAAACCGGTACTAAAGCAGTAGAAAAACAGTACTAAAGTAATAGGCAAATAGCACTAAAGTAGTAGAAAAATAGTACTAAAGTATTGGAAATATACTACTAAAGTAATAGAAAACCGGTACTAAAGTAGAAGAAAAATAGCACTAAAGTAGGACTTAAGTAATAGCAAAAGAGCACTAAAGTAGTAGAAAAATAGTAAAAAAGTACTAAAAAAATAGTACAAAATGAGTAGAAAAATAATATTAAAGTAGTGGAAAAATTGTACTAAAGTAGTAAAAAAATAGCACTAAAGTAGTAGACAAATAGTACTAAAATAGTAAAAAATAATACTAAAGTAGGACTAAAGAAATAGAGAAATAGTACTAAAGTAGAAGAAAAATAGTACTAAAGTAGTTAGTAAAATTAAGACCAAGCATAACGGTACCTAGGTAAGAATACAATATCTTTGAGAGTATTTCTGGCTGTGACGTAATATTTCTCTGAATGGAAGTGGCAAACAAGAAAGAGAACAGCACACAGTGGGCGGACGGGGACAAAAAATTGTTTTTCAACATTTCGATTTTTAGTTTTTTGTGCAGGCAATATTCAGTAAAATTTCTATATTTATAAAATCTAAAGGCATTTTCAGTTTTATGGTCGCATTCGTGCTTCTCCAAGCTTGTAAATTCGCCCATTTATAAAAACTTGGTATTCGCCAAAAATTTTAATTATTTTAAAGCAGAGACTCTATCAAACTTAATTATAATTTCTACAGCGTACGAAATGCAGTGCAATTCTAAAAAGGTATATATATATATATATTTGGCGCGTACACCCTTTTTGGGTGTTTGGCCGAGCTCCTCCTTGTATTTGTGGTGTGCGAATTGATGTTGTTTGACAAATGGAGGGACCTACAGTTTCAAGTCGACTCCGAACAGCAGATATTGGTTTTTATGAGGAGCTTTTTCATGGCAGAAATACACTCGGAGGTTTGCCATTGCCTGCCGAGGGGCGACCGCTATTAGAA
Source organism: Anastrepha obliqua (assembly GCF_027943255.1). Classification (NCBI taxonomy): domain Eukaryota; kingdom Metazoa; phylum Arthropoda; class Insecta; order Diptera; family Tephritidae; genus Anastrepha; species Anastrepha obliqua. The sequence continues at coordinate 20,841,961 of NC_072893.1, read as the reverse complement.
AAAACGTTTTCTTCATTAATTGGTGTTTCACCGAGATTCGAACCAACGTTCTCTCTGTGAATTCCGAATGGTAGTCATGCACCAACCCATTCGGCTACGGTGGCCGCTAAAAAAAGGTAAACCTCGTAAATTTTCACTTAAGCGACCATATTGGTTTGGACTCCATGCTGAACTTGCAATAACTGTACCAGGAATTCTGAAATTTTCTGAAAGTTTTTTTAATCCATTCATTTAATGAATGAATAATTCATTTATTGGCCAATATCATTTTAACATAGGAGTTTACAAAGTTATGATAAAATTAGATTATTTAGCATTATCCTAACATACATTTGTATTTATTTAGGAGTTTAAAACTTATTTTTCTTTTGATTATACAATAGGTTATCATTATTGTTTGGAATGTCTTTGGCATAATTTCAAAACTTATTTATATTCTCCCAAAAAGGGCTTAAAAAGGCGATAACGTATATTAAACTTCTATAACACTGTGTGACAAAACAAAAAAAAAATTAAATATACTTTTATGGAGACCTAGCATAACTTGTGGCTATAGAAAAACTAAACAAAATGGTATAGGAGAAATTTCCAATACACCCCCAAAATCTCATTTTATGGCCATAAAACCCTTTTTCAGTAGGTTGATGTGAAGAATCACTCCTAACTTCGCCAATTTCCATCCGATTTCGAATTTGTTTTTTTAGTTCGAAAGAATAAAAACAAGCCTTTTTGACAGTTTGTTTACAATTTTTCTGAAATGACAACTGACGAGACTGTAGAGGGAAGTATTTCGAATTTTTTTTATTTTTTCTCTATTTTTTCAACTTTGACATAATTTTTACGATATTATCCGATATTGAGGATTTTTTTTAATACACTACTGTTATAATATAGTAAATTTAATTTTGCGTCGAATGAGCTATATTTGACTGTAATTGAATTAAAGTTAATAGAGTTGTGTGAGTTTTAAGATTTTATTTTTTTTTTTTACTAATTTGGTATGTAGGCATCGAAGCATGGAAATGATAACAAGTGTCATTATAAACACATAATATTTATTGGAGTATTGTGCAGTGCAGCATTGTACGGTATGGTACGGTGCGGTACGGTGCAGTACACAACGGAACTGGTTCCAAACTTAAAAATGCATTGGAAACGGCCCTTTGGAGTTTAGTATGGTACGGTACATTTGTCATTCTCTTCATCAGTTTTGAGTACTTCTCTGTAAGAAATTCGATCATCATCATTCATCTGAAGTCGTCATCAACTAAATTCCATTGTTTAAATCGAGAAGCGAGCGTTTCACATTGTCTTCCCGATAGAAGTAAATCACGAGAAAGATCCTGAAAATCTGAATTTGATACAACGTTTCGTTCTGAAGACTTAGAACCAGACGGAAAGTACTCTTCATTATTAGGTTTATTGTTATCAGTTTGATCATCATCAGCAATGAGTTGAACTTCCTTCAGTTCATGACCTGCAGTTGAGTCAATTATATCGTCCAAGACTACGGGGTTCTTAACAGTTGCAACATCAGCATACTTTATGTGCTTTCGAGCTTTATGATGATGACCGTTTACGTCCGTTTTATAAAAATAACAATCATCTGGTTTATGATAAGGCTGATGATGCCACATCATCGGAGAATATTGAGAAATTCGACTTTTCTGGCAACGTTTTGATTTATATCTCTTAAATTTTAATGAAACAAACAATAAAACTTTGACGTTTTAATAAGGTTAAATTATAATAACAAACTTCTTTTGTTAATCAATGTACAATGTGAACTTTGGCACACTTGGGAGCTTTTTCATATTTCTATTGAAAAAAAATGTGCTATAATATGTCAGATATTTTCGTAAGTTTTAACCAGTTCTGTTGTATGCAGTACAGTACATATATACTCCAATAAATATTACGTATCTATAACGCATCAAAACACGTCCTTATTCCCATTTAGCGTAAGTTATACCTACATACCAAATTAGTAAAAAAAAAAAAAAATCTTAAAACTCACACAACTCTATTAATTTTAATTCAATTACAGTCAAATATAGCTCATTCGACGCAAAATTAAATTTACTATAACAGTAGTGTACTAAAAAAAATCCTCAATATCGGACAATACCGTAAAAATTACGTCAAAGTTAAAAAAATAGAGAAAAAATAAAAAAAATTCCAAATACTTCCGCTTACAGTCTCGTCAGTTGTCATTTCAGAAAAATTTTCAACAAACTGCCAAAAAGGCTTGTTTTTATTCTTTCGAACTAAAAAACAAATTCAAAATCGGATGGAAATTGGCGAAGTTAGGAGTGATTCTTCACATCAACCTACTGAAAAAGGGTTTTATGGCCATAAAATGAGATTTTGGGGGTGTATTGGAAATTTCTCCTATACCATTTTGTTTAGTTTTTCTATAGCCACAAGTTATGCTAGGTCTCCATAAAAGTATAAAATCACCGTCGCACAGTGTAATTTATTTGGCTATAAATTGATCAATGTTATAAGCTAAATTTTCATCGTTGAAGTTGTAAGTATTGTATCGCCTATGATAATACGAGTATATTGCTTTACTATTTTTATGTATAATAACATATTATTATTTCTTAGTATTTTTAAAAATATTGGTGATAAATGTTTTTCCGTTAGAGGTAATGCTATTTCCCTTGCCTTTGACAGATATTTGTTTATCAGTTCATTTTCTATGAATGTCAGTTTATCAACAAATCTTATTGACGATTTCATTAAGAAAAAGTCTATGCGTGATATTTTACATTTTTCATAATATATAAACTTTTATTAAAAATTCTTTTCCGAAAAGTACCACTTCTGTAAGGTTGGCGGTTAAGACCGCTACAAATTCTTAAAATATATCGTTCAAATCGTCTTAGTCTCTCCATTTGGTTCGACGAAATGTTGAACCATATCGGATGAGCATAAGATATGATTGGTCTAATTATTTGTTTGTAAATATTTATTTTAATGCAGTTCGATAGTCCACCTTGCCTTCTTACTAAATTACAATAGCTAAAGAACATTTTTTTTGCTTTTGTCTAAATGAAATCTACATGTCTTACAAAGGTGAATTTGCTATCAAAAATTATGCTCAAGTATTTAATTTGTTCTTTGTATTTTATGTTGAGTCCATTTATTTTAATTTGAGGCTCATATTTACGAACATTTGGAAATAAGTTTTTACGTATTCCTTAAACAATAGTTGTTTCGCTTTTATTGAAGTTTATTTTTAGCTTCCATTTGTGGAAGTATGTAATATATTTAATTCATTCAGGTATGAGGATTCAATTGGAAAGCCAGACTACGTAATTTTACAAGTAAAATTTGGCAAAATGCCTAGCGTTATTATAGAGCAAAATTGATGGCAGAACGGTTAAGAATCCACACACCATCCATACAATTTCTAGTTCTGATGGGTCCAAAATGGCGAAAGGAGTAGTATCGGCTGTCTTTTGTCTGCAATTTGATCTCCAAAAGTCTTTCAGACTCCCTAATTACTGCAGTTCATTTCAACCTTAAATCTAAGCCACAACAAATCAGCTGAATTGGCTCTGAAATTAACTCCTCTTAAATACTCGAACCAATATTTTCATTGACAACCAAGTGTCTACTAAAGCAATTATGGCGCCTTGCACTACCTCGGAATGTGTTCAACAATGCAGTTCCAAATTGTTCAAATTTTTTTTCATTCTTGAAGGATATTCCATGCCCCGTTTTTTAAGTTTGCAACCCAACCGTTGCTAGTGTGGAAGTTTCCAGGCTTTTCCTATATTTTGGCAATGCCTTGCTAATTGCATCATAGTTCTAAGATCCTTGTATTGCACCTGCCTTGATTTGAGTGCAGACTTTTGCGCTCAATATCCTTGAAGCGTTTTTAGTTTTGTTGTTGTTTTTGTATTATATATTTTTATACCGCGAACTTTCAAGTACCTTCTTAAAATTATATTTTTTCATACCCTTCACTATCACTAGAACTTAAATAGAAAAACAAAGCAGGTGCATGTCAGGTTTTGCTTAATTCAAGTAATTTTTAAAATTATTTTGTGAATTGAAAATGCATTACGCTCTGTTTGCATTTGTATGCCATCATCCCATTCAAATATAAAGATTGAAATATCACGTAATTGTTTTTCAATTGATTCGTTTTTCAACTGGAACGACCGTCTATTGTAAACCACGGATGTTTGACGCTCAGCTCTTTGTTAAACCCATAAAATAGTTAGTACTTCTGGATTGGTTAACCATCTGAACTTCGCATGGTTAATTTTTCTTCAAACCTTTGGTCGATATTCTTGGAAGGCATCACCGTCTCGGTGATAAGGTCTGCGGCATTCGCCTAGGCTCGGATGTTCTCAATTGATCTACTTGTTCAGTCGCGTCACCTTGTGCGGAAGAATGCGTGCCCGCATTCGGTAATTACAGGTAACCCTCCTATAACGCGGTACTTCTATAGCGCGATTTCGCTACAACGCGGTTTGCGAATTGCGGAATGTTTCTTATAACGCGACTCCTACAACGCGATTTTTAAGCATTTTTTAAATACAATACATATTCTATAAACTGTATTCTATTAACACACAATTATCAAAAATTACTTGTGTATATGTGTATATCTATTATTCGTAGTCTCATAAAGAAATAATAATATGTTTGTATTATACATATGTACATACTAAAAGTGTTTGAATGTTTGTATGCACTATAGACTTTTGCAAACCGCAATTTTTTCAAACATTTACACACACGTTTTTATATAAAACAAGGGGTTTCCCCGAAAATTAACTCTTGAGCACTGTTGCCAACTCCCTCTGAGTAACGAGAGCTAAAACACCTCAAAAAAAGAGCTAGATCTAGCTCTGAAAGAGCTAAATTGGCAACAGTGCTCTTGAGAATGTTTTTGGAAATTTGATTTGGTTTAGTCATTCACAGTAAGTCGTGAAGAGGAGTTGAAACAAATTTTAAAACGTTTGTGAAACCATTTTTCGTATAATAATAATTTTGTAAAAATCAAGATAAATAGATTTTATAATCGGTGAGTTTCTGTTAAACTTTTTTTATAACTTAAATTAATTAATTTGTAATTTAGGCCATAAAAATGCCAAAAGCAAAGGAAAACGCATCATTAAAACGAAAGTTTATCACGATTGAAACCAAAATTCAAATTTTGAATCGGATTCAAAATCAAGAGAGAATAGCTGATGTTGCTAGACATTTTAAATTAAACGAGTCCACGATAAGAACCATAAAAAAAAAAACGAAGATAAAATTAGAAATTCGGTATCATCCGGATCATCGGTCCTCGCAAAAATCACTTCTCGGCCAAGGACGAAGATAATAGAAAAAATGGAACAATCGCTAACGGTATGGATAGAAGATATGACGCAAAGGCGGTTGCCTTTGGATGGCAATATAATTAAACAGAAAGCATTAAAAATATTCAATTATTTAAAGGAAACAGGACAATCAACAACCGACGAAGATAACCAGCTGGCTAGCAAAGGTTGGTTTGAAAAGTTCAAAAAACGGCATGCTCTACACAGTTTGAAAATTCAGGGTGAAACAGCATCCGCAGATGCTGATGCGGCGAATAAATATCCTGAACAGTTCATAAAAATTATTGAAGAACATGGTTATTTGCCAGATCAAATATTTAACGCTGATGAGACAGGTTTGTGGTGGAAAAAAATGCCATCAAGAACTTTTATTTCGAGGAACGAAAGAGGAGCTCCTGGCTTTAAGGTTTCTAAGGACCGAATAACATTGTTACTTTGCAGTAATGCATCTAGTGATTTTATAACAAAACCAATGTTTATTAACAAGTCATTAAATCCACGTTGCATGAAAGGAAACAATAAAAACAATCTTCCAGTGTATTGGAGAGCGAACAAAAAAGCATGGATGACTGCCAAACTATTTAATGATTGGTTCTACCATTGCTTTGTTCCCGACGTAGAAAACTATCTAAAAAAAAAGAACTTGGCATTCAAAGTTTTGCTACTTTTAGATAATGCACCAGCTCATGCAACTGATTTAAGTCATCCAAATATTCAAGTTGAGTTTTTACCGCCCAATACTACATCAATATTACAACCTTTAGATCAAGGAATAATATCAAACTTTAAAGCATACTACATACGCAAATCATTTGAATTAATATTAGAGAAGATAGAATCATTGAATATAACGGTCAAAGAAGTCTGGAAACAGTTCTCAATTTTAGATTGCTGTGAAATCGTCGGCAAATCACTCAAAGACATTCGTCAATCAACACTGAGAGCTTGCTGGAAAGCACTTTTGCCAGAGGTTGTAGTACAGGAAACTGTTGTTAATCTCGTTGAGGATGAATATGAAAACGTAGTGAGACTGGCAAACGTAATAAAAGGCGATGGATTTGACGAAATAAATGTGGCTGATATTCGAGAATTAGTTGTGGACGACGAATTAAATGAAGTAGATTTAGCAGCAATGACAAGTGAAGCATTATCGATTGAAGAAAGCTCTGACGACCTCTCTGACACCGAAATCAAAAACTTTTCGCTAAAAAGTGTGGAGAAACTTTTAAATCTGGCGAAGGAGTTGGAAGAGTATGTTTTGGAAAACGATCCTCAGGAAATCTATAAAGATTTACGAAGTAGGACAAAGCAGACATCAATAAAAGATTTTTTAAGACCAGCAATAATAGCTGAACCGGATCAATGTGATAGTGGGTCAAGCTCGGATTTTGAAATAGGACGACCAAGAGCAAAACGTTTGAAGCAAATTATAATAAGTGAGGACGAGGGAGCGGATTTGTAGAAGGTTGAGATTTAAAATCCTCTGAAATATGTAGATTTGAAAATCCGTGTCTATTTTTCCCAGATTTTATTTTCCTTAGTTTTATGTTATTTAAATAAATGAATTGCTTTTTGCTGGTTAATTAAATGAATTAATTTATGTTATTATATTGAAATAGACAAATAGAAAAATATCTTTGAAAAAATAAATTTTTTTTATTCGATGAAAGGTCTAATATAATTAATTCGGCTGAGAAAACTTTAAAATGTTACTTGCGTGATATTGTTTAAGAAAAGGAAAAATGGAGGAAAAAAAAGTTTCCTACAACGCGATTTTCCTACAACGCGGAGTTTTTCAGGAACCAATTAATCGCGTTGTAGGAGGGTTACCTGTACTGCGTCATTTGTCGTCCGTTTACGTCTTCCGCTAAAAAGAATTCAAACAAAGGGATTTTTTTTTAGAGTAAAGGAAAAAAAAACAATAACAGCCATAGCAATAACAATGAACTAAGGTCAGAGCAAACTGGGGCCACTCATTTCTTAAAATTAGCTCAAAATATATGTTTTGCAACAGAGTCGTGCCAAGGATGGTATTCGCCAACTATGTATTTGATTAACAGGTACATACATACATACATACATACATACATGCATACATACACACATATATACATAGTTAGTAGAGCTGCAAGTACGTCAGGTAGCAGGTGCTAAAAAGTTGCTGCAAATCGTATGTGATTATTTTAAACCTAGATTTTTTCCACAATTGGTTCGAGTGCCACAAAAATCTCATCATGTAAATTTACTTAAAAAGAGATTTAGATGATGCTGTGGAGAATTTCACCTACCAAATACAGCTAGGGGAAAATTCACCATATTCTGACGAAGTTTCTAGTGACGAAGTGCAACATTAAAGGCGTTTGAGAAGGATTGGGCAAAACAGAACAAATCCGAGTGATAAAACAGCTGTTAAGGGACTTAAATACAAATGATCTTAGTTGAAAGAAGAAGCCTTTGGGGACTATCTTAAAAATGTCGATCCAAATAGAAATGATGAGTATAAAGTTAGGTCTCTAGGTACTTAAAACCACCTCCTATACGACAGGTTCCCCCGACAGCGAAGCCCTCGCTTTTGCCAACCATTTAAAAGAAACTTTTGATCCATTCAACATCGGAACCAACAAAGTATCGAATCATATCTTGCCTGTCCGTACCCTATGGACAAACCGATGCCCTGGGTATAACTATCCGAGATCCAGACGGAAATTACACAGATTAAAAACTCAAAATACCAGGGTCCTAAAAATCGGTTCAAATTTGTTTCGCCGAGGATCGGTTGACAATTTTCATCGCAATAAATTTGTAATGCGGAAAGAAAATAGTTTTCAAGTATGGTGGGGTGGGGACACGAAAGATGTTTTAGGTCGAAGTGTCGGCTATTGGGCACACTAAATATACCAAAAGTATTATATGAAATGGTTTATTATAAATGCTGCCATTTTTCCGCATTTTCGAAATCTCAAAAGAAATTACAAAAATCGTCAATTTCAAGGATGGTAGATTCTAAAGTTTGGCCATCCGTACCAAAATTGTCGGCGTAACTTCCGGCACACAAAGAAAATATGCTTTGCATATTCAACTAAGATGCCACTTAAAGAGCACTACGGTTCGTCTTCATGCTTAAATCTATGCAGACAAAATTTAAAGCATCCATGTCCATTAAGTGCTTGGGCCAGGTAGAAGTCAATCAGTACATGTTTTCGATTTATGCATTTAAAGATATTCGGAATCAATCGATACGTCCATCGACCGTTCGTAGAATTCTTTTTAATCCTCCTGCCACGTACGGATGCTTCGCTACCATTCAGTCTTCCGGTTGGTCAGCTGTGCTGAATTCGCTCGCTGTATTTTTATATCAGCGAATTCGAATGCAGTCAGCTTAAGCGGTAGCGTACCCGCTATGACTAGTACACCATCCTCCGATACGGTGCGTGATGTGCAGCATACCCTGAGGGCATATAACCGGCGCACCGATTTCATGCCTTTCATGTAGGAGTCGCAGTTTATTGCCTCGACCAAGGCCGGTACAGCATCCAGCAAGATAGATGATACCACGCTAAGTAGCTTCTCGAAAATTCTGCTCAGGACCGCTCGTTTTCATCATAATCCGGGTTAATGCAGTTAAAGCCTCCGCTTTACCGGTGACGTATGTGAGGTGCTTCTTAAAGCTCAACCTGTGGTCAATCGTTAGTCCAAGATATTTGATGTAGGGCGGTGTGGCATCAGACTTCCCGCTCTTTTCACTCGTGTTTTTACTCTCGCCCAAGCAGTTGTTGTTCAGCCAGCAACGATGATCTGAAGCTAGAGCTGCGTTTTTTTCTTATATCCCCAACCCAATCTAAGTTTTGTCGTAAGCAAACCACATCCCTTGTTACCCCAGCAAATCGGCTGATTGCTTCAAAATCGCTGCGAGCCAGTCATTGGTCTAACACTCACGATAGAGAGATATAATAAGGTGGCACCGATCATGGTGCCGCTATTTTACTGTCAGTGAAATTTACGGAATCATTGTGTGTAATTCGTGCAATTTATTCGTGTGTTGTTTGTGTACTTTCTTCTTCTTGCTTTCTTGTTCGCATTTGCATACCTCTCTTATGCACTCGCACCGGTGTGACGTCACGCACTCTCTGATGGGAGCAATCTTATTTCCATCGTTCTTGGGCTACAGCCTCTGAATGCTTTTCTCTATGCGTCACCTTCACCTCTTACACACAATCGATTGCAAACCTCCAGGATAAGATCACTATCTTCGACACACCCCATCTGGGCTGCGTTGAGGAGAAGAGGTATCCCTGAAAAACTTCTTGCATTTATAAAGGAGAGTTACTGTGATGCAAGTTGCTACGTCCTTCGTAAACGAAAATTGTCGGACCCTTTTCACGTGCTAAATGGTGTATGACAAGGCTGCATCCTGTCACCAATTCTCTTCTTGCCTTTAGCAACGAAAACCAACAGAGGAGTATCCAATAACACATTCCCCAACTAACTGGCATTCGCTGATGATATCGGCTTGCTCGCATACAAGCTTTGTGCCCTCAAATTGCTGGCACAAGCCATGCAGGAGAAGTTGAAACCAAAAGGCCTCAAAGTCAACTTACGGAAAAGGAAAGCGCTGCATCTCAGTGACCCCATACCGGAACAACTGATAGTGGGTGCACAACAGTTCGAAACCGGGGACAAATTATGTTACCTTGGCTGCATGGTCACGGCGGTTCTGAGGTGGTTATCGAATATAGAACTAGGAAAGCTCCGTTGCTCGCCCCATTGTGGCAAAGCAACAGTATCAGCCTTCACATCAAGCGGCGCATCTTCAACTCGAACCTCAACTCCAGTCTATTATATGGTTGCACTACCTGGAAAGTAACTGCGAAGATCACGAAGCGCTTCACAAATCGCAAATTTTTTGGCCCCGGACAATAACCACGCCGAGTTGTTGGCGCAAGCTAACCAGGTTGACGTTAAATCAGAAATCAAAAAAAGGAAATGGCAATGGATTGGCCACGCGCTAAGGAAAAATAACGACAATGTCGCTAAACAAGCGCCACGCTGGAATCCATTTCAATAAACTGGTAGAGGAAATGGCAGACGACGTGCCACCTGGCGGCACTCAACAGAGGCTGAAATGAAGTCTCTTGTATTATAGTGAAACGCACGAAGATGCTTAACACAAAACCGTGTTCGAAGGAGAAGAAGAGTGGTTGATGTCCTATGCTCCAAACAGCAGTTGAAGAATAACATAGACATATACATACACACATATACATATAAACGTATATTCAATCTGTTACAAACCACGCCACACACACTTCAATCTATTAAATTTCAACAAATTCTTATGGTTTGTTGCGAGTGAGTGGCCCCCTTTAGAAAAACCAAGCTGTTAGAGCTACATATATTTATATGTATATGGACATGCGTATGTGTGTATGGGTAAGTTTTATTCGAGGAACTACTTCAAATATAATCTATAAGAGCTAATAGCAGCGTATTGGACACACAGGAAAAGTGAATGTTTTCACGCATAGGTATGTATGTATGTATGTATGAATGTATGCATGTACGTATGTACATATGCATGTCCAAGCATGACTTCTAAGGCCATTCGGAAAATGGAAGCATCATCATGCAAAAATGAAGCTTAAATCGGCAATCGTCAACGAGAATTTGCACTTGCTTTCATATCGGCTGAAAAGTTATTGATTTGATGTGATTTAACGCTTTAAATAGTGACAGCTTCAAATTTTCATTTCACAAGGGTTGGAAATACAAATTTTATAAACTTATTTTTGTTGGAATTCCATAAAAACTATAACAGAGCAACTATGACGTAACAAATATCAGCATAAACTTCTTTTTCCCCGAATGAAAGATAGGGTCTAGGGTGTAAACGGGGTTTTAGAAATCTGAGGAAGCAGCTATCAGCATTCTATAACCTCAATTCGTTATTTCACCTTCAAGTGGTACACCCTGGCTTGGACTTGTCCAACCCCCCACAAATCTAATCTAATCTATCACTGGTACACCCTGGTAACCCGAGAAATCATAGCTGAAGACGAGGTATAAAATCCGCGATGGAGACAAGACCAATGCCAACTAGTGCAGAAGCTTTGGATAGTCTATCATCATATATGTATGTAATTTAGAGGTCTCCCGAAATTCGTAGCGTCTGTCTCGGAACGAGCGGCTGCAAAAGGCGTTTGTTCTTCTGGTTAGAAGTGGCCTCATGTTATGGGGTATCTGGTCATTTTACAAGTGAAGCTCATCAGATCTTCTTTAGGCTTGCAATCATGGATGTGCTCCTCATTTGCCAAGCTATAGATATAAAAACATAGATTTAAACCCACGAGAAATACAGCCTGTAAGTGATATCCACAGAAATCTGAAATCTGTGTGTTTATATGGAAATATTGTAGTTCTACAATTGGACAAATATAGTTTACGATTTTTATATTCATAGAAGTACAAGGTGGCGCAAAATTAATCATCCATTTGTGTGTTTGCATAAATTTTTGTACTAAATACAAAAAAAAAACATAATTTTGAATGATAGAAAATTTTATTATGACCTTTAGTCATCCAATTTTGCTTTCACTAAATAAAAAAATGATTTTGAGTAATAGAAATCTTTATTTTGAACTTTACGCGTCACTTTTGAAAAACCACTTACAAGGTGGCACAAAATTAGTCATCCAATTTAGCTTTTACTAAATAAAAATATGATTTTTAGTGATGGAAATCTTTATTTTGACCTTCGATCGCAGTTCTTTTTCATCAGGATGATGCGCTGCTTCATAGGAGCACTGAGCCAATGGCTAAAATCAATGAATCCAAGTTCGAGTTGTTGGACCATTCACCGTATTCACCAGATTTTGCCCCAAGCAACTTCCATCTGCTCCCAGGCCTAAAAAAATGCATGCATGGAAAGCGTTTTTTATCAAATGATGAGGTCATCATCATCGTCATCATCATTCCTTCGTCTCCGTTGCGGAGCATAGGGCCAAAGTAAAATTTTTCCATTTTGTGCGATTTCCGGATATATTTTGCACTTGCTGCCAGGTCATTGTTTTGTCCACGGCTTTGTATTCCTCTTCGATGCAGTGTCGCCAAGAGGCGCTAGGTCTGCCTCTTCTGCGCTGTGCTGATTTCGGTGTCACCTTTCAGGAGGGTATGGCCAAGCGATCCCCATTTACGTTCTGTTATTTCAGTTGGTTCAATTGCTTTTTGATGGTATCATCGATGCAATTCGGTGTTAGATATCCAGTTGTCTGGCCACCAGATACGTAGAATCCGTAAGGTCATAACAGCTGTGGAAACGTATTTTACAGTCATTTCAGATTCTCACTTCAAGAATGGAATTCACAAATTGGAATTTCATTGAAACAAGTCTATTGATGTTAAGGGAGACTATATTGAAAAATAAAGTGTATTTAAAACCATAAAATTGTGTTTTTCTTAACGCACTGCAAAACTGGTTGAGTAACCTAGTATTTTGAAAAACAGTAAATCCATTTCCAACCATCAATGTTCATTTTTCTATAGTTAGACTGGAAATTCCATTGCTAAAAAAAAAATCGACAAAGAATAGTAACGCAAAATCGCTAAAGAAAGAGTTGATGAAGGCATGGAACCGAATAACACGGGAAAGGTTTACACAACTAATTGGATCGATGCTACGACGTCTTCAAGCGGTGATTGATAATGGTGGTGGACCTACTAAATACTAAAAGTTAACAAAAAAGCTGGTATTAAAAAAAGAAAATTGGGTTTTTAAGTAAATTGAACTGTATGCAGACTTTTGTCTTGCTGCTTTTTTGTTGTTTTGTTAATTTTGTTCTCGTTATAAAGCAATTGAAATATATAATTTTTCTAAATTTATGAATAAATATGAATTCCGAGAAAACTTTATATATCAATTGTTTTTTTTTCAATTATTGCATAGCTTCTAGGAAATATGAAAATATGTTGCTGTATGCAGACTTAAGTCCTTCACTGTATGAGTTTGCATGTATGACAGTTACCTTTCAAATGTCTCTTACTGTGAAAGGTTTTGTCTATTTTATTTATTTTTTATATATATTTTTTTTTTTATATATTTTTTATTTCTTTTTTTGTAGCCACTGTGTAACAAATACCAGGACTTGTTAAGCACAAACACAGAAACATACAGACACACGTATGCGCATCTGTACATAAATAGAAGCTGCAACAGTAAAAATAAAAATATCAAAAAAAAAAAAACAATAATACAACAATGCAACAAAACGAATAAATAATGTTGCGACAACAATCCAATAAAAGTAGCGACAACAACAAAAGCAAACAAAAGATTGAACAACTTTTGCGTTGGAAGTTTGCATTTTCGCTTTGTTTATGCTTTCGCTCGCTCATTGTAACATTCGTACGATTTGTTGTTATTGTTGTTTCTTTGGCATTATTTATGCTGATGTTGGCGACAATTTTTGATTGCCAACAACTGTGGGAGTGCTATTCACGCATATTGCCAAATCAGCAACAACAAAAAGCATCAAACGTGGTAATAACTTACAGCATGTACAACAACAACAACAATAACACGATCTATTATAAAAGCAACATTTCAAAGGACTTCGGACTTGGACTTCTTGATTGTATTCGTATTTGTTGTTTGTTATTATGGCGGCTGAAAATGTTCGCTTCTTACATCGTTGTTTGGCTGTGTCTGTTGGTCGCTCGATTGCTCTCGTATACTCGAGTGTTTGTATGCACGTGTATGTATGTTTGTGTGTTCGTGTGTTCGTTTGTTCGCAGGTTCGTGTGTTTGCATGTTCGTTTGTTTGCTATTTCATTCGCGGCTTTTCCGTTCGCTTCTTTTCATAGTTCGTTTATTGCATTGTCCTGCTCCTTTACATGCATACATACATATGTACACATTTGCTTGATTTTATTTCTGCTGGTTTTGCTGTTTTACAAAAATTTGCAACAAAAAAAAAACAAATACGCAATAAAAATGTAAGCAAAATGTCTTTCCTATGTCGTCGTGTTGGTGCTGCACTCTCGTCTTGCTGCAGTTGTTGTTTCATTTTTTTTTTTTTTATTGGTGGAACTTGAAGATGGTGGTCTGAGCTTCTGGCAAATATTTACAATCATTCACTTTTTATTGCCGTTTGTGTCGCCCTTGGTCATTCCGTCCCAATATCGGTTTCGGTATCGGTGTCGCTGGCTGGTGAACGTCGTTTTTTGCAATTTTTGCTTTAGCTTTATATTGCCAATTCTACATTTTATGAATTCTTTATGCTTATGAAACTTTAATTCACATTAAGTTAGTGCTGGCTGGTAATTGAAATGGAAGCGCGATGCATTTTAATTGTAATTAATTCACTCGTGGCGAAAGTTGTTTTAGCTAAGGGAGCGATGGTCGATGGAGTAAAATAGTGGTTTCATGTTTTCAAATGTAATGCCATCTCTTTTATATATTATTTTATTATTATTATTTGTAGGGGATATATATAGAATATAAACCTAACTTAATTAGCGCACTGAGTACTAGGCCTCCGGTGCTTTGTATATAATGACAGGTGTTCAGGTCAAGTTTTTTCTCTTTGTCTCAATTCTCGTGTGTCTTAATGTTGTTCCACAAAATGCGACTTGATGTCGACTCAGAATTCCAAATGGTTTTTTATAATCCAAATATGCCCCTAAACGAAAATAAAAACATGTTTCGATAAACATGAGAGCGCATGTTGGCTGTATTTTGTTGTCCAAACCAGTATTCATATATGTCAAAACACCATAACTTTTTTGTGTGAAATTAGTTTTTATTGATTTCAAAGACAAAATTGTACAAAAATGATTACAATTTTAACATACATATATTCACCTTAGCTCGATATGACCACCTTTTGCCTTAACTATAGCCTTCAAACCGTTAAAAAAATGAGTTGCAGGCTGCACGAATGTGATCCTAAGGTGTTTTGGTCCATTCTCGTATAATCGCTTTTTCCAGCGCATCCATACTGGCATATTTTTTAGTCCTCACCTTGCTCTCCTAAATGGACCAGATGGAATATGTAGTCCATCGGATTTGCGTCTGGCGAATTCGAAAGCCGAAAGTGTGGAACATGATTTTTTAACCATTCTTGGTTCACACGAGCTTAACGAGACGGTGCCGAGTCCTGTTGGAACGTCCATGGTCTAGGACCGAAATGTTTGCGTGTCCACGGCTCTAAAGCAGCTTCTAAAACATTTTTCCGATAATAAGTCGCATTCACTTTGACACCCGGCTCGATAAAAACGATTGGAGAGCGTCCATCAGCGGTCACTGCGGCCCAAACCATTACTTGCGAAGGGAAATTGCTTCGAGTGGCCATGCGTAGGCTCAAATTCTCGTATGAGCGTTCGGTCAAGTAAACACGATCGTGTTGAGTGTTTATGAACTGCTCAATTGGGAAATTTTTTTCATCAGAAAACACAATGTTAGGAAATTCGCCACGTTCGTGCAAGCGCAACAACTCCTTTGCTCTTTCGCACCGAACTTTTTTTTGCTGGGGTGAAAGATCGTGTGTTTTTTGGAACTTGTAAGCCTTGACCTTGAGCTCATTTTTCAATATGCGTCGAATGTTGTCTTGCGGTATTTTCAGTTCATTGGCCATTATTCTTCCACTTTGACGTGGATTTCGTTCAAGTCGAGCCTTTACTTTCCGAACCATTTCTGGCGTTGTTGCGGTTTTTTTTGGTCCACCGCCATAGCGTTTTGCAATGCTACCAGTATCATTGTATCGTTTTATAGAGCGATACACAAACATTTTATTCACTTTGAGGTGACTGAGCTCACGAACAATGGGTGGTTCTGATTTTCCAGCCAAATATAACGCAATCACACTATTACGTTTGAATTCCATCACTGTAAAAAAGTTCAACAAAACGCAAATGCTTTTGATGGCTTATAAACAATATATTGAACTGTCATTAAAACAATTTTGACGTTGATGTCATGAGCTTTTTTACAGATACAAGCAGTGTGAAGTTGGTAACACTTCATATTGTTCACCCTGTATGTATACGTCCATGTATTATAGCATTTTCTCATAAATGGGTGAAAAATCAAATTGAGAAAAACTGTAATGAAGCCTGGTTAGCTATAGCGCACCTCTTTCATGTTCATGGTTTCAGCAAGGAACCTGACAAATTTTCAATAAAAGAATATAGAGCGGGTAACTTTAATATTACGTTTTTTTAAAGAACACACCCACCGATATAAACAGCTCCAAACCATTCGCTGTGTCCCGAAATCAGAAGGTTATAATCCCCGAGTAGCTCGAAAAGAAAAACCAAACGAACTAGAAAGCTGCGGTTGAATTTTTCTTAGGAGCACATAAAACCTGATGCAACTTAGTGGAATAATGTAATTTTCCTGGATGAGAGCAAATTTAAGTTATTCTGTAATGGCATAGTTTGGCGGCAGCCCAATAAAGAGCTGAAAGCACAGCATCTGAAACCGACTGTAAAACAAGGCGGAGGGCATGTGATAGTCGGGCGTGCATTTCATCCAAAGGAACCGGCAATTTAAGGTTTCTTGAAAGAATTATGTATAAGGAAATATATTTGAATATACAGGGTCCGGCACTTGAAGAGTAACCATTTAAAAATACCATAAATTTAGTTTGGAAAATTACTTTTATTCAATTCAAAGTAAAAAAAGTGTGAAAATAATACAAAATTAAGAATCAATTTTACTTTTGCTCAATATGACCACATTTTGCCTTGACTATGGCCTTGAGACGGTCCAGAAACGAATCGCAAGCTACCCGAATGTGACTTGCAAGTGTTTTGGCCCACTTGCAGGCAATGACTTTTTTCAGCGCCTCGAGACTGGTGAATCTTTTAGTTCCGAGCTTGTTCTAGTCTAGTTCCGAGAGAATAATCCATCGGATTCGCGTCTAGTGAATTTGAGAGCCATTTGGGATAGTGTAGAAGTTATGAAGTTCGGAACGTTGTTTTTTAACCATTCTTGGTTCACTCGTGAGACGGTGTCGAATCCTGTTGAAACGTCCATGGTCTACCACCGAAGTGTTTTGTCTGCCCACGGCTTCAAAGCAACCTCCAGATCACTTCCCCGATAAAATTTCGCATTTACCTTGGCGTCAGGTTCGATGAAAACGATTGGACAGCACCCATCTGCCCGTGCATCAGCTGCGCGAGCGGTCTGAAGTCGGTTACACTTCGAGTGCCGGATCCTGTATTAAGGCTGAATTTGAAACAGCAGATAAAATTAGTATTATGCCTAGTTTTACGCTGTACCAAGATAATGGTCCTAAGCGTAAAGCCTATATTGTAGGAAAAGGCTGCTCTATAATGGCTCAAGGATTATTGTTACCCCTCCCAAATCACCCGATCTAAGCCCTATAGAAATCTTGTGGGACGAGTTGGAGCGGCGTGTGCGACAGAGACCACTTTCTTCTTCCACGAAACTAAAAGAAAGTTTACAGGAAAAATGGGCGAAAAACGAGCCAGATTATAAGCCAGATTACCAGATGTTATTAGAAACAATACTAAATATTAATTTCGTTAATTTTAAGGGGGAACGCCACTGTGGAGGGTAAAAAAATAGTCGATTTTTGGGAATTTTTTTTTTTTAAGTAGGAATGATTATTCGAGAATCGGACAGAAGGCAATTTATTAAATATGTATTAAACTAATATATGTTGATGTAAATTTTTATTAAAAAATATTGAGAATTGACAAATTTATGTAAATAAACGTAACGAGTTTAAAAAAAAATTACGTCATCTGGTGGCAGCGATACAGCAATGAATAATCATCTGAAAGCAAAAAACCAAAAATTATATTAATATACACAATAGTGGCTATCGGTGTACGTTGCCGTTTTGTTTTTTTTTTTTTTGGCAAAATGGTGGTGATTTGAATTTCGATGTGAGTTTTTCACCATTTTTTTGATTTTCAACAGGCTCAAAAAAATAGTTATTTTCAAAATTTTGAAAATCGGCGACATACAACGATAGCCAATGCGATAACAAACATTTTGAAAAAAAAAGAAAATTGAAATCGATTTATTAGTCTTCGAGAAATCGTTGCCACCGTATTAAAAAAAGTCGTTTCGAGAAAAACGCGCTTGAAATAAAACATCGTATCGTAGGCGCTACGGGGCCGAACCGACGGGCGCTCACTTAAGTGCACATAGAATCGGGAATA
Organism: Anastrepha obliqua; assembly: GCF_027943255.1. Taxonomy (NCBI): domain Eukaryota; kingdom Metazoa; phylum Arthropoda; class Insecta; order Diptera; family Tephritidae; genus Anastrepha; species Anastrepha obliqua. The sequence goes on along the minus strand of NC_072893.1, from coordinate 20,823,425 downwards.
AAGCGAATTTCGATTTAAAATTTTTACCACATTTTCTTGAGTAGTTTACTAACAATTTATGCAAAAAAAAAAAATCGATTTTTTTGAATTTTCACAGTGGCTTTCACCCTTAAGCATTTTTGTATAATTATTTTGTAACCTCATTCAATCATCAAATAATAATGTAGTAAGAATTGTTGACAATTTTGAGTTTTCTTGTCCTAGTTTGTTTTTGACAATTACATTTTTGAATTCTTTTAATATATTGTATTTAATTGGTTGGGAAATACGTTTATAGCGTTTTTATATTTTCTTCTACAAGTAGGAGGGTTACCTGTATATTACAATTTCATGTCTATAATCGACCTAATATGTAACAGAACATATGGCAGGACTATACTGTAGTGTATTCTAAGCGGAAGTATGCGCTATCTGGTATGCTGCGAAAACTATCTTAGAAAAGAGAATATCACTTGAGGATATCAGCTTTTTCACCGACAGTCAAGCGGCCGTTCGAGCACTTAGCTCCTCTTATACCCACTCAGATGTGGTTCGATCCTATCTCTTATCTCTTAACGAGATAAGTGTTCAGAATTCTGTCCAAGTTATCTGGATACCGGGTCACAGTGGATTCGAAGGTAACTGCAAAACTGATAAGCTCGCAAGAGCTGGAGCTGCGCAATCAAATGTTAGTAACATACCCACAATCCACATTCCGCTCTCAACATGTAAAATGCTCATTGATCGAGAATTTCACAGCATTGCTGATCGGAGGTGGCGAGTGGAAACTACTTGCGTTACGACCTGACAAATCTGCCCTTCCTACAATCTGAAACAGACAAAAACCCTTATAAATCTTTCGAAACACGAACTAAGGCATATAATATCTCTTATCACCGGCCACTGCCTTTTGGGCACTCACGCGCGTCGGCTCGGGGTTCCTCAAAACGACCTGTGCAGATACTGTGAGAACGAAGATGAGGACGTATCGAGCAGACATTTGCTGTGCAGTTGTGCCGGTCTAGCCAGAAGCCGACTCGCTCTTCTAGGCTCTCCAATTGACAATCTTTCAGTACTCTCGGACCTTAAAATCGAATCTCTCATTAAATTCTCGAAACGAATTAATATTTTGGACCAAAAGTTATAATAAAAATTTCGGTTAGGTGGGGAAATCATATAAAATAATGAGCTCTAGGGTAACACAACGGACCGAACTTGCGGTCTATGTGGCACTCCGATGCGGGGCTCACCCTTAAACCAACCAACCATGGCGGGACTAAGTATAAACGTACGTACTTGGCACGCACAGCTTTTGTCAGTTGTTTGGCATGAATTAAAGTTTCGCCGAACTGTTCCCCCAATTGGCGTGGGCCTTGTTCTACATATGCGGAGTTCTACAGTTTTATGTCAACTCTGTGTTTTCTGTTTTTCATATGCAGAAATGCATTCGGAGAGGTTTGCCATTGCCTGCCAAAACGACTTTTTTTTTCGTCATATAATTCGACATAGGGGACATCGAACCTGCAACCAAGTGAATGACAGTGACATATTATTAGTATACATCACATAATATATTCAATCCCTGCACATTTACATGCAGTTTTTGATAATCACTCTTACATCACATAAACTTTGAACCCCGCACCAGAAATTTGAAACTGTGCAGGAATCATTTTTTTTCGCTGAGTCACTTCTGGAAATTTTTTTCTACACATTCCCACACAGCTGAAGGCAGCAAATGTTTATATAAGAATGGATTAAGATATTTGGCCAAGGATTAGGAATTTTTAATCCGTACACTTTGATAATTTCCTTTGTTCATAGTAGAAGATGGGCCGTGGGCAGACAAATTGACTCACATCGGGACGTCAAATTGTCTAATAATCGAACGAAATTCTGATACCGCAAATCTAATCAAAACAACGCATATTTTGCTAATGAAAATAAACACCAAATGAACTGATTGTTGAGGCGACTATTGACAAAATCACTCATGTCCAAACTTAGAAATGTGCAGTTAGTCATGAAAGTTAAGTACACTTTTGCGGTAGATTTGGCATTTAATGGCATCTCTATTTGGCCACTAAATCTGCTGCAGCCTATTCGGAAACGATTTTGCGAGCTCCGTCTAATTGACAGATGATAGCCAAGGCGTTTTCGGGAGTTTCTTCTCAATAATGCTTATGAGCACAATGACGAAAATGCCGAAAGAAAGCCTGTGCGTGTATTGTGAAATGCTGATGATAAGTTGAAGAATGACGAATTTGTATGGTTTCATGATGCTCTGCAAAGCTGTTGTTGTTACTTGTATTAAGTCGGTCATTTGAGTGGTTGGCTGGCTGGTTGGCTTGCTGGCAAACTGGCTGGCTGGTTAGTTGACTGCCTTGGTGGTTAATCGCGCAAAACCGCAAAACGCTACTTCTGGAAGATTTAAGTCACGTGCTAGCCAGTTGGTGCTCTTTTCACCTTTCGCCACCACCCGCTGAGTGCGATACCTTTTCGCAGTTTATGTGGAATACTTGTTTCTCGGTTTCGGTTCGGTTTTTGCCTCAACAATGGCAGCGAAAAACAAGTACCGGCATGCAAAAAGCCCAACTCATCAACCACCTGCTGATAGTCATCAAGGCAAACCGTGCTGCCTCAGACTGATGTACTGGTGGTAGACAGACAGTAACTTAGTAAGAATTGTATGATGAAAATGCAAAGTCTGCTTGATCGACTACCAGTTTGTGTAGTTATTTCCGTTAACTGGGTATTGCACCGACCGACCGACCGACCGACTGACTGGCTGACTGACTGCCTGCCTGTTTAGCTCACGGGCGTACTGCTCTCTGGTCTATATGACTGATTAAGCTAGGCATTGTTGTGTGTTATGTTAAGCGAACGGACGAGTGCACAGCTGAAAGAAGGTGCATAGTAGTTCTTCCAAGCGACCTATTTGCTGCGACTAATACCTTCTAACGCATTGTTTAGTGGCGGGTTGCAAGGTACAGTGTAACAATTTCAAAAATATATCTACTAAAATTTGCTGTGCAAAATATCAAGTGAGCTCAGATGGTTTTAAAAATGAAAAAAAAAAAAAAAAAATGTATTGGTAAGTTTCTTTGTTTTTTTTTTAATACATTCCCTGAGACCCTTTAAAGCACTAGGTTCACATTCTGTGGAATCAAAACTAGAATACGAATGCTGTATCGACCTAAACCAAATTCGTGCAACAAATAAAATTGTACTTGGCTGGGTTGTGGGTCTCTCTGGAATAAAAAGTAATGAAATTGCTGATGAAATAGCTAGGGCAGGGTCGGCAGGAGATTTTCACGGCCCAAAGCCATACTCTGGTATCAACTGAGCAGAAGCTCAATGCAGGGTAAATAGTTGGAAAACTACTCAAAGGATTGCCCATTGGAAAGTCACACAAGAACTCCGTCAAGCCAAAGGGCTTATAAGACCTTTTGCCTACAAAAAATCACACTGCGAATGAGACAGAGTGAGACTGTGAAACCACAGAGCATAGCTTGTGCAGCTATATTGCCTTGGCAAAGGCAAGACTGCACATCTTTCACGTAGATCAAATGCACCCGAATGAAATCAAGAATGCTTGTGTTGCAGATATTCTGAAATTTGACCGCAAGGCGGAGAATTTAGTCAAAGAATTTGGCTTTCGAACCGATTCCAAATCTGAGGCAGGGAACATCTAGATTAAATAGTACCTGTTGTAATACATTTAAGGTAGAATAGTGGTTCCAGTGAATAGGACGATTATTATTAGGTGCACAACTATGCTCCCGCTGTTTGTCAATAGATGCCGCCAGCAGTGTGTGCTAGTCGATTCTAACATAACCTAAACATCATAAACCAAGCTTAGACATAGACAGATAAACAAACTGCTTCGACACATTAGTGATTTTGTTTTTGTATCCTATACTGTTGGTTTTGGGAAAATGTCTGATTTTCCTGTCTGTGCCGAATAATCGTCATTTGCGGGAAGTGTTGATTTTCTTTATTCATTCGAAAAAATCGGCGGGCGGCTGAAGCGTATCGAGAGCTAAAACAAGTTTATGGAGATGCTACCTTAAATGAAACAACGTGCCGAGATTGGTTCCGTCGCTTCAAAGACGGTGATTTTAATGTTGGCGACCGTCCGCGTGAAGGAAGGCCAAAAACCTTCGAAGACGCTGAATTGGAGGCATTGTTGGATGGGCAATGAGGATCCATGTCAAACGCAAGAAGAGCTTGCTTCAGTATTAGGTGTTACCCGTCAATCCATTTCCAAGCGATTGCATGCTTTGGGAATGATTCAGATACAGAAACAGGGGACTTGGGTTCCTTATGAGTTAAAACCAAGAGATGTTGAACGTCGTTGTCGTTTTTTCGCCTGCGAACAACTGCTCCAACGAAAAAAAAGGAAGGATTTTCTTCATCGCATCGTGACGGGTGATGACAAATGGATTCATTACAGCAATCCAAAGAAAAGGAAGTCATGGGGACTGTCCGGTCACTCGGTCATGCTTCTACGTCGTCGCCTCGGCCGAATATTCATGCTGTGAAGGCTGTGCTATGTATTTGGTGTTATTGTATTTTGGTGTTATTTGTTGTGAACTGTTAAAACCAAGCGAAACTATCACTGGGAATCGGCATCGACTTCAATTGATGCGATTGAGCCGAGCATTGCGCGAGTAACGGCCGCAATACGCGGAGAGGCTTGAAAAAGTGATTCAACAGAATGACAACGCTCAGGTTGCCAAACCCGTTAAAACCTACCTGGAAACATTGAAATGGGAAATGCTACCCTACCCGTCATATTCTCCAGATATTGCGCCGTCCGATTATCACCTGTTCCGATCGATGGCATAAGGTCTAGCTGACCAGCAGTTCCATTCATATCAGAAGACATCAACAAATGGTTTGATCCGTGGATAGCCTCAAAAGACGAACAGTTATACCGCGACGGTATACGAGATCTATTAGAAAAATGGGAAAAAGTAGTAGCCAGCGATGGGCAATACTTTCAATGATTCACTTGTAACCATGTTTTCAGAATAAAGTTGTATTTTCATCAAAAAAAAAAACAGCGAGAACGTAGTTGCGCACCTAATAATTATTTGGCTCAATAGAGAATACAGAAGGTGGAACTTTTTGAAAATCGCTGTTTTCTTTGTTGGCGAATTTGACAAGTGAGTGACGTCAGTACAGAAAATAAACACATTTTTGTGTGCGAATGTGCGTTTTATTCTAACTTTCTAGGCTTTCTACTTGCTTGCATTCCAAAAAAAATATTTTGTGTGAATTTTAGCTTATCTGGCGCCCTCCAGGCGGCATTTTTCTGCGAGGCTTGAATGCATCTTCTTCTGGAAACTATCGCGTTTCATCTTGTCAATATTGGTCAGTAAGTTTTTCTAATTTTTAACCTACGTGAGACCGATCTATGAATGTTCAATGACCATGACAATTCAACGTTTTTTGTTTATTTGTTTTTTAATTTTTTTTAATTTTGAAAGGTCTCTAATCAGCGCACTTAAAGTATGGATGGCATCCATGATGGAAATACTAACCTAAACTGGCAACTTGCTTGATGCTCATCCTCATAAAATCAAAATAATGTGGACACTTAGTCATTCAATAATACAGGGTAATACGCATATTGGCAAAACCGTAAAATAAGTGGGCTCTGCACCGACTATGAATTTCATTTCAAAATAAAGAGCGATGGTCCGGTCTGGAACGCTGCAGAACTGCAAAGTTTTTTGTGATAAACTCGAACAGAAAACTGTTGAGCTTTCTTCTAAAACTTGGAAGAAAAGACGTTCGATAGATCGTCGGTATATGACCACCCTTGAAATCATTGAGCACCAGATTTTTCTGTCTTGATTAGAGGAGGCGTATAGAGCTAAACTTTTTTTTTGTGAGTACCTTGCCATACAGTCATATCCGTTTTCTCAAACTGGAGGATATTTCCAGATTTCCAAAAAATCTAGAAAACTCTCACAGGACTAACCATCTCTGTCGCTATCTCTATTCTATCCTATCTCTTGCCTTCTGCTACTTCCCTGCTGCTAGCATTAGCTCAGAGACAAAAATACATTTTGTCAGAAAGTAATATTTTGACTTCTTTTCACTAAACGCATTGCTTGGGCAACACTTAGGGCTTTACTTTGGGGATAACTTTAGAGATTTCCCAACGTTGTTCAGACGTAAAGCGATTTGTTTCGTACCGCGGAGATATGACGTAGACTTTCTGCCAACATTTCGAGCAATAAAGAATTATCACTGTCAAAGACATATGATTCAAAATATAAAAAAAAAAAACAAAAAAAAAAAAATAATCAGACTAACTGGTTCCTCCTGGCGGTAGGCGTCTATCGCGAAGTGGTTCCAGCATTACAACTCTGATTGCTATCGGTGCATCGTTGCATTAGAGCCTACTGCTGCACTCTGCTCTCAATCACGAAGCAATACATTTATGACGATTTCGTTACTCAATCGTTACTTCATCGTTTAAAATCTAAAATAAGTGTTCGTAAAAATTCTGCGTACGTCCCTAAAACTGACACACTAAATGAAGGCAAACGAAGCAAATTTTCTTCTTCAGAAACTTTGTCATGCTAGTTGGTTACCCTAACAAACAGCTGACTACGCAAAACGTTCATACTAAGCAAGGCTTGTGCCAGACAAAGATGGATACGTACTCACAGTATTTTATGCTCTTTTCTGCACCACAAAAAAAAAATGTCACAAACTGGTTTAAAAAAGATACGAGTAGTTTTAATTTAAACACTCAGTTTCTTGAAAATTTCCACTGTACCCACTAACATCGATATGCCACTTAAATTTCCATATAAACAGCTGAGGGTTGGATCTGCTAGGCAGGTGAAAGACAATGGGCAAAGACAGTCGAGTCGAGTCGAGTTGAGTTGTGTTGAGTTAAGTCGGTTGTCGGTTGTTGGTTGCCATTTGTTGGTTGTACGCTGGCGATGTCCAGTGGCGGTGCGTAGGAATGTGCGCATAAGATTGCATGCAAATGGAAAGCCAAAGAAAAACAACAGCAATCGACATACAAAACCCAACTACAACGCAATGCAAATATACCATCGTCGAATTAGCCGCAAACGGATTAACCGCATTCAGTCGCTGTTGTCACTATCGCTATCGCTGCTGCTGCCATGATTGCCTTTGTGGCTGCTCCTTTCCTTGGCCCTTGTGTGTGTGTGTGTGTGTGCAGCATTGTGGTTTACGGAATTGCCGCCTTAATCGCTTGCCTTGTTTCGGCACATGGGAAAACAAAAACACTAGTAGCCGAACATCAGTACCTGGGCAGCATTAATCTGGGCCTAGTTGCCTCACCTGGCCTCACCTGGCCTTGCCTTGCCTTGCTTTAGCTGTTGTCGCTGAGGCTGCGTCTGCGGCCACCAACATGGCGAAAACAAGTGAACGCAGGCTGCCAGGATCGATCGTATGCAGAGTGTGTTAATGTGAGTAATTTTATGCATACATACATACATACATAGCCTGCAGGGAAGCGTACTAGTTGGGAACTAGAACGCTACCAGTTCACTTTTCAGCTCAATCAGTTAATGTTCGAACTTTTTTCTATGCGAAGTATTTTAGCACGACATCACCAAAATACCACTTCTTATAAGGTGGCACAAAATTAATCACCTTATCTGAAGATGTAAAACTTTTGCGAATGGCGAGATTATCAAGATTTTTTTTAACATCAAAAACGCCTGAAAAAGTGTTTCTAAAACAAAATCAACTAACTTGCAGACAAAATTTTCCTACCGGTATTATTCTAGTCAACGGCGAACTATTACGATTTTTCTCATTAAATACCCAGTATCTGAGCTAGAATGTTTCCATACAAGTAGGCATTTTCCCTGCAGGGTAAATGTGTCTGCTTATGCATTTCCCTGTGTGTGTGAAAAGTGTTTCCAAGCTGAGGCGAAACCTAATTTCCAGCCTAAATTCTTTTCAACTGTGTCGGGCTGGTGAATATTGCAACAAATACAACAATAGTATGCATATTAGCGCATGCAAGCCTATTTTAGGTTAATTCGCATTCCTACCCAGTAAGCAAAAAGTTGGATCTTAGCTCTAACAGCAAACTTAGGACTTGATGGTTATTAAGAATTCTTCTTTTTTTAAATAAAAATAAATAAATAAATTTTTGAAAGTAAAAATAAAATAAAAAGATAAAAAAATTAATTTTTGTATATATTTACATATCTAACAAAATGTATCCAGGATGCAGCGCGATCATCCACCACTCATGGGAGTCCTCATATTCTTTACAAAGAAGCGCAATCCGCGGTATCATTCTAAGAAGCAAACTCAAAGGGAGATAACAAATTATCGAAAGAAATAAAAATATTATTGAAAACACGAATTGAAAGCAACACGATAAAGAAGTGAAACAGTTTCTATGGAGTTTGGGCCCAACAGACGAACTACACCTTGTAACGGTCAGCCAAAACGTAAGTACCACGCAAAAGTACCGTCCATCACTGCGTAAAAAATGATGGTTCATGGGCGAAAACCGCAATCGAGAAATCAGAGCTTTTTTCTGAACACTAAAAATAGATTCTTACACCAAACAATACTGAAGCTGATCCTTGTTTTGGCATCACTGCCTCTGTCTTTTTAAATGAATCCAACTAAATGGAACTGCCGTTGGAGAAGTTCACCAAAAGCGAAATAGTTAGCACTATTAAAAAGCTAAAAGATCACAAGGCACCAGGGTATGATAACATCACCGAGGAAATTCTCAAAAAACTACCTCCTGAACGCTACGACGTTTTGGGTTCCGGTGTCATGAGAATGAGTAATATTCGTTCTCTAAAACTGGAGGATATTTACAAATTTGCCAAAGAATCTGGAAAATTCTCACAGGACTAACTATCTCTATCTCTGTCTCTATTCCTTCCTATCTTTTTCTCTGATACTTTTCTCCTTCCCCTTTCCAGAGCTTCAAATACAATGGGCTTTTTAGCCTGAGTGTTTCAGGAGCCACCAAATCTCCTGGTGCTCCTTGGCTCGACCTTTTCAAATTTCAAATTTCACCTCCTGAACCCTGTAATTTCATTACTCATTTGTGGCAAAGTGGCAGAATTGAAAAGGGTGCTCCAGACGGGGAAATCAGGCGATGAAGTAAAATCCTATCAGCCTTCTGCCAATGCAGTCAAAAGTTTTTGAAAAGGTTTTTCTTAAACGTTTAGTGGTTTTTATTGAACGCAAACAAATAGTTTGGACACATCACTTTGGTTTCAGGAAAGAGCATATGACAACTGAGCAGGCCCATAGACTTGTCGAAAAAAATTTGAAGGGGTCTAAATACTTCGAGCTGGACTTTAGAGCGTTTCTAAGAACTCTATGTAGAATCCTGATCTGCTAGGTACGATGCTGCTAAAAATCGTTCCATACAAGTTGACCCATACTAAAGGGTCCTACACGACTAGATGCTACAATTAATTATTTGGTTAGGTTAGATGATATCAACCGAAAGAACTTGCTTGCTACTCTACAATTGTATTACCATTAAACTCGAGATTGAGGAATCAAGAAAGAAATTACAGCTACACAATAACTCAGCAGGTCTCATTAAAAACTGGTAACCAAAAGCAGCGCCACTGAGGAGTTGATGCTGAGGTGATTTCTTCTCATCATAAGCTAGATTTCACAAAAAGAGTTTACAAAGTTATGTTTAGCCTCCCACATCCGATTCCCAGCGCCTCTCACCAGTTCACACTTTTAATGAAAGTTGTGGTTTTTATAGCCTTGGAGCTCGCTTATTCGCCTCTGATTCACTCAAGTCGAGAAGGATTTTATAATGCTGCTTGCCAAGCTTTCGACCATGTTGTTGTGGAGAGAAACGGAGCTCCCATGCTCACTCTGAATTGAGAAACTATTGCAAAGATGGCCTGCGTAGTCAGCTCAACAGCCACACCGATTTCAGTTAGATGCTGCCTCAGCGTCTTGCTGATGAACTTGTCAGGAAGTTGACTGAGATCCCCTACCTGGTCGTCGGCATCCCCTGACTGTTTAAGGGGAATTACACAACTTATTTCTCAGAAAAGCGCAGAAAAGATGGAGCTCCATTTCTTCAAGTGATATTTCGAAAACCCAGCCAATAGACGGAGGTGTCAGAAAGTTCTGGGGACTCCACGCAATTCAATATCCAAACTCTTAGCTGTGTTTACTGGTCATTGGACGATCGGCACACACGCGGAAAAGCTAGGTTTACCATTCAAACTCCAGTGCAGAAGCTGTGGGGGCCTTTCAGAGAAGGGGACTGTTGAGCACCTTCTCTGTAAACCTCCGGGCTTGGCAGCTGGACGATTAAGGTCACTGGGTGCTTCTTTCTTCGACAGCCTAGTGCAGTGCGCTAACCTAAATCTCATCAATCTTCTCCATAACATCATTAGCTCCGGTTGGCTGTAGATATCTGCCTATTACAGGTTTCATAATACATATTTAGTATCAAAAAGGCGCTTTAATGCCACTTGGGGAGTGCCAGATAACACTAATCAGCAGTCAGTTGGCAGCAATGCTATCAAGATCACTGGTATCTGTTTCCTTTGATGCGACGTCGGTTGAGAAGCGTTCGCTTGAATCCATGTGTCTGTGCAGTGGCCACACTTAGTGGTTAAAACTGGACATTTCTAAGTATTTTGTAGTGCTCGCTATTTAATGACTTATAGTCCGCGTTTCTCATCACGTCTCTAATCAAGGTGGCACAAAATGACTCATACAATTTCGTTTTTAAATAAGTTCTTTAGTAAATAACATCGACCAATTTTAGTAATTTTAGTTTACTGGGTAAACGCTCACGTACCACGTACACACAGGCAGTCATACTCCCACGCACAAATGTAGGTCCTTGGTAGGATGGCATAGATAAGGCCGGGCGATTATAATTATGAGTCTACTGTGTACAAATGCAGCTATGCATCTGTGTATGTATGTATGTATATGCAAATTTACCTGCGACTTGAAAAAAAAATTAGCTGGAAAACAGAAGTATTCACCCGCCTGCCCCAGATTAAACCGCTCACTTCCATTACCGCCATCAATGACAGAACCTTTGTTGCTGCCGGTGCCTTTGAGTTATTGCAATAGCACCGAGAAACAATGGCGCTACAACTACGCGTTGAGCAAAAGAGCAGCACAATCAATTGCAGAGCAGGTAGAGGGTGTTGACGCTGAGGTGCTCTTTGTGGCTTGATGCCATTTTGGCCATTTTGGGAAAAGGCGCGCACTACGAACACAACACAATGCCGTAGAGAAAGAGTTAACCGAGTTCTCGCTCGCAAAGCCACTTGGAGTATTTATGAATGTGTGAGTGTGTGTGTGTGTGTATGTGCGTATGTATGTGCGTATGTGTGTACGTATGCCAGCAAGGAAAATCGTTCTGCGCCTCATTTCCATTTAACGGATTACAATAAAATGATTTAGCCGCTGCAAATACCCACTTAATCTCAATCCAACAACAGCAGCGTCCTGTGTGATCCTTTGTTATCCTTGTGCATGAATGCAATTCCGAGTAAACGAATGCCAGTTAAATACTTTTAAAATTGATGTAATTATTAGTGTACTCTTGTTTGCGAATGGTTAGCAACTAATCTTTTAAGTAACAATTTGAAGAATGAAATTTGTGAAATAGAACCTTTTCTGAATGCCATTTCTGTTTGTGTAGTACTTTCTTTCAAACTGCAATCGTATGACTTGTTTTATTTATATGGAAGTTTTAAATGGTGCGACAAAAGTCAACTGTTTTTGTTACTCACAGAAAATTTCATATTTTTATGTAGTAATGCCGCGCACTCAGGTTTAAATTTTTTCTTCAATGCAATTTTTACAAGGACTTTAAAATTTCAAAGCCCTAGTATAAAAACAAAAAATTATTTTCAATACTTATACAGTCACTCGCACCTTATTTGGTTGAAAATGATAATTCTTTCTTAGAATACCCTGCCGTGGGCAAATGTAAATCACATATTCAGTTTTGTGCTGCATTCAAAATATTTCATATGAAAAATTTTTGATCCAATTATATGATAAAAAAATACTGTGTTTTAGCCAAATTAAAATATGAATGCATTAGGCAGTTGTTCTAAAGGACGCAAGGTATTAACTATTGACTATTGATAAAGTGTGCCCAATAGTATACAGATTCTTTATCGCAGCATTGTGGATAATTTTTGAGAATTGTTGCTTTTGTTTTTTATGTTGCTGTTGTTGAAAACATGTTACAGAAGAACCACGCAGCAAAGGCCGTTTTTGTACAATACTATATATACATGTGATCGCTGGGGATCGAATTAGAATCAGCTGGAGCGTGGACTTAACGCGTAAACTATTATACCTCGCCCATAACGGATTTCGCGCATAATAATTTACGTTCGAGTTACTCACTGATTGAAAGATACTATATATATTGAACCTACGAAAGGTATTTTTCCACGCTGCGACGCTTGAAATCTTACTTGAGGTCTACAATGAGAGAAGATCGTTTGAATGGACTTGCTTCTATGAATATCCATCGCAACGTGAATGTAGACATTGACTTGGTATTGAAAGAATTTTTCTCCGTACCTCGAAGAGTCGCAATGTTATCGGCACATTGATCAGCATTGGGAAAAGTGCATGCAGTCATTAGACTTGGAATGAAACCATGTTAAAATGTTTTTAATAAGATTGAAATTAAAATATATATACCTAAACCACTTCTTGAAGGTATGCGAGCATCAGAAATATTTGGCGAAGTTACTTTTCATTGCAAAATATTTTTAATGTATATTACTCTAATATAATCATTGAATAAAAGAGAACAGAAAATATATTTTATTTCTTTTCACATGTAATCCCTGCACACGATCCTTAAACACTCAACAAAAAGGCAATTTTTCTTTACTAACTCTGTGGGGCAAAAAGTGAGGTGAATTTATTTGTCAAACTTCGTGTGATTAAAATTTCGGTCTAGTTATTTTTTTTATGTCCAATTGAGTTGGCAGCACTGTTATTAACATCTGGGCCAACTTTCATGTGAATGTCATTATCAGTAATATATTTACGCTTGTGTTTACCAAACGACCAAGAGTGCATTTTTCGATTTTTACAATGTCTGATTTGATTGAGCAGAGAAGTGCCATCAAATTTTGTTTGCGGAATGAAATTTCGGCTGCGGAAACGTTTAGCATGTTGCAGAAGGCAATTGGTGATTCGACCATGTCGCAGAAAAATGTTTATAAGTGGTACAAAGACTTCAAAGAGGGTCGAGAATGTGTTAATGACTTGGAGCGCTCCGGACGACCATCGACGTCAACAGATGACCAACACGTCAATAAAGTGAAGGAGTTAGTGCTCAAAAATCGTCGGTTGACTGTTAAAGACCTTACTGATATGATCGGAATATCAGAAGGATCTGTGAAAACCATTTTGAAAGACCATTTGGGCCTGCGAAAAGTCAAATCTCGTTTGGTACCGAAAACTCTCAATATCTTGGAAAAAAGTCGTCGCGTTGATGTGTGTGAAACAATGCTTTCAGACTATCAGGACAAGCTCAAATGCATCATTACGGGAGATGAGACTTGGATTTATGCTTACGACTATGAAACAACCGACCAATTAAGCGAATATCGTGCTAAAGGTGAGGCCAGACCGAAAAGAGCACGTCAAAGTCGTTCAAAAATAAAGGTCATGATGACAGTTTTTTTTGATTTTCGTGGTCTGGTGCACTATGAATTTCTTCCACCTGGCCAAACTGTTAATAAGGAATATTATTTGAGCGTTATGCGTCGTTTACGTGAAGCAATTCGTCTAAAAAGACCAGAATTATGGGCCAACAACTCTTGGTTTTTGCATCACGATAATGCACCGTCTCCACCGCACTCGTTCTTCGTGACCATTTCGCAAAAAACTCCACGCATATCGTTCCGCAACCATTGTATTCGCCTGATTTGGCTCCGTGTGACTTCTGGCTATTCTCCAAAACTCAAGAGACCACTCTGCGGAACGCGTTTCCAGTCGATTGAGGAGATAAAAGCTGAATCGAAGAAGGTGCTGATGGCTATACCGGAAATGGACTATTTGGCATGTTTCGGGGATTGGAAAAATCGTTGGCATAAGTGTATTTCATCGAGAGGGGATTATTTTGAAGGGGATGAAATTGATTTACAAGAATAAATAAAGATTTTTCATTTTACAACCAAATTCACCTTACTTTTTGCCCACTTATAAAAAGAGGTTAATCGCATTTATCAAATTTTATTTGTGAATGAAATTTCAATCCAGGAACACTGCTTCGAATCGTTTTTCATAAATTTCCTAACAAAACGAGGAAATTGGACAGCACGCATTGCAAAAAGTAAATGCCTATTTAGAAGTATTTAAATTTTTTTTATAACGGAACTATATTTAAATCTGCCGGTCGCACTGCCATTAGACAGACTGTATGTACTTCTCGTATTTATTAAAAAAAAAAGTTTTTACTCATATGAAGCTAGTGACGAGTTTCGATTTAATTTATTTGGTTCAGTATTATATTCGGTATCCTAACGCAAAGGGCAATTTTTAGGCTTCCTTTTTTATTGATTAAGTTTTTTTGTGATAAAAAACTGATTTGTTTCAATAGTGTTATAAGCCAAACCATTTTGTTTACTATAGATAAATATATAGAAATATCCATGGCCGCCGAAGCCGAATGGTTTGGAAACATCAAATTATAGAACAAATTTTTTCTAATGACGGAGGTACGAAGTAGAAGTAGATACGATACAAAAATAACTTAGTCATTTTATTAAAAATGCTGTTTGAATTATCGAAGATTAATCAATAACCACTGTGTTCACCATGATTATCAATGACTTTTGTATGCGATTTGGCATAGAATTGAAAGTACTACGGGAGGTTTCTGTAGGAGTGGAATGCCATTGTTCTTTGATTTTTTGCCATAAATTCTTCTCGATGCGCTGCTTTAAATCTGCGCGAAGGTTTTTAAAAGAGTTTTACGTTGGGTGACACGCTTGACCAATCTATAATTTTAACATTATTTTGTAAAAGCCATTCACGTACTAACATTGAGAAGTGTTGACATAAAAAGACACCGAAGTGGCATATTCGCCTCAGCATCACTTCTTAAAGTATGTCCTTGTAAATAAATTAGTCCATTTTATTGGTTTTAAGGTGAATAGGTTTCACTACATACCAAGAGAGCATTTGAAGAACCCTTCTCTTTTAAAACGTCTGACATTTCGCCCAGCATCATTTCCAAATAAACTTATTTTTGTTTTATCGCTTCAAAGTCTCTTATACTATTTTCTCATACCCTCTGGTCCACACCATGACTTGTGCACATGAGCAAAACTTTTCCTCTTCCTTAAATTTGCTTGTTTCAACAGTGGAACTTTACGAGCTATTCTGCGTAGTAGATTCATGTTGTACAGCCCACACCGTACAGTTCTCTCTGATACAACATTGTTGATATCAGGTGCAATGGCCTTTGATGACTTAAAGCGATCCCACTTGGTGAGAGTCACACACGCCGTTCTAAATATTTTTTAGTCTTAAGTGCATTTGCCACAAAATTTTTGGACCGTGACTTAATTTGTTTTTGTTTTCGAAAATTGACATTAGGCTTCTCTTCAACTGCGTAATGCTGCGCACTTCCCACCCTTGAAAGAAATTCATATTAATTATCGCTTCATATCATATTTTTCAATTAATTAATTGAAGGTGATGAACTGAACGAATACGTAATCGTGAAAATCCCTATAAAGGCAATTTGAGGAAATGTAAGAACTGGAGGGGCATTACCTTGATCAGTATGAGCAAAAATAATCGCACAAATCATACGCAAAAGTCTTTCAGCGGAGCTGCAACCAGAACTCAGACAGGAACAGGCGAGCTTCAGAGCGAGCCGTTCATGCCTCGATCAAATCAACAATCTCCGAGTTATCGCTGAACAGTCGGTTGAGTGGTGGACCCCTCTCTATCTTCTCTTTATAGACTTCCATACACTGTTCGATACTTTACATCACGGTACTATTCGAAACGCTCTCGAGTGCAAAGAGGTTCCATCGAAATTGATTCAACTCGTCGAGGCACTTTACACGGACGCAAGCTATCGGTTAATGCATGAGAGACTTTTGGGAGACACCATGCAGATTAGCTGGAATGAAGTTAAGAGTTTAGCGCAAAATAGACCCGAATGGTATTTCGAAAAGCGAAATTTCAGTAATAGCTTTAAGTTTTTACTAGTGGCACAAGGAAATCGATAATTAAAGGCAGCGTGCCTATTTAAGGGGTTATATACAGTTAGAAGACCCAAAAAAAACGAAATTTCCAGAATTTCTTCTGACAAATCTTTTTAATTTATTGATCTAAAAATGTATACACTTTCTTTTAACTGTATTTTAAGAGTTAGTATTAGTAAAAATATTTATTTGGAAAGGATCTCCACGAGCTCCTCTCAAAAAAGACGTTTTGCAGCGTTCCATATATCTCTGAACTGGATCCTCTGAAATTAGAAAACCAAATAGATTTTGTTAAAGTTAACGTTAAATGCTAAGTAATTAATCGAAGGAATAAGCAAAATGAATTTTTTTGACAAAATGGCGGTTTCTCAAACAAAAAGCCGATTTTTGACAAAAATTTCGGCCTTAAAGTGTTAAAAAAAAATAAAATATTTATAAGTGACAAAAAATCTTAGATTAATTACTAAAATATATGTTTAAGAAGCTCGTATTAAAATTCGAGACGAATCGGTTTAGCTGTTTTCGAGTAATGTTGGTCACCGACTTTGAAAACACCATTTTGAGAAAAACGCGTTTAAAGTTTGCCTTGTACTTTCAAGCACTCCGAAACGCCTTCTCAAATTTGCGCGTAACTTCGAAAATCCTTTAATTGGCCATATGAGTACGGGTATTTGTATCTACAGTGCTGTGCATATGCTAAGCAACTCGCACCAAGTTTCAATAAACTGACTATTTACTCTGGAAAAAATAGGCAAACGGTAAGTATTATATTATAATTTTTATTTATTACTTATATGAGAACAAAAAAATATATAATGACCAAAATAACAACAACTTCTTTCTCAATTAAATAATATACAATAACAAAACAAAATTAACTCAATTTTAAACTGTGCATAACTTAAGCAACTTTTCAATATTTTGTATATGAACCTGCATTTTTTATGACTGCAGCACACTTTTTTGGCATTGAGGCAATTAAATTTCTTAAAATAACTTTTGGGATGCTTTTCCACTCCTTTTTAAGGGGGGAGCCTGGTTTATGAGGTCTAAAAATTGCATCTCTTTGCGATTTTTTTTTTTAAGGAAAAAATTAATTTAGCACTGCAACGTTTTTTCTATCTTTTAATGAACATTTAAAAAGTATAAAAAATTTTTGTGTTAAAATAAGTTGAAAAAAATGTTTAACATAGAAATTAGTAGAGCGCTGCAACGCTGGAGTTTCCAACTGGCGCACAAGATACAGCTTGTAATTATTATCTAAAGCAAAAAATTCAAATGGATTTCTAATTATCATGATTTTTGATTCTAGATGAACTAAGAAAACTGAGAGAAATTCCAAAATTTCAACTTTTTGGAGGTTTAAAGAAAAAGATGCCTTTCTATAAAAAAAAAATTCACTTCAACTTGGTATAAAAATCTTGAAAAAAATTTTTTTATCTATTTTGCTAGTTCAAATAGAAGAGAATTTAATACTGAAGGGAACAAGCTATGATTCATTTCAAAAGGTTCATTAGTTTTTTTTCATTCATTTACGCCAATTCAAAGAAATCATAAAAAATGAAAAGTCGAGAAAAGAAGATAAAGTTTGTACTATAGCTGTCCGGTCACAGCGTAACTATGAGCAAAAAACCCAACATATTTTATACTTCTTGAAATTTTGTGTGAGATTAGTTTTTTAATACTAGAATCGATATCCGGCGGGCTGGTTGCTCACTAGCGGTCTTAATTATGCGTTCTTATTTTTTAAAATTGTTAATAAAAAACATTTACTCAACATATTTTATACCACTTGAAATTTTAACAGAATTTCATTTACGGTCTGTATAAAATGAAACGATGGTTGCCAGCCCATTCTCATGGTCCCAAAGTACTGCCAGCCCATGTTGAAAGTGCGTTGATGGAAGCACAAGTCAACATATTTTATACCGGCTGTCTTTTTTACACGACATTGGCAATACAATAAATTGATGAAATGTGTAGAGCCAGCCCATTCTGATGATCCCTTCACATGCAAAATTTGGAAAATTTCATTCCTGTGAGTGCGAGCGAGACCGACTTACGTGAATGTGGGCGCACGAGAGAGAGCGTATATTGTTCATATTCTGTCTCTCCGTACAGTCTTGCAAAAATGGGAAGGATGAAAGGTTTGTTCATCAAAAAATTAGAGAATGGGATTTTTTT
The DNA here is from genome assembly GCF_027943255.1 of Anastrepha obliqua. NCBI lineage: Eukaryota > Metazoa > Arthropoda > Insecta > Diptera > Tephritidae > Anastrepha > Anastrepha obliqua. Next base: position 20,805,018 of record NC_072893.1, on the reverse strand, counting down.
TTTCTCTTTCTTAAAAAAGGTTTATTTCTAATTTACTATTCCTTTATGTATGTATTTAATTTATTAAATGAATAGAAAAAAAAACAAAATTAAATTTTTAATTTTCTATGTCAGAAATAGATTCCGAGTCTGAACTGAAATAGTCATTTTCTATTTCTTCAGCTTCAGCATCTGAAAGAAAATCATACCGCCAATCAAAATACCTGATAGTTGCAATATTTCGGACTATGAATGAAGGCGTAAAATACTGTACCTGATTCAATGTTGTCATTCGTTGAAGGAGTTTCTATGACAGCTCCAAGGACTGATTGAGGGAATTGGTCGCCATCAAACCAATTAAAAGAAAGAAATTCTCCATTTCTCACCCAGCCATTCGATTCTGGGAGATAACAAGTTGAAAATTTCAAATAAGCGTTTCGCCATGTATTTCCAATATATTGAGCTCGGAGAAGTTGCTGATGTAACTCGGTTTTACATGGCGGTAAAGACGATGCGTCCAAATTTTTCAGCTGTTTCTGGAATGCTGCGTTTAGATTGGACGCTTTATATGTCTCCCAGAATTTAGAAAAGCGACCGCTGTTCACATCATTTATGATTCTTAAATTGTACATTTCGCATAAAAATTTTTCCAGCATTTTAAATGTATGATTTTTTGTGGCGATGGAGTTTATATTCCCCAGTTCAATAAAAGCATTTTGATATTCCGGTGATTTTTTTAATATCTGGAAAGGTCTTTTCTTACCTTTTCTGTAAAAGGCCGGCATTGAATCCTGGTAAACTCTGGCATAGGGATAGGCCGAGTTGTTCACTGAGATCATTGATATCAATGCAACGTTTGTTATTGCCAGTTCCTAATTCCATAAATATGTGCAATTCGTCATGCGAAATATGGTCCATGTTACCCAGCATGATGATCAGTATGTCAGTATCGGAACATTTTATTAAAACATTCTCGAAGACCGCTTTACACACATGATACACGATTTTTGTATCTGCTTCCTCCTGAAGTTCGCATGACATTTCCTCATCGACGATTTTCGATACAGAGGCGCCGTCACTTGTAAATGTATAGCACACATCGTAATTCAATTTTATGGTTGAATTGTCAATAAATGGCGCCAGTTCCACTGTTCCCCAATGTTCTATGAGAAATCTGACCAGTGCGTCCTTGAATTTTCTATTTCTTAATTCTTTATTGAAATCTTTAGGTCGAGTTTGTTCGGATCCTGTGATGTTATAATCGATACTGCTGACATTTCTTCTTTGTATTCGTTCATAATCTTTAATGGATGGAGTAAAATATTGGTCGAATATGATGTCGAATCTTTTGGCCGGTGTCTTCTGCATGAATGAGATAATTTTTTTTGATAAATTTCCAAAAGTGTTTGGAATTTCTTTCATTAAGTGAAGCCGGAAAAATCCATCGATTATGACTATGTCGAATATTTGCGGTATGTTAGCAGCTGCATTTATTTGTAAAACCTGAGTGATTACAGATTTTTCAGTCTTACAAATTGTTCCATCAGAATGACATAGAGATAACGGAATTGGTGTTATTGGATAAGACAATATTTTTTCGACGTCGATATTGAAATCCAGGGATAATGCCACAATTCTTGCAAATAAATCCCGTTGTTAGCGTATTTCGGAGACCTGGTTGGCAACTTTTGCTTTATTATTTACTGCATTGGCTGAAAAATTACAAATTTTAACCCTTGTGATGGCTTTCTCATGGGCTGGCAGTACTTTGGGACCATGAGAATGGGCTGGCAACCATCGTTTCATTTTATACAGACCGTAAATGAAATTCTGTTAAAATTTCAAGTGGTATAAAATATGTTGAGTAAATGTTTTTTATTAACAATTTTAAAAAATAAAAACGCATAATTAAGACCGCTATTGAGCAGCCAGCCCGCCGGATATCGATTCTAGTATTAAAAAACTAATCTCACACAAAATTTCAAGAAGTATAAAATATGTTGGGTTTTTTGGTCATGAGCTCTCCGTCTATAACGCTCGCCTACCTTTGGCTTTGTATCTACGGAAATATTGAGAATTAGGCTCTGTAACTTTGTATGAATATTCTAAAATATATTAGGAATCGCTTAAAATGAAAAAAAAATTGATTTTTTTGACCTTATAAACCATTCGGCGTTTTACAATTGCAAACAATTTCTCGATCGGATTCAAGTCGGGTGATTGTGCCGGCCAATCAAGCACTTGATTCCTATTCGCATTGAACCAATCTTTAACCAACTTCGATGTGTTCCTGCTGAAACACCCATCGAAGTGGCATATGCCATCCTGCATAAGGAAGTATTTTTGTTTCTAAAATGTCCCTATACATAAAACGGTCCATTTTATCCACAATTTGATGAACAGGACCAAGCCGGTTTCCGGAGAAGCATGTCCACACCATGACATTACCTCCACCATGTTTCACAGTCTGCTTACAATAACGTGGATTTAGTCTGTTACCCTTCTGGTGTCTTACTGTGCACATACCGTCCGAATTAAAAAGGTTGACTTTAACCTCATCGCTGAATAGAACCGTATTCCATTTCGCAACACTCCAGTCAATATATTTTTTGGCGAATTCAAGACTAAAAATTAGAAAAACAATGTTGTTGTTGTTCTATTAGCAACTTAAAAATAACAAAGCGTTTCTTCATATGCTTATTTGTCAACATTGGTTTAATACATGCTTTATAACTTTTTAATCCAAGTTTGATTGCATGTTTTCGTATTGTATATTACTTGAATCAACATTCAAATTAAGAGTTTTAAGTATTTCTTTTGAATAAATAAATGGGTCTTTTTTAATCAATTTTTAATTTGAATATCGTCACGATAAGATAGTTTGCGTGGAGGCCCGCCACTTCTTAATGTTGTAACATTACCAGTAGTGTTAAATTTATGAATCCATCTAGAAACCATGGATTTATTAATTTTCAATGATTTTGAAATATCAGATTGACTTTTTCCAGCCTGGTACAACGAAATAACTTAAGATTTCAAGCTTTTATCGTATTTAATACGCTGCATGTTTTAATTTCACATTTTTGTCATAATTGTAACCTTTAGACGACAAAATTGCATTGATATATTTGAAGTGCGAACAAGCAATGCAAAATGAATTGAAAAGTATCGTTATCTACTTGAAAGAATATGCTTCTATGTTTTCCTTACGGTTGCTTAAGTTATGCATAGGTTAAAATTGAGTTAATTTTGTTTGTTGTTGTATTTAATTGAGAAAGAAGTTGTGGTTATTTTGGTCATTATATATTTTTTTGTTCTCATATAAGTAATAAATAAAAATTATAATACTTACCGTTTGCCTATTTTTTCCAGAGTAAATAGTCAGTTTATTGAAACTTGGTGCGAGTTGCTTAGAGAAAAGTGACATAATTCAAAAATACAAAATACTGAGTTGGGTCAGTTTTCTAGTAAGTGACGCGCCAATTCGATCAGCTGACAAAACGACACTAACGCCATCTCTCAGAATTGCTTCAAGATTCGCTTATGACGCTTTTCCAGATAAAAATATATAAACTCTGTAGTTGATTTTTGCTTTTAACGGCAAAACTCCGAATTTGAGTTAATTTTGAGTTGTGTCGCTTTGCTCGAAAACCATCGATATGTATTGTATTATATGTATGTGCAGCAATGACCACAAGCTCCTGTTTTATGGATTGTCTCATTAGATGAAAATAGGCTTTACTCTTACTTAGGGAGGCACAGTGAATTGAAAACCTTGAAGACGTTTTTCTCGAGGTTTCGACTTTTGAGTTATGTCACTATTGAAGTAAATGGGCGATATGGTTAGGTTACATATCGGTGTTAGGCATGATGGAAAGAATAATGAGATGGCGCCTATCGGGGTACCGTTACTTTGCGATGACTTACGTGGTTTTAGCACCAGTATGGCCAGATTACCATTTTCGTAACTTTATTTAGCATTTTTTTTTTTGTTATTTAGTCTCGGTTTTTTAGTTCTTTCTTCATGACATTTTTCTAGCCTGTTCTAATTAAAATTTATAATTTTGTTAAATACAAATTTTTTAAAATTCATTCAATAATTCACTCAGTTTTATTTAGCTTTACTTTTTTTAACGTCTGGTAGCGTTGCCCGCGATTGCAGTTGTTGTTGGTGTTCATCTGCCAGAGCAGTCAAATCTCACTCTCGCTACTGCAGTGTTGCCTAGCTTTGGATATAAAAACCCACTAAAATGCCCATTTTCTTTAAAATACCAATTTTTTATTCAATTACTTAAAGAACTTTGTATGGGTGACTAATTGTCTTTTGAATGTGCGTTTTTTTCTTTAATAAATGAGTGAAATTTATGTAGAATTTAATTTAAGTTTTTATTTTAACAGAAAGAGGTTATGCAACAAGATACGTTTCTCGTTATGTAAAAATTTCGTTATGGTTTCTTTAGTATTTTCTGGTATTTTTTCTGCTTATTTTTACTATCAAAACACCCCTTGATGTCCTATGTCCCACTAAGGATTGAGGACCGGATGAAACGACTATACCTCTATGGTGTTAATTCGCATTCAGTAAATTCAAACGCTTTTTAAAATGTGTAAAGAGGTTTTCGATGTTAAGAACAGTTGAGAGAGGGGCATTTAATATTCTTGCATAAACTAAAAAAAAAACAAATTTTATAAGAATCAACAAGTTTTCATTAGCACTAAAATCTTCTCAGAGTGACCTTTTTTAACATTCTTTTGTTTAATAGCACAGTTTTTTTTTAACTTATAGCTTCGGTAACTTTAAATTAAAAGTAAGAAACAAACACCAACTTAAAAACTTTCGCATTTTGATATATAAAAAAGCACTAAATTTATTGCGAAGAGCAAATGGTTGGCAACACTGAACAACTTGGCAAAAGTGACGTCATGCATTCTCTGATGGGCGCAATATTGTTTCTATCACTCTTGGATGTTAGGTACATATAATTGTGTTCATTTGTATATCATCACTGGCGAGTTCCGAAGTAAGTAAAAAAAAAAACAAAAAAAAAACAAAATTTCAAAAATAACCCTAGAACTACAAACTACTCCTCTAAGTCTATTCAAATGTAAAAATATATATAGACGACAAATTTATAGGTAATATACTATAAGGTAATTTGCATAGCTTCATTTCATTTTGTGGTTGTTGCACTATAATAGTAATGACATTTGCTGCAATTAAAATTACCGTTTTGATTGCTTTTAGTTATGAAATATCAAAGTTGCACTGGGTTGCATCATGCGGTCAGAACTAAGCTACACTAAACAATAAAAAAAGTATTTCTATCAAACCAAATAATAATTAAAGTAATTTTTCCATTTTCCCATACGCAATTAAACGGTTTAATTATTTCACACTTTTTGCTTTGAATTGCATTTTTAAATTGGAAATGTTTTCTTTTGAAAAAGTGTTTCTTAACTGTGCAATAAACAGTTTGCATGAGCCACTAATTGTATTGCTTATTACACTTTATTTCACGTGATATACAAGGTGTGTTCCAAAAATAAGGTGGATTTTCATTTTTATCAAAAAATATTTATTTAATCATCAATTTCTATTTTATCTCCTTCAAAGTAGTCCACCTGCGATATAATACTCGTACACTTGTGCCAGCGTTTTTGCCTATCCTCGAAGCAGTTCTGATTTGCACTCTTTGCTGTGTCCTTGAGCTCTCTCAGCGATTCGGGTTTTATCTACTCTCTCTTCAATCCTGGGAACAGGAAAAAGTCACAGGGGTCCAAATGGGGGGGATACGATGGCTGAGGCATGATAACGGTGTTGTTTTTGGCCAAATAATCGCTCCGAAGCTAAGATGACTGAGCAGCTGCATTATCATGAAGCAAAAGCCAGGCATTTTTTGCCACAATTCCGGGCGTTTTCTTCGTATTGCTTCACGCAAATGGCACATAACTTCAAGGTAATACTCCTTATTTACTGTACGACCTTTTGGGGAAAACTCCGTATGCACTACGCCATTCTAATCGAAGAAAACAGTGAGCAAAACCTTGACATTTGATCCAACTTGGCGGTCTTTTCTTGGTCTTGGCTCTCCTAGACTCTTCCATTGGGACGATTGCGCTTTGGTTTCGATGTCATAACCATTTACCCATGATTCATCCCCAGTTATGACCTTTTTAAGCAAATATGAATAATCGTTGATGTCATTCAACAAATCCTGGGTGATGCTCATGAGACGTTGTTTTGGTCGAAGTTCTGCAATTTTGGAGTGAACTTCGCCGCCACACGCTCCATGCCTTCTCCAATTGTTATTCGACGATTTTCCATAACAATTTTCTTCACTTTCTCAACATTTTCATCGGTTGTAGACGTGCTGAGGCGTCCAGAGCAAGCATCGTCGTTCACATCTGTTCGACCTTCTGTAAAAAGCTTTTGAAACCTGTAAACATTTTTTTGACTCAGAGTACCCCCTCACCCCTCACCCCATGCCACTGTCAACATTTCAAGTGTTTTTGAGCACTCAATTCCATTTTTTACACAAAATTTGATGCAACTGCTTCATTGTTTTCGATAGCAGAAAATCGCCGGACACGCAAAACAGTTGTCTTTTTTATGCTTCTCACAAACAAACTAAACATTCTATACTGCTAAAACCGTGAACTTATCTTCGAGACGAGTGTATCAACATGAAAAAAAGTAATAATCGAAAGTCGAATGTACGTAGCCCGCGAAATTTGAAATTTCAACTTATTTCTTGAACACACCTCGTACATGTAAGGAAGAGGTAGGTATAAGCTTCCTCGAACAATGCTACTTTCTACTTTCTCTCTAGGAGGCGTCAAATTTCTTTGAATGCTCTCTGGACGCAGTGAGCGGGTGAACAACGCGCTTTCTCAATCGAAGCGATTTTGCTTACCTTAAAATATTGAAGCCCTTTTTTATTTGAATGGAAGTGTAAATAACCAAAATTGTCGTTATAGGACACCTAAAGGACAGAACTCACTTTTAAGAGAACATCCTTCAGCAAGATGCCGCCACGCCGCACTCGGGTAGAGATACCATGACGATCTGAGTGATTTTCCCCTAGCAAGCTAATAAGCCGGTTTGGTGACATATCCTGACCAACTAGGTCGCCCGATATGTCTATGTCTAAGTCTAAGTCTATGAAACAAAACCAGCGACCATTTCAGCACTAAAAGAAGAGTGACATGGGGAACGGAGGTCAGATTTGAAGAGTGTATCCGACGTACCGGTCAACATTTAGTTCTCCTAAATTAAAAAAAAATTATTGAAACATAATTTTACTTTTAATAATTTTTTTAATTAGCTTTTAATTCCCAATTCTGCCAGAAGCGCCAATTTTTACGTCATCAACAGAAATTCTGATTAAGGAGTTTGAAATTTTTATGAAAATTCACCGAATTAATTACAATGAATCACTTTTTGTCCAAACAAAAAATATAGTCCAACAGTTAGCTTGGCTTTCTTTCACATTCAGGTAGTAGTCTGGTCACGCACCAAAAAATGCGGCGTTACCTTGCTGGAACTGCAAGCGAGAGTGCGGAAGAGGCATAATCGGTCCCCGCGTTCGGCAACGTTTGACATCTGGCTCTCTTCTACTTGAGTGAGCATATATGTAACAGGTGGCGCTAAAGTAATCCTCCTATCAGAAAATGCTATAAATTTTGCGATTGGCACCTAATGTCAGTTCTGTTTTGACATTTGTGTAGTAAACACATGCGAAATACACGTTAATAAACAATGTTACGCTACACTGCTCCAGTACGCGGAATATTGCTGACTATTTATTTGACCAATAATCGGTCGGTGACTTTGGCACAACGTGAATTTCGTCGCAGATTTCCTCGCCTTCCAACGCCTACTGGTGAAACACTGCGACGAGAGGCTGCCAGGCGTGGCGTGGAAGCGCCGACGACATCGACCAGACGACGTGCCACGCAAATGGGTATCAGTCGACGGTCTTTACAGCGAATTTTGGTACAAGATTTGAAGATGTTTCCGTACAAAGTCCAGACGGTGCATCAGCTGTTAGCTGCTGACTGCCAATCGCGTCTAACATACGCTCAAGCTATCCTTAATCACCACCATGAGGAAGATGATTTTTCATCCCACGAAAAGCCATTACACCCGCTCAAAGTCACTGTATGGTGTGCTGTTTTCGCTGGAGGAGTCATCGGACCTTGTTTCTTCGAAGACGTCGCGGGCCAAACGGTTACTGTGAATGGTGAGAGCTACAGAGCAATGACCAACGAGTTCTTTTTGCCGCAACTTGATGAATTGGGATTGGAAAACATGTGGTTCCAACAGGACGGTGCAACGGCACACACTGCACGTGCCACAACCGATATGCTGAAGGATGCATTTCCCGAGCGCCTAATTTTCCGTTTTGGCGATTTGCACTGGCCAGCAAGATCGCCTGATTTGACCGCTCCAGACTTCTTTTTGTGGGGCTTTTTGAAGTCGCGGGTTTATGTCAACAAGCCTCAGACTCTTGCATCTCTTAAAGACAATATCCGCCAAGAATGTGAGGACCTATCGCCGGAAGTTTTGGCCAAACTGATGGAAAATGCCATAAAAAGGGTGCAAATGGCAATCAACTGTGGCGGCGGCCATTTATATGACATCATATTCTCGAGTTGATGTAAAAAAAATTAAAAGACCAAATAAAAATAATCCACAAGAAGAATCAAAGTTTTTCTTTTTTTTTTTTAAATTACAGCCAAAAAACATTGCAAGGTTACTTTTGCGCCACCTTGTACCTTGTATATGTATTTGTATTTGCATATGCCTTCTTCCTGTGTGCATGGTAATGAACCATTTCTCTGTTGAGAATAGGACGATGATAGGAAAAGTAGGAAAGGAAAGGGGGTGTTTCGAGTGTAATGTATCTTGAAAAAGTCAAATCGATGATGTTGCCTCTCAGTGTTGTTGACTTATTAACGTCTGATGCACAATCGAAATTGAACATATCTTTCATGAATTTGATAAATGTTTCGTAATTTTTCACGTTTGTGTAAATGTAACTTGACCTATTCCATTGCGATTCTATTTACCTCCTTCTCTATATCCATACAAAATATCTACCAAACAAATAAAATTAAAATTTTGTTATGAAAATTGCAACCATTCCATCAATATTTTCTTATGACGTTGTCACGTTAAACTATCTTCAGTAAACCGACTTTACAGACAACCTCTTTTTTTTTAAGAAAATAAAATGCGATCGTTTTGATTTTATACAATAGTATATTATTATTGACATCAAATAGTATACAAAAACATTGTTTTTTTTTTGACATATTTTTTTGTAGTAGGGTGGCACCAGAGTTACTTTCGCTACTTTCGTTTTTTTTCAGCTCTAACTTTCCATACAACAGTCTGATTTCCACCTGAAAAACATAACTTTTTTTTCAAAAGCCCGCCGTTTTGTTATTTTTCGAAAAAATTTTCCCATCCCAATAATCAGTTTAACTTTTTCGTTTCAGCTGTCCTGAAGAGCCAAAATCCTGTTGACAAGCCACCTATCTTTTTTTTAAGACTCTTACTTTGGTGCCACACTACTACAAAAATATATGTAAAAAAAAATTTTTTTTTTGTATAATATTTGATGTCAATAATGACATACTATAAGATCAAAACGATCGCATTTTATTTTCCTAAAAAAGCAAAATTCCTAAAAAATATCTATAAAAAATGAGTATTTGACCAGCCTACTACCTTCAGACTGCCAATTGATGTAAAAGTAGAAAAAGTGCTTGAATTAAGTACAGCTGGCTTCAACTGGTATCAAGCATTTAAGGCAGATTGAGCTCGAATCAGAGATACCACAAATATTAATGGTAAACACGACCAATGCATCTACTCAGGTGGATGATATCCTAATTAATAAACCTATTGCCTGTAAATTTGAAAGCAAATGAAAAATGAGAGAATCGAAGGGGTTGCTTACGAAGAAGGGCTATCCGCCCCGCATTCACGGCAATAATTATGGCACACTCGTACATAGTTTAGGTAATAAAAATCCAGCAACTTCATGGAATATTCCACGGATGGACTGCACCTGCTTGTGCGTGACATACCATAGAAGGCTCTACAATACGTTTTCCAATTAATTACTTAAAGAACGCAGGCGTTCATTCGTTATGTACTTGAAAATTTAATTATTCTATTTTCCGAAGATTTTATTTAATTATAACATTAGCACATTGAAAAAAATAAAATAAAATAAAATACAAAAAACTCTAATTAACTAAGTAGTTAATTTATCTGGACTTCACACTTCATTATTTCCTAAGCAGATTTAAATATTATAAAATGTGCGTGCACACATACAGCTTTGCTCAACAGAGCGTGTTTCGTAAATGCCCTGCAGGAAAAGCAATCAGAATCGAACGGGTGAGGTACCAATGAATTTGAAACAACTACATCTCATGGCCTTACATATACATATAAAACACCAACTGATTTTAGAAGGCGATATTCTAGGTAAATAGCCGCCACTGCATCGCTTATTTTATATTACAGTTCAAAAAAAGGCGGCAAAAAAAGATCAAATAATTACAGAGGCATCTTCTTACTCTGTTCGATATCAAAAGCTTTCACAAAAATAATTGCAATGATAATAACAAAATATGGTATGAGCAACAAGGCTTCCGGATCGACAGATCGACTATAGATGGCAGATCGACATAGTAGCCGTATGGATAATCGAGAGGAGATGGAGCGGGAAACAGATTGGAGTTTTCAGTGACAGTCAGGCTGCACTGAAGGCCCAGGAGAACGCGAAGCAAACCCCAAAGATTGTTCAAGAATGTAAGAAGAAGCTTAATTCTGTCTCAAGACAAAATAGGCCTGTACTTATATGGGTTCCAGGACACTCCGGTGTTCAAGGAAACGAAATTGCCGATGAATTGGCCAACGGTGGATCAGCGGCTCCCCCACAAGGCCAAGAGCTAATAAACGGAATCAGTTCCGCAGGAATCATGAATTGGATCAGCGATTATGTAGGCAATCTACATAAAGAGCGATGGTCCGGTCTAGAACACTGCAGAACTGCAAAGTCTTTTGTAACAAGCCCGAACAGAAAACTGTCGAACTTTCTACTAAAACTTAGAAGAAAAGACGTTAGGTTGATGGTCGGTATTATTACAGGACACAACCCCAGCATATGACCACCATTGGAATCATTGAGGACCCAATGTGCCTGTCTTGCTTGGAGGAGACGGATAGCACTGAGCACTTCCTCTGTGAGTGTCCTGCCTTTGCTAGAGCACGGCTACGAGTTTTGGGTTCCGATGTCATGAGAATGAGTTATATTCGTTCTCTAAAACTGGAGGATATTTACAGATTTGCCAAAGAATCTGGAAAATTCTCACAGGACTAACTATCTCTATCTCTGTCTCTGTCTCTATTCTTTCCTATCTCTTTCTCTGATACTTTTCTCCTTCCCTCCTTGACTATCTACCCCCTTTCCAGAGCTTTAAATACAATGGGTTTTCAGCCTGAGTGTTTAGGAGCCACAAAATCTCCTGGTGCTCCTTGGCTCGACCTTTTCAAATTTCAAATTTTGCAAATAGATGGCATATTCATAATAAGACAAATCGTTGAAATACAACAAATCTGCTAATGAGCACGTTGCCAAAATGTACAGCATGTAAATATCTGCTGAACGCTTGGTTGTACTCAAAGAACCCATAACATACAAATTGGCAGTCAATAAGAAGCCGATAGAGCATGTTCTTGAATTTACCTATCCCGCCGGGTCATGAATCACCAGCAATAGCGATCTAAGAATAGAAGCGACAACCAAAGCACTATCGCTATCTGGCTCCCTGAGAACTGCTGTATGGAGAAACAAGCATATGAGGACCGGAAGCAATGTAAAAATCTATAAGACAAGCATTCAACCAATTCTCAGGTATGCTGCCGGGAGAAGGGCGGCACGGTTGTTACGTAAACAGACTCGTAACTTAATATACGACGTCGAAAGCAGCGGCAGTGGCCAGTGAAATTGCCAAAAAACATCTGATTGTGGCACTCACTGATCGTAGTGACAAGCTAGGGCGAATGTGGCATGAACGGTGGAAGGTAGTGGAAATGAAGCTACTGGATACCCTATTTACGAAAATGGACTCAGAGCCAAACGCACCCATGACACCATTTGACGGAGCAGGGGGGTTTAGCGGCGTGAAAATTATAAAATGTAAGGATGACCTCACATGGCTAAAGGTAGCAGTAAAAACGCTTCAAGGCCTGTGGGAGGGGGCATCACTTGAAATTGTAGATCGCAGCTGCATTCCCTCAATACCGAAGGCAAAGCTGTTCGGTGTATTCAAGAATCAGACTTAGGCTGTTGGGGTGCGATGTGCAGAGTATGGTTAAAGTTCATACTCGTCTCTTTCAGATCTCTTAAAATTGATCATCTATCCTATCTTTCTATACTTTTCACTGAAATCTATCCAGGTGTAGTACAACGGTCTTCATGACTGACTCCCACAAGTCTAATCTAATCTGTGCTACTCTCATGAGTTCAGAGTATTTCTCTCAGCCCAACTTTGTTAATAAACTTTAGAATGCACCCTATTTTATTGAGTTTTATTTCATCCTCTGGTCAAATATTTTAACGGAGGTGTTGGTCCCGCTTATGCCTCAGTACTAGAGATGTTTGGTGGTTTCGTAATAGTCGCTAGCAATGGGAAAATAGCTTTGTTTAAAAACTCGCAAAATGTGACCGAATATATGAAAAAATTTCTTGAATTAAAATGGCAACACTTTAAAATCGCAGAAATTCCAAAGCTGAGGATTGTCCGAATCAACCAACGCTGAGAGGTCTCGACACTATTTCTATTTGTCATACATATTTTCCATATATGAAATTCACTGAAAATCAAGCACTGCGAGTTCAATACGTTTCACTAATACAGATTTTCCCTACAGGGCATGCAAATATGCGCATTCATACTTTGTTACCGGTGTAAGTGTGATGTAAGGGATAGCATAATTAGTGTTAATAAGGGCAACCACATTTATATCAGTTCTAATTTTCCAATGCCACAACTGGCAGCCCATCCTGCGTTTGGCAATCCGTCAACTCATAAGTGGCTGACTGTCTGGCAAAAGTAAACAAACGATATTCATTTATAAAAATGACTTAAAATTACAAAGGTAAATAAATCAGTAGCATCAGAAACAACAACAAAAATTAGCAGCAAAACAAAAACACTTGCGCATGTTGCTGTTGCAAGGCTAAGGCAAAGAGCAAAGCATCAGTGACTTGAGGTGGTAAAGCTGCACAAGCGGCCGTGGTTGGTGCGAAGCGCGTCTTGCCAAGTTTCGATGAACACACACACTCACATAGGCTTATAATAAATATATTCATAGCGTTAAACAAAAAACAAAAATATGTACGCACATAAAAAATTATTTATTTGTCCAGTTGATATACCAAGCAATGGATGCGCATTTCAAAAATCTCTTAAATGCGATCAAACTTCATTGGGTTTCGAGCATTTTAGCCGAAAAGTGTACGCCGTGCAATTAGGTGTGTGTGTCAAGCATGCGTGTGTGTGTGTGTGTGTTTATGTGCGCGCGCGCCGCACTGCAACTGCCAGCGTGAATAGTGAGGGAGAGCCGTCCATCATACACCCTTCAGTCCATTTAACACGTTTCTGACACTAATCCTGCCTTGATGAAACTAATTTTTTTATGCGCTCACCGTCCGCCATGCGGCCATGATTTATTTCCACCGCCGCTTTCACTGCGCCAGCCACTACTGATGATCACGCAACGCAAATAAAATCTTCAATACACTCACATAAACGCACAGATGGATAGATATTTAGACCCGCTGCCACAGGTACCACAGGCGGAGGAGCGCAACGTGTAACTTAGACAAAGTAATATGGTTTTTTGTACACTTTACAACAACAAGTGGAGCAACAAGATCGCAAAAGATCACTTTGGACACCACATGGACTTCTGCATGAGTACACAGACTGCGATGTGTAGCGGCAATTTCTCGAAGTCATCACCAGCCAGGCAGGCAGCCGGCCATGCCAGTCGGTGAGACGAGGCCGTCAGTGCCAGTACCACTGTCAAAACTGATCAGCAGTGTTGTTGTGTATAATGTTTAGTGCCTCTGTGTCGTACGCGTGGTTCATCAACGTTCGAGGCATCGTTTGTTGTTTTTTTCTTTGTCTCTCGCATTTCATCATCAGTGGCTGCTCGATTTGGCCGTTGGCCTCTGACTTGCAGTTATTTTGCCTGGTCTGTCATCTCGTATGCTTTTGGCGTTATCTTTCTGCTGATCTTGCCACCGGCTGTGGACCAGGTTTGATTATAAGAGCAACAAGTGCACATGCCGGTTTCTTGGGGAACTTCTCTGTTACTTTTGTTTCAACTGTTTCACTTTTCCAGGTGCCGCGCTGCTTGGCCGTCATTCACAATCAAGAAGAAAAAGGATATGCGAAATATCTGCGTACTCTAGGCACCTATATATGTATGTATGTACATACATTTGAGTTGAAAGCGATGATCAGGTGCGACTTACAAATTCGCAAATGTCGAAATAAATTTTCTGATCGTTCAGTTTGAAGATTTTGAATGCACCTTCGCGGAAATAATATATAAATTCAATAAGGAAAATATAATAGTTAAGTATGAGAGTTGTTGTTGTTGAAGTGGTTGAGTATTTCTATTGAAATAGTCCTACTTACTGACTAGACCTCAGAACCACCAGCCCCAAAAGCTTTAGACCTATCAGCATGACTTCTTTCATGCTGAAAAGTCTCGAATGACTGGTGGAATTGCGCATATGTCAGAAGTCGCTGAAGGCTCACCCTCTGTCTCCATTTCAGCATGCCTATCAAAGTGGAACATTCTGCCAGTCGGCACTGCAAAACCTTGTTGCTAGGGTAGAGCTGGCCATCGACAGGAGGGACTACGCTATGGGCATCTTTTTAGACATAGAGGGGCGGTTGATAATGGAACTTTCGACAGTATGTGTAGCTCTCACGGCGTAGATCGGGTGCTAGTGAATTGGATTCGTTCGGTGCTGGCCCAAAGAATCGTCTCGATACGAGCAAAGGAATCTGCTGGTGTCATCCACGGTTAATAGAGGTTGCCCCCAAGGCAACTTGCTCTGGTGCATGGTAATCGATCCTCTCCTCACCACCTTAAACGACTCGGCAGTCTACGCACAAGCATATCCGGACGATGTTGCTTGTTTGGTACCAGGCCCTTCGCTTATGAACATCTGAAGGAATGTGCAGAAAACTCTGGATATGATTGACAATTGGTGCTGTGTGAATGGGCTATCGGCAAATCCCACCAAGACTGGTATTGTCTTCTACACCAGAAGGAGGAAGCTTGATGGACTCGTTCTGCCTAAGTTAAAAGGAGTCACCATCCAGCTATCCAAGGAAATTAAATAGCTTCGAGTAATCCTCGATAGTAAATTTCTTTGGGGGTCACACTTTGAAACAAAGACATCCAAAGCACTGACAACCTTCTGGCAGTGCAAGGGGTTTTTTGGAAAAACGTGGGACTCTCGTACTTCGATTTCTGTAGAAGCTGTCTTAACACAGAAAAAGGGGAAACAGTCAAACATTTTTTTGTGAGTGTGACAGCTTAACTATGAGGAGGCTGCGCACTCTTGATACGAGTACAACATTTTTAACTCATGTAGCGGACGTAGCGCATCTAAAACTAACGAAGCTTTGCTCGTTTATTAAAGCTACCAGATGGTTTGAAAAGGAACCCATAGAGTACGGATAAGTTCCGGTGGTATCACAATGGGCATACGAAAGGTCTGAGTGTGTCATTTCGACAGCCAGCCCATCTACCTACCTACCTACCTACAAGATCAAATGAGGCTAGGAAGTGAAATCTCTTCATTATTTGCAGCGACGTATTTTTTCCATTAGATCTGCATGGAAAACCCCGTATTCCAACTAATAAGAAACCCCTGGCCGTCAGAGTGATTTTCTAATTTATTCTTCGCTTTATGTCACAAAATTGTCATTTCAGTTCACAGCAGACGCTAACTGCTCACGTGTTTATGTATGCACGTATGTATGTATGTATGTAGATATGTATGTATATGCAAGCGCACGTATACTTAATGAAATGACATTCTCACCTTTGTCTGCACATCAATTAAATAAATTGCTTAGGCGTTTATTGTAATTAAAACATCATATTTTTTTCTAAGTAAAGATTTTTGCTCGCACTTATTCAATTAGCATTCAGAAATATAATAAACAGCATAGGATGACAATAAATGGATTCCAAATAAAGTTAGTATCAACTTAAATACTGTGATGCATACGTACATATATAATTTATTATTTTGCTTGCATCCATAGCACATAAGTACAAGGTGGCGCAAAATTAATCACCCTGGGTTGGATTGGGTTATGGAGGTAGTCGGTCTGTACGACCAACTCATTTGGATATTTTTTTAATTTGTGTGTTTTTTTTTTTTTTTAAGGGGGCTTAGATCAAAATGTCAGAAAAATCTCAGAGGTGCCGTCACACCAAAGGTATGTGGCGCACGCTCCCACTAATACTATAACAATCCTCTCTCATCGGGTAATTCTACCCTGGGAACACAAAAGTATAGCATCTGGGTAGACACGCATTTATGTCCGAAGACATAACAGGTACCTGCATCCAGATTCCTCTCCTGCAGGCATATGAAGGCTATGCACCGTCGAATGTCCCAATTACTCCCATATCTATAGGTGGTTCTAAAGTAAAGCAGACATCGGGAAACTCATTTATTTTTCTCCACAAAACTATTCTGTGGCTCACATGAAGCGGAAGGAATGGTCTCATCACCACGCCGGACAGTTGCGTAAGAGAATTGAAAAATTATCAGCCTTTTAGCCAAGGCTGGACAATTGTAAGAGAAGTGCTCAGCTCAACTGTTTCTTCCTCTTCCTCAACTCTAAAACTTCTGTAAACGTTAGACTGAGAAGACTCCTAATCCCAAGGAATGCCTGCCAAACAGCTAATGTCCAGTGGCACAAGCTACGACCTTCGAGATGTCTTGACAGAGGAAAGGATCTCTTGAAAGGCTAAGCAGTTCCTGCGACCATAGTAGCCCAGCTGTTGCGCATGTGCATTCATTTCTTCATAACCTATTGGCCTTTTGGTATCCCAATGGTTCTTTTACTTATAACTGAGCAGTTGAAGAGTAGTACCTTTCCTGGCTAGTCGGCTTTACAATTTCCATCAATGTCTCTGTGTCCCGGAATCCAAATAAGGCAGACCTTGAATACGACACTAAAATCATTTACGGCTGCCCGGCTGAGCAACCTTTGATCTTAGTATAGCCACATTCATGAAGTTAATAGCCGCCTGGGTATCGGAGAAGATATTTATAGCAGCTTTTGTTACGGTACGCGTATTTAGCTCCTACAGGCAGAAGTTCTTTTATAGCTAGAAGTTTTGCCTGATAGGCGAAGGTTCGGATAGGTTTATTGTTATCTTGACGGAGCTTTGTATGCTGCAGTAGTCTGGTAGTCGAACGGATAGGTCCACTTCTAATTCCTTTGAAAATACTTCATAGCCAACTGTATCGCATAGCTTGGAACCATCTGTATAGAACTTTATTCCCCGCTTCTCCATGATCTTGGTATTTGCCACTCCCTTCTTGACGGTATGTTTGTCTCAAAGGGTCTGTCGAAGGTGAGTCTAGGAATAGAGTTGTCCATTTCTTGTGAGTGACTATTTATAATAGACTTTCAGACTATTCAGAATAAAAGTGTGGCCAAACCGTCGGTCTTTCCATCGCGCCATATTATTAAGTCTAAGCGCCGAGACGTTTCCCTACAAAAATCAATGCAGTAAGTTGATTAGCACTTCCAACGCTTTGTTTAGGGTAGTCCTTGAAGCATCAGAGATGTATTTGAACCTTACCCATGATTTTAGCGTAACTTGCCGTTTGAGCTTTATGATATGATACCCTATCGGAAGATCCATAACTTTGGCAAAATGCGACGTACGCCAGTCATATTTGACACTTGTGAACTAGACACTGCATCCTTATCAAGACCGTATTCAGGCAGCTAGCAGAGCATGCTTTGGTCATATCAAACTTATGAAGTCTTCATTAATACCAAAGAAACAAAAGTTCTAAATGTACAACGTAAATAGGGCCGGTTCTCACCTACAGCTTAGAAACATGGATCCTTAAAGCGAATGACGTGAACTTACTGAGGTGAGGTCCTATGGGATTAGAAGACGGTACATACCGTACACGGTATAACCACGAGTTCAGTGACTTAATCGTGGGGCAAAATGTAATGCGGCTTATGAAGTCACAAAGGATGAGCAGCGAAAGAGCGACTAAAAAAGTTTTTTAATCAAATCCTGAAGGAGCAAGAAGGAGAGACCGGCCAAGGCGACGATGGTTGCAAGACGTAGTAGATGACTTACGTAAGATGAGAATCTCACAACATAGAGCGAAAGTGGGCTGTCGAGAAGAATGGAGACGTATTGTAGAGGAGGCAATGGTCCATCCCGGACCTGTAATGCCAATATGATGATGATGAACTATCCAGCTGTAGTAAACCAGCAGGCAAGCATTGGAGCGCGTAAGCATCAAAATAAAGATTTCCATTACTCAAAATCATTTCTTTTTTAATTTAATAAAAAAGTTATTTAAAAACAAAAGTTGGATGATTAATTTTGCGCCACCTTGTACAAACGCATTTCCAATAAGTTGTATTACGCATTTGCCATACGAACATGTACATACATACATACATACATGCATACATCCGAGTGTGTACATATACAGTAAACTGTTGCAGACTGGTTTTCATAAGTACGTCAGCTATGTGTCCACCTGACCCGAACCACCTTGAGTGGCTTATGAGGCTGACGAAACAAGTGGACGCTCACTAAAAACTAATTGCGTAGTCGTAAAAAGAAATACTATAGTAAAATTAATAAATATTTTATATAAACTAATGAGTTGGAACTTTTTATTTGTATTTGAAATTTGCTTAATGCTTTTGTTTTGTTTTATTGATGCAATCATCATTTGAACAAACCCAAATTTATTGGCAATATTTCAAATACCTGCTGTATGTTAGATATACATATGTACATATGTATGTATGTATGTAGTTGACATTTTGAAAAGGCTAATAATTGGATTTGCGTAAAATCACAAACGACTACAGGGTGTGCCAAGTACAGGTATGTATTTGAATTATGTTTTATTTTGATGCTAACTACTTTTAACCGCTCAAAATCTTTAGTGTCATCATTAGCGGGTGGCGCAAAATTAATCATCCAATTTTTTTAATAACTTTTTTACTAAATAAAAAAGAAATGCGTTTAAGTGCTGGAAATCTTTATTTTGATCTTTACGCACTCCACTACTTGTCTGTTTGTACACTGCAGCTGTCTAGTTCAGAAATGTCAAATATGAGTGACGTACGATGTCATTTCTAAAAATTATAAATAAACTAAGGGTATCATATTTCCACGAAACGAATTGAAACAGCTTTGCTTCAGAAATTTAATTACTTATTGTACTTATATGACCCGATCGGGGATCACAACCCGTTACTGGATTAAGGCTGACTGCAACAAATCTCGCCAGGCGTCTCTGCTTTGCGCGCACATTTTTCAATTTGTGCATCCGTGAAAATGCGAAAATAATATTTGCCGGGCTCATTTTTTGAGTTTGATCACAGTTGAGCCTTTGACAGCCTCACACTGTATCTCATGTCAAACACGACTCTGGAGGGAATGGAGTCAAGGCACATAGCGAGGATCGTTGGATCCAAGACCATGCCTACTCTGTTGTTCAATGCCGAACAGAAGCCGTACCAATTGCCATTGTGTTTCAGCCTACAGATGGCCTTCAAGGCCTCTCCTTGGATGAAAACATCAAGTGGTGGTAGACTATTCAGAGCATCTAATGTCGGGTCTGAAGAAATCGGAAAAGCTCCGGCGCAACAGATGGCCACAGTGCGTTGTAATCTCGATAAGGTCCTCCTGACTCCCATGAGAGGGAATCTACTCATCCAGACCACTGATGCATGGGTCTTATCATCACCGTGTAGATGCTAGGAGAAAGAACACTTGGAGACAGGGCCTGGTGAACATGCTCACGGATGGCTCGAAGTTGGACGGAAGGGTTGGCGGAGGAGTATTCTGCGAAGAGCTCCCAATCAAACTCAAATTCAGGTTACCGGACCACTGCAGTGTGTTCCAAGTAAAGGTAGCCGCAATCAAAGAATACTTGCGTATTAACTGTCAAGAAAGCAAACATTTCCACCCATAGCCAAGCCGCAATTATGGTCCTCGGCTAAATGATGGTGCATTCAAAACTAGTCACGATTGCATTCGATTCCTTTGACATAAGGTTCATCTGGGTTTCTGGTCACAGCGACAATGCCGAAAACTGTGAAGCGGATGAGCTGGCCAGACAAGGGATCTGTGAGATGATTTCTCCGCAAAGGGAGAGGATTAGGATCCTCTTGACCATTTGCGGTTTGCTCCTGGAAAGATGGCGTTCGCGCCAAATCAGTGAGCGCTGGGAAAGTACACAAACTTATAAGGACGCGAAATCCTTCTGACCACATGTGGATCGGAAGCGTTCGAGGGACCTTCTCAGTCCGACAAAAGCTATAGCTACGGGAACTTAACCGAGGACCACAAAGGATTTCCATCACAAACTGTTACAATAAAATGCGCTGAAGAAAAAAATCTAAAGATTTTAAGCAGCGGTTTTCTATTTACAAGAAATGCTAATCCGTGCATGAACTGCCTGGTACACTTTTTTCGATAACGAGAGCTTTTTTAATAGCAGAACAATTTTTACATCAGTTGCGAGCTTTCAATAGAATAAAATAAAATAATTTGAGGTTTGCACTTCAAGCTAAAGGTCTCGGAAGCTCTCGACACATCACAATACGTCGTCCAAAGCCGATGGAATTTCGTTGAAAATTGATGTAATCCTAATAATTCAGAAAACTTTTGAGAAGCTCAAGGCGAATTGCATTCGAACCATGCAGAAGGCAGGGCGAGAATTAACCGATAACTTTTTAGAAAATTGGGTTAGCTGGTAGATCTTAAAATAAACTTCACAAAAACTAAGCTTATGAGAATACAAACAAAAAATACATCTCCTCTTGAACTTACTACCAACGAAAACGCCATTATTAGCGAAGATGTGGATGAGTTCTGTTACCTTGGTAGATAAATCACAAAAGACAGTGGCGCAGCATATCTGCAGTAGCTCGTATTTGGAAACACGCACTGCGTTTCATAACTTAAGCAGACTGCGGCGATCTTTTGGCCGAGAACAATTTCCAATATGGATCTTCTTCTGTTTACTAAACGCTGCCCAATCAATTCCGAGCGAGTCCCAAACCCAGCGCACAACCAGCTATCCTAGAATATTTCACCTTCTCACTTTAGCTGACTCCTGAACGGGTGTTCGGAAGCTACCCACAGGATACTTGGGCTAATCCTGGGAGTTGTGAGCTGCTTGAACCATATGCAGACGAATCGTCCTGGCCATTCCCAAGTGAATGGCGATCAGTAACTTTCCCCACTTGCGTGAACTTTTACATATGGAACCATCCTCTTAGTTTCCTGTATGCCGCAATGTCTGAATTTGGTATCCCTGCAAAACTAATACGACTATGAAAGATGACGTTGCTCAATACGAGCAGCGCCGTCAGAATTGTGAAGGACCTCTCCGAGCCGTTTGATACAAAACGAGGTTTCAGACAGGGTGACTCGCTTTCGTGTGACTTCTTTATCCTGATGTTGGAGAGGATCGAACGAGCCGCAGAAGTTAATCGCTCAGACACAATTTTTTATAAGAGCGCTGTTAGTTCTGCCTTCTCCAAACTGGATAAAGAAGCAAAGCGAATGGGTCTGATGGTGAACGAGGACAAAACGAAGTACCTCCTGTCTTCAAACAAACAGTCGGCGCACTCGCGTATCGGTAACCACGTCACTGATTTCGAGGTTGTAAAACACTTCGTATACTTAGGAACCAGCATTAATACCGATAACAATGCCAGCCTTGAAATTCAACGAAGAATTTTTCTTGCCAACAAGTGCTACTTTGGACTAAGTGGGGAAATAAACAGTAAAGTCCTCTCTCGACGAACAAAACTAACACTCTACAAGACTCTCATCATGCCCACCCTAATGCATGGCGCAGAAGCGTGGATGATGACAACATCCGACGAAGCGACGCTTGGAGTGTTTGAGAGAAAGATTCTGCGGAAGATTTTTGGACCTTTGCACGTTGGCAACAGCGAACATCGCAGGCGATGGAACGATGAGCTTTATGTGCTTTACGACGACATAGACATAGCGCAGCGAATGTGCGAATGGATAAAAACGCCCCGGCTCTGAAAGTATTCGATGCGGTACCAGCTGGTGGTAGCAGAGGAAGAGGGCGGCCTCCTCTGCGTTGGAAAGATCAGATGGAGAAGGACTTGGCTTCACTTGGTGTGTCCAATTGGCGCCGGTTAGCACGAGAAAGAAACGACTGGCGAGCTTTGTTAAACTCGGCCAAAATCGCGTAAGCGGTTATCGCGCCAATTAAGAAGAAGAAGATGTTTTTCTTAAATTATTTACAATTGAGAATGTAATTTATAACAACAAAGTTGTTCTACTGTTAAAACGGCCGCAGAAAAAAAATCGTGTTAAAAAATTATAAAAAAAAATTTGTTTTGGCAAACTATGCAAAAAAAAAAAATAATAATAATAAAAATAATAAAACTAGTTTTGTTCTTTTCTAAATATATAAAGATTCTTGCAGTAGAGCCACCCTGTATTTACAGCCATAAATAGAAAACCAAAAAATAATACAATATTTGCATTTCTTCAACGTTCAAATGACATAAAACTCAATTGAATTGATTTGCATTGCTTTTTGTGCTCGTACATCAGCATAATCGCCGGTAAGCATCTCTTTATTATTGACAACCGTTAAATCAATATTTTAATAAGGTGACAACAGTAATTCTGATCTATGAATATAATCGTAGATATGCGCGTATGTACATACTCACGTATACCTCTATGACTATTCGATTGGAGCTGCATCAAAGCAAATTTTTTAAATATTAGATTTTTTCGCATGTGTATGGGCTTATATTTACATGCATGTATGCGTATATATGTGGGCTGGCCAGAAATACTAATAGGTTTTTTCAGTTAGATGCCGATATTTGTAATTTTTTTTTTGTCATTTCTACTTTCAGACTGTAGCTACTATTAATGAGAGAAACAGGTTTTGTGAAATCTTTATCAAATACATAAATCAAATTTTGCAACAAAGTACGCACGCGAATTAATAGAAAACGACTTTAGCGCGACCTTCTCAGCTTACAACGCTACACAGCAGTTTCTGGCGTTGATCTTCAAGACTCAAATGACGGTTTCTGGTTCTATCACCTTCTAAGAATTTGAATCGTTTCTGGATTGGCTGTCTCAAATCGCAGGCCCGTTGATATCACCAAGGTGAAAGTGAAGTAAAGAATAGCTTCACGCAAGTGACGCATAACACCCAGATAATATTTTTTGTTTATAAGTTCACCACATCGAAGTATGTAATATATCTCATGAGGATCGCAGAAAACTGTTACCAATACCTTGATTTTTGCGGTCACTTTTGGCACGATATTCGTCAATTAATCGGTTGTTTGTTGTTTCTGGGTCGTAAGTATGAATCGTAGCATTATCTCCAGTAATCATGATGCTTTACAAAATGACCTTATGATAAGAAATCATCTCTTTGCACGCTCTTTTCCAGCGAAATCCAAGTGTTTGTAGAACCCGATGGGATAAGACGCGTCTGAGGCAAACCATTTTTCTCCACCTTCATGAGAGGGCAGAGAGCAGAAATTGTAAAAATTAACCAATTAATTTTTAGTTCTTCACACAAAATAAGAATAACTATGAAACAAATGGCAATTATGACATGAAGTTCTACGCAGCCCGGGAAATTTCTCTAGAAAATCATACAGATCAGGCTTGCAGAGTCTGTTGCGAGCGCAGGAGGATCGTCATCAAAGCAAAATGGCTTCCGATGCGGAAAATCTACATTTGGCGCAATAGAGGAGGTGTTAGGCAGCGCTCAATGCAGACGCCACTACCCGAATCGCAACTCCGTCTTGGCAATGCTTGATGTACGAAACGCCTTTAACAGCTTATGATGGATAGACATTATAAAGGCACTACCATAAAGGTTTCAAATGCCTGCATACCGACAGACCAGATGGCCAAGAAACAAAAACGGTAACGTCTAGCATAGCTCAAGGATCTATTCTCGGCTCCAATATGTGTAATCTAAGCTACGACGAGATCTTGAGCATAGAAATTGCAGTAAATACATATCTAGGGGGATACGGGTACAATATAGCGGCGGTCATACCAGTCCGGGACACTGAGGAAGCTAAACCCAGTTATGGTAAGGTCGCAAATATGGCTTGTTAGCTACGTCCTGGAACTCACCAAACATAAGACCGAAGTCATCCTTATGGCACGAGGTCACATGTTACTCGTAGTCAGCCATGCGGCTACCAAAGCAGATAAAGTCACGGAAATGCTAAGTAGGTTAAGAATTTGCAAATAAAGAAGAAGAAAAGGGTGTGCAAGTACCTGTTCAATTATATCTCAGAAGTATGACAGGAAGGTGAAATGGTTGAATTACCAGTCTGGCACTCCCCAAGTAGCACCAAAGCGCCGTTTTGAAACCTGCAAAGAGAACATATCTACAGCTGTTGATGTAATGGAGAAGGTTGATGGGATTAAGTAGGATCATTGCCACAGGCTGTCGGAGAAAGGGGTATCCAGTGACCTTAATGGCAAACATCGGTAGGCCAACATAGCGCAAAAGAAGGCTAATCATGGCGGTCACAAACTCAATTTTTCTGTACGGCAGCGAAGTATGGGAAGATGAGTTAAACTGCAAAGCTAAGCGCAAAGCACTGGAGGCTGTGCAACCAACAGCGAACTCAGCACTCAGAGTTGCCTCAGCCTTCCGCACTGTCTCTGGCGTTGCAGTCTTTATGATCAGCGGAGAGATACTCGTCGACCTCATGGCCCGGGAACGAATGGGTGCGTGTAACTCCAAGAAGAAAGATGTCATCACTAGCGTCGCGGAACGGAGATACCAAACCATGCTGCGGTGGCAAAGGCGATGGAAGACTGAACCCAGTGGCAGATGGACAGCGAAACTCATTCCATCAATATAGGGTTGCCCATATTCGACGGACCCATGTGTTTTTTGGGCCCATTCCAATCGACGAGGCTTATCCGCAGGCAACAATTTTTGCGTCAATTTAAACTTATACGGGAATAAATGCAAATCAATGAGGATAATTCGTTGTAAAGTGGTTCGAGCAATGCCCAACTGCTGAGAGCGGCGATTTTGGGATGTCCTTGGCCCGTACAAGAGCAATATTCTCATCCGATTGTCTTGGTCGTACCTTTCGTACAAACGTTTAATGGTGTTCTTAGAAGGCGCACTTTTCACATTATTTAATTTTTTATACGCACGTTGAGTTTTCACAATTGACTTCTCTTGTTGAATGTAAATTTCAACAATTTGAGAGCGCTCGCGTGGCGTGTACTGTTCATGGTAAAAATCTGCTTGGACTGACGCTTCCAACGCGGTATGTCACTAAGCGATCTGACGTCTCTGTCAAAAGATATCGGGTTGCCAGATGGGTCCGTCGAATATTGGCTACCCTGTCCAAAGGAACTTCGGGGAAGTGAACTACTTCTTAACTCAGTTCCTCTCGGGCCATGGATACTTCCGGAGATACCTATACCACATGGGGAAGGTAAGCGATTCCAAGTGCATATACTCCGAAGCGCCGAGCGATGACGCTGAACATATTTTTTTTAGTTGGGACAGAGGGCTCGCGGAAAGAGATGCTCTGAGGAAGCAGATTGGCCGCATCGCGCCGAGCAACATAATCAGCAAAATGTTCGAACACCAGAACATCTGGAATGCGGCAAAAACGTACTACGAAAAAAATATAGACCTTGACACAATGCAACAAAGCGAAGACGCACAGATAGAGCTTGGAATCGAACACTTTTAGAGCCGGAGCGTTTGTATCCATTCGGATGACATGACCCAGCCAGCGTAGCCGTTGGATCTTTATTCGCTGCGCAATGTCTATGTCGTCGTAAAGCTCATACAGCTCATCGTTCTAACATCTGCGATATTCGCCGTTGCCAACGTGCAAAGGTCAAAAAATTTTCCGCAGAATCTT
Organism: Anastrepha obliqua; assembly: GCF_027943255.1. Taxonomy (NCBI): domain Eukaryota; kingdom Metazoa; phylum Arthropoda; class Insecta; order Diptera; family Tephritidae; genus Anastrepha; species Anastrepha obliqua. The sequence continues at coordinate 20,778,744 of NC_072893.1, read as the reverse complement.
TCTCTCAAACACTCCAAGAGACGCCTCATCGGACTTTTTTACCGTCCAAGCTACTGCGTCCTCGCTACCATCTTAAAATTAATTGTATTGAAAATTACTTCGTAGCAAAAGTTTTTATTTACGAATTGCAGAATATCGAAAATCATCTGCAACATTTTTAATGCGTAGTCAGTCTAGCTTTACGTTGTGAACTAAGTTGACTTTTTAGTCACGTCAAATTATGACGAACAGCTAGCGTAGAAAATATAGAAGAAAAAAGCAAAGGAGAAAAATAAACACACACACATATACATATGTTTGTGTGTGCGGTGAAACTAAATTCAAATAAAAATCGGCTTAAAGAAATTTCGTGGTCAAAATTGCTGTGTTGTAATTTAATTTGATAAAAGTCTGTGTGTTTGTATGTATGTGTAAGAGTGGTAGCTTAAGAAGCAACCTAGACATGATTCCAGCACGGCCCATCCTCCTTGTCATCACTCTAAGGCACTTGTTGTTGCTGTTGCTGTTGCTGCTACTGCGGCTGCTGCTGTTGCCTGTTCCCCTGTTTACCCCCCGATCTCAACGCTGTAGACTGCTTTGCTCTTTAGGTGTGCAGCTGGAGTCTAGCTTTCGATGCGTGATTTACCGTATGTAGCAGCAGCAGTGCACCAGCAACCCAACCAGATGTGGCAGCAACTGTGGCATTCACCAACAGAGCTCATAAAGTCACCCAAAACGAAAATCGCCAGTAGCCTAATCCCCTGTTGTACGACTAATAACATTGTTACGATTAATTTTTTTATTGTATTCTTCACAGTATGCACCGCACAACATGCATGCCCATCCATTGTAGATATGCACGAGTATACATCTATACATACATATAAATACATTGGTGTATGTGAGTAAAAGTATGCGTGCATGTGTGTGTGTTTGTAGTTATGTGCGAAGAGCTTTACTTTGTTTTGTATCGGCATTGTTGCTCCTGTTGCTTATGCTGATGCGCATTGTAAGCGTTGATGTTGTTGCTTGTTTTTTGTTTTTGTTTTTTGTATGTTTTCGTTACTTTTGCTGCTTATAAACAAGAATAAGATGAAGCGGAAAATCTCTTATAGTCGCATTCAAGAAGTGAAGATGCGCTTTTTGCCGGAGCTGCTCGAATATTTCGACTACTGAGGATGTGCGACTAGCAGCGGAATCAGCCAGCCAGCCAACGGATCCACTAACCGGCCAGAGAATCTGCATAAAGCAAAAAATAAAAAATAAAAATGTAGAAAAAATTAAACCAAGCCATAAGTAACATCTGTGGTCAGCTGCTGCCAGCATTGGAAGCGCACCTAACAGACCTACAAATTGGACATACCTAAAATGTAAAGTGATTCCCTTTTGCTGAAGCTTTCAGTGTTTTTGACACGAAAGTTTCGTTGGTTGTGTGTTGCGGCGATGGAGGAGGCAGCGCAAGTCACACTGCTGGTTGACTAACTAACAAAAGTAAATTTTCAGTTTTAGCTACAGCGACTGCGATGTAGAAGCGGATGTTTGGTGGCAGTAGCGTAGACGGGTTCCCTAAAAAGGGGATTAAATTGTATTAATTCGCTTACGACGGAAAGTGGGTGAAGAGGTGACTATAAGAAGGTAGGTGGGAAAAAGTCCCGGTGATAGTTGTTAGAAAAAGCTTGGGGAGCGAAAAGTAAAAGTTATGAATACAAAATTTCACAACATTTACAATAATATTACTTAGAAGCAAGCATGTGAATAATGAGGGCTAGAGGTGAAATGGTAATTTTATAATATGAAAAGAAATGACACAGAACATGAAAATTGCTCAATGTGCAATTTAGGCGAGCTTGAAAACATAGAACATTTCCTGGCGCGCTGCCCAATATTACGAGAATATATTAGGTGCGCAACTAAGTTCCCGCTGTTTGTCAATAGATGCCGACAGCAGTGAGTGTTAGTCGATTCTAGCATAGCCTAAACGTCATAAACCAAGCTTAGACATATGGTAAACAAACTGATTCGACACATTACTGAGTTTTTGTTTTGATGTCACATACTTTTGGTTCCGTGAAAATGTCTGATTTTGTGCCGGCCCCGGCTTAGCCACAAGCTTGGCACCACTCGTGTGTGTGGTCTTTCCTGTCGAAAGACCTGACTGTCCTGTGGGATTGGGTTTTGTTTCGTTTGTGCCTTTACCAGAGGCTACGTTTCATGATCGTCCGCGCTGCTGATGTGCACATCTAAGTTGTATTCATTGCTGTTTTGAAGATTTTGCTTAAGCATAAAGATTTGGTCTGTTGTTGATTGACCTGGCGAAAGCTGCCTTGGCATTCACCAAGATTTTTTCTGCTATCGGGATTTTAGCCGGGATTTGAGACAAGATTTTATATGTGGTGTTTTGGAGTGTGATTCCACTGACAATATATAATGATAGAAACAAGATTGCGCATATCAGAGAGCACGTGACGTCACAATAGCCTAGTTGTGTTAAGTGTTGCCAACCCTTTTGCTCATCGCAGTAAATTTAGTACTTTTTTAAATCCAAAATACGAAAAGTTTTAAGTTTGGTATTGGTTTCTTTTTTTAATTTAAAGTTACCAAAACTGCAATTAAAAAAATAATTGTAGAATTAAAAAAAGGCTACGCTTACATTTAAAGCTTATGCTGAGAAGGTTTCAGTGCAATTGAAAATTTGTTTATTCTTATAAAATTTGATGTTTTGAATGCGCAAATCTAATTTTTTGCTCTTCTTTAGGTTATGCAAGAATATCGGCCCCCGTAGCCGAATGGCTTGGTGCGTAACTACTATTCGTAACTACTAATTCACAAAGAGAACATAAGTTCGAATCTCGGTGAAACACCAAAATTAAGAAAATGTTTTTTCTAATACCGACGCCCCTCGTCAGGCCATGGCAAACCTCCGAGTGTATTTCTGCCATGAAAAAGCTCCTCATAAAAAATCATCTGCCGTTCAGAGTCGCCTTGAAACTGTAGGTCCCTCCATTTGTGGAACAACATCAAGACGCACGCCACAAATAGGAGGAGTAGCTCGGCCAAACACCCAAAAGGGTATACGCGCCAATTATATCTAGGTAAATATAAGAATATCGGATCCAAATTTCGTTAGTGAAATTTCATTGTATAAAATCGAATTTTGATGTACCCTCACTCTTCGCAGAATCCTCCCAACTACGTCCATGTCAAACCTTTGTTCGCTAGCGTACGTCAGCGTTTATCTCACCAAGAATTCGTTTGAAATTTAGCGCTCGCTCGTATTGCTGTGCTGCTTCATATATCAAAAATTATTATGACGATTTTATGCGTTCGAAATGTCGTCTCATTATTTAAATTTTTCATATTTCTTGTACGTATGTATTTGGGTATATGCATGCATATATGTGCATGTGTATGTATATACGCACGTCTGTTTGTTTAATTTGTTTTTCATACGTTTCTTCAGGTTTTCGTTTGCATTGTTGTTGCTGCGGATTCCTCCCCAGCATCAATTGTAGTACCAGTAGCTTCTGTTGCTGTTGTCTTTTTTTTGTAATTTAAATTTTTTCCTTTTTGAAGCATTTACCCATTTATTAAAAGCGCATAATCGCCGGAGTGTGTGTGTGTGCGTGCCTTCGGTCGGTGAACGGCAGGCGATTTTATTGGCCTGAGCCGGTTACCATAGTAAAATTAATTACGTTCCATAATAATGCACATTGAATTATGTGAATTATGAATATGCGCTACAACAACAAAATATTTACATACTCACATTTGTAGAAAATATATGGCACCTGAAATTTGTTCAAAGTTTCTTAAGAAAATCTAAATATTACACAGCTTTCGGATCTTTCACCAACGACCAGCACTCGCCTCAATTCCCGTGCATAAAATTTAATATGCGTGGATTGGTACTAAAATGCCTGGGTACACCAATTTTTATGTATATTCATATGTACATATGCGGACATCCCAGAAACACCATACAACAGATTCTCTATACTCTTAATTCTATTCATTTTTATTTTCTTCATTTATGTTGGTTAGTGCGTAATAAACATAAAAAAGCGTCAAATAAACATTTTGATATGAATTGATTTACAATTAAGTTGTGATCCAATATGTAAATGGGTGCATAAATACATACATACGTGTAGATATGTATGGCATACAGTAGCCGCTTTTGGTGAGCACACAAATGCCAGTAATGCATGGAAACATCGGGGAATTCACTGTTTTTTACGAAGTCAAGATATTTCTTCACAGCTGTTCTCGTAGCAGATTTAGAACAAAAGCAGTGGAATTACAGTGCGTACTCGGCGATCGGAACTAATATTATAAAAGCAGAGTAAGAACTGGTGAGATTACTTTTCTCGTGGCTGCGCAACCTTCCAAGGAAAGAAATCAACAAAGCAAGTTGTAAATGAAATTTCGATTTTGTTTTTGTCGGGACAGACTAGCAAGTGCAGCACTCAGACACAATGAAATCCATTGTACTGCACTCGGATTCCGTTTTTAATTTCCTTTAAATCTACCCGACCTCCGAAGTAATCCAAAGACCTCAAGCCTGTTTCGAGCGAAGGCAGAGCAGACGCACAGAAAGAGATCCGCCGTCTCATTCTCCTCTCCACATGCTGGGCAAAGTGCACTGTCTGAGATGCCCACCTTTTCCATGTGCTTTGCCCATAGAAAGTGACCCGTCATCAGTCCAACCAGCCTCCTACAGTCCCCTCTGCTAGTGACAGGAGGAACTACGATCGGACAAGACAGGTAGCATCAGTTTTTTCCATCTGCAGCCTTTCTCAGCCTGCCAAGCTGCCACTTGTGGGTTAGAGCAACCCGTTTGCTAAGCGTGAATTTGATGGTTGCAGAAGGCAGTGGCAGAAGGGGTCCGGGCCTTAATATATTTTAAAGAAAAATTTATTTTTAATTTACACACTTATATGTAATTTCCTTTAGCACCGGTAGAAGCGTAGAGCCAACTTCTCGGTGCGAGCTGTCTTTTTTGATGCGGTGACCTTCCCAAGTCGATCGGCATCAAATGAGTTTTTAGGCAAGTTCCCTCTGCGTTGTTTTTGAGTCATTCCAATTGTATGGGCTCTGATGCTCCAGTGGCAAAGTGAATCTATGCAGGGAGGTATTGTTTCATCGGCGTATTTTAAAGACCAGCTGAATGCTGGTAAGATTGGTGCTTTTACAGATGCTACCTTACTACATGCAAACAACAACGCAGCTCTAAATCTTCCTGACGACCAAACGGCCACAACAAAATAAGTACTCGATGCAATCAACTAAAATGATCAATTTAGAGGTATTCGATGTTAAATTGAAATAAAACCACGAAAATTCAAATTGATTCGGCAATTTTTATTGTTCTTGTGTAGAACCATGCATGACAATTATTTTTTCTAGACAATCCCTTTCAAATGTTGGTCGCAACTACATCGTAATTCGGCTATCCATAAGCACCAATTTTGAATGACTCGCTGGACGAGCTCGGTCGGTATCTCGTGAATAACTTTAGTTGGCTGAATGTTGGCTTCCAATGCCTCAATCGAAGTTGGTTTAACCACAAAACATTTAGATTTTACATATCAAACAAATAAAAGTCCAAAGGTGTGATATCACACGATCTTGGTGGCCAATCCACTGGTCCAATGCATGGAAACATCGGGTAATTCACTGTTTTTTACGAAGTCAAGATATTTCTTCACAGCTGTTCTCGCAGCAGATTTAGAACAAAAGCAGTGGAATTACAGTGCGTACTCGGCGATCGGAACTAATATTATAAAAGCAGAGTAAGAACTGGTGAGATTACTTTTCTCGTGGCTGCGCAACCTTCCAAGGAAAGAAATCAACAAAGCAAGTTGTAAATGAAAATTCGATTTTGTTTTTGTCGGGACAGACTAGCAAGTGATGCACTCAGACACAATGAAATCCATTGTACTGCACTCGGATTCCGTTTTTAATTTCCTTTAAATCTACCCGACCTCCGAAGTAATCTGAGTAGATCAGTGCCAAAGACCTCAAGCCTGTTTCGAGCGAAGGCAGAGCAGACGCACAGAAAGAGATCCGCCGTCTCATTCTCCTCTCCACATGCTGGGCAAAGTGCACTGTCTGAGATGCCCACCTTTTCCATGTGCTTTGCCCATAGAAAGTGACCCGTCATCAGTCCAACCAGCCTCCTACAGTCCCCTCTGCTAGTGACAGGAGGAACTACGATCGGACATGACAGGTAGCATCAGTTTTTTCCATCTGCAGCCTTTCTCAGCCTGCCAAGCTGCCACTTGTGGGTTAGAGCAACCCGTTTGCTAAGCGTGAATTTGATGGTTGCAGAAGGCAGTGGCAGAAGGGGTCCGGGCCTTAATATATTTTAAAGAAAAATTTATTTTTAATTTACACACTTATATGTAATTTCCTTTAGCACCGGTAGAAGCGTAGAGCCAACTTCTCGGTGCGAGCTGTCTTTTTTGATGCGGTGACCTTCCCAAGTCGATCGGCATCAAATGAGTTTTTAGGCAAGTTCCCTCTGCGTTGTTTTTGAGTCATTCCAATTGTATGGGCTCTGATGCTCCAGTGGCAAAGTGAATCTATGCAGGGAGGTATTGTTTCATCGGCGTATTTTAAAGACCAGCTGAATGCTGGTAAGATTGGTGCTTTTACAGATGCTACCTTACTACATGCAAACAACAACGCAGCTCTAAATCTTCCTGACGACCAAACGGCCACAACAAAATAAGTACTCGATGCAATCAACTAAAATGATCAATTTAGAGGTATTCGATGTTAAATTGAAATAAAACCACGAAAATTCAAATTGATTCGGCAATTTTTATTGTTCTTGTGTAGAACCATGCATGACAATTATTTTTTCTAGACAATCCCTTTCAAATGTTGGTCGCAACTACATCGTAATTCGGCTATCCATAAGCACCAATTTTGAATGACTCGCTGGACGAGCTCGGTCGGTATCTCGTGAATAACTTTAGTTGGCTGAATGTTGGCTTCCAATGCCTCAATCGAAGTTGGTTTAACCACAAAACATTTAGATTTTACATATCAAACAAATAAAAGTCCAAAGGTGTGATATCACACGATCTTGGTGGCCAATCCACTGGTCCAAGACGAGAGATATATTGATCACCGAAATCACCATTGTTTCGCGGGCTGTATGGCAAGTAGCCACGTCTTGCGGAACGAAATTTTGTGGAGATTACGGGCTTCTATTTTCGGTATCAAAAAGTCGTTTACATGCCGTGATAGCGTTCGCCATTCACTATTATATTGGCGCCAGTCTCGTCTTTGAAGAAATATGGGCCGGTGACTCCTCCAGCCTATAGGCTGCACTAAATGGTTGGTTTCAATGTCTGCAACGGCTGTTCTTGGATGGCTTCGGGTTGCTCTTCAGCCCTAATACGGCAATATTTCTTATTGACTTATGGCCCCATCACTGAATAAAATTGTTGGCCTGAGCGCACGATGAACAACTTTTCACAGTGCGTCGATCTTCGTAAAACAATTTTAGTACGTAAACTTTGTTGAGGCGTAAGTCTTTCCATGATGAAATGTCAATGCGTACTGAAAAAATGTACAGTTAGTAACAGAAGTAAGTATACACCGGGTAAGTATGGGGTTATTATCCTGCTGGAAGATAAACGTTCCTCCAAGGCCCCATTTCGTAGCGCTTTCTTTAAAATTATTTTTCAAAATATTAAAGTAACCAACCCCGTCTGCAGCCATACATCCCCAAACCGTCACAGAGCCCCCTCCATGCTTCACAGTGCCGGTCATATTGTTTGGATCCAATTCTGGGTTAACTATTTTCCAAACTTTTTGACGGCCATCAGATCCACATATACTGAACTTACACTCATCAGAAAATATGACTTGGTTCCAAAACGTTTGGTCATATTTTACATGATCTTTTGCGAATGAAATCCATTTACTTCAATCGACACTACTCACGAAGGGCTTTTTCCTAACATTGCGCCCATGATAACCAGCACTATGCAAAACCCGGCGAATAGTTTGGATGCTAAATTGTGTTCCAGTCTCATTTTCAACTTCAGATTTCAATTTGGGGGCACTTATTTTGGGGTTTGTCCTGATTTTCCGTACGACTAAGCTTTTTTCTTTGGGACTTAAGAGCGGCAGACATCCCCAACGCTCTTTATTAGTGGTGCTTCGCGCAATTTATATTTATTCACAATCTTTTGAACTGTAGCAAAACTCCTATCTATCAAATAACCGATTTCTCGCAATGATTTATGTTCCTTGTGATATTTTATAATCAGTTTTTTTAAATCATCAGAAAGCTCTTTTCCTTTTGGTGTCATTACTAAAAATGTCGCAAAAATTAATATAAAATGTACTTCCCTAAATTTTTATACTCACTTTCCTTTTAATAGCTATAACTTTTTAATCAATACGTAAAAGTAAATGTTATGCTAACTGAACAATCGTTTGCTGTTTACTAACTTTTGTGACATAAATTTCGCTGGCATCAAAGACAAAGCAAAGCGCGGATAACGGTACTTAAAATTTACAGTTAAATTAAGGCGCATATGAAAGCTTATCCCAGTACATAATTACCATGTGTGAAATATTTTGAGTACATATTAAGGAAAGCGTTAGCGTCTAACAATTCCATAAATCAGGCTCCTGTATACTTATTTATGTTAGTAACTGTATTTAGTTGGACAATTGTCACGCGTGATCTTTCAGTAAAGCTCTATTGGAAAAAATACCTCCAATCTGATCACCATTTATATGAAAAACTTTAAATCGCAGGGGGAAGACAATATACCAGCCGAGCTTCGAAAAATCGTAGGTACCGGATTCACTGAACATTGAAACACTGCCAGGTGACTGGAACACAGCAATAATACTCCCCATTTACAAGAAAGGCGATGAAATAAATTGAAGAAAACTATCGCGGGATTTCCCTACATAACACAACGTATAAAATCTTCACAAGAATTGAACACAAAAGACTTATAGGTCACATAGAAAGAGTTATGCTGGAATATCAATGCGGATTTCAACGTAGAAAGTCAACAATAGTCAATTTTCTTCTCTCAAACAGGCCATGGAGAAATGTTGTCCGAATGGTAGTGTTTTGGCATGTCTGAAGCTTTATTCACTGCATGTCACTGGTTCCAGGTGACCAGACAGGGGCAGCATAGTTTAGAACCAGCCAGCCAATTGCCTTAAATGTCGATAGCAACAATTCTTTGTCTTTGCCCCAAGTGCTGCCGGCAAGCGATTTGAGGACTTTGTTGCGATTTTGGACTTTAGTCGAAAGGTACACCCAAAATTTTGGGATTGTTTACAGTCGGAATTGGTGTCGCCGTGGACTTAGTGGGGAAAAGTTGGAGATTCCTCGCAGTGAAAAAGCGAGAAAGGTCGGTTAGGTAGGTGTTCACTTTGGAGCACAGGCCATCGATGTCATTGCCCGACGTCATTATCGTGCAGTCGACAGCGTATGAGACCAGGGAGACTCCCTCTCTGGTGTCTGGGGGAGTTTTGATATTTAGAAGTGGAACAACAAGGGTGAAAGGGCACCATCCTGCGGAACACCTTGCTTGATCTTCCTCTGTTTAGAAGCTTACGCTGGTATGGCAATCTTTGCTCATTCGATAGTGTTGTTGTTTTAGAACCGATTTTCAAAATTTGTACATGGTTGGAAAAGCTGGAGTTTGTGCAATCGTAGCAATCGGACAAAATTGATGAAGTTATGGCAATTTTTGAAAGAATGAAAAGCGAGAGAGAGAGAAGCTGATCACGGCGGAGATATTTACAAGGCATAGAAGATCATATACGAAAGATCAGAATTCCGCAACATAGAGCGACAGTGGGATATAGAGATAAATGGAGGCGTGTTGTAGAGGAGGCAAGGGTTCATCGCGGTCTGTAATGCCAATATGAGTGAGTATAAATTTATTATAAATGTACAACATTCATAAATTTTTAAGGATTTTCCAAATCTAACCAGCTAACCAGGTCTCACCGAAATCCAATTTTCTACGGTAGCAGTTTACAATATTTTTCTGAGGCGCTCTACTCGCACCAGATAGGATGATATATTTGCCGCTTGCAGCTCGAAACTTTTAAATTAATTGTCTTTATTTCTCATCCCATCGGAGATGATTATTTGCATATTCGCCACCATTTTCCATTTAAACTGTCCACCTGCTGTGATTGACTTCAAACTAAATAGATTTGATACACCGCAATACAAATGTGATTTATGAAGATTAGCGCTTTTGTGCAAGACAAAAAAAAAATGGTGAATAGCAATTTGAATTAAAATAGTTTCTCTAATAAGTGTGTTGTTGTTTTTGTTTCGAAATTAATACAAAAGGGATTTTTCTAATTTTTCATTGATTTTATGACAGATGCAGCTACTGTTTGCTCGCGTGGTGTGCACTTTACACACATACAGACATACATATAAATGTACAGGTGTATGTGTATTTGTAGGCTTGTGCCGTTAAATAGTGGGGGGCGGTAAGGCAGCAGCAATAAAAGAATACTGAATAAACATAAATAAATGGGTTTTAATATGCATTTATATGCTTCTATTCATACCTACGAGTGTAAGGCAAAGGAAAACTAGCAGCTTTGGTCAAGGTTTATGTGAATAAGTGCATAACACAGGTCTACAAAATTCACTATTTCTTTTACTTTTCGATATGCGACTGGTTTCTCGTGTAATTTTGTTCTAGGGTCCATCACGTCATGGGTTTGAGAAAAAAATGGCGGTAAAACCCATAAAAACGTGTCAGTCGACTGTAACCTATACTCAAATTAAAGCTGGAATCTTACACTAAAATAACCACAAAAGTAATACCCAAAAAACCGTGTTATGTGAATAAAATGGGATTAACCCTTTATGACCCAGCGAATGCAATCAAATGGCAAAGTTTTAAATTACATTAAAAATGACTATTCGGGGGCCTTTGGGGTCGCTGATTACAAATATGATGTTAGTTTTTCAAAATTCGTAATTGTGTATGCGGGTTTTTCGGGTTGCATAAGTGACTTTTATGGCCAAGTGTGAGAAAAGTAGCAATAAAACTCCCAAACACGTGTTTTTGAGTGTGTTTGCGACTAATTTTCTTAAAAGTCTGAGGCAATTTAGACTTTTGTCTATACTTAACATAATGCTCGGGTTAACCCAATTTTATTCACGACTGTTAGTTTTTCTGAACTTGCATATATGCCGAAACTCCATTGGAAGCTATATATTGAAAATAGGGTAAAGAAGGCCAGTATAGCTTTCTACTCCTGCAAATCTATGTTCGATAAAAAATGGGGACTCAAGCCTCAGGTCGTGCTGTGGATGTACAATGCAGTGATTCCGCAAATTTTAACGTACGGATGCCTGGTTTGGTGGGAAGCTCTATAATATCATTGAACGGGGGACGGTGCAAGGGACTGCATGCATTGGCATCACCAGGGCCATGAATATCCTTTTGCATTTACTTTCCTTCGAATTTTCCGTTATTTAAATCGCAGCTCAAAGTGCAATCAGGTTAAAGGAGATTGGCCTCTGGGACATGGTAGCATTTTCAGGCAGTTAACACCGTATTTCTCCGAACTTCAAACAGATCTCTCTATCCGCAAACTAGAGTTTGAGGGTCGTGATTGGTCACTCTTACCAAATAGGCAGGTTTCGATCGAGGGGAAAATCTGCACTGAACCTTGCACCTCTGCCTTCACTGACGGTTCCAATATGGAATCGAGAGTCGGAGCAGGGGTTTTCTCTAAATCAGCCAATTTATCTATCTCCTTTAAACTGCCGAACACTGCTAATATTTTTCAAGCAGAAGTCTTTGCGATCCTGAAGGCATGCAAAATGCTTACAGAACGCGGGAACGAGGGAGATATTAACATTTTTTCCGATAGTCAAGGCTCTGACGACGCCATGGAGCAAAACGAAATTAGCAAACTCCTGTAAGGAGGAGATCAAATCTCTTAGGTGTGCAGGTAACATTTCTCTGATCTGGGTTCCAGAACATAGAAACATAGAGGGAAATGAAATTGCTGATGAACTTGCCAGGAAGGGGACTGAACTGGCCTCAGAGACCTCCTACCCGGTCATCGGAACCCCCCTGATAGTTGTTAAAGGGGAACTGCACAAATTATTTCTCCCGAAAGCGCAGCAAAGATTGAGCTCCATTTCTTCATGTGCTATTTCGAAAAATCTTTGGTCTCAATACGATATACGAAGGGCGCAGAATGTCCTTTGGGCTCCTCGCCATTCCATTCCCAAACTCGTAGCAGTGTTGACCGGCCACTGGACGATCGGCACACACGCGGAAAAGCTAGGGTTACCATTTAACAGCTCTGACTGGCTGTAGACATCTGCCTGTTGGAGGTCTCATAATTGTATCAAAACGGCACTATTTGAGGAGTGCCAGACTGGCACTTCAACCGTTTCACCTACCTACCTACTTACATACATTGGTGTAGGAGTGTAAAATTTTATGTACATATGGACGGCGCATCGATTAAACTAATTTTGGTATAATAAAATGAGATCACATTCGAGATTTTCCAAAATCATTATTTTTTTTATACCCACCGCCCGCTTAATGCTATTTGGTTACGTATAACACATTTACCGCTAACAAATTATCAGGAAAATGTCCTTTTTATATCCTTCAACAACATGAATCAATGTTATAAAAAAATGCAAATCCCCTGTAAGTACTACGCCCTTGTATGTACATAAATCAATTACTTGAGCACTATCCTATCATTGCTAACCTTTGGTGCTAACAAATTGATGGAGGCGAATTGAGAGGCGAATCAAAGCTATTGCAAAAACTTGTGCAGACAACACCCTCGGCCCTATCCTGAGAGGGACAAAATTATTGAATTCTGTCTAAGGCCATGTGCGCAGCTTGGCTGTCGCTGCAGACACATATAGACCTGCCTCTCCATCGGTTTTCCACAACAAAGTTCATCGCTTCTTGAACTGCATACACCTCAGCTTGACACACCTCCGCTTTAGATAGGGAAACCATCAATAAGATAAATACAAGTTGGCAAAACCTCTCAACATGCGAACTAAGCAGACAGACTTGGCCGAAATGGAACAGCGGTCGATCAAAAAACTTGTTAAGATTTAACAGAGAAGCTATAAGAAAAATGATAAGGGTATTATCCTGGTCCTTGTTTAATAGGCAGCCACGCTAGAAGGGCAGGACTTCCGTACTTCGATTTCTGTAGAAGCTGTCTTAACACAAAAGAAGAGGAAACAGTCAGACACCTTTTATGTGAGTGTGAAAACTTAACTATAAAGAGGCTCCGCGCTCTTGACATGGCATTTTTAACTGATGTAGCGGACATAGCGCATCTAGAACTAACGAAGCTTTGCTCGTTTATTAAAGCTACCGGGTGGTTTGAAAAGGAGCCCATAGGGTAAGGATAAGTGGTATCACAATGGACCTGGTCTAAGTGTATCATTGCCACAGACACCCCACCTACATGTTTGTTTTAATTGTGAAGGAATTTTTCACACTTTCCAACCTTAGGTGGCCAAGCATTTTATCTTAAATTTTTACTTGCGAGCAAGTCGGGCATTAGCAAGTATTGAAAAAAATTCTATATTTGCGTTATTTTTTTTACACCATTTGACTAGCCCACATTTTTTACTCGTTACTGTGGGGTAGATGGAGTGTCTAAAAAAAGTCAAATTCCGAATGTTTGTATGTATATATTTATATAAATATATGTATATATGTTTAAATAAACGTCCAAATTTATGCTACACAATTTGTTAACCGTTCGACCCTGACTTAAACACCAGAAATTCCACTGAAATTCGGTTGAAGAATAGCCAAAGTCAAAAACAACCACAAAAAAAAAAAAATGATTTGTACATTTTACGATTATGTTGTGGTCTCACCAATTTTGGCACATCTATTTGACAGTCGATATTATAGTAAAGTTTATTATTCCTATTAATTAATTTATTTTGATTGTTTTAAATTAATAAAAATATGATTGATTTTATCAAAAGGCAGCATTCGGAAAGAAGTGGCGCTGTCAGCTCATAAAAATGTTTTTCCAAGCTTAAAAAGCAAATACCACACATACGTCCAAACGCATGTGAGAGATGTGACCATGCTTAACTGCGTGTGGATATATACACCCATACATCCATACACACATGCACACGTATTATGCAAAAGCCACTTCCTCATCGTAGGAAAAAACTTGTCTGCTGTTGTTCGCTAGTAGATTGTTTTGTTGCTGGTGAAGAGGTTATGGTAACTATTAATATGGTGAATGCTAGTGCCTCTGAGCTACGGCCTAAGTGGCTACTGGTGTTGACGATATTATTATTATTACTTTTTTTTCTATTCTCCTTCAAAGCCAGCTTAATTTTGGCTTGTATTTTTGCTTTTTTCGTCCATTTTATAAATTCTTCGTAGTTTACGTTTGTATTATTTTCTATTTTCATGTACATATGTATGTATGTATTTGTGTATGCGCGCATAGACAAATGTGCAAACAACTCCGAGTACTTACTAAATACTGCAATAACAAATAGGCAGCCACGTCGTTAAGTGGCCAGAAAACAAGTTAATTAAAAGCCATCCAGCGAATGTTCAAATGCCACAAAAGATACAGTAGCCCATAATAATGATCATACAAAAAATTAGCCGTTTTTGTTCACTGAAACAGAATTTGAATTTAGAATAATTTTTTTACTAAATATATAAAAAGAGTTCTTTGAGTGTGAAAATCTTTGTTTTTACCGGGACACTTTACAAGTGTTAGATATGAAATTTATAATTCTTCCGATTGGCTCATTAACTTTGCGCCACCTTATAATGCAAGTAAACACATAAAAAAAAATTATGTATTGTATAAAATAGATTCTTGAGTAAAAAAAAAATACGAATGAAAGATTGGCTCAATGATAGTCCAATTTCATGAAATTGGTTAAGGATCATATGACTCTCAGATTTTATCGAAAATACGACACCTATATTTTTTAATTGCTCAGAAGCTTTGTCTATGATTTATTACTACAAATAAACAATTAAGTTTTCAGTTTTGAAATGGGATTGAGAATACCCTGATAAGAAAGAAAAAAAATCTTTTTCATGGATTCCTATTAAATGTATGGAATAACGTCAAGACGCACGCCAGAACTAAGAGAAGGAGCTCGACCAGTTATTTATTTTTTTATTTATTAAATTTGTTAGGTGTTTTTGGTCAGACTAATCGCTTCACTTGTGGTTTCTTTTCAGGTGGATAATTTTACAGTTTAATTTTTTTCATTGCTATTATTACTTTTAATTTGTTATTATAACTTTAGTAAATATTAAAATAAGATTTGGCTCAATAAATTAAAAAACTTATTGGTAAGTTTTGACTCCTTGTTTTTCAAGATAAGTAAAATAAATTACTTACTGGCCAAGTCCTTCAGACCGAATAGTATTACTTCTTTTGTATTGGAAGCCATGAAGAAGATTCTTCTACTTCTGGGTTTGGTGATAACCTCTTACGCGATTTTGGCCAAATTTAACAATGCCCGCCAGTCATTTCTTTCTCGTGCTAACCGGCACTAGGACACACCAAGTGAAGCCATCTTTCCAACGCAGAGGAGGCCTTCCTTTTCCTCTGCTACCACCTGCTGGTACCGCAGCGAATACTTTCAGAGCCGCGACACTTTTATCCATTCGAACGACAAGACCCACCCAACGAAGCCGTTGGATCTTTATTCGCTACGCAATGTCTATGCTGCTGTAAATCTCATGCAACTCATTGTTCTATCGCCTACGATACTCGCAGGATCTTTCTCTGGAACACTCCAAGGCACGCTTCATCGGATGTTGTCATCGTCCAAGTTTCTTATAAGATGCCAGGTTTGTTCACTGAGAGAGGAATGCTGTTCAATGCAGTTTCAAAATCGACAAAAAGACGGTGCGTATCGATTCTGTTTTCATGGATCTTTTCCGAGACTTGGCATATTGTGAATATTTGGTCGATGGTAGACTTTCCAGGTCTAAAGCCACTCTGATAAGGTCCAATCAGTTGGTTGACGGCGGGCTTCAGCCTTTCACACAATATCGTACGGTCGCTAGAACCTTATAGGCGATATTTAGAAGAAGACTATGATCAAAAAGTAAAGTGAAGGTAATGTTGACTGTTTTCTTCGATTGCCAAGGCGTAGTGCTCCATGGGTACCTTCCATCGGGCCAGACAGTCAATAAAGAATATTATTTATCCGCTTTGAAGCGTTTGAGAGATGCTGTAAGTCGCAAACAGTCGAAAATGTGCGACTTCTTTTTGTTTCCCAAGTTGAAGTTACCACATCGTAGAAGGAGATTTCAATTGATAGAGGAGATCAAAGAGAATGCGACTAAGGAGCTGAAGGTCATCTCCTTGTCGACCTACCAGGGGTGCATGGAGGACTGGGTTTAACGTTGGCATATGTTAGTTGCTCACTCGGTAATTTGCCATTGTCTGCCCAAGGGCGACCACTATTAGAAAAAACTTTTTCTTCATTTTTGTGTTTCACGGAGATTCGAACCTAGCGTGATGAACGTAGGCTACGGCGGCCGCTATTTAGAATGCTAGTCCCGCGATAGGACTGGGCAGAGCACACTTGAATTCCAATCGGCATGCCCGCTTCCATCCGACCATATTTTGCATAGGAGCTGATGTATGCACCTTACCAGTTCCTCGCCGCCATGTTTGAATATCTCAGCCATCAGTCAGTCAACTCTCGCGACTTTGTAGTTCTTTAGACGAGTTATCACTATTCTCACGTCATCATGGTCGGGTAGCAGATGACAGTCAGCCATCAACGATTGGGGTTTTGGCATCTTCACATTCTCTGTGACTTTCGCAGTTGCCACTATTTACCAAGTTCGAGGAGTGTTCCTTCCATAATTTAAGTCATGGATGTCAGTCACCAGATCTCCATCCTTGTTCTGACAGGAAATCGCCCTGGTCTTGAAGCCTTCGATAAGCCGCAGAATTGTCTGGTACAAATCTCGCTTTGATGCGCATTATTGTGAGACGCTTGCCCACCGGAATGAATGAAAGTACTTAGCGACAAAGTCTCTCTCGCACTATAAGTCCAACACCGAATTTGCGCTCCTTTACATGACAGCTGTAGTAGACGTCGAAAAGTGTAATGCTCTTTTTTCCTTGAAGCGTTCACGCATCTCTTGAATGGCAGTGATATCAGTCTTTGCTCTTACGAGAACATCAAATAACCGGGCAGAGGCCTTCCCCACTAAGGGGCCGAACATTCTAGGTGCATGCTCTCAAATCGTATTCCTTATTTCGTTTGCAGGGATCGTTACCAGCGCAAGCAGTTCTCATCCCAGGCTTTGTGTTGTTTTTCATTGGGAAAGGATTTTTACGTAGAGAGTCCCAAATCCAGCACTCAACCAGATATCCTGGATTGCTTCGCCTTCTCATATTAGTTTGCTCTCAAACAGAGGTTCAAAAGCTACTCAGGAGATACTTGGATGAAGTTCGGAAGGTATGAGCTGCTTGGACTGTATGCAGATGAATCGTCCTGGCCACTCGCAAGTGAATGACAATCAGTGACTTTCCCCACTTGTGTGGATTTTTACACACTACGGAACCACTGCCCTGTAGCGTGTAAACGTTTATATAAATCAGTAAATATTTACATACTTACATACATTGTACATACGTACCAATGCAAATATAAGACGCTATCGATTCGCTACTTCCCTGCTCACTAAATCTGGGCTTTGCTTACTTCCCGAACAATTTGCGAGAACAAAGCTATCGAGCAACCAAGATATGTTTATTTATATCATTTGAGGCCTTATGTCTCACAAAACTGGTATAACTCACAATTTTCAATGTTGCCAACTCTGTTTCAAGAGAGTTTCATTAGACCGCATTTATCAGGAAGACTTCGGTTGCTTCAACATTCCGAATACTCTTTTAGTGTTAGCTCTCGTGTTCACGGACCTCAACTGTTAGTTTTTAGTCTAAAGTACAGTCAATAACAGCATTGAGAAGAATGAGAACGCAAAGGGTCTCAACTGAGTACGAGCACCACAAGTAACGAATTGGAGCAACAAATATTCTCCTGCATGAACTCGATCTTTCTAATACTCATTAAGTGATTCTAAGCAAATGTACTTAGGTTCTTTCAGCAGTTTTCCAGTGCTGCCAACGTTTATTTATTTATACGAGTTGCTTCATCTATACGCCACTTGCTAACACTTGGCGAATCGAAGAGGCCTATGGAGAGCGAGAAACTTAATTCAAACACAAAATTTCTATTAAGCTCGCGATCAATTTTGATAGGTCACTATACTCTAAGTACTCATTTGTGCAAATGAATGATCGCACGCACACTCATACACACACGCGGCGTGGAAGTTTTTTAGTTGGCTGCGGATTTTTTGCATTTGCTCACGTAATAGCAATTCGCTATCGCGAATGACCTGTTTGGACCAGCGATAGCGTAGAGATGTGCATTCGCATGTGGGTTTGTTTGATTGCTAGCCTGGTGGGTCGGCCGGCGGGTTGTTTGGTTGTATGTGCATATCTAATACTTTCGTTTAGCGCTAAACGAAGCGTAACGAATTTACGCTGGCAGATATATACATTTCCTATACAAGTTTATGCGCTCATAGCAATTTAATGCAATTAAATAACTTTTCTTAAATTAGTTCGATTGATTAACATTTTATTTTGTCAGAAACAACTTTTGCTTGGGGTAGACTTAATGGGCTAGAGGTAGTCAGAGGCCAGAAAAAATTATGATTTTCAATAATTTTTTTTTGCCAGTCAATTGCTTTACTTTTCAAAAATAAAAACATAGCATTAATACCTCATGTTTCGACTCGACTTTAGCACAATTTCAAAAAAAAAATTATTGTAGTAATCATCACAAGTCCTTGGAGATCCAACTAAAATCAATCGGACAAGAGAAACTAGTTTTATTAATAGATAATCTTCTGCCTGATTGAAGCTTTTTTTCAAAATTATAAATATGGCGGTCTCTCAGGAAATATTTTTCTGATTGTCGTGGAAGAAAACAATAATTATTTGTTTAAAAAAAAATCGAAATTTTGAAAAAAAAAAATCTTTCTATCAGCCACGAGTTTTTTATGTTTTTCAAAAGCAGCATAAATTTTATTGAAATCTATTAAGCGGTGTTTAAGTATTCCTCAGTTCAAAAAAAACATAATATAGTTTTGGGAAAAACGCATTTAAATTTTTGCTATCTGCTCCAGAGCGCCCGAGTTCCCTTTGTTAATTGTTGAATAACTCGAAAAGTATTTGTCGGATTCACTTCAAATTTTCACACAATATTTTTAAGATATTATACTTTAAGAAAATCTAAAATCCAATTTTTTGAAAATGCTGACTACCCCTAACCCCTTAGGTGAGTTTAGTAGAATTCTGGAAGAATTTTCCTTTATTATAATATATAAAATATTAGTTAGGGGTAAAAGAAATCCATTACTTTCTCGATAAACGGCTGTAGTGATAGTAGATTTCGCTTACTTAGTACTTGTTAGACTTCCTCGTTCAATTTTTAGTCTGCACTGTCCTGAAGGATCGACTCAGCTTAGATGGGTTTTATGATATGCTTTTTCATACCAGAAATGCACTCGAAGGCTAGCGATTGCCTGCTGAGAGAAAGTAAAATAGAAAAAAATTATTAATAGAAAAAAAAAAGTTTTCTATCATTGGCTGCTTCATACATACACAATGGACATCGAACTCGGTGCTATGCTCGAATGTTAGTCACGCAATCCGCTCAGTCACGGCAGGCGCAAAATTAAGGTTAATCTGATTAAAATTTGTTATCTCAATTAGAAAATTATTGTTTTACTCAACATTAACAAGATGCTTATGCTTCAAATGGAACTTTTGTATTATTCCAAAAACGCGCTAATTGCACCAACTCTTTATTGCGCATTCAAGATAACTAAGCCGAATTTCGTGTTAAGTGCAAGCAATTCAAGATGTTTATTGAGCATTTTGATTTACCCGCTAAGCAGATATTTGCACAGCTTGTTTAATTGCCTTATTTCGGCTATTCGAATATATTGTTTTGGTACGCGCCATCCGTGGACGTATGCGTTACAGTCAGAGCTAATAAAAAATAAAATATGGGGTATGGGAATAAGTTTCCGGCCTCGTGAAACAGGTGTCGCTGTTGATACTATTTTTGTGTTCGCTCTAGTAAAAAACTGGTGATTTGAAGGTGTATATGTGAGGTCTCGATTGCACTAGTCGACATTCGTTTGAAGCGTAAAGATCCATTTTTATCTGACGCCAAAAATGCCTACGTTCGTCCTTAAACGACAGCATTTGCGGAAAGTCGAGTTTCATTATTACCTTTTAAGAAAAAGTGAAGCTGAAACGTGACTAACATTGATAAATATTTACGGTAATCAAGCTCCATCAAATAAAACTTGTAAAGAGTGATTTCGACGCTTCTAAAGTGGCAACTTCGATTTGAGTGATAAAGATCGCGAAGAGTCACCGAAAAAATTCGAAGATGCTCAACTACAAAAATTATTGATTGAAGACGAATGTCGAACCCTTGATGATATGTCTACAGAGTTGGATGTAGACAGATCAACCGTCGGTAAACTTTTGCACGCGATGGAAATGGTCCAGAAAGCAGTAACTGAAGGAGAGGGATAACGAGAGGCTTTTGGCGACGTGTGAGATGCTTCTTGACCGGCAGAAAAGAAAAGGTTTTCTGCATCGCATCGTCACTGGCGATGGAAAATGGATATATTATGATAACTCTAAGCGTCGCAAATGTTGGAGCCTACCAGGTAAACCAGGTCCATCGACAGCGAAAAAAAATATTCATGCTTCAAAGGTTATGTTGTGCATCTGGTGGGTGTCATCTATCATGAACTCCTTAAACCCTCTGAAACTATCACTGCCGATTGTTACCGACTGCAGCTAATGCGTTTGAATCGAGCTCTGAAAGAAAAGCCGCCAGAATGGGGCGATAGACTTGAGAAACTGATTTTTCTGCATGACAACGCCAGGTCACACGTTGCTAAATCGGCCCAGAAATACGAGTATTTAGAGGGACTGAATTGGGAAATATTGCTTACGATTTTAAAATTGTAAGAGACTTCGACTATTTATTAACCAGCCGATAATAATGTGAGCCTTCAAATCTAACTAAGAATCTCTCTAGCCCACAAGTTCTCCTTTGGACTAAGTAGGCAATTGAGTAAAGTCCTCTCTCAACGAAAAAAACTCACATTTTATAAAGTTCTCATCATTCCTGTCTTATCGTATGATACCGTTACACCCTTTTCGGGTGTTTGGCCGAGCTTATTCTCCTATTTGTAGCCTGCGTACTGATGCGGTTCCACAAATGAAGTGACCTACAGTTTCAAACCGACTCCGAACGAAAGATATTTTTTATGAGGAGCTTTTTGATGGCAGAAATACACTCGAAGGTTTATCATTGCCTGTCGAGTGGCGACCGCATTGGAAAAAGTTGTTCTATCATTTTGGTGCTTCATGCACGGAGATTCAAACCTACGCACTTTCGATACGGCTACCGCGGCCGCAAAAGCAAAGCACAGCCAAGATTGAATGAGCCAAAATCCGATAAAGCGTCCCTTGAAGTATTCGAGAGAAAGATTCTGTAAAAGATTTTTGGACCTTTGCACGTTGGTGACGACCAATATCGCACCATATGGAACTATGAGATGTATGAGCTTTACGGCGAAATGAGGATAGTGCAGCGAATAAAAATCCAGCGGCTCCGTTGGTTGGGTCATGTCTTCCGAATGGAGACAAACGATTCCGTCAATGTAAACTTTGTAAAAGGAAGGGAAGGCTGAATAATAGCTCATTTAGGCCAAATGCTATTTAAAGACGACCAACTGTCGGACATATACAATATTAAAATTCGCCGCATGAAAGTACAAATACCATACTAAACTCCAAAGGACCGTTTTCAATGCATTTTTAAGTTTGGAACCAGTTCCGTTGTGTACTGCACCGTACCGCACCGTACCATACCGTACAATGCTGGACTGCACAATACTCCAATAAATATTATGTGTTTATAATGACACTTGTTATCATTTTCATGCTTCGATGCCTACATACCAAATTAGAAAAAAATAAAAAATAAAATCTTAAAACTCACACAACTCTATTATTTTAATTCAATTACAGTCAAATATAGCTCATTCGACGCAAAATTAAATTTACTATAACAGTAGTGTACTAAAAAAATCTTCAATATCGGATAATATCGTAAAAATTATGTCAAAGTTGAAAAAATAGAGACAAAAATAAAAAAACCCAAATACTTCCGCCTACAGTCTCGTCAGTTGTCATTTCAGAAAAATTGTCAACACACTGTCAAAAAGGCTTGTTTTTGTTCTTTCGAACTAAAAAAACAAATTCGAAATCGGATAGAAATTGGCGAAGTTAGGAGTGATTCTTCACATCAACCTACTGAAAAACGGTTTTATGGCCATAGAACGAGATTTTGGGGGTGTATTGGAAATTTCTCCTATACCATTTTTCTTAGTTTTACTATACCTACAAGTTGTACTAGGTCTCCATAAAAGTATAAAATCACTGTCGCACAGTGTTATCTATCGTAAGCGGATACTTCAAAAGACTGTGGAAATGGTATTAGCCCCGAACGTGCTTTGTTAGACGACTGGAAATCATTTACCTTTTGATTTATTTTACCCAGTATGGAAAAATATGTTAATATTTATTGAATATACTTAATATTTTCTTGGTGTGTTTAAAAAAAATGTAAGAAAAACTGAAGATCAACATCTTTCCTTTTTATCCATTCTTTGTTTCTTATTTAAATTCTAATTTTGTGTTAATCGTTTCGACAAGCAAAACCCGCAAACAAGTCTTTTGATCCTTCATAACTGACTTTCTTCCTGCTGCTACTGATGGTGTTGAGGTCAAGACAACAGCCTGTGCACTGGTACATCCACGACGCTGTTATTCGAAAATTTTCGGACTTTAAACATCAACAAAAGAATCTTAATGTAAAGCTCTTTATTTCAACCACAGCGGTGATCGACGTTGTTGATGAATAGACAGCTCGAATTAGATACTTGGCCACAACTAAGGAGATTACTGTAGTCGTCGTAAGTGAACACGAAATTCGCCTTTGTTAGAGAGAACGTTTTTACGCGCATTTAATTTTGATCTTTTGCAACTCCATGCAATTAACACCGTTATAAATGAGAAGCTGGTTCACAATAGCAAAATGGGATTTTCGAATGTCTTTGATGGATCACTTGATGAACACAATGTTGGTTTAAGTGTCATTGGCACTAAGTGAAGATACAAAATGGAGTTTTTTAAGCCACGTCCATTGCCGCTTGCAAGGCAACATAAAGTAGAAACAGAAGTGCGCGAAATTAGTCGGGGAATGCGTGACTTCCCTCTCGTTTGCATTCATTGGTATGTTTATTTAAGTTCCCAGTCATAGCGGCATAGAGGAGAACTGCTGGGCTGATGATTTGGCTCAACGGGAACCCTGGAGACGGTTTCATCGCAAAATGAGAGAATTGGGATTCCCTTCAGAATTTGTGGTCTACACCTGGAAATCAGAAAATTCGGGTTCCCTTGAGAATTTGTGGTCTACTCCTGGAAAGATGGGCCTGGCGTCCACTCAGTGAGCGCCGTGCTAGTGCGTAAACGTGCGAAGTCGCAAAATCCTTCTGGTCACGAATAGATCGCAAGCGTTCGAGGGAAGATCTAAGACTAACAAAACTGCAGCTCTCGAATTTGGGGGGAATCCTTACCAGACATTTTCCGTTAGGTGTACTTGCGATGAGACTCGGGATTGGGACTTGGACTTGGGATTCTGCAGAAGATAGCTGGAAGACGAGGTGGATCCATCTCATCACCTTCTTTTCAGCTGCCCTCCACTGGTCGGACAAAGATTTAGACATCTGGGCTCTGAATTTTTCGCTACATCTGCGGATATTACGGGTTTAAATAACGGGTGATTTTTTAGCTATTATCTTTTTAAGCAGTTGGTTTAAACAGCTGACGCACGTTTCGTGTTTTGTTTCACTGTCAAACATCTTCAGTTTGGTCTATAATTTAACCATGAATCGTCTTACAAACGAACAACGCTTGCAAATCATTGAATTTTATTATAAAAATTCGTGCTCTGTTAAGAAAGTTTAAAGTCGAAAAATTGTGTTCAGCGACGAAGCTCATTTTTGGATCGATGGGTACGTAAATAAGCAGAATTGTCGATTTCGGAGTGAAGATCAGCCAGAAGAATTGCAAGAGCTACCAATGTATCCAGAAAAGGTCACAGTTTGGTGCGGTTTATGGGCTGGAGGTATCATTGGACCGTACTTTTTCAAAGATGCTGTGAATCGTAACGTAACTGTGAATGGTGAGCGCTACCGTGAACTGATATCCAACGTTTTTTTGCCCAAAATGCAAGAGCTTGACTTGCATGACATGTGGTTTCAGCAAGACGGTGCCACATGCCACACAGCACGCGTAACAATGGACTTGTTGAGATGCGAGTTCGGGGAACATTTTATTTCACGTTCGGGACCTGTCAGTTGGCCACCCAGATCGTGCGATATAACGCCTTTAGATTATTTTTTGTGGGGCTATGTTAAAGCTCATGTCTATTCAGACAAGTCTGCTTCAATTAACGCATTGGAAGACAACATTAAAGCATTTATATGTGAGATACCGGCCAAAACATTGGAAAGAGTATGCCAAAATTGGACTAAGCGGATGGACCATTTGAAGCGCAGTCGCGGGCAACATTTACATGAAATAATTTTCAAACAGTAAATTATATGGATTGTACTATCGATTTAAATACAAATTTCATGCATTTTTCTGAATTTTACATGTGTTTTTTTGAAAAGTTTTCCTATAGCTCTTAAAAACTGACCCTTTATCACTCATCTAGAGAAGTTCATTAGTAGCTAATCGTCATCCTCACATCCAAAGCCATTTCTTCCTTTTTTCCACCTGTCGGGTTCCTTGACTTCTCTTTTCTTCCTCGTCTTCCCCTGTACGGTATCACAACTGACGAATTTTGAATATTTATCCATGTGGGTCCCATTTATCCTAGCCTAACCTAACTTCCCTCCATTCTCGATCTCCAACTCTCAGCAGGGCTAAAGAAAGGATTAACCGAGTAAATTGGAAGCTCATCAGCATCTCAGTAGTTAGTTTTATATCGACAGACGCACTCACCGAATTTATTTGAGTTTTATTTGCAGCTTGGTTAACTTCCAGAGGTGATCTTTTCCTCAAATCAAACAAAATTATTATCTAAATACTTATCCAAACTCAACTGAACTAATATATTTTTTGGTTTCTCAAGCCCAGTAGCTTAGCGCACCGTCCAACTTATCAGATTACTGATCTCTCTTCCGCTCTCCAAAAGCAATCATTATCTATTTTGCCAGTGGCCCACTTCATTGCGAGCACAATCCGCTAGCCATAAGTCACTTGCGCTTTTCACTTCATCACGATCTCGAATGATTTGCGCCAATTTACGCCTTAAGGCAAACGTCGCACAATAAAAAATCAAAAATAAAAAATAAAAAACTTGCGCCCCTCTTATGGCACTCAAATTGCAGGGAACAACTTTGAATGAAAAGCGTAATTATATTTGCATTTGGGGCGTAAAAGTCGATTGAGCTCAATTTCGATGCCTATCAATTGCCTCGCTTAATTGTAACAATATCACTTTGTTTGTTGTTGCTGTTGTTGGCGTTGATCTTGCACATTTTGGCACAGGCAATCGGCAATTGGCGCATCATAATTTGCCAAATAACAAAGGCGCGCAGGCGGCTGCATATCGCATGCGAAAAAAGAATATGAAAATGGATACGTATGTATGTGCGTGTGTGTGTGTGCCCGAATAGAAGAAGCATTAAAAAGTAGAAAGTACATTCATACTTAGATGTAAGTAATTGAGAGAGTGTGCGAAGGGTAGAGCTGCAATGTAAAGGTTAAGTTGGCAAATGAAAAATCTGCCACGTTAAGGTTTGTTGCATATTTATCTTGTTGTTGTTGTTATTGGTGGCTGCTGATGGTAAAACAATTCCATGCCATTGCACTACATTCAATTGGGTTTCGCCAAACAAAGCAATGCAATCGAATGCTGTGTAGCAGAAGAATACAACAGAAGCAACAGACAAACGGAAAATATGTAGTAAAATACAATTTCACTCAATTTGGAATGTATGTTTGTTGTTCTTGTTGTTTTTCAATTGATGCATGTTTCTCAATTTTCAATTTCACATTTCTTGTTCTTGTTTTTGTTTTTGCTTTCGTGTTTTCCAATTTTACTACGAATTTCGATTTTCCACTTTTGTTCTTTAAGTACTGCTACTGTTTGGAATACTTTGTACATTGTCGTCGGCACCACTGCAACAACAAACAATAGCGAAAATCTAAACATACGAACATTCATCGCAATACAAAGAGAAACAGCTAACTAAAAGTATATACATACATACATATGTATGTATGTATGTGTGTGTATGCAGTACAAAAGAAATTTCAAATCAATACATTTGTCTCAATATGCCAATGATCCTTTCATCAGGACATTGTATTGCCATCAAAGTTTTCGAAAATGTCTAAGTAGACATCTTCCAACGGTTGCGCTCCCCACCAACGCAGAGATGCTGATGTACAGCAGTGTGTAGCCAAAGGATAAACATATACAGGGCGTTTCAAATACACGCTTGTTGGTTGGTTGCTTTGACACTGAGAGCTCTTTATCACCAGAAATGTTGACTATTACACAGCAGCACTTCAAGCTTTGGCTTTGCAACACAATGATAAAACCAATTTGGATGTAAGGAGTCCTTCTCCGGTGAAATTTGCTGGAAAGGATGGCATCAGCTAAGAAGCTGGAAAGGGTACAATGGTCTGCGCTCATTGGAATCAGTGGCGCATTTTGAACCACTCCTACGCTAGCGCTCAACGCTATGGTGAATGTGGCACCCGTGGACATTGCAGGAAAAACTACCGCTGCACGCGCCGCAATCGGATTGAGGTGTTCGGGCCGTATGCTAGACTTTAGCTATGGACTCTCAAGCTTTCTTAAAAGCTTTGAGTTCAACGCCATGGTGCTTCGTCAATGTACATCCTCCAGTCAACTCAGCGAGGTCTGGGCTAGTGCGCAAACGTGCTAAGTCGCAAGGTCCTTCTAGTCACGGGTAGATCGGGAGCGCTCGAGTGAACTTCTAAGACCAACAAAGCAGCATATCTCGAATTTGGTAGGTATCCTTATCGGACAGTGGCCGTTAGATGCTCATGCAGTGAGACTTTGGATTGCCTCAAGTCCGTTCTGCAGAAGCTGTCTGGAGGACGAGGTGGAATCATTTCAGCAGCTTCTTCTCAGCTGCCCGCTCTAATCGGGTAAAGATTTAGACATCTGGGCTCTCACTTTTCCGCTACAACTGCAAATATTGAGGGCTGAAATATCACACATCTGGTGAAGTTCATCAGTAGCTTGAAACGGTATGAACGTAAATTAGCCAATGTTGATCGTCACCCTCTAATTCCAAGGCCCTTTCCTTCCTTTTCCTTTCTCCTGTGTGGTATCACAACGAACGAATTTTGAATATATGTTCAAGTGGACCGCTCCTAGTAGTATCAGTTCACACTGAAACGCGAAATAAAGCATCTACCGTCCCTGCTGTTGGTACATAAAATCGCACTGAAAGTTATAACTTTGCATGTGAGCAGCTCACTTATGGTTATTATCCATAGAATGTGGCTTCCATGGTAGATAATGTGAAACTCTTACCACGAACATGGATCTCAAGTATAAAAGGACCTCGGAATGCACGCTAATACCCAAAGCTTTAAATTGACTCAGTAGTTAAGGCGATTGCTCATCACTTTGTCATTCTTTCTCAATGTGAACTCGAGGTTAGTTAAAGTCGAATGTGGAAATTTATCGAAAAATTGTTATTTAATTACAAGGCGCATTTTCACATCCGCACATCCGCAGCTATGTTGAGAAGCATCTCTTTGGGTCTGAAAATAAACACCTGATTGTCGAGTAGCCAAGCTATTCCAGCGGGTGACATCTTTCGCCTATGTTTTCTTTCGAAAATGCTACTTGAATCCCCACCTCGGTCAATGCTAGATACAGTAGATTCGCCATTGCAAACCTTTTGTGCGCTAAAATTGAAGACATTGACCAAACCAACGATCTTCTGTGCCTCTAAATTTGCTATCAAGGGAAAATCTCAACTCTCAGTTTCCTAGTCACAATTTACGTTAAACTTCTTCATGGAGTACTTTTAAGGGCCCATAGCATACGGACTGCCGTAGCTAAATGGGTTGGTATACCTATGCCTTCTTCTTTCTTAGCAAGAAACCTGGATGGACCACTGCTTCCTGTGGTGCTGTGTGACTGCTATTTGGTGATTTGCTTGTGATCGGGTTCTCAACGCCAACTTAACCCCAGAGAAATGAAAAAAACCTACGAGTATTACCCTGAGGTATGCTGAAATTACTTATTAACGAATAAAGGAGCAGTCAGCAAATTAAAAGCAAAAGATAGCGAGAGGGCTGGTCTTCTTCCTTGCTTGCAAGGACTTTAGGTTAATCAAAATCAAACGAGATTTGAGTTTGAAGGAATTACCCCATCGGTCGCCCTAGCCGAATGGGTTGTTGCGTGACTGTCATTTGGTAGTTTCCAGGCGCAGGCATAGAAAACTCTTTTTCTATGATCGGTCGCCACTCGACAGAGAATGCAAGCCTTCGAGTGCATTTCTGTCACGAAAAAGCGCCACATGAAAGCCGATCTGCCAAATGAGGGCAGCAAAGACTTGTAGGGCAACATCAAGACGCATACCACAAATTGTAGGGAAAGCTCAACCAAACTCCTAGCAAAGGATGAATGACACGAAAGATTCGAAGATCGAAGTGCAAACCTAATTTTATTCTATTCTATCAAAGGATCTATGGGCCATTTATATGCAGGTAAGAAACTGGAAACTAGCGGCCGCCGTAGCAGAATGAGTTGGTGCGTGACTATCTTTCGGAATTCACAGAGAGAACGTTTGGTTCGAATCTCAGTGAAAGACCAAAAAATGAAGAAAACGTTTTTTCTAATAGCGGTCGCCCCTCGGCAGGCAATGACAAACCTCCGAGTGTATTTCTGCCATGAAAAAGGTCCTCACAAAAATATCTGCCGTTCGGAGTCGGCTTGAAACTGCAGGTCGCTCCATTTGTGGAACAATATCAAGACGCACGCCACAAATAGGAGGAGGAGCTCGGCCAAACACCCGAAAACGGTGTACGCGCCAATTATGTACATATATAACTATATATCAAAGGATCTATGGACCAGTTATATGCAGGAAGAAATTTGGTGCGATAACCGCTTGAACTATTTTGGCTGAGTTTCTTT
Source organism: Anastrepha obliqua (assembly GCF_027943255.1). Classification (NCBI taxonomy): domain Eukaryota; kingdom Metazoa; phylum Arthropoda; class Insecta; order Diptera; family Tephritidae; genus Anastrepha; species Anastrepha obliqua. The sequence goes on along the minus strand of NC_072893.1, from coordinate 20,749,334 downwards.
TTCGTGCTAACCGACGCCTGTTGGACACACCAAGTGAAACCAAGTACTTCTCCACCTCATCTTTCCAACGCAGATGAGGCCTTTCTCTTCCTCTGCTACCACCAGCTGGTGCCGCATCGAATACTTTCAGAGCCTAAGCGTTTGTTTCCATTCGGACGACAAGACCCAGCCGACATAGTCCCTAGATTTTTATTCACTCCACTATGTCTACGTCGTCGTAAAGCTCATACAGCTCATTGCACCATCGCCTGCGATACTCGCCGTTGCTAATGTGCAAAAGTCCAAAAAACTTTCGCGGAATCTTTTTCTCAAACGCCATGGATAAGAAACTTGAAAAGCTAGGCTAACAAAATGCATTCTGTAAAGTTAGTTGGGGCAGACCCATGCATGAAGTCGCAGTAAAGAAATAAGTAAAACTGTTACCTTTCCTTCCCACGTAATAAAGCAGCAAAGTAGCAAAATTAAAAATATTTTTGTTTACTTTCAAAAAGAAATTAGTTTTTGCACCACCCTTTATTTATTTAGCTACCATATCAGCAAACATAAATGTATGTACTTGTATTTGCAGCTACAAACACACATGCATTAATTTCCAACTCCATTCCTGGCAATATTTTCAGCAACCTTTGTAACCCGGCTTAAGTCTGTGCATTTGTGATTTCTTCGGCCGCCGCGCAGCCTACCGGACTACACCTACCAAAATGCAAGTATGCGCAGGCTCTTGCCCGCCTGTCTGCCTTTTGGCCTATCCCATACTCGATTTGCCTGACTGTCTATTCCACATACAAACATACACTACTACTTTCGTGTGTGTGTGTGTTTGTGTGTGCGCGAACATTTGAAAGGAAGGATTATCCTAGCAATAATCAATACCAAAAGAATGAAAACACATCAACAGACATAGCGAAAAGCATTTGGCTCACATGCATGGGTATTTATGCAGTCCGAGGCGTCAATACTACTCCACTTTTTCAGCCTTTCAGTTATTGAGTTTTTGTTTTTTTCAGTCATATTTTTTGTTTTTTGTATTTTTGATGAGAATTCAGTGCTGCATAGTGTGGCCTAAAAATCTATTTGCTGTCAAGACTCGAACGTCAATACCTCAAAATTAACACAAGACGCAAACGGCAGCAATTGCTGACATACTTACACATCCATTCATATTCATATGTTTCACTTACATATGTGTGTGTGTGTGTATGCGCATAAAAAACTAATTTGTTGGTAGCACATTAAATAATAATACATATCTACATGCACACAAACACATACATATTTATTCATACTTTGCTGCACCTTTGAGAAAACGGCAGCTATTTTTTCATCTCTTCATTTCATATGACCAAACATCGTGTCAATCAAAGGTTACCCAACAATGGACGTTTGTTTGTTCCAGGAAGGTGTACACATATGAAAATCCTATAGATTTGTTTGCGCGGATTTGGCCGCCTGCACTTAGAGTGCACATCAAAGAAATATTTCTTTTCTGAGTTGCATACGCATTACAATTTTTTGATTTTCTTTTTTTCCCTCTCCTTAATTGTTAAATTGGCAATGTAACTGCGCAATTCGTCTTGAGCTCCAGCTTTCAACACTGACTGTTGTTTGCTTTGCTTAGTCTAGCGTTAAAGTGTTTCTAAATATTTTTAATTAGACTTTCCCACAGTGTTTTCTCAGAGCATTTTTTTCACATCCTGCGTGTTTGCTGTTGGCAACGGGTATTTGCTGTATTGTTTTGAAAAAGACGAACGAGTGATAGCTGAGCACTTGGAAGATGTTCATAAAAGATTTATGAGCATAAAAAGGAAAATAAATCAGTGGGAATCAAACTGTTTTCTCAGCTTTATTGGCCTTTATTTAAAAATTGCCAACATTTCCATGTTCTTTTGTTTTTGGTAAAAAATTTAAAATCTCTCTACGCGCAAAATCTGGAAGGGTGATTGCAAACATTTTTAATGCACCTAACATTTTTAGTAAATAATAGAAAGGTTTTTAATCAGCAAATTTTTTTAATTCCGTTTTTGTATAGCCTGCGAAGAAATAAAGTACCTCCATATTATAAGAAGTTTTGAATTTTGAAAATTGATTATTTAATTTAAAATATTTTAAAAATATATATATACTAGCAAAACCGGCCCGCTTCGCTGGGCAAAGACACGGCGGGTCCACGTTTTGGCATATATTTCGAGACCCTAGTCATCAATAAGTATGAAAATTACCCCGTATTAAAGCACTTATCAACAGCTTTCATTTGATACCCATATTGTACATACACATCCGAAGGTTACCCGGGTCCACGTTTTGACCTATATCTCGAGCCCTATCCACCAATAGGCATCCAAACTATACGTAAACCATCTTCAATACCTACTTAACAATGTGTGTAAGTTTGGTTTAATTCGGTGCAAAGACACGGCCGGTTAGCGAACACACACAAATAGTTGACTTTATTTTATATATAAGATTAGGTGCGCAGCTAAGTTCTCACTGTTTTTTTTTATGAAAATACAACTTTATTCTGAAAAACTGGTTACAAGTGAATCATTGAAAGTATTGCCTATCGCTGGCTACTACTTTTTCCCATCTTTTTGGTAGATCTCGCATATCGCCTCGGTAAAACTGTTCATCTTTTGAGGCTATCCACTGATCAAGCCATTTTTTGATGTCTTCTGATATGAATGGAACTGCTGGTCAGCTAGACCATGTGCCATCGCTCGGAACAGGTGATAGTCGGACGGTGCAATATCTTGAGAATATGGCGGGTGGGGTAGATTCTCCCATTTCAGTGTTTCCAGGTAGGTTTTAACGGGTTTGGACACGTGAGGCCGAGCATTGTCATGCTGTAGAATCACTTGTTCATGACTCTCCGCGTATGGCGGCCGCTTCTCGCGCAGTGCTCGGCTCAATCGCATCAATTGAAGACGATACCGATCCCCAGTGACGGTTTTGCTTGATTTTAACAATTCATAATAAATAACACCATCTTGGTTCCACCAAATACATAGCATAACCTTCGCAGCGTGAATATTCGGCTGAGGCGACGATGTAGAAGCATGACCGGGTAGTCCCCATGACTTTCTTTTCTTTGGATTGCTGTAATGAATCCATTTTTCATCAGCCGTCACGATGCGATGAAGAAAACCCTTCCTTTTTTACCGCTGGAGCAGTTATTCAAGGCGAAAAAACGACGTTCTACATCCCTTGGTTTTAACTGATAAGAAATCCAAGTCCCCTCTTTCTGTTTCAGAATCATTCCCAAAGCATGCAATCGCTTGGAAATGGATTGGCGGGTAACTTCTAATACTGAAGCAAGCTCCTCTTACTTTTGACACGGATCCTTCCTTGGCCTTCACGCGGATGGTCGTCAACATTAAAATCACCGTCTTTGAAGCGACGGAACCGATCTCGGCACGTTGTTTCACTTAAAGCACTATCTCCATAAACTTTTTGTAGCTCTCGATGCGCTTCAGCCGTTTTTTTGGAATGAAAGAGGAAAATCAACACTTCCCGCAAATGGCGATTATTCGGCACAAAATCAGACATTTTCACAAAACTAAAAGTATATCCAAGATACCAAAACAAAATCACTAATGTGTCGAAGCAGTTTGTTTATCTGTCTATGTCTAAGCTTGGTTTATGGCGTTTAGGTTATGTTAGAATCGACTAGCACACACTGCTGGCGGCAGCTATTGACAAACAGCGGGAACTTAGTTGCGCACCTAATAAATAAAATAGTGATGTAACTATTTTAGTACGAGCACTGATGATGAGCCACTTCAGATACTTAATAGATTTAGGTATAATGACAACGGTCTTTCAAAAGAAACTTTTTGCAATGTCTCTAATTAGCGAGAACATGAAGTTGAGATAGGCAATGAAAAGCAAGCTGTTCCTCGAAGCCGTAGAAACCGCGCGCATTTTTGCAAACATCAAAAATGAAACTGTAGGCAAGGTGGAATGTGCTTGATCTTATGTTGTGTTCAGGGTAAGGAACTAACTGATGAATTGGCGAACTGCGGTGGGTCGAATTAAATGTCGGCATAGTGAAAACAGCCGGATGGTAGCAAAAATTCTACTCCGACAGAAAAGAAGTTAGCTACGAGCGCTTAAGGGGGGACCCTCATTTAGACGTTCGAAAAATGCATCACTTTTGGGAATTTTTTTCTCAAGTAAAATAACTTCAAACGTTTTGTAATTCATAAAGTACTTTAATAAATGTCTTGACTGTCTACAAAAATTTTCGGAGAAGAAAAAAAACATTTTAAGTATGGAAATATACACCTCGTCCATGGCACCTCATTCTATCTGTGTACATTCTAGCGCTCTGAATTTTTTTCTGAAATAAAAAAACCAAATTTTTTTTAAAACTTTAGGATAATACCTTCGATGTGACATTTTGATTTAAAAAAAAAATGTCGAAATTGATATTTTTTACCCAGTTTTATGTTAAAAGTGATTTTTCATGCATAAAAATTGACTTTAAAATTACAAAAAAATATGAAAATCTTTTTTTTTAAAAAAACACTTAATGTCACATTGAAAACAATTTAATTATCTTTAAAATGAGCTATTGTAAAGCCTGATTGGTTCAATACAGCGTTCTCAATTGTGTACACAAAATCGAAAAATGATGTTTCGAGAAAAACGCGTTTAAAGTTTTGGATACAGGCGATCAGGCCACCCGTCGCGTCCTGTTAAAAATTTTGTCACTCCTTCAAAAATACAGATATCGACTTGAAATTTTGAAAGTATATTCTTAAATAGTTGTAGAATAGATTAAAATTATTTCCAAAAAATCGATTTTTTTGACCCGATAAATGAGGGTCCCCCCTTAAGAGACTAATTCTCTTCTTCTTCTTGATTGGTGTGATAACCACTTAATCGATTTGGCTTGGTTCAACAAAGTGCGCCAGTCGTTTCTTTTTCTCGTGCTAACCGGCGCCAGTTGGACACAGCAAATGAATCCAAATCTTTCTCCACCTGATCTTTCCAACGCAGAGGAGGCTTGCTTCTTCCTCTGCTAGCACCAACTGGTACCGCATCGAATACTTTCTGAGCCGGAGCGTTTGTATCCATACGGACGACATGACCCAGGTAATGAAGCCTCTGGATGTGAATAATTAAAGCACACAATTCAAGGGAACGACAGATTGTTTCCATAGGCGTTCTCGACAATCCACTTTGTACATCTTGTTTGGAGGATGAGTTTAGGTAGGTAGGTAGAAGTGGTAGTCGGTCTCTAAGCCAACTCACTTAGACCGTTGCCGATCCATTGTGATACCACAGTAGCAGTTTATCTGAAAGTCCTCGCTAAACCACTTCATTTTAAATCCATTGATTTGACTGGCACTTATATCCCTAATATCAGCAGTATCATTCAAGAACGATGAGCTAAAGTACATATAAACCTACTGGCATGCCACGCGGGCAGTAACAGACAAGGTCTAACGGACTCTTGCTCCTCCTCATTCTTGCAGCTTTTGCAATAGTCAAAATGAGTACGTTCCATCTTTGAGCATATCGAGCTAGGAGCCAGTGGCCTGTGATTAAAAGAACTAGTATAGAGACGTTTTTCCTTGACCGATTAAGGTCATTTTGACCGAAATCTTTTTGTAGCAGTACAAGTCGGACTATCCATCCATCTCATGTTGGCGGAAGTGACAGTGCTACTTGCAGCACACAGTTTGTTGCTTGAGAGGGGTATACCCACAATCGCCATATCAAGAGGGAGGCGAGTGAAAATGCCCTCTGTCACTAATTTGTCTGAGATTCATTTGGATCAGATTTTTTTTCTTGTTCATTCCTCTCGGGAGCATAGGGCCTCGCCAAGACTCGTCCATCGTACATGGTTCTGTGCTGTTGTTTTTGCACCGTCCCATTTGATGTTGACATCTTCTAGTTCGCGCAAAATCGACCTTTTCTAAGTTTTTTTTTGCCGACCGCTACCTCTGCTCCTTTGCGGGTTCCAGTCCAATGCCTATCTTGTGGTTTTCTCAATGTGTGACCTATCCATCGCTGCTTTTCGCACTTGATTTGTCTAAGGGTGGGTTCCTCATTCGTTATTTCCACAGTGCGTCGTTACTGATGGTGTTTCGCCAGCATATTCTGTAAATGATGCGGAAGCATTTGTTGGCGAAAGATTGTAGCCTCTGTGTGATGGTGATAGAGACCAGTCATGTTTCTCTTTCGTACAATAATACGGACTTTACGCATGAGCCGAATATTCGTAGTTTACTGCGCCTGGATTTGCGAACCGGCCCAAACTGTATGCATTCGCTTTGTTTAGCCTGCAGTTGACATCTTCATCTGCTCCCCCATCTGTCGTGATGCTGCCGAGGTAGCAGAGTGGATGAGATAAGCCCAAAACATTTTCACTGCCACTGCCGTCTATTTTTGGGTTGGGTGTATCGAGAATAGGCGCGCTACATTCGCTTTCACTCGAACTTCGGCCCATTCAAAATTCAATTTCATTCTACACCACAATCGATAAAGCTAGACGGACCGATAATCGCGCCAATGGCGCAGTTCAAGCGCAGTGCCTGATTTATTTCCTAGAAACTCCTACTTTAATAAATTGTATGGGAATCCGTTTGAAGTTAACCACAAAAACCGATTGGAATAACTGCAAACGTATGTATATTTTTAGCGGTATAAAACTACTAAATAATATTGATGTTAATCCCAAATATTCACATACTGACATGAACCCAACATTCCCCAAATTCCTCGCTTCCTAAATATGGCTTGCAACAAATTGCATCATTAAGCCACTGCTTCTTCACCGATTCGGCGAATTTGCAAAACAATTTTCTTCGTTTTTTTTTTTTTAATGTATAAAGGAACAAATGAAAGAGTTCTTCTTTTCGAATGGGTTTTTTATGCCTTTCATTGCAATAATAATAAAATCGTCGTGAATTGTGTTGTATCTGGTGATCGTTTTGTCGCTTTCAAAGCGATCGATACAACCAAAAAACGATCGATATAAAAATCACGAAATGACTCCAAATAAAAAAGCGTGTTTAACAAATGAGAAGCAACTATAGTCAGGCAGTCTGATCAAGCCACCAGGCCAACGATCGATCGTCAGCGTCATCGTCATCGTCATCGTCATCGGGCACAATACGGGTCCGGTGTGTCCGCACATTGAACAACGCGACTGTGACTGTAACCCCAAATGGGAATGCGTAGAATAATGGGAATGGCATGAAAAAACCAGAAGCGTAACAAAACAGATCGAAGTCATAAACACACGTTCACCAAAAGGCACGAACATGACTGCGAATATTTTATGAATTTCACAGCTGCGCCGACGCAATGAAGTGGCGATCAGAGAGGGTGTGGGTAATGTAGAGTAGATGCAACAACGCACGGGTTGCACATCGTTTGGATGCCAAAGGCATTGCCACTGTGTCACCATCACCGTCAAAGCAACATCCATAACACACAACTCATAAGCGACCGCATCCACAACAACAACAACAAGAACAAAAGCCAACAAAAACAACAACACAGGCATACGCATTTGATATACACGCGCACGCTCGTAATTAGGGCCTTGCCGCTCCGCATTTAAGTAGAGGCGGGCGTGTTGCTTAACAAATTTGTTAAGAGCTCCAACGGTGCGGCGGTGTCTTTTTAGTAGGCAGATTGGCAGACGGACAGCGCAGGCAAGAAGGCTGGCAGGCAAGCAAGCAACAGAAAACAGATCACCCTTTGAGCAGCGGCCACCATCATGACCAATGGAACAAAAATAACAACAATGCAAGAAATACCAGCAGCAGCAGCAACAATCAACAAGGAGCAACGGCGGCAAAAAATCGCCAATATTAAACATACATTCGCACACATTGACAGCACCATCACTTGGATTCTGATTCTTTTTTATTATTGTCAAAACTGGCCTCTGCAGTCTCACTTCAGTGCACCTTTCACCATCTGCTTGTTGATCATTGGCCACTCCAATACGCTGCGGGGCTACCTCGGGGGCGATTCCTGTTCGGTGCTGTGTGTGTTCATAGGCAGGAATGCGCATAAATTTTAGCAAGTGATATTAATGAAATGAAGCCCTTAGTTAGCCTTCGGCTCACAAGACCACCTCAACTTGCGCTGCGCAGCACTCAGCCACATGCGAGTAGTTTCTGCGTTTAACGCGTTTTATGTTGACAGGGGGTGTGGTTGGAAGGTGATGCCACAACATTAGCAACCAACGCTCAACCAACCAAACAACGGCTGTGGGAACCATGATAACAACCACATCCACTAACAAAGTGTTGACTGTCAAGAACAAACATTTGACTTTCTATATTTAGCTATTAAATCGAAACTATTGTTTGGCAAATAGAAAGCTGGCCGGCCTAGCTGTTAAAACGCGTCACTTAAACTGTTTAAAGTTTTTGTTTTTTGTATTCTATGTATTTTCTCATCGCACCAGAAATACACGTCTCCAGTGGAAATGATTATACAAGGTGGTGCAAAATTAATCACCCTATCGGAAGATTTATAAATTTTGCAAATGGCGTCGCAGGTCAATTATATTTGACTTTTGTGAACTAAATAGTGGAGCGCATGAAGTTAAAAATAAAGATTTCCACCTATAAAAATGTTAGCCTAGAAATCGAATGTAGAATCTCTCTTGCCAACAAGTTGTACTTTGGACTAAGTAGGCAATTGAGTAGTAAAGTCCTCCTCGACGAACAAAAGAAATACTCTACAAAGCTCTCATCATGCCCGTCCTAACGCATGGCCCAGAAGCGTCGGCGATGACAACATCCGATGAAGCGACGCGTGGAATGTTTGAGAGAAAGCTTCTGCGTAAGATTTTTGGACCTTTACACGTTGCCAACGGCGAATATCGTCGGCGATGGAACGATGAGCTGTATGAGCATTACGACGACATAGAAATGGCGCAGCGGATAAAGATCCAGCGGCTACGTTGGCTGGGTCATGTCGTGCGAATGGATACAAACGATCCGGCTCTGAAAGTATTCGATCCAGTACCAGCTGGTGGTAGCAGAGGAAGAGGAAGGCCTCCTCTGCGTTGGAAAGATCAGGTGGAGAAGGACTTGGCTTCACTTGGTGTGCCCAACTGGCGCCGGTTAGCATGAGAAGGAAACGAGTGGCGCGCTTTGTTAAACTTGGCCGAAATCGCTTAAGCGGTTATCGCGCTAATTAAGAAGAATAAGAAGAAGAAACAAATTACCTAAAAACAAAATTCATTAAATAACGAATTTTCTAATTAATTTTTCATTGCCAAGATCTTGGATTTTTGTACTTAAATAGAGTTGCCCAAACGCAAAAAATTCTCAAGTGGCCTCCAATCAAACTAGTAGTAAGAAATTCAGTAAAAAGGTCTGATCCGAGACTGAAGATGTCAGGACAAATCTCATCACTAAGGCTTTTAGATCACAGCTACATTCTGGATTCAAACGGAAGGTCAGACCACGTGATTCCACGAGTTAGAGCAAAATTAATAGCAGAAAGGTCTAGAATCGACATACCATTCACACAATTTCTTTAGAGATGGGTTCGAAATGACTGAAGGAGTAGGAACGGCTGTCTTTTGGCTGCAGTTTGATGTCCAAAATTCTTTCAAACTCCCTAATTACTGTAGATTTCTAGCTGAAATCTATGCCGCAACAAAAACAGCTGAACTAGCTCTGGAATTAGCTCCTCTTAATACGTGGATAAACATTTTCATTGAAAACGAAGCGGCTACTTAAGCAATTATAGCTCCTTGCACTTACTCGAAATGTGCTCAACAATGCAGATGAACTCTGCGGAAATGGGCATGCCACTATTTCCTGTATACCGGGACACAAAGGCATAGAAGGAAATAAGAGAGCCGTTAAGCTCGCTAAGGCAAGTATTTGCTTCCCGAGATTGAGCACCTTAGAGATATGCCCATCGCTCACCTTTCTGAAAACGGAACTAAATAGGGAACTAGCACTGGAGACGCAGTCGATATTGGAACAGACTTTGAGGAAAAGGACTTTGAATAGGAAAGCTACAAACTTTATTTTATCACTCTCTAGGAAATACTGCAAATACTGTCTCACGCCACATCACGCAGCCAAAATGGGATCAGTCCAGAGCGATGCGTGTAACTTATGCAACGAAGCGAATGCCAGGGGTACTTTGGAACACCAACTTTGCCACTGCTCTACTCTTTGCAGGACTCGACAAATGTGCCTAGGATCAACGTATGTTTCATTCTAGAAGGATATTACTGACAAAAGGCTGAACTGCTTGTTAAAACTCGCGAAGACGTGTAATAAGAATTACATAAAATAATAAACAGTTTTCCAATAACAGGTGTTACAGATGAATAGATTGCGCTATCGAGAGAGGATTAACGATTTTTTTGTACGGATTTGGATGGTATTGATCTGGACAACGTTTATTTTCAAGAAGACGGCGCTACGTGCCACACAAGCAACGAAACCATTGATCTTTTACGGGAAAAGTTTCGGAGCGTGTTGTCTCTCGAAGAGGTGATCACGATTGGCCACCGAGATCTTGTGATTTAACACCTTCTGACTTTTTGATTTGGAGCCACGTGAAAGAGAAGGTCTACGCCAACAGCTCAGGGTCGATTCAAGACATCAAAGATGGAATTCGTGAGGCTATCGAGGACATGGGGCAGCCACTTCGCAATGCGATTATGGAAAATTTCATGAAAAGGATATTGTCCTGTAAGCGTGGTCGTGGTGGTCATTTGCCTGTTGTTATTTTCCACTATTAACGGCATACCATTCTCTTTATAATGAAATAAACATCCGACCAATTATATTAATAGCATTTTTTTGGATATCAAGATAACACATCTTATTAAATAACCCTTTATATTCAAATCCAAATACAAAGCACTGGAAAGCACTAGTAATACAATGGGCCCTAGAGGATAAAGTGAGATCTTTTTACAGATGAGTCAGCACTATCTAACCTACCCAAATACAATATTAAAAAACTTGCGTTCGTGATTGGTACACTTGCGTTACAGCACTCGAACTTGGTAAAGTTATAAGTGCAGAATTTGACGGGGACTCTTTTTTAGGCGTAAAATTTAATAGAATGTCATACGATCAAAATGTACGATACTCAAACTCGGTGGTCTGTTCGCCAAACGTTCCGTGTGTCGCCTCTATGCTCCGAAAAAGTCACAGTCTGGGCTGGATTTTGATGCGGCATTATCATAAGTCGTTCTTTCCTCGAAGATGTGCTAGAAATTGTGCTCACTGTGAATGTCGATTGATATCGGATGATGATAGAGCCATGTTTATCTGCGCTTTTGTCAGCGTCTATTTAAGAGTAGTGTGGAAATTAATGGATCTGATATATCGACAGCCCTATTAAATACGTCTAACAGATTGTTGGTGTGGTTGTTTCTACGAGCGTGATGCAATCTCTCAGCTTTTATGGCCCGATTCAGCAGCATCTTCTGAAATTACTGTAGTAGCGAAAGAGATGCATCACTGCTATTCAACGAATCTGGTTCATCAAACGTTTGTTAAAATTGAGCTGGACCAGTGCTACTATCAAATAATAATAATTCAGAGCTTAAAAAATCCGCGCCTCTTCTTCCATTATTGCTGAAAAACTTCTCATTTGCTTCCGAGATCGGCATTTGAATTTAGTGGCAGTAATTTTAGAATAGTGTGTATAAACGTCGCAGTTTCTGAACTTATTATCGCAGCGTATTGCGATGTACTGCTTTTTGAAAGTTGAATTGGTGATTTGATAGCTTGAATACACATCCTCCGAATTTTTAATGTGCTTGTTGGACTTTGTATACTTTCTTTCAGGATTGCAGTCAAATCGGTATCTCCTTGCTTACGAGCCGATGTTGCTGCTGCACGAACAAGAAGATTAGTATCAGCTTTCTCAGTTGAAAGGTCTGCGGCTTCTTTTCTTTTGCCAAATGCTGATTTTTCGCTGAATGGTACACGCGGACGACCAACAATGGTACATAGTTGCTTTTTTGGTAATGCTATTGACCACCAACTTTAACTCCGAATTATCCACGCACTTTTGTTTTGAAGCATTTCCTACTACAAAACAACAACAACAAAAGTAAAATGGCACCTTCATTCTTATCACTTTTGTACACCAAAAACGGTCATTTGACCTAATTTGCGTTGTCAAGATCTATACCATCAAATTCCGGCTATTCATCTCACCATTGCGCAATCCATTCACCGTAATTGTTGCTCCAGCTCGTTTTTTTTGAAAAAGTAAGGTCCAATGACTCCGCCGGACCATAAACCGCACCAAAAAGTCACACGTTGAGAAATGAGAGGCTTTTCAACAATAACTCTTGGATTTTCTGAGCCCCAAATTAAGTAATTCTGCTTGTTGACGAAGCCACCGAGGTGGAAGTGGAAATGGGCCTCATCACTCAAGATGATTTTTCGATGGAATTCCGGATCGTTTTCATGTATTTCAACGACCCAATTAGCAAAGACACGACGTTGCTAATGATCGGCCGGCTTGAGTTCTTGTGTTAACTGGACTTTATAAGCATTAGGACCCAAATCTTTGTGCACGGTGTAATGACGTTTGTGGAAGGCCTAATTCCTAATACCTAAGAACGACGAGGAATGGACAAACCTGGGTTTTCTTCAACACTTTCGGCTACAACAGCAATATTTTCGGTTGTTCTTGAGCGACGTGCATGGGTTTTATTCTTCACATCACTAACTTGTCCCAACAGCTCGTGTTTCGAATTTTTCACCGATTTCTGTATTGCGATCCAACAAGGTGCTTCACGATGACCCAAAAATGTTCGAGTTTTACGAAGCGCCTATGCCAAATTTTCACCATTTTTATAGTGAATTTTAATAATTTCAATGCGTTGTTTAAGAGTCTATCGTTCCATTTTTATTAATGGCGTAGTTTCTAAAGGGTGGCTAAGTTTCAAGAGCCGGTGTTTGTTTTGAATAAAACACAAGTTTTTTAGGAAATTATTGTCATTTCTCTTTCTTATGATAACACTGATATGGCTCAATTACGTATAAAATAAAATTTCGGCCAAGTAGCCGCCGCGGCCTTGGCGGAACACCTCCATCCGATGGTCAAAATTTTCGATGACGCTGATGCATAATTGAGGTTCTATGCCGTTAGTGTGCAGAATTATCTCATCTTTTAGCTCTTGAATTGTTACTGGCTTATCGATGTACACCTTTTCTTTCAAATAACCCCAAAGAAAGAAGTCCAACGGTGTCAAATCACATGATCTTGGCGGACCATTGACATCGCCGCGACGTGAAATTATTCGGCCATCAAATTTTTCACGCAAAAGAGCCATTGTTTCGTTAGCTGTGTGACAAGTTGCACCGTCCTGTTGAAACCAGATATCGTCTACAACCATATCTTCCAATTCGGGAAATAAAAAGTTAGTTATCATCTCACGATAGCGAACACTATTCACAGTAACTGCCTGACCGGCCTCATTTTGGAAAAAATACGGCCCAATGATGCCGCCGGCCCATAAACCGCACCAAACAGTCACTCTTTGTGGGTGCATTGGTTTTTCGGCAATCACTCTAGGATTATCATTCGCCCAAATGCGGCAATTCTGCTTATTAACGAACGCACTGAGGTGAAAATGTGCCTCATCACTGAAGATGATTGGTCATTCACTGTTGCCATTTCCTGCCACCATTCTGACCATTGACGACGCTTGAAATGGTCTAGAGGCTTTAGTTCTTGAGTCAATTGCACCTTGTAAGCGTGTAAATGCAAGTCTTTATGCATAATGTTCATCAACGACGAGCGTGAGAGGTGCAATTGTTGGCCACGACGGCGAGTTGAGGTGGACGGCTCTCCAACCACTATCGCGAGCAGCAGCAATATTTTTTGCAGTACGAGCTGTACGAGCATGCACTGATGTTTTCACATCTCCCACAGGTCCGGTTTGCTCAAAATTTTGCACAATTTTTCCGATTGTACGCACATTTGGACGATTAAATTGACCGAAAAATCACGAAGTGCGTGATATGCATTTTGATTTGAACGACTGTTTTCATAATAAGCCTTAATAACTTTATCGCGTTGCTCGATTGTGTAGCTTCCCATGGTTCAAAATTAAAGAAATGTGAAATAATGTGCAGAAAAACACCTGGTGTTTGGATGTGGTTTACTTTCAACCACCCTTTGGTTGGTTGGTTGGTTTAAGGGTGACCCCGCATCGGAGTGCCACATAAACCGCAAGTTGGGCCCGTTGTGTTGCCCTAGAGCTTTTACTTGCCGAAAATCAAAAAATGATAGCTTCAAAAGTGACATCTACCGAAATGGCGGGCTAATCAAAATGGAAAGCCTTTTACAGAAATCAACCGGTTACTCTTTTTTTAAATTGCCACGAATCTTGGAAAGCTGAAAGCGATTAGGCCTGCACTCGTATTGACGCGATCTCGATAGGGCTTTCTAAGCAAAAAATTCTGCTTTGAAATTTTCTTCCAGCACTCGGATGCTTCTTGCATTAAAAGGACATTTAATAACAATTCTAATATTAAGTCCATTTTTTCAATTACCTTGTTTTTAAGTGTTGCGCAAGTTTTTATTGTGACATACGTCGTTTGCTTTACTACCAAAGTTAGAAATGTGTAGTGAAGCGACAAAGTTTCGTTTGGCACGGTCATCATAAATCATTTTTTAATTAATAATAATAAAAAATCACTCTAAATTTGTATGGCAGCGAGCTGCATTGCTTTTGAAAGAGCAGAGCTTACGACAAACAGCGAGAGGCCACTGGCACATGACGCATGCGTACTTTACCATTAGTTTGTTTATCTAATAGCCACACAACGCAGTTCTAATAAACTGAAAAATATCTCCCAATAAACTGCAAATCAACCAAAGTATGGAAACTCACTAAAGCGTCTAATTAGTAAATAGTCGTAGTAAAGATTTTTATATTTATTTTACATACTCGCATACATTTACGATTTTTCGCCACGCATGCACATACACACATACATACATACTCGGACTCGCAGACTTCTATTCGATCAGAGTACAATAAATTTTCTCGTTTTTTTCCTGCGCTTACTGATTGCTGGAATAATTCTATGCAAACAAACATTTTTTTCCTATAAATTTTCCGTCATTGCGGTCCCACCTCATATGCGTGTATTCAAATAATATTGCGGCCATTAAATATCATACGCGTATGATCGAAAAATGAAGAAAGACACAACAACAACACAATCAGCTGTATCAGCAGCAGTAGAAGTGGCGTAAAGTGGCTGCCGCGCAACAAACAGAAGTAGAAAAGGTGTGGCTGGCCGACTTTAATTTGAGCAACACAGTATGGACCCACATCAACACTGACTCATTGATAGACGGACAGACCGATTGCTGTGTTGTTGTTTGTGTCATATGCTTAAGCTTGTACCTATACACCAAAAAAGGTAGCCTTGTGCATATCCACCTCTGCACTCCACATTTAAGTTAGTGAAGCTGAAAAGCCAAGAAATCTCAGTAGAAATTCGTTGCCGTTCGATTTGTGGTGGCCGCTGATGACGACGTTGACTTTAGCAGCGCGAGATTATTAGCCTAGGGGGGTAAAGGGGAAAATAAGAAGTCGACCAGCAGCAGCAGCCGCCGAGTGCAATAAGAAGATCAGCGGGTATTCCGTGGCCGCTGACTGCGCAACAACGACCGCCCGCTGCAGCAGCAGTTTAACATCTGTTACCTCTTGTTTGTTTGACATTAGCATAGTAGTGGTCAAGAAGAGGAAGAATGAGAAGAAGAAGAAAAAGAAGAAGAAGAGAAGAAGGGAATGAAGACGGTGGGAGCGGTGAAGAGGTGTTTTTTACGCGCTGAAGGGAGCCGAATGATAAGTCAGAGGTGGTGGTGGTGTTGGAGGAGGCACTTTGATAGGCTCGTATTAACTAAGATTTGTTGTTGCGATCAGTAGCGCAGTCGAAAAATGTGTATATTACTTTGTGTATGCATGTATGTGTGTGTGTGTGTGTGTGTGTGTGTACACACAAATATACCAATAACAACAATTTCACAAAAAGCAAATAAGTCACCAGCACCGATTTCTCGCATAATAAATTATCGACGAACATTGAAATGTGGCTTAATGCGCTTCTGTGCAACGCGCAGCAGCCGCAAAAGTGTCGGCGGGTGGACTGACAGCGGGACAGTGGTGGGTTTGCTGGGGAGCCAAGATCTGAGGAGCACACATATACACACATGCATACGCATAAATATATGTGCGTACACTCTTCCAACTGTTTTGGTCAACTTCTGGTCTTCTGGTTGAAGAAATTTCCTTTGCCACTGTTACTTGTTGCTTTCGTTGTTATTTAGATTGCTGGCTTTGTGTCGGTGATGTCGGTGAATGATATGAAAGTTGTTGCTCATCAATAAAATGACAGATAGATAGTTGTGTAGTGTTTCCCACTCAAATGCTTGGTGTTCGTATGTCGTAGCATTAACAGACGCACCATTTCCCATACACTTTAGATGCCTTTACGGTTTATTTACATGTACACAGAGCTCACAGGCTGCACAGAAGCGAGTGATAATAATGACATTTTCCATTACCACCTTTTCTGTTTTGACCGATTTCGTGAATGTTGCACTCATATGTGGCACTTGCACTGCACAAAAGTGGGAATTTGGTTTTTTCAACTAGCGCCTTATTGACCACATTCAGAGGTGGCATTGAGAGAGTGTCATGCACATACATATACATACGCATATTATTTGTATGTGGAAGTATGCATGGATTTCGAATTTCGTTCTTCCTTAATCACCATATTGTTGTGTTCGCTTTTGTTGTTGTTCTTTATTGTAATTTTTTATGGTCGCGACTATGTGTTACAGCCCGATAGATGCCTGTATGCTTACATTTTATTTCTTATTTTTATTATGAATCAAACACAAATTAGTAGCTTCAGTGTTTATGCAAATTCTTACGCACATAAAATTAGTAGAAAGGTCGTAAAAGTTCGCTTTGTCAACATTTTTTATTGCTACTCATAACTTGGCAAGCAAAATTATTGAAAGTAAAAGACATGCAAAATAGTTTCCGAAACGCGCGCCTTAATGGCACTTGCTAATGGATGAAAAAAAAAACAATTTTGGTACTTGTGTGAGTAAAGGGTTTTGTAATAGGGGCGCAGCATAGCTTTTGCCGAGACAAATGGTACTTTTCGCGGTTCAAGTGTTCGAGGGACTTCACATCTGGAAAGTGTATGTTAATCTATTTACCTATAAGAATTCTGGTTACAATCTTGAGCTATCCATGCCTGACAGTCAGTGATAAAATGGAAAGAAATCTAGAATTCTCCAATAAATTCAAGGTGATCATCAGTGATCGCTCAGCGTGAAGAAACAATGAAATATCTTTAAAACAAGGCGCACAGGTGTAGGTTACTGATGGGTCCCAAAAGGAAAACGGCAGTGCTGGGGCTGAAAGGACCACACATCAGAAAGGCAATTGCAATGAGAAAAACGACTTTCATTTTTTAGGCGCAGGTCCACGCCCAAGAGCTTTCTGCCAGCGAATGTCTTCGTAGAGGCAAGCGCGGTGCCAATATCAGCATTCTCTCTGACAGTCAAGCAGCTCTAAAATCGCTAGAAAGTTTCTCATTTCAATCAAGGTTGGGGTGAGAATGTTTTAAAGTTCTCGATGTTCTAGCAACAAGAAACTTTGTTACTCTCATGTGGGCACCGAAACATGAGGGGCACGAAGGGAATTTGGAGACAGGAAATTGTGGACATTTTAGCAAAAAAGGGTGCAAACACTCCCTTCATTGGTCCTGAACCTTGCTGCGGGGTAAAGAACAGCTTCAAAAGTGCCTTTTTACGTGAGCGGGAACAACGAGGCTTAATCGAGTACTGGGAAGCCCAAACGGGCATCCAGCAATCAAAAATACGCCATGATCCAACACGAATAAAAGTAGAGGCAATCCTTAATCTCAGCAGAAATACACCAAACTCTACACTGCACTACTAACAAGACACTGTAAATTTAATTATCACATGGAGAAGATAGATGCGATAGAAAACGATTCCTGTAGACTCTGCAAAGAGGTACAAGAAGCAGCAGAACTTGTTCTATGCGACTGTCCAGCAGTGGCACGACGCAGACTAAATTACTTGGCAAGCGGAGTAGAAATTAAGCCTACAGAAGTTTTAGGATTTCTTAAGAGCCTAAAACTGTTTGAGTAGGCTACGAGGCTGCACAATATACATACAATAAGTCGCAGTGTACTAATAGCGATTTTATAATAACAACACATAAAATTTTCCTCAAGGAGAACTTAGATATACCGACTTCTTTAGCGCGTTAGGAAATCAGTTGTTTTGCTGTTTCTTCGCAATAATTATAATTCTAAGTGTTGAAGAGAGTATTAAATCTAGTAACAAAACTTCTGAGCACTACATTAAATTTAAGAAATACAGTAGTAGTGCTCCATCTGCTATTTGTTTTGGTAGTAATCTAGTAATAATCGAGACGATATCTACATTTTCACTGATAGCCAGGCGGCGATAAAATCCCTCACAAAACAGTCAAAAACCTCCAGGGTAGCCATGAAATGCCGCGCATCTCTTAACGAGATGGCTGAGTCATTTCACCTTGGGATAATATGTGTTCCTGGCCATTGCGACATTGAGGGGAACTGCAGAGCCGATGAACTAGTGAAAATCGGTATCAAATTGACTCATGAGTACATAAACAATGATATAGGTATACCCTTGCAAACATGTAGATTATGTATCCGCGAGGAAATTGTAAGAGCAGCGAATGAAAGATGGCGTAACGAAGCCACCTGCAAAATAGCCTGACAGATGTGGCCGACTCACAATGCTAAACGAATAGAACTTCTACTAAGAAGACATAAGCATGGTCATAACACACTGATTTCAGTTATTACGGGGCACTGTCTAATCGGTAAGCATGCCCAGAGAATAGGTGTGCAAACACATGACTTCTGCAGAAGTTGTCTATACGAGGAATAGGAAGAGACGATCCCGCACCTTCTGTGCCACTGTCCTGCTCTATCTAGACATAGACTCGCCATTTTGGGCGGACGTTTCTTCAATTAGAAGACCTCGGCTCTGTCGAAATTAAGGACCTTGCGGAATTTTTGAATAGCACACATTGGTTTCAGGAGGGTTAGGGGCTAGTTCCCCACGCCTCATCACAATGGGCCATGAGCCTGAGTGTGTCCTACAATGGGCAACCTCTTCAATCTAACTTAACCTAATACTGATTTAGATTCTTATCGCATTTTAGATCAATATTTAAATCAATCTTGAACTCTGTATTTTGGGCACCCAAGCCTTTCAGAAGATGTTGTTAAACTTGGAAAGCTTATGCTTAAAGCCCTTCTCTTACTTACTTACTAACTTAATTGGCCGTAACAATCCATTAGCGGTATACTGCCTGCCGAATAAGGTATCACCAAGTATCTCTGTTCTCCGCTTTCTGTTTTCTGAATTCGCCACTGAACGAACCACAGCCGCCTTCTCAGCACGGCAGCAAGTCGACTGCATTTACATGAATTTTTCCAAAGCTTTCGACAGAGTCTCTCACAACATTTTATTACATGAACTATCGCTTGAGTTTCACTCTGTTTCTCTGCAATGGTTGCAATCCTCTTTATGTAGAAGGCGTTGCGTGCTCACAGTTGTTGGTATATCCTCTGAAACAATCATTGCCTCATGGAAGTGTTTTAGGTCCGCTACTCTTTGTGTTATTCATCCACGACATTAGCAATTCCTTCTCATTTGCTAATTTTTTCTTGTATGCTGCGGACTTAAAAATATTTTCGGTCATAAATAACACAACTGACGTATGCAGGCTTCAAGCAGATATAGACAAATTTGTTATGTGGTGTCAGAAGTCACAAGTTTCTTTAAATATTATATTAAAAAATGCTATCATGTCATATTTTCCAAAATACCTATTGTCTTTCATACATCTTATAGCACTATTAATGTTGAAGAATTTTAAGATTTGGGTGTAAGTTTTGGCAGTCGTTTTCATTTAATGTTCACATTGATTTCATCTTATCAAAATCAATTTCTCTCTCAGGCTTTGTACGACGGACTAGCTTAAGTTTTACTTACCCGTATAGCCTGAAATTGCTGTTTACTATTTATATTCGTTCGGGAGGGTCTTTATTTGAGGCCATAAATTTTTAAACGATTATTTTTCGATATAGTCACCTTTTGGGCTTATGCATTTCGTTAAACACTGTTTTGTTTTCTTGATCTTCCGAATAATAGGTATTGTGCAAGTCTGAAAATTTGTTATTCGTTTCTGCAATCATTGTTCGGTGGAATAAAATTTTTTCGCGCCAGCCATTTCGTCAAATTGAGGGAAAGTAGTAGTCCGAGGATCCGATGGAAACAATTCTGAAAAATAGGGGGGATGTGAAACGAGTAGGAACCCTATATTCATTAATTTTGCAAGGAGAACTGCAGAAGTGTAAATTGGGGCGTGGATGTGATGGCTCATCATTCGACTTCCTTGTTTCTAACGAACACGAAACATAAAGAAATATGCCGATCTGGCTGAAACTTGAGATTTTATTTATTTATTCATTATTTCATCAATTAAATTACAACTCAAATAGATTACTAATACTGAAGCTTAAATATAATATATGGTAAACAATACTGTGAGATACATTAGTCACAAATCAAAAAGTGTATCTCCAGATTAAGTTTTGATTTGAAAGTCTCTCGTGAGTTAGAGAATATACCTAAATTATTGCATAATTGGTTAGACTGCCTTATACAACATGCAAGCAGTTCATTTCGATTAAAATTGGTCTTGTGATAAGGTAAATGGAACATATTGCTGAGTCTAAGGTTACGAGTGGGGCAATTAAAAAGTATTAGCTACAGCAAGAAGTGACATTTGATATGGTTCGTAACTATGTCTCTTATAAACATTACCGATGAAGTTTTTCTCCGCATTTCTAAAGTTGGCAATGCTAACAAAAGACATCTACTCTTATATGCAGGCAAACTGCAAGGCCAACGAAGTGAATGAATAGCAAATCTAGTGAAACGTGTTTGAACCTTCTCAATTCTTAAAGATGAACCCATATAGAATGGATCCCAAATAATGCTGCAATATTCGAGGTTTGATCTGACAAGAGAAATGTACAAATGTCTCAGCGTAGAAATATCCTGAAACTCACTAGAATTCCCTATTACAAAGCCAAGCATAGATCTAGACTTGGCAATCATAAAGTCTATATGTTTACAGAACGACATTTTCGGTGTAAATATGGCTCCCAAGTCTTTCTTTTCATTTCTTCATTTTTTCATTTTTTTGAGGGTGATAGTGCTCAACTTGTAATCGAAATCAATCGCAACTTTGCGTCTACTGAGTGACATGTGCTGGCATTTACCAGCATTATGAGGTAAGGAGTTATCATCACACCAAGCTTCCAATCTTGTTAAGCCTTCTTGAAGTCTTATGCAATCAGTTACGTCCTCTATCCGACTGTAAATTTTCAGGTCATTTGCATACATCAGACAACGTGATGTCTGAAAAACGACTGGAATGTCATTAACAAACATTAAGAACAATAGTGGCCCAAGATGGCTACCTTGAGGATTCCCCTGAGATAACTTTGATGGCATTTTCTTGTTCACTCCGCTCGGGAGCATAGGGTCTCGACAAAAATTTTCCATCGTACACGATTTTGGACTGTTGTTTTTCCGCCATCTCATGGGATGTCGGTATCACAGCATCGGCCTTCTCCAAATATTCTTGGCCGGTTGTGACCTCTACTCCCTTGCGGGTTCCTGTCCACTGCCATTCCCGTGATGCTATCTAGTGGTTTCCTAAGCGTGCATCCCATCCATTGCCTCTTTTTGCATTTGATTTGTCATAAGAGACGACAAGGGATGCTACTACCTAAAAATAACCTCGATAGTGTCAACTCTCTCACATTTCACGTACTTTTCAACAATACAATATTTTTTGAAACGTTAGGAATACAATATCAACCTTAGCGATGCTTCTAATAGTGGTTTAAATTAAGTAGATACATTTTATTATTTTAAGGAATTGAGCCAAGGTTTCTAAGGACTTGTACGAAAGCAGTGGGGGTCGGCTAGGATTGCAAGAAACACAAAATTTGACTAAAATGAAAAGTTTTAAAATTTTCAATTTTATTTACGTTATTGCAATAGTGTAATTGATATAATGTAGTATATGCAAAAATATTTTACTTGCGGTGTATACTTATGAAATGAGACTTTCAGCTATTAGTCCCTAGTTGTCGCTAGGAGTATTTCTAAACCTTTCCAAATGTGTTGTTTTTTTCGTATGCCATCTGTCAACAATATTCAGTTCATTGTTTGTTACGTTTCATTTTTGTCGCTCCTAAAAATGTCGAATGTCGTGCCTTCAAATTTGCGGACGTCGTAGATTTTCTGTTATCAATTGAAGAAAAACGCTTGTCAAGCTCATCAAATGCTTATGGTGGACACGCTTTAAGTAGAGCACAGTGCTTGAGGTGATTTGAAAAATTCCGAAGTAGTGATTTTAGCGTGGAGAACGAGGACCGTGGCCGGCTACCGAAAAAGTTTGAGGACGCCGAATTGCAAGCATTGTTGGATGAAGATGATAGTCAAACGCGAGAATGGCAGAGTAGTTGGGAGTGACCCAAAAACCATTTCCAAACGTTTGAAAGACATGAGCATGATTTTAATGGTCGGAAGATGGGTGCCGCATGGGGGGGGCCGAAGGGGGGGGGGGGGTAGGGTCACAAAATCGAAATTTTTTTTCTTCACTCATCTTATAGTAAATCATTTCAAGAATGTTGTGTCAAAATTTTAAGTGGATCGGAGCAGAACTCTCAAAGTTATAGCCTTTGTAGGCACTCTACCTTGAATGCGGAGCATAGATAATTTTTCAGAGTCATTTTTTCAAACGCGTTTTTCCCGAAACGACTTCTTAAAAGTCGGTGCCAATAACAACTCCGAAACTATCCAACCGATTCTTTTCAAATTTGGCACACGTTTTCTAAATCAAAAATACCTCCCCCCACACTGCTTTTTTTATTTTTTTTTTTTAAGGTTATTTTTCAATTACAAATATGGCGAAATTTTTCGCCAAAAATGCTCGTTTTACGTTTTTTTGCCACCAAAACTAATATACAAAAATGAAAAAAAAATTTTATTCATGTGGGGGGGAGCATTACGTCATACTTTAACTGAAAAATTCGACTTTTTTGGTTTCAGATGATTCTACGACGAATGCCGATTGGCACCGCAGAGCACCTCTCGAAAAACATATCTCCAAAAAAACTCTGTCATGGGCTTATTTGTCAATATTTTATTATTAATATTTTTTAAAAACTTATTGAAAAGATGTACAATAACATGCAACTGATTTTATTAAAGTATCTTAAGCCATATTTCTGTAAAAAATTAAAAAAAAAAAGTGTTTTTTTTTTTAGCGCTAAACCCTACCACCCCCTTAACTGATAATGTGACAATGCACCGCCACATCGAACCAGAGCGACCCGGGAATTGATGGAGACGTACGATTCGGAACCGCTGGTGCATGCGGCTTACCCACCAGACTTGGCGCCTTCCGATTATCATTTGTTTGCATCGTTGGGCCACGCACTTTCCGAACAGCGCTTCAATTCTCACGAAGAAGCCAAGAAATGGCTCGATGATTGGTTTGCGGCCAAAGACGGCCAATTTTTTGGCGCGGCATACACAAATTGCCTCAGAGATGGGAAAAATGATTCGCTAGCGATGGCTATTATTTTGAAGATTAAATTTGTAACTATTTTTGTTAATAAACGTTTGAAATTGAAAAAAAACTCTCATTTCATAGGTATATACCGGAGAGAAATGTGTGTATAAATTTCATGTGCACATATATTATATGTTTTGTATACTAATATAACAAATTCATGTTGGCGCCACGGGTAAACCATGTAAAATCGGCGGCGTGGCATTCAACGTGTTAAATATAATAAGAGGGTCCTATCCTCCTTCTTGGAGCAATGAGCTCTCACATCAAATTTGAACCACAGCTAATCAACAGCATATTGACATCATCGCTTGGACGCAAAAGGTTGGACGATGACAATATCTGGCGTCCCTTGGAATACTTGAGGGAAAGATTCTGCTGAATATTTTTTGGGCTTTGCACGTTAGTGACGGCGAGTATCGCAGGCGATGGGACGATGAGCTGTATGAGCTTTACCACGACATAGACATAGCGCAGCGAATAAAGATTCAGCAGCTTCGTTCACCGGGTCATGTTGTCCAAATGGATATAAACGAACCGGCTCTGTAAGTATTCGATTCAAAGACAGCTGGTGGTAGCAGAAGAAGAGGAAGATCTCCTCTGAAAAAGAAAGAAACTACTGGTCAAAATCGCTTAAACGATTATTGCGCGGGTCAAGAAGAAAAAACTCTCCTTAAGGGGGAACACCACTGTGAACGCCTGAAAATTAAGTGATTTTCATGATTTTTTTTTTATAAGTAGCGATGATTATTTGAGGATCGGACAAATTATAATTTACTTAACATATACTCAACTATACTGACACAAATTTGTATTAAAAAATGTTAAAAATTACAATTATTGTTAATGCAATGACGTCATAAAAAACTGAAGCACCCTGGAGCCCACGATACAGCGGTGAAAAATTATCTGAAAGCAAAAAACCTAAACAAATTCTTAATCTATACATTAATGGCTATCGCCGTACGTGGCGGTTTTTTTTTTATTATTATTTTTTTTTTTTTGAGAAAATGGTGCAGGTTTGAAAAATGAGTTTGTGTTTTTACCCTTTTTTTTTGTTTTCGAAAGGCTTGAAAAAATATTAATTTTTGGATTTTTTTAAAAACGGCTATGTACGACTATAGCCAATTGTGTGCAATTAAAAAAAAAAATTAAAATCGGTTCATAAGTCTTCGAGAAATCGAGGCCACCGTGTTCAGAAAAGTCGTTTTGAGAAAAACGCGTTTAAAGTTCTCATTGGCCGTTGCAAAGCACTACTTGCACTTATTATATTGGGTGTAACTTTGTCAATTTTCAAGGTTTTAAGTTAAAACTTTTTTACATATTTTTGAATATATTTTCTATAAGAATATGCAAAAAAATCGATGTTTTTGAAAAATCACAGTGATGTTCCCCCTTAAAATCAAACTATTAGTTAACTCTATACTAACTCCACGTTCTTGATGAATTCCGTGAAATAACTAATAAAGAAAAATCAGAATTATAGAAACACAAGCGATGTGTACTCGACCAAAGTAATGAGCCGGCCCATCCTCCATTGACGTTCTAGCCAAGTCACAGCATCTCACTGTTGGATCGTCCTCCTCATTTGTCCAATTTTTCAAATTATTTACACATTTTGATTTATAAGGTTTTTTTGTTAAAAACATTAAGGAAAGAAAAATAGTAAAAAAAAAACATTAAAAAAGAAGAAAAATATTAAAAACTGTTCAAAATGTAGAGATGCTATATTTTTTATTCTCGGGCTGTGTGCGCTTTGTATTCTCTTAAAAAATAATGCCAACAGCCGCTCGTGCCAGGTGTAAATTAGGCTTTGCATTAAATGCCAAATAAATATAAAAATGCAGCTGACTTAGTAATTTAACAGCTATTCATGTGACTGGCACTAATCCGAGTCTAAATCAAAGATTGGTAGCAATGCCATGAATGTGTATGTGCATGTATTTATGCACGTGTGCGTGTGTGTTTGAGTAAGGCTTAAAAAAATCACTTAATTAATGAAGCCGAAATTTATGAAATCGAGGGACCACCAAGACAGGAAGGAGCCACATCAACGCCGCTGGTAAAAAAACAACAATTGATAAAGAATGAAAAAGAACAAAAAACAACAAAAAACAACAAATAAATTGCAAATACTTCCGTTGCGCGGAGACAGTTTTTTTTCAGCCGCTTCCCTCTAATGCGCTAAGATGTGCATACTCCCATTTGTTCCTCATTATCGGTGGTATTCTATTTGTCTTACCATTTGTTGTTGTTCTTGTTGTTTTCTCCATAAATGTGATTTAACGCAAGGGACAAACACGCAATTTCACACCAAACCGCACAGCAAAGCAAAGCAAAATAGTAGGCAGAATTCAAGTAGTAATGGCAAGCAATGCACAGTAGCCGATGCGGAAACAATGGCCGATCTTGCTTTCGAGCGCTGTGAGGTGAGTGCCTTTGTTGGGTTTGTAAGTAAGTGACAAACGATGGACGCGCGAAAGGTCAAAACGAAGCGTGGCTTAGAAATAATTTCGGGCGCACAGAAACGAACAAAGCCTTTGATGAACTGGTAGCGGCACTTCCTTCCTGTGACGCTGCTGCTACCAAACTAACAGCTCGACTAACCGAAGGTGAACTCCAAGGAAAACGAATTGACTTAGTAATTTATGTGCTGCTGTTTGCGAGCTGTTGGCTGCGCTGTCTATGGCTCAATGAAATGTACGCGCGCAGCGGCAGACTAAGTGGCTGCTTTGTGGCTTCTTCGCTAGTGCTGATCAGCGGCGAATGCACACCTTCCGAATTTTTTGGTTTACAAAGATGCAACAACAACAACAAAACTGTCCATCGGTGCCGCTCAGCAAACAAACGAAATTCCAAGCTATTGTTGGCCATCAAAGAAAAATGGTTTTCCAAATTGGTGGAAAATGCCCTGACGGCTGCGTAATTGCACCTGATTGCATGAAGAATAAGACAAAGCAGCACTAAATGAAATAAAATGCGTAGGGAAAAACTTTATTGAATGAATGTTAGTGCTAGTGCATGAATGGACTGAATGGACGCTAGTCTTGGCTAGTCTGCGAAGATGTTCAAATGTGTGTATGCCGCGCATTGCGCATGCGCACTCTCCCACCAATGTGAGTGACCTCTGACAGGCCTTGTGTTCACTTGCTGCTGCTGCTGCTGCTGCTGCTGTGCTCTTGTCTTGGACCACAATCATGCAGCGCACAAATAGCTGTGGAATCTAATGTGTGTTTTCTAGGTTGATCTTGTTGCTTGTTGCTCTGCAGTTGTTGGTGTTGTTGCTGTTGTCCGTTGAACACCAGTTGCAGCGCCTTATTGTTTCATTTGACAGCGACAATAAATTATTTTCTAAATGAATTTAGATTTGTCCCTAATGTGCATACACATGCACACATACATACATACACACACACACATACATACACATATTTTTATAAATATTGAATTTTTCGCTCCCGCTATACGCGTATATTTGTTTGTGTGTGTAGGTATCTTTTTCATTCCTATGCCTATTTCCAGTTCCATCTACATTTCTTTTCGATATCTACCACTTTTTCGCTTGCCGCTGTGCATTCGTTACATAATTGTAATCTTTTTAAAATTAGAAAAATGAATTAGTATGTAATTTTGTTTTTTTTTTTTACCGCACCCGATCAAGTTGGCTGACCAGCAGCAGTGTCGTTTGGCTTTTATAGTCATTAATATTTTTGGTTTTTTTTTTCATATTTTCTTCTTTTGGCCTCAGCTCACCTCCGTGGCAGTGAATAAATTCAATTTCCCTTCACTGCACCATTTATTAATGCATTGCAACTCGGTAGACGGCAGTCGGTAGCTGTCTTTAATATAAATTTTATTATGGGTATGGAAGATATTACAGTTTTATGCGCCCGTTTCGGGATCTTAATTTATAAAAAAAAACTAAAAAAAATGATACAAAGCAAACAAAAGATTGAACACAAAGAACTTGCCACGGCGAAAGGGGATGAGGATGTGCGATGTCCAGTGAACAATATCCATTGTGCTATTGTTTGAGCAATGATGGCTTCCGGTTAGCCCGAGTGTTGCTGGAACATACCAGTGTGCGACTTTTAGTATAAGATAATACTTGAACCTATAGGACTAGAAAAAGTTCCTTATCGCTCGTTCGAAGCCTTGTTGAACATTTATTTAGAGCTGCGTAGGTGTACTAATTGCTTATTACTCCTAAGACTGTGGCTCGGTCTGCTTCTTGTATGAGCTTAGCGAGTACTGAGCGAAAAAATGTAAGCATTCGCTTAGAGGGTTGAAAGGTCATTCCGTCACGCATCGAGCAGTGCCCAGCCAACTAGATATGTGGCGATGGGAGTCCAAAGAACATCTTCAAATATTGTTTAGAAAAAAATGCATTCCAGCCCGACGATCCAAAGAAAATCTTCAAAGATTGTTTGAAGAAAAGTACATTCGAGCTCAAAGAATGAAAGAAAATCTTTATATATATATAATTGGCGCGTACACTGTTTTCGGGTGTTTGGCCGAGCTCCTCCTCATATTTGTGGTGTGCGCCTTGATGTTGTTCCACAAATGGAGCGACCTACAGTTTCAAGCCGACTCCAACGGAGGAGCTTTTTCATGGCAGAAATACACTCAGAGGTTAGCCATTGCCCGCCGAGGGTGTTGGTGTTTTCACCGAGATTCGAACCGACGTTCTCTCTGTGAATTCCGAATGGTAATCACGCACCAACCCATTCGGCTACGGCGGCCGAAAATCTTTAAAGAGTGTAAATAAAATACGATCGAACCCAACGAACCCAGAACCAAAGAAAATCTTCAAATATTGTTTAGGAAAAAATATATTCGAGCCCGACGAACTAAAAAAAATCTTTGAACTCTTCTTCATGCCCATTGTACAGTAGATGTATGGAGAATAATTAGATGGAATCATCTCCGGATCTACCAACAAGCTTGTACTAGGCTAAAATCTAAAGCCAAAACTCTATACTAAGCACTCCAGGCGCCATAAGATTTAATAAATGCATAAAGTGCTGAAATCCATAGCACAAGCAACGCTTAAAATGGAGTTCTAGATTAAGGACCACTTCATAGCTGTTGAGTTTTTAACCCTTTGGGGACGAGTGTCGGCATACAGCCGCCCAAATTAGTTCTGAGCGATAAGATACGCATAGGTATATGAAAAGATTCACGTTTTCATTCAGCGGAAGTTTTAGCTAGCAATAGCACAGAAGAGGGAGAATGTGATGATAATAATAATGACGTCACTGTTCCTACAAAAATAGAGGCCCTTTGCGCATTGGATGTGCTGTGCAACGTTACTTCAGTGTTTATGCAAAAGATTATGATTTGCTGTATGAAATTAAAGACGTAATCGTAAAAATGCCTGTAAAAGGAAGCCAAAGAAAGATACCTAATTTTTTTAAATAAATTTTAAGTAGATATTTTTCCTTTTACTTATGTTATTATACAGGGTTCGCCATCTTTTATGTCGGTATGTAAACGCTGAAGAACTTTGTCATTTACCAATCGATCGACTTCAACATACAGGTTTTCGATATGTCAATGCAGTACAATTTCAACCATGGATCGAAAGTAGTCGTTCCATTGTTTTTAACTCAACGCGTATATCGCAAAAAGTATCGCGGCAAACAGGCACCGCTGACAATACTATTCGTCGTTTGGTGTCGAATTTTTTTGAGCACGGGACAGTAGGAGTTCGTCAACATGCCGTTCATCAACGACCAAGACGTTCCAATGAACTTGTTGAAGCAGTGAGGGAGAGCGTTGCCCAGGAGCCAACAGTGTCGTATCGTCGTCGCGCTCAGTATTTCGGCGTCAGTGAAACCACAATGCGGCACATTTTAAAGGATGATTTAAATTTATTTCCGTATAAAGTGCAATTGACACAAAGAATATTGCCGGCAGACCATTCAAGTCGCTTGGAATACGGCCAAACAGTCGCTCGAATGGTTGACACTGAACCCAATTTTTGGAAGCAAATTTTAATGACTGACGAGGCCTCTCTGGCAGCGGGAATAAACAAAATTGCCGCATTGGGGGAACTGAGAAGCCACACGAGATCCATGAAACGCCATTGCATGACCGGAAAGTAACTATTTGGGCCGGTATTTGCGCCAAAACCCTCATTGGGCCGTATTTTTACCGAGAAAATGAAACGATCGATGGAAACCGATATCGATGGATGTTGGCTCATTATGTCTGCCTGCAGATGCGTGAGGAAGGTTTAGACGGTTACTGGTTTCAACAAGACGGTGCGCCATGCCACACTGCGAGTGCAACAATTGAATTTCTGCAACGAAAATTCCCGGGCGTCTAGTGTCAAAAAGAGGCGACATCGACTGGACCCCCGATTACCTGACTTAAACCCACACTAGCGATGGCTATTATTTTGAAGATTAAATTTGTAACCATTTTTTGTTAATAGACGTTTGAAATTGAAAAAAAGTCTCATTTCATAGGTATCTACCTGGTATACAAATCAGTTTTTTTTTTCAAAGTTATTCAATGTTTTCATACCGACATAAAAGATGGCGCACCCAGTATATATTTTAAATATTGAAATTAATTCTCTTTTATAATTTATGATATCTCAGAATAAATAAAACTACAAAAAACTATAATTTTTAATTGGATTTATTTCCTTATACTTTGGTTAAAAAAAGAAGCTTTCGGATAAATGACATATTTGTGCAGCTAAAAAATTCGGGTTATATCACATTTCGCTTAAGTGCGCAACAATTTTTTTAATTTTCCTGGTGAAGGTTTCTCCATGAAAAAAAAAAACAAAATAGTTTTTATATTTTTAGGTAGTTAGGGAATGATTTCACCTCTTAGCGTTGATTCGAACTATTTACAATAAAAAAATGCCAAACCGAATACATATACCAGGTGTATACCTATGAAATGAGACTTTTTTTCAACTTCAAACGTTTATCAACAAAAATGGTTACAAATTTAATCTTCAAAATAATAGCCATCACTAGCGACACATTTTCCGCGCCCAAAAAATTGGCCGTCATTGGCCCCAAACCAATCATGGAGCCATTTCTTGGCTTCTTCGTGAGAACTGAAGCCCCGCTCGGAAAGTGCGTGGCCCATCGATGTAAACAAATGATAATCGGAAGGCGCCTAGTCTGGTGGGTAAGCCGCATGCACCAGCGGCCGTTGTTTTTGGCTTGTGGCTGGGCGGACCATACGATCGTTTACACTTGGGATTGGAGAAATACACCCATTTTTCATCATCCGTAACGATTCGTTGCAAAAAAGACTTCCTTTTGAACCGGGAGAGCAGCATTTCACAAATGGTTTCACAATGTCCGCAAATCGTAGTTTGAAGGCACGAAATTCGACATTTTTAAGAGCGACAAAAATGCATTGTTGTATGAAACGTAACAAACAATGAACTGAATATTGTTGACAGATGACAGACGAAAAAACAAGACATTTGGAAAGGTTTAAAATTACTCCTAACGCCCATAGATGTCCAACTAATAGCTGAAAGCCTTACTTCATAAGTACAGGGTTGGCCATATTAAACTGACCCATGTGATTATTAAAAAAATATGGAAAAAGAAACATTTTTTTGTGTTTCATTGTGAAAAACATTTAATTTAGTTCAAGGAGATTCGTTTACATCACTTTTTGAATATGATATCGCGCAAGTGGTCGCTCTTAGCTCGTATAGCGTAATGTGCCCGTTTTTCGGCGTTTTCCATAGTTTTGGCCAGCGTCTCGGCCGATATGGCGGCTTTCTCGTCGGATATTGGCCTTAAGTGCGCCTAGTGTCTTTGGCTTGTTGACGTAAACCTTAGATTTCAAATTACAGTAAAAAGTTATAGGGTTACTCAATGGGTCAGTTTAATATGGCCAACCCTGTATATACCTGGAACATAGAAATTTTTTTTTATTTTTAAAGTTTTTCAGAACTTTTCATGAAAATACCCCTTTTCAGGGCTGTGTTTTAATATGATAAAAAAAATTGAAATTCGGGCCCTGACAATCTCCTGCAAAATCATTAATGAGCGTTTAAAAAAACATTATTAAGATCGGTCATAAATTGCCGTCTCTAGGATTTATGAACAAAATTTATCGAAAAATCCCCATTTTTTGGCGCCTCGAATATTATAACCTCGACCCAAATATAATGTTTCACACTTAGCTCTGAGGAATATGGAAATAGTATACCAAATAAAATTTTTTTTCTGATCTTGCTGAATTTTCGCACACTTTACTGCCAGTATTCGCTCTCCAATTACCTAAGGCTTAAACTATAAACATTTAAGTACTTATGAGGCGCCTCAACGCAAGTCGGTTCATATAAAAATTCAACCACCAATACATAAACAATTGATCAATATCAAGTAGTCCCAATCAAATCAGTTAACATCAGTGAATGGCAACGGTAATTGGAATTTTCCTTTACCAGAAAAGAAATAAATGATTTTCAAACTCTTAACTGACAACAGAAGGAGAAAATTTAATGAAGTTACATTGGTATGAAATTGCCTTCATCAGCTCGACTGCCTGCGCAAAACAGCAGCCCCCAAAGCAGCACAGAAGCATTCAAATGCCTACCGCTCGCATGCACGCGCTCCAAAACTAACAACAAAAGCAACAGAAGCCAATGTGAAAGATAGAAATTTGAATTTGAAAATTTCTTCAGCTTGAATTATCAAAAACCCAAATGCCGATAATTTGATGTACGGCATTTCACAAACGAACCGCCGCAAATGTAGAGCACACGCGGTTCCACTACGCACTCGAATAAGTGCACACATACATGCACATATATGTGTATAGGTATGTGTGTAGGTGTATGTAGGAGGATATGCATGTGTGCCTTTTCACTTGTGGAGCTCTGCTGCACACCCTATTTCGACATTTCCAGATCATCGCTTTCAATTAGAATCATTTTGGGAGTGTTTGCCGCCATCACTATCGCCGCCGCTTGTATCGCCGCGCGGATCCATGCGATGCAATGGGATGCTAGCCGATCGATCCCTTGACACCGCGTCTCGCTGTCTAATATTACGAATTGCACTTCTGTTTGGCGGCGGCAATATTGTGATGTGTTTGGTTTGAGAAATGAAGAAAGGTAGATCGTTTTTTTTTTTTGCTTTTTTTTAAATCCATATTTTGTTGTTGTTTCTGCTTTTTTTTTGTTCAAATTTTATGCTGGCTTGTATGCCATAATTTTCCAATTTAAAATGTTTTTGTTTGTTTACTGAACAACGAAATGTTCCTTACCCACTCTCGGTGCATGTAACATGAATACTTGTATGTGTGTGTGTGTGTGTGTTTTCGTGAAAATTGCTGCCAATGCATTG
The DNA here is from genome assembly GCF_027943255.1 of Anastrepha obliqua. Taxonomy (NCBI): domain Eukaryota; kingdom Metazoa; phylum Arthropoda; class Insecta; order Diptera; family Tephritidae; genus Anastrepha; species Anastrepha obliqua. The sequence goes on along the minus strand of NC_072893.1, from coordinate 20,716,238 downwards.
TTCGCCATGGTAAATTTCACTTGAATGCCAATAAGGCTAATAAGTACCGGGCATTGGCAAATTTGTATTTTGGTTTTTGTTTTTTTTTTTTTGTTTTTGCTTTGATAGTTCAATGGGCCTGCCACACAGCCAGAGTGTGCAAAAACAAATTTTCCATGTATGCGGCCTTAATTACTTGCCAGCAGGACACTGCCGTGCGCCGCCAATTGTAAAATCCATGTATTTGTATGTGTTCATGTCTGTGCTCTCGAGCGATTGTCCATTCGAGTACATTTTTCATTGCGATTTGAAAGCATTGACGTCTTTTGTTTTCAACGGCTTATAAAATTCCTTATTTTGCATTTATTTATTTATTTGTAGTACTACTACGTACATAAGTACACATATGCATACAAACAAACATACATACATACATATACATAGAAGCTTGCATGTTTCCGAAATTTTTTGCTTCTGTCAGTTTGTTGTGATTTTTTGTGCATTTGCATTCAAGTGGAAATCCTTAAAGTGATTTTCGACATCCATTCACTTATGAATGAGTCCGAGTATCTGTGCACAAACACACATACATATATACACACGCTCGTAAGTATAGAGAAAGGGCATTTTAAAAGCAGGCTTTATAGACCTATAAGAAGAGTTCCTTTTGAATGGACATATATACATATATAGCATACTTATACACTTAGATATTTCCTGCATGCAGACGAGCGCTCTACTTTGACCCAATACAAGAATTTTGATGATTTTTTTGTTAGCAATCCTGGATATTTTAATGATTATTACCCAACATTTGAACTTGCTTTCTTAATAATTTCGGGTCGCGCAATAAAATGTTTTTTTTTTGGGCTGATGCCCGTGAATAGGAAACTGTCATGAGTATTTCGTTTAATTTAAGTCTAAAACCTAATTACAGTTTTTACAGACCAGCTAAGTAGGTAGGTAGGTAGGTATATTGGTTGTCAATTGACACACCTAGGCCCGCTGTAGGCCCTTTGTGATACCACCAGGGCTGTCCCCTCTCCTCACTCTACATTGTCCTCATTGAACCAACCTGTGGCTTTAGTGTATCTAACAAGGCTTGTTATTTTTAATTTGGCTACTTCTGCGAAGTTATTAAAGGAACTTTGTCCCAAAATATTGAACCTTCTTCTATACAGAGCCATGCCTCTTCTTTTTCAATGTCGTTACAGCTTCTGCAATAGTCGTTATGGAGCGCTTTCAGTCTACTGGCATGCCTGCCAATCATACAGTGCCCTGTTAGAGCCCCAAGAAGATTTCTCATGTTCCAACAGTCGGCTTGTGCGTTCCATGTTCCATTCCGGCCACGTCATTCTACTAGTTGCACAGACGTTATCAATAAAACGGTCCGCGGATGACATATGGCAAAAATAATTTTTTTGTTTTTTGGTAGGACTGTTATAAGCTTACATGGCAAATTTCAGCGTGATATGTCACATAGTTTGTTTTCTGTGCTACTGTAAACAAGTCAAGCTCGAGTGTGGAAAATTTTGAGTTGTGACCCTTTTGTATTTAGGGTGCGATATGTTTATATCTCTTGTGGTGAGGACACTTTTATTTAGGGGTAGCAGGCCTTCCCTGATAGCCAAAATTTCAGCTTGAAATACACTGCAGTGATCCGGTAACCGGAATGAAATGTTGACACTCACTTCCTCAGAGTGAAGGCCTCCGCCTGCTTGTTTATTTAGCTTAGAACCATCAGTATATGTAGATACTGATTTCACTTCTATTGTCCATTACCCATTATCCCAATCTCCTCTCGTTGGGAAAGTTGTGGTAAAGGATGTATTTAAATGCAACTCTACTGAGCTACAAAAGTCTGTCGTTTGATGTAGGAAGTGGTATTCGTCTCGTATCTTTCGTGACCCTTCCTGTTATTAGCTAGGTAAGAAGATACTCTTTATCTACGTGCCGATTTCGCCGCCAGCTGTTTGCTGTAGGCCTCAATCGGTAATAGGTGCATCATGATATTCATCGCTGCCATAGGCGTAGCCTTTAGTGCCCCGCTTATGCAGAGACTAGTACCCCTTTGAATACTTTCTAAACGTTTTACTGTTGTTCTTTTCTCAAACGAAGGCACCGAATGTCATGATAGGCCGTACAACTGCTGTATATAGCCAATGAACTATTTTTGGGGTTAAACCCCATTTTGCTCCCACAGGCCAGCTAATATGAGCTTTAATTGCTTCAGATAATTATTAAATAAATTTAAAAAAAAGATTTTAAAGATTTTTAAAATTCATTCTTTGAAACCGAAAAGTCAAGTGGAATAGAACTCGGGATCTCACTGAATTCTCTTAGAGCGCGGGCAAATAGAGCATTATGCGCATAATTCGTGTTAAAAAATTTAAGATGAAATGTGTAAGTATTGCGTAGAGCTCTAGTAGAGCTCACTTCAAAGTGAATACTACGTAATATGGATGAACAATCAATTTCTCCTTTAATTACACTAAAAACAAAAGGCAGTGAGAGTATAGCCCTTCTACTCTCTAGAGGCTTTAGAGTCTTTAAGTTAATTAAAATCAAACGGGAATTATAGGAAGGTGTACGGCGGCCGCCGTAGCCGAATGGGTTGGTGCGTGATTACCATTCGGAATTCACAGAGAGATCGTTAGTTCGAATCTCGGTGAAAGCAAAATTAATAAAAACATTTTTCTAATAGCGGTCGTCCCTCGGCAGGCAATGGCAAACCTCCGAGTGTATTTCTGCCATGAAAAAGCTCCTCATAAAAATATCTGCCGTTCGGAGTCGGCTTGAAACTGTTGGTCCCTCCATTTGTGGAACAACATCAACACGCGCACCACAAATAGGAGAAGGAGCTCGGCCAAGCACCTAACAGAAGTGTACGCGCCAATTATTTATTTTATTTTTTATTTTTTATAGGATTTGAAACTTTAAAGACCTGAACAGAAGAAAAACGTTTGGGGAGCCGCGCGGAAATGTCGCATTGAGAACCAAACAAGTGGAAAACGGTAGTGTTTTTGATGAAACAAAGATACCACTGACAGATTATTTAATTTAAGATTTTTAAAAGATTTTTTTATTTTTAATTTACATTTTCATCTGTCGTGCAGTTTTAGAGATTTAACCAAACAACGGCTTTGGATTATAGAAAAGTAGATCACAACAATTTCTAAGAATCCGTTAACCGATCAAAACACGTGAAAATTTGGCGCGTACGTGAAAGAAATTTGACTCATTTTCATTAAAACTTAATGTTTTTTGTGTTTTTTTTTTCAAAACTATGAAAATTTCCGATTTATATTATCCTACTAATATTGCGAGTATAAATGTGAAAGTTTATGTTTATGGGTTTGTATGAAATTTTTCACACAAATACTTCATGGCCTGAATTCAAATATATGATACTTTTTTTAGAGAGATGCCACCTGTTAAAAATGTATTTAAATTAATAAGTCCATTCCAATATTACAACTCAAAAGTCAAATGGAAAAGGTTTACGAGAACATATTTTTAATAGGGTTGCCACCTGTTTGAAAAAGTTTGTTCAAGTAAAAATAAAAGAATTAATGAAATAACCATTGTGGTTGTATAAAGAAAGAGAATGAATTTTGAATATATTTTTGAATAGGGTTGCCACTTTTTAAAAAACATTTAATGAATATAATTAATAATTATTAAATAAAATAATAGGTTGCCAAATAAAAGAAATATGAGTAAGCTTATTTTGGAACTACTTTTTAAAGATGGTTACCACCTGCTTGAAAGAGTTCTCAAACCAATTTAACACCACTACATTTTAATAGAAAAACTGATATGCGGCTGCCAAACAAAAGCGGTGGAAGAAAGCTTGAATCTCAATATATTTTTTAATAGGGTGGCCACCTGTTTAAAAATTACATGCGATAAATTAAATAATTAATAGTAAATAATTAAAATAATTGGATATCAAATGAAAGAAATAAAAGTAATTTTGAAAAATATAAAGGGTAGTTAAATTTCAAGGGCCGATGTTGAATGTGAATTTCCTAAAAAAAATTGTATTTTATTTAAAATCAACACCGGCCCTTGAAACTTAACCACCCTTTAATTGATATAAATTGGAAAATATAATTGATAAAGATTGGTTAATTCAATTTAATACCACTATAAATAAACTGAAATACTACTCTACGGCTGTCATACGGAAGTTACAAAATCTTTATTTTGAATATGTTTTTGAATAGGGTTGCCACCTGTTAAAAAATTGAATTCGATATAATGAGTATACACCTAATTTTCACAAGACAAGATATGTTCCCATACAATTCGTGTAAAAAGAGAATTAAGTGAAAACAATATTAAAAAGTCCTTTTTAGGGTTCACTTAAGAATATATTTCGGGCTTACACATTTTAATTCATTAATAAATTATAAAAAACATAAATTATTAAACGACGAGAGCAAAATACACGCGAGTCTCCGTGACTTTTCCGGAAACTAAGTTAAACGCTTCGTATATGCGTTGAAAAATCTCACTCTATTTGCTCTATGAGACTCAAGAAAAATGCATAAAATCTTAAAAATCGTTTTAAAACACAAGAATTCGTATAAAAAAGATTTTTTTCTTTTTAACTCGTATTAAATCAAATTCATGTAGAGAAAAAATCTTGTAAAAAGAGAATTAGGTGTGCTATGAATGTTACTCAGAGGTCCCCAAAATTATTCAATGGTTGTCCTATGCTATAATTATCTAAAAAAACAATATATTTTAATAATGGATGTAGAGCAAATTTTTAAATTGTCGTATTCCCTAATAGTAATTTGAGCGGTATTAAGTTGCAAAATACTATGCGTGAATGAAATTTTTTCATTGCTTTGCTTAAATTTTTTGTATATTCTACAAACTTTAGACTTTTATTAATTAAGAACTCATTTATACGAGGCAGCATTTGAACTTAAAAAAATCCAAAAAACAGTTTATATTTTTTACTTTCGCTGCTTGGTTTATTTGGACATTTTATCCATATCAACTATGTTTATGAGAAAAAGGATTCTTGCATACAAACTTTTCGGAGGCTAATGAAATTTAATAAAAACTCAAAATCCGGCAACCAGATTTTCTCACTACTTCAGTTATTGTTATTAGTGTGTTTACCCCGTCATATCATCTCTGCTTTAATAGAAAAAAATGGCTGCGTTGTGCGCTCATTTGCTTTTCTAAACTTCCTTTGAATTTTAACAAGCGAATCCGTTTCTGCATTTTTTTAATTTTAAATATGGCAGAAAAATGAAAATCTTGTCAGTAGAAAACAGCTAAGAAAGTGAAAGCCATGAGAAGAGTTAGAAGTGAGTGTAGCATTGGTATCACTAAATTTAGCCCTTAACTTACAACCGATGGTACCTCAACATGCATGTAATGAATTTCATAGAATAAAAAAACAAAAACAAACGGAATCCACAACGCAATTTCCTTTTTTTGTTGTACTTTCCTCAGAATTTTACGCAACTATCACAGAATTGCCATTCTACATCGCACAATCATTTATTTTTAAACTCTCTGAAAAGGGGAAAATACGCTGATTCCGTGTATTCCACTTATACCTATCGATTAAAAATGAATTCCGAGAACAATGTTTAAGGAATCCCGATGGTTTAGAGCTCGAAAAATTAGGGCATTTTCAGTCATTTTTTTACAACAAACAAAAAAAAAATTAATAACGAAATTTAAATTTCGCTGGCTTTTTATTTAACTTATTTTACATACAAAAATGAAAAAAGTTTTATTTTTTTTTATTTTAATAATTTAAAAAATGGCGCTGAAGTTGACCCACCCGAAAAATTGGACTTGGACAGTGTTGTCCACTTTGGCTCTTCTACAGGGTGGCTGATGAATTTTGCTACATTAAGAAACTCAAATAACTTTTTTTTTAGTGTATGGAATTTATTTATTTTTTTTCAAGTTGAAGGTCATTAAATTTTATTAAATGTAGCTTAACTAGTTTTAAAATTAATTGAATTTAAATGCCCCCCATGCTCGTTGACACAAGTGCGGCATCTTAGTAAAAAGTTGTTCATTGCTGCTTTGAGAGTTGCGACAGGAATAGCCGCAATTGTTGCCCGAATGGATTGTTTTAGTTCATCCAAATTTGTTGGCTTTGTTTTATAAACTTCTTGTTTACATAAACCCCACAAGAAAAAGTCAGGTGCAGTAAGGTCAGGCGACCTGGGGGGCCAACGAAATTCGGAATTTCTTGAAATCAGTTTATTGGGAAATTTTCGTCGCAACTCTGTCATAACAGTCTGGGCTATGTGAGACGTTGCCCCATCTTGTTGAAACCACACAGAGTTGAAAGGAATTCTCTTTCGGCGTAGTTCTGGATAGAAAAATTCTTTCAGCATTTTCAAATAACGGTCTCCAGTAACCGTAACGGTGTGACCATTTTCTTCAAAAAAATAAGGCCCGACAATACAGCGTGAAGAAACCGCACACCACACTGTCACGCGAAGAGGATGCAATTCCGTCTCGTGGAGTATCTGTGGGTTAGAAGTACTCCATATTCGACAATTTTGTTTGTTCACATTGCCGTTTAAATCGAAATGGGCCTCATCAGACATGAAAAGGCAGTTTAACATGTTTTGGTCTTCTTTCACCATTTGCAGGATCTTCTGGAAAAATTCCAAGCGAATCGGCAAGTCTGCTGCATTCAGTTTGTTAACCATTTTAATTTTGTAGGGAAATAAGTCTAAATCTTTGTGCATTATTGTTTGCAAAGACTGTCGGCTGACACCAAGTTGAGCAGATAAGCTTCTTGTTGAAACCCTTGGATTGCTTTGTATAGCTGCAGCTACAGCAGCGATCGTTTCCTCCGTCCGAACTGGTGGGTTTCGATGATAAGGCCTTCTTGCGACTGTTCCTTGCTCAGCAAAATTATTCACCAGTCTCATTATGGTCCATCTGCTCGGGGGATCGCCGCCAAACATCCGCCTGTACTCTCTCTGTACCAAAACTACGGACTCCAGTGTGTGATAGCGGCGGACTATCCAAATTCTTGTTTGCGTGTCCCAGTTATCCATTTTAATAAATTTTAGAGATCAATGTGCAAATTAAAACAAAAATGGAACAGATAACTTAAAAAGAAAAAAAGTTATTCAATTTTTTTTAGTAGTGGCTTTCATCAGCCACCCTGTATTTATCTGAACCACAAAAACAAAAAAAAATATTAATCAGTGTGAAAGTAGCTATGTCCCGTACTATTTAGAATAAAAAAAAGTTTGACGAAATGGCCCGGTTTTGAATTTGACACTTTAAAAATCGGGGTTTTTTCAGTTTTTCAATCAGAAAAATACGAAATAATTGAAATAATAATATGATTCTAGTACGGGCGATAGTCATTGATGTTGTCAACAACATAGTAAAGTTTCAGACAACTCATTTGAATCGTCGCGTGGCGAATCTGATTCTAAAAAAAAAAAATCGAAAATACTGAGAATATCCTTCCAACCCATTCGGGTTGATACTCCAGATAAATTGTTCACCTATGCCGAACCAGCGAGTGAGAATACCACAAATTATTAAAAAATAATTTTGTTTAATATTTTTTTAACCGGTATCTTTTATTTTAGTTGTTGAGGTGTAGCAGCGCATCCCAAGCATTAGCTAGTAAAAAATGTGCAAGAATGCGATTTTCGATTATGTTTTTTCATTCAACCTTTTGTATTACCTCGTGCTATAGTAGAAAGCGATAATTTCACCACGAAAAATTAAATAATTAATATATTTTTTTTGAAAAACAAAAACGTGTTATTTCAGTTTTATTAAAAATTGAAGCATTGCTTCAAAACGGATGGTGCGATTGTTATTGTAGACCCGTTTCATCTGAAAAACTATTAATGATAACCAGAAGGCAAATTGTAAGTTATTTACTTGAAATTTGAGGATAAATAAATTTGAGAATTTGAAGAAAGGAAAATTCTGAAACTCAATAATATAAAAATTGATGATATTTTATACTCTACATCCATTTTTTTATGTTTGTCAAAATTATTGGTTAATGCTTTTAATAAAATAAAGAAGAAATATTAATTACTCTCCGTTTCAGTTTAGGCATTTTTTCTAATAGCAATTTTTCTGCGGCATACTCTGCTATGGAAAGCTTCTCATAAAAATCATTTACCATATCGCGGAATCAAAAAACTGTAGTACTATTATTTGTATATTCAACAGAAGTTGAAGGGCAAACTTGACCTAAGTGCCGTTGAAAAATTGCGTGAGCTTTACTGATATAGATAACTATGGCTTGTGGCCGTATGTTCCACACTGAAACCCTAGGAATTTCTGATGATGATGGTTTGACAGCTGAGAAGGGCAAACTGTGTTCACATTTCTGTTCGATAAGGTTTGGCAAGTCATCATGAATCACTCAACGCCAGAGCAACGCTTCCAAATTGTGGAAATTTACTTTGCAAAAAAAAAATTTACCTGTTTGCGAAGTTCATAGGTCCGTATCAGCGGTCCTTATTTGTTTCAAATGAGGAAGGAGCTGTGTTTATGGTGAATGGTGAGCTCGATCGTGCCATGCTGACTGAATTTTTTGTTTCCAAAAATTAATCAGCTAAACATTAACGACAATTAGCTTGAACAAAACGGCGCAACTTGCCATTCAGCGCGCTTAACTCGCGATTTATTGCAATATTCAAGCCACCATTGACGCAATACGGCCGGATTTATTGGCGAAAGTAGTCAAAAATTGGGCTGATCGGATGGAATATGTAACTCGTAGCTCCGGCGGACTTATGCCGAGTCTCTTATTCTGAAAATAAATGTCATGAAATTATCTACCAGATTACATTCGCTAGGCGAATGAGTTTTCGCTTTTTCTTAGCCAAAGTTACGAATTATTTAAACGGATTTCGCTAACGAAAAATTCGAGTTCTTTTGGCTTCATCTTTTATTGAGCCAGTTGGCGATGCTCTCGTAAGAAGTGAATCGCTCTCCAATTAAGGTTGACCGCATTGATCGGCACAGAGGGTAATCCGAGTGTGCAATGTCTGGGGAATATGGCGGGTGGAGGCAAGATTTCCCAATTCAGTCCCTCTAAATATTTATGGACCGATTTAGCAACGTGTGGCCTGTCGTTGTCATACAACAAAATCTGTTTGCCATGTCTACTGTCCCATTGCAGCTGCTTTTCTATGAGAGCTCGATTCAAACGCATTAGCTGCAGTTGGTAACGATCGCCAGTGATGGTTTCAGATGGTTTAAGGAGTTCATAATAGATGACACCCTTCTGATCCTGCCGGAATATATGGACCTGTGTTAGATGGACCGAATTAGATGTAATCATGAGCTGGAGCTACTAGCAAAAACCGAAACCGTGAAAGGATTCATAAAATCGCAGAGGATGAGATGGCGCGGACACGTGCTTAGAATGCCCAAGGAGAGCACAACTCGAAAGGCAGTTGATTTACGTCCTGTTGGAGGCCGAAGAAGAGGACGCCCCAGAACGAAATGGCTCGAAGACGAGGAAGTTGAACTTGAAAAGCTAAATGTGGGGCGGTGGAAGGAGGTAGCCTTAGATAGAGGCAGATGGCGTAAGCTTGTGAATGAAGCAATGGTTCACCAAGTACTGTTATGCCAAGATGAAGAGGAAGAGGAAGAACTTTTGAGGAAAAAGAAAGAATAATAGAAGAATTTAGCATAGTATTGTAGAGACAAGTGATTTAATAAAGGGTTTTCCAATAAGAGGTGTGATTCCCGCAAAAATCAATGGTTTCGTTGCTTGTAAGTCACGTAGCGCCGCCGTCTTGTTGAAAATAAACGTTGTCCAGATCATACAATATCATACAATTCCGGCCATAAAAAAATCGTTAATCATCTCTCGATAACGCAATCCATTCACCGCAATTGTTGCTTCAGCTCCATTTTCGAAAAAGTACGGTCCAATAACTCCGCCGGACCATAAATCGCACCAAACAGTCACACGATGAGGATAGAGAGGCTTTGCAACAATAAATCTTGGATTTTCTGCGCCCCAGTTCCGACAATTTTGCTTGTTGACGAAGCCACCGAGGTGGAAGTGGAAATGGGCCTCATCACTCAAGATGATTTTTCGATGAAATTCCTGATCATTTGAATGCATTTCAACGACCCAATCAGCAAAGACACGACGTTGTTGATGATCGGCTGGCTCAAGTTCTGGTGTTAACTGGACTTTATAAGCCTTAAGACCCAAATATTTATGCAAAATACGGTGTAATGACGTTTGTGGAATGCCTAATTCCAAAGAACGGCGGGGAAAGAACAAACCTAGGTTTTCTTCAACACTTTCGCCTACAACAGCAATATTTTCGGTTGTTCTTGAGCGACGTGCACGGGTTTTTTTCTTCACATCACTAACTTGTCCCAACAACTCGAATTTCGAATTATTTCACCAATTTCTGTATTGCGGTCCGACAAGGTGCTTCACGATGACCCAAAAATGTTCGAAATGTTTAAATATTTCAATGCGTTGTTTAAGGGGTTACATGGGTTTCGTCGGGTAAAAGAAGGCATATTTTCAATATTTTTTTTCTATGTAAAAAATTATTTATTTAATTCAAACTTTTTTCTGTCTTATAGATACATATTTAAAGAATAGTTTCTGAAATAAAAAAAAAATTAAAACTCCTCCTTTCTGACGTCATTTCCGGTGACCCCTCGAAAGAAAGGTGCGTCCGCGTAGTCAGCATAGCTCCTGACAGAATCATCAAAAATGAAAAAACAAAAATAAGTGTTTTAGTTAAGACCATAAACTCGTGCTCGAACGAAGGAAAGAAAAAAAAAGTAAAAATTGGAGTTTTGGCAAGCATTTTTCCAAAAAAATGTAAATTTCGGTCAAATTTGCTTGACATTTTTTTTCTTTTAAAATATTTGTAATTGAAAAAACAAGTCCTTCGTCTAAGCACGAGTAAATTGAATCTCAAATACCTGTGTAAAATTTCATCAAGATCGGTTGAGTAGATTTCGAGACAACCGACTTTGAAACGCGTTTAAAGTTTTGAGGACCAATAAAAGTGGCTTGGAGCGCACACCTTCCAAAGGCTGTATCTCCGAAACTATTATTTGGATCGACTTGAAAATTTAAAATAACATTCTTTAGATGTTGTAGAAATTAATAAGCCAAAAAATCGATTTTTTGAACCCACAAAATCCATGTAACCCCTTAAGTCTGTATCGTTCCATTTTTATTAATGGCTTAGTTTCTACTTGTCAAATATCACAAAATGACAGCTTCAAAAGTGATATCTACCGAAATAGCGGGCTATTCAAAATAACACCTGTTATTGGAAAACCCCTTAGTACAAATTATCCTTTACAAAATGATCAAACTATCTTTTAAGGTGTCAAGCGCTCTCAAAAATAAAAAAAAAATTAAAAAAAATCAAAAAAAAAAAAACAAACGATACATAAGCAACAGTTTAGCTATGGAAATATTATTATTTTACAATAAAAGGTGGTTAAATTTTAAGGGCCGATGTTGAATATGAGCCACACCTAAATGGCAAGTTTCTTTCTGCATTTGATTCGATATTTTTCAATTTCAAACTAATTCAATTTGATCGGTGGAAAGATACATAATCGAGTAACGCGTTAAAGCTTTATGATAAAAACGGGCGTTCAAATCAAAATGCATATCGCGCACTTCGTGATTTTTTTGGTCAATTTAATCGTCCAAATGTGCGTACAATCGGAAAAATTGTGCAAAAGTTTTTAGGAGATGTGAAAATACCAGTGCATGCTCGTACAGCTTGTACTGCAGAAAATATTGCTGCTGTTCGCGATAGTGTGGCTGAAGAGCCGTCTACCTCAACTCATCGTCGTGCACAACAATTGCACCTCCCACGCTCGTCGTTGATGAACACTAATTCCCAAAAAGCTGGCCAAAAGTCGAAAAAAAAAGTTTCTAGATAGAGTTTTTTTGTCTTTGGGTTGGCTACAGTAATGCCTTGAGTAGTGAAAACCATTCATAGCAACGTCCTGTACCCTAAGTATCCTCTGTATTTTCAGTCGCAACGTGGCCTTCGTTTGAGCATCGTATTACTGTCGATGAATAGTGAAAGTTGTACACATTTGAAAGATTTTGTAATGGAGTAAATTGAACAAAACCAAATGGAATCATCTTCGGAAGGTTAGTAAAATACGAGAAATCTCGACACAAAATTTTTAGCTGCAGCAATACGTAGATACATTTTTTGCAATTTTTTTTATAAAATTTGAGTTTTCAAACTGTATAGTAATACAACGCCGTCATATGCTGCTTTGAAACCTATTAAAGGTTACTCAAAAAAGTAATGATTACTGAATAAAACAAGATTCAGCTGCTACCACTTGCTACCTTGCGACCCCGAAAACATATAAATTTACATGCATCTTGATTATGTTCTAGAATATACGCTATTTCACGTGAGGGGGTGGCCAATAGGGGTGGAAGGGGGTGGATTTTCAAAATTTTAAGATCAAATTCGTAATCAGCGACCCCGACAACCCCCGAGTAAGAAGTTTTGAATCAATTACTTAATTTTTTGAGTTTTGGCCAGCTTTTCGGGAATCGGCCGCACTGTGCGTCGCGGCGATGTCAATTGGCCGCCAAGATCATGGGATTTGACACCATTGCACTTCCTTCTTTGGGGTTATTTGAAAGAAAAGGTGCACGTCGATAAGCCAGTAACAATTCAAGAGCTAAAGGATGAGATAATTCGGCACATTAACGGCATAGAACCTCAATTATGCCTCAGCGTCATCGAAAATTTGGACCATCGGATGGAGGTGTGCCGCCGAGGCCGCGGCGGCTATTTGGCTGATGTTTTGTTCCATACGTAATTGAGTTATACGTGTATTATCATAATAAAGAGAAATGACAATAATTTCTTAAAAGAAATGTATTTTATTCAAAATCAACACCGGCCCTTGAAACTTAACCACCCTTCACAAAATTTTAATTATTTTTGCGCTCGCAAAATGCAACAAATTTCGGGTACACTTTTGATGCCAAATTAAATGAAATTTGTACTGTTCAGCTTTAAAATGGCAGACATAAATCTACTTAGTGTACATTTGTTTAGAAATATATGTATGTATGTGTAAGTATGTATACATGTACACCCATACATATGCGTATCTATGCCATAGCTCACCTTCAAATGTCATATCTAGTCACTCAAACCCAATGTCGTCTTCTTCTTCCATTTGAACGCAGACGTAAACATTGTAATTAAAATGGCAAGAAAACTGGTGGAATTAGCAAATCTGATGAATCTGTGTTAGTGCGTTTGTATGGGGGTGATATCTCTCCACCTATATACAGTTATATGCATGTGTGTGTGTGTATATATTATAATTTTTGGTTGAAATTTTTGAAACGCAAAAGTTTCAAATATTAAAATCGTATTTTTTTCCCCCACTTTTCAAGGTTAGACGTGCATCAAACTATGTCCATAAGTCGGCTGTGCACTGTCAGAGGATGTGTCAAGTCACATTTGAAAAACGAAAATGTGTAGATATTTGTCATCTGCCAGATCTGTGCGCTGGCAGGCAGGCAGGCTATTCAGGCTGGCAATGAGAGCCAATGCTGTCAATCTAATAAACACCTGTTCGGGTTCGCCTCGTTACGTGACTGTGACAATTTGTATTAGTAGAAAAAGAAAAAAAAAAACAAACAGAAAAAAGAAAAAATTGCAAAATAATAACTACTACATTGTTTTTCTATTTAATTAAAAATAAAGCAGAGAAGTGTAGCTGGTGTTGGGAGGCAGCAGGAGTAGCGGAATGCATGCAGTTAGCACAACCGATATGTATGGCTTCCAAGAATGTAGAGTTAATTGACTCATCATTAATCCCAGTCGAAGTTGGTGCAGCAGTACGCTTCAAGACGTACATTTCATCTTACGTGCACAACGGAGTAGATACAAATACAAATATGTAGATATGTATGCATGTATGTACGCGCGCTTGCACTTGGGGATGAGGTGTATATGAATTTGTGATGAAAAGCTATTGAGCTACAACCAGCGTCCAGGCATCCATCCCTCTATGTAAAAGTATTTACCAGCACTTCCACTATGCGCCTCTTTTTTTTTTTTGCTTTTGTTTTTTTCCAAGGCAACCTCCTATCTGTGAGAGAGTAAGAGCGCACGGGTGTAGGCGTGTTTGTACCGTCACAATTGCTTATCTGCTCTTGCGCTGGCCTCGCGTTGGCATCCAATAAGAATTGTGGAACTTATTTGTGCGCATGGCAATATGGTGGCTTCGCTGCTGGCATCCATTGACCCCGCTAGCGGGAAATGTAATGGTGTGAGTGTGCGTGTGCATGCGTGCGTGCCTATGTGCAGCTCTTTTTTATGTGGCTGTTATGTGGCTTTCATAACTCAAGTTTCCATGTTGTACACCCCCAACACACGGCAGCTGTGCGCTAGTAGCGCTTTCCAGTGAAGTGTGTCGGCTGCTATTTTTTTCCCCAGTTTTTTTTCTTCTTCAATATTTCCATTCAATGTTGAATATTCTGTGGAATATTATTTTATGGAAACATTGTAGCCACAACTGTTCGAATACAACTATAATAATTTTGACGGTCATAATCACTAACACCAGGTCGCTTAGCTGGTGGCTGCATAGCAGTGAATGTGCGTGTGTGCGTGTGTGTGTGCGATATATAGCATATATGTATGTATGAGTATATGTAACCCATGCATGCTTGTGTGCACTTACAAATCTCGTAAAAGTTATTTACTTCTGGTCGAACATTTGTAATAAATTCATATTGAGACTGCGATACACACACACACACTCGCGCACACGGATGGATTTCTCTATTTATGTGTGTCTAAATTCGGTTATTATCCACATTTCGTATTCATTCCTTAACTTTCATATATATTTTCAGATACAGGTACATATAAGGAGTGCGCAAAGCGTTAAGATTTGAAGATGTTTTAGCTTTTCTTTAATAAAAATGAAATTGAAATAAGCTAAACATCAGAGTTTATAAAAATTCTCTAACCCATTTTTCGCCTTGAAGCTTGGCATGTTTAATAAACTATTTATTTTTTTTTTTTTTATTTATTTTTTTTTTTTTTGTTTACGCTGGGTTAAGTTGCACCTCGATTCGTAGTTTTTTTTCCACAAACAAAGATTAAGTTTGTATATAAACTTTGTTTTAAGATAAAATAATATTTTTTCTTCTTCTTCTTCTTAGCGTCACAGTCCTTGGTGAACCATGGCTTCCTTAATGGTTAATGGTAATAAAGGGTTAAGGTATGGGCCTTTAGCACTACGACCATATTGAGGGTGCACAATACCCTATGCTGTCTATTGACTGTTAAGTATGCTTATGAATTGTACCAGCTCCTTCTGAGGGAGTGATTGTAGGTCTTCATCGATAAGCATGAACTTGTTTAAAAACTTTTTCCTTCTATTATTATTATTATTAGAAGGCCATTACGCACTGCGACCAGAGCTGATCTATTGTGAAAGGCCTATTTTTGTAACCCTAGAGTTTTAGGCTTTTTAAAAATTTTAGCACAATTTTGGGTTTGTTTTTCCAAAGATTGCATGGAGATACTACGATACCACCAAGGTGATGAAGTCTCTGTCTGCCCAACGCAGGACATTCACAAAGCACATGTTCTGAGCTATGTTCTTTCTATGTCCATTTCGCAAAAGCGGCAGACATTGGTCTCAGATAGACCAATATTATTTAGATGATACCTCAGACTGCAGTGACCTGTAAGATATCCTGTTAAAAGACGCAGATCTTCTCTGCTTAGTGAGAGCAGCTTGTCAGATATTCCTTTGTTGGGACTAAGAAATAGTATGGCTTGACGCTGACTGGCACAGTTTAGTCAGTGTGCAGCAAATTTTCTTTCTTCACATTTCCTAAGGAATTCATTAATGTGGCCTTTTGTGAGTCCACAGAAAGGCTCAGGACCAGTAAATTGCATATTTGCTCCTTGTTTTGCAAGGTCATCAGCCATTTTATTTCCCTCATGTCCTTCATGTACCGGAATCCAGCCTAGTGTAACTATGTTGAGGTTGAGAAGGTTTAGGCAATCATTTACCAATTTAGAGGTGATAGTTGTTGATAGAAGGGCTTTTAGAGCCGCTTGGCTATCTGAAAGTATGTAGATGTGAGTACCTCTCATTTTCCTGCTAAGGCATTCTCTCACAGATATTTCGATGGCATGTATTTCTGTCTGGAATATTGTTGGGTAGAATCCCATCGGAATCGATTTTTTGAATTTAGGTCCATTGATTGCTGCCCCTGTTCTACCATTTTCCAATTTGGGAGCCATCAGTAAACCATAGCTGGGAGCCAGGTTTGAAAGTGATAGAGTTAGTTCTCCAGTCTGTGCGTTCATTAATTATAACTTGGAAGTTCTTGAAGAGTATTGATTTGGGTGATAGTATATCATCCCTATGAAGAATGGGTCTATGTAGGAAGTCTTCTAAGATCTTTAAATGTCCTTTCATATCCCCACTTTTAAGTTCAGATATACCTTTTAATCTTAAGGCACTCGAGCGAGCTTCCCTTTCAATCAAGATTGGAACCGGTGGTATGTTCAGGAGCACACCCAATGCATCCGTGGGACATGTTTTCATAGCCCCTGTAATACTAACACATATCAGGCGATGCAGTTTGTTTAATTCGTTTACTTCTTTTCTTTGCTTGGCCTTGGGCCACCATGCTAAGGATGCATAAGTGATAGTCAGGGTTTCACAACTGTGGTGAATGTCCAGAAGGTCATTCTAGGGTTTAGTCCACATGTCTTACCAAAGAGCTTTTTGCAGGCACAGAATGCCCTTGTGGCTTTTGAAGTAGCTCAATTTGGGAGTTCCACGTAAGCGTTTTGTCAAGACTGACGCCAAGATAGTTCGCTTCTGTCGAGAGTTGAAGTGTTGTTCCATTAAGGATCGCACATTTGAGATTTAAGTTCCTTCTCCTAGTAAACGGTACAAGTGCTGTTTTGGATGGGTTTGAATTTGAATTTGAAAAGGTCGAGCCAAGGAGCACCAGGAGATTTGGTGGCTCCTAAAACACTCAGGCTAAAAAACCCATTGTATTTAAAGCTCTGGAAAGGGGGTAGATAGTCAAGGAGGGAGGGAGAAAAGTATCAGAGAAAGAGATAGAAAAGAATAAAGACAGAGATAGAGATAGTTAGTCCTGTGAGAATTTTCCAGATTATTTGGCAAATCTGTAAATATCCTCCAGGTTTAGAGAACGAATACTACTCATTCTCATGACATCGGAACCCAATACTCGTAGTCGCGCTCTAGCAAAGGCAGGACACTCACAGAGAAAGTGCTCAGTGCTATCCGCCTCCTCCAAGCATGACAGGCATACCGGGTCCTCGATGATTCCAATGGTGGTCATATGCTGACCCCATGGATTGTGTCCTGTAATGATGCCGACCATCAACCGAATGTCTTTCCTTCTAAGTTTTAGTAGAAAGTTTGACAGTTTTCTGTTCGGACTTGTCACAAAACACTTTGCAGTTCTGCAGCGTTCTAGACCAGACCATCGCTCTTTATGTAGATTACCTACATAATCGTTGATCCAATTCTTGATTCATGCGGGACTGATTCCGATTATTAGCTCTGGCCCCTGTGGGGGCACCGCTGATCCACGGTTTGCCAATTCGTCGGCAATTTCGTTTCCTTGAACACCGGAGTGTCCCGGAACCCATATAAGTACAAGCCTGTTTTGTCTTGCGACAGAATTTAGCTTCTTCTTACATTCTTGAACAATCTTTGAGGTTTGCTTCGCGTTCTCCAGGGCCTTCAATGCAGCCTGACTGTCACTGAAGACTCCAATCTGTTTCCCGCTCCATCTCCTCTCGATTATCCATTCGGCTACTTTTAGGATGGCAAAAAACTCCTGTTTGGAAAACAGTTGCCATTCCCCCCATAGCGTAGTGATACTTGTTACTATCGTTTAAGTACCATCCGGCTCCAGACCCAATTTCAGTCTTGGACCCATCGGTAAAGAAAATATCCGTCAAACCTCCCTGCATGCATTCTGGATTGCTCCATTGCTCACGCAATGGAAATCTGACATCAAATTTCCTTCCAAATGAAACTGTTGGTATCAGGTCGTCTTTAGGTATCAAAAACAGAGGATACTGCTCAGATAGCAACTTAAAGATTTCTTTCTTTTCGTTCCAGAAACCATATTTATGGAGTCTACACATTGCTTTTATTGCTTCCTGTTGTATCTTAAGATCCAGGGGGAGCAAATCAAGCATAGCATTTAGGGCATTACCAGAGGTTGTACTCATGGCACACGTAATGCATAAACATACACTTCTTTGCAGCCTGTATAGTTCCCGGATTGTGGACTTAACCATGCTCCGTCGCCACCAGACCACAGAAGCGTAAGTGATGATTGGTCTGATAAGTGCCGTGTATAGGACCACAGCAGGTTTCAGACCCCAAGTTTTGCCAAAGGCTCTACGGCATTGCTGAAAAATCTTCAATGCACGATTCACCTTCAGTGAATCTGGCAGAAATACACTCGGAGGTTTGCCATTGCCTGCCGAGGGGCGACCGCTATTAGAAAAATGTTTTTATTAGTTTTGCTTTCACCGAGATTCGAACTAACGTTTTCTCTGTGAATTCCGAATGGTAATCACGCACCAACCCATTCGGCTACGGCGGCCGCCAAGATTACTCCTAGATATTTAACTTTGTGGAAAGACCAAGTGTCACACCTTTCAGTGTTGGAAGACTGAGTCCATCCAATTTCCGTTTTCTCGTAAACAAGACTATGGTTGTTTTTTTCGGATTAACGGAAAGACCTTGTCTCATGCACCAATCATCGATTTTGTCAAGAATCCTCTGCACTTTCGTGCAAAGCCTCCTTAAGGATTTATTCGATGTTAGCGCTTGGATGGGTTAATGGAGAGCCCTTTTTCCGTGCACCATTTGTTTATTATTATAAGGGCTTGCTGCATGCGATCCGAAATGGTTTCCTCATGCCAGCCTAATACATAAACTACTAGGTCATCAGCGTAGCCCTGAGTGTGAATTCCTAGGTTATGCAGTTTGTGGAGAAGTTCATCTATGACTAGAGTCCACAAAAGAGGAGAGAGTACGCCTCCTTGAGGGCAACCTCTTGTGGCTTCCTTCTATGCGTCAACCCCGGACATTCGATGATGAGATGTTCTATAGACTCCTCATCTTCGCACAGCAAAATCTGCAGGTGCTGGTGTTAGTTATGCCTAATTTATGTAGGTGTTTGTTGCAGGTGAAGTGACCCGTGAGGGCGCCTGTGAGAGTGCGAATGCTCTTTTTGTTTAACGTGAGGGTCATGTTAGCTCTTTTAGCATTGAAACTTAAGAACTTTTTGGCGTGTCTAAGACCTTCTACGTTGTTCCAATGCTGATTTAATAGAGTTTTGGCCCAGTATTTTACTTTTTGTTCTAGGTTGTTTTTGTTAAATCCAAACATGGGACTAGGTCCGATGAAGTTTACATCTGCCCCTTCTTTGGCTTGAAAGTCTGCCTTTTCGTTGCCGTCATATCCCTCATGTCCTGGTACCCAAATTAATGAGACATTGTTTTTGGATGAAAGTCTGCCTTTTCGTTGCCGTCATATCCCTCATGTCCTGGTACCCAAATTAATGAGACATTGTTTTTGGATGGCAGGTTATTGAGTGCCTTGTGGCATTCTAAGAGAGTTTTTGAGTTGTAGGTATAGCTATCTAAGGCTTTTAGAACTGATTGGCTGTCCGAGAGTATTCTAATCTTTACTCTCTTGTGGTTTCTACGTTGCATGATGTTTGCTGCTTCCATTATTGCGTATAATTCCGCTTGGAAGGTGGTGGTGTCCCTGGTGAGAGTGAATGATTTGTGAATTCTGGGCCCCACTACTCCTGCTCCTACACTATAAGGTGTTTTTGATCCATCAGTGTACCATTTTTGTGAATCATCATTCATCCATTTTGGGTTTGTTTTCCACTCGTTCCTCTCAGGAAAGGTAACTGTGTATCCTTTTGTGAAACAGAGGGTTGGGTCAATGTGGTCTGAAACTTGAGCCATGCTTATGGTGTTTTTGACTTTATTTAGGATACTTAGGTGACCGGTGAGGTTGCCTAATTTGAAATTTTCTTTCATGTGTATGGCTTCCTTCATATTCAATTCAGTAATATTTTTTAGATAAAATAAATAGTTTTATTTCATTTATTCAAAGAGACCAGATAATATATTTAATAATAATAACAGGCTTGGATTTTATTTATATAAAGAAAATATGCTTTAGAAATAATCTTTGCGTTCTAAAGAAAAAAAAAATTGATCGGAAAACTATCGTCGGCTTCAGAAAATCATATACAGGTAACCCTCCTCTAACGCGGTACTTCTCTAGCGCAGTTTCGCTACAATGAGGTTCGCACAATGCGGTAAATTTCCTTTAACGCGGTACCCCTACAAAGCGATTTTCAAATTAACGGCAAAGTTACAAAGGAATTTTTTTCTAACATTTACACACGCATTTTCATAAAAGGACGAAAAGGGGATTTCCTGAAAATATACTGTGGGCAAAAAGTTAGGTGAATTTGGTTGCAAAATGAAAAATCTTTATTTATTCTTGTAAATCAATTTCATCCCCTTCAAAATAATCCCCTCTCGATGAAATACACTTATGCCAACGATTTTTCCAATCCCCGAAACATGCCAAATAGTCCATTTCCGGTATAGCAATCAGCACCTTCTTCGATTCAGCTTTTATCTCCTCAATCGACTCGAAACGCGTTCCCCGGAGTGGTCTCTTGAGTTTTGGGAATAGCCAGAAGTCACACGGAGCCAAATCAGGCGAATACGGTGGTTGCGGAACGATATGCGTGGAATTTTTGGCGAAATGGTCACGAAGAATGAGTGCAGTGTGAAACGGTGCATTATCGTGATGCAAAAACCAAGAGTTGTTGGCCCATAATTCTGGTCTTTTTAGACGAATTGCTTCACGTAAACGACGCATAACGCTCAAATAATATTCCTTATTAACAGTTTGGCCAGGTGGAAGGAATTCATAGTGCACTACACCACAAAAATCGAAAAAAACTGTCATCATGACCTTTATTTTTGAACGACTTTGACGTGCTATTTTCGGTCTGGCCTCGCCTTTAGCACGATATTCGCTTGATTGGTCGATTGATTCAAGGTCGTAAGCATAAATCCAAGTCTCATCTCTCGTAATGATGCATTTGAGCTTGTCCTGATAGTCTGAAAGCATTGTTTCACACACATCAACGCGACGACTTTTTTCCAAGAAATTGAGAGTTTTCGGTACCAAACTAGATTTGACTTTTCGTAGGCCCAAATGGTCTTTCAAAATGGTTTTCACAGATCCTTCTGATATTCCGATCCTTCTGATATTCCGATCCTTCTGATATTCCGATATAAGTAAGGTCTTTAACAGTCAACCGACGATTTTTGAGCACTAACTCCTTCACTTTATTGACGTGTTGGTCATCTGTTGACGTCGATGGTCGTCCGGAGCGCTCCAAGTCATCAACACGTTCTCGACCCTCTTTGAAGTCTTTGTACCACTTATAAACATTTTTCTGCGACATGGCCGAATCACCAAATGCCTTCTGCAACATGCCAAACGTTTCCGCAGCCGAAATTTCATTCCGCAAACAAAATTTGATGGCACTTCTCTGCTCAATCAAATCAGACATTGTAAAAATCGAAAAATGGACTCTTGGTCGTTTGGTAAACACAAGCGTAAATATATTACTGATAATGACATTCACATGAAAGTTGGCCCAGATGTTATTAACAGTGCTGCCAACTCATGAAAAGAACAACTAGAGCGAAATTTTAATCCCGCGAAGTTTGACAAATAAATTCACCTTACGTTTTGCCCACAGGGAATTTCCCGAAAATTACATTTTCAAAGAGTTTTTGGACTTTTATGTTTGTCTCGTCATTCACAGTGAAGAAGTCGTGAGAATTACATCACCAAGTTTTAGAGCATTTGTGAAACAATTTTGTTAAAAAGTTTTCATAAAACTATATTTCGAAACTTTTAAAGGCAGGGGATTTATATGCTTGTATTTTTTGTCTCACAAGTTTATTTTGTGAAAATCAACCTGAACATATTTCATAATCGCTAAGTTTATTTTAATTTTTTTATAGCTTAACCCTTTCGGTACGGAAAGCCGTTAACGGAAATACAAATTATTTTATATGTTTAATAGTTGCAATGTGTGAAATAAAAGTCTTTTGTCCCATCAAAATTTTAGGTATCTTCAAACATTGTCGGGACATATAAGTCCCGTTCGGACCGAAAGGGTTAAATCAATTAAATTGTAATTGACGTCCTGAAAATGCCAAAAGAAAAGGAAGGTACGTCGTTAAAACGAAAATTTATCACAATGGATACCGAAATTAAAGTTTTGGATAGACTTTAAAAATCAAGAAAGGGTAGCTGATATTGCTACATTATTCAATTATTAAAGGTTTGCTCACTTGTGACATTAGAATTTGGACACTCTCTTACAAAAGGTCGCATTTAAGAAGGACGAAGAGAGTGGAAAAATTAAATACTTTTTGGTAAAAATGGTAGCAAAAAAGCGTTTTTTTACTTAAATTATAAAAAAAATATAATATATGATACATACGAAAATTACCAAGTATGGTATTAAGAAAAAATGCTTTAACTCAATCCCAGAATTACATTTTGTGACTTAATTTTTAAATTCAAAACTGATCGTGAAATTTCTCCAATCCACGCTATTATGCAGTATGACCCCAATGAATTCTTTCATAGAAGAAGCGGATACATCATAAATTTAGTTGACTAAAAACAAACTTTGCCTTGAAATTGAACTGAATTTTGAGGGGAGCCAAGAAGCACCAAGAGATTTGGTAACTCCTAACCCACTTAGGCAAAAAAACCCATTATATTCGAAGCTCTGGCAAGTAAAAGGATTGATAGTCAAAAAGGAAAGGAGAGAAGTAACAGAAGGAAAAAGATAGGATAGAATAGGGACAGAGACAGAGACAGAGACAGAGACAGAGACAGAGACAGAGACAGAGAGAATTTCCTAGTCCTTTAAGAATTTTCCGGATTCTTTGGCAAATCTGAAAATATCCTCCACTTTGGAAAAAACGAATTTTAGACATTCTCACGACATCGGAACCCAAAACTCGTAGTCTTGCTCTGGCAAAGGCACGACACTCACAGAGAAAATGCTCAGTGCTATCCGTTTTCTCTAAGCAAGATAGGGGGCCCTCAATGATTCCAATGGTGGTCATATAATCTATGGGAGTTGTGTGCTGTAATAATATCGACCATCAACCGAACGCCTTTTCTTCCAAGTTTTAGAAGAAAGTTCGACAGTTTCCTGTTCGGGCTTGTCACAAAAAACTTTGCAGCTCTGCAGCGTTCTAGACTGGATCATCGTCGCTCTTTATGTAAATTGCATGCATTATCGCTGATCCACTTCATGATTCCTGTAGAACTGATTGTGATTAGTGGCTCTAGTCCCTGTGGGGTAACCGCTGATGCTCATTTTCTTGAGCACTGCGGTGTCTCGCAACTCATATAAGTACAGGCCTATTCCGTCTTGCAACATAATTAAGCTTCTTCTTACTTTACTGAAGTAAAGTAACTATCATTAAAGTGTCTAATCTGTTCCCCATTTCATCTCCTCCCTCTGCTACTTTCGGAATGGCAAAAATTTCCGTTTGAAAAACAATTCTAATTCCTCCCATAGCGTAATGATACTTATTACTGTAGTTTAACCTACTACCTATTCAGTAGGTAAAGAAAACTTCTTTGAATGCATTCTGGATTACTGCATTGCTCACGTAATGGAAATTTGCCATCAAATTTCCTTCTTTTTTTATATCTCCCTTTATTTATTACAGTCTGTTATATATTAACAATATGTAATTTTTGTACAATTAGGGTCTATATTATGTTCTTTTACCAATGTAAGAAGAATCTGTTATTATTATTATTGTTTTTTGTGATTACACTGTAAATCTTATAGTTAGATCAGTCGGTGTGAGTCGCTTTAATCTTTCCTTCTTAGATGCCAAAAACAGCGCATACTGCTCAGCTAGCGTCTTCAAGATTTCTCTATGTCCCGGAGATCCATCATCGTGCCAGAAACCATATTTATGGAGTTTACACATTGCTTCCTCTCAAGGTCCAAGGGAAACAAAACAAGCATACCAACCTAGTAAGTACTTTCGCAATCTATATTTGAAAGGCACCGGCCTCAGATTGTCAAAATGTCCACCCTTCACGCTCATGACCCCTAAAGATGCTCTGTGATATCCGGACTTAAGCGGTATGTCAGGATGTACTTCACATCGATTTGGTCTTGCATATCGATTAAGTTCTTGCTCATCAGCACACCCTTCTGAAAAAAAATTGATTTTCCTACACATTTTACTTTTTCTTCCACTTTTATTCAAAATTTCTAGACTTAGCAAGCCAGTGTCTTCCTAAGGGAGCTGATTTGTCAAGAGGAAACGAGATAGCTGCTCATTGAGCAAACCTTTCATTATTGAATCATGCAACTGCCTAAGTTTCGTGTGAGTCGAAAGTTTTTCATGAATTCCTTTTTTCTCAAAGAAAATGGGTTACTTTTATCACGAAGGATGTGCATTTTATTTCTCTTAATTCTATTTGCTTTATTTTTTACCTCATGCTTTCAGCAACAGAATTTCAATTATTGAAAATTAAGAAATTTTTGAAAAATATTAAATACGCTGAATTCAAGATTTTCTGGTTCAACACCGCAAGCAAAAAATTTTAGAAAATCAACGCAGTTTTGGAGGCACTACAAACAGCGAGTGCTCTTCGAACTTTCTGTTGATTGTACTAAAATGGAACGGGTTTGAAACTCTGATTCATATGTCTCTTATTAATTTTATGGGTTTGAAACTTAGATTCGCACGTCAGTTATTAATTTAATTGAATGGTTTGAAACTTTGATTCCCTAGCACGACAAGCGCAGTGCCATCTATAAAACAGTTCCACATTCCTATAATGGAACGTAATTTCATTTGGAATGTAACCATAAGTTCCACTCAAAGCGGAAATGACACCGGAAACACTGAACGAGCGCATTCATTCAATAAAACAATTCTTAGTTCTAATGAAATTCGATCCGCCGAAAAACCGGTACCAGTCGACCGAAGAATAAAATTGTAGCAGGTAGCAGAAGAACTACAAATTAACACAGAATGAATTGCAATGATTTTGCTTGAACATTTAGTGTATATCCGGATTTGGCTTGCAGTAATTTTCCCTTATTTCAAATTTAAAAAAGGAGTTACGGGGCGAAGTTTGTTGGGCGATATTGGAATGAAGATGACCGTAGAATTCGAAGGGAAATCTAAAGAATATTTTTTTTGTGATACATAAAACTCACGATGTGTTAGCTGATTTCATTTGAAGGGGTATTGAAAAATCAAAAACCATATTTTTTATTCATTAAGTAACTGTGGTCTTGAACTTATTAGGCGCCCCTCCTACATACTGCAATTATTAAATAGTCGAAGGTTTTTACCTTAATTATATATTTTATGTGCTTATATGTATGCCTAAATACTTATATACTTACATTCTTACATACTTAAATACTTACATACCATGCACTTATCTATATACTTATGTACTTATATACTTATGTACCTATATACTCATATACTTATATACTCATATACTTTTATACTTATGTACCTATATACTCATACTTAAATACTTACATACGTATATACTTACATACCTATATACTTATATACTTATGTACTTATATACTTATGTACTTATATACTTATGTACCTATATACTCATACTTATATACTTACATACTTATGTACTTTTATACTTATACACTTATGTACTTTTATTCTTGTGCACTTATATACTTATATACTTATGCACTTCTATACTTATGTACTTATGTACCTATATACTCATATACTTATATACTTATGTACTTTTATGCTTATATAATTATGTACTTATGTAAATACTTATGCACTTATATATTTATGTACTTATATACTCATATACTTCAATACTTATGTATGTACTTTTATGCTTATATACTTATGTACTTATATACTTATATACTTATATACTTATGCACTTCTATACTTATGTACTTATATACTTATGCACTTATATACTTATATACTTGTGCACTTATATATTTATGCACTTATATACTTAAGTACTTATATACATACTTATATACTTATGTATTGTACTTTTATGCTTATATAATTAGCAATTATATACTTATGCACTTATATATTTATGTACTTATATACTCATATACTTCCATACTTATGTACTTTTATGCTTATATACTTATGTACCTATATACTTATATACTTATGCACTTCTATACTTATGCACTTATATACTTATGTACTTATATACTCATATACTTATGCACTTATATACTTATGTATATACATATGTATATACCCATGAAAATCCCAAAAACTAAAAAAAATATATTAAAAGAAATTTTTATGAAAAAGGAACTAAAGAGATTTGGGGAGCTATCCGTTGAAAAAATCCAAAACTATAAAAAATTTAAAAATATTAAAAAAGTTCAAATTGAAAAAAAAAAAATATTAATTAAACCTTAAACTAATTTCATATAAAAAAAATTGAAAATAGTAAACCAAAATGGTTAATTGTTTTTTAACAAATTTTAAAAAGTATCCATAACAAAAAAATCAAGCATGAACAAATTATTATAAATGGCGTTTCTATTAGAGGCTATAAATAACCAAAAATGTGTAAAAAAATTTAAGTAAAAAAACAACAACAATATAAACTGATGTATGCTCGCAACAAAGGTAACCCTAGAGCGTGCGTACTAATAAGAAAAGGGATAAATGCTTTCATGCTCTCTAATTACAGCGACACCGATCAATTGACCATTAGCCTGGAGTCGGGAAATGAACGGATGTGGCTATCTTCCTGCTACCTCGCACATGACCACGAGGAGCTACCGAGATCAATATTCAAAGATCTGGTAGCGCAGGCGCAGAAGCTTGGCGCAAAGCTAATCATTGGTGCGGATGTAAATGCGCATCACGAGATATGGGGCAGCACTGATACCAACGCTAGAGGTGAGTGTCTCTTTGATTATCTGATAGGTACTAGACTACAGATTTGCAATAAAGGTAATAAACCTACTTTTGTCATTAGTAATAGACAGGAAGTGTTAGACGTTACTTTTGCTTTTGACTCCGTTATTAACAGAATTAGGAACTGGAAAGTTTTGGAAGAACATTCTTTTTCTGATCATAGATATATCTCGTTTGAGGTTAGCAAAAATCTACCGAAACCTAAGCCTGGTAGAAATATCAGGAAAACAGACTGGGAAAGGTATATAGATTGTATCGGGGCTACCCTAGGAACATGTCCATCAGCGGTGCCACAAAGCATAGAAGGACTAGAAAATTTGGTTGACAAGATTACCTACACCATGAATGCTGCCTTGGCGGTAGCCTGTCCCATAAGAAGACTGAGGGGTAAACCCAAGCCTAAGTGGTGGACGGTTGAGCTAAGCGAGCTTCAAAAAACAAGCCGAAGCGCTTTTAATGAGGCAAAGAAAACACGTCTCGATGAAGATTGGAAAGGCTATAAAGATGCTCTGAGAATCTACAAGAAGGAAATCAGAATTGCCCAAAGGCAATCTTGGAAATCCTTTTGTGAAGAGGTTGAGGGGGCAACTGAGGCCTCCAGACTTCGTAAGATTTTAGCGGGAAGCCCTCAAAATTGGGAACTGCTACAGAAAAGTGATGGCACTTTCACTACAACCAGTAAAGAGTCTCTAGAACTTTTACTCGACACTCATTTTCCAGGCTGCTCAGACATTACTGGGCATGACATGGAAGATACAGCACACTGTCGTGAAGTCAGAATAGACGCTATTTCTGAGGATCGGCTCTTATGGGCGATTGAAAGTTTCAAACCTTTTAAATCACCGGGCCCAGATGGCATTTACCCGGTGGAACTGCAAAAGGCCGCCGAATATCTAGCACACGGACTACTAGCAATCTTCAAAGGTTGCTTTCTCTACAGTCATATACCTCTTAAGTGGAGACAAGTCAAAATTGTTTTCATTCCAAAAGCTGGTAGAAACTCACATACCCATCCAAAAGACTTAAGACCGATATCTCTCTCCTCCTTCCTATTGAAAACTTTGGAGAGGCTGATAGAATTTCACTTAAGCCTAACAATAGATAGAAATCTTATCTCTACGTCACAACATGCCTACACGAAAGGGAAATCGGTAGAGACAGCTCTACATAACCTTATTTACACGGCAGAGAGTTCACTGCACAAACAGGAATTTACTTTAGCCGCTTTCCTTGATATTGAAGGGGCCTTTAACAATGTTGAAGGGGGGGCAATTACTGCAGCACTCACTGATCTTAGGGTAGAACCGGGCTTGGTAGGCTTCATTGGCAAAATGCTAAATAGCAGAATCATTGAAGCGGAACTAGGAGAATCGGTGCTCAGGAGATTGGTAAGTAGAGGTACACCGCAAGGTGGAGTCCTCTCACCGTTTTTATGGAACGCAGTTGTAAACAAACTTCTGTTAATACTGGAATCGGTGGGCTGTAAGGTGATAGCTTACGCCGACGATGTTGTTATTGCTGTCTCTGGTAAATTTGTATCTACATTAAGAGACCTAATACAAAATGCTCTAGATATACTTTCTAGGTGGGCAGGAAAGTGTGGTCTAGGAGTCAACCCAGACAAAACACAACTCATATTGTTCACTAGGAAACACAGAATCCCTCAGCTAAGTCCAATTACGCTCAAAGGGGAAGCTCTTGTGATTTCGGAAGAAACCAAGTACTTGGGACTAAACATAGATAGGAAACTGACTTGGAAGTCAAACACCTTAGAAAGGGTCAGGAAAGCGAACCTAGCTTTTTATGCCTGTAGGAGAGCTTTAGGGAAGACCTGGGGAATTAAACCTAAGGTTACTCATTGGCTCTACACTGCTGTCGTCAGACCCATTCTTCTATATGGAAATGTTGTCTGGTGGTGTGCTATGCACAAAAAAACCTATTCTAATTTATTGAATAAGGTGCAGAGATCAGCGGAACTAGCAATATGTGGCGCCATGAAAACCACGCCATCCATGGCTTTGGACATCATGCTACATCTGCCACCCCTAGATCTCTTCTGCAAATACTCAGCGGCCTGCGCCGCTTTAAGGCTCAAAGCGAGCTCACAGTGGAGAACTGTCACACATGGACATTCAACCATTTTAGACTCCTACACGGATATACCCAGTGACTGTGATTATCACCCTCCCATTCTTTGCTTCGAAAGGAATTTCCTAATGAAAATCCCTTCTAGACTGGAATGGCTTGAGGAAGATCCAACACCCAATACACCCGTTAAGATCTACACGGACGGATCCAAAATGGACACCGGTGTAGGATCAGGGTTATTTTGCGAAGAGCTTTCTATTAGTGAATCCTTTAAATTACCGGATCACTGTAGCGTTTTTCAAGCGGAAATAAACGCTATTCATGAAGCCTTAAAATGGTTAAAGATAAACAGAATATCATCAACGGATATCTGCATTCTATCAGACAGCCAAGCTGCCCTACGAGCCCTGGATGCATTCCAAACAACATCAAGGAGTGTCTTACGTTGTCGCCAATCTCTAAATGAGATGGCCAAACAATATCGTATAATATTATGCTGGGTCCCAGGCCACAGAGATATACCAGGGAACTGTAGGGCAGACCAACTTGCAAGAGAAGGTACCTGAATGCCAGACATAAGTAATTTTATGGAGATACCTCTCGCAACTTGTAAGCTTCTCATTAAGGACGCACTAATCAATTCTGCAAATCAGAGATGGATTAGCGCTAACACCTGCGAAATTGCTAGACAAACATGGCCAAGGCTTAATTTACGTCTGTCCAAGAGTATTATAAAACTGAGTAGACTTCAAATCAGGACCTTAGTAGGGGCCCTCACAGGACATTGTCTCATAGGAAATCATGCAAGGAGATTAGGCGTATACACGCATGATTTCTGTCGTAGCTGCAGAAATGAGGAGGAATTGGAAACAATTCAACACCTTTTTTGCACATGCCCAGCTCTAGCCAGAAGCAGAAACCGATTTTTAAAATCCTACTTCTTAACGAACATAGATAATCTATACACTTTAGGTATCAACAACCTTTTACGCTTTGTCAAAAGCTCAGGATGGTTCAATATGGAAAGGGAAATGTAGCCCAGCCCCCGCGGCTCACAACGGACCCACTCCGTGGTCTAAGTGGCATCGTTGTCTCTATGTGCGATGCGGCTGCCAAACCTACCTACCTAAGTAAAAAAAAATCGAATGACATTTTGAAAAATGTTTATAAAAAAACTCAAAAATAGTAAGAAACAAATTGAATTGTTCGTATGAAATTTTGATAAGTATCCATTAAAAAAAAATAAATAAAAAAAGAGGTTGTCTGTAAAGTCGGTTTACTCACGATAGTTTAACGTGACAACGTCATAAGAAGATACTCATGGAATGGTTGCATTTTTCAAAACAAAATTTTAATTTTATTTTTTTATTTATTTTATTAAAAAAAAAAATAAAACAAATTCCATTTAAAAATAAAATCAAAAATAGTAAACAAACATTTTTAATTGTTCTCTCGAAATTTTAAAAAGTATTCATAACAAAAAAATCAAGGATGAAAAAAGTTTTAAAAATGACTTTTCCATTTTTCATTCAAAAATTAAAAAAAAAAAAATTATTAAAAAGAAATTGTTTCATAAAGTTAAAATATATAAAACTATAAAAACAGAAAAATTTAAATTAAAAAAATTTCTAATGACATTTTGAAAAATTTTCCTAAAAAAAAACTCAAAAATACTAAAACAAGAAAAGTTTAATTGTTCACCTGAAATTTTGATGAGTATTCATATAAAAAATTATCAAACATGAAAAACGTATTAAAAATTGTGTTTCTATTATAAAAAAGGCTAAAAATAACCAAAAATATTACTTATAAATATCCAAATATATTTAAAAAAATGTATTAAAAAATTGTTTCATAAAGTTAAAAAAATATGCAGTAAAGTGAAAACATAAAACTAAAAAGTTAAAAAAAACTTAAATTATAAAAATTTTTTAATGATATTTTGAAAAATTTTCATAAAAAAACGCAAGTAGTAAAAAACAATTTAATTGTTCGCATGAAATTTTAAAAAGTGTCCATAACAAAGAAATCAAACATGAAAAAAGTATTAAAAATTGGGTTTCTATTGAAGGCTAATAATAACCAAAAATATTAATTTAAAAAATCCTAAAACATATAAAAAATATTTACTAGAACGAAATTGTTTAATAAAGTTAAAAAATATACATTAAAAATAGCGAAAATATGAAACTAAGAAAACATAAAAATTAAAAATAAAAAAGTTCTAATGACATTTTGAAAAATTTTCTAAAAAAAAATCAAAAAAAATATCCATTGAAAAAAACAAAAATATTAAATTAAAAAGTTGAAAGAAAAATAAAAAAAAAAACTCAAAAATAGTAAAAAAAAAGTTTAATTGTTGGCATGAAATTTTGATAAGTATCCATTCCATGATTTAATGATAAAAGGTTTGCTCAGTAAGCAGCTTTTTCGTTCTCTCTTGACAAGACACTGGGTTGCTAGCTCCAGAAATTTTGAGTAAAAGTGGAGGAAATGTAAAATTTGTAGAAAAACAATACATTTTCAAAATGGTCTGCTTACGAGCAACAACTCACTAAAGAGTTTTCATCGGTAGGTTCAGGACTATGGTATCATAGTATGACATGAAATATATACCGCTTAAGTCAGGACATGATAGAGTATTTGACGCAATCCGAGATCGATGAGTGGTGAATTTAAAAGATTTATTTCTTATGATGTGCTGATTTAGAAGGAATTCAAGTTTTGCAAAGAGCAAGCATTTCCCAAAGAGTTACGACAGGGAGAATAATTGGATAGTCCCGACGCAATCGATAACATTGCATACCTCATAATAAAAAAAGTTGGGATTGACGGAACTTGTTTCCAATGAGCCCACCTTCCTATGGATGGATGAAGTGTCCAGAGGAGGCTTAGCGAAGCACAGTACCAGCATGAAAGAGCTTCTCACAAAAAACAATCTACCGGAATCGACTTAAAACTGTGGGTCCTTCCAATAGTGAAACGCGCGATTTACGTGTTTTGCCGTTAAGTTGCGTAAAAAAAAACTAAATTCTGTTTTTGATTATTAAAATTTATTTATTTAATTCAATACAACAAACTACTCCGATGGAAGGGAGGAATCAGACTGACTTTATTCTTTTACTTCAAGTTTAATCAAAGCTTACATATTTGCTTACTCGATATATTCTGTTTTTCTTACTTGCTAAATTACATTGGCTTATGAAAAAATACTTATTACATTTACTTACATTTTAGTGTGGGAACGGAAATGCTGATTTGACAATATTTATTGTAAACGGACAGTAAAGTTAGTTAATTTTGGAACGGTTGCAATTCCTGGAATTGCGACCGAAAAATAATTTTGATTTATGAGTTTAATAATAATTTTTTGCAAACAAAACGGAAGTAGGTATAATATTACATTTTGTCTTTAGTTATACTTGCAATGAATTCATCTATGCTTGGTTTTATATATGTAATGCTTGGTTTTACATATGTAACTCGCGCTACAAATAGGAGAAGGATCTCGGCCAAACACCTAACAGAATTGAACGTGCATTATACATAAAAGTCTTAAAGGTTCTTTTTTTAACGATTATTAACTTTAAAGTTTTTTACATAACAGTCATTTTCGGTCTCCGCTTTTAACAGCATAAAATAAGTGGCCATCGTCATTTCTGCGTAATTAATCAAAAGAAATTTTCTTAATTTCTGAATTTCTGCGTTCACCCAACAAACGAGCGCATTTGTATGTGCGCCACTCAAGCAGCCGAAAAAAATTTACAACTACAAGAAAATTGGCTTTATAAAACTTCGTAGTAATTTATTTTCTCGTTGTTCTGCTCACTACTCGGTTCCTCCCAGGTATTTCGGCGGCGGTCATAAAATATTTTCTCCAGTTCTACTCGTACCTACCCATGCGCTTTCCCCTCACAGCGTTTACAGCAGCAACGACGACTCTTAAGTGGTTTCTTGTTCTGATTTGACTTATTGTAGTTGTGTTTACTGTCATAAACTTGTGTGACATTTTTTTTCTCTTTTTTTCATATAATTGAGGTAATTTTATAGCCACTTATCATCGCTCTCTTTCAGATTCTCAATCAGTTTTAAGTGGCCATCAGTGCCACAATTGATATTCTCAATTCCGGTAAAAACTTTTGATGTTGAACGTAAGTGTCAGCAGCATTTAAAATCACATTACAAAGAAAATATGAGTGGAGCGGATTATTTGTGGAAAGCTTGACACGCTTTGACGCTTTTATGGACTTACATGCATGAACATGTGCAACATTGTTGTAATTGTCAATTGGATGAGTTTGTTTTTCGTCTCCAATTGGATTTGTTTTTGCGATTATCACATCTAATTTCTGTAGAGTTTTTCAATAAGCGCAAACTGAAATAAAACAAAGAACTTTTTAAGATTATAGCTAAATTTTTTTTTTTTTGAGATTCATCATCATTAGTGTTTCCTTCAATACTGAAGGTGCAGTCGAACATGGCAATTGAAGCACTTTTTCAGCTCAAAACTTTTCACCCTGCATGTGAATGACCTAAAAATAGCTTAAGAGAGTTATTTTCAACTTTTGCACAATCAATTTAGAAAATAATTTTTTCATAGTCTGAATGCAAGCATCAGAGGACTAAGTAATTTGGAAAGTTTCTTTCAACTTGTTAGCGTTGCACAACCAAGTTTTCTTTCTAGTAGAAAGTGCTCTCAAAATATTGAAGTGTCTGCTGAAATATTAAAAAAAGTACAAAATTTATTTCTGCGTAGCTTTAAATATATATTTTTTTATTGACTTCACTATTTATTGCTTCTGTTAATTAACCTTTGAATATTTTAAAACTTATTTGAAAATTATGATAATTCAATCGTAACATAAATAAAAAAATATAAACTAAATTTTGTATGATTAACCTCAATCCCATGTCATTCCATTTGTCCTTTAATCCCGTGTCGATGGGTCGACGTTTATTTCTACTACAGCCAACAGAAAATTCGGAAAATGTCCTGAGGTATCTTCTAAGCTTTAACTAATCATAACGGAAGAGGTTTTTTTCAAAATTTTTTATGTTAATAATATTTCATCGTAAAGAAATGGTATGACATAAAAAACTGGCCGGACACGAACGACCATCGAGGCATTAGGGGTTAACTTGTGCGAATGCATCCAGTGATGCGACCGCCAACAAACATAAAAGTTCAGTCTTTTTAAACCTCTTATGACGACTGTCTTCTCTCATCAGACATGATGTGTTTGGGTGTAAGAATAATCTCTTTTGAAAGCGGGTTGCTGTGTTTTTATTTTCTCTTTAATCGTCGGTATTTTGTTTCTTAGAGACATACCACAGGGTCAATTTATTATCATTCTGAGAACTTTAGACTGAAATCTCTGTTGTTTTTCGATATTTGAGTTGACTGCAGTACTCCACAGCTGGATACCGTATGACCAAATTAGTTAGAGAATGGCCTTATAAAAGGTGGTTAAGTTTTAAGGGCCGGTATTGATTTTGAATAAAGTACAATTTTTTTATATTGGTATGGCTCAATTACGTATGGAACAAAATATCGCCCAAATAGCCGCCGCGGAACACCTCCATCCGACGGTCCAAATTTTCGATGACGCTGAGGCATAATTGAGGTTCTATGCCTTTAATGTGCCGAATTATCTCATCCTTTAGCTCTTGAATTGTTGCTAGCTTATCCACGTACACCTTTTCTTTCAAATAACCCCAAAGAAAGAAGTCCAACGGTGTCAGGTTACATGATCTTGGCGGCCAATTGACATCGCCGCGATGTGAGATTAATCGGCCATCACATTTTTCGCGCAAAAGAGCCATTGTTTCGTTAGCTTTGTGACAAGTGGCACCATCCTGTTGAAACCACATATCGTCCACATCCATATCTTCCAATTCGGGCCATAAAAGGTTCGTTGTCATCTCACGATAGCAAACACTATTCACAGTAACTGCCAGACCGGCCTCGTTTTGGAAAAAATACGGCCCAATAATGCCGCCGGCCCTTAAACCGCACCAAACGTCCCTCTTTGTGGGTGCATTGGTTTTTCGGCAATCACTCTTGGATTATCATTCGCCCACATACGGCAATTCTGCTTATTGACGAATCCACTGAGGTGAAAATGTGACTCGTCACTGAAGATTATTTTCTTCACGAAGTGCGCGATTTGCATTTTGATTTGAACGCCTGTTTTCATAATAAGCCAGAATAACTTTAACGTGTTGCTGGAATGTGCATCTTTCCATGGTTCAAATTGAATTAATCTGAAATTGAAAAATGTCAAATGAAATGCAGAAAAAAACTTAATGTTGAGGTGTGGTTCACATTCAATATCGGCCTTTAAAATTTAACCACCCTTTATATAACACCAACAGGAAATTCATGAGGGGACTTCTAAGCTTTAACTAAACATATCCGAAGAGATTTTTTCAAAATTTTTCTGGTCTAGAATTTCGAAAAAATCGATTTTTTCATGTAATAGTTTATACTTTCAAAAATATATTTGCAAATTTTTATATTCAAATTCATTGTATAATAGCTAAGACGTTACAGTCCTTTAAACGAGGCCGGTTTGGAGTACGACCCCCAGTTAAGGGTTTTCCAATAACAGGTGTTACTGTTTAACGATTTTTTATGACCGGAATTGGATGGTATTGATCTGGACAACGTTCATTTTCAACAAGACGGCGCTAAGTGTCACACAAGCAACGAAACCACTGATCTTTTACGGGAAAAGTTTCCGGACAGTGTTATCTCTCGAAGAGGTGATCACGATTGGCCACGGAGATCTTGTGATTTAACCCCTTGTGACTTTTTTCTTTGGGGTCACGTGAAAGAGATGGTCTACGCCAACAGCTCACGGTCGATTCAACACCTCAAAGATGGAATTCGTGAGGCTATCAAGGACATAGGGCAGCCAATTTGCAATTCGGTTATGGAAAGTTTCATGAAAAGGATATTGTCCTGTAAGCGTGGTCGTGGTGATCATTTGTCTGATGTTATTTTCCACTATTAACGGCGTATCCTCCTTCGCGATGGCAGACACCTTGCCGTGGTGCGGAGGCTTAGTCGAATCACTAACCAGACCTTACCAAAGGATGATAGTGTTGTCACTTAAATACATCCCAGTATTGGGCGAATGCACTTCACTCCCTTGGTTCGGGCTGCTTTTTGAACGATGACCAAGCTCTGCCCTGGGTCGGAACAAGGTGTTATACGACCCGTGCCGAGGTTCAGCCTGGCTGGGGACCCAGACCAAAAATAGCCCAGTCTTGAACGGAGTGCTCCGGATACCTGGCGACCTCCGGTTCTATCTAGCCTTACCTGTGCACACGGACCTCTGTACAGGCGGACCTCCCTTGTCCGACACTCGTGGGACCAAAATGAACATGTCAAACAAAAATAAAAATAACATTTCTTACAAGGAGGTCGGTCCTCCCAAAAAACCAACAAAGGTGGCTTCGACTACTGCTACAGCTGAGAGCAAGGCAGTGGTCAGACCGCCGCTTTTAGGAGCTAGAGGGGGCATAAGCGAAAGGGCTGGTCCCAGTACGAGTACTGCAGGAGGCAGTGGGGGGCGAGGAGGCTTGGGTAAACCGGCCTCAAATCGGTCAATGACAGGAGCTGCGGGGGCAACGTTGCGTAGGTCAAATAACCCCCACCCCACCTCAACCTCTTATAGAGGACGGGGGTCGGCACCTGCTTTTAGGATTAACCGGCAGGTTGCCATAGAAGGGCCTAGTACCTCTAGGCAGTTCATAAGCGCAGAACGGGGGGGGCTGGCTAAACATGTCCGTCCCTCCAAGCTAAACTACTATGAAAAGAAGGCGGCCAGCAGGGTCATATTTAGACTAGGAGAGGTAGCAACAGACCAGCTAACCGAAGACCAGGCTAAATCGCTAGAGTGGGCAAAGGGAGTAATATCCGACTTGGGAAAACCGGCGGGTGCTACTCCCAAAAGACAACGGTCTGCAGAGCAGACAATGGAAAGGGCCGCCAAAAGACAGAAGGCAGGTGGCCAAAAATACCCAACCTTCAGTGAGGTGGTAAAAGGCGGCGGTGAGATACTGGCCGTCATCGACAAAGGAGAGGAGGAAGGAGTGATTCCTAAGGAAAAATGGAGGTGGATCGAGGAGGCTATCGCCGAAGTGTACCTTCAGATCCTAGAGGAACACCCCGGACCCCCTCCCCTTTGTCATGACGCAGGCTGGTATCAAGGTAGAGCAAAACTCATCGCCTGCGAAGACACTAGGTCAGCCACGCTCTACAGGTTGGCCGTAAACAAGATAGGAGAGGTTTGGCCGGGTGCCAAACTCGATGCGGTCAGCAAGGATGAAATTCCAAGCAGGCCTCGAGCACGAGTTTGGATTCCAGCCAAGCCGGCAGAGCTAAACAAAATTGAAGAGATGTTCAAGTCTTGCAACAGAGACCTGCCAACACATAATTGGAAGGTAGGGAGAATAGAGGAGCCAGTAGAAGGTAGGCGACAGGTGATGCTCATCCTCAATGGAGAATCGCTCGGCCCACTGGCGCAGAAAAACAATGTCGTGAGGTTCGGGTTCGTTGACGCAACCATTCGAATCTATCGCAGCGACGAGCCAGCTTTGAACTCAGACGAGGAGAGTGACAAAGCCAGCTTGCGGAGCGATACTGAAGAAGGGTTGGCCAACAGCCAATGCTCAACCGACTCGGAGAGGCTGACCGGTGTGGGGCCGCTCTTTAACGAAGATGATCTCCTCGCTGACATTGAGGGTGGGGAGATCTCAGAGGAGGACGTCGAGGTCACGATGGTGGAGATGAAACGGACAGATTCTCATGAAGCTGATCCAAATTAATCTCCACCACTCCAAACTTGCGTCCGCGCATCTCTCCGTCCGCTTGGCTGCCGGTGGACTTGACATAGCCCTCATTCAAGAGCCGTGGATATACGGCAATAAAATCTGCGGCCTCGGAGTGAAGGGATTTAAAATGATTGCCGTACAACACAGAGGTAAGATTCGTAGCTGCATCCTCGCTAAAAATAATATAAATATCTTCCTGCTTCCACAGCTTAGTAGCGGCGACATGGTGGCGGCAAGCATCGAGCTCGGGAAAACCGGTTTTTGGCTAGCCTCCGCCTACATGGCCTATGACAGAGAAGCTCCGCCGGACGAAGTCCGCACTCTGGTGCAAGAGGCAGCCCGGAAGAACAAAAATTTGGTTGTCTCCTGCGACGCAAATGCCCACAATACCCTGTGGGGGAGCAGCGACACTAACTCTAGAGGTGAGTCACTACTGGACTTTATCTTAGAAAATAAAATTAGTGTTTTGAATTTAGGCTCAGAGCCGACTTTTGTTACCATGAACAGAGAGGAAGTTTTGGACATCACCCTGGCTTCCGACATGTTCTCTAACCACATTAAAAGATGGCGAGTTTCAAACGAAAATTCGTTCTCAGACCATCGGTATATTGAATTCGAAATCGAAACTAGGTCTCCCCAAGTTAGCCAGTTCAGGAATATACGGAAAACTGACTGGGGAGTTTACAATAAAAAATTAAGAGCTTTACTGCCAAAGAAAGCCCCCAAAAACCCCACTACTCGTGGGGAGTTGGATAAACTGGTTAATCAGGTAACTAAAGCAATGAACAGATCGTTAGCAGCCAGCTGTCCGGTTGTCCGACCCAGAGGGAAGTCTAAACCACCCTGGTGGTCCGAGCAGCTAACCTCACTACGAGAATCCCATAGAAAACTATTTAATCTGGCCAAGGCCACGAGAAGGTCAGAGGACTGGCAAGCCTATAAGGCTGAATTGAAAAACTACAAAAAAGCAGTTAGAACTGCGCAGCGTGAATCATGGCAAAATTATTGCAAAGAAATTGAAGAAACTTCAGAAGCGGCCAGATTAAGAAAAATTCTCTCAAAGACGCCATGCAACCTAGGCTACCTACAAGGTCAAGGGAACACATGGACTACGTCAAGTGAGGAATCGTTAGGTCTTCTTCTAGACACACACTTTCCAGGTAACACGCCGGTGGAACAAAACCATTCCGCCAATAATGAAAGGCAATCCGACCTAGGAAATCTCTTAGTTACACACTCAAAAATCGATTGGGCTATTAATACTTTTGGTCCTTATAAATCGCCAGGAATGGACGGTATCTACCCCGCTGAACTACAGCAATCACGGGGCATTGTACTACCGTTTATCAAAATTGTCATTAGAAGCTGTCTTAACATGGGCTACATCCCGCTAGGATGGAGGGAGACGAAAGTCTCCTTCATACCCAAGGCAGGTAGGTCCTCACACACTAACCCTAAAGACTTCAGACCCATTAGTCTAACGTCTTTTCTTCTCAAGATCCTGGAGAGAATAATAGATGAATACATACGGAGTGTCGTGCCTTTAAATAGGCTCTCTTCGGCGCAACACGCCTATACTAAAGGGAAGTCCATAGAAACCGCCTTACACTCACTCGTCGGGTTGGTGGAAAAAAGCTTATCAGACAAAGAGTTTGCATTGGTTGCTTTCGTAGACATAGAAGGCGCCTTCAACAATATAAATGCAAACGCCATAGTAAATTCATTAGAAGATTTTGGAGTTGAACCACACGTCGTAGCCCTGATAGAAGATATACTCATCAAAAGAAAGGTAACGGCTAAATTAGGAAGCACTACTCTAAGCAGACAGGTCTGCAGAGGCACACCGCAAGGTGGAGTCCTCTCCCCTCTTCTTTGGATCCTGGCAGTAAACTCCCTGTTGCTGACCCTGGAAAGAGGGGGTTGCCACGTCACAGCTTACGCAGATGACGTAGCAATCGCCGTTAAAGGCAAATATCCTAATACCCTTATGGATATTCTGCGCTCTAACATGGCCACGCTTAGAAGCTGGACTGAGAACAGGGGACTCGATATAAACCCCTCAAAAACTCAAATAATTCTCTTTACAAAGAAACATAGGCTCCCTGCAATCTCCCCGCTAATTTTTAAGGGTGTGGAGATTCCTTTGAAAGAGAATGTCAAGTACCTAGGACTCATATTAGACAGGAAACTTACGTGGAAATCTAATATTGAGGAAAGAGTAAAGAAGGCCAACGTTGCATTATACACTTGCAAAAAAGCGGTCGGTATCAAATGGGGACTAACACCCCGTATTACGCACTGGCTCTATACTTCGGTAGTTAGGCCAATCCTAATGTACGGAATACTGGTATGGTGGCCATCTGCTCAAAAGGCGACTTACGCTAAAATCATGAGTAAGGTCCAAAGAACAGCTTTTTTATGCATCTCTGGCGCTTTAAGGACTACTCCAAACAAAGCGCTGGAAGTGCTAATCAACTTACCTGCCCTAAATCTGGTAGGAAAACACGTCGCCGCCGCCTCGGCGCTCAGACTAAAAAGTATGGCGCTATGGAAAGACCGGTGTTTTGGCCACGCTTCCATTTTGCACTCTCTGAATAGTCATAAACAAGAAATAGACTACTCTATCCCTAGACTCACCTTTGAAAGGCTCTTCAAGACGAGTATACCATCAAGAAGTGAGTGGCATACAACAAGGCCATGGAGAAGGGGGGAATTAAACTTTTACACAGATGGCTCCAAGCTAGACGATAAGGTTGGCTACGGAGTTTTCTCGAAGGAATTAGGACTGGAACTATCCGTTCGACTACCAGACTACTGCAGCGTCTATCAGGCAGAGGTATTAGCTATAAAAGAAGTGGCTATATACCTAAATACGCACGCCGTAACAAAAACGATTATAAACATATTCTCGGATAGCCAGGCGGCCATCAAATCAATGAATGCGGCTTTACTAAGATCGAAGGTTGCACAGGAATGCCGGGCAGCCCTAAATGACATTAGTGACGTATTCAAGGTCAGCCTTATTTGGGTTCCGGGACATAGAGATATTGAGGGAAACTGTAAAGCAGATGAGCTAGCCAGAAAGGGTACTGCTCTCCAACTGCTGAGTGATAAAGGTACCATCGGAATACCCATGGCCACGAGTAAACTAATGATAAAAAACCACTTCATCCAAGAGGCCAATAGATCATGGAGAAATGAGGATACGTGTCTAACAGCTAGGCTACTATGGCCGCAAATAAACAAGAAAAGAACAAAGGAATTGCTTAGTCTCTCAAGAGACAATATCTCGAAGGTCGTGGCTTGTCTAACCGCTCACTGGCTATTTGGCAGGCATTCCTCGAGACTAGGAGTTTTCTCCCATGAATATTGCAGAAGTTGTAGAGATGAGGAAGAGGAAGAAACAGTTGAGCACTTCCTTTGCAATTGTCCAGCCCTAGCTAAAATCAGAGCAGGTTGTCTAGGTAAATACTTTTTTAATTCTCTTACAGAACTGTCTGGCGTGGGGTTGGCATCAATACTACGCTTCATAAGAGCCACGAAATGGTTCCACGAAGGAAGATAAAT
Source organism: Anastrepha obliqua (assembly GCF_027943255.1). Taxonomy (NCBI): domain Eukaryota; kingdom Metazoa; phylum Arthropoda; class Insecta; order Diptera; family Tephritidae; genus Anastrepha; species Anastrepha obliqua. The sequence continues at coordinate 20,674,617 of NC_072893.1, read as the reverse complement.
GAGGTTCCCGTGCAGCACAGTGGTATCACAACGGACCTGTAAGGTCTAAGTGAGTTGGTCGTGCAGACCGACTACCACCATAACCTAACCTAACCTAACGGCGTATCCTCCTCTTTACAATGAAATAAACACCCGATCATTTATGTTAAAAAAATAGCATTTTTCTTTGAATATCAAAATAACACGCCAATATAAGCGCGTTGACCGTATTTTTCTGGAAACTATTTTTTCCGAGTTGGCGTTGGTAATTTATCAAAAAGTACTGAACCGATTGATTTGAATTTTTAATATGTTATTGAGTAGACTTGTGGATCTCGCGGGTAGCTGAATTATAATTTATAATCAATTTTTCTATTTTTTTTTTTGTAAGATCGAGAACGTGAAAAAAAATCCTTTTATTGTTTTTCCAATAAACAGATAAAATATCTGGAAAACAATTGTTTTTTTTCTTTTGTAAATCTGTTACCCGCCATAGCGACATATTCTTGATGAATAATAGACCAAATCTGTTTTTCAGACGTACTTGAGCAGCCCAATCTGTTACGCCAGTGGCATGTGTTACGTCAAGGGAAGCAATTTTTTTATTTTTGTCATTGAAAAAAAGATTTCTTTTTTTTTGTTTTTTGTTTTTCTTCAATTTCACTTTTCTGGACCAAAAAGGTGCCTTAATATTTTATCATAAACAAATGGTATGAAACATACACCGTGCAATAGTTTCATAAAAAACTGACCGCACACGAACGACCATCGACATGGGATTAGGGCTTAACTTGTGCGAATGCAGCCAGTGGTGCGACCGACAACAAAAATAAAAGTTCAATAGAGTAATTCGAGCTTGGTTTTTCTTTTAAGTCTCTTATGGTGACTCTCTTCTCGCATCAGACATTATGCGAGAGTGTTTGGCTGCAAGAATAATCTCTTTTGATAGCGGGTTGCTGTGTTTTTATTTTCTCTTTAATCATCGATATTTTGGGCATTGGAGACATACCACACGGGGCAATTTATTATCATCCTGAGTACTTTAGACTAAAGTCTCTGTTTTTTTTTTCGATATTTGAGTTGACTGCAATACCCCACAGCTGGATACCGTATGACCAAATTAGTTAGAGAATGGCCTTATAAAAGGTGGTTAAGTTTCAAGGACCGGTGTAGATTTTGAATAAAGTAAAATTTTTTTAGGAAATGATTGTCATTTCTTTCTATTGTGATAATACTGGTATAGCTCAATTACGTATGAAACAAAATATCGCCCAAATAGCCGCCGCGGCCTCAGCGGCACACCTCCATCCGATGGTCCAAATTTTCGATGACGCTGAGGCATAATTGAGGTTCTATCGTATGCCGTTAATGTGCCGAATTATCTCATCCTTTAGCTCTTAAATTGTTGCTGGCTTATCGACGCACACTTTTTCTTTCAAATAACCCCAAAGGAAGAAGTCCAACCGTGTCGTTGACGTTTGGGTGTGGTTCACATTCAACATCAGCCCTTGAAATTTAACCACCCTTTATCATAAATCTGGTGAATTTCATCAGTAGCTTGAAACGAGTAATTATAAATGTAAATTAGCCACCGTTGGTCGTCATTCTCCAATTCAAAGCTCTTCTTGCTTTTCCCTGTTTGGTTCTTTTTTCTCAGTTATTTTTTTTCCGTCTGTATGGCATCACAACGGACGAATTTTAATGCTTTGCCAAAATAGGTCCTCTCAATACTCAATAAATTTTTCTAAAGTTTTTTTACTTTTATATGTATGTATACAAGGGAATTTGTCTATAAAAACTTATTGTTTCATTGGAGAAGGAAGAAATATTAAAGTGATCCAACGCGTAGGTATGCCACTGAGTTTCTGCCACTTTGCTGAGCACGAAATAACTGCCAGTGTCAAAATAGCAAATGACATAATAAGAAGCCAGTCCACTGTCCACCTTTTACATCTTTAAATCTAAGGCAGTTATCTCAAAATGTCACACCAAACGCATTTTACGTGAGACATCGGAAAGAATGGCTCTGCAATTACCAGAACGATTAAAGATTGCTTTGGGGACCGGGCAGTCGGTTGAGTTTTGTGTCCTGCAGCATTTCTAGCGCACGTGTGCGTGTGTCAGGTTGTGTTAGTCACGAAGCAATTGCCTCTTTCTGCAACTTAACAATGTTGCGGGCTCGTTAAATGTTGAGCAATAAAATGACTGAATAGAGAGTTTCCGTTTTAAATTTAGAACAATAGTAACAATGGCAAAGTATACATACAAATACATGCATACATAGCGAGTAGCACAGGCAAACAAGTTCATGAGTGGTAAATAGAGCAGTAATACTAATTTCGCTGTTTGTACGAGTACACATAAACATACTTACATATAAACAAATTTCTGAGTTCTGACTGTAGTGCAATCAAAATCTTCAAATTCCGAAGGAAGCGATGAAGGGGTCGTAAAGGCTCAATTTAAATGTAGTCTGGTGAAACGAAGAACACACTGACCACTGTCAGATATGTCAGCAGTGGTCGGAATGGAGCTCACTGTTCTCGATGCCAGCGGACAATTTGGTGCCTTACGTTAGCTTTGGTAGGAAGAGAGAGACCCTAGATAGAGATCAAGATAATATAGATAGCAGTCAATTCTGCAGCGATTCAACTATGGATGGACGACGTCATGAGGTCTACCCGTAGAAGAAGTTGATCTGAGTTAGGCTCCTGCAGAGTTGTCAAGTGATTTGTGAAAGAACCAAATAGGAAATTAGCGACAAGTCTCCCAAAACTTGGTAGAAAGGGCCTGAGAGCAGTGGTGGGTGTAATCACCGCGCACAACGCTTGTAGTCAGCTTAGTGGTAATATACAGGGTGGCTGATGAAAGCCGCTACCAAAAAAAAATTTAATAACTTTTTTCCTTTTTAAGTTATCTGTTCCATTTTTGTTTTAATTTGCAGATTGATCTTTAAAATTTATTAAAATGGATAACTGGGACACGCAAACAAGAATTTGGATAGTCCGCCGCTATCACGCACTGGAGTCCGTAGTTTTGGTACAGAGAGAGTACAGGCGGATGTTTGGCGGCGATCCCCCGAGCAGATGGACCATAATGAGACTGGTGAATAATTTTGCTGAGCAAGGAACAGTCGCAAGAAGGCCTTATCATCGAAACCCACCAGTTCGGACGGAGGAAACGATCGCTGCTGTAGCTGCAGCTATACAAAGCAATCCAAGGGTTTCAACAAGAAGCTTATCTGCTCAACTTGGTGTCAGCCGACAGTCTTTGCAAACAATAATGCACAAAGATTTCGACTTATTTCCCTACAAAATTCAAATGTTTAACAAACTGAATGCAGCAGACTTGCCGATTCGCTTGGAATTTTGCCAGAAGATCCTGCAAATGGTGGAAGAAGACCAAAACATGTTAAACTGCCTTTTCATGTCTGATGAGGCCCATTTCGATTTAAACGGCAATGTGAACAAACAAAATTGTCGAATATGGAGTACTTCTTACCCACAGATACTCCACGAGACGGAATTGCATCCTCTTCGCGTGACAGTGTGGTGTGCGGTTTCTTCACGCTGTATTGTCGGGCCTTATTTTTTTGAAGAAAATGGTCACACCGTTACGGTTACTGGAGACCGTTATTTGAAAATGCTAAAAGAATTTTTCTATCCAGAACTACGCCGAAAGAGAATTCCTTTCAACTCTGTGTGGTTTCAACAAGATGGGGCAACGTCTCACATAGCCCAGACTGTTATGACAGAGTTGCGACGAAAATTTCCCAATAAACTGATTTCAAGAAACTCCGAATTTCGTTGGCCCCCCAGGTCGCCTGACCTTACTGCACCTGACTTTTTCTTGTGGGGTTTATGTAAACAAGAAGTTTATAAAACAAAGCCAACAAATTTGGATGAACTAAAACAATCCATTCGGGCAACAATTGCGGCTATTCCTGTCGCAACTCTCAAAGCAGCAATGAACAACTTTTTACTAAGATGCCGCACTTGTGTCAACGAGCATGGGAGGCATTTAAATTCAATTATTTTTAAAACTAGTTAAGCTACATTTAATAAAATTTAATGACCTTCAACTTGAAAAAAAAATAAATGAATTCCATACACTAAAAAAAAAGTTATTTGAGTTTCTTAATGTAGCAAAATTCATCAGCCACCCTGTAGAAATCATTGACAACCCCTAATTCCTATCCTGTTCTGAGAATGAGGACACTGCATAGCATTTTCTCTGTAGCTGTGCGGCGTTTATGGAATCAGACTCAGGCTGTAGGTGATTTTTTTTTTGTCGGGACAGACTAGCAGGTGCATCACACAGATACAATTACATCCATTGTACTGCACTCGGATTCCCTTTTTAATTTATTTAAATCTCCTCAACCTCCGAAGAAATCAGAGTAGATCTTGTGGTGCCAAGGAGCCAAGGTACTCGCTTCTTAACACATCAGTGCCAAAGACCTCAAGGCTAATTCGAGCGAAGGTGGGGCAGACGCACAGAAAATGGTCCGCCGTCAACATGAGTCCGTTTCTGAGCAATTGTCTAATTATGCAATATCTAACTGGAGCAAACGTTCTTGTTCAAGCGATTTTAGGTTATGTTTGTTGATCGCGCTAATGCTCAAGCATGCCTCTATCTCGCGATATGTCGCATGACGATCTTGCCTTATGAATTGACACATATCATCGGTTTTTTCCTGGTACAACAACCATTTTTGGACGACTTTTACAAAATTCGTCCTGCACCGATTGACGGCCACGTTGAAACTCGTTGTTCACAGTGCCTAAGTATGGTGCTCAGTCAGGACGACCATTGTATTACACCCGAATAGATTATAGTGGAAAGAATAGCGAGACAGGATAGATGATGAATATTAAGAGATCCGGAAGAGGAAGAATATGAACTTTATCCATACTCAGTACATCGCAACCCCACAGCATTGGACAACAGAGTAGGTAGGGGTTCGATCCAACGATCCTTGCCATGCCCCTTAACTCCATGCCATCCAGAGTCGTGTTTGACAAGAGATGCAGTGTGGTGCTGCAAGAACCTCAACTGTGGCTAAACTCAGAAAATGAGCCCGGCAAACACTATTTGCACATTTTCACGGATGGATCTTGGACCGAGCACGGCTCCGGCTCTGGGGTCTACAAAGAATCCAGCGGGGCGAAACTGCACTTTGCTCTTGGAATGCATACATCTGTGTTTCAAGCGGAGGTGTATGCTGTTCAAGAAGCGATGAACTTTGTTGTGGAACACCGATGCAGAGGCAGGTCTATATGGGCATGCAGTGACAGCCAAGCTGCACTCATGGCCTTAGACAGTCCCCAAAACACTTCAATGGTAGTCGAGTCCTGTAAATCCAAGCTGAACTATGTCGGTAGACATAACAGTCTGATGCTAACATGGGTTCCGGGACACGTGGTTATCGTGGGAAACGAGACCTCTGACTCCTTAGGTAAGATGGGCTCTGAGGCCAACTTCTTTGGCCCGGAGCCCGTTTTGCCACTCCCTTCTGCGGCCATCAAAGCCACGGTTAGCAAACGAGTTACTCTATCCCACAGGCGAGCTTGGCTGGCTGAGAGAGGTTGCAGAGAACGAAATTGCTGTTACCTGTTATGTCCGATCGACTGTCGCAGTTCCTCCTGTCACTAAGCAGAGGGGACTGTAGGAGGCTGGTTGGACCGATCACGGGCTACTTTCTATAAGCAAAGCACATGGAAAAGGTGGACATCTCAGACAGTGCATTTTGTCCCCACTTCCTGTGCGTCTGCCCAGCCATCGCTCGAATCAGGTTTGAGGTCTTTGGCACCACAAAAGTTCTACTCAGACATCTTCGGAGATCGGGTAGCACCGTATTCACCTGATATAGCCCCGTGCGACTTCTTCTTGTTTCCCTAGTTGAAGTTACCACTTCGTGGAAGGAGATTTCAGTCGATAGAGGAGATCAAAAAGAAAATGCGACGAAGGAGCTGAAGGCCATCCCTTCGTCGGCCTACCAGGGGTGCATGATGGACTAGGTTAAACGTTGGCACATTTGTGTTGCTTCAGACGGGTTATACGAGGGGTGTCTTTTATATGTCGGGATTTGGCAACCCTGGTGTTGCAATCTTGCAACTGACAGCTGTATCGGAAAGTTTGACATTTTTTGGCTTTTACGTACTCAGAACTTTTTGAAATACCAGCGCTATGTGTGTTGTTTACAGTAACTTAAAAGATTCATCTCGGTCCAAAAATGAAATTAAATCATGAACATTTTCGTGCGATTATTTTTTACAACTTTCGACGTGGATTAACTCAGCAACATTGCATGGATGAACTTAATTCATTTTTTGGAGATGAAGCTCCATCAAGGACCAGTGTTTATCGATGGTATGGTGAATTCAATCGTGGGCAAAGTTCACTCCAAGACGAATTTCGTGAAGGTCGTCCAAAATCAGTTGTTATTCCGAAAACCATTGATGCTGTGCGCGAACTGATATTGCAAGATCGTCATGTGACCTATCGTGAGATTGAGACAATCTTAGGCATTAGTGGGACCAGCATATATTCAATATTGCAAAAACATTTTACTGTCAAAAAAATTTGTTCGCGTTGGATCACACACAATTTGTCAATCGCTCAAAAAAAGGCTCGTGTCGATTGGTCGAAGGAAATGCTCAAAAAATACGATCGCGGGGCTTCGAAACACGTCTATGACATCGTGACAGGTGATGAATCATGGATTTACTCGTATGAGCCCGAAAGTAAACAGCAGTCGACTGTATGGGTGTTTCAAGATGAGCCAAATCCAACAAAAGTTGTTCGCGCACGAAGCACTTCCAAGCAAATGGTCGCCTGTTTTTTCGGAAAAAGTGGACATGTCGCAACCGTACCACTAGAACAACGCAGAACAGTAAATTCTGAGTGGTACACAACCATTTGTTTGCCAGTTGTGGTCCAAGAAATTAGGAAAACCAATCGCCAAAGACGGATCACTCTTCACCAGGACAATGCGAGCTCTCACACATCGGCTCAAACAACTGCATTTTTGAGCAAAAGCAAACTGAGAGGTCAACGTTTTTCGACACCTGAAGAAGCGGTTGCGGTATTCAGAATGCATGTTTTGGAGGTACCTCATTCAGAGTGGCAAATTGCTTCGACAATTGGTTCAAACGCATGCAAAATTGTATAGATCTTCAGGGAGAATATTTTGAAAAACAATAAAGTGATTTTCGATGATTTCGTATTTTGAAGGAGATTAAATAAATTTGCCTGAAATATAATTCTGTTTTGTTTTATTCCCGGTACTTTTTGATCACAGGTATATCAACTTTCAAGGATATACAATTTTCTACGTTTATTCTTTTGGACATGAATTTCATGGTTTTGTTAATTTTCATTTCCCAGTATAAAAATGTTGAAGCAAAATCTATTTATGTGCGCCAATAAGCAGACTCTGAATAAATGAAAAACACGCTTTTTTCGAAATTTAATTAAATTACATTACCAAAACTCTATTTTAATTTTGAACAGTGAGTATGTACGATTAAGCGCTTAAGCCACTGTATGTATGTTTTGAGATGTATAAGTGTAAAATGGGTGTATGCACCCTTGACATTGTACAATTCTGTCAAGTGCAGACAAAAATAAAAAAAAAAAAATAGAAAAAAATTGGGTCAAAGTAAAATCAACCACAGGAAACTGTTTTGAAAAAAGACCAGCACTTTTGCACAGAGAGAACAAAGCCAAACAAAATTAAAACATTCATCCTTAGTAATCAAAGTATTTGACAAGGGATTTCGATGATGCAAACCCCAACTATAATCGATTGCTCACTTTTCTGCTAATGACAATAGCAACGAAGCGGACATCAAAAACGGCTGGGACAGGCGGATGTGCCAATAAAAAAGTAATTGAATATGTAAGTAAATTGAAATGAAAACCAAATCAAATCAAATATAAGTAAATATAGAAACCCAAAGCAAAAAAAAAAAAACAAAAAATTAAATGAAAAATAAAATAAAAGATTAAATGAAAAATAACCAACACTGCAGCAGCAACTTGCAAGAGGGGAAGCTTTCATATATTTTCATCAAGAAAGAAATAAAAGAGAAAACAATTGAATAACCAAGGAAAGAGCGATGAAGCGGAATAAATGAAATTGAATTAAAATAAAAAAAATCGTATGTGGACATACACACATACATACATACATATGTATGAGTGAAAACTAAAATATATTTTTACTTGCTTGAAAGGCCCTCAGAGTTGAGTACAAAGAAATCCATGACTTTTATTTTTTATTTTGCGCAAATGGTTTCAAACTATTTTATGGTCGATCTTTAAACTTGGAAGTTTGCAGTTACAGACATGCAAGACTTCACTCAGAAAAAATTCCCTCCCTAAAATAAAGAAAACCATTCTTTATTTTGAACTCTTCCAAATTCATTAAATTTTATCGCTTTTGAGTATTTTTTCTTTTAAATGACTATAAATGTGTTTGAAACATAAACCCGTAGTCCTCATTTTGATGTTACATTCTTCTTTGTTATTTTTTACTTTACTTACAATTATCTTATCGAATGCTCATTGCTTTTACGAACATACGTAGTTGATTGTTTTTTTTCTTCGTGATTATATATTTTGTCGTGCAATGGATGAATTAATAGAAATTTTAATTGAGTTGGAAAGCGAACCGTTTTTGAACGTGTTTATTGGTAAGTTTATGGATATTTGGTTTTGCTCATTTTAGTTATTGCTAATCATTTCAATTATAGAAAGCGGTCTAACTAAGGAATCATTGAAGCTCCTAAAGCCAAGCCATTTGGATACATTGATCGACACATCGCAGTTTGGACCAAGGGTAATTTTTGAGCATAATCTGCTCAATTGGCAAGCGCAACAGGTATTTTGTTATTTTGTGCATATACACACATACAAATATGCATGCAAAAATTCATAATCTTCGTTTTACTTCACTAGGGAATAAAAACACAAGCCATTCACACTGAGGCATGCGCTTTATTGGCAAATGAATATCGTGGATATCGTGGCGAGGTAAATGTTTTTTTTATTACTTTTACTTTAGTTATTTATTTATTTTAAATATACATTTCTGTACTTCATATAAGGAATCTTTTGAAGCAATACTCAGTAAGTCGGCGGGTGGATCACAAATCCTGAAATACTATGCGCAAAAAAAGTGTCTCACTCCAAAGTATAGGAAACTTCTAGCTGCAACAGTTGCAAATTATTTTATTTCTGCTGAAGTACATCCAAACCCTAAAACATTTGAAGCTTTCGCCAATAAAATTGTGGATTTATTTACGAGTGAATCTAAAGTCTGATCACAACCTAAAATTTTTATTAAAAAAAAGTTTTCTAACCTCGATTTCATTTACACAGGATATATATTACAATACATTCATAAGAAAGGAAAAAAGCCAGGTGGATCTCTGTATGCTAAGTACCACAGTGTATTATTGAAACTTAGACGGGATGGTCTTATTTCCAAAAGAGATGTAGAACCAACAACAAAAGGAACGGAGATTAATTCTTGCGTAACAGGTATATATGTATGTACATAGGTACATATATCGTCGTTGCGAAAGCATTACCGCGTATATCCAATATACAAAACTACATAAGTGGTGAAGGAAGAGAAAACTGATTTTTTACAAAAGGATAGCTCAATTTTTTCACTGAACTTATAATTTATTAATATTATGACAGAGATCAATATACAAATAGTAATTCTGCAAAAGAGTGTACGTGAAACTTCAGTTTCTTTGGTCAATTCGTTTTGGTTTTATGCAGTTTTGCAATCGCAACGACGATATGGCTTTCTTAACTCATGAGTATATTTTGGTTTAATTTAAATTTTAAATGAGAGATTATTAAATATTATAATCTGCATTTAATGTAACCTTCATTTAATAAAAAAATTACATTTAGATTGCATTCAAGAAAAATCATGGTTAAAGTATAACGTTGAACCATTCGATGAAGTTCAACTAAAATGGGAAGCGACTTTTGCTGTGCGACGACAAATGCTACAAAAAGATGCCAATTTAAATACAATTTTAGAAGAATGGCCTCAGTATAAGCAGAGTTTTGGGCATTTAATGGTATAATTCGTGAGTTTTATTTACATAAAAAATAATTTATTGTTCTTCATTCCTATCTTAGATAGAACTGGATTTTAAGAAGCTGTACCCCGAAAAGCAAAATTTGTTATTTGATAAATGGGAGAGCTTCTGCCAAGCGATTCCACCTTTGCTAGAAATTTACATTAAAGATTCAAACAGTTTAACTACTTGGAGGCAGTTTAAAGAAGGAAGCATCAATGCTGGTATTTAATATGTCTTAAGCCCTCATTTTTTTTAACAATCTAATTTCAGATGCAAAAGACTTAGTCATTTTTTATCTTCTACACTCTGTCTTAATTCCAACTGGCCGAACATATAGAACATGCAAACAGACAAAAAAAAACACTTCATCAAGTACACTATTGCAGATTCACGAAATAGTTTCTTACTGTGGGCACCGACAAGTAATGAACTTCAGTCAAAATTGAAATTAATGGTAGATGCAAATTATATGGATAAAAGTACGATTCAGCCAATTATATGTTCCATTGGATTGGATTATTTTTATTGCAAGGAATATTATGTGTATTTCGCCGATATATTTTATAAGTTCGATAACCTAATCAAGTGTATTGATGTGTGTTTTAAAACATTCCATGTACTTAACTTTGAGTATCCGCCCGAATGTAGGACCATTTGGCTTTTTGTCCAGCAGTATTTCTATAACATTTCCTTGAAATCTCGCGAGAAAAATGAGTCTATTTGTGCAATTTTAAATGATTTGAAAAAACAAAATAAGACTTAAAATAAGAAATAATTGGAATGGATGTACACGTGCAATGTTCTCAATGCTTACAAATGCAAAAATAAAAAACTAAAACCAAATTTTTTGCATTTTTATTCAATATTTAAAACATTTCATAATCTGAAAATTCAGGTAGATTTTTTAAAATTGAGAAAAAAGCTATTTTTCTTTTAGTAAATTTTTACTAGAAACAAAATAACAGTTTCCCTAATTCCAGCAAATTTTACTCTGAAATGAGTAATATTTTTATTTTCTTTTAGCAAAATATTATCTATTTCAAACATAAAATTTATTACAAATATAAAAACAAATTCCTTAAATCGGGAAAGTTTTTCTCGAAAGCATGTAAACATTTTTTCTTCATTTTGAGAAAATATCAGATACTGAAAAGAGGATGCCTTTTCATAGGCGCCAAATCATTCCCATATTTCCTCATTTCAATAGTCGTTTTAACTTGAACCGAAGAAGTTTTTTTTTGAGTGTTGTAGGTAGCCTTTGCAAATCGCATTCAAGGCGGCCTTTGCAAATCGCTGCCTACGCGCAATGCTTCGAATTTGCTGGCCGAACCCCATGCCAAACAGCAGCCTGTGGAGTAGCACCAACCAAAGTCCAATACAAACGGAAGTTCTGAAGAGGAATTGGGGCTGGCTTGGACACGTTGTTAGGAGTGAATCAAGTGACATCCCACGCACTGTATTTTATTGAAATCCACAAGGAATCCGACGAAGCGGTAGACACTCGCTGACCTGGATGAGGTGTTTAGAAACGGAGAGAAAGAACACCAACAAAAGCTGAAGCGAGCTGAATGAGAATGCGTCTGATAGACTCAAATAGAGGAAAATCGTCGTGGCCCTTTGCTCACTCGCGGAACCATAGCAAATTATATTATAAAAGGTGATCAGATTGGAGGAACTTTTTTTAATAGGATTTTTTTGATAGGTTACGCGTGACTACTGTCAAACTAAATACACTTAATTTTTTTGAGTATTCATTGACATTTCATCATGGAAAGCCATACGATGCGAAAACGTTTACAAATCGTAGAATTGTATTACCAAAATCGACGCTCTGTGAAAAGTGTTCATCGGGCGCTCAGGCCAACTTATGGTGTTCAGCGTTGAGACCCCTTTTCGGTTTAATGGTTACGACAATAACCAAATTTCCATATTTGAGCTGGAGAGTAATCCGGAGCCATTCAAGAACAGCCATTACATCCAATTGAAACAACCGTTTGGTTAGGCCTATGGGCTCGAGGAGTCATCGGCCCATATTTCTTCAAAGGCGAGACTAGCGCCAATGTAACAGTGAATGGCAAACTCTATCAAGTTATACTAAACGACTTTTTGATGCCGGTTGAAGGGAAATTGAAGCTCATGATTTCCACAACATTTGGTTCCGACAACAACAGTAATGGCGCTATTGCAATACAGTCCGTGCAACAATGGATTTACTGCGTAGTCGTTCCGGTGAAAAATTTATCTCTCGTCTCGGATCAGTGAATTGGCCACCAAGATCGTGCGATATCCCACCTTTAGACTTTTATTTGTAAAGTCTAAATGCTTTTAAAACAAAACAGCTTCGACTGAGGCATTAGAAGCCAACATTACTAGAGTTAATCACGAGATACCGACCGAAGCCCTCCAGCGAGTCTTTTAAGATTGGTGTTTATAGATGGCAGAATTACGCCGCAATTGCGGCCAGCACTTCAAAGGGATTATCTTTAAAAAATAAATGCCACAAATGGTTGTGCACAAAAATAAAGATTTCCCAATCGATTTCAATTTTCGTTATTTTATTAGGTGCACAACTAAGTTCTCGCTGTTTGTCAATAGATGCCGCCAGCAATATGTGCTAGTCGATTCTAACATAACCTAAACGTCATCAACCAAGCTTAGACATATGGTATACAAGCTGCTTCGACACTTTTGGTTTTGTGAAAATGTCTAATTTTGTGCCGAGTAATCGTCATTTGCGGGAAGTGTTGCTTCTCCTCTTTCATTCCAAAAAGAAACGGCGGCTAAAGCGCATCGAGAGCTACACAAAGTTTATGGGGATGCTGCTTTAAGTGAAACAACGTGCCGAGATTGGTTCCGTCGCTTCAAAGACGGTGACTTTAATGTTGACGACCGTCCGCGTGAAGGAAGGCCAAAAACCTTCGAAGACGCTGAATTGGAGGCTGGAGGCATTGCTCAATGAGGATCCGTGTCAAACGCAAGAAGAGCTTGCTTCAGTATTAGGAGTTACCCGCCAATCCATTTCCAAGCTATTGCATGCATTGGGAATAATTCAGAAACAGGGGCCTTCGGTTCCTTATGAACTAAAACGAGGGGATGTTGAACGTCGTTTTTTCGCCTGTGAGCAACTGCTACAGCGGCAAAAAAGGAAGGGTTATCTTCATCACATCGTGACGGGTGGTGAAAAATTGATTCATTAAAGCAATCCAAAGAAAATAAAGTCATGGGGACTGCCCGGTCATGCTTCTACGTCGTCGCCTCGGCCGAATATTCACGCTGCGAAGGTTATGCTATGTATTTAGTGTGACCCAGTTTGCATTGACCACTTTATCTCTGAACTCGATCCTCTGAAATTTAAAAAACAAACTGATTTAGTTGAAGTAATGTGAAATCTAGTAATTAATCGAAGGAATAAACAAAATAAATTTTTTTGACAAAAAAAAAATCTCTAAAAAAATTCGATTTTTGACCAAAATTTCGGACTTAAAATATATTCATCGGTGAAAAAAAAATCTTGTATTAGTTACTAAAAAATATATTTAAAAAGCTCGTGGTAAAATTTAAGACTAATCGGTTGAGCCGTTTTCGAGTAATATTGGTCACCGACTTTGAAAACACCATTTTGAGAAAAACGCGCCTTGTATCAGGTCACCCCATAAGCTTGTGCGTTTTTAAAGGTGGTTTTAAAATTAATCAAAAAGATGTTTAAAGTATTTATTAATCAATAATATATTTTCCTTCATTATTTACAATGTCTTCCCAACGTTTAGGCAAATTTTTAATTCCCTGCTCAAAAAATTGTTTGTCCTTGGAGCCAAAATACGCTTCGATATCCCTTTTTATAGCTTCTATTGAGGAGTAGTTTTTGTTACTTATATGGGATTGAAGTCCCCGAAAAGGTGATAATCACAAGGTGCAATATCAGGACAGTATGGTGGGTGCGGCATTAGCTCCCATCCGAGCTCGTTCAGCTTCCCTAATGTTTGCCTTGCGGTATGAGGTCTTGCGTTGTCGTGGTGAAACAAAACTTTGCGTCTATTCACTAAAGACGGTCGATTTTTGTTGAGTGCCTCATTCAGGTTTGATAGCTGATAGGAATAATAATCAGCAGTTATTGTCTGGTTCGGTTCCAGAAGTTCATAATAAACAATTACAATATCCCACCAAATAGATAGGAGAATCTTCTTGGGGTGAAGGCCATCTCTAGGGGTCGGTTCTGGTGTTTCATCGTTATCTAACCATTACAAACAGGATTATTGTAAAGGACCCATTTTTCATCACCAGTAACGATACGGCTCAAAAAACTTTCATTTTCAAGCCGTTGCAGCAGCTGAGAACACACATTCAGTCTCTGCTGAAGATTGGCGACGGAAAGTCTATGCGAAACCCATTTCCCCAGCTTTGAAACCCTTCCCAACTGAACCAGGTGCCTGTGAACTGTTCCATGCGATTAATTTAACCTCTGAACTGTAATAAGGACTGTCAAATTTCGCTCAGCCTCCACGAGTTCGAGCAAGGCGTCGGAGTTAAAGATTTCAGGACGACCAGCGCGCGAGGCATCCTCCACGTCGCAGTTATCAGTTCGGAATTTTGAAAACCACTTTTGCGCAGTTCTTACACTCACGGTATCCTCTCCGTGAACAATGTTTATTTCTGCAGCAGCAGCTGTTGCATTTTTACCACTTTTATAAAAAAAATACAAAATATGCCTCTTATACGCGTTCGAAGATTCCATTTTATTTTTTAACAACGCGTGCTTCTATCCGCGATTGAAATCACTTGTTGAATGCACAATATATCAAAGAAAAATAAATAGTTCCGTTATATTCCGCGAATAATTTTTTGTATGCAAAAATCGTACAAAAGTTAAATTATGGGTAAAATACGCACGAACTTATGGACTGACCTGATACTTTCTAGCACTCTGAAACGCCTTTTCAAATTTGCGTGCAACTTCGAAAATATTCGCCGGAACGATATTAAATTTTCTGTGTGTATTCTTAAAAATATGTACATTAAGAAAAAAACGTATAAAAAAATCGATTTTTTGAAAATTCTAACTGTATATAACCCCTTAAAAAACGAAATTATTACAACTTCAGTTCAAGATTAAACAAATCTGTAGACCCCACGTCTTTCACAGTAGCGGGGAATCCCTCAGCTCACATTATATCGAATTTCCCCTTCTCCATTAGTAGTGCCGAAATTTTTCTAAATGGGCTATGCAAACTTATTCTACTATATCCTCTTACATATTAGTATTCCTCTATCGAAAAACCCTATATTTATCCGAGCACATACAAAAATTGGGCTCGTCGAATTTTCCACTGTATGTTGATAATTGGTTTTTAGGATCATTGTAATCTCATTCACGTTGCCTATTTGGCATATCTCATAATAACACAGTTTTAAATGCTTTTTTTATCACTACAAAATTCCCATCAAAGCATATCGCAAAGCAGATAACCACCAATTTATTTAATGACTTTTGCGCTTTTCACTCCAAATGTCAGACTTCTCACCCAAGCACTTGCTTGTATTTACATAAACATACGCACACACAAAACCAAACGGCATATTCGCTCACACACATTTGTATTTGTATTCGGTACAATCGAAGATGGGGAAAGTTACAGGCGTTAGATGGGGGAAGGTAGGCATTGACATTTGTCGCGAAATGAGCATCATCAAGACAGTAGCTGAAACCGGAGAATATTGCGTGTTAGAGCACCATCAAGGAAATGCCTAGTGGCCATAGTGTGTGTGTGTGGATGAGTAAGGAAAAATATTATTATCTCAATTTGAAATTGATGTCATTCCAACACGAACAGAGCGCAACACAAACAGTCGAGGTATCCACAAACATAACATACAATTCTCTATATGTATGTAAGTATAAGTAAATAAATGTTTGTCTACGTCCGCATTTACCTAGTTTAGATGATGATAGCTATTGAATTAACCACATGCTATTGCGGTAGCACAAGAATATGTGGAACGACGCCTACTCGAGAGAGAGAGGCAGAGAAGACAGTTACGCACCCAAGGCGAGCTGGATATGGTGTGTGTGTGTGTGTGTGTGCTGATGAGTGCATGTGCATGTGCCTCTATGGTTGAATAAACGATACACAGCTGGACGCATATAGAGATATGAAGCATTCTTGCAAACAAGAAGAAAGCCAAACAGGGTAGTAGTTGTAGTTGCGTAGGCCCGATATGCACAGCAGTGAAGCAGTCTGCCAGTCACACTCATTCATTCAGACACTTACTTGCTTAGGCAAGCAAGCACTTAGATAGTCGACGATTACCTCAGTGAGAGCATAGAAATGTTAAGTAGATAACTTGCGTGTACTTGTTTGTATCTCGAGATATTTTATTGATGTGCCCACTTCCGTACAAGCAAACATCTTCTTCTTCGTATGTTTCTTTACAAGGGCCTGCTGGTTTGGCCGAGATTAAAACAAAAACGTTAGTTGGCTCACTCTGTAGGCATAAATTTGAATATGCCAAGTGCAAGCAAAGAGAGGCTTAAGAATTTGCTTAAGCATGCAAGAACCTGCTCTTGAATAAGTTTTTCGGCCATGGGAACCTCAGCGGGGGATGTTTTCATTGGGGCATCATCATCGAAATGTATTATAATTGTTGAACTTTTCAATATTTCATGTCCTTCAATAAGTCTCGGTTTACACATAGGGAAATCTGGAAATTCTATTTTGCTGTTTCATTCACGATTACACGGGCAAAATTGTTTTCGGCGGCATTCGGTGCTTTTGACGTTTACTTTTTTAAGTTTGACAATACGAATAAGAAGCTAAAGTGTGTCGCGAGTACGGAAAAAAACCCCTCTATCTTTCCAATCAGTCCTTCTCCAACGAAAAAAATGTTTGCCTTCTAAATGTTTCCCTGTGTAAATCGGGACTAATCGTTGCCCTCCTTCTGCTTTGTTTGACATCGTCCACATTTATGCTTTATGTTCTATTGCAAAGTTTGGTTTTTTCAATTGAAACCAGCTGATGCCAAAATACATAGTATGAGCGGTTGAAAGTTATTCCGTTCCTGATCTTTAGATTCAAGTACTTCAATTTTTTTTCTTTTCTTCTTCATTCCGCTCGGGTGTATAGAGCTTTGACAAGTCTTTTGCATCGTACATGGTCCTGGGCTGTTGTTTTCGCTCAATATGGCTGGCGCTGAGTGTAAAGGGAGTACTCGCAAAGATAGTCCGCCTAATCGAAACCCTTTACGAGAATTTTGGACTGGCAGTGCTCTACAACGGAACTATCAGATACTCATTCACCACCATCGTAGACGTAAGACAAGGTTTTTCCGTGTCGCCCCTTCTCTTCGCCATCGTCCTAAACGACGTAATGAGGTGCAGGGTCAATTAGTGGTAACCGTATGGACTTTCACCAGATATCTTGAGAACCTGGACTTCGCCGATGATATCTGCCTCCTCTCTCACAAACTCTCTGACATGCAAGCGAAGGTAGACAAACTAGACACGCTAGCACGCACTGTCGGACTGGAGGTCAACATCGCCAAGACCAAGGCCATGGGAGTCAAACACAATAAACCAAGACAATATAATGACGGGTGACCGGCTGAATTTGTCGAAAGCTTTTGCTACCTCGACAGGCGGCTGCAGTATCACGACAGGCGGCTGGCTAAATAAAGCCGGGGAAGCGTTCGGGAGAATGCATACAGTATGGGCGGGAGCTAAACTGCGAATATTCAGCTCATGCGGAAAGCCAATATTGTTGGACGGAAAAGAAACAAGGCTAGTCTCTAACACCATCACACAGAGGCTGCAATCTTTCGCTAACAAATGCCCCCGCATCAACTGCAGAATATTCTGGCCGACGAATGAGGAATAAATGGATAGGTCAAACATTGAGAAAACCACCAGATAGCATCACGAGAATGGCATTGGACTGGAACCCGCAAGAAGGCAGAGGTCGCGATCGGAGAAAGCGCACTTGGCTAAGGCCGATGTTGTGCGAACTAGTAGATGTTGACATCACATGGGTTGGCGCGAAAACAACATCTCAGAACCGTAGTAGAAGAGTCTTGTTGAGGCTCTATGCGCCCGAGCGCATAATTTGAAGAAGGATATACAAAAAAATAGTAACTGATAAGATGGGAGTGAACTTTTCTCTATCGACTAATGGTAGTGCTAATGGCTTAGAGGTTTGGAGTTATGCAGGTTCTATTCAATTTGGCACTAGTTCTAGATCTAATTTCCCGCATTTATTCAATTTTTGAACTGTCGGCAAATGAGTAGGCAATGGAGGTTAGGTTAGGTAGTGATGATTACCCAGAGAGTGGGCACACTTGGACGAAAGAGTTTGGTTCATCCTTTGTTATACCATTGCAAGATGGGGAAAAGAGGTGAAGGAAAAGGACGATAGGACGGAAGAGAAAGGGTTGGGCAGGGTTAAGTGTTTGTGGGCAGTGGAGGACAATTTACACTTCTTAGGCTTAAGTTAGAGAAAGTGCTTGGTCATGTGCAGAGCTCACTTTAACAAAGAATCAGAATTCAGCCATTGTGAAACCATACAAAGGAAAAAAAGTGAGAAGAACCGAAGGAAGAAAAAGGAAGTGATTGTACAGGTAGATTTCCCTACAGGGTAGTTAATTTTAGCGGATGTAAGTAAGTGCTTCAAAGTGCAGAAGAGTTAATGCGTTGCTAATTATTTAACTAAGTAAATTTGTCTACTCAGCCTAGCTATCGTAAGAATATTTGCATATGTATGCGTTAAGTATCGATTTGTGGCACTTAACGACAGACAGGCTTAAGATGACTGTGCACGGCAAACTATGTAGGTTAGTGAGGTTGTGCTCAGCACAAAAAAATCAATGGGTTAAGTGCCAAAGTTTGTATTTTGTATTCTACGTTTTAATATTATATTGTATATAAAATTATCAAAAATGAATGGGAATTTTGAGCTCCTTTAAATTAGCACTTCCACAAAGCTTTTTAATTAATTCTGATTAAATTCAACACCGATAACAATGTCAGCCTTGGAATCCAACGTAGAATCTCTCTTGCCAACAAGTGCTACTTTAGACTAAGTAGGCAGTTGAGTAGTAAAGTCCTTTCTGGACGAACAAAACTAACACTCTACAAGGCTCTCATCATGCCCGTCCTAACGGATGGCGCAGAAACATGGGCGATGACAAGATTCGATGAAGCGTCGCTTGGAGTGTTGGAGAGAAAGATTCTGTGAACGATTTCTCGACCTTTGCACGTTGGTGACGGCGAATATTGAAGTCGATGCAAAAATGAGTTGTATACCACACGACGACATAGACATAGCGCAGCGAATAAAGATCCTGCGGCTTCGATGGCTGGGTCATGTGGCCGAATGGAAATGATAAGCGTTCCTTACATCTAAGGTGGCAAGGAGGACTACGCTTCTGCATTGAATACCGCCCTTTTGCGTTGCTCCTACGCTGTTTATAACAGTTTCGATTGTTCCTATTGTGAACTTTCCGCGTCTAAGACCGTGCTGTCTCGCTGATAGTACTCCAGTGTTTTATAAATAGCTGCAATCAGTCGAGACTTGATCAGTGATTCAAGGAGCTTGCCTGCTGTGACGAGCATACATAATGGCCGATACACAGAGGTTCGGGTTGCTGTTGTTGTTATTGTAGCAGCTGTCGGGTTGCCTTTTCCCTTTCTTTATTAGCACGAGCTGCTACTTACAGATTTCTGGGAAAATTCCATCTCTTAGACAGGCGTTGTACATGTCTAGCAAGACTTATGGTTAGCATTTTTGGGATCTCCTTGAGGACTTCTCCGGCTACTCCATTCGGATCTGGTCCTTTGTTGTTTTTGAGTTTGCTTACCGCTGAGTTAAGTTCCTTTCTGGTGAATAGCGGAGGATCTTTTGGCGCGTTAATTTGACACTCAATGCCATCTCTGATTTCGTGACTTGGCATGAGTCGTTTTACGATGTAATCCATTGCGCTCGAGCTTAGTTCCGTTGTACGTATCCTGGCTCCCAGTTTCTTCCCCATAATCTTATACCCAAGACCCCAGGGGTCCTCATTTAAATCTGCCCGGAGTTCCTCCAACTTTTCTTTCTTGCTTCTTGCAGAAGTGGCCCTTAGTTGCCTCTACCCACTTTTGTATGCCTCTGCGTCCACAGTGGCTTGTCTGGTTCAACTGCCTCCAGCGTTTTTCCGTCTGAGGTGAAGACAGTCACGTCGACAATTCGTCTTCGTCTACCAATAAATAAAGCTTTTATTAGGTGCGCAAGTAAGTTCTCGCTGTTTTTTTATGAAAATACAACTTTACTTTTTCCCATCTTTTTGGTTGTCATGCTGTAGAATCACTTTTTCATGCCTCTCCGCATATTGCGGCCGCTTCTCGCGGAGTGCTCGGCTCAATCGCATCATTTGAAGTCGATACCGATCCCCAGTGATGGTTTCGCGTGGATTTAACAGTTCATAATAATTAACACCAAATTGGTCCCACCAAATACATAGCATAACCTTCGCAGCGTGAATATTTGGCCGAGGGGACGATATAGAAGCATGACCGGGCAGTCCCCATGACTTTATTTTCTTTCGATAGCTGTAATGAATCCATTTTTCATCACCCGTCACGATGCGATGAAGAAACCCCTTCCTTTTTTGCCGCTGGAGCAGTTGTTCACAGACGAAAAAACGACAACGACGTTCAACATCCCTTAGTTTTAGCTCATAAGCAACCCAAGTCCCCTGTTTCTGAATTATTCCCAATGCATGCAATCGCTTGGAAATGGATTGGCGGGTAACACCTAATACTGAAGCAAGCAATACCTCCAGCCTCCAATTCAGCGTCTTCGAAGGTTTTTGGCCTTCCTTCACGCAGACGGTCGTCAACATTAAAGTCATCGTCTTTGAAGCGACGGAACCAATCTCGGCACGTTATTTCACTTAAAGCAGCCGTTTCTGCCCTTTTTTTCAAATGAAAGAGGAAAATCTACACTTCCCGCAAATGACGATTATTTGGAACAGACAGACAAATCACACATTTTCACAAAACCAAGAGTATATCCAAGATACCAAAACAAAACCACTAACGTGTCGAAGCAGTTCGTTTATCTTTCTATGTCTAAGCTTGGTTTATGACGTTTAGGTTATTTTAGAGTCGACTAGCACACACTGCTGGCGGCATCTATTGAAAAACAGCGGGAACTTAGTTGTGCACCTAATATATTTTATCTTTGTCAGAGTCGTCATCGCTTTCACTACTTCTTTGGCACTTTTAAGGGTTGTGTGGTTGCTGCCTGTAAAGCCCTCGAGGACCTTCCATGTCTTTACTAGTCCAGTAATGCTATCCGATTCGAGCGTGATATTTGTTGAGTGGTTACTGCTCCTGTGTTCTTGATCGTAAGTAGGAGCTTGGCCGCCGTATCCAGAACCCTCCTGCCTCTTGAAATCGTAGTTGGCATACCCCACTCGATGACTTTGGAGTTGAAATCGCCGGCAACTAGCCTTCCCTTACACGAGTATAATTTCACATATTTACCAGCAACCAACAAGAAAAATTCCTTAAAGTTATCAAAGAGAAAACTTTATTACAACTTAGACACTTCTTCACTCGTTTCCATATAATTCCACAGACCTTGCGCTTCGTTCAAGAAAAAAATCGAAAAATTAAATTTTATAAACTTTAAAGGAAATTGCGGCACTATCTATTACAGCCCTAATAGCAGGCCTTCCTATTTTTCTATTTGTCCTTCAATCCTGTTGAGCATTCAGCTGTTCAAAAACAAAAAGAAGAAAAAAAACCGAAAAATCAAAAAACTGTCAGCCAACTTTTCTATGTCTCTCCTCAACATCTGAGCGAACGTGTATGCACTGCTAAAATCCGGCATTTCAATGACATTTCAGCGCAAAGAATGTTGTCGAAGAACATTTCCATTAGTGATTCAAAGTGTCCAACGTAACGCAGCAGGTGGCTGTCAACAACAGCAAGATTGGTTACAGGATGTAACATTTTTGCGTTAAAAAACCCGCAAGCGCACACACACACAGGCTCAAATATGCGCATGGACGTAAAAAAATAATTTTGCGAAACTGCACATACGACTATGCATGTGAGAGCAAAAAATAGTGTTTTCTGCTGCACGCATTTCCGTTTAGCGGCACACCCAACTCTATTTTTACACCGTAAATGCGTTCCTTAGAAATGCGAGCAAAAAACAAAAAAATGGCGTGAAAAAATACTTCCGATTTTTGGTAAATTTGAGGATATGTTCCACAACTTTAAAAAGTCGTGTAAGATGAAAGAGCATGAAACATGTCTTTACATGCAATTGGCGCTTACAGCCTTTTTGGGGGTTTAGCCGAGCTCCTTCTCCTATTTGTGGTGTGCGTCTTGATGTTGTTCCACAAATGGAGGGACCTAAAGCTTTAAGCCGACTCCGAACGACAAATATTTTTTATGAGGAGCTTTTTTTGATGACAGAAATACACTCGGATGTGTGCCATTGTCTGCCGCCACACGTGGCCAGAAGGATTTCGCGACCTTACAAGTCTGTGTACTTGCCCAACGCTCGCTGAGTTGGCGCGAAGCTCATCTTGCCAGGAGCAGACCGCAGGTAATCAGGGGGATCCGAATTCTCTGTGTAATCTACACAGTGTAATCTTTGTGTTTCTCTCTAGGAGGCGACTCTTTAGATGTTGACAGTATTGGAATTTGTAGTGACAGTCAAGCTGCACTGAAATCCCTTGTTAACCCACGCTGCACTTCGAAGTTAGTCAGTGAATGTAAGACAAAACTGAACAGTGTTGCAAAACACAACAAAATTAGTCTTATTTGGGTGCCTGGACATTGTGGTATTACAGGGAACGAGTTAGCTGATAAACTGGCTAATGAAGACCCTATGGCTCAACTATGGATTGATGACGTCTGGGTTGAACTCGTGCAGAATAGCCAAGTGCTTTGTGAAATAACCAAATAGGAAAGTAGCGACCTTTCTCCTAATATTTAGTATGAAGGGCTTGAGAGTGATGGTGGGTGTAATCAAAGGGCACAACATCTGTGATCGGCATATGACTGCCATGGGAATCATTGGCGACCCAATATGCCTATCCTGCCGGGAAAGCGAAGACACTGCAGAGCATTTTCTCAGTCCGGAGTTTTCTAGAATCAGACTTAGGCTGTTGTGGTGCGATATACTGAGTATAGATAAAGTTCATGCTCTTCCTCTTCCGGATCTTTTAAGATTCAGCAATGAATTCAAGAGATGTGTGGAAGAGTGACCTCAAAGTAATTTTTCCGTCTTGCCACCCACATTTTATCTTACCTAGTTCTCTATTCTTTCTACTGAAATCTATCCGGGTCTAGTGCAATGGTTTCCTGAGTTACTGCTTGGACTAGATTTGCGGGGGATCTAATCTAGTCTTATCTAATCCCTTTGTCTTTACGGCAGAGTCTCTGATCGATAAGTCCGATTGTGTTTAAATTATCGGCAGAACATATAACCCTTACGATTGTTAACCGTCAAAAAGTTAAATTGGCAGCACACATTTTTTCGAATACTACAGCGAGTGCCATAAGACACTGATATTGCACTGGCCATAGTTTGTACAACGCATGCAGTTGTGCCGATTTCATACAACTAGTAAACGATTGGTTCCATACCAGAAATTCAAAATTCGAAAATATTACTTACACCGTTGAAGACGCTTATTATTATACGAAATGACTTCGGTTATGTCAAACCCTATTATTCCAATGAAAACCAGCATAACACGATTTCAGAGCGGAATAATTGTCACGAATACGTCACTTTTAGGTTTATATTACTACGTTCAGCAAAATTTCGGATTTCGAAGAATTGGACTTGGAACATTTCTTTGGCGTCATGAGGTATGCTGGGCCTCTCTATGACCACCCTAGGCCACTTCAATTTAAGTACCGTTTCCAGAAGTATCTGTTTAGTACAAAATTAAATGATTTTATTTATGTGTAAACACTCTTTTCATGTACCTTATGATTAATTTGTTCTTTTAGCGAAGAATACCGAAATACTGACTAAAACGCTTAATGTTGTAATCGATAAGACAAAGTTGCTTGACATTGGATTTTAAGAATTCAATGAGTTAGATGAAATAGTCACGCATGTGAAGAATAACAAAATGGAAAACGGTATTGAACTCGATGAATATTTCTTTTGAATTGCATTTGGCGATGAAAGTTAAACGTTTTGCGTCCGTGTGGATGGTCATCCAAAAGGCTTGTACCGACGTCCTGAAGGAAATTCCGGTCAATGACCTGAAACACTCTTTCGAAAAGTTTTTAGATCGCGCAAAACAGTGTATCGAGGCCAGAGCGGACTATTTTGAATAAATGAACTCGAAGTTATCAGAACAAAGCTCAGTCTTGTTTATTTTGGACTTCACCTTGTATATATTTATGCACGAGTCCGTATACCAATACTTTGGCACATCTCAGTTTTCACTCTTGCGCTTGCTGTGTGTATGCCACAGTCACTATTTGTTAGTGGCCATTCTGATTTAAGCAAATTCATGTCTGCTTGTCAAAATCTCAACGTTTTGCTATCACCAGAAATCACCATCAACGTCATTCACCATTCACTCCAGGTATGACAACTTTATTGTCATGTTGTTGCTTTTGTGCTCCAGTTGATGAGGTTTCCATTGTCAGTCTCAAAGGTATTGGCGCTATCAAAAAAGTTGTGTATGTGAGTTGTTCTTATTTTGTTTTTTTTTTTGTTACTTTTGGTACTTTTGCGCTGCTGCCAGCAGTCCTGACAGTTTTGATCGCGTTGCAAGCGTCGCTTTCTTTTGTATGTGTGGGTGTGTGTCACGATTTTATAGCTCCTTGATTGTTTTTGTTGTTATATGCATTTTATAAATTTTTTGTTGCATCTTTTAGCGTTATCACTTTCTGGTTTGCTGTCAACACTTTCGCAAGTGTGGCGCAATAATAGTTTAGCTATCAAATTTATATTCGATGGAATGTTTCAATTTGCTGGGAAGGCGTCAAGGACAACGCGCACAAGTAAGTACCGTTAGTAGGGTAAGACACAATTTTTCGTTGAAGCTAATGCGATCAGATTATCGATTTTCAAAAGCAGCATGTTTTGGGTTTTTACTGTGTTTGCTGGTTCAGCCAAAGTTTTATAATTCACATTAAAATGTGACGTCGTAGGCCAACCTAAAAATAACAGAAAAGGGTCCATGTAACAGTTGAAGAGAGACCATATCAGAGAATAAGAGAAGTTAAAAGCAATTCTTTCACATAATCCATTTGAGGTTTACTGAAGAGTTGCGTGGTGGTTGAGGTTAGATGAAGTGACTGTCCTTCGACGCACCTAGGCTAGTGAGAGACCCCTTGTGATACCACCGGAACTATCCTATCCTAACTCTACTGTGTCCTCTCTAAACCTTCGGGTAACCTTCAAAACGCTGACTATATTAGCTAGTTTGAAATTTGCAACAGCCGCAATGTTGCCCAGAAAAGCATCAGTGTGGGGGAGTGCCCAGGACAATTCTTCTGCATGCGCCCCAAAGCAGCTCACAGCTTCCGGGCTTCGCCCAAGTACCTTCTGGATGGCTCCTGAACATTCGTTTGAGAGGGAGCTAATGTGACAAAGCCTATCAACCTGGGATATCTGGATGTGCATGGGTTTGTGACCTGTCAAGTAAAAATCTTTTCACATTGAAAACGACAACAAAGCCTCGGATGAGAACTGTTCAATCTGATGACGATCCCTGCAAACGAACTAAGGACGAGGATGTTAGGGAATGCATTTGGAACGTCCGGTCTCTTAATGAGGAAAGTGTCTTTTTTGTTGTGGCAGCATACTGAACCTTGTCAGAGTTATGTATTTAGATCACCTGTCATCTTCGCCTAACTCATCTAACGATAGGCCCAGGAAACTTGCTGTTTCGACAGGTTGGATCCAGAGTGAGAGGTGTGTTAGATGAGTGGGTTTGATGGGGCACGCGAAAAGGTGGTTAGTGTCGTGCGCGGTGCCTTCACATGCTGAACATATGTTTAGTTTATCAGGTCAATTCTGGATAGGTAGGAGTTTAACAATCTTTCGTCCACAAATGACTCCGCATCACCTGCAGAATACTGTGGCGAAACACCATCAGTAACGACGCACTGTGAAGATTAACGAACGAAGAATCCATCCTTAGGCAAATCAAACGCAGAAAATGGCGATGGATAAGTCACACGTTGAGAAAACCAGAAAGATCGACCCGATCGATGTTGCTCGAACTAGCAGATGCCGACATCTCATGGGACGGTGCAAGAGCATCAGCACAGAACCGTGTACGATGGAAGAGTCTTGTTGAGGCGCTAAGCATTCGAGAGGAGTGAACAAGGAAAAAAAAGAAAGAAGTTTAACCAGCTACGGATTGTGCTAAGCTTACGTGGGTCTCTCGGGGTAGCTGGGACTCATCACCTGCTATGGGTGTGATGGTTGCACTCCGATTACGGTATTTGGGGGTGGGGAGCTTAAGAAGGTGGTAAGTGTCTCGCGATGAATATCCTTTATAGTCTGTTTAAACACTGTCCGGTCCAGTAGTTGTCGATTTGTTTTGTCCTGAATCTCTTCGGCGTAATTGAAGAGGTGCCCCCTGACATGCCTGGGAGGCGGCTCAGTTTCAAGCAGGCGTCTACATGGATGAGACATGCGACAGCAGCCTAGCAGAAACTGCTTGCTGAGTTTGTTGTGCTCCTTAACAGGGAGCATCTGTGCCTCGTGAAGTGAGTGTTGTAGGGAGAACATCAGGAGACATCTCGTATCTGTCCAAATAGCAGTGTTTTGGATTTATAAGAAGCGATGTTTTGGATTTTTATAAGCGCTGCTCCTGTCATGAGATAAGACTCGTGCCTGGCGATTTCAGTGCCGGGTGGGCAAGGAGGGAATTTTGGGTCCCACAGTGGGAAAATTCAGTCTGTACAACGAAAAATCCGGTAACGGTTTGATATTGACATCATCAGTCTTAACAACCACGATGCAAGTTCTGCCTTTTCCGGGATAAATAAGTAAAGCGAATGGGTCTGGTGGTGAACGAGGACAAAACGAAGTACCTCCTGTCAGTAAATAAACAGTCGGCGCCCACGTCACTGTTGACAGTTATGATTTCGAGTTTGTAAGAGCTTCGTTTATTTAGGAAACTGCATTAACACCGATAACATTGTCAGCTTTGAAGTCCAACATGGAATCTCTATTGCCAACAAGTGCTACTTTGTATCGAAGCAAATTTTTCGATGAGATATATGAACTATACGAGGACATAGACATAGCGCAGCGAGAAAAGATCTAGCGGCTTCGTTGGCTGGGTCATATCGTCCGAATGGGAAAAACCGTGCCGGCTCTGAAAGTATTCGATGCGGTGCCAGCTGGTGATAGTAGAGGAAGAGGAAGGCCTTCTCTGCGTTGGAAAGATCAGGTGGAGAAGGGTTTGACTTCACTTGGTGCTTCCAACTGGCGCCGGTTAGCACGAGAAAGAAACGACTGGAGCGCTTTGTTATACTTGGTCAAAATCGCTTAAGCGGATGGAGAAGAAGAAAAATGGATGTTGGCTCCATCAACTTATCAACTGACAATCAGCAAATCGCCATGGTTACCTACCTCACTGCAGATTTTTGCATAAGAAGCTCATAATATTCATATAGAGTTGATACATTTATGGTCTCCTACTGTACTGTAAGCCTTTGCCGTCATAGATTTTGTCCAAACTATTGGCTGCCTGATCTTATGAATACTTCATTACCCTCGCACATATCTCTGCTAAGAAATTCTCAATGTCGCACTGTTAAAACAATGAAATACCGAAATATACTTCCATCGAAAAGGGCAACAGGGATTTTCGTTCTTGACTTTTATCCCATAGACAACACTGAGCGTCATTTAGACAACCAACTAAGCTTTGAACATCATCTCATATACGGACACACACACACACACACACACGAACTGACGTCATATTACAGCACTTGTCCAATTTCTCTGAGCATTTCGCACTGTTGACAACGACTAACTCGCACACTTGACTAGTTTCTCATCGATTCTCTGCGCACACGAGTACTTTTTCCTTATTTTGCAATTTTTCAATTCCACATCTCACTGAAAACCTACATGCATACGTACATACATACGTACGTGTATGAAGTTCTTATTTTTTGTTTGTTTCTGTGATACCAGTAATTGTCAGGTTTTCTATTTTTGTCACTGCTTACAAGGACTGCGCCTTGCGTCTGTATGTACAAGTGGGTGGAAAGTAAAATCTTCGACTGACTGGCTGTGTGGCTGCTGATAGCAAACTGGCGATAGTGTTAGTAGGCTGATTGCCATCATAAGTGGGTATGTTTGTGTGTGTGTATATGTGTGTATGGCAGAGCTTCGTTGTGCTTTGTGCATGCAAGCAACTCATAGTTTGTTACACTTGGCAGTGCACGCACCTCCTTCACATTTGCCACGTATTCGATCTTTCAATTCGCCGGGAAAAGTGATTGTCTGTTAAGTAGGAGTGTATGTACGTATGGGCTGCGAAGTATCTTAAGTGCACTTATAACATATACCAAGTTGACATACACATATTATATTAGCTGTATGGTGCATACGAAACTTCTGCTTGAAAAGTGCACGGAATTTCTCAATGAGCAAGAAAGGAATTTCTCATTTAATCGCCAAACATCGTATGATGGAAAAAGTTTTGTCTAATGGTTCACAGTGGGGATGGTAGGTGAAATGGTTGAAGTACCACTCTGACACCTCCCAAATGGCACTAAACCACCGTTTGGATACCATTCTGAGACCTCAAGTGGCCAGATATCTACAGACAGCCAGGGCTGTTGATATAATGCAGAAGATTGATGGGATTTAGGTTGGCCTCAATGCCTCTTTCTTTGAAAGGTCCCCACAGCCTTTGCAATGGGGGTTCAATGGTAACCCTAGCTTTTCCGCGTGTGTGCCGATCGTCCAGTGACCGGAAAACACGGCTACAAGTTTGGAAATTGACTGGCGTGGTTGGTTGGTTGGTTAAAGTGGTGATTCTTCCAGAATCCAATTAGCGCTTCCGCACCATTTTGGTGACACATCCTCGTTTCCAACTTGTTTGCCAGTTATTTACGGCATGACTATATCCACTCTGTGGGGTTTAAGAGCCTTATTAGGTTGTTGACGACTAAGCCCGACAGTTGTTCGAGACTCACGAAGAGCGGTTGGCCCAGGGTTAAAATTCTATCCATTCGCAGAGCAAATGGAAAATCGTTTCCTGGTTATTTCATCTGGTTGCTTACAACTGTAACAAAATGTGGAGTGAGGGATACCCATTTTGGCGGCTTGCTCTCCGATAGACCAAAAGCCAGTTATGACTGCCGTTAGTCTCCAGGCGTCCCGTCGCGATATTGCCCTTAAAAGAGAAATCTGGGATTAGTAGCTTAGAAGCTTCCTCAATTGCAAAGACTTCCAGCGGAAGACCCTGCAGACATTGGGGAGACGCACAGATTTTTCACAACCGACACCACAATCCATTTTAGAGCCGTCTGTATAGACTGTAGTGTCGAAATTGTTTAGAGAGAATCCCTCATCCCATTCTTTCTTAGATGGAAAGAGAGTGGTAAAACTCCTATTGAATGTTACCATCAAGTGGTGGTAAAAAGCACAAGTTCTGTTTTACGCGAGTTTAAACTTAGGCCACAGCCTGTGGCTCAAGAGTTAAACTCCGCCGAACGATCTTTAGATGATCCCACTGATCGTATTGGGACACAGTCCTGACGCCATTAACACCACATCATCAGCGTACGCCACCGCTTTTACCCCATCTCTATTAAGTTTTGTTAAGACTTTGCTAATAACGCATATCCAGAGAAGTGGAATGGCGTGGAGTCCCCATTACTTTCTGAGAGTTCCGTCTATTGTACTGGGGCCAAAAGGGTTTTCTGCGCTTTGCTGAGATATATTTTTTGCAATTCTCTTTAACAGCTAACGTCTCTGAAACCAATTCAGTACCCTTCCTGGTAAGTTCATCAGCAATTTCATTATCCTCTATGTTCCTATGTTCCTATGTCCTTGAACCAAGATCAGAGAAATGATCCCTAAGATTTTGCATGCTTTCAGGATCGCAAATACTTTTGCCTGAAAATCACTACCAATATTCGGCAGTCTAAAGGAGATAGATAAATTGGCTGATTTAGAGAAAATCCCTGCTCCATCTTGGAGTTGTCAGTAAAGTCAGAGGTGCAAGCCTCGGTGCAGGTTTTCCCCTCGATCCAATCCTGCCTATTTGGAAAGATTGCCCTAGCAATGGGAAAAATTTTAATTTATGTTTCTGAATTTCAGATTATTATTTTTTCTTCATAGAAATATGTTTTTTTTTTTCAATAATGCTTAACAAAAACATAACACTTTTTCCAACCCAAGTTTTATTAAAAAGTGTATATTATTCCAAAAACTCAAAAAACAAAATTTAAATGACAAAAATAAGGAGATATTTGTTTTTGTAAAACTAAATACCAAATTTTCGTCATTGAATAAATAAATACATCCAAAAATTATTATATATTTTTTTATTTGTTTTATGTACTTTTTATTATAAGCAACCCTACAATAAACCAATTTATAAAAAAACAAAATTGGAAATTAAAAAAAAAAAATAAATGCCATGAAATTATCTACAGGTCAAATATTTTTTTAAAGTGTATTTAATCCCAAAAACTAAAAGAAATAGTAGGAAAATGTAAAAAGAACCGGAGATATTTTTCTTTAAAAAACTCCATACCTTAGTTTTCCTCTTTGAATAAATCCCAAAATTATAATATTTTTTTCCTCATCATTTTAAGCTCTCGAGCTCTTAAAGAAGCACCCGAAACATATAGCGCTTCAGTCACCATACTCAGACTATATATAGCTGCACATTCTAATAAATTAATGCTTACTCAGGCTTTCCACCCAACTTCTGTTTTAATTGATTCCAATTTTAGCTAACACAACCCAACTAAAATTGCCCCGTGGATGTGACGACTTTTGTTCTGAATTTTTGTCCAGGAAAGTAAGCAGGCATTCAAAATGTTAACCTACAATGCCTCAAAAATGCGAAAAATACAATTCAAGAGTGATCAGATTGGAGGTACTTTTTCCCATTTTTCTTTTTCTTTTTCGACAGATCCCGCGTGACTATTGTTATCATGGAAAAACTTACGCCTCAACAAAGTTTACAAATCGTAAAATTGGATTACGAAAATCGACGCTCTGTGAAAAGTGTTGATCCGCATTTTGGTACTCGAATTTTGTTCAGCGATGAGGCCCACTTTTAGCTAAAGAGCTACGGGAATTTTCAACATTGCCGTATTAGGGATGAAGAGCAACCCGAAGCCATTCAAGAACAGTTATTACATACCATACCAGCCATCACATTGAAAATTGTTTGAAACTGCTTGGTGCTGCCTAAGGGCTGGAGGAATTATCGGCCCATATTTCTTCAATGACGAGGCTGGCGCCAATGTACTCGTAGCAGTGAATGGTGAAAGTTATTACACCATGATAAACGATGTTTTGATGCCGGATGAACTGAAATTGAAGCCCGTAACATTTGGTACTTAGAAGATGACTCCACTTGCCATACCAGCCTGAGAAACAATGGATTTACTGCGTCGTCGTTCCGGTGAGCAATTTATCTCTTATCTCGGACCAGTGGATTGTTCACCAGGATCGTGTGGTATCACACCTTTGGACTTTTATGTGTGGATTCGATAGAGTGGGTAGCGCTAAGCTTTAGCCTTTGGTATGCGTGTGCATCACGGCGGTGATGCGGACCTGCCCTACAGATGCAATGTAGGTGATGCTCGAACTGACACCGCTTCATATATCATAGTTATTCAACAATCAGCCAAGCTTATCCTACTCAAACCTACCAGGGAAGGCTTCGGGAGAGTGTTGTCATCTAAAAACATGGAAATCCCACTTAATCAGCTACCCAACTGCAGCCAGAAAAAAGACCCAACCCATCTTTATAATGAGTTTAATGAGGAAACTGATTCTGGATGAGCGACCATGATGAGTACAAGGCACAAAAGACTATAAAGTCGAAGTGCAAACCTCGTAGAGAATAATCGATTAGGTTGTTAGTTTTGGGGCTTAGAAATGGAATACCCAGAAGGCGAAAATCAATATTTTCGACACCTGCTCTTCTTTGTTTTTCATCGAGGTCGAAAAGCTGCCCGGGACATTTGCGACGTGTATGGAGAAGGTGTCTTAGGCGAGTGTGCAAAGCTCAAAATTGACCACAATGACGTCAGTGAGACATCCCGGAGCGGAGGACCTTCTGAATTCGACGAAGAACGTCTCAAATCGCTTTTGAAGGAGAAGGGTTGTCAAACCAGTCGTGAATCGGGGGAAAAATTTAAATGCGCTCACAAAGCATTTATCAATCATCCTCATTCAATAGGGTTTACCGCAAAAAAAAAACAAAGAAAGTCATTTTCAAATTATTTCTCAGCATCTCGCCCGCCATCGAGCAACTCGCGGTCATAAACAACGCTTTTTGTACCAAATCTTCACGGGAGATGAGAAATGGTGCCTGTACATCAATATGAAGCAAAGAAAGGAGTGGATGGCTCCAGGCGGTACGCCAAATCCAAGAGTCAAGCCGGATCTCCATCCAAAGAAGATCATGATATATGTTTGGTTGGACTGGGAGGGCATGGTGCACTGGGAAATACTCGAAAAGAATGCCATGATCAACAAGGTCCAGCTACACTGCGTGAATGAGGCTACTCGACTGAAAAGACCTGATCGAAGTAGTCAACTCCTCAACTCCATACTCCTTCAGAACAACGTGAGGCCCCATGTTGCACAAGTCATCAAAGCCGCACTCTACGAACTTGAATGGAAGGTCCTTCAGCCTTTGCCGTATTCTCCGGAACTTGCGCCAACCGATTACCATCTTTTCTGCTCCCTGTCAAGCCACCCTTTAAAAACTGGCTCAACAACTTCTTTGACACCAGACCAGGCGATTATTGACGGATGGGAGCTTAAGTAATCACTTCGCAAAAAATGCAGACGACGAAGTCAAACTCGAAGAAGTAGCTGAAAATGTTTTCCACATAGGAATTTAAAATGTGTTTTGCATAGTAGCGAGAGAGTAGTAAGAGTAGCAATGGAGTTTGTACATATGGCAAATTTCATGTGCTTTTCGCACAGAAGGTGTCTACGAATTGTTAGCTGTTCGCCACTACAACCATGAAGGACATCAGATTTATGCGCCCTTCTTTCATATGTATGTGTGTGTGTGTTATATATTTATTTGAACTACTGTCACTCGAAAATTTTCAAATTCACATCAGTGCAAAAATAATTTGTTTGTGCTATTCGAAGGGAAAAATGAACGCCTGCCTGAGTTGTAAAATGGCTGTTTGACTAAATGATTTACACACAAGGCGACTGCCACTTTGACTGGCTGCACAAGGAGCAAACAGTATGGCACAAATTACTCTGAAACTAAAGTAACAGCTGCTTTTGGATATACGAGAATGTATGCGCGTACGATTTCTGAATAGCGAAAGTGCCTTTTAGCTGCACTACAACGTGAAAGTTTACCTCTTTACGGCGCGTTCGCGGCATATAAACGAATGTTAGCTGTGCGTTCAGTTTTTGCCTACTTCTTTGGCATCCAACATAGAGACACACATACATACATACAGACAAATGCATACATACGTAAACACACACACCCATAGACACAAATAACGGATGATTTTTTAGCTATTATCTTTTTAAACAGTTGGTTTGGTCTATAATTTAACCAAGAATCGTCTTACAAACGAATAACGCTTGCAAATCATTGAATTTTATTATAAAAATGCGTGTTCTGTTAAGAAAGTTTAAGATCTACTTTTTTATCGGAAAATTGTGTTCAGCGACGAAGCTCATTTTTGGATCCATGGGTACGTAAATAAGCAGAATTGCCGATTTTGGAGTGAAGATCAGCCAGAAGAATTGCAAGAGCTACCAATGTATCCAGAAAAGGTCACAGTTTTTTTTTTTTTTTTTTATATGGAGGTTGAAACCAAAATGTCAGAAACATCTCAAAGGTGACGTCACACCAATGGTATGTGGGGCACGCTCCCACTAATACTATAACAATCCTCCACCTCGGCTAGTTCTACCCTGGGACCACAAAAGTATAACTTCTGGGTAGAGCCG
Source organism: Anastrepha obliqua (assembly GCF_027943255.1). NCBI lineage: Eukaryota > Metazoa > Arthropoda > Insecta > Diptera > Tephritidae > Anastrepha > Anastrepha obliqua. The sequence continues at coordinate 20,640,347 of NC_072893.1, read as the reverse complement.
CGTTTATGTCCGAAGACACAACAGGTACCCGCGTCCAGGTTCCTCTCCTGTAGGCGTATGAAGGCTATACACCGTCGATAGTCTCAATTACTCCCACTATGTTTATAGGTGGTCCAAAGTAAAGGAGGCATCGGAAAGCTTGCAGTAGTGTTATCTTAATTCACTACCGTCTTGTCTTCTGTATGATACTGTATTGAGTGTTTCACTCAAACGACTGCGCTTGTTGTCGGTTCGTCAGAGACTGTCCGCCTTCTCTGTTGCTGAAACGCTTTGCCAATCAATATGGCGAAGTCGCGTCATAATCTTACCTGCAAACGTTTGCAAAGGTCACAGTTTGGTGCGGTTTATGGGCTGGAGGTATCATTGGACCGTACTTCTTCAAAGATGCTACGAAATGCAAAATGCAAGAGCTTGACTTGCATGACATGTGGTTTCAGCAAGACGCTGCCACATGCCACACAGCACGCGTAACAATGGACTTGTTGAGAGGCGAGTTCGGTGAAAAATTTTTTTTTGAAAAACTTTCCTATAGCTCTTAAAAAATCACCCATGCATACCTACGTACTGAATATTTATTTATGAAGCTTGACTTGTTAGGTTCGTTGCACATTTATGGCTGTCGGTTGTGCTTTATATGGCTTCGCCATGGCGCTCTTTGTGTGTGTGTGCTCTGTCATCGCCTTTAAGGCGTTAACGTGCAATAATAGCATTTATTTTTAAACAATCTTCAACGTTCCACAAAAACCAACACCTCGTAGTCTACAAAAGGCTTACGCTTCTCGTGGCGCGCGCTTATGCGCCGAAAAGTATGTTTCATTCGCGTGTATATTTTGTGTGCGCGCCGTTCGTTGTCATTCGCTGCGAAAAGGCTGTTAGCTATTACAGATTTACTTTAATGTGACGTCTTTTAATTGATAATTTAAATTTCATGAAACTTCTTTTGCAACACAAAAGTCTCTTTGTGCTCGATAAAACTGTTTTAATTAAAACTTTTTGCTACACACACTTTTTACATACTTACACATATTATTTGTATGCCCGCCCGCTGCACAGGTATGGAATTTTTGTGTGCACAAATTCGCAGCCAGCAGCAGTCTATTAGCCGTGTTTCAGCATGCGAGAAGAATTCACTCAATTTGTAGCGACAAAAAATCGGTATTTTTCACTGTTCACATTTAACATTAATTACCTCTGACGAGTGCATGTTTTAATAATTTAGGGTTTTCCAAAAAGGTGCATGTCGATGTTGACCGGCTGTGGCGTTCAGGTTATTCTGGTGGCACCTGTCAAACCTGTTGTTTATTATTCAGCCACGGATGCCTATTAACAATGGCGAGCAGCTGGTGCGTGTGAACGTAGTTTCAGAGATGCACAGCCGGACTTATAATAAGAAAAAAGTCATGCCGGACTGATAATAAGAAAAAGTCAATGGGTCACATTTGAATTAAATCTCAATACAAGCAGCGGAAATGCTACTGGTGACGGAAATCTGGAGATGTTCAACATCTATTGTCCATAACATCCAAGTCTTTGTAAACAAGTGCTTGTGGCCGATTCTAAAAATATGGCGACCTGCTCGCCCATCAAACGAAGAGCTCTAGTAGGATCGAGCCAATGCAGTATGCGCAAGCAATGAAATCAAGAAGCGGAAATGGCAATGGCTAAGACGCACACTTCGCAAAGGGCACAACTATATTGCAAAATAAGCACTAAGGAGACACCCGCAAATATTTCGTCGGACAGGTGCCGCTGCTAGGTTAGGTTAGGTTATGGTGGTAGTCGGTCTGCACGAACAACTCAACCTACAGGTCCGTTCTGATACCACTGTAATGCACGGGAACCCCATGTACCTTCCTTCGTGGAACCATTTTGAGGCTTTTATGAAACGTAGAATCGATCCCATCCCCACGCCAAACATCTCTGTAAGAGAATTGAAAAAGTATTTACCTAGACAACCTGCTCTGGCTTTAGCCAGGCCTGGACAATTGCAAAGGAAGTGCTCAACTCTTTCTTCCTCTTCCTCATCTCTGCAACTTTTGCAATATTCATGGGAGAAAACTCCTAGTCTCGAAGAATGCCTGCCAAATAGCCAGTGGCCGGTGACACAAGCCACGACCTTCAAGATATCTTCTCTTGAGAGACTAAGCAATTCCTTTGTCCTTTTCTTGTTTACTAGCGGCCATAGTAGCCTAGCTGTTACACATGTGTTTTCATCTCTCCACGACCTATTGGCCTCTTGGATAATATTGTTTTTTATTATCCGTTTACTCGTGGCCATGGGTATTCCAGTGGTACTTTTATCACTGAGCAGTTGAAGAACAGTACGTTTTCTGGCTAGCTCACCGGCTTTATAATTTCCCTCAACGCAAATAAGGCTGGCCTTGAATACGACGCTAATATCATTTTGGGCTGCCCGGCATTCCTGTGCAACCTTTGATCTTAGTATAACCGCATTCATTGATTTGATGGCCGCCTGGCTATCCGAGAATATATTTATAGTCATGTTTGGTACGACACGCGTGTTTAGATATGTAGCCACTTCTTTTATGGCTAGAACCTCTACCTGATAGACGTTGCAGTAGTCTGGTAGTCGAACGAATAGTTCCAGTCCTAATTCCTTCGAGAAAACTCCGTAGCCAACCTTATCGTCCAGCTTGGAACCACCTGTATAGAACTTTAATTCCCCCCTTCTCCATGGCCTTAGTGTCTGCCACTCCCTTCTTGACGGTATACTCGTCTTGAAGAGCCTGTCGAAGGTGAGTCTAGGAGTGGAGTAGTCTATTTCTTGTCTGTGATTATTCAAAGAGTGCAGAATAGTAGCGTGGCCAAACCACCGGTCTTTCCATAGCGCCATACTTCTGAGTCCGAGCGCCGAGGCGGCGGCTACGTGTTTCACTACCAAATTTAGTGCAGGTAAATTGATTAGCATTGCCAGTGCTTTGTTTGGTCTGGTCCTTAAAGCACCAGAGATGCATAAAAAAGCTGTTCTCTGGACCTTTCCCATGATTTTATCGTAACTCGCCTTTTGAGCAGACGGCCACTATACACGTATTCCATACATTAAGATTGACCTAACTACAGAAGTATAGACCCAGTGCGTAACACGAGGTGTTAGTACCCATTTGATACCGACCGCTTTTTTGCAAGCATATAATGCAACGTTGGCCTTCTTTACTCTTTCTTCAATATTAGGTTTCCACGTGAGTTTCCTGTCTAATATAAGTCCTAGGTACTTGACATTCTCTTTCAAAGGAATTTCCCCACCCTCACTCCAAAAATTGGCGGGGAGATTATAGGGAAAATACGTTTCTTTTTAAAGAGAATTATTTCAGTTTTTGCGGGGTTTATATCGAGTCCTCTGCTCTCAGTCCAGCTTCTAAGTGTGGCCTTGTTAGAGCGCAGAATATCCATAAGAGTGTTAGGATATTTGCCTTTAATGGCAATTGCTAAGTTATCTGCGTGCCGCTGCTAAAACCTGGCGAATAATTGTCGACAGCGAACTTAATGACAACAGGGATTCGTGGATTCCAATATGCAGAGAAGCAAACAGCAGAGTTTGGTTAGGTTAGGTAGTGCTGGCTCATCTGTAAAAATATCTGTCTTAGACTTCTAGGGCCCATTGCGTTGCCAGTGCTTTCCAGTGTGGTGTCGAAGATGTTATTCCATTTGGGGTCGAAGATGTTATTTTATGTAATTCTTAATGCGTTTTCGCGAGTTCTAACAACCCGCTCAACCTTTTGCCAGTAATATCCTTCTAGAATGAAAAATATGTTATTCCTAAGCACATTCGTCGAGTCTTGCAAAGAGCAAAGCAGTGGCAAAGTTGATGATCCAAATTTCGAGGTATGTTAAAAAAGTATCGCGAATTTTGAATTTTCGCAGGTTACATATATATATATATATATATATATATATTCGAATTACGATTTTTTTTGTGGCGATATATTAGTACTCAAGTCTCTCACTCATGCCGACGAGTTCGGCCATTTTGAATGTTCAGTTGATTGTTGACAGCTGCTTTGCTTGCACCTGTTTCGGCTCGTCTTCGATTTTTTCCCCATTCAAAACGATGGATCAAAGAACCTGATCAAATTTAGTGTGAAAAACGAAATTAAGTGCGCGAATGCATTCCGAATGTTGACTTTGTCACACGGAGAAGCTACTTTGGACCAAAGCAACGTTTAGCGGTGGTACAAAATGTTCTCAGAAGGCCGAGAAGATGTGAACGACGAAAAGCGTACCGGCGTCTGCCAAAATTCAAAATCCGCGATACTTTTTGAACACACCTCGTATGTGTAAAGCGTGCTTTTTAAAATAACAATTTCCGATATGTTTTTGACAGAATGTATTTACAAAAAATGTCCTTCAAAGACTTGCATTCCTCTTGAATCACCCTATACACATAATAAGTTTCACCTAAATAGAGCAGAACTACAAATATTACGGATTTAATTATTAATGAATTGCGCTAGTTATCTGTGATTAACTCACAATTTACTCAGTGTATTTTAGACAGTTTACAAAAAAAACTACAAAAAACAAATTAAATAGTAAAAATCAAATTATTGTCAATAAATAGGTCGAGTAAGCTGACTATGTTTTTGTAAATACTTGAACGTGTGTTCAATGCTATCGGGACGTGAATCAATTGTAATCTGGCATAATTTATTTATTTGTTAACTCACATACGTATGACAAAACAAAAAAATAAAAAATAAAAAAAAAAATAAAAAAAAAAATAAAAAAAAAAAAATAAAAATAAAAAGAAAATAAATAATGAAAAGCATCATTAGCAGACACTTTTTTCCATGCTTTTTGCAATCTTCAATAATACATACTCGTACGGGTGTAACGGGTGTTCTTTGTAGAGACAACAGTAGGCATCAAATGCACGTCTAAATGATGACTATTTGCAGCCCACAGCATTCATTTAGGTGCTAAATTTTCACTATTTATAATTACACTTTTACACTCACCATGCAGAGGCGCCAGTTCGAATAAAATAAAATTAGGGGATGGGAAGTGATTAGTCTGTGCCGGTTAGCTGAACGCGCGCGTTATATGAAAGCATAATTTTAGTTTGTGTTGATTTTCAATAATGTAAAACAAAAGTTTACTTGAGATTTCACTAAATTTGCATTGATTAAGTGAATTGTTACATCTTTATTCTGTTCTAAGTGAAAAATGCGGCAAACTGAAAAAAATCAGCAAAAATATCTGCGAAGTACTCCATTTCGATTGGAGGGGCGAGAAAGATTTTTGAAAACTCCAAAAAAAGGAAATCATGCAAGACTCAGTACGGAGGAGATTCAAAAACCCAAAATGTCGGTACACTTTTAGCGTCTCATGAGACGAAAAGACAGACTGGATCGGACCATAAACGGCATTCATCGGGAGACCATTATCAGGTTCCTAAGCTCCCGACCCCCGAATGCCGTTTTCGGAGTCCAACCACAACCTATCGCAGATGAAGAGCTTCAAATTCCCCGAGAGACACGCGTAACCTTAGCACAATTACGTTCTGGATATTGTAGCAAGTTAAACTCCTACTTATCCAAAATTGATCTCGACATACTAAACATATGTCCGGCATGTGAAGGCACCAGGCACGACACTAATCACCTTTTCACATACCCTATCAAACCCACTCATCTAACACCCCTCACCCTCTGGACCTAACCAGTCGAAACAGCTAGTTTCCTGGGCCTACCGTTAGATGAGCTAGACGAAGACGACCGGTGATTAAACTACACTGACAGGGCAAAGTTACTGCTACAACAACAACAACAACGAAAAGTTGCAGAAAACCCTAAAGTTTCATCAAGCGAGTTAATCGAAAGTTTGGATTTGGATGTTTCCGCCAGTATAGAGCAGGGGAAACTACGAACATTTGGTTTAAAAAACTATGTCGCAAAGAAACGACGCTTCATTTCCATTGCAAAGAGGAAAAAAAGACTTCAGTTTGCGAAACAGTTTGTTGAAATGCCCACCGCATTTTGGGACAAAGTATTATAATTTACTCGGATGAGTCTAAGTTCGAGCTTAGAAATGCCAAAAACCGTAAACGGGTGTGGTTTAAACTTTCAGATTGCTTCAAACCGAAGTGCGTACAATCAACGGTAAAGCATGGCGGCGTGTCTCTTATGGTTTGGGGTTGTTTTTTAAGAATTTGGTGTGGGTAATTTGGTAAAAATCGATGGAAGATTGACAGCAGCTGCTTATGTTGAGGATCTCAACGAAAATTCGGCAACTAGCGCGGAAAAATGCCTTTGCGGTCGTTTATCCTTCAACAACATAACGACCCCAAACACACGTCTTGCCTTGTTTTTAGCTTTTTTCAGGAAAACGAAATCCGATTGAGCATTTGTGGTCGACTTTCCAAGACACCAAAAAATCGCCGCACAAATTTGGAGTAATTTTTCTTAGAGATGAGGCGCCAATGAGTTCATTTCATTATCGTACTAAATTTGGTTTTGCCAGTTTATACTTTCCTTTTAGAATTCTTATTTCTAATTTAAAAAAATAATATTTTTCGTTTGACGTCTGACACCTATAGAAATGTCATAATGCCGTTATAATTATAGCTAGAAACAAACAAGCAGCCAAAGAAACATTTATGCGCCTAGAAGCGTCCGCTTGGATTGTAAAAAATGAAGAGAAAACGAAGAACAGAGAAAAAATCAAAAATATTAAAGGTGTCCCCACAACACAAAACGTATCTTACAAATCGGAAGCTTTAGCTTTGAAAAAGTCATTAAATTTAAGTATCTCGGAATTATGCTGAGTTCACAGAAAGTCAAGAAGGCTGCAACCATGAGTGCATTTAGGTTAAATAAAGCGGGTCGCTGAAATAAAAAAACGTATGGTCATGCCCGTCTATTATTGCGACAAACTCAGTTAACCTCGGTGAGGACTGACTACATCGTCCCGACGGTAACATTCAATAGGAATTTTGCCATTCACTTCCCATCTAAGGAGGAATGGAATAAGGGACTCTCACTAAATAACTTCGACACTACAGTCTATACAGATGGCAATAAAATGGATTGTGGTGCTGAAGCTGGCATATATTCTCATAGACTTAAAATGGAAAAATCTGTGCGTGTCCTTAATGCCTGCAGTGTCTTCCAGGCGGAAGTACTGGCAATTGAGGAAGATTATAAGCTACTAATCCCAGATTTCTCTTTTAAGGGCAACATCGCTACCCTTTCGGATAGCCAAGCCGCAATCCAGGCACTGGATTCAGCTACAACAACCTCTAAAGTGGTGGAACAAAGTAGGAATAGCCTCACCACTTTGAGTGAAAACCATAATGTTACTTTAATCTGGGTCCCGGGACATCGGAATATTGAAGGTAACGAAAAAGCAGATGAACTGGAAAGAGGGGGATCTGTCATAAGTAACGCTCTTGCAGAATCGGTATTCACACCATTTGGTGAAGTCAAGACTACAATTTCCCTAAAATACCTACGATTCGCGGATTGTAGATGGAGAGACCAGACGAAATGTAAAATTAGCAGAACGTTATGGCTCACCTACAACCTCAAACAATCGTCAACATTGATAAACATGAAACGACGGGACGCCTGGAGACGGCAGTCATAACTGGCTTTTTGCCTGTGGGAGAACAAGCAGCCAAAATGGGCATCCCTCACTCTACACATTGTTACAGTTGTAAGCAACCAGAAAACGATTTTCCATTTCCTCTGCGAATGCCCTGCTCTAAGGAAGAAAAGAATGTTAGCCCTGGACAAACCGCTGTTCGAGAGTCTCGAACAACTGTCTGGCTTAGTCGTCAACAACCTAATAAGGTTCTTAAACCGCACAGACTGGATATAGTCATGCTGTAAATAGCCGTTAAACAAGTTGGTAACGAGGATGTGGCAACAAAATGCTGAGGAAGCGCTAGTTGGATCCTGGATGAATCACCACTCTAACCAACCAACCAACAGAATGTCACATCAATTACCATACATGACAGGATACAAGCTGCAAATAAATCTTACTTCGCCCATACTCGTACAAAACTGATGAAGTCGAGACTGCTTGCCAGAAATCTGAAGCTTGAAATATATAAATCCGGCATAATATTTATACTCACATACGGGAGCGATGTCTGGGTGCTGAAATCCAATGAAACCGGTCAGTTAAAATATTTTGAAACAAATATTTTCAGAGAGATGTATGGGCCTGTATGACTTGAAGATGTTACCTACTGCATTCGGTACCATGACGAGTTAGACACACTTATCAGAGATGAAAATGTCATCCGGTAATAGGTAAACCTTAAAGCGCACAGAATTGGATGGTATGGTCACTTTCTGCGAACGAGCGACGATATAACTGTAAAAAAGATTTTTGAAACAAATCCACAAGGCGATAGAAGAAGAGGTCGACCGATAAAAAGATGGCATTGAAGGCGACTTTGGAGCTATGGATATATCTGATATCAAAAGATAAGCTGAAGACCGAGTGACGTGGAGGCGAATTGTAACGGAAGCAATGGTTCGGACTATGACGCTATGCTGATGATGATGTTTTTCAACTAAACATATTTTACAATTTTACTATGCAACTGTGGTAACTTAACTTAAACAAATGCTAATAATTCTGAAAGAAGACCAACTTTGCTAGACCAATTTTACCGAAGACAGTTCAGAGGGTCGGATTTTTTTTTTCACGGACGCTTAAAGTTCTAAAATGTTGGCTGACGGTGACAAATATCGATAATACGATGTATAAAAATACTTTAAAAGACTAAAATTTGTATCTGATGATATCAGGAAAATGCAGGCGTTCCGCGTTTATATTTTTCAAAGATTAATATGTATTTTTACCTATAATTAAGATATGACGAGAGCTCCTCGCAGTATTGTGCCGTCAGCATGGACTTGAGCCTTGAAGGAGTCCTTTGTACCATACTTTGCCGAAAGCTTGTGATACATCAAGAAAAATGGCTGAACGCACTTTTTTTCTTTCCAATGCGATTTCTATGCCGATTACGTCTCTGTATATTTGATTGAGCGATGAGTGAAGTTTCCTGAAACCAAATTGGTGACATTTGAAAAGTATTGTTTCAAAAAGCCTCTACTTTACGATATACCCTATGATCAGAAAGTACCGGCAATGTTTAAATAAAACAAAAGAGAGTTACATTTCAGGCAAATCTATGTTATATCCTTTAAAATATGACCCGTCTGAAGCAACATACATGTGCCAACGTTTAACCTAGTCCTCCATGCACCCCTGGTAGGCCGACGAAGTGATGGACTTCAGCTCCTTCGTCGCATTCTCTTTGATCTTCTCTATCGACTGGTGTCTCCTTAGACGAAGTGGTAACTTCAACTTGGGAAACAAAAACAAGTCGTACGAGGCCATATCAGGTGAATACTGTGCTTGCACGATGGTATTTATTGGTGTTTGGTCAAATAATCCAGCACAATTTGGGCTCGGTGCGATGGCGCCTTATCATCATGCTAAATTCAAGATTGTTTGCCCACATTTCCGGCCGTTTGTGACGTACAGCATTTCTCAAACGCTTCAAAACGGAAAAATAATATTCTTTATTGACTGGCTGGCCCGATGGAGGGTACTTATGGTGCACTACGTCTTGGCAATCGAAGAAAACAGTCAACGTCACCTTCACTTTTGAGCGGCTTTAGCGTGATTTTTTCGGATTCAGCTCGTCTTCGAAGGGCCACTCAGACGATTGTTGCTTGGTTTCCGTGCCAACTTCATAGACCCATGTCTCGTCGTCAGTAATTATCCGTTTCATAAGGGTTGGATCACTTTGGGCTTCAGAAATCATCGCGTCAGCAATTGTCTTTCGGTGGTGTTTTGGCACGAAATTCAGGTCCTTCGGAACGAGCCTGGCTGTAACGCGTCTCATGCCCAAAACATCAACCACAATGTGTTGTGCCGTTCCATATAGGTAAAATGCCAAGTTCAGTAGAAATCTCTCTTAAACTGGTAGATGATTTTCGAGCACGATTTTTTTCACTTTCTTCACGTTTTCATCGGTGTTCGACGTCGATGAGTGTCCGGAACGAGGCAAATCTTCCCCCACTGTACAACCACTTTTAAAGTCTCTATACCACTTGTGTACTCTTGTTCTTGATAGAGCAGATCTGCCACATGCTTTTTGCAACATTTTCAGTGCATGTGTGTCTGATAGTCCTACCGACATAAGAAACAAATATGGACAGGTTCCCACGTGCGCGGTTCGTTTAAATTAAACATTTCTGGTACTTTTTGATCATAGGGTATATAATTGGCGCGTTCACCCTTTTTGGGTGAAATACACTCGGAGGTTTGCCATTGCCTGCCAAGGGGCGACCGGTATTAGAAAAAAACTTGTTCTTCATTTTGATCTTTCACCGGGATTCGAACCCACGTTCTTTCTGAATACCGCATGGTAGTCACGCACAGAATGAGTTCGGATACGGTGGCCGCCCTTTACTGGTAACAGATATATTGGCCTGTAAGAAGACACTTTGGTGGCTTAGGTATCAAGTTAACTGTGGCGGCTTTCCCATATATAGGGCCGTACCTAGAGCTAAGGCGTTTGTTAAATGAAGTGGTAAAATAGGCAATGCAATTTTGTGGCAGATGGCCAAGGATTTCGGTCGCGATTAAATCAAATCCAGCGCATTTTTCAAGCTCCATTTCTTTATTTCTTTACCAACTTTTTCTGGTGTAACAATTGGCTCTACTATCAGTTCTCTATCAGTGGCTTCAGGTTCAGGATAAAGGTTTTTCTCCAAATGCTTAGCAAATATATTCGCTTTTTGCTCACTTGCTTTAGCCCAGTTTCTCTAGTCAATTTTAACAGCAGCACTGTGTGGAATTGGTATATTGAAAAAATTAGTCACTTTCCACTAGAAATAAGGCATTTTTCAATAGGTGCGCTTCAACTTTTTTCCGATAGGGAGGGCGAACGACGCAATATTTTTTATTTTTCGCTTGTCATTTGTAAACTTCATTAGTATACATTTCATCATGGAACGCTATACACTTGAGCAACGATTGCAAATCGTGCAAATTTTTTATGAAAATAATCGTTCTATTGCTGCTACTTTAAGAGCATTACGGTCATTTTACGGTCCATTTAACAAGCTATCCCGTTCCACAATCGACCGTCTAGTGAAAAAATTTGTATCTACGTTTTCGCTACATAATGTTTCGGTGCCAGTGAGAGCAAGAAGTGCACGAAGTGTTGAAAATATTGCTGCCGCCAGGGCAGTTCAAGAAGACGCAAATGTGTCGCTCACACGACGTTCTCAACAATTGGGCCTTTCTGTGTCGTCATTGTGGCGAATTTTGCGAAAAGATCTTGGCCTACATCCGTACAAGATCAAGCTGACACAAGAACTGAAGCCGTTTGACCATTTTAAGTGACGTCGATTCGTAAATTGGGCTGAAGATCAACTCGAAAATGATCCAGATTTTTTCCAAAAAATTATCTTCAGTGATGAAGTTCACTTTTGGCTCAATGCCTTTGTCAACAAGCAAAATATGCGTTACTGGGCAGAAAGCAATCCACACGTGATTCATGAGGCACCGTTGCATCCCGAAAAAATCACTGTTTGGTGCGGTTTAAATGCCGGCGGCGTAATTGGCCCATATTTTTTCGTTGACGAGAACGATCGCCACGTTACTGTGAATGGAAATCGATACCGCGACATGATAAACGATTATTTTTGGCCACAATTGAATGGTATGGACTTAGACGACATGTGGTTTCAACAGGACGGGGCAACAAGCCACACAGCACACGCTACAATTGATTTGTTGAAGAGTAATTTCGATTAGCGCATTATTTCCAGAAATGGACCGGTCGAATGGCCGACGCGCTCGTGTGATTTGACGCCTCTAGACTATTTTCTTTGGGGTTATGTGAAGTCATTGGTCTACAGTAACAAGCCGGCGACGATTTGTGAGCTCAGAGCCAATATTGAACGCGGAATTGCTGGAATTTCGGCCGATTTATGCAAAAGAGTGGTCGAAAATTGGGTTCAACGATTGGACTTCGTAAAACGTGCACGCGGTGGCCATGCAAAAGAAATCGAATTTCATACTTAAATGTGTATGTTCAAACTCGATAATAAAAAAAAAATTAGTTAGAAAAGTCAAACCGTTTGTGTTTTATTCAAAAAAATTCAAAAGTTGAAGCGCTCTTACTGAAAAACGCTTTACTTGGGGCTGTTACCAGCTGTGAGCACAGACAGAAATGAATTTAGTGCATCATTTTTAATTTTCTTGATCGCTGTGTGCACCTGTTTCTTTTTTTTATTTTACTGGTTTGCTGCAGTGTTTTCATAGTTACCATTTTTTTTCTACTAAGTTTCTATAAAGGATGTACAATACATTTTTTCTCAGCGGGTGCCTATTTTGGTGTAGATGCACTGTTTCACGCTACCAATTGAAGTTATTGCGTAAAATAAAGCACAGCACAAAATTATGAAAAAAAAAAAATTGGCAGCAAAAATATTGCGAATATTTTGAAAAGGAAATAATCACTGTGCCAAAACTTTTTTGATTCACTGTATATATTTTGCATGCATTTTTTGTTTTCGTTTCGTATTTGCCTGCCGTATTAAGTGTAAAAATAATTTGCGCAACTAAATGCAGTTAATCACGTGCGAGCTAACCTATGAACTGTAAATAGACAATTAACGGAATGAAAACAATTTTAATGAACTGCACGCAAAATTAGAATTTGCATGCACTTATTAAATTATGGCATGCGGCAAAAAAACACTTTTTACTACGAAATGATTTTAAATGTATGTTTGTAGGTGTTGTGTGTATGTATTCACGCTCGTATGCAGGCGTCGGTATGTACAGAGATGATGGAAGTGAAACTATTTGATGCGAGTGAGGCGAAAGGAAAATATATATTTGCATATTTATGTATGGATATTATTTAAACAGGCTAAGTATCGTGCAACGCTGTTGCTGGCGTGTGAATGCATGAGTTATTACTCATATTTACTCAAATACAATTTATTCGTTAATTTTCATTATTCAAAATGCTTTTGGAGCGTTGGAAAAATTTGATTTGATATTACTGATTTAATGGGTATTAAAAATAGTGAATATTAATTGAATTTCATATCAACATATTTGCTTAATATAGATATAAAGGGTGATCGGAGTGGAGCTATAGGTGCGCAACTAAGTTCTCGCTGTTTTCTTGATGAAAATACAACTTTATTTTAAAAAAATGGTTACAAGTGCATCATTGAAAGTATTTCCCATCGCTGGCTACTACTTTTTCCCACCTTTCTGGTAGATTTCGTATACCCTCGCGGTAAAACTGTTCATCTTTTGAGGCTATCCACGGATCAAGCCATTTTTTAATGTCTTCATATGAATGGAACTGCTGGTCAGCTAGACCATGTGCCATCGCTCGGAACAGGTGATAATCGGACGGCGCAATATCTGGAGAATATGGCGAATGGGGTAGGATTTCCCATCTCAGTGTTTCCAAGTAGGTTTTAACGGATTTAACCGCATATTGCGGCCGCTTCTCGCGCAGTGCTCGGCTTAATCGCATCAATTGAGGTCGATACCGATCTCCAGTGATGGTTTCGCTTGGTTTTAACAGTTCATAATAAATAACACCAACTTGGTGCCACCACCAAATACATAGCATAACCTTCGCAGCGTTAATATTCGGCCGAGGCAATGACATAGAAGTATGACCGGGCATTCCGCATGACTTTATTTTCTTTGAATTGCTGTAATGAATCCATTTTTCATCACCCGTCACGATGCGATTAAAAAACCCTTCCTTTTCTTTTGACGCTGGCGCAGTTGTTTACAGGCGAAAAACGCCTGTTTCTGTTTCTGAATCATTCCCAAAGCATGCAATGTACTAACTCAGCTGCTACCATTAGATCTACACATTAAAACAATCGCTACTTGCAGCGCGGTGAGACTCAGAGACATAGGAAGCTGGACAACAAGGTTGTACAGTCACAGTAAGATCCTGCTACAGGGATCCTCGCCGCTTAAAAACAGATCAGACTATACAGTCCCCGACCTTAACTTCAAGAAAGACTGTACTGTACGTTTTCCACCGAGAGCCGAATGGAGCAAAGGGATTGGAAGATACGATATCGAAACCTATACCGATGGTTCTAAGATGAACTCGTCCCCTTAGTATTAAAATAGCCTATAAATTTTTTGATGTTTTGAGAAAATGAATTTCAAACTTTTTGTCGAAAGTAGCTCTCACTCAAATCTCGTTATGTCTGTAAATATTTATTATTTTTTGACTGATGTTTTGACCCACTTTGTGGAACTAGAATTTGACAAAATTTTGACCACATATAAAATCGACGATGGAGAATCCAAAAATTCAATAAAAAAATAATAGCCTATGAGCACATAGGCTATTGTTATACTAAGGGGACGAACTGTGGTGTGTGAGTTGGCTTCCTCAGTCAACTCGTCTTCCTGACTATGCCAGCGTGTTCCAGGCAAAACTTTTAGCGATCAGAGAAGCATGAAAATCTCTAAAACTCTACAAGGAAGTTGGTTCAAGAGTAGCTATCTTCTCAGACAGTCAAGCAGCTATAAAGGCTTTAGACTCCTTTAGGAGCTGGAACTGCTTAGTCATTGGCTTGAAATTACTCTGATTTGAGTTCCCGGTCATAGGAACATACGGGGTAATGAGATAGCGGATGAGCTAGCAAGAAAAGGTTCGTCACTAGACTTAACAGAGGCGGTGGCAGTATTCACCCCACGGAACACAATAAAAGCATCCATTGCTTCATACTATCATGCTTTAGGGTGCGTGCATGTCAGAGCTGTGATAAGCGATAAGAGCGTCGATAAGAGCAGCGACAAAAGCATAGCGTCGAGCTTTAGTTTTGTGTGGTGTATACAACAGAGCTGCGATAAGAGCGTTAGTTGCTTTTGAAATTTAAGTTTTTTTAGATCTCTGAGTGACCAGGGTCTCGAGATATAGCCGAAAAGGTGGACCAAGGTACCCTTGGATGTGTTTGTACAATATGGGTATCAGATGGAAGCTGTTGATGGAAGCTTTTAAGATGGAGCTGGAGATGGAAGGGGAAAAGGAATAGCTACAGGAAAAGGAAGAGGAAGAGAAAGAGGAAGAGGAAGAGAAAGAGGAAGGGGAAGAGAAAGAGGAAGAGGAAGAGAAAGAGGAAGACCACTTATTATTAAAAATTAAAAAAAAAAATTCTAAAAAAATTTTAAAATGTTACATATACGCTTATTATATAAACGTTAACTGCAGTCAGCTATAGTGAAAAATTCATTGTATCATAGCCGGCGTGATTGGTGATCATTTCCTTAATTTTTTACAGAAAGGTTATGCTAATATGAGATATTACCTATATCATTCATATATTTACGTATTACCTGTGTACTCACAAATATACGGTTGAAGCAAATATATGTCAGTTTTTTTACTTCGCCTGGAAAAGTTTATATAAATTTAAGAAGAGTAAATAGAACTTATTTTATATCAGACTTCACGCAAAAAAGTCATTTGCACCTGAACACATAGCTGGGTTAAAGCGGAGGGGAATAGAACAGTTATCTGCTCCTTCTCCGCTTTTTCGTACACGACGAAGTGTATGTATCATACGATTGATGTTGTTGTTTATGTGTAAAGGGGAGCGCATCTATGCAAATGCAGAACGGAACAACGACGCGCTCAAACTTTCTTTCTGATCTGATTTTGAAGCAAACAACAAGTGAGTATTTTTTCTCCAGAGAAAACCACGTTTAATTAATTAATCTAGATTTTTTTAAAGACGACCAGCGGAATGAGTGATTCAGAGGAAGAAACTATGCTGTTGTTGACGCCTACTGCTGCATATTATCATCTAAATAATGCTGTAAGGGAAAAACGTCAGTTTTCAGCTCATCCAATAAACGAAGAAAGACTTGAACTCGGAGAATTTCACCATCTTTATAGCAGTTTGAGACAGGATCAAAAAAAATTTTTCCAATATATGAGAATGACAAGCGATACATTCGATTATATTCTGTTTCAAATTTCGGATCGACTGCAGCATAATTGGCAAAACTGCCACAACAGACCAATCTTGCAAGAGGAGCGATTGATGCTTACAATAAGGTAAATACTTAAGAATAATTTTATTGGAGAAAAATTAACGTATTCATTGGTAAATAACAAAAGAAAGAAATACTTTAAACATTTAGAATATTGTGAATCTAAATCGGATATTCATTGTTTTGTGCATTGTCATCACATCTAGCCGTGGTGTTTTCAGTGTTACATTTATTAACCAGTTCATGTGTCAGCTGCAATACTTTCATCCTGTATTCTAGTTTATGCAATGAAGTAATATTTTTCAGATGAGGCAATAAACTTTTAAAAAAAGAAAGATCTTCATCATCCTCATCTTTTTTTGCTCTCTTTTCTTGCAAAAAACGAAGTTTTTCCTTTTCCATTTCAAGCAATGCATTTCCAATATCTTCTTGTGAACGCTTGACCTTTCCTGGTTTTGGGAAAGAATTTAAAGGTTGGCGTGAAAATGATGGAGCTTCAGTTTCTCTCATTTCTTTTGAAATAGAATTTTGCATTTCACTTTCATCATCATTTAAAATTTCATCCATCAAAGAATTCATAGATTCATCTTCAACTATCGCTGGCAAGTTGCTGGTAGATTTCCTGGCAGTAAACTGATCTTTTAAAAAGGACAGATTATGAAAATACTGCCACGAACCATTGTAATCCGCCAATTGAGCAGAACCAGATTTTGGTTTGGAAATGCTTGTCAATGTATTTCTATATTTGTCACGTAGTCCTTTCCATTTATTGCGAACTACGGACACTACAATAATAAATAAACAACAATGCAAATTTTAAAATTTATTTTGTTAACATTTTTTTTTTTAATTTGTTTTTAAAGATATTTATCAACTGGTCAATCATTTCGGAGTTTAGCATTTTCGTTTCGGATGGGTGCTTCAACAGTTGGACAAATTGTAAAAGAAGTTGTTAACGTTATATGGGAAGTGCTTCATCCCATCCACATGAAAGTTCCAAACGAAAGTGATTTTTTAAAAATTGCGGAGGAATACAAAAAGTTGTGGGATTTCCCTAATTGCATTGGGAGTATAGACGGGAAACACGTTCGTGTACAAAGCCCTGCACATTCTGGAACAATGTACTACAATTATAAAAATTTTTTTTCTATTGTTTTACAAGCATTAGTGGACGCTAATTACAAGTTTATATGCATTGATGTTGGTGGCTACGGTAAACAGAGTGATGGTGGAACATTTAGGGCTTCGAATTTATTTGTATATTTAACCGACGGAAGACTCAAAATTCCTGATGCCTGTGCGTTACCAAATTCTGACATCATTGCACCTTTTGTAATTATAGGCGATGAAGCTTATCCACTTTTACCTTATTTATTAAAGCCTTAAAGGAGAAACCAATTAGATGCGGACAAGGAATATTATAATGCTAGGCTGTCAAGGGCGAGAAGAACGGTTGAATGTGCCTTTGGTATAATTTATTCCAAATGGAGAATTTTAGCTACAACCATTCAAACCAACCCAACCTTAGCTGACGTTATAATTAAGTGCATTTGCTTACTGCATAATATAATTATTGATAGAGAAGGAATTGAGCACCATTTGACTCAAAACTGGACTTCAGTACCTAGAAATATTGCATTAAACCAAACTGTTGTAGGGCGACAGAATCACAATGCAGAAAATATTCGCGATATATTCAAACTGTACTTTTGTCATAATCCAATTTAATAAATATGAAATAATGACACAATAACAAAAAAATAACCGTTTTAATGCGACAAACAAAAAGAAAGTAAACGGTAAATTTTTGTTGTTACTATTAGTATTAATTACTATGTATTATTGATATTTGAGCAACAATTTTTCAATAAAAAACATGAAAACATATGATTGCACTTACTTGTTGTATTGAATTGTTTGGATATCTCTTGCCACAATTTATCCAAAATAAACCTGTTGTGGTGATTTGGATCTTTTTGATCCCAAATTGCAGGTTTTAAAAATACTGCACTTATAAAATCTTCTGTGTCCATCATCGATAATAGCGAAGAAATTACTAACCTACAATTTCTACGCTCTTATCGATGATAGCGAGCGAAGAGTGAGTTAGCGCGCTGCTCCGACATGCACACTTCTATTAAAATGCATGCATTAATTTTCTACGCTTCGCTCTTATCGACGCTCTTATCGCTTATCACAGCTCTGACATGCACGCACCCTTAGCCGAAAGAAGATCGAAGCAGCTAACTAAATGGATTACAACAAAAAACACCTGGCAGTCATACAAAATCCTAAGGACGAATCACCTGTTAGGATGTTCTCGACCAAATATCTCACGCATCACTGCAACCCTTACAGGCCATTGGAAAGTAGGGAAGCATGCAGCCAGACTCAACCTCCCCTTCAATCCCATCTGCAGAAACTGTCAAGCGGAAGGGGTGAAGGAAAGCCTTTTCCACTACTTATGTGAATGTCCAGGGCTAGCTAGGGCACGACTCCGTTCCTTCGGTAAGCCGTTCTAACAGCATATTAAGGAAATCTCAGCATCGAAATAAAGGATTTGCTGTTATACTTGGACCTCACTAAATGGATCTGAAGAACACAAAAAAAAGACATCATCACACGAGACAGTGGTAATAAAACGGTGCTGGTCACTAATTACGATTATTTCAGTGGAAATATTCAACCACTCCAACAACAATAACAATCTTATTTATGGGTAGGGGGTATTTCTGTCAATTACGAGCTAAGCATCATTGCCGGTTCAAGAGTCGCTTTTAGGCCACGGCTCCCACGGGAATGCCAGTAGCTGCTTTGGAAGTTCTTCAACGATTTTTTGGTTGCGTGTGTACTCCACACACCAACCATCATCATTTTACTGATTTCTGTAAAGTATTACGTTAGCTCTTCTCTCCTCAAGTGCGGACGCCCTTGTTTGCATCTCCGGAGTTTCCGAAGTACCTAGGACGCTTAGTAGTGGGTTCCACTTCCTAACTTTTCACCTAGTTTTGGGCTATCAGTAAATAGGCTGCCATGTTATTCTCTTTATGCAATAAGTAAATATCTGCTCTGCCCTCTTCTTTATACCTCACTTTCTCTATGCTAATACATTTTCCAAGCGAAATTCGAAGTTAAATAGTCTTAATGTATTAAGTCTGACTAAGCTTTTTTTAAGTTGTAGTAAAAGTAAAAGTTTAGTTAACTTTCGAGTGCTTTTGGAGGCTTAGAAAGAAAATCCCCCAATAGTTAGTATCCAGGCTGCCCTTGAAATTGAAATTGAAATTTGAAAAGGTCGAGCCAGGGAGCACCAGTAGATTTGGTGGTTCCTAAAACACTCAGTCTAAGAAAGCCCATTGTATTCAAAGCTCAGGAAAAAGGGTAGATAGTCCAGGACGGAAGGAGAAAAGTATCAGAGAGAGAGATAGGAAAGAATAGAGACAGAGATAGAGATAGTTAGTCCTGTGAGAATTTTCCTGATTCTTTGGCAAATCTGTAAATATCCTCCAGTTTTAGAAAACGAATATTACTCATTCTCATGACATCGGAACTCAAAACTCGTAGTCGTGCTCTAGCAAAGGCAGGACACTTACAGAGAAAGTGCTCAGTGCTATCCGCCTCTTCCAAGCCCGACAGGCCCATTGGGTCCTCAATGATTCCAATGGTGGTCATATGCTGACCCCATGGGTTATGTACTGTAATGATACCGACCTTCAACCGAACGTCTTTCCAAGTTTTAGTAGAAAGTTTGACAGTTTTCTTTGATAGTAGGTTTAGTCGTTCACCAGGGATGGGTATGGTTTTTGAAATCCCCTTTCGCCCATTTGCGGTGAACTGTTCGCCTTAAATTGTAATTTGAACAGTCGAGCCAAGAAGCACCAAGAGATTTGGTAACTCCTAAAACATTCAATCTAAAAAAACCCATTGTATTTCGCCTTACTGGGGTCCACATCTACGTTTCGTTGTTAATAAAGATTTCTATGAAGGATCGCGCAAATGAGACGATGAAGAAGAATGAGACCGAAGTATTGTAAGAACCTAATCCCGAGGTTTAACTAACATTTTTTTAACACAATTTTGTGTAATTCTAATTTTTAACAACACAATTTTTTTTTTCACTAAAAATCAATAAAAGTCATAACCATAAATTAAGCTAAATTAAACAAGTTTATTACCCTTCAGGGGTCCTCGGCAAATTGTGTATATATGTATGCATGCTCAAACCATCTCCATGACTCCCGCAATGTGTTTTGCATAATTGAAATGGAAAATTTTAAATTGAATTTATCGAAAATTTTGGTTTTGAGAGCCTCTTCATTATTGACTGAGTGCAACAGCGCAGCCGAATTCAAAAACATGTAAATCGAATAGCCTGCAAAAGCAATGGCAAGAACGCAAAATTGAAAAAAACAATAGCTATTCAAATAAAAACAACAACATTTGTTAACTAAGTCAACAAACGAAGTCAGCTGCGGTAGAGCAAACAATAGAATACCAACAATAAAAGGCGGCGGCGGCGGCAGCAAAGCACTAAAGCGAAATCACCATTTACTTGCCAAATCAATTCCCACCATCGGAGCATTTTACAGCGGCACAGCTCGCACGTGCATTGTTTTTGGCACGATAAACACGATGGGGGAGGTCGCCTATGAATATGAAGTGGACCAAATAAAATTTTGGAATGGTATGCGGCATTATGACACCCAGTAGCTGACGATAATGGCTAGAAAATGAATAAAGGATCAAAACAAAGATTATTTCGCTTGCGAGGCGCAATTTGCATGTCAGGCAACGCATTACAAATTTGCTTACTTTTTCCATATTAAATTATTTTACTGGTGGGTAAATTTATATGCAGACCAGCTGGTGCTCGCAGCCTTGCTTGCGTATGCAATGAAGTACTTCATGCGTTGAACTCTTATAAATAAATTTTCTGTTATAAATAAATTTCCAAATTCGTCTGATGCAGCATCAAAAAGGAGTTACAAAAATTAAGTAGTATTTTTAGTTTGTTTAAATATTATTAACGATGTGAAGAAACAGCAAAGAGAAGCAGTAATTAATTTAATTGCGCAATTTGCTGATAGTAAAAGACAGTTGGAGGAAATCCCTAAACGACATATACTGAGGTTGCAAACAATTATGGCTATCTGAGTTATTGGGAATTTTTTTACCTTCTGTATAATAAGCAAGGCTGAGCTAAAATAGAAACGACAGGAGCTATGTTCTGATAACTTCGACTTTATTTATTCAAAATAGGCCCCTCTCACCTCGATACACTGTTTCGCGTCATCTAGAAGATTTTAGAAAGAGCGTTTCAGGTCACTGACCGGAATGTCCTTCAGGATGCCGGTACCAGCCTATTGGATGGCCTCTATGGGCGCAAAACGTTTTCCTTCCATGGACAAATGCAATTTTCCGAATAGGTAGAAGTCATAGGGAGCCCTATCAGGCGAATACGGTGAATGATTGATGGTTAAAATGCGATTTCTAGTCAAAAAAATCAGTCACAAGAGTGGATCGATGAGATGGTGCATTATCATGCAATAAGCGCCAGCTTCCTCCTTCGCAGTATTCAGAGCGAATTCGACGAATGCGAGGCAACAAACGCTTCAAACCGCCAAGATAGAAAATTGCATTGAGGCTTTGGTCTGTTGGCACGAACTCACTGTGGACAATTCCCTTGGAATCGTAAAAAGAAACGAGCACCGGCTTGATTTTTGACTTCTATAAACTCGCTTTTTTGGTAGGTGGTTCGTCTGGGGCCTTCCATTCGGCACTTTGACGCTAAGTTTCAGGATCGAGTTGGAAAAACCAAGTTTCATCAACAGTTCCAATATTGTAGAGTTACTGTCTTTTCACGCCTCTTTAATGAGGTCTTTTGAATGTTGAATTCTGAGTAGTTTTTGGTCCTCAGTTAACTTGGGCGGAATGAAACGTGCACAGACCTTTCGTAAGCCCAAATGAAAAAAACTCAGTTAAAATGCGATAAATCGTTGTTTTGGGGATATTTAACTCAGATTACAAGAATTTCAACGATGATTTCGAGTCATTTTTGTTAACTTTACAAACAATTTGGACGGAGTTTTCGGTGATTACTGATTTTGCGCGGCCCGTAGGCTCATTGCCATTTATGTCCTTACAATCATCTCTGAAACGTGTAAACCACTCACGAACTCTGCCACAAGATAGACAATCTTCGCTATAAACTTTTTTCATCAATTTTAATGTTTCGGTAAAGATTTTAACGATTTTGAAAACAAAATTTGATATTAGCTCTTTGCTCGAAACTCATTTTTCTACCGATGTCACTAACACACTGACACTTTAGACGCAATAACTTCGCTTCTACTGAACCGAATGTCACCAAGCTTTCATTAGAAGACAACGCACTAACTCATTGAAAAGATGGCGCGATCAAAAACATTTGAGTTCGCTTCTTGAATCATTGTAGCTTCTATATACTATTGTTGTTTGCTGAAAGGTGGTTGAATACCGACTATGTTAGCTACAAGAAGATTAACGCCTGCTTTGACCAGTTTATTCACTTTCTCGTTTCCTTCAATTCCCTGTTTCCTGGAACCCAGTAGGTGGTGGCTCGTTTCGCAGCTGCTGATTCATCCATCCTATTCCGGTACGTAGTGTGAGTTTGTCATTGTAGCTGCAATTGCTTTGATGGCATCTTGGCTGTTAGTTTAGAAGTCTATTTGAGAGTTCGGAGGCTGAGGCTAAGTCTGCTGCTCAGCTTGGAGCACATTGCAGTGGTCCGAGAATTTATATGACTGTTCATAGCCTAATTCCGAGCAAAATACTACGGCTCCAATGTCCTCTTCCATTTTGGAAACGACTGTGCATATGTTAAAAGTGTATGCCTTCCGCCATCCTTCCTATTCTAATACTATGTTAGGTTCCCTATTGAAATTAGCTTGCTGAATAACCGTAACATAAGTGCAGACTTCTCTGCAGAACTTTTTGCAACTAAGTCTATTAAGTGAAGGTCAAATATCTTTTCCAGTGCTGCTGTAGCAGTGGTACGCATTGCACCCGTTAAACACAGCTTTGCGACTCTTTCTATCATACTTTCTCCAATGTGTTAGCATATGTCTTCTTGTTCAAACTTGTCCACCATACTAGAATGCCATAGAGCACTATTGGTCTTAGTACCACCGTGTAAATCCAATATGAAAGTCGTGAAGATAAACTCCACGTCTTACCGAACATTTTTCTGCAGATGTATAAGGCATTGAGTGCTTGTTTCGATCGTTCTTCCACGCTGAGCTTCCCCGTTAGTTTGCTCTCCAACATTACTCCTGAGTACTTAGTATATATCTTAAACTGTAGTGTGATGCTGTTCAGCCTAGGTGAAGTCCAGTTCGGAATGTTGTGCCTCCTGGTAAACAGTACTGAGTCCGCCTTCTCAGGATTTACTTTTAGTCCCGCTTTAACTGCACACTTGCTGATTTCCTTAAGTGCCCCTTCCAGAACTTGACTCATAGTTTTTAGGCATCTTCCTAAGATGATCTGTAATCTGTAATCTGCATACGCAGTTAACTTTGGCCCTCCATTACCAGAGGCGAGAGTACACCTCCTCTAGACTTTCAATCAGTGCCTCCTTCGAAATATTGTTGAAAGCTCTATATATGATGAGCCTATTAATACATACTTCATTTTATAAGGTGATTCAAATGTGTTTTCAATTTAAAAATAAGTGGCCACATCACAATACTGAATTCCTCTGAATTGTTATAAACAAATAAATTTAATTAAGGCTTTCTTCTTCTCTTTCCAATACTTTTCGTTGGATACCCAATTCCTAACTTGAAAACAAAACGAAAACTTGCTTTTGGAAACGCTTTTTCCGCATTTGTATTGCAGTTTTCTTCTTCTTCTTCAGGTCCTTAATCTCTCGTGGGTCATGGGGCATCAACCACGTCTGTGCGCCATCTTGTGCGACTTTTGGCAATGCCCTTTAATCGGTTCCAGCTCCTTCCGAGGCCTCCAGCTTCCTTTTCAACAGTGCGCCTGAGAGTTTCCCTTGGGCTACCAGGCTTGCCACCAACATTCGTTAGAGGGTTCCACTCCAATACCTTCCGTGCAACCATGCATCGTTTTTGGGTAGGCTGCCATCCCAGAGGTTGCGGGTTCGAGTCCCACACAAATCACGATTCTCACACTTTTCCACATTAACCTACTTTCCCTGTATCTAAAACAAAACAAAAAAAAACCAAAAAACTTCATTTCTTAACCCGCACAATGGTCAGCGCATTATGGCTGCTAAACCAAGCAAAAAACAAAGAAAAACGCACAGTTACATATTGCATCAGTGGCGCCAGCAAGAGGAAGCGGGCGGCCGCGGTGATAGTGCAGACACACAAAATTTAGCGAATTCCTCAACCATCTGTGCAATTCTTCTGGCAGAAAAATGTGAAACACAAATGGCGCTCCAAGCAGTAAGAAGGCGTTGTTCCTAAGCAACGACAGTTGGCATTCCCAGCACTTAGGACTGGTCAGAAATCACAATATATTAACGAAACCAACGCAAAACTGAGTCTTGTCGAGGCCCTATGCTCTCGAGAGGAGTGAACAAGGAAAAAAATATAAAACATTTTTCATTATTTTTCTTTTAAAATGTCGTAATGATAATTAAATAAAGCTTTTTCCACCGTGATACAAAGATTTTAACACTTTATTAACACTGCAGTAAAGGGTTAAATTCCAAATTGTTATGCCCCTGTTGAAAAACCCCTTTTTAAAACTCTCGCACCAATAAATTTCAGTCAGATATCTTAATATTTCTGTATTTTATTTGAATTCCAAATTGTTATGCGCCTGTTTAACACCTCTTTAGTAAACTCTTTATGTTTCCTCGAAGTTTCTCTATGTTTCCTCTAGACTTAACCCTTTCTTACTACAAATTTTAAATTATTCATATTTTACGTTCAACAACCATTCATAAATAACAAAGACAAAACGGCATGTTTCATTACCAAAAAATCAATTCGACAATTATTTGCGATTAAAGTATGAGTACGAATTTACAATTACTGCATATGTCAAGCAGAGGACCGTACAAGGAATAAACTATAAGTCTTTAAGTCATCGAACCACAACAGTAATTTCTCAGTAATATTGAGGCGGTTGTGCTGCCTTTACATCATACCTTCCTCATATAGCGGCTCTGCCGAACATTAACAGAAGGCAGTACTGTAGGCCGGGCAGCATTGAAACCAGCAGTGCTGCAGCAACGCAGTCAATGTACATACATATAAGATAACAACGCGGCATGGGAAGAATCCTAAAAGTTGTTTGCGAACGTCAAGCATTTGTTTATTTCTACCCAACAAACAGAAAGTGTTAACAGATAGAGACGTCATAGCGTTTAATATTGTCTATGTGTGAATAGAGTGGAGAGAGGGTGTCTAATGACTGCTGCTGACGCCTGCGCATCAACTTTGGGTGTGTTAAAAAATGTTCGCTCATTTTATGTAGTACGAAAAGCCAAGAGCGTTAAGTACCAAAATTCTACAAGCATTCGTTGCTTCAATGTGTTGGGTATGGTTTGTGTGCTCACTCTCATGCAATTTTTTTTTTTTTTGTAACTACCGAAGTGCTCTTTGTACGTTTTCAAGTAAAATGCGAAAATCAGAAGATTAGCAGTGCGCAAAAGCAAAAGAAATCAACACGTGGTTTTCGCAAACTTACAACAAACTGCATGTTTTCGCCATAAAGCAGGCAGATGAACTGTGGAACTGTGGAGCTCCCTTCGACTCAAACTCTAACGACTTTCGTCTGACTTTGCCCTTTATTTGTTTGTGTTTTTTTTGTGCTTCAGCGAAAAGGATTTATTCGAAGCGCGCTTCCATGCTTTCTTCGCTGCTTCCTTGCCTCGTTGATTCGTTGCTTCGCTGTTTACTGCGCCACTGTGTCACTGCCACTACCCAAATTGTTTACACAACATTTACTTTTGCGCTTATCTCTCCACAAGTTTTACTATTGCCGTTGCTGTTGTTGGTGTTGGTGTTGGTGTTGGCGTTATTGCGCTCGTTTATGCTGTGCTAAGCATGAAAGTAACAACTGTCAAATTTGACAATTCCGACGACAACTATTGCACGAAAGCGATGCAACCACGAGTTATGGCGAATGTGGAATGTTAAAGGAAAGCAGAGTAAAGATAAGGACGCAAAAGAAGACAATAAAAAGTAACAGAGACAACAGTTAGTGGTTAATGAAAGTTACGATGCCATTAATAATGATCATTAGCGTGTAAA
Source organism: Anastrepha obliqua (assembly GCF_027943255.1). NCBI lineage: Eukaryota > Metazoa > Arthropoda > Insecta > Diptera > Tephritidae > Anastrepha > Anastrepha obliqua. The sequence continues at coordinate 20,614,029 of NC_072893.1, read as the reverse complement.
TGAAAGTGAGTCTGATTTGTTTGACTTTGTTTTTGGGTTGCTCTTGCTTTGTAACATTTTTCCTATTATTTTTAGGTCACTACTGACAGCAGGGCATGACTGTTGTGTGACGTGTATAGATTACGAACAAAAACAACTATACCCAGTTAAGGTATAGGGACAAACCCGACCAGAGTTGGTATATGTACGTAAGGGTACAGCTAAAAGGGCAAATAGTGTGAAGTGAAGTTTTAAAATTTCTTGTATTTTCGTAATGTGCAGATGATGTTAGGATTGCTACTGTGAGAGAAAGTGCTGCAAACGCTACAAAGGGGCGCTCCCCTTTAAGTGAAAGTTCAACTCAATCGTTGGCCTGTGGCTGTCATTTGCTTTCAAAGTTGATAAGTTTTATAAGTGCATACGAGCTTCCCTTCAGTCCTCTTCTGCTTGTTCGTCGTCGCATGTTGATCTTAATATAATTAAAGTAATCATCATAAATAGAACGAGACATAATTAGGCTGAACTTTTCTCTCACTAATTGCAATGGGCTACTTTGCCTTGCCTTAAAGTGCCATAAAAAGTGTTTGCCTTGGGGGCAGGCTTGCGGTGCGACTGTTATTATAAAAATCGGTTTATTTTATTTTGAGATTTTCTATGTGCGTACATTTAACAGTGCGGCCTCGGTAGACTAGCGTGGGTTCGAATCCCACGTAAAGCACGGTCGTCGCACTTTTCCAAATTTAACCACTTTCCCTGTTCGTAATAAAACAAAAAAAAAATCTTCCAATTCCATTCCTCAACCCCAAAGACTTATTCTTTCTATCCTCACTCCCGCCCAATAGTCAGCGTATTATTTGCATTGTGACTGCTAAAGCACAAAAAAAAAACAAGCAAAAATAAACAGTTACACATTGCATCAGTGGCGACAGCAAGAGGAAGCGCGAACAAATGAAATTTAGCGAAGTCCTCAACCATCTGTGCGATCCTTCTGCCAGAAAAATGTGAAACACAGATAGCGCTCCAAGCAGTAAGAAGGCGTTGTTCCTAAGCAACGACTGTTTGGGATTCCCGCTACTTGGGACTGATAGCGGCAGGCTAATCACCTACGATGTTAGAAATCAAATACATTAACGAAACCAACGAAACCAACGCAAGACTGAGTCTTGTAAAGGCCCTATGCTCCCGAGAGGAGTGAACAAGGAAAACAAAAAATTCAACAAATTCTCTTAGAATTCTCAGTACACTCACACTTTTTTACCAATACCCTCAAACTTTAGTAGGATAGGTTAGGTTATGGTGGTAGTCGGTCTGCACGACCAACTCATTTATATCTTACAGGTCCGTTGTGATACCCCTGTAATGCACGGGAACCCCATGTACCTTCCTTCGTGGAACCAGTTTTTGTCTGTTATGAAACGTGTAGAATTGATCCGAACCCCACGCCAGACAGCTCTGTAAGAGTATTAAAATAGTATTTGTCTAGACAACCTCCTCTGATTTTAGCTAGTGCTGGACAATTGCAAAGGAAGTGCTCAACTGTTTCTTCCTCTTCCTCATCTCTGCAAAATCTGCAATATTCATGGAAGAAAACTCCTAGTCTCAAGGAACGCCTGCCAAATAGCCAGTGGCCGGTGACACACGCCACGACCTTCGAGATATTATTTCTTGAAAGACTAAGCAATTCCTTTGTCCTTTTCTTGTTCATTTGCGGCAATAGTAGTCTAGCTGTTACATATTTGTCTTCATCTCTCCACGACCTACTGGCCTCTTGGATAATGTTGTTTTTTATTATTAGTTTACTCGTGGCCATGGGTATTCCAATGGTACTTTTATCACTGAGCAGTTGTTGTTGAACGCCCGGCATTTCTGTGCAACCTTCGATCTTAGTAAAGCCGCATTCATTGATTTAATGGCCGATTGGCTATTCGAGAATATATTTATAGTCGTTTTTGGTACGGCATACATATTTAGGTATGTATCCACTTCTTTTATAGCTACAACCTCTACCTGATAGACGCTGCAGTAGTCTGGTAGTCGAATGGATAGTTCCAGTCCTAATTCCTTCGGAAATACTCCATAGCCAACCTTATCGTCCAGCTTGGAACCAGCTGTATATAACTTTAATTCCCCCCTTCATAATGACCACGGCGTCTGCCACTCCCTTCTTGACGGTATACTCGTCTTGAAGAGCCTATCAAGGGTGAGTCTAGGAATGGAGTAGTCTATTTCTTGGCGGCGGCCACTTGTTTCCCAACCAAATTTAGTGCAGGTAAATTGATTAGCATTGGCAGCGCTTTGTTTGAGGTAGTCCTTATGCTCCAGAGATTCATAAAACAGCTGTTCTTTGGACCTTACTCATTATTTTAGCGTAATTCGTCTTCAGAGCAGATAGCCACCATAAAAGTATTCCATATACAATATTAAGATTGGTCTTACTACCGAAGTATATAGCCAATGAGTAACGCGAGGTGTTAACCGCCATTTAATACCGACCGCTCTTTTGCAAGTAAAGGGTTTTTCAATAAGGGCGGGTAGATGTTGAAATGGAATAAAATGGCGTTTGCTGTGTAGCCCGTAGCGCCGTTCTGCTGGAACCACATGTCGTCTAGGTCCATATGGTTCAATATGGGCCATAAGAAATTGGAAGGCCCACCACGTCTACCGAAAAATGGGCGCAATGCGCGCAACGTTTGCGTTAATGAACACTTATTTTGATAATAAAGTTTTATCATTTGAACGAGCTGTTCAATCGTGTAACTTGCCATGATGATTTAGCATAAACAACTGAATAATAAACAAAAGATTTGACAGATGTCACCAAAACAAAATGGCTGCCACAGGGCGCCAAAATCGACCCACGCCAATTGAAAACCCCTATAATGGCCTTTTTTACTCTTTCCTCAATATTAGGTTTCCATGTGAGGTTCCTATCTAATATGAGTCCTAAGTACTTGACATTCTCTCTCAAAGGAATCTCCACACCCTTAAAAACCAGCAGGGATATTATAGAAAGGCTATGTTTGCTTGTGAGCAGAATTATTTTAGTTTTTGCGGGATTTATAGCGAGTCGCCTACTCTCAGACCATCTCCTAAGCGTGGCCATGTTAGAGCGCAGAATGTCCATGAGGGGATTGAGATTTTATAAGTACGTATATATAACAAATTCCAAGGCGCATTTATTAAAGGTGGTGGCAGTAGACCAATAAAAACGTTTTGTACTTTTGATTGTCAAAGCCAAGTATTGGGAAAGTAGAAAACAAAGAATGAATTCGCCTTGTTTCATTCTAGGCTGACAGCCACATGGACACGGCGAAAGAAAAAAATCAGCTGATTTACCGATACCACCTTTAATAGATTCGCCTTGACAAATTTTCTTAGAATTTTCACTACACTCACACTTTTTTGCCAATACCTTCACTCTTTTGTAAATCGCCCAACAACTTGTATAACATTTTTCTTTCAAGCTCAGTCCCCACTTGTCTTTAAGTTTAAATACCTGAGCACAGCTTTGACACACAGCAACACTTTCAGCGAAGCAAGAATTTTCAGGTTCGTTCATTTTGAAAGTCAAATTGCATCTCAAATTTGCTTGCAGCCTACATACGTCGTAGCTGCCTGTTCAAATGAATTTTGACAAGTCGTACGTGTGAGTAAATTGAAAGACAAATCTTGAAGGTGTAAAAATGCACCGCAAGGCAAATGTCATTTAATATTTGGGTTGGCATCGGAATTCATGCATTATTTTATAACAAAGGAGAAACTCTGTGTACTTTTACAAATTCATGCGCCAAGTAGAATAGGTTTTTTTTATTTTGTATGTCTTTCAACAATTGCGTCAGCTTATGCGACAACCTCAACTAAATTCTGTTTAAACTAGACTTATTTAGCACACGGTGGAATCACTTAATTTTACACCGTTTTTACACCGTCTCTTAAGCCCACACTTATTAGCCCTACTATCCTTACTGAGAAGCGATTCCTCATTGATAGAAAGACGCGTTAGCGTGAAAAATAACCTGATATTTAAATATTGAAGATTCTTAGAGAAAATATATCATATCCCACCGAAAATAAGGTCCATGTTTGTTTTGAAACTGCGGAAAGTGCCTTCGATTACCAGATGGACATTTTTAGCACAACGAGGTTAGGCTTTTACTGAAAAAGGTAGTAAAAGTGTGCAAATTGACAGCTTGTCCTAAATGTCTTGATACACAGATTGGACAATAAGAAAGAGTTTGGATGGAGAGGAGTTAAGAAAGTGAGCATACATGTGTGTGCATGTCCTAGTGCATTTGAGAAGAGTTTCGCATCTTCTCAGGAGCTAGCCTTTTGACGTTATTGCAATAAAGAAAGCAAATCTAGCTTGGAAATATTTGCTCTGCAAAACGAGCAGCGAAAACGCATCGCTTGATATATCTGGAGCCTTTAACATTGGAGCCTAGAGTCAACTGGTGTTGTACTTGCTATTCGACACTGGATCGGTAGTCTAATAAACTGTCGGATAGTGATGTTCGAATGGGGGACCAGTACAATTTCAAAAAAGAAGGAAACAGGGGAACTCCACTGGGAGGAGTACTCTCGCCTCTGCTGCGGAATCGAGTGATGAATGAGATTCTCATCAAACTTGTTGAAAGCGGACCAAAACTAACGGCATATGCTGATGTCCAGGCTGATATCACCTCAGATAGGCGTCCTCAAACGGTGGGTGAAATTCTCATAAGGACGCTTAGAAAAATCTACAAGTGGACGGAATTGGTCGGACTGGAAGTAAATCCAGAGAAGACGGGCGTATGCATAAGAACGTTCAAGATTCCCAACTGGTCACTTTTTGGATTTATAACCCGATTATAAAACCAATCTTGCTATACGGAGTCCTTGTCTGGTGGAACTCGCTAGAAAGGATGGTATCAGTTAAGAAGCTGGAGAGGGTACAAAGGTCTGCCCTCATTGGAATCAGTGGGGCGCTCTGTACCACTCCTACTCTAGCGCTTAACGTTATGCTGAATGTGGCGCCCGTGGACATTGTAGGAAAAACTACCGCTGCACCCACCGCAATCAGATTAAGGTGTTCGGGCCATAGGCTAGACTTAAGTTACGGACACTCTAGCATTCTTAAAAACTTTGAGTTCATCCCTATGGTGCTGGACCACTGTACACCCACGCTACGGACCTTTTTCTACTCACATTACCTCAAGGGATGAGTGGGCGGGGTGCAACATTCGGCGGCAAGGCATGGCAAACATGTTCACGGATGGCTCGAAGTTGGGCGGAAGGGTTGGCGGGGGAGTATTCTGTAAGGAGCCTCCCATCAAACTTAAATTTAGGCTCCCGGACCACTGTAGTGTTTTCCAAGCGGAGGTATCAGCTATTAAGGAAGCGGTGGACTGGTTGCTTAATTCGGTAATTACCGTTAAGGAAGTAAATATTTACTCCGATAGCCAATCGGTAACTAGGGCCTTGGGCTCGCTGTTTGTGCGTTCGAGATTGGTCGGGGAATGTCTGGCTTTTCTCTCGATTGCATCCGAATACTTCATCATCAGGCTCATTTGGGTTCCCGGGCACAGCGGCATAGAGGGAAACTGCTGGGCTGATGAGCTGGCTAGACAGGGAACTTTGGAGACGGTTTCGTCGCGAAATGAGAGAATTGGGGTTCCCCTGAGAACCTGTGGACTGCTCCTGGAAAGATGGGCCTCGAGTCAACTCAGCGAGCGCTGGGCTAGTGCGCAAACGTGCAAGGTCGCGAGATCCTTCTGGCCACGGGTAGATCGGCGACGCTCAAGGGAACTCCTAAGGCTAACAAAGCCCCAGCTCTCGAATTTGGTGGGCATCCTTACCGGACATTGTCCGTTAGGTATTCACGCCGTGAGACTTGGGATTGCCTCAAGTCCGTTCTGCAGAAACTGTCTGGAGGACGAGGTGGAATCATCTGAACACCTTCTTCTCAGCTGCCCTGCTCTCGTCTGGCAAAGACTTAGACATCTGGGCTCTCACTTTTTCGCTACGCCTGCGGATATAGCCGGTGTAAATATCATAAATTTGGTGAAGTTCATTAGTAGCTTGTTACGGCTAACTACGAACGCAAATCAGCCCCGTCGGCGTCGTCGTAAAATGTATGGTCATCATCGTCTCTAATCCCAAGGTTCCTTCTTCCTTCCCATCTCCTTTCTCCTCTCCCATGTATGGCACCACAACGGACGAATTTCTTAATATTTGTCCAAGTGAGCCCTTAGCTAGGGCAGCCATTTAACCTAACCCAACTGGTCGCCACCGATACTTGGGGAAGTGGAACTAACATTTAGAACATCGACTAAATACCTGGGGTTAATGTAGATAGTCATTGAAATTTAATGTGGTAGAAAGAAAAAAGGAAGCTTCTAATGCCGACGCTATGGGCATAACTCCAACAGCGACAATAGAAAGACTTATCGACTGGCATCCAAACAAACACACTTCGCCTGAAGTAGAAACAGGTTGACCTAAAATGCCAATAAAAACTGAAAGCGGCGATTTGTTGTCCATTAATAGTACATTAAAAATCCGCTTGAATTAAAATCCTAGCTGATCCTTTTTTCGAGATAAGTGGATTTTAGCATTTTCGAAAATTTTTTCATAATTAAGCGATATCTTTCCTCATCATCTACCGAGATAATATCCTGGCGCGTTTTTTTTTTTATGTGGTATCCCCTGTAGGCCTAATCCACTTCAAAATTACTAACTTCTCACTATAAAATTAATGTAGGAATGAAATTAATAATAACTTGGGCATGCAAATGCTGTGAAGAAAAAGTAGCAACCGCTTTTTTTAAACGGCGGGAATATGAAGAATCATTTATTAAATTTATTTTGAATCTTTCCCAAAATTTTAAAAATTCTCTGTGAACAGATTCACCAGCCTGTTCTGACCACAAACCCAGACCATCGTTGTTTAATAATGACATGCCCTCTTTCAAGTGATCAAGAATAATATGCAGTTTTAGAGTCAGAGATGTTCCTGTACTTTCTAGATATTTGCGAAGTTGTTTTAAGTTCTCATCTAAATCGGTAATATTTGCACGTTGCGTGGAGAAACAGTCATGTACAATTTTATTCATTGTCCTAAAAGCAGCGACGTATGGCTGTAATTTCAAAGGACCAATATGCTGGTAAATTTCAGGATCAAGTAGTTTATCCGATTCTTGCAGAAGTTTTCGGCAGGCATTACCCTCGAAAATTTCACCCTGATAATTTTTTGCTACTAACTTCAATTTTGATGGCCAAAGCAACCCTTCTAATGAAATTGGTCATTTTATTCATTTGATTTTGAGATGCTCCAGTAGTCGATTGGAATGTGTCTAACCCTTCAGTATTAAAAACAAATTCGTTTTCAATTTTTTTATTCAAAGTTACCCTCATTTTAGACCCTGTTGTATTTAATAAAATATCACCATCGTTCGTACTTGCTTCGGACCTTTTTCGTAAAATCGGTGTTACAACTTGGTTTTGTTGCTTTTCTGGTAGTTTTTCTACTAAACTCAAGGCGTTTTCACGAGCACGAGATGAAGCAGGACCTGCGCCACAAGAATTACGCACACCTTTGCCAATTTTTTGAAAACATTTACTGCAAATGTTCGTGGACGTTCTCTTTTCAGCAGTACTATGTCCACTTGTAGAGGGAAGTTGAGCATTTGAAGCAGCTCCTTAAAGACCACAACTTTCATCTATTATAGTATGAAAAATGCGTTCATGACCATTGCCCTTAACTATTTTAGAGTGACCTTTGTATCGTGCCGTTAGACATATAAAACAATTACAATTCTGGTTCTGGTTTCTTTTGCTAACTTCATGTCCTCGTAGTTAGGCATTGTTGGAAGTGGCCTCTTTGCATTACCCTTCTCTCGTTCCATTATAGTTTTTCGACAAGTACTACAAATGCTAATGGGAAATTTAGAATTGGACTCGTCAAAATTATCGTTGATATGCTTTTTAATTAAACCAGCAAGATTTTCAGTAATTAAAAATTCTGATCTTTGACGGTTGCCAAAAACGATGTTTTTACCACATGTTGAGTTGAAAGAATATTTTTTTCCCTGATCTTGCAGACCATAAATAACGAAATTTCTGAAGAGATTACTTGTTACTGATGAACAAGGTACAAATGAAAATGAGCGGCTATGAAAAGAATAGGCTTCTATTTTCTGTTGCCGGAGTGCCCGGTATACAATGCGCTGCATAGCCGTGATTTTTTAAACTAATTTTATTTGATTAATCGAAATAGCGAGTTTAGTGCTTTATCACGTATGTATATGGACACACACACAAACACATACACTTGCACGCTTAAATAATAGCACCGCCAAGATACATTATCGCTTAATTATGAAAATATTTTCGAAAATGCTAAAATCCACTTATCTCGAAAAAAGGATCAGCTAGGATTTTAACTCAAGCGAATTTTTAATGTACTATTAATGGACAACAAATCGCCGCTTTCAGTTTTTATTGGCATTTTAGGTCAACCTGTTTCTACTTCAGGCGAAGTGTGCAAATTAATAGTAAGAAACTCAGCCCAAAAATATCTGCATTAAAACTGGGCATGGTTGGACAATTCTGGCAAAGGATTTTTGGTCACAGTAACACACAGGACATAAATGGAAGGCCAGACTACATTATTCCACAAGTGAACTTGTGCAAAAGGCCTGGTTTTGTACAATAATATTTATAAAAGAATTCCTGGCATAAAGGTTTAGAATCCGATTACGACGCATAGAACTTCTTTACTGATGGATCCAATATGACAGAAGGAGTAGGAGCGAATGTATTCTGTACGCACTTGGATCTCCAAAAGTCTTTCAATCTGAGATCTATGCTGCACCCAACGCAGCTGAATAAGCGTTGGAATTTACTCGACACTCGCACGGACACCTTCATCTAGATTTAAGCGGCTAATAAAGCAATAATGGCTGTAATGACTAGCTCGGAATGCGTGCAACACTATAGATCCAAAATGGACGAGCTCTGCGAGATTTGAGAGGGGCGAGAAATAACATTGGACGAGCTTGCTAAGGCAGATACTCGCTTGCCAAGGTTGAGTACGTCGAACATAAAGGGTTTTCCAATAATAGGTGTTATCTATCGCTATCGAGAGATGATTAACGATTTTTTTATGACCGGAATTGGATGGTATTGATCTGGACAACATTTATTTTCAACAAGACGGCGCTACGTGCCACAGAAGCAACGAAACCATTGATCTTTTACGGGAAAAGTTTCCGCACCGTGTTATCTCTCGAAGAGGTGATCACAATTGGCCACCGAGATCTTGTGATTTAACACCTTGTGACTTTTTTTGGGCCACGTGAAAAAGAAGATTTACGCCAACAGTGCAGGGTCGATTCAAGACTTCAATGACGGAATTCGTGAGGCTATCGAGGACGTAGGGCAGTCACTTTGCAATTCGGTTATGGAAAATTGTATGAAAAGGATATTGTCCAATACGCGTGGTCGTGGTGGTCATTTGCTTGATGTTATTTTCCACAATTAACGGCATACCTTCCTCTTTATAATGAAATAAACTTTCGATCATTTATATTAAAAAATAGCATTTTTCTTTGAAGATCAAAATAACACCTCTTATTGGAATCCCTTTATAAGTATGTGTATGCCTAACTCTCAGTTTTGAAGACGGAACTAGACGAGGAACTAACTCTGGGAGCACATGAATTTGCAACACGAAAACAACCAACTTCATTTAATCACTACAAAGGAAAGAATGTGAAATGTTGGCTGAACTACTGACAGGACAAGTCCCAGTACTAAATCTCCTTATAATAATGATAATTATACATATATTTTTTGTGTGATAAGTTTTATGACATTGAAAAAAAAAATTAGACAATATTTGTATATATACATCGAAAAATGTTTCGTAATTGTAAAGCATAAATTACAATATAATTCATTACAAATACATTTGTGCATTAAGCGAAATTACTATATTACTAAAAAATATGCACTTATTATGCATGGAAATTCTTCACCGAACACCGAACTACTATGCATAGCATTGCAAGTGAGGCAAGTATCCCACAACAAAACACTAAACTGTTATGTGCAAAACAATTTCTTCCAGCATTGCTATGAATAATATTTCAATGCTACAACAGCTTAACATGAGGTATGTCAAGGGCGAACAGGGTAAACGGACACAGTCACCAACTTACGAGCGGCCGAGTCAAGCTAAGGCAAAAACTGAGCAGCAAGAGAACAGTAAGCAGAGTGGGAGAAAGAGCGAGTGAGAGAGTGAGAGCATGATGAAACTGCACGTATCTCTACTGTAGTGAAATAGTTACGTATACGCCATGTGGCGCGCATAGGCTAAGGAAGCTGCAATGTAAATGGATGCTAACAACAAAGTACTAATAGCGGCGCGAAGTATCAAACAAGAGCGAAAGAGAGCGCGAAGGATGCTGTAATAACAGCAGTCACATCAGTGAGGCCGTAGCCAATGTTAGTGCTACAGCCAAAGCGCAGCAAATAGGTGTCGTTGTCTATACGCTGGCCGCAAGCGGGCAGTCATTCGCAAGCGCAAAGCGTTGCTATTACTTTGATGTCGCACGCGGACAAAGACATTGCAAACGAATAACGCGCGAATTGAACATTTTTAAATGGACTGCAACTATATAGAGAAGAGTGAGGATTTGCAGAAAAACTATAGTTGAATTGTAAGTGAAAGTGAGAAAGTGATTGGAAAATTGACGATGAAAGTGAAAGTTACTACAAATATTAGATGTGCCAATGAAGCAGTGTGTTAGTGTGTCAGTGCGTAAAACAGGTTTATTTATTAGTGTATGGTGTTTTTTTTTTTTTGGTTTGAAATTTTTGCTCTTACAAAATTGCAATGCCTTTGTAACCGCAAAGCTGCTGCGACACGCAAATCGCTAATATTAACAAGCGCACATACGCGTACACAGTTTCACATGGTTGGTGTACATGTTTGTGTGCGTGTATATGTGTATTTTTGGGTGTGGACTTTCTTTATTACTTTTTTCCATTTTTTCTTGTGTTAGCCTCAAATGATTCTACACTCCGTCGTGGCTAGACGTGCTCGTAAACGCCGTCATCGTCATCGTCGTCGTCGCCGTTGCGATCGTCATCGTTGTTGTCCCGTCGTCGCCGCGTCGTTATATTGTTGTTATTGCTCTTTTTTGGTTGTGCTTGTTGGTATTGCTTTTTTCGCGTCATCGACTGCGCGCGTTCACTCATACGTCGACCGAGCTTAACAGCGCGAATAACTAACATTCCAGCCTAGTAGCATCCTCGGCGATGCTGCTGCTACTCCAGCCACTGCGGCTGCTGCTGCGGCTGCTGCTGATTGTGTTTGCAATGCCATTGCCATAGCTAGATTTGCCAAGCAGCCAGTACCGTTGTCGTAATCGTTGACTCGCCCTGCATGCGTGCGTTCGTTCGTTCGCTTGTCGTGTGTTGCGCTGTATCTTGCGTTTGATGCTAATTTTCCTCTCGCTTTAACAAATTGGAAAATTATTAAAATATATTACATAAGGAAAACTGTGTGGTAACTGTCAACCTTTTGGAGTAGTGTGAAAAAATCTGAATGAAAACAAAAAATTTCGTTTTTTGCCAAAGTCAATGGTTAGTGATTACGTTTTGTGCAAGCAAGAAAAAGTTTAGGCTACACTAATTAATGGCCGAGGCGTTAGCAAAGGCATACGAGAAATGTGAGCAAACAGCGAAAATCAAGATTAATTCCCCTAAATGCTTTTTCACGCCTTGGGTCAGGCAGCGTTTTTTTGTTTAGTAAATTTAATTACAGCTGAATGTTTTTTGTGCGTGTGCGTGCGCGTGTGCTCGTATGAGGGTGCCTGTGTATGTACATCGGTGTTTATGCTGTACACATGCACGGACTCACAATTAAGTGAGCGCACACATTCACACGCACTCCGCATTAAACTCCTTTGTTATTTATGCAAACGTGCAATTTATGTGCTTTGGGGTGCGAAAAAAAATATTGACCATTGCGCGCGGATATAAAACAGATAAAATGCGAAACGATAAGTTGGAAAATAAAAGCATTGCAAAGATAAAAATTTGCAAATTGCATTAAACGAGTGTAGAGGTAAAATAAAAGTGCGAATAATAGCGAAAACGCCAATTAAAGTGTTAACGAAAGTAAAATAGAAAGCAGAGACAGCAATGCGCTGAGTCCTTGAAATATTTTAAACGTTCTCGCATTCGCCGTTGCCACTGCTTGACAGGGCGTATGGGTAATATTGAACGTGTCAGTGTGTGGCCTGCTATTGTCATACTAGAAACAAACAAACAAAAAAAAAAAACACCGAAAAAATTCCAAAACATGTTTCTATCACAAGAAGAGCAATGTTTTTTTTTCAGTTAGCAGCAGCATTGCGCTGTTGCGCAAATGTAAAAGCAATTGTCAGAGCAGCAGACAAATTCAAGGCATTCGCATCGGTATTCAAAATGGAAAAGTTGTGTCTGCGAGTGCCTTGAAAGCAAAATGCGAAAGCCAAATTACGCAAAAAATGCAGTATAGCAAAGTGAGCGAAGAAAAACAAAAGAGCAAAAAATAGAAATGGAAATGGAAATATAAAAATAAAGCAAAGCGTGTGCGAAATATACGACGAGCAGGGCGACAGCAGTTACTCCTAAACATCTTTGAGTGCTAAACATCAAATGCAATATTTTTTTTTGTTTGCCTTTTTCTTTTTCAAAGCAAAAAAAGTTTGTAATTTGTGCAGATGCGCCATTTTTTGCACTGCACCAAAAACAAAAAAAACTCTCAACTGCTTCCAAAATGAATGAGCGCAGAAGAAGCTGTATTAGCAAGCAAATGAGTTTGAGGCAAAAAAGAAGCATAAGAAAATAAATATGCGTTTCTAAATAATTTAGTGTGGACGTGAAATTCGTACACTGCCTGCATATAAATGCGTTTCAAATGTATAAAAAATAAATGTATAAAACTTAAATGCATACAAATTAAATGTATAAAACTTTTTGCTGAAAATGTACGATAATTTTTTGATTTTTGATTTTTGTTGATGTTGCTATTGTTGTTGTTTGCGACGTCTCTATTTATTATGGCTAAACTTTCCATTACTACCACAATGTATTGGATGCAGCGCAGGGGGGGAGGGGGAGGTGGCGTGTCACCGCCTACAACGTCCATGCGAAAGAGCAAAGTCCCACCATTATAAATATGAAAGTCTCAACCGCCTAGGGTCTCCATAGAACAACCAGGAAAAGCTTGAAAATTATGTTTTTACGACCGTATTTGCTTATTGTACTGAAATATCGTTGAAGGGAAATGTGTAACGCAATTGTAAGCCCAGCAAACATATAACTAAGGTTTTATAATGTACTTTTTAAGAAATTTTATTTTATGCTAAAATTTATAAGCGCCGCAGGCGAAAATTCAGACTAGAAATAGCGGGACTTTTTATTCCAAATTTTTACTATTTTTTTTAAATATTATTTTTTAGCGATTTCTTATTCCAGTTTTTTACTTTTTATGAAAATATTTTTTATCGCGATTTTTTATTCCAAATTTTCACTATTTTTTTTAATATTATTTTATCGCGATGTTTTTACTTTTTATGAAAATATTTTTTATCGCGATTTTTTAGTCCAAATTTTCTCTATTTTTTTTTAATATTATTTTATCTCGATTTTTTTTACTTTTTATGAAAAAATTTTTTATCGCGATTTTTTTACTTTTTATGAAAATATTTTTTTATCGCGATTTTTTTACTTTTTATGAAAATATTTTTTTATCTCGATTTTTTATTCCAATTTTTTAACTTTTATTTTTTTATCGCAAAATTTTTTATGTCCAAATTTTCACTATTTTTGGAAACTTTGTTTTATCGAAGGCCAAAGGTCTATTTAACTAAAAGAAAACAAAAGTTCTATTGAACCTCATTGCTGGTTTTTTCTTGCGAAATGGTGTGTGTTCTTTACTTGTTCCTGAATATATTAATTTAAGTGCAGAATTTCTTTCGCTAACTGCCATATTATGGACAGCCGTTATCATAACCATTGTGTTTTTTGTATTTTTTTATATAAATATAAACCTTTTGGTTGACTGAGTTTTTCCTTGTTTTGCCTTATTCTTTTCTCACTATCGTTCCCGCAAATTTATTTTGTACGGTATTACAAACGTTTAGAAGAACATTTGTTGTAATAGAATTTTAATAAAATTAGGAGTATTACGAGGTGTGTTCAAAAAATAAGGTGAATTTTCATTTTTCTCAAAAAAAAATGTATTTATTCATCAATTTCCATTCTATTTCCTTCAAAGTAGTCCCCCTCAGATATCATATAATACACGTGTGCCAGCGTTTTTTTCAATCCTCGAAGCAGTTCTGATATGCACTTTTTGGTACGTCCTTGAGCTCTCTCAGCGATCCGGCTTTTTTCTCCTCAATCGTCGCAAAACGCAATCCTTTCATGGGTATCTTCAATCTTGGAAACAAGAGCGTATTCTGCCATGCAAAAAGCTCCTCCTTAAAACTGTAGGCTCATTTTTAAAACAACATCAATACGTAGGCCACAAATAGGAGGAGGAGCTCGGCCAAATACTCAAAAGGGGTGTACGTGCCAATTAATATATTTATTATTTAAAGTTCTCACCATTTCACGCATTCTTACAGTAAATCGGCTTAGGAAACTAACTTTTTAGAGAAGTGATCAGCAATTATATGTAAAATACAGTGAGAAATATTTTTGTATCATAGAATATTCTAACCCTCTAAAGCCTCAATGGATGTGTCTTTCTTGTTACTTTTGCAGGAAAGGGCCAACACTGCTATAACAGGAACATATAGTGGGCTGAAATATGCCACAAAATTGTCATGGAATTCAACTATAAGTCTCTTAATACAATAAAGCTCAAGATTTAACTTCATAAAAAAGGAGACGTACTCGTTGAGCGCAAACGAAAGGTTAGGTTAGGGTGTTTTTTTTTTGCTGTAAAAAGATCTCATTTCTAGAGTCCTTTGTGTTACCAGTGATAATGAATCGAATTATTATTTTATGTAATTCTTATTGCACGTCTTCGCGAGTTTTGACAAGCCGTTCAGCCTTTGCTGACACAGAAAATCCTTTAATGATGACAAATACGTTGTTCCTAGGCACATTTGTCAAGTCCTACAAAGAGCAGAGCAGGGCACGGCTACGTAATGTGGCGTGAGACACTGTCTCAGTACTCAAACCAATATTTTGCACTCTAAAGTAATTGGGGCGTAAACTTCTGTTAAGTGCTTGGCCGAGCTTCTCCTCCTACTTGCGGCGTGTTGTTCCACAAATGGAGGGACCTACAGTTTCAAGCCGACTCCGAACGGCAGATAATTTTTATGAGGAGGTTTTTCAGCTTTGGCAGAAATACACTCGGAGGTTTTCCAGTACCTGCCGAGGGGCGACCGCTATTAGAAATAATTTTTTTTCCACTTTGGTGGTTCACAGAGATTCGAACCTACATACTCCGAATGGTAGTCCCGCAGCAACCCATTCGACCACGGCGGTCACTGCAGTCTTTTCTAAAGAATGATAAAATAAAGTTTGTAGTTTTCGTAGTTCGAGTTCTTAGCATAATTTTGGCAGTTCTGTACGAGGTTGAGTGTTACCATATCGACCACGTTTTTAGAGTTAGTTCTTCATTTAGTTTTGTTTTTAGAAAGGCAAGCGATGGGTATGTCTCTGACGTGCTCAATCTCGGCAAGCGAGTACTTGTCTTAGCGAGCTCATCGACTTTCTTATTTCCTTCTATTCCTTTGTGCCCTGGTATACAGTAAGTAGTGACCGGCCCTTTTACACACAGTTCATCTATTTTGCATCTGGATTATTGAACACATTTCGTGTTAGTCTAAGGAGCCATAATTGCTTTAATAGCCGCTTAGCTATCAATGAAAATGTTTTTCCAAGACCAAAACCACGAGAGTGGTTAATTTCAAAGCCAATTCAGCTGCTTTTGCTGCGGCATAGATTTCAGCTTGAAATGTACTACAGTAATTGAGGAGTCTGAAAGACTTTTGGATAAAAGACATCCGCTGCTACTCGTTCTGCTATTTTGGATCCATCCGTAAAGAAATTGTGTGATTGGTAAGTAGATTATAGATCTTTCTGCCTTCTATTTTGCTCTAAAATGACGATAGGCTTTTTGTCAACTTTAGGAAACACGTAGTCTGACCATCCGTTTGAATCCCGAATGTTGCTGCAAGCAGAAAGCCTCTGTGAAAATTGTCCAGCCATACTCAGTCTTAGTGCAGAGTTTTAGCTAAGTTTTTTATTACTCATTTGATTGGATACCAACAGAGAAGTCTTTCTCTTGCCGCTGTGGGGGTGTGCTCATAGTGCCGGTCTCACATCCTCCTGCAATCCTTTGCTCTAAGCTTTTAACGTACGTAATTTTATCTCACTTCGTCCACGAAAATAGCGAACCATAGAGCATAATTGGTATAATGAACGCTACGTATATCCAATGAGCGAGTGGAGGCGATACACCACAAGTCTTACCGAATATTTTCTTGCATCCGTATAAAGCTTTAGAGGCTTTCTTTGTTCATTCCTCCACATTTAAGCTCCATGACAGTTTGCTATCCACCGCAAAAATTAGGTATCTAGTCGATGTTTTTGGTGGCAACTCTACTCTACCAAGCCTCGGAGATGACCAGTTAAGAATCGTGTACTTCCTTGTAAAGAGTACTAACTCTGTCTTATTTGGATTTATTTCCAGTCCGACCTAACGGCAAACGGAAATTTAAATAAAAAGAAAACAGTTTTCGAAGGCTGTGATATGTCTGTATGTAAAGACTGTTTTAAGTTATAAAAAATATTTTTAGAAAATATATCGACAAAACCAATAGTGATTTGAATCCGTTTACCTGTTTATACATACATACATATTTGAGTAAATTAAGCCCTAATTTAACAATTGAAACCAAACTCTTTTCCACCTGATCTCTCGAACGCAGAGGAGCTCCTTCTTCTTCATCTGCTGCCTACAGCTGGTACCGCAACCGCAATGGAGTAATTTGAAAGCAGAAGCGACATAACCCAGACTACGAAACCGCTTGATCTTTATTCGCTACGCTATGTCTATGTCATCGTAAAGCTCATACAGGTCATCGTTTCATCGCCTACGATACTCTTGTCTGTTCGTCAATAGACATGACTTTAATACTCAATTGCTTACTTAGTCCAAAGTAGGCGAATGCCGGGGAACTTTGAAACTTGTTGGCAAGAAAGATTCTCCATTGTGCTTTAAGGCTGCCATTATTATTGTCATATATTCCTAGTCGTAGATGACGCTTAATCTGATCACGAGGGCGTTAATCAAACGGATGCCCTATGACAGAATCGAAGTTGTGTCCCAAATTTTCCTACAAAGTGTAAAAGTAATTGAGACTTTAGAAGCCATACACTTCAATTTGACACTTTTATGGAGGTTTACTTCCAGAGCAACACTTCAATACTAAAATTCAAAAGACATAGAATTAATTATTTGTATATAAATGTAGACGAGATGAATCTATCCACCCTTCTTCTTTTAGCAAAGAAAAAGCTACACCTCCTTAAAAGCTTCGCAGACAACCAATTCTCATCACACCAAGTATGAGTTTTATTCAATTTCTTACAAACTATTACAAGAGACGGACAAAGCCATAAAAATAGCCATAACAACTACGTTTGTAGGCCCAGACAACAATTATGATGATATATTAATTACTCACGTGACACATTTAAGTGCTTCAGTTGTAGGTCCCAGTCAACCAACCACTGCTCAAGCATTGAACGTATCCATATCTAGAGCTGAGTAGCCCACATTGTCAAAGTCAGCATTGTCATATGCATTGGGCGGGATGAATAAAAATAAACCGACTCACACTTCTGCATTCTCTGTTGAGTGTGCGACTGAGTTGCTGCTTCATTTTTGTCGTGTGCGTGCGTCTTAGCATTGAACTGGCAGGTTAGTGGAGGATTCTTTCGGCAGCTTATGCCACCTCCGAATGGCAGATGTTTTTTATGAAAAGATTTTTCACAGCAGAAAGGCACTCGGAGGTTTTGCCTTTGCCTGTCGAGTGACAAGCGTTGTTAGAATAAATATTTTCCATCATTGTTTGTCTCTTGTGCTACAACAGGGGGGGGCGGGGGATGAAACGTCGTTGACGCTTATGAAACTTTTATGTACCTCCGATGTGCAAGTTGCTGTAACCAGCAAGCAATCAGCTTTGGCCCCACAAGCTCATGAATTTCTTTGATTCATTTGCCAGCATTGTCGACAAAAGTCTTGCGAATAACCAATCTCCAATCTAGCTGAATCAGATCTTTTCTGCCAACCGCCGTACCGACAGCCGTTTGGTTTTTGTTTAGTATTTTTGTTTTTACTTTTGCTTTTCTTGTTTTGTCGCTGACGCCAAGCGCAGCGAATTCTCGGCTAAACAATTCCCCCAGCAAGCAAAGAGTCGCGCAGACGGTCTCAGTAGTTCCAAGGCTATGCCATTGCAATGCTGTATATGTATGTGTGTATATAAACGTGTGCATGTGTGTGTGTGTTCACATAGTAAATATATATGTATGTATCTACTGGCAGCGAAGCTAAAGAAACCATGGCACTGGGTGTTTCGGATGATAATGAGTTGCCGTTAAATTTTAATGTTTGCCATCAGAATTTCTATTTACACCAGTTAATATTCTTGATGTAAAATTTATTTTGGCACTCTATTTATTGCTGGTGGATTATTTAAGTCAGAGTTTGAGAAATGAGGATATGCGTTTTGCAGATGTAAGGAATTTCCAACTAAATCGAAAGTTCATTTGCTCAAATGGCGCTAAATTATAAGAATTGTTGTGAGTCATCTTTTGACAATATTTTAAACTTTTTAGTGACATACATAAAAAAGTTTGTTTTAGTTTAGTTTAGAAAGTTTATCAAATATTAAGAACCGGAAAAATAATGAAAATTCCATGTGGAATGCAAAAATCTTACCAAACAGTAGAGAAGCGGTTGCCACGTCACTGCTTACGCAGATGATCTAGCGATTTCCTTTATGGATATTCTGCGCTTTAACATGTCCACGCTTAGAAGCTGGACTGATAGTAGGGAACACTTGGTATAAGCCCCGCAAAAACTGAAATAATGCACTTCACAAAGAAGCATAGGCTCCCTATAATATCCTTGCTAATTTTTAAGGATGTGGAAATTCATTTGAGAGAGATAGCCAAGTACTTAGGATTCATACTAAAGGGTTTTGCAATAACAGGTGTTATTCTGAATGGCCCGCTATTTCTGTAGATGTCACCTTTGTAGCTGTCATTTTTTGATATAATATTTGAAAAGTACAAACTACGCCGCTAACAAAAATGGGACGATACACGCTTGAACAACGGATTGAAATTATTAAAATTCACTATACAAATGGTGAAAATTTGGCAGAGACGGTTCGTAAAACTCGAACATTTTTGGGTCATCGTGAAGCACCTTGTCAGACTTCATTACGGAAATTGGTGAAAAAATTCTAGCTATTGGGACAAGTTGGTGATGTGAAGAAGAAAACCCGTGCACGTCGCTCAAGAACAGCCGAACATATTGCTGTTGTGGGGGAAAGTGTTGAAGAAAACCATGGTTTGCCTATTTATCCAATCGTCTGCCACAGAGAAGCAGTCTTATATACATAAGTATTTCAATCAATTTTCCAAACACTTTCCAAACACCACCCAAAACTTCATGCAAGTCAATTAAATATAGCGCAAAAAGTAAAGGAGACATCAGACACGCTTGTTTTACCCCAGAGAATCTTTCTAAATAATCTGAATAATCTTCATCTGTCCGTATTACGATCTTATCTCTCTGAATTGGAATGAAATTTAAAATGTTTTGTCTCACAGCCGCGTTATTGCGTGTACCAAAAAAAAAGCTCCCTTAGACCAGAGAAAACCATTTACGAGTACGAATTACATTCATGATGCTAAGTCGTATGGGAAGTTTTTAATAGACAACAACTTTTTTGGCTCCAGTTGGTTACATACTTACAAACTAATATGCGAGCGGAGACGCTGGTAACATTCAGTAAAATATAAATTTTATTTTTATCTAAACTTCATCGTTTTGTGTAGCAGCTGTCAAGTTTGAGTTATGTACTTACTTGCTGTCATTCGAGAAAAAAATATATTTTTTTTTGTTTTTTGTGAATTTGGAAAGAAAGGAGTTGTATCATATAAATCATACAAAAAGAATAAGCCGAATGTACAATAATAAAAGAAGAGTTGTGAATAGTGGAGGGGGCACCTGTACTATCCTTTGGCGATGTATGTTTTTTGTGCATTTTTTATGATAAATGAATTTAAACGTAATCATATCTGCCGAAAAAGTGAACCACATTCTGGTCAACGCATAGAATTTTTCACTGCAGCAACTGTTCCGAAAATGCATGCGATTTTTGCTTTAAGAATTGAACAAGCGCACAATCATCAAAACGACAGAAACTGGTCTACAGAAGCCCCTGGACCTCCGTCCATTGTTGAACATCGTCAAAATCCAGCCCGCGGAGCAAAACAACCCAAGAGTGATGCAAAGCCAATTTCCCCTCTTTCATTAATTCCCAATAATGGCCACCCTACTCACCGAATCTGAATCCGCTAGATTACAGCGTATGGTCGATTTTGGAAGCAAGGTCCTGTGCAAAACGCCACAAAACTTTGGAGTCCCTGAAGCAAGCGTTGCGTCGAGAGTGAGATCGCGGTAGACGAACTACGGCCTATAGCCCAACATTTTTTAAAACGTTTGAGCTTGTGTATTCGAGCTAAAGGTGGCCACTTCGAAACTGGCTGAATATAATGTTACTGAAACATTGTCTATTAAAATTTAACAATTTGTTTTGAGCTACTATCAGTGATACATTCTTTTCATTAAAAAATGTTGTATACACCTATTTTTTGTCACCCTGTAATACAGGGTTGCCCATATTCGGCGGACCCATCTGGCAACCCTGTATCTTTTGACAGAGACGTCAGATCGCTGAATGACATACCTCGTTGGAAGTATCAGTCCAAGCAGACTTTTACCATGGAACAGTACACGCCACGCGAGCGCTCCCAAATTGAAATTGAAATTTACATTCAACAAAAGAAGTCAAAAGAAGAAGAAGAAGAACAAAATCATCATGTCCGATGAGGCTCATTTCTTATTGAATGGGACGGTAAATTGGCCGTATTTACGCCACTGAAAATTCTCACGTAATTCGAGAGGTACCTCTTTACGACGAAAACGATTAATGGGCCGTTTTTCTTCGAAAATGAAGATGACCAAGCTGTTACCGTCAATCAGGAGCGTTATCGCGATATGATAGTCACTTTTGTGATGCCAATTGTTCGACGAAAGCGTATGAGGCAGTTCTGGTTTCAACAAGACGGCGCTCCACCACACACAGTTCGCACCACAATCGATTTTTTGAAGAAATTGTTTCCTCGTCGTTTGATGTCGAAAAATGGCAATTTTGACTGGCCACCGCGTTCACCCGATTTAACGCCACCTGACTTCTTCTTGTGGGGATATTTAAAATCAAAGTTTATATTAATAAGCCAAAGACCATAGAAGAGCTCAAGAACAACATCCTTAAAAAAATAGCCGCTATTGCAGCCGAAATTTTAGCTAAAATTATGGAAAATGCTGCAAAACGGGCACCATACGCCATACAGGCTCAAGGCGGCCATTTAAGATATATCATATTCAAAAAGTAATGCCACCAAATCTACTTGAACCAAGTAAAATGATTATTATTGTCAACATCAAAAAATTGTGTTTTTCTTTGATTTAAAAGAAAACACATGGGCCCGTCGAATATGGGCAACCCTGTACTCCCCACTTCAATACCGCCAAATGCTTCGCTTTTTCGCAATAATTATTGGCATTTAATGCTTCACTTCCATCACGGCGCATTTTCTGTTGATTTCCGTATTTAACCAATTTTATTACAAAATTCAATTGGATTGGAAATTACATTTTTATAGAGGCGTGAAACCAATAAGACAATATCACTGCCTATTCACCCGAGAGCCTTGAAACCATTTGTACTTAAATTCAAATTAAACGCGATGACCAGAAAATGAAATTACTGCCACAAAGCTTTGTGAAAACAACGACCATCAAAAGGCAAAGCAAAAGAATAAAATTAAATAAAGTAAAGCAAGGAAACAGAAAATGAAAATGAAAGTAGATCAGCGAGCGTAGCGATGTGAGCGGCAAATTTCACGCATTTTCAATAAAATAAACTCTAATTTAACTGCTGCTCGCCACAGGCAACAAAAAGTGATTACCGAAATTGCTAAAGCAGCCAGTCAGCAGCTAACAGTTGGGCACTCAAATGGATAAGCAAAGAGGCAGTCCGGCCTGCACATAAATGGCACAGACCACACAAACATAATAAGCAATAACAATAACAAATAAGCAAACAAACAATAAATGTAGCAAAAAAGAAAATTCCTAGCAACATAAATTTCTGATACCACCAAGCACATGCAGGTATATAAAGCTATATGTATGTAGGTATGTATGTGAATATATAGAATATATAAATATTTGTATGCCTGCGTTGTCATCTGTGAATGCGGGAGTAAAACAAATAGAAAAAAAACACGAAAAAGTAATACAAATACGAACTAAAGTCGCAACAAAACTCAGCCAAATGCTTCGGCTGCCAAAATCTAAGCAGGATAATGTTGAGGATAGGACAAGTAAAACCAGAGCCATAGCATAACTTGCATATATTATATTTATGCCATAGAAATATATCTCTCTAATAAATGTATACGCACACACACACGCACACGCAACGCAGTAATAAAATGACTGTTTGAGTAGGGTAGAGCTGAGTGGAGCCGCATATTTAGCAGAGACTAAGGAAAGGTAAATTCCGATGGCGTGGAGGCGGAACATTGCGAAATGGCCTGAAACCAGCGTTTGTGGATTTGGCAGTGAGCAGTAACCGAAAAGCGACTGACACCACAACCTCGACGAATATGTGAACAATGTCAATGGCAGCGAGAGTAAAAACGAGAACAAACGTTATGAAAGAGAATATGTCAAGAACAACTACAATATTTTGAAAGGCTAATAAATTAAACTTGTTAATGTTATTGGATTTCTAAGTAAATAGGAACTTTTTTTGGAAATAATTTAAATTTGTCTAGCGAAATTATTCAAGTTGTGTATACCACCCGAACATTTAATGTAGTGAAATGCGTTGAGTAGCAAACGGAAGGAAATGTCTGGTTAAATGGGAAATATTCTTACTCTATGGTACTTGCTTTTTTATAAAAACAAAAAATAGAGCGAAAGGCGAATTAAAGAGTGCACTTTTGAGTATCATTGAAAAATTTCAAAAACAATTTTTTTTGAAAATTTGAAAATTATTTTCTCTTTTCAAACACGCGAATTTCTATAAGAAAAAATATTGGTGTTGATGTTAAAAAAATTAAAAAAAATTTTTTTTAAATATGGTGTTGAAAAAAATAAAAACAAATTTTTTTGAAAAATATTTTTTTTCCTATTATGCAAATTACGATATGAACAAATTTTGGTGTTGGTGTTGGAAAAATTAAAAAAATATATATTTTTCAAAAATATTTCTCAAATATTTCTGTTTTTCAAACACACGAATTTCGATATGAACAAATATTGGTGCTGGTGTTGGAAATATTAAAAAAAAAAATGTTTCAAAAATATAATTTTTTTTTTCAAATCTGCGAATTTCTATAAGAACCAATATTAGTGTTGGTGTTGATAAAATTAAAAAAAAAAATTTTCGAAAAGTATTTTTTTTTTCAAATATGCGAATTTCGACATGAACAAATATTGGTGTTGGTGTTGAAAAAAATTAAAAATAATGGCTTTAAATGCATTTTAAATGAATGTATTTTAATGTGCTTGCCCTAAATTATTAGGTAGGCGGGTGAAATGATTAAAGTACCAGTCTGGCACTCCCCAAGTAGCACTAAAGCGCCGTTCTGATTCTTTTATGAAACCTCCAACGGGCAGCCAACCTGAGCTGTCGATGGAATGGAGAAGGTTGATGGGATTTAGGTTGGCATCCTGCCCTAAACCGACAAAGAAAGGAATACCCAATAACATTAATTGTGTAGCTGCCAAACAAGGACATCTACAGAGAAATTGTTCAACAGTTTCCTTCGCTGAAAGGTCCCCACAGCTACTGCAATGGGGGTTAAATCGTAAACTTAGGTTTTCCGCGTGTGTGCCGATCGACTAATGACCGGTAAACACAGCTACGAGTTTGGAAATGGCGAGGAGTCCCTAAAGGGTTTTCGGCCTAAATTATTAACACACAAAAATTTTATTTTTTTTTTATAGAAATATGATTCATACTACAACAAAAATCACACAAATGACCTTCACTTTATTTTCGAGATATATATGTCATGCTAAATTTTGTTCTTAAATCTTTTATGAAAATTTAATTCTTTGTTTAACAAAACCTTCATAACTCTTACTTCCAAACTTTGTCCGAAATTTACAAAAACTTAGAGGATTTCCAAAAATTGTCATCAAAACTTTAACTTTTTATTTGGCTGAAAGGGAAAGTGAATACGAAAAAATTGTTTTAGAAATTTTAATTAAAATTCATCTGTTCTACTATCTGTGGAGCACTTGCAAGACGCATCGAAAACAAACTATCTGGTTACCAACACAGATCTGAAGAAAGACTATATAAAATATGAATACCCTGCAGCGAGGATTGGCAGACCAGAGTCATATCAGATTATACTGACGGCTCAAAGATTCAAAATGGCACTGGACAGGGAATGTACACAGGACAATTACCCTTAAATGGCTCCCTTCAACTCCCAGACCGGTGTAGTGGCTTCCAAGTTGAGATCTACGCTATAGACAAAGTAGCAAAAACAATAAGACTAATGGGCTTACTTCCGGCAAACCTTAATAACCCTTTATTAATAATCAAGCAGCGTTAAAGTCACTGGCCTCAGCGTACATCAATTCCAGATGTACTAACGAATGCAGGAGGTCGCTCTCGCTTATGGGGTTAAGGGTAGTCAGAGGCCCGAAAAAATGATGATTTTCAATCATTTTTTTTGCTAGTCATTTGCTTTATTTTACAAAAGTAGAAACATAGCATTAATACATCAGGTTTCAACTTGACTTTAGCAACATTTAAAAAAAAAAATAATAATTGTAAAAGTTATCGCTGTTTATGTGGAGCCCGTTTCTCCAGAAGTCCCTTGCGATGATCATCACAAGTCCTTGGAGACTCATCTAAAATCAATCGGACAAGAGAAATTATGAGTTTTTTATGGTTTTCAAAGCAGTTTAAATTTTATTGAAATCTACCAAGCGGATTTATGTAAGTTACAGTGATCTCCAGTTCAAAAAACATAGTTTTGAGAAAAACGCATTTAAAGTTTTACTACTTCTCCGGAGAGCCCGAGCGTCCTTTGTTAATTGTTGAATAACTCGAAAAGTATTTATCAGATGCACTTTGAATTTTCCCACAATATTTTTAAAATATTACACTTTAAGAAAATGCAAAACAAAAATCCAATTATTCGAAAATTCTGTCTACCCCTAATCCCTTAAACTAACGTCACAAAATATCTGCTCAAAACATGTGCCAAAACCATGATTCAATAATTAAAAGTTTGCTCAGTAAGCAGCTTTCTCGTTCCTTCTTGACAAATTGGTTCCCTTAGCAAGATACTGGGTCGCTACTGCTACAAATTTTAAATTAAAGTGGAAGAAAAGTAAATTTGTGGAAAGAACATTTCGATTTCAAAAATATGCGCTTAAGGCCTACTACTCGGTCGGGGTTTCGACCAGGGCCAGAATGATATGAAATACAACCTGACATACAGAATTTAAAAAGCTTTCTTTCTGATGATACGTTCTGATTAGTTTGAAGGAGTTTATGCTTTGTAACGAGCTGGCAAAATAGAGTGAAGAGTTGGATAATCTCCATGATCAACGGAACGTGTTTCCAAACGTGTTTCCTGCCCGGATGATGAAATATTCGTAATTAGCGACTAGCGCCATTTTCTACCACTGTTCTCGTGTGATGATGTATTTTTTTTTCAACCCAGATCCATTTCATTAGATCTAGGTATAACAGCAAACTTTTTAACACTACGTCTGAGATTTCATAGATTTGCTGTAAGAACGGCTTGCCGAAAGAGGGAAGTCTTGCTCTAGCTAGACCTGGACATTCGTATAGATAGTGGAAGAGACTTTCTTTCACCCCTTCCCCATCACAACTTTTGCAGATGGGACTGAAAGGGAGGTTAAGTCTGGCTCGTTATAACTGAAATGTTTTGGGCGAGCTAGGATGCGCTCGACAGGTAACTCGTCCTCTGGATGTTGTACGACAGCCATGTTTTTCTTGTCGTGGCGCATTTAGTTAATTGTTTCCACCTTCTTTCGGCTAAAGCAGAGGAGTGCGAAGTAATGGATGTTTTTATTGTGCTAAAAGGGTTAGCAACCGCCACCGCCTCTGTTGTGTCTAGTGCCGAACCTGTTTTTGCTAGCTCATCTGCTATCTTATTAGCCTCTATATTCGTATCACCGGGAAGACATATCATAGTAATACGAAGCCAATGACAAGCAATTTTAGTTCCTCTCTACACTGTGAAACTAGTTTGAATAAAATGGAATTGGAATCTAACCTTGATAGCTGCTTGGCTGCCTGAAAAGAAAGCTGCTCTTGCACCAACTTCCTTGTAGAGCTTTAGTGATTTGCATACTTCCCTTATCGCTAAAAGTTCTGCCTGGAACACGCTGGTATAGTCAGGAAGACGAATTGACCGAGATAGGTTGAGTGGCTCCGAATGGAAGCCAGCTCCCACACCACAGTTCCTCCTAGAACCGTGGGTATAGATTTCGATATCGTATCTTCCACTTTCCCTTTCCTCCGGCTCTCGGTGCAAAACGTACAGTAAAATATTTCTTTCTGTCGAGCGCTGTGTAGTCTGATTGAGCTTTTGAGCAGTGAGGGTCCCTGTAGGAGAATCTAACTGTGACCGTACGACCTTGTTGTTCAGCTTCCTATGCCTCTGAGGCTCACCGCGCTGCAAGTAGTGATTGTTTTAATTTGTAAATCTGAGCGCTTCAGTAGGACTGGTGCTAAGCGCTACTGTGGTTAAGATACACGCTGTTCTTTGTGTCTTGTTCAGCTTATTCAGCTTGGATTGGTTATATTTTTTTTCTACTGCGGGTCACCAGACTGGTGACGCATATGTTAGTATGGGCCTTACAATGGTGGTGTAAGACCAATTGGATAGTTTTGGTTGCAGACGCCATTTTTTACCCAACATTCTCTCATACGTGTAAAGTTCTATATTCGCTTTCTTTGCCCTGTACTCTACGTTGGACATCCAGCTGAGTTTGGGATCTAAGATGACGCCTAATTATTGTACCTGTTGGGTTAACATAAGACTAACGCCAATTAATTTTGGGAGATTAAATTTTGGTATCTTGGTTGTCTTGGTGAATAGCATCAGTTTATTTTTTCTCGGGTTTACACTTAAACCACAATTTGTGGCCCAATTGATGAGTAATACCAAAGCTCCTTCCACTGATTATGGTTGGAAACATTACTGAAACCATGAGGACCACGTCGTCCACATAAGCCACTACTTTAATTCCCTTTCGGTTGGATTTGGTAAGGATATTGTTGACAACTAGTAACCACAGCAGAGCGGATAAGACCCCTCCCTGACGGGTTCCCCTGCTGACAGAGCGTTTTACCGTGCGTCCTCTGTCCATTCCTTGAGACCTATGTTTGTGCCTAACATATTAAGAGCCTCAATTATGGATCTTGTGAACGCTTCCCCTGTGTCGAGAAAAGCGACTAGTGAGTATTGTTTGTGTTCTATGCTCCTCTCAATCGTACTTACAACCTCATGAAGAGCTGTCTCTGTGTATTTTCCTCTGAGGTAGGCATATTGTGATGGTGAAATCGTTGTATCTGTAATCTTCTCCCTGAGATATATGTACATCCAACAATCACTCGAGAGTTTTAAGAATAAAGGAGGATAGACTGATGGGTCTGAAATCTTTCGCTGTATCATGTGTGTTCGCTGTTCGTTGTATCAGCGTAAGTATGTTCAAAGTTTGGTTTTAGTCGATTAAATTTATGATTGACCCGCTTCTTATGTATAATGTTTTTTTTGCTTAGGTATCATAACAGCTCCTTATTGGCGTAACTTCCTAACTTCGCTTGATTAATTCACAAAATACAATTCTTATTTTTAGCCGTACTTTTTTCCTACCACATTCACCAAAAAGGAGTTAACTATTTCCACTTTTTCCTCCCTTCTTAAATGTAATCTTTCGTAAGGAAGTGTCAGAGTTTTACGGTACAAGCAAACAAACCTTTAATGATTGAGTCAAGGGCCAAAACATTAGTTATTTATTTTTCATTTTATGATGTATACAAATTTAAAAAAGCAAACTTTATTTATTATAAATGGAGTTTCTGTTTACTTATCTGTGCATGCAGTTAGAAAATATTATATTAATTAAATAGCAAACTCAAAAAAAATTAACATTTTTTTGTTGGATTATACCTGAACGCCTCTAAGGTCGTATCCGTGCTGGACTTCAATTAAAGGGTGGTTCAATTTCAAGGGCCGATGTTGAATGTGAACCACACCTAAACGTCAACGACACCGTTGGACTTCTTTGTTTCGGGTTATTTGAAAGAAAAGGAGTACGTCGATAAGTCAGCAACAACTCAAGAGCTAAAGGATGAGATAATTCGGCACATTAACGTCATAGAACCTCAATTATGCCTCAGCGTCATCGAAAATTTGGACCATCGGATGGAGGTGTGCCGCCGAGGCCGCGGCGGCGATTTGGCCAATATTTTGTTCCATGCATAATTGAGCCACACCAATATTATCATAATAGAGAGAAATTACAATAATTTTCTAAAAAAATATTGTATTTTATTCAAAATCAACACCGGCCCTTGAAACTTAACCACCCTTTATAAATATGGGGCAATTGCATTGTATGGCTTCTCTCTTGTCTGGCGTTTGTATACCTTTTGGATGCTTCACAATTTTTAGGCTCCTTGCTTTTACAATTCTATACCTTTATTTATATCTTTTCTTCTCGAATTCTGAATAAATGCAAAACAAAAAGCGCCTACCTGATGCACACAATTTATAATTTCCATTTATAGCTACTCAAAATTCCGAAATCTGATTACGTTTTTTTGTAATACCTGAGCAGCTTGCAATAATTTCGGAACACAAAGTGTATTATCTGCTCATCACAGCTCTTCTTAGCCAGCCAGCAATTCTTTTATAACTAAACTGAAGGCCATCATGAAAATGGCAACAACAAAAGCGCTACTCGCAGAATGCATGTCCAACTGTTGTACTTTCAGCACGAGTAGATAATTGGTATTTCGAAGTGAAGGAATGTAGAGAAAACCTTCACACTGCTCATACTTACATACATACTTATACACACACACACAGATACCTACTGAGTGGCGAGCCATTGCAATCAACATTACGGCCAATGACGACGACAGGTATGCCATTAAGAGTAAAAACAAAATTACATCCATGAAAACAACTACAAAAATTATGTGAAGCATATGAGCTATGTAAAGGGTTTTTCAGTAAGAGCGCTTCAACTTTTGAACTTTTTTGAATAAAACACAAATGGTTTGAATTTTTTAATTTAAATATTTTTTATTACCGAGTTTGAACATATACATTTAAGTATGAAATTCGATTTCTTTTGCATGACCACCGCGTGCACGTTTTACGAAGTCCAATCGTTGAACCCAATTTTCGACCACTCTTTTGCATCAATCGGCCGAAATTCCAGCAATTTCGCGTTCAATATTGGCTCTGAGCTCACAAATGTCGCCGGCTTGTTACTATAGACCAACCACATAACCTCAAAACGGTACGGCTTGTTAAATGGACCGTAAAATGGCCGTAATGCTCTTAAAGTAGCGGCAACAGAACGATTATTTTCATAAAAAATTTGAACGATTTGCAATCGTTGCTCAAGTGTGTAGCGTTCCATGATGAAATGTATACTAATGAAGTTTACAAATGACAAACGAAAAATAAAAAATATTGCGTCGTTCGCCCTTCCTATCGGAAAAAAGTTGAAGCGCACCTATTGAATAACCCTATATATCGCGCATGTCGCATGTGTGCGTGTGTGTATGTTCAGTTGTGCCTGCATAGGTGACGGATGCCTAAACATCGCATGCGACCATTAAGCTCATATGCAGCTAAAAGTGTTACGGTTTTCTGCTAAAGCAACAAATTTGAGTGGCGAACGAATGGACCGAGCAAACAATTACACAAACATATGTTACATATACACATACACACAGGCATCCATGGCATCAGGCGTATGAGCGTATGAGCGCATGAGCGCATGATAAGAGCATTACAGATGGATTTGAAGTTAAAGTGGCGGCGTTATTGAGAAGGAGGGGAGCAAATAGCGTGCGAAGTGGATGCGGATGCCCGTATTGGCTACTTGTGTGTGCGCATATACTTATGCATGCTTGTGTGTATGTAGGTGTCATAAATAGCAACTACATTTTCAATCAAAAGTTTAATAAAGCGTGGAATCATTTCGGCGCACACAAAAGCATTTATGTCTATCTGCAAGTGCACATTTGTTATGCACACACGAACGAAGGTATTTGTGAAGTACACAGGAGCTTGTGGATGGAGGCACAGGAGATATTCATTTATTATGTGCGACACAGCGTATACGTAACCAACTTAGGAGCACAAACTTACATGCAGCTGTGTTCACAATAATAGCAGCGCGGTATGTTTCGAGGGTTTGATATTTTTTAAATTTTTTTTTGTTTTTTTTTTATAATTTCTAATTTTTATTTGATTTTATTTACTTAATTTTTTTTATAATTTCTAATTTTTTATTTGGTTTTGCTTTTATTTTTTATAAAAATATAGTTCATACTACCATAAAAACAATATATCGCAAAGTTTCAAGTTTTGTATAAAATTAAAAAAAAATCATAAATATCTGTTAAAATTTCTAACTTTTAGTTGGAATTTTGTTAAAAATTCTGGGTGTGTAGTTTTGTCATTTCTTAATACATTTTTTTAATTACAATACTTTTTAATTTTTTTAATATTTTATCAAAATTAAAATAACAAAGTCAAAATTAAAAACCAAAATCAATAAATATACATAAATAAAAATTTCTTTTTTTTTGTTAATATTTTTTAAAAATTCTGGGTATGTAGTTTTGTAGTCATTCCTTACTTCTTTTTTTTCTAATTTTTATAACAATTAGCCGGAATTTTAAAAAAAATTCTGAATGTGTGTTTTTGTGGCTATTTTTTACAATATTTAATTTTTTTTCTTCATTTTTTATGAAAATAAATATCGCAAAGTTTAAAGTTTTGTACAAAATTAAAAAAAAAAGAAAATCAACAAATATAGAAAATTTTTTTAAAAATTTTGGGTGTGCAGTTTTGCATCCATTTTTTATTTAATTTCTTCTTTTTCCAATTTTTTTATAAAAATAGCTCATACTACTATAAAAACTATTTGTTACAAAGGTTCAAGTTTTGTACAAAATTGAAAAAAAAAAATTCAACAAACATCCTTTCAAAATTTCTAACTTTTTAGTCGGAATTCTTTAAAAAATTCTGGGTATGCAGTTTTGTAGCCACTTTTTTCCATTTGTTTTTTATTTTTTATGAAAATAAATATCTCAAATTTTCAAGTTTTGTACAGAATTAAAACCAAAAATCAACAAATATTCATCCGAATTTCTAACTTTTTATTTGTACTTTTTTCAAAAATTGTGTGTGTGTAGTTTAATAGCCATTTTTTGTTTCATTTTGTTTTGAATTTCTCCTTTAATATTTGATCAAAATTAATTTAACAAAGATTCCAAATTTGTACAAAATTAAAAAAACAAAATCAATAAATATACATACATGAAAAGTTCTAACTTTTTTGTTAAATTTTTTTTTAAATTCTGGGTATGTAGTTTTGTAATATAGTTATTTCTTATTTCTTTTCTTTCTTAATTTTTATAGAAATATAATTCATTCTATCATAAGAACAAAACATCGAGAAGTTTAACGCTTTATACAAAATGAAAAAAAATTCACCTAACTTTTTAGCCGGAATTTTTTGAAAAATTCTAAATGTGTATTTTTGTGGCTATTTTTTATTTAATTTTTTTTTTTCTTAATTTTTTATGAAAACAAATATTGTTTAAAGTTTTGTACAAAATCAAAAAAAAAAAAAAACAAATCAACAAATATCGATTCAAATTTCTAACTTTTTAGTCGGATTTTTTTTAATTTTTTATTTAATTTCTTATAAAAACCTAGTTCATACTACCATAAGAAAAGCATGTCGCAAAGTTTTAAGATTTGCACAGAATTAAAATTTTAATTTCTAATCTTTTAGTTGGATCTTTTCTTTTAATTTCTGGGTGTGCAGTTTTATAGCCCTTTTTATTAAATTTTTTTTTATTTTATTTTATTTTATATAAAAATAAATATCTCATAGTTCCAAGCTTTGTAAAAAATTAAAAAATTCATCTAACTTTTTAGTCGGATTTGGTTTTTTTTTTTAATCTTTTGTATGTTGTAGCCCTTTTTTTATTAAATTTATTATTTAATTTTTTGTAAAAATAAATATCACAAAGTTTGAAGTTTTGTATGAAATTAAAACAAAATTCAACAAATATTCATTAAACTTTCTAACTTTTTAGTAGGAATTTGTTTAAAATTCCGGGTATGTAGTTTTGTAGCTCATTGAATTTTCGCCAAAAATTCCTGGCTTAAGTCGCTCATTAGCGTCGACTTTTGATAACTTTTTTGCTTGACGGTGTGATTCCTTTTTTGTTTTTCATATAAGGAATGTTCAAACTTTTTTTTATATGGAGAAAATGCAAAAGACCGCCAGCAAAAATGTGAAGAATAAAAGCGATTTTCGAGCCACTTCAAACTAGCATTTCGTTATAAAAACAAACAAAGAAAAAAAATTAAAACGTAAAAAATTTTTAGGAAATTTGGGTGATTTTTTTATTTTTATTTTATATTATTAAAAGTTGAAAACCTTAAATTTGGTTGACTTTTTTTAAATTTTATATACATTTTATTTTTATAAAAGTTAAAAAATTTTAAGGGAATTTGTTGAATTTTTTTAAACTTTATAAAAACCTTAAATTCTGAGTAAAAAGTCAGAAACTTGTGTGAAACTTGGTTGATTATTTTTTTTTTTTAATTTTATAAAAAGTTTAAAACTTTCCTTTTTATTTTTTTTTATTTTACATAAATTTAAAAACATTAAATTCTGAGTAAATTTTTTTTTAAGTTTTATAAAAAGTTGAAAACATTGTTTTTATTGTTTTTTAAAAGTTTAAATTCTGAGTAAAAGGTTAGAAATTTTTATGAAATAAGATTAAAATTTTTAATGTTGAGTAAAAGGATAGAAATTTTTATGAAATAAGTTTAAAATTTTTAATTCTGAGTTAAAAGTTACAAATTTTTAAAGGATTTTAAAACTTTGTTTATTCTTTTTTTAATTTTATACAAAGTTTAAACCTTTAAATTCTTAGTAAAAAGTCAGAAATTTGTATGAAGTTTGGTTGACTTTTTTTGAAATTTTATACAAAGTTTAAAACTTTCTTTTTTATTTTATATAAATTTTAAAACTTTAAATTCTGAGTAAAGAATAAGAAATTTTGATGAAAATTTGTTGATTTTTTTTTTTTAATTTTATACAAAGTTTAAAACTTTAAATTCTGAGTAAAAAGTTAGAATTTTATATAAAAATTTTATGAATTTTTTTAAATTTTATAAAAAGTTGAAGACATTGATTTTTATTTTTTTTTATACGAAGTTTAAAATTTTTAATTCTGAGGAAAAAGTTAGAAATTTTTGAAAGAGTTTAAAATCTTGTTTATTTTTTTTTTAATTTTATACAAAGTTTAAACCATTAAATTCTGGGTAAAAAGTTGGGAATTTTTATGAAATTTGTTGAATTTTTTTTAAATTTTATAAAAAGGTGAAAACATTGTTTTTTTAATTTTTTTATATCTTTATGTAAAGTTTAAAATTTCACTTTTGAACTATTTTTTTAATTTTATGTAACGTAAAGTTTAAAACTTTGATTTATTTAAATTTTATTGTAGTACGAACTCCATATGCACAAAAAATAGGAAAAATCAAACACAAAACAAATATACAAGCAAAAGTTTTCAATATTTCGCGCTACTATTCATCTGTCTCCATCATTCATGCATGTACAACCGGATTTGTTCGTCGTCGTCGTCAGCAGCATTCAACGCATCTAAACAGGATGAGAACGTCAGCCGCAAAGCTAACACAATTTTGCGCGTACCACATAAGCATGCACATATACATGCACATATTTGTGTGTGTATGTGTGTATGCGGTAAACATGTCTGCCTGCTTGCTGCCTATGTTCTTTTGACAAGATAAAATTTATTGCCACAAAGTGATGTATAAAGGATACGTCGGAAACCTAATTCAATGCAAAAGTAAACGCAACATCTAAGCCATAATAGTACCAGCAGCCTCTACAACGCTAGTGAGGGTGTATTGGGGGCGCAACCATAGAGCGAGGACTCGCAAACAAGTTCAACAAAAGCGAAAACTATAGATTATACGCACACACCCAGGAAGCACCACAACAACCACTGCTTGCTCACACACACGCACATACATACATACACAAGCATTGGCACATACGCATGCAAAGCCCACCTACACAATCTGGCAGCCGCGTGACAACCCAAAATTGGTGTGCTTCCATGCGTTAGCTTGTTGGCTCTTCATATTTGAACGCTTATTCATATACATACATAATTCGGCGTTAGTGAAAATTCTCCGCTTGGCTTGTTGGCATTTTTATGTTGCTTCATTTGTTTTTTACTGCCAAATTCCAGAGTTACATAGTTACATATTTCATTTTTTCCCTGCTTCCTCTCATAGACTGTATCATTTGGGCACCTTAACTTAGAAGCCAGCTAAAACACTTCAGCGATTTTGTTGCTTTCTATTTATATATTTTACTCTGCCTTCGTGCTCGTTTACTCGCTCTGACAGTCTTGCATTTTATTGCTTATAGTTTTTGTAAATACTCGTCTACGTCCGCATGTGCCACATATAAAACGTTGCGGTTCCTGCAGGGTCAGCCGAAAATAGTTTACATGCAACCATGACTCTGTCGAGCATACGAAAATATGTAAGTACATGAAACTATGCGTGTAGTTGTGAATTACAAAATGTTATGCGGAAAGTTTCAGGAATTTTATTTGCTTTGCATATTTTATCAGCCAACAATTGACGTTAATTTTTGAGGAAATTTTGCAAGTTAAATAGTTTTCAATGTGAAATCATTTTACGAACGCGCCATCATACGCTGTTGGACACAAATTTATTGACATCGATAAAATGTTGCGCATTTATTATATATCAAATTTGGTGTACCTCATAGGTTCCGAAATTTAAAAAGTTATCGAAAGGTATAATTAATAGGAAAATAAATGACTATGAGCTGGTAGTTTCAAGTAAAAAGCAAAATAAGGGGGATTTTTCATCTACGCACATAAAAGTGATTGTCGCTTGACTACTTTATTATAACGGTCTTCCAAAAGACGCACTGATGAACAAAAGCATTGGCACGACTAGAGGCTTCCACTTTAACATTAATTTTTGTCTACTTATGAAGTGATTTTCAATCACAAAAACAAACACTCGCTAGACAGATACATTTTCAATTAAATATGTTCCTTCTAATTCATTTTATAATAGATTTTCAGATCATCAGCGTATAAAAGATTATTACACAGTGAGAAATATATGGAAATATCGTTAATGATGAGGATAAATAGTTGCATAACCTTAAATAGTAATACCTGCAGGGACACCAGACGAAGCAACAAAAGAATAAGACGATGCATTATCAAGTCGATTGACACAGTGCTTAGTATTGAGGTAGAAAATTAACCACTGAAGAAATTGAGAAAGAAACCCGAAACCCTTAAGTTTAGCTATTAATATTGGGTGAGATACTCGTATTCAATCAAAAGCCTTAGAGAAATCTGAATAGATCCCATCCATTTGGAAACCTCTTTGAAATGTACCCAAACAGTCCTCCGTAAAGTCAGCTAAATTCATTCTCGTAGATCTGCCCGGAACAAATATATTTGCACAATCAGGGCAAATCATAAGCCGTGATTGGTTAAATGATGGACAGAAGCCGCTACACCTAACAGAGCATTAGTCAATGCTTCAGGAGCGCTTCGTCTTTGCACACAAATCGCAGCGGAAATTAAGGAATAGATAGGAAGGATATTCATCTAATAACGATCCGGAGAGCATTGCATGATGAGAACTTCAATACTCGCATGGCTAGACGCAAACCTCTGATTTCAAAAGTGAACCACAAGAAGCGAGACTTTTGGGACAATGCAGTCTTCTTGAATGAAAGCAAATTCAATACCTTTCAATCTCATGGCCGGGAAATCGTGTGGAGAAATCCTGACACCGAACTTCAAAAACAGAAACTTGCTGTTGGTGAGCTGGAATTCATTGACGGCATTATGGACAAGAGATATAATAGGGAAATCCAAAAAGCTGAAATTGTGGGAAGAGGTAGATAGGCACGTTAAGAAGTGCGTTATATCAACAAATTTATTTTTAGTGTTAATTAAATATAACAGATAATATAGGTGCGGAACTAAGTTCGCGCTGTTTGTCAATAGATGCCGCCAGCAGTGTGTGCTAGTCGATTCCAGCTTAACCTAAACATCAGAAACCAAGCTTAGACATATGGTAAACAAACTGCTTCGACACATTAGTGATTTTGTTTTGGTATCAGAGACTTTTGGTTTTGGGAAAATGTCTGATTTTATGCCGAATAATCGTCATTTACGCAAAGTGTTGATTTTTTTCTTTCATTCGAAAAAAACGGTGGCTGAAGCGCATCGAGGGCTGCAAAAAGTTTATGGAGATGCTGCTTTAAGTGAAACAACGTATTGAGATTGGTTCCGTCACTTCAAAGATGGTGATTTTAATGTTGATGACCGCTTTAGAAGACGTTGAATTGGAGGCATTGCTCCATGAGGATACGTGTCAAACGCAAGAAGAGCTTGCTTCAGTATTAGAAGTTACCCGCCAATCCATTTCCAAGCGATTGTATGCTTTGGGAATGAACCAAGGACTGTTGAACGTCGTTTTTTCGCCTGTGAACAACTGCTCCAGCGGCAAAAAAGGAAGGGAGGACGGGGTTTCTTCATCGCATCGTGATGGGTGAAGAAAAATGGATTCATTACAACAATCCAAAGAAAAGAAAGTCATGGGGACTACCCGGTCATGCTTCTACGTTGTCGCCTCGGTCGAATATTCACGCTGCGAAGGTTATGCTATGTTTTTGGTGAGAGAAAAATTTTTTATTTATTATGAACTGTTAAAACTAAGCGAAATCATCGCCGAGGATCGGTATCAACTTCAATTGATGCGATTGAGCCGAGCATGATTGGAGAGGCATGAAAAAGTGATTCTACAGCATGACAACGCTCGGCCTCACGGTGCCAAACCCGTTAGAACCGACCTACACTGAAATGGGAAATCCTACCCCACCCGCCATATTCTCCAGATATTGCGCCGTCCGATTACTACCTGTTCCGATCGATGGCTTATGGGCTAGCTGACCAGCAGTTGCATTCATATGAAGACATCAAAAAATGACTCGATCCGTGGATAGCCTCAAAAGATGAACAGTTTTACCGCGAGGGTATACGAGATCTACTAGATAGATGGGAAAAAGTAGTAGCCAGCGATGGGCAATACTTTCAAGGATTCACTTGTAACCATTTTTTCAGAATAAAGTTGTATTTTTATCATAAAAAACAGCGAACACTTAGTTGCGCACAGAATATTATGGAATTAAATGCCCAGAAGATTCATCCACTCTCCAGTGTGAGGTGATTAACTTACATAGTTGGTGTGTGCGTAATCGTTTGCTCCTTAACATTAATAAATGTTACTGTACTTCGAATGCGAAAGTTTTTAATGTTGTTCCAACAGCCTACTGCATCTCAAACTCGTCGCTAAAATCAATTAGTGAATTAAAGGGCCTGAAATTATTTGGACTCCAAGCTCATCTTCACCACCCACATAAACTTTCTAATCGTTCGCAATGTTAGCCTTTCGTCGAAATAGTTCTCCGTTTTCTGATCTCTATACTTTCAAACTGTTGTACTCGTCGTACTTAGTTCGGTCGTGGTTAAAATACGCGGTACTTGTTTGGATATCGTTTCATCTAGCCTATGTATATTAATAGATTAGAGTCTGTTCACGGAGCTTGTGTGTGCTTTGCGAAATTCGTTGATTGCATTCCGTCCTATCGCTTCTGGTTGTTCTTCTGTTGAATTTTTTTGTCTTTGGTATTTGTGCGGGCTCAATAGATTTTCTGCTTAATCTGCTTAATAGAAAAAATTTTTCCGTTGTAATGAATAGTTTTTTGTGGGTATTGCTAAAACTGTTTACTTTTAGGGAAGTTACTTATAAGAATCGTGCCATAAAGTCTTAGTTTGTTTCTACCTATCTAATAGTCTGTAAGCGTCTTATTTGTTGCTTAAATAAAAGAAGTAAATAAAAATAGAATTGGCACTTACGCCTTTTTTAGGTGTTTGAACGAACGCCTCCTCCTTTTGTGGTGTGTTATTCCCCAAAATGCTTCGCTATAGTTTTTCAAAGTATGAATGTGAAAAATGGCATAATTTAAATGTCCACCATGAGCACGTCCACAGGTAAAATTCGCAAGAAAGTCAATTCATGAATGCAAGTGCGAAATTATAGAGAACGTCGAGATATCGATGTTGGAGGTTGTTCAGCAATACTTTGAGCTACAGCAGCCAATTTCCAGTTTTTGGTCTGCCAATCCTTTTTCTATCTTCGATAGTACCAGTTTCTTTAGGTATAAGGCATGGCGCTTAACGTGTTAATTAAACTGAAGGCTTAAGCGAGCATTTCCTTCCCAACTTATAGCGTTAAAAAGCAAACTAGATTTTTCAGACTTAGATTTATTGCTGCTTTGCACTTCGACCTCATAGTCTTTGGTGCTTTCTGAGCATCAAAGTTCTGCATCCAGTCCAGTACTTACCTATTACACTTAAGATAGAGCTGGGTTGGCCTGAGCGTGTGTGCATTTCTACTGGCTGCAAATGGCCGAGATATTTCAACCTTCTGCGCACCACAGCGCTGCATTCAAGGAGAGGCAGTATTGGAGCCTTCTGGGACTGGTAGCAGAAACGGCAAGAGTTGATGAGTTCATGCTCAGATGAGTTATGGGTGCTTAAAACTCTTTTGGCTGTACCCTACCAGTAAGGATTTCGTCTGGCGTAGCCGGACAATTTGGTGCCAGCTAACCTCCTCTAGTCTTAGCTCTTTACTCCTAAATTTTTCCTGGATGGTGTTCGGCCACAGCCTTTCTTGCCAAGGCGCCCGCTACTTCGTTTCCAGTTATACCCCTGAGTCCTGGAATTCAAATAAGCCGAGTACGATTATGCATTCACCATAGCCAAACAGGTTAGGGCGTGACTACCATTCGTAATTCAGAGAGAACGTAGGTTTGAATCTCTTTGGAATACCAAAATGAAGAAAAAGTGTTTTCTAACAGCGGTCGCCCCTCGGCAGGCAACGGCAAACCTCCTAGTGTCAATCTCCCATGAAGAAGCTCCTCATAAAAAGTATCTGCCGTTGGAAACCGGCTTGAACGAGTAGGTCCCTCCATTTGTGGAACAACAGTTTCTCGATACACTCAAGAACTAGTGAGGATTAAATCTTACAGGATGACAAAGCGTTGAGTGCCGCCTGACTGTCGCTCAGAATGGCAATTCGCTCATTCCGCAATTTCCTGTCTAGGTTAATATCTGCACATAGACATATCGCATACACCTCCGCTTGGGAAATGCTTAGAAAATACTTGGAGAACTAACCATCGCCACAGAACGCTTGGTTCTGAGGCCATATATTCCAGCGCCTATGCGCCTGGTGTCTTCGAGTCATCTGTGTACCACTGCATGTTACAGTACTTGAATTTTCTTTCAATTAATGAAAAATTCAAAATATCGTCAGGAGTAATGCAAAGGGTGCCTGCTTTCACCTTTGCTCTTTGCTCTTTACTTGAATGACCTGCACGACTGCGTGGAGGGGGACTCTTTATAGATGAGTTAAATATCCGTTTGCTATTATATGCTGATGATATCGTCATATTGGCAGATGAGGTTAGTGTTCTTCAAAAAATGATAAGCAACTTAGAAAAATACTGCGAAAAGTGGAATATGCAAGTAAACTTATCTAAGTCAGCTATAATGATTTTTCGGAGAGGAGTTAGAATAGCAGAAAAAGAAAAGTGGTTTTTTCACGGCGAAGTTATACCAATAACGAAAGAATATAATTACTTGGGTGTAAAGCTAACATCAAAACTCAGTTTCAAGCAACATATAGAAACTAGAAATGTTCTAGCGAAAAATAGCATAAATGCAACTTTGCGCACATTTCTTAGTAAAAATAAAATTAAGTTGTCGGCAAAATGGAAACTGTTTTTAGCGGTGACTAGAGCAATCCAGAGTTATGCTGCTCAGGTCTGGGGAAACTCATTGTTTGAAGAAGTAGAAAAAATTCAACCTAATTATGTAAAAAGGGTACTTCATCTCCCGAGTAATACACCATCTTATTGCATTCTCTTGGAGACAAATGTTCCAAGTTTTCATTTGTATACACTGCTGCTTCATTTAAAATATATATTCAAAACGTTATTTGAATATGATGATAATTGATTGCGTCATTATACTATCAAAAAAGATTTTAGAAGAACAGATATTTTGGATTGAAGAAATTAGTAATCTGGCACAAAAGTTAAATATAACATGTAACTGCGGCACTTCAAATAAAAGAGAGTGGAATAGAAATATAATTTTAATACTAGAAAATCTTCATGATTCGAATATTCGAACTTTATGGGAAAGGGCACACCAAAGCACCCGATTATGTAAGAAATTAGACCATAACAACGCCAGAAGCTATTTAAACGATAATACTGGAATCTATAAAATTATGTGGATTATGAAAGCCAGATGTGATTTAATGTACTTGGGAAGCCAAAAGGATTTAAATTGCACTTTATGTAACTTAAATGAATTAGAAGACATCACACATTTCTTTGGAAAATGCCCGATACTTAAAAGAATTCGTCAAAGATTTTTTAGAAAATATAGTTTAAACCGAGATGAAACCATAGAAATTTTAAATGGTATTGACCCTTCTGGATATAATAACTTATTTAAGTTCATCACTGGTGCTATAGAATATAGAAAATTAATTTTAAATGAATTCAATACATAGTACCATAGTAACATATGTAAAGTGTAAGATTTTGTTTTTTTGTTTCTTTTTTTTCCGACAAACGACCTAGTGTCACTGTCGTACGTTCTAATGTTAATGATTAAAAATGAAATGTAATGCGTATTTAAAAAAAAAAAAAAGTCGAACAATAAATAAAAAAAAAATAATAATAAAAACTTACTTAACTAATTCTCCACTTCAATTCCGAACTTCTTTTCGAATTTGATGACTTTAGTGATACCCTCACTGGGTAGATGGGTAAGTGGGAGCTGCAGACTCAGCAA
This sequence comes from Anastrepha obliqua, assembly GCF_027943255.1. Lineage (NCBI taxonomy): Eukaryota > Metazoa > Arthropoda > Insecta > Diptera > Tephritidae > Anastrepha > Anastrepha obliqua. The sequence goes on along the minus strand of NC_072893.1, from coordinate 20,572,318 downwards.
ATCCCTGTTTTTAGATGGCATCACTTTTATTTACAGAAACCTTCTCTAGTAATATTCAGCAGGGTACGCTTGGCTGTTTGCTGAAGGACTATATAGAGCTGTGTCAGCTCGAGCATCACCTCCAACGTAGCTATAAGGCAGATCCGCATCGCTCTCGTGATGCACCCGCATATAAAGCGCTCGAGCTTAGCGCTGCCCGCACTGTCCGCCCACGAAACCGCTCCATATGGCATCATTGGCCTTATTATCATGTTGTACATCCATCTTTGGATTCCTGGGCTAGAAACCCCTCGATATTTCTGCTAGACGTTTGCAGTTCCTGAGTGTCTTTGTTGCTTCGGACTAAGTTGCGTCATGTTGCGTTTGTACTTTTCCACGTCATGGTCATTATATTCTTCTTTGCTGACCAATCTAATAGCAACCCCGTCCAGGGTGATCTCCCTCTCTCCTAGTAACACTCCTTTTCTGCTGAAGAGAAGGGAAAGCAAACTCAAAATACAAAGTAAGAAAATTATTAACCCAATAAAAGTCTAACCTAATAAAAGCAAAGTGGAGCTGAATCATAATAGTTGCTATTTATTGCCTTTTTTAGAAGGCTTTTTATATATTTTTTATAAAATTTATGAGCGCACTTTTATTGCCCTCTTTTAATACTACTTTTCTCCCTCTTTAGCCTTCTCGCTTTATTTTTTGGCCTCTATCGGCAGTCACTTCAACTTCGTACTTCAGCTCCACATTCGCATCTTCGAAATTTACGGCGCAAGTAGATAATCAAGAAAGCTTGTTTCGTATCTAATATACATCTACTTATGTTGTTGTCCCTCACACATACACATACATACACACACACACTTGCAATTTGTCGCATCACTATTGTCACTGTCTCATTAACTCTGACCTTTTTGTGGCAGAGGGCAGCGCGCAGAGGTGGGAACGATAAGTGGATAGTACCTAATAAGTAATACAACAATAACAATGAGAAACACACAACGTTAATGGATGTAACGAGTTCTCACAAAAAGTGTAGTGAAGCGTGAACGAAAAGAAAATGAAGCGAAACCTACAGAGGCATTGCCTATTTGCCACAGAAAAATCATCAAATGCACGAAGGAGAAAAAAAAATTGGCGTAGCAAATTAGAATGGCACTGAGTGGAAATTTACGAGTGCGTATAACAAATGAAAGGCAAATACGCCAAACGAGCATAGGAAATATTCGAGATTAGCTATTGATTGTGCGAGGCAAAAAATATATTTCCTCTCTATGGGTGGAGATCCCTATTGAGTGGGCTAGCAAACTGAAAGAAAAGAAGCAGAATTTACGTAAGCAGGAAATATTCGAAACTGCTTTTAATGCATAAAAGTGCTAACAACAGCAAGAAATACTAAAACAATTTAAATTTTAAATTCAATTTCCATATGGCATCTGACAGCCCGTCGAAAGCAGCACGAACGTGCACCAAGTCGCACACACACACACATTCACATACATTCGTATGCATTTAATAAAACAGCGACGAGTACCAGATATCTAACCAGAATTCTTCATGCAGCACTTCAAACCACAGCGCGCGATATCGACACAGCCGATGCTGCAGCAACCTTCACGCTGAGTAGCAATAGAAACGTTGCAAAAAAGGTCAATATTTATTGTTAGAACTGTGTGGCAATAAAGCCATTGAAAGCATTGAAGGCAAACGCGGCGGGTTGATGGCATAGGAGAAAGTGAATGTGAGTGTGAAAGCATTTGAAACGTTAGCGACGCCATTGCCAACATCAGCAACACCGTTATCATTAAGGGTAGCCGCAAACAACAGCAACAATAAAAAACGACCATAGCAGATTTTATATTTTTTATGTGCAAGTATGTACGTACCTAGCAGCTCAATGACAACCCGAATCACCACCACCAGCACCACCACCACCATACAGACACCCACACAAGGCACGTGAAGATAGGCGCCCAAAGACCAGGAACTAGCGACCAGCGACCAGCTATCAGCCAGTCAGACAATGTTGCATGCTCTAACGCGCACATCGAAGGTGTCTATTGTAGCCAATGGCAATGCCAACAACAACAACTCCAATAGCAGCAACAGCAGCAAGGTAAAGAGTAAGAAAAATTAGCACAACAACAGCAACAATGCATTAAAATGCTGTAAAATACGAGGGCCGTACGAAAGGTGCGTGCAAAGTCAGAGAGAAGGCACTACTAGCGCGTATCGAGGTTATTTTTAGTTAGTAGCATCTCTTCTTAGGAAGGCTTGTGAGTTTTCTAAAACCCTCAGTAAGGTTTTCGCCTTGCGCAGCCCTATAATTTGGTGCGAGCCAACCTCCCTTAGTCTTAGCTCTTCACTCATAAGCTTCAACTCGAAGGTGTGTGGTCTCAGAAGGTGTGTGGTCAAGAGCTCGCTTCCATAGTCCTTCTTGCCAATGCGTCCGCTACTTCATTCCCAGTTATACCTCTGTGTCCTGGGATCCAAATTAGCCAGATTTTATGTTTTGTTGGTGGCATCTTTGGTCATCTCTTATGGCGAATCCAACGCAGAAAGTGAAGATGCATCCATCACGCGGAGCTGTATGATGTTCAAGAAGCGATGAACTTTGTTGTGGAAAACAGATGGAGCGGCAGATCTGTATGTGTCTGCAACGGCAGCAAAGATGTGCGCATAGTCTTAGACAGCCCTCCATGGAAGACATAATATTCTGATGCTAACATGGGTCCCGGAGTACGTGAGCATCACACGTAACGAGATCTCTGACTCTTTAGCTAAGATGGGTTATAAGCCCAACTTATTTGCAGCCATCAAAGCCATGGTTAGCAAACGGGTTACTTTAGCACACAAGCGAGCTTTGCAGGCTAAGAGAGGCTGCAGATGGACAAAACTGATGTTACCTGTCATGTCCGACCGACTGTTGCAGATCCTCTTGTTATTAAGCAGAACGGACTGTAGATATCTGCTTGTACTGATGACAGGCCACTTTATATGGGCGAAGCACATGGAAAAGTTAGGCATCTCAGACAGTGTATTCTGCCCAGCATGTGGAGAGGCTGGATGAGGACGGCGGACCACTTTCCGTGCGTCTGCCCGGCCTTCGCTCGAATCAGGTTTGAGGTCTTTGGCACTGATATGTTAAGAGGCGACCACCTTGGCTCGCAGTGTACTGGAACGCGCAAGGTATCAGAAGTCGCGTTCGGCCAAAGAATACTTGGAGAAGGCAGAAGTTGCGCGAGCCAGCAGATGCCGACATCACATGGGACGGCACAAAAACAGCAGCCCAGAGCCGCGCACAATGGAACAGTCTTGTCGAGGACCTATGCTCCCGAGCGGAGCGAACAAGAAAAAGAAAAACCTGTTGGAAAAATATACATTAAGATTCAGCCAGATCGGTGTAATTTTTTGTGCTTGGCATTCGTTTGAATTGAGAAAGTCGAGTGATTTTCGTAAAATTAATAGGAATAGGATTCTAACTCGTTTTACAGCCCCCAGACTTGACTAGTATCCAGACTTGGCTCCCTCCAATGCCTGAATGACTAATGCCTTCGCTAATTTAAAGAAATGGCTGACGGGAAAAAGATTTTATTCAAACGAGGAGGTGATTGAAGAAACGAATGGGTTTTTTTCAGACTAGGACAAATACTATTCCGAAGGGATCAACAAACTTTAGACTAAGTTGACAATTAAGTAGTAAAGTTCTCTTTCGATGAACAAAATGAAGATTTTTGGACATTTGCACGTTGGTGACGGCGAGTATCGCAGGCAATGGAGCAATGAGTTGTATAAGCTATACGGGGAGTTAGATATAAAAAAATAAAAATAAATAATTGGCGCGTACACTTCTGTTAGGTGTTTGGCCGAGCTCCTCCTCCTATTTGTGGTGTGCGTCTTGATGTTGTTCCACAAATGGAGGGACCTACAGTTTCAAGCCGACTCCGAACGGCAGATATTTTTATGAGGAGCTTTTTCATGGCAGAAATACACTCGGAGGTTTGCCATTGCCTGCCGAGGGGCGACCGCTATTAGAAAAATGTTTTTTTTTTCCTAATTTTGGTGTTTCAGCGAGATTCGAACCAACGTTCGCTCTGTGAATTCCGAATGGTAATCACGCACCAACTCATTCGGCTACGGCGGCCGCCGTACATAAATGTTTGAATTTGGTTTTTTGGGCCGTATTGCAGACTTTTTCGCTGACTTCTTTAAAGCAATAGTCATTAATTTTGTCAGCCACTATTTATTTATTTTTAATATTTATTCAGATATTATTTATTTATCGTTGACTTTTATTCCTGAGTTGACTGAAGCTTTGGTAGTTTCTTCAAATATATATTCCGAGTATAAATTGAAGAGCATTGGTGATAAGGCGTATCCGTGCGAACTTCCCTCTTGATTGCAACATCACTCGCCACATTAGTTTGCAGTCTTACAGGTATGTTCGCAGTTGGGCCAAATACAACTTGGGAATTCGCCTTATTTCTTTTTCATTAATGCCCATTTGTCTTAAAATGTCGAATAGTTTTGTGTGCAATAACTTATCAAAATCCTTTTCATAGTCAATGAACTATATATAAAAAAATCTTTCTGGACATTCTTACAGTTTTGTACTGAGACTTGAAGACTGAACAACGCTTCGTTCGTTCCCATAGCTTTTTTAAATCCAAATTGAATACGACCCATTGATTGTTCACATTGCAAATATACGGTGAAGGATCTTACGAAATATTTCAGTCATGACTCATTAAACTACTAAGTCGATAACACAGGCCGACAAAATTTAACCAACATTCAGACCCAGAAACCAGACTATATATTTCCGAAGGTTTATGATGCGCTGAATCCAAATCTGGCCTAAGAATTGCTCTATCAGCTCTGGTGTCTGGTATCAGCTTTCTTGAAAAATATGCGACTAAACTCGCTGTTCCCAAGGTTAGGTGGGTTAGCCTGCTTGTGGTGTGGTAGGGGTGGTTTCTAGGGGTTAGGGGATACGGGAGTTGATGGGTTAACAGTTAAGTTGGTTAGCCCACTTGTGTTGTGAGATATCTAGATAAATAAGACTTATTAAAAAAAAAATATGCGAGTAAACGCTGTCCCCAGGGTTAAGTGGGTTAGCCTGCTTGCGGTATGATAGGGGTGGTTTCTAGGGTTTTCTCGGTACCCAAAGGTTAGATAGTGTAGGGGTGTGGTGAGTCAGCACACTTATGGTGTGAGATAAAATTTTAAGCAAAATAAGACTCAATTCAAGAAAATTAGTAATCGACTATATCATGTCTATGTTATCTCAATCGATTTTCAGGTGTAGGAAAATTTAGAAACATGAAAATTTCAAAATGCGATATCTCAGCGAAAAAAAAAGATATTTGAGCAAACTCTACGCCATTTGAAAAAAGAAGGCTTGTGTTTAAAGATTCCATCCTTTAATTTTGGTGAAAGAAAACATCTGCAAGGCTACGTAACCTCAAATATGGGCAAAAACGGTGTTTTTTGCACTTTTAGGTTAGGATATCTCGAAAACCAGCGCATCATAAACCTTCGGAAATATTATATATAGTCCGGTTTCGGCCTGTGTAATCATCGCATTTGTTACCTCTGGCTTTTAGGCAACGATCGACTGCAGCCAATTCTTTGGGCATACACTATAATCGTAGATTTTTTTTAAATTTGAAACATAATTCACATATTTTCTTCATCTACAAGTTTATATAATTAAGCTGGAATTTCATCCGGTCCTATGGATTTTTGTATTTTTTGCAGAATTTTAACACCTTTTCTTTTGCTGTTCCTTGTCCCGTCAATATACCTTTCTAATGTTCCACTCGAGGTAGATTCATCCTTAAATAAACCCTGCACATATTTCCATTAGTGTCTGCCTGGTCGGCCGGAAATGTAGGCAAACAATTCTTGGATTTTGCATAATGATAACGCGCCATTGCACCGAGCCCAAACTGTGCTGGATTATTTAACCAAACACCATCGAGCAAGCACTGTATTCACCTTATATGGCTCCGTGCTACATCTTTTTGTTTCGCAAATGGAAGTTACCACTTCGTGGAAGGAGATTTCAGTCGATAGAGGAGATCAAAGAGAATGCGACGAAGGAGCTGAAGGCCATCCCTTCGTTGGCCTACCAGGAGTGCATGGTGGACTGGGTTAAACGTTGGCACATTTGTGTTGCTTCAGACGGGTCATATTTTGAAGGAAATAAAATAAATTTGCCTGAAATTTAACTCAGTTTTGTTTTATTTAAGCATTCACGGTACTTTCTGTTCATAGGGTATATTATAATATAAAAAAAAAAAACAATTTCAGAGTTAATGCCTTTGGACGGATTGATATCAAATCAGAATGACACACCAAAACCCATCTAGTAAAACCTCCAATTATTTTTGCATTCTCAGGAAAATTTTGTTCATGGCCTCATTAAGTTTGCAATTTTTACCAGAGTTTTTTTGTAATAAGTGGGAAAAAGGGTTAAAGCTCAAAACGGAGCGAAATATGTAGCTTGGCTGCATAAGGTAAATTTTCACGGAGAATAATGAAGTGTCGCTTAGATCATTTTTTGGAAAGTTTAAATAAAATGGCAATGTTAGAGAAGTAAAAAATTCTAGAAAATTATTCGACGAAAATTTCAGACAGAACGTTAAACTCCACGAAAAATAAAAAAACAATACGTCTCTTTCAAAGATGCAGCAACTTTGCTGCACCAAGTTTCTCTGCCAAGCCTAGTGCGAGCAAGTTTTTCCAAGCTTTATGCTTATAAAAAAAATATGTCTCCTTAAAATATGTATCAACTTTTTATGCTCCAATACATCAACGCACCACATCAAGAATCTCCGCGCAGTAAGAGCAAGCTTTACCAGGCTTTTATGCTTGTACGATAATATTTTTTTGTGACAGAAACGCACTCGACTGGCGACTGAGGCCCTTGAGGAGGGATTGTCACTACAAAAAACTTCTTCTTTGATTTGACATTTCAAGTCCGAAACGGGCTTCGAAGTCGGACTCCCCCAATGACAGCCACACACTAGCCGGCTCGAGCTGTCTTCAACAACATTTGGCAAAAAATAAAAAAAATATTTATTTATTGTGATTTTCCAGCCAAATATAATGCGTTTGAAATCCATTACTGATTTTCATTTTTCGCGTTTACTCTCGGCGAAATGCTTCCGCGCGCTTGTAAACAATACTCTGGACTGTCATTTAGACAACTAACAGACAGCTGATACCCGTTACACTTCGAGTGCCGGAGCCTGTTTTTTGTGGTACACATGTCCCGTTGTAAGGCCTTAGCCTAACCCGTACAAGCATTACCATTGCCCTTTTTCGTGCAGAGCGATCACAACGAAAAGCCACGTATTCGGCGTTTTCCTTCCAGCTCTAGACCTGCACTGCTGAGCCAACATTGTACTCTCGTTGCCGCATCATTGCATTTTGTTTCTAGATGATCAAGTCGCTTGTAAACTACAACTAGCCCAATGCCATCCGCATTAAGTTCTTCCAAACAAATGTAAATTTAGGCAGCTCTTTTCCAGCGCTATGAACATAGGTTTATTTATACCAGTTGCTTCAACTATTCGTTAACGATTTGTTAACGATTGGCGAATCGCAAAGCCCTATAATAAATAGTTCGATAAAATCATTAAAAACTATGACCATTCGAAAAAACTTGGCACAAAGAAGAAGGCTTCCTTGCGAGTTTTAAAAACTTAGACAGTAACTTAGAGTACCATTAACTCATATGAGGGTCATTTGGTAAACGTAGCAAGTTTTTTTATAGAAACATGAAGTCATAAAACACATCAAAAGGAAGTAATTGCAGCCAGTAAAAGTTATATTTTTCACCATGCGACAACGACGTTGGCCGCTGGATTTTTGTTTTAGCGGCGTTGCGAAAACTTCCCTACGCTTCTTGCCACAATTCCTTTTTATGGCTGTCACCAACACTAGTAAATAAATATTTTTATGCTTTCCGATAAACATCTGTAAATGAGGCAAACTGTTTTTGTTGTTAAATAACGGAAATGTGTATGTTGTTTTAATTAAACTGCGGCAGAGTAAATGTGAATGCTTATAATTGCCGGGAAAAGCAATTGCAGGGCAAGATATGAGAATTTCGCTAATTGGAAATATTTTCCACGTAAGAGCCAATGTGTAGGTGCTTCCGTTTTAGTATTTATTCGCCCATCCAACCAATTTTAATAATTAAAGTATGTAAGAGTTTTGTGGACAGCAGCCAGGTGCGTACGTGGCTATTATTCGGTTGTCCAGTGCAGCCATAAAAACTTTGAATGGTGGAAAAAATCTATTTAAATAGCATTTGTCCTCGACACGCAGTGGTTGGCATACCTTCGAGTGTATTTCTACTGGGGCGAACGTTTGCAGCCTGCATACAGTTGAGTTCTTCTATTTGTTTTTGAGTGTTCGTGCTCCTGGTTTATTTCAAGCAGATTTGTGGTTGTTCTTAGAATACACAATATTAGGGTAGACACCAATTATTATCTTCTATTGCTTGAGGGAAAGATTATCCATAAAACAGAGTAGGTAACTGCCAAGAAATCTCATGCACCGAGAACAAAAAACATTTGAAAATATTTTATCGAGTGAAAATTCAATTTGAAGATTTGTAACTTGAATGATAATTTTATTACTTTTTTCTATTAATTACCATGCCACATTTCCCTTTACTATAGAAAACGGTAACGAAGCCCCAAGAATTGCATTACCTATGAACCTTTACATGATTACCTCGTGTCTACATAGTTCCCATCGGCCAAATCCGACTTTCCCTTGCCAGTTACAGGCAAACATTGAGCTGGTAATTAAGAACTCAGGATCTTGCAATACTTCGTCGTATGTCATATGTACGGCCAAAAGAGACCTTGCTTTAGTCTTAAGTGAAGTTCGAAGTCGACCCCACGGTCGATTTATGTTTTAAAGAACTTTTCTTTTAGCTGGTGGTTATGAAAATTAGTGTAAATCGATTCGCGTGGGTTTTTAATTCTACCTCTGATGAGTTGAAGACGAATACTCGTACGAGTATGTTCAAGTCGCAACTGAAGGTAAACATTCTCGTGTATGGCCCAGGGTAATCAAAAGTGTTTGAGTCTTACGTTGGCGTAAAACGGTATTCCAACGTGCCGCTGAACAGGTCAACCTCGGAAGCATACCGAGAGTGTCTCTAAGCGTGGGGGAATGTTGATATCGTTTATTGACAAATTACCGGAACTTAGCCTCGTATATGGTTAACAAATTTCTCTTATTGACAGTCTGTCACTGTATCCCTCGTTGTTTCTCTTACGTTATAAGAACTGAATCATCTAAGTACAGGATCCGGCACCAATTAAAAAGGCCATAAATTTTAAACTATATTACTTTTATTCAATTCAAAGTAAAAAATGTGTGAAAATAATACAAACTTAAGAATCAATTTACTTTTGCTCGATATGACCACCTTTAGACTAACTATGGCCTTGAGACGGTCCAGAAACGCAACGCAGGCTGTCCGAATGAGACTCGCACGTATTTTGGCCCACTCGCGAACAATGGATTTTTTCAGCGTCTCGAGACTGGTGCATCTTTTAGTTCGGACTTTGCTTCCCAAAATGGTCCAAAGAGGTGAATTTGAGAGCCATTATGCCGTTATGAAGTTCAGAAGTTGTTTTTCAGCCATTTTTGACTCACTCGAGCTTTATGAGATGGTGCCGGGCCCAGTTTAAACGTCCATAGTCTGCCATGGAAATGTTTGTCTACCCACGGCTTCAAAGCAACCTCGAGAATACTTTCCCGATAATATTTCGCATTTAGCTTGACGCCAGGCTCGATGAAAATGACTGGAGAGCGCCCATATGCGGTTACAACTACCCAAACCATTACCAGTGGCGGGTGCTGCCTCCTGGTGGCCAATCGATGACTCAGATTCTCGTATGAATGGTCAAATAAACCCTATCGTTTTGGGAGTTTACGAATTACTCAATTTGAAAAATTTTCTCGTCATAAAACACAATGTTCGGAAATTGACCGCTTTCGGCAGAGTGAAGTAACTCCTTCTGTCTTTCAAGTCTGACTTGTTGCTGCTTTTGTGTGAGATCATCCGCCTTTTGGATCTTGTAAGGCTTGACTTTGAGTTCATTTTCCAGTATGCAGCGGATGCTATGGTCAGATACTTTCAGTTCTTTCGCCATTTGATTGGCAATTTGTTGTGGATTTTGCTCAAGACGTTTCTTCACTTTTTTGAACCATTTCACGTGACGTTACAGTCTTTTAATGACCACCTCCATGGCGTTTCGCGATGCTACCAGTGTCATTGTGACGAGTGATGGTGCGATAAACAAAAACTTTATTTACCTTAAGGTGCTCGAGCTCACGAACAATCGTTGGGTGTGATTTTCCAGCCAAATATAATGCAATCAGACTATTACGTTTGAAATCTCTTGCAGATTTTCGTTTTTTCTTACTCTCTGACTAACTAATAGACAGCTGACAATGTTGCTATTTGGTTTTTTCTCGGTCAGAGAAAAACTATTACACTTTTAGCTTTTTATTAAAATTCAAGACGCACTTGTCAAAAAATAGTCGTAGAATATTATAAACTCCTAAACAGCTTATGCCAACATTTCAATGTAAACCTAATTTGGGTGCCGGATCATAGAAATATAGGAAACTTTATAGCAGATCACCTTGCCAGAAAAGGTACAACCCATTGATATCCATCCCCATAGCCACTTGTAAGAGATATAAAGCATCTTAAACTAACTCGTTTATGAAATGTGGCTTTATGATGGTTTAAAAAGGAATCCCATAGTGTAAGGTGAAGTTCCAGTGGTATCACAACGGACCTACAGCAGGTCTAAGTATGTCATATTGGTGGCCACCAGACCGACCTACCTACCTTAGCCATTTATTTAGTTTTCTTAAATTTAAAGAAATTTTTTAGCGATTTTATCTTTTATTCAAGTCATCACACATTAATCTGTATAAAGTAAGAGTAAATTTTACGAAAGGTCTTAGAATTGTATTATCTTATGGGTAGTGTGACTTGAGAAATAAAACAAAAACAGTAATATTTTTTTTCTATAATTTTGTTTTATGGACGAAGATTCGAACCTACCAACCACCGAATAGTAGTGACGTACCAACCCATTTAGATAATAAGGAATAAGATGAAGATATATCTAGATTCCTCTATTGTATAGTAGCTTTTAGGTTATTTAGGTTATCAGCGCCGTAGCTTTATGGGTTAGTACGTGACGGACGAGCACAGGTTCAAAATTCAGAGCACGTAACACTAATTGGTAGAAACACTTTTTTTCTTATTGCGTTCGTTCCTCGGTAGACAAAGGCAAAACTTCGAGTTTACTCGGATTTCTGCCCTGAAAAAGCGCCTCTTAAAAATCCATTTGCCGTTCGGGGTCGGCGTAAAACTGTAGGTCACGCCATTTTTGAAAAACATCAGGACGCACGCCGCTAATAGAAGGCGGAGCTTGGCCAAACACTTCGCATAAATGTACGCGCCAATTATTATTTTTTTTATTTTTATATTGAATTCATATCTTAAAAGAGTCTGGTATTTAAATTTCTTTCATTGCAATATTTCTTCGCTGCTTAATAAACGGTTACATACTAAGCGTGTACATATGAAATTTCTACTATTTGCCACGGGTACTCTTAAAAGCGTGTCAGTGGTCGAATGGCATATTTTTCCCTCTTTCCACTGCTACTCGGCTGGTGCTGTCAAGAACTCGCAAGAAACTAGAAACTGTCAACTGTAAACTGAACTTAACAAAGTACACAAAGTACAGAGGAGACGTTGAGGAGCACGAGCAGCGGATAACAAGTGGAGCCGCCAGTCCAACAGCGCCTCATGGAAAGTCCTCTAAGTTGAATTTAGAGCAAGTGGTGTTGTAGGAGCAATTTCTTCTTTTTTGTTGCTATCTCTTCAATGCAGAAACTTATTAAGTACTTAGAAATAATCAAAAAAAAAACAAAAACTCTAGCATACAATTTGTCATGGCACAGCTGTAGTAAGAAGCCAACAACAACAGCAACAGCGTGGCAAAAGTGTAGCGCGCGTAAAGTGGAAATGTTGCTGGCGTCAGCTTGAGGCAACGTCATGTTGCTGTTCTTCGTTGTTTTTTCTCCTCCTTATTTGAGTTGCAGTGTCATCGCCATTTTCGTGGTTGTCATCGTCATGTCGTTGCGCCAGCGTTGTCACATTAGCATTACGCACATTGTTATTGTTGTTACTTTTGTATCGTAGGTACAGTACAACGCGATCGAATGCTTCAAGCCAGCAAAAGGGTGTACAACAGAATCGCATAAACAAATGCTCGTCCAACAGGCGTTTGAATAGATAAAGTTTGCGTCACGAGATGTATTGAAACTATAATAACAGGAACAACAACACGGGCAACAGTTAGTGCAAACTCTACAGCGCAAAAAAGAGCAGAAATTCAAAAATGCCGACAACTCAGAAATAAGGAAACCGCATTCATGACAACAGGAAGATCAAAAGCAACAAAATTACAAAGTTTTTGAACAGCAGCAGGAAGTAGAAAACGAAAAAAACCGGAAATTTCTCGAATCGCAATTAAAGCAGATGGTTACAAATGAGGCCAGCGTAAACTGTGTGGCAGATTGAAAAAATTTTGAAAATACCTACACTTCATCGACAAATTGAAGCAACAAGTATGGGGTGTAATGCATGCTTGCTACGATTAGACGGAGCCAAGGAAAGTTCCTGACCTAATTGATTTCGGTATCACTAGAAGACTTCACAGAAATGTAGTTACACACTGATACTCACACAGACTTATCATCGGATCGTTCTCTTGTGAGTTTCGTACTTTTGGGTCAACCGCAGATTACCGATCCCCCATACAAACTTACTTCGTCCAACACCAATTGGTTAAAATTTAAAAAATTAACAAGCGCGCATATTGCAACTAACCCTAAACACAGTTGAAGATATTGAATAATCGGTGGAATGTTCAACTCAATGTTGTTGTTATTTTAACAGTAATAGAAGCCCCATCAGTGTAGGCTATATATCAGGTCGCCTTCGTCTGGTTCATCTAAAGGTAGGCCCAGGAAACATGCTGTTTCGACAGGTTGGGTCCAGAGGGAGAAGGGTTAGATGAGTGGATTAGTCGGGGCATGTGAAAAGGTGGTTAGTGTCTTCGTAGTGCCTTCACATGCCGGACATATGTTTAGTATGTCGGGATCAATTCTGGATAAGTAGAAGTTTAACCTGCTACAATATCCAGAACGTAATTGTGCCAAGGTTACGCGTGTCTCACGAGGAAGCTGGAGCTCTTCATCTGCAATAGGTGGTGGTTGATCTCCGATTACGGCATTCACAGGACGGGAGCTTGAGAAGGTGGTGACGGTCGGCAATGTTGTTTATTGACTATCTAAATACTGTCTGGTCCAGTAGATTTCTGTCAGTTCTGTCCTGGATCTTGTCGTCATAGTTTAAAAGGTGCCTCCTGACGTGCCTAGGAAGTGGCTCTGGCTCAAGGAGGTGTCTACAAGGGTGAAACCTACGGTAGCACCCTAGCAGGAACTGCTTGCTGAGCAATTTATTGTGCTCCATTACAGGGAGCATATGTGACTCATTTTGAAGATGTTGAATAGGGGACATCAGGAGGCAACCGGTCGCTGTCCGAATGGCAGTATTTTGGCATGTCTGGAGTTTTATCCACTGCTTGTCACTAGTTCCAGGCGACCAGACAGGTGCAGCATAGTTTAGAACCAGCCAGCTAATTGCCTTAAATGTCGATAGCAACAATTCTTTGTCTTTGCCCCAAGTGCTGCCGGCAAGCGACTTGAGGACCTTGTTGCGATTTTGGACCTTAGTGGCAATTGCGGTTGTGTGCGCTGAGAAGGAGAGCAAACTGTTCAACTCAATACTCATATCTGCTGCGCGACACTCCACATCGAGCAGAAGTTTCTATCGACAGAAGACCCATAATAGAAGACTCCGTCTGGAGAAACGCAAGTGCAGAAGAGAATGGCAAGAGTATAGATCCCCTGCATCTAAGGAGCGCTTCAAAAACGCCGTAAAACCTTTAAGAAAAGCACTTAAACTCGACAAAGACAGACGTGTAATACAAAACCTATCGCCAACGGCAGCTAATCTGTCCTTATAGAAGGCACAAAAATTGGGGCCACCAACTGAATCTCAGGTACCAATTCGTGACGATTAAAGCGCCTGTGCTCGGTCAGATGCAGAAATAGCCAATGTTTTTGCTGCGCATTTGAGGATGGTGTTTTAACCCAACCCACGAACTAACGGGTTTGAATTGAATGCAACTCAAACCGATTTGACGAAATTTGGTAGTGAGTCTCCATCACCACTTGAATATAGTAACAATGCAATAAAAATTTCTCCGCATGAGCTAAAGTCAATAATTGAGAACGAGATGAATCCTAAAAAAACGCACAAACTGCCCTGTTAGGTATCTCAGTGTGATTTTTAACGCAATTCTTCAAGTTAGCCACTTTCTTTCTGAATGGAAAAAAATCGACCATTATAATGATCCCGCAGCCAGGAAAAAATAAAGCCAAGGCAGCTTCATACAGACCTATAAGTCTGCTGCCATCTCTCTCATTTACTTCAAGCAGTTCTACCAATCCAGTACTCAAACATTTTCACTTCAAGCAGTTCTACCAATCCAGTACTCAAACATTTTCACTTCAAGCAGTTCTACCAATCCAGTACTCAAACATTTTAAAATCCTACTTAACGAGCAGATACTTTAGAATAAAGTAAGCAGATGTCTATTCAGAACTGAAAGATATTAATGCAGGTATCCCGCAAGGCAGTGTACTCGGGCCAGTTTTGTGCCTCTTGTATACCTCATGCAGCAATACAACAACTGCAACATTTGCCGATGATACTGCAGTATTAGCAACTGATGAAAAACCCTTAGAAGCAATTCAGAAGTTACAAGCATCAGTAAATGCAATTCAAAATTGGACCAAAAAATGGCGTGTCAAGTTAAACGAAACCAAGTCTGCGCATGTTGACTTCACTAATAGAAATATAAATTATAAACCAATATTTATCAATAATACGGCAATACCGCATGCAAATACGGCAAAATATCTAGGAATGACCTTAGATGCTAAGCTGAGATGGAAAGCACATGTCAAGAAAAAACACGAAGAGTTAATTCTTAAATGCAAGAAAATGTATTGGCTGTTAGGCCGACCTTCTAAACTCTCTATTTATAACAAAATACTTTTATACAACCAAATACTGAAACCAGTGTGGTCATATGGCACACAGCTCTGGGGCTGCACCAGTGAAAGCAATAAAAACATCATTCAACGATTCCAAAATAAAGTATTACGCGACATCGTTAGAGCGCCGTGGTACATTCGTAATTGCAATCTACATAAGGATCTTAATATAGACACCATTACGGGTATCATACTAAAATTCGCAAATAAACATAAAGAGAGACTTCAGCAGCACATCAATGATGAAGCAGCCAAACTACTTGTAACTGATGACCTCACGAGAAGATTAAAAAGGACGAAACCGCATGATCTCTTTTCATAAAATTTTGTTTGAATTTAATTAAATATATGTAAAATGAATTGCTTATTAGTTTTGTTAACTAGATTGCAATAGTAATAAAATAAAAAAAAAAATGTCTCTCCAAACTATTTGAAAAGTTGCTAAAACGAAAACTGATGCCGCATCTGCAGCAAAGCAACATTGTTCCAGTTCATCAGCTCGTTCGTTTTCGTGAGAAACACGAAACAATAGAGTAAGCCAATCGTATCAGCTCCGAAATAAGAGATGCTTTTGAACGAATGGAATATTACTCAGCCATACTTCTTGATATAGCTCAATCGTTCGACAGAGTATGGGGCTTGAGGGACTTGTCTACAAAATCCAATGCACACTGCCTCAAAGCTCACACAAAATATTAGAATCTTATCTTACAAATCGGGTGTTTATGGTAAGATATAAAATCTACCTAACTGATGAAGTCGATGTTAAAGCCGGCGTACCACAAGGCAGTGTACTGGGTCCGCTTTTATATGCAATATACACGGCTGGCCTTCCAACAAACCCACAAATATTTACATCCACGTTTGCGGACGGCACTGCAATCCTTTGTCGCTCCGAGTGTCCGAGTGTCCAACAAGAAACACATAGTGAAGTGGTTGGCAGACTAGCTTATCAAAGTGAATGAGCAAAAGTGTAAGCTAAATATTAGCGACAGCTTCAGTGTATATCTAAACTCCACACTCATACCCCATCTGAAAGAAGTTACATACCTTGGTGTTCGTATTGCCAGGTGCCTGACATGGAAAAGACACATTGAGGCCAAAAGTTGACAGATGAAGCTGAATGAACGAAAGATCTCCATTGGCTAATCAATTCCCGTTCCGGGCTTAGCCTCGGTCACAGAATCCTTCTCTACAAAACAATCATCAAGTCAATCTGGACGTATGCCTCACAACTGTGGGGTAATACACAACGAACACAATCTAAAATACGGAGTGCCGTGGTACATAACCAATGAAAATATCCATCGAGACTTAAATGTTCCATTAGTGGCAGCAGAAATAGTAGGACTCCAACAAAACTATTACCAAAGGCTGATACGTCAATTCTTCACTTCTTACCTCTTGACCTCCCAACCCTGTGACGCATATTTGAGGCCCCCATAACAACCTTAACCTTTTTCAATTAGTTGTAGGTACTATAATTTAGGTTAAGAGTCGAAACCTTATTGTTAGTAGTAAGATTGATTAATAGATTCAACAAATAATAATAACAGTATAAAAAAACAGATAAGATTACGCGGGCTAATAGTAGACGCGCCACGGAGTCCGCTTTTAAGGTAACTGGACAGGTCTGGTCTAGAAAAAATGAACTGTGTCCTTCAACGATCTACACCGACCATCCACTAGTGTAGTAGTTGGTATCATCACTGGTCACTGCTTGCACGGGAAGTGTGTTGATTTTACTGCTTGGCTGCCGCAACAGACACAAACAGGTCTGCCTCTCCATCTATTTTCCACAATAAAGTTCATCGTTTCATTAACAGCATACACCTCCGCTTGAAACACAGACGCGTGCATTTCAAGAGCAAAGTACAGTTTTGTCCTGTTGGATTCCACGTAGACACCAGAGCAGGCACCGTGCTCGGTCCTGGATCCATTCGTGAAAATGAGAAAACAGTGTTTGCCGGGCATATTTTCAGAGTTTGACCTCAACTGAGCCTCTGGCAGCACAACACTGTATCTCTTTTCAAGTACGACTCTTGTTGGCATGGAGTCAAGGGGCGTGGAGAGAATCGTTGGATCGAAGTACATGCCTTCTCTGTTTTGCAATACCGGACAGGGGCGAATCAGTTCCCATTGTGTTTCAGCCTCCAGATGGCCTTCAAGGTCTCTCCTTGGATTAAACCATCAAGTGGTGGTAGATCAATCAGAGTATCTAATGCCGGGCCTGAAGTAATCGGCAAAGCTCCGATGCACCAGATAGGCACAGTGCGTTGTAGTCTCGATAAGATCCTCCTGACTCCCACGAGGAGAGTCTACTCATCCAGACCACTGATACATAGGTGATAATAGGTCTTATCATAGCCGTGTAGATCCATAGTACCTTAGCTTAGACAGAACGAGTCCATCAAGTTTCCTCCTTCTGATAAAGAGGACAATACCAGTTTTGGTGGGATTTGCCGATAGCCCATTCGCACAGCACCAAGTGTCAATCACATCCAGAGATTTCTGCACTTTTCGACAGAGGTTTACAAGCCAAGGGCCTGTTACTAAACAGGCAACGTCATCCACATCTGCTTGTGTGTAGACTCCAGCATCATTTAAGGTGGTGAGTAGAGGATCGATCACCATACACCAGAGCAATGAAGACAGCACACCACCTTGGGGGCGACCTCTATTAAACCCGGACGATACCAGCAGATCCTCCTCCGCCCGCACCGTGACTATTACAAACGTTTACTACGGTGTTAGAAAAATTTCGAAGAACTTGGAAATGTCAAGATGAGGAAAGAAGGAATCACAGTTAATGTTCAGCAAAAGATTATTCAGTTTCAAAAAATTACGTAGCTTAAACATTAAAATCTTACTGATTTTTGATGGAAGTCTACAGCTTAAAGTAAGCTTATATATGCGTCCAAATACGAGACTTAGTTCTTATCCAAAAAATATCCACTAATTTGCAGCCAAATACCAAAACCAAATACAAAACTAAATAGTATGATTTTATTTTATTAAATACCCACATCTCACCTAAAATGTGTCCAAACTAGCGTGGCTTTTCCCCGCAGTGAATGTAGGGATTTGTAATTATGTATGGGAGTATGTTTGTATTACGCTTGAATACATTCATGCATGTACATTTTCCTAGCTACTCATTCGAGAGATTTCCTCGTGCACCGCGCTCTCCCTCTCGTGTGCACTCGTTCCTTCGTCGCCTCATTTTCCCTCTATCCGCGTATGAAGTGTTAGCGAGTTTTAAGAAGCGGGAATTTGAAATAATTTATAACGGAAACAAAATTTCTGACAGGATTTGAGTGATTGTGAACCGCACACAAACACCAGCAACTGCAACTCCACTCATCCACCAGTTATAATAATTAAGAAAATATTTCTCATTTTCATTTTCAAGAGCGTCACATTGCAGCATCCGTTTCCGTACAGATGCGCAGTCAGAGCTTCCTGCTCGAATACGCAAAAAATATATAAAGGGTGGGCCAGCTAACGTTCAACGTAACTTGAAATAACTAGATGACGAATCGAGAAACGCTTCTTTTTAAATACGCCAGAGTTCTTACTAACAGAAGTAGGTAGGTGGAAGTGGCAGTCGGTCTTTGAACCAACTATGTTAGACCGTTGCGGATCCATTGTGATACTGCAGTAGCATTTTGCCTGCTACTCCTCGTTAAACCATTTTTTTTAAGTGCAAACCCATTGATCTGCCTGACACTTAGTTCATCAGCATCATTCAACAACGATGAACCAAAGCATTTAAACCTAATAGCATTACAAGCGGGACAGTGACAAAGAAGATGTCTTACAGTCTCTTCTTCCCTCTTATTCTTGCAACTTCTGCAATAGTCAAAATGAGGCACATTCAATCGTTGAGCATGTCGAGCTAGAAGGCGGCGGCCTGTGATCAAAGCAACTAACCAAGAGACGCTTTTCCTTGACCGATTAAGTAGCGATTGGCATCCCATTGTGGCCAAATTGTTTTTGTAGCGCTACAAGTCGGGCTATCAGCCCATCCCATGTTGGCTGAAGCGACAACGGTACTTGTACCACGCAGTTTTTAGGTTGAGAGGGTTATACCAACAATCTCCTTATTAAGAGGGAGGCAAGTGGTATTGCCTTCGTTACTTTGTTTTCCTTACAATTCCGTGGTATGCCACTATGCCTCGGCACCCATATCAAATGGTCATCTCGTTAAGAGATGCCCGGCATTGAGAACAATGATGGAATTAGTGACAACCCCACCAGAGACTTAATGGCCGCTTGGCTATCAGAATAAATATAGATTTCTCTAAAGATACTCACATTTCTGCTTAACCAGACAGCTATCACATTAATGGCTGGAATTTGGGCCTGAAATATGTTACAGTAGACGCCAAAGTCAACTTTATCGTCAAGGTTTGAGCCATCAGTAAATAACCATTAGCAGTTATTCCAGCCCACTCACGTGTGGCTGGATTTCTAGTACTAAATAACCAATTAAAATATGGTTCATACAAACAATAGTCAACAGGATTTGTAGCACCCAGACCGAGTGATATGGCCGAGTGTCCAGCACCAAAACCACGCCACTGATTAGAGAATTGAATATAAAACTGCTGTTACGTGAAATGCAGCGTATGGCCGTTACTCTTCTGAAAATCATAGCAATTAATAAATTAGAAGCTTTCGAGATGTGATGCTATCGCAATTTACCCAGAGATTCCCTGGACTGAGCATATCATAAATGCAGAAGTTCTAAGAAAATGTCAAAAAGACACATCATTCGAGATACTAAATATAAGTTACTCCAAATATTAAGTAGATAGATGAAATGGTTGAAATACCACTCTGGTGCTCCCCAAGTAGCTCTAAAGCGTCGTATTGCTACCATTCTGAGACCACTAAAATGCAGATATCTACAGCCAGCCAGAGCTGTTGATGTAACGAAGAAGGTTGATGGGATTTAGGTTGGCATCCTGCCCCAAGCTGTCAAAGAAAGGAACACCCAGTAACATTAATTGTCTGGATGCCAAAGCCAGACATTTACAGAGAAAATGCTGAACAGTCTCCTTCTCTGCAAGGTCTCCACAGCTTGTGCAATGGTTGTTAAATGGTAAGCCTAGGTTTTCCGCATGGGTGCCGATGGTCTAATGAGCAGTAAACACAGTACGAGTTTGGATTTTTAATAGCGTATAGCGTCCCCAGGACTCCTTGCTGATTATCCTTTCTATTGTACTGGCGCCCATAGGGTTTTCGAAATAGCACACGAAGAAATGAAGCTCCATATTTACTACGCTTTCCTGACAAATAAGTTGTGCAATTTCCCTTTAACAACAGTCAAGGGGATGCCGATGACCGGGTAGAAGGTCTCTGAAACCAATTTAGTCCCCTTCCTAGCAAGCTCGTCAGCAATTTCAATTCCCTCTATATCCCTATCCAGGAATCCAGATCAGAGAAATGGTACCTGCACACCTGTTACCTGAGATTTGATCTTCTCCTTACAGGAGTTGACTAGTTTGGATCTGTACCATGGCTTCATCAGAGCCTTGATCGCGGCTTGACTGTTGGAGAAAATGTGAATATCTCACTTGCTGCTACGTTCCCTAAGCATTTTGCACGCCCGCAGGATCGCAAAGACTTCTGCTTGAAAAACATTAGCAATATTTGGCAATTTAAAGGAGATACATAAATTGGCTGATTAGAGAAACTCTCTGCTCCCGATTACATTTTGGATCCGTCAGGGAAGACAGAGTGGCAAGGTTCGGTGCTGATTCTCCCCTCGTTTCAACTCTGGCTATTTTGAAAAGATTGCCCGAGAACAACCCTCCAGTTTGCGGATAGAGAGATATGTCCGAAGTTTGGAGAAATGTCGTGTTAACTGCCAAAACCTCTTTTAACCTCTTTGCACTTTGAGCTGCTATGAAAATAACGCAAAAGACGATGGGAAGTGCAACACGACATTCGGGGCAGCATTGGGGCAAGTTTTACATGCTCCGGTGATGCCGATACATGCAGTCGTCTGCACCCTCCCTAGTTTAGTGATATTATAGCCCTTCCGAAGAGCTTCCAAACCAACGTTTAAAGTGGCAAAACCTTTACGTGGTACATCCACAGCACGACCTGTGGCTAGAGTCCCCATTTTTTTGCCGAACATAGATTTGCAGGAATAGAAAGCTATACTGGTTCTTCTTTACCCCATTTTCAATGAGTAGTTTCCAATGGAGTTTGGAGTCAAATATCACTCCAAGTTACCTAATATTCGATGAAAGCCGGAAGAGCGTGGTTGTTTAATTTGGGAAGGCTAAAGAGTGAAGGTTTATATTTTCTGGTAAATAGCACCAGCTCCGTTTTGTCAACTCTCAGCACAGCGACTGAGTACAACCAGTGATATTTCCAAAATCTCAGCCATTATCTACCCCACCCTTAATTATTATTTTCAAAATTTTGTCCATAGCAACTCAAAATCCTACTCGGAGGAAAACCAGAAAAGATGCGAGGCATAGGACTGCCATTAGGACTGCGACAGGATGTCTCCTGATGTCCTCAATACAACATCTACATGACGAGCTCCATAAGCTCCCTGTAATGGAGCATAATAAACTGCCAGGCAAGCAGTTCCTGTTAGGGTATTACCGTAGGTCCTACCCATGCAGACACCTGCTTGAGCTTGAGCCACCTTCCAGGCATGTCACGAGGCACCTCCTTAACTACGCGGACGGGATCCAGGACAAAACAGGCAGACAATTAACGACATTCATCGGGAGACTGTTACCACCTTCTTAAGCTCCCGATCCCCGAAAATTACTGCTACAACAACAACAACGAAAATAATTGTCATGGCTCACAAATGTTCACGAATGGATCTAGCTGAGGACGATTGAAGAACTCATTTATACTTCCCAAGAAAGAGAAGCGCTTCCAAATTATATTGCAATCTTGCCCCAGTGTAGTTTAATTTGTTCGTTTACTTTTGTAATTGATGTCGGTACGAAAGTCCATTTAAATGTAAAACAAATTTAAGTATTTAATTAAATAAATGTGGCCGCCACCATCCAGCAATGGATAGACAGTTCAAGAAGGCGAGCTATGGAGCACTATTTCATTCAAATGACTGCCACGGCTGGCCTTGCAGTAGCCCATACAATGAGCGCAATTTTCAGCACGTTAAAGTTGTGCGTGAAATATTCAACTACTGAGAAAGCTGATGAGTTGATGTGCCTAGTAATTCTTGCATACTTTCGTGAATCGACCCATTTTGAAAATGGCAAATGTTAACCTAACTTTTTGTCTCAGTGGTATTGTGCTTTGAGCTGCATTCGTGGTGTCATAACCATAACACCATAAATAGCCGATAAGGAAGTAAAATTAATGACAACATTTGCATTTTGTCATAAAACGCGGATAATTTTCCACTAAGTGAATTAATTTTTCGTCGTTCATTTTTTACCTATTTTTTATTTTTTTAATTATTTAATAATCAAATTTTTAAGGGAAATACCAAAAAGGTTAGGTTAGGTTAGTATGGTTGCCCAGGGAGTGGGCACGAAGAAAGATTCGTCCTTTGTGGTACCATTGTCAAGGAAGTGAGGAGAGGGGAAGGACCGATGAGGTGCAGGAAGAGGGCGGGGAGAGGTGGTGATGGGAAGGTTAGGAGCGTGCGGATTATGAACGATGACTATGTTTGCGTCAACCGCTTAATGCTGCTGATGAAACTCATCAGATTTTTAATGTCAGCGCCAGCTATATCAGCAGGCGTGGCAAAGAAGTAAAAGCCAAGATGCCTGAATCTTAGCCCCGCCAGGGCAGGGCAGCTATGGAGAAGGTGCTGAGATGATTCCACCTCATCCTCCATGCATCCAGCACAGAAAGGACTCGAGGTGATTCCAAGTCTCACAGCATGCATTCCTCGCGCATTGTGTCCTGTGAGAGAACCCACTAGATTGGAGAGCTGATATTTTGTCAGCCCCAGAAGCTCACCCGAGCGCCTTCGGTCCACACGTGGCCAGAAGGATTTCGCGACTTTGCACGTTTGTGCATTTGCCCAGCGCTCGCTGAGTTTGCGCGATGCCCATCTTTCCAGGAGCAGACCGCAGGTAGTCAGGGGGATTCCAATTTGCTCCCTCCGCGGGGAAATCACCTCACATGTCCCTTGTCTGGCCAGCTCATCCGCCTCACAGTTTCCCGCAATGCCGCTGTGACCGGGAACCCAGATGAGGCTGATGTCAAAGAATTCGGACGCAGTCGAAAGTGAGGTCTAGCATTCCTTGACCAATTCCGAATGCACCGTCATAGACCCGAGGGCCCTTATTGCCGCTTGGCTATCGGAGTAAATATTTACCTTCTTGACTGTTAGTACATAATTATTTGAGCAGCCAATCAGCTGCCTCCTTGGTTGCGGCTACCTCTGCCTGGAACACACTGCAGTGGTCCGGTAACCTGAATTTTAGTCTGATGGGGAGCCTTTCGCAAAAGACTCCTCCGCCAAGCTTTCCTTCCAACTTCGATCCATCCGGGAACAAGTTCACCAGGCACTGCCCCCAAGTGTAGCCCCCCGTCCACTCTTCCCTTGACGGGATGTGAGTGGAGAATGTTCCTGTTGGACTAAACGAGGGTATACACTGGTCTGTTGACAGAGGGATGAACTCAAAGTGTCTAAGGATGCTTGAGTGCCCATAAGGGAGGTTGAGCTTATAGCTCCAGCCCCTCAGTCTGATTGCGGTACGTGTAGCGGCAGTTCTGCCTGCGATATCTACGGGTACCACATTTAACATTGCGTTGAGCGCCAGAGTTGTTCGAAGCGCCCCACTGATTCCAATGAGTGCCGACCTCTGAACTCTTTCCAGCTTCTTCACCAATGTCGTCTTCTCTAGTGAGTTCCACCAGACTATGACTCCATATAACAAGATAGGCTTTACAATAGTATTATACAGCCAGAAAACAACTCGAGCCGAGAGGCCCCATCTTTTGCCACTTGCGCCCTTGCACCCATACAAGGCGATTTTTGCCTTCCTCACCCTTTCCTCAATATTGGGCTTCCATGTAAGCTTGCTGTCAAGGATAATACCTAGGTACTTCACCTTGTCAGAAAGCATCAGAGGAGCGCCCCCTAGTGAGGGAAGTTGAGCTCTGGGTATTTTATATTTCCTCGTAAATAGGACGAGCTCCGTCTTAAGAGGATTCACCGACAGTCCACAATCCGTTGCTCATCTAACAACTGCATTCAGATATCCCTGCATCAAGTTGTACAGAGTATCCAAAAATTTTCCTCTAACAATTAGTGCCACGTCATCCGCGTAGGCAATTACCCTGCAGCCCCCCTTCCCCAGCTCCTCCAACAGATCATTTAGAACAACAACCCAGAGGAATGGTGAGAGAACCTCACCTTGCGGAGTGCCTCTACTCACCTGCCGGTGGATGGAGATACCGCCCCACTCTGCCGTGACAGTTCTGTCGCTAAGCATTTTGTGGGAAATACCAAAAAAATGTAAAACATTTTACAGCTGCTTACGGTTATGGAGAAAAAACAAAATTCTATAGATAAATACGTCTACGGTTATGGCTATGGAATTATGAAGCGGCACCTATAATCGTTTACAGTGAGGCCAATATGTTTGATCAGAACAGCTGATTGCTATTTTTACGGTTATGGCTAAGGAACGGCACCACATTAAGGGGGAAAGTCCATGTAATATTTTCACAAAATCGATTTTTTTGCTCGATATTTCAAAAGTGTAGTATCTTAAGAATATAATGTGAAATTTTCATGCGGAAATTCCTAATATTATAGCTTCTATAGTCCATTAACTATGTAGAGAGCGGTCTGCACGCTCCTGTACTTCAAACTTTAATCTCAATTATCTCGAAACGACATTTTTAAGAACTGCTCGTATTGTAACTCAAAACGTTATCGACCGATTTGTTTGAAGTTGGGTGAGGCCTTTCTGTACATTACTATCGGAAGGATAAACCTAAAATTTCAGATATTTCGCGTTGATAAATTACTTTTTTGGGGTTAAAAATGTGAATAAAATAGCTCTAAATTGTGACCTTTTTTTCAAAGGCTTATTTTATAATTAATTTTATACTTGTTTTTTAATTTTATAGGTTCATTCTTTCCGTTAATATGTTATTAAAAAAAACAATTTATTTTTTTTGTTTCAGATCGATAGATTAAGAATAATAAGTAGAGCAGTTTGGGACCTCGCGCCGTAGGCAGCCGACAAGAAATAATCCTTAGCCACCATTTTGGAAAAAAAAAATGTTTGTACTCTCGAAAGGTTAAATAAAGTTGTGTTAAAGCTTCAAAATAATAAATATAATTATTTTATCACCTTTAAAAATATTTTTAAAAAATTACCGATTTTGAGGCTTCTACATGGACTTCTCCCCTTAAAACAGTAAAGAGTTCAAGTGTCAAATCTAAGACGGCCCTCGTAGCCGAATGGGTTGGTACGTGACTACCATTAATAAGTGCATAAGTTTGAAACTTCGTAAAATGATGGAAAACGTTTTTTTCTAACAGCGGTCGCCCCGCGGTAGACAATGGCAAGCCCTGAAGGTATTTCTGCCATGAAAAATCTCCTCATAAAAAAATTATCTGCGACTCGGAGCCAGCTTATAACTGTAGGTCCCTGCATTTGTGGAAAAACATCAAAACGTACGCCACAAATAGGAGGAGACGCTCGGCCAAACACCTAACAGAAGTGTACGCGCCGATTATTTCTTTATTTACTCTTTAGATGGTCCACCCTATACTCGTATACGAAAAGATATAAAAAAAGTATTAGAGACACAGAACTTTATATGGATGTGTACACGTGTTTTTTCATATTTGCCATTTACGATTCTTGCTTTGGTTTCTTTACAGCCCCACCCAATGCAGCAGCAGAGAAGTAAATGCTCATACACACCAACACAACGCCAAGTATGAGAGTATGGCAAAATAATGCTCAGAGATAGCGACGATGGCAACAATAATAATGAACATTAAAACAGTAACTGGAACCCACCATTAAAAACAGCAACAACAACAACAACAACAACACCAACGAACAAACGAACAAGGCGATAAAAACCGACGAACGCACAGTAACCGCATAGAAAAAGCAAAAACTAACGGAAGTGCCTCACATAGCAAGAATAGAAAAATTAGAGAAGCGCAAAAGAAATCGTATACTCGATTATGCGATGCTACCAACAGTAAAAACAACAAATGTCATCAATGAAAGAGGCATAAAAACGAGCAGCAGCAGCTGCTGCAATCGGAAGCGACGAGCAGAGGCGAAGGTGGCAGAGAAAGCGCAAAGGAATGCGGGAGGCAGGATGTCAGTGAGGAAGAGGAATCAAAATGAAGTGATTGCGTTTCAGGCTGAATAAAAATCCAGGCGAGTAAACAAATTAAAGCGCTGACTACGAAGTAAAACAGTTAGAGAGGCGATAAAAAAATTAAGTCACAAAAACAAAAACAAAAAGCAAAGCAGAAAATAAACCAAGTAGACTGTTTCCGAGGCAGAAGTGCTCAAAGCAAAGATATAAGGATAATTTGCTAGATTAACCCAATCCATCCATTAAAAAACAGTATTAAAAAATACAAAAATTGAGATGCAGCAAGTGGAATTTGTGGAGAAAGAGAGGAGGTAATAGAAGTTATTGAGGGCAGGAAGCAAACTTTGAAAGGAAAAAATCAAAGTGCGCGAGCAAAAAGGAAAAAATGTCAAAGTAAGACGATAAGCAGACTTTAGATACACAGCAAAAAAGCTTCAAAACAGCCAGAGACAAGAACAAGAAAAACACAAATATTATCAGTAGAAAAAAAATCGTTTGAAAAAGTGAACAGAGAAAGCAAACAGCAAACTGCGCAGTATTACGCCTTCGAGCAAACTCACTCTGCGTAAGCAGAAGAGTGAGGGATAGAAGGAGTTTGTGTAAAGAGCGGAAGCTGACGCTGATTGACAACGCGCCAGCGGAAGTAGTCATATGATCCGCAAAATGAAGGCATTAGTTATTAGCCAAAAAGCAAACAAGCGACGAAAAAACGTTAAAACCAAACGTCAAGCGCCAACAGGCAGCCGAGCATTGACAACATGCGCGAACACAAAAATCAAGGCAAAAATATGCAAAGCTGCAACAACAACAACAACACAAGTACATAACAGTAACACCACACAACTGGTAGCGCCATTAATATGCTTCAACAGCAATAGCAGCTGCAGTGGTAATGTCAACATCAGCAACAGCAGCAGGAAAAGCAACAGCAGCAGCAACAGCAGCAGTGTCAACAACGGAAGCAGGCGCTACTGCAGCATAGGCAGCAATTTAACACCCACCTTCAAAGAACACCAGCACCAATACCACCACCAACATTGCCTCGCCCCAGGTCAGCTGACGCACAAAATGTCACCCTGTACGCCGCCGATTTTTAAAACAACAACTACTCAAGATATTCAGCTAAAACATAGCAAGCAAGTGATTGTGGAACAGCAGCAGCAGCAGCAACAACAACAACAGCAGCAGCAACAACAAGAAAGTGTTCAAAACCGTTGCCTTGCCAATTATCAGCAGCAACTTCAGCATCAGCCACCGCTGCTGCCAACCTCACCACCACCATTGTCGTCACTTAACCACCCACACCCACACCCACGCCCACGTCAACGCCAACGCCAACACCAACTACCAACAATCAGCGCAGCATCTTTTTTGCCCAAATCTTGGCCAACTTTGACATGGCGCACATTGTTCGCTCGCTTACATTTCCACTTTAGTATTGCCGTCGTCATTGTGCTAGCCTCCATTTTAATGTATTCATGCCCATGCGCGTCGGCATTACGGCTGACAAATGGCAACACTAAAACTTTATCCGCTAATAAGGACCAATTAAATATTGGCCTAATTGCACCGCACACAAATTTTGGCAAACGTGAATATTTACGCGCCATTAACACAGCCGTACAGGGGTTGGCCAAGACGCGCGGTGCCAAGCTGACATTCCTGAAGGACTATTCATTTGAGCCGCGCAACATACATTTCGACATGATGTCGCTAACGCCAAGTCCGACAGGTGAGTGGTGTGAATTTTTCTTGTTGCATGAAAGCGTTACACACACATACATATGTACTTACATATGATACAAAATCCCATTCCAAGTACTTTGCGAGTTTTCATTAAACAAGTAAACAAACTTAAATTAAAAGCTTCGGGCCACAAAATGCCACGGCGAGCTTAAGAAATGTGACGGTTTATACGTTTCATAATTTTTATAACGAACAGAAGTTAAATTAGCCGTGGTGCACTGGCGCTCAACGAAGAGATTACCCGGAGCTCGTAAAATTAAAATTTCACTAGAGCGGAAAATTTCACATTTCACACTTATTTATCATTAATTACCTTAACCCTCCGTTGGACAGTTTTTTTAAAACCTTCGCTTGGGCACCACGTCCTATTCTAGGATCCTCTTTAAAAGGTTATATCCATAAATCGATAGAAAATTAAATTTTAGGAAGCTACCTGGAAGCTCAAGTCATTAAACTAGCGAAATCCTTAACATTTCCTTTGAAATCCCATCAACATTTAAAGCGAAAAATTACAAATATACCCATCTATCAGGCAGCGCGGTGAGACTCAGAGACAAAGGAAGCTGAAGAACAAGATCGTACGCTCAAAACAAGATCCTTCTACAGGAACTCGCACTACTCCAAAACAAATCAGACTCCGTCATCTTCGATCTTAACTTCAAGAAAGGTACGTTTCCCAACGAGGGCCAAAAGGAAAAGGGATGGCGATTGGTAGGTTAGGTTAGGTTGAAATGGTTGCCCAAGGAATGGGCCCACTTGGAGGAAGGTAAACGGATTCGTCCTTTGTGATACTATTGTGAAGGAGGTGAGGTGAAGGAGAAAACCGATGGGACGAGAGGAGAGGGTAGTGGGTTGGTGAGGAGGATGGGTTTAGAGTGCTTGGACTACGAACGATGACTGTGCTACGTTTGCGTCAACCGCTTTGTGCTGCTGATGAAATTCATCAAATTTTTAATATCAACGCCAGCTATATCAGCAGGCGTAGCAACGAAGTAAGAGCCAAGATGACTAGATCTTAGCCCCGCCAGAGCAGGGCAGCTAAGGAGAAGGTGCCATACATCCGACGCAAAAAAGATTCGAGGTAAATCCAAGTCTCACGGCATGCATTCCTCGCGCATAGTGTCCTGTGAGAAAACCCACTGTATTCGAGATTCGAGCTGAGATTTTGTCAACTTCAGAAGCTCCCACGAGTGCCCCCGATCCACACGTGGTTAGAAGGATTTCGCTATTTTACAAGTTTATGTACTTGCCCAGCGCTCGCTGAGTTGGCGCAAAGCCCACCTTTCCAGGAGCAGACCGCATGTAGTCAGGGGGATCGAAATTCTCTCCCTTCGTGGGAAAATCAACTCACATGTCCTTTGTCTGGCCAGCTCACAGTTTCCCGCAATGTCGATGTGACCAGGAACCCAGATGAGGATTATGTGAAAGAACTCGGACGCAGTCGAAAGTGAGGTCAGGCATTCCCTGACCAGTTTCGAATGCACCGTCACTGACCCAAGGGCTCTTATTGTCGCTTGGCTGTCGGAGGAAATATTTATTTTCTTGACACATTTGAGCAGCCAATTGGCGATTGCTAGATTCGCCATTGAAATCTACACTGACGGTTCTACGGTGAACTGTTGTGTGGGAGCTGGCCTCTATTCAGAGCCGCTCAAATTATTCAAATCAATTCGACTTACTGATTATGCCAACGTGTTCCACACAGAACTATTAGCAATCTGGGAAGCAATCAAATCACCAAAATACAATAAAGAAATTGGTGCAAGAGTAGCTCTCTTTACAGACAGTTAAGCAGCTATCAAGACCTTAGATTCCAATTTCATTTCATCCAAACTAGTATCACAGTGTAGAGTGGAACTAGAATTGATTGGTCATTGGCATCAAATTCCATTCATATGGGTTCCCGGTCATACGAATATAGAGGGTAATGAGATAGCAGATGAGTTTGCAAAAACAGGTTCGGCACTAGACACAAAAGTAGTGGTGGCAGTTGCTACCCCATTCTACACAATGAAAACATCCATTGCTTCACACTACTATGATTTAGTCGAAAAATCGTCATGATTTAGTCGACATATCAATTTCTTGTCACTTTCGTTTGATGTACATCTCCAGTTCTAATCGCATCCGCCTTAAGCGAACCCTGTCTCTGGTCGGTTCCAGTTCTCATATTCACCGATCGATTTGTAAAAAATGGAAAACAAAATCAAGCGGAAAAGATCATGGTGAACCAACTCAAAAAACATCAAAAGCTGATATTCATCAAAAGAAGGTTTTGTTATCAGCTTGGTGGGATTACAAAGGAATTGTCTACTTTGAACTCTTACCACCCAACCGAACGGTCAATTCTGATGTCTACATTGAACAACTAACGAAATTAAACAATCCTGTTGAAGAAAAGCGGCCCGAATTGACAAATCTAAAAAGTATTGTATTTCACCATGACAATGCAAGGCCACACACATCTTTAGCCACTCGGCAAAGATTATTGGAGCTTGGTTGTGATGTTTTGCCACATCCACCATATGGTCCTGACCTTGGACCATCTGATTACTTTTTGTTTCGATCTTTACAAAACTCCTTGAATGGTAAAAATTTCAATAATGATGATGATGTCAAATCGTAGCTGCTTCAGTTTTTTGCTAATAAAAACCAGAAGTTTTATGAATGTGGGATTATGTTGGTGCCTGAAGGATGACAAAAGGTCATTGATCAAAATGGCCAATACATTACAGAATAAAGTTATTTAGTTCCATGAAAAAATTGTCTTTGATTTTCTAAAAAAATCCGCAATTCCTTAGTTGCCCAGCCAATATTATAAAAAAATGCTTAAAACGTATAACAAATGAATAAATTCCCAAAACTTGTTAATAAGTCTCGGTGCTTTAGTTAAATAATGCAATACAATTTATTTGATTTGTTGTGCATAATAAATAATAGGATTCGACATGCTAAGAATTATTTTTGCGCTTCCAGATAATGAAATTTTTGTTTACTACTGAATAATTAAATAAATACTTCGTTCCATTTAACGCTCAATTTGCACCAGAGGCCCACATTTCGCTACAAATCCATGCACTCAGCCATATATACATTCATACATACATACATTCATACATTCATACACACATACATGCTCATTTGTGGTACTGAAGCTGAATGCCATGCAAATATGCCAGCGCTCTTCTCTTCACTCGCTCACGCTGAGCTTTAATTTGCACATCCCATCTACCTGCCAATGCAAAATATTGCCGGATTGAAGTCGGATTCCGGGAAAAATGAATTCCACTATTGAACTGTGTGACTAAAATTCGTTTTAATTAACTCTTTTACTGAAAAGTACAAGGTGGCGCAACCCTATCGAAATATTTATAAATTTTGCAAAAGGAGTCGCGCGTAAATCGTATTTGACACAAACAGATATTCATTGCTTTCGCGCAAAAGTTAAAATAAAGATTTCCATCTCTCAAAATCTCTGTTTTGGTTATTGAGTGAAAAAGTAATTAAAACCCAAATTCGATGAGTAACGTTACTCACCTTGTATAAAAGAGTGACGTTAAATGCATTGTGCTCGTGCAGAAGATAATTAATTAAATGTACGGATGTGTGTACGTATGCGACTTCTGTTCAAAAAGCATGCAGAACTTCTCATTTAAACGAAAAATGTCATTTCGTGTGGCTGACGATCAAACGATTACTGAATTACGGTTATATTAACCACCTCTTTTTTTTCTTTAATTAAGTCAATAATTCACTCAGTTTTATTTAGCTTTACTTTTTCTTAACATCTGGCGACTTTGCCCGCGATTGCGGTTGTTGTTGATATTCTTCTCCTTCCAGCAGTAAAATCTCTCTCTCGCCACTGCAGTGTTGTCAAGCTTTGGATACAAGTATGAAAACGCACAGAAATACCCATTTAAAGAAAATAAAATACCAAATTTTTATTGATTTACATAAAGAACTTTGTATGCATGACAAATTGTCTTTAAGGGTTACATACAGTTAGAAAGCCAAAAAGCCCGAATTTCCCAGATTTTTTGTGCACATATTATGCTATATTATATATTATTATATATGACTGTATTTTTAAGACTTAGTATTAGTAAAAATATTTATTTGGAAAGGAGCTACAGCTGATCTCAGGGAGCTGCTCTTAAAAAAGACGTTTTGCAGTGACCACTATATCTCTAAACTGGATCCTCAGAAATTAAAAAACCAAACAGATTTCGTTAAAAGAATGTTAAATCTAGTAATTAATCGAAGGATGAGCAAAATAACTTTTTTTGACAAAATGGCGGTTTGTCAAACAAAAAAAAATTGATTTTTGGCCAGAAATTCGGCTTTAAGTTGTTTATAAAAAAAACAAAAAATATATTGGTGAGAAAAAATCTTCGATTAATTACTAAAAAACATATTTAAGAAAATTAATTAATATTAAAATTTGAGACTAATCGGTTTAGCCTTTTTCGAGTAATGTTGGTCACCGACATTGAAAACACCATCTTTTCTCAAAACGCTTTTAAAGTTTGCCTTCTACTTTCAAGCACTCTGAAACGCCTTTTCAAATTTGCGTATAACTCCGAAAATATTCACCGGAACGATACTAAATTTTCTGTGTGTATTCCTAATTATATGTACATTAAGAAATGTCGTTTTAGTTTCTTCAGTATTTTCTAGTACTTTTTTTTTTGCTTATTTTAACTATGAATACACTCTTGATGCCCTATGTCCCACTAAGGACCGAAGGAAACGATTACACTTTCATGGTCTTAATTTGAAGTTAGTGAATTCAAACGCTTTTTAAAAGACTTCAGAGAAGAATATTTAATTTTTGCATAACCTTAAGGGGTAACACCACTGTACACGCGTAAAATATACACGATTTTTAAAGAATTTTTTTCTATAGAAGGAAAGGGAAAACAATCACTCTGATTTGGGAAGTTATTACTTATATACTAAAATACAAAACTACAAAGTTTGATCGAAAAATGTTACAAAATGGCGGCATTGGAGACATTTTTATAATGTGTTTTCTCTTGAAGGAGCTCCGCGGCACGCAGCACAGAGGGTGCAAATTTTAATCTGAAACAAAGAAACATTTTTTTTCTTAATCTAGATAAGAATAGCTAGAGAAACACGTAGGGGATTTAAAAAATATTTATTTTTGTGGATTTAGCAAGCATTTGAAGGAAAAAACTCTATTCTGGACTAAAAAAACGGCACTTAAATAATTATAACAATCGTTTAAATTAATCTATCGAAAATCCCCTACGCTCTTCTCTTAAGAAGGTTATTATACAGACGTAGTGAAAAACCTGATTAAAAATATTTAAAATTGGAGTTATGCTGCGTGCCAATTTCAGAAAACGTGTTTTGAGAAAAACGCGTTTAAAGTTTGGAAATTTGGAGAAGTCGTTAGGTATCAGTCACTAACGCTTGGTTAAAAGCTTAAAATATTTATGAAATAGACTTCGGTAACGTATAAAACTTTTTGTTCTGTATTTTAAAAGGTTCAAAGAATTTTTTAATCTTATAAAAAAAATCAATTTTTTGAAATTTCTACAGTGGTGTTACCCCTTAAAAGGAGCAAAATATTTAATTTGCACTTTCAAAATATCAAATTTTATAAGAGGCAAAAAATTTTCATTAACACTAAAATCTTCTTAGAGTGGCCTTTTTTTAACATTCTTTTGTTTAATAATACAGTTCTTTAAACTTATAGTTTCGGTAGCTTTAAATTAAAAAAAAAAAAAAACAACAAACTTAAAAAGTTTCGCATTTTGATATATAAAAAAGCACTCAATTCATTGCGAAGAGCAAATGGTTGGCAACACTGCACGACTTGCCAAATGTGACGTCACGCACTCTCTGATGGGTGCAATCTTGTTTCTATCATTCTTGAGAAACAGGTGGGTGTAGCACACAATCATGAGAGTCAAGTTACCAAAATCTTAGCTCCGCGAGAGCGGCACAGCTAAGGCGGAGAAAGATTTTTACAGATCGTTATTCGGCTCTGAGCGAATTTACCAGAAATGCCGAGGTCACTAAGCTAAAGCTAAACTTTGTGAAACACAAAACGAATGACGTAGAATCCAAAGTTCCCCTCAATATTTTTTTTCACCATGCCTAACGAGCAAACCTGGTAGAGAGTTCATCTTCTATACAAATCAGGTTTGCTATATAGCTATGGTGAAGAAGAAAATTGTGAGGGGAACTGTCGTCCAATCAGTCGTTGTTCAGACGGCAAAGAAGTGTCATTGGTTGATTTTTTTCGTATACCGATAGCACAAGCTAAATTTGGTTAAATACATGCCAAGCGACGTCACTCCATCAACTGATTCTATCAAAACTAATAACGATCTGCTAAATAGGAAACCTCTCAAAATCTTTTCTTCATGCCTAAAGAGGAGTCGAACTAAAGCCGGACAATGCCCGTGAGTTGCGTTGACGGGAAGCCCACTTTTCCCGGAGCAGACCGCAGGTAGACAAGGGAGTCCGAATGCTTTCCTTTCGCTGGGAAACCACCTTACAGGTCCACTATCTAGCTAACTCATCCACCCAACAGAGTTCCTGCAATACCCCTGTGGTTAGGTAGATGAACCTAATATCAAAGTGTTCGGATGCGATATAAAGAGAAACTAGACATGCTCCCGACCAGAATCAGCGCCCCAACATCGAGTCCAAGGCCCTATCTTCTGCTTGACCATCGGAGTAGATATTTACTGTGGGCAAAAAGTAAGGTGAATTTGGTTGTAAAATGAAAAATCTTTATTTATTCTAGTAAATCAATTTCATCCCCTTCAAAATAATCCCCTCTCGATGAAATACACTTATGCCAACGATTTTTCCAATCTCTGAAACATGCCAAATAGTCCATTTCCGGTATAGCCATCAGCACCTTCTTCGATTCAGCTTTTATCTCCTCAATTGACTCGAAACGCGTTCCGCAGAGTGGTCTCTTGAGTTTTGGGAATAGTCAGAAGTCACGCGAAGCCAAATCAGGTAAATACGGTGGTTACGGAACGATATGCGTGGAATTTTTGGCGAAATGGTCTCGAAGCACGAGTGCAGTGTGAGACGGTGCATTATCGTGATGCAAAAATCAAGAGTTGTTGGCCCATAATTCTGATCTTTTTAGACGAATTGCTTCACGTAAACGACGCATAACGCTCAAATAATATTCCTTATTAACAGTTTGGCCAGGTGGAAGGAATTCATAGTGCACCACACCACGAAAATCGAAAAAAACTGTCATCATGACATTTATTTTTGAACGACTTTGACGTGCTCTTTTCGGTCCGGCCTCACCTTTAGCACGATATTCGTTTGATTGGTCGGTTGTTTCAAGGTCGTAAGCATAAATGCAAGTCTCATCTCTCGTAATGATGCATTTGAGCTTGTCCTGATAGTCTGAAAGCATTGTTTCACACACATCAACGCACCTACTTTTTTCCAAGAAATTAAGAGTTTTCGGTACCAAACGAAATTTGACTTTTCGTAGGCCCAAATGGCCTTTCAAAATGGTTTTCACAGATCCTTCTGATATTCCGCTCATATCAGTAAGGTCTTTAACAGCCAACCGACGATTTTTGAGCACTAACTCCTTCACTTTATTGACGTGTTGGTCATCTGTTGACGTCGATGGTTGTCCGGAGCGCTCCAAGTCATCAACACGTTCTCGACCCTCTTTGAAGTCTTTGTACCACTTATAAACATTTTTCTGCGACCTGGTCGAATCACCAAATGCCTTCTGCAACATGCTAAACGGTTCCGCAGCCGAAATTTCATTCCGCAAACAAAATTTGATGGCACTTCTCTGCTCAATCAAATCAGACATTGTAAAAATCGAAAAATCCTCTCTTGGTCGTTTGGTAAATACAAGCGTAAATATATTACTGATAATGACATTCACATAAAAGTTGGCCCTGATGTTATTAACAGTGCTGCCAACTCATGAAAAAAATAACTAGAGCGAAATTTTAATCCCGCGAAGTTTGACAAATAAATTCACCTTACTTTTTGCCCACAGTAGTACTTCACTGACGGTTATTACACAAGTAAACGACTAATCAGCTGCTTCTTTCATTGCGACCACATCCACTTGGGAAATACTGCAATGCTCCGGTCGCTTGAACTTGAGTTTGAACCTCCTTGCAAAATAGTTCTCCGTCAATTTTTCGATCCAATTTCGAGCCATCCGTGAACAGGTTCATTACGAATCGGACGATACCTTAAGGATGAGAGAAGTTCCTGTGTGGGCTTACAAGCGCTGAAATGTTTGCGAAACCAGCATCGCTTTGACTTTAATTTTGTGCTCAATCCTTGTGACGAGTGAAGAATAAAACGAATAATGAAACGAGCCAGCAATTTTTGGCTTGGTACTTTCCAGGCGTGCCAAGTCCTGAAAAACTCATTGCGAAGTTGATCCGCAACACCGCCCAACACCACATAAATAAATGATATTATGTGAGTACACTAAAGCGCTTGAAAAATAATGGGTGTCGCAAAGTGGTTGGAATTGTGGGAGAATGTAGTTCATTCATCTAATTCGCCACTAGTAGACGATACGCAACCTTAAGCCTTAAACGTCACTCCGTGCCATTTTTATCTAAGTTCCTATGATGGACCACGTTTATATTCATCACACAGCATTCAGCTCTTAATTAACCCTGGATGGTTCTCACCATTTTATGTATATACACTGAGGTTCAGGAGTTCCACGGTTCCTGCCAATTACATTGCGAACAAGCTGGCATGGAAGTGAACTGATGTTAAAGCAGCCAACTTTGCCCTGTGTGTGGGCACACCTTTATACCCAAGCAAGCTTTGGGTTAGGTCGGCCAACATTGCGCAGCCTTAAAGTAGATGGGCTACGGAGCTTACTTGTGAGGTAATTGGACTAGAGGCCTAGAAGGTCTCTCAACAATCAAGACCTTCCTCCCATTAGTACAGCGGTTAGATCGTCACAGATCACAAGGGAACACTTGGGAAGCGTATGGGGTTTGCCTCTATTGACTTCTATCGCAACTAAACGGGGTGGAAGTGAAAAGTGTTAACCTTTTCCTCTGCCACTGGCCTGCTCCTGCCAGAGCGCGGCATTGCTGTCTAAACTCTTACTTCATTGGATGTCTGGCAGACTTGGAATCTGCAACCACGCATAATTTTTTACTGTTTATCAAAGAGACAAAATGGGTGCACCACATCAGGTATTAGAACTCAAACATGTGGTATAACAATGGGACTTCAGGCTTAAGTGGGATCTTCGACATACTCATGGGGAGTGGCTACCTTATCTAGCCTCAACTAACCTAAAGTTCCCCTTCGTCGAGTCGATGAAGACAATTTTTAGAGAGTCTTTTTTAGTAAACGAATATATTTCGTAATTCCTCTTTTTACATTTCATCGAAGTACTCGAAATTCACCAGCTGTCACATAAAAATTTGCATGGATTTTTGTGAAATTCGAGTGGGTATCACAGTCCTTAGTCAACCTGCTTCATTCACAACCTTGTGCCATTTGTCTCTATCTAATGGTAATGGTAATGGTTGTACAGGTTAGGCTAAGGCCTTTATGCACTGCGACCAGATTGACCTATTGTGCGCCCCTAATTATTTAATTATAATTATTTAATATACCGAGGAATCGAACCAGCTCCTTAGTAGGGATTATAGGTCTTCCTCCTTTAGTAGGTACGAGCCCAGGATTCTGTGTTTCCGGTGGCTTAATGCCTCAAAGTTGGTGATTAAGTGTTCAATGATGAAGAGGAGTCTCATCACAGCAGAACCCGCATAATCTTGTGCTAGATAATCCTATTGTGTTAAAGTATTTATTACAGGCGAAGTGACCTGTAAGTGCTCCACAGAGTTTTCGTAAGTCCTTTTTATCTAGGGTTAGACCAGATTTTGCTCTGTTGGCATTGAAGTTCAAAAACTTTTTGGCGTGATTAAGACCGCTTGAACCGCTGTCTCAATCTAAGGCTACCTCCTTCCACAGCCCCACGTTTAGCTTTTCAAGGTCAACTTCCACATCTTCGAGCCAACTCTTTCTGGAGCGTCCTCTTCTTCGTCCTCCAACAGGGCGTAACTTAACTGCCTTTTTTATTTGTTCATTCCTTGGGCATTCTAAATACGTATCTGACTTATCTCATCCTCTGAGATTTTATAAATCTTAGCACAGTTTCGTTTTTTTGCTTATAGTTCCAGCTCAAGATTATATCCTATTCGATAGGTACCCTTGCAGTCTTGCAGATCCATATATTTTTCGCAATATTTTTCTTTCAAATACCATTAGCTGATTAATGTCAGTAGTTTTTAGTGTCCATAGCTTGCAATCATAGGTAAGCACGGGGCGGATCAAGGTTTTAATGGACCTTAACTTTTGATCGCGAGATAATAATTTACACTTAAGCAGCTTCAAATTAGAAAAGTGAGACTTATTTGCCGTTATTGGCTGATATTTTGATATCCAGTTAGGTAAATTCTTGTACACTCTCGAGTGCGTAGTCTCCGATCAGCAGGTCATCTAGCCTTAAACCGGAGCTGGATCGGACCATAAAACTCGTTTTCCTTGTCCTAATGCTTAGCCCAGTATTTCGTATAATTTTTTCTAGTTGTGGTTTTCTGAGTGTGGTGCCCTTCAACAGAAAATAGTAGGCGGCTGTACTGTCTCTTCAACTCTCAACAACCCCACCTGTCGCCAAACTCAGCTACCTATTGTTCGGCCCTCGTACGTTGGCAAATGTAATCCATTATTCTTTGATATTTTCTTTTTCATATTAAATTTTATAGCTAATAGGCAGCCAACTGCTCACATGGTAATTTATATTCCAACGGAATTCTTTTGGCAACAACTTTACAGATTGTCTGCCAAATCAAAAGCAATCTTCCAACTTTATTTGTCTATTTCCAGCTAAAGATAAACTAGTAAACAAAATTTCATTTATCAATTCACACATCCTTCTTCCACTCGTCCCCCAATTAGGGAGGAAAGAACTCCAAGGCACAGGTAGTTTATATTTTAAATTGGAAACGTAAAAGCAATGTTTACATTTTATTCAATTTTTCTTTCTTCATTTTGTTGCCGCTTCGTTTATTTTTCTACCCAAACAAGTACAGCTTAAAAATACGAGGCCGGAAAGGAGCAGGCAAAGGAGAAATTAAAGTAAGAAAAATGACTTGCCTTTGAACTTAGTGGAATAGTAGCACAAACTTGTATGTTAAGCGAAATGTTTAGCTTGGATGATTTTTACTTTTGCTAACAATCCCATTTACGAGGTGTGGCTATTAAATTTGTTTTGTGTTTTTTTTTCATCTTTTCATACATACCTACAGGGTTGGTTGGTTGCTTGGTTGCTTAAAGTGGTGATTCATTCGGCATCTAATTAGCGCTTCCGCACCATTTTGCTGCCACATCCTCGTTACCAACTTGCTTAGCTGTTTTTTACAACATGACTTTATCCAGTTTGGCAGCTAAGAATCTTATTAGGTTGTTGACGTCCAGGCTCGACAGTCAATCGAGACTCTCGAACAGTGGTTGGCATTCTCTCCTTCCATAAGACAGGGCATTCAGGGAGGAAAAGTAAAATTGTTTCCTGCTTGCTTCATCAGGTTATTTTCAAAGGTGGCAGTGCGTGGTGTGAGGGATTCCCATTTTGACTGCTTGTTCCGCGATGGACCAGCAGTCATTAATCACGCCTTAATTCTGCAGACATCTCTTCGTTACATATTTATCAGTCGTCGCTTGTTTTTGGTTGTAGGTGGGACAAAACATTCTGCTAACTTTGCATGTTGCCTGGCCTCTCCATCCGCATTGCGCGATTTGTAGATATTTTAAGGAAATTGCATTCTTGATTGATTCACACCACTGTCTAAATACCAATTCCGCAAGATTTTTTTCACGGCAGATCTCTCTCTTGCTCTCTCGTCCGCTTTTTCATTACCTCCAATGCTCCGATGTCCGGAACCCAGATTAAGCTAACTTTACGGTTGCCATTCAAAGTGATAAGAATATTTCTTTTTTTATTGTTTTGTAGAGGAGGAGGCTTGAAATGCCTAATGCATCATCAAAGTTGCCGTCACAGCAATGGAATCGTCGCCCGCCTTGGAACCGTTTCCGCATTACTTCAGAGTGGCGTTCCATTTTTCTCATTACAAAGGTCCATCTATACCTATGTGCCTGCATCCAGGACCCAAGCATTTGCGTTGTATAAAAATTGACTTCGCCGAAGTTCCTGCTGTACCATTCCCTCTTTCTTTAATGCCCACAACTCTTTCAGCTCAAAAGCTAGTAAGTCTATCGGCCTTGAACCGCTGGCCCTGATACTGTGTGGATTACTGGGCTGCCGTTCATTATACCGATGCTAATTCACCTTGAGCGCATTTTCCCACAGTTCATCTCCCTATAAAAGAACGGATAGCGGTGTTAGCCTTCATTATTTCCCGTTTCCTTTGGTTTAGACCCCCATATTTGCCATCAGTCTGCTGAGTAGGGATGCCCTCGATGCCCTCTTAGTGGCTTTCTCTGCTGCATGTTTTATTTGAGCCCAGAAGGGTAATTAAGAAGTTAGTCCAGTCTTATGTCTGAGAGCTTTAAGCCCTTTTTGGGGGTTAGCGTATTTGAGCAAGTTTGCATGCGGGATGAACTTTTTGGTTAGAAGTATTAACTCCACTTCTCTGTGGCTAATTTGAGTCAACGTGAGAATAGCCACGTTAATGTCCGTTTCATAACTTGGTTTAGTTTTCTACGAGCTTCTTCAAGGTTTCGCGCTGTGATGACTGCTGCGATATCATCTGCTTATCCGATTTGAAAGATACTATTGAGCATTTCTACATTGGATATCTAGTCATAAGTAATGTTCCACAAGACGAGACCGAGGATTGATCCTTGTGTCGCTCTGGCTATTTCTGTTTTGTTCCATCAGTAAGAGGTTGTTGTAGCCGAATCCAGTGCCTGGATTGCAACTTGCTTTCACAACGAAGTCTGCGATTAGCAGCGGAGTTGTTTAGAGAAAGTTCTTTACTCCTTCCCTCCCGCGATGGAAAGACATAGATTGCAAACGTTGGGACGACGTAATCAGTCCTCCCCGAGGTGAACTGAGTTTGTCGCAATAAGAGACTGGCCTGGCATGACCATACGTTTTTTCCCTCCAACGATCCACATCATTTAATCTTAATGCACTCATGATAGCCATCTTCTTGATATTAAGAGCCATCTTCTGCCGGAGTAGCATACATTCAGACTTGTATTTGCTTATTATCACGTTCACTACACACCTATCCATATCTCAACAACAGCTCACGCGAATCTTAGAATGTTCAAATTAGTGTGGGAACTCTTTCTCTGTCAGCTTGTTCCACAGCTATCTCCTGCACAGCTTCAAGGGTCACAGAACCCTGCCCCTTTTGAAGCAGATTTCATGTTAGAAAACGGACCGAAGTTGCACAGGATTGTCTGACACTGGAATGCTGTATATGGCTAAGAATCTCTTGACAGACAATGCGGATTGATCACAGAGTCCGGCAAAAGAATGACAGATGTAGTGACAGACATTATCATCCATTTTTGACGTGGAAATGTGCCCGAGCACAAATCACCTAAATGTCTTGCCTGTCATGTTGAAAACGCCAAACTACTCATGCATTCGGCTGTACTTATGGCGCTTCACTCGTTAATTAAAGTATTTTTTAGGGCTGTTTGCGATGTTATCCTGTATTTCTTCATCTTGCGCTTTAAAATAGCCCACATGTGGCCTATGGTGCTTAGATCGGGAGACTGTGCTATCCATTCTAACAAAACTATGTTATTGTCTGTAAACAAACGCATCGTAGTCGCTGATTTGTGATAAGGAACTTTGTCTTGTTGGCATTGAACTCTAACTAAATTAGTGTCTCCAAAAGTACATTTTCTAACACATTTATGTATTTTTTACTGTCAATCCGGCCTCCCTAAGTGAACATTTCACCGACTCCAACAGCAGCCATACAGCCTCTGTGCATAATGCTGCCTCCGCCATGCTTAACAGTGGGTACCACGCAATATGATTGGTATTTCTCCCCAATCTGTCACCTCATGAACGTCACACCAGGTTTTTCAAACATCTGTAGGACAGGAAAAAAAATGTTTTATGGGATTTGTGTTATTACCTCGTAATTGGGCTAAGGTAAGAAGCTATAGTTGTTGTTGTTTAAAAATGATACAAACTAAGCCTCCCTCGAAGTTCAATTCTTTAGACGAGAAAACATTCGACCATTCCGTAAAATGTTGTTTCCTCCGTAAAATTTTGGTTTCTCCGTAAAATCTTGGTACCGGAGAGCTCAATCGAAACGCTTTTTCCGATTCTTTTCTGAAAGCCAATGCTTTTTCGGGCTTTGCATCCTTTGAAACCTGCTTCTAGCAGCCTTCTTTTAGCTGTTCGAGCACTAACGGATTTTCTAATTTCTTTCGAAAGCATAGCTGCAAGGGCAGAAGAGGATTTTTTATTTTCCTTGAGAGATTCATGTATAAGTTTTCGGATTTTCCAATTTCTTCCGAAAGGATAGCTGCAAAAGCAGTGGAGGATTTTTTACGATCCTTGCGAGACTCGCGTATATTTTCGGTCTTCTCGTACACCAGTGAGGTCTTATCTTCCACTTTTTGATCTATTATTGTGAGGTTTGCAGAGATCGCTTAATAGAACATTCGACACTTGCAAACTCAACCTGAGACTTCCCTTCCTCACTTAAAACTTAGATTCTCACTCTTTTGTCGTAACAAAGTTAACTTTTTCAGGCATTTCGATAAAAAGAAATTATTTATATCCGCTTATTAATTTGACATTTAAGATTTGGTGTATCATACCGGGAGTTTCGCACCAGGACATTACCAAATGGTAGTCATGCACCAATCCATTCGACTCCGTCAACCGCCAGTGGAGTCCAGATATTAAAATAAATATTTTCGCTTCCAAATTTAGCCACTACCGCTCCGATCAAGATTTAGTCCGTAAAAAGAAAGTCACATATTTCACTCAGAATCTTCTTTTCAATACATTTATTTTTTCTTCGTTGAAGACTCCGCAAGAAAACTTTGAAAACTTTTCTCTCATGGCCAATTAGTTATATGTCGCCTGCTCTCGAGTGGGATCTGCAAAAAAAAATTATTTTATTTT
The DNA here is from genome assembly GCF_027943255.1 of Anastrepha obliqua. Lineage (NCBI taxonomy): Eukaryota > Metazoa > Arthropoda > Insecta > Diptera > Tephritidae > Anastrepha > Anastrepha obliqua. The sequence goes on along the minus strand of NC_072893.1, from coordinate 20,528,871 downwards.
ACAAAAGAACGAAAAACAAGAAATATAGTATTTTCTTCTCGGGCATTTACCGGTAAGGCGGCCGCGTAGCCGAGTGGTTGGTGCGTGACTACCATTCAGAAGTTCGCAGGCTCGCGTCTTCGTGCATGAAACGCCAAATGATAGAAAAAGTGGTTTCTAATAGCGGTCACCCCGCGGTGGCCAATAGCAAACCTCCGAGTGTATATCTGTCACGAAAGAGATCCTCATACAAAAATCATCTGCCGTTCAGGGTCGGCTTAAAAGTTTAGGACTCTCCATTTTTGGAAAACATCAAGAAGCACGCCACAAGTACGAAGAAGAACTCGCCCAACACCAACAGCGTTACGCGCCAAATTTACTAGTAAATTTTTAGTTTTACTAACAGGTTTTCAAAATTTCACACGATTTCTTCTATATTTAAGCATTAATTTTTTCTCAATAGTCATACCTCGTATACACCGATGGACAGCTGAATGCAATGAGAGGATCAAATTTAATCAAACGCACGTCAAGCACCACATAAAATTGTGAACTATTGCATTCCACCTCTAGCCTTTGTTCCACTTGAGCAATCAAAGTAATTGGGGGTCACCTGCTCCTCGTTTCAGCGAGCAGCTGATGCGAACAAAAGTGGGCGCAACACTAGCTGCCATCCAATACCAGCGTAGGCTGACCAAATATGACAATGCAATAACAAAAATACATAAATAAAGGAGACAAAGGAGACAAAGGTATTTCAGGTGGCAGAGGCGCGTGGCTAAGAAATGCGAAGCACTTTAAAAAAGATAGACAAACAAAACTCGACGGCTCAACGTGCCAGTATCTTTTTATTCAAATTGGTGTTCACTGTCATTGTTTTTGTTGCTGTTGTCTAGTGCTGCGTTGGTATGATGTTTTCTCGGAAATTCATTGTTTGCCTGGCCAACAGGTCAACTTTTGTGTTGCAATTCACCTCGACTTGAGTGCGCGTCTGAGTGGCCGGCCAGCCGTGTCGGTGACAGCCCACTAACGCACCAACAATGAATACATAAAAATGTATTCTATGCATAAACACTGAGCCTGTGGCACGTTTGCAATCTATGGACTCTGAAAAATTTGTCTACCTTTTGCCGGCGTTCAGTGCAGTGCAGCTGTTTTCATCTTCCGTTGTTTAATCGCTTCCGATGTGCCTGGCTTTTTCAACGTTCGTGGCACCACCGCCGCCTCCTTTGGTTTTAGTTTTGTTTTTCGCGATCCAGCAACTTTTCACCGCCTGTCACTGCCGTTGCGAACACCGTTCATCGTTGAGTGACGAGCACAGCTTGCGTTCGCAATTTCTTTCGTATTCATTTATTTGCTTTAATTGCCTTTCAATTCCCAAAGCCTAATAAATTAAATAAATTAATTTCTGTTTACTTGCTCATTTTTATGTTTATCTCCATCGCAGTGGGGAGGCGATTTTCTCAATGCTTAACTAATACTATTGCAATGTTTAATTTTCTTTTCCACTTCAACACTTCTTTGCAGTTATTTGCTTATTCGGCATGCGGAAAATCGCAACAAAATATTGCTTGCTTTGCTTGCTTTCAAGTTGTTTCTTGCAAAATGCGTTGGTGTCAATTTAATTGTGCTTTATAGAATCAGTTTCGCTGGTTTTCTCCATCAGCATCATTGTGCGAGTATATAATTCATATTTGCATTGGCAAAGTAAACGGCGAAAGTAATTAAGCGCAGTAATTAATTTTATTTGTGCGCCGCTTTCAAATTCTCGAAAATGTCCTGGTGTCTCTAAATAATCTCTAGCAAATGAAAGCAGCTTAACACCTTCCTTCGGACACCTGTGGCTTGGGCTCAACGCTATGCTGAAATTAATGGGATATAATGGAACAACATCAAGACGCACGCCACAAATAGGACGAGGAGCTCGGCCAAACACCCAAAAAAGGTGTACGCGCCAATTATATATATAGGGTTTTTCAGTAAGAGCGCTTCAACTTTTGAACTTTTTTGAATAAAACACAAACGGTTTGACTTTTTTAACTAAGTTTTTTTTTATTATCGAGTTTGAACATATACATTTAAGTATGAAATTCGATTTCTTTTGCATGACCACCGCGTGCACGTTTTACGAAGTCCAATCGTTGAGCCCAATTTTCGACCACTCTTTTGCATAAATCGGCCGAAATTCCAGCAATTTCGCGTTCAATATTGGCTCTGAGCTCACAAATCGTCGCCGGCTTGTTACTGTAGACCAATGACTTCACATAACCCCAAAACGGGACGGCTTGTTAAATGGACCGTAAAATGGCCGTAAAGCTCTTAAAGTAGCGGCAACAGAACGATTATTTTCATAAAAAATTTGCACGATTTGCAATCGTTGCTCAAGTGTGTAGCGTTCCATGATGAAATGTATACTAATGAAGTTTACAAATGACAAGCGAAAAATAAAAAATATTGCGTCGTTCGCCCTCCCTATCAGAAAAAAGTTGAAGCGCACCTATTGAATAACCCTATATATGTATGTATATGTAATGCGTATCTGAATATTACAAAGATAATTAAAGGCAGCTTCGCATTCATCATAACATAAGGGGGTGTCAAAATGGACTGTCCATAAAATTAATTTATTAATACCAAATATAACAACGTTTTTAAAAAGATTTATAATTTTTAATGGTGTTGAGTACCCGTTTCCCATACGAGGGATGCTTCTTAGGTTTTTGGATATGGTAAACCACTGTGAATATGTCAAGTTTGAGATTTTCAACGTAAAGTTTGATGTTTTGTAAAGATAATTATTTTATATTGATAATATTTACATTAAACGTTTTGTCATACGAGGGTTGCCACTTAAATTATTGGATATGGCAAAAACCGTGATAATATGTCAAATATACAATTGCAGTCCTACATTTTGATATTTAAATGGTAATTGTATTTGTGTGAGTCATACGAGGGTTCTCACTTAAATTTTAGATATAGCGTGTGAGCATGTCAATTTTGAGATGTTCAACGTAAATTTTGAAGTTTGTAATGGTAAATGTATTTGTATGAGTCGTACGAGGGTTGCTACTTGAATTTTTAGATATGGAAAAACCAGTATGAATATGTAAATTTTTAATGCAAAGTTGTATATTTATAATGGTAATTGTATTTATATGGGTCATGCGAGGGTTGCTACTTAAATTTTTAGACAGGGTAAAACCAGTGTGAATATATCAAATTTGAGGTAAATTTTTATATTTGCAGTGGTAATTGTATTTGTATTAGTCATACGAGGGTTCCTACTTAAACTTTTAAATAGGGCAAACCCGTGTAAATATGTCAAATTTGACATTTTTAACGCAAAGTTTGGTGTTTATAATAGTAATCGTATTTTTACGAGCTATACGAGGGTTGCTACTTAAATTTTTAGATAGGGTAAAACCAGTGTGAATATGTCAAATTTGATATTTTTAACGTAAAGTTTGATGTTTATAACAGTAATCGTATTTTTACGAGTGATACGAGGGTTGCTACTTAAATTTTTAAATAGGCTAAAATCAGTGTGAATATGTAAAATCTGACATTTTTAACGAAAAGTTTGATATTTGAAATGGTAATCGTAATTGTACACGTGATACGAGGGATGCTACTTGAATTTCTAGATATGGCAAAACCAGTATGAATATGTCAAATTTGACATTTTCAACGTAAAATTTAATGTTTATAATAGTAATCGTTTATCAAAATCGCAAGAAGTTTGATTTTCTGGCTTTGATATTCTTCTATTTCAGGGGTTAGATCTCTAAGCCATGTGATATGATGCTACCGACGTTCAGTTTTGTCAGACCTTTCAATGATGAACTGGGTAATAGAAAAATGCTTGGGAACTTGCCAACTTCTTTGGCCCAGAGCCCGTTTTGCCACTCTCTACTGCGGCCATCAAGGCCACGGTTAGCAAATGGGTTACTACAACCCACAAGCGTGCTTGGCAGGCTGAAAGAGGCTGCAGATGGACTAAACTGATGTTACCTGTCATGTCCGATCGACTGTTGCAAACCCTCCTGTCATTAAGCAGAAGGGAGTGCAGACGGCTGGTTGGACTGATGACGGGCCACTTTCTGTAGGCGAAGCACATGGAAAGCGTGGGCATCTATGGCAGTGTACTCTGCCCAGCTTGTGAAGAGGAGAATGAGACGGCGGACCACTTCCTGTGTGTCTGCCCCGCCTTCGCTCGAATCAGGTTTGAGGTTTTTGGCACTGATGTGTTAAGAAGCGACCATCTTGGCTCCTTGGCAAAACAAGATCTACTCAGATTTCTTCGGAGATCAGGTAGATTCAAAGAAAATTAAAAGCGAATCCAAGTGTAATACAATGAACTTAATTAATGTCTGAGTGCTGCACTTACTAGTTGTCCCGAAAAAATAAAAAATAAAAATCTATAAGTAGTTTACAATTGGCTATAGGCATAGGTATCAGCGTCTTATCGACTTGGAGGTCAAGCATTGTACCGGTTCGAGCAAGTTCATCTGCCTTTCAGTTCCCTGCTATATTCCTGTGGCCTGGCGCTCAAATAAGGTGTACTTTGTAGTATTTAGATACATCCTTTAGAAGTTTAAAATATTCGATGACTGTTTTTGACGAATGCGTTTTAGATTCTAGCACTTTTATAGCTGCTTGACTGTTCGAGTACATGAATAATTCATTTGTGGATAATACTCTCGTTTTTATTACCGTAAGTCTCTCTTTTATGGCAGTGACTTCCGCCTTAAATACACTGCAATGATGAGGTAGGCGAAATGATTGGCCAACTCCGAGTTTATCGGAGTAAACTCCTCCACCTACTCTGTTGCTTAGTTTCGAGCCTAAGTAAAACAAAATGATTTTGCATAATGGAAATCTTTACTTTGACCCTTAGGCGCTCCATTGTTTCTCCATTTATTTACTACATCTCTCTAGTTAACAAATTTCAAATATTTTCAAAATTTATAAATCTTCAAATCTTCTTAATTTTTCGCCAACTTGTATTTACTTGTTTGCCTCAATACCTACGTAGCAGCCATCGCACTATTTTATCAATATTCAAAAATTCATATTTTCTCACATTAAATTCGCTAAAATAATTTTAAATCAAATAACAAACAACCAAAATTAAGTCCCCACCACCGATTCTACTATTTTGTCACATTTTTCATATTTCGCTCAATTCGCTTCGTTCGAATTTGTGCACTCTTACTCTACTGAAAGTAAATGTTGTATGGCTAGTAAGATTTATATATTATCTTGGTGGTATATTGAATACTTCCGAAAGCTACAAAGATATTGTTGAAAATTTATCTAGCAGTTAGCGGTGGAAATGCTCCTTCACACATCCACACCTACACAGAGTGCTTGTACATTCTACACTTAAGTAGATTACTCTTATTGTTGGTTTTATTGTGGCACTTAAGTGTATTCGCTCTCTTTATTTGAACAACTCCCACTAGTCTGATTATAACTCATTTGAGTTGCAATTGAGTGACGCTTTCAAGCACAACTGTTTTTCTCTGTTATTTAAAGTGTGATTTTTTTCTCTGTCAACAATACAGCCAGCCACCACACGAAATCATGAAAACGCATGCAATGCTGGAACTAACGGAGCAACTCTCCTTAAATTCGGGCAACGTCTGCCTTTGCTTTTGGTCTTGGCTGCTATTCCCCTTAAACCATTTGCCTCTGTCACTGTAGTGATCATGAAGTTGCCCGAAATCTCTAGCACTAAAAGCTTCAACAACAACAACCACATATGTGAGATGGCACAGCACAACAACTTGCAATTTAATGCCGCTTTCGCTTCTCCCGTTCGCCCGCTTGTGCTCTTGTTGGCAGCTGCAAAATTGTTTTAAGCAGCCGCATAAGGCACTTGGGTGGATTTTTTGGAATTTCAATTTCGATTGTCCTTTCCATTCAGTACACACAATTTCTCACGACAGAGGGCAATGTGTGACCCATAGAATGTAATGCTTTGGCAGCGGCCAATGGCCGGCGGCTCCTAGTGCTCCAAGTACGTATGTGTGTGTGTGTGTGAGTGTGTGCATACTTTTAAATTTGATATGCGTTACTTTTTGGGCGAAAAAGCACACATCCGTTTGGGCGTGAAATGTCATACGCCTTGAGTTATGTTTTGATTTCTTTTGAAAATTTACATTTTGTGATTCATTTCTTGTTTTACATTTGCCTTTGACATAAAAGCACTCTGTCCGTTGCTTATTAGCTTGGTTTTCTTTTTCTTCTGCTCTTCTGCTTCAAATTTTTGTGCGTGTAGATTTTGTTGCCTTCAAGCATTTGCCCGTCACCAGAATGTCGTTGTCTTTTGCCAAGTCCGTCGCTGACCTTATTAGAATAATTTGTGCTTTTATACGTTCCATTACCTCTTGAACTTTTAGTGCGTATTTGCCTTTAACTATAAACAGAAAGTGTACTTTATCATTACGTGTTAGGTGCTACATACAAAAATTCAAGAAAAACGAGTAAGAAGAGAAAGAATAAAGTACCTGCTGAACAAACAGGAAATTAAAAGATGAGCGCTTGGAAAAAAGTGTTTTGAACAGCAGCGAATTGCGGGTATCCAATATTTATATTATGAACATCAGCAGGCTACTTCGTGTAAAAAAATAGCACCAGATAATACAGGAGTTTAAGCTTAAAAGTTATGCAATCAAAATAATGAGATTTTTGATGCTAAACATTTCTCATGTGTTTTGGCTGAATACGGCCGTGATCATGATCGAAACATTTCCATGCATTCCTTTAAAGCTTAAACCTTTCCTGATATGATGGATTTTTGGCAAAATATTTGTTTTAAATTAATTCTATTTATCAGGTCAAGTGCTTCCAAGTCAGTCAGCTCACGTAGGAAGTTGTTCAATAAGTTTTGCGGTTCGACAGGAACAACGCAATTTTATGGCTTGAAATACACTTTATTATTCAATATAGTCTCCCTGAGCATTAATACACTTCTTTCAACGAGATTTCAATTTCCACAGCTGTTATGACCTCATCATTTGATGGAAAAAGGCCTTCCACGCATGAATTTTTTTTACCTTCTTGGTCGATTTCTGGAACCGAAGAAGCAGGTTCGCACCACACCTTAGCCTCTTGTTTTGATTTAGGATCATGGTGATAGGCCTAAGTCTCGTCCATAGTGATGACTCGATGTTTAAAATCCACTTAATCCTTTCGAAAATACTCCAAATGTTGCTGAGAAAGTCGCACTCGAATGTGCTTTTGTTCCATTGTTAGCGAATGCGGCGTCGATTATGCAGACAGCTTTCTGAAACCCAACAGCATAGGGTTGCTTAAGTCAATATATTGCTTAAATTGCCCAATGTGATGCCTAAGGCTTCTACTAAATCTTTTTCGGTCACTCGACGATTTTCCAATACGATATCCTGTATTTTTCTACGACTTCTAGAGTTGTTGCTGCTTTTAGACGTCCTTGACGTGGATCGTATTAAAGGCTTGTGCGGCTACCTTTAAATTCAGCAACCCATTTTTCTACTAGACATAATAATTGAAGGCGAAATACATTTTGAACGTTCGTTCATAAATTTCCTCTTCTTTTAAGCCTTCCAAAAACAAAAATTCAATCACTGCACGTTATTTGATTTTTCCATTGTAGAAAATTCTTTGACTCGTCGATATGTACTAAATGTCCTTTAACCAAAGTATGAATTGACAGATATGAAACTTCACATATCTTCATATGAAGAGTGACCAACATAGCAAAAAAATTGATGCGACCTCTCTTATCGAACCGCGAAACTTATTGAACAACCTAGCACTTCCGATAAAAGTGTGAGGTAGACTCGGATACGATTCGTGAGCGTCACTTGAACATGATTTCCGCAGATAATTTTGGGTCTTTAAACTTAATGTTTTCTCATGTAGAAAATGGAATTAGGCAACTCAAGTTATGAACAAAATCAGAAGTATTCGTATATTTAAAAAAAAACTACTCTGCATTTGCCTATCCACTCTTATTAATGTCCAACAAGTTTTTAGATGCCTGGAAAGTAACAATTATTAATCCAGTATTGAGACGTAACAATAAGAATAATATTGCCAATTATAGACCAATCGCTCCAATTAACCAGGATTTCAAAATTAAATAATTGAACTTAATGTAAAATAAATACACATATAATTTCTTTCAATTTTTCTTGGACAATCTTGCAGTGTTTTCTGAATATTGTATATCTACTTTTCATAATTGAGTTTAAGTTGGCCTTTGGTTTTTCGTATTTCATTGATCCAATTCCAACCTATAAAAGTCCTTGCCTGCACGTTAATCTAAAAATACTGGTCTATGGAAGAACTATTCTCTCCCTCATTTTCGTTTTCGATTTGATAAGTGGGGTGCTTGACTCCCTATTGGTACCCGAGAAAATTATTTTCAATATTCCTGAGTGAAGCTTACGAAATCATGATATTTTCTGGTTAGAGATGGTTAGAACTAATTACGCTTCCAATTCTCCAAATTCTAGAACCCTTAGAGAATTCAGTATACTTTCAAGTCAAACGGGCCTAGATTTTTTCCCCCACAATGTATTCGGAGGAAGAGAAGGCCCCCAACTATCTCCTTAAGAAAGAGCAAGGTCGCGCAGTTTTTTAATTCACATTTTTACTATTTATGGAAACATTGCTTTGTCGAAGACCGAAGGTCAATTTCACTCATTTGAAATAAGAGGTGTTATTTTGATATTCAAAGAATAGTTTCGTTGCTTGTGTGGCTCGTAGCGCCATCTTGTTGAAAATAAACGTTGTCCAGATCAATATCATCCAATTCCGGTCATAAAAATCGCTAATCATCTCTCGATAGCGCAATCCATTCACCGTAACTGTTGCTCCAGCTTCATTTTCGAAAAAGTAAGGTCCACTGACTCCGCCGGACCATAAACCGCACCAAACAGTCACTCGTTGAGGATAGAGAGGCTTTTTAACAATAACTCTTGGATTTGTTGGATTCTGAACTCCAGATCCGACAATTTTGCTTGTTGATGAAGCCACCGAGGTGGAAGTGGAAGTGGGCCTCATCACTCAAGATGAATTTTCGATAATGGAATTCCGTATCATTTTCATGCATTTCAACGACCCAATCAGCAGAGACAGCAAATACACGACCTTGTTGATGATCGGTCGGCTTGAGTTCTTGTGTTAACTGGACTTTATAAGCCTTAAGAACCAAATCTTTTTGCAAAAGCGGTGTAATGACGTTTGTGGAATGCCTAATTCCTAATGCCTAAGAACGACGAGGAATGGACAAATGGACAATCCTGGGTTTTCTTCAACACTTTCGGCTACAACAGCAATATTTTCGGCTGTTCTAAAAGCTACGTGCACGGCTTTTATTCTTCACATCACTAACTTGTCCTAACAGCTCGAATTTTTTCGAATTATGACCCAAAAATGTTCGAGTTTTACAAACCGTCTCAGCCAAATTTTCACCACTTTTATAGTGAATTTTAATAATTTCAATGCGTTGTTTAAGCGTCTAAGTAAGTATCGTTCCATTTTTATTAATGGCGTATATTCTACTTGTCAAATATCAAAAAATGGCACCTGTTATTGGAAATCCTTTATTAGCATTAGGCACGGTTTTATAAATCATAAAAGGGTAATAAAAGTATATTTTGAAAATTTAAATAAAAAGAAAAAATTCTGAAAAAAAAAATAAAAAGTTGGCGTGGCCCACGAACATTCTTAGGACCACCTCTCAGCCAATATATAGAATTCACCTTTGTAAAATAAATAGTTTATACAAATTATTCACTTTTGGTTGACAGGCTTTTTTCTTGTTTCGTTTTATTCTTTTCTCATTACCGTTTCTTTCACAAATGCAGAAAAGCTATGGTAAGCCTACCAGTAGCTGTGGGTACCTTTCAGCGAAGAAGAGTGTTGAGTATTTTCTCTATAAATGTCCCAGTTTGGCAGCTAGTCGATTAAGGTCACTGGATGCTCCTTCCTTCGACAGCCTGGGGCAGTGCGCCAACCTAAATCCCTTCAACCTTCTCCTTTACGTTAACAGCTCTGGTTGGCTGTAAATATCTTCAATCCAGTCTGTTGGAGGTTTCAAAATGATATCAAAATGGCGCTTTACTGTTACTTGGGAAGGACCAAACTGGTACAGAGTCCGGCACTTGAAGAGTCACCAATTAAAAAGGCCATAAATTTAGTTTGGAAAATTACTTTTATTCAATTCAAAGTAAAAAATGTGTGAAAATAATACAAAATTAAGAATCAATTTACTTTTGCTCGATATGACCATCTTTTGCCTTGAATATGGACTTGAGACGGTCCAGAAACGAATCGCAAACTGCCCGAATGTGACTTCCAAGTATTTTGGCCCATTCACAAACCATGGCTTTTTTCAGCGCCTCGAGTTTGATGATTCTTTTAGTTCGGACCTTGCGCTCCAAAATGGCCCAAAGAGAATAATCCATCGGATTCGCGTCTGGTGAATTTGAAAACCATTATGTGGTCGTTATGAAGTTCGGAACGTTATTTTTTAGACATTTTTGATTCACTCGAGCTTTGTGAGACGGGGTCGAGTCCTCTTGAAAGGTCCATGGTCTGCTACCGAAATGTTTGTCTACCCACGGCTTCAAAGCAACCTCGAGAATACTTTCCCGATAATATTTCGCATTTAGCTTGACTCCAGGCTCGATGAAAATGACTGGAGAGCGCCCATATGCGGTTACAGTGACCCAAACCATTACCTGTGGTGGATGCTGCCTCTTGGTGGCCTATCGATGACTCAAATTCTCGTATGAAAGGTCGGTCAAATAAACCATATCGTTTTGGTAGTTTACGAATTGTTTAATTTGAAAAACTTTCTCGTCAGAAAATACGAAGCAATTCCGCTTGACCGAAGCCGAAAGCGGTCAAGTTCCAAACATTGTATTTTCTGATCAGAAAGTTTTTCAAATTAAACAATTCGTAAACTCGTTCTCTCAAGTCTGTATTGTTGCTGCTATGGTGTGAGGTTATGCGTCTTTTGGATCTTGTAAGACTTGTTTTTAAGATCATTTTTCAGTATGCGGCGGATGCTACGGTCAGATATTTTTAGTTCTTTCGTCATTTGATTGGCACTTCGTCCGGGATTTCGCTCAAGTCGCTTCTGCACTTTTTGAACCATTTCACGCGACGTTGCCGTCTTTTGATGACCACCTCCATGACGTTGCGCGATGCTACCAGTTTCATTGTAACGAGTAATAGTGCGATAAACAAAAACTTTTTTTACTTTAAGGTCTTCGAGCTCATGAAAAATCGCTGGTTGTCATTTTCCAGCCAAATATAATGAAATCACACTTTATGTTTGAAATCCATTACTGATGCTTTCCATTTCAATTCAACCGGGCTATTCGGGTCATGTTCTTCGATTTCGATGTAACTGAAATATGTTGCTCTCTGGTCAAAATAATGAGACACGTATTTTTTTGTTCGCCCGAAAAAAATTTTTTTGAAGAGTTATCGGCAATTTTGTTTTTCGGCTCAAACTCGATTTTTTTTAATTATATAAGAAAAAAAATTCTTTAAATGCCCATAACTTAGTCAAAAATGAACCGATTTTAATAATTCTGGTTTCAAAATGATTGTAATTACTAACACGAGCGACTTCGTGTAGAAACAATTGCAAAAAAGTAGTTGAAAATTTTTTATTTAGCAAAAAAGAAAAAAAATTGAAATTTTTTCGAAATTCAATATTTCAAAAAGTGTATTTTTTTGTTTTTTATAACTTTTTCCAAATCAAAAGGACATCTCAAACTTTAATTGAGCTGAATGCCCAGTAGCTAAAATGAGTTGTTTTTGAGTAATGAATTTTTTAGTAAAAAACCTGTTTCGCACTTTTTGTTTTTTGCAAAATAAAAAATTTTCAAATACTTTTTTGTAACTATTTCTACATGAAATCGCTCGTGTAAGTAAAGACGATCATTTTGAACCCAAAACTATTAAAATCGGTTCATGTTTGACTAAGTTATGGACATTGAAAAAAAAATTTTCTTATATAATTAAAAAAAATCGAGTTTGAGCCGAAAAACAAAATTGCCGATAACTCTTGAAAAAAATTTTTTTCGGGTGAACAAAAAAATACGTGTCTCATTATTTTGACCAGAGAGCAACATATTTCAGTTACATCGAAATCGAAGAACATGACCAGAATAGCCCGGTTGAATTGAAATGGAAAGCATCTACTGATTTTCTTTTGTTGCGTTGGACTGGACTGAAGCTGGTTACACTTCGTGTGCTGGACCCTGTATTCTCTATTATTCTTTCACTGTAAACTCTAAGAATTGTAAAATTTTCTTCATTCAATTTAAATTATTTTGGTTTTAGTTGTTTGGCATTAATCTGCTTTCCATAGCCTGTAAGAAATACCACATTTTTGTTAATTATTAAATAAATAAATAATAAAATAAATAATAAGAACAAACAAAAAAACATCAGAACGCTTGCTGGAATCATAACAACATTAATTCATTCAATACTTCAAAATTCAATTCAAAGGATACAAAAAAACAAAAAGGATACCTCAGAGCGTCCCACTTTTCAACTACTTACATAAATAAATACCTAAACAAGTTGCATATCTCCGCATTTCCCTCCACCTGCATTTGAATGTCCTCCCCAGCCAGGGACCTCCCACACGGCGGCTGGAAAAAGCACAGCCAGCCGGCGCGTAATGTGTGAAATTTTGCAATTGCCATTTTGAAGTTCACTTTTGCGGCGAAGGTAGAATTTGCACAAGTCACACTCGCTTTTCTCACCTTTTGTTGTGCTCCCCTTCAAAGTTATTTTATGATGTGCTTAAGCACTTTTATTGTTATTTGTTAATGCCTTTGTTGTTTGGTTACTTTGTTGACGATCTGGTACTGGGTACTTGTAAGAAGTGGGTCGTGTGGAATGATGTGGTTTCGGCAAATGTTTACTCCCTTTTAAGCCTGTCAACATTATGTAAGAATCGTTTAGAATGAAAATATTTCTACCTGTCGACGCGCACTTACTTATTTAAGTATTCCATACAAATTTTGCACAAGCACTTACACAACGACACATTAATGATGTCTGAACTTGTCAAAAAAATTAGGCGACACGCACGCAATTTTATATGGCCGTGATTCGAACTTGTGCCGACGATTAGTGAAGTGACCTCGCAGTGAATCGAAGTGTCTTAAAAATAGCGCAGAACTAACTCAATTGGAAGCAGTACTTGTTTGTACGGTTCTTATTTAGAAGACGAAGATATTTTGTGCCTTCAGTTCCTTAGTCAGCTCAGCACTTGGAAGTAGCTCCAACCTGTTGGTATGACTGGGCTCTCGGCGTGTTTCCTAGTAGAACACAAACCAGGCAGAGCTTAGTTCGATCTGGAGTTGCATTGGAACCGGTTGCTGGACCCAAAGCACGCCAAAGGTTTTAAGTAGACTTTGAACTTCGACCTCGACCACGACTTAGTACCGAAAATACTTAAATCGGTTGGTTAACCAACGCTTTCATTTGATATGAGATTCTTTTGAATTCGGTAAGGTAAGCCCGGTGTCGGTAGGTTTCCATTCGATGTTGTACTAAATATAAACATACAGACAGAGAAATAATTTCGAGTGTTAGCGGATTCTAAGGAGGAGGCTCTTGCTTAGATGGAGACAGTAGTTCGAATAATCGGGTGACTTACAATTACATTCGCCCGCCGTAGCTAAATGCGTTGGTGTGTGACCACCATTCGGAGGTACCTAGGTTCAAATCTCCGTGCATGAAACACCAAAATGGTAGAAAAAGTTCTTTATAATAATTTTTCGGGGGGGAATTTATTTCTGCCAAGGAAAAGCTTCTGCGGCTCGTATTCAGCTTTTAACTGTGGGCCCCTCCATTTGTGAAACAACATCAAGACGCACACTACAAATAGGTGGAGGAGCTCGTTCAACCACCTAACAGAAGTAAACGCGACAAGTATTATTATCTTTTTTTTTCAAATCAGCCTTCAAATGCTGTCCGTTACTGCGTTCTTTTCTAAGGCAGTATGAGTATCTCATACATGAGCAGCATATTAGCCATTCATTAGGTTGTCCACGAAAGGAAGAAGGTAAGAGGTGGGCCCGAAAACAGGCACATGGTTATTAGAAATCTCGACGATAGCATAATTAGATGCGTTGATAGACGATATAATTTTAGTGGAGTTCTCTTCAGTCGGTGTCTCTCTTAGAATACCGAGTTTCCGGAGTTTTAATTCTGATAGAAGCTCTTGGAGTTCACTATAATCTTTTCTTGGGAACGCGTCTTCAAGGATTTTCAGGGTGGCTTTGGTTTAGCATACAAATACGAGTAAAGAGTCAAACACCTTATGCCAGCTCGATGTGGAATTGCACTTTAACCGTGTGTTGAACCAAGACCATGGCAGAGATATTATATGGATTTCAGCTAGGCGGTTCGTGTATCCATTCCGCATCCATTCCGACTTACAAAAGTCCAAAGGTGTGATATCACACGATCTTGGTGTCCAATCCACTAGTCCGAGACGAGAGACATATTGCTCACTGAAGCGACGACTCAGTAAATCAATTGTATCACCGGCTGTATGGCAAGTAGCGCCGTCCGTCGTCTTGTTGGAATCAAATGTTGTGGATATCTCGGGCCTCAATTTTCGGGCTCCGGCGTCAAAAAGTGGTTTATCATGGCGCGATAGCACTCGCCGTTTACTGTTACATTGGCGCTAGTCTTGACTTTGAAAAAATATTGACCGATGATTCCTCCAGCCCATAGGCCGTACCAAACGAATGTGTTGACTGGTGTTGAATGGCTTCGGGTTGCTCTGCAGCCCAAATACGGGAATTTTACTTATTGACTTAACCATTAAGCTAACAAAATTTCGGTCCCAAATGCGGATCTTCTGCGTGTTTTTCAACAGCTCAACGACTGAAATTATAACGCTTTGGAAGGTCGGTCGACTTCAAACCTTGCACTAGCAGTATTTTATACGCTTTCAAACCAAGATCTTTACCAAAAATCGCCCAAGTAGTGCCATAAGATAGGCCAAGTTGTTGAGATCGGCGCCAAATCGATTAGTCCGGGTCGTCGGCGAAATTGTCGTTTACAGCGGGACTATTCACTTCACTTCGGCCCGTCCGTGATCTAAACGGTTGAGTATCATCCAGTAAGATAAAAATATTCTCAATTTGACCGATGCTTGGCCGAATAGTGCGTTCGGTAAGACGGTTATGTACAGTACAAGTTGGGCTGAGCCCTATTGGAAAAAGTACCTCCAATCTGGTCACCCTTTAAGGGGTTAGGCCACTCTAGGATTTTCAAAATATCGAAATTTTTTTTTTTTGCTTAAAAGATGCTTTAAACTCTTTAGAATATAAAACAAAAAGTCCTATGCGTGAAAAAAATGTTTATCTCTAATATTTCGCACTTTTGCGCGAGCGCCTCTGACGTCTCTGAACCGACTATTCAAATTTAAAGCGTGTTTATCTCAAAACGTGATTTTTCAAAACGGCAAGCAGCATAACACAAACAATTTTTAATATTTTCACTTGTAATTGTACAAGGATCTTTAGAACATTATTCCGCACTGAAATACGTACGGATTTTTTTATTAATTAATTAGAAAAATTTTTATAAACAATTAACGGTTCCATTTTAGACGAAAAATTCTACTTTTGACTTCAAACATCTGCAAAATACACAAATTTCAATATTTCTAAAATCCCGTACGTATTTCTACAGCTATACTCACGTCGATTGAGAAGAATGTTTTTAATTTGGTTTAGGTGGACATTTACGTCAGTTGTACTGCTTGCCGTGAAGTGCCTTTTTCGCAGGGCGCGTTCAGAGATTCACTCCAAAGGCGCCATTTTGTAATATTTTTCAATAAAAATATTTGTAATTACACTTAAATACATGCTTAATAATATACTTAAAAAGTTTTTTCCTGGCACCTTTCTTTCAATGTAAAAAAAATCCTTAAAAAACTGCTTTTTTACAGTAGCTAGAGTGGCGTAACCCCTTAATAACGTGATACACCCAAGGCGAATTGAGTATCTAAGGTGGCGCCATTGAAAAAACAGTTACTTTATTTTTCGCTATTTTGACAAGTCTGACGTCAGCTCCCTTCGCAATACAAAACAAACGAATACAACAAACAAAAGTAGGAGAAATTACATGTTTGTGAAAATTCAGGAAATTGCTTGGAGATTTGTGAGATTTAAACTAATCAAACTAATGAAAACGAAGTGCCGTGTGTTAAATTGTGAAAGCATAAATTAATATAAAGCCTCCAGATGCAGATCTGTATTCTATGATTCTTGATCATACACCCACAAAAGTGTAGAAAACTGCCATTTTTATTATCTATAGACTGTAAAACTGAACCTTCTCAGTTTATTAAAAAAAAAATGTTTTTTGCTTAGAAATCAAAAGTTCTCGCTTACTAACTACGCTGATTAGCCAATGCAGCAGAGCATACGCGTTCAAATATTTCGTAAAAACAGAACAGAACTACAGCACTTTGCATTCGTTTCGGACCAGTTCGAAACTAGTCTGGTTCGGTACTAGCCTATACAAGTATGAGACTGTGCCAGTTTTTACTACCTATCAGCAGCATACAAACTTTTATGTGTGTAAGTATGCCTAAGCATACTTATAAGTTTAAATATAGCTTACACTTAAGTACGTTTTCGTTTATGCGCATAAGTTTTGCTCTCACCACAACAATCGATTCTGAGGAAAATTTATAAATCAGACTATGGAACGTTGAACTGAATAAACTGCACAGTGGCAAAAACACGGAGCAGTGCATAAAAAATCAGCAGCTCCATTAGATAGTTCAGGTCAGAAAAATAAATACAAACGCCCCTGCTCTGAAAATATTCGATGTATTACCAGTTGGCAGAGCAAGAGAAAGAGGAAGCAACTCTGTGCGAAGGAATGAAGAAGTGACGAAGGGCTTAGCTCCATTTGATGTTTCTTATTGACGTCATTTAACACAAGTAAGACGAAACGAAAAGTGCACTATGTTGAACTGGGCCAAAATCACTTAGTCGGGTACTGCGCATATTAATAAGAAGAAAAAGATTGCAACCACCTCTTTGACTCCCGTCCACACATGGGCAAGTCCTGTTGAACTTGTCAAGCTTTTGACGAATTCAACTTGCGTTACTGTCAACAACGCTGCAACAGCAAAAAATACAAAAAGTACAACACCAACAACAACACATCATTGATTCTGTTGAAGTGTAGCAGCAACATTGAGCTTAAGTAATGGCAGTTGCTCCCCCAAAGCTTGAGCACGACTTGACAAAGTGTGCTGACAGCAAACTCTTTCTGGTAGCATTTTTCCTTTTACTTTTTGCCACTCAACATTTTGAAATGAAACAATTTCATCACTTGGGTAAGTAAGTTGTTGGGCAAGTTTGTTCGAAATTGTTTAACTTTGGGTTTGAGAGTGTGAGAGAGAGAGAGAGAGAAAACTTCCCGCTCCCCCCCACCTAAGCCACAGCTTCTGCCATTCTTGAGCACCTCAACTATTGCTGCTGTTAGCAATTTTTACACCGCCCCCTCATCTCCTTTCATGTTCGCTTCTGTAGTAAAGAGCTGGCAAATTGTGTTTTAAGCATAATTTTTGGAAAGTTTCTGCCTTTATCCTGTAATTATATTGCAATAGCGTAAGGCTTTCAGGCTGTGCGCAATGAAAATTTGGGGCTTCTTCTCGTAACTTTAAATCAACGTGAGAGTTGGAGGACATTACTGAGACTTCAAATTTGGTGTTACTACTTTGGTGCGGTTCGTAGTCGCTTCGTCGGTATCCCAATAAAATCACCTTACATTGAGTTGAAAGTTCAAACTTTTGTATTTGAAACTAGCCATAACAGACGTGTCTTATTAGGGTTTTGTTGTTGAACAGATCGAAGCTGTGCATTTTAATTTGAAGTTTGTCCTGCTTTCAATTGAAATAGAAACATGGCAACTGCAGCGTGAAAGTGAATATTTTGAGTTTTTATAACTTCTTTATGAGCAAATGGAGTAAATCTAAAAAATAACAAATCCTCTTATACAATTTTATGCTACTAATTACTAATTTCATATAATTTTGCGCCGAATATAAGTTACTTGAATACTAACTACTGATACTATGGTCGAGAAATTTAAATTCAGCTCATAAAAGTTGCGCTGAATTAACATTGAAACTAATTTCATATAACTTCGCGCTGAATTTTAGTTACTTACATACTAACTACAGATACTATGATCGAAAAAACTATATTCAGCTCATAAAAGTTGCGCTGAATTAACATTGAAATTAATTTCATATAATTTTCCGCTGAATATAAGTTACTTGGACACTAAGTACTGATTCTATAGTCGAGAAATTTAAATTCAGCTCATAAAAGTTGCGCTGAATTAGTGTTGAAACTAATTTCATATAATTTTTCGCAAAATATTAGTTACTTGAATACTAACTACTGATTCCATAGTCGACAAATTTAAATTCAGCTCATGAAAGCTGCGCTAAATTAACATTGAAACTAATTTCACATAATTTTGTGCTGAATATAAGTTACTTAAATCCTAAATACAGATACTATGGTCGATAAATATAAATTCTGCTCAAAAAAGTTGCGCTGAATTAAAATTGGAACTAATTTCATATAATTTTACGCTGAATATTAGTTACTTGAATGCGAGCTACAGGTACTATGATCAAAAAAGCGATATTCAGCTCAGAAAAGTTGCGCTGAATTAGAATTGAAAATAATTTCATACATTTTGCGCTGAATATTAGTTACTTGAATACAAGCTACAGGTACTATGATCAAAAAAGTGCAATTCATCTCAGAAAAGTTGCGCTGAATTAGAATTGAAAATAATTTCATATAATTTTGCGCTGAATATTAGTTACTTGAATAGAAACTACAGGTACTATGATCAAAAAAGTTATATTCAGCTCATAAAAGTTGCGCTGAATTAACATTGAAACTAATTTCATTTAATTTTACGCTAAATATTAGTTACTTGAATACAAACTACAGGTACTATGATCGAAAAAACTGTATTCAGCTCATAAAAGTTGCGCTGAATTAGAATTGGAACTAATTTCATATAATTTTACGCTGAATATTAGTGACTTAAGTACTAACTACTGATACTATGGTCGAAAAATTTAAATTCAGCTCATAAGAGTCGCGCTGAATTAGAACTGAAACTAATTTCATATAAAGGGTTTTTCAATAAGGGCGGGTAGATGTTCAAATGGAAATCGATGGCGTTTGCTGTGTGGCACGTAGAGCCGTCTTGCTGGAACCACATACCGTCTAGGTCCATATGGTTCAATATGGGCCATAAGAAATTGGTTATCATCGTTGTGTAGCGCTCGCTGTTGACGGTGACCGCCTCACCAACGTCGTTTTCAAAAAAGTACGGACCAATGACGCCGCCGGCCCAAAATCCACATCAAACGGTAACTTTTTGAGGATGCATTATCACCTGGTGAACGTCGTGTGGATTGGTGTCGTCCCATATACGGCAATTTTGTTTGTTAACACAGCCATTCATCCAAAAATGCACCTCGTCACTAAAGATGATTTTTCGCCCAAAACTAGGGTTCTCTTCCAAACGATTCGAAGCCCAGTCAGCGAACAAACGGCGTTGTCTCTGGTCATCAACTTTGAGCTCCTAAGTCAGTTGGATCTTGTACGGGTGTAGGCCCAAGTCCCGACGCAAAATTCGCCAAGTTGAAGTCTGCGAAAGGCCAAGTTCTTGTGCACGGCGAGGAATAGACTGCCTCGGGTTCTGCTGTACACTTTCACGGACCGCGGCAATGTTCTCGGCTGATCTTGCGTTCCTTGAACGTACGGGTGTTGGCTGACTGTTTACTGACCCGGTCGTCTCAAACTTGGCCACCAAACGTTGAAGAGTCGACTTTGAAGGGCCACCACGTCTACCAAAAAATGGGCGCAATGAGCGCAACGTTTGCGTTAATGAACACTCATTTTGATAATAAAGTTGTATCATTTGAACCTGCTGTTCAATCGTGTAACTTGCCATGATGATTTGGCATAAGCAACTGAATAATAAACAAAAGATTTGACAGATGTCACCAAAACAAAATGGCTGCCACAGGGCGCCAAAATCGACCCGCGCCAATTGAAAAACCCTTTAATTTTACTTAAATATTACTTAGTTGAATACTCACTACTGATACTATAGTCCAGAAATTTTAATTCAGTTCATGAAAGTTGCGCTAAACTAAATTATACTAAAATTTGTCACTTTATCGGAATACGTGTGGCGTTTTTACTTGGCGGGTCTCAAACCTAGATCCCCTAGTTTCCTTCGCCTTCTCACATTAGTTCGCTCTCAAACATATCGCACCCTAAATACAAAAGGGTCACAACTCAAAATGTACTTCTGCTCAAATATGAACGAGACGTTATCAATAAAACGGTCCGCGGATGACATATGGCAAAAATAAATTTTTTGTTTTTTGGTAGGAAGCTTACATGGCAAATTTCAGCGTGATATATCACATAGTTTGTTTTCTGTGCTACTGTAAACAAGTCAAGCTCGAGTGTGGAAAATTTTGAGTTGTGACCCTTTTGTATTTAGGGTGCGATATGTTCGGAAGCTACCCAGATGATACTTGGGCGAAGCCCGGAAGCTGTGAGCTGCTTGAACCATATGCAAAAGAATCGTTAATGGCAATCAGGGACTTTCCCCACTTGGGTGTACTTCTACAGACGGAATCATCTAACTAAAAAAAGAACCGAGTGGCGCGCTAAGCAGTTATCCAGCTAATCGAGAAGATGAAGAACAGACAGTTGCTATGTACCTATATACAAACAAATAAGCAATGGAGCGCGTAATGGTCAAAATAAATATTTCCATTACTCAAAATAAATTTTTCTTATGATTTTGTGAAAATGTCATATCAAAGCCATTGAACGCGAGTGGGCCAAAATACCTGTAAATCACATTCGGGCAACTTGCATTTTATTTCGGGACCGTCCCAAGGCCATAGTCAAGGCAAAAGGTGGTCATATCGAGCAAAAGTAAATTGATTCTTAATTTTGTGTTATTTTCACACATTTTTTACTTTGAATTGAATAAAAGTAATTCTCCAAACTAAATTTATGGCATTTTTAATTGGTTACACTTTGAGTGCCGGACCCTGTATATGTACGTATGCATGTTCAAATAATAATGAATAAAATTCTCTGTTAATTTACATTCACTTATTTCTGCTAGCTGACATATTTTTTCGCAGAGCTTGTCAGACTTAAAAAAAGCTAAAAATTTCGGTGTGAAAGTGAACCAAATATTTCGGATTTTAATATTTATTTTGTTTGAAAATCACGAGTAATTACGAAATTGGTGTCTCATTTAATAACAGATGGTCAAATTGATTTAAAGTGATAATTACCATAAAATTAAAGCAAATAGCGTTAAAACAACTGTAAATCCTTTGTTTACTAATGGAATGCTTTAATCTTGATTTGCAATATTTTCCTCATGCTTTTGACGAACCTTATATTTTTCCACCCAATGGAAAACGATAGTTTGCCACACAAAAAATTAAACTTGATAAAAGAGAGATATAAAAAGTGGGTCAACATGTACCTATGTCCCGCTTTACACAAAGAGACATCTGGAAGGGAGGCACAGGAAATTCTTTTTTGATGAGCTTTTTCAAGCTGGTAAATCGGTAAAGATTTGCAAACCTACCTCCAAATTAAATTTTTTGTAACCCAACACTATTCCACTGACCCACACTCTATTTATTGAAAATAAGTCTAAATCATATATTCTGACGAATCACATTTTCATCATGGCGGAGCAAAATTGCCGTATACAGATGGGAAAACCGGCACAAGATCCACGACAAGTTAATGCGTAACCTCAGAGAGTGAAAGCTTGGTGCGGATCTTGGAACGGGGCATCATCGGCCGACTCTTCTTTGAGAAAGCTGCTGGAAACGCCATTTTGGTCAACAGCAAGAACAAAGGCGTGATAAACGACCGGAAATTGAGGGCATGAGCTTGAACTATTCACTACTCAAACGACAATGGATCTTTTTCAAGCCAAGTTCTGTAATCAGCCGTTTCGGCGACGCCAATTAGCCACATGGGAGCTGCGGTTAATATTACGCAAACAATCTGTTAACTATTTATGATATTTAGGCCAATATCGGACAAGCCATTCGTGAGTAGAGGCACAAACCGTCGTGTAGGTCTTGTAAAACTGGTCTAACGAAATCGTATTCCATGAACAGTGCGAATATTTGCTCCTTCGAATAAACATATAATGTAAAGAATGGATTTTTGTTCACTTTTTGGGTCTTTAAAAAGAAATCAGTATGTGAATCACCCTTTATATTCAACATTGCATTATGTATGGAAGTGGGAATGATTGCGTTTCAATATATTTCACAGTTCGTTTCATAAACAATTTTCGTGCAACGTTGCTTTTGCAAAAATTAAAGCTTCAAAAATGCTTCGTTGAAGAAAACCTGGGCAGCCTTTCTTTTTTATATTTCTTTGAAAAAAAAGTGTAAAACTTATCGTTCCGCTGAAAAAAATTCCCAAAACACGCTAATTTTTCAGCCACTCCAGTGGGCTTAAAAATTTTATTTGTAAGAAATTTAAATATTTTTCATAGTTGGAACTTATACCTACACGCTCATGTTAGCAAGATTGAAGCCGGGCTGGAAGCTGACGAATACACAATGGGCGTGTTCGTGGACATTGAGGAGGCTTTTGATAATACCACTTTCAGCTCGATATGTTCTTCTGCCGAGCGACACGGAGTTAATCAAACCATTATAAAATCGATATATTCCATGCTCTCTGAGAGGCTGTTAACCGCTGTTGGGAGCAGTGATGAACAAATCACGTCAGGGCCACGCAAGCTTGTCCCCAAGGGGGTGTTCTTTTTCCGCTGCTGTGGTGCTTCGTCGTAGACTCTCTATTAGTGGAGATGCAGGAACTCGATTTTCAAGTCCAAGCATATGCGGACGATGTCTGTGCGCTAAAGTGCAGAGAATTCTGGACAAAATCGATGACTGGTGCATGAGACAAGGTCTTTCCGTTAACCCGAACAAAACAACCATAGTCTTGTTTACGAAAAAACGGAAATTGGATGGACTCAGTCTTCCAACACTGAAAGGTGTGACACTTGGTCTTTCCAACGAAGTTAAATATCTAGGAGTAATCTTGGATAAGAATCTGACTTGGGGGACACACGTTTCACTGAAGATGAATAGTGCATTGGAGATTTTTCAGCAATGCCGTAGAGCCTTTTTCAAAACCTGGGATCTGAAACCTGCTTTGGTCCTATGGATATACACAGCGCTTATCAGACCAATCATCACTTACGCCTCCGTCTGGTGGCGACGGAGCATGGTTAAGTCCACAATACGGGAACTATACAGACTGCAAAGAAGTGAATGTTTATGCATCACGGGTGCCATGAGTACAACCTCTGGTGATGCCCTAAATGCTATGCTTGATTTGCTCCCCCTGGATCTTAAGATACAACAGGAAGCAATATAAGCAATGTGTAGACTCCATAAATATGGTTTCTGGCACGAAGATGGAACTTCGGGACACAGAGAAATCTTTAAGTTGCTATCTGAGCAGTATCCACTGTTTTTGGCACCTAAAGACGACCTGATACCCACAGTTTCATTTGGAAGGAAATTTGATGTCAGATTTTTGACGGATATCTTCTTTAGCCATGGGTCCAAGAATGAAATAGGGTCTGGAGCCGGATGGAACGCGAAGCAAACTTCAAAGATTGTTCAGGACTGTATGAAGAAGCTTAATTCTGTCGCAAGACAAAACAGGCTTGTACTTATATGGGTTCCGGGACACTCCGATGTTCAAGGAAATGAAATTGCCGACGAATTGGCCAACTGTGGATCAGCGGTTCCCCCACAAGGGCCAGAGCCAATAATCGGAATCAGCGGATCAGGAATCGTGAATTGGATCCGGTCTAAAACGCTTCAGAACTGCAAAGTGTTTTGTGACAAGCCCGAACAGAAAACTGTCAAACTTTCTACTAAAACTTAGAAGGAAAGACGTTCGGTTGATGGTCGGTATCATTACAGGACACAACCCATGGGGTCAGCATATGACCACCATTGGAATCATTGAGGACCCAATGTGCCTGTCATGCTTCGAGGAGGCGGATAGCAC
Source organism: Anastrepha obliqua (assembly GCF_027943255.1). Classification (NCBI taxonomy): domain Eukaryota; kingdom Metazoa; phylum Arthropoda; class Insecta; order Diptera; family Tephritidae; genus Anastrepha; species Anastrepha obliqua. The sequence continues at coordinate 20,504,686 of NC_072893.1, read as the reverse complement.
TGAGCACTTTCTCTGTAAGTGTCCTGCCTTTGCTAGAGCAAGGTTACGAGTTTTGGGTTCCGATGTCATGAGAATGAGTAATATTCGTTCTCTAAAACTAAAGGATATTTACAGATTTGCCAAAGAATCAGGAAAATTCTCACAGAACTAACTATCTCTCTCTCTGTCTCTATTCTTTCCTGTCTCTTTCTCTAAAACTTTTCTCCTTCCCTCCTTGACTATCTACCCCCTTTCCAGAGCTTTAAATACAATGGGCTTTTTAGCCTCAGTGTTTTAGGAGCCACCAAATCTCCTGGTGCTCCTTGAGTCGACCTTTTCAAATTTCAATTTCAATTTTTATGCCTACTTTGCAGAATTTTGAATTAAATTTTAGTTGATGCTCTTGCGCTGATGTCTACGTTTGGAAAAAATACAAAAATAAATCATGTTTTCAAAACGCAGCAGTGATAGATTAATTTCACTATTAACGCTTACGTTGACAACCTGATTTTACCACCTAAGGTATGGGCGCAGTAGCTCCTCAAATGCTTTTTTAGAGGCACCGCTGCTGGAGGCTTAGTGCCATCACATTTCAGCACTTAAACCGAAGATGCTTCACCAGAAACCGTATCGTTATTTGCAGAAAACACCGTTCCACCTCCTCTATCTTTCTACTTCAAATTTTTAAGAACATAAATTTTGCTACATTTTTTTGGGACGCCAATCGATGGCCCAACTTTGGCTTGAACCCTGCAACATTTAATGTTTTTAACCTTTTTTAGCATCTGCCACCCCATAAGCATATAAGTAACAGTATCAAAATAAAAGTTGGTACTAACATACATTCACGCCGTGATTTGACTGCCATTCGAGGTGCTTATCGCGCATGTTCACGCATAAATTATATAAAAATTGGCATTTGAGTAGATTTTATTTGCAAGGGAGCAGCTATACAGTGACCTCACATATAAATTTTTACATACTAACTTATGTTTTATATTACATCTTTGTGCATTTCCCAATTCCTTAGCATATGACATCATAATCTGGTTTACAACATTTCTGCTCTTGTTCAACGAGACATGATAATCTGTTTTGAATGGCACACCCTTTTTAAAATGTTTTTAAAGAGGCATAATTAAAGCGGGGCAACGGCAAAATTTTGTGGGCGAAGTATTTTGCAAAATTCTTTCTGTAGTGGAATTCACAAACATATTTTAATGATTTTCGCTTTTTTATATTTCGTTAACCAAAAATTTTGACGATTTTGCTATTCTGTAGGATGGGGTACCGTTAAGAACCTGTTGTCTGCTCCTGGAAGTTGGGCTTCGAGTCAACTCAGCGAGTGCTGGGCTAATGCGTAAACGTGCAAGGTCGCAAGATCCTTATGGCCACGGATAGATCGGGGACACTCGAGAGAACTTCTAAGGCTAACAAAGCCCCAGCTCTCGTATTTGGTGGGTATCCTTACCGAACATTGTCCGTTAGGTATCCATGCGGAGAGACTTGGGATTGCCTCAAGTCCGTTCTTCAGAAGCTTTCTTGAGGAGGAGGTGGAATCATCTCAACACTTTCTTCTCAGCTGCCCTGCTCTCGTCTGGCAAATATTTCGACATTTGGGCTCTCATTTTTTCGCTACACCTGCGGATATAGCGAGCTTAAATATCACACTTCTGGTGAAGTTCATCAGCAGCTTGTTGCGGCTAATTACGAACGTGAATGAGCCACCGTCGGCGTGGTCGTAAGTGCGTGGTCATCATCCTCTAATCCCAAGGCTCCTTCTTCCTTCCCTTCTCCTTTCTCCTTTCCCCTATATGACATCACAATGAATTAAATTAAATGGCTTTCGAGTATTTGACCTATGATTTATCGCTTGGAGAGGGTGTAGTGAGCCCTCAAACATACATATAAAGGGTGATCAATTAGAGGTCTCGGATTTTAAGTTGAAATAAAACAACCACAATTCAAATTGATTGGGCAGTATTTATAATTTTTGTCTAGAACCACTCATGGCCACTATTTTTTAAAGATAATCTCGTTCAAATATTGGCGGCAACTGCGTCGTAATTTGAACACCTGTAAACACCAATTTTGAATGACTCGCTGGAGGACTTCGGCCGGTATCTCGTGAATAACTTTAGTAATATTGGCTTTCAATGCCTCGAATCCTCAATGGAGGCTGGTTTATCCACAAAGCATTTAGACTTCACATACCAACACAAATAAAAGTCCAAAGGTATGGTATCACACGATTTTGGTGGCCAATCTATTGGTCCGAGATGAGAGATAAATTGCACACCGAAACGACAACGCAGTAAACCCATTGTCTCACGGGCTATATGAAAAATAGCGTCGTCTTGTTGGAACCAAATGTTTTGGAGATCTCGGGCTTTAATTTCGGGCATCAAAAAGTCGTTTATCATGGCGTGATAGCGTTCGCCGCTCACTGTTACTTTGGCGGCAACCTCGACTTCGAAGAAATAAGAGGCCGATGATTCTTTCAGCCCATAGGCCGCATCAAGCGGTTGTTTTCAATTGGTGTTATGTTCTTGAATGCTTATTAAGAGGTGGCGCAAAATTAATCAAACAAATTCCTTTTTGAATAAGTTTTTTACTAAACATAAAACAAAATTAATTTGAGTGCCGCAAATCTTTATTTCGACCTTTACGCGCTCCATTGCTTGTCTGTATGTCTTGTATACTGCAGCTGTTAATTCACAAGTGTCAAATATGGTTGATGTACGTTTTCTCTGAGCTCCGAATGGTAGTCACGTACCATCCCATTCGGCTACGGCGGCCGCCGAAAAAAACTGTTTACAAAAGTTTTTTATGTAATGACGGCATTCAAATATTTTTTTCAATTTATCAAATTCTCAATTTTTCAATACTGTAAGGCCAGCCAGGCATTGGTGCATTAGTTCTTTAAGTGGAATAATTCTATGTATTTATTATTATTTTAATATATAAAATTCGAAAAAATGTAATATTAATTTTTTTAATTTACTTTTTTAACTCTAAAGTTCTTAATTAATTTTTTTTTCAGTTATAATTTTATTTTTTAATTAAAATTTTTTTTATTTTTATATTTCATTGTGTTTTTCTAACTTTTTATTTTCTTAATTTTATTTGATTTTTTCTTTAAATTTAACTTTTTAACTACAAATTTTCTTTAATTTGGTTTTTTTAATTTTTTGACTTTTTAATCATTTTTTCTGTCTTTTTGATATTTAATTTTTCTTTTATTAAAATTGTTTTTTTGTTTATATATTTTATTCTGTTTTTCTAATTTTGGTTTTCTTAATTTTATTTAATTTTTTTTCTTTAATTTTAACTTTTTAACTACAATTTTTCTTTGTGGATTTTTGGTTTTTAATTTTTTGGTTTTAATTTAATATTTTTTAGTTTTTCATTTACACTTCTTATGGTTTTTATTTTAACTTTTAATTAAAATGTTTTTGGTTTTTATTTTTTTCTTTTAATTTAAAATTTTTTTGACTAATTTTTTTTCTAATTTTGAATTTTTAATAATTGATTTGTTTTTGTTTTATTAAATTTTAACTTTGAATTTAAAATTTTTGTATTCTTTTAATTTGTAATAACTTTCTTTTATATTAAATTTTTTTATCTTATCACTTTTTGATTTGATTTTTTTTTAATTTTTAACTCTTTAATTTAAAATTTTTATTTAAAATTTTAATTTTTTTTTAATTTTGCAAATTATGCAAAAATTAGAAATCTTCAAATAGGGTGATGAATTTTGTGCAACCTTTCTATAGTCCGCATAGCCTCTATATTTACGGAAACTCACCAATAAAATTAAACGGGCTCAGATTGTAGCTCCCACGTCAATAGCCATCGGCAGAATGGCTACTAAAACGATTTCAAGCGGAAAATAGCTGTCGTTGTTAAAGCAACTTGTGATGCAAATAGAATCATTTTTTTGCATGAAGGCGTGGATCGATGAAGAACAACAAAGCAGCGGGAGTCGATGGACCGGCTGGGCTATTCAAACATGGCAGCAAGGAGCTGGTACACAATCTATAAGAAGGGTGACCCTGCAATCTGTGCCAATCACCAATCACGGGATTAGTCTTCTAAATATCGCCTATAGGGATCTAGCGAGCGTATTGTGTGAAAGGCTGAAGCCCACCACCAACCAACTGATTGGACCTTATCAGTGTGGCTTTAGACTTAGAAAATCAACATTCGACCAAATTTTCACAATACGCCAAGTCTTGGAAAACACCCATGAAAGCAGAATCGACACACACTATCTTTTTGTCGATTTTAAAGCTGCAGCACGAATAGGAGTTTCCTGTATGCCGCAATGGCCAAATTTGGTATCCCCGCACAACTAATACGGCTATACAAGATAACGTTGCTCAATGCGAGCAGCGCCATCAGAATTGGGAAGGACCTCTCCGAGCCGTTTGATACCAAATGAGGTTTCATAGAGGATGACCCGTTGTCGTGTAACTTCTTTAAACTTATGTTGGAAAAGATCGTACGAACCGCAGAGCTTAATCGCTCAGGCCCAATTTTAAGCCTGATAAGCCCAATAAGAGCGTGCAATTTTTGGCGTATGCTGACGATATTAACATCATCAGCCTTAATAACCGCGCTGTTAGTTCTAAGCAACAGCAAGGCGAATAGGTCTGGTGGTGAACGGGGCAAAACGAAGTACCCCCTGTAATCAAACAAGCAAACACTCTTTAAGGCTCTCATCATGCCCACCCTAACGTATGGCGCGGAAGCTTGGACGTTGACAGCATCCTATGAGGCGTCCTTTGGAGTGTTTGAGAGGAAGATTTGTGGACCTTTGCATGTTGGTGACGGCGAGTATCATGAGCGATGGAACAATGTTGTATAAGCTTTACGGCGGCATAGTGCAACGAATGAAGATCCAACGGCTTTTTTGGCTGGATCATATCGTGCGAATGGATACCAACGCTGCGGCTCTGAAAGTATTCGATGAGATACCAGCTTGTGGTCGGAGCGGAAGGTCTCCTCTGCGTTAGGAAGATCAGGTGATCTCGGTTAGAACGAGAAAGAAACGACTGGCGCGCTTTGTTAAGCTCGGCCCTAATCGCGAAAGTGGTTATCGCACTAATCAAGAAGAAGAGGAAGGAGTGTGTCGATTTGTAGGAGAAAGTAAAAATGAATACATATATTCGGCAACTATTCGAAATACGAGACAGTTGTGCCTTTTCTTTTAAATTTGTTCTGAATTGGTCCCCTTTCCTAGGTGAAACCTTGAGCCTCAATAAACAATTTAAAGTTAGATTTGTTTAAAGAAAGAGGGGCCTGCTCGTAGCGCTTCTGCTTCGACTAGTCGCCTCCACCTGTTCGATGGTCTGCCAAATCTGCGACTTCTTTGCGGGTTCAGTCTAAAGCTGCTTTGGTGCTGTCTCCATTAGGTTTCCGTAGAGTATGGCCTATCTATTTCCATTTCCGACGCCGAATTTCAAGGTGGGCAGGCGTTTATTTTGTCATAGCCCAGATATTGTTGATGAAGACGGTTGATAAAAACTTGTTTGTTACGCACAGATGCCTTCCAAGTCACGCATTCGTATAAGGCAACAGACTTGCCATTTGACTGGAATTTTATGAATTTCGTGCGCCTATGGTGGCCATGTGGTGTTGATGCACATCGTCTTCGTTTTGACGATATTAATTCTGAGCTGCAAATGCGCTTACCGCCTCCAACTTGAATTGCATATCCATGTGTTTGAGCGATAGCTGACAAATATCGCCCGCATAGTCGAGATCTTCAAGACCGCCGTCCAAGCCTCAGGAATCGCCTCTTCTCTCAGCGGAAACTTATCGCATAGTTAGGTCCAAGACCAGGTCAAACAAGAGCAGAGAGATATGTATCCTTGCCTACCTCTTGTGCACTCTTATTTTATTGTACTTAGAACAAATAAAAGTAAGAATATATTAAATTTTCGGTGATGCCTAAAAACACCAAAGTGTTGAATTTGTCAAAATTGAACGAAAATTGCTAGGTGGTAACGGCACCTAGGTTTTTAACAAAGTTTTTCTTGTATGTTTAGGTAGGTGAAATGGTTGAAGTGCCAGTCTGGCACTTCTTAAGGAGCACTGAAGCGACGTTTTGATACCATTATGAGACCTCCAACAGGCAGATATCTACAGCCAGCCAGGGCTGTTGACATAATGGAGAAGACTGATAGGATTTAGGTTGGCGCACTGCCCCGGACTGTCGAAGAAAGGAGCATCCAGTGACCCTCTATGCTCCTATGTCCTAGAACTCAGATTAGAGAAATGTTATCTGCATACCTAAGAGATTTGATCTCTATGTTTAGTGCGGCCAGTTATTATTACAACTCCCAGTAACTTCAAACCATATAAATTTGTGATAAATTTGAACTGGTACCGAAGATCCATGAAATTTGCAAAACGAAAGACCAGCTTCAAGAGATATGAACGCAGTCCTCGTCACGTAAAATTCAGATTTTTTTTTTGCATAAAGAATTTTGAGCCTAAGTGAACTAATTAGCATCACTGCAATGTCGAGCAGCCCATTTTGGAATGTGAAAAACGAATGACACAAAGTGCGAATGCCACATTAGGCATTTTCAATTATGTTAACATAGTGTCGACATCGTTGACGCCCTTTTGGATGTACATAGTATGTTTGTGTATGTGTGTACGTACATGTAGTCACAAAGAGTGAGTGCTGGCAGCGAAATCGATATTTATTAAATTTTGTTAGTGTCACGACACTCTGGGACCCAATACATGCACACGGATATGTCAGCGTTAAAATTTACGTGATGGGTTTCGCGCAGAACGAGTTCGTACGTGCCTATGCTCGTACACAAGGATGAGTTGAGTGCTACTGTAACTACTCGTAGTCGTACACTCGTTTTATGAAATTGTTTTTTTTTTTTAATATTTCTGAGCTAACGTGTCAAGGAAAGCAATGATTAAAAATAGATTTCATAGATGAAAATATTGCATATTTCGACAAAGTTTCATTGAAATCTCAAATTTATATGCGAAATTCCACTCAAATTTATAGCTCATTAGAATTTCGTACAATAAAGTGCAAGTTTGAAATGGCTCAAACTTCACCTTGATTTTTTAGAATTATTTCGCCTGAAGATGTTGAACGCTTTTATATTGCAAAAATAAGACTTCCTTTTTAATGAAGAAAATACGCAACACGGTCAGGAAAAAAATTTTGGCATGCCTAAACTTTTTTCTTAAATAATGATAAAAAATTTAAAAATTTATTCGAATTTTTATATACAGGGTGCGTACGGTATTTGAGAACAATTTAAGGGTAAAACTAATTAGCTGTCATCTATAATATAAAAATAAGTCGGGTTTTCCTTCCTGACGCTATAACTCCAGAACGCACCAACCGATTTCCACGATTTTGCATTCGTTGGAAAAGTCTCGGGCTCCGTGAGGTTTATAGCATGTACTCTACTTAGTTAATTTCATGTGACATTTATTATGTGCACGTTCTTTCAAACGCTAACTTAAAACCGGTGTAAAGTTATTCATTTCCTAACAGTTCAATTGAAAACCATCAAATCAATCACGCGTATTGTGCAAATTTTTATTCAACTTCAACAGCAGGCATTTGTCCTTAAGGCGGTAAGTTGAACTGTGTAAATTATGTGGGTCGTGCATTTGAGGTTAAATTCACCAGTCTGTCCATAGTCCAAAATGCCGAGAGGACGACGTATTGCGTCAGAAAATGCGAATGACGGAATCAGCAACTTCCAAATGTGCAGATATGCCAGTACTAATAAAGCACTGTGGCGATTATTGTCATTTCAAATTCATGAAAGATATCCCACAGTTGTACATTTAGTAGTGCATTTGGAAAATAGACAAAGAGTTTACTTCACTGAGGCTAATGCGGCACAACGAGCTGAGAGACCACCATCGAAAACATTGACTAGCTTCTTTGCAATGTGTGAAGCAGATCCATTCGCAGCGACGCTGAAATGCCCAAGTATATATTACACTTGGAATCAATCAACAAAGAAATTCCAACGGCGCAAACAAGGAACCCCAGTTCCAGATTGGCCACAGGTGTTTTCCACTGAAGCGCTAGGTCGCATGCATACTGTTCATCATAGAAATGATGAATGTTTTTATTTGCGACTGCTGTTGGTAAATGTAACAGGTGGGGCTAAAGTAATCCTCCTATCAGAAAATGCTATAAATTTTGCGATTCGCCCCTAATGTCAGTTCTGTTTTGACATTTGTGTAGTAAACACATGCGAAATACACGTTAATAAACAATGTTACGCTACACTGCTCCAGAACGCGGAATAAAAAAAAAATAAATAATTGGCGCGTACACTTCTGTTAGGTGTTTGGCCGAGCTCCTCCTCCTATTTGTGGTGTGCGTCTTGATGTTGTTCCACAAATGGACGGACCTACAGTTTCAAGCCGACTCCGAACGGCAGATATTTTTATGAGGAGCTTTTTCATGGCAGAAATACACTCGAAGGTTTGCCATTGCCTGCCGAGGGCCGACCGCTATTAGAAAAATGTGTTTATTAATTTTGCTTTCACCGATATTCGAACCAACGATCTCTCTGTGAATTCCGAATGGTAATCACGCACCAACCCATTCGGCTACGGCGGACGCGGAATATTGTTGACTATTTAATTGACCAATAATCGGTCGGTGACTTTGGCACAACTTGAATTTCGTCGCAGATTTCCTCGCCGTCCAACGCCTACTGGTGAAACACTACGGCGTTTAGCCGCTCGCCTCGAAAAGACTGGCACAACACGAGATGCTGCCAGGCGTGGCAGACCCTGGAGTAGCCGTTCTGCAGAGAATATTGCTGCTGTAGCCGAGCATGTCATGGAAGCGCCGTCGACATCGACCAGACGACGTGCCACGCAAATGGGTATCAGTCGACGGTCTTTATGGCGAATTTTGGTACAAGATTTGAAGATGTTTCCGTACAAAGTCCAGACGATGCATCAGCTGTTAGCTGCTGACTGCCAATCGCGTCTAACATACGCTCAAGTCATCCTTAATCACCACCAAGAGGAAGATGATTTTTCATCAAAAATAATCATGAGTGATGAGGCCCATTTCCATCTTAGCGGGTACGTAAATAAGCAAAATTTACGCTTCTGGGGCACTGAAAATCCGCGTGTAACCCACGAAGAGCCATTACAGTCGCTGTATGTTGTGCTGTTTTCGCTGGAGGAGTCATCGGACCTTTTTTCTTCGAAGACGTCGCGGGCCGAACGGTTACTGTGAATGGTGAGCGCTACAGAGCAATGATCAACGAGTTCTTTTTGCCGCAACTTGATGAATTCGGATTGGAAAACATGTGGTTCCAACAGGACGGTGCAACGGCACACACTGCACGTGCCACAACCGATATGCTGAAGGATGCATTTCCCGGGCGCCTAATCTCCCGTTTTGGCGATTTGCACTGGCCAACAAGATCGCCTGATTTGACCGCTCCAGGCTTCTTTTTGTGGGGCTTTTTGAAGTCGCGGGTTCATGTCAAAAAGCCTCAGACTCTTGCAGCTCTTAAAGACAATATCCGTCAAGAATGTGAGGACCTATCGCCGGAAGTTTTGGCCAAAGTGATGGAAAATGCCATAAAAAGGGCTCAAATGGCAATCAACTGTGGCGGCGGTCATTTACATGACATCATATTCTCGACTTGATGTTAAAATAATTTTAAGACCAAATAAAAATAATCCACAAGAAGAATCAAAGTTTTTCTTTTTTTTTAAATTACAGCCAAAAAACATCGCAAGGTTACTTTGCCACCTGTACGTGGACCAAAACCATTTGCGCATTTGAAAACTGTGAATGGCCACCAATGCCAAACATATCGAGAAGCATGTCAACTATTGGGTTTGCTGGACAATAATACTGGTGGTCTATTCTTCCTGGACGCACCTGGAGGAAGAGGGAAAACATTTGTCATTTCATTGATTTTCGCCACTATTCAATCAAGATGTGACATAGCTTTGGCGTTAGCAGCATCTGGAATTGCGGCGACTCTTCTAGATGGCGGTCGTACTGCCACTCAATTTAAACACAATTGATACCCCAATACGCAATATTTCCTGATCCAGTGCAATGGGAAAATTGTTGATGCAATGCAAGCTCATTGTTTGCGATGAGTGCACAATGGCACATTAGAAATCACTTGAAGCATTTAACTTCACCCTGGAGGATCTACGGTGAAATAACAACATCTTTGGCGGTTTGATGATATTGTTGGCAGGCGATTTCAGGCAGACGTTGCCAGTAATTCCCCGTGGAACGCCTGCAGATGAATTGAATGCTTGCCTGAAGGTATCACCTTTGCAGAATAACGTAAAAACATTATCGCTAACCACTAATATGAGAGTTCAACTACAAAATGATCAAAGTGCTGCACAATTTTCCAAACAATCGTTAGCTGGTGGAAATGGAAAAGTCCCAGTTGATGCGACAGCTGGATTAATTACTCTTACCAACGACTTTTGCCGATTTGTAGACTCTCAGCTTAGCTTTTATTGAAAATGTTTTCCCAAACATTAGTGAGACTTATCAGAATTATGCTTGGTTAAGTTAACGAGCAATTCTCGCCGCAAAGAATATGATGTACACGCACTGAATTTCACCATTCAATCAAAAATCGATGGCGATTTGGTGACATACAAATCCGTTGATTCCATAACAAATCCCGATGATGTAGTAAATTATCCAACGGAGTTTTTGAACTCTCTGGAGTTACCAGCATTTCCACCACATAACTTGCAACTCAAAGTTGGTTCAGTTATTATGCCGAATTTGATTGAGGCAACCATTATTAACGGAAAGTACGCAGGTGAAAATGTATGTATAGTATTCCTCGAATACCAATGATTCCAACTGACCTTCCGTTTGACTTCAAACGATTGCAATTTCCGGTTCGTCTTGTGTTCGCAATGGCAATTAACAAGACGCAAGGCCAATCGCTTAGTGTTTGCGGAATAAATTTAGAAAATCATTGTTTTTCACATGGGCAGCTATACATTGCGTGTTTACGAGTTGAGAAACCATCCGCTTTGTTTGTGTTAAAGTCAGACTAAAGAACAAAAAATGTGGTTTACCAAAGAGCACTTCAATGAAACGGATAATTTGCGGACACGTATAACGCTTCGATTCAGTATTTACTTTGGATTCACTTTCATATTTTACTTAGCCCTTTCGGTCCGAACGGGACTTATATGTCCCGGCACATGTTGGAGGATACCTAGCCTGGAAATTAAGCGAATTTAATGGGCTTTACTATTTATCCCATTTCGTAGTTAATGCCATTCTTAACGGTATTTCCTTCCGTTATTTGAAGTTAAATGGTAAACACGTGTTCATTAGTCAAAAAACAAACGCAAAAGTGGCCGCGAATTTTGCAAGTGGTAGGTTTTTTTGCGATTTTTCGTGGTTTCTTATCTTCAAAGTTTACTGAAAATATATTTATTTATTGTGCTAGTGCTCTATTATTATATTGAGGTAAGTAAGTATAAGTTTTTGTGTTATATAAAAAATTACTGGCATTTTTATCCTGGTGGGACGTATGTGTCCCATCAGTATTCTTGTCGCGCTCAAAGTGTCCCAGTCAGGATCAAATATGCTTTTTCTTGGATATTTATTGGAATAATTTAAAACTATTTTTTATTTATAAACTCTTATTGTTACTTTTGTACAGATGCACAATGCCTAAAGTGCTTGATAAGGATGCAATTGCTAGCATTTTGGAGTCATCTAATGAGGAAGACGACTTTTCGGACGGCAGTAATGATAACTATGAGCCTTCTGATAGTGAGGTTTTATCTGCTGATGAAAGAAGCACGGAGGATGATAGTGAAGAGGATGCGGAAGAGGCTTTGCCAACAACGCACTCCACAGATTGTGCTCAAAACACCATATAGTCGTCTCCCAACCCAGAATTTGTACCAAGGAAAACATTAACCAGTTATCGACTTCCCGATATAAGCCAGCGCTTTGATAGGACTGAAAATCCTTATAATTTATTTATGAAAATTTTCCCAGAAAGCCTCTTTATGCGTATGACCCAGTATACCAATGAACGAATTGAGATAATGCGAAAATCAAAACCAGCATACAAAAACGTTAAACTAACAGATATTGGAAAAATAAAAGTCGTCATTGGTTGCATGATAATTATGTCATATAATCGTTTGCCATCTGTGAAACACTATTGGTCGAAACATAGTTCTATGGGAAACGATGCTATAAAATCCGCAATATCGCGGGATAGATTTCTGTTACTGTCATCAAAAATGTATTTTGCTTCACCTGACAAACCTGAAGGAGCATACAAGCTGTATTATGTGGAAGATATTGTGGAGTGCCTAAAGTCTCGATTTGCAAGTATTACAAGGAACGAAAGTCCTTACCAAAGTATCGATAAAAGCATGACGAAGTTCAAGGGCCGTTCTTCCCTGAAACAATACCTACCATTGAAGCCTACTAAGCGCGGTATTAAATGTGGTTCAGGTGTGTTGCTCTTACTGGCTATACTTCCGATTTTAACATCTACTGTGGGAGAGAAGAATGAACTGTCGAGGGAACCCTAGGCGAGCGCGTGGTAAATCAATTAGCTGCAACAATTCGAGAAACAGATGTCACTTTGTGCTTCGATCGGTTCTTCACAAGTATCAATCTCCTGGAGACTACTAGTTATGCAGCGTTGGGAACCATTATGATAAACCGCAAAAAAATGCCAATTATCGACGTAAAGCTGAACAAAGGTCAATGCGTTTTCCGAGCAAGCAACACAGGTTTGATGTATACCAAATGGCATGACACCAAGGAAGTATTCGTCTGAAATATCGCAGATAGAAAATATATCAAAAAACGGTCAAAAAATGAATGTGGAGTGCCCCGAAATTATTAAGTTTTACAGACAGATAATGGGTGGAGTGGACAGAGCTGATCAAATAGCAGGTCAATATGAGCTGGATCGGAAATCTAACAAATGGTGGAAAAAAGTCTTTTACCGATTATTGATGATGTCAGTGGGAAACTGTTGGGTAATCAGTTCCCAACTTGGACGGAGACAAAATCCACTCTTAGATTTTATGATCGTTCTGGCGGAAAATATGATAGCCGAAAGTAAAAAAAGAGCTGCTGTTAGTCGATCTGGTACATCTGGAAGAAAAAGGAAACAATCTGCAGGTCATCTTCCTGTTCCCATTGCTAAGCGAAAGCGTTGCACAGGTTGTGCACAACAAAATAGAGAAAGACAGAATGCCAGATTCCAATATGCAAGGACTGTTTTGCTCCTTACCATAGGGTAAGACTCCGTCAGAAAATATGAGATTTGCAAGTGGTCTTTCGATTTCTTTGAAACTTTGGGAAATATTAGTTCTAGGTAAGATACATTCGAGCCTAAAAGGATTTTGAAAAATTTTCAAAATTGAGTCATCTACGCCATGTTGAAAATCGGGACCGTGTTTTTTTCAAAAATCAATATTTCTTGAACCGTTGGATGGATTTCAGTGCAATTTACAGACAATATAGAAACAAATAAGTAGTTTAAATTAGTATTATGTTAAAAAAAAAATTTCGAAATTTTGACCAAAAAAAAGTCGAAAAACTTTTTTGAATCAATTTTTAGTTGATTTGGCCAGTTTTTTAGATTTTCTGTTATACACGTAACGATTCCTTATGATTTAACCTTTATTTTGAAAAAAAAAATTTTATGGTGTCTATAATAGTTCTCGAGATATTGCGATTTTAGTGGAAGCGCGCACCGTGAAGTTCGCGGTTACGCAGCGCGGGAGTAGAAAAACGCGCACAGACCTGCAGCAGTCTGCTCCAGTCACTTCATACAGGAACACATAACGCAGCGCGAACCGTGCGTGCGCGCTTCCACTAAAATCGCAATATCTCGAGAACTATTATAGACACCATAAAATTTTTTTTTTTTTTCAAAATAAAGGTTAAATCATAAGGAATCGTTACGTGTATAACAGAAAATCTAAAAAACTGGCCAAATCAACTAAAAATTGATTCAAAAAATTTTTTTGACTTTTTTTTGGTCAAAATTTCGAAATTTTTTTTTTTAACATAATACTAATTTAAACTACTTATTTGTTTCTATATTGTCTGTAAATTGCATTGAAATCCATCCAACGGTTCAAGAAATATTGATTTTTGAAAAAAACACGGTCCCGATTTTCAACATGGCGTAGAGAACTCAATTTTGAAAAATTTTCAAAATCCTTTTAGGCTCGAATGTATCTTACCTATAACTAATATTTCCCAAAGTTTCAAAGAAATCGAAAGACCACTTGCAAATCTCATATTTTCTGACGGAGTCTTACCCCATAAGTAAAAACCAATTTTTTTATACTGTATTACTTGCTCATGGTTTTCTTCTTTTCACTTTACTGAAACTAAATATATGTTGAATTCATAATAAAACAAACTTTTATATAAAACCAAATGGTATTAATATTTTAGATATTGGATCATAAAATACTAAACGGGACAAATGCGTCCATAAAAATACTGACGGGACATATATGTCCCAGCCCCTCCCACCGCCCCTTTTTAACCGAATACAATTTTGATGAGACAAAACACTTTTATTTCACCCATTGCAACTATTAAACATATAAAATAATTTGTATTTCCGTTAGCGGCTTTCCGTACCGAAAGGGTTAGAGAAGTTCAACTAAATTACACTTCATTTTTGTAATCGAAATGAATTCATTACTGTTGTAAAATGAAATAAAATTTTTCCTTTACAAATATAAAACAAAAAAATAATAATTTTTCTTCATCTTTTAGTCTCCAAACGAAATGTTACAAAAAACGAAGCCATCTGGTGGCGCAACGGAGTTCGTCGGGTTTGCTAGTATGATATATTTATTATTTTGGCCAGTAGTGTATGTCACATAGCTCTGTAGAACCCTTTGCGGAATAAAAAGTTAGTAGGTATCCTTGAATGTAGATAGATAAAATGACAGCTATAAAATGTTAAAGCAAAAGAGTGCAAGCCGTAGCAAAGTAAAGCCAAGGCTTTTTAGCTAAATTCAAATTTTATTTTGAGTCAAAATGAGCAAAGGTACACTTTTTGCAAATTTTATGCAAAAATTAAGGCAGCCAAATAAGCAAAAACATTTTAGATTTTCCTAATCTCATATTTTCTCGTTCCTTTGCTGCGACACATATCACACACACACCCATACAGGCACACATTTTTGCACCATTTTGCCACATCAAATATTCGAACACGCGCTTAATCATACAACATTTTTCGACATTTACATACCCATTAACATGAGCAGCAAAATTATCATCATATCCGTCATCAGTTCAGTTATGTCATAAATATGTAGAACCGTGCCCTGGCAAAGCAAGTCAAAAATCGGTTAGACCAGTTGACGCAACAACCACCTACAACAAGTAACCTAACACCAGCCAGCCCTCACTATCTCGCGCGTCACAGTCTTCGTCCTCATTTGCATTTTAGCACACAAAAATAAAACGCACAACATGACACTGTACTAAAGCGCCACAATGCCAACAACAAACAACCAAAGGAGATGCTACAGGAATCTTAGAAAGTAAAGTAGACCCAACGGCGCGCCGCATCAGCGAAACTTGCAATTTTAAGACGCAAAACCATGTCGCTCCATAGGCAAAAGAAAAAATATTCGTGTGTTTACTTAAACAATTTATACGAATATTTAACATATGCATGAAGCGTTGAGGACGAGCGCCCACACAAACACACACACACACACACCAAGGCGCTCTACAACTTGAACTGTACTGCTACCGTCCCAAGATGCTGGAGATCAGCTGAGTCGAAGGGGTTCAATTTCCTTTTAAGTTCGGTTGCTGTTACCTCGGCGAGTTCATACAAGGCATACTTCAACAGTGTGTTTGGATATTTTTGCATATGTATTGCATATGGTGTGTATGTATATGTGGTAAGTACCCTGCAGGGAGGCACTGAACTAGTTAGGGGAATATCTAATAAATATAATATGTAAAAGTAGCTGCGTTGGTTTGTGCGTGACTACCATTCGGTTGGTTTCGAATAGAATGCGGATTGTGGACGTGAGGTTATAAACAATGGAAATAGTTTTCCAGGCATTGGTGAACCTAGAAGAGCAGTAGAAGTTTAAAGAAATCCATTTACGACTCGTAGGCAACATAAAACCCCAAGTCCTTCCAAGAAGCTCAGCCAAACGTCTGACAAAGGATGTCATGAAGATCAATTAAAAACCATTTCTTCTTTGAGTTCAAAGAAGAATGAGGGCATTTTCTGATTACTTCAGATAAAAAAAACCGTATCCTGGGAAAATCGGGAAGAAGTGAAGCCATCACACTTTGACCTTCCACTCCAAATCCACTTTTCCTCTAAGCACTTCCCACATTTAGGCGCATAGTTCATAAATTTTAGAAGAAGCTCGACAAAAGATGGAAATGTCAATTAAAAACGATTCATCCTTTGAGTTCAAGGAAGCATAAGGACAGCTTCCGATTACTTCAGTTGAAATAAACCGTATCCTAAGGGAAAATCGGTAAGGAGTCAAGCCATAATACTTTAACCTTCCGCTCTAAGCCCACTTTCACTTTAAGTCCTTCCAACATTAAGGCGAATACCAGGTAAATTGTAGAAGAAGCCCGCCCAAACGTCTGACAAGGAACTAAAGGCCAATTAAAAACCTTCCATCGTTTCAGTTCAAAGAAGAATGAGGACAGTTTCTGATTACACCAGCTGAAAAGAACCGTATCCCAAGGAAAAATTGCAAGGTGTCAAGCCGCCATACTTTGACCTTCCACTCTAAGTGCACTTTCCCCTCTAATCCCTTCCCACCTTTAAGCGCATACCACAAACATTTTAAAAGAAGCTCGACAAAAGATGGAAAGGACAATTAAAAACCATCCATCCTTTGAGTTGAAAGAAGCGTGAAGACAGTTTCCGTAGGAGTCAAGCCGTGTACGATGCAACCTACCATTCACACTTTGGTAAATAGTCGTAGCGATATAAGGTCCAAGCGTAGACACGATCTAAAAATACGCGCTCGTATTTGGACATATGTTCTGATAACTTTTCTGTCAATGCCCTCTCCTCATAATATCACGACCCTCGTCTTAATGTCGTAAGGTTTTAACAGCTCGCAGTAATTCGCTCGCTTCTGGTTTCACCTTCTCTAGGTTAGGATAAATGGCTCGCTAAGGGAGGGCCCACTTGGACAAAGAATCAAATTCGTCCATTGTGATGCCATATAGAGTAAAAACAGAATGGGGAAAACAAAATAAATAAAAACCGAACAAGGGGAAAAGGGGATTGGACTAGACGATGATAACCAAAAGGTACGGCTTTGGAGAATTACGACTGAAGCGCTTTGTTAACCTCGTCTAAAATCGCGTAAGCGATTATTGCTCTAAAGTTGATAATTGTGATACCGAATACAAGAAATTTCCTCACTAAGATAAAAATGTAGCTACACGTAGGCCGAAAAATTTACTCTTCATAGTAACTGCATTCGTAAGAATTTATATGGCATATTAACTTCCAAGCCGATTACTCATCGGGAGAAGGTCAGCGGAGGTAGCCGCAATTAAAGAACCAGTGGGCTGATTGCTTACTTCTGCAATTACTACCAGACTCATTCGTTTTGCTTCTTTATCCAGTTGAAAACCAGCGCCGAGCCGCCATGTTTGAATCGTTCAGCCGGCAGTCCGTCGGCTCCCAGAGCTTCGTTGTCCTTTAGCCGCGTTGTCACTATTCTCTCCTTGTCATGTTCGGAACGACAGTGCCGTCGTCAACGATTGCGGTATCGGGATCTTCACATTCTCTGTGACATGGCAGCTGTCAAAGTTTAACATATTCGAGAAGGGATCCTACCATCATTTAAGCACGCTCTGGATGTCAATCTCCAGATCGCCGTCTTTGTTCTAACAAGAAAACGCTCGGTCTTAAAACCTTCTGTAAACCGCCGAAAATTCTGAATTTTCCGGCTATAAGACCAAAAATTCCCTCCTTGCCCACCCTGGCCTTGAAGTTGCCAAGCACGCGGGCAATGCACAGAGGAATGTTCCAGGCACTCATAGAAGCAATCTTTGGTCGCAACGGCCCTTCTCTTCCATCGGGGCCGTGGTCGAAAATGAGCGAGATGTTGAAAAATCTCGCTTTGATGTGGATTATTGCGAGATGCTCATTCACCGAAGTGAAGGACAGTACTTGGCGACAAAGTCTCCTTCCCACTATAAATCCAGCACCGAATTTACATTCGACTTGGCAACTGTTTAGAAGTCGCCAGGTCCAGGGCTTTTTTTGCCTTGTTCCGTCCATCATATCGTTTGAATGGCAGTGATGCCAGCCCAGCGTTTGTCCTGGGTGGATTCGCCTATTTACATTAGCTCACTCTGAATCGGATGTTCGGGAGCTATCCGGAGGATACTTGGGCCAAGCCCACAAATTGTGAGCTGCTTAAACCGTATGGAAGAAGAATCATCCTGGCACTCCCAAGTAAATGGAAATCAGATACTTTCCGCTCTTGTGTGGACTTCTACACACGGAACCATCTTCCTTACTGAACAGAAATGTAATCACAATTTGCCATTCTCAGCTATCAAACCATAGTTATCGATATCGATTTTCCTCATGCAGCTAAAACACCCGATACATGGAAGCCATAAGATGAAGCATTGGCATCCAGGTATTTACAATATGAGCCCTGAGTTATCTAGCAAAACTTATGGGCATCTCTGATAGGTCTCTCATTTTCACATTTATTTCATATAAACTAAAAGAAACCAGTAGCGTGAGCTCAGAATCAGTGCAATCGCCTGTAAGGTAATATTTTACAAACGCATTTGTGTATTGGTGCAAATTGGAATTTGCGAGTGGAATTTCTAAATCCAATATGTCGATATTTATTAAAGCACAGAACGCATTCTGAACATAGCTGCGAACTGCAGATAACTTACAAGTAGCTGCGGCACAAGCATTGCACACACAAACTTATACGCGTAAATGTGTTGTTGTATTGTGCAACTGCAGGTATTTTATATGCATTTTTAATAATGATGGCTGCCTCATGGATGTATTTTTATTAATAAAATAGAATTTGTAAATATGTATGCACCTAGTTTTTCTGTGTATTAGAGCTTCATTAGAAATAAAAATCATTCCATTACATTTATTTATGAAAAAACTGCAATCGTCCTGTGAAACTTTTTTTTCGAGCGATTGTTTATGGTTTCTGACTAACAAATTAGTTGCTGCGAAGATTTTAAGAGGCCGAATCAGTTCAGAATTATTTGTATATCACCGATTTCTAACATCAAACTACATAAAAGAAAAGCATGTTTTGTTCCATAACCAAAGAACAAAACGGCGGCCGCCGTAGCCGAATGGATTGGTGCGTGACTGCCATTCGGATTAGAGAACAAAAACAAATTTTAATCATCGAAAATCACTTTATTGTTTTTCAAAATATTCTCCATGAAGATCTATACACTTTTGCATGCGTTTGAACCAATTGTCGAAGCACTTTTGCCACTCTGAATGAGGTACCTCCAAAACATGCATTCTGAATGCCGCAACCGCTTCTTCAGGTGTCAAAAAACGTTGACCTCTCAGTTTGTTTTTGAAGTGAAAACTTCTTTAGAATCGTTGGGAGTGATTTGGGAAAAAGTGAAACGAAAAAAGCGACCAACTTGGCTACGAAGCGTTATATTATATGTTGATATAAACGTAGCGACGAACTAAATAAAAACAACTTTTATTTTTTCTTGTGATTCGAACCAAGGATTTTGGATCGGAAGCTCACATTGCTAGTCGCTCGGCTACCGCGTCATGCTGTAGGTGCTGGCCTAAAAGTTATTTAGTTACGAAGCGTTATATTATATGTTGATATAAACTTAGCGACGAACTAAATAACTTTTAGGCCAGCGCCGACAGTATGGCGCGGTAGCCGAGCGACTAGCAATGTGAGCTTCCGATCCAAAATCCTTGGTTCGAATCACAAGAAAAAAATTTTTTTAAACAGATATTTTATTTTATTTTATGATATGTTTATGAGGAGCTTTTTTTCATGGCAGAAATACACTCGGTGTTTTGCCATTGCCTGCTGAGGGGTGAGCGCTATTAGAAAAATAGTTTTCCTTAATTTTGGTGTTTTCACCGAGATTCGAACTGACGTTCTCTCTGTGAATTCTGAATAGTAGTCACGCACCAACCCATTCGGCTACGGCGTTTGTTTAATTTTACTGATGCAAAAATGAGGGAAAATATTTGAATAAAGTTTGCTTACTGTTTACACATTTTCCAAAGGTGACGGAGAACCAAAAAAAAAGTCGATTTTCAAACAAATAGGAATGCATATGTGTAATTGTGTTAGAGTTTCGGTCACGCCCCAGCAAAACCTGCGTGCATATGTGTTTGTAACATTCAAAAAAATGTAATTGTGTTAGAGTTTCGGTCACGCAGGTTTTGCTGGGGACGCTCATAATAGCAACCGCGTGTGTATTTTTATATTCGTAAATATTTTCATTTTTAAATATTTACCGCAATTATGCCGAAAAACAATGCAGAAAAGTGTCGTGAATATCGACAGAAAAAAAATCAATAAATAGCATCACGGAATTCATTCACGAAAATTTAATAAAGTATACACCAGAAGTATCGCGGATACTTAGAAAAGATTACGATAAAGTTCCAATGATTTTAAGTGGCGATTTTAACGTAAATTTTGCATTAGACACAGCGGTTCCTTCAATTGACTTTCTCAATACAACATTCAATTTAAAAATGTGTAACAATCGCACTGAACCGACAACACGATCAAAAACAACAATTGACGCGGTATTTCAAAGATATGTTGACAACATCGAAACCAAAGCATTTGTATCATATTTTAGCTATCATAAGCCACTCGTATCATTTGTTGAAATTGAAAACATTGAGGATGAATAATAATAAAATGAAGAAAATAAAATATGAACTTTATAGCAATATTATAATGAACCTATAATTATCCCGCCCCTAATGCTGCTTTCGTCTCATTCTCTCTCAGTTTGTCTTACGGAAGGTTTCACTTCTATCCCGTCTAACCGTTAGACTGGTATTTTTTTTTTTTTACGTACGGGCATAAAAAGAAGTCATTCGGTGCCAAGTCAGGACTATACGGCGGATGACCCATTAATTCGATGTTTTGGGTGCTTATAAATGCGGTTGTTTGAGCCGATGTGTGAGAGCTCGCATTGTCCTGGTGAAGAGTGATCCGCCTTTGACGATTGGTTTTCCTAATTTCTTGGAAGACAACTGGCAAACAAATGGTTGTGTACCACTCATAATTTACTGTTCTGCGTTGTTCTAGTGGTACGGTTGCGACATGTTTCCGAAAAAACAGGCGTCCATTTGCTTGGAAGTGCTTCGTGCGCGAACACCCATACAGTCGACGGCTGTTTACTTTCGGGCTCATACGCGTAAATCCATCATTCATCACCTGTCACGATGTGATAGACGTGTTTCGAAGCCCCGGAATGAGAAGAGTTCGCCGACCAAAAAATAAACGTTTAAATCCTCGATACTGCAAAGGTACGGTTCAGCATGGCGAAGGTGGTATTATGGTGTGGGGTTGTTTTTCTGGATTTGGTGTTGGACCTCTCCATTTAATAGATGGAATTATGGATAGGTTTGTATACCAAAATATAATAGAGAGCGTAATGCTTCGCCATGCTGAGTGGACTATGCCACACTCGTGGACGTTCCAACAAGATAACGACCCCAAGCACACCTCTAAGTTGGTAGCAAATTGGATCGCATCGGAAAAAATCAATGTGCTCGAGTGGTCAGCATAATCTCCGGACCTCAATCCAATTGAGAACCTTTGGGAGATACTCAATAGGAGGATAGACAGGCAAAGAGTAAATGGGGACAAAAAGAAGCTATTTGAAGCTGCAAAACAAGCCTTGTTGGATATTCCACTTGACCTTATCAACAATCCAATAGCTTCCATGCCAAAAAATGTAGTGAAGTTATAAAAAAGAATATGCTATAAAATATTAGTTATTAGTCGCTCTGCATATCGCATATGTTTTGTGTTTTACGCATATGATTTTATGAAGTAAACTATTTGTTAAGTTTTTTGATGCATTCAAGAAATAAATAGTTCGTCTTAATTTCTGGGTATATAATTTATATTTGAAATGACATTTCACGTTAGTAAAAATATAATTACATCGAAGTATGAATGAGTTCATTATGTTTTGTCCGACACTGTATACATATAATATTATATATAAAGAACAAGCAAAAGCCCAGCTAGCTAAGAGCACGTAAATTCTTTTCTCTAAGTCATAAATTTCTTCCAAGCTCGACTTTAACATTCAGTGACTGAATTTTTATTTTTGTGTAATTCCATTTTTTGGAGGCCGCCGTAGCCGAATGGGTTCGTGCGTGATTACCATTCGGAATTCACAGAGAGAACGTAGGTTCGAACCTCGGTGAAACACCAGAATTAATAAAAACATTTTTCTAATAGCGGTCGCCCCTCGGCAGGCAATGGCAAAGCTCCTCATAAAAATATCTGCCGTTCGGAGTCGGCTTGAAACTGTAGGTCCCTCCATTTGTGTAACAACATCAAGACGCACACCACAAATAGGAGGAGGAGCTCGGCCAAACACACAAAAAGGGTGTACGCGTCAATTATATATATATATATTAGGGCGGATCGATTTAAAAATCTATTTCTATTTCTATTTAAAAATCGTATTCTAGGGATCAAAATAAGAAATTTTGCCGAAGGTACCATACCTCTAAATCGAATTCTGATGTCCCCCAATTTAAAAATATCACCATTTTTTGGCCTTTACATGAAAAAATCAGCTAAATGGCTATGTTTTTTCTTTATTTTTATTTATTTATAATAATATCTATTTTTTCTCTTAAGAAATTTATTTAGTCAGAACATATCGCACCCTAAATACAAAAGGGTCACAACTCAAAATTTTCCACACTCGAGTTTGACTTGTTTACAGTAGCACAGAAAACAAACTATGTGACATATCATGCTGAAATTTGCCATGTAAGCTTTTAACAGACCTACCCAAAAACAAAAAATTTATTTTTGCCATATGTCATCCGCGGACCGTTTTATTGATAACGTCTCGTTCATATTTGAGCAGAAGTACATTTTGAGTTGGGACCCTTTTGTATTTAGGGTGCGATATGTAAATGAAAAAATTAATTTAAGTGAGTTATAGAAAAGAAACTAAAAAGTTCGACCCAAATTGGGGGGCATCAGAATTCGTTTTAGAGGTATAGTTCCTTCGGCAAAGTTTCTTATTTTGATCCCTAGAATATGATTTTCACAGAGCAATGGGCGATCCGGCCTAATATATATATGTTTATGTATAATTCCATTTTTTGTGGAATTGTGGCTGTTGACAAATATTTCTGTGAATTGTCAACTGTTTCCACTGCGTGATTGATGGAAATTGCCTTTAAATTGTAATTCGTTTGTTGCCTCTTTCATTTCTTCAATGTGTACATATAAATTTTTGACGCCGGCAGTCAATTAAATTGTCTCGATATTGACAAGTTACAAAGCCACAACTCTCATGTCTATGAGTTTGATTGATTCCAAGAATTAACAGCCAGCCCAAATTATATCACATCCCAAAGTAAAATGTGCGCAGCTACGAGCATATAAAGTTGAGAGAATTTAACACCTCCTTAAAAATGATTGAAAATAATTTCGATTTACACATAAAGGACCATATAATTTTTTTTTTATGATGCAGATAATCAAGGTTATCATTAAAATCCAATACGTGAATATACTCTATTTCATCATCTAGCATTTCGTTTAGCCCAGGAATGAGGACCCTTTTTGATCATCGTGCCAGTTTAAATTTGAAAATTTTTTGCCACTTTAAATTTCAAAATTTTTTGTCACTTTAAATTTGAAAATTTTCATCATCTCTTCCTGTTTCTCCTACTGTAGCATAGGGCCTCAGTAAAACACCTCCATCTGATTCTATTCTTCGCAAGAAGCTTGAATTCGTTCCAAGTTTTTCCTGACGTTTTAACTTCCTCCTTGATAGTTTTCCTCGAAGATATTTTTGGACGACCAATCTTGTAAGCACCTTGTGGATTAAAACCCAATGCTTGACGACAGATTTCATTTGCGTCCTTGCGAGACGTCCATCTCCACTTTCACAGCTTTATCATGTTACCTACCGGCTGGAGTGTGCACCTCTCGTATAGATCGTCGTTACTTATGGGGTTGGGCCACCAGATCTTCAATACCCTCCGTAAGCATCTGTGCACACATCTTTGAATTTTGTTTTCGACCCAATTATTTGTGAGCCAGGCTTCCGATCCGTACAAGAGTACTGATAGTATATTTTTTTTACAGATCCTCAGCGTAAAGGATGCTCGAAGATCAGATAGCTCGAAGCTGTGCATAGGCGCCGTTCGCTTTATTTATTTTGGCATTAACGTCTAGTTTCGCACTGTCTTCAACGGCAATGATACTACGCAAGTAGGTAAAGGTGTCAACGTTCTCAATTTGATCACCATTTAAAAGGAACGGGCGGCTGCTAGTGGATCGAATTTTCATGGCTTTCGTTTTCTCGTGATTTATTTTTAACCCTGCATTCAATGAAGTTGAGGACAGATGGTCAATTTTGTTCTGCATGTCGGTGTGTTTGACGGAGAGAAGTTATATATCATCAGCGTAGGGAAGGTCTTCGAGATATTCATAGAAGTTCCAGTAAATACCTCTTCTTTTCCCCTCAATACTGCTTTTTAGTATATCATTAATAACAATTAAAAATAATAAAGGAGATAGAAAGTGTGATTGATACGCGGGACACTAGGACACAAATTCCCCTCCGTGCTCTAAGTACCTTAGAACTTACCTTACAACAAATAAAGGGTAGTTAAATTTCAAGGGCCGATGTTAAATGTGAACCACACCTAAACGTCAAGTTTTTTCTGCATTTCATTTGACATTTTTCAATTTCAGACTAACTCAATTTGAACCATGGAAAGATACACAATCGAGCAAAGCGTTAAAGTTATTCAGGCTTATTATGAAAACGGGCGTTCAAATCAAAATGCATATCGCGCACTTCGTGATTCGTGATGAGGCACATTTTCACCTCAGTGGATTCGTCAATAAGCAGAATTGCCACATTTGGGCGAATGATAATCCAAGAGTGATTGCCGAATAACCAATTCACCCACAAAAAGTGACTGTTTGGTTTGGTTTATAGGCCGGCGGCATCATTGGGCCGTATTTTTTCCAAAATAAGGCCAGTCAGGCAGTTACTGTGAATAGTGTTCGCTATCGTGAAATGATAACGCACTTTTTATGGCCCAAATTGGAAGATATGGATGTGGACGATATGTGGTTTCAACAGGACGGAGCCACTTGTCACACAGCTAACAAAACAATGGCTCTTTTGCGCGAAAAATTTGATGGCCGAATAATCTCACGTCGCGACGATGTCAATTGGCCGCCAAGATCATGTGATTTGACACCGTTGGACTTCTTTCTTTGGGATTATTTGAAAGAAAAGATGTACGTCGACAAGCCAGCAACAATTCAAAGGCTAAAGGATGAGATAATTCGGCACATTAACGGCATAGAACCTCAATTATGCCTCAGAGTCATCGAAAATTTGGATCATAGGATGGTCCATTTGTCCGGTGCCCATTTGTCCAATATTTTGTTCTATGTGTAATTGAATCATACCAGTATTATCATAATAAAGAGAAATGACAATAATTTCCTAAAAAAATTGTATTGTATTCAAAATCAACACCGGCCCTTGAAACTTAACCACCAATTATTAAAATATAAAAACTGTTCTGGCTAATTAATGCCGTCCGGATGAATCCAAATATGTCCATCCCTTCGATGTATTCGAAGCATCATTCGCTACAGCTAACAAATTTATGCAGCTCGAAGTGAGCGGCGGCCTACTTGCGGAGCCAACCGCTAATTTAATTTATTCCACACCTCAAATTTTGCCTAAATGGCTAAATGTCCAATTAAAAAGTAAATAATTTCTGCATGAAAAGAAAAATGCTAATAAAGTTCAACAAATTTATTAGATTTTCCCCAATACCTGTATATACAAAATGTGCTTCAAATGAGTAACAATAACTCTCCATTTATGGTTTCAGAATTGTTGCTCCTTGTAAGAATTCCTAAGGCAGCCGCTCAGGTATGCATACAGGGGGACATACACACACACACTTCTGCTTCGTGCGTACATGGGCACATAAATAAGTATTTGTATAAAAAATTACACAATTCATGCCACATTTGCAAGTTGTAAATTTCAAATATCACAACATATTAAAATGCAAATATGGCTAGGTATGACACCGTTGCGTTACGTGTTGCCACCCTGCATTATCTCCCCACCATATCGAAGGAAATCATGGCAAGCAAATCATGACAATGCATAAAATAGATTGTTGTAATGATGGCATTTCGTTTGGCAATTTGGCAACATCATCATCAAAGCCATCAGTATTACCAGCAAGCAAGGCAGGAGCTGCTGGCAGGGGTGGAGGACATATACATATATATGTATGTGTATGTGTATGCTCATGTAATAGAGTGTCTAGGTTCCAGCACCGAGGGCCACCTCTCACTCTCCATTGGTATTGGTTACAGCCAGCCAGGCAGCCGGGTGCTTGAGTTGCTCGGCAACCCATACCAACACCCATACCAATGAAATATAAGTAAAATAGTCAATGCTTTCAGAATATCGGATTACGTGATAAATAAGACGTATCACTGCCATTAATAACGAATATTTTATTAATGTATACGCATACAAATGTGAACATATTATGCACACAGCACCTCGAATATCCTTCATCTGCCATTCTAGCAGTATTAGGGGTGGCAATACCGAAATCCTGAATTTCGGAAATACGGGATTTCGTGGTGTAATTGCATCTAACTAGCGGGCATGCCTACCAACACTGATAACTAACTTTTTGGGTTGAAACTTCTTAGGCGTCGCTAGACGAGCGAGAATAGAGAGTAAAATTTCAAGGTCATGCAACGTTTCGGGCATTTTCGTTCCGCGAGAGGGGAAAAAAATATAACGTTGAGGAAAAGGAGAGAGAGAGCTACACTTTATATATATTTTAGATACACTTTAGGCTATTTTTCTTGAGTTTTTCCTTGTGGTTGCTAATTTCTAGTGAGAAATAACAATGCCTATTTTTAGGCACTTGTTTGTGCTACACGTCAACTTGCTTGCAGGAAATATATTTTTAATGCCTACTTTTTGGCCTTATATTTCCTTGGTGCCTACTGTTTCGGGCGTTTTTTGTTCCCAATTTTTTTGGCCGTTTTTTTTTCGGTGCCTTCTTTTTGGCACTTGTTTCCGTTTCCTGGCTAGTGCTTGTGCGTACTATAAAGTGCTATCCATGCCGGCGTCGGATTTATTGGTATTGCCTTGCGGTAATTTGTGCCGTTGTTGCAGTCCTGGAATCACTGTGTTTGTGCGGGTGATAAACGCTCGGAGTAGTGCGCGTTGTTGCTACGGTTTGTGTCCGGCGTTTACCTACACCAGTCGACCCTTCTCCGCTTTTTTTAAATTTTGTCTATTTGTATTCTCTGCAAATGTTGTGAATTTATTTAGATATATATTCTCTCTCTCTCTCTCGGGTCTCTCTCTCTCTGATTCTCTCTCTGGTCTCTCACTCTTTCTTTGTATGCCTTGAAAGTTTCACTTCTGTTATGTGTACTACGCTACTGGAAACCTCGAAGACCTCAAAAGTTTTCTAGGCCATTTCTGGGAAAGAACTTTCAAAAATTTGGCAATTCAGTACTTCAGTCATCATAATCATAAATTACTAGATTTCTAGTGTGGAACATAGGGGCACAGCGGACTTCTCGCATTCGGATCTGTTTTGCGCCAATCTCCATTCCAGCTAGGCTGCATAATGCGTGTTTCTGACTCCAGCAGTTGTATCCAGATATTCGCTGGCCTTCCACGTCTACAGCTTCCTTCCTTGGTGGTTCTAGCCAATGGCAGCCCTTGTTTAGTCATCATTTTCTCTTTCAGGTCTCTAATAGTATTGGCTTCCGCTGGGTTTTGGCCCATAAGTCATCATTCGAGATAGTATTTGCCCAGAATATTTTGATAACTCGCTCGAGAGCATAGGACCTCACAAAGACTCTTCCTTCATACACGGTTCTGAACTGTTATTTTTACATTGTACCGTGTGATATCGGTATCCGCTAGATCGCGTAACATCAACCTTCTCAAAGTATTCTCTGGCCGTCCGCGACCTCTCCTCCCTTACGGATTCCAGTTTGGTGCCATTCTCGTCATGCTATCTGGAGTTTTCTAAACGTGTGATCTATCCATCGACACTTTCTACGTTTGATTTGCCAAAGGATGGGTTTCTCATTCGTTGATCTCCACAGAGCGTCATTGCTGATGATGTTCGGCCAAAATATTCTGCAGAGGATGCGGAGGCATTTGTTGACGAAAGATTGTAGTCTCTGTATGATGACGTTGGACGCCAGCCATTTTTTACTTCCGTATAACAATACAGACATCACCAAGAGCTGAATATTCGCAGTTTCGAGCGCTTGGCGAGTTGCGCACTCACCCATACTGTATGCATTTACCCGAACTCCGCTTCTGTTTTGTTTAGCCTGTAGTTGACATCTTCATCTGCTCCGCCATCTGTCGTGATGATGCAGCCGAGGTAGAGGAAGCTTTCGACAAATTCCACCGGGCACCTGTCAACCACTTGTCTTGATTTATTGTGGTTGACTCTCATAGCCTTCGCCTAGGTGATGTTGATCTTCAGTTCAAGAGTGCTTGTCCGCGTGACATATCAGTCCGCATTCACTTACATGTCAGCGAGCTTGTGAGAGGGGAGACAGATGTCTGGTGAAACCACATACGACGCTTCTTTTATGCTCGGTCCATTGACTCAAGACGTCGTCTTGGATGATAGCTGACAGGGGACAACCTTGTCTTACGCTTGCGTTGGTGGTGAATGCGTCGCAGTGCCAGTTCGCAGTTCTCATAAAGAGGTCTGATGAGGTGGATTATCTTAGCGGTAACTTCCTTTTTACTAAACGAAAACCAGCTTGCTCGTCTCTTAAGAAGCGTTCGATACATTGGAGTCTGGTTAGTATGACCTTGACTACAAATTTGTAGATTGCGTTCAGCAGAGTTATTCCTCGCCAGTTGCCGCAGCCCCGCAAATTGTGTGTCTTAAACAGCTTCACGAATATGCCTTTTGTCCAGGGCGGAGACAGCTTTTCATTGTTCCAGACGGCGGTGAGGTGGGGATGAAGAAGTTCCGCCGAAATTGGCGGGTAAGCGATCAATAGTTCTGCCTGTGTGTCATCTTCGCCCGCTGCTTTGTTGAGCTTCAACTTCTTAATTTCATCTTTGATCTCTAGTAGACTTGGCCAGGATGTTGTGTTATTTTGGTGCTCGCTGTTGTGCTGCCCACTTCACAGCTAGATTCACTGCTAAGAGAAATGTTGCTAATTGCTTCAAAGAGTTTCTTTCCACTTACGGATGGAAGTCAATAAAGCACCATTCAGATCTCTGATCGGCTGATTACTACTACTCTGTTGGTTGGTTAGCAGGCCAACTTTGGGGTACAGCTGTCTCATATTGTTTTGCTCCTACGCCTCGTCATCACTAGCAAGATTTTCCATGAATTTTCTCGTAGAATGGCCGATTTCTTTATTTGCTTTGCCTTTTCCCTGTAAGCGAAATGCAAGAAATGCATATCCCGAAACAAATTTCAGGCTCCCGATAGTATAGTAAAAATATCCCGAAATCCCGATAACAACAATCCTCGCTAATAATGGCAGCCCAACTGTCAAGCTCACGCCTTTTCAACTTTTCTTGAATTAATGAAGAAGAGGAAATGAAATTATTGTCGATATTTGGTGGAAAAATTGACTTCCGAACGGAAATGCTTGTTGTTGTGGGTGAATGCACGGATGTGTTTAACTGCTTCAGCTAAAAGCCTGACACCCAAAGCCAACTGCCGTTTAACAAATTCGCTTTGACCTTGCAGGCTTTTGCACGCATGCATACCACAACTGGCACTTGGACCACGTACATATATTATATTACACTTCCGATAGAGGTTACCGCCCATAAATAAACAAAAGGTTGAAGTGTTCTGATTTATGTGCATTTCCAGTCGACTTACCTGTAAATCAAAGATGACGGCAGACCTAACCTTCACACCCACACACACACACACACCCATAACCGGCAAATGCGAATGGATCATTTCATATAGACTGGTCTTATATTTATCTCTCTATATATATACATTCATATGTATATGTTTGGCTGCTGTGTGCCGGTTGCAGCAGTAAAGTTTCAAACTGAATATTGGCTATTCTTATTGATTTGTATGTAGACGCCGCTTCTCGTATGCATACATTTGTTTATTGAGTCGCTTCACCTGCAATAATTTGAGATAATAAAGATGTGTGCATAAATTTATTGAACTATCTATTGGCGTCTGGCGTTGATAGGTGCGCTTGTACGTGGCATATCGACTGTTAGTTGGAGAGTTGTGAATTTGATACTAAGAATCATAAAAATAGTAGAAAACATTTTTCCTTGTATCTCAAAAAAATTGTTCTGCAAATCCAGCTGCTTTATGAGAGAGTATAAAATAGCAGCCCATTAGCGCGAGGGGACTCTCCTAGTAGCGCTGAAACTGAATAAGACTTTCGACACAGTCACCCACTCCACGCTACTAGATGAAATTCTACAGTCGACGCTGCCGCCGGGACGGAAGAGGTAGGTAGGTAGGTGAAATGGTTGAAGTGCCAGTCTGGCACTCCTCCCATTTGGAAATTGAATGACGAGGAGTCCAAAGGACTTTCTGATTCTTCTGTTGTAATGGGGCCAAAGGGTTTCCGAGATAGCAGAAATTATGCGCTTTTCTGAGAAATTATTTGTGTAATTCCTCTTTAACAACTGTCAGGAGTATGGCGATGACCGAGTAGGAGGCATCTGAGGCCAATTCAGTCCCCTTCCTAGCAAGCTCATCAGCAATTTCATTTTCCTCTAGGTTCCTATGTCCTGGAACCCAGATCAGAGAAATGTTACGTGCACACCCAAGATATTTGATCTCCTTCTTACAGGAGTTTACTTATTTCGTTCTGCACCATGGCGCCGTCAGAGCTTTGATCGCGGCTTGACTATCGGATAAAATATGAATATCTCCCTCGCTCCTGCGTTATCTAAGCATTCTGCCTTGCCTGCAGGATCGCAATAACTACTGCTTGAAAAACACTAGCAGTGTTCGGCAGTTTAAAGGAGGTAGATAAATTGCCTGATTTAGAGAAAACCTCTACTTCGACTCCCGATTCCATGTTGTAACCGTCAGTGAAAGCAGAGGTGCAAGCTTCGGTACAGATTTTCCCCTCGTTCCAATTCTATCTATTAGGAAAGATTGCTCAAACTCTAGTTGTGCCGGTAGAGAGATCTGTTGGAAGTTTGGATAAATACGGTGTTAACTGCCTGAAACCATGTCCCTTGAGAGATAGCATCCAAAGGCCAATCTCTTTTAGCCTGATTGCACTTTGAACTGCAATGGAAATAACGTAAAAGTCGATGGGAAGTAAATGCAAAACGACATTCAGGGCAGCACTGGGGCAAGTTTTACCGCTGAAGAAATGTTCCACGAACAATTTGAAGGGTCGGTTTCGAGATCATTACTTAAAAGAAAAGAGAATAAAATAAGATGTACCGCAGGGTCTCGCCCTTTAACCCTTGCTTTTCAACTTCTACGTTTCGAAGCTCACCCTACCACCAGAAGGAGTTTGTCTGGTCTCCTATGCTGACGATTGCTTTATACGATTGCATACGAGGAATCTACAACTTTGCCGCACTAAATCCGCGGCGACCCTCTTAACCACTTGTACGAAGGAGGTCAAACTTAAACTAAAGGTGAAAGTCGATGCCACACCACAACCGACAGTTAAGAACCCCAAAATTTAGGGTTCACCTTTGAGAATCTGTTCTCCTTTTCAGCACACACAACCACAATTGCCACTAAGGTCCAAAACCGCAAAAAGCTCCTCAAATTGCTTGTCCGCAGCACTTGTGGCAAACACAAGGAAATGTTGATGGCGACATTTAAAACAAAATGACCGTTCTGTTCTGAATTATGCTCCGCCCATCTGGTCGCCTGGCACCAATGATATGCATTGTACAAAGCTACAGACAAGTCAGAACACTGCAATCAGGACAGCTATGGAATGCCTCCTGATGTCTCCCCTGTAACACTTTCCCGATGAGACTTCCATGCTCCCAGTTAAGGAGCATAACAAACTGCTCAGCAAGCAATTGCCGCTAGGGTGATACCTTCGGTAGGAATTTGCCAGAGCCTGAGCCACCTCCCAGCCACGTCAAGAGGCATTTCTTCAACTACACTGACGAGATCCAAGACAAAACTCAACTACAACTACCGTTGCCGGACTCCAACCATCATCTATTGCTTAAGTTGTCTCGCGAGTCCCGCGTAACTTTGGCCCAATTACATTCTAGATATGGTATAAGGTAAATCCTACTTATCCAAAATTGATCTCGACAAACATGTCCAGCATGTGAAGGCACATTTCACGACACTAACGACCTATTCACATGCCCCATCACACCTACTCACCAAACACCCATCAAACCCACTCATCTACCCACTACTTAGCCTACCGTTAGATGAGCTAGACGAAGACGATCGGTAAGTACATTGCACTGGCAGGGTTTAGTATACCGATAAATTCGAGGCAACAAAGAGAAAAGTAAAGTTGGTGGAAAGCAATTTTTTGTTTATCGTTCGCATCACTGCAGTATAGTCTACAGAGTGAACGATGTAAAGTGTTACCAACTTCACACTGCTTGTATCTGTAAAACAGCTCATGACATCAACGTCAAAATTGTTCTAATGACAGTTCAATATATTGTTTATAAGCAATCAAAAGTATTTGCGTCTCAGTTTTGTTGAATTTTTTTTTCTGTGATGGAATTCAAACGTAATAGTGTGGAAAATCACAACCAGCCATTGTTCGTGAGCTCAGTCACCTCAAAGTGAATAAAATGTTTGTGTATCGCACTATAAAACTTTACAACGATACTGGTAGCATTGCAAAACGCTATGGAGGTGGACCAAAAAAAACCGCAACAACGCCAGAAATGGTTCGGAAAGTGAAGGATCGACTTGAACGAAATCCACGTCGAAGTGGAAGAAAAATGGCCAAAGAACTGAAAATATCGCAAGACAGCATTCGACGCATATTGAAAAATGAGCTCAAGGTCAAGACTTACAAGTTCCAAAAAGCACACGATCTTTCACCCCAGCAAACAAAAGTTCAGTGCGAAAGAACAAAGGAGTTGTTGCGCTTGCACGAACGTGGCGAATTTCCTAACATTGTGTTTTCTGATGAAAAACATTTCCCAATTGAGCAGTTCATAAACACTCAAAACGATCGTGTTTACTTGAATGAACGCTCATACGAGAATTTGAGCCTACCTATGGCCACTCGAAGCAATTTCCCATCGCAAGTAATGGTTTGGGCCGCAGTGACCGCTAATGGACGCTCTCAATCGTTTTTATCGAGGCTGGTGTCAAAGTGAATGTGAATGCGACTTATTATCGGGAAAATGTTTTAGAAGCTGCTTTAGAGCCGTGGACACGCAAACATTTCGGTCATAGACCATGGACGTTCCAACAGGACTCGTCACCGTCTCATAAAGCTCGTGTGAACCAAGAATGGTAAAAAAATCATGTTCCACACTTCATTTCGCCCACGCAATGGCTTTCGGATTCGCCAGACGCAAATCCAATGGACTATTCCATTTGGTCCATTTCGGAGAGCATGGTGAGGACTAAAAAATTTGCCAGTATGGATGCGCTGAAAAAAGCGATTATACCAGAATAGGCCACAATACGTCAAGATCACATTCGTGCAGCATGCAACTCATTTTTTGACCATTTGAAGGCTATAGTCAAGGCAAAAGGTGGTCATATCGAGCTAAAGTGAATATATGTTAAGATTGTAATAATTTTTGAACAATGTTGTCTTTGAAATCAATAAAAACTAATTTCACGCAAAAAAGTTATGGTGTTTTGAACAGGTAACACTTCATATCGTTCACCCTGTATATTCCTAAAATACTTCAATTTTTCGGAAGTATTTCTAACACCGAAATAGTTGTTATTGCAGAAATCTTAAAATACAATAGTTTTTTACAATTCCGATGGAAAAATAGCACCGCTTGGTTTTGTGTGGAGGGTGATGCACCCTAATGTACATACATACATACATATATGCATATGTATCCTTATTCTTGCATTCACTCTCTTTGCTATTCCGCAAATGTTGCTACCAGCCTGTCCAAAATACCCACAAATCAGCCCAGTTTCAAAGAGCTTTTGGATAAAATCTACCCTCTTGACCTGGGAAGAGCCTGAAAGCCTTCAATCGAAGTTGAGCAGTTTACTGGAACTACTATGTATAGTGAATAATCGTTAGACTTCGATTTGCCTTCGCTACTCAATTCCTTAACTAAATCCACCGTTAAATGTCACATGCAATGTACTCTACCCACTCATAACGAAAACAAACCCACACATTAACACAGCAGCGTAGAGAATTTCGACCTAAACCTGTCAGTCATTATTACTATTCTTTCGCATTTGTCCACACACTCTGTAAATATGCATACGCACTTCGTTTCGCAGTTAAGCGGAAATCTCAAAATCTAAGCAAAATCAGTCTAAAATCAATTACACCATCAATTCAGCTTATGCTGCATTCTAGAGCCTAACGAAGTGGTGTTGGTGTTGGTGGTGAAAAGCGGCTGAATGGTTGATTTTCCATGTGGCATTTGCTGTCATCCAGCGAGAGTTGTTTGTCAATGCTTTTGACAGCTTTTTCATGGCATTTGTGGTTTCAAAGCAAAGAAAAAGAAAAAAAAACAACAACAACAAATAATAAGAACAAATGCCATTATAATCTTAATAGATTCCTTCACCATTTATCAGCGCTGTTTATTGTCGAACAGAAGCGAAAAAATAATAATAAAAATGAAATAAAAGGAAAATCGAAATCAAAATAAACATCTCTGAGCGCAAAGCACATAATGATGACAGTGGAACAATAGAGCCAATACCAAAATATTTGTGCCTATATGGCAATGGAGCAATAGTTCAGTTTGCTGTTATGCCTCAATTTAAAAGCAAATATTTTTCAATCAAGCAAATAATCCGCTATAATATTTCACACAATGAATTATCAACCGCCCAAGGACAAAGATATTTCTTTGTTGCTTAGAAATGTTTTTGTGTGTGAAATGTTTGTATGTATGTGTGTATGTATGTATGTATGAAAGTATATAATATTTCTAATTTCCCATTTTCAAGCTTGTCAAAGTTGGCAGAAATGGTGTCAAGGAAATAGTCGTGCATTAGAAATGAAATAAAAAGAAAAAGTTCTTCTTAATAATAAGATTTTTTATGCAATATTTATTTACTTCTTTGCAGGCTTCTAAATTAGTAACAGTAATTGGAAAAAATAATGTGGGTGATTGTGAGCCAAAAAAATTAGAGCCGCTGTAAGGTGTGAGAATTGATTTATCTGACTCTAATTAACCTTATTTTGATATCGATAATGTTTTTTTTGTAGAAATTACATACAAGGTGAACGATATGCAGTGTTACCTTTTTATTCAAAACACCATAACCTTTTTGTGTGAAATTAGTTTTTAGTGAAATTCCTCAAAAATGATTAGAATTTTAAAATATTGGGTTGAGGAAAAAGTTATGTCGTATTTTGTTAATTGAGTGCGACATTTAAACATATCTTGCGTTGTACTTATTGCCTCGGGTCACACTAAACGGCGATTTGAAGACGACAATCTCTACTACAAGTGTCTCTTTGACAGTGTTGTGATCGTACGTTTCAGTCTTAAGTTATATAGCGTCGCGAAGGCGGCGGCAAAAATTTGTGAAGTTTATGGGCCTGATACTGTAACGATTCGCACAGCACAGCGTTGGCTCGATCGATTTCATTCTGGTGTAGTAGATGTCGAAGATGCACCCCGTACTGGTAGGCCAATCGTCGTAGAGACTGATGAACTCGGTGAAATTATCCAAAGAGACCGGCATGTGAGCATTCGCTCGATTAGTCAGGAACTAGGTGTAGACCACAAAATCGTTTGGAACCATTTGCAGAAGATCGGATTCCAAAAAAAGCTGGATGTTTGGGTGCCACACGCGACGCAAAAAAATCTCTTGGACCGAACCAACGCTTGCGATTCTCTGCTAAAACGGAACGAACTAGACCCATTTTTGAAGCGGATGGTGACTGGCGATGAAAAGTGGACCACGCACGACAACACCAAGCGAAAAAGATCGTGGTCGAGAAGCGGCGACCCGCCCCAAACCATCGCCAAGCCCGGATTGACCGCCAGGAAGGTTTTGCTGCGTGTTTGCCGGGATTGGAAGGGAATTATCAACTCATTATCAACTATGGCCAGAGCCTTAATTCGGTCCTCTACTGTGAGCAACTTGACCGTTTGAAGCAGGCGATTGACCAGAAGCGGCCAGAATTGGTCAATAGGAATAGTG
Organism: Anastrepha obliqua; assembly: GCF_027943255.1. Taxonomy (NCBI): domain Eukaryota; kingdom Metazoa; phylum Arthropoda; class Insecta; order Diptera; family Tephritidae; genus Anastrepha; species Anastrepha obliqua. Next base: position 20,468,039 of record NC_072893.1, on the reverse strand, counting down.
TTGTGTTCCACCAGGACAACGCTCGTCCTCACACATCTTTGATGACCCGCCAGAAGCTACGGGAGCTAGGATGGGATGTCCTATCGCACCCACCATATAGTCTGGACCTGGCACCAAGTGACTATCATCTCTTCCGGTCCATGCAAAACGCCCTCGGTGATACCAAGTTGGCCTGAAAAGAGGCTTGCGAAAACAGGTTGTCTGAGTTTTTCGTAAATAAGGAGAGGGGTTTTAATGGGGGGATAATGAAGTTGCCTTCTAAATGACAACAAGTTTGTGAACAAAACGGGGCGTATTTGACTTGAATCGGATAATTCTAAGTACGTTAAATAAAGCGTCAAATTTTGATCACAAATACGACATTTCTTTTTCCCCAACCCAATATATTCACTTTAGCTCGATATGACCACCTTTTGCCTTGATACGGTTAAAAAATGAGTTGCATGCTGCACCAATGCGACTTTGAGATATTTTGGCCTATTCTGGTATAATCGCTTTTTTCAGCGCATCCATACTGGCATATTTTTTAGTGCTCACCTTGCTCTCCAAAATGGACCAGATGGAATATGTAGTCCATCGGTTTTGCGTCTGGCGAATTCGAAAGCCGAAAGTGTGGACGAAATGAAGTGTGGAACATGATTTTTTAACCATTCTTGGTTCACACGAGCTTTATGAGACGGTGGCGAGTCCTGTTGGAACGTCCATGGTCTACGACCGAAATGTTTGCGTGTCCACGGCTCTAAAGCAGCTTCGAAAACATTTTCCCGATAAAAAGTCGCATTCACTTTGACACCAGGCTCGATAAAAACGATTGGAGAGCGACCATTAGCGGTCACTGCGGCCCAAACCATTACTTGCGATGGGAAATTGCTTTGAGTGGCCACACGTAGGCTCAAAATCTCGTATGAGCGTTCGGTCAAGTAAACACGATCGTTTTGAGTGTTTATGAACAGGTCAATGGGGAAATTTGTTTCATCAGAAAACACAATGTTAGGAAATTCGTCACGTTCGTGCAAGCGCAACAACTCCTTTGCTCTTTTGCACAGAACTTTTTTTTTCTGGGGTGAAAGATCGTGTGCTTTTTGGAACTTTTGTAAACCTTGACCTTAGGCTCATTTTTCAATATGCGTCGAATGCTGTCTTGCGATATTTTCAGTTCTTTGGCCATTTTTCGTTCAAGTCGAGCCTTCACTTTCCGAACCATTTCTGGCGTTGCGTGTTGCGGTTTTTTTTGGTCCACCTCCTTAGCGTTTTGCAATGCTACCAGTATCATTGTAACGTTTTATAGTGCGATACACAAACATTTTATTCACTTTGAGGTGATTGAGCTCACGAACATTGGCTGGTTGTGATTTTCCAGCTAAATATAACGCAGTCACACTATTACCAGAGAACGTTAATGCAATAACATTTTCTGCTATTACGTTTGAATTCCATCACAGAAAAAAAAATTCAACAAAACTGAGACGCAAATGCTTTTGATGGCTTATAAATAATGTATTGAACTGACATTAGAACAATTTTGACGTTGATGTCATGAGCTGTTTTACGTTGAAGTTTGACACTTCACTGTTTGAAGTTGGTAACACTTCATATCGTTCACCCTGTAGGTTACAAAATATTTAATAACTTAGCTAAATTTTGGAGTACCCTTGAGAAGGATGTGACAATGAAAAAGTTGACAGGGACCAAAGACTTGCATCTGTTCTTATAACCGGTGCAATGTCAACCACACCATCGAAAACATCATGTGCGGCATTAAACCTTCTTCCGTTAGATCTGCAGGCAATATATAACTCACGCAATGCGGCAATAAGACTGAATACTCTAAGTAAGTGGTTAAGCACAGACTATAGCCACGGTAACATGCTGGCTGGCATTTTAGAGCTTCTCAGACAGGTGAACTATGCTCTCCCGTCCATCCATGTATACACAGATGGCTCAAAGCTCGAGATCTGGTTGGGCGAAGGTGTGTATATTCCAAACATCTGGAGATATCCTTTAGTTTTCGGCTCCGCGACTACTTTAGTACTTTTCAGACTGAACTGATGGCAATGAAAGCCGTGACGCTGGTACAGTGTGATTAAATACCTGAAGACGATATCTACATTTTCACTGATAGCCAGCCGGCGATAAAACCCCTCAGAAAGCAGTTGACAACATCCAATGTAGCCAACCTCCTAACGAGATGGCTGAGTCATTTCATCTAAAAGTAGCACGGGGTTCTGGCCATTGTGAGATTGAGGGTAACTGCAGAGCCGATGAACTAGTGAGACTCGGCACCAAGTTGATTGAGTGACAGTGACATAGGCATACCCCTGCAAACATGTAACCTACTTATCTGTAAGGAAAGTGAATGAAAGGTGGCGTAATGAAACCACATGCAGAATCGCTCCATAACTGTGCGCTGAATCTCTGCTAAGCCAACATAAGTACAGTTTCAACACACTGATTTCCTTAAACACGCGGCACGGCCTAATAGGCAGATACACCCAGTCGAGAGGCGTGCAAACATTTAACTTCTGCTGAAGCTGTTTAGATGAGAAATTGGAAAATACGATGTCGCACGTTCTGTGCCATTGTCCTGTTCTGCACAGACGTAGCAGATTTACCATTTTAGGTAGACAATTTTTGACGTGATAACGTCTTATAATTCGATTTAACAGGCTGCACGCACGAAAAAATGTGTCGTTACCTTGCTCATATGTAGTTACCTTGCTCATATTAGTGTTACCTTGCTCTTTAGTGTTACCTTGCTCATATGTAGTTACCTTGCTCATTAGTGTTACCTTGCTCATATTAGTGTTACCTTGCTCATTGCATTGAATGAACTGCAAGCGAAAGCGCGGAACGAACGACAAAGCAAACAAAGCAAACGAACGGCAACGTTCGACATCTTGCTCTCTCCTACTTAAGTGAGCGTATGTATGTATGTATATGCGCATATGTACATATATAACTTCACGTATTTGTATTTGCATATGCCTTCTTATTGATTATTATTAATTTGATTCACTTGAAGAATTTAAAATAAAACCAAGTTTGTTAATAATACCTGTTGTTTTAATGTTATAATTATTAATTTTTTTATTATATATGAAGGAAAAAATGTATGGTAATATTTACCATATACCTTATAAGATATGTTGTCTATACTAATATTATAAAGAGGAAAACTTTGTTTGTTTGTAATGAATAGGCTCAAAACAACTGGACCGATTTTAAAAATTCTTTCACCATTCGAAAGCTACATCATCCACGAGTAACATGGATTATATTTTATTTTGGAAATAGGGCTCGAAATATAGGTCAAAACGTGGACCCGGGTAACCTTCGGATGTGTATGTACAATATGGGTATCAAATGGAAGCTGTTGGTGAATGCTTTAGTCCAGAGTATGTTTCATGCTGCTCCGTGACTAGGGTCTCGAGATAGAGACCAAAACGTGGACCCTAGAATGTGTTTGTACAATATGGATATCAAATTGAAGCTGTTGGTGAATGCTTTAGTACAGAGTATTTTTCATGCCGCTCCGTGACTGGGGTCTCGAGATATAGAACAAAACGTGGACCCGGGTAACCTCCGATAGAGACCAAAACGTGGACCCTAGAATGTGTTTGTACAATATGGATATCAAATGAAAGCTGTTGATAAGTGCTTTAATACGGGGTAATTTTCATACCTATTGATGACTAGGGTCTCGAAATATATGCCAAAACGTGGACCCGCCGTGTCTTTGAACCGAATTAAACCAAACTTACACACATTGTTAAGTAGGTATGGAAGATGATTTCCGTATAGTTTGAATACCTATTGGTAGATAGGGTCTCGAGATATAGGTCAAAACGTGGACCCGGGTAACCTTCGGACGTGTATGTACAATATGGGTATCAAATGAAAGCTGTTGGTGAATGCTTTATGATATGTTATGTTATGTTATGTTATGTTGTGTTGTGTTGTGTTGTGTTGTGTTGTGTTGTGTTGTGTTGTGTTGTGTTGTGTTGTGTTGTGTTGTGTTGTGTTGTGTTGTGTTGTGTTGTGTTGTGTTGTGTTGTGTTGTGTTGTGTTGTGTTGTGTTGTGTTGTGTTGTGTTGTGTTATGTTATGTTATATTATGTTATGTTAATGTTAACTCATTCTCTATATCCATACAAAATATCTATCAAACAAATAAAATTAAAATTTTCTTTTGAAAAATGCAACCATTCAATCAGTATTTTCTTATGACGTTATCACGTTAAACTATCGTCAGTAAACCGACTTTACAGACAACCTCTTTTTAATAAATTTGAAAATCTCAGTACTGTGAAAATCAGGGATCTTCTCAAAGATTTGAAAAATACTCACTGGTTTTAGCAGAGATAAGCGAAAGTTCTCCACGTGGCATCACGATGGGCAATGAGCCTGAAATGTTTTTAAAAGTTAATTTTATTTATAACAAATTCGATTTATGGAGGTGCTTTCAAATCGGCCCAGCTCAGGTAAATTTTAATATTTTTCCAAAATATTTTCTATAAAAAGTTCATGGCGATGTTCGGGTGTTAGCTGCATGGGAACTATCGATATCGATAACTATGGCTTAACAGCTGAAAACTGTGTTGACATTTCTGCTCTTTCGGAGTAGCTTAGGTTCGAAAATGTTTAGGCATTACTCATCTGCGTGGGAAAGTGTCCATGATTCGTATCCATAAATAGGAGGGGATTTACAGCTTGGTAAATGCACAGCTTTGAACCACGTGTGAGAACTTTGGACTTAAGAAGATTTATATTCGCAAAGTATGTTTTATTTATGCTCGCAATTCGGTTCTGTATTGTGTCGTGTAGTTTTCATTGTTGGCGCTTCGTTCGAAATCCTTTAAGATCTCGGAAAGGTAAGGTGGAAAGTCATCATGAAGTCATCCAAATTGTGGAAATTTAAATCTGCTCGCAAAGTTCATTTGAAAACTGTCAGAAGGAGTTGCCGTTACGGTGAATGGCGAGCGCTAACGAGCCATGCTGACTGAATTTTTGGTTCCAACCCATAATCAGCTAAACATTGACGACATTTGGTTCCAACAATATGACGCAACTTGCCGCACAGCTGGCTCAACATCGACTTATTTCAATATTCAAGCCACCATTGGCGCCTTTCGACCAGATTTATTGGAAAAAGTATGTAAGTTAAAAATTGGACTGATCAAATGGGCTCGTAACTCGTCCAAAATAAACAAGACTGGCGACAGCAAAATGTTTTTGAAGCACAATCTTTTTTATGAGTTAGTGCGTTGGAAGTTACATCGCTAACTGACTTCCAGTGAAAGCTTGGTGACGTTCGGTTCGGTGGAAGCGAAGTTATTGCGTCTAAAGTGTCAGTATGTTTGTGTCATCGGTACAAAAATGAGTTTCGAAGAAAGTGCTTATATCAAATTTTGTTTTAAATTCGATAAAAAGTTTACCGAAACATTAGAATTGATGAGAAAAATATATGACGATGATTGTCTATCTCGCGCCAGAGTTCATGAGTGGTTTCCACGTTTCAGAGATGGTTGTGAGGCCATAAAAGACAAAGAACATACGGGCCGCTCCAAATCAGTAATCACCCAAAACTCCATCGAAAGTGTTCGTAAATTTATCAAAACGGAACCGAAATCATCGTTGAAATTCATGGAATCGGAGTTGAGTATCTCCAAAACATCGATTTATCGCATTTTAACTGATCATTTGGGCTTACGAAAGTTCTGTGCACGCTTCATTCCTCACAAGTTAACTGAGATCCAAAAATTGCTCAGAATTCAACATTCGAAAGACCTCATTCAAGACGCGAAAAAAGGCGAGAACCTCCTTTACAATATTGTAACAGGTGACGAAATGGGGTGTTCCCAACATAAACCTGAAACTAAGCGTCAAAGTGCGGAATGGAAAGCTCCAAACGAGCCACCACCCAAAAAATCGCGTTTGGAGAAGTCAAAAATCCAGTCGATGATCATTTGTTTTTACGATTCCAAGGAAATTGTCCACAAGAAGTTCATGCCAACAGGTCAAACCGTCAATGCAATTTTCTATCTTGGCATTTTGAAGCGTTTGTTGCATCGCATTCCGCATTCGTCGAATTCGCATTGAATACCGCGAAGGAGGAAGCTGGCGCTTATTGCATGATAATGCACCAGCTCATCGATCCACTCTTGTGCCTGATTTTTTGACTAGAAATCGCATTTTAACCATCAATCACTAACCGGAATCGTTTGATAAGGCTCCCAGTTACTTCTACCTATTCGGAAAGCTGCATTTGGCCATGAAAGGAAAACGTGCTGCGTCCATAGAGGCCATCCAAAGAGCTTGTACCGACATTCTGAAGGACATTCCGGTCAATGACCTGAAAAACTCTTTTGAAAAGCTGTTAAATCGCGCAAGACAGTATATCGAGGTCAGAGGGGACTATTTTGATTGAATAAACTCGAAGTTATCAGAACAAAGCTCCTCTCGTTTATATTTTAGCTCAGTCTTATTTTCGACTTCACCTTGCATTATTGTCTTACAGGACCACGCCTGCAACTTTGGCCGCAGACCCCCGGTTTTACCTTAAGGCCTTTGACACGCGTGCATTGCTCTCAAAGCTTTCTTTGTGATGTACGATAAATGATTTTTCCAAGACAAAGTTGTACGCAGGATTACTCCCAGATTCCCCATATCCCCAGATAGAGCTAAGTTTGCCTAAGTTGTCCCTAAACCCAGCTTTCTTCTACGCGGGAAGGGTACCACACAGGTTTTGTTTCGGATGTATCGAAAGAGAAAGACTCTTGACTCAAATCTTGCGTAATGTCAAGAGCTAATGTAATGCGATCAGTTAAAGTAGAGTCAACTTTGCCTCTAACTATAATGATAAGATCGTCGTATTCGAGATCATCGAATTCATCATTGTAGAAGCTCGCCAATGACTAATAGCCAGAGAAGCACTGATAAAACGCCACCTTGGGGCATTCTTTGATTTACCTAAAACACAATCTCTTTGGGCGAATTTCAAAGATTATTGTAGTATTCTTCAGCATGTAGGGAGCGCCCACGTTTACCTTCCGTTCTCTAAAATAGTCATTGCATCTACGGGTCCGGCACTCGAAGTGTAACCAACTTCAGAACGCTCGCGCAGCTGATGCGCGGGCATCAGCTGTCTGTTAGTTGGCTAAATGACAGTCTAGACTCTAGAGTATTATTTACAAGCGCGCGGGAAATCACAACCAGCGATTGTTCGTGAGTTCGAGCACCTTAAAGTAAATAAAGTTTACGTTTATCGCACCAGTACTCGTTACAATGAAACTGGTTATAGAGGTGGTTATCAAACGACTGCAACGTCACTTGAATAGGTTGAAAAAGTGAAGAAGCGACTTGAGCGAAGTCCCGGACGAAGTTCCAATCAAATGTCGAAAGAACTGAAAATATCTGACCGTAGCATCCGCCGCATACTGAAAAATCAAATCTCAAAGTCAAGCCTTACAAGATCCAAAAAGCGCATTATCTCACACCAAAGCAGCAACAAGTCAGTCTTGAGAGAGTGAAGGAGTTACTTCGCTTGACCGACAGCGGTCAATTTCCGAACATTACGTTTTCTAACGAGAAAATTTTTCAAGTTGAGCAATTCGTAAATTCCCGACACGATAGAGTTTATTTGACCGACCGTTCATATGAGAATTTGAGTCAGGTAATGGTTTGGGCCGCTGTAACCGCAGATGAGCGCTCTCCAATCGTTTTCATCGAGCCTGGCGTCAAGGCAAATGCGAAATATTATCGGGAAAGTATTCGGGAGGTTGCTTTGGAGCCGTGGGCGAAGCGCTGAAAAAGGCCATTGTCCGCGAATGGGCCAAAATACCTGCAAGTCACATTCGGGCATCTTGCGATTCGTACCTGGACCGTCTCAAGGCCATAGTCGAGACAAAATGTGGTCATATCGAACAAAAGTAAATTAATTCTTAATTTTGTATTATTTTCACACATTTTTTTTACTTTGAATTGAATAAAAGTAATATTCCAAACTAAATTTATGGCCATTTTAATTGGTTACACTTCGAGTGCCGGACCCTGTATGCATGTCAGTTTATACAGCCATGCCATTTGCAAAAAAAACTCTACGATTGCGTTCAACTTTTTTGCTGTCTTTTTAATCAACCATCACTCGCTGTAATTCTTCACTACTTAACGTTATTTTAAAGCAACTAAATAAAATCTAATAGTAAATGCGAAATTTTCAAAATGTGAAACTCAGTTTCATTTTTAATTAATTTCAATTCAAAAATGCATTTCTGCAATTCACGCCACCAGCTTACTTAATTGCATACTTTCGAGTACTTCCACAAAACCCTGCTATTCTATTTCCCTTAAGCATTTCAGCCACATCCATCCACCCGGCAGCGTAACCAACGCCATTAACAAGTGTTTGCCAAAGAGTTTTCGCAAGAAAGTTAGAACTTGAAATGATTTACTTGAGAATTAAGTAAATTTGAAATGCAACTGACGAGTCAAGTGAAAGTGGGCCGAGTGCGAAAAACTTTTAGCCACGCGCTTTCAACGAACTTCACAAGGGTCGTGGACCTACATACGCAGCTGCATGCAAACATACATACATAGCGATAGCGACCTACCCCACAGCCACTCAAGTAACCCCATTCGAACAATTCGTCTGTATACATATACGAGTATAAACAACAACACTGTGTGCAGTTGTCAGTGGAATTGTGTGAGTGAAAAGAAGTTTCTTTTGGTTGGCCAAATTTATAATTCAATGACTTTTCACTTTCCTGCTATTTTAACAATTTAGCGAAATCGGTAGGATGTAAAACAATTTAATTCTCAAAGTCATTATTTAATTAGAAAATTACGAAAAGTGTGTTGAGGATTAAATTAGCTCACACGCACACACACACACACTTGGGCATACGCGTGATACGGCATACTCGTACATATTCAATTAGCCGCCGATGTTTGTTGTCTGTACCTAAATTCCTGCTTCTCACTCTTCTGCTCTTCCCATTTAGAGTGTGTGTGTGTGCGTGTATTGTTCTTGCTGGCTTCACGCTGGTGACTACCAACTCAATCTCTGCGCTCTCAAATTGTCATCCTTAATTAAATTCTTCAAACTTTTCAGTTTATTCTCTGTCGCGCACACTTTCCCACATACGAGTATACATTTCACGCTTAGAAAAAGCTCATGAAAGTTAGAAATATAAGCTTAGCAGCTCATTTACAAAAAAAAAACTTAAATTACGACATTTACTGCTATATCTTGTGGAATCCCGCTAAATCGCTTAGGTGATTAGGGTCTCGATTTAAGGCAAACAAAATACTAATAAATCCGTGGTATGGCTGCTGAGCAGCAAAATAATGCTTGACTATCTTTACGGGGATATACCCATATACCTGTGAAAAACTCGACTGTACGAAAAACAAAATTCGCATATGTTTTTCATTACTCGATAATTCGTGCCAAAAAATGAATGTGAATGGAGTAGCAGAATGTAGCGAGACGACTTCGAAAAACGTTGTCTGTATGCTTGTACTCGTTCAACTTCGGAACGGATCTCTCGAATTTGACGAAACTTTCATTCATTGCTACGGAAATTTTCTAAACAGCTTATAGACTACTCTCTAGCCTGAAAATATTACTCTCCATATGGTGACTAAATACCTTCTACTCTAATATGAACGAGACGGTGTCAATAAAACGGTCCGCGGATGACATATGGCAAAAATAATTTTTTTATTTTTTGGTAGGACTTAAATAAAATAATTTATAAGCTTACATGGCAAATTTCAGCGTGATATGTCACATAGTTTGTTTTCTGTGCTACTGTAAACAAGTCAAGCTCGAGTGTGTTCTTCGAATTCTCTTTTATGACTTCAATTGTCTCAAAATGTTTTCCACGGAGCGGCAACTTGAGCTTGGGAAACAGGAAAAAGTCACATGGAGCCATATCAGGCGAATACGGTGCTTGCGGAACGATATTAACATTATTTTTGTTCAAATAATCGCGAACAAGACGGGACTTGTTGTCCCACAATTCCTTCCTTTTAAGACGACTGTTCTCGCGCAAACGCTTTAAAACGTCTAAATAATATTAAACGTCTAAATAAATTTCAAGCACAATTTCCTTTACTTTTCCGATGTTTTCGTCGTTTACTGATGTTGCTGGACGACGTTCATGAGGCAAGTTTTCAACCGATGTACGGCCCTCTTTGAACGATTTGTACCACTGGAAAACACGTGCACGGGATAGAGCAGAGTCCCCATAGGTTGTCTGCAACATTTTTAAGGCGTCTGAAGCCGAAATTTTGTTGGAATAACAAAATTTCAAACAAATTCTTTGTTCAACTTGAATTTCCATCGTTAAATTCGAAGAACACACTCGAGCTTGACTTGTTTACAGTAGCATAGAAAACAAACTATGTGACATATCACGCTGAAATTTGCCATGTAAGCTTATAACAGTCCTACCAAAAAACAAAAAATTTATTTTTGCCATATGTCATCCGCGGACCGTTTTATTGATACCGTCTCGTTCATATTTGAGTAGAAGTTCTTTCTAAAAAAAACTATTTACTGTCCAATCCGACGAAGGTTGATCAATTTTGGAGGTATCGGACTTTAAATTGAAATAAAACAACGAAAATTCACATTAATTGGACAATCTTTATTATTTTTGTGTAGAACCATTCATGGCCACTATTTTTTAAGATAATCCCTTTCAAATGTTGCCCGCAACTGCGTCGTAATTCAACCATCCGTAAACACCAATTTTGAATGACGCGCTGGAGGACCTCGCTCGGTATTTCGTGAATAACTTAAGTAATATTGGCTTCGAATGCCTCGAATCCCCAATCGAGGCTGGTTTATCCACAAAGCATTAAGACTTTACATACCCTCACAAATAATAGTCTAAAGAGATAAATCGCTCACCGAAACGACGACACAGTAAATCCATTTTTTTACTGGCTGTATGGCAAATAGTGTCGTCTTGTTGCAACCAAATGTTGTGGAAATCATGGCCTTCAATTTCCGGCATCAAAATGTTGTTTATCATAGGGCAATAGCGTTCGCCATTCACTGTTACAATGTCGATAGCCTCATCTTCGAAAAAATTTCTCCAGCCCATAGGCCGCACCAAACGGTTATTTTCAATGGATGTAATGGCTGTTTTTGAATGGCTTCGGGTTTCTCTTCAGCCCAAATACGGCAATGTTTGCTTATGCACGTAGCTATTAAGCCACAAATGGACCTCATCTCTGAACACCTTAAGGTGGCCTCAGCACCCGATGAACACTTTTCACATAGCGTCGATTTTCGTAATAAAATTATACAATTTGTAAACGTTGTTGAGGCGTAAGTCTCTTTATCAATGAATATTGGAAAAATTATGTATCTACATAGTTTGGCAGTAATCACGAGAGACCTGTGAAAAAAAACCTAAAAAAAAGTACCTTCAATCTCATTCAATCCTTTATTAAAAAAACGTATTGTCGAGATAAAAACAAAATACATTTCCAAAAAAGTTATGGCCCGCTCTGGATCAAATCCCGGCTGTGTAATATGTTACTGAGCGACTCTTATTACTAGGTGACGTAGGATAAGTACTGGGGTGAAGCCTTAACTGAAGCATGTCTTAATAACAGTAGATGTCGGTTACTGGAAATAGAAGGAAAGCTCTCTCTTTCGGAAAGGCTTGCCAGCGCTATACGGAGGAGACGAACACATAAACGCGAAAAAAATTTATAATGCCGAAGAACTTGCGAAGATTGTGAAAAATTGTGATCTAAATCGAGCGAAAGGACATCGCTACGCAAACGCAGTCCTCCATAAAAATAGTATTGGTTAAATTACGAGTCCAGGGTAAACCAACTATTCCTGTGGTTTCGTCGAAAGTAACAACCATAAGCACATCATAGCTTTTTCGATTAGCTCTACTTGTGATAAATAAGACGTTCAGAGATCCCATCGATAATGTATTAACACTCATATTTTTCGGAGATTTTTGGCAGATATTACTAGCTATAGCAACAAGGGCTGAAGTCTAAGTAATATAAGTTTTTTCTGCTAATGTTCAGGGATAGAGTTCTTCATATAAAATACGCTGGAAACTCCATAACTCGTAATTTGTGCCAGGTAAATTTTCACAGTTCAGTGTATAGTAGAATTTTCCAGCGTGGTTCCTCTTGACCAGCATCTCAAGCTCCTCGTACTCACGTATTTCGGCCTCTCGTTTCTTCATTCTTATAATACGTCTCTCTTCCATTTTGAGCTGTCGGTAGTGATCCCAAGTGACTTGCGTCGCGCCCAATCGCAGCGTGGCTCTGTAGACAGCATCTTTTCTTTGCGCGGCATCATAACATTCCTCGTGGTACCAACTGTTTTTTCGGGCTTGCCGTAATTTGATTTCTTCTTCGGCGGTGGCACGTAGAGAGCGAGAAATGTTGCTGCATTGGTCGTGCATGCCGGTTTGTTAGGCAGTACTTTCTGAGAGCAGGAGTGAGAGTCGAGTGACGAATCTTCTGGCTGTCTTTTACGATTGCAGCTTTTCCATGTTGAACATTCTTTGCGTAGGTAGAAGTTCCTTTTTTGCTGCACAGAGGCCTGTGCGCAGTTAGGCTGCAACAAGGTAATGAGCCGAGGCGAGGTTGGGTCCTCGGATCGCACGTACATCCAAAACACTAGAAGCGTGTTTTCCATTTATAGCGACATAATCGACCTGGTTTTGCTTTTTTCGATCAGGAGACAGCCACGTAACTTGGTGTATATTTTCATGTTGGAATCTGGTGCTGCCGACTACCATTTTTCAAGCGCCGGCGATATGCTTCTGTCCGTTACCGGATGTTTCGTTATGCAGGCTAAATTTTCCGACTGTGGGACCATAAAATCCCTCCTTGCCCACGCTGGCATTCAAGTCGCCAAGCACGATTTGTCGCGGCGGGAGCACCGCTCATTGGAACATACCAGGCGCTCATAGAAGGAATCTTTGGTCGCATCAAACTTCTCTGTCGTTGGGGTGTGGGCGCAAATGAGCGAGTGGTTAACGAACCTCGCTTTGATGCGGATTATTGCGAGACGCCCATCCAGCGGAGTGAACGTAAGTTCTTGGCGATGAAATCTCCCTCCGACTATCCTTATAATTCTAACACCGAATCTGCGCTCCTTTATATGGTAACTGTAGTAGACGTCACAAGGTCCTGTGTTTTTCTTGCCTTGCCCCGTCCATCGCATCTGATGGCAGTGATGCCATCTCTTGCGCTTATGAGGGCATTAACCAGCCGGGCAGAGGCCTTCCCCCTTAAGAGACCGGACATTCCAGGTGCATGCCCCCCAATCGTAATCTTTGGCTTACTCGCAGTGGTCGTCATGGGTACTTATATAGGTTGTTCTCATCCGAGGCTTCGTTTTTGTTTTCATTCGGCGGGATTTTTACGTAGCGGATCCCAAACTCAGCGCACAACCAGATATCCTGGGTTACTTTACCTTCTCACATTAGCTCGTTTTCGGACAGGTGTTCGGCAGCTACCCAGAGGATACTTGGGCTAAGCTGGAAGTTGTGAAAGACTTGAACCGTTTGTAGAAGAAGCGCTCTGGCCACTCCCAAGTGAATGACAATCAGTGGCCTTCCCCACTTGCGTGGACTTCTACATATGGAACCATCCTCTCGCTTCAGTAATATTTATTGAGATATTTGGATCGCAATGGATGTTGTTTTAAGAGCTTCACAACTTAAAATAATAACATAAAATGAAAATATTGTTGCAATGATTCCTTTTTTTATAATCTGATAGATAATTTCATGGGTTTTATTTTTTGAATATGACATCCGGCATCATATGTACGTTGCGGTAGATATTTTTTTAATGAGTTGGAAGATCTCAATACTGTAGAAAATAGGGATCTCCTAAAATTTTTGAAAAGTTCACTTTAGTTTAAGGAGAGATAAGGAGAGACAAGTTCACCACGCCGCATCTCTAATGGCTATGAGCCTGAGCGCACCGCTTAGCCGTCGGTCGCTACAAACTAAGTTATCTCAAGTCATTTTGTACTTCTAGTCTGTAAGGTTTTGTAACCATGGACTCAATAAATCTAATTAATGAACTGATGAATGAAAAAAAAGTCAATCACGAGGACTTCGCTACTTTATGGTGCCTCTACCAGACCGAAATTGGTTCAAAATGCAATATTAATTAAACTCCAACGGTTTTAAACTTCCGTAATGAAGATACTTTCCGTAGTCACAATCTTCGTAAACCAAATACATTTCATTAAACCGCATACACCTACATAAATGCATACTGAATGGTGCTACTTTCCTCTTCTATGCAATAATAGACCAAAAATGAATGAATGACGTAAACAAATTAGAGATTCAAAATATATACCAGAGCAATAAACAAAACAATGAACGAAGTGATTTTAACAATGCATACATACATACATACATACATACATATGTATACTAATTTATGCCAATTCTAAGAATGTAGCTGACCTCAGCACACAAGAGATGGACTAAAATTGTTAAATATTTCCACCCCCGGCCATCGAACAAAGCAATGTAAGTCCAGCTGACCAAGCGACCAGGCATTCAGCGCCCAAGCGCCACACTCTACGCCCCCTTAAGGTGTGCAATCTCCTTGGGCTTTATTGATCCATCGGCACTTGCTGCCTCGAAGCTATTCCAAATTTCAATTTCAATTCACAAGTACCAACGCCACGCCCAATATTTACAATTCAACAATAAATGTGAGAGCAGGCAATAACTATGGAAGCTTTAATAAGTATGTATTTATGTATGTATGTATGTATATATGAATGTGCATGTGAGTATGAACGCTGAACTTATAAACGTATACGAGTAAATGCCCAGCAGTCCAGCCCACTTGTTCTGCACTACCTCACTAGTAGTTTGCGTTACTACTTAAGTGGTTACTTTTACCTTTCCTCTATCAGAAAAGCAATTGGTATTTTTAGTATTCCGATATGTGTGATACGAGATGTCAATTGTCAGCCTACGCAGCTGCACCATATTCGGTATCATTGAATGCACGAGCACCTCTATCAACATTTCCCAAAGTTCTCTTTGAATAATTCTTATTTTATAATAATTGGAGAAAAAAAACTGTTTGGCATTAAATTGGTTATCTAGCGACTAGTCCGAAACTAGTCCGAAACTAGACCTTATCGAACTAGATATTGATTCTTAATTATTTTAATAACACGAAACAATTTGTTTCGCACTCCCCTTCAATTGGTTATTTTGTAACCAGTCCGCAACTAGTCCTTCTTGAGCTAGTATGCATTCTTCCATTAAATAATAGAACTATGAATAAGTTCGTGCGGTTTTACAACAGATGGCGTAACTTGATTATTATTCCATCGATCCACATTTCCAAACATTCATTGGAGAGCTACTGTCGTAAGGCACAAACGCCAGTATAAGTTTTTTATTTGAAGCGTAAACAACAATATTTTTACCACACTTGAAAATGTCGAATTTCGTGCCAAATAATGTGTTTTTGCGGGGAATTCTTCTTCATTATTTTAATATGAAGAAAAAAGCAGCCGAAAGTCATCGTATCTTGGTGGAAGTTTATGGTGAGCATGCTCTAGCTGAGCGAACGTGCCAGAAGTGGTTTGCACGCTTTAAAAGTGGTGATTTTGGCTTGGAAGACGAAGAACGCGAGGGTGCGCCGCCAAAGTTCATGGATACCGAATTGGAGGAATTGCTCGATCAAGATCCGGCTCAAACGCAAGAAGAGGTTGCAAAAACTTTGGGAGTTGATCAATCAACCATTTCCAAACGTTTAAAAGCCATGGGACTGATCCGAAAGGTAGGCCATTGGGTGCCGTATGAATTGAAGCCAAGAGACGTTGAACGCCGTTTTATGGCATGCGAACAACTGCTTCAACGGCACAAAAGAAAGGGTTTTTTGCATCGAATTGTGACTGGCGATGAAAAGTGGGTCCATTACGACAATCCAAAACGTCGGGCAACGTATGGATACCCTGGCCATGCTTCAACATCGACGTCGGCGCAGAATATTCATGGCCTGAAGGTTATGCTGTGTATCTGGTGGGACCAGCTGGGTGTTGTGTATTATGAGCTACTGAAACCGAATGAAACGATTACGGGGGATGTCTACCGACGACAATTGATGCGTTTGAGCCGAGCACTGCGAGAAAAACGGCCGCAATACGCCGATAGACACGACAAAGTTATTTTGCAACATGACAATGCTCGGCCACATGTTGCACAAGTGGTCAAAACATACTTAGAAACGCTCAAATGGGATGTCCTACCCCACCCGCCGTATAGTCCAGACCTTGCGCCATCCGATTACTATCTCTTCCGATCGATGCAACATGGCCTGGCTGACCAGCACTTCCGTAATTACGATGAAGTCAAAAAATGGATCGATTCGTGGATTGCGGCAAAACCGACCGAATTTTTCACAAAGGGAATCCGTGAATTGCCAGAAAGATGGGAAAAAGTAGTAGTAAGCGATGGACAATACTTTGAATATTAAATTTGTAACCATTTTACGTCAATAAAGTTTCAAATTTCGAAAAAAAACCGCACGAACTTATTCATAGTAGAGTATCAATAAAATAGTTTATATTATACTTTTTTTACCGATGAGAAAGCCTTTAGCCGTCAGTTTTGGACTTTTACCTGAACCAAACATCCTATCGTCAGTGTACCGATCGCCTTCCGATACTAGACCCTAGACTCCACGTCAATTACTCTTCACAATGACTCCACGTCGACTTAACGAGTCCGTTTCTTTGTCAAGTATCGACTGTTCCCGATACCAGCGGACTATCGTGTGCTTTATGTTAGCTTCAGTAGGAAGCATGATGTTTTAATCTCAGATTGAGATCAATGGTTAAGTCCAGACAACTTATTAACGAGATTTCAGCACCCTTCTACACCGGCTGATCCAAAATCGGTGATGGTAGCGGTTTTGGATGGTACTTAGACGAAGCCACCAAGTACATAGATACTTCTACGCTACAGGACAGATGACTACGGTATTCTTGACGCAAATCTAAACCATCTTAAGAAAAAGTGGCGGGGTAGTAGTATTGGAATTTGCAGTAACAGTCAAGGTGCACTAAGTGCCTTTGCTAACCCACGTTGCACTTCGAAATGAGTCGGTGAATGTGAGACAAAAGTGAACAGTGTTCCAAATTTGGATGTTGTTGTTGTCTTATCCGGGTGTCTGTACATTTGTGGTATTACAGGTAACGAGTTGGCTAATGAAGGCTCTGCAAGCGCTCCACTAAGCTCATGAGGTCTAACCATAGAAGACGTTGGTCAGAGTTGGGCTCCTGCAGAGTAGCCAAGCGCTTTCTGAAAGAACCAAACAGGAAACTAGCGGAAACTAAAACTTAGTAGGAAGGATCTGAGAGTAATGGTGGGTGTAATAACAGGGCACAAAGACTGGAAGTCATCGGCGACCCAATATGCTTATCTTGTCGTGAGAATAGGACGCTGCAGAGCATTTTCTCTATAGCAATCCGGTTATTGGGGTGCAATATTCTGAGTATGGATAAAGTTGATACACTTCCTCTTCTGGATCTCTTAGAATTCATCAATGAATCCAAAAGATTCGCGGAAATGTAGCCTCAAACCAATTTTTCAACCTGTCGAAAGACTTTTCCAATTCCACAACGACCACGTGAAAGGGCTCCTGAAATTCATTTATTTGCTTGGCAATGATTCGGAGAACAGCTTTTTGATCGATATCTGATTTCAGAGGACTATCTTTCTTTGGTTGAGTTTTTCCAACGTCCCTTCCATTTTAGTAAGGGTATAGCCTACTCTTTTTCTGCAATCGCTGATATGTTAGAGTGGCACTGCTTCCTTTACACGTACACTCTCACTCGTGCTTCCACGAATCTATCGCTGGCCGTCGTACCTTTGGTCACTATTGCAGCTTCATCCCAGGTGGTTTTGTATTCGCTTATCACCCTCAGTGCGCAAAGTCTGTACAAAGTCTCGTATGGTCTTCTATATGGTTTAATCTCCAATGGTTTCGCCCATACTGATGCTGCATAAAGCAGAGTGGGTGTGATGATGCTTGTTCGTAGTCTGCGGTTACGCAAGGATTTACAAAATTATCGAACTACAAAAACTTTTATTTACTTTTCTATGTTTGAAAGTTGGTTTGAACTCAACTCAAGAGCACTGCTTCACCGAAACTTGTAAATTAAGTGTTTTACAATTCGGCACTTAACAAATAAATTGATTACGAACTAAAAATATTGATTTCCGCTTTTTGAAATTCAAGTATTTCTGGCTGTCAATCACTGCGCTCTGCTGCACAAATTTTCAATTGACATGCAGTTAAGTAATTAGATTTGTTAATCCACAACTGTTTATATGAATTTCATAAGCACTCAACTTTAATCCAATTAGAAAAAAATTACCAGCTAAATTAAAATTTTGATTTGCAGTTAAAAGTTGAGTCACGCATACATGATACGATGTGCATGTGTGTGGATGTGGGTGTGTACAAAAATAGTTCGAATCGCTTTCATAACTATTTACTAAACACACATACAGACACATACTTACATATTTAGTAGAAAAATATTTTGAGTGCTTGTGAAGTTTATCAGCTGAATGGAGATATTTGTGATTTTCACATAGTTCGT
Source organism: Anastrepha obliqua (assembly GCF_027943255.1). Lineage (NCBI taxonomy): Eukaryota > Metazoa > Arthropoda > Insecta > Diptera > Tephritidae > Anastrepha > Anastrepha obliqua. The sequence goes on along the minus strand of NC_072893.1, from coordinate 20,449,385 downwards.
GAAAACTATTTTTACATGTCGCACCATCTGACGTCAGCTGTGGTTCCAACCTGCTTATTTCATTAATTGAATGGTAAAGCTCAACTTTATTAAACAAAATTCCAATTTTCCAAATTTAGCTAGTGATACGCCCCCACTTTTCACTAGCACAGCGAGCAACCTAACAGCACCCGCGACTGTGTTGCTTATAATATTTTATATTTCGAATACAGGGTGTTAAAAGAAGAATAATGAATAATAAACAAGTGAATCATTGAAAGTATTGCCCATCGCTGGCTACTACTTTTTCCCATCTTTCTGGTAGATCTCGTATACCGTCGCAGTAAAACTGTTCATCTTTTGAGGCTCAAGCCACATTTTTATGACTTCATATGAATGGAACTGCTGGTCAACTAGACCATGTGCCATCGATCGGAACAGGTGATAATCGGACGGCGCAATGCCGGAGAATATTACGGGTGGGGTAGGATTTCCTATTTCAGTATTTCCAGGTAGGCTTTAATGGGTTTAGCAACGTGAGGCCGATCGTTGTCATGCTGTAGAATCACTTTTTCATATCTCTCCGCTTATGCTCGGCTCAATCGCATCAATTGAAGTCGACACCGATCCCCAATGATGGTTTCGCTTGGTTTTAACAGTTCATAATAAATAACACCAACTTGGTCCCACCAATTATATAGCACAACCTTCGCAGCGTGAATATTCGGCCGAGGCGATGACGTGCAAGCATGACCGGGCAGTCCCTATGACTTTCTTTGCTTTGGATTGCTGGCATGAATCAATTTTTCATCACCCGTCACGATCTCATGACGAAAACCCTTCCTTTTCCACCGCTGGAGCAGTTGTTCACAGGCGAAAAAAGGGCGTTCAACATCCCTTGGTTTTAACTCAAGGGGAACAAAGTCCCCTGTTTCTGAATCATTCCCAAAGAATGCAATCGCTTGGAAATGGATTCGCGGGTAATTTCTCAAACTGAAGCAAGCTCTGCTTGCGTTTGACACGGATATTGATTGAGCAATGCCTCCAATTCAGCGTCTTCAAAGGTTTTTGGCCTTCCTTCACGCGGACGGTCATCAACATTAAAATCGCCGTCTTTGAAGCGGCTGAATTAATCTCGGCAAGTTGTTTCAAAGCAGCATCTCCATTAACTTTTTGCAGCTCTCGGTGCGCTTCAGCCGCCGTTGTTTTTCGAATGAAAGAGGAAAACCAACGCTTCCCCAATTATTCGGCACAAAATCAGACATTTTCACAAAGCCAAAAGTATATCCGAGATACCATAACAAAATCACTAATGTGTCGAAGCAGTATATTTACCATATGTCTAAGCTTGGTTTATGACGTTTAGCTTATGTTAGAATCGACTAGCACACACTGCTGGCGGCATCGATTGACAACTGGCAGGATCATTGGGAACATAGTTGCGCATTTAATATATAATTCGTTGCCATTTTAACGGTAGCTTCACAATGCCTCTCTCATAAGCATCTTGGCTCTTATTGGTGAAAAACTCTAGTAATCGTCTTTTTGCAATCTTCTCCTGATACTCAGGAGGTTTTGCAATGAGAAAACAAGGTGTTAATCGCTCGGTTCCAGGTCCGGACTGTATGGTGGATACATCAAAACTTCCCAACTAAGCTCTCGGTGATTTTAGCGAGCCACTACAGACGTATGTGGCCTTGCGTTCTCCTCTTTTGGCCGTTTCTTGTCAACCGCAAGCTTCAAACGGTCCAGTTAGTCCTGGCTTGGCCACTCTTTGAGCGGCTCCATCACGCTTTGTACATGATTGTTTTCGCATAATATTGTCGTATGTGACCTATTTCTCATCCCGGGTCACCATCCATTTAAGAAATGGGTTCAATTCATTCCGTTTGGCCACGGCTTCGCAGCTGGAAATTCGCTCCATCGTGTTGTTTTTTGTGTTAGTTCGTGTAGCACCCAGACATCGAGCTGATTTTTGAATCCAGCTTTCCGCAAATGGTTTAAAACTGTTTTGAGGTCGATTTTTAGCTTCTGGGCGATGCTAAGACTACTGATATCCAGGTCAACTTCGAGTATTTCTGTGACTTTAACGACATCTTCAACACCAAAACTGCCTAAACGAGCTCGATGAAACCAAACACCATTCACAATTTCCGCGGCCCGGTTTTCATTTTCCCATTTATCAAAGATAACATGTAAGATGTACCGAATTCTCTTTGTTGACTTTAAATGTTACTACCCTATAACTCACAACTAAATGGAACAAACAAAAAACAGCAAAAGAATTTTTTAAAGTCAATGTCACCCTGGCCACGAGCGCAAACTTTTAGTTGTTTGGTCGATACTTTTCGAGATACTCTACAGCGATCCACCGAGAAAGGAATGGATTTCTTTTTCCCAAACTAAAAACTGTGAACTTGTTTGTGTTGAATTCAAGGAAAATTATCTCATATCTACTTTTTGCAGAGAGATTCTCACGAACCATCGCGATTAGCAGACGTACCAAACATCAACAAGAATTTTTAAGTGCTTTATGAGTTTTATTCACCAACCAAGTTTATTTCACCATTAATTTGAAAAGTTAATCTTTTGGACGACATTCTTTTAGACCAAAGGCAATAAAAGTGGTTCCCGCTCACTTTTCCGTCAAACTTATTTAAAGTTCTTTCTAGATTTTCTTTCTTTTCCTTTTCTAGATTTAAAAATATTAGTCTATGGTAATTCTTTTAACAATATTGGATAATTGAAGCTACGAATTTACGAAAATTTACGAATACGGATTTCATATCCAAACATATCCAAACATACGAGGATGATATTTGTACGCAAGCATCGGGTAAATCCCTAAGAAGGCTTTGCATGAAAATGCAAAGAATTCTGGATAAAATCGACGACTGGTACACGAGACAAAATATTTCCATCAGTCCGTACAAAACTACGTTAGCTTTGTTCACGAGAAAACGGAAATTGGATGGACTTAGTCTTCCATTACTGAAAGGTGTGACTCTCAGCCTCTCGGAGCAAGTTAAATATCTGGGAGAAATCTTAAATAAGAAACTGACTTGGAAAATAGATGTATCGCTGAAGGTGAATTGCGGGTTGACGATTTTTAAACAATGCCGTAGAGCCTTTGGCAAAACCTGGGATCGAAAACCTGCTGTGGTCTGGTGGATATACCCAGCACTTATCAGACCAATCATCACTTACACCTCTGTGGTCTGGTGGCCACGGAATATGGTTAAGTCCACATTACGCGTGTTATGAGTACAACCTCCGGCGATGCCCTAAATCCTATGCTTTATTTGCTCCCCCTGGATCTTAGGATACAACAAGAAGCAATAAAAGCAATGTGTAGACTCCATAAATATGGGTTCTGGCTCGAAGATGGAACTTCAAAACAAGCAGAAGTCTTTAAGTTGCTATCTGAGCGGCATCCATTGTTTTTGACGCCTAAGGACGACCTTATACCCAAAGTTTCAAATGGGAGGAAATTTGATGTCAAATTCAGAGTAATCCAGCGTGCATTCAAAGCAATTTGACGAATATTTTATTTACGGATGGGTCCAAGAATGAAATAGGTTCTGGAGCCAAATGCTACTTAAACGGTAGTAATAAATACCTATAAGAGAAATGGCAACTGTTTTCCAAAAGGAAATTTTTGGCGTTCTGAAAATATTGTAGCAGAATAGATAATTGAGAGAAGATACAGCGGGAAACAGATTGGAGTCTTTCGCGACAGTCAGACTGCACTGAAGGCCCTGGAAAACGCGAAGCAAACCTCAAAGATTGTTCAAGAATGTGAGAAGAAGTTTAATTTTGTTGCAAGACAGAACAGGCTTGTACTTATATGGGTTCTATTACACTGCGGTGTTCAAGGAAACGAAATTGGCGATGAATTGGCCAACCGAAAATCCGCAGTTCCCCCACAGGGACCGGAGCCAATAATCGGAATCAGTTCCGCAGGAATCATGAATTGGATCAGCAATTATTTATGCAATTTACATAAAGAGCGATGAACCGGCCTAGAACGTTGCAGATCTGCAAAGTGTTTTGTGACAGGTCCGAACAGAAAACTGCCAAACTTTCTACTAAAACTTGGAAAGACGTTCGGTTGATGGTCGATATTATTACAGGACACAACCTTTGCCATCAGCATGTGACCACCATTGGAATCATTGAGAACCCAATGGGTCTGTCTTGCTTAGAGGAGGTGGATATCACTAAGTATTTTCTCTGTGAGTGTCCGCCGTTCTCTAGGGCTATGAGTTTTGGGTTTCGTTGTAGTGAGAATGAGTAATATTCGTTCTCTCAAACTGGAGGATATTTTTTCAAATTTGCCAAAGAATCTGGTAAATTCTTACAGGTCTAGCTATCTCTATGTCTCTATTCTATCCTTTGTTTTTACTTCTGTTACTCTATTCTTTTCCTCCTTGACTATCGGTCCTTTTACTTTTCAGAGCTTTAAATACAATGGACTTTTTAGCGTGAGTGTTTTAGGAGTTACCAAATCTCCCGATGCTTCTTGGCTCGACATTTTCAAATTTCAATTTCTTAGCTACGAATTGCACGGCATCGAAAAATGGCAAATAATCCCAGCCTTTGAAGAGCTTTCAGAAAGAATTCGAATATCCTTCAGATGAAGAAGTCGTGCCTACGTAGAAATAAAATGACGATACTTTGAACATCTTAAGTAGAAGTGTTTTTTTTTGTTTTTGCTTTATTAGGTCATACATAAAAAGTAAATAGCGGATTGGAATTTGTTGCTTCTTTTGGTCAAGGAGGTAATAAATAACCTTAAATTTTTTAACATCCTGTGTGATTTTTACGCAACTATTAAATATAACACCTTGATCAAACCAGAATATATGCAGAAATTCAAAATACGAGTTTATTTCTCAATCGCAACGCACTTATGCCAGCGTTTGATCTCGCTCTCTAAACTTTTCCGAAACTCTATCTACGGTATATCCATCAGAGCCGCATTCGGTTCTTCCAGTACTTCCGTTTTGTTGTTCCCACTAGGGGTTTTTTTAACTCGATTAAGCCGAAACAATTGAAGGCAGCCATATCAGGTGAATTCGATGGTATTCGTTTCGTTCTTAGTCAAAAATTCACGGGTAATAATGGCCCTGTGCAAGGGTGCGTTTTCAAGGTGCAGAATCCACGAGTTGTTTTCCTAAAAATGCTTTTGTTTTTGGCGGATTGCTTCACGGAAACGACTCATAACGCCCAAATAATAGTCCTTATTAACTGTCTGACCTTTTGGCAAAAATTCGTGGTGTACAATATCGAAGCGTCCGCCGTAGCCGAATGGGTTGGTTTGTGATTATCTTTCTGAAGTGCGTAGCTTCGAATCTCTGTGCATAAAACAGAAAATGAATAAAAAACCTCCGTGCATATTTCTGTCATGAAAAGCTCCTCCATTTGCCGATTGGAGTTGGCTTAAAGTTCTAGATCCCTCCATTTGTCAAACAACGTCGTTGTAATCCCGAAAACCCTGAGCATTGCTTCTGTTTTTGACTGAACACAACGTGGTTTTCTTGGGCTTGGTTCATTCGTAGACTTCACTCATTCGTTTGATGTCTGGATTGCGTGTCGTACTCATAAACTCACTTCTCGTCTCCAGTAATGATGCGTTTGATGAATGATTGGTCGGATTTAGACTTGAAAATCATGCCTTTGACATTATCAACGAGATCCCATTTTTGCATGAAATTCAGGTCCAATTTAAGTTCAGGGGCCAACTTTGCAGCAACATGACGCAAACCCATATCACTAACGACAATGCCTTGAACGGACCAACAAGTTTCTTCAAGTCCTCTGCCTGCACTCTGATAGTTAATTTCCTGTTTTTGATCAACTTTTCTTTCACTTCATTCATGGTTTTCATCAGTTTTTGATGTCGACGGACTGCCACTACGTTCGTCATCCTCGATGGGTACTCACGATCTCTTGTAAAGCGTTTAGGCTACTCGTAAACGGCTGTTTTCTTTAGAGTATCATAACCGAAATAGTATCACAACAGTTCTAAGGTTTTCGAAACATTGAATTCATTTTTTACGCAAAATTCAATGCAAACTCGCTATTGCAAACTCAACTCCATTTTTAGAACTGTAAAAAATCGAAAACGCGTGCAGAGGTAGATTTACTAAGATAAGGCGTAACTTTTTCAAATGTCGAGCAATGGCGATAAAATTTTGGTAGGAATCTTAATCACAGATGTGGTAACCTAACAAAAAATAAAAAATTAAAAAAAAAAAGACAGAACTCAAATCAGTTGACTTAAAGCATCACTTGGTGGTAGTTCCGGAAACTTTATGTTCAAGGTAATGTACGTATGTGTATGTGAAATACTTTTTATCTGACATTGTTCCGTATGTGCATGTCACTTTGATAAATAATAACATGCAATAATGAACAAAAAATAGGCCAGCATTTAATATGAATTAATATTTCATTTTCATTTCACTCCGCCAAATATAAATTTGTTATTTCCAACACTAATCCACTATTTTGTATAAATAGGTATTGCCTTAATTAATTTCCCCTCACTCTGCTTCACTGTAAATCTAGTTTTGTATTTTAAAGGGCACATCAACAAACGCTCACTTGCATACTACAGTGATGAACGAAAGTCTACACTCCTATTTTCGACCCTATTAAAGTCTACAAATTTTATTGAAAATTGTGTTGATACCCTTTTATTTGAAAGCTTTTTCGGATCATAACAAACTAAAAAAATCAATTCTTTAACCTACTGTACAAAAATTTTCTAATTTTTTTAATCTAGATATTGTTGCGTTTTTGTATTTAATTAATCCCACTTTAGCATCAATAACCACTTGGAGCCTACGTCGAGACAACTGCCTAGTAGGCTACAAAGCAGTGTTTGCACCAATACATGATGGAAAGAATAATGAGATGGCACCTATCGTGGTCCCGTTACTTTGCGCTCAGCGAATTTGACAACTAGTTACGTGATTTTAGCTCCAGTATGGCCAGATTACCATTTTCGTAACTTGATTTAGCATTTTTTTTTGTTATTTAGTCTCGGAGTTTTAGTTCTTTCTTCATGACATTTTTCTAGCTGTTCTAATTAAAATGTCATGTTTATAATTTTGTAAAATTTACATTTTTTAATAATTATTTAAATAATTCACTCAGTTTTATTTAGCTTTACTTTTTTTTAACACCTGGTGGCATTGCCCGCGAGTGCAGGTGTTGTTGGTGTTCCTCTGCTTTCGGCAGTCAAATCTCTCTCTCGCTACTGCAGTGTTGCCTACCTTTGGATATAAAAACGCACTAAAATGCCCATTCAAAGAAAATAACCCAACAAATTTTTATTTAATCACTTAAAAAACTTTGTATGCGTGACAATTAATAAAATGAAATAAATGTGTTATGCTTATGTACAATTTAATTTATGAGGTTTTTTTTGTTAAGCGAGACTCTTTTGTTAAGGGAACGACTTTTTTGCTATATTTGAAGTTATGTAACTAGATAAGGTACTCTTTTTGTAAAAATGTCAGTATGGTTTCTTTAGTATTTTCTGGTCTTTTGTGGCTTATTTTTACAATGATTACACCTCTTGATGCCCTATGTCCCTCTAAGGATTGAGGACCGGACGAAACGATTACACCTCTATGGTTTTAATTCGCATTCAGTTAGTTCAAACGCTTTTTAAAACGTGTAAGAAGGTTTTCAATCTTAAAAAGAGTTGAGAGAAGAAGATTTAATATTCTTGCATAACCTTAAATGGAGCCAAAAATAAAATTTGCACTTTCAAATTATCAAATTTTATAAGAGTAAAAAAATGTTCCTTAGCACTAAAATTTTCTAAGAGTGACCTTTTTTAACCTTTTTTTGTTTAATAATATAGTTTGTTTTTTAACTTAAAGTTTCGGTAGCTTTAAATTAAAAAAAAAGAACAACACGAAACTTAAAAATTTTTGCATTTTGGGTATAAAAAAGCACTAAATTTATTGCGAAGAGCAAATGGTTGGCAATACTGCACGACTCAGCAAACGTGACGCCACGTACGCTCTGATGGGCGCAATCTTCTTTCTATCATTCTTGGCACCAATAGTATTTATGTTGTTTTTGGCAACAGCAGCGAACGCGAGAGAGAGAGAGTTGGTATCATCAAAAGTATAAGAGGAGTTAGCATAACTTCCACAGCGGATGAAGGAGCATAGTGAGCAGAAATTTTATGAGTTACGGAAGTAACAACAGCAGCAGCGAAAGAGAGTGAGGCAGCAACAGGTGATCGATGAGAGGTATTGGAGCTGACTCCCACAGCAGAAGATGTACCAGGAAATACAATAGAATCAGTGATAGCATTAGGAGATGACGCTTAGTTAACAGCAAAGAGCATAGACTTTTTGCCTTGATCCCTTTAATTTTTCCCATGATCCGTTTCATTTTTCCTATGATCCGTTTCATTTTATTATCCGTTTTAACTTATGCAGCATTTTCGCGTAAGGCTATAATCTCAGCAGTGAGCGCAGAAATATTATATTATAGTTGAAGTCATCTCGCCGCAGCGAAGGTGAGACTGCAACATTTGCAGCTCAGCTTGCATTGACTTCGTGTTAGTTACGAGTTGAATATTATCTAACGCATCTCATTAACAATAGCAACAATGCAAATATTCTTAGCTTTGAGAGAAGTAGATTGACCTAACGCAGACCGCAATGTAAATTGTTCGCGCATATTAATACCAAGCATATCTGCGCTTTCATTTAATATTTGCTGAGATGGAGAACCAAAGTTTTGAACTGTTGTTGGATGCAATGACAAATTGCTCATACTGCTACTTTCAACGGTGATTTGGCAATCCAGAGTAACAGAGGGCGGTGGTGAACGAAAGGAAGTACGACGAGGGGAAGAGTACTTTGCCTAGAAATGCTTTATCCGAGCAGAGCAAAAACTCCACATTTTCAAACAACATTTAGGCGCGTCTTTTGCAAGACCCGTTATTTTTTAACTCCTTAACTCTGATCCTTAGGACTATTTTATTTGCTTTTAATTGACTACTCTAAATGGCTGTGGCACCGAAAAAAATTGAATTCTTTAGCTAACGAAAATCTTGGTATTTAGAAGTTTTCTTTTAGTGTGCCACTGTATGCTACTATCGATTTTTAGTACATACATATCTGCGTACTTAGATTCATATATATTATTAATTTGTGCATAATTATGTAATAAATAACGCGGCATTTCGACATACTCGTGCATCTGTCAAATGCATGCATCATGAAAAGTTAAAGAGCAACAAAATTATAAAATATTTTGTTTGAAAACAAAAGCATGGCAGCTTGTTGTCACTTAATTGTGGATTGTTCTATTATAATTGACTAAACCATTCATATTAGGGCGATCCAAAAATTTACAGGATGATTGAAAAAGAAAATTTGTTCGTAAAATTGTTTCGAAATCGTTAAAAATAAATATTTTTTGGTGGAATAAGAATATTTCGCTTCAGAAACATTCAATAAATGAACTTCTGATGCGCACTTATTTTTCAAAAATCATATTAACCCTCCATTGTACACCCGGTTCTGGCTAGACCTATTTTGACTTTAAACGTGTATTTAACATATTTCTTTTATAGCTTACGACTTGTGCTTCTAGGTAGCTTCTTAAAATTAAATTTTCTATCGATGTATGAAAACAACTATTTTAACAGGACGAAAAAAAATATGTAAAAAGTTACCCTTTTTGTTTTTTCGTTTTTTTTTTTGTGGATGAGGTAGGGTTCAAAATGCCTTCGCACTTGCAGCGACCGTCGTCTACTGCGTCGTCTGGTCTGGCCACTAAAACGATCCCTCCTCTCCTTCTGGGGAGGCACCCTTCCCGGAACTGCTTTCTATATTACTTCGGGAGGGCCCAGAACGGCATCCATAAAAGACCAATTCTATTCACCCACGTCTGGGTCCGCCATATTTGTAGCCAGCTTTCATGCTATAGGCTCGTCTTCTTGTGTCTCTATCTGTGCGGCTTCGCTTTGTTGCACTGTGTCGAGGTCAATCTTTTTTTTCGTTTTTCCTTTGGTTGTACACTTCGGGTCTGGCTGGAAACATATGTGATATGATATATTTTGACTATTTTACCTGCTTTTTTATTTTCTTTTTCATGGTAAATCTATATTTAGACTACTTAGGCGAGGTAAAAACCCCATCGACTATTTTATAATATATTATAATGCAAATAAAGCTGGCGTCGATTGTAGGGATTAAATGGTCACACATTTCACATCAAAACGGCCAACAAGTCGATGGACCTTTGCTTTCTTTCGCAACATGTTGGATGTGACGGCATTGGCAGCGTTTTGTATTTGCAAGGATGTCGATGGGCTTATTGTCCGGCAGTCAGGGGTCGATTTTGGACTGCGTTTTTATACCGTTAAATTCTCGACTATACTTGTGATTTAGCTTTCATGAGTAGCGAAAGTGAACGTCAGCTGGCGCACCCGTGGTGGGTGTGATTGTGGGAGGGTACGAAACGTGTCGAAAAAAAATTTCTACCAACTCATTTTATACCGGCTGAAACGTTTTTGATATATTGTTGACATTTAGTAGAATAATGAAAAATAGCCAGCTTCGCGGTAGAGGGGGGAGCTGAACGCGACACGTTTCGCAGCATCCCACGCACGTACCCACCGCTACTGGGCGAGCTGACGGTTGGTTTCGTCATCCATTGGATGGCGTCTGCCTTCAGTGTTAAAATCAGTCGGCATTAAATGATGAGGTCTAAATGACCCTTGGCTCCCGGACTATTAGAAAAAGTGATGCTAGGCGCAATTTTTTGACGACCTTATCGAGTACAATGGTCGGTGCAAGCATCGAAAATCGTATATAATCAAAGCATTATTTCTCAATTTACCACTCCTTTGGCTATGGCATCATTTTTCAAAAAAAAAAAAATATTCCTGTGAATATCGTAGTTACTCAACCAACCGGTGCCGATACACTCGCAGCGAAAAAATATTGTCGTCTTTATTTACAAGGGGGCGATAAAGTTCGTCGAAAAACTCGTTTTTATTGTCCTGCATGCATGAATCCAGTCTGTCAACAGTCAAAAGTCTCATATATATGTTTTGCTTGCCTTCCCCCGAACACATAATAAAGATCATTTCATCATAAATTTTATTGCTATCGCATTTTGTTTCTTCAGCCTTCTTCGAAATGAGTCAAAATAAAGAACAAAAAAACAAACAAAAAAGGTTTTTCTTTACAAACCGAAATATTTTCAGCGAATATTTTTTCTTCTGTAGGTAGCTCAGTGCATGCCAACACCAATGAGAAAGGTAAGAAATTTTAAATATCAGGTCAGTCCATAAGTTCGGGCGTTTTTCAAAGGTGGTTTTAAAATTATTAAAAAAGATGTTTAAAGTATTTATTAATCAATTATATATTTTCCTTCATTATTTACAATGTCTTCTCAACGTTAGGCAAATTTTTAATTCCCTGCTCAAAAAATTGTCTGCCCTTGAAGCCAAAATACATTTCGATATGCCTTTTTATAGTTTCTTTTGAGGAGTAGTTCTTGTTACTCATATGGGATTGAAGTCCACGGAAAAGGTGCAATCGCAAAGTGCAATATCCGGAGAGTATGGTGGATGCGGCATTAGCTCCCATCCGAGCTCGTTCAGCTTGCCTAATGTTTGCCTTGCGGTAAGAGGTCTTGCGTTGTCGTGGTGACACAAAACTTTGCGTCTATTCATTAAAGACGGTCGATTTTTTTTAAATGCCTCATTCAGGTTTGACAGCTGATGGGAACAATAATCAGCAGTTATCGTCTGTTTGTTTCCAGAAGTTCATAATAAACAATACCGGCCATATCCCACCAAATATACAGGAGAATCTTCTTGGGGTGAAGGCCATCTCTAGGGGTCGGTTATGGTCTTTCATCTTAATCTAACCATTGGCGTTTGCGAACAGGATTATTGTAACGGGCCTATTTTTCATCATCAGTAACGATACGGTTCAAAAAACTTTCATTTTCAAGCCGTTGCAGCAGCTGAGAACACACATTCACTCTCTGCTGAAGGTTGGCGACGGAAAGTCTATGCAGAACCCATTTTCCCAGCTTTGAAACCTTTCCCAACTGAACCAGGTGCCTGTGAACTGTTCCATGCGATGAACTGAACCTCTGAGCTATCATATCGACTGTCAAATTTGGCTCAGCTTCTACGAGTTCGAGAAAGGCGTCGGAAGACTTAAAGACTTCAGGACGATCAGCGCGCGGGGCATCCTCCACGTCGCAGTTACCACTTCGGAATTTTGAAAAACACTTTTGCGCAGTCCCTACACTCACGGTATCCCCTCCGTGAACAGAGTGTATTTCTGCAGCAGCAGTTGTTGCATTTTTACCACTTTTATAAAAAAAATACAAAATGTGACTCTTATACACGTTCGAAGATTCCATTTTATTTTTTAACAACACGTGCTTCTATCCGCGATTAAAACCATTTGTTGAATGCACAATATGTCAAAGAACATATAAATAGTTCCGTTATATTCCGCTAATAATTTTTTGTATGCAAAAATCGTACAAAAGTGAAATTATGGGTAAAATACGCACGAACTTGTGGACTGACCTGATATATGATCGTGCAACCGAAGGCTTAAAAAGTGGTGCACAACGGAGGGCTAACTATTTTTTCTATAACCAATAAAAGCATCGGTGTTGGCTCTCTTTCCCTAATTTTTTTAATTCTGAAGAGTGGGCGCATCAAAATTCCTAAAAGTTGATTATCTTGTGTACTTTTGGGCCACCCTAATGAATATTTTTCGCATCATTTTTTAGTTATGCAAAAATAATAAAATAAATCACACTTCTTAATATTAAAAAATAAATGATTGAATAGGAGTGAGAAGCTATGCATTAACTGTAAAATGTTAAAATAAATACTAATTATATGTTTTATTTATTTTTATTTTCAGGTATGTAAAAGTGCAAATAACTTTCCAAGAAATAAGTACTCGGTGGTAACTATAAAAATAATAAATTAAATTTTTGCTTAGTCGTAGTTTTAAAAAATGCGCTACAAAATTAATAAGAATTTGCGTATTTTGCTAATGAGAGCGAGAGTAAAAATTAAGAATATTGACTTACTTTCCTCAGCTTATATTTTAGTGCAAAAAAAAAATGTTAAAAATCCATAACCTCTGCTGTTCTTACTCGTAAAACCTCGTTTCTATACTGACGTCGATTCTATAAAACCTCGTTTCTATACTGACATCGATAAAATCGCATTTTCATCATAGCGAAACGATTTTTAGAGGTGAATGTACCTAGCAGACCGTTATTCGACTCGTTTTGTGTTTCACTAAGCTAAAGCTAAATTTTGTGAAACACAAAGTTCCCCTCAAAAAAAATTTTTTTCTCCATAGCTAACGAGCAAACCTGGTGTGTATCATCCTTGTCTTTCCATATATATTTTCCATCTGCCATTTTGTATGAAATTTTCGTCTCTTAGTTGGATTTTAAATGAACGGGTACAATAAAAAATCTGCTTAAATAAATAAATCTGCTTGGCATAACATACAGCGCCAACTTGAAGTGTCTCAAAATTTCCGTTGATTTTGATAATTTTTATGGTTGACGGTGTCACGCACCTCCTTTCATATAATGAAAATTCAAGCCATTTCCCTGCCACCAAACGCAAATCAACTCATATTTAAATCATGCAACTGACAACTTTCAAACGCAAAGAGAAATCTTTCAGTTGGAAATTCACTCGTATATTTGGCGAGCACCAACATTTTTTCTCATGCGAAAAGCAAAGCGTAGTTTCATTGACATCCACTCACCTACTACATCCACTCACCTACTACACCCACCAAAAACTGCTTCAACATTTGCTTCTGTATTAAAAATGTTAACATTCTTATGGCACAATATTCCGCACTTCATACCGAAGAACGCATCTCTCCAGCTAACCAAACGCTGCCGCGTGTTTTAATAAGATTTACTATAAAAGCATTTACAAAAGTATGCGCCGCAGAGAAGAGATAACGAAAAGTGTTGTTAGGTTTGAAGCTACGAGCTACTCTGCCAACTGTTCTAACATCAACTCAAAGTCAATGTTACGCGCTGTTAACGACAACCTCAAGCATAACCAGCCAACTTCATTTTAAACTTTTCATGATTCAAATGCAAACCTGAGCAACAACAACTACAACAACAATAATTACAAACCAACCGTCATGCCGCACAGGCAACCCACAATAATGGCAAACGGTATTGGGGTCATCCGTCCGCAATTTGAGGGCGAGAAAAGTAGAAGAAAAAAAGAGAAAACAGTGCGAATGTTGTTTGCAGGGAGGATGAAGGGGAAGGGAGAGCAGTGAAGTAGAGTATTGGTAATATTATTACCAAAGTTTTCTCTCATGCTTTCTAGTAGCTCCACTCCTTCATCGAAAGCATCAACAATACGCCAGCTCACACAAAAGTATTTACTTCTACTTCTACTTCCACTTCTACTTCTACTTCTTCTTCTTCTTCTTCTTAAATGGCGCTAAGTGTATATTGAACAAATCAGTGTATACGAGTGTGTATGTGTGTATGTACATGGGTGCAATAAGCAATTTAAATTTCCTCTGTAAAGTTGGTTTATTACATTAAAATTTGAGGCACTAAAATTAGTACTTTATACGTATGACAGCATACAGCTGTGTTCAAAATAATAGGAGCGGCACGAGCTAATAAGTTTTAACTTTTTCCATACAATTTTATATTTTTATATTTTTTCAAACTTTTTTTTATTTTGAAGATTGAACATTGTCATTTATGAATGAAAAATAATATCGTTCAAATGACTGCCACGACTGGCCTTGCAGTAGGCCATTCGATCAACCCAGCTTTTAAGCACATTTTCGGTTGTTTGGGCTCCAATTTCATGAATGGCAACTTCGATTTCGTATTTTAAAGCATCAATCGTCTCTGGATGGTTCGCATAGCATTTGTCCTTAACGGCTCCCCACAAAACATAGTCCAACGGGCTTAAATCACAGCTCCGAGGTGGCCAATTGATATCGGAATTTCGGCTGATTATTCGGTTTTCGGCCGCCGTAGCCGAATGGGTTGGTGCGTGATCACCATTCGGAATTCACTGAGAGGTCCTTGGTTCGAATCTCGGTGAAAGCAAAATTAATAAAAACATTTTTCTAATAGCGGTCGCCCCTCGGCAGGCAATGGCAAACCTCCGAGTGTATTTCTGCCATGAAAAAGCTCCTCATAAAAATATTTGCCGTTCGGAGTCGGCTTGAAACTGTAGGTCCCTCCATTTGTGGAACAACACCAAGACGCACACCACAAATAGGAGGAGGAGCTCGGCCAAACACCTAACAGAAGTGTACGCGCCAATTATTTATTTTTTATTTATTTATTCGGTTTTCAAAAACGGTAGCCAAAAGTTCGAGTGTAACTTTGGCAGTGTGACAAGTTGCACCGTCTTGTTGAAACCAAATGTCGTCCATGTCATCCTCTTCAATTTTTGGAAACAATATCACGGTAACGCTCGCCATTTACTGTAACCGCGGAAGAAGAAGAAGACTCACCACTTTGGAAATAGGTTTTCAATATTTCCCAATTTTGTTCAAGCGTATAGCGTCCCATTTCGTAAATGTCAAACCTTTAAGTAAATTATGAACACATTTAACCTGTCATTTGTGTTACCATTCTCAAAAAAATAGGTGGTTCAAAAAGCAAACGCTATATGGCCCACCCTGTACAACAAAAAACCCATAGTTCAAAGCCTCGTGCTTTATACAAATTGAAAAAAATTTAATAAACTGAAAAATACTGTCTTCTCGATTTTCAACTTTTTAATCAGAATCTCTAGGAAACTTCAAGATATGCAGTTTTATAGCCCATTTAATTTTATTAAAGGGTGGTTAAGTTTTAAGAGCCGGTGTTAATTTTGAATAAAATACAATTTTTTTTTTTAATTATTGTAATTTCTCTTTATTATGATAATATTGCTATAGCTCAATTACGCGGCCTCGGCGGCACACCTCCATTCGATGGTCCAAATTTTCGATGACGCTGAGGCATAATTGAGGTTCTATGCCGTAAATGTGCCGAATTATCTCATCCTTTAGCTCTTGAATTGTTGCTGGCTTATCGACGTACACCTTCTCTTTCAAATAACCCCAAAGAAACAAGTCCAACGGTGTCAAATCACATGATCTTGGCGGCCAATTGACATTGTCGCGACCTGAGATTATCCGGCCATCAAATTTTTCGCGCAAAAGTGCCATTGTTTCGTTAGCTGTGTGACAAGTGGCACCGTCCTGTTGAAACCACATATCACCCACATCCATATCTTCCGATTCGGGCCATAAAAAGTTCGCTATCATCTCACGATAGCGAACACTATTTACAGTAACTGCCTGACCGGCCTCATTTTGGAAAAAATACGGCCCAATGATGCCGCCGGCCCACAAACCGCACCAAACAGTCACTCTTAGTGGGTGCATTGGTTTTTCGGCAATCACTCATGGATTATCATTCGCCCAAAATGCGGCAATTCTGCTTATTGACGAATCCACTGAGGTGAAAATGTGCCTCATCACTGAAGATGATTTTCTTCACGAAGTGCGCGATATGCATTTTGATTTGAACGCCCGTTTTCATAATAAGCCTGAATAACTCTATCGCATTGCTCGATTGTGCATCTTTCCATGCCTCAAATTTAGTTAATCTGGAATTGAAAAATGTCAAATAAAATTCAGAAAAAAGCTTGACGTGTAGGTATGGTTCACATTCAACATCGGTCTTTGAAATTTAACCACCCTTTAAAATAAAATGTGAATTTAACAATGGTTTTTCGCAAACGACTTTGAAAAGTTTTTTATATTTGAACACGAACGGACACTCAAGTTCTTGATCTTAAACTGGCATCACCAAACATCAGGCGAGATTTAAAGTTAATGATGGCAAAGTTCAGCAAAAAGAGGACTTTTAAAGTCATTTAAAATAACAGGCGAAATTTTGATTCTGTCGATCATAATATTCGCTGTAAGAATCGATGGAATCAACGTATTCACTGTACCAGTGGGACAACGCTCCGGTCAAAGCGTACAAAAAAATATCGCAGCTACAGTTTAAAATTAGCCAAACCAGTCAGTCGGTTCAACACCGTTCCTTGAGATAGCGAATATATCAATGAATCGTGGTGAAAAAAATTCAAAAGGTGTGGCCAATATCAGATCGTTAACCGGCTCTCAACTTGTCTGAAAGAATCAGCTGATTGGCTGACGTAACCGGAGTCATGAGAGCAGTTGGTTTACGAAAAAACTGAGATTGTGTTGGTGATATACGAAAAAACAACACAGCCCCCGCTCATATTGCTTCGTTGCCGTCTGAACAACGACTGAAAGGACGACAGTGTGAATGTGTTTGAAATGATCGTGCAGAACTCGGCTGGCGATGAAATTGTGTTAGTGATATACGAAAAAAAATCAACACGATCTTTACTCATTTTACTTCATTCCTATCTGAACAACAAAATTCGTCTGACGAATCCCCAAGTTCCCATAATGATTATTTTTTCCATAGTTAAAGAGTAAACCTGGTAAATCCATCATCTTTGAGCCAAGGTTTAGTCGTTCAGTTTCGTTTTTCACCTTGTCAATCTACATTGTGGTGAATTTTGCTCGGAGTTCTTCACCTACATCCTCAAATAATCAAAGTTACTCAAGGAATGGCTTTTTTCCGACTACCCAAAAGCGGTAACGTCTGATGCACGTCAAGGATCTATTATCGGCCCCGATCTCTGAAATCTGAGCTACGACGAGATCTTGAGCATTGATATGGCAGAAGATACATATCTAGTAGGATTCACAGTATATTCAACTTGACTGCAAGCTTACTTTCTGGGCCCAGATAAGACATGCGGCCACCAAAGCAGCAAAGGTCACTGGAATGCTAAGTGCATTCCCATGGAAGTAAGTTCTACGTTACCGGAATAACTAGGAACCCCACCTGGACCAGAAATATTCTATTGCTGCATTTGCCACAAACGGCTCCACCCGAACTCCACCTCGGTTAGGTGTAATAAGTGCAACGAGTGGTGTCATCTTAAGACCTGCTCAGGCTTTCAGACACATACCGAGTAGTCCACACGGTTTGTAGCCACGTGTTGCTCCCGCCACGAAGCGGCCCCTGCCTCAACGGTTTTAGCGTCAAATGTGTCGGCACTTCAAACTGGCGCCACTAATCAAACCTTAACGGTTAGGAGCCCGTCGCTGACGCACGACTCCCTTCTGCTCCAATCCCAGTGCGGGGACAAACCAGCAGCCCTTGGTCCCCCGTACAGTTTGTCCCGGTTGTCAGATCAGGGTTCCTCGGAAACTGACATCAGTCAAGTGCAATTCTTGCCATGGCTGATGCCACTTTCGGAGATGCTCTGGCCTGCGCACCTTCCGTGAGTGAACACACGACTTGCAGGGCCCTGCACCCGCAACCGCTCCCTGTGGGGCAGCCACCCGTCCAGGCCACAACAACCACTGAGGAACGCACAGCTGTACCAATGCAGTCAACCCCACGGGTCCCTCACACCCCAAGTTGCAACAATACTCAAACTCCTCCAACTGAACTACAACGGAATGCTAAGTAGATTAATGGCAAACTTCGGTGGGCCAACACAGAGCAAAACAAGCCTACTCATGGCGGCCACAATCTAAGTTCTCCTGTATGGTAGCGAAGTATGAGGAATTGTGCTTAGCTGCAAAGCCCTGCGCAAAGTACTGAAGGCTGCGAAACGAACAGCGGCACTCAGAGTTCCGTCAGCCTAGCGCACTGTCTCTGGCGCTGCAGTCTTTCTGCAGAAATTGTCTGGACAATGAGGTGGAATCAACTCAACACCTTCTTATCAGCTAGCCTACTCTCGAAGGGCAAAGATTTCGACATCGGAGCTCTCACTTTTTTTCTACACCCGCGGATATTGCGAGTTGCGGGTTGAGCTTGAAGCGATTAATACGAAAGTAAGTAGCCACTGTTGGTCGTCATCCTCTAAAACACCTTCTTTCTTGCTCTGCATGTTTGACTCTTTTCCTTTTGTTCTCAGCTTTTATGGTATCACGACGGTCGTATTTTGATGATTTGTTCAAGTGCGCTCCTCACCAGGCCAGTCTTTTATCCTGTCTCAGTAACCGTATGAGTTGGTGCATGACTACCATTCGGGAGGGTGTAGGTTCGAATCTCGATGCATGAAACACCAAAGTGATAGAAAAAGAGTGTATTCTAATAGCGGTCGCCTCTCGGCAAGCAATGGCAACCTTCCGAGTGTATTTCTCCCATGAAAAATCCCCTCATATCTGCCGTTTGGAGTCGGCTTAAAACTGTAGATCTCTGCATTTGAGCAGCAACATCAAGACGCGCGCCACGCAAATGGGAGGAGGAGCTCGGCCAAATACCCAAAAAGGGTATCCGAGGTTAGTTCAGAACTAATAGACTTGACTCGATGTCCACTCTCAAAGTCGTTACAGCGAAGTTTTCCACATTTTCTGAAAGAGTTAGTATTCATGCTGAACTGAAAGTTTGTTCCCTACTCAGCTCAGCTTTTCCCTACTGGGTCACTATTTCACTACTTCGCAGCTGTTCTTGTTTCCTTATTTACATTTAGGTACCTGTGCATGCTTTTTTGTCAGCGCTAGCGACTTGATAATGAGAGAAAAACAGGGATAATTTATGTAGTGCGAAAACAAAGCAGAGCATTTTCGAGCAACCCACCCGAAACCATGTCAACTTCAAGGGCCAGTAACTCACCCGCTCCCTGACACCACATCAATTCGCACACCGCACACGGCACAAAAGGCGATAAGTACAAAATATGCCCCGCTAGTTAACCTAAAAAAAATGTGGTGAAAGTGACCAACGTAGGCAATGAGGCAACCGCAGCCTAAGCCACAGCAAACTACCATTTATATGGATCCCCGTTGGAAGGTTCCCTGAATTGCGGCAGCGGGCGCAGGAAAATTTGTAATATTATGGTTGAATGCCACATTTCATGCTGTGATTAATAAAATATTTATCGAAAATTGGGTAAAAACGAAGTGCGCAATAAAAGACAAAAAGAGAAAAAAGTATAAAAAAATACAAAAAGGTATAGGTCATCAAGTGGGACGCAGAGTGGAGCTATGGTTATTGTTGATTTTTGTGTGTTAGTGTACATTTCTCTCTTTTTATTTGTTCCTACCTGCACCCACTTTCAATTTTCTTTTGAATTAATTTTGTTTCTTGACATTTCTCACCTTCTCTCCTGAGCGCCTAAGTATTCTTTTGTGACCATTGGCTGACTAATATTGCTAATGGGATTTTGAAAGCAGCGACATGGACAGTGAGGTGAGGCGTATGGCAAAAAGTTGGTAACAAGAACACTTATTTAGTAATTTAAATTTATGGGTTTTTTGTTAGTGGATGCGGGGTAGGTGTCTCTAATTTAGTCAGCCAGTAACCCTTATAAATTTCTTCAGGCTATTTATGTCATTGTTAGCCCGATTTAATCATGTTTTAAAGAGTCTGTTAATTACAAGGGCAGCAAAAATAATTTTTATACCCAGCCGCATCATTTTTATTTTGTTAAGGGCCGGGCCAAGAAGGCGGACTCGGAGTACTGCTATTATCTAGACATTTCATCATGGGGAGATTAACGCCTCGACAACGTTTACAAATGGTAAAATTGTATTACGAAATTCAACGCTCTGTGAAAAATCGTTCGCTTTGTGTTAATCGCGAACACAGGCCAACCAGGCGCTCAGGCCAGATGTTCAGCGATTAGACCCATTTTTGATATAAATTGCCGTATTTGAGATGAAGAGCAACCGGAAGTGAATCAAGTACAGCCTTTACATCCATTGAAACCAATCGTTTGGTGCCGCTTATGGGCTGGAGGAATCATCGGCCCATAATTCAAGGATGAGACTGGCGGCAATGCAACAGTAAATCGCGCCATGATAAACGACTTTTTGAAGCCGGATCCCGAAAATTTAAGTCCCTGATCTGCACAACAAATTCGCCGTGGTTCCAACAAGACGGCGACGGCGCTACTTGTCATATAGTCCGTGAAACAATGGATTTATCTCCCGTATAGGACCAATGGATTGGCTACCAAGATCAAGAGATACCACACCTTGGGACTTTTATTTCGGAGGGTATGAAAATCTAAATGCATTGAAGAAAAACCAACTTCGCTTGAGGCATTGGAAGGTAATATTACTAAAATTATTCACGAGATACCGGTCGAAGTGCTCCAGCGAGTCATTCCAAATTGGTGGTTAAGAATGACCTGAATTACAGCGCAGTTGCGGCCAACATATCACAGGAATTATCTATAAAAAATATATCATTCATAACATATATTTTTTGTAAATATCTCCCACACAAAAATACATAATAAAGATTGCCCAATCAATTTGAATTTTCGTTGTTTTATTTCAATTTAAAATCCGATACCTCTATTTTCTTGGACACCCTTACTTGATCAACCTTTACTTTCATTTACAATATGTATGCCAAGATATTGAAAAAAATAATAATTTAAAAGACCTGGATTTGATTTTCGATTCGAAACTAGCTTTTGTGGATCATGGGGTCTATATGGTGTCTAAATCATTTTCAATGATTCGATTTATTCGTAGGAACTCAGAAGATTTCTCTAATTCAATGATTTTAAAAACTCTGTATGTTTCATTGTTGCGCAGTCTCCCAGATTATTATTGTATAGCTTGGTGTCATTACTATGAAACACATTCAAATAAAGTAGAAAGTAATACATGTATAATATGGGGCTCACGCCTGATAACTCCAGAGGACGTAAACTCTTCAGACCCATGCAGGTGAATAACTTTCATCATTTCTCTTCAGGGCACCCTACCTAAGGTTGAGCGACTCGAATAAAATACCAGACGTCATCGATTTCTGCATAAGCAGAGGGGTATCCGAAAATAGTCACCATAGATAGATGCGCCGAGCTCTCATCACACGACTCGCCATTGATTTCAACTTTACGAGTAAATTCTTGTTTTTACGATAAGAAAACTCAGCAACGTTGGATAATAATCGAACCAACTGGGTATACTTTAAATAATTGGTCGTGAAGTCGCTGTTACTAAATATTGAGCTAAAAATCAGCACTGATTTGGATATTGCCGTCGAACTTTTCAACAAATGTATTCAAAGTGCTGCATGGACGGATGCAACTACGGTGCCACACACATTGACGATCGCATTAAAACTTTAATAAATGAAAACCGCAAGCCACGGCGCATTTTGCAAAAAAACAAACAGAAACAAAAATGAATAAAAACAGCTTAAGGGGTTCCGGTGGCTAGAGCTCGAAAATTAGGGTATTTTCAGGAATTTTTTACAATAAAAATATGAACAACGATATCTAAATTTTTAGGCATTTTATTTAACTTCTTTCACATACAAAAATTAAAAAAAAAAAATTTATTAAATTTTAAAATTTTAAATAAATTAAAAAAAAAAATGTATGTAATTTAAATTTTAAGTAAATTAAAAAAAATATAATTTAATTTTAAAAATTTTAATTAAATTTTTTATTTTTTTTTTAATTTTTTTTTTAATTTTTGTATTTTTTTTTAAATTTTTTAAAAATTTTAATTTTCACAGTAATTAATAATAATAATAATTTAAAAATTGTCCCTCCCGAAAAATTGGACCTGGGCGGTGTTGTCCATTTTGGCTCTTCTATTTAACCCAAGAACCAAATAACTATACATCAGTATGACTGTAACTCTGTCCCGTACTAGAATAAAAAAAAAAAAAATAGCGCAGTTTTGAACTTGACACTCTTAAAATCGGTTTTGTTTTCAGTTTTTTAATCACAAAAATATGAACAACATATTAAAATTTCAGACGATTCGCTTGAATAGTGTTTTTTTTTTTTTTTGTGACAACACCAGGCCGAAAAAAGTCATTCCGAGATAAATGAGTTTAAAGTTTGAGGTAGAGGAGCGCGCGGACCGCTCTCTGCCTAGTTAAGTGACTATAGAAGCTATAATATTGGGAATCTCCGCATGAAAAGTTCACAGTATACTCCTAAGATACTATACTTTCGAAATATCGAAAAAAACAAAAATAGACTTTTTGAAATTTCTTGTCCGCCGGGTTCCCTTAACAGGCTCACAAAGCAATTAAAACCCGCACTAAAAGACGCAAAGAATGCAGAATTTCTAGAGTACTTATCCAACCTCTCGTCTAACAAACTACGGACTATTCACTGTGGAAGGCAACGAAAGCAACGTTACAGCCAACATCTCACATTGCACCGATAAAAACGTCCTACGGCATCTGGGCAAAAACTGTCAAGGAAAAATTTATCGAGTTTGCGAAACATCTTTCAAATGTTTTTGTATATTACCATTTCCGGGACAAAATGCGGAAGAAGACCATAAAATTAAAAAATTTCCATTTCATTCCGGGATTTCCCCATTCCTACACAATTAGGAAAGATCTCAAAACCAAAAAGGCGCCGGGTTTCCCACATGGGTAAGGTATGGCACGGAGGCAAACTTAAAACGAGCCTGCCGCATCATTACTTCTGCTTCTTTTATCGTATCTGTAGACATTCTCTTGTCAAAATAAACGACGAAACTACCAATTTCCACGAAATTAAAGTACACCTGCGTCCTATACCCCAAGGAAGCGTCCTAGAACCCGTTTTGTACAATTTGTTCGCAGCCACTTATGCCGGTGATATGGTTTTAATGTCCAGAAGTAGCCATGCCTTAATTGCTTCTTACTAAAGCTTGATTTTTTAAGAGCTATAGGAAAGTTTTCCAAAAAAACACGTAAAATTCAGAAATATGCATGAAATTTTTATTTAAGTCGATAGCACAGTCCATATAATTTAATGTTTGAAGATTATTTCATGCAAATGTTGACCGCGACTGCGCTTCAAATGGTCCATCCGCTTAGTCCAATTTTGGCATACTCTTTCTAATGTTTCGGCCGGTATCTCACATACAAATTCTTTAATGTTGTCTTCCAATGCGTTAATTGAAGCAGGCTTGTCTGAGTAGACATGAGCTTTAACATAGCCCTACAAAAAAAAGAGGTTGTCTGTAAAGTCGGTTTACTGACGATAGTTTAACGTGACATCGTCATAAGAAAATATTGATGGAATGGTTGCAATTTTCAAAACAAAATTTTAATTTTATTTGTTTGATAGATATTTTGTATGGATATAGAGGAGGAGGTAAATGGAATTGCAATGGAATAGGTCAAGTTACATTTACACAAACGTGAAAAATGACGAAACATTTATTCATTCATGAAAGATATCTTCAATTTCGATTGTGCATCAGACGTTAAAAAGTCAACAACACTAAGAGGCACCATCATCGATTTGCCTTTTTCAATACACTTTACACTCGAAACACTCCCTTTCATTTCCTACTTTTTCTATCATCGTCCTATTCTCAACAGAGAAATGGTTCATTACCATGCACACAGGAAGAAGGCATATGCAAATACAAGTAGGTGAATTTATATACCTACATATGCGCATATACATACATATATATGCTCACTCAAGTAGGACAGAGCCAGATGTCGAACGTTGCCGAACGCGGGGGCCGATTGTGCTCTTTGTCGTTCGTTCCGCGCTCTCGCTTGCAGTTCAAGCACATTAGCTTACATTTGCTTGCGTACGGAATAGATTCGTATATTTGATATGTCCATATGACTTGTATGCATCTTTACATATAGATTTGTTCTTTTTGAAAATTGCGCGAAATTGTATATGTATATGCATGTTTATATACATATATTAGTATACAACATATCTTATAAGGTATGTGGTAAATAGTACCATACATTTTTTCCTTCATATATAATAAAAAAATTAATAATAATAACATTAAAACAACAGGTATTATTAACAAACTTGGTTTTATTTTAAATTCTTCAAGTAAATCAAATTAATAATAATCAATAAGAAGGCATATGCAAATACAAATACGTGAATTTATATATGTACATATGCGCATATACATACATATATACGCTCACTTAAGTAGGAGAGAGCAAGATGTCGAACGTTGCTGTTCGTTTGCTTTGTTTGCTTTGTCGTTCGTTCCGCGCTTTCGCTTGCAGTTCATTCAAGGTAACGGCAATGAGCAAGGTAACGACAAATGGGCAAGATAACGACAAATGAGCAAGGTAACACTAATGAGCAAGGTAACGACACATTTTTTCGTGCGTGCAGCCTGTTAAATCGAATTATAAGACGTTATCACGTCAATAATCTAAAGGCGTTATTTCGCACGATCTGGGTGGCCAATTTACAGGTCCCGAACGTGAAATAAAATGTTCACCGAACTCGCCTCTCAACAAGTCCATTGTTACGCGTGCTGTGTGGCATGTGGCACCGTCTTGCTGAAACCACATGTCATGGAAGTCAAGCCTTTGCATTTTGGGCAAAAAAAAGTTGGATATCATTTCACGGTAGCGCTCACCATTCACAGTTACGTTACGATTCACAGCATCTTTGAAGAAGTACGGCCCAATGATACCTCCAGCCCATAAACCGCACCAAACTGTGACCTTTTCTGTATACATTGGTAGCTCTTGCAATTCGTCTGGCTGATCTTCACTCCAAAATCGACAATTCTGCTTATTTACGTACCCATTGAACTAAAACCGAAGCTGAACACAATTTTTCAATAAAAAAGTGGATCTTTGGCCAACTTTCCAAGAGCCTATTCACCAAAAATTCTGCGGTGCGGTAGGTCGTTCGGCTTCAATTCTTGCACCAGCTCTATTTTGAAATGCTTCACACCTAAATCCTTTCGCAAACTTTTCCACGTTGTTGAGTAACAGAGGCGCAATTGCTGCGATATTTTCTTCAGTTCTCCCTCTGCGTAAGCGTGTTGGTGGTTTGATGTCCAATAATGTAAATTTGGTTCTAAATTTAGTCACAATAGCTCGAATAGCCGCTTCAGTGGGTCGATTAAACTGACCATAAAATGGAAGAAGCGCGCGATAAACTTTCTTAACAGAACACGCATTTTTATAATAAAATTCAATGATTTGCAAGCGTTGTTCGTTTGTAAGACGATTCATGGTTAAATTATAGACCAAACTGAAGATGTTTGACAGTGAAACAAAACACGAAACGTGCGTCAGCTGTTTAAACCAACTGTTTAAAGAGATAATTGCTAAAAAATCACCCTTTACTTACAAGAAAACCTAAGCAGTGTTAGTTCCTGGTTGAAAACTTGACGAATAAAAGCTAACGAAACCAGCATGACCTGCCGTATCTCTAAACAACGCTCTAATATGATACCTCGGACAGAAAACATCAAATATTTAGGTATTCTCACGTGGCCTCAAAATCTAGCCTAGAAAAGTTGCAGGGATTCCAGTCAAAAGTGTTACGCATGTGCGCCAATGCGCCAATGAGAGGCATAAATAAGACAAGTATTTTGTGTGTTCAGCGGTTTTCTGCTATTGACTCTTGGCTCTTTTGAACTCATTCCATTTATTCGATGTCATAACCACATACCCATGATTCGTCACCAGTTAAGACCCTTTTAAGCAAAACCCCAATCATCGTTGACGTCATTCAACAATTCCTGGTGCTCATGCGACGATTCTCCATAACAATTTTCTTCACTTTCTCAACATTTTTCTCGGTTGTTGAGGTGCTGAGTCCAGAGCGTCCAGAGCGAGCATTGTCGTTCACATCTTCTCGACCTTCTGTGAAAAGCTTGTACCACTTGTAAACGGGTTTTTTACTTTTTACACAAAAATTCATGCAACTTCTTTAATCCATTTTTTTTCGATAGCAGAAAATCGCCGAACACGCAAAACACTAGTCTCATTTATGCATCTCACAAACAAGCTAAAAATTCTATGTTTCTGCAGCCGTGAAGATATCTTCGAGACAAGCCTGGTTGGTTGGTTCGTTTAAGTGGTGATACTTCCAGAATCCAACTAACGCTTCCGCACCATTTTGTTGCCACATCCTCGTTACCAACTTGTTTACCAGTTATTTACAGCATGACTATATCTAGTCTGTGCGGTTCAGGAACCTTATCAGGTTGTTGATATCTAAGCCAGACAGATGTTCCAGACTCTCGAACAGCGGTTTATCTAGTGTTAACATTCTGTCCTTCCATAGGGCAGGGCATTCGCAGAGGAAATGGAAGATTGTTTCCTTTTTCTCCGGTGTTTACAACTGTGGCAGTATGTGTTGTGAGGGATGCCCATTTTGGCCTCTTATTCTCCCATAGACCAAAAGCCAGTTATGACTGCCGTTAGTCTCCAGGCGTCCCGTCGTTTCATGTTTAACAATGTTGACGATTGTTTGAGGTTGTTTGAGGTAGTAGGTGGGCCATTACGTTCTGCTAATTTTGCATTTCGTCTGGTCTCTCCATCTACAATCTGGGACTCGGAGGTATTTTAAGGAAATCGCACTAGTGGTGTGAATACTGATTCTGCAAGAGCGTTATTCGTGGCAGATCCCTTTCTTGCCAGTTCATCTGCTTTTTCGTTACCTTCATTATTCCGATGCCTCGGCACCCAGATTAAGGTAACTTTATGGTTCACACTCAAGGTGGTGAGGCTATACCTACTTTGTTCCACTACCATAGAGTTTGTAGTAGCTGGATCCAGTGCCTGGATTGCAGCTTGGCTGTCCGAAAGAATAGCGATATTGCCCTTCCGCCTGCAAGACTCTACAGGCATTGGGAAGACGCACAGATTTTTCAATTTTAGATCTATGAGAGTATATACCAGCTCCAACACCACAATCCATTTTACTGCGATCTGTATAGACTGCAGTGTCGAAATTGTTTAGTAAGAATCCCTTATTCCATTCCGAGATGGAATGAGATTGACAAAGTTTCTCCTGAATGTTACCGTCGGGACGATGTAGTCAGTCTTCTTCGAGGTATACTGGGCTTGTCGCAGTAATAGACTGGCATGGCCATGAGCTTTTTTCTTCCAGCAACCCGCTTCATTTAACCTAAATGCACTCATTGTTACCATCTTCTTGATATGTAGATCTACCGGAATAATGTGTGTCAGAGCGATCAGGGCCTCCCTAGGACATGGTCTGATTGCACCGACTCTTATTGCACAGGCTGATCTTTGTATTCTGCCAAGTACTTTGATGTTGTATTCTCTCTCTAGAGCTTTCCACCGAGCCATACGTTAAAATTGGTCGTATAACTGCCTTATACAACCATAATGTATACATGGATTGAAGACCCAATCTTCTTCTTAGCATACGTTTACAGGCACATACAGCGATTTCTGCTATCTTTACCCACTCTTCAATGTTTAATTTCCAGCTACGTTTGGAGTTCAGAATTACCCCTAAGTACTTTGGACTGGGTAAAAGTGAGAGGGTTTGTCCGTTAATGTTTGGTAGAGTAAAAATTGGTACGTTATATCTGGTCGTAATATAAATAGCATGAGTTCTGTTTTACGCGCATTTAAACTTAGGCCACAACCTGTAGCCTGTAGTAAGAGTTAAGCTCGCTTAGCGCCCTTTGAATGATCCCACTGATCGTATTGGGACACAGTCCTGATGCTATTAACACTACATCGTCAGCGTACACAACCACTTTTACCCCACCTCAATTAAGTTTTGTTAAGGTTTTACTAATAACACATAACCCCCTGTGGAGTGCCCCTGTGTACTCCTTTTGTTATGTTGATACTACCCATATTAGATCTAATTATCCTGGTTTCTAGCATAGAGAAGATCCAATTGCTGATACAATTTTCCACCCCTGAGTCTATTAACGCCCGTTGGATAGCATCAGTGCTAACGTTATTAAATGCGCCTTCTATGCCAAGAAAAGCAGTCATGGTGTACTGTTTGCTTGCTAGAGACCTCTTTATTGTTCGGATTACCTCGTGAAGCGCTGTCTCCGTCGATTTGACCTTGAGGTTAGCTTGTTGTGCAATTGATATACTAGAGCTCTCCAGCGAGCTTCTAATGTGTATGTCTAAAAGCCATTCAAATGTTTTTAGAACGAAGGACGACAGACTAATTGGCCTAGAGTCCTTCGCTGATTCATGTCCCCTTCTGTCTACCTTTGGTATGAAGATGACTCTAACAGGTTTCCAGCTATTTGGAATATAACCTAGGTTTAGACACGCTTTGAAAATTTCCATTAGCCATGGTAGGATATTGTCAAGAGTTTCCTGTAACATCTTGGGAAAAATCCCGTCAGGGCCTGGAGATTTGAAAGGTGAAAACGATTTGATTGCCCACGCAACCTTCTCTATTGTGACTATTACATCGGCATGTTGCTGTGGGTTATAGCGTCTTCGCCGAATTCTCCCAACATCGCTATCGTGAGCGCTACATCCCGGAAAATGAGTATTTAAGAGAAGTTCTGGAGACTCTTCTGCCGTAGAAGTCCAAGTGACATATGGTTGACCCAAGAATCCATTGACACAAGAATCCATTGAATGATCTTTGGACAAGATACGGCTGAGGCTCGCTGATTGATTCGATCGGAGAACAAAAATCTCTCCAGCTCACCTTCTTGGCGGCCCTAGTTGTCTTTTTGTACTGTCTCCGACTATCTCTGTACAGTTACCAATTACGTGTTGAGTAGCTGAGATTAACATTTTTTCTGGCTTCTTCCCTTAATTTCGAGAGCTCATTGCTCCATCAGAGAGGAGACGAGTCTACCAAAAAAAAAAACAAAATTATCGAAAATCGAATGTACGTAGCTCGTGAAATTTGAAAATTCACTTTATTTTTTTAACAAACCTCGTACAATTTTCTTAACGGTTTAGTAGGCTGTAGTGAAATTTACGATTTGCGAAATCTCCATTATACTAAATGCGAGTTGAGGCAGGTTCGAAATTTTACTGTCGCTGTACAGAAATCCAATTATGCATTATGAGCCGATATCAGGATGCATCCGACCTGAGAATGTTAATGAAATTGCGTTATTTTTTTCATTAGTATTGAATTTTCATTAAAATTCCCTGATGCAAAATTTACTCCGTCGTTATAATTTTAATTTGAATTTATTTAAAATATTTAACTTATCTGGTAGACTGTAAGAAACTCTGTACACGAATAAATAAATAAATAAAATAGCTAGCACTTCTTAAAATAAATAAGTGCCTTAAAATCCAAACTATTCCAAGCAATCACAATTTTAGCAATTTTAGAAAGATTCACTTCATTACAAAAATCATTAATCCGAGCGCACGAATTCTTTCATTCGAAAAATATTTGCAAATGCAAGAAAGTAAATTAAAAAATAATAAGAAAACTAAATAAAAAATATTCACACAGGGGACACCCGGGTTTGAACCGGGGACCTCTCGATCTGCAGTCGAATGCTCTACCACTGAGCTATATCCCCATATGTTATCGCACTGTCAGATGCATAAAACACCACACGTGCCAGCAGCATTCTTTCAATGTGTATGTGTGGGGGTGTGTGTAAGTTTGTTCGCTTGGATGTGCAAGTTTTATTTGCCGTTGTGCAATCCATTGTATGCCGCCAATGAAATTTTTAGTTAGTACAAAATAAAATTGTTGTAATTTATTGCTTTGCTCAATGAAATTATCTTAGAATATTTTATCAATCAAAAAGCGACAAACTAAAGACTGCGAGTGCTAAAAAACGTGCATGCAGTGTTCAGTTATTCTATTTATATATGAGTTAAAAACTGACGTATGTTTTAAGTAGACGGATGGCGCCTTAAAAGGCAATTACTGGTGAATGAATAGGTTGACAATTTTTTTTGTTTTTTTTTTTTTTATTGAAAATGTATACAAATGAACACAAACATATTTACTTAGATATGGGGTACAAATTAGGAGCGAACGTAGGTGGTTAAGTGGTTTTAGTAGTTCACAATTTGAGATAATTAATTTTTAGTTTGTTTAGCAAATCGGGACACTACTGTTTTAATAACTGTAGAAGTATGTACGAATGTATGTATGTATGTATGTATGAATTTTAAATCAATTCCAAAGAACTGCATGCATATTTTTGGTTTGATTTTTAAGGTTTTTTGACTGCTTCTTTCAACATTTTTTTATCATTGCAACGTGAATGCGGTTACTGATCTACGTTTTAAAAAAATGTATAAAGAAAATTTATTTACAGTGAGTGACACTCAAAATGGCCCACATCTAAAAAGTTTACAAAACGTGGTATAATTCCAAAAACGTACATTTTATTTTTCAATTTTTTTATTTTTCTTAAATTATAGATAATAGCCAACAAAAAAACGTAAACATATTTCATTAATAAAATAAAGTTTTCAAAATTTACGAGAAAGGAACAAGACACATGAAAAATGGCGCGCCACTCAAAATGGCCCAGTTATTTAAATTTATTTATATACATACAAAAAATTCATAAATTTCCTTAAAACTAGTATTTTGTCTGATAACCTCTTTTATTTATTACCGATTTCAACCTATTAGGGATGGATTCCACCAATTTGTTTGTACAGTCTGGAGATATTTTCTCCCACCCTCCATTAGGGCAGTCTTGAGGTCGTTTATAACGGGTGATCAATTAAGAGGAGTTTTTTTCATTTGCGTTTTTTTTACAGATCGCGCGCGAGTTGTGGTAAACTGTCATCGTGGATTTGTTGAACAGCGTTTGGCATTTCATCATGGAAAGACTCACACCGCAACAACGTCTACAAATTGTTCAACTGTATTATGAAAATCAGCGTTCTGTGACAAATGTTTTTCGTGCGCTTAGACCGCATTATGGTCAACATAATCGGCCTGCCTTAAACACTATTCGACATACCATTAACAAATTTGAATCCGAATATTCATTGGTGGATAATTCTCGACCGAATAGACCACGTCCAGTAAGAAGCATTGAGAATATAGCGGCAGTAGCAGAGAGTGTACGTGAAAACCGCGATGAATCGATTCGGCACCGTTCTCAGCAACTTGGACTGTCGTATGGAACAACTTGGTCAATTTTACGGAAGGATCTTCATTTAAAAGCATACAAAATACAGCTCGTACAAGAACTAAAGCCAAATGACCTTCCTGCACGTCACCGTTTTGCTGATTGGGCTCTTGAAAAGATTGAAGAAGATCCGCTGTTTTCGAGCAAAATTTTGTTCAGCGATGAGGCGCATTTCTGGCTCAATGGTTACGTCAATAAGCAAAATTGCTATATTTGGGATGAAGAGCAACCAGAACAGGTTCAAGAGCTACCTTTACACCCAGAGAAAGCAAGGGTCTGGTGTGGTTTATGGGCTGGTGGAATCATCGGTCCATATTTTTTCAAAAATGATGATGGCCGCAACGTAACTGTGAATGGTGCTCGCTACCGTACCATGATATCGGACTTTTTGCTACCTGAAATTGAATCTAGTGATCTCTACGACATTTGGTTTCAACAAGACGGAGCCACTTGCCATACAGCTCGTGAAACAATGACTTTATTGAGAAGTCATTTCGGAGAGCAGCTGATGTCACGTTTAGGACATGTGAGTTGGCCACCAAGATCTTGTGATATCACACCTTTGGACTTTTTTCTTTGGGGATTCGTGAAGTCCACGGTCTATGCTGATAAACCAGCTACGATTGAAGCTCTGGAAGCCAACATTACGCGTGTTATTCACGACATACCAGTCGAAATGCTCGAACGAGTGATTGAAAATTGGACCTTCAGAATGGACCACCTTAAGCGTAGTTGCGGCCAACATTTGAATGAAGTCATATTCAAAAAGTAAATGTCAAAGAATGTCCTTTCTAATGATAAATAAAGGTTTTGAACATAATTTACATTTTTTTTTTTTAACTATTGAAAAAAGCACCTCATGATTGATCACCCTTACTTGATATTGCTCGCTTCCGAATTTCAACTTCCAATTTTCGCCATAAATTCTCTATTATATTTAAATCGGAGACTGTGGAGGTGTTTTCAAGAATTTAGGGTAATTATACAATAACCATTCTTTGACGATGTGGGCAGAATGCTTTGGGTCGTTATCTTGATACAAGTGAAATGTTGTTGTTTTAGATTTTCTCGCAAAATTTGCAAATATTGAAATTTATCCATACTCCCCTGCAGGAAGCACAAATTTCCAACACCTGAAGCCGAACAAGCAGCCCACACCATCACGTTCCCACCACCATGTTTTAGTGTAGATCGAAGATGTTTTGGATCCAGCTCTTCATTTGGTTTTCGCCATACGTTTACCTTCCCGTCTAATCCGAATAAGTTAAATTTGGATTCGTGAACAAAATTACGTTTTTCCAGAATTTTTCCGAAATTTTTCATGTAGTAGGTGTGAGCGTATTCCAAACGATTTTTCCTATATTTTTCACTTACAAATGGTTTTTTCCGTTCAATTCTTCCATGTAAACCTGCTCTATGAAAAACCCTTCTGATGGTTGTTGCACTGCATTTTATATTAAATGCTTCTGCTAACATATCTCGAAGAATTGGAGCACTTAATCGTTGATTTACTTTGACTTTTAGTAGAATCCAACGCTCTTCAAGTTCAGTCAGCACTTACTTACCAGGATGATTTGGCTTGTTTGCCATTCGTTTTTCGTCATTATGACGTTTTATTATATTTTTTATAGTACTGCGTGACCTATTAACCATAACAACTACTTCTCTTTGGCTTTTACCACTTTCATAATACTGTATTATCAAATTTCGTATTTCTATTGCGGTTTGAGGAGCCATTTTAGGAAAATACGCAATATCTAACACTCTTAAATTCGCACGCGCAACTAATAAGTCGATCACATGAACAATGTATTCAAACCAACTAAACAGACAAAAAATTACAAACAATTTTCGTGAATTACCGTTATATGAGTTGCTTTAAATGAGTGGGTCATTTTGAGTGGCGCGTCATTTTTCGAATTATACCACGTTTTGTAAGCTTTTTACATGTGGACCATATTTGTGATAAAAAGTGTATTTTCATTGTGCGTGTTTTAGATCAGCATATTGAGTTAGGAGCCAGTCAGTGTATTACATATATATGAATCACACAAAGATACACCAAGCTACCTGGCTGTCTCCTGATCGAAAAACGCGAAACCAGATCGATCATGTTGTGATAGATGGAAGACACGCTTCTAGTGTATTAGATGTACGCACGATCCGAGGACCCAACATCGACTCGGATCATTACCTTGTTTCAGCCAAGCTGCGCACCCGCCTCTGTGCAGCAAAAAACGTACATCTACCTACTCAAAGAATGTTCGACATCGAAAAGCTGCAATCACAACAGACAGCCAGAAGATTCGCCACTCGACTCTCACTCCTGCTCTCCGAAAGCACTGCCCAACAAATCGGCATGCGCGAGCAATGGAGCCACATTTCTCGTTCCCTACGTACCGCCGCCGAAGAAGAAATCGGATTCCGGCGAGCCCGAAAAAACAATTGGTACGACGAGGAATGTCATGCTGCCGCAGAAAGAAAAGATGCCGCTTATAGAGCCACGCTGCGATCGGGCGCAACGCGAGCCATGTGGGATCGCTACAGAGAGCTGAAAAAGGAAGAGAGACGTATTATCCGAAAGAAGAAACGAGAGGCCGAAATACGTGAGTGCGAAGAGCTTGAGATGCTGGCCAACAGGAACAACGCCCGAAAATTCTACCAGAAAGTTCGGCGGCTTACAGAAGGTTTCAAGACCGGGGCGTTTTCCTGTAAGAACAAAGACGGCGAACTGGTGACTGACGTACAGAGCAATCTTAAATTATGGAGGGAACACTTCTCGAACCTATTAAACAGTGACAGCTGCGCATGTCACAGAGAAAGTGAAGATCCCGATACCCCAATCGTTGACGACGGAATTGTCGTTCCGCTACCCGATCATGACGAGGTGAGAATAGCGATAACGCGGCTAAAGAACAACAAAGCCGCGGGCGCCGACGGACTGCCGGCTGAGCTATTCAAACATGGCGGCGAGGAGCTGGTAAGGTGCATGCATCAGCTCCTATGCATAATATGGTCGGATGAAAGCATGCCTGCCGATTGGAATTTAAGTGTGCTCTGCCCTATCCATAAGAAGGGTGATCCTGCAATTTGTGCCAATTACCGCGGGATTAGTCTTCTAAATATCGCCTATAAGGTTCTAGCGAGCGTATTGTGTGAAAGGCTGAAGCCCACCGTCAACCAACTGATTGGACCTTATCAGTGTGGCTTCAGACCTGGAAAGTCCACCATCGACCAAATATTCTCAATACGCCAAATCTTGGAAAAGACCCATGAAAGGAGAATCGACACACATCATCTTTTCGTCGACTTCAAAGCTGCATTCGACAGTACGGAAAGGAGTTACCTGTATGCCGCGATGTCTGAATTTGGTATCCCCGCAAAACTAATACGGCTATGTAAGATGACGTTGCTCAACACCAGCAGCGCCGTCAGAATTGGGAAGGACCTCTCCGAGCCGTTTGATACCAAACGAGGTTTCAGACAGGGTGACTCGCTGTCGTGTGACTTCTTTAACCTGATGTTGGAGAGCATTGTACGAGCCGCAGAACTTAATCGCTCAGGCACAATTTTTTATAAGAGCGTACAATTGTTGGCGTATGCCGATGATATTGACATCATTGGCCTTAACAACCGCGCTGTTAGTTCTGCCTTCTCCAAACTGGATAAAGAGGCAAAGCGAATGGGTCTGGTGGTGAACGAGGACAAAACGAAGTACCTCCTGTCTTCAAACAAACAGTCGGCGCACTCGCGTATCGGAACCCACGTCACTGTAGACAGTTATAATTTCGAGGTTGTAAAAGACTTCGTCTATTTAGGAACCAGCATTAACACCGATAACAATGTCAGCCTTGAAATCCAACGTAGAATCTCTCTTGCCAACAAGTGCTACTTTGGACTAAGTAGGCAATTGAGCAGTAAAGTCCTCTCTCGACGAACAAAACTAACACTCTACAAGACTCTCATCATGCCCGTCCTAACGTATGGCGCAGAAGCTTGGACGATGACAACATCCGATGAAGCGACGCTTGGAGTGTTCGAGAGAAAGATTCTGCGTAAGATTTTTGGACCTTTGCACGTTGGCAACGGCGAATATCGCAGACGATGGAACGATGAGCTGTATGAGCTTTACGACGACATAGACATAGCGCAGCGAATAAAGATCCAGCGGCTACGTTGGCTGGGTCATGTCGTCCGAATGGATACAAACGCTCCGGCTTTGAAAGTATTCGATGCGGTACCAGCTGGTGGTAGCAGAGGAAGAGGGCGGCCTCCTCTGCGTTGGAAAGATCAGGTGGAGAAGGACTTGGCTTCACTTGGTGTGTCCAACTGGCGCCGGTTAGCACGAGAAAGAAACGACTGGCGCGCTTTGTTAAACTCGGCCAAAATCGCGTAAGCGGTTATCGCGCCAATTAAGAAGAAGAAGAGAATCACACAAAGAAAAACCAAAAACAATTTCGCAACTGCACTTTTTTCCTTTCAATATGAAATGTTTTTACCTTTGTCAAATATATATAAATAATATAATTTATTTTAAAAAAATTAAAAAATATGAAAAAATGGTTCAAAATCAGAATTCTAGTTCAAATTCAATGCCAGCAATCTAACGCAAATGCAACCATTAATACAATAAATGCACCAAAAGAATAACTGTTGTTTGACAGTTCGAATGGAATTGGTGCTCGATTCGAACTTCCCAATTTCGTTAGGCTTGCCGAACACCATTCAAATGCCGAGTCGGAAAACCGAATTGAACCGAAATCCATTCTAATCGGATTTTAGTTAACTCTCGCATGTTTCAAATGCGGCTCTCCATTTATAGATTTATGTGATGTAATGCAATGCCATTACAACAAAATAACATAACAAACAAATATTGCATTATCTGTACAGTAACAGCGAAACTCATGTAAGTATATTTTTAGGCTATGTAATTTTACAAATACGACTCATCCCACTTTTTTGTTGTTGCTCTTCTAATACAAAGGGACAATACAATGTGAATGCTGACGAATTTTTGCACATTTTGGCATGCATTTTTTATAGGAAACATTTTCCAATAGTGACTTTCCAACAAAAAATGCAAGTATAGACAATTTATTGAGGAATTTTTGGTGATTTTGTTTTTTAATGACAAATTTTTTGAATGAGGATTTTTAGTGTTGTTACTTTCCCTTTTCTAGCTACACTTTTTCTAGTAAATGAAGTGTTTTCTTCGAATCCGAAACGGTGTAACACATACATATGTATGTATGTGTGTATATATGTTTAGTTTACATGTACTTTGCAGATATTGCAAATATTTTTGCATTTGTATTTTCCTGTTATGCTTAAATTGCCACTTAACCAGTTAAGCGCTTCATTCGTGAATACAATTTTTCTCTCAATTGCGCTAAAGGCTAATGAGCGAACATTGATTTCGATGAGAAGTTTTAACAATTCCAAGCATTCCATGGCTAAACGTTTTTTCGCTAAATTTTGCAGCTGTGCAGTGATTGAATTTTTATTTTTGAAAGGTTTAAAAGCAAAGGAAATTTATGAACGCATGTTGAAAGTATATAAAAACTTTTCGCCATCAATTAGTGCAGTAGAAAGATGGGCTGCTGAATTTAAACGTGGTCGCACAAGTCTTCAAGACGATCTACCACGAGGACGTCCAAAAACAACGTCTAGCAACAACTCCAGAAATGGTAGAAAAAAACAGGATATCGTATTGGAAAATAGTCGAGTGACTGAAAGAGATTTAGTAGAAGCCCCAGGCATCTCTCATTGGGCAGTCTAAGCAAAATTTTACCTGAAGTATTGTGTGCACAATGAGCGCCGCATTCGCTAGTAATGGAACAAAAAACATTCGAAGGCGACTTTCTCAGCAACATCTAGAACGTTTTCGAAGGGTTGAAGTGGATTTCGAGCGCCGATTCATCACTATGGATAAGCTTGGGTATATCACCATGATTCTAAATCAAAACAAGAGGCTAAATAGTGGCGTGATCCTGATTCTTCGGGACCGGAATGAGATCGTGTGCAGAATTCGGTTACGCATCAGTTTTTTGGACCCGAAAGGAATTTTGTGTGTGGACTACTTGCAAATTAGTGAAGCAATTCTGAATATTATTCTGACTTTTTAGACCTGTTGAAGCAAAAAAATCGGGGAAAAAATACCCATTTTGCAAAAGAAAAAAATTATTGTTCTTCAAGACGCAAGAGCATTTTGACAATGGCTAAAACCATGATGGCTCCCTGCGACTTTTTCTTGTTCCCTAACATGAAAAAATGTCTCGCGTGAAAAAAATTTAGTTCAAACGAGGAAGTCATCGTCTAGACAGAGCCGAGAGAGTTTGGAGAGTTCACGTTTTAGATGAGTTAAAAAGATGGTCGCAGCGTTGGGAGAAGTGTATCTTTCTTAAAGTGGACTATGTGCAAAATAAAAAAAGTTTTTTGAAAAAAATATGTTTTTATTTCTAACACGGGTACTCATTGAACCGCCTCGTAATCTGGGATTATTTTATAATCTCGGATTTCGGTAGAGATATTTTGGATGAGTAATCTCGTTATTTAATTACGGATTGGGGTTAAGCTTGAAGTAAAAAATCTGGTTATATGTGAATCGATTTATTTGTAAAGGATTTTCCAATAAGAGGTGTTATTCCCGTAACGGATCAATGGTTTCGTTGCTTGTGTGGCACGTAGCGCCGTCGTGTTCAAAATAAACGTGGTCCAGATCAATACCATGCAATTACGACCATAAAAAATCGTTAATCATCTCTCGATAGCGCAATCTATTCACCGTAACTATTGCTCCAGCTTCATTTTTGAGAAAAGTTATATTTCAAAAATTTTATTATAAAAAATATTTTACATATAAAAGCCATTGAAATTCTTGAAAAAATGTCATGTTTTTGCTGCACAATCTTTCTGTAACTTTACTAAAATGCTTCTAAAACAAAATATTTCTTTTGGAAAAAAAATTTTTAGTCTTACTTAACCAGACATTTCTCTTTGAAACTGCATCGTTCGACGATTGAAATTCAGTGGTCGAAAAAAAAATTGTTCTGCCGCTCTGCCACTACTCGACAGGCCAACTTTGTTGTTGTTGTACACTCACCGCCAATGTTGATACTGGTATTACGGCAACAATACCAAAATGACTCAGTTACTTCACTTTTGCCGTTAGTGGAAACAAAAAGAAAAAAATTATGTGCATAAAGAAATGTATGACCGTTGGAATTTCGCATGCAATGCAACAGCCAACGGAGACACAGATAACGGTAACCTGATACGCTTGATCCTTTCCCGCACTTACTTCACTAGCATCTTGTGAGCCTGCCAAGTTTCGCTTGTTTGTTGCATGCAACTGCGAACATTTCATTAAGGCTTGTTGTCTCATGCCTACTTCATCATTTCTGCTGCGCACACACATACACACGAACATACACATATCGAATATAGCTCCATTCAACATGCACCGAAGTGGTCATATGCTTGTTGCATCAACGAAGCCAATGAGAAAGCCCATGGGCGACGAGCGGGCGAAATAACGAAAACACCCAAAGGAACGGCACACGAAAAGCAGGAAAAGAAGGAGAAGTGATTGAGCATGAAAAATATGGAAATGTGTTCTGCAACTTACAAGTGTAGTAAACAAACAAAAACAAAGCAAAAGAAAAAAAGCAAAACAACAGCAGAAAATGAAATTCAAGCATCATCAAGAGTTACGAAAGATATCAACAGGAATCAGGGTCGAGACGAAAAAACAAACAAGCAAATACACATAAAAATAAAGCCATACAACAAACGAAACATTAACAATATTGGCAGCGTTGGCAGAATGCACACTTTCCACTTCAATTGCCACCATCCGTTGTGGCATCTTTCGTTCATTTTTCGCCCAGTCATGCGTTTTCCCTTGTGAGCTTCGCCGGCTGCTTTTTATGGTGCTACTCTTCGACTTACACTGCAAGGAGCTCCACTTATATTGTGTCTTTTTGTTGTTGCTGTTGAACACCTTTTGCACTGAGTTGCTCGCTGAGAATAGGTGGCAATGATGCTGGTGGTGATGTTGGTAATATTCATAGTTGTTGCCGAGCATATTTATATTTATTTTTAGGTTTTTTATATATTTGTTTTTTTTTTTTTGTATTGATCACACATCATTGAGTAAGTGACTAGGTGACTGGGCACGTGCCTTTTATTTTCTTTTATAGTTTTTATATTTTCCTTGCATTTATTCTTAAATATCTTTAAAGCGCTGGAGTAAATTGTTGCTGGGAAAATCTTAGCAAAGTGAATTTATGCAGGGATTCAAACCAACTGTAGCTAATTAATGTCTAATGAACACTAAAGTGGTGCCAGGCTAGGTTAGGTTGAAGCGATTGTCCACTATGGATCACACTCAGACTCATAGCGAATTGTGATGCCGCGTGGGAAACTGGCCCTTATCTCAACTAAAGCCCGTGTGTACTACTCTAAGTATATAGTGCGGGCGTCTTGATGTTGTTCCACAGATGGAGAAACTTACAATATCGATGATATTTGTCGAGTTTTTGTTAAAAAAGTCTTCACAATATGGGCCTTTTGAGACGGTGCGTTATCATGGTGCAAGTTCCATGATGAGACCTCCAACAGGCAGCCAACCTGAGCTACAGCCAGCCCGAGCTATTGATGGAATGGAGGAAATTGATTGGATTTAGGTTGGCGCACTGCCCCAGGCTGTCGAAGAAATGAGCGTCCAATAATCTTAGTCGTCTAACTGCCAAACCCGGACATTTACAGAGAAAGTGCTCAACAGTCTTCTTCTCTGAAAGGACCCCACAGCTTCTGCAATAGGTGTTAAATGGTAACTCTAGCTTTTCCACGTGTGTGCCGAACGTCCAGTGACTGGTAACATAGGTACGAGTTTGGACAATGAATGGCGAGGAGTCCAAAAGACTTTCTGAGTCCTCCGTATATTGTACTGGGGCCAAAGGGTTCTCGAAATAGTACATGAAGAAATGGAGCTCCATCTTTTCTGAGCTTTCCTGAGAAATAATTTGGGCAGTTCCCCTTTAACAACTGCCAGGGGAATGTCGATGACCGGGGAGGAGGTCTCTAAGGCCAATTCAGTATCCTCCCTGGCAAGCTCTTCAGCAATTTCATTTCCCTCTATGATCATAGAAATGTTACCTGCACACCCAAGATATTTGATCTCCTCCTTACAGGAGTTTACTAAATTCGTTCTGCACCATGGCGTCGTCAGAGCCTTATTCGCGGCTTTACTATCGGAGAAAATGTTAATATCTCCTTCGCTACCGCGCTCCCTAAGCATTTTGCATGCATGCAGGATCGCAAAGACTTCTGCTTGAAAAACACTAGCAGTATTCGGCAGTTTAAAGGAGA
This sequence comes from Anastrepha obliqua, assembly GCF_027943255.1. NCBI lineage: Eukaryota > Metazoa > Arthropoda > Insecta > Diptera > Tephritidae > Anastrepha > Anastrepha obliqua. Next base: position 20,408,067 of record NC_072893.1, on the reverse strand, counting down.
TGGATATATGGGCTGATTTAGAGAAAACCCCTGCTCCGGATCCCGATTTCATCTTGGAACCGTCAGTGAAGATAGAGGTGCAAGCTTCGGTGCAGATTTTCCCCTCGATCCAATCCTGCCTATTTGGAAAAATTGCCCTAGCACGACCCTCAAACTCTACTTTGCGGATAGAGAGATCTGTTCGAAGTTCGGAGAAATACGGTGTTAACTGCCCGAAAATGCTACCAACGTCGCATAACTTTCAAATAATATTCTTTATTTAACGTAGAATCATGTGGAACGAAAATGAAAATATTCTTTTTACAGATGAGAACATTTTCACTGTTGAAGAAGTTTTTAATACGCAAAACGTCTAAATCTATACTAAAACTTCAAAAAACGTAAAAAATGTTGTTCCAAGGGTTCAGCGTGGCCACCATTCAGCCTCCGTAATGGTTTGGTCGGGAGTGTCTTGTAAAGACGTTACAACTCTTCATTTCTGCGAAAAAAGGGTTAAGGCTGGGGCAAAAGTGGTGTACCAGGGGGATGTGTTAGAAGGTTTGGTGAGGAAATTGAGCAGTAGTTTCTTCAATGGAGAGCGTTGGATCTTCGAGCAAGATTCCGCTCCAGCCCATAAGGGGAAAACCACCTAGCAGTGGCTAAAACACAATATTTCTGGGTTCATAGCCGCAGAAGATTGGCCGTCTGGAGACCCAAATTTGAATCCATTGGACTACAATTTGTTGTCAGAATTGGAGAACATGGCTAGTCGAAGACCTCACAGAAATTTTGACGACGACCTCATTTGGAGAGTCTCAAACAATCTCGAGCAGTGACGTCAATGTCCATGGAAACCGAGCGTGCTGCAATAGCTGAATGGCCTAATCGTTTGAAGGCTTGTGTAAAAGCAAATGGTGACCATTTGGAATGAAAATTAATTTTTTTTTTTAATATTTACATTATTAAATAAAACTAACTTCGTTAAAAAAAAGTATTATAATTCCTTATCTACAAGGAGAAGTCCAAAATATACCAGACTGAGCTAAAATAGGAACGACAGGAGCTTTATTCTGATAACTTCGAGTTTATTTATTCAAAATAGTCACCTCTGGCCTCGAAACACTCTTTTGGGCGATCTAAAAGCTTTCTGAAAGAGTGTTCCCGTCATTGACCGGAATGTCCTTCAGTATGTCGGTGCAAGCTTTTTGGATGGCCTCTACGGACGCAAAACGTTTTACTTTCATGGCCGAATACAATTTTCCGAATAGGTAGAAGTCACAGGGAGTCATATCAGGCGAATACGGTAAGTGATTGATGATTAAAATGCGATTTCTACTCGAAAAATCAGTCACAATAGTAGATCGATGAGATGGTGCATTATCATGCAATAAGCGCCAGCTTCCTCCTTCGCGGTATTCAGGGTGAATTCGACGAATGCGATTCAACAAACACTTCAAAACGCCAAGACAGAAAATTGCATTGCCGGTTTGGCACATTGGCACGAACTTCTTGGGGACAATTCCAATGGAATTGTAAAAACAAATGAGCTTTAAATTGATTTTTGACTACTCCAAACGCGATTTTTTTGGTGGTGACTCGTCTGGAGCCTTCTATTCGGCACTTTGATGCTTAGTCTGAGCTTCATGTTGTAAGTTACGTTTTAAAGGAAGTTCTCGTCTTTTCTCGCCTCTTTCGAACGTTGAATTCTGAGCAATTTTTGGTCCTCAGTTCACTTGTGCGTAATCAAACGTGCACAGACCTTTCGAAAGGACAAACGCAAACAAATCACTTAAAATGCGATAAATCGATGTTTTGGAGATATTCAACTTCGATTCCACGAACTTCAAGGATGATTTCGGTTCAGTTTTGATAAATTTACCAACAATTTCGATGGAGTTTTCGGTGATTACTGATTTTGGGCGGCCCGTATGTTCATTGTCATTTATGATGGTAATCCGGTGTAACGCCCGAATTTTCGACGTTTTTTTATGAATCTTTTTTAAAAATAAAATAAAGTGCGATCATTTTAAAGTTTTTACATGTTTTTATTGATGTTTTGAAGTATATAAAAAAAATTCTTTAAATTTCATTTTATATTAATTTGTTTAAAATTTTTGAGTGGAGTCTTTAAAAATAAGATGAGTTGGTTCGGGGAAACACACAGCCTTCCAAAGTCATCTGAAATAAAAAATTCAAAGAGATTATTATTCTGTAGACTTTATTTTATATTCCGAACCTAAAATATACCTAAAAATAAAAAAACAAAAACAAAATGGCGGACTTGTGAAAAAAGTTCTCAAAATCTAATTTTTTCTTCATAAATTGTTTAAATTAAATAGTTTATTATTAAAAAATTAAATGTTTTAAAGGTCCGCGGTCTAGATATGTGTGTCTAGAATAACGGGTTAAATTTTTAGCCAAATCGGTTGAATAGTTTTGAGTCAGTGATTCCTCGAAATTTCGAAAAAATGGCTTTAAGAAAAACGCGTTTAAAGTTTCGACAACAGCTGCTACTGGCGTGTCACACGCTTTCATACACACTACGGCGCGCTTTCTTGTTTTAGCTATAACTTTAAAAATAATTAAAATTTCTGTCCGAAATTTTTACAGTATATTTTAAGATGTTTTTCTTTCGAAAAATGTAAAAACAAAAACTCGATTTTTTGAACCCGTCACACCGGGCTACTACCTTATGTCCTCACAACCATCTCTGAAACGTGTAAACCACTCATGAATTCTGGCGGGAGATACAGAATTATCGTCATAAACTTTTTTCATCAATTCAAAAGTTTCGGTAAATGTTTTACCGATTTTAAAACGAAATTTGATATTAGCTCTGTGTTCGAAACTCATTTTTGTACCGATGACACAAACATACTGACACTTTAGACGCAATAACTTCGCTTCCACTGAACCGAATGTCACCAAGCTTTCACTGGAAGTGAGCTACGGATGTAACTTCCAACGCACTAACGCATTAAAAAGATGGCGCCATCAAAAACATTTTTATGCCGTCAGTCTTATTTATTTTGGACTTGACCTTGTATATCAGACTTAATTTGTAACAGAATTTCTTACAGGACTGAGTATATAAAGACGATGATGATTCAGTATTCAAACAACGAGTGAAATTATTTATTTTATTTTTATTTTCATTTTTTTTATTATTATTATTTTATTATTTTTATTTTATTTTATTATTTTATTATTTTATTTTATTATTTTTTATTTTATTTATTTTATTATTTATTTGTTTTTCGGATAATTTTTTCTTCACTAAACTAAATCTAGGAATGACAGAAAATAATTTTTTTTTTCTGTATTCGCCCAACTCTGATTCCATACATAATCGTAGCGCAAATGGCACTTTGAAATAGAGGAAATCAAAATTTCATCATTACAACCACAACTTTTGCGAGTATCATTCCATTACAACATCGACACGCCCGTATTGGAAACCCCTGTAATAATAATCCTCATGCGAGGTGTAAATATCCTAAAGCTACTGTATCGTTTGTCGTGCAACAACACTACAACACAACAACAATTCACTCATTATGCTATCAAAGCTGCACATGTAAACCTTAAGCGTATTTACCGTTACACCGTTACACCTTTGCAATATGGCATACATTCATGTACACGTGTATGTGTGTGTATGTGTGCGTACCTGCAAGTAAATTATGCTTCGGTTACGCCTGTGGCTTAAAATATTGCTGTTGGCGGTGTAAGCCAGGTGCTGTTGCTGTTGTTGTTGCTGCTATGTTGTTGTTGCTGGTGTTGCTGTTGCTCGCAACTGGTTACTCTTGCCGGAAGCGCTGCTATGTACACATTTAGTATTATTATTATTGCTCTCTCTGCTGATGTTCGGCAATGTGTTGTAATTGTAATTTTGTGTTGCGTGCACACATACATAAATAAATGCATGTGTATGTGTGTACGTAAATTCTTTTACGCTTAATTGACGTTGGCAAGCATTCCAGGCATACCAATAACAACAACTATAACCACAACGTCACGACGGCGGCAGGTTGCAGTGGTTGGTCAGCCATTTCGAAGCTGCGAAAGAAGACTTTTGAACTTGGACTATTTTCTCATTAGTCAAGCGGTTAAGCGCCCTCCTCGCCTGAAAACTTTTTTGCATGACTTTTCACGTCTTTATGCTGCTCGGCACTTTTCCTGACTCGACGACGAGACACATTATTGCTTCAGTCTGCTGCTGCTTTGGCACACATTTACGCTTTTCCAGCTTTTCTTTTTCATTTATGCCCCATTGACTTTTACCTTTTCACTTCGGGGTTGTCTTGCTTGTGCCAGGTTGTGTGTATTTTTTTTTGTGCTTTTTTGTTGTTGTTGTTTTTAGTAGATGTTTAAGTGCGTGTTGTGGTTTGTTTGTATTAGAATGTGTGGCCGTTAGAATTGCGCTCATGACTTTGAACAACCGTTTTTGAGGTTGGAATTTTCAAAATTCACTGTAATTGAAAAAGGACTCATTTTCTATTTGCTTACGAACCTCTAGACCGCAATATCTTACATTCGGTATGAATTCAAAAGTTATTCCATCTGCATGGTGAAAAGAATGGAGAAGGTGTGGCCAATTGGGACCTCAGCAGATTTGACAGAATCAGCTGATAGGCTGACAAAAAGATGCCAATAAAGTTAAAAGGCAAAATTTATAAAGCTGTGCTTAGGCCAGCAACGGCGAGTGCCTCAGAATGCTGGCCGCTGTCTGCTGAACAGGAACAAAGAGTCCATACGGCGGAGTTGAGAATGCTGCGATGGGCACCTTCTTCTTCTTAATTGGCGTGATAACCGCTTACGCGATTTTGGCCTAATTTAACAAAGCGCGCCAGTCGTTTCTTCCTCTTGCTAACCGGCGCCCATTGGACACACCAAGTGAAGCCAAGTCCTTCTCCACCTGACCTTTCCAACGCAAAGGAGGCCTTCCTCTTCCTCTCCTACCCCCAGCTGGTACCGCAACAAATACTTTCAGAACCGGAGCGTTTGTATCCATTCGGACGACATGACCCAGCCAACGTAGCCGCTGGATCTTTATTCGCTGCGATATGTCTATGTCGTCATACAGCTCATCGTTCCATCGCCTACGATATTCGCCGTTGCCAACGTGCAAGGGTCCAAAAATCTTCCGCAGAATCTTTCTCTCAAACACTCCAAGCGTCGCTTCATCGGATGTGGTAATCGCCCACGCTTCTGCGCCATACGTTAGGACGGGCATGATGAGAGTCTTGTAGAGTGTTAGTTTTGTTCGTCGAGAGAGGAGTTTACTACTCAATTGCCTACTTAGTCCAAAGTAGCACTTGTTGGCAAGACAGACTCTATGTTGGATTTGGATGGGCATCGGGCGTAACAAAACTGGATAAGATAAGCAATAAGCTCATCAGAGGTACCTTCTATATGCCAGAGACTTGCCGATACCCCCAAATAGCTTGATCGCCACTTTTGCCGACGACACTGCCATCCTAGCAATTGGAAAAAGAGCTGAAGAAACTGCAGCCAAACTTCAAGTTACAACAAACGCTATTGAAAAATGGACGAAGACCTGGAAAAAAAATGGAATGGCTAATTGGACGAAGATCAAAGCTTACTTAGGTGCGCAACTAAGTTTTCGCTATTTTTTTATAAGAATTTAATACAACTCTATTCTGAAAAAATGGTTACAAGTGAATCATTGAAAGCATTGCCCATCGCTGGCTGCTACTTTTTCCTATCTTTCTAGTACATCTCGTATACCTTCGCGGTAAAACTGTTCATCGTTTGAGGCTATCCACGGATCAAGCCATTTTTTGATGTCTTCATATGAATGGAACGGCTGGTCAGCTCGACCATGTGCCATTGATCGGAACAGGTGATAATCGGACTGCACAATATCTGGAGAATATAGCGGGTGGGGTAGGATTTCCCATTTCAGTGTTCCCAGGTAGGTTTTAACGGGTTTGTCAACGTGAGGCCGAGCGTTGTCATGCTGTAGAATCACTTTTTCATGCCTCTCCACGTATTGCGGCCGTTTCTCGCTCAGTGCTCGGCTCAATGGCATCAATTGAGGTCGATTCCGATCCCCATTGATGGTTTGGCTTAGTTTTACCAGTTCATAATAAATAACACCAACTTGGTCCCACCAAATACATAGTATAACCTTCGCAGCGTGAATATTCGGCCGAGGCGACGACGTAGAAGCATGACCGGGCAGTCCCCATAAATTTCTTTTCTTTGGATTGCTGTAATGAATCCATTTTTCATCACCCGTCCCGACGCGATGAAGTAAACCCTTTCCTTTTATGCCGCTGGAGTAGTTGTTCACTGGCGAAAAAACGACAACGACGTTCAACATCCCTTGGAAATGGATTGGCGAGTAACTCCTAATACAGGGTTGTTAATATTCGACGGACCCATCTGGCAACCCTGTATCTTTTGACAGAGACGTCAGATTGCTTAATGACATACCGCGTTGGAAGCGTCAGTCCCAGCAAATTTTCACCATGGAACAATACACGCCACGCGAGCGCTCCCAAATTGTTGAAATTTACATTTACAAAAGAAGTCAGAAGTGCGCCTTCTAAGAACACCATTGAACGTGTGTACGAAATGTTTTCCACTGGTGAGGCCAAATCAAAACCGACCAAGGCGATGAGATGAGAATATTGCTCTTGTACGGGCCTGTGTTAAGACGCCGCCAAGGACATCCCAAAATCGCCGTTCTCAGCATTTGTGCATTGCTCGAACCACTTTACAACGAATTATACGCATTGATTGTCATTTATTCCCGTATAAGATTCAATTGACGCAAAGATTGTTGCCTGCGGACAAGCCTCGGCGATTGGAATGGGCCCAAAGAGTCATCGAAAAACACATGGGTCCGTCGAGTATGGGCAACCCTGTACTCAAGCAAGCTCGTCTTGCGTTTGACACGGATACTCATTGAGCAATGCCTCCAATTCAGCGTCTTCGAAGGTTTTTGGCCTTCTTTCACGCGGACGGTCGTCAAAATTAAAATCAGCGTCTTTGAAGCGACGGAACCAATCTCGACACGTTATTTCACTTAAAGCAGCATCTCCATAAACTTTTTGTAGCTCTCGATGCGCTTCAGCTGCCGTTCATTTCGAATGAAAGAGGAAAATCAACACTTCCCGCAAATGACGATTACTCGGCACAAAATCAGATATTGTCACAAAGCCAAAAGTATAGGATACCAAAACAAAATCACAAATGTCTCAAAACAGTTTTTTTACCATACAGGTATGTCTAAGCTTGGTTTATGACGTTTAAGTTATATTAGAATCGACTAGCACACACTGCTGACGGCATCTATTGACAAACAGCGGGAACTTTTTTTTTTTTTTTTTTTTTTTTTTTTTTTTTTTTTTTTTTTTTTTTTGTCGGGACAACTAGCAAGTGCAGCACTCAGACATTAATTGAGTCCATTGTACTACACTTGGATTCCCTTTTAATTTTCTTTAAATCTACCCGATCTCCGAAGAAATCTGAGTAGATCTTGTGGTGCCAAGGAGCCAAGATGGTCGCTTCTTAACACATCAGTGCCAAAGACCTCAAACCTGATTCGGGCGAAGGCGGGGCAGACACACAGGAAGTGGTCCGCCGTCTCATCCTCCTCTTCACAAGCTGGGCAGAGTACACTGTCTGAGATGCCCAACCTTTCCATGTGCTTTGCCCACAGAAAGTGGCCCGTCATTAGTCCAACCAGCCGTCTGCACTCCCCTCTGCTTAATGACAGAAGGGTTTGCGACAGTTGATCGGACATGACAGGTAACATCAGTTTTGTCCATCTGTAGCCTCTCTCAGCCTGCCAAGCTCGCTTGTGGGTAGTAGTTACCCATTTGCTAACCGTGGCCGTGATGGCCGCAGAGGGGAGTGGCAAAGCGGGCTCTGGGCCAAAGAAGTTGGCTTCAGAGCCCATCTTAGCTAAGGAGTCAGAGGTCTCATTACCCGCGATACCCACGTGTCCCGGGACCCATGTTAGCATCAGGCTGTTATGTCTGCCGACATAGTTCAGCCTGGATTTACAGGACTTCACTACCCCTGATGTGGTTTGAGGGCTGTCTAAGGCCATAAGCGCTGCTTGGCTGTCGCTGCAGACACAAATAGATCTGCCTCTCCATCGTTTTTCCACAACAAAGTTCATCGCTTCTTGAACTGCATACACCTCCGCTTGAAACACAGATGCATGCATTCCAAGAGCAAAGTGCAGTTTTGTCCCGCTGGATTCCACGTAGACCCCAGAGCCGGAGCCATGCTCGGTCCTGGAGCCATCCGTAAAAATGCGAAAACAGTGTTTGCCGGGCTCATTTTCTGAGTCTCCCCACAACTGAGCCTCTGGTAACACTACACTGTATCTCTTTTCAAGTACGACTCTTGATGGCATTGAGTCAAGGGGCATGGAGAGAATCGTTGGATCGATGTCCATGCCTTCTCTGTGTTCCAATGCTGGACAAGGGCCGTACCAGTTCCCACTGTGTTTCAGTCTGCAGATGGCCTTCAGGGCCTCTCCTCGGATGAAAGCATCAAGTGGTGGTAAACCAATCAGAGCATCTAGTGCCGGGCCTGAAGTAGTCGGAAAAGCTCCGGTGCAACAGATGGCCACAGTGCGTTGTAGTCTCGATAAGGTCCTCCTGACTCCCACTAGGGATAGTCTACTCATCCAGACCACTGATGCATAGGTGATAATGGGTCTTATCATAGCTGTGTAGATCCATAGGACCTTGCTAGGAGAGAGACCCCACGTTTTCCCAAAGACACCTTTGCACTGCCAGAAGGCTGTCAGCGCTTTGGATGCCTTTGTCTCAACGTGTGATTTCCATAGGAGCTTACTATCGAGGATTACTCCTAGATATTTATTTAGTTGCGCACCTAATATAACAAAATATCTATATATAAACAAATTATAAAGCCTGTGTGGTTCTATGGCGCGCAACTAAGGGGTTGCGCCAATCAAATAATAATGATATAAATATACTTCAACGACTCCAGAATAAAATCCTTCGAGATATTCGCAACTCATCTTCATTCGTGCGCAATAAAAATATTTACATTCACAGAGGAAGTGTTGTACCGACTCAATTTTTTCGTCATCTCCCCAGCTCCTGCAAAAGTCGTGAACTACACCCTTTCTACTGCCTAGGGTCACAATAGTGCAGTGAACCGTTCTAACACCTGTGAGGACGCTGGTAGTTGAGCTGTTGAGTACAAGCAGGCATTTTGTCCTTTTAAGATTCAGTTTTGGCCAGTGCGCTTTGAAGATCTCTTTGGAGTAGTCAGAGACCATCTTCTATTGGCTTGAGCATAAAATCACAGTGTATAATTTCATCCTCTAACACTCGCGTCAAGTCAAGCTTAGAATCTTTCCTTACACACTCATCCGCTCTTTGATTACCCTCCACTCCAGAGTGCCCGAGGACCCAACAAAGTGTGGGCTGAATATTCGTGCAATTCAAATAAATTTAGTGCCTCGTTCCTCATTTTCAATGAACAACTCAACTGCACACTAAAAATCGCCAACAAAGTAATCCTACCAACTAACGCTGCTGTACGACAAGCGATTTGCCGCTACTCTAAATAAATAAACTCTGATCTAAAAAAAAATGGCAAACATGTTTTCCTTTGAACAGCATAGCAACTGAATTTATAATTGAATAAATATTTTGCTGCACGCCATCTCGCTCTAATAGCATTCTTAAAAAAGTTCATTATAATATTATTTTACATGCATTCCCTAGAAAATTACACTGGAGCTGATTCCACTGTAAGCTGAAATTTGTAATAAGTCTGCAAATGTACACACAGATATTCTGGCACTACTGCAATAAATTAAAGTATGTTTGCATGTGTGTACATAGTATGCACACACATCCTCTTTTTGTTAGTTATCGTCAAGGCGTGGTAGCTCTACAAAGTTTTTGTTGCTGCTTTAAAAAATTGCTTTCGTTGTTTGGGTTTGCCTTTTCTGTGGCTTTGGCTTCTGTGGTGCTGTTCTGTTTGCGCATCGTCTTTTTTGCTTTACTCAGCCAACGCCTGAAAGTACTGATTTTTGTGTTTCTTGTGTTTTAAATATTCATTCCTAGGTTCACTAAGGAAATTTTGCTTCAAAAAACTACATAAATTCGACCGGCAAGTTCTTCTGGTTTTTGTTTTTAGTTTTTGTCTTTTATCGCTTTCTTGATAAATCATGATAAAGATTATAGAAACAAAAGATATAAGAAAGTCTTTGTGACTCGAAAGTCATTTATGTTCAAAGCTCACTTGACTCTCTTTTCATCCATAAGATGATGTCCTATGCTGTGGTCAGAGTCACTGCTATTTTTCTATTTCTATTTCTGATTCCATGAATAAATGCACAATAAATTACTCAGTAATTTCATTTGCATTTCATATGAAAAACTCAAAATGTTTAATTTTTTGAAGTGAAACTTCTTAGGCGTCGATGGACGAGCGAGAATGGAGAGTAAAATTTCAAGGCCATGCAACGTTTTAGGCATTTTCGTTCCGCGAGAGAGAAAAAAGATATAAGGTAGAGGAAAAGGAGAAAGAGAGCTATATCTTAGATATACTTTAGGCTATTTTTCCTGAGTTTACCCTTGTGGTTGCTAATTTTTAATGAGAAATAACACTGCCTACTTTTTGGCGCTTGTTTGTTGGTGCAAACTTGTAGGAAATATATTTTTGGTGCCTATTTTTTGGCGTAATATTTCCTTAGTGCCTACTGTTTGGGGCGTTTTTTGGTCCCAATTTTTTTGATGTTTTTTTTGGTGCCTCCTTTGTCACTTATTTCCGTTGCCTGGCTAGTGTTTGTTTGTACTATAAAGTGCTATCCATTTCGGCGTCGGATTTATTGGTATTGCCTTGCGGTAATTTGTGCAATTGCTGCGGTCCTGAAATCGCTGCGTTTGTGCGGGTGATAAACGCACGGAGTAGTGCACGTTTTTGCCACGGTTTGTGTCCGGCGTTTACCTACACCGGTCGACCTTTCTCCGTTTTTTGTAAATTTTGTCATTTGTATTCTCTGCAAATGTTGTGAATTTATTTAGATATATATTCTTTCTCTCTCTCCCTCTCTAATTCTCTGTCGGGTCTCTCCCTCTTTCTTTGTCTGCCTTGAAAGTTTCACTTCTGTTATGTGTACTACGCTGCACGCACTTTTTTTGTGTTTTCGTACTGCAATTATATATTTTTTGACACTGAAATCTCAACCTTATGACGTTATCGTATGCCTAAAGCATTACTGTGGTTTCATAATCGTTTTGTGTGGTCTTCATTTTTTCACTTGCGGACAAAAAAGGTTCGTTGTGACAAGACATTTCTGGCACCCATAAGGTGTTTAGGCTCTTTTCAGTTCAATTTGCCTTTAACACTAACGCTTCCATCGAACTTGTCATCATTCGAAAGGAAATTGCCTACAATGTGATCTTAATTCAGGCACCCTGGCTATCTTCTCCTTCTTGATTGGCGCGATAACCGCTTACGCGATTTTGGCCGAGTTTAACAAAGCCAGTCATTTCTCTCTCATTCTAACCGACGTCAGTTGGAAACACCAATTGAGGTCAATACCTACTCCGCCTGATCTTTCCAACGCAGAGGAAGGCTTAATGTTCCTCTGCTCCCTCGAATACTTTCAGAGCCGTAGCGTTTGTATCCCTTCGGACGACAAGACCCAGCCAATAAAGCCGCTGGATTTGTATTCGCTGCATCGAGGTTTGAGAACTCCCAAAAATAATTGCTGTTAGAATCGCAATAGGAAAAATTTGTGGCACATCATCAAGACGAACACCACAAACAGAAGGAAGAGCTCGGCCAAGCACTCAGTAAAGGAAACTCTTAAATAATTAATCGAATTCCGCGATGTTGAGTTGACAAGAGAATAATTGAGCTCCAGTGCGCTTCAGGCTTATCACAGCTCTTGTTTATCTTCGACATGTCAGTAATGCCTAAAACTTAGTAAGTCTCATAAGGCTCATAGTGGAACACGATCGTTGATATTAACAAGGAAAATAGGTACGAAATTTATTATAGCTCGCAAAATATGCTCTTGCGAAGATTATTGGAAAGACAAGAAAATACTTCAACGTATCTCAAGAAGGTAGGCAGCAGCTGTATCTCACAGCGAGAAGAAGAGTGTCTGACAGGCCAAGGAAAACCTGGATCAGGAGGTAGGTAAGTAAGGGTTTTTCAATAAGGGCGTTTGCTGTGTGGCACGTAGCGCCGTCCTACTGGAACCACATGTCGTCTAGGTCCATATGGTTCAATGTGGGCCATAAGAAATTGGAAGGGCCACAACGTCTACCGAAAAATGGGCGCAGTGCGCGCAACGTTTGAATAATAAACAAAAAATTTGACAGATGTCACAAAAACAAAATGGCTGCCACAGGGCGCCAAAATCGACCCGCGCCAATTGAAAACCCCTTTAGAAGTGTCAGTCGGTCTTTGAACTAACCCGCTTAGGCCGTTGACGATCCATTGAGATATCACAGTAGCAGTGTACTTACTACTCCTCGTTAAACCATTTTGTTTTAAGTGCAAACCCATCGATCCGGCTGACACTTATATCCCTAAGATCATCAACACCATTCAAGAACAATGAGCCAAAGTATCTAAACCTAGTAGCATGCCACGTGGGACAGTGACAAAGAAGATGTTTGATAGACTCTTCCTACTCCTCATTCCTGTACCTTCTGTCGAGTCTAGTCAATGTGTGATACATGCAATCTTTGAGCATGTCGATCTAGACGGCGGTGGTCTGTGATCAAAGCAACTTATACAGAGACGTTTTCCCTTGAACGAATAAGTAGAGCGTTTGGACGCCTGACGCCCCCTTTTGGCCAAATTCCTTTTGTAGCCTTACGCTTTAGGCTATCAACCCGTCTCGTGTTGGCTGAATGCTACTTGTACCACACAGAGGGGGGACCTATAATCTCCATACCAAGGGGAAGGCAACTGGTAGTGCCCTCCCTCGCTAGTTTGTCTGCCGTACAAATCCGTGGTATGTCACTAGCAGCCGTATCAAATGGAGTCGGAAATATTCCGCCATCTCGTTAAGAGTTCCCAGGCATTTGCGAGCTCTCATTGCAATTAAAGACAACCCCACCAAGAGATTCAATCGCCGATTGGCTATCAGAATAAATATAGATTTCTCTAAAGGTAATCACATCTTTGCCTAACAGACAGTTATCTCATTGATGGCTGGAATTTGAGCCTGATATACGCTGCAGTGATTAGAAAAACGAGTCAAAACACGACAGTCGGTTCTACGTTATCGAAACGGCTCACATTTACATACGGACTTACAAGGACTGTCATTCCAGCAGCGCCCTCCATAAATGTGTGAAAATTGTTTATGCTCCTACAACAACAACAACAATGATTTTTTGACTTCTTACAGTAGACGCCAAAGCCAACTTTATCGTTAAGCTTTGAGCCATCAATGAAGAGCCGTAAGCAGTTTGTCAGTACGGAAAAGAGATGAAGAGTGCCAAAACTAGGTCCCGGCAAGAAAATGGCAGTACTTTACACAGTGTTGCGACGTCCAGACTTTGGGCTGACAAGATTTTCTAGCCTGCACCCTTGGAATGGTCAGATCGTTTGACTCGGAAAAGTCACTGAGCTAACTTATTTCTAGCGCTCTTGTAAAAGGAAAATAGGTATTGATGCCGAGGCTCATAGATTTTTTTGAAGATTGAAAGCTGAAAACCATATGCAGGTAAATGAATGTATGGGCCAGATCCATGTCAAAAGTAGTTAGAGATGATCTCCACATGAAAGCCTTCCGTTACTCAACTGGTCATCTTTTGACAAGGCGCTTGAAAAAATTAGACTCGACAGATGCAAGCAGCTTATTCGGTGGCACACGGACAACGGCCATGAAAATACTATTTTCAGAAATGAGAAAATTTTCACTGTTGAGGAAGTTTTTAATACGTAAAACATCTAAATCTATACTAAAACTTCTAAAGACGCAAAAAATGTTGTTCCGAGGATTCAGCGTGGCCACCATCCAGCCTCCGTAATGGTTTGGTGGGGAGCTTCTGGTAAAGGCGTTACATCTCTTCATTTCTGCGGAGAAGGTGTTAAGACCGGGGCGAAAGTGAGATGGGGGATATCTTAGAAGGCGTGATGAAGCAGTTGAACAGTACTCTCTTCAATGGAGAGCCTGTGAATTCCAGCAAGATTCCGCTCCAGCCCATAAGGCAAAAACCACCCAGCAGTGCCTAATTAAAAATATTCCTCGAGCGGTTTCAACATAGACCTTTTTGAGGGACCTTAATTGAACTGACCTAAGATCTGCTGTACGTCACTGAATGGAAATTGTCTTGAAAAGCGTTAGTGGACAAAGAAATGTAAGAATCCAAAAAATCCAAAATCCAAAATCCAAATCTTAAAAATTATAAGTAAAGGGATTTAAAATATATGAAAAAGTGGGTCCAGCTGTTTCGTAACTTAAACTTTACAGGAAAAGCAGGTAACTAACTACTGGCTGTCGCGATACAGAATGGAGATTTGAATTTTCTTTGTCAAAAAGAAAGCAAAATCGAAATAAAGTCCTCCTGTTTTTTCAAAAATTATTCTTTATACTAGTGCCATATGCTTTTATTTTCCCATTTGCGATTTTTCGCCTACACTTCCGCATGCGAATTGAATAGTCATTATCGCATTGCTTTCAATTTTCTTTCCTTGTTTTGTTATGCCCACTGCTGGATGTCGTAACTGTCGTTTTTGCAATCGTGCACATGTCCATTGCAGATTCCATCCTGGTCGCATTTTAAATTTTATTCGCTTGTTATCAATACCTTCTGCCGGATTACCAGCAGCAGCGGCACGATTTCAACATGACAATCCATTGCACGTTTCTGTAAATACTCGTCACTGCTTTCCCCACCTCCGCTCTCTTGCATGGGCTCAACATTGTATTTGTCAGCATTTCCGTCGTCTACTTTTGCGTTTGTTCGTTGCATCATTTCGTGTTTCCTGTTTCTTTTTCATCTTGCTCGCATTTTTTGTTTTCGAAAAATGTGACACAACTGTTTTCAGCCTTCACATTGTGACCAAATCCAAATTGCCAAATAACAAATGGTCATGTAATTTAATTTGCGACATGACTTTTTAACTTTAGCAACAAGAAACAAAAAATCCTTAGTATAAACACAAACAAAGGACATTTAACGTCCGATACAATCCACCCTGCAGGGAAATCCGGCAGTGCTGAGTGGATGCGGTTCCAGTGAATTGTGCGCCAAAACTACTTATAATTCCTTACATTTATTATGCGAGGTGGGGTTTTTGAAATAATGAGATTAAAATATTTTATTTTTAAAAAATTAATATTGAGGAAAAATAAATCCATTATTTCCTCAGTTGATGGCTGTAGGGATCGATATCTCGTAAAGTATCGATCGAACAATTTAAAATTTTTGCTCATCGTCAAGGTGACTTACACATTAAAAAAACACGTCTGCTGTTTTTTGTTTGTTCCCTTTACTTGTGAGTTAGGTTAGGTTGAAGCGGTTGTCCAGTGGGATGTCCATTGTGATGCCGCGTGGGAAGCTTTCCCTATTTCTCCTAAAGCCAGTGTATGCTTTTCAAAAATTTTAGAATATCTCCTATTTCTACGGAACTAAGATCTTCCAAATCGGAAAAAAATTGTCTGTCTAGAATAGTAAATCTCGGTCTGGAGCAGGACAGTAGCACAGAAGGTGCAAGATTGTCTCTTCCTCATCAAGACAACTTCTACAGAAGTAATGTGCATGTACACCTATCCCTATTAGACAATGTCGCGTTATGACTGAAATCAGTGTGCTAAGACTGTGCTAATTTTGGCTTAGCAAAGGTTCTGTGCGTTTAGCACTGAGAGTCTGCCACAGCTGATGAGCGATTTTGCAGGTGGCTTCATTACGCCATCTTTCGTTTGCTTTCCTTACGATTTCTTCAAGGATGAGTAACTGACATGTTTGTAAGGGTATGCCTATGTCATTGTCTATGTTCTCATCGGTCAACCGAGTCTCGCTAGCTCATCGGCTCTGCAGTTACCCTCAATGTCCCGATGGCCAGGAACCCCTATTATCGAAGCTAAATGACTCCGCCATCTCATTAAGAGATGTGCGGCATTTCATGGCTACCTTGGAGGTTGTCGACTGTTTTGTGAGGGATTTTATCGCCGCGTGGCTGTCAGAGTGAAAATGTAGATGTCATTTCCAGATATCGCATCACACTGTACCAGTGTCGTGGATTTCATTATTGTCATTAGTTCGGCCTGCAAGACACTATAGTAGTCGGGGAGCCGAAAACTGAAGAAGATCCCCAGATGTTCGGAATATACACCTCCGCCCACCCTTCCCGCGAGCTTTGAGCCATCGGTGTATACATGGATAGACTCGCCCTGTCTCACAGCGTCCCGTTAATACTCTTCCCTTGAGGGCAGGAGAGTCGTGAACGTTGTAATGGCAAGTGTGGGCGGGAGTGCATAGTCCACCCACCCGGGAATCTCCGAAGTGCCAGACAGGATTTTGCCGTTACCGTAGCTCCTATTTGACCACTTACTTAGAGTGTTCAGCCTTATTGCCGCACTACGCGCAATATATTTTGCCTGCAGATCTACCGGCAGGATTTTTAATGTCGCATATAATGCTTTAGATGGTGTGGTTGACGTCGCGCCAGTTATGAGAACAGATACTAGACTTTGAACCTTGTCAAGTTTTTTGATGTTCACACCCTTTTCAAGGGCATTCCACCTTATTACAATACTATAGCAGAGAATAGGCCTAACCACTGCTGTGTACAGTAACTGTACCATTCTGGGTTCCGATCCCTATTTCTTTCCAATTAGCCTTCCGCAGGAGTACAACGCCACCATAGATTTGCGTACTCTCTCTGCCACTGTGAGCCCCTAATTTAGCTTCTAATCCAGTACAAGCCCTTGATATTTCGACTTTTCTGTTACTCTAAGTGGTTTGCATCCTAGGAATATGTGTTTAAGAGCAGGTGTTTTATGTTTTTTGCTAAATAGTATCAGATCCGTTTTTTCCGGATTTACTTCAAGTCCTCGACTTCTACACCAAAGTGATAGTCTGTTGAGAGATCTTTGGTGAAGATCGCATCATGTTGGAAGGTGTTGCGCCGAGATTGATATTACAATATCATAGGCATATGAGATTATTTTCCCTCCCACGTGATAACGTCTTATAATTCGATTTAACAGGCTGCACGCACGAAAAAATGTGTCGTTACCTTGCTCATTAGTGTTACCTTGCTCATTGCCGTTACTTAGCTCATTAGTGTTACCTTGCTCATTGCCGTTACCTTGCTCATATGTCGTTACCTTGCTCATTGCCGTTACCTTGAATGAACTGCAAGCGAAAGCGCGGAACAAACGACAAAGTAAACGAACGGCAACGTTCGACATCTTGCTCTCTCCTACTTAAGTGAGCATATATGTGTATGTGTATGCGCATATGTACATATATAAATTCACGTATTTGTATTTGCATATGCCTTCTTATTGATTATTATTAATTTGATTTACTTGAAGAATTTAAAATAAAACCAAGTTTGTTAATACTACCTGTTGTTTTAATGTTATTATTATTTTTTGACGTGATTATGTTATGTTATGATATGTTGTTATGTTATGTTATGTTATGTTATGTCATGTTATGTTATGTTATGTTATGTTATGTTATGTTATGTTATGTTATGTTATGTTATGTTATGTTATGTTATGTTATGTTATGTTATGTTATGTTATGTTATGTTATGTTATGTTATGTTATGTTATGTTATGTTATGTTATGTTATGTTATGTTATGTTATGTTATGTTATGTTATGTTATGTTATGTTATGTTATGTTATGTTATGTTATGTTATGTTATGTTATGTTATGTTATGTTATGTTATGTTATGTTATGTTATGTTATGTTATGTTATGTTATGTTATGTTATGTTATGTTATGTTATGTTATGTTATGTTATTTTATGTTATGTTATGTTATGTTATGTTATCTTATGTTATGTTATGTTATGTTATGTTATGTTATGTTATGTTATGTTATGTTATGTTATGTTATGTTATGTTATGTTATGTTATGTTATGTTATGTTATGTTATGTTATGTTATGTTATGTTATGTTATGTTATGTTATGTTATGTTATGTTATGTTATGTTATGTTATGTTATGTTATGTTATGTTATGTTATGTTATGTTATGTTATGTTATGTTATGTTATGTTATGTTATGTTATGTTATGTTATGTTATGTTATGTTATGTTATGTTATGTTATGTTATGTTATGTTATGTTATGTTATGTTATGTTATGTTATGTTATGTTATGTTAATGTTAACTCATTCTCTATATCCATACAAAATATCTATCAAACAAATAAAATTAAAATTTTCTTTTGAAAAATGCAACCATTCAATTAGTATTTTCTTATGACGTTATCACGTTAAACTATCGTTAGTAAACCGACTTTACAGAAAACCTCTTTTTTTCAAGTTTTTAAAGAAGATTATTGACATTTAACTTAAACAGGAGTGGAGAGATTACCTCACCTTGCCAGAAGTCGTCTCCTGTTAGCTCCTTCAAAACGCATTTTTCTTCTTTCACTTCAGCTACAACGAACTCGCAAAAAAAGGTTTCCTTCTAACGCAGATTTTTCCCTATGAAACTGATAAAAGTCCCACGGCGATAGATGTAGCGAATCAGATAGACGGTCTAGCGTTCCCACGACAGTTGCTTCTACGTTACCGAAGCGAAGCCGATTTATATTCAGCCAAGGGCTGTCACTCCAGCAGAATTACGCGTACATTTGCGGAAAAGGTGTATACAAAAACAGCAACAATGGTATATTTGGATGATTTGCCTTTTCACAAAAAATGCGGAATAAGCTAGCTCGTTGTATTGATGGAGGACCCATGACTTTGTGATCCACAATTCGGGCCGTTTGATCCTTATTATTATTATTATTTTTTTATTACGTAGAATGTAAAAATAAAAAACTTAACATAAAGAAGAGTACGAGAATGTAAGGTCATCGACTCGTCATCTTAAATACGAAAAATCAAATGCATATATGAAAAAACGGGAAATTCGAAATACACATTCGTTTATTACTAATATATAATTCAATATAAGTACTTTTGAATGTTGCCATGAATGTGCAAAATATTCAAATCATACAAACTTAGATTGAACAATGAAATTAAACATTATTTTTATCAGCAGAGGAAATAGGTTTTAATATACAGGATTCGGCACTCGAAGTGTAACCAATTACAAAGGCAATACATTTAGTTTGGAAAATTACTTGTATTCAATTCAAAGTAAAAAATGTGTGAAAATAATACAAAATTAAGAATCAATTTACCTTTGCTCGATATGACCTGCTTTTGCCTTAACTATGGCCTTGAGACGGTTCAGAAACGAATCGCAAGCAGGTGAATTCGAGAGCCATTGTGTGGACGTTATGAAGTTTGGAACCTTGTTTTTTAGCCATTCTTAGTTCACTCGAGCTTTGCGAGACGGTCCGGAGTCTTGTTGAAACGTCCATGGTCTGCCATCGAAATGTTTGTCTGTCCACGGCTTCAAAGCTACCTCCAGAATACTTCCCGACAATATTTCGCATTTTCCTTGACGCCAGGTTCGATGAAAAAGATTGGAGAGCGCCTATCTGCGGTTACAGCGGCCCAAACCATTACCTGTGACGGATGCTGCCTCCTGGTGGCCAATGGATGACTCAAGTTCTCGTATGAACGAGCGGTCAAATAAATCCTATCGTTTGGGGAGTTTACGAATTGCTCAATTTGAAAAATTTTGTGGTCAGAAAACTCAATGTTAGGAAATTGACCGCTTTCAGCAAAGCGAAGCAAAGCGAAGCAACTCCTGCGCTCTCTCAAGTCTGACTTCTTGCTGCTTTGGTGTGAGATCATGCGCCTTTTGGATCTTGTAAGGCTTGACTTTGAGATCATTTTTCAGTATTCGGCGGAGGATATGGTCAGATAGTTTCAGTTATTTCGCCATTTGATTGGCACTCTGTCGAGGATTTCGCTCAAGTCGTTTCTTCACTTTTTGAACCATTTCACGTGACGTTGCAGTCTTTTGATGACCACCTCCATGACGATTTCGCGATGCTACCAGTATCATTGCGACGAGTGATAGTGCGATAAACAAAAACTTTATGCACTTTAAGGTGCTCGAGCTCACGAACAATCGCTGGTTGTGATTTGCAGCCAAATATAATGCGTTTGAAATCCATTACTAATTTTCTTCTTTTATTCTTCTCTTATTCTTTTCTCGCGTTTACAGTCGCCAAAATGCTTCCGTGCGGTTGTAAACAATACTCTGGACTGTCATTTATCCAGTCCGTGCATCAGGTGTGCGAGCGGTCTGAAGTTGGTTACACTTCGAGTGCTTAGAGTGATTTATATAGCTAAGGTGATTTTTTCTGAATTTCTCTAAAAATTAATATTCGTTAATGAAGTGTTCCACTGATGCGATTTGGGAGCAAACTGGGCAACAAGCAACACAATTCCCAGACAGTAGGTGTTGGCGGACGTGTAATACTGCTGTGGTAAACGGTTTTTTGCGAGTGAGGTTCATATTTGTGTATTTATGGTTAAAATACAGCCAATCTGATACTCTACATGCAGTAATGTGTTGATGTATTTATTTACCCAGATCTCTCTGATCCAATGACATAAACTGAAAAGTAGGTGTAGCTTAAAAAAAAAAGGCAGTCTTGTCAGTGTGCGTTCTCATTACCATTTATCCCAGCAAGACCAGAGACTCAAAGCAGTGCAATTTTAACACATGGGCTCAAAAGTCCCGTTTGATTTATATAAGAATCGCGTGCATTTTAAAAGCTGGTGATAACCGGAGAATACTGAGAGAGTGAGAAATATATGAAATGAAATCGTATGGGTACGAATTAATTGTGGTTAAGGCAAGTATATTTATCAAAACTCGCATAAGTAACTAGTAAATGCTTGTTATCACAAGTGTCAATTATTACCCACTGCATCGCTTTTTCGATAGTAAGGAGCCTCAACTGAATTCGTCAGATGAGTCTTTAAAACTGTTATCTATGGGAAGCAATGGTTGGTTGGTTGGTTTAAGGGTGACCCCGCATCGGAGTGCCACATAGACCGCAAGTTGGGTCCGTTGTGTTGCCCTAGAGCTCATTATGTTATATGATTTCCCCACCTAACCGAGATTTTTATTGTAGATTTTGGTCAAAGATATTAATTCGTTTCAAGAATTTGATGAAAGATTCGATTTTCAGGTGCGAGAGTACTGAAAGATTGTCAATTGTAGGAGAGCCTAGAAGAGCGAGTCGACTTCTGGCTAGATCGGGACAACTGCACAGCAAATGTCTGCGCGATACTTCCTCATCTTCGTCCTCGCAGTATCTGCACAGGTCGTTTTGAGGAACCCCGAGCCGACGTGCGTGAGTGCCCAAAAGGCAGTGGCTGGTGATAAGAGATATTATATGCCTTAGTTCGTGTTTCGAAAGACTTATAAGGGTTTTTGTCTGTTTCCGATTGTAGGATGGCCAGATTTGTCTAGTCGTAACGCAAGTAGTTTCCACTCGCCACCTCCGATCAGCAATGCTGTGAAATTCTCGATCAATGAGCAATACTCTTCTACAGCTCAAACGTACTGCTGTTGTTAAACATAAGTATAGTTCTATCCACGAAATCGTATGGTGGCTTGGATTCATGAGGTCTTCTTAATTCCTGTCTCCCTGATTGAACATAGGGCCTCTACAAAACGCTTCCAAAGGTCACGACCCTTCGGGATGACTTTGACTTCTTTGAAAGATTTCCCTGCAGCCTTAAGCTCCTTTTCGAGAGTTCTCTTCCAAGTGCACCTAGGCCGTTCTTTTTATTTACTGCCTTGCGGACTCCAACCGAATGCTTGCCTGCAAATTTTTGTGGTATCCTTTCGAAAAGTATGGCCAATCCATCTCCACTTCCTCTGCTTTATTTCAGTCTGGATGGGTAATTGCTTACAATTCGCCCAAAGCTCTCTGTTGTTGATTGTTTTGGGCCACCAATTGGCAAATAAACGTTTTAAACATTTGTTGACAAGAACTTGCAGCTTATTTCCGAGCAAATCTGTTATGAGCCACGTCTCGCAGCCATACAAAAGGATCGATTTTACATTCTTGAGATAGGCAAAATAACTTCTTTTTAATATATTTTCTTTCATAACTTGATTTCTATATTTAATTTAAACTTCTATTTTATGATATGATATTTTATTTGACACACTAACAAGATTACAATGCGCTGTCTGAGATAGCTAAGAAGAAATTGCTAAAATAATACGTTTTTATAAACTAAAATTAAAAGTTAGCTTAGGCTAAAATAAATAAAGAAAATGATAGAAAGACTATATGAAGACAAAAAAATCTGAACCCAACTCTGCGTCAGCTCAATAGCTGATTCTCTCAAATTCACTGAGAACAGAGTAGCGGTATCTCGATATACGCAACCTTTTATATTCTCTCAACAGTGCTTTCACACAGCTATTGGCGTATCTCTACTAGTTGAACTACTTCAGATTTTTCCTACTGACCCACCATCAGTTGACAAACGCTCATGCAAAACTCACTTACCGCAGTTAAACCTGAAACAATTTGAAACTTCCGTTCAAAACTAAGTGAGGACCAACAAGAGCCGCATAGTTCGGCATACATTCAAGCGGGCGCACACCACAACGTGAGCGAAAAAGCACACAAATAACAACAAACCCAACAATTACTATTTGCACGGAAAGAAACCAAGAGAAAATAAAGCACAACAAAAACAAGGTTTAAATACAAAAACCCTATAATCGTTGGATAAAGCAACAGCACACAAGGCGTGTTTCATATGAAAATCAGCACGACTAAATCCAATTTCATTGCACCAGAGTTATAATCACACCATAATGACCCCGCCTCGAACTTTCCCCAGAGTTTTTGGCACCG
Source organism: Anastrepha obliqua (assembly GCF_027943255.1). Lineage (NCBI taxonomy): Eukaryota > Metazoa > Arthropoda > Insecta > Diptera > Tephritidae > Anastrepha > Anastrepha obliqua. Next base: position 20,385,099 of record NC_072893.1, on the reverse strand, counting down.
CAGCTACGAAGTTCAGCTAGCAACCGACAGGCGTAGACTGATGGCTTAGTGGTATGAGCTTTCGGATAGTACCGAATTATGTGGTTTTAGCGTTTTTAAGTAGAAACGCTGTGAGAGGTTGGGAAGAGCTGTTGGGGCGTAGGCGAACATTTGGGATACAAAAGTGTGATACACTTTCAGGCGGAAATCAAGGCAACCACAAATCTTAATTGCTTTATTTCCCGTTGTCACTTATGGCAGCTACCCGCTGGGCTGTAAAATAATTTATAACTTAAGTGAATTGACATTTATTGGTTAATTTTTGAATTTTTGTGATGCTTTGTGAGCTGTTTTTGATGATGTGGTTTCCACATTTAATCAACATATTTCAATCCTTCTAATTCACACAAATTTTCATTCATCTGAGAATATAAGTATAAGTACAAATCTTAATTTAAAAGGAGAATAAGTATGTGTGGGTGGCAAATGGAGAGTTTGCGGGATGTTAGTGAATTTATTGCAGAGAGGGTAAACCACGAATGGAAAGCATGTTTTTGGCCTCAAAAGACATCATCACAACAAATTTTTTATTATCGGGCTGCGCTTTCCCAAAAAAAAAAATATTATATTAATATTTTATATAAACAATTTTTTTTATTAATTTTTTTTAAATAACTTCTTTTTCATTTATATATTTTTTTTTAAATAAATTCATTTTTATGTTTTTTTTTGTAAGTCTGCCAGAAAAATCCTTCTAAAAACTCATATTAATCGTTAATAAAAAACACTTAATAAACCCTTTAATTAAAAAAAAAGAAATTTATTAAAAAAAATATATAAATAAAAAAATATATTTAAAAAAATAAATCTATTAAATAAAAATTAAAAATAAAAAAATGTATATTATTAAAAAAAATAAAAATAAATTTGTTAAAAAAATAGATATACAAAAAATTTTGAAACAAAAATAAATCTAATATATTAAAAAAATAGAAATAAAAAAAAACAAATTTAAAAAAATAATTTGTTAAAGGAAAATAAAAAAAAAATGTAAAAAAAACAGAGACAAAAAAGGAAATTTATTAAAAAAAAATAAAAATAAAAAAGTATTGTAAAAAAAACTAAATTTATTATTAAAAATAAATTTATTAAAAATAAATAGAATTACAAAAAATGTATTTCAAAAAATAAATTCATTCAAAAAAAAGCAATAAAAATATTTTTTTGTTTTTTTAATTTTAAATTTTGCATTTAAAAAAATGTAAATAAATTTATTAAAAAAAAAGAAATAAAATACATGTCTTTAAAAAAATAAATCTGTTAAATAAAAAATAAAAATAAAAATATTATTAAAAAAAAAATATAAATAAATTTATTAAAAAAAAAATAGAAATAAAAAAAATGTATTTAAAAAAATAAATTTATTAAAAAAAAATATGAATAAAAAAAACTATTAAAAAAAATTAATTTATTAAAGAAAAATAAAAAAACATTTATTAAAGAAAAAAAAGAAATACAAAAATATATTTAATAAAGGAAATATATAGAAAAAAAGTAAAAATAAAAAATTATTAAAAAAAAACAAATTTATTAATAAAATAAATTAATAAAAAAAAATATAAGTAACAAAAATGTATTAAAAAAACAATAAAAATAAATTTATATTTTTAAATAGATAAAATAAAATTATGATATTAAAAAAAATGTATTTAAAAAAAATATATTTATTAAAAAAAAATAAACGAAATTTATTTAAAAAAATATATTATTGAAAAAAATAGTAATACAAAAATGTATTTAAAAACATATATTTATTAAAAAAAAATTTAAAAAATTTATTTTTTTTAATTTATATTTATTTATTATTAATAAATTTTTTTTTAATATATTTTTTTATTTATATTTTTTAAATAAATGTATTTTTTTTTTATATTTTTTTTCTTGAGCTACAGGATTTAAATTTTAAAAAATATTTTTTAAATATTATATAATATTGATGAATCGAGTGTTTCCATCACAACATCGCACCAGCTCTCGCTTCAGCAGTTGTGGTCCCAAAATTAATGAAAATATGATTCCAACTCGTTTCACCAGACTAGGCTCCCTCGGATCACTCGGACTACTATTGGTTTCCCAAATGGAACAAAAGCAGGAAGAAGGTGGCTGCAGAATCGAATATCTATTCTTCAGACTTGGGCATATCCTATTGTTCGGAAGGGAATCCTATTAAGAAGATGGCAAGAAGCTCCCGTGAATGCCGTTTAAGGCCTCTTTATAAACAGTTGCGTCCAGTAGGTGTCAACTCGTCAATATAGTCAGGTTGATTTCTCTTGGCGTACCCGGAGGGTGGCTAAGCCCCCAGCAAGTGCCTGCAAGAGTGGTTCCTGCTTGATTGCTTACGGAGCATCCCTTTATGTTTACTACCTGGGATCAAGTAGCCTCGCTGTTAAGTTGTTGTAACGGAGACATTAGCAGACATTCCATGGCTGTCCTGATGGTAGTGGAGCTTACTCCGCTGCGTGCCGTTAATACCAGGCGGCCAAATGGGTGCTGCATAATTTAAAACCCGTCTGCCAATTGCTTTATATGTGGCCTGCAACATTTCTTTGACCTTGTCTCAAGATTTGTGGACCTTGTTGCGGTTTTCGAAATTAATAGCACTTACGGTTGTATGCGCCAAGAAGATCGGTAGTAAGTTGTGGCCTGAACAGCAAAAACGGTAATGCTTACCTCCAGCAAGCCTCACCATTTTTGTTGATAGTCCAGCAGCGATCAAGGCACTGGCCTCAGCGCACATTAACGCAGTTAAAGAATACAGGAGCTCATTTTCTCTTATCTAACAACTCAACACTCCACTTTGTTGGGTCCCCGGTCACTCTGGAGTGGAGGGAAATAAACGAGCGGACGAGTGTGCAAGGAAAGGCTCTGAGCTTGAACTGCAACGAGTGGTAGAGGACAAAATCATTCCTCTAAACGAACTGTACGCTGCGATTGGCTTGAGCGTAATAGCGGAAATCAATAGAAGGTGGTCTCTAACTACTAGCTGCTGGGTCTCAAAAGCGCTGTGGCCAAAACTGAATCTTAAAAGGACAAAATGTCTGATTGGATTCAACGAATCAACTACTCACAGGTGTTAGATCACGACACTGCGCTATTGTGATCCTAGCCAGTAGAATGGAGGTGCCTCCCAACGACTTCTGCAGGAGTTGCGGAGATGAAGAAGAAATCGAGTCGGTACAACACTTCCTCTGTAAATGCCCTGCACTTCAAAGAAGCCGTGCAAATATCTTGGCACTTGTTTAAAGACCTGGGAAATTCGCAAAATGTCTCACTGGGGGGACTAATACTTAAGTTACCTTCTTAAAAATATCTAAGTGGTTTAAGCAACTTAGTTAGGGAATGGAAGTTGAATGCAAGTATCACAAAACGACTTAGGGTCACCGAGCGTATTGTCTTAGACAAGCCACCTGGCTAACCTAACTTAACCTGAGCTAAGTCCTGGGATCAATCCACACTACAGCCTTAAAGGGACAAAATAATAATAAAAAAATTGTTTTTAAAAGCTGTCGACTCGGAAAAGGAAGTAAAAAATGTGTGTGTCGATTTGTGTGTCCAAAAGCTTAGAAGTAAGTCCTGGGTTCGATTCCCACTACAGCCATAAATAATGCTAACAGCCAAATAATAAAAAAAAAATTTTTCTAAGAGCAATCAACTCCGAAAAGAAAGTGAAAAACGTCAGTGTAGATTTTTGCCCTAAGACCCATCTATGCCGGCAATACCTTTGTTAGAAGCCTTTCTTCCTACCACTACATACCAAGACACTATTCAAAAAACTATGAGGTAAGCCTCGATCTTTAATCTTTGTAAAAGTTAAGCGCTTTAAAATTTTCAGAAGAAATGTTTAATAAATTTTCTCTCAGACGCCTCTAGGTAGGTGAAATATTTAGTTGAAGTGCCAGTCTGGCATTCCTCAAGTAGCACTGAAGCGCCGTTTTGATACGATTATGAGACCTCCAACAGGCAGATATCTACAGGCAGCCAGAGCTGTTGATGTAACCAAGAATATTGATGGGACTTAGGTTGGCGCACTGCCCCAGCCTGTTGAAGAAAGGAGCACCCAGAGATCTTAGTCGCCTAGCTGCCAATGCTGGACATTTACAGAGAGAGACCTCAACAGTCTCCTTCTCTGAAAGATTTCCACAGCTTCTGCAATGGGGGTTAAATGGTAAACCTGATTTTTCCGCGTCTGTGCTGATCGTCCAGTGACCGGTAAACATAGCTACGAGTTTGGAAATTGAATGGCGAGGAATCCAAAGAACTTTCTGAGTCCTTCGTATATTGTACTGGGGCCCAAAGGTTTTCGAAAAGCACATGAAGAAATGGAGCTCCATCTTTTCTGTGCTTTCCTGAGAAATAATTTGTGCAGTTTCCTTTTAACAACTGTCAGGGAGATACCGATGACCGGGTAGGAGGTCTCTGAGGTCAATTCAGTCGCCTTCCTGTCGCCTATTTCTATTATTTAAACACCATTTTTTTCGTCATTAGAGAAAGCTAAATTCTCTTAGTGGATCAGGAATAGAATATTTTTTTCACTTTCTACCTGCCATAGTGGATTTTTTCTCGAATGCTGGTACTGGTACATATTATCTTAGCTTACTCACACATTCGCAGTATACTGAAGCTCTTCTTCATGGCAATTATTTTCTTGAGTGCCTTTAAGATGCATAAAACATGAATTTTTCACAGCCGTTTTACTTTTGCACATTTTTTACGAGTTGTTAGGAAGTTGGAATAAAAATAATTGGCGGGAATAGTTCAACCTCTGGAACGCCATTGGAGCAGTTTGTGTGAAAATAATTTGCAGTAAAATGCACAACTGCCGTAGTAAAGTTGTATTTATTCCACTGTATGTGTGTGTGTACAAATATGCAGTTAGTTGAACGTTTGGCGCTGATTTTATGACAAACCAAATTGCACAACCATAAAGTGAAATGCGCAACGCGTGCTTGCACGCATATTTTTATAAATAAATTTACAGTATCGATCATAAAAATATAGCTACAAATAGTGAAATAAACTATTTGAAATCCTAAACACAAAAAATTTTAAGTATCTACTGCAAATGCCATAAACATATTTGGGTGTGTGTATGTGTGTGTGCACTTGCAAGGTGAGCATATGGCATGAAGCAGGTGAGCATATGGCATGGAACTATAAATTTGACAGGTTTATTAGAATTCCATCATTTAATTGTGTACGCCTATATCAATCAATCAATATCGCCACCCAACGTGAATGTAGAAAAATCTATAAAGTGATAAGCGCAACTTAAAAAAACTTCAGATAGCTTTTACTTCAAGGAAAAAACTTGCAAGCCTAACTATTCAGTGAGAATATCCCAAAAATGCAGGCTATTTCAGTAGATGTCACTTTTGAAGCTGTAATTTTTTGATATTTGACAAGTAGAAACTACGCCATTAATAAGAATGGAACGATAGATTCTTAAACAACGCATTGAAATTATTAAAATTCACTATAAAAATGGTGAAAATTTGGCAGAGACGGTTCGTAAAATTCGAGCTTTTTTGGGTCATCGTGAAGCACCTTGTCGTGAAGCATCTTGTCGGAGCGCAATACAGAAATTGGTGAAAAAAATTCGAAATTCGAACTGTTGGGACAAGTTGGTAATGTGAAGAATAAAACCCGTGCACGTCGCTCAAGAACAGCCGAAAATCGAAAATATTGCTGTTGTAGCCGAAAGTGTTGAAGAAAACCCAGGTTTGTCCATTCCTCGTCGTTCTTTTTTAAGGGGGAGGTAGGGTTTAGCGCTAAAAAAAAACACTTTTTTTGTGAATTTTTTACAGAAATATGGCTTAAGATACTTTAATAAAATCAGTTGCATGTTATTGTACATCTTTTCGATAAGTTTTTAAAAAATATTAATAATAAAATATTGACAAATAAGCCCATGACAGAGTTTTTTTGGAGATATGTTTTTCGAGAGGTGCTCTGCGGTGCCAATCGGCATTCGTCGTAGAATCATCTGAAACTAAAAAAGTCGAATTTTTCAGTTAAAGTATGACGTAATGCTCCCCCCTACATTAATACATTTTTTTTTTCATTTTTGTAGTTTTGGTGGCAAAAAAACGTAAAACGAGCATTTTTGGCGAAAAATTTCGCCATATTTGTAAGTGAAAAACAACCTTAAAAAACAAAAAATAAAAAAAACAGTGTAGGGGGGAGGTATTTTTGATTTAGAAAACGTGTGCCAAATTTGAAAAGAATCGGTTGAATAGTTTCGGAGTTGTGATTGGCACCGACTTTTAAGAAGTCGTTTCGGGAAAAACGCGTTTGAAAAAATGACTCTGAGAAATTATCTATGCTCCGCATTCGAGGTAGAGTGCCTACAAAGGCTATAACTTTGAGAGTTCTGCTCCGATCCACTTAAAATTTTGACACAACATTCTTGAAATGATTTACTATAAGATGAGTGAAGAAAAAAAATTCGATTTTGTGACCCTACCCTCCCCCCCCCCCCCCCCTTAATTAGGTATTCCACAAGCGTCATTACACCGTATTTTGCATAAAGATTTGTCGTTGAAATGCATGAAAATGATCCGAAATTCCATTGAAAAATCATCTTGAGTGATGAGGCCTATTTCCACCTCGGTGGCTTTGTTAACAAGCAAAATTTTCGGATCTGAGGCTAAAAAAATCCAAGAGTTATTGTTGAACAGCCGCCTCTGCTTATGGCAGAACTAAATATATTATATCATAAAGACGGTCATTACTTGCATATTTAAAGAGTTCGTATGCGGTTCTATCCAGTCCTGGCGCCTTGTTCGGCTTTGTCTTATTTTGCAAGGCTACAACTTCCTCTGTGGTAATTCGTCTAACTAAACTATCAACTTCCACCTTTATCGCAGTATACGAGGCGTGTTCAAAAGGTATCGCGAATTTTGCGTTTTTTCAAAAATTATTTATTTATTCATTAATATCAATCTATCTATATCTACCTATATCCAATCTTCGAAGCACTTCAAAACATCATTTTTCAGCTCCTCCTTCAATGCCGTCTTTATCTTGTCAATCGTAGCGTAGCGTCGTCCTTTCATGGGCCTCTTCAGACTCGGGAACAAAAAAAATTCAGGGGAGCAGGGTGCCGGATCTGGGAAATACGGTGGCTGTGGCTGTGGCATCATTAGTGTGTTTGTTTTTGGCCCAGAAGTCGCGCATAAGCAACGCTGTGTGAGCAGGGGCGTTATCGTGATGCAAGAGCCAATTTTTGTTCTTCCACAAATCCGGGCGTTTCTGGCGGATTGCGGATTGGGGATTGCTTCACGCAAATTGCGCATAACTTGCACGTAATATTCCTTATTAACCATTTTACCCTGTTGCAAGAACTCATGATGCACAGCGCGCCTGCAATTACCCCGGCGAAAAAAATGGTAAGCAAAACTTTTACATTCGACCGATCTTGGCGAACTTTTTTCGGTCTTGGTTCGTGCGGCAGCTTCCATTGAGATGATTGAGCTTTGGTTTCCACGTCATAACCATAGACTCACGATTCGTCACCAGTTAGGACCCTCTGGGGTCAATTTGGATCGCGGACAGAGTCCAACATCTCATTAGCAATGTTTATGCGATGCTGCTTTTGGTCGAAATGGAGCAGTTTTGGTACGAATTTTGTGGCGAATCGTCTTATGCCCAAATTATTGAAAAAAATCGAATGGTTCGAGCCAATCGACATGTCTAGGACCTCAGCAACTTCTCTAACGGTAATTCGATGATTGGCCAATACTTCTTTTTGGTATTTCTTCACTTTATCAATTTTTTCGTCTGTTGTTGAAGTGCTCGGGCGTCCGGCACGCTTTTCGTTGTTTAAATCTTCTCGGCCTTCTGAGAACATTTTGTACCACCGATAGATTTTGCTTTGGTCCAAAGTAGCTTCTCCGTATGACACAGTCAACATTCGGAATGCATCCGCGCACTTAATTTCGTTTTTCACACAAAATTTGATACAGGTTCTTGGATACATCTTCTTGAATAGGTAAAAATCGAATCAAGCAAAGCAGCTGTCAGCAATTAACTGAACATTCAAAATGGCCGAACTCGTCGGCATGAGTGAGAGACATGTGTACCAACATATCGCCAAAAAAAATTGAAATTCGAATATACGTAACCTACGAAAATTCAAAATTCGCGATACTTTTTGAACACACCTCGTATTTTATGTCTTTTGCCGCCTGTATCGGGTTTAAGAGTTCTGTAAAATAATCTTTGAATTTATTTGCATCTGTAGTTGTCTCATTGTATAATTGGATTCCTCTTTTTTTTTAGCTAATGCCCACCAGCCTTTGGAGCCTTTCCACTTATTTATTCTTTTTTCGCAAATAGCCTTGAAATAGGTACTTATTTGCTGCCATATACTTATCCTTGTCCATCACAATACGCGTTTCATTATATGTTTGTGAAGCCATACATGATTTTTTGCGAAATTTTTCACACCGATTGTCATACTATTTTTCTTTTTTGTTGAATTTATTGTTTGCACCTGATCCTGCGCTCGCGACGCCTGATATAATACCTATAATATCCATTAAATCTAATGCCTGCTTCGCTCTTTTAATCTCATTTAATTTTCTGTCTATGTTCTCTTTAAACTTTGCTCCCATCGAGTCTTTCCATATCCATTTAGGTAGCAACCTCAGGTAGTAAACCTCATTACACCGAGCCCGGTTTTTCCTTACGTACAAAAATCGAGTTTCTACTGCATATGAACACTTTGTAAAACCACTCTCTTCACACCTACACATGCAGGTATGAAGATATGCCACTGAAAGTGTAGATTATCCGCTTTATAGCTCACTAACTTTTACACTTTTGCTACTCGACTGGCAATATGCGAGTTAAGTGGAGTTTGCGTTCAATCATTTTGCGCAAATAAACACATATTCTACATACATACATACATATATACAGTGTGCATGTGCTTACAAGTGCTTGTACCACACACACTTGTTCATTTGGATTTTTGCACAAGAAGTGATACATTTATCATTTTTATTGGGCATTGTTATACTCACTTTAGATACAAAAATGTAGCAATCGATCGGAGACATGTGTACCACTTATCCAGTGTCTAAGTAAACGCTTGCGAGCTTCGTACGCTTTGTATGCGGATAAAGAAGTCATTTGTTTTGTCAACAAAACGTTCACCGCTCTCGTTCCTAATTTTATCATAGTTTGACTCACAAGTACAGAGCGACGCAGAGGCATGAGAGTATTGGTAAGAGTGCGATGACTGCTGGTGGTCGTCGATCGGCTATTGTGTGCGAATAATAAACGACCGAACAGCGAGTGAAGGGTACACGAGCACTGTACAGATATGTAGCGGAAGTCCATTAGATTGTTAACGCATGCATACACACATACACACATAAACTCATTCGCAATGGCACGTTTCCTATTATCACACTAACAACATGAAGCTACCTTCAATCTGATCCCTGCACATACGTGTGCAAGTCAATTCGTAGAATTGCAATAGCTTTGTGCCACATGGCTAGCTGATTTATGGGAATTTTGTTCATCAAGTGCTTAGGTTACGAGTTGGATTGAGTTGAGTTACAACTCGTAAAACTTATTTAATATTTCAGGTGTAATTTGACGCCGACACTACATCAACGGTGAAAATGACATATTAAGTAAGGATATGAGTTCGGCAGTCTTGCACTGTGTAACGTCGCCAGACAAATAGTGGGTAAAAATATGCGAATGGCCGGAATTTGCTGAAATTCGAAAATTATGTAATTAGATATTTATTAAATAATTTGTTTTTGTTTTGTTTTTTGCTGTTTACAAAGTTTAAAATTTTTATTAAAATTTTTCGAATTTTTATAAACCTTTTCTAAAGTTTGAATCTTTGATTTACAGAGCTTGTTTGAAAAGTAATGATTCTTATTTTTTTAAAGCAGTTTTAGTAAACCTTTTGGCTTATACAACTAATATTCTTCAAAATAGGACCCTTGAGCGTCAATACACCGCTGGTAGCGGTCCTTCCATTGCAGGAAACATTTTTTAAACTCATCCGCCGGAATCGCGTTCAATTCGGCTGTCACAGTTTTTTAGATCGCCTCGATGGAGTCGAAACGCCTCCCCTTCAGCTTTCTTTTCAGGTGCGGGAACAAGAAGAAGTCTGGAGGAGACAGGTCTGGGCTGTACGGAGCGTGGGGAAGCACCGGAACCCCCGTCTTCCTCCCGGTTCACATCTTTGTCTGTTCGCGTCGTCGAAGGCCTTGCAGATCGCTGTTCGTCTTCGACGTCCTCCCGGCCTTCCTTGAACGACTTTTGCCACCGTTTTACCTGGGAACTGGACAGAGATTGGTCCCCGTAAGCCTCCTTGAGTAGCCCAACGGTTTCGGTACTCGTTTTGTTTGGCTTTACGCAAAACTTGATCGAGTAACGTTGCTCCAACGATCGCTGCATTTTCGCCACTGCAAAATCCTAACACACTTTTAAAACAGCTTTCACGCGCGGAGCGATGTTGACTGCACCGCTGTTGCCAGCGAACTGGGACCGATTTCTAGTAGAAGGGGAAAGTCCAACGATCATTTTCCCCCACTAGCCGATTCGGTTGATCGCTTGGCAGACGCTCCGCGCGGGAAGGCTCATTACTTTTCAATCAAACCATGTATAGGAGATTTCTGGTATATTAGAATAAATGGTATTTTTATTACAAAAAAAAAAACAAATAAAAATACAAAAAAGTAGTGAAAAAATGTAGTGGTGATATAGGTTTTTCGCGGGATAAACAGCAAGACGCCCATCACAAATAGAGCGACGGACTCGGTCAAACACCCAATAAAGGATGTAAGCGCCAATTATATCTTAGTTTGGGGACAAAGAAATCCATTGGGTTAGGTTAGGATAAATGGCTGCCCTTTCGAGGGGACTCACTTAGAAATATTCAAAATTTGTCCGTTTTGATACCATACAGGGGAAAAGAAAAAAAAGAAGAAGGTGCTTTGGGTTAAAGGATGACGACCAACAATGGCGATTTACGTTCATATTTGCCGCTTCAAGCTACTGATGAATTTCACCGGGTGTGTGATATTTAAGCCCGCAAAATCCGCCGGGGTAGCGAAAAAGTGAGAGATCAGATGTCTAAACGTTTATCCGACGAGAGCAGCGCAGCTGAGAGAAAGGACGTGAGATGATTCTACCTCCTCCTCCAGACAGCTTCTGCAGGAAGGACTTGAAGCAATCCCAAGCTTCAACGCATAAACACCTAACAGACAAATCTCGGCAAGGCTACCTATCAAATTCGAGAGCTGCGAATTTGTTAGCCTTAGAAGTTCCCTCGAGCGTCCCCGATCTACTCGTGACCCCCTCAACTCGCTGAGTTGAGGCAAGGCCCATCTTTCCAGTAACAGATCACTGATTCTGAAGGGAACCCCAATCTTCCCGTTTTGCGATGAAACCATCTCCTGTATAACCTGCTCAGCAGTCCAGCAGTTTCTCGTTCTGCCGCTGTGATCGAGAACCCAAATGAGCCTAATATCGAAGCATTCGGATGCAATCGAGTGAGAAGTCAGATATTCCCCGACCAATTACGAACACACAAGCCACGAGCTCTGGGACCTAATTGCCACTTGGTTGTTGGAGTAAATATATTTATATCCTTTACCATAACTACAGAAGCAAACAACCAATCCATTGCTTCCTTAATTGCAGTTTTCTTTTACAATTTTTGAGAATCGATTTCAGACCCGGGCTTGTGCATTTTCTCCATTTAACAACTACTGCAATTTTTTTATAAAGAAGAAAATACCCAACACCATTAGTAGAAAAAATTGTGAAAAATCAACGCGATTTTTAAACCACTTGAAACTTTCACTTTATGCGAATTCAATGATCTAAATATAAAACTGCATAACCGAAATTTTTCTGTAAACTCTACGTAAAAAATTTATTATATTTCTTTCGTTGCTTGCTCCGAGGTTCCACAAGGTAGTATTTTGGGTCCGCTTCTTTTTGTTCTGTTTATCAACAATATTTTCTCTTACTTTTCGTCAGCAAGATTCCTGCTATATGCAGGCGAAGTTAAGATTTATTCGACGATTACCAGCTCCCTCGACTCTGAATTGATGCAAATTGATTTAGATAATTTCAGCAACTGGTGTATCAATAATCGTCTATCGCTCAACATAAATATGTATGTGCTTCCAAATTACATTTTCCAAGCGTGCCACTGTTCTTGACACCTCTTTTCTCATATCTACCATGCCCCTGTCACGTGTAAGTGAAATTAAAAATTTGGGTGTAATATTTGATTCGAAGCTTACTTTTACTGGTCATATAAATCTAATTATTGCCAAATCTCTCGCCATGCTTTCTTTTGTTAGGTGTCATAGCTCCGATTTCTCAGACCCTATACGCTGAAGCTTTTGTATACGGCTTTTGCCCGTTCCAAACTGGAGTATGCATCTTTCATTTGGTCTCCATATTTTTCGTGCCATGCTGCTAGAATTGAACGAATCCAGAAAGTATTCTTACATTTCGCTTTGCGTAATTTACGCTTTTCGGATCCTATCCCTACATATGAAGCGCGGTGCTTATTGTTCAACTTAAAATCATTGCAAAGCTGGAGAATAATCCTCTCTTTATCTTTCATTTTCGACTTAACCCGTGGGGCTGTTGACTGTCCGATGATTCTTGAGAGGATATTCTTCAACCTCTTTTTTTATAAGTTACAGTGATCCCCAGTTCAAAAAACATAGTTTTGAGAAAAACTCATTTCACCCTTTGTTATTTGTTGAATAACTCGAGAAGTAATTGTCTGTGTCACTCTAAATTTTCACAAAATATTATTAAGATATTATACTTTAAGGCAATACAAAAAAATTCAATTTTTTCAAAATTCTGACTACCCCTAAGCCCTTAAATACAGGGTGCGCCATCTTCTATATCGGTATGTAAACGCTGAATAACTTTGTTTATTTACCAATCGATCGACTTCAGCATAGATGTTTTCAACCATGGATCGCTTTATACCGAAACAACGCGCTGAAATAGTGACGCTATACATCGAAAATAGACGTTCCATTGTTCTAACTCAACGCACATATCGCAAAAAGTATCGCGGCGAACAGGCACCTTCTAACAATACTATTGGTGTCGAATTTTTTTGAGCACGGATCGTCAATAAGCCGTTCATCAACGACAAAGACGTTCCAATGAACTTGTTGAGTGAGCAGTGAGAGAGAGCGTTGACCAGGAGCCAACAGTTTCGTATCGTCGTCGCGCTCAGCATTTGGCGTCTATGAAAGCACAATGTGACACAAAGAATATTACCGACAGACCATTCATGTCGCTTGGAATACGGCCAAACAGTCGCTCGAATGGTTGACACTGCCTCTCTGGCAGCGTGAATAAACAAAATTGCCACATTTGGGGAATTGAGAATCCACACGAGATCCATGAAACCCCATTGCATGACCGGAAAGTTACTGTTTGGGCCGACATTTGCGGAAAAACCATCATTGGGCCATATTTTTACCGAGAAAACGAAACGATCGATGGAAACCGATATCGACAGATGTTGGCTCATTATGTTTGCCCGCAAATGCATGAGAAAGGTTTAGCCGGATACTGGTTTCAAAAAGACGGTGCGCCATGCCACACTGCGAATGCCACTTGATTGATATTGTATTCAAAAAATAGTTTTAATAAATTGTAAATAACTAAACCAAATAAAAATACCTCACTTATTCAAATCAGTTTCTTTTTTCAAAATTATTCAATGTTTTCATACCGACATAAGAGATGGCGCACCCTGTATTTTGGCGCTGACAGTATTTGTATATGTCGGCAAATATTTCATTAATTTCTAGCAGCTGAAAATCTTTGCTAAAAAATTTCTGCATTTGAAGTGCAACAACGTCCTCTAAAAACCACTCAAAAGAAAAAGAAATTACGTTTTCTTCTGCTATAATCAACTAGCGTAAAAGCGGCACCACATTTGTTGCAGTTCGCTACCAAGAAATGTTTCAATTTTCTTCAACGAAGATGCACTGTGCACCATTTGCTTTGACGCTATGTTATTTTCCCGCCTTTGCTTATTTTATTCCGTTCCAATATTAGCTTACGCGACTATTTTCACGGTACCTTGGCTTATCGCTTAACTTTTTCAACAACTCAACCAACTTTACATCTGCCCGTGCACCTCAATCAACGCCTTAACCGCTCAGGCGTAAATAGTGCAGAAAGATGTAGTCCCCTAATACTTGTAATGCCTACCAGAAACACGTGCCCAACTTTAAGCACAAAGCGTCCGAACGAAAAGGTCAGCGTGTGCCACATCCATCCTCCATTCACTTTATATCACTGGTCCATATCTGAAAGTATAAACAGGAATCTGCCTGAAGAAAATGTGTTAATGAAAATTCATATCCATACTCCTGGTTTATGGCGCACTTACATTGTTTTACGCTCGCACGCATTCAGCAAAACAAAAGAATAAATATTGAAAGTCCGTAAAGGGAAATGAATGTGTGGATTTGTTTGTGAAATGTTCGCAGTTGTAACTACAATAATATAAATATTGAGGGTGTTTGAATATTGCTTGCCAACATTACTTTTGAGCTCACTTCAGGCGAAACTAGTAGTCCCATATAAATATGTATATGTACATAAATATGGTACGTACACGAAATACAAGCAGCAGTAGTGTGCATGTATGTATGTACAAGAACAAAGGCATTCTCATAAGCAGCTAGGAAAGTGAGGGTAAATATGTGTGTGAGAACTCAGTGGCCCTGAAAGCAATCAAATGCGTGGCATGAACATTGGCACAAAGTCCTTTTGCGACATACTTGACTTACTTCAAAGTGACGCTTCAAAGCATCGCAGTTTGCATTATATTTGCGTGAAATGTTGTTATTATAAAAACATTAAAGAGGTATTGCTTTTAATTTATACAGAGTAGCGCAAAATTAATCATCAATTTTTGTGTTTGAATAACTTTTTTACCAAACTAAAAAAAAAATGGTTCTGACTGATGGAAATCTGTACTAAGACCTTTATTGTTATTGTGTAAGAGATTGAGTATTTCTATTGAAATAATTCTATGATAATAAGTGACTAACGCCGTTTTACTACCACTGTTTTGGAGATGTCTTGTTTTTTTTGGTTTTTTTATTTGAAATCCAAGTATAGCAGCAACCTTTAATGTCTCTGTGCTTGAGATTTCATTAATTTGCTGTAAGAAAGAATTACCGTAAGAACGATTTCTTGTTCTAACTAACCCCGGGCATTCACATAAATAGTGGAAAAGACTTTCTTCTACCCCCTCCGCCTGACAGCTTCTACAGATGGGATTGAAAAGAAGATTAAGTCGGGCTGCACGTACGATATCATTTGCAAAAATTATAAATCTTCCGTTAGCGTGATTAATTTTGCGCCACCTTGTATCATATATAGTATATACCCTATGATCAGTAAGTACCGATAATGTTTAAATAAAACAAAACAGAGTTAAATTTCAGGCAAATTTATTTTACCTCCTTCAAAATATGACCCGTCTGAGGCAACACAAATGTGCCTACGTTTAAACTGAAACTGTGGTCGTTTGAAATCAATAAATCAGTATATTACAATATATTAGTAGGAATGACCGGAATTTCTCTTCTTTATTTCTTGATTTATTAGATTTAGATTTTCCCCTAAGAATAGTTGTAACGATGACATTCAACATCAGTTTCTTCACAGCGACTCTTGTTCCATTACATAATCGGGGTGGTCTAATGTTACGCAAAAAAATAATTGGGACGCCGACTTTGAGTGACCACCAGGAAGGTCCAAAGAATTTAAGAAAACTATTGGATAATTAACCACTTCGTCCGGACTCATGATGCTGTCAATGGATTTGTATGTAATATAATCGCCTGTAATTTTCTCTTGAATTGCGTAATTTATTTCATTGAAGTTGGTGTTTTTATGGTGTCAAAAAGTCGTTTATGATTTCCAGATCTTTTGTACCAACTTGTGAAAACAATTCGCAATGAATGAATGAATTCAATGGCACAATGATGCAAAACTTGAATGGAAATGAAATGGATTATGTGTCAACATCAACAGGCACTTTTTCTTTACCAACATTTAGTAGATGTGTTAAACATTTTTTTTCTCAAATGATCGTAGTTGACACGATCATGAAACCAATTCAATGTCATTTAAATTTTACTCAATTAAAATCGGTTCCCGGAATCCGTGTCCCCAGCGACATACCTTTTTTAAAAAGGCACTTTCTTAAGGCTGACAACTTTTTGAGCAAACCTTGTATGGCCAAACACAAATTTTTATTTTTTCACAATACATCAAAAAATAAAAGACTTAAAACAAAAATACAATAAAAAATTTTTTTTGTTTCCCTTTTACATGCTTTTGAAGAATACACCCAAAAACACCATTTCAAATGAGATGAGGCCCTTAAAAATTTTTGTCTGGACGCGTCGCGCTACAAATATATGCGCATATTAGTTTTTAGTGTAAATTTTCGCACATCTCTTCAAAAGTACGATACTTTGAGGCAAGTATTGAGCTCATCAGCTGCAGTTGATTTAGGTATTACTGGAAGAATTTGTGGAAAATCGCCGGATAATGAAATGAGAGCGCCCACCGAACGGTTGTGTGGCTGATCTTAGATATTGCAGAGTTCGATCAAGCGTTTCGAGTGATTCCTCATGAGCCATGGCGCATTCATCCCAGACAATGAGTAAACTAATTTTCAGATTTTTAGAAATGTTACATGATGGAGCTTCAGAAAAACGAATGTTTGATGGCAGTTTGAGCGTCAACTGCGCTTGTGCTGTACGTCCACCTTCCAATAATTGCATGTCACGAAATTTGGTAAACCCTTCGATATTAGTAAACAGGTGGAAGCCAAATATTGCTGGGGTTATATTTTTTCAGTACTTACATTTTGTTTGTTGGGCTCCCTTTGCCAATTCCCGATCACTAATCGGCAATATTAAGCCGCTATATTGAATGGTTTCGAAATTTTGTAATATTTACAAATCGGTTTGTATGGGGAGTGACGCGCCTTCTTGATCAATACCGCCGATTTTCCATAATTATTAAGGCACTGATATATCATGCAACTGGGCCAAATTTCAGTACTCTTCCCAAAAAGCTTTCGAACCTATAGCGTTTTTCAGTAAGAGCCCTTCAACTTTTTTTTTAATAAAACACAAACGGTTTGACTTTTTTAACTAATTTTTTTTTTATTATCGAGTTTGAGCATATACATTTAAGTATGAAATTCGATTTCTTTTGCATGACCACCGCGTGCACGTTTGATGAAGTCCAATCGTTGAACCCCATTTTCGACCACTCTTTTGCATAAATCGGCCGAAATTCCAGCAATTCCGCGTTCAATATTGGCTCTGAGCTCACAAATCGTTGTTACTGTAGACCAATGACTTCACATAACCCCAAAGAAAATAGTCTAGAGGCGTCAAATCACACGAGCGCGGCGGCCATTCGACCGGTCCATTTCTGGAAATAATGCGCTCAATTCAACAAATCAATTGTAGCGTGTGCTGTGTGGCTTGTGGCCCCGCCCTGTTGAAACCACATGTCGTCTAAGTCCATACCATTCAATTGCGGCCAAAAATAATCGTTTATCATGTCGCGGTATCGATTTCCATTCATAGTAACGTGGCGATCGTTCTTGTCAACGAAAAAATATGGGCCAATTACGCCGCCGGCATGTAAACCGCACCAAACAGTGATTTTTTCGGGATGCAACGGTGCCTCATGAATCACGTGTGGATTGCTTTCTGCCCAGTAACGCATATTTTGCTTGTTGACAAAGCCATTGAGCCAAAAGTGAGCTTCATCACTGAAGACCGTAAAATGGCCGTAATGCTCTTAAAGTAGCAGTAACAGAACGATTATTTTCATAAAAAATTGGCACGATTTGCAATCGTTGCTCAAGTGTGTAGCGTTCCATGATGAAATGTATACTAATGAAGTTTACAAATGACAAGCGAAAAATAAAAAATATTGCGTCGTTCGCCTTCCCTATCGGAAAAAAGTTGAAGCGCACCTATTGAAAAACGCTTTATATAATAATAAGGAATTGGTTTACATGGCGACTGCCATGCCTCCTTGACCAAGGCTGCGAAATTTTCTGAATTGGGAAGGTATTCATATTTTATGTCCTTGCACCAAATTGCAGTACGAAGGTGGTTCGGAAAATATGCAATATTAAAAACTGGTCTGTGTGGACGGTGCCACACCTCATTTACCAATATCTTCTACTTTTTGGCGATACTAAGCCATTGATATTGTATACATCTTTGCCTAATTATAATGCTCAACCATGAATGGTATCGAAGCTATACAACAATAAGGAATTGAGGATGGAGACGTGGCACCTTTACCAATGCGAATGATTCGGAAAAATATATTGTACAATATTAAAAAATTAATTTCTATGGAAAGTTCGACGCATATTAATTGAAATTAATTTTACTATGCCCATATTTTGCCGGCAAATGCAAGCAATAAGTCAGAGAAGTTTCATTGCAATCCGCTGATTGTTTTGGCAGCTTTTAAAATACGTACAAACTAACAAATATTTATTAGTATATCGCTTATGAGGCTCCTGCGAGCATATTTTGTGAAAGACTGAAGCCCACCATCAACTAACTGATTGACCTTGTCTGATTGGGGCTTTAGACCTGAGAAATCTACAATCGATCAGATATTCACAATACGCCAAATCAAGACCTGGAAAAGACCGATGGAAGGAGAGTCTACATTCACCATTCCTTTATCCATTTCAAAGCTTTTAACCCGATGCTGGAAAAGATCGTGCGAGTGGCAGAGCTTAATAGCTCAGGCACAATTTCCTATAAGAGCGTACAATTGACATCATTGGCCTTAACAACCGCGTTGTTAGTTCTACCTTCTTCAAACTGGATAAAGAGGCAAAGTGAATGGATCTGGGGGTAAACGAGGACAAACAGAAGTACCTCCTGTCATCAAACAAACATTCGGCACCCACAGTTATGATTTTCAAGTAGTAAGAAACTTCACTTATTTAGGAACCAGCATTAACACCGAAAACAATGTCACCCTTGAAATCCAACGTAGAATCTCTCTTGCCAACAAGTGCTACTTTGGACTAAGTAGGCAACTGAGCAGTAAAGTCCTCTCTCGTCGAACAAAACTAACACTCTACAAGACTCTCATCATGCCCGTCCTAACGTATGGCGCAGAAGGTTGGACGATGACAACATCCGATGAAGCGACGCTTGGAGTGTTCGAGCGAAAGATGCTGCAGAAGATTTTTTGACGTTGGACCTTTGCACGTAGGCGACAGCGAGTATCGAAGGAATTGGAATAATGAGCTGTATAACCTTTACGACGACATAGAAATGATGAAGCGAATAAAAATTCAGAGACTCTGCTGGCTGGGTCATGTCATCTGAATGGATACAGACGCTCCGGCTCTGAAAGTAATCGCTGCGGTGCCAGCTGGTGGTAGTAGAGGAAGGCGAAAAGCCTTCTTTGCTTTAGAAAGATCAGTCGGAGAAGAATTTGGGGTCACTTGGCGCCTATTAGCGCGAGAAAGGAACGAATGGCGCCCTCTGTTAAGATCAGGCGCCAACATTTATCGCATTAACCCCTTGTCGTGCCATTTAGCTCAATGAAACCGAGCCCAAGTGCAACGTGTCAACGCGAGGTAACTAGATTAGAATAATATAAACTACTTTGTAACAGCAATTATGAGGCTCGTGACTAACTCTGGTGGCGTACAGATATAAACCCAGGCTCGTGATGTTTATGTTTGGCCCGACGATTCGTTCACGAACCTGACTCATCCCATTCATATTTGGACCAAAATTTTCATCATGAGTCAGACTAGGGGTTAAGGATGGCCACGTTATCACCCCAATCAAGAAGAAGCAGAAGGGTCTCTCCAAAATTTGCTGAACATTGCTTATTAATCTACTGGCAGCATTTTATTACAATTAGGTGCGCAACTAAGTTTTCGCTATTTTTTGATAAGAATTTAAAACAACTTTATTCTGAAAAAATGGTTACAAGTGAATCATTGAAAGTATTGCCCATCGCTGGCTACTACTTTTTCCCATCGTTCTGGTAGATCTGGTACACCGTCGTGGTAAAACTGTTCATCGTTTGAGGCTATCCAGGGATAGCTGCTGGTCAGTTAGACCATGTGCCATCGATCGGAACAGGTGATAATCGGACGGCGCAATATCTGGAGAATATGGCGGGTGGGGTAGCATTCCCCATTTCAGTGTTTCCAGGTTGGTTTTAACGAGTTTGGCAACGTGAGGCCGAGCGTTGTCATGCTGTAGAATCATGCAGAGGCATGAACTCCGCGAAATGCGACCGCTTCGCGGGCAGTGCTGGGCTCAATCGCATCCACTGAAGTCGATACCGATCCCCAGTGATGGTTCCGCTTGGTTTTAACAGTTCATAATAAATAACACCAACTTGGTCCCACCAAATACATAGCATAACCTTCTCAGTGTGAATATTCGGCCGAGACGATGACGTAGAAGCCCGACCGGGCAGTCCCCATGACTTTCTTTTCTTTGGATTGGCGCGTTGTTTCACCTAAAGTAGCTTCTCCATACACTTTTTGTAGCTCTCGATGCGCCTCAGCCGCCGTTTTTTTCGAATGAAAGAGGGGAATCAACACTTCCCGCAAATGACGATTGTTCGCCACAAAATCAGACATTTGCACAAAACCAAAAGTATATCCAAGAAACCAAAACAAAATCACTAATGTGTCGAAGCAGTTTGTTTACCATATGTCCAGGCTTGGTTTATGACGTTTAATATTTTTCCCCTCCACTTATTCGCGAGCTGTTTACCTTAAGGCCAGCCATTATCTTTATTAAATTGAAATATTTCAGCGATATCAATCCATCACGCAGCAGCTGCATAGGATATGCAATATTGTTCTCCGTACTCATTTTTAATTCATTCATTACGCAATTGAAAATTTTTATCTTTTATCGATTATCTGCCAGCGATTCTGTATGCAGCGTTCGATTGAACTACTAGCAAAAGAGCAGCTATCAATTTAAAGTAGAAACTTTCCATAAATATGTACATAATTCATTTTCTGCACAAGTTGGAAAAAAACAAGCGAAATTTAGCAAAAAAAAAGGAGAATTTTTTGATTGCTTTCAACTTAAAGCTGCTTCATTACACTTTGTGTGCTGACGTGTTGAGAATGTTGGTGTTCCACATGCTTTCACTCAACCATCAGTGGCCATAAAACGGAACCGAATTTGAAAAGGGATTGTCGGCGACGACGATGACGATGTCGATGATGCTGAGATGGAGGACAACGACGACAATGACTGCGGTGTTTCAATGGAAATGCAAATATCCTGTTCAATTTCCTTCAAATACCAGTCAGACAGACAGTCAGCAATTCGATTCGCTTGTGAGCGCCATGTCAAGCTAACATATAACGGTGAACAAGTGCTGTTATGCCGCAAATGGCAGACGAAACCACTGGCGTGAAGTGTGCATATGCGTGTGCATACACATATACATCTACATAGACATATATGTACAAATATGTATGCATGTGTATGTATGTATTATACTTATTATGAACCGTTATGTATGTTTGCTTGTACTGATGGTGGTGTGAATGAGATGAGCGGTATGCCGAACATCGAAAGCTGCTCAAGCATAGCCCAAATTCAAGCGCACTCATACTCAAGCACTCATACATATATAGGTATGTGTGTGCATGAGGCTCATTTCCGTTTAAATTTTTACCGAGGCAGCTTGGCGCCGGCTGACAAAACAAGTTGCTCCATGACATTGCCCTGCAGGGAAGACTACACCGAATCATTAATTTGAGCTTCCATATATTATGCCCTTGCTTCCGCCTATTTCCGGTTCTTTATAACCAGTGCAGCAGACTAAACGTAGGCTTACGCATGGAGTCCTCCCTCCACTTCAGATTTGACACTGTCGCGAGTGTTGAAATTTGCAGCAAAATGAGCGTTTTTTATTCAATTAAGTAACAACAAAAACAAAAGCTATGTAAAGGAATGCACATACATACAAGGGGGCGCAAAATTAATCACCCGATCATACGTCAATCATATTTGACACTTGTCAACTAGACGCGCAGCAGGTTGCGATTGACAATTACGAGCTCGGCGTAGTCAAGGACTTTGTCTACCGAGAATCCAGCATTAACACCAACAACAACGTCAGCCAAGAGATCCAGCGAAGAAAAACTGTTACCAGCAGATGCTACTTTCGACTTCGTTTTGTTTTTTTCTGTGTTTTTTAGCAAGAGGAAAGCATCGAAAGTCTATTGTCAGTGCGGCCGTCAGTATGGAACTTTAAACCGAACTCCAACCCCCTCTTGTCCGAATGGTTGCTCCTCCCGGCACCTTGCCGTTAAGTAATACGTCGGGAGGCTGTTATAGAGTATGTTAACTCAAATCAGTTAGTCTCTATCAGAATCTGTCCGGTGTTCATCTTGCAACGACTCTTCAGCATTTCTGTCAGCCTAAAAGTCAAGCTATACATAGCGCAGGTCCGCCTTTCAGACCCATTATTCATCACGAGCTGCTACACCACTTAATGCTCGCAAGTTTTTCAGCTTTATCACACATTTGCATCCTAAAATTTGCCTGCATGGGAGGCTTACCAAAAACCCTGCAAAGGTCTTCTATGACGGCATCGAAACGCAGGCACCGGAATAGCACATGCCTTGCATTCTCTGGTTCGCCAGCGCCGACCGGTCAAAAGGTGTCGTTTTCCAAATTAACGCGGTGTAGATACTCTTTAAAACATTCGTGACCGCTCAGCAGTCGCGTTACGTAGAAGTCAACTTCCCCGTGCTTCCTTCGATACCATTTCGCTATGTGTGGTATCAGATTGTGCGTCCAACGGGTCTTTTTCGAAAGATCCCTGCGTTGCTGCCACTCTCTTTAGGCTGGGTAGGTATTAGAAAAGCAGAGCTCCCTCTCGACGCACGAAAAAAATGCTCCATCAATCACTCATCCTCTCGGTCTTACTGTATGGTGCTGAGCGCTGGACATTGACAAACACCAATGGGTGATTATTAGACAATAACGCTCCGGCAAAGAAGGTACTATTTTCGAAAGGTACTGGTGGAACGCACGAAAATGGACGTCCTCATCTAAAGTGAAAAGACTAAGTCGATGAAGACCTGACCGCTCTAGGAAGTTTCGAACTGGCGTCAAAGCGCAATTGCGTAAAATTTCAAAAGCTTAAAGGAAGATAAACCATATACAGCCCTATAGTGTTGTTGATGTAGTGGAGAAACGCGATCTAGTCTGGAGAACTACCTCAGGCTATCCACACGAAAGGCACACTAAGGAATCCCAAACGCCTAGCCGTCATACCCGTACGTTTTCAAAGAAAATGTTCAATTGTCTCTTTCGCTACAGGATCACCACAGCTTCTGCAATGGGCGTTTTACGGAAGTCTAAGCTTCTCCGCATGAGTTCCGATCACTCAGTTACCGATAACCACCTCTATGATTTTGGAAATTGAGTGGCATTTTTAAAACAATCCTGCATACACATGTTTAGAAATCCAACGTAGATTCTCTCTTGCCAACAAGTGCTACTTTGGACTAAGTAGGCAAATGAGTAGTAAAGTCCTCTCTCGACGAACAAAACCAACCCTTTATAAGGCTTTCATCATGCCCATCCTAACGTATGGCGCAGAAGCTTGGACGAGGACGCGACGCTTGGAGTGTTGGAGAGAAAGATTCTGCGCAAGATTTTTGGGCCTTTGCACATTGGCAACGGGTCATGTCGTCCGAGGGTATTCAAACACTCCGGCTCTGAAAGTATTCGATGCGGCACCAGCTGGTGGTAGCAGAGGAAGAGGAAGGCCTCCTCTGCGTTGGAAAGATCAGGTGGAGAAGGACTTGGCTTCACTTGGTGTATCCAATTGGCGCCGGTTAGCACGAGAAAGAAACGACTGGCGCGCTTTGTTAAACTCGGCCAAAATCGCGTGAGCGGTTATCGCGCGATTACGAAGAAGAGGCATATTCATTATTCACCGTGGTTGCGTGGTTGGTAGAGTTGCTGTCTGAGTAACACATTCCAGATCAATTGGCACAAAGGTGCCATTTTCGTACACCACTAGTAGAATCACTGCCGTTATTTAGTCAAACCATTTCGACTTTTTTATTTCATGTTATTTCTACCAAATTGTTAATTGCGAATTCCCCCAGCAATCTGTGTCGTAGAACTCCCAGACTTGAGCACTCACACAGAGAGTGAAAGACTGTCTCTGTGTCCGGCTCTGTCTAAAATGTTATTGATGCAGTTTATACATCTTTCATTGCCCTATGGAAGGACAGAATGTTAACCCTGGGCAAATCGCTGTTTGAGAGTCTCAAGCAACTGTCTGGCTTAGACGTAAACAACCTAATAAGGTTCCTAAACCGCACAGAGTGGATATAGTCCTGCTGTAAATAACTATCAAACAATTTGATAACGAGGGTGCGGAAGCGCTAGTTGGATTCTGGATGAATCACCGCTCTAACCAACCAACCAGCCAACGGTAGATGGGGTATCTTCCTGGCCTGGTCTCCCAAAGGCCAGTGGCCGGTTATTGTTGACGTAACTCTAAAGAAGTCTGTTCATGGCTTTCTTAACAGCTCGTCTGTTCTGAGCTCGTTGTAATCTGGCCACGTTTCCTTCGCTTTTTTGCAGGTATCGGTGTTGGTCCATCTGTAATATGCCTGCTTTTGTAATTGCAAGAAAATCTCTCTTTTGTAGACGCTTCGTGGGCAGCCCACAGCTACCACTTCTGATACTTTAAGGGAAATCCCCTGTTTGCCAGCTTATCAGCTTTCGCATTTCCTTCTATGTTCCTATTGCCAACTACCCAGATGAGAGTGATGTCTGTCCTCCGTGCTAAGGCATTTAATTCTCCTTTGCATTGTCTGATGATTTTTGAATTGATTGTAGGTGACTTTATAGCTAAGCTGACTGTTTGACTATCTGAAAAAAATACGTGGTTCTGATAGTTTTTGTGGATGTTTTCTGATTATCTTGCAAGATTCCCTTACCACGAGAACCTCTGCTCGAAAGATACTATTCTAATTCGCCAGGCGAAAGAACTTAGAAGTTTCGAGATCTTTTGAATATATGTCTGCGCCGACGCCGCTACCCATCTTGGATTCATCGGTGTAAAATACGGTGGTATCTACCTTGACTACTAAATTAAACTCACATTCTTTTCGCGTGGGAAACATTACCTTGAACTCTAATCTGAAGTCTAGGGTAGCGGTAATGTAGTCTGATTGATTGCCGTTTAGCCTTCGGCTATCAATAATTCTACTATCCGCAAATATTTTTTAACGGGAAAGTTAATTAAAGTCAATTAAATTTTTTAAAATGCTTAAGGTTTCAAACCGCTAAACGTTAAGAGAGGCGTACATGGCGTATACTTTATATCTTATCACGAAAGTTCAACAATATTTTTTTTGAGATTTTTATAAAATTGCAAGAAAAGCGACGTTATTTAACTATATATGTCCTGGCGAAAAGTTATATATATATTTCTTTTCTAATAGTTCGATATATCCACTTTCGTTTGATTTTCATATAAACTTCATTGAGTGAGTATAAATATTCTTACCCACATTTAGAAAATTTAGTGCTTTGCGATTTTAAAGTTCTTTAAGAAAAACCAATTTATAATAAAGTAAATAACTCAGTATGCAGCACAACTACATATACAAAATCTATAATTCCACATGTGCATACAATTTTTCGCACTGAGTTATCCATCGAGGCTTTTACTATGTGGCACATAGCGCCGTCCTGCTGGAACCACAAGGCGTCCATAGCAATTTTGCTTGTTTCCACAGCCATACAAAAAGGCACAATCATAATATAATATTTGTATATATGTATACACATGTATATATGTATGCACATGTGGTATAGGGTGTTTGCTAAAAGCTTGAGAACTTGAAATGATAATAAAAAACAGAAATATTGCTAGAATCATGTTTTTTTATTATAAACTGGTAGATAATTTCTCGATATTAAACGCTGCATATTAGGCCGGGTCGATTTGTGGGGAGGCCAAAAAATCGCCCATTGCGCTGTGAAAATCATATTCTAGGGACCAAAATAAGAAACTTTGCCGAAGGAACCATACCTCTAAAACGAATTCTGATGTCCCCCAATTTGGGTCGAACTTTCCTCATGTAAAGACCAAAAATGGTGTTATTTTGAAATGATTGTATGGGGAACCCCCCAGGGGAGTTCCAGGAGGTGTGCCACTGGCATGTGTGGATCGGCCGTCCAAAGTTAGTGGGGGTCGGTCATACATTTGGACTCGATTGGAGCACTTTAAATGGGTCAAAGTGGGATTTTTCGTTCGACCCAAATTGTGCGACATCAGAATTCGTTTTAGAGGTATGGTTCCTTCGGCAAAGTTTCTTATTTTGATCCCTAGAATATGATTTTCACAGAGCAATGGGCGATTTTTTTGCCTCCCCACAAATCGACCCTATTTTCACAGAGCAATGAGCGACTTTTAAATCGACCCGCCCTACTGCATACCTATACGCAAGTATTCGGAACAAATTCAGGATGATTACGAAACAGGTTTCAGAGTCAACAGGTCTACAATAGATCAAGGTTTCATAGCGACTCAAACTTTCGAGAAGCTATACGAATATGATATTGACGCCTACTGCTTAGTCGTGGACTTCAGACAGTCATTCGACAGCATAGAAAGAAGGCAAATTATATTTTTGCTGCAGCGCTTCTGTTTCAACTAATCGTCTCCATGTGTTGGATGGTCTCTCACGCCAGCGACAAAGCTTGTGGGCACCAGTCTAAGGCTGCTTTTGCAAGTTTATGGTACGATCCTGCTTCGATTTGAGGCGTGATTACCTGCTGATTGGAGACTATGCATTCGTGTACAAAAATTTACCTAACTGGGTATCAAAATATCAGCCAATAAGAATACATCATTGACAATAAATCATAGAGTTTTAGCAGCAAATAAATCTTACTTTTCTAATTTGAAGCTACTTAACTCTAAATTATTACCTTGGGACCAAAAGTTAAGGATATACAAAACCTTAATCCGCCCCGTGCTTACTTATGGTTGCGAACTATGGACGCTAAAAACTACTGGCCTTAATCAGCTAATAGTATTTAAAAAAAAACTAGCAAACCCGGCCCCCTTCGCTGGGCACACTAAAATAGAATAGATATGGTTTAGAACAGAAAATATATGGTTTTCATATTATTTATTTCTTTATTCTTTATTCAAGCGCTTTGGCATAAACAATATTTTTTGTTTTTCTTTTTGTTTTTGAGTAAATATAAAATATAAATTGAAAATCAGGAAAAAAGAAGATTGTTTTTAAATTTCAAATCAATGCATATGAATAAACAGTCGTCTTTTTTCCTGATCATCCATGAATTTTTCGTTTCAATTTATATGTTTTATTAAGCATTGGAGCTTTTTTAACCATTATCCATTTATATTTTTCAAAAAAAAAACGAAAAAAAATTTTTTTTCCACGAACACATCATTTCATTCGGATTTCACATTAAATTCTCAAATTTCGTAAGAAATTATTCACTGTTCCAAAATCCACTCCAAAAAAATTCACAAACAATTTTTACATGTTGCACTTACGTTTTTTCCTTATGGCATCCAAATCAGAAAGAAATATTGACACATTGTAACTCACACTGTCAATTTGACAGTTCAGTTCCGCCCCAAGCGTTAAAAAAGTAAGCGACATTATGGCTGGCTCAAAAGAACGCTGTACCCGTTGCCAGTGCTCCAAATTACAACCAAACTTTACGAAACCCATTTTCAATACTTACTTAACAATGTGTGTAAGTTTGGTTTAATTCGGTGCAAAGACACGGCGGGTCCACGTTTTGGCATATATTTCGAGACCCTAGTCATCAATAGGTATGAAAATTACCCCGTATTAAAGCACTTATCAACAGCTTTCATTTGATATCCATATTGTACAAACACATTCTAGGGTCCACGTTTTGGTCTCTATCTCGAGACCCTAGTCACGGAGTGGATGGAAATACTCTGAACTAAAGCATTCACCAACAGCTTCCATTTGATACCCATATTGTACATACACATCCGAAGGTTACCCGGGTCCACGTTTTGACCTATATCTCGAGCCCAATCCACCAATAGGTATCCAAACTATACGGAAACCATCTTCAATACCTTCTTAACATTGTGTGTAAGTTTGGTTTAATTCGGTGCAGACACGGCCGGTTAGCGAACACACACAAAAAGTTTACTTTATTTTATATATAAGATTTTTTTCAGTTTGTGTCCGAAAAATCCAAATATCTTACGGAACCCTATTTTTTTCCAAAATAAAATGTAATCCATGTTACTCTTGGATAATGTAGCTTTCGAATGGTGAAAGAATTTTTAAAATCGGTCCAGTAGTTTTTGAGCCTATTCGTTACAAACAAACAAACAAACAAACAAAGTTTTCCTCTTTATAATATTAGTATAGATATATGGACCGGTAAGACTGCAAGACGTTACCTATGGAACAATTAGTAAAAAATGAAACTGTGATAAGATTTATAAAATCTCAAAGGATAAGATTGCTCGCACACCTGATTAGAATGCCCAAGGGGAGAATAATTCGAAAGGCCTTGATTACGCCCTATTGGAGGCCGAAGAAGAGGACGCTCCACGTGGAAGTTGACCGAGAAAAGCTACACATGTGGCGGCGGGAGGAGGTAGCCTTAGCTAAGGACAGATGGCCCAAGGTTGTGAATGAAGCAATGGTTCACCAAAGACTGTAATGCTAAGAAGAAGAAGAAGAAGAAGAAGATAATTTAATTACATTTATTTTTTGAAAATGATATCTTGTTTGGTGGAAGGCTCTTCGGGAGGACTATAATATCATTAAAGCAAAGGACTGCTTGCATTGGCATCACCGGAGCATGTAAAACTTGCCCCAGTGCTGCCCTGAATGTCATTTTGTACTTACTTTACTTACTTACTTACCATCGACATTTACGTTATTTCCATCGGAACTTAAAGTGCGGAATCAAATTAAAGAAGGTTGGCGTCTGGTGCAATCTCTCAAGAGACATGGTAGCATTTTCGAGCATTTAACACTACCCTGATGCCAGGACAATCTTTACAAGTAAGCAGAATTGAAACGAGGAAGAATTCTGTTGGCACCTCTGTCTTCACGGACGGTTCTAAAATCGAATCGAGAGTCTGGTCAGGGTGTTTTTTTTTTTAAATCAGCCAATTTATCTATTTCCTTATTATTTGCCGAATACTGCTCATTTTTTCCAGGCAGAAATCTTTTCGATCCTACAGGTATGTAAAATGCTTAGGGAACGTGAGAGTGAGGGAGATATTAACATTTTTCCAATAGTCAAGCCGCGATCAAGGCTCTGACGACGCCATGCTGCAGAACGAAATTAGTAAACTCCTGTAAGAAGGAGATCAAATCACTTGGGGGTGCAGGTAACATTTCTTTGAGGTTCTCTCTGGGTTCCAGGACATAGGAACATAGAGGGAAATGAAATTACTGATGAGCTTGCCAGGAATGGGACTGAATTGGACTGAAAGACTTCATACCCCATCATCGGCATCCTCCTAACAGTTGTTAAAGGGGAACTGCACAAATTATTTCTCAGGAAAGCACAGAAAAGATGGAGCTCCATTTCTTCATGTGCTATTTCGAAAATCCTTTGGCTCCAGAACAATATACGAAGGACTCAGAAAGTTCTTTGGACTCCTCGCCATTCAATTTCCAAACTCGTAGCAATGTTTACCGGTCACTGGACGATCGGCACAGACGCAGAAAAATTAGGTTTACCATTTAACCCCCATTGCAGAAGCTGTGGAAACCTTTCAGAGAAGGCGGCTGTTGAGCACTTTCTCTGTAAATGTCCAGCATTGGCAGCTAGACGACTAAGGTCTCTGGGTGCTCCTTTCTTCAACAGCCTGGGGCAGTGCGCCAACCTAAATCCCATCAATCTTCTCCATTATATCAAGAGCTCTGGCTGGCTCAAAAAGGTATCAAAAAGGCGCTTTGGTGCTACTTGAGGAGTGCCAGGCTGGAACTTCAACCATTTCACCTGGCAAATGTTCGCCGTAGCTACGAGTTCCATGATCCATTCGATCAGTCTAATTTTTCACTACTTTTTCCAGTACGTCTGGCCATATGGCGTCAATGGTAGCTTGAATATTGCAATAAATCGATTGTTGAATGTATGGTAAGTTCCCCCGTCTTGTCGAAACCAAATGTTGGGAAATAAAAATTCAGACAGCATGGCTCGATAACGCTCGCCATTCTCTCACTTCGAAAGCAATATGGACCGATGATTCCGCCAGTGCTCTATGAACTTCGTGAACAGCTACATTTTTTTTTTAGAGTAAATTTGCATAATTTGGTGGCCTTGTTTTGGATTTAAACTATTCACGATGACTTGGCAAGCCTTACTGGGCAGAAATGTCAACACATACTCAGCTGTCACTTAAAAAAACACCCGTTATAACACAGCATATAAGTTGACATGCAACCTCACAGATGCAGCTATGTACAACCAGTTGTGGTAGCTATTTTAATGCTAGACTTGATTGAAAATCATATTTGAAGATGGTTCAGGCGTTTGGTTTTGATTTGGCAGGTTACACCTGGATTTTGTAGAAAAATTGTGTGGGATAAAATGAAGCTGCTACAATCATCTCTGTTTATGCTTTTCTACAAAGCTGCCAGAATAGAAGCGCACTTGCAACGGCTTTGTTGACTTTATTTCACCACATCCATGTGTACAGACGTGCCTGCATGTGCATATATGGGACATATATAAATATGTGTAGGTGTGTGGATGACGAACTTTAGCCGAAATCCAGATAATCCAATTTCAAAGAGTTGTTAATATGATTTCCGGTTTTATGCAGTTTTAAATGATGTTTGCACGTGAGCACTCTACAACATCGCACTCCGTCAGCGGCACATCATCAATACCTTCATCATAATCACCAGCATCATCACCAGCATCGTCAACCAGATTCACATCTGCACTGGCAACAAAAATCAAATTGTTGTAAACGCACACACAGCTCTTCATGCTGTCAGTAGCTGACTAAGTGTGAACGGCAAACCTATGAGATTCAGTGTTAGCACAATGAAATATTCTCATACATACACGCAAGTATGTATGTGCACGAGTATGTGTGAGTTGACTTTCTGCTGCTGATGTTGGAAATTGGAGGCCTTGGCAATAACTTGCACAACTGAATGTCTGAAATGAACCCACGCATAGGCAAACATGCACACACACACACACGCACTCGTACAGCGCAATTTCATATGAAAATATGACTCAAAAAACAAACAAACAAGCACTTAGCGCAGGCATGGCGTTCGTTCATTCGTCTGCTGCTTATTCATACACACACACACTCATATTACGTATACGCCCCGTTGAGCAGCCGAATCGATAGTGCATACGAGTGCGTATCGGTACATACGAGTACTTCGTCACAACAAAATGCTATTTTGTGTGAGTAATTTCAGTGATTCGTGCTTGGATTCAGTGATTTTTCAAGCGTACACCAGCAGGCTACCTATCGAAAATCAACACAACAATCGCATAAAATAAACAACTGCAACCGAAACTGGACTTGAAATGGCAGCGATAGTTTAGCACACCGGAATAGTTCTCTGGCTCAATCAATGCCATAACTGCCGTTAGGCTAACAGCCTAACAGCCTAGCAAACAATCACTTGCTATGGTTTCGCTCAGTGTAGTGTGCATTGTTATTGCTGTGTTGCTAGCCGTTTGCCGCTACTACTTTCCGCTTGGTACATATTTGTGATTTGTTTTTTCCTTTTCGTCTTTTTCTTTTGTAGTTGGCATTGTGTGGCATCATTATTACTTTTCCGTGCCATTCCTTTCGATTTCACTTACAACTTTTCACATTCCTTTTCATTTCATTTGATGCTTTTTTGTTTTTTAAGCACAAAAAATTGTTGGTCTTTAGTTTTCGAACTTTTTTGTTTTATTTGATTTTTCTTCTTCTTCATTTTGGTTTGCATTTTATTTGAAATAAATTTCAAATTTTTTTTTTGCCACCCTATTTCTTTCACTTCTTATTTCTGCATTCACCACTTTTTATTACTTTTAGTGGCTTTAGGGAAACTTTCTACTATTGACGTACATTAAAAAGATAAATAAACAAAATTTGCGTTCACTCACAATCAACTCGTTTAGTTGCAATTTGCTCATGGTATACTGAGCATATGTACACATATTTATTTATGTGTGTGTGTGTGTGTGCGTGTATATATGACTGTGGTTTTGCTTACATAATTGAATTTTGGTTATTGTGTCTGCGCTTTTACGTCACTACATCGCAAATATGCGCAAGCTTGTAGGCGTATCTGTATATGACATGTGTGTATATTAGGGTGTTCCTTATATGACAAAAAAATTTTTTTTCTAATTTCGAAATATGATATTTCTATTAGAGCATTTTTGGGACTTTTCTGCTGAAGGTACAAGAAAGACATTTCTATTGAGAAGCTAAAAGGTTAGAATATTCTACAAAAATATTCCTCTCTGTATTTTACATATAATTCCTGATCACTTCTCATATATTATATAAAATGTAAGTAACACGTAGTTTCATATGCCGATTTACTAGTGAAATAGAGAAAATTTGGAATAAAAAATCGCGATAAGAAATATTTTCATAAAACGTAAAAAATTCGAATAGAAAATCGCGATAAAAAATATCTTCATAAAAAGTAAAAAAATGGAGTAAAAATTGAGATAAAATAATATTTCAAAAAATAGTGAAAATTTGGAAAAAATAGTAAAATATCGCGATAAAAATATTTTCATAAAAAGTAAAAATTGGAGTAAAAAATTGAGGTAAAATAAATTTAAAAAAATAATGAAAATTTGGTAAAAATATGGACTAAAAAATCGCGACAAAACGATATTTTAAGAAATAGTGAAAATTTGGAATAAAAAATTGCGCAATTTTTAGTCTAATCTTTTGCCTACGGCGCTTATAAATTTTAGTATAAAATAACATTTTCATAAAAAGTATGAATTATAAAACCTTAGTTATACATACCCTCTACATTTTGTACTAACGCTATCAGATGCTTAAATGTAGAATTTCCTTTTCTAGCATAATCAGTGCGGACGAGCTTCAAAGTTTAGTAAAACTCGTGTTTTGTCTTGATAGCTAGCATCAGCAATAACATCTAAAATCACGTATGAAATGTTAAATAAAACAAGCGCAGTATTCATGCAATTTGTATGGACAAGTTTAAATCGAAGCCGGCACGGTTTATCGTTTATAAATCGAACAAAAATTTTTTTCCAGATAATACAGGGTTATTACGAAACTTTTAAGAAGATATGCGTAAAAAAATATTTAACTTAAAATTTAATGCACACCCTAATGCATGTGTAGAATTAATATATGCCATGCATAGATAACACACGCCTCTACTTCATACGCTTGAACACTCTTTAAAATTGCTGGCTATATCTATGAAATGTGGGTACTAATGTGATTCCATTAGAATTCAGCGCACACTGGTAATACTCTATCAATAAGTTAGGTTAGGTCAAAATGGTTCCCTAAAGAGTGGACCCCCTTCAACGAAGAACTCGAATTCATCCCTTGCGATACAATTGGGTAGGAAGTAAGGTGGAGGAAGACCGATAGGGCGAAAAAGAGGCCGGAGAGAGATGGGTTGGGGTGGCGCTCCCGATCCATACGTGGCCAGAGAGGTTTCGCGACCTTACACGATTGTGTACTTCCCCAGCAATCGCTGAATAGGCGCGAAGCCATCTTTCAAGGAGCAGAGCGCAGGAGGTCAAGGGGATCCTTAAACTCTTTCTTTGTGGAGAAATCCTCTCACATACCCTTTGTCTGGCCAACTGATCCGCCTCGCGGTTTCCCGCAATGTCGCTGTGATTAGAAACTCTGATGAGGCTTATGTCAAAGGATTCCTCGCAGAATACTCCTCCACCAACCTTTCCTTCCAACTTCTATCCATCCATGAACGGACTCACCAAGCCCGGTCTCCAACTGTAGCCTCCCTATCTACTACTGTCCTAAAAACATAGTTCTAAGTTCTGCTATCGACTCCGGAGCACCCAGCGTCTTTTGTTAATTGTTGAATAACTCGAAAAGTATTTGTCGGACTCACTTCAAATTTTCACACAATATTTTTAAGATATTATACCTACTTTAAGAAAATGCAAAAAAATTCAAATTTTTGAAAATTCTGACTACCCCCAACCTCTTAATTTGAAAGTGGCTCTCATAATTTTTGTTATCCTTGATTTAATATGTTGAGACAGTTGCTGTAGGATTTCGCTAGAGATCAGATCGAAGCCATGCGGCTTTTTAAATTTAAGCCTTTCGTTGTTTGAGGGATTTCGGCGTTAGTATCAGGATGCGATGAGCAAAGTCCAAATTTGGCTGTCTTACGGTTTAAAAATGTCTTCAAGATACTCCGATACTTGCTTTTTCTTGATTGTTTTTAGGCTATGTATTTTCCTCTTCCGCGGCCGCCGTAGCCGAATGAGTTGGTGCGTGATTACCATTCGGAATTCACAGAGAGGTCGTTGGTTCGAATCTCGGTGAAAGCAAAATTAATAAAAACATTTTTCAAATAGCGGTCGCCCCTCGGCAGGCAATGGCAAACCTCCGAGTGTATTTCTGCCATGAAAAAGCTCCTCATAAAAATATCTGCCGTTCGGAGTCGGCTTGAAACTCCATTTGTGGAACAACATCAAGACGCACACCACAAATAGGAGGAGGAGCTCGGCCAAACACCTAACAGAAGTGTACGCGCCAATTATTTATTTTTTTTTTTTATTTTCCTCTTCCTTTATTATTCCAACTCTCGGATAAGATAAACTTTTTATGCATTTCCAGAGCGATTAGTCAGTGCTACGAGTATTAGTAAGTCCTCTAAGGTGGTCACTTAGAGCGTTATTAGGTAGGTAGGTAGGTTGGGTGGTTGTCGTAGCGACACACTTAGACCTTTCGCAGGTCCATTGTGATACAACTGGAGCTTATCCTTACTTACGTATGCCTTTTCA
The DNA here is from genome assembly GCF_027943255.1 of Anastrepha obliqua. Taxonomy (NCBI): domain Eukaryota; kingdom Metazoa; phylum Arthropoda; class Insecta; order Diptera; family Tephritidae; genus Anastrepha; species Anastrepha obliqua. The sequence continues at coordinate 20,349,919 of NC_072893.1, read as the reverse complement.
AGCCATCCGCTACATCAGTTAAAAATGCCGTATAAAGAGTGCGGGGCCTCTTTATAGCTAAGCTTTCACAATCACATAAAAGAGGTCTCACTGTTTCCTCATCTTCTGTATTAAGACAGCTTCTACAGAAATCGAAGTACGGGAGTTCTAACCTTCTAGCATGGCTGCCTATCAGACAATGACCAGTTAATACCCCTATCATTTTTCTTATAGCTTCTCTATTAAATTTTGACAAGCTTTTTGATCGACCGCTTTTCCATTTCGGCCATGTCTGTCTGCTTAGTTCGCATGTTGTGGGGTTTTGCGAACTCTTATTGTTGTTTTCCCTATCTATAAGTAATTTACAAGTGGCTATGTGCATGGGTATCAGCGTCTTATCCGGTTGGAGATCGAGCGTTGTACCGGTTCGAGCAAGTTCATCTGCCTTGCAGTTTTCTGCTATATTCCTGTGTCCTGGCACCCAAATAAGGTGTAGCACTTAGATACGTCATTTAGAAGTTTAAAATATTCGATGACTGTTTTTGACGAATGTGTTTTAAATTCGAGCGCTTTTATTGCTGCTTGACTGTCGGAGTATATGAAGACTTCATTTGAGGATAATACTCTCGTTTTTATTACCGTAAGTCCCTCTTTTATGGCAGTGACTTCCGCCTGAAATACACTGCAATGATCAGGTAGGCGAAATGATTGGCTAACTCCTAGTTTATCAGAGTAAACCCCTCCACCTACTCTATTGTTTAGTTTTGAGCCATCTGTATAGATGTTTATATCCTTTTCCTTATCAATAAGCCCGTTATCCCATTTCTCTTTGGAAGGAAATACTGTGAGGAAGGAATTATCTAAGTTGATATCCTTGGTCTTACGGAAATCCGTTGTGCGAGGAATGCAGGGAAATTTTTCTAAAATTGAAGAGTGTCCTCTTTGGTTCATTCTGAGTAGGCCGATTTTTCTTAGTCTGAGAGCTGCTTTGGCAGCTGTTTGCTTGCCGAATTGCTCTATTGGTAAAAGGTTAAGCATAATATTTAGTGCCTCTGTGGTTGTAGTCCTAAGGGCCCCGCAGATGCAAAGACTGGCCATTCCTTGTACATGCACCATGGTTCTTTTAATATATAACTTTAAGCCAGCCACCATACTAGTATATATGTTAGAACGTGGTTTGTAAATATTTTCATCTTTTCAGAAACCTCTTTTGTTAATCGATTTAACCAACTTTTGTCAGATGGAGGACTTGTATGTTGTTACCGACTTTGCACTTTATGTTTTTCTTCACCCCATCGTTTTTATTTCTTTAGTGGATCTGTGTCCTGCTGTAGTTATTCTTTTTACTGGTGCGCTATTCCACACTGCGTGCTGGAGGTGCTGTTTGTTAAGGACAATATTTCGTTGTCTAATGAAGCTTCACTATTTATTTTAGTGAAATATTTGCAATCGGAGAGAATTTTTTACACGATTTTTTTCCACTTTTTTGCACGACTTTCTAATGAACGTATCTACCCTGTAAAAAAGAGTTGGATGTAAAAGGTGGTAAAATTTTAAGCGCCGATGTTGGATGTAAACCACACCTAAACCTCAAGTATTTTTCTGCATTTTATTTGATATTTTTCAATTTCAGACTAACTCAATTTGAACTGTGGAAAGATGTACAATCGAGCACCACGTTAAAGTTATTCAGGCTAATTATGAAAACGGACGTTCAAATCAAAATGCATATTGTGTGATCTTCGTGATTTTTTCGGTCGATTTAATCGTCCAAATGTGCGTACAATCGGAAAAATTGGGCATAAATTTGAGCAAACCGGGTCTGAAGGAGATGTGAAAACATCAGTGCATGCTCGTACAGCTCGTACTGCAGAAAATATTGCTGCTGTTCGCGATAGTGTGGCTGAAGAGCCGTCCACCTCAACTCGTCGTCCTGCCCAACAATTGCACCTCTCACGCTCGGCGTTGATGAACATTATGCACAAAGACTTGCATTTACACGCTTACAAGGTGCAATTGACTCAAGAACTAAAGCCTCTTGAGCATTTCAAGCGTCGTCAATGGTCAGAATGGTGGCAGGAAATGGCAACAGTGAATGACCAATTTTCGAAGAAAATCATCTTCAGTGATAAGGCACATTTTCACCTGCCTCAGTGGATTCGTCAATAAGCAGAATTGCCGCATTTGCGCGAATGATAATCCAAGAGTGATTGCCGAAAAACCAATGCACCCACAAAGAGTGACTGTTTGGTGCGGTTTATGGGCTGGCGGCATCATTGGGCCGTATTTTTTCCAAAATGAGGCCGGTCAGGCAGTTACTCTGAATAATGTTCGCTATCGTGAGATGATAACGAACTTTTTATGATCCGAATTGGAAAATATGGATGTGGACGAGATGTGATTTGACAGCGTTGGACTTTTTTTTTTTGGGATTATTTCAAAGAAACGATGTACGTCGACAAGCCAGCAACAATTCAAAAGCTAAAGGATGAAACAATTCGGCACGTTAACGGTATAGAACCTCAATTATGCCTCAGCGTCATCGAGAATTTAGACCATCGGATGGAGGTGTGCCGCCGAGGCCGCGGCGGCCATTTGGGCGATATTTTGTTCTATGCGTAATTGAGTTATACCAATATTATCATAATAAAGAGAAATGACAATAATTTCCTAAAATAATTGTATTTTATTCAAAAGCAACACCAGCCTTTGAAACTTAACCTCCCTTTATTTTACTACAAAACAAACACTGTGTTTTTTTTTTTTTAATTAGAGGCTGCCGTTCTGAATTTACTAGAAGCGCACCAGTTCGCTGCTAATGGCCTTCCCTGTAGGGTAGTTACAAACTTTTCATGCTGGTTCGAGTTTTCCATGTGTGGATGGCTGCTTATTTGTGAGAATAAATGCGTGAAAGCATGCACGCATATTTGTCAGTGGGTGTTCACTTGTTTGCTTTTGTTATTTAACCGATACAAAAACAGCTGCTCGACCGAGTTTAACGTGATTGTACTCGCATTCATTTTTTTTGTTTTTATTTTCTTTGCAAATAAGAACTTTTTGCCTTGATTTTGCACACAACTTTTTATTATAATTTTTCCCATTGTCATTGCACATTTGTGCTTTTGTTATTAATCTGTATTGCACGAGCAGCATTGGAATTTACGCGCTTTTTGCACACAATTTTGTGCCGCCACCATCAGGCGCAACCACATTCCCTTGGCCCCCTCGCCGAGTGTCAGTTGCCTTGCTGGTTATGGCTGCTATCAATGCTAATGCCATTACAACTGCCACTTTTTGTTGGTGGTGCTGCTGCCGCTGCTGCTGCCGACAACCGATGGTGTTGAAGATTTTCCAAAGCAGTGATGATGAATGCCTTTCACATGTGGCCACGCACGGGTGTAGGATTTGTGTGCAAGTGTGCGTTACTGTATTGTGTTACGTAGTGCGTGTTTTGCGCCGAATTTTGATAACGATAAAAATGGCAAAAAAAAAAACAAAATGTTATGTTACTTAAATGAAATTAATGAGTCTTATAAAAACTTGTCAGACTGGCGGAGGCCAACCACATCGCACAATGCCGCATGTCGCCTCTAAGTAGTAGCGCGCAAAGTGGCAAGTGCTTCTATTTGCATATATGTATGTGTGTTGATGTGTAGGTGTGCGTGCGTCTGCCTGCACTCATAGATGTCAGATTTTGAGCGATATGAGAAAAAGGAAAGGTGCAGGCGATATTTTGCACAGTGGCTTAACGTCCATATAAAGTGCAGGCCTTCGTATCAAGCGATTTGCTACTATGAAGTTAAGACCGCAATCTTGGCTTTTAGTGTAAGGATACTTATTTCAAAATTCAACCTGGTATAGCACAAAATCAATACGTGATTTATGAATTGGAGACGAAAGTCGTTCGAAAACGTAGCAAAAACTTTATTCGTATACTAAAATATTAAAGTCCCAAACATAACCCTGTTTTTCTTCTTGAAGCTTGATGAACATTTGTCGAATTTTTATGAATCTTGTACAAAGTTTGAAACTTTTATTATTAATTAATGCAACAAACGAACTGATATCATAAACTAAATAAGCAAACAATCAGAACTTGACAATATGTGATGCCTTTATAACAATTTCGTGGGGCATACATTCTCTTCTTTTCTTGATCGCCACTTTAACCACTTAAGCGATTCTAGCAGCCGAGTTTAACCAAGTGCGCCAATCGTTTCTTTCTCGTGCTAACCGGCGCCATTTCCAACCCAGAGGAGGTCCTCCTCTTCCTCTGCTACCACCAGCTGGTACTGCATCGAATACTTTCAGAGCCGGAGCGTTTGTATCCATTCGGACGACATGATCCAGCCAACGTAGCCGCTGGATCTTTATTCGCTGCGCTATGTCTATGTCGTCGTAAAGCTCATACAGCTCATCGTTCCATCGCCTGCGATATGCGCCGTTGCCAAAGTGCAAAGGTCGAAAAATCGTCCGCATCATCTTTCCCTCAAACAATCCAAGGTATGACTCATTGGATATTGTCATCGCCCAAGCTTCTGCGCCATACGTTAGTACGGGCTTGCTTGTTGAATTTTATAATTATTACTCTTACAATTAAATAAGTAACAATTAAAATACTTTTTTTTTTTCAATATTAAATTTTTTGAAGTGAAACTTCTCAGGCGCCGATGGACGAGCGAGAATATATACATATATATATCTTAGGCCGGGTCGATTTTTGGGGAGGCAAAAAAATCGCCCATTGCTCTGTGAAAATCATATTCTAGGGATCAAAATAAGAAACTTTGCCGAAGGAACCATACCTCTAAAACGAATTCTGATGTCCCCCAATTTGGCTCGAACTTTTTAGTTTCTTTTTCCTTTCTCATGTAAAGGCCAAAAATGGTGATATTTTGAAATTATTGTGTGGGGAATCCCCCAGGGGAGTTCCAGGGGGTGTGCCACTGGCAAGGGTGGATCGGCCGTCCAAAGTTAGTGGGGGTCGGTCGGCTTGGACTCGATTGGAGCACTCTAAATGGGTCAAAGTGGGATTTTTCGTTCGACCCAAATTTAGGGACATCAGAATTCGTTTTAGAGGTATGGTTCCTTCGGCAAAGTTTTTCTTATTTTGATCCCTAGAATACGATTTTCACAGAGCAATGAGCGGTTTTTAAATCGACCCGCCCTAATATATATGTATATAATTGGCGCGTAAGCCCTTTTTTGGGTGTTTGGCCGAGCTCCTACTTGTGGCGTGCGTCTTGATGTTGTTCCACAAATGGAGGGACCTACAGTTTCAACCCGACTCCGAACGGCGGATAGTTTTTATGAGGAGCTTTTTCATGGCAGAAATACATTCGGAGGTTTGCCATTGCCTGCCGAGGGGCGACCGCTATTAGAAAAATGTTTTTCTTAATTTTTATGTTTCACCGAAATATCGGCGGCCGCCAACGAGCGAGAATGGAGAGAGAAAAAAGATGTAACCTAGAGGAAAAGGAGGGAGAGAGTTAAACCTTATATATTTCTTAGATACACTTTAGGCTATTTTTCCTGAGTTTTTCCTTGTGATTGTTAATTTCTAGTAAGAAATAACACTGCCGGCGCTTGTTTGTTGGTGCAAACTTGTAGGAAATATATTTTTGGTGCCCACTTTTTGGCGCTTATTTCCGTTTCCTGGCTAGTGCTTGTGCTATCCATTCCGGCGTCGGATTTATTGGTATTGCCTTGCGGTAATATGTGCCGTCGCTGCGGTCCTGGAATCGCTGCGTTTGTGCGGGTGATAAACGCTCGGAATAGTGCGTGTTTCTGCCACGGTTTGTGTCCGGCGTTTACTTACAGCGGTCGACCCTTCACCGTTTTTTGTAAATTTTGCTTATTTGTATTCTCTGCAAATGTTGTGAATTTATTTAGATATATATTCTTTCTCTCTCTCTTTCTCATTCTCTTTCGGGTCTCTCCCTTTTTTTTTTTTGTCTGCCTTGACAGTTTCACTTTTGTTATGTGTACTACGCAACACGCACTTTTTTTTAATTTTGTGGTGTTTATAGAATCCGTATAAAAATTAATTTAGAGATATCGGACTTTAAATTGAAAAAAGATAACGAAAATTCAAATTTATCGGGCAACCTTTATTATTTTTGTGTAGAGCCATTCATGACATTTATTTTTAAAGATAATCCCTTTCAAATGTTGGCCGCAATTACGTCGTAATTCGGCCATCCGTAACCACCAATTTTGAATGACGCGCGACTCGCTGGAGGACCTCGGTCGATATCCCGTGAATAACTTTGGTAATGTTGGCTTCCACTGCGTCAATCGAAGCTGCTTTAAACACAAAGCATTTGAACTATACATACCCTCAAAAATAAAAGTCAAAAGTCCAAAGGTGTGATAGCACACGATCTTGGTGGCCAATCCACTGGTCCACTGGTGCGAGATGAGAGATAAATTCCTCACCGAAACGACGGCACACTAAATCCATTATTTCACTGACTGTATGGCAAGTAGCGTCGTCTTGTTGAAACCAGATGTTGTGGAGATCATAAGCTTCAATTTCCGACTTCAAAAAGTCGGCATCGTGGCACCATTCACCATTCGCTCGCCATTCACTGCTAAATTGGCGCCAGCCTTGTCTTTGACCAAGCCTCATCTTAGGTTGTTTTCAATGGATGTAATAGCTGTTCTGGTACGGCTTCGATTTGCACTTCAGTCCAAATACGTCAAGCTCGTTTATTGATGTAGCCATTAAGCTAAAACTGGGCCTCATCGCTAAACAAAATTCGGGTCCCAAAATCCGTATATTCGGCGAGTTCTTCAAGAGTCCATCGAATGAAACTGTGACGCTTTGGAAGATTAGCCGGCTTCAAATCTTGACCTAGCTGTATTTTATAGCCTTTCAAACCAAGACTTTATGTACAATAAAATCACCCAAGTAGTGCCAGAGGAGTTGTTGACATCGACGCCGAATAGGTTCTTCCGGCTCTTCGGCAAAACTCTCATTTACAGCCGCAATATTCTCTGCATTTCGGGCTGTACGTAGACTAATCGGTCGAGTAGCATCCAATAATGTAAAATTATTCTCAATTTTGCCGATGGTTTGCCGAATAGAGCGCGTTCGGTAGAACGGTTATGTACACCATAAGTTGGCCTGAGCGCGCGAGGTACACTTTTCGTAGAGCGTCGATTTCCGTTGTACAATTTGTAAACGTTCTTGATTTGTAAGTCTTTTCATGATGAAATGTCAATGAATACTGAAAAAAATTATGTATTAAGTTTGATAGTAGTCACGCGGGATCTGTCAAAAAACCCCTTTTGGAAAAAGTACTTCCAGTCTGATCACCCTTTATATAATTTTAAGAAATCAATTGGAAAATGTGTGCTGCAGCTTACTAGATATTTAGCAATACTATTTTTTTTTCAATGCAGACTAATGAACTTAGCCCTCACAAATTTTCCGTATTCATTTATCTCCAGCGTTGATATATTAAAAAGCTGGCAGTAGCATCATATTACAAATATTTTAGTGGAACATTTTAACCCACGTCATACTTCTATTATGCGCATTTTTGCCCCCTTCCCGCAAAACAGACAAGAACGACACATCCATTGAGGAGTTAGAGGGTTGAAAAATCTAAAATCTAAGAACCTCTTAATTTCGTATGCCGATTTACCAAATGAATCAGCAAGATGTGGAGGCCTCAAAAGGAATTCAGACGTAAACTTTCAAACCGCCGATACAAGTATATTTTAGTTTTGCGCCTTCAACCAGAATCCATACCGAGAATGGTATTGTGATTTTTATAAAAGCTTTATTTGGTCGTACAGTGTAATATGATGCAAATTTTCCAAAAGCTATTTTTATTACGACTGCGCCACTGTACGTTCGCGAAGGTCTATGTTGTGAAGATTGTACACGTAAATTGAAAGTGAAAGCGAAAATTCAAATGAAATTGAAATTGAAAGGGTATTAAGAGCGATTGCCAGGCTAGTGAAAGCAGTGGCGAACAAGCATACATACATATTTTCGCGTATGTGTGTGTATTTACGAGTGTATACGCATGTGGGCGAATGTAAAGCGATGCGAAATATGCTGCATAAATGATTGAAATCCGCGCTTGAATGATGGCATAATAGGCTTCCTGCTGCTTCCTATTAACAATCGCTGCCCCATCAGCCACCATAATATCCTGCCACGCAATTCCACGCAATTATTTGAGTTGAATGCGTTAGCACCAAAGAGCTGTCTGCACATTAGTGCTAAGAGATGACACTGGTGAAGTGTCAGCCGTTTATGCCAGCACATAAAGACCTCTGCCAAGGCAGTGGGGCGTTTTCAAAATCTTTAAATATTCATCGAAATTGTGCGCCCCGCCCAACGTTAGGTGCATACATATCCATGTGCAGTGCGCGATAAAAATATAGGAACTCTAGTGTTTGAGAAATTTTGACTGGGAATTTATTTATTAAAAACAAAAATTCAAGTACAATGCAATTTTTTATAGATTATAATATTTTAATTTTAAATAAATTGCAATTTTAAATCAATTAAGGCCACATTAATCGGAGTTTAAAGCTTCGTACAAGTTTTAAAAAACTTCATAAAATTTATATAAAAATTTCAAAATTTTTAAAAAGAATTTGGAAAATAATTTTATAGCTTGCCGATTTTACTGTAATAAAGTACAAGTTTGAAGTGGCTTAAAATTCCCGTTGATTTTTTTTAATTTTTTTTTTCTTGACGATGTTGCGTATTTTTTCCATATAATAAAATTTTCGTCGAAGGAAAAAAATTCTGCAAATACAGTGGGATTTTTAAGCAACATCAAACTTTCACTAAAATTTGATGAACCATAAAACTGCGTACGTATTATTTTTGTTTTTTTTTTTGTGTTTTTGAAAAATGAAAAATAAAAAGCTTGAAAATATGTCTCATTTTTGTATAAAATTTGAAATGGATTTATATGATCTTGTGTTAGAATAAAAAAAAATTGAGTACCCAGCTTTATAGTCCATTTAGTTTAAGTGTAACAAAGTAAAAATTTGAAATGGCTCAAAATTTTCGTTGATTCTTTATAATTTTTATTCTTGGGAGGTTGCGTATTTTTTCCATATAAAAAAAGTTTCATGGAAGGAAAAAATCATTTAATTACAATGGGGTTTCCTAGCAACCACAAAGTTTCCCTAAAATTGTATGGGCCATAAAACTGTGTACGTAGGTTTTTTTTTTTTTGTTTTGAATGAAAAATAAAAAGTTTGAAAATTTGTCTAATTTTTTTATAAAATTTGAAATGGATTTTTATGGTATTTTGTTAGAATTTTAACAAATTTTATTACGCAGCTTTATAGTCCATTAAATTTTGGTATAACAAAGTGCAAGTTTAAATTGGCTCAAAATTCCCGTTGGTTTTTTATAATTTTTTTTTTTCCTGACGGTGTTGCTTATTTTTCCATATTTTGTTTTTTATTATTTACATTGCATTTATAATAACTATAATAAATTATAAACTAACGAACAATTTCGATTTAATTTTTCAAGGCTTGCAGAGAAATGGGCTACTGCGTGAGTTGGTGCGATTTTTTTCGTTTCAGCCTTTCATTCCATTTACCGGGATCAATTAGGAATGAGGCTTCGTTATTTATATGGTGGCGCAGTCTTTCCATATGAGACTTAGCGTTTATGTTGATCGAAGTGGCAACTGATTCGGTGCCAAGGTCGTGTTCTATATCGGTGTTGCGGACGTACCAAGGTGCATTAACATCGCATCGTAGTACCTTATTTTGAAATCTTTGTATAGATTTTATATTGATTGAGCTTGAGCAGCCCCATAGCTGGATCCCATAGGTCCCAATTGGGTTAAGCACCTGCTTATATAAAAGACATTTATTGTATAGGGTTAATGCTGATTGCTTGCCCATAAGCTAGTACATATTTCTAAATTTGATTTCTAACAGTTTATTTTTTCTCTTTTTAACGGGAGCATGCCATCTAAGCTTGGTATCTAGTATCATACCTTAGTATTTGGCGTTATTGTGATATGGGATTTGCACGCCGTTTATGTGTAGTGACAGATATGGAATTTTCTTCTGTGTGAAGCCCAAATGAACCGATTTTGTTTCGTTTAGTTTTATGCGCCATTTAATGGTCGACTCGGAGATTTTATTTAAATAAATTTCAAGGTTTTTGATTGAGTCAATCTGGGTTTCTCTCACCGCCAAGATGGCTGTGTCGTCCGCAAAAGTTGCTGTGGAGGAATTTGTGTTATTAGGCAAATAACATGTGAAAAGAATGTACATAAGAATGGACCCCAGCACGCTGCCCTGTGGGACACCAGCTTAATTTCCTTAAGTTCGGAATATATGTCTTCGTATTTTATTCGGAAGAAACGATCCGATAGGTACGATTTTAGAATATTAAAATATTGTGTTGGTAGGCCAGCATTTATTTTGTTGAGAATCTCACCGTGGCAAACTTTGTCTAGACACGTCCAGAAAGACAGCAGAGCACACCTTTTTCTCCTCAAAGTCATTTTCAATGATGCGAGTAATTCTGTGCATTTGATCAATGGTAGAGTGTCTTGTGCGAAAACCAAATCGATGTACTGGTATTATATTTCTTTGTTTAATAATTATGTTGAGACGTCTGGCTAAAAGCTTTTCCATCAGTTTTGATATGATTGGTAGGAGCGAAATAGGCCGATAAGTTGTGACATCATGCGTTGACTTCCGTGGTTGATTAAACATAATTATTTCAACAGTTTTCCAATCTATACTAATATTATAAAGAGGAAAACTTTGTTTGTTTGTTTGTTTGTTTGTTTGTTTGTTTGTTTGTAACGAATAGGCTCAAAAACTACTGGACCGATTTTAAAAATTCTTTCACCATTCGAAAACTACAATATCCACGAGTAACATGCATTACATTTTATTTTGGAAAAAAATAGGGTTCCGTAAGATATTTGGATTTTTCGAACACAAACTGAAAAAAATCTTATATATAAAATAAAGTCAACTTTTTGCGTGTGTTCGCTAACCGGCCGTGTCTGCACCAAATTAAACCAAACTTACACACATTGTTAAGAAGGTATTGAAGATGGTTTCCGTATAGTTTGGATACCTATTGGTGGATAGGGTCTCGAAATATATGCCAAAACGTGGACCCGCCGTGTCTTTGCACCGAATTAAACCAAACGTACACACATTGTTAGGTAGGTATTGAAGATGATTTCCGTATAGTTTGAATACCTATTGGTAGATAGGGTCTCGAGATATAGGTCAAAACGTGGACCCGGGTAACCTTCGGACGTGTATGTACAATATGGGTATCAAATGAAAGCTGTTGGTGAATGCTTTAGTTCAGAGTATTTTTCATGCCGCTCCGTGACTAGGGTCTCGAGATAAAGACCAAAACGTGAAGCCTAGAATGTGTTTGTACAATATGGATATCAAATTGAAGCTGCTGGTGAATGCCTAAGCACAGAGTATTTTTCATGCCGCTACGTGACTGGGGTCTCGAGATATAGGTCAAAACGTGGACCCGGGTAACCTTGGGTTGTGTATGTACAATATGGGTATCAAATGAAAACTGTTGATAAGTGCTTTAATACGGGGTAATTTTCATACCTATTGATGACTAGGGTCTCGAAATATATGCCAAAACGTGGACCCGCCGTGTCTTTGCACCGAATTAAACCAAACTTACACACATTGTTAAGTAGGTATTGAAAATGGGTTTCGTAAAGTTTGGTTGTAATTCGGAGCAGTGGCAACGGGTACAGCGTTCTTTTGAGCCAGCCATAATGTCGCTTACTTTTTTAACGCTTGGGGCGGAACTGAACTGTCAAATTGACAGTGTGAGTTACAATGTGCCAATATTTCTTTCTGATTTGGATGCCATAAGGAAAAAACGTAAGTGCAACATGTAAAAATTGTTTGTGAATTTTTTTGGAGTGGATTTCGGAACAGTGAATAATTTCTTACGAAATTTGAGAATTTAATGTGAAATCCGAATGAAATTATGTGTTCGTGGAAAAAACAATTTTTTTCGTTTTTTTTTCTGAAAAATATAAATGGATAATGGTTAAAAAAGCTCCAATGCTTAATAAAACATATAAATTGAAACGAAAAATTCATGGATGATCAGGAAAAAAGACGATTGTTTATTCATATGCGTTGATTTGAAATTTAAAAACAATCTTCTTTTTTCCTGATTTTCAATTTATATTTTATATTTACTCAAAAACAAATAGAAAAACAAAAAATATTGTTTATGCCAAAGCGCTTGAATAAAGAATAAAGAAATAAATAATATGAAAACCATATATTTTCTGTTCTAAACCATATCTATTCTATTTTAGTGTGCCCAGCGAAGGGGGCCGGGTTTGCTAGTATACTATATAGAGATGTGGTGCAATTTGAATGTGGCGTTCATTATTTCATTGAGGAAGTTGTTTTAGAATTTTAGCAGTAATAAGAGCATACCGAGGCGCCTTTTTTGATTTAAGCTTATATATTTCACCAAGCAATTCGGAATCTGTAACAAGGGAAATTTCGGCATCATTTTCATAGTTAAGTGGCTGCATTCCGGCTGCGCTCGATGTGTCATATGGCTTAAAGATGCCTTCGAGGTACTCAGTAAAAATATTAGCATTTTCTTTACTGCTTTTGGCCCAATAACTGTCTTCTATTTATTTTGATTGGTGGGTACTGTGTTACTGGCTGTGAAAAGTTTTTTGTGCATTTCCAGAGCGAGTAATCATTGCTGCGTTAATTTGATAAGCCCTTTAGTTAAGTACTCAGAGTTTTTTTTTTTTTAATCTTTTATCTTCTTGGAAATTCCTTCCATAATTTTATTTAGTAGTTTTTTGTTGGATGGAGATCTTGTTTGCTGACATCGTCTACGTACCTTGCGTTTTTCTGCGACCATATCTTTAATATCTTTGGTATATTTATGACCTGATGTAACAAACTTTTTTCCGAAATGCTACTCCAGGCTGTCTGTTGTATGAAGGAAAAAATTCGTCGAAGGAAAAGATTCTATAAATACAGTGGGATTTTCTAGCAACTTCAAACTTTCACTAAAATTTGATGAACCATAAAACTGCGTACGTATTGTTTTTTTGTTTTTTTTTTTTTTTGAAAAATGATGTTTTGAAAACTAAAAAGTTTGAAAATGTGTTTCATTTTTGTATAAAATTTGAAATGGATTTATATGGGCTTGTGTTTGAGTACGCAGCTTTATAGCCTATTCAATTTTAGTGCAGCAAAGTGCAAGCTTTAGGTGGCTCAAAATTCCAGTTGATTTTTTATAATTTTTTTCCTTGGCGGTGTGACGTATTTTTGCCATACAAAAAAAATGTTGTTGGAGAAAAAAAATTTTGCAAGCACAGTGGGATTTTCTAGAATTAAAAAAAATTTGATTACGCAACTTCATAGTCCATTAAATTCTAGTATAAGAAAGTACAAGTTTGAAGTGGCTCCAAATTCCCGTTTTTTTCTTGACGATGTTGCCTATTTTTTCCATATAAAAAAATGTCGTGGAAGGAAAAAATTATATAAATGCAATTAGATTTTCTAGCAACTTTAAACTCTAACTAAAATTTGATGGGCCATGAAATTGCGTACTAAATTTATTTTGTTTTTGTTTGTTTTTTTTTTTTTTTGTTTTGTTTGGAAAATGAAATATAAAAAGTTTTAAAATTTGTCTAATTTTTGTATGAAATTTGAAGTGGATTTATACGGTATTTTGTTAGAACTTTAAAAAATTTGAGTACGCAGCTTTATAGTCCATTAAATTTCAGTACAACAAAGTGCAAGTTTGAAGTAGCTCAAAATGTCCGTTGATTTTTTATAATTTTTATCGTTGACGGTGTAGCGTATTTTTTCCATATAAAAAAAATTTCATGGAAGGAGAAAAATTATATAAATGCAAGGGGATTTTTTAGCAACCCAAACTTTCACTAAAATTTTATAAGCCATAAAAATGCGTGCTAATTTCTTTTTGGGTTTTTTTCTTTTTTTTTGAAAAATTAAAAATAAAAAGTTTGAAAAGTTGTCTAATTTTTGTTGAAATTGGAAATGTCGATATATGTGGATTTATATGGCCTTTTGTTAGACAAAGAGCAATCCTTTTATAAGAAAATAACGCACTGTAGAAAAGTACGAAACTGATTAAAACGGTGTGGTATTATATTTTTCCCCGCGTACTGTATGCAAGTTTGTCTGCTATGTGAAAATGCGCGTCGACGCAGCCACCGTCACAGCTGCTTAAATTGCTTGATGACAGCATCATAATTGAATTTACGAGTTTCCACACCTTCATAAACTTTGCTTTTGTAAAGATTTTCTTTTCCAATTAAATACTTGTTAGAATTTTTCGTTGCTCTACGTACCTTAGACTTTCATGCTTTCATTGTGGGCATTGTTTTACAGTTACTGACATGCACACACATACACATACATTTTGTATATAAAGCGGGAGCACTTAAAGTAAGCAGTAACGGCAGCAAAAAGTAGCAACATCCGTTCAAAAGGTGCGCCTGTACCAACAAATGGAAAGCCTCTATTATTCCTCCACCTTCGGAGTTTTCTTTGTTGCATAAATTGCGTGTGCTTTAAATAGAAAATGAATGCTGCTGCCATTTAAAAATTAATTCTCGCATTTTAGCGCATCCAAAATTACTTAAAGGATTCCCAATATGAAGTGTAAATACCCAAATCGATTTATTTGGTAATGAAAACTCTATAGGATAAGTTCTGTGTAAATATCCATCGTAAACATATAAAAGGACAATTCGAAATTTTACATTTTAATAGAAGGACAATTCTGTATTTTACATTTCCATTTCTCAATCGAGCGAATATCTAACTTTCGTTTAAAGCAAAATACTTTGGTGTTGAGTAAAACATGAAACCGAGTTAACATTGCACGACGTGTAAAATAATCTAGAATAGAAAAATTCAAGCGAAAGCGTGCCACTTGAAGCCCAAGGGCACTCGTGCATGCCACAAATGTTTTCCTTCCTTTTTATTTCGCTTTGAACTTGGCGCAAATGAGGATAGTGCAGAAGGAGGGCATTTGAAGCCACACTAAATTTGTAAGTAGTGAAATTTTCAACTATTCGATTAAACTACTACATAATACAAGGTGTGTTCAAAAAGTGTTTTTTCAAAAATTATTTATTTATTCATTAATATCTATTTTGCCCCCTTCAAAGTAATCCCCATGAGATATTATGCACTTCTGCCAACGTTTTTTCCAATCTTCGAAGCACTTCAAAAAATCATTTTTTTTTATCTTGTTCAGCTTCTCCTTTGATGCCGTCTTTATCTCGTCAATCGTAGCGTAGCGTCGACCTTTCATGGGCCTCTTCAGTTTCGGGAACAAGAAAACGTCACAGGGGGCCAGATCTGGGGAATACGGTGGCTGTGGCTGTGGCATCATTAGTGTGTTGTTTTTTCCCAAAAAGTTGCGCACAAGCAACGCTGTGTGAGCAGGGGCGTTATCGTGATGCAAGAGCCAATTTTTGTTCTTCCACAAATCCGGGCGTTTCTGGCGGATTGCGGATTGGGGATTGCTTCACGCAAATTGCGCATAACTTACACGTAATATTCCTTATTGACCGTTTTACCCTGTGGCAAGAACTCATGATGCACAACGCCCCTGCAATTACCCCTGCGAAGGAAATGGTAAGCAAAACTTTTACATTCGACCGAACTTGGCGCGCTTTTTTCGGTTTTGGTTCGTGCGGCAGCTTCCATTGAGATGATTGAGCTTTGGTTTCCACGTCATAACCATAAACCCACGATTCGTCACCAGTTATGACCCCCTGGAGCAAATTTGGGTCGTCGCGGACAGAGTCCAACATCTCATTAGCAATGTTTATACGATGCTGCTTTAGGTCGAAATTGAACAGTTTTGATACGAATTTCGCGGCGACCCGTCTCATGCCCAAATCATTGAAAAAAATTTAATGGCACGAGCCATTCGATATATCTAGGTCCCCAGCAACTTCTCTAACTGTGAGTCGACGATTGGCCAATACTATTTTCTTCACTTCATTAATTTTTTCGTCTGTTGTTGAAGTGCTCGGGCGTCCGGCACGCTTTTCGTCGTTCACATCTTCTCAGCCTTTTGAGAACATTTTGTACCACCGATAAACGTTGCTTTGGTCCAAAGTAATAGGAAAAGCTCCTGATAAAAAATATCTGTCGTTCAGAGTCGGCTTGAAACTGAAGGTCCCTCCATTTGTGGAACAATATCAAGACTCACACCACAAATAGGAGGAGGAGCTCGGCCAAACACCCAAAAACAGTGTACGTCGTGGGAGATAGACCCCAGTTTAAACAGGAGTAGAGCGCTGCTATCTTTACTCTATCCTGAACATTCAGCTTCTGAAATTTCTTATCCAGGGTTAAGCCAAGGTAGCTAGCACTATAATCTACTGACAGAACCGTACCGTTGAATGTTGGGACTCGGAAGGTAGGAATTTTATAGTTTCTTGCGGACAACACCAGTTCTGTTTTGGTAGCATTAAGGTTTAAATCACATGTTTTAGCCCAAGTATCTACGAGGGTTTTCCCTGTCGCCCCTTCTTTTCGCCAACGTCGTAAATGACGTTTTAAACCAATTGACCCTGCACAAAAGAGGCATCATATGGAGTTTCACCGGACATCTTGAGCACTTGGACTTCACCGATGGCATCTGCCTCCTCTCACACCAACTCACTAACATGCAAGTCAAGGCGGACAGACACTAGTTACGCTATCACGCACTGTCGGACTGGAGGTCAACCTCGCCAAGGCAAAGGCTATGAGAGTCAACCACAACAAAGGACGACGTATAATGGTTGACCTGTGTCCGGTGGAATTTGTCGAAAGCTACGAAACTACCTCGGCTGCACTATGACGACAGACAGCGGAGCAGATGAAGATATCAACTGTAGGCTAAACAAAGCATAGCCGGCATTCGAACGAATGCATACAGTAGGGGCGAGTTCGCAAATCTCATGCGTGAACTCTGTATTGTTGTACGGAAGGGAAACAGGGCTGATCTCCAACACCATCACACAGATGCTAGAATCTTTCGTCAACAAATGCCTCCGCATCATCTGTAGAATATTCTGGCCGAACACCAACAGCAACCACGTGTTCAACGAATGACAATCCCATCCTATGGCAAATCAAACGCAGAAAATGGCAATGGATAGGTCACAAGTATAGAATATAACCAGATAGCATCACGAGAAAGGCACTGGACTGGAATCCGTAAGGGAGCATAGTTCGAGGTCGGCCAAAAAACAATTGGCGAAAGTCGATGTTGCGCGATCGCATGGCATGGAGCAAAAACAACAGCCCAGAACCGTCTACGATGAAAGAGTCTTGTCGAGGTCCTATGCTCCCGAGCAGAGTGGTAGGTGAAATGGTTGAAGTGCCAGTCTGGCACTCCTCAAGTAGCACTGAAGCGCCGTTTTGATACCGTTTTGAGCCAGCCAGAGCAGTTGATATAATGGAGAAGATTGATGGGATTTAGATTGGCGCACTTCTCCAGGCTGTTGAAGAAAGGAGCACCCAGTGACCTTAGTCGCCTCTGCCAAGTCCGGACATTTACAAAGAACGTGCTCAACAGTCTCCTTCTCTGAAAGGTCCCCATAGCTTCTGCAATGGGGGTTAAATGGTAGCCATAGCTTTTCCGCGTGTGTGTCGAACGTCCAGTGACCCGTAAACACAGCTACGAGTTTGGAAATTAAATGGTGAGGAGTCCAAAGGACTTTCTGAGTCCTTCGTTTGTACTGGAGCCCACAGGGTTTTCGAAATAGCACATGAAGAAATGGATCTCCATCTTTTCTGCGCTTCCTTGGAAATAATTTGAGCAGTTCCCCTTTAACAACTGTCAGGAGGATGGCGATGACCGGGTATGAGGTCTCTGAGGCCAATTCAGTTCCGTTCCTGGCAAGCTCGTCAGTAATTTCATTTCCCTCTATGCTTCTATGTCCTGGAACCCAGATCAGTGAAATGTTACCTGCACACCCAAGAGATTTAATCTCCTCCTTACAGGAGTTTACTAATTTCGTTTTGCACCATTTCGTCATCAGAGCCTTGATCGCGGCTTGACTTGCACTTTGAGCTGCGATGGAAATAACGTAAAAGTCGATGGGAAGTAAGTGCAAAACGACATTCAGGGCAGCACTGGACAAGTTTCATATGCCCCGATGATACCAATGAATGTAGTCCTTTCCACCCTCCCCAGTTGAGTTGTATTATAGCCCTTCCGAAGAGCGTTCAACCCAGGCATCCGAACGTTAAAATTGGCAGAACAACTGCGTTGTACATCTACAGCGCGATCTTTGGCTTGAACCCCCTTTTTTACGGAACATAGATTTGCAGGAGTAGCAGGATATACTGGCCTTCTTTACCCGATTTCCAATGTGTAGCTACCAATAGAGCTTCCGATGAGTGCGGGATAACATGGTTGTTTAATTAGGGAAGTCGAAAGTGTGGAGGTTTAAATTTTCTGTTAAATAGCACCAGCTTCGTTTTGTCAGAGTTGCCTCGAAGGTCGCAAGTGGTAGCCCAGCGACTGAGTACAGCCAGTGACATTTCGAAAATCTCAGTCATGACAGAGGGAAACAGTAGCGATACCATAAGGACCATGTCATCAGCGTATGCCACTACCTTAACTCCACCCTTTTTTAGCATTATCAGAACTTCGTCAATAGCAACTAGTCAAAGTAGGAGCGAAAGGCAAGTGAGGTTAAGTCCTTATATTTTTATGGCTTCTTATAGAAAATTGAATTGACTATGCGGGGTTTCATTTTGCATCGCTCTGTTTTTTGTTTTTTGAAGTGAAACTTCTTAGGCGTCGATGGACGAGCGAGAATGGAGAGTAAAATTTCAAGGTCATGCAACGTTTTGGGCATTTTCGTTCCGCGAGAGAGAAAAAAGATATAACGTAGAGTAAAAGGAGAGAGAGAGAGCTATACCTTATATATATATCTTAGATACACTTTAGGCTATTTTTCCTTGTGGTTGCTAATTTCTAGTGTAATCTTTCCAAAATCTCCGTCAGCAGAGTGAATAAAGATATAAAAAACAAAATTCAAATAGTTGTAGTTGAATTGTAATGAACCCAGTCATCTATTTTCACATATTTTGAAAACTAAAATTAAATAAAAATTTATAATTTACATTTATTATGCCCTGTTTGCTTTTGCTTCGCCGTTGCTTCACCGCTGCTTTCGTTTTATTACCCTTACTTTTGTAGAAATACATTTGCCTTGCATACCTGCATTCCTGGCTATTTTGTTTAGACACGTTTTAATAAGCTAATAGAGAAAAAGATAGCGAATATTATATTTTTTCCTCGCGGATGTGTTGATTCTCGCGCCGCAGTTGCAGCAAAAGTTAATGGCATTACGAGTATTTACTTTCGCCACCGTTTTGCTCAACTACCTACCAGTTATTTAATTAAAATATTAACCTTGGCCACAGCTTACGCGAATATAGTGTGCAATGGAAATCCCCGTAAGCCCCACAGTAAATGACTACTAAATAGAAAAGCAAAAAAGCCAAACAACAACAACGCCCGCCGACACCACCAAACAAGCGAAATATGTAGCGAGAATAGTATAATTAACAGAAGCAGCGCATCCCTTAATGTCACTCTGACAGCCAGACCAGTGAAACCGAGTCAAATAGACGTGAAGTGCTCTAAGTCGTTGATTTCCCCATTTGATGCTTTTATATCTACATTTACTTGTATGTATGTATGTGTGTATGTATGTATTTGTGTACAGAGTATAGACTCTCTACTCTGAATTTTTATTTTTCCTTTGCTTGTTTATTTCAACTCAGATACAAATAAATGCGCGCAATTTAGTGGTTGATTTGCTGAAAACAAAAACAGTTAGTTAATTGCTTCTTGGTTTCAATTGTTCAATTAGAAAATCGCTCGACGAAGTCAAGACTTAATCGATAATTAAATCCCTGGCGAACTAATTTAAAACCACACCACGTTCAAGCAGCTGTAAATAATAAAGTATCTCAAACATGTGCACGCACATATAACGAGTGATTATTTGTGACGCATCGAACTTTTTTTAGAAATATCTGTCAAACCACTTGCCCAAGTAAACACATATTTTGGGCATCTCTTTTAGTATCTCCTTCCTCTTGATTGGCGCCATAACTACTCAAGCGATTTTGGCCAAGTTTAACAAAAAGGCTCAGCCGTTTCTTCTACTAAAAGACGCTAGTTGGACACACCAAGTGAAGCTAAGTCCATCTCCGACTGATCTTTCTAACGCAGAGAAGGCCCTCCCCTTTCTATGCCTGCTACCACCAGCTGGTACCGCATCGAATACTTCCAGAGCCGGAGCGTTTGTATACCTTTGGACAACATGATCCAGCCAACGTAGCCACTGTTCTTTATTTGCTGCACTATGTCTATGCGGTGTGTTCAGAAAATAAGGTGAATTTTCGTTTGTCTCAAAAAATAATTATTTATTCGAAGGGTGTTTAAGTTTTAAGGGCCGGTGTTGATTTTGAAAAAAATACAATTTTTTTAAGAAATTAGCATCATTTTTCATTATTATGATAATACCGATATGGCTTAATTACGTATGGAACAAAATATTGGCCAAATGGCCGCGCGGCCTCGGCGGCACACCTCCATCCGATGGTCCAAATTTTCGATTTCAAATGTGCCGAATTATCTCATCCTTTAGCTCTTGAATTGTTGCTGTCTTATCGACGTACACGTTTTCTTTCAAATAATCCAAAAGAAAGAAGTCCAACGGTGTCAAATCACATAATCTTGGCGGCCAATTGACATCGCCGCGACGTGAGATTATTCGGCCAACAAATTTTTCGCGCAAAAGAGCCATTGTTTCGTTAGCTGTGTGACAAGTGGCACCGTCCTGTTGAAACCACATATCGTCCACATCCATATCTTCCAATTCGGGCCATAAAAAGTTCGTTATCATCTCACAATAGCGAACACTATTCACAGTAACTGCCTGACCGGCCTCATTTTGGAAAAAATACGGCCCAATGATGCCGCCGGCCCATGAACCGCACCAAACAGTCACTCTTTGTGGATGCTTTGGTTTTTCGGCAATCACTCTTGGATTATCATTCGCCCAAATGTGGCAATTCTGCTTATTGACGAATCCACTGAGGTGCAAAACGTGCCTCGTCACGAATCATGAAGTGCGCGATATAGATTTTGATTTGAACGCCCGTTTTCATAATAAGCCTGAATGACTTTAACGCGTTGTTTGATTATGTATCTTTCCATTGTTCATATTGAGTTAGTCTGAAATTGAAAAGTATCAAATGAAATGCAGAAAAAAGCTTGACGTTTAGGTGTGGTTCACATTCAACATCGGCTTTTGAAATTTAACCACCCTTTATATCTCCTTCAAAGTAGTCCAGTCAATCCTCGAAGCAGTTCTGATAGGAATTTTGTGCTGTGTCCTTGGGCTCTCTCAGCGCTTCGGTTTTTATCCCTCAATCGTCGCAAAGCTTTGTCCTTTCATTGGTTTCTTCAATCTTGAAAACAGGAAAAAGTCGGCGGGTGAGCCGAATTTGGTGTATACGGTAGCTGAGGCATGATAACGGTGTTTTTTTTGGCCAAATAATCTCCCACAAGCAAAGATGAGTGAGCAGCTCATTATCATGAAGCAAAAGTCATGAATTTTTTTTCCACAATTCCGGGCGTTTCCTTCGTATTGCTTCACGCAAACGGCTCATAGCTTCAAGATGATACTTCTTATTTACCATAGACCTTGTGGTATGAACTCCTGCTGCACTGCGCCATGGTAATCGAAGAAAACACTGAGCAAACTGACTCTGCTGGACTCTTCCATTGGGACGATTAGACTTTGGTTCATCAGTCACCAGATATGACCGTTTTAAGCAAATCTAGATCATCGTTGACGTCATTCAACAATTCTTGAGCGTTGCTCATGCGATGTTGTTTTTGGTCGAAATTCAGATTGTATGGCATGAGCCAACCGATATGCTGACATCCTCAGCAAGTTCTCCGTTTGTGATTCGACGATTCTCCATAACAATTTTCTTCAATCTCTCAACATTTCCATCGGTTGTTGATGAGCTGGGGCGTCCAGAGCGAGTGTCGTCATTCACATCTTCTCGGCCTTCTGCGCACAGCTTGTACCACTTGTAAACATTTTTTGGACTCAGAGTACTCTCACCCCTCACCCCATGTCACTGTCAACATTTCATGTCTTTTTGAGCACTTAATTCCATTTTTTACACAATTTCCATTTTTTGATGCAAATTCTTTAATCCATTGTTTTTCGATAGCAGAAAATCACCCAACACGCAAAACTCTTATCTTATTTATGCCTCTCACAAATAAACTAAAAATTCTAAACATGCTAAAACCGTTAACATATCTTCGAGACGAGTGTACCAACATAAAAAAGTAATAATCGAAAGTCGAATGCATGTAGCCCGTGAAATTTGAAAATTAACCTTATTTCTTGAGCACACCTCGTATGTCGTCTAAAACCTCATACAGCTCATCATTCCATCGCCTGCGATATTCGCTGTCGCCTACGTGTAAAGGTTCACAAATTTTCCATAGAATCTTTCTCTCGAACACCACAAGTGACGCCTCATCAGATGTTGTCATCGTCCACGCTTCTGCGCCATACGTTAGGACGGACATGATGAGAGCTCAACAGAGTGTTAGTTTTGTTCGTCGAGAGAGGACTTTGCTACTCAATTGCCTGCTTAGCCCAAAGTAGCACTTGTTGGCAAGAGAGATTCTACGGTCCATTTCTAGGCTGACATTGGTATTGGTGCTAGTCCTGGCTCCCAGATAAACGAAGTCTTTTACAACCTTAAAATCATAGCCCAAGTATCCTCTGGGTAGCTTCCGAACACTCGTTCGGGAGTGAGCCAACGAGAAAAGCCGAAGCATCCCAGGATAGCTGGTTGTACGCTGGGTTTGAGACCCGCCACTTAAAAATACCCCCCAATGAAAACATATACAAAAAATGTATCTCTCTCCTAAAAAAACACCCGTTAATTGAGCGCACAATACCACGGCGAATCTTTTTTTACAGATGAAATTCAGAGCGACTGAAGAGCAGAATTTAGTTTCGTTATGCTTCGCTTGAGAAGCTTAGCGGTTAATCGACAATTAAACAGCTACAAATAAGACGAGAAGCTCACAAAGTTAATACACGTTAAAATACACGAAAATACAAACTTGCATACGTAAAATATATAAATGTATTTACATATTTACACACGCATGGCTTATTCCATTTGAAGACGTTCACAATTTTTGCTAGGTTTCGTAATTTGTCTTTAACGGCAGCGACTTTTTGGTGGGAAACAATAAAAATTTGCTTACTGTTTTGCATCCAAAAATAAGTCTTTTTTTCTCTGGTATCATACAGATGGAACACATGTGTTCGTACACCCCATGTATTTCTAATATTTTGAAATTAAATAAAATATTTACAAATCCTTTCGATTCCAAAATCGTTTAGAGAAAAATTTTCGCTTTACAATACAAAGAAAATTACATTTTTTAGAAAATATTTCTTTCGTTTCCCATACCAACTTATGAACTGTAATGTTTTGTTAATAAATGTTTAGAAAAATGCTTTTTCACTTTCCAAAGATATATAAGCGATATTATTTCTTATCGAAGAGAATAATTATTAGCCGGTAGTGAATAGAACTCACTAGACGACCAGCTAAGGATTATCCGGTGCTGTAGCGCGATTTCAATATCTTTACGTATCTGTATGTGTATGTGCGTATATTCCAAGCAACACACCAAACAACAAACCCGCAAATCCAAGGCAATTAAGCAACCCACCCACTTGCAGCAAACATTCGGTTACAACACCAACGTTTGTTCGCACATTCATGCTCAGCTCGCTGTGCTATTTTCAGCCCATTTGTGAGCTCGCTAGTTTAAACGGTAGCATCCAGTTCTCCTGTTTCCCCTCACTCTCTCACTCTCTCTCTCCTTTGATACTACACCTGCGACTTCGCCATGCTATCATCCAGCAACATTTGCTATCACAGCAAAATTTATTACTACCTCAGTGGAATTTAATTACCACGGAGCCGCACACTGCATATCTGAACTCATTGCCGCATTTCCGAGTGCTAAATTATAAGTGGCATTTCCGCTGTGGCTAAAATTGTTGGTGTACAGAAATAAAACAGGTGCATAAAAAAATTACTCACTTAAATGAATAGTGTCGACAATACATACAGTCACAAAACACTCATTTAGATATTAGAATTGTAGGCTTTTAATAAAACAAAAAACAAATTGGGCGAAGCCTATAGTTTTTTGTAATTTTTTGTATGGGAAAGAAATAGAGTAAATCTACTTTGTGGCAATTTAGAGAATTTAATATGAAAATTTCAAAATTATTATGTAGGCGTAATTCCGAGTAAATCGACTCTAAATTTAATTAATTTTCCCAAATTGTGGAGTCAATGGATGTACAGTGACGTGGAAAGCTATAAATTGGTGTTACACTGCTCTCGTCTTCGCCAAGCTCTAGTGAGCTACATATTTTTTTTATATAATCTTATTGGCACAACTACACATTCTCTCCAACCATTTGAAGACAATATATTTTTCTTCTTAAACTTTTATTATAGGCTTGCCTGTTTTCTTTACACAAAAATTATAGTACATATATATATATAATTGGCGCGTACACCCTTTTTGGCTGTTTGGCCGAGCTCCTCCTCCTATTTGTGGTATGCGTCTTGAAGTTGTTCCACAAATGGAGGGACCTACAGTTTCAAGCCGACTCCGAACGGCAGATATTTTCATGAGGAGCTTTTTGATGGCAGAAATACACTCGGAGGTTTGCCATTGCCTGCCGAGGGGCGAACGCTATTAGAAAAATGTTTTTCTTAATTTTGGTGTTTCAGCGAGATTCGTACCGACGTTCTCTCTGTGAATTCCGAATGGTAGTCACGCACCAACCCATTTGGCTACGGCGGCCGCCATGCAGACATTTATTATACATAAATACATTTAACCCTCCGTTGGGTACCTTTTTTAAAACCTTTGGCTGTATACCCGGGCTAGTTTTTTGTCGTCCTCTTCGAGGATTCTTTTGAAAAGGTTGTAGCCATAAATCGATAGAAAATTAAATTTTAGGAAGTTACCTGGAAGCTCAAGTCGTTAGCTATAATAGAAATATGTTAAATTCGAAAGTGTACCCTGGTGCCCTTTCCTTCTTTCTTAAGTCATGAAAATAGTAATTGTATCCATTCAGTTTGTCCTTTTTCTCAATCTGTTAAACCTTTCGGCTTTCCCTGCTTTGACTTTAGCTAAGACTGGACAATTGCGAAGGAAGTGCTCAACTATTTCTCTTAATGTTTCTGTGCACCGGTATTCAATAAGGCTGACCTTTAATACGGCTCAAATATCATTTAGGACCGCCTGGCATTCCTGTGAAACCTTTGATGTTAGTATAAACGCATTCGTTGATTATAGCGGTAAAGGGTGGAATAGAGCAGACAGTGGAATAATCTATTATTCACACTTCTTCACATTCATATTCAATCCCATGTGAGGAGGGCTATCTTGGGAACAGCTAAGGCTACGTTTGGCTCAGACGCTAATCAAAATCGCAAGAAGTTTGATATTCTTGCTAAACTACCTTCAAGATCTCAATACTATTGGGCATGATGGTATCGATGTTCAGTTTTGCCAAACCCTTCAAGACTGAACTGGACAATAAAGGAACTTGGAAGGGATTATTTAAAACAAATCGAATAAACCAGAATATGATAACAAGCTACATGAACGAATCCCTTACCGAGGAAAGTACAAGGACAAGTATCTGTAGACCGGGGAAAATATATGTACTCGGAGAAGCTAATCAAGAATACAAGTATTTTTCAAACGGAAGTCTTCGCTAAAAGATATGCTCACTTTAACCTTGAATGCAGCCATAACAACAGAAGCATAGCTATTATCAGTGATAGCCTGGCAGCAATCAAAGCTCGCAGCTCTTTCCAGGTTATATCAAGACCTCGAATGTCACATCAATGTGTGGCCACAACAATCAGGTACGTAGCCTATGGGTTTCAGGACACATAGGAATTACTAGGAATGAGCTGACAGATAAATTAGCCAGAGGGGACGGTTTTTCCAGGAGCGACCGCCGTAGCCGAATGGGTTGGTGCGTGACTACCATTCGGAAATCACAGAGAGAACGCAGATTCGAATCTCGGTGAAACACCAAATTAAGAAAAACATTTTTCTAACAGCGGTCGCCCCTTGGCAGGCAATGGCAAACCTCCGAGTGTATTTCTGCCATGAAAACGCTCCGCATAAAACTATCTGCCGTTCGGAGTCGGCTTGAAACTGTAGGTCCCTCCATTTGTGGAACAACATCAAGACGCACACAACAAATAGGAGGAGGAGCTCGGTCAAACACCCACAAAGGGTGTACGTGCCAATTATATATCAGGTGTATAAGCTTAAATCCGCTGATTGCTCGTAGATGGCGTTAGTGAGCATATCAAGTTACCATAGAAATGCCATATTTTTTTTTGCATGGGTTCGACACCTGTTTACATCAATCACTGCACATCATCAGTGATTTCATACAGCAACACACTTTTTTCCTTGCGTAATCATGTCTAATTTTGTGCCAAAAAAAGAGCATATGCGGGAAGCTCTACTTTTTTGCTTTAATTTGAAGAAATCGGCTGCCGAATCGCATCGAATGCTTGTGGAGGCCTCTGGTGACAGTGCATTATCGGAAACAACTTGCAGAGACTGGTTTCGTCGGTTCAAAGACGGCCATTTTGACTTGAGTGACAAGAAGCGTGAAAATCGGCCCAGAAAAGTTGAGGACCATTAATTGCAGGCTCTTTTGGATGAGGACGATACCCAATCGCAAAAAATGCTTACCGAGCAGTTAGGTGTCACTCAACCAGCCATTTCCATGCGTTTACGTGCCATGGGAAAGGTCCAAAAAGTCGGAAAATGGGTACCCCATGAATTGAACGATAGACAGATGGAGCGACGCCAAAACACATGCGAAATCTTGCTGGCTAGGCATAAAAGAAAGTCGTTCCTGCATCTTGTGGTGACTAGCGATGAAAAGTGGATATACTTTGAGAATCCTAAACGAAAAAAATCATGGGTCGATCCCGGCCAACCATCAACTTCTTCATCAAGACCTAATCGCTTTGGACGCAAGACGATGTTGTGCGTTTGGTGGGATCAGCAGGGTGTCGTTTACTATGAGCTGTTGAAACCTGGTGAAACTGTTAATTCTCATCGCTACCACCAACAACTCATCAAATTGCGCCGTGCTTTGCGTGAAAAAAGGCCTCGTTATGAACAAAGACATGAGAAGCTGATTTTCCTCCACGACAACGCCCCATCGCACACGTCAAGAATGGTCCAAAACTACTTGGAGACAATCAATTGGGAGGTGCTACCTCATCCCGCTTATTCACCAGACCTGGCCCCTTCGGACTATCATCTGTTTTCATCGATGGGTCACGCGCTCGCCGAACCGCACTTCGATTCGTACGAAGACGTCCGGAAATGGCTTGACGAGTGGTTCGCCTCGAAAGATGAAGAATTCTTTTGGCGTGGTATACACAAATCGCCCGAGAGATGGGAAAAATGTATAGCTAGCGAGGGCAAATACTTTGAATAAATTATTTTTTTGCTTTCTATAAAAAAATGGGTTTTTTTTTACTAAAAAACAGCGGATTGAAGCTTATACACCTATATAACTCCTCCTCTCTTATTCGGAAAGACGATGCCAACGGCAGATGAAAAAGTTTTGGAAGCCTTCGAGAGAAACATTCTACGTTAGATTTTTGCCTCACCCTGTGTTAGTGAAGAGTACCGCGTACAGTGAAACAGCGAGCTGTATAAACTATATAAGTACATGGATATAAGGATGTAAAAATCCAGCAGTGTAGCCGCATGACTACGCCATGTCACTCGCATGACGCTTCAGAAGGTGAAATTTACAACACGGTAATCCAAAAAGTTAGACGTGGAAGATAAGCCCACATCTCCGTTGGAAGGACCAAGTACTGCAGGACCTGTCTTCATCGAGATATCGAACTGGCACCCACGAACGCAGGACAGAAACACCCGTGCACTATTATGGATTCGGCCAAAACCTTCACAGTGTTGTAGCACCACATTAGAAGAGGAAAGGCAAAGGCAATATACCGGGTTTATCGTAATCAAATTCAATGATAGTTAGGCTTAACCTAAACCGATTTGAAGGCTGTATGGAATTAAATGAGAATACTTTTAGAAATCGTCACAGAAATTCTAACAAAGCAATGTAGATTGAATTATCAGCTTACTAACCTGGAAGTATACTCCAAGGGAACTTGCGGGTTCTGCCGGGAGGAAGATGGACCCGCTAAACTTTTGCCGGCATCGTACCCAACACTGATAAGTAGCGGGACAAACACCTTGTTAAAATTTGTTTACCAAATAAAACTCAATAATATAAAAAAAATACTAAAATTTATTAATTAAGTTGGGTGCAGAGAAATACTCTAAGTCCGTGAAGGAGGCACAGTGGATCTCTCAAGTAGCAGTGCCAAATTTCCTCATAATAATAGTAAAAAACGGGCCCACTGGTCCTTGCACTTCACACTCACCCACTTCAATATTCATCATCACACACATCACTCCACCACTAAATATTACATCCACCTGGAAAGTAAACGAGGAACTTAGTGGGAGGGATCATTTTCCTATCAGCATAACACTATTTAACACGACCTATCACACTTTCAAAAAATGTATATTAAAAAATGCTGACTGGGCCCAATACCAAATGCGCTTGACAAACGACCTGGAAAACTTGAGGATCGATACAATGAATCCAAACAAAGCCGCTGCGATCCTTACCAAAAAAATTAAACAAAGCGCATACAATACAATTCCTATGTCTACCCATAGGAAAAGAAAATGTTCAACATATTGGTGGAATGATACCTTGCACGATTTTAGGAAAAAGAAGCAAAACCTCTGGAAACTAGTCAAACAACACCCCACTACGGAAAATGTCCTCAATTATGAAACGGCGAATGCTAAATTTAAACGAGGAACGAAAATTTCTAATCGTGTGGTTTTCACAAATTTCACTAGGGATATAACTGCAACACTCCATCAAAATTCCTGTGGAACAAAGTGAACTTACTCTACGAACACCGCCCATTCACTTTATTGAAAAAGATGGCAAATTATCTACATCTAACTCTCTCGCAATAGGTGATACGCTGGTAAAAGCATGGTCAAACTACTCAAAAGACACTAACTTTTCAGCACAGTTCACCGGACAAAAAAAAATCGATGTAGCAACCCAATAAACGTAGTCTATCAACTAAGCAAAAAGGCGAAAGCTATAGAAAAACCCTTATCATTGCTAGAACTCGATGGATGGCTAGCTAAAAGGAAAAACACCTGGCTAAGATAATATCCCGGATGAGTTTATAAAACAACTTAATTCAGTTGGCAAGTTCAAACTATGTGAATTTTATAACCTCATTTACAATACACACTCTAAACCACAACAATGGAAAATTGCCCTGGCTGCATCCATACTGAAACCAAACAAGCCAAAGAACCTGACAGAAGGATATAGGCCTATTTGCCTTCTATCTTGCCTATCAAAAGCCATAGAAAAAATGATATCTCGGAGACTTGTGTGGTATCTTCACACAAATAAGTTTCTGTCAAGTAACCAAACCGCCTTTAAGTCCGGAACCAACACATTAAACGCATTACTTCGCTTAGATGAATACATAGCCAATAGTATTTCCAGCAGAAACCACACGTCTCTTATATCCATAGACATGGAAAAAGCATTCGATAAAGTTAGTTTACACTCCATAATGGATCAAATTTTAGCTTGGAAGTTAAGCCCAAAAATAATAAACTACATTAAAAACTTTATGCTAAATCGAAAATTCCGGGTTAAAGCAAACCAAACTATAACAGATTGTTGGCCTCTGGAAAATAGTATACCTCAAGGTTCCCCCCTATCTGTCACTCTCTTTCTAGTCGCCTTTTGAGCTACCTCAGTCGAGTAAACAATGAGAACAAATACTTCAATCATGCGGACGAACCGCAATCAAACTAACACAAAATAATGACACTGCCATAAAATCGATAGTAAAAAACAGGATAAAACGAAAACGAAAATCAAGTAAAAAACCAGCAATAGAAAGGCGAATAGAAATAGCGAAGCACCTTGACATGCCGTTGGAAAACAATATCACCTCCAACATAAAGAATCCTCCATGGACACTACCGACGAACAGTATTCTACTACAGTTAACACAATATAAAAAAGAAAAAACTTCCGTGCCCGTATTTCTGCAAAACTTTCAACGCATACGCAAGAATTATCATAATTAGTCCACACTATATACTGAGAGCTCCAAATATGCAGATGTACTCGCCTTCAGCGTTGTTAATGATAATACAACACTATTTTCCGCCTTATTGCCATATTATGCATCCGTTTTCACAGCAGAAGCAACTGCCATCTATAACACCTGTGAAATAGCAGAAAAAAACGAAGGAAAATGGCGCTATCTGCAGTGACTCACTTTCAACTTCGACTTCAATAAAAAACATAAACAACAACGATATATTGATATCTCAAATCAGAGCAAATGGACAACAAATGTCACAACGATGGCAAAACATTAACCATTATTATAAATGGATTAATCCAAGCTTCATCCCTCCAATCTACCCAGCACCAACCACAAGGCGAAACACGATTAAAAAGGGTGGTTAAATTTGAAGGGCCGATGTTGAATGTGAACCACACCTAAACATCAACGACACCGTTGGACTTCTTTTTTTGGGGTTATTTGAAATAAAAGGTGTAGGTCGATAAGCCATCAACAATTCAAGAGCTAAAGGATTAGATATTTCGGCACATTAACGGCATAGAACCTCAATTATGCCTCAGCGTCATCGAAAACTTGGACCATCGGATGGAGGTGTGCCGCCGAGGCCGCTGCGGCCATTTGGCCGATATTTTGTTCCATACGTAATTAAGCCATATCAATATTATCATAATAAAGAGAAATTACAATAATTTCTAAAAAAAAATTACTTTTCCAATTTTAAATAAAAAAAAGAACTGGAACTGGTGGAACTCCCTAATTTTTGCCTATTTGAAAAATGTGTATGTTTTCCCATAAAATCAAGCTAAGGTAGAAATAAGGTATTGTCCTGGTAGGATTCTAGAGATGCCAAACTTTTTTTTATATATTTTTTATTTATTATCTGGAACCTTTAATAATCAGTTTTTACCAGAACAAAACTATCACTCTCGATTTTAACCATTGTTAATAAAATAAAAATACCAACGACAATTACTAATTTATTCTCAAAATTTCTCTCTCTCTCTCTTTTCCGCAACAACTCCAATCAACTCCACACTTCAGCCATTTTGAGTACACTCTGCAAAGAGTTCCTACAAGCGAATGTCTCTGCCATACTTTATATGATGAATAATGAGCAATTTGGTCATAGCACTGCCTCCGCCCAGTATTTTCTACAACTGGCCGGCTATCTTGGCATACCGGTAATCTCTTGGAATGCTGACAACTCCGGTCTGGAGAGACGCGCCTCCCAATCGACACTTCAACTTCAGTTAGCTCCAAGTATAGAACATCAAAGTGCTGCTATGTTGAGCATTCTAGAGCGTTACAAATGGCATCAATTTTCGGTTGTCACCTCTCAGATAGCCGGACACGATGATTTTGTACAGGCTGTACGGGAGCGTGTCGCCGAAATGCAAGACCATTTCAAATTCACGATACTCAATTCGATTGTGGTAACGCGCACCAGCGACTTGATGGAATTAGTGAATAGCGAGGCTAGAGTGATGCTCCTCTATGCCACACAAGGCGAAGCGGTTACTATTCTTAGAGCTGCTGAAGAAATGAAGTTAACCGGTGAAAATTATGTGTGGGTCGTTAGTCAATCGGTTATTGAGAAGAAGGATGCGCATGCACAATTCCCCATTGGCATGTTGGGTGTACACTTCGATACGAGTAGTGCGGCGTTGATGAATGAAATATCGAATGCGATTAAAATCTATGCATTCGGTGTGGAAGCCTACCTCACAGATCCGGCAAATCGGGGGCGACGCCTCACAACACAATCACTATCGTGTGAGGATGAGGGACGCGGACGCTGGGATAATGGTGAAATGTGCGTATTAATATTTGAAAAGGTGATTATTTATAGATCAAACTAATGGAAATTTTCTTTGTACAGTTTCTTCCGTTACTTGCGTAATGTGTCGATTGAAGGTGATCTGAATAAGCCCAATATAGAATTCACTGCCGATGGCGATCTCAAATCCGCCGAACTGAAAATCATGAACTTGCGTCCTGGAGCAAACAATAGGAATCTGGTTTGGGAAGAGGTGAGTGATACAAAAAATTATGTTTGATTACTGGCACCGCGAAACTTTCCACTCGTTTTCGTTTTCCACTCCTTATTTCATCAACTTAGTTTTTTGTCTTTATCACATCTCTACCTATGAATCAGCGCCTCTTTTTTCCATGTATTTTCATTTCATTCGTTAAAAATTTTCGCTTCTGGCATTTTTTCTTATTTCCCTCCTACATTCATCGCTATTCCCTTTCTCCGTTCCTCTGCACTTCTCTGCTCTTACTATTTCTTTCCACTCTCCTCACTCTCCACTACTTAGATTGGTGTCTGGAAGTCATGGGAGACGCAAAAGCTGGACATTCGTGACATCGCCTGGCCGGGTAACTCGCATGCTCCACCACAGGGTGTACCCGAAAAATTCCATTTAAAGATAACATTCCTCGAAGAGGCACCCTATATCAATCTCTCACCCGCCGACCCAATTAGTGGCAAATGTCTAATGGATCGCGGCGTCCTTTGTCGAGTCGCAGCCGATCACGAGATGGCCGCCGACATTGATGTGGGGCAAGCACATCGCAATGAATCGTTCTATCAATGTTGTAGTGGCTTCTGCATCGATCTGCTTGAAAAATTTGCCGAAGAATTGGGTTTCACATACGAATTGGTTCGGGTCGAAGATGGTAAATGGGGTACACTTGAGAATGGTAAATGGAATGGGCTGATTGCAGATTTGGTAAATCGTAAAACCGACATGGTATTGACATCGCTGATGATCAATACCGAGCGCGAAGCTGTGGTGGACTTCAGTGAGCCATTCATGGAGACGGGTATTGCGATAGTCGTAGCGAAGCGTACAGGTATTATTTCACCGACGGCCTTTCTAGAACCATTCGATACGGCCTCATGGATGTTGGTGAGTTAACGAAATGACTGCATACACTGTAATATTTCCTTTAAATCATAATTTTTTTGTTTCCTCAAAAAAAAATGTAGGTTGGCATTGTTGCAATTCATGCAGCCACTTTTATGATCTTCCTTTTCGAATGGCTCTCGCCCAGTGGCTATAATATGAAACTCTATCTACAAAATGCAAGTGTGACGCCATATCGTTTCTCGCTGTGTCGCACCTATTGGCTTGTATGGGCAGTACTGTTTCAAGCTGCCGTACATGTGGACTCACCGCGCGGTTTCACCTCACGCTTCATGACGAACGTGTGGGCTCTATTCGCTGTGGTCTTCTTGGCCATCTACACTGCTAACTTGGCTGCCTTCATGATAACGCGGTAAGTACTGGGAAATCTCAAATGAAAGTCTTCGTACTATTTTATATTTCTTATATTTAGCCGCATTAATAATTTGGTTTTATTCTCCAGAGAGGAATTCCATGAATTTAGCGGTCTTAATGACAGTCGTTTGGTACATCCCTACTCGCACAAGCCCTCGTTTAAGTTCGGCACAATACCTTACAGTCACACTGACTCGACTATACATAAATATTTTAAAGATATGCATCTCTATATGAGACAGTGAGTCTTCTGTTAAAAGAAACTTAACCTTTGATGGATGACTGCAACGGCAATTTGTATATTTTCGTTTTATCCTTCCTTCTATAGATACAACAAAACTAGCGTCGCTGAGGGCGTAGCCGCAGTATTAAATGGTAATCTGGACTCGTTCATCTATGATGGTACAGTGCTCGATTATTTGGTGGCGCAAGATGAGGACTGCCGTCTGATGACAGTTGGCAGCTGGTATGCTATGACAGGTAAAATATGACTAGAAGTAAGAAGCTCATATAAGAGAAATTAGATATGTCACATTCGTTGCGTTACGAGCAACCTGGACTTAATCAAAGTATAACAAATTTTTATTTTCTGAGAACTTTTAGTTTCTTTATATCGTAGAAGTAAATATTATATCAAATTATGTATATTATATAACCCAGTAAGGATTTCGCCTGGCGTAGCCCCATGATTTGGTGCCAGCAAACCTCTCAAAGAGCTGGGCTAACTTCACTTCTAAGCTTCACCTTGGTGCTGTGTTGTCCCATAGCAAGGAAGGGCTCGTGTCCTATTAAAGGCGAACCCGCAGGCTCTCTCGCGAATACGTTCGCTATTTCGTTCCCACTCATACCCCTGTGTCTTGGGAAGCAAATTAGCCGGATGCGATTGTGCGTTCGTAGCAGATTCAGTTTCTCGATACACTCAAGGACCAGTGAAGACTTGATCCCACAAGACGATAAGGCCTTGAGTGCCGCCTGACTCTCGCTCAGAATGGCAATTCGCTTATTCCAAAAATTTCTGTATAAGTTTATCGCTGCACATAGACAAAAAACATACATCTCCACTTGAAACATGCTTGGAAAACTGCCCGTTGACATATAATACTTCGTTCTTAGGCCGTAAATTACAACACCTACGAATTCTGGGGTATTCGAGCCACCTGCGTACCAGTGCAGGGTACACTGTCGGAGTTTACCTTCGAATGTAGATCTACTTCAGTTTAACTTATCGTTCAGTTCATTTCTTACTTCTCTTCGAATTTGGAGACTTTAAAGATATTATATCTGTCTAGCTGGGTGTGTGGGTGAGTGGGAGCTGCAGCCTCAGCACTTCAATGTTTTTAGATGGCATCACTTTAGCTCTCCCGAAGCATTCCCTCGTAATATTCAGCAGGGTACGCTTGGCTGATTGCTGAATAACTAAATGAAGCGCCAAATTGTTGAAGTTTCTGATGTCAGAAGTTTATTATTGTTATTATTTCCTATGGTTCTAGGGAGAAACAAATGGCTACAACAAATTCTTTCCATTCAGATCTGTTCTGCGCCAGTCTCTTAGCTTCATTTCAATTCAAATGCATAGCGCGCGTTTCAAAATCCAACAAACATCTCCAAGTGTTCGATTGCCTACCTCGTCTACGTCTGCCTTGGGGATTCCACTAAATTGCGGCTCTTGTTAGGGCATCACATTGTCTACGAAAAACGTGGCCGCACCAACCCCATATAAGAAATACAAATCTCAACGAGTATTGGAGTTTTTTCAGTTATTCTCGACAGAGCAGCATTCGAGATTGTGTTTGGCCAAACCATTTTCGAAATTTTGCTATGGCAACGATTAGTGAAAACTTTCAGTGCGTTTATATCGGCCGCTGATGCATTCCACGTTTCACAGACATAGAGTAAAGATGATTTGACATTAGAATCAAAGTTCCTCAGCTCTGTGCGTTGCGAAATGTGTGATGCTTTCCAGATTGGATGTAGTGAGTCAAATGCTGCTAGAGCTTTCCTGATGCGGTTCTTGATATCTTCACTCGAGCCACCTGACAAAGAGATTATACTCCCCAGATCGCAAAAAGATTGCACTTTCTCCCGCTGGATACCATCGATCAGAAACCGACGCGTATTTTGAGTATATATCCCCATCACTTGGGTTTTGGAGCTGTTGAAAACCAGCCCAGTTGTAGTGGCGACTTCCTGCTCTGACTGGAGTTGCATTGCCATGTCGGAAAGGTATATGATACTAGGTAAATATCGTCCGCGTAGTCGAGGTCAGCAAGCCAGCCCTGCAAGCCTCAAGAAATCCCACTTCTAGATCTTGTGACGTTCTTCATAACGATGTCCAAGACGGTGTTAAAAAGCAATGGTGATTGTAAGCAACCTTGAAGTACGCCTGCTAACACCTTTATCCTATCAACTAGGAACACATCGTGCATTACCCGACATCTTGCCACGGCGTATACTGTGTCGAAACTGTGCTTTTTGAAAGTCGATGAAAACGAGGTAAAGTGAGCTCTCCATTCAACGGCTTGTTCTACAATGACTCGAAGTCTCCTTATGTGATTAATAAATGAGCGGTTGAAGCAAAAGCTTGCCTGCTCTGGCCTGAACTTTGATTGAAGTGCGGCTGAACGCCTTTTATTGATAATCTACGCAATTATCCCTTTAGATTGCTTAGCAAAGTAAATCTCTCCAGTTTTTACATTCTGTAAGATTTCCTTTCTTTGTGATCTAAAACAAGCACATTTGGCACTTTACCAGTATTCTAGATTTTTTCGATGGTAGGTTAAATCAGAAAGGCACTCGCCTCGGCATCGGCTTTCAAATGTTCAGGTGAGATGTCATCACGCCCCGGTGCTTTGTTATTCTTCAGCGAATTGGTCGCTGCCTCCACCTCCGAGATATTTGGACGTTCTGATGGGATGTCACCCCGTTCTTTGTGCGTTGCAAGCATGCAGATTTTCTTGTCAGTGCCTCGCTGGCTTGAAACGCGTGTCTGTAATTTACTGTGTCCAAATAGAAAGTTGCGTTTCTGCTGCTGTAAAATAAGTTTGCCGTCTGTGTATTTTATGGGCAATGAAGATGGATTTTTTTTTTTGTGTCCTCCTCCTGTCGTTTGAAAACGGTCCCGGGTGCAATTTGTTGTAGCGGCAGTTTGTGAATAACTTGTGGATCGAAAAATTATAAAAATTATAAATATAAAAATTTGTATAATTAATGCAAGAAAATGTATCATTCTGAAAAGGTTGAAAATGAATCGTTATAGTTATACTATGTTATGTTATGTTATGTGATTTTATGTTATGTTATGTTATGTTATGTTATGTTATGTTATGTTATGTTATGTTATGTTATGTTATGTTATGTTATGTTATGTTATGTTATGTTATGTTATGTTATGTTATGTTATGTTATGTTATGTTATGTTATGTTATGTTATGTTATGTTATGTTATGTTATGTTATGTTATGTTATGTTATGTTATGTTATGTTATGTTATGTTATGTTATGTTATGTTATGTTATGTTATGTTATGTTATGTTATGTTATGTTATGTTATGTTATTTTATGTTATGTTATGTTATGTTATGTTATGTTATGTTATGTTATGTTATGTTATCAATTCGAATCACATTACCTTTCTCATAAGGTTCAATAATTCATAACTACGAGATGTAGATTTCCAGTCCAATACCTCTCATGACATAATTTACTTAACTATTAGTAGTAGTAATTCACGTGCAAATCTCTTATATGTCTCTCTCCCTCTCTCACTTTTTCTCTCTCTTTCTTTCTTTCACCCTCTATCTTCCTCTCTTTCTCTCGGCAGGTTATGGTCTCGCTTTCAGTCGCAATTCAAAATACGTCCAAATGTTCAATAAGCGTCTGCTCGAATTTCGCGCCAATGGCGATCTAGAGCGATTACGTCGCTACTGGATGACGGGTACATGTCGACCCGGCAAACAAGAGCACAAATCCTCAGATCCACTTGCGCTAGAACAATTCTTATCGGCTTTCCTGCTACTCATGGCCGGTATTTTATTTGCGGCGCTGCTACTTCTACTCGAACACGTCTACTTCAAGTATGTTCGTAAGCGTTTGGCCAAAAAGGATGGCTGCCATTGTTGTGCGCTGCTCTCACTTTCGATGGGTAAGGCGTTGACGTTTCGTGGTGCGGTTTTCGAGGCGACGGAAATACTGAAAAAACATCGCTGTAATGATCCCATTTGTGATACGCATCTGTGGAAGGTGAAACATGAATTGGATATGTCACGTTTGCGTGTGCGACAGCTGGAGAAGGCACTGGATCAACATGGCATTAAGCCACCGCAATTGAGGTGCGTACATTTCGGAAATTAAGAAATATGTGAATTAAATGGGTTTACTTTTTTTTGGTTCATTTTATTTTATTTTATTTATTTACAGACTGGCATCATCCTCGGATTTGCTGAATCATCATCATCTGAAGGAGCGTCCACCACTGCTGGGTAACCTGAGTTTGGCAGCGAGCGCACAAGATTTATACAGGTGGTAAGTTTTTTATGAAGATATGAATGTACCCGCCACCTCCCCTCACTAGTGTCCTGTAGCGCTCCAAATGCAGTAGACAGTAGACATAAACTCATATTCCCCTTAACCTGTCGAAATTTTAAAGTAGCAACGAGTGAGTGAATTCGCAATCAACTTCCTTAGTACTTAGTAACGCCTGCACGAGCCAACATTAGCAACAAAAAACATGCACATAAAACAACTACAAAAAAGCATGCTAACCCCAACAGCTACACGATATAACAACAACTTTAACCGTAGGTGTTAACTTATATTTACAGTTAAATTTCTGTGAGTATTTGAATGCGCCATTAGACAACCAAACAAGTAAGCGATTTAGGGAGAGTGGGGAGAGTAGCTCGCATGTTTCCATACCCCTTAGCTGGGGGATAACCTGTGTGAGCGAAGGAGCGACTGACTGATGTACTGACCTATTTTTGCTCAAATACACACACACACAAATTGCTGTTTTGTAGCTACATTAATTTTATTGCACTCTTTCGTTTGTTTTCTTTCTTTTTTTTTTTGGTTTTTTTTTTTTGTGTGTGCTGCTTTGACTGATGGCAGCTGGAAACGGAAACTCAGCCAATTTTGTATGAAAAATACAACTTAATCCATTGATTTTTTTTTTTTGTTTTGCTTTTGGTGCTTTAATCTTTTTATTCAATGTTTCTTCTTGGCGCGCAAAACTTTAGCAACAAGCGAAGCTGAAACGCTGAAGCAAAAAAAAAACAAAAAAAAACATAGTAGCACAAAACTTATTTTTCCTATTCCTTGCTATTTTTTGGTTGTTTTCTTTTTGTTGTTCCTGTACTGCAAAAATTGGATTATGGAATTTCAACGCAGCTCAATTGTGCACTCACACTTACTCATATTTATACACTTATCGTATGCTTTAGCTAAGCTTAAGCTTATAAATTCATACAAAATCAAACCGCTTCCCTGCTATGCTCGACTAACCATAACCATAATCATTACCATTACTTAGTACATACAAAGCATTCACATTGTTTGTGCATTTATCTAGGCGTGTTATTTGCTTATATATATCTTTATTTTTATTTTTATTTTCTCAAGTTGTTATTGTTATTATTGAATAAACACACAAAAATGTCCAACGCAAATATTATAGTTAACGCAAAAAATCGCAATGTGGATATGTACGAGTATATGCTATGTTATGTATGTGTATGTATGTGTGTGTGTGTATATGCATACGAAGTTTCACACACAACAAACGCATTTCATAAAAGCTTTTAATGTTTAAGTATAGATTTAGAAAAAAGGATGCTTTGGAATTTTACAAAATCTCTATTAATTGAACAGTCAATGAGCATAGAATTCCCCACACTTCGGTCTCTTGACAGTACCTTTTTGAGCATTGCCTTAAAGCACGCTTATGCATCATTTCTTCCTGCCTTTTTCTATATCCTGCAGTCCTTCTTTTATTGCGTAATCCACCTACATTTCCACAAAAGTGCGGTGTACCTTTAAGGATTTCGTGCTGCTACCATCGATGGGCAACTAGTGCTTACAAAGCGCACACCCTCTGCCGCGCCATGCCATGGTTCGATAACGGGCAGCAGTTGCAGTATGGCCTTCGTCACGTCAGCAAACAGTGACATAAGCATGAAGAAGAGGATGTTCATGCACGATTTGAGGATTTTCACTGCCCAAGAACTGACAGTTTTTATTTATTCCTCCCCTGTGAGATTCCCAAAATTCTGTTAATTGTTTGCGGCTATTCTGGAGTTTCTAAGTTGTTTTGCGGCTGTATGCCACACCGACGTTTCTCAAACGCTTCTTCTATTGCAAGTTGAGCAACAGCTGTTAAGGTTATTCAAAGCTCTCATGTGCCGAATATGCATAGATGGAAGAGCCTGTATCTACTATTAGCAATATACAGTATGTGTCAGAAAAGTTATATATTTAATTTTTTTTTACATGAAAGTTTGTAAAAAACTACGAGTCGCAATTACTCAATAAGTCGTGTAGTCTTTATCGTTGTCGAGCATAGCCTGCTTTGAACCAGCTTTTCTGCGTAGCTCGTCGACAAACAGGACTAGATTTTGCTAACTTGACGCACGAGTTGCTTTAAATCGTGGTCTGGCTTTCCGCAAAAATGTGATTTCAGAATTCCCCACACATTTTCAATGGGATTGGCGTCTGGGGACTGGGAAGGCCAGTCCATTACTGTGAGGCCATTTTCTTGTTTTGCTGTTTCTCAATGTGTTTTTCTGAGAGTAGTGGTTTTGGCGATGTGGGACGGTAGGATATGTTCGCCTCCCTCCGTCGACGTTTGATGGTGTTAATACTCACATCTATTACCTTCTTACCTTGGCGTAGTGGCAAAGAAAGATCCCGCTTAAAAAGTTGGACGATCACTTTATCCTACTTTTTTTATCATCACTCGCTTCGAACCGCGCTCGGAAAAGTCATCAACACAACAAACTTTTTTGATTTTTTAATCACCGTTGCAGCAGCAACGTAAGATAATTTCGGCCCTTTCGAATGCGTGCAATACCGCCTCGAAACGTTTCGCGTACTTCTCACTCATTTTTGTTTGGTTGATTTACGGGAAAGTTTCGAACGACACTAACCTGAGTTAGCACTGGCGTCGTAACCCTTGAGTGGGACTATTATGCAGCAAAAAGCAGAACGAAATATATCTTGAAATTATAAGAAAAAACGGGTTCCATTCTTCTGACACAGACTGTAATAACTTCAACTCTTTTTCTGAAGAGTTTCAGTTTTATGTCTTCAGAACCCCCTTGCAAGTTAGAAAAAACATGGAAGATACAATTTTTAAACTTTTCAAAAAGTCCACTAAGGAACCTTAAGTGCCTAGTCGCTAGACCCAGAAATTTCTATCGTACTGAGGTCATTGTGTTTTCGAGACAGCGCATGATAAAATAGAACTCCATCTGTCTTGAGCTTTTTTAAGAAAGAAATTGTGCAGTTTCCCTTTAACAACGGCCAAGGGGGCACCGATATCTGAGATGGGGACAACTGAAACCGGTTTTGTCGACTCCTCCCTGCCAAGCTCATCGGCAATTTTATTTCCCTCTATGTTCCTACGTCTTTGAACCTAGACAAGAGAAATGGTTCCTGCGCGTTCGAGACGTTTGATCTCTTCTTTACAGGAGTTGACCAGAAAAAAGCTGCAACTTCGCTATGACAGGGCCTTGATACCAGCTTGACTATCTGAAAAGATATTTATATCTACCGAAGTGAACTCTATACTGTAAATTGAGGGTATTTCCAGATATTTTAAAGCCGGATGGCTCACGATTAAATTCTGATAGAAATAAAACGACTCGCTATTTTTTACGATCCAAGCGGAAGAGACTTCCATTTTATTCTTTTTTCATTTGTCATTTAGGGTTGCCTTATTTTACTTAATACTACATCTCTTCTTAGCATTACTCTACGTTTACATTATTGGGTGTATCTTATACTATGCCTACACTTACATTAACATACATTCCATCAATAGGCGACCTTAAGGGTTTTACAACTCGGCCAAACCTGATAAGTGATCGCCCTCGATCATTCGCGGTTCATCAAACTCAGAATAATCTCCTAGGGGATCACTTTCCAACTCTATGCATTCATCGGGTTGCTGAACCCACCTTTTTATGCGGTGAGCCTCGATAACCCCATCATACGGAAGCTGGGTGAGCTGACAACCCCCAATGTCGCGGACAACATACCTGTCGTTTCCTAAACTTTTGTGAATGACATAAGGACCTCGATATCGGGGTATAAATTTCTTGTTACTACCAGCCGTGGTGTCTACATTCCTTATGACCACATAATCACCTGGGATGTATTGGGTACTAGGGCTACCCTTTGAAGCCCGCTTAACGTCATACTCCTGCCTAGCTGTAATAGCCTTAGATGCTCTGTCTCGTATCTGGGTAAGATCTCGTTCGTAATCAGGACACAACATATCCTGAAAGTATTCGGTAAACTCATCCACTATTACTCCCCTTTGTTCCACGCCAAACAAGAGTCGACTGGGAGTATCCCTACAGGTACTGTGAATTGAGTTATTCATGGCATATTCCACCTCAAGTAATTTACTAACCCAGTCGTCATGCTTAATTTCATCCGTCAGTTTACCCAGCATCGTCTTTAGAACTCTATTTACTCTTTCTACCTGACCATTTGCCTGTGGAGAAGCTACAGCAACTTTTATATGACTTACATTTCGTTTCGTTAAAAATGAACTAAATTCTAAAGAGGTGAAACAGGTTCCTCGGTCAGTCACAATTCTCCTTGGTCTACTATAATAACTAAAGTACTTGTCAAGAGCATTAATAACTTCCTTAGTGCTTGTTGTATTACACGGATAAAATTTTACGAATTTTGTGAAACCATCAACAACAACTAAAATGTGTTTACGTTTAGATCTAATCGATGGTAATGGTCCAAAATGATCCAAGTGGATCGTATCAAATGGCAAAGCAGTTTTGGGGATGGGATACAAAGTTCTTTCCTTATTCTGTGGGGGTGTGGCATACATTATGCACTTCAGACAATTTCTTACAAACCTTTCCACTTTTAATCTCATATTGGGAAACCAGTAGTACAATTTTAGCTTCTCATGTGTCTTTTCAGTTGCTAAATGACCCATTTTTTCATGTATCACGCGTATGACATTAGACTCCATCTCATGAGGTACGTATAGGGCCATCTTCCCGTCTTGATTTCTTTTGTAAACAACCCCGTCCATTAGATCATAGTCAGTGACATTTTCGCGTTCCAAACGGTCTCGTATAGTCTTAACATGGTTATCTCGCTCTTGTGCGACTTGTATTTGGAATTGGATATCATCCACATCTATGATTAAACCTATCTGTCTCCTGCTTAATGCATCGACGTGGCCCATCGCAGCACCTCGCTTATGTCTTATTTTATAATTAAAGTTCTCTAATTCAAGGGCCCACCTAGCTATTCTGGGATTAAGCTGCCTCCTATCAAGAGTTAAGGTTAGTGAGTTGCAATCAGTTACTATTGTGAAGGGAATACCCTCTAAGTAAGTCCTAAACCGTCTCAATGCATATATGATTGCTAGCGTCTCCAGCTCAAAACTGTGGTATTTTGATTCTGCACTTGTTGCTGTTTTGGAGAAATATGATATTGGGTGAAACCTTTCATCGTCCTGCCGCTGCAATAGCACTGCTCCAAAACCTATGCTGCTTGCATCACAATGCAATTCGGTTTCCCTTTTGGGACTATATATGGCCAAAACTGGGCTCCGCGTCAGCCTAAATTTTAACTCGTTAAATGCGTCAATACACTCCTGATCAAACTCGAATCGCGCGTCTCTCTTAAGCAAGTTCTGCAAAGGTTTGGCTATCTGGGAAAAGGAAGGTACAAATCGGCGGAAATAAGAAAACAGACCTATGCATGACTGCAGTTGTTTTGAGTTCGTAGGTATAGGGAAATTTTGTATACTCTTAATATGGGAGTTGTTCGGCAGTATTCCTGTCCTAGTTACTGAGTACCCCAGATATTCGATTTCGTCATATCCAAATTTACACTTTTC
Organism: Anastrepha obliqua; assembly: GCF_027943255.1. Classification (NCBI taxonomy): domain Eukaryota; kingdom Metazoa; phylum Arthropoda; class Insecta; order Diptera; family Tephritidae; genus Anastrepha; species Anastrepha obliqua. Next base: position 20,306,140 of record NC_072893.1, on the reverse strand, counting down.
CAGATTGAGTTTTAGTGCGCGCAAGGTAAGTCTGGTTAATACGGTCTTCAGCAGGTCTACATGTTCGTCAAATGTTTCGGTAGCGATAATAATATCGTCCATATAAATAATAATTTTCCTATTATCAACCATATCTCGAAAGACATGATTGATAAATCGTTGGAATACCGCAGGTGCATTCTTCAGTCCGAATGGCATTTTCAGAAATTCAAACTGTCCATTTGGAGTCACAAAAGAAGTTAATGGTATGGATTCAGGGGCCATATGCACCTGATGGAAACCGCTTTTCAAGTCTAATACTGAAAAATGCCTTTTATTTTGTAAATATTCGATACAGTCATCAATCAGAGGTAACGGGTAATTATCCCTGATGGTAAGTTTGTTAAGGGCCCTATAGTCTATGCACATACGGATTTTACCGCTCTTCTTTTTCACTAATACTACGGCTGAGGCATACGGCGAGTCACTCGGTCTTATGATCCCCTCTTCACGAAGTTCCTCAATGATGGATTGCACTTGGCTGCGCTCCAAATATGACAATCGGCGGGGGGCGGAATGAAAAGGAACGTCAGTTGTCAAATGAATCTTCATCTCATATTTGTATGGTTCGGGCTTTATTTTTGACTTTAAATAATTATCATTAATAAGCTGCTTTAATTTATCACGACAGATTTTAGTCATGTTAGGACACACGTCAACATTACATTCGTCAGATGAAAAATCAATATGGAAAATGTCAGGTACGTCAACGGCAGTGAACTCACCCAAAGACAAGGAATCATTTAGAATGATTTTACTAGGATAGTTTCTTCCTAACTCATGCTGTTCCGCAACTGCGATAAATGCATTCGAGTCGGTTACAGAATTTAAGCTTTTTGGCTCCATAAGGGACCGTATTTGAAACAACTTATGCTTACTATATTTCTTCAGTGCCTTTGATAATTTAATGTTAAACAACCCCAGGAAGTCACGGCCCAAAATAATTGGCATAGTCTTATTTCTATTGGAAATTACATTTAATTCAATTTCTTCAATTTTTCCACAGTATTTAACAAAAGTTTTTAAAACATAAAGTATTTCAATATATTTCCCACCAATGCCTTTGTATTTTTGAACTGGTCTCTTTACACATTCCTTTTGGACCCCTTTAGGAACCAGTGACTCCTGGATAAAGCTAGTCGGACTACCGGTATCAAATAAAGCCCTTAAATCTCTAACTAAAGGTTCAACATCGGTTTTTAATACTATACTTACATAATTAAATGCGCCAACCACGTCATGGTCTGTATCCACTTGTACGGCAGCAACTTCTCGGGGCTTCAAAACTTTTGGTGGGTTCGGGCAGGATCGGTGATCGTGCTCAATCTTCCAACATCGGAAACAGGCGTCATTTGGTCGCATAGGGTAAGGGCAGTTGGGTTTGATGTGGCCATCCTTCGAACAATTGTAGCACTTTATTTTTTGTTCGGCTGCTGGTTTTGTTGTTTTGGGAGCTGCTGTCTGTGCCGTGCCAACTGCAAAATATTTGTTTTGGAAACGGATCACCAGCGTCTTGAATTCGTCTAAGGTTCGGGCCGTCATAAGGATATGCGAGTTTGGGACATTCCCGATTCCATCAATAATAAAATCAATAACCTCAAGATCGCTGACATTGGCTCGTTTTCCTAAGGCTTGCATTGTCAGCACATAACAGTGCAGCGACTCATCTTTCCGCTTCCAGCGACGTTGTGCCAACATCTTATATATCTCATGCCGTGTGACGGATATGTCGAATTCGTCTTTTAGCGCTTTTCTTAGCGCACCATAGTTCAACGCTACTGTTGTCGTCAGGAAAACTTTCGCCGTGCCCGTCAGCGAACGACGAAGTGCAAGCAGTTTAAATCGGTCGTCAGCTCCAGTCGATTCCATTAGATCCTCAAAATCTTTTAGGAATTGGTTCACCGTTAAAGTGACATCATCTCCACTGAATTTGGGGATGGCATGTTCAAGGTCCCCAAATTCCAGACGCCGTATACTCTGATTTTTCGGACGGCCTTCGAGTTCTTCGATTTGTTTGGCCAGCTTGAGAATTTCTACCCGCTTTTGCAAAGCTGCGATCTCTTCATCTAGACCAATAAACATACTAGTCCGTCCACAGTTTCTAATATTGGTAGCGTCAGCAGCGGCACGTACGTCAGCAGCGGCACGTACATCAGTAGCGGCAGAGTCAAAAACATCAGAAGCGGCAATAATATCAATAGCGGCAGTAGTATCAATAGCGGCAGTAGCATTAGTAGCGGCATTAGTGTCAGTACCGGCAGTGTCGTCAGCAGAGGTGAAAACGTCGGCAGTAGCAGTGGCATCAACAGCGGCAGTACCAGCAGTAGCGGCAGAATTTAAATTATCGTCATTTCTTGAAATTTCCGTGCTCCGAGTGGCTCCTACCACATCCCGCAGCAATCGGCGCAATTGGGTTATCGTTGCTGTAGTTGGAAATTCCACACCAGCCTCAGTCCGCACGTTAGTTAGTTCTTGGCGAATATTTGCCATTATCTCGCAAAATATTAAAGTTATCTTTAAAATGTGTATTTTATTGGGTTGCGTTTGCACAACCCCACACCTGAGTTGTAAATTGAGGGTATTTCCAGATATTTTAAAGCCGGATGGCTCACGATTAAATTCTGATAGAAATAAAACGACTCGCTATTTTTACGATCCAAGCGGAAGAGACTTCCATTTTATTCTTTTTTCATTTGTCATTTAGGGTTGCCTTATTTTACTTAATACTACATCTCTTCTTAGCATTACTCTACGTTTACATTATTGGGTGTATCTTATACTATGCCTACACTTACATTAACATACATTCCATCAATAGGCGACCTTAAGGGTTTTACAATACGAAATGTTCAAGGGACACAAAAAGCTGTTTTTAATAACCCGTGGAAAGCCTTGCTACCCTAATGACTTCACATCCCAAAAAAGGTGGGCTTGGTGGCTTGTGGTTTGTCTAATAGCAGACGGTTAACATTATTTTACTTTTCTTTGCCATGTAACATTTGTATGTAATTGTAACTACACGAGCGACTGAGTTGAAATGAATCAACCTCTCGCCGCATATTTACCTAGCCCTGAAGATCTGTTGTCTCAACTTCGCGGTGTAATAGAAAATCGATTCTGTCATCTCCTACTGTAATATTTTTACGGGAATATTTTTCATATCCATTTTCACTGTTTGCCCAATTCAAGAGAGTGAGAAGGTTCTCCTAATATTACGGAATTTTTTAATACGCTTGCTACCAATTTCAATCCGGATTTTGCTAACCATAGCCTCAACCTTGCTGCTGCGTCATTGCTTTTTGCTTCCAGCTGGCCTATGTTTCTATCCGTAACTACAAGCGCAATATCATATGCATAGCCTACAATAGTAGCACCGTCTGGTAGTTTTAGTTTGAGAACCCCGTCGTACATGATTTTTGATGTTCAGTGTAATGAAAGCGCAGTACTTCATATGCAAGTGCCCACTACTGATTGCTTCGTGCGCAATGTCTGTCACTGTCCTGATTGCATCTACCGTTGACTTCGCCTTTCGAAAACCATATTGATTGCCCGATAGACCAGATGGGCATTCGAAATAGACTTGTTGCCGGTCGCATATGATACGTTCGAATAACTTTCCCAACGTATCGAGCATACAAAGCAGTCTGTATCAGGCTGCTTTCCTGGTTTGAGGAGCAGCACGAGTCGTTGAATCTTCCATCTATTTGGGAAAGTTCCTTCTCTAAGACAATTCGCATGTTATGTTATGTTATGTTATGTTATGTTATGTTATGTTATGTTATGTTATGTTATGTTATGTTATGTTATGTTATGTTATGTTATGTTATGTTATGTTATGTTATGTTATGTTATGTTATGTTATGTTATGTTATGTTATGTTATGTTATGTTATGTTATGTTATGTTATGTTATGTTATGTTATGTTATGTTATGTTATGTTATGTTATGTTATGTTATGTTATGTTATGTTATGTTATGTTATGTTATGTTATGTTATGTTATGTTATGTTATGTTATGTTATGTTATGTTATGTTATGTTATGTTATGTTATGTTATGTTATGTTATGTTATGTTATGTTATGTTATGTTATGTTATGTTATGTTATGTTATGTTATGTTATGTTATGTTATGTTATGTTATGTTATGTTATGTTATGTTATGTTATGTTATGTTATGTTATGTTATGTTATGTTATGTTATGTTATGTTATGTTATGTTATGTTATGTTATGTTATGTTATGTTATGTTATGTTATGTTATGTTATGTTATGTTATGTTATGTTATGTTATGTTATGTTATGTTATGTTATGTTATGTTATGTTATGTTATGTTATGTTATGTTATGTTATGTTATGTTATGTTATGTTATGTTATGTTATGTTATGTTATGTTATGTTATGTTATGTTATGTTATGTTATGTTATGTTATGTTATGTTATGTTATGTTATGTTATGTTATGTTATGTTATGTTATGTTATGTTATGTTATGTTATGTTATGTTATGTTATGTTATGTTATGTTATGTTATGTTATGTTATGTTATGTTATGTTATGTTATGTTATGTTATGTTATGTTATGTTATGTTATATTATGTTATGTTATGTTATCTTACGTTATGCTATGTTTTGTTATGTTCAATTAAAAAATAAAAATTAAGTACTCAAAACTTGTGAAACCCTGGGTATGAAACACTAAATGATAAAAAAAGTGTTTTCTAATAGCCCCTCAGCAGGTAATGTTATACCTCTGAGTGCAAAAGCTCCTCATAAAAAGCAATCTACCGTTCGAAGGCAAACTTCTCTGTACCATGAAAAAGCTCCTCATAAAAAACAGTCTGCCGCTTCGAATCAAACCTCTGAGTATCATGAAAATGCTCATCATAAGAACCATCTGCCGTTCGATGTCAAATCTCTGAGTACAATGAAAAAAAACCTCATAAAAAACCACCTGCCTTTCGCAATCGGCTTACTATTTCGTTCCATTTGTAGAAACACATCAACGCACATCACAAATAGGAGGAGGAGTTCCTACCCCACAAAGAGTAAAGTAAAGTCGGGCAGCTGATGCTTATTTACACATGTGAAAAACCAGAATCTTTTGAATTGTACTCCGGGTAGCTTAAATTTACTAAAAGTCGTTTTAGTCTGCGCTTACTTACATTTATATTACATTTTGAAAGCAAAAACAAAAAAAAAAATTATTGACTACATCTTAACACACTGCGCACATAAGCTACCATTTGTGGCATTACTTATACGCCCCGTATTTCCATATTCAATACCTTTTATTAGGCTTAAACTCTCAAATACTCTCACCCAAAGCAAACAAGCCACTTATGCAATAAATACATACAGACATACGCACGACGTCTACTTGTACTTATAATCATATAAATCCGTCAATTTATTTGTATTTATGTTAAATGCACGTGCGTGAATGCTTGAGCATAAATGAATCTGCATACAAGAATTAGGCTGCCTGACAATCTGGAAATAACCTCATTAAATTGCTTTATTATGATTTGGGTAACTGTCTAGTGGGCTGACAGGCTGTCTGTCTGCCTACCTTCCTGACTTTGTGCCTTCTGTCTTCTTGTCTTCCTGCCTTCCTGTCTCCTTACCTTCCTGCCTTCCTGCCTGCAACTAATTCGCTCATTGATTATGTGACTAAGGCTTAGTTAATTGTGATGGTTGCGTTGGTTGCAGTAGTGAGAGCAGCTTAAGTAAGACCGCTCAACACATAAATTTACTCCGCACTGTTATTACATTGACATATGCATGCACGCACACACACACGCACTCCAAAATCTATTTATACGAACATTGACTATTCACTCACACAGCCTAAGCGCCCATTCTGAAGCATTCGCCACTATTGTAATTGATCAACCGAAGTAATCTCGTCACTTCATCCAAAACGTGCGCCTGATAAAAACAAACACGCACTTATACGACGTAAATCGCGTTTATCCTTAAAACACTTTGCATACTTTTCCCTTTCCATTCGCTTATTTTCGATTCGTAAGCTTCGGTGTTTGTGTGGCTTTGCTGGCATGACAAACAACACGTCATATTTTGCTTTCCATAACATAATCACTACTTATTGTTAAACATTCTACACACTCCAAAGCCAAAAACACCAACTGCAATGACGCACACCAATACAACGGCAGCTATACACACACACACATTTCACAACAATGAGAGCAAAAGTTTGAAAATGTAACCCACATTGGGGCTTGTCGAGTTGGGTTTGTTGTTTGCGTTGTTCGGGTTGTGAGTTGTAGGGTTGTGAGTTGTAGGAAATTAAATTTTTTATGTACATGTAAATATATTTGCTGGCAGCGGTTAACGGATTTATCCGCATTAATTATGTATGTTCGAGGTACATCCTTCTATGTATCATTTTTATGCATTGTACTGACAAATTCAATTTATTTATTCATGTCGACTTATTTCGACTGACTTGTCGTAAGTAAGATTTAATTCACATTTTCTCAACTTTTCAAATTAATTATTTAATGAACTTTGTTTAAAGGGAAGACTTAATTGATTTAAGAGACAAACACTTCTATGTGGTGCACATATGCTTGCACAAAATATACACACACATACACTAATGAAAAAAGTAACCTCTAGGACATCCGTTTATGAAATGCAGAAAAGTGAAATGTCAAGCAAAAAATTTTATTATATTTTGATGAAGTAAGAAGAATTGGGAAGGCGGCCGCCGTAGCCGAATGGGTTGGTGCGTGACTACCATTCAAATAATTGAAACAGTTTTTTCTAATAGTGGTCGCCCCTCGAGAGGCAATGACAATCCTCCGAGTGCATTTCTGCCATGAAAAAGCTCCCCTTAAAAAACCATCTATTATTCGGAGTCGGCTTAAAACTGTAGGTCCCTCCATTTGTGAAACTAAAGGGTGATTTTTTAAGAGCTATAGGAAAGTTTTTCAAAAAAACACACGTAAAATTCAGAAAAATGCATGAAATTTTTATTCGGTAGTACAGTCCATATAATTTAATGTTTGAAGATTATGTCATGCAAATGTTGACTGCGCCTGCGCTTCAAATGGTCCATCCGCTTAGTCCAATTTCGGCATACTCTTTCCAATGTTTCGGCCGGTGTCTCACATATAAATGCTTTAATGTTGTCTTGCAATGCGTTAATTGAAGCAGGCTTGTCTGAATAGACATGAGCTTTAACATAGCCCCGCAAAAAATTATCTAAAGGCGTTATATCGCACGATCTGGGTGGCCAATTGACAGGTCCCGAACGTGAAATAAAATGTTCACCGAACTCGCCTCTCAACAAGTCCATTGTTAAGCGTGCTGTGTGGCATGTGGTACCGTCTTGCTGAAACCACATGTCATGCAAGTCAAGCTCTTGCATTTTGGGCAAAAAAAAGTTGGATATCATTTCACGGTAGCGCTCACCATTCACAGTTACGTTACGATTCGTAGCATCTTTAAAGAAGTACGGCCCAATAATACCTCCAGCCCATACACCGCACCAAACTGTGACCTTTTCTGGATACATTGGTAGCTCTTGCAATTCTTCTGGATGATCTCTGATCTTCACTCCAAAACCGACAATTCTGCTTATTTACGTACCCATTGATCCAAAAATGAGCTTCGTCGCTGAAAACAATTTTTCGATAAAAAAGTGGATCTCTGGCCAACTTTCCAAGAACCCATTCACCAAAAATTCTGCGTTGCGGTAAGTCGTTCGGCTTCAATTCTTGGACCAGCTGCATTTTGAAAGGCTTCACACCTAAATCGTTTCGCAAAATTTTTCACGTTGCTGAGTAACAGAGGCCCAATTGCTGCGAACGGCGATAATTATAATTGATGGTCATCTAATGATGTCCACTGGCCGATACAGCTCCGATATTTTCTTCAGTTCGCTCTCTACGTAAGTGTTGGTGGTTTGATGTCCAATAATGTAAATTTGGTTCTAAATTTAGTCACAATAGCTCGAGTAGCCGCTTCAGTGGGTCGATTAAACTGACCATAAAATGGAAGAAGCGCGTGATAAACTTTCTTAACAGAACACGCATTTTTATAATAAAATTCAATGATTTGCAAGCGTTATTCGTTTGTAAGACGATTCATGGTTAAATTATAGACCAAATTGAAGATGTTTGACAGTGAAATAAAACACGAAACGTGCGTCAGCTGTTTAAGCCAACTGCTTAAAATGATAATAGCTAAAAAATTACCCTTTACAACTTTTCAGGTCTTAACTATGAAGTTGTGTATTATCATTCGATATAGGAATTTTAATATTTAATGGGAAAATTATGTTTGAACACGTTCCCGCCGGCGACCGAACTTGTTGTTCTCGGCATTTGGCGGCTCTGTAACTCCAAGATTGTTTTATCGGACGGCGCTGTTGTAACCGTAATTGCATATCGCTCAGTGAGAGCTGCCGACTATGCCTGCGTTAGATTTAAACTATTTCTCTCCTTTTTGCTCAGAAAACCGTTACCAGCTTTCTCAAAAAACCGCCCGATGAGACAATTGCGTATGTACCACCAATGGCACCAGCCGTCCAATGGGACAGACCTCAATGTACCACTAGTGGTGCATGCCGGTGGGAATGTGTTAAATTCCAAAGAAACATATAAATACTCACATACTGAAATGCCTTCTAAAATGCCGTCGGCCATTAATTAATTTTTAGATTTCCTACAGAAGCCAAAAACTGTGCAGAGTCAATATATGTACTCGTACCTGCAGAGAAATCACTGCAATCAGCTCTGTTAAGAATTTCTCTGTTGCTCTGCTCTGTTAAGAACTTCCCCGCTGTCGAGCTGGGTGAGGAGTAAGAATCTTCGTTGTTTGACTTCACTTTTGACAATACACTCTATTCGTAGCTCGCGAGACTGCTCTGTACCAGTAACGTTTCTCTGTTCAACACCTGTAAATGTCCAAAATAGCTTGCAAAATGCCGGCGGCCAATAATCAATTTTTCGATTTCCTACAGAGTCAATAAACTTAGAGAGAATTCACTGCAATCAGCTCTGTTATTTATTTCAAATATACGCTTAATCAAAACGTTGAAAAACAAAATACGCTATCATCACATAATGAAATTAATGAAGAAGTATTATTGCTTACCCAACAAATCCAAAATGCCGCATGGTAAGCACACCAACTCAAACAGCAAAACAAGCTGGACTTCGTTATCCAAATGAAATATTTTCCCTTATCGCCGAAAAAATAAAGTTAAGAAAAAAGTGGCAACGAACCCGACAACCATCGCTAAAAACTTTGCTAAATAAAATAACTCAACATTTAAGAGAAGAAATGAATAAACTGAAAAATGTATCCTTCAATCATTATATACAGGAACTAACAGCGGAAAAAAGTACTGACTACTCCCTATGGAAATCTACAAAATACCTGAAAAGACCAACTATACAAAACCCTCCAATTAAAAAACCCAATGGCTTGTGGGCTAAGAGCGATATTGAAAAAACGGAAGTCTTTGCTGATCACTTAGAAAAAAAAGAGGTTGTCTGTAAAGTCGGTTTACTGACGATAGTTTAACGTGATAACGTCATAAGAAAATACTGATTGAATGGTTGCTTTTTTCAAAAGAAAATTTTAATTTTATTTGTTTGATAGATATTTTGTATGGATATAGATAATGAGTTAACATTAACATAACATAATATACTTTAACATAACATAACATAACATAACATAACATAACATAACATAACATAACATATCACAACATAACATAACATAACATAACATAACATAACATAACATAACATAACATAACATAACATAACATAACATAACATAACATAACATAACATAACATAACATAACATAACATAACATAACATAACATAACATAACATAACATAACATAACATAACATAACATAACATAACATAACATAACATAACATAACATAACATAACATAACATAACATAACATAACATAACATAACATAACATAACATAACATAACATAACATAACATAACATAACATAACATAACATAACATAACATAACATAACATAACATAACATAACATAACATAACATAACATAACATAACATAACATAACATAACATAACATAACATAACATAACATAACATAACATAACATAACATAACATAACATAACATAACATAACATAACATAACATAACATAACATAACATAACATAACATAACATAACATAACATAACATAACATAACATAACATAACATAACATAACATAACATAACATAACATAACAGATCATAAAGCATTCACCAACAGCTTTCATTTGATACCCATATTGTACATACACGTCCGAAGGTTAGCCGGGTCCACGTTTTGACCTATATCTCGAGACCCTATCTACCAATAGGTATTCAAACTATACGGAAATCATCTTCAATACCTACTTAACAATGTGTGTAAGTTTGGTTTAATTCGGTTCAAAGACACGGCGGATCCACGTTTTGGCATATATTTCGAGACCCTAGTCATCAATAGGTATGAAAATTACCCCGTATTAAAGCACTTATCAACAGCTTTCATTTGATACCCATATTGTACATGCACAACCAAAGGTTACCCGGGTCCACGTTTTGACCTATATCTCGAGCCCTATTTCCAAAATAAAATATAATCCATGTTACTCGTGATTTAGCTTTCGAATGGTGAAAGAATTTTTAAAATCGGTCCAGTAGTTTTTGAGGCTATTCATTACAACCAAACAAACAAAGTTTTCCTCTTTATAATATTAGTATAGATATGGTAAATATTACCATACATTTTTTTCTTCATATATAATAAAAAAATAATAATAATAACATTAAAACAACAGGTATTACTAACAAACTTGGTTTTATTTTAAATTCTTCAAGTAAATCAAATTAATAATAATCAATAAGAAGGCATATGCCAATACAAATACGTGAATTTATATATGTACATATGCGCATATACATACATATATACGCTCACTTAAGTAGGGGAGAGCAAGATGTCGAACGTTGCCGTTCGTTTGCTTTGTTTGCTTTGTCGTTCCTTCCGCGCTTTCGCTTGCAGTTCATTCAATGCAATGAGCAAGGTAACTACATATGAGCAAGGTAACACTAATATGAGCAAGGTAACACTAATATGAGCAAGGTAACACTAATGAGCAAGGTAACACTAAAGAGCAAGGTAACACTAATGAGCAAGGTAACTACATATGAGCAAGGTAACACTAATATGAGCAAGGTAACGACACATTTTTTCGTGCGTGCAGCCTGTTAAATCGAATTATAAGACGTTATCACGTCAAAACATTTAAGCCTCATGAAGCACATCATGCGCCATTGCTTACAGATATCCATCAAGCTGAAAACCAGTTCTGTTTGTCTTCGCCTGCAGAGATAAAGCGTGAAATAAATCTCCTGAAATCTAAAAAAGCACCCGGCTTCGATCTTATCACCGCTGAAACCTTAAATAATATTCCTCGAAAAAACATTGATTAAGCTAACAAAAATTATAAATGCATGCCTTAAGCTAAAATATGTGCCAACGTACTGGAAAATTTCAGATGTAATAATGACACCAAAACCTGGCAAAAGTCCTCACGAAGTGTCATCATACCGTCCGATCTCCTTGCTACCTATAATGTCCAAACTATGCGAAAAAATAATTCTGCAGCGGTTAAAGCCTTTGATTGAAAATAAATGCTTTATTCCTACGCACCAGTTCGGATTTCGAGCAAAGCACTCAACAATCGAAAAAGTGTGCTCTTCCATATTTCTCGACGTTGCTCAGGCCTTCGACAAAGTATGGCATGACGGACTACTCCATAAAATTAAAATCTTGCTTCAAAGGGAGTTTTCGGACCTATTTACTTCGTATCTAAATAACAGATATTTCAGGATCAAGTGCGATAGCTCTTATTCAAGCCTAAAGCGAATTAAAGCCGCGGTTCTACAAGGCAGTATCCTTGGCCCTATACTTTACGTGCTTTTCACATTTGAGACTGGCACTATAGCTACCTTTGCTGACGATACGTGCATTTTAGCAATTGGAGACGATGAGACACAGTCCACTCGCAAACTTCAGGAAGATGTTAACAAAATCACCGAATGGACTACAAAGTGGCGTATAAAACTTAATGAAGCCAAGTCACTTCATGTGGAACCAAAAAAAATTCATTATCATCCTATATATATTTCTGACACGAAAATTCCTTACTCCAATACGGCGAAGTACTTAGGGATGACGCTTGATGCCAAACTATGCTGGAAAGAGCACGTTAAAATAAAACACGTGGAATTAAACCTCAAAATGCAAAAATTAAACTGGATTACTGGACGGAGGTCTCCTCTTTCCATACAAAACAAATTTTTAATTTATAAACAAGTCTTTAAACCTGTGTGGACTTATGATATACAGCTATGGGGCTGTGCCAAACAAACTCATATCGAAAAAATACAACGATTTCAAAACAAGTTTCTAAAGAACGCAGTAAACGCACCATGGTATGTGAGGAACACTGATTTACATCGTGACCTCAGGATGCCATTTGCATCAGAAGTTGTAAAACATTACGCTGTAGCTCATGCCGAAAGGATCGAAAAACATACGAACCCGGAGGCTCGGCGACTTGCCAATTTAGATGACCAATGTCGGAGACTTAAACGAAAAAAACCAAATGATCTTGTTCCAGAAATTTTGATGACAGACAAATATATGCATGTAAATTTCTATCAGCTGTCTTCCTGTTATATACATACGTACAGGGTTGGCCATATTAAACTGACCCATTGAGTAACCCTATAACTTTTTACTGTAATTTGAAATCTAAGGTTTACGTCAACAAGCCAAAGACACTAGGCGCACTTAAGGCCAATATCCGACGGGAAATAGCCGCCATATCGGCCGAGACGCTGGCCAAAACTATGGAAAACGCCGAAAAACGGGCACATTACGCTATACGAGCTAAGGGCGACCACTTGCGCGATATCATATTCAAAAAGTGATGTAAACGAATCTCCTTGAACTAAATTAAATGTTTTTCACAATGAAACACAAAAAAATGTTTCTTTTTCCATATTTTTTTAATAATCACATGGGTCAGTTTAATATGGCCAACCCTGTATTTCCTGTAAATACTATCGAATTAAATAAAATAATATTACTTGATAGTTGTGAATTAGGTGTAATAGAATGAAATGTATTTAAATATTTATTACGTTTCAATAAAAAAAAAGCTCTGTTAAGAGTTCCCCGCTGTCGAGCTGCGTGAGGAGAACAAGTCTTCTTCGGCTATTAATCAATTTTTCGATTTCCTACAGAGCCAATAAACTTAGAGAGAATTCACTGCAATCAACTCTGTTAAAAATTTCTCTGTTGCTCTGCCCTGTTAAGAATTTGCCCGCAGTCGAGCTGTGTGAGGAGTAAGAGTCTTCGCTGTTTGACTTCATATTTGACAATTCACTCTATTCGTAGCTCGCGAGAATGCTCTGTACCATTACCGTTCTCTGTCCAACACCTGTAAATGTCTAAAAATGCCTTGCAAAATGCATTCGGTTATTAATCAATTTTTCGATTTCCTACAGAGCCAATAAACTTAGAGAGAATTCACTGCAATCAACTCTGTTAAAAATTTCTCTGTTGCTCTGCCCTGTTAACAATTTGCCCGCAGTCGAGCTGTGTGAGGAGTAAGAGTCTTCGCTGTTTGACTTCATATTTGACAATTCACTCTATTCGTAGCTCGCGAGAATGCTCTGTACCATTAACGTTCTCTGTACAACACCTGTACGGCCGCGCTCAAACTCTAAAGCGTATCGACAGTTGGAAATGAAGAAGCAGAATCCTTCAGCACTAACATTACTTTTTTTTGAATGTCTGTTGCTGATAAGCCTCTGGAAACAAAGAATTTGAAACAATAATCAGTAAAATATAGTAAAAAACTACATTGACACGTCAAATATATACCACGGCTTGTAAGAATGAATTGGCAGATTGAGATAGAGTTGTTTGTGTATTCAAGTGAGCGATTAGATATTAGGTTAGGTTAGCCTGGTTGGCATTCATGAAATGATATTAAAATGACTTTTTTTTAGAGGTATTCCTCTACTGTTTAATAGCTCTCGCTTTCTAAGCCTTTCAACTAATCTATACATTTACTATTATAAAATTGCCAAGCCTGTTGCGTTATTATTTCCATTAACAATTTTGTTTTATTTTTTTTTATTTTTTTCTTTTATTATTATTTTGTTTTTATTTTTATTAAATTTTATTTTATTTTATCATTTTTGAAATTCTTTGCAATTATTTTCTCAACTTCTTTCGTCTAATTTGTATTCGCATTAATTTAATTATCACTAATGTGTTCGCATTTAATTCCTATTTGTGCATTTCCATTTGCACGTCCGTGAGTGCCTTTCACCAGCAATGTATGGACATGTGCACAATTTTTATCTCCGTCAACATAATTAAAAATATACAACATTCTGTTATGCGTCTGTGTTCATTAGTCTGTACAGTTTTCATTACATTCGAGGTGTTTAAACTTTCAATTCGAAATAGTGTATGTATGCAGCGCTCAATTCAAAGTGCATACGAGGGTCGTTTGAAAAGTCCATGCAAAAATAAAAAACTACTTCTGTAATTGTTTGGGGCAGCGCTTGCAGGAATACGCAACCTGACGCCAATTGGCATTGCAGCAGACTGTCTAGCAGCTAAATCTGCTGTAAGACTTAACATAACAGGGGCATTCATCTGTAAAACATTCGGACATAGCTCAATGCATGAGTTATAGGATCAATACAGATATATTGAAATTCCGAAATGGAATTGAGAGAGGAGAATTTGAGCAATGATAGAAGAAGAGGAGTGGCGCAAAGGAATGCAACTTAACTGCATTACGCTTAATATATTTATTGATAGCTCGAAAATGCTAGACGGAGTAGGTGCAGGGATTTATTGTGCAGAGCTGAGCATCAGGCAGCAGTTCAAACTGTCTGTTCACTGCTGTATCTTTCAAACAGAAGTCTTTGCTGCGCTTTTAGGAAAGGCTACGGAAATAACATTCGCACTCTCCAGTACGCAGATTTTGCAATGAGCTGGAAGAAAGAGAAACTTTGGAAACCCTTTTATGTACTTGCCCTGCCTTAGCTAGAACACGAATCAAATACTTAGGAGCTTCACAATATGAGAAGTTGGAATATGTCTTGGGGTTAGATTCGCAAAAGATGCAGACTTACTACAAGGTGTCTACTACAGATAAACGTAAAGGTCTAGCTCCATCTGGTAGCAGTAAGGACAAATATGTCTCTGTGATGGGTTTCAGCCAGCCAGGTCAGCCTAACCTAACCTAATTGTTTGGGGTAAACCTTTTTTAGTTTTCGATATAGTCTCCTTTTAGAATTAGAATAAGCACGTCGTCCAACCCTGTTCTAGTTTGTTGATCCCTTACGAATAATAAGATTTGTCCAAGTCTGAAAAATAGCCATTTGTTTCGGCAATCACTTCCTCGTTTGAATAAAATCTTTTTCCCCGTCAGCCATTTCTTTAAATTGGGCAACAAATAGTAATAGTCCGAAGAAGCCAAGTCTGGATAGCAGCCGAGCCTGTTTGGAACTATATTTCCATTAATTTTGCGAACACAACTGCTGAAGCGTGAGCTGGCGCGTTGTCGTGATGGAAAAGAACTTTTTGAAAATCACTCGACTTCCTCGATACAATCGAATGCCAAACACAAAGGCCTACACCGATCTGGCTGAAATTCGTTATGTGTTCTTCCAGCAGATGCCACTAACTAAATGTAACCTCGATACGTGCCAGTAGTGCCATCTCTCTAGCATTGCACGTACTTTTCAAACGACCCTCGTATACAAGGAGGTGCTGTTCACATATCGACTTGGAAATATATTTATGGGCATAGGTTAGGTAAGGTTGCCTGTGTATGTTTAGCCTGAGAGGGCGCACTTGGGCGAGAAATCAAATTTACATAGCATACATAGAAATATATTTGTGTATGTGTGTACGTGCGTTTGTGCTCGTAGTGAAATTCATTGCCCAGTTTGCTTGTTTACAATTTGTCATGAATACTTAAATGATTATTTTTACGAAATGAAAAGTTTTTACGACTGCACAACATTGGCTTAGTCACTAAATTTGTAGTTGAATTAATTAACATTGAACTTAACATTTTACTGAATTAACTGTTACAACACACCCGTTGAGATCTACACGGACGGACCTAAAATGACTACCGGTGTAGGTTCAGGGTTATATTGCGAAGAGCTTTTTATCAGTGAATGCTTTAAACTACCGGACCACTGTAAAATGTTAGGGATAAACAGAATATCATCAACAGATATCTGTATTCTATCAGATAGTCAAGCTGCCCTACGGGCTCAGTACTGAAACCGGGGATACCCGCCAACCAAAGGGGAATTTTATCGGCCGATAACTCTCCTTTCCCGGTAGTGAAGACACTTGGTGCCCTCCTACTCCCACTCTTCAAGAAACACCTGGCCCCAGCCTCCCATCAGCGTGGTTTCCGACGACTGCACAGCACTCACCGTCATAAACGCCCAGATAAACCGCGGCCTTAACCAAAACCGCCCCTGCGAGAGGACTGTCATAGGGGAGGACTGTCATAGGGCGTTGGGCTTGAACAACACTTTCGATACTATCAGCCATTCCACGCTACTAAGTAATTTTTTTTGCAGTCGATACTCCCGCCAGGGCTGAAGAGGTGGTCCGCCAACTATCCGAGCGGTCGTCACTCGTCAGTGAATTTTAGAGACCAAACATCCAAACAGAGAAAGGTCAAGCAAGGTGTTTCGCAGGGTGGTGTCCTTTCACCCTTGCTGTTCAACTTCTATCTATCGAAGCTCCCCCAACCACCAGAGTGAGTCTCCCTGGACTCATACGCTGACGACTGTATGATAATGGTGTCGGGCAATGACATTGACCTTTCTCGCTTTTTAACTGTGAGGAATCTCCAACTTTCCCACACAAAGTCCACGGCGACCCTCTTTGTCACCTGGATAAAGGAGGTAAAACCGAAACTCAAGGTAAAAGTGGATGGCACACAAATTCCGACTGTTAAAAATCCCAAAACTTTCGGTGTAACCTTCGATAGTTTGCTCTCCTACTCTGCGCCCACAACCGCTATTGCCACTAAAGTCCAAAATCGCAACAAGGTCCTCAAATCGCTTGCCGGTAGCACTTGCGGCAAAGACAAAGAATTGTTGCTATCGACATTTAAGGCAATTGACCGGCCGGTTCTAAACTATGCTGCGCGTATCTGGTCGCCTTGAACTAGTGGCACACAGTGGATAAAGCTCCAGACTTGCCAAAACACTGCTATTCGGACAGCGAGGGGTTGGCTTCCGATGTCCCCTTTTCAACATTTTCACAACGAGGCATAGATGCTCCGAGTAAAGGAGGACAATAAACTACTCAGAAAACAGTTTCTGCTTGGGTGATACCTGCTTGAGCCAGAGCCGCCTCCCAGGCACGCCAGGAGACACCTAGTCAATTACGCCGATGAGATCCAGGACAAAACGAACAGACATCTACTGGACCAGACAGGGCTTACACAGACAAATAAACGACATTCATCGGGAGACCATCACCACCTTCTTAGCTGCCGACTAACGAATGCCGTAATCGGAGTCCAACCACCACCTATAGCAGATGAAGAGCTCCTACTTCCCCGTAAGACCAGCGTAACACTGTCACAATTACGTTCTGGAAACTGTAGCAGGAGGATGTTTGTCTCGAAAAGAGACCCAGGACTGATGGCGGTCTGCCAAAATAAATTAGCGAAGGCGCTAAACAGCTGCGTCTCTATATTTCTTTCGGCCGTCGGCCTTCGGAGTGAACCTTTGCGGATTCCAGTCTAGGGACATTCCGCTGATGCCAGTCGCAGGTTTACGGATTGTATGGTCTATCCATTTCCATTTTCGTTCGCGTATTTCAATCTCAACCGGACTTTGTTCGCTTCGAACAAGAAACTCGTCATGAGAAATCCAGTTATCTGCCTTCCATATGCGAAGTATAGCTCTTAACCGCTACGCTTTTTTGTTGTTGAAACCGCTACAGACCACGTTTCGCAGCCATACAGCAGTACAGACTTCATATTCGAATTGAAATAGCTTAGCTTTGTTGTGGTGGTTAGCTGCTTCGAGTACCATTTGCTTCTAAGCATAGCGACGGATGATCTGGCTTTCGTTATTCTGTACATAATGGCAGTATTAGCGCCGCCGTCAGGTGTGTATTGGTTACCTAAGAAAAATTTGTTTAGACTTTCGATGAGTTGTCCGTACACTGTGAATGCGACAAGTCGAGGGACAATAATGGCATCTTCTTTTCAGTGTTAATACGCAACCCAACACGATCTGCGTAGGTAGCCTTATCATCTAGTTTGCAGCCATATAGTCTAGTTTAGAGGTTGAAGATCTTTAACTGCTAAAACATTTAACTTTTTGTTGATGTCTGGTAGCAATTTACATATCTAGTTAAGGTAGTTCCGATAGTATCGATAGTCCTAAACCATCGATAGTATTTTTTGGAAAAGCAAACCATATATAGTAGTACGAGTACCATAACGTCGATATTTATCCACCTCTAATAAATAGCACCCGTTACGAGGTCAGATTTAACATATTTACACTAATCTTGCCACATCTAAAAAGTAACAACCTTAGTAGCTCTCGTATCAAGGCGAATCTATTAAAGGTGATGTTGGTAAATCTGCTGATTTTTTTTCTTTCGCCGTGTCCATGTGGCTGTCAGCCCGGAATGAAGCAAGGCGAATTCAGTATTTGTTTTTTAGCTCCTCAATACTTTGCTTTGATAATCAGACGTACAGAACATTGTTGTTGGCCTAGTGCCACCACCTTTAAAGAATGCGCCTTGACTCGTGTGAAGAATCGCGAGATAATTTCCATTAAAAATAACAAACTTTACTATGACAAAGTCAGGTGTGTCGCTCATACTGGAACTGCCATATATCAAAGCTTAAATAAAACCCCTTATTATCCCCAAATCTTTAATTTCTTTAAGGGGTCCCGGTGGTCTAAAGCTCGAAAATTTAAGGTATTTTCAGAAATTATGATTTTTTACAATAAAAAAAGTGAAAAACGATATTTAAATTTTTTGGCTTTTTATTATTTTACAACCAAAATTAAAAAAAAAAATTTAATAAAAAAAAAAAAAAATTTTAATTGAAATAAAAAAATGTACATTAAATTAAAAAATTTTTTTTTTCGTTTTTTACAATTTTTTTTTTAAATTTTGGTATTGTTTTCAAGTGTTAAATTCTCAAAAGAATATTTTTTAATAATTTTAATTTTTACAATAATTAATAATAATGATAATTTTAAAAACATCACTGAAATTGACCCTCCCGAAAAATTGGACCTGGACGGTGTTGTCCATTTTGGTTTTTGTATTTATCTGAAACACATTCAAAATATTTGAAATTCTAGTACTGGCGATAGCCATTGTTGTTGAGAATAACATATTGAAATTTCAGACGATTTGGTTGAATTTTTTTTTTTTTTTTTTTTTTTTGACAACACCAGACCGAAAAAAGTAATTTTGGGATAAATGAGTTTAAAGTTTGAAGTACAGGAGCGCGCTGACCGCCGCTCTCTGCCTAGTTAATGGGCTGTGGAAGCTATACTATCGGGAATTTCCGCACGAAAATTTCACAGTATATTCGTAAGATACTATACTTTCGAAATATCGAAAAAAACAAAAAATTGATTTTTTGAAATTTTTAGACCATCATATATCATCCCAGATATTACAAGCGCTGCCTCTTCCGATGTAATTCGAAACGCGCTACATACCCTTATATCTTAAAGCCGGTACAAGAATCTCATTTCGCGTGCGTATGGGGCCTCATCCAGCGCAGCAGAGCAGATAGATGCACCGTACAGAAGAACACTTCTTGGAAATCTGGCGTACAGCAGCCGGCGTTGTTGTCTGCGCGCCTTCCCGAATTCACCATCAGCCGAGTTAGTGCCGCTGCTACTTTTTCGGCTTTCTCGACTGCATTCTCAATATGTGAATTAAAGGTTAGCCTAGCATCAAACATAATGCCCAGATATTTGAGGACGGCAGCTTTTGAGACGATTTCATGTTTCCCGATTGTGATATTAGCAACCTCACGCACCTTTCTGCTGCTTAGTAACACGGCCTCTGTTTCATGTTGCCATATCTGAGTGAATATTTAATTGCCTGTCAACCGAAATGCAATTCAGTAGCATCACAAATAATACGCGCAGCATACGTAGAAATTGTTTTTACGAGAATGTAGATATATATTTAAATGTATACACATATGTATATACATACTTTAGACGCTACTCATACACACGCGTATTTAGCACATCGAACAAATGGAACAAGAAGAAAGAGCACCAGTAAGAACACATGTTTTTTTGTTTTTCTGAATGACGCTCGTGAATAGAAAACTCTCATGAGTACTGCTATACCGGCATAGCCTCACAGCTCCACCTACATACAAAACACCTCTCCACATTCTACCACTTTCCCCTCCGAGCTGCAAAAGAGGTATTACCTCATGATATGAATTTATATATGTATGTATGCATTAGTATGCGTATGCAAATTCGTGAATGGAAATTGTATAAAAGCCCCAACTTTTGTGGGCTCGCGTACGTACATAGATGCACACACACACACACACATGTACTAACGCTCTTAAAAAAGCAATAAAACAATAATGTATGGGTGTATGTCTCCTCATTTGAATATCTCATCTATTCGTTCTTTTTGTTCTATTCGCTGTTGGTTGTAAAGGAAATTACTTGTAATTGTCTTCTGATTTGAAAGGAGATTTGAAAATTGCTTCATAAATGTTGCCTTTCAAATAAAAAGAGAAACGAAATTATTTTATACAACTTCTGGTGTGAATGCCCGTGTGAGAAATGTTACAAAAACGCATACACACACATACTATGATGCAATGAAATATAGCTACTTGTATTTATATACATACCTACGTACGGAGAGGATTGCGTACATATGGATGCCTGTTTTCTTTTATGCACAGAATTTTCGTATAAAAGCGCGTACTTTTTTCTCACTTGTGGATATTCACACACAGGCCATACATTTCGAAGTTGAATGAATCTGTATCAGTGAAAGTGTTTTCGCACCTAAAATTCATTTTTTCCCCAGAAGTAAAATACAGGTAAAACAACCTGCTTCCATAATACGCATTTATGTTATGGAAGTCCTATTTTCCAAGTTGCAGAATTTAAAATTCTGCGTATTTTCAGTTTTCTTTATCATAGCAAAAGACTTTAAGATTTTAGGGAGAAATCACGTTTGACTGAAAATATTATTGCCGAAGCACTTAGGACTTTCGGTAAAACGTGGGACCTGCTAGCTAAAAGAGTCATGTTGTTGTTGTTGTCGAAGTGGTTAAATATTTCCACTGAAATACTCCTTACTTTACTACCGCTGTCTCGTGTGATGAGGCCTTTTTTTTCTTTTGTTGGTTTTTGCTTCCCAATCAGATCCATTTAGTGAGGTCCAAGTATAACAGCAAATCCTTTATCTCAATGTCTGAGATCTCCTTAATTTGCTGTAGGAAAGGCTTACCGAAGGAGCGGAGTCGTGCCCTGGTTAGCCCGGGACATTCACATAAATAGTGGAAAAGACTTTCCTTCGCCCCTTCCGCTTGACAGCTTCTGCAGACGGGATTGAAGCGGAGGTTGAGTCTGGCTGCATGCTCCCCTACTTTCCAATCACCTGTAAGGGTTGCAGTGATGCGTGAGATGTTTGGTCGAGAATATCCTGACAGGTGATTCGTCCTTTGGATTTCGTATTGCGGCCATGTGTTGTTTGTTGTAATCCATTTAGTTAGTTGCTTCCATGTTCTTTCGGCTAAAGCAAGATAGTGTGAAGCAATGGATGCTTTTAATGTGTTGAGTGGGGTGGAAACTGCCTCCGCCTCTGCTAAGTCTAGTGTCGAACCTTTTCTTGTTAACTCATCCGCTATCTCATTACTCCGTATGTTCCTATGACCGGGAACCCATATCAGAGTGTTTTCAAGCCAATGGCTAAGCAATTCCAGCTCCTCTCTACAAATTAAGACCAGTTTGGATGAAATGTAGTTGGAGTCTAAGGCCTTCATAGCTGCTTGACTGCCTGCGACTGTCTGTGGCTCCGAATGGAAGCCAGCTCCCACACCAGAGTTCATCTTAGAACCATCGGTATAAATTTCGATATCGTATCTTCCAATCACCTTCCCTTTGCTGCATTCGGCTCCCCTAGGAAAACGTACCGTAAAGCCTTTCTTGAAGTTAAGGTCGGGGACTGTGTAGTCTGATCTGTTTTTGAGCAGCGAGGGTCCCCGTACGACCTTGTTGTCCAGCTTCCTATGTCTCTGAGTCTCACCGCGCTGCAAGTAGCGATTGTTTTAATATTTATATCTAATTGTAGCAGATGAGTTAGTACATTGAGCGATTCAGTAGGACTGATGTTAAGCGCTGCTGTGGTTAAGATACACGCTGTTCTTTGTATCTGGTTCAGCTTGAATTGAATTGAATTTGAAAAGGTCGAGCCAAGGAGCACCAGGAGATTTGGTGGCTCCTAAAACACTCAGGCTAAAGAGCCCATTGTATTAAAAGCTCTGGAAAGGGGGTAGATAGTCAAGGAGGGAGGGAGAAAAGTATCAGAGAAAGAGATAGAAAAGAATAGAGACAGAGATAAAGATAGTTGGTCCTGTGAGAATTTTCCAGATTCTTTGGCAAATCTGTAAATATCCTCCAGTTTTAGAGAACGAGTACTACTCATTCCCATGACATCGGAACCCAATACCCGTAGTCGCGCTCTAGCAAAGGCAGGACACTCACAGAGAAAGTGTTCAGTGCTATCCGCCTCCTCCAAGCATAACAGGCATACCGGGTCCTCGATGATTCCAATGGTGGTCATGTGCTGACCCCCTGGGTTGTGTCCTGTAATGATGCCGACCATCAACCGAATGTCTTTCCTTCTAAGTTTTAGTAGAAAGTTTTCTGTTCGGACTTTTCACAAAACAGTTTGCAGTTCTGCAGCATTCTAGACCGGACCATCGCTCTTTATGTAGATTGCCTATAGGTATAATCGCTGATCCAATTCTTGATTCCTGCGGGACTGATTCCGAATATTGGCTCTGGTCCCTGTGGGGTCACCGCTGATCCACAGTTAGCCAATTCGTCGGCAATTTCGTTTTCTTGAACATCGGAGTGTCCCGGAACCCATATAAGTAGAAGCCTGTTTTGTCTTGCGACAGAATTCAGCTTCTTCTTACATTCTTGAACAATCTTTGAGGTTTGCTTCGCGTTCTCCAGGGCCTTCAATGCAGCCTGACTGTCACTGAAGACTCCAATCTGTTTCCCGCTCCATCTCCTCTCGATTATCCATTCGGCTACTTTTAGGATGGCAAAAACTTCTGTTTGGAAAACAGTTGCCATTCCCCTCATAGCATAGTGATACTTATTACTATCGTTTAAGTACCATTCGGCTCCAGACCCTATTTCATTCTCTGACCTATCGGTAAAGAAAATATCCGTCAAACCTCCCTGCATGTATTTTGGATTGCTCCATTGTGATCTGACATCAACTTTCCTTCAAAATGAAACAGTGGGTATCAGGTCGTCTTTAGGTGCCAAAAACAGTGGATACTGCTCCGACAGCAACTTAAAGATTTCTCTGTGTCCCGAAGTTCCATCTTCGTGCCAGAAACCATATTTATGGAGTCCACACATTGCTTTTATTGCTTCCTGTTGTATCTTAAGATCCAGGGGGAGCAAATCAAGCATCTGCAACATTTTTAAGGTGCCTGAAGCCGAAATTTTGTTGGAATAACAAAATTTCAAACAAATTCTTTGTTCAACTTGAATTTCCATCGTTAAATTCGAAGAACATACTCGAGCTTGACTTGTTTACAGTAGCACAGAAAACAAACTATGTGACATATCACGCTGAAATTTGCCATGTAAGCTTATATTAGTCCTACCAAAAAACAAAAAATTTATTTTTGCCATATGTCATTCGCGGACCGTTTTATTGATAACGTCTCGTTCATATTTGAGCAGGAGGTATTCTTCGGAATTTATTTGTCTACTAATAAAGCGGCTAGAAATTCATTTTACATAAAAAAATCAATATATAGGGTTATCTAATAAGAGGTGTTTTTTTTTTTGATATTCAAAGAAAAATGGTATTTTTTAATATAAATGATCGGATGTTTATTTCATTATAAAGAGGAAAATATGCCGTTAATATTGGAAAATAACATCAGGCAAAAGACCAACATGACCACGCTTACAGGACAATATCCTCTTCACGAAAATTTCCATAACCGAACTGCAAAGTGGCTGCCCTATGTCCTCGAAAGCCTCACGAATTCCATCATTGAGGTCTTGAATCGACCCTGGACTGTTGGCGTAAACCTTCTCTTTCACGTGGATCCAAAGAAAAAAGTCACAAGGTGTTAAATCACAAGATCTCGTTGGCCAATTGTGATCACCTCTTCGAGAGATAACACGCTCCGGAAACTTTTCCCATATAAGATCGATGGTTTCGTTGTTTGTGTGACACGTAGCGCCGTCTTGTTGAAAATAAACGTTGTCCGGTTCAATACCATCCAATTCCGGCCACAAAAAATCGTTAATCATCTCTCGATAGCGATAGATATCACCTGTTATTAGAAAACCCTTTATATAAAAAAAATTTTAAATAAAATTTTTGTGGGTCATCGCTGGGCAGTAAATTTTTTAATAGATGTACAAAAAGAAAAAAAGATTTTTTGTTATTGTAATAGCATGGGTGGTGCACAATATTATATTTAAAATCAAAGGTTTATACTAATATGCCAAAGACCATAGAGGAGCTCAAGAGCAACATCCGTGAGGAAATAGCCGCTATTCAAGCCGAAATGTTAGCTAAAACTATTGAAAATGCTGCAAAACGGGCACAATACGCCGTACAAGGCGGCCATTTGAGAGATATCATATTGAAAAAGTGATGTCAATAAATCTACTTGAACCAAATAAAATGACTATTATCGTCAACATCAAAAGAATTGTGTTTTTCTTTGGTTGAAAAAAAAAACACATGGGTCCATCGAATATGGGCAACACTGAATTTATGGTAACTCGCAAAATGGTAGCAGAAAATTAAGCTAAAATAATTTATCCAAAAAGTTCTAATAAATTTAAAATAAATGAAAAACGAGGGGTCCAGAAAAACGCATTTCAAACGCAGGTTTCAAAACATTAGTTTGGAGAGAAAGAAATTAATTATTTTTTAGTAAAATTTTTGTGCAAATGGTTTAAATTGGTTTTATAGTCTATCTGTAGCTCCAGATCCTAGCTATGACTATTAAAATGCCAACCAACTTCGATTATTTCTGTGATTTTAGCGACATTTTCTTTAACATCAAAAATGCCTGAACGGAATCGACGAAACCAAATTGAAATCAACTGTTAAAGAAACGGCACCATAAAAACCATTCACAATTTCAGCGGCCTGGCTTGGAATTTTGCATTTATCAAAGAAAAACTGTAAAATGTACCGAATTTTCTCTTTTTTAGCACCCTGTAGCTCGCAGCTGAATGCGACAAACAAAAAACATAAAAAGAATTTTTTTGAAATTTTTGAAATTAATTGAAAAGTTGTAATAATCTCATCGCGCTTTGCCACAATGACATGGAAATCGCAATTTTTTCGCATAATTTTGTATTCCAATGAAACTGAGTGCATCAATTCAATAATTTTTGGTAAAATTACTTACGCAAAATGATTTGGTCTCGTCGTTGGACTTAGGCTTTTTCGCTACTGTACAAAAATTTGCACCAGTTTCCGCCTCTTTGAAGGCAATTAAAAAGTTGAGTATCAGTTTTCTACACTCATAGCAGAAAAATCTCACAGTTGTGCAATTTTGGAACAACTTTCCAGCGCCAAAGTCAACTCAATAATCCATTTCTAACTTTTGCGTTAACGGATTTCCTAAATGAAGTAAAGAAAAAAATGAATACCCTTTTTCGCTTTGCACTGTAAATAAACTTTTCATATGCTTTGATATGCTACATACATTCACACATACTCGTGCATACGTGCATATTTTTTGTAGGAGAGAACTCTCTGCAAACAATAATAATAACAATAACAATAGCAACGTGTCAAAGCTTATATTTAGTTTCGCTTTTGTACATACATACGAGTGTTGTATTTGTATTCATACTCAATTTCAATCAAAAAGATTCACTGATTTTCGCCTTTATACTCATTTACTCCTACAGGCATACATACATACACACACAGTTTAATGAAGTGAAAATATTTGGTTGACTTATACAAAAACTATTGAACAAAAGTGTTAGTGTAATTGTGGCTATGTGCAAAACCGCAACATTTAAGCTAAAGGCTTATAAATTAATGCCGCCGAGCTAATAATGCAAGAGCTTTAAAATGACAATTTAATAGCAGAATGAAGCTATCAAATTGACTGCATGTGTATGTGTGTGTGTATATAATATTCGTAAATTTTACTTAACACGTTCACCGGCATTGAGTACAAGATATAGTAACATAATTTTTAAACCATTTAAGACTCCTTTAATTTAATGAGATTTTGGCATTCATTTGCATTTTACAGGTAGGACTACTGAATCAGTAGTATTTTAAGTATTGTTAAAGTTCAAAAAAAAGCAGAGCGACGCAAAATGAACACGCACAGCGATTTCAATTTTCTATAGGAACCCATAAAAATATAAAGACTTAACCTCACTTTCTTTAAACGCAAAAATTAGAAACGGAGATATATACAGGGTCCGGCACTCGAAGTGTAACCAATTGAAAAGGCCATAAATTTAGCTTGACAAATTTCATTTATTCAATTCAAAGTAAAAAATGTGTAAAAATAATACAAAATTAAGAACCAATTTACTTTTGCTCGATATGACCACCTTTTGCCTTGACTATGGACTGGAGACGGTCCAGAAACGAATCGCAGCTACCCGAATGTGATTTGAAGGTATTTTGACTCACTCGCAGACAATGGCTTTTTTCAGCGCCTAAAAACAGGACCTTCGGACCTTGCTCTCCAAAATTACCCAAAGAGAATAATCCATCGGATTTGCGTCTAGTGAATTTGGGAGCCATTTGAGAGAATGTGAACGTTATGAAGTTCGAAACGTTGTTTTTTAGCTATTCTTGGTTCACTCGAGCTTTGTGAGACGGTCCGGAGTCTTGTTGAAACGTCCATAGTCTGCCATCGAAATGTTTGTCTGCCCACGGCTTCAAAGCAACCTCCAGAATACTCTCCCGATAATATTTCGCATTTATCTTGACACCAGGCTCTATGAAAAAGATTGGAGAGCGCCAATCTGCGGTTAGAGCGGCCGAAACCATTACCTGTGACGGGTGCTGCCTCCTGGTGGGCAATCGATGACTCAAATTCTCGTATGAACGGTCGGTCAGATAAACCCTATCGCTTTGGGAGTTTACGAATTGCTCAATTTGAAAAAGTTTTTCGTCAGAAGACACAATATTCGGAAATTGACCGCTTTCGGTCAAGCGAAGCAACCCATTTGCTCTCTCAAGTCTGGCTTGTTGCTACTTTGGTGTGAGATCATGTGCCCTTTGGATCTTGTAAGGCTTGAGTTTGAGATCATGTTTCAGTATGCGGCGGATGCTACGGTCAAATATTTCCAGTTCTTTCGCCATTTGATTGGCACTTGGTCGGGGACTTCGCTCAAGTCGCTTCTTAACGTTTGAACCATTTCACTAAAAAAATAATTTTATTGTAACCGTCTTGCCGCAATAAAGTTGTCCATCCCCGACGCGATTGTGTTTAACCGACCGGATTTTCCGGCGGAAGTAGATCAGGTGATCACAAATTCTTTCTGACAAAGTTGACTTATGGCAATTTAGTTTCTCTCAAAAAGTTATACTTTTCATTGCCTTCTACTTTTTTCCAAAATAAGTGTAATCAGGCGTATTCACGTTTAAAAATGCCATACTCAGCGAAGGCAATGGAGAAAAATTGTTCTCCCTTGAGAAGCTTTGTCAGCGGAGTTAGTTGCCCTGAAAATCAGATGACTACTTAAAACGTTAATTAGGAAATTAATAAGAAATGCGTGTGCCAGACAAAGATAGATGCATATTCGCAAAAATTATGCCACTTTAAAGCATCTGCCGTTCGGCCTCCATTTATGGAATAACATCAAGACTCACGCCACAAATAGGAGGAGGAGCTCGACCAAACACCTAACAGAAGTGCACGCCCCAATGATTGTTTTTTATAAAACTTATTTACACCACCTATTTCTACAACTGCAATTCTTCAATTCAGCATCTTTAGTGCAATTTATGTGGTGGCGCTCTAAATTTTTCATCGAGATTGAAGTGTTGATATTGTAAACTATTTATCTTATAGAATTCATTAATTAGTGGGCCCTATCCCCAAGCAAGCCATTTTTGATCTTCAGTTATGGTGAAAATCGAAATTGAGCGAATAACTTCGGCTGCCACTTTACCGGAAACTCGGCAGCAAAATTCTTCCCACTCGTTTCTCACGTATTCACACACTCGCACACTAGTCCAATCACTCGTTGTTCAGGCGGCAACGAAGTAATATATATAAGTATGGATTGCATTGATTTTTTTTTTTTTTTGTATATCACCAACACTATCTCAGTTTTTTCGTAAATAATCTGCTTTCATGTCCCTGGTTACATCAGCCAATCAGTTGATTCTCTCAAATTCACTGAGAACCAGTTAACGGTCTGAGCACACCTTCTCAATTTTTTTCACCATGTCTTTCGCGTTATCTATGCCTTTTACATTTGCTCTCACTCGAAGTTCGTGCAGTCATTATTCTGCTCCGCAACATTATCATTTGATCCTCTCCAACTCGCCTCTGAACTCAAGCACACGTCTTGTCCTCTCAATAACAATAAACAAAGCAAAAAGCCCATTAATCAACATTCGCGTTTTAATTCTGATAAAACCATATTTTTCAACTGCCAGATTTATGTTACCTGCTGTCGCGTGGGCAACCAAGCAATTTATTTATTTTTACAAAAGATAGAGAAAAAAAATTGCATATACTTAGCTCATCCTGAAGCGTTACAATATTACTTTTATACTCATTCAATGTAAAGTTGTTTTTGCGGACAGCCTTTTTTTCTTCACTGTTCCAATATAATTCACACCTGCATGGCCACATACAAAAATACATACGTATGTATGTGTGCATGCTCTCCTTCAAGTGACCTAAATAAATATTACATAAAGGACTTGATGCCGCTACAATCAATACATTATTCACATGATTACTTAAATGACTACTAAGGGATTTTGGCTTTACTGAGCCATCGATTGGTATTAAAGCAAAGCATAAAAAAACAAATACGATTCATACAATTGCATATGAAGAGCAAATAAAATTAAAAGAGCATTAAGTAGATGATTGTTGTTGTGTGAATCTCTGCAACCAAATGTGGAAATAAATAAAGTGAAGTCATTAAACGAAATGATATTTACCGAAATTAGTATAAATCACAATGCGTAATATAGAGGGTGTGCTCTTAAAGAGTGTTAGATAATGAATTTGCCTTTTTTCTTTAACTCAAATGAGATTTCGGGAGTGCCTGAGTATAGCAATTTTTTACACTGAAAAAATATTCAAGAGCGTAAAATGTCATGATCTGGTAGGTTGAGGCACCGTTCAATTTCTAAGTAAAATTTCACCGCCGGTATTACTATAGGATGACATTTTTGGCATTTTGCAGAAAAGTATCGTAGGTTCCACCGTAGAAATCGAGAACACCA
Organism: Anastrepha obliqua; assembly: GCF_027943255.1. Lineage (NCBI taxonomy): Eukaryota > Metazoa > Arthropoda > Insecta > Diptera > Tephritidae > Anastrepha > Anastrepha obliqua. The sequence goes on along the minus strand of NC_072893.1, from coordinate 20,276,250 downwards.
TAAACTGAGTTGACGCTAATGGGTATTCTATTGCACGGGCCGTGATAGACGTAGTTTTTGTAGGTAGCGACTGTTTTCAGTAGACGACTATTCCTAAGAGTGAGACCAGCCGGAGCAAGCTCGAAGGAGCTGCGTACTTCTGGGGCATCAATAATACCATTTACCACTTTATAGAAGAACGCCAGATCAGTTATGCGACGGCGAGCCCGCAGACTGTTGATGTTGTACCGAATGTAGATATCTTCTGTGGCTGAAATGGTTGATGATGAATGCCGGAAGGCTAAGGTCTTGCAGAGCTTACGCTCTAGTAATGCCTGCTTCAGTGTATGGAGACCAGATTGTGGATCCATACTCCAGTATTGGAAGAACTAGAGTTTTGAAAAGACAAACCTACTCCCTGGTTTTTGAAGTTCTTACTATTCCTAGTTATAAATCCGCGTATCTTAAAAGCTCTCTGAGTTATTCCGTCTATGTGCTTGTGGAAAGTGAGCTTGGTGTCAATCGTAACACCGAGGACTTTGATGTCATCCACCTCCCTTATTTTATCACCATTGAGTGTGTACACTGCAGGTAAGGGAGTGTGCAATCTCGAGAAGGACATCACAGCACACTTTTTAAAGTTGAGATCCAGTTTGTTCCTTGTGCACCAATCAGAGAGATTATCGACGTCCTGCTGTAGTAGATGACTATCCAGCACACTAGTGATTGATCGATAAACTTTAAGATCGTCTGCAAAGAGTAGGTATTCCGAGTTGAAGTCATTACCAATATCATTCACGAATATGCTGAAAAGAATTGGACCGAGGTGAGAACCTTGCGGGACACCAGAGTTAGCCGCATATTCATTGAATAGGTGGCCATCCACTTTGACCTGCAGGTGTCTACCAGCTAGATATGACCTAAGCCAGTCTAATGCTTTGTCGCAGACGCCATATTTCCTGAGCTTGCATAGCAAGGTGTCATGGTCAACTTGATCGAACGCTTTACTGAAGTCAGTATAGATGCTATGAACACAGGTGTTGGTATTCAGTGAGTTCAGTAGATAGTTGGTGTATGCGTAAAGGTTAGTTGACGTTGAACGGCTACCAATAAAACCATGCTGTCTTATGGTGATGATTAGAGCAACAAAAAGTTTAGTTGTTTTGGTTTTGTGAAAATGTCTGATTTTGTGCCGAATAATCGTCATTTGCGGAAAGTGTTGATTTTTCTCTTTCATTCGAAAAAAACGGCGGCTGAAGCGCATCCAGAGCTACAAAAAGTTTATGAAGATGCTGATTTAAGTGAAACAACGTGCCGAGATTGGTTCCGTCGCTTCAAAGACGGTGATTTTAATGTTGACGACCGTCCGTGTGAAGGAAGGCCAAAAACCTTCGAAGACGCTTAATTGGAGGCATTGCTCAATGAGGATCCGTGTCAAACGCAAGAAGAGCTTGCTTCAGTACTAGGAGTTACCCTCCAATCCTTTTCCAAGCGATTGCATACTTTGGGAATGATTCAGAAAGAGAAACAGGGGACTTGGGTTCCTTATGAGTTAAAACCAAGGGATGTTGAACGTCGTTTTTTCGCCTGAGAACAACTGCTCCAGCGGCAAAAAAGGAAGAGTCTTCTTCATCGCATCGTGACGGGTGATGAAAAATGGATTCATTACAGCAATCCAAAGAAAAGAAATTTATGGGGACTGCCCGGTCATGCTTCTACGTCGTCGTCTCGGCCGAATATTCACGCTGCGAAGTAACCTATGCTATTTATTTGGTGGGACCAAGTAGGTGTTATTTGTTATGAACTGCGCACGCATCACTGGGGATCGGTATCGACCTCAATTGATGCGATTGACCCGCGCACTGTGCGAGAAGCGGTCGCAATACGCGAAGAGGCATGAGCAGCATGACAACTCTCGGTCTCCCGTTGCCAAACTCGGTTAAACCTACCTGGAAACACTTAAATGGGAAATTTTACCCTACCCGCCATATTCTCCAGATATTGTGCCGTCCGATTATCACCTATTCCGATCGATGGCACATGGTCTTGCGGACCAGCAGTTCCATTCATATGAAGACATCAAAAAATGGCTTGATCCGTGGTTAGCCTCAAAAGATGAACAGTTTTACCGCGACGGTATACGAATCTACCAGAAAGATGGAAAAAAGTACTAGCCAGCGATGGGCGGGCAATACTTTCAATGATTCACTTGTAACCATTTTTTCACAATAAAGTTGTATCAGGTCAGTCCGTAAGTTCGTGCGTTTTTTAAAAGTGGTTTTAAAATTATTAAAAAAGATGTTTAAAGTATTTATTAATCAATAATTTATTTTCCTTCATTATTTACTATGTCTTTCCAATGATTGGGCAAATTTTTAATTACCTCCTCAAAAAATTGTCTGTCCTTGGAGCCAAAACACGCTTCGATATCGCTTTTTATAGTTTCTTTTGAGGAGTAGTTATTATTACTTATATGGGATTGAAGTCCACGAAAAAGGTGCAATCACAAAGTGCAATATCTGGAGAGTATGCTGGATGCAGCATTAGCTCCCATCCGAGCTCGTTCAGCTTGCCTAATGTTTGCCTTGCGGTATGTGGTCTTGCGTTTTCGTGGTGAAACAAAACTTTGCGTCTATTCACTAAAGAGGGTCGATTTTTTTTTAAGTCCCTCATTCAGGTTAGATAGCTGATGGGAATAATAATCAGCAGTTATAGTCTGGTTTGGTTCCAGAAGTTCATAATAAACAATACCGGCCATATCCCACCAAATAGACAGGAGAATCTTTTTGGGGTAAAGGCCATCTCTAAGTGTCGGTTCTGGTGTTTCATCTTTATCTAACCATTGGCGTTAGCGAACAGGATTATTGTAACGGGCCCATTTTTCATCACCACTAACGATACGCTTCAAAAAACTTTCATTTTCAAGCCGTTGCAGCAGCTGAGAACACACATTCACTCTCTGCTGAAGGTTGGCGACGGAAAGTCTATGCGAAACCCATTTTCCCAGCTTTGAAACCTTTCCCAACTGAACCAGGTGCCTGTGAACTGTTCTATGCGATGAATTTAATCTCTGAGCTATCATATCGACTGTCAAATTTGGCTCAGCTTCTACGAGTTCGAGCAATGCGTCGGAGTTTTAAAGACTTCAGGGCGACCGAGCGAGCAAACAGCGAGAACTTAGTTGCGCACCTTTTTTATTTTACCATAGTTTTAGAACTTTCTAATCTTTCTCAGGCAGTTGAGAAACCGAAAAGATTTGAATTTTGAATATTAATATTGATTATTATTTAATCGGTCAGTACAACTTACTTTATACTAATACATTATCAAATGTCACAAGTTCACGTCTAAGCTAAGCTGAAAACTTGATAATCCATATAAAAGAGTGACTGAATTTGAAGCAACCAAAAGGGAAAAAAATACATTGCGGCCATTTTTTTTTTTTTTTTTTGTTTTTTGTTATTCCCCCATACATTAATTTCCATATACAACAGCGTACAGAAAATTTCAGATGCGCAAAAAAATACTACAAAGACGCCCATCACTTCCTTCACCACTGAGCACATCCATCTCCATGAACAGCCAAGTAGCCAATCAATCAAATAATTTTCATGAATAGGCAAATATCCCAAACCGCACACGCACGCAATGGACCACAAAAAATAGGCACGAATATGTTTGTTGATACCTCAATGTACAAACATACATACATACATACATACATACATACATACATACATACATACATAGATACATACATACCTACCATACAAAAATATACCGAATGCGAAGCCAACTAACAAATTAAACAGAGGCGGCGTTGACAGCGACGCCCATAAACACTACAAACCCAGGTATGCACATACACACATACACCTACTTACATACGCCCTTTGGAAGTCAGTTAGTCAGACAGTAGAAGAACATCAGTCATTCGAGGAATAGACAGCATAAGCCATACTTGGGCTCAACCACAAACGCGGCACCCATAAACTTAGTGTCCAAAAATACGAATCCTTTGCTTTAATTTATATGTATGCTCCCTTTTTTTCTTTTTGTTTTTGTATTTCTTCATAAAATCTAATAATAAATTGTATTCATTAAGGTCTTACAAAACGGAAATTGCGGAAATGGAGACGGTGCTGTAAGAAGCCACAGCACAACCCCACCACCTGCCCGATAATATCATCATCAACAACAACGACACGACCATCAAGGCAACAGAGCAGCCGTCACGTCAAGCCAAACGCGCAGCAGGAAGATGAGCTAAAGTATTAAAAACGAATGAATCTTGCTTGCCTATCTGCCAGCCATCCAAGCAGCCAACCAGCCATCCAACCAATATCTGTACAATGCGGAAGCAATCGATTTCAGTTGGAAATGCGCATAAATGGTAATATCATGTTTTGTGAGGTTTGAATGGATTCTCTACTTAGTGAATGGAAAGGTGGGGAAAGAGAGAGAGAGAGAGAGGGAGAGAGCGCGCATAAGGGGCAGTAGGTAATGCAGCTGTTGTACTGATGTACGAGTGCACCTTACTGATTTTGTGGGGATTCATAGCAATAAGTTAACAATGAAAACAACAACTATAAACATTAACACGCATACAGCTAAAGTATGAAATTTGAGTAATGTGTAAGTTAAAATGAAAACATAACAAAAACAAATAAACAACAGCAACGCATCAAAAATACCATTGTATGTACTATTTATATGTATGTGTGTGATTAATATTAAGAGCCAACAGCAAGCTAAATTAAAAAATATAAATACAAAGAGTCGAAAATAAAACGAAAGTTACAAAGAATAATAACAATAATAATAACAACAACAATAAATAACAACAAGAGTGTTACGCGCACATCAGAAAATCAATTTGTGTACGATACTGGAGTTTAGTGGTAGTGAGATTGCATTTTTTTTGTTTTCGACTAGCAATGCCAGAATTATTTAGTGAGCTTTACGGTTTCAATTAATATGCGGAATTCGAAAAACTATTATAAATCTATGAGAAATATCTAATGCAAACATGTGGGTATCAAACGGAGGAAGACTATGAGATAAATCTAAATATGATTTTATTAATAATTAACTGAAGAATGAGCAAACATCGATTTTTGAGGCCGAACCGAATCGAAACAAATATTTTCAAAGCTGCAAGTAAAAACCAAGCCATAATTTTCTAAAAACATTTATTAATGAAAAATCGAAATATTTAAGCGCATAAGTCTTATTCCCGTTTTCAACAATCAATTTTAAAATGTATTAGTTGTTAAAATATTAAATTGTACAATTTCAATACGGAGTTGCACTATTTAAAATTTTAACAGTCTGCTAAACTTAAAAATGATTAGTGAAACCGGGCATCAATCAAATTAGTTTTAGCTTATCATCACCAAAAATTCCTAGAGTTCCAGTGTGGACATAGAACTACAATGAATTTCCACCATTTCGGTATGTTTTGCGCCCATCTCTTAACTTCATTCCTGGTATTTCACGTCTGCGGCTTCCTTGGGAATGCCAGTCAATAGCGGCCCTTATTAAGTCACCATTTCCCCTGCGCAGAACATGGCCAATCCAGTCCCACTTTCTATTTCGAATCTCTAATAGGTTCTGGCTTGTATAATTTTTTGCTAATTTTGCTCATAATATCAGGTCAGTCCATAAGTTCGTGCATATTTTGACCCATAATTTCACTTTTGTACGATTTTTGCATACAAAAAATTATTCGCGGAATATAACGGAACTATTTATATTTGCTTTGATATATTGTGCATTCAACAAGTGATTTTAATCGCGGATAGAAGCACGTGTTGTTAAAAAATAAAATGGAATCTTCGAACGCGTATAAAAGCATATTTTGTATTTTTTTATAAAAGTGGTAAAATGCAACAACTGCTGCTACAGAAATAAACTCTGATAACGTGAGTGTAAGGACTGCGCAAAAGTGGTTTTCAAAATTCCGAAGTGGTAACTGCGACGTGGAAGATGAAGTCTTTAACTCCGACGCCTTGCTCGAACTCGTGGAAGCTGAGCCAAGTTTGACAGCCGATATGATAGCTCAGAGGTTAAATTCATCGCATGGAACAGTTCACCGGCACCTGGTTCAGTTGGGAAAGGTTCAAAGCTGGGAAAATGGGATCTGCATAGACTTTCCGTCGCCAACCTTCAGCAGAGAGTGAATGTGTGTTCTCAGCTGCTGCAACGGCTTGAAAATGAAAGTTTTTTGAACCGATTCGTTACTGGTGATGAAAAATGGGTCCTTTACAATAATCCTGTTCCAATGGTTAGATAAAGATGAAACACCAGAACCGACCCCTTGAGATGACCTTCGCCTAAGGAAGATTCTCCTGCCTATTTGGTGGGATATGGCCGGTATTGCTTATTATGAACTTCTGGAACCAAACCAGACGATAACTGCTGATTATTATTCCCATCAGCTATCAAGCCTGAATGAGGCACTTAAAAAAATTGACGCACGAACTTATGGACTCACCTGGTATATGGATACTTATTTTGGTAAAAATTACAAAAAAAATAATTTATTTTTCCATGTGTATACAGTAATTTCGGCATTTTCGCCTTGTTAACGGCACCGTTTATCGGGATAAAGCTGAGTTGAAGAACTGAATAATTTCTTATTAGCCAATTACAAAACAAAAAATGTTGGCTTTGATACCAGTGTTAAATAAATTTTACATAAACGAAAAGTTAATAAAGTGTTGAAGAAAAAAAATTATACAAATGTGCAGCCAAAGCGCGATTATTTTTTTACCAAAACCGAATTAAAATCTAATGGCCAAATGTGGCCGAAACGGGAGCCAAACCCGAAGTGCGGTCGTTTTCTGCAATTAACCGTTGCAAAACCTAGGAAAAATTCTTTAAGAAAACGAATACGAAAACTTTTTATCGCCGTTTTATACGGCTTTCGTACTTTTTCCTGCTCAGCAATCGCCTCAAGTAGTTCCTCATTTGTGTCAAGGCCAGCAAGATGAAGTCCAAAATAAGCAATACTGAGCTAAAATAGAAACTACAGCAGCTGTGTTCTGATAACTTCAAGTTTATTTAATCAAAATAGTCCCCTCTGGCCTCGGTTCACTGTTTTGCGCGATCTAAAAGCTTTGCGGAAGAATGTTTCAGGTCATTGACCGGAATATCTTTCACGATATCGGTACAAGCCTTTTGGATGGCCTCTACGGACGCAAAACGTTTTCCTTATATGGCCAAAACATTTTTGCGAATAGGTAGCAGACACAGGGAGCCATATCAGGCGAATACGATGAGTAATTGATGGTTAAAATGCGATTTCAAGTCAAAAAATCAGTCCCATTATCATGGAATAAGCGCCAGCTTCCTCCTTTGCGGTATTCAGGGCGAATTCGTCGCTTCAAAATGCCGAGATAGAAAATTGCATTGACGGTTTGGCCCATTGGCACGAACTCCTTGTGGACAGTTCCCTTGGAATCTTAAAAAAATGAGCATCGACTCAATTTTTAACTTCTCCAAACGCGATTTTTTGTGTGGTGGCTCGTCTGGGGCCTTCCATTCGGCACTTTGACGCTTAGTTTCAGGTTCATGTTGGAAACACCACGTTTCGTCACCATTTCGAATATTGTAAAGGAAGTTCTCGTATTTTCTCGCCTCTTGAATGAGGACTTTCGAATATTGAGTTCTGAGCAATTTTTGGTCCTCAGTTAACGGGTGCAGACCTTTCGAAAGCCCAAACGATCAGTTAAAATGCGATATATCGATGTTTTGGAGATATTCAACTCCGTTTCTATGAATTTCAACGATGCTTTCGATTCATTTTTGATAAATTTACGAAGAATTCAGATGAAGGGTTCGGTGATTACTGATTTTGGGCGACCCGTATGTTCGTTGTCCTGTCATGTATGTCCTCGCAACCATCTCTCAAACGTGTAGACCACTCATGAACTCTGGCACGAGGTAGACAATCATAGCCATAACCTTTTGTTTGAATCGCTATGCCTCTGCTCCTTTTTAACTCTATGAGGAGCTTGCCTTTTAGTGTTGGTCGCATTGTTTTGACTCTTTCACTGAGATCCTTTAAGTCATCACTGGATTTCCATGCTTTCGCAGCATATCCGCATAGGTTGTTGTTGTAGCAGCATAAACATTCCCATACTTACATACGGGGAATGTTGCTGCAGTGACAGTCCTTGGCCGGATGTAAATTCGGATCGTTTCGGTAACGTAGAACCGACTGTCGTGGAAACGTATCCGCATAGCTCGTTGCTTCTGCCTTTTCCTGAATTATAGTCGCGTCAGATTTAGGTCGCAGCGCACAAGCGGTTTTTTTTTTGATTTTGACGGCTTCTTCGTCTTCTGAACTTTATCTCATTCTTCCGTATTTTCGGAAATAAATTTTTCGCTCATAAACTTTTTGTGGGTTGTTTTTAATGGTTTTTTTCTCTTAAATAAATATAATGAAAATGTTCAAGGAATAAAAACTTTTAAGGATATTTTTCGCGTACTTAAAAAAAAAATAATTATAAGAAAACTATTTTTTCTTTGCACTTTCTATCTATCATCAACATCATCATCGTGTCCTTAATCTCCTATTGAAGCATAGGGCCTCAAGGCTACCATCACTCTAAGCAAATACTTTAATAAGTTTGTAATACTTTTTCAAATCCTAACTTGCAACAGAAACTCTTTAAGTACTCTTAAAAAATATTGAAGTGAGAAATGACAAACTAAAAGTACAGAGAAGGTGAAGAAGAGGAAAAAATACAGATTTTTTACAATGAAACTCTAGTGAAGCGCACATATCGGTTTTCTCATGTGGGTTAAAGTACTAGAAAATTGGTGAACTGTGTTGTAATCAAGGCGCATTTATTGAAGGTGGTGACACTACAACAACAACAATATTTTGTATAATACTTTTGATTGTCAAAGAAATGTATTGACAAAGTAGAAAACAAAGAATGAATTCGCCTTGTTTCACTCTGGGCTGACAGCCACATGGACACGGCGAAAAAAAAATTTATCAGCTGATGTACCGATACCATCTTTAATAGATTCGCCTTGGTTGTAATTCATAAAAATAATAAATAAAAATAAGAATAAAAATAAAAATAATAAATAATAAATAATAAATAATAAATAATAAATAATAAATAATAAATAATAAATAATAAATAATAAATAATAAATAATAAATAACTAATAATAAATAATAAATAATAAATAATAAATAATAAATAATAAATAATAAATAATAAATAATAAATAATAAATAATAAATAATAAATAAAAAGAAAAAGAAAAAGAAAAAGAAAAAGAAAAAGAAAAAGAAAAAGAAAAAGAAAAAGAAAAAGAAAAAGAAAAAGAAAAAGAAAAAGAAAAAGAAAAAGAAAAAGAAAAAGAAAAAGAAAAAGAAAAAGAAAAAGAAAAAGAAAAAGAAAAACATTAACTGTGGAAATAAAAAATCATGACTAATACACACAAAAATCAAAATAGTTTTATGGAGTAAAAAGTAAAGGGAACGAACAATAATAAGCTTTGGCAGTAAGAAAGTGTAGAAAGTGAGAGTAGAAAGTGAGCACTGAAGGTGAAAACATTTACACAAAAACACATTGATACATACATACGTAAAAAAATAGAAATATAAAAAAATAAAAATATAAAAAAATAAAAATATAAAAAAATAAAAATATAAACAAATAAACAAATAAAAATATACAAAAATAAAAATATAAAAAAATACAAATATAAACAAATAAACAAATAAAAATATAAAAAAATAAAAATATAAAAATATAAAAAAATAAAAATATAAAAAAATAAAAATATAAACAAATAAACAAATAAAAATATAAAAAAATAAAAATATAAAAATATAAAAAAATAAAAATATAAAAAATAAAAATATAAACAAATAAACAAATAAAAATATAAACAAATAAAAATATAAAAAAGAAAAATATAAAAAATAAGAATATAAAAAAATAAAAATATAAAAAATTGGAAATAATTATAAAATAATAATATTAAGTCTAACAAAATTTTAATTAAAACAACAAGTCATCCTGCTATACATACCCCTCCCCTCACACACACATACACACACACAGAACTTTTAAGCTGCGCACACATACACGCATACGCATTAGATAAGCCCACCCATAAAGCTTTACCAAATGCAACCATGTATGTGCAGCTTAGATGTAGTGCGCGCTTCATCGGCACTTCCATGCTAACACTTGCATACAAACACAAAATTTACTAACACTAGTTTTATGATGAAAAATAACAAAACAAAAAAAAACAAACGCGACACGGCTCAACTACTTACAATTAAGACAAACTCCACTCATACTCGTAAAGGCCTCAAATTTGTTATTATGTGTAAATAGAAATTTTGCGAGGAGAGTTGGGCTTAGCTAAATAAGAGTGTATGAATGTAAACTAAAACTAAAAAAAAGCAAAAACAAAAACAAAAAATAAATAATTTCACGTTAAATTACTTCAAGAACGTTTTTGAAACCAAAGTGAAGGTTGACTGAAGAAAATTGAAAATTGCAAAAGCATAAAGTAAGCAACTAATCAAAGATGTTGAAAAGCACAAATGAGAGAAAAAAAATTACGTTTATTAGGAAAAAACGCACGATTTTAGTAAACAATAGAAAATAAAAAGGATGGCGTATTACGTAAAACAACAACAAGAAAACAAAAAAACAATTTTAAGAAGATTCTCACGCCTAAATAAATAAAGGGTGGTTAAGTTTCAAGGGCCGGTGTTGATTTTGAATAAAATACAATTTTTTTAAGAAATTATTGTAATTTCTCTTTATTATGACAATACTGATATGACTCAATTACGTATGAAACAAAATATCGGCCAAATGGCCGCCGCGACCTCGGCGACACACCTCCATCCGATGGTACAAATTTTCGATGACGCTAAGGCATAATTGGAGTTCTATGCCGTTAATGTGCCGAATTATCTCATCCTTTAGCTCTTGAATTGTTGCTGGCTTATCGACGTACACCTTTTCTTTCAAATAACCTCTAAGAAAGAAGTCCAACGGTGTCAAATCACATGATCTTGGCGGCCAATTGACACTGCCGCGACGTGAGATTATTCGGCCATCAAATTTTTCGCGCAAAAGAGCCATTGCTTCGTTAGCTGTGTGACAAGTGTATTGTTGTCCTGTTGAAATCACATATCGTCCACATCCCTATCTTCCAATTCGGGCCATAAAAAGTTCGTTATCATCTCACGATAGCGAACACTATTCACAGTAACTGTGTGACCAGCCTCATTTTGGATAAAATACAGCCCAATGATGCCGCCGGCCCATAAACCACACCAAACAGTCACTCTTTGTGGGTGCATTGGTTTTTCAGCAATCAATCACTCACCCAAATGCGGAAATTCTGCTTATTGACGAATCCACTGAGGTGAAAATGTGCCTCATCACTTAAGATGATTTTCTTCGAAAATTAGTCATTCACTGTTGCCATTTCCTGCCACCATTCTGACCATTGACGACGCTTGAAATGGTCAAGAGGCTTTAGTTCTTGAGTCAATTGCACCTTGTAAGCGTGTAAATGCAAGTCTTTGTGCATAATGTTCATCAACGACGAGCGTGAGAGGTGCAATTGTTGGGCACGACGACGAGTTGAGGTGGACGGCTCTTCAACCACACTATCGCGAACAGCAGCAATATTTTCTGCAGTACGAGCTGTACGAGCATGCACTGGTGTTTTCGCATCTCCTACAGACCCGGTTTGCTCAAACTCTTGCACAATTTTTCCGATTGTACGCACATTTGGACGATTAAATTGACCGAAAAAATCAAGAAGTGCGCGATATGCATTTTGATTTGAACGCCCGCTTTCATAATAAGCCTGAATAACTTTAACGCATTGCTCGATTATGTATCTTTCCATAGTTCAAATTGAGTTAGTCTGAAATTGGAAAATGTCAAATGAAATGCAGAATAAAACTTGACGTTTAGGTATGGTTCACATTTAACCTCGGCCCTTGAAATATAACCCCCCTTTAGATTGCGCAGAAAAAACTTAAACTCTCTAAGCGTATCATCAGAGAATGTCATCATCACGTGCCCGTTTTGCGAGAAGCGCTTTTGCACTGTGCCAAGAAAACTTTCTAAGCTTTCTAAGCAGCAGCATTTCAACTTCAACCGTTATAAGCTTTTCTATGTGAAGTTTTTTGTTTACTCTATTTTGTGCATGAAATGCGGCAATTCAATTTTCTTACAACTCAAGCTCGGTTTTTTGTAGTCGAAGTACCTAAATACACCCAGAAACAAAAATTATAATAATTTATATTCATAAAGCCAAAAGAAAAACCTAAACGCAACTTAATCGTTAATCGTTACTTAAGCAAAAGTAGGCTTTTGATGGTAGCAAAAATGTGAAAAAGTATTGTGAAAAGAAAAAGTGCAGCAAAAAAATTCTTTTGAACCCAAGAATATGACAAGCATGCAAAAGAAGACGAATCCAGACAAGGTGTTGTTACTAGAGCAGCTGATGCATTTTGTTTTTTACGATTTGATAGTTTGAATGTCAAAATCAACTGTTTTTTGTTGTTTCTTTGTCTGTTTGTCTGTTTGCTGACATTATGATTGAAATTCTGAGATTTAACCACCAAATTGCAAAAACAAAATACATGTTAATATTGTATGTATTGTTGCTCTAGCGACTTCACCTTGCATAGGCTCGCCTTGCTGCAGAACTTAGTAAAATAATAAAATATTGTTTGCTTTTATTTATGTGCCAACTCGCACATATCGACATACATACTTACATACATACTTAAATTTACTCGCGCATTATTGAAATCAACGATTACTCGCTATAATCCCCAATTTTTTGTAGTTGCCTAATGCTGCTGTGCACAACTCTTTGTCTAAGTAGTGAGTTTTGCCTTGCCTATTTTTTTGTTTTCTGCTATTAAATGCTACTTTAACCAAACTTAATGTTATTAACTAACTTTGTTGGCTAAATCCAAACTCTAAAAAATGAACTAACTTCGTTGGCTAAATCCAAACTCTAAAAAATGAACTAACTTTGTTGGCTAAATCCAAATACTAAAAAAATTTAATTAAAAAATGGTGCACTCAAACTTATAGTATATTGTTCTAGCTGCCAAGTAGTGATGCTCGTACCAGAGAATATTTCATTAACATTCCATGGTCCATTAACATTCCATGTTCCATTAACATTCTCTGCTCGTACGTTTGACTTAACAGCCAATGTATATTAACAGTGAGCGGACCTTAGTATCTTGTGGTTTATAAATATAGCCAGAGAATTCTCTAATATTGCATAAATCCATTGAGGAAGTAGTAAAATAGAGTCACAATCACTCAGTTTTGGCAAACGAAGCAAGTGTTTTGTCGATTTGTCTTTGCCCAAGCACTGAGCAAGCGTACGGTAAACGTATGTACGTACAGTGGTCACACATTTTATTCGTACACCCTGCGTAGTACATAAAAAAACTTAAGATTTGCGCAAAATATTTGCTCTGGCAATATATCTATGGTTTTCTAGAAAAGCGGCACAACTCAAAATTAACTCAAAATTCGGAGTTTTGCCGTTAAAAGCAAAAATCAACTACAGAGTTTATATATTTTTATCTGGAAAAGCGTCATAAGCGAATCTTGAAGCAATTCTGACAGATGGCGTTAGTGTCGTTTTGTCAGGTGATCGAATTGGCGCGTCACTTATCTAGAAAACTGACCCAACTCAGTATTTTGTATTTTTGAATTATGTCACTTTTCTCGAAAACCATCGATATTCTTTTGGGTCACTGCAAGTGGGACGAAGTGCGGATTTCATTCTACAGTGCAAAGTGGTATTGCTAATTACTTCAATACTGGTAAATTTAAAACTCATCATCGCCAAGCCGGAAGGTGAAAAATATTGACTTCACGTGAGGAACGTAACAAAAAGCACCAGTCGCTCAAAATCCAAAAATAGCCTGCTCGATACTATGTCGAAATGTTCAAAAGTATTTGCATAAAAAAGTAAGCCCTGGTTATCATAGCAGAGTGGCACCACGCAAGCATTACATTTCGGATGTTAACAGAAAGAAGAGTTTGAAGTTCGCCAAGCGCTATATAAATGAGCCAGATTCTTTTTGGAAAAACGTCATATTCAGTGATGAGTCGAAATTTAATGTTTTCGGGCCAGATGGCCCTCCGAAAGACTGGCGAAAAGAAAATACAGAACTGAATGAAAAAAATCTCATTCCTACCGTTAAGCATGGATGAGGAAATGCAATGGTTTGGGGGGTGCACAGCTGTATCTCGAGTAGGAAAAATGGTTTTAATTGATGATAAAATGGACAAACATCTATATCTAAACATTTCAAAGAATAATTTGCATGATAGTGCCGTTAAACTTGGACTGGATGCTAAAGGGTTCTTTTTCAACAAGTCACCAATTGCCCCAAAACACTCATCTTATCTCGTACAAGAATGGCTTTTTTTACTTACCACTGTAAGCAGCTTAAAACTTCGCCTCAATCAACGGAACTGAACCCACTTGAGCATGTCTGAGAGCTCTTAGTAAGGAGAATCAAAAAGTACGAGATAACATCAAAGGCGTCTTTTAAGACAGCTTTAAGTGTTGAGTGGTAGAGAGTTGCAGCTAATTAAACCATACTTATTTATATTTATCTATAAAGGTTAATACTAATATATACCCTTTATTTATTATTTATTCCAAATACTGTACTTAGCTTCAAAAGGCCAAATACCTTCATAGACGCAGAAGCAGCATTCTAAAATGTTCGTTAGTAGGTACATAGTATGTATGTAATAAGTACATACATATATACATACATACATACGCAGCGCCAAGAGGCGTAAATAGCAGTGTCCCGTTATGACAGAAATCAGTGTGCTAAGACTGTGCTTATTTTGGCTTAGCAGAGATTCTGTGCGTTTAGCATTGAGAGTCGGCCACAATTGTCGGGCGCTTCTGCGGAATAGCTGTTCTTCCGATTTGCTCAAAGATAAGTAGCTTACATGTTTGTATGTGTGTAATCATCAGTCAATTTGGTGCCGAGCTTCGCTAGTTCATCGGCTCTTTACTGCTGAACATTACTTCGTGAAATTAAATATGTTAACCGTTATTTTTACTCAACAACTAAACAATATTCAAGTTGAGTGCACTAATAATAAAACAACAAAGTAATAATAAAAAAAAAGCTTAACAAATGAATGTATTCATGTAAAAATATGTATGTAGCTAAAGACGTTCAAGTAAGCAAACTAAATATTGAAATTAAACAAAAAAAATTTAATTAAACTAAAATAAATGAGTGTTAAACTTGAGAATTATCTACATGGATAAAATAAGAAATAAAAAACTTAATGTTGATTTCGGTATTAATATCACTCTCCCTATGTAAATGTTTCAAAGGCAGATAATTTGCGGAGAAGAATCAGAAAAATTAAAAAATTATTGGTATTCGCTGAACAAAAAAGTCGAGAAAAATAAACGAACATTACTGCTTTCTATGCTAAATTTAAACTAAATTAAATTAGTCGATACACTTAAGCCACATACAAATACATAAGTATGTAAGAAAAATTATTAAAAATGCTTCTTAATGATGGTTTAGGGAAATTATTTTTCTTCTGAAACCCGTTTTTATGTTGAAACAAAAACAAACCTTTTCTCTTGTCCGGCTCGTCATTTTGTTTTACAAAATTGTTGTTAGTAGGAAAATAATTATGTACTGTGCAATATATGAAATGATGCAGCTTATTTTTTAGAGATAAATAAATTTTTTGCTCGAAATGCTCAATAGTTGCACGCCATTTCTGAAAATAAAGACGACTTGAAAAACTTTATTATTTATTATATTTATAAAAATTTTTATATATAATATTTTTTTTAATTTTTTAATCTTAACAGCTCTCATTTGATATTCGGGATGATAAATCCTACACAAGCCAACAATTTATAATAATAAATAAAAAATCTACAGTCCTTGCGCACACGTAAACTACATTAGCACTGAAATTTATTTTGTTTACTATAAAATTTGCTCCATAAAATTAAAAATACAAGAAAAATTTTAACTTTTTTTTATTTTATTGCTATTTAAAAATTTTGAATGTTTTAAAATTGATAGTCAGTATTTTCGTTATTGCTTGCATCGTCATTAGAAGTTTTAAATTTTTTGAAAAGTTGAATATACTCAGATATCAGATATATAGAATTACGTTTCTATCAAGGCGAATCTGTTAAAGATGGTGTCAAGGCACATTCATTAAAGGTGGTGGCACTAGGCCAACAGCAATATTTCGTACTTTTGACTGTCAAAGAAAAGTATAGGCAAAGTAGAAAGCAAAGAATGAATTACTCTGGGCTGACAGCCACATGAACACAATGAAATAAAAAAAAAAAAAACAAATCAGCTGATTTACCGATGCCACCTTTAATAGATTCGCCTTGGGTGGTGTTGGTAAATCAGCTGATTTGTTTTATTTTCTTTCGCCGTGTCCATGTGGCTGTCAGCTCAGAATGAAACAAGGCGAATTCATTACTTGTTTTCTAGTTTCTCATTACTGTACTTTGACAATCAAACGCACAGAACATTGTTGTTGGTCTAATGCCACCACCTTTAATAGATTCGCCTTGATTGGTTATATACAGATGCCAAAAAAAAAGAGAATTTTCCAGCATTTTTTATTGTGAAAACTTTTATATTTATTGATCTAAAAATTTGTACACATATTATGTTACCTTTTAACTGTATTTTAAGACTTAGTATTAGTAAAAATATTTATTTGGAAAGGAGCTACAGCTGATCCCCGGGAGCTCCTCTCAAAAAAGACTTTTTGCAGTGCTCCATATATCTCTGAACTGGTTCCTCTGAAATTAAAAAACCAAACAGATTTCGTTAAAGTAATGTTGAATATAGTAATTAGTCGAAGGAATAAGCAAAATACATTCTCAAAAAAAAATCGATTTTTGACCAAAATTTCGGCCTTAAATTGTTTATAAAAAAATTTATTGGTGGGAAAAAATCTTCGATTGATTACTAAAAAATACATATATTTAGAAGCTCGTGTTAAAATTTGAGACTAATTGGTTTAGGCGTTTTCGAGTAATGTTGATCAACGACTTTGAAAACACCATTTTGAGAAAAACGCGCTGCCGCTCCAGCCTTGCACTTTCAAGCACTCTGAAACACTTTTTCAAATTTGCGTGTACCCTCGGAACGATATTAAATTTTCTGTGTGTATTCTTAAATATATGAACATTAAGAAAATAAAATTTAAGAAAATCGATTTTTGAAAATTCTAACTGTACATAACCCCTTAAAAGAATATCAACCCCAACTGATTGAGTACCAGACCAGAAAAGTCGAAAACTTTCAACTGTCAGTCGACTTTATTTTGATCAAAGAAAAGTCATGCACATTGAGTGAGCGAGCAAAAAAAAATTGTTTTCTTCATTTGTAATTGCAGATGGTTTAGTTCAAATTAAAAAACGAAAACAAAAACAAAAAAATAGTCAAAAAATTATGAAAAAAGACAATACTGCCTAAATTTTTTTTTTTTTTTATTTATTTTTTTTACTCTGCGCCGCGGTTATAGGTAATTTTTGTTTACTTCTTACGAGTACTCAGTGGGTTTTGCTGACAAAAGAAAGCCTCTGCTTTGTTAAAAAAAATACAAATAATTATTAACCAATTTTGTACATACTAACGTGTATATCTATAAAAACTTATTCACCAACAATTTCGTTAAAATTCATTTAAGTTACTATTTTTGTTAATTAACAAATAAAAGAAATCAATATAATTTAGAAAAAAAAAATATTTTATTACACTTACATATATATTTTTAAAGAACTGAAGTGTGTGGAAAATATGTTAAATAAATACGAAAATAGTTTTATGTAAGAAACAAGTTTTTTTACCAATCTTTTGTGCCAAGTACATACACATACAAGATGACAAAATGATAGTAAATTAAAATAACAAACCAACGGCAACACTAAATGAAAAATTACAAATTTGCTGCATAAGCAAATAAAATGCAACTTAACTGAATAAAGATTTTTGTTAACAAAAAAATTATTAACATTTACATACTTATGTATATTAAGAAAATTTAAAAAGAAAAAAATTATAATAACAAAAGAAGTGGAAGTCAAATTGAATGCAAAAGGCAAGTAGAAAATATATTTATATGTAGTTAAATTGAATTATATTTAAATTTTTGGAGGAGAAACTATTTACATATACATAAATTATATACATACACGCATACATACGTACATACATAACGACATTATACACCACAAATGAAGAATTAAAATGTGCATACATACATATTTATATGGTTTGATTTTTCAATTGCGCGGTTTCAACATTTTTCTTTTGAGTCCACCAAAAAGTGAAATTTACTTTATAATTTATATGAACTTTGATTAGATATTTGGTATAAGAAAAAAAATGCCACTAACTTTTAATTTGGAATTTATGCACTACCAAACCTTAACTGTGTACAACCTGTATATACAAGTACATATGTATGTAAAGTGGTGCAAGTAAGTTTTAAATCGACTTCTCTTCACTTACTGGTTTATTAGACACGAAGAATCTCATAATGTAAATACTTTTCCCTTCCAAGCACATCCTTCGCCAAGCACATCCTTTTTGTAAACAGTGCAAATTTTGTGCAATAGTACCAAACATTTTTATTATTTAATCATTCGCTTTAAAAATTGCTCGTTTTCGTACCGCTTTACCACCGTAACATAGTTCGAAATGCTTTCGACTAAATTTTTCGCTGTTATGTTAACTCAAATAGCATCCAAGTATCGAGCTTTCTTTCTATCCACTTCATTCAAATGGCACAATTAGTTCCTTAACTGCTAAGAAAGATAGAAACAAAATTGCCCCCATCAGAGAGTGCGCGACGTTACATTGGTGCAATTGCATAAGAGAGATGTGAAAATGCGAACACGAATGCAAGAAGAATAAATTGCACAAACAACACACGAATAAATTGCACAAGTGCGACGACACACACACAGCGATGCCATCAAATTCGCTGAGAGCAAAGTAGCGGTAACACGATCGACAAACCTTATTTTGCTTTTCATCGTGCCTAACTTCGTCGTGGCTGCTTACAGAGAACATTAATGTACACATACATATGTACATTACCATTAGCATTCTCTGCTACTTAATTGCTAATCTTACTTAATTTTATACATCATTTCGTCGGCTTGAACGACCAACGAAAATGCGAACATATTTTCACTTCCTTTTTCCTGTGTCCATTTTTCAGCAGCCGGCACTACTTTCTGCCCCCATTTGGTGGTCAAAAATTTCAATGCGACACAATTGTCAAACTTTCAGCATGGCGCTCTGCACAGTTATCGGCTAATCATAGTTACTTCATCGTTTCGCCTGCAAATTCTGAGTCGAGCACATGTATTATATGTATTTAAAATGATGTCTGTTATCGGCTCGTCATCGGTTATTTATAGAATATTCAAAAACTGACGAATGCAAACTATGTACATATACGCTGTCGGTCGCTAATCCGTTGTGCGTGGGATTTTGTATTTAAATTTTTCCCACGAAGAAAGAAGTAAAAATAAATTAGACGGGTGGAGAATAAAAATCTTGACATGTCGTAACATGAACTGTCGTCATTCATACACAGTTTGAGAACGAACCTTCACGACTTTCTTAAAAGAACTGAATGAACTGCTTGGTTTGGTACCATTTTGAGAGCGAAATGTTAATACAGTGAAATGTTAACGCAGTTGAGACACGAAACTAACAGTGGCGTAGCAGTAGGGAGTACACAGGCTTAGCAATCGGAAGGAATGCATTATGTGATTGAGCATGGAGTAACGTTTTTGGACGAAAATAAAATTTTGTTTTACTGACTTAATACCATACCGACAAGTGCATAGTAAATATAAGTAAAGTGTACATTTGCTCCTCAACCCTATTTTTTAAAATTTTTTTTTTTTTTTGATTAAATTTATTTCAATTAAATAATTTTGTATACCTGTAACTTAATATTTATTTTTGAAATCTTCTGCATTCATTATTTTCGAATACACTGTTTAAGGCCTATAAACTTTCGAATTCCATGAATAAATGAACACAGTATCATAAAATTGAATCAAAAAACGCCAAACCAACGACAACTCAGAAATTATGTCCAAATCCAAATGCATAAATAAAATATAATATAAAATAATTTAAAGAAACAAAAAGTAATTTGTGATGCACCGCTTTAAGTTTAAAACATAAGAACGGCAAAATAGAAATGTTACTTAAAACAAATTAATGAAAGAAAAAAAACGAGCGAAAATTATATTTAGTTTGCAAAAAATTTTCGCAAAGTTAATTGTAGGTAATTGTTTTGAAGTTAAATATTTTTTTCTTTTTGAGATTTTACATATATAACATTGGCAAATTATTGCGTGTTAGTTATTAAAGGTATATATATATATATGCATATATATATATATATGTGTATATATGTATGTATTTATATTTTGGGGAAATGTTAAAGCATTTTAAATGAATATTAAAATTCAAGTTCTTAATGAACATTATGGACAAATTAAAGAAAGCAAAACAAGTTAACATTACATTGTATAAGTAGTTAGTAATTTAAAAGCAAACAACAACAACAAACAAAAAACAACATAAGACACTAAGCTAAATTCTAAGGAAGCCAAATAAAGATTGAATACCACACAAAATAAAAATAATATTAAAAACAAAAACTGAAATTTAGCAAAGGAGAAGAAGACAGGTGGGCAACACACCTACAAACAAACAAACAAAATTATTTATGAAAATGTATAAACAAAAAAAAATTGATCATGAATTATGTAATTCATACGGAAAAAAACATTTTCTTTAATTGATGTTCGTTTTGTAGTAGAACGGCACTTGATTGCCAAAAGCAAATGAGCGGCGGTAGCATTCGTGTATTTTGCCGATTCAGCCAATTTGGAGCAGCCGAGTGCAGCAAAATAGTTTGTTAGCAGATTTTACAACATTCAAAGCACACACTCAATGCATTTTGCCAAATAAGTACGCATATTTAAAAAAAGAAAAAACAAAAACGAAACTCATAAAAATTGTTGCAAAAAAACTTAATTAATATTGTAAAAACAAACCACAAGCGAATACGCTTAAAAATTAAATAAAACTAACATTAATGAAAACAACTTTTAAAATAAAAAAAAAATTAAATATTTAATGATGTGAAAAATATATTAAAAAAAGAAGCATAAAAATCTAAATTGTTGTGGTAGACATTGGAGAGTCAGTAACAATGCAATAAATGTATACAGAAAAAATAAATACAACGTTGCACATTTTCAGTTAATAAGGCATGAAAAAACAAATGGTAAGTCAATAAATATTTAATACTAGCAAACGCGGCCCCCTTCGCTGGGCACACTAAAATAGAATAGATATGGTTTAGAACAGAAAATATATGATTTTCATATTATTTATTTCTTTATTCTTTATTCAAGCGCTTTGGCATAAACAATATTTTTTGTTTTTCTATTTGTTTTTGAGTAAATATAAAATATAAATTGAAAATCAGGAAAAAAGAAGATTGTTTTTAACTTTCAAATCAACGCATATGAATAAACAATCGTCTTTTTTCCTGATCATCCATGAATTTTTCGTTTCAATTTATATGTTTTATTAAGCATTGGAGCTTTTTTAACCATTATCCATTTATATTTTTCAAAAAAAAAAAACGAAAAAAATTGTTTTTTTCACGAACACATAATTTCATTCGGATTTCACATTAAATTCTCAAATTTCGTAAGAAATTATTCACTGTTCCAAAACCCACTCCAAAAAAATTCACAAACAATTTTTACATGTTGCACTTACGTTTTTTCCTTATGGGGGGGGGTAAGGGATAAACGCTAAAAAAAACACTTTTTTCATGAATTTATTGTAGCGAAACGGTTCAAGTCAGTTTATTAAAAGTTGTTGCATATTATAAAGTAACATTTCAAGAATATTTGATAAAATTTTCATGTAAAAATATTGCAAAATGAGCGAATGAGAGCACATTTACGTAGACGTCTTTTCAAAAATACATTTTGCAGTAGTCAGCATATCTCAGCGTAGAATCATCTGAAATCAAAAAAATCGAATAATTCAGTTAAAGTATGAGTTAAACTTCCCCCCAACGTTTATTTTGACGATTTATTTTCATTTTCAGCCATTTGGTAGTCGTTTGAAGTAAAAAGTGATTTTTGACGAAAAAATGCCGCCATTTTGTAGGTGTAAAACCACCTTAATATAAAAAAAAATGGCGAAAAAAAACGTTGGCGGGAGGTTTTTTATATGTAAAATATGTGTGCAAAATTTCAAAAGGATCGGTTGAGTAGTTTTCAAATGCCAATGACTACGCACTTTAAAGAAAAAAGGTTCGAGAAAACCGCGTTTAAAGTTTTAAGTTATCTCGGCAGATGTTTGAGGCGGCTCGGCTTTATGCTCTATAACTTAAAAAGTTTTGCTCGGATTGACTTAAAATTTTAACACGGTATTTTTGAAATGTTTTACTACAATAACGTGCAAAAAAAATCGATTTTTATCCCTTACCCCCCCCCCCCCCCCCCCCCCTTAAGGCATCCAAATCAGAAAGAAATATTGACACATTGTAACTCACACTGTCAATTTGACAGTTCAGTTCCGCCCCAAGCGTTGAAAAAGTAAGCGACATTATGGCTGGTTCAAACGAACGCTGTACCCTTTGCCAGTGCTCCGAATTACAACCAAACTTTACGAAACCCATTTTCAATACCTACTTAACAATGTGTGTAAGTTTGGTTTAATTCGGTTCAAAGACACGGCGGGTCCACGTTTTGGCATGTATTTCGAGACCCTAGTCATCAATAGGTATGAAAATTACCCCGTATTAAAGCACTTATCAACAGCTTTCATTTGATACCCATATTGTACATACACAACCCGGGTCCACGTTTGACCTATATCTCGAGACCCCAGTCACGTAGCGGCATGAAAAATACTCTGTACTAAGGCATTCACCAACAGCTTCAATTTGATATCCATATTGTACATACACGTCCGAAGGTTACCCGGGTCCACGTTTTGACCTATATCTCGAGACCCTAGTCACGGAGCGGCATGAAAAATACTCTGTACTAAAGCATTCACCAACAGCTTCAATTTGATATCCATATTGTACAAACACATTCTAGGCTCCACGTTTTGGTCTCTATCTCGAGACCCCAGTCACGGAGCGGCATGAAAAATACTCTGTACTAAAGCATTCACCAACAGCTTCCATTTGATACCCATATTGTACATACACATCCGAAGGTTACCCGGGTCCACGTTTTGACCTATATCTCGAGCCCTATTTCCAAAATAAAATATAATACATGTTACTCGTGGATGATGTAGCTTTCGAATGGTGAAAGAATTTTTAAAATCGGTCCAGTAGTTTTTGAGCCTATTCATTACAAACAAACAAACAAACAAACAAAGAAACAAAGTTTTCCTCTTTATAATATTAGTATAGATATATTTTCATAAAACTCATAGAATGCTTTTAAATACATAAGTCAATGTTTGAACTGTCATTTTCAAATGTAATCTAACTTTCTAACAAATATCGTCAATTTGCTGTTTCTGATCATCGTCTTATCGAATTCCGACTGGGAATTGATACAATATCAATACCTTCGGGTAGGAATCCTCGAAATGTGGACTGGGACAGGTATGGTGAGCTTGTAACAGAGCGATTACCAAACGTGAAAAAATTGAAATCAGCAGAAATGATTGAAGATGCTACTGAGAAATTAGAAGGTACTTCAGTCAATTGCTTTGACGAACTGTGCCCACTCAGGCAAAGTAGACAGAGCAAAGCGTGTCCTTGGTAGAACCCTGAACTGTCGAAGCATCGTGTACGGTCCAGAAAACTTCTTAATAAGGCCTTAAAGACCCAAACAGAAGAGGACTGGGCTAATCATCGACTTACACAGAGAGAATATAAAAAAAAAGTACGGAAAGCCAAACTTGAATCCTATAGAAATTTCTGCAGTAACGTCGAAGAAATGAGAGAAACAGCGAGACTTTGTAAGGTCATTCATCTAGACCGCTCAGTAAGGCTGGATTCCATTCGAAAACCTGATGGTTCATACACCATTTCCAAATCGGAAACGTTTAATGCTCTACTCGAAACCCATTTTCCGGGTAGTAGAACTCTCTCTGAAGTAGAGAGTGGTATGAACTATAACGGTAGCAACGGTGGAACCTCTAGGTACAGCTGGTACATATATTTTGCTAGTCAATTAGTAGATAGTGACTAAAGATTCGAAAGGTTTACCTTGTCTTCCTTTGAGAACTTTAAGTCCGCTGGCCCTGACGGAATATATCTAACAATGCTTAAAAAAGAGGGAGACAGGCGGGTTGAGGCCCTGAAAAGGATCTTCCCAATCTGTCTTGCACTTGGTTTTAAACCATCCCAATGGCGACGCGTAAGAGTAGTATTTATTCCAAAACCAGGAAATGACGACTATGCCCTAGCAAAAAGTTTTTGACTAATCAAGCACGGTTATCCCCAGGGGGGTGTTCTTTCTCCGCTGCTCTGGTACTTGGTCGTAGACTCTCTACTAGCGGAGAGGCAGGAACTCGGTTTTCATGTCCAAGCATATGTGGACGATGTATGTGTGCTAACATCGGATAAGTCCCTAAGGAGGCTTTACACGAAAGTGCAGACGATTCTGGACAAAATCGATGACTGGTACATGAGACAAGGTACTTCCGTTAATCCGAACAAAACAGCCATAGTCTTGATTACGAGAAAACGGAAATTGGATGGACTCAGTCTTCCAACACTGAAAGATGTGACACTTGATCTTTCCGATGAAGTTAAATATCTAGGAGTAATCTTGGATGAGAAGCTGACTTGGGAGACACACGATTCATTGAAGGCGAATCGCGCATTGAGGATTTTTCAGTATACACAGCACTTATAACTTACGCCTCAGTGCTCCCCCTGGATCTTATGATACAACAGGAAGCAATAAAAGCAATGTGTAGACTCCATAAATATGGTTTCTGGCACGAAGACGGAACTTCGGGACTCAGAGAAATCTTTAAGTTGCTATCTGAGCAGTATCCACTGTTTTTGGCACCTAAAGACGACCTGATACCCACAGTTTCATTTGGAAGGAAATTTAATGTCAGATTTCCGTTCATTGCGTGAGCAATGGATCAATCCAAAATGTATGCAGGGAGGTTTGACGTACATTTTCTTTCCCGAGGGGTCCAAGACTGAAATATGGTCTGGAGCCGGATGGTACTTGAACGATAGTAATAAGTATCACTATGCTATGGGGGAAATGGCAACTGTTTTCCAAACGGAAGTTTTTGCCATCCTGAAAGTTGCCGAATCGATAATCGAGAGGAGATGGAGCGGGAAACAGATTGGAGATTTCAGTGACAGTCAGGCTGCGCTGAAAGCCCCGGAGAACGCGAAGCAAACCTCAAAGATTATTCAAGAATGTAAGAAGAAGCTTAATTCTGTCACAAAACACAACAGGCTTGTACTTATATGGGTTCCCGGACACTCCGGTGTTCAAGGAAACGAAATTGCCGACGAATTGGCCAACCGTGGATCAGCGGATCCCCCACAGGGACCACACGCAAATTTGAAAAGTCGTTTCAGAGTGCTTGTAAAGTACAAAGCCGGCAGCGCGTTTTTCTCAAAATGGTGTTTTCAAAGTCGGTGACCAACATTACTCGAAAACGGCTAAACCGATTAATCTCAAATTTTAACACGACCTCTTCCCTGTCCCAATACAAAAATGCAAAATTGACCGACAAGTCCAACAGGGTTTTTTGAGTAATTTTTTGAAGTGAAAACTTCTTTAGAATCGTTGGGAGTGATTTGAGAAAAAGTGAAACGAAAAAAGCGACACTCTTGGCTACGAAGCGTTATATTATATGTTGATATAAACGTAGCGACGAACTAAATAAGCGCCGACAGCATGGCGCGGTAGCCGAGCGACTAGCAATGTGAGCTTCCGATCCAAAATCCTTGGTTCGAATCACAAGAAAAGAATTTTTTTTATACAGTTATTTTATTTTATTTTATGATATGTTTATGAGGAGCTTTTTTTCATGGCAGAAATACACTCGGTGTTTTGTCATTGCCTGCTGAGGAGTGAGCGCTATTAGAAAAATAGTTTTCCTTAATTTTGGTGTTTTCACCGAGATTCGAACTGACGTTCTCTCTGTGAATTCTGAATAGTAGTCACGCACCAACCCATTCGGCTACGGCATTTGTTTAATTTTACTGATGCAAAAATGAGGGAAAATATTTGAATAA
The DNA here is from genome assembly GCF_027943255.1 of Anastrepha obliqua. Classification (NCBI taxonomy): domain Eukaryota; kingdom Metazoa; phylum Arthropoda; class Insecta; order Diptera; family Tephritidae; genus Anastrepha; species Anastrepha obliqua. The sequence continues at coordinate 20,249,878 of NC_072893.1, read as the reverse complement.
AGTTTGCTTACTGTTTACACATTTTCCAAAGGTGACGGAGAACCAAAAAAAAAGTCGATTTTCAAACAAATAGGAATGCATATGTGTAATTGTGTTAGAGTTTCGGTCACGCCCCAGCAAAACCTGCGTGCATATGTGTTTGTAACATTCAAAAAAATGTAATTGTGTTAGAGTTTCGGTCACGCAGGTTTTGCTGGGGACGCTCATAATAGCAACCGCGTGTGTATTTTTATATTCGTAAATATTTTCATTTTTAAATATTTACCGCAATTATGCCGAAAAATAATACAGAAAAGTGTCGTGAGTATCGACAGAAAAAAAAATCAATAAATAGCATCACGGAATTCATTCCCGAAAATTTAATAAAGTATACACCAGAAGTATCGCGGATACTTAGAAAAGATTACGATAAAGTTCCAATGATTTTAAGTGGCGATTTTAACGTAAATTTTGCATTGGACACAGCGGTTCCTTTAATTGACTTTCTCAATACAACATTCAATTTAAAAATGTGTAACAATCGCACTGAATCGACAACACGATCAAAAACAACCATTGACGCGGTATTTCAAAGATATGTTGACAACATCGAAACCAAAGCATTTGTATCATATTTTAGCTATCATAAGCCACTCGTATCATTTGTTGAAATTGAAAACATTGAGGATGAATAATAATAAAATGAAGAAAATAAAATATAAACTTTATAGCAATATTATAATGAACCTATAATTATCCCGCTCCTAATGCTGCTTTCGTCTCATCTCTCTCAGTTTGTTTTACGGAAGGTTTCACTTCTATCGCGTCTAACCGTTAGACTGGTATTTTTTTTTTTTTGTAGTCATAGGATATCTTTAGTAATAATAATAATTAAAAAAAAAAGCGAATGTAGGGTATTTCTACCTGAAACACATATGGTCCATGAGCGTAGAGGGACATTTTTGCTTCTGCACGTTCATGAAACACATGTGGAACGTATCAGTGCTTATCAGGCGCATGTTTCCTGAACCATATGTGGCTCAGCGGACAGGGAACGTGTTAATACAGTTAATAGATAACATAATATGTGTACAAATTTTGTTGTTTTAGATCAATAAATTTAATAGTTTTCTCAAAAAAAATTCCGGAAAGTTCTCTTTTTTCAGCCTTCTAACTGTATGTAACCCCTTAAGTGAATGCCATTAATTGAATGTCACTAAATGTCTATGATTTGCAAATTAAATGCTTTCAAGCGGATCGAACACAAAACATATGCACATTAATATTCACTTTAATTTCTTATTCATACCATATTTTACTTATAATAATATTTTTGACTATTTAATATTCCACATAACATTTTCCTCATGTATATCAAAATGTATATGAATCTACTATATTTTCGCATCAGCACATGTCGACACGAATCATTGTAGTGTGGCAACACACAAATGTCCACGCATGTTCGAAAATCTAGTACAGAACATTTCGAATCCGGTATAGCACTTCGAAAGTAAAGTGACAACCTAGATTCTGCCATTTTGTCAACGCTCCCAGTGGCATCCACAACGTAAGTTAATTCGTGTTAGTACAAAATACACCAATTGATGTGCAATAATGTGAAACCTTAAACAAGTTAGTGTTATATAGTATTGAATAGTTATTTTATGCAATATTATACAATAGTCCTCGATTAGTGGTTTTATTACTCGTTGATTCGTTACATTCCGACACGTGTATGCGGCCACATTTTGAGGTTATGTAAAACGCGCACTACTAATTTTCATTCTTATTTGCTATCTTTCCAACAGGTTCCGTTGCTCCAATACGTTAAAATGTCGGGAGGATTAGATATTCTGTCCCTTAAAGAGGACGACATCACCAAGATGTTGGTAGCTACCACCCATTTGGGTTCCGAAAATGTGAACTTCCAAATGGAACAGTACGTCTACAAGCGCCGTACTGATGGTATCAATATCATCAATCTTGGCAAGACCTGGGAAAAGCTGATGATAGCTGCCCGTGCTATTGCTGCCATCGAGTACCCACAGGATGTAAGTATTGAGAAAAAAAAAAAATATTTCTATTTGTTGTAAGTATGCACATGATGAGTTTTAACTAATCTTTCGGGTCTGAAATTCAATGAAGCCAACCTAAACGCTGATAGCATACTTTACAAATTAAATTGAAACTTATTTTTCGTGTTTATTAAAAAAATTTTAGTTTATTGATTGAATCTTTTGCGCTTTCAGGTCTTCGTGATTTCTTCACGTCCCATCGGTCAGCGTGCTGTGCTCAAGTTCGCCAAGTACACCGATACAACCCCAATTGCCGGTCGTTTCACTCCTGGTGCATTCACCAATCAAATCCAACCAGCTTTCCGTGAACCTCGCTTGTTGGTTGTCACCGACCCACACACCGATCATCAACCCATCATGGAAGCTTCATACGTCAACATCCCAGTCATTGCTTTCTGCAATACTGATTCACCTCTACGTTACATTGATATTGCCATTCCATGCAACAACAAGGCTCCCCACTCCATCGGTTTGATGTGGTGGTTGTTGGCCCGTGAAGTGCTCCGTCTACGTGGCACAATCTCACGCGTCACTGAATGGCCCGTAGTGGTGGATTTGTTCTTCTATCGCGATCCCGAGGAGGCTGAGAAGGAAGAAGCTGCCGCCAAGGAATTGTTGCCACCACCCAAGGTGGAAGAGGTTGTTGAACACCCAGTCGAAGAAGCTACCAACTGGGCAGATGAGGTTGCCGCAGAGACTGTTGGCGGAACTGAAGATTGGAATGATGATGCTGTGAAGACATCATGGGGAGGAGATGGTAACTTCTAAAGCGCTTGAATTGAACGCATGTGTTTTGTCAAAGTCTTAAGTTTTTTAGACAATGGCAAAATTGACCGAAATAAAGTAATTTTATTGGTACATCAGCGGAAAGTTTTTTTTTAATAAGATAAACATTTTTTTCTCTTGATTCTATGGGTGCAAGGTTAAGAAATGGGAATGAATTCGAGGCGCACAATCATTTAATTTAGTTGGAACGTGCGTAGCGAACATTAATGAAAATGAAGAGGGCGGTTTTAGGTTTATCAGTTAATCTAAATGAGCTATAGAGCTAATTTAACTTTAACCTATATCTCTTCCATTTTTAATAGTGTTAAACTTGTAAGCAGCGTGAAAAATTCTCACAGACCTAATTTTTTTTTTTAGCGCAAAATGGCGTTTAAGTTTCAATCTCTGCTAAGCGTACAGAAGTCGTCATCTTTATAGCATCACAGTTCGTTGGGAACCATTGCTTCCGTGGTAATTCGCATCCGCATCACTCGGTCATCAGCTTTTCGTTTGATATCTGATATGCCCATAGCTCAAAAGTCGCCTTCAATGTCGGCTCTCCAACGTTTTCTCGGCCGGCCTCTTAAACAGTCGCCTTGTCGATTATTTATAGCTCTATCGTTGCTCATTCGCAGAATGTGATTTACAGTCGAATCGAGTGTTATTGTAGCAGTAATATATACAAGCCCTGTCAGTGTGGTGTATATCACCGGTCTAGACGAAAACGACTTTCATCTAACGGTGGACCCAGGAAACATGCTGTTTCGACAGGTTGGATTCAGAGGGAGAGGGGTGTTAGATGAGTGGTTTTTGAATCCTTTGCGTATCTTTGAAGGCTTACAGAAATAAGTAGCAGTAAAACTTGGCGAAAGCGACTTACTAAGCATTTTCTGTTTGCCTGTTTTCGCAGATTAACATTGATGCTTACCGCCGGTCTTTGTTGTAGCAGCATAAACATTCCTCTTACATACAGCTAGTAATATGTATAAATAAGTATACAAGCACCTGATTTATGGAATTGTTTGATTCTAACGCTTTCCTTAATATGTAATCAAAATATTTTACACATAGTAATTTAGCTGTAAATTTTTGGTACCGTTATCCAATTTATGTCACAAAAGTTAGTATACAGTAAACGATTGTTCAGTTAGCATAACATTTATTTTTACGCATTGATTAAAAAAGTTAAAACAATCAAAAGGAAATAATCAAAGTATAAAAATTAAGGGAAGTACGTTTTGTATTAATTTTTGCGACATTTTTAGTAATGGCACCAAGAGGAAAAGAGCTTTCGGATGATTTAAAAAAAATGATTATAAAATATCACAAGGAACATAAATCATTGCGAGAAATCGGTCGTTTGATAGATAGGAGTTTTGCTACAGTTCAAAAGATTGTGAATAAATATAGGCCCTTATTATTAGCAACATTCGATCTTCGACTATAGTCGAAAGTGCTGATCGAACGAATTTTCATTAGGTATTATGGTGCTTATTCGCTGAAGAATAGAACTATTGCGAATTTCGATCGCTCGACGCATTTACAATATATAATTTTTTCTCAGCTGATAAAGCAAATCAAATTAAAAGAAAAAGAGATGGTATTGAAATTCTGTGTTAACTACATTTTTAAAAGCAAAAAAAAGTATTTTTTGTGAAAATGACTACAACGGGAAGTAATAGATGTCCTGGAAAATTATATTTGCCAAAGATGGACCCAATTTAGTAGTACAGAGGCTGATCTGCAACAAACAAAATCACATTTGTATAGCAAATGCCGAATTCCATGAATAATTGGCTGTGTTCATGGCGCGCATATTCAAATTGTCGCTCCCAGGAAAGAAGTTCAACATTTGTATTACAACAGGAAGGGATTCTACAACATTAATGCTATGATTGTAAGTAGACATTTGCATATCATATCGCACTTGTTACGCTAAAGCGTAACAACTCAAAATGAAAAGGAAAAGAGTAACAACTCAAAAATTTGTTATTTTAGCGCAACTACTAAACAAATAAGAATGAAACAACCGTTATATTGTTTTTAATGATATTTTCGTGCAATTACATATTTTTTTCCTTGTAATACCAATTCTATTAATATTTACGGAAACAGTCTTTCGTCTCTACTGAAAATGTTCAGATTTTGAGTTGTTACGGTTTAACGTAACAAGTGCGATATATAAATATGAGTCATAAATTCTAAATGCGAAATGAAAATAACTTATATAAATGCGAAAAATCCAGGAGCTACTCATGATTCTATGGCTTTCAACATGTCGCCATTGAAAGCGCATTTAGAGGAGCAACATCTCAATGGCCGTTGTTGTTGTTGTTGTTAACAGCATAGGTAGCCCTGTCAGTGTAGGCATATCATCGTTCGTCTTCGTCTAGCTCATCTAGGGGTAGGCCCAGGAAACATGCTGTTTCGACAGGTTGGGTCCAGAGGGAGAGGGGGGTTAGATGAGTCGGTTTGAGGGGGCATGTGAAGAGGTGGTTAGTGTCGTGCGGGGTACCTTCACATGCCGGACATGTGTTTGGTATGTCGGGGTCGATTCTGGATATGTAGGAGTTTAACCTGCTACAATATCCAGAGCGTAGTTGTGCCAGTGTTACACGGGTCTCACGGGGAAGCTGGAGCTCTTCATCTGCAATAGGTGGTGGTTGGACTCCGATTACGGCATTCACAGGACGGGAGTTCAAGAAGGTGGTAACGGTCTCCCGGTGAATGTCGTTTATGGACTGTCTAAATACTGTCCGGTCCAGTAGGTTACGGTCGGTCTTGTCCTGGATATCGCCAGCGTAGTCAAAGAGGTGTCTCCTGACGTGCCTGGGAGGCGGCTCAGGCTCAAGCAGGTGTCTGCAGGGATGAGACCTGCGGTAACATCCGAGCAGGAACTGCTTGCTGAGCAATTTGTTGTGCTCCGCAACTGGGAGCATTTGTGCCTCGTTGTGAAGGTGTTGGATAGGTGACATCAGGAGGCACCCGGTCGCTGTCCGAATGGCGGTATTTTGACAGGTCTGTAGCTTAGTCCACTGCGAATCACTAGTTCCAGGCGACCAGACAGGCGCAGCATAGTTGAGAACCGGCCGGCCAATTGCCTTAAATGTCGAAAGCAACAGTTCTTTGTCTTTGCCCCAAGTGCTGCCGGCCAGCGATTTGAGGACCTTGTTGCGATTTTGGACCTTAGTGGCAATTGCGGTTGTATGCGCAGAGAAGGAGAGCAAGCTGTCAAAGGTTACACCCAAAATTTTGGGGTTATTCACAGTCGGAATTGGTGTGTCATCGACTTTTACCTTAAGGGGCAGCTTGACCTCCTTTGTCCAGGTGGTGAAAAGGGTCGCCGTGGACTTGGTGGGGGAAAGTTGTAGATTCCTCGCAGTGAAAAAGCGAGAAAGGTCGGTGAGGTAGTCGTTCACTTTGGAACTCAATGGCCGTCGCAATACTTGGCTCCACGGTATGTAATAAACACCAATTGAAATTCCGTTTCTAATAATTTTTGCCTGTAGGATACGTTACACTAGACATGGCTAGTTTACTGGGGCGGCAGCCATTGGTCGGGAAAAACCCGAGTCATTCCGGTAACGTAGAACCGGCTGCCATGGGAATGAATTTTTGCCTGTCTCAGGTGATGCTGGATACGCTCTAAAACCATATTTAATGACGCCGTTCAAAAACTCTGAGGAAGGGTCTCCACAAAGGACATACAACAAACAACATGCTAAAGTGAGAAGTATCATTGAGAGAACAATTGGAGTCTTGAAAAACCGATTTAGATGTTTGTTGCAGGTAAGAGCTCTCCACTAATCTCCAAAACAAGCAACACAATTATTAATGTGACCCTGTTGTTGTTGTTGTAGCAGCATAAACATTCCCCATACTTACATACGGTGAATGCTGCTGGAGTGACAGTCCTTGGCCGGATATAAATCCGGGTCGTTTCGGTAACGTAGAACCGACTGTCGTGGAAACGTCGATGATGCTGGAGATAGTGAAGTGGAGTCAAATATCGGAGAATCAGAAAACATAAGAAATGAAATTCTTAGAATATTATGGGAAAAACTAAAAAGTATTAAATAAAAACCTTAACGCCATAGTTTCTTTTTTATTTTTGTTATAAATTTTCTTTATTCAAATATTCGTCATTCGTCAGCCCATACCTGCCAAGGGAAAATAAAAATGTATTTCTACAAACATCACAAAAAAACCATTATTAACCATAATCCATTTTTCTACCGTTCTAACTGGTGGTCTCAAGCAATTCAGCTCCGTTGTAAACTCCTCCCATTTTTTTGCTGCTTGAACTTTTGTGCAAATCCCTTTTGCGAATTGTGGATTCTCTTCCATTAATGAAACTAACCTTTCTAATTGCTGTTTGGTACTCACGACTTTCGACCTGCATAAAATTAACAAAATTAGTATATGTTTATTATTTGGTTACTATAAAACAATAAATAATCGCAAACAGCTTACATTTTAACAAATTTTCCCACAATACGCTACACAATCGAAAGCAAAATTGCATTCGACTCTAAATTCGGTATACAACGAAATTCACATTCGATTTTCGATCTTCGACAACCATCGAAGATCGGATCCAACTCATAATAGGGGCCTTTGTCATTCTTCTTCTTAATTGGCGCGATAACCGCTTACGCGATTTTGGCCGAGATTAACAAAGCGCGCCAGTCGTTTCTTTCTCGTGCTAACCGGCGCCAATTGGACACACCAAGTGAAGCCAAGTCCTTCTCCACCTGATCTTTCCAACGCAGAGGAGGCCGCCCTCTTCCTCTGCTACCACCAGCTGGTACCGCATCGAATACTTTCAAAGCCGGAGCGTTTGTATCCATTCGGACGACATGACCCAGCCAACGAAGCCGCTGGATCTTTATTCGCTGCGCTATGCCTATGTCGTCGTAAAGCTCATACAGCTCATCGTTCCATCGTCTGCGATATTCGCCGTTGCCAACGTGCAAAGGTCCAAAAATCTTACGCAGAATCTTTCTCTCGAACACTCCAAGCGTCGCTTCATCGGATGTTGTCATCGTCCAAGCTTCTGCGCCATACGTTAGGACGGGCATGATGAGAGTCTTGTAGAGTGTTAATTTTGTTCGTCGAGAGAGGACTTTACTGCTCAATTGCCTACTTAGTCCAAAGTAGCACTTGTTGGCAAGAGAGATTCTACGTTGGATTTCAAGGCTGACATTGTTATCGGTGTTAATGCTGGTTCCTAAATACACGAAGTCTTTTACAACCTCAAAATTATAACTGTCAACAGTGACGTGGGTGCCGATACGCGAGTGCGCCGACTGTTTGTTTGAAGACAGGAGGTACTTCGTTTTGTCCTCGTTCACCACCAAACCCATTCGCTTTGCCTCTTTATCCAGTTTGGAGAAGGCAGAACTAACAGCGCGGTTGTTAAGGCCAATGATGTCAATATCATCGGCATACGCCAGCAATTGTACGCTCTTATAAAAAATTGTGCCTGAGCGATTAAGTTTTGCGGCTCGTACGATGCTCTCCAACATCAGGTTAAAGAAGTCACACGACAGCGAGTCACCCTGTCTGAAACCTCGTTTGGTATCAAATGGCTCGGAGAGGTCCTTCCCAATTCTGACGGCGCTGCTGGTGTTGAGCAACGTCATCTTACATAGCCGTATTAGTTTTGCGGGGATACCAAATTCAGACATCGCGGCGTACAGGTAACTTCTTTCCGTACTGTCGAATGCAGCTTTAAAGTCGACGAAAAGATGGTGTGTGTCGATTCTCCTTTCATGGGTCTTTTCCAAGATTTGGCGTATTGAGAATATTTGGTCGATGGTAGACTTTCCAGGTCTGAAGCCACACTGATAAGGTCCAATCAGTTGGTTGACGGTGGGTTTCAGCCTTTCACACAATACGCTCGCTAGAACCTTATAGGCGATATTTAGAAGACTAATCCCGCGGTAATTGGCACAAATTGCAGGATCGCCCTTCTTATGGATTGGGCAGAGCACACTTAAATTCCAATCGGCAGGCATGCTTTCATCCGACTATATTCTGCATAGGAGCTGATGCATGCACCTTACCAGCTCCTCGCCGCCATGTTTGAATAGCTCAGCCGGCAGTCCGTCGGCGCCCGCGGCTTTGTTGTTCTTTAGCCGTGATATTGCTATTCTCACCTCGTCATGGTCGGGTAACGGAACGACAATTCCGTCGTCAACGATTGGGGTATCGGGATCTTCACATTCTCTATGACATGCGCAGCTGTCACCGTTTAACAGGTTCGAGAAGTGTTCCCTCCATAATTTAAGATTGCTCTGTACGTCAGTCACCAGATCGCCGTCTTTGTTCTTACAGGACAACGCCCCGGTCTTAAAACCTTCTGTAAGCCGCCGAACTTTCTGGTAAAATTTTCGGGCGTTGTTCCTATTGGCCAGCATCTCAAGCTCCTCGCACTCACGTATTTCGGCCTCTCGTTTCTTCTGTCGGATAATACGTCTCTCTTCCTTTTTTAGCTCTCTGTAGCGATCCCACATGGCTCGCGTTGCGCCCGATCGCAGCGTGGCTCTATAGGCGGCATCTTTTCTTTCGGCGGCAGCATGACATTCCTCGTCGTACCAATTGTTTTTTCGGGCTCGCCGGAATCCGATTTCTTCTTCGGCGGCGGTACGTAGAGAACGAGAAATGTTGCTCCATTGCTCGCGCATGCCGGTGTGTTGGGCAGTGCTCTCCGAGAGCAGGAGTGAGAGTCGAGTGGCGAATCTTCTGGCTGTCTGTTGTGATTGCAGCTTTTCGATGTCGAACATTCTTTGCGTAGGTAGATGTACGTTTTTTGCTGCACAGAGGCGTGTGCGCAGTTTGGCTGCAACAAGGTAATGATCCGAGTCGATGTTGGGTCCTCGGATCGTACGTACATCTAATACACTAGAAGCGTGTCTTCCATCTATCACAACATGATCGATCTGGTTTCGCGTTTTTCGATCTGGAGACAGCCAGGTAGCTTGGTGAATCTTCTTATGCTGGAATCTGGTGCTACAGACTACCATGTTTCGGGCCCCGGCGAAGTCGATCAGCCTCTGTCCGTTACCGGATGTTTCGTTGTGCAGGCTGAATTTTCCGACTGTGGGACCAAAAATTCCCTCCTTGCCCACCCTGGCGTTGAAGTCGCCAAGCACGATTTTTATGTCGTGGCGGGGGCAGCGCTCATAGGAACGTTCCAAGCGCTCATAGAAAGAATCCTTGGTCGCATCGTCCTTCTCTTCCGTCGGGGCGTGGGCGCAAATTAGCGATATGTTAAAAAATCGCGATTTGATGCGGATTGTTGCGAGACGCTCGTCCACCGGAGTGAACGACAGTACTTGGCGACGAAGTCTCTCTCCCACAACAAATCCGACACCGAATTTGCGCTCCTTTACATGGCAGCTGTAGTAGACGTCGCAAGGTCCTATGTTTTTCTTACCTTGCCCCGTCCATCGCATCTCTTGGATGGCAGTGATGTCAGCCTTTACTCTCACGAGGACATCAACCAGCCGGGCAGAGGCACCTTCCCCATTAAGGGACCGGACATTCCAGGTGCATGCCCTCAAATCGTATTCCTTATTTCGTTTGCAGGGGTCGTCATCAGTGTTGGGAGTTCTCATCCGAGGCTTTGTTGCTGTTTTCATTGGGGGGGCTTTTTAAGTGGCGGGTCCCAAACCCAGCGCACAACCAGCTATGCTGGGATGCTTCGCCTTCTCACTTTAGCTCACTCCCGAACGGCTGTTCGGAAGCTAACCAGAGGATACGTGGGCTAATCCCGGACGTTGTGAGCTGCTTGAACCATATGTAGAAGAATCGTCCTGGCCACTCCCAAGTGAATGGCGATCAGTAACTTTCCCCACTTGCGTGGACTTCTACACATGGAACCATCCTCCATTTCATTATTTGGATTAAATATGATTTTTGTATTTCATTCATGTAAATAAAACACAATTTTGTTATAACTTAGGTTGTTTGAAGGAATCGATGGGGGTAAAATTGAAAACGTGTCCGGTGTATACTTACTTCTGTTACTAACTGTATACGGTGAATGCTGCTGTGACAGTCTTTGGCCGGATATAAATCCCAGTCGTGCCAGTTACGTAGAACCGATTGTCGTGAGTACGCGCGCCGCCTGTCGTTCAAATCGATGCATTGAATGAGAATTTCAAATCTACCTAATTGCAACCAAAATTTTAAATTAAACACGGCGATTTTGTGTAAAAATAATTTGTTTTATTTATACGAATTTAGTTAATTAATTAGTAATTTTATTATGAATTTTTAATTCCATAGTCTATAAAGACAAAAAAAAAAACAAAGGTCTATAGGGAAATAGAAACAAACTGAAAAATATGTATAATATGCGATGATCTTAAACATGACTTTTTTTGCTAGACACACACAAAGTCACAGTACCTTCAGTGGTTAGGAGGACGAAATTTTTTGCAATATACACAGCTTTTTTTCAATTTTAATACGTAAACAAAGGAAAACATTTAAAATTACTTAAAACTACAATCGATAATCGATACGCATCCGAACCATAAAAACAAAATGGATATTTACTGACACTCAAAGAAATATAGATTGGAAAATGTGAGACAACATTTGGAAATGTTTTAGTTTTTACTAACAACTCGCCCCGATTTGGGACAACGAATTTCTTAAATACACTTTCAAGACGATAACTGCTTTTATGGGTTAGTAAATATGTAAACATATACGTACATGTGTATGTGCGACAGATTTATGCATGTTTAGCAACTAGCAATCAAATCTTCGTTGACATAACGCGCATGCATTACTTTTTCTTTACAAAATATAACTTAAACCGACGTACACACATTTGATGTATTTATGTACATATATAGATGTATGTATGTATGCGTGTATGTATGTTTGTATATGCTGTGTTGCCTTACTTTAATATTTGCTTTATTGTGGCCACCTCATGCGGGAGTTTGAAGAGTTTTTTGCTTTTTTTTAATTGTATTTAAATAGTTATTATTTATTACGACAACATTTTGTTATAAATTGTGTGTAATTATATATATGTATGTATGTATATTCCGAAAAATTATTACAAGTTAGAAATAATGATAGTAATAATAGTAATAACCATAATAATAATTGATAATAAAAACGTTGTTACATTTCGATATAAAAATGATATTTAATATTTTTTATTGTTCAAAGTGATATTTATTTAAGTATGCTTCGATTTCTTGGCTGATATTTATATTTCTTGCTTTATAATAGATTTTCATTTAAGTTGCGAAGTATTTGCTTCGATATTTGTTATTTCTTTTCTCTGGCGTTCAAATCGTTTTTATGTATTGGTGTATGCATGCATGTATTAGTGGACTTAGAGGACTTTTACGGGAGCCTATTTAAAGGGATTTGGTCGTGCTTTAAATGTTGTGAGTTTTCGCAACTCTTTGACGCGCAATTCTTCACGTTTCTGACGTTCTTCTTCCTCCTGCAATGAAAAAAAAATTAAGCGTTATTTATAATTAGTAAAGGGAATTAGTAATAAAAAAACGTGTAATTAAATAAAAATTAGATTTTATATTACTAATAAGAATTGCAACATTTTTTATTGAAATATTAATATGTTGCGCTGCGTTTGCTTCAGTTTACCTAATAATTTGTTATCATGCAAGCTTAAAAAAAATATAAATAAATATGTTCCCTTATTCTCGGTCTAAAACCTGCAGACAAAATTATTAGCCATAAAGCTATAATAGTAAAAAAAAAAATAAAATAAAATAGAATATAAAAAAAACAAATTAAAAAAAAACGAATAAAACAATAAAAGATTAAAAAAAATTAAAAAAAGATTAAAAAAATATAAATAAATAAAAAACAAAAAAAGATAAAAAATAATAATAAATAACTAAATAAAAAATATAACTAAAAATTAAAGACTAAAAAAAATAAATAAAAAAAAATACAAAAAAAAGTAAATAAAAGATTAAAAATATATAAATAAGTAAAAAAGATAAAAAATGAATAATAAAAGATTAAAAAGCAAATAAAAAATAAACAAACTAAAACAAAATAAATAAGAAAGATTAAAAAAGAAACAAAAAAATATAAATAAATAAAAAATTAAAAAACTATTAATAAATAAAAAAGATAAAAAAATTAATAAATAGTAAAAAATAAAATTTTAAATAAATAAAAAATAAAAAAAGATTAAAAAAAAAATAAAAAAAATCTTATCAAATGTGGTGCACAATTTTTTTTAACGTTGACTGTATATATCAAAATGATAAAAAAGAGGAAAGGATAATAATAAAAAAAAAATAATAAAAAAGGATTCAAAAAAATAAATAAATAAAAGATTAAAAAACAAATAAAAAATAATAAGTCTAAAAACAGTAAATAAAAAAAATTAAAAAGTAAAAAAAGGAGGTGGCGAGTGGAAACTACTTGCGTTACGACCAGACAAATCTGGCCATCCTACAATCTGAAACAGACAAAAACCCTTATAAGTCTTTCGAAACACGAACTAAGGCATATAATATCTCTTATCACCGGCCACTGCCTGTTGGGCACTCACGCACGTCGGCTCGGGGTTCCTCAAAACGACCTGTGCAGATACTGCGAGGACGAAGATGAGGAAGTATCGAGCAGACATTTGCTGTGCAGTTGTCCCGGTCTAGCCAGAAGTCGCCTCGCTCTTCTAGGCTCTCCAACAATTGACAATCTTTCAGTACTCTCGAACCTGAAAATCGAATCTTTCATCAAATTCTCGAAACGAATTAATATCTTTGAGCAAAATCTACAATAAAAATCTCGGTTAGGTGGGGAAATCATATAACATAATGAGCTCTAGGGCAACACAACGGACCCAACTTGCGGTCTATGTGGCACTCCGATGCGGGGTCACCCTTAAACCAACCAACCAACCCAACCAACCAAACGATTAAAAATAAATAAATAAATAAATAAATAAAGGTTAACTGCCATAATTGCTGGCAGTGACCCATATCCACTTCGGTGGAAGGCGAGAAGCCACTCGTATTAGTAGGTCATGTCTCTGCTAATACGAATGGAGTAAACATGGACTCACGGGGAGAAGGCCACTTCCTTATATCAAAGGCTACCAATCCAAGGTGGAACAGCATACGCCGAGGGATGCATGGCTTAGGGTGAGCTAAGTCGCTAGTATGCGGACTCTGGGGCACCTGTCGCACCCCAGTTTAAATTAGACTTACCACGGCATAGGGCTCTGGCGTGGCGAACCCCATTATTTCCCTACTAAAATCTCTGGTTACGACTGCTGACTCGTCAGCTGAGTGACCGCCCCGCAAAAATGAACAAAACTAACATAAAACAAACAACACAACAAAAAATTCCTTCCCGACGCGGAAGACCTGTTGGCTCCACCAAACTAATGGCGGAGTCAAAAACCACCCCTTCGGTGGCTAAAGTGCTCACTAAGAGCAAGACCGTCAGGGAGACACCACCGCACTCCCAGGTGGCTTCTACTTCCTCCAAAACCGACTCGGCTGCGGAGAACCCATTGATCACCAAATCTGTTTTGCCAGAAACTGGGAAAACTAGTCGGACAGAAGTCTCCAAAAAACCCATCGCTCCTCATCTCCGTCGATACAGAGATCGAAGACGCGCCACTTTCCTTATGGAAAAGTTCGGCAAAATCCCTGAGGAGGAGCTGTCCGACCAACAAAAGTCAACTCTCGGTTGGGCCCGGGAAGTCCTTCGGAAGTATGAGGCGTCCAAAGAGAAACCGAGTGCAGCTAAGCGGCAGCGGTCTTCAGAGGATCCTTCTAGCTCCAACGACCCCAAGAAGCATAAAGCTTCCTCTGAGGTCAAATTACGCAAGTTCTGCGAAGTTGCCAGAGATAGTCTGGTCATGGCGGTGGTGGATAAGAGCCACCCTGACGGTTTCATCTCTCCATCAAACTGGAAGATTGTGGAGAGAAAACTCCAGTTGGGATACCTGGACGTTCTGAAGCAGAACCCAGGGCCTCCTCCTTTCTGCTCTGACGCGGGATGGTTCCAGGCAAGGGTCAAGTTGATCGCGTGCTCGGATCAACGTTCGGTCAGCCTGTACGGCAAGGCCCTCGACCGACTCGGCGAGGTATGGCCCGGAGCGAATCTCCAACTCATTAAAAAGAGCGAAATTCCCAACAAACCCCGCGGCAGAGCTAGAATACCTGTAGAGCCATCCGATCCGGAAACCATCCTGGAGCTACTGAAGATCGGAAACCCGAACCTACCCACCGAAAACTGGAGGGTAGTTAAGGTGGAAGAGCCTTCAGGAAACTCCAGACATGTCACGCTGCTCCTGGACCAGGAAAGCGTTCAAGCACTGGACGACCGCAAGGGGATTGTGGCATTCGGGTTCACTACCACTACCATTTGGACCTATCAGCCGAAAAATCTCCTCGCACCCAGCGAAGAGAGTACGGCGGCCCCCGAGATGGATGTCGATAAGCCTCTCTCACAAGTTTCGATGATTGAGTCCGATTCGGAATCAAACAGCGAACTTGTGGGAAACTTATTCAACATCCAACTCGAGGACGAGGATAGTCTCTTAGATAGCGGTGATGACGCGAACGCCACAGTCATCAAATGTCCGTCTAAAAGTGCTGCAGATTAATCTGCACCACTCTAAGGCTGCCTCGGCAGCCCTCATTCTTCGTCTCTCTGACCTCAGAGAAGACATCATTCTCATCCAAGAACCTTGGATATCAAACAACAAGATATGCGGCCTGAAAGATAGGCACTACACCTTGTTTCAAGGTGAGGCTAACGTTAGATCGCGCTCTTGTATTCTCATTCGAAAACATATTAATGCTTTTCTTCTTCCCTTTAGCAATGCTGACACCACTGCCATAGAGGTTGAAGCAGTCCACGGCCCGATTTGGATTGTGGCGGCTTACATGCCTTACGACGCAGCGGAGGCGCCTCCTCCTGAAGCAGTGAGGAGGCTCGTCAATACGGCGCATCTGAACCAGAAACGCATCATCATTGGAGCAGACGCTAATGCACATCACATTGTTTGGGGCAGTACAAACGACAACACACGAGGTGAGCAACTTTTTGATTATATTCTAGCGAATAAGCTTGATATATGTAATAGAGGTGATGTCCCTACGTTTCTTAACTCGTCTAGAAGAGAGGTACTCGATATTACTCTTGCTAGCGAATCATGTACACAACTGGTGCAGGACTGGAGCGTTGATAAACAGCACTCTTTTTCTGACCACCAATATATAACATTCACCTTAAAAGCCGAAACGGCAAAACCCATGAAGTACCTTAACAAAAAACGTATGAATTGGATCAAATATAAAGAACATCTTGCCAATGGACTTCCTGATATCAGGCAGTTTGAAATGGCAAATAAAAACGATATCGAAAACGCTGTCAACATGATAACGAAGACGTGTCAAAGCGCAGCACGACAATCTTGTCCCCTGACAAAAACAGGAGGTAAGCATAAACCTTTTTGGTGGACTCCAGAAATCTCAGAACTTCGCAATCGAACTCGGAAACTCTTTAACCAATCTAAAATTACAGACGAATGGGAAGAATATCGACAATGTCTCAAAGACTTTAAGAAAGCTGTCAGAAGTGCAAAACGCACATCCTGGCGATCATACACTCAAGAATTAGAGAACACCTCAGAAGTAAGCAGACTACGCAAGATTCTTGCATCAAACCCAGTCTCTCCCAGTTTTATCATGACTCAAGATGGAACTTGGACTACTTCAACTGACCACACTCTTAGAATCCTTCTAGAATCTCACTTTCCAGGCTGTGTTGCCAACCTACCTGCACTTCCCAGCACTCCTCAGAGTAATTATGGGAATAGATCAGATCTAATCAGCTCTAATAGCATCTCTACAGCAATACTAAGCTTTAAAAAATTTAAATCACCAGGTCCTGACAACATCATTCCAGCAGAACTTCAAGAAGGACTGGAAATTCTACTGCCTTGGTTAACAAGGATCTTTAACAAGTGTTTAAATCTCTCTTACCTTCCGACAACTTGGAAGAAATCGAAGGTAGTATTCATTCCGAAAACGGGGAAACCTTCACACTGCAAAGCAAACGACTTCAGGCCCATTAGCCTAACCTCTTTTTGCTTAAAGGCTTTTGAAAAAGTCTTAGATGAGCAAATCAAAACCCAACTTGATACTAAGTTGATCTCTGAGGCACAACATGCCTACACTAAAGGGAAATCGACTGAAACGGCACTTCATTCACTGGTGCAAACAGTAGAAACTTCCCTTCACAATAAGGAGTACTCTCTTGTCGCATTTATGGACATAGAAGGTGCTTTTAATAATATTGAACCCAACGCTATTTTATCTGAAATTGCCAAATTGGGTATTAATTACTCCATCCGAAAGATGATCGAACAAATGCTCCAAAATAGAATAATCACTTCAGAGCTTGGGCTAAGCCGCATGAGAATGTACGCCGTCAAAGGCACTCCCCAAGGCGGAGTACTTTCACCCCTTCTCTGGAATCTCTCTGTAAACAGTTTGCTTCGAAATCTCGAAAAAGCAGGCTGCAAGGTTGTAGCCTATGCAGATGATATTGCTCTCTGCGTGTCAGGCAAACACCTGAATACCCTCACTGAGCTCATGCAACGCTCAATCAATATTCTGTCAAAATGGTGCACCGAATGCGGACTAAATGCGAATCCAGCAAAGACAGATCTTGTTCTCTTCAATAGGAAACAACAATCTCCTCCACTGCAAACAATAACCTTAAAAGGGGAATCATTACTCCTATCTGATTCAGCTAAATATCTAGGAGTTATTCTAGATAGGAAGTTGAGTTGGAAATTGAACATCGAAAACAGATGTAAAAAAGCTTTCATAGCTCTTTATACTTGTAAGAAAGCTATAGGCAAAACCTGGGGTTTTTCACCTCGGATCATTTATTGGATATATACCTCGATCATCAAACCGATACTCTTCTACGGTGTGGTTGTATGGTGGACAGCACTCGAAAAACGGTGTAGAGTAGCCACAATTGATCGAGTTCAAAGAACAGCCTGCCTCCTGATAACAGGATGCTTAAGTACAACACCTACTAAGGCTCTAAATACGTTGCTTCACTTGCTCCCTATCGATCTGGCTGGCAAAGCGATTGCAGCGAAAGCAGCGACACGCATGAATGCTATATCGAAATGGAATAAGTATCTTGGCCATTCGGCCATACTGAACAGGAACACTGTTATCTCTTCCGACATAGACTATCATGTAAGTCTTCCATCACCACCCTTGCTATTCTCCTGTTCACTCCCAACTAGGGAAGAATGGAAGACAAATCTAACCGAAATCAATGGCCCTCTGACTATATATACAGATGGTTCAAAACAAGACGGCAAAGTGGGATTTGGAATCTTTTCCAATTCCCCTCACATTAATCTATCATTTAGATTACCCGACTACTGCAGCGTATTCCAAGCGGAAGTATGCGCTATCTGGTATGCTGCGAAAACTCTCTTAGAAAATAGAATATCACTAGAGGATATCCGCTTTTTCACCGACAGTCAAGCGGCCGTTCGAGCACTCAGCTCCTCTTATACGCACTCAGATGTGGTTCGATCCTGTCTCTTATCTCTTAACGAGATAAGTGTTCAGAATTCTGTCCAAGTTATCTGGATACCGGGTCACAGTGGATTCGAAGGTAACTGCAAAGCTGATGAGCTCGCAAGAGCTGGAGCTGCGCAATCAAATGTTAGTAACTTACCCACAATCCACATTCCGCTCTCAACATGTAAATTACTCATTGATCGAGAATTTCACAGCATTGCTGATCGGAGGTGGCGAGTGGAAACTACTTGCGTTACGACCAGACAAATCTGGCCATCCTACAATCTGAAACAGACAAAAACCCTTATAAGTCTTTCGAAACACGAACTAAGCCATATAATATCTCTTATCACCGGCCACTGCCTGTTGGGCACTCACGCACGTCGGCTCGGGGTTCCTCAAAACGACCTGTGCAGATACTGCGAGGACGAAGATGAGGAAGTATCGAGCAGACATTTGCTGTGCAGTTGTCCCGGTCTAGCCAGAAGTCGCCTCGCTCTTCTAGGCTCTCCAACAATTGACAATCTTTCAGTACTCTCGAACCTGAAAATCGAATCTTTCATCAAATTCTCGAAACGAATTAATATCTTTGAGCAAAATCTACAATAAAAATCTCGGTTAGGTGGGGAAATCATATAACATAATGAGCTCTAGGGCAACACAACGGACCCAACTTGCGGTCTATGTGGCACTCCGATGCGGGGTCACCCTTAAACCAACCAACCAACCCAACCAACCAAACGATTAAAAATAAATAAATAAATAAAGGTTAACTGCCATAATTGCTGGCAGTGACCCATATCCACTTCGGTGGAAGGCGAGAAGCCACTCGTATTAGTAGGTCATGTCTCTGCTAATACGAATGGAGTAAACATGGACTCACGGGGAGAAGGCCACTTCCTTATATCAAAGGCTACCAATCCAAGGTGGAACAGCATACGCCGAGGGATGCATGGCTTAGGGTGAGCTAAGTCGCTAGTATGCGGACTCTGGGGCACCTGTCGCACCCCAGTTTAAATTAGACTTACCACGGCATAGGGCTCTGGCGTGGCGAACCCCATTATTTCCCTACTAAAATCTCTGGTTACGACTGCTGACTCGTCAGCTGAGTGACCGCCCCGCAAAAATGAACAAAACTAACATAAAACAAACAACACAACAAAAAATTCCTTCCCGACGCGGAAGACCTGTTGGCTCCACCAAACTAATGGCGGAGTCAAAAACCACCCCTTCGGTGGCTAAAGTGCTCACTAAGAGCAAGACCGTCAGGGAGACACCACCGCACTCCCAGGTGGCTTCTACTTCCTCCAAAACCGACTCGGCTGCGGAGAACCCATTGATCACCAAATCTGTTTTGCCAGAAACTGGGAAAACTAGTCGGACAGAAGTCTCCAAAAAACCCATCGCTCCTCATCTCCGTCGATACAGAGATCGAAGACGCGCCACTTTCCTTATGGAAAAGTTCGGCAAAATCCCTGAGGAGGAGCTGTCCGACCAACAAAAGTCAACTCTCGGTTGGGCCCGGGAAGTCCTTCGGAAGTATGAGGCGTCCAAAGAGAAACCGAGTGCAGCTAAGCGGCAGCGGTCTTCAGAGGATCCTTCTAGCTCCAACGACCCCAAGAAGCATAAAGCTTCCTCTGAGGTCAAATTACGCAAGTTCTGCGAAGTTGCCAGAGATAGTCTGGTCATGGCGGTGGTGGATAAGAGCCACCCTGACGGTTTCATCTCTCCATCAAACTGGAAGATTGTGGAGAGAAAACTCCAGTTGGGATACCTGGACGTTCTGAAGCAGAACCCAGGGCCTCCTCCTTTCTGCTCTGACGCGGGATGGTTCCAGGCAAGGGTCAAGTTGATCGCGTGCTCGGATCAACGTTCGGTCAGCCTGTACGGCAAGGCCCTCGACCGACTCGGCGAGGTATGGCCCGGAGCGAATCTCCAACTCATTAAAAAGAGCGAAATTCCCAACAAACCCCGCGGCAGAGCTAGAATACCTGTAGAGCCATCCGATCCGGAAACCATCCTGGAGCTACTGAAGATCGGAAACCCGAACCTACCCACCGAAAACTGGAGGGTAGTTAAGGTGGAAGAGCCTTCAGGAAACTCCAGACATGTCACGCTGCTCCTGGACCAGGAAAGCGTTCAAGCACTGGACGACCGCAAGGGGATTGTGGCATTCGGGTTCACTACCACTACCATTTGGACCTATCAGCCGAAAAATCTCCTCGCACCCAGCGAAGAGAGTACGGCGGCCCCCGAGATGGATGTCGATAAGCCTCTCTCACAAGTTTCGATGATTGAGTCCGATTCGGAATCAAACAGCGAACTTGTGGGAAACTTATTCAACATCCAACTCGAGGACGAGGATAGTCTCTTAGATAGCGGTGATGACGCGAACGCCACAGTCATCAAATGTCCGTCTAAAAGTGCTGCAGATTAATCTGCACCACTCTAAGGCTGCCTCGGCAGCCCTCATTCTTCGTCTCTCTGACCTCAGAGAAGACATCATTCTCATCCAAGAACCTTGGATATCAAACAACAAGATATGCGGCCTGAAAGATAGGCACTACACCTTGTTTCAAGGTGAGGCTAACGTTAGATCGCGCTCTTGTATTCTCATTCGAAAACATATTAATGCTTTTCTTCTTCCCTTTAGCAATGCTGACACCACTGCCATAGAGGTTGAAGCAGTCCACGGCCCGATTTGGATTGTGGCGGCTTACATGCCTTACGACGCAGCGGAGGCGCCTCCTCCTGAAGCAGTGAGGAGGCTCGTCAATACGGCGCATCTGAACCAGAAACGCATCATCATTGGAGCAGACGCTAATGCACATCACATTGTTTGGGGCAGTACAAACGACAACACACGAGGTGAGCAACTTTTTGATTATATTCTAGCGAATAAGCTTGATATATGTAATAGAGGTGATGTCCCTACGTTTCTTAACTCGTCTAGAAGAGAGGTACTCGATATTACTCTTGCTAGCGAATCATGTACACAACTGGTGCAGGACTGGAGCGTTGATAAACAGCACTCTTTTTCTGACCACCAATATATAACATTCACCTTAAAAGCCGAAACGGCAAAACCCATGAAGTACCTTAACAAAAAACGTATGAATTGGATCAAATATAAAGAACATCTTGCCAATGGACTTCCTGATATCAGGCAGTTTGAAATGGCAAATAAAAACGATATCGAAAACGCTGTCAACATGATAACGAAGACGTGTCAAAGCGCAGCACGACAATCTTGTCCCCTGACAAAAACAGGAGGTAAGCATAAACCTTTTTGGTGGACTCCAGAAATCTCAGAACTTCGCAATCGAACTCGGAAACTCTTTAACCAATCTAAAATTACAGACGAATGGGAAGAATATCGACAATGTCTCAAAGACTTTAAGAAAGCTGTCAGAAGTGCAAAACGCACATCCTGGCGATCATACACTCAAGAATTAGAGAACACCTCAGAAGTAAGCAGACTACGCAAGATTCTTGCATCAAACCCAGTCTCTCCCAGTTTTATCATGACTCAAGATGGAACTTGGACTACTTCAACTGACCACACTCTTAGAATCCTTCTAGAATCTCACTTTCCAGGCTGTGTTGCCAACCTACCTGCACTTCCCAGCACTCCTCAGAGTAATTATGGGAATAGATCAGATCTAATCAGCTCTAATAGCATCTCTACAGCAATACTAAGCTTTAAAAAATTTAAATCACCAGGTCCTGACAACATCATTCCAGCAGAACTTCAAGAAGGACTGGAAATTCTACTGCCTTGGTTAACAAGGATCTTTAACAAGTGTTTAAATCTCTCTTACCTTCCGACAACTTGGAAGAAATCGAAGGTAGTATTCATTCCGAAAACGGGGAAACCTTCACACTGCAAAGCAAACGACTTCAGGCCCATTAGCCTAACCTCTTTTTGCTTAAAGGCTTTTGAAAAAGTCTTAGATGAGCAAATCAAAACCCAACTTGATACTAAGTTGATCTCTGAGGCACAACATGCCTACACTAAAGGGAAATCGACTGAAACGGCACTTCATTCACTGGTGCAAACAGTAGAAACTTCCCTTCACAATAAGGAGTACTCTCTTGTCGCATTTATGGACATAGAAGGTGCTTTTAATAATATTGAACCCAACGCTATTTTATCTGAAATTGCCAAATTGGGTATTAATTACTCCATCCGAAAGATGATCGAACAAATGCTCCAAAATAGAATAATCACTTCAGAGCTTGGGCTAAGCCGCATGAGAATGTACGCCGTCAAAGGCACTCCCCAAGGCGGAGTACTTTCACCCCTTCTCTGGAATCTCGCTGTAAACAGTTTGCTTCGAAATCTCGAAAAAGCAGGCTGCAAGGTTGTAGCCTATGCAGATGATATTGCTCTCTGCGTGTCAGGCAAACACCTGAATACCCTCACTGAGCTCATGCAACGCTCAATCAATATTCTGTCAAAATGGTGCACCGAATGCGGACTAAATGCGAATCCAGCAAAGACAGATCTTGTTCTCTTCAATAGGAAACAACAATCTCCTCCACTGCAAACAATAACCTTAAAAGGGGAATCATTACTCCTATCTGATTCAGCTAAATATCTAGGAGTTATTCTAGATAGGAAGTTGAGTTGGAAATTGAACATCGAAAACAGATGTAAAAAAGCTTTCATAGCTCTTTATACTTGTAAGAAAGCTATAGGCAAAACCTGGGGTTTTTCACCTCGGATCATTTATTGGATATATACCTCGATCATCAAACCGATACTCTTCTACGGTGTGGTTGTATGGTGGACAGCACTCGAAAAACGGTGTAGAGTAGCCACAATTGATCGAGTTCAAAGAACAGCCTGCCTCCTGATAACAGGATGCTTAAGTACAACACCTACTAAGGCTCTAAATACGTTGCTTCACTTGCTCCCTATCGATCTGGCTGGCAAAGCGATTGCAGCGAAAGCAGCGACACGCATGAATGCTATATCGAAATGGAATAAGTATCTTGGCCATTCGGCCATACTGAACAGGAACACTGTTATCTCTTCCGACATAGACTATCATGTAAGTCTTCCATCACCACCCTTGCTATTCTCCTGTTCACTCCCAACTAGGGAAGAATGGAAGACAAATCTAACCGAAATCAATGGCCCTCTGACTATATATACAGATGGTTCAAAACAAGACGGCAAAGTGGGATTTGGAATCTTTTCCAATTCCCCTCACATTAATCTATCATTTAGATTACCCGACTACTGCAGCGTATTCCAAGCGGAAGTATGCGCTATCTGGTATGCTGCGAAAACTCTCTTAGAAAATAGAATATCACTAGAGGATATCCGCTTTTTCACCGACAGTCAAGCGGCCGTTCGAGCACTCAGCTCCTCTTATACGCACTCAGATGTGGTTCGATCCTGTCTCTTATCTCTTAACGAGATAAGTGTTCAGAATTCTGTCCAAGTTATCTGGATACCGGGTCACAGTGGATTCGAAGGTAACTGCAAAGCTGATGAGCTCGCAAGAGCTGGAGCTGCGCAATCAAATGTTAGTAACTTACCCACAATCCACATTCCGCTCTCAACATGTAAATTACTCATTGATCGAGAATTTCACAGCATTGCTGATCGGAGGTGGCGAGTGGAAACTACTTGCGTTACGACCAGACAAATCTGGCCATCCTACAATCTGAAACAGACAAAAACCCTTATAAGTCTTTCGAAACACGAACTAAGCCATATAATATCTCTTATCACCGGCCACTGCCTGTTGGGCACTCACGCACGTCGGCTCGGGGTTCCTCAAAACGACCTGTGCAGATACTGCGAGGACGAAGATGAGGAAGTATCGAGCAGACATTTGCTGTGCAGTTGTCCCGGTCTAGCCAGAAGTCGCCTCGCTCTTCTTGGCTCTCCAACAATTGACAATCTTTCAGTACTCTCGGACCTGAAAATCGAATCTCTCATCAAATTCTCGAAACGAATTAATATCTTTGACCAAAATCCACAATAAAAATCTCGGTTAGGTGGGGAAATCATGTAACATAATGAGCTCCAGGGCAACACAACGGACCTAACTTGCGGTCTATGTGGCACTCCGATGCGGAGTCACCCTTAAACCAACCAACCAACCAACCAAGGTTACATAAAATAAATAAAAAAGAATGAAAAAATAAATAAATAAAAAAGGTTAAAAACAAAATAAAAAAATAATAAAAAATAAATAAAAAAATAAAAAATATTAAAAAAAAAATATAATTAAATAAAAAATAAAAAAGATTGAAAACAATAAACAAATAAAAGAGATTAAAAAAAATAAATAAAAAATGTTAAAAACAAAATAAAAAAAGAATAAAAAATAAATAAAAAATAAAAACGATAAGAAATATAAATAAATAAAAACCCAACGATTAAAAAAATAAATAAAAGGACTAAAAAAAATAAATAAATAAAAAAGATTAAAAACAATAAACAAATAAAAGAGTTTGAAAAAATAAATAAATAAAAAAGGTTAAAAACAAAATAAAAAAAGAATAAAAAAATAAAAAATAAAAACGATAAGAAAAATAAATAAATAAAAACCAAACGATTAAAAAAATAAATAAAAGGACTAAAAAAAATAAATAAATAAAAAAGAATAAAAAGATAAATAAAAAATAAAAAAGAATAAAAAATAAATAAAAAATAAAAACGATAAGAAAAATAAATATAATAAATAAAAAAAACGATTAAAAAAATAAATAAAAGGACTAAAAAATGAATAAACAAAAAAGATTAAAAATAAATAAATAAAAAAATGTTACAAAAAATAAATAAAAAAGATTAAAAACAACAAATAAATAAAAGAGATTAAAAAAAAAAATAAAAAAAAGGTTACAAAAAAAATAAAAATGAATAAAAAATAAATTAAAATTAGGAAAGGAGTCGATTGAAACTGAGCGAAATGAGTAACTGATAACTAATAACAACGCTCACCTGCCACATAACGGAAATTTTATTGTAAAACAATAAAAAACACAAACAAACAAAAAAGTACGCCGCAAGTAAAACTTTGAAAAAATGGGCGATGTCTCGCCCACTTTTGAGTAAATGGATGCATCTCGATAATGAATTAATAAAACTTGCCCAAACGTGGCACAAGCAGATCCAAGATAAATATTATTGAGATCGGAAAAAAAACAACGCCCATTTTGTATATATTCAGCCTCATAACTCATCCGTCCGTCCCCCTGATATTACAAGACAATAACTCTCATTGTCTATGAATTTGTTTGTTTCAAAATGAACAGCCAGCCAAGTGCAAACCTCCAATAAATCTAATCTAACAGCCAACCCAAACTAAATTTTACATTCTTGTATTTCTTTCATTTTGAATCTTTCGGCGTTGCCAGCTGCTATCTGCACGCATATTTGTTGCTTTATTAAATACAGCACCACCTCCCTCCTTAAATGTATCGTAATGCTCTGATTGATACATTTTCCACAACTTTTTCCCCCACTACGCACTACTCCACACATACATACATACATACATGCGTACGTGAGCCCGACATAGGCGCATGTAGCCAGAGAACCTGTGCGCCGTGCGTGCAAAAGTAATTTACAGTAGTTAGGAAGTGTGAAGTAACAGCGTAAACAGTAATCGCTTTGCGTGTGCTGAAACAATTTCGGTATTGAAAAATATTTTCAAGTTTGACACTAACAACAACAACCGCACCAACTTTGCCGACAGTTGACATAATATAGTATTTCTTCTTTTTTTCAGTAAAACCTTGTTTTAAACATTAAAATTTTATTTGAAAAACAGCCAAGAAAATACAACTACAATAAATGGTTAAACTGTCGTTGGGTGAATAACGACTAGGGTTGTCGATATTTTTCTGTTAATTAAAAAAATATTAGTAGTTCATATTCCTAAAAATATTTCATATTAATTACGCCGAATTTAGCTCTAAGTCAGAAAATGGCATAATAAAGGATCAGATTGGAAAGCTAAATACATATGATCTTTTTTCAGTATTCATTGGCATTCCATCATGGAAAGACTTACGCCTCAACAACGTTTACAAATCGTACGAAAATCGGCGCTCTGTGAGAACTGTTCATCGCTCGCTCCACCGAAGTGCTCCAGCGAGTCGCGAGTCATTCAAAATTGGTGCTTACGGATGGCCGAATTACGGCCATAAATAATAAAGACTGCCCAATCAATGTATTTCAATTTAAAATTTGATACCTCTAAATTGACCACCCTTTATTTATATATATTTTAAACTTTTTATGAAGTGCTTGGCCAAATGTAAATCCTGATCATTCTGGTAACGTGATAGACTGTTCACTAGACAGGGCTAGATTACTGGGGCGGGAGCCCTTGGTCGGGAAAAACCCGAGTCATTCTGGCAACGTAGAACCGGCTGCCATGGGAACGACTCTGGTAACGTAAAACCTACTGCCATGGGAACTTAGTTACAGTCGTTAGGTAAATTTAAGGCATCCTTTAGCTAAAATCAAACCTGACTTAAAAAAGCAGGTTTTATTTTTTAATCAATTATGAGACATGCCCTACTAAAGGGTTGTCATTCTGTCATGATGAGGGGACTCAATAAACGAAACGGTCCCCAAGACAGGTTAATCGCCCATCTTTCCGAAATAAACCGACTACTCAAACCAGAAGCTGGCCTTATGCTCCAACCGGAGTTAAAGGAAATTATATATAGGAATATGAGACATGGTAAAAGCAGATTTTAGCTGAAGGGAGTAATGGTTATACAGACCTCCAGACTTCCGCATATGTGCCTTATACACAAAAAAAATTCTCAGCATCGTATGCAAAAAATTATGTCATAAAACAGCTCGACTTCTAGGCGAGTTCAAACTTACACTTCATTATATTATTATAAAATTTAATGGACTATAAAGTTGCATGCCCAAAAGATTCTTATTATGAAGTCGGAAATTTTGATAATTTTTTCTTTAATAATTAAAATTTTTTTTATTTTTTTTTCATTAAATTTTAAAGCTGCATACCCAAAAGTTTTCTGTAGATTCCGATTATGAAGTGGACAATTTTGATAATGCTTTTCTTTAACATTTTTTTTTTAACTTTTTTTTGTTTATTTTTTAATTTTATTTTTTAATTTAATTTTAAAGCTGCATACCCAAAAGTTTTTTATAGATTTCGATTATCAAGTGGAAAATTTTGATAATATTTTTTTTAACTTTTTTAAAATTATTTTTCATTAAATATTAAAATTTTTTTTTATTTTTTATTATAATTTTTTTTCTTATTGTTTATTATTTATTATAATTTTTTTTCTTATTGTTTTTTATTTATTATAATTTTTTTTCTTATTGTTTTTTATTTATTATTATTTAAAAAAATTAAATTTTAAAGCTGCATACCCAAAAGTTTTTTATAGATTCCGATTATCAAGTGGAAAATTTTGATATTTTTTTTTTTAATTATTTTTCATGAAATATTTAATTTTTTTTTATTTTTTTTTTTTTATTTTTTATTATTTTTTTATTATTTTTTTATTATTTTTTTATTATTTTTTTATTTTTTATTATTATGTTTTAAAATTAAATTTTAAAGCTGCATACCCAAAAGTTTTCTATAGATTCCGATTATCAAGTGAAAAATTTTGATAATTTTTTTAACTTTTTTTTTAATTATTTTTCATTAAATATTTAAACTTTTTTTTATTATAATTTTTTTATTTTATTTTTTTATTTATTATTATTCTTTTTTTATTTATTATTATTCTTTTTTTAAATTAAGTTTTAAAGCTGCATACCCAAAAGTGTTTATAGATTCTGATTATAAAGTGGAAAATTTTGATGATAATTTTTTTTCTTATTTAAAAAAAATTTATTTTTATTAATTAAATTTTTTTTTATTAATTTTAAAATTTTTTTTATTACAATAATTAAATTTTTTTTTATTAATTTTTCTTTATTTTTATTTTATATATTTTTTTTTTTTGAATTTTGTAAAAAGTTTCTAACTCTGATTTATAAGGTTTTCGTTAAACAATGAACCTAAATTTTCTAAAAAATTAACGAAACAAATTTAACAGGAAAATATTGATAATATCGTTAAAAGGTAAAATGATTTAATTATGTGATTCCGAGTGTATATTTCCAAAAGGAAATAAACCTAGTTGAGCCCTGAAATTTTCACAAATATATGGGCACCCTAGTGAAGAGCAGTAAATCGCGAACAATTAATTGTCATTGAGCCGATGTGACTGGGGCACAAAGTAGCTCGATTAACTAATTACAAGTAGAGAAAATAACATTTAGTTCTTTATATACATACACACACTATATGTGTATATATCCACGTGCATATGTATTTATGACTACATACTTAAGTACTCAGGTTATTTACTTTACTCATTTCGACTTGGCTAATCAGCGCAAAAAAGCAAAAAGTTTGTTTTGTTAAATTAACTATTTTACATACATACATATATATATACACGCATACAGTTATGGACAACGAAATAAGACATATATATTTCAATTTCTAGTAATTAAAACTAATTATTTGGGTTAATTCTTGAAGTCAGACAAAAATGTGCTTAAAATAAAGAAAGTTCGAAAGGCGCCTGCGCGAAAGAGAACAATTCAGCAGGACAAGAAAATTAAGTGCAGCAGAAAAAAACCGCTACAATCGAAAAAAAATAAGAAGGCTCGTTTGTCTTTTGCAAATGGCCATAGAAACAAAAACGTAAAATTCTGGTAAAAAATACTGATAACCAACGAAACTAAAATTAACATGATTGATCCTGATGTGAAGGCTTTTGCTCATCGTGGTAAAAGCCAAGAGTTGAACCCCACAAAAAAAAAAACGTAAAGAACTATGGGAGTAAATTGAAAGTTTGGGGATCTTTTTTCTTGGCGTGAGGTTGGACCAATAGAGAGAATAAATGGCAATATGGATACGAACCACGAGAGTCGGCTCTAAGTTACCGGAACGACTCGGATTTTTATCCAGCCAAGGGCTGCACATTCCCTGTACATGTATGGGGAATGTTCATGCTGCTGCAAAAACAACAAAAGTTGGCTTATTATATTCCCAAAAATACAATAGAGCAATATTCCTTCGAGTCCACACCACTAAATTGGGTATTCATGCATGATAACGACCCCAAGCATAGAGCAAAAGAGCTGCAAAGTTGGCTTTTCGAAGACAGAATTGCAGTTTTGAACTGGCGAGCATTAACGCACCGGCCAGCCCCGAAGTTTAACCAAAAAACGCCCCAAACAGTAGGCACCAAAGAAATATAACGCCAAAAAGTAGGCACCAAAAATATATTTCCTACAAGCTTGCACCAACAAACAAGCCCCAAAAAGTAGGCAGTGTTATTTCTCACTAGAAATTAGCAACCACAAGGAAAAACTTAGGAAAAATAGAATAAAGTGTATCTAAGATATATATAAGGTATAGCTCTATCTCTCTCCTTTTCCTCTACGTTATATCTTTTTTCTCTCTCGCGGAAGGAAAAGGCCCAAAACGTTGAATGACCTTGAAATTTTACTCTCCATTCTCGCTCGTCCATCGACGCTTAAGAAGTTTCACTTCAATAATGGATACTCAAAAAATATTAATCAGCCAAGAAATACAATAAATAAACTCATTTAACCAATTTAAAATAACTAATTTATATTTTTCTTGCAGATCGAAAGTGCGTTTTTTTAGTTTTCGAGCTCCTTAGATATTGAATTGTTATTTATTTAGAATTTTTTTATAACACTGAAATTAAAAAAAAAAATACTTTTACAAAAATAACTGTTTTATTAGGTCACCCATTAAAAATGATCTTTATTATAAGTTGTTGTAGGGAAGTGCACTATTTCTTTGTCCGTAGCTGTATACGTATGTATGCACAAGCCGCGTGATTTTCTGATCTCATATGCACATACATACATACATGCATATCCGCAGTATTTTATCTAAAACATGAAGGACATACGAAACATATGAAAAACAAATTATCTTTGCTAAACTTTTTCTTATTTTTCAACATAACCTCATTTTGGCTTTATACCCACTCTTCCAGACGTTTCTCCAAATTTTTAAGTAGTTCCCTTACCTAAGAAAAAATGTAATTGGGGCAGTTTTGTGAAAGTAAGTTGCAGGATTTAGTACGAAATCTTCTGTGAAATCTTGAGATACAATATCACCAGCGCTCAACAGCAGGTCAATGGTGAATGGGCGAAACGGGTAACCATAATACTTCACTTATGAAGTATTTATAAGCGATGAACTCAAAGAAAAGAGATAGATAAATAGAAGACCTTCGACATTTCGACCTTAAGATCTATTGTGTCCTGTACTCTTCAAAATACCTACCCAAATCTACTTCTTTCAAATAACCATAACACGTTACTGGACTGAACTGAGTTTATGGGCTTATATGCCAGCCATTCCAGGTCGAGATGCTTACTTCTGTTTTTCGATATGCCATTGCCGTCGAGAAGCAAGTGTGATGGTATTTCAGGAGGCAGGTCGCGGATTCGACATGATTCGTAAGATCACAGCCCGACTCTGCGTAAATGACTTCGCAGTCAGCAGTGGACAGTGTAAGAATGGAAACAACCCGTCCAACCCATGCAGACACCTGCTTGAGCCGGAGCCTCCCCTCCCAGGCACGTCAGGATGTACCTCCTTAATTACGCGGACGAGATCCAGGACAATTACTGGATCGAACAGTATACAGACAGACAGTTAACGAAATTCATGGGGAGACTCTTAACACCTTCTTAAGCTTCCAACCCCGAATGACGTCATTGAAGTCCAACCACCACCCATTGCAGACGAAGAGCTACAATTTCCCCCGAGAGTCCCGCGTAACCTTGGCATAATTACGTTCTGGATACTGGTTAAACTCCTACTTATCCAGAATTGTCCCCGACATACTAAACATAACTCTAACCACCTTTTCACATCCCCCATCAAACCCCCTCATCTAACACCCCTCCCCCTTTGGACCCAACCTGTCGAAGTTTCCTGGGCCTACAATGATTTGTAAGAATACCTATGTACATTCTCTGTTCATTCTTGGCTAGGTTTTTGAGATCTTTGGATCTTTTCTGAATGTGCTCTCCCGCAGCTTTTCACTTCTGAGCTCTCGTTCCAGCTACAGCCATTTCTACGTTACAACGCGAATTTATATCCCGCCGAGGACTGTTACCCCCAGTAGCATTCCGTAAACATTTAACTCTCTGTTGGGCACCTGCCCAGACTAATTCGACTCTGGATGTGAATTTAACATATTTATATTATAGCTAACGACTTGAGCTCCTACAATTTAATTTTCTATCGATTTATGTATTTAACCTTTTAAAAAGGTTACTGGAACAGGACAGAAAAAAAAGGCCAGACGTGGGTGCGTAACCGAAGGTTTTAAGAAAAGTGTCCAACGGAGGGTTAAGGGGGATGTTTATGTTGATAAATCAATAGCAGAAACCTATGAGTTCTTTCTTGGTGCTGTTTTGTCGCATTGCCAGGAAGGATTCAGGTCTTCTTAGTTTCAAAGCATCAACCACCTCGTTGCTCGTTCACGGGTATGCTCTGGTACGCTGGAACCCATATAAGCTGAATGTGACTGCACGCTCTTAATGAGCTTAGTCACTCCATACATTCCAGAGTTAATGACGATTTAACTAAGCTTGGAGAAAATGAGCGCACTTTAAAGAAAAACTTGGTACTCGAAGAAAATTTTTCTTCGCCTAACCAAAACGCAATACGTCCAAATTTTCTACAATATTTCAACCAAATTTAAGAATGTACGTATGTATGTATGTATGTAAATATTGTTCACATCTGTGTGTGCATATTTATTTATCTCTATAAGAGGTATCAAAAGCAAGTAAGCCACTGCTCCACAAACGAACGGCAGTCATCCATCCAGCGAGCGTATTGTGAAGTATGAGACGATTAAATTTCAAAATAGGCGAGTTACATACATATGTCGGCCTGTCAACGCTAAGCCAGCACAACAATCTTGAATTTAATGTGTCTTTTATCTTGTTTTTGCAATGGTTTCCATTAAACAAAAAAAAAAAAAAAAGGTGAAAGGAAAATGCGAAATTTTTAATTTAGTTCAAACAAAGTATGGATAAATGTTTAGAAAGCTACATATTTGAATGTGGTGAAAGAGAACAATAAATGTTTGCAGGCGAACGGGTGGCACCAGAAGTAAAGAACCGAACCGAAGAACAAATAACTGCAGACCCACCGCCACAAACA
The DNA here is from genome assembly GCF_027943255.1 of Anastrepha obliqua. Classification (NCBI taxonomy): domain Eukaryota; kingdom Metazoa; phylum Arthropoda; class Insecta; order Diptera; family Tephritidae; genus Anastrepha; species Anastrepha obliqua. The sequence continues at coordinate 20,217,220 of NC_072893.1, read as the reverse complement.
AGCACCAGTCAGCCATCACCCAAAGAAAAGGCAAACAGGCAGTCTATCAAATCGGTGACGCTTGTTGAAGTCAACAAGGCAGAAAAAGTGAAATTATGGCAGAGTACAAAAGTATGCATGTAAAATGGCTGAAAATAGAGAAAAGTGGAATCACAACAATAAACGGAAAACTTGAAATACGAAACAGCGACAAAGCGTTCGCTCGTTTGAGCGCACATGAACATAGCCGCTACCGTTGGCGCAGCACTGCTATGCTATTTTTATAATGGGCCAACCAAGACCCACCGAACTGTGCCTTTATATTTATGTAAATAAGTGCATGTATGTTATAGGCATACGAAAAAAAAATTAATTTTACAGACGTTCAAAACAAATCAAAGCTGCAGTCATACGCCTGGCTACAAAGCTCAACAGAGTTGTGGGAGAATATGGTGCACAGAGTGCATAGCGCACAGAACACCAACACTACCATACTCAGGCAGGTAGTTATGCACGAATATCACTTCAATGGCATACAAAGTATTTGAGAATGAAAAGTTGAGCTAGGAAAATAATCCCACATCATCTCGTGATATGCAATGTGGCTAAAGTAGGCTGAAAAACGAAAACAACTAACCCAACTAACGGCTGCCCAGCCGAGCGACACCGATGTGTAGAAATCAACGACGCGGTTTTACTATGCAAAGAAAAATAATATTAAGTCTTATTAGAGAGACGAGCGCTTGCTTAAGGGGCTTAAAAATATATACATATGTACATACAATAAAATACATGCTTATGGCTGGTCATTGCGTACGTGTGAATGACTCAGAACATCAGCATATAGACAGACGTTCCCGAACGTCACAAGTCAAAAAGGAAGTGCCAGCAGTGAAAAATAATATATTTACATACATACATATATTTGTATGTACAAATAATAAAATTAATCGACTCGTATCAGGCAATGCACTCTCCGTGATATCGCAAACTGGCGTAGCAATGCGTGGCAATAGTAAAGCCCCAAACATCTTTATGGCGTGAATAAATTTATCATAAAAGCTATCTGCGTTCGGAGGTTGTTGTAGCAGCATTCGGAGGTGGCATGAAGCTGTACGCCTCTCGGCGCGTTAAGGAGCAATCTCCACACTACAGATCGGAGTTTGCAAAATTTATTTGTCCACCCCACCATTATATTGTTTTTATTAACAACTTTATGTCGAGTAATACAACATAACATACACATATGTTTGGCTGCAGTGACGATGATAAGAAATAAATATTTTTACAAGCATAATAAATCTGCGTTAAGCTAACAATACGCATGTAATTGTATTATCAGTGACCTTGCGATTAGCGAGCATATTCGTACTTTATCATTCAGCAAAGCGGCATAATAAATTTCTATTCCGGGTGCATATCGAAAGCTACTCGGCACATTCTGCACGCATCTAAAATGGCTTTGTTTTACGACTGAGCACTGTCAGCGCATAACTGAGTCCAAATTTATAAAAAAATTGGCATTTATCTTCTATTTTAATTAACATGCAAGATGTATAAATCCATAATAAATAATGAATAAGAGGCAGAGAGCTGACAGAGAATATTCCGAAAAATGTACAGAAGGTATTTCGGAAAATTCCGTTAATAAACTGAGGCCTACCACCCTGTCACAGTTCCTCCTGTCACTAAGCAAAGGGGACTGTAGGAGGCTGGTTGGGCTGATGATGGGCCACTTTATATGGGCAAAACACATGAAAAAGGTGGAACTCTCAGGCAATGCACTCTGTCCAGCATGTGGAGAGGAGGATGAGACGGCGGGCCACTTTTTGTCCGTCTGCCTCGCCTTCGCTCGAATCAGGATTGAGGTCTTTGACACTGATGTGTTAAGAAGCGACCACCTTGGCTCCTTGGCACCACATGATCTACTCAGATTTCTTCGGAGCTCGGGTAGATCTAAAGAGGAAAATTTAAAGATAATCCGAGTGCCGTACAATGGGCTTAATTGTATCTGAGTGCTCTACTTGCTAGTCTGTCCCGACAAAAAAAAGGCTGTTGCCATAACAGTAGGTCCTTTGCTACCCCAACGATCTGACTGCGTAACCGGCTAATGATAGCCACTTCAGCAACATTCCCCGAATAGCATGGATGATATTAGGTCTGTTCATTTAAAAATTATCAAGTAACTTAATTTCCGAGAATTCACTATAAAAGAGAAAAATATAAAAAAAAGTAACAACACGAAACCAGTAACAATTTGCAAGTTCTACAGCTCATTGAATTGTTGGCGGGGAAAATCAGAAGAAAAATTAAATATTTTTCCAATTGAGCTATAAAAAAAAAAAAAAAACCTTAACATTAAATGATTTTAGTTTGTCCACAATTATTTGTTTCATTTCATAGCATTCACCTCTTTTTCAGTTAGTAATAACCTTAAAAGGACAGCTTTTAAAATTTCATATTCCTTTAATTAGTTCGTAAGTTACTGTGCTAAGAGTGACGAGTGACGCTACTTCTGTTATTTTCAAAAGGAATTTCGTGTTTTAATTTTCCACTGCTTCTTCATAAAAAAACAAAAACCGTCAAGGCAAGCATATGCTTAAAAAATGTTATCTCCATCAGAAACAAAAATAAAATGATGGTTTGCTGACTTAAAACCTGATCGTAGGGACAACGATGATGCACAACGCAGTGGACGTCCAAATGAGGCAGTAGCACCAGACAACATCAAAAAAATCCACAAAATCGTTTTGAAGGATTGAAAGTGAAGTTGGGTTAGCTAGCTGACATCGTAAAGATATTAAAAGAACGTGTTGGCTTTATATTGCATGAACACTTGACTATGAGAAAGCTCTGTACAAGGTGAGTGCCGCGTTTGCTCATTGTTTTGTTTGATCAAGACAACGCGACGTGTCACAAGTCAATCAAAACAATGACAAAACTATTGTACATGAATTGAACCTCGAATTAGTCCCACATCCATTGTATTCGCCAGATTTTGCTCCCAACGACTACTGGATGTTCGCGGACCTAAAAAAAATTCTCTACGGTAAGAAATTTCGCTTGAATGAAGAGGTTATCGCTGGAACTGAGGTCTCTTTTGAGGCCAAAAAATAAACCTTTCTACAAAAGTGGTATTGAAATGTTGGAACGGCGCTGGAATGAATGCGTTGTTCCAGATGAAGTGATGCGAATTGATGAATAAAGTTCATTTTGAACGAAAAAGAACAAGTTTTCTTTGTTAGGCCCGGGACTTTTAAGCCCATGTGTTATTGTTGTGGCTATCTCAGTTTTCTTCATATTTTTCTTTCTATGCATGGATGTATAATAAAACATAAATATTGCCAAACTAGTTGATAACCAAGCAGTGCAAGCATAAAACACAAAAGATGTCTTCAATGTTTTCGACTTGTATTTCGGAAACTGCAGCAACTGTGACTGGAGGTTGTGGTTCAGAAGCACATATCTTCATATAATTGGCCGATTTCTATCTCTATACTATAGGGTTTTTAATAAAGGCGGGTAGATGTTGAAATGGAATAAAATGGCGTTTGCTGTGTGGCACGTAGCGCCGTCCTGCTGGAACCACAAGTCGTCTAGGTCCATATCGTCCCCTTAGTATAACAATAGCCTATGTGCTCATAGGCTATTATTTTTTTTTTTGAATTTTTGGATTCTCCATCGTCGATTTTATATGTGGTCAAAATTTTGTCAAATTCTAGTTCCACAAAGTGGGTCAAAACGTCAGTAAAAAAATAATAAATATTTACAGACATAACGAGATTTGAGTGAGAGCTACTTTTGACAAAAAGTTTGAAATTCATTTTCTCAAAACATCAAAAAATTTATAGGCTATTTTAATACTAAGGGGACGATATGGTTCAATATGGGCCATAAGAAATCGGAAGGGCGACCACGTCTACCGAAAAATGGGCGCAATGCGCGCAACGTTTGCGTTAATGAACACTCATTTTGATAATAAAGTTTTATCATTTGAACGTGCTGTTCAATCGTGTAACTTGCCATGATGTTTTGGCATAAGCAACTGAATAATAAACAAAAATTTTTATACATTCATATTTTCACCCAATGAAGGTTATAGGCATGTTTTTATGATGGAACTCCCTTCCCACAGACCCCAGGCCGCGCCACCACTATTATTCGTCACTAATAATCGAATAATTGCTTAAATTTAATCTAAAAAATATTAGTTTTTCCTATTTCCCACTATTTATAGCACACTCTAGACTTCATAATCCACATAACCTGTTCAACTTTGACCCAAATGCAAAGTTCAAAAATGGTTTGAGATAGAAAATTAATAAAAATAATTTTGCTTGATATTTTTCTGATTGGTTGTTTTGATTTTATGCAACGAGGCATAGCAACGGATGCCGGGTATTGTAATATTATGGTAATTAATAAAAAATTATCTTCTATGAAATTATTGTTTGTAATTCTTTTATATATGTACATATCCTAAATCCCTCAAAACTACTCCTACGCGAGCGGGGCCGCGGGTTAACGCTAGTTTTATCTAAAATATATTTGCTTATATTTTCCATTTTAATCACCATTTTTATTTAAATTAAAAATTTTGATTCAATTCGCAAATTTTAATTCGTGCTTATTTTTACTTTGCGATCAGCGGTTTTTCTCATTTGCAAATTCTTACAAGTAAAAATGCATCCAGTAAAAACTTGCAACTTCCCCTCAAAATGAAATGTCATTTTACACTCTCAGTTTCCCCTACTTTGCAAGTAATTTCATGCTTATATTTTTTAGCCCGTTAGATTATTCATCTAAAATTACAATTACAATTTAAGAACCATTTCGGCGCAATATTATTTCAAACAAAGTTCAGACCAACAACTTTCCTTAGCTTTCGTTTTATTAACCACTTCGGTACGAGTGTCGACTATAGTCGACGGCCACATTAGAGATAAAACAAAAAGGAAAAATCCAATGAGAAGATGTGTCGTATGTTCAAAGGATAAAAAAAGGTCTAGTACTAGATATTATTGTAAAAAATGCAATGCTGGCGGCCTATGTGTAGTCCCATGTTTCGAAATGTACCACACCAAACAATAACATTTATTGTAATATTCAAAAACTAGTAATATAAACGAAAAAAAAACAATAATTTTGAGTTAAACTTTCTAATTTTTCATTTATGTAAATAAAATTGCCAACATTTAGAAATATCGTAAAAAAACATACGCTCTCGTGATTTACATTACAAGTAATCTTCGCCTGTAATGTAAAATAAGTTTTCAGCGCTTCAAAGCTTTTCTCGTCACAGATCTGTAAAAGAGCAAAACGGATTCACTGCCGATGCACGAAGTAACATGCGAATGGTGAGTGCCGGCTGTGGGCAAAATTTCGGGGCCAATACGCGCCGTACCGAAGTGGTTAATTGCCTCATGCCTCATTGCCCCCCCTTAAGGGGGTAGTATGGTATTTTTTTTCTTCATTTTTTTTTTTTTTTTTTTTAATTATTCTATAACATCTTAAGATTATTGTGTGAAAGTTAGAAGTGCATTAGAGTAAAATTGACAAAGACACAAAGGATTAAGTATCTACCTCTCCAACCGGATTTCACAATCTTCACAAATCTTTAAACGCGTTTTTCTCACACTTGCCTTTTTACGGTCGGTGTCCACTGTAGATTCATATCTACTGCACCGATTCTTTTCAAATTTGGTTTTTTTGTTTCTTTACTTTATTCACGAGGTAATGACGTCGAGTTTTTTTTTTTTTTAATTTTGTCATATTTTAAAACAACAAAGTTTTCAAGTTTTTTTTTATGAAAAATCGGTGTTTTGACTTCAAAGCGCTTTAAAAAATTAAAAAAAAAAAAAAAAAATTTGACGTTGTTACCTGCGAAACTTTATTAGCTGATGAAATCAATTTGGTTTTTTGATTTTAGTTGATCCAGTAATGAGTTCTGAGGGACACCGCAATAAAACTTTTTTATGAGACGTCCGCGAAGATTCGCTGCCACCAACTCATTTCTTCATAAAAATCAATGAAAATTTCACACAATATTCTTTAAATATGACTTTATAATGAAGTAATTTTAAAATTTTGAATAAATCAACTGTGTCGACAAAAAAAAATTCGAAAAATATGCTTGTTTTACACCGAATTAATCATACTACCCCCTTAACGAAGTTCCTCTTATTCTAAAATTTGTTTTGAATATCTGTATATGAAATATTATTCCGAACACCTGTTTGCTAAGGAACTTGTATCGTCGAGCGTATATTAATCGAAGTTTGGCAATGCCTGTTGGTGCACAGATTTTATTATGAATGAACAACCGAAATATTATTGAGCACAGATACAAAAAGTATGCAGTTTCAAAGTTAAAGAAATAATTGATCAAACAGTATATTTTATTTCTAGCCCGTTACATAATATTCAATATGCGCAACCATGGCAGAATGATGATTTTTAGTGAAGTGACATCTGTTGTGAATGAGTCAGTTAATAAGCGTGTCTTCACGTATAGGCTGGCAATAAAATTGTCTTTACTCATTGGTTTTTTTCAGAACTTTGTACTTTATTGTTCTAAACACATTCTTTCAATCGACTAATAGCAAGCTTATCAACACGAACTTCACGGCTAGAGTTACTGAATCATCATCACAAGTGTAGTAGAGCTGACAATAGCTGGAATGTGGAATATGGGTCGGTCATTCAACATATGAACACGCACTTGTGCATATCAGAACGCATGAAAAAGTAAAATAGCACGGGTTAATGTAGTTTCGCAAAAGCGGTCTTATCACACCACAAGCAACAAATACAATATCGCAGCACTTATTAGCCATGCGCATATAGAAGATAATTTTTCATTTAAGTCGAGTGCTTTTATTTATATTTTTATATATATATGAGTATACGGCGCATAAATCTTTTGTAAGTTGTAATAATTTTTCTTCCCTTATTCTTATTTTTGCATACACACAAGAGGAAACGAATTATGAATAAGCAAACATAGCGCCAAATTGGAATAAAGCGTACTCGCAGCCACAGGCAATTCAATGTTAAAAGCCAATAAAGCAACTTGTTTGCTAATAAACTTGCACAGATAAGATTAATACAGTACTTTTTGTCCGTATTAAGTAGTAGTGTGCGAACATTCAAGTCTCCAGCAGATTTGACGACGATGATGATGATGCCAGCGAATACAGTGCTTAAATCGTAGACGCTTGCGATGGTGCGCAAATGAATTATGCAAATTAAAAATTGTGTGACTGCGACAAGCTGACGACGACAACTGCAGCATGAGGCATGGATATATATACATATATACACTAAATTAATCTTAATAATGAATACATATGCACACAGTGAGTATTCATCACTGCAATACAAATTTAAAGCAATCATACGGATTTCTTATCTCACCATTTTGAAGGAGAAATATTTTCGCTAGTCCTTTTCGTTGCCAGACAAAATGCCACACCTTTTTTTTACGTCCATCATGTTGCTGTTCTGACTGATTTATTTCGGTTTGTTCCGTTTGTTGTTGTTGTTGCTGTTGCTTAATTTTATGATTTTGTTTTTGTTGTTTGTTTCGCTGCATAACGTCACACCCATCTCTACTTGTGACAGCCTGACGGTATATACCCCCCCGTCCGCCTTCGCCTTCGTCGTCTAACAACAAGCCCCCCACCATCGTCGTCGTCGTCGTCGTTGACTGCACGCATCAATTGTTAACACTGGGTGTGTGGCCGGAATTAAGCGCCGCGGATGCTGCCGTAGACTCATCAGCCGACAACGTTGTGTCACCGTAAAAACGTGGTTCATCGTGCGTTTCGTTTGCTGCGCCAGCACCTTCTTCATCCGAATCATCATCACCAGAGCTGTCAGCTAATTTTGCTACGGCGCCAGCGCCATTACCTTCAATGGGCGTAGAAGATGCTGTCACTTGATTTCCACCAGTATTTCCAATTGTCGTTTTGGATGATTCTATTTTGACTACCTTGGAGAGGCGATCATAACAAGCAGTACACACACGCACTGGCTTAGAGCTTTGCTGAGGCAATAGAAATTTCTTAGACGAACAAGGCCCGCACACTACAGCACCGCAATTACGGCAATGGTGGCGACGGACGATCATCGTGAATTGGGTTTTCTTACAATGCATACAATGGGTGGCTTCCGCGTCGGGTACCCAAACAGCAGCATGATTCTCTACTGGCTTTTTGCCACTCTTTCGCAACAAATCTTCTACACACTTGTTGATGTGCGCCATCCATTCCTGTTTTTCAGTGCTTGTAGCTGCGAAAACAACAAACGATTTGGTGGTAGTGCGTATGAGCCAACCATTTCGATATTGACCATTATCTTCTAACGATTCTAGTGACACCTCTTCCAATGGCATAATGTGTTGTTTATTGTATTTCTTCTTTCCAATTACGATATTGCCGTAGACCAAGATGTCATTGAAAAGGAAGAATTGTCTTGACTTCGGACGCTTGCGACACATTTTCGTGAGAACACCTTCGCCAACTAGCACGCGACCTGGTATTGCTAACGGTACTCCGGAGCTACCAAAGCAGCTCTCAACCATTGCAATACGACGGGAGTTGGCCTCCGAATTAACCAGACGGTCGACCATGATGAAAAATGCGGCAGGTATGTACTTTAGCTACTCGAGGTGTGGTTAACAGCGATTTCAAAGCAAAACAGCAAAGCTTGATATGTTGGTGATGTTCAGTTACGTAGGCGGTGCACTCGATGGAACGGAGATACGGCTGCAGTTCGCTGACTCCGAAGCAGCTTACACGATTTATATTTAACTTTCAACAGTATTTCACAGTTGCAAAAATTTGCAAAGATCAACTTTCTATTTTTTTTTTTTTTTTTTTTTTATTAACGTTTGCTACAAATATTGAAACCGTAACAATTACGTAAAAATTACGAAGAATTAATTTTAATAAAGGCTTTTAAGTTCTTTTTTTTGCTATAAATTCTTTGTGTTTTTACAATGTTCGTCGTACTTGAATACAAAATCAAATATGCTCGAATTACTTTTCTGCTTCCTAATCATCACGTATTTTCGCTCTTGGCAATCGGAATTTTCACCATTCCACTGTGACCGTTTTCGTCATGTAAGGCTACCAGATCGAATTATAAGGGCGACTTGCCAAAAATATTATTGAGATCTTAAAAAAGAATGCACTCATTAAGGCCTGCGCAAACAAGCGCAGTACGGTACAGGGCAATACGATATACGCAAAGGTACTCAAACAGGTGCGGTACAGCAAAAATTATTGTTGCGACATAAAGAGTGGCAAACTCAAATTCACAGCACTCTATACAATTTTCTTACTAAATTTATATTTATTACTCTGATTTTCAAAATGAAACAAGCAGAAAACAAATTATTGCTATTAGCAGCACTTTTAAACTTACGTTTTTATACCAACAAACGTAGAATTTATAACCTATAGCACTTTTGTAAGAGAAATGTGGCAGAACTATAACCCTAAATTGCAACTTTACTTATACCGCGCGGTCATCTCTACACACTACTATAAAGTTTTGTACCGCACCGGTGCACCGCTACTGTTTGAGCGCTCTATATATCGCTATGGTTGTTGTTGTTGTTGTAGCAGCATAAATATTCCCCATACTTACATACGGGGAATGCTGCTGGAGTGACAGTCCTTGGCCGGATATAAACCCAGGTCGTTTCGGTAACGTAACGAATTATACCAACTCACAACTTAACAACAGAACGCAAGCTAGATATTACAAAAAAAAACAAAAACCTATTTACGTATATTTTTCGATGGCTACTTTTAAGTGTAATGACTATTTAATTTCTTTCCCGTGATTATGCATTACGATCTGGTGGCAGCACTTAGACGAGTATTATGAGTGAATGAGTAAGAAACTACTCATTCGTGCCCTATCGTAATTTGTCTTATTTCCTGTTGTTGTTTTTGTTCACAATTGTTGATTTCGAAATGGCGATTTTACACTCCTTTTGTGGTTATTTGCTTTTAGCCACAAGTGCCTACCTATTGAAACCAAAAGCTATTTTTCGTAATTTTTACATAATTCTTACAATTTGTAGCCGTATTCACAGTGAAGACTATGCGAGAAACGAAAAAATAAACCACAACATAAAGAAAAATAAACTAAAATCGCGACCAGCACAAATGACAAATAAGAATGAAATGCAAACAGATTCTCCTCTAATCCGACTGACAGTTGAGCTTTGTGGGGAAAATGCAGCGTAAAAGGAACTAGGAGACTTTGACAGCAAATCGATGATGCCATACAATTTAGTTACAGTTGACTAGCTGGTAGAAAAGTTGTTAATAGGTGAATTCGTTTACTTTTACAACAAAATTATGGCGCCAAAAAAAAAAAAAATATATTAGTGGTTGTAAGTACTTGGACGACACCTAGACATTGGATTTGCTATAATGTAACATGGCAGCGGCCGCCGTACCCGAATGGGTTGGTGTGTGATTACCATTCGGAATTCACAGAAAGAACGTAGGTTCAAATCTCGGTAAAAACACCAAAATTAAGAAAAATATTTTTCTAATAGCGGTTGCCCCTCGGCAGGTATTGGCAAACCTCCGAGTGTATTTCTGCCATGAACAAGCTCTCCTATCTGCCGTTTGGAGTCGGCTTGAAACTGTAGGTCCCTCCATTTGTGGAACAACATCAAGACGCACACCACAAATAGGAGGAGCTCGGCCAAACACCCAAAACGGGTGTACGCGTCAATTATATATATATATATATATATAACATGGCCAATTTTAGGCAAACTAAAATGTCTTATTTAACGAAACTTGGTGGAGATGTTAAACTAATTCCAGCGTTCCCATACACAATATTCCTATTCCTAAATAGTATCGTTAGTTTTGCTTACAATTTCTACCTGCTTTAGTTTTTCCTCCATAGCGCGTTGCATTGCAGCATCATACTGCTTACGCTCTTGTAAGCGACGCTCGGAATGGAGATTAAATGGACACGAAACTAATATAGTTTGCGTCTTCTTTGGTACAAAAGGTTCCTCATACAGAATCGTTGTTGGACGTGGCTCGAACTTAGGTGGATGCAATTGTTTTAATTCCTCCAACTGAAATTATAATAACTTGGATTTTTTGTTTTCAACATTTAAATGTGATTAGCGCGGTTACCTTTTGCTTTCGTTTCGCATCGCATTCGCGCGACTTTTTCAGAACGGCTGGTGTTACTGGCACTGTTACCGCATGCACAACTTTCTTCGGTTTTAGAGATTTGTGACACGCACTAAAATTGGGCGCTGGTCTGCTGTGGAATTCCCGCTTTTTGCGCTCATCATCCAAACGTTTACGTATTAGTTCCTCTTTTCGGCGTTTATAGAGTTCGTTGCACTGATAGGCGTGAGGCGCTACGGGCGCCGGCGCCTGTTTTGCTACTGTACCTGTCTTTGTGCTACTTGGCACTGGCGTCGAGGACGTATCACTCTTTTCCTTTTTTATACCGGGGTTAATTCGCGCTTTGTTGCGTACTATTAATGATTCAGAAAGAATCACAGGATTTGAAGCTATAGGCGGCGCATCGTTTGCCAAATTTTCTGCTGGTGATTTGTTTTTATTTCCACCTGGATTGATGCGTGCTCTATTCCGGGCAATTAGCGATTCTGAAAGGTTTACGGGGTTTCTTGTGGGCCCGTCATTTGGGGAATATTTTGCTGGAGATTGGTTTTTAACTACAATTGCCTTTTCCTCGGTACTTTCACCTTTTTCTACACAACCAGGATTTATTTGTGGTTGAATTTCGATTTTTAGAGCTTGTGGGTTATTGCTTTCGTTTAATACTAAAGCCTGTAGTTCTCTTAATGGAGATTTTATTGCCGTTTTAGGAGTACTTATTATATTGAAGTTCTCCTTGTCTAGATTTATCTCATCGAAAGTAATGGCATCTGTAATGATGGTGATATAAATATTATACATTTATATAGTTTTGCTGCAAGATTTTACCGATTTTTTTGAGCAAATCCATATTTTCTTCCGATTCGTTCAAACGTTCGCATTTTATATGCTTTTTACCTGACATTATAGAATTTACAAAAGAGAGGAGAAAGACATAAAATAGCTGTACACTTTTCGCAAATAAAACAACAAAGTTATGAAATCGTTAAAAGATGCTTACCGAAGAAGTTTTGGGAATGGTCTAATACGTGATTTCCAACTTCAATATCATCCCAATTGAAGTCATTTTTCATTGGCAGCATATTTACATCTATGTACTCCATCAAATGTTTCAATATACAGGTAAGTAAAAACAAAATATGCAAAACAAACTAACATAAATTTTAGAAATTTTGCTACAACACAAAACCAATTTAATGCGATCAACATTTCAAATTCACAATTTAAATATGATTTTATTGACTGAAGGAAAGAGTTTACATCTTATTGGAGATTGTATGCGCTAAAAAGAGAAAACGATACTGGTTAGGGGCTGACTGATTAAAATGTAATAGATCTGTAGGGTGCTAAAGAGATTTAATTTTTTAGTTGGTAAATTCACAGGGTGCGTATATAAACAAAAAACTTTAAATTAAAAGCGTAAGTAGGCCGATAGTCCTAGCTACTACTGCCTTTTGTAATGTAATATAGTTATTTATAATTATATATCTAATAAATAAATAAATAAATAAAAGCGTAAGTAATAGCATACAAAAATTAAATTACGAACAAATGCAGAATAGTGCCGCTTCAGCCCGGAAAATAATAAAATAATTCTTAATTTCATCTAAACTTCACTTAAATTCATAAAATATGCAGTCACGCACGTGTTTCACTTTTTTTTACACTTGTATTACAAATATTTCAATATCAGCACTTCATAATTTTAAACGAGAAAAACAATTCATTGGAACCGACAATAATTTCGTGTTGCCAGATGCCTATAAATAAAAATAAAAATACGAATAAGAATGAAGTATGTACAGGTATTTCAGTTCAGTGTTGATGAGGGCGATGAGGGTTATGGTGCCTTCATGCTACAAACGTACAAGCGCCGAAGTCAACGTCGCTGTAAATTCTACCTGCACACGAACTTCATTCTCTTTGAGATGTCTGGCAACAGCAACATTTCGCCAAATTGCCCAACTTTAACAATAAAATACTTAAAAACTAAAATCCTACAAGGGGGGCCGTCTTCACCCTTGGGATCTTAGAATGGGAATACACCCCTCTTCCCCCCTTTGCATCATTTTTTTTTTTTTTAACTTGAGTCATTATACTGAACATTCCCTGAAAAAACCTATATTTCCTAAAGTACTAAAACGATTTTTAAGAAGTTAGTAGGTGAGGTTCAAAGGGCTTTTTCACTGCGAGGAATCTCCAGCTTTCCCCACTAAATCCATGGATACCCTCATTACAACCTGGACGAAGGAGTTCAACCTGTAAATAAAGGTGGAAGTCGATGGCCCACCAATATCGATCGCTAACAAACCCAAAATTATGAGTGTCACCAGCAACTGTTTGCTCTTCATACCACCGCTATTACCACTAAGGTTCAAAACCGCAACAAGGTCTTCAAAACGCCAGCTGGTAGCACTTCAGGCAAAAACAAAGAAATGTCGCCGGTGATTCTAAATTATGCAGCGCCTATTTGGTAGACCGGAGTGAAATACGTAAATTTTTTCAAATCATATCGTAATAGCAGGGAAAAGTTGCTACATATCAATACAAATTTAGGAAAAAAAAGAAATTTCAAATCGGTTAATATCTTCCGTTCGCGCATTGCATTTAAAATTTACAAATTTTATCCCAAATCTAGCTGATTTACGAAAACTTGTAGAAGTGGTAAATGATTAAAGATCGAGCTCCCTTTTTATACATAGCACTTTCAGCATTGAGTAGTAGATTTTTAATTTACTAATCTATCCATTTCTGTGGTTCTGAGCGATTAACTTTTACCAATTTTACACCAAATCTACTAAGGAAGCCTATGCCAAATGAGGCTTGCGTGAAAGCGGCTTACGGCTACTACAACACGTCTGTGCTTTAGATCGTCTTCCACTTGGTTACTTGTATTCCATCGTCTTTCTTTTCATTCTGCTTTCGATTCTGGCATACCGATGAACGAAGTGCACGGAAGAGCTAGTACTCTCTGGTCATTACCAGTTCTGCTTTCACTTTTGTCGAACAGCGCTGTTTGGTCAAAAAAAAATCTATTCGATGTTCTTTTGAATTACATAGTTTACACAATTACTTAACATTAAATCTCTTGAAACATTTTATTCATGTCTCTTACTCGTAAGGACATACACTGCCCATTTTTTGGTGCACCTAAACCACTGCTGTCATCGGTCCTTCCCACTAATACCGACATTATACAATGTTGGCAAGAAGTGAGGTACAAAATGTCAGTAGAATCTTCTGCTGCCAGTTCTGGTCAGAAGTTAAGCTTCACAGTTGTAGCAGATACTGTAGCTCATCAGACTGAGTCCCTTTATTCCAAGGCTTCGATTCCAATAGTTTCCCACACAAGAGTTGTACAAAAGATTAAACATCTACATGATCGATACTACACTCTTCGTAAATCTTATTCAAGGGACAAAGACACACCTGAGAAACAAAAGAAGTACAATGATTTTATTGAACAATCTTCAAGTACATTATTTGACATTTCGTCCTGCAAGTGCGAGATGACACTCAATTGCTTTTGTCAAAGAAGCTTTGACAAGTGTATTTGTCCCAGGCCGGTAACTATCAACTGCACATGCCCTAAAGATAGAAAGATACCGCCATTAGAAATCAAATTTCTATATGCTCAAAGATATCTCGGACAAGGAAAGATTGGGACAGTAGATACCAAAGAAACTCAAAAGCTTACATTAAAATTGCAGAGAAAAGCTCGTCACTTAAGTCAGACCAACTTACCTGGACCTTCTTGTAGTAGTATTGATTCTGAAACAGAGATAACTCCTGAAGTTGACAATGATAAGAATGATCCCGATTTTCAGACCCCACGCTCTATTTCCTCTCAGTCAGCAAGTTCAAAAAATGCACAGATGCGCTTATCACTTCCAGCAACGGCCTTAACAAGTGATCCTTTTGTAGTATCTGATAGAGCAGCAGGAGCTATTGTGTCTAGTGCATTTAAAGACGTTGGTCTTATAACGGACAAAGATACTTCTTTTGTTGTTGATCGAAGCAAAATGAGAAGAGAAAAAGAAAAATGTGGACTAAAACTTATCGAATCGGGGAATGCAATAGAGCAATTAAACGATCCGATGTGTGTGTATTTTGATGGCAGGATGGATGACACTTTAGTTTTAGTTGAAAAAGGAAACAAACGTTATCAATCTATAAAAAAAGAAGAGCACATTTCAGTAATAGCAGAACCAGGCTCAAAGTACCTTTGTCATTTAGTACCTACTTCAAAAAGTGGAAAGGACACAGCATACAGCATTGTAAATTATTTTGAAGAAAATGGTATAAATAAATCTAATGTTGTAGTGATTGGATGTGATGGTACGTCAACAAATACTGGGTGGAAGAATGGTGCAATAAAATTCATTGAAACGCGTTTAAAAAGACCAGTACAATGGGCTATCTGTCTCCTCCATTTCAATGAATTACCTCTGAGGCATCTAGTTGAAATACTTGATGGTAAAACAACAGGTCCTCAGTCTTTCAGTGGGCTTCTTGGCAAACAGCTGGCTAAATGTGAATCTTTGTCCATCGTTGCTTTTCAGAGGATCGAATGCTCTCTTCCACGAACGCTTGACGCAATAAGCTTAAGTAAAGATCAGAAATACTTACATGACATTGCCATTGCTATTGATGCTGGTTTTTGCTCCCCAGATCTAGCAAATCGAGATCCGGGACCAATATCACACTCTCGTTGGTTGACAATTGCAAACAGGTTCCTACGATTATACATTTCTTTGCAAAAGAAATCCCTTCAAAAGACAAAAATATTAGAAACTTTTTGGTTCCTAAACTGAACTTTGGAGCAAATGAATATTTTGAGTTAATTAATTGGTCTGAAATGAAACTTACCTGCCCTCCAATTTTAGACAGCCTTTCTTCTGAAGATATCTTGCAATTAATTTCTGATAAAGAAGAACCTAAATTAACCATAGATTTAACAAATATTCCATGCCATACGCAAGCTGTGGAGCGTTGCGTAAAACTAGTAACTCAAGCGTCCTCAAAAGTGTATGGGAACGAGAGACGTGATGGGTTTATAAGAGCAGCACTCACTTCTCGTACAGTTATGCCTCAATTTGACACTAAAGCAGACTTTGCCACTCCCGAATAAATAATTTTTCATCTTTGGTTGGTTGGTTGGGAAGGGAGTGGGTGGAACTCGTCGTACAGTCACCTTCACGCGGTGAGTTCTGAGTCGTCCAAAAAGGGCGGGCCAAGAGCTGTACAGAACTTCTTTAAGATAGTGTGGTCAGTGGGCGCGCTAAGAGGGGAATAGTTTATTCTACTTATATACTCAAGAAAACTTATACAAAAATTAAAATAGAGAAACTAACCACCCGCAATTACGTAAATTTATACAAAAAATGACATTTTCCACTTCTTTTCAGGGGCTGTAGGGGCTTTGATAGAGCGGTAGACGTTTTTCTTTTCAAACTATACCTGATGTTGTAATAGTCTACAAAAAATGAACTTTATCTAACATCATTTCCACCTCTTACAATTTTTCGAATATTTGTTCAATTTATTATAAAATTTGTAAATTTTAAATGCAATGCGCGAACGGAAGATATTAACCGATTTGAAATTTCTTTTTTTTCCTGAATTTGTATTGATATGTAGCAACTTTTCCCTGCTATTACGATATGATTTGAAAAAATTTACGTATTTCACTCCGGTCTACTATTTGGTCGTCTAGCACTAGTGATTCACAGTAGACAAAGCTTCACGGAAGCTTCACACTTTTACGTTTTGAATCCATTACTGATTTTCTTTTTTCGCCTTTATTCTCGGCAAAATGCTTCGGGCGCTTGTAAGCAATACTCTGGATTGTCATTTAGCCAACTAAATGCCCGTGGAACAGCTGCGCGAGCGGTCTGAAGTTGGTTACACTTCGAGTGCCGGACCCTGTATCATCCAATGGCTGGTGCTTTCCTCCTTCGCAGTATTGAGAGCCAATTCGACGAATGCGATGCAACAAACGCTTCAAAACGCCAAAATAAAAAAGTTGCATTGATGGTTTGGCCCATTGCCATGAACTCCTTGTGGACAGTTCCCTTGGAATCTTAAAAAAATGAGCATCGACTCAATTTTTAACTTCTCCAAACGCGATTTTTTGGGTGGTGGCTCGTTTGGGGCCCTCCATTCGGCACTTTAACGCTTAGTTTCAGGTTCATGTTGGAAAAACCAGTTTCATCACCAGTTACAATGTTGTTAAAGGAAGTTCTCGAATTTTCTCGCCTCTTTAATGAAGCCTTTCGATTGATGAATTCTGAGCAGTTTTTGGTCCTCAGTTCACTTGTGCGAATTGAAACGTGCACAAACATTTCGTAAGCCCAAATGCAAACAAATCACTTAAAATGCGATAAATCGATATTTTGGGGATATTCAACTCAACGATCAACGAATTTCAACGATGATTTCGGTTCATTTTTGATAAATTTACCAACAATTTCGATGGAGTTTTCGGTGATTTACTGATTTTGGGCGGCCCTTAAGTTCATTGTCCTGTCATGTATGTCCTCACAACCATCTCTGAAACGTGTAAACCACTCATGAACTCTGGCACGAGATAGACAATTATCGCCATAAACTTTTTTCATCAATTCAAATGTTTCGATTTTACAACAAATTTTGATATTAGCTCTTTATTCTAAACTAATTTTTGTGCAGAGGACACAAATATACTGACACTTTAGACGCAATAACTTCGCTTCCACTGAACCGAATGTCACCAAGCTTTCATTGGAAGTCAGTCAGGGATGTAACTTCCAACTCAGTAACTCATTAAAAAGATGGTGCCATCAAAAATATTATTATGACGCCAGTCTTCATTATTTTGGACTTCACCTTGTATATATTAGTAGTTAGGGGAAAAGGAAACCTATTATTTACTCGGTACAAAGCTGTACCTATAGATATCTCGTAAAATATTGATCAAACAATTTCAAGCTTATGCTCGTTTGCCTAGGTGACATTTCACATTACAATAAATTATTTTGCTGTTTTTTGTTTGGTCCATTAGGTTGTGAGTTACAGAGTGTTAACAATGGAAGTCTGCAAAGAAAAAATTTGGTACAAATTAGGCAAAATTTTACGCACAAATAATGGATTTCTTTTTTCCCAAACTAGTATAATTGCCGCTTACAGCCTTTTTGGGTGTTTGGCCGAGCTCCTCCTCCTATTTGTGGTGTGCGTCTTGCTGTTGGTCCAAAAATGGAATGACCTACAGTTTTAAGCCGACTGCGAACGACAAATTTTTTTATGAGGCATTTTTTCATGGCAGAATTAGATTCAAAGGTTTACCATTGACTGCGGAGTGGCGAGCGGTATTAGAAAAAAACGTTTCCTAGCATTGGGTGATTCATGCCTGAAGATTTAACCTGGGCGCTTCCGAATGGTAGTTAGGCACCAACCCATTCGGTTAAGGCGGTCATCTTTAATTGGTATTTAATATTATATATTTAAGCTGAAATTTCCGCAGGTCTTTGGACGACAGTGGTTTCCCTGTATATTAAAGGCATTACGTGAGAAATGTTGTTGTTGTTGCAGCTCATCTGCCGGGGTCGTTTCTGGATAAGTAAGAGTTTAACCTGCTATATCCCGAACGTAATTGAGCTAAAATTACGCGGGTCTCACGAGGCAGCTGAGGGTGGTTGGACTCCGATGACCGCATTCGGAAATCGACTTACTTACTTATGTGGCGTTATAACCGTGTGTCGGTTTTGGCCGAATCCGAAATGGCGCGCCAGCTGTTTCTGTCTTGCGCTCGATGATGCCAGTTGGAAATCTCGAGTGAATACAAGTACTGCAGCACTTGGTCTTTTCGACGGAGATGTGGTCTTCCTCCTCCACGCCTTCCTTTTTGGGGTACCGTGTCGTAAATTCGCCTTGCTTGAGCGGGTCTTGGCCAAGCCAGTGCGGCCGCTGTATTTTTACACGTTGAACTATGTCCATGTCCCTATATAGTTCACACAACTCGCTGTTCCACTGTACGCGATACTCCTCATTAACGCGGAGTGGGCCAAAAATCTTACGTAGAATTTTTCTCTCGAAGGCTTTCAAAACTCTTTCATCCGTTGTTAACATCGTCCATGCTTCTTCACTATATATTTGGAATGAAATGATGAGCGATTGGTAGAGTGCCAGTTTAGTCCAGCGAGAGAGAGCTCTACTTCTCACTACTACTGAGCCCAAAACAACACCTATTGTAACGTTGCGGCCGACCGCAGTGTGGCTTTGTATGCTGCGTCTTGTACTGCAGTGGCATAGCGGCACTCGGCGTCGTACCACGTGTTGCGCTGCTGTTGGTGTAATCGTTTGATGGCTGTCTGTACACTGTCCGATCCAATAGTTGTAGTTAGGTTGAGTCATGCGTCTCGTCAGTATAGTCGAAGAGATGTCTCCTGATGTGCTTGAGAGGTGGTTCAGGCTCTGGTAAGTGGCTGCAGCGGTAATTTGGGGAGTAACAACCCAGCAGGAATTGCTTGCTGAGCATTGTACTGTGCTCCTAAACCGGCAGCATAGAATAGTTTTCGTGAAGGCTGCTCAAGGGAGATATCAGGAGGCATTTATTTGGCTGGAAAATTACAACCAGCGATTGTTCGTGAGCTCGAGCAACTTAAATTAAATAAAGCTTTTGTTTATCGCACCATCACTCGTCACAATGATACAGGTAGCACCGCGAAATGTCATGGTGGGGGTCATCAAAAGACTGCAACGTCACGTGAAATGGTTCAAAAAGTGACTTGAGCGAAATCCCTGACGAAGTGCCAATCAAATGGCGAAAGAACTGAACATATGTATCTGATCGTAGCATCCGCCGCACACTGAAAAATTATCTTAAAGTCAAGCTATACAAGATCCAAAAGGCGCAATTTCTCACACCAAAGCAGCAACAAAAGAAACTTGAGAGAGCAAGGGAGTTCCTTCGGAGGTTGCTTTGAAGCCGTGGGCAGACAAGAATTGCGGTGGCAGATCATGGACGTTTCAACAGAACTCAGAACTCTCACAAAGCTCGAGCGAACCAAGAATGGCTAAAAAACAAGGTTTCGAACTTCATAACGTCCACACAATGGCTTTCAAATTCACCAGACGCGAATCCGATGGATCATTCTCTTTGGGCCATTTTGGAGAGTAAAGTCCGAACGAAAAGATTCACCAGTCTCGAGGCGCTGAAAAAAGCCATTGTCCGCGAGTGGGCCAAAATACTTGGAAGTCACATTCGTACAGCTTGCGATTCGTTTCTTGGCCAAGGCAAAGCAAGAGGTGGTCATATCGAGCAAAAATAAATTTATTCTTAATTTTGTATTATTTTTACAAATTTTTCACTTTGAATTGAATAAAAGTAATTTTCAAAACTAAATTTATGGCCTTTTCAGTTGGTTACACTTCGAGTGCCGGACCCTGAAATGCACCATCTCTCGATCTACTCTTGTGACTCATTTTTTGACTAGAAATGTCATTTTAACCATCAATCACTGCCGGTATTCGCCTGATATGGCTCCCTGTTACTTCTACCCATTCGGAAAATTGCATTTGGCCATGAAAGGAAAACGTTTTGCCTCCGTAGGGGCCATCCAAATAGAAACTGTCTGAACGACATAATGCTTAAACAAGGTATACCGGTAAAAATTATAAAACTAATTCAGATGACACTATCAAACACTAATGCCAAGGTTATGATAAATGGAGATGTTACCAACGAATTCAGCATTTCATCAGGTGTAAAACAAGGCGATTCACTATCAGCGACAATTTTTAATTTATTACTACATGAGGTAGTATGCAAACTGAAATGTGGCAATTCGATTTTTAATTGCAGCTCGCAAGTGTTAGCTTATGCCGATGACATTGTCGTGATAGCACAGAATGAACATGAGCTTAAGAAAATTTATATGCGATTGAAAAACACAGCTTTAGAAGTGGGTCTACGGGTAAACATAGATAAAACGAAATATATGCACTTCGCAAAGAAACCGAGTGAAGATGCACACATTGAAATAGATGGTGAATACATACAGAAGGTCGACAAATTTAAATACTTAGGTTTTTTCATCAGCAGTAATTCTGACACTTCCGTGGCAATAAATGACCGAGTAAGTGCGGCAAATAAAGCATTCCTTGCTCACATAAAATTATTCAAGTCCCGATTGCTATCAAGAGATCAAAAGATGGCAATGTATAAAGCGCTTATAAGACCCATACTAACATACAGCAGTGAGGTATGGGTACTTAAAACAAAAGACATGGACCAAATACTAAGGTTTGAAAGAAAGATACTGCTAACAATATATGGTCCTTCCCGGCGAGATGACGGAACGTATCGGATAAGATACAATCATGAGCTAGACACATTGATACGTAATGGAAACACAATACGCTTTATAAAAAGTCAACGAATCAGATGGCTGGGGCACATGTACCGAATGCCCAAATGGAGAGCTGCCAATATAGCGTTCCATAGACAACCAATTGGACGGAGATGTCGAGGGAGACCAAACAAACGCTGCGTAGATGAGGTCACAGCCGACCTGCAGAAAATGGGTATCACAAACTGGAAAGGAGTAGTAGAGAATCGATCGGAGTGGAGAACCGTAGTTGTGGAAGCAATGGTCTGCACAAGACTGTAATGCTAATGATGATGATGAGGGGCCATCCAAAAGGCTTTTACCGACATCCTGAAGGGCATTCCGATCAATGACTTGAAACACTCAAAACAAAGCTCCTGTCGTTTCTATTTTAGCTCAGTCTTGTTTATTTTGGACGTCACCTTGTATATTTACGTTTGTTATAAATTTGCAATTGACTTACAAAGTAGAGTCCACTCAACACCTTAGGTAGACGAAATGGCACGACTAACCGCACCCCTGCTATTCATTGCGGAAGTATTTTTTTGTGCATATGAATTTAATTTTTTTTTTTACATTTGAAAACATTACATAAATACTTACATATGTTTTGCTGTGATTGCGGTTATTGCTCTCAACGTCGAGCCCGCTCCTTAGGCGGCGTACCAACTTATTGTCCATGGCCTTAGAAGCTTTACAGCCTGATGCGGATGTACATACCCTGCAGTAAATCGAAGTGCATCAAAGGTGGCACTTTCATAAATGGGTAATTTTGGAACCTTCAACCATCTAATCACCTAATCAGTGACGACCAAAGCAGTAGAATATTTCAAGAAAGCTTTTAAAAACAAATGGAAAAATATTTTGTAAAATACAAGAAGCTTTTGAAATATAGAGATTTCCGTATCATTTATCCAAACTATGATTTTCTGGCAGGGTAAGTTTTAGGATTGAGCAGGAGTCGAGATAGTAAAAAATTTAATTATTAATACAATATATTTTTTGTTTTTTGTAAAAACATGAAGTAAAGGTGATTTGAATGAGACGTCGAAGTCTGATGTACTCTTGGACAATCATAGATATGCACGTAAGATACGGGTGTATGTATATATGTGTGTGTGTAAATACCAATGCATACGCGAGCATTGTATAAAATGAAAAGTAAAAACACTCCTCTTTTTTCTATTTTTTTGACTGGCACCCTTGGTGTGAGCTTGACATTCACCTGTGCTGGGCCTGTGATGGTGTGAGGGCTTGATGCTTGAAGGTATTGGCGGGGTTGGTATGCCAAATTAGAATTTTTAGAGTAATATGATATTAAAGCAATAGAATATCGACACAAAAAAAAAAAAATAATAATATCATTGAATTTTTAGCTATAATGATGAAGCATCTGAATTTTTACGTCAACTTTTAGACTTTTTGGTGCGGTTTTCTATGAAATGTATTAGTTTTTATGCAATCATGTCACATAAAAGAGCGTTTTGGAATCAGTTATGGGCATTTTTTGACGACAAGCTGATAGTGTTTTTACTTATAGAATCTGTACGCCAAACTAAGTTGGATGCATTCGAAAAGCTTCCAGTCAACATGTCTCTCAAAATTCATTTTATGCATTTTTATTTGAACGAATTTAGTAGACAACTCGCCACCGAATCTGACGAGCATGGAGAACGATATCAGTAGGTATCTTTGCCATTTGAAGAAAAGGTGACTTTAAAAAACGATACAATTCTACAGCAATTCTTTTCTTATTGAATTATTTTGTATTATTTTTACTAGATATAAGAGGGGAAAATCTCTTGATGCAGCGTTGGCTGAAATTTGTTGGTGATCAAAAGGTGTAGGCAGCGATAGCGGTTCGAAAATATGCCCCCCGAAAAAACAGCGCATTCAACCCTGCCTCTAAACTTAAATTCAGTATCACTAGCTAAATGAATTAAAAGTGTGTTTTTTACAAATCCCAGCTCTTTTCCGACCAAAAACAAGTCAAAGTTTTATTTGATATGGAATACATGAAACACATACATTCGTGTTTGCTAAATTTTTCCTAGTACGTTTAACCCATAGATGCTCAATGTCTTCGACAACCCCCAGTGAAATTTTCCGAAGAGTCTTTTTGTAGAACATATTAACCCTTTCTTCGGAATCAGTTCCGCAGGAATCATGAACTGAATCAGCGATTATGTAGGCATTTGCATAAAGATCATTGGTCCGGTCTAGAGCCCTGCAGAACTGCAAAGTGTTTAGTGACAAATCCCAACAGAAAACTGTCAAACTTTCTACTAAAACTTAGAAAAAAAGACATTCGGTTGATGGTCGGTATCATTACAGGGCACAACCCATGGGGTCAGCTTATGATCTCCATTGGAATCATTGAGGACCCAATGTACCTGTCGGGCTTGGAGGAGGCGGATCGCACTGAGCTCTTTCTCTGTGAGTATCCTACCTTTGCTAGAGCGCGGCTACGAGTTTTGGGTTCCGATGTCATGAGAATGAGTAATATTCGTTCTCTAAAACTGGAGGATATTTACAGATTTGCCAAAGAATCTGGAAAATTCTCACAGGACTAACTGTCTCTATCTCTGTCTCTATTCTTTCCTGTCTCTTTCTCTGATACCTTTCTCCTTCCCTCCTTGACTATCCACCCCCTTTCCAGAGCTTTAAATACAACGGGCTTTTCAGCCTGAGTGTTTTAGGAGCCACCAAATCTCCTGGTGCTCCTTGGCTCGACCTTTTCAAATTTCGAATTTCAATTTCAACCCTTAAATAGCCAGTTTAAGAGGGCTTTTGAACAATTTTTGAAAAAAATGGGTTAAATAGTCACATAACGGTGGGATTCAAGGGGTTAAAATGTTCTGCAAAAAAATGTATCATTGAATTTTACTAAAAGTCTTCTTAGACGAAATTTAAGAAGAATCAATATTTGTACTGGATTTACCATATTATGTAATATGGCATTTGATCAATATTCAGAAACTTTAATACACTGTCAAAAAAATTGTGACCCGGTACACCAAACCCCAGTTGGGGTTTTACTATTCCACATGAGTACTTTCATTTGCAATTGGTTTGGTTTGGGCCCGAGCCGATGACCTGAAAATTGTCGCCCTGCGATATTTGCATCACCAACACTCCTAATATTAGAAATATTATTACGAAAATGTTCGAGCTAAAACGAGCTTGATCAGTTAACTTTATTCTGCAATAAAGATTTTAATATTAGATTAATTTGTATTTTTACGTGAAGCCGGCCCACACCATAAGGCTACCACCGCTAAGGATTTGTTCTACTTGATGCTTTTGCAGCTTTTCATGCGGCCGATGCTAGTAATACTGTTTCCCTTCCGATTAAAACTGGTTAATACGGGTCTCATCAGATCATATCACTCTTTTCCAGGCGTCAGTGTTTGTAGGTACTTTTTGCAGAATATCAACCTCGCATTCACGTTTTTGTCATCTAATGCTGGCTTTTATGGCATGATCTCAGCCTCCAACACGATTTTTTTCAGCACTCGGACGTAAGATCTATAATGCCTTACTTTTAATAAATTATTTGATCCTTAGAAAACTAAAACTTTATTACTGCGGAGATAACAAAGAAACACATGAAACACTCACATTAATTCCATAATTTATAGCATTTTTTGATGGACAACTGTGGCGTATTCCGCAAACATTTACAATTTTCTAAAACATACATACATCCATATATAGTATAGAATGTATATCTGTATATCTAAAAGCATAAAGCGATATGACAATGACAATGAAAGGTGAAAAAAATTTGCAAGCGAGCACGTAATTAAAAACACGAAAAAAAGCTTTACGGTCGACGAATACAGCAAAACATTGTGGCCAGGACCACGGTTGAAGGACATGGAACCACAAATCTGCAACAATGGCTGATAAGAGGTAAAAAACCAAATTGAAAACTATTCACATATTCACATTTATGCATCCAGCAGCGTTTTTGCAGCTATGCATAACCTTGTTGCAAGCACAAGGCTACCGTCAAACATAAATAAACCTGCACGCTCGTGCACACCTACATACATAGATGTGCACATGCAAACACATCGACATGAGCATCCTTGAATGAGTAGTTAAATACCCAGTGAGCATCGTTGCGAGAATACGAAGTTTACGCATATCGCCGTGGCGCTGCTCGATTTTCAGGGGATTGCATGATACAATTAGATGTTCAGTTGACGTAGTTGTAGAGTTTTATTTAATTTTTTATATTTTACTTTCTTTCCATAATTTCCTCTGTATTCTACATTAACCCAACCTAACTTTTAATTATGGTTTACTGTCGCTGGCTATTTTGAAACTCTCTTCTTAGTTCTCTTACACATCTCATTTACTTATGATGCTTTCCATTTCAATTCAACCGGGCTATTCGGGTCATGTTCTTCGATTTCGATGTAACTCAAATATGTTGCTCTCTGGTCAAAATAATGAGACACGTATTTTTTTGTTCGCCCGAAAAAATTTTTTTTCAAGAGTTATCGGCAATTGTGTTTTTCGGCTCAAAATCGATTTTTTTTAATTATATAAGAAAATTTTTGTTTTAACTGCTCATAACTTAGTCAAAAATGAACCGATTTTAATAATTTTGGGTTCAAAATGATCGTCATTACTTACACGAGCGATTTCATGTAGAAACAGTTGCAAAAAAGTATTTGAAAATTTTTTATTTTGCAAAAAACAAAAAGTGCGAAACAGGTTTTTTACTCAAAAATTCATTACTCAAAAACAACTCATTTTAGCTACTGGGCATTCTGCTCAATTGAAGTTTGAGGTGTCTTCTTGATTTAGAAAAAGTCATAAAAAAAAAATACACTTTTTGAAATATTGAATTTCGAAAAAATCTCAATTTTTTTTCTTTTTTGCTAAATAAAAAATTGTCAACTACTTTTTTGCAATTTTTTCTGCATTAAGTCGCTCGTGTAAGTAATGACGATCATTTTGAACCCAAAATTATTAAAATCGGTTCATTTTTGACTAAGTTATGAGCAGTTAAAACAAAAATTTTCTTATATAATTAAAAAAAATCGATTTTGAGCCGAAAAACACAATTGCCGATAACTCTTGAAAAAAAATTTTTTCGGGCGAACAAAAAAATACGTGTCTCATTATTTTGACCAGAGAGCAACATATTTGAGTTACATCGAAATCGAAGAACATGACCCGAATAGCCCGGTTGAATTGAAATGGAAAGCATCATAAGTAAATGAGATGTGTAAGAGAACTAAGAAGGGAGTTTCAAAATAACATCCGTCTTTTTAAGGTTAGTACTAACTGAAAAACAGGTGGGTGCAATAAAAATAGTGCTATCTGTGGGCTAGGCCCGGGACTTTTTTGCCCATGTGTTAACAATTTTTTTTTTTTAATTTTAGAGCTAGATTTTGAGGCCATACCAATCTTCGTTATTATCAGAAATTCAATTGCAATCTTTGTTACTGAAATAAGATGGCCTGGTTATAGAACGCTTTCAAGTTCTATCCGTCTGCTCGGGCTATTCGGCCTGCACTGAGGATACGCTAACGAACATTTTCGTTGGTGACATTAAAAGTTTCTGATTTTTCAAAAAGCAAAGGAGGGATTTTGACAAAAAGAGCAAAGATTATACTTTCAGCGGAGTAATCTTCAAAAAGGATCAAAAAACGCGATTTTGAAGAGATTCGATCACTTTTTTTTTATTTCGGAAACGACTCTCGGTAATTCAAACCTGCGATATTTCGAATCTCTCATAATTTCAACTTATTAAGAGTCCCCTACAAAATCTCTTTATATTTCGAATTATGTTCATACATTTTTATGCACTTTGTAATTCGAATGAAAAAATCATTGCTACGACGCCGTAATTCGAACTCATATGGTCAAACATTCGACAATTCAAATTTGCAAAGTTTCTTCGTGTGTTAGTAAGAACTTTGAATTTTGGAACTCTTCTAAAAATACCTTTACTGTGCGCATAAAACATAGGCCCATTTTGACGCACGCTTCCGCACGAATCGCTTCGTTGGTATACAGATTAAAAATTTGTATTAAATATGAGTCCTAAAATGTATAAATGTTTGACGATTGCTGAAAAGAAGAAATTAATTAAAATAGTAGAAGGAGGTGAGAAGAAAAGCGATGTTGCAAAAGAATTTAAGATTCATCGCAGTACTCTCTCAACCATAATAAAGAACAAGGAGAAAGTTACTGCTGCTCAAGCTGCTCGAGCACGGAAAAGAACAACTAAAGGTGAATTCCCTCATCTGGAAGAAAGCCTGGTCATTTGGTTTAGACTCTAAACATACAAAACTTTGCGGCAAGTGAAGGGTGACTTACAAATTTCAAAAAGAAAAATGGAGTCGTGTTTAAAAAAATTTGTTGAGAAAATGGAACTGTTAATGATGCTGATTGCTCAGATGGGCATGGTAAATTGAAGACACTGATTGAAAACTGTGATGCCTTAGACGTTTTCAATACTGGCCTATTTTTCAAATGCTTACCGGACAAGACGCTTACTTTTAAAGGTGAATAGTGTCATGGGGGAAAACATAGTAAAGAGAGGTTGACAGTTCTACTTGCAGTAAATATGAATTGATCGGAAAAACCTAAGCCCTTAGTAATAGGGAAAGCAATGAAACCGCGATGTTTTAAAGGAGTGAAATCGTCTCCTGCTGATTGCTGTACTAACAAAAAAGCTCGGATGACAACAGAACTTTTTAACAATTGGTTTTTAACAGTTAATGGAAAAATGAAGCGGCAAAAGAGACAATTTTTTTTACTATTTTTAGACAATTGCACTGCATTGCATTGTCTAACGTAGAACTACGTAGAATATAACTTCCAAACTGCAACCATTGGACCAAGGGATCATCCATAATTTAAAGACGTTGTATCACAAAGAAATTGTTAAGATCGTTTTGGAATCTCTTGATAAGCAGTTAACTACGAATATCACGGTTCTGACAGCTATTTTACTGATGGACAAGGCAGGGAGAGCTGTAACACGCCTAACGATTCGAAACTCCTCCAAAAATTCGAGTTTCGTAAAAGAAGATCAGGAGAATTCGCAAATAATTATGGATGATGAAGAACCATCAATGCGGGAGTAAAGTCGGGCATTGTGGGCAGCATTTTACCTTGATATTAATTTCTGCCAAAATAATCGTAATGAAAAAGCGATTTTAATTTCTTTCTAACAGATATTGAGTTATCTTTACATTTTATTACAAAATACACCCTAATAGAATCGTTTTCGTCTGATAATATAGAAAAACTGAAACCACCTTAAAAGTTGATGAAAAGAAAAATGGTGGGTAATGTGGCCCAGGGTATTCGGGTAAAGTGGGCCACTAGATAACTAGATAAAATCACCAAGAACAATTGTAAGAGTTAATAATAGGCCAATGCATTTATTCATATATTTTTTTTATTTTAATTAGTGACCTTCTTGGTTGACTATTTGAAAAAAAAATTATTAAACTTAGGTAAATTTAAATCCACATTCTGTATACCAGATGGTGGAATTTCGTGTTTCTCATATTCTTAATCAAGTAAATCGAAAAACATCTTTACATTTTCTTTTGTGAACCCATTGCTCTATTAAAAGACGTTGCCGTTGGAGAGCGAAAACTAAGCTAATTTTTTGTGACTGCGCAGGAATCCATGCAGCCAAGTTTTCCCTGCAAATTGCTTAAGGACCGAAAATTTGTTTGACACTTTGGCAATTTCGTCAATTGAAACGTCAGGGAACAAATATCGTTTCTTGTGAGGCCGCAAAGTCTTGATTTCATTTCTAATGTATATTTTACAAGGTATTTTTCTGTGGCTTCGTCCAGTATTGGCTTACGTTCAAGTGGGGTTTTTAAAAGCAGGCTAGAGGATACATAACTCTTTGGCATTCTTTGCAATGTAAAACGCGGCATATCAAAAGTCTTTGATGCAAAAAGTGTGCCCATCTCCTCATTCCTAACAGCTACAACGGCTTTTTTCATCATACCAGGGTCTCATTTCCCTATTTCTCCATTTTTGGCATGCCTAAATATGTATAATTGGGAAATACAAAACAAGAAAATTAACGAGAATTAGGAAAATACTAAGAGAGTAATGTGGGCTACTAGTTCACAATACCCGACGCTGACTAGCCCACATTAGCCACTGTACCACTTACAAGAAAAAAGTATTACAAACTTTTGTTTAAATGATTTAAAAAGAGTTTCTTACCGCATTAAAAAATCCAGAATAGTTTAATAATTCTATCTGAACTTCCACACTCTAAAAATAATCACTTGCTAAAAAATACCATTAATATTACACGCCACTGAAAAACAAATCGACTGCACTTCACAAAATATTTTGATCAACAGCTCATCAAAAGAGTCCAATTCAAAAGCCGAACAGCGTAAAACATCCGTTATAGGAATATTGAAGTTCATAATCAATCTTTCTAGTGCATGTTCGTTATTATGAAAAATACAGACCCGAAGAGTCCACAATATCCGATCTTACTTTACCAGTAGTTGACATCAGGGGTGTGAGTTTTTGTAGCTGTGTTCAAGTAGATGAAGATGTTGCTGTCTCAGGATCACTAAACGATGGCGAAATTTTATTTGCGACAGATACGAATGAAAAGAGCAACGATGGAGATCAAGACGATACATCAGAATCTTTGATAGAGGTATCAGTTAAGGTAGCAAGAGGCTCATTGGATAAAATACAAAGCTTTTATCTACAAATCGAAACTGATGAAACAGAATATCAGGCACTTTTCTCCTTGTGTGAATTATGAATATGTAAAACAATAGCAGTTAAATAAAAATACTTGATAATCCGAAGTTTTATTTATTTTCTCTCAAAAATTTCGAACCATTTAATATGTATTTCAAACACTCGATAATTCGTAATATTTTAAGAGTCCCTCGAATTTCGAATTAACGAGAGTCGACTGTATATTGGAAAATTTCGACTCCAGATTCATTTTTTAAATTAATTTAGAATTTAGTTGAAATTTAAGTCAGATTCGAAGTAGTTATTATTGCAGGTTTATTTTACAGTTTCGCCATTTTCAACGACTTTTGCTCGGTTGGTGTATGTAGATGTAAGCAATGCGCGCTATTGTCTATTTTTTGCTACAGAAATGATAAGGCAACAGAACGACAGCGACGCATACATCCACATGCACATAAGTAGGTCTGAAAAAATCGGAAAAGCTTTTTGGTTAACAGAAAAGCGAAAAGCTTACTTCTCTGCCACTCAGCTGATAGCTTGTTTTTAGTGGCTTGACTGCTTGAGCAACCACACGAAGTTATAACTCACTTCAGTTGACTGATAACAGCGGCAGGATTCAAACAGGTTGTCGGAAAGTGTCTTTCGCGTGAGTAAGAGCCACCGCTGTTGCGCAAATTTATTGACTAAAGAATGGAATAAAGAACAGTACGACAAAAAGCGCGGCAAAACTGTTTATCGTTGCAGAGCGAGTGTGTGAGTTATAAGTAAAAAATACGAAAAAAAAAACAAAAATATATACAAAGAAATTGAAATTCCTTAGTGGTGATAAGAATTTGTAAACGAGTTGTGCATACACAAATACATACACATACAATTGGCGCTTACAACCTTTGTTGGGTGTTTGGCCGCGCTTCATCTGCAGTTTGTGGTGTTCGCCTTGATGTTGTCCAACAAATGTAGGGCTCTTCAACTTCATACTGGTTCTGAACGGTAGTTGTTTTCTTTTGAGGAGTTTTTTCATAGCGGTTATATGGGGAGAACCCTTCCTTTCTTGCCCCTTTCCAACGAACCCAGTAGCAAATGCATATTAGTCACGCACACAGCACTACGGCGGCCGCAGAAGATGCTTACATACAAGCACATGCACAGTTATTAATGTGAGCTTTTTGCAAATTATTGAAGGATGGACACTCGCCTCGTTATAGGAAAAGGGACAGGGACAGTGAAAGGGACAGGGATAGCGACAAATACAGCGAATGACCACAGTATTGATTGAACTCAGATGCTTGAAGTGGTCACAACAGCGCGAACACATGTACAGCTAACAGTGTGTAACGGTTAACACAATAAGAAAAAATTGCTTGCGGATTCATAATCCTTGACAGGTATCGATGTTAGTGGGGTGTTCATGTTTGTAAACTCATCCTTCCGCAGTATATTGCTGTTGTTGTTGTAACAGCAAAAAACAAAAACAACATACTGGCGAAGGATGAGTTTACAAATAACTCAGTCCTTGCTGCTACTCTTTTTAGCATAGTTTAAGGCGAGTTTCTAATGCATTGAGTTGCTGTAAACAAAGTTAATGAAATGAATTTGAATAAGAATTTAGTGCTTGTTAAGAAGTGCATTGAAGCGCCATGATCCAGGTGTTTCGTAATGGGTAATAGGAATTTTTGTATTTCTATAAATAAACTCACTAAATTAGCAGCAACAAAAATATGCATATAAAGGGTGAACAATTTCGAGGTATCGAATTTTAAGTTGAAATAAACAACGAAGATTCAAATTAAATGTGTAACCTTTATTATTTTTGAATAGAACCATTCATGACATTTATTTTTTTAAGATAATCAATTTCAAATGTTGGCCGTAGCTGCGCCGTAATTCGGCCATCCGTAAGCACCAATTTTGAATGACTCGCGACTCGCTGAAGGACTTCGGTCGGTATCCTCTGAATAACTTTGGTAATGTTGGCTTCCAATGCCTCAATCGTTGCCGGTTTATCCACAAAGCATTTAGATTTCACGTAACCCCAAAAATAAAAGTCAAAAGTCCAAAGATGTGGTAGCACAAGATCTTGGTGGTCAATCCACTCGTTCGAGACGAGTAATAAATTGCTCACCAAAACGACGACTCATCAAATCCATTGTTTCACGGACTGTATGGCAAGTAGCGTCGTCTTGTTGGAACCAAATATTGTGGATATCAATCACGGGCTTCTGGAGATTGTAGTAGAGACAACTCTCGCTGGTATGACACATTGCGCCAGTGTAATCGTGCTCAATGTCCATCCATCCTAGCCACTTGCAAAACTTCGAAAATCATGTGTACACAGAATGCAGATAAATATTCCACATTCGTACTAGCCCTGCCTAGAAAGGAAAGCAGAATCATCGTAGATATACTGACAGGCCACAATTTGTTAGCGGCACACGCATACAAGATGGGAATTGCAAACAATGATACCTGCAGATTTTGCAATGAACTAGAAGAGTGGAAAACTCTGGAACACCTTCTATGTTCTTGTCCTGCATTAGCTAGAACCCGAATGAAATGTTTTGGAGCTCTACAATATGAGTGGCTAGAATGTCTCTCGGGGTTAGAGCTTCAGAGCTTACTTAGATTCGCAAAACAAGAAACCTACTACAAGGAAACGTAAGGGTCAAGCTCCATATGGTACCACTAAGGACCAATAGGTCTATGTGATGGCTTTCAGCTAGCCAGGTCAACCTAATCTAACTTAAACACGGGCTTCAAAAATTCATTTATACGAGTAATGGTGCGATAGCGTTCGCCATTCCCTTCTTCTCACAGAGCGTCGATTTTCTTACGATTTGTAAACGTTGTTGAGGCGTAAGTCTTTCAATAAGGAAATGTCAATGAATACTGAAAAAAATTATGTATTTAGTTTGATAGTAGTCACGCGTGATCTGTCATAAAACCCGTATTGGAAAAAGTATTTACCTCCAATCTGATCACCCTTTACTTATAAAGCTGTGATATTTTTGAGAAAGTGTTAAGTTTTATTCATAGCTCGAGTTTCTGTATTTCCTTTTGCTTTACTTTCCCCTGCTTATAAGTTTATTATAACTATTTTAATAGTATAAAGAGGGTCTCGATAGCTGCTCTGGAACTTTGACAGTGAACGGCGGCTATCCTGGTACAGCTATATAAATATATATTTATTAATTGGCGCGTACACCCTTTTTGGGTGTTTGGCCGAGCTCCTCCTCCTATTTGTGGCGTGCGTCCTCACGGGGCACTATCCGCGGGGTATACATGCCGTGAAACTCGGAATTACTTCGAGTCCGTTTTGCTGCATGGAGGATGAGGTGCAATAATCTCAGCACCTGCTCCTCGCGGGACTAAGATTCAAGTATATTGGTTGTCACTTCTTTTCTGCGCCTGCTGATATAGCAGGTCTTGACAACAAAAATCTGATGACATTCATCAGCAGCATAAAGAGGTTAATACAACCGCAAACTAGTCGCCGTTCATAGTCCACAAACACTCAACCCTCCCCACCCCTTTTCCTTTCGCCCTATCGTCCTTTTTTCTTTCACCTCTTTTTACCCTCTTGCAATGGTATCACAGAGGATGGACCAAACTTCTTTGGAATGGAATGGAGGGGCCTACAGTTTTAAGCCGAAACCGAACGGCAGATATTTTTATGAGGAGCTTTTTCATGGCAGAAATACACTCGGAGGTTTGTCATTGGCTGCCAAGGGGCGACCGCTGTTAGAAAAAACTTTTTCTTTATTTTGGTGTTTCACCGAGATTCGAACCCACGTTCTCTCTGTGAATTCCGAATGGTAGTCACGCACCAGTCCATTCGGCTACGGCGGCCGCATCCGGTACAGATACAGCTGCGAAATTTAGCGGGAAGATTTATTCTATTCTTCAAGGATCTCTAAACAGGCCTTCCCTAGGTTTTTTACCTAAACCGCAAACGTTTTCCTTAGGAGCAGTATTTATCTTAAAGTACGTATCTTCTACTTCTTAATTGACGCGACTGAAGCTAATTTGGCCGAGTATAACAAAGCGCGTCGGTCGTTTCATTCTCTTGCTAACCGGCGCCAGTTGGAGAGCCGACCCAAAACAGGATAAGGCTAGGTTAAGGCAGAAGAAGAAGCTGCAATAACCTCTACCATCCGGGTCCCGTTCCGATTGCATGCCCGAATCAAATGCGCCTTACTCATATTGGCCATAACGGTGCATTAATTGCAGCCTTTAAAGAGGAATTGTGTTTTGAGGTTGCTTATTGGTGTTGACCCTCTACAGCACTTCATTCGTAGTAATTCAGCGGATTAAGGGCTGGGGAGTTAAGCACCCATAAATTCGGTATTATGTGGTCATGGAAATTTTCAGTCATTCAATTTTATATCGCCATCGCTTCGTGTGATAGAGCAGAGCCTTGCTGAAAGATGGATGGGCTGTCAGCGAGTACACTAACATTCCAAGTTTTCACAACTCTCTGAACAACCGCGATATATGCAGCAGAATTCTCTCGAAATCCTTGAGCAAAGAAGTGTGCTGGCATGGTATGTCCTTTGTTGTTCACAACACCTAAATTCATAACAGTGGCTGCAAACTTCGTGTGCATGACAAAAGAAATCTCTATGGGATTGCAACATAGCCGTCTGACATTTCTGCGGTTGGTCTTTTGGTCTTGATCAAAATTTTTTTCGTCAGTAAAAAACCATAATATGTTCAGGCACTTCAGGGTGTTTAATTTTGTTTAGAAGGCGTTTTGATCGGATAACTCGCTGTTCTCGCACTTTATGAATAATTTCTGTAGATCGGACAATGTCGGAACGTTCCTCGTGGTTTTTGCGTTTCGCAACAGATTTTTCATAGCCGCCTGATGCTTCCAATTCAAAGCGAACCTTATGAAAGGACGCACAGAAAAAAGTTACAGATTTCTAGATCGGTGTTGTTTCGATAGCTTAGAAAGAAACCATTTCAGGAATCGAAACTCGCGTTGATTGTCAAAATGCCTTTTTTGCTGAACTGAGCATTGTTTTTGTTGAGTTATTTCAATGATTTGTTGAATGTACAACAACATTTCCATTCATCTATCTTTTTGGTCCATCTTTGCTTCTTCTCTTCTTTTTTCTTTTTCATGTCCTTACCCACCTTCTTACCTCCTTGGTTATTATGGTTTTTACTATTCTTTGGACGTTTGAGTTTTGTTTTTTTTTTGCGAAAGAAAACTTCTTTGATTAATTAAAATGAAAAAAGTTGGAAACTCGCTCACCTTTCGCTGGTTGTACTTACGTTGATGAGCATAAAAAGAGAAATGTTTATATTTTCCATTCAACATTTCAACATGCATTTGTATGTATACTAGGATTGTCCACAAAAAGTGGAAGGACCGAATAGTGAATAGGTTGGTTGGTTGGTTAGAGTGGTGATTCATCCAGAATCCAATTAGCGCGTCCGCACCATTTTGCTGCCACATCCTCGTTACCAACTTGTTCAACAGTAATTCATAGCAAGACTATATCCAGTCTGTGCGGTTTAGGAACCTTATTAGGTTGTTGACGTCTAAGCCAGACAGCTGCCCGAGACTCTCGAACAGCGGTTTGCCCAGGGTTGACATTCTGTCTTTGCATAGGGCAGGGCATTCACAGAGGAAATGGAAGATTGTTTCCTTTTTCTCCGGCTGTTTACAACTTGACAGATGTGAGGTATGCCCATTTTGGCGGCTTGTTCTTCGATTGACCAGAAGCCAGTTATGACTGCCGTTAGTCTATAGGCGTCCCGTCGTTTCATGTTTATTAATGTCAACGATTGCTTGAGGTTGTAGGTGGGCCATAACGTCCTTCTGATTTTGCATTTCGTCTGGCCTCTCCATCTACAATCTGCAATTTTAGGGAAATTGCATTCTTGACCGCACTTAATGGTGTGATACCGGTACTGCAAGAACGCTATTCATGGCAGATCCCCCTCTTGCCAGTTCATCGGCTTTTTCGTTATCTTCTATGTTCCGGTGTCCGGGCACCCTGGCTATTCCTACTTTGCTCCACCACTTTAGAGGTTGTTATAGCCGCATTTAGTGCCTGGATTGCAGCTTGGCGAAAGAATAGCGATGTTGCCCTTAAAAGAGAAATCCGTGATTAGTAGCGTACAAGCTTCCCCAATTACCAGTACTTCCGCCTGGAAGACACTGCTGGTATTAAGGAGACGCACAGATTTTTCAGTTCTAAGGCTATGAGAATATATACCAGCTCCAACACCACAATCCGTTTTACTGTCATCTGTATAGACTGCAGTGTTGAAGTTGTTTAGACAGAATCCCTTATTCCATTCTTCCTTAGATGGAAAGAGAGTGGCAAAATTCCTATTGAAAGTTACCATCGGGACGATGTAGTCAGTGAATAGGACTCCCCTAAAAATTTTTCTATGAGGGAAGAGAAAAAAGGCGCATTTTTTATTTTGAAATTAGTAAAACAAAAGTCGCGTCGATATTTGTCTGTGGAAATGATCAAATTTAGGAATCTTAATCTTAGTTTTAATCCTATTTACGAGTGTCGTTCGAAAAGTCCGTGCAGAAAAAAAACCACTTACTTTTTTGGGGTAAACGTTTTTGTATTTTTCGACATAGTCTCTTAGGCTTACACACTCCATCCAACGCTGTTCTAGTTTGGTGATCCCTAGCGACTAATAGGATTTGTCCAAGTCTGAAAAATAGGAATTCGTTTCTTGTTGTTGTTGTTGTTGTTATTGTAGCAGCATATTCTTTCCCAATACGTGTACAGGGATATATGTTAGGTACGGTTAGGTTGTAATGGTTGCCCAGAGAGTGGGCCCACTTGGACGAAAGAAGTTCGGTTCATCCTTTGTGATACCATTGCAAGGGGAGAAAAAAGTGAAGGAAAATCGATGAGTATTCGTGGACTATGAACGGTGACTAATTTGCGGTTGTATTAGCCTCTTTATGCTGCTGATGAAGTCCATCAGATTTTCGATATCAACGCCTGCTATGTCAGCAGGCGCAGAAGAGAAGTGAAAACCAAGATGCTTAAACCTTAGTCTTACGAGAGCGGGCAGCTAAGGAGCAGGTGCTGAGATGATTCCACCTCATCCTTCATACAGCTGATGCAGAAAGGACGCGAAGTAATTTCGAGTCTCACGGCATGTATACCCCGCGGATAGTGGGGATGCCCACAAAGTTTGAGAGCTGAGATTTTGTCATCCTCAGAATATCCCTCGAACGCCTCCGACCCAAACGTGGTCAGATGGATTTCGGGATCTTACACGTTCGCGTACTTGCCCAGCGCTGAGCTGATGTGAAGCTCATAGGTCTGGTTAGGTTGTGCAAAGCCCAAACGGGGATATAAATCAATACGGATATAAATCCAAGGCAAATGTCGGGGGAACGTCAGTTACCATTGGTTTCTGCAATCACCTCCTCGTTTGAATAAAATCTGTTTCCCACCAGCCATTTCATCAGGTTCTTCTTTCTCTTGGGGAAAAAGAGGTAGTTAGAGGCAGCCGAGAGAGACCAGTCTGGAGAGTAGGGTGGATGTGAAAGGAGTTGGAACCATATTTCCATTTCTCCAGCGACCACGTCGGCTGAAGCGCAAGCTAGTGCGTTGTCGTGATGGAAAAGGTTTTTTTGAAAATCACTCGACTTCCTCGATTCAATCGAATGCGAAACATAAAGAAATAGAACAATCTGGCTGGAACTTAGTGTGTGTTCTTCCAAGAGATGCTACAAACTAAACATAATCACGATACGCGCCAGTAATGTCATCTCTCTGACTTTGCACGAACTTTTCAAATGACCCTCGTATTAAAACTATACACCCAGCGACTTAGGTGGCTAGAATTTCCTCGCGGTAATGGATATCTGTCATAAGAGGCGGCTAAAAGCCACACCTCAGCCTGTTAGCTATGAGAATTAACACATCGCTAATAGGCTGACCGCAACAGGTATAGAAACGGCTTGAAATTGCAACAGACTTAAGTTTCTTCTTACATTCTCGAACAATATTTGAGGTTTGCTTTGTGTTCTCCCGAGCCTTTAGTGCAGCCTGACTGTCACTAAAGGCTCCAATCTGTTTCCCACAGAAGCGACTTGGTGACTATCGTAGTAAAATGTATTGACGAAGTTGGGCTCAACGAAATACACTGAATCCCTGAAGAGGGTGGGTGCAATAAATTTTTCAGGTGGCAGTGTTAAATCCACTCACAGTAATAATAGAAACTGTGCGTAGAAACTTAAAAATAATGCCACATATGGGCTTAATTTTCGGTCCATTAAAAAATAAAAAATAAAATTTTTTTTTTAGTATTAGTACCAGATTTCATAGTTCAATGATTTTTGATGAGTAAAATCGTTTCCCCATTAAACAATTACATTTTTTATGAATTTCGCATCACATTTCCAAAAAAAACAAAAATGATTGTTTCCGACTTAAAATACATTCTGTCTCAAAAAAGTACCGGGAATTATTCAACAAAACGCAAAATACTTATTTAATCATTAAAATTTATTTTGTCGCCTTCAAAAGAGGCTCCTTTCAAAGCAATACATGTATGCCAACGATTGGTCCAGTCATCAAAACATCTTTTAAACGCGCTTGAAGATATCTTTTTCAGCTCCTTCAGTGAATTCTCCTTAAT
Organism: Anastrepha obliqua; assembly: GCF_027943255.1. NCBI lineage: Eukaryota > Metazoa > Arthropoda > Insecta > Diptera > Tephritidae > Anastrepha > Anastrepha obliqua. Next base: position 20,178,336 of record NC_072893.1, on the reverse strand, counting down.
AGCCTCTATCGACGCAAAGCGGCGTCCGCGGAGTGGCAAATTTAAGTTTTGGGAAAAGGAAAAAGTCATAGAGGGCTAAATTCGCTGAATATTTGTCGAGTTTTTGGTCAAAAAAGGGTTCACAATATGAGCATTATGACACGATTCGTTATCATGGAGCAAAATCCATGAGTTTTCTTTCTACAAATTGGGCCGTTTCCTACGCACATTCTCTCTCAAACGTCGCATAACGTCCTAATAACATTCTTTATTTACCGTAGAACCATTTTCAACGAATTTCGACTGCATAACTCTATGATAATCAAAGAAAACGAGTAGCCTGACTTTCACTTTTGACCGACTTTGACGTGGTTTTTTGGGTTCCGGCTCATGTGGATAGCGCCATTCAGCCGCCTGTTGACTGGTTAGCATGTCAAACTCATATACCCACGTCTCATATACAGTTATGTTGCACTGGATAAACTTTGGGTCCGAGTTCACTTGCTCAACCATATCTTCAGCCACCTTCTTCCGATGAATTTTATGAAAGAAATTCAACTCTCTTGGAACAAGTCGAGCAGCCACGCGTCTCCTGCCCAATCGATGGTGTAAACTGTTGCGAATTGATTCGTGAGGAAGCTAAGGTCACGAGCTACCTCCCTTAAACTTAAATTATGGTTTTCCAGCACCATTTTCTTGACTCTGTTGACGTTTTCATCCGTTGAAACTGTTGATGAGCGACCAGATCGTAAACCCGTGTTTTCATGTTTTTGATAAAGCACACTCGCCTTAGACAACATTTTCAATGATTCGGCGCACGAAATCCTGTTCAAAACACACAATTTAAGACAAATTCTTTGTTCAACATTTTTATCCATAGTGAAAATCGCAGAGCCCACCTGCGGTTGACTGATTTAATTAAATGCCAAAAACAAGCTAATTGACAGATCACGCCGAAACTCTGCGACACTATAGAGGACAGTCGTACTAACATTCCAACAAAAAAAAAATTGGACATATGTGTAACGCGCGCTTTTTAAATGAGCAATTCCCGCAATTTTTTTAACAGAATGTACAGGAGGAACTTCGTGGGATTTACGGCACCATAAAATATCAACTGAAAAAAATGTATGTATTCTCTCTTTTTATATAGGTCAGTTCTAAGGGGTATTACAACAAATATGTAGCACTTCCATTTTGTTTTTTTTTTTGGATCACCCTAATATATGCTTGTAAACTAATCTGCCAGTAAACAATAGCGAAGACAGCAAGCAGTAAAACCAGTTCTTTGAAATTTAGTTTGTGGATTGAAGCTCCCGCAATCTTCAGTTTGAATTTAAAATGAAAAAAATATGCACACCTTTAATTGCAGAAAGAAATGTAGTTTTTTTAACGGATTTGTTTGTTTAAGGTTAATTGAAATCTTAAAAAGTTTGCTTGCTGTTTAAAGTTTGTTCCGAGTTGTTGAGCACCTAGGTAGGTAGGTAGGTGGGGTGGCTGTCGCAATGACACACTTAGACCTTTCGTAGGTCCATTGTGATATCACTGCAACCTATCCTTACCCTAGGGGTTTCTTTTCAAACCATCCGGTAGCTTTAATAAACGAGCAAAGCTTCGTTAGTTTTAGATGCGCTATGTCCGCTACATCAGTTAAAAATGCCGTATCAAGAGTGCGGAGCCTCCTTATAGCTAAGCTTGCACACTCATATAAAAGGTGTCTGACTGTTTTCTCTTCTTCTGTGTTAAGACAGCTTCTACAGAAATCGAAGTACGGGAGTTCTAACCTTCTAGCGTGGCTGCGTATTAAACAATGATCAGTTAATACCCCTATCATTTTTTTTACAGCTTCTTTGTTAAATCGAAACAAGATTTTCAATCGGCCGCTGCTCAATTTCGGCCATGTCTGTCTGCTTAGTTCGCATGTTGAGAGGCTTTGCCAACTTGTATTTACCTTATTGATGGTTTCCCTATCTATAAGTAGTTTACAGTTTACAAGTGGCTATAGGCATAGGTATCAGCGTCTTATCTACTTGGAGATCAAGCGTTGTACCGGTTCGAGCGAGTTCATCTGCCTATATTCCCTGCTATATTCCTGTGGCCTGGTACTTAAATAAGGTGCACTTTGTAGTATTTAGAAACGTCATTTAGAAGTTTGGTTGAACCTTTCTCCTGCTTCTTTATAGTTTTTCATTTGAAAACGCCCTTGCACATATACATACAGGGTGGCGCACGAATCGTGCTACAAAAACAAAACGTAATAACTTTTTTTCTAATCAATGTATTTAACTTTTTGTTTTTTTATTGTATAGATAATTCAATTTTATTTTATGTAAGTAATTAGTTTTGAAAATAATAGAACGTAAATGACCTCCATGCTCATTCACGCATATGCGACACCTGATGAGAAAATTGTTCATTGCGCACTGAAGGGTTGAAGTCGGGATCGCCTCAATTATTGTTGTGATGGACTGCTTCAATTCAGTCAAATTACTTGGTTTTGTTTTACACACCTCTTGTTTGAGATAACCCCATAAAAAAAAATCTGGTGCAGTGAGGTCAGGTGACCTTGGGGGCCAGCGGAAAGTGGAATTTCTGGATATCAATTTATTTCTAAATTTTCGTTGGAGCTCCTCCATAACCGGTGGGCTATATGTGCAGTTGCTCCATCTTGCTGGAACCAAATGCTGTTAAAAGGGATACGTCTTCGCCGCAGTTCTGGATAAAAAAACTCCTTCAACATGTTTAAATAACGGTCCCCATTTACAGTCGCTGTTACACCGTTTTCTTCGAAGAAGTATGGCCCGACAATGCACCTTGATGAAACTGCGCATCACACTGTGACTCGTTCTGGGTGCAGTTCCATCTCATGGAGTATTTGCGGATTTGATTGAAGCAATTTATGAAGTTGTTGTCTTCTTCGGCCATTTCAATAATTTTTTGGCAAAATTCCAGGCGAATAGGCAAATCCAGAGGGTTTAATTTGCTTGTGATTTGAACTTTGTACGGAAACAAGTTTAAGTCATCATGAACTATCCGCTGCAATGACCGTCTGCTAACTCCAATTTGCGCCGACAAGTTACGAGTCGAAACTCTTGGATTTGCCTGAATTGACGATGCTACAGCCGCGATTGTGGCTTCGACCCGAACATGGGGATCTCGATGGTACGGTCTGCGTGCGATGCTTCCAGATTCAGCAAACATGTTCACCAGCCTCATAATGGTCCATCTGCTCGGGGGAGTGTCGCCAAACTCCCGCCTAAATTCCCTTTGGACGGAAATGATGGACTGCAAAGCATGGTACCGCTGCACTATCCGAATCCTCTTTTCGGTATCCCAAGCCTCCATTTTTTGTAAATCTAAATACTAATCTGCAAAATAAAAAAAAAGCCGATTACTCACACAGAAAAAAAGTTATTACGTTTTGTTTTTGTAGCACGATTAGTGCGCCACCCTGTACATATTATTTTGAGCTATTATGTTATCTTTTAGCTGTATTTTAAAACTTAGTATTAGTAAAAATATTTATTTGGAAAGGAGCTACAGCTGATCTCCGGGAGTTCCAAAAAAAAAAAAAACGTTTTGCGGTGCCCACTATATCTCTGAACTGGACCCTTTAAAATTAAAAAATCAAACAGATGTCGTTAAAGTAAGGTTAAATCTAGCAGTTAGTCGAAGGAATAAGCAAAATAATTTTTTGACAAAATGGCAGTTTCTCAAAACAAAGAAATTGATTTTTGACCAAAATTTCGGCCTTAGCGCAGTAGACGCTGGTCGCTGTAAATGCGAAGGCATTTGAATTATACCTCAACCACAAAAAAAAATATATATATATAAAAAATTAAATCTGAAAAAAAAAGATTCTTAATTTTTCATCTCCGATATCTGTTAAACCTGCTTTGAAGTCCACTACAAAAACATTTTAAGCAAAGAGTGGTTTGAAGAATGTCTCATAAATGCTACGCTAAACATCTGCCAAGCCAGTCTTATGAGTATAATAAGTTTTATGCTCATCGCGTAAACAGCATTCATTTCCATATTTTTTCCCAACATTCTTGTGTGAGTGCAATAAAAACAGCCGCAAGCTCCGCACCGCAAGGCCAAAGTAAATTGAATTACTTTGCAGACATGCACGCGATATCCATGAGAGCTGATGATGGTGGAGATGAATATTCTAAATTATTACGGCATTTGTTACAGAACAACAAAGAACTCGCTCTTCCCAACTCATGCTGAGGTATTTCGAAGTGCTGAAGGCAGAGAGCGAAATACTTCAAAAGTACGAAAGCAGAATGGCTTACGAGTATGTGCACGTGGTTAGCAGTAGGAAGTGATTGGCCTAAGTTGAGGAAGCACTGACCTGCTCAGGGCTGTGAACAACAAAAAAGAAAAGACAAACACAAAAACAATTACAAACGTTGTGGCAATGGCAAGAATGAATTGCTGCCACATTCGTACAAACTGGGCATACTTCATTTGCATACTGAAAGCCAATTGTGGAGCGATAAGCTGAGCACCCACTTACGATTACTATTAACTGGTGCCAAGTCTTTTTGCCATTTTTGTTCATTTGTGTTCCTTGTTTTTGTTTTTATAATATACCATCATGCAATACCCTTGCCTACCCCTTACTCATTGCCAATGCCAAGAATGTTGCTGATAGGGCAGTTAAACATTCATATATGCAAATCAGTGGCACAATATGGATTTATGTGCGTGTATACATGTGTTTACATGCTTGCCATGATAACGGTAGAAGTCGGTGGCACACACTTGTGCTTTGCTCGGTTAAATAAGCAAGCGAATTGTTTCTGTGAAAAGTTATTTTAGCAAAGACATACTTACCCGTACGTCTTCTTCAATTTTAAGGCCACGAAAAGTGTCAGGGAGTCATCAAAATAATAATCTGGGGCTGATGCATGAGCTTTAGAAGATTGTCGTGAATATGTCACGACACACGTACGAGTATAACGGATAGTCCGAAAGTGGAAAAGGTTGCAGGGCTGTGGTTTACTGCGCATGGGAATCAAACAAGTCTTTCAAGCTGATGGATCCATGAACATCTTTTAAACAGAGGCAGAGGTTATATAATATTTTGAAGAATCACACTTAGTAGACAACTCATACTGATATAATAACTTTATCACAGATCCCCAACAGCAGAGTGTAGATAAATAGAAAATAAAACGAGTAATCCCATAAACGAATTCACCCAAAATGGGAATTTCACTTTCAAAAACTCAGAAGCGTAACAAATCTTCATTAGGTCAGCCAGGTTGTTTGTTTAAGACAAGACACTCTAAGTGGTTCGAAGGCCCATTGTGATACCTGCATTTGATTTCCATCCTCTAACTAAGTTGCTTCGGTAGGTAGGTAGGTGAAATGGTTCAACCAGTGCCAGTCTGGCACTCCTCAAGTCGCACTAAAGCGTCGTTTTGATACGATTATGACACCTCCAACATGCAGAAATCTACAGCCAGCCAGAGCTGTTGATATAATGGAGGAGATTGATGGGATTTAGGTTGGCGCACTGCCCCAGGCTGTCGAAGAAAGGAACACCCAGTGACCTTAATCGTCTAGCTGCCGCACCCGGACATGTACAGAGAAAATGCTCTACAGTTTCCTTCTCTCAAAGGTCCCCACAGCTTCTGCAATGGAGGTTAAATGGTAACCCTAGATTTTCCGCGTGTGTGCCGGTCGTCCAGTGACCGGTAAACACAACTACGAGTTTGGAAATTGAATGGCGAGGAGTCGAAAAAACTTTCTGAGTCCTTCGTATATTGTACTGGGGCCAAAGGGGTTTCGAAATAGCATATGAAGAAATGGAGCTCCATCTTTTCTGCGCTTTCCTGAGAAATAATTTGTGTAGTTCCCCTTTAACAACTATCAGGGGTTTGATTTTAACAATTTTGTGGGGTTCTTATGAAGAGACTTTTAAAAACTCTTCTTTACATTAACTACCCAAAAGATTATATGGTTTTTTTCGTTGGAGTCGTCGTGTTAGGCCTGCGGTGTTGAGAAGTTTGCCGGCTTCCGTGTTTACGTGCCTCCGGAGCCTCTTAGAGTGTTCTTCTGCTAGTATTTTAAGGTAGTAGTCTGGTAACTTACACGTTTTTTGAGGCCATGTTTGGGACATTTTTTGGAAGGGAAAATAAAATTCAATCGGTTTGATTTTCTGATATGTTATTAAAGGTTCAGAAGGTGTACAAAAAAAAAAAAATTTTTTTTTTTAATGTTTGTTTAATGTACACTGCAGCAGGTGGCAAAAAAAAGAGGTACAGTGGCTGGCCGGCGTGATTTCGCCACTTGTGGTCATCTGAAACAGAAAAAACAAATTGCTTATTAATCAGTGTGCTTGTCGTTCTGGCGGGTAGTAAGATCAAATGATTTTGACAAAAAATACAATAACAAAATGGCGGACTTCATAAGAAAATTGTCTTTTTTAAAGTGGAAAGTTAGGGACGAAATAAATTAAATCTACTACCCGCCAGAACTATTGATGTGTAAAAAAACATATCTAAATTTCAGCTCAATCCGTTAGATAGAAAATTTGTTTTCACGACGGCCATCCGGAAAAACGTTGTTTTGAGAAAAACGTGTTTAAAGTTTTAGCAATTGAGTCGCGCAAGTACGAGCCGCTCTCATGTATGTGCTATAAGTTCGTCAATATTTCGAATTTCGGTCTAAAATTTGTACAGTATATTACCAATATATCACACTTTCAAAATATGTAAAAAACCGAAATTCGAAATTTTCAAAATAAGTTACCAGACTACTACCTTAATAACTTCAGCGACCGTAGGCATGTTGGGGTCACGATGAATATCTGCAATGCGAATGTACCAAGGTGCGTTCACAATGTTTTTGAGAATTTTATTTTGAAATCGTTGGATTATTAGAGTAAAGTCGGGTATTATGGTCACTAGTTTACCTTGATATAAATTTCTGCCAAAATAATCGTAATGAGAAACGATATTTTTTTCTTTCTAACAGATATTGAATTATCTTTACATTTTATTGCAAAATATACCCTAATACCTATAATCTGATAATATAAAGGGTGGTTAAGTTTCAAGGGCCGGTGTTGATTTTGAATAAAATACAATTTTTTAAGAAATTATTGTCATTTCTCTTTATTATGATAATATTGGTATGGCTCAATTACGTATGGAACAAAATATTGGTCAAATAGCTGCCGCGACCTCGACGGCACACCTCCATCCGATGGTCCAAATTTTTGATGACCCTGAGGCATAATTGAGGTTCTATGCCGTTAATGTGCCGAATTATCTCATCCTTTAGCTCTTAAATTGTTGCTGGCTTCTCAACGAACACCTTTTCTTTCAAATAACCCCAAAGAAAGAAGTCCAACGGTGTCAAATCACATGATCTTGGCAGCCAATTGACATCGCCGCGACGTGAGATTATTCGGCCATCAAATTTTTCACGAAAAAGACCCATTGTTTCGTTAGCTGTGTGACAAGTGGCACCGGCCTGTTGAAACCACATATCGTCCACATCCATATTTTCCAACTCGGGCCATAAAAAGTTCGTTATCATCTCACGATAGCGAACACTATTCACAGTAACTGCCTGACCGTTCTCATTTTGGAAAAAATACGGCCCAATGATGCCGCCGGCCCATAAACCGCACCAAACAGTCACTCTTTGTAGGTCCATTGGTTTTTCGGCAATCACTCTTGGGTTATCATTCGCCCAAATGCGGCAATTCTGCTTATTGACGAATCCACTGAGGTGAAAATGTGCCTCATCACTGAAGATGATTTTCTTCGAAAATTGCTCATTCACTGTTGCCATCATTCCTACCATTGACGACGCTTGAAATGGTCAAGAGGCTTTAGTTCTTGACTCAATTGCACCTTGTAAGCGTGTAAATGCAAGTCTTTGTGCATAATGTTCATCAACGACGAGCGTGAGAGGTGCAACTGTTGAGCACGAGGACGAGTTGAGGTGGACGGCTCTTCAACCACACTATCGCGAACAGCAGCAATATTATATTTTCTGCAGTACGAGCTGTACGAGCATGCACTGGTGTTTTCACATCTCCTACAGATCCGGTTTGCTCAAACTTTTGCACATATTTTCCGATTGTACGCACATTTGGACGATTAAATTGACCGAAAAAATCACGAAGTGCGCGATATGCATTTTGATTTGAACGCCCGTTTTCATAATAAGCCTGAATAACTTTAACGCGTTGCTCGATTGTGTATCTTTCCATGGTTCAAATTGAGTTAGTCTGAAATTGAAAAATGTCAAATGAAATATAGAAAAAAACTTGACGTTTAGGTGTGGTTCACATTCAATATCGGCCCTTAAAATTTAACCATCCTTTAGATGAACTATAATCTGAGAAAACTGGGAATTTATTCGTGTGAAATTTGTAGGGGAAATTGCGAAGTGCGGGTTTGAGTAGTGACCTGGGACATCGTCTAATAGCGGACACCGCGATGGATTCCAGCCACTTAGGCTTAATATAGAGCAGATTGAAAATTTTGATTACAATTTTGGGTAATTTTTAAAAAATCCTGTGAATTTCATACAAAGTTTGGAACTTTAATTTGTGAGATTTTTGTTAGAAAAAAAATATGAAAAATATAAAGAAGACTGCAAAAAGTTCAAGTAACTTATTTATGTAAGCGCAAATATTTGTAAGATGTTCATATATGTTTGTGTATAAATATATGTATTTTTAGTAATATTAAGCTTTATTTTTTATTTTTGTATCAAAAATTTAATTTAAATATTTAAGAAATCGCCCTGTGTCATCTTTTCGCGAAAGCAATCGCTTCCTAAGTACATTTATTTATCTATATATGCCCATACGATTGTTATGAGTGTGCGTATGTGTGTGTGTGTTAGCTTCACTCTGTTTTTTTTTAATATGAAATCGATTTCCACCACCGCCAAATTTCGTATGATTTATTAAAATTTCCTGATGGATAGACACTTCCGGCTGCTCATGAGCCACAATCTGGCTTCCTTTCTTTCCTATCTCGTCAGTAATACTACTTTAGGTTTGCCTTTCGAAACTGTTCTATATTAAGGTGCGTTTCTTAATCATAAGACACCTTTGGTATACAATTTTTGAACTGCCATAAGCTCGATTTTACTTTACGGAGTAGCTTTTATGTGGCGTCATTTTAACAGTTACAGACTTAAGACTTCCATCAATTCTTTCTGGTGCGAAAGCTCACTCTATTTCGTAGAACCGTTATATTTTTCCAAAAAGCTGCACTTTTCCTAGTATTTTCGGCGGTTTCATAAAGATAAGACACTAGTCGAAAATAAACTTCTGAAGAGATAGAAGGTGCTGATTGTTGTATTCTTCTCCTTAATTGGCTCAATGACCGCTTACGCGATTTTGACCGAGTTCAACAAAGCGCGCCAGTCGTTTCTTTCTCGTACTAACCGGACGCCAATTGAACACACCAAGTGAAGCCAAGTCCTTCTCCACCTAATCTTTCCAACGCAGAGGAGGCCTTCCTCTTTCTCTACTACCACCAGCTGGTACCGCATCGAATACTTTCAGAGCCGGAGCGTTTGTATCCATTCGGACGACATGACCCAGCCAACGTAGCCGCTGGATCTTTATTCGCTGCGCTATGTCTATTTCGTCGTAAAGCTCATACAGCTCATCGTTCTATCGCCTGCGATATTCGCCGTTGCCAACGTGCAAAGGTCCAAAAATCTTACGCAGAATCTTTCTCTCAAACACTCCAAGCGTCGCTTCATCGGATGTTGTCATCGTCCAAGCTTCTGCGCCATAGGTTAGGACGGGCATGATGAGAGTCTTGTAGAGTGTTAGTTTTGTTCGTCGAGAGAGGACTTTACTGCTCAATTGAGTACTTAGTCCAAAGTAGCACTTGTTGGCAAGAGAGATTCTGCGTTGGATTTCAAGGCTGACATTGTTATCGGTGTTAATGCTGGTTCCTAAGTATACGAAGTCCTTAACAACCTCGACATCATAACTGTCAACAGTGACGTGGGTGCCGATATGCGAGTGCGCTGACTGTTTGTTTGATGACAGGAGGTACTTCGTTTTGTCCTGGCTCACCACCAGACCCATTCGCTTTGCCTCTTTAACCAGTTTGGAGAAAGCAGAACTAACAGCGCGGTTGTTAGGACCCATGATGACGATATCATCGGCATACGCCAACAATTGTACGCTCTTATAAAAAATTGTGCCTGAGCGATTAAGTTCTGCGGCTCGTGCGATACTCGCCAACATCAGGTTAAAGAACTCACACGACAGCAATCACACTGTTTCAAACGGCTCGGAGAGGTCAATACCAATTCTGACGGCGCTGCTGGTGGTGAGCAACGTCATCTTGCCTAGCCGTATTAGTTTTGCGGAGATACCAAATTCAAACATCGCGGCTTACAAGAAACTCCTTTTCGTACTGTCGAATGTAGCTTTGAAGTCGAAAAAAAGATGGTGTGTATCGATTCTCCTTTCATGGGTCTTTTCCTAGATTTTGCGTATTGTGAATATTTGGTCGATGGTAGACTTTCCAGGTCTAAAGCCACACTGATAAGGTCCAATAAGTTGGTTGACGGTGGGCTTCAGCCTTTCACACAATACGCTCGCTAAAACCTTATAGGTGATATTTAGAAGACTAATTCCGCGGTAATTGGCACAGGTTGCAGGATCGCCCTTCTTATGGATTGGGCAGAGCACACTTAAACTCCAATCGGGAGGCATGCTTTCATCCGACCATATTTCGCATAGAAGCTGATGCATGCACCTTACCAGCTCCTCGCCGCCATGTTTGAATAGCTCACCCGGTAGTCCGTCGGCGCCCGCGGCTTTGTTAACGGAACGTCAATTCCGCCGACAACGATTGGGATATCGGGAGCTTCACATTCTCTGTGACATGCGCAGCTGTCACTATTTAATAGGTTCGAGAAGTGTTCCCTCCATAATTTAAGATTGCTCTGGATGTCAGTTACCAGATCGCCGTCTTTGTTCTTACAGGAAGAGGCCCCGGTCTTAAAACCTTCTGTAAGCCGTCGAACTTTCTGGTAGAATTTTCGGGCGTTGTTCCTATTGGCCAGTATCTCAAGCTCCTCGCACACACGTATTTCGTTCCTTCTGTCGGATAATACGTCTCTCTTCCTTTCCTAGCTCTCTGTAGTGATCCCACATGGCTCGCGTTGCGCAGAGTGGCTCTATAGGCAGCATATTTTCTTACCAATTGTTTTTTCGGGCGCGTCGGAATCCGATTTCTTCTTCGGCGGCGGTACGTAGAGAACCAGAAATGTTGCTCCATTGCTCGTGCATGCCGGTTTGTTGGGCAGTACTCTCTGAGAGGAGGAGTGAGAATCGAGTGGCGAATCTTCTGGCTGTCTGCTGTGATTGCAGCTTTTCGATTGTAGCTTTTCGATTGTTGTATTGGATGACTTTAATAATAATTTTATGCAATTTAACCTGAAATACCGAGGGGTTCAATGTTATCACAAGAGGAGCGTGCAAAAATGTTGGCCTACAAGGATTCAGGCTTGTCAATCAAATTAATTGGGGTAAAACAGGCAGCAGTCGTTGTGTTATCTGGAATTTTTTAAGAAGTCCTGAGAATTACAACATTTTGAAGCCCGTTGGAAGAAAATTATCAAGTCGAGAACAGCTAGCAATCATAAGAAAAGCTTCTAACTGGACTAAGTCTTGCGCCAACTTGGCCGCTGTTGTTCAAAATAAGGTTTCAAAAACAACAGTTTGGCGCACATTACAGAGGTGAGATTATTTAAAATGATCAAAAATGATCAAAAATGAGAAAAGGACCCCATCTTTTGCCACGGAACCAGCCGGCGCGTCCTCAGTTTGCAGAAAAACACCTGTGTCCCAGTTGCACAGTAAGATATTTGGAATATTTTTAATGTTGCCTAATTTCATATTATTTTTTACAAAGGTTATATTTTCGGATGCAATAAAAATGGAACCTTGATGGATCCGATGGTTTTTTTAAATTGTTCGAGAGATTTGCTCAAGAGCCGCCTTTTATTTTCCAAGCGCAACTTCGGCGGAGGTTCTATTATGGTTTGGGGAGCATACATCGAAAGCAATTCTTGATATACAGTTTACATCATTGCGCATGAATAGTGGGGACTACAAAGGCGTTTAGGGTTTTATTCAGGATAATCAAGAAGTGCCCCTCATTTTTCAACGCACGAATCCACGTTAGTAGGGAAACAAAGCAGTGTTTGACCCATTGTTCCATAGAAACTATGGACTGGCCGGCAGAGTTTACGCTAACAATCGCCAATTTGACAGCACCAACGAGCTTAAAGCGGCTATTAAGGCAGATTTGGCTTACCTATGTAGATATAAATTTACTTAAACAGTTAGCAGAATCGATGAAAAAAAGGTCATTTAGTGTCGCAAAAGCAAATGCTGCTTCCATAGAATACTAAAATATTCTAGACGACAGAAAAAAAAATTCGAAAAAAGTATACTTTTGTTGAAATTTGAAAAGGTCGAGCCAAGGAGCACCAGGAGATTTGGTGGCTCCTAAAACACTCAGGCTAAAGAGCCCATTGTATTTAATGCCCTGGAAAGGGGGTAGATAGTCAAGGAGGGAAGGAGAAAAGTATCAGAGAAAGAGATAGGAAAGAATAGAGACAGAGATAGAGATAGTTAGTTCTGTGAGAATTTTCCAGATTCTTTGGCAAATCTGTAAATATCCTCCAGTTTTAGAGAACGATTATTACTCATTCTCATGACATCGGAACCCAATACTCGTAGCCTTGCTCTAGCAAAGGCAGGACACTCACAGAGAAAGTGCTCAGTGTTATCCGCCTCCTCCAAGCGTGGCAGGCATACCGGGTCCTCGATGATTCCAATGCTGGTCATATGCTGACCCCACGGGTTGTGTCCGGTAATGATGCCGACCATCGACCGGATGTCTTTCCTTCTAAGTTTTAGTAGAAAGTTTGACAGTTTTACGTTCGGACTTGTCACAAAACACTTTGCACTTCTGCAGCGTTCTAGACCGGACCATCGCTCTTTATGTAGATTCCTATAGGTATAATCGCTGATCCAATTCTTGATTTCTGCGGAACTGATTCCGATTGGCTCTGGCCTCTGTGGGGACACCGCTGATCCACGGTTGGCCAATTCGTTGGCAATTTCGTTTTCTTGAACACCGGAGTGTCCCGGAACTCATATAAGTACAAGCTTGTTTTGTCTTGCGACAGAATTAAGCTTCTTCTTACATTCTTGAACAATTTTTGAGGGTTGCTTCGCGTTCTCCAGGGCCTTCAATGCAGCCTGACTGTCACTGAAGACTCCAATCTGTTTCCCGCTCCATCTCCTCTCGATTATCTATTCGGCAACTTTCAGGATGGCAAACACTTCTGTTTGGAAAACAGTTGCCATTTACCCCATAGCATAGTGATACTTATTACTATCGTTTAAGTACCATCCGGCTCTAGACCCTATTTCATTCTCGGACCTATCGGTAAAGAAAATATCCGTCAAGCCTCCCTGCATGTATTCTGGATTGCTCCATTGTGATCTGACATCAACTTTCCTTCAAAATGAAACAGTGGGTATCAGGTCGTCTTTAGGTGCCAAAAACAGTGGATACTGTTCCGACAGCAACTTAAAGATTTCTCTGTGTTCCGAAGTTCCATCTTCGTGCCAGAAACCATATTTATGGAGTCCACACATTGCTTTTATTGCTTCCTGTTGTATCTTAAGATTCGGGGGGAGCAAATCAAGCATAGCATTTAGGGCAATACCAGAGGTTGTACTCATGGCACCCGTGATGCATAAACATACACTTCTTTGCAGCCTGTATAGTTCCCGGATTGTGGATTTAACCTTGCTCCGTCGCCATCAGACCACAGAAGCGTAAGTGATGATTGGTCTGATAAGTGCTGTGTATATCCTTAGGACCACAGCAGGTCTCAGACCCCAGGTTTTACCAAAGGCTCTACGGCATTGCTGAAAAATCTTCAATGCACGATTCACCTTCAGTGAAAGATAGATATTTAACTTCGTTGGAAAGACCAAGTGTCACACCTTTCAGTGTTGGAAGACTGATTCCATCCAATATCCGTTTTCTCGTAAACAAGACTATGGTTGTTTTGTTCGGATTAACGGAAAGACCTTGTCTCATGCACCAGTCATCGATTTTGTCTAGGATCCTCTGCACTTTTGTGCAAAGCCTTCTAAGGGATTTATCCAATGTTAGCACACAGACATCGTCCGCATATGCTTGGACGTGAAAACCGAGTTCCTGCATCTCCACTAATAGAGAGTCTACGACAAAGCACCACAGCAGCGGAGAAAGAACACCCCCTTGGGGACATCCTTGCTTAGCCCTGACTGTGATTTGTTCGTCACTGCTCCCACCAGCGGTTATCAGCCTCTCAGAGAGCATGGAATATATCCGTTTTACAATAGTTTGATTAACTCCGTTTCGTTCGGCAGAAGAAGATATCGAGCCGAAAGTAACATTATCAAAAGCCCTCTCAATGTCCACGAACACGCCCATTGTGTACTCGTCAGCCTCCAGCCCGGCTTCAATCTTGCTAACAAGATCTTTAAGATCTACTTTTGTTAAACGATCACTTTAATTAAGCAGTGTGTTATCATTTTGAAACGTTTTTGCTAAAAATTTTCTTTATGTGTTAAAAAAAGTTTCTGCAATGAAACAGATAACTTTTGTTACTTTAATCGTTGTGTAAAATTTTTAAGTTCCTCTGAAATCTATAAATTAAAATACCTACTTTGAAAAATTAGTGGTGTCTTATGATTATGAAACGCACCTTATAACGGATCTAATACATAAACACACAAACATATATGAGAAGCCATTTTCAGTGATAAGTGATCGAAATACGTTTTATGAATTTATTGCCAAACATTTGTGGTGTATTACGCAGCAACAGGCTGTAGCCATCAATCATTTATGATGACAAGGAGCAAAATAAAAAACAGCGTAATGAAAGAAAAGAGGATTCAACAGAAAACAGGGAGCGTTTTAGTATTTAAAAGAATTTGATATAAAACGTACGGCAAAAATTTGCTGAACTGGAGCACATTAGCGATGACAGGAAATTGATTTCGGCGCAGAAAGGACACACATGTGTACATACTAAACCTGTCCAATGTGCATGTGATAGTGTTTATCTGTAATACAATTACTATAACTAAGTTGATTGCCTTTGAGCGTGGCATACCAGCAGTAGGTTTTGCGGTCGACTCACGCGTGTATTGAAATAATAGCTGCATATTATTTTGTCCAATTTCTAAGCTTGGGTAATATGTATATGGAACCCAAGTTCTGGCTCAGCTTTATATTGAAATCATAGTTCATCAATACATTGCCTCTACGATGACCCCATATCGTTCGTTGTGATTCGCCAAAGCCGATTAGCTTGTCATCTGTTTCAAGATCAAACACTCTTTTAGAACAAGAAAATAAAAAGAATTAATGATCGCCAAAGTATCTAAATTGGGGGCTAATAAATAAATGTGCAACAAATAATATTAAAAATAACAAAACGAGATTTAAATTTTTTTTTTTAATTTGCCACAAATGTCCAAAAAATTTGTACGAGGGATGCCTTTTATATTTCAGGATTTGGCAACCCTGGCTGGCAACTGACTTCTGTATGGCAAAGTTTGACATTTTTTGGCTTTTACGTTCTCAAAACGTTTTGAAATACCAGCTCTATTTGTGTTGTTTATAGTAACTTAAAAGATTCATCTCGGTCCAAAAAAGGAATTAAATCGTGAACATTTTCGTGGGATTATTTTTTACAACTTTCGACGTGGATTAACTCAGCAACATTGCATGGATGAACTTAATTCATTTTTTGGCGACGAAGCTCAATCAAGGACCAGTGTTTATCGATGGTGTGGTGAATTCAATCGTGGTCGTAGTTCACTCCAAGACGAATTTCGTGAAGGTCGTTCAAAACCAGTTGTTGTTCCGAAAACCATTGATGCTGTGCGCGAACTGATATTGCAAGATCGTCGTGTGACCTATCGTGGGATTGAGACAATCTTAGGCATTAGTGGGATCAGCATACATTCAATATTGCATAAACATTTGACTGTCAAAAAAATTTGTTCGCGTTGGATCCCACACAATTTGTCAATCGCTCAAAAAAAGGCTCGTGTCGATTGGTCGAAGGAAATGCTCAAAAAATACGATCACGGGGCTTCGAAATACGTTTATGACATAGTGACAGGTGATGAATCAAGGATTTACGCGTATGAGCCCGAAAGTAAACAGCAGTCGACTGTATGGGTGTTTCAAGATGAGCCAAATCCAACAAAAGTTGTTCGCGCACGAAGCACTTCCAAGCAAATGGTCGCCTGTTTTTTCGGAAAAAGTGGACATGTCGCAACCGTACCACTAGAACAACGCAGAACAGTAAATTCTGAGTGGTATACAACCATTTGTTTGCCAGTTGTCTTCCAAGAAATTAGGAAAACCAATCGCCAAAGACGGATCACTCTTCACCAGGACAATGCGAGCTCTCACACATCGGTTCAAACAACTGCATTTTTGAGCACCCAAAACATCGAATTAATGGGTCATCCGCCCTATAGTCCTGACTTCGCGCCGAATGACTTCTTTTTATTCCCGTACGTAAAAAACAAAGTGAGAGGTCAACGTTTTTCGACACCTGAAGAAGCGGTTGCGGCATTCAGAATGCATGTTTTGGAGGTACCTCATTCAGAGTGGCAGAAGTGCTTCGACAATTGGTTCAAACGCATGCAAAAGTGTATAGATCTTCATGGAGAATATTTTGAAAAACAATAAAGTGATTTTCGATGATTAAAATTTGTTTTTGTTCTCTAATCCCGAAATATAAAAGGCACCCCTCGTATTAAAATAGTTAGCTAAACAAAAAAAAAAAAAAAACGAAAAAAACCGAAATTAGTTATCCATATTTTTATTTTGATTTTGTTTTTTATTACTTTTGAAAATTACAATTCGATTTGCCAAAAAATTATACCAAAAACCAAAAAAAAACGGAGATTAATATTTTTTTTTCATTTTTTAATTTGCCACAAATGTCCAAAAAATTATACCAAAAATTAAAAATCAATTAAAGTACTAATTTGTTTTTTCTTTTAACTCTTAACTTTAAAATTTTTTTTTAAATTTAGGTGCTTCAGAATAACCCTAAAAAATAGTTAAATTTTTTTTTTTAATATTTTTTTCCATCCTAATCAACTCTATTTTCGCTTTTCATTGGGTAGCCTGCCCTAATAGACTTCTGTAAATGCACAAAATGGTTAATTGGATGTCCGGATAATAGTGCAATTTAAACTGTTTACTTAACAGGATACTGAAAAAAAGGTATTTCAGTTAGCTAAATGACTCTCGAGTTCGGCTAAATAAAAGCCCTATAAAAGCTTTTTTTTATAAGCCATGTGTGACGCAGCATATTTATCTGACCCATCAAAACGTATAGCCACGCGCATCGCAACTCATTATTTATTTGATACTGCAATTGGAAAAATTATATAACCTCATTTTAAATGGCTACGGCTGCTACTTAACACTCGCTTATTCGTACATCTATGTACACATACATCTACAAGTCGTGCATACTGCTATGCCGGTATTGCAGTACTCATAAGAGTTTCCTCTCCACGGGCATCATCCCAGAAAAAACAAACAAAAAAACATATGCGATACCTGCATAAACTTTAATTCATTTGCACTTCCCCATGCGTGGTATGCCGTTGTGCACGTTGATGTGTGGAGATTGAAATTATACGACATGAATTATTATTTGTACTCGAGTGATTACGTGAATTTTTCCGCATTTAAGAGGTTGTATACGTCCAGCAACGGCAAAACTGCGCTAAAAGAAAAACTGGTTTTTTTTACAAAAATTAGTATATAAAAAATCACGTGACCCAAAGTACAATGAAAAAAAAGTTGCTCCACGGTCTACATCATTTCTACTTGAAATGTTGATGGATCTGTAAAAAGTAAAAAAAAAATCTTGTAAAATAAATTGTAGTTATATATAGTCTGTCGAGCTGGATTTTTGAATTTCGAAAAATTTTGCAATTTACGGCAATTTAAAAAAAAGTATGCGTAAGTATTGGAACTATTTTGCCTTATAAATTTTAATACAGTTTAAGCTTTCGCTGTAAAATGACTTATTAGCATATTAAATGAAAAGTTACTCGAGAAAATAGCGCCAAGATCTTTGCAAATCAGCATGAGAAATGTTGTAAGACGTCGGCGAGATATTGTGAGTTTTCGAATAGGTTTAAAGTCAGCACTTTTTTGCTGTTTAAGGGGGGGGGTAGGGTCACAAAATCGAAATTTTTTTCTTCACTCATCTTATAGTAAATCATTTCAAGAATGTTGTGTCAAAATTTTAAGTGGATCGGAGCAGAACTCTCAAAGTTATAGCCTTTGTAGGCACTCTACCTCGAATGCGGAGCATCGATAGATGCTTGGCAATTCCCAAGGGCTCGGCTGTCGGCGTCATTTTTTCAAACGCGTTTTTCCCGAAACGACTTCTTAAAAGTCGGTGCCAATCACAACTCCGAAGCTATTCAACCGATTCTTTTCAAATTTGGCACACGTTTTCTAAATCAAAAATACCTCCCCCCCCCCACTGTTTTTTTTTATTTTTTTTTAAGGTTGTTTTTCACTTACAAATATGGCGAAATTTTTCGCCAAAAATGCTCGTTTTACGTTTTTCGCCACCAAAACTACAAAAATGAAAAGGGGGGGGGGGGGGGGGGGGAGCATTACGTCATACTTTAACTGAAAAATTCGACTTTTTTAGTTTCAGATGATTCTACGACGAATGCCGATTGGCACCGCAGAGCACCTCTCGAAAAACATATCTCCAAAAAAACTCTGTCATGGGCTTATTTGTCAATATTTTATTATTAATATTTTTTAAAAACTTACTGAAAAGATGTACAATAACATGCAACTGATTTTATTAAAGTATCTTAAACCATATTCCTGTAAAAAATTCAAAAAAAAAGTGTTTTTGTTTTAGCGCTAAACCCTACCACCCCCTTAAAGAACGCCGTGAACTAACACACCATAGTTCCAGGGTGACAGTGTGATTTTGAAGCTCAAGTACAAGTAAATTATCAGCATAGATCAAACATTTCGCAAATCATTCCAGCTAGTTACTAGGTTGTTCAATAGGTTTTGCAGTTTGATTTTATTGTTTGAAATACACTGTTTTTTTCCTTCTTCACTCCTCTCGGATGCATAGGCCTCGACAAGACTTGTCTTGCATTGGTTTCGTTAATCTATTTGGATTTCTGACAGGGTAGGTGAGTAGCCTGCCGCTAACAGTCCTAAGTAGTGGGAATGCTAAATGTCGTTGCTTAGGAATAACGCCTTCTTATTGCTTTGAGCGCCATCTGTGTTTCACATTTTTCTGCTAGAAGGAACGCATAGATGGTTAAGCACTTCGCTAAATTTGGTGTGTCTGCGCTATTACCACGATCACCCGCTTCCTCTTGCTGGCGCCACTGATGCAATGTGTAACTGCGTGAAATACACTTTATTATTTGGTATGTCTTCCTGAATACCAATACACTCCATTCCAATTTATGAATTCCATGCCTGAAGTGAGAATATGGAGGGGTTGCAAAATACGCCTTCACAGCTGTTATGGCCTCATCATTTGATGAAAAACGCTTCTCACGCATGCATTTTTATAGGTCTGGAAACAGATGGAAGTCGCTAGGGGCCAAACATGATAAATACAGTGGATGCTCGAACAATTCGATCTTTAATTTATGGATTTTAGTCATTGTCAAAATGCGCTTGGGACTCGGTGCCTTATCCCGATGAAAAAGAATTTTTTTCTTTCGCGAACTTGGTATTTTTTCACGAATTTTTTCCTTCAGCTGTTCTAAAAGGTTACAATAATATTCAGAATTTATTATTTTGCCACTTTGCAAGTAATCCAAAAACAAAATTCCTTTCGCATACCAAAAAACTGGTGCTAACACCTTCTTGGCCGATTTCTGGACACGATCTCGTTACGGAACCGAAGAATGAAGTACACACCACGCTTTAGCCTCTTCTTTTGATTTAGGATCATGGTGATAGACCCAAGTCCCATTCATAGTGGTGAATCGATGCATAAAATCCATTTTATCCTTTCGAAAACGCTATAAATGTTGATGAGAAAGTCGCATTCGAATGTAGTTTTGTTCCCAATGTTAGCGAAAGCGGCACCCATTGGGCACACAGCTTTCTAAAACCCAACACTTCAGTAAAAAAATTGCTTACGCTGCCCAATGGTCACCCCAAGATTTTCCAATACGATTTTTCCCGTATTTTTTCTATGGTTTCTGGTGTTTTTGCTGTGCTTGAACGTCCTTGACGTGGGTCGTGCGCAAGGGTTGTACGACCAGGTTTAAATTCAGCAACTCATCTTTCTACTGTAATAATAGATGGCGAAAAGTCCTCCTACACTTTCAACATTCGTTTATAAATTTCCTGTGCTTTTAAACCTTCCAAAAATAAGAATTCAATCACTGCACGATATTTGTAGAAAATACTTTGACACGTCGATACTAAATGGCTTGTAAACAAAGAATGAATTGACAGATTGAAATGAAACTTCATATAAATAGCGTGCAATGGCTGTCTTCATTCTTTACTAATTCAAACTTTGTGTACTGAAATTGAATACGTCACTTAGGAGTTAGAAAATTCCTTCAGATAATTCATCAACATTTGTCACACATTACTCATACGCCCCCGCATTCGCGCGCAATTTTGCGGTCAAGCCACTAATTTGTTGGCAACACTTGAACATTTGCCACTCCCGATTCATTGAGGTCAACACATTACAAAAGTTTACCTTGGAGGCAGCATCAACTTTCATAGTCGAGGCCCGTGCATCGGCTTCGCTCTGATCCATTTTTGTTGCTATGCGCCATCATCATTTTTGTTTGGTATTCCGAGTAAGTGTAATATGAATTTGCATGGAAATTTGCGTGGCTAATGATGTAGGTAGGTAGCTAAGTAAGTGTGTGTGTGTGTATGTGCGTGTTTGTGAATGTGTTGTATTTTTATACATAGCGCAGAGTAAATGTAAACCTACCTCAGCATGCCTTTCATGCGTTGACGCGCCTTTGACTAGACTACAAATTAAAAGTCATCCAAGTAAATGCTTGCCTTCGTGTGGCATCAATGAAAATGTGTGTTTATTTTGTAACTATAGTTATTGTTGTTATTCTTCTTGTAGACAACTTGATTAAAGTAACTTTATTAATTTATTTGCACGATTAAGAACTGACAGTTTTTAATTACCCCCAACACTGAGTTTATCAATTTCTGTAAAAGTGAAATATTTCTAATTTGTACACAAAAGAGCTGAGGAGAAGAGTTGAAGTTCTTGCGCAATGTTTAATTTTTTATTAAGTGCTGCATTAAAATTAATGCAATCACTTTAGTGGTAAATTAAAATACTAAATCGAAGCATAACTTCAAATTATTGTGATGGGTCATCATTTCACCTTTCACAAAGATTCAAATTGAAGTGAAAATGACAACATCGATGACGGGAAAATAAAAAAGCAACCAAAAGTGGTTGATTATTTTTAGATTCAATGGAAGCTTTAGATTGAGTAAAAAAGATCCCGTAAAGAATAGTTTATCAACTCCTCAGTTGAGACAGCCGATATGCCTCCTTGATCAAAAAGTCCCCGGAACAACCGTCAAGACAACTGATTTGAGTTATGTTTTTTTTGCTAGGTTGCCACACCTGTGATTAAAATTGCCATCAAAATTTTATCGCTATTACTTGACAATTGTAAAACTTGCGTCATCTTGAGTAAATTTACCTCTGCATGGGTTTCCGTTTGAAATGGATGTGAATTTGTAATAAATTTTGCGTTAAAAATGGATTCTATGCTGCCAAAGTCTTAGAAATGTTGGGTAACTGTTTCGGTAACAATACTCTAAAGTAAACAGCCGTTTACGAGAACTTTTTTATGAACGCTTCAGAAGAGATCGTAAGTCTATTGAAATACTATCTATTTCTATTGGGTTGTTCGGAAAGTAATTTCGTTTTTCCCCGACATTTGTCACATTATTATTATATGCTTTGACGCCCGATATAGCAAGGCTTGTGTGTGAATAAGTTCAATTGATTTTATGCAGTAGTTTTTGGTCGGTGCCCTTTTAAATATGGAGAGCAACAAGCAGCATATTGGTCATATTTTACTTTTTTACTATAGAAAAGGTTAAAATGCTGTTCAAGCGAGAAAGAAATTAACCGATCATAGTTTCCCACACATTTTCTCTGAGAGCAGCAGTGAGAGTCGAGTGGCGAATCTTTTGACTGTCTGTTATGATGGTGGGCTGACGTCAGGCTTGTCAAAATCGCGAAAAATAAATTCTCCTTGACTCTCAGAGATTTTGAAAGCATCAGCTGATTTGCTGAAGTGACAGCGGTTTGTTTACCACAGAGGTCGGCAAAAATTGGGATTGTGTTGGTGATATAAAAACAAAAATCTAAACCTTTCATGATACTTTGTAGCCGTACGAACAATGACTGATTGGAAGATCGTAAGAATTCTGCTGCTAAATCCCCTTTGATGTGGGAGCCGAAATTACTTTTACATTTTTGCTTCGGATGGCCTTGTAATTTATCATTCTTGGATTAACATCGCCCTTTAAGGAAAATCATTGACAGTCACGGTGTTTCTTCTATGGTGAAATGATTTTGACAGGTGTACTCTTTAGGATACCGTTATTTGGCTCTGAGCGAATTTGACAAAATCAGTTTATGGGCTGACGACCCTTGGCATGGGTTTAAAAAAAACCGCGATACCACTAATACATATACGAAAAAACCAAGAATGATAGAAACAAGATTGCGCTCATCAGAGAGTGCATGACGTCGCAATAGCTGAGTTGTGCAGTGTTGCCAACCATTTGCTCTTCGCAATAAATTTAGTGCTTTTTTTTACCATATATTACACTATATTATTAAACAAAAGAATGTTAAAAAAGGCCACTCTGTTGATTCTTACAAAATTTGGTATTTTGAAAGTGGAAATTTAATTTTTTGCTCCTTTTGAGGTTATGTTAGAATATTAAATCTTCTTCTCTCAACTCTTCTTACCATTGAAAACCTTTTTATACATTTTAAAAAGCGTTTGAATTTACTGAATGCGAATTAAAACCATAGAGGTGCAGTGCTTAGTGGGACATAGGGCATCAAGAGGTGTATGTATTCGTAGTAAAATAAGCAACAAAATACCAGAAAATACTGAAAAGACCATAACGACATTTTTACAAAAAGAGTACAAAAGAGTTTCTCTTAGCAAAAAACTCATAAATTAAATTGCACATAACCATAACACATTTATTTAAAAAGGCGGAGATTTCCAAAACAATTTGTCACGTATACAAAGTTCTTTAAGTAATTCAATAAAAATTTGGTATTTTATTTTCTTTAAATGGGCATTTCTGTGCGTTCTTATATCCAAGGCTAGGCAACACTGCAGTAGTGAGAGAGAGATTTGACTGCTGGAAGGAGAAGAACACCAACAATAACCGCGGCCGATGTGACCAGATGCTAAAAAAAGTAAAGCTAAATAAAACTGAGTGAATTATTGAACTATGATAATTAAAAAAGTGTATATTTTACAAAACTATAAACATTTCATTTTAATTAGAACAGAAGAAAGATCTAAAACTTCGAGATTAAATAACAAAAAAAACCAAATCAAGTTGCGAAAATTGTAATCTGGCCATACTGGTGGTAATATGACGACATTCATTGTCAAATTCACTGAGAGCAAAGTAACGGTATAGGCGCCATCCATCATACGAAAAAACATCAACACAGTCCCGCTATCTGAACAACGAGACAATTGGACGAGTCTGCGAATACTCGTGTGAAATGATCGTGCAGAATTCGGCTTCGAAAGAAAAAAATTCGGCTGAATATCCCAAGTGACTTGGCAGCCGAAGTTCCTACCACAATTTTTTTTTTCACTAAGCCCAAACCTTGTAAATCTATCATTCTTGGTTCACTTCCCCAGTTCGAGAGAAATAAGGTCCACCGTAATAAGGGGTTAAATACAATTAGAATTTTCAAAACATCGATTTTTTTTCTTAATGTACATATAGTCTGTGTCAGAAGAAAAGAACCGGGTTTTTTCTTGTAACTTCAAGATATATTTCTGGCCACGACGCCAGTTGCTAAACGCAACCAAAGAAAAATTAGTCAGAAGTACGCGAAGCGTTTTGAGGTGGTATTTTTATGGAAGCATTCGAAAGGGGCGAAGTTATCTTACGTCTCGGTTGCAAAAGTAAATGAAAAATCAAAAAAATTGGTTGTGATGTGGAATCAGCGGTATAAAGTGTACAAAAATGTTGGTGACTCATTCATTTCTTGCTAAAAAGGGAATAGATGTAAGTATCAACGCTATCGAACGTCGACAGAAGGACTGCTCTCAGAAAAACTCATTGAGAAAGAACAAAACAAGAAAATGGCGTCACAGTATTTTACTGGCCTTCCCAGTGCTCAGACGTTACCCCATTGAAAATGTGTGGGAAACTATGAAAACGCATCTTGCCGGAAGGCCATAATTTAGAGCAACTCGTGCGTCAAGTTTGCAAAATCTGGTCCTCTGTCGACGAGCTACGCAGGAAAAGAAGATGTCAGGATATACTCGACAACGATGAAGACTACACGGCTTATTGAGTAATTGCGACTCGTAGTTTTGTACAAGCTTTCATGTAAAAAAAATTTTAAATATATATCTCTTATACTTCATGAATAATCGCGGTTCCTTTTTTCTGACACAGACTGTGTTTAAGAATACACACAGAAAATTTGATATCGTTCCGGTGAATATTTCAGAAGTTACACGCAAATTTGAGAAGGCGTTTCAGAGAGCTTGTAAAGTGCTTTTCAAACTTTAAACTATTTTTGCCCAAAAAAGGGTGCTTTCAAAGTCGGTGACCAATATTACTCGAAAACGGTTGAATATATTTATATTTTTTAGTAATTAATTGAAGATTTTTTCTTACCGATAAATATATTTTTTTATAAACAATTTAAAGCCTAAATTTTGGTTGAAAATCAATTTTTTGTGAGAAAGCGCCATTTTGTTTATTCCTTCAATTAATTACTAAATGTTACATTACTTTAAAGAAATCTGTTTGGTTTTTTAATTTCAGAGGATTCAGTTCAGAGATATTGTCGTCATCGCAAAACGTCTTTTTTGAGAGGAGCTCTCGGAGATCAGCTGTAGCTCCTTTCCAAATAAATATTTTTACTAATACTAAGTCTTAAAATACAGTTAAAAGGTAACATAATATGAGGAACGATTTTTAGATCAATAAATTTAAAAGTTTTCTCGGAAAAAATTCTGAAAAATTCGCTTTTTTTCAGCCGACGTGCAATAACGCGCATCAAACAGTCTATTTAGCCATACTTCGTGGAACACTGGTGGATTGTGTTTGCTTCTGAAGTAGTAATAATTTCGGGAAGATGTGAGATGAGAAGATTTATTGTCCAAAATCCAGACCTTGTATTTACTACTGAGCAGAAATTTCAACAATATTTTCTAAAAGCTTCCACACATTCGGCAAGCGTGAAGCGATGCATGATGAAATGGCAAACTTTGCTGAATATTTTGACAGCTGGGTGTTACTGGTAACTTGAACAGCTGTTCAAACTTAATAATTGGAAAAATATCATAGCTATATCTGGTTACCCTACGCAATAGAAAGTTTTGAAATGATAATTTCTCAGATGGCAGCATTCAAACCATAAATTTTTTCGCGCTTTTCCATTTTTATTTGAAGCAAAGCCAACTTTAAATGCAAAAAGCAGCCCCGAGTTGTACAATAACGCAAAATTCTACAGCTGGTATGCAAATAAATTTCATATGTTGAATTTTCTTAAGTTTCACGTGCCGTAGGTCTCTCATTTTTTTAATCCAAGGTCATCTCAATCCTTTTCCAAGTGATCCTTACCTTTATCTGTTTTTATGTGCACATAAAACTACTTTGAAGCACTTGCAGCGTTGACGCAGATTAAAATAATCCCTCGATGGACAATTTGATGTAATTGAGAACCTGTGTGCTTTTACTGTTATCCAGGACATCACTACTGCCAAACAATAAAGTTGTAAATGAACGCAAAACAAATAAGAAGTATTAAGCACAAAAATAAACAATTTATTATATGTGCACGAGTATGTGTAAGAGTATAACGGAAGCACGGAAGAAGGAAGTAAGTAGAAAAAAGACCATAACAGTAAGTGCTGCTCCTGCTGTTGGACACCGCTGGAATTAAACCAAATGGAATTGCGGGAAAGGAATCAGACCAAGACAGTTAAAGGCATGCGGCAGCCGCCCAAGGAGCTTCAACAATCGGGCACTAACAAGCGTACAATGTGCATATTTAAGTATGAAAGAAACACAACAATATAAGTATGTAGACAGGTGTAGTTGTGTGTAAGTGTGTGTGTATGTGAAGAGTGTCAATAGTTCGGAGAGTAGACGCTGTGCTTTGCTTCCTATTGCCGCTGTAATTCAATTTTTCAACGCAGCCATAACTACAAAAAAAAAAAAAATACA
The DNA here is from genome assembly GCF_027943255.1 of Anastrepha obliqua. Lineage (NCBI taxonomy): Eukaryota > Metazoa > Arthropoda > Insecta > Diptera > Tephritidae > Anastrepha > Anastrepha obliqua. Next base: position 20,151,757 of record NC_072893.1, on the reverse strand, counting down.
TATATATATATAAATATATAAATAGAAATGCACACATAAAGGATGGTCCATTGACGGTTGACTTTAAAAAAAAAAAATTAAAAATTAAAAGAAGCCATTTTTTTCAGTTTGTTTATTTATTCGAAAGGATAAACATTTCCACTATTTATGGCACATGATCTCATTAATTGCGAAGCATCCCAGGATAGCAGGTTGTGCGTTGGGTTTGGCACCCGCCACTTAAAAATCTCCCCCAATGAAAAGATGTACAAAGCCTCTGATGAGAACTTCCTATACTAATAACGACCCCTGCAAACTAACTAAGGACTACGATTTGAGGGCACGCACCTGACATGTCTGGTCCCTTAATGGGGAAAGTGCCTTTGCCCGGCTGCTTGATGTCCTCGTGAAAGTAAAGACTGACATCACTTCCATTCAAGAGATGCGATGGGGGGGCAAGGCAAGAAAAGCATTGGACCTTGCGACGTCTACTACAGCTGCCATGTAAAGGAGCGCGAATTCGGTGTCGCATTTGTTGTGGGAGAGAGATTTCGTCGCCAAGTACTGTCGTTCACTCTGGTGAACGAGCGCCTCGCAATAATCCGCATCAAATCCCGATTTCTTAACATCTCGTTCATTTGCGCCCACGCCTCGACGGAAGAGAAGGACGATGGGAGCAAAGATTCCTTCTATGTGCGCCGGGAACGTTCCTATGAGCGCTGCAGCCGCCACGACATGAAAATCATGCTTGGTGACTTCAACGCCAGCGTGGGCAAGGAGGGAATTTTTGGTCCCACAGTCAGAAAATTCAGCCTACACAACGAAATATCCGGTAACGGACAGAGGCTGATCGATTTCGCCAGGGCCCGAAAAATGGTAGTCTGCAGCACCAGATTCCAGCATAAAAAGATCCACCAAGCTACCTGGCTATTCCCTGATCGGAAAACGCGAAACCAGATCGATCATGTTGTGATAGATGGAAGACACGCTTCATTACCTTGTTGCAGCAAAACTGCGCACACGCCTCTGTGCAGCAAAAAACGTACGTCAAACTACGCAAAGAATGTTCAACATCAAAAATCTGCAATCACAACAGACAGCCAGAAAATTCGCCACTCGACTCTCACTTACAATGGAACAGCATTTCTCGTTCTCTACGTACCGCCGCCGAAGAAGAAATCGGATTTTGACGAGTCCGAAAAAACAATTGGTACGACGAGAAACGTCATGCTACTGCAGAAAGAAAGGACCATCTGTAGGACCACACTGCCTTCGGCTGCAGCACGAGCTATATGGGATCGCTACCGAGAGTTGAAAAAAATAGAGAGACGTATTATTAGAAAGAAGAAACGAGAAGCCGAATTAGGTGAGAGCGAGAAGCTTGAGATACTGGCCAAGAGGAAAAACGCCCGAATATACAACCAGAAAGTTAGCGCGGCTCACAGAAGCTTTCAAGACCGGAACGTGTTTATGTAAGAACAAAGATGGTGATCTGGTGACTGGCATCCAGAGCATACTTAAATTATAGAGGGACCACTTCTCGAACCTGTTAAATAGTTGCGCATGTCACAGAGAATGTGAAGATCCCAATACCCTAATCGTCGACGAAGTACATCTGACGTACCCAACCATGACGAAGTGAGAATAGCGATAATGCGTCTAAAGAACAACAAAGCCGCGGGGGCCGACGGACTGTCGCCTGAGCTAATCTAACATGGTGGCGAGGAGCTGGTAAGGTGCATGCATCAGTTCCTATACAAAATATGGTTGGATGAAAGCATACATGCGGATTGGAAATAGAGTGTGTTCTGCCCAATCCATAAGAAGGGCGATTCTGCAATCTGTGCCAATTACCGCGGGATTAGTCTTCTAAATATCGCCTATAAGGTTCTAGCGATCGTATTGTGTGAAAGGCTGAAGCCCACCGTCAACCAACTGATTGGACCTTATCAGTGTGGCTTTAGAACTGGAAAGTCTACCATCGACTAAATATACACAATACGCCAAATCTTGGAAAAGACCCATGAAAGGAGAATCGACACATACCATCTTTTCGTCGACTTCAAAGCTGCATTCGACAGTACGGAAAGGAGTTTCCTGTATGCCGCGATGTCTGAATTTGGTATCCCCGCAAAACTAATACGACTATGCAAGATGACGTTGCTCAACACCAGCAGCGCCGTCAGAATTGGGAAGGACCTCTCCGAGCCGTTTGATACCAAACGAAGTTTCAGACAGGGTGACTCGCTGTCGTGTGACTTCTTTAACCTGATGTTGGAAAGGATCGTATGAGCCGCAGAACTTAATCGCTCAGGCACAATTTTTTATAAGAGCGTACAATTGTTGGCGTATGCCGATGATATCGATATCATCGGCCTTAACAACCGCGCTGTTAGTTCTGCCTTCTCCGAACTGGATAAAGAGGCAAAGCCAGGTGAGCCAGGACAAAACGAAGTACCTCCTGTCATCAAACCAACAGTCGGCGCACTCGCGTATCGGCACCCACGTCACTGTTGACAGTTATGATGTCGAGGTTGTTAAGGACTTCGTATACTTAGGAACCAGCATTAACACCGACAACAATGTCAGCCTTGAAATCCAACGTAGAATCTCTCTTGCCAACAAGTGCTACTTTGGACTAAGTAGGCAACTGAGCAGTAAAGTCCTCTCTCGACGAACAAAACTAACACTCTACAAGACTCTCATCATGCCCGTCCTGACGTATGGCGCAGAAGCTTGGACGATGACAACATCCGATGAAGCGTCGCTTGGAGTGTTCGAGAGAAAGATTCTGCGTAAGATTTTTGGACCTTTGCATGTTGGCAATGGCGAATATCGCAGGCGTTGGAAGGATGAGCTGTATGAGCTGTACGACGACGTAGACATAGCGCAGCGAATAGAGATCCAACGGCTACGTTGGCTGGGTCATGTCGTCCGAATGGATACAAACGCTCCGGCTCTGAAAGTATTCGATGCGGTACCAGCTGACGGTTGCAAATGAAGAGGAAGGCCTCCTCTGCACTTGAAAGATCGAGGCCTTGAAGAAGGAAGTGATGCCCATTACTATTAAACTTCAATAATTCTTATGTTGGCCACCGTAGTCGAATGAGTAGGTGCATTACTACTATTTGGAAATACCAGGGTTCAAAATCTCGGGTACGAAACGGCCAATGATAGAAGAAGTTGGCGTTCAGAGTTGGCTCAAAAATGTAGGTCCCTTGATTTGTGGAACAACATCAAAATACATATAAAATTGGAAAAAATAGCTCGACACCCATGCATTAATTAAATTCGTTATAGATATGAAATTATAATCCTTTTTTTAATGAAGTTAGTTTTATTTAATCATGCAAATATTATATTAAAATTTCATTCAAATGGGCATAATTTGCTTTTTCACAAGCCATCAAACAATTCGGCCATTCAGCTATTGCAGCATGCACAGTTTCCATGGATATTGACGTCGCTGCCATTTTCTCCAATTCTCACCACAAACAGTGGTCCAATGGACTCGGATCTGGACTTCCAGACGGCCACCCATTCTGTGGCTATGAACCCAGGAATATTGTTTTTTAGCCACTGCTGTTTGATTTTTGCCCTATGGGCTGGAGCGGAATCTTGCTGACATTCCCAGGCTCTCCGTTGAAGAGAGTGCTGCTCAATTTCTTCACCACGCCTTTTAAGACATTCTTCTGATACACTTTTGCCTCGGTCTTAACCTCTTTTTCGCAGAAATGAAAAGATGGAACGCCGTCAAAAGACACTCCCCACCAAACCATTACGGAGGATGGCTGGTGGCCACGCTAAACCCTTAGTACGACATTTTTTGCATCTTTAGAAGTTTTAGCAAATGTATGCAGTTTTGCTTATTAAAAACTTCTTCAACAGTGAAAATTTTGTCATTTGGGAAAGGAATATTTTCATGGCCGTTGATCGCGCGCTACCCACGAAGCTAATTGCAGATCTGTCGAATCAAATTTTTTTTCAAGCCCATTGTCAAAAGATGATCAGTTCAACGACGGAAGGCTTTCATGTTGAGATCATATCATGGAAAGAGATCATCTCTAATTAGTCTTGACATGAATCTGGTCGATACATTCATTTCCCTGATTTTGTGCTTTCTAAGTGGATTTCTGCAAAATCTTTCTCGAACGGTTTTATGACTGCACTGGTTCGAACCACGCAAGGACAGCTACGTCTTTTTCTGTCTGTCACTTCAGAAGTTTGGGAAAACGATTGATCGTGCAGTAAACAAACATTCTCGACATATTAAGTTTGTCCAACAATTCGTAAATCTCCCTCGTTCTTTTACCCTACTTTTGCAATGCAATCATCGCAATGCGATTTTCTTTAGCTTCCAGCTTAACAAGCAAAATTTGTCAGGAAACTGAGTATAATTTATGAGTAGACAATGCATAGGAACAAAAGCAAAAATAACGGAACTTTTTCTGCGAATTTGTTCTCGTCGTCACAGCGTTTATGGCAAGACTAGGTATACAAACAGGGTTGCCCATATTCGATGGACCCATGTGTTTTTCGATGACTCTTTGGGCCCATTCCAATCGACGAGGCTTGTCCGCAGGCAACAATCTTTGCGTCAATTGAATCTTATACGGGAATAAATGCAAATCAATGCGGATAATTCGTTGTGAAGTGGTCCGAGCAATGCCCAACTGCTGAGAACGGCGATTTTGGGATGTCCTTGGCGACGTCTTGGTCAGTTTGGATTTGGCCTCTATGGATTAGAAAGAGCATCACCAGTCGAAAAACTTTCGTACAAACGTTTAATGGCGTTCTTAGAAGGCGCACTTTTCACATTATTTAATTTTTTATACGCACGTTGAGTTTTCACAATTGACTTCTTTTGTTGAATGTAAATTTTAACCATTTGGGAGCGCTCGCGTGGCATGTACTGTTCCATAGTAAAAATCTGCTGGGACTGACGCTTCCAACGCGGTATGTCATTAAGCGATCTGACGTCTCTGTAAAAAGATACAGGGTTGCCAGATGGGTCCGTTGAATATTGGCAAAATTGTATATAATTTCGATGTTTCATGTCCAAGGCGACCGCCTTTAATAATTGAGCAAATAAATACATTTCCTTTGAACTATTATTGTAGACTGAAATAAACTGCATGTTTTCCCGTTTTCTCGTTTTTTCTCTAAATAAAAATTGTTATTTTTCTGCACCTTAGTATATTTGACTTATCATAGGGGTTATCTTTAAAAACCCGGCATAACGCACCTCAAAGCAATGAAAATCGTAATTTAAAAATGTCTCCACCAAAAAAAAAAATTGTTTTCCACAGGGTCTGCTTAGTATTCATTGTCTATGTATTATATATTAGCGTGTGTATGTATGTATGTATGCATGCATGCATGCATGTGTGTATGCCAATGTGTGTTAGTAGCAAAGGCCAGCAGATCGAGTGAATGAATTCAATTTCATGGCAACGGCGAACAAAAGGCTATATTCGTTATACGTGCACGCTCAGCTGGTTGTTGTTGTTTGCAAAACAAAAAGAACTTTTAAGATGCTGGCATTAGCAGCAGCTGCAACACGGTAATAGTATCAGCAAAGCAGCAAAGTAGCAAAGTAGGAAAGTTCCAACCTCACATAAACACGATTGAGCGAAGTGAATGATTTCCAAGGTTACGCAGAAAATAGAATAACGGAGTGAAAGCGGTTAGAGAATGTGATTATTAGTTTCAATGACAGCACTTGAATAGTAATTTCAAGTTTTCCTGTTGATTAATAACACGGCGATCGTTTTTTTTTTCTTTCAAAATTTTCCAAAGAGAAGGTCATACCCAAGGCCCATAATTCAATTAATAAAGGTTTGCTCACTAGTCACATTCGATTTTTGACACTCCCTTACAAAGGTTGTATTTAAGAAGGTAAATAAAGTGGAGCAAATTAAATCCTTTTTCGTAAAAATGGTAGAAAAAAAGAGGTTGTCTGTAAAGTCGGTTTACTGACGATAGTTTAACGTGATAACGTCATAAGAAAATACTGATTGAATGGTTGCATTTTTCAAAAGAAAATTTTAATTTTATTTGTTTGATAGATATTTTGTATGGATATAGAGAATGAGTTAACATTAACATAACATAACATAACATAACATAACATAACATAACATAACATAACATAACATAACATAACAGAACATAACGTAACATAACATAACATAACATAACATAACATAACATAACATAACATAACATAACATAACATAACATAACATAACATAACATAACATAACATAACATAACATAACATAACATAACATAACATAACATAACATAACATAACATAACATAACATAACATAACATAACATAACATAACATAACATAACATAACATAACATAACATAACATAACATAACATAACATAACATAACATAACATAACATAACATAACATAACATAACATAACATAACATAACATTTTTTGGTGCGTGCAGCCGACTACATAGAATTATAAGACGTTATCACGTCAAAAAATAATAATAACATTAAAACAGCAGGTATTATTAACAAACTTGGTTTTATTTTAAATTCTTCAAGTAAATCAAATTAATAATAATCAATAAGAAAGCATATGCAAATACAAATACGTGAATTTATATATGTACATATGCGCATATACATACACATATACGCTCACTTAAGTAGGAGAGAGCAAGATGTCGAACGTTGCCGTTCGTTTGCTTTGTTTGCTTTGTCGTTCGTTCCGCGCTTTCGCTTGCAGTTCTTTCAAGGTAACGGCAATGAGCAAGGTAACGACACATGAGCAAGGTAACGGCAATGAGCAAGGTAACACTAATGAGCAAGGTAACGGCAATGAGCAATGTAACACTAATGAGCAAGGTAACGACACATTTTTTCGTGCGTGCAGCCTGTTAAATCGAAGTATAAGACGTTATCACGTCAAAAGTATTTTCTTACTTAAATGGAAACTAACTGCGAAAGGTTTAAAAAATAAATTTTAATTAATTTTTGAATGTAAATAATGGTACAAATAGAAGTTACTAGCGAAAATGGCCAAGAAATTATTTCGCTTAATCCAAGATTTTATTTTGTGAATCAATTATTAAATTTAAAACCGATCACGAAGTTGTGAAGCTTCGCCAATATGAAACTATTTTGTAAAAAATAATAAATAATTGTCACGTTCACTTCTGTTAGTTGTTTGGCCAAGATCCTCCTCCTATTTGTAGCGCATTCTTGATGTTGTTCCACAAATGGAAGGACCTATAGTTTTAAGCCGATTCTGGTAGATGGTTTTTATGAGGAGCTTTTTCATGCTGTTACCGTGCTTTGCTAAGCCTCAACTGGACACTTCATCCATCCATGGGAAGGTGAGCTCATTGGAAACGAGTTCCGTCAATCCCAACTCTTTATAAGGAGGTCTGAAATGTTATCGATCGCGTTGGGACTATCCAATTATTCTCCCTGCCGTAACTCTTTGGGAAATGCTAGCTCTTTGCAAAACATGAATTCCTTCTAAATCAACACATCACAAGAAATAAAGCTTTGTAAATTCTCCACTCATTGATCTTGGATTACGTCAAATACTCTATCATGTCCTGACTTAAGCGGTATGTATTCCATGTCATACTACCATAGTCCTTGACATACCGATAAAAACTCTTTAGCGGGTTGTTGCTCGTAAGTGGTCCATTTTGAAAATGAAATGTTTTTTCTACAAATTTTACTTTTACTCAAATTTTCTAGAGTTAGCAACCCAGTGTCTTGCTAAGGGAGCTGATTTGTCAAGAGGGAATGAGAAAGCTGCTTACTGAGCAAACCTTTTATTATCGAATCATGCCCTAGACCTATCTATAGAAAACGAGTGGAACAACTGATTAATTCGCCTTAGGCACTTTTGTCGAAAATTTGTGCTTTGTTTACATATAGTATTCCATTGTTTAGATTGTTGTTAAATTCATAACATTTGAGGCAATTAAATTAAATTTGAACAAATTAAAAGCAAAAAAAAAAAATATTTGGATATTATAAATTGATATTTTTTAAATTTTATTTTTTCTATTAACGCCTTTTAAAGTATAAACAGAATAAAGTAGAAATCACAACTAGTACAATAAAATAAAGCTACTAACGAGCAATTTTTATTGAACATATATATTAAAGTAAGGAAAAACTAAGATGCCTCAATATTCAGAAACTCATTATGAATGTATAAATATTTTGGGTACAGCTGCTACTGTGTGCCCACCTGGTCTAACACTGTTTTACGCTTGAGCCGCCGATGATGAGTATTTAGCTGGAGCAAAGCCAATGCTTCAGCGTTGACATGTGTACTTAGACGTTGTCTGTGAGCCGTGGCACAGTTTTTCGCCACGTCAGTGACAAGCAGCATACCAAGATCACGATGGAGGTCGAGTTTTTTCTCACAATATGGAGCGTTGACGATGTTACACAACACTTTATTTTGGAATCGTTGCATAATAGTCGCGATAGATTCGATTTGAGCATCCCCATAGCTGAATGCTATACGTCCAGACCAGATTTGATTAAGGATTTGATTATTCTGCCAATTACATAAAGAAGGTGTTTGTTTGTTATTCCAGCTCTTCACACTTTTTCTTGACATGCGCCTTCCAACGCAGTTTATCATCAAGGGTTATTCCAAGATATTTTGCCTTGTTGATGTACTGTTTTTTTAGGCCGAATACAATGTGCACTGATTTTGAATTATTTAATTTGATACTCCATTTTTTGGCTCATGTTGCAATAGAATTCACCGCTGATTGCAATTTCGTCGTTGTAGTCTCGATTAATTCTTTAACTGCTAGGAGAGCCGTGTCATATGCAAAGGTTGCGGTAACGTGTTGCTCGTGGACCGGTAAGTCTTACGTATATAAGAGGTTAGGAGAGGGCCTAGGCTGCTTCCTAGAGGTACCCCTGCGCTTACTTTATGTAATGAAGAATAGGCGTTGTCAAGTTTGACACGAAAGTATCGACCATCAAGGTAGGAAGAAAGGATTTCGCAATAATTTCTGGGCAAAATCAATTTTAGTTTGTGGAGTCAGCCCGTATGCCAAATTTTGACAAACGCCTGCGGGACGTCAAGGAACACTGCTGCGCAAACTTTATTTTCCTCTGTCGCACACTCTATGGTTCTAACAACCCTGTGAGATTGGTCGATTGTGTAGTGATTTTTGCGAAAGCCAAGTTGGTGTGTTGGAATAACTATCTTGTCTTCTAAGGGTGATTTTTTAAGAGCTATAGGAAAGTTTTTCAAAAAACACACCTAAAATTTAGAAAAATTCATGAAATTTTTATTTGAATCGATAGTACAGTCCATATAATTTAATGTTTAAAGACTATTTCATGCAAATGTTGACCGCGACTGCGCTTCAAATGGTGCATTTGCTTAGTCCAATTTTGGCATACTCTTTCCAATGTTTCGGCCGGTATCTCACATATAAATGCTTTAAGACATGAGCTTTAACATAGCCCCACAAAAAATAATCTAAAGGCGTTATATCGCACGATCTGGGTGGTCAATTGACAGGTCCCGAACGTGAAACAAAATGTTCACCGAACTCGCCTCTCAACAAGTCCATTGTTACGCGTGCTGTGTGGCATGTGGCACCGTCTTGCTCAAACCACATGTCATACAAGTCAAGCTCTTGCATTTTGGGCAAAAAAAAGTTGGATATCATTTCACGGTAGCGCTCACCATTCACAGTTACGTCACGATTCGCAGCATCTTTGAAGAAGTACGGCCCAATGATACCTCCAGCCCATAAACCGCACCAAACTGTGACATTTTCTGGATACATTGGTAGCTCTTGCAATTCTTCTGGCTGATCTTCACTCCAAAATCGACAATTCTGCTTATTTACGTCCCATTTATCCAAAAATGAGCTTCATCGCTGAACACAATTTTTCGATAAAAAAGTAGATCTTAAACTTTCTTAACAGAACACGCATTTTTATGGTAAAATTCAATGATTTGCAAGCGTTGTTCGTTTATAAGACGATTCATGGTTAAATTATAGACCAAGCCGAAGATTTTTGACAGTGAAACAAAACACGAAACGTGCGTCAGCTGTTTAAACCAACTGTTTAAAAAGATAATAGCTAAAAAATCACCCTTTACTTTTTAGATGAGGTAAGTTAGATTAGGTTTTGCAGCCGCATCGCACATAGAGACAGCGATGCCACTTAGACCACGAAATGGGTCCGTTGGAAGCTAGATGAGGTAACAGTCTTCAATCTTCACCTTTAAAATCCAATTTTATATATCTGTAGAATTTGAGCTTTTCGAAAATAGCAATGTCAATCTGGGTTCTGAAAGTCAAACAAATTTTTTCGATGCCAATATTTCGATTTTAAACTGGCATTGCCATGAATTTAGAAACGCATAAGCGCTTATCGCCTCAATTGCGTGAAAATTGCACAATTTCACATTTTTCTAAAAGCAAACATCCGCGAAAGTGTGGTATTAAACAATTATTTAGTAACAAAAACTTCCATGTGGAAAAAATGCATAAACTTGCACTATAAATTAGAATGTAAAGCTCGACTTCGTATTTAATATTATAAATATTATAGGCTTACTCGGATTGCACTAATGCCACTTTACGTTGCTGTTTTCAATACGTCATTAATATAAGCTGGTCCAATAAAAACTTTACTCTTCTAAGCATTTAGCTTAAAAGTTTTATTAACGCGAGGACAAGGCTTTTCTACTTTCGTTCGTTTTGCTCAGCAAATGAAATGCCATATAATTTACGCGCCTTAGCTATTCAACAAACATTCATGCGTGTGTATGTATAAGTACACATTTATTGCAGTATTAAACAGCCTCCTAACTCCTCCTCCACACAACTAACGACAACAAGTACAATAACGCGAACATACACGAACTCTGGCAACAAAAAAAAAAAAAAAAACGGTGGTTATGCCAAAATGGTTACATGGAAACACTCTGTATTTTACACGAGTGCACTCTTAGCATCAATGCTGTAGAACGAAGCGGAGCGACAACAAAAAATCATGCGTATGACTTACTCGTATGTATGTAAACTCCATTTATTTACGCCTTTTTAAATCATCATCATCTAAGTCAGCCGAGAGTGGTTACATTGGGTAAAGGAGATGCGTGTAACTTTAATACCATTTTATATTTTAAAAGTATACTTGTTTAATGGAAATTTTGTGAAAACGACAATTTGCAAGTGCATAGTAAATAAAATATTGCCTGTTTGTAAGCTTCTTTGTTAACTTTACCTCTTTTTACGTCTCATATTCAGCGAATGCGTGTGGCAAAATTTTAATGCAAAATTCGCCACTTTTACTTTTTGAGTGGCAAGTTTTCTTGAAAACTTGTTGCCGAGGTTCAATCAACATAAAACTTAATCATAAAAAAACTTTTCAGAATTTGCTTTTATTTGCTTTTATTTTTGTTACACTGCGCGGAAAAGGGAAAAAGCTGGTTGGTTGAAAAAAGAAAACCTAACAATGTAACAAAAAACGGTATACTTGGCTACTACTCAAAGGCTATGTAAACACACGCAACAGCCAATAGCAACCCAATAAACAAAATTTGCCTGCTTTAGGACAAATCAAATGTGCAACTTTGTAATGAATTTAAAAATTAATACTACGTGATTTTGAAAAGAGTTCTTAGAGGCTTTAGTGCTTGACTAACTACAGCTATCGAAATTTTCGAGAACGTCAAATTAAGTTACAAGATTATATAGGCCGAAAAATGTGATTAAGGGGACCCGGTGGTCTAGAAATTTCAAAAAAATGAATTTTTTGTTTTTTCGATATTACGAAAGTATAGTATCTTAGGAATATACTGTGAAATTTTCATGCAGAAATTCCCAATATTATAGCCATTAACTACGTAGAGAGCGGTCTGACCGCTCATGTACATCAAACTTTAAACTCATTTATCTCAAAACGACTTTTTTCGGCCTGGTGTTGTCAAAAAAAAAAAAATATTCTACCGAATCATCTGAAATTTGAATATGTTCTTCACCACATCAATGGCTATCGCCCGTACTAGAATCATATTATTATTTCAATTATTGCGTATTTTTTTGATTAAAAAATTGAAAAAAGCGATTTTTGCCGTGTCAAGTTCAAAATCGCGCCATTTTGTCGATTTTTTATTCTAGTAGCGAGACATAGCGACAGTCATACAGATGAATAATTTGAAAAAGACATCAACGTCCAGGTCCAATTTTTCGAGAGGGTCAAAAAAATTTTTTTTTCTTTTTGTATGTAAAAGAAGTTAAATAAAAAGCCTAAAAATTTAAATATCGTTTATCTTTTTTTTATTGTAAAAAAACAAATTCTTGAAAATACCCTAAATTTTCGAGCTCTAAATCACCGGGACCCTTTAACGTCAAAAACAAGAATCAGACAACATTTTTCTAACGACTTTTAATGAGCTGAATCGGAATATGGTTTAGAATATCTTCCATTTATCCTAATACAGGGTGGGCCATATAGCGTTTGCTTTTGAACCACCTATTTTTTTGAGAATGGTAATAGAAATGACATGTAAAATGTGTTCATAATTTACTTAAAGGTTTGACATTTACGAAATGGGACGCTATACGCTTGAGCAAAATTGGGAAATATTGAAAATCTATTTCCAAAGTGGTGAGTCGTCTTCTTCTTCTGCGGTTACAGTAAATGGCGACGTTACCGTGACATGCTCAACGAGTTTTTGTTTCCAAAAAGTGAAGAGGATGACATGGACGACATTCGGTTTCAATAGGACGGTCCAACTTGTCACACTGCCAAAGTTACACTCGAACTTTTGGCTACCGTTTTTGAAAACCGAATAATCAGCCGAAATTCCGATATCAATTGGTCGCCTCGGAGCTGTGATTTAAGCCCGTTGGACTATTTTTTGTGAGAAGCCGTTAAGCACAAATGCTATGCGAACCATCCAGAGACGATTGATGTTTTAAAACACGAAATCGAGGTTGCCATTCATCAAATTGAAGCCCAAACAATCGAAAATGTGCTTAAAAATTGGGTTGATCAAATGGCCCACTGTAAAGCCAGTCGTGGCAGTCATTTGAACGATATTATTTTTCATTCATGAATGGCAATGTTCAATCTTCAAAATAAAAAAAAAGTTTGAAAAAATATTGATTAGTTTTTTTTATAGCCGATTCAAAAAGCAAATTTTACCTTGTATGCGTCGGTGCGCATAATTTCTTGATTTGGTTGTTTCCATTGCTTTGGCCTAATCTTCTTCTTCACAAACAAATAATTCCCCTTTCTTTTGTTTGTTTATTGATGGACTCTTACAACACGGCGAATTCGGAAGGCACAATCCTCTCTATCATTCTTGTGAAAAATTGTAGGTATGAGTAGAGAGGGTGTGCCACCTCCCCCCATAAACTGAAGTTTCCAAATCGCTTTTTTCCGTAAGAACAAAAGCTAAGATAATGACGTTTGGTACAGTTACACAAATTGTCAATACATGGCTTATGGTGAAAAGTGGTAGGTATTGGTAGAGGGGGCGTGGAACCTTCCATACAAATTTAAATCTCATACAAAATAAATGGATAAACTTAAAACAATTTGAAAGAAAAAATTACATATTTTATCACATTGTATATGTAAAGGGTTTTCCAATAAGAGGTGTTATTCCAGTAAAATATCAATGGTTTCGTTGCTTGTGTGGCACGTAGCGCCGTGTTGTTGAAGATAAACTTTGTCTAGATAAATACCATTCAATTCCGGCCATAAAAAATCGTTAATCATCTCTCGATAGCGCAATCCATTCACCCTAACTGTTGCTCCAGCTCCATTTTCGAGAAAGTAAGGTCCAATGATTTCGCCGGATAGAGGATAGAGAGGCCTCTCAACAATAACTCTTGGATTTTCTGAGCCCCACCGAGGTGGAAATGAGCCACATCACTCAAGATGATTTTTCGATGAAACTCCGGATCATTTTCATGCATTTCAACGACCCAATCAGCAAAGACACGACGTTGTTTATGATCGGTCGACTTGAGTTCTCGCGTTAACTGGACTTTATAGGCCTTAAGACCCAAATCTTTATGCAAAATACGGTGTAATGACGTTTGTGGAATGTCCAACTCCAAAGAACGACGAGGAGTGGACAAACCTGGGTTTTCTTCAACACTTTCGGCTACAACAGCAATATTTTTGGCTGTACTTGAGCGACGTACACGGGTTTTTTCTTCACATCACTAACTGGTCCCAGCAGCTCGAATTTTTTCACCAATTTCTGTAATGCGGTCCGACAAGGTGCTTCACGATGGCCCAAAAATGTTCGAGTCTTACGAACCGTCTCTGCAAAATTTTCACCATTTTTATAGTGAATTTTAATGATTTCAGTGCGTTGTTTAAGCGAGTATCGTTCCATTTTGATTAATGGCGTAGTTTTTACTTGTCGAATATCAAAAAATGACAGCTTCAAAAGTGACATCTACCGAAATAGCGGGCTATTCAAAATAACACCTGTTATTGGAAAACCCTATACAAGTCTTTATAATTGGCGCGTACTCCCTTTTTGGGTGTTTGGCCCATCTCCTCCTCCTATTTGTGGTGTGCGTCTTGTTGTTATTCCTCAAATGGAGGGACCTACAGTGTCGACTCCGAACGGCAGATATTTGTATGAGGAACTTTTTCATGGCAGAAATGCACTCGGAGGTTTGCCATTGCCTGCCGAGGGGCGACCGCTATTAGAAAAAACTTTTTTTTCATTTTGGTCTTTCACCGAGATTCAAACCTACGTTCTCTCTCTGAATTCCGAATAGTAGTCACGCACCAACCCATTCGGCTACGGCGACCAAATGTAAATTGGATGAAATCTGTACTTTTTCTTATAGGGGTTTTTTTTTTGACAAATCACGTGTGACTATTGTCAAGATTATTTTAGGTTAGGTTGAAGCGGTTGTCCTGTGGGACACACTTAGGCTCATATCCCATTGTGATGTCGAAGGGGAGTTTTCCCTATTTCTCTTAAAACCAGTGAGTGCTTTTCAAAAATTTTAGAATACTTCCTATTTTTGCAGAACTGAGATCTTCCAATTCGTTAAAAAATTGCCTGCCTAGAATGGCAAATCTCCGTCTGGATAGAGCAGGTCAATGGCACAGAAGGTGCAAGATTGTCTCTTCCTCTTCCTCATCAAGGCAACTTCTACAGAAGTCATGTGCTTGCAAACCCATCCTATCTATCTATTAGGCAGTGCCCCGTTATGACTGAAATCAGTCTGCTAAGACTGTGTTTATTTTGGCTTAGCAAAGATTCTGTGCGTTTAGCATTGAGAGTCGGTCACAGTAGACGGCCGGTTTTGCAGGTGGCTTCATTACGCCATCTTTCGTTTGCTTTCCTTACGATTTCTTGAAGGATAACTAGCTTACATGTTTGTAAGGGTATCCCTATGTCATTGTTTATGTACTCATCGGTCAACTTGGTGCCGATTCTCACTAGTTCATCGACTCTGCAGTTCCCCTCAATGTCGTGATGGCCAGGAACCCATGTTACCTTTAGATGAAATGACTCAGCCATCTCGTTAAAAGATGTGTGGCGTTTCATGGCCACCTCGGAGGTTGTCGACTGTTTTGTGAGGGATTTTATCGCCGCCTAGCTGTCAGCGAAAGTGTAGATGTCATTTCCAGATACCGCATTACACTGCACCAATGTCGCGGCTTTCATTAGTTCGGCCTGAAAGACCCTACAGCAATCGGGGAGCCAAAAACTGAAGGATATCCCCAGATGCTTGGAATATACACCTCCGCCCACCCTGCCCGCGAGCTTTGAGCCATCTGTGTATATATGGATAGACTCGCCCTGTCTTACATCGTCCCGTTCCCACTCTTCCCTTGAGGGTAGGAGGGTCGTGAACGTTACAATGGCAAGTGTAGGCGGGAGCGTATAGTCCCCCAATCCGGAAAAATATTGTCAAAGTAATTACATAATTTGTTTCAGTATTCATTGAAATTTTATCATGGAAAGACTTACGCCTCAACAACGTTTACAAATCGTGCAATTGTATTACGAAAATCGACGCTCTGTGAAAAGTGTTCAAGGCGCGCTCAGACCAATTTATGGTGTTCAGCGTTGAAGCAACATTGCCATATTTGGGCTGAAGAGCAATCCGAAGCCATTCAAGTTCAGTCATTGAAAAACCGGATGGCTGGATTACGGCGCAGTTGGAGCCAACGTTTGAAAGGGAATATCTTTAAAAAATAAATATCAAGAATGGCGCTACACAAAAATTATTTATGATTGCCAAATCAATTTGAATTTTCGTGTTTTTTATTTCAATTTAAATCCGATACCCTTTCATAAATTGATCACTCTTTATACGCAACTTTTGCTTGGTGGAGACAAAATCAAGTTCAAAAGTGGTTTGGTTCAGCTTTGGTTGCAATCCAACCAAGTCGACAACTTTGACATGCTGGGTAGTCGAATACTTAAACTCGAATACTTCATTTTCCCCCGTTAGCTTAAGTACTTGTGCAAGACTTAATGCTACCTCTACTTATACATATTTATGCTTAATGGATTGTTGCTTAAGCTTTGGTATTTAAGGGGCATTAAGCTCTAAATGTATGCGGAAAAATCTATGTATTTATTATACAAGTGCATGCACGTGTTTTCAAGCCTTGTATCGCTCGTATAAATAATTTCTTAGAAAGGCTGAAAATAAATGCCTGAGTTGGCAAATGATTGAAGTTCGGAAAATTATTGATGCAAGTAAAAGTCAGCAGAGAGAGCGAGATTGTTGAATTAAATTGAACTTGAATGGCATTATGTGTATGTATGTATTATATGATATAACAAAAACAAACAAGTAGAATCAATTCGGCAAATATTTATTTGCTTAGTCTTTCATTTGAAAGTTTATTGCTGATTAAAGAAATATTTACAAAATGATTTGAATGATGCAAAAATTTTACAATAATTGCAATGGAATTAGTATAAAATATGGTCAATGGTCAATAGTTTGATAAAAAAAAAATTAAAAACACAATAAAAAAAAAAAAAAATTAAAATTAATTAATTAATGTTTCCAAAAAAAATTAAAAATTTTTTTTTCAAAAAAAAAATTAAAAAAATTTTTTCCAAAAAAAAAATTGGTTTTAGCTCTCAGAAAATACTAAACAATTCGTTGGTAGTATTTTGAATGGTGCCGATAATTCTATAACACATTATTCAGTAATAAAAGGTTGTGTAAAATTTGACAAGTTTGATTTCGGATGCGACTTAATCCATGGGTGCAATTTGGAAGTAAGCGGAAAGGGGCATAAGAGGCATAGCGATAAACTTATGTAGTAAAAAATTGAAATACATAGACGTGTTTCCAAATTTTTACTACCTTTTCAGAAAGGGAATAAATTTCTGTAGTAAAAAATTAAATTACATCGCCTTTTCAGAAAGGGGATAAAATTATGTTGTAAAAAATTAAACTACATCGCCTTTTTTCAATTTTTTACTATCTTTTCAGAAAGGGAATAAATTTCTGTGGTAAAATATTCAATTGCATGGCCTTTTTTCATTTTTTACTACCTTTTCAGAAAGGGAGTAAATTTATGTAGTAAAAACTTGAATTAAATCCACTTTTTTCCAAATTTTTACTACCTTTTCAGAGAGGGGATAAAATTATGGATTAGTTCGATTTTTTTTCAAATTTTTTACTACCTTTTCAGAAAGGGAATAAACTTTTTTATATTTTTTACTACCTTTTTAGAAGGGGGATAAAATTATGTTGTAAAAAATTAAACTACATCGTCTTTTTTCAATTTTTTACTATCTTTTCAGAAAGCGAATAAATTTCTGTGGTAAAATATTCAATTGCATGGCCTTTTTTCATTTTTTACTACCTTTTCAGAAAGGGAGTAAATTTATGTAGTAAAAACTTGAATTAAATCCACTTTTTTCCAAATTTTTACTACCTTTTCAGAGAGGGGATAAAATTATGGATTAGTTCGATTTTTTTTCAAATTTTTTACTACCTTTTCAGAAAGGGAATAAACTTTTTTATATTTTTTACTACCTTTTTAGAAGGGGGATAAAATTATGTTGTAAAAAATTGAATTACATCGACTTTCTTTTTCAATTTTTTATTAACTTTTCAGAAAGAGGATAAAATTATGTAGTAAAATATTAAAATAAATACAAACACTCATTTTATAATATATATAAAAAATTAGCTGTCTTTTCAAAGAAAAAATACCAATCAAACTGAGAGAGAATGAGACGAAAGCAGCATTAGGAGCGGGATAATTATAGGTTCATTATAATATTGCTATAAAGTTCATATTTTATTTTCTTCATTTTATTATTATTCATCCTCAATGTTTTCAATTTCAACAAATGATACGAGTGGCTTATGATAGCTAAAATATGATACAAATGCTTTGGTTTCGATGTTGTCAACATATCTTTGAAATACCGCGTCAATTGTTTTTTCTGTCGATATTCACGACACTTTTCTTCATTATTTTTCGGCATAATTGCGGTAAATATTTAAAAATGAAAATATTTACGAATATAAAAATACGGGCGCAATACAGCACACGCGGTTGCTATTATGAGCGTCGTAACGAATCTATTACACAGACATACCAACATACACACAAACATTCGTAGGACGCTTGGTCTAAGCAAGTATTAGGTGGTGTAGTATAGGTATACATAATGCCTTCTCGCTCACCGTGGCTCCGTAATACGCAGGCGCGCACATATACGTACTAGCATACATACAAACATACATACGTATGACGCTTGAACTAAACACCAAAGCAAGTAATAGGCAGTGTAGTATACATGTTACAATACTCACTATACTAGCGTGGCTCAGCAGTACGCAGCCACACACATATACGTATATCAACATATAACGCTTCGTAGCCAAGAGTGCGGAGGCTACGAAGCACCGCACAAAGAGGAGACGGAGAATAGGGAATGCTGTATAACTGTGTTCTATCTCATTCTCTCGCAGGCGACATACTATAAGATCTATATGTGTGTCTCTTTTTAGTGTCGCTTTTTCGTTTCATCGAGTCTCAAATCACTCCCAACGATTCTAAAGAAGTTTTCACTTCAATAATTCAACATCTCAAAAAATGTTATGAATGCAAACCGCTATAAACATGAGCTGGCTTGAATTTGAATCACATAAATAGTATTCGGAATTTGAAAACGTAATAGCAGGGAATGTTAATGAACATTCTCTGGTAATCGCAAAGGCACCTTTACTCCCACAAAAGCGCGTTGCTGTTGGTAGAATTCAACATTCATTCTGTTAGTAATTTTCTGTCAGTTGGTGGTTTCGGTAGTTTTCACTTAATGAATGCAAGAAAATACGAGAAGTTGTTTAAAATATGGGTAGAAATCATACTTTAGAGGAAAGACAAATAATTTAATTTAATTTAATTTACGAAGTGAAGGAAAACCATTAAAGATATATCAAATTCCATAAAAAGAAACATTTCAATCATCCCCAGCATTTTGCAGAAGAATTCATTCAACTTGTGCATAAAAAAATCTTTTCTATAAATTACAGTTTACTCTACCAAATTAAAAAAAAACACCTTTCAGATGTTAAAATTAGACAAATTAGACACTAAAAATCGCTACACAAAATTTTCAATAAATTTGAAAAAAATTTGAATAAATCTCAAAATTATTAAGAAAATAAGCGCCAGAAACGCACTTCTGCTCCCGAAATTAATAGGAATTTCACCAAAGATTGTTTGAGACTCTCGAAATTTCTGTAAGGTCCTCGACAGTCCATGTTCTCCAACTCTGACCACAAACTGTAGTCCAATAGAATCGGATCTGGACTTCCAGACGGCCAATCTTCTGCGGCTATGAACCCAGAAATATGGTTTTTTAGCCACTGCTGAGTGATTTTTGCTTTATGCGCTGGAGCGGAATCTTGCTGGAAGAAGATCCAACGCTCTCCGTGGAAGAGAGTACTGCTCCACTGCTGCACTACGAATCAACTTTGCCTTTCAGCAGGGAATACATTTTAATTCAAATGACTACCACGACTGGCTTACAGTCAAGCCAATTTCTCTATCAAGCCAGTACCTCAGTGCAGTTTCTCAATTTCGGTACTTAACTCACCAATGGCAACTACGATTTCATCTGTCAACTCATGAATCGCCTCAAATGGTGAGCGTACACGTATACTTAGTAGTGTCCCACAAAAAATAATAGCTTAATAGAGCCAAAACACTGCTCAGGGCGTTCAATAGTCATCACAGTTTCTGCTGCTCATTCGACTTTCGTCTGTGCTTAAGGGGTTAGGTGGGTTTCAGAGGTTGAAAAAAAGAAGATTTTGACTATTTTTTTTAGTATATAAAATCATATATTTTATTTCAGCAATTCACTGTATCTAAGATACATATATAAACAGTATTTTGTGAGATTTTTATTTAAAAATTTCGAAAACTCAGCCGTTGGTAAGTCATCTTCCTTGACGTCTCAAAAAAAATGCTCTTGCCGTGGACAGCATAGCTCATTATTGGTTCATCTAAAATCAGAAAACCAAACGGATTTCGTTAGTACATGGATAAATCTCGTTGTTGTACGAAGGAAAAAAAAAATCCAAATTTGAATTTATGACAGGCTTTGAACCAAAAAACACATTTTTTAGTGAAATTTTCGACATACATTGGCTAAAAAAAAATTGTTATAATTAACAAAAAAAAAATCATTCGTTCAATAACTAGATAATGTTATTTCAAAGATTTGTACAAAATTTGAACTCAATCGCTTCATAACTTTTCGAGATATCTTGTCCACCGACTCAAAAAATGGAGTTTTGAGATAAACACGTATACCTGCGAAGCGCTCAACTGACGTGGCCAAATGGGCGGAACTTCTGAAGAGTCTATCTCTTAGAATTTTACTCGGATCGACTTAAAATTTTAGGAGAGTATTTTAAACATACTGTACTATTTAATGAGACAAAAAAACAAAATTCGATTTTTTGAAATTTTCAAACCCACCTAACCCCTTAATAGTACCCAACTTCACTCAGCTTAAAAGTGGCCTAAGTATTTGGTCTACCATAAAATAAATTTGTCTAACCATAAAATAAATTTCCTACGCATCGCAAATGATATTTTAGCTGTTAAAGTAAAAGAAATATAGAATCCAAATGATATGAGTGGATAAGATGCCCTGTATATATGGATAGTCTTATGCATTCCTGCTGCATGTATTCAGAAGGAAGAAAATTCGCCAGAAATTGAATCTAAATTGTGGAAATAATTTCAATGTATGTATGTATGTACATTTTCCAAACTAAGTCAAGCAGAAATATTGTTTCCGTGGCAATAAAAAGAATTTATCTGCGCAGAGCTTTTCCCATTACGGCAGATTTAACTACATTTTATGTTTGCACGCTTTACACGCACAACAAAATTTATACACATATGCACGTATGCATATGTAAGTGTATTGTACATTTGTGCTAATATTAAAGACTTGCAAACTAAGATAAATTTTAGGTGCGCAACTAAGTTCTCGATGTTTTTTTGATGAAAATACAACTTTATTCTCAAAAAATGGTTACAAGTGAATCATTGAAAGTATTGCCCATCGCTGGCTACTAACGGGTGATCAATCATGAGGTGCTTTTTTCAATAGTTAAAAAAAAACAAAAATGTAAATTATGTTCAAAACCTTTATTTATCATTTGAAAGGACATTCTTTGACATTTACTTTTTGAATATGACTTCATTCAAATGTTGGCCGCAACTACGCTTAAGGTGGTCCATTCTGAAGGTCTAATTTTCAATCACTCGTTCGAGCATTTCGACTGGTATGTCGTGAATAACACGCGTAATGTTGGCTTCCAGAGCTTCAATCGTAGCTGGTTTATCAGCATAGACTTTGGACTTTACGAATCCCCAAAGAAAAAAGTCCAAAGGTGTAATATCACGAGATCTTGGTGGCCAACTCACAGGTCCTAAACGTGAAATCAGCTGCTCTCCGAAATGACTTCTCAATAAAGTCATTGTTTCACGAGCTGTATGGCAAGTGGCTCCGTCTTGTTGAAACCAAATGTCGTAGAGATCATTAAATTCAATTTCAGGTAGCAAAAAGTCCGATATCATGGTACGGTAGCGAGCACCATTCACAGTTACGTTGCGGCCATCATCATTTTTGAAAAAATATGGACCGATGATTCCACCAGCCCATAAACCACACCAGACCGTTGTTTTCTCTGGGTGTAAAGGTAGCTCTTGAACCTGTTCTGGTTCCTCTTCATCCCAAATACGGCAATTTTGCTTATTGACGTAACCATTGAGCCAGAAATGCGCCTCATCGCTGAACAAAATTTTGCTCGAAAACAGCGGATCTTCTTCAATCTTTTCAAGAGCCCAATAAGCAAAACGGTGACGTGCAGGAAGGTCATTTGGCTTTAGTTCTTGTACGAGCTGTATTTTGTATGCTTTTAAATGAAGATCCTTCCGTAAAATTGACCAAGTTGTTCCATACGACAGTCCAAGTTGCTGAGAACGGTGCCGAATCGATTCATCGCGGTTTTCACGTACACTCTCTGCTACTGCCGCTATATTCTCAATGCTTCTTGCTGGACGTGGTCTATTCGGTCGAGAATTATCCACCAATGAATATTCGGATTCAAATTTGTTGATGGTATGTCGAATAGTGTTTAAGGCAGGCCGATTATGTTGACCATAATGCGGTCTAAGCGCACGAAAAACATTTGTCACAGAACGCTGATTTTCATAATACAGTTGAACAATTTGTAGACGTTGTTGCGGTGTGAGTCTTTCCATGATGAAATGCCAAACGCTGTTCAACAAATCCACGATGACAGTTTGCCACAACTCGCGCGCGATCTGTAAAAAAAACGCAAATGAAAAAAAACTCCTCTTAATTGACCACCCGTTACTTGTCCCATATTTCTAGTAGATCTCTTATATCGTCATGGTAAAACTGTTCATCTTTTGAGGATATCCACGGATCTAGCCATTTTTTGATCTCTTCATATGAATGGAACTGCTGGTCAGCTAGACCATGTGCCATCGATCGGAACAGGTGATAATCGGACGGCGCTATATGTGGAGAATATGGCGGGTGAGGAGTTCCCATTTCAGTGTTTCCAGGTAGGTTTTAACGGGTTCGGCAACGTGCGGCCGGGCGTTGTCATGCTGTAGTATCACTTTTTTATGCCTCTCCGCGTATTGCGGCCGCTTCTCGCGCAGTGCTCGGCTCAATCGCGTCATTTGAAGTCGATATCGATCCCCAGTGATGGTTTCGCTTGGTTTTAACAGTTCATAATAAATAACACCAACTTGGTCCACCACCAAATACATAGCATAACCTTCGCAGCGTGAATATTCGGCTCAGGCAACGACGTAGAAGCATGACCGGGCAGTTTCCATGACTTTCTTTTCTTTGGATTGCTGTAATGAATAAATTTTTCATCACACGTCACGATGCGATGAAGAGAATCCTTCCTTTTTTGCCGCTGGAGCAGTTGTTCACAGGCGAAAAAACGACAACGACGTTCAACATCCCTTGGTTTTAACTCATAAGGAACCCAAGTCCCCTGTGTCTAAATCATTCCCAAAGCATGCAATCGCTTGGAAATGGATTGGCGGGTAACTCCTAATACTGAAGCAAGCTCTTTTTGCGTTTGCCGCGGATCCTCATTGAGCAATGCCTCCAGCCTCCAATTCAGCGTCTTCGAAGGTTTTTGGCCTTACTTCACACGGACGGTCGTCAACATTAATAATCATTAACCACCGTCTTTGAAGCGGCGGATCCAATCTCGGCACGTTGTTTCACTTAAAGCAGCATCTCCATAAACTTTTTGTAGCTTTCTATGCGCTTCAGCCGCCGTTTTTTTCGAATGAAAGAGGAAAATCAACACTTCCCGCAAATGACGATTATTCGGCACAAAATCAGACATTTTCACAAAACCAAAAGTATATCCAAGATACCAAAACAAAACCACTAATGTGTCGAAGCAGTTTGTTTACCATGTGTCTAAGCTTGGTTTATGACGTTTAGGCACACACTGCTGGAGGCATCCATTGACAAACAGCGGGAACTTAGTTGTACACCTAATATTATATAATATTATTTTCAAAACTTTCACATTTATTTTACTTATTTATTTATTTATTTATTTTACGCATGCAGCGAAAATTAAAGGTGATGTAAGGCGTATAATTTTCACCCTGTGTCGACCGTCTTAAGGGGTTACATGGGTTTCGTGTGTTCAAAAAATCGATTTTTTTTGGCTTATTAATTTCTACAACATCTCAAGAATATTATCCTAAATTTTCAAGTCGATCCGAATAATAGTTTCGGAGATACAACCTTCGGAAGCCACTTTTATTGAAACTCAAAACTTTAAACGCGTTTTTCTCGGAACCGTGTTTTCAAAGTCGGTTGTCAAATGTTCTCGCAAACTACGAGGGGTGCCTTTTATATTTCGGGATTTGGCAACCCTGGTGTTGCAATCTGGCAACTGACATCTGTATCGCAAAGTTTGACATTTTTTGGCTTTTACGTACTCAGAACATTTTGAAATACCAGCGCTATTTGTGTTGTTTACAGTAACTTAAACGATTCATCTCGGTCCAAAAATGGAATTAAATCGTAAACATTTTCGTGCGGTTATTTTTTACAACTTTCGACGTGGATTAACTCAGCAACATTGCATGGATGAACTTAATTCATTTTTTGGCGATGAAGCTTCATCAAGGACCAGTGTTTATCGATGGTATGGTCAATTCAATCGTGGTCGTAGTTCACTCCAAGACGAATTTCGTGAAGGTCGTCCAAAATCAGTTGTTGTTCCGAAAACCATTGACGCTGTGCGCGAAATGATATTGCAAGATCTTCATGTGACCTATCCTGAGATTGAGACAATCTTAGGCATTAGTGGGACCAGCATACATTCAATATTGCATAAACATATGACTGTCAAAAAAATTTGTTCGCGTTAGATCCCACACAATTTGTCAATCGCTCAAAAAAGGCTCGTGTCGATTGGTCGAAGGAAATGCCCAAAAAATACGATCGCGGGGCTTCGAAACACGTCGATGACATCATGACAGGTGATGAATCATGGATTTACGCGTATAA
The DNA here is from genome assembly GCF_027943255.1 of Anastrepha obliqua. NCBI lineage: Eukaryota > Metazoa > Arthropoda > Insecta > Diptera > Tephritidae > Anastrepha > Anastrepha obliqua. The sequence goes on along the minus strand of NC_072893.1, from coordinate 20,126,647 downwards.
GCCCGAAAGTAAACAGCAGTCGACTGTATGGGTGTTTCAAGATGAGCCAAATCCAACAAAAGTGGTTCGCGCACGAAGCACTTCCAAGCAAATGGCCGCCTATTTTGTCGGAAAAACTGGAACTGTCGCAACCGCACCACTAGAACAACGCAGAACAGTAAATTCTGAGTGGTACACAACCATTTGTTTGCCAGTTGTCTTCCAAGAAATTAGGAAAACCAATCGCCAAAGACGGATCACTCTTCACCAGGACAATGCGAGCTCTCACACATCGGTTCAAACAACTGCATTTTTGAGCACCCAAAACATCGAATTAATGGGTCATCCGCCGTATAGTCCTGACTTGGCACCGAATGACTTCTTTTTATTCACGTACGTAAAAAACAAACTGAGGGGTCAATGTTTTTCGACACCTGAAGAAGCGGTTGCGGCATTCAGAATGCATGTTTTGGAGGTACCTCATTCAGAGTGGCAAAAGTGCTTCGACAATTGGTTCAAACGCATGCAAAAGTGTATAGATCTTCATGGAGAATATTTTGAAAAACAATAAAGTGATTTTCGATGATTAAAATTTGTTTTTGTTCTCCTGACATATAAAAGGCACCTCGTACTCGTACTAAACCGATCTTGATGAAATTTTACACAGGCGTTCGAGATACAATTTACTCGTGCTTGAACGAAGGTTTTTGTTTTTTTTTTTCAATTACAATTATTTAAAAAAACAAAATGTCAACCAAATTTGAACGAAATCTTCATCTTAACTAAAGCACTTATTTTTGTTTTTTCATTTTTGATGAGCCTGTCAGGAGTTATGCCGACAACGCGACGTCACAATGGAGGAGTTTTAATTTTTTTTTTTTTGAAAATTTCAAAAATTATTCTTTAAATATCTATAAGACAGAAAACAGTTTGAATTAAATAAATAATTTTTTTACATAGAAAAAAAATATTGAAAATAGGCCTTTTTTTACCCGACGAAACCCATGTAACCCCTTAAGCTCCTTTATAAATCCGTGAGGACATGGAAAAGTTACTTTTTATTTCAGAGCAAATTCTTCAGAAAAAGTACTCAAAAGCATAGAAATAAAAAATTTTGCTAAAAAGTTAGCAGGTAATTCTGTTTTGCGCATTCTGCATTCTCTTTCCGTATGAATTAAATTTTCCAAAATTCGTAGAAGGATTAACATAGGCCTTCTGAGAATATGAAAAATATATTTTTTGTGGGAAACTTATAGTTGAGGATTTAAAAATAAAAAAAACATTGATTTGTCTGCTATTTCCGTTTGGGCTAATGCAAACTCTCTAAGTGATGTTTGAATGCTTCGAAATCATATCTCTTACCTATATGTAATAAAAAGTCGTTCCCTTAACAAAAGAGTTTCTTTTAACAAAAAAACTCATAAACTAAATTGTACATATCCATAACATATTTATTAAAAAAACTCACATTTTAAAGACAATTTGTCACGCATACAAAGTTCTTTAAGTATTTTAATAAAAAATTTGGTATTTTATTTTGTTTAAATGGGCATTTTAGTGCGTTTTTATATCCAAAGCTAGGCAACACTGCAGTAGCGAGAGAGAGATTTGACTGTTGAAAGGAGAAGAACATCAACAATAACCGCAAACCCGGCCAATGCTACCAGATGTTAAAATAAAGGAAAGCTAAGCAAAATTGAGTGAATTATTGAACTAATTTTTAAAAAATGTATATTTTATGCCATGAGAAAAGAACTAAAACTCCGAGATTAAATAACAGAAAAAATGCTAAATCAAGTTACGAAAATGGTAATCTGGCCATGCTGGTGCTAATACGACGTAACTCATTGTCAAATTCTCTGAGAGCAAAGTAACTGAACCACGATAGGCGCCATCGCATTATTCCTTCCATCATGTGTGCTGACCATATAAATAGGGTTGTGAGAAGTGTATATGCTATACTGCGTGAACTGAGAGTATCAGGGGAACGAGGCGCAAATTAGTTCTCTAATTAATTATGCCATTCATTACTTACATAAGGTGGTATACAACACACTGGATACAATATCTTGTTACAAACTTGGAATGAAATTGAAATTTGAAAAGTCGAGCCAAGATGCACGGAGAAGTTTGGCTTATAAAACCCATTGTTTTTAAAGCTCTGGAAAGTGAAAGGGTAGATAGGCAAGGAGAAAAGGAGAGAAGTAACAGAAGAAAAAATAGGATAGAATAGAGAAATTTTTTTTAGTTAGTTAGATCTGTGAGAATTTTCCATATTCTTTGGTAAATATGAAAATATCCTATATATTTTACTCATTCTCATGACATCGAAACCCAAAATTCGTAGCCTTGCTCTAGCAAAGGCAGCACACTCACAGAGAAAATGCTCAGCCTGGCCCTCTGCATTTGTATGGGAATATGTGACACATGCGCCACATTTACGTACAATAATTGATTTTTAAGTATCGCAAGTACACATATATCTTTAATTTCTTACCCTTTCTCATTGGTTGGGCATGCATTGAGCTATCTACAGAAGCAAAAATAATCGCGCAATATATTTTGGTGTGTGAAAAAAAAGGCTTTTTTGTGCCTTATTTTGACTCATTTCGAAGAAATTTATTTCGGGATTCAGTGAAAGGCAAGCAAAACATGTGTAAGAGATTGTTGAGTGCTGTTGACATACTGGATTCTTGTATACAATACAATAGCAACGAGTTTTTCGCCTCCTTGTAGGCAAAGACGACAATCTCTCTTCGCTCAATCTCTCTGACCTCAACACCAATCCAATTTACCATTCAAGCTGTTCGAATAAAAAGTTGTTACCAACTTAAAAACAAAACGAAATCGAATTTTATTGACTCTTTTTTTTTTTCTAAGGTACTTTTTTTTACCGATGACACCGAAACGTGCCACTTTTCCTACATATTTGCCCAAATGCTACGGTCTGCTGACTCTGGCTTTAAGATGAACAAACTGAAATTAAATGATTCTCAGTAATTTTTTCAAACAGTTTATGTAAGTCCAACTAACACTTAAAGTGCTTCTGATTATATTAAATTACATAAAAAAAAAAAAAAAAAAAAAAAACACACCCCTTTGAAGTGTTGATGCACAAATGAGTTTTTTCTATCATCAGAGATAAATGAAAATTATTCATGTATCCCAATATTTAACCTGCATAATTAAAGAAAAAGTATCATCCCCTTAAAAGGCATGAAAATGCTAAGAGTTGAATTCAGTGCTGCCAGAATTTTTAAGGCGATGTAATAAAATCCCAAAAAATTCACTAACATGGCCAAAAAAATATTGATACACAAATATTTGAATGTTTTGCTTTAAAGAATTGCAGAGTAAATCCATTAATTATGATTTTTGACTAAGAAAAAAATCTTACGCGAACCAAGTTAAAATGCGCGGGTATCATACATCATTAAATTTGTATCTTTTTTGCTCCCTGTACAGCAGTGGAACTTTCAATGGAGTAAAATGTGAAATGCCAATTCAGTTTAATTTGCATTGGAAATGTCGCTGCATAAAAAATAGTAATAAAAGGAGGCTGAGATATGTGGAGTTCCTACAAATTAGGTCAATTTTTTGCAAATTCTTGAGAGTTTCAAATGAGAGGAGTAAAACGTTATGCGGTTATACTGCGTTTAGAGTTTTTTAATTTGACCAAATGACTTACAGCTATATTAACATTTTGCAAAACTGATCAAAAATCGTTGGCTGCTTGAATCCAATTTTCCTCGGCCAAAATCAGTTGCAATTAGCTAAATCTAGTTGGTTGGTAAATCGGTTAAACTGGCAACACTGTTTGCAGTTTATACAGCACGTGCTGCTATTTTAATGCAGCAAAATATGCAAAAGCTTCAACTCATTTAGTAGCATACAGTGCCTTGCCATAAAAATATAGACAGTGAATCTCAAATTAAATATTTAAATTTATTTTTTGCTAGTAGCCTAAATTTAAGTATTTTGCTATAAGAAATACCCGTTTTTTATTCAACGCCGAATAGATTTGTGGGTGACTTCCATTCAGTGGCCTGATACTTCAGATCAGGTGATCAAAAGGTGTTTTCTAATGTCGCCCCTCGACAGGCAATGGCAAACCTACGAGTGTATTTCTGCCACGAAAAAGCTTAAAATTGTAGGTTCATTTGTGGAACAACATCAAGACGCACATCACAAATAGGAGGAGCCCAGCCAAACACTCAAAACGGGTGTATGCGCCAATTATATTGATACAAAGGGTGGTTAAGTTTCAAGGGCCGGTGTTGATTTTGAATAAAATACAATTTTTTTAGAAATAATTATTGTCATTTCTCTTTATTACGATAATATTGCTATGGCTCAATTACGTATGGAACAAAATATCGGCCAAATGGCCCCGCGGCCTCGGCGGAACACCTCCATCTGATGGTTCACATTTTCGATGACGCTGAGGCATAATTGAGGTTCTATGCCGTTAATGTGCTGAATTATCTCATCCTTTAGCTCTTGAATTGTTGCTGGCTTATCGAGGTACACCTTTTCTTTCAAATAACCCCAAAGAAAGAAGTCCAACGGTGTCGTTGACGTTTAGGTGTGGTTCACATTCAACATCGGCACTTGAAATTCAACCACCCTTTATATAAAGGCTGATCAGACTGGAGGTACTTTTACCAAGATTTACAGATTACGCGTCGCTAATACCTAAATACCTACATAATTTTTTTCTGTATTCATTGAAATTTCATAAAGGAAAGACTAACGCCTCAACAACGTTTCCAAATCGTAAAATTGTAATACGAAAGTCGACGCTCTGTGAAAAGTGTTCATCGCGAGCTCAGGTCAATTTAGGGTGTTTAGCAACGATGCCCATTTTTGACTTGACTACGTCATTATGCAAAACTGTCGTATTTGGGCTGAAGAGCGACCCGCAGCCATTGAAAACTATCGTTTGGTATGGCCTATGGCCTGGAGGAATCATATATATCTTCAAAGACGCGGCTGGCGCCAATGTAACAGTGAATGGCCAACGCTATCGCGCAGTATAAACGACTTTTTGCTGCCGGAAATTGAAGCCCGTCTATTGCTATACATCCGTTTCGGTGATCAATTTATTTCTCGTCTCGGACCAGTGGATTGACTACCAAGATCGTGTGATATCACACCTTTGGACTTTTATTTGCGCGGGTGTGTAAAGTATAAATGCTTTCTAAATAAACCAGCTTCGAGGCATTGGAAGCCAACATTACTAAAGTTATTCAGGCGATAACAACCGAAGCTCTCCTGCGAGTCATTCAAAATTGGTATTTACGAATGGCTGGATTAGGACGCAGTTACGATCAACATTTGAAAGGGATTATCTTTATAAAATAAATGTCATGAATGGTTCTACACAAAAATAATAAAGATTGCCCAATCAACTTGAATTTTCTTTGTGTTTCAATTTAAAATCCGATATCTCTAAAATGACCACCCTCTATTTATCATAAATGGATATTTCTCTAGAAGTGAAACTCGACAAACGAACTTTGACAAAATAAGGCACAGGTATTTATTTTAGAGTATTTATGCGACAGATAAAGTTATTTGGAATTGTAAAAATGTTAGTTGAGAATTCTTTAGTGCTTACAATTATTGGGCCAGGTGCTGTACATAGTAGCTGCGCTATTATTATATCAGTTTTTATTATTATAGTTCTGACTTCTTGTATGCATGCACACACGTGCACACATCGTCTGAGTTGTTGGCGCTTTCACTTAATTTCGCTCTCACTTAATATTAACTCTCAATGTACTCATAGATGTGATTTTGTCGGTGGCAACTAAGTAACCGTAAATTATCGATTTTATGGAAGCGGCGAAGAGTATGGAACTAAAAATACATACACACATACATGCATGTGTGCCTGTAAATAAGTGTGAGTTATGTGCACAGAAATCCTGTCGAATGTGTGAACGTATGAATGAAAAGAGTATAGTGAGGGGAAATGTGTTTGCGTGGGTGATAAAATCAAAATTGACAAACAATACTCGCTCTAGGAATTTCATGGTGGCACAAAATGATGGTGCAAAATGTGAGCAACAAAAGCGGCAAACCACACACACACACACGCACACACATATACAGGAATACAGATTTGTATTCATTGCGAAAATTCCTCAGTCATAGCGATTATTAGTGACGTTTCATCAACGAGTAATAGATATTGAAGTCATAATCATTTAATATAACGGAAAGAATATACATACATATGTTTGCTTGTACATTAGGGTGGCATGTTTGAAGCAACTATTAGCTCATACCAGGCTAATTTTCGCAGGGACTAAATAAACACCCTCAGAATTATCATCGAGCAAGACAGCTGGTTGGACTGATGACAGGTCACTTTCTGTGGGGGAAGCATATGGAAAATGTAGGCATCTGAGACAGTGCACTCTGCCCAACTTGTGAAGAGAAGGATGAAACGGCGAACCACTTCCTGTGCATCTGCCCCACCTTCGCTCGAATCAGGTTTGAGGTCTTTGGCACTGATGTGTTAAGAGGGGAGCCCATGTAGAAACCTCAAAATCGGTTATTTTTTAAACATATTTTTAAAGGCGGTAAAATAATTATATTACATATTTTGAAGCTTTAACACAACTTTATTTAATCTTTCGAGCGTACAAAAACAAAATTTTGTTTAATTTTTTTTTCCAAAATGGCGGCTCAGGATCATTTCTTATCGGCTGCCTACGGCGCGTGGTCCCAAACTGCTCTATTTATTAGTCTTAATCTATCGATCTGAAACAAAAAATTTAAACTGGTTTTTTTATAACATATTAACGAAAAGAATGAACTTATAAAATTAAAAAACAAGTATGAAATTAATTATAAAATAAGCATTTGAAAAAAGTCAGAATTTAGGGCTATTTTATTGACATTTTTAACCCCCAAAAAGTAATTTATCAACGTGAACTTGTAGGTTTATCCTTCCGATAGTAGTGTACAGAAAGGTCTCACTAAACTTCAAACAAATCGGTCGATAACTTTTTGAGATACAACACGAGCAGTTTTTAAAAAAGTCGTTTCGAGATAATTGAATTTAAAGTTGAAAGTACAGGAGCGCGCGGATTGCTCTCTACCTAGTTAGAGGGCTGTAGAAGCTATAATATTAAGAGTTTCGGCATGCAAATTTCACAGTATATTCTAAAGATACTATGTTTTTAGATTATCGAAAAAACAAATCTATTTTTGAGGCTTCTACATGAGGCTCGGCTCCCTTAAGGATCGACCATCTTGGCTCCTTGACACCACAAGATCTACTCAGATTTCTTCGGAGCTCGGGTAGATCTAAAGAAGAAAATTAAAATGGAATCCTTTGTGTAGTACAATGGACTTAATTATGTCTAATTGTCCTGACAAAAAAAAAATCATCGAGCAATGTGGTGAATTTAAGGCTAACCTACATACACGTTTTATCGACTTCGAAAAAGCCTTTGACAGTGTCAAACAGGAGACCAACTGGGCTGCGTTGAAGAGAAGAAGTATCCTTGTAAAACTTGTTGCACTTATAAGGGAGAGCTACAGTGAAGCATTTGCTAGCTGTTAAACACATCAAAACTAAAGCCTTAAGTTCACAACCCACTTTACACGTGCCTCGATGGACGAAATATTATATTAAGAACGCACAAAAAATTTATTAGAAGAGAGAAAGCAGCTGAAATCGCTTAACCCGATTTCTAAAATTTTTTGCCACACAAAAATTTACAAAAAATTCCCCCAATCTGGACACTCTGGTAAGAAGCACAGCCAGTCATTGCACCTTCTCTGTTTTGAACATCTTCTGATATACATACATACAAGGTGGAGTCCAAAATAAACAAGACTGAGCTCAAATAGAAGCGGCAGGAGCTTTGTTTTGATAACTTCGAGTTTATTTTTTGAAAACTAGCTGTATCCGACGCGCGTTGCTCTGCCAACAACTGAAATAAATTTAAGAAAAATAACTTTAAATAAAAATCAGTACACAAATATTCAATTTATTCTAAACCATTTTATTGATTTTGTTTATTTCGAAAAAATTGTGACATTACAAAGTTTAGTTTCAATTCGACGTTTATTGAAGTGCTGTGGGATACGCAATATTTCTTGTTTTTCCATCTGGTGCGTAGACGAATAAATCAGACGATTTTCCGACACGTGAGCAAGCCACAAAGAGATGTCCACGTGAGAAGCATGGATTCTCCAAATTTAATCCACACACATGTAACGATTTTCCATGTGCTTTGTTAATAGTCATTGCGAAAGCGAGTCGCACCGGGAACTGTAAACGTTTGAATTCGAATGGCATACTTGTCGGGATCATTGGGATACGTGGCAACAGTACGTCTTCACCTTTGATTTTTCCAGTCAAAATTGTTGCCTCGTTAACATTGTTCATCATTTTCTGGTTCCGTTGCAAAGTCGTGGTGGATTTATGTTTCGAAGAGGAATTATGGGTACGCCAATTTTCAATGTAAGAACGTGCGGCGGCATGCCTAGCAAATCAAGCGAATTCAAGAATTTAGTTGGATAGTTGACAACCTCATCTTGATTCTCCACAGTATTGATGGACTTATATGTTGTCGTTTCACTGGGTATTCAACGCTGAATGGTGAAGTTGATGGTATTGACATCGATATTTTTGGCTGCTAATATAGCACGCGTGCTGAGTCACTGATGGTTTTTGTAGTTTTGTGCAATGTTTGGGAAAACTTTTTGCATTCGTTTCCTCTGTGTAAAAATACATGGTCATACTGATTTTCATGACAATCGGTTGAAAGGGGTAAAAGTTGCTACTCTGCAGCGCCATCTGGTGGCGAGTGACATCAATGAGCATATTCTACAAACCTTCTCCGTGGAAAAATACATATATATACCAATTTTTATAATAATCGGTCAAGTAGTTTTTGAGTTCATCGATGACATACAGACAAACATTCATTTTTATATATTATATAAGAAAAGAAGAATAGTCCACTCTGGCCTCGGTACACTGTTTTGCGTGATCTAAAAGCTTTTCGAAAGAGTGTTTCAGGTCATTGACCAGAATGTCCTTCGGGATGTCAGTACAAGCCTTTTGGATGGCCTCTACGGACGCAAAACGTTTCCCTTTCACGGCCAAATGAAATTTTCCGAAAAGGTAGAAGTTACAGGGAGCCATATCAGGTGAATGCGGTGTGTGATTGAAGTTGAGTTTAAATGCGATTTCTTGTCAAAAAATCAGTCACAATAGTGGATCGATGAGGCGGTGCATTATCATGCAATAAGCGCCAGATTCCTCCTTCGCGGTATTCAGGGCGAATTCGAGGAATGCGATGCAACAAACGCTTCAAAACGCCAAGATAGAAAATTGCATTGACGGTTTGGCCCGTTGGCACGAACTCCTTGTGGACAATTCCCTTGGAATCGTAAAAACAAATGAGCACCGACTTGATTTTTGGCTTCTCCAAAAGTGATTTTTTGGATGGTGGCTCGTCTGGAGACTTCCTTTCGGCACTTTGACATTTAGTTTTAGGTTCGTGTTGGGAACACCACCTTTCACCACCAGATACAAAGGAAGTTCTCGCAAAGGAAGTTCTCGCCTTTTCTCGCCTCTTTAATGAGGTCTTTCGAATGTTGAATTCTGAGCGATTTTTGGTCCTCAGTTGACTTGTGCGGAATAAAACGTGCACAAACCTTTCCTAAGCCAAAATGAAAAAAGTCAGTTAAAATGCGATAAATCGATGTTTTGAAGATATCAACGCCGATTCCATGAATTTCAACTATGATTTCGTTTCATTTTGGATAAATTTACGAATAATTTTGATGGAGTTTTCGGTGATTACTGATTTAGGGCAGCCCGTATGTTCATTGCCATTTCTGTCCTCACAACCATCTCTGAAACGTGTAAACCACTCATGAACTCTGGCACGAGATAGACAATCATCGCCATAAACTTTTTTCATCAATTCAAATGTTTCGGTAATTCTCGGTTTTACCGATTTTAAAACAGAATTTGATATCGCTAAAACAAGATTTGAATTCGCTTCCACTGAACCGAATGTCACCAAGCTTTCACTGGAAGTCAGTCAGGGAAGTGACTTCCAACGCACTAACTCACTAAAAAGACGGCGCCATCAAAAACCCAATTCGGCTACGGCGTCTTCAATCTGGGGAACATGAAAAAGTCGGTGGGGGCTGAGGCATGATAACGGTGTTGTTTTTGGACAAGTAATCTCTCGCAAGCAAAAATGAGTGAGCCGGTGCATTATCATGATGCAGAAGCTATGCATTTTTTTTCCACAATTCCGTGCGTTTTTTTGTATTGCTTCACGCAAATGGCGCATAACGTCAAGGTAATACTCCTTATTTATCGTACGACATTGTGGTAAGAGCTGCTGCTGCACTACGCCATGGTAATCGAAGGGAACAGTGAGCAAAACCTTAACATGTGATCGAATTCGGCGTGCTTTTTTTGGGCTTGGCTCTCCTGGATTCTTCCATTGGGACGGCTGGGCTTTGATTTCGATGTCATAACCAGATACCCATGATCACCAGTCACCAGTTATTGCCCTCTTAAGCAAATCTGGATCATCGTTGACGTCATTCAACAATTACTGAGCGATGCTCATGCGAAGCCTTAATCTTCCATAGAAAGAGTGATTCTAGAAAGCAAGCAGATGAAATTCAATAATTTCTCTAAGAACACTTGAAGGAAGATTTCCTGACCTAACATAATACATATGAGCCACCCTCATTTAAGATCAACACACTCATACACATAGACACACCTATGCATATAGACATTTTGGTATTGATTTAAGATTCACATCACTGAGTAGCTGAATGCCTACTTAATTAAATGCGTGTGCGACAGCTTCTTGCGCATTACTACGTTGATTGTTTGCCTTTGTTCATTTAAACCGGCCCACTACGTGGAATCAAAATAATGATGTGTGCACATATTTTTGTTGTCATATTTGTTGGTTTGCGTTTTGATGAAAGTATGTGGATGTTGGCGGAAAATTAGTGAGTTAGAAGCATTTACTTGTCAATGGAATTAGTCGCCGAATTAAAACTTGAGTTTAAATTCTTTTGGTTTTAATTACAGTAGAAACTGAATTCTTGAATATAATGAAAACCAGGATCAGTGCAGGTTTCGAGGTTGTTGGAAGTACTGACGTTTTTTTTTGACGTGATAACGTCTTATAATTCGATTTAACCGGCTGCACGCACGAAAAAATGTGTCGTTACCCTGCTCATTAGTGTTACCTTGCTCATTTGTCGTTACCTTGCTCATTGCCGTTACCTTGAATGAACTGCAAGCGAAAGCGCGGAACGAACAAAGCAAACGAACGGCAACGTTCGACATCTTGCTCTCTCCTACTTAAGTGAGCGTATATATGTATGTATATGCGCATATGCACATATATAAATTCACGTATTTGCACTTGCATATGCCTTCTTATTGATTATTATTAATTTGATTTACTTGAAGAATTTAAAATAAAACCAAGTTTGTTAATAATACCTGTTGTTTTAATGTTATTATTATTATTATTAATTTTTTTATTATATATGAAGGAAAAAATGTATGGTAATATTTACCATATACCTTATAAGATATGTTGTATACTAATATATCGTCCCCTTAGTATAACAATAGCCTATGTGCTCATAGGCTATTATTTTTTTATTGAATTTTTGGATTCTCCATCGTCGATTTTATATGTGGTCAAAATTTTGTCAAATTCTAGTTCCACAAAGTGGGTCAAAACGTCAGTCAAAAAATAATAAATATTTACAGACATAACGAGATTTGAGTGAGAGCTACTTTGGACAAAAACTTTGAAATTCATTTTCTCAAAACATCAAAAAATTTATAGGCTATTTTAATACTAAGGGGACGATATGTATATAAACATGCATATACATATACAATTTCGCGCAATTTTCAAAAAGAACAAATCTATATGTAAAGATCCATACAAATCATATGGACATATCAAATATACGAATCTATTCCGTACGCAAGCAAATGTAAGCTAATATGCTTGAACTGCAAGCGAGAGCGCGGAACGAACGACAAAGAGCACAATCGGCCCCCGCGTTCGGCAACGTTCGACATCTGGCTCTGTCCTACTTGAGTGAGCATATATATGTATGTATATGTATGTATATGCGCATTTGTATATAAATTCACATACTTGTATTTGCATATGCCTTCTTCCTGTGTGCATGGTAATGAACCATTTCTCTGTTGAGAATAGGACGATGATAGGAAAAGTAGGAAATGAAAGGGAGTGTTTCGAATGTTAAGAGTGTTGGAAAAGGCAAATCGATGATGGTGCCTCTTCGTGTTGTTGACTTTCTAACGTCTGATGCACAATCAAAATTGAAGATATCTGTCATGAATTTGATAAGTGTTTCGACATTTTACGTTTGTGTAAATGTAACTTGACCTATTCCATTGCAATTCCATTTACCTTCTCCTCTATATCCATACAAAATATCTATCAAACAAATAAAATTAAAATTTTGTTTTGAAAATTGCAACCATTCCATCAATATTTTCTTATGACGTTGTCACGTTAAACTATCGTCAGTAAACCTCTTTTTTTTCATACAAATTAAAATCGTTTTATTTTACTGATAGCAATTCAAGTTTATTTGTTTTTATGATATTAATTAAATACACTTTAAAGCGATAAGTTTTATTTGAAATTTACGATTTTGGTTTGTTTTGTACACACTCGCTTGTTCAAAGCCGCACTGTTTCTGAGCCTCTGCAGCGTCATAACAACGTTTAGGTAAGCATTGTTTTGCTCTGCCTAGGTTAGGTTAGGTTTGGCAGCCGCATCGCACATAGAGACAACGATGCCACTTAGACCACGAAATGGGTCCGTTGTGAAGCCGCGGGGGCTGAGCTACATTTCCCTCTCCATATTAAACCATCCTGAGCTTTTGACAAAGCGTAAAAGGTTGTTGATACCTAAAATGTATAGATTATCTATATTCGTTAAGAAGTAGGATTTTAAAAATCGGTTCCTGCTTCTGGCTAGAGCTGGGCATGTGCAAAAAAGGTGTTGAATTGTTTCCAACTCCTCCTCATTTCTGCAGCTACGACAGAAATCATGCGTGTAAACGCCTAATCTCCTTGCGTGATTTCCTATGAGACAATGTCCTGTGAGGGCCCCTACTAAGGTCCTGATTTGAAGTCTATTCAGTTTTATAATGCTCTTGGACAGACGTAAATTTAGCCTTGGCCATGTTTGCCTAGCAATTTCACAGGTGTTAGCGCTAATCCATCTTTGATTTGCAGAATTGATTAGTGCGTCCTTAATGAGAAGCTTACAAGTTGCGAGAGGTATCTCCATAAAATTACTTATGTCTGGCAAACAGGTACCTTCTCTTGCAAGTTGGTCGGCCCTACAGTTCCCTGGTATATCTCTGTGGCCTGGAACCCAGCACAAGATTATACGATATTGTTTGGCCATCTCATTTAGAGATTGGCGACAACGTAAGACACTCCTTGATGTTGTTTGGAATGCATCCAGGGCTCGTAGGGCAGCTTGGCTGTCTGATAGAATGCAGATATCCGTTGATGATATTCTGTTTATCTTTAACCATTTTAAGGCTTCATGAATAGCGTTTATTTCCGCTTGAAAAACACTACAGTGATCCGGTAGTTTAAAGGATTCACTAATAGAAAGCTCTTCGCAAAATAACCCTGATCCTACACCGGTATCCATTTTAGACCCGTCCGTGTAGATCTTAACGGGTGTGTTGGGTGTTGGATCTTCTTCCAACCATTCCAGTCTAGAAGGGATTTTCATTAGGAAATTCCTTTCGAAGCAGAGAATGGGAGGATGATAATCGCAGTCACTGGGTATATCCGTGTAGGAGTCTAAGATGGTCGAATGTCCCTGTGTGACAGTCTTCCATTGTGAGCTCGCTTTGAGCCTTACAGCGGAGCAGGCCGCTAAGTATTTGCAGAAGAGATCTAGGGGTGGCAGATGTAGTATGATATCCAAGGCCATGGATGGCGTGGTTTTCATGACGCCACATATTGCTAATTCCGCTGATCTCTGCACCTTATTCAATAAATTAGAATAGGTTTTTTTCTGCATAGCACACCACCAGACAACATTTCCATATAGAAGAATGGGTCTGACGACAGCAGTGTAGAGCCAATGAGCAACCTTAGGTTTAATTCCCCAGGTCTTACCTAAAGCTCTCTTACAGGCATAAAAAGCTAGGTTCGCTTTCCTGACTCTTTCTAAGATGTTTGACTTCCAAGTCAGCTTCCTATCTATGATTAGTCCCAAGTACTTGGTTTCTTCCGAAATCACAAGAGCTTCCCCCTTGAGCATAATTGGACTTAGTTGAGGGATTTTGTGTTTCCTAGTGAACAATATAAGTTGTGTTTTGTCTGGGTTGACTCCTAGACCACACTTTCCTGCCCACCTAGAAAGTATTTCTAGAGCATTTTGTATTAGGTCTCTTAATGTAGATACAAATTTACCAGAGACAGCAATGACAACATCATCGGCGTAAGCTATCACCTTACAGCCAACCGATTCCAGTATTAACAGAAGTTTATTTACAACTGCGTTCCATAGAAACGGTGAGAGGACTCCGCCTTGCGGTGTACCTCTACTTACCAATCTCCTGAGCACCGATTCTCCTAGTTCCGCTTCAATGATTCTGCTATTTAGCATTTTGCCAATGAAGCCTACCAAGCCCGGTTCTACCCCAAGATCAGTGAGTGCTGCAGTAATTGCCCCCCCTTCGACATTGTTAAAGGCCCCTTCAATATCAAGGAAAGCGGCTAAAGTAAATTCCTGTTTGTTTAGTGAACTCTCTGCCGTGTAGATAAGGTTATGTAGAGCCGTCTCTACCGATTTCCCTTTCGTGTAGGCATGTTGTGACGTAGAGATAAGATTTCTATCTATAGTTAGGCTTAAGTGAAATTCTATCAACCTCTCCAAAGTTTTCAATAGAAAGGAAGAAAGAGATATCGGTCTTAAGTCTTTTGGATGGGTATGTGAGTTTTTACCCGCTTTTGGGATGAAAACAATTTTGACTTGTCTCCACTTAAGAGGTATATGACCGTAGAGAAAGCAACCTTTGAATATTGCTAGCAGCCAGTGTGCTAGATATCCGGCGGTCTTTTGCAGTTCCACTGGGTAAATGCCATCTGGACCCGGTGATTTAAAGGGTTTGAAACTTTCAATCGCCCATAAGAGCCGATCCTCAGATATAGCATCTATTCTGACTTCACGGCAGTGTACTGTATTTTCCATATCATATCCAGTAATGTCTGAGCAGCCTGGAAAATGAGTGTCGAGTAAAAGTTCTAAGGACTCTTTACTGGTTGTAGTGAACGTACCATCACTTTTCTGTAGCAGTTCCCAATTTTGAGGACTTCCCGCTAAGATCTTACGAAGTCTGGAGGTCTCAGTTGCCCCCTCAACCTCTTCACAAAAGGATTTCCAAGATTGCCTTTGGGCCTTCCTGATTTCCTTCTTGTAGATTTTCAGAGCATCTTTATAATCTTTCCAATCTTCTGCGAGACGTGTTTTCTTTGCCTTATTAAAAGCACTTCTGCTTGTTTTTTGAAGCTTGCCTAGTTCAACCGTCCACCACTTAGGCTTGGGTTTACCCCTCAGTCTTCTTAAGGGACAGGCTTCCGCTAAGGCAGCATTCATGTTGTAGGTAATTTTGTGCACCAAATTTTCTAGTCCTTCTATGCTTTGCGGTACCACTGATGGACGTGTTCCTAGGGTAACCCCGATACAATCTATATACCTTTCCCAGTCTGTTTTCCTGATATTTCTACCAGGCTTAGGTTTCGGTAGATTTTTGCTAACCTCAAACGAGATATATCTATGATCAGAGAAGGAATGTTCTTCCAAAACTTCCCAGTTCCTAATTCTGTCAATAACGGAGTCAAAAGCAAAAGTAGCGTCTAACACTTCCTGTCTATTACTAATGACAAAAGTAGGTTTATTACCTTTATTGCAAATCTGTAGTTTAGTACCTATCAGATAATCAAAAAGACACTCACCTCTAGCGTTAGTATCAGTGCTGCCCCATATCTCGTGGTGCGCATTTACATCCGCACCAATAATTAGCTTTGCGCCAAGCTTCTGCGCCTGCGCTACCAGATCTTTGAATATTAATCTCGGTAGCTCCTCGTGGTCATGTGCGAGGTAACAGGAAGATAGCCACATCCGTTCATTTCCCGACTCCAGGCTGATGGTCAATTGATCGGTGTCGCTGTAATTAGAGAGCATGAAAGCATTTATCCCTTTTCTTATTAGTACGCACGCTCTAGGATTACCTTTGTTGCGAGCATACATCAGTTTATATTGTTGAGTCCTTAGTCCGCACACAAGTCCATGTGATACCCATGGTTCTTGAATCAGGACAATATGATGTCCACCTTTGGCCAGGTGGACTATGAGGTTGGCGGACGCAACCTTTGAGTGGTGAAGATTAATTTGAAGGACCCGTAACATCATGGTTACTGGGCTTCCTCTCCACCACCGTTTTGTTGGGCTCATCTGAATCTGACGCCAGTAGCTCTTCCTCATCAGTGAGAGTAGTATCGAGTACTCTATCTAACAAGGAAGAGATACTGCCGTCAGCAGATGCCTTTCTTAGCGCTGTAGCCGTATTAGGACCGGAGCCAGATTCCGCCGTGGGGGCTGTCTCAGCTCCAACCGGGTCCTTTAAATTAGACGTCTTGTCTTTGTTATAGACCCTCAGTGTTATGGACGAGAATCCATAGCTTACTACACCGTCAGATCGCGCCAGTGCGTCCACGGAGTCCTTGCAGACTACGAAGGTAGCGCTTCGGTACTCACCTTTGGGATCGTCCAGCTTTGTGACCTTCCACGACGATGTAGGAAGCTCCGGATTACATACCCGAAGCATTTCAAGGATCCTTTGAGGGTCCGATGGCTCCGCTGGTAACCAGGCCCTAGCTCTTGGTAAACTGGGGATGTCATCCCTTGAAATTACCTCGAGTTTAGACCCAGGCCATACTTCGCCGATCCTTGAAATCGCTATTTTATATAGATCAGTTGATCTCTGACCGGCACAGGCGATAAGTTTCACGTGGCTCTGATGCCATCCATTATCGCGACAGAAAGGAGCAGGACCAGGATTCTCCTTCAGAATTTGGAAGAAAACGCTTGAGAGCCTGGCTTCCACTTTCTTCCAGTTGTCAGGCGAAATAGTGCCGTCAGGGTTGCTTTTGTCAACCACCGCCCATAGTTGTTGGCCTCTGACAGCTTCGCTGTATGTGGCTGGAGAAGTCTTGGTGTTTCGGGGCTTCTTCAACGTGCTGGGGTTGCTGGGTGGGTCGTCCGACAACTGACGTTTTGGGTTCGGTTCAGAACCCCGAGGGGGCTCCTCCGTTACCCTTGTCGCCCAGCTGAAAGAGTGCTTCTGCTTGTCAGACCACTCCCCCTCTGGAATCGTTTTTAGGCGCTCCAGTAGCCTGAAGGCAGCACGTCTCTCCTTGTAGCCATGCCGTGCAGGCTCTGCTACTGCGGAGGTATCAGTCGTTTCAGACTCAGTTCTACCACCTTTACCAGGGCTAGTCCCGGTATTGGTGGTAGAGGAAGATGACTTCTTGGCCAGAGGTTTGTTGTAAGTACCGCCACTTCTGCTGTTGCCAGGTTTGTCCTCAGCGCCAGCTTCCGCCGTACGAAATGGGCTAGCCGTGAAGGGCTTGGATGTACTGTCACTTCCACTAGGCTTGAGTATCCCAGCTTCCGCCGTACTAGAAAACATCTGGTTTGATCCAGATTTGGGGGTTGAAGCTATAGCTTCCTTTGCATTTAAGGACTGCTTGTCCGTAGAGGTTTGTGGTTTGAAGGACTCCATCTGTTTCGTACGATCACCGTCCACCGTGGCAGACATGGTGATCTTATTAATAGAAAGGGGAAACATAATGGTCGACCGTGGCAGCGCCCCATACCACGGCAAGGTCATGGTTATACCCCGAGGTGACCCGGTATCGAGGTAGCTCCGTAGAAATACAGTCGGACAGAAAACCCCCTGACTGCAAACCACCCAATAGGCACGGGTCGCATGACACCTTGGGTTAGGGGGGGGGGGGGTCGAGGAGAGGAAGTGATGGAATGATGGGAGTTTAGGATTGACAGGGGATCTTCGTCGGTACGGTGATCTTCATACGGTGATTGGATGGCCCCCAATTTTGCCGTAAAGCGGATGGATGGCTAGCCAATCCTCATATGAAGCTTCCCTCTTAGTTCGTGTTGGGTTGGTCCCCATGATATGGGGGTCAAACCACCACTTAAGCCTCATCCCCGCGGCAAGGAGACCAACATGATGAGGTTGCTCTGCCTAATCCAAGCATATATTGAATGCTGGTATTGCCTCCGTATTTAGCATCACGTCGTTAGTTCCTTCAGCGACTGTTTCGTCGTCTTCATTGCGGTTTTCTTCATTTAAAGCTTGGAAGATTTGCTGCATTGGTTCTACTTCCCGAAGCAAACTTGCAAGGAATTGAATATTGGATGCAGTATCAACTATCTGTAATCGTAACTCCAAAAGAGGGATGATATCGTCACAATCCCAGTCCGACATTTTTTCAACCAGTTTTTGCAACAATCACTGAATTGAAGTTGCAGTAGAAGTTGCCATCCATGGCTTTGAATATCATATTGCATCTGCCACTCCTAGATCTCTTCTGCAAATACTCAGCGGCCTGTTCCGATTTAAGGCTCAGAGCGAGCTGACAATGGAAGACTGTCACACATGGACATTCAAGCATCTTAGACTCTTATACTGATATACTCAGTGATTGTGATTATCACCCTCCCATTCTCTGCTTCGGAAGGAATTTGTTAATGAAAATACCTTCTAGACTGCAATGGCTTGAAGAAGATCTATCGCCCAAGACACCCGTTAAGGTCTACACGGGCGGTTCTAAAATGGACACCGGTGTAGGATCAGGGTTATATTGCAAAGAGCTTTCTATCAGTGAATCCTTTAAACTGCCGGATGACTATAGTGTTTTTCAAGCGGAAATAAACGCTATTCATGAAGCCTTAAGACGATTAGAGATAAACAGAATATCATCGACATCTTGATGTTGTTCCACAAATGGAGGGACCTCCGACTCCGAATGGCAAATATTTTTTATTAGGAGCTTTTCCAAGGCAGAAATACACTTGTTGGTTTGCCATTGTCTGCCGAGGGGTGATCGCTATTAGAAAAATTTTTTTCTTCATTTTGGTGTTTCACAGAGTTTCGAACCTACGTCTTCCGAATGGAACCTATTCGGATACGGCGGCCGCCGAAGTCTCTTAAAACCTCGAAATCATACCTGTCAACATTGACGTGGGTGCCGATACGTGAGTGGCGCACTGACGTTCGTTGTACGAGTAATTCTACTATTTGAGACTAATTTAATAAACAATAATTCAATAATTTTTTGCGAAAAACTGAGAGGACTTACTATCTTAAAATAAATTACATATTAATATTCATTTTTAAAAGAATATACTAAATTTTTTTTAAACAAAACAAAAAATTACGGCGCTACAGCTGCTCAAACTTGCTTCTTTAATTTGCGCCGTGGAATGTACTAGTCCGGGAGCCAGGGGTAATTTTGACCTCATCATTTCATGCCGACTGATTTTAATACTGAAGGCAGACGCCATCCAATGGATGACGAAACCAACCGTCAGCTGCTCCAGTGGCGGTGGGTACGTGCCTGGGATGCTGGAAACGTATCGAAAAAAAATTCTTACCAACTCATTTTATACCGGGTGAAATTTTTTTCATTTATTGCTGACATTTAGTAGAATAAAAAAAAATAGTCAGCTGCGCCGTAGAGGGGGGAAAATACGTCAGCTGAACAGGCGAACATGAAAAATAAATTAAAAAGTAAAACTACTTTATGCCGATTGAATTTTGTTTACATAATTTTGGACACATATGAAAATATAATAATGATGCTCAGCTGCGTTAATAAGCGGTGGGAAGACCTTCAGTCAATGAAAATTCCGCGTGCCGCCGAGATGTATGAACGCAATGATACATTCTTGCTTCGGCTGACAAAATGATCCCTGGCTCCCGGACTATAAAGTAGTTTTCCTTTCATTTTTTTTTACAAGTTCATACCCGGATACTCGAACCTGTGCACTAGCATTCAAAGACGATATAGTGACCCAATAACTGGATTTCTAATGACGAGCTCTTTACTCGAAGCGAACATAGGCCATACAATGCGTAAACCAGCGAATGACATCAGCAGAATGTCGCTAGACTGGAATCGGCAAGTTTCGCGCCGAAGAGGATGGCCGAAAGGAACATGGAAGCGAAGCCTGTATGACGAATTCACGGCATCTGACGACTCGCTCACTTAGCCGCAGATAAAGTCAAAAGCTGCAAATCAATTTCAAATAATAATTCAGAGACGATAAAAAACGACTACCCTTTTTATTTTTTTATATTTTCAGGCACATGCCAATTATTTATTTTTGGGTATTACTGTGAAGGGGTATTACTCGAAAGGAAAATACTGCGCAAAATCTTCGGCCCGAGGCGAAATGATAGAGGCGAGTTAAAGCTGCGAAGAAACTCGGAACTACTCAGTTTAATGAACAGAGAAGATACATATGGTCAAGTTCATTAAATCGGAGTGGATACGATGGCTGGGATATGTCATAAGAATGGAAAGCACTCAAGCCCAAAAACCCATTATGGACTATACGCCGATAGCGGAGAGAAAAAGGGGAAGGTGGTCGAAGATGATCTCAAAACAATTGGAGTGAGAAACTGCCGGTCACTAGCAAATGATAGAGTAGCCGGGAAGAGAATAGTGGAGCACCGTTTTCTATCGCACCTATCATTTTTATGTGATAATTAAGTTCACAGTGTCCTGTTAGTAGTTCAGTGTCAAGTTTTATGCCCTTTCTGCTTAGGTTAAGAATTGCTTCTGTCTTTATCCATTCTGGATCTATGAGTCTTTTCGATTGCGGCATGCCCGATTGGGCTCTCCAGTAAACGATTAGGCGTCGTTCTTCCTGGTCACGCATAAAGGTACTGTGTAAAGCTGTTGTTTACCCCCCAGAAAAGTTCAGGACAGGGGAGTGTTTGCCCCCTTTTCCACTTAAGTGTTCGCAATTTCTTTCCCTTCCCGGAACCCACATCAAGGTAACAGAGTTTCTTGATGCTAGGGTGTTGAGGGTTTTAAAACATTCCCAGACAAACCTTGATTGGAATGAGAAGCTATCCAGCGACTTTAGAGCTGCTTGACGGTCAGAGAGAATGTTAATATTGACACCGCGCATGCCTCTCCGTAGGCATTCTCTGGCACACAGCTCTAGGGCGTGGAAAATGGAAGTGGTTTTCCCCATTGCAATTACTTTTCTGAAATGTGGTCCGGCAATTCCAGCCCCGGCACTACCGTTTCCATTTTGGACCCATCAGTAAACTACACCTGCGTGCCGGGTTTTAGGAATATTTTTTTGTTTTTACACGCTGAGCGGTCACTAATGACCATGATTTCATTGGGAATTCTAGTTTCCTTTTCAACTTGTAGTGGACTGTCAGGCGCAGAAAGTTCAGGACTGGACCCAGAATTCTTACATGTCCTGTAAGATTGCGTTCTTTGAGATGGAGTAGATTAGAAAGCCTTAGAGCGGCACTGACTGTCGACACTTTGGCTACAAGTTGGAGTGGAATGAGTCCAGTGATCATTCCTAAAGCCGCTGTGGGGCATGATCGCATTGCTCCTGTTACGCTCAGACAGGCTATTCTGTATACCTTTTTAAGTGTTATCTGAATCTTAGTTTGGTCTACTTTTGGCCACCATACCAGAGAGGCATAGATGACCATTGGCGTTATTATTGTCTTATAAGACCATGCCATCATCTTTGGCCGGAGACTCTGTGTTTTACCGTAAAGCCTTTGGCATACGTATATTGCTCTCAAGGATTTGTTTGTGATGTACGATATGTGATTTTCCCAGGTCAAAGTTTTATCAAGGACTACTTCCAGATATTTCATATCCCCAGATAGAGTTAAGTCGCCGTTCCCTAATTTAAGGATCCCTACACTTAGTTTCCTTCTTCGGGTGAATGTTTTATACGGATTTAACGACAGTCCTTTCTCCCGACACCAGTTTTGCGTAATGTCGAGAGCTAGTTGCAAGCCGTCAGTTATAGTAGAGTCAAATTTGTCTCTCACCATGATGACTAAATCGTCAGCAAAGCAATGAACTTCGTATTCGAGATCATCGAGAGTCTGTAGAAGCTCGTCAATGATCAATAGCCAAAGGAGCGGGGATAAAACGCCTCCTTGGGGACATCCTTTGGTTTACTTGACACATAATCGTTTTGGCCCAGTTTTAAATATTGTCGTTCTATTCCTCTGCATATTGAGAACCCACGCTATGATTAGTTTATCTATTTCCTTCCTAACCATACCTTCCTCAATAGAGCTGAAAGAAGCATTGTCGAATGGCCCCGTAATGTCAACCGATGCTCGACAGTTTGTGAAAACAATTTATGTGATTCAATGAACGCCACAGGGCAAATAAATAGCCTCAATTTTCCAAAGCTCGCAATTCATTTAATCTTAGATTAGGTTAGGTTGTAATAGTTGCCCAGAGAGTGAGCTCACTTGGACGATAGAAGTTTGGTTCATCCTTTGTGATACCATTGCATGGGGGGAAGAAGAGGTGAAGGAAAAAAGGACGATAGGACGAAAGGGAAAGGGGTGGGGAGGGTTGAGTGTTTGTGGACTATGAACGGTGACTAATTTGCGGTTGTGTTAGCCGTGTTATGATGCTGCTGAAGTTCATCAGATTTTTGTTATCAAGACCTGCTATGTCAGGGAGGCTATGCGTTCAAAGCCAGACCGGACGCAAAGACCGCACCTACACCGCCAACCCAATGGCGACGGCTTCGGAACGTACTCCAAGGTCTGCTAAGGTTTTAACGGGACGGGGGCAGTCACGGCATTAGCCCACCAGCCATTTCTGTTAAGTTTCACTCTAACATACTCAGGTGTCAGAATGCCGCAACCACCAACACAGAGGTCAGACAAATTCTGAAACGTAAAAAAAGTGAGATTAGTCTAAAGACGAATGCAGGGGTTGTCACCGTTCAGGTTATCCAAAAGACCGGTTATCTACGTATACTGTGGGCAAAAAGTAAGGTGAATTTGGTTGTAAAATGAAAAATCTTTATTTATTCTTGTAAATTAATTTCATTCCCTTCAAAATAGTCCCCTCTCGATGAAATAAGCTTATGCCAACGATTTTTCCAATCCCCGAAACATGGCAAATAGTCCATTTCCGGTATAGCCATCAGCACCTTCTTCGATTCAGCTTTTATCTCCTCAATCGACTCGAAACGCGTTCCCCGGAGTGGTCTCTTGAGTTTTGGGAATAGCCAGAAGTCACACGGAGCCAAATCAGGCGAATACGGTGGTTGCGGAACGATATGCGTGGAATTTTTGGCGAAATGGTCACGAAGAACGAGTGCAGTGTGAGACGGTGCATTATCGTGATGCAAAAACCAAGAGTTGTTGGCCCATAATTCTGGTCTTTTTAGACGAATTGCTTCACGTAAACGACGCATAACGCTCAAATAATATTCCTTATTAACAGTTTGGCCAGGTGGAAGGAATTCATAGTGCACCACACCACGAAAATCGAAAAAAACTGTCATCATGACCTTTATTTTTGAACGACTTTGACGTGCTCTTTTCGGTCTGGCCTCGCCTTTAGCATGATATTCGCTTGATTGGTCGGTTGTTTCAGGGTCGTAAGCATAAATCCAAGTCTCATCTCCCGTAATGATGCATTTGAGCTTGTCCTGATAGTCTGAAAGCATTGTTTCACACACATCAACGCCACGACTTGTTTCCAAGAAATTGAGAGTTTTCGGTACCAAACGAGATTTGACTTTTCGTAGGCCCAAATGGTCTTTCAAAATGGTTTTCACAGATCCTTCGGATATTCCGATCATATCAGTAAGGTCTTTAACAGTCAATCGACGATTTTTGAGCACTAACTCCTTCACTTTATTGACGTGTTGGCCATCTGTTGATTTCGATGGTCGTCCGGAGCGCTCCAAGACATCAACACGTTCTCCACCCTCTTTGAAGTCTTTGTACCACTTATAAACATTTTTCTGCGACATTGTCGAATCACCAAATGCCTTCTGCATGCTAAACGTTTCCGCAGCGGAAATTTCATTCCGCAAACAAAATTTGATGGCACTTCTCTGCTCAATCAAATCAGACAATGTAAAAATCGAAAAATGCACTCTTGGTCGTTTGGTAAACACAAGCGTAAATATATTACCGATAATGACATTCACATGAAAGTTGGCCCAGATGTTATTAACAGTACTGCCAACTCATGAAAAAATAACTAGAGCGAAATTTTTATCCCGCGAAGTTTGATAAATAAATTCACCTTACTTTTTGCCCACAGTATTATGTTTAATTTAAAATAAATAATAAAATTTATTCATTATTAATTGCGAGAAGTGGAGATGTTGCATTTTTTGAGAAACATTTGAGCAGCATTATAAAATTTCTAAGACCTGACTCGAATTCGGCGTACCAAAGTCTACCGAAACCAACTAATCACTTCTTGGTTGAAAAAAAGCAATGCTGAGTAATGTAATTTTTATCATTTTTATTGTATGCATTTTGCTCTATAAACAATGTTTAATCTTTTAATATACAGTAGTTTGCTATATTTTATAAATTTATCCTGAATAATAAATAATTTTACCCTGAATAAGTGAAAGCAAAATAAGCAGATATTTTCGATTTTCCCCTCACAACAATCAGAGCGCAATAATTGGATGCTCTCAACTCGTAACGGTATCAACATGAATTATTCATTTTGCTTACCTTGCACTGCAGTTGTTTTTGTTTTTGTAATAGTGGCCTGCACCATATTTATTATTCTTTAATCGTGTTTTCTTCTCTCCACCTTTCAGAAGAGCAGAGCAATTTGTGCGACACTAACAAATATCTTCAGTGGACCGGTTTACACACAAACACTTACGCTGCCCTTCATATGAAAACAATAACACTTGTAAATGGAGATATTTCATGCAAACCATTGGAATTGATGCATAATAAACATAATAAAAGCTGGAGCGTTAGAAAAACCAAGTAAATTACTCAGCTAGAATAAGAAGAGAATGGCATTGGCAAATATTGATTATGATTTTTTGATGAAATTTCTCGCACTCGGCGATTCTGGTGTGGGCAAGACTAGTTTTTTATACCAATACACCGATGGACAATTTCACTCACAATTCATATCTACAGTGGGTATTGATTTTCGGGAAAAGCGATTGGTGAGTAGCGCAATTATAATTAATAATTTTTTATTTAGTAAGTTGGTCGCTCGAATCTGGAGCGATTGGGGCAAAAAGTAAGGTGAATTTATTTGTCAAACTTCGCGGGATTAAAATTTCGCTCTAGTTAGCATGTTGCAGAAGGCATTTGGTGATTCGACCATGTCGCAGAAAAAATATTTATAAGTGGCACAAAGACTTCAAAGAGGGTCGAGAACATGTTGATGACTTGGAGCGCTCCGGATGACCATCGACGTCAACAGATGACCAACACGTCAATAAAGTGAAGGAGTTAGTGCTCAAAAATCGTCGGTTGACTGTTAAAGACCTTACTGATATGATCGGAATATCAGAAGGATCTGTGAAAACCATTTTGAAAGACCATTTGGGCCTACGAAAAGTCAAATCTCATTTGGTACCGAAAACTCTTAATTTCTTGGAAAAAAGTCGTCGCGTGGATGTGTGTGAAACAATGCTTTGAGACTATCAGGACAAGCTCAAATGCATCATTACGGGAGATGAGACTTGGATTTATGCTTACGACCCTGAAACAACCGACCAATCAAGCGAATATCGTGCTAAAGGCGAGGCCAGCCCGAAAAGATCACGTCAAAGTCGTTCAAAAATAAAGGTCATGATGACAGTTTTTTTCGATTTGCGTGGTGTGGTGCACTATGAATTCCTTCCATCTGGCCAAACTGTTAATAAGGAATATTATTTGAGCGTTATGCGTCGTTTACGTGAAGCAATTCTTCTAAAAATACCAGAATTATGGGCCAACAACTCTTTTTTTTTGCATCACGATAATGCATCGTTTCACACTGCACTCGTTCTTCGTGACCATTTCGCCAAAAATTCCACGCATATCGTTCCACAACCACCGTATTCGCCTGAACAAACACCGTATACGGCTTTTTCATTTTACAACCAAATTCACCTTACTTTTTGCCCACAGTAGTATATCATGCGAAAAATCCAATATCCTTTATATTTGTCGGAGGAAGTGCTGTTCGGGTGTAAAACTAATTGACCATAATATACTTATAAGTAAGTTATATAAGTAAGTGAACCGTTTAAAAATATTAGGAATTTTCTTTGATTGTAAACACACTTTTAAATTTCATTGCAATTACATTAGAAATAAATGAATTAATCGTCTTAGCATTGTAAAATCGTTTCATCAAAAAAATCCTGTGTACATACTTCTACACTTTCTTCCACTGTTAAATCGCTATTTTTATCTGTTATTGACTATGCTTTACCAATTTATGGAAGTTGTGCCAAAAGCAACTTAAACCTTCTGTGTGCTCCATATCATGCTGCTCTACGTAGAAGCCTACGTTGCTTCCCCCTTACTCCTATTCGTAACAACTTGCCTGAATCCGGACTTCCTAGTTTAAGTGAGCGGGTGAAATATATGACTGCTGGTCTTATACACAAAGTGTTATCCTGCAATAATGATCACCTTTATAAAATCACAATCAATGCAGCAAATAGAAAATGTTTTCCAAAGAGGCTATCGGCGTTATTTTAATTTGGTTGTCTTGGCCAGAAAAATGAATATCCATTTTAAACCTACTCGTCAAACCCGCAGTAAGTGCCCACCTTGGCTTCTCTCGAACTCGTCATTTGTTAATTGCTTTCAAGATTATCGAAAGGAAAACACTTGTGGTCTTATCAACCGACAAATTTTCCTTCAGCACAAACGAGAGTTAAATCAAAAATCTTTCAAATTCATATTAACCGATGGCTCCAAAACTAATTTCTCAACCCCTTTTGCGGTTATATTTGAGGATCTCCTAGTTATGAAAAAAAGTTTGTTGTACAATCACTGCTGAACATTAACTAGTGAAATCTTTGCTATATATCAAGCCGCTCTAATAGCCTCGAAAAAGAAAGGTAAATTTTGCATTTGCACTGACAGTCAATCTGCCATCAATGCCGTAAGAAATTTCAACAATAACAGTGTTGTAGTAACTCGTGTTAGAGATTTACTTGTCAAGCAAACAAACAAAATTAAATTGATGTGGATACCAGGTCACTGCGGAATTAAAGGCAACGAGTTCACTGCTTGTATCGCGAAAAGTGTTCATAAGGAACCGACTCTGTATTTTGACGTTGTGGAAAAAACTGACTTAAAACGTCTAATAAAGCAGTACCTACAGGGTGAACGATATGAAGTGTTACCACACTGCTTGTATCTGTAAAACAGCTCATGACATCAACATCAAAATTGTTCTAATGACAGTTCATATAAGCCATTAGTTGTTTATAAGCCATCAAAAGCATTTGCGTCTCAGTTTTGTTGAATTTTTTTTTCTGTGATGGAATTCAAACGTAATAGTGTGATGGCGTTATATTTGGCTGGAAAATCACAACCAGCCATTGTTCGTGAGCTCAGTCACCCCAAAGTGAATAAAATGTTTGTGTATCGCACTATAAAACGTTACAATGATACTGGTAGCATTGCAAAACGCTATGGAGGTGGACCAAAAACAACCGCAACAACGCCAGAAATGGTTCGGAAAGTGAAGGCTCGACTTGAACGAAATCCACGTCGAAGTGGAAGAAAGAACTGGCCAAAGAACTGAAAATATCGCAAGACAGTACTCGACGCATATTGAAAAGTGGGCTCAAATTCAAGGCTTACAAGTTCCAAAAAGCACACGATCTTTCACCCCAGCAAAAAAAAATTCGGTGCAAAAAAGCAAAGGAGTTGTTGCGCTTGCACGAAAGTGGCGAATTTTCTAACATTGTGTTTTCTGATGAAAAAATTTCCCAATTGAGCAGTTCATAAACGCTCAAAACGATCGTGTTTACTGGACCGAACGCTCATACGAGAATTTGAGCCTCCGTATGGCCACTCGGAGCATTTTTCCATCGCAAGTAATGGTTTGGGCCGCAGTGACCGCTGATGGACGCTCTCCAATCGTTTTTATCGAGCCTGGTGTCAAAGTGAATGTGACTTATTATCGGGAAAATGTTTTAGAAGCTGCTTTAGAGCCGAGGACACGCAAACATTTCGGTCGTAGACCATGGACGTTCCAACAGGACTCGGCACCGTCTCATAAAGCTCGTGTGAACCAAGAATGGTTAAAAAATCATGTTCCACACTTCATTTCGTCCCCACAATGGCTTTCGAATTCGCCAGACGCAAATCCGATGGTCTATTCCACCTGATCCATTTTAGAGAGCAAGGTGAGGACTAAAAAATATGCCAGTGTGGATGCGCTGAAAAAAGCGATTATACGAGAATGGGCCAAAATACCTCAAGATCACATTCGTGCAGCATGCACCGTATTGACCGTTTGAAGACTATAGTCAAAGCAAAAGGTGGTTATATCGAGCTAAAGTGAATATATTTTAAAATTGTAATCATTTTTAAACAATTTTGTCTTTGAAATCAATAAAACTTATTTCACACAAACAAGTTATGGTGTTTTGAATAGTAAAGCCTACCTATCCAACGGCATCTAAACATGCAGACATTTTGTTGTTCTCACGACTTCGTTTCGGTCACACGCAAATCACTCACAGTTACTTGTTAAACTCTGGAGATGCATCCTGCTGTTTTTATGGGTCATCTAGAACATCAGTAAAGCATAGCCTAGACGAATGCACCCAGTTTACCAATACCAGGCGAAGGATTTTTGGCACAGCTCTCCCTTCACAACTTCTAGTAAATACAACATTATCAAATGTAAACACTACTGTATATCTAACTTTCTTGTACTGTGTAACATAGCTCATTTAATTTAATATACCTATACTCAGACATATTTTATATACGGTAGATTCTGTTTTTATGCGGTATATACGTTCCGCAAGAAACAACATAAAAAAAACAGCATAAAAAAAGGTACCAGTTCTATAGTATACTATAGATACGTTTCAAAAGTGCTAAGATCCGCATAAATCTGAAATAATGTAATAAAATCGCATAAACAAAAAATTGTATTTTTGGAAATTATATCTTTATTTAAGAAACGTCAGAAACGAGAAATAAATTTACATCGTCAGAAATAGAATCAGACAATACCCACATGTTGCGCATTCGTTTAGGATTTGGCGTAAAATCACTTTCGTAACTTGAGGAAATGTACACGTCAGATCTGGATGGTGATGCAGGCGGTTCCATACTTGTAGGGTTAGCATTTTTGATATAATCTGTGATGAGTTTTTGCTTAGCTGGTTTAGAATCTTATATATTCATATGTACAATTCCCGATAGGTCGACATGCATTTTTAATTTTTAAAAAACCGCACTATTTCAAAACCGCATAAAAAAAAGCCGCATAAAAACAGAATCTACTGTACAGTAGGTTCTGTTTTTATGCGGTAGATACGTTCCGCAAGAAACAGAATAAAAAAAAACAGCATAAAAAAAGCTACTAGTTCTATAGTAAAACTATAGATACGTTTCACATGCTAAAACCGCATTAATCTGAAATAATGTAATAAAATCGCATAAAAAAGGGCACTAGTCCCATATTATAACTATAGATGCGTTCCATAGACCGCATGAATCTGAAATAATTAAATAAAATCGCATAAACAAAATATTGTATTTTTGAAAATTATATCTTTATTTAAGAAACGTCAGAATCGAAAAATAAATTTAAGTCAGAAATAGAATCCGACAATACCCACATGTTGCGCGTTCGTTTAGGATTTGGCGTAAAATCACTTCCGTCACTTGAGGAAATGTACGCGACTGATCTGGATAGTGATGCAGGCGGTTACAAATTAGAGGGTTAGCAAATCTGATGTAATCTGTGATGAGTTTTTGCTTAGCTGGTTTAGAATCTTGTTTATATGTACAATTCCCGATAGGTCGACATGCATTTTGTAATTTAAAAAAAAAACCGCACTATTTCAAAACCGCATAAAAAAAAGCCGCATAAAAACAGAACCTACTGTACTTGATATTACACATACATATATTCCTTATTTTAAATATAAGTTTAGCAAATATTGTCATTAATCCTAGTTTATTGTAAAACCAGTTGATGGCCTTGAGCTAGTGCTGTTCTTTTTTAACACACTTTTATTAGGTCGGGTTGTATGTATGTATGTATGTATGTATGTATGTATGTATGTAACGGAATCTTTGAGCTTAATTTTCACTGGCTTCTAAAAATTCGACTCGGAACATACAACATAGATGACTAGATGGGAAACTCTTTTTCTCGTGAGAGCGCTGAAAATGTGCATTTTTTAAAAGCGTGGGATGCTTGAAATAGTAAATATTACAATCATTCTATTGGCAACTACCTATGTACAGAGGGTTATGAAAGTGAAGCAAAATGCATCCCACGCTTTTAACTCTAATTTGAATTACTCTATTTGTATCTTAATTTTTGTTATAATTCTGTTCTGAGGTAGTTGACTATGACTGATCGTTCGATTTGCTATTACTTCATTATAGGTCTCTTTGTCATTAAAATTTATTTTCTACTTTTTAGTTCGATTAGCAATAAAAGCCTGTTTTTTAGTTTTTTTAAACTATTTTTTTTCCTGATATTTTCTGTATATTCATATACTTAAAATAAAACATGATTCTGATTCTTATTTGGTAAGTATACCCACCGTTTTCTATGGCCGATTATTAAGCTGGTTAAACTGGTTGAAAATTACTTAAAGAAAGAGAGCGAAAAAATATCTTAAGAGTTCAATTGACTTAAAACTCCTTCATCATTTTACAAAATTTTATCTGCTGCATTTTTTTAATCTATCGATAGCTCTTAATTGCGTTCAGAAAACCATATAATTTTTTTATTTCAATGAAAAACCCCCTTTGTTCCCAAAAAGCCATTAAAGACAACTTTTTCCCAATAATTCAAAATACAAATTATTTGCTTTGAGCCTTTGAATGGCAGTATTTTTTTTT
This sequence comes from Anastrepha obliqua, assembly GCF_027943255.1. NCBI lineage: Eukaryota > Metazoa > Arthropoda > Insecta > Diptera > Tephritidae > Anastrepha > Anastrepha obliqua. The sequence goes on along the minus strand of NC_072893.1, from coordinate 20,095,411 downwards.
TAATTTTTATTTTTTACAATGAATGTTTAGCAACAGGCAAAGTATATACAAGATTTAAAATCTGGAAGAAATTTAGCATCGATATTTAAGGCTTTTTCAGCTCGTTGCCATTGACTTTAGTCAATGCCAGTTCATTATTAGGCTTGTTCTTGTTCTTCTTGATGGTGATTAGTACATCAATTGATGTACTCAATTCATTGATCATATTATATATAGGCATAGTCTATTACAATAGAAATAACATAAAACCCTCCAACTGTTCCTTGCTGCATTCCGTGAAACTCTTTGCGCTTACAAGACTGTTGATGGCACTGCTGAGGATGCGTAATTTTTTCATATGAAGTGGCGATTCTTTGGAGTGAGGTGTGAGGGCGCTACCGTTGCCCGAGTGATTCGATTAGATTTTTATGCGTTTTTTTTTTCAAATCCAAATCGTTTTTCTAAATCAATATTTATTTTCTGTAGATTTTTTATCATTTCTGATATCATTACTGTCAGATGCGTCTCGCCTTTCTTGACATCTCAACTTTTGTTTTTCCAAGGTTTCGATATTAAATTTTTCATTGTGGAAACTATCATTTGCAGTCGCATTGCTGTTGCGTGTCAAAGTCATATTCCGACTATTCTCTGAGAGCACCTCTAAATACTTGGTACCGTAGGGCGATTCCGGTGTAAGGCCTCCATTTTGTGGATCTATTTTTGAATCACTTTCGGAGAAATTTAGGTTGCGTGCTTTTAAACAGTTCGAATTACGACTATGTTTCTCCACCCCATTACTGTTACCATGTAGGCTAGCAAGTTTGCTGCAGTTACTGTCGTCTGAAAAATTGTGGCTGTTTTCTTTGTATTCAGGCACCTTAGAAAATTCATAGTCATCGACCCCAAAGCGTAGCTGCTGTTTATCTGTCATCGAATCTTTTATGAAATTGAAAAAACGTCGAATCTTTTCAGATGCCAAACTTTTACCCTTGAATGGCACAGCGAGTTCGCCGGCGGAGAACCAATAATGTGAACAGCCTTTGACTGGGGGTAGACGCGTTGAGATGTCCGCCTTTTCGATTGAATTACGTATGGAGAATTTATGATCATCGATGCCAAAGTTCAAATCGCGACTCTCACAACTCTTTTGGCTGAATATTTGATGTAGTAGGCTTAAGCGAGCTAGTGGGTTGTAGAAGATTTCCAGAGAAATTGTAATGTCAACAGCGCGCACCCAAAACGTTGATGTCATCTCTTGCTGCTCAGTGTTATTGGTCATGTTGAAGTTAAAAGTAGTACCAACGAAGCTACTTTCAGTGCTAATCGGCGAGTTCGGTGATTTTGAAAGTTCGACTTGCTCCCATGGACGATCGTTCCAAGTAACTGGCGAGCTCGGACATGAGTCATTAGCATGCCATAAGCGGCGGCGTCCTCCGTTAACGTGACCTATAGGGCTCATAGATATGCGTCGTAACCTGCGGGTGGTATTGTTGCTGAAGTTTTGCCGTGGTTGGTTTTGCAAGCCCTTAGCCGGTGTCGACGAAAAGATAAAGGGGCTTTGTTGCCTACTTTTATCCGGTTCGGGTGTTAATTTGAAGAAAAGCGGTGAATCACTTCTGATTACTGTACGGTAAGGACTTTTCCTATCATTTGTACCCGTCTCAAAGCCAAGATCAATGAAGGTATCTATAAGATTCTGCAATGTGTCTTCTGGTGATGTTCTTCCCTCGGACGAATGCTTAGCTTCTGTTGTTTTTGAATTGATCAACTTCTCCGGAGCTGACTTTGTTTTCATCTCTCTTTGTACCTTTGATGGCGAAGTTAAAAATGTTTGGCCCATGCCACATTTGCCTACCATTTCAGGTGTACTTGGTAATGGTCTTGCTTTATAAGGGGTGGGCGGGGGCGTTAATAGGGTGTTGAGCTTGTAGCCACCTTTAATCCTTCCCGATAAATTGATATTATTTAAGATGCTTTCGCCCATCTTCGCTTTTTGTTGTTCGAGTTCAAAAGCTTTTCGGGCGGACTTAGCCATTTCGTTGAAAATCTTTTGATTTATTTCAGATTTTTTAATATTCTGACCAATGTTGGCGTTCATTACCGCATTGTTGGGTAATTTGTTGTTGGAAGATGTCACTGTAGACAAATTCTGCGCCTGTAATTGTGGATTATCAGTTTTCGGCAGTATTGTGAGGCGCTGTGACGCCTGTCGCTCCTTCTGCGGTGTTGCATATTTGGGCTCTTCAATTTGTATTGTTATGTGATCGGTATCAGTGCCTTGCTTTTCTCGGGTCTCATTGATTGTCGAGGGTGGTTGTGGTGCCTGACGCTTCACCTTGCGTTGGCCTCGATTGGAGGGAGCCTTCGGTATTTTTCCATCGATGGAGGTGCCTATTTGACTAATGGGCAATTCAAACTCAATTACACTTTTGTTAGCGCCCCGCTGTTCTCGGGTCTCAAGAATTGCCTTGGGTGGTTGTGGTGCCTGACGCTTCACCTTGCGTTGGCCTCGTTTGGAGGGTTCCTGTTGTATTTTCCCATCGATGGAAGTGCCGATTTGGTTAATTGGCAAATTAACCCCATTTGCACTTTTCTTAGTGTTCTGCTGTTCCGGGGTCTCATTAATTATTTTTAATGCTTTATCAATATTTTTTCCTCCAATACTGTCTCGTCGCATTACTCGCGATTCTACGCTTTCCAACTTCGACATCGCCTTTCCAAATAACCTAAAAACCTTCGATTTCGATTTGACAGAACTTTTCGAGGTATTCGCTTCGTCAGCATTTGTGAAAGAATCCTCGCTGTTCTCTACTGTGGTGATATCGAAAGTGACACCATATTTCTCCATGATCCAATCGTAGAACATACTTTCCATCTGCATATTCCGAAAGATCTCCTTTGGCTGGAAGCGTTCGGACCAAGTGCGTTGTATTTTCTTTGGTGGGCCGTACGTATCGGAAGATTTTGAGCAGCGTTTTTGTACGCGCTCTATGATTTTCATATCATTGACGAAGCGTTGTTCGCGTATTTTACGTGGTAGTGGGCGTGGAGGAACTCGTTGCTTTGGCAAATTACCATCCCGTTCTGGACTCGGCCTGAGCACAACTGCCAATTTGCCAGTATGCAACTCTTCAACTTTTGCTTTCTCATCTGATTCGATAGCTGCGCTGATCGCTTCGTTCGTATTTTGTAGTCTGTGTGTGGTGGCGGCGGCGGCGGCAGTAACGGGTGCTGATGCAGGTGAAGTGCGTCGTTTGACTGCGTCGTATTCAGGCTGCATAGCCTTCAAGCCCCATGTTGATATCCTTGGTGCGGATAAATTTAATTTCAATTCTAATTCACTTGCAATCTCCTTGACTTTAGGTGACGTCACAGCTTTCTCAATACGTGCCAACTCGTTACGCACGGTAATCTCGACCACGCGCGTATACACACCGACCTGTGGATACTGCTTCGACGTGTCTTCAATAAATTTGTTATACAGCAAAACTTTATCCCTCACAGAGAGCTGACGGAAAACATCTTCAGCGACAATACAAGCCTTTTCACTGTCACTGCGAGCTGGACTTGGCAAACTAGTGTTAGAGGTGAACAAAGAGCTACGCACCGTTGGTACGGGCTTCATCACGGCTGGTTTCTTTGATGGTTTTTGCGATGCAATCGACGAGTTAGAATCTTGTTTCTCGGTTGAGTCATGACCCATCAATTGGGATATTTTGGAGTTGAACAATTGTGCCAATTGCTTAACCTTCGAGTTGCGTGGAAGAGTTTGTGATTTCTGACCTTTTGTCGTTATCGTTGGCAGTGCTGGTGATGGAGACTTACGTTGATTCTTCGATTTATCCGCCTCCTTTTGTAGCTCTTGTTCTGCACCCACAGACTGTTCATATTTTTTTCGCAGTTCTTTGGTGCTGCTTGTGGGTACCTCTGGTTCTGTCCTTTCGCAACATGATATGGGTGAGAGGACTTCCTGATACGGGGGAGGCGGTGAACCAAAGGACTTAGACATTTGTGTGTGTAAACTTGCGATTGCTGTTGCTACAGCGCCCGTACAGGGTGATTTGGTGGGAGTAACAACGCCCGATGATCCGGAGTCCGCATTGACATTCTCAATGCTCAGTGATGCATCCAGATCAGTAATTAGGCGTGGGCCAAATAAGTTCTCGTCTTCAAGCGCCATTAAGAAACGGTGATTCTCCAATGGGCACTCGAAATCGTGCTCTTGAATCATAGTGGCGTCCATTGGTGTTGGATTATTGAGGCGGTGTTGATATTTGTTTAACTGCTTTTGGCGCTCGATTTCCGTGGAGATGGTAATGCAATCCTGCAGGTCCGCACGATTGAACGTTGAAGTATCGATCCAAATTTGCTGTGCTGTTGAATTGCCGTTCTCCAACTTTTTTACTATTGGATTCAGTAACATTTCCTCATGAATTTTTTTCTAGTACTTTTCGAGAAGTATACACTTCGTAAGCTTGACTGTTTTCTATGATTTTCTCATTCATACTGAGACGCAAGGATCCTGTGCCCGCATTTTATAGCGTAAAGCACGAAGCGCGCGTTGCTGATATACAAATGTGTTAGAGAAGGATAGAATATCGACATAATCGTGGAAGTGAAGAACGCGCAGTGAAAATCCATTGTAAATGGTTTTCCAAAGATATTCGCGAGCAGCTGCCGAAGTTCCAAGAACGATTCGAAAATTCACGCCCACAGGTTGAACGGCGACTCATAACCGATTTATTGACCGTACCCATGCACGTGCATAACTGCGTGTGAAGCGGCTACCTCTAATGCTGCATTCTGTTGTTAGGCCGCGAGCTGTCGCAGGACATTGAGTATGCGCGGCCGCTATTAGTCGCTGCTCGCGGCCGCATTAGCGCTCCTTTGTTCGTTTTTCTTATGAAACAATTTATTGTTAGTGAAATGCAGGTAATTAAGCCACCGGAACATTGTGAGTAAGATGCGTCGTTTCTGCGAAATGGGCACTGCAAATTTGTGTCATCGAAATGTCATGAAACAAAAGTATTTGAAATATTTTTAAGTTCATCTGTTCACAGGCGACCTCTTTGACCTTCAACTCGAATATTGAAAGGAAAATTAAGCCGTTTACATTTGCACGCTTTTCGTTTTTCCCAAAATATGAAGCGCTACCAAACCTTTGTTCCACCTCCTTTATGCCGGCGTTGCTTTAATCTGTTGCAGGGACTTTTTATCACAAAGGAAACAAGTAATAGTTTCCACAAGCTGGCAAATTTTTTGGGTGTGTGTGATAGAATGGAAAAACCGCTACTAACAAATTTGCATATGTATTGTGTGTACATATTTGTCTGAATTCCCAAAAGCCTATAAATGTTTTCCAAATAAAAATTTTTCATTTTTTCAATTTTTCAAAAAGCTATTGCAGGTAGGTAAGGTATAAGAAGTATGAATGTGAGATTATTAGACGAAATCGGGATGGAAAAAGAAATTTTAAACTAAGTGATGAGATTTTAAGCTAGGTGGAGAAATTAATTGAAGAAAATCCATCATTTACTTTAAAAAATAAAAAAAAAATTTTTGAAAATAAAAACGTCAACATGACCACAACAATGGTATTTAATGCATTAAAAAGCTTTACAAATAACATTAAAAACCGCCACAATCAACCTTGCCCGTTTAAACTCCATATCAACAATTGAACAACGCAAAAATTATGCTCTAAATTTTTCACAAAATGCTCCACAAATACATTAAAAAAAATATTTTTATTGATGAATCTGGTTTCAACTATCATCCTCGCAGAAGTAAAGCTCCATCGAGGATAAATACTTCAGCCCATGGAATAGTTCCAATAACAAGAGAAATAAATGCTTCATTAATTTTAGCCATGAATTTAAATGGTATTATACATTCTCAAGTAATTTCTAACTCAACAGTAAATTCAAATGTTTTTATTACATTTCTTGATGGATTATTTAATAAACTTGCTGAAAGTGACATCGATCGTAGAAGCGTGGTTGGTTCTGGGTAATGCCAGTATCCATAAAACTCGGGAAGTACGTGAAAAGATTAGTGAGACTAATACTACGTTAATTTTTCTATCACCATATTCGCCCATGTTAAATCCTATAGAAATGGTATTTTCAAAAATTAAATTGTCTACACGAAATTTGCTGGCCGATCCACAAAATAATCAAAATTTGATACAGATTATTGAAGAATCAATGACCACTGTTACTTCTACTGATTGCAACAATTATTACGTTGACATATGTATCTAGGAAACTACCGCTGGCTGTAGCAGAACAATTGTTGCATTAAGGGACCTTACAGGACCTGGATTAAGATACCTGTAAAATTTCGAAAAAAAATTTTTTTTTTTTTCATAAAGTATTAATACAGGGTGGCTGATGAAAGCCGCTACCAAAAAAAAATTGAATAACTTTTTTTCTTTTTAAGTTATCTGTTCCATTTTTGTTTTAATTTGCAGATTGATCTTTAAAATTTATTAAAATGGATAACTGGGACACGCAAACAAGAATTTGGATAGTCCGCCGCTATCACGCACTGGAGTCCGTAGTTTTGCGATTCATTCAATGCGATTTACCGAAAACTTGGGAGTCTGGGTGCCTTCCGAGCTAAACGAAACAAACAAATAAAGGCGCCCTCAAATTGTTTCTCAGCATCTCGCGTGCCATCGAGCAACACGCGGTCATAAACAGCGCTTTTTGTTCCGATTCGTCACGGGAGATGAGAAATAGTACCTATGCGAGTACATCAATATGAAGCAAAGAAAGGGGTGGGTGACTCCAGGAGATACGCCAAAGTCAAGAGTCAAGCCGGATCTTCATCCAAAGAAGATCATGATATGGGGCATGTGGTGGGACTGGGAGGACATGGTGCACTGGGAAATGCTCGAAAAGAATGCCACGGTCACAAGAAAGAGCTCTACATTGCCCAGCTACACCGCGTGAATGATGCTATTCGACTAAAAGACCTGATCGACATGGTCAAATCATACTCCTTTAGCACAACGCCAGGCCCCATGTTGAACAAGTTGTCAAAGCCGCAAACCAAGAGCTCGAATGGGAGGTGAAAAATATTTTCTGAGGCCGTTGTTAATTTTGAAAAAAAAAAAAACACAAATGCTTCGATCGGACAATATACTATATATTAATAAAACTAATTTCTCTTGTCCGATTGATTTTAGATGAATTTCCAAGGACTTGTGATGATCACCGCAAGGGGCATCTGGAGAAACGAGCTCCACATAAACAGGGATATCTTTTACAATTATTAATGTTTTACAAAAGTATAATCCATTCTAAGGGGTGGTTAAGTTTCAAGGGCCGGTGTTGGTTTTGAATAAAATACAATTATTTTAGAAAATTATTATTGTTTTTCTTTATTATGATAATATTGGTACGGCTCAATTACGCAGGGAACAAAATGTCGGCCAAATGGCCACCGCGGCCTCGGCGGCACACCTCTATCCGATGGTCCAAACTTTCGATGACGCTGAGGGATAATTGAGGTTGTATGCCGCTAATGTGCCGAATTATCTCATCTTTTAGCTCTTGAATTGTTGCTAGCTTATCGACGTACACCTTTTCTTTCAAATAACCACAAAGAAAGAAGTCCAACGGTGTCGTTGACGTTTAGGTGTGGTTCACATTCAACATCGGCCCTTGCAATTTAACCACCCTTTAGTAGGCGCTCGCTATATCTGTGCTCTGCTCACTTGACGTAAAATTCGCATGCGAAAGCAATAACAAAGATAACGAGCAAGATTCGCCGCTAGCGAGTATAAGTGAGTACCTCGTAAAACTGGCATAACTCAGTATTTTATGAAAAAAATGTAATTTTAGCCAGCTTTTTTCAAATGCTTCATCTATACGCCACTTGCTAACGCTTGACAAAAAGATGTGCTGAATAGAAGAGGCCTTATATAAAGTGCGAAAGTAGTTGCTCGTGGCAAACATGCTGAGATTTTTATGAGGAAAAAATCAAAAAAAAAAAAAAAACACGAACATTGGCGTATGCATTGGGCTACTTCATTTGACTTAAAACTCCCCCATCATTTAATAAAATTTGATTTGTCGCTAGCTTTTATTCTGCCTTTTTATTCTGTCGCTAGCTCTCAATTGCGTCCAGAAAGCAACATATTTTTTTAATTTCAATGGAAAACCGCCCTTTGTTCCCAAAAATCCATTACAGACAACATTTTCTCAATAATTCAAAATACAAATTATTTGCTTTGCACCTTTGAAAGGCAGATTTTTTATATATATTTTTTTTATAATTAATGTTTACACCTTTCCAAATGAAAAGTAATAAATTAATAGTAATAGGAAAAGTATAAGATTTAAGATTTTTGCAAGAAATTTCGCATCGATATTTGAGGCTTTTTCAGCTCGTTGCCATTGACTTTAGTCAATGCCAGTTCACTAGTTTTCACTTCCAAGACTGTTGATGGCACTGCTGATTCTTTCGAGTGAGGTGTGAGGGCGCTAGCGCTGCCCGAGTTATGCGATCATATTTGCATGCGTTTTTTCAAATCCAAATTGGTTTTCCAAATCAATACTTAATTTCTGTAGTTTCTTTATAATTTCTGATATCATTAGTTTGAGATGCGTCTCGTCCATCTTGGCATCTAAACTTTCTGCATCGTCTGCGAAGAGTTTTTCAAAATCAAATTTTTCGTGGAAACTATCATTTGCAGTCTCCTTGCTGGTGCGAGACAAAGCCATATCCCGACTGTTCTCTGAGGCCACATCGTAATACTTGGTACCGCAGGACGAATCCGACATTTGGTGTGTATTTTGCGGATCTATTTTTGAATCACTTTCGGAGAAACTTAGGTTGCGTGCTTTTAAACTGCTCAAATCAGCCGTGACATACGGTGGAACGGGCCAATTAGCACTATTACATTTCTCCATCCCATTATAGTCATCATATAGGGCGTAAGTCATGCTGTATTCACACATTGAAAATCTGTCTTGGTATTCAGGCATCCTAGAAAATTCATAGTCATCAACTCCAAAGCATAGCTGCGTATTAGCTGTCATCGAATCTTTTATGAAATTGAAAAAACGTCGAATCTTTCTAGATCCCAGACGTTTACCCCTGAATGGCATAGCGAAATCACCGGTGGAGAACCAATAATGTGAGCAGCCTTTGACTGGGGTTAGGCGAGTTGAGATATTTGTTTTTTCGATTGCTTTACGTATGGAGAATTTATAATCATCGATGCCAAAGTTCAAATCGCGATTCTCACAACTCTTTTGGCTGAATATTTGATGTAGTAGGTTTAGGCGAGTTGATGGGTTGTAGAAGATTTCCAGTGAAATTGTAGTATTCACAGCGCGCACCCAAAACATCGAAGATTTCTCTTGCCGCTCAGTGTTGTTGGTCATGTTTGAGTTGGAAGTAGTACCAAGGAAGCCACTTTCAGTGCTACTCGGCGAGTATGGTGTTTTCCAAAGTTCGGCTTGCTCCCATGGACGATCATTCCAAATAACTGGCATGGCTGGCGAATAGTGACGTGAGTCCTTAGCATGCCATAAGCGTTGGGGGGGTCCTCCGTTAACGGGACATATAGGACTAATAGATTGTCGTCGTAATCTGTGGGTGGTATTGTTGCTGAAGATTTGCCGTGGTTGGTTTTGCAAGCCCTTAGCCGGTGTTGACGAGAAGGTAACGGGGTTTTGTCGCCTACTTTTATCCACTTCGGGTGTTAATTTGACGAAAAGCTTTTCATCGGCACGATAAGGACTTTCCCTATCATTTGAACCCGTCTCAAAGCCATGATCAATGAAGCTATCTATAGTGCTCTGTAATGTGCCTTCTGGTGATGTTATTTCCTTGGACGGTTGCTTCATTTCTTTTATTTTTAAATTGCGCAACTTGCGCGGAGTTGACTTTGTTTTCATCTGTTCTGGTTCGTTTGATGGAGAGGGTAAAAATGTTTGGCCCATGCCACTTTTGCCTACCACTTCAGGCGTACTTGGTGATGGACTTCCGGTATAAGGAGTGGTCGAGGGCGTTGACAGGACCGTGAGCTGGTACCCACCTTTAATCCTTTCCGTGAAATTCATATTATTTAAGATGCTTTCGTCCATATTTGCTTTTTGTTGCACCACCTTGTAAGCTTTTTGGGCATACTTTGCCATTTGGTTGATATCATCGTAAATCTTTTGATTCGCTATAAGAGATTTTTTAGTATCCTGACCATTGTTGGCGTTGATTACTTCGTACGGGTCAGTGGATGAGGGAATGGGTTGGCTTTTGATAATACAATTATCGTTGCTCCAGGTGAGTGGGCGACGCAACCTCTTTTTGGGTAACTGGTTGCTAAGTTCATTCAATTCAGTTCCTAGTGTTTTATTTTCTTGAGACGCGGTTTGTTCGGTCTGTGGCTGATCAAACTGTAAAGAAATAGAATGTTGAGTTTGTAATTTGAAGCTAAATTTATTTCAATATTTGCACTACATACCTTTGATGAGCTCGACGATGCCGATTCATAATCCGCTTCAGAATTTTGGTTGTAAGACATCACGGAAGTCAAAACCTGCTCCTGTGATTGTGGCCCATCAGTTGTCGGCACTATTGTGAGGCGCTGCGCATTTATGGCTTCATCAATTTGTATTATTATGTGATCGGTAGGCGCGTCCGTTATGTTATTCGGCAATTCAATCTCTACACCTTCGTTAGTGTCTTGTTGTTTCCGGGTCTCATTGCTTGTCGTGGGTGGTTGTGGTGCCTGACGCTTCACCTTGCGTTGGCCTCGTTTGGAGGGTTGCTGTGGTAGTTTTTCTTCGATGGAAGTGCCTACTGGGCCAATTGGCAAATCGACCTCAGTTACACCTTCGTTAGTGTCTTGCTCTGTTGGGGTCTCATTGCTTGTCGTGGGTGGTTGTGGTGCCCGACGCTTCAACTTCCTTTGGACTCGATTGGAGGGAGCCTCTGGTACTTTTTCATCGACAGTAGTTCCTACTTGCCCCATTGGCAAATCAACACCTTTGTTAGTGTCTTGCTGTGCTGGGGTCTCATTAAGTGCCTTGGGTGGTTGTGGTGCCTGACGCTTCACCTTGCGTTGGACTCGATTGGAGGGAGCCTCTGGTATTTCTTCATCGACGGAAGTGTCTAGTTGGCTAATTGGCAATTCCACTTCAATTACACCTTCGTTAGTGTCGTGCTGTTCTCGGGTATCATTAATTATTTTTAATGCTTTATCAATATTTTTTCCTCCAATACTCTCTCGTCGCATTCCACGCGATTCTACGCTTTCTAACTTCGCTTTACGAGGCAGTGGGTGTGGCAGAGCAGCTTGCTTTGGCAGGCAACCAACGCGTTCTGGACTCGGCTTGAGCACAACTGTCAACTTGTTAGTATGCAACTCTTCCACTTTTACTTCCTCATCTGATTCGAAATCTTCGCTGTCCGCCTCTTGTAGGCTGTGTATGGTGGCGACAGTGGCGACGAGTGTTGATGTAGGTGAAGTCCGTCGGTTCATGTCTGGATATACACAGACCTTTGATTGCTGATTCGATTTGTCTTGAAAAAATTGGTTATACAGCAAAACTTTATCTTTCACAGAGAGCTGACAGAAAACATCTTCAGCGAAAATACAAGCGTTTTCACTGTCACTTGACGACTGCGGTTCTGTAGCTTTTATGGGCTTTCGTTCGAAACGCGGACTGGGCACTGGACTTGGTAAACTAGTGTTAGAGGTGGGCAATGAGCTACACACCTTTGGTTCGGGCTTCATCACGGCTGGTTTCCGTGATGGTTTTTGCGATGCAATCGACGAGTTAGAATCTTTTTTCTCAGTTGAGCCATGACCCATCAATTGGGATATTCTTGAATTGAACATTTGTGCCAATTGCTTAACCTTTGAGTGGCGTGAATGATTTGGTGTTGTTGTAGTTGGCAATAGTGGCGATGAAGACTTACGTTGATCCTTCGATCCCACAGCCTGTTCATATATTTTTCGCAGTTCTTTGGTGCTGCTTGTGGGTAACTCTGATTCTGCCTTTTCGCAAGACGATTCGGGTGAAGCGAATTCCTGATACGGTGGAGGAGGTGAACCAAAGGAGTCGCACACTTGCACAGCTGCAGTGTCCGGACAAGGTGATATGGCGGGAGTAACACTGCGCGATGATCCCGAATATGCATTGACGTTCTCATCGAAATACTGCATAACATTCTCTATGCTCTGTGATCCATTTAGATCAGTAATTAGGCGTAGGCCAAATAAATTCTCGTCTTCTTGAACGTAGTCGCTTTCCATTGAGCACTCATAGAGCTCCTCATAAGTCATGGTGGCTTCCATTGGTGTTGGATTATTGAGCCGGCGATGAGATTTGTTTAACTGCTCCCGGTGTTCGATTTCAGTGGAGATGGCAATGCAATCCTGGAAGTCCTCAAAATTGAGCGATGAAATATCGATCCAAATTTGCTGTGCTGATGAATTGCCGTTCTCCAACTTTTTTACTGTTGAATTCACTAACATTTCCTCGCGGAGTTCTTTTTGAATTTTTTCTAGTTCTTTTCGAGAAGTATACACTTCGTAAACTTGACTGTTTTCTATGATTTTCTCATTCATACTGAGACGCAAGGATCCTGTGCCCGCATTTTATAGCGCAAAGCACGGAGCGCGCGTTGCTGATATACAAATGTGTTAGAGAAGGATAGAATATCGACATAATCGTGGAAGTGAAGAACGCGCAGTGAAAATCCATTGTAAATGATTTTCCAAAGATATTCGCGAGCAGCTGTCGAAGTTCCAAGAACGATTCGAAAATTCACGCCCACAGGTTGAACGGCGACTCATCACCGCTTTATTGACCGTACCCATGCACGCGCATAAGCGCGTGTGAAGCGGCTACCTCTAATGCTGCGTTCTGTTGTTAGGCCGCGAGCTGTCGCAGGACATTGAGTATGCGCGGCCGCTATTAGTCGCTGCTCGCGGCCGCATTAGCGCTCCTTTGTGCGTTTTTCTTATGAAACAATTTATTGTTAGTGAAATGCAGGTAATTAAGCCACCGGAACATTGTGAGTAAGATGCGTCGTTTCTGCAAAATGTGCGTCGCAAATTTGTGTCATCGAAATGTCATGAAACAAAAGTATTTGAAATATTTTTAATGTTCATCTGTTCACAGGCGACCTCTTTGACCTTCAACTCGAATATTGAAAGGAAAAGTAAGCCGCATTTGCACGCTTTTCGTTTTTCCCAAAATATGAAGCGCTACCAAACCTTTGTTCCGCCTCCTTTATGCCGGCGTTACTCTAATCTGTTGCAGGGACTTTTTATCACAAAGGAAGCAAGTAATAGTTTCCATAAGCTGGCAAATTTATTGTGTATATTGGAATGGTTTCCAGATAATGCTGCAAAATTCGAGGTTTAATCCAGGAAGGAAGAAATACAAATTCTTTAGCGTTGAAAGATTCTGCAACTTCTTTGAAATCCTTGCTACAAGGCCAAGCATAGGTCTGGACTTGGCAACTATAAAGTCTATATGTTTGGAAAATTATATTTTCGATGTAAATATGGTCGCCAAGTCTTTCTTTTAATACATTTTTTGTGAGGGGGATAGTGCACAACTGGTAATCGAAATCAATCACAAATCGATGAATAGTTGCAAAATTGATTTTAGATGCTTTCCATTTCAATTCAACCGGGCTATTCGGGTCATGTTCTTCGATTTCGATGTAACTTAAATATGTTGCTCTCTGGTCAAAATAATGAGACACGTATTTTTTTGTTCGGACGAAAAAAATTTTTTTCAAGAGTTATCGGCAATTTTTTTTTTCGACTGAAACTCGATTTTTTTTAATTATATAAGAAAATTTTTTTTTTAAATGCCCATAACTTAGTCAAAAATGAACCGATTTTAATAATTCTGGGTTGAAAATGATCGTAATTACTTACACGAGCGACTTCATGTAGAAACAATTGCAAAAAAATAGTTGGACATTTTTTATTTAGCAAAAAAAGATTTTAATAATTTTGGGTTCAAAATGATGGTAATTACTTACACGAGCGACTTCATGCAGAAACAATTGCAAAAAGGTAGTTGAAAATGTTTTATTTTGCAAAAAACAAAAAGTGCGAAACACGGTTTTTACTCAAAAATTCATTACTCAAAAACAACTCATTTTAGCTACTGGGCATTCAGCTCAATTAAAGTTTCAGATGTCCTTTTGATTTGGAAAAAGTTATAAAAAAAAAAATACACTTTTTGAAATATTGAATTTCGAAAAAATTTCAATTTTTTTTCTTTTTTGCTAAATAAAAAAATTCCAACTACTTTTTTGCAATTGTTTCTGCATGAAGTCGCTCGTGTGAGTAATTACGATCATTTTGAACCCAGAATTATTAAAATCGGTTCATTTTTGACTAAGTTATGGGCATTTCAAAAAAATTTTTTCTTATATAATTAAAAAAATCGAGTTTCAGCCGAAAAACAAAATTGCCGATAACTCTTGAAGAAAAAATTTTTCGGGCGAACAAAAAAATACGTGTCTTATTATTTTGACCAAAGAGCAACATATTTCAGTTACATCGAAATCGAAGAACATAACCCGAATAGCCCGGTTGCTTTGAAATGGAAAGCATCTTTATTTTTGATTGAATTGATTTTATTTTTAATTCCAATTTTAATTTGTGTTCTTTTAAATAATTTCTTTATTGCGGTCTCGAATGGAATCTTTGAAGTATTTCGATGTTGGAGTTAGCTGCAGTGTCCCAAAGTTGAATGCCATTTATGTATATCGGTAGAAGATAGCTGAGTAAAATGTGAGCTTACTTTCGAGAGAAACGGGAGAATTTCGATGTAGTAACCAATATAGGCCTCTGGGGTTTATTCTTAGTACCTTCCGTTTGATGAAAATATGGGTTTTCCATGTGAGTTTGCTATCAAGATGCAACCGAGATATTTTGTGACGTTAGTTTGGGGTACGATTATATTATTGAGCTTAACGGGTGGGCAAGTTTCTTTCGATTTAGTGTAAAAGTGACTTGGAAAGATTTTGTCTCATAATGAATGATGATCTCTCATTAATGCCCCACTCTTTCAACCAACGAGCTATTTTATCGAGTCCTTTCTGTAGCCTTTGAGAGGCCACATGGGGGTGGGAGTCAATTGCAAGTACGGCAGTGTCATCCGCGAACATTCCGACTATTGTTTCTTTAGAAGCTGGTGGATCGTACGCGTATAGCAAGTATGGGATGGGGCCCATAATACTGCCTTGGTGTATACCAGCTTAATTTTCACGTAGTTCAGACTATTCTGCGTCTTGTTTGATAAAAAAAATCTCGATTTCGAGATAGGATTTAATAAATACATATTGAAAGTGCGTTATCGACGAACAAAACTAACACTCTACAAGGCGCAGAAGCGTGAACGATGACAACATCCGATGAAGCGACGCTTTGGAGTGTTTGAGAGAAAGATTTTGCGCAAGTTTTTTGGACCTTTGCACGTTGGCAATGGCGAATATCGCAGACGATGGAACGATGAGCTGTATGAGCTTTACGACGACATAGACATAGCGCAGCGAATAAAGATCCAGCGGCTACGTTGGCTGGGTAATTTCGTCCGAATGCATACAAACGCTCCGGCTCTGAAAGCATTCTATGCGGTACCAGCTGGTGGTAGCAGAGGAAGAGGAAGGCCTCCTCTGCGTTGGAGAGATCAGGTGGAGAAAGACTTGACTTCACTTGGTGTGTCCAATTGGCGTCGGTTAGCACGAGAAAGAGACGACTGGCGTGCTTTGTTAAACTCGGCCAAAATCGTGTAAGCGGTTATCGCACCAATTAAGAAGAAGAAGAATTTATTGAAAGAGTGTCTTTTATTTTATAGAGTAAGCCATCATGCCAAACGCATTCAAAGGCTTGAGATATATTTTTTTTGTTCAAATGCTTCATGTACGAACTTGTTCGATGGTACTACGTTTTTTCTTGAAACCGAATTGGTGATTTGCGATTATGTTTCGATCTTCCATTATAGGCATCATCCTTTTGAGAAAAAGGGATTCCATTACTTTAGAGCCATTAGGCTGATGGGCCGATATGATTCCACTGGTTCAGCGCTTTTTCCTGGTTTGAGGTTCATTTTTTTTGGCTACTTTCCATTGTGATGGAACAACACCAGATAATGTAATAGAATTATTTATGAACGTAAAGAAAGTGAGTCCTTCTTCTGACAGTTGTTTCAGTACTTCTGCTGCTATGAGTTTATATCAAGGGGACTTCTTATTTTTAAGTACTTTATCACTTCTTAAACTTCATTTTTCCAGTACTTTTTTATGGGTGAGCCCATCTGGGGTATGTGTTCTAGGGTATCTTATACTTTTTGAGCAGTAATTGGGGAGGGTTGATTTCGTGGGGGCAGAACACTCGGATTAAGTGACGAGCAAATGTGTTTGCCTTCTCCAGACCTGTTTTAGCCCATTTGTTAGTTTTCATTGGCCTTTTTAAATTTCCATAGAGAGTAGTTAGTGGCAGAGGTTGCATGAAGTTTGCTGAGCAGAATTTTTATGAACATGGGATTATTTTGCTCCCTGAAAGATGGCAAAAGGTCATTGATCAAAACGGGCAATACACTACAGAATAAAGTTATTAAAAAAAAAATAAATAATTGGCGCGTACACTTCTGTTAGGTGTTTGGCCGAGCTCCTCCTCCTATTTGTGGCGTGCGTGTTGAAGTTGTTTCACAAATGGAGGGGCCTACAGTTTTAAGCCGACTCCGAATGGCAGATATTTTTATGAGGAGCTTTTTTCATGGCAGAAATACACTCGGAGGTTTGCCATTGCCTGCCGAGGGGCGACCGCTATTAGAAAAAAGTTTTTATTAATTTTCCTTTCACCGAGATTCGAACCAACGACCTCTCTGTGAATTCCGAATGGTAATCAGGCACCAACCCATTCGGCTACGGCGGCCACCATGAAAAAATTGTCTTTGATTTTCTAAAAAAAAATCCGCAATTACTTATTTGCCAACAATAAATTACAAAAACAAAACTTATTTCAAGTTATGTGGTGAAAAGAAACTTGAATAGAAGTGCAAGAAAGTTGTGCTTTTAAAAACACTTAGTAACTCTAGTAAAGATTAACGCAATGCGAGATTATAGTTTACTACTGTGTCCAAAAAATAAGGTGACATTGTATTTATTTTGAAAATTCTTTATTTATTCTTCCAAATCAATTTCATCCCCTTCCAAGTAATCCCCTCCCGACACAATGCACTTATGCCAACGTTTTTTCCAATTTTCGAAACACTGGTTGTAGTCACTTTCCGGGATGGCCTTCAGTTCCGTCTTCGTTGCGGCTTGAATCTCCTCTATCGTGTCAAAACGGTGTCCCCGGAGCGGTCTTTTGAGCCTGCTGAACAGCCAGAAGTCGCACGGTGCCAGATCAGGTGAATACGGTGGTTGCGGAACGATATGGGTTGAGTTTTTGATGAAATGATCACGAATTACGAGTCCAAAAAATTCAATGTTTTCGGTACCAGTCGAGATTTGACGCGCTTGAGGCCCAAAACATCCTTCAAAATGGTATTGACTGAGCCTTTCGATATGCCAACATCATCAGCAAGGTCTCTAATCGTTAATCGACGGTTTTTCAACACCAAATCTTTGATTTGTTGGACGTGAGCTTCGTCAGTTGAGGTTGATGGTCGCCCAGGACGCTCTTCGTCTTCGACACGTTCACGACCGGCTTGGAACTCACTATACCACTTGTAAACATTTTTTTTAGACATAGCCTCATCACCAAAGGCTTTCTGCACCATCCTCAACGTATCCGAAAATTGATTCCGCAAACAAAATTTAATGCAAATTCTTTGCTCAACAAATTTCGACATTGCAAAAAACGAGAAACTCACTTTTAGCAGCTCACAAAACGACGCGTATCTCAAACAGTAAATGAATATTTCACATGAAATTTGACATAGATGTCACTCACAGTACTACCAACCTAAAAAAAAAAAGAATTCTCCTAATCCTTCAAAGCGCGCAGTTTAAAATCAAATGTCACCTTATTTTTTGGACACAGTAGTAAAATGGGGTTTAGTTGGGGGTAGTTAATCTAACCAAATCAAAAGGCGTATTTTCCAGAGAATATAATAGAACGCCGGGTTGCTATAGTTGGATGTACGAGGATGCGCCTGTAGAAATTGTAAATGAATACAAATACTAGGGAGATCGTTAACATTTTAAACTTTCATATAAAAAGCACTTGAGCTTATAAATTGAAGGCTCAAAAACAGCCATTAATGCAATATGGCGGAAATATATTGTATGAATCACCCCTGTATTTCCAAAAAAATGAAGATCTTCAATGCTGCCTCAAGGTCTATAATGTTTTAATTGGGCTCAAATTTGGGGTATATAAGTGCATAAATGTGAGACAGACTTTATAAGAAAGATTATTTTATTTCACCATCCAACTCCCCTAACTATATGATTCTTATAGAAACAAAAATGCTACCATTATTTATACACATCCTGCCCATAAGATATTTGCTTTGGCGTCTAATAGACTACCAAGTAAACTGGTCCCCCTAAAGGGGACCCGGTGGTCTAGAAATTTCAAAAAATCGATTTTTTGTTTTTTCAATATTTCGAAAGTATAGAATTTTAAGAATATACTGTGAAATTGTCATGCGAAAATTCCCAATATTATAGCTTTTACAGCCCATTAACTAGGTAGAGAGCGGTCCGCACGCTCCTGTCCCTCAAACATTTAAACTCATTTGTCTCGAAACGACCTTTTTCGGCCTGGTGTTGTCAAAAAAAAAAAAAAACTGTTTGACCGAATCGTTTGAAAATTTAATATGGCAACAACAATGGCTATCGCCCGTACTAGAATCATATTTATCATTTCAATTATTTCGTTTTTGTTTTATTAAAAAACTGAAAAAAACCGATTTTTAGAATGTCAAATTTAAAACTGCGTCATTCTATTCTAGTAGCGAGACAGAGCTACAGTCATACTGATGTATAATTATTTGGTTCTTGGGTTAAATAGAAGAGCCAAAATGGACAACACCGTCCAGGTCCAATTTTTCGGGAGGGTCAACTTCAGCGCCATTTTTAAAATTATTAATATTAAAAAAAAATGTTTCTCATTTTTGTAAAATAAGTTAAATAAAAAGCCTAAAAAATTTAAATATCGTTTTTCATTTTTTTATAGTAAAAAAAATTCCTGAAAATATCCTAAATTTTCGAGCTATAAACCACCGGAAGCCCTAAATCTCGCTAAAAGCACAAATATAGACGCAATAACTGATTTCTATCACTCTACACTAAAATCTTTTATACCTGCCTATGTATCCTACTCCGAGAATATACTTAGTCCTGCCATAAATGCTGTGAGAAATTTTACAATGCATACGGCGCGAAGACATTCGCAGAAAAAAGCTCCGTATTTTTAAGTTTTTTCGTATGCATTGTCTACTCATGAATTATACTCAGTTTCGTGGCAAATTTCGTTTGTTAACAAGCGAGTGGGGAGCTTAAGAAAATCGCATTGCAGTGATTGCATTAGGAAAGTGCGGAGAGAGCGAGAGGGACATTAAAGAATCGCTTAAAAATCTTAATATTTCAAGAATGTTTGTTTACCGCAGGATCAATCGTTTTCCCCCAAAAGTCTGAAGTGTCAGACAGAAAAAGAAGTGGCCGTCCTTGCGTGGTTCGGACCAGTGCAGCCATAAAAGCCGTTCGATAAAGAATTCGCAGAAATCCATGAGAAAGAAGAAAATCATGTCCAGGGAAATGAATGTATCGACCAGATTCATGTCAAGACTAACTAGAGATGATCTCCACATGAAAGCCTTCCGTCGCTCAAATGATCATATTAGGACAACGCGCTTCAAGAAAATTAGACTCAACAAATGCAAGCAGCTTCAGCGGTGGCTCACGGTCCACGGCCATGAAAATATTCTTTGCGGAGATGAGAAAATGTTCACTATTGAAGAAGTTTTTAATAAGCAAAACGACAAAATCTATGCTAAAACTTTTAAAGATGCAAAAAATATTGTTCCAAGGGTTCAGGGTGGCCCCCCCGCAATGGTTTGGTGGAGAGTGTCTTGTAAATATCGTCATATCTATTCATTTCTGCGAAAAAGAGGATACGACCGAGGCAAAAGTGCACCAGGAGAATGTCTTAAAAGGCGTGGTGAAGCAGTTGAGCAGTCCTCTCTTCAATGGAGAACTTTGGATCTTCCAACAAGAGTCCGCTCCACCACCTTCTACCATCCAGCAGTGGCTAAAAAACAATGTTCCAGAGTTCATAGCTGCAGGAGATTGGCCGTCTGGAAGTCCAGATCTGAACTTATTGGAAAACAGTTTTTGGTCAGAATTGAAGAACATGGCCTGTCGAAGACCTCACAGAGATTTTTTCGAAGGCTTCACAGAGAGTCTCAAACAATCTTTGGTTCGAGCATCGACGTCAAAAGCCATGGAAACCTCGCGTGCTGCAATAGCTAAATGGCATAATCGTTTGAAGGCTTGTGTAAAAGCAAATGGTGACCATTTCGAATGAAAATTTAAAATTTATGTTTTTAATGTATACATTATTAAATAAAACTATCTTCATTAAAAAAATATTATAACGTCATATCTATACCGGATTTAACTTCTAACAGAACATATGACAGGACTAAGCAAATAAAGTCATTAATGTATTAAGGGGGTATTCTAGTCTAGAGGCCCGAATTTCGAGAATTTTTTGACGATGAATAAAAAAAAAGCTATTGATATTTTTACGATACATTTTTTTATCATTTATTTATTCATATATTTTATTCATATATTAGGAGCACACAAAATAAATTTGAAAAAAAAAAAAAATGAATTTTCATGGAGTTATGCGTCCTTGAAGTGGAAGGGGGAAAAAAAGGCAGTGTCCCCGTCGTCACGATTTCTACCCTTGTGGTCATCTGAAAAAAAAAAAAATACAAATTCTTAATTAATATGAATGTCATTATCGTATGAACCAGAAAAAACGGAAAAAAAATTTTTTCCATAAAATGGCGGCTACTCAAAAAATTGAGGTCGATTTTTCTCTTATTTTTAAGCTTTCTCGAATTGTTTACACATATTAAAAAATTGAAATTTCCAGTTTTTCGAGCTTCATACGATAGAGATATATTTAAGGAATATTCATGACAAATTTCAAGCAAATCGGTTGATTAGAACTTGAGATATCGTGCCGACCGTATCGAAAGAAGTCGTTTGAAGTTCGCCGTCCGCTCAAACCAGTCTAGCTGTCGCGTCACTAAAATAGTTGTAACTTCGAAAATAATTCGAATTTTTAAAAATCCTTTTAGGGAGATATTTTTGAATACTTAAGCTATTGAATTTTGAAAAAACAAATTTTTCTAATATATATTATTTTTTCAAATTTCTATACTAGAATACCCCCTTAAATGAAAGTAATTATCTAGCGATGTGCCAATTTTTAAGTAGCTGTTTTAAATACAGGAAGCTAATATTGAAATAATTCTCTTAATTAATTTCTTGTGACCCAATGTAGGTAGGTAGGTAGGTAGGTTAGATGGCAAGAGTACCTCAGGCACACTTCAAGTAGCACATACGTGCCGTATTGGTACCATAATGTGGACCACTACTTGCGAAATAAATTAGGGAAGAGAAAACCGTCTACAGCCATCCAGTTGATGTAGTGGATGAGAGAAAAGGGATCAAGGCTAGAAAATTCCTTTAAGCCATCCCCAAAGGGCACGTTACGGAATCTCAAGCGTCTAGCCGCCAGAGGCGGACATTTTCAGAAAAAGTGCTCAACAGTCTCTTTCTTTGCAGGATCCCCACAGCTTCTGCAATAGGGGTTGTACGGAAATGCTAAGCTTCTCCGCATGAGTACCGATCATCCAGTGACCAGTGAACACCGAGAAATTGAATGGCGGAGGATTCCCAACTCCTATTTCTTTCGTATTGAGGTCATAGTGTTGTCGAAATTGCAAACGATGAGACAGATCTCCCTCTGTCTTGCGCTTTGTTTAGAAAGAAATTGTGTAGTTTCCTTTTTACAACGGTCAAGGGGACATTAATGTCAGAGAAGGGGGCAACTGAAACCGATTCTGTCAACCCTTTCCTGGCAAATTCATCGGTAATTTCATTTCTCTCTATATTCCTGTGCCCAGGAACCCAGATAAGTGAAATGTTTCCTGCACGTTCGAGACGATTAAGTTCCTTCTTACAGAAGTTTACGAGAAGGGAGCTGCAATACGGTGACCACAGGGTCTTGATCGCAGCTTGGCTATCGGAAAAAATATGTATATATGTCTACCTCCCAACAGCGATCCCTAAGAATTTTGCATGCTTGCAGGATCGCAAAGACTTCCGCTTGAAAAACGCTGCTCGTTTTCGGCAGTTTAAAGGAGACCGAAATATCGGCTGATTTAGAGAAATCCCCCAATCCTACACCAGATTCCATCTTAAATCCGTCAGTGAAAACAGAGGTACATATATACGTGCCGACTCTCCCCTCTTTCCAATCTTGCCTGCTCGGAAAGATAGCCCTAGCACAACCCTCAAAACCCAGTTTGCAGATAGAGAGATCAGTGCGAAGTACAGAGAAGGAAAGGGAGATCTGCTTCAAGTTGGTACTATGTCCTACAGGAAGTTGCCTCCAAAAGCCAATCTCCTTCAACCTAACAGCGCTCTGAGCAGCAATGGATTTAACTTGCAGATCCACAGGTAGTAAGTGCAGAATGACGTTGAGGGCAGCAGTGGGACATGTTTTACAAGTGGCCCAATGTATTTAATTTAAAATTTTTTTATTTATTTAATTTTTCGATTTACAACATACATTTTAAAGTTGTATATTCCTCTTTGTTCTATTATATCTATATACATATATAAAAGAAAGTCATGTTAGTTACATTATTTATAACTCGAGAACGGCTGAATCGATTTGGCTAAAAATTGGTGGAGAGGTAGCTTAGAACCAGGAGACGGACATAGGTTACTTTTTATCCCATACGAACGCTTTCCCGTGAAGTCACTATAAAATGTGGTATAACAAAAACGCATCTGATATGGAATAATAAAACGCAAATGACAGCTAAACGTAATTTTGTCTTTGGTTAAGTAGAAAATTTGATAATATAAATTTTTTCAAAAATATATAATCACAGTAATTTGTATTCTCTTTGAATCATCATTATAAATGCCGCGACCAAGACGATCGAATCTTTCCCGACAAAGCCGTAATGCAAGAAGCATACGAAACATTGCGAATGAATGAAACGACTGAAGAAGCACAAGGAATGAGCGCGTGAAAAGCGCTGCGTTAGTATGGTTCGACTTCGTGCTTCTCAATCACAAGAGCAAAGCGAGGCAGCCCGTGAAACGGCTCGGTTGGCGATGCGAAATCGTCGAGCGAATAACAGAGATCAACAAGTAGATTATTTTCGACGCACAAGAAGAGAATTCTTTTCCCAATCAAGTACTGATTTGAATCGAGCAGCGTTTCGATATGATTGCAACACTGATTACTGCTTGCATCCTAACGTTTGCAATGGGCCAATGAACGTTGTTTGCGAGTATTGTGGCGCATTGAAGTTTTCCGGAGAAGCGCCCGGATTGTGCTGCCTTAGTGGAAGAGTGAAATTGTCATTATTGACTTTTTTGGAGGCGCAATGATTTTACTGTCTGGCGACTTCCGCCAAGCACTGCCAGTAATTCCAAGATCAAAGGCTGCTGACGAAATAAACGCTTGCCTAAAATCATCGAATCTATGGCGCTATGTGAAGAAACTTCAGCTGACAACAAACATGAAAGTTGCATTAATTAATTATACATCTACTGAAGATTTCTCTGAGCAATTGCTGACTATCGGTAATGGTCGAGTACCTGTCGACGAATACAGCGGATTGATTTCATTTCCTCAGAATTTCTGTAACTTTGTCTCATCGAAAGACGAACTTATCAATAAAGTATTCCCAAACATCATTAATAACTACAAAAATAATGAATGGTTGAGTGAGCGAGCAATTTTAGCGGCTAAGAATAGAGATGTAGATGACCTAAACTGCATAATTCAAAATGATATCATTGGAACAATGCATTTATTCAAATCCATTGACTGTGTAACAAATGAAGATGAAGCCACCAACTATCCAATTGAATTTTTAAACTCCTTGGATGTGCCTGGCTTACCACCGCACAATTTACGCCTAAAAGTTGGCCCCGTAGTAATCATACTTCGAAACATAAGCCCACCAAAACTTTGCAACGGTACGCGTTTGGTGGTAAATAAATTCATGAACAATGTGATTTACGCGACGATTCTCAAAGGAAAATTCGAAGGTGAAGAAGTTCTTATTCCGAGGATCCCGATGATCCCCACCGATCTTCCTTTTGAGTTTAAAAGACTTCAATTTCCGATCCGTCTTGCATTCGCCATGACTATTAACAAATCACAAGGCCAAACCTTGAAAGTTTGTGGTCTGAATCTAGAAAATCAATGTTTCTCACATGGTCAATTATATATATGTGGCATGTTCACGGGTCGGAAAACCATCTGTGTTGCTTGTTCTTGCACCTGATAATAAAACAAAAAATGTCGTGAAGCACAAGGTGCTTAACTGAAGAGTGCAATCTATTAAAGCTTCATTGAAATACTTGATTAATAAAAAAAATTAACTTAATATATTAAAATCAAAAATCTGCCTTTTTATTGCGTCTAGGGCGGAACAAAGTTCGCCGGGTCAGCTAGTTTATTTATAAAAGATTAAATGAATTTTTTTGAATACTATGTAATTTATTGTAACTATGTCAAATAAAGAACATTATCCTACTAATACTACTACTACTACTGCATTTATATCATCTCCTTGCAGATCTACACATATCGTGGCCGCAACCATCGCATTCATCTCCAACTCTGGGACACTGCCGGTCAGGAGCGTTTTCGTTCGTTGACCACTGCTTTTTATCGCGACGCGATGGGCTTTCTGCTCATCTTCGACTTGACTAATGAGAAATCATTCCTTGAAATTACCAATTGGCTAGAGCAATTACGCATGCATGCCTACTCCGAGGATCCGGACGTGGTGTTGTGTGGCAATAAATGCGATTTAGAAACTGTGCGCGCCGTTAGTCACGATCAAGTGCGCGCTCTTGCCGATCGCTATAGTCTGCCGTACATCGAGACAAGCGCCTGCACGGGCTACAATATTCGACAAGCAGTGGAATTGCTAGTGGAACGTGTGATGATACGTATGGAGAATGTTGCCACCAATTCCGAACTATCGCGGCTGATGACGCAGACCCGTTGCATGCCAAATATTAGCTTCCCCGGTGCTGGTGGTCGTGCTGGTGGTGGTGATGACAATACAGTGCGACTGGGTTGTGGCGATATGGAGCTCACTGAGGAGCAACAGCAGCGTTGGAATTGCAAATGTTAGAAGCGGAAAGTGATCACTCTCCTATAGTTCACGACTCTATGTATATTTGCTGTTTGATACAATAATTTTTAAATATGTATGTGTGTACTTAGCTGTGTGCGCTTGTGAAAGCAACTATTTCAAGCGAAAAGTGGTGCCAATGTTATTGAAAAAAAAAAAATTATAATAAAAGTTATGTAAATGCTCAATTCTTGTATGTAATGTTCGCTCAAATGTATACATAATTAATTGTAAAACACAAATATATTTGTAAAGATTTTAAAAAATATATTTACATACATATACATATACTTACGTAATTACTGTGAAAATACAAAATCCTACTTACAAAAGTAAAGCTTTTTTATTTTATTTAAAAAAATTATTTAAAAAAAATGCCTACTACCAGTGAAATAAATAACGTTAAAGTACCAAATTTCAGCCCCACTATCGTCGCATCATTGCGGCTGTCAATCCAATTCCGGTAGTAGCTCACATTCGTGTAGACTCCAGGAAAACCAGGTTGCGCACAGCCAACACCCCAAGATACGATGCCAACCAGCTCATTGCCGCATACAAGCGGGCCACCCGAGTCTCCTTGACAAGAGTCGGTGCCACCTTGCAAAGTACCGGCGCACAACATTCCTCCCAGCAACGTACTGCCATAAGATTCCTTGCAAATGCTTTCCTGTATAATACTCACATTGGCCATCTTCAGGTTATTGGACAGCGTGCCCTGTTGGAATTGAAGAAATAGATTAATGCGAAGAAATATAAAAATTAAATAATGGATTAAAAGCGAATAAAGTAAGCATCTCGGCTGTTTATCAACTCAATACTCTCCCATTCCCTCAGATTTCTAAATACAAATGAGTTTACCAGGTGTATACCTATGAAATGAGAATTTTTCTTTCGATTTCAAACGTTTTTTAACAAAAAAATGGTTACAAATTTTATCTTCAAAATAATAGCCATCGCTAGCGACACATTTTTCCCATCTCTCAAAGAATTTGTGGATGCCGAGCCAAAAAAATTGGCCGTCTTTGGCCGCAAACCAACCATCCAGCCATTTTATGGCTTCTTCGGGAGAATTAAAGCGCTGCTCGGAAAGTGCGTGGTCCATCGATGCAAACAAATGATAATCGGAAGGCGACAAGTCTGGAAGCCGCATGCACCAGCGGTTCCCAATCGTACGCCTCCACCAATTCCCGGGTCGCTCTTGCTCAATGTGGCGGTGCATTGTCATCAAGAAAAATTACTTTGTGACGCCGATTGGCATATTCTGGGCATTTTCGGTGTATAGCGCTGTTCAAATCGGCCAATTGTCATTGGTAGCGTTCACCGTCAACTGTTTCACCTGGTTTTAATAGCTCGTCCCAAATCATACCACGCTGATCCCAAAAAACACACAGCATTGCCTTGCGGCCGAAACGATTTGGTTTGGCCGTTGTTTTTGGCTTGTGGCCGGGCGGACCATACGATCGTTTAAGCTTGGGATTGGAGAAATACACCCATTTTTCATCACCCGTAACGATTCGATGTAAAAAAGACTTCCTTTTGAACCGGGAGAGCAGCATTTCACAAGTGGTTTTTCGAAGTTGGGAAGTTTAAAAGTACTCCTAGCGACATCTATGGACCAATAGCTGAAAGTCTCACTTCATAGGTATACATATATAGTACATCAAGAACAAAGCTTATCTTCAACGTATATTTATATCCCTTTTTGGGTGTTTGGCCGAGCTGCTCCTCCTATTAGTGGCGTGCGTCTTGATTTTGTTCCTCAAATGGAGGGACCTACAGTTTCAAGCCGACTCCGAACCGAAGATATTTTTTATAAGGAGCTTTTTCATGGCAGAAATACACTCGGAGGTTTGCCATTGCCTGTCGAAGGGCGACCGCTATTAGAATAAACTTTGTATATTATTTGATGTTTCATCGAGATTCGAACTTACGTTCTCTCTGTGAATTCCGAATGGCAGTCACGAACCAATCCATTCGGCTACGTCGGCCGCAACATAATTTTCAAAAAAATGCTCTAGCGGTTTTCAATTACTCGATTTAGGCAAGGCATATTCAACAAGGTACAAGTTTTCCGGCATTTCCCTCTTTAGAGCAGCAACTGAAATACCAAACCTTTTTTTCCCTTGCTCACTCCTCTCAGTAGCATAGGCCCTTGTCTTGCATTGATTTCGTT
This sequence comes from Anastrepha obliqua, assembly GCF_027943255.1. Classification (NCBI taxonomy): domain Eukaryota; kingdom Metazoa; phylum Arthropoda; class Insecta; order Diptera; family Tephritidae; genus Anastrepha; species Anastrepha obliqua. The sequence continues at coordinate 20,067,841 of NC_072893.1, read as the reverse complement.
AATCTATTTGATATCTGACAGGGTAGGTGATTAGCCTGCCGCCACCAGTCCTAAGTAGTGCGGATGCCCACCTGTCGTTGAACGTCTTCTTCACTGCTTGCAGCGCCATCTGTGTTTCACATTTTTCTGGCAGAAGGATCGCACAGATGGTTGAGGACTTCGATAAATTTAGTGTGTCTGTGCTATTACCGCGGTTGCCCGCTTCCTCTTGCTGGCGCCACTGATGCAATGTGTGACTGTTTGTTTTTGCAGCCACAATGCAAATAACGCACTGACTATTGTGCGAGAGTAAGTGTGGATTGGATAAGGTTTTGGGTTTAAGAAATGATTTAATTTTTTTTTTTAGATACAGGGAGAGTAGGTAAATGTGGAAAAGTGCGATGACCGTGCTTTAGGTGGGACTCGAACGCACAACCTCTGGGATGGCAGGCCAGTGCTAGTCCTAAACCCTTTCAAATTCGTAATTTAATTTCTTCATTTCAATTTTAACGATTCTGAGGAAACCATGTAAGTATCAAACGTCTAGCAAGAAAATCTTGGGCTTGCAGCAAGAAATCCATGGATGTACATCATAATAATAAGGTCAATGATGACATATGAAGCGGTTGCTTGGGCATCGAGAGTCGCTCTCTCGACAGTGCGGCAGCACTAACGAAGTCTCAGCGCTTAGCATGCGTGTGCATCACAGGGGCGATGCGGCTGCCCTACAGCTGCGAATAAGGGGATTCTTGAGCTGGTCCCGCTTCATATAGTTAAACAGCAATCAGTCAAGCGTACCCTGTTGAATATTACCAGGGAAGACTTCGGGAGAGGAAAAGTGATCTCATCTAAAATCAGGGAATTGCTGACGCTTCAGAAGTTCAGCATTGAACTGGGCGACAAGGGATACTGGAGTACACTTGCATTTGAAAGGAAACTCCCGGAGTGTACCCTGCACTGGTACACATATGACTTGAAGACACAAGAAGGTATAGGCAGTAGTAGTTTTCCAAGCATCATCCACGCGGAGGTGTATGCCATCTGTCATGGGCGCAGAGATAAACAGCCAGGCGGTACTCAAGGTTCTGTCATCCTGTAAAATTAAGTCCTCTCTAGTCCTGGAGTGTATTGAGAAACTGAATCTGTTAAGAACGCACAATCGTATGTGGCTAATTTAGGTCCCAGAATACAGGGGTATAACTGGGAATGAGGTGGCGGAGGCGTTGACAAGAGGGGCTGGGACCGCGCCTTTAATAGGACCCAAGCCCTTCCTTGGTGTGGAACAACACACCTTCTAGGAGAAGCTTAGGAGTGAAGAGGTTTGCTAGTACCAAACTATGGGGCTACGCCAGGCGAAACCCTTACTGGAAGGGTACAACCAAAAGAGGTGTAAAAGGCTCAGAGTCATCTCCAAGGAAAAACTGAGAATGGCCACGGGCGTTCTCATAGGCCACCACAGACTGCGTTGTCATCTTCACTTAATTGTGATATGGTCTACTGAGTCTTGCTGTTTCTGTGACCAATTCCAGGAGATTCCAATGCACCTTTTTCTTGAATGTAACGGATAAGGTTGAAACATACACCGCGTTACACACATTCTATCCTATGAACCAAATATACTTTTTCGGAAAGGGAATAAAAAATAAAAATACACGTGTATCGGCGATTTTCATGTACACGTCACAATTTTTTTTTTTGTATTTTATAACTTTAAACGAGCAATTCTTGTATGTATATCTGTATAGCCACACGATCTCAGGATTAGCTTAACGGATTTGAATGAAATTGGGCACACAGATAGTGTATCACATTTCTAGACTTTTCAACTAAGTGTTGCCACTGACAATGTTTCACAGGGATGCCACCTGTTCGAAATTAAAAAAAAAATTGCATGAGATATGCCGATGTGGGTATCAAAAGAAAGGTTTTTCACTCCGCATTACAATAGACATATAAAATCCCGAATTTTTTTTATTAATTTTATTATATTAGAAACTTAGGCCTTTTATGTTTGCGGTTGTAAGCATTTGTGTCAGTATCGCGACAAATAGATCAACAGTATTCGCCAAGTATATGCGTAATGTCTTGTCCTTTAAAGCGCTTTTCAATAGCCGCAATGTCCTGATGGAACCTGCCAGATGATCGGAACTTCCGGAACTGTAACAAACACACAAACGGCACAGAGTGTGTTGTATGAAAGAATAAATTAAGGTTAATAAGTTGTTTAAAAATTTGGAGTCCCTTCAAGTTATCCCGAAAATTTGGAAAAAATTTTTTTTGTTTAGAAAAACAAAATTCAAGAAAATCTGAGAATTGATAAATTTTTTTTTTTAATTTTACATAATAAAAACATTTCCACGAGTCTGCCTGCATAAATTCATCGCGATTGGATCACGGAAAAAGGGTTAAAAATTGATCCAAAGTTTTTCACACAGGCGGACTACGAGCTCTATATTTTATACATAAAAAAAACAAATTCCGACGTGTACATGAAAATCGCCGATACCCGTGTATTTTTATTTTTTCTCCCCTTTCCGAAAAAGTATATTTGGTTCATAGGACAGAAAAAAAGTTCGTTTTTGTAACGCAGCCAACTGCAGGCAGAAGAGATGCACATACGGTCAATCCAACCCAGCTCTATCGTAAGTTAAATCAGGGATCTGGGTCTGAATGAGGTACTGTGATGAGGTCGAAGTGTGAACCTCGTCGATAATCTAATCTAATCTAATATAAGTATCAGTGATTTTATTTTTATGTGTTGTCTATCTTTGCCGAGTATTTGTAAGAGGACGCATTTTTTTTAGAGGTGTAGAGCTTTTACCATGTGTTACCTCAATACTAGAAGTTCCTAACGCACCTTAATCGTATGGGGTAACGAAGTTAGCAGTTGGTGTGCAGACCCAAACTAAGGAAGTCTGTTCATGTTTACACTAAAATATAAGGAGGATAGATTACAAGGTTTATTCATTCGAGGCAAAATTGTGAAAGTAACTTCGGCTGCCGAGTCATAAGGGATACGGGAGTAGAATTATGTCTGCTCATTTCACACGCATTCTCACACTCTTCCAATCTGTTGCTGTTCAGACGGCAACGAAGTAATTTGTTTGACATAATAGTCTGGTATGAGAGAGTTCGACTGGGTTGGCACTTCTACCTCGTTCATTAAACCTTGGATCTAGGTAGCTAATTCTTCTCAGATTCTTGAAAAACAATGTTTTTTTACGAAAACCCTTCTATCAGATAATTAATATAATATCTTCTCACCTGTTCAGTTCTACCCCAGCCGGACACCTGACATTGCGTACCCGCCGATATTGAGGAATTACTCAGTACGATTGGCGCCACTGTTAGATGTGTTTTATTCACGGGCAAACCAGTCTGCAAGAACATTAAGCCAACATCGTCACGCATCGTATCCATACTGAAGGAGTTCATATACGCAATGGAGCTGACTCTCGAAACAATGGTGCCATTGACTTGTACGTATCGATTCTGCGTGCCCAGTACTACAATAAATTCACTCGCTTTGCGATAGCGTTTTCTATCCGAACTGAAAAAAAGTAAATAAAAAATTTAATAAATACGTAATAAGAAAAAAATAAATAATTAAATAAACTTTATTTGAATTTTTATCCATTGCTCTAAGTACGTTTTTAAATAAATGGAAAGGCCATGACCACTAAAATTTAGAATAGTTTAGCTTAGGTTAACTTGGCTGATCTCATATAAACCAGAACCGACTCCTAGTGTTGTAAAAGGGATTGTGTGGAGGCGTAGGTTTTAGATCCGACTTAATAGTCTGATCAACTTTATTAGAAGTTAACTGACAGATTTTCTTTAACCCTTAAAGGGTAAAGTTATCTTACACATTTGACAGGTAGTCTTCGTCAAATCGATGTTTTTTGTTTTTTTAGAATTATTGTATGAGAAATGTTCCTTAGCAGCTTGCCACACTAATTTCAGTAATAATAAACCTTACCAAGATTGAAAAGAGAGTACGAAATGAGAAGTGAATGGAGAGAAAAAAGAAAAAGAGGAACAGTATTTGTTGAATCGGCGAAGATTACCCGGTTAAAATTGTAATACGTTCACATATAAGTAGATGATCTACTTTTTTGTGCTTAACTCCCAATCCATAATTAAAGGGTGGTTAAATTTTAAGGGCCGATATTGAATGTCAACCACACCTAAACGTCAAGCTTTGTTCTGCATTTCATTTGACATTTTTTAATTTCAGACTAACTCAATTTGAACCATGGAAAGATACATAAACGAGCAGCGCGTTAAAGTTATTCGGGCTTATTATGAAAACGGGCGTTCAAATCAAAATGCATATCGCGCATTTCGTGAAGAAAATCATCTTCAGTGCTGCGGCACATTTTCACCTCAGTGGATTCGTCAATAAGCAGAATTGCCACATTTGGGCGAATGATAATCCAAGAGTGATTGCCGAAAAACCAATGCACCCACAAAGAGTGACTGCTTGGTGCGGTTTATGGGCCGGCGGCATCATTGGGCCGTATATTTCCCAAAATAAGGCTGGTTAGGCAGTTACTGTGAATAGTGTTCACTATCGTGAGATGATAACGAACTTTTTATGGCCCGAATTGGAAGCTATGGATGTGGACGATATGTGGTTTCAACAGGACGGTGCCACCTGTCACACAGCTAACGAAACAATGGCTCTTTTGCGCGAAAAATTTGATGGCCGAATAATCTCACGTCGCGGCGATGTCAATAACGGCATAGAACCTCAATTATGCCTCAGCGTCATCGAAAATTTGGACCATCGGATGGAGTTGTGCCGTCGAGGTCACGGCGGCCATTTCACCGACATTTTGTTCCATACGTAATTGAGCCAAACCAGTATTATTATAATAAAGAAAAATACAAAATCAACACCGGGTGTACGCGCCAATTATATATACACATATACCTATAATGGTACAAACTACAGTTTTTCGAGATTTTCGATTTGAACGAGTAAATTAAAATGCATATATATTTTTTTATTTTTTTAATGTCTTTAATTAAGTTACCATAAAGAATATAAAATTTTTCGGCAACTCCATCCAACATCATTCATTTATATTATTTTATTTTAAATGCAGTTTTTCTGTTATTTATGTTTCATAAATTTAAAAAACCTTAATTTTCAAAAAAAAATTCTTCATTTTGGCGTTTACAGCTTACAAATTCATTTTTAATTCTACAGTTTTTTGAAAAAAAAAAAATCTGGCAACACTGCTTGCCACTTTCATTAAAAAATTCAAAGGTAAGAGCGATAGGATTGTGGAACGTAACTGTTAATTTTGGCACAAGCAAGAAAGTTCAAATTAATATGAACCCCTTCCGCATAACTTTCTATGCCCGGTCCATCCTCTTATAGAATTAGCAACTTCATATGAGTTTAAATTTTTGTACATAGGTCGCTATACGAAAAATTGCTAAAAATTGTAACCTGTCTTTGATAACACTCTCGTATTACCCTATGTTTAGTGTCCAACTATTTATAAAGATTTCTCCCAAGTTCTATGCCTTCAAAATAATTATTTTATCATGGGCTTCTAAGTAAAAAATAAAAAATAAAAACTGCTTTGGGTTCCATTTAATGTATAAAACCATTTTATGTCTCTCATCCCCTAATACTTTGAATTGGCACTCACTTGTAGAGACAATGCGCAGCTGTTAGTACTTTATTGGGTCCTATCAGTGAGCCGCCGCAGATATGTCCACTACCAAAAGCTACATCATTTTTCCTCAGCCGAATAGAAACTTGAAATTTTGTGCTATTCACTGGGGCGTCTACGCCATTTATGATACGAGAATCCAGTTTCGTGACATTCTGTGAGTGAGCTAGAAATAGAAAATAAAAATGATGACTAAGGGTTAATTAATTTTAAAAAATCCTCTCTGCAAGGACACAAATAATAATAAATATAAGGCAAAAGACAAAAATAATTCTTATTCTATTTCTAAAAAATATTAAAAACTTAAAAAATCAGATATGCATACAAATGTAAATAAAACTTGAGATTTAAAAGAAAATTTAAATTCGTTATGTGCCTTAATATAGTATTAACAGTATGCTTAAAAGTGTGTCCACTTAAATTCCTTTTCGGTGGTTTGACCTTAATTAGATATTAACTGAAATTTTTAAAATGATAATCGTTCGCTTTTCAACCCAAATCTGAATGCGGATATTCTGCTAATTTCTGAAATAAAAAAATTTTTTATGTACATGCAAATAAAGGGTGATTTTTTAAGAGCTAAAGGAAAGTTTTTCAAAAAAAACACATGTAAAATTCAGAAAAATGCATGAAATTTTTATTTAAATCGATAGTACAGTCCATATAATTTAATGTTTGAAGATTATTTCATGCAAATGTTGACCGCGACTGCGCTTCAAATGGTCCCTCCGCTTAGTCCGCTTTGGCATACTCTTTCCAATGTTTCGGCCGGTATCTCACATATAAATGCTTTAAGACATGAGCTTTAACATAGCCCCACAAAATATAATCTAAAGGCGTTATAACGCACGATCTGGGTGGCCAATTGACAGGTCCCGAACGTGAAATAAAATGTTCACCGAACTCGCCTCTCAACAAGTCCATTGTTACGCGTGCTGTGTGGCATATGGCACCATCTTGCTCAAACCACATGTCATACAAGTCAAGCTCTTGCATTTTGGGCAAAAAAAAGTTGGATATCATTCACCATTCACAGTTACGTTACGATTCGCAGCATCTTTGAAGAAGTGCGGTCCAATGATACCTCCAGCCCGTAAACCGCACCAAACTGTGACCTTTTCTCCAAAATTGACAATTCTGCTTATTTACGTACCCATTCGTCGTCGCTGAACACAATTTTTCGATAAAAAAGCGAATCTTCGGCCAACTTTCCAAGAGCCCAATCACCAAAAATTCTGCGTTGCGGTAGGTCGTTCGGCTTCAATTCTTGCACCAGCTGTATTTTGAAAGGCTTCGCAACTAAATACTTTCGCAAAATTTTCCACGTTGTTGAGTAACAGACGCTCAATTGCTGCGAACGGCGACGAATCGATAACTGATGGCCATCATTAACACTGGCCGATACAGCTGCGATATTTTCTTCAGTTCGCACTCTACGTAAGCGTTTGGTGGTTTGATGTCCAATAATGTAAATTTGGTTCTAAATTTAGTCGCAATAGCCCGAATAGGGTCGATTAAACTGACCATAAAATGGAAGAAGCGCGCGATAAACTTTCTTAACAGAACACGCATTTTTATAATAAAATTCAATGATTTGCAAGCGTTGTTCGTTTGTAAGACGATTCATGGTTAAATTATAGACCAAACTGAAGATGTTTGAGAGTGAAACAAAACACGAAACGTGCATCAGCTGTTTAAACCAACTGATTAAAAAGATAATAGCTAAAAAATCACCCATTAGTAACCAGCGATGGGCAATACTTTCAATAATTCACTTGTAACCATTTCAGAAAAAAGTTGTATTACTTCTTATACTTTGTTGAGAATTTTTCGGTGTACGTCTGGGTTATGTTTTTCCACAAATGAAGGGATCTGCAGCTTTTTGTCGCAGCCGGACCGCATATGGGTTTTTGTGAAGAGCTTTTTTATGGCCGAAATAAACTTGGAAGTTTGCCATTGCCTAAATTTTTGCATTTCAAAAATTAGTATTTTGAAATTTTTGAAAAAGTTTCAAAATTTGGGCTATTTGGGTGTTTGATGTTGTATGAATTATATTTTTATAAAAAAAAATTAAATAAAAATAATTAGTTAAAAGTAAAAAAAAATGTTCCGCTCTGCTATTATTGTGAACACAAGTGTATTTATTCCATTCCGACTGAAATCTTGATGAAATTTTTATTTTTTTTTTTTTAATTTTGTATAGGTTTGAAACCTTAGGCTAAATAGTTTTTGGTGTAGTATGAACTATATTTTTATAAAAAAAATAGTGAAAACTTAAAAAAAAGAAAATGTCGCGCTACTTTTATTGTAAACACAAGTGTAATTTTTTGTATTTATTACATTCTGACTGAAATTTTGATGAAAGTTTGAATTTTTTTTAAATTTCGCATTTGAAAAATTAGAATTTTTTAAATATTGAAAGAGTCTGAAAATTTTTTTTTGGATGAATTATATTTTTATAAAAACATTAAATAAACATAATTAGTTAAAACTGAAAAACAAGAAGGTATATCGCTGCTATTATTGTGAACAAAGTGTATTTATTTCATTCTGACTGCAATTTTGATGAAAATTTGATTTTAATTTTTAATTTAATTTTGTAAAATTTTTAAACTTTGGGCTACATGATTTTTGTTATAGTATGAACTATATTTGAAAATAAAAAATAAAAAAATTGTCAAAACTAAAAAAAATGAAATTGTCGCGCTGCTTTTATTGTAAACGCAGGTGTATTTATTTGCATTTATTTCATTCTGACTGAAATTTTGATGAAAATTTTAATTTTTTTAAATTTTGTAAAAATTTGAAACATTGGGCTACATGGTTTTTGTTGTAGTATGAACCATTTTTTATTAAAAAAAAAAATTAAACAAAAAATTGTCAAAACTTAAAAAAAAGAACATGTCGCGCTGCTATTATTGTGAACGCCGGTGTATGTATTTGTATTTATTTCATTATGACTGAAATTTCGATGAAAATTAGAATTTGTAAAAATTTTTGCATTTGAAAAATTAGAAATTTTTTAAATATTGAAATAGTTTCAAAATTTGGGCTACTGGGTTTTTGTTGTCATTTGAATTATATTTTTATAAAAAAATTAAATTAACATAATTCGTTAAAACTAAAAAAAGAATGTATCGCGCTGCTATTATTGTGAACACAAGTGTATTTATTCCATTCCGACTGAAATTTTGTAAAAGTTTTAAACTTTGGGCTGCATGGTTTTTGTTGTGGTATGAATTATATTTTTATAAAAAACTTTTGATAAAAATTTTATTTTATTTTTTTATTTTTTATAAGTTTGAAACTTTGGGCTAAATGGTTTTTGTTGTAATATGAACTATATTATATTTTATAAAACAAACTAAAAAAAAATGAATAGTCGAAACTTAAAAAAGAATGTGCCGCACTGCTATTATTGTGAACACAGGTGTATGTGTTTGTAAATATTTCACAATTGTAAGTTAATATTTTTTCAAGACCACCGCTTTTAAGAGTAGTGTTGTTGTTCATCTTGTAACAGCATAAAACATTATCTTTGATGAGTAATAACTTCCCATGAAGGCAATAACAACGGCACTTCTTATTATTTCCATTACCATTCACCACCTCACCAAATTTAACAACTCAATTCACACATCGATAGCGCAAACACCAATAACTGCTGCTGTTTCACTATTCGAAACATTCACTAATTGATGCTTTACCAAACGGAAATTAATATTGGAGTATACCGTTTTGACTCACTAGATTCGAGGTGCGATATTTCAGAACCGAAATAAGGGTTCAAAAATATTTGCACTAAGCACTGCTTTGATTAATATGTTGATTATGATTGATATTATTTCCACTTTTCAAAGCGTTTTTCAAAACCAAAATTTATTTTTGCATTAATTAATTTAAAGCTTTAAGAGCTGCTTACATCTTTCAAAAAGGCCCAGAAACACAATGAGAAGTAAACTGCTAAAATTCATTGTAAAAAACTGTTGTAACTATAAATTTTCTGTAAAACTCCACTTCAACTGGTGTGAAGTACGAATTCGCGCGAGGTCTATTTTTTAAATGAGCAACGATAGTCAATCATTTCTCATAATTTGGCCAATTGCGGCAAATGATTTCAACAAAAATATGTCGTGCAATGTTATCAGTGCCAAGCGAGGACAGAGTAAGAGTTGTGATAAGAATTCAATAGCGTATTAATTTATGGGTTGATTCACAGCCTGTTTAGTGTTGCATTATACTATTGAGAACTCTTCGATTATTATTCTACAAGTATATGTATGTATGTACAAGGTGAAGTCCAAAATAATGAAGACTGGCGTCATAAAAATATTTTTGATGGCACCATCTTTTTAATGAGTTACTGCGTTGGAAGTTACATTCCTAACTGACTTCCAGTGAAAGCTTGGTGACATTTGGTTCAGGGGGAGCGAAGTTATTGCATCTCAAGTGGCAGTATATTTGTGTCATCGGTACAAAAATGAATTTCGAACAAAGAGCTAATATCAAAATTTGTTGTAAAATCGAAACATTTGAATTGATGAAAAAAGTTTATGGCGATGATTGTCTATCTCGTGCCAGAGTTCATGAGTGGTTTACACGTTTCAGATGTGGTTGTGAGGACATAAATGACAATGATCATACGGGCCGCCCATAAGCAGTCATCAGAGAAAACTCCATCGAAATCGTTGGTAGATTTATTAAAAGTTAACCGAAATCATCGTTGAAATTCATTGAGTTGAATATCCACAAAACATCGATTTATCGCATTTTAACTGAACATTTGGGCTTACGAAAGGTCTGTGCACGTTTCCGTCCGCACAAGTTAACTGAGGACCAAAAATTTCTCAGAATTCAAGATTCGAAAGACCTCATTAAAGAGGCGAGAAAATACGAGAACTTCCTTTACAACATTGTAACTGGTGATGAAACTGGTTTTTTCAACATGAACCTGAAACTAAGCGTTAAAGTACCCCGGACGAGCCACAATTCAAAAACTTGCGTTTGGAGAAGCCAAAAATCAGTCGATGCTCATTTGTTTTTACGGTTCCAAGGGAATTATTCACACGGAGTTCGTGCCAACGGGCCAAGCCGTCAATGCAATTTTCTATTCGTTTGTCGAATTGGCCCTGAATACCGCGAAGGAGGAAGCTGTCGCTTATTGCATGCCAATGCACCAACTCATCGATCCACTCTTGTGACTCATTTTTTGACTAGAAATCGCATTTTGACCATCAATCACTCACCGTATTCGGCTGATATGACTTCCTGTGACTAGGTAGAATTCGGAAAATTGCATTTGGCCATGAAAGGAAAACGTTTTGCGTCCGTAGAATGGCCTTGAAAAGGCTTCTACCGACATCCTGAAGGACATTCCGGTCGATGACTTGAAACACTTATTCGAAAAGCTTTTAGATCGCGCAAAACAGTGTGTCGAAGCCAGAGTACACTATTTTTAATAAATAAACTCGAAGTTATCAGAATAAAGCCCCTGTCGTTTCTATTTTAACTCAGTCTTGTTTATTTTGGGCTTCACCTTGTATGTAATTGCATTGAGTTGTTGTAATATGAAAAAATAATAAAATTAGTGCTAAACATTCCTAAGCCTTTCAAGATTTGGTGGTTTACCGGTGGGCATATGCACATATCCATGTTCACTCAAACATATGTATGTACATTCTGTCAAAAAAGTACCGAGAATTGTTCAATAAAACGCAAAATAATTGTTTAATCATCAAAATTTATTTTGGCGCCTTCAAAATGGGCTCCATTCGAAGCAATACAAATATGGCAATAATTAGTCCAGCCATCAAAGCACTTTTAAACGCGTTTGAAGAGATCTTCCAGCGAATTCTCGCCTCTTTCGACTTAAAATGGCGTATGCGGAGTGGCAATTTAAGTTTTGGGGAAAAGAAGAAGTCACAGGAGGCTAAATCCGGTGTATACAGTGGTTGTTCGATGATATTTGTCTAGTCTTTGGTCAAAAAAGTGTTCACAATATGAGCCTTGTGAGCCGGTTTCCTATGCACATTCTCTCTCAAACGTCGCATAACTTCCTTCCGGCCTTTCAGCCGCCTGGTTGCATGTTGACTGGTTTGCATATCAAACTCATATAACCACGTCTCATCACCTGTTATGATGCGCTGGATAAACGTTGGGCCCGAATTTACTTGCTCTGGCATGTCTTGAGCCACCTTCTTCCGATGAATTTTTTGAAAGAAATTCAACTCTCGAGCAGCCACGCGTCTCACGCCCAATTGATGGTGTAAAATGTTGCGGATTGATTGGTGAGATACGCTAAGGTCACGAGCTACCTTCCTCAAACTTAAATGATGGCTTTCCCACAGCATTTTCTTGACTTTGTCGACGTTTTCATCCATTGAAGACGTTGATGGGCCACCAGATCGGGGCAAATCTTCCACAAATCTTCCAAAAACAAGGTAATTCACAGATCACACTCAAACTCTGCGACACTATAGAGGACAGCCGTACCAACATTCCAGCAAAAAAAATTATGAAATATGTAAGTATTACGCGTGCCTTTTACATGAACAATTCCCGATATTTTTTTGACAGAATGTATGTGTAAACTGATTTTACCAACTCATTTCATTGTCGTGCAACCTTAGTACTCATAAAGTTATCTTTTCAAGATATTGTCAAAAACGTCACATTATACGGATGGAACAGATGGCTGCCTTGGCGTTATTGAAGGCAATCAATTTGATAAGTTATAAGTAAATATACCTACACAAGCATATGCGGGGTTGTCGTAGCAGTGAACGCAGAAGACACGTCATAAAACAATGCTGCTGCTGGCTGCCCCTCCTTAGGCCGCTAGGAATCCAAATCGCGCCCGTACCATAGACTCAACGACACTTCATATCTCAGCGAAATAAGTAATGAAACAAACGGGTTTTTTTAGGAAATCAAAATGCGAGGGCGGTTCAATAAGTACCCATGTTCGATGACAGAGGGCGTTCCTGAAGGCAGGTGGTGTTAGCTAAGGCGTGAAAAAAGCAGCATCGGTCGGTAATTCACTTTTTTTGTTTTTGTGAGGGGAAAAATGCGCGGAGATAAATACAAAGTAGGATGCTGTCTGTGGGGACGCTTCGCCATTTATGACCGCAGTTAGATATCAGTTCAACGAATTTAAAAGTGGGTGAACAGCCGTTTTTGTTGAAAAGCGACCAGGACGCCCGGCAGACGTGGTTACTGAGGAAATCATTCAAAAAGTCCACGACAGGATTTTCGTTGATGGACGAACGAAAATGCGCGAAGTAACAGAGGCCATAGGTGTGTCGACCGGAAAGGCAATTAATATTTTACATGCTAAGTTGGCGATGGAAAAATTGTCGGTCCGATGGGTGCCGCGGCTGGTAACTTCGAAGCAGGGCTTGGAGCAATTTAAACGAGATCCGAAGGAGTTTTTGCATCGAGTTGTTGCCGTTGACGAAACCTGGATTCAACATTACACACCAGAAACTAAGCAACAATCAAAGCATTGGATTTCTCCTCCCTGTGAATCTGCTCCAAAGAAAGCGAAGACAGCCCCATTGGCCGGAAAGATCATGGCGATAAATATTCGAGATGCAAACGGCGCCATCCTCATGGATTATGTAGAAAAAGGAAGAGCGATCACTGGACAATACTACAGTGAGCTATTGGACCGCTTTCACAAACGAATGAAGGAGACACGGCTGCATTTGGTGAAAAAGATGCTGCTATTTCACCACGATAACGCACCCGCACATTCTTTCGGAGTTGCGCTATGAATTACTGCCATACCCCCCGTATTCACCGGATCTGGCTCTTTGCGACGTTTTCTTGTTCTCTATTACGAACAAATGGCTCGCGGGTAAAAAATTAGTTCAAACGAGGAAACAGAGGGGTTTTTTGGAGAGCTCGACAAATCATTTTTTGGAGGATTTAAAAACGTAATCGGAGCGTTGGGAGAAGTGTATCTTTCTAAAAGGTGACTATGTTGAAAAATAAAAAAAAAATTTAAAAAATGGTTTCTTTATTTCTAACACGGGTACTTTTGAACTCCCCTCGTATGTATATAATATTTTTTGTTTTTTAAACATTACTAGATGTAGTCTCCAAACATTCTGAATGGGGTTTAAATCTGGGCTACATGCTGGCCAAACCAAACGGTCAAGACAAGATGTCATCGCCAGTACTCCAAATTTGCTGAATTCGATGTTTAGAGACGTCCAAGGAGATGATTCCACCTTATCCGGAAGCAAGCAAAGCAGAGTCTCACAGCATGTGTACCACGCGTCAAATGTCATGTAAGAGCACCTACGAAATTCGGGAGTTAAGATTTTGTTAACTGGAAGACCCCTCGAGCGCCTCCGATCCACTCGTGGCAAGAAAAATTTCGCGACCTTACAAGTTGCTGTAATAGCCCAGCGCTCGCTCAGCTGACGCGAAGCCCACCTCTCTAGGAGCAGACCACGGTTAGTCAGCGAGTTTTCAATTCTCTTGTTTTGCGGGGTAATTACCTCGCAGGTCCCTTGTCTACCCAGCTCATCTGCCTCGCAGCAAATGAGTTTTGTATTGAAGAAATCGGATGCAATCGAAAGTGAAGTCAGGCATTCCCCAACCAGATTCGAGTGCACCATCATCGAGCTCAGAGCCCTGATTGCTGTATGGCTTTCGGAGCAGATATAATATTAACCTCCATAACAGTTATTACACCAGTGAGCAGCCAATCAGCTGCTTCTTTAATTGCCGGTACATCTGCTTAGAATGCACCGCAGTGGTCCGGTAACCTGAAGATGAGACTGATGGGGAGCTCCTTGCATAATACTCCTCCGGCAAGCATTCCATCTAATTTTGCGTCATCCGTGAATAGGCTGCCCAGGCCCTGCCTACAAATACTGCACCCTGTACCCAAACCAAACTAAAAATTGTCATACCCTGCAAAATTGCATTACTAGAGCTTAGAAAAGATTTGCTCCCCGTTACATATGTTTTGGCCTAACATATTTCTCTCTCTCTCTCTCTCTCCCTCTTAGCTTCACAGTCTGTGGTGGACCATAGCTTCATCAACAATCTTCTTCCAATTCAGTCTCTCTATTGTATTGATTGTATATTGATTTGTGAATTGATGTGTCTTTACTCGCTGATAGAACGAATTCTAAGTACTTGAATCCATTTACACTTTCAAAAACAAAATCACCTATAGCTAGATTGTTGGCATCTATATTTTGTGCTGAGCAAGATGAGATTAGGTAAGCGTGGTTGGCATTAAGCCACGCATATACCTTTTGGTCTCTAGCGTTGCCAGATGGAGACCGACCTCTATGAATACTGAAATACATACATCATGTAGGATGTCAGCGCTTTTGGTCAGATTACTCCACCTAGCTTAACCTAGCTCCACCTGGACTTAATTCAATATGAGCTTATTGCTGCTTGACTGTCCACGTATATATTAATTGTTGAGTTCTTTCTTGTTCTAGTGTAGGCTAGCTTCGCTTGGAAAATCCTGCTGTGGTCTGACAGCTTGACAGGCTGCCTAATCACTAGTTTTGAGCAGTAAATGCCCGCTCTCACTCCGTCTAAAGTTTTAGAGCCGTCTGTGTAGATGTGAAAAGTCCTATGGCTAGGCTTCATGCCTTTGTGCCATCCCTCCTCTTCAATTGTAGTACGAAACCTTCTCTCTCAATTAAAGTACGGACTCATGTAGTCTGTGCAATCTGAACTCCTCTTTCCTATTGAGCTATATCCGAAGGTGAATACTCCCGCAGCCACTAATCTCCCCGCGGACTTCGCTTCCAGATTTTCCGCCATAAGGTCAATGGGTGACATGCTGAGTATCATTTCCAGCGCCGCCATTGGAATGGTTTTCATCGCTTCTCTTATGTGCAGAGCTGCGAGTCGCTGAATCCTTTCCAGTGGCATTAAGGGGGGACCCTCATTTATCGGGTCAAAAAAATCGATTTTTTGGAAATAATTTTAATCTATTCTACAACTATTTAAGAATATACTTTCAAAATTTCAAGTCGATATCTGTATTTTTGAAGGAGTGACAAAATTTTTAACAGGACGCGACGGGTGGCCTGATCGCCTGTATCCAAAACTTTAAACGCGTTTTTCTCGAAACATCATTTTTCGATTTTGTGTACACAATTGAGAACGCTGTATTGAACCAATCAGGCTTTACAATAGCTCATTTTAAAGATAATTAAATTGTTTTCAATGTGACATTAAGTGTTTTTTTTTTAAAAGAGATTTTCATATTTTTTTGTAATTTTAAAGTCAATTTTTATGCATGAAAAATCACTTTTAACATAAAACTGGGTAAAAAATATCAATTTCGACATTTTTTTTTTAAATCAAAATGTCACATCGAAGGTATTATCCTAAAGTTTTAAAAAAAATTTGGTTTTTTTATTTCAGAAAAAAATTCAGAGCGCTAGAATGCACACAGATAGAATGAGGTGCCATGGACGAGGTGTATATTTCCATACTTAAAATGTTTTTTTTCTTCTCCGAAAATTTTTGTAGACAGTCAAGACATTTATTAAAGTACTTTATGAATTACAAAACGTTTGAAGTTATTTTACCTGAGAAAAAAATTCCCAAAAATGATGCATTTTTCGACCGTCTAAATGAGGGTCCCCCCTTAAGTATGTCAGTTTTCTTGTCGCAGTCCACCATACTAAGCCCCCATACAGCAATATCGGTCTAACTACTGCCGTGTTGCACAAATGCATCAGTGAGGGTGATAAACCCCAAGTAACGCCCAACATTATTTTACATGCGTACAGCGCATTACTGGCCTTTTTCACCCATTCCTCAACATTGTACTTCCACACAGTAATTTACTGTCCAGTATTACTCCGAGGTATCTCGCTCGTTCCACTCCGCTCTTATCTTCCTGCTTGCTGCTTTATCCATAGATAAACCACGGGTTGCACATTGAGTGGCTCTATACTCTTTCATTGTTATTATCATTATGATTACTATGACTTTCGTTGAGGAGCTTGGTGAAATGTTGTTTCCATCTTTCTATCACGCGTTGCTTGCCACTAAAAATATGTCCTTTCTGGTCCTTACAAACGTTGGTTCTTGGTTGGAAAGCTTTTGTCCGTCTTTTTATGTTTTGGTACATGGATCTGACATTTTTGTCGGCGAAGTCTCTTTCAATTTGTTCAATCTGTTGTTTCATTTATATTTTTTCTTTGTCCTTATTATCTTTTTGACTTATTTTTTCTTGTTTTGGTATTCAAGAAAGTTTGCTCTCGAACATCTTTCGACGTATGCTTTTCTCGCTTACTGCTTTATATTATTTGCTTTGCGGCAATCCTCATCGTACCATTCATTTGTTTCAGATCTCCTTTCTGAAAGGTGAAATCGCTTAATATCGATAGCGCGTAAACTCCACAGATGTCCAAACAAATTTTGTTAAAATGTGACTTTATTATAAAAAAAAACGTTATATTCGAGCATACAAGAGTGTTGCATCATTGGTGCATTGAACATTGAACTACATACTAAAATAAATTTATATTTTAACGTATAAAGTGTGTTTCATATGGATGTATGTATGTACTTTATATAAAATTTTGGACGGTTTGTCATTATATTGATGTCTTTGTAAATATTCAAGGTACGAAGATAAAATATATTATACATATGTATGTGTATGTATAAAAGTTGTTTTCAAGTAATTAGCTAAATGTGGATGAATTCAACTATGAATCTAAGGCACTTCTTTGCTTAAAATGTCGGTAATGCAGTTAATTGAAAATTTACCGACTCGAAATTTAAGTAACACAGTTGCTACCGGACGGCGGTTTGCGCAGTGCACTTATAAGAGATTCTACATAAATCGTTAGAAAAATTGCAAGAAATTAACATTTACAATTTGTGAACACACACGCTTAAAACTAAACGAAAACTGTTACAATGGAAAATTGCAACATTCGAAAAATTTGACAATATGCAACGGAATGCTTTTGTCTCACATAATTAAAATTGTTTCGCAATAGACAAAATATTGAATGGAAAATGTTGCGTTTCGCTTCTTCTTATATGTACCCGTGTAGACTGCGCGAAGTGCTGTGATGATGCCTAGGTGGTTGATAGCCAGGCTCTTGCATTTCCATTTGCATAACCAAATTTTTCTGTTCGCCACGCAAATCGTACGCATGACGTGCTTCGCGATGTAAAATTAAAGAACCGACGCCAAGCGTGATAAAAGAGACAACAGCTACAGCATATGACCAGCCGAGTACATTGAATTTGGGATACATAAGCCAATCGCGACGGTAGGCACAGCCACCGAAAATGCATACTGCGAGAAACAGGAATATTGCTGCAAAGCAATAATATTTAAAATAGTTATTTCCAGATAATTCATAGTTTTCTTTTTTTTTGGTTCACTTACAAGAGCTTGCAGTACACAAATATGATATACGTATCAATAGCCACTCATACTGTAGCACACCCTTCAATGGTAGGCGTATAACAACCAGCGCTAGAAGTACCAAAGCGGCGAATGTCAAGAGGAAAGCCAAAGTTACGAATGCCTGTACAGCCATCAGCCAACCCGGCAACAAGTATTCTCTTATAACATAATATTCCTGCGAAAAAAAACGAATTTTCAATAAAATATAGCTCATATAAATCGCATTTGTAGCATTCCCACTTACGTGGCTGAAAATATTGTGACAACCATTGAATTGACGCGGAAATTGATAATACGGATATACGAAATTCTTAAAACAATATTCCCACAAGCCCATATTTTTGAAGCTGCTATGTGTCTCTTCGTACGACTCAATCCAGTAGGGCGAGCAGAAGGCCATCATGAGGAAAAAGTAGGCCACAAAAGTGACCACACCACCGATTACCACGCCATCTAAATGAAGTTAAATATATTCAATTATATGCATGCACTGACTAAAATATGAATAAAATAATGGGCCACAATTGTTTAATAACAATATGGTGAATCAGTGTTTAGGGCTGCGACGGCGGCTGCCTCTTGATGTACATCATCATCGTCGCCACTCACTTGAAGCGCGTGGGTAGTCGCCTTTTTCGATGCTCGTGTCGGCAGTGTCTTGTGACTGTTGCTTCGAGAAGTTGCGCATTTCTTTCGCTATGCAATCTGTTTGCTTTTTATATATAAAAAAATACTCGAATTAAATGCAGTAATGGAAATATAAACTTCACTACAACTATTGTCAACACAAACAAACGAACACCTCCCTAATAAAGGTGTGGACACAATGACAGTTGTAGCTGTCAGTTGGAAATGCCAATAAGAAGCAAACAGTTTGGCGAGCTGTGTAGCGAAAGCAAACTGTTGCGCAAATATTTGAATGTAGAGGTTGATAAATTTTGTATTTAGATGGAAATAAAATATTTATAATAAAATAAAAATAAAATAATTTAAGCGGAGCTGCGAATAACGTTGTAAATGCCAAAATCGTTTTTTACAGGAAATAAAACAAACGTTTTTGGAGGCTTTGTTACTGTTTTTTGTTCCTGTATTTTTGGCTTGTCCAAAACAATGACATTAATAACTTATACGAAAAAAAATTTGGGAATTTTAATTTCGAATTACAAGTTGTTGTTGTTGTTGAGGTGGTTGAACATTTCCAATGAAATACTCCTAATTAGTGACCAGCGCCGTTTTACTACCACTATCTCATGTGATGATGTATTTTTTTTTTTTTTTGTTTCCAAGTCAGATCCATATTTCGTCCCCTTAGTATAACAATAGCCTATGTGCTCATAGGCTATTATTTTTTTATTGAATTTTTGGATTCTCCATCGTCGATTTTATATGTGGTCAAAATTTTCTCAAATTCTAGTTCCACAAAGTGGGGCAAAACGTCAGTCAAAAAATAATAAATATTTACAGACATAACGAGATTTGAGTGAGGGCTACTTTTTACAAAAAGTTTGAAATTCATTTTCTCAAAACATCAAAAAATTTATAGGCTATTTTAATACTAAGGGGACGATTTAGTGAGGTCCAAGTATAACAGCAAATCTTTTATCTCGATGTCTGAGATCTCCTTAATTTGCTGTAGGAAAGGCTTACCGAAGGATCGGAGTCGTGCGCTGGCTAGCCCCGGACATTCATATAAATAGTGCCCCTTCTGCTTAACAGCTTCTACAGATAGGATTGAAGGGTAGATTGAGTCTAGCTGCATAAGCCCCTACTTTCCAATGACCTGTAAGGATTGCAGTGATGCGTGAAATGTTTGGCCGAGAACGTCCTAGCAGGTCCTTCGTCCTTTGGATTTTATATGACGGCCATGTGTTTTTTGTTGTAATACATGTAGGTATTTGCTTCCATCTTCTTTCGGCTAAAGCATGATAGTGTGAAGCAATAGATGCTTTTAGTGTGTTCAGTGGGGCGGAAACTGCCACCGCCTCTGCTATGTCTAGTGTTGAGCCCTTTCTTGCTAGCTCATCCGCTATCTCATTGCCCCGTATGTTCCTATGACCGAGAACCCATATCAGAGTAATTTCAAGCCAATGGCTGAGCAGTTCCAGCTCCTCTCTTCACTGTAAGACCAGTTTGGATAAAATGTAGTTGGAGTCTAAGGCGAATTACAAGTAAGTGGTTATTTTACAATTTTTTTCAGTGGAAAAACGTTTCATATTCCAAGCGCGACAGCAGTTAAAACGTTTTTCCACTATGCACAGAATCTATACTGATGGGTTTTAAAACGTTGTTCTATTGAGCAATACGGTTTTTAGGAACTCGTTTAAAATGTTACTATCGCAAAAAAAATGTGTTCAAAACAGAAATGAAATTATTCCAAAAACTACAATATGAATATAGCTTTAAGCTCTTTTACACAATAACTTTTCAACCTATATTTTTTGTCTACTTCTTTTCAAATATTTATTTACGAATGTTTTCACGGTCACTTTTACATAAATAGGGCAAAAAACCATCGTGTAAGTGTGCTCTTTCAAGTAAAAGGTTTATATACTATCTTTATTTAATGCAGTAGAACTCCGCGTACTTCTCAGGCAAGTATGACGTCATTGCAAGGAGATCTTTTTTTGTCATCACTTATACTAATGTATTCCTTTCGAAGTGGAGGCATCGCAAAATTTTTCAAGTTCTGCTTTTGTTTAATACAAATTATCGCATGACCATGTTTCTGCTACATTATGATTTTTTCGTACTCTTAGTATGTTTAGATCATCAGTAGAAATCTGAAGCCATCTAGCTTCGGTAATTTTGCATTTAGGATCCTTATATAAATTTTGTTTGAGAGCGTCAAAATTTTTAAAATCATTTAGATCCATTTGATGTACATTAAATGGATTCGACTGTCTCATAGATGCAATTAATAGAGAAACATCTTCGGGTATAAAAAGATGGGAAGTTTTCTTTTTTTTTACAATAAGTGCAAAATCTCGATCACATGGAAGAAAGCTCAATTCGATCAAAGACGATAAAAAAACCGTTTGTTCATTATCATTTTTTTCATAGAATTGGACAAAATAGTCCTTTATTTGACTAACACTAAATTTTTCGCAATAGAAATAGCAACGACAATCACAAACCTAAATAAAAACAATAAATAAAATAAAATTACAGCAAGTACACTTAAATCGTTTTTCCACATTACTTGTTCTGGGGCGTTTTTTTGAGGGATACTTTTGTTTTTCTTGGTTATATATGAATTTCCACTATTTCTAAGCTTTTTGTTTTTATTATCACTCCACTTTTCAACATTACATTTCCTTTTTGTACCTCTGTTACACTTATCAATTTCCTTTGACAATTGAGATCGTGTCATTTTGCGTGTAACTTACAACGTTCTTCCACGGACTGACTTCTTCTAATTGCTTTTTAAATGCCTTATGGTCCGAAATTTTAACTTATTTGATGCTTTAGAGATGCAAGAGGGTAATAGTAACGGAAATCTGCAGAAAAACACGCTTTGAAAAAAATGGCTTTTAAAACGTTATTCGCGGCTCCACTTCAATTATATAATCATTTACAATAATTATTGTATTTAAGAGCTAAGTTATTGGCTGGAGTGGCCTTTGAATTGAACTGTTAATTAAAACAGGAAAAGTTATTTAATCATTATAGCATAATTTTGGTGTAAAGCTATTTATTTATGGTAAATTTGGATTTTAAAATAATAATATATTAACAAAACTATTACGAGAAATATTAAATTTTTCTAAGCAAACAAAAATTAGCATAGCTTATTTCTACAATAATTTTAGCTTATAATTACTAAGTAGTTTTAATACTCTATAACTAAATATATGTGTTCGCACATAAGTAGTAGTAATCTTATATATAAAAATGGAGACGTTTTTTTGTGTTCGTTAGTCGCCGATTCACGCCTAAACGCATTCACCGATTTCAATCAAACTTTCACAGATCATTGGTATTGGTCCATAGATGGTTTATGTGAAGTTTTAAAGAAATCGGTAAAAGTATGCGTGCGTTGTGTAAGTGTGAAAAATACAATATTTGCGTGTTTCCCTTATGCGGACATTACGTATACGGAATGAAAATACACGCGAATGAATAGAATATACACAGTCATGAATAACATTGTTTCGATGTCGGGTGCCGTATGCGACTGTATTATTCGTAACGCAATAGTTGTCCTCTCTTTTCTTTCCTTTTTAAGCATGCGTGACGCGGCATCAAAGCACATTGCTTTTTTTTTAACTGGAAAAATATTTTGAGCTTCATTTGAACGTTTTATGATTTAGATAAAATAAAAATTCGTTAAATATATTATTATATTTGATTCCATTAATAACCATAAGCCTGTATTTTTCGAAGCTCAAAGTTTTTGGACAAATATTGAAACGATTACTTAAATTAAATGTTAAATACATATATGTATATAAATGCTCAAATGTAAAAGTTTAGATGGATTTAAAATATACGAAATTATTCAGCGGTTGAATCCATACATTTTTTGAAATCCATCATATGGATCGACAGTCGCCATAAATGTTCTTTTCAAAAATAAAATGTGTTAATTTGATGGTAGCTCGAGTATTAAGATCAGGTTTCTATTAGTATAACTTTGTTCATGGGTTTGCGTAATTTTTCTGTGGTGAAAGTCTAAAACCAAGAAAAGAAAACGCGAAAGCCGACGAGCAAAATGTAAAAAATAAATCCTCCTGCATGTATACACATATACTCGAAAAAGTTATGCTAACACTTTTTTCATGCATTTACGTAGACAATTTTATATGGGCAAAGGTACGTTTACGAGATAAATGCCTAAAAGCAGGTATAACTAAAATAGCGCTCTCAGGCATTTCTGTTAATATACAATTCTTCTGTAAATTTCATGCTCCAAGTGTTCGAGCATTGGTATAGCGCTGAAGACAAATGCTCAGGATATAATACAAAAATGCATATTTACTTGATTTCACATAGTAATATTATCATTGTTAAAAGACAACAAGTTTGTATTAGGTAATAATTAAATAATGCAACCTTATGTGCTGCTTTGACGAGTGGGAAACCCAAAATAAATAATTATATTTGTATGTGTGTTTAAAAGAGTTGGATTATTTTGTGAGTGTAAGCAGTTTCAAAGTCAAAGAGTAGTTGCAACATTAAAAAGTACCTGAAACACATTTTCATTTAACAACTAAAATAGCAAATATGAGTGTGTTTTTCATTGTTGTTTTTTTTTTGGGAAAAAATTTATAAAAATAAAATATATTGTGCGTAAAATTTTAATAATCAGTGAAAATAAAAAAACTGTGGTTTCGTTGTTGTTGTTAGCGATTGTAATGCACATTGTAAGTTTTTCATGTTTTTTTTTATTAAATTCATTACTTTTCAATTATTTTGTTTTAACTTATTGGAAATCAACTTATGCGGCCAAAAGAATTAGAAATTTAATTTCAACAATAGAAAAAAGAAAATTATATTACTTACTGGAATGGGAAGAGTTTTGCAACAATGCAAATTAAATATGTGGGATGAATGTGCAATGGCACATAAAAAATCAGTGGAAGCATTGGAAAGAACTTTGAAAGATTTACGTAATAATCAAGAAATATTTGGTGGTGCTTTAATATTATTGTCTGGTGATTTTCGTCAAAATTTGCCAATAATTCCCCGTTCAACACCAGCAGGTGAATTAAAAGCATGTTTAAAGACATCCCATTTATGGAGGCACGTAAAAACTTTGACTTTGAAAACAAATCTGTGAGTTTATTTGCAAAATTATGCATCGGCTGACGAATTTTCAAGACAACTTCTGAAGATAGGAAATGGACAAATTCCTATTGATGCTGCTATTGGCTTAATCACTTTGCCAGATAATTTTTGTAATTTTGCACACACAAAACAAGAATTAGTTTCAAGTGTTTTTCCAAATATTGCGCAAAATTATCAAAATCACAATTGGTTAGCTGAAAGAGCAATACTGGCTGCGAAAAATAAGGATGTTCGTCAATTGAATGCGAATATTTTAAATGATATGCCTGGTGAGATTGTAACATTTAAATCAATTGATACAGTTATAAATCAAGATGACGCTGTAAATTATTCAACAGAATTTGTAAATTCCTTGGATTTACCTGGACTGCCGGCTCATCGCTTACAATTTAAAGTTGGTGCACCAATTATTTTACTTAGCAGATTAGCAGAAGCAAAAAGGTCATTAATAATCTTATTGAAGCAACAATTTTAAAAGGAAAATTCAAAGGTGAAGACATATTGATTCCGCGTATTCCGCCGATTCCACCAGATTTAGCTTTTGACTTCAAAAGATTGCAATTTCCAATACGTCTTGCATTTGCAATGACAATAAACAAAGCACAAGGACAATCGCTGGAATTATGCGGAATTGACTTAGAATATGCATGCTTCTCCCACGGACAATTATATGTATCATGTTCACGTGTAGGGCAAAACAAAAAATGTAGTTTACGAAAAAGGTTTGCGTTAGTTTAAGTTTAAAATTAACATTAATTTTATATTGTAAAAAAAGAATAAATACACATAGAGTGAATCTAAATCGAGTGTTCATTATTCATTTCTAATTTTGATATGCCTAGCGAAGCAGGCAGAGGGTCCGCTAGTTACAATATAAAAATGCACAAATTCGAAATATCAGTATCCCATTTTTAGATTTGATATAGATTTCTTTATTCCCAATTTATTAAAAATATTAGTTTGGAGAAAGAGATGGCTGTTTAAGCTCGTGGGCAAAGTGGCATTTCATATTGCTGATTTTTGTTTGCTCCATTCAGCTGTGAGTTACAGGGTGTTATCAATGGAATTCAACAAAGAGAAAATTCAATACATATTGCAGTTTACTGAAATTGTGAATGGTGGTTATAGCGCCGATACTGTAATGGTGCTCACAGTCACCAACGTAAACGCAGGTCCGTGTTCAAAGCTACTATTTGGCTTGAAAATATTTCAAAACAAAACAAAGCATTGGGCCGCACTTTTTTGCACGCTGTGAAAACCAGTGTTACAGTTTTTGCAATCAATTACATCATTTTTAATTGTTATACAGGGTTGTCCATCTACCTTTGGGAACTTAATTCTCCTATAAATAAAGGACGCGTGAATATTTTTTATTGCATTTTATTGGAAAGAACAAACTTTGAAATTGAACATAGAAGCGATTCCACGTGAAGTGATAAAAATGTTTTTTAGTAATTTTTTTGACGTGATAACGTCTTATAATTCGATTTAGCCGGCTGCACGCACGAAGAAATGTGTCGTTACCTTGCTCATTAGTGTTACCTTGCTCATTTGTCGTTGCCTTGCTCATTGCCGTTACCTTGCTCATTTGTCGTTACCTTGCTCATTGCATTGAATGAACTGCAAGCGAAAGCGCGGAACGAACGACAAAGCAAACGAACGGCAACGTTCGACATCTGGCTCTGTCCTACTTGAGTGAGCATATATATGTATGTATATGCGCATATGTAGGTATATTAATTCACATACTTGTATTTGCATATGCCTTCTTCCTGTGTGCATGGTAATGAACCATTTCTCTGTTGAGAATAGGACGATGATAGAAAAAGTAGGAAATGAAAGGGAGTGTTTCGAGTGTAAAGTGTCTTGAAAAAGGCAAATCGATGATGTTGCCTCTTAGTGTTGTTGACTTATTAACGTCTGATGCACAATAGAAATTGAAGATATCTTTCATGAATTTGATAAATGTTTCATTATCATTGCAATGTTGTTGTCATTTTTCACGTTTGTGTAAATGTAACTTGACCTATTCCATTGCAATTCCATTTACCTCCTCCTTTATATCCATACAAAATATCTATGAAACAAATAAAATTAAAATTTTCTTTTGAAAATTGCAACCATTCCATCAATATTTTCTTATGACGTTGTCACGTTAAACTATCGCCAGTAAACCGACTTTACAGACAACCTCTATTTTTTGTTTTTAATGAAATATACTTAAAAAAAGCTGTTGCTGAAAATATTTATATATTTGTTTGAGAGGGTATAATCAATAAGTTTCAACACGATATAGCAATACGAATTTTATACTGTGCTCTCAGGCATTCTCGCAAGTGAAGGTATGCCGCGAAGTCATCTGCACGGATTCGGAATATGGCAAAAGGGCTCAGATCGCTTTGACGACTCGTTCCCAGAGACATCAGTCAACCTGCTGTTGTTGTTGTTGTTGTAGCAGCATAAACATTCCCCATATATATATGGGGAATGCTGCTGAAGTGACAGTCCTTGGCGGGATATATATCCCGGTCGTTCCAATAGTGTTGAACCGCCTGTCGTGGTCCTCGAATGTGATGCCATAACGTGAAGGAGAGGCTCACAACTTGATTTATTAAGGAGAATCGAATGCCCTTTTAAAATTCATAGAACAAGCAAAGCTTATAAATCGCTACATTTTATTTAAAAGTTTAGGGATAGTCAGAATTAAAAACAAAATGGATTTTTTTTGCATTTTCTTAAAGCATAATATCTTAAAAATATTTTGTGAAAATTTGAAGTGAATTCGACAAATACTTTTCGAGTTATTTAACAATTAACAAAGGGCGCTCCGGAGCGATAGCAAAATTTTAAATGCGTTTTTCTCAAAACTATGTTTTTTAACTGGGGATCACTGTGACTTAAAAATCGCTTGGTAGATTTCAATAAAATTTAGATTGCTTTTGAAAAACATAAAAAACTCATGGCTGATCGAACTATTTTTTTCAAAAATTTCGATTTTTTTAACCCTTTAGCCTATAGCCACGAGTCTGACTCGTGGTAAAGAATTTGTGCCATAAGCGAAAACAACGAGTCTGACTCGTGGTAAAGACTTTGTGATCAATTGATTATGATTACTTCCTAGACATCTTAAAATTACTATTTGTACCTAAACATTGTTTATTATTTCACAATTCCTTTCGTTGCATTGAAATATATATGTTACGAAAAGTATACACTTTGCGCCAGTTCGGGTACACGGCTGAACAGTTGAATGGCACGGCGCGCGAACGAATTTCTTGCGTATTATAGCTCGCGCAATTGGTAGATATCGTGTAGGCTAAGGGGTTAACAATTAATTGTCACCTGACACGATGAAACTAATGAAAGCCCCATGTAAATGAATTCCCACCACTCTTTCGTTCCGTCAAGGATGAAAGATACCAGGTTTGCTGTTGTTGTTGTAGCAGCATAAACATTCCCCATACATGGACGGGGACTGCTGCTGGAGTGACAGTCCTTGGCCGGATATAAATCCGGGTCGAGCCGATAACGTAAAACCGACTGTCACGGGAACGATACCTGGCTTGCTCGTTAGCTATGGTGAAGAAAAAATTTTGAGGGGAACTTTGAACTCTACGTCATCCGTTTTGTGTTTCACTAAACTAAAGCTAAATTTTATGAAACACAAAACGGATGACGTAGAGTCCAAAGTTCCCCTCAAAATTTTTTTTCACCATACCTAACGAGCAAACCAAGTAACGGTTTGCTAGGTAGTACACCTCTAAAAATCTTTTCTCCATGCCGTTCCGAAGTATCGCAGATTTTATCGTAGGAATTTGAATAGTTTCCGTAGAACCCTGTCAGCTGATTGCTCTCTTACCACACAGTGTTGCCCAACAGTACATTTCGAAATCATTTACAAAGTAAACTTAGAAAAATTTTAATTTTTATTAAAATAACTTAAAAACATTGTTGAATAATGTTAATTATAGATAAATGAACTATATGTATTTGTTGGTTTTTGGCTTTGGTTTATTAAACAATAAAAAATTGTAACTGATAACGCGGATGTGTGTAAAAGTATGCAAGCAAAACTGTCAATGCCAACATTGTGTAGATACAACCAAACACAAACACACACAAACCGATATATTGTGTAAATATGTAACTAAAAGAACGCAGTGGTTCCCCACGGGATGAGTTTTGCTCAGTTTTCTGCTCGTTAGGGGCTGCGGTAGGGGCCTACGTACGTCGGTCACTGTTTTCAGCATAAGTTACAGGGTGTTAACAATGGGGGTCAGGTAAGAGAAAATTCGGTACATTTCACAGTTTTACATTTTAAATACTGAATGATGGCAATAGTGCCGATACTGTAATGGTGCTCAGAGTCACCAACGTAAACGTACACGATGAAACAACGATCTACGATACTACGGAACGGAACGGTGGTGAGAATTCATTTACATTTAGTTTCATAGTGTCAGCTGATACGGGAGTACATGTACGTTGGTGAGTGTGAGCACCATAACAGCTAATTACATACGTGCAATTTTGGTTTCGTCGATGCCGTTTAGGTATTTTTGATGTTAAAGATGCACCTCAAAGAACGTAGATGCATATAGAAAGTTCAGTCCCGGCCCGTTACTTATTTTGGGCAGTAGCAAAACAAGAAACTATTTCCCCACAAGTTAATGTGCCTGCCGGAGAGAAATGAGAGGGAGAGGAAATTTACGTTCTCTGATGCACCTCGCACAGGCAGATCTATCGTCGAAAAAATCACAGAAATCATCGAATTCTTACTCACCCAAATAAGCAGATTTTTTTAATGAAAATTTTAAATTTTTAATACGGAGTGATTAAATTTAATATTTGTAATTAAAAAATAAAAAAATTATTAATATAATATTTCCGCATGAAAATAAAATACAATTTTCCTCTAAAGTCTTAAATTTATAATTTTGCTAAAACTTAACCTAAAAGAATATCTAACAATTTAAGTTTTTAGCTTAGCTTCTTTCGATATAAATAAATTATCCATTTCGTCGACATGTTGATGCTCCAGATGCTTCATGTAGGCCAAAAAGCAAGTCCACAGTAAACTACAAACGCTAATGAAAGGCACCCGATTCTTCTCTGGTACGACGGAAAAATTAATAATACCAACAACGGGCCAAATAGACATCGCCACCTATGGAAGCATTGGAAATGCAATCGAAATGTGAATGAAATTTTAGATGTGACATTTATAAGCAATTTTCCGTATTCTTCACCTTGAATGTGGGTATGAACTTCTTGCGCACTTCCGCCGCCGCTTCGTCAACCGTCTTCATTTCCAGCAGGCTCATTATGAAGTAAAAGCAAGTCATGGCAGCGGGCGTATAGGACATCTGTTCAACGGCTGTTTTAAAAACGGCTGTTTGCAGTGAGGTCTGCGGCCACATGGCGCTCGAAACTCGAATCCAACTGTAAAGTGTTGGCGCAACGAAGAGGCCGCCATAGAGGCTGAAGCGCAGCGTACGCCACCAATCGTAATCAGCTGGAAAAGAAAAGGAATAATTTTAGGAAATTTAAAAAAATAATAGCAAAAAAAAAAACTAAAAAAAAGAAATAAAATGAAATGAAAAAAATAAAGTGAAATGAAAAAAACTAAAATAAAATACGATGAATTCTCTTCAAATAAAAAAAAAAATTAAATACATAAACTAAATAAAATGAATTTAAAATTAAATTAATATAAAACAAATTTAAATAACAAAATATGAAAGCTTTTGCCTGGACCTACTAAACTGAAAAAAAATTAAAACAAAAAGAAATAAAATTATATGAAAAATAAAATGATATACAAAAACTATAAAAAATTAAGTTAAAACGAAATTAATAAATAAAAAAAAAATTAAAAAAAATGAAATGAAAAAAATAAATGAAGTGAAATGAAAAAATTAAAATAAACTACGATGAATTCTCTTCAAATAAGAAAAAAATTATATACAAAAACTAATTAAAATTAAGTTAAAACTAAATGAATAAATATAAAAAAATAAAATAAAATGAAATGAAAAATAAATATAATGAAATGAAAAAAAAAAATAAAGTGAAATGAAAAAATTAAATTAAACTACGATGAATTCTCTTCAAATAAAAAAAAAAAATTAAATACAAAAACTTAATAAAATGAATTTAAAATTAAATGAATATAAAACAAATTTAAATAACGAAATATGAAAGGTTTTCCCTGGAGCTACGAAACTGAAAAAAACTAAAACAAAAAGAGACAAAATCAAACAAGATTATATTAAAAATAAAATAATATACAAAAACTAAATTAAATTAATTTAAAACTAAGTTAATAAATAAAATAAAAAATAAATTAAAAGTGAAAAAACTAAAATTGGAGATGAAATTTTTCAATAAAAAAATAAATAAAATATATTACAAAAAATAAATAAAATTAATTTAAAACTAAATTAATAAATTAATTTAAGTAAAAAAATAAAAAAATTAAATCACAAAATATAAGTAGCTTTGACTGGAGCTAGATTAAAAAAGTAAAAGAGTGAAGTGCAAAAGTTTTAATCAAATTTTTTAAGTAAAAAATATTTTAGAAAAGCTCCAAAAAGGCGTTCTTCTGGCATTCGCTTACTCTTGGAAGTATGATCACTCCACACGGGAGCATAGGGCCTCGACAAGACTCAGTCTTGCGTTGGTTTCGTTAATCTGTTTGCTGTCTGACAGGGTAGGTGATTAGTTTGCCGCCACCAGTCCTAAGTAGTGGGAATGCCCACCTGTCGTTGCTTAGGAACAACGCCTTCTTACTGCTTGAAGCGCCAACAGTGTGTCACAATTTTCTGGCAGAAGGATCACACAGATGGTTGAGGACTTCGCTAAATTTGGTGCGACTGCGCTATTACTACTTTTCTATTTCCATTAAACCTTAACTACAGTTTACACTTAACTACGGTTAAACATCACATTTACATCGTAAAATTACTATGAAACTGTTTTTGCACCCACGGCAGAGACGATAGCGAACGATGTAAGGAATGCAGAAATCGACGCCTTCCGATTATTTTGTTTTTGGCGAATTTGACAAATGACATTTTACAGTGACGTCAGTACAGAAAATAATCAAACCTTTGTTTTCAAATGTATGTACGTACATACAACCTAAACTGACGACGGTGTTAATTGGGATTGCCGGCACAGTTAATGCTGATTAAAATTGAATTTTTTCATACTAAAAAATAATTCTTTATTAAAAAAATCTTTAATTGCTTTTTCAAATATATTATTAAAACATTTAATGTTAATGACTCTTCCATACCGCAGTAATTGTTTTAATTGTTTCTGAAACTAAACACAGCTCTTAACTCTGGTTAAGTTCTTGGTGAAACAATTTCAAATGATTTAAATTTAATTCTATATAGGGTTTTCCAATGAAAAGTGTTATTTGGAATGGCCCGCTATTTCGGTAGATGTCACTTTTCAAGCTGTCATTTTTTCATATTTGACAAGTAGAAACTGCGCCATTAATAAAAATGGAACGATACTCGCTTAAACAACGCATTGAAATTATTAAAATTCACTATAAAAATGGTGAAAATTTGGCAGAGACCGCCCGTAAAACTCGAACATTTTTGGGTCATCGTGAAGCACCTTGTCGGATCGCAATACAGAAATTGGTGAAAAAATTCGAACTGTTGGGACGTGGTGATGTGAAGAATAAAACCCGTGCACGTCGCTCAAGAACAGCCGAAAATATTGTTGTTGTAGCCGAAAGTGTTGAAGAAGACCCAGGTTTGTCCATTCCTCGTCGTTCTTGGGAATTGGGAATTCCACAAACGTCATTACACCGTATTTTGCATAAGGATTTGGGTCTTAAGGCCTATAAAGTCCAGTTAACACAAGAACTGAAGCCGGCCGATCATCAACAACGTCGAGTCTTTGCTGATTGGGTCGTTGAAATGCATGAAAATGATCCGGAATTCCATCAGAAAATCATCTTGAGTGATGAGGCCCATTTCCACTTCCACCTCGGTGGCTTCGTCAACAAGCAAAATTGTCGGAACTGGGGCTCAGAAAATCCAAGAGTTATTGTTGAAAAGCCTCTCATTCCTCAACGTGTGACTGTTTGGTGCAGGTTATGGTCCGGCGGAGTCATTGGACCTTACTTTTTCGAAAATGAAACTGGAGAGATGATTAACGATTTTTTATGGCCGGAATTGGGTGGTATTTATCTGGACAACGTCAATAAGACGGCGCTACGTGCCACTCAAGCAACGAAACCATTGATTGAATATCAAAATAACTCCTCTTATTGGAAAGCCCTTTATTTACAAATGCAGTAGTTCATAACGCAAAATTTCTGATTAGTTGTAATGTTATATTCCTGGAAATTTGGCCCAGATTAAAACAATTTTACTCATGCATTTGCGCTATGTCAAAAATATTTTCGTTTTTTAAGCAATTTGTTGTTGTTGTTGTTGTCATGCATTTGCGTTATTTAAAAAGTATTCTCGTGGCTTAGGCAATTTGTTGTTGTTTTCATGCATTTCCGTTATGCAAAAAATATTTCCGTTTTTAAGCAATTTGTTGTTTTTGTCATGCATTTTAAAGCTATTTGTTGTTGTTGTCATGCATTTCCATTATATAAAAAATATTCTCGTTTTTTAAGCAATTTGTTCTTGCAAAGTAATTCCCAACTTTCCGAACTTCACTCTTTTACTTTGTTTGATTGCTCTCACGAAAGCCGTTATCATAAAATAAAAAGAGGTAAAGGAGAAGGAAGATGTAAAACATAAAAAGGCATGAAAAAATAACAATGTTTTTTGTTGCTTTTTGAAGAAAATACTTTACGCCATCTTCTGCCCTCGAAGGTTTGCTGTATCAGTGAACTGGTCGGCCAAATGAGACTATAAGAGAGCATCCCGCGCGTGACTGGGTAACGCTGGAGTATCGCTTTTACACTTTGCAAAATGGCAGTCATAATTGCGTTGAATTATTGGACAATTACAGTTAATACAAAAGTTTTGTGATTTTTTTTAATACTCAATATGCACTTCAGTTCTTCTGGTGATGCAAAAAAAAAGCAAGAAAACTAAAAATAACTAATTTTTTTATTTATTTCATTTTATATAACTTTTGGTATTCTCGCAAAGTTGTGGCATAAAAGGGATATTTGCAGCCAGGGTTAGGATTAACTATGTACATACGTGGCAGCAATATTAACGAAAACTTTTTCTCTGCTCTCGCTACTACTCTAAACTTGAGGAGGTGAGTAGTGTAGCAGGTGTAAACCAGAGCGCTACTGCGAAATTATTCATGTGCACTCCCTCTTCCGCTACTACTCTCACTTCTGTTTCGCTACTACTACTTCCATAGCTGCTATTTGAGCCGTGTTTGTTTTTGTTTTATTAGATACTAAGCTACTAGCAGTAACGAAAAGTAGCTTGGAGCGGAGTAAAATAATTGATCGCACGTTTTGTGCTACTCATCTCTTCATGTTCAGAGTAGTAGCGAGCGTAGAAATGAGAACTAGGAAGTAGCGGAACAATTTCAATCAATGTTTGCAGCAGCATCTTTAGTTACTTTATCGGTTAGCGATTGTATTTTACGTACTATGACAGTGTGAACTAAACTTAAATCTATTTTATAGAGCTCACATTGTTTAGCACAAAAATATCAGCTGTCGAACGGGGCTGTTGGAATTACAACTGAGGCTGTTGAGGCACAATTTGACACATTCATACTCAGCTCGATGAACTTGGACGTCGGTATTCGGAAATGTTTTCTACGTTTGTTAGATTTAAAAAAAAAAATTTTTTTCATTCATTTCATTGACTTAACTCTTCCCATTGAGCTCTTTGAATTAATAAGTAGAAAATTTAGTTTATTGCACGCATATTTTAAAAAATACTGGGTTAAAAAGTTTATTGGTACCGAACTCAGTCTGAAGCTCCTTATAAGAATGACTTAAACTTCTATAAGAACCAAATATTTTCTTTAATTTTTTATGTGCTGAAAACTTTTTTAAACCAGCGATTCTAAAATCAACAAACAACTTCGTTGTCTGGAGCAGCTGCCTTCCTTAAGACATATTCGTCTTAATTACGCTAGATTAGTGAATGTCAAAACACTTTCTTGTCAAACTGTATGCTTTGCATCGAAGAAAATTTTCAACATCGTATGCAAAAAAGGAACTGTCTAACAAAAAATCACATCGATTTTTGAGCGACTTGAAGTTTATAAATATTTTAAAACACTAAAATTGAATGGGTGAAATTGAAATTTTATAAAGATTCTGATTGAAAAGTTAAACGCTTTGATGACCATTATTGAGATATATTTAATTTTGTGTACAATTTCGAAGTTTGATTTATAAAATTTTGTTAAACAATGAACTACATTTTTTATAAAAAACTAGCAAACCCGGCCCGCTTCGCTGGGCAAAGACATGGTGGGTCCACGTTTTGGCATATATTTCGAGACCCTAGTCATCAATAGGTATGAAAATTACCCCACATTAAAGCACTTATCGACAGCTTTCATTTGATGCCCATATTGCACATCCACAACCAAAGGTTACCCGGGCCCACGTTTTGACCTATATCTCGAGACCCCAGTCACGGAGCGGCATGAGAAATACTCTGTACTAAAGCATTCACCAACAGCTTTCAATTGATATCCATATTGTACAAACACATTCTAGGGTCCACGTGTTGGTCTCTATCTCGGGACCCTAGTCACGGAGCGGCATGAAATATACTCTGAACTAAGGCATTCACCAACAGCTTCCATTTGATACCCATATTGTACAAACACATTCTAGGGTCCACGTGTTGGTCTCTATCTCGGGACCCTAGTCACGGAGCCACATGAAAAATACTCTGAACTAAAGCATTCACCAACAGCTTCCATTTGATACCCATATTGTATATACACATCCGAAGGTTACCTGGGCCCACATTTTGACCTATATCTCGAGACCCCAGTCACGGAGTGGCATGAGAAATACTCTGTACTAAAGCATTCACCAACAGCTTCCAATTGATATCCATATTGTACAAACACATTCTAGGGTCCACGTGTTGGTCTCTATCTCGGGACCCTAGTCACAGAGCCGCATGAAAAATACTCTGAACTAAAGCATTCACCAACAGCTTCCATTTGATACCCATATTGTATATACACATCCGAAGGTTACCCGGGCCCACATTTTGACCTATATCTCGAGACCCCAGTCACGGAGCGGCATGAGAAATACTCTGTACTAAAGCATTCACCAACAGCTTCCAATTGATATCCATATTGTACAAACACATTCTAGGGTCCACGTGTTGGTCTCTATCTCGGGACCCTAGTCACGGAGCGGCATGAAAAATACTCTGAACTAAAGCATTCACCAACAGCTTCCATTTGATACCCATATTGTATATACACATCCGAAGGTTACCCGGGCCCACGTTTTGACCTATATCTCGAGACCCCAGTCTCGGAGCGGCATGAAAAATACTCTGTACTAAAGCATTCACCAACAGCTTCAATTTGACATTCATATTGTACAAACACATTCTAGGGTCCACGTTTTGGTCTCTATCTCGAGACCCTAGTCACGGAGCGGCATGAAAAATACTCTGAACTAAAGCATTCGCCAACAGCTTTCATTTGATACCCATATTGTACATACACATCCGAAGGTTACCCGGGTCCACGTTTTGACCATTTTCCCGGCAATTATTCGAATTTTTCTCACCTTTAAAACCTTCCCTAGACCTCCACGAATAATTCAAGACCAAGATAAGATAAATCCGTTCAGCCATTCTCGAGTTATAAGCGAACATAGGGACAGATTTTCACATTTATATATATAGATTAACTAAAAAAATTTGCTTGAAAAATATTGCGAAAATTGCAAAAGGATAAAGTGAATTATTTAGGGATCGCATATTAAAGTCAGTGGTGGAACTCATTTGAATGAAATTGTGTTCCATACTATTCGATACCATAGGGTTGACAACTAAGAAATTGCGGATGTTTTTTAGAAAATCAAAGAACATTTTTTCATGGAACTAAATAACTCTATTCTGTAATGTATTGCCCATTTGATCAATGACCTTTTGCCATCTTTCAGGCAGCATACTAATCCAATGTTCATAAAAATTCTGGTTTTTATTAGCAAAAAACTGAATCAGGTACGATTTGACATCTTCATCATAATTGAAATTTTTACCATTCAAGAAGTTTTGTAAAGATCGAAACAAAAAGTTATCACATGGTGTAAGGTCAGGCCTATATGGTGGATGTGGCAAAACATCCCAACCAAGCTCCAATAATTTTTGGTGAGTAGTCAAAGATGTGTGTGGACTGGCATTGTCATGATGGAATGCAATACTTTTTCGATTTGTCAATTCGGACCGCTTTTCTTCAACTGCATTGTTTAATTTCGTTAGTTGTTCAATATAGACATCAGAATTGATCGTTCGGTTGGGTGGTAAGAGTTCACAGTATACAATTCCTTTGTAATCCCACCAAACTGATAATAAAACCTTCTTTTGATAAGTATCAGCTTTTGATGTTGTTTGAGTTGGTTCACCCGGCCTGCTCCACGATCTTTTCCGCTTGATATTGTTGTAAGCAACCCATTTTTCATCGCCAGTTATGAGTCATTTTAAAAATGGATCATTTTCATTACGTTTCTTTAGCAAATCGCAGCTGTTCATGCGTTGCGTTAAATGCGTTTCTTTACCATGTATCGAGTTTTTGAACATAGCCAAGTTGTTTAAAGTGATTTTCATTACATGTACTACTGTGGGCAAAAAGTAAGGTGAATTTGGTTCTAAAATGAAAAATCTTTACTTATTCTTGTAAATCAATTTCATCCCCTTCAAAATAGTCCCCTCTCGATGAAATACACTTATGCCAACGATTTTTCCAATCCCCGAAACATGCCAAATAGTCCATTTCCAGTATAGCCATCAGCACCTTCTTCGATTCAGCTTTTATCTCCTCAATCGACTCGAAATGCGTTCCCCGGAGTGGTCTCTTGAGTTTTGGGAATAGCCAGAAGCAACACGGAGCCAAATCAGGCGAATACGGTGGTTGCGGAACGATATGCGTGGAATTTTTGGCGAAACGGTCACGAAAAACGAATGCAGTGTGAGACGGTGCATTATCGTGATGCAAAAACCAAGAGTTGTTGGCCCATAATTCTGGTCTTTTTCGACGAATTGCTTCACGTAAACGACGCATAACGCTCAAATAATATTCCTTATTAACAGTTTGGCCAGGTGGAAGGTATTCATAGTGCACCACACCACGAAAATCGAAAAAAACTGTCATCATGACCTTTATTTTTGAACGACTTTGACGTGCTCTTTTCGGTCTGGCCTCGCCTTTAGCACGATATTCGCTTGATTGGTCGGTTGTTTCAGGGTCGTAAGCATAAATCCAAGTTTCATCTCCCGTAATTGCATTTGAGCTTGTCCTGAGGGTCTGAAATTTGACTTTTCGTAGGCCCAAATGGTCTTTCAAAATGGTTTTCACAGATCCTTCTGATATTCCGATCATATCAGTAAGGTCTTTAACAGTCAACCGACGATTTTTGAGCACTAACTCCTTCACTTTATTGACGTGTTGGTCATCTGTTGACGTCGATGGTCGTCCGGAGCACTCCAAGTCATCAACACGTTCTCGACCCTCTTTGAAGTCTTTGTACCACTTATAAACACTTTGCTGCGACATGGTCGAATCACCAAATGCCTTTTGCAACATGCTAAATGTTTCCGCAGCCGAAATTTCATTCCGCAAACAAAATTTGATGGCCCTTCTCAGAGCATTTTTCATCTTTGAGTGAAAAATCACCAGAACGAAATTTGGCAAACCAATTTTGACACTGCCGTTCTTTTAAGACTTCGTCACCATAAACAGCACATCACTTTTTATGAGCTTGCGATGCGGTGATTCCTTTGCGGAAATAAAAAAGCAAAATATGACGAAAAAGTTCCTTTTGATTTTCCATTTTTCAACGAACGCCAAACGAAAACTCTGATTATCAATCGATCAAAAAAACTTTTTTTACTGATTGACAGCTGAATTGCCGACTATCAAATAACAAAAATGTGTTTTACATTTGTACTACGTCTGCCTAAAAATTCAATTGAAGCCATCTATGAGTGAAATCCGCAATTACTTAGTTGGCAACCCGATAATTGATGGCAGTATTTATTTTCTCTAACGAAACACAAATTCACAGAAAAATTTGCATTTGTCTTTTATAATAAATATAGCCGAATTAAAAATTTCAAAGTCGAAAACGTCAAACGCGCGATAGACCACCCTGTATATTTTGAATTTTTTTATGAAATGACAATTAATCACCATTCACATACGTAAATCTCTAAAACAACCAAATAAGTTGAAAGTTTGCGGCGAATACCCTAATGTGCCATTTCCTATTCAAATCATTTCCGTGTGGGTGGTGCCAGCGGGTTGCCATTAAAATACTAGCCTTGATTTTGAAAATGTTCAAGTGCAGTTCATAATCAACAGCTGTTAACTGTTGTTTTTTCGTGAATATATACGCATTTACAAGTATGTATGTATGTGTATGTATGTATGCCTGTAATAGTATGGAAAATCGTTCTTCCATAAGTTTTTTTTTTTTTGTTTTTTTGTGTTACGTTCTAAAATTGCTTTCATATGCAAATAAGTTCACTGGAAGTTGGTTTTCCACTCTACACTATTGTGCATTTTTATAAAAATACTATACAGAACAAAACAAAAGCCGATATTTTCTTATCACTTTTCCATGCAATTCAGGCAAAGGTCGCGTATACGCAACTCCGCCCCATGTTGCAACAATTAACCTAAATTCGCTGCAATGCAACTCGAGCGGTAATATTTTTTTATTGCAATATAAACCAGTTCTAACAGCAAAGCGCATGGCATTCGGCATTCAGTCATAAATCGAGCACAACAAGCATGACGCGCATCAGTGGATTGCTGCTTCTGTACGGGTTAAGCCTTTTCAGTGTCATTTGCAGGAGTGATGCTTTTTACGCGCGAATCGTTAATGGCACACAGGCTAATGAGGGTGAATTTCCATTCTTGGTGAGTAAAATTAGTGATGGAAGAGGAATTTGTGGTAGTTTTAAACTATACACACGCATCGATAAGCTCCTGAAATGTTGAAAACTGAAAGTTATTTTTCACGTTCGGTAAAGGTTTCCTTGCGTCGCGCTTCCGATGGGCGTCACAAATGTGGCGCATCGCTAATCAATCGCGTTTGGGTGCTCACAGCCGCACACTGTGTGGTGAAAACCCTACCGGAACAAGTGAATATTCAATACGGCAGCAATCAGTTGGATGCGAATAGCACCAAAGTGTCGAATATCAGTCGAATTGTAGTGCACGAAGATTATCAACCGGGAAATTTACATGCCAACGACATTGCGTTGCTGCGCCTGCAAACACCACTCAAGTTCGGCTCAAAAGTGCGTGCAGTGCATTTGCCGGCAGCGCAACAGGACACTGCGGATGCGTCGCCCGCCGTGTTGATCGGCTGGGGACTGAATGCGGTGAGTAACAGCCAAGCGAAACCGCTACTCTCTTCTCTCACTCAACAATTCTCCATTTTGCTTCTCTCCTCCCTGCAGACTGGTGGTAGCATACAAAAACAACTACAAAAGGTGCATTTGCAAATATTCAGTGATGAGGAGTGCAGTCAACGCCATGGCACTCAACTGCATGCCACGACGATTTGTGCTGGTGTGCCGGAGGGTGGTAGGGGTCAGTGTAGCGGCGATTCAGGTGGTCCACTATTGGTTGATGGCCAGCAGGTTGGCATTGTTTCGTGGAGTCGCAAGCCGTGCACACGCCCGCCTTATCCGGGTGTGTTTACCGAAGTTTCCGCTTATGTGGATTGGATGGCACAGACGATGGGCAATGATCGGGATGATGGTGATTGGAGCGAAAGTGAAGAGTCGTGGGAAGAATTAACCACGGGAAATCTCATTATAGTACGAAATAAGAAAGGGTTAGGGCAGTAAATGAATGAAATATTATTGTGATTAATGCGAATAAAATGTGAGAATGAAAAACGGAAATGGATTTGTATGTTTCACAAAAAATATCTTTAATAGTTCACAAAAGTATTTTTAATGAATCCGAGATGGGTCTAGACCTTCATCATAGCATAGATTACAAGAAATTAGTTTAGGTATGGTCAGGAGAGCTGCGCCAAAAAAAACAACACTAAGCAGGTTGAGGGAAAGCTGCCATTGGGGCGCTATTGGAGGGTAGAATAGAAAAAGTAGGGAAAGAAAAGAGATCAGTTAATATTGATAATAAAATAGTTGCATTACCAATATGCTGAGTTAACTCTTCAGAAGTATACCTAAGGTGAGAACCAAAATAGTTTTTGGTTACAAGTCTAAATAAGGAGAAGATGAGTGAGAGCCATTTCGAAAATTTTTTAGTCATTTTGAAATTCAAAGTGTCTGATATATAACTATAAGGCATAGTTAAAGATTGCATAGCCCTGGCAGAGGATTGGTTGCTCACTTCGGTAATTATCGTTAACACGTTGAGTGCCACCATACAACAAAATGGGGTTCGTCCGGCCACGATTTTTTTTTTACATAATACAATAGAATATTTGAAATTTTGAATAGGCCATATGATGCCACATTGGTCTCATACCCATAGGCCAAGCAGCATAAACAATGCAATGGCTCTAGTATGGCGTGAATACACGACTACTAATAGCCTCTATGAAGCAGCTGCATCAGCACAAACCGAAATCTCACACATTATACCGCGAGACCACCGTGTCACCACGAGGCCTGAAAGTCTCTTCGCACTGTGAGACCAACCTGGACTCACATGGCACTCAACGTGTTAAGGAAGTAAATATTTACTCCGACAGCCAAGCGGCAATTAGGGCCTTGGGCTCATTGTTTGTGCGTTCGAGATTGGCCGGGGAATGCCTGGCTTCTCTCTCGATTCCATTCAAATACTTTGATACCAGGCTCATTTGGGTTTCCGGCCACAGCCGGTCAGAGAGAAACTGCTGGGCTGTTGAACTGGCTAGACAGAGAACTTAGGAGACGGTTTCGTCGCTAAATGAGAGGATTAGGGTTCCTTTAAGCACCTGTAGTCTGCTCCTGGAAAGATGGGCCTCGAGTCAACTCAGCGAGCGCTGGGCTAGTGCGCAAACGTGCAAGGCCGCGAGATCCTTCTAGCCACGGGTAGATCGGGGATGCTCGAGGGAACTCCTACGGCTAACAAGCCGCAACTCTCGAGTTTGGTGGGTATCCTTACCGGACATTGTCCGTTAGGTGTCCATGCGGTGAGACTTGGGATTGCCTCAAGTCCGTTCCGCAAAAGCTGTCTTGAGGCCGAGCTGGAATTATCTGAACACCTTCTTCTCAGCTGCCCTGCTCTCGTCTGACAAAGATTTAGACATCTGGACTCTCACTCTTTTGCTACAACTGCAGATATAGCGAGTTTAACCCATTTTCGGCAGCTGGTCGATTTTTCGACCACCAACTTCAGACTCCAATATCTCAGAAACTAAATGTAAATTTATTGATCAGTTTTCAGAAGTTTTAAATTTGGAATTTAGTTAATTTCTAGATCATAATTTTTTAAGAAAAAAAGGTTCAGGGCAGATTTTTGTAAAAGAATGATATTATCACTATTTTTACGTATTTTTTGTGCAGATGAAAAAATAATGAAAAACAAAAAAAACAAATAATTGTTACTAATTTATTGTGAAGAGAAAAGATGAAATTAAGAGAATCAAAAAAGTAACATATCGATATTGCAATAATTTTTACTGTTTCATGGACGTAAACTTTAGTGGTCGAGAAATCGACCGCTGGCCAGGAACTGTCATGTAGGACAGAACAAAATCTAGCAATATGTTTTTCTTATTGAAAGAGATGGAAGTGAGTATCTTTGTGGAAGAAATGTTTTCTGGCTTTGGAAGAAATGTTTTCTGAAATTGGTACGCAATCAATCCTTTTTGTATACGTACAAACGCTGACAACACGAATTTAAACGCAGCAGA
Organism: Anastrepha obliqua; assembly: GCF_027943255.1. Lineage (NCBI taxonomy): Eukaryota > Metazoa > Arthropoda > Insecta > Diptera > Tephritidae > Anastrepha > Anastrepha obliqua. The sequence goes on along the minus strand of NC_072893.1, from coordinate 20,025,915 downwards.
CCGTTTTGCGAAGGTTCGTCCTATTACTGATGCTCTCAACAAAAAGTTTATGCATTTTGGAGTCTTTAGCCATAATCTCTCTATAGACGAACAGCTGATTCCATATTTCGGACGCCACTCTTACAAAATGTTTATCAAGGGAAAGCCAATCCGGTTTGGGTTTAAAACATGGTGCTTATGCTCTGAAAGTGGGTACTTATTTTCTAGTTCATTGTACGGGGGAGCAGCAACCCCTCACGGTAAAACTACCAACGTATCTGACCCTGAGTGCCACATCATTTTTTCTCTTCATACCATCTAATGTGCCTTCTGAACGAACGTCGATTTTTTGCAACTGGTACTATACGCGAAAATACAATGGGCGATTCTCCTTTGAGAAATTTAAAAAAAGAAATACGAGGAACATTTGACCAACTACTTGATCATCAGCAAGAAATATTGACTGTTCGGTGGAATGATAATGCTGTGGTCAATGTTATAACTAATAACTCCACAGTCAATCCAATTATTAGCACTAAAAGATATTGTCGGAAGAAAAAACAAACTATCACTATCCCGCAGTCAAAAGTTATTCAATAGTATAATCATGGCATGGGTGGTGTGGATCTCCATGATAATGCGGTGGCAAATTATGGAATATGTATGAAAGGAAAAAAATGGTGGTGGCCAATATGGACAAATGCTCTTGGTAACGCAATGGTCAATGCATGGAAACTTCATTGTATGATAGCAAAAATTGAAAAGATAAAACCACTATCACAATTTGATTTTCGTTCCAAAGTCACAACAGAATTATTGAATTACGACAAGGACGAGGACGAGTATGAAAACGAACATGGAGATGAAGGTCCATCGAACCTTCTTCGGATCAATGAAAGGATACACGCCGTCATGAGAAGCATTGAAAACAAATTTCGGCGGTCAAAATTTCGCAAGAAACATACTATTTTTACTTGAAAAAAATGCAATATTCATTTACATACTAAATATTTTGATGATTATCATAAAAATTTGTAAGCTGACTTTTCTATCAATAAAACAACAAAAAAATATTTGTATTTGAAATAAAATGAAGTAAATTGACTTCGTGTGCTAAATTTTTTTCATAAATGTTGTATTTTTTTTTAATATATTTGACGGTTTTTGGCCAGCGGTCGATTTTTCGACCAGTCCATATCTAAAACACCGATGGTCAGAATTTTTTTTCTTTTTAATTTTTCTTGATTATGGTCCTATAAGCACTGACTAAAAAGGAAATGGAAAAATTATGTCGAATTCTTGTAGCGGCCGAAGATGGGTTAAATATCATGCATCTGGTGAAGTTCATCAGTAACTTGATACGGCTAATTATGAACGTAAATCAGCCACTGTCGGGGTCGTCATAAGTGCATGGTCATCTTCCCCTAATCCTAAGGCCCCTTTTTATTTCACTTCTCCTTTCTCGTTTCCCCTGTATGACATCACAACGGACGAATTTTGAATATTTGTCCAAGTGGGCCCCGAGCAAGGGCAGCCATTTAACCTAATTAACCTAGTCAAAGATTGACTTGAGGCTTGCACTTCGGCCTCGTGGTCGTTTGTGGCTCTACTCATCACAGTACCTCATCCAGACTCGGTTCCCTTATTATACTCAAGATAAAGTTGGGTTGGATTGAGCGCATGCGCCTTTCTTCTGGCTGCAGATGGCCGAGATATCTCAATCTTCTCCGCGCTATATCGCTGCATTCCAGGAAAGAAGGTGCATTGAAGTCTCCTGAGATTGGTCGCAGAAGCGACAAGAGTGGGTAGACCGATTATATGCAGATGACTGCACGGTCGGCAGTTTCCTTTGAGGATACCCGTGGGCGATTTCCATATTTGGATAGGGTTATGAGTTTTTTAACTGCTTTTGGTTGTAGTATACCTCCAGTAAGGATTTTGTCTGGAGCATCCCCATAGTTTGCTGACAACGAACTTTACTTAACCTTAGCTCTTCACTCCTAAGCTTCTCCTTAGTGGTGTGTTGTCCCATAGCAAGGAAGGGCTAGGATATTATTAATGACGAGGTCGCAGGCCCTCTGGCCAATGCATCCGCCACCTCGTTCCCAGTTATACTCCCGAGTCCTGACACCCAAATTAAGCGGATGCGATTAAGCGTTCCTAATAGGTTCAGTTTCTCAATACACTCCAAAACCAGTGAGGACTTAATTTCACAGGATGACAGAACCTTGAGTACCGCCTGGCTGTGTTCAGAATGGCAATTCGCTCATTCCGGGAATTCTTGTCTAAGTTTTTCTCTGCACCCATGACAGATGGCATACATCTCCGCTTGGAAAAAGCTTGGTAAACTAGCCATCGGCAGAGAACGCTTGGTTCTGGGGCCAAATATTTCAGTGCAGATGCCTTTTGGTTACTTTGAGCCATTTGTGTACCAGTGCAGGGTACACTCCGGGAGTTTTCTTTCAAATGCAGATGTACTCCAGTTTTACTTATCGCCCAGTTCAATTCTGAACTTCTTTTCGATGTTCAATAACTTAAGTGATATCATCTCTGGGTAGCTGGGTAAGTGGGAGCTGTAGACTCAGTAAATCCTTGATTTAAGATGAGATCACTTTTCCTCTCTCGAAGTCTTCCCTGGTAACATTCAAAAGGGGACGCTTGACTGATTTATTAAGCTCAAGAATCACCTCCATCGCACCTGTAGGGCAGGTCTGCATCGCACCCGTGATATACACGAATGCTAAGCGCTGAAGCTTAGTTAGTGCTGCTCGCTCCATCGGCAGAGCTGCTCTCGATGCCCAAGCAACCGCTCCATATGTGACCTTATCATCTCAGGATTCTTGGGCTGCAATCTCAGGTACTAGACGTTTACAAATCATGAGAGCCTTTGTCGCTTTGGACAAGGTTGCGTCAGCATACCTTTTCCAGTTAAGCTTAGCATCCAGGAAAAGGCCAACGTCTATTAATTATCAAAGTTTTAATAAAATCGTCAAACTACTTAATAAATTTTCCTACTCAGACGCTAACATTTTTCGCAACCATGGTTTTTCTAGCTGCTGCCAAAATACGAATTTCAAATTATATTGAGTCTCACAGACTGAATGCTCGATTAAGTCCAGCACCAAAATTGAGGTTTCGTCTTAATTTTTTTGAGCAGCTCGCTCGGCCGGCTCAATCTTCACGTGATTGAAAGGACCCTGCCGCCGAACATATGAAAGAGTTAACTAGAGTTAGTTAGCTAACCTGAGGTAACTGCCTGCGTTCCTCTCCCAAGCAGAGACCGCAACTAGCAGAAACAAACCTAAACACTCTCTTTTCTCACAAAAACCAAATCGAGGGTGTGCTGCCTAGCCAGTTCATCAGTCAAAAATTTTTTTGAAATGCAAATGCAATGATTAAGTCGTTTTCCGATTAAACCGAAAGTGGAGTCAAATGTTCTATGAATAATTTCGAGACCTGGGATCAGTGAGTCTAAGATCTCAATCGATGCTTGGCTATCGAAATAAATTTTATCCTATCTAAATGTGGTAACAATATTCAGCAATCCAGCTCCTTAAATAGTGCTTACAAAGTCAAAGATAAACAATTGTGCATTTCGCCGAGCTCCTACTCCTATTTGTGGCGTGCGTCTAGATGTTGTTGCACAAATACAGTTTCAAGCCGACTCCGAACGGCAAATATATTTTTAGCTTTTCATGGCAGAAATACATATACTGGGAGGTTTGCTATCAACAATATTTTTTTTATTTTTAGATAAAAAACTTAAACAATTTTTTTTATTTTTTTTTTTTAACAAAAATATTTTTTCGTATTTTTAAATAAAAATATTTTTTATTTTTAAATAAAAAAAAATATTTTTTATTTTTAAATAAAAACATTCAAAACATTTTTTTTTAATTAAAAAAAGATAGTTTTAAATAAAAGTAGTTTTTGAACAAAACTAAAAATATTTTTTAAATGAGCAAAAAAAAATGTTTGTAAACAAAAATGAAAATATATATATATTTTTAATAAAAATCGTTGTTTATAGTAAAAATTTTATTGTTTTTCTTGAGAACTTAATTTTATTATTTTATTTTTTATTTTTAAATAAAAATATTAAAAAAAAATATTTTCTTGTATTTTTAAATAAAAAAATTAAAAAAAATATTTTTAATTTTTAAACAAATATATTAAAAATGATATATTTTTTTATTATTAAATAAAAATATTAGAAAAATATATGTTTTTATTTTTAAATAAAAATATTACAACAAAAAATATTTTATAATATAAAAAAATTGAGAATTGTGAATTAAATATCAATAGAGTGTACCCACGAACAACAACAAAATTTTTACTAAAAAAAACAGGTTTTTATTTTTTTTTTTTTAATATTTTTATATTTATTTAAAAAATAGTTTTTGTATTTTTAATATTTTTATTAAAAATATTATTATTAAAATTATTTTTTTTTTATGAATTTTTTATTTTATTTTTAATTTTTAATAAATATTAAAAAAAAAAATTTTTTTATTTTTAATAAAAATATTACAAAAAAAAGTTGTTTTTGTTTAGTAAAAATTTGAATGTTTTTCTAAGATACACTTTGTTGATATTTAATTCGCATCAGCCAAATTAGCCTAGCCATTCAAAGATATTTTTTTCCTGACTTTTGAAAAAGAAATTCTCATCCTAGGATAAATCTTTAAAAGCTGGCAGGCGAATCTTAAATACAACTCAACGCAATTCGCGTAAATATCTTCCACATACTTCTAACTCCCCATCTTTTATTACATCACAACTTTAAATACTCTAAAGTCTCAGACTTCATACTCGATTTTGCATTCAAAACATTCTTTATCCTCCCCAGGTTTCTTTGCGCCATCGCTCGAACTTGCAACACTTTTGTGCAGGCACCATCATACAACCCCAATGGATACTCACAGCTGCTCACTGCTTTAAGTACATCAAAGACCCCAATAAGTTGGTTGTACAATACGGCTCCAATCAACTCACTCACCCTAAATCGAAATTCGTAAACGTTAGTGAGATACTACTGCATGAGGGGTATAGTGCCACTATAGCCATACACGATATAGCACTTTTGAAGCTTGCACAGCGCCTCCCAACAGATACTGTAGAGCTTGCCGAAGGGGTAAATCTCACAGAAATGACACAAACAAAACCACCGTTGCTGCTTGTTGGTTGGGGACTCAACGCGGTTAGTTTTCAGAGAGAGTAGAAGAAATTTAATTACTTTGAATACTAATTTCTAGACAAATGGCGCATTGCAGCAACAACTACAAAAGGTGGCACTCCATTTACTTGCGCCCGCTGAATGCCGCCAACGAACACAATCGCTACAGCATAGCACAAATTTATGTGCCGGTGCAAGTAACGGCACCAAGCAGGGGCAATGTAGCGGTGATTCCGGTGGGCCATTGCTGTTGAACAAACATCAAATCGGCATTGTTTCCTGGAGCATAAAACCATGTGGCGCCTATCCCGGGATATTCACCAATGTCGCCTGCTATGCGAAATGGATATGGGGGCACATCAAGCAGAGGAAATAATAATTAATTAATAAAAAAAGAATGTTTTATTTTTGCGAATCAAAAGAAGTCTCTTTATTAATTTATCGAATAAAATAAATATGTATTATATGTATGTATAAAAATAGTTTTTTAAATTCCCAGAATATATGCGTGTATGTAGGTAGTATGTATGTATGTAAGTACAAACGTTACAAGTAGGTATAAAACAGTTTAATAAGCGTATCACGTATTTGGCCTTATCACTATGTAAGTATATGTGCCGTAGCATATGGGCATGAAGTTCTCTGTACTATGCACATATGTATGTGTGTATGTATGTACTATATTTCAGTCATTATAGCGCCAATGCATTTCGTACTTTTGGCACCAAACTCTCCTGCGTGAGTACTGGCAAGTGATGTTGGAATTGTTTCAGTTGTTGTTTGTGTTTAGGTTGTTCCTTTTCTTGTTGTTGTGAGCCATTTTTCTGCATGTGCGCCAAAAAGGTAATCCAGAAAAGACTACAAAAACTAACAAATAATATTCTATTGGGTTCGGGAATCATGCCGAAGTTAATCGTTTGCAACACAGGAATGATGAAAATCGCAATCTGGTAGAGAGAAAATAATTTTCGTTGTGATTTGTACACAAATTGTGCATCCGCTTGTAAATATGGGTTAATATTCGAAACTCACCTTTACAGTTTTGGGAAATTTATCTTTGACCTCTGCAATCGCTGCATCGATTCCCTTGCCCTCCAACATAGTCATGCCAAAGTAGAAACTGGTGCTGGCAAATGGTGCATACGACATTTGTTCGACGATGGCCTGAAATGGGAATAAAAAAAAAGAATGATAAATATACACTTTTTTAACTTAATTTCGAAAATTATGTTTTACAAAAATATTTGGACAGCAGGATATTCATGACAAAGAGTTGGTGAATCGTCTTAAAAATAAGGTACACGACGGAAATCAACCGAGCATCATCACTAGTAACTGTATCGTGGCAATACTCGTAGAGAAATGACGGAGAATTTGAATTTTTGAAAAAGAGGAGAGTTTTTCATTTATTTTTATGTACAATATATTAAAAAAAAATTAAATAAACATTTAAAAAAATATATATTTCTGATTTTCTTATGTTTTGTAGAACACTTTAAAGCCTAAAAAAATTTTTTTTTAATTTTGGAAAAAAACATAATTTTTCATTTATTTTTATTTTTATTAAAAAATGTTGCAATAAAAAATTTAAAAAACATATTCTTACTTTTTTTATGTTTTGTAGAAAAATAAAAAAATTGAAGCCAAAAAAAAAAATTATTTTGGAAAAGAAGATAATTTTTCATTTATTTTTATTTATATTATTAATTTATATATATTATATTTATTATTATTATTAAAATTTTATTTTTTATGTTTTGTAGAATTTGGGCTTCACCCAAAAACAAATTTTTTTTTTAATTTTGGAAAACAACAGAATTTTTCATTTATTTATTTTTATATTTATATATAAAAAAATTTTAATTAAAAATTTAAAATTAATATATTTTTGATTTTTTATGTTTTTTAGACAATTAAAGACTTTGAAGCCAAAAACAATTTTTTTTAATAATTTTTTTTTAAGTCACTTTAAAAAATTGTTTTCAAGCGCTTTGAACTCTAAACTAAAGTTTTCTTTTTTGCAAGTTAAAAACACTTTGAAACCGATAGAAAAAATTGGTTAAAAGGCGAGAATTTTTCATTTATTTTTATATTTAAAAAATAAAAACAAATATTTTTTGATGCTGGCGGAGCTCTGAGATACTAAGCAAAAAATAAAATTAGTTTGGTTTTGATGGTTTTTATTTGATGTCTGAGACAAAATTCCTTTTTACAGGATTTTTGAAGAGCTGTGAGATATAACTTAAAAACGAAATTTGGTTTTTGAGTTTTTTATTTTCTTTTTTTTTGTAGAGAGTTAACCACCTTGAAGGCAACAGAAAAAGTGGCTAAAACAAGTTTTTTTTAATTTATATTATTTATTATTTTTTAAATAATATAATAATTTTTTTAATAAATTTTAAAAACCAAACACGAAAAACCAAAACCTTTTTTGAGTTGCTCTATAAATTCTGCGAAACCGCGAAAAAAAGTTAAAAAGAACACAACTTCATTTACCTTTTCACTCAAAATATAAAAACAAATAGTTTTTATGCTTGCAGAGCTCAGAGCTACACTTTCAATTAATTTATAGTTTTATTTTTGATATTTATTTGAAGGGTGAGAAAACTTTTGGTTTTTTAGAAAAGATTTGGTTTTGATTTTATATTTTTTATAAAAATTTAAATACTTTGAACTCAATAAAAAAATTGTTAAAATATATATTTGTTTTTTTTTGTTAATAAATATAATTTTTTTATTGTTGAAAAATATATATACAATAATATTTTTTTTTTTTTGAAATTCGTAAACGAAAAACATTAGGGAATTCGTTTATAAAACTAGCGTTTGCAAAATGAACCTATTAATAAAAAAAACAAGAGAAGAAGAGTTTTTCAAAAATCACAAGAAAAAAAATTTCAAGAAAAAATATAATTTCTTTATTTCAAAAAAGTTTTAAGGAGTATTTTTTTTTAACTAAAGTTTATATTATCTTTTGTTTATTTATTAAAAAAAAATGTTTTGGCATCTTTACCCTAACAATTTTAATAAATCCAAAAAACAATGATTGAATAAAAAATATAATTTTTTTAAAGAGAATATTTTTTTTAAATTGAAGTTTTAATTATATTTAAATTAAAGTTTTATTAAATAATTTTTTGTTTGTTTTATAAAACTGTGAAAAATAATTGAGATATTAAATCCTTTAGAGTCATAGTTTAAAAATATTTCTTTTGGAGCAAAGCCATTTTTTAAAATTATTTTTTAATCCTTTCTAAAAACCAAAAAGAAATAGTTTCCTTTTTAATACAAAACTGTTGAAAACAAAACTTTTGTTTTGTAATATCTTAAAAAAAAATGTTTATCCGTTTTAATTTGTTAAAAACAATTGGTTTTTTGAATTCTTAAAAGATAAGTTTTTTAGTCCTTTTCAAAAATCAAATTAAAAAATAAATTTTTGTTTTTTAAATTCTTAAAAATTATTTTTTTTAATCCTTTTTAAGTTGTTAAAAAAAGTTTTGTTTTTTAATTCTTAAAAAAAATTTTGTTTAGCCCTTTTTAAAAACCAAATTAAAAATAAAGTTTTGTTTTTTAAATTCTTAAAAAGTACTTTTTTTAATCTTTTTTAAATTGTTCAAAAGATTTGTTTTTTTAATTCTTAAAAAAATATTTTTTAGTCCTTTTCAAAAACCAAATTAAGGAATAAATTTTAGTTTTTCTAATTCTTAAAAAATTTTTTTGAAATACTTTTTAAATTGTTAAAAAACTTTTTTTTTGATTCTTAAAAAACAATTTTTTTAGTCTTTTTGGAAAAAAAAATTAAAAAGTTTTTTTTTTAATCCTCAAACAATATTTTAATCCTTTTAAATATTTTTTAGAATTAAAAGAAAACAACAATTTTTTTCAGCCTTTTCAAAAACCAAATTAAAAAATAAATTTTAGTTTTTTAAACTCTTGAAAAATATTTTTTTTAATCCTTGTTATCCAATTTAATTGTTACAAAAAAGATTTTTTTTTAATTCCTAAAAAATATTTTTTTTAGTTCTGTTTAAAACCAAATTTAAAAATTAGTTTTAGTGTTTTAAATTATTAAATAATATTTTTTTTTTTAATCCTTTTTAAATTGTTACAAAAAAAGTTTTGTTCTTTTAATTCCTAAAAAAAATTTTTTTTTAGTTGTTTTCAAAAACCAAATAAAAAAGCATTTTTGTTTTTTAAATTCTTAAAAAATATTTCTTTTAATCCTTTTCGAAAACCAAATTAAGAAGTAAATTTTTGTTTTTTTTTTAATTCTTAAAAAAAATTTTTTAGTCCTTCCAAAAACCAAATTAAGAAATAAATTTAAGTTTTTTAAATTCTTAAAAAAAGTTTTTCTTTTTTAATTCTTAAAAAACAATTGTTTTAGTCCTTTTCGTAAACAAAATTAAAAAATTATTTCTTTATTTTAATTCTCAAACAATATTTGTTGTTTTAATCCTTTTTAAATATTTTTTAAGAACTAAAAAACAACATTTTTTAAGCCTTTTCAAAAACCAAATTTTTTTAATCCTTTATAAATTGTTAAAAAAAATTTTTTTTTTAATTCCTAAAAAATATTTGTTTTTAGTCCTTTTCAAACACCGAAAAGTAACTGTTTTTTGTTTTGATAAAAGATGCCTGATAAACAGAAAAAATTCAAAATGGTTGCTACCCTACCATCGAGCCAACTAAGGCATAATTCAAATTCTATGTACTAATTTTTCCAGTGTGGGCTTTTAAGCGCAGAAATTAATTATTTATAAAAATAAGCGAAATTTTAAACATTTTTGCAGCAATAGAATGCGGATTTTGACTCATTAAATTAAAAAAAAATCTGATGTGTGTAATCTATCTAAACTTCTTTTAATTACTTTATTTGCTCTACTTTGTCATGAATTTCCTCGTCATCCGTGAAATGTAATATTTAATAAATAAAAACAAAAAACATTTATATTAACAAAATGCGATCACTCACCTTAAGTACGCCTATGCGTAAATTCGTTTGTGGCCACATTGTCGAAGCGACACGCAACCAACCATACAGGGTGGGGGCAACATAACAGCCACCAAAGAGACCGAAACGCAGTATGCGCATCCAGTCATAATCTTCTGTTTTGCAAAATAGAGACGAAAAAAAACAATAAATTAATTACAATTTGGAAAAAAACCATCTATTAAATTATACAAATAAAAAAAATTAACGACTTACTGAGCTCTCTGCCCTCGATAGTTTGCTGCATGAAACTACTCGTGGGCCATACAATCGAATAAGCGATAACACCTTTGGCCAGAGGATGAGCAGAAATGAATAGGCGCCATTTTGATTTTAGAAAATTCACTGTTGCCGGTACGACCATTTTGTCTAGTATCAAAAACAAAGGCACTAAATATTAAAATAACAAATAATAATAAATATAATCAAATATAAATGCATACATACATACATAGTTTATGGCTCACAAGAAGCCTTGACAACGAAAATGGAAACGGAAATGCGGAAACAACAAATAATCACGCATCAACACTATTTTTAATAATTCAAAGGTTAATATGTATGAGTACGCACATATCAAAGCTAAGAATCGCACGACAGGCGCTAACCTCGAGGTGTTGGCAAGCGCAAGAGTTTGTGTGTGTGTGTGTGCATGTAAATTGCTTTATATTCACACTGATGCGCCTAAACTGTGAACAGCTGTGTAGATTGCAGACTAGCAGGCGCCGCGCACCAGATAGGAGCGCACGTTTTAAGGGGAAAAGATGCATATCATTTTTTGTTTTTGCAAGTAGAAGAGAAAACAAAAACAAATGGACACACATTTTGGCAGTTTACCTTTTATGGAAATGAGAATTGCAAACCTGTATGGAAGAGTTTCGTGTTGGTACTCTTTTTTATTTAATTTACTTACATACATACATACATACATACGCATGTATTCACGTGTATAGGCAATAGGGTAATACCATGTTTGGATTCTTATGCACCACCTTTAAATATAGATTAAAAAAAATTCCACTCTAGTCATTTACGCTTTTATCGAACTTCCATGCACTCCCCGTTTTTCACGTAATGGCAATGAATTTAAGTTTCCAGTACGCAAATGCAATTTTCTAAAATAATTTGACAAATTTGCTTTTTTACTAATTATCTGCTTTTTACTAATAATTATCGAATTCCAATCAATTTCATCACTCAAACACTTCTAAGGCATTCTTTGCATATTTTACGCAAAATGTGGAAAATTTTCTTGCTTTTTTTCCGCACTGCCTCAAATCTCAAAATCAAGGCATAGTAGAAATTTCAAATATCTATTTTTAGCGCTTGCATTTGCACATAACGTTGCACTTTGTATCATAGTTTGGTGGCTTATTAAATATTTAGCTAAAATTTCTACTCGTGCACTTTACACTTTTTCAAAATACTTGATTTTTTATTATATTTAATTGGTACACTTATAAGAAAATGCTTTCATTTTACGAAATTGCATTATTTATTATTATTTTTATTTATTCTCTGCGCACGCTTTGGGCGATTGTTAGTCGTACACTACTGGCGGAGTAAATTGAAAAAGTCCCACTTTGACAATGAAATTTAGCTTTTTTCCGTCGTGATGTAAACACAATAACGGCATTGCAGCTTTCGACATGCACATGTGCAACTGTGGGGATTTGGTTTTTTTGTTGTTGTTTGTGCAAAGCTCCTAAATGCATTAGTAAGTGATCTTCAAAAGCCAAGTGCTCATTCATCACACATTCAATGCAAGAAAATTTAATAAAATGACGCATGGGCCCATATACATACCTACATATCTACACACAAGCATGTTGCAGAAAGTATTTGAGAGGAATGCCATTGCAATTTATTTTCGAAAGAATCTATTCAGAAGTGAAAAGGCTCAGTCTAATATTGTTTAACTAGTCTTTAATTAGTCGCTATACCAACTGAGCACGTTGGATATCGCCCATTTCATTTTGTTGTTGCTGTAGCAGTTCATTAAGTCCTGCCAGTGCGTTGTAATCACCGGCCGTCATCATCTATCTCATCTCACGTGAGGCTCACAAATACGCTGCTTCAACTGATTGGGTGCAAAGCTAGAGTGGCGTTATGTGAGTGAGTTTAAGGGGTAAGGTGGGGATGCCTTCGAGTGGGATACCTTCACATGTCGGACATTTGTTGAGCATGTCGTATGATGCATGTCAATACTGGGAAGGTGGGAGTTTAACCTGAGCCGAAGTTATGAGTGTCGCACGAGGCAGTAGAAGCTCTTCGGGGGTTGCATTCCGATACGGCAATCGGGGGTGGAAGTTTAGGAAGGTGATAAGAGACTCCCGTTGAATGAATTTCAATGCCCGTCTATATACTATCTGGTACAGTAGCTCGTCAATGAGATAGTTCGGCATAGAACCTCAATTATGCCTCAGCGTCATCGAAAATTTGGACCATCGGATGGAGGTACGCCGCAGAAGCCGCGGCGGCCATTTGGCCGATATTTTGTTCCATATGTAATTGAGCCATACCAATATTATCATAATAAAAAGAAATGACAATAATTTCCTAAACGAATTGTATTTTATTCAAAATCAACACCGGCCTTTGAAACTTAACCACCCTTTAGTTAAAGAGATGCCTCCTGACTTGCCTGAAATAATGTTCAGCCTCAAGCAAAAATGACTGGGTGGATGGTGGCTGCGATAGCAACCCAGCAGAGCCAATATTGAACGCGAAATTGCTGGAATTTCGGCCGATTTATGCAAAAGAGTGGTCGAAAATTGGGTTCAACGATTGGACTTCGTGAAACGTGCACGCGGTGGTCATGCAAAAGAAATCGAATTTCATACTTAAATGTATATGTTCAAACTCGATAATAAAAAAAAAATTAGTTAAAAAAGTCAAACCGTTTGTGTTTTATTCAAAAAAGTTCAAAAGTTGAAGCGCTCTAACTGAAAAACGCTTTACTTATGTAAATACAGGTACATATATGTGTCGAGTTCGCTCTTTTGAAACAACAAAATGAGTATCACATTGAGAAAAAACAATGCAGCACGTGGCGGTACAAGCCAAGACATCAATTGTCATGCTGCTGCAGTGATCTTTAAAAAAGAAGCGCAAAATATCAAAGCTTTCCGCATAAAGAGCTTTGTGTGTATAAAGCTTAGCATATCTGCGCGCAAGATACAAATGTTGTGTGCTTTGCCAAAATGCCGAAAAATACAAAAACAAAACGACAATGAGAGCACAATGGTATTCTGTTGGAAACCAATCATTATTTTTTTATAAAATGTAAACAAATTTTACACTTAGCGGAAGTGAGAGCTTTGCCGCAGCAGTGCATTTTTGTTTTTTTTTCTTTTTGCTGAGAGCGTAAATTAGATGTTTGTAGGTGAACAAATATGTGTGAATGGATAGAAAATAGCGCGCCTAGCATTGAATGCGTGAGAAGCACTGAACTTGACCGCAAGCTTTCATAATTTGAGCATATTTTCCTTTTTGCTGAACAAAATTTGTGTCTCTCTGCGAAAATTGGCGATTGGCGAGTGATGAAAGAATGACGCATGACACATTTTTAAGTTAAATAAAGTAAATTGGAAAAGTGTTTGTGATTTACGTATGCTTGGTGAAATTGCTATTGTTTTTTGTATGTGTGTGAGTTTTCCGAATGGCGTCACTAGACGATTACACCTCAGTGGAACTTCGTGTGAATATCAACAGCTTCGGAATAACATGACTAGGCAGAGTTAGATCGAACTTCGTTTGCAGTTTGTGATGAGTATTTTTTATGCAATATTTTATAGTAGTTGGATAAAAAAAAAATTAATTAAAAAAATCAGTTGTATATGATGATAAATTAGCAGCAGTTATGATTCGCTTAGAACAAAAAAAAAAAAAATTAGCAGCAGTTATGCTTTGCTTTTCGTTTAAAAAAGAGAATAAAATTAAATTAATAAAAATAGCAGCTGGTTATGTTTCGCTTTTCCATGACGTCTTGCCACCAAAAATGTTGTTTTTCATCATTGTGATGTTGCAGGCCTCCTTTAGTAAATGGACAAGTTATGCCATTACCTTCAACTTTTAAGTAAACTATTTTGTTTACATTTGGCTAAAACAAATTTTAACATACAAAAAAAAAAAGCGAAGTATTGCGTTTAATCTAATAAAATTTGCACAAATACCTGCTAATTTATGACTTGCCAAAAAGTAATTAATAGGATTTAGGAAATATACTAAAACTTTTTATGAAAATTTCTTGATAAGGAAATGTAAAATTTTATAATTTTCAAATGGATATAATTTAGATAATTTAGTTGGTTTATCGCCTAATTGCGTTTAAATCTGACATTTTAAGGTTCTTAAAGCTGGTTGGGTGCAAAAGAAGTCACTTAAGCCACACAGGAAGCCTTAACATTTATACGCAACTTCCGTTTATGGGGAGTATATCGAAGAACAATAAAGTTAAGAATTTCATTTCTTTCACATTTTAGAACACTTAGGGCATCGTAATTGCGCTATAGAAATAAAATAATCAAAAGGCGACTTCTCAGACATTCTTGCGTTGATCTCAAAATCTTGTTCGGTGATTAATTGTGCGCCACCTTGTACTAAGTAAATTATCAGTTAAGGTATCAGTATTTCAAAAAGTTTCAGTTTCCTTACTAAACTGTACTCGCGTACAAGGTGGCGCAAAATTAATCATCCTATCGGTAGATTTATAATTTTTGCAAATGGCTTCGTATGTCAATCATATTTGACACTTGTGAGCTGGACGGCTGCAGTATTCAAACAGACACGTAATCGAGCGCATAAAAGGGCAAGATGAAGATTTCCATCACTCAAAAATTTTTTTTAAATTTATTTAGCATGAAAGTTATTAAAAAAAAAAGCGGTGAATAATTTTGCGCCACCTTGTACTAAGTAAATTCTCATTAATTATTATTATTTTTGTCTAAAATCTCGATTTTTGTTTGCCAAAAATCTCTATTTTTTGTTGTCTAAAATCTCGAGTTTTTGTTGTCTAAAATCTCAAATTTTTTTTTGGTCAAAAATCTCTTTTTTAATATGAAAAATCTCGATTTTGTGTTGTCTAAAATATCAATTTTTTTTGTGAAAAATCTCGGCTTTTTTTTGTCAAAAATCTTTATCTTTTTTTTCGTCAAAAATCTCCATTTTTTTGTCATAAATCTCGAGTTTTGGTTGTCAAAAATCTCTATTTTTTTTGGTCAAAACTCTCGATTTTATTTGTGTCTAAAATCTCGATTTTTGTTTGTCAAAAATCTCTATTTTTTGTTGTCTAAAATCTCGAGTTTTTGTTGTCTAAAATCTCAAATTTTTTTTGTCAGAAATCTCTATTTTTTTTTGTCTAAAATCTCTATTTTTTTATCAAAAATCTCGATTTTTTTTATCAAAAATCTCGATTTTTTTTTTGTGTTAAAATCTCTATTTTTTTTGGTCAAAAATCTCTTTTTTAATGTCAAAAATCTCGATTTTGTGTTGTCAAAAATCACGATTTTTTTTTTTGTCAAAAATCTCGGTTTTTGTTTGTCAAAAATCTTGATCTTTGTTTTCGTCAAAAATCTCCATTTTTTTTGTCATGAATCTCGAGTTTTGGTTGTCTAAAATCTCAATTTTTCTTTGTCAAAAATCTCGATTTTTTTTGGTCAAAACTCTCGATTTTATTTGTGTCTAAAATCTCGATTTTTGTTTGTCAAAAATCTCTATTTTTTGTTGTCTAAAATCTCAAATTTTTTTTTATCAGAAACCTCTATTTTTTTTTGTCTAAAATCTCGATTTTTTTTTAATCAAAAATTTCGATTTTTTTTTTGTTAAAAATCTCTATTGTTTTTGGTCAAAAATCTATTTTTTATTGTCAAAAATCTCAATTTTGTGTTGTCTAAAATCTCAATTTTTTTTTGTCAAAAATCTCGATTTTCTGTTGGTCTAAAATCTCGATTTTTTTGTCTAAAATCTCGATATTTTTTTTTTGGGTCAAAAATCTCAATTTTTTTTTGTCAAAAATCTCTATATTTTTTGTTGTCTAAAATTTCGATTTTTTTGTTGTCAAAAATCTTAATTTTTTTTTCAGAAATCTCTATTTTTTGTCAAAAATCTCGATTTTTTTTGTCTAAAATCTCGATTTTTGCAAACAATTAATTGCTGTTTTTTTCTTGAAAATCTGAAAAATATTTTCTGAGGCCGGCACAAGCTTCGATCAGGCACAAGATTATCTATTAATAAAACAAATTTCTCGTGTCCGATTGATTTCAGATGAATCTCCAAGGACTTGTAATGATCACCGCAAAGGACTTCTGTAGAAACGGGCTCCACATAAACCGAGATAACTTTTACAATTATTAATTTTTAATTTTGAAATGTTGCTAAAGTCAAGTCGAAAAATGATGTATTAATGCTATGTTTTTATTTTTGTAAAATAAAGCAACTGACTATCAAAAAAATTATTAAAAATCATAATTTTTTCGGGCCTCTGGGGTAGTCAGCCTCTTAAAGTGTCAGCATTTCAAAAAGTTTCAGTTTCCCTAAATAAAATACGCAAAAACTTGCGTTGGGTACAACCAATTTGTATGTTCATGCCGTTTTTTGTTGTTGTTTTTTTGTTTGATTTGACACCCTTTGAATTGCTTAGCGCAATTAGGCATTTGTTTAAGTAGCCAAAAATTAAAAAAAAAGCACAAAATAGAGAAAAAAACTATTTCTGGCTGATAACCGGTTCTTACAAACTTCAATAAGTCCATCCGAAGCACTCTTTGTTGTATGCTAATAACTGTTTCGATATTTTTTGCACAATTCTACGATCAGGCATACACACATACATATCCGTACCATATGCGCTGTGCTACATATATTTAGCCAAAACTTAACAACTTTTTATGTATCTAGCGAATGTTTGGACTTATGACGAACGCACGAGTTTGGCAATCGTCTGCCCCCGCGCGCACCTCTCTTCTTCATTGTATCATTTGTTGGTGTTGGTATCTTGCCGCTTTAGATTTTTCGCTAGGGAATATTCCACACTCCGCGTGATTATCACCACCGCCTTCGATTTCCATTTTCGTTTTTTTTTTTATTTTTTACCAAACATTTTCCTATAGAATTAACTTACCTCTTTTTTTCTTATGTATCACCAAAGACTTTTTTGAAGTGACTAGTAAAGATCAGTGGATGTTACAGAGTATTTCGTATTTCTTGCACAAGTAAACTTTAGCAAAAAAAATCAGCGCTTACGTAGTGCTTGTCAAAAAACTTTATTTCATTTCACGCCTCCGCTACATTCACTCTGCTCCAAAGGCCAATCGCGAATATCGCTTGCTGTTGGCTCTCTCGCTGTATTTATACTGTTTGGAAGTCAAATTGAGCGTCCAGTGGAAAATTTGAGATCTCTTATCAACATTTCACCTGGTCATGGTGTGGTGAATGAGTGCCGCACCGACGGCTGAGCGATAACTTCGTAGATCAGGATGTATAGAGAAAGCGGTCGCGTGCTAGGCTAAGAAGCCGTAAGTAGTCAGACGGTTAGTAATTAAGATAAGGCAAATTTGAATATTCCAAATCAAAATATGATTAATTAGTACTTGTTTGTGTGCGTTTACACATACATACATGCATTTATAGATGTGTGTATTTGTATAAGTGATATGGGAATATTTGTTTTGCTGCGAGACATCAGATTGCGTTTTGTTATGGTCGTGGTGGAATCGCAGTTTGTCCTGTAATTATTAAGTATTGTTTATTGGATTTCTGTTTTTGTAAATATGCAATCAATAAATGTGAAGATTGTTTTGCTCTTAATAATTATATTATAAATATAAACTTTTTTTTGTGCTTGATGAGTGCGATGCGGAATTATACGTTTTCGGGTTTGTCCTGTATTTTTGGATTATTTCTTATAGGCGTTAATTTTTCTATAAGAGGTTTATTACCGAGCTTCTTACATACTTAAAGTTCTTATAAAATGTATTTATAACTAAAATTCTGCTGAAAGTAGGCACTTAATTGGGATATGCACTTAACTGAGTTTTATAATCAAAACATTTTGAGATCTCATATAATTTTTGTCTCATAGAAGTTGTAAAAATTTTAAAAGTATTTTTTAGCGGTTTTTGCAGATAAGTGAGCAAGGCACTTAGGTGAAAATCCACTAATATTTATTACAAATTTTTTAAATATGGATTTTATGTATAAAGAAGGTACAGAAATTCTTAGAAATTATAAATAAGATTCTGCTGAAATTAGGCACTTAAGCGGGAGTTCATTTAAGTGGAAGGCACTAAAAGTAATTTTTAGCGGTTTGGGCAGCTAAATGGGTAAGGTAATGAATTTACCTTTTTTAAATATGAATTGTATGCATTCAGAAGGTACAGAAGTTCTTACAAAATTTATTTATAAATAAGATTTTGATCGAAATAGGCACTTAAGCGAGATGTGCACTTAAGTGGGATGCGCTTAACTGAGTTTTATAATTTAAAAATATTGAAATCCCATCTAATTTTTGTGTCATAGAAATTTTAAACATTCTAAAAGTATTTTTTAGCGGTTTGGGCAGCTAAGTGAGTAAGGCACCTAAGTGAAAATTAAATTATTATATAAATTTAATTTTTTTTAAATATGGAGTTTATGTATACAGAAGGGACAGAAATTCTTACAAAATTAATTTACAAATAATATTCTGATGAAAGTAGGCACTTAAGCGGGATATGCGCTTAAGTGGAATGCATTTAACTGAGTTTTGTAAATAAAAATTATTGAAATCTCATGAAATTTTAGTGTCATAGAAGTGGTAAAAGTTCTAAATGTAATTTTTAGGGGTTTGCACACCTAAGCGAGTAAGGCACTTAAGTGAAAATCAACCAATATTTATTATACATTTTTTCAAATATGGTTTTTATGCATATAGAAGGTACAAAAACTCTTACAAAATTTATTTACAAATAAGATTATGCTGAAAGTAGGCACTTAACTTAACTTCTTTCAGAACGACTTGGTTAATTAGTTTATTTTGTAATTTCAATTTTTTTTTTTTTTTTTTGTGATAAAAGTATAGTTCATACCACAAAAAGTACCAAATGGAGCAAAGTATCGGACTTTGTATAAAATTTGTAAAAATGTGGCAAATTTTCAACAATATTTCAAACTTTTTATTCAGAATTTTTAGACAAATTTGGGGTATAGAGTTTTATAAAAACAAAACCAAATAAAAAATTGGCGCGCACATCCTCCTATTTGTTGCGTGCGCCTTTTTGTTATTCCACAAATGGAGGGGCCTAGAGTTTTATGCCGACTCCGAACGGCAAATCGCTTTTTATGAAAAGCTTTTCATGGCAGGAATACACGCGGAGGTTTGTTTTGCCCACCAAGGGGCGAACGCTATTAGAAAAAGCTTTTTATATTATTTGATGTTCATGCACGGAGATTCGAACCTACGCCCTCCCGAATGGTAGTCATGCACCAACCCTTTCGGCTATGGCGGCCGCCGCAGTTTTATAAACCATTGAATTTTGGTGTAATAAAATGTGAACACGGAAGTATGTACTGGTCCACTTAGGACTGTCATGCTAAGAAAGAAAAAGAAGAAGAAAATATACATTTAAAGTTGGGTATTTTCTTCCTTATAAAAAAACGAGCAGTAGCCGTAAAATTGTGAAAATACAGAAAACCGCTTCCGCAAAAAAATTCTAAAAAATCAGTCTTATTCTTGATCTACTTAAACCTACAAAAATTGAATGCGTCTTTATATAGGCTAATTATACGCGTAATTAGATTTCAGTGCGGACATGCCTAAATTCGCCTTCAGAGTGATAGAAGTTAAGCAATTCATAAATTTCCCTACAATCAATTTTGGCATGAATTGTAACTTAACCTAGAACGAAACATATCTTGAAGTTACAAGTAAAACATTGACATTAACTGAATGTGGAGAAATTTAAAAAATAATGAAGATTAAAAATTTGACATAAAAATAAAAATGTATCCTTTTTTCAATTCAATTTACCGAAATTTTGTTACACCCCTCCTACATACTTTTGTTTATATTGACATAATTTTTGTTCGTACACCCACACGTGCACACATATGAAGATAATACTTGTTGTGTTCGCATTAATTACATATTAAACAAATTATTGTTGTGCTTCTTATAATTACTTCTGCATTTTTTTCTGGTTATAATGCAATTTCATCATTTTACAAATCATCCTTTTGAATGATTTATTTTGGTGTTTATTAAATTTCACACACTTTATCACTGGTCGGCACCAAACACAAATCTTAATCTGAAGTCCCCGACTTTAGCTTCAAGAAAGATTTTACAGTATGTTTTCTACCAGGAGCCGAATGGGGGAAAGGGAAGGTGGTTGGTATTCGGAGCCGCTCAACTTATCCAAATCAATTCGACTTCCTGACTAGGCCAGCGTGCTCCAGGAAGAACTATGAGCAGTCAGAGAAGCATGCAAATCACTAAGTTAGGTTAGGTTGAAGCGGTTGTCCATTGTAGGACACACTCAAGCTCATGTCCCATTGTGATGTCGCGTGGGGAACTAGCCTTTATCCCTCCTAAAACCAATGTGTACTTTTCAAAAATGTTGTAAGATCCTTATTCCGATAGAGCCGAAATCTTCCAATTCATTAAAGGATTGTCTACCCAAAATGGCGAGTCTAAGTCTGGATAGAGTAGGACAGTGACACAGAAGGTGCGGGATCGTCTCTTCCGTTTCCTCGTCTAGACAACTTCTCCAGAAGTCATGTGCTTGCACACCCATTCTCTGGGCGTGCCTACCGATTAGGCAGTGTCCCGGAATATCTAAAATCAGTGTGCTAAGACTGAGATTATGTCGTCTTAGTAGATGGTCCGTGCGTTTAGCATTGAGTGTGGGCCACAGCTGTCGGGCGATTTTGCAAGTGGCTTCATAACGCCATCTTTCATTCGCTACTCTTGCAATTTCTTCGAGAATACTTAGTTTACAAGTTTGCAATTTTTACCGATGTCTGTCAATTTGGTACCGATTTTCGCTAGTTCATCTGCTCTGCAGTTCCCCTCAATGTCACAACAAAAGATGCGCGGCATTTCATATCTACCTTGAAGGTAGTCGACTGTATTGCGAGGAATTTTATCGTCGCCTGGCTATTAGTGAAAATGTAGATATCATATTCAGGTAGCGCATCACACTATATTAGTGTCACGGCATTAATTAATGTCATCAGTTCAGCCTAAAAGATACTACAATAGTCGGGAAGCCGAAAACTAAAGGAGATCCCCAAATTCTCAGAATATACACCTCCGCCCACCCTGTCCGCGAGCTTTGAGCCATCTGTGTATACATGGATGAACTCGCCCTGTCTTACCTCGTCCCGTGCCCACTCTCTACTCGAGGGTAGGGGGGTCGTGAACTTTGTAATGACAAGTATAGGCGGGACTGTATAGTCCACCCGTCCGGGAAGCCCCAACGTGCCATCTAGGAATTAGAATAGTTTAGTCATTGGCCTCAAATTACTCTGATATAGGTTCCCGGAGAGAGATTGGATTGGATGAGGATTGTTGATAAAGATATGGTCCACCACAGATTGTTAAGCTAAGAGAGAGAGAGAGAGAGAGATGGGTTCCCGGTCATGGGAATGTAGAGTGTAATGAGACAGCAGATGAGCTAGAACGAAAAGGCAATTGCTACCCCATTCGAGACAATAAAACATCCATTGATTCACACTACTATGCTTTAGCAGAAAGAAAGTTAAAGCAAAATGCACTACAACAAGAGAAACATGACAGTCGGTCAACATCCAGAGGACGAAGTACCTATTAGAATGTGCTCGCCCAAGCATCCCACGTATCACTGCAACCCTTACAGGTCAGTGGAAAGTAGGGGATCATGCAGCTAGCCGCAACCTCCCTCTCAATCCCATCTGCAGAAGTAGTCAGGCGGAGGGGGTGAAAGAAAGTCTTTTTCACTACTTATGCGAATGTCCAGGTTTAGCTAGAGCAAGACTAGGCTCTTTCGAAAAGCCTTTCTTACAGCAAATTAATGAAATCTCAGACATAGAAATGAAAAGTTTGCTGCTATACTTGGATCTCACGAAATCGATCTGACACAAAAAATAAAAAATAAAAAGAGAAACGAATTTACAACACCAGAACTGTGGTAGTTAATCGGCGCTAGCCGCTAATTAGGAATATTTCAACTGATATACATCAATAATAACAATATCTTCCTGGGACTTACGCTACGTATGACTGATCCAATTCTATTTGCGACCCCGTATCTCGAGATGGATTGAGGTCTTTGTTTAGTTGCAGCCCAAACGCCAGCGTTGCTCGTGACGTTGCGCCAGAATATCCACATGATCTTGCGAAAACAACGGTTGAAGAAGAATTGCAACGCTTGCAGGACGCATGCAGTCAGAATCACTTTCCATGGCTAAGAAACAACGCACCGAACTTCATCGCGTCCACACAATGGCTCTCAAATTCACAAGACGCGAATCCGATGGATTATTCTCTTTGAGCTATTTTGGAGAGCAAAGTCCAAACTAAAAGATCCACCAGTCTCGAGGTGCTAAAAATAGTCCGCGAGTGGGCCAAAATACCTGCAAGTCACATTCGGGCAGATTGCGATTCGCTTCTGGACCGTCTCAAGGCCAAAGTTAAGGTAGTCATATCAAGCAAAAGTAAATTGATTCTGAATTTTGTATTATTTTCGCACATTTTTCATTTTGAATTGAATAAAAGTAATTTTCCAAACAAAATTTATGGCCTTTTTTATTGGTTGCACTTCGAGTGCCGGACCCTGTAGTACTACTGACTTCACGTTGGCGTCGAAAATCCGCACGAAGCTCGTCGATCTCTAAATTTTGTCCAGCTTGCCATAGGTAACTCGTTCTTTTTGCTATGCGATTGGGTGTGTCTGTTGCTGATGCGTAATTTTTCGTGATGAGTTGCTGCCAAGATAACAGAACTCGTCTACTTCATCTATGTAGGGGAGTACCGGCAATATGAATAGCTTGCGTTTCGGTTGGGTTGATGCATATTAGCTTTGGCGATGTTGATTTTCAGACCTGACCTGATTTACTAGGCTTTCAAATTTAACCGTTCAGACCCCAGGATATACCTCTTCTTTCCGCACAAGCTCGTCTAGCACCAAGTTGAATAACAGCGGCGGTAGCACACAGCCCTGTCTGACAGCCCCGGTTTGGACTTCACTGGCACTCAGAGCACTTTCGTGCTTCACACAGAAGCTACCACCTGAGCCAGCACCAATTCTTTCATGAGGCTAATAATTTTATTGGGTACTCCTTTGTATGCAAGGACGCGCCAAATTGGGTCATGTCAAAGAGTGTAAAATGCCTTTTCCAAATAGATGAAGCAGAGGTGGTAGCGGGAGTGCGCCATCCAACCGTCTGCTGCCCAATCACTCTTAAGGTATTAATGCGATCGACGCATGAGCGACATGCATTACGCACGCATGCATGAAACGGAAATCAACAACTTATACTTGTATATGGATTTATATGTAGGTATATATGAACCATTTATCCCAACGAATTAGGGCCTAATACCAATAAAATAATTTTTGTTTACAAAAATTTGCTACTAAACGCAAATCACGCCCTGCGCACGCCGTGTATTAACTAACACTAGTTAACACCATTTAAGTTTTTTTTTTGCTCATGAACCAGATCATCAAATTCCTATGGAGTAAAGAAAAAAGGTAGGTCATCAAAGAGAAGAAAAGAGAAGAGACGAGAAGAGACGAGAGGAGAAGAGAAGAGAAGATAATAGAAGAGAAGAGAACACACACCACAGCACTGTTGGCAGTTATGATTTCGAGGTTGTAAAGGACTTCGTGTACTTAGGAACAAGGCGAATTTATTACAGGTGACAGCAAACACATATAAGTAAAACCCTACATGTATTTGTTGTTGCGTTTGGTGCAAGCATCATGTCAAAATCAGCAAGCAAATGTAAACATACGAACGTAAACATACCAATACATACAAACAAATCATATCATTTTGACGTAAGCCATACCCACGGCGAAAAATTCAGCTGGGTGAATGCTGTCACCTTATTAAATCCACCTTGCTTAGGAACCAGCATCAACACCGATAACAATGTCAGCCTGAAAATTTAACGTAAAAATCTCTCTTTGCCTCTCACAACGAACAAAACTAACACTCTGTAGGGCTCTCATCATGTCCGTCCTAACGTATAGCGCAAAAGCTGAGACGATGTTAACATTCGATGAGGCGTCCCTTGAAGTGTTGGAAAGTTTAGGTGGAGAAAGACTTGGCCTTACTTGCTGTGTCCAAGTGGTGTCGGTTAGCACGAGAAAAAAACGGCTGGCCCGCTTTGTTAAACTCGGCCAAAATCGCTTAAGCGGTTATCGCGCCAACCAAGAAGAAGAAAAACCATTCGAATTCAGCGATCGATTTTACATTGGAATTGGATTGTCTGGTTCTCGGGTGTTTTTGGCTGTAAACCAGTGTAATTGAAATTAGTCATAAGCATTAACTGGCTGGCTGCTTTTTAAGTATCGGGAAACATGAGATTAGTGGCTACGAAACCAATTATAATTTGTTTAGTTATACAGATAATATTTTTCCAAGCAACTTGAGCTTTGTGAATTTTTTTAATTGTTTTTTGTTTTTGTTTTTTGCAATTTTTTAAAGTGTTTTTTTTTTTTTTGCGCTTCTATGTAGTAGTAATCTACTTCAACATTTTATTACTGTTTGGACATATAATACAGTTGAGTCCGCTTCGTGCTGTGGGCTCTGTATTTTTCAGATTTTTCCTTTGCAGGTTTGAGGCATCTTTGGTGCTGCAGGCCTTAAGATTAGTCGAGTGAAACCGATATCACTTATAATAATAGCTTTTTACACTCTAAATACAGCCATACACAATGCAGGATAGTCAGACACTGTTGTGTGGTTGCGTTAACAGAAGGTTTTCAGATGAAGGCCTCAGCTGTCAAGAAAAATATGTGGCTAAGCGCGAGCGCCGCTAATACTATCGTTGAAATTTTTCCTTTTTTTGTTTTTTAGACTGAAAGTCACTTAGAGTACAGTTTCTTCAAAGCGTGGCACTTAATTTCTGCAGATTTTTTAAAGGACTACTCGCTCTCGCTAAAAATCCTTGATCCGATTGCACTCAAAGCTTTGGCGTAAACATCGTTGAAAGCAGCCTAGACGGCTATTAAGGTTTTATGCGCCAGATTATTGTTATTGCACTTTAATTGGCTATTGTTCAACATTTTTATATAGATACATACATATATACATGCGAGCCTTATTTGTTGTGGTTTCGTTGATAAGGTGCGTTTAATAATCACAAGACACCTTTGGTATACAAATATCAGGCGGAGCCAATATAATCCGCAGCATCTTGCAAAAGAAATAATTAAAAAGGCGGAAGTTAAGTGGGCAATTAAAATTTGTTCACCTTTTAAATCACTGGGGCCAGATGGGATCATTTCAAAGATGTTACAGGAAACCTTGGACTGTATCCTACTATGGCTAGAGGAAATTTTTAAAGCGTGTTTAAACTTAGGTCATATTTCACATAGTTGGAAACTAGTTAAGGTCGTCTTTATTCCAAAAATAGGCAGGAGGGGACATGAATCAGCGATGGGCTATAGGCCAATCAGTCTTTCCTGTTAAAAACCTTTGAAAGACTTTTGGATATATATCTCGTGCCGAATGCTTCTCCATCTGATCTTCGTCTGAAAAGCATTCGATGCGATACACCCCTACGCAGTCTGGAGTGCATTGGCGTACAGAGGAGTTCCAGCTACGCTTGTTAAGCTCATAACAGCACTGTACACCAATGCAAGTTGCCGTGTGAGGCATAAATAAGAGCTGAGTGATCCAATAAACATCGCGACCAGCGTTCGAACGCGACTCCTTTTTAGCATTGCATGCAACAAATGGCATAGCATGGGGACTGGACGTCTATGACCCACACCTTTTCTGATATGTTAGAAGAAGAAGATAGAAGATAGCTCCTTTTGCTACTTGGATAGCATTATGTAGTATCTTCTTCAGTCGCATAAGTAAAGCGAAACGTGTTTTTGGCTCCCTTAAAAATGTTTGGAAGGCCTCTGTGCTCTTTTTTTTTTTTGTCCGGACAACTAGCAAGTGCAGCACTCAGACATTAATTAAGTCCATTGTACTACACATGGATTCCCTTTTAATTTTCTTTAAATCTACCTGATCTCCGAAGAAATCTGAGTAGATCTTGTGGTGCCAAGAAGCCATCAGTGCCAAAGACCTCAAACCTGATTCAAGCGAAGGCGGGACAGATGCACAGATAGTGGTCCGCCGTCTCATCCTCCTCTCCACAAGCTGGGCAGAGTACACTGTCTGAGATGCCCAACCTTTTCCATGTGCTTCGCCCAGAGAAAGTGGCCCGACAACAGTCCAACCAGCTGCTTGCACTCCCTTCTGCTTAATGACAGGAGGGGTTGCGACAGCCGATCGGATATGACAGGTAACATCAGTTTAGTCTATCAGCAGCCTCTCTCAGCCTGCCAAGCTCGCTTGTGGGTTATACTAAGCCATTTGCTAACCGTGGCTTTGATGACTGCAGAAGGGAGTAGCAGAACGGGTTCCGGGCCAAAGAAGTTGGTATCAGAGCCCATCCTAGCTTAGGAGTCAGAGATCACGATACCCACGATACCTACGTGTCACGGGACTCATGTTAGCATCAGGATATTATATGTACCGACATAGTTCAGCCTGGATCTACAGAACTCGAATGCCCCTGATGTGGTTTGGGGGGCTGTCTAAGTCCATGAGCCCAGCTTGGCTGTCACTGCAGACACAACAAAGTTCATCGCTTTTTGAACAGCATACACCTCAGCCTGAAACACAGATGCTTGCATTCCAAAAGCGAAGTGTAGTTTTGTCCCGCTTAATTCCACGTAAACACCGGAGCCGGAACCGTGCTCGGTCCTGGAGCCATCCGTGAAAATGCGAAAACAGTGTTTGCCGTGCTCTATTTCAGAATTTGACCACAACTGAGCCTCTGGCAGCACCACAGTGTATCACTGTATTTTCAAGTACGATTCTCGATGGCATGGAGTCAAGGGGCATGGAGAGAATCGTTGGATCGAAGTCTTCTCTCTTCTTGTTCTCTCCAATGCCGGACAGGGGCCGTACCAGTTCCCATTTGTTTCAGCCTGCAGATGGCCTTCAAGGTCTCTCCCAGGTTGAAAACTTCGCTTCAAGTGGTGGTAGACCAATCAGATCACTGATGCATAGGTGATAATAGCTCTTATCATAGCCATGTAGATCCATAAGACCTTGCCAGGAGAAAGGCCCCACGTTTTCCCAAAGACGCCTTTGCACTGCCAGTGCTTTTGATGCCTTTGTTTCAAGGTGTGACTTCCAAAGAAGTTTACTATCGGGGATTACTCCAATATATTTGATTTCTTTGGATAGCTGGATTGTGACTCCTTTTAGGCAGAAACGAGTCCATCAAGCTTCCTCCTTCTGGTAAAGAGGACAATACCAGTTTTGGTGGGGCTTGCCGATAGCCCATTAGCACAGCACTAAATCATACCCAGAAGTTTCTGTATTTTTCTACAGATTTTCATAAGCGAAGGGCCCGTTAACAAATAGGCAACGTCGTCCGTTTAAGTTGGCGAGTAGAGGATCGATTACTATGCACCAGAGCCCGTTTTGCCACTCCCTTCTGCGGCCATCACAGCCACGGTTATCAAATGGGTAACTACCACCCACAAGCGAGCTTGGCTGGCTGAGAGAGGCTGCAGATAGACTAAACTGATGTTACCTGTCATGCCCGATCGACTGTCGCAAACCCTTCTGTCATTAAGCAGAGGGGAGTGCAGACGGCTGGGTGGACTGATGACGGGCCACTTTCTGTGGGCAAGGCACATGGAAAGGTTGGGCATCTCAGACAGTGTACTCTGCCTAGCCTGTGAAGAGGAGGATGAGACGGCGAACCCCTTCCTGTGTGTCTGCCCCGCCTTCGCTCGAATCAGGTTTGAGGTCTTTGGCACTGATGTGTTAAGAAGCGACCATCTTGGCTCCTTGGTACCACAAGATCTACTCAGATTCCTTCGGAGATCGGGTAGATTTATAAGGGAATCCAAGTGTAGTACAATGGACTTAATTAATGTTTGAGTGCTGTCTAGCAAGTACCCCCGACAAAAAAAAAAAAAATGCACCAGAGCAATGGAGACAGCACACCACCTTGAAGGGAGCCTCTATTAACCCGGAGGCAGTCTCTACGAACTTAAGCATATATATTAGTGATAAGTTTGAAAAACCTTCGAAAGCTGCCGGTCGGAGTGGGCTTAAAACTACAGGTTCCACCATTTGTCGAACAACATCAACATGCAATCCACAAATAGGAGGAGAAGCCCGACCAAGCACCTAACGGAAGTGTACACAGTAATTATAAATATTTTGTTTTAGTTTCTGTCCGAATTAAAAATCTTATCTTATAAGTAAAATATTCTACAATTTTTTCTTGCACATCACCTACTTCGTACGAATTACTCCAGCTGCCTTCGGCGTCAACGTCTCTTGACGTCTAAATCTCATTTCTCAATCGCCATTTCCCCTTTAGAAGAAATTTCCAAGCATTTCCTTGATCTTCATGGGACCTTGAACAATGGTCACTGCTTTTGTTTTACTTCTTGTTAATTGCTTTGTGACAGAGGTTAAATGCGACAACTATAGAATCTTCTGATAACAGAAACATTTTGCAGACACAGACGGCAATTACTTTTGCTAAATTTGTTTTTACATTTAGAAAAATTTATTAAGGTAGAGAAGATGCGTCATAAAAATAGTGCAAAACAATTACATAAGGGCACATGCAACGGGTGTTTTTTTTTGCCGGTATGGGAATATCGATATCGATGACTTAGATTTGACAGCTGAGAATGGCATTTCTGTTCGGTAAGGTTAGGCAAGTCCTCATGAATCGTTAAACGCCAGAACAACGCTTCCAAATTGTGTAAATTTTCTTCGAAAAAAATAAGTTTGTTCGCGTAACTCGTATGGACAAAACGAAGTACCTCCTGTCTTCAAACAAACAGTCGGCGCACTCGCGTATCGGCACCCACGTCACTGTAGACAGTTATAATTTCGAGGTTGTAAAAGACTTCGTCTATTTAGGAACCAGCATTATATAATATATAATAATTTACCCTAGTAGGTGGTCCAATGACCGACACTGCGACCTAAAAGATCTTTTGTGTCAAGCTACCTAATTTAATATGGATGATCCTTCTGATCATCCGCGAAAGTTGCCCGACCACTACATCAGGTTCTAGTTTGCCTAGTTGTTCTCTGCCTTTGGAAAGGAGTTGGTTGAACCAGCATTAACACCGATAACAATGTCAGCCTTGAAATCCAACGTAGAATCTCTCTTGCCAACAAGTGCTACTTTGGTCTAAGTAGGCAATTGAGTAGTAAAGTCCTCTCTCGACGAACAAAACTAACACTCTACAAGACTCTCATCATGCCCGTCCTAATGTATGGCGCAGAAGCTTGGACGATGACAACATCCGATGAAGCGACGCTTGGAGTGTTCGAGAGAAAGATTCTGCGTAAGATTTTTGGACCTTTGTACGTTGGCAACGGCGAATATCGCAGACGATGGAACGATGAGCTGTATGAGCTTTACGACGACATAGACATAGCGCAGCGAATAAAGATCCAGCGGCTACGTTGGCTGGGTCATGTCGTCCGAATGGATACAAACGCTCCGGCTTTGAAAGTATTCGATGCGGTACCAGCTGGTGGTAGCAGAGGAAGAGGGCGGCCTCCACTGCGTTGGAAAGACCAGGTGGAGAAGGACTTGGCTTCACTTGGTGTGTCCAACTGGCGCCGGTTAGCACGAGAAAGAAACGACTGGCGCGCTTTGTTAAACTCGGCCAAAATCGCGTAAGCGGTTATAGCGCCAATTAAGAAGGAGAGAGAAGAAGAAGAACTCGTATTTCATTTATGTATTTGAAGTCTAGTGTTTACTTAGAGCTAATATGAGCTTAAACTACTACAGATAGTCAAATAAATAAATTTAAAAAGAATAGTTTAGAAATTTATAAAATTCATTCTTTGACATCGAAAAGTCAAGCGGAGTAGAGCTCGCGATCTCATTGAATTCTCTCAGCGCGCGAGTTAAATGTATATATGGGATGATCGTTAGAACAAGATTGATTTATTCAAAATATCAAAAACCTGATTAAATTTAAGTATGAGTGTTGGAGGTTGGGAATGTGGAAGTTGGGGAGAGTGAGAGTATTATTGTAACAGTAATATATATAAAAAGAAAAGAGAAAGTATATATAACTCACTGGCAATAGAAGCATTCGCGCCTTATTCGTGTTAAGAAATTTAAGATGAAAAGGGTGTTGTGTAGAGTTCTAGTAGGGATATGAAAGCTAATGTGCCATAACTGTAATGAATAAGCAATGTCTCCTGTACACTAAAAGCAAAGGACTGTGAAAGTAGAGACCTTCTACTCTCTAGAGACTTTAAGTTAATTAAAATAAAACGGGAATTATAGGAAGGGATAGGATTTGAGGATTTTAGCGACCTGAGAGCATATTTAAAGGGGGAACCTGCTTTAGAGGCTTCAAAAAATCGATTTTTTGTTTTTTGCATAAATGTCTTCCCAAACTATCCAAAATTCAAAATATCTTCGGAGTTACAAAAGAAATTGTGACCAAGCGTCGAGCAGGTATACGAGCGGCCGGATCGCTCGAAGTGCGATTTCTCGGTTTTTGATTTTTACGATTTTTCCTAATTGGCGGGAAAGATAGGGAAAAAGTTAAAGGTCCTATCGAAACGAGATAACATTGATTGTATTCGGAATTAAATTCTCTTCAAGTTAAACCTAAAAACCCTTAAGAAAGTTATGATTAACCCACTTTTTAAACAATCTGCCTGTAAAGTGAATTTGTTTTATTATTATTATTTTTTAATTAGCGAAAAATTGTTGAATTTCTCACTTTTTGTTTAATTTTCTTGGTTTACCTAGAAGCTATACTATACTAAAATAAAATTTTTGGGTTTTTGGTTTGAGATGAAAATTTCGACCTGCATCTTTCCCGCCGCACGACACATGCACACTCGAGGCGCCTCGGCTAAATGCTTGTACAAGGCATAATATGACATATATTTTAATAAAAAAAATTTCAGCAGACTGTTGAAATATATGACAATAAAACCTGAAAGTTTCGTTTCAATCAAATATTTCTTTCCTTCCCAAAAAAATCCACGAAAAAATCGATTTTTTGAAGCCTCTAAAGCAGGCTCACCTAAGGGGTGGAACCCTTTCTGTAC
Organism: Anastrepha obliqua; assembly: GCF_027943255.1. Classification (NCBI taxonomy): domain Eukaryota; kingdom Metazoa; phylum Arthropoda; class Insecta; order Diptera; family Tephritidae; genus Anastrepha; species Anastrepha obliqua. The sequence goes on along the minus strand of NC_072893.1, from coordinate 19,994,449 downwards.
CTGTTCAATTCTCTCAATTGCAAATTGGCGGTAAGGCCTCCAGATAAATGTTGCATACTCTAATTTGCAGCGAACAAAGCAAGTAAAGAGTAATTAGAGAGTGTAAAGGTCCGAGAACTTCGAGCTAATATGCCGTGTAAAACCTAAGTTCATAGAGCGCAGTGTGGAAGAAGACACTGAAATATCGATTCATCGTCGTTTTCAACGAGTTGGCCTTTGACCTTCGACTACGTGGAAAATTTTAAGTCAGAATCTTGGCTTAAGTTCCTATAAAATACAGCTGGTGCAAAAATTGAAGCCAACTGATCATCGTTTGCGTCGCATCTTTGCTGATTGGGCTCATTTTGATTTATTATTCTGATTTATTGGAAAAATTTATAAAAAATGGGGCTGGTCGAATGAACCATGTGGCTCGTAGCCACGGTGGAGATATGTCGGATCATTTTCAAAACATATATGCCATGAAATGATCCGTTTATAATAAAAAATTACAATTATATGTAAAATTAAAAATTATCCAGTTTATAGTAACAAAAATTTATTCCAAAAAGATTTCTGTTTTGATTCATTTTAAGTTCTGAAGCTCTTAAAAAACACCCTATACATGTTAGTCAAATAAAAATGGCTGCCTATTCATACGAAGTTTGTTGGGAAATGTTTGCTTTTGTACATACACTGTTGTGCAAAATCTAAGCAATCTTTTTGTTGACTCATAGATATAATTTGAAAATGCGTGAAAAATGTAAATTCTATCCGTTGGGAGAATTCAAAGTCATAAGCTAAATTGAAACAAAAAAGTGCGTGTAGCGTAGTACACATAACAGAAGTGGAACTTTCAAGGCAGACAAGGAAAGAGGGAGAGACCCGAGAGAGAATGAGTGTTAGAGAGAGAGAAATAATAATATATATCTAAATAAATTCACAACATTTGAATAGAATACAAATAGACAAAATTTACAAAAAAAGGAGAAGGGTCGACCGGTGTAGGTAAACGCCGGACACAAATCGTGTTTATCACCCGCCCAAACGCAGCGATTCCGGGACTGCAGCAACGGCACAAATTACCTACTAAAATTAGCAACCTCGAGGAAAAACTCAGGAAAAATAGCCTAAAGTGTATTTAAGATATATATAAGATATAGCTCTCTCTCTCCTTTTCCTCTACGTTACATCTTTTTTCTCTCTCGCGGAACGAAAGTGCCCAAAACGTTGCATGGCCTTGAAATTTTACTCTCCATTTTCGGTTGTCCAACGACGCCTAAGAAGTTCCACTTCAAAAAAATTTCGAATGATAAAAGTGTATTTCAATGACTATTACAAAGAAGACAAGCCCGGATTTAATTTTTCAAACTATTTGCTCTAAATGTTGACTGTTCCGTCGCGTACACTTTTATAATCTTGCCTCCATACTCCGTGCCACGCACTGGAAAAGTTATGCCGGGATGCCATTAACTTGGCGTACAATATTTTCTTTTAGTGCTGAGATGGTCGCTGGGTTTGCTTCATAGACATCAGTTTTGAAGCATTACCAAAGAAAAAAGTGCATACGGGTAAGATTGGGCGACTTGGGTGGCCAGGATATGTCACCGAAACGGGTTATCAGTTTGTTAGGGAAGTATCGCCATGGTGTCTCCCTGGCCGTGGGCGGCGTGATGTCATTTTGCTGAAACCATGTTTGTGTACTGAAGGAAGGATGTTCTCTCATTCTTCTTCTCTCTCTTCTTCTTCTTATTGATTGGAGCAAAAACCACTTAAGCGAGTTTAACAAAGCACGCCGGTCGTTTCTTTTTTATGCTAACCGGCGCCAGTTGGATATACCAAGTGATCTTTTCTCCACCTGGCCTTTCCCTTCCTTAGTTACTACCAACTGGTACCGTATCGAATACTTTCAGCTGCTGCCGGAGCATTTCAAAAAAAATATGGTCCAATAATTCCACTGGTTGACAATGCACACCAAACCATCACTTTGAGACTGTGAAGTGATTGTTGATGTGTAAATAGTGCAGCAATCCTATCAGACGGCCTTCAAAGTGGCTTGTCCAGTATTTTTTAGCAAGAACGACTTTCCTCCCTGGTGGAGCAAAACGCTGACCGACTTGAAAAAGAAGGTTAGGAGAGTTTTTAACGTATGCTACCAACCTAAAAACTTTAAAAATCACCGTGTAATTTTGAATACAAAAAAGCCATTAAATATGCGAAACGCAACTCCTGGAAGGAGTACTGCGAGTCCATTGAATCCGTGAAGGACTCTGCCAGGCTAAGCAAGATCCTTTCGAAAGACCACTCCTGCAGAAATCTTGTAAAAAGAGAGGACGGGGAGTGGGCTGAAAATGCAGAAGAATCTTAAACTATCCTGGTGAGTAATCACTTTCCGGAAAATTCTATTACCCCACGTGGCATTGTCGACACGAGTTGACAGGTAGGACTACTCGATGTCAGTTAACAGAATCAAGGCAGGGAGGAGGGGTCACGACTCGGCCAAAGACTTTAGGCTTATAAGTCTTACCTCATTTATCCTAAAAGTGTTTGAAAGATTGATTGATTATCATATCCGATGATTATCATAATATATCAATCCTAAACCGAGGCAACGAACCTACATTCATTAATGCAATCAGAGGTGAAGTCCTTGACATCACTCTCTCTAGCCATAATGTTTTGTCCGAAATCTCAAATTGGCATGTGTCAGAGGAAACATCAATGTCGGATCACAGACATATTAGATTCGATATAGGTGCAACCAAACCACAAACGACAATTTACAGAAACCCCAGAAAAACTAACTGGGACTACTTTCACTTCTATCTAGAACAAAGTGTTAACTGCTCTAAGCGTCACATTCAGCTTATATCTGAGCTTGAGTTCGAATCGAACGAACTACATTCAAACCTAATATCTGCGTTTCAGGAAAGTTGCCCAGTAAAAGTGAAAAAGCCACAAAGAAATGTTCCTTGGTGGAATAGTACACTTTCCAACCTCCGTAAAGAAACAAGAACCCTATGGAATAGAGCTAAAGCAATGGGGGACTGGTCCTCCTACTCAACAGCCCTAACCAACTACAATAAAGAATTGAGGAAATCTAAAAGGGCTACTTGGAGGAATCACTGTGAAAAGATTTGTAGTCTTCCGGATGCTATTCGAATCCAAAAAGCCCTACTAAAAGATCACTCAAACGGCATTAGTACCCTGAAAAAGCCAGATGGAAGCTACACAAGGAATCCAGAGGAAACCAGTCAACTTCTGCTGGACACTCACTTCCCTGGATCACTTGTGCTAGACGAGATCTCTGTACCGGCAGAAACTACTACATCTGCGGGTGCTGAGAACTTAAAACTAGCAAACAAGCTATTCCATGAAAAGCGGGTACAATGGGCGATATCAACATTCAGTCCATACAAATCTCCTGGTCCTGATGGGATATTCCCCTGTCTCTTACAGCAGGGTGCACACCATATTATCCCTAATTTGACCAGGCTATACAAAGCAAGCTTACTGCTAGGATATTTGCCTACAAAATGGGCTGAGGTTAAAGTCGTATTTATTCCAAAGGTAGGGAAAAAACCCGAACAATTGCCTAAATCATACAGGCCAATTAGTCTCAGCTCATTTTTCCTCAAAACAATGGAAAAGATAGTCGATCAGTATATTAGGGAATACAATCTAGCTAAATTCCCACTGCATCGACTTCAATTTGCCTATCAACAGGGAAAATCCACTGAGACTGCAATACACAGCCTGGTAACAGTTATAGAAAAGGCTATTGAGTCCAAACAGATAGCTCTATGTGCATTTATTGACATATCAGGAGCTTTTGATAACACCTCCTATGAGGCAATCTATAATGCCCTATATCTAAAGGAGGTACCTGAACCCATCACTAGATGGATAATATTCATGCTGAAATCTAGGACGATCAGCACTGAACTAGGAGGAACATTCAAATCGATTAAAGCCACAAGAGGTTGCCCTCAAGGTGGCGTACTCTCACCTCTTCTGTGGACTCTAGTCATAGATGAACTTCTCCACAAACTGAATAACCTAGGATTTCACACTCAGGGTTACGCTGATGACCTAGTAGTTTATGTATTAGGCTGGCATGAGGAAACCATTTCGGATCGCATGCAGCAAGCCCTTACAATAATAAACAAATGGTGCACGGAAAAAGGGCTCTCCATCAACCCATCCAAAACAACTCTTGTACCGTTTACCAGGAGAAGGAACATAAATCTCAAATGTCCGACCCTTAATAGAACAACACTTGAACTCTCGACAGAAGCGAACTATCTCGGCGTTAGTCTTGACAAAACGCTTACGTGGAACTCCCATATTGAGAGAGTTACTTCAAAAGCCACAAGGGCATTCTTTGCCTGTACAAGGCTTTTCGGCAAGACATGGGGACTAAGCCCTAGAATGACCTTCTGGACATTCACCACAGTTGTAAAACCCATAGTCACCTATGCATCTTTAGCATGGTGGCCCAAGGTCAAGCAAAGAAAGGCGGCAAACGAATTAAGCAAACTGCATCGCCTGGTATGTGTTGGCATTACAGGGGCTATGAAAACGTGTCCCACGGATGCATTGGGTGTGCTCCTGAACATACCACCGCTTCCAATTCTAATTGAAAGGGAAGCTCGCTCGAGTGCCTTAAGACTAAAAGGTATATCTGAACTTAAAAGTGGGAATATGAAAGGACATTTAAAGATCTTAGAAGACTTCCTACACAGTCCCATTCTTCATAGGGATGATATACTATCACCCAAACCAATACTCTTCAGGAACTTCCAAGTTATAATCAATGAACGAACAGACTGGAGAACTAACTCTATCACTTTCAGACCTGGCTCCCAGCTATGGTTTACTGATGGGTCCAAATTGGAAAATGGTAGAACAGGGGCAGGAATCAATGGGCCCAAATTCAAAAAATCGATTCCGATGGGATCCTACCCAACTATATTCCAGGCAGAAATACATGCCATTGAAATAAGTGTGAGAGAATGCCTTAGAAGGAAAATGAGAGGTACTCACATCTACATACTTTCAGATAGCCAAGCGGCTCTAAAAGCCCTTCTATCAACAACTATCACCTCTAAATTGGTAAATGATTGCCTAAACCTTCTAAATACGTTAGGAAACCTCAACACAGTAACACTATGTTGGATTCCGGGACATGAAGGACATGAGGGAAATGAAATGGCTGATGACCTTGCAAAACAAGGAGCAAATATGCAACTTACTGGTCCTGAGCCTTTCTGTGGACTAACAAAAGGCCACATAAATGAATTCCTTAGGAAATGGGAAGAAAGAAAACTTGCCGCACACTGGCTAAACTGTGCCGGTCAGCGTCAAGCTAAACTATTCATAAGTCCCAACAAAGGAATATCTGACAAACTTCTCTCACTAAACAGAGTAGATCTGCGTCTTTTAACTGGATACCTTACAGGTCACTGCAGCCTGAGGTACCATCTAAATAAGATTGGTCTATCCGAGACCAATGTCTGCCGCTTTTGCGAAATGGACATAGAAAGCTCAGAACATGTGCTTTGTGAATGTCCTGCGTTGGGCAGACAAAGACTTCACCACCTTGGTGGTACCGTAGTATCTCCATGCAATCTTTGGAACAACAAACCCAAAACTGTGCTAAAATTTCTAAAAAGCCTAAAACTCTAGGGTTACAAAATAGGCCTTCACAATAGATCAACTCTGGTCGCAGTGCGTAATGGCCTTCTAATAATAATAATAATCATATCCGAGAGCGCATCGAATCCAAATTGTCCCCAGCGCAATATACTTACCTGAAAGGCAAAGTCACGGAATATGCCTTACTCGAGGTCGTAGTGGCTGTGGGAAATTAATGTGGTCGCAAGAGAGGCTAAAGTCACTAAATTCGTTCACAGGGGGGACGCCGTAGGGAGGTGTCCTTTCGCCCCTACTTTGGCTAACTGCAATTGACGAAGTTCTGAAAATGCTAAATAAGGGTGGGGTTAAGGTAGTAGCATCGGCGTATGCTGATTTGGTCCTGATGGTATCGGGACCGCTTCCCTCAGTCATGGCTGAGATTTTGGAAAGCTCATTGGCTGTAGTCAGTCGCTGGGCTGCCTCTTGTGGCATCCGAGTCAACTCTAACAAAACATCGCTGGTGCTAATTACCAGAAAATACAAACAACCTCCACCCCTTTCAACATCCCAAATTAAGCAACCACGTTCTCCCGCTCTCATCGGAAGTTCGGTATTTTGGAGTGATACTTGACTCCAAACTCCATTGGAAGCAAAACATTGAAAATCGGGTAAAGAAGGCCAGTATAGCCTTCAACTGCTGCAAATCTATGTTCGGTAAAAAATGGGGACTCAAGTCATAGGTGGTGCTGTGGATGTACAACGCAGTGGTTTTGCCAATTTTAACGTAAAGATGTTTGGCATGGTGGGAAGCTCTTCGGAAGAGATATAATATTACTAAACTGATCGCCGGAGCATGTGAAACTTGCCCCAGTGCTGCCCTGAATGTTCTTTTGCACTTACTTCCCATCGACTTTTCCGTCTTTTCCATCGCAGCTCAAAGTGCAATCAGGTTAAAGGAGATTGGCAGCAATCTCTCAAGAGACGTGGTAGCATTTTCGGGCAGTTAACACCGTATTTCTCCGAACTTCCAACAGATCTCTCTATCCGGAGTTTGCGGGTCGCGCTAGGGCAATCTTTCTAAATGGGCAGGATTGGATAGAGGGACCGAAGCTTGCACCTCTGTCTTTTCTGATGATCCCAAGATGGAATCGGGAGTCGGAGCGGGGCATTTCTCTAAATCAGCCAAAGTATCTATCCCCTTTAAACTGCTGGATACTGCTAATGTTTTTCAAGCAGAAGTCTTTTAAGATCCTGCAACCATGAAAAATGCTTAGGGAACGCGGGAGCGAGGGAGATATATATTTTCTCCGACAGTCAAGCCGCGATCCAGGTTCTGACGATGCCATGATGCAGAACAAAATAAGTAAACTCCTGTAAAGAAGAAATCAAATCTCTTGGGTGTGCAGATAACATTTCTCTGATCTGGGTTCCAGGACATAGGAATTTAGAGGCAAATGAAATTGCTGATGAGCTTGCCAGGAAGGGGACTGGACTGGCCTCAGAGACCTCATCGGCATTCCCTTGACAATTGTTAAAGGGGAACTTCACAAATTATTTCTCAGGAAAGCGCAGAAAAGATGGAGCTCCATTTCTTCATGTGCTATTTCGAAAACCCTTTGGCCCCAATACGATTTACGAAGGACTCAGAAAGTTCTGTGGACTCCTCGCGATTTAATTTCCATACTCTTGGCTGTGGTTCCCTGGATTATCGGCACACACGCGGAAAAGCTAGAGTTACCATTTAACCCCTATTGCAGAAGCTGTGGGGACCTTTCAGAGGGGACCTGTAGAGCACTTTCCCTGTAAATGTCCGGTTTTGGCTGCTGGACGGTTAAGATCACTGAGTACTCCTTTCTTCGACAGCTTTGGGCAGTGCGCCAACCTAAATCCCATCTGTCTCCTCCATTATATCAACAACTCTGACTGGCTGTAGATTTCTGCATGTTGGAGGTCTCTCCTCAGTTGAGGAGGGCCAGAGTGGTACTCCAACCATTATACCTACCTACCTACCTGAATATTAAAAAATATAAAAGTGATCCAAACACTACTTACTTGTATATAAAGGGTGGTTAAATTTCAAGAGCCGATGTTGAATGTGAACCACACCTAAACGTCAACGACTCCGTTGGACTTCTTTCTTTGGGGTTATTTGAAAGAAAAGGTGTACGTCGATAAGCCAGCAACAATTCAAGAGCTAAAAGATGCGATAATTCGGAACATTAACGGCATAGAACCTCTATTATGCCTCAGCGTCATCGAAAATTTGGACCATCGGATGGAGGTGTGCCGCGGCGACCATTTGGCCGATATTTTGTTCCATACGTAATTGAGCCATACCAATATTATCATAATAAAGAGAAATGACAATAATTTCCTAAAAAAATTCTATTTTATTCAAAATCAACACCGGCCCTTGAAACTTAACCACCCTTTATAAGAAATATTGCTTTGTTTTGCCCAATACTGTATAGTTCGATTTGAAACGCAAAAAACATTAGAAAATTTTTGATTGACAAATCAAATCAGCAAAAATATCTTCACAGTAAGGTATCCACGCGCCACTCGGAACCGAATTCGAGCAAAGCTTTGTATGTGTGTATGTATGAATGTGCTAACAGATCGGCTCTACCGCAGCAGATATTTGGTTATCGTTAATTGCTAATTTATTAGATTGTTCAATAAAAAAAAGAAAAAACAAATTTGTGCCACTTGCAAAAAAATCAATATTTTTTTAATTGCTTATTGCTTTGCCTCTCTATCTTCCCTAGCAGACCCTTCAAAGAAGCATAAAAAGTGAAAGCGGAAGTAGAATATTATGAAATTTTTCGCAAATCATGATGTTAGGTTTGATCATGTCAACATTAACAAGTAACTTAATTTCCGAGAACTCGCTCCAAAAGGGAAGAATATCGACAAAAATACAAGAACGCAAAAAAAAAAATGCAAGTTTTCTCGAACAGCTGATTAAATTATTGGCGGAAAAAATCACAAAAATTAAATTTTTTTTCAGTTGAGCTACCTCGTATTAAATTTAAAAAAAATAAAGCAAATCAAATGCAAAATAATGAGCTTATTTGTACACAATAATTTATTCCATTTCATAATCGCTGTCAGATGAAGAACATTCCATTAGCAATTGAATTCGGGGCGAAATACAATTTTTGCGCGAATGGTTTAAAAATGTTTTATGGTCGATCTTGAACTTCGATTATTTCTGTGATTTTATCGACATTTTCTTTAACATCAAAAATTCCTGAACGGAACCGATGAAATCAAAATTGTACATAATTCTTCATCTTCTTAATTGGCGTGATAACCGCTTACGCGATTTTGGCGAGTTTAACAAAGCGCGCAAGTCGTTTCTTTCTCGTGCTAATCGGCGCCAATTGGACACACCAAGTGCAGCCAAGCCCTTCTCCACTTGATCTTTCCAACACAGTGGAGGCCTTCCTCTTCCTCTGCTAGCACCAACTGGTACCGCATCGAATACTTTCAAAGCCGGAGCGTTTGTATCCATTCGGACGACATGACCCAGCCAACGTAGCCGCTGGATCTTTATTCGCTGTGCTATGCCTATGTCGTCGTAAAGCTCACACAGCTCATCGTTCCATCGCCTGCGATATTCGCCGCTGCCAACGTCGGGAATATACTAGTATACAATATAATCCTCACTTATCTAGCACACTGGCTACAAGGGCCTTCAGTGATTAATGACGATTACAAAATGACTTATTTCTAACTGTACGTTTTAAATATGGTCTGATATATTATTGTAATACTTTTCATAGAACTGTATACTTTAATCACATTGTCAAAGGTAACATTATTTAATAGAGTGGATAGTACCATAGTTCCAAATGCACTCCACAAAACTCAGATGTTGGGGAAAGAGAGCCGAAGAGAAGATGGTCGTGTGTTAGTTTAGTATGAGCGAGACTCAGATGTATGAAAGTTTGTGATTATAAGGATGATAGATACCAGGTTTGCTCGTTAGATATGGAGAAAAAAATTTTGAGGTGAACTTTGGATTCTGCGTCATTTGTTTTATGTTTCACAAAATTTAGCTTTAGCTTAATGAAACGAATGACGTCGGCATATCTGCCAAATTTGCTCAGAGCCAAATAACGGTCTACTAGGTAGTACACCTCTAAAGATCTTTTCACCATGTTGTGATTTGGTGTTTGGAAATGTAAGTTGGGAATAGAGGTTTTTTACAATCAGGTTTATAAGGGTGTACAGATGATTAAATTGATACCATTCAACCTTTTTCAAGTTGGAAGAATGAAGGTTGATAGTTTTAAGAAAGTTATTCGAGGAGAAGGTGTCGAGAGTAATGTAGGGGTAGAAATATGTATTTTTGGCTGCTATATCAGCCATTAACATTTCCAGAGATGCCACGTGGCTAGGTATCCATAGAAGCTTTATTTCGTTAGAATATTCTAATAATAAAATATTTCCAGCTTGGAGCTGTTCCGTTGCGTCATTCAATTATCAAAGGCTTGCTCTTGCTTGTGACATTAGAGTTTTGTCATTGCCCTACAAAAGGTTGCATTTAAAAAGGGAGGAAAAAGTGTAAACAGAGTACGTAGGTGCATAGAGGAGGTTCAGTCCCCGCCCGTTATTTATTTTGGGCAGTAACAAAATAAGGAAAAGAAGTTCAACTCAGAAATTACTTCACCAAAACTTAACAGTAGGAAATTAATTAATATGGCTGCCGGAGGGAAATGAGAGGGAGCGGAAATTTACGTTCTCTGATGCACACAAATAAATTTACGTCATCCGGTGTAAATAATTAAATCCCTTTTGGTGAAAATGGTAGCAGGAAAGTATGCTTTTACTTAATTGAAAACAAACTTCGAATGGTTTAAAAATAATTTTAAATTAACATTTGAGTGTAAATAACATGTTTACATATTTATGTGTATAAATAAATATATGGTACAAATAGAAGTTATTAGCGGTTTGACTTAACCCAAGAATTATATTTTGTAAATTAATTTTTAAATTAAAAGCCAATAGCGAAGCTGGGAAATTTCGCTAATATGAAACTGTTGGGTTACCAAAGCAAAAAATGAATTATTTCACAGAATAAGCGGATTCATTATAAATTTAAGCGACTAAAAAGAAACTTTTGACGTACTTATACCTTATTTTACACCACTTTGCCTATCTAAGTTTGGTTTCTTACCCCTAAATAGTAATTTTTCTTGTATTACTAACTATGTACTTGACAAACTACCTGTACTTATTTAAATTAAGGGACTTAACTGTATATAATTTTCAAAAAATCAATTTTTTTATTTTTCTTCTTAATGTTCATATACTTAAAAATACACAGAAAATTTAATATCGTTCTGGTGAGTATTTTTAGTGAGTTACACGCAAATTTGAAAAGGTGTTTCAGAGTGCTTGAAAGTACTGGGCCGGAGCTGCAGCGCGTTTTTCTCAAAATGGTGTTTTTCAAGTCGGTGACCAACATTAATCGAAAACGACTAAGCCGATTAGTCTCAAATTTTGACACGAGCTTCTTAAATACAGTTTTTAGTAATTAAAGATTTGTTCTCACCCATAAATGATTTTTCTTTTATAAACAATGTAAGGCCGAAATTTTGGTCAAAAATGGATTTTTTGTTTTTGAGAAACCGCCATTTTGTCAAAAAAATGTATTTTGCTTATTCCTTCGATTAATTACAAGATTTAACATTACTTTAATCTGTTTGGTTTTTTAATTCCAGAGGATCCAGATCAGAGATATAGTGGTCACCGCAAAACGTCCAAATAAATGATTTTACTAAAAATAAGTCTTAATATACAGTTAAAAGGTAACATAATATGTGTACAAATTTTTAGATCAATAAATTTAAATGTTTTCTCAGAAATAATTCTGGAAAATTCGCTTTTTTCGACCTTCCAACTTAAGTAAATTATGAACACATTTGTCAATTGTGTTGCCATTCTCAAAAAAATAGGTGGTTCAAAAAGCAAATGCTATATGGCCCACCCTATATAACCCTTTAATAACATATTATTATATTTATTAGAATTTATTGAAATTTTTAATTAATTTGTATATTCTTTATTTTGTAATATAAAACAAAAAGCTTGCTGACGTCGGCGCAGACATTCACGTGCTCTGGACACTTCATCCAACCAGGCACTTCGGAAACACGTTGCGTTAATTCCAGCTTTTCGGTGTGTCGGAAAGCATTCCGTGACGTTCTGATCCTGAATATACCGATACAAGTCTCTGACCGAGTAGTTAGTCCTAGCGCACCTATTTGAAATCGAAATGTTTTTTCCAATAAAATTTTACTTTACTCCACTTTTATTTAAAATTTTTAGAGTTAGCAGCCCAGTGCCTTGCTAAGGGAGCAGATGTTTCAAGAGCGAACGAGAAAGCTGCTTACTGATCAAATCTTTTATTATTGAATCATGGATCCGATTATCTAGAAAGTACAAATGGATCAATGCAGCAGTCTCTTGCTATTTGGATATACGACTACAGTGTACTCTCTCTCTTTCAAGCGGACACTTAAGGGACAGAAAAATATCTCTGTTATGGGAGGTGCCTGCTTTTGAAAAAAAAAATTGTAAAAAAAGTTAATAATGAGTTACGGGAGGGTTAAGGTGTTATGGGAGTCTGCTCAAAAGAAAAACTTAAAAAAAAACTTAAGGATTTGTGTATGTACCTACTGAAAAAAGTGCCCGCTTATGGGAGATGTACGCTTAAGAGAGGTGTCCGTTAGGGTTGAGTATGAGTCTGATGGCGAATATATTGTTAGAAGAAAAATTTTGTCCAAAAAGTTCGATTGATTTTGAATAAACGGTGCAAGCCCCCTATGTAAAAATAGAAACATTTTTTTGGATCGAGATATATTTTTACATAATAAGGTAGACATTCTCGTAATTAAATACATTTTTGTTTTTTTTTTTTTAAATATGACGTTCAGCAGCAAATGAGCGTTACGTATCTGCAGATAAAAGATAAAGAATTTGGTTATGTTATGTTTTTGTTATTTTTTTTTATAGAATTCGTCACCGTAATAATCAAATGGCTTGTGCGTGACTATCATTCGGTTGACAACGGGCCCAATGAGTTTTCTATTAAAAGTCACTCCACAGCAAGTAATGATAAATCTCCGAATGCATTTCTGCGAAGGAAATGCTTCTCATAAAACCATCAATGTGCGCAGACGGCATGAAACGGGATCTACAGTTGCAAATCGTGGAACAGAAACTACAGGAGCAGTTCGTTCAAATAACTAGATCAAAATTTATGCTTTAAAATAGAAAGTAAGACAAAAATACTTTTGTTGATCTGTACAAATTTATAATAGATTAATTCGCTACTACAAAAGCAAATCCACAACTGATCCACAACCTTACTCCTCCAGCAAACACAATCAAGATTTTTAAAATCGTATTTTCATTCATAATTGCTTTCACAGATAAGACATAAGCGCCAACGCTTACCTGCCTACGCTGCACGCTTGCCTTCCTAATGCGCCTTTATCTATTTACGCTGATGCCAACAAAAAAAATGTTGATTCAAGCATTAAAGGCAACAAGCCGTTATCTAAGTTTATGCATATTCACACAAACATATTGCATTCCCTATCCCTTCACCATCAACATGCGGCGTAACTGCTTATTAAACTTTGTCACTGTTTGTAGCATACTTTGTGGAGCTACTGTGAAGATAGTAAAGTACCTGCAATACTCGATTGAGGGTTCGTGCCACGACTAAGTTTAAGTTGGAGGTGGTGATTATTTACTATGAACTTCCTTTATTGACATTGCACCGGTGAGTTAGTTTCCTCAGTCTTGTTTTAGCTGGCATCCGGTGTAGTTGCATTTTTTTGGTGTGTCATTGTGAGAAATAAATAAAAGTGTCATAAAATGTGCAGCTTAAATTTGGGAAGTAAAATAAGTGCAATTTTTTGTGTTGCTTAGTGGCAAATACATATTTACATATGCAATTCTCACTTTTCATTTATATTTTGTGCTGGTGCAATTGTTTTTGGTGAATCTTCAAGATGGCCGCCCGGCCAAGATGCTTTGTATATATGAGGAGACTGCAAGAAAAAATTTGATTAGCGGCCATTTTACTTGCACTTTGCTGCTGAACTTAAGTTTAATTGAGCGACGGCAGTGGGATTCTTGTTATTTTTAATATATCCACACACTTGGGCAGGTATGTAAACTTAAGTTTTTATATTAATTTTAATGCCACATTTTGAATTTTTATTATTGAGACCAGAACTCAATGACTGCCGTTTTTCACATGTGTGACTAGACCTTTAAATCCGTTCATTTCATTATGAGGTTATATATGTACAGGTTAGGGGTTAAAATTTTCAAAAAATCATTTTTTTAATTTTATTTTCTTAATTTACATACAGTGGCCGACAGAAGTCTACATACACACCTCCCTTTCGTTGTTTACAAAGTACAAACACTTTGCTTCAAAATGTGTTTGTGCAATTTTATTTGAAACCTTTTTCTAATCTAATACAAATCCATTCTTTTTCATAAAATAACACAGTTATGCTAAAAAAACCCAAAAACAGCGTTGACAAAAGTAAGCATACAGAACCGATTTCCTAGCTTGTACTCTGATATCCTATGTTCTGATAACGGTAAAATATCGTTTGTCTATTTCTTTTCTTTTCTTATGTATGTTACTTGCTAATATTGATTTTAGTTGTAATTTGAATACTTAAGCATCTACAATGGCTCCTCGAAAAGAAATATCAGTTGACGTTAGAAGTTTAGTTATTCAGAATAGGAAAGAAAAAAAAATCATATGGCGAAATCTCAAAAATCTTAAACTTAAGTCGTGCAACAGTCCAGACCATTGCAAAAAACTTAAAAAATAGTGGTTTCACCGAAAATAAGCCGCGCAGTGGCCGCCTGAAGTAAACTATCTCGCAGAGATGTCAGCTCGATTCTAAAAGAAGTGGACAAAAGTCCAAAAGTCCGAAATTGGCCGAGGATATAGCAAGCTCATCCAACAAGTGTGTTCATCCAAAAACAATTCAAAGAGCTCTGAACAAAAACGGCTTTCATAGTAGAACACCACGAAAAAAGCCTCTTATTTCTGAAAAAACCCCGTAAGCGTCACCTGGAGTTCGTCAAAGCACACAGGGAAAAGGGGATGAATTTTTGGCAAAAAGTTTTGTTTCCAGATGAGTCGAAGTTTGATATATTCGGTAGCGATGGAAGAGCAAAAGTGTGGAGAAAAAAATTTACTGCACTGAGTCCGAAGAATTTGGTATCAACAGTGAAGCACGGTGGTGACAATGTAATGGTATGGGGAGCTGTTGCTTTTCCTGGAGATGGAAGTCAATCTGAAATCTTCGGTGGATGATTTGGAGCTTGGTCCAGGTTGGGTCTTTCAACAGGATAACGATCCAAAGCACACAGCACACATTGTGAAGGATTGGCTGCTTTACCATGCTCCAACGCAATTAAATACACCACCGCAAAGCCGAGATTTGAATATTATTGAACATGTCTGGGAAATTTTAGATCAAAAAATTAGAAAAAATCCGATTTCAAAGAATGACTAATAGAAGCTTGGAACAATATAACTTTTACAGAGTTAACAAATTTAGTTACCTCGATGCCACGACGGCTTCAAGCTGAAATTTATGCTAATGGTGGACCAAGTAAATACTAAGAAGCAATATTTCTTAGAGCTAGTGAAGTTTTTCATTCTGGCGTAAGATATTTGTGTATTGTATGTAGACTTTTCCAACGTTGGTTTTAGATTTTTTGCCATAGCTTTGCTATTTTATGTTAATATTTGGATTTTTTTAAGTTTATAATGATTAGAAAAAGCTTTCAAATAAAACTGTGTAAACACATTTTCCAGTAAAGTTTTTGAACTTTCAATCCAGTGGAAATTGGGAATACAAACAGAGAATTCAATATCGTTCCGGTGAATATTTTCGAAGTTACATGCAAATTTCAAAAGGCGTTTCAGAGTGCTTGAAAGTACAAGGCCGGAGTGGCTGCGCGTTTTTCTCAAAAAGGTGTTTTCAAAGTCCAACATTACTCGAAAACGGATAAACCGATTAGTCTGAAATTTTAACACGAGCTTTATAAATATTGTATATTTTTTAGAATAAATCTAAAATTTTTTTCTCACCGATAAATATTTTTTTATAAACAATTAAATTTCGAAATTTTAGTCAAAAACTAATTTTTTTTTTGAGAAACCACCATTTTGTCAAAAACATTTATTTTTCTTATTCCTTCGATTAATTACTAGATTAACATTACTTTAACGAAATCTGTTTGTTTTTTTGATTTGAGAGGATCCAGTTCAGAGATATAGTGGTCACCGCAAAACGTCTTTTTTGAGAGGAGCTCCCGGAGATCAGCTGTAGCTCCTTTCCAAATAGATATTTTTACTAATACTAAGCCTTAAAATGCACTTAAAAGATAACATAATATGTGCACAAAGTCCGAGAAAGTTCGATTTGGAGGCATTACTCAATTAAGACCAACCCATGCTACCTAAAAAATCAATAACTAAGGTCGAAAAATGTTTTCAAAATGCGAATTTCTGCTCAAACGTCAAGAAATGAAAAGAGTTTTTTTGCATCGGGTTTTGCCAGGGCATGAAAAACAGATAAACTACTACAATATAATCTATGATTATGGCTGAAAGAGATAGTTCACAACGAATTTCGTGAGAAACGGACGCACAGCTGCTGAATATGACGAAATTTGCCGTCATTTTTGCCGTTTGTTACATTTCTGATTTTACCTATGTTCTGTTGAAGGTTGAGGAAAAACGTTGAAAAATACTCAATGAAGTGCTTTTAACACACCCGGTTAAGATCTACACGGATGGATCTAAAATGGATACCGGTTTAGGATCAGGGTTATATTGCGAAGAGCTTTTTATCAGTGAATCCTTTAAACTACAGAATCAGTAGTGTTTTTGAAGCGGAAGTAAACGCTATTCATGAAGCCTTAAAATGGTTAGACATAAACAGAATATCATCAAAAGGTATCTACATCCTATCAGGCAACCAAGTTGCCCTATGAGCTGTGGATGCATTCCAAATCACACCATGGCATGTCTTTCATTGTCGCCGCCAATGTCTTAATGGAATGACTGAACAGTATCGTATTGTCTTAAGCTGGGTTCCAGGCCACAGAGATATACCATGAAACTGGGCTGACCAACTTGCAAGAGAAGGTACCTGTATGCCAAACATAAAAAATTTTATGGGATTACCTCGCAACATGTAAGCTTCTTGCTATGGACGCACTAATCAATTCTGTAAACCAAAGATGGACTAGTGTCAATACTTGCGAAATTGCTAAGCAAACATGGCCAAGGCTAAATTTACGTTTATCCAAGAATATTATAAAATCAAGTAGACTTCAAGTTATGAACTCAGTAGGGGCCCCCATAGGACATTGTCTCATAGTAAATCACGCAAGGAGATTAGGCGTTTACATGTACGATTTCTGTTGTAGCAGTAGGAATGAGGAAGAGTTGGAAGAGTTTTTGCATATGGCCGGCTCTAGCCTAAAAAATGGAACTGGACCGTAAACATTTGCAAGCGATTATTCACAATTTTCGACGTGGATTAACAAGGAGATAAAAATTTCGTAAATTCTCGTGCAACGAATTTTCTCGTGATCACTGTTCCCTTATTGGCTATGGTTATCTAAAGTCAATTATTGTACCAAAAAATATCGCTGCTGTGAGCGAAAGCAAGATTGAGCAAGATCATCTTATCTTATACTCTTACCGTGAGAGGTACCACTGCGCGACATGGCAACCTCATTTATTTTTCTTCGTGAAATCACTTTGTGGCTCTTACGAAGCGCAGGATTGGTACAATTCCAACGCCAAACAATTCACTTAAAAAAACTTCAATTCAGTTAGTATCTACCTAGAAAATCTGCTCTGATTTTAGCTAAGGCTGGACAGTTGCTCAACCTCTTCTTCTTTTTTATCTCTACCTCACCAAACTGCAGCGAAATCCCCTAACAGTGATACTTGACTCCAAACTCCATCGGAAGCTACACATTGAAAATCGGGTAAAGAAGGCCAGCATAGCCTTCTACTCCTGCAAATCTATGTTCCGTAAAAAATGGGAACTCAAGTCACAGGTCGTCCTGTGATTGTACAAGTGGGAAGTTCTTCGGAAGGGCTATAATATCACTAAACTGGGGAGAGTGCAAAGTACTGCATGCATTGGCATCACAGGAGTATGTAAAACTTGCCCCAGTGCTGCCCTGAATGTCCTTTTGCACTCACTTCCCGTCGACTTTTCCGTCATGTCCATCGCAGCTCAAAGTGCAATCAGGTTAAAGGAGATTGGCCTCTGACGGCAATCGCTCAAGGGACATGGTACCATTTTCGGGCAGTTAACACCGTATTTCTCCGAACTTTGAACAGATCTCTCTATCCGCAAACTGAAGTTTGAGGGTCGTGCTAGGGCAATCTTTAAAAGTAGACAGGATTGGATGAGCGGAAAATCTGCACCGAACCTTGCACCTCTGTCTTCACTGACGGTTCCAAAATGGAATCGGGAGCCGAAGCAGGGGTTTTCTCCAAATCAGCCAATTTATCTATCTCCTTTAAACTGCCGAACACTGCTAGTGTTTTTCAAGCCGAAGTCTTTGCGATCCTGCATGCAAAATGCTTAGAGAACGAGGGAGCGAGGGAGATATTAACATTTTTTCCGATAGCCAAACTGCGATAAAGGCTCTGTAGACACATCCAAACTAGTTAGGTCCTGTGAGAAGGAGATCAAATATCTTGGGTGTGCAGGTAACATTTCTCTGATCTGGGTTCCAGGACATAGGAACATAGATGGAAATGAAATTGCTGATGAGCTTGCCAGGAAGGCGACTGAATTGGTCTCAGAGACGTCCTATCCGATCATTGGCATTCCCCTGACAGTTGTTAAAGGGGAACTGCACAAATGTTTTCTCAGGAAAGCGCAGAAAAGATGGAGCTTCATTTCTTCATGTGTTATTTCGAAAACCCTTTGGCCCCAGTATAATATACGGAGGACTCAGAAAGTCCTCTGGACTCCACACCATTCAATTTCCAAACTTGTAGCTATGTTTACCGGTCATTGGATGGTCGGCTCACACGCAGATACCATTTAACCGCCATTGCAGAAGCTGTGGGGACTTTCAGAGAAGGAGACTGTTGAGGGTTTTCTCTGTAAATGTCCGAGTTTGGCAGCTAGACGACTAAGGTCACTGGGCGCTCCTTTCTTCGACAGCCTAGGGCAGTGCGGCAACCAAAATCCCATCAATCTTCTCCATTATATCAACAGGTCTGGTTGCGGCGCTTTAGTGCTACTTGAGGAGTGCCAGATCGGCACTTTAACCTTTTGAACTACCTACTTATGAGAGTCAATGAGGATGTATATGTATAATTAAATAGAGAAATTTAGTATCGGGTACCGAAAAGACTTCTCTTCGACTTCACCCAAGATATCCAGGGCCAAATACAGCTGGATCTACTGGACCAGCCTATATATACACAGACATGTAACGACGTTCACCGGGAGACTTTTACCACCACCTTCCTGAACTCCAACCCCCGAATGCCGTTATCGAAGTCCAGTCACGCCAAAGAGCTTCAGTTGTCTCGTAACTTTGGCTCAATTACAGTCTGGGTTTTGTAGCAGGTTAAACTCGTACCTATCCAGAATCAACTCCGACATACTCAATATATGACTGGCGTGTGAAGATACACCGCACCATCTATTTACTTGCCCTCTTAAACCCACTCAGCTAACACCCTCTCCTTCTGGACCTAACCTGTCGCAACAGCACACTTCCTGGGCCTAACGTTAGCTGACAAGAATGATAGAAACAAGATTGCGCCCATCAGAGCGTACGTGACGTCACGTTTGCTGAGTTGTGCAGTATTGCCAACCATATGCTCTTCGCAATAAATTGAGTGCTTTTTTATACCGAAAATGCGAAAATTTT
Source organism: Anastrepha obliqua (assembly GCF_027943255.1). Taxonomy (NCBI): domain Eukaryota; kingdom Metazoa; phylum Arthropoda; class Insecta; order Diptera; family Tephritidae; genus Anastrepha; species Anastrepha obliqua. The sequence continues at coordinate 19,974,847 of NC_072893.1, read as the reverse complement.
GAAGTTTCGTGTTTGTTTCTTTTTGCGTTTAATTTAAAGCTACCGAAACTGTAAGTTAAAAAAACTGTATTATTAAAGAAAGAATGTTATAAAAGGTCACTCTGAGAAGATTTTAGTGCTAATGAAAATTAGTTGATTCTTATAAAATTTAGTATTTTGAAAAAATGGTGGGAAAAATCTTAAATATTTTGCAAATCATATGAAATTGTTCAACCAAGTCGTGGATCTACACATTTTATAGTGTCTAATATTGTTGCACAGCCGCTGATAAGATTGAACAATGTGTGAATATGGATTTTAATAGTGCTGATGGAGTTGCGCCAGGAGAAGTGCCTTGAACGGATGGTGCCACTTAGTGGATGGCGGAGGCAGTGTACTCTGTCCGTGGATCGGTGCTCAGTTACTATTCCTATAGACATTTTAAAACATTTAACTTTAATTTAATTAAATATTATAAACATATGTAGGTATGCAGAGCGCCTCATCCTTTGGAAATATAAAAAAGCTTATACATGGTGGCTGATGAAAGAAGCTACCAAAAAAAAATTGAATAACTTTTTTTCTTTTTAAGTTATCTGTTCCATTTTTGTTTTAATTTGCAGATTGATCTTTAAAATTTATTAAAATGGATAACTGGGACACGCAAACAAGAATTTGGATAGTCCGCCGCTATCACGCACTGGAGTCCGTAGTTTTGGTACAGAGAGAGTACAGGCGGATGTTTGGCGGCGATCCCCCGAGCAGATGGACCATAATGAGACTGGTGAATAACTTTGCTGAGCAAGGAACAGTCGCAAGAAGGCCTTATCATCGAAACCCACCAGTTCGGACGGAGGAAACGATCGCTGCTGTAGCTGCAGCTATACAAAGCAATCCAAGGGTTTCAACAAGAAGCTTATCTGCTCAACTTGGTGTCAGCCGACAGTCTTTGCAAACAATAATGCACAAAGATTTAGACTTATTTCCCTACAAAATTCAAATGGTTAACAAACTGAATGCAGCAGACTTGCCGATTCGCTTGGAATTTTGCCAGAAGATCCTGCAAATGGTGGAAGAAGACCAAAACATGTTAAACTGCCTTTTCATGTCTGATGAGGCCCACTTCGATTTAAACGGCAATATGAACAAACAAAATTGTCGAATATGGAGTACTTCTAACCCACAGATACTCCACGAGACGGAATTGCATCCTCTTCAAGTGACAGTGTGGTGTGCGGTTTCTTCGCGCTGTATTGTCGGGAATTATTTTTTTGAAGAAAATGGTCACACCGTTACGGTTACTGGAGACCGTTATTTGAAAATGCTGAAAGAATTTTTCTATCCAGAACTACGCCGAAAGAGAATTCCTTTCAACTCTGTGTGGTTTCAACAAGATGGGGCAACGTCTCACATAGCCCAGACTGTTATGACAGAGTTGCGACGAACATTTCCCAATAAACTGATTTCAAGAAACTCCGAATTTCGTTGGCCCCCCAGGTCGCCTGACCTTACTGCACCTGACTTTTTCTTGTGGGGTTTATGTAAACAAGAAGTTTATAAAACAAAGCCAACAAATTTGGATGAACTAAAACAATCCATTCGGGCAACAATTGCTGCTATTCCTGTCGCAACTCTCAAAGCAGCAATGAACAACTTTTTACTAAGATGCCGCACTTGTGTCAACGAGCATGGGGGGCATTTAAATTCAATTATTTTTAAAACTAGTTAAGCTAAATACATTTAATAAAATTTAATGACCTTCAACCTGAAAAAAAAATAAATGAATTCCATACACTAAAAAAAAAGTTATTTGAGTTTCTTAATGTAGCAAAATTCATCAGCCACCCTGTATCACACGCTTTATTGAGGTTCTTACTAGCACAATTTTTCACTGCACATTTCATGTTTTCTTATTTTTCATTTATACGAGTACACTTTCACGAATTATTTTATTTTTGCGTAAATATTCACTAAAACGTTTGTTACCCTTTGTTCTTATTAATGCACATTTCAAAGAAGAAACGAATATTCATAAACATCAACAATAACCGCAATCATGGGCAATGTGACCAGATCTCTGAGAAGATTTTAGTGCTAATGAAAATTTTTTTACTCTTATAAAATTTGATAATTTGAAAGTGCAAATTTAATTTTTGGCTCCATTTAAGGTTATGCAAAAATATTAAATGCCCCTCTCTCAACTCTTCTTAAGATTGAAAACCTTTTTACACATTTTAAAAAGCGTTTGAATTTATTGAATGCGAATTAAAACGATAGAGGTGTAATCGTTTCTTCCGGCCATCAATCCTTAGTGAGACATAGGACATTAAGAGTTGTATTCATTGTAAAAATAAGCAACAAAATACCAGAAAATACTAAAGAAACCATACTGACATTTTTACAAAAAGAGTACCTTATCTAGTTACATAACTTCAAATATAGCAAAAAAGTCGTTCGCTTAACAAAAGAGTCTCGTTTAAAAAAAACCTCATAAATTAAATTGTACGTAAGCATGACACATTTATTTAAAAAAACGCACATTTTAAAGACAATTTGTCACGCATACAAATTCTTTAAGTGATTCAATAAAAATTTGTTGGGTTATTTTCTTTGAATGGGCATTTAGTGCGTTTTTATATCCAAAGCTAGGCAACACTGCAGTAGCGAGAGAGAGATTTGACTGCCGAAAGCAGAAGAACACCAACAACACCTGCACTCGCGGGCAATGCCACCAGATGTTAAAAAAAAGTAAAGCTAAATAAAACTGAGTGCATTATTTAACTAATTATTAAAAAATGTATATTTTACAAAATTATAAACATGACATTTTAATTAGAACAATTAGAAAAATGTCATGAAGAAATAACTAAAACTCCGAGACACAAAATAATAAAAATAACAAAAAAAAAAATGATAAATCAAGTTACGAAAATGGTAATCTGGCCATACTGGAGCTAAAATCACGTAACTAGTTGTCAAATTCGCTGATTGCAAAGTAACGGGACCACGATAGGCGCCACCTCATTATTCTTTCCATCATGGTTAGCTGAGCTAGGCGATGGCAATCGGTGACTACACTCCACTGGCAGGGCCTAGTGAGCTGCTACAAAAATGCCTGCTTGAAAAAATTTTGAGTTTACGAATTTTCACTGAGACTTCCTACTTCTCTCCTGAAAACTCAATCTAATCTGTGATATTTGTAGATTGTAGCAAAACCAAACCAACACTTACATATCTTTAAAATTTAATAACAATTATTTTTATTAATTAAAATAAATGCACGCTTTAAGTTTTGTACAATGCATTTAAATTCGTCTAAAGGGGTGTCAACACTTCATATAAATATACTTAAAATACGCATATAATTTACTAATAACAAAATACACCGTTACTACCAAGTACAGTGGGTATTGACCTAGTTTTGTGAATCACATTTTGTTCTCTTATTCCTCCACTTATTATAAAATATTCACAGCGCGAATGCTCGTTTGACTTTTAAAACTAAACTTTCGTTCGTTGTCAATTCCTTATCCTGCTGGTGCAAGCTTTTTTGTTGTTGTAATGTCTGGGAATGCACTTCATCCACTTCATCTTCGTGCATATTCTTTTCCTGAATGTAGGCCAAAAATGTGGTCCAAGCCAAACTACAAATACTAACAAACACCACACGATGCTGCTCAGGAACCATTGAGAAATTTATTGTCTGAATAATCGGCCAAATGCAAATTCCAGTCTGCAAAATTGAAATGTAGGTTAGGGAAATCGGTATCAATTAAATTAGTTAATTTTGTATTGTATACTTCAAATGCTTTTGGGAATTTATCTTTGACCTCCTGCACAGCCTCCGAGCGGGTACGACCCTCTAGCAAACTCATAATGAAAAAGAAACTAGTGGCGGCGAATGGTCCATACGAGATTTGTTCGACGGCAGCCTGGAGGAAGGAAGAAGAAGAAGAATAAGCTTTGAAATCATTTTATCAGTAGTCTTAAAATATATGTGAAATAATATTTTGAAACCCATATTTTTTCAATATGATTTGTCATATACCTTCCCGAGGCATCACGCCAGACACTGGAGACATTTAAGAAAGTAAACTTTTAATTCCTCTAACCTAACCTTACTTAAATTATACTAAGTATTAAATAAAAATGCTTATATGTTCACATACTTTCACGAGTCCAACCCTCAAATTCATTTGTGGCCACATAACAGAGCTGAGACGTACCCATCCATATAAAGTGGGTGCCACATAAAGAGCGCCGAACAGACTATAGCGCAGACAACATATCCAGTCATAGGTCTCTGTATAAAAAAAAAAACAAAAAAAATCATTAGAGTTAAATTTAAAACATAAACAAAGTTCAGACAATCAAAAAACTGGGCTAGCGGGAAAGTCGTTCCAGATACTTAAGGGCATATTTAGGGACATTCTTATTTATTTATATTTTAAATGTCGGTTCAAGAACTGATTATTTTTCTGTATTTAGTTAAGAGGTATGCCAGTTAATAAAAATCCTCAACGAAATTTTAATCAAGCCCCTTGAAAGTTCAAAACTAGTATGACTCGAAGCTCCTATAACCACAAGAGAGAATTTCAATGATCTCCTATGTTGGCCATTGCACGATAATGGCGTCCGGTGTTAACATCGATGGCTTGTGTTCCAAAGTGAACGTTTATCTCGCTAGCCTTTCTCGCTTTTTCACTGCGAGCAAACTCCAGCTTTGACCCACTAAACCTACGGCGACCCTCTTTACCACCTAGACGAAGGAGGTCAAACTGCAGCTAAAGGCGAAAGTCGATGACACACCAATACCGACCGTTACAAAACCACAAAGGTTTGGGTGTGACCTTCAACAATTTGCTCTCCTTCTCAGCGCACACAACCGCTACAGCCACTAAGGTCCAAAAGCCCAAAAAAGTCCTCAATTGCTAGGCGGTAGCACTTGAGGCAAAGACAAAGAAATGTTGCTGGCGACATGTAAAGTACGTTGCTTCTGTTTTACGCTGCGCCCGTCTGGTTCCCTGGTTCTAGTGGCTCGCAGTGGACAAAGCTGCAGACCTGTCAAAATACTGCGATCGGAACAGCCACTAGTAGCTGTATGCAATAAAATGCAGATAGCCGTAAACAAGATTGATATTTGCTGGGAATTACATGGACTTTCAGTGAATTATATAAAAAGTACCTTGGTACTTTCCACTAGGAAACGACACTACGCACCTTGAAAGGAGTAACACTGCAACTGTCTTCTGAGGCCAAGTAATTAGGGGTAATTTTAGATTGTAAGTTGCCCTGGAAGACGCACGTCGTGCAGAAGGTCTCTCGAACACTAAAAGTCTTCTGACAGTGTAAGAGAATCTATGGCAGGACACGGGCTCTAAGACCGACGACAGTATACTGGTTGTACATCACCCTTCGTAGTCTGGTGGAAGTCTACCATGGTTAATTCTAGGGTAAAACCCCTAAACAGACTACAGAGAAGTGTGTGTGCTACGAGTATGAGTACGACATCTGACGATGTCTTTAATGCCATCCTGAACTGGCAACCTTTGGATCTTCAAATTCGGAAGGAAGCAATGAAGGTGGCATACAGACTCAAGTCAAACGGAGTCTGGGGTAACGAAGAAAATACTGACCAGTGTCAGATTTGTCACCAGTTGTCGGAGCGATGCGCACTGTTCTCAATGCCAGCGGATAATCGGGTGCTTTACGTTGGCTTCGGTATGAAGTATAAGGTTTTGATCCCAGAGAGAGATCAATGATTAAGTCCAGCGAACCTATTAACGGGATTTCAGCACACTTTCTACACTGACTGATCCAAAACCAGCGTTGGTAGCTGCATTGAGAGCCCTTGCTAAGCCCCGCTGCTCTTCTAAATTGGTCGGTGAATGTAAGACAAAACTGAACAGTGTTGCAAAACACAACAAAATTTGTCTTATTTGGATGCCTGAACAATGCGGAATTACAGGGAATGAGTTGGCTGATAAACTGGCTAATGAAGGTTCTGGTACACCACTGGGCGCTGAACCCTTCCTAGGGGTCAATTCAGCATCGTTTAGATTATAGAATGACGACTTCAAGAGGTTCACCCATAGAAGGCGTTGGTCTGAGTTGGGCTCCAGCAGAGTAGCTAAGTGCTTTGTGAAAGAAGCTAACAAGAACCGGCGACCTTTCTTTTAAAACTTAGTAGAAAGGACCTGAGAATACTGGTAGTTGTAATCACAGGGCACAACGCCTGTGGTCAGCATATGGCTACCATGAGAATATCTGGCGACCCAATATGCCTATCTTGTCGTGGACACTGCAGAGCATTTTCTCTGTAGCTGTGCGTCGTTTTCTAGAATCAGACTCAGACTGTTTTGGGGTGCGATGTTCTGAGTATTGATAAAGTTCATACTCTTCTTCTTCCGGATCGCATAAGATTCATCAATGCATCCAAAAGATTCGCGGAAGAGTGACCTCTAACCAATTCGCCCGTCATACCATCCATACACCGTATCTATCCTGTCTCTCTATTCCTTCCACTGTAATTTATGGTCTTCATAACTAAGTGTTTGGACTTGTCCAACCCCCCAAAAATCTAATATAATCTAAGTGATTTCTGCTTGGGAGTTACTGTTGGAATCACCCATGCGGACATGCTGATTAAAGTCTGGACCAACCCCTAGGCTAGTTAGAAGGCTTATCTTCGCTTACACCGACGAGATCCAGGAGCAAAAACAACTGGAATTGCTGGACTGGATAGTATATAGACCGACATTAAATCACATTCATCGCGAGACTCTTACCACCTTTCTAAACTCCCAACCACCGAATGTCGTTGATTGAGTCCAACGACCACAAAGAGCTTCCGCTGCCTCGTATGAGCCGCGTGACTTTGGCTAAATTACGGTCTGGGTTTTGTAGCAGGTTAAACTCGTACCTATCCAGAATCGACTCTGACATACTCAATATATGACTGGCTTGTGAAAATACACGGCACCACCTATTTATTTGCACTCTTAACCCCACTCACCTAACATCCCTCTCCCTCTGGCAGCCAGCCTGGCGAAACAGAACTTTTTCTGGGTCTACCGTTGTAAAGGCTAGACGATGACGATCGGTGTCTACACCGCATTGGTAGGGCCTAGTGAGCTGCTACAACAACTACAACAACATCAGTTAAAAATGCCTGCTTGAAAATGTTTTGAATTTACGAAAACTACCACAAATATTGTATAAAAGTACAGTAAAGTTATGTGACTACTTACGAAAATTTCTACCCTCAATGGTTTGCTGTATCAAACTACTCGTGGGCCAAATTACGGCGTAGGAAATGCAACCTCTGGCCAGCGGATGAGCCGTAGCAAAAAGGCGCCATTGTGCTTTTAGAAACTTTAAAGTTAAGGGGACCACCATTTTTTAGAGCTGAAAATTCAAAAAGAAAAGTTAATAAAATTTCATGGAAAATACAAAGAATAATACAGTTTTGATGAAGAAATTTGTAATTCACAAAAAATGTATCACAGCGGCAATGAGTTTCTGTGCCTAAAGCCTCCTATACGCGGCACTATAGTAACCTCGTTTTGACTAAATGATGTTTAATGTTTTCATATGTTACTGCACCGTGCACCGTTTTTGCTTGAATGGAGGATGATTTTTTTTGCTATTGAAGCAATCACACAGGTGAAGTGCGTGCATGCATTTACAATAATAACCGCCATTTTCGATTATTATTTCTATTATCCAGTAATTTTAAAGAACATTAAGGGGTAACAAAAGGCGTTCCTAATTTGTTGAAATTATTGAAACTTTAATTAATTGAAACTTAATTCAAATTAAATTTCTATACCGATGGCTCCAAGCTAGACAATGGAACTGGCTATTAGGTATCTTCGAAATAATTGGGAGTTGAACTAACCGTTCGACTACCAGACTATTGCAGCAGAGAATGTTAATGCAATGAGAAGGTGCAAATGTTACTGTAAGCTTTTTTTAGTACAATTGAGATCTGAAAGATTTGTAATAAGGTCATTTAGCACACCGAGTTTATAGACACCTCACTGACTTTTGCCCACACAAAAATTAGAAACACCACACATCTTTCACCTCAACACACAACACATTTCTCACCTCGACATTAAACCAATTAAATTTGTACTATTTTCGTATTTTTGAAATAATAAGCGAATACGTAAAATTTATTACATAATTTTTTTTTTTCAATTACATTAAAAAAAAAAAACCATTTTAAAAAATAAAATTTATAAAAAAAAGTTTACACCGGGAATTGAACTCGAGTCTAACATGTGGCGAGGAAAAATAGGCGGTGCGTTTATTTCTTCGACTGCTTATTTTTTGACCATTTTGTTACTTTTGAAATTATAAGCGGATACATAAAATTTATTAAAAATTTTTTTACGATTACATTAAAAAAAAAATTTAAAAACGAAAAAAAAAAAAAAATTTGCACCGAGAATTGATGGCGAGTCACGTGGGGAGGATAAATACATTAAACTAATTAAATTTTTACCATTTTGTTACTTTTGAAATAATAAGCGAATACGTAAAATTTATTACATAATTTTTTTTAATTACATAAAAAAAACGAATTTAAAAAAAAAAAAAAATTAATAAAAAAAGGTTTGCACTGGGAATTGAAATCGAGTTTAACATGTGGCGAGGAAAAATAGGCGGGGCATTTATTTCTTCGACTGCTCGGATACATAAAATTTATTAAAAATTTTTTACGATTACATTAAAAAAAAATAAAAAAAAAAAAAAAATTGGCGCCGAGAATTGATGGCGAGTCACGTGGGGAGGATAAATACATTAAACTAATTAAATTTTTACTATTTTCGTATTTTTTGAAATAATAAGCGAATACGTAAAATTTATTACATAATTTTTTTTAATTACATAAAAAAAAACGAATTAAAAAAAAAAAAATTAATAAAAAAAGGTTTGCACTGGGAATTGAAATCGAGTTTAACATGTGGCGAGGAAAAATAGGCGGTGCATTTATTTCTTCGACTGCTTATTTTTTTACCATTTTGTTACTTTTGAAATGATAAGCGGATACATAAAATTTATTAAAAATTTTTTACGATTACATTAAAAACACATTTAAAAAAAAAAAAAATTGGCGCCGAGAATTGATGCCGAGTCACATGGGGAGGATAAATACATTAAACTAATTAAATTTTTACTATTTTCGTATTTTTTGAAATAATAAGCGAATACGTAAAATTTATTACATAATTTTTTTTAATTACATAAAAAAAACGAATTAAAAAAAAAAAAATTAATAAAAAAAGGTTTGCACTGGGAATTGAAATCGAGTTTAACATGTGGCGAGGAAAAATAGGCGGTGCATTTATTTCTTCGACTGCTTATTTTTTTACCATTTTGTTACTTTTGAAATGATAAGCGGATACATAAAATTTATTAAAAATTTTTTACGATTACATTAAAAAAAACACATTTAAAAAAAAAAAAAATTGGCGCCGAGAATTGATGCCGAGTCACATGGGGAGGATAAATACGCAGTGCGTTTATTTCTGCGCCTGCGTTGTGAACCAAGGTTTTGTGCATGCGCGCGACGCGAATTAATTTTAATAAAGTTCTGAAAGTAATTCATGAAGTTTTTCATTACATACATTCATAAATGAACGTATACTCTATATGTACATAAATGATGGTATATGACAATATACATACATAATATGTATGTACATGTCAATAGGAGGTATTTGCATTAAGAAAAAAAAAACGGTTTAAGATAAATCAACACTTATTTTATATTGTATGTCAATTTATAGTTCATGTATTCGACAGCATTTACATACATATGTAGGTATGTACATTTGTATATGCAAAACAATAATGCACAAGCGCAAGAACATCATCTTCCTTTCATACATATGTACATATGCATGTATGCCCAAATAACCTTGACTTATGTATGTACACAAGTCACAGCCATCACATTCTTACAAGACAAATACACATACGCACTAGCGAGTTTCTTCCTAACAAGTGCAAAAACAATTCTGCTCTATGTATGTATTATGTCCTAGCATATATACATACATATATACCTACTTGCCTTCTAAACTTCCTACAAAATAATTGTATTCATATGTTACTACATCCATGCACGTTCATACATTCATGCATATGTACATATATGCGCGAGCACAGCGCTCCCTTCTTGCTTCCGTGTACTTTGTCTTTCACCAGTCGATATTCCTAATATTGTACTTACAAAAACACAATACTTTGATAGACGCAAAAGCAAAAGCAAGCGCAACGCGATGGCCGCTTTGCCACCACACATTCTAAAATGTTCTAGAACACAACAAAAACACATACCTCACATGCGCATGTCGCCCAAAGCTAAAATCTAAGCCTGGCGACTACAAAAATAAAATACATTCGTAGACGCAGTCGCAGCGGCCATGATTCTATCAGCGACTGCGCTGAACAATTTAGAAGAAAAACAAAAAGTTCATTCATAAGTTAGAGCTCATATTTCAATTTCATTCATAAAACGAGCCGCCCATATGCCAATTTTCGCGACCGTTCGAAAATAGTCAATATTGGAATATTTCGCGTGGAATTATTTGCCAATATTAGATAAATCTTAAATTTTTGTCATGTCGAGTGGCCGCGGCTCCGTATGTATGTATGCACCCTTATATGTATGTAAATATGTCTTCTAACTGTGCGACAGAGTTAATGCGACTTCCAGCGAATCACACATTGCTGTCCGCAAAGCCGCAAGTATGTATCTTATGATCAGAAAGTACCGGGAATGTTTAAATTAAACAAAACAGAGTTAAATTTAAGGCAAATTTATATTATCTTCTTCAAAATATGACCCGTCTGAAGCAACACACATGTGCCAACGTTTAACCCAGTCCTCCAAACACCCCCGGCAGGCCGATTTGTATTCTCTTTGAGCGCGTTATCATCATGCAAAATCTGAGAATTGTTTGCTCACATTTCCGGCGGTTTGCAACACACAGCATCTCTCTAAGGTTTCAAAACGGATAAATAATATTCTCTATTGACTGTCTGGCCCGATGGAAGGTACTCATGGTGGACTATGCCTTGGCAATCGAAGGAAACAGTCAACATCACCTTCCCGGTTCTTTTTGCTCATAGGGTATACATATCCCATGTGTCAAGTGTGCGCAGAAGCTTGTGTTCTGGGTTTGTTAGAATGGTGGTAGTTTGTACATATATTTAAACACATATGTGAGTATGCGCGTTAGGCTTCCTGGATGGATATTAGAATATTTTCTCATCAATATGTGTATGTAAGTAGTTCAGATTTGACTGAAGAAATTAAATATAGGAATGCATATTCATATGATTGACTTTATGGCTGTTTTACATATAAATCAATTCAAATGAATAATGTTATATAGAAAATAAATTTCTAAATAACTGGTATTAGAAAAACCTGAATACACTATTTCAAATCAATTTCAATTAAACCAAATATAAAAAATGAAATAAAAATATGGAATAAAAAACTGTGCACAGGATTTGAACCTGAGTCAAACATGAGACTACGTACTGCATATACGACACGTCTTTCACGATTGCGCTAATCTACAATTATTAATGGTCTTTTCTAAATCACTCATTTATTCGATTCGCAGTTTTATATGTACATATTCTGCGTTAGTTGAAAGTTTGTATGCGTAATTATATGCATATGCATCTGTGTATGCGCGTTTGGCTTTCTGGACGGATATTAGAATGATATTTTCTCATCAATATAATTTGGATTTGATGAAATAGATTATAGACATATGTACATATTTTCTGTTTTGATTGATTTATATAAAAATCAGGTCATATCCAGTATGAACTATTTTATACCGAAAAGAAATTTCCATTTATAAAATACAAAAAACAGTATTTTAAAGAAATTTTAATTAAAATAAACTCAAAAATTTTACCAAACTTTCCTGGTTTGAATTGTAAAAAAAAAAATGTGCAAGAAAAAAAATATGACTTCAGGACTTGAACCTGAATTAAATACGTGCAAAAACACAAAACGAATAACTCCGCCGACTTTAGCTTCTGCACCACAAACTAACTACCGCGCGGCCTTCTTAATCGCAAATTTATTCGCTTCGATTTCCTTAGTAGTGTGCCGAAAAATCTTATGAACGTCCTCAGTAGTATCAGAGAATGTTAATGCAATGAGAAGGTGCAAATGTTACTGTAAGCTTTTTTTAGTACAATTGAGATCTGAAAGATTTGTAATAAGGTCATTTAGCACACCGAGTTTATAGACACCTCACTGACTTTTGCCCACACAAAAATTAGAAACACCACACATCTTTCACCTCAACACACAAACATTAGAAACACCACACATCTTTCACCTCAACACACAACACATTTCTCACCTCGACATTAAACCAATTAAATTTGTACTATTTTCGTATTTTTGAAATAATAAGCGAATACGTAAAATTTATTACATAATTTTTTTTTTTCAATTACATTAAAAAAAAAAAAAACGATTTTAAAAAATAAAATTTATAAAAAAAAGTTTGCACCGGGAATTGAACTCGAGTCTAACATGTGGCGTGGAAAAATAGGCGGTGCGTTTATTTCTTCGACTGCTTATTTTTTGACCATTTTGTTACTTTTGAAATGATAAGCGGATACATAAAATTTATTACAAATTTTTTTACGATTACATTAAAAAAATAAAAATTAAAAACGAAAAAAAAAAAATTCCACCGAGAATTGATGGCGAGTCACGTGGGGAGGATAAATACATTAAACTAATTAAATTTTTACTATTTTCGTATTTTTGAAATAATAAGCGAATACGTAAAATTTATTACATAATTTTTTTTTCAATTACATTAAAAAAAAAACGATTTAAAAAAAAAAATGTATAAGAAAAAGTTTGCGCCGGGAATTGAACTCGAGTCTAACATGTGGCGAGGAAAAATAGGCGGTGCATTTATTTCTTCGACTGCTTATTTTTTTACCATTTTGTTACTTTTGAAATGATAAGCGGATACATAAAATTTATTAAAAATTTTTTACGATTACATTAAAAAAAAACACATTTAAAAAAAAAAAAAATTGGCGCCGAGAATTGATGCCGGTCACATGGGGAGGATAAATACGCAGTGCGTTTATTTCTGCGCCTGCGTTGTGAACCAAGGTTTTGTGCATGCGCGCGACGCGAATTAATTTTAATAAAGTTCTGAAAGTAATTCATGAAGTTTTTCATTACACACATATGCACATAAATGAACGTATACTTTATATGTAAATAAATGATGGTATATGAAATATACATAAGTACATAATATGTATGTACATGTCAATAAGAGGTATTTGCATTAAGAAAAAAAAAACGGTTTAAGATAAATCAACACTTATTTTATATTGTACATATGTCAATTTATAGTTTATGTATTCGACAGCATTTACATACATATGTGGGTATGTACATTTGTATATGAAAAACAATAATGCACAAGCGCAAGAACATCATCTTCCTTTCATACATATGTACATATGCATGTATGCCCAAATAACCTTGACTTATGTATGTACACAAGTCACAGCCATCACATTCTTACAAGACAAATACACATACGCACTAGCGAGTTTCTTCCTAACAAGTGCAAAAACAATTCTGCTCTATGTATGTATTATGTCCTAGCATATATACATACATATATACCTACTTGCCTTCTAAACTTCCTACAAAATAATTGTATTCATATGTTACTACATCCATGCACGTTCATACATTCATGCATATGTACATATATGCGCGAGCACAGCGCTCCCTTCTTGCTTCCGTGTACTTTTGTCTTTCACCAGTCGATATTCCTAATATTGTACTTACAAAAACACGATATGTACTTTGATAGACGCAAAAGCAACAGCAAGCGCAACGCCATGGCCGCTTTGCCACCGCACATTCTAAAATGTTCTAGAACACAACAAAAACACATACCTCACATGCGCATGTCGCCCAAAGCTAAAATCTAAGCCTGGCGACTACAAAAATAAAATACATTCGTAGACGCAGTCGCAGCGGCCATAATTCTATCAGCGACTGCGCTGAACAATTTAGAAGAAAAACAAAAAGTTCATTCATAAGTTAGAGCTCATATTTCAATTTCATTCATAAAACGAGCCGCCCATATGCCAATTTTCGCGACCGTTCGAAAATAGTCAATATTGGAATATTTCGCGTGGAATTATTTGCCAATATTAGATAAATCTTAAATTTTTGTCATGTCGAGTGGCCGCGGCTCCGTATGTATGTATGCACCCTTATATGTATGTAAATATGTCTTCTAACTGTGCGACAGAGTTAATGCGACTTCCAGCGAATCACACATTGCTGTCCGCAAAGCCGCAAGTATGTATCTTATGATCAGAAAGTACCGGGAATGTTTAAATTAAACAAAACAGAGTTAAATTTAAGGCAAATTTATATTATCTTCTTCAAAATATGACCCGTCTGAAGCAACACACATGTGCCAACGTTTAACCCAGTCCTCCAAACACCCCCGGCAGGCCGATTTGTATTCTCTTTGAGCGCGTTATCATCATGCAAAATCTGAGAATTGTTTGCTCACATTTCCGGCGGTTTGCAACACACAGCATCTCTCTAAGGTTTCAAAACGGATAAATAATATTCTCTATTGACTGTCTGGCCCGATGGAAGGTACTCATGGTGGACTATGCCTTGGCAATCGAAGGAAACAGTCAACATCACCTTCCCGGTTCTTTTTGCTCATAGGGTATACATATCCCATGTGTCAAGTGTGCGCAGAAGCTTGTGTTCTAGGTTTGTTAGAATGTTGGTGGTTTGTGCATATATTTAAACACATATGTGAGTATGCGCGTTAGGCTTCCTGGATGGATATTAGAATATTTTCTCATCAATATGTGTATGTAAGTAGTTCAGATTTGACTGAAGAAATTAAATATAGGAATGCATATTCATATGATTGACTTTATGGCTGTTTTACATATAAATCAATTCAAATGAATAATGTTATATAGAAAATAAATTTCTAAATAACTGGTATTAGAAAAACCTGAATACACTATTTCAAATCAATTTCAATTAAACCAAATATAAAAAATGAAAAAAAAATATGGAATAAAAAACTGTGCACAGGATTTGAACCTGAGTCAAACATGAGACTACGTACTGCATATACGACACGTCTTTCACGATTGCGCTAATCTACAATTATTAATGGTCTTTTCTAAATCACTCATTTATTCGATTCGCAGTTTTATATGTACATATTCTGCGTTAGTTGAAAGTTTGTATGCGTAATTATATGCATATGCATCTGTGTATGCGCGTTTGGCTTTCTGGACGGATATTAGAATGATATTTTCTCATCAATATAATTTGGATTTGATGAAATAGATTATAGACATATGTACATATTTTCTGTTTTGATTGATTTATATAAAAATCAGGTCATATCCAGTATGAACTATTTTATACCGAAAAGAAATTTCCATTTATAAAATACAAAAAACAGTATTTTAAAGAAATTTTAATTAAAATAAACTCAAAAATTTTACCAAACTTTCCTGGTTTGAATTGTAAAAAAAAAAATGTGCAAGAAAAAAAATATGACTTCAGGACTTGAACCTGAATTAAATACGTGCAAAAACACAAAACGAATAACTCCGCCGACTTTAGCTTCTGCACCACAAACTAACTACCGCGCGGCCTTCTTAATCGCAAATTTATTCGCTTCGATTTCCTTAGTAGTGTGCCGAAAAATCTTATGAACGTCCTCAGTAGTATGGTAAACGCAGAAAATATCTGAATTCTTGGCCTAGCGTGGTAAGTAAATATAGAAACCCTCCACTCGCGTCACTCGCGTGGTAAATATCTGCAATTCCGACCTCTTCAGGAAAGTTGAATTTGAAATGACCTTATTATGAATCTATAAATTAGAACTCGAAAAAAGCTCTTTTTTCGAGTTCTAATTTATAGATTCATAATAAGGTCATTTCAAATTCAACTTTCCTGAAGAGGTCGGAATTGCAGATATTTACCACGCGAGTGGAGGGTTTCTATATTTACTTACCACGCTAGGCCAAGAATTCAGATATTTTCTGCGTTTACCATACTACCAGAGAATGTTAATGCAATGAGAAGGAACAAATGTTAAATGAGCTTTTTTCGAGTTCTAATTTATAGATTCATAATAAGGTCATTTCAAATTCAACTTTCCTGAAGAGGTCGGAATTGCAGATATTTACCACGCGAGTGACGCGAGTGGAGGGTTTCTATATTTACTTACCACGCTAGGCCAAGAATTCAGATATTTTCTGCGTTTACCATACTACTGAGGACGTTCATAAGATTTTTCGGCACACTACTAAGGAAATCGAAGCGAATAAATTTGCGATTAAGAAGGCTTTTTTCGAGTTCTAATTTATAGATTCATAATAAGGTCATTTCAAATTCAACTTTCCTGAAGAGGTCGGAATTGCAGATATTTACCACGCGAGTGGAGGGTTTCTATATTTACTTACCACGCTAGGCCAAGAATTCAGATATTTTCTGCGTTTACCATACTACCAGAGAATGTTAATGCAATGAGAAGGAACAAATGTTAAATGAGCTTTTTTCGAGTTCTAATTTATAGATTCATAATAAGGTCATTTCAAATTCAACTTTCCTGAAGAGGTCGGAATTGCAGATATTTACCACGCGAGTGACGCGAGTGGAGGGTTTCTATATTTACTTACCACGCTAGGCCAAGAATTCAGATATTTTCTGCGTTTACCATACTACTGAGGACGTTCATAAGATTTTTCGGCACACTACTAAGGAAATCGAAGCGAATAAATTTGCGATTAAGAAGGCTTTTTTCGAGTTCTAATTTATAGATTCATAATAAGGTCATTTCAAATTCAACTTTCCTGAAGAGGTCGGAATTGCAGATATTTACCACGCGAGTGGAGGGTTTCTATATTTACTTACCACGCTAGGCCAAGAATTCAGATATTTTCTGCGTTTACCATACTACCAGAGAATGTTAATGCAATGAGAAGGAACAAATGTTAAATGAGCTTTTTTCGAGTTCTAATTTATAGATTCATAATAAGGTCATTTCAAATTCAACTTTCCTGAAGAGGTCGGAATTGCAGATATTTACCACGCGAGTGGAGGGTTTCTATATTTACTTACCACGCTAGGCCAAGAATTCAGATATTTTCTGCGTTTACCATACTACCAGAGAATGTTAATGCAATGAGAAGGAACAAATGTTAAATGAGCTTTTTTCGAGTTCTAATTTATAGATTCATAATAAGGTCATTTCAAATTCAACTTTCCTGAAGAGGTCGGAATTGCAGATATTTACCACGCGAGTGGAGGGTTTCTATATTTACTTACCACGCTAGGCCAAGAATTCAGATATTTTCTGCGTTTACCATACTACCAGAGAATGTTAATGCAATGAGAAGGAACAAATGTTAAATGAGCTTTTTTCGAGTTCTAATTTATAGATTCATAATAAGGTCATTTCAAATTCAACTTTCCTGAAGAGGTCGGAATTGCAGATATTTACCACGCGAGTGGAGGGTTTCTATATTTACTTACCACGCTAGGCCAAGAATTCAGATATTTTCTGCGTTTACCATACTACCAGAGAATGTTAATGCAATGAGAAGGAACAAATGTTAAATGAGCTTTTTTCGAGTTCTAATTTATAGATTCATAATAAGGTCATTTCAAATTCAACTTTCCTGAAGAGGTCGGAATTGCAGATATTTACCACGCGAGTGACGCGAGTGGAGGGTTTCTATATTTACTTACCACGCTAGGCCAAGAATTCAGATATTTTCTGCGTTTACCATACTACTGAGGACGTTCATAAGATTTTTCGGCACACTACTAAGGAAATCGAAGCGAATAAATTTGCGATTAAGAAGGCCGCGCGGTAGTTAGTTTGTGGTGCAGAAGCTAAAGTCGGCGGAGTTATTCGTTTTGTGTTTTTGCACGTATTTAATTCAGGTTCAAGTCCTGAAGTCATATTTTTTTTCTTGCACATTTTTTTTTTTACAATTCAAACCAGGAAAGTTTGGTAAAATTTTTGAGTTTATTTTAATTAAAATTTCTTTAAAATACTGTTTTTTGTATTTTATAAATGGAAATTTCTTTTCGGTATAAAATAGTTCATACTGGATATGACCTGATTTTTATATAAATCAATCAAAACAGAAAATATGTACATATGTCTATAATCTATTTCATCAAATCCAAATTATATTGATGAGAAAATATCATTCTAATATCCGTCCAGAAAGCCAAACGCGCATACACAGATGCATATGCATATAATTACGCATACAAACTTTCAACTAACGCAGAATATGTACATATAAAACTGCGAATCGAATAAATGAGTGATTTAGAAAAGACCATTAATAATTGTAGATTAGCGCAATCGTGAAAGACGTGTCGTATATGCAGTACGTAGTCTCATGTTTGACTCAGGTTCAAATCCTGTGCACAGTTTTTTATTCCATATTTTTATTTCATTTTTTATATTTGGTTTAATTGAAATTGATTTGAAATAGTGTATTCAGGTTTTTCTAATACCAGTTATTTAGAAATTTATTTTCTATATAACATTATTCATTTGAATTGATTTATATGTAAAACAGCCATAAAGTCAATCATATGAATATGCATTCCTATATTTAATTTCTTCAGTCAAATCTGAACTACTTACATACACATATTGATGAGAAAATATTCTAATATCCATCCAGGAAGCCTAACGCGCATACTCACATATGTGTTTAAATATATGCACAAACCACCAACATTCTAACAAACCTAGAACACAAGCTTCTGCGCACACTTGACACATGGGATATGTATACCCTATGAGCAAAAAGAACCGGGAAGGTGATGTTGACTGCTTCCTTCGATTGCCAAGGCATAGTCCACCATGAGTACCTTCCATCGGGCCAGACAGTCAATAGAGAATATTATTTATCCGTTTTGAAACCTTAGAGAGATGCTGTGTGTTGCAAACCGCCGGAAATGTGAGCAAACAATTCTCAGATTTTGCATGATGATAACGCGCCATCGCACTGATCAAAGAGAATACAAATCGGCCTGCCGGGGGTGTTTGGAGGACTGGGTTAAACGTTGGCACATGTGTGTTGCTTCAGACGGGTCATATTTTGAAGAAGATAATATAAATTTGCCTTAAATTTAACTCTGTTTTGTTTAATTTAAACATTCCCGGTACTTTCTGATCATAAGGTACATACTTGCGGCTTTGCGGACAGCAATGTGTGATTCGCTGGAAGTCGCATTAACTCTCGACTGTCGCACAGTTAGAAGACATATTTACATACATATAAGGGTGCATACATACATACATACGGAGCCGCGGCCACTCGACATGACAAAAATTTAAGATTTATCAAATATTGGCAAATAATTCCCCGCGAAATATTCCAATATTGACTATTTTCGAATGGTCGCGAAAATTGGCATATGGGCGGCTCGTTTTATGAATGAAATTGAAATATGAGCTCTAACTTATGAATGAACTTTTTGTTTTTCTTCTAAATTGTTCAGCGCAGTCGCTGATAGAATCATGGCCGCTGCGACTGCGTCTACGAATGTATTTTATTTTCGTAGTCGCCAGGCTTAGATTTTAGCTTTGGGCGACATGCGCATGTGAGGTATGTGTTTTTGTTGTGTTCTAGAACATTTTAGAATGTGCGGTGGCAAAGCGGCCATGGCGTTGCGCTTGCTGTTGCTTTTGCGTCTATCAAAGTACATATCGTGTTTTTGTAAGTACAATATAAGGAATATCGACTGGTGAAAGACAAAAGTACACGGAAGCAAGAAGGGAGCGCTGTGCTCGCGCATATACATATGCATGAATGTATGAACGTGCATGGATGTAGTAACATATGAATACAATTATTTTGTAGGAAGTTTAGAAGGCAAGTAGGTATATATGTATGTATGTATATGTGCTAGGACATAATACATACATAGAGCAGAATTGTTTTTGCACTTGTTAGGAAGAAACTCGCTAGTGCGTATGTGTATTTGTCTTGTAAGAATGTGATGTGCTGTGACTTGTGTACATACATAAGTCAAGGTTATTTGGGCATACATGCATATGTACATATGTATGAAAGGAAGATGATGTTCTTGCGCTTGTGCATTATTGTTTTTCATATACAAATGTACATACCTACATATGTATGTAAATGCTGTCGAATACATAAACTATAAATTGACATACAATATAAAATAAGTATTGATTTATCTTAAACCGTTTTTTTTTCTTAATGCAAATACCTCCTATTGACATGTACATACATATTATGTATGTATATTGTCATATACCATCATTTATGTAATATACATATAGAGTATACGTTCATTTATGAATGTATGTAATGAAAAACTTCATGAATTACTTTCAGAACTTTATTAAAATTAATTCGCGTCGCGCGCATGCACAAAACCTTGGTTCACAACGCAGGCGCAGAAATAAACGCACTGCGTATTTATCTTCCCCATGTGACTCGGCATCAATTCTCGGCGCCAATTTTTTTTTTTTTTTTTAATGTGATTTTTTTAATGTAATCGTAAAAAATTTTTAATAAATTTTATGTATCCGCTTATCATTTCAAAAGTAACAAAATGGTAAAAAAATAAGCAGTCGAAGAAATAAATGCACCGCCTATTTTTCCTCGCCACATGTTAGACTCGATTTCAATTCCCAGTGCAAACCTTTTTTTATAAATTTTTTTTTTTTTAAATTCGTTTTTTTTTATGTAATTAAAAAAAATTATGTAATAAATTTTACGTATTCGCTTATTATTTCAAAAAATACGAAAATAGTAAAAATTTAATTAGTTTAATGTATTTATCCTCCCCACGTGACTCGCCATCAATTCTCGGTGGAAATTTTTTTTTTTTCGTTTTTAAATTTTTTTTTTTAATGTAATCGTAAAAAAATTTTTAATAAATTTTATGTATCCGCTTATCATTTCAAAAGTAACAAAACGGTCAAAAAATAAGCAGTCGAAGAAATAAACGCACCGCCTATTTTTCCTCGCCACATGTTAGACTCGAGTTCAATTCCCGGTGCAAACTTTTTTTTATAAATTTTATTTTTTAAAATCGTTTTTTTTTTTTAATGTAATTGAAAAAAAAAAATTATGTAATAAATTTTACGTATTCGCTTATTATTTCAAAAATACGAAAATAGTACAAATTTAATTGGTTTAATGTCGAGGTGAGAAATGTGTTGTGTGTTGAGGTGAAAGATGTGTGGTGTTTCTAATTTTTGTGTGGTCAAAAGTCAGTGAGGTGTCTATAAACTCGGTGTGCTAAATGACCTTATTACAAATCTTTCAGATCTCAATTGTACTAAAAAAAGCTTACAGTAACATTTGCACCTTCTCATTGCATTAACATTCTCTGTTAACATTCTCTGATTGCAGCGTCTATCAGGCAGAAGTTCTAGCTATAAAAGAAAACAACAAAACCAAAATGGCCTTTAATCAATGAATGCGCCTATACTGAGGTCAAAGGTTAGGTTGGTGCGTGACTACCATTCGAAATTCAGAGAGAATGTAGGTTCGAATCTCGGTGAAACACCAAAATGAAGAAAAAGTTTTTTGTAATAGCGGTCACCCCTCGGCAGGCAATGGCAAACCTCCGAGTGTATTTCTGCCATGAAAAAGCTCTTCATAAAAATATCTGCCGTTCGGAGTCGGCTTGAAAATGTAGGTTCCTCCATTTGTGGAATAACTTCAAGACGCACACCACAAATAGGAGGAGGAGCTCGGCCAAACACCCAAAAAGGGTGTACGCGCCAATTATATATACATATATATGGAAGGGATAACAATAGAAATAAATATAAAGAAAATGTATACATTGTTAATTAGTGCTTTATGAAAAATTTATTTAAATTTTTCTTTACAAAAATAAGTATATAAAAAATCACCTGACCCAAAGTACAATGAAATTTTTAAAATCGACTTCCACAGAAATACGCCTAAAACTTTAAAGTATAATAATCTGTGAAAAAAACTTGTTTTTTTGAAAATTCTGGAGGCATGCAACCCCTTAATGTCGAATTCAAAGTCAGCCTTATTTGGGTTCAAATGTACAAAGATATTGAGGGAAATTGAAAAACCGATGAGCCAGGAAAGGCACTACTCTTCAATTGCATAGTGATATAGAATTACCATTGGGATACCTATGGCCACGAGCAAACTAATCAATTGAAAAGAATAATCAAAAAACAAGATTAATCAAGAGGCCAATAGGTCATGGAGAGATGAAGGCAAATGTGTCGCAGCTAAGCTACTGTAGCCGCAAATAAATAAGAAAATACTAAGGAACTTAGCCATCCAAGAGGGGATATCCCGAAAGTCGTGGCTTGTTAGCTATTTGGCAACATTACTTGAGATTAGGAGTTTTCTCCCATGAATATTGTAGAAATTGTAGAGATAGGGAAGAGAAAGAAACAGTTGAGCACTTCCTTTTTAATTCTCCAGACTTACATATCTAAAATCAGTTCAGGTATTGTAGGTAGATATGTATTTCTTCAATTTTCAACTATCATCCGTGATGATTGGACCAATCCTGAGCTTAATAAGAGCCACAAAATGGTTTCACGAAGAGAAAGAAATGAGGTCCCGTGTCACACAATGATGTCACAATCGAAGTGACATAACCTACAAGGTGTAGTCCAAAATAAACAAGACTGAGCTAAACTAGAAACGACAGAAGCTTTGTTCTGATAACTTCGAGTTTTCCCTTTGACCTCGATACACTGTTTTGGGCGATCTAAAAGCTTTTCGAAAGAGTGTTTCACGTCATTGACCGGAATTTCCTTCGGAATGTCGAAACAAGCCTTTTGGATGGCTACTGCGGACACAAAAAGTTTTCCTTTCATGGCCAAACGCAATTTTCCGAATATGTAGAAGTCACAGCGAGGCTTATCAGGTGAATACGGTGAGTGATTGAAGTTGAGTTTAAATGCGATTTCTTGTCAAAAAATCAGTCACAAGAGTGGATGGATTAGTTGATGCATTAACATGCAATAAACGCCAGTTTCCTCCTTCGCGGTATTCAGGGCCAATTCGACAAGCGCTTCAAAACGCCAAGATAGAAGATTGCATTGACGGTTTGGCCCGCTGGCACGAACTCCTTCCCTTGGAATCGTAAAAACAAATGAGCATCGATTTGATTTTTGACTTCTTCAAACGCCAATTTTTGGGTGGTGGCTGGTCTGGGGCCTTCCAATCGGCACTTTGACGCTAAGTGTCAGGTTCATGTTGGAAACACCACGTTTCATCACCACTTACAATGTTGTAAAGGAAGTTCTCGTCTTTTCTCGCCTCTTTAAAGAGGTATTTCGAATGTAGAATTCTGAGTAATTTTTGGTCCTCAGTTGACTTTTGCGGAATGAAACGTCCATAGACCTTTCGTTAGCCCAAATGAAAAAAATCAGTTAAAATGCGATAAATCGATGTTTTGGAGACATTCAACTTCGATTCCAAGATGTTTCTGATTCCACGATTTTTTCGACTAATTTTTGACCAATTTCAGATTTTTTATGATAAATTTCGATGGAGTTTTCGGTAATTACTGATTTTGGGCGGCCCGTATGTTCATTGTCTTTTATGTACAACAATAACCATGAAAATCCTAGCTTAGAACTTTGTGCAAGTTAAAAAAATATATGAATTTTTAATAAAATTCTTGAATTTAGTTTTGTATTCACGCAACTATACTTGCACTTACACGCTTGCCATGGACCTCCTTCTCCATTTTTTCACACACAAATTGTCAGTGAAAAGAAAATTTGCATATGAAAATATTTTGACGCTTTTTTTTCATTTTCTCACGGCACGCGAATCGAAAGTGTAATGAAAACGGGAAAAACTTTTCATTTCACGTTTATACAGAACGCGAATCGACCGCTAGAACTCAATTCATTTGATTGAAAACTATGTGTACGTCAAGGCTTGCATTATTAGATATCAAATCATTGAACAACGTCCTTGTTCGAGCAGTGAGAAATTTTCATACGCATGAGATGAGATTCGAAGCGCAATCGATGGGAGCCAATAAATATAAATGAAAAAAGTTTTTAAAAAACTCAAAAGTTTTCATTTTATTTGCTAAAACAGTGTACCAAAACATTTGCTACTGCTAGGCACCCAACATTTAATATATACATCATAACACAAATTAGCATTAATGAAATATTGAACCGGAGAATTTTTACAAATGTTTTTATATACATACATACATATAGTTTTAATAAGAACTCATTGGGGATTCCAACAGTTGGGGTTTTTATAGAGTATCGAATGCATTTCGCAGGTATTAGTGTGACAAATGTCTATTGGCTATTGCCAAACCTCCAACATTCCGATATACTACAGGGTAAGAGCGATGTAGAACTACTATTAATATACTAACGGCAATACCCCATTCTGTAGTTTGGCAGTGGAGAGACTGTATTTTAAGCACGTGCAAATACATACATACACATCGACATGCGTACGCAAATATTTTTATACATGCAGGTGTGCGTAGGAATTTAAGTGAGAGCGGCATTGCATGAATGAGAGGCATTCAACTTGACATTGAAAGCTTTCGTATAGTAAATAAATAGTTTAAACAAAAACGGGTTGCCAAATGTACTTATTTACGACCTGGGTGATATGTATCTCTTCATAAGTAAAAAAGAACAGGAAACTAAAATTTAATATGCTTTTGCGGGAGTACTCTAATGAAATAGGTGAGGTCAGACATTTAGCCCCAACGAAGGCCACGTGGACAAGGAGTCAAATTCGTATATTGTGATGCCATACAGCGGAAAAAACAGAGCGGGATAAACAAAAAAAAACACCAGTCTAACGGTTAGACGCGATAGAAGTGAAACCTTCCGTAAAACAAACTGAGAGAGAATAAGACGAAAGCAGCATTAGGGGCGGGATAATTATAGGTTCATTATAATATTGCTATAAAGTTCATATTTTATTTTCTTCATTTTATTATTATTCATCCTCAATGTTTTCAATTTCAACAAATGATACGAGTGGCTTATGATAGCTAAAATATGATACAAATGCTTTGGTTTCGATGTTGTCAACATATCTTTGAAATACCGCGTCAATTGTTGTTTTTGATCGTGTTGTCGATTCAGTGCGATTGTTACACATTTTTAAATTGAATGTTGTATTGAGAAAGTCAATGTGTGTTCAATGCAAAATTTACGTTAAAATCGCCACTTAAAATCATTGGAACTTTATTGTAATCTTTTCTAAGTATCCGCGATACTTCTGGTGTATACTTTATTAAATTTTCGTGAATGAATTCCGTGATGCTATTTATTGATTTTTTTTTTCTGTCGATATTCACGACACTTTTCTGCATTATTTTTCGGCATAATTGCGGTAAATATTTAAAAATGAAAATATTTACGAATATAAAAATACACACGCGGTTGCTATTATGAGCGTCCCCAGCAAAACCTGCGTGACCGAAACTCTAACACAATTACATTTTTTTTGAATGTTACAAACACATATGCACGCAGGTTTTGCTGGGGCGTGACCGAAACTCTAACACAATTACACATATGCACTCGTATTTGTTTGAAAATCGACTTTTTTTTTTGGTTCTCCGTCACCTTTGGAAAATGTGTAAACAGTAAGCAAACTTTATTCATATATTTTTCCTCATTTTTGCATCAGTAAAATTAAACAAACGCCGTAGCCGAATGGGTTGGTGCGTGACTACTATTCAGAATTCACAGAGAGAACGTCAGTTCGAATGTCGGTGAAAACACCAAAATTAAGGAAAACTATTTTTCTAATAGCGCTCACCCCTCAGCAGGCAATGGCAAAACACCGAGTGTATTTCTGCCATGAAAAAAAGCTCCTCATAAACATATCATAAAATAAAATAAAATAACTGTATAAAAAAAATTTTTTTCTTGTGATTCGAACCAAGGATTTTGGATCGGAAGCTCACAATGCTAGCCGCTCGGCTATCGCGCCATGCTGTCGGCGCTGGCCTAAAAGTTATTTAGTTCGTCGCTACGTGTATATGTAATATTCGTAGCCAAGAGTGTCGCTTTTTTCGTTTCACATTTTCTCAAATCACTCCCAACGATTCTAAAGAAGTTTTCACTTCAAAAAAACTGGGGAAGAACTGAAAAGAAGGGGGATGATGACCAAACGAATGACTACTAACGAAATAATGTTGGCTATATATTAAGAATGAATATTTTTTTTTTTTAATTAAATTAAACTTTTCATTTTTTGTTTACTAATTATACATCTTCCGTACGGATTTTCGGAAGCTATACGATTGGTTAGCCGAACATTGTTATGTAGATCAAAAAGTGAACCGCCACGATCAGCTTTATCCAATCGTGACCGCGTATGGAAGTCACTCTAAGAGTGTTTTTTATATGGATACTCAAAATAATTCAGAAATAATAAAAGGCAAAATAAAGCAATTACGCGGAACGGATTGTATTTTTGTGGCGCCAATCAATTCCTCGTAAACTTTCGAAAAGTTAATTGAAGTGATTAAATATATTTACAAACCGTAATAATTTTGCCTTTTTTCTATTATTCATGCCAACATTTTGTGTTTGTTTTTGCTACTATCCAAAAATGCGTTCGCTCGCTGTCAATTTCATGCAATTATTGCTACTTGGCGTGGAAATTTACAGTATGTCAAGAATGAGTTTTGACATAGAAAATAGAATAGCAAGTAACTAGCAAAAAATAACACTCTTGTTTTATCTTCGACTTCTTTTTTGTACTGATTCATATTTATTTATAGCATTTAAAGAGAATTAATAAAAAAAGTTCAAATTCTTTGGATAAACAGCCACTAAAGCAACAAAAACAAATAACACTCTATTTCCACACTGTCAATAAACTGTTTTTAAATTTTACTTTTTCCAATTCTTTAGAATGTGTTCCGCGATTAACTTCAATTTACCGTTATCTCTGCCTTGCAATGATAACTTTGATGCTTTCGTTTTATCATTCAGTGAAAAATTTTTGCTTTATTCGGACTTCAAATTTAAATACTGAGTTTTTAAAATGCCTACCAAAAGATTATCCTTCGAAATTACGCAACTATTATATTATATTTATTATAACTACCACCTGGATAAAAGTGTTCAGGACTTGTATAAAATGTTTTCGGTAACACGTCCGGCTAAAACTAAACTTACTGGACGTGCAGAACGCTTGATGATCCGAAAATTGAATCAAACCCCGAGTATTTCCTTGAGAACACTTGCAAAAGACCTGAACGAGGGGAATGGTATTGTTGTTGAGCAGTGCGGCAAGCCATACCGCACCACAAATATTTATAGAGATCAGCAGGCAAGAAACCATGCGTGTCGATAAAATTTCAATATGGGGCACCTTCCTCAGGATTGTCTCAATTTCATTTAAGTAACAGATGGAGCAGTTTTTCTTACACAGCCCGTTTAGCATAAGGCACCCAGCTTTAAAAATCAACGAAATTCTGTATCTATTGAAATCGTGTATTATGATCTAAAATAATATATATCCTGTTATTTAATAATTGTAATTTAAAAGGATTTTTTATGAGTAATTAAATGTTATAAAGTGTTCGTGAAACTAAACAAATTCAGAACAATTGAATCTAGTCCTTGTCTTTATAGGTGAATGGCGTTGTGTGGTTACAAATTTAAAAACTTTACACCACAAATAACTCGAAAACTATACATTTTCCGCTAACATGATAGACTACAAGATTTGGCCATCCAAAGGAAAATTGTGAAAGCAACTTTGGTTACTACGTCACAGGGGACTTGACCGCCCAATTGTGTCCGCTCATTATATATATATACAGCCAGGGACAGATAAATAGCACAAATGGGAACCTTATATGTTAAGTAAAGTTTTTAGTAAGAACTCTGATTTGAACAAATAAATTTGTTTGTTTACATTTATTACCGTTATGAAGCTTACATTTATGCGAGGAATTTATTGTTTTTTTTTTATGGAATTTTTCGCGTTCTATTTTATTTATGCTTATTGCTATTTTGAAATGGACACAAAAATAGCACATTTTAACTTGTGCAGCGAAGAGTGAAACTTTAATATTGTTTCAGCGATTTTAAGTATAATTTTTTGTTTCTTAAATAAAATTTTAAAGTAATTACTAAAAATGCAACGTGAAAAACATTGCAGGCCGAAGAAAAGAGGTCTTATATACCATATGGGTCAAAACGGAAAAAGCTATGCAGAAATAGCTGAAACGATGATGAGCTCTCGGAAAATGGTTTACAATGCTCTTAATTTAGTTAAGAAAGATGCATCCTATCTAAGCAAAAAAACGGAAAGAAAACCAAAGAACTGATGTTAATGTGGATAGCGCTATAATATGCAAGAGCAAAGCAGATCCTTTTAAGTCGGCAAGGCACGTAATGCTTGAAATAAACCAAGAAACTGGTCTACAGGTGTCCAGAAAGCTTGTAGGAAGGCGACTTAACGAATCCCAGCTGTTTGGCCGCATAAGCAGAAAAAAACCACTCCTCTCAGAAAGACATATCAAATACCGACTTATTTAAAATCATATTCAAAGTCTAAATGTGCTATTTATATGACCATGGCTGTATATATGTATATAATTGACGCGTACTATACATCCTTTCTGGGTTTTTGGCCGAGTTCCTCCTACTATTTGTCGTGTGCGTCTTGATGTTGTTCCACAAATGTAGGAACCTACATTTTCAAGCCGACTCCGAACGTCAGATATTTTTATGAGGAGCTCTTTCAAGACAGAAATACACTCAGAGGTTTGTCATTGCCTGTCGAGGGCTATTGGAAAAAACTTTTTCTTCAGTTTGGTGTTTCACCGATATTCAATCCTACGTTCTCTTTGAATTCTGAATGGTAGTCAACGCACCAAACCATTCGGCTACGGCGGTCCGCTCATTCCATACCCATTTTCAGGCTTGTAATCTATTATCCTAGGCAACGGCTGCTTTGAGGTTTTTCGTACATCACCAACACAATTTCAGTTTTTGTCGATCTCAGTTATGAAGAAATCGCTGGCATATCCCTTATTACGTCAGCAAATCAGCTGATGCATTTAAATTCGCTGAGAACCAATTAACGGTTTGATGCTGACCACATTTTAGTATTCTGAAAGTTTCCGGGTGTTTGTCCTGCAGCTAAAAGGGGGCTTATTTGAAGAGGAGAGGAATCCAACTTTTCAACAGTACAACTTTTTCTCCAAAATCGGAGGCCTCGCTCCATATAGTTTTGCACAACATCTCAAAATTTCAAAATTATATTTCATTGAAAAATATAATATGTATGTAAAAAAATGCACCTATGGCTTAAAATTTCCTTATAGTTGGCCACTCTAATCAGCAAGAGCGCGTTCGAAAAGCTATTGCCGGAAACTGTAAATGCGAAGAAAGGGGAAGACTTTAAAATTGTTTACTTTTCAAAAAAAGCAAATAAAAACTTCAATAATTAAAAGTACACAGAACGTAATTTCGTATTCGTGCAAGTAATTTCACACTGCAATGTACCAAATAACAGAATCACATAAATCAAATGCTTTATATAATTTTCGCATGACAAATGCACACAAACACATCCACAAACACTTGCTTGGCCCAGTTGACGACGAGCGATGCACGCTACGCACGAGCTGACTGACGTATGTATGTACTTTACACCCGGCAGCGCGTCATCACTTGGAGGGTTTGCCAAAGCTAATTAACAACAACAAAATTTCCATTCACCAATACATTTGTATGTATGTACGCATAGGTATAATTTTCACATTACTAACAAAATATATGCTCAGTTTCTGACATATGACCACTACTCACACAATGATTTAACTTGAGAAAACAGCTGAGTCAGGTATATAAAAGAACTATTTCGAGATTTATCACTTGACAGAGCATTTATAGGAGAGAAGTTATGAAAGGTAAAACTATACCGTTCTTTACTTTCATTTAATTACGTTTCACACAATTTACTTATTTTCTATTTAATCATAATTTATTATTCACGCCAAACACATGTCACGCGTCTCAATAGCACTCGCGCTGTTTTTGTACTGTGAGAATGATAAGCTGACTGGTGGTGCGTGGACTTAGCAGTTGTTGCAAATACTCGTCAATAAACGTGGGAGAGTGCACTCTATTCGCCTTGATGAGTATGAGTACTATTGTGAGCGGCTGAGAGAACTTTCTTGGTACAAAAATATACTCATCCACGTGTGTGTGTATGTGAATAAAGTAAAGAATGTTTGTGTGTCATACAAGTCGTAAAGTCCGACTTGATTGTTTGTATTTAAGCCAAAGTGTAACAAAATCTGCTTTAATGAGTAAATTTGAGTATTTCTCTTATTAAATTAAATTTAAAATATATAAATTGATGTTACTATTAAATTATTACCTACAAAATATTGTGCAATAAAACTGATAAGTCAGCAATTATGTTTCCCATGACACACAACGCTACAGTTTGACAGCCTATGTATGTTAAATCTACAACACGTTTAACGGCCACTGCAGTTTGAAGATAAGCAACACAAAAGTTTGAAGTTTCCACACAAAATTACTTTTATTTTAATTAAAAACAGTTATAATCGACAAATAAATATTAATCGCTATACGAAAATTCACATCGCTTTCGGTGCTGTTATATTTTTGATATTCTTCGCACTCAGAATCGCATTGAATTGTTGTTTGAACACAAAGTTCTGATACTCCTTTGCTGTCTCCGCACAGCGTAGCGGCTCACGTGGATTATCGCCGTAACATTTCGTGAGTTTGTGCTTCAATTGCTTTAGATTTTCACCGTTGACATCAGCAAAACGTACCGGCTTGCCCAACTGCGCTTCTAATTTCTCCAAAGTGTTCACATACTGCCTCTCTTGCAGTTCATTCAATCGCATTGCCAACAAGCCGGCCTCTTTGTCTTTGCCCTTGAAGAAGCCACAAGTGCAGCAGCGCGCACAATGAATTTGCTCATCTTTAGTTGGTGACGGTATTGCCGCTTCGGATATCTCTTTTGTGCTGCTCTCCAGCCGACTCAGAACGCTTGGCGTTATATGAATGGAGCGCACCGGATTGATGATGTGCGCCGTTTGTGGTGTGGAATTTCCGGCGCCCATTGCGAAATGGTGGAAATTCGTCGGGAACTTAGTTGTTTTGCCTTTTATTTATTCGTTGTTGTTAAACTTTTCACAGCCACACATAAAATAATGAGCTTGCTTTTGATTTTTTAAGTTCTAAAAATGTAAATGACATAAAAAATGTTAACATTAAAAAAACGGTTCGTACACTGAAAGAATAATATGGGTTTTATTTTTTTTTTTTAATAAATTTTAATTTTAGTTGAATTTGTTTTTGAGAAAATATCAATTCAAAGGATGCACTTGGTATCACAGCAGGAGCTTTAAACTAAATCCTGTCACAAGACCATAGTAAGTATCGGATGTACACTTGTGCTCACATAATAAACACACTTTTTCTTTTTACAAAATAGGCAATATTTTTCATGCACAAATTTATTTATTAATTTTTTATAAAAATTTAACAAACAATTTTTTATAAAACTTTCAAAAAATTTTTTTGTAACAAAAAAATTAAAAATATTGCCTGTTTTAGTTACAAAAAAATTATTTTGTTATAAAAATTTAACAACAAATTTTTTTGAAAATATTATAAAAGTAAATTTTTTGAAAATTTTATAATGCGATTTTTATTTTTTGATGATTTTATAAAAAAAATTTAAATTTTCATAAATCTTAATAAATTTTTTTAAAATTTAAAATTTTATTAAAAAAAATTTATGAATTTATAAAAAAAATTTTAAATTTTCATAAAACCTAAAAAAATTGTTTTAAATTTAAATTTTCTGAAAATTTTATAAAAACAAAATTTTTTGAAAGTTTTATAATGCAATTTTTATGTTTTGAAAATTCAGGAAAATTTTATAAAAAAAATTTTAACTTTCATAAATCTTTATAATTTTTTTTTTAATTTTAATTTTTTGCAAATTTTATTAAAACAAAATTTGTAGAAATTTTTATAATGCAATTTTTATTTTTTGAAAATTTAAAAAAATTTTATAAAAAAAAATTTAAACTTTCATAAATCTTTACAAATTTTTTTAAAATTTTAATTTTTTGCAAATTTTGTAAAAGAAAATTTTATTATTTTTTGAAAATTTTATAAAACCAAATTTTTATAAAAATTTATAAAGATTTATGAAAGTTCAAATTTTTTTTTATAAAATTTTCTTGAATTTTCAAGAAATAAAACTTGTATTATAAAATTTTCTACAAATTTTTTTTACAAAGTTTTCAAAAAATTTAAATTTTAAAAAAGTTTATAAAGATTTAAGAAAATTTAATTTTTTTTATAAAATTTTGATAACTTTTCAAAACATTTAAAGTTACATTATAAAATTTAAAAAAAAGTTTTTTGTTAAATTTATATAACAAAATAATTTGTTTTTAACAAAAAAATTTATGAAAAAAAAATTTTAAAAATTTAAATTAAAAAAAATTTATAAAAATAAATCTTTAAAATAATAATAAGTGTATAAATTTAAATTTCTTTTAATAAAATGTTCAAGAAATAAAAATGCATTATATATATAATTTTCAGAAAATGGGTTTTTTATAAATTTTCAAAAATATTTTTTGTTAAATTTTTATAACAAAATAATTGAACTACGATTTATATGGTTTTTTAAAACATTTTTTTTTAACTTTTTGTAAAAATTTAACAAGCTTTTTTTTTGAAAATTTTATAAAAAAAAAGATTTAAAAAAAATTTAAATGTTATAAAGTTCTCAAAACATTTAAAAACACATTTTATATAAATTAAAATTTTTTTTTATAAAATTTTCAAAAAACATTTTTGTCAAATTTTTACAAAAAGTTAAAAAAAATGTTTAAAAAAAAGATATAAATCGTAGTTCCAAACTCTCTACACAATTCACAAAAATTTAACGACTTTCAAAAACAGTCATCAAAATTTTCAAATTTTTAATGAGAATCAGAATTAGAACTTTTCGGCATGCAGTTTTATAGCTCATTAGATTTCAGTATAATGAAGATTGAGTTCAAGTGTTAAGTCACTTGTCGCACTGTGTTGAGAAATTTTTTCTATATAAATCATATGTTCGGAAGTCTTAGGACCATACGAGGTGCGTTCAAAAAATAAGGTGAATGTTCATTTTTCTCCAAAAATATTTATTTATTCATCAATTTCTATTTCATCTCCTTCAGATATAATACGCTTGTGCCAGCGTTTTTTTTTTTCAATCTTCAAAGAAGTTCTGATATGCACTTTTTGGTATGTCCTTACGCTCTCTCAGCGAATCGGTTTTTACCTCCACAAGCGTCACAAAACGCCGCCCTTTCATGAGTCTCTTTAATCTTGGGAACATGAAAAAGTTGCAGAGGGCTAAATCTGGTGAATATGGTGGCTGAGGCATGATAACGGTGTTGTTTTTGGCCAAATAATCTTTCACAAGCAAAGATGAGTGAGCAGGTGCATTATCATGATGCAAAAGCCATGCATTTTTTTCCACAATTTCGGGTTTTTTTTTTAATATTACTCCACGCAAACAGCGCATAACTTCAAGGAAATACTCCCTATTTACCGTACGACCTTGTGGTAAGAACTCCTGATGAACTACGCCATGGTAGTCGAAGGAGCAAAACCTCGATATTTGATCGAACTTGGCGTGCTTTTTTGGTCTTGGCTCTCTTGGACTCTTCCATTGGAACAATTGGGCTTTGGTGTCGATGTCATAACCATTTACCCTCATCTCCTTTATGACCCTTTTAAGGAAATCTGGATCATCGTTGACGTCATTCAACAATTTCTGAGCGATGCTCATGCGATGAGGTTAAAATTCAGCAATTTTGGAACGAACTTCGCTGCTCCACGCTTCATGCCCGAAATTTCAAAAAAGATTGCATGGCATGAGCCAACCGATATGCCGATATGCCGACATCCCCAGCAACTTCTCTAATTATGATTCGACGATTCTCCATAAGAATTTTCTTCGGTTTCTCAACATTTTCATCGGTTGTTGATGTGCTGGGGCGTCCAGTGCGAGCGTCGTCATTCACATATTCTCCATCTTCTGTGAAAAGCTTGCACTACTTCTAAACATTTTTTTGACTCAGAGTACTCTCATCGTATACCACTGTCAACATTTGAAGTGTTTTTGAGCACATAATTCCATGTTTTACACAAAATTTGATGCGACTTCTTTGATCCATTTTCTAGATGGAGAACCTGATTTGTGCGTCTACAATTTGGATCTTTTTTGTTTCTTATATTTTTAGGCAATCCAATGCGAAGATGGCAATGTTGACTGGGAGTTTTATATTCAGGAACCCACTGAAGCTGCCATGTCGAGCTAGATTACCAGATTTCGCATCATTTGAAATCTCTTCAACCACCCAAAAACATGTGCATCCCACAAATCTTCATCACCATAGGCAAGTTTCAATAAATTATAAGTGCATATAAATTTCCCTGTTTTGATAGAAATTTCACAACCATTCGATACTATTTATTGGTATAATTTTTCGAACACCTGCATAGTTGCTAAGGATTCTCCAGACCTACCTGAGTGAGCTTGAACTACTATACGACACACCAGATTTCCAGAAAACAAAAGGGGTAACGTCTGGCGCAGCTCAAGGATCTATTCTCGGCCCCGATCCCTGGAATCTGATCTACGACGAGATATTGAACAAATGCCAGAAGATATATATCTAGTGGGATACGCGGACTATATAGCGGCGGTCATACCAGCTCGGGACACGGAGAACGCTAGAAGGAAGCTGAGCCAAGTTATGATAAGGACGCAAATATGGCTTGCGGACCACGACTGGGAATTCGCCAAACATAAAACCGAAGTTATCCTTGTGGCACCAGGTCACATGCCACTCGAGCTCAGCATGCACATGGACACGTCCTTAGTGAGCCAAAATTAGTGAAATAACTAGGTATTCATCTTGAATGCAGGCTTACTTTCTGGGCTCAGATACGACATGCGGCTACCAGAGCAGCAAAGGTCACGGGAATTCTAAGTAGATTAATGGCAAACATCGGTGAACCAACACAGAACAAGAGAAAGCTAATTATGGCGGCCACAAACTCAATTCTCCTGTACCGCAGCGAAGTATGGGGAATTGTGCTAAACTGCAAAGCCAAGCGCAAAGCACTGGAGGCTGTGCAACGAACAGCGGCACTCAGAGTTGCCTCTGTCTACCGCATTGTCTCAGACGCCGAAGTCTTTGTGATCAGCGGACAGAAGAAACACGCCATCACTAGCTTCTCTGAACGGAGATGCCAAACCATGTTGCGGTGGCAAAGTCGATGGGACACTGAATCAAGTGGTAGATGAACGCCGAAACTCATTCCATCATTAGGCACATTCGGAAAGTTCAAAAAAGGAGGCTCGGTGCGAGAAGTGAATTACTTCTTAACTAAGTTTTTCTCGGGCCACGAATACTTCCGGTGATACCGCAGATAGCGCATGGGCAAGGTGAGCGATCCCAAGTGCATAAACTGCAAATCGCCGAACGATGACGCTGAAAACACGTTTTTTAGTTGTGACAGGTGGCTCGCGGAAAGAGATGCTCTGAGGAAGCAGATTGGCGACATCGCGCCAAGCAACATAAACAGCAAAATGCTCGAACGCGAGCAAAGCTGAACGCGGTAAAGAAATACATCGAGGACGTACTACGAAAAAAAGAGATTGACTTCGACACAGTGCAACAAAGCGAAGCCGTACAGATAGAGACACAAGAAGACAAGCCTATAGCATGGAAGCTGGTTACAAATATGATGGTCCCAGACGTGAGTGAATAGTGTCAAGTGAAAAAAACAACAATTCTTCAATAATGGAATTCTTCGGACAGAAGCACAAAGAGGCTCTAACAATATGCGAACACTTTTCTGGTAAACGATTTTTTTTCTAATAGCGGTCGCCCCACGGCAGGCAATGGCAAACCTCCGAGTGTATTTCTGCCATGAAAAAGCTGCTCATAAAATAGTAGTTGCCGCTCGGAGTCGGTTTAAAACTGTAGGTCCCGCCATTTGTGGAAAAACATCAAGATGCACGCCACAATTAGGGGCAGGAGCTCGACCAAATACCTAACAGAAGTGTCGTAATCGGATTTTCTAATCGCTCGTTCGATACGAGAGGTTTAGGGCAATTAGCAGTCTCAGTTAAAAGGGTCCACACATTGCAAAGAATTCACTCACATAGAGGTTTTCTGGGTTTAAAGCGACTGGCACTTGTGTTTTTTTCTTTTTCTTTCATTCTTACGTAGCATTGATCGAAGTCAGATCTCCGGAATGCCACGCGCAGATACACAACTCCCACAATTTAGAAAAAGATTAAAAAAAAAACGCTTCCATAGAATTTTTTTAAAGAATGTTACTCTGTATTAAAATTGTACTCTTAAAAATTATACATCTTGTATAAAATATGTACATACAACACATTTCAAAATAAATTTTTTAAACTTTTAATGTAAGATTTTCTATTAGGAACTGATTGATGTTGACAGGCTATGACGTATGTGATAAAACTTTAACATTTCTAATTGAAGCGGCTTTACTTGACCCAGAGTCCGCTAAAACAGACATTCTGCACGAGCGATCTCAGAGCTATGGTGCTCGCCAACGTAAACGTACGCCCGTACGCCCGTATCAGCTGACACGATGAAACAACGATCCACGATACTACGGAATGGAACGGTGGTGAGAATTCATTTACATGGGTTAGGTTAGGTTGTAATGGTTGCCCAGAGAATGGGCCCACTTGGACGAAAGAAGTTTGGTTCATCCTTTGTGATACCATTGCAAGAGGGGAAAAAGAGGCGAAGGAAAAAACGATAGGACGAAAAGGAGAGGGGTGCGGAGGGTTGAGTATTTGTGAGCTATGAACGGCGACTAATTTGTGATTTGCGATTGTGTTAGCCGTTTTATGCTGCTGATGAAGTTCATCAGATTTTTGATATCAAGACCTGCTATGTCAGCAGATGCAGAAAAGAAGTGAGAACCAAGATGCTTAAATCTTAGTCCCGCGAGAGCGGGCAGCTGAGTAGCAGGTGCTGAGATGATTCCACCTCATCCTCCATACAGCTGATGCAAAAAGGACTCGAAGTAATTCCGAGTCTCATGGCATGTATACTCCACGGATAGTGTCCCGTGAGGTGTCTCTCATTAGTTTCGTCGTGTCAGCTCATATGGCCGTACGTTAACAATGGTGAATGTAACCATCATTCACCTCACGCGGATGCGATGCGGTATGGATCGCTAAAATTAAGCGACTTGGCGTAGAGTTTTTCTTGTGAGATTATCTGAAATCGCAGGTCTATGCTAATAAGTCCATTATTACCAAAGCCTGCATAACCTGGGCCATTGCTCAAATGCAGTGCTGCTGAGTTGTTGTTGTAGCAGCATAAACATATTCCATGAAGAATAGCAAAAGAGTGTCTATTCGTTAATACTTTAAACCCAGATTTTTTTATTCCATTTTCCATTTTTTATTCCATCAGTACACGCCCTTATCGGAAACCCCTATACGACTACTTCCAAATCCCAACTGTACCTCAAACGGTACAAACTCCACATTTCTTCCATCACTACCGCTGGATATTTATTTAATACAATTCTTGTCCACTCGAACATGTTGGATGCAACAAGCAACACGCAACTTGTGTAGCCGCTCAATTCGACGCTAATAGCAAAACAAAAACTTGTGCATCAAACAGATCTAAATTTACCATCCGTCGTGAAGGGACTATCGCGCGCGTACGCGTCGTTTTTACACGTCGAATTAAAAAAGTCACACAAAAAATATTTAAAAACTTTAAATACAAAATTTAAGCGCCGTTGAAGGAAACAGTGTTTTTGTGTTTTAGAGTCGCGTGAAAACGAAACGAGTTCTAACGAAATTCGAATAAATTATGAAATAATTCTCTAAAATATTCGAAAATAATTTGCCTTTTTTAAAAGTGTGAAAAAAGTGTTCAATTTATTATGCAAATAAAAGCGAAAAATATTTTAGTGAAAAAACCACAAGCGAATTAATTGTTTAAATTATTGGAAATGTTTAAAATTATAGTAAAAATGCTTTGAAATAAAGCCGTCAGTATGTCATAGATTAAAATAAATTGTAAAAAAAAATTAAAAATACACAGGTGTAATCGCAGTTGAGTTGGTGTGCGTGTTATTATACAACAAGTGGTAAAAAAAACGATTATTTTATATTGCGGTGTGTTTTTGTTGTTCCATGAGTGTTTTGTTTACAATTGCTTGCATGCGTGTGTGTGTGTGTACACGAAGTTTATAGAGCCCGGGTAGAGAGTATCAATGTCGACGGCGATAAGAGTTCAATAGTGTGAATATATGGAAAGCATGGAAATACACACACAAACCAAGGCACAGCCAATCTACTCATACGAGCATTAGCTTTCGTTTGCCTACTAACTTTTAGTTTTTTTTTTTTGTTTTTGCTTTGCTGTATGAAGATGTCGATGGAGAAACGCGTTGACTTATCAGCTGCATCTGATAAGGGCGGCGACGGAGTCCAGGCAGTGTCGGCCAATTAGATTTAAAAGCAAAGACAAACATAATAATAAACAAAAACGAATAGGAGAACTTCAATTCTGTTGGAATGTGACACCGGCAAGCCATACAAATACAAAAACTACAGAATGGAGATGAATTAAATTGCATGAAATGGGATAATTTTAAGGTGTATAATTTAGACAAATTTAAGTTAATAAAAAGCAAAATTAAAAATGATCTAATAAAATCCAGAACTAGTAAAAAAAAAAACTAAATTAAATTAATTCAAATCAGAGAGAGAGAGAGGAGAAATTAATTAAAAAAAAAAAAAGAATTAAGTAAAACAATTTTTTATAAAAAAAAAATAATTAATAGAAAAGAAGCGAAAATGAAGTAAAATAAAACTAAATTATTAAATAAAATAAAATTTACTTAATAATTAAATAAAAGTGCATAAGATGCATT
The DNA here is from genome assembly GCF_027943255.1 of Anastrepha obliqua. Taxonomy (NCBI): domain Eukaryota; kingdom Metazoa; phylum Arthropoda; class Insecta; order Diptera; family Tephritidae; genus Anastrepha; species Anastrepha obliqua. The sequence goes on along the minus strand of NC_072893.1, from coordinate 19,935,707 downwards.
AAATTGGGGGAAAATTTAGTGGATTTATAATAAAATAAAATAAAATAAATAAAAGAAGAATAAAGTGTCATAAAAAAATTTATGAAATCAATTCATGAAAATTAAATGAGATAAAATTAAAAAAAAAAATATTATTCAATCAATTAATGAAAATTAAATAAGATAAAAATTAAAAAAATAGGCAAAACTAAATTAGACTAATTAAATAAATTAGACTAATTAAATAAATTTTAATTATATCCACTCAAATAAGGCAAGGAACATAAAATAAATAAATAAAATAAAGCAAAATAAATTTAAATAAAATTATAAGTGATAAATTATTATAAATTAAAATTAAAATTAAATAAAATATTAGAATGAAAAGTAAAATAGAATAAAATAAAGTAAAAAAAATAAAGTAAAGTAAAATGGAATAAATTTTAATAATGTAAAATAGAATAAAACTAGATTACATTAAAAAAACAACAAATTAAATTAAATGAAACAATTTGATGGCATTATAATTAAATAAAATTAACTCAAATAAAGTAAAATTGAATAATTAAAAAAAAAAACAATTAAGTAAAGTTAAAAAAATAAGTAATAGGGTGGGCCATGTAAAATTTGCATTTTGAATCGGCTATAAAAAAAAACTAATGAATATTTTTTCAAACTTTTTTTTTTATTTTGAAGATTGAACATTGTCATTTATGAATTAAAACTAATATCGTTCAAATGACTGCCACGACTGGCTTTACAGTAGGCCATTCGATCAACCCAATTTTTAAGCACATTTTCGATTGTTTGGACTCCAATTTCATGAATGGCAACTTCGATTTCGTGTTTTAAAGCATCAATCGGCTCTGAATGGTTCGCATAGCATTTGTCCTTAACGGCGCCCCACGAAAAATAGTCCAACGGGCTTAAATCACAGCTCCGAGGCGGCCAATTGATATCGGAATTTCGGCTGATTATTCGGTTTTCAAAAACGGTAGCCAAAAGTTCGAGTGTAACTTTGGCAGTGTGACAAGTTGCATCGTCCTGTTGAAACCAAATGTCGTCCATGTCATCCTCTTCAATTTTTGGAAACAAAAACTCGTTAATCATGTCACGGTAACGCTCGCCATTTACTGTAACCACGGCTCCTCGCTCATTTTCAAAAAAAAAATGGCCCGATGATGCCGCCAGACCAAAAACCGCACCAAACAGTGACTCGTTGTGGATGCGTTTGCTTCTCTACAGTAACGTGTGGATTTTCTGAGCCCCAAATACGACAATTTTGCTTATTGACTAGCCACCGATGTGAAAATCAGAAAAGAAGAAGAAGACTCACCACTTTTGAAATAGGTTTTCAATATTTCCCAATTTTGTTCAAGCGTATAGCGTCCCATTTCGTAAATGTCAAACCTTTAAGTAAATTATGAACACATTTGACATATCATTTGTGTTACCATTCTCAAAAAAATAGGTGGTTCAAAACGCAAACGCTATATGGCCCACCCTGTATTTAAATTAAATTTATAATTATAATTATAATTAAATTGACTAAATTAAAATAAAATAAATAAAAATTTGAAAAATTATAAAAGTTCAGTTCAACTAACATAAAATAAAGTAGGTATAATGAAACTAAATGAAATGAAGATTTAAATTAATGTGAAGTAAGAATAAATTAAACGCAATTTCATTGATTATATAAAGGGTGGTTAAGTTTCAAGGGCCGGTGTTGATTTTGAATAAAATACAATTTTTTTAAGAAATTATGGACATTTCTCTTTATTATGATAATATTGGTATGGCTCAATTACGTATGGAACAAAATATCGGACAATGGCCTCGGCGGCACACCTCCATCCGATGGTCCAAATTTTCGATGACGCTGAGGCATAATTGAGGTTCTATACCGTTAATGCACCGAATTATCGCATCCTTTAGCTCTTGAACTGCTGCTGACTTATCGACGTACACCTTTTCTTTCAAATAACCCCAAAGAAAGAAGTCCAACGCTGTCAAGTCACATGATCTTGGCGGCCAATTGACATCGCCGCGACGTTGGATTATTCGGCCATCAAATTTTTCGCGCAAAAGAGCCATTGTTTCGTTAGCTGTGTGGCAAGTGGCACCGTCCTGTTGAAGCCACATATCGTCCACATCCATATCTTCCAATTCGGGCCATAAAAAGTTCGTTATCATCTCACGATAGCGAACACTATTCACAGTAACTGCCTGACCGGCCTCATTTTGGAAAAAATACGGCCCAATGATGCCACCGGCCCATAAACCGCACCAAACAGTCACTCTTTGTGGGTGCATTGGTTTTTCGACAATCACTCATGGATTATCATTCGCCCAAATGCGGCAATTCTGCTTATTGACGAATCCACTGAGGTGAAAATGTGCCTCATCACTGATGATGATTTTCTTCACGAAGTGAGCGATATGCATTTTGATTTGAACGCCCGTTTTCATAATAAGCCTGAATAACTTTAACGCGTTGCTCGATTGTGTATCTTTCCATGGTTCAAATTGAGTTTGTCTGAAATTGAAAAATGTCAAATGAAAGGCAACAAAAAAAAATTGACGTTGGCCCTTGAAATTTAACTATTTTTATATGTTTGCCTTTTTTCGCATTAAATGTAATACAGTCTTATCTTAGAAAATATTTTTTATGTTTTCAAATAACAACTGGTTGCTTTTCATTTCTGTGATATTTTTTCTTATTTAAAATAATATTTGCAAGAGTAAAAAGAAATAGCTTCACTAATAGATATCACTCCAATATGTTTTGTCCGAGACTGTATATAAAAATCTATGAAAATTAAGTTCAATAAAATTAAAATTAAATACAATTTTATAAACACATAATTAAATTTATAAATAAAATTGAAAAAAATAATTTAATTGCTTTATAATCAAACAAAATAAAACATAATAAAATCAAACAAAGTAAAATTAAATAATTTAGAAAAATTAAAAAAAATAGAAAAATTAAAAAATAATGTAAAATTTAAAAATAAATTAAAATTAAAAAATAAAGTAAGAAAGAAAAGAAATAAGTATTTAAATTTCTCTTTAAATTAGATTTAATTGCTTTATAATCAAACAAAATAAAACATAATAAAATCAAACAAAGTAAAATTAAATAATTTAGAAAAATTAAAAAATTTAGAAAAATTAAAAAATAATGTAAAATTTAAAAATAAATTAAAATTAAAAAATAAAGTAAGAAAGAAAAGAAATAAGTATTTAAATTTCTCTTTAAATTAGATTTAATTGCTTTATAATCAAACAAAATAAAACATAATAAAATCAAACAAAGTAAAATTAAATAATTTAGAAAAATTAAAAAAAATAGAAAAATTAAAAAATAATGTAAAATTTAAAAATAAATTAAAATTAAAAAATAAAGTAAGAAAGAAAAGAAATAAGTATTTAAATTTCTCTTTAAACTAGATTTAATTGCTTTATAATCAAACAAAATAAAACATAATAAAATCAAACAAAGTAAAATTAAATAATTTAGAAAAATTAAAAAAAATAGAAAAATTAAAAAATAATGTAAAATTTAAAAATAAATTAAAATTAAAAAATAAAGTAAGAAAGAAAAGAAATAAGTATTTAAATTTCTCTTTAAATTAGATTTAATTGCTTTATAATCAAACAAAATAAAACATAATAAAATCAAACAAAGTAAAATTAAATAATTTAGAAAAATTAAAAAATTTAGAAAAATTAAAAAATAATGTAAAATTTAAAAATAAATTAAAATTAAAAAATAAAGTAAGAAAGAAAAGAAATAAGTATTTAAATTTCTCTTTAAATTAGATTTAATAAAAAAACGCATACAATAACATCAATTAAGCCAAACTAATTAAAATAAGCTTAATTAAAAAAAAATTCTAAAATTATAAAAATTAAGTTGAATTTTTTTTAAAATGGCTAATGTCACATAAAAGCTGCCGTTGCAGCAATGGTATGTCCGGAGACTGAAAAACTCCCCCGTTTAGAATCTTCGCCCACCCTAAAACCGCTTTCGCATTACTTCCGGGTGGCGTTCTATCTTCCTCATTACAAGGTTTATGCTTGTGCGACTGCGTCCAGGTCCAGCTTTTTCATCCAGATTTTTCATCAATTTTTTCCGCAAAACCACTGATGATTTCACACTTTTTCTCGCTGCTTAGCATCTTGTTGATTACATTTTCAGTGGTTATGTGACCAACTGAATTCTCCAGCGCTCGAAGTTCTCGTTCCCAACGCTTGCATTGGAAAAAAGTGTGTTCACCGGGCTGACCGCCATCACTTGCATGTGGGTTGTTCGCTTTTTATTTTGGACAGGTATTTCTGGAAATACTTGTGCCGCGAATGGATTTGGGTTGAGTAAAAATTGACTTCGCCGAAGTTCCTGCTGCGCCATGTAGTGACGTCTTTTATTAGCCTGACCGTTCAGCTGCCGCGTGTTTCGTCTCTCCAGCGGTCTGACCAAAGCCTTTGCGTTTCATCCTTTATTTCGCGCGCTGCAAGTTTGCTAATTCTTTCTTCCATCCTGTCGTTATTTAATGCCCACAAGTTTTATCTCTCAAAGGCTAGCAAATCCATCAACATTGAACACTTGAATAGCCCACAGTAGGCCCTGATACTGTGCGGTAGGCAGACACAACTCTCAGAGCTGCCGTTCGTTGTAAATGATTAATTTTGTTGACAATAATTAAATTGGTGTTAATTTAAACTACTTTAAATGCAACAACAAAGACAGAAAATATTAACAACTAAATTAAACTGAATTAAATTAAGCTAAATGAAATGAAATGTAGGTTAATACAATTTAATTAAAAAATCTATTAATTTAAATTACATGAATAATTCAATAAAATTTATATAAATTAAATTAAAATAAGCAAATAATGAAATAAAATATATTGCAAAAAAAATTGCCTCAAATTAAATTATCTGTACACTTGCGCAAAATACTGCGAATAGTAAATATTTGCAAATTTATGAAAGTCTAAGCGAAAAACATGTGCGCAAACATAGAATTACAGGCACTAAACCGAAGCAAAGCAAATAATAATGTAGTATAATCGGAATAAATAACACAACAACAAAATCATATAAGATTGCTAAGCAACGACACTACCTGTTGCTCAGCCACATGCACAGAAGTTTGTGTGTGTGTGTGTGCATGTATTCCATACATTTGCCAAGGTTAACTGTTCAGCATTGCTGCACATCCAAAGTCACTCACAAACGCATACATACATACATACATGCATAAATCTTTAGTACGAAAAATGGCTAGAGGTGTGCATGCAAGTGTATTTGAATGCTGTTGAGTAGCTCAGCAGAGCGCATTCAATGCGTAGCAGAGCGGTGGTGGCACCTACTCTGAAGATTCGTAGCTGTAAGTTACCACTGAGATTCCAACACCAGTACTGCTCAACGCTACACAAATGTGAACAGGTAGAATGCAAGAGCAAGTGATTGTAATGTACACACACACACACACGCTCGCAATAAATACATATGGATCTATGCAAATACGTAGCGTTCGGATGGTGCAAACTAAATATTCGACTCCGATTAGCGCAGTTATCTACCTTTTCCGATTTGCTTGCTTTGCTTTGTTGTTATAGTTTTTTTTCCTCCTCTAATCTGCTCTCTGTGCTACGGTACTACATACAAACTACATACTACGTATGTATGTAACTATGCATAAGAAGTAAAACATAAACAAAGCAAAACATTTCACGGCCAGTGTATTGCCTCTAATTCCAATTCGAAGTCAAATCAAAATCACACCAGCAAAAGTTATGCCATAAATGAGCGTACAAACTTAAAAATTAAGAATGTACAGAAATTGCTGCCGGTGAAAAAACAAAACAACTTACGAACGTGTACGAATATATGTATGTAGGAACCAAAGCGAATAAGAAAACAAGCGTAAATAAAATTAAAAAAAGGTGAAAAACAAAAATAAAAGCGTAAAAAATGTTTCAAGCGGCAAAGCCTAGTAACGCAACGAAAGCAGCAGCAACAGCAGCACTAAACTTACAAAAAGAAGAAAAATACTAGAAATAAAGCATTTCAGTGAAAAAAAAGACCAAAAAACGACAAAAAGCGGAAAAAAAGTCGAAAACGTTCACAACGTGACTGCTGACCGGTTTCTTTATCCATTTTGTTGTGTTTTTGTAAGTGCTTTGATGTGCATTGCTATTGCTTTTGTTGCTACATGCACTGCTGTTACTATTTTGATGGCCCTGTAGTGTTAGTGTTGATTGCTTATTTTCCCCGTTGCTCTTTCATTTTGTTTGTGCTTGAGAATTTTAGCTGTTTTGACTTTGCCTGTTGGTTTTCGCGGAGTTTTTTTTGCACTTTGCTTGAGTTTCTAATTTTTTTGTTAGTTGCTAATTTGTGTTTTGTTTTGCTTTGCTATTAGCAATGATTTTGAACCAGAAAAGTAGTGTAAACTAAAAATTTAATCCCATTTAAATAAAGAAGAAAATTTATTTTATTAAAAAATAAATATTAATATTAAATAATAAAATAAAATACATCAAAATAAAATAAAATAAAAATAAATAAAATGAAATGAAATGAAATAAAATAAAATAAAATAAAATAAAACAAAATACAATAAAATAAAATAAAATAAAATAAAATAAAATAAAATAAAATAAAATAAAATAAAATAAAATAAAATAAAATAAAATAAAATAAAATAAAATAAAATAAAATAAAATAAAATAAAATAAAATAAAATAAAATAAAATAAAATAAAATAAAATAAAAAAAAATAAAAAAAAATAAAAAAATAAAAAAAAATAAAAAAAAGATATACATACATAAAAACTTAATTCCATTTAAATAAAACAGAAGAAAGAAAACAAAATAAAAAATCTAAAGAAAATCTTGCAAATAATTAGAAATAGAATAAAAAATATAAATGAAAAATTCCAATAATTAATATAGGAGTTTAAGGAAAAACTTTTAAAATAAATAAAAAAATAAAATTAAATAGTGTAAACTAAAAACTTAGTCCTATTTAAATAAAGAAGAAAAAAAATTAATAAAATAAGAAAAAGCTTTCAAATATTTAAGAGATGAAGGAAAAAATAAAATCTTAATTCTATTTAAATAAAGAAGAAGAAAAAATAAATTAAAATAAAAAACATGAAAAAGATTTGCAAATAATTAGGAGATGAAGGAAAATCTTGTAAATTAAATTAAAAAAAATTAAATCGTGAAAATTGAAAACCTAATTCCATTTAAATTAAGAAAAAAAAAATAAAATATATAAATAAAAAATTGCAAATAGGAGATGAGGAAAAAACTTATAAAATAAAAAACTAAAAAAAAACAAATATAATCTAATATAATATTAAATATGTACGTACATAGTAAAAAACATGAAATTATTAATTAAATGCGAATTAATATATAAACTCATCGAAAAAAAAAATATTCAAAATCAAACCAAAAAAAAATTCACATCAAAAAGTTCACATCAGAAATTGGCTTTATAAATGCATCCTGCTTTCTATTACTCGTAAACATAATTTGAGTGCACAATTTTTTCCAACCTAAACTCTTTGAAAGAAATAAATATTTTTTTAAATCAAAGTTGAAAGAAGTTCACATCAAAAATTGACTTTATAAATTTAACCTGCATTCTATTTAGTTATACGGAACGTAATTTAAGTTCTGTGATTTTTGAGTGCACAATTTTTTTTTTTAAACTAAACTCTTCGAAAAGAAATAAACACCTTTTTAATCAAAGTTCAGCTGAAAAATTTAATGCCAAAAATTGGCTTTATAAATTAACCCTGCATTCTATTTAGTTCTACTGAACATAATTTAAGTGTTGTGTAATTTTTGAGTGCACAATTTTTTTTTCAACCTAAACTTTTCGAAAAAAATATAAATATTTGTTTTAAATTAAAGTTAAAAAAAATCAACACTTCAAAAATTGGCCTCATAAATGCACCCTGATTTCTATTTAATTCTATTAAACATAATTTGGGTGCTGTGATTTTTCAGTGCACAAATTTTTTTTCAACCTAAACTCTTCGAAAAAAAATAAACATCTTTTTAATCAAAGTTGAAAAAGTTCACCTCAATAATTTAATGTCAAAAATTGGCTTTATAAATGCATCCTGCATTCTATTTAGTTATACGGAACGTAATTTAGGTTCTGTGATTTTTGAGTGCACAATTTTTTTTCAACCTAAACTCTTGGAAAAAAAAAACTTTTTCAAAAACTTACCTTATAAATGCATCGTGCATTCCATTTAAATCTATTAAACACAATTTGAATGTTATGGTTTATGAGTGCTCAATTTTTTTTCCAACTTTAACCCTAAACAATTTTCTTAGATCGGTCAGAGCTGGCAAAGAAAGTGATTTTTTAGCTCACTTTACTGTCGAAATTTTCAACTTTGCTCTGTGAACACAAAATATAAAAACGGGTGATTAAATTTTTTTTTACATTTTTCGACAATCAATTTCGAACAGCAGACGTCCATAATTAGTCTACAATCACCGGAAAGCAAATTAGTCCAGAAAGTTGCTTTTAACTTGCTTGCATTGCGGAAGCAACATTTTTTTTGCCGAAAAGTGCTGCCAAACCATTTAAAATTGGCATGGAATTTTAATGACATGTCGAAAATATTTCTACTGGACTTTTTGCTGTATTTGTATTTAAATATTTCTGCTGGAGTTTTGCTTTTGTATTTAAATACTCTGCTTTTATGTATTTTTAAATATGATTTATTCTTATTTGGGCAATAATGTTTATATACTCGCGTTGCCACATCTTCTTTTCTCACCCAGGCGCTGACTTTCTGGACGATCAGTTAATGCTTTAAATTTTATGTTTCTTGTTTAATAGCAAATTATTGCTTTTCATGGCAAATTTCATGGCCTTTCAAAAATTACTGCATGAAATTCCCCCTTTCGCAGTGTGAAAAGCCCAAAAGCAGTCTCAGAAATGCAATTTTTAAGTTAGTTTAGAGAATAAAAATTTACTCTCCAAAAGCGCCTTACACGCATACTGTTATTGTTTTTGTAATTACTTACACTTTCCAAAACTACTTAGTTTGAGAGACCTGGCACTTTGCTTCTCACGTACGACGACTATTTTAGTGCCCATGGAATTTGACTTATTTGAAAGGAACTTCCAGAGGAAAAATTCTGCACTAAGAACTCAGAATACTGAATCTCGGGTTTTCCACAAGTTGTTTTTGTAAATATTTTGTGCAAAATTAAAAATAAAAAATAAATAATTGGCGCGTTCACTTCTGTTAGGTGTTTGGCCGAGCTCCTTCTCCTATTTGCGGTATGCATCTTGATGTTGTTCCACTAAAGGAGGGACCTACAGTTTTAAGCAGACTCCGAACGGCAAATGGTTTTTTATGGCAGAAATACAGGGAGTTTTAGGGTGTAAAAAATTTGTTATGCTGTTTTAATTGCTTTTAAATAATTAGTTTTCGTAGTTTTATTTCATGAGCTCAAATTCAATTTTTGTGTTTATTTATTTATCAGCAACGCTTGGCTGTGCCTGATCGACTAGGCAAAGTAGGAAAAAGACAATAGTGAAGTATTTCCAAGTTTTCTCTATATTCCATTTTTCGTTCATTGCAAGTCTCGCATTTTTTGACGAAATCTCGGTTTAACTCACAGCCCAACTTTTTTAATGGTTTTTTTACTAAAGGGTGGTTAAATTTCAAGGGCCGATGTTGAATGTGAACCACTCCTAAACGTCAACGACACCGTTTTTCTTTGGGGTTATTTGAAAGAAAAGGTGTACGTCGATAAGCCAGCAACAATTCAAGAGCTAAAGGATGAGATAATTCGGCACATTAACGGCATAGAACCTCAATTATGCCTCAGCGTCATTGAAAATTTGGACCATCAGATGGAGGTGTGCCGCCGAGGCCGCGGCGGCCCTTTGGCCAATATTTTGTTCCATACTTAATTGAGCCATACCAATATTATCATAATAAAGAGAAATGACAATAATTTCCTAAAAAAATTGTATTTTATTCAAAATCAACACCGGCCCTTGAAGCTTAACCATCTTTTATAAAGAAAATCTTGAATTTTTTTGTATAATACAGTTTCTCCTTTCCCAAAATAGTTTATTGAGGCTTCGAAAACATTATGAATCTGTAAGATTTATATACATAAATGAAATAACATCAAAAATCGAACACGAAAACTGAAGTTCTAGCAAAAAAAAAAATAATAATAATAATAAAACACCAACGGAATCAAGCAACACAACTCCCATTCAGTATAATTTAAAGCAAATATAAATATTAAATAAATATCTGTATGGACAAGCAAAATAAGCGTAAAAATTATGCGCTGGACGCTGTTGATCTGAAGCGGAGTGCAGTTGATCTGAAAATTTTCCAATTTTCATGAATGATAAAATAACCAAATCAGTGTTAGTATAAATACAAAAGTAAAATTTAAGTGAAAATAAAACGTCTAAAGTGGCTTTTAAAAGCAATCGTGAAAATTTTGCCACATTGTGATATCCAGCAGTAACTCAACATGAGCGGCTATATTAAACAACCGCCAATTACACCCAGCAGCAGCACCTCTTCGCTGTCAAGCCTACGTACGAAGAGAGCCAACAACACACAGCAGCCAATGGCAGCAGCAATAGCAGCAGAATGCAAGACTGCAGTATGTCGCCTATTTTCACTTACAACAAGTCTGCTGCTGTTGTTGCTTAGCCTCAGCATATTACACATTCCACAAAGTTGTGCCTTCAATCTGGAGAATCGTTTGCCGATTGTCAAATATGGACCACACGCGAACTCATACTTTGGCTATTCGATCGCAACGCATACGGTGGGCGAATACAATTGGCCGAATAATACTAAATGGTGAGTGGTAATGAGAGAAAATTGAAATGATGTAGATATAATAATTTTATTGTGGTATTGAATGGAAGGAAAGTAGACGATTAGTATTAGTGTATACGATATATGCGATATTTATAAAAAAATGTTGGCATAAAAAAACAAAAAAATAAATAAAAAATAAAACAAAGTAAAATTAAAAAAAAAATAATAAAAGAAAAAACAAAAAAAAAAAAATAAAAAAAAAATAAAAAAAAAAAAAATAATAAAAAAAAAATATAAAAAAAAAATATTAATAAAACAAATTAAAAAAAAAAATAAATAAAAAATAAAATAAAATTAAAAAAATAATAAAAAGAAAATTAAAAACAAAAATTAAAAACAAAAAAATTAAAAAAAACAAAATGAAAAAAAAAAATAAAATAAAAAAAAAATTAAAATAAAAAAAGTAAGATAAGCTAAATACTTACTTACTTGTAAATGTACTGTAGCCATATTCTCTAGCATCGACCTGTGCTCGGAATTTAACTCTAAGCTAAAATATACAGCACGGGCGTAGAGTTTTGGTGTTCACTAAACGATGCACAAAGGAGGTAAAAATGTATACCAAATGCTGCCAAAGCACTCTTTACATCTAAAGTTAAACGAGATTTAAGTTTAATTAATATGATGCCTCGGTAAGCTGAATATCTCAGGCCAGAGCAATCAGCTACGTATCCTATGGCTTACAAGGCACATAGGAATTACTGCGAACAAAATGGCATATAAATTACGGAGGAAAGGGGAGGGGATTTGTAAAGTCTAAGCCATTTTGTGGGCCTAGGAAAGAGTAACTTCTCCTCCCATATTCAGAATGTAGAGAAAAAGATCCTACTGTGAAAATCTACCGGATTTATAGCAATCAAAATCAATTATAGCCAGCTTTAACCGAAAACCGATTTAAAGATTGTATGTAATTAAATAAGAATACTTTTAGAATCATCACGGGGATTCTAACAGGGCATTGTACATAGATTAATTCATCATTCTTCACTTTGGCTAACCTCAGGCAGAAGCCGAGCTTAAATTCCTGCTTTTCGAATTCCTCCAGGGACTCGTTACTAATCAGCAGCAGAACGACAAAACTGTGTTGCTGAGGTTCCTCTACCTTGATGACAGATCAGTCATCCATCGCAAGCTCAGGGTTTTGCAATTTAAGACACTGGACAATTTCCGAACCGTCCAGCTTCATTTTCGGCAATCAAATTCGAGCTCGTGGTCGTTTTGGAATCTCTGAAGCAGGGATGAGCTTTAGCGAAAGATCCTTCCAGGTATTGCTAAACGTAGCAAGGCTCTTCTCGAGAAACTCTTTCGAAAACAGGTCGGCGAATTTTATGACCCGACAACCTCGACCCGGCCTTAGCTGTCGCACTGTTCGAACGGTTCTCAGCTGCCTAAGATGAGAAGTTTTTGCTCTCCTAGGCTTCGCGCTCACTCACGTCCTGAGAACGGATGCGTTTAGTTGAGCTCTGTGCCGATCGTTTAGACTGTTGTTGTGGCTGGGTGTGATCTCGGCATCGTACTCCTTCGTGGCCTCGTACTGAGCGCCTTACCGGCTTGTTCATTTTTGACAATCTTTGCCAGAATGAACTTGGCTCTCAGGTAAAGCGTCTTGAGAGGGCACTGGATAATTTTTTATTTTTCGTTTTGGTAACCTCCACCGGGCATCCTTGCCAGGGGTTTGCCTCGGTAGCCTTAGCAGAAGCCGCCTTGGCAATCTTTTGAGTGGCCACCTTGACTACCTTACCAGAGTTCGTCTTGGAGGCTTTACTGAAGTCGGCTTGGTTTGGGAAAACGAGTGCTGTGACGTGCACCGTTCGACGTACATGGCTCGATGATTTGGCTGGAGGCTAGCAGATCGTCCTCAGTGAGCTTAGTGCCTAGTACCTTGTTTTGTTTTTTTGTATGCCTATTTTATTTCTTTATTTCTTCCATCTCTTTTTGGTATCACGAGTAGGCACGGAATGGGATGGTCCGCCACGCGTGACTAGTCTTTTTTTTCCAGGACGACGCCCGTGAAGAGGGAACTCTCATGAGTACTCCTATACCGGCATAGCAGTATGCACGACTTGTAGCCACACAGCTACACCTATGTTCTAAACACCTCTCCACTATCTACCACTCTCCCCGCGGAACTGTCCAAAAAGGAATTACCTCACGGGGCTGGTTAGCTCATAGGCTGCTAGTTATTTCGTTTGCGAACCTCCGCGCGTCTTAGATCATTAGATATTTTGCATGCACGCAGATTCGCTTCCAGTTATCGCTCGATTTTAGCATAAAATCTATAACAATTTCTTTGTTTAATAAACCAAAACTTTCGGGAGCATAGCGTGGGAATTGGAACAAGACGTGATCAGCGTTTTCTTCTCTATCCGTGTAGATTGGGCAGTTTGGGGAACTGTCATGGCCGAATCCATGGAGGTATTTTCGAAATACTCCGTGCCCTGAAAGAAATTGGGTTAGGTGGAAGTTTGTTTCACCCATGGTTCCTTTCTAACCACGTCGTAAGAATGGGTATTAGCCCATGCGTCTTGCCAGTGGGCAATCGAACGACGCCTTTCTTCTTCTGCAATAGTTTTACGACTTCTGTTCAGATAGCCTTATAAACACACCTTGCATTCCTTTCGCCAAAATGTCTACGGGAACTAGTCCTGCTATAACGAAGGAAGCATCGTCCGAAATTGTATGGAAGCCGCAGATAGTTCGCAAAGCGCTTAGCTGATAGACGGCTGCCAGTTTTTTTGTGAAGCTATTTAAGTTCAATGCATCAGTCCGGATCGGTGCGGCATACAAACGAACCGAGCTGACTACTCTGCTATATATGATAGTAAAAGATTAGCTGTGGCTAGGTCCGCCATTGTTTGGCTTGATTCGCGACAGACAGGATTGCACACTCGATGCCTTCTTCACAGCGTATTCCAAGTGCGTTTTGAAGTTTAAATGGCTATCAACCATCACTCCTAGGTATTTAATAGCTGGTTTTGAGCTAATGGTTACAGACCCAACATTTACATTTATAGTTTCTACTATTTCTACTTTTTCTTAATTTTGATCTTTCACCGAGATTCGAACCGACGTTCTCTCTCTGAATTCCGAATGGTAGACACGCACCAACCCATTCGGCTACGGCGGCCGCCAGCTAATTCCAGTTTCATAGACCTTAGCCAAGTCTTGATCTTGCTTACTGATTAGTGTGACTAGTCTGTCCGCCTACGCTCGCTTGCCAGTGAGTTTGTGAGAGAGAGGAGGCAGATGCCATCGGCGAAGTCTAGGTTGTCAAGATGTCTGGTGAAACTCCATACATACGATGGCTCTTTTCTGCCGGGTTAATTGGCTAATGACGTCGTCTAGAACGATGGCGAAGGGACGCGGCGAATGGGGACAATCTTGCCTTACGCCTGCGTTGGTGGGGAAGTGGTCGCTGATGTTGCCGTTGTGAAGCACTGCCACTTCGCAGTTCTCATAAACAGCTCTGATGATGTGGATTATCTTAGCGGAAACTACCGCGTATCTAAATTAATTCCACACTTACTTCCTTCACTTTTTGATATTTTGCACTTAAGCTCCGCGTCTGGCCATGAAATGCCGATTCTCAAGCAGCTGATTTTAGTTTGCCAAGCTTGCCACCGCAGCGTTTCGTTACTTGGTGCTTTCGTTGGATTTACAAAAATAAAATATACGTACAGGGTTTGATTGAAAAGTAATGAGCCTTATTTTTTTAAGCAGTTTTATTAAACTTTTTGACTTATACAACCATAATAATATTCTTCAAAATAGGACCCTTGAGCGTCAATACACCGCTGGTAGCGGTCCTTCCACTGCAGGAAACATTTTTTAAACTCATCCGCCGGAATCGCGTTCAATTCGGCTGTCACAGTTTTTTGGATCGCCTCGATGGAGTCAAAACGCCTCCCGGCGACGCGGTTTTTCAGTCGAAGGAGCACTTCTTTGTAAAATGCCGCGTTTACAGTGCTTCCTGGAGGTACAAACTCCTTGTGGACGATGCCTCGAGAGTCGAAAAAGATGATCAGCTGCATTTTCACCACTGCAAAATCCTAACACACTTTTAAAACAGCTTTCACGCGCGGAGCGATGTTGACTGCACCGCTGTTGCCAGCGAACTGGGACCGGTTTCTAGTGGAAGGGGAAGGTCCAACGATCATTTTCCCCCACCAGCCGATTCGGTTGATCGCTTGGCAGACGCTCCGCGCGGGAAGGCTCATTACTTTTCAATGAAACCCTGTAAAACTGCCAAGTAACGAAGCGATGAGCTCAGCGTGAAGACCCCTAATGAAATCTGAGATTTTTTATTTGTAACGTACGACCGCCATTAGCGATCATTCAGCATTTTTACTACACTTCTTGGAGGAACCACAAAACTCATTCAAACTAAAAATATTTTCATATTCGGCGCATAATTCTTTGATGAACATTTACCCATACCCAATAACCGGTTTGCCATAGCAAAATACCGCCAACACTCAGTCATACTTACGGACACAACTTCATTCAACATAAATTTTCTCGAACAATTCAATTCATTTATGCAAATGAAGAAGTAAACAACTGATAATTTCATTCAAAATTAATTTCAATGATGCAACAGCAGTTGCAGCTGAATAAATTCGTATGAATTCCCCAATTTTTAAATAAGCAGAAGCCGTGGAGCGAATTGTCTCCCCTGAAATACAAATATGCATTTGACTTTTACAGTTACGCACTCATACATACATAAATGCTTGTAAATATGAATGTGAAACAGCCGTCAGCCAGGCAAACAGCCAGTCATAAAATCAACAAATCGTTTTGAAATACGCCGTGCAAAAATGCAGATTTCAACGAAAATTTGCTGATTTTTCATTTTGTGATTCACCAAAAACAAGAGAAAAAAAAGAGAGAAAAAGGAGAAGTGCAACTGTGTGCCTTCTTCCATCGGCTCATCGGCTATTTTTCAAAAGAAATCCGCAATTAACACCGCAGAGTTGCATGCAAACATGTTTCAAATTTGAGCAAATGCACACACACACACACACATGCAAACACATGCACACTTAAGCCGCCAGAAGAGAAATAAATGAGTTGAATATGCATTGGAAGATTGTTTTTTGTTGCGAATCGCGTAAAGTGGGAAGCCGAATGAGGGACAAGAATAAGAATGATGAAATGTGTGCGTTATCTGCGGTCTGCTTAACAGCCGAAAATCATTTATTTGGCATAAAATCAAATAGTAAATTTGCGCAATATATTAGCGATACTTTAAGTGCTGAACAAACTGTAATGTGATCGTGCGAAAATCATCCCCTCTTAAGTGTACAAATACAAAAAATAAAGTTAAAAAAAATAGTAGTATTTAATATGGTACATTAAGGAGCACCCTTCAGTATTAAAGACAAAATTTGAAGTTCTTAAACTCTTCATCCAAACATTTGGTATCACTATGGATCAATTTCTGGGCTATGTGCGATCTACAGGGTCAACCAAGTCCAACCTAAGCGACATTTTAAAATTGTAGTTAATTTTTTTTTTATTTCCAAAAATCATTCTCCACGTAAGTTGCGCAGATTGCGTAAAGTGCAACAGTTTTCCAAACCGTGCAATGGCACAGGAACGAAAAAAAGATATTTTCTGCCTGGAAGCAAATGAGCTGTTCCATGTCAAGGGATTGAACATGACGTAAATTTTTCTGAAAATTGGTTTGTTTGTAGGCTTGTAAAAAGTAAAAATATACTGAAAAAATGTATTCAATGTTGAAAAACTTAGTATCGAGTTTTTTAAAGTCAAACGTCTTTGGTACTTTTTCAAGTTTTTAAAATCTTTTTTACCGAAATATTAATAAATAAAATATTATTTTAAAAATAAATTTTTTGGAAAAAATTAAAAATAAATTTTTTTGAAAATTTTTTTTAGTTCCAAATTTTTGGGAATTTTCCATCGGGTAGATAAATCAGCGATTCCATGCCAAGTAATCCAAGCATTGGACATGGTTGCCAAAATTGGCTAATTTGTAGACTTGCCAAAATAAAAAGTGCACTGAAACAATTTTGAAAATTATTTAATCATCTTGAGATTTATTCAGTGCTCAAAATGTTGAGTATCAAGTTTTTTAAGTTAAATATCTTTGGTACTTTTTCACGTTTTTATAATTTTGTTTGCTATTTGGAATAAACTATATTTTTAAAAATAGATTTTTGGAACAAAAAAATTGTCAAGATTTGTAATTTTCGAACTAAAAATTGTATTGTTTACGTTTTGAGATAAAATATATTTTTAAAAATAGATTTGTTGAAACAAAAAAAAATTTATTTTTTGGAAATAAAAATTGAAAAGATTTGTAAATTTTATAATTGTAAAAATTTTTAATTTTTGTAAAAAATTGTTTCTAAAAAACAATTAAAGTATATTTTTTAAAATAGATTTGTTGGAACAAGAAAAAATTTTACTTTTTGGAAATGAAAATTGTAAAAATTTTTAAATTTTAGAAACAATTGTATTTAATATAAAAAAAACTTAAGATATATTTTTAAAAATACATTTTTTGGAACAAAAAAAATTTTATTTTTTGGAACAAAATAATTTTATTTTTTCGAAAAAAATTATAAAAATTTTTAATTTTTGGAAAAAAATTTTATATAAAAAAAAAATTAAAATATTTTTTTAAAAAGAGATTTTTTGAGTAAAAAAATTTTATTTGCTTGGAGAGAATTGGACAAATTGGTAATTTTAGGGAAAAAACTGTATTTAAAAAAAGTCAAATTAAAATATACTTTGAAAGAGGGTATATTATATTAATGTTATAAAAATAAAATTTCTAAAAAATAGAAATATTTCTTGGGGAAAAAATTGTAAAAAATTATAATTTTTGGAAAAAAGTGTATTTATGCATTCGGTTTTTTTTTCAAATACAATTTTCTTCTTTTTTCAAAAATATATTTTATCCTAAATAGTTTTGTTTAAATACAATTTTTTGTTTTTCAAAGAACAAAATTTTTTTGTTCCAAAAACTCTTTTTTCGAAAATATGTTTTATCCTTAATAGTAAACATACATTTTATATATACAATTTTTTTTCAAAAAATTAGTAGAACTACAATTTTTTTCCAAAAAATTACAAAATTTTTACAAATCATTTTTTTTTGGCATACAATGTTTTTTGAAAAAATTACAATTTAAAAAAATACTTTTTAAAATAATCAATTTTTTTTGAAAAATTTAATTTAAATACAATTTTTTCAAAAAATTGTTTTTCGTAAATAACTATTTTTTTCAAAATTCTTGTGAACCCCTTTATTTGTTAAAAATTTTTGGGAATTTTTATTTTATTTTTTGTGGAAACACACCTTCAGATTAAAAAAAAAAATTTATAATTGCTGAAAATATGCTTACTAATCCCTGGAATACTCATAGTGGGATTCCCGTAACTTTTCGAGTTGAGACCAAAAAAAAAAAAAACAAAAACAATTAAAATTTTTTCGCAAAATAATGATTTTAAAAAGTATATTTTATCCTAAAAGGTCAATAAATATATATGGAAATGTGAAGAAAGGCGGAAGATGTTTGCCTTTAAAAAAATTGTTTACTAAGATATTCACCATGGAATAAATCTCAAAACTATTAAATTTTTTTAAAATATTTTTGAGCTTATTTAAAAAAAAAATGTTTATTAAAATTTTCACCACAGAATAAGTCTCAAAAATATTAAATTTTTTTTTAATATTTTTCAGCTTGCTTTAAAAAAATTTCTTATTAAAATTTCACCATAGAATAAATTTCAGAATTATTAAATTTTTTCAATTTGGTTTAGCTTACATAAACAAAAAAATGTCCTGCTAAAATTTTCGCCATAGAATAAATTTCAAAATTATTAGATGTTTTCAAATTTTTTTCAAGTTACTTCTTATTTTACTCAATCCTACAAATAAACTAATTTTTCAGAAACATTTAAGACGGTCTCTAATATACTTGGATCACCTGACATGGAATCGCACAAATGCGACCCTGTCTCAGCTGTTTATTTCTCAAAACATAGGGAACCCCCCTATTATTTGAATCTGATGAACTTCATCAGCAGCAGAAAACGGCTAATACAGCTCATTACTCATTGTTCAAAGTAATCAAATACTCAACCACTCCAACCCTTTTATTTTCGTCCTATCGTTTTTCCTTAACCTCTTTTTCCCTCTTGCAATGGTACCACAAAGGATGAACCACACTTCTTTCGTCCAAGTCTGGGCAACCATTACAACCTAACCTAACCCCCTATTATTTCAGGTCATCTAGATTCTTCTTCGAAAGCGTACATTTTTGATACATATTTTTGGAACTTTTGACAATTTGCTGGTAATTTACATGTTTTGGCCAGATTTGAGCATCGAACTCGTGGCCAAAATGTTGTAAAAATGTACCATTCATAGCAAATTCTAAATAAGTAGCATTGAAATACTTGAGAATTCCTCACTTAAAAAGTGCGAACTCATAACTTAACATGGAAAATAAAAAAATGTTATGTAATATTACCAAAAAATATAGCCGCAGGCTAATCACCTACCCTGTCAGAAATCAAACAGATTAACAAAATCAACGCAAGACAAGTCTAGTCGAGGTCCTATGCCCCCGAGAGGAGTGAACAAGGACAAAAAAAATTACCAAAAAAGCAACTGAATTTCTCACTTAAGTACCACCCTAGTACCTTCATCTTACGAAATCATGCATATTGCGAAAATAATGCATATCAAGCAAACAATTTTCTCCTCATTCCAAAACTGAAGCGAAAATATTTACCTACTCTTCAAAATATTTATTACTTTGCTTCCAAGTAATTTGAATCTGTTTTCCGTTTTTCCACGAATACTAAAAACTCTTGATAAGACTACGGGCATAGCGATAATCTAATAGTAAATAATTTCGTAACAAATTTCAAATAATTTTTATTAAAAAAAAAAAAATAAATGACTTATCTTGAAGGAAAATAAAGATTTTTATCAACTTTTTTTTCTTTAGCTGAGTTTTCGATGTTTGCTCGAGTGAGACATTGCTTGTTTAGGTTTCGCCTTGGAATGAATGGAAGTCATTCTTGTGTGTTCAATAGCAACTTTATCAGAGTTGGGTTTCATTGTAAGGAAAAAGTATAAAAAATAAACCGGAAATTAATGATTTTGCGATTATCTTTTATATATTAAATAAATAGAAAATAAAAAAGAAATAATACGAAAATAATAAAAAAATAAGAAAGAAATTATACAATAATAATAATAAAATAATATTGTAGTAATAAAGTGAATAATATATTAATAATAAATATAGTAAATCTAAACGTACAGTGGGGCACTTAAGTGAATACTATTGTAAAAAAAAATACTCTAAAATACTAGGAAAAAAACTATTTATTCGTAATTCGACACAGTAACGCGTTTGCTTTGGACAACACTTGATGAATGTGGAATACGGAACTTCTTGAGCAGTCGGTAGCAGTCGGTATAACCTTTGCATATTTAGATCCGGTCAAAGACCGTCACTTCAGCTGCAGTATTTAAAAGAATTTTTTTCGTTTCCACGGCAGTCGGTTCCACGTTACCGGAACGACTAGGATTTATATCCGATCAAAAACTGTCACTCCAGGTCATTTATGGGAAATGCTTATACTGCTACAACAATAACAACAACAACAACAAGATAATCTTTGTTTTGCTGTAATAAAAACAATAATAAGCACGAAAAGGCG
Source organism: Anastrepha obliqua (assembly GCF_027943255.1). Classification (NCBI taxonomy): domain Eukaryota; kingdom Metazoa; phylum Arthropoda; class Insecta; order Diptera; family Tephritidae; genus Anastrepha; species Anastrepha obliqua. The sequence continues at coordinate 19,915,101 of NC_072893.1, read as the reverse complement.
AAATTCTAATGTTTCTCACGGAAATGCTACCGAAGCAATGGACTATTATAACTCTTTCTGTAGAAGCTGTCGGGGTGAGTAAAAGTCTACCTTTGCCTATTTAGCCCTTCCTGTGTGATTACCCGTAATTCTAAGTATGTCTCGTAAGATTTCTGTGAAAATACTACCTCTTCGTTCCATCCTGATTGTTTACCGTAAAAGAGCGGTATGTTTTACGTACATGCAGGGATTTGAGTATAGGAGCTGGAGAAATATTAATGAATACGTCAACATAACCCAATAAATCTTAATCTAGTTATAAGCTGTTAGTTTTTTGTATTTAACAAATCTTAAATTGATTTTGAAATTTTTTACAAACTGATGTGCACCCCGCGACCAAATTGCGTTCATCAGCATTTTAATCAATTTTGAAAATGTTTCGTTTTTTTCAAATGCTTTTATTTTTGTATAACAAAAACCATATATGTACATACATAAAATCAATTTAAAAAAATATGAGAAAGTTAAAAATTCCACCAACTTTACATCAAAAATTTACGGCTTTTAGTCAGAAAGATATTTTTTAGAAAGATAGTTTAGGTTATGGTGGTAGTAGGTCTGCACGGTCAACTCACTTAGACCTTACAGGTCCGTTGTGATACCACTGTGCTGCACGGGAACCTCATGTACTTTCTTCGTGGAACCATTTTGTGGCTCTTATGAAGCGTAGAATTGATCCCTTACCCACGCCGGATAGTTCTGTAAGAGAATTGAAAAAGTATTTACCTAGACAAGAGACGTGCTCAACTGCTTCTTCCTCTTCCTCATCTCTGCAATATTCATGGGAGAAAACTCCTAGTCTCGAGGAATGCCTGCCAAATAGTCAATGACCGTTTATACAATCCACGACCTTCGAGATATCATCTCTTGAGAGGTTAACCAATTCCTTGGACCTTTTTCTGTTTATTTGGGGCCATAGTAGCCTAGCTGTGACGCACTTGCCTTCATCTCTCCATGACCTATTGACCTCTTGGATAATATTGTTTTTGATTATAAGTTTACTCGTGGCCAAAGGTATTCCAATTCAAAGTAAAAAATATGTGAAAATAATACAAAATTAAGAATTAATTTACTTTTGCGCGATATGACCACCTTTTGCCTTGACTATGGCCTTGACACGGTTAAGAAACGAGTCGCAAGCTGCACGAATATGACTTGCAGGTATTATATTTTGGCCCACTCGTGGACAATGGCTTTTTTAGCGCCTCGAGACTGGTGAGTCTTTTAGTTCGAACCCTACTCTCCAAAATGGCCCAAAGAGAATAATCCATCGGATTCGCATCTGGCGAATTTGAGTGCCATTGTTTGGACGTTATGAAAGTCGTATCGTTGTTTTTTAGCCATTCTTGGTTCACTCGAGCTTTGCGAAACGGTGCCGAGTGCTGTTGAAACGTCCATGGTCTGCCACCGAAATGTTTTTTCGCCCACTGCTTCAAAGCAACTACTTTCCCGATAATATTTCGCATTTACCTAGACGCCCGGCTCGATGAAAATGGTAAGAAAACGCTCATCTGCAGTTACAGCGGCCCGAACCATTATCTGTGGCGGGTGCTGCCTTCTGGTGTCCAATCGATGACTCAAATTCTCGCATGAACGGTCGGTCAAATAAGCCCTATAGTTTTGGGAGTTTACAAATTGCTCAATTAGAAAAATTCTCTCGTCAGGAAACACAATGTTCGGAAACTGAGCGCTTCGCTCTCTCTAGTCTTATTCGTGCTTTGGTGTGAGATCATGCGCCTTGTGGATCTTGTAAGGCTTAACTTTGGGATAATTTTCCAGAATGCGGTGGATGCTACGGTCAGATATTTTCAAGTTTTCAGTTCTTTCTCCATATGATTGGCACTTCGTCGGGGATTTCACTTTGTGGACCATTTCACGTCACGTTGCAGTCTTTTGATGATCACCTCCATGACGTTTCGCGATGCTACCAGTTTCATTGTAACGAGTAATGGGGCGATAAACAGAAACCTTATTTACTTTAAGGTGATCAAGTTCACGAACAATCGCTGGTTGTGATTTCCTAGGCAAATAAAAGGTGGTTAAGTTTCAAGGGCAGGTGTTGATTTTGAATAGAATGCAATGTTTTTAGGAAATTATTGTCATTTCTCTTTATTATGATAATGTTGGCAAGGCTCAATTACGTATGGAACACAATAACGGCCTCGAAGGCACACCTCCATCCGATGGTCCAAATTTTCGATGACGCTGCGGCATAATTGAGGTTCTATGCCGTTAATGTGCCTTTTCTTTCAAATAACCCCAAAGAAAGAAGACCCACGGGGTCGTTGACGTTAAGGTGTGGTTCACATTCAACATCGGCCCTTGAAGTTTAACCACCCTTTATAATACAATCACACTTTTACGTTTGAAATCCATTACTGATTTTCTTTTTTCGCGTTTACTCCCGGCAAAATGCTTCCGTGCCCTTGTAAACAATACTCTGGACTGTCATTTAGCCAACTGATGTAGGCGCTTCAGCTGCTCGAGTGGTCTGAAGTTGGTTACACTTCTGGTGCCGGACCGCGTAGGAGTTATAGAAGCGAGTTTCCAAACATTAGTGAATTTTTCAGAAAATAATAACTTATTGAAAATAATTTCCAGAACATTTAAAAAAAGCCGAAAGTTTGTTTGCAGATTCCAGTTAATATTGTAATCCTCAGTGTAAAATGGAAAGTTATTATGGTAAACATCGTTATCAGAAACGTAGTTCGATTTCAAAAATATCAGCAAATATGTTAGCGGCGTCATGCGTAGAAGACGCAGATTTTCCATTCAAGAAGTCTTATGAAAGAATTGTGGAACATACATTTTGTGATTTGATGATATTGTATAGTTACATTGGAAATTGGATAAAACTGACTGCTTGCAGTGAGAATTGTCGAGTTGATTGAAAATTCGATCACGGGTGGACAGACATAAGCACTGCTCGCAAATTCATTTGAATATTTCGACATGCTTATAAATTTTATAATTTCAAGTCTTTCGCCTATTTGTAAAATATGGACATGCATGTAAATATGTATATATGTATGTATCTACAATGTGAGCTTCTTCCATATGCCACTAATATACATACATACTTACAAAAATATCCATATGCTGGCTTAATATCAAACCAAAAATTTATGCACAATAATTTTCTAGACGCCACAATTATATTTCCGCTCAAAACTCGTACACTATTTTTAGCTGTTTTACATTTTCAAAATGTATACCCGCCCATGCATACATACACACATACACACTCATACACACATTATTTCACGTGCTTGTGAGAAAATCGCTTAAATATGTAGGCCTTTTTACCCATCATAAAAGCGAATATAATGCGCACATTTCGGACTTTAGTTGCGTCTAATGAAATGAATCCATTTTCAGGCTTCTCCAACAATTTTCAGTTTGCCTCGGCCAGAGCATAATTATGTATGATTTTTGGTGCGCGTATCGACGCAAATTTGTGCGTTTTTAATGTTTGCATAAATTTTGTATAACAAACGAGAAGCACAATTTTCATACACACACACATACATACATACATGCATACATCCATATGTATGTAAGTAAGTAAATACAAGTACTTACCACAAAAATGAGCAACAACTATAGCATATGTTTGTAGTTGTGTGTGTGTGTACAGAGTACCCCCCACAAGTCACATGTATGGGTGCTGCTATCGGGCTGTTGGAGGCGCCGCGTAGCTGCTGAATAAGCAACGCGCTACGTAATTTTTAGGGCGTAGCAGAGTCGTCTGCCGTTTTTTTTTTGTTTTTTGCTGCTTTTATCTTGTAGGCTGCGCTGCGCTTTTGTTTTTGGGCAAGTAGCTACGCACATGTGGTAAAAAATGTAAAGCATAAACAAAGCAAATTATATGGATAAAAGTTGGTAATGTAGCTCACATCGCGCAATGATGTCATTAGAGCAATTCGATCACTTGCTGGCTGGGCTTGCAAGCTTTTGGGTGGTTATGTTGATATTTCGAATTGAATGGATTTAGTAGCAAAAGTTACTTACTTTTTTACTGTAAAATATCTTCTATGAATTATAAGTATAGAAAAAATACAAAATAAAGTCGAATGATAAATAAAAAAAGTCAAGCAAAATTATTGGCCTGTTTTTGCCCTTTTTTGATTGCTTAACTTTAAGTTTCTTCTATTGGCAGGTGGCAATTAAATAAACCGCCTAAGAAAATAGTTTATTCTGCTTGTTGTTGTTATGATTAATCCTTATTGCTCTATTATTTTTATGTTATTATGCACCATGGCCACTTAATTTATAGGCAACATGAACTTGGGAGATTGAAAAGTTTATGGTAGGCGTTGTGATAAAAATTTATGTTCTTTTTTGTATTTTTTTGTAATTTTAATTATTTTTTATTATGTGATAATAACACCGTGCTGCAAAAATCAATTTTGTTTAATAAAACTTTGAGTTCTTTCTTGTATTTTTATTTTATTTTTTAAATTTTTTATTTTTATTTTTTATTAAGTGATAATAACACCGTGCTGAAAGAACCATTTTTGTTGTTGTTAACAACTTAAATTCTGTTTTATTTTTTTATTTTTTTCTTATTATTGGATAATAACAATGTACTGCAAAAATCACTTATTTTATAAAAATTTAAGTTTTGTTTTTGTAATTAAAAATTTTTTTAGGTGATAATAACACCGTGCTGCAAAAATCAATTTTGTTTTGATAAAAATTTAAGTTAATTTTTTGTGTTCTTTATTTTTATTTTTTATTATGTGAAATAGCACCGTGCTACAAAAATCTTTTTTTTATAAAAATTTAATTTTTTTTTTGTTTTTTTTTGTAATCAAAAATTTTTTATAAAATAATAACAACATGCAGCAAAAATAATTTTTGTTTTGTACCAGATCAAAATTTAAGTATTTTCTTTTTTTCAATTAAAAAAAAAAAAATTGTGTTTTATTATGTGATAATAGCACCGTGCTACAGAAATCTTTTTTTTATAAAAATTTAATTTTTGGGGTTTTTTTGTAATAAAAATTTTTTTTATGTGATAATAACACCGTGCTGCAAAAATCAATTTTTTTGAGATAAAAATTTAAGTTAATTTTTTGTGTTCTATATTTTTATTTTTTATTATGTGAAATAGCACCGTGCTACAAAAATCTTTTTTTTATAAAAATTTAATTTTTTTTTTTTTGTTTTTATTTGTAATCAAACATTTTTTATAAAATAATAACAACATGCAGCAAAAATAATTTTTGTTTTGTACCAGATCAAAATTTAAGTATTTTCTTTTTTTCAATTAAAAAAAAAATTGTGTTTTATTATGTGATAATATATTAACACCGTGCTGCAAAAATCAGTTTTTTGTTTATACAAATTTAAGTTCTTTTTTGTGTTTTTTTATTTTCTATTATGAGATAATAACACTTTTTTATTATGAGATAATAACACTGTGCTATAAAATTCTTTTTTTTTTTAATTAAATTGTTTGGTTTTTTTGTAACTAAATTTTGCTTTTATGATAATAGCACCGTGCAGCAAAAATCAGTTTTTTTTGTGTTTTTTTATTTCCGTTTAGTTTTCATTTTTTATTATGTGATAATAACAGCGTGCTACAAAACTATTTTTTTTTTAAATACAATTTTTTGATTTTTTTTGTAACTAATTTTTTTTTATGATAATAACACCGTGCTGCAAAAATCAGAGTTTTTTGTTTTTCATAAAAATTTAAGTTCTTTTTTGTGTTATTTTATTACTTTTAAATTTTTTATTTTTGTTTCTTATTTTGTGATAATAACACCGTGCTGCCAAAATAATTTTTTTTGATAAAAATTTAAGTTCTTTTTACGTTTTATGTATTTGTTTTGTAATTTTTTATTATGTATGTGATAATAACACCGTGCTGCAAAAATCAGTTTTTTGTTTTTTGACACAAATTTAAGACCTTTTTTAAATTAAAAAAAAAAAAACAAATTTATTTTTTATTATAAGATAATAACACTGTGCTACAGAAATCAGATTTCTTTTTTGATAAAAATTAAAGTTCTTTTTTCTTTTTTTTAATTTCTTTTGCACTTTTGTATTATAAAAATTTAAATTTATTAATACTTTTTTTTGTAATTTTTTATTATGTGATAATAGCACCGTGCTGCAAAAATAATTTTTTTATACAAATTTAGGTTATTTTCTGTGTTTTTTTATTGTTCCTAATTTTTTTTTTATTATGTGATTATAACACCGTGCTGCAAAAATCAGGTTCTTTTTGATGAAAATTCAAGTTCTTTTTACGTTTTTGTTTATTTGTATTTTTTATTTGTACTTTATTTGTAATATTTTATTATGTGATAATAACACCGTGCTGCAAAAATTATTTTTTTTATAAAAATTTAAGTTTAGTTTTTTATTTTAATTTTTTTATGTGATAATAACACCGTGCTGCAAAAGTCAAGAGTGTTTTAATTTAAGTTCTTTTTTTATTTTATATTTTTTTATTATGCTGCACATCTCTTTTTTTATAAGAAATTAAGTTTTTTTTCGTGTGTTTTTATTTATTTAATTTTTGTTATTTTTTATAATGTTATAAAAACTCCATGCTAACAAAAATCAAGAAGTTTTCTTTTATCCGGGAAAAAATTTATATGCGCGTGAAACTATAAATTTTATATAGTACACAATTTTTCTTTTTCTCATTCATAAAAGACCTCAAAACTTCGAAGAACAAAATTTTCAAATAATTGTTTTTAAAACTATAAATATGAACGATGGGGAGTTGTGACATTTGTTCGCCTTATTTAAATTTTTTTTTTTTCGAGTTTGTTCTTCTTCTTCTCCTTCGTGCAGTCAAATCTCTCCCTCACTACTACACTGTTGCCTAGTTTGGTGTATAAAAAAGCGCTAAAATGCCCATTTAAAGAAAAGAAAATACCAAATTTGCATTGAATTACTCAAAAGTAACAAATTTACTGTATGTCTGAGCTGTCTAGCTGCAGTTTACAAACAGGTAAGCAATGGAGCGCGTAGAGGTCAAAATAAAAACTTCCATCACTTAAAATATGTTTTTTATTTAACAAAGAAATTATGCAAAGACAGAAATGAATGATTAATTTTGTGGCAGCTTTTATTAATGTCTAGAACATTACTGCGTACATAATTTTAGCTCTAATAGATTTGAAGCCGCCGATCGTGACAGAGTAGCTCTATCCGCGACCTAACTGCGGATATGACACATCAACTGAATGATTAAAAATTCCCTGTAAAAATACAGTAATCACTTACAAATATTATCTCAACTCCATTAATCCCTTCATTACCTGCTTAACATAATTCATAATTCAAGCATGAATTTTACTGCAAAATCCTCATCAGCCTCTTAACCATGCAATTTAACTGATTCATCAGCCGTTATTATTATGGGTGAATTAAGAGGTATTTAATTTACGAGTGTTCGTACAGGTTGGCGTTCTTGTTGTTGTTTTAATTCAGCGATTCAATAATTAACCTTCAGCCGAACATCTATTACCCACTCAATTCACGCTCATCAAAATGCCATAAACGTTGCTGGTTTCGTATAATTGTTTTCTTCCTCTTATTTTTGTTTTCGTTTTCCTATAATTTCATCCTCACAATTCGATTAAAAGTGTATGCAAATAAAATATTTTTATTGGCAGTGATTGCTGTTTGCAGCCAATGCCTGTATGTATGGGCGCATAAAATATTACACACCCCGTAATAAGTAAATAATTTCATTTGCAAACAAATCGTTGTGATGTTGTTGCTTTTGTTGCGTAGAAAAAAATAATAATAAATTGGCAAATGAGATGAGGGAAACAATACAGAAATTAGCAATGCGGAGAGTGTCAGCGATTTATTTCTCATACAACATTAAATTCTGAAGTAGAAGAAAAAAAAACTAAAAAATTAATGCTGTAAAAAATGACGCAATAAAAACGCAAAAAAAAAAATATTTAAAAAAATGTACAAACATTTGTTATTTATACTGCTGCTGCTACTACTTAATGATATTGGCATTATTGTTGTAGTTGGTTGGTATTTGTCATTTCTTGCCGTAAGCAATTAATCCCATCTCGAAAAGCGATTGCCAGTCGCACCGATAATCGAGCGCAAGCGTAGCTCTTTGCTTTGTTATTTAATATTTATTTCTGTTTGTATGTGTTAATTTGGCTTCGTTAGGCCATGGAGGTCGGTTAAGCATTTTTATTTATTTATAATTTTATATGCGTACAAATGTATATAGATACATACATACATACGCACGCATGTCTGATTTTTTATACAGGGTCTTTCCAGGTCGAACTACTTTTTTAACTTCGAGTCAAACACATGCGGGTATTTTGAATCAAAATTCACCACTCTTTGATTGACATACAGTGTTTCACAGAACTCTTCGCCCAGCAATGCAAATAAACTTAAGGCATCGGGCAAGAAAATCTGTTCTAAACTGCGAAGCACCGCGAACGTATGACAGTTTGAAAGCGTTTGAATACGATGTTGTTGTTGTAGCAGCATAAACATTCCCCATACATGGACGGGGAATGCTGCTGAAGTGACAGTCCTTAGCCGGATATTAATCCGGGTCGTAGAACTGACTCTCATGGGAACGAGGTCTCGTATGTTAATGAAGTTGAAGTCGATTTATTGGAAGTTCAACTCCTTTCATTTTGATCTTATTTATGCCAGAGATGTATCCATTTCAAAAGTATTCCTGAAAGCAGCAGTAGCGCTCGATTAAATTTTTTCTTAATTTAGCGCTTTTTGACAATACTATTTGCTGAATGAACTTACCTTGTATGTACATAGAAGAGGATCTACCATTTCTGAATGATTAAAATCATATTTTTCATATATTCCCCGCAAGCTTCCAGCTTTGAATTTCTTTTGCTGAAATGTTATTTGACATTTAGGCATATCTCTATCTTTACCTCTATCTCTATCTCTATCACCATCTCCATCTCTATCTCTATCTCTATCTCTATCTCTATCTCTATCTCTATCTCTATCTCTATCTCTATCTCTATCTCTATCTCTATCTCTATCTCTATCTCTATCTCTATCTCTATCTCTATCTCTATCTCTATCTCTATCTCTATCTCCATCTCTATCTCTATCTCTATCTCTATCTCTATCTCTATCTCTATCTCTATCTCTATCTCTATCTCTATCTCTATCTCCATCTCTATCTCTATCTCTATCTCTATCTCTATCTCTATCTCTATCTCTATCTCTATCTCTATCTCTATCTCTATCTCCATCTCTATCTCTATCTCTATCTCTATCTCTATCTCTATCTCTATCTCTATCTCTATCTCTATCTCTATCTCTATCTCTATCTCTATCTCTATCTCTATCTCTATCTCTATCTCTATCTCTATCTCTATCTCTATCTCTATCTCTATCTCTATCTCTATCTCTATCTCTATCTCTATCTCTATCTCTATCTCTATCTCTATCTCTATCTCTATCTCTATCTCTATCTCTATCTCTATCTCTATCTCTATCTCTATCTCTATCTCTATCTCTATCTCTATCTCTATCTCTATCTCTATCTCTATCTCTATCTCTATCTCTATCTCTATCTCTATCTCTATCTCTATCTCTATCTCTATCTCTATCTCTATCTCTATCTCTATCTCTATCTCTATCTCTATCTCTATCTCTATCTCTATCTCTATCTCTATCTCTATCTCTATCTCTATCTCTATCTCTATCTCTATCTCTATCTCTATCTCTATCTCTATCTCTATCTCTATCTCTATCTCTATCTCTAAATCTATCTCTATCTCTATCTCCATCTATATCTCCATCTCTATCTCCATCTCTATATCTATCTCTATTTCTATTTCTATATCTCTATTTTTTTTGTGGAGGAGGAAATCAATGAAAGACTATAGCCATTGTGGCCGTCACTGTGGGACTTTACCCCGAACTAAAACCCCTCTTGTCCGAACGGTTGCTCCGCCAGGAACCTTGCCGTTTAGTAATACGTCGGCAGGCCGTTATGTAGTATATTAACTCAAATCAGTTAGTCTCTGTCAGTACGAGAATCTATCCGGTGTTTGTCTTCCAACGACCCTTCAGCACTTCAATCAGCCTGGAGATCAACTTGTAGTTGGCGCAGATTCATCATTCGGACCAATTCTTCATCACACAGCGTTTTTATTATACGCGCTGCTACACCACTTAATGCTCGTCATTTTCAAGGTTCATCGCACATTTTCATCGTAAGGTTTGTCTCCGTGAGATGCTCGCCAAAAACCGTGCGAATGTGTTCTTTTTCGGTATCGAAACGCGGGCACTGAAATAGCATCTGTACTTTCTGGTTCCTCAGGACAGACCAGGCAAAAGGCTCATTTTCCAAATTAAAATGGTACAGATACTCTTTAAAACATGCGGGACCGCTCAGCAGTTACGTTCAATAGAAGTCTCGTGCCTCCTTCGATACTATTTCGCTATGTCTGGTATCCGTTTGTGTGTCCAACGACTATCTCTAACTCTATTGTGGCTAATAACCCTCTCCTCTCCACCTTCTGTTGTTTTTGTTGTTGGTGTTGTTATTTTTGTTGTATTAATTGTTAGCTCCTCGGTCCTTACTCAGGATCGCTATCTTCATTCTTTCATATCCATTTTGTGTTAATCGAAACAAAGTCAACCGAACCTGCACAACCAGATTAGTGACGATGGGTGTTGAACGTATGCTAGAGCTCTGCCAGAGTTTTCTCAAGACGGAGGCAACTGAGGCATTACCCCGCCGAATACCACAGTTATCACTCCGGAATTATCATTTCCAAAATATTATCTTTGTCGGTGTTATTATCCATCATCATAGAATATAGCCGGCCCTTACATAGGAAAAAGACGCTGACCAGGAAGCCGTCTACTATGAGTCCGTCAGGCCTGGGTTTTTGTGTAGTTCACCAAGTCCATGCATACTCGTATACTCGCACCTCATACATCTTCGTACTCACATCTTCGTACAGCCACTCATTCTAAGTTAGACATTGACCCAACAGCCGCTTACTATATATAAGACAGTCGCTGATGGAATTTCGAAACTAAGTGCTTACACATTTTGCTTGGTTGGGATGAACCTTCAAGCAGGTGTTTGGCTGTTTTGGTCCGCAAGTGGTATTTTATTTCCCACCTACCCTACATATCTGCCGAGCATTTCCCTATCTGCCACATGGGGATGCGTCCGATGGGAGACAGGCAACTCCGCAGAGACAGGCAACTCCGCAGAGACAGGCAACTCTCAACATGCAATTTTCACAGTTTTTTTCTCGAGCGAAATCGAATCTATGTTAGCAAATTTTTTGTATTCTACTTAACGGCTGCCAAAAGAGACATCTTCGTAAGGTGACAGCTGCTAACACAAAATAAGACTAAGAAAGAAACTCGAACCAGGAAGACCCTGTATTTAATATTAAGTAGTTTGCATTTTTACTTGACATTAACGCTCTTGAGATATTATTGAACTTGACTTCCGCTATCGAAGTTTTCTATGCGTTTTGTTTTACTATTCTTGGCAGTTTTGCTTGATTCGCATTTAGTTGGGTTAACTGCTTTATTCAATATTCTCGTAATTCTCGTGCATGCCAACCACCTTGACTTTATTTTCTTGCTGACTTTGAGTGAACGGCCCATTTAGTTGCATTATTTAAATCTCAATTGCAAAATTACGTGCTTATTTAATAGGGGCGAGTATGAGCAGCTGTAAGCAATGCGGAATGTTCACATTCCTTAAAATCATTGGAATATTCAAATTTTATAGCCGTAGAAGTCACTTAAAGTATGGTTAATGCACTACAGGAAAGTTGTACGGAAATTTTTAAGAGCAAATAGCAAAGTTACTTTATGTGATAATTTTTTCTGAGAAAAATATTGCATGAATTCATTTTCGATCAAAGATCTACAAAGCCTACAAAGGCAGCGAATGGATGAATAGATGATTGTATGAATGAATGAACCAATAAAATCTATAGTCACCACCATTGGCTTCACAACTTCGAGTCATATTTTGTGCTAATTTGTGCGCGAGTTGCGGAGAAGACCAGCTCCAGATCAGCCGAATTTGCCTTGATAACTATTGAACCGTCCATATTTATTTTCCTTTGAGGTTTTGCTTAACTATTGCTCAGCATTTTCAATAGAGTTTGCATCAGGCGAATGAGAAAGCCAATCCAACGTTTTAATCCCACTTTGGTGTTTCCATTTACACACCTTTGGCTTCGATTCTTGGGTTTGTTGTGTTCTTGTAAAACCTAGCATTGGCTAATTCTTCGAACATAGCTTTTAAAGCTTTCATTAACTTATCCAATTCCTTCAGCTTTTTATGCCTTCATTGCTAAAGCTTTTCACGCTTTCTTTTCGTGAGCTTTTTAAGCTTTCATTAAAAGTACTCCAAAGGAATCAAATCACTTAACCAAATCGCATCGTCGAATTGCTGCCAATCGAGAGGTTTATTTCTTGAGTTAATTCATCGAAATTTTTATGCTTTTAAAGCTTGCATTAAATTATTCAATTTCTTAATCTTTTTACGCTTTCGTTTCTTAAGCTTTTCACGCTTTCATTTCGTGAACTTTTTAAGCTTTCATTAAAAGCACAGAAGAGTCAAATCACATAACCAAATCGCATAGTCGAATTACATCCAATCGAGAGGCTCATTTCTTGTGTTGATTCATCTATCATTTTTAAGCCTTTAAAGCTTTCATTAACTTGTCCTTCTTTCTTTCTTAAGCTTTTTACACTTTCTGTTCTTAATCTTTTTAAGCATTTATTCCTTAAGCTTTTTAAGGTTCGATTAGAAGTACTTCAGGGGAGTCAAATCACTTAACCAAATTGCAGCCAATCGGGAGGCTCGTTTCTTGTGTTGATTCATTTATAATTTTTAAGCTTTTAAAACTTTCATTAATTTATCCAATTTCTTAAGCTTTTCAGGCTTTCATTGCTTAAGTTTTTCACGCTTTCATGTCTTTAACTTTTTGGGCTTTTATTAAAAGTACTCCAAAGGAGCCAAACCGCACAGCCAAATCGCGTAGTCAAATTGCAGCCAATCGGGACGCTCATTTCTTGTGTTAATTCATCTATAATTTTTAAGCTTTTGAAGCTTTTTTAACTTATCCAATTTCTTAAGCTTTTTACACGTTCAGTTCTTAAGCCAATATGGGGGCTTATTTCTTGTGTTGATTCATCTATAATTTTTAGGCTTTTAAAGCTTTCATTAACTTATCCAATTTCTTAAGCTTTCCAGGCTTGCATTGCTTAAGATTTCCACGCTTTCATGTCTTAAGCTTTTTGGGATTTCATTAAAAGTACTCCAAAGCAGTCAAATCATCGATAGGCTCGAGTACTCCAAAGGAGTAAAATCACACAGCCAAATCGCATAGTCAAATTGCGGCCAATCGGGAGGCCCATGTCTTGTGTTAATTCATCTATAATTTTTAAGCTTTTGAAGCTTTTTTTACTTATAAAATTTCTTAGCTTTTTACACTTTCAGTTCTTAAGTGTTTTACGCTTCCATTTCTTAAGCTTTTAAGCTTTCATTAAAAGTACTCCAAAGGAGTCAAATCACTTAACTAAACTGCATAGTCAAATTGTAGTCAATCGAGAGGCTCACATACTGTAGTTTAGGTGACCCTGTCCTGTTGCAACCTTCACCCCGAAAAGCGATGTGAGCAAGCAATGGCTTGTGATCCCGAGGGTTTCTAGAGACTTACTCGTACTCGTTACTTCTTAAGATTTCTATAAAAGACAGAAATCAGCCTCATCACAAACGTTAACGATAAGCTAAAAAGCCAGTGGTTGCTGCATGCCTCAAATGGGTAATGGAAATTATTCTAAACTAAAGCAAATCTCAAGCAAACCAAATAGGCAGAGCAAAAGTGTGAGCACTTCCAGGAAAAGTGTGAAGCAAATCAGTTGATGTGCCTATGCGAGAACTCGTAAAAAATTGCCAGCAGGGAATAAAAGACGATTTTAGTGGCGACACTTGACCGAAAAATGTGCGTTGTACAGGTATTTCAATAGACAGACAAACAGGCAAACAGACAATAAAAAATCACATAAAATAAATACCCACTAAAACGCGGCGTCTACACTAACGACACACAAAAAACAAAAAAAAAAACATGAAATGAGGGCACCTGCATTGTTTTTTATATTGGTTTGTAATAGCAAAGGAGTGAGAAAGAGGGCGCATAAAAATGCAACAACAAAGGCCGCAAGTACTTGTTAGCCTGATGTTTGCGCCGCAGATGGACCACTTCGAGTAGCAGCAACAGGCATTGAACTAAAACACGTGAAGAACACGCAAACGAATTTCCAAAGTTACGCCAATTAACCCTCAAAACTGGCATGGGACGTTGGAATGTACGACTGTATGCGTGCACAAGAAGAGAGGAGAGAGAGAGAGAGATAGGGAGAGAGGGCAAAAAGTCATTAAAGAAATAATAAAAATTAGAAAAAAATACACAAAAATCACGTGTATTTCCTAAGGCAGCTGCCTGAAGAAGGAAGTAAGCGCAAGAAGTTTCTGAAAGGAGTTTTTAAATAAAAGAATTTGAAAGAAAAGGAACAATCGAGTGGTGGCACATTGCACATCACGTGCAACACGTGCAACGAGGCTATGCAGCATTTGCACGTATTTGCAGTTTTTTATGTTTTTTCATACAAATTCGCTGCAGGCTCACGGAGCTGAGTTGATCTGATCGACTGACTGAGTGACTAACTGCAAATGGCTTTTGGAGACTTTAATGATGAGCGACTGAAGAAATTATATGAAATTTTTTTAGTTCAAAAACTTAGAGTTCATCTCTTAGTGTTTTTTTTTTTTTTGACGGTGAGGTTGGGTTAAAAATGCCTTCGCACCATATAGTAACCGTCGCTACTACTTGGATTTTTCCCTCCACCCCGGGACGGCTTCCGCATTGCTTCGAGGTAGAGGGCACTTACTTACTCATCCTGCGTCCAGGGTCGCCTGTTTTGAGAAACCTATGCTCAATGCTCTTCAGCATAACTTTCCATTTCACGCTTCTTTTTTCTTCGTCTATCATCATTTTCTCGATGATTTCTTCAGGTGTAAATACACCAGACCTGTTCTCTCTACGTTCCACCTCTCGCATTTAAAGAAGGTGAGCTCCGCATCATCATACTCAGTATCTCCATATATGCAGTTTGGTAGGCTCACTTTTCCCATTCGCCACAAATACTTGCGCAAGGACACATGTCCGGACAAAAACTGTGTGAGGTAATAGTTAACCTCACCGTGCTTTCTTTCTACCCACTTTTTTAGATCGGGTATTAGTCTCGCTGTCCATCGACCGTACCGTTCAGAATTCTATCTTGCCTGCCAAAGTGTGAGCGTTTGAACTCTAATATCGGAGAGTGCTGGATCATTGTACGCCGACCTTAGGTCCGAGCGGGTCTTTTTCCATTCATATTCCTTCAAGGGAAGAGTGAGCGAGGTGTAACATTCGGAGGCAGGGCATGGCAAACATGTTTACGGATGGCTCGAAGTTGGGCGGAAGAGATGTTGGGGGGTATTCTCCGAGGAGCTCCCCATCAAGCTCACATTTAGACTTCCGGACCTCTGATGTGTTTTCAAAGCGGAGGTAGCCGCAATTAAGGAATCAGTGGATTGGTTGTTCGCTTCTGTAATTACTGTAAAGGAGGTAAATACCTACTCCGACAGCCAAGTGGCTCCGACTAGAAAGATGGGCCTGGCGTGAACTCAGCGAGCGATGGGCTAGTGCGCAAATATGCAAAGTCGTGAGATCCTCTTGGACACGGGTAGTTAGGGGACGCTCGAGAGAACTTCTAACGCTAACAAGGCCGCAGCTATCGAATTTGGTAGGTATCCTTACCGGACATTGTCCGTTAGGTGTCCGTGCGGTGAGGCTTGGGATTGCTTCAAGCCCTTTCTGCAGAAGCTGTCTGGAGGACGAGGGCGAAATCATCTCAGCACCTTCTTCTCAGCTGTTCTGCTCTCGTCGGGCAAGGGCTTAAACATCTACACCGGGCGATTCAAACCACACACCGCGGTTTATTTAATTCTCACATCTGGTGAAATTCATCAGTGGCTTAAAGCGGCTAATACGAACGTAAATCGCTAGTTTTGGTCGCCATCCTCTAAACCAAAGCACCTTCTTTCTCTTTCCACCTGTTTGGTTCCTCCCGCTTCTCCTTTTCCTCTTCCCTCCCCCTGATTGGCATCACAACGGACAAAGTTTTAATTTTTGTCCAAGTGCGTCCCTCGCAAGGGCAGCCATTTAACCTAACCCAGGCTCAATTCTACAAAATTTAATTTAATAAATATTTTCAAAATCTAACTCTGAATGATTTACGCTGCTGGCCAATAAATCACTTATTCCAATTTGTTCAGAGCATTTCTCAAATACGCCGCAATGAAGTTATCGACAGGATGTCAAGATTATAGCTGTCAGATTGTCGCTGAGTGATAAACAAACCACCAGACAGTAGAAAGCGTAAATGGCAGACATTGAAGAAGTCGCATTCTTATACCTTCGTCCTGTCTTATCGCACCTGACCACAGTGGACATCTGCAGCACGAGCGGCGGCGCTTGCTGCCTGAGTCCCTAATTTACGGCACAGCGCAAACAAAGAAATGAAATAAAATAAAATAAAATAAAAAATATGATAGTATAAATTGTATGTCGATACTACCCTTGCTGGCCGTCGCGCCACACTCATTTGCAGTGTCTCTGTGCGGCTATTGCATTATGAATATGTATGCACACACACACATAAATTTCAAAATTACAAAAAAACTCGACGCCGCCTTCAGTATTGCATTTACTTCATGATTTTTATCTCTTCCCCTCATCCTCTCCTCGCCACTTCTCCTCTTTCCCTTTTCCAATTTCTTGTTTTTCGCCTTCATGTCCGCTCTTCTTGTATTTTTTTGGTGTACCGGCCTACGTCAATTCGCTGTCAATTCGAAAGTGTTGCAACATTTGTCATTCTTTCACTTTTCCATTTCATTTGACATTTTTCAATGTCGCAACTCATTTGGTATTTGCAGTGCGTTGCTCGCTGCACTAATGAGACTTTCTCAATTTCTCCTCAATTCGGCGATAAAGGCCTCTTATTGTAGGGAAGAGCGGAAATTCTTTATAATAAAACAACAACAAAAAATGTGAAAAATTAATCTGCCTTTCCGTAGATTATGAGTTATTTATGTGAAGTCAGAAACGATTTGTTTATGTTGACATTTGACATGGGCTCTTTAAATAAATTTGTAATGGCTCTAAAGTAAATGTTTTACCGCTAACGGTTTTTCATTAACGCACAAAAGTAGGTAAAACAATGATTAATGATTTGGTGTCTTCAACAAAAAAAAAAAAAGAGAGACGTTCGATCAGTCTGCGGATGCATTTGAACTGTAATTAGTATTGTCTTTAATGCATAACTGTTTCAAACAGCTGGAGCTTAAGCTAACGAATACTTAGGAAGGATATAAGGCAGCGCTAACAAGTTTATATTAAAAAACTGGGCTTAAGGGATTTGTATTACTCTCTTTTGGATAAATCTTCGGTTTTCATCTTTTGTGACTGACTTTAAAACCATTTATCCCTTTGGGCCAAGATGAGGAAACCTCGACAAGCGGTCTCTCTTTGTATCATCTACTATTCATAGTAAACGAGAAGTAGGTTTGCAGTCGGAGCAGTAGTTTTCTCTAAATCAGCCAATTTATCTATCTCTTTTAAGCTGCCGATTACTGCTAGTATTTTTCAAGCAGAAGTCTTTGCGATCCTGCAAGCATGCAAAATGCTTCGAGAGCAAGGGAGATATTAACATTTTTTCCGATAGTCAAGCCGCGATCAACGATCTGACGACGCTCTGGTGTAGATCTAAACTAGTCAACTCCTGTAAGGCGGATATCAAATTTCTTGGCTGTGCAGGTAACATTTCTGGGTTCCAGGGCATAGGAACGTAGAGAGAAATCAAATTGTTGATGAGCTTGCCAGGAAAGGGACTTAATTTGCCTCTGAGACCTCCTCCCCGTCATCGGCATCCCCTGACAGTTGTTAAAGAAGAACTGCACAACTTAGTTCTCAGAAAAGCACAGAAAAGATGGACCCCTATATCTTCATGTGCCATTTCGAAAATCCTTTGGCCCCACTACAATATACGAAGGACTTTTAAACTCCTCGCCATTCAATTTCCAAACTCGCAGCTGTGTTTATCGGCCACTGGACGATCGGCTTACTCGCGGAAAAGCTAGGGTTACCATATAACTCCCATTGCAGAAGCTGTGGGGACCTTTCGGAGAAGGAGACTGTTGAGCACTTTCTCTGTAAATGTCCAGGTTTGGCGAGGTCACTGGGTGCTCCTTTCTTCGACAGCCTGGGGCAATGCGCCAACCTAAATCCCATCAATCTTCTCTATTATATCAACAGCTCTGGCTGGCTGTAGATATCTGCCTGTTGGAGGTCTCATAATTGTATCAAAACGGCGCTTCCGTGCTACTTAAGAAGTGCCAGACTGTGCTTAGTATTTTCATTGTGTTTTCGGGTACTCCTGATTCTATTGTGCTCCCATGGGTGCCGAATCGAAGGATCTTTTCCTATACTAAGATTGACTTACATATATGGGCTGATCAAGGATTACAACCCGTTACCGGCTCCAACAAGTCTCACCAGCCGTCTCTGCTTTGCGCAAACGCTATATGGCCCACCCTGTAGTTTGTCAGTAGTCACGTGTAACCTGCCAAAAAAACCCTATTGGAAAAAGTACCTCCAATCTGATCACCCTTTATATGTATTATTCATATGGCATAATAGATAATATTTGAGGTTCATTTTAGGTACTGAACGAAATCCAGTGAAGCCTCTGTTTGCTATTTTTATAGTTAATTCATGCCGTATGTGTCTGTGTGTGTATATATGAACAATAATCTCCCAGAATTATAAAAAAAAACCCAAAAATACCACTTATTCGGTGGAGTGACATATTTTTGTTAAAATTAGGATTGCTGATAAT
The DNA here is from genome assembly GCF_027943255.1 of Anastrepha obliqua. Taxonomy (NCBI): domain Eukaryota; kingdom Metazoa; phylum Arthropoda; class Insecta; order Diptera; family Tephritidae; genus Anastrepha; species Anastrepha obliqua. The sequence continues at coordinate 19,896,075 of NC_072893.1, read as the reverse complement.
CAATTTATCAAAAAGCGATAACAAAAAGCATTTGTCATACCGATTATGTAATAATAAGCGATGGCCTGAGTGCAGAACTAATTTATGATAGAGTGACAAAAATTACGTAACGGGGCTGCTAGATTCATATTTAAAGTACTACGGCAAAGTGAAACATTTGGTGATTGATAAGTGGGCATAAAACTGGTGAATATAAAAGTACTACTGAGGCCATGTTGAAAGGCTGCTCACCTATTAGACCGATACACTCGCACTTTGGAAAAATATTTTTTTGTATCACTGGCACTTGTGTTAATAAGTTTGTAATCGTTATTTGCATTGATTTCATAGGTGAGGGACTAAAACAGAATTTGGCGAATTTTACTAAGTTTGATTCGATTGAGCTAGGAAGTTGAAATTAAATGCAATAAAATTTGGTTTGGTTGGTTAAAGTGGTGATTCTTCCAGAATCCAACTAGCGCTTCCGCGCCATTTTGTTTGGTAGCGCATTGAAATTTCTGTTGCAGAAACCTTGAGGATGTTGAGGAATGATAGACTTTGTGGAGGGGGGAAAAATGCTTACGAGTGATCCAAACAATTCAGAGAAAATCGGAAAAATCTGAAAAAATGGAGTTTCCAATTAGTGCAACACATAAACTATTGAACGCCAAGAAATACAAGGATTTGGTACTCAATAATTAGATGCCAGGCTGCTATTAAGGGGAAAATCGCATTGCAGTGATTGCATTACAAAAGTGGAGTAAAAGCGCAAGTGAGATTTACGAATTGCTGAAAAAACCTAATATTTCAAGAATGCTTGTTTACCGCACGATCAATCGTTTTCCCCAAACGGTTGAAGTGACAGACAGAAAAAGAAGTGGTCGTCCTCGCGTGGTTCGAACCAGGGCAGCCATAAAAGCCGTTCGAGAGAGAATTCGCAGAAATCCCCATAGAAAGCAGAAAATCATATCCAGGGAAATGAATGCATCCATCAGATCCATGTCAAGACCAATTAGAGATGATCTCCACATGAAAACCTTCCGTCGCTCAACTGGTCATCTTTTTGGCGATGCGCTTGAAGAAAATTAGACTCGATAGATGCAAGCAGCTACTTCCATGGCACGCGGTCAACGACCAGGAAAATATCCATTTCACAGATGAGAAAATTTTCATCATTGAAGAAATTTTTAATAAGCAAAACAACTAAGTCTATGCTAAAACCTCTAAAGACGCAAAAAATGTTTTTCTAAGAGTTCAGCGTGGTCACCATCCAGCCTCCGTAATGATTAGGTGGTGAGTGTCTTGTAAAGCGTTACATCTCTGCATTTCTGCGAAAAAGAGGTTAAGACCGGAGAAAAAGTGTGACAGGAAGATGGCTTAGAAGGCGTTGTGAAGCAGTCAAACAGTAGTCTCTTCAATGGAGAGCGTTGGGTCTTCCAGCAAGATTCCGCTCTAGCCCATAAAGCAAAAACTCGCCAGCAGTGGCTTAAAAACAATTTAAAATTCTTGTGTTCATAGCCGCAGAAGATTGCCCGTCTGTAAGTCCAGATCAGAATCCATTGACCTAGTTTGTGGTCAGCATTGTGGAATATGGCCTATTAGAGACCTCACAGAAATTTGGAGAGTCTCAAACAAGCTTTAACTTGTAACAGAACTCATGGCAGGACTAAATATTTATTCATGCGCTTTCTCAGTTTAAAATTGCCGCTCATACCACCCCTGCTTCTTTTCTACCATCCACTTTAATATATACAATTCTAAATATATCCTTTTTCCATATGGCAACATCTGACTATCAGCTACTTCCTTCCGTGCAACTCATTCCATTTCAAGCGCCTATAAAAATTTCTGAGAATACATTTTTTCCTCTCATACTTTGGAAAGTGAAGAGTAAACAAACAACAACAAAATTTCTTATCAAACCGGAAATAAAATTGACTCTAACAGAAGCAAATGCGGCATTCCGCGCCAATGAGTAGAATCGGAGGGCACATTTAATATAAATATGATGGACTGCGACGTTAGCGCTTTACCCCTTATACTTAGGCACACAAACATTCACGTATGCACGAATATGTACGCGTATAGGAAGAATAGGAAGGTGTGCGTGCGAGCACATGGGCGCCAGCTGTCAGCCAAAAGTTGGAGCGCATGGCGCTTTGTGTGCGAATGAGCTGTGGCCTATGCGGGTTTCTTAATTTGTTTATTACACCCAAAATCGTATGCGCGGCAGAACGTTTGGCATAGCCGATGAGTAATAACATTTGACATTTTGGTAGGCTGAGCGTTCGGTGAGCGCGTCACAATTAATTGCATATGAAAGTTTCATTGTTTTCGTGACACATTCATGTACACCTGCGGTCAAAATACTAGCAGCGCGACATATTGCAATGTTTTGACGATTTATTTACTTTTGATGCAATTTTTTCTACTTTTGAATAAAAATATAAAATACTATACTACAACAAAAGCCATATGAATTAAAGTGCGAAAATTTGTACGAAATTCAAAAAATTCTACAAATTTTAACATTTTTAGACAGAATTTTTATATAAATTTCGAGTCCATTGATTTTTGATATAATAATGAACAAGTTTTCATCCGTTGTTCAAACTTTTTAGTCAAAATTAAAAATTAGTTCTAGGTACGCAGTTCATTTCACTAATTTGAATCAGAGTTTTTAGAAAATTTTCGAGTGTTCCATTTTGTAGAGTTTTAGATTTTGGTATAATAAAGTGAAAGTTTCAAGTAGCTCAAAAACTGCGTTGATTCCTATAAAAAAATCGAGTATTCGTTGTATGCTTGTATAGGGTGATTTTTTAAGAGCTTGAGAATTTAAAATGGTAATAAAAAGTGATCAGATTGGAGCTACTTCTTTGAAATGCGGGTTTTTCGGCAGATCACGCGTGACTACTGTCAAACTAATTATAGGGGTTTCCAATAACAGATGTTATTGCTGAATGGATTACGCTATCGAGAGATGATTAACGATTTTTTATGGCCGAAATTGGATGATATTGATCTGGACAAGGTCTATTTTCAACAAGGTGGCGCTACGTGCCACACAAGCACCGAAACCATTGATGTTTTATGGGAAAAGTTTCCGGGCCGTGTTATCTCTCGAAGAGGTGATCACAATTGGCCACCGAGATCTTGTGGTTTAACACCTTGTGACTTTTTTCTTTGGCACCATGTGAAAGAGAAGGTCTGCGCCAACAGCCCAGGGTCGATTCAAGACCTCAAAGATGGAATTCGTGAGGCTATCGAGGACATAGGGCAGCCACTTTGCAGATCGGTTATGGAAAATTTCATGCAAAGGTTATTGTCCTGTAGGCGTCGTCGTGGTGGTAATTTGCCTGATGTTATTTTCCACTATTAATGGCATACTTTCCTCTTTATAATGAAATAAATTTCCTTTACATAACCGGTTTCAGTATTCATTCATATTTCATCATGGAAAGACTTACGCATCAACAGCGTTAACAAATCGTACAATTGGATTTCAAAAATCAACGCTCTATAAAAAGTGCTCATCCGCATTTTTGGACCCGAATTTTTTTAAGCGATGAGGCCCATTTCTGGCTTAATGGCAAAGCAAAAAAATTTGCTTAAGTAAAATTGCCGTATTTGGGCTGAAGAGCAAACCGAAGTCTTTGAAGAACAGCCATTATATCCATTGAAAACAACTGTTTTGATGCGACCTATGGACTGGAGTAATCATCGGCCCATATTTTTTCAAACACGAGGCTGGTGCCAACGTAACACTAAATAGTGAACGCCATCGCACCATAATAAACGACGCTTTGATGCCGGAAATCGAAGCCCGTAATCTACCCAACCTTTAGTTCCAACAAGACGGCGCTACTTGCCATACAGCCCGTAAAACAATGAATTTACTGCGCCATCGTTTCGGTGAGCAATTTATCTCTCGTCTCGGTCCAGTGGAATGGCCACCAAGATCGTGTGATGTCATACCTTTGGACTTTTACCATATTTGTGGGGATATGTAAAGTCTTAATGCTTTGTTCGCAAACCAGCTCCGATTGAGGCCTTCGAAGTCAACATAACTTAAGTTCTTCATGGGAACGTGTGCCGAAGTCCTCCAGCTATTCATTAAAAATTGGTGCTTGTTTTTTTGTTGCCTTGCTCACTCCTCTCAGAAGCATAGGGCCTCGACAGGACGCTTCCATCGTACACGGTTCTGTGCTGTTGTTTTTGCGCCGTCCCACGAGTGATCTTTGGCCGACCGCGACCTTTGCTCCCTTGCTTGTTCCAGTCCCGTGAAATTCTCGTGATGCTATTTGGTGGTTTTCTCAATGTGTGACCTACCATCGCCACTTTCTGCTTTTGATTTGCCTAAGGATGGGTTCCTCGCTCGTTAATCTCCACAGTGCGGGGTTACTGATGTTGTTTGGCCAGAATATTCTGCAGATGATGCGGAGTCATTTGTTGGTGAAGGATTCTAGCCTCTGTGTGATGATATTAGAGACCAACCATGTTTCACTTCCGTGCAAACAAGACTGACTTCACACATGAGCTGAATATTCCCATTTTGGAGCGCCTGGAGGTTTGCGAACTCGTCCATACTGTATGCATTCGCCCAAAAGCCGTCCTTGCTTTGTTTAGCCTGTAGTTGACATCTTCACCTGCTCTACCATCTGCCGTGATGATGAAGCCGAGGCAACAGAAGCTTTCGACAAATTCCATCCATCCAACTCTCAGAACCTTGGGCTTGGCGATGTTGACCTCCAGTTCGACAGTGCATGCCAGCGCGACTAGTTTGCCCAAAAATAAGAAAGTTTGTGCAATCAATTTAAGTTTACGTTGTTTTATTTAAACAATTTAAAATCCGATGCCTCTAAATGGATCACCTTTAGTTGGGGTCCATCTTTTAGTAGATGTTTGGCCTACACTTTTCTTCTATTTTGTGGACTCAACTCTTCTTCTAATCTGTAGCACGCACCTTGACGTCCTTAAAACGCCAGACTCTCACTCACTTCACTGGGTAGAAGAGCAAAGGTCAGATGTGGAAATATCAAATCGGAAAAACTAGCATTTAAAATATTTTTCTAATCCTATAAGGATGAAATGCTTGTAACATATGTACACTCAATACTTTTGTTTTGTTTCTAGTCGAAGTTAAAATTTCTTTAAATTTGTAATACTCCCCTATCGTTCCTAATTCGCTGGTCAGATACTGCAGTCACATAATTTGGATGAGTTATTTTAGTGCTTATTCACGACCATATATGCAAATTTTTCTTTGCTTGCTAAGAATGTTTACGTTTTAGTGTAAACACGCGCTGCTAAAAGTATGATGACTTTTCTTTCCTCTTCTTTCCTTCCATTTCACTTTTTCTTTAATTAATTTCCACGAGCTGCATAAATTCACTTTCTTTATTACGGTCAGTCAGTCTCTGCATTTTGCCACTTAATTGGTATTCTTCAAAAATTTGCTTTATGTGTCTGTATGTCTGTATGTATTGGCTGATAAAGCGTTCCCTCATCATTTCATGATTTCATTAAAAATAAACCCTTTTCAGCTGCGGTTCGCTCTTTGCTACAGACTGCTGGTGTTTTTGTTGTTGTAGTTGTTGGTTTTTTGTTGTTGTTTTAGTTGCTTTTTGTTTGTTAATAAGCAATGCGCGTGTGCCACCACATTCGCGCCTACAATAAACCGCCAAAAGGGTTTCTCCGCACAGCAACAGATACCCGGAAGTGCGCCCAACTTTTATGAGAAAATTCCTCTGCCTGCCGGGATGCCTGCCTGCCTGCTATTGAATTACACTGTGGTACAAAAAAAAAAGTTGCAAAAAAACTTTGGATCGGACATGGTGAGGGTTGTAGCTTATGAAAAACTGAAAAGAATGGTATATATTAAATTTTGAATACACCCTCAAAATCTCGTTTTAGAGCCAAAAAACCGTTTTTAGGCATATTCATGTACAAAATACATCGTATCTTTGTCATTTTTTGACGAAATTAAAATTTTTTTTTTCATTTTCCAGGTAAAAGTTTAACCTTTCCAACCGTGAAAGAATTTTTTTATTATCTTTTGAATTCATGGAGATAGAGACCAAAAACTTTCAAAAAATTTGATTTTTTTACTTATTTTTCAACTTTGAGACTAGTTGGTAGCTTTAATTTTATATAAAACATCTATTTTCTCTTACTACATCAAAAGTGTATTTAATTTTGCTTTTAATGACCCCTAATTCAAAAGAATTCGTTAGAAATTATCCAAGGAATTGCGTTTATAAGATTATAGTCACTTTACTAGTTTTACAAGCAATGTGATATTTTCTCTATTCTTACTTCCTCATATTTTTTTTTTTTGCATTTTATGCACTTTTCTATACTTTTTCCACAAAATTATCAGTGTGTAGAGTTTAATAATATGTTTATCTGATACTATAGAATAATAATAAATATTCCCTCAATCTTATTGAGGGAAATGCATTGAGGGCATCTCTGTTTTTTCATACTTATTCGGTGCTCGACTATCCCACTCACAAAAATAGTATAGATTTTTGGTATATCCATCTTGCATGCCGAACAAAATTGTTAAAACTTTTAAATCTGCAATAATTCGCCACTTATGCTCATTGTATTTTATCATTTGAAGTATTTTCTCCATTGTAGCATAGGACTCCTTCATGTTTGTTCCGTACGCTACAGGAACTGACGGAAATGAATTTTCATTGTGTAATAACACAGCTTTCAGACCTTAAAAAATAAATTATCATTAATTTTTAAAAAATATATTTGTCAATCTAAAGTTAAATTAGAGTGTTCTTACTTCTACACGATCCGTCAATGAACAGGCGCCATTCATGCGGTACATAGGTGTGATCCAAGGCAATAAACAATCCATTAACATCTGTACAATAAACAAGAAATTGGTTTTTATCTTCTTCAAAAAGTAGTTTGAAGAACATTCGATCTAAATCATTGCGACCGGAGGTGATCTTGAAGTCACTATCTACCACATTCCACTGCTTTAATCGTGAAGCAAGACCTTCGCTTTGTCTTCGAGAAAATTTAAAATCACGTACAATATCTTTGTAATCTGCATTAGTTATTAGATGGCGTTTAGGTGAATGTGATGTGGAAGGAACACTTTCTGTATCACTGTCTTCACAATCTAGTATATTTACAGATTGGTGATCTTCATTACAATTTAATTGATCATTTACAAGCATTGTGTGCAAATTGTCAACGGCTACTGGCACAGGTTTTGTTACGGTCAGAACATCAGCATATTTTATATCTATAAACCAGCCGCAAATGTAGCAAAAGCTATTTCGATTTTCGCAAATCATTTCTGATCACATGTTTTTTGTATCTTTAGCACATAAACGACATGACAGTTCCGTTTTATTGATTGCTGAAGGAGTCCTATGCTATTTATTATTAAACTCTACACACTGATAATTTTGTGGAAAAAGTATAGAAAAGTGCATAAAATGCAGAAAAAAAAATACGAGGAAGTAAGAATAGAAAAAATATCACATTACTTGTAAAACTAGTAAAGTGACTATAATCTTATAAACGCAATTCCTTGGATAATTTCTAACGAATTCTTTTGAATTAGGGGTCATTAAAAGCAAAATTAAATACACTTTTGATGTAGTAAGAGAAAATAGATGTTTTATATAAAATTAAAGCTACCAACTAGTCTCAAAGCTGAAAAATAAGTAAAAAAATCAAATTTTTCGAAAGTTTTTGGTCTCTATCTCCATGAATTCAAAAGATAATAAAAAAATTCTTTCACGGTTGGAAAGGTTAAACTTTTACCTGGAAAATGAAAAAAAAAATTTTAATTTCGTCAAAAAATGACAAAGATACGATGTATTTTGTACATGAATATGCCTAAAAACGGTTTTTTGGCTCTAAAACGAGATTTTGAGGGTGTATTCAAAATTTAATACATACCATTCTTTTCAGTTTTTCATACGCTACTACCCTCACCATGTCCGATCCAAAGTTTTTTTGCAACTTTTTTTTTTGTACCACAGTGTTATTGCTTAAGTATATAATTTATGCGCTTTTCAACGCTTTTCATTCATTCATTCGATTCATTTCAATTTAATGCAATTGCATTTAAGAAAATTTCGAGGCAATGTCGACTTCAATGAAAAACTGAAACAATACCAGCAGCAACAACAAGTACACTTGGCGACATTACAATCGTCGCGGTTCGATAATTTCGAAGATTTTATAGAAATTTTGAACGATGAACCAGAAACCATGGAATTTTTCCTGTATAACAAAAAAATTGATCTTAGTCGCTCCATGTCACGCAGTTATACACGAACTTAAAAAGTATAGGAGATGTGTGGTTTATGAAATAGACCGGGCCGCCTGATAGGATTATACGATGTCTCAGTAGTTACGGATTTTTCCAAAAAATAGCTTTAAAGGTTGTTGTTGCTGTTGATGACAACTTAGCTGCTGTGCGCGAATTGCTATTGCAAGATCGTCAAGTGATCCTCATGCCAGATCAAAGGCATACTTGACAATCGCTCAGAAAAAAAGGCTCTATATTCTTTTGCGGTGCGATAAAATACGTCTATGAGATCGTAACAGCTGACAGATCGAGAAAATATGCGATTTAACCCAAGCCCAAACAACAATCGACTGCGTGAATCTTTCAAGTACAGCCAAATTTTACAAAAATTGTTCGCGCACTAAGAACTTCGAGGCAAATTACCACCTGTTTTTTTCGAAATAATTAAATATGTCTTCATCTGCTATTAGAGTAACTTAGAGCGAGCAATTCTGACTTGTTTACCATCACTAATTTGCCAGAAGTATTCGAAAAAGTTAGCGAAACTTATCTTAGAAGACGAGCCCATTCTGGATGCTGTGGTGATCCAAGTTTTCACACATCGACTCAAGCAAGTGAATTTTTGAGCAATCAAAACATCGAATTGATGTGTCGACCAGTGCTGCCAAGTGCAAATCGCCAATCACTGTCTATAGTAGCTCACAAGTGTCAAATATGATTAACGCACGTCGCAAATTGCGAAAATTATAAATTTTCTGATAGGGATCTTAATTGCGGGCCACCTTTTATAAAACAATAACATCAAAGAGTTCCCAGAATATATTCAGAATAAAATAAATACTGGGTATGAGAATAAGTTTCCGCCCTTGTAAAAGAGTTGTGGCTGCTGATACTATATTTGTGTTCGCTCTAGAAATATACTGGTGATTTGAAGGTGTATATGTGAGGTCTCGATCGCAGTAGCTGACATTCATATGAAGCGTAAAGATCCTTTTTTATCTGATGTCAAAAATATCTACGTTCATCCCGAAAAAACAGCATTTGCGGGAAGTCATGTTTCATTATTGATCAGTATTTACGGTAATCACGCTCCATTGCATACAACTTGTGAAGAGTGGTCTCGACACTTCCAAAGTGGCAATTTCGACGTGAGTGATAAAGATCGCGAAGGAGCACCGAACAAATTCGAAGATACTCAACTACAACAATTATTGGATGAAGACGCATGTCGAACCGTCGAACCCTTGATGGTATGTCTAAAGAGTTGGATGTTGACAGATCAACAGATAGGTAAACGTTTGCAGGCGATACGAATGATCCAGTAAGCTGGTAACTGGGTGCCACATCAATTAAAGGAGAGGGATATCGAGACACGTTTGGTGACGTGTGAGATTCTTCTTGAACGAAGAAAATAAAAGGTTTTCTGCATCGCATCGTCACTGGCGATGAAAAATGGATCTATTATGATAAGCCTAAGCGTCGAAAATGTTGGAGCCTGCCAGATGAACTAGGTCCATCGACTGCGAAAAACTATTCATGCTTCAAAGGTTATGTTGTGCATCTGGTAGGATCAGAAGAGAGTCATCTATTATGAACTCCTTAAACCATCTGAAACCAACACTGGTGATCGTTACCGACTACAGCTAAAGCGTTTGAAATGAATGCGAGCTCTCAAAGTAAAGCGGCCGGAATGGGACGGTGGACATGACAAACTGATTTTGCTGCATCACAGCGACAGGCCACACGTAGCTAAATCGGGCCAGAAATATTTAGTGGATGGGACTGAATTGGGAAATCTTGTCCCACCCACCATATTCCTCAGACATTCCAGCTTCGGATTGCCATCTGTTCCGATCAATGCAGTCAGCCTTTATTGGAGAGCGGTTCACTTCTTACGAGAGCATCGCAAACTGGTTCAATAAATGAATCAAGTCAGAAGAACTCGAATTTTTCGTCAGAGGAGTCCGTATGCTGCTTGAAAGATGGAGTAAAGTTGTAGCTTCTCATGGCACATACTCAGAGTCTCATGGATTATTTAATTGTTTAAATAATTCGTAACTTTGGCTAAGAAAGGACGGAAACTTATTTGCATGTCTATAAAATAAATAAAAAATCTCAAAATAAAAGTTTATTCCTCGCAAGTCACTTTATCACCTTCAAAGTGCTCCCCATCAACTGCAACGCACTTTGAGCTGGACGCTCGAAACATTTTTGGAACCCTATTTTCGGTATAGCCATCAGAGTCGTCTTCGATTTTTCTATTACTTCCTTTCGGCTGTTAAAACGTCGAAGGGGTTCTCCGTAGTGGTTTTTTGATTGAACCAAACCAAAAAAATCGCAGGGAGCCATATTAGAGTTTTTTCGTGGTTCTTGGTTAAAAATTCACGAGTAATGATGACACTGTGCGACGGTGCGTTATTATGGTGCAAAATCCAGGAGTTGTTTTCCCATAAATGCTACCTATTTTTGCGAGAAGCGCTAATATTTATGATCCTTCTAATAGATCCGTTGATTGAAAGAAGGCATTAAATCTATTCAAAAAAGCATTAATTGGCACGTACTCCCTTTTTGGTGTTTATCTGAGCTCCTCCTCCTATTTGTGTCGTGCGTCTTGAAGTTATTCCACAAATGGAGGGACCTACATTTTCAAGCCGACTCCGAACGGCAAATATTTTTTATGATGAACTTTTTTCATGGCAGAAATACACTCGGAGGCTTGTCATTGCCTGTCAAGAGGCGATCGCTATTAGGAAAAACTTTTTTCTTAATTTGGTCTTTCCCCGAGATTCGAACCTACGTTCTCTATCTGAAATCCGAATGGTAGACAAAAAAAAAACATTTTAATATCCGGCCTATCTAAACTGCACAGGAACTATTTTTCATAAATAGAAACGTATTTTAATAGCTGCTTCGTAGGCCATCGAATATTTTCTGAAATAATTTTGTCGTATTAAGTTAAAAATCCCATAACTGAGACACAAAATCCCATGCATCCTTTTAAGTTAAGCAAAAATTGCAAATTCGGAGCGAAATCTCACGTGTTGGCAACACTGGGGTCAACCGCCGTACAGGTGTTATTCGGCACCCCATGACTTTTTGCTATTTCCGCGGATCCAAAATTAAACGGCTGATCAACATTTTTCGACACATGAAGAAGCACTTGAAGCACTCATTTCACAAATTTTGGGCACCTACGGCAATTGGAGTGGAAAAAGTGTTTCGAAAATTGATGCAAGCGCACGTGAAAATGTATTGCTCTTCATTTAGAATATTTTATAAAACAATAGAGTCAATTTTCATCATACATAAATCCATTATTTTTGTGTAAAAGTTTTGCGCAAATGGTTTGGAATTATTTTATGGTCGATCTTAAGCACCTGGGCGATTTTTTGGTGTGAAATGTCACCTTGCCGATTTAAATTACTTGGTCGATACTTTACGAGACATCGATCACTACCGCCATCTACCGAGAAAATAATTTTGATTTCTTTTTCCCCAAAGTAATATTTATTTTTACTTGTCTCTCTCGAACCTAAAGCAGCAACTTTCGTATTGCTTGATGTGTGGCGCTAATAATGTCGTCGAGTGTACCGGCCACATGCTGCATAGCCATAAATTACATAAAGGCACCACTTTTACTGCGCTGGTAAGGCATCAATAGAAATGAAAATGAAAACGAAAACGAAATATCAAGCAACAAAAAAAAGGGAAAATCTATTAATTGCGGGTTAGCCAAATTTATTTCAAAAGATTGCACTTAAAGGCATATCTGATCGATTTCATGGGATTAGGTATGTAAGTTTCCCGAAATGAAAAGAAAAAAAGACATCTACTAGATAAAATTTGTTAAACTGCGTAAAAAGCGTTCACACTTGCGAGCGCTTGGCGCGCAGCTGATCATAGCAGACAACTCGTCTCTTGCCGCGCTTACGTCAAGATCAAATCGCCGTTTTGAGTTGTTGCAGTTGCTTTTCTTTCCTATAGATATGCCTAGGTGCATATGTCGTGTAACCTAAATGTAAAGTAGGCGTTAATTGACAACATAAGTGGCGAGTGTTAGTCAACGAACCCTGCGTGTCTAAAGTCTATCTATAGGCAGCCGTTACAGAAAGAAAGAAAGAAAAAAAAAATTATGTAGTAGTATTTACATTTAATGGGTTTTGAAAGTACCTTTCATGCCGTTGAAAGTCAATCAATGAGATTTACTGCTATTACTAAATTATTATGCAACTTTATTATCCGCTTAATGCCTGCTTTTATGGGCTTGAAGTGAGGATCACTCGGCGGGATGGCTAGAGGTGTCGACTTTTAGGCTCGTGTTGGACATAAAAGAAGTGCTTAGAAGTGGTCCCACCTCCACAATATTTCTTTTTAAGCTACTTGGAAAGAATATATCTAAAAAAATATACAAAGTCAAATACGAAATGATTTAGACTCTGCAATAAGCTCACAAATTATTGTGGCGCACTTCCATGCAGCTCCTCACTTAAGCAGGTCATTTGCATTTAAATGCCTTCGTTTTAAGTGCAAACATACATACAAACCATATTTTCCAAACACTTCAACCTTCGCGTAATAATCTTCTTTATTTCTTCCTTTCTTCTGGAGCTGTGTTGTCTTTGACCTTTAAATACAGCAGTGCGACTCGACTACTCTTGAAGACACTTTACTGATTTCCGTATATTTATTTCCATTCCGATTTCCATTTTCTTTATGATAATACCTAAAAACAGCTCAGCAACAACCTGTCTCTGCTAGCGCTGACTATGTTTTTCACTTCCTTCTATTTAATTTTATTATTCTTCTGTCATATTTCACTTGAAATATCCACCTATTGTGCATACCTATGAACACATACATACATACAAATATCCAAACATACATACATACACACATACATACTTTCAGTCAAATTTATGCACAATAGAAAGAAGTGAAGTTCAAGCACTCCATTAGAAAATGTTAGATGATGCGCGTATTCTTCTGATTTTCAGATGCCAACTTCTTTACAGAGCAAGTGATAGGTGAGGTTAGATAAAAAATATATACCCTTTGATCTGAAAGTACCGGGAATGTTTAAATAAAACAAAACAGAGTTAAATTTCAGGCAAATTTGTGTTATTTCCATCAAAATATGATCCGTCTGAAGCAACACACATGAGCCAAAGTTTAACCCAGTCCTCCATGCACGCCGGCATGGTAGGCCGACGAAGGAATGACCTTAAGCTTCTTCGCCGCATTCTCTTTGATCTCTTCTATCTGCTTCCATGAAGTGATAACTTCAACTTGGGAAACAAAAATAAGTTGCACGGGGCCATATCAAGTGAATACGTTGCTTGAACGATGGTATTTTCTTGGTGTTTGGTCAAATAAACCAGCACAATTTGGGCTCGGTGCGATGGCGCGTTATCATCATGTAAAATATAGGGTGATCAATTAAGAGGAGTTTTTTTCATTTGCGTTTTTTCACAGATCGCGCGCGAGTTGTGGCAAACTGTCATCGTGGATTTGTTGAACAGCGTTTGGCATTTCATCATGGAAAGACTCACACCGCAACAACGTCTACAAATTGTTCAACTGTATTATGAAAATCAGCGTTCTGTGCCATACAGCTCGTGAAACAATGACTTTATTGAGAAGTCATTTCGGAGAGCAGCTGATTTCACGTTTAGGACCTGTGAGCTGGCCACCAAGATCTTGTGATATCACACCTTTGGACTTTTTTCTTTGGGGATTCGTGAAGTCCAAGGTCTATGCTGATAAACCAGCTACGATTGAAGCTCTGGAAGCCAACATTACGCGTGTTATTCACGACATACCAGTCGAATGATTGAAAATTGGACCTTCAGAATGGACCACCTTAAGCGTAGTTGCGGCCAACATTTGAATGAAGTCATATTCAAAAAGTAAATGTCAAAGAATGTCCTTTCAAATGATAAATAAAGGTTTTGAACATAATTTACATTTTTGTTTTTTTTTAACTATTGAAAAAAGCACCTCATGATTGATCACCCCAGGAATTGCTTGCCTTACATTCCTAACAACATAAGAAACAAATATGGACCGATTCCCACGTGCGCGGTTCCATTAAATTAAACATTCCCGGTACTTTCTGATCATAGGGTATGCTTAGTTCTGCCATAAGTTCTGTTACCAGTTAAGTTCGTTATAGCTTTTTTTTAGCACTAGCTAAACAGCACCCAGACACTATAAAGTCCATTGAACTACATTTGAGTTCCCTTTTTAATTTTCTTCAAATCTACTCGACCTCCGAAGAAGTCTGAGTAGGTCTTGTGGTGCCAAGGAGTCAAGGTGGTCGCTTCTTAACACATCAGTGCCGAAAACGTCAAGCCTGATTCGAGCGAAGGTCGAGCAGACACATAGAAAGTGGTCCGCCGTCTCATCCTCCTCTCCAAAAGCTGGGCAGAGTGCACTGTTTGAGATGCCTACCTTTTCCACGGGCTTCCCCCATAGGAAGTGGCCTAACCAGCTACCTACAGTTCCTTCTGCTTATTGACAGGAGGATCTGCGACAGTCGGTCAGACATGACATCAGCGTTCGCTTTGAATCACTGATACCAATCTCGAAATTTCGTTGTTTTCCAGTTCCCTAAAATCTCGGCACTTTCTGTTTGGGATCGTGAAAAATTTGAAATATTGAATTAAAAGACTTAATTATTTGTTCTAAAAATTTTTGCTTATTAAAATTGTTTGTGTGTTCTTAAAATTTTTTCATTAAAAGTCTTCCTATTTCCGAGAAACTTTTTTAATTCGCGTATAGAATATGAAAAAAATGCAACTTGTTTTGAATGGAAAATTGCACCCATCATATTTACAGATAAGTCAATTCATTCTGTCGCACTGAGTGAGCTTTTGTTGTTAACAAATTTAAAAAATCAAACTAAAACAAAGCATTTCTAGTGTGTGAGCTGTGATTGTAACCATACATATGTATGTGTATGCGTAATATGTGTGTATATATGTCTATATGTGCATATACAACCCGCGAAAAAAATTTAGCACCTCAACATGTTGACCAGTTTTAACTATTTTTCTTAACTTTTTAATGTACATCTTTTAGATGTAATAAAAGTAGAGCTAATTGTCTAACAAAAAACTGTATTAATCCATATTTTATAATTTTTATTATGAAATTAAATAATTTTTATTATTTTGTTTATAAAAATATAGTTAATTTTAGGACAAAGATCATATTAATTTATTTTTTCGAAAAAAAAAATAGTTAAATTTAAAAAATAAATAAATATGTAGATGGTCACAACTTGTCAAAATGTTGAGGTGCTATATTTTTTTGCGAGCTGTACTTATATATTTTTTTTACAATTAGCTCAAAAGCGTGCATGAATCAGTTTGTGCTGTTCTATGGCTTACATTTACTTGAATACGAAATTTTTCCTCTTTGCTCAGCTAAAAACTATGATTGTGCAATATCACCTATGTATTTATAGACCTCTTCGTTTCGCCAAGCGTTACAAGTGACGAATAGATGACGGGAATAGAAGCTCTAGAATATCGCTGGAATAGAGCTGCCAAGGTGTGTTTATTCATACCAGCAAAAAATTGGGTTCTACCAGTTTTTGAGGAATAACCTGACACGCTACCGCGAATTTTTATCGATAACTTTGTTGTGGCTTTCACATGCAAATTTTTCGTCAAGCGAACTGAGCAGAGAGATAGCGAGCAGAGAAATGGCGAACAGAAGAGACCTTATATTATTATTACGTTAAAAATTACGTTGTATTTGCATTCTTCTGTGCGTTCCTGACTCAGTTTTTTTTTTTAATGCAATTAAAAAATGTTTTAAGTACTTTAAACTTTGTCTGTTATAATAAAAATGTTATTTTTAAAATTAGTTTACTGACATTTTTAAATACTTTCAGTTATTGAATGTTTGCTCGTATTAAAAAAAGGATGGTCCAATGTGAATCTCGGGATCGCAATTTTCCACTAATATCTGGATGCCTATTTCGCATAACGTACATAGCTAAGGCGAATTATGCTCCAAGTTGAATCTCGGGTTCCCTAAATAACTTTAAACTTATCCCGAAACCTGGGGATCAAAGTTTTTCACTAATATTTGGATGCCTTTTTCACTTAACATGCATAGCTAAGGAAAATTATGCACCAAGGTGAACCAATCTTAATTCCTGTCCTCCCTGATGAAACATAGGGCTTCCAACGGTCAAGATCTTTCGCGATGACTTTGATTTCTTCAAAAGATTTCCCTGCAGCCTTAAGTTCTTTTGCAAGAGTTCTTTTCCAAGTGTACCTAGGGCGTCCTTTTTGTCTACTGCCTTAGGGGTTCTAATCGAGTGCTTGTTTGCATATTTCTCGAAGAGTATGGCCAATCCACCTCCACTTCCTCTGCTTTATTTCAGCCTGAATGGGTAACTACATACAATTCGCTCAAAGTTCTCTGTTGTTGATTGTTCCGGCCCACCAAATCCGCAATAAGCATCTTAAACATTTGTTTACAAAAACTTGCAGCTTATTTGCGAGCAAGTCTGTCATAAGCCAGGTTTCACAGCCATTAAAAAGGACCGATTTTACATTTGAGTTGAAAATACACAGCTTTGTTCAGCTGAGCAAACGCGCTACGAGCTTTTGCGATTTTGCTTTATTTGTCGTCTACTGCACCTCGATCCGTAGAAATTACACTTCCCAGGTAGGTGAAGTTGTCGACGTTTCGAACGCTGCAAATCATAACGCTAAAGCTACTGCTTAGATTCGCGACATTTACTTTGAGCGATCTAGTTTCTTCCCTATTAATCTTCAGCCGGACTTTGTTTGATTATTCCACCCATACGTCGAGCTTGTTCTGCAAGTCGGAGTGCGTTGTTGACAATAGGCAGATGTCACAGGCGTAATCTAAGTCTTCAAGGTGTTTGCTAAAGTTCCATTGTATGCCTCTGCGGCATTCGTCTATAGACAGCATAGAAGAAATCGGGCAATATTGCCAAACGCCGGATATAGAGTCAAAGGTAGACGGTAGACTTCCATTATGTTGAACACTGCATTTGAAGCTTTCGTACTGGGCTTTAATAAGCTCGATGATTTTTTTTTTGAGCAATGCCTCCACGATGTAGGGCGTCCCAGATTCATTCTCTATAAATGCTGTCGATAGCGGTACTGCTCTCCATTCGGCCAACTGCTCAACAAAAATTCTTAACTTGATGATTTGGTCGACACAAGAACGGAATGGCCAGAACTCCGCTTGTTGCCTGCGCATTGCGATGTCGAGCTGCTTGTTTATACGATCCAGAAGTACTCTTGTAAAAACTTTCGACGGGGTAGGTAGCAATATAGTTCCTCTATAGTTTCGGTACTCACTGAGGTCGCTTTTGTTTGGCACAGTAACTAAGACTCCCTCTGAGTCGGAGCAGGGGTTTTTTCTAAATCAGCCAATTTATCTTTCTCCTTTAAACTGCCGAATACTGCTAGTGTTTTTCAAGCAAAAGTCTTTGCGATCCTATAGGTATGCAAACTGCTTAGGGAATGCGGGAGCGAGGGAGATATTTAAAAATTTTCTCCGATAGTCAAATCGAAGGAAACTAGTAAACTACTGTAAGGAGGAGATTAAATCTCTTGGCTGTGCAGATATCATTTCTCTGATCTGGGTTCCAGGGCATAAGAATGTAGAGGGAAATGAAAGTGGTGATGAGCTTGTCAGGAAGAGGACTGAATTAGCCTCAGAGACCTCCTACCCCTTCATTGGCATCTCCCTGACAGTTGTTGAAGGGGAACTGTACAAACTATTTTTGAGGAAAGCGCAGAAAAGATGGAGCTCCATTTCTTCATGTGCTATTTCGAAAACCCTTTGGCCGCAGTACAATATACGGAGGACTCAGAAAGTCCATTGGACTCCTCGCCATTCAATTTCCAAACTCGTAACCCCATTGCAGAAGCTGTGTGGACCTTTCAGAGAAGGAGACTGTTAAGCACTTTCTCTGTAAAGGTCCGAGTTTGGCAACTAGACGACTGAGGTCACTGGGCGCTCCTTTTTTCGACAGCCTGGGGCAGTGTGCCAATCTAAATCCAATCAGTCTTCTGTATTATACCAACAGCTCTGGCTGGCTGTAGATATCTGCCTGTTGGAGGTCTCATAATGGTATCAAAACGGCGCTTTAGTACTACTTGAGGAGTGCCAGACTGGCTCTTTAACCATTTCACCTACCAAGACTTCCTCGAACCAA
This sequence comes from Anastrepha obliqua, assembly GCF_027943255.1. Taxonomy (NCBI): domain Eukaryota; kingdom Metazoa; phylum Arthropoda; class Insecta; order Diptera; family Tephritidae; genus Anastrepha; species Anastrepha obliqua. The sequence goes on along the minus strand of NC_072893.1, from coordinate 19,877,593 downwards.
TCAACTGGCCACTTATCCTCATCCCATATTTTTATAAAAATAGGGGGTATATTTTAGTATGTGATTTCATCATACCCCTCCTGTGATTCCATCAAACCCCCCCTGTAATTTAATCTAATCCCTCCTGTGATTCCATCATACCCAGGAGACTTATTATTTTTTAGAGTCAGTATAACATCCCTAATCTCTTGAAAGGTTGAAGGTTGCGAAGCTAAAGAAGAACTTCTTCTTGCCATAACAGATGAGAGACGACTAGCACACGACGACTTCTCAGCCGGAGGATCTTTGCTAGGAATCACGGGATTTCGAAATGCCTTAAAAAATATCCCGTCTCGAAATCTCGGGATCAAAATTTTCTGCTAATATTGGCGTGTAGTTTTCGCATAACATACCAACAAAGCTAAAGCTACAAAACTGTTGGCGCTTTACTGCATCGTAACTTTTGCTATTTCCCCATCTAAAAATCCCTCTTAGGAATTTGTGCAGCAATCGAATTTTTTATCAAAATTTTTAATTCAACTTAAAATATTTCCGCGCTTCTTCTTCTTTCCTTAGAACTCATGAGTGGCTATTATAATATACATAAATACATACATGAGTTTATCTTTTGAAATAATTCGTAAGATATGTATCCATGTGGGTTCCTTCCCATCCAGCACTAATTTGTATTGGCTCCGCTCAATCATTTCCCCCACTCAGCTTACTCAAGTGCTCGTGAAACACAATCAAAACGTAATTTCTATAATTGCTCTCAAGTATCCTGCCAATAATGACATTTGTATGTATTTGTATGTGTACATTCTTCATCGATCGCTGAGCAATTCTTGAAACCACTTTGACTGACTCACCCACTAACTCAACGTGAAACAGATGAAGAAAAATACCACTTAAATCAGTATCCAATTTTTGCTCCACACGAATTACTGACTTAATTTCCGATAATTAAATTCACTTAACACACGTTGGAGTAATAAATTTGGCCAAACCTGTTGAAATTAAAAAGCGCAAAAAATGATTAAAAAATAATTTACTGCAGTCGACTGCTCGTTCATTCTTATTAACTTCATTTTGCTTTAATTCTTAATATAACATTTTTATTCAATTTTTTTTGTGCTTTCAAGCGCAGCGAAATGTGGGCGTATCGAAGCGATGGCCTTTCGCGTGAATTAAGAGATTTTTTTATTTTAAAAAAATTTTAATTTTTTTGAAAAAAAAAATTTTAATATATTTAAATTTTTTTTTTCAACTGTTTTTTAATATTCAATTTTAACTGCTTAATGCAAACCTGTTTGTGAATAATTGATGAAGAAGAATTGCACTAATATTACCAGTTTTATGATTTACATACATACATACATACATCCATAATTATCTAACAAAATGAGCAACCATTTATAGCCACTGTAGTAATAGGCTTTCCGTAGAAGCTCGCCGTCATTCTGGCCGTCATTCAAGCAACCTGTTCCACGCAGCGTAATAATACACCGAATGCGTTGATGATCAATGTTTATTTTGCAGCTGTCAGCTAAACTATTTTTTCTGTTTCGTTTTGTTTTGTTGTTGTACTGCTTGTTTATTGCTTGTTACTTGTAAACAAAAGAGTTTATTGCTCCAGAGAAACACCAACTGACTGATTCACGGCACAAAAACGTTTATTTATCATTCTGTGTAAGAGATTTGAGCCAGCTACGCGCAACATACACACTCACATGTACATATGCATACATATGTGTGCATGTATTAAAGGGAGTCTATTGACCGACTCATTGTTTTGGCCAGGTTTATTTTTGCTCTAGCAGCAATGCTACTCACACAATTTCCGGAAATTCTTTAGTTTTTCACAGGAAATTCACGAAATTCACGAAATGCGTCAAATGTTAAACTTTTCATAGAATCTTAAAGCTTTAAAATTGGCGGCGCCTATGAGTCACACAGGCAGCATAAGTAGTTGCAGTGGTTGGGGGTGACAACAGAAGCTGTGTGCCTCATGCGGAAAAAGCGCAATGCGCGATGCTTCCTTTTTGAATAACATTTCACTTTTATGCCCTTTTTGTGTAGCCTTGAATTTTAAACACGCGTCGCGCCAAGTGGCAAGACATCGTAACTGTTTTCCATTTTTCATGTACTTTCATTACATTCAGTTCATTTCGTATTTTTGCACCCAACGCAAAAATGAGGAGGACTGTTTTATTTTCTTCAAAACGGAAGGTTCAGCACAAATATTTAGCTTAATAAGAAATTTAGGTTACCAAAAGCTCACAAGCCTGCTCAAACTCGCGATAGTTTGCGCACAAGACATAGGGTAGGTTGAAGGCTGAATTTTTTTCAGTCACAAGCAGAAAGTGGCGAAGGATAGGTCACACATTGAGAAAACCAGCAGATAACATCACGAGAATCGCACTGGACTGGAACCCGCAAGGGAGCAGAGGTCGCGGTCGACCAAAACACACTTGGAGAAGGTCGATGCTGCGCGAACTAGCAGTTGCCGACATCTCATGGGACGGTGCAAAAACAACAGCACAGAACCTTGTATAATGAAAGAGTTTTGTCGAGGCCCTATGCTCCCGAGAGGAGTGAACAAGGGGGTAAACATTTTTTTCATTTATTGCATTTCATAGGTTCAGTAAGATGCAGAGTCTTTTCATTCATCATAAAGCATTTCCACCTGGTCCTATTTTTGGTTAGCAATTTTAGTGCGTTGCACGATTTCTCGCATTCATCGACTTCTTTTTGTAGCGAACTTCGCCCTTACATTAACATATCAACTCCAAAACTTAGAACTTAATCCTACTAGTACAAAAAAAGTGTAAAATACACAAATTATAGAGTGAGAAAGAGAAGAAAAAGAAATGTTGTTAGTAAAGCAAATATAGATAAGGGGATTGAGGGAGAATATCACGCAAATAGATTTGTAACTGCCGCTTCGAAGCATCCACTAGATGTTTTACCCATTTGTAGTGAGTTTCAAATTCTTATATGACTCTGAAGTGAAGAGATTCCAAACAACAACAGAAGAAATGTCACCCTTTTTTCTATTGTAGAGCCATGAAAAATAGCTCAAATAAGCTTCATGTGCTGAAATACGCTACTGAGGGCTCAAAAATAATGGACTGAGTAGGTGCAGGGACTTATTGCGCAGAGCTAGGCATCACGCAGCCATTTACGCTCTATCTTTCAAGCAGAAGTCTTTGCGGTAGGAAAGACTGCAGAAATAGCATTGGCAAAGACATCGAGCAACTCCACAACAAATATATACCTTGACAGTCAAGCAGCGATGAAGGCAATAAACTCATATAAAATTTCATCTCAAAACGTTCTTAAGAGCAATGAAGCCATACAGAGACTGCCCGCGGACATAAAGATATTGCAGGAAACGACGCAGATTTATTGCAAGCGGTCCATTACAAAGAAACGTAAAGATCGTGCTCCATTTGGTACCACTAAGGACCAATAAGTCTATGTGATGGCTTTCAGCCAGGCAGGTCAACCTAATCTAACCTAGATATACTATATAGTGTATCCTGAAATATATACTAAAAATATTATTGGATTCGCCCGAATAATATTTTTAATATAATATATAAGGATAAGTGATCCAACTTCTTTCTACAGGGTTTTCCTTTATGCTGCTTTATTTAGAGTGAAATTAAATTTGTTTCCAGAATCATAGCACCATAAAATAAGTTCAAAATTGGAAATATGTGAAACGACAAGGGACTCAACTAGTTTGAGTTTAGTGTTAGTCAGTAGACAAAAGCATAAATGCCTCAGGTTTCTTAATATAAAATAAGTTTTGCATACACTATATCGCAATTTACGCGGGAACTCATTTTGATACCAATACCAGTCACAACGTATTCGAATTTCAGTTCAGTCTCCATCTCGCTTTGAAAAGCTAGTTGTGATGGACTACTGAGGTCAAAAGAAGCGTACGATGTTAGAAGCACCTGCTTTTTGGTAGCACTTAAAAAAATTTATTTTGGCCCAGACTTCAACTCCTTTCAGGTCCCCATTTAATCCTGCTACCAAGTCTTCGTCAAGTCCAATGGGGTATAAGAGTTACATCTGCGTATCATCAGCATACAGGTGAATGGATTAACTTTGACTTTGAGATCAAAAAAGTGGCGTAAACTTGGTATATATTCTGTACTGAAATTCAATTTCACTGAAATACCAGAAGTTGATCATTTAGAATTCTATTTGAGAGGGACTACCAAAATAAAAAAGGATTCGCCCGTATCTAAATAAGAAAAAAATATTACCTAAGCGTTCTTCGGCATTAGAAAGCTCAAATCTGTCGGATTTATGGGTAAAAATACATGGTTTTGGACTGCAATAATGCATAAACTCACAAGGTTCTCATTCCGAAAGAATTTCTAGTCCAGAATTCTACATAAGTCATCGACGAGGCTCCATATCTACCTGAATGGGCTACCACTAACTTTATTTCTCTTTCTCAAACTTAAATTAAACTTTCCCAATCTGAAATATTTTTTCAGAATTAGTTACGTTAAAAAACGAAATTCTCATATGCAATGCTTCAGAGGCCCGCGCTTTAGCCGTAAAGAAAGGAATGCATCCTGAACGTTTGGCTGTCTGAGGTGAATTTGGTCATTGGTGACAATATTGACCCGATAGCAAGCGATCATGGCTTACATAGGTTGGAAGAGGTAAAGGTGATTGCCGTTCTCCACGAGGGTGCAGAGGGGCCCACTTAAGCTTCGAAGCTCCTTGTGATCCGACTTGTTTAATCACAAGCTCTTCCCTTAATTCCCAATGTGGTGAGATGACTTCGTCACCTCTATATAACTTCATCACGTCTAATAAACAATGAGGCATTGAGAATGACTGCCAATTTTACTAAGTCTGTGAGACATTCGAAGCAGGAAGAATTTTAACATTGATGTCACGTTCTGCCACCGTGTCCAAAGCTCTTCACTTCCTCTTCGCCCCTGCAACTGCGACATAAGTCTTTGCAGAGGAACACCGTCTGTTTCGATCGCTCTAGGTCAAACCTGTCTAGTGACCTCACATGTGGGCTCCGTCGTCCGTCTATTGTTGGAAGACCGACCGCGATGCAGGCCGACCAGATCTGGAGCCTGCTTGAGGATAAAGGAATGTCCATATACCTGACAGTGATTGATTTAACATCAATTCCTCTCCTATCCAGTTCATCACGATGCAATTTCCTAGAAAGTGTTTGTAACCAGGGACTTAGATGACATTCCTGAGACACCGCCTAAACAGCTCTCTTAGAGTAGCTCTATATTCAATTCCTAATTTGGAGTGAGAACTATATTATGAAAGGGTGATCTGATGGTGAGCGATATGCGCTAAGTTGTTGCTAAAACAGGGTGCGAAACTACCAGGAATTTGTAAACAATTTGAGTTGATAGATTCAGCTGGCATCACTTGGAGTGTTGGAGAGAAAGATTCTGCGGAAGAGATTTGGGCATCATGACGTCATAGACATAGCGCAGCGAATAAAGATCCAGCGGCTTCGTTGGCTGGGTCATATTGCCCGAATGGATGCAAACGCTCCGGCTCTAAAAGTATTCGATGTGGTACCAGCTGATGGTAGCAGGGGAAGGGGAAGACCTCTTTTGCGTTGGGAAGATCAGGCAGAGAAAGACTTGGCTACACTTGGTGTGCCCAACTAGTGCCGGTTAGCACGAGAAAGAAGCGGCTGTAGTGCTTTTGCGAAATCTGCCAAAATCGCTTAAGCGGTTATCGCGCCAATTAAGAAGAAGAATGCCTTAGCTGACTCAAAAAGTAAAGTTTTCTAAAACTATCCAGTTCAGGGTTATTAATTGTGTTGGCAGTTCAAAATGTGGCTTATTGCTGCATACTTGAATAGTTCAGCATTGGGTATAAAAAGTTTGCTTTTATTGTAATGAATTTTTTTACAAGTCTTATTGTATTTTCTTTTCTTGTTTTTTGCAATATTTTCCAGGCAATTGGCAACGTTGTTTGTTGTCTAGACGGGCGCCTCTCCTACCACTTTGCGGCCGCAATCCCCTTGTAAACGACACTTCTGGTAGTTGACTAAGTTGACTCTTTCACATTTGGAGCAGGAAGTGTTCGCTAACTTTCTCATATGCGCTCATAAATATTTATTTGTCGTCTACACAAAGAGTTACAAATATATTTTATTTACAAATAGTCTATTTATATATGATTTTATACGCCACAAATCCATTTTTATTACCCTGGTACGCTTAATAATAATTTTGTTTGTCAAGTGTTTGCAACCATTTGCAGTCTTCCTTAAGGGTTGTTATTCCTTAGCTCACTTCGTTGCGACCATAAAACAGATCTCATCCCGAATTTTGCAAAAACTCTTTTGTGTTCGCGAGGGTAGCATTTGCTGCTGACTAATAAAATAAATACGCGAGCTATTTAAATGTTTTCACAAGCAAATGGGTGCTACAGATTTTACATACATATAAGTACATATATAAGTGTCGGTCTTCACTCACACAAACATACTTAGGTGAGGGGTGTTCGTGCCACATTTTCATTTAATTGCTGACATTTAATTGCTTCATTGGCGTATAAGAAATCGAAATTGAATTTTTTAATAAAGTACTTAAAGTCGTGGATGGCTTTAGATTGAAATTGTTTTTCCAATAACAGTTTATTTATACAGGGTGTTTTGTCAGAGGTTTCTCTTGTGAGTAGGCAGCTTCGATTCTAGTGATAGTCAATTTAACAGGCGACAATTCCTTGCTGCTAAGTACAATTTAAAATTTCGACATGGAAACCTAAAGTTTGAAATAAAGTTTGAAAATTATATTTCCCAAATACGTCCAAGGAAGTATAAGGAGGGCTACGTCTGCTGTCGGTAGCCTCGTCTTTAGCCCAATGGGCCACTTAAGTAAAAAAAGTACAGATTTGAAGCGGAGAAAGTCCTAAAACCATCTCATTAATGGTCGACATTAACATTCAAAAAACGTCACTATCGGAGTGTTTTGTAGACTCATGAAATCTTCTATTTCTTCTTGATTGGCGCGGTAATCGCTTAAGCTTTTTTGGCCGAGTCGCCAATCGTTTCTTTCTCGTGCTAACCGGCGCCAGTTAAACGCACCAAGTGAAGCCAAGCCCTTCTCCATCTGAAGTCAACGCAGTCTTCGTCTTCCTCTGCTACCACCAGCTGGTACCACATCGAATACTTTCAGAGCCCGAGCGTTTGTATCCATTCGGACGACATGACCCAGCCAACGAAGCCGCTGGATCTCATTCACCGAGCTATGTCCTTGTCGGTCTAAAGCTCATACAGCTACGGATATTCTCATCGTCCAAGCTTCTGCGCCATACGTTAAGACGGGCATGATGAGAACCTTGTAGAGTCTTACTTTTGTTCGTCGAGAGACTTTACTATTCCATTGCCTACTTAGTCCAAATTAGCACTTGTTGGAAAGAGAGAGGCTGATAGATTCACTAATCCATATTTTATTCACACATAATGCAGGTCAGTTCGTTACTGCGCATGGATCGCTTTACCGCAGGAAATACTCGCTTCGAAAGGGAAAGAATCGGTTAGAGCGTGACTCCCATTCGGAAGTGCACTGGCTCGACACTCCGTGGATGAAACACCAAATGATAGAAAAATAGTCTTCGCCCCTCGGCAGGCAATGGCAAATATTCGAGTGCATTTCTGTCATTTTTGTCAAAAGATCATCTGCCGTTCGGAATCGGAACAACATCAAGACGCACACCACAAATAGGAGGAGGAGCTCGGCCAAGCAACCAATTATGGGTGTAAGCGCCAATTATATTCATATATATAAGCAGCTCTGGGACATTCCTCACCGAAGTGAGTTGTGTAAAGCTAATTGGAACTGCTTCTCATCTGATGTTAGCATTGTTTATACAGACTCTTAGGATCTCTAATGGACTCCAGCTCTATAGCTGAAATTTTTTCCGTGACGGAACGTATTCACCTCTCATTCCCTGTTGGTGGCAACACTATCGTTTTTCAGGAAGAAGTGCCTGCTCTGTTGGAGCCAAAAGAAAGAAAACAGAAGTTAAAGTATTCATCTGCTCGAATAGCCAAGCAGCTAATATATAAAGCCTGTCGGGTGTACGGGTAAACTCGAAACTTTGGAGCGAGGTCATTCCAGGTTAAGCGAGGTTCACAGATAGAACGTTATTTGAGCCACAAATGGTTAAAGAAAGGAAACAAAAAATAGATATTCTTCGGTGCATAAATTCATTGGTCTGCAGTCGGCTGTGGGTTACACCACATATCCATGCACTAGGCTGCTATTGGCCGATTTTTTTCATAGAAACATAGCCTTAACTCCTTCCGGTAGTCTAAGATGCTCCTGGTCGTGGAAGAACTTAAGTTATTTAGAAAAGGTAGGCATCATAGACAGTGCACTCTGCCCAGCATGTGGAGGCGATCTTCGCTCGAATCAGGCTTGAGATCTTTGGCACTGATGTGTTAAGAAGCGACCATCAATTGCCAAGATCTACTCAGATTTTTTCGGAGGTCTGGTAGGTTTAAAGAAAATTAAGAAGCGAGTGTAGTACAATGACCTTAATATTGGCTGAGTGATGTACTTGCTAGTTTGTCCCAACAAAAAAGAAAAAAAAAAACAAGATTTGTTGTTGTTTTGGACTTTGTTGGCTCAGCCACGGGATTCATTCTCTCGAAAGAAAAGGCACCTCGACTAAGGCACTCAATTTTATGAGTCAGATAACAGACCGCATTTCTTTGCATAGTTGAATATTTAATCTTCGGTCCGAGATACTTCCTTTGATTCGGCAGGCCGTTAATAAGGAATTTCAATCGCATGAAACTCAACCCAACGGACTTTCTTTGTTTTACCAAAGTGAGCCTCTGCTGGGTTCAGCTTCAAAGACTTTCGAAATTTTAGGAGAAGCGATTGCCCTGCCATATTTAATCATGGGACAATCCGAACTGATCAGCTTTTGGTCGGAGATAGTTTATATGCTTCAGCAAGACGCTCTCCATGGGCTTCCTTCTCATGGAGCTCAAACTCTAGGACTTTTTTCATTTTGTAAAGACGAAGTTCGGTCTGGTTAAGCTTCAGGTACTGTGGGTATCTTAAGAGGAGCGGTAGGTCAGTGATGTAAATTATGACCCAATCTGAACTGACCCGCCTGCGGTCGGAGATGGCAGACGTTCTTCATGGACTTCGTTCTCATGAAGCTCAAACTAAAAACTGTTTTCGTTTTACAAAAGCCAAGTTCGGTTTGATTGTTTTTCAAAGACTATGGAGCAGATTGTAGGACGAGTCATTGGTCAGTGATGTAAATTGTGGGCCAGTGTGAACTGACCAGTCTTTGATCGGAAATGGTTTATAGACTCGCTTCAACAGATGGTCTTCATGGAGTTCCAACTACAGGAATTTTTCCGTTTTCCAAAAGTGAAGTTCGGTCTGGTTGAGCTTCAGGGATTGTGGACACTTTAAGAGGAGTGATTGGTCAGTGATGTAAATCATCGATCAATCTGAATTGCCCAGCCTTCGGTAGAAGATGGTTTATATGCTTTAGTAGGACGGCCATCATGGACTTCCTTCTCACGGAGCTCGAACTAAAGTCTTTTTTCGTTGGGATTACAGGAATTTTTACGTTTTTCAAAAGCGAAGTTCGGTCTGATTGAGCTTCAGGAGCTGTGGGTACCTTAAGAGAAGCGATTGGTCGGTGATGTAAATTATTAGTCAATCTGAACGGTTGGCCTGACAAGAGGTGCACAGTTCTTGCGACTGTGAGTCGCTCTCAGCACCAATATCTATTCGTGGATTACTCCATGTGCGCTGAAGCCGATAGTCTTCGCAGTGCTAGAACGACTGAGTGCCAACATTTATTTCCTGCGGCCGATAAACTCGGTCGTTTTTATTCGGAAAAGTGGTTGAGAGTTGAGCTTTCAGACGTTTCCACATTGAACTAGCCACGGCGCTTATGAGCCTTGAATTATTTATATGCACAATTGACACAAAATAAACCTTCCTCCACTTAAGTCAATATCAAAGCCCTTAGCGTCATTTTTAGCGTCATTGGAAGGAGATTTCAGTCGATAGAGGACATCAAAGAGAATGCGACGAAGGAGTTGAAGGCCATCCCTTCGTCGGCCTACCAGGGGTACATGGCACATGTGTGTTGCTTCAGACGGGCCATATTTTGAAGGAGATAAAATAAATTTGCCTGAAATTTAACTCCGTTTTGTTTTATTTACACATTCCCGGTACTTTCTGATCACAGGTCTCTGTATGGTTTTTATTTCATTTCAAAAATCGATACCTCTATAAAAAACACCCTTTACTTATGTCCGTACGCATGCATTGTAGGCTTGCTTGTAAGTAGGCTTGCTCGAGTCATAAAATGTAATCAGCAAACCCCACTGACATTAGACCGACTAAAGTTTATCAACATTATTGAAACTTTAATGTTATCATTTTATTATTGTATTTTTATAACCTCCACCTCAACCTCAACGCAACAATTACCCAATTACATGCATTTGTATTTTGTTTTTCCCAAGACTATTGCCCGCCAGGCGTTCTACAAATACCTCAAATTCTCAACTCATCTATGCATCTCCCAATACTCTTTCACTAATCTTTCCTCGCCGACCTTTTCCAATTAATTTATTTTTACGCGCTTTTGGGTTTTTTATTTACTTTAATTTGTTTGTATTTGTGTTCTCTAAACACTCTTATGGCAGCTTAATGTCGCCTTTAATTTTTTTAAATCTCAGACTTTTGCTGTCAGCGCAACGCGTTTGATTGGATTACAGAGTTGTCAATGGCGCTTATCGATTCTCCTGTTTTTCGCGGCATTCTCTAAGAAAACAAGAAACACAAAATACCAGGGAATGTTGAATCTAAGTTCTCTGCTAATGCGACTTAACAAATTCTTCAGAACTATTCCTCTACGAGTACACGCTTCAATTCCATGTGTCCGCTTTTGTCAATCAAAATGGAACGCGGAATTTGTTGAGTGTCGTCAGCGAAATTTAAGGCGCTTGCTGGGGATTTCGTAATGAGTTAAAGTAAGGGGACTTAGTGCGTTGAATGATACCGCATTTGTGACATATTTGAGATGGAAGAAAATCAATGCATGCGTAGACGCGAAAAATTTAAAAAACTTTAGATGAAAAACAAAAGTCTTGAAGACGCGCCACCGATGTGAAATTTCAAAATAGTTGTTGGAGGATGAATCGTTGAAAAGGTTGAAGAAACGCACTAATTCTAGCGAAGTTAGTCCAAATGGCCGAAATAAACGTATGAAATAATGTTATATGTAGTTACGCTCTTCGGGCTGTTTGAAGTGTATAAATTTCGAAGTGCTCCATATCTCCACTCAAATATATTTTTTCTGTGTTTTTTAAGGTTTATGGTATGTTTTTGCCTTTATTAAAAAGTTCGAATTATTTAATAAAATTTATGGTATGTTTTTGCCTTTATTAAAAAGTTCGAATTATTTAATAAAATTTTTTTCCACTTGTACAAATTTCCAAGTGTTCAATCCCTTAATTCGAAACATCAGCGAAAAAATAGTTTTTGGTTTTTCGTTAATGTTTACGTTTGCTTTTCATGTTTCCCTTTATTAAAAAGTTCATTGCCAAGAGCATCGCAAATATTTAAATATCAAAACACGAGCGTATTGCATGGAACTACTACTAGGCAATTACTAGTGGGGGAGGAGAGAATGGGTTGAAATGAAAATACACCAAAATTTATTTCATTTTGTTACCAGCTGTAAGATATGTTGAGGTTCTAATGAATAAGCGATTGGCGTATTTTTTTTTCTGTTGAGATGTGCATTAGGCGAGAGCTGTGGTAGTTGATATAGAAGAAATAAACTAATGGATGAAACAATAAAAAATTTCAATTTTACATTTATGCGAGTATTGCCTTGAATTTGTTTATGAAATTCGAAGCTTTTTAAAAGCTACGTAATCAAGTGTGAAGCGTTTGAAGTTCCAAACAGAAAAGGAAAATGTAAAATAGAAAATTTGAGAAAAACACTAAGGAACACAACCATGTATTTATATATACATATATATGCATATATATACATACATACACCTGTGTGCACAATAATGTCATAGCGACATATTGCTAAGTTTCGACTATTTATTTATTTTTAATACTACAACAAAAACTATATAACTTAATGTTTCAAACTTTGTCCTAAATTAATAAAATATTAAAAAAAATTGTATAAAAGTTTGAAATTTTTTTTTTTTGTTTTTTTTTACGTACTTACTTTATTTGCAATCTGTCATGTTAACATTCAGCAAATGTGATAAATTTTTACAAGTAGCAGAATATAAAAATAAACATAAAATATTAATCAGAATCTAACTTTTATCATTTTAATTTTTTAATCAAAATAAAAAAAAATTTATCAAATTTTTTTATACAAATTTCAATGTTTTTAGATATTTTAGATTTAAAACTTTCATAAAAATTTCAGATTTTTTTTATTTCGAAAAAAAATTTAAAAATATTTCAAAAAATGTTCACAAAAATTTCTAACTTTTTAAATATTTTAATATACAATTTTCAAAATATTTATTTTTTTTTAACTTCGAGTATTCAGTTTTATAGCCCATTAATTTTTTGATATTAGAAAATGTGCAATTGTTATCAAAATTTTTTTAAAAATTCTATGGATGTAGTTTGAGCTAATTTAATTAAAGAGGGTCAAAAATGTAGTTGATTTTTCAAAAAAAAATTATTTGCATACCCAAAATTTTTCTTTCGGTCGCCGTAGCCGAAGCCGCAAATCTCCAAAATTATGTAAAAAAATTTCAATCGGCATAAAGTAGTTATACTTTTTAATTTATTTTACAAGTTCGCCTGTTCAGCTGACGTATTTTTCTCCCTCTACGGTGCAGTTGACTATTTTTTTTTATTCTACTAAATGTCAACAATACATGAAAATAATTTCAGCCGTTATAAAATGAGTTGGTAGAAATTTTTTTTCGACACGTTTCGTATCCTCCCACAATCACACCCACCGCGGGGCGCCAGCTGACGTTCACTTTCGTTATTTATGAAAGCTAAATCACAAGTATAGTCAAGAATTTAACGGTATAAAAACGCAGTCCAAAATCTACCCCTGGCTCCCGGACTAATTGTATTTCTGCCATGAAAAGCTTCTCATAAAAAATCAGTTGCTAGCCGACTTAAAATTTTAGGTGCCTCCATTTGTGGAATAACATTAAGACACACACCACAAATATGAGAAGGAGTTCGGCTAAATACCCAATAAATAGTATTTACGTATATATACGTTTTATACATAAACATATGTATATACATTTTTTTTTAATTTAAACAAAAAAAAAAAAAAATTTGAAACGTTTTTGAAAATTTGTTGAATTTTTTCAATTCTTTTTAGAAAAGGTCGAAAATGATTTGATATCGGTATTGGTATTTGACTTATGTGGTATTTGTTGTAGTACGAACTTAAAAAAAAAAATTTTAATTTTAATTTAAAAAAATTAGGTTTTTTTTAATTTTTTAATATTTTCTCCAGCTTTTTAAATTATTATTTCTTTGAATTTTTTAATTTTTCTACAAAGCTCAAAAGTCATCTGATATCGGTATTGGTATTTGAGTTATGTGGTATTTGTTGTAGTACGAACTATTAAAAAAAATTCAATTAAATTAAAAATTAAGAAAAAAACTAAATCTTTTTTCTTTTAATTTTAAATTTTTTTTTGTGGTATCTGTTGTAGTATGAACTATTAAAAAAATAAAAATTTTAATAATAATTTCAAATTAAATATACATTTTTTTCTATAATTAAATTAAAAAAATGTTTTTTTTTTTATTTTTTAAAAGTTTTTTTGTAATGTTTATGAAAATTTGTTGAATTTTTTAAACTTTTTTACAAAGCTCGAAAGTCATCTGATATCGGTATTGGTATTTAAGTTATGTGGTATTTGTTTTAGTACGAAGTATTAAAAAACAAAATTAAATGTTTGTTTAATTAAAATTTTTTTATTTTTAATATTGTTTTCCAGTTAAAAAAATATATATTATATAAAATATAATTTTTTTTTTAACTGGAAAAAAATCTTAAAATTTTTTTTGTTTTAATTGGAAAAATTATATATAATATTATATTTTTTTTAACTGAAAAAAAATGCAAATTTTTTTTTTTTTTTATTTAGTTAATAGACAAAACTTTGCCATATGTCGCGCTGGCATTATTGTGAACACAGGTGTACATACATCTTGCATCCACATACACATATGCACTTACTTATTTTTCTGTTTAAATAGTTTCTTTATTTTTTTATAGTTTTTTACATTTTCTTATATTTTTTCTATATTTTTTATCTTTTTTTTCATTAATAAATATGATCGCATGCACGCCGTTTATTTGAGCAGCAAAGTCTTATCTCGCAAGACCCCTTTCCACACATTTTCACACCGCCGCTCTATGTAAGTACCTTGGCGCGTCTGCAGTCAACGACGGTCGTCTGTTTGCCAACGACTGCAATACAGGAACAAATAGCCGCATTGGTGGCGTGTGGCCAGCTTGGCAGCTTGGCATTGACTTTTCATTCAATTTTTCGTTTTTTCGTATTGGTAGCGCTGACAACAATGCCATTAGAAGCAGTTGAATGCACTTTTCGACAGCAGCGCCCCTACTCTTTCACTTCTTCACTTCTTTGTTGCCAACCGCTTGACTCGCCACTAGCTGCGCTTATGTTTTCCCCGACAGCTTCTAGTAGTTTACCGTTTTCTGGGTTTTCTGTTTGCCCATGAAATGTTTTAGCTTTCAGGCAAATGGCTTGTACGGCGTCATCGCCTCTTCACGCTTTTCATACAGTTCCCGACAGTCCAGCAGACAACAGAATGCAATGCAAAACCATTTACTATGTTGGCTCGCTGGCTGTTTCCCTATGGAGCTGAATCCATCAGTTGATCTAGCAGTCGTACATATGTATATGTGTATGTATGCAAACAAATTCCCGTTCGTTTTCGTTTTATGCTCGCGGGTTTTTAGCGCTTAGTAGATGACATGCGCTGTCATTCACTTGGACATTCAACAAATTATTATGACGTTGTTTGATGAATTTTCCATCATTTTCAGCACAGATGCGGCTGAAATAAAGCATACGCACGCACATTTTCGTTTGGCTTTTGAATATTGCGGGTTGGCTGGTGTTGGGGTTGATTCAAAATCGAATCAGCTAAATTGGGGTGTGCGCGAGCAATTAACGGCAGTTGACTTAAGCGATAGCTTTTCAAAAGCACCAAGGGAAGAGTTCAGGCATTTGTATGTAATAAATTTTATTATTATTCGATTAGTAAATGGGTTGAATGCGCTTAGATTTCAACAAAGCAAAGTAAAAAAAAAAATACAATAAAATAAAATGATAAAAAATATTAAATTTACGCAGCTTCTGCATGGACTACCATTTTTTGGGCCTTCTGTCTGCCTACGAAATGTTTTAGCTTTCAGATAAATGACTAACACGGCGTCATCGGCTCTTCTCGCTTTTCACACACTTCCAGAGCGTCCGAGAAATTTATTGCGATAATTTCTCAGACTTTTTCGTGACTTTCCTATTAAATGCGAGCATAGCAGCCATTGTCCATTCATTGACTTTTGTGCTTTTAATTTTACATAAATTGATTAGAAGCAACTTTCGTAAAATTATCTCATTCCTCTTCTATTCCTCTACCCCATTTCGGTCACATTTTTTTATTCTTAAAATATGTAAGTGGCACATGTGGCATGGGAAGTTCATGGTTTTTTTTTGTTTTTTTTTTTATCCGAAGGGGGGAATCTTTCATAGCTACCGTCAGCATAGACGGCATGCATGATTCATACTGATCGCTAAAGGTGCACCTCATTCGGGACCACGCACAGTCAGTATTACTACTAAACTGGACTTGCGAAACAGTACACCTACGTACTAAACCCTAATTCCAACCTCTATAGCTTTAGTTTGCCCTGCGGTACCGCCATTTAAGCATTGCATCGCAGGGCCAAGCTGGCCAGTACGGCTCTTCATATTTGTTTCTTTCTCTGTCTACCCTTCATTAATGGCTTGTCTTCTTTGTTTACTGCGTTCCCATTCCTTTTTCCGCAGTTCCTGTAGCGCCTTTGCGGACCATTCTCTCCTCTTGGCCCACACCAACTTCGATTGCAGCATGTGATTTACAATGTTGCCTGGGATTATTCTTTCCTCTATCATTTCTTCAATGGACATTCTTTCAGATGTTTATCTCGGGCAAGAGAAGAAGACATGTTCCGCGTTCTCACTACCGTTGCCGCAGAACGAGTAGTCTGCTGCGTCCTCGTGGTCGAGTCTTTGAAGATACTTTCTATAGCATCCATGTCCCGTCAAGAACTGTGTCAGGTAGTAATCTGTGTCACCATGTCCTCTCTCAACCCAAGCCTGTACGTCTCCGATAAGTTTGTGCGTGCATCTCTCTATTGTCGCTAGATCCCAGCGATTTTGCCACTCAATTATGCTCCCCTGTCTTTCTTCCTTACGTTCTTCCGCCGTTAGTCGCCTGTTTAGGCTTTTGGCTTTGTCGTAGACTCTACCCCTGAGAAGTTCATGTGGCTTGCTTGTTGTGTGTGCACTGACTGCTCCTAACTGCGAAAAATCCCTGTACGGGAAAAATAAATTCGTCGAAAATGTGGCAATTTTATTCCAGTGCGACGTGTCCAAACTGTGTGCCTATTAGCCATTTAGATTTCCACGCTGCTTGGACTTACGGATACTCGTTATTACAATCCTGTGATCCCTGGCTTAATCAATGATTCAAATATCCATTACTTTGCAAAATCTCCAGTGCGGAGGAAAATTGCTGATAGTTTCACAGGCGTCAACAATAATTATGAGCCTTTGAGCTAGCCAGCCACGTGAGGTAACACCTTTTTGCGTCATCCAAAAAACAAAATCACTAACTTCAGTATTCTTGACGAGTTTAATCAAATCGTCTTGGGGATATGATGCGACTCCTTTAAATATTTATTAAGAGTTTTCGGTGCGGATCGTTAGATACTTTAATATAGTCCGAGCCATTCGTGAGGCAGATCTGGGCTTGATATGACAAGCTTTGGTGACTTTCTTAGATTTTATGCGGTTGCTAGGAGTACGAAACTCATTCCGTCTGCCATGCATTGGAGAGTCAAGTTGCTGAGCAACGGTTTTCACAAATTAAATATTTTCCAAACCTGTAACCAGTTCGATTCCCATTTCCCCATTCCGGAAAGAGTTAAGCTATCCGAAAACTCAGAGTTTGTTTGTGTCAAGAAGGGACTCAACAATAACCTGGCTGTCTTCCTCAACGTCGTCGCCCTTCTGGAAGGAATCAGGCTATCCGAAAACTCAGCGTTTTTTCATTGTGTGGCTGAAGAAGCGACGAAGAAGGAAAAGCTGTAAGGGATCTACTCGGCGAAATCTCTGCATTTTGGAAGAGGGCAGAACACTCGTAGTGTGAAATTTGAATAGGATCCTATTGATACAATAAAGTTTAAGACACCTACGGCCACTACTGATCTACTTCATATGGGGAGTCTCGATTCTAGCGGTATTATAATGGCCTCATATTTAAATTGTGCATCTCATGCCATCTTGCGCATGGCATGGACTGACGCGGATTATCACGAAAACTGGTGTTTATTCTGCGTGTGGCATGTAACAGGACACCAGGATTAGGTTACTGCCACTTCCCTCTGTTTCCAGTGCTACAACTGTTGGATCATCTACAGAGTGAGAATTAAGAATATAAGAATTAATACTTTTTTTACGAGAGCAACAGCTCTTCCCCGAGCCACCCCGCTCGGTACATATATATTTAATGAGGCTTAGTGCCCTTCACTTCACTTCAGGGTCGGCTCATGAATGCAGCGCTGGCATTGGAGAATTCGGTTTAGCACTCATTTCTGTGATCATGGTGTCCAGTAGTTTCATCTCTACTTTCTTCCAAGTGTTTTGCGAGATTTGTTCAAGAGCATTGCTGTGGTCGAAAAGTTCCACGATCAAGTGTCGCTTAGCCACCATCTCTGCCACAGCTGCTTTAGACGTGAACGCTTTCGGCTTCTTAGTATTGTCAGCTCTCGTTCTTGGTTTTGTGTTGTCGATAGCATCATATTTTTGTTTTAGTCTCTTACCAGCAAGGTCCTTCTTCGCATTCCGTTGCCGGCTGTCGTGTGCTTGCTAGTTCTTCCTCGATATGGTTTGCAAACTTCGTATCTGGGGCCTCGCACCATTTTTTGTCGCTGAAGTACGCACGACCTTTCCTGCCCTTGTTTTTTGGTCAGACCAATTTATTCTTCTCCTAATTCGAAAGATCGGTCCGGTTTTCCAGACGCGCGCAGAGTCTAATCGCCACTTTGCATTCTCTTTTGGTCCTAAGACCCTCCTTGTTCGGTATGTCCCTAGGCTTCTTTTGGCTCCTTTATGGTGCTGGCTTTGGCAACTTCACCAGGGGAACCCAGAAGAGCCCTCGATATGCGGACACCTCATTGATGATTGATGCTCGCAAAGCAACGCTTGCATGATCCGAGTCAGCTGGGACTACGGGTCACTACATTGTAGTGTCGTGACGTTGTTGTTAGAGCTGGGATCCAGAACTACAGGGACTATGGCATCTCCTTAGGGAGACAGAAATATTACAACTGCTGGAACCTACTCCGGTCATACAGCCGAGGTGCAGTCGCTGGCGACGCGGCTTATAAGTTCATTGCGCCCGCCGTTGGGGCTGATCCGCCCGGCCTTTATCCTTATTAGACCCCAGTATAGGTTTTTGTTATGGTAAACCAGGCCGCGCTATGATAATGGACCAATGGCTCCAATAGATCTCTGCTCGCCCTGCGAGGCGATATTTTATTAGTGAAAAATTTGCCGCGACCGATTTGAATTTGAATTTAAAATGAAATCAACAACAAATTGTTTCCCATAAGATTTGAATTGCTTGTAATGTAAAACATATTTAAGAAAAAAAAACCTCAAAAGATTCGTCAAGTTTTGCCTATTTACATTGTTTACCACCTCCAATATTATCTCATCTCCACTGATTTTCGCAGAACCGAGGTTTGAAAGGCAACAAATTGTTTGTCAACCAAAGGCCTCTATAAACGCGACACAATGAGAAAATTTGTATAAATCACTTCCGTTTCCGAATGACTTGAATAACTCTAACCTGGTACAAATGTCACGTTCGGCAGCATGGAAATACCCTTAGAGTCATAATGCGTTAAGAGCCATAATGAATATCAAATTATCAGCAAAACGATCAGAGAATAATTCAAATGCAGTGAAGTACAATAAGTCACAACAGCCGATTACTTACGATATATTTTTTTTTTCATAGAAAAGTGTGAAAATTAATATTTATTTGCTATAAATCAATAATAGAAAATTGCTTGGGCATAGTAGTCCTTACAGGTAGTGCTGATGAATAAAATATGAGCATTAAAGGCTCAACACTTGAAAGGGCATTACAAAATTTCACACCCGTTTCTAATACATACAAATTGCATGAATGGTTTGTATCTCAATTAGACCGAAGAGTGTGAAAAGTCCTTTGCAGGTATTTACGATATTTACATAGGTCGTGAATAAATAATGGAAATATTTTCAAATGATTATTTCTACTATGAACAATTAGATTGGGACGCTAGCGCAAGTGGTGAGGACCTTGGAATGTCACTCTATTCACTATTTTTTTTTGTTTTTTTTTTTTGTTATATCACTGCTTCCTCCTGCTTTGTGTACCAACTAATTGATATGCATTTAAGTAATCGTATTTTGAAACCCATAACGTACACTTCTTCTGTGGATGTACACAGCCTATTGTGTGAGTAGCTGAAAGATTGCGAGCCTTGAGATAGCAGTAGTGTGGATTCTCCCTTCCATTCCATTGAAATGATATGCAAGCATCTAAGTATGTGTGTGTGTGTGTTTTTGTATAATTTACATGCTCAATTCCTTGCATACTCAATGATCATTTCATTGCTTGCTCGTCTATAGGCAGCCAGCTTCGTTTTTACCTGCGCATTTACACAAACGAAACGAAATGAAACGTCACTGGGCCGGCCACCAGCACGCCACATCACGGCTGTTGCAATCGAAACCAAAATCCCGACAGATCACAAGGCAAATGAATGAAATCGAGCCGCAGCCGAAGCCGAACGAAGAGCCAAGAAGCAGCAATTGAAAGAACCGTCCAACTAAGCAAGCGGCCACGGAGCCACTTGTGTGGCCTTATTTAATATGCAACCTCTTCAACCCCTCTTCAACGATTCAGCTATGCATAGCAAGCTAACTAACTACTCTACCAATATTCGCCGCGCTCACTCAGGATGATAGTTTCACTATGTTCGTTTGTTTTTTTTTTGTATTTTTGTTTTTTTTACCTGTGTGGCCAGCACTCCCCTTCCTTCCGCAAAACAAAAGATGTGTACTCCTGGCACCATTCGTTTGTCGCGCTACTCGCTATTGTCTCATCGATGATAAATTACTCGGTGCGCGCACAATCAGCATAAAAGGATAATAAAAATTATATTTAAATATGTTTGTTTGTTTTTGGTGTTTCATTTGAATGAGCAATAAATATGCAAAGGTCGCAAAGAACTATCAGAAGATGTACAAATGAAATAACACAAAATGAAAGTAACAGAAAAAGGTTCGAAGGTCTCAAGCGCGCGCATATTTTAATGAAAGGACTTTTAGCCGCCGCAAGCGTCCAACAATTTAAGGTATTATTAAATAAGTCGTAAATCGTCAGCTTATTTTTCTCTCTCTCCCTCTCTCCCTCTTGCATGTGGACGGCAAAACTTCATTTTCAAATGGTTTTTAACATTTTTATACAATTTCCAAAGAATTAGTTTTAGTGGAGCGTCTGGAGCGTTAAAAACATTAAAACCTAGGATGTCTTAGGGACTAGATGAAATTAAATTATCTTTGCGAAAATGTGCTGTGAATAACATAAATAATAATCTCTACCTATTTAAAAGTTGTGCATTTGATTTTTAAATAGCAAAAATTTATGATTGCAATAACTTATGTGCTATAATGCAAATAACGTTGTAGAATTTATTTTTTTTTGTAACAGAAGTGGAAGCAACTGAAAAAATAAATAGATTATGGATAATTAAATGTTAAAAAAAAAAATATTATGTAAACTATTTGTTTATTTAAATAATTAGCATACAAAAAAAATTGTTTTCTGTTATTATAGCATAAAAGTAAAATCGAATTAATTATTAAAAACAAAAAAATTATGACTATTTAAAAGAAAAAAATTAATTAACAAAAAATTTTGTCTATTGAAAAATTTACATTTTTTCAAATATCATCTTCAATTTCACTGATGTTAATCATAGGCGCTACATTTAGACAGTCTGTCGTCGTGGCACTGTAGGCATGCTACACTGCAGTATAATCCACTTTTTCGGCATCCGCATGCAGCTCCACATCCTTTTTTGCAATTGCAAAATAACATTTTTAATAAATTTTCCGGAGCAGGTAATTCATTCGTAAATATTGGATGATAGGTATTATTGGAATAGTTCTATCCCCAAATTTCGATGATTAAATCATTCCCTAACCACATCTGGATTTGTAGGTAAACCCGTTTTAAGTGTTCAAATGCTCAGATGTGGGAGGTAACGAAGATAAAAGAGCACTTGTGTCTTTGGCAGTTGCTTTGATGAAAGAATTGAGCCGGAATGTATTCAAATCTGTAATTTTTGCCGAAGCACCATACAGTCCCAAAATACATGTAATACCAGCTTGAAATATATTATTTGCATCTTCATGTACATTTTTAAATACTGCTGCTGAGTCATGTAGATCATTCCGCTTCTCAAAATTTGTGATAAACTTAATTTTTCCTTTATTGTAAAACGCAGAAGTAGTATCACAGCCTGTGAAAGCATGTAAAATAGAACATGTTATTTACATGCTGGTAGAGATTTTTCTAAACTTTTCGATGAAAATATTTGTTGGTTAACTTTGCCTCGGGATGGTTTTAAAAAATATATTTCACGATCAGTAGGCGCCAATGCCGTTAACACAACCAAGATGTCAATGTCTTCAAAAATTATAACAATATTTTGAGATTCTAAACTAATTGCTGTATCAACAATTAATTTATCTGCATCGCTTTCCGCTTGGCATGTAAAAATATTGTTATCAGCTAATTTTATTCTTAACATTTCGATTAGGCGAGATTTATTTTTTTTATTCGTTAGAAATTTATTTTGAGCGATTTTTAACGGCATAATTTCATCAAATTCAATATCTGTACTTATATTTTTTAGTGCGCGACGATTCCTTTCAGCAGATTTAATACCGTGCTTCTTATATCCATCAAATACCACGTATGCGTTATTATAATTATTCCTGAAATATCTTACGTAATGTTCGCATATCATTTTGAATGTTTCATTTAATTGCCATTTGCAACGATACGTGCCTCCATCAATAACATAATGAACATTTTCTAAGCTTTTCAAATTAATCTGAATTTCTGGGAATAATTCGTAGAAAGTTGATTTTTTTGTCTTTCGCATTTGGCCATCTTCAAACAGAGCAAGTGGATATGGTGCCAGTTCATAATTCATATAAGTTTTTAGTTCAGCATCTGTTTTTTTCAACACACAAATACGTTGAAACAGCAACAATGGATCAACGGGAATAACATTGTCATGAATTTTTATTTTATTATTTTTAGCCAATAGAGAATTTATTTTATCTTTGCTTAATAACTTCAATTCGCGTACATTTTTCCCTTCGATTTTCTTCATAACTTTTAAACCTTCTTCAAAAGCATTGCAACAATTTATACTTTTATTACCGGTAATTCCAGTGGCAATTGACATAATTGCATCTGTATCAGGAAAAGGACTGTGTTCTTTGAAAAAGTCTACCAATCTTTTTACATCGATACCATCCCTTTCTATTCTAGCATCTGTAGAATCACTGTGTTGATGACTTTTATTGAAAGATATGTCACAAACATTTTCTATGCTTTCAATAATATCTTTTCTATAAATAACTCCTCTGATCCATTTATAAACTACACTTTCAGTGGCACCTCTCTTAAAAGGACCCCCTTCGACGCTCATTCCTTTCATTAAAGTCTGATCACTTGCAATACCAGAAAAAAAAATATCTGATCGCCTAGATGTGAAATATCCTGTTGCATATTTTTCGAACTCTGCTGGATCCATTTTACACTGTAATTCCTTCATATCTTGCAGATAAATTTGTGCAGCCTTCGCATAGGGAAAATGTCCTGATTCGTCGAATAGTGGAATCATCAGCTCAATATGTAGATGTAAATTCCAATCCCCCATAAGGTCGGCAGCAATGAAGTCTTTCAATATTGTTACCATTCGAAAATACGTAATCCATAGTTTTGATGTCTTATTTTTATTTTCAAGCTCAACTAACTTATCTTCAAAAATTCTACTCAGCATTTGAAATCCTTGATTTTCTGTAATTTCATTGTAATTGAACATTTCAAAAATCATCGATATTTGTTCGTCATTCAATGCATTTAAAAAATCCGCATTATTCTCCTTAAGATCTTCAAAAATTAATTGTGATAAAGCCTGCTGCAATAAGGTATGAGCACGTACTGCTCTAGCATAGGCACGTCCTGACGTTATGTGATCAATCGTATTTTCTGGATAAATGGTAGAAAGAACTTCTTTTATCCCACTTCCAGCCATAATATAACCAATAATATATAACGTTGGGAAGATGTTTGTCTTTATCTATTGTATTTAAGTAAAATTTAACGTAGAACTAAAAAAAAATTATTTCCAACTAAATATAATGCTCCAATATATTAATTTTTCATATTTTTTTGTTTAAACAATGAAAAAATTAATTGCACAATATAATATTGGTAGAAGTTACAATTTAGAGCATACAAAAGAAAATCCTGTTGGTTACATGGTAATTCATTCAGTCCCTATGAGATCCGAGGTCAAAACCCCCGGGCGCTCCACTATTTGCTTTTTATCCCGTTCTGTTGAAATAGAACACTGTTTAGAAATAAAAAAAAAAAAAAAATTTAAATCTATCTTCAAGATTTATGGCTTTTGTGCACAAAACAAGCTCTCGAACATCCTGTGCTTAACGCGCGTTTGGACCGCCTGCTGGAATTTAACTCATTATGGTTGTTATGTTTTTTGTTTTTGTTTTTTATGCTTGTTTTGCTTTGGGTTTGGTGTAGTGGTGGCAAACTATCGATAGTCGGCACCATCGATAGTGAACGATAGTATTTTTTCTCACCATCGATAGTGCCGATAGTGTTAGACTTTCAATAGTATCGATTGCGTTCAATAAAAATTAAATGTAGAGTACAGAAAAAAACATTTACAAAAATTTAATTAATCCAAGTATTTTTATTTAAAAAAATTAGCATATCTGCATTTTTTTCTTTTATGCGGCTTCTTTTTTCAGTTATAACTAAACCGGCCTTACTGAAAACTCTTTCCGATTCAGTTGATGTGGCCGGTATACATAAATATTTTGAAGCCAACTTCTTTAAAGGAAAAAAATCATTTTCAATTATCTACAAATAAAAAAAATTCATTATACATATTATTTTTTTTTTTAATTCATAATTTTAGTTTACCTTCCAAAAATCTAAAGGATTTGAATCTTCAGCCGTATTTTCTCTTTCTAAATATTGACGCCTGAGAATGATGGCATCCGCTTTCTTCGACTTTATTTTCTCCGCATTTTTCTTCTCTATAAATGCGAAAAGAGAAACACTTTTTGGTGGTGCATTATTAGTTGAAGATGGCGGTTCATTTTCGAGAAGACTCATAACTTCATTATCTAAGCGAATGGTTGCTTGTTCTGCGTTGCTGCTAGAAATAAATCCTTCACGCTTGAACCGAGGGTCGAGAAGTGACCCCAATCGTGGAGCAGTTCCTGTTTCATATTGAAACATTCGCTTTCTCAGTCCTTCAATTAAGTTTTCGCATAGAGTTATGGCTTCAGTTGTTTCTATTTGGCATTTAATTTCATACATCCTTTGATACAGGCCATACACAATGGGTATTATCAAAGACAAGGTGACATTGTTCCCACAGCAAGTTTTTGTAGCTTCATTGAAAGGACGAAGCAGATTTTCTATTTCGCGTACACAATTTTTTTCATCAGCAGAAAGAGGTGGAGGAGCTTTACCTATAGCTAAAAGAACAATAGCGGCAGCATCGTGTAAAGTTAACAATCTCTCTAGCATATTATATGTGCTGTTCCATCTTGTGGGCATATCCTGAATCTATTTCAATGGTGAAAAAAGTGTACAATATTTTTACATTTTGTTATAATAGGCTTCAAATATCCATCCTCCGCCTTCAGCATCAAAGCGTCGTGCACAGCGAGATTTAAAGTATGTGCAACGCAAGGTAAGTGTGCAATTTTCAATATATCACATGCGTTTAACATTGATTTTGCGTTGTCAGTAACGATGCAGATAACCTTATTAAAAATGTTCCACTTTTTTAGCACATCAGAAACTGTATTTGCAATGTTTTGTGCATTGTGGTTCAAAACGTCATTTAATTTTTTTGTTTGCAGTACAGCATTCTTCAACACAAACGATTCTTCGATAAAATGACAGTCAATGTTATAAATGCTTCATTTGCGGCAGACGTCCAAAGATCCGTAGTGATTGCCACATGCTCAACTGCATTCAAATGTTCTTGAAGTTTGATTTTTTTTTCGTCATACATATTCTTCACAAAAACATTTTTCAATGTATTTTTGGACGCAACACATATCTGGGATCCAAGACTTTGACGAAGTTGCGGAAACTAGTATCCTCAACTAGATTAAATGGTTGCATTCCTTCACCAATCAAACTTGCTAGTGCAACTTCAATGTCAGCTTTTCTTTGAGAAGAGCTATCATATTCTATAGCCCTTTTAAAAAAAGAACTCACTGACCGAGAACTTGTGCGACAGCTTGACGCAGTTGTTGAAAACTCATCTTCGTCTTTTTCAATATTTGGATGCATCCTTTTTAAGTGGTCTCTTAAATTTGTAGTGTTGCCACTAGTCTTGTACTCACGAGCACATTTAACACATTTTGCCAGTTTTTTGTCATCCGACTTATTAAAATATTTCCATACCTTTGCAAATATAAAATAGTTAAATGTGTTATATAAGAATTAAGAATTCACTCACTGAAGATATTTTAATACGTGCTTTTTTGCCACCACGTTCTTCTTCGCTTTCCGAAGAACACACGCATTCGACTGCATTTTCTTTTGCTCCTATTAAAAGTAATAAAATCAATCTTCACATGGCTTAATAGATATATTTTCACCAAATAGATTATTACCTTTTCCGTTTATTGTTATAAACTTGTTAATTTTGAAAATTTCTTTTAAGCAAAAATAATATTACAAGTAAAAGTGAAAATAACTAACGCGCCAAACAAAGAATAGTGATGGTAAATTTTCACAGCTGGATAAAGTAAAAAACTTCGATAGTTAAGGACCATCGATAGTAACGATAGTGGTACGCCATCGATACTATCGATAGTGCCATCGATAGTTTGCCACCACTAGTTTGGTGGCTCCAGTCGTCTGTGAAAAACATAAACATTATCTAATTTGTAGCAACATACAGATTTATAGCAACGTACAAATTAATGGTAACACTTTTTGTGATGCTACAGCGAAATATTGAATTGATGTTAGCTGATGGTTTAAAATGAAATGTCAACGGATATGGCAACATTGAATGTCGACAACCATCGCTGACACATACCAGGTTCTTCAATAAGTTTTGCGATCAAGCGATCGATCGATCGATAAGAAAAAGACAATTTTATGGTTTCACAAAAAAAAAAAAAAAAAGTTTGAAATACCCTTTATTACTCAAGGCAGCATCCCTGAACATCAATATCCTTGCACCAATTAGATTTCAATTGTTCAATTCCATCCCTGAAGTGAGAATCTGCGAGGGCTACAAAATACGCTTCCACAGCTGTTGTGACCTCACCATTTCATGAAAAACGCTGAGGCTTTTTTAGGTCTGGAAACAGTTGGAAGTCACTAAGGTGAATAGGGGGGATGCTCCAACAATTCGAACTTTAATTCATGGATTTTAGCCACTGTCAAAATGCTCTTGGGACACAATGCATTGTCCGAAAGACAAAGACCCAGTCTTTTTTCACGAATTTTTTCCTTTAGCTGGTCTAAAAGATTACAATAATATTCGTAATTTATTGTTTTATCAGTTTGCATGTAATCCACATACAAAATTCCTCTCGCATATCCAAAGAATTTTGCCGTATCATGGCACCGAGGTGGGTCTAAAGGTGGATTATAAAACCAGTGCGCGCCTACTTGCAATTAGCCTATTATTTCAGGGCTTATGGGATAAAGAAGAGCAGCCTGTAGAACTGAACGAAGATGCAATCATCAATCTGCCTAAGAAAGGTGATCTGTCAGAATGTAAAAACTGGCGAGGAATAACGCTTCCGAGCAAGGTGAACAAAATAATTCCTCAAATAATTAACATCCGCAAATGGAGCGCTCTGAAGACAAATCTAAGAACGGAACAAGCAGGCTTTCAAGCTGAACGTTTCTGCGTTGTTCACGCCAAAAGTCTCAGAGTCATAGTAGAGCAGTCGGTACACTGGCGATCTCTTCACTACCTTATCTTCATCGATTTGCAAAAAGTATTCGGTACTCTCCACCCATCATGCGATATGGAATGTTTTGAGATGGAAAGATGTACCAAAACTCTTAATCGAGCTTATCCTATACACCAACGCCAGCTGCCACATCTTGCATAAAAAGGAACTGAGTGGTCGTCTATCAGTCACTCCTAGGTTTCGATAAGGCTGCGTCCCATCACCTCTACTTTTTAACATTGTTTTGGATGTCGTTATGAGCAAAGCTACACGCGAAACAAAAGAAATAACATGGAGACTAAATGGACGACTCGAAGATCTTGATTACGTTGACGATATTTGTCTTTTGGCTCACAGGCAGGTCAAAAAAACTAGCGCTGGTAGCACAAACTGCCGCAGAAGAAGACCTAAAAATAAACATTACCAAGACAAATGTGATGCGTGTAAACACTAACTTCACGCAAAAATTCCAAACCAGTAGAGCTTGAAGACGTGGACTCTTTTTGCTATGATAACTTCTAATGGGGGCTCAAGAGAAGACATCGAAAACCGCGAAGCAAGTTTCCGGTGCTCTAAATACTGTGTGGAGCTCCACGATTGTCACAAGGTGCACAAAAGTAAAAAACATTTAACTCCAACGTGAAATCCGCTCTTACGTATGGTTGCGAAACCTGAAACCTTGCAGCTTCTGAGCGCCAAACGCTGCAGGTTCTCACCATTAAGAAGAGACCAAACGAACATCACCCGCAGCGCAATTCATTGGAACCCTCAATGCAGTCTTCGTGGAGGCAGACCAGCACTGACTTGGAGGAGGAATCTGGAAGTTGACGCATTCGAAACCAACAAAAGATGGAGCGAAATAAAGAGGTCAGCGCATGACAGAGGGAAATGGAGGAACCTTGTCGCAGCTCTTTGCTTCTCTGCGCCTAGTAGCTCAACAACGGCTTGGGTGCCTCCCACACATATTCATTGACGGCGGGTTAAATCGATGAAACCAGATGCGATGTTTTCATCAGTTTGATCGTTAGATGGTCGTGCACCTGAACTACAGGGTGCGCCATCTTTTATGTCGGTATGTAAAGGCTGAATAACTTTGTCAACATAAATGTTTTCGATACGTCAATTCAGTACAATTTCAACCATGGATCGCTTTACACCGAAATAGCACGCTGAAATAGTGACGCTATACATAGAAAATAGTCGTGCGCATATCGTAAAAAGTATCGCGGCAAACAGGCAGCTCCTGACAATACTATTCGTCGTTTGGTGTCGAATTTTTTTGAACACAGAACAGTAGGAGATCGTCAACATGCCGTTCATCAACGGCCAAGACGTTCCAATGAACTTGTTGAAGCAGTGAGGGAGAGTGTTGCCCAGGAGCAAACAGTGTCGTATCGTCGTCGCGCTCAGCATTTTGGCGTGAGTGAAATCACAATGCGGCGCATTTTAAAGGATGATTTAAATTTGTTTAGGTATAAAGTGCAATTGACACAAAGAATATTACCGACAGACCATTCACGTCGCTTAGAATACGGCCAAACAGTCGTTCGAATGGTTGACACTAAACCCAATTTTTAGAAGCAAATTTTAATGACTGACGAGGCACATTTTAACCTCTCTGGCAGCGTGAATAAACAAAATTACCGGATTTGGGGAGCTGAGAATCCACACGAGATCCATGAAACGCCATTGCTTGAACGGAAAGTAACTGTTTGGGCCGGCATTTGGGCCAAAACCATCATTGGGCCATATTTTTGGTCGATGGACACCGATAGCGATGGATATTGGCTGGATTATGTCTGCCTTCAAATGCGTGAGAAAGGATTAGACGGTTACTGGTTTCAACAAGACGATGCGCCATGCCACACTGCGAATGCAACAATTGAATTTCTGCAACGAAAATTCCCGGGACGTCTGGTGTCAAAAAGAGGCGACATCGAGACAAATACAAATCAGTTCATCTGACAAATACAAATCAGTTCATCTGACAAATACAAATCAGTTGTTTTTTTTTTTCAAATCTATTCAATGTTTTCATACCGACGTAAAAGATGGCGCACAAAGTTACTGCTACACCAGCAACAACAGCAACATGGCGCATCCTGTATAACTTTTCAAAAGTGTTCCATTCACCAGAAGAAAAAAAATGCCATGGAAGCGCAACGGCAGCTGTCGCAAAAAATTGACTCTTAATAACAGCACGCAAATGTAAGTTTTATTCAAAGTCAGTTCGTGATCAATCGCGCGATACCAACGCGCGGAAGATCGCACTTCTATTTTCTACTCATAAATGCAATTACATGGCAATCATTTTAATCAAGAACCACTTAAAGACACAGCTTCTTACTCAAGTTCTTCCACTTAAATCTTCCGATTGGCCTTGTAATCATTTGCTTTTAAAAGTCTCACCAATACACATACACATACACACATAACGGCTTCGAGCAGCAACGTTAACCAACTTAAAACCCGCCAACTCATATTTAGAAAGGTCAGTTTCCAAAGCGCACAAGCATAGATTTTGAGCAAGAAAAAAAACAAAACAAAAAAAAAAAAATACAAAACAAAATATTATATAAAATCAAAAAAAAAAAAAATATAAAATTAAAATAAAAAAATAAAAATATTGGGTTGGAGAAAAAGTAATGTCGTATTTTGTCAATTGAGCGCGACATTTAAACATATCTTGCGTTGTACTTTTGCATCGGGTCACACTAAACGGCGATTTGAAGACGACAATCTGTACTACAAGTGTCTCTTTAACAGTGTTGTGATCGTACGTGGAGTCCACCAAGCAAGAAATTCGTTATAATTTACGTTTTTACTACCTTAGAGGTAAAAATGCAACGAAGGCGGCGGCAAAAATTTGTGAAGTTTATAGGCCTGATACTGTAACGATTCGCACAGCACAGCGTTGGTTCGATCGATTTCGTTCTGGTGTAGCAGATGTCGAAGATGCACCCCATATTGGTAGACCATGTGAGCATTCGCTCGATTAGTCAGGAACTAGGTGTAGACCACAAAACCGTTTGAAACCATTTGCAGAAGATTGGATTTCAAAAAAAAGCCGGATTTTTGGGAGCCACACGTGTTGACGCAAAAAAATCTCTTAGGGCGAATCAACGCTTGCGATTCTCTGCTAAAACGGAACGAACTTGACCCATTTTTTAAGCGGATGGTGACTGGCGATGAAATGTCACGATGTCACGTACGACAACGCCAAGCGAAAAAGACCGTGGTGGAGAATCGGCGAGCCGGCCCAAACCATCGCCAAGCCCGGATTGACCGCCAGGGAGGTTTTTCTGTGTGTTTGGTGGGATTGGAAGGGAATTATCCACTATGAGCTGCTCAACTATGACCAGACCCTTAATTCGGTCCTCTACTATGAGCAACTTGACCATTTGAAGCAGGCGATTGACCAGTTTGACCGATTGTGTGAAGCGGCCAGAATTGGTCAATAGGAATGGTGTTGTGCTCCACCAGGGCAACGCTCGTCCTCACACATCTTTGATGACCCGCCAGAAGCTACGGGAACTCGGATGGGATGTCCTATTGCACCCACCATATAGTCCGGACCTGGCACCAAGTGACTATCATCTCTTCCGGTCCATGCAGAACGCCCTAGGTGATACCAAGTTGGTCTCAAAAGAGGCTTGCGAAAACTGGTTGTCTGAGTTTTTTGCAAATAAGGAGGGGGGGTTTTATAAAGGGGGGATAATGAAGTTGCCTTCTAAATGGCAACAAGTTTACGAACAAAACGGGGCATATTTGACTTGAATCGGATAATTCTAAGTACGTTAAATAAAGCGTCAAATTTCGATCACAAATACGACATTTCTTTTTCTCCAACCCAATATAAAAAATTAAAATTTTTTTTTTTTAATTTACAAAGTGTGAATCAAAAACTTTGTATGAAAGCAAACTAAAGCATTTGCTGCATCTACTTAGTCCACCATTTATGGTAGGTTTTTCTTCTTAGCTCTTCCAACTGATAGTGCAACCATCCGCAGCAGCACATCGTCGTTGTTTTTTTTTCTTCTTCTTACCATTGGCAGTGCTGCAAGCGTGTTGGCGCGCTGGAATGTATGGTTTATAATTTTGTGATAAGTTAAAAAGCGTGTTCAACAGCTTTGCTCGAATAACACTTAACCACCAACACAGCACAGATAGTAAAAAAAGGCCGCGTTGCGCTTGGCTGAATGAACTAAGCGAACAACAGCGCGGCGCATGCGCAGTGAAGCCACTAAATGCCTACAACCGCAGAGCGGCGGTCAAGCTAATGTATATGAGCACATATACATACACACATACACACGAGCAGTACACATCCATACAGTAATAATTTCGTAAGCGTTTGCCGTTAATCACTTGTGTTATATCGTGCCAGCGGTAGCCAATTGTTGTTAGCTGCAGTTCTGCTCGAGTTTAAATGCAATTTGACCCACCAATTAATCGCGGCAATAGATCGCGCAGGCATGCAATCTTATCTTCGACCGGCGGCGGCGAGCGCAGTAACGGTGGCGACGGTAGCAGTAGCGGTGCTACTGCATACGTTTCCTAGGTGATATTTTTTCAAGAAATTTGAGTTTTTTTGGATTTTTTTTTTTGCATTTGAAACTTTTTTTCACGTACTAACTTTCCGGGCGCGCAAAATTTTAACGAAAGCACATTTTTATACTCATGCATGCATATCTATGTGCATATGTATGTATGTATGTGTGGTTGAA
The DNA here is from genome assembly GCF_027943255.1 of Anastrepha obliqua. Taxonomy (NCBI): domain Eukaryota; kingdom Metazoa; phylum Arthropoda; class Insecta; order Diptera; family Tephritidae; genus Anastrepha; species Anastrepha obliqua. The sequence goes on along the minus strand of NC_072893.1, from coordinate 19,845,232 downwards.
TATTTTGGTCTCCATTCACCTTTCTCGTGGAGTGTTGGCTGGCAAAGCAAAGAAAGTCTGTTGAAAATTATTAAGTGATCCATAAGCCGATTATGTTGTTCACGCTTACTGACTTTTAACGTTACGAAAATGAAATAAATAGGTAATGGTTATCATAAAAACATGGGAAAGGTTAAACAAGAACATTCGCTTGCACATTAGGGTGGTTAACGAAAATTGGTATATTTGTTATGAGATGACCGTAAAATTTTTTTCGTATACAGGGTGGCTGATGAAAGCCGCTACCAAAAAAAATTGAATAACTTTTTTTCTTTTTAAGTTATCTGTTCCATTTTTGTTTTAATTTGCAGATTGATCTTTAAAATTTATTAAAATGGATAACTGGGACACGCAAACAAGAATTTGGATAGTCCGCCGCTATCACGCACTGGAGTCCGTAGTTTTGGTACAGAGAGAGGACAGGCGGATGTTTGGCGGCGATCCCCCGAGCAGATGGACCATAATGAGACTGGTGAATAATTTTGCTGAGCAAGGAACAGTCGCAAGAAGGCCTTATCATCGAAACCCACCAGTTCGGACGGAGGAAACGATCGCTGCTGTAGCTGCAGCTATACAAAGCAATCCAAGGGTATCAACAAGAAGCTTATCTGCTCAACTTGGTGTCAGCCGACAGTCTTTGCAAACAATAATGCACAAAGATTTAGACTTATTTCCCTACAAAATTCAAATGGTTAACAAACTGAATGCAGCAGACTTGCCGATTCGCTTGGAATTTTGCCAGAAGATCCTGCAAATGGTGGAAGAAGACCAAAACATGTTAAACTGCCTTTTCATGTCTGATGAGGCCCATTTCGATTTAAACGGCAATGTGAACAAACAAAATTGTCGAATATGGAGTACTTCTAACCCACAGATACTCCACGAGACGGAATTGCATCCTCTTCGCGTGACAGTGTGGTGTGCGGTTTCTTCACGCTGTATTGTCGGGCCTTATTTTTTTGAAGAAAATGGTCACACCGTTATGGTTACTGGAGACCGTTATTTGAAAATGCTGAAAGAATTTTTCTATCCAGAACTACGCCGAAAGAGAATTCCTTTCAACTCTGTGTGGTTTCAACAAGATGGGGCAACGTCTCACATAGCCCAGACTGTTATGACAGAGTTGCGACGAAAATTTCCCAATAAACTGATTTCAAGAAACTCCGAATTTCGTTGGCCCCCCAGGTCGCCTGACCTTACTGCACCTGACTTTTTCTTGTGGGGTTTAGGTAAACAAGAAGTTTATAAAACAAAGCCAACAAATTTTGATGAACTAAAACAATCCATTCGGGCAACAATTGCGGCTATTCCTGTCGCAACTCTCAAAGCAGCAATGAACAACTTTTTACTAAGATGCTGCACTTGTGTCAACGAGCTTGGGGGGGGCATTTAAATTCAATTATTTTTAAAACTATTATAGTTAAGCTACATTTAATAAAATTTAGTGCCCTTCAACTTGAAAAAAAAAAATGAATTCCATACACTAAAAAAAAAGTTATTTGAGTTTCTTAATGTAGTAAAATTCATCAGCCACCCTGTATATGTAAAAAAACAAAGAATCGTTTTAAAATTGAATTGCGCCGCAACGCTCCTTAAGTTTTCTATGCATTTAAGTACAAGCGGACTCGGTAGTCTGGCGTAAGTGCACTAGCCTACCAACCCCGAGGTTGTGGGTTCGAATGCCGTGGAAAGCACGGTCTTCGAACTTTTCCCAACATACCTACTTTAGCTCTTCCTAAAACGCAAAAAAAAAAAAAAAAATTCATCCCTCAACCCGAAAACCTTATCCTTTCCATACTTACTCCCGGACAAAAGCGCATTACTTGCATTGTGACTGCAAAAACAAGCACCAACCAAAGAAGAGGACACAGTTACACATTGCATCAGTGGCGCCGGCAAGCGGAAGCGGGCAATCGTGATAATAACGCAGACACACCAAAATTTACCGAAGTCCTCAACCATCTGTGCGATCCTTCAGGCAAAAAAATGTGAAACACAGATGGCGCTCTTAACAGTTAGAAGGCGTTGTTCCTAAGCAACGTCAGGTGGACATTCCCAATATTTACAGTTATTTCTTTGAAGACCAGGGAAACTTTCAAAATGTCTCACTGGAGGCACTCGCTACCTTCTTAAAAAAACCTTAGTGGGTTAAGCAAATTCAAGTATCACAATGGGCCTTAGGGCCAACGAGTTCCTTGTCTTAGACAACCAACCTGACTAACCTTACCTTCATAAATTGTACATTTGGATGAAATTCTCGGAGGACGGCTAAAAATGTTCTTCAACGGTTTCTGTCAGCCGGCAGAAGGACTCTCCTCGTGAGCGACTGTGCGCATCCAAGTTTGACGTGGGCGACATCTGCGACGACTTCCTTGCGGATTTCATTGCAAAGCCACTTTGGCAACATTATCGCATGCTCTACGGAGAGTATGTCCAATCCATTTCCATTGTCGTCTTTTTATTTTGGAATTAATTGGGCAGCTTTTAGTAAGCAGAGGATGGTCCTTATTCATATTGGAGATTGTTCTCGGCATCTAATTCTGAGACTAGTGTTGGCAAACATTTGAAGGCTAATCACCTACTCTGTCAGAAATCAAATAGATTAACGAAACCAACGCAAGACAAGACAACGCAGGCCCTATGCTCCCGAGAGGAGTGAACAAAGAAAAAAAAAAAATCAATCCAGGTGTCAGAACCATATAGGAGGACCAATTTTACGCTGTTTTTGAAGATTTTAAGTTTTGATTTTAATGACAGGTTGCGAGATCGCCACAGTCTGCTAAGCTTATGAAACGCAGTTCGTACTTTACAAATAAGAGCTGCCACATTTGCAACCGAGCTACCATCTTTTGTGATTTGGCTACCGATATAGCGGAACTAATCCACATCTTCGAAAATGATGGCGTTTTCCGTGGTGGTTGGTGGCCGCAGTAGCCGAAGGGGTTGGTCCGTGACTACCATTAGGAATTCATAAAGAGAACGTAGGTTCGAATCTCGGTGAACCATCAAAATTAATAAAAACATTTTTCTAATAGCGGTCGCCCCTCGGCAGACAATGGCAAACCTCCGAGTGTATTTCTGCTCCTTATAAAAATATCTGCCGTTCGGAGTCGACTTAAAATTGTAAGTCTGTGGAATAACATCAAGACGTACGCTACAAATAGGAGGAGGAGCTCGGCCAAACACCCAAAAAGATGTACGCGCCAATTATATATATATATTACTATATATATAAGTTCAAGAGGAGATGTGTTTGCTGTTTGCATTCTAAGTAAACAAGTTTGTGTTCTGAGTAAAAAGTTTGTAAAGTTCGGATGATTAATTTTGCGCCAGCACGAAAAGCTGTGCTTCCGTAAACTGTATACGAAATCGCTAAATATCATAACTTTTCAATCTTCATCATCGTATTGGCATCACCGTACGGGGCAAGAGTCCTCTACTCTACAATACATCTCCATTTTTCTTTACATTTCGCTGTGGCTCTATGTTGTGGGATTCTAATCATTCGTATATCATATTCTTGTAACCATCTTCGCCGCGGTCGGCCTCTCTTCTTGGCCTCTTCTGGTTTCGCTTCAAACAATTTTTTGGTCGTTCTTTCACTACTCATTCCGAGGACGTGTCCATACCGAGGACGTGTCCATTACATTTCGTCCCGCGTTTAAAACACTGAGCGCGTGGTTATACCCCATACGGTGTGTACCGTCTTCTACTCGTATATGTCTGAATATTTTCAGAAGAATTCTTCTTTCACATCGCAAGAGTAAATGCACGTCATTAGCTTTGAGGATTCGTAGGTTAGAACCGGTCCTTTCACATCAATGAAGATTTCATATGTTTGATATGCCTAAAATATGCTCCGTTAGCTGCCTGAATGCGATGATGTATTAAAAAGATGGATTTTCAAAAAATTAATGGTGTCCCATTTCGTCTGAGAAGACTCCAACTAAATTGTTTCAGGGAATATTTTGTGGAACAGGTTAATCCTCCATCGACCATAAAAATCTAATATTTTAAAACTTAAAAAAACGGTCAAAATAGCACGCACGAGTAAAAATATTGTGTTAAAATGTACCACAAAAATATGGTTAATTATTGCGAGACCAAATTAGAAACCCTCAAAACACAGTCAAAAAAACAAAATTTCTCGTTCATAATAAAGTGTTTCCAATGACTCCCCCGAACCATAAACATCACCAAACAGTCACACGTTTAGGTTAGAGAGGCTTTTCAACAATAATTCTTGGATTTTCTGAGCCCCAGATCCGACAATTTTGCGTGTTGACGAAGCCACCGAAGTCGAATGGGCCTCATCACTCAAGAAGATTTTTCGATGGAATTTCGGATCATTTTCATACATTTCAAGGACCCAATCAGCAAAGACACGACGTTGTTGATGATCGGCCGGCTTGAGTTCTTGTGTTAACTGGACTTTATAAGCCTTAAGACCCAAATCTTTATGCAAAATACGGTGTAATGACGTTTGTGGAATGCCTAATTCCAAGGAACGTCGAGCAATGGACAAACCTGGGTTTTCTTCAACACTTTCGGCTACAATAGCAATATTTTCGGCTGTTCTTGAGCGACGTGCACGGGTTTTATTGTTCACATCACAACTTGTCCCAACAGCTGGAATTTTCCCCCACCAATTTCTGTGAGGTGCTTCACTATGACCCGAAAATGTTCGAGTTTTACGAACCATCTCTGCCAAATTTTCACCATTTTTATAGTGAATTTTAATAATTTCAATGGGTTGTTTAAGCGTGTATCGTTCCATTTTTATTAGGCGTTCGGAAAACCCTTTATTATACTTTTGTTTTGGTACTTTGCGGACCACCCCAATATACGAACAGCGGTTCCTTAACCCCATTTAGTGGCAGCAAATGTTGCTACCGCTTCTACTTTAGCTTCAATGTTATGCTGTTGTTCTGCTGTTTTTTCTGCTTTTTTCAAGTACTGTTAAGAACTACAATAAAGTCGGCATATGCTGGCCTTATTGCAGTCATCGACATATTGAATTTCGCTTGACTTAACTCGACTTTGACGTTGTTACTAGACTTTTGCCCTCTAAGTGCCGCGCGCAACATTGCACTTCCGCCAGTAAATGGCTTTTATCTGCCACCTCATAGCGGGTACCCGCTAGCTTTTCTTTTCTATTTTAGTTTTTCAACTTTTCAGTGGATGGTAAAAATTGCTCGGTGTTGCGCTTTTATATTTTCAAAGATTTTCTGTAATGGTAACCTTTTTGGTTTGATCTCTACTGCCACAAATTCTCTTTTCATTCCTGGAGACAAATTTTGTTATATACAAAAATATTTCATTTTGTTTAAAATAGAGCCTAATAAATTAAGTAGAAAATTGTAATTTAAAATTGTTCATACGTACATATTTTTATGAATTTATATTACAAAACCAAAATATTTAAAAATATTCAAATCTTTAATTACTTATTCATTCTTTTATTTCTTTCAGGTAAGCAATTTGAAAAAACTACTCACATTTTTGGAAAGGAAATTTTGGCGCATATTTTATGTAAGTCTATTATTTTTGTTTACTGTTAGTGATATATAGTTTATATAGTTGTTATGTGACAGATATGATCTAAGAATTGATCTTCATGCTAAGCATTCGGCGTTTGTAAAGGGTGGTTAAGTTTTAAGGGCCGGTGTTGATTTTGAATAAAATACAATTTTTTTGGAAACTATTATGATTTCTCTTTATTATGATAATATTGGTATGGTTCGATTACGTATGGAATAAAATATCGGCCAAATTCCCGCCGTGGCCTCGGCGGCACATCTCCATCCGATGGCCCAAATTTTCGATGACGCTGAGGCATTATTGAGGTTCTATGCCGTTAATGTGCCGAATTATCTCATCCTTTAGTTCTTGAATTGTTGCTGGCTTATCGACGTACACCTTTTCTTTGAAATAACCCCAAAGAAAGAAGTCCAACGGTGTCGTTAACGTTTAGGTGTGGTTCACATTCAACAGCGGTCCTTGAAATATAACCACCCTATATATACATATATATATACATTTTCCCATAGTTCCTAGATGAAACATAGGGCCTCAATAAACAAATTGTAATTTAATTTTTTTAGAGCTAGATGTTTAATTTGACTCCAGGCGCGGCCTGCTCTGTCCGCCTCTGCTGCTACTTGTCGCCTCCATGTGCTGGCTGATCTTCTGCACCTACGGCTTCCATGAAGATTCCAGTCTAGCGCTCTCCTTGCAATGTCATCCTGTGGTTTGCGCAATGTGTGTCCGATCCATTTCCACTTGCGACGCATAATTTCTATGTGAACTGGTGTTTGCCCGCTAGCCGCCTAAAGATCATCGTTGCTTATAATATCAGGTCAGAATATCCGCATTAGCTTTCGTAGGCAACAGTTTAGGAAGGATTGCAATGATTGGAATATGTTTGTTGTTAAGTTCCATACTTCATATCCATACAGAACTACCGACTCTACGTTGGAGGTATGGGTTGATCTCCATACCTCGTCTAGCATGCCAAATGCAACGCGTCCCATAGATATTCGGTTGCGTATGTCAATTGTTGATCCGCCGTTTTTTTAAATTATGCTCCCACGGTAGCAAAATTCATCTACATCTTAAAAAGGCGCGTCGGCAATTTGAAGGGCTTGCGTTTCGGTGGTGCTAATCCGCACTGGTCTTTGCAATGTTCATTTTTAGACCTATTTGTGATACTGCTTGACATACCGCTTTTAGTTGAGCTAATGCATCCGAGTATTTGTGCGATGGTAAACAAATGTCGTCCGCATAGTCTAGGTCTTCAAGCCGGCCGCATAAACCTCATTGCCTTGCCACATTGCTAGGTCCAGGACTAGGTTGAACAAGAGTTGAGACAATACACATCCTTGCCTAAAACCGGTTTGAACTTCGATACTATCACTTAGAGCATTTTCGTATTTGACGCGGCATGAAGCGCCCGACCGAGTACACTTCTTTTATCATGGTGACAATTTTCTCAGGCTCTCCTTTGCATTCAAGAGCTTTCCAGATTGCTTCATGATAGAGAGTCTCGAAGTCGATGAAGTAGAAGTAAAGAGGCGAGCGTCACTCAACCGACTGCTACACGTTCACTCTCAAGGAGTTTACATGATCGACGCAAGTTCAGTGGGGATGAGAGCCTGCTTGTTCTTTGCGTAGTCCCTGATTCAATGAGTTGGACAGCTTTTTGTGATTTACTTGTGCTATTACTTTGTTCACCATGCTTAGAAACGTGATTTCTCGCCAATCGCATTCAGATAGGTTACCCTTCTTCGGGAGAAGAGTGATAACCCACTCTTTCAACTCAGATGGTATTTTTTCAGAGTTCCAGATGTTTTTCAATAAGGGCAGAAGAATCCGAGCGCTTATCTCATACAAACCTGTCAGAGTCAGACAAACTGCTAAGAGTCAGAAAGTGGGTGCTGAGTTTAGATTTTAACTCTAAATTATTTAAAATCGACATCTAGTAAAAAAATGGATATGCAATGCATGAAAATATCTGTCATACAAAGAAAAAATGTATTAGAAAATAGAAAAAAAATCATTAAAGCTAAGTAAAGTGGCTGTCTTATGACGCACCTAGGCCAAATAGAGTCCCCTTCTGATCCTCTTTAAACCATCCTGTGAACTTTGTAAATCTAGTTTGTCTAGCTAATTTTATATATGCAACCTCCGCGAAAGAAAAGCGATTCCGTGAATAGAAGGAGTTCAACTGTCTCTTCCTCTTCTGCATCCTGACAACCTCTGCCAAAGTCAAAATATGGTGCCCCAATTATACTGGCATGCCTCCGTATAAGACAGTGCCTAGATAGAACTCCTTTTTTTCTTTTTCTTTTGTTAGCGGTAGACTAATCACCTACCCTGTCAGAAATCAAAATTGATTAGCGAAACCAACGCAAGACTGAGTCTTGTCGTGACCCTCCGAAGAAATCTGAGTGGATCTTGTTGCACCAAGAAGCCGAGGTCGTCGCTTCTTAACACAGCCCGAGCAGACGTGCAGAAAATGTGCGTCTCCGTGCTAAAAAAGCACACATCCCGCTTGAAACACAGATGCGTGAATTCCAAGAGCAAAGTGTAGCTTTGTTCCGCTGGATTGCACGTAGACACCAGAGCCGGAATCGTGCTCGGTCCTGGAGCCATCCGTGAACAAGCAAAACCAGTGTTTGTCGGGCTTTTTTTCAGAGTCTGACCACAATTGAGCCTCTGGTAGCACCACACTCTATCTCTTTTCATGTATGACTCCTGATGACATGGAGTCAAGGGGCATGGCGAGAATCGTTGGATCGAAGTCCATGCCTTCTCTGTTATCTAATGCCGGACGTGGACAGTACCAATTCCCTTAAGACTCCTATTAATATTCTTAAGTATTTCCTATTAATTTTAAGTAGACTGCCAAGGGCATAGGTGTATCAACTTTGTCTTGCGTAATTTGGAGAGTGGTACTCTGTGGTCTGGTTAACTCAACCGCCTTACATTTACCCTCAATGTTACTGTGACGCGGCACCCAGAGTAGTGTTATAGAGAACAACTGCAGCACTGTTTTTGAGGAGTGCTTCCATGATTGAAGAGATTTCAGAGCTGCCGTAACTATTGCAATATTTGCAGATATTTCTGACTGTAATTGCATTTTTATTTCGCACTAAAAAGCCTTCTTTAATCGCTAAAACTTCAGCATGAAATAAGCTGCAATGATCAGGTAAGCGGAAAGGTATACTGAAGCCTTTACTACCCCTTGGTCGTTGAGTTTAGAAAGGTCGATATATATATGGACTCCATTTTCAGAAGTACTGATCCATTCTCCCAGTACTCTCTAGAAGGAGGCTATTCTCAGCCGCTCAGAAAGGCTTTTCTATATACCTTGTTAAGTGTTATCTGAGCAGGAAAGAAGTTAAGCTTATGGACCGAAAGGCTTTTGGCATGTGGTGCTCCTTTTTGAGTGCTCTCTGAATAAAAGCTACCCTGGCTTTACTCCAATTTTTAGGCACTATGCCTAATTTCAGGCTTATCCTGAGAATATTTGTCAAAAACTAAAACATTCACGCCATCTTAACACCTGGTGATGTAAATGGACTGAAGATGGTAATCGCCTATTTAGTTTTGTTCACTGTAAAAATTTTACTACCAAGGGAGAGTTTCCTGCGTGTAGACATTAAAAACCGGATGCCCCCAGTGTCTTCACTGTCCTCACCCATACTAACACAGTCCGGAAAATGAGTTTCCAGCAAAAGCTGTCCCGTTTCCTCCAGACTCTCTGTAAAATTTCTGTTAGCCTTCTTGAGAGTAGAAAGGCAATTTGCGTGATCCTTGCTGAGTGAGTTTTGAAGTCTAGTAGTCGCTGCAAGGGATTCGATCTCCTCACAGTGCTTCCTTCACGAGTCTCTCAGCTCCCTATTGTAAGCCGTTAAGGCACTTCTATAAGAGTCCCAGTCTCCGGTTGCCTTGGCACTATTGAAGAGCTGACGGTTTTTGTGGTATAACAGTCGAGAAAAAGGTGATGTCAATTTGTTTGTCTAAGGCATTTTTCAGTATATGACAATTTGGCCTATAGTGCAATCCTAAAATCCCTTTGATAAGATGCAAATACGGCTTCACGCAGTATTAATGATATGATCTTATATGCGATTTTGAGAGCGCTTATTACGCGGTGATTGGAACTGATTACAGAAATTATCGTATAAAAAAAGTACAAATTCTGCATGTGGGAGTCGGCTAAAAATATCTCTATAAAACACAAAAATTTGTATTTCTTATCTGATTAATAATTTTACAAAGTATAGCGCCTACGTTGTGCTTAATAAATAATTCAAATATTTACATTTTCAAAACATCTCCTTGTTTGACATCAGACATCTGGTATTAATTTGGCTATTCGTTGTTTCATCTTCCGCAAATTAGCTGAGCAGATAAATTTTGTCACTAGAATACACCAAAAATTCGAGATAGCTAACATTGAGCGGCTAAACGTTGCTGCTAACAAAAACAAAACCATCAAAATATTGTTATGCTGTGTTTAGGCACAGTCCTCTGAACCCGTCCAAACTAAACACCAATTAAACAGACAAGCGAGTCCCCAACCAGTCTGCGAGTCACAAACAATGCACGGCGAGCTCATTAGTAATTCATCCGGCACATAATAAAGAATACAGAATATTCTGCTTTTGGTGGTGGTGTGTGCCCTTCACAGTTTAGAGTCATAATTAAAATTTATGGGTGTGTTAATGAAAATTCTCATTTAAATTTATGCGGAAATCTGAGGGTATTGCAGAAAGGGAACTTTTAAAGCAAACAATCGAAACGTTAGTCCATTTTAAGACAACAATGCGCCCACATACATTGCATGAGCTCATTGCTTTTGTTGTGATGAGCTGATAAGCGTTTAATTGCATATTTAATGGCGCCTAAACTGCAAAGGCCTGAGTGGAAGTTTTACTTTTGCCAATTTAAAGCAGTTATGGTGATTACAAGTAGTTAATTGCCTCCCAGTGACGTTTACGTGCACTTGTGGGAAAGTTTTATTGTTATTTTTTTGTTCGCATGCGAAGTTCTTGATTTTGTAAAAAGAGCTTTTTATAAAAATTTGTGGCTGTAGGAAATGCCATATGGGCAGGTATGAAGGAAAATTGGCGGCTAACTTAAAGTGAAAACATAACCGAATACACAAGCCCGCATAACCAACTCACGCCTACAATAATGTGTGTATGTATGCATGTATGTATGTAAATACATATTTATGTAGCTCACCGCTGCGCAGCAAACATGCATTTAATTGCCAGAATATCTTATCTAGCAGCTTGTGACTTTATTCAATTGGCATATCTTATCTATTTGGGCTGGCCTAGATTTTGTTCGACTTTTGCGGTAAGCTAATTCTGTATCCATGAAGTGGGCTGACCAGATTTCGTGCGTTGGAATATGAAAATAAAAACAGAGAGAATTTTAGCGGCGTGAAATAAAATGGAATACTATTTTATTCAATTCAATTAATTAATTTAAAATATATTTAAAACAATTAATGTGAAATAAAATAAAATATATTGAGACGAATTGCAAAATTAAAAATAAAAACAAAAGAAAATACAATAAAATATAAGAGAATAAAAATTAAATGAAATAAATAAAATAAACATAAATTAAATAAAATCAAGTGAAAAATGCTTTTTATATTAATAAAATAATTAAAAAATAAATGTATAAATTAAAGTAAATTAATTTAAAATTAAATTCAATCAAAAAAGTCCTTGAAAAATAAATAAAAATTAATTTAAATCGAAAAAATGAATTGAAAAATTAAAAAAAATAAATAAGTAGTCTAGTATAAATCAAAGTGAAAGGAAGTGAAATAAAATAAATTAAAAATAAATAAAATAGAAATGAGCAAATTGAAATAAAATTAAATAACTGAAAAAGAAATAAAATAATATAAAGTAGCATAAAATATTAGGTGCGCAAGTATATTTCCGCTGTTTGTCAATAGATGCCGCCAGCAGTGTATGCTAGTCGATTCTAACATAACCTTAGCGTCATAAACCAAGCTTAGACATATGGGTAAGACTCCGTCAGAAAATATGAGATTTGCAAGTGGTCTTTCGATTTCTTTGAAACTTTGGGAAATATTAGTTCTAGGTAAGATACATTCGAGCCTAAAAGGATTTTGAAAAATTTTCAAAATTGAGTCATCTACGCCATGTTGAAAATCGGGACCGTGTTTTTTTCAAAAATCAATATTTCTTGAACCGTTGGATGGATTTCAATGTAATTTACAGACAATATAGAAACAAATAAGTAGTTTAAATTAGTATTATGTTAAAAAAAAAATTTCGAAATTTTGACCAAAAAAAAGTCAAAAAAATTTTTTGAATCAATTTTTAGTTGATTTGGCCACTTTTTTAGATTTTCTGTTATACACGTAACGATTCCTTATGATTTAACCTTTATTTTGAAAAAAAAAATTTTATGGTGTCTATAATAGTTCTCGAGATATTGCGATTTTAGTGGAAGCGCGCACCGTGAAGTTCGCGGTTACGCAGCGAGGGAGTAGAAAAACGCGCACAGACCTGCAGCAGTCTGCTCCAGTCACTTCATACAGGAACACATAACGCAGCGCGAACCGTGCGTGCGTACGCGAACCGTGCGTGCGCGCTTCCACTAAAATCGCAATATCTCGAGAACTATTATAGACACCATAAAATTTTTTTTTTCAAAATAAAGGTTAAATCATAAGGAATCGTTACGTGTATAACAGAAAATCTAAAAAAGTGGCCAAATCAACCAAAAATTGATTCAAAAAATTTTTTTGACTTTTTTTTGGTCAAAATTTCGAAATTTTTTTTTTAACATAATACTAATTTAAACTACTTATTTGTTTCTATATTGTCTGTAAATTGCATTGAAATCCATCCAACGGTTCAAGAAATATTGATTTTTGAAAAAAACACGGTCCCGATTTTCAACATGGCGTAGATGACTCAATTTTGAAAATTTTTCAAAATCCTTTTAGGCTCGAATGTATCTTACCTAGAACTAATATTTCCCAAAGTTTCAAAGAAATCGAAAGACCACTTGCAAATCTCATATTTTCTGACGGAGTCTTACCCATATGGTAAATAAACTGCTTCGACACATTACTGATTTTGTTTTGGTATCACTATTTTGGTTTTCTGAAGATGCCTGAATTTGTGTCGAATAATCGTCATTTGCGGGAAGTGTTGACTTTTCTCTTTCATTCGAAAAAAAGGGCGGCTGAAGCGCATCGAGAGCAACAAAAATTTTATGGAGATGATGCTTTAAGTGAAACAACATGCCGAGATCGGTTCCGTCGCTTCAAAGACGGTGATTTTAATGTTGACGACCGTCCGCGTGAAGGAAGGCCAAAAACCTTCGAAGATCCTGAATTGGAGGCAGTGCTCAATGAGGATCCGCGGCAAACGCAAGAAGAGCTTGCTTCAGTATTAGGAGTTACCCGCCAATCCATTTCCAAGCGATTGCATGCTTTGGAAATGATTCAGAAACAGGGTATTTGGGTTCCTTATGAGTTAAAACCAAGGGATGTTGAACGTCGTTTTTTCGCCTGAGAAAAGCTGTTCCAGCGGCAAAAAAACAGGGTTTTCTTCATCGATCATGCTTCTACGTCGACGCCTTGGACGAATATTCACGCTGCGAAGGTTATGCTATGTATTTGGTAGGACCAAGTTGGTGCTATTTATTATGAACTGTTAAAACCAAGCGAAACCATCACTGGGGATCGGTATCGACTTCAATTGATGCGATGGAGCCAACCACTGCGCGAGAAGCGGCCGCAATACGCGGAGAGGCATGGAAAAAGTGATTCTACAGCATGACAACTCTCGGCCTCACATTGCCGAACCCGTTAAAACCTACCTGGCATCACTGAAATGGGAAATCCTACCCGATGGCACATGGTCTAGCTGACCAGCAGATCCATTCATATGAAGACATCAAAAAATTGCTTGATCCGTGGATAGCTTCAAAAGATGACGGTATACGAGATCTACCAGAAAGAATGGAAAAAGTAGTAGCCAGCGATGGGAAATACTTTCCATGATTCACTTGTAACCATCTTTTCAGAATAAAGTTGTAATTTCATAAAAACTTATAACTTATATAAACTAAAATAAATTAAAATTAATTAAACAAAAGAAAAAATTATAAATTGAAGTAAAACAAAAATTAAACTAAAGAATTTAAAAAAAAATTAAGTAAAATTAAAATAAAATTAAATGAAATAAATTTAAATAAAATAACATTAAAATTAGATTAAAAATAAATAAATTAATTATTAAAAATAAAGTGAAATAAAACAAAAATGAAATTTAATAAATTAAAACAAAATTTAAGTAATATAAACAAAATTAAATTAAATTACCTAAAATAAAATAATACTAAAATTAAATTACAAATAAATTAATTCAACAAATAAAAAGGGAAATAAAACAAAATTAAATTGAAATAAATTAAATAAAATTAAAATAAAATAAAAAGAAAAATTAGTAAATAAATAATTTAAAAAAATAATATAAAATAAATAAAATAAAATTGAAATAAAATTAAAAATAAATTTATTAAATAAATAAAACATAAATAAAGTCAAATAAAGCAAAATAAATTTTACCTTATCGACTTAAAAATGAATTGACATTCATCCCCATATGTTTCAGTTATTAAGACATATTATGAAGACTTCAAAATCTTTTCTTCAGTTTCAAGAAAAATTCTTGCAACCCTCTATTTCTATTAGCAGTTTTCCTGTGCCAAGCTCAACTTTGTGAGTAACTGTATATAGATATGTAATTGCTGTCAAAAATTTGCTATTAAAAACAACATAAAATTAAACAAACAAGTTTCACACTTGTTTCACTTTTTTGCCGCCATCGAGGCGAGTTGTTTGGTCAGTCTGTTCTGTGCGATTAATTTTGTGTGTTTTTGACACTTTTTGCTAGACATAAATTAAGCACATAATTTATTTTTATTTTCTTGAACAAATTCTTTGGTTTTCGCCGCCTTAAGCAAGCCGTAACAATTCTACGCGCATTCGCTGGATTGATTGGCTATATAAACGGCTCAATTCCAACTACTGTAAAACGCTCGTTACAGTTATTTAAATTTTTTTTTTGTTCTTATGGAATTTTTATTTCCTTAGCGTTTGGATATTACGTGCCGCACTAAATTTTGCACTTAATAAACTGTAACTTTCAGCAGCTCACTGCAGTTAGCGCGAGTTTTCAAAAAGATAGACATTTTTTATATTTCCTTTTTGTATATCTGCTCATATACTCGTAAGTGCAGTAGCGCAGTAGAGTATCATAACTTTGTTTAGCAACGGGTCAACAGTCGAACAGAATCATATGATAGATGTGTATGTATACATGTGTATGTATGTACATATGTACAAAAAGAGTCCGAATGGCGAAAGGAATAAATTTATCGAAAAATTGAGTTATGCTCTTTCACTAAACTTCGACTTCCATTGGCTCAAGGTAAGGTGGGGACATCGGAGATTATATCTTAACGATACATTCAAGAAATTTAAAGAAGCGTGACTTTTAAAGAAAACTTTCTTAAGGGAAAGATAACTGAAAGTGGGCCTAGACCCTCTCACTCTTAAATAAATGCTTTTATCTCTAAATACGCTTCACCACAATCGACTACTTCTTAATTTTCCAGTTGGCATTGAGAAGCACAATTCGGAAAACTATTGAAATTGGGCATAAGCCACGCCCATTTCTTATAGATATTTTGGTTTCCGTCTTTGTAACGAATAGCTCGCGTAAAAATTTTGAAATCTTAATACACTTTACACTCTCATACAGTCTTTGTGATCAGCAGGGAGATACCCATTGACCTCATGGCCCTGGATTGAATTAATGCATGGGATTCCAAGAAGAAATACGTCTTCACTAGCGTCGCGGAGCGCAGAGGCCAAACTATGCTTTGGTGGCAAAGCCGATGGGACACTGAATCGAGAGGCAGATGGACGGCGAAACTCATTCAATCAATAGGCAAATGGGTCCAAAGGAACTTCGAGGAAGTAAAGTACTTCTTAACTCAGTTCCTCTTGGGCTAAAGATACGGATTCAGAAATACCTATTCCACTTGGGTAAGGTAAGCGTTGCAACTTCATTTACTGCGAAGCGCCGAGCGATGACGATGAACACACGTTTTTTAGTTGTATCAGATGGCTCGCGGAAAGAGATGCTCTGAGGAAGCAAATTGGCGACATCGCGCCAAGCAACATAATCAGCAAAATGCTCGAATGTGAGCACAGCTGGAACGCAGTAAAGAGATCCAACGACTACGGGGGGGAAAAATATAGGCCTCGCCACGGTGCAACAAAGCGAAGCCGCACAGATCGAGACACAAGAAGACGAGCCTATAGCACGAAAAAAATAAATAATTGGCGCGTACACTTCTGTGAAGTGTTTGGTCGAGCTTCTCCTCTAATTTGTGGCGAGCGTCTTGATGTTGTTCCACAAGTGGATTGACCTACAGTTTTAAGCCGACTCGGCAAATGTTTGTATACCATGAAAGCTGGCTACAAATACGGTGGACCCAGACGTGGGTGAATAAAATTGGTTCTTTATGGATGTCGTTCTGGGCCCTGCCGAAGTAATGCAGAAAGTAGTGCCGGGAAGGGATTCTCGGCAGAAAAAGAGGGAGGAGAGATTGTTTTAGTGGCCACACCACTCAACGCAGTAGACGACGGTCGCTGTAAGTGCGAAGACATTTTAAACCCTACCTAAGACTACCTAACCAATTAAAAAAAAAACGGAAACTCATATGCACAAGTAATTTGCACTTTAAAATTGGCAAAATCGGTTGATAACCCCGCCCACTTTCCATATAGCAGAAATTTCTAAGATCACTAAAGGTGCTATATTGCATTATTTAATGATGAATAACGACTCAAGGCTGGTAAAAACTTATTTATAAAGACTTTTCGAAAAATAGGCATGACCGCTCACTTTCATGGCACCCTCTCAAACTTTATATACGAACTTTGTTTAAGTATGATTTAAAAATTACCGAGAATGGACGCCCGTCTTCTGCATGCAAGTAGAAGAGATTTTGCTTTCCATTGTAAGCAGGCCATTTTACAAAGTTATTTGTGCCTAAAATAATCCACTGATCTCAGTAAACAACTCATAATTGCGGTTGCAGGCTTAATAATTTTCAACTGTAAATGGAAATATTTCTGTTTCAACCCACGCTCATCATTTTACAGCTCAAAAGTAGTTCATTTGGCGAGTCGACTAACTAGTTTCGCGCCACAAACAACATTGCAGTAATTACACGAAATTGACCGGACACTCGCATGCACATTAGGCTGGGTCGGAAAAAACAAATCTTGCGAAAGTTAGCCACTGTATTTAAAGTTATGGTAAGAGCGCGCCGGCACCGTAAAAAATGTTTTTTGTGATTCCTCTAAAACCGCCGAAATGGGTTTTTTTTATTATAACTTAGCTATTTGTTATAAAAGTTTACCATTTTTCTCCAAGAATGAAAAAGGTTCTGGAGCCGGATGGAATTTACACGACAATAATAAGTTTCATGTTTTCATAAGCTATGTGAGGAGTGCCAACTGTTCTCCAAACGGAATGCCATTTTGAAAGTAGCAGAATTGATAATTGAGAGGAGATGGAGCTGAAAACAAACTGGAGTCTTTAGTGACAGTCAGGTTGCACTGAAAGCCTTGGAGAACGCAAAGCAAACGTCGAAGATTGTTCAAGAATGTAAAAAGAAGTTTAATTATGTTGCAAGATAGAATAAGCTTGTACTTATAGGGGCTCCAGGACACTGCGGTGATCAAGAAAATAAAATTACAGATGACTTGGCCAACTGTAGATCAGCGGTTTCCCCACAGGGATCAGAGACAATAATCGGAATCAGTCCAGCAGGAATCATCAAGAGCAATGAATTTGCTAATGAAGAGCGATGGTCCGTTCTAGAACACTGAAAAGTGTTTTGTTTTATAGAGATTGCTTCTAAAACTTGGTAGAAAAGACGTTCAGTTGATCGCCCAGTACTTTTATAGGATACAATCCATCATTGAGGACCCGATTTTCCTGTCTTGTTTAGAGAAGGCGGATGGCACTGAGCATTTTCTCTCTCTACAGCAAGGCTACGAATTTTGGGTTCCGATGTAATGAGAATGACTAATATTCGTTCTCTCAAGCTGGCGGACATTTTCAGATTTACCAAAGAATCTGGAAAGTTCTCACAGGTCTAGCTACTTCTATGTCTCTATTCTATCCTATCTTTTTCCTTGTGTTACTTCTGTCCTTTCCTCCTTGTCTTTTTACCCTTTCACTTTCCAGAGCTACGAATAAAATGGACGCTATAGCCTGAGTGCTTCTCTTTCCAATTTTATGTCCGCTATTGTTCTATAAAGAGTTTTGAGTGAGTTCTAATTTCGTTCGTACATTTTTGGATCGGTTACCCCGCTAAGATGTCCGTTTTGCTTCATCAAATTTATGAACAAAAAAGTTACAGCACTTCAAACATTTATAATCTCATGCGCCATAATTAAGCCTTAACTTTGTTTTTTTTCTTTTTTCATTCGGATGTCGAAAATGATCTCAGAATCTATATATCATTCTCTCAAGCCTCTCAGCCTCTCAACCAAGTTGTAATAAAAAAACATTTCGACGGTTCTTAGAAGAATTAAAAATTGTTTCTTTCCTTGGTGCTGAAATCCTCTGAACAACTTCTTCCTTAGCGTGCCAGTCTTCCGGCAACTATCTTCCTCCAGCTTTCTCGATCAGCTACTAAGCGCCACCAGTTTTGCACGCTCATCTCTTTGAGGGTGTCAATAACTGCATCTACAAATATTTTCTTTAGTCTTTTCTCAGTTCGCTTCCCATACGGTGGCTTCTTGAAGGCTCGCTTTAGTGCTCTTTGTTCTGGCATTCTTTCTACGTGCCCAAGTCAGTGTATTTGTTGGGATTTTATGTATTTTGTGATGCTTTGCCCTTGGATAAGATGATAAAGTTCAGAGTTGTATCTGCCATGCGATATGTGCCATCTTCCAGCCTGATTTTTTTATATCCTTGCTTACTCCGCTCGGGAGGCTAGGGCCTCGACAAGACTCTTCCATAGTACACAGTTCTGGGCTGTTGATTTTGCGCCGTCCCCTGTCGGCATCTGCTAGTTCGCGCACCATCGACTTTCACCCAGTCATCTTTGGCCGACGCGACCTCTGCTCTCTTGCGAATTCCAATTCAGTGCCATGCTCGTGATGCTATCTGGTGGTTTTCTAAGTGTGTGGCCTATGCATCGCCACTTTCTGCTTTTGATTTGCCCTAGAAGGGCTCTTCATTCGTTGATCTCCACAGCGCGTCGTTGCTGATGCTTTTCGGCCAGAATATTCTACAGATAATGTGGAGGCATTTATTGGCGAAAGATTGTAGCCTCTGTGTGATGGTGTTGGAGACCAGCCATGCCTCACTTCCAGCCTGATTGAAGCATATGTTTTTCTAAGTATCTTCTTTCGAACGTTGCTATTTGGTTCACCTCATTCACCTTCAACGTCCACAATTCACAGCCGTATGTTATGATTGAACGTAAGAGAGCATGAAACATACGTAATTTCGGGTCTCTCAACAGGAGCTCGGACTTGAATGGGTTTATATGCGCGAAGTGTGTCCTATTTGCTGCCTGCAGCCTGTCTTGTATGACAGTTGTTGTGTCGTCGTTGGCGCTAAGCACCTAGCCAAAATTTTGAAATTCTTTTACAGCTTCGAAGCGTGCATTGCCAATATCAAGATTAGCTGATAGCATATACTTGGTTTTGCCGTAGTTGATTTGTAGTCCAACTTGCAGAGCCTTATTTTCTAGATCATTGAATGCTTCTTTGAGTGTTTTAACATCTCTACGGCTTAGGCAATCAAATGCTTGTTGGAAATCCATAAAAACACAGTCAAAATCAATAATTTATCCCCGAAAATTTTCAGATCAATAATGAATCTGTTACGTCGAAATCCGCTCAACGTCAAATGCTTGAAATGTAGGTTTGTACTTTTCCAACTTTTTTCTTTTGAACGGCGACCGACCCGCCCTAATGGATATTTGTATGAATGTATACTTAAATATAGCATACGTGTTTGTTTAATATCACCTGCAATGCAATAAATGGTTGATACAAAAAAGTGCTGAAACTAATTATTTCGCGTGTGGGTTTAAAGTTATGCCACCACCAATTTCTGGGTTGATTGACTTCAGCAGCCAAAGCAGCCAGCCACCAAATAGGCGGAGGTTAATAAACGTATGTGCATGCTTACATATACAAATACTCAGTTGAGTGTGTAAATATCATTGCGTAAGTGCGACATGTCTCGCTATTAACTAAGAACTAGTCCAATTTGGACCTGTACTAGTCCGCGCTTAGTTCTCATCAAATTTTTATTTTTATGTGCAAAAGTGCACCCCCCCCTTTCGTGTATTTAGATCATTATCAGTGCATAAGTGCAACATGTTTCACTATTACCACAGAACTAGTCCAATTTGGACCTGTACTAGTCCGCTTTTAATTTAAATAAAATTTTTACTTTTACACGCAGAAGTGCACAGTTGAGGGACTTACGAGTATTTGGAGTATTTTAAAAAGCATGGAATAATATTTAGCAATGTTAAAGAAATTGTGTGCAGGAGGATGAAAATAAAGTGAACTTAAAAAATAAAAAAATGTATTAAAAAAACGGCGAATACTCTTCCGTCCCCCATATTATTCTCTTTATAAGCAATTTTAGCTTACATATATTTTATTAATTTTTTACTTCGTACAGCAAGCGACTCAATGACCCCGTTAAAACCGTTCATAGTTTTTCTATTCTCCCTTCCATTCACTGATCGGTTAATGAACAGCTGCATTGAATCAGTGGATTTATGAAAATTTAATGATTCGATGGGTTCCCGCTACATATTTTTTAATTTTTTACCGTAACAGTTCTCAATTAATATTAATATGCACAGTGATGAGGAAAATTATAGCAGCGCGATTACATATTATTATTTTAAATTTTTTTTTTATTTTAATAAAAATATTCTTCACACTACATCAAAAACCATGCAACTCAAAATTACAAAATTTGCAGAAAATTAAAAAAAATTCATGAAAATTTCAAACCGTTTATTCAGAATTTTAGAAAAAGCAAGCAAAAAATCAGTGTAGCTCATTTTTATATTTAAAAAAAATTTTTTTGGATCTCACTAAATGACATTAATATTTTATAAACAAAATTTCTAACGTAAAATAAACGTATTTTTCTACTACTGCAAAGACAAAAAATGCAGGGTGAATAATTTACCGAATTATCACCGAACCTTGCAACAAATGCGGCGACTTAAAACTGCTTGGCGGCATGCAGACTTGGCGGAAAGTTACAAGCGAATCCGAATAAAATTGACTTAAAGGTTGAACAAACAGTTATGAAGGAAAATCGAGGTAGCAGTGAATTCAAAGAAAACCGTCTATTTGCCGCAATTTCTAGGCAGGGAAATGTTATTAATTAAAAAAAAAAAATGGCAGTTATTATTAATTGTCGGCTTTTCCAAAACTTAATATTTTGAATAAAAATTAAAAAAAAAATAGTAAAAAAAGAGACATAAGAAAATAAAATGAAAAAAGTAAAAATAAATTAAATCAAGAAAATGAAATAAAATGAAAAACAAAAAAATTATAGAGTGAAAAAAATTAAACAAAAAAAATAGAAAAAGAAAATAAATAAAATAAAATGAAATGAAATAAAATAAAATAAAATAAAATAAAATTAAATTAAATAAAAAAAATTTAATTAAATGAAAAAATGAAAAAAATTAAATTAAATGAAAGAAATAAAAAAAAATTTTAAAAATAAAATAAAATAAAAAAGTGAATAAATACAATAAAAAAATTAGATTTTCTTGCTCAATGTAATTAACGAATTTTGTGGTTTTTCACCTCACAAGCGCCAACAAAGCTGACGACTACAGAGCAAAAATTCGCTAAATATTTCGCGCTTCACTGCCACTTGAGACGTAGCAAAAGATATTCGCTCGTAGACAGGCAATCATGCAAACACTTCATCTCACACTCACATACACATGGATATATATATGTATGCATGTGTATGTATGCATTAGTTTCTACCACTTCTCTGCGCTTATCTCTTGGAAATCTTAGACAAACAGTTTAAGAAATCACTGAATTATTGTTTTGTTTTGCAAATAATGCCAACGCCAGCTGCTCGGTTGCCTCAGAAAAAAAGAAACAAAAAATTGTTTTTCTATTTGCCAAGTGGCATTAGCTGCGCCTAATTCATGCATTGTAAGCGCACACAGCTTCTTCTTTCTCGCAAACACTCATACATTTTTGTACTATTTCAATTCACTTCTTTGCAAATGAAGTGATTTTATCTTTTGGTACATATTGACTTGCTGCTATGGTGGAGATGGCAGCTGTTTGCCGGTCAAATACACTCAGCAACCCAATACGCCGCTCGCTGCTTATGGCCTTTCGGTCCGGTCCAGACGTCAGCTGTTCAGCGGTCAGCACTCAGCTGGAAGTAGCCTAAGCGGCGGCATGCAAAGCTGCTTGGCAGAGTTCGGCTGAGTGGCTAAATGTGCAAATATTTTTGCTTTGAAACAAAATATCTGAAAATATTTGCACATGCCACAGATGCTGCACTTAGGTATGCTTTGATGTTACATATTTAGGTATTTAGGTAATGCATAAAAACAAATTTGATTTTCATTTTTTTGGAGTTTTGCTTGGATACATACGTAGATACATTTGTACTTATATAAATTATGGTCTTGTTTGCATATTTTTTTTGAAAAGTGGGAAAATTAGACCAAATATTCAAAAAAAAAAAAACTGACTTTAAATTGGATGCACTGTGCCCATTGCATATTACTTTTCCAGCAGCAGTTTCCCTTTGCGGTCGTTTGTCTATTCTCATACAGAGAATTCACGCCGCAGCTTAAATGATGCAGTTTTTTTTCCTTATTCACTCCTCGTGGGAGAATAGGACCTCGACAAGACTTTTCCATCGTACACGGTTCTGTGCTGTTGTTTTTGTACCGTCCCATGAGATGTCGGCATCTGCTAGTTCGCGCAGCATCGACCTTCATCAAGTGATCTTTGACCGACTGCGATCTCTGCTCCCTTGCGGGTTCCAGTCCAGTGCCCTCCTCGTGATGCTATCTGGTGGTTTTCTCAATGTGTGCCCTATATCGCGCCACTTTCTGCGTTTGATTTGCCTAAGAATGGGTTTCTAGTTCGTTAATCTCCACAGTGCGTCGTTACTGGTGGTGTTTGGCCAGAATTTTCTGCAGATGCTGCGGAGGCATTTGTTGATGAAGGATTTTAGCCTCTGTGTGATGATGTTTGAGACCAATCATGTTTCAGTTTCATACAACAACACTGACTTCACAAATGAGGTAAATATTCGCAGTTTGGAGCGCCTGGAGGTTTTCGAACTCGCCCATATTGCATGCATTCGCCCGAAAGACGTCCTTGCTTTGTTAAGCCTGTAGTGGACATCTTCATCTGCTCCACCATCTACCGTGATGATGCAGCCGAGGTAGCAGAAGCTTTCAACGAATTCCACCGGGCATCCGTCAACCAATATCTGTCTTGCGTTATTGTGGTGAACTCTCAGGGCTTTTAGAGATGTTGACCTCCAGTCCCAAACTGCGCACACGCCTCTGTGCAGCGAAAAGCGTACATCTAACTACGCAAAGAATGTTCGACATCGAAAAGCTGCAATCACAACAGACAGCCAGAAGATTCGCCACTCGACTCTCACTCTTGCTCTCAGAGAGTACTGCCCAACAAACCGGCATGCACGAGCAATGGAGCAATATTTCTCGTTCTCTACGTACCGCCGCCGAAGAAGAAATCGGATTCCGGCGAGCCCGAAAAAACAATTGGTACGACGAGGAATGTCATGCTGCCGCCGAAAGAAAAGATGCTGCCTATAGAGCCACGCTGCGATCGGGCGCAACGCGAGCCATGTGGGATCGCTACAGAGAGCTAAGAAAAGAAGAGAGACGTATTATTCGACAGAAGAAACGAGGGGCCGAAATACGTGAGTGCGAGGAGCTTGAGATGCTGGCCAATAGGAACAACGCCCGAAAATTCTACCAGAAAGTTCGGCGGCTTACAGAAGGTTTCGAGACCGGGTCGTTTTCCTGTAAGAACAAAGACGGCGATCTGGTGACCGACATCCAGAGCATTCTTAAATTATGGAGGGAACACTTCTCGAACCTACTTAATAGTGATAGCTGCGCATGTCAAAGAGAATGTGATGATCCCGATACCCCAATCGTTGACGACGGAATTGACGTTCCGCTACCCGACCATGACGAGGTGAGAATAGCGATAACGCGGCTAAAGAACAACAAAGCCGCGGGCGCCGACGGACTGCCGGCTGAGCTATTCAAACATGGCGGCGAGGAGCTGGTAAGGTGCATGCATCAGCTCCTATGCAAAATATGGTCGGATGAAAGCATGCCTACCGATTGGAATTTAAGTGTGCTCTGCCCAATCCATAAGAAGGGCGATCCTGCAATTTGTGCCAATTACCGCGGGATTAGTCTACTAAATATCGCCTATAAGGTTCTAGCGAGTGTATTGTGTGAAAGACTGAAGCCCACCGTCAACCAACTGATTGGACCTTATCAGTGTGGCTTTAGACCTGGAAAGTCTACCATCGACCAAATATTCACGATACGCCAAATGACCCATGAAAGGAGAATCGACACACACCTTCTTTTCGTCGACTTCAAAGCTGCATTCGACAGTACGGAAAGGAGTTACTTGTATGCCGCGATGTCTGAATTTGGTATCCCCGCAAAACTAATACGGCTATGCAAGATGACGTTGCTCAACACCAGCAGCGCCGTCAGAATTGGGAAGGACCTCTCCGAGCCGTTTGATACCAAACGAGGTTTCAGACAGGGTGACTTGCTGTCGTGTGACTTCTTTAACCTGATGTTGGAGAGCATCGTACGAGCCGCAGAACTTAATCGCTCAGGCACAATATTTTATAAGAGCGTACAATTGTTGGCGTATGCCGATGATTTTGACATCATCGGCCTTAACAACCGCGCTGTTAGTTCTGCCTTCTCCAAACTGGATAAAGAGGCAAAGCGAATGGGTTTGGTGGTGAACGAGGACAAAACGAAGTACCTCCTGTCTTCAAACAAACAGTCGGCGCACTCGCGTATCGGCACCTACGTCACTGTTGACAGTTATAATTTTGAGGTTATAAAAGACTTCGTGTATTTAGGAACCAGCATTAACACCGATAACAATGTCAGCCCTGAAATCCAACGTAGAATCTCTCTTGCCAACAAGTGCTACTTTGGACTAAGTAGGCAATTGAGCAGTAAAGTCCTCTCTCGACGAACAAAACTAACACTCTACAAGACTCTCATCATGCCCGTCCTAACGTATGGCGCAGAAGCGTGGACGATGACAACATCCGATGAAGCGACGCTTGGAGTGTTTGAGAGAAAGATTCTGCGTAAGATTTTTGGACCTTTGCACGTTGGCAACGGCGAATATCGCAGACGATGGAACGATGAGCTGTATGAGCTTTACGACGACATAGACATAGCGCAGCGAATAAAGATCCAGCGGCTACGTTGGCTGGGTCATGTCGTCCGAATGGATACAAACGCTCCGGCTTTGAAAGTATTCGATGCAGTACCAGCTGGTGGTAGTAGAGGAAGAGGAAGGCCTCCTCTGCGTTGGAAAGATCAGGTGGAGAAGGACTTGGCTTTACTTGGTGTGTCCAATTGGCGCCGGTTAGCACGAGAAAGAAACGACTGGCGCGCTTTGTTAAACTCGGCCAAAATCGCGTAAGCGGTTATCGCGCCAATTAAGAAGAAGACCTCCAGTCCGACAGTGCGTGCCAGCGCGACTAGGTTGTCAGCCTTCGTTTGCATGTTGGAGAGTTTGTGAGAGAGGACTCAGATATCATCGGCGAAGTCCAGGTCATAAAGATGTCTGGTGAAACTCCTTACGATGCCTTTTTTGTGCAGGGTCAGTTGGCTCATGACGTCATCAAGGACGATGGCGAAGAGAAGGGGCGGCAGGGGACAACCTTGCCTTACGGATGTGTTGGTAGTGAATGGATCACTGATATCGCCTTTGTTAAGCACTTCGATATCTTTGAGCCTGCTTTGGATGATTACGGCTACAATTTTGTAGATGGTGTTAAGTAGGGTTATTGCTCGCCAGTTGCCGCAGTCACTCAGAACGCCTTCCTTCGGCAGCTTTACTATGATACCTTTTGTCCAGGACGAAGGCAGCTTTTCATTGTTCCAGACGGCGGTGATGTGGGGATGAAGATATTTGCGGGCCGGCTGTTATTAGTTAAGGCTGTATGCCATCGCCGCCCGCCGCTTTGTTGAGCTTCAGCTTCATAATTCCATCCTTAATTTCCGCTAGGAGCAAATATTTATTTCTAATTTTTAAAATTTTAAGGTAGTTAGTACTTTTTTGGGTATCCTTTACTATCAATAACAGCTTGAAGATTACTTGGCTTGAGGTCAAACAATTATGTATTTTTTTGACGTGATAACGTCTTATAATTCGATTTAACAGGCTGCACGCACGAAAAAATGTGTCGTTACCTTGCTCATTAGTGTTACCTTGCTCATTGCCGTTACCTTGCTCATTTGTCGTTACCTTGCTCATTGCCGTTACCTTGAATGAACTGCAAGCGAAAGCGCGGAACGAACAAAGCAAACGAACGGCAACGTTCGACATCTTGCTCTCTCCTACTAAGTGAGCGTATATATGTATGTATATGCGCATATGTACATATATAAATTCACGTATTTGTATTTGCATATGCCTTCTTGCTGTGTGCATGGTAATGAACCATTTCTCTGTTGAGAATAGGACGATGATAGAAAAAGTAGGAAATGAAAGGGAGTGTTTCGAGTGTAAAGTGTCTTGAAAAAGGCAAATCGATGATGATGCCTCTTAGTGTTGTTGACTTATTAACGTCTGATGCACAATCGAAATTGAAGATATCTTTCATGAATTTGATAAATGTTTCGTCATTTTTCACGTTTGTGTAAAAGTAACTTGACCTATTCCATTGCAATTCCATTTACCTCCTCCTCTATATCCATACAAAATATCTATCAAACAAATAAAATTAGAATTTTGTTTTAAAAATTGCAACCATTCCATCAATATTTTCTTATGACGTTGTCACGTTAAACTATCGTCAGTAAACCGACTTTACAGACAACCTCTTTTTTTATTCTAAACTAACTTAGTTCAAAAATCGCCTTTTAGGATCAGTTTTCTTTCATATTTGTTCATTGTTTCTTCGATAAAGTTGAAATTTGCATCTCCATTCAATGACTTACATGCGCAAACCATAACACTGCCACCGCCGTATTTTATAGCACCTCGCAAATTTTGTGGGTTGAGCTCCGTATTGACCTCGCGTCTTATAAGAAGTCTTCCATCTGGTCAAAATAAGTTTATTTTTATCTCGTCTGCAAAAAGTACGGCCTCCCCAAAATGCTGGGGTCAATCTCTTACTTCTATTCCTTGCCCTTACACGAGGTTTATTATGGACTATCCTACCATTTAAGTTTGTTTCCTTAAGAATTTTTCAAACAGTTTCTGAATGCCAAGTTTTACCTAAATCGTTTTTGACCATTTCAGTTAACTTTGGAGCGCTTGATGATGGATTTTTCTTCACTTGGCGCACTAACCATTAATACACTCTCTTGATGAAATTTTTACTTGTCCTTATTTACCACATGATTTTCATGCGTTCCATACTGAGCTGAACTGTTGACGAAATTAAATGTAAAATTTCAGCTATTTTACGATATGTCATTTATTTTTTCAAAATGCTCCAAAACTACTTGTGACTCACGCGGTCCCATGTTTAAAAAAAAACAGTATATAATATAATAGAGCATAGAGCATCTTTACCGAATTTCATCAGAAACGAAGAGAAACAGTTTTTAATCGGATTTGAACTGTTTTGACCCACATATGAATTGGCTTGTTGCAAGTAGAGCCACATACAAAGGTGCTGTGAGATGAAATTTGCAATTGCCAATTCTTCTACATCTCCATATTTCAGAAGTCATGCAGTCTTAAATAATAAAATAGTCTTAGATAGCCTATCTGTGGCTAGTTCTCTCATCATTCCCAAGCAGATGAATTCATCTACTTCTCTGAAGTTATAACTGCCAACAGCAGGGGAGTTGCTAAGGAGCGAGTACGCCGACTTCTTGTGTGATGATAGGAGATACTTATTGGAAAAGGCAGAACTAGGCCGTTGACGATTCCGTTCAGGCATTTTTGATGTTAAGGGGGGACCCTCATTTATCAGGTCAAAAAAATCAATTTTTTGGAAATAATTTTAATCTATTCTACAACTATTTAAGAATATACTTTAAAAATTTCAAGTCGATATCTGTATTTTTGAAGGAGTGACAAAATTTTTAACAGGACGCGACGGGTGGCCTGATCGCCTGTATCCAAAACTTTAAACGCGTTTTTCTCGAAACATCATTTTTCGATTTTGTGTACACAATTGAGAACGCTGTATTGAACCAATCAGGCTTTACAATAGCTCATTTTAAAGATAATTAAATTGTTTTCAATGTGACATTAAGTGTTTTTAAAAAAAAAAAGATTTTCATATTTTTTTGTAATTTTAAAGTCAATTTTTATGCATGAAAAATCACTTTTAACATAAAACTGGGTAAAAAATATCAATTTCGACATTTTTTTTTTAAATCAAAATGTCACATCGAAGGTATTATACTAAAGTTTTAAAAAAAATTTGGTTTTTTTATTTCAGAAAAAAATTCAGAGCGCTAGAATGTACACAGATAGAATGAGGTGCCATGGACGAGGTGTATATTTCCATACTTAAAATGTTTTTTTCTTCTCCGAAAATTTTTGTAGACAGTCAAGACATTTATTAAAGTACTTTATGAATTACAAAACGTTTGAAGTTATTTTACCTGAGAAAAAAATTCCCAAAAATGATGCATTTTTCGACCGTCTAAATGAGGGTCCCCCCTTAAAGAAGCACCCCGGCTAGGCAGACCCGTCGTCGAAAATGTCGGAAAAGTCACAGAAATAATCGAAGTTGGCCGGCATGGTAGTAGTCGTCGCATCGCTCAAGCTCTAAAAATCGGAAAGCTGGAATCGACAAGAAGCTCGATGTTTGGGTGCCACACTAATTAACACCAAAAAAAAAAAATTATAGTTTGAAATTCTATTTGCGAAGCCTTGGTCAAACGGAATGAAATCGACCGTTTATTAAACGGATGGTGACTGGGCATGAGAAATGGGTCACATACGAAAATATTGTATGAAAACGGTCATGACCAAAGCGTGATGAAGCAGCTCAAACGGTGACAAAACTAGGACTAATGGGCAGGAAACTTCTACCGTGTACTGGGTGGGACTTGAAAGGAATCATTTATTATGAGTTGCTTCCATATGGCCAAACACTAAATCCAGATCTTTACTGTCAACAACTGGACCATTTGAAGCGATTGACCAGAAACGGGCAAAAGCGGTCAACTGAACAGGTGTTGTGTTCCATCAGGACAACGCAAGGCCACACACATCTTCAGTGACTCGCCAAAAACTCCAGGAAGTTGTTTGGGAAGTTTTAATGCATTCACCACATAGTCCGGACCTGGCACCAAGCGACTACCACCTTTTTTTCTCATTGCAAAACTTCCTGAGTGTTAGAAGAAATTTGTATTAAGAGAAGATTATGGAAATCGATTACTCGAGCTTTTCTCTTCATGAGCTGGAACTATTAGCAAAAAACTCTCAGAGAATAAGATGGGTCGGACACGTGTTTGGAATGCCTAAGGGGAGAGCAACTCGAAACGCAGTTGAATTACGCCCTGTTGGAGGCCAAAGAAAAGGACATCCTAGAAAGAGATTGTTCGAAGCCGAGGAAGTTGACCTTGAAAAGCTAAACGTGGGGTGGTGCAAGGAGATAGCCTTAGACAGATACATATGATGCACGGTTGTGAATGAAGCAATGGTTCACCAAGGACTGTGATGCCAAGAAGAACAAGAATAATAAAAGTTTCTTTCCAATAAGGACTAAGACTTCTATGAGAGTGGCATTATGACGCTACCTTTAAAATGGCAGCAAATTATACAACAAAACGATGCGTATTTGACCCAAATCGGATAATCCGAAACATCCCAAAATATAGTTTGCCCCAACCAATATAACGGCACTGAACTTCTCGCCCACTAAAAAAGAAGTCTATATTCAAAGTCAATATTCAAAGCGCTTTAAAAACCAGCGTTGGCATGTATTATAATAAAATTTAGTAAACTATTTAAAAAAAAAAGTCCAATAGCCACAAAGGCCACAACAAAAAAATGGAATTTCGGAATTTGAAAATGCATCGAATTATGTTGACGAGCAAGCGAATCTGTCATTAAAAAATTAAACTGCGATATGCTCTGATTCACTAAATGAAAAAACTGAAAAAAGAACAAAATACGGAATATACAATTTAATTATAAAATCAATGCACAAAGTTGAAGTGGAAACTTGAAAAAGTTTGAGCAACAGAAGGGGCGTACTGCGAGTGCATACATACATTCATACATAGTAGGGAACACAAAATTGCTATTAAAAATATCAGAACGTAGAGAGAACGGCATCCGCCAAATGGCATGTGCCACATTTCGTGCTGCGTGGCGTGTTCTAATTTTTGACTAAGAAAACGGACATTGAATGAAATAAAAGCTACTTTGACGTGTGCGTGATGTGTGAGAGCATATTTTTAGTCACCTAGCATGTGCGATGTTTCAAATGAATCATTTCTAATGTTAATCGAAAAAAAAATTTCAATTCAAATAAAGCGCCAATGGCTGACACGCATATCACCACACATTTTCGCGCTAACTTAAACCAAAATGTAAGTAGTGGATTAGGCAGCGCGTCTGTCAGCGAGGCAATCGTTTTATCAATGAGTTTCTATTTGCCCTGCAACGCATGATAAATATTTTATTTACTCGATACATTCCATTTCCGTTGATGCGTTGACGGTTTCTCACACACTTTTTCCACATATTTACATACAAGTGAATAAACTCATGAATGAGCAAGTCGAAAACAAGGCGAGCGCAAATATTTTCTCAAACACAAATTTCGAAAATTTCTACTATGAGTACGAGGGCCGGCAGTCAGTGGCGGGGTAGGCAATCAGACAACCGGCCTATCGCCTTTTGCTATCACTTTAAGTTGATTATTTCCAACTGTATCGTTGGCGGCGTCGGCCACACATGCAAAACATTGTGATTAAAATTTCAAATATTTACGCACAAAGCCACCAGCAACGTGCATGGCATCACCACCAACAGCCAACAGCCCCATATAAAAGTGGCCACCAAGGCAAGAACAACAACACTGAGTGATCATACCGCCGGCATTTCAAACACTGGCTACTGCTACTGTTTGCTCCTCGACTAGTGACTTGTTGCATGCCTGCCACATACCAGCACCATGGCCCGTTGGCCACCGCAGCTGACCCTAATCTGCATGCCGAAAGTGCTGTCGGTGTGGCGATATGCGGGGTGTGTGTGTGTGCGTGTGGTGTCTGCGTTTATTTGTTGATGCTGCTGACTGCATTGTTATTGCATATGCGGCTTTTGCATTTATTTTTCTTTTATTTTTTTTTATTTTTTAATTTTTTTTTTTCTTTACTTTTGTTTTGCCATTTCATAGGTCCTTCTTTGTTATGTCGAAATTCGCTGTGGTTTTCATTTATTTTCACTGCCTTTCTCTGCTTGCTGGGCGCTGAAAAATGCGCTTCTCTTGCCGAGCAGCAGCTCTAGAAAGGAAAACAAAGCGTTTACTTGCAACATTCTGTTGGTTGCATGCTTTTGCCATTTTAGCAGCTACTGTGCGTGGCGACTGCTTCTATTTTTGTACCCCACCCTGTCCTCTTGCAATGCTATTATGCAGCTCGGTGTTTTTGTTGCTGTGGATTTTGTAATTTGTACGCTTGAACGGGTGCGTTGTTAAGTGATTTATTGATGTGTTGAAATGTAATGTGTGTATGTATGTGTAGACTCTCCGCTCTCTTCGGCACTCGAAGCTAACACTTGCCACAAGTTAAATCACTTTGTGTGTAATCCCTCGCATTAGAGCGCTTAAGACATTGCGGCTCCCCAACGGTACTAGGGACACTTTTCTTTTTAAGTGGCGTGAAGAATGGTGAGGCACTAAAAACAACTAAGCGAAAACAAAGAAAAAAAGCATATGACATCCAGATTTGCTTCCGGAAAGTAGGCTAGACACATAATAAATAAAGCAAGCCGCCCATTGCGTAACATTCTAGTCACCACCCCGGTAGAAAGCAGAAAAAAAAAATTAAAAAAAAAATTAAAAATAAAACCGAAACGCACTCATGCCGCAAGCTCTTTGCATTCTTGGTACAGTGCACATAAAAATTATACGTTTCTATTATTTTAAAGCATGCCACCCCACTCCACTTTGGTGATCTGTGTTGCGGGTGAGTGGCATGTTGGACAAATTATTATTATCGCATTGATTTGTAAGAGGGAAATGTCTCCTAAGTGCGCACTTCAAGGCACAACACGCGGGAATACAGACATTTAGGACTTGTCATTGAGACGATGTCAGCGATTGTGTGTTGGTTCGGATCCCTATTATGCTTCTATTAATTTATTGCCATGTTAATTGCGGTCTTGTAATTAAGTATTACACGCACACGGGTTGCTTATAAGCCCTGAAGAACTATTAAAAATAAACGAAATTCCTTTTTAAACCAAAATTGTTTATTTGGCACTAAAATCTCAGTCAATGCATTTTAATTTTATTTATGGGCAATCGAATATGAGGAGTGGCACTTCAACCATTTCCCCTAACTAGCTAGAATATGAGGAATAAATTTTCAGAAATTAATGAAAAAATAAATAAAAATAATTTCCAAACTATAATACTTCTGGAGAACCTTAGAGTTTATGTTCAGTATGATCGGAATGATAAGCCACTAAAAATATCTAAGAGAGCCAAATAGATGAACTTTAGTACACGATTTGTATATATATAATTGGCGCGTACACCCTTTTTGTGTGTTTGGCCGAAGCTCCTCCTCCTATTTGAGGCTTGCGTCTTGATGTTGTTCCACAAATGGAGGGACCTACAGTTTAAAGTCGCCTCCGAATGGCAGATATTTTTATGAGGAGCTTTTTCATGGCAGAAATACACTCGGAGGTTTGCCATTGCCTGCCGAAGGGTGACCGCTATTAGAAAAAACTTTTCCTGCATTTTGGTCTTTCATCGAGATTCGAACCTATGTTCTCTCTCTGAAATCCGAATCCGCGGCCGCGATTTACATTGACAGTGAACGATTTTTCTCTAATCTAATTTACTAGTCTTTAAAATATTAGTTTGGGTCTCTTTAGTTTGTCTTTAGTTTGGGTTAGTCTTTAAAATATTAGTTTGCTTTTGCATAAAATTTAAAACTTTATTTAAGACGTTTCGGATTGGCCAATGTAGGTCAAATGTGCACTGTTTTGTTGCAAAATATGTTGCTTCATAATACCTTTCATAGAAATCTTGGTGCTTAAGAGAGAAAAACTCTTTTTATTCTTCTTTTTCTTAGCATCACAGTCCTTGGTGAACCATTGCTTCATTCACAACCTTGCGCGATCTGTCTCTATCTAAGCCTACCTTCATCCACCGTCACACGTTTAGTTTTTCAAGATCAACTTTCACGTCCTCGAGCCATCTCTTTTTGCTGTGTCCTCTTCTTTGGCCTCCAACTGCCTATAGAGTTATCTTTTCCTTGGGCTTTCCAAACATGTATACGATCTCTATTATGCTCTGAGATTTTATAAATCGTATCCCAGTTTCGTTTTTTGCTAATAGATCTAGTTCATGAAGAGAAAAACTCTAGTAACTCTAGATTTCCACAATCTTCTCTTGGTACCAAGTTTTTGTTACTCAAGAATTTTCGCAATGAGAGAAAAAGTGGTAATCGCTTCGTGGCAAATCTGGACTTGGTGAATGCATTCAAATTTCCTAACCAAACTCTCGGAGTTTTTGGCGAGTAACTACAGTCATGATTGGCTTTGCGTTGTCCTGATGGAACACAACACCGCTTCTGTTGGCCAATTCTGTCCGTTTCTGGTCAATCGCTAGCTTCAAACGGTCCAGTTCTGGACAGTAGAGATCTGATTTTAATTAAATGGATAGTACAGGGTGGGCCAAATAAAACCTACTAATGTTAAGCACAAATAACTTTTTTATTTTTTGACATATTTATTTTTCTCTTTTTGTAGGTTATAATTGAATTGTTGGAAATTTATTATGGAACCCTACAGTAAGACCACCAACAACGACTATTCGTTTTACACAATTAACCATAAATTGATTTTTTAAATAATGTTTTGATGTCGGATGAAGCGCATTTCCATTTAAATGGTTATCTCAACAAACAAAACTGTAGATTATGGGACTCTGAAAATCCAAGGGCAACACACCAACATCAGTTGCACACATCTAAATGTACTGTTTGGTGCGGTGTTATGGTCACTATGGTCATTGATTGAAAACTTTTTGCGGCCAATGGCGGAGCAGTATCCTAATTTGTGGTTTCAGCAAGATGGAACAACTGCGCATACTGCTTGGCAGTAGTCTTTAGTCATTAGTAGGTCTTATTTGGCCCAGCCTGTAGAATCTTCCTTACCGTTGGTTCTGATTTGGCCACCGTTTGAGCTGCTTCATCACGCTTTGACCTGTATTGTTTTCGCGCAATGTCATGCCCGATGTCGTGGAAATGAGTAATATTCGTTCTCTCGAACTGGAGATTTCAGATTTTCCAAAGAATCTGGAAAATTCTCACGGACTAGCTATCTCTGTCTCTATTCTCCTATCCCTTTCTCTCTGTCACTTCTCTCATTTCTTCCTTGACTATCTACCCTTTCACTTTCCAGAGCTTCTAGTACAATGGGCCCTTTAGCCTGAGTGTTTTAAGAATTACCAAATCTCTCTGTGCTTCTTGGCTCGCCTTTTTCAATTTCAATCATCCCATTTCGTTTTAAATACCGTTTTAATTAAATAGAAAAAACATGGTCCTCTTAATGTGTTTTGCATTTTGTCTAATAGTATCCCTCATTTGTTGGAAAGCAAGGATGGTCTGTCCCCTGTGCCTTCGAGGGCTATGTGTCTAACGGACAGTATGACGTGAGTCGAGTAGTATGCGCTAGCCGAAGTTCAGAAATTTAATGGCAGTTTGCCATATTGAAGTATTCAGACGACGAAGATACCTTGTGCTCCCAATTGATTGGCTGTTAGCAGCTTCGATTATGAGTTCTGAACAGAGACTTACATCTTACCGCAACACTTAGAGCTTACACCTAACAGTTTTCAAGGAGAGAATATTTTGAAGAGTTTTATTGAGGCTGTGGTTAAACACCTAAACTCGGACTCTTACTGAGGTTAAATACCCGATCGGCTGTTGTTGAACTCCTAACCTCGGATTCTTATTGAACACCTTAAACACCTGATCGGCTGTGGGTAAACACCTAAACTCGGGTAAAGTTTGACTTGCATGCGTCAGTCGATGTGGGTTTGTATTGCAACTGGGTGTGCAGAACCGAAACTCTTCTAAGGTTAAGGTTGTCACTGTGTTCACTCAGTGCCAGTTTGAAACGACACTTCTTGCATTTCGAGATGCTGAACGACGTATTAATTTGATCGGTTGTGCTTTTACGTACCGTGAGGTAAGGAGGCTGCTGCCTGCAGGTACCCTTGTAATATACAATGAATGCTGTTCATATCTATAATCTCGAACTATTGGTGTTAATTTAATAGGAGTCACATTAGAATTGGTTTCTGCTAAAACTTGAAGTGAATTATTCTAAAAAATGTAACAAATTTTTTTTGCTATTAAACTTTTTTGCTGTTCAAATTTTTCGCTATTATTTTTTTTGCTATTTGAGCGTTCAAAAACATTCTATTCATTGTTATGCCGATTGTGGAATAGTTTCATTTACATATTTCACCGATATTTGCATACCTTCCTTCACTCACACGGGCACCACCACCAGCCCTACATTCAATGCCAATCAGTAGTACCATAAAAACTGTAACTAAAAGCGCTGGAAGCAAAATTAAAATTTCAAATATGACCAAAAACGCAACAAAAGAATAACAACAGCAAAAAATAGAAAAAAAATAAAAACGAAAAATGAGCGCAACCGATGTGTAACCAACAAAATCAGTTGCAGTGCCACGCAAATTCGCGCGAACAACGAAACGGACCATAAACTTCTTGAGTTACACAACAGGCAACAACGGGTTGAGCGTTAAATTCAGTGGGCGACAGAGGAGTTGGTAGGGACCAAACAAACAAACACAACTGCTGGTAGGCAGCAGAACGCAAACTCTGACCACATTGGGTGGACATGTTGTGCATAATTCACGCGATAGCGACAGGAGCCGCACACCAAAGCAGAGCAAATGAAGCGGAATTGTAGTGGGCAACCAGAAAATAAAAAAAAACCAAAAAACCCAAAAACAAAATCTAACTAATTTCCTGAGCAAGCGTCCCAGCTCTACATAATGCATAGAGTGCCATGCAAATACGTTTTGTTGTTGGTTGTTAGAGGTTGGTTGGTAGCCGAAAAAATAGCTGTACGCTGTCATTGCAACGTAACGGCAATGCGCCATAAACAAATCAGAGCACAACGGACGACTGACAGTGCGATGCAGTGCCGCACATGCAACAATTAAAATTCAATTTTTATGCCACAACAACAACAAGCAGCATACAAAATGACAAAAATACAAAAAAGTGTTCATAAGCATCTTTTTGCGCTCGTATGCTGCTGCCACGTCAATTTTTATGTATGACTCACTTGAATTAATTTTAATAAATGTACGAGTATGCAAAGGTAACCCAATATTTTAAAGCTGCCTGAGGTGATTTGCGCGCATGCGCACCGTTGATGTCATTCGCTTCATGCCATAGATGACTGCTGCTGCGACTTCCCGAAAAAAACATAAACGTGTAACCGTTAATTTAGCTTAAAGCTCTTTAGAGCCACCGCGAGTGGCCTCTTTGATTTGATCGACATGCTGGCCATTTTGCGTTCTCCCGCGCGTTAGCTTACCTGCACGGAAATCTCTCATGTTAAGCATTCAAAAAGTACCGCATGAATGTGTGTATGTATGTATGTAAAAGGAGTACCACTATCATAGGTATGTATGTGAACATGTACCAGTATGTACTTGTACCGAGGTACTGCCCGAGCTCCTGTTGCCTTGCCATTCAGTTGCGCTTCATCGCATGCGGAACTGATTTTTCATAAAATATAAATAAATACAAAAAAATTGTTAACATTAAACTGTTGAAAAGTAGTGAAATAAGGAGTTGTGAATTCAATAACACTCAGCCCCTACTTGGCGCACCGAAATGTGCTCGTAACTGCTTGTAATTTGAAACTAAATGGCAGAGGCTGAGCCTGAGTGCTGCGTCGCCTGAGTTTGTTGTTGAGCTTTCAACGGTTTTTTGCTTAATTAGCATAAAAATTACTTGACAAATGTTAACAGAAATTTTGCTGGTTTAACTTCACTTGAATGTTTGTTTTTGCAGTCTCGTTTCGCATGTAACGTGAGGAATTTATTAGCATTACGCAGAGGTCTGTTATATTTTCTTGTTTGCGATTGCTGGTGTTGAGTTTTTGTACAGTTTTGAATATTTTCATAAGTGTGTACATACATACATAAGTACATATGTTTAGGTTTCTATAGATATCTGCTTTTATACCAACTCGTATGTTAATTTACTTAGGCTGAACACACACATAGGTTTTAAATATTGCATGCGATAATTCGTTTTAAGAATTTCTGTTAGATATTTTATGACTCACTTGACTTCATTGATTAGAATAAACTCCCGTATTTCTTTCCGCAGAATTTTTAATGCAATCATACAGCATATTGCAATAAGATTGATTTGAATCATGATTTAGTAAACAGGTGAAGTAACACATGGGCTGAAAAGTCCCAGGTCTAACACATAAATGGTACTAGTTTTATTGCATTCACCCCTTTTTCAGTTCGTACTAACCTTAAAAACACAGCTGTTGAAATTTCATGATATTCATTTCATTCATTAATTCGTGAGTTATTGTGCTAAGAGTGACGCTACTTTTGTTATTTCCAAAATAGTGGATCAAAAAAGCGAAGCAATGGCTTAAAAAGTGTTGAGGCGAAGTTAGGAGTGATTCTTCACGGTTTTATGGCCTTAAAACGAGATTTTGGGGGTGTATTGGAAATTTCTCCTATACCAATTTTCTTAGTTTTACTATACCTACAAGTTGTACTAGGTCTCCATAAAAGTATAAAATCACTGTCGCACAGTGTTATCAATCTGCATCTCCATCTAGTATGTTCTAGTAAGCAATTGTTCAGCGCTACAGGTCAGCTTTATACTCAAAAGTAGAAGGTGCCGCTTGCAAAGTGAAAATAAGTGATGTGATTGAAACCTATCCACGATAAAAACGATATTGATGAGGGTTTCCAAGTACGATATACTGATAGATAAAAGCTGGAACAATAGAAGTACTGGGGCGGTAAAATTCCAGATAGAAACAATTTCTAAATAAATAAAAAATAAAATATATAATTTTATATATCATATAAAAAGTTCTGAAAATTGTTTTGCATTATTTTATGGTTAGGATAAGGAGTAGACCGGGTCGATTTGTGGGGAGGCAAAAAAATCGCCCATTGCTCAGTGAAAATCATATTCTAGGGATCAAAATAAGAAACTTTGCCGAAGGAACCATACCTCTAAAACGAATTCTGATGTCCCTCAATTTGGGTCGAACTTTTTAGTTTTAGGCCAAAAATGGTGATATTTTGAAATGATTGTATGGAGAACCCCCCAGGGGGGTTCAAGGGGGTGTGCCACTGGCATGGGTGGATCGGTCGTCCAAAAATAGTGGGGGCCGGTCATGCATTTGGACTCGATTGGAGCACTCTAAATGGGTCAAAGTGGGATTTTTCGTTCGACCTAAATTGGGGGACATCAGAATTCGTTTTAGAGGTATGGTTCCTTCGCCAAAGTTTCTTATTTTGATCCCTAAAATACGATTATCACAGAGAAATGAGCAATTTTTAAATCGATCCGCCCTAATAAGGAGTTATATAATTTATTTAAGAGTTATTTATCTTATTTTACAGGCTACGAGTTTTTTAATTTTCTTTTTATGTTCTCGAGGATGAGTTTAAATTGTCTAATAGAGTATCACAGCTGCCGTGGCAGAAGTGGTATGTCATGGAACTAAAAATCGTTCCACGTTTAGAACCGTCGCCCATCATGTAACCGGTTCAGGTGTCTCCTGTGTCAGTGTCATGTAAGCACGAACCAGTTCTCTACTTTTTGGTGCAACAAGCCTATCTCTTTCGTGGTTAAGGAGAGAGTTGTTTTTATAGTCTCTACCACTTATAGCAATATAATCTAAGTCTCGAATCTATACCGCAGTTTTCGCTACAAGGTCCGATTCCTGTAGTGAGGTTTTTAACGTCTCGTAAAAGATGGGCTACTCCCCTTTATCTAGCTCGACCAGTATTGTTCCCGCTCTTGTTTTTTAATCGGCTTTCATTTTGGCTTCCGCGTTGCCTGGCATTATGGGTTCTTCTTCTTTTATCGCCAACAGTTTGCCTTATGTTTGTGTGTTCCGAGCTTGTGTTGGTAGCTGCAGGACTTGTGACCACGCATTTCGGCGGGTATGTGCTAGGTGTGACCACCATAGTAGCTCGATTATCTTCAGTTTCAATTTTTGAAGTACTTTTTTTTTCTTTTAGAAACATGAGAATTTCGATTGAGGAACCAGTATAGGTTTCGGAGTTTAACTTAACTCTAAGTGCTTTGCGTTTAGTGGAAATATGCGTTTTGCATGTAAGTTTGCTATTGAGGTGCATGCGAAGATATTTTGTAACATTACTTTGGGGAATGGTTGCATCATTGAGTTCTAGGGGTGGATAAATGTTTGATACGAGCGTAAAAGCCACTTGAGCAGATTTTGTCTCGTTAGCTTTTATTTTTCAGTCTTTCAGCCACTGAACTATTTTACCAAGTGTTTTCTGTAGTTTGAGGGCAACCACTTCAGGGAGGAAGTCTAAAGCGAGTAGGGTGGTGTCGTCTGCAAAAATTCCGACGAATAATAATTAATAACTTATGAGTATCTTTTATTTTGTAGAGCAAGCCAACATGCCAACCGCGATCAAAGGCTTAAGATATGTCGAGAAATACAGCCCTACAATACTTCTTCCGCTCAAAAGCTTTGTGAATACTACATATTTCGAGTACCTGTTCGATGGTACCGTGTTTCTTTCGGAAG
Organism: Anastrepha obliqua; assembly: GCF_027943255.1. Lineage (NCBI taxonomy): Eukaryota > Metazoa > Arthropoda > Insecta > Diptera > Tephritidae > Anastrepha > Anastrepha obliqua. The sequence goes on along the minus strand of NC_072893.1, from coordinate 19,805,259 downwards.
CCGAATCTGATGATTTTGGATTAATTTTCGGTTTTCTATTATTGGCATCACTCTTTTGAGAAAAAGAAATTCCATAAGTTAGAGCCAATGGGTAATAAGCTGATGAGACAACAAGGGGAGGAACAAAACCACTTAGTACGATTCTGAATTCCAATTTTTCATAGGAGAAAAAAGCTCATATTTGTATTCAGAACAGGACTTTTTTTATTTGAACATAAAATTGCCCTCAAATAAAATCGACTTGGAGCTTAAAGGGCACCCCGTGGTATTTTCTTCTACTCCTTAGATATTTGATAGGTTTTCTGCCGCAATTTTTTTTTTATTTCAAAATCTTGACATCTATGCATTTTTGATTTTCACCAACCTACTAATCGCGGTTTGGCCTTTGCCTCAAAAAGAAAAGGCAATAAAAACCCACAATTTTCACACGCAAAAATTCATTATAGCCAATTCGTTATGTTGCATATTTTCAGTGGATACCCATTACCAAGTGTAATTATCTATCCATTTCGACGCCCATAAAATGCACAGAACTCTTATTCAAATGTGCCGATTTGTTGGTTTTTACAGTGTCGTCACCAATAAATTCGTCAACTCGCACTTCGCAACGCATGTCACATTTCACCTGCATTGGTTGGCGATGAGTAGACACACACAGCCAGACATACCAATACGTAGAGACGATTAGCGACGCGCCTAAAAGAGACGCTGAAATGACAGTTAACTGTTGTTTGCTGTCAAGCGCAACCAATGTTTGACAGTTGTTGTTTTGCAGATATGATGTGCGCATGCAATTGGAAGAGGAAAAATAGAAAAATTAAAATGGAAGAAAAGAAAAATGAAAAGTGTTGACTAGTACGCATGGGAAAATTAGCATTTTTGCAAAGCATTGTTTGGTTCACCCGTGCATTTGTAAGTATTTTGTTATCTTTAAATGTAAATGGTGTTGACGAGCGGTTCGCTAATGCGCAGACGCGCACTACTTATTTTGTTAGTCCAAAAACAAAACGTCAAGCGCTCCATTTATTCTAAATACACTGAGTGGCACTAAAAATCGTACGGCGTTCCTTTAAATTTTCGTGATTTTTCTTTTTGTTCTTATTAGTTTTAAAAATTTGGTTCAAACATATTTTAGAAAAAAACAAAAAAAAAAAAAAAATAAATAAATAAATAAAAAATCCTAGTCCTTTAAAGTAGCTGAAAGGTTTTCAATTAAGTATTCTTTACATTTTTTATAAATATAAGCCCATTGGCAACACCTAACTTATGAAAAAAAGGCGATGGGTGGTAGAATGAAAAAGGCGCTTTGTTAAATGTCCCGTTAGAATGAAGAAAAAGCGATAACTGTGAATACATTCTTCGCAAAAAATGGGGTCTCAAGCCACGTGTCGTACTTTGGATGTACAACTTAGTAGTTCTGCCAATTTTGATATACGGTTGCCTGGTTTGGTGGGTAGCTCTTCAGAAGCGCTTCAACACCACTAAACTAGAGAGAGTGCAGAGAACTGCATGTGCTTGTAGAACATGTCCCACTGCTGCGCTCTACGTTATTCTTCACTTACTTCCTGTGGATCTGGAGATTAAATCCAATGCTGCTCAGGGCACTACTAGGTTGAAGAAGATTGGCCTCTGGAGGAAACTTCCTGTAGGGCATAGGAGCATCTTGAAGCAGATCTGATCTCCCCTTCCTTCTCTGTTCTTTGCACTGATCTCTCCATCCGCAAACCGTGGTTTGAGGGTTGTGCTAGGGCTATCTTTCCGAGCAGGCAAGATTGGAAAGAGGGGAGAGTCGGCACGGATATAAACTCCTCTGTTTTCACTGACGGATCCAAGATGGAGTCTGGAGTGGGAGCGGAGGTTTTCTCTTAAACAGCCAGCATTTCGGTCTCCTTTAAACTGCCGGAAACGAGCAGCGTTTTTCAAGTAGATGTCTTCGCGATCCTGCAGGCATGCAAAATGTTTCAAGATCGCTATTGGGAGGATGACATTAATATTTTTTCCGATAGTCAAGCTGCGATCAAGGCCATGTCGTCGCCGTATTGCGGCTCTCTTCTGGTGAACTCCTGTAAGGAGGAACTCAAACTTCTTGATCGAGCTGGAAACATCTCCCTTATCTGGGTTGCTGGGTACAGGAATATAGAGGGAAATGAAATTGCCAACGAGCTTGTTAAGAAAGGGGTCGATAGAAACAGTTTCAGTTGTCCTCTTCTCAGACATCGTTGTCCCCCTGATCGTTGTTAAAGGGAAACTGCACAATTTCTTTCTAAAGAAGCGCAAGAAAGATGGAGGTCTGTCTCATCATGTGCTATTTCGAGAACACTATGGCCTCAATACGATAGAAACAGAACCCTTAAGGCGATGAGAATTTCCCGATATTCAATTTACAAACTCATTGCGGTGTTCACTGGTCACTGGGTGGTCGGTACTCATGCGGAAAAGCTTGGAATTCCGTACAAACCCTATTGCAGAAGCTGTGGGGATCCTGCAGAGAGAGAGACTGTTGAATACTTTCTCTGCAAATGTCCGGCTCTGGCGGCTAGGCGCTTGTGATTCCTTATCGTTTCCTTTGGGGATGACTTGAAGAAATTCTCCAGCCTAGATCCTTTTTCTCTCCTCCACTACATCAACAGTCCACATTATGGTCCACATATCAAAACGGAACGTAAGTGCTACTTGAAGTGTGCCGGTGGTACTCTTCGGGGCCGGAAGAATCGTAGTATGCTTCCGTGGCAGCGGTTGGTGAAAGTTTCGAAACGATTGCCACTGTAACTTTCCTAGTGATATACCTCCATATAGCAACACAGATTTAACGCACGCATTGAATATCCCTAATTTGAAATACGTGAAAATACCGTTTGCTTGGGTGACAGTAATCATATGTCAATGGCATAGGACAGGTAGCTCAGCATGGAGTTGTCAAGCTTCCATTGAATGACACGCACAGCTTCAACAGTAGAGGGCTTGATATCTTCGATAATCAGAAGAAAAAGAATTGGGGATAAGATACATTTTTGGCATACTCCACTCTCAACTCAAAAAGGCTCTGACCACTTACCTTTGTTTGACCACACGGCAGTTTGCGTTGTGGTAGCTTTCTTTTACGAGGTTTTTTGGTATACCCCTTCTCCACAAAGCTGCCCATATGCATACAAGCTTGATGCTATTACTGTCTTTATCGAAGTCAAAGAAACAAGAGGTGTAGTTTTGACTTAAACTCCACTGATTGCTCAAAGACGATGCGGAGCGGTTAATTTGGTCAGCGCATGAAGAGGCGCTACCAAAGCCTGCTTGACAGGAGCTGATAGATGTTTCGAGGTGATCTCTAAGACGGTTCAATATGATTCTGGCTACTATTTTGAAAACTGCGGGCAAAACTCAGATCCTTCTCCATTTATTACAATTTTAGAGTTGGGCTTTTTTTGCCAGTTTCACGGTGATGCCATCTTCCCATTCTAGTGGGAAAGATTCTTCTTCCCAAGTGGCTGTGATTAGCGGGTACAAAATTTCAACGAATGGTGAGACATCACGCTTTTAAAATTCGGCCGGAAAAAAAGAGGTTCAGGCAATTTGTTAAATGATTTTTTGATAATGAAAAATCAATATCAACATATTTATTCTGAGCTGAATTAAGACTCTAGGCATGGAAGCATTTCGTGCATACTGGGTCTTGAAACTCCAACATGGAATACTCTGAGCAGCAAAGAGACGTTTAACGCAGGGTTTTTCGCACATTTTCTTTTAAAGAAATCTTCGAAAATCTTCGCGCATTTACGCGATGACTTTTTGTTTGCGGCTATTTGTGTGTTTTTGACGTTTAAGCGAACAATTTTCTTTGGTGAAACGGAAACAAAGCTCAGTGGGCACCAAAAAAAAAACGCCTAAAAATTTGGGACCAAAAACGCCCCAAACAGTAGGCACCAAGAAAATATAACGGCAAAAAGTAGGCACCAAAAATATATCTCCTACAAGTTTGCACCAAGAAAGAAGCGTGAAAAAGTAGGCAGTGTTATTTCTCACTAGAAATTAGCAACCACAAGGAAAAACTCAGGAAAAATAGCCTAAAGATATATATAAGGCATAGCTCTCTCTCTCCTTTTTCTCTACGGTATATCTTTTTTCTCACTCGCGGAACGAAAATGCCCAAAACGTTGCATGGCCTTGAAATTTTACTCTCCATTCTCGCTAGTTCATCGACGCCTAAGAAGTTTCCCTTCAAAAATTTTCTGAAGATTTGTTTTTGTTTTGTAATGATTTTTATCCTATTTCTGGTAGAGTATAAAATATTTTTCTAAGAGTTAACTATTAAAGCATTGCAAAAAAAAAAAATCGTACGATTTTCAGTGACGCTCACTGTACATTTGACAATTTTATACGCAGACAAAGCGGTTTACCGTTCTTGTTGTGGGTTGCTGCCTTTGTTTCTTCGTCATTGTCGCTGATTGCCTTTGTTAGTGCGTCTGCCAACAACGGAAGTGTTGATGAATTTATTTTCACTCTAAAGACATCCACAAAGGCCGGCCAAGCGATTGACTAACTGACTGACTTGAGCCTGGACTGGGACCTTTTAGCTTTTTGTGCTTTATTATGATGTCACACGCTTTTTTATTGTTATTATTATTGCCTGTGCGCATTCACAAAAACGGCGGGCTCTTTTAGCTCTTCTAAAAAAAAAAAATAAAATTAAAAAAACATAAAATTAAAAAAAAAAATTTAAAAAAATATGTAAAAAAAATCTGAATACTATAAAAAATATGGCTTTTAAAAAAGTGTGCACAAAAAGCGGTTTATTAAGTCAACTACTACACAAAATATGTTTGCGTTGTCATGTCGCTGACAGCTTCGTCAACGGCATGTGCAACATGCCACAGCAACAAACAAATAACGAGCGCACATACCCCTGGGCTTGTATATGGACTTGTAGATGTAAAAAACAACAAAAACTCAAATAAAACGCGGTTTCTAAAAACTTAATGAAAGGCCAATGAGTAAGCATTGCTGCTGCTGCATTGACTGTCTGCCCAGGTCCATTGTGTTGCGCATGCGCCAATGCCAGAAGTACATCAAATCAGGAATACCAGAACTGTTCGAATAGTAGCAACACTCCCTTGCCCTGTAAGCAGTTGGATATTCAAAAGCGTGGCTGCCAGTTTGTTGTTGTTGTTAAGCGGCAGTTTTCAATATTTTGCTGTTGAACTGTGATGATGTTTTGGTCGGCTGATTGTTTGGTGCGTTTTCAAATTATTTCAACGACTGCGGTGTTAATGCGCCGCTAAGCTGTGTTCTCGCCCGGTTCTTCATATGCGCACATACAAAAAATTGATTTGGCCTTTATTCCATTCTTATTCTTGTTTTGATTTCAACTCGCATTTAATTATTTTCCCGGTAATTTTTCAACAACCTCGTTTTTTTTGGCCGTTGATTGATCACAATAACTTGACCTATGTTAATCCGAAAAACCTGGATATGCTCGTTAGCCGTGTGACGTGTTATTTCCTTTAGTTCACATTTATGTTGGCTTTGCATGGCTTTACAAATGTATTTATGAATTTATTTCATTCGGTACACAGTGAAAAATCGTCTAGGAAAACGAAGGCATTACAAAGCAGAAGAATAAGAATTGAATGTTTCCACGTAGGCGGTTCTACATTACGGAATGGCCGGGACTTATGTCCAGCGAAGGCCAACCGCTTTAGGAGCAATCACTAAGCATTTGTAAGGTTGTTACAAAAACAACAAAAATAGTAGCAGAGTAGTAGTAACGACGCTTCCTTAACTGAATGTTTTGAGAGAGCCTGCCCAATTCGACCTCTCCCTGACCGGACTCCCGTTTCTTGGTGAAATCGGGAGCTCCAGATGTTGAGGCGTGAGTTGAGAAAACTTCTAAGCCGGGCCCTCAAGACTAACCTTGCTTAGGACTAGGAGCAATACCGTGATGTTCAGAAGAAATACAAGAGGCTTATTCGGGAATCGAAAAGAGCCTCCTATAGAGAATTCTGCAGCGGTATTTAATCTCTGAGTCACACTCTGAAAAGGTACCTAACTGCAAAGATGGGGTCACTTAAGAAATCTGATGGCTCCTTCACGGAGAGGAGAGGCAAATTGAAACACTCAGCTTGCTGATGTAATCTCACTTTCCAAGTAATTAGATCAACGTCGCCCGGCAACAGCCCTTATTGATAGAGGCGGTTGTCAGAGCTGCTACACCTTCTCGGCATGACTGGTATGTTGCCAGATCTGTGGTGAGGTGAGGATGGAGAATGGTGAGGGTTGCCTTCATCCCTAGTGCTAGTGAATTGAATTCGTTCGATGCTGGCCCAAATAATCGTTTCGGTGCGAGTAGAGGGAGATCTACTGGTGTCATCCGGTGTGTTGTCTCCATTGCTCTGGTGCTTGGTGATCGTTCCTCTGCTCACCACCTTAAACGACTCCTTGCCCCGGAGTCCGTTCTGCCACTTCCTTCTGCAGTCATCAAAGCCACGGTTAGCAAGCAGGTTACTTTAACCCACAAGCGAGCCTGGCAGGCTGAGATAGGCTGCAGATGAACAAAACTGATATTAGCTGTCATGTCCGACCGACTGTCGCAGATCCTCTTTTCAATAAGCAGAAGGGACTGTAGGACTGATGGCGGGACACTTTCTGTGGGTGAAGCAAATGAATGAATTTCAGCAATCCATTGTTCCATTTCAAATTGGGAGACCTGCTGCATTGGTTCTACTTCCCGAAGCAAAGTTGCATTGAACTGAATATTGGATGCATCATCGGCTATCTGTAAACGTAAGCTTCGAAAGAGGAATGACATGGCACGGCTTCTTTGAGGTGCAGTTAATTCACAGAGAAGGTGTTGTACCGACTAAATTTTTTCTGGATCTCTACAACTCCTGTAGAAGTAAGTCACTGTGAGGTATACCCATTCTACTGGCTAGGGTACCATTATTGCAGTGACCCGTTTTGACACCTGCGAGGACGCTCGCAGTTGATCTGTTGAATCCTCAACTGCGTAAGTGTGAGGTGTTTAGTACTACTCTTATTGGTGCTATGAGCTCAATCTCAAGTTTAAGTTCAAAATATTTATCCACTCGATAAATTTATTCAAAAAAATGCATTTGAGTTCACTAGAGTAGTCTGTTTGAAGACTACGCCCGTTAGTTTATATGTAGTATGAATTTGAATGAGATTTCCTCGGTATTAGCGCGATATACTCTAGGCCCCACTACTCCTGCTCTTACCCCCCGGAGCGTTTTAAATCTATCTGTATACCATTTTTGGGAGTCCTACATGATGACTCATGCTGGGATAATGTTCTACTCTTCCCTAGACGGGTAAATAACCTTGTAACTCTTAGTAAATATTAGTACGGGTTCCATGTAGTCATTCGCCTGCAAGTTTAACCCTGTTTAGGATATTGAAATGTCCAATAAGAGTTCCTGGATTAAATTTATCTTTCATTGCATATCAGCTTCCTCCTGAATTGCTAAGTGTAGCAGTGGTAGATTTCTCATATTTAAAACCTTTTTCCTGGTAAAGGGGACAAAAGTGGTTTTGGACGGGTTTATTGATAGTCCCTCTTTCCTACACCATTCCCAGGTTGTATTGAAGGCGTCTTGCATCAAGTCCTTCATGGTCCGTTCGTGGTTGCATTTAATTATTACAGAAATGTCATCTGCACTAAGTTATCAGCCAGGATAGACTAAAGCAGTGGCGACATCCTTTCGTTGTGGACCTCCTTTCGAGGCTGTTGCACTTAAGGTAGCTTGTCCTAGGAGGGCTGTGATTATCCTTTGGTTTAGTATATTGCTTACCCATTTGACAATTGCTGGATGAGCTCACCTATCAGAGAGTCCCAGTTCTATTGCTAGAAAGTTCGCGTCATCGAATGCACCCTCAATGTCCATAAAGGCGCAGAGAGATATTTTCTTTAGGACCAGTGCTTTTTCTATATCACAAGCAATTATGTGCAATGCTGTGACTGTGAATTTCCCTTTTTGATATGCAAATTGCAGCTTATGGAGTGGAAATAACCTCCTCTCTGAGGTAGTAGTCCAGTAGCTTTTCCATGGTTTTCAAGAGTGAAAGAAGAAAGACTGATTGGCCTATGGAATTTGGAGATTCAGGAAGCTTATTACCTCCCTTTTGTAAAACTAATATCTTAACCTCCCACCAAATCTTATGGACATAGCCCAAAGTAAGACTTGAACTGAATATTTGTACCGAAACTCGTATTAATTTCACAGTACTCTTGGAGAGCTGGGCTGGAAAAATACCTTCTGGTAGGGGTGTTTTATAGGGCTTGAGTTTCTTTAATATGTTCAAATGAAGTATTACTTTAACATATTTTTATTTTATTATTAAACGTCAAATTTCTCGCTGTGCACAAATATTTCTAATTGGAAATTACGCTCCTCAATGTCTGACACATTGGACTACGCCGCCTTGTACGGGGACGCCCACGCTACTGTTATGATTTCGTATTATTACTTTTTATTGTCTCTACGTCTTATTTATTATTATTCCAAGCCAATGGCATGTCGCGCTCTATATGGAAAAATAAGCCATAGAGGGGCTTGTCGGTATGTTGACGTTGTCAATCGGGGAAAATCAATCATTCACATTCATTTGCATTGCCACATGCAACACGCTCAGGTGGTGAACGAACGAGTGCATAAGCGGTGCGATGTGAGTGGCAGTTGTGCTTAATGTAAAAATGGTTAGAAAAATGGATTAGAAACAACAAAAAAAGAAAGAAAAAAAGGGGCATAGCAAAAAATTGTGGGAGCTACGCGTGGGTGTTTGTGAGCAGAAAAATATTTCTAGGAATATTCATAAAAAAGTGTACAATATGTGCCAATAAAAACTATTTTGCCTTATGCACTTTTGACTGACTGATAAATTTTTATTAACTTTTCTCATTTTTGTTCTTTTTTTTAATTTCAGGTATGTACGATCGCACGCTGGCCAAGTTTCTAAGGTGTAACAGAACTAAATTAAGGTTTTTATGTAAGCACAATTAAGACTTTCTTGTTGACGTATGCGTGTGTGCGTAAGGCAAACATACACATATACACATTTATGAAAAATAGCACTCCTTTTATTTCTATTCCTGCATCGAACTTAAGCATTTTTCCGTCTTGGCGCATAGACCACACAATTGTTTCATAACCATTTGGCGCTTCCTGCTCCAGCGGGTAGGTACACCCACCCATTAAGATCTGCTTTTCCTCTAGTTTTATGCGTCTTTTGAAAAATGTGGCAAATGTCAAATTTTGACATAAATGCTTTTCCTCATGTGAGTTCTCTGAAATTGACGCTGCGTTGCCTTTACAATTTTTCACTTCAACTACACCAATAACTCATCAGCCTAAGCGTTTTTTGTAATGATTACTTTTTTTTGTGTTTTGTTTATTACTTCTTTTTGTGTTCTGTGCCAATATTCATCGTTCTACCAAAAGTGCTTTGCGCAACATGTCTGCATTCAGCTGTCGTGTCATTTCCTCATTGCCTCAGTGATTATTCTCGCAATCGTACGCACATCATTTGAGAGTTGCATGCCTCATTGTGTATAAACAATGCGCGCCTTTGATGGAAAGTTTAGCAAAGGATGTCGATTGGCATTAGAATGCCACGCTCCGGCTGTTGAGCTGGCCAAATAAAATAAGAAGAATGAATAAAATCCCCTCCAAGTCTGTGATTTAATTATGAATAAATAAGCAAAGCTTGAAAAAAATATTTGAGCTGTAATCTGTAGTTAGTTATTTAAATTTGCTTACGGAAAAAAAGGGATCGAAATGAATAAAACGAAAAAATAAAATAAATGAAATCGAGGAAACAATTAATTAAATGAAATGAAAATAAAATGGAAAATTAAACTAAATTAATAGGACTATTAATAAGTTCGTGCGGTTTTTTTTTCGAAATTTGAAACTTTATTGACGTAAAATGGTTACAAATTTAATATTCAAAGTATTGTCCATCGCTTACTACTACTTTTTCCCATCTTTCTGGCAATTCACGGATTCCCTTTGTGAAAAATTCGGTCGGTTTTGCCGCAATCCACGAATCGATCCATTTTTTGACTTCATCGTAATTACGGAAGTGCTGGTCAGCCAGGCCATGTTGCATCGATCGGAAGAGATAGTAATCGGATGGCGCAAGGTCTGGACTATACGGCGGGTGGGGTAGGACATCCCATTTGAGCGTTTCTAAGTATGTTTTGACCACTTGTGCAACATGTGGCCGAGCATTGTCATGTTGCAAAATAACTTTGTCGTGTGTATCGGCGTATTGCGGCCGTTTTTCTCGCAGTGCTCGGCTCAAACGCATCAATTGTCGTCGGTAGACATCCCCCGTAATCGTTTCATTCGGTTTCAGTAGCTCATAATACACAACACCCAGCTGGTCCCACCAGATACACAGCATAACCTTCAGGCCATGAATATTCTGCGCCGACGTCGATGTTGAAGCATGGCCAGGGTATCCATACGTTGCCCGACGTTTTGGATTGTCGTAATGGACCCACTTTTCATCGCCAGTCACAATTCGATGCAAAAAACCCTTTCTTTTGTGCCGTTGAAGCAGTTGTTCGCATGCCATAAAACGGCGTTCAACGTCTCTTGGCTTCAATTCATACGGCACCCAATGGCCTACCTTTCGGATCATTCCCATGGCTTTTAAACGTTTGGAAATGGTTGATTGATCAACTCCCAAATTTTTTACAACCTCTTCTTGCCTTTGAGCCGGATCTTGATCGAGCAATTCCTCCAATTCGGTATCCATGAACTTTGGCGGCGCACCCTCGCGTTCTTCGTCTTCCAAGCCAAAATCACCACTTTTAAAGCGTGCAAACCACTTCTGGCATGTTCGCTCAGCTAGAGCATGCTCACCATAAACTTCCACCAAGATATGTACGATGACTTTCGGCTGCTTTTTTCTTCATATTAAAATAATGAAGAAGAGTTCCCCGCAAAAACACATTATTTGGCACGAAATTCGACATTTTCAAGTGTGGTAAAAATATTGTTGTTTACGCTTCAAATAAAAAACTTATACTGACGTTTGTGCCTTACGACAGTAGCTCTCCAATGAATGTTTGGAAATGTGGATCGATGGAATAATAATCAAGTTACGCCATCTGTTGTAAAACCGCACGAACTAATTAATAGACCTATTAGTTTGAATAATTTTTTTTTTATTTCACTAAATTTCAATTTAAAAAAATTTATTTAATTAAATGGGATAAAAAAATTCAATAAAAAATGTTGAATAAATTCAAATGGAATAAAAGCAAACAAAAGGATATACAAAAATTAAATACAGTTAAATTAAATAAAAAAAAAAAATAAATAAAATAGCGTAAATGGAAATGAAATAAAATTAAAGATTTTTTTAAGCTAAAATAAATTAAAAAAATAAAATAAAGAAATTGCCAAAAAAAATATAATAAAAAAAAACAGACGAAATTAAGTAAAATAAATTAACATATATTAAAATGATAAATAATATAAATTAGTAAAAAAAAAATTAATTAAAAAAAGTAATAAGACAAATTGAGAAAAAATTAAAAAAAATATGTATAAAAAATTGAAGAAAATATAAAAATATGATTAAGCAAAACATATCAACATCAGATAAAATGAAAAATATATAATAAAGTAAATTAAAGCAACATAAAACGCCATAAAATAATAAATAAAATAAGATAAAAAATTAAATTCAAAGAAATAAGATTAAATGAAATTTATTTATATTAAAAAATAAGACTAAATTGAAAAATAAAATAAAATAAAACAAAAAAATTAAAAAAAAAATTAAATAAGAATTAAAATAAACCAAAATAAAATTAAATAAAATCACCACAAAAATATTTATTCAAACGAAAATCAATTAAAAAAGTAAAATAAAATAAAATAAGATAATTAGATGAAAATAAATATTTAACTAAAAGGAGAATAAATAAAAGAAAAAGACATTTAAATTAAATGGAATTAAAGCAATTGGAATAAAAAAATTTTAAAATTTAAAATAAAGAAAATAATTTAAAAAGACTTCAAAAATTATGGAATAAAATGAAATGAAAAATTAGGATAAGAAATAAAATCAAATGGAATAAATTGACACCAAATGCAACAAAATAAATAAGAAAAAGAAGTGTTTTAAATAAAATAAAAACATTGACAAAAAATAAAAAAAAAAATGTATAAAAAACGAGAAAATAAAAATATAATTAAGGAAAACATACTAAAGTCTGATAAAATGAAAATTATGAAAAAAAGTAAAATAAATTAAAGCAACATAAAATATTATAAAAAATAAAATAAAGTAAAAAAATGAGACAAAAATCAAATTAAAAAGAATAAATAATTAAAAGAAATAGAAAGAAAATTATATTGAAAAATAAAATAAATTAAAACAGAAAAAATTAAATTAAATAAAACCACCACAAAAAATTTAATCAAACGAAAATCAATTAAAAAAGTAAAATAAAATAAAATAGGAAAATTAGATTAAAAAAAATTAACTAAAAATGAGAAGAATTAAAAGAAAAAGAAAATTAAATTGAATTGAATTAAAGCAAGTGGAATAAAAAATTTAAAACTACAAAAGAATTAAAAAAGATTACAAAAATTATAAAATAAAGTGAAATGAAGCTAAAGAATTTTGATAAAATTAAGTTAAAAAACAAAATCAAATAGAATAAATTAAAACCACATACAAATAAAAATAAGGAAAATTATGGTTTTAAATGATAACAAAATAAAATGAAAAAGTTAAAAACAAAATATATTCTTCTTTTTCTTATTATTTTTCTTCTTCTTCTTAATTAAATAATAACAAAATAAAATGAAAAAGTTAAAAATAAAATAACTTTTTCCTCTTCTTATTATTATTCTTCTTCATCTTTTTCTTTTTCTTCTTCTTCTTCTCCGTCTTCTTCTTCTTAGCATCACAATCCTTGGTCATTCTTGCTTCATTCACAACCTTACGTCATCTGTTTCTATCTAAGTCTGCACGCCTCCTTCCACTGCCGCACGTTTAGCTCTTCAAGGGCAACTTCCACATCTTCCAGTCATCTCTTTCTCCATCGTGTCCTCTTCTTCGGCCTCCAACAGGGCGTAATGCAACTGCCTTTCGAGTTATTCTCTCCTTGAGCATTCTAAACACTTATCCGAGCCATCTTATAATCTGGAATTTTATCACAGTCTCGTTTCTTGCAATACTTCCAGGTCATGATTGCATGCAATTCGATAGGTACCGTCTTGCAGTCTTACAGGTCCATATATTTTTCGCAATATATCTTAATGTCAGTCGTTGTTTCCGTCCATAGTTCGCAACCATAGGTGAGCACGGTGCAGGTCAAGGTTTTGTATATCCTTAACTTCTGGTCGCGAGATAATAATTTAGACTTGAGCAGCTTCGAATTGGAAAAATAAAACTTATTTGCTGCTAAAACTCAATCAAAAGGATACATCATTGCCAATAAACGATAGAGTTTTAGCAGTAAACAAAATAAACATTAAAGTAGAAAAGGTAAAATAAAATTAATTTAAATAAATGCAATTTGAAAGTAGATATAATAAATGTTAGAAAAAAATAGAGCTCTAGTGCTATAGTGAAAGTTCTAAGGCGATTTTTCATTGCCCATTAAAAAAAAAAAAACGAAATAAAATATGTATCTTAATCGCACAACTAAAAATATGCTGTTCTAAATTTAAATATATTCTTAGAAGAATGCTTCTGCATTGTTCACAATTTGCATGACCTACTCCTCTTCCTGCACTAATAACTCTAATTCGGCATAATTTCTTTAAGTACACAAGTATTATTAAAAAAATTCAAACGGTAAAAACGGATATAATATATAATAAAAAAATAAAAGAAAACGTAAAACTATATTTTTAAAACATCTGCGCATTGCGAAACGAAGAGCCTCATTTTCTCCCTGTTAGATTAGTTTGACAAAACTTGCTAGCCGGATACATTTGCATATAAAATCAAATATAATTTAAAAACTAAAAAATTATAATAAAAATATTTAGAAATTAAAGTGAAATTTAAAAACCAAAAACAAAAAAAAAATAACTGCCCCGGGTGAGGCTCGAACTCACGACCTTAAGATTATGAGACTTACGCGCTGCCTACTGCGCCACCGAGGCTGATTGTACGCCCATGACCTTAATAAGGATGTGTTATTTGTGTCAAAGTAAAAGTGTGCGTACATATAAGCTACAGTGCATCGTACATAATGAACTACAAAAACAAAATCCAGAAAAACATCCAAAAATATTAGCATTTGTAAATAGAAAAACTAAAGAAAAATGCAACAACAAGGGGAATAAAACAAGTTTGTACAAAAAGTGTGCGATAAGAATTTCGAGAGATAATAATAAATCGTCCTATCACTGAACCCCAATTCTATGCTACCATAGCTACGAATACGAAGCAATTAGTGAAATCAACGCATTTGTTGTTTTAAAATCAGCTGACGCAAAGTACATAAATAAACAAATTTCGAGTGATTTTTTGTTATATTTTTATTATCAAAAAGAATTTTGATATAAAATGGATGGCAATAGCATTTGCTATAGCACCTGGGGCGTACTTGGTACATGATTCAGTCAGAGACTTCCAAGTTGCTTTATTAAAAAATCAATATTTTTTCGTCAAATACTCCGAATTCTATATATGATTCACATCGAGACAAATTTGCTTCCGTAATATCGACATGCACTCCGAGCACATTTGTACTTCGTCTTGCGGTTTCTGCCAAGTCACAGGTTTTCCCGCATCATTGGTGAAGAGACTGCACGCCTCGACGCTCATTGGGTAAAAAAGTTGAAAGATGTCTCGCTAATGTTAAATCTGGGACCTCTTAATGCTTTCACTTCTGAGCCCTTGTGTGAGTCAAAAAAAGAAGATTTTTCATGTAAAAATTCCATATCTGCGGAGTACTTGAGCTCAGGCACTTCACTCGCAAACGAACTGCCAGTTTTCGTTCAATTTAAATGGCATGCTCATTTTAATAATAATTTTATAATAAGTCATATTACTAGGTTCGCTTTTCTCATGAAATAGCTGTTAATATTCATACAACTTGCCTCACCATGAAATATGCGTGAAATTTCATATGTATTTCTTTTATGCCTAATACTGTACCTTACAAGGACGCTACTGCTTCCTCTGTCAGTGATGCACCGAACTTATTCGCCGATTTCTTTTCATCTAACTTCGTGTCTCATGAAGATATTCAGGAAGAGCATTTGGCAGCCATTCGCCGAAATTTCTCGAGGCAACTGTCTTCTACAGTTCTACAGTTGCCTTCGGTTCACTTGTTCTTTCAGATGATGTTGTCATTAAGGGGTTGTTAATGATTAAAAACTCTTCTCAATCGTTGCTTAAAAATTATCGCTCTTTGGCGCAACCTCTTAAACTATTTTTTAATAAATCCTGGGCTGAAGGAATATTTATCGATTTTTGGAAGCTGACTTCCAATTCACTCAAATTTACAAAAGTTCGGCAATAAGAGCGATATGGCGAATTACAGACCAATTTCTAAATTATTTGTGCTGTCTCCGAACTGTTTGAATGTGCTGTCGAAGACAAGTTAGAGGGTCTGACACTCGAAGTGTAACCAATTAAGAAGGCCATAAATTTAGTTTGAAAATTCCTTTTATACAATTCAAAGTAAAAAATGTGTGAAAATAATACAAAATTAAGAATCCATTTACTTTTGCTCAATATGACGACCTTTTGCCTTGACTATGGCCTTGAGACGGTCCAGAAAAGAATCGCAATCGCCCGAATATGACTTGCAGGTATTTTGGCCTACTCGCGGACGATGGATTTTCTCAACGCCTCGAGACAGGTTAGTATTTTAGTTCGTACATTGCTCTCCAAAATGACCCGAAGAGAATAATCCATCGTATTCGCGTCTGGTGAGTTTGAGAGCCATTGTGTGGACGTTATGAAAGTCGGAACGTTGTTTTTAAGTCATTCTTGTTTCACTTGAGCTTTGTGAGACGATGCTGAGTCTTGTGGAAAATTCCATGGTCTGCCACCGAAAGGTTTGTCTGCCCACGGCTTCAAAGCAACGTCTAGAATACTTTCCTGACAATATTTCGCATTTATCTTGACGCCACGCTCAATGAAAACGATTGGAGAGCGCTCATATGCGGTTACAGCGGCCTAAGCCATTACCTGTGGCGGGTGCTGCCTCCTGGTGGCCAATCGATGACTCAAATACTCGTATGATCCGTCGGTCAAATAAACTCTATCGTTTTGGGAGTTTACGAATTGCTCAATTTAAAAAAATGTCTTGTCACAAAACTCAAAGTTCGGAAGTTGACCGCTTGCGGCTAAGCGAAGCAACTCCTCCGCTCTCTTAAGTTTAACTTGTTGCTGCTTTGGTGTGAGATAATGCGCCTTTTGGATCTTCTAAGGCTTGACTTGAGATAATTTTTCAGTATGCGGCGGATGTTACGGTCAGATATTTTCTTTAGTTCAGTTCTTTCGCCATTTGATTGGCACTTGGTTGGGGATTTCGCTCAAGTCTTTGTCTCAGTCTTTTGATGATCACCTCCATGCCGTTTCGCGATGCTACCAGTTTCATTGCTACGAGTGATGGTGCTATAAACAAACACTTTATTTACTTTGAGGAGCCCGAGCTCACGAACAATCGCTGGTTGTGATTATCCAGCTATCACACTTTTACGTTTGAAATCCATTACTGATTTTCTTCTTTCGCGCTTACTCTCGGCAAAGTGCTTCCGCGCGCTTGTAAATAATACTCTGGGCTGTCATTTAGCCAACTAACAGACAGCTGATGCCCGTGCGGTCAGGAGTTGGTTACACTTCGAGAGCCGGATCCTGTATTTAATAAAGAGATGCGCGGTACTGTAGTTATCAAAAGGGTTTCTTCGTAGCAGTTTTTGGCCACCTCTGGTGTGCCTCAGGGTGGTATTTTATGGCCTTTGATATTTGTTTTGTTTATTAATGATATTTGTTCGTGGCTTTCCTTTGCTAATTTTCTACGCTATGCTGATTATCTAAAAGTTTATGCTGAAATAAGAATTTATAGTGATTCAGGTGCCCTACAGTCTGAGCTGAGTAATTTATTTTTATCGTGCCTTTTTAATCGTATATTTCTTAGTATTGAAAAATGGCATACAATTACAGTTTCTAAGCTTCGAACCCCCCTTAATACCTCTTGTCATATTAATTATATGGTATGCCGTTAATAGTGAAAAATAACATCAAGCAAATGACCACCACGACCAGGACAATATCCTTTTCATGAAATTTTCCATTACCGAATTGCAAAGTGGCTGCGCTATAGCCTCGATAGCCTCACGAATTCCATCTTTGAGGTATTGAATCGACCCTGGGCTGTTGGCGTAGACCTTCTCTTTCACATGACCCCAAAGGAAAAAAGTCACAAGGTGTTAAATCACAAGATCTCGGTGGCCAATTGTGATCACCTCTTTGAGAGATAACACGGTTCGGAAATTTTCCATAAAATTATCAATGATTTCGTTGCTTTTGTGGCACGTAGCGCCGTCTTGTTGTCCAAAATCGTTAATCATCTCTCGATAGCGTAATCCATTCACCACCTGATATTGGAAAACCCTATACAAATCTGGCTTCGTCTGCTTCGCACTACATCCACTCAATTTCTTAGGTCCGAAACCATCATACGAATCCCGCTGTCGTTCTTTCTCTTTCTCTCTTCAGGCAGTATCATTTATCTCGTTAATGGCCCGGTTGACAGTTATAATTTCGAGGCTGTAAAAGACTTCGTATATTTAGGAACCAGCATTAACAGCTATAATAATGTCAGCTTGGAAATTCAACGTAGAATCTCTCTTGCCAACAAGTGATATTTTGTCCTTTAAAGTTCTCTCCCTCGACGAACAAAACTAACACCTTATAAGGCTCTCATCATGCTCGTCCTAATGTATTGGCGATGACAACATCCGCTGAAGCGACGCTAGGAGTGTTTGAGTAAAAGATTCTGCGCAAGATTTTTGGACCTTTGCACGCTGGCAACGGCGAATATCGCAGGCGATGGAACGATGAGCTGTATAAGCTTTATGACGACTTTGACATAGCGCAGCTAATAAAGATGCAGCGGCTTTGCTGGCTGGGTCATGTCATCCGAATGGGTACAAACGCTCTGACTCTGAAAGTATTCGATGTGGTACCAGCTGGTGCTAGCAGAGGAAGAGGAAGGCCTCCTGTGTAGTAAAACCTGTTAAAAAGAATACAATTAGTTATATGCTACGTGAACTGAGTAGTACTTTGTCATGAAATACATATGAAATTTCATGCATGTTTCATGGCAATGCAATGCGTATCGATTTTGGCAGCCATTTCGCTTGAAATGCGAATTTAGTACTAAAACCTGCTACTCAAAGCTGTATTCCTGATAAAATACAATACATATTGGGTTGAACTTATCAATTCCACTAGGATTTTTTTTTCTTTCGTTTCCTATTATTTATCACTTTAATCACTCAGTAATTTGTTCCCATGTGCCATATTTCATTTTCACTTGCAATTAATAAAACGCGTTATTCCTCTTCGAAACTTGATATCCGCAGGAAAAATCCCAATAATTGCCATTCGCACAGGATATTTTTTGTCACACAAGCCTACCTATTAGCCATCCGCCAGTTTAAAAAATTACCACTTCGTATCAATTTATCAGTTTAGCCTAAAGATGATTGGACCAACTCATTAAGAAAACTGGTTTTTCTGACTAATTGAATTTCTTGGCATGCAGTGCAGTCTCACTCCGACTGGCGGCAGCTCAGACCAACCAATGACAGTGAAAAATTTTATTAATGGATATAAGAAAAATTCATAACTTATAATAGGAAGAAAAATAATCTCACATTTACATGTTTTATTCGTTGGTAGAATAACTAAAACTATAAGAAGGCCGGCGATAAAGATTCAATCCCAATGTTGCAAGTATAATTAGCACCACGTCGCGTCGTGTGTTGGCACGCATTCGCCACGGAGATGCGTAGAGGGACAAACTCTGATCGTACACAATCACATAGCGGGGCGTCGTCTAGTATTGGGGGGAGGAGGCGGGTGTTATCATATATGCGCGTCTATAATAAAAGTCTATTGGTGCGCACTTAATTAATTGACTGGCCACAAAGAAAGGTACAAAGAATAGAAGAGAAAAAATTAAATGAAAGAAATAAAAAAATCAAGAGATTCAATAAAAAGCAATGAAAGTCTGAGCGAAGTGTAATGAAGCGTTGAAATGATGGACGCAACAACAACAACAACGATAAGTGAAGTTAGGGGCTTCGTCGTTTGACGCTCAGCGGATCGCATGACATATCTGCGCATTTCCATTGACAAGAGTCAGCTCTTTTTGTGCGGTGATCAGCACTAGCGCTTGTGCCACCGCTCATGTGTGCCGAGGGCAGAGCTGTTTGGACGTCTGCTGCGTTAAGCGATGGGGCACTGCGTGTTGTGTAGCAGCAACAGCTGTGAGTTGGGTTGTTGCGGCCTATAATTATGAAAGTGAAACGTGAAAATTATGCCACACATACCGACAAGTAAATGCCATATTTAAAATGCATGTGTGTAGTATCTGTGTGTGCATTTAGTGGTACTGGGACAAGCACATTTTCCTGCATTATGATGAGCTCCACTGTGCTTCCGCTGATATGCAGAAACAATGCGTCCGGCCGCATTACATTCTGGCACAATTTAGTGCCGGTGAACAACACATCTTTCACAATGACGTAGTTTTCTTATTTAAAGTCTTACACTTTGCTTTTATGTTTACTTAATTTTTATTTTAGTTTTCCTGTGTAACTTGTCAGCGCTCACTCAGCTTCCAGACACCACACGTTTTCACTTATTGCATATGCTTACATACACATATTTACATATATACAAACATACATACATGTATATTATGCATATATGTATATATGTATGTATCTCCATATGTGTTTGTACAATATTAAAAAAAAGCTTCGTGTAAGTGATCTGACTGCCCCAACTGACTGTCGCTTGATTTGTGTGTGCGTTGATCTTGACAAGCGCAAGCCTGCTCACTGTACCTTTGCTTTAGTTTAGTTTCTGCTCTGCTGCATTTATTATCGTTTTTGTTTTATTGTGCCTTTTACTTTTATGTGGATATTTTTTATGAGCGTAGGAAATAAAAAATGTGTAAAAAATTTAGCCATTTGCGTAAATTCTTGACAATAATTCAAATGCGTTCTAGTTATAGTTTTTGCGTTTTAGCTCTGCGATGTGGACATTAGAAATAGTTGGAGGTTACAATATATTTTGCATAATATTCTATTTGATTTTATCTAATATATATAATATATTTATTTTTTTTTTATCTATTTTTTATTATTTTTTTAATTTGTTTATATTATTTTATTTAATAGTTTTCTTTTCTATTCTTATTTTTCTATTCTATTTTTATTTTTCTATATCATTTTATTTAAATTTTTTTTGTATCTAATCTATCTATTGTATCTTATTTATCTATTCTTATTTTTTTTTTAATTTTTTCTATGTCATTTTATTTAAATTTTTTTTTAATCTATTATTTTTTTATATTATATCATTTTGTTTAAATTTTTTGTTGTGTATCTAATCTTATTTTTTAAATTTTTTTCTATATCATGTTATTTGAATTTTTTTTGCATCCATTTTTTTTAAGTTTTTCTATATAATTTGATTTAAATTTTTTTGTATCCAATCTTTGTTTTTCTATATAATTTAATTTAAATTTTGTATATATATTTTTATTTTTCAATTTTTTCTATGCCATTTTATTTTAATTTTTTTGTATTTCATCTAATTTTCTAAATTTTTTCTATATAATTTTATTTTAATTTTTTTTGTGTCTTATTTTTTAATTTTTTCTATGTCCTTTTATTATAATTTTTGTTTATTTAACCTTATTTTTTAATTTTTCTATATAATTGTATTTAAATTTTTGTGTATCCAATATTTTTTTCCTAATATTTTCTATATTATTTTATTTACATTTTTTTGTATCTAATATTGTTTTTTACCTTCTTCCATTTTATTTTAAATTTTGTATATCTATTTTTAATTTTTTCTATATGATTTTAATCAAATTTTGTTCACCTATTTTTATTTTTTAATGTTTTTTATTTTTCATTTTATTGTAATTTTTTTGTATTTTTGTGGTATTTAATCTAATTTTTTAATTTTTTCTATATCATTTTTTTTGAATTTTTTTGTATCTAATCTTATTTTTTAATTTTTTCTATATCATTTAATTCTCAATTTTTTTATGTATTCTTTTTAATTTTTTCTATATCATTTTTTTTGAATTTTTTTGTATCTAATCTTATTTTTTAATTTTTTCTATATCATTTAATCCTCAATTTTTTTATGTATTCTTTTTAATTTTTTTATATCATTTTCAAATAGTTTTTTTTTACTAATCTTATTTTTTCTATTTTTTCCATATAATTTTATTTAAACTTTTTTATATATTCTTATTTTTTTATTTTTTTATATTATTTAATTTAATTTTTTCAATTTTTTGTATATTATTTTATTTTCTATCCCCTCATTTTTTATTTGCCCTTTTTTTCTAATTTTTTTTCTGTGATTTTATTTTAAATGTTTTTTTATCTATTCTAATTTTTTAGTTGTAATTTTTTGTCTTTTCTTATTTTTTTAATTTTTTCTATATCGTTTCATTTTCAATTTTTTTTCTTTATTTTTTTAATTTTTTGTGTATCATTTTATTTAATTTTTTTTATCTATTTCTAATTTTTTACGTTTTTTTTCTATTCTTACTTTTAATTTTTTATATCTATTCTTAATTTTTTAATTCTTTCTATTTCATTTTGTTTCCCAATTTTGTATTTATTTTTATTTTCTTAATTTTTGCTATATTATTTTATTTAATTTTTTTTTCTTATTTTCCATTTTTTTTTATCTATTTTTAATTTTTAAATTTTTTCAATATATCATTTTATTGTATATTAAATTAATTTTTATTTTTTTAATTTTCTGTATATCATATTATTTTGAGTTTTTATTTTAAATATTCCTATTTTTTAGATTTTTCTGTATGATTTTATTGATTTTATTGCACATTTTTATCTATTTTTATTTTCTTAATTTTTTCTGTATTATTTTATTAATGTTTTGTTTTTGGCCGCCGCGGTTGAGTGAGTTGTGCGGTACTGGCATTCAATACTGCTTGAAGGTTCAAGGTTCGAAACCCACTGAAGGCATGTGGCACCAGTGGTAGAAAAAGTTTTCTCAAATAGTGATTGTTCCTCGACAGATAATGGATAACCTCCAAATGTATTTCTGCCTAAAAAAGCTCCTCCAGCCGTTCGGAGGCAGCAGAAAACTGTAGGGCACTCTATTTTCGAAATAACATCAAGACGCACACCACAAATTGGAGGAGGAGCTCGGCTAAACACGCAACAGATGATGTATGATACTTTCCTACTTCGATGGAAAAACAAGCGAATGTCGGCTGCTATTTTGACCGAACTGTTATAAGCTAAACAGCTAAAGGCTTACTTATAGAAAGCAGTCGTTAATGAATGGCTGAGGTGGTCATGAGTTTTGTCTGCGTTTGAATTTTAAAGCCCCACCGTACCGAACCGAATATTTTGAAGAGTGAATGAATGAAGTGAAAAATGCTTATCAGCATTTTAACATAGCTGGAAGCGTCCATCTATATATCTAAGGAACTGAACTGCAGCATTAAATAACTGCTCACTAGGCACACTCGATAGAGGAGTAGATAGATATTTCAAAGCAATTTTTTTCGATAGACCATTGGACTTTGATACTAGTATTAAAGAATTTTTACAAGAAACTAAAGGGTTATACAAATTTTGAATGAAAATATCATATAATTTGAGCATTTGGTTTTTATTATTGTAACGTAAAACAGACTGCCGTGTGAACCTTTTTGTTTTGTGTTCTTGCGAGTTGGTATTAAGAACGTCAAAATGTTCTGCTTATTTTTTGGAAAATCGCAGAAAATATCTTCCAGTTTGAGAGAACGAAGAATGAGTCTCATGACATCGGAACCCAAAATACGTAGCCTTGTTTTAGCAATTGCGGGACACTCACAGAGAAGATGATCAGTGCAATCCGCCACCTCTAAGCCAGACAGGCAATTCGGGTCCTCAATGATTCTAATGGTGGTCAGATGCTGACCCCATAGGTTGTGTCCTGCAATAAAGCCGATCATCAACCGAATGCCTTTCCTTCCAAGTTTTAGTAGAAAGTTCGACAGTTTTCTGTTCGGGCTTGCCGCAAAACTCTTTTCGGTTCTGCAGCGTTCCAGACCGGACCATCGGTCTTTATGTAAATCGCCTACATAATCGCTGATCCATTTCATGATTCCTGCAGAATTGATTCCGATTGTTGGCTCTGATCCCTGTGTGTTAACTGATGATCCACAGTTGGCCATTAGATCGGAAATTTCCTTCCCTTGAGCACCGTAGTGTGCTGAAACCCATATAAGTACAAGGCTGTTCTGTCTTGCAACATAATTCACCTTTTTCTTATATTCTTGAACAATCTTTGAGGCTTGCTCTGCCCTTTGCTAAATGTTTTTGTTGCACCATCTTGCATGAAGTGGCCTCGAGGAAGTAATATGTGGTCAAAGTTGGACAAATTTTCGCTGAGGCCGAATTTAAACCGAGCTGATCTATTCCATGCTGAAAAGATTTTTATAGGTGTGCTCTTTGACATACCATTATTCAGCTCTGAACGAATTTGACGATACAGTTCCCCTCACAATTTTCTTTTTCACCATTGAAATTGAAATTTGAAAAGGTCGAGCCAAGGAGCACCAAGAGATTTGGTCGCCCCTAAAACACTCAAGCTAAAAAGTCCATTGTATTTAGAGCTCTGGGAAGAGGGTAGATAGTCAAGGAGGAAAGGAGAAAAGTATCAGAGAAAAAAATAGGAAATAATGGAGACAGAGCCCATAGTTAAAGAGCAAACCTTTTACATCTATTATCTTTCTAATTATTCTGATCGCACTTGGCTTGGAAAATATTCCAAAAATTCCACAAGACTTGGGGTATACATATTTTTTTTCCTTGTTCACTCCTCTCGTGGGCCTAGGGCTTCGACAAGACTCTTCCATCGTACACGGCTCTGTACTCTTGTTTTTGTACCGTCCCATGAGATGTCAGCATCTGGTAGTTCGCGCAGCATCGACGTTCTCCAAGTGTTTTTTGGTCGACCTCGACCACTGTTCCCTTGCGGGTTCCAGTCCAGAGCCATTCTCGTGAAGCTATCTGGTGGTTTTCTCAATGTGTGACTTATCCATTGCCACTTTCTGCGTTTGATTTGCCTAAGAATGGGTTTCTCGTTCGTTAATCTCCACAGTGCGTCGTTACTGATGGTGTTTGGCCATGGTTGGGGTATATATATACGAGTATTAAAACTTTTGGGCATCAATTCTTGTTCTAGATTCTCTAAAATATCTAGAATTTAAAGCTGAATGCCTCCTTAAAGTGATTGAGTTATGGCTGCCAGCATTTACATGCCAACGCTTCGACAAAAAAACAGTTGCGAGACGATGTTTTCATTGACGTTGTTTCGAGAGCACTCGCGCGAAGTAACTGCAATTGATATGACTAAAATGATGAGATCGAGTTGATGCGATTAGTTGATTTAAATATTATTTTTTAAATTTTTTTTAATATTATTTTTTATTTTATTTTTTGCATTTTGAAATAACAATTTTCTTCTATTCGCTGCGCATTAATCTAAAAACAAAAAATTCAATTAAAACATTCCCACAATGGTTTCTGTATAAAATCAATAAAAAAACATAAACTCAACTGCATCGTCACTTCCTGCCCACAGCTGCGCAAACTCAGCCGACGCGATTCACACACTTTGTCTCTCGTTGACAGCTTCGCTTTTTTTCTTCAACGTCGCAAACTGCATGCGATTGCAAATTCAATGCGCATTTAATGAACTCCTTTTATGTAAAATTTTATAAAAACAATACAATCCACATCGGCATCAGCAGTTGTTTTTACAGCAACTAAAAAATCTGAAAATAAAATTATAAACTCCACTACTGTCAATTTTCACACTATCGAAGCGGTGGCATCGCGAGTGCCAGCTACCACCAAAAATGGCCAACAAATGTGGCAAACAAAAAGGCAAAGCCGCGCGCCGTCAAAAGCTAAGCAAAGTTGAAACGAAAAAAGATCGGCACAAAATTGCATAGTGGCGCAACGAGCAAAAGGCGAGGAGTGTAAGGAGAAAAATATTTGCATTTGTGTGTTGATGCAAATAAATAAAGATTTCCATTTTTTCTGTCAGACGAGTTGCGCTTGCCGCTCGTCCGAACGCCTGTTGGCTGCCAATATAATTGGACAAGATGTCGATGTCGATGCTGGCAAAGGTAACGTTTGCTGAGGCAAGCAGCCTTAGCTGGGCTTGCATGTGTTGGCTGCAACAATAACAACAACTGCAACTGCTTAAACAAAAGTCAAGTCAAAACTAAGAAAAACAAAAAAGTAAAAAATCAGTTGAAAAGCGCTGTTGAAGTAGTTAAGAAGTAAGACAAATAAATAAATACAGGCGAAAATATTTAACGGGCGGCAGACGGCACAATAGGAGACCAGGCTGTGCGCTCGTACATTAGCCTGCCTACATTTGACTGTTAGGTTAGGTTGGGGCAGTGGCCCACTTGGGCGCGCTTCGCCTACCATCCAAGCACCTTTGCCCAATATTCAGGCAGCTAGCAAACAAGCCTTGCCAATGTTGCCAGATTGCATGCGAAATGCTTGCGAGTTTTGCATGCAACAATGATGCAACGTTGCGCCGCCAATTCGTGAGACAGCGGGCGGCTATCATTGGAGGGCATCACAGCCGCCAACAGGCTGTGTGGCTGGAGTGTGAGCGAACGCATTGCCTCATCAGCCTCGAAACGTTCAGTGTCAATATCAAGCGGGCGCGCGTGTATGTACATACGTGCTGAGGCAGCTTGAGTAGCTGCAGCGGCAAACTGCAGCTGCGGAAGCACAAGTCACAATTGAGGTTATCATGCAAAACAGAAAACCATTAAAAAAAAACAAAATACAAAAAATGAAAAATAAAATGTGAATAGTAAATATGGAAAAATATCGCTTATAAATATTTTATTTCTTTTAGTTTTTTTTTTTTATATTTTTATTAATCAATGAATATGGCATTCAAGCAGCCTAGCAAACAAATACAAATGTGGCTGATCAAAGCAGTGGTGCACGCTGAGATTGCGCTTTGCAATAACCGCAATTGCCATTATTAGGCAGATGCACGGCGCGATAGGCGGACATGTGGCGTAGTAGATGGTTTTAGGAAGACAAAAAAAAAAGGGAAATGAAAAATAATTATTATTATACAAGTTGAGGACATTTGGTGAAAAGTTAAACCTCCACTTTTTAGTAAATCTCATCTTCATTTTGAAGTCTCGAGCTGCTCTCGCAGCGCTAAGTTAAGCAGCTCAAAGTAGGCCGTAGGTTTTTTGTGCGGAGTTTTCCCATGGCGGAAATATACTCAGAGATTTGCCATTGACTGCCAAGAAAAAAACAGAAAAAGCATTTGCCTCATTTGGTATTTCATGCCTACGAAGAGCTTCAAACCCAGATCCTCAGAGTCACGATCCTCAAACTCCTTCAGCTACGGCGGCGGACACTTTTTCTCCCAAGGCCCTTGAACTAACATTTAAAAAAACGTGAAAGTACAAGCAAACAAAAAATATATTTTATAAATGGTGGTTAAGTTTCAAGGGCCGGTATTGATTTTGAATAAAATACAATTTTTTTAGGAAATTATTGTCATTTCTCTTTATTATGATAATATTGGTATGGCTCAATTACGTATGAAACAAAATATCGGCCAAATAGCCGCCACGGTCTCGGCGGTACACCTCCATCCGATGCTCCAAATTTTCGATAACGCTGAGGCATAATTGAGGTTCTATGCCGTTAATGTGCCGAATTATCTCATCCTTTAGCTCTTGAATTGTTGCTGGCTTATCGACGTACACCTGTTCTTTCACATAACCCCAAAGAAAGAAGTCCAACGGTGTCAAATCACATGATCTTGGCGGCCAAGTGTCATCGCCGCAACGTGAGATTATTCAGCCATCAAATCTTTCGCGCAAAAGAGCCACTGTTTCGTTAGCTGTGTGACAAGTGGCACCGTCCTGTTGAAACCACATATCGTCCACATCCATATCTTCCAATTCGGGCCATAAAAAGTTCGTTATCGTCTCACGATAGCGAACACTATTCACAGTAACTGCCTGACCGGCCTCATTTTGCAAAAAAATACGGCCCAATGATGCCGCCGGCCCATAAACCGCACCAAACAGTTGCTCTTTGTGGGTGAATTGGTTTTTCGGCAATCACTCTTGGATTATCATTCGCCCAAATGCGGCAATTCGCTTATTGACGAATCCACTGAGGTGAAAATGTGCCTCATCACTGAAGATGATTTTCTTCACGAAGTGAGCGATATGCATTTTGATTGGAACGCCCGTTTTCATAATAAGCCTGAATAACTTTAACGCGTTGCTCGATTGTGTATCTTTCCATGGTTCAAATTGAGTTAGTTTGAAATTGAAAAATGTCAAATTAAATGCAGAAAAACACTTTACGTTTAGGTGTGGTTCACATTCAACACCGGCCCTTAAAATTGAACCACCCTTTATAAAAAATAAACTTAATTTTTTAAATAACCTTTAAAGCAGATTATTTTTTAAATAATCTTTGAAATCCTAAATCTCGAAATAGATTAAGATTTGGACATCTTGTCCTATAACCAAATTAATCAGGAATTACCTAAATAATTTAAGTACCGAGGACAACTTTTTCGAATGTTTTACAGACATGCATGCAGATGAAGGCGGATGAGGTTAGGTCAGGCATATTGTCCGTTAAACCCGTGAAAAGATCAGTGGGAGTGCTCAGAAACTCATTGCGACACCTAGAAGAAAGAAGAATTTCGCAATCCCACCTGTGCTTTGTTTTAAATTATTCTAACTTTTCGACGAATTAAGCTCATCAATTCAAAACGTTAGCGTCTAAGCCGTCCAAAGTATGTGAAAAATCGTTTCGATACACAGTGAGGCGCAAACTTCTAAGTACTTCTATACTTCGTAGTCTTTAGTAAGTTTTCTATGGATTTTTATCGCATCTCTACAGCTCTCGCTCAACGTGAGAGCAACTCTTGAACTCCTACTCTGCTGCCATCCATTGCATTAGGCAAAACCAGAAATAAACTGCCAGGGTTCTGCATCATTTTCATCCTCAAAAAGCCTGGCAGACCAAAAAATTTAGCCATCTACTTAAATTATCTAAGCTCTGCATTAAAGACAAAACATAAAGTTCTTAAAATCTTCATACAAACACTCGGTAGCACCATGAATCAATTTCTGGTCTATGTGCGATCTACAGAATCAGCCAAGTCCGACCTAACCTAACCTACAGCTCTTACAGAAGAAATCAGTGTGCGGTGCTACGAGCCTGGTGCCCATATTCTCGTGATAAGTCGGGTATCCTCAGTCTTTGAAACCCTAGTAAGTTCTCTGTCTTCAGTAAGCTCCTTGCTTATTTTTCATGGAATGCAATCAAAGGGAATGCGCTACTCTGCAGCTTTCCATATCTGCCGACTTCTGAGGATAGGCAAATGAAAACAATTTCTACCAAATTCTGCATCTCAGAACAACTTATTGAAATCCTGGAATCACTTACATTAGACGTTGAAGAAATTGTAGCGGCTTTTTATAATAATGTGATAGTAAATTGGAGAAATGGAATTCAAAATGATCTCGAAGCCAGTAATATTTCTTCAAAGTGAGTTGGTGGCTGAACCCTATTTTTATTTCTATATTCGTTATTCGATTCCCAATAACTTTTGGTTCCAAAATAGTTGAAGAGTTATGCCAAAAGTCATGCCATTATAAGCTTTTTTTGCATAATATAGCGATACCCTGGACTCTGGACGGTTGAAGGATCTCACTAACACGCGATAACCTTCACCTCAACTGAAGCCAGTCCTTCTCCACCTGGTTTTTCCAACGTAGAGCAGGCTGTACTCTTCCTCTGCTACCACCAGCTGATACCGCAGAGTGGGATCTCTTGTGTCCATTCAGACGACATGAACCAGCCAACGAAACCGCTGAATCCTTATTAGCTGCACTCTGTCAACAATGGTGTGGGTGCCGACACGCGAGTGCGCCTACTGTTTGTTTGATGACAGGAGGTATTTCGTTCTGTCCTCGTTCCCCATCAGATCCACTAGCCTTGTTTGTTTATCCAGGTTGGAAGAGGCAGAACTAACGGCGCATTTGTTAAGGCCGATGATGTCAATATCATCGGTATACGCCAACAATTGTTCGTTATTACAAAAAGTTGTGCCTCCGCGAAGTCACACGACTTTGAGTCACCCTGTCTGAAACCACGTTTGGTATCAAATGGCACGGAGAGATCCTTCCCAATTCTGACGGCGCTGCTGGTATTGAGCAGCGTCATCTTGCATAGCCGTAACTCCTTTTCGTACTGTTGAATGCAGCTTTGAAAATGACAAAAAGATGCTGTGTATCGATTCTCCTTTCATGAATCTCTCCAAGACTTGGTGAATTGTGTATAATTGGTCTATGGTGGATTTTCCATTCTTAAAACCACATTGATAAGGTTCAATTAGTTGGTTGATGGAGCTTCAACCTTTCACACAATACGCTCGCTAAGATCTTATAGACGATATTTAGAAAACTAATCCCACGATAATTGCCACAGATTGCAGGATCACCCTTCTTATGGTTTGAGTAGAGCACACTTAAATTCCAATCTGCAGACATGCTTTCATCCAACCATATTTTGCATAGGAGCTGACGCTTGCAACTTACCAGCTCCTCGCCGACATCTTTGAATAGCTCAGCTGGCAGTCCGTCGGCTGCCGCGGCTTTGTTCATCTTTAACGGCGTTATCGCTATTCTCAACTCGTCAACGATTGGGGTATCGGGATCTTCGCACTCCCAGTGACATTATCTATCCACTTGGACAAGTGTTTCCTCCATAATTTAACCACATTCTGGATGTCGGTCACCAGATAGCCGTCTTTGTTCAGGGGAAATCTTAGAGGAAATCGCCCCAGTTTTGAAACCTTCTTTAAACCGCCGAACTTTCTGGTATAACTTTCGGGCTCTTTTCCAATGGGCCAGCATCTCAAGCTCCTCGCATTCACGTATTTCCGCCTCTCGTTTTTTTCATTCTGATAATACATCTCTCTTCCTTTCTTCCCCTCTTTCTTTCTTCCTCTCTTCCTTTCTTTTTCAGCTCTCACTAGCGATCCCACATGGCTCGTGTTACGCCCGATCGCAGCACCCTTTCTTTCCACGGCAGCACGAAGTTCCTCGTTGTACCAATTGTTTTTTCGGGTGGCGGTACGCAAGGAACTAGAAATGTTGCTCCATTATCTCCATCTGAAAATACGCCATTTCCAGCAAATATGTTTAAATTTTCCAAAAACACCATACAAATAGTCGCTCGTGCCATGCAATTCACAATGAAAGTTCTTTTATTTCATGTGGCACCTACTTTTTTGCTCGATCCATAAGTCATGTCGTAATGTCAGCTCGATTAACTAAGCTGATGGGTCGTATGTGGGTTGCCTGCCAAAGCATTTCAGCAGCAATGAATCCATGGAGTACCACAAAACATATATATAAATACGTATGGATATAAAACAAGCTGAATAAAGCTTGCCTTGCATTACCGTTGTAATCGCAGTACCTATGCAACATCCTTTTTACCGCAAAACTATTTTGCGCTGCTGCCAATGAAGATGCGACCGGCTTAATCAAGTTGACCGCTGACCGTTACCACAGTACACTCGTATATACGAATACTTGCCACAGATGACACTTGCAACGTGGGAGAGCACACAAGTGGGTGTGCCACAATGTACAGAAGACACCTACAGCTGCAGCTGTGACAGGCGATTATAGGCTTATAGGCATGAAATTTGCGTTTTCTTTTAATTTTTAAGATGACAACAGTTTAGAGTATAAATTTAAGCACTTCTAACTGGGCAGTGATTTTCTGAATATCTGAACACTAAAGAAGAGGAGCTACTGGAAAAGCCATTGTGCTGACTTTGCAAAATTTTAGTGGTTCGTTTTCTTCAACAAGTGGAGAAAATGCTTAAGGGGGCGTGATATGTTTTTTTCAATTTTCTGTACCTCCCTCCCCTCCTGATGAGATGTCGTGAGATTTTATTCAACCCCCTCCCCATCCCCCAATCTCACGTGAGATTTTTCAAAATGTGGGTTTCTTATGTAAACGCGTTAGATTGTTATTGTAAAAAGAAAAAAAATTGCTTCGTGCTTTTATTTACGACTAGTTAAGACTAGTAATCAATATTGCTGAAAGTTATAAGTGTAATAAAAATTTAACAAAACTCGTAGAAGACTTAAATCGTAACTACTGCGATTAAAAAAGAATATCTACTCTAATTCAGTCCATGGAGAATCATGCGCGGGTTCAAGAGAGACTATTGGGACCAACATGTCCATATGATTTTCAGTAAAATCATCTGCTCCTTCAACTTCGTTCTGATCTATCCACTCTAAGCCGTTGACGCTTGCGCACAGTAACTCATTAGCTCGTCTTTCGACAATCCGTGAGGGTCGCACTTTGCGGTACATACGCGCTTGCTTAGCTGGTGCAATGTGAGCTGCTCGCCTGTGCTCTGCAGCTCTTGTGATAGATGCGAAGTAAATACCGCATGCACTGCAGCATCTTTTCTCTAAATTATCACGTATACTTGGGCAATAGAGATCATAAGGCGCGCTGATAAGGGCATTCAGCGGTTGAATCGGTAGGCGTATTAGAAATGGAGCAAATGACTTTCCGTCATGTTCTTTAAAGTCCGGAATTATCAAACGTCAATCAACCTAAGTGATGGGGTATGGAGGTGGCCGAAAACGGTCGTGAAGAATCATATGCAGATCACTCCGGCGTGGACTGCAGCAGTTCTGATCATCGCATTTCACAACCTAAAAAAATTTAAAAACAATTTCCCTTTGTAACTCTTAATAAAAATTTGTTGACATTCGCGCTCGTTAAAAAACTAAAAAAAAAAAAAAAAATAGGCACGCATAAAAATTTTATATGAATCAACTGCAATGTACCTGGAGTAAATATTGGCTCTCTCTAAACAAATAAGCTTGGAACCTGTCTGTGTGTCGCTGCCACTCAGCTCGTACGCTCTTGTTCATCGAGTCGCACGTTCGTCTGATGGTGGCGCGAAAACAAACTACAGGCTACACTGTACCGTAAATTCAGATTAAATTGAGCTATTTGGTATAAAACAAATATGGTGGTTTGACAGCAGTAATGTATAACGTCGAAGTATGAATGAAACTATTTTCTTTCGAACGAATTAGTGAATGATTTTAATCATACTACGATTACGCTTAAGATTAAATCTTAAGCATGTACAATTTGGATAATGGACCAAAATAGTATAATTTTTTTTTGTTTCAATCAGAAAAAAAATTGCGTGATATTTGCCGAGACCGCCCCCTCTCTCCAAAGTAAGATTAGATGAGATTTGACTCGACTCCCTCCCCCCTTAAATATCTCACGTAATTTATGGACGCCCTCTAAGACCGCCAGTGGAAACAATTTGTGTTCGAAAATCAACGCGGTTTTTGAGCCCTTTCAAATTTGCCCAATATCGAGTGAGCTATAAATCTGTATAGTCAAAAATTTCCCGCAACGCGGGCCATGTGGGATCGCTAGCGGGAACTAAAAATAAGAAAGACGTATTATCATATGGAGGAAACAAGAGGCCAAACGACGTAGGTGTGAGGAGCTTGATATGCTGTCCGATAGGAAAAACGCCCGAAAATTCTACCAGAAAGTTCGGCAGCTTAAATAAGATTTCAAGACCGGGGCGATTTCCTGACTGACATCCAGAATGTGCTTAAATTATGGAGGAAGCACTTGTTCAACTAGTTAAATAATGTCAGTGAGAATGTGAATATCCTGATGCCCTAATCGTAGACAACGGATCTGTCGTTCTGCTACACGACCATGACGAGGTGAAAATGAGTTATTTATATGCCGAGATGTGTGAATTTCCTATCCGCGCAAAACTAATACGGCTATGCAAGATGACGCTGCTCAATACCAACAGCGCCGGCAGAATTGGGAAGCCCCCCCACGAGCCTTTTGATACCAAACGTTGTTCCAGACAATGCCACATTTATTCAAAAAAATCAACACTTAGATGTGCGGAATCGGGATTGATTATTCTGTCACGCGCTCATCTCTAACGTAAACTTTACTTAGTGTTCGCTCTGCTTGTGGTGATGGCCCTACAGTGGCACCTATGGTACCTTCGCCATACAGTCACTCTGCCGCAGCGCATCAACGCAGTACAGTCATGAATATTCGCATGAATTTTGATAAGCTTTGACATGCATTCGATTTTATGAATTGGCGTTGAAAAAACAAAAACAAAAACAGCGAACAAAAGCAAAAAAGAGCAAACAAAGTAAAAGCGATAATAGCAAAAACATTCGTACCCAGCTGCAGAAACACAGCAGACGCCCACTAACTACTCAATGCAGGCTTGCAACCACAGTTGTGTGGAAAATAATAGGAACAGTGTCATGTAATAACGATTTTTAATGGGTGAAGAAGTGAAACTGAAACTAAACTTATAAATTATAAAATATTTTCGTTCGAATTGTTGCCACCTTAGGATATACTTAAATGGATTATGTTTTTTTGTAATTATTGTAATATTTGTTTTTCACTTTCGTGACAAATAAGGACACTTAAATTTTTTTGAAGAACAATGGAGGGATAAAACTTAAGGTGGGGTTGCACTCGTTTATTTTTAAAGCTACTTTTTAGTTTGCTGTAGAGGTAACACCACTCGAGCGGCCCTGAAGAATACTTAATTTTGAGGATTTCTTCAGATTGTACTAGGAAAAAATGGGATAATGACTTCATTCTAATACAAAATGGCTGCGACAAAGTCAGTTCTAGAAATCTCCCTTTTCAAAACTCCTCCATGAATGATTTATTCTAAGGCTTAGTGCAAGACTTGGAATAAAAATCAAAAGTTTTCATAATCTAAATTCTGTTTTTTTTAAACATTGAGATTTTGTCAAAAAAACATTTTTTGGAAATGGTGAATTAAAAAAATTTTTATGATTTTGACTGAAAAAAGTGATTAGTTATATAAAAACTGTACAAAGAAATTTTACATTTAATAATAAAGTAGCGGCGTACTTCCTAATAAAATAAAATTTTATAATTAGGTTCTTGCAAATCAATCCATGAAACTTTATTGAAATCATCCATCCGTCCAGTTTGACAAAAATGGGTTCAAAAATAATGTACTTCAAATTTTACAAACAGTTATGAACTGCTTAGCGCACTAAGATAACATCTAAAATATTTTGGTTTTTCCAAAATCCTACAGGGAATTATATCTCTTCGATATTAAGTCAATTAGTTTTTGACAGACTGAAACCTCTACGAGTGACTCACCACTCTTTAATAGACCACTTTTTCTCATTGTCGCTTTAACTATACTTCACAAATTTCCATTGGATTCAAGTCCCATGAATGTAATGGCAACTCGAATACAGTAATGCCTCTGGTCTTAAACCAATCCTCTGATAGCAGAGTTATTATTATTATTATCAAGGATTCAGCACAAGATTTCAGCACCACTTTTCAAGGGGAAAGAGAATATCTTTCAATTCTACTTCTAAGCGAGTCTCTATGCCATCCGTCCGTTAATAGATAATCATTCAAGATTATTTCGCATTTGAGTACGAGCGCAGGTACTTTGCATCCTCCATTATCGAATAAATTCCCAGTTTAGCCAGCTGATGGTTCAGTCTGCAAGGCACAATCAGAATAAGGTGTATCGTTCTACACTGGAATCTTGTATCTTAATGGAAACCTCGTAGCTCTTAAACTTACACTACACTTACAACTCTTGAACACTGCAAAATAAGTCTAGGACTTAACCAAATTTGGTGCGAGAAGCAAGAGGTGCTTCAATTCAAAAAACAAAAACGCTTCACCCTCGGCAGTTGGTGGTTACGGTAGTTTTGCGCATTTGTACTGGCACCATAGTATGGCACCACTTAATATTCTTAGAGTTCTTAACTTAGAATTCGTCCAGTACTTAGAGTATTTTTTCCATTCATATTCCCTCAAGGGAGGAGTGGGCGGTGTAGCAAAATTTGGAGACAAGGCATGACAAACATGATTACGAATGGTTCGAAGCTCGATGGAAGGGTTGGTGGGGGAGTGTTCTGCGAGGAGCGCCCCCATAAGCTCACATTTAGACCTCCTGTGACTCACATTTAGACCTCCTCAGACTGTAGTATTTTTCAAGCGGAGGTAGCTGCAATTAAGGAATCAGTGGATGGATTGCTTACTTTTGTAATTACAGTAAAGGACGTAAATATCTATTCCGACAGCCACGCGGTAATTAGCGCCGTTGGCTCGTTGTTTGTGTGCGAGAAATTAGTTGTCTGAGTTCTCTCTTGAATTTATCCGAATACTTCGATATTAGGCTCATTTGGGTTCACGGACAAAGTGACATAGAGGGAAACTGCTGGGCTGACGAGCTGACTAGACAGGAGACCCTAGAGTCGGTTTCAATGCGAAATGAAAATATTGGGTTCGTTTGAGAGCCTATAGTCTATTCCTGGAAAGATGGGAACTTCTCGAGGGAATTTCTAAGACTAACAAAGCTGCAGCTCTCGAATTTGGAAATTCGGTGGGTATTCTTACCCGACATTGTCTGTTAGATATCCATGCGGTGAGACCTGGGATTTCTTCAAGTTCTTTCTAGAGAAGCTGTCTGGAGGATGAGGTGGAATTATCTCAGCACCTTCTTCTCAGCTGCCCTGCTCTCGCCGTGCTAAGATCCAAACATCTGGGCTCTCTCTCTCTTTTTGATGAGGTGGAGTTATCTCAGCACCTTCTTTTCAGCTATTCTGCTCTCACCGCGCTATGATTCAGACATCTGAGCTCTCACTCTTTCTTGCTACATCTAGGAGATTTTTCATGGCAGAAATACACTCGGAGGTTTTCCATTGCTTGCCGGAGGAAGACCGCTATTAGAAAAAAACTCTTTCTTAATTTTGGTGTTTTACCGAGATGCGGATATAGCAGATTTAAATATCACACACCTGGTGAATTTCACTAGTAGCTTGAAGTAGTTCATATAAATGTATTTCGGCACTTTTGGTGGTCATCCTTCAATCCAAAGTCACTTCTTCCTTTTTTCCCAACTGTTTGGTTCTTTTTCCTTTTGTGTATGGTGTCGCAATCGACGAATGCTGATTTTTTGTCCAAGTGGGCTCTTTGCGGTGGCAGTCATTTATCATATCCTCCCCTATCCTTATTACTATGGCTGATTTTCTGGTGTATGCGCGATTTACAGGATCAACCAAAGCTACAATATCCCACTGGCGCCATCAGCCTCTTTTACCTCTAATCAGTGGTCAGTTTTATTCTGGCTGCGTTCGCTATAAATTGCGATTCTCCGTATTGCTGTCCTTATTAATCTTCACATAACTGTATCTGTATTCGTAAAGCAAATGGGCAACCCATGCAGAGTTCGCCCATGGAATAGGCAGGCCGTCTAAATGATTGGGCGGCCGGGCAGTGACTGTAGAGCTCAGCTCCTGACTGTCTAGCAAAGCTTGGGAGTGAAGCGGAAAAAATAAATAATAGTGAACTTTGAAAGCAGTCACATTTGCAGGAAAGGCGATAAGCCTAGTCAGTAGGTGATATCGCAGGGCAACTGAATATATGAGAAAAAATTGAATAAATATAAAAAGCACGTATGTGTGTGTGTGTGTGCGTTTACAAATGTGGAATGCACCCACATAATATTTTTACTATAAGTCTAGGCACCATCAAGCGTTGCATTCTGCGCTCTTTATCAGCGCCCATGCCCACCATATGTGTAAGTGTGTATGTATATGTGTGCACATATTTAAACAAATTTGCAGTGGCATGCATGTGTTTATAAACATACCGTTGTATATGGGGAATACGAGTACTCCATTGTGGCGACAACACACGCTGTGCCACACCAGGAAGCCATATTGTCACCCATATCGCACGTCGACGCGTCCCTGAAATGCCAGTACACAGCAAGAAAAATTCTGATAAAAATGCTTTGGAACGCGCTGCTGCTGCGGAATGTGGGCTGCTCTGAAAATGTTTGTCGCACAGTAGGCAATTTTATACATTTCATTTATTTACTTTTTTTTTTATTTTTTCTCTCCTTTGCCCAGCTCAATTTATTGCATTTTACGTGTGGCACAATTTTGTTGCGGTTGTGCGGTTGCCGTCACAGTTGTGGCTTTTGCTGTGACTTGACAACAATTTGCAAATGCGGGCGCTGAGTGGCAACACACAATACTTTCATGCCTACACACATACATACATATGTACATACGTGAATATAAAAATATTTCGCACCGCGGGGGCGTCAACGCGTAATGGTCGATTTGATATTCAGCCAACTTGGCGGGCGGTCGGGGGTAAGGTGTGTTGTTAGCTG
This sequence comes from Anastrepha obliqua, assembly GCF_027943255.1. Taxonomy (NCBI): domain Eukaryota; kingdom Metazoa; phylum Arthropoda; class Insecta; order Diptera; family Tephritidae; genus Anastrepha; species Anastrepha obliqua. The sequence continues at coordinate 19,767,636 of NC_072893.1, read as the reverse complement.
TTTGGCAGGCAGCTGCGTTAAATGATTATGGAAGAGTAAATTCGAAATATGATACGTCTCTGAAGGAAAAGGAAAAATAAACTAAGTGAGAATAAATTGCCGTTTTACAGATGCTGAATGCAGATGTGTGAGAAATGGCTTTCTCCGCCGCGCATCATTTTTTGATTTGAAATTAAATACATTTTTTTTATTTTACCATAATTTTGTCAACTTTCTTTGAATGCAACGGGCTAACATTGAAGACGAGGCTTATGGTAAAGGTTCACTCTCATATGATTCTGTTCAACTGAATCTATTATCTTTTTACTAGTGCACCCACATATTCCAAGTCGCTTATGTATGGGCTCTTGCTAACGGTAGGTTCACGGTTCTTCGTTATATCTATGCAGCATTTTGGTATGGACATTTTTGCAACAGCGAGGTTTATTTTATTACAGCAGAAACAGGAGAAGCAGGTCGGGAAGTACCAAAGAAAGGGTGTAAGTGCCAATCAGGGTTATGCCTCACTTGGTCTCCCCAACATAAATTAGGTCTTCCTCGTCGTCCACCTGTGGGTTCCCTCTCGAAGGACTGCCGTGCCGGAGCACTTTCGTTCATCCTCGAAACATGGCCAAGCCAGCGCTGCCGCTGTATTTTAATATGCTTCAGTAGTCCACATCTCCGTATAGCTCATAAAGCTCGCTGTTCCATCGGATGCGGAACTCATTCTCACCTACACGAAGAAGACTAAAGATTTTTCGGAGAATTTTTCTCACGAACACTCCCACTCATCAGTTGTCGTACAAAGTCGGGGATGATTAGGCTTTTGTACAACGTTGTTTTCGTTTTTTGAGGGAATGCTTCTACTTCTCAATTGCCTATTGAGCCCAAAGTAACATCTGTTGATAAGAGTTATCTATCCTTCATTTAATCTCTTGGCTGGTATAATTATGGCTGTTATCACTGGTACTTAGATAAACAAAGTCCTTCAAATTCGAGGTTGCCACTAATGACGTGTTGTCCAAGACGCGAGGACTATTTGTAGCTTGACCGCAGGTACTTTGTTTTACTCTCGTTCCTCTGTTTTCTTCCCCAGACTGGCGTACGCTGCACATGCGGAGCGGTTGGTCAGACCGACAATGTAAATTTCGTCAGAATACGTCAATAGTATGACACTTTTGTAGTAGATAGCGCCAAAGCGGTTCAACTCAGCAACACGAAATCCGGTAGGAGGTTAAAGAAATCACACGAAAAGGAATCGCCTTGTCTGAAACCTCGCTTGGTACCGAACTGCTCGGAGAGGTCCTTTCCGATCCTGACGGAGCTTATCATATCGCGGTATTTTACTCAGTCGTATAAGCTTTGCAGGGATACTAAAGTTAGAAATAATTGCTACTAGTTCCTGTGGGTGCTATCAAAAGCAGCTTTGCAATCGTCAGAAAGGTGGTGAAAGGCGCGCATCATGAAAATCTGGTTAATAGTAGACTTACCAGGCCTGAAGCCGCACTGATAAGGTCTAATCAGTTTTTTCACGATGGATTTCAGTCTCACACATAATACGCGACGATAATAAAACTAGCCGCATTGTAATTTTCGCAGTTGGTAGGATCACCCTTGGGGATTGAGCAAAGCACGCTTAGGTTCCAGTCGCTCGGCATGCTTTCATCTAAACATATTTTGCAAAGTATATGGTGAATGTCTTCTTCTCCAGGTCGTCTCTTCGTCTCCAGGTCGGCTCATAGCTCGGCCGGTAGTCCGTCGGCTCCTGCAAATTTATTGTTTTTTAGCTGCGATATGGTTATTTGAACCTCTTCATGGTCGGGTGATGTTCCGACCATTTCGTCGTCCAAGCAGTAAATGCCTACTGATACTAGTGTGCAGTGGTTCAATAACCCAGCATATTGCCTTTTATAAATAAAACAAAAAAATAGTATTTAAATCCGACTAGAGTAGTCTGAGGACTGAAATTAAATATAAAGTCGTTTTATACATAAAATTATAGATAAACTATTCGTCCAAAATTTTAAAACTTCAGCACTCCGTAAAAACAACATAGACTCTCTGGCCCTGTAGTGCATTCGGCAAAGTTGAGCCTGGAAACATAGTCGTTCATAATTAAAGGGTTCGTTCGTATCGAGTCACATTTTTGTATAATTGAGTTTTTTATGACTTAGGTCTACATTTTTCAATGCCGCTCCAGTAAAGCACAAGCCAATATCTTTGATATTATTGAGTTCACTTAAGATTCGCGCAATGGGTGCATTAAGAGCATAATTGATTTTTTTTTCACTTGCACATGAAACATGTCGAAATGGCGCAGGAATATTGAGAGGTAATCTTCTTACAATCAATTTCATACATATATTAGCGAATTTATTATAAAGGAATACGAAAAAAGTTTCCTTCTACAGAGTAGGGATGTTCAATTCAAAAGCTGATATCGAATCGTATGAATGCAAAGGCTTTCAAAAGTTAAAATTTTTTGTATACGCTCAATTATTTTTTTATAAGTGGCGTGGAAGGGCCGTCAGATAAAAGCGGAATATTCTAAACGAGTCCTAACAAATGCCATCTACAACTTTTTGAGAGTATAAGGATCTGAGGTATGTGTACAATTAAGCCGCAGAAAGGCTAACATGGCGTAAGTATTCGGAATTAAATATAATAAAAATTATAAAGGGAAGTGGGCAGAGAATACAACATTGAAGAACACCAGAGCATATCTGGAAAGGACCAGAAATTATGTTTTCCAGTGCAACTAAGCAGATCCTATCAGATAAATAAGATGCAATCCAAGTTAGAGTAACCGAGTGTTTTTTCTTAAACAAGCAACCTGGCTTACCTTACCAAACTTAAGTTAGGAGAGTGGAATGGAATGCGAAATACACTATTTTAATAAGCAAAATTTTATGAGAAATACCATGATCAGCTTTCGAAAAGTCAGTGCAGATGGCATCTACAACCAGCCTTGAAGCTATCGATTGCAAGATTTGAAACTGTATACCTTCCACTTATATAATACTAAAGGGTTTTCCAATAACAGGTGTTATTTTGACTATCCCACTATTTCGGTAGATGTCACTTTAGAAGCTGTCATTTTTTGATATTTGACAAGTAGAAACTACGCCATTAATAAAAATGGCGATTCACACTTAAACAATGCATTGAATTTCTTAAAATTCACCATAAAACTGGTGAAAATTTGGCAGAGACGGTTCGTAAAACTCGAACATTTTTGTGTCATCGTGAAGCACCTTGTCGGACCGCAATACAGGAATTCGTGAAAAACTTCGAGCTGTTGTGACAAGTTAGTGATTTGAAGAATAAAACCCGTGCACGTCGCTCAAGAACAGCCGAAAATATTGCTGTTGAAATAACCCAGGTTTGTCCATTCCTCGTCGTCGTTTGTCCTTTGGAATTAGGCATCCCACAAACATCATTACACCGTATTTTGCATAAACATTTGAGTCTTAAGGCTTATAAAGTCCAGTTAACACAAGAACTGAAGCCGGCCGATCATCAACAGCGTCGGGTCTTTGCTGATTGGGTCGTTGAAATGCATGAAAATGAGCCGGAATTCCATCGAAAAATCATCTTGAGTGATGAGGCCCATTTCCACCTCGGTGGCTTCGTCAACAAGCAAAATTGTCGGATTTGGGAAAATCCAAGAGTTATTATTGAAAAGCCTCTCTATCTACAACGTGTGACTGTTTGGTGCGGTTTATGGTCCAACGGTGTCATTGGATCTTACTTCTTCGAAAATGAAGCTGGAGGAACAGTTACGGTGAATGGATTGCGCTATCGAGAGATGATTAACGATTTTTTATGGCTGGAATTGGATGGTATTGATCTGGACAATATTTATTTTCAACAAGACGGCGCTACGTGCCACACAACCAACGAAATCATTGATCTTTTACGGGAATAATAACAGCAATGACAAAAAATGGAAAACCCTCTATAAACCATCTTGATTCGGGCTTGTAAGGTTAGGCACCGCAAAAATTAGGTTTGTCTTAACAACAGCCTGAAATCATTTCGAAATGGTTGTGAATTTCGTAATAGGTGTATAATTTGTGACGTCATTCTTTCTCCCACTTTTAAAGATTGCAGTTATGTGAGCTATTTTCCTATCCTGTGGAAACAAGCCAGCAGAAAGCGATTTATTAAAAATGAATATAACATAATAAATTATATTATAAATAAACTCAAAAAATATGTGATAGAAAAAATTCTGGAGATGGAATATTATCAGTCAAAACTTTTTCTTGTGTTATTTACCAAAAATGGTATGGAAATCGCAGTCCATGCAGAGCATCATTTACGAGTATTTCCGTTTAATCGCTGCCTATGAAGCACAGTAACGGTGTCCTCTACTCGTAAGCGTTGTTGGTACCTCTGAGATTTTATGTTCTGCTAGAATGCCAATATTTTGATGACTCCAAATAGGCGTGCACGAGTTTTATGAACTCGCTGAAATATTTATGCTGTAAAAAAGACACAAAAACCGCAACAATAACAAAAAAAACTATTTGTAGGTGAAGCAATCAAGGAAGCGAGTCTTCATCATCAAATGACTTTTGTGTGAAGTGAAAGAGGAAAAAAGTGTAAAAGGAAACCAAAAGCATAGCCGATTATTGGTGTAAACCTCACCCCAAAAGTAATCGTACAACATGGAATTGTCCAACATTAAATTGTTAAATACCCGCAAGCCTATACAATACACACACACATACACACATACATATGTATGTAAGCATAAATGCGCGTTCAACAATTACAACAGCAATTAAAAGTCAATTGTCACGCAGCAGTCGTGGCATAGCCTGGAAGTGTTGTTGTTGGCGTTGTTGTTGTTGCTGAGATATATAAATTGCTGTTTCATTGACCGATTGACCGACAGAGGCGCGATATTGTTAATGTGATAAAAAGTTGTTAAGTAACTCTTACAGATGTTGTTATGTGTGTGTGTATGTATGTTTATAGATATGTATGTATGCATGTATGTATGCAAGTATGTATGCAATAAAAGCGCCGCAGCAACAGCTCATAAAAGTACTGCTACCATCTACTTATACTTGTTATTGTATTCGTACATATGAACTTATATGCACGAGGGTTTTCAATAAGTTTTGCGGTTCGATAAAAAAACAAAATTTTATGGTTTAAAAAAAAAAGAGAAGAAAAAATGGTTTGAAATACAATTTATTGTCCAGTACATTCTGCCTGATCATCAATATATTTGTTCCAACGAGATTCCAACTTATGAATTCCATCTCTGAAGTAAGAATCTGGGAGCACTGCAAATAGCTGCAGCTCAAGCTGTTGTGACCTCATCATTTCATAAAAAACCTTTTCCACGCTTGCATTTTTGTAGGTCGGGAAACAGGAGGACTCACTGGGGCCCAAATCTGGTGAATAGGGTGGAAGCTCCAAAAATTCGAACTTGAATTAAAGGATTTTACCCACTGCCAAAATGCTCTCGTTTCACGGTGAATTGTCCTGTTGAATTTTTGAATGAAGATTTTTTTCTTTTGCAAACTGCGTATTTTTCACGTATATCGTCCTTCAGCTGGCCTAGAAGGTCACAATAGTAATATATAGAATTTATTGTTTTTCCAGTTTGCAAGTAATCCACACACAAAATTCCTTTCCCATACCAGAAAACTGATACAAACCGATCTACCTCGCCGTTTTCTATACACGAACTCGTGTCGGAGTCGAAGAACCAGGTTCGCACCACTCTTCAGCCTCTTGTTTTGATTTCGGATCATGGTGTTGCCATTTCATGATGTTAGGGAACAGGAAAAAGTTGCAGGGAGCCAGATCGGGGTGAATTTGGCGGCGACAACTCTGGATGAGATTATGCGCTTCTGCGTTAACGTGGTGAAGCAGCACCTTCTCTTTCGCCAAATGCGCCCCTGTCTCCTTAAATTTTTTGTGAAAGCGGTCCAATAACTCACTGTAGTATTGTCCAATGATCGTTCTTCCTTTTTCTAAAAAATCCATGAGGATGACGCCATTTGCATCCCAAAAAATAGTCGCCATGACTTTTCCGGCCGATGGGACAGTCTTCGCGTTCTTTGGAGCAGCTTCACGGGGAAGAGAAATCCATTGTTTTGATTGTTGCTTAATTTCTGGTGTGTAATGATGAATTCAGATTTCATCAACGGTGACAACTCGACGCGAAAAATCCTTCGAATCTCGCTTAAATTGCTCCAAACACTGCTTCAAAGTTAACAATCACATCTGCTTGTTGTCCACCGTGAGCAATCGCGGCACCCATCGGGCCGACAATTTTTTCATCGCTAGCTTATCATGTAAAATATTAATTGCCGTTCCGGTTGACATACCTTTGGCGTCTATTACTTCGCACGCTTTCGTTCGTCGATCAGCGAGAATCGTGTCGTGGCCTTTGTGAATGATTTCCTCGGTAATCGCGTCTGCCGGACGTCCTGATCGCTCCTTATCAAAAACGGGTGTTCGCCCACGTTTAAATTTGTTGAATGAATATCTAACTGTGGTCATAGATGGCGAAGCGTCGCCGTAGACAGCATCCAACTTTTCTTTTATTTCTTCGCATTTTTCCCATCCAAAAACAAAAGGCGAATTACCGAGCGATACTGCTCTTTTTCGATCTCAGCGAAAATCACGAAACACGTGTTACTCGAATAGCTGCCAAATCCAAACTCACCAATCAATCAGTCTGAAGTTTGTTTTGCCGTCGTTTGATAGGTGGAAGCATACGACGTTAACACCAACTTCCCTCAGGACCACCCTCTGTCATCAAACTTCTTCTTCTTCTTAATTGGCGCGATAACCGCTCACGCAATTTGGCCGAGTTTAACAAACCGCACTAGTCGTTTCTTTCCCGTGCTAACCGGCCCCAGTTGGAGCCACCAAGTGAAGCCCAGTCCTTCCCCACCTGATCTTTGCAACGCAGAGGAGGCCTTCCCTTACTCTTCCTATGCTACCACCAGCTGGTACCGCATCGGAAACTTTCAGAGCCGGCGCGTTTGTATCCATTCGAACGAAATGGCCCTGCCAGCTTAGCCGCTAGATTTTTATTCGCTGCGCTATGTCTATATCTATTTAACCGCCCTCGTAAAGAGTGTACCAACATAACAAAATAAATTTTGGCCAGTAGCAACGCCCGCTCTTCTCTCTTCTTAGCATCACAGTCCTTGGAGAACCATCGCTTCATTCACAATATGTCGCCATCTGTCTCTATCTAAGCCTGCCTCCTTCCACCGACACACGTTTAGCTTTTCAAGGTCAACTTCTATATCTTCCGGTCATCTCTTTCTGATGCGTCCTTTTCTTTAGCCTCCAACAGGGCGTAATTCAACTGCCTTTCGAGTTGTTCTCTCCTTGAGCATTCTTAACACGTGTCCGAGCCATCTCGTCCTCTGAGATTTAGTAAATCTTATCACAGTTTCGTTTCTTGCTTACTTCCAGCTCATGACAGGTAACATCAACCACTCTCAGCCTGCCAAGCTCGCTTGTGGTTTGTAGTAACCCATTTGCTTACCATGGCTTTGATGGCCGCAGAAGGGAGTGGCAAAACGGGCTCTGGGCCAAAGAAGTTGGCCTCAGAGCCCATCTTAGCTAAGGAGTTAGAGGTCTCGTTACCCGTGATACCCACGTGTCCCGGGACCCATGTTAGCATCAGGCTATTTTGTCTACCGACATAGTTCAGCCTGGATTTACAGGACTCGACTACCCTTGAAGTGGTTTGGGGGGCTGTCTAAAGCCATGAGCGCAGCTTGGCTGTCGCTGCAAACACATATAGATCTGCGTCGCCATCTGTTTTCCACAAAAAAGCGATGATTTCTTGAACAGCATACACCCCCACTTGAAACAAAGATGCATGCATTCCAAGAGCAAAGTGCAGTTTTGCCCTGCTGGATTCCTCGTTGACTCCAGAGCCGGAGCCGTGCTCGGTCCCGGAGCCATCCGTGAAAAGGCGAAAACAGTGTTTGCCGGGCTCAATTACAGAGTTTGACCACAACTGAGTCTCTGACAGCACCACACTGTATCTCTTGTCAAGTACGTGTCTTGATGGCGTGGAGTCAAGAGGCATGGAAGGAATCGTTAGATCGAAGTGCATGCCTTCTCTGTTTTCCAATGCCGGACATGGGACGTTAGTTCATTAGCTGATTAGTGTCATTAGTTTTTAGCGTCTGTAGTTCGCAACCAAGGGACTGTAAGCACGGATCGGATCAAGATTTTGTATATCCTTAACTTTTCATCGCAAGATAATAATTTAGACTTAAGCAGCTTGAAATTAGAAAAGTAAGACCTTTTTGTTGCTAAAATTCTAGCAATTATTGTCAGTGATGGAGCCTTATTGGCTAATATTTTGATGTCCAGTTAGGTAAATTCCTATACACTCTCGAATGCACAGGTTCCGATCAGCAGGTCATCATGCCTTTAACCGGAGCTGGGTCGGTCCATAAACTTCGTTTGCTCTGTGTAAATTCTTAGTCCGGTATGTCATATTCTTTTTTCGAGTTTTAACCCCCTCTCCCAGCGGACCGCAAAACCTATTGAACCACCTAGTAGTACTTGTGATATGACTCGACCTCAGCTAAGTGATAATTGCATGCACATGTGCGTGTGTGTGTGTGTGTATGCGCTTGCTATTATAGCGGGGCATATTTAGACGGTCATTTTTATGGATTACAATAAAACGGCTTATCAAATTCTCGCTTGTAATGAATATTTGCTATGCCGCGCTCAGTGGGTGAATATTCAAAGTTTTAGCTATCCGTTTGCATATTTCTCGCGTCAGTCAGGCAGTCAATCAGACAGCCAAAGAGTCATTCTCTTGAATACCAGTCAGGCGGCTGCAGCCACTTAGCGTGAGACACGCCTGCGATTGCCACTTTTTGGGCATTTAGGCTCCACACTCAAGCTCGAAGTCGGCTATTTGACGTGCAATACAAACGCAATAGTTGTTGTTGGAGTGGTATTGTTGCTGCTTCAAAGATTTTTATTTGCTTTTTTTTGTTGGTCAGCAACGTTTTTTTGTTTGCGTGCATTTTTCGTCACACTTTTCTGGCGTCTACTTATTTATGTTGTTGTTGTTGCAACATATTCTTTTCCACCGCTGTCATTTACTGTCAGGGACCAGCATTTGTTGTCTGCGTTGACAGCACTTTTTCGTTCGAGCTTCGAAGTTATTTTTTAATTTTTTTTCATAGGTTGTTTTTTTTTGTTTTGTTTGTTTGGTTTTTGTTTTGATGCCAGCTATTGTTGTTGTGCACTTGCATTGCAACTTTTGGCTCTCTACCACTGCCTAGGTGCGCGCATACATACACACATGCATATGTATGAGTTCTTTGTGCCGCAACTTTGTTGCAACCTGTCAGCCAACAAAACTTACTTTAACTTAAAACAACAAAAATTCTCCAACACTGAGTGCTGTTGACAGCGTCAAACAAGCACCAGGCGAAGTCGCGCTCCGTCGTATGGTTTTTTGGTTGTTTTATTATTATTTTTTTTAACATTTTTTTATTTTTTTTTAATACTTGTTTTTTTTATTTATTTATTTAAAATTTTTTTTCAATATTTTTTTTAATATTAATTTTTTTTGTAATATTTTATTTTTTTAAATTTTTTTTAACATTTTTTTTGTATATTTTTATATTTTTTCTATTTTTTGTTTTGTTTAATAATGTTTTGTTTGGTTAATAATAATAAAACATGTTTTTAATATTTCTTTTTTTTTTTTGTTTTTTTTTTTAATTTTTTTTAACATTTTTTTTTTTTGGATTTTTCTATATATTTTTCTATATTTTGTTTTGGTTGTATTATTAAATTAAATTTTAAATATTTTTTTATTTGTTTTTTTAATATTTTATTTTTCATTTCTTTTTCATTTTTTTAACATTTTTTTTGTATATTTTAAAATTTTTTTAAATTTGTTTTTTGGTTATTTTATTACTATTTTTTTTAATATTTTTGTTTTTTTTTATATTTTTTAAAATTTTATTTAAATTTTTTTTAACATTTTTTTTTGTATTTTTTGTTTTGGTCGTTTTATTATTATTTTTTTAATATTTTTAATGTTTTGTTAATATTGTTTTTTAATTTTTTTAGCTTTTTAATTTTTTTAATATTTTTTTTTAATTTTTTTCTATTTTTTGTATTTTTATTTTTTATTTTTCGTTGTTAGTGATTTTTCACTCCATGCTTTTCCGTTCGTTTTTGCTCTTGCGCTCGTTCACCAATCCCACTGTCCATGCGGCCATACGCCTGCCTGTCTGTCTGTCATCTATTGATATTTAAATTAACATTCTTCGGCGTTGACATAGACAAGCGTTGCCAAAGCTTATTATTGTCTTTACATGCATGCATACATGTGTGTGTGTGCGTGTTCATACACATACGAATAAAAACATTTTTTGTTTGCAGATTTCTTTATTCACTTTACCGTTTACTTAGTTGCACGCATACACACACACACACACGCGTTGACATGCCTTTATGCATTTTCGTACGCTTTTACTGGCACGCCGCAATTTATATGGAAATCAGCGCCAGCCGGTATGCCTCTGTTCTGCTCCGCATCCACTCCGCCACGCTGCCACCCTGCACCTCATCAATGTCCAAGCGACATGCAGCTAATGTTGACGTGATATTCTGTCAATAGACGCAAATCGTGTTGTAGCACTTGTTAATGTTTTTGTTGTTGATGTTTTTTTTTGCCCCGCCGCCATCTCACCATTTTAGCATTTCGCTGATGCTGCAATTGTTTTGCTGTGTTGTTACTCGCCTGTTTTTTGTTTTGTCGTCTGTTCTACAGCAGGTTGTTGTTATTGTTATTCATGTTGCAGTTGTTATTATTGCACTGTGCTGATGCCATTTGCATGTAAATATGACAGTTGGGTAGTTGTTTGCATTTTTATTGCATGCGATCAACATTCGAGATATGAAAATCTCTTCTCGACTGAGATTTAAATTTGCATAGCGTTGATAAGTCTGTTTGCTGCTCTCTTCTTGAAATAAAAAAGCAAAGCTTTTGAAATGGAGACTGTAATGGAGCAGTGCAATATGTTTTTGACTGGTGAATGAAAAGAAGCGGATTGTTTTGTGGTGTTGGTGGTACTTATTTCTAGAAACGGGTGCTTCACCATAGAAAAAGGTGACGCTTATCTTTGTAGGTAGATGCTTTTGACATTTCTGTGCAGTAGAACTTCACGTCGATAAGCCAGCAACAATTCAAGAGCTAAAAGATGAGATAATTCGGCACATTAACGGCATAGAACCTCATCTATGCCTCAGCGTCATCGAAAATTTGGACCATCGTAATTGAGCCATACCAATATTATTATAATAAAGAGAAATGACAATAATTTCCTGAAAAATTGTATTTTATTCAAAATCAACACCGGCCCTTGAAACTTAACCACCCTTTATTCCCCATCGAATTTTACATTATTCACATGGCAGCTCAAAGTGCAACAGGTTAAAAGAGGTTGACCTTTGGAGGCAATCTCTCAAAGGATGCCAGCATTTGCGGGCAGTTCACACCGTATTTCTCTTAACATCGGACAGATCTCTTTATCCGCCAATTGGAACTTGAGGGTCGTGCCAGGGCAGTCTTTCTCAGTAGGCAGGATTGAAATGATGGGAAAATCGGAAAATTTGCACCAAAGCTGGTACCTCTGTCTTCACTGATGGCTCCAAGATGGAATCGGGAGGTGGAGTAGGGGTTTTCTCTAAATTAGCCAATTTATATGTGCCCTTAAAACAGCTGAATACTGCTAGTGTTTTTTAGACAGAAGTCTTGCTATCCTCCCGGCATGCAAAATGCCTCAGGAGCAAGGAAGATATTAACATTTTCTCCAATAGTCAAGGCGCGATCAACGATCTGACGACGCCATAATGTAGATCCAAACTAGTGAGCTCCTGTAAAAAGGAGATCAAATCTCTTGGGTGTGCGGATAACATTTCTCTGAACTGGGTTCCAGGTCATGGGAACATAGAGGGAAATGAAATTGCTGATGAGCTCACCAGGAAGAAAACTGGTGACCTACCCGGTCATCGGCATCCCCTTGGCTGTTGTTAAAGGGGAATTGCCGAACTTATTTACTACTCAATTGCCTACTTAGTCCAAAGCAGCACTTTATGGTAAGAGAGTTTCTTCGTTGGATTTCAAGGCTCATATTATTATCATTGTGAAAAGCTGGCTCAAAGTTTGTCTTATTTGTGTGCCTGGAAACTGCAATATTACAGGTAACGAGTTGGCTGATAAACTGGCTAATGAAGGCTCTGCAAGCACACCACTGGTCCCTGGACCCTTCCTAGAAGTCAATTCTGTATCGGTTCAACTATGGATTGACGACTTCATGAGGTCTACCCATAGAAGACGTTGGTCTGGACTTCATGAGGACTACCCATAGAAGGTGTTGATTTGAGTTGACCGCCTAAAGAGTAGCTAAGTGCTTTGTGAAAGAAGCAACCAGGAAATTAGCAACCTTTCTCCTAAAACTTAGTAGAAAGGGCATGAGAATACTAGTAGGTGTAATCACAGAACACAATGCGTTTGGTCGGCACATGGCTACCATGGGAACAATTGACGACCCGATATGCGTATCTTGTCGTGAAAATGAGGACACTGCAGAGCATTTTCTCTGTAGCATTGCGTGGTTTTCTAGAATCAGACTTAGACTGTTTTGGGGTGCGATGTTCTGAGCACAGATAAAGTCCATACTCTTCCTCTTCCGGATCTCTTAAGATTCATAAATGAATCCAGAAGATTCGCGGATAAGTGACCACCAACCAATTTCTCCGTCTTACCATCCATACACCGTATCTAGCCTGTCTCTCTATTTCCTCCACCGTAATCTATCTGGGTGTAGTACAATGGTCTTCCTGACATAGTGCTTGGATTTTTGAAGTGCAATAATTTTTAGCCATGTCGATAAGTTCTATAGAGTTCGTGTATAATCTAAACTGTTATATTTGTAGAGTGAAAAATACTCGCGATGCTCTCGAGCCTTCATTTCATCTTAGAAAAGGCGATGTTTAATATGGCTTGCTTGTCAGAGGCATCATTGTTATGTATGTAGTTTTTTTATAACAAAAAAGGAGCCGAAGTTAATATCGAAAGTGTGTGATTTAAGCAAATGATTCGAGATCTTGAGATCATTAGTAATATTTTCCACTATTCCAGCTACTTCAGATTCCTGTAACAGTGAAGAGCTTCATTGAAATAAACTCTTTACCTCAATATTCCCTTCTAAGGAGGACTGGGACAGTACAGTAGATGATGAAAATAGAGTCCTGGGAGCTTACTCTGAAAAGTTTTCGCCATAAGAGAAGGCTTATTGCTCTTATAGAAGAAACTCCAAAACTGCGAGGGAAGTGTAGGTTTACTTGCATAGTCAAGCAGCTCTAAAATCGTTACTGTCGGTAAAGCACTAGTCAAAAACAGTAGTTGAATGCCACAAATTATTATGTGGAGCAGATGAGCTCGCAAGCAAAGGAACAGCACTAAACCCAGTTAATGTTCTAATACCGATTACCTTAGGTACGTGCAAATTATTACCAGATGTTTTGTTTTTTTGGTGGGCGAGGTAGAGTTCCAAATCCTTCCCATTTACAGCAACCCTCATATACTGCGTCGAGTAGTGTGACCACTAAAACAATCCTTTCTCGCCTTCTTGAGAGACCCTTTCCGGGAATACTTTCTGCATTACATCGGGAAGACCCAGAACATACCTGTGGAGTTGCCGTTTAGTTTCCCCGTTACAATTATGTAGCCCAGTCCACAAGGGTTGCTAATTCAATCGCTTTGAAGTTCCTCCAATTAATGCCTTCTTACTAGCGATGACTGCTTGTCTCAGCGCCTTTCGGGATTGTCTGATATTATCAGCTTCCGGCTCTGCTTATCAGTTTCGCCTGGCTCTGGTTTATCTTCTTCTCTTACGGAAGCAGGTTTATCTGAGATCTGCGATTTCTGTTGTCTAATGTTGGCTTGAGCACGGGGCACCGATGTGTCGCAGCTTTTGGCGCTCATGACACTTGCAAGGGAGCCAGCGTCATCACTAATGTGCGGCGTGGAATTAGCATCCAAAGGTGCTTCAATGTTCACTTTGGTCATAGTCCATTTGCGAGTCATTAAATCCACCGGCTGGTTCTAAAAAGACTCAAGAGTGTAAAGGATGAACTCCTAATATACCGACATACCGATGTCTTTTTGCTTCTGAAACCGAAAAAACTCAAAAAATGCGTATGCCAATTGGCTGTCTAGATCATTGATAAACAATTTTTTGTCTGCTTCCATTGGAGCCACTTCATGTCACTGGTACACGCAGATAATCCAGCTGTGATTGATGATCTGAAAGCCAATATTTAGTGATTTATTAGTGAGATAAGGCCGGTTATGCCGGCCAGTGACATCAACTGATCGGTGATTGATGATTGCGGGACCGAACGATCAGTTATTGAGAGAAGATTGCAAGCTAATAAAATTAACAATAAAACCAGTTAGTGAATTAAATTAAATTTTTTTAAAGCAAATTTCTGTTCCTCTAAGAAATACCCTTTACTATTCCAGTAGGAAATTCATGAATGTATGTGTGCATGTAAAATATGTTCATGCAAAGCATTGCAATTTAAAAAGAGAAAATGCAACTTCCATTCAAAAGTAGGAAACTGATGTCTAACTGTTATTGATGCAAGTTCAAAGTACCGCTGATTACGAATTTGAAAGTTCGATAAAAAAGTCCCGATTGATGGCTTTACATTCGAAAACCTCGCGCAATAAACATCACAAGTGGCAACAAAATAGCGTGAAAAGAAATTTTATGCATTCAAATTAAAAAATAAATTGGACAAACTACAAAAGGGAAGAAATGCGGCACAGGTTGCCGAAAAGATTTGCGATGTATGCGAATATAGTAAAATGGGATGATTGAATACGAAACGACACATGAACTGCAGGTTGCCATATGACTTAACAGTTTTATGCCGCACCCGAACGCAATATGGTTTTTTAAGAAAGAGGAGGAAAAACTTTTTCTTATAGTCACACACTATCCCATTCGGCTAAAGCAAAAAAAAAAAATCATGAAATCTGGTCTATTGACACCAAAAAGGTAGACTGCGTATTTGGTAAGGTTTGGTCTCCTTCTCTGTGCACACAACCGCAATTACTACTAAAGTCCAAAATCGCAGCAAGGTCCTCAAATCGCTAGCCAGAAGTACTTGGGGCAGAGGCAAAGAAATGTTGTTGATGACATTTAAATCAATTGGGCGGCCGAATCTAAATTACGCTGCGCCTATCTGGCCGCCTGGAACTAGTGATTCGCAGTGTACAAAGCTTCAGACGTGCCAAAACCCTGCTATTAGGACAGCGATGGGATTCCTCCTGATATTCCCTCAACACCATCTACATAATGAGGCACAGACTCTTCCTCTAAAGAACTACAACGAACTGCTCAGCAAGCTGTTTCTACTAGAGTGCTACCACAGGCTTCACCCATGTAGACACCTGCTAGCATCAGAGCCGCCTCCCAGGCACGCCTCTTCAACTACTTCGACGAGATCCAGGACAAAACAAAACGGACAACTATTGAACCGGACAGTGTTTAGACACACACTTAACGACATTCATTGAGAGACACTTAACACCTTCTTAAGCTACCGATCCCCGAATGCCGTAAATGTAGTTCAACTACCACCCACAGTAGATGAAGAGCTCAGGCTACTCTGAGAGATCCGCGTAACCTTGGGACAATTATGTATTGAATACTGTAGCAGACTAAACTCCTACCTAACCATAATTGACACCGACATACCAAACATATGTCCAGCAATTGAAGGCACTCCGCACGATACTAACCGCCCTTTCACATGCTCTATTAAACCGACTCACCTAAACCCCCTCTCTCTGCACCCAACCTGTTGAAATAGCAAGTTTCCTGGGCATACCTGCACTGACGGGGTTTAGTAAGCTACTACAACAACAACAACTGCATGTTTGGTAGATTATGTAATGTTTGTAAATGTAAATGTTTGGTTATATGAGCTGTTTTCGGAAAAACCTTCACCCGGTGGTCGAAGTGTTCGACTATTACGATGTCCGAGAGGGACTTTCTTCCTCTTATATCTAAATATATTTTCGCACATCCAACAAGCTCCTCCAACGAGATTGTGCCTGCCTAACCTGACTAGGGCCTCGAAGAAGTGTTTCAGTAGAACTCTTAAACGCAATCGTCGAAGTGAAGGACTTTGGTGCAGGTGCGGTTGAAAAGGTTATACCACTTGCGCATTATTATAGCTCCGCCATAAATACATATTTATGCAGAGCTTCGAAGTTGGTGACCAATAGACCAGCGCCCTAATTCAATTCTCATAAGAAATTATGTGCTCATTTTTGAGTGTCTAAGTATCGGTCTCCGTCTTCTTCGTACGTCTGGCGTTATCTAATCACCTGCGGCTAGAACTCCACATTACGGCACCTGCTGCCAGCAGCATAATTCACCTCAACTGGTGAAAACAAAACACTCAGAGGCGTTTCTCAAAGCCTCGTCACACAATCTTCCCTCGCGCACTCGTTTGCTTCGTAGTTTGCCGTGACGTCTCTATGCCCTGCCACACAATACAGGGCGAGGCTGTGTGATGTAAAGTTGAGTTGAGTAGAGGCCTGTGAAATGTGCGTGAAAAAGTGTTAACTCAAAGTGCGCCCTAGTGGGATAACCGCTCCATCGGAAAAATTACAGAAGATCAAAATCGAGATAGCTGAAATTTGTTTAAATAAATGAAAATAATAAATTTTTAACTTAACTCTTTGAGTAATCAAGTAGGTGCACCTCGGCGGTTCTAGGCCGATAATTTTCGCCAAATACTGCAGTGCGTCTGAAATTTTCCCACTTGCTACTTCTGCATAGCTAATGATTTTTCTATGAAGTTCAATTTCAGCGGGTGCATTACCTGGAAGAGCCCGCAGGTGCTCCGTAGTTCCGGCACTTCAACTGTCAGGCGATTGTTAGGAGAAAGATCAAAATAAAAGTTTTCATCACTTAAAATATTTCTTTTTGATTATAAAAAAAGTTATTCAAAAAAAAAGTTGGATGATTAATTTGCATTTATCTGCATTTCATTAATCTGCATTCGCAAGCTTTCGTGTAAATTCACTAAGCGACTAAAAAAAGTTATTCAAGAAACAAAATTGGATGATTAATTTAGCGCCACCCTGCATTCGCAAGCTTCCATATGAATTCGTTAAGCGACTAAAAGAAATTAATAAAACAAATGGATGATTAATTTTCCGCCACTTTGCATTCGCAAGCTTTCATATGAATTCACTAAGCGACTTAAAACAGTTCTAAAAGAAAAAAAATTGGTGATTAATTTTGCGCCACTTTACATTCGCAAGCTCTCATGGGAGTTCGCTAAAGGACTAAAAAAAAGTTATTCAAGAAACAAAATTGGATGATTAATTTTGTGCCACCCTGCATGCGCAAGCTTTCATGTGAATTTGCAAAGCGACTAAAAAAGGTATTCAAAAACAGAATTGGATGATTAATTTTGTGCCACCCTGCATTCGCAAGCTTTTTTCATGTGAATTCGCTTAACGACGAGTCAACTCCATTTAGGAAGCCCATCACAATTTACACATTGACTATTAAAATAGCAATTTTTTTTGAAATGTCATGCTTTTCCACTTTTAATTAGATACTTTCATGCTCCACTACATTGTTTGCACATTTTGCTGCGACTTTACCCACGCCTATCCGCCGCATGCCTCAATTACTTTAAGCGGCGCTGCCTCCTGTGATACGACTGCTAATCAAAACGCTAAATGCGGTAAGCACTGCCCACAACAGCAAAACGTTCACGCTGCTAACGGTTATTATTTTCTGCTCACCAAATTGCAGCTTGCCGCTGTTTATTGAGTTATTAAACAATCGCTTGCAACATTATTGCATTTTATCCTTTGGCATAATTTTTTGCTGCCGCTAATTTCGTTTTATGCGTCAATTTCCATCACTCGCCTGCAGCGTGGCAACAAATAAATGTTTGCTCCAAATCTTGTTGGTGAATATTTCCATTGATTGTGGTAATTGCTGCTTTAGCTACAAAAATTTGATAACCACGACAAAATTGCTATTTTTTGCGTTAATTGCCCCATCGTAACTCTCACCGTAGTAAATTTTCAATTAAAAAAAAAACTTTCAATACACATAATTTACACTTTGAAAGTGTATATTTTAGTGGCGTTCACACTGTATTTGTTTTTATAGCGTAACTAAACTTTTATCTGGGCTATTTATACACAAAAAAAAAAAGGTGCGCATGCGGTGGAGCTGGAAATGGCTTGATTTCTCTTTGTGGTATAAGGCGCGTGAAAAAGTTAATACGGGGAGTGCAATTTAGGGAGAGTGAATGTGGATTTTCTCATTGTATGCTTAAGTGCATACAGTCATTTTTCCATGGTGGAAAATGTTAATGTAACAATGAAATTTGTTATAATATTTACTTTATTCAAGTCTTTATTTATTTACAAAATTCTTACAGACTAACATCAATCTAAATGTAGATCAATCTTAAAATTAGGAAAAAAATAAAATGTCCGACCTAAGATGAAATACTAGTGATGTGGCGTAAATATTTAGCTAAAGATTGCGTGAAATCAAAATGTAAAACTTTGAAGACTAAGTTTAGTTCAGCACAAGTTCTCGACCCACAAATGGAGGGACCCACAGTTTTAAGTCGGCTCCAAATGGCGAATGATTTTTATTAAAGAAACTTTTTCATGGCGAAAATACGCTCGGAGGTTTGCCATTGCCTGCCGAGAGATGATCGCTATGAGAAATTGTGGAACAACATCATGACGCACACCACAAATGGTAGGAGGAGCTCGGCCAAACACCTAACAGAGGATGTACACGCCAATTATTTTTTGTTTTAGTTAAGTTCTTGATATATTAAAAGCGATCTTTTCTATAAGAGAAGGGCAGCCAATAGGGCCAGTTATGAGCTCGCTTGGCTGTCGCTGCAGACACATATAGATCTGCCTCCCTATCTATTTTCCCTGCTTGGTCCTGGAGCTATACGTAAAAATGCGAAAACAATGTTTGCCAGGCTCATTTTCTGAGTTTGATCACAGTTGATGCTCTGGCAGCTCCACACTGTATCTCTTGTCAAGCACGACTCTGGATGCCATGGAGTCAAGGGGCATGGCAAGGAGCGTTGGATCGAAATTCATGCCTACTCTGTTGTCCAATGCCGGAGAGGAGCCATACCAACTCCCATTGTGTTTCAGCCTGCAGATGGCCTTCAAGGCCTCTACTTGGATGAAAACATGAAGTGGTGGTAGACTAATCAGAGCATCTAATGCGGGGCCTGAGGTAGTCGGAAAAGCTCCGTCGTAACAGATGGCCACAGTGCATTGTAGTCTCGATAAGGTCCTCCTGACTCTCACGAGAGGGAGTCTACTCATCCAGACCACTGATGCATAGGTAATAATAGGTCTTATCATAGCCGTGTAGATCCATAAGACCTTGCTAGGAGAAAGACAGAAGGCTGTTAGTGCGTTGGATGTCTTTGTTTCCACGCGTGATTTCCAGAGGAGTTTACTATCGAAGATAACTTCGAGGTATTTAATTTCTTTGGATAGCTGGATTGTGACTCTTTTTAGCTTAGGCAGAATGAATCCATCAAGCTTCCTCCTTCTGGTGGGAGACCCTTATCACCTTCCTAAGCTCCCGACCTCCGAATGCCATAATCGGAATCCAATTACCACTTATCGCAAACGAAAAGCTTCAGCTTCTTCGCGAGATACGCGAAATACTTTGGCCTAATTGTATTCGGGATATTGTACCAACTTAAACTCCTGCCTATCCAGAATCGACGCCCACATACCCAACATATGCCCAGCATGTGAAGGCACACCGCGCGATACTAACCATCTTTTCACATGCCTTATTATACCGACTCACCCTTCTCCCTCTGGACACAACCTGTCAAAACAGCACGCTTCCTGGGTCTACCGTTAGGCGAGGTAGATAAAGACGGCCGGTGATCTACATTGCACGGACGGGGGTTAGTAAGCTGATACAACAACATCAAAAAAAAAAAAACCAAAACCAACAACAGAGATTTAAGTGTGTAGGGGTTCGTAAACGCTTAACAATTTCGGTGGATAAAAGCTAACATCGAATACGAGGAATATGAGGAATTTCGCGTGTTTTGGGTGTTATAAAAATTAAAAAATATTTAAAAGTTACCCCTACAAATTTCTTATATATTACTTTTGAGATCATTTCTAATAAATATTTGCTTGAGGGCACCACTTCAAAAGCAAACAAATTATAGGATCTTTTATAATTTTTTTTTTAATTTGAATTTAATTGAATCAATTGAATTAAATAATAATATGTTTTTCAAAAGCAGTATACATTTTATTGAAATCTATCAAGCGGTTTTTAAGTTACAGTGATCACAGGTTCAAAAAACTTAGTTTTGAGAAAAACGCATTTAAAGTTTTCCTGCTTCCTCTCGAACGCTCCGGAGTGCCCGAGCGGCCTTTGTTAATTGTTGAATAACTCGAAAAGTATTTATCGGATTCACATCAAATTTTCACACAACAGTTTTAAGATATTTTACAAAAGGAAAATGCAAAAAAAAAAAAAATTTTGAAAATTCTGACTACCCGTAACCCCTTAAGCAGTAGAAAAACCAGTAGCACTCTGTAGCGTGGAACATTTGTAAAATGCAACTTTTTACAGTTTATTGCGCCAGTCCTGCATGGCGAACATTTAGCCGAAAGTTTCGCTATATCAGTAGAGTTCTAGGAGCAATTCAGTTGAAATTTTATGGCTTTTTAGCCTGAGTGTTTTATGAGCCACCAAATCTCTTGGTCTCCTTGGCTCGACCTATTCAAATTTTAATTTCAAAGTAGGCAGCATTAATAGGGATGCGAAAGCAATAGAAAGTGCCGAATGTCTCTCGCCAGACATTTAGTTTTCGAATGGCACTGCTGAGCAGCTTGGAGAGTTTGGCTGGATTCTCGCAATTATTTACTAATAAGAGTAGTTCTAAAACCTGCACTCTTACGTTAAATGGAGCGAATAATATAACAGTTAGCCGAAAAAGAAAAAAATTTAATTACTTTTTACCAGCAATTTTTTTGCTCAAATTCGCCAACTCAACGGCCTTCATTTATAAGCTAACGATGCACTAAGCTAATTTTCTTAAAATTGTTTCATTTTACCAGTCATAAACCAGCAATGCTGTGAAAGCGATACCGCAACAAACAGGATTTTTCAAATATCCACCAGCTTCTAGAGAAAATTCAACCAGTTTGTAATGGAGCTGCGAGAAATTATGGCTTCGAGATAGCGGCTAGAAAAGTTGTGTCGAGCTGTGACACAAAAACGTCACTAACGCTTTTCGCGCGCAGCGGCTATTTGACGCAAAAGTGACGATGCGTGTGGACGTGCATATGGAAACGGTTACCAAAAGTGACTCTTCTATGCATTAACAAGAATTTTGTTGCACAGAACCAAAACCTAGATTCTTGTGGCAATTAAAAAAAGAAAACACATAATACAGCTAAAGACAAGTGTGGAGACGGGGGAAAGATGAAAAAGAAAGAGTAAATAGAATAGAAAAAGTGGTAGAGTGAAGTCATCGCGGCAGTCATAGCAGCCATGGAGCCAATGCAACATGACCATGTTAACGCACTAATTGCGCTTTTCCTGCGGCTCGCTGGCTGGCTGGTTGGCTGGTGTGACTTTGGCAAAAGCGACTGCCTGTAATGCCGCAATGGCGCAATTTCAAGTCCAAGCTTCGTGGCATGTGACCATGGCAATGCGTGCGCTGTGCTGAAAATGGAAACCCAACGCAAACGATAATGCGCAACTATGACGTTGCCACAAACACAGTGACAGCAAATCTGCTGTTCATACGCTTCAACGCGACAACAAACGACAATGTCGAAGATGATGCACCACTAACTGGACTAGATGTGCTCCACTTAAGCAGCAGCTGCTTGCGATGTGGGACTGTACATGCGGGACGTATGTGGATGTGAGCGGGAATTTTTTTTTATTGTATGTTGTACGTTGCACGTTTGTTGTAACATGTTTGCTGCCGATTTATCAGTTTATACTGAATTCTGCATGCAGTGCGTTAAATAAGTATGGCGCTAGGACTTATTGAGAAATTTGGCAATATATTTCTTTTTTGTAAAATTGTTTTTTAATGAAAATATTGTTTATTCTTCTACGAAAACCATATAAATCCAAGTTGTAAACTTTGTGTAAATTAAAAAAAAATTTTAAATATTTTCTTCTTCTTTTTAAACAGAGTTTCTAGAAAAATTTTAGGTACGCAATTTTATGGCGCATTACATTTTGTTCTAATCAAGTGAAAGTATTGAGAGACTCAAAAATCGCATTAATTTTTTAACTTTTTGTTTCTGGCGGTCTGATGTACGAGGGGTGCCTTTTATATTTCGGGATTTGGCAACCCTGGTGTTGCAATCTGGCAACTGACAGCTGTATCGCAAAGTTTGACATTTTTTGGCTTTTACGTACTCAGAACGTTTTGAAATACCAGCGCTATTTTTGTTGTTCACAGTAACTTAAAAGATTCATCTCGGTCCAAAAATGGAATTAAATCGTGAACATTTTCGTGCGATTATTTTTTACAACTTTCGACGTGGATTAACTCAGCAACATTGCATGGATGAACTTAATTCATTTTTTGGCGATGAAGCTCCATCAAGGACCAGTGTTTATCGATGGTATGGTGAATTCAATCGTGGTCGTAGTTCACTCCAAGACGAATTTCGTGAAGGTCGTCCAAAATCAGTTGTTGTTCCGAAAACCATTGATGCTGTGCGCGAACTGATATTGCAAGATCGTCATGTGACCTATCGTGAGATTGAGACAATCTTAGGCATTAATGGGACCAGCATACATTCAATATTGCATAAACATTTGACACATTGCAAAAATTTGTTCGCGTTGGATCCCATACAATTTGTCAATCGCTCAAAAAAAGGCTCGTGTCGATTAGTCGAAGGAAATGCTCCAAAAATACGATCGCGGGGCTTCGAAACACGTCTATGACATCGTGACAGGTGACGAATCATGGATTTACGCGTATGAGCCCGAAAGTAAACATCAGTCGACTGTATGGGTGTTTCAAGATGAGCCAAATCCAACAAAAGTTGTTCGCGCACGAAGCACTTCCAAGCAAATGGTCGCCTGTTTTTTCGGAAAAACTGGATATGTCGCAACCGTACCGCTAGAACAACGCAGAGCAGTAAATTCTGAGTGGTACACAACCATTTGTTTGCCAGTTGTCTTCCAAGAAATTAGGAAAACCAATCGCCAAAGACGGATCACTCTTCACCAGGACAATGCGGGCTCTCACACATCGGCTCAAACAACTGCATTTTTGAGCACCCAAAACATCGAATTAATGGGTCATCCGCCGTATAGTCCTGACTTGGCACCGAATGACTTATTTTTATTCCCGTACGTAAAAAACAAGCTGAGAGGTCAACGTTTTTCGACACCTGAAGAAGTGGTTGTGGCATTCAGAATGCATGTTTTGGAGGTACCCCATTCAGAGTGGCAAAAGTGCTTCGACAATTGGTTCAAACGCATGCAAAAGTGTATAGATCTTCATGGAGAATATTTTGAAAAACAATAAAGTGAATTTCGATGATTAAAATTTGTTTTTGTTCTCTAATCACGACATATAAAAGGCACCCCTCGTAACTATCGAGAATTTCTTTTTGAGAAGCTTCAGGTGAGCAAAATAACTTCTTTTGGTAGGTTCATTCACACCGATAAGGGGTACATAAAGGTATTTAAAACTCTCCACTTTGTGAAAAATATATGGGCCGACCTCCAGGCTGCCATTGCATATGGCTTTTAAAGACCTAACAAGGTATTTTGTCTTATCCACGTTAACTTCAAGGGCGATTAGCTTTTCTTCAGTTATCAGCTCCAGCGAACAGTAAGAAAGTGGGCGTTGTTGAAAATTGATTCTCCATAGACAAGTTTATCTATTCCATCATTTAGTAGAAAGTTGAAAACTGTCGATGGCAAGGAGTCTCCTTGTTTGACTCCAAAAGATATCCTGAACTCCACGAACTTTCCCTACCGAAATTCAATGGGCAATAAAACTGCGTACTTAAAATTTTTGTAAAAATTCTTAGTAAATTTTTTTGAAATTTTTTTAGTTTTTTTTTTAGTTTTCACAAAGTTTGAAGCGTGGATTTACATGGTTTTGTTTTTAGAAAAATGCACTATTTTTACACCAAAAAATTATTCGGATTTAATAAGACGCAAATAAATAGACGAAACTTGTCAATTAGGTATTTATACCCCTGTGCAATATTTATTTGACACACTGTAAGCACAAACTATAGCACTCATGCAACAGAGTCGGTGTGGGAGCTTCGATCGAAGCATGCTCTCCTACCAGTTGTCAATGTCATGCAACGTCCGGTGGCGACAGCCATACGCCCTCCCTCTTCCGCCGATCTCTCGCCACACAACGCCTGGATATCTTGCCGACTGTTTAGTTACATACAGAGATACAGCTTCTTCGTTCGTCTCGCTTGCCGTGTCTTCTTTGTTTTGTCTCATTAGTCGCTATTCGCCGGTAGCGATTTGTTTGCACTCCATATTTGGTATTTTTTGCCAATTAATCGCGCACAATTTTAAAAGCACCAATGACCGGCTGTGAGAATAAAAGTAAACAAAAATAATGGCATTTGCTGGAACTTGCATTTTTAATGGCCCGTCTGCGGTTACTTCGATTTGTTTCAGCTGTGACCGCAGGCACATAGAAAGTTTTCAATTTGCGGCAAACGCTTTGGATTTTTCACTTTTCCACTCATCACAGCGGCCGCTTGGAGTTGACTTCCTGCTGCTTGTGAGTGCCACGGAAATCTGTAAACTTTCAGAGTCAGCGGTTTTACTAGTTTGGGGGCTTACTTTTTGTTCTCTCTGCTCCAGCTGATTCTCGTTTTGTCACTTGTGTGGGTATCGAATATGAATCTTATACACTTTTAATAATTTTACGGTTTTATTTTTTTTTTTTCTTTGTTTAGTTGCTTGTTTTGTATACTCATTTAGCTCAGCTTCTATGCTAAAGGGTTTTCTTTTCTTTCAAGCATTTGCGGCGCCTTATCCCGCTGTGTTGGTTGTTGCTGTTGGTTTTGATCGAATAGTCAGTCCATCGCGTATATTCTCGCTGCCTCGTTAAGTATTGGCCTCGTTAGCGCATTCTTTTGCGCTTAAATGAAATTCTTCATCTTATATTTTTACTTCCTTTCCTAACTCCTTTTATGTTTATGCTTTCCGCGCTGATTGGATATTTTTATCACTGTTGTCCTTTTTTTGTTATTGTTGTCACATTTGAAGTTCCATCTCGTTGTTCGCTATTCGCTGATCGATTGCTCGTTAAGCATGAATTTTTAAGTGCCTTCACGCGAGAAATCGTGCACAGTGGGCGAATTATGAGAGACGAGCCGCAGAAAATGTCACTTAGTTTTTATTTTTGCCCAAAAGTTCGAAGCGCAAGTCCAACGATTTCGTTTTCATTGGGCGGGATGTTTACGTGGCGGCTCCAAAGCCCAGCGCACAACCAGCTAACCTGGGTTGCTTCACTTTCTCGCTTTAGTTCGCCTGCGAACGGGTGTTCAGAAGCTACGTAGAAGATACTTGGGCTAAGTCCGGAAGTTGTGAGCTGTTTGGCCCATATGCAGAAGAATCATCCTCGCAACTCCCAGGTGAATGACAAACAGTGAATTGTATTACTTGCGTGAACTTCTACTTATGAAACCATCCTCCACGAAGCCAAGGCTGAAGCCCACCATCAACCAACTGATTATCAGCGTGGCTTTAGACCTGGAAAATCTACAACCGACCAGATATTTACAATACGTCAAGTCTTGGAAAAAGCCCTTGAGGGGAGAAACGACAAACACCATCTTTCCGCGGAGTCTGAATGTGATGTCCTCGGAAAACAGTTATGATTTCGAGGTAGTAAGCAGCTTCTTTCATTTAAGAATCAGCATTAACACCGATAACAATGTCAGCCTTGAAATCCAACGTAGAATCTCTATTACCAACAAGTGCTACTTTGGACTAAGTGGGCAATTGAGGGCAAGCTTCTGCGCCATTCATTAGGAGTGGGCATGTAGGGCTCTCATCATGCCCGTCCTAATGAATGGCGCAGAAGCTTGGACGTTAACAACATCCGATGAGGCGTCACTTGGAGTGTTTGAGAGAAAGATTCTGCGGAGGATTTTTGGACCTTTGCACGTTGGCGATCGTAGACGATAGAACAACGAGCCATACGACGACATAGACATAGCGCAGCGAATAAATATCTAGCGGCTTCGTTGGCTGGGTCTTGTCATCCGAATGGAAACAAACACTGCAGCCCCGAAAGTATTCCATGCGGTACCAGCTGGTGGTAGCAGAGAAGGAGGATTGCTCTCTGTATTGGAAGGATCAGGTGGGGAAAGACTTGGTTTCACTTGGTGTTTCCAAATGGCGAAACGAAAGAAACGACTGACGCACTTTGTTAAACTCGACCAAAATCGCTTAAGCGGTTATCGCCAATCAAGGAGGAGAAGATCAATTGTTGTCCTACGAAAGCCCAGCAAACATCTGCTGCAACTTTTATACAGCTCGCAGTTTCATGTACCAGTCCATGGGCGCATTTCATTTAAAAAGTTTTATCTGAAAGCTGAAACTTCCACTATTCTGTAAATACCCAAGTATTGAAACAAATACATCTCTACTGAACCGCTCTTGCTTTATACCACCTCCTGTTGGTGTGTTTATAAATATATTTATAAAAACATTGTTATTTACACACAATACATCACTCAGCCCACTCCTCCCGGTACAACTTGCTGGCTCGCTGGCCCGCTGACTGATCGCGCATCGATCGTCGCACTTCAATCGCGTAACTCATCCAAATAAGGTGACGACGACTATCCCCGAAGCGCCTTCATCCACCGCATACAGCAACCCACAAACCGCCTATCTACCTTCAGCCCACAGCCACAGCCCATGGCTACCTATCAAATCGTAACCAGCCAGTTAAGGTTGTTCGATTGTGGACTTTTAATGAAGCTTTAAAAGTGTCATTGATGAAATGCTTCGTATGTATGCGTGTTTGCCTGTATGTATGGGTTTGTAGGACGCCTTCCTGTGTGCACATCTTTGCCTGCGGTATTTACGGTTAATTAGGAATTTTCGCCTAATTGGCTGTTGAAGTTTGGCATACCAAATGTGGTCTGTTGGTTGGTAGGTTGCGTCTGAGTCTGTGATATGGGCAGTCGTGTTGGGTGTTTGGTGGCAAAACTTGAGCGCATAACTTAGGGCTTAGTTGGAAGTCATGCCTGCGTACATATTCGGACTACATATTTGAATTGTGGAATTTATATGCAAGGAATTTTAATGAAGGCTTGCGTTTTTTGAGAAAAAACAATTTTTTAAGCAGTAGTTGCATTTAAGGCGAGCGACTATTTTAATGTGGAAATGCATGGCTTGTGTATTTTCGTATTTAAATACTAAAAATTGCTGCGCGGGTAGATGGTTGAGTGTCTTTATATAGATATTATAAGGGATCAAGCCTTTTAGCTTCGGCATTGGCGCCACTCGAGGATTTATAGGCAAGACGGAGCTTGAGATGCCGCTTCAAGCAAGCCTACTCATCGGCATTATTTAATCAGTATTTTCAGGTTTTCAAATTTGCGATCAATAATTACCATATAATAAATTTCTGAGTTTTATTGTAATTTTCAGATCGCAGTTTCAGATCTCATTAAATTTTGTTGTAGTAAAGCTCAAGTTTCAGCCTTGAGATCCAGCCTAGAATCTCTCTTGCCAACAAGTGCCACTTTGGACTAAGTAGGCAACTGAGTAGTGAAGTCCTCTCTCGACGAACCAAACTAACACTCTACAAGGCTCTCATAAAGCCCGTTTTATGGTATTGCGCACTAGCTTGGACGCTGGCAGCATCCGATGA
Organism: Anastrepha obliqua; assembly: GCF_027943255.1. Lineage (NCBI taxonomy): Eukaryota > Metazoa > Arthropoda > Insecta > Diptera > Tephritidae > Anastrepha > Anastrepha obliqua. Next base: position 19,739,625 of record NC_072893.1, on the reverse strand, counting down.
AGCGTCCCTTGGAGTGTTTGAGAGAAAGATGATATGGCAGATTTTTGGATCATTGCACGTTAGCAACAGCGAGTATCTCGTTCTTCACCAGCTTTTATGATAGTAAATTCTCTAAAAAGATATTTGTAAGGGGTATAAAATTTGCCTAGGGCATTCTTTTCCAGAGAGAGTTTGCTTTATTGTGCATTGTCTTGTCTACTACGCAGTTTTCCTCTACGTCTCTACGAGCTGGTGTTCTACTGGGGCCTCGATTTTGTTAAACCATCCCCGTAGAAATCGTCGAACGCGGGCTTAGGATTGCATATGAATGAGCCCAGAGTTCTGATTCGGCAGGTTATCGCTAAATATGAAAATATCTCTTATGGTATTGAGTAACGCCATAGCCTCCATGACAGCAAAGCAGCCCGAACGACTAGTTAAGCTACAGAATACAAAATTTTAATTATATGACTGCGAGTTTAGCAAACCTCCGTGTAATGGGGTAAACCTCTTAAGGTTCGTGGTGAAAAGTGAGACTTCTCCCGCCGATCTTCCCTATTTAGAGTTCTCATATTAAAATTACTCTCAGGAACTGAACTCAGAATTCTCGCATTAAGATTACTCTCAGGAAACTGTGTTTAAAAAACAGCTAAAAATTTGAAAAACATGAAGCATGACTTCATGAGCTCATTGAGATCTCGCTTTCAATAAAAGTGCAGCCAACGCTGCCTTATAAAATCTTCATTTAGTATCTTTCCAAGTATGCGTTATTTTACTGACTTCCTATCACTTAGTTGTTGTTGTTGTTGTTGAAGTATAAAGATTCCTCATACATGTACGGAGAATGCTGCTAGACTGCCAGTTCTTGACCGGATATAAATTCGGGCCTTGCCGGTAACTAGAATCGACGGCCGTGGGAACGCTTCTCACTTAGTCTTCTGAGTGGTCTTCTTCTTTTTGAGAAAATATATTAGTTTTTTATATCTTATTCCTTTCAAGACCTCGCTCAAGATTAATTAATATTTCATTCCATAAAATATTTGAATTTTCGTATCCTTAAACGGTTTAACTTCAGCATTTCTCTGACTATTGTCGTTTTTATTCAACAGACGTTGGATATCTTAGGTTTTGTAATATACTAGTTATGATTGGCCAGTCGCCAGTACCAGGAGCTTTAGACTAGGCAGCCTTTCCAAATTTTTATTTTGTCTGGCACAAAACTATTTGACATTTTAAGACAAATGGACATTGATGAAAATTAAGTAGGATGCATTTCCAGCTTGTGTAGGAGCCCCAATGTGAACGTGAGACTACAAAATGATATGACGAGTGATGTTGCAATTAAGAGGGGGGTTCGCCGACGATGTTTTTTATAACCAATGCTCTACATTTATACTCGGAACATAAATAATCTTTGAATAAACTTAGGCTTCAGTCAACTTGAGCATAAAAGTCATCGCCGAAATACATATAATAATAAATAATATGCGATTTGCCGATAGCACCCCAATATTGACTGACAAAATTAATGAAATGCAAAATCTCGTTAAAGAAGTCTGCAATACGGCCTAAGCATTAAGACCCAAAAAACCAAATTCATGATTGTTTCAAAAAACGCTCAACAACTCACCAATTCAAACATTTATGTATGTGAAAATCGGATCCAATGAGTATCACGACTTAAGTGCCTAGGATGTTGGTTTAGCGAAACCCAGAGAGAGCGAAATGGCAGAGAAATGTACTGTTGGATTGAAGCTACGAGGGAAGCTTTCTTCAATTACAGGAAAGATCTTTCCAATAAAAGCTTGAACATTAAATTACGTCTTCGGTACCTTAAATGTTACGGATCTCACGAGACAACTGAGACTTTAAGTCTGTAGTAGGTTTTGATTGGTCTCCGATAACGGCGTTCGGGAAACGCGAGTTTCTTAGGGTGGAAATAGACTCTCAGTGAATGTCCTTCGTGGCAGGTCTAACATTTAATGGTATGATGAAGTTACGCGGGTCTGTTTTTCTTTTTCTTTCTTTGCCTGATGGGTGAGGTAAAGTTTCAAATGCCTTCGCGCTTGCAGAGAGCGTCGCCAACTGATTCGAATGATGGGACCATTGAAACAGTCTTTCCTCCTATTCTGGGGAGACTCCCTTCCTAAAACTCCTTTATGAATTACTACGGGAGGTATATGAAATGGACCAATACTATTCACCCACGTCTGGGTCCACCATGTTTGTAGCCAGCTTTCTGCTATAGACTCGTCTTTTAATATCTTTTTGTTGTCACCCTCGTGATATGTGGGGCATGCTCCTAGGTTCTTCGCACATGGACCTTTGGAGGTTATGCGCTATTGATAGCTTCTTTTGCTTCTGAAGCAAAACAGAGACATCGGAATATGTTGCGATAATACCGTCTTATACCGTCGTAGGAAAATGGGTTGGGGCGTGACTACCAATGCGGAGAACGTAGATTCGAATCTCCGTGAAACAAAAAAATGAAGGTAAAGTTTTTTCCAATAGCGGTCGCCCCTCGGTAGGCAATGGCAAACCTCCGATGGTATTTCTGCCATGAAAAAGCTGCTCATTCGGAGTCGGCTTAAAACTCTAGGAATGCTGAAATAACAAGATTTATGTCTTTGGCTGGATATAAAACTTTAAGAATGCTGGAACGGCAGCTTTTATATCCTTGGCTGTATATAAATTTAAGTCGTTCCGGTAACGGTGAACTGACAGTCGTGGGAACTGGTCTACTGGTAGTTTTATTTCCCTCTGGATCTCCTCGCAAAGTTGAATGAGATAACTTCCAAAGTGTCTCTGAAAGACATAAACGTCTTGGATGGCTAGAAAATATTACCTCTAAGCTGAAATGGTGCAACATTTAAGACTCAGGCGGATAATTTTATTTGAAATACTCTCTTAAAGCGTTAAACCCGGTTTAGGTTTTTTCTTTGCTTTGATTCTTAATTACATTGCAAACTTTCTCAACGCGAGTCAAGGTTATTTCTCTTGAGTTGAAGCCATGCAACAATTTGCAAAATTTGATCAGTAATCAATTACTTTTTTATAGTTTCGTTTTGACTTATCTGAGTGGCGGCATAAAATAATTCGCATTAAAGTATCTGCCTTTCAAAAACCACATCTTGACGTCAATGCCTTCTGTGAACACAAAGGACTGGCATTATTGCCTACAAAATCAGCCGCACAACTGGAGAGGCCACCACTTGAGCCTGCCTACAAATAAACAAAAAATAAATCTGTGCTCATGAAAAAAAAGTCAAAAAGGCAGCATGGAACAACAGCACTTGAGAGTAGCAACTACGGAACAAAGCAAGGCGGCAAGACGATTATGCCACAAGAAAGAAATGAGGCGTGAGGAGGTCTCAAAACAGCAGCCACTACTGATCCGTGCCAAATAGCGACAGGATTTTCAACAACACAGCTATGAAAAAATTATAAAAAAAAAATTACTTATCAGCTGTTGAGCAAATTGGGAGACAAAAGCGCAATTCACAGTTGGCTCAACAGCCATATGTCGCGGTGTGCGTGTGTGCGTGTGTGTGCATTGAAAACCTAAGTGGCAGCTGCTCACAGCTGCTTGAAACAATTCCATAAAGGATAATCTTACAAATGTAACAGTGAAAGCAGGGAGACGAAGTGCTGCACGGGTACATTCGAGTGCATCATTTTTCATAGCACGAGGTCACTTAGGTCACACAAAGGATGCGGGCACACACGCATGTATGTACACAAGTGTCAATTCGTATGTGTAATTTGATATGGATTTTAAAAACAAAGCCTTTCGGGTATTTGCAGCCCTTTCGAGCGTGTGTTAATTGGCTTAAATAAACACAATAAATGACTATAAAAGAACATTAGAACTCCAAAGAAAATAAGCCAGCATTTGCTTTGACAAAACACAATAACAAAAGCAACAAATGGCAAATAAAAGTAATAAAAATAATTGTGCGGCAAAATTCAACAGTTCGCCAGGATATTTGTGCGCATACGCTTGTATGTATGTGTGTGTGTGTGTGTAGATGGAATTGTAACAAAATGTGCGCATTTGTTGTTAATCACAAGCAAGTACAACAACAGCATAAAAACGATAACGCTAACAATTAGGTCAGTTTATCGCGCCAACGTGTGTGACAGGCACAATCGTCGTCTTGTTGTTGGTGGTGTTGTTATTGTCGATTGACCAGCTGGCGCTTATCTCCAGGGTATAAATGTAGTTGTATAATGCGGCAGTGTTATACAAAATACAATAATAACAACAACTACGCATGTAGGTATTGATGAATGGTCGGTCTCTCAGCGCACTGATATCGAAATTGTTTTTGCTGCTCGACTTGTTTTTGCTTTATATTAATCGAACTGGCATATGCTTGACGCCATGTGGTAGCATATTTATGGGCGTTGAAATATGTAGTGCATATAAATATTTGCATAGGAAGAAAAAAGAGCAGAAAAAAATGTTATCTCTCTGGTTTGCGGCCCCTAATTTTTGCAGAGCTATTTATGCAGCTGCAAATTTTTGTATGAAAGCCAATTAGAGTTATTTTTACTTCAAAAAAAAAAAAGAAAGAAAGAAAGAAAATTTTTTTCTTCAACGAAAAAATAAATCGAAAAATGATTTATTTTTATAATTTTTTTTTGTATTATTTTTTTTATTATTACTTCCTTTAGAACTTCACTCAAATTCATTTTTTTTGCTAAAAGCGTGGTTACTCACCTAAGCCCATTCACACCTTTGCAAATAGTTAACACATACATCAGCACATTTTTACGTACACACATGTGTACATATTCCCATGCTAAAGTTACATTTCTTTGTTAAAAGTAACAATTAAATTCCATTTTTCTATCCCCGTCTGATCCTCATATATTCGCACAAATATTGGCACAACTTGCAGATGAGAGAGTTTTACTGGCACTTTCTTCGTTGCCTTCCTCTTGAATTTTTTACAGATCAGTACTTTTTTGCAGTGATCAGTAGTTCTTTGCAATGCAATTTCCCAATTAACCGTAATTTGTATTCTTATTTTCTTTTTATTGAAAAAACATTGTTTTAGCATAAAAATTTTATTGAGATTTGAGCGAAAAATATCTCTCGCTGCGATTCTTGGGCATAAATTGCAGCAGTAGGAAATTTTTTTTTTATGATATTAGGTTTGTTTTATTTAGAGTAGATTCTAATTACTTTTTTAGGTAGTCTATCTACCTAGATGGCAAGAGTACCCCAGGTACGCTTCAAGTAGCATTTATATACCGTTTTGATACCAAAATGTGGACCACTACCTGCGAAAAAGTTTAGGGAAGAGAAAACCATCTACAGCCATCGAGTTCTGTTGGTGTAGTGCAGGAGAAAAAAGGAACTAGGCTGGAGAATTTCCTTAAGCCATCCCCAAAGGGCACGTTAAGGAATCAGAAGCACCTGGCCGCCAGAGCCGGACATTTGCAGAGAAAGTGCTCAACAGTCTCTTTCTCTGCAGGATCTCCAGAGCTTCTACAATAGAGATTATACGGAATTCCAAGCTTCTCCGCATGCGTACTGACCACCCAGTGACCAGTGAATACCGCAATGAGTTCGGAAATTGAAAGGCGGGGAGTTCCCATCATCTTAAGCGTTCTGTTTCTATCGTATTGGGGCCATAGTGTTTTCGAAATAGCACACGATGGGACAGACCTCCATCTGTCTTGCGCTTTTCTTAAAAAAAAAAAAATTGTGTAGTTTCCCTTTAACAACGGACGAAGGGACACCGATGTCTGCGAGGGGGACAGCTGAAACCGGTTCTGTCGACCCCTTCCTGGCCAGCTCATCGGCAATTTCATTTCCTTCTATATTCCTGTGCCTAGGAACCCAGATGAGGGAGATGTCTCCTGCTCGATGGAAATATTTGAGTTCCTCCTTACAGGAGTTCACCAGAAGAGAACCACAATACGGCGACGACAGGGTCTTGATCGCAGCTTGACTATCGGAAAAAATATTAATGTCTCCCTCCCACCAGCGATCTTGAAGCATTTTGCATGCCTGCAGGATCGCGAAGACCTCTGTTTGAAAAACGCTGCTCGTTTCCGGCAGTTTAAAGCAGACTAAAATGCTCGCTGATTTAAAAAAAACCCCGCTCCCACTACAGATTCCATCTTGGATCCCTCAGTGAAAACCGAGGTGTCTATATCTGTGCCGACTCTCCCCTCTTTCCAATCTTGCCTGCTCGGTAAGATAGCCCTAGCACAACCCTCAAAACCCAGATTGCGGATGGAGAGATCAGTGCGAAGAACAGGGAAGGAAGGGGAGATGTGCTGCAAGATGCTACTATGCCCTACAGGAAGTTGCCTCCAAAGGCCAATCTTCTTCAACCTAATAGCGCTCTGAGCAGCAATGGATTTAACCTGCAGATCCACAGGACGTAAGTGCAGAATGACGTTGAGCGCAGCAGTGGGATATGTTTTACGTGCACCAGTGGTGCCCACACATGCAGTTCTCTGCCCTTTCTCTAATTTAGTGATGTTGTAGCCTTTCTGAAGAGCTACTCACCAACCTAGGTAACCATATGTCAAAATTGGCAGAACCACTAAGTTGTACATCTAAAGTACGGCACGTGGCTTGAGACCCAATTTTTTGCCGAACATAGATATACAGGCGTAGAAGGCTTTACTGGCCTTCTTAATTCAATTTTCTATGCGCAGCTTCCAATGGAGCTTGGGGTCAAGTATTACACCAAGATACTTGACTTCTGATGAGAGTGTAAGACACTGGTTGTTTAGTCTTAGAAGCTTAGAAGGAGGAGGTTTGTATTTCCTGGTGAATAACATCAAATCCGTTTTGTCAGAGTTGACTCTGAGACCGCAAGTGGCAGTCCAGCGACTAATTACAACCTTTCCAAAATCTCAGCGATGAGTGAGGGAAATGCTCCCGATACCATCAGGACCAAGTCATTGGCATATGCTATCATTTTTACCCCACCCCTGTTTAAGCGAGTTGAAGCTTCGTCAATAGCTAGTAGCCAATGGAGAGGCGAGAGGACGCCGCCCTGTGGCGTACCCCTGTGTACGAACCTAGTAATTCTAGTAACAGGAGGGGCTGCCACAGCATTTATTTCCCTACCACCAAGCAAGGACGAGATCCAGACACAGATAAGTCTTTCTACCCCTAGCCTATTTAGAGCAGTGACAATAGACTCAGCCGTAGCATTATTAAAGGCGCCCTATATGTTTATAAAGGCCGCCAAAGTTAATTGTTTTCCCTCTAAAGATTTCTCTACAGTCCCTACTACCTCATCTAAGGCTGTCTCGGTAGATTTCCCTTTCAGGTAATCGTGTTGAGCTAGAGTTGTCTGGTTCCAAAGTGCTCTCAAATGTGATAGTCGATCACTCTATCGAACACCTTCAGAATAAAGGAGGTAAGACTTATGGGTCTGAAGTCCTTGGCCAAGACGTGGCTCCTTCCATCTTGGTTTTCTTCCAGGGAGCAGGAACGTGGTTTATCGAAATGCAAGCCAAACAGATCTTTTGAAGAATGGGAGCTACTAAGGTTTTAGTCTTCTGAGGCATTACTGGCATGATACCATCGATATCTGGACATTTGAAAGGGGAAAAGCTATCAATTGCCCAGTTTTACCTGTTTTTGACATAAATATTATTATATCTCCTTAATAAAACTATTTAAATAAACTAAACACTTTTTTACCTACCAAGCACTAAATTTCTGAGTTTTAAGGCAAGAATTCATATTGGAAAATTTTAACTGTAGAGTTGAGATTTTTCTATAAATTTTAACAAAAAAAAAAAAATAATAATTTTTAAATTCAGTCACATGAAAATGTACTAAAAAATTCACGAATTACTTCAATAAAATAAAAATTTCAAGATGCTTTTTTATTGAAGGCATGCAACACATCTTAATAATAATTGTTCTGTGTTTTAAATTTTTTCTCGGGTATCTCTTTTTTTGTTTTTTCGTTCAATATGAATATAGAAATCCTTTTATGGATCTCTCTTACATTCATGCGATTGCTTCGTTCGTGGCTACATTTTTAGTTCAATTTTCAGTCTTCTTTGGACCACTTCTGATTGTGATTTTCATACGTCCTGACCCAATTAGACCAAATCACAAAACTTCAGAATTAATCGTACATATATATGTATTCATATTCGCATATTTAAGCATAAATACAAACATACTCGTACACATATAAAGCAGGCGGAAGCAGCATCTCGACATACTGATATTCTCTTCACAGATACTGAATGTTCTGCATATTTGAATCTCGAGCACTCAGCAGAAGAAAAAAAAATCAAGATAAAAATCTGCATTTATGTTTTTTTGTTTTGTTTTTTGTTTTTGCATATCTTGCCATTTAATGAGAGCCTCGCATTGTGTAGTAATGTGATCCTTATGAACGCCTCTGTGAGCTCGCATATCAAAATTTCATTATATCCACCAAGAGGGGAATTATAATTATGAGAACCTACGAAAAAATGAGATTGAGAAAAACAAAAAATGTATGTATATAAAAACAAAACCAACTGATCGGGTATACAAAACGCCCAAGCCCTTACGTTGAGAATCAAATCAGATCATCAAGAGCGCAAATGTGGTTGTATTTGTACAGTACACCTATGCAGTTATGTTCAAGAGTAGTAGCACATAACTGAGTGCTCAGAGTGCACGTGAAATGCATAAAGTACATTAGTGTGCAAAAGGGGAAATAGAGCAAAAAATATGCGCACAAAATGTACAGCAAGATGTGTTAATATTGAAAACGACGCCCTTTTCCATTCGATATTACGAAAACTGGCAGGTAGAACAAACGAATGTTCCTTGCAAAGGGAAGCTGTGGATGCAAGACGACACTTTGAAGAAAAAAAGGGCAAAATCAACAAACGAGACCAAAAAGGTGTACAAATAAATGATACAACAAGGCGTCGTCTGCAACAAACAGTACGACAAAAAGGTGGAAAAAGTAGGTGCGACATTTCCTTTGCGACAGCAACAAACAACATGCAACTCGCTTCTTTGCATACCTGCACTTCTGCCTGCGGTTGTTTACATACTCGCTAAGAGATTTATGAAAAATAAAGAAATAAGCCAAAGCTGCGCTTGAAGAGAAGAAAAAAATCAAAGCAAAATAACCGCTAACTTTTTGTCCACGCAAAGTGAAGTGAAATGTCTTTTGAAGTGAAATCCGAATAAATAAATTGTAGCGCCTGTCACTCGAGACCACATTGGCATACCTACACATTTCCCCTCAATACATGCACACGCACATGCACATACACATATATGCAGACAACAATTTCAATATTATTACACATTATTAAGAGGATATGTTCCATACATACATACATACGTACATACCCACATCGCCGCATGAGCGAGGCAGAGTGACAGCAAAGTGCTGGGCGCGCAATCAGTGAAATCGTGCTCTGCATGCCAATGCTACACTTAAGCGAATGCTAATGATGATGCAATTCGAACTGAGTGACGCGCGTGCACTGCAATGTTAGTGTGGCAGGCAGGCAGGCAAGGAGCGTAAGTGAATTTAGGTGCTACCGTTTCGGTGAAAGGATCGCCGTGGCGGTGAAAGGAAGGTAGCCAGACTGGCGTTCCGTTCAGTGAAAGGGCGCTGATTCGTGCTAAAGATTATATTTGGCTCTAAGATGGACCAGCGATGCTGGTAGATAATCTTAAAACGTGTAGGTATTCATGTGTGAGAGATTAAATATGATTTGCAGAGAGCAAACATTTCATTTTCGGGAAAATCTCGAACGAATTAATTTCCATTGTTATTGAATCTTTCTTGAGAAATTGCGCTTTATCACAAGTAATTCTTGATCTTGATGCCTTTATGCTTAGAATTTCGTTAAAAGTAATTGTAGTCAATTGCACTTAGCTATGGGAAGATTTAGACATAAATTGCCCAGATTCCAGATTGAAATTATAAGTAGCAGCGAGCAGCAGATTGCCCACTAGCAGGATTCATAATTCAGTAGTTGTCATTATTTATTCCACTTGAATGGTAGTTTATGATTTTTTTCTTTATAGAAATACTCTCCATGGCCTGGCCAATGAAAGGTGATCGTTGCACAGTAGGTCAAATGGCCATTTCTTCTGGGCGAAAATAATTATAAAGAAAAAATATATTAAAAAACAAAAAAATAAATTTCGAAGCATTCAAAAGTTATGTCTTTTTGAAGGTGCACCTTAAAACCGAAAACAAGAAACTATCAAATTTAACGAGAATAACTGGCCAACAAAATTAAACTCTTTTAAGTCTAATACGAGGATCTGAAAAGAATTTGTTTCAAATCTTATAATCAAAATTACTAAACTTTTAATACCTTTTAATAGCAAGTTTTTTTAATCAACTCTGACCATAAGTTTTTGTATTCTTTGATAGGCCAAATCTTATAAACCATGTCGAATTTTTTGGTATTTACTCAGCCAAATAAGAATTTCGCATCAGTTATTTAATTTTAGCAATCCGTTGGACACCTTTTTTAAATCCTTTGGTAGGGCAACTGCGCTTTGACTTTTTTCATCCTGTTCGAGTATCCTTTTTAAAAGGTTATAATATAAGTTACCTGGAAGCTCAAGTCGATAGCTATAATAGAAAGACGTTAAATTCACGTACAAAGTCGAAATAGCCAGTCTGGTCCGACCCAGGTGCCCAACGAATGTTTAATATGGCCTTTGCAAGCATGTTTGTTCTGCATATCCATTGAAACTGCAGAAATTTCATAGGTTTTTATACCTCGAACCAGCACCGTCAGAAAAAAAGTTCCTTCTATCCTTCCTTCCATCATCTAATTCTTGATAAGTACGAGCTGAGACTCGAACCTATTTTAAGGTTATGCCTATCAGTGAGGGTTTCATTAACTATAAACGAGACTGTCGTCATAAAAATGTGTTTGATGGCACCATCTTTTTAATGATTTAGTGCGTTGGAAGTTCCATCCCTAGCTGACTTCGAGTGAAAACTTGGTCACATTCGGTTCAGTGGGAGCGAAGTTGTTGCGTCTAAAGTGTCAGTTTGTTTGAGTCATCGGTACAAAAATGAGTTTTGAACAAAAAGCTAATATCAAATTTTATTTTAAAATCGAAACATTTGATTTGGTGAAAAAAGTTTATGGCTGTGATTGTTTATCTCGCGCCAGAATTCATGACTGGTTTACACGTTTCAGAGATGGTTGTGAGGACATAAATGACAATGAACATACGGGCCGCGCAAAATCAGTAATCACCGAAAATTCCATCAAAATTTATCAGAAAAAATCTAAAATTTTTCAAAAATGAACCGAAATCGGCGTTGAAATTCATGGAATCGGAGTTGAATGTCTCCAAAACATCGATTTATCGCATCTTAACTGATAATTTGGCTTACGAAAGGTCTGTGCATGTTTCATTCCGCACAAATTAACTGAAGACCAAAAATTGATGAGAATTCAACATTCAAAAGACCTCATTAAAGAGGCGAGAGAAGACAAGAACTTCCTTTACAACATTGTAGCTGATGATGAAATGTGGTATTTCCTACATGAACCTGAAACTAAGCGTCAAAGCGCCGAATGGAAGACCCCAGACGAGCCACCACCCAAAAAATCGCGGCTGAAGAAGTCAAAAATCAAGTCGATGCTCATTTGTTTTTACGATTCCAAGAGAATTGTCCACAAGGAGTTCGTGCCAACGGGCCAAACCGTCAATCTTGGCGTTTTGAAGTGTTTGTTGCATCGCATTCGTCGAATTCGCCCTGAATACCGCAAAGGAGGAAGCTGGCGCTTATTGTATGTTATTGCACCATCTCATCGATCCACTCTTGCAACTCATTTTTAACTATAAATCGCATTTTAACCATCAATCACTCACCGTATTCGCCTGATATGGCTCCCTGTGCCTTCTACCTATTCGAAAAATTGCATTTGGAGATGAAAGGAAAAGGTTTTGTGTCCGTAGAGACCATCCAAAAGGCTTGTACCGACATCCCGAAGGACATTCCGGTCAACGATCTGAGACACTCTTTCGAAAAGCTTTTAGATCGCGCAAAACAGTGAATCGAGGCCAGAGGAGACTATTTTGAATAAATAAACTCGAAGTTATCAGAACAAAGCTCCTGTCGTTTCTATTTGAGCTCAGACTTGTTTATTTTGGACTTCACCTTGTAACTTTATTGGCTTGGAATCCTAGTTGTTGAAGAGTTATATTCCGTTATTTCTGTACTCGCAGTTAAACTCTTTTTCGGCAGGTGCTCAACAAAGCACTTATAAATTTAAATCGTTGCCTAAAATCGAGCAATTTCGATAAAGCAAATATTTGTTCGCTCGATATTAGATTTTTTTTTTAATATTTTAATTAAAATAGTTAACTTAAGAGCACTAAACAATGTGAGCAGTTAGTTTTTTCTCCTTTTTTCTTAATTCTATCTCGTCGCCTTTAGCTGTGGACTTTTCCTTGTGGAAAGATTTTGTCTTGAAATCCTCTCCCAATTAGGCTACTTAGGTTAGATTAGGTTAGGTTGAAGCGGTTGTCCATTGTAGGACACACTCAGGCGTATGGCCCATTGTGATGCCGCGTGAGGAACTAGCCCTTATCCCTCCTGTGTACTATTCAAAAATTTCGCAATATCCTTAATTTCGACAGAGCCGAGATCTTCTAATTTGTTAAAGAAATGTCCGCCCACAATGGCGAGTCTACGCCTGGATTGAACAGGACAGTGACACAGAGGGTGCGGGATCGTTTCTTCCTCCTCCTCGTCTAGACAACTTTTGCAGAAGTCACGTGTTTGTACACCTAGTCTCTGGGCCTGCCTACCGATTAGGCATTGCCCCGTAATAACTGAAATCAGAGTGTTAAGACGGAGCTTATCTCTTCTTAGTAGAAGTTCCGTGCGTTTAGCATTGAGAGTCGGCCACATCTGTCGGGCTATTTTACAAGTGGCTTCATTACGCCACCTTTCATTCGCTACTCTTACAATTTCCTCGCGGTTAGGTAGTCTACATGTTTGCAAGGATATACTTATACCATTGTCTATGCACTGATCAGTCAATTTCGTACCGATTTTCGCTAGTTCATCGGCTCTGCAGTTCCCCTCAATGTCGCAATGGCCAGGAACCCATGCCACCTTCAGGTGAAATAACTCAGCCATCTCGTTAAGAAATGCGCCGCATTTCATGCCTACCTTGGAGGTTGTCGACTGTTATGTGAGGGATTTTATCGACGCCTGGATATCAGTGACAACGTAGATACCATCTCCAGGTGTCGCATCACACTGTACCAGTGTCACGGCTTTCATTATTGCCATCAGTTCAACCTGAAAGACACTACAGTAGTCGGGAAGCCGAAAGCTGAAGGAGGTCCCCAGATGCACGGAATATACACCTCCGCCCACCCTGTCCGCGAGCTTTGAGCCATCTGTGTATACATGGATGGACTCGCCCTGTCTTACCACGTCCCGTTCTCACTCTTCCCACGAGGGTAGGAGAGAAAATAGGAGCAGAAAATTCACTCTGAATCAAGACTCATTTTGGAATGAAATCGTAATCTATTTCAGAATTTGTTTTTGAAAAAATATTGAAGCAAATTGAGTTGGGTTGTTATTCCGAAATCAAGAAAGCAAAATGACAACTTAAGCTGTTAAGTTTTATAGGAATAAAATTTACTTTTTTGAGCAACAATTTTGAGTGATGGTGCATTCGAATGCAAAAATTGCAATGGTAGTAAAAACTCAACTCAACTAACTCGACTTTAGCTGTTACGCCTTGTGGGCACAGATATTTCAAAAAAGGTTCAATAGAAGGTTGTAAGGTTTTTGTTTGCCCAGCATCCCAGAGATGTTATACTTTTTACACCTTTAAATGCTTTCCTGTTGCCAAGTCGGGTCGCCTATTTAATGTCTGCACAGCTGATTTGGAACTGAAAATCAGCTGCTGAAATGCAACAAAACACATAAAAGTGGCTATAAAGTCCATGTATGTGTGTGTGTTGGCACCTACAAAAAATACAATCAAACGAGTTTCATCCATTCCAACCGGCTATTAAAATGAAAATCAAACAAAAGTAGGCGAAGAAATGCGAGTTGCATTCGCAGCCTCAACTGGATTAAGTGGAACATTTGACGGGCGACAAGAAGCAACCGAACTACCCAGTTGACTACGAACACCGCTAAAGAGTTGCTTGGCAACGAGTGCAACATGACAGCCTATAACTGGCTGGCCGGCTGGGCAACTGGTATGACTGTCTATTGTCGCAAAGTGTTAGGCATTGAACTCCAAAAGCTGTTGCTGCCGCTGCTATCGTTGATGTGAGTGGCGAGTAGTCCATAAATAAACACAAACAGTCAGGCGCGTTGAGCGTCCAAAGGCATGGATGGAAGCGCGAGCCCAAATACGCAACGCGACAGCAGTATTAAATAGTGTCAAAGCAACAACAACAAATCTGCTTCTTTGTATTTTTGTTTTTAATAAAAAAACAACATTAAACATGGTAACATCTACAAAAACAATAAGAAATGACTGCAAGCGGCGCAATCAGATGCTGCGACACAGGTGATTTAAATGGTTGGCGCAACATGCAGCCGCCACTGCTGGAACTGCTGGTACTGCTGGTACTGGTGCCATGGCCACTGCCACTGCCGCTGTCTGTCGGTTGGTCTAAACATTGATGATGAGTGTAGCACACTTGCTACAACAACAATGTAACAATTAAAACAAACAGGTGAGTGCGTTGTTGTTTTTCGACTGTTGAAAACTATGTCATGCGCAGTGGCAGCAACAAAGACACAAACAAAGCCTATATCAATCGTGAGAGAGGAGGAGGAGGATGGCGCGTAACTGCAAGCAGCAGCAGCAGCATCAAACGAAAGCAGTGGTAATACTTTAAGTAGATGGGCAAACAACAACAACTGCATTTAAGCCAACAAAAACGTGTTGCAACAAATAATAAACAAACATACATAACTTTTCATGTCTGCATGTAAATATACGAGGGTGGGCCGATGAGGCGTTGAAAATTAGAAAATGGAGCGGTGCAAACTCTATGTTAGTTGTTGTTGTTGTTGTGGCAATTCATCAAACACTGCCAGTATGGTGTAGTTAGCGTTCATCATCGTCATCTCTATCATCTCTTAGGATATTTTTTTTTTTTTGTCGGGACAGACTAGCAAGTGTAGCACTCAGACACAATTAAATCCACTGTACCGCACTATTAGCATTACAGGCCGGGGTGGGCTTTAGCTGCCTCAGCAATCTTCCTCCATTCAACGCGATCCAGCGTTGGAGATTTCCAATTTTTGACGCCTAATTTTTTCAGCTTCTCGGTGACGTTATGCAGCCAAGTTGTTTTTGGTCTGGCACAGGGTCTGGAGCACAAAGCATTGCAGTCCAGCAGGTGTTTTTGTAATCTGTCATAATCCATAGGGATGATGTGACCTGCCCATCTGATGTGTTGCGACTTAATAAATCTTGAAATATCTTCGTCATTGCTCCGACTTTGCATCTCCTTATTTTGCCTGATCCTGTACTCGCCATCTTCTTTGCGTATTGGGCCAAATACTTTAAAATCTTCTTAGGCGCTCCTCGTCTGTAATATTCATGCTTCAAATTTCTGCACCGTAGATCAAGACGGCTCTATGTGAGAGAGATCAGATAGTTACCGATCATCATTGCCCGTTTCACCTCAACGGTAGGTCCAGGAAATAGGGAGCAGGGTGTTAGCTGAGTGGGTTTAAGTTGGCATGTGAATAGGAGGCTGCTACTTCGTTTAGATGAGCAAACTTTAGTCCACCAGTTTGTCTGTCAAAACGGGTATTTTAAAAGAAAAAATCCCACCATATTTGATCGAACTCGGTTGAATCTCTCGAGTTACGTGGCAGCCGAAGCTCCCCTCACAATTGTCTTTTTCATCATACTTAAAGAGCAGCCCAGGTAAATTTGTCTTCCTTCTAAAAAGAAATATGACAAAGTTTCACCATCAGCTGGAATCATCCACCGGTGTTTTGCTGAATGTCGCTTCAGTCATGATTTCATCACAAAATATCACAGAGCCAGGACTTGGACTTGTTAACTGCTTCGAATGGATTCAATGCGCCAATTCGATTCGATCAAGTGCCAATCAAGAAGAAGAAAAAATTAACCCTTCATACTACTGCTGAGCTTAATCAAGTATGTAGTATATAAAAAAAATTGAAGTCCCACACAACCATTCGTTCGGGAGAATTGAGTTTGTGGCTGCCGTAATTGGCCTTCTTTTGCTCTGTCTTGGCCCACCGATGCCTGCCATTAATCTTCTTAGCACTCCGGTGCCCCTTGCTGCTTTAGTAGCCGCATGCCGTATTTGGGCTCAGAAAGTAGGCCTGCAGTCAAGTAACTCTACTTAGGTATTTCACTACTTTTTGGGTCACTAGGGACATGTCGCCTATATTTGCATGCTGACCTCGAATGGCATGTAACCTCGTGTCATAAGGATGACTTCGACCTTATGTTTGGCGAGTTTCAGGCCTTGGTTCTCAAGCCATATTTGCGTTCTTATCATAACAAGGTTCAGCTTCTTCCTGCGGTCCTCAGTATCCCGGCCTGGTATGACTGCCGCTATATCATTCGCGTATCCGACTAGATATGTATCTTCTCGCATTTCTATGCTCCAGATCTCGTTGTAGCTCAGATTCCAGACATCGGGACCGAGAATAGATCATTGAATGGCACTAGGCGTTAATGCTTTTGTTTATTGGCCATCTGGTGTGTCGTACTGCAGTTCAAGTTCACTCAGGTAGCTCTAGAGAATCCTTAGCAGGTATGGAGGTATTTGAAACCTTTCTCGTAGTGGCTTTATAATGTCTATCCATCGTAAGCTGTTAAAGGCGTTTTGTACATTAAGCGTTGCCAAGATGGTGATGCGGTTCGGGTAGTGATGACTGCGTTAAGCACGGCCTGCGCTTACCATTTCCTCTATTGCGCCAAGATTTGATTTATCGCGTTGGAAACCGTATTACCTTGCTGGCAGTCCTCCTGCACTCTCAGCAGACTCTGCAAGCCTGCGCTTGATGAATTTCTCAACCAATTTCTCGGCGCTGTTCAGCATGCAAAGCGGACGCCACGCTGACGGTTGCGCTGGGTCGCCTTTACCCTTACTGATAAGCGCCAGTTTCTGTATTTTCCTCAACTTGGGAAAGATGCTTTGCGCAATGCATGCATTGTAAACCTCAAGCATCACGTTGCGTCAGCTTTCAGCCACAAGCTTAAGAGCTTCACCAGGGATGGCGCCTGGGCCTGAAGCTTTGTTTCTTTTCAGGATTCTTGCCGCGATTCTAAGCTCTCAGCACCTCAGTGAAGGGTGGAAGCCTCTCGTCACCTTAGGGGTCTCGGTCCCCGCGCAGCATAGAGTGTTTGGGAAACAACTTATCCACTATTTTTCTAATAGCATCACTTCTAGATGTGGAGAAATTTGGAGTTTCTTTTAGTGCCTGTCTATTGCAGTATTTTATACTTTGGTATATTTAGACTCACTTGTATTGAAATATTGATTAATTAATTATATTATACTAAATATAATTTTCTCTTCTCTTTTCAGGTGAGTGCTGTAATATTTTTAAAATGTCTGATTGCATGAAAAATAGTAAGTAAAGCTAAGAGAAGTTAAAAAAATATTCTGATACAAAACAAAATCTTGTAAGCACTTTTATGGAGACCTATCACTAGAAGCAGGTTTTAGCATTAACACAAATTTGTAAATTTTCATTAGATTCATCTAAAATCAAAGCTCATTCAACACGATATTAAATTCTTTCTCGAACTAAGTACAAGGTTGCTCCCAAGGGTGTGTTCTTTCTCCGCTGTTGTGGTGCTTCGTCATAGTCTCCCTGCTAACGGAGGTGCAGGAACTCGGATTTCATGTCCAAGCACACGCGGACGATGTCTGTGCGCTAACATCGGATAAATCCCTGAAAAGGCTTTGCATGAAAAAGCAGAGAATTCAGGACTAAATCGATGGCAGGTGCAAGAGACAAGGTCCTTCCGTTAACCCGTGCAAAACTACTTGAGTCTTGTTCTGAAAACTGAAATTGGCTGGATTTAGTCTTCCAGCAGTCAAAGGTGTGACACTCAGTCTCTCTGGGAAAGTAAAATATCTATGAGTAGTGTGACTTGGAGGGCAAATGTTTCGCTGAAAGTGGATCGCGCATTAAGGATCTTTCAACAATGTCGTAGAGCCTTTGGCAAAACCTGGAGTCTGAAACTTGCTGTGGTCTGGTGGATATAAACAGCACTTATATTTCCAACAGTCACTTATGCCTCTGTGGTTCGGTGGCGACGGACTATGGTTAAGTCCACACTTCGAGAACTATACAGGCTACAAAGAAGTGTATGTTTATATTTGTATGTAAGTGTATTGTTTATGCATCACGGGTGCCATGAGTACAACCTCTCGTGATGCCCTAAATACTATGCTTGATGTGCTCCGCCTGGATCTAAAGATACAACAGGAAGCAATAAAAGCAATGTGTAGACTCCATAAATATGGTTTCTGGCACGAAGACGGAACTTCGGGGCACAGAGAAATCTGTAAGATGTTATCTGAGCAGTATCCTCTCTTTTTGGCACCTAAAGACGGCCTGATACCCATAGTTTCATTTAGAAGGAATTTTCATGCGCGGGCAATGGAGTTATCCAGAGTGTATTCAAAGAGGTTTGACGGATATTTTCTTTACCGATGGGTCCAAGAATGGTTCTGGAGTCGTACGGTACTTAAACAATAGTAATAAGTATCATTACGATATGGGAGGAGTGTCAATTGTTTTCCAAACGGAAATTTTCGTCATTCTGAAAGTGACAGAATGGATAATTGAGAGGGGATGGAACCGGAAACGGATTTGAGTATTTAGTGACAGTCAGGCTGCACTTAAGGCTCTGGAGAATGCAAAGCCAATCACAAAGTTTGTTCAAGAATGTAAGAAGAAGCTTGATTCCGTTGTAAGACCGGGTTTCAGGACATCGCGGTCTTCGACGAAGTAAAATTGCCGATGTACTGGTCAACTGTAGATCAGCGGTTACTCCACAGGGACCAGATTTAATAACCGGAATCAGTTCTGCAGGAATCATCAAGAGCAGTGAATCTGCTATTGACAAGCGATGGTCCATTGTAGAATACGGCAGAACTGCTAAGTGTTCTGTGACAAATCCGAATAGAAAACTGTCGAACTTTGTTCTAAATCTTGGAAGAAAGGACATTCGGTTGGTCGTCGGTATTTTTTATTACAGGACACAATCCATGGGGTCATTGCAATCATTGAGGACCCGATTTTCTTGGCTGCCTTAGAAGAGGCGGACGGCACTGAGCATTTTCTCTGTGAGTGTCTTGCCTTTGCTAGAGACAGGCTACGAATTTTGGTTTCCGATGCCATGAGAATGAGTAATATTCGTTCTCTAAAACTGGAGGATATTTTCAGATTTGCCTAAGTATATGGAAAACTCTCACAAGTCTAACTACCTCTATGTTTTTATTATATCCTATCTTTTTCCATCTGTTACTTTTCTCCTTTCCTCCTCGACTACCTACCCTTTCACTTTCCAGAGTTGTAAATACAATGGGCTTTTTAGCCTGAGTGTTTTAGGAGTTACCAAATCTCTCGGTGCCTCTTGGCTCCACCTTTCAAATTTCAAAAAACATAAAATTTAAATTCTTTCTCAATATATTGTTCTCCTTCACCTAATCCTCTCCCCAGGAAAAATATTCTTTAACTGTAGTCCTTTGCGGCTATTTTCGGTTTAAAAATATATGAAAAACTGTTTTGCGTTGCATAAGAGATTTTGGTCGAATGAAGACGTCATGGATAAAAAACATCTACTGTAAGGTTCTTTGGACACCGCATTTCTTTGAAACAAAAAAGTGAAAAATAGAAGAATGTTTCGTAAAAAATAATTACGGAGATAGAAGCGGCATATGTTAAAATTGAAGACCTGCTATCTAGTTGAATAGAATGAAAGGCTTATGAGACAGTTCTGCGAGACTTATTGACATACCCTCGTATATTATTCTAACACGTAATATCCCCATTAGCATTTGCTGCATATTCATCTCCGTTCCGCTCAATGCAGGCTGTAGCATTTTTTTTATTATTTGCAGTATGAATTTAAGAAGAACAAGATGAGCTTAAGTGTGCAATGGAGTGTGGTGCGAGTGGTGGTCGTTATCACCAACACTACTACCGAACAGCAGCCAGAGCATCGCTCCACCGGTAGCTGACAGCTTTGTGGCAGTTAAAGTGGCGCGCGGCGTGGTAAGCGCCATTTGTGCAGCAACTTCAATAAAATGATATATCATAGAAAATGTTTTCTAATTCAAATACCTCTTACTATTGCCTGCCTGTTGCTGTTGTTGTGCTATTAAATCGAATTGCGCACACGCTCAGCACTTAGTGGAGTACTTTGTGGCGATGGCGACGGGTCGAGCGCATCGCTATTGCCTAGGCCGGCTTGAGTATTGAGTGCTTTGCGCACTTGTCATAAAAGCAACAAAGTTATGCACAACAATACAGTGTTTAATTTAGTACAACAATGCCGTCTTTTATTAGCGAAATGAATCAGTTTTGTTGTAATGCAGAAGTAAATAAAAAAAATAAATAAAATGGCCTTGTACTTATTTTTCAGGCGGATTACGCGATGTAACTATCATTTCAACCGCCTAGTGCAGATGTCAGCACTTCTCAAGCGGCTTATGAAATAATTAATTCAAGGTGTCAGCTGTTATGTAAAAAATTCCTACCAATTCTCTACGAGCTGCCACCTCTTGAGACACTAAGCTCTAATTTTGACTAATAAGTTGTAATTAGATTGTTGTTGTTGTAGCAGTTTTCAAGCTCGGTCTACGTGGTTTGCCCTATGATATACAGAAAACAAAGGTGGAACCGATCTCGTATCACTATTCTACCCTCAGTGAATTTGATCACCAACATCCATCACGGGTCCTATGAAACAGCTGTAGCTCTTCGTCTGAAATAAGTGCTGATTGGCCTCTGATTCTACATTCGTGTCAGGGTCGCATTCAAGAGACGAGAGTTTGTAAAAACTGGATGCGATGGGTAGTGCTGCCAAAAGAAGATTAATAAATAATCAGAGAGAGAGAGTCTTAATATGAAATAATAAAAACAAAATAAACTCCAAACAGAAAATCTTCATTGTGAAGATATCTGGCACAACTTGAGGATTTTTAACGCAATTTTTCTGCCTGCCCTGGTAATGGAATCCCAGTGAATGCCACTTTCTGCCTACCCATATGCAAGTGTTGCCTTTTACGAGGTATCTTAAAAAAGTAACGCAAATTTTGTGTTTTTCCAAAAATTATTTATTTATTCATTAATATCTATTTATCCCCTTCAAAGTAATCCCCATGAGATATTATGCACTTGTGCCAACGTTTTTTCCAATCTTCGAAGCACCTCCAAAAATCAATTTTTTTTTCTTGTTCAGCTCCTCCTTCCATGTCGTCTTTATCTCGTCAATCGTAGCGCTGCGTTGTCCTTTCATGGGCCTCTTCAGTTTCGCGCTCAAGAAAAAGTCACAGTGGGCCAGATCTGGGGCATACGGTGGCTGTGGCGTCATTAGTGTGTTGTTTTGGCCAAAAAGTCGCGCACAAGCAACGATGTGCGAGCAGGGGCGTTATCGTGATGCAAGAGCCAATTTTTGTTCTTCCACAAATCCGGGCGTTTCTGGCGGGTTGCGGATTGCTTCGCGCAAATTGCGCATAACTTACAGTTAGTATTCCTTATTGACCGTTTTACCCTGTGGCAAGAACTCATAATGCACAAAGACCCTGCAATCGAAGAAAACGGTAAGCAAAACTTTTCCATTCGACCGAACTAGGCGCGCTTTTTTCGGTCTTGGTGCGTGCGGCAGCTTCCATTGAGATGATTGGGCTTTGGTTTCCACATCATAACCATAAACCCACGATTCGTCACCAGTTATGATCCTCTGGAGCAAATTTGGGACGTCGCGGACAGAGTCCAACGTCTTATTAGCAATGTTTATGCGATGCTGCTTTTGGTCGAAATGGAGCAGTTTTGGTACGAATTTTGCGGCGACCGGTCTCATGCCCAAATCATTGAAAAAAATCGTATGGCACGAGCCAATCGATATGTCTAGGTCCTCAGCAACTTCTCTAACGGTGATTCGACGACGGCCAATACCATTTTCTTCACTTCAACAATTTTTTTGTCTGTTGTTGAAGTGCTCGGGCACGCTTTTCGTCGTTCACATCTTCTCGGCCTTCTGAGAACATTTTCTACCACCGATAAATGTTGCTTTGGTCCAAAGTAGCTTCTCCGTATGACACAGTCAACATTTGGAATGCATCCGCGCACTTAATTTCGTTTTTCACACAAAATTTGGTACAGGTTCTTTGATCCATTTTTTTCAATAGGTAAAAATCGAAGGCGAGCCGAAACGTGCAAGTAAAGCACACCCCGTATATTTTGAGCCTTTGCAACGCGTCGACATTTTTATTGAAAATTTTGGCATATTTTAGCCAAAACTTAATTTAACGTTGTGGTTCAAAGCACATCTATGGCATCGTAACAGCTGCCAAATATTAGTTTCCCGAGACGAGTTCGCGGAAGAAGCACGACAAAGCCAATGGTCACATGTTTTTTTTTTTTTTTGGAAAATCTCTTCTTGTCGCAACTGTACCACTAGAGAAACTTAAAACAGTTAATTCTAAAGTGGCACACAACCATTTGTTTGCCAGAAGTCTTCGGGGAATTGAGGCAAACTAACCGCTCACGACGAATCATCCTTCACACAGACTATGCGAGCTCTCACGTATCGTCTCACACAAGCGAGTTTTTGAGCACACAAAAGAAGGCTTATTCACCCCCGTGCCCTAATTTGACACCTAATTATTTCTCTTTGTTCCCAAACATCAAAAATAAGATGCCAGCTGAACGTTTTTCAACGCCTGAAGAAGCTGTTGAGTAAATATAATATAAAAAGTAACCCTCGTACCGTCCGTTGGAATCAAGCCAGTGTGTTCCAAGAGTGTGCTTTCGACATGTTTAAGTGACAGTTTGATTTTCAAGATTTGATTTCTGGTTTGGTTCCTACTGGGTGGATCTACTATCACTGGGTAAACTGCTTACTTACTCGGCAAATTTTTGGACCACTTAACTGGAGGCATGCACGCCTCGCTATATTGTTGAAGTTAAGAGCACCAGCAGGCCTCGACCGGTATTTTGGCGGCTCTTAAGCTTCACCTACTGCGTGCTGTGATCGCGCAGCGATCAAATTGGCGCGGTAAGGCTTAAAATGTTTTATTTAGAGAGGGTCATTATGAATTCTCACTTCATTAGCATGCCCTAAGATCTGCAATTCCCATCAGGTTTTTGAAAAGCTAATCTGATTTGGTATTATAGGCTCTCTTTGACCTCAGCCTTGTAGTTTGGTCGAGCTCCTCCTGCAATTTGTGGTGTGCATCTGGATGTTTTTTGAACACAAATGGACCTACAGTTTTAAGCCGCCTCCGAACGGCAGATGGGTTTTTATGAGGAGCTTTTTCATGCACATAAAATGCAGAAATACACTCGGATGTGTGTTATTGCCTGTCGAGAGGTGACCACTGTTACAAAGACCTTTATCAATTGCTGTCTCGTGCCTGTGGCTGCTGGTCCGGGGTGGGCCTATTAACCTGCATTTTTAGACATCAATGGAGTAAACCATACAGTCTTGGGGAGCAGGAGCGCACGGATTAAAACTGACAGAGAAAACAAAGCTAATCGTTCTAACCAACAGACAGTTCATGGCAAGAATCTGGAAAATTCTGTCTAACTACCTCTATTTCTCTATTCTATCCCTTATTTTTCCTTCCGTTACTTCTCTCCTTTCCTCCTTTCACTTTCCAGAGTTTTAAAAACAATGGGCTTTTCAGCCTGAGTGTTTTGGGAGTTACCATATCTCTGTGCTTCTTGGCTCGACTTTTTAAATTTCATTACCATTTTCATTAAATTTCAAACCCATGACAAACCTTGGAGGTCCAACTCAAAGCAAGCGAAAACTTTTAGTGGACGCGACAAACTCGATTCTTCTATACGGATGTGAAATGTGGCCAGATTCGCTAAGCGTGAAATGTCGGCGAAAAACTTTACAATCTGTGCAATGCAGCTGCGCTCTAAGAGTGGCTGCTTCTGATACTCTTCTCTAAGAAGACTTCTTCATCACAGTATCAGAAGCAGCGGTATTAAATCTATAGAAGAAGAAGACCGCAAACGGAGATGGCAGGGAAAAATCTCAGGAATTCCAGGAAAACAAAAAAAAAAAACAAGCAAAATACTCAGTTCTCGATTTTTTGAGATTTAAGTTTTATTATTGGGTATGGGAATACTGGTGATCTGAAGGGGTATATGTGAGATCTCGATAGCAGTAGTTGACATTCTTTGAAGCGTAAAAATCCTTTTTTATCTGACGTCAAAATGTCTACGTTCGTCCCGAAAACACAGCATTTGCGGGAAGTCATGTTTCATTATTACCTTATAAAGAAAAGTGCAGCTGAAACGTGTCGTGTATTGATTAATATTTATGGTAATCACGCTCCACCATACACAACTTGTAAAAATTCCGACGCTTCCAAAGTGGCAATTTCGACGTGAGTGATAAAGATCGAACGAGCGAAGGGGCACCGAAAAAATTCGAAATAACTCAACTATGAAAATTATTTTATGAAGACGCATGTCGAACCCTTGATGCTGGAACTCTAAAGAACTGGATGTTGATAGATCAACAGATCGGTAAACGTTTACACGCGATACGAATGGTCCAGAAAGCAGGTAACTGGGTGACACATCAATTGAAGGAGAACGGACATCGAGAGACGTTTTGTGACTTCTTGATCGGCAGAAAAGAAGAGGTCACTGGCGATGTAAAATGGATCTTTTATGATAACCTTAAGCGTCGACAAAGTTGAACCACGTCCATCGACTGCGAAAAAACTATTCATGCTGCAAAGGTTATGTTGTGCATCTGGTGGGATCAGAAGAGAGTCATCTATTATGAACTCCTTAAACCATCTGAAAACAACACTGGTGATCGTTACCGACTGCATCCATTCGAGCTCTCAAAGAAAAGCGCCCGGAATGGGACGGTAGACATGACAAACTGATTGCACTGCATGACCACGCCTGGCCACACGTTGCTAAATCGTTCAGAAAATATTGAAAGGAACTGAATTGTGAAATCTTGCCCCTCCTCCGTATTCTCCAGACATTGCATCTACGGATTACCATCTGTTCCGATCAATGCAGTCAGCCTTTATTGGAGAGCGGTTCACTTCTTACGAGAGCATCGCAAACTGGCTCAATGAGTGGATAAAGTCAAAAGAGCTCCAATTTTTCGTCAGATGAGTCCGTATCCTGCCTGAAAGATAGAGTAAAGTTGTAGCTTCCAATGGCACATACTTCTCGGAGTCTCATGTATTATTTAATTGTTTAAATAATTCCTAACTTAGGCTAAGAAAGGACAAAAACTTATTCTCATACCCAATAAGAACTTTTTTTTAAATGTCACACTGTGCAATGCATCAGCTAGGAATGCTTTTACATTCTGCTGTCATACTTTTTAATACAAAACCACACACCACCCGCCACTCCCCATTGTCGCTATGAAACTAACGCCACTTCTGTTCACGTTTGTGGATATTTTACTGATGCAGCCGCGCAGCAATCCCCGTAAATTAAATAGAGGCATACGTTCGCGTAACGCCTCTTCAAGAACGGGCTTATTTTTTTTTCATTTCTATGCTGGTGTATTGTGTGTTCTGCGTATAGGTATGTGTGTGTGTGTATGCGTGCGCGCTCGTAAAATTGCCATCAATTTAAAATTCAAGTGGTTTGCATTTTTAATTTCTCTCGACGCATACAACTCAAATATTCATACGCATACTTATGCCAACAACTGTGCCTTCTTCAACTTCTTTTTCTTCTTCTTCTCCTCCGTCTGCCCACGGCCCTCCAAAATTTGAAATAACCAGCCAAACGCTCCACCACAAACTATGCACTTTGTTTATTTTGTAGTCATTTCAATAATGATTTCACCATTTTTGTTGTTGCTGTTGTTGTTTCTGCTTTTCTGCTTTTCTTTTCCTTTCTTTGTTTGTTCTGCATTTTATGGCTTTTGCACTGCAGAAAGCAATGAACTTTTCAATTTTGTCAGTTACTCAGCCAGTCATTGAGTCAGCAATTTTCAGCGCTTCCTCATTAGTTTCGGTGCAGTTGCGCATGTGCAGGCGCGTAACTTTTTGTTGTTCTTATTTTCAAATTGTTTTCTTAGCTCTGCTGCGAATTCCTTAAGTAGCTTGGATTGGAATTTGCGCGCTGCTCATTTGAAATTTTGCAGTAAAAGTTAGTTTGTTGCCACGTTTTAATTGAAATGCGTTTTTATTGTGAAGTGCCAACAGCAGCGACAGGAAAAGAAAAAAAAAAAAAAAAAAAAAATAACAACAAAGCAACAACGCATTCAAATTTCCAGCTAACATTCCAATATGTTTCGTTGCTTGTTGAGTTCATCAGCAGCTGCCTGCGGCGGTCACACAGCAGCCACTCAATCACTCATCTCAACTTCTGTCAAAAGTTTTTTCAGTTTCTTGTTTGTTTTTTGTTTTTTTTTTTTCTGCTTTTGGTTTCATGCGCTGCTGCAGTTGTTGGCTGTCTAACTGTCTGGCATTGCCGGCACCCTCAATTGGCATCTGCAGTCAGTCCACAGGCGCGCACCGTTCAGATCTCAGCCACACGTCCGCGCTGGCGAGTAACTTACGTGCCCGCTGTTTGCTGATGCTGTTGCAAGTGGCAAGTCTGTATTGCTCAACTTTAATATTTCTTTCATTAGTTTTATTCTTGCTTATTTGCTTATTGTTTCTGCAAAAATGTGCTGACTGCTGCTATTTTTGTTATTGGCTCTTGGCTTTTGTCTTTACTTGTTTGGGCCTTTTGTTTCATATTCTTTTCCCTTGCGCTCCACTCACCGTGGATGCATTGCCTGCTGCCTGGTGATGCTGCTTGATTATTGTGCTGGCATTTTTTAATTATTTTGCCTTGGCAAACAAATAAATGCATTCATTAGCTGTGCACCGAGTGAGACTGTATATCTCTGTGTGTGTGCGTGTGTGTACAGTCACATTTCCGAGTCAGTGTCACAGTGTACGGCGCGATAAGCATTGAAATGTGCGGTTGTGTGTGGCAAGTGCATCAATGTTGAAGTGGTTGCAATTTCATTGCCATAAATTAAATGAAAGTGTGGAGTAAAACAGAAGCTTACAAGCATTTTTGCTGTGCGGTATCGAACCACTTGTTCGGCTGAGTCATCTCTGAAAAATGTTATCAATTACTCGCGATAGCAGGAAAATCAGGCGTCTGTGAGTTTTAAAAATTAAAAATTTTAAATAAAAAAAAATAGTAAAAAATATAAGAAGGGAACATAGTTTCTCAGCAGAAATTCGATACTAGTAAAAACGGCAACCATTACAACAGCATTTATGGTATAAAAATGCGACCCTATAATCATGAAAGACGATTACTTCATTTAATTACGAATAAACGCTTATGTTAACGGCTTTTGTGTCTTCACTAACCCCACTGAAATTTTCTCACAAATATTTTCCTAGAACAATTCAGCCCTCAAATGCCCTACCTAAAAGTAGTTTTTGAACTTTTCGTACAGAAATGCGTCAAATTGACCCGTAAAACGAAAGTTAGGTAGTTAAAATGCTACACGAAAATAATTCCTGTGAAATTCTACTATAGACAATTCACAATAATATTGTTATCAAAAATGATAGGTAGGTAGGTCAAATGGTTGAAGTACCATTGTAGCACTAAAGCGCCGTTTTGATACCATTATGAGACCTCCAACAGGCAGATATCTACAGCCAGCCAAAGCCGTTGATGTAAAGGAGAAGTTTGAGATTTAAGTTGGCGCACTGCCCTAGCCTGTCGAAGAAATTAGCACTCAGTGACTGTAATCGTATAGCTGCCACGCCCGCACATTTACAGAGAACGTGCTGAGCACTATCCCTCTCTGAAAGTCCCCACAGCTTTTGCAATGGGTGTTAAATGGTAAACCTATATCTTCTGCGCATTAGTCGATCGTCCAATGACCAGCAAATACAGCTATGAGTGTGGCAATTGAATAACGTGGAGTCCACAGGGCTTTCTGAGTCCTCTGTGTATAGCACTGGGACCAACGGGTTCTCGAAATAGCACACGAAGAAATGAAGCTCCATCTTTTCTGCGCTTTCCTGAGATATAAGTTGTGTAATTTCTATTTAACTACAGTTAGGGGGATGCCGATGACCGGTTAGGAGGTCTCTAACACCAATTCAGTCGCCTTCCGGGCAAACTCATCAGCAATTTCGTTTCCTTCTATGTTCCTATGTCTTGAAACCCAGATCAGAGAAATGTTACCTGCACACCCAAGAGATTTGATCTCCTCCTCACAGGAGTTAATTAGTTTGATTGTGCGCCATGGCGTCTACGGAGCCTTGATCGCAGATTTGCTATCAGAAAAAATTTTAATATCTCCCTCGCTCCCACGTTCCCTAAGCAGTTTTGCATGCCTGCAGGATCGCAAATATTTCTGCTTGAAAAACACTAGCAGTATTCGGCAGTTTAAAGGAGATAGATAAATTGGCTGATTTAGAGAAAACCCCTGCTCCGACTCAGAGGGAGTCTTAGTTACTGTGCCATAAAAGAGGGGCCTCAGTGAGTGCCGAAACCATAGGGGAATTATATTGCTATCTATTTCCTTGAAAGTTTTTATAAGAGTATTTCTGGACCGCAAAAACAAGCAGCCCGACACCGCAATGCGCAGGTAACAAGCGGGGCCACACCGTTCTTGTTTCAACCAAATCAACACGTTAAGAATAGGTGTTGAGCAGTTAGTCGAATGGAGAGCGGCATTACACCTCGTTTTCGTTGACTATTTGCTGATTTAGAGAAAACTCCCTCTTCCGTCTTGGAGCCGTCAGTAAAGAGAGAGATACCAGCTGCGGTGCAAATTTTCTCCTCACTCCAATCCTGCCTACTTGAAAAGATTGCCCTGACAC
This sequence comes from Anastrepha obliqua, assembly GCF_027943255.1. Taxonomy (NCBI): domain Eukaryota; kingdom Metazoa; phylum Arthropoda; class Insecta; order Diptera; family Tephritidae; genus Anastrepha; species Anastrepha obliqua. The sequence goes on along the minus strand of NC_072893.1, from coordinate 19,710,587 downwards.
GACCCACAAATGCCAGTTTGCCTATAGAGAGATCTGTACCAAGTTCAAATAAATTCAGCAAAACACTGGTGTGAACTGCCTAAAAATGCTACCATGTCCCTTAAAAGATTGCCTCCATAGGCCAACCTCGTTTAACCTGATTGCTCTTTGAGCAGGGATGGAAATAAAGTAAAAATGGATGGGAAGTAAGTGCAAAACGAGATCCAGGCAATACTGAGGCAAGTTCTGCATGATTCAGTGATGCCTATGCATGCAGTCCTTTGCACCCTCCCCATTTTACTTTTATTATAGCCCTTCCGAAAAGCTTCTCACCAAATCACGCAACCGTACGTTAAAATGTGCAGAATTACTGCGTTGCACATCCGCAGCATGACCTGTGGCTTGAGTCCTTATTTTTTGCCTAACATGGATTTGCAGGAGTAGAAAGCTATACTGGCCATCTTTTCAAGGTGTAACTTCCAATGCGGTTTGGAATTAAGTATCACTCCAAGATACCTAAGCGGAAGGGCGTGGTTGTTTAATTTGATTAGTCTAAAGTGTAGAGGTTTACATTTTCTTGTAACTTGCATAAACTCCGTTTTTGTCAGAGGCCGCCACTGGCAGCCCAGCGACTGAGCAGAGCCAATGACCTTTCCAAAATCTCAGCCATGACTGAGGGAATGGTCCCGATACCATTAGGACCACGTCATCTCCGTATGCTACTACCTTTCAGAAATAGTCTAACAACAATTTTTACACGCACCTAAGTAATATAAAGTTTGAAATAACAAAAACTGCGAAACTCTGTTTCACGGAAATAATAGATTGAGCTGCGCCGCACTATAGCTTTGTTCTAAAATTTGGAAAATATCATTTACTACTCAAAAAGTTTAGACCTTCTACCTTGTTTTGTCAACGGAATTGTAAAATTTACAATTTTTTATGGCTTTTCAAAAATATATCAGACAAATGTTAAGGCGTGAGCTGGACCGATTTAAAACTACCTCAAGAAAAAACGGGTTTTTATTATATAATTAACTCTCCATTCGACACCTTTTTTAAAACCTTCAGTTAAACACCTGGGTCTGGCCTTTTTTCGCCCTATTCGAGGGTCGTATTTAAATGGTAATATCCGTAAATCGATGGAAAATTGATTTCAGGAAGTCACCTGGAAGCTCAAGTCGGCTACGATAGAAATATGTGAAATTCACGATCAAAGTCGAAAAAGTCTGGCCCGGACGCCCAACAGAGGGTCAAACTTAGTTTTTAAAAAATAATTTTTTGAAATAATTACCTCAGTTGATAAAAGAGTTTAAGTATGCTTATAAGTTTTTGAAACTGTCATTAACGGGAAAAAATAATGAGATTTTTGGAGTCATTTTCAAATCGGACCAGCTCACGTAAATCTCAATATGTTTCCGAAATATTTTGATAGATGTCTTAAAATATAGCAAATTTTGTAATTCCGCTGAAAAAACAGAGCCCATTCTTGTTTGTATGGAGAGTGATTTACCCTAATGTACCTTTGTAAGTCAAAAAGTAGACAATGAATTGTATATTCATATATCCTATATGGAGCGCATATCCGTTTTCAGGTATTGACAGGTACAACAGGTTTTTTTTTTTTTGTAGAAATGGAGGAAGCTATATTTAGATGTCGCCTCCGAACGGCAAATGGTTTTGTTTTGGGAAGATCCTTTTCATGGCAGAAATATACTCAGAGGTTTGCCATTTCCTACTAAGGAGCGAACGCTTTTTAAAAAAACGTTTCATTTGATCTTTCATTGCCACGGAGGGTCTCGAATCCGAGTCCTGCGGAATGGTAGTCATGCACTAACTAATTCGGCTACAGCAGATTAATTCTTTTGTTGCGTTTATTTCATTACATAACGAAAACGTATCGAAATCAGGTTCCCAAGATAGATCTGAACAATGACTAAAAAATACGAAAACCCGGCAGAAAGGATTGACAGACCAGAGTCATATTATATTATACAGGGTTTGATTGAAAAGTAATGAGCCTTCCCGCGCGGAGCGTCTGCCAAGCGATCAACCGAATCGGCTGGTGGGGGAAAATGATCGTTGGACCTTCCCCTTCCACGAGAAACCGGTCCCAGTTCGCTGGCAACAGCGGTGTAGTCAACATCGCTACGCGCGTGAAAGCTGTTTTAAAAGTGTGTTAGGATTTTGCAGTGGCGAAAATGCAGCGATCGTTGGAGCAACGTTACTCGATCAAATTTTGCGTAAAGCTAAACAAAACGAGTACTGAAATCATTGGGCTACTCAAGGAGGCTTACGGGGACCAATCTCTGTCCAGTGCCCAGGTAAAACGGTGGCACAAGTCGTTCAAGAAAGGCCGGGAGGCGCATTTCGAAATCCACAGTCAAAACCATCTTTTTCGACTCTCGAGGCATCGTCCACAAGGAGTTTTTACCTCCAGGAAGCACTGTAAACGCGGCATTTTACAAAAAAGTGCTCCTTCGGCTGAAAAACCGCGTCGCTCGGGTTCGGCCCGAACTCGTCAACAATTGGATCCTTCATCACGACAATGCGCCGGCGCACACCGCCTTCCTCTGCACCTCTGCATTGGCCAAGATGGGGTTTCCGGTGCTTCCCTACCCTCCCTACAGCCCAGACCTGTCCCCCCGGACTTCTTCTTGTTCCCGCGTCTGAAAAGAAAGCTGAAGGGGAGGCGTTTCGACTCCATCGAGGCGATCCAAAAAACTGTGACAGCCGAATTGAACGCGATTCCGTCGGATGAGATTAAAAAATGTTTCCTGCAGTGGAAGGACCGTTACCAGCGGTGTATTGACGCTTAAGGGTCCTATTTTGAAGAATATTAGTTGTATAGGCCAAAAGGTTTAATAAAACTGCTTAAAAAAATAAGGCTCATTACTTTTCAATCGAACCCTGTAGTGCTCACCATATTCATAATCACAACTCAACGATGGACAATGGTCCTGGATCGGTTGTGTACTCGGAACAATTATGCTTAAATTTCTCCTTTAGACTCCCTGACCGGAGTAGTGTCTTCCAACCTGAAATCTGCGCTATAATCAAAGCAGCAAAAACGTTAAGATTAATAACAAACTAATAAGATTTACCGCCGGAAAACCTTACCACTTTTGTTGATAGTCAGGCAGCGATCAAGACACTGGCATCAACGCAATTCAAGATGCGTTTAAGAATGCAGGATGTCGCTTTCGCTTCTCCAGCAACACAACACCATACTTTGTTGGGTCCCCGGTCACTCTGGAGTGGAGGGAAATGAAATAGCGGATGAGGGTGCAAGGAAAGGCCCTAAGCTTGACTTTCAGCGAGTGGTAGAGGAAATAAACATTCCTCTAAACAAACTGTATAGTGGGATTGACTTGAGCGTAGTCGCGGAAACTAATAGAAGTTGGTTTCTGACTACTAACTGCAAAGTCCCCAAATCGCTCTGGCCAAACCTTAATCTTAAAAGCACAAAATGTATGGTTGGATTCAACGGATCAGCTACCAGCGTCCTCACACGTGTTATAACGGATGAATGTACTATTGACACCGTAGCCAGTAGCACGCGACTTTTGAACCACTTGAAACTTGCACTTTATTGCACCAAAATTCAATTATCTATAAAACTGCAATTACCTTTATTTTTCTAGTCTACACAAATCCTTGCAACCCTCTTAGACATGGCATCCCCGTGATCATTCAACTCGAAGGTAATTAAAGTGTGAATATGACTCGTGAGCTCCTCAGTTCATTTGCCTTTCTGAAACATGTTTTTGTCTTCCCCATAGGCAACTACTGCAGCACTTGCTTGCGAAAATCTGCAATTATTTTAATGCAGGTACCTGCTGCAGTGTACCTAGTAATTTGCCTGCAACGCATGCCAACAACATTTGTCCTTCACCTGTAATAAGTCAAGGTTTTGCTGGCTCTCAACTCAGCCAACAGCAAACACCGAACCGCACGCAAACTCCAAAGAACAAACAAACTACAGACGAGCAGTCAGCAATATTTACAAAGTTTGGTTAAAACCGTCGAGTCATATCTGCACTGAACGCCTTGAGGGGAAGCGCAGAGCCCGTATAGCTAAAAGGTAGTAGCCATCAACTGCATATCACCCAGTGTTGGTAGTGACAGTGATGCATTATACCCCCTTTGAAGAGATGAGCGAGGCAGGTTGTAAGCAAAGAAGAGAAAAAAAAACAAGAAAAATAAAATAATACAACAAGCGGCGAATAGGTGGCGCATTTCGTATGCAACAGCTGGGCCAAGTTGAACGGCGCAATAGCGGCGGCCACACGACTGTGGCGACTGGTAACTGATTTTAATAAATTGATCACAACTAATTGCTGACAGTTGACGTGCCTGCTGTGTATTGTTTTTGCTGTTGTTGGCTGTGCACGAAATGCATTTTTTGCTGCTTGCTTTATTTTATTTGAATTTTTGCTTCGTTGAACGCAGCTTTGCGCTGTTAAGGCAAGGGTAAAAATGTTTGCAATGAAACAATAAAAGAAATACACGAAAATGAAGAATTTATAATATAAAACGCAGTGAAAACAAAGAAAAATTACGCATGGAACTGGCACAACAGGTGCACCAGCACTGGTGGAGGCAACAGCCACTGCAACCGCCACGCATGCGCAGAAGCTGCTAGCGCACACACACACACAACTATGCGGGTCCAGGTGAGCGGCGGTCGGCTTGCATGCTTTGATGCTGCAACAGCGGATGTACGTACAGCTGTGTTTGTTATTATTGTTCTCTCTTCTCATATTAATAGCTGTTTAAAAAATTTCAATGCAATCATTGATTGTTAGTTTTATTGCTGCTGCTGCTGTTTTTCAGGCCTGTTGGCCTGCTTGTTTGTCTGTCTGTCGGTGCAGCGCTGATACCTCGTTGAGCGTGAATTGAGTTAAAGTAGACAACATTTGTAAGATTTTTGCCGTTGCACGCGCAGCACTTGCCGATTGATTTCATCTGTCAAATGTTTGCTTTATACGGCATTTCCATCCTCTACTCGATATGAATGATTCACAATCAGCTGCCTTGTTGTTGTTGTAGGTTTTTGTTGTTGTTGTTGTTGTTTTTCTTGTTGTTGTCGATACATCGCTTTCCTTGCATGCTGTTTGTAAATCGGTTTCATTCCTGTCCACTTTTCGCAATTATAATTTCATTCAACTGTTACTTTTCACCGGAGGCCATGCGTGCCACAAATTGTGTTGCAAAAAAAGTGGCACACTTATTTGTAGTGTATGCATTCAAGTGGCATGTTTACCTTACCAATACTTATACAATGCAAGAATTCGTGTTTGGTTTCTTATATGCTTTTTTTTTGGAATACTTCTTTTTGGTTTTTCGCAAATTTGTTAAACCATAAAATATGCAATTTTCGTGTCACAAAAATGGACCAGGGAATAAAAGCAATAAGAAAAAATTGCAAAACAAACCAAGAGCGCAAAATTTATTGGCGAATTGTTGTATGGAAATATATACCCTTCATCATCACTCATAATGCAGAGAGGATGTTGAGGAAACTTTAGAACACCTTCTGTGCGTTTGTCTGGCGTTATTAAAAACGCGTTTAAAATGCCTGGGAGCCCCATTGTTTGAGGACGTTTCAAAAGCGGTTCTCCCAGCTCTGCTTAGATTCGCCAAAAGTGCTGACATCCTACCATGATGTCTACTTTCGGTATTCATAGAGGTCGTTCTCCATCTGGTATCGCTAGGGACCAAAAGGTGTATGCGTGGCTTGTTGCCAACCAGGTTAACCTAACCTTACCTTATACCCTTCATGGGAAATAGATGATTTGAGTTGGATGGTGCGTTGAATTGTGTTTCACAGTGTACCAGGAATATAATTAAAAATAAAAAAAATTATAAATAATTGGCGCGTATACTTCTGTTAGCTGCTCGGCCGAGCTCTTCCTCCTCCAATTTGTGGTATACGTCTTGATGTTGTTCCACAGATGGAAGGAGCTACAGTTTAAAGCCCATTCCGAACCGCCGCTGGTTTTTTGGGTTTTTATGAGGAGCTTTTTCATGGCCGAAGTACACTCGGAGGCTTGTCATTGCCTGCCGAGCGGCGGCCACAATTAGAAACAACTTTTTCTTCATTTTGATGTTTCACACACACCCTAGTTTAGGCGTTTCACCAAGATTTTCTTCCAATTTGTACCGAGCGTCTTGATTTGCTGCTACAAACTGAGGAACCGAAAATTTGAAGCCATCTGATGATTTTTAGCTGATGTTTCTCATAAAAATATTAGACACTTTCTTAGATCCTTTCAGGTGGGCTATTTTTATTTCCTTGCCAATAAATTGAATTAAAAAAGAAATTAATTCCTCGTTACAATTTAGTGCCGTTCCTAGTCAAAACATAGGGCGAAGAGTCGCCGTTTCTTGGGTAGTTTGGTTTCTGGAAGGGTTGGATGATTCTCATAAAAACATTAGACACTTTCTTAGATCCTATTTCCATTTTTTTTTATTTTCTTGACAATTAATTGAATTTAAAAAAAGAAATTAATTTCTCGTTACATTTCAGTGCCGTCCCAAGTCGAAACATAGGGCGAAGAGTCTGTGTTTCTTGGGTATTTTGGTTTTACAGCTGGGCTATTAACCCAACGTACGTTAGCAGGAAACGCGCTGGTGCATACATCTTAAGGCATCCAGTTCGACCTGTCATATAACATTTTTTATAGCAAGCCGCTTGCTCCAAGTACCACACGCGCTTTCGAGCGCATCCCACATGATGAATCAGACATCGAGGAAAGTTAGTTCTTTAACAAAGTTTAAGTTTAAAGTTAGTTTTTTTACATCTCTGACCTAAGTGGGCTGCAGGAGATATTTCATTTATCCCCTACCACCAATATCTGGGAGGCATTGCCCTATTCGCCAGCTGGGGACGCGCCCTCTAGGGTTAACAGGCTCCGGCGAGGATGTAAGTAAAATCTCAACTCAGCTCGGTAGAGAGAGAGTGCTGAGCCCATTAATACTGGGTGGCCCCTCCGGCGTTTATAATATTAACATTGAATTTTTTTACTTTCACAGTTAAATTCTGAATGATGTATCATAAATTTAATTTGTAATGAGGCATTTAGAAAACGATTCGCTTTGCTCTCGTATAGAGTTGGAAATATTAAAAACATTTGAAAGTCTTCGAATATCAAATAATCAGTCGAACCCTTGATGTCGATGGGTCGCCTAGAAGCTGTGATTATAATCCACTAGACTATTTTTTGTGGGGCGCCATTGAGAATAAATGTTGCACGAATCGTTCAGTGGCCAATCAAGAGTTGAAACATGAGATGGAGGTTGCTATTGGTGAGGCCAGCACCGAAACCCGCAGAAATGTTTTGAAAAATCTGATTACTGTGAAACCAGCCTAGGAAGTAATTTAAATAAAATTTAATAACAAAACAAAGATTACCAATTTTAATAAAAAGAAAAAAATGTTTAATATAATAAAACAAAAAATTTAATAAAACGAAATTTTTATAAAACAAAATTTTAAGAAGACAAACAAATTTTAAATTTTTTTAAGTGTAAATAAAATTTGATAATAAAACAAAGACTACTAATTTTAATAAAAACAAAAAAAATTTATTTTATTTAAATTTAAATGAAATTTAATATTACAACAATAATAATTACTAATTTTAATAAATAAACAAAAAAAAGTTAAATAAAATTTAATAATAAAACAAAAATTACAAATCTCAATAAAAAAGCAAAAAAAATATTTAACTTTTTTTCATTTAAAAAGAATTTAATAAAAAATCAAGGATTACCACTTTTAATAAAAAAACGATTTTTTTAAATTTAAACAAAATTTAATAAAAAATCAAAGATTACCAATTGTAATTAAAAATAAACAAAAAAAGTAATAAAAAATAAAATTTTGTAATAAAACAAAGATTATCAATTTGAATAAAATTTTTTTTTTTAATTTTTCGCTCTTTAAATCAAATTTTATTCTAAAACAAAGATTACTAATTTGAGTAAAAAAAACACCAAAGAAAAGTTTAATTAAAATTTAATAATATTTTGGTTTTATTACCAATTTTAATAAAAAAACTAAAAAAATTAAAATTTTTTTAAAATTTAATAATAAAATAACGATTACCAATTTTAATAAAAAACCAAAAAAAAATTTAACTGTTTTTTCATTTAAATAAAATTTAATAAAAAATCAAAGACTACCAATTTTAATTATAATAAATAAACAAAAAAAAAAGTCTGAATAAAATTTTGTAATAAAACAAAAATTATCAATTTTAATAAAAATTTTTGTTTAATGTTTCGCTCTTTAAATAAAATTTAATAATAACACAAAGATTACCAATTTTAATAAAAAACAAAACAACAATTTTTAATTTAAATCAAATTTTATTCTAAAACAAAGATTACTAATTTGAGTAAAAAAAAACAAAGAAAAATTTAATTAAAATAAAATAAAAAAATAATTTAATAAAACCAAATTACCAATTTTAATAAAAAAACTAAAAAAATTAAAATTTTATTAAAATTTAATAATGAAATAACGATTACCATCGTTAATAAAAAAGCAAAAAAAAAATTGAACTGTTTTTTCATTTAAATAAAATTTTATAAAAAAATCAAGGATTACCACTTTTAATAAAAAAAAACCAAATAAAAAGTCTTAATTTTTTTAAATTTAAATAAAACTTAATAATAAAACAAATTTTTTTTTAACATTTTAATAAAGAAAAAATTAATTTTTTTTTAATATTTAAATAAAATTAATAATAAACCAAATATTACCAATTAAAAAAAGAAATAAAATTTAATAACAAATAAATTTAATAATAGACGCATCACCCCATACATACATCCTTATCATTCCTCCATCAACTGTATCAAATATACTTTTTCTTCTTCTTCTTGATTGGTGCGATAACCGCTTAAACGGTGTTGGCCGAGTTCAAGCGCGCCAGTCTTTTCTTTTTCGTGCTAACCGGCGCCAGTTGGACACACCAAGTGAAGCCAAGTCTTCTCCACCTGATCTTTCCAACGCATTGGGACCTTCCTCTTCCTCTGCTACCACCAGCTGGTACCGCATCCAATACTTTACGAGTCGTTTATTTCCAGATGAGATTAAAATCGAGAATGTCAGAAACATCATGAAAGGTGCCGTTCCACCAGTGGTGTGTGGGGCGTGCCCCCACTAACCACATAACATTCCTCCCCTCTCGGCTGATTCCACCCTGACAGCTGTGTTTATGCCTTTTAGAGACACCAGATATCTGCGTACAGGTTCCTCTTTTAATTGCGTATTGGGGTTATACGCTATCGATAGCCTCCATGGCTTTCCATGGTCGGAAAGTTGCATTAGCGTTACTCGATATCGACTTGTTGTCTGTTTGGGTTCGTCTTGAGACATTTCCCCACGCATTCGTACTTGTCGTCTGTTCGTAAATACAGTCACCCCCACATGAGATCTGTTTCAGAATGATGTTTTTGCATGACGCATCTGTTGGGTGTTCGAGATCGGTCGCATTCCTTTTGCTTCCACTTTGCGCTACTATTCCAAGTTTTGGAGTTTTATTACTATTCTAGCTACAAACTTTTTTACTGCTTCCATTTCTCTTTCGAGTTCAACATTTGAGTTACAAGGTTAACTGGTTTGGGGACGACGACGAGGACATTTGCGAGCTCGAAATGCTCTTCATAAAATCTGGGGCAGTGCAAAGTGTTCCGCACTCTCATCTTCGCTATGGCATTCACGGCAGGACGAATTCTCTGCTGAATTAAAACGGTGGAGGTACGCAAGAAAGCCACAATATCCGCTGAGAATCTTTGTTAGATAGTAATCTGTTCGCCGTGTTTTCTATGTTTTTCGATTCATCTAGTTTGGGGATCAATTTATATGTGCATCGGACTTTTTAGGAGTGATCCCATCTATTTTGCCACTCTGCTATCGTACGTTCGCGCTCGATTATCTTGTCTTCAGATATCGGATCGTGTCCATGCGAGTGGTACGAAGCTGCTGGAGCTTTATTCACTGCGCTATGTCTATGTCGTCGTAAAGCTAATAGAGCTCATTGTTGCATCGCCTGCGATACTCGCCTTTTCCAACGTGCAAAGATCCAAAAATCTTCCGCAGAATCTTTCTCTCAAACACCCCAAGGGACGCCTCATCGGATGTTGGAATCGTTCAAGGTTCTGCGCCATACGATAGGATGGGCTATCATAAATACTACCTTGTTAATATTTATCATTCCTCGATAAGAGCTAAAGATCATCTGATGGATATAGACTTTTGCTGGATGGGCTTCTCATTCCACGATTTCCGTCGTAGCTGCAAGGACGAGTGGGAAATAGAGAGTGTTGTACAGCACCCTGCCAGCATAAGTCTTGGCACTCAATGTTTAAATTTTAAGGAAAGATGAAAGAATCAAGCGCTCTCGTTCCACTAGCCGTACAATAAGCTAACTAGGCTGAGGGATACCCCGTAGACTCATTGAAAGGTCATTTATGGCGGCGTTCACCAACAATCAAACCTAATCTAATACAAATACCCGACGGAAAGGATTGAGAGACCACAGTGAAATCAGTTGATAGTGGTCACTGCTCAAAGATGAGCAATGGCACTGGATCGGGAGTTTACTCGGAACAATTATCTTTGAATTGCTTCCTTAGACTTCCAAACCGCTGTAGTGTCTTCCAAGTTGAGATCTACGCTAAAGACAAAGCAGCAAAAACTATAAGACTAATGGAATTACCTGCAAGTCACTGCACTATTGGTACCCTAGCCAGTAGAATGGGTGTACCTCACAATGACTTCTGCAAGACTTGTGGAGATGAAGAAGAAATTGAGGAGGTATAATGTAAACCTCTGTCAATATCCTGCACTTCAAAGAGGCTGTGCTAAATATTTCTCTGACCTGGGAAATGTTCAAAATGTCTCACTAGAGGCACTAGTTGGCTTCTGAGAATGATCTAAGTGGTTTAAGCTACTTAGTTAGGGGATGGAAATCAAATGCAGATATCACAATGGGCGTTAGGGTCACCGAGTGTCGTGTCTTAGCCAAGCAACCGGGTTAATTTAACCTAGAGTCTTTCAATAGTGCGAAGTAGTGCTTTCGTGTGCTTACTTAATTCCAGGTCTTCTTCTTCTTAATTGGCGGGATAACCGCTTACGCTATTTTGGCCGAGTCAGTAAAGGTAGTTTTCATCCGAGGCTTTGTAAATCTTTCCATTGGGGGGGATTTTTAAGTGGCGAGTCCCAAACCCAGCGCACAACCAGCTATCCAGGAATGCTTCGTCTTCTCACGTTAGCTCACTCCCGAACGGGTGTTCGGAACCTACCCAGATGATAAGTGGGCTAATCCCGGACGTTTTGAGCTGCTTGAACCATATGCAGAAGAATCGTCCTAGCCACTCCCAAGTGAATGGCGATCAGTAACTTTCCCCACTTGCTTGAACTTCTAGAGTAGTCGTTGGCCGCTCACTTCACTGTCATTATGCTGGCACATGAAACCACACATGAAATTTCACTCAAGGAGCACCGCTGAGGGCAAAAGCTGTTGAACCCATTCCAAATGCCATTTTTATGTCATCAGTGAATTGTATTGTCTTCCTCCCATCGTTTTGAAAGAAAAAGTTGTGTCTTAATATTTTCAATATTTCACTTTAAAAACATTTCATACTTTTTCCATGCTGTTTGGGGTATTTTGGTGGTCAGCAACCTTCAGCTTCGCCATTCTTCAATTTAGTCTTTTGTTTCACGTTCGCTTCATCGTTTGTCGCACTGTTTGTCTGGCGGGCAATTTTATTGGAATTTATTGCTTCCCTTCGCTGTGTAATTTATGCAATTAGCGTATTGGCCATACAATAGTAACAACAACAACAACAACAGCTATAATAATGACAACAAAACAAGCAAGCACTCATTTGGACGCTATCAAGGCATTGATATCTGCAACTGCCATGACGGCGCATAGCGGCAATGCAAAATAAAAATAAAAATAGAAGAGGAATAAAACTAAAAATAAAAACTCGGAAGATAAGAAGCAAACTATTTGCAGCAGAAAAAAAAACAAAAAAAAAAACACTCTGCTAAAGTCGTGAATCCTTGCGGATGCTGCTCGCAGCAAATAAAAGCCGTTCAGCAACAGATATGGTTTGCCATGGCATGCGCGTCGCTTTTTCGCCGGTGTTGCATGCAAATTAAGCATAAACTCTGCAAATCAGCAGTGGCTGGTGAGATTTTGCAACAAAAAAAACCAAAAAAAACCGAAGTTTCACACATCTCCACATGTATGTATGTATGTATGTATGTATATATGTGTGTATGTCATGTAGAAGCAGCTACAAGTTCAATGTTCGCTGACTTAATGACACCGTAGAGTAGTGCCGTGTGTGTGCAACATTTTGTTGCACATCAATAGGCAATTGCTGCATTTGTGTTCCTGCAGCAGCTGATGTTGCTATTGCCCCGGGCAGCAATCAGTGTCATTTTCATTTGTTCGCAATTTTCTGGAATAATGTTACAACAACCACAACAACAATCACAATGCAAATTGCCATGAAAACCAACGAATGCGGAATGAGTGGTGAGTGGAGGTGACCGAAATGGTCGAACTTCACAATAGCAGCAGCAACAATGCAATCGACATGGCGAGTCGTGTTAAGTTCTGTAGCGCTTTTCCTGCGGGCGACGCTTCTGGCTGCTACTAAGTGCCAACAGTGGTTGCTGCTGCCGCCGCTGCTGGTGGAGTTGCTACGCCGTTTGCTTGCGCATGCGCGTGTTTGTGTCGAAGCTTTGAGCTATGCACTCGCGAAACATTGTCTACAAGTACAATAAGTGCTTCAATCAAATTAGCATAAACTGAAAAATTGTGATGCCCATGCGGTGAATGCGGGCGAAAGAGTGTGAAAAATATGAGCACAATGAGGAAAAATAGAAATAAATACATGCATAGATATACTTACTTATATGTAAGTATAAGTGTGGAGATTTGCCAACTGCGCAAGAGGTAAAAATTGAAAAAGCGTTAATATATTAGAAAAATAAAAAAATAAAAATAAAAAAAAAATAATTAAAAAAAAGAAAATATTAAAAAAAAAAAGTAATAAATAAACCCCTCCATTAACTAAATAATAATAAATTACTAATAGCAGAAAAAAAATAAAATAAAGTAAAATGAGAAGAAAACAAACCAAAAGAAATTTATAAATAAAAATGTTTAATAAATTGATAGAATAAAAACAAATAAAATAAAAATAGAAATAAAAATAAATTAGAAATAAAAAGTAAACAAAAACCAATAATAAAAGTAAATATATTAAGATGAACAAAACAAACAAAAAAAAAAAACAAAAAAACATACAAATAATAAAATTTGCATACAGTAAAGCCAAATAAAAAAACTACATAAATCAAATCTATACAAATATAAAAAAATATAAAGAAATTAAAAACAAAAATTATAATATATAAATAATAAATAAAAACATAAACACTAACGAAACAATAATTAAAAAAAAGGTGAGAATACGACAAGAAAAATAAAACAAACAAAACAACGTTTTATTTAGATTAATTTAAATTTAAAAAAAGTCAAGTTAAATAATAATAATAACAAAAAATTAATAATAATAGATGGAAAAATAATACAAAATAAACAAAAACTACAAAAAAGAATTGAAATAGAAAAATATTATCAAAGTAAACTCAAATAAAGAAATAAGCATCTAAAAAAACATAATTAAAAAAAAAAATAAATGAAATTAATATAAATAAAAATACAAAAAGAATCGAAATCGAAAAATAAAAATTAAAAAAATAAATATTAAAGCAAAAATATTCCAAGTATTCCAAGCAGAAGTATGCGCTATCTGGTATGCTGCGAAAACTATCTTAAAAAAAAGAATATCACTTGAGGATATCCGCTTTTTCACTGACAGTTAAAAGGCCGTTCGAGCACTCAGCTCCTCTTATACCCACTCAGATGTGGCTCGATCCTGTCTCTTATCTCTTAACGAGAGAATTCTGTCCAAGTTATCTGGATACCGGGCCACAGTGGACTCGAAGGTAGCTGCAAAGCTGATGAGCTCGCAAGAGCTGGAGCTGCGCAATCATATGTCAGTAACTTACCCACAATCCACATTCCGCTCTCAACATGTAAATTACTCATTGATCGAGAATTTCACAGCGTTGCTGATCGGAGGTGGCGAGTGGAAACTACTTGCGTTACGACCAGACAAATCTGGCCATCCTACAATCTGAAACAGACAAAATCCCTTATAAGTCTTTCGAAACACGAACTAAGGCATATAACATCTCTTATCACCGGCCACTGCCTTTTGGGCACTCACGCACGTCGGCTCGGGGTTCCTCAAAACGACCTGTGCAGATACTGCGAGGACGAAGATGAGGAAGTATCGAGCAGACATTTGCTGTGCAGTTGTCCGGGTCTAGCCAGAAGTCGACTCGCTCTTCTAGGCTCTCCAACAACTGACAATCTTTCAGTACTCTCGAACCTGAAAATCGAATCTCTCATCAAATTCTCGAAACGAATTAATATCTTTGACCAAAATCTACAATAAAAATCTCGGTTAGGTGGGGAAATCATATAACATAATGAGCTCTAGGGCAACACAACGGACCCAACTTGCGGTCTATGTGGCACTCCGATGCGGGGTCACCCTTAAACCAACCAACCAAAGCAAAAATATAAAAAAGAAGCGATAAAAAATCAAAATAAAAATAAAAATAAAAAAATAAATATTAAAGAAAAAAATGAAAGAAAAAAATAAAACAAATCAAAGTGTTAAAAAAAATTAAATAAACCATATCAAATAAAGAAAGTCCGAAATTATTGAAGAATAAAAACTAAGAACCAATAAAGAAAGAAAACAAAATAAAATAAAATCTGAAAAAAAACAAACAAAAAACTGTATATAAAATATAAAATAAAATGAAGAAAAATGAAAACAAATCAAATACAAGAATTTGAATAAAATAAAATTAAATGAGAAAAATAAACATAAAAAAGAATAATTAAGAAAACAAAATAAAAAAAAAATATTTAAAAAAATTATAAAAATATTTAAATTAAATAAGAATAAATAAATAAACCAAATCATAGGAAAAATGAAAGAAAATTAATAACACAAAGAAGAATAAAATACAATAATTCAGAATGAAAAGAAACCAAGTAAAAAATAAATTAAATAACACTAAACTAAATCTAGTAAAAATGAGAGAGATTTATTTATCAAATTAAAATAAAATAAAATCAGAAAATATAAAAAAATTTAACTTTAAAAATTTTAGAAATAAACAAAAAACAACTGAAAGAAAATAAAACAAAATAGAATAAAATAAAAGAAGAAAAAATAAAACAAATAAAAAATACTAAACAACATAAAAAAAATATTTCATTTATAATAAAAAAATTAACCAACTCAAATAAGAAAAATCAGAAATTATAACAAAATAAAGATCAAAAAACAAAAAAGGAAAAAAGTATATGCATATAAAATATAAAGAATAAATTAAATAATAAATAAACCAAATCAAATTAAAAAAAAATAATAGAAAGTATAATAAAAAAAAAAGTATAAAAAGATCAAATTAAAAAGGTTAAATAAAGTATAAAAAAATAGATTTAACAAAGTAATCCAAATCAAATAAAATTGAAAAAAAAATTAGGAAATAATAAAAAAAATTAAAAAAAAAACAAAAATTAGAAAATACAAAAAATATTAAATAAATTTAAAAAAATTAAATAAGAACCTAAATAAACCAAATGAAGTAATAATAGAAAATAAAATAAAATAAAAATTGAAAAATTAAGCAAATACAAAACTGTGTACAAAATATAAAAATAAATTAAATAATAAATAAAATAATAACAAAAGTGCAAATGAGAATGATATAAAACATAGAGAAATAAAAGGGGATTAAATAAAAAAAATATATATTAAAAAAAATTAAATTAAATTAAAAATTAAAATTAAGAAATAATTATCATTAAATAAAATTTAAAACTGTTTTAATTGAAACTGCTTTAATGACCTAAAGAATTGGCTCGAGCTCACAAAATAAGTAAAAATACAAAAACTACAATAAATAGAATAAAATTTAATGAAAGTTAGTTAAAAAAGATTAAAAATATAAACCAAATAAAAAGTAAAAAATAAAATTTAAAAAGTAATTAAAAATAAATTACAAAAACAAACTTAAATATTTAAATTGTAAAAGTTGCTATTTTCCACTTGCAGCAAACCACCATCGATAAATGCTCCTAAAACTTTCATGTGTTTCTAATTATTTAAAATTATCCAACCGCTCGAGTTTGTGGTTTAACGATAAATTTTAAGTATCAATTTGAAGTTCTCAATTAAATATTTAAAGTCACCATAAAAACTGAATTTTTTCCTAATCACGAATTTCGGGCACTGTTACGTAGCTGCAGACGCTGGCAAGATCTAAAAAATGTGGCTTGACTGGTGTGTGGGTAGTAATTTGTGGCACCAGGTGAAGCTGGCGTTAATGTAAAACTCCAAATTTTCAAATGTCTTGAGTATTATCGAATTTTATACAAGCAAAAAAAAAGAAAGAAAAAAAGCAAAAACAAAAGTAAAAAAAAAAAAAAAAAAAGAAACAAAAAACAAGAGAACGCCACTTAAAACACTTCGCAAAAAAAAAAACTATTTGATTTATTATTCAAAATTACCGCAGCTAAGTTGCTGAAATTCCCGCTAAATATGGGGTAATTAAGCAATAATTACAATTTTTCGGTCAATAAATGGCAGAATTGCTCAATTAAATATCTGAATGAGCAAATTTATCTTTGCAAATTTGTTTATATGTAGTAAGTATAAAATTTGTGGTACCTAAGAAGATTAGTGATCGCCGTAGCCGATTTGAACCATGCGTGGCCTGTTTCGCTTATACCTGTTTTCGATATCCATTGTGAAATGGAAAATCAACTGAGAGTACAATTTTTTTCTCAAAATGGCGAACATCTCATAGAACCAATTGCCGTTAATAGGTGAAATAAAAATTTATTGCCTCTCTCTATTTGCAACTTAACGCACACCACAACTACCACAGACTGCCTTCATCTATGTCCTGCACGGAGGAGCACTTACTCCCGAAGAAATCGTTATATTTATTTATATTTTCTTTGATATATTGTGCATTAAACACGTGATTTTAATCGCGGATAGAAGCACGTGTTGTTAAAAAATAAAATGAAATCTTCGAACGCGTATAAGAAGCATATTTTGTATTTTTTTTATAAAAGTGGTAAAAATGCAACCACTGCTGCTGCAGAAATAAACACTGTTCACGGAGAGGATACCGTGAGTGTAAGGATTGCGCAAAAGTGGTTTTCGAAATTCCGAAGTGGTAACTGCGACGTGGAGGATTCCGCGCGCTGGTCGTCCTGAAGTCTTTAACTCCGACGCCTTGCTCGAACTCGCGGGAGCTGAGCCAAATTTGATAGTCGATATGATAGCTCAGAGGTTAAATTCATCGCATGGAACAGTTCACAGGCACCTGGTTCAGTTGGGAAAGGCTTCAAAGCTGGGGAAATGGGTTCCGCATAGACTTTCCGTCGCCAACCTTCAGCAGAGAGTAAATGTGTGTTCTCAGCTGCTGCAACGGCTTGAAAATGAAAGTTTTTTTAACCGTATCGTTACTGGTGATAAAAAATGGGTCCTTTACAATAATCCTGTTCGCAAACGCCAATGGTTAGATAAAGAAGAGACACCAGAACCGACCCCTACAGATGGCCTTCCCCCCAAGAAGATTCTCCTGTCTATTTGGTGGGATATGGCTGGCCGGTATAGTTTATTATGAACTTCGGACGATAACTGCTGATTATTATTCCTAGCAGCTATCAAACCTGAATGAGGCAGTTAAAAAAAATCGACCGTCTTTAGTGAATAGACGCAAAGTTTTGTTTCACCACGACAACCTAAGACCTCATACCACAAGGCAAACAATAGGCAAGCTGAACGAGCTCGGATGGGAGCTAATGCCGCATCCACCATACTCTGCGCATATTGCACCTTGTGATTATCTCCTTTTCCGTGGACTTCAATCCCATATGAGTAACAAGAACTACTCCTCAAAAGAAGCTATAAAAAGGGATATCGAAGCGTATTTTGGCTCCAAGGACAAACAAATTTTGGAGCAGAGAATTAAAAATTTGCCTAAACGTTGGAAAGACATTGTAAATAATGAAGGAAAATATATTGGGTAGTCGAAAAAGTCTTTTCGTATTTCTAATCAAACTTCAACTCATTTTTTTTATATTTATAACGAACTTTATTAAACCAAATATGTACCATTTTGGTCGACCACCTTTTGCCATTTTTCTTCCAGAGACATTATTCCATCAGTGTAAAACTTTTGTGGTTTCTCGGCGAAAAACTGCGACAAGTAATTTTCACAGGCTTCTCTTGAAGCCAACTTTACTCCATTAAGGGAGTTCTGCATTGACCGAAACAAATGGTAGTCCGATGGTGCAAGGTCAGGGCTATATGGTGGATGCATCAAAACTTCCCAGCCAAGCTCTCCCAGTTTTTGCAGATTCATTAAAGATGTGTGTGGCCTAGCGTTGTCCTGATGGAAGACGACGCCCTTTCTGCTGATCAGTTCTGGCCGTTTTTTTTTTTCGATTGCTTGCTTCAATCTCATCAGTTGTTGACAGTAAAGAGTAGAATCAATCGTTCGAGCAGGCTGGAGCAGCTCATAGCGGATGGATTCCTTTCCAATCCCACCAAACACACAGCAGAACCTTTCGAGGCGTCAATCCTGGCTTTGCGACCATTTGCTGAGCTTCACCACCCTTGCACCATGATCTTTTTCGCACATTATTGTCGTATTTGATCCACTTTTCGTCTCCTGTTACCATTCGCTTCAGAAATGGTTCGATTTCATTTCGTTTCAGCAAAGAATCGCAGATGATAATTCGGTGCATTAAATTTTTCACAGACAATTCATGTGGTACCCAAACATCGAGCTTCTTTTTGTAACCAGCCTTTTTTAAATGGTTCAAAACCGTTTGATGATGAATGTTTAGTGCCTTGGTGATGTCATGGCAGCTTATGTGACGGTCCTGGTCAATCTTTTCCATAATTTCATCGACTTTTTCGACGATAGGTCGACCGGAGCGAGGTGCGTCTTTCACATCGAAATTTTCAGAACGGAAGCGAGTTAACCATTGTTTTGCTACACGAACTGATACAGCATCGTCTCTGTAAACTTCACAAATTTCATTGACGGCTTGCGTGGCATTCTTCCTTTTTTTATAAAAAAATTTCAAAATATAGCGAATTTTTTCATTATTTTCACTCATTTTTGAACAGCTATGACTTTTTTTCAACTTCTCCGAATTGAATTTTTTTTTAGTTAAATGAAGCTTAAAATGTCACCTTTCTAACTCCATATGATATGACACAATGTGATTGGTAGCACTGGAGATAGATGACTCCAACGACATCTATTGACAAAATACGAAAAGACTTTTTCGACTACCCAATATTATTGATTAATAAGTACCTACTTTAAACATCTTTTTTATTAATTTTAAAACCACCTTTAAAAAACGCACAAACTTATGGACTGCCCTGATACATTTTTCTTATTACGAATTTTATATAAAATGACTCTCCTTCTACAGTGTTAAGCTATATAAACAGTTTTAGCAGTCAACTTTTCGCATTAAAAATTAATTTCTTTTTCCGTTTTCCTTTTTCCTTGCAGGTGAGTGTCTTTTTAATACGCATGCGCACCAAAAATGCTGTAAGAATCCCCTTCATAAAACGCACATAGCTCCGCGTCTTTAGTAAGTACAAAGAATATTTTATTATAAGCGTATTTTTGTATGTCAAAAAGAAATTTTCGAAAAGTACATAAATTACATAAATATTTTCTGCCTATTCCCTGTAATTACACATCACCTTAAAGTCCTATGAAGATAATCTATATAGGGCACCTGGCGTCGCGCCAATTGCTTTCCTGCGACGTGCCTGCAATTTGAATGACATTTCCAACGCCGTTTTTGGGGCCACAGACCACCAGCCATTGCTTGACCATTTCCATGCCTATAATTACAAACATACCCATATTTATGTGCACACCTTTATATGCCTGTGAAATTATAGCTCTTTACGCTATTTTAATACTCGCTTATTTATTTTTACATGTAAAATTTCATTTGCTGCTAATTTTGGGTTGCAAACACTTGTTAGCGGCACTGCAATCGGCATTGTTGTTATTGCTATTATTACTACCGATATTGGGGTATTATTTGTTGCTTTGTTTGGCTCTTTTCAAGCTGTGTATTTGTATTTGTATTACGTAATGCCTGAGTGTGCCATTAGCGTGTCGTTGGTATCTCGTTAATTTTTTGTATGCCACAGGTGTTGGCTGTAAAGCGGCGCGCATAGAATTGTAAATTTCAAAATTTTTATTGATTTTTTCTTGTTGCTTTCTCGCACTTGCATGCGAAAATTTTGCTACATATGTAAATTACGAATGCGTGTAGAATTTGGTATAAAGTAATTTGTATAGATGGATGTTAGGGTGCCACTTATATGGCAAAAAAAGCTTTTAATTTCTAATTTCCAAATGCATACCGTCTACATTTTTTACTAATTAATTTAAATTTATTAAAATTAAAAACATAAAGTACTAACAATCAGTCAGGGTAATTTCTTTTTAGGGAGTTTTTTTACAGTCCGGATACAATTTTCTATGTTTCTGGACAGCAAAAACTGTTTTTGTTCTACTTCAGCCGTGAGGAGTTCGTTAAGGGGTTATATTCAGATAGAAGGCCGAAAGAAAGCGAATTTTCAAAAAAAAATTCTGAGAAAATTTTTAAATTTATAGATCTAAAAATGTGTTTGCAGTATTATGTTATCTTTTAAATGTATTTAAGACTTAGTTTTGGTAAAAATATTTATTTGGAAAGGAGCTACAGCTGATCTCAGGGAGGTCCTGTCAAAAAAGATGTTTGCGGTGGCCCCTATATCTCTAAGCTGGATCCTCTGAAATTAGGAAACCAAACCGATTTTGTTAAAGTTATGTTAAATCTAGTAGAACGAATAAATTTTGACCAAAATTTCGGCCTTAAATTGTTTACAAAAAAAAAAAAATATTTATCGGTGAGGAAAAATTTTCGATTAATTACTAAAAAATATATTTAAAAAGCTCATGTTATTGTACTATTTGAGACTAATCGGTTTAGCCGTTTCTGAGTAATGTTGGTCACCAACTTTGAAAACACCATTTTGAGAAAAACGCGCTGCCGCTTCGGTGTTGTACTTTCAAGCGCTCTGAAACGCCTTTTCAAACTTGCGTGTAACTTCGATGTATCTTGCTTTAGAAAGCTGCCATCGATCTGCAGCCCACATAGAAATTATTTGCTCTTCTCCGATACGAAATCATTCAGTGTTTTGCCTGCAAAAAAAGAAATAAGTTGAATAACAAAGAAAAAAAAAATTTTTTTAAATATCACAATAAGTCAATTTAACTTACCAAACTACTTTTGACTCAGTTCTTCCTTCGACGGGTCATAGCGTTTGCCAAAATCTGAGGTTTTGCTTCTTTTGAAGTTCGCAAGCATTTTCTTTTTATAGAATGACTGGCACTTCATATAAATACCGCCTGTGATGACTAAACTTGCTTGAGGTGAGGTACGGTACATTAGACAGCACCAGTTTACTGGGGCGGCAGCTCTTAGTCACCAAAAACCCGAATTATTCCGGTAACGTAGAACCGGCTGACATGGGAATGTATCCCACGAAGTCTACGACGAGCCTCTTCACTACCTAGACGAAGGAGGCCAAACTGCAACTTACGGTTAAAGTCGACGACACACCAATTCCCAATGTCTTGGGAGTTACCTTCGATAGTTTGCTCTCCTTCTCAGCGCATACAACCGCTATTCCCACTAAAGTCCAAAATCGCAACAAGGTCCGCAAAGGCAAAGAAATGTTGCTATCGGTATTTAAGGTAATAGGCCGGCCGGTTTTAAACTATGCTGCGCCTGTCTGGTCACCTGCAACCAGTGATTCGCAGTGGACGTAGCTACAAACTTGTCAAAACACTGCCATTAGGACTGCGAAAGGATGTCTTCTGATGTTTCGAATACAACATTTACACGACGAGGCCCATATGAGCATAATGAACTGCTGAGCAAGCAGTTCCTGTTTGTGTGTTACCGCAGGCCCCACTCACGCAAACACCTGCTTGAACCTGAACCGCCTCCCAGGCATATCAGGGGGCACCTCCTCAATTACGCGGCCGAGATCCAGGACAAAACAGGCCGACAACTACTGGATCGGACAGTGTACAGACAGACAATTAACAACATTCATCGGGAGACTCTTACCACCTTCTTGAGTTCTCGACTTTCGAATGCCGCCATCGGAGTCCAACCACATCCCATTGCAGACGAGGAGCTCCAACTTCCCCGTGACTTCCGTGTAACCTTGGAACTTCTACCTATGCAGAATCGACCCCGACATACCCAACATATATGCAGTATGTGAAGACACCCCGCACGATACTAACTACCTTTTCATATGCCCCATCAAAACCACTCATCTAACACCCCTCTCCCTCTAGACCCAACCTGTCGAAACACCAAAATTCCTGAACTTCCTCGGCCTACAGTTAGATGAGCTAGACGAAGACAACTGGTGATTTACATAACACTGACAGGGCAAAGTTACAGCTACAACAACAACAACAACAACTAAACTTGCTTACAGAAGATTTAGAAATTGTTGCGCCAACTTTTTCGTACTCTTTTTAACATCTTCAAGAAGTGCAAGTCTTGGTTAGATGCTTTGGTCGCCACTGTGTGTTCGAGCCAAGCTTTAACATCACGACAAATATGCAAATATCTCGTAGAACCTTTTTGTCCTTCGCAGTCATTCTGCATTGTGACTGAAGTAAACATATTTTTAAAGAATTCGCTGAATCGAAGATTCGTTAACAGGGAAATCATCGCTACTCAGATCAAGCGTTTCTACCACCGCAATAAGTGGTAAACGAAGTATCTAATGCTTAACTGGCATCGATCTAAAGCTGCAAATAATTTTGGTGTTATGAGATTCTTTCCACCTTTTTTGAGCTTTGTTCATGATCTGTTCTTAGTCAAAAAGGTATAGGTAAAAGAATATTGAACTTGAAATTTAAGGAACACCCTAATAGATGTGCTTATGTAAATTGACTTGCGGTTTGGAAGATACTAAGGCATATGCAAGCATTTCAGCAGAAAAATGTGATTCATGAAAAATCCGTCAAGCACTCGGGTATGCACAAATATTTAGGAATAATTTTGACGCGATAAGCCTGACTCAACATCACACAGAATAAATATTTTATCTATAAATGAAAGTACTTCATATTATTCACTTGGAAATGCAAAAGGCCTACGTAACTGATGACTTTGAGACTTCACTTGAAAGTCTTTCCAGAAAAACAAGATCGCATTTGAGTCATTAAGTGAGGTGTGGCAAGTTCCAGAAATTTGTCAATAACGCTGAAGTAAAATTAAGTTAGTTTAAGAAAGCATTCGACACAATCAAACGAAACTCGGTATGACTGGCGTTGCGTAGAAAAAGAGTTCCCGCCATGATTCTCCGCCTCATCAGAGCCTTAACGAAAACTTCGCACTACCAGAGAAGGTTGTCCCCTGTCGCTCCTTCTCTTCGCCACGTTATGAGGCAATTGGCCCTGTTCAAATAGAGGGGCATCTTGAGGATACGGACTTCACCGATTACATTTGTCTCCTCTCTCTCAAACTCACTGACATGCAAACGAAGGCGGACATACTAATCACGCGTTAACACCCCTTCGGAGGAAGAAAAAGAGCTCGCTCATGAAAGAGATGGTTAGATGATGCCGAAATCAGATATTAAGGAACATACACAATGTCGAGATGAAGCCATGGATAGAATAAAGGGGAGAAATGAGTTGCACTCTTTTGAAACCAGCCGATACAATCACACTACAGTCTACTTGATTTTTCCAAGAGCCGGCTGGAACTGGATGATGAATTATAGTCATTAAGCGCGCGAGCAATGGATGAATTACTCACAAATTTAGTCTTCAAGTTTTCCCATAAAAAGGGTAACAATTGCGAAGATTTCTTTGTGGAACACTGAAGCTTACCTACTCAAGTAGAACTAGACAGACGAAGCCAGACGATGCCATTAACAACACTGAAAATAAACGAAAGTGAACGGACTGTCCTTCCCTTTTCTAGAGATTCTTAATTAAATAGCTTTATCCGAGAATTATAGGGTGGAATAGGGGCCTCAAATCGTAGGAAGTATAATGCCTGTTAATATTTTTTGAATGCGCTCTATTTTATTCATCGAAAGTTGGATGTAAGACCTCCATACTCCACATGTAAGGCCAGTATACACTGAATGAGAACGAACAAAAGCCGTAAACTGCAGTTTATAGGAATACAGATCAGAAACTTCAGATGCATTGTGACGAATAAAGCCTGGGATCGAGCACGATTTTCAAAGAATAAAATTAATGTGACCTGTGAGGGAAGATATCGTATCGGATACCACTCCAAGATCCTTAAACTCTGTTTACAGTTTTAGAAATGGTGTACGATGTGTTCAAAAATGTGTTGACACCTCGAAAATGTTAAATAAAAACATTTCTTTATGTTCAAAGACAAAGGCGGTGAAGCTGGTTCAAGTCGAGTTGAAGTTTCTGAGCGACCACTGACTGCTTAACAGATGAGAAGATTTTTAAATCATCCAAGAAGACAAAAATGTCAAAAAGAAGTGGTCCTAATATGTTCCCATCGGGGAGACCTGAAGTAGTTGGGGGGCCTCCTTTTAACTAAAATTGGTTTTTATGAACTTTGCTTCTCACCTTTTAGTAAGTTTACCCAAAATTGGGTCTGCTGTGTGTTAGTAAAATTTCCAAAAAAGAAAAGAAATCGCAGTTGCTCAATAATATTGATAGGAATAGAGCAGCTTATGCGATAGATTGAGTAATTGAAACATTCACACCAATACATGCATATACGTATAAATATGTAGATATACTCACCCGAAGTGCAATTTTAGTCAATAATTTAGCCAGTCACACTTCAGTTGCTAAATTGGAAAATGCTTTTATTAAACATTGCAAACACCAAATAAAGTTACAACATTTCAATGCTAATTTTGCGCTTATATTCCAATATTTGAAGCTGATGAATACTAGGGATGTCAGTTCCGAAATTTCGGGATTTCGAATTTTTTACGTCTTGAAAATCCAGGGATTATTTATTTGATATCTCATGATTATTTACTTAAAATCCCAAGTCACTAAGTGACTTGATCAGATATGTATGACCTAAAGTATAACTAAGTTCTGCGTTACTCTGCTCTGAGCGAATGTGACAGAATCAGTTGTTGGGCGGACGTCACTTGTGGTCACCAAGCAGTTTGTTTACGAAAAAACTGAGATTGTGTTAGTGATATATGAAAAAACTTAATCAATGACGCTTCGCTGCCGTCTGAGCAAAGACTGATTGAGCGCGTGAAATTTTAAATGATCGTGCGGAATTCGTCTGCCGAATCCACAATTGACGTGGCAATCAAAGCTACCCTCGCTATTTTCTTTTTCACCATAGCTAAATAGCAAACCTGGTATTAAGTAAACTAATGTCTGCTCTCAGTTTGGTTGGTTTAGTAATCGAGGACTAGGAGTAACTCCGGAAAAAACGGATCTAATACTTCTTAGCGGGAGACATAAGACACCTGTTCTTAAGCAAATATTCCTAGGAGGATAAGCCTTATAGTAGCAGTAAGGGCTAATAATAAAGGCCTTATACTGCATGAGAAGCTAAATTGGGGTTCCCGCAGTTGAATATAGAGTATGCAAAACAATGACGGCATTGTACTCCTGCAGAAGGTTAATAAAAAAAAAATTGAGGAAAAATAAAACACAGCGGTTTCTTTCCTTATTCACTTCACTCGGGAGCATAGGGCCTCGACAAGACTCATCCCAAGTCATTTCGGCATCTACTATCTCGCGCGACATCGACTTTCCCCACGTAATCTTTGGCCGACCGCGACCTCTGCTAACTTGTGGGTTCTAGTCCAGTGTCATTCTTGTGGTGCGATCTGTTGGTTTTTTAAGCGTGTGACATATCCATCACCACCATTCTTCATCGCACAGAGTAACTACCTCTGATCAATTCTCTACTATGGTATTGTGGTATGATCGAATGCTTTTGACAAGGGTGTGAGCACTGAAAAGGTTGACAAGTTTCAAAGACCCGCATTTGTTCACAAAACCGGTGCAATGTCAACCACCGCCATCGAAAGTGACACTAACCTACCTCCACCCAATCTGCAGTCAAAATTAATCGCTAGCAGTGTGGCAATAGAGTTGAACACCTTGAATAAGTGGTTAAACATGGACTACGGCCACGATAAGATACTAACTGGTATTTCAGAGCTTCCCGGGCTGATGGACTAAGTACTCTCGCCTACAATTACCATTACAATGCTCATAACCCTCGTCCCCTCAAGCGAGGAGTGGGAACGGGACAATGTGAAACAAGGCGAGTTCCTCCACGTACGCACAGGTGACTCAAAGCTCGAAGGAAGGGTGGGCGAAGGTTCTCCTTCAATTTTCGGTCACCGGACTACTGTAGTGCCTTTGAGGCTGAACTGATGGTAATAATGAGAGCGCTGACACTGGTACGGTGTGATGCGATACCTGGAGGTGATATCTACATTTTTACTGATAGACAGGCGGCCGTAAAATTCCTCAGGGCACAGTCGACAACCTCCAAGGTAGCCATGAAATGTTGCACATCTCTTAACGAGATGGCTGAGTCATTTCACCTGAAAGTTGCATGGGTTCCTGGTCATCGCGACATTGAGAGTAACTGCAGAGCCGATGAACTAGCGAGACTCGGCTCCAAATTGACCGATCAGTACACATACAACGACATAGGCATACCCTAACAAAATCTATGCTTTATCTTTCAGGAAATTGAAGGAGGAGTGAATGAAAGATGGCATAATGATACGACAAGCAGAATCGTCGAACAACTGTGGCCGACTCTCAATGCTAAATGCACAGAATCTCGGCTAAGACAAAATAAGCACAGTCTTAGCACACTGCTTTCTTAATAGGCAGTCCCACCTAGGGGTTGGGTGTGTAGATACTTAACTTCTACCGAAGCTGTCTAAATGAGGACCTTCTTCTTTGTCCACCTTCTGTGGCATTGAATAATAATGAATATCTAAGTCCCGGGATTGTAATAAAGTAATCTCGAAAATCGCGGAGTCATAAAAATCTAAAAAATGTCCATCCCTAGTGGGTGCAAATACACAAAAGCGCTGAGATAAATATGGCAGATATGGATGTCTATTTGAATATTTACTGAACTCGTTTCTATTTATTTGTTGAACTCACGTGCTTGCGCAAGTGACGTCGGTTGATTTGCTTCGTGCAGGTGCTGCTGGAAGTGCGGCGTGCCATATAAATATGTTTGTATCCTTATACATTTGTGCACCTGATAATTGGTAACACTGGACTGGAAAATACGCTCGTACCTGTGGAAATTAAGTTACATGCGAGTACAAGTAATTGGAGCTATTTTGCATAAATGCATGCAAATGTGTTTAAAGTAGAGTGAAGTGGTCTATGTGTCCATGTGTGTTTGTGCATTTATTTATTTCAGTTTTTTTTTTTAATTTGATTAACATCTACAGTTTAAAAGTCAATGACACTTGTTTTTAACGAGACAAGTTTATTTTAATGACACACTTTAGTTGACTAAAATATGTATATGAAGAAAATCAGATTGCGTTCTAAGGCGCAGATACATTTTCGATTTTGGCTAAATTTAACCAAGTGAAGCCAAGTTTTTCTCCAACAGATCTTACCCATTGCCTTTAAAATGTTTGCATCCCATTTACGGCTGCTATTTATCTCGAAAATTAGTGAAGTTATGTGTTTTAATTCTCAGTTATTGGAAAAGAGTTTGTGTTTGTTGTTATGTTTGCTGAACTTCGTTCTCTGTACGCAATAAGTCATCTCTTCGTTACCTTCGGCAATTACAAGCATACGCAATGTTGTTGCTAACTATGCAAAAGTACAACCAATCCCAGTGCAGCTCTGAGAGATAATAGAAAGAATTTGACTGCATCATCAATAAGCAGCGAATCGCAAAAAACAAATACACCAACAAAGGTAACAAACAACTTCTCTTGGTTAGTTTATCTCCACCTTCGCCTATCATCGTATCGCCCAATGAGAATCCCACTGTTCTTACTATGTTAAGCTCTAATGCTGATGGCTCCAATAATGCAATAGCGCGAGCAGAGACGACGTCAACGTCAGCGTAGGCTGCTAACACAGCTGTTGGTAATGTTGGAAGTACAAAGAATATTGCTGTAGGTGATTCTTCGCTCTACTGCTTATGCTGACGTCGCTGCCTCTGCTGGTTTGAATTCGGCATCGAATAACAGTGAGATTAATCTGAATAACACTCGTAAAGCGCCTATAATTGTTGTTGGAAGCAACTTAAGCAAGCAAATCTCGATGCAGCTGTCCGACTGAAATGGGCGCAAACAACCGATGTTCTCAAAGTTAACAGAACGAATAACGTTAATGCCTCACACACTGCTTTGTTGTTCCACGGCGGCCAACTCTTGTTCAAAAACCTTTCATAATAAATGAAACTATGGAAAAAAATGTATTGTGATTGCATTTTTTGGAAAAACATTGCTTGGTGAAAATTATTTTTCAAAAATCTGTACACCCAAATTTTCTATAAAAAGAAGAAGCAAAGAACGTCCCATTGCATGTTGCCCTTTTCTAAGCTGAAGAGCAAGTTAACATAATGAGAGACTTATAGAGTGTAGTGCGCGCTCTTTGGCATACCCTACAGGTATTTCGCTCTTATGGGCAGACTAGGGCCCATATTGACATTGCGTTCTCTTAGGGGTAAAAACTTTCTTTTAGAGGGGCTTACCTTAGATAGCAAAGGCAACTCAAAGTAACACTTGTGAGCTAAAGGAAAGCTACCTAAAGTTTCTAGCCTGACTTTACGGACAAAATTAGTTTCTGTTAAAATGAAAATTACTACACCTGAAGCAGTACTAAACCATAGGGAACTAATACACTACCGATCTAAAATGCACTGTTTGGTATGGTTTTCTTAGCAGAGACATCATTGGCCCAAAAACATACGAAGAGACTCAGCTTCAGGCTATCTCGCAGGCTCGTCTTCTCTTATGTCTCTGTCTGTGGGGCTTCGCTTAGCTGTACTTCGTCGAGGTCTATATTCTTTCTCCTTAATACCCCTTCAACGTATCTTTTGAACGCATTCCAGATACGCTCACGTTCAAGCATCTTGCCGATCACATTGTTCAGCGCTATGTCCGGAATCTACTTCCTCAGAGCGTCGCTTTCTACGAGCCATCTGACGCAACAGAAAAAACGTGTGCTGGGCGTCATCGCTTGGTACTTCGCAGTGCATGCTCCTGGGGTCACTTACCTCATCCAAGCGGTGTAGGTATTTCCGGAAGTATCCGTGGAACGAGAGGAACTGAGTTGAAAAGTAATTTACTTCGCCGAAGTTCCCTTGAACTTCCCCGAACATTTGCCCATTGTAGGAATCTGTTTCGCCGTCTATCTATCACTCGATTCATTCAGTGTCGCATCGTCTTCACCACTAAACCTATTAGATTTGCTTTCATATTCATTGCAGTGCTAAAATCGAAAATTGAGTTTTCGAATAGTTTCGTTAAGCCTTTCAAAAAACTTCCATTACCAAATAAAAATTTCGTTGACGCTAGAAACTCAAACCATCATTAATTCAATTTAATTATATAAACATATGTATGTATGTATATATACATACTTAAATATATATTTTTTATATCATGCTCATTATTTTTTTTTTTTTCTTTTACATCGCAAAATTCCTCACTGAATAAATTATGTCAAATTAATTCAAAAGCGCTTGACAAATTCGCACAGAAAATTGATAAAAATTGCTCAATAAATTAGCAAACGATTTCCGTGCGACAAAAGGAGCAGCAAAAAATAACGAAAATAAAAAGCAATAACAATGTAAAGCAAAGCAATTTAATGGGTGCAGTCAACAATGCAACAGCGAACAATGTATTCAATGGCAATAAAAAAAATTCGCGCAAAAAAAAAATAGCCAAAAACTGGAAGCAAAAAATAGAAGCGCAAAAAAATGTTAATTTCATTATAAAAAATGCCGGCTTACGCAGGCCTTTGAGTTTTTTTTTTTTTTTTTTGTTTGCTGTATAGATATGTGTGTGTGTTTGTGACGACAAACAGCTGTGAACAATTAAAGAGAGCCAAGGCTTCATGTGGATTTTGTGTTGCTGTATTTTGTCTTACATTTATCTCCACCGATCAAAAACTTCCAGTTTTTCTATTTGTTAGCGTGGTTCGCTTCTCCGCTGCGCTGAAGTTGACGCCCACTTTATACAGGGCCCGCTGGTAACACTTAGCTGTCATCTGACTTGACAGAAAATTAGTTTCATTCTTTCGCTGAACGAAAATGGTTGCGTATACGCTCAAAGAGGAGGATATTGGTGGCATTTGCTTCCAACAAGATGGCGCTACTTGCCACACAGCGAATGCTACGATCAATCTTTTGCGCCGAAATTCTGATATCGTTTGGCCGCCTCGGAGCTGCGATTTGACGCCGTTGGATTATTATCTTTGGGGTGCCGTCAAAGACCAGTATTATGCCAACAAACCAGCAACAATTGATGCACTGAAGACCAACATACGCGATGTCATAGCTGAAATACAGCCGCATACAATCGAAAATGTGTTGAAAAATTGGACCGATCGTTTGGGACGGTGCATGGCTAGCCGAGGCAGCCATATGAATAAAGTTGTGCTCCATCATTAACCGGAAGGATTGTTCTTTCTTTTTTATAGCATTTTTAATTCCGTAAAGTTATATGGCGGACCCTATATATACGAGGTGTGTTCAAAAAGTATCGCGAATTTTGAATTTTCGCAGGTTACGTATATTCGAACTTCGATTTTTTTGTGGCGATATATTGGTACTCATGTCTCTCACTCATGCCGACGAGTTCGGCTATTTCGAATGTTCAGTTAATTGTTGACAGCTGCTTTGCTTTCACGTGTTTCGGCTCGTCTTCGATTTTTACCTATTGAAAAAAATGGATCAAAGAACCTGTGTCAAATTTTGTGTGAAAAACGAAATTAAGTGCGCGGATGCATTCCAAATGTTGACTGTGTCATACGGAGAAGCTACTTTGGAGCAAAGTAACATTTATCGGTGGTACAAAAGTTCTCAGTGGGCCGAAAAGATGTAAACGACGAAAAGCGTGCCCGAGCACTTCAACAACAGACAAAAAAATTGATGAAGTGAAGAAAATGGTATTGGCCAATCGTCGAATCACCATTGGAGAAGTTGTTGAGGACCTAGACATATCGATTGCCGTACAATTTTTTTCAATGGTGTCGCCGCAAAACTGACGGGTCGCACCAAAATTACTCAATTTCGACCAAAAGCAGCATAGCATGAACATTGCTAATGAGATGTTGGACGACGACCCAAATTTGCTCCAGAGGGTCATAACCGGTGACGAATCGTGGTTTTATGGTCTATGGTTATGACGTGGAAACCAAAGCTCAATCATCTCAATGGAAGCTGCCGCACGAACCAAGACCGAAAGAAGCGTGCCAAGTTCGGTCGAATGTAAAAGTTTTGCTTAGCGTTTTCTTCGATTGCAGGGGCGTTGTGCATCATGAGTTCTTGCCACAGGGTAAAACGATCAATAAGGAATATTACCTGCAAGTTATTCGCAAATTGCGCGAAGCAATCCGCAATCCGGCAGAAACGCCGGGATTTGTGGAAGAACAAAAATTGGCTCTTGCCTCACGATAACGCCCCTGCTTACACATCGTTGCTTGTACGCGACTTTTTGGCCAAAACAACACACTAATGATGCCACAGCTACCGTATTCCCAGATCTGGCCCACTGTGACTTTTTCTTATTCCCGAAACTGAAGAGGCCCATGAAAGGACTACGCTACGCTACGATTGACGAGATAAAGACGGCATCGAGGGAGGAGCTGAACAAGATAAAAAAAATGATTTTTTGAAGTGCTTCGAAGATTGGAAGAAACGTTGGCACAAATGCATAATATCTCATGGGGATTACTTTGAAGGGGACAAAATAGATATTAATGAATAAATAAATATTTTTTGAAAAAACATAAAATTCGCGATACTTTCTGAACACATCTCGTATATACATATATAATTGGCGCGTACACCCTTTTTGCGTGTTTTGCCAGTCGGCCACTTTAGCGCTCCGAAAAAGTTTTGCTACCATTAAACGACGTCAGATTGTTCGATTCAATATTAAAATTGCGATTTCGTTTCATATTTTATTATATTAATATCAAAAAGTAGCGGCGTCCACAGTTGAATCAGTTCGTGTGCGACGACCCAAGCTCGAAACCAACTCTTCATCCCTCCTTTTGTGGAACAACATCAGCATAAACTCAACCAATTGGAGGATATCAGTAAGAGTCATGCGGCGGAAATTTCGCAGACCTGTACACACTCTTCGTTCCGTGGAATGCTTCAAGAATGATAGATTTCATAATTTGGCCATCCGAGGGTTAACGATGCCACACTTCGCGAATTTTGTGGTCGCTCTTGCCGGACCTTGTCCGCGAGTTATGCAGGCTGCGAGAATCAGAATTACTTTGAATCCGTTTCGGGACATCTGTTTAGTGGATGAGATGGCCGCGTCTAGGAATTTTTCCTTAGCTGCCTTGCTCTCGCAGGGCTAAGGTTTAGGCATTTTGGCGCCGTCACGAAAAGCGACTGAATAGCCGGGATGATAGATTATCAGGCTTGGCCATCCGCTATGATGAAAAACGAAATTTTAAGATTAACTTGGCTTTTCACGTCATCGGACAGCAGAATTCTACCCTCTCATTTCCCCCGTATTCCTACGCTCTTCCAATCAGTTGTTGTTCAGATGGCAACTAAGTAACATAAGCATAATATTTTTTCTTATATCCGCAACACAATTACAATTATTTCGCTCTCACAAACTGCTGTCACATCTCCTGTTAGCTGAGCAAATCAGCTGATCCCTTCGAATTCGCTGAGCAAATCAGCTCATTCCTTGGAATTCGCTGAGCGCCAAGTAACGGTTTGATTTTGGCTACATCTTTGCATGACGACGACAGAATACCATGTTTTCCGTGCCAGTTTTTGCCTTGAAAGCAATTCTTTTATATTTCTATTGCTCCCTATTTCGTTGTCCACAACTGTGCATGCCGCTTTTTTTGCCTCTTTATTTAGTTTACAATGCGTGCGTGCCGCGTGACGCCCAGATTCACCATAAAAGGTTAATTGAATTGAGAGTTTGTAGAGCAATGAATGAATGCGAACTAAATAAATTCACAAACGTGCCATATAAAACAAAAAAAAAACAAAAACAACGATAAAAAAATAACTAAAATAAACTATTTCACTAAGCTTTTTAGTTTATTTTGCTGAAATGCTTAACTATTCATTCCGCCTGCTAAGCTTAGCTAAATAAAATGGGGGGGCTTAGTGAATGAGGCATCCAAAGGCGATGTGTTTCAATTGGGGGCGTAGCGCCGTGATCGCTAAATAATTAAGCGCAAAATGTAAAGAGGATCTAAATTCGGTGATAGAAATTTGTAGTTGTCTGTTTTTTTTTATTTTTTCAAACTAAATAAACAAATCTGCGTTCGATTAAGCTTGCGCTTGAAAGCTTATAAGACACATAAAAGAAAATAATTTCCATGTAATTACTCGAAAAATAGCAATAAAATTACAAAAAAAAATAGTTGGTGCGTGCACTTCTGATCAGTGTTTGGCCGAACTCTTCATCCTATTTGTGACGCCTGTCTTGCTGTTGTTCCACAAATAGAAGAACGTACAGTTTTAAGCCAGCTCCG
Organism: Anastrepha obliqua; assembly: GCF_027943255.1. Classification (NCBI taxonomy): domain Eukaryota; kingdom Metazoa; phylum Arthropoda; class Insecta; order Diptera; family Tephritidae; genus Anastrepha; species Anastrepha obliqua. The sequence goes on along the minus strand of NC_072893.1, from coordinate 19,676,614 downwards.
AACGCCAGATATTTTTTATGAGAAACTTTTTCATGGCAGAAATACCGTCGGAGGTTTGCCATTGCTTGCCGATGGTCAACCGCTATTAGAAAATTTGTTTTCTATTATTTGATGGTGCAGTAACGTTAGCTTATGGTTTTCAAAGGTTTCTCTTGTCCAAGACTTTCATATCTGACAGTTCTTTTGCCAAGTGGAGTGTGCTTGTGACCTCAAAGCGACAGTTTTTCAGTTTAACAAAGTTTATACACCAAATTTCGAAGGCATAAATTCAGATTAGAAAATTCACCACAATTAAACTGGCACTCGACCCTGATCCTAAGTAAAAGTTTAGAGCAAATAGTCGTGAATTAAGATTTTCTCCAAAACAACTTTTTAAAGCTTTCTATATTGCTTTAACGCTTTTTCGGAACTTTGAGAATCCGAAAAATCCCAACTTTTCTGAAATTAAACTTTTTCATCTGCATATTCATGCGCATTGAGTCATGAGATGAACTAAAAAATAATAATAGTTCACCTAGCAAAGGAGGATAATAGTTAACCTAGCTATCCTCCTCCCTTAACCCAGAGGATATATCAAAAATAGATCTTCCTGCGCTGCTTAGGTTTGCTAAAAGCGTTGATACCTACCTTAAATCTGAATAAAGGTCAGTCTCCACCTGGTATCGCTAGCTACCAAAAAGGTCTATGCGTGGCTTAGTGGGAGCCGGGTTAACCTAGCAAAGCTTTGATAAAAAATAAAACTTTTTACTTTCATTTCAAGGAATCAAAGATCAATCAATGTTCACTGAGTCTCATAAGGCGAATTTATAGTCTGTAAATCTCAACTTGTAAGAATTGGTTTAGTAGCTTCAAAAATGTCGATGTTAAGGCAATCATGAAAAATATAGCATGAAAAAGATTCAGTAAAACTTGAAAGCCCCTAGTGACGCGATTTATTGGATCGAGATCAGTTTCCAACATAATTAGATATTAGGCTGTGATTTGAAAAAATATATACTTATATTGATTGATAATAAAATATATATGTAAATATATATGTATATACGTGCCAGTAAAGAAAGTCAAAATTTTGATAAATATACGTATACATTGTGTAATCGATAAATTTAGTTATCGATAAATGTAGTTATCGATACATTTTGCTATCATTAAATTTTGTTATCGCTCAACTTGAAGTTGGTTAAATTTTTTATCGATAAATTTTGTGCACGATAAATTTTGTTATTGATACATTCTTTGTACGATCAATTTGTTATTGACAAATTTTGTTATGGATAAATTTTGTGTACGAAAAATTTTTTGTTTGATAGATTTTGTTGATAAATTTTGTGTTCAATTAACTTTTTTTATAGATATATTTTGGTATCGATGAATTTTTTGTTCGATAATTTTTGTGTTTGATACATCTTGTTATCGAAAAAATTTGTTCTGGATAAATTTTGTTATTGATACATTTTTGTACAATAGATTTTGTTGATAAATTTTGTGTTCGATACATTTTGTTATCGATAAATTTTGTCATGCATAAATTTTGTTATTGATACATTCTTTGTACGATAAATTTTGTTATTGATAAATTTTTTCTACTATAGATTTTGTTGACTAATTTTGTGTTCGATAAATTTTGTGTTCAATAAACTTCGTTTTCGATAAATTTTGTTATCGATAAATTTTGTTATTGAGGTATTTGAAGAAAAAAATATTATTTTGCATGACATATTTTAAAATAATTCTGCGCCCAATGAAATAAAATATGCTCAGACATTTTGTTCTTGTTTGAACTTTCCCTTGCCAGAAACGGTTAGGTTCAGTGTGGGCGAAATAAGACCTAGTAATGTTAAACACGAATAACTTTTGCAATAATCATTTATTTTGGATAATTGTTTTTATACATTGAATATATTTTATGGAAATTATGTATGAAATATTACATCAGACAAATGCCTTCCATTTTTCTCGATACAAAGATTGGCTCTTTTTAACGCGTTTTCCATTACACCACATAATGTTTCTGGTTGAAGGCTCAGTATTTTGTCTCGAATATTTTGCTTCAGCTGTCTAATAGTCTCTGGTTTATCAAGATACACTTTGTCTTTTAAATACCTCCAATAAAAAGAAATCTGACGAACGAGGTGGCCAAGGGAAATCTGAATTTTTGGAAATCAGACGTTCGCCAAAATTTGACGTGGCAGGTCCATAGTTTGCCTAGCAGTATACGCAGTTGCTCCATCTTGTTGAAACCACAAATTCTGTAAGAAGCTCCTGAAATCGATTCCGGCGTTTCATCCTCATTTTCGAAAAAATATGGACCGATAACTCTAGTGGCCATAACACCGCGCCAAACAGTACATTTAGACGGGTGCAACTGATGTTGGTGTGTTGCCCGAGGATTTTCAGAGCCCCACAATCTACAGTTTTGTTTGTTGACATAACCATTTAAATGGAAATGCGCTTCATCCGACATCAAAACATTATTTAATAAATCACTTTGTGTGGCTAATTGTGTAAAACGAATAGCGTATTGTAGTCGTTGTTGGTGGTCTTGCGGTAGGGTTCCATAATAAATTTCCAACAATTCAGTTATAACCTACAAAAAGAGAAAAATAAATATGTCAAAAAATAAAAAAGTTATTTGTGCTTAACATTAGTAGATCTTATTTGGCCCACCCTGTAGTACTTGAAAATAACCAAAAATACTACTCGTTATGAGTTTAAGAATGAACATATTTACTCTGGTGTTACCAAATCTCACAACTTATGAAACAACCTACATACACCCTGTGACAAAATGGTAGCACATGAACTTTTATACCCGCATTTTTCCATATAAAAAAAGTGTATTTATACGGAGAAAATTAAAAAAAAAGTAATAATAATAATTGTCGCCTACTCTTCTGTTAGGTTTTTGACCGAGCTCTTCCTCCTATTCGTGCTGTGTGTCTTGATGTTGTTACACAAATGGAGATACCTATAAAATTGCGTGTAAACATTTTTTCTAGAAATTTCAATTAAAATCCTGTATTTATGGCGAAGAGTTTGCTGAATTTTTCTAATTTTTGCATACCATTTTCAAACTCGATGTATGGAGTTTTTATTAGACAATGAGCTACACTTTGATGTAAAAAGAATGAGCATTAAAAAACCCGAAGAAAAAATGAAAAAAAAAAAAATGAAAAAGAATTGGTAAAAATGTTGATGCGCTCCGATTTTGTCACGGACTTTTTCTAACACTTTTTTGTTAAAGTAGAGTTTTATTCCAAACCCTTCGAACTGCCACGTACGTGTAGGCTCGGTGGCGACAACAAAGCCGCCGACTTTTCTCGAACATGTAAATCAACTTGATTATTCCTTTGATTGACCAAATATTTGAGAACATTGAAAAGCTATTAAATCACTAATTGTTTTTTTTTTTTTTTTTTTTTCTTGCGTCCACTCAACGTCACCTCATGGAACTCTCTGTTTTTCCACATACACCTTAAATCACTCAAACAAATTTCCCAGCTAAAACCCATAAATTTAAAATGTAATTAAAAATCGCCACACGATTTTTCCGAAATTATTTAATGGTATTTTAAAACTGTCACTTTACTACGCCACCGCGCGTGGGTTGCATTACAACTACAGCGCGCAACAGCCTGCAGCAAAATTGTCAAAAACAACGCATGACATGACAGCCATCTGAAGAACGAGGCGGCAAACCTGTTGCAACGGTAAAGCAGTGAAAGTTGTCAAAAAAAAAAAACAACAACCAACTAAAAATTCAAAAAAATATAAATATTTTACATAAAACCACTTGAAAACTAAAAACACTGTAAATCCAATAAAACACTTAATGATTTGTCTGCAACAAAGCGCATTAGCCTAAGTAAGCGAGTAATTAATTATTCGTTTTTTTTTTTCCAATTAAACCAGCATACAAAGGCTGTGCCAAAGGTGGGCTGCCTAAATGAGGCAGGCGGCGCGGTGTGCACGCCCACACACAGTTAACGAACCAAAACAAAGGGATTGACAATTTTCATGCGAAGTAGTCGACTATCAATCGATTTAATTTTTTTTTTTCGATTTTCATGAAGGAATGTTTTGGAAATATGCAAATCACGTCAGCGATCAGAAAAAATGTGCAGCAACAACAAATTCACTCTTCATCGCCTACAAACCGCCTGTCTGCCGCTCGAATAGCGATTAGTGCGACACAATTAATTTGATGCGCTTCAATGGAGCAAAACCAAAACAAAATTCGGCAGAAATTTTTTTAACTTTTTCGGAGACAAGAGACAATTTTTTTGGTTGTTAGCTTCGATTAGAAAAACAAACATTGGATTTCAGTTTTTAGTTTAACGTTTTCGTGCCCATTTGAATGATGGCCGTTTACGAATACGTTGGAGTTCGAGAGACATCAAGTTAGGTAAGGTTGGGAGAGCGTGTACAACAAAAATGTCACACCCTCACTCAGAGGTCACATCTGTCTGTCATGGAATTTGACTGCGTTGGTGCTGAGATGCATGCACATTATGCCGGGTCGATTTGTGGGGAGGCAAAAGAATCGCCCATTGCTCTGTGAAAATCATATTCTAGGGATCAAAATAAAAAACTTTGCCGAAGGAACCATACCTCTAAAACGAATTCTGATGTCCCACAATTTGGGTCGAACTTTTTAGTTTCTTTTCTCATGTAAAGGCCAAAAATGGTGATATTTTGAAATGATTGTATGGGGAACCCCCCAGGGGAGTTCCAGAGGGTGTGCCACTGGCATGGGTGGATCGGCCGTCCAAAGTTAATGGGGGTCGGTCATACATTTGGACTCGATTGGAGCACTTCGAATGGGTCAAAGTGGGATTTTTCGTTCGACCCAAATTGGGGGACATCAGAATTCGTTTTAGAGGTATGGTCCCTCGGCAAAGTTTCTTATTTTGATCCCTAGAATACGATTTTCACAGAGCAATGAGCCATTTTTAAATCGACCCGCCCCAATGCACATTTTTCTAACCCGAGTCCCTTAAATCAGTTCTGTCTGGGGAGGTATAATATTCTACATCCGATATTTTTTTCAGTCGGTCGGATGAAAGCATGCCTGCCGATGGGAATCGAAGTGTGCCCTGCTCAATCCATAAGAAGGGTGATCCTGCAATTTGTGCTAATCACCGCGGGATTAGTCTTCTAAATATCGGTTATGAGGTACTAGCGATCGTATTGTGTGAAAGGCTGAAGCCCACCATCAACCAACTGATTGGCCCTTATCAATGTGGCTTTAGACCTGGAAAATTCACAATCGACCAGATATTCACAATAAACCAAGTGTTGCAATAGACCCATGAAAGGAGAATCGACACATACCGCATTCTTGTCGACTTCAAAGCTGCATTCGACAGTACGAAAAGAAGTTGCCTATAAGCCGAGATGTCCGAATATATGGCTATGCAAAATGACGCTGCTCAATACTTGCAGCGTCATCAGAATTGGGAAGCTCGGTACGAGCCGTTTAACACCAAACGAGGTTTCAGACAGAGTGACTCGCTGTTGTGTGACTTCTTTAACCGGATGCTGGAGAGTATCGTACGAGAACCGCAGAACTGAAATGCTCGGGCACAATTTTTATAAGAGTATGGCGCAGAAGCTTGGACGATGACAACAGCCGATAGGGCGAACCTTGGAGTGTTTGAGGGAAAGATTCTGGGTAAGATTTTTGGACCTTTGCACGTTGGCGACGGCAGGTATCGTACACGGTAGAACAATGAGCTATATGAGCTTTACTACGCCATAGACAAAGCGCAGCGGCTACGTTGGCTGGGTCATGTCATCCGAATAGATACGAACGCTCCGGCTCTGAAAGTGTTCGATGCGGTACCACCTGGTGGTAGCATAGGAAGAGGAAGACTTCCTCTAGGTTGGAGAGATCAGGTGGAGGAGGACTTGTGTTGTCCAACTGGCGCCGGTGATTACGAGAAACAAACGACTGGCGCGCTTGGTTAAACTCGGCGCAAACAAAGTGGCGTAAGTGTTTATCGCGGCGCCAATTAAGAAGAAGTGGAAGTAGTTAATTGCTTCCACTTTCTTTCGGCTAAAGCAAAGAAGTGTGAAGCAATAGATGTTTTTATTCGTTGCATGGTGCAGCAACTGCCAGCGCATCTGTTATGTCTAGTGCCGAACCTTTTCTTATTAGCTACTCCGCTATCTCATTACCCTCTATATTTCTATGACCGGGCACCCACATCAGAGTAATTTGAAGCTAATGACCAAAGCCAACTCTAGTTCCTCTCTACACAGTAGACTAAGTTTGGATGAAGTGCAATTGGAATCTATGGCGTTGATAGCTGCCTGTCTGTCTGAGAAGATAGCTCCCTTTGCACCAATTTCTTTGTAGTGTTTTAGTGATTTCCAAGCTTCCCTGATTGCTTATAGTTCTGCCTGGAATACGCTGGCATAGTCAGGAGTTCAAATTGATTTGGCTGAAGTTGAGCGACTCCGAATAGAGGCCAGCGCCCACAGCACAGTTCAACTAAGAACTGTCAGTGTACCTTAGATTTCGATGTCGCCGTTCGACTCTCGGTGGAAAACGTAGCGTAAAGTCTTTCTTGAAGTTAAGGTTGGGGATTGTCTGATTTGTTTTTGAGCAGTGAGCTGTTCTATGTCTCTGAGTCTCATCGCGCTGCTTGTAGCGCTTGTTTTTATGTGTATCTATTACCAGTAGAGATGTGGTAGTACTTTATGGAGCATGATTTTGAACGCTGCTGAAAACTGAAAAAGTCACGCCGAAAATTGGTTATTTCAGTCCGTCCGGCATGCAGCGGATACATTTATATATATTAAAGTTCGTTTTCGCCCAAGCTTAGACGATTCTATACTTTTTTATAAATATATTTACAAGCTTATCACCAATCCCAAGACAGCTACCACGCACAGCTTGCAACATGCCACACATAGCCATAAATTGCAATAGTCACACCGTGCCAATATTTGATTGTGCTTGTGCGCATGCGCAACGCTGCCATAAAAAAGTTAGCAAAGAACTTGCGATACTGAGACTCGATCGCTCTGGGTTGTGGCTCCCACGCGCCCAAGCCAAGAGAGATTTTTATGCGACAGTTTGAGCATTTTGATTTTTCTTAAATACAAAATTACGATGGAACAACAGCAACAAGTTGAATAAAGAGATTAACTGTATGCTTATTTATATATGTATATGTGTGTGTGTGTGTTTGTATGAGTGCACCTTCATTACCTGGCTCAGTTACGGTGCATTGGTCACAGACGCGCTTTGCAGCCAATGAAGCATGAAGTGTGCAACATTTGGTGGTAAGATTGTTTTACGCGCAAAGCGCAAAAAGGTATAGAATCTTGATGAGCGCTAACGCTTCCCTGGACTTCCACCGCTTGCAGAAAGATACACACAGACAAGTAACATTTGGAACTTTTGTTGCTGTTTGCGCTTATTATTATTTATTTTTCGTTGCCATCTGAATCGGAAAATTTGTCCATTTTATTTTCCTTTCGCTGCTTTAGTTGGTACTTTGGTTTATTTGCAACGCATTTAAAGTTTTTTTTTTGTTTTTTTTTGTGATTTTGCAATTAAATCTCTTCAGTTTTTTTTCTGTATTATTATTTTTTTATATATTTTTCTGACTTATGGTTTTATGGTTTTATGAGTTTATGATTTTTGTTTTTTTTTTTTTGTTTTTTGTTTTGCTGTCTTTATGAAGTTTCCTTTTTCCGCCTTCGCACAATCAACTTTGCGCTAACTTTGCGACGATGGCAACGGCTGAGGTGAGAAGTCACGTTTGTTTATGAATAGCGCGACACCTACGCAATGCGCCATGTGCAACGTGCAACGTGCAGCGTGCAGCGTGCAACATTTGCGTAAATTATATGCGGATGTGTGGAAAGTATGGAGCTGCTTTGGTTTTTAGCTGCACTCTTTGGTAGTGGGATGTGACCTGAAAGGCATAAATAAATACACTGCAATATGGCCATTTTCATTATTTATTATTTCAATGAGGCGGTGCATTTGCCAGTTCATAATAAAAGAGAAGGCAGAAGCGCACTTCGAGCATACGAAATTGCATTGATTGCCAGTTATTGTGGCTTTTGTGAATGTTGCCAAATTTTACCTGGTCGAAAGAATAATTTTTTAGTTTTGCGTCGAAAATTGTTGCGCTGTTTGTGTAAAATAATTGCAATATTGTAAATAAAAGGTGGGTCTTTCAAAAGTGACGTCTAGATGCCATTAGGGAATAACTCCTAGACCGTACATTATTTCATGTCATCTCTGACATTTGCTGAGTAGACAGATCTACGATTTTACACGATAGCACAACGTGTTCAAATTACTGAAACTTATTACGAAAATGGTCGATCTTTAAGAAAAACATATCGCGAAACTCGTGATTGTTTTTCTTTTGTGGAAATGATCGTCCAAATTAATCCCACGATTAAAAGGTTGGTGAAAAGTTTTCTAGAAACTCGCTCTGTAGTGGCTGGAAAAAGGACGTTTTCTTCTTCTTAATTGGCGCGATAATCGTTCACGATTTTGGCCGAGTGTAACAAAGCGCGCCAGTCGGCACCAGTGGGTCACACCAAGTGAAGCCAAGTCCTTCTTCATCTGACCTTTCCAACGCAGAGAATGCCTTTCTTTTCCTCTGCTACCACCAGCTGATACCGCATCGAATACTTTCAGAGTCGAAGCGTTTGTATCCATTCGGACGACATGACGCAGCCAGCATAGCCGCTCTATCTTTCTTCATTGCACTGTGTCTGTGTCGTCGTAAAGCTCATGCAGCTCATTGTTCCAAAGCCTATGATACTCGCCGTCGCCAATGACCAAAAGTCCAAAAATCTTCGGCAGAATCTTTCTTTCACACACTTCAAGGGACGGATAATCGGATATTGACATCGTCCACGCTTCTGCGCCATACGTTAGAACGGGCATGATGAGAGTCTGGTTCTGGTCCTGATTTCAAGACTGACATTGTTGTCGGTGTTAATGCTGGTTCCCAAATGAACGAAGTCTTTTACAACCTCGAAATCATAACTCTCAACAGTGACGTGGGTGCTGGTACACGAGTGCGCCGACTGCTTGTTTGAAGACAGGATGTACTTTGTTTTGTCCTCGTTCATCACTAGACCCATTCACTTTGCTTCTTTATCCAGTTTGAAAAACCAGAACTAACAGCACCGAAGATGCTAATATCATCGGCATACGCCAACAATTGTACGCTCGTAGAAAAAACTGTACCTGAGCGATTAAGTTTGGCGGCTCGTTCGATCTTTTCCAGCATCAGGTTAAAGAAGTCACACGACAGCGAATCACCCTATCTGAAACCTCGTTTGGTATCAAGCGGCTCGGAGAGGTCATTTCCAATTCTGACGGCGCTGCTGGTGTTGAGCAACGTCATCTTGCAAAGCCGTATTAGTTTTGTGGGATTACAAAATTCAGACATTTCGGATGTCGAATGTAGCTTTGGAAACGACAAAAGGATGGTGGGTGTCCATTCCCCTTTCATTAATCCTTTCCAAGACTTGGTGTATTGCGAATATCTGGCCGATTGTGAATTTTCCAGGAAAGAACCTCTAAGGCTAACAAAGCCGCAGCTCTCAAATTTGGTAGCATCCTTACCGGAGAGTGTCCGCTAGGTATACACGCGTTGTACTTGGCATTGTTTGAAGTCCTTTCTGAAATCAACTCAGCACCTTCTTCACAGCTACTCTGCTCTCGTAGGGCAAAAGATTTAAACATCTCGGCTGTGGCTTTTTTTCTACACTGCAGATATTGCGGGTTAATATATCACGCACCAGAACAAGTTCATCAGTAGCTTGAAGAGGGTAATACGAACGAGATTAGCCAGTATTGGTCGTCATCCACTAATCCAAAGGCACTTCTTCCTATTTCCACGTTGTTTTGGTTCTTTTCTTTCTTTTTCATGGCAGAAATGTGGGATGTTTGCCATTGCCAGCTGAGGGACGACTATCATCCTCAACTTCTCTTGTGACTAATGGGACATAGAGCCTCCAAAGGTTTCAGTTGTAGAACTACTTGCATATAAACCCGAATTCTGCACTACCAAATCCGACATGCATGCTGCCGTTGCAGTTGGATTTTTCACATTTCTGAGGGTACCACTTGGAGACCGTAAGTAGGCAGGATGGAAGACAAGAGTATCACGGTTGATGTAGTGGAGGAGAAAATAAGGATCTAGGCTGGAAAACTGCATCAGCATATCCCCAAAAGGTACACTAAGGAACCCTAAGCGCTGAGCCGCCGAACCCGGACATTTGAAAAGAAAGTGTTTAATAGTCTCTTTCTCTGGAGGATACCCGCAGCTTCTGCAATGGGAGTTGTACGGAAGTCTAAGCTTCTCCGCATTAGCTTCGATCACCCGGTGAATACCGCTATTAGTTTGCAAATTGAATGGCATGGTATCGTCAGTACTTTAAGCATCCTGCTTCTGTCGTACTGAGGTCAAAGTGTTTTTGAGATAGCACAAGATGAGTCACAACTCCAACTGTCTGCGCTTGTTTTAAGAAAGAAACGGTGCAGTTTCCCTTTAATAACGGTCGAGGGAACACCGATGTCTGAGATGGGGACAACTGAAACCGATTCTATCGAGCCCTTCCTGGCGAGCACATCGGCAATTTCATTTCTCTTCATGCTCTTATGCCCTGACCCATATACGAGAAATGTTTCCTTGGAGGCTGTATTCCGGGCGTATTTAAATTCATGTTTTTGTGTCTGTGGCTCAAAAAACTTGAAGTACATTCAAAGTTACAGATGTAAGGTAGATCTGGTAACCCCCACGGATAAGATGATCAAGTGCTCAATAGCATGAGGCCGCTTCTAAACTGAAGAATATATGCCATTTGCAGCCGCTCGTTCCGAGACAGACAATGCGGGAAAGTGATGTTGACTGTTTTCTTCGATTGCTAAGGCGTAGTGCAGCATGAGTACCTTCCATCAATAAAAAATATTATTTATCCGTTTTGAAGCGTTTGAGAGATGCTGAACGTCGCAAACTGCCGGAAATGTGAGAAACTCTTGGATTTTGCACGATGATAACGCGCCATGGCACCGAGCCCAAATTGCCCTAGATTATTTGACCAAATATCAAGTAAATACCAACGTATTCACCTGATATGGTCCCGTTCGACTTCCTTTTGTTTCCCAAGTTGAAGTTACTACTTCGTGGAAAGAGATTTCAGTCGATAGAGGAGATCAAAGAGAATACGACGAAGGAGCTGAAGGCCATCCCTTCGTCGGCCTACCAAGGGTGCATGGAGGACTGGGTTAAACGTTGACACATTTGTGTTGCTTCAGATGGGTTATATTTTGAAGGAGCTAAAATAAATTTGCCTGAAATTGAGCTCTGTTTTGTTTTATTTAAACATTCAAGATATTTTAAGATCTTAGGGTATGTCAAAGTAGCTTCCGAAGCTTCCTTTCTCGTGGTCATGTCTCCCACGCGGATCAGACACCTCGTCGTCAGGGATGGTTGCTCAACCACCCAGGTATAACACGTAGAGGTGGGACTAGGAATTGAGGTTATCGAATCCTCAGGTGCTTAAAATCACCTTCCTCAGAAGTCCAAACCACCTAACAACCATTTTCTATTATTTGGTATTTCGCGTCCGTTGTGGATACCGAACTCAGGCTCTACCGAACGGTGGTCACGCACAAACACCTTCGGCTACGGCAGCCGAGTAATTGATTATTACAACAACTGAAAATCTTGAACTTAAGTGCATATTTGTTGCTCTACAGTTTCTTCTACTGGTAGTTTTGAAGTTTCGGTAGCACGAAGAGGGACTTTAAATGGAAGAAATAAAACCAAAAAGTAGAGCAAAAATATAAATATCAGAATCTGGAGTAACATAAAAAATAGCAAAATAAAAGTAAAAAAGTGCACATCCCCACCACTGGCATTTTGAGGCTAATAAACTCGATCACAGCTGGCTGAGTTGATGTAGTGACTGCAAAAATATGTTAATAAGCCAGTCTGTTGTTAACAAAATATGAGCGCAGCCAAGTTACAAGAGCAGGAAATTCGTATATAGAGAAGCGATTAGAAATTGAAGGGAAAACAACACTCGCTGCATAAATAAATAAATAAAGAAAATCTGTTGAACGCCCATCCCAGCACAGGGGCCTCCTACCTACTTATGCGCGAGTGTGAGTGTATCCCTAGCCTCCGCACAGCAACGCTCTGCCAAACATTTGATATCCAACATCAAATCGCTATCATTTTGATCTTCACTTCCCCCCACACTTCGTCTTCACATCACTCCCACAGTTTGCGTAGTTTTCACCACTGATTTCGCGCGTAGTTGCAGGCGTCTGCTTGTTTATAAAGTTGTAATAAAGTTATGAGTTTTAAGCAATTTTTTTCGCCTGAAAGCCTTGCAGTTTTATTTATTTTCCTACGTCACTCTACCCCGCATCTAGCGCATAGTACTTGCAGAAGCTACAAGGGAAACAACAACTGGAGGAGAGGAGCGCTGCCGTTTTCAGTGTGCGAAATTAGATTTTTCCTTTCCACGCACATCTTTCCGCCGGTCCGCATTTTTAAATTGCGAATTTCATCTTTTTCCCCGATTTGCAGAAGATCATCTCTGATCATCGCTGTGATGTGTGCGGAAAAACTTGCCGCGGCATTAAATTGGTGTATTGCATTGGTTGTTTGCTGTTCGATGTGGTTTGCCTGCAACGCTAAAAAGTTGCTCCATAAATCTCACTTCACTCGAAGGCCCACCAACACTGGCCAGCGATCAGACTAGTGTTGTATTCTGTTGCTGCATTGCTGAGTCTTTTAATGTTCGACAGTGGTTTTAGTGGTTTGCTTCTGGCAACGTACATGCGTTTCTGCATTTCCCCATTATGACGCACAGTGGCGAGGAGTCGGCAGATAGTGCGAGCAATCAAGCAAAATCTAGATATTATTGAATACTCAGTTCTTTGATATTTACACAATTTTTGCTTATATTTTTTACATTAAAACTTGAAATCCAGCGTTGAGACATTTTTTCTCCCAAGACTTACTTTGAAATAAGGTGGCAATTGAGCAGTAAAGTCATCCCCCGACGAACAAAACCCGGACTCTATAAGTCTCTTATTATCAAATATTTATTGTATAACGTAGAGGTTTCGAGAAATGACAGCCTACTGGGTTTAATTGAAAAGTAATGAGCCTTATTTTTTTAAGCAGTTTTATTAAACCTTTTGGCTTATACAACTAATATTCTTAGAAATAGGACCCGAGCGTCAATACACCGCTGGTAGCGGTCCTTCCTTTTTTAAACTCATCCGCCGGAATCGCGTTCAATTCGGCTGTCACAGTTTTTTGGATCGCCTCGATGGAGTCGAAACCCCTCCCCTTCAGCTTTCTTTTCAGGCTCGGTAACAAGAAGAAGTCCGGAGGGGACATGTCTGGACTGTAGGGAGGGTGGGGAAGCACCGGAACCACTATCTTGGCCAATGCAGAGGTGTAGAGGAAGGTGGTGTGCGCCGGCGAATTGTCGTGATGAACAGATCGCTGTTCGTCTTCGACGTCCTCTCGGCCTTCCTTGAACGACTTGTGCTACCGTTTTACTTGGGTACTGGACAGAGATTGGTCCCCGTAAGAATCCTTGAGTAGCCCAATGGTTTCGGTACTCGTTTTGTTTAGCTTTACGCATAATTTGATCGAGTAACGTTGCTCCAACGATTGCTGCATTTTCGCCACTGCAAAATCCTAATACACTTTTAAAACAGCTTCCACGCGCGGAGCGATGTTGACTGCACCGCTGTTGCCAGCGAACTGGGACCGGTTTCTAGTGGAAGGGGAAGGTCCAACGATCATTTTCCCTCACCAGCCGATTCGGTTGATCGCTGGACAGACGCTCCGCGCGGAAAGGCTCATTACTTTTCAATCAAACCCTGTACAATGGATCCGACCTTAGATTCTTTCAATAAAAAATTCTCCAGCCAAGAGGACTTTTTTTACGCATTTTTGATCACGAATATTGCAGAGGATAGAACGAAGAGAGGTGTGAGCTTTAAACGACATAGGCATAGTGCAATAAAGTATAATGCAGAGGATCCGCTGTCGAAATTGGGCCTTACGAATGGATTCAAGCGCTGCAGCTCTGAAAGTTTTGATTCAGTATTTGTTTTTTTTTTCGGGACAAATAGCAAGTACAACACTCAGACAACACTAAGCCCATTGTACTGCATGCGGGTTCCCTTTTTAATTTTCTTTAAATCTACCCGACCTCCGAAGAAATCTGAATTGGTGCCAAGGAGCCAAGGTGGTCGCTTCTTAACACATCAGTGTCAAAGACCTCAAACCTGATTCGAGCCAAGGTCGAGCAGACACATGAAAGTTGTCCGCCGTCTCATCCTCCTCTCCAAACGCTGAGCAGAGTGCTTTGTCTAAGACGCCCACCTTTTCCATGTGCTTCACCCATAGAAAGTAGCCCGTCAGCAGTCCAACCAGCTGCCTGCAGTCCTTCCTGCCTAATGACAGGAAAATCTGCGGTAGTCGGTCGGACTTGGCAGGTAACTTCAGTTTGTTCATATGCAGCCTCTCTCAGCCTGCCAAGCTCGCTTGCGGGTTGAAGTAAACCGTTTGCTAATCGTGGCTTTGACGGCTGCAGAACGGAGTGGGAGAACGGGCTTCGGTCGAATGAAGTTGGCCTCAGGCAGGTATAACTAACTACTGATCTGAATAGATCTCACTTAGACGAAAAGGGTCCATAGTGCTGTTAGAGTCCTGTTAAAAATAGTTTGGGACATATCTCTTGGCGAGTTTTAATAACCAGTTCATGTCCCCAATATTCTTTAGACATGAAAAGTATACCGATCCCAGAAAGCTGTAACGAGTTCTGCTTAGAGTAGCACAGTGGCAAAGGAGGTGTTCTAGCGTACGCCTTTCTTCTTCGCAAAAGTTACACGCGTCGTTCTGGACCAATCCCATTTGAGCTGCGTGATATCAAATGAGACAATATCCCGTCAGTACTCCAACCAGTATTTCACATTCATTGCTTGAAAGTGATAAAATAAAGTTGATTGTTTTCATGTTGCAACTTCGTAGCATTATTTTGGCAATCCTGTGGGAGGTCGAGGCTTCCCATATAGACTAGACTTCCCAAGTTACTTCCTCGTCCAGCTCCGTCTCCAAAACTGAGAGGGAGGGATGTAAGTTCGAAATGCTCATCTTAGGGAAGCGAGTGTCTGCCTTAAAAAGCTCGTCAACCCTCCCATTTCCTTCATTGCCACTTCGTTCCAGAAAAATTGCCAAAAAGCAGGCTTTATTGAGTAAAAAATTAGTATCTGCGTAGTAGTGAGAGGAATTAGTTTTATGACAAAAAAAGGGTGGGACTTTTTTCTCAACAAGATATCGATAGGTTTCTTAAGTCTTTTCTTCATAAATATTCTTAACCTTCCCGTCGATTAGTGTAAAATATCGAAAATACGCCAGCGATTCTAGGTTGAAATAGGCTATGAGATGAAGGCACTGGGCTCAGCGCACATCAATTCAAGCTGTGTTAAGGAAGGCAGGAGGTCGCCCTCGCTTGTCCAACAACACAACACCACACTTTGTTGGGTTCCCGGCCACCCTGGAGTGGAGGGAAATGAAAGAGCGGATGAATGTGCAAGAAGAGGCTTCGAGGTGGGCCTTCAGCGAGTGGACATTATTATTATTATTTTTTGTTATCGTGCTGGCTGGGAGTGCAAAGAGCCGCTACAAATAAATTCCATTAGGGGCGATTTGCAGCTTTTGACTTTATCTGCGGCAAAGTGAGCGAGTCGACAGATGCCGTGAACCCGTCATACAGACTCAAAGTCGCCATGTTCCTTTCGGCCGTCCTCTTCGACGAGAGCCTTACGGTTTCCACTCTAGGGACATTCTGCTGATGTCAGTCGCAGGTTTACGGATTGTATGGCCTATCCATTTCCACTCTCGTTCGCGTATTTCAATTTCAAACGGACATAAGCATTCCACTAAATGAAACTTGAGCGTAATCGCGGAAACTAATAGAAGATGGTATCTGACTACTGCAAACCCTGCAGCTGCAAAACTCTTTAACCAAAATTAAATCTTAAATAATATTTGGTTGGATTCAACGGATACCAGCGTCCTAAGAGGTATTATAACGAGTCGCTGCACTATTGGCAGCCTAGCCAGTAGAATGGATGCCCCTCACATTGACTTCTGCATGAGTTGTGGAGATGAAGAAGAAATAAAGCCGGTACAACACCTCCTCTGTGAATGTTCCGCACTTCTAAGAAGCCGTGCCAAATATCTTGGCGAATATTTCTTTGAAGACCTGGGGAATTTGCAAATTTTCTCACTGGAGAACTTGGTTACCTTCTTAAAAAGCTCTAAGTGACTTAAGCGACTTAGGAGATGGACATCAGATGCGCATATCACAATGGGACTACTCGGGCCATGGAGTGTCTTGTTTTAGACAAGCAATCGGGCTAACCTAACCTAACCTAGGCTAGTAATTAGGTTGTCTAATTTAGGCGGCTCGTTTGATTGTCTTGATTCTGTGCCAACTTTTTTGATTGCCAAGACCTTCAAGGTCAGTTTCTTTACCAATTATGGTACTAAAAAATTTCTTCGCAACTCTTGGTTTATGATTAAAGCTAATTGAGTTTCAGATTAAAACGAGTTGAGATGCTTAAATGTTCATCATCCGTACTACATTTTCAAAGGTCTTTCAGTCTTTCCTAAGTCTCTGCCATTTACACTGCCTCAGCTGATAGTCTCTTTCCATTTTTGGAATTATTTATCCAGTGAAACTTATGAAGTCTTCATTGATATCAAAGGCGCAAAAGCTCCAGATGTTCCAAACTATAATAAAACCAGTTCTCACCTATGGCTGTGAAACATGGGTCCTTAAAGTTAATGACGTGAGTTTACTGATGCGATTTCAAAAAAAAATTCTCAGAAAAATATTCGGGCTTCCGCATTAGGAAGACGGTACGTACCGTATACAGTATAACCACGAGCTCAGTGATTTAGTCGAGGGACAAAAATTGCAAAGATTATGGTGGTATGGAAACGTCCTAAGAATGAGCAGCGAAAGAGCAACTAAAAAAGTTGTTAAAGCAAATCCTGAAGAAGCAAAAAGGAGAGGCCGGCCAAGGCGACGATGGTTGCAAGACGTAGAAGACGACGTACGTAAGATACAAATCTCACAATATGGAGCGCAAGCGGGCTATCGAGAAGCATGGAGACGTATTCTAGACGAGCACTGGTCCACACCGGATTGTAAGGCCAATATGATGATGATCCAATCAAAATTTCTCCAACAAAAAATAAATAAATAAATAGTACTAAAATTTTTTGAAATAATTTATATAATCAAGAATCGTCCACCATAACCCACTGCTTATATTTCCATGATCATTTGAATGTAATCAGTAGTTTCATCTTTGCACATCGATTTGCAGGAGCGTAGCCAATTCGAGCAATCGAGGCAGTAAATGTATGAGTACTCTAAAATTGCGATGGGATTCAATGGACGCGCGGGCACTACATTTATTTCGGCCGTGCGATTGCTGTGATCGCGTTGCTGATCGAGGCATTGTGGTTTCCATTTACGCATGTTGCAGCATCGTTTTACGCACCGCGCACTCACACAATCCCACAAATGTATTTGTATACTAAAACTAATGTCTGCGCGGAAGAGATGCTTCCTGTGGTTCAGCTTGGGTTTCTCACTTTTCGCGCTGTTTCTGTTTTCTTTTTCCACTTCTTCTCACTCCGGCCTGTATGTTAATTTTCACTTAGCCTACAGGCAATTTGTCATTAGACACCAATGGCAATTTTTCGCAACCAACCAAACTGCGCCTGCTGAGCGTTTGAAAGCCAAGCCAGCCAGCTCTTACGGCTCGTATTCGTTAGCTGCATTTTGCTAGCGCTTGAGGCTTTTCGTTGTAGTGCTGCAATTGCATTGATTTATTGATTCACATGAGACAGCGAAAGAAGATCACTCAATGTGGTCTGGCAGTGAAAATTGCATACCAACATGCCGCAGCGACATTAGCAGCAACAACAACAACAGTGAGTGAATAAATATATTGAAAATGTAAATGCGCGCGCGGAGCTTCCCAGGCTTTTTCTTTAGCTCTAGTTTTTCAACCGCACTCGACGTGGTTTTGTGGTCGAAATTATCGTATTTCGTGGAACAGCTTTTGGCTTTCCAGAGACGGAAGACTGCCACATAAGACTTAGATTAAGTGCTAACATATGTAACTAACTTGTCTTAATTTCCATATACTTGCTTTGTATGTATTTAAATATGTATGTGTATGTAAAGATAATCCCGCTTTAAAGCTTGGGGCAGTTTTCCAAAAACTAGATTCACACTGTATACTATGTAACTAGTGGGTAACTAGTCCAAAACAGCTGCAAAGTGGGACGGTTAGTCCTGGATTTGGCTGTCTCTTGTTTTTTTGTCGGGACGGACTAGCAAGTACAGCACTCAGACAACATTAAGTCCATTGTACTGCACTCGGGTTCCCTTTTTAATTATTTTTAAATCTACCCGACTTCCGAAGAAATCCAAGGAGCCAAAGAGCCAAGTTGGTCGCTTCTTAACACGCCAGTACCAAAGACTTCAAGCCTGGTTCGAGCGAAGGCCGGGCAAAAGCACAGAAAGTGGTTCACCGTCTCATCCTTCTCTCCATATGGTAGGCAGAGTGCACTGTCTGAGATGACTACCTTTTCCATTTGCGCATATAGAAAGTGGCCCATCATCAGTCCAACTAGCTGCCTGCAGTCCCTTCTGCTTAATAGGACAGGAGGATCTGCGACAGTCGGTCGGACATGACAGGTAACATCTCCACACCAACGCCGACTCTACAACTCGTACTCATATTGTGACTATCACTCCGGCTAAAAGAAGCCACATAATGAGATTTATCACAACGACTGTAAGCTTCTCTCGCATTAGGTCTAAAGTATATAAAACCGACTAGGGTTGCTGCTTACAGAAGTTGAATTGAGGACTGATCGCATACACTTTGAGTCCTGAGAACACAAGCCTGATTTTCAAATTACATTCTGAAAAAATTCAGTAACCATTCATCAATTCGAAGAAAGCATTCCAGATTTCTTAGAATTACTTTTTCGAGAACAATTCAAACAGAATCCATGCTGCCGAAAAATTAGGAGAGTTTAAAGAACAATACGCAAAGATCGCGTGAAATATTTTCTGGTCATCGCAATGGGCTTTGTGCCCACTATAGCCTCAGACCGACTGGGTTTGCTTTTTTCAAAGTTGGGGTGAAGGCTATAGGATTTACTAATGGCAGGGGGACTATTCTGAATATGTGCAATACAGCGCATTCTTCTTCTTGACTGGCGAGATTTTGACCCAGTTTAACAAAGCGCGCTCCCCGTTTCTTTCTCGTGCTAACCAGCACCAGTTGGACAAACTAAGCCTTCTTTTGCATATGGTACCACCAGCTGCTACCGCATCAAATTCTTTCAGAGCCGGAGCGTTTGTATCCATTCGAACGACATGACCGAGCCAACGTAGCCGCTGGATCTTTATTCGCTGCACAATGTCTACAGCCCCGTGAGGCGTTGTCTGCACTCACTTCGGGCACGCCCCGGGTGCTGGATGGGGAAGCCTTGGAATCACACGAGGGGTCTTCCTAGTTGGGTTAGGTTTTAATACTCGTGTAATGACTCTAAGTTGGCATAGAATCATCCATCCATGGCCAGCCGGGAACCAAACTAGCTAAGGAGGTGTCCCGAGTTAGAACCTTCTGAAGGTGATGGACAGCAATAGAATTTTTATTCTAGATTCCCACACAAGTGGCAATCCACCCGCTTCGGTGGCAGGGACAGGGAGTCTGGAGGACCTAACCATTACCAAGGTCTATCACTTTTATGAGCGAGACTGCATCCTGGAGGAGACGGGGGTTGCTAGCGCAATCTCCTCTTATTCAGAAATAGAGAGTCGTTCTTCTGTTTCGGAGGGCTTGTGTTGTGAAGTCACTTCGGTGGCGGCACGTCCTCCGAAGGAAGGCGAGTTATCGAAAAGTAGGGCAGGGAGGGAAAGGAGAAAGCGGTTGGCGAAGCTCATGGAAGAGAAATCCTTATGTGGCTCTGCCGGCCCTTCTGTGTATGTGTCTTCTAAAAGACATCGGTCGGCGGAAGTAAAACCCACGGAAGTCACTGAGTCCTCGGTGGGCACTAAAGCTCTCAAACTGTCTCACTCCCGAGGTAAGCGGAATCTTTCTCTCAAACATTCCAAGTGACGCCTCGAATATTGTCATCATCTAAGCTTTTACACCATAGGACGGCCATAAAAAGAGCCTTACAAAGTGTTAGTTTTCGCGTATATTTTGGTTTAAAAAAACACTGAATAAATAAAGCGGAACATGAAGATTTCATATCTAATATGCTCACCGGGCTCGGAGCATCGCAATATCTATGTCTATGAGAGCTGTAGAGATGAGGATGAAATCCATTATCATATCCTGTAGGAATACGCCTCGGGGAATGCATCTCTAGGAAACCACTTCTTCGACAATCTGGACATTTCCGGCACAGTCTCTCTGACGAAGCTAATTATGATAGTTTAAGGAGATAGTTTACGAATATGTAGGGATAAAGGCTGCAAAGTCTTTTCTGGAAATTGCGGTGATCCTTTGTGGCCATCATGTAAATTATTTTTATTAGAAGCCTTTGTATTTTTGGAATTTTAAAGAATTACAAATAGAATTTAGATGCATTGAATAAAAAAATATTATAAGAAAAGATACCTCCTGAACTGTAAGTACACTCACTGTTAAAAAAGTAACCAAATAAAACCAGTCTGACCTTTGCTAATTCCGCATAAGCTGACATCACCACTTTACAGAACTTTGCCACGCAGAAAGTTGCCGCTTTAAGGCACTGCGTGAGATTAGGCGAGATCCAGCATCAGCCTGTAAGAAGAAGCTGGTTCAGCGCTAGTCTCATACCAGCTCAACTTCCTGCCGGGTAACTTAAGCTGATTGCCACCGCACACATGCAGACTAATCCTGCCTTTGCTTTTCTTTCTGCCCACCGCAGAAACATAGATACAGTTTCGTGTTTCTGTCAAGTCGACTTATCTGACTTCCGATAAATCTACGCTTGTAAATTTAGCGCCAATCGCTGATTTACTGCCAGTGTGTGACTGCATGGAAGTACAACTACTTACATATGTTTTTATAGATACGTGTGTGTGTGTGCCTCAAATCCTGTTTTCGGTAAATACAAAATATTTTCATGTAAAAATGGACCATAATAGTCCTACAGACTAGTTGCTTGCCGCTTTTGATGGTAAATTATGGGAGCCAGACCTTTGAAAGAAGAGGTTCACATTTTTTACTGCTTAAGAGTCTCAAGGGAGTCTAGGACGTGGAAAAAAAGTTACACAAGATTCCTTCTTTTTCGTCCTTTCCTTCTCATCTCTTACATATAACTATTTTTACTTTTACGTGTGAACCCAAGCCATCACAAAATTTCATAAGAAGACAAGAATGGTCATGGCGCGAAAGTGATCAGGCACTTGAGACACAAAACTCATTATAAGGCCATTAGTATGGTCTGTTTCAAAAGGAATATTTACTTAATTTGTTGGAAGAGAATATCGGCAGAAAAAAATGATAACTGAAACTTACTTCCAGTAGCTTCCTAGTAGCTAGGCTGTAAAGTAGTCAGTGCCGCCTATTGCTGTAGGCAACTATACGGTCCAGCACTCGAAGTGTAACTAATTAAAAAGGCCATACATTTAGTTTGGAAAATTAGTTTTATTCAATTAAAAGTAAAAAATGTGTGAAAATAATACAAAATTAAGAATCAATTTGCTTTTTGCTCGATACGATCACATTTTGCCTTGAGAAGGTCCAGAAACGAATCGCCAGCTGCGCGAATGTGACTTGCAGGTATTTTGGCCCACTCGCGGACAATGGCTATTTTCAGCACCTCGAGGCTGATGAATCTTTTAGTTCGAACTTTGCTCTCCAAAATAGGCCGAAGAGAATAATCCATTGGATTCGCGTCTGCTGAATTTGAGAGCCATTGTGTGGACATTATGAAGTTCAGAGCGTTGTTTTTTCTTGGTTAACTCGAGCTTTGTGATACGGTGACGAGCCCTATTGAAACGGCCTTGGTCTGCCACTGAAATGTTTGTCTGCCCACGGCTTCAGAATACGATTGGAGAGCGCCTATCTGCGGTTACAGCGGCCCAAATCATTGGGCGTGTGCTGCCTCCTGGTGGTCCGCCGATGATCCAAATTATCGTATGAATGGTCGGTCAAATAAACCCTATCGGTTTGGGAGTTAACGAATTGCTCAATTTGAAAAATGTTCTCGTCAGAAAACACAATTTTCGAAAATTTACCGCTTTCAGTCAAGTGAAGCAACTCCTTCGCTCCCTCAAGCCTGACGCTTTGGTGTGAAATCATGCGCCTTTAGGATCTTGTAAGGCTTGACTTTGAGATCATTTTTCAGTATGCGACGGATACTACGGTCAGATATTTTCAGTTCTTTCGCCATCTGATTGGCATTTCATCGGGGATTTCGCTCAAGCTGCTTCTTCACTTTTTGAACCATTCACCATTTCACGTGACTTTGCAGTCTTTTGATGACCACCTCCAAGACCTCCAAAAATTTAATGGTCTGGTTACACTTCGAGTGCCGGACCCTGTAGAAGTAAGGTAGATGTGTGTAAGGTAGATAAGGTTAGGTTAAAATGGTTGCCCAAAAAGTTGGCACTTTTGGACGAAGAAATCAAATGCATCCTTTGTGATACCATTACGAAGGAAGTAAGGTGGAGGAAGACCGAGGAGAAAGGAAGCCGGTGGGAGGAAGGAGTGTTAGAGTTATTTAAATCCAGGCTTGGAAGATGAAAAAATTTGCGCGCGAGGAATTTGAGAATGGTTTATGAAAGCAAATACGCATTCTTGAAGGAAAGGTGAGCCAATTACTGCACTTAAAAGGAAAAGTAAAAAAATAATCCGTCTATAATTGGCGCGTACATCCATTTTGGGTGTTTGGCCGAGCCTCTCCTCCTATTTGTGGTGTGCGTCTTGATGTTGTTCCACAAGTGGAGGGACCTACATTTTCAAGCCGACTCCGAACGGCAGATATTTTTGATGAGAAGCTTTTTCATGGCAGAAATACACTCGAAGGTTTGCCATTGCCTGCCGAGGGGCGACCGCTATTAGTAACAATTTTTTCTTCATTTTGGTCTTTCACCGAGATTCGAACCTACATTCTCTCTGAATCCGGAATGATAGTCACGCGCCAAGACATTCGGCTACGCCGGCCGCCGTACTATGTAATGACTTTAAATTAATTAGTAAGCACCTATACACCGTTATAAGAAGGCATTTGAGTCCTCTAACTTCAAAGATCTAGGCGCAAAACGGACAAAGTTCTGCTGTATGCGTGATACGTCATCTCAGATGAGATGAGATGATTCAACCTTCTCCTCCAGACACCTGACGCAAAAAGGGCTCGAAGTGATGCCGAGTCTCACAGCATGCATACCTTTCAGGAGCAATAGCTTGTTTGCCTAAGGTCCCAATCTAACGATGGGGCTCTCAACTTTGATTTAGCTGGAGAGAGCAGCATTTCTAATTAAGCCGCTTACTATAAGACTGACGCTGCAAGGCTTGGGCTTGGTCTTTATTTAAAGGCGGCATCTACACGCCTTGCCGATGGTGACTTCGTCTTTGTAGTATTTACAACTCTACAGACTAGTACATCATCTGCTGCCTGTACGGGACTGCTTATTTGTTATTTCTAACTTATTCGCAGCTAGCCTCTGTATATAGAGGCATTTCACTATCCGCATCATGTGCCTCGCTCGGTAGCCTACGGCGCGGCTTTCACAGAGATAAATTCCCATGATGCCGGACTCCACTCTGTGGTGCCATGTATTAATTTGCGCCCATTGGAATAAACTTTACCCTGCGATCTCTCTGCGAGTGTCCTAAGATAGAAGCAGTTGCTTTGAAGCCCCCCGAAATGATGTAATTTTTTTTTTCGGTCGGGACAGACTAGCAAATCCAGCACTCAGACACAATTCATTTCATTTTACTGCACTCGGACTCCTTTTTTAATTTTCTGTAAATCAACTCGACCTTCGAAGAAATCTAAGTAGACCTTTTGGTGCCAAGGAGCTAAGGTGGTCGCTTCTTAACACATCAGTGCCAAAGACCTCAAGCCTGATTCGAGTGAAGACCGGGCAGACGCACAGAAAGTGGTCCGCCGTCTCATCCTCCTCTCGACACGCTGGGTAGAGTTCACTGTCTGAGATGCCTACCTTTTCCTTGTGCTTCACACATAGAAAGTAGCCCGTCATCAGTCCAACCTACTGCCTACAGTCCCTTCTTCTTATTGACTGGAGGATCTGCGACAGTCGGTCACTTTTGTCCATCTGAAGCCTCTATCAGCCTGCCAAGCTCGCTTGTGAGTTGAAGTAACCCGTTTGCTAATCGTTGCTTTGATGGCTGCAGAAGGGAGTGGCAGAACAGGCTCCGGGGCAAAGAAATTGGCTTCGGAGCCCATCCTAGCTAAAGAGTCAGATATCTCGTTACCTGCTATACCCCCATGTCGCGAGACCCATGTAAGCATCAGGATATTATGTCTACCGACACAGTTCAGCCTGTTTTACAGGACTCGACTATCCCTGAGCGCAGCTTGGCTGTCGCTGCAGATCTCATAATCTGACATAATCTGGTATTTGCTTGCTCTATTTAACTCCTACAATAACTTAGTTTCTCTCTGCAATAATTATGTAGTCACTCCTCTTACTGACAGCTCAGTGCCTGTAACAGCAACATTTCCTGTTTAGTAAACTACTTTGACATGATTTCATCGACGCTCTTTATAGGCCGCCGAGAAAAAATCAGCAAACGACAGCATTAGGGTGCGATACATAGGCACATGCAGGCAGTTATTGCAAAGCGCGTGGCAGCACAATCAAATGTTGCAAGCGCGTATGCAACAGCAATAAAAGCGAATGGAATTAGAAAAGCATTTATATGGGAAAAATATCACTCGTCGTGTGGGTGTAGCCAACAGCACTAAGATTTCTCTCTGCAGCAACTAATTTCTGTGAAAGTCTAATGCTCAGTGCAAGTCGAGTAAATAAAAGTAAATGAAAAAAAAAAACGAAATTTAAACAAAATAAGGAACCTCGATTAAAATGAAAATGATCGTGTTAAATGCGGTTTAAAGTTAAAGTTGAAGCTGAAATCAAGCATTTGCTTTTTCAACTTTTCTGTCAGCGCTACGCAGCAACTGCAGCTGCAGCAATACGAGACCGATCGACCGACTGGCTGCAGCAACAACAAGAGGACTGGCAATAAATCAGACACCTACACTTTGATTACTTCAACATTTTGACATTTACTTGAAAACACTGGCATCGAATGTGCGATCATTTGTGTGTTATTTTTTTTTGGGCGTGTGCAACAGCGATTGCTGCAACGCGAAGAAACACTCGAGTACAACATGCAGCGAGTGCTGCAACAACTTTTGCGGCAACAACAGTCATTGACTACAGTTAAATCGTCAGTTTATGTTGCTGATGTTGGCAGCTGATGTTGCTGATCCGGACACTGATACGGCTGTGTAATTATTTTAATGTAATTGTTGTTGTTGTTTGTGGTTATGCTGCCTTTTTACTTTTGTGCTGTTCCACGACTGTTGCTGCGGCTTCTGATTTCATGTCAGCTTTATGTCGGTGTCATTCAGGCATTGTGTCAGTCGCTTCAGCTCATTAGTTGAAGCGCATTTGCTTGTGTATTGGTGTGCCAGCCTGTGCCAATTGTAAATGGCAAGGTTTCGTGTTTGTTGTTGAGTCTGCCACTAATTATTTTAAATATGCTATATGCTGTACAAGAGGGCGCAAAATTAATCATCCCATTGAAGGATTTATTGTATTTGCAAATGGTGTCGCACCTCAATCACATTTGACACGCTTGAACTAAACAGTAGGCAATTGAGTAGTAAAGTCCTTTCTCGACGAACAAAACTTACCCTTTATAAAGCTCTCACCATACCCGTCCTATCGTATGGCGCAGAAGCTTGGACGGTGAGGCGTCACTTGGAGTGTTTGAAAGATAGATTCTGCCGAAGATTTTTGAACTGTTGCACGTTGGGGACGGCAAGTATTGTTGACGAATATCGCAGGCAAAGGAACAATGAGCTGTATGAGCTTTACGACGACATAAACATGGCACAGCGAATAAATATCCAGCGGCTACGTTGGCTGGGTCGTGTCATCCGAATGGATACGAACGCTCCGGCTTTGAAAGTATTCGATGCGGTAGCCGCTGGTGGTAACAGAGAAAGAAGAAGGCCTCCTCTGCGTTCAAAAGATCAGGTGGAGACGGACTTGGCTTCACTTGGTGTGCCCAACTGGTGCCGGTTAGCATGAGAAAGAAACAACTGGCGTGCTTTGTTAAATTGGGCCAAAATGGCGTAAGCGGTTACTTTACCAATCAAGATGAAAAAGAACTAGGCAGCCGGAGTATTCAAACAAAAATATTGGAGCTCGCAAACGGCAAAATAAAGAATGTCATCACTAAAAATCATAATTTTTATTTAGTTAAACAATTTATTCAAAAACAAAATTGAATGATGAATTATCGTTGGCTTCGGCGATCATCTCTAGTGAAACACGGGTAGACTCCTGATCCTTTGTATCCCATAAGTAGTGCTAACAACTCTTATCCCATAGAAACAATTTGTGCTCAAAATTATATTGGTTAGACTCCTACGATTCGTGGATCTGAGGTCCTCAAGTTGCTGAAAGAAGTGTTTACCGTGCGCTTGGTTCCTTCGCCTGGATAGTGCCGAATCGGGACGGAGAAGGTGATACAACACCACAGAGACATTAGAAGACGAGCATGAAAGCTGGCTACAAATATGGTGGACCCAGACGGGGGTGAATAGTATTGGTCCATTTAATGGACACCGTTCTGGACCTTCCCGAAGTAATTCAAAGTAGTTCCGCGAAGGGAGTCTTCCAGAAGAGGAGGACTGACTGTTTTAGTGGCTACCCCATTCGACGCAGTTGACAACGGTCGCTGTAAGTGCGAAGGAACCCTACCTAACACATCAAAACAAATAAACAAAAAAAAGGTATTGTATAGCCCCTTTCTCTTCCACATTGCGACACAACTAATTTTGCGCCCAATAATTGAAACATAGTAGGTTAGGTTAGGTTAGATTGAAGCGGTTGTCCATTGTAGCACACATTCAGGCTCATAATCCATTGTGATGCCGCGTGGGGAATGAGTCCTTATCCCTCCTGTACTTTTCAAAAATTTCGTAAGATCCTTCATTTCGACAGAGCCGAGATCTTCTAATTCGTTAAAGAAATGTCCGCCCACAATGGCGAGTCTACGTCTGGATTGGGCAGGACAGTGACACAGACGGTACGGGATCGTCTCTTCCTCTTTCTCGTCTAGACAACTTCCTCGTCTAGATAATCGTAATAAATCATTGCACGAAAATTTTCAGTTTAATTAAATGCATCCTTTGGGAGAGATTAAAAGCTTTGGTTGGCACCCGGATCTGACCAGACACATTTCACATCGAAGCTGCCAACAAGTCGATGGATCTTTGGTTTATTTTGCAACATCTTGGATGTCATGGCATTGACAATGGAAGGAAGTTGATAGGCTCAGAAAAATTGATATGAGAGGAAAATCGTTTGAATGATTCAGACGTTGTTTCTCAATTCAATACTCGTTTGGTTATGGAATCACTTTTAATCCCTATTATCCCTGGGACTCCTACTCTGGCGCTCAACGCAATGTTAAATGTGATATCCGTAGACATCACAGCAAGAATTGCCGCTGCACGTATCGCAATCAGTCTGAAGAGTTCGGGCTGTAGGCTCAACCTCGCTGATGGACACTCAAGCATCCTTAGAAACTTGAAGTTCATCCTTCTGTCAACGGATCAATGTATACTCTCGCTTAGTCCAACTGGAACTTTCTCCACTCATATTCCATCAAGGGAAGAGTGGACGAAGGGCAACACTTGGGGACAGGGTCTGGTGAACTTGTTTGCGGATCGATCGAAGTTGGAAGGAAAGGTTGGGGGTGGAGATTTTTGCGAGGAGCTCCCCATCAGACTCGAATTGAGGTTAACGGACGACTGCAGTGTGTTCCAGGCAGAGGTAGCCGCAATCAAGGAAGCAGGTGATTAGCTGCTCACATGTGTAGTAACAGTCCAGAAAGTAAATATTTACTACTACATCCAAGCGGCAATAAGGGCTCTCGGGTCAGTAACGGTGCATTCAAAACTGATCATGGAATACCTGACCTCACTTTCGACTGCATCCGAATTCTTTGACATAAGCCTCATCTGGGTTCCTGGTCATAGCGACATTGCTGAAAACTGTGAGACGGATGAGCTGGCTAGACAAGGGGCATGTGAGGTGATTTCCCCGCGAAGGGAGAGAATTGGGATCACCCTGACTACCTGCGGTCTGCTCCTGGAAGATGAGCTTCGCGCCAACTCAGCGAGCCTTGGCAAGTACACAAACTTGTAAGGGGAAATCCTTCTGGTCACGTGTTGATCGGAGGCGCTCGGGCGAGCTTCTGAGGTTGACAAAATATCAGCTCTCGAATCTCGTGGGTTTTTTCACATGACACTATGCGCGAGGAATGCATGCTGTGAGACTTGGAATTACCTCGAGTCCTTTTTGCGCTGGGTGTATAGAGGATGAGGTGGAATCATCTCAGCACCTTCTCCTTAGCTGCCCAGCTCTGGCGGGGTTAAGATCCATGCAACTTGGTTCTTACTTCTTTGCTACTCCTGCTGATATAGCTGGTGTTGACATTAAAAATCTGATGAATTGTGTGGATTATCCTATCATCAGCAGCATAAAGCGGTTAACACAAACGCAGTACAGTCATCGTTCATAATCCATACACTCTAAACCCAACCTCTTAACCATCCCACTACCACCTCTCTCCGCCCTCTCCTTGCACCCCATCGGTTTTTTTCTTTCACCCCACCTTCATAATTGTATCACAAAGGACGAATCCGTTTATTTTCGTCCATGTGTGCTCATTCCAGCCTCACCTATCCCTGGCAATATTGGAGAAAACCAACCAACTGGAGCCAATACACTCACGGCGAAGAGACATTGCAGTCTTTGTTTACAAGGGGGCGAAAAGCTTCGTCGAAAAACTTAAGGGAATTTCTTCCTCGCTGTTTTTTTCAGTTATATCGCCTATACTCGGCCGGCAGAGCCTCGTTCGTTTTAAACAGGAGGACGGGAAAGTGAGGGTGACAGTTGGGAGGCATAGATATTCGCGTTCCCATTAGCCCACTTAAGATGGTGTTTAGTGGGCTCCCATTTTATAATAAAAATATGTTAAATTCACGGCCAAAGACGAAAAAGATCCGGCCAGACCGGCGTGCCCAACGGAAGGTTAAGTTTATGCTAAGAAATACGAAATTTTTTAGATAAATACCGAACTACAGTTCATCAGACGGAGTTTTGGAAAGACGCAAAATATAAAAAGCAACCCCCGCTTTGGTGTCAGTAATCGCGAATTTTTCTAAATACTAAGAAATGCTTGCACCTCACATTTCTAAAGCTTAAAATGTTTTAAAAATGTCTCAAATTATTTCTAATCTGATTCAATGTGTTGAAGGAATTAACGACCTAAGTAAATTAAGTAAAATTAATTTTTTTTTGTTCACTCCTCATGGCAGCATAGGACCTCGAAGAGACTCTTGCATTGTACGAGGTTCTATGATGTTGTTTTTGCACCGTCCCATGAGTTGTCGGCATTTTCTAGTTCGCGCAGCATCGACCTTCACCAAGTGTTTTTTGGTCGACTTCAGCTCACTTGCGGGTTCCAGTCCAGTGCCTTGTTCGTGATGCTTTTGTATTTAAGTCACTTTTATTTTGAATAACTCATATTCAGTTTTAGGTTTCGTATGACGAAACTGTTCTAGATTCTCCTACTCTTTTGCTCTCAAACTGATTCTTACAACTTTTATCGGTTTTTGGCAAAAATCTTCAAGCGATTCTCACTTTTCACTTTCCTTCCACTCAATTCAATTGATTTATGTTATTTCGTGTACTTTGCTATAATTTCTTACTTTTTACATCACTCCCACTAGCCTCTAATGCCTTCGCCGCTTTGCCATATTTCATTGATGCGCAACGCAATTAATCTCCATTTTTTCGCCACAACTAAAATTGGCAAATCCGAAATCATTTCAATTGCCCACGCGCGCTCATATTTCGTATCTTAAAATCAAATTCTAAATATATAACAAATTGTCTTTTGCGTCCATCAACATTTTCTTGCGTGAGTGCTTCCTCTGTGCCAATTTCAGATTTTCCTTCCATTACCGTTCGAGTTTTGATTTCTCCCTCACTACTGTTGTTGTTGTTAGTGTTGCTGTTGTTTATGTCTGGACACGCGTTCGACGCTTTGTCGGCCAGACCTGCACACATACATACATACTTATCGATTTGTCCATTTCCTTGCGTTGTTTTTGTATCACTATTTTATGCCTTGTTTTATTGGTTTTGGCACCGTCTCGCTGACATGTCTGTCTGCCTGCCTGCCTGCTTACCAACCAACATCTATTCGCCATGATTCTTTCTATGCGCAATATTTGGCGGGCATAAATCGTTTGTTGACCTGATTTGTTTGTATCGCTATTTTGGCGCATCAAGCGTACGCAAGCTTCTCTGCCCCCCATTTCTTCGGCTGTGTTCATTCACCACTAAGTTCTTAGGCTCAAGTGACTACGATAAAATAACAAATTTTAGCGCTGTTGCCGTGACGCCACCAATTTTCCGGCAACAAATATTTTTAGTATTTTTTAAGTAAAGAATTGGCGCATCGCCAAGTTTCCTGGCGTCTCATTCAAATGTTTACTTCATCTATCCTACTTGTTTTGGTATTTTGAGGCACGCAATTTTTCTAGCTTTTGGCGGTCTGTATGTCACGTAGGGGACACGAGCGCTCGAGCTGAGCAATGTCTTTGAATAACCAAGGAAAATTATTCCGAAGGGGTCCAACAGTGTAATCTTGAAGAGCAGTGGTGTCGGGTTGATTGAAGAAGGCCTTAAAATCGAACACTTCCTTCAATAAGTCCTTGGTTTAATGGGAATTATGCTGCATGACGTAGTTCTACTGAAACCAAAGAACTCTCAAACCATGCTCAGCCATTCTTGGCAAAGAAAAGTAATTGGATACGTTAGGTTAGGATAAATGGCTGCCTTTGCGAGGGGCCCAGTTGGACAAATATTCAAAACTCGTCCGTTGTGACACCGTACAGCGGGAGGAGGGGTCCGCTTGGTCCGAGAGCCAAAATTTGTGCTTGATAGAGAGCTCCTCGCAGTATACTCACCCACCAACTCTGCCGTCCAACTTGGAGCTTTCCGTAAACTTGTTTACGATGCCAAGTCTCCAAATCTTGCAATACTGCCTACTCCACCCTTGAGGGAATATGAATGGAAAAAGTTCCGCTCGAGCCTAGCGAGGCTGTGCAATGATCCGGAATCATGGAGATGAACTCAAAGGTTTTAAGAATACTAGATTATCCGTAGCTTAAGTTTAGCTTATGGACCGAACAACTCAATCCGATTGCGGCGCGTGCACCGGCATTTTTTTCTGCACAGTCCACAGGTGCCACATTCAGCACATGAGCGATAGGGTAGGATTGGTCCGAAGCGCCCACTGATTCCAATGAGGGCAGAACTTTAGACACTCTCCAGCTTCTTAACTGATGCCACCCTTTCCAACGAGTTCCACCACACAAGGACTCCGTGCAACAAAATTAGCTTTATGATTGTGTTACAAAGCCAGAACGTAACATTAGGCGAGAGGCCCCATTTGCTGGCCGAAAGTGCCCCTACAGCCATACAAGGCGACTGTTGCTTTTCTAATTCTCTACTTAATGTTGGGCTTCCATGTTAGCCTTCTATCAAAGATAAGTCCCTGGTACGTCACCCTGTCAGATAGCACCGACGGAGCGCCTGCTGTTGAGGGTAGAAAGACTGTAGGTATTTTATATTTCTTCGTGAATAGGACCAGCTCCGTCGGCAGAGGATTTATTAGAGCCTTTTGTTGATGTAACATATCAGGAATGTTTAAATATAAATCCGGTTGGTTCTTTTACAATAGAGTCGACTGTCGTGTGAAGCCGATCGAGAAGAAAGGAAAGAGGAGCGGCATGTGTATTTGGTGAAGACAACCGAACGGTGACTGATTTACGGTGGTGTTACCCGCTTCTCTTCCTCCATGCAACTGATGCAAAAAATACTCGAAGTATGCCAAGTTCGGGACCTTACAAAATTGGGCGCTCGCAAAGTTGACACGAGGCCCACCAGGAGCCGTCCGCATGTATCCAACGGTATCCCAATCCTTTGGGGTAATTATCTCACAGGTCCCTTGTCCAGCCAACTCATCTGACTCACAGTTTCCTGCGAGGTTACTATGAGCAGGTGTCCAGATGAACTTAATATCGAAGAATTCGGATGCAATCGAATGTGAAGTCAGACATTCCCCAACCAGTTTCGAGTGTACCATCATCGAGCTCTCGAAAACTGGGAGCCCCTTCCACAATATAATACAATCCTCATAAGAAACAAGGCCTTTGTTTACAAAGAGCTTAATTTTACATTTTAAAAAGACGTGGCGCTCAAGCATTCAACCAATAGATGTGTCTCTTTCTTATTCGCGTTAAACCAGCTCTCTCTCTCAACGAACAAAACTAAGACTTCATAAGGCTCTCATCACCCGTCTTATCGTATAGTGCAGAAGCTTGGACGATGACAACATCCGATTAAGCGTCCCTTAGGGTGTTTGAGAGAAAGATTCTGCGTAAGATTTATGGACCTTTGCACGTTGGCAACGGCGAATATCGCAGGCGATGGAACGACGGGCTGTATAAGCTTTACGACGATATAGACATAGCGCAGCGAATAAAGATCCAGCGCCTTCATTGGGTGGGTCATGTTGCCCGAGGGATACAAACGCTCCAGCTCTGAAAGTATTCGATGAGGTACCAGCTGCAGATAGCAGAGGAAGAGGAAGGCGGCGTTGGAAACATCAGCAGGACTTGGCTTCACTTGGTGTTTCCAACTAGCGGCGATTAGCACGAGAAAGAAACGACTGGCGCGCTTTGTTAAACTCTGCTAAAATCGCGCAAAGGGTCATCGCGCTAAGGAGGAAGAAGAAAAAGAAATATTTTCAAAATTTTTTGAAACAAAATGTTTTATTTTCTAAATCTAAGTGTGCAAAAAACGTGCCTTAAAGCACAAAATATTTATGCTTTAGAAGGCCGTTTATCGTAAGTATTTGCGCTAAGTAGTTTGCCTGCTGATTTTTATAATTTCTAGGCCTTATAATCCAAATTTTTATACCCATAGCTGTAAATGAAATCGACAATTTTTTAAGGTTTTTCTTCCAGTTACTAAACCTGCCTGCAGAGCCACAATCGAGTGGTTCATTCGTTCATGCCTCTTTAGCGGACAATCTATGCCAACATTCAGGGGTAACTTTAATGTGAAGTTTTCTTGGCTTCCGCTTTGTTACTCCTGCATTTGCCTCCAAATTAAATATTGAAAGTTGAGGAACTGATACTCAGCATAAATACCAGCACACCAGCTATCGTAGTCTACTTTCCAATGCGCCGTACAGCCGTCCCCTCAGCTGTCAAACCACTTATCAGTTTACCCATCCAACTTATCAGGCTGTTCCATTTCGTGTATTAAAAACACTCATTTTCCAACTGGTCAATGCGACGTTGCCGATAAGTCGATAAGCCGCCCACCTTAGGTGTCACTGTGGCGCCTGAATCCTTAAACAGATATAAATATGTATGCGTATGTATGTATGTATGATGCAAAATAGCACAGTCACGGAACTTATTGGTATTAATGCGTCTATACGTCCAAGGCAAACTGGTTGTTACATATAATATAAAAAAGGAATGGAGAAGTTATAGCTGCCATTATTTATATATGTAAATATTGTGCTTGTAAGTGTAACAAAAAAAAAAGAAAAATATTATAAATATGTAAGTTCGATTATTTATTGATGTAAATATCATAATGCATAAGTATGGGTAGATACTTGCAGATATTCCTTCAAGTTGATTTTTATTTTCCGCTGCGCTACAGCTGGCTTGCTTTTCCACTTCAGTTTGATAATAATGAGGGTATGACGCATACAACCCTGACAAATTTCGGCTGAATTCTTTCTTCAATTCGTGGTGTGCGTATTAATTGTTATTGCTATGAATGCAATTCGTACGGAGTGCTTACGAAAAACCTTCTCTGGGCTGGTTTATAAATTATAAAACATTTATTTATTGACAATAAAAATTTACAAAAATATAATATTATGTAGGTACTTAGTAAAACTAGCTTTAACAACCGTAGTGATCTCCAAATGAGTCCATTTGCAACAGAACTGCCAGAACTCTGGCCGCTCTCACAGCAGTCGACTCACATTTGCATTGTAACTGCATGGGATGCTTATGATGTTCGCTGTTAACTGCACTGGCTCTTACAGCAGCCGACTCATGCTTACAATATAACTGCGTGTGATGCTGTAGAGTCGTTAGAGTTCGCTAGTTAGACATCGGAGAACGTGTTCGTTTATGTAGATGACGAGCAGTTATTTCTGCTTAACGTATAATAAATAAATACATGTTTTTTCGAGCTCCACCAATTTTGTTTGTGGGTCTAATATACTTATGTATGTAAGTCCAGCTACAAACGCTATAGTATGATGGTGGTTCTAACAGCTCAGTTCGGAGAATGTGGACGTCGATGAAGACTCACGCTCTTATAGACCGAACGAATCGAAATGCCGATAAAAATATATATGTACATACATAAGTAGAAATCGTGGAATCGGATCGTCAGGTGTGCACTAATATCATTTTCCAAGAACTGAAGATTATAATACGTTCACATATAAGATGATCTACTTTTTCGTGCTTAACTCCCAATCCGTAATTAAAAAGCGAGATTTCTCATACAAAATTTCTCTCCCAAAATTTGAGAATATAATAACCATATATTTAATCAATTGGGTAATTAAATTAGAAATTTCCTTCTTCTTGCCTTTCTTCATATCGTTAATAATAATTAAACAAACCAAAAACACCGTAATATTCCACCAAAATAATTTCTATGAAGAAAAACCTTTCACAACAGTATTGACATTTGATTGTCAATTTTCCAGGTAATCTGCCATATGTGATCGAGTAGATTAATTTTGTGGATTTATTGGTAATTAATGCATATGTGAACGTACTTTTAGCTAGTAGATCATACGAAACACTTGCACCAGGCAGGTTTAAAGAATCAGCTCAATATATAGATACCACAAAAAGGTTTTTTGAACTGAGTTGAATTCTGCGATTGTTTGGGAAGTCGTCTCATTTTTTAAGCGAATGATAACCGGCAATTAAAAAAGGCTCAAATTGCAAAGTTATATTCTGTACTTGCCTTTATTCGTCGTTTCGGATCTTCAGACTTTGGTGATCCATATACTCCATGACTGATGTTTTATAAGTACCTCTTTGCTGTGTTCGAAGCAGGACGGCATATGTCTTTATTTCGATATCCCATTATGTTTGTCATATTAGTAGACTTGATGGCGTCCAGAAAGCTTTTTATGCTTTGCCTTCTTTGAATTTAACTGTTCGAATTCCATCCTATAAAAGTGGGTGCTTGCTCATTAATCTAAAAAACTGGATCTTAGAAGGACTCTTCTCTCCCTCACTTTCGTTTTCGATTTTATAAGTGGGGCCATTGACTCCCCATCGCTACTCGAGAAAATTAATTGAATTAATTAAAAATTAACATATTTTCTCCGATTTCTAGGTACATAGGTAGGTAGGTAAAATGGCAAGAGTGCCACAGGCACACTTCAAGCAGCACTTACGTGTCGTTATGTGGACCATTACCTGTGTAAAGAAAAATTATTGGGAAGAGAAAACCTTCTACAGCCATCCAGTGCTGTTGATGTAGTGGAGGAGAGAAAAGGGATCTAGGCGGGAGAAATTCTTCAAGTCATCTCCAAAGGGCACGCTAAGGAATCTCAAGTGCCTAGCCAGCAGACCCGGACATTTGCAGAGAAAATGTTCAACAGTCTCTTTCTCTGTAGGATCCCCACAGCTTCTGCAATAGGGGTTTTACGAAATTCCAAGCTTCTCCGCATGAGTACCGATCACCCAGTGACCAGTGAACACCGCAATGAGTTTGGAAATTGAATGGCGGGGGATTCCCATCACCTTAAGCGTTCTGTTTCTATCGTTTTGGGGCCATAGTGTTTTCGAAATAGCGCACGATGAGACCTCTCCATCTGTCTTGCGCTTTTCTTCAAAAAAAAATTGTGTAGTTTCCCTTTAACAACGGACAAAGGGACACCGATGTCTGCGAGGGGGGCAGCTGAAACCGGTTCTGTCGACCCCTTCCTGGCAAGCTCGCCGGCAATTTCATTTCCCTCTATATTTCTGTGCCCAGGAACCCAGATAAGGGAGATGTTTCCTGCTCGATCGAGATGTTTCAGTTCGTCCTTGCAGGAGCTCACCAGAAGAGAGCTGCAATACGGCGACGACAGTGCCTTGATCGCAGCTTGACTATCGGAAAAAATATGAATGCCTCCCTCCCAACAGCAATCCCGAAGCATTTTGCATACCTACAGGATCGCGAAGACCTCTGCTTGAAAAACGCTTTAAAGAGGTACCTATATCCGTGCCGACTCTTCCCTCCTTCCAGTCTTTCCTGCTCCGATTTCTAGAGAATTTGAGAGAATTTAATTTGTTTTCAAATATATTTCTTAAAAAACTACTTTTGCAGCAACTTCGCAATTCTAACCGAATTAATTAGAAGTGCACAAGAGCTAAAATGCTTGCTTTTAAAATAGAGAAATCATAGAGGAGCGTCATTGCTCAAGGCCATTAGAAAATATTTTACAGGGTCAAGTTTTTTCTCTCTGTTGTGCGAATACTTTTTAGAAACTTGACTCCTGGATTCTGGCGCTTCGTAATCAATTTCCACTGAAGAAACTTAAATATTTATTGAATATAATACTGTTAAGTCTTAATACTCCGTACGCTGCTCACGAAAAAAATGCTTTCTTTTCTTCACAATCTGTCAAAACTTATTGACTAAATTACTAAGTAAAATTTTAGAAAGTTCACATGAATTTCCTACTCCCATTCCCCTACAGCCATACGAGTTGTTAGCTGTCAACTTCATTGAGTGGCGCCGTAGATCTTTAATTGCTGATGCAGTCGCTTCGCCTAATTCGCCTAAAGTCTTAATTAATCAAAATGTTGACAATCAATATTTGTTGTTGCCGCGCACTACAACCGCCTATATGGCCAAAAATGGTGTTGGCGAAGTACCACTGAAATTTTTCAATTCACTTGTTTTGCCGCATTTTTGCGTCGCTGACTTTTGGAAAAATTTGTGGCACGTTCAATTAAAAGTGAATAAATACACAGAACCAAAAATGGGCAATGGACATGAGCATTTGACTTCAAGTTGGAGTCGTGGTGGTGACTTTGGCTGTGGTGGTGGTGGCGGAAAATGTTGCTGGTGGAAGTGCGGCTGTTACGCTCAGTGTTATTCTTTTTTTATATTTTTTATTTTTATGTTTTTTTTAATTTTTTTTTTTAATTTTTTTTTTTTTTAATTTTTTTTTCGTTTTTTTTTTTGTAACCAGTGTCACAGCTACGTCGAAAATAACTGAGCGACAGCTGTTGTTGTTGTTGTTAAGTTCGAATTTTCCTTACTTTGTTGTCGCTTGCTGGTGATTGCTTTCTTGTCCATTTTGTTAGTGGTATCGGAAAAACGTGCCAGCAGCTCATTAGTGGCACATTTTTTAGCCGCCAATGACGACAACCGCCGCGTGGAATGCGATGCAACATTAGCGCTGGGTCAGTAGTGTGGCATGGAATAGAGTATTTTTTCGTGGGTTACTCTTCGGCTGGTATTTTACT
Organism: Anastrepha obliqua; assembly: GCF_027943255.1. Taxonomy (NCBI): domain Eukaryota; kingdom Metazoa; phylum Arthropoda; class Insecta; order Diptera; family Tephritidae; genus Anastrepha; species Anastrepha obliqua. The sequence goes on along the minus strand of NC_072893.1, from coordinate 19,638,626 downwards.
GTTTTTGTTCATTTTTTTATTTTTTTATTTGTTGTCCTTTTTTTTACTTATTTTTTTTTTGTCGCTTCTAACTACTCCGCCCTTTCTGCGTGAGGACGACACGCGTCACTGACATCCTTTTCCTCATTTGCAGCAACATTTGGTGCATTTGGTGCATTTGGCGTAATTAAGGTGGCAGCAAGCAAGCAAAAAAAGGTCTACCACTATTTTTTGTTTATTTTCAATTAACCTCCGATTTGGTTGCTTGTTACTTCCTCGCATGCGGGCCAAATGGCCGATGTGTGGTAAGCAATTAAGTGCAACATTAATGTGTACTCAACTTAATGTTGCAACTGCCACATTGTTTTTGAGGGTTATATCTCGCGGCTCGTTTGCCTCCATTAACTTGGTCTAAACTGAAGCGTCATTAGTTTACTTGAGTTTTTCCTCTGCTCCGCTTGCCTACTTGCGCTTGTGCTACCTCACCTCTCTGGAAGCAGATAAACTTAATGTTCACTTTAATGTGCAATTTAATGCCCAATGATGCATAAACAGTTACAGCAGCGCAACAACCAACACGCGCAACTTTTGACATTTTACACACAACCGAGTGGCGCTCCACTGCTGAAAAATCACGTATGAATGCATGCATGCATGCATGGGTGTGTGTGTGTGTGTGTCTGTGAGTGTGAGAGTGGCTGTGTTCGCCTCGTTGCATTTGTGTGATATGTCAAAAATAATTGGGCAGCACGCCTATGTTTATGCTTCTGCCTGTGCTCGGGTCGGGTTTTCGGCACAAAATGTTGCTTACTGGCTAATGAAGATTGTGCAACTCGTTGACGGCACAAGCAAATCGTCAGCCTCCAACCGCAGCGCGCCGCATACTACTTGGCGCCAACTAGCAAAGTTTGCTTGGTTTTCTTCAGTGCTGCTTTTGATCGCAAATGGCAAGCGAACATTTTAATTTAATTTAATTTTGCAAAACTACGCTTTTTCGGCTGGCGTTGACAAGTGATAAACAAAACTGGACTTTGTTAAAAATGTTGCAACGGCAACGGCAACAAAATGTGGACATAAATCAAAAAGCGATTGACACTTAAGATTTAAATTTTAATTTGTTGCGGTTGAACGTAAGTTATTAATTGCTTTACCAGACAGTGAAAATGATAAAGTCACCTAATAGAGTAAAAATATATTAAAAATTAATTGATCCAAAAATTTATATCTTTAAATGAAATCTCTATGAATTGAAATGTAGCTGCCATTCATAAAAGGAATTTGGACGCGCCAAGTAGTTCTGAGAGAGTTGCAAGGGAGACAGACATACATACTAGTTTGGGGAAAAATAATTACATTATTTCCTCAGTAGATGGCTGTAGTGATCGATACCTCGCACAGCATGATGGAAAGAATAATGAGATGGCGCCTATCGTGGTACCGTTACTTTGCGCTCAGCGAATTTGACAATGAGTTACGTGGTTTTAGCACCAGTATGGCCAGATTACCATTTTCGTAACTTGATTTAGTATTTTGTTTTTTTGTTATTTAGACCCGCAGTTTTAGTTCTTTCTTCATGACATTTTTCTAGCCTGTTCTAATTGAAAGTAATGTTTATAATTTTGTAAAATATACATTTTTTTAAATTAGTTCAATAAGTCACTCAGTTTTATTGAGCTTTAATTTTTTTAATATCTGGTAGCATTGCCCGCGATTGCAGTTGTTCTTGGTGTTCTTCTGCTTTCTCTCTCTCTCGCTACTGCAGTGTTGCCTAGCTTGGATATAAAAACGCACTAAAATGTCCATTTAAAGAAAATAAAATGCCAAATTTTTATTGAACTACTTACAGAACTTTGTATGCGTGAAAATTGTCTTTAAAATGTGCGTTTTTTTAAATAAATGTGTTATGCTTATGTACAATTTAATTTATGAGTTTTTTTTTTGTTAGGTTAGGTTAGGTTGATATGGTTGCCCAGGGAATAGGCACACTTGGACGAAGAAGGATTCGTCCTTTGTGATGCCATTATGGAGGGGTGAGGCGGGATACAGGGAGAGGGCGGGGAGAGGTGGTGCTGGGATAGTTGGGAGCGTGCGGATTACGATTACGAACGATGACTATGTTTGCGTCAACCGCTTTATGCTGCTGATGAAATTCATCAGATTTTTAATGTCAACGCCAGCTATATCAGCAGGCGTGACAAAGAAGTAGGAGCCAAGATGCCTAGATCTTAGCCCCGCCAGAGCAGGGCAGCTAAGGAGAAGGTGCTGAGATGATTCCACCTCATCCTCCATACATCCAGCGCAAAAGGGACTCGAGATGATTCCAAGTCTCACAGCATGCATTCCTCGCGCATTGTGTCCTGTGAGAAAACCCACGAGATTAGAGAGCTGAAATTTTGTCAGCCTCAGAAGCTCGCCCGAGCGCCTTCGGTCCACACGTGGCCAGAAGGATTTCGCGACCTTACACGTTCGTGTACTTGCCCAGCGCTCGCTGAGTTGGTGCGATGCCCATCTTTCCAGAGGCAGACCGCAGGTAGTCAGGGGGATCCCAATTCCCTCCCTTCACGGGGAAATCACCTCGCATGTCCCTTGTCTGGCCAGCTCATCTGCCTCACAGTTTCCAGCAATGTCGCTGTGACCAGGAACCCAGATGAGGCTGATGTTAAAGAATTCGGACGCAGTCGAAAGCGAGGTCAAGCATTCCTTGACCAATTCCGAATGCACCGTCGTAGACCCGAGGGCCCTTATTGCCGCTTGGCTGTCGGAGTAGATATTTACTTCCTTGACCGTTAATACGCATTTGAGCAGCCAATCGGCTGCCTCCTTGATTGCGGCTACCTCTGCCTGGAACACACTGCAGTGGTCCGGTAGCCTGAATTTGAGTCTGGTGGGGAGCTCCTCGCAAAAGACTCCTCCGCCAACCTTTCCTTCCAACTTCGATCCATCCGTGAACAAGTTCACCATGCCCTGTCCCCAAGTGTAGCCCTCTCTCCACTCTTCCCTTGACGGAATATGAGTGGAGAAGCTTCCGGTAGGACTATACGAGGGTGTACACTGATCCGTTGACAGAGGGATGAACTCGAAGTTTCTGAGAATGCTTGAGTGCCCATAAGTGAGGTTAAGCTTATAGTTCCACCCCCTCAGTCTGATTGCGGTACGCGAGGCGACAATTCTGCCTGCAATGTCTACGGGTACCACATTTAACATTGCGTTGAGCGCCAGAGTAGGAGTCGTTCGAAGCGCCCCACTGATTCCAATGAGTGCCGACCTCTGGACTCTCTCCAGCTTCTTCACCAATGTCGTCTTCTCTAGTGAGTTCCACCAGACTATGACTCCATATAACAAGATAGGCTTTACAATAGTATTGTATAGCCAGAAAACAACTCTAGGCGAGAGGCCCCATCTTTTACCAATAGCGCCCTTGCATCCATACAAGGCGATTGTTGCTTTCCTCACTCTTTCCTCAATATTGGGCTTCCACGTGAGCTTGCTGTCAAGGATAATACCTAGGTACTTAACCTTGTCAGAAAGCATCAGCGGAGCGCCCCCTAGTGAGGGAAGTTGAGCTCTAGGTATTTTATGTTTTCTCGTAAATAAGACGAGCTCCGTCTTAAGAGGATTCACCGACAGGCCGCAGTCCGTTGCCCATCTAACAACTACGTTAAGATATCCCTGCATCAGGTTGTACAGAGTATCCACAAATTTTCCTCTGACGATTAATGCGACGTCATCCGCGTAGGCAACCACCCTGCAGCCCCCTTTCACCAGCTCCTCCAGCAAGTCATTTACAACAGCGACCCAGAGGAAGGGCGAGAGAACACCACCTTGCGGAGTGCCCCTACTCACCTGCCGGTGAATGGAGATGCCGCCCCATTCTGCCGCGACAGTTCTGTCGCTGAGCATTTTATAGATAAATCTGATCAGGTCGGTTTCGACCCCCAGTTTACCCAGAGACCGAGTGATTGCCTCCGGGAGGACGTTGTTAAAAGCCCCCTCGATGTCGAGGAAGGCGCCCACCGCAAGCTCCTTTTTTTTGTTAAGCGAGACTCTTTTGTTGAGTGAACGTCTTATTTGTTATATTTGAGGTTATGGAACAAGATAAGTTACTCCTTTTGTAAAAATGTCGTTATAGTTTCTTCAGTATTTTCTGGTATTTTGTTGCTTTTCGCTATGAATACACCTCTTGATGCCCTATGTCCCACTAAGGATTGATGACCGAAAGAAACGATTACACTTCTATGGTTTTAATTCGCACTCAGTAAATTCAAACGCTTTTTAAAATGCGTAAAAAGGTTTTCAATCTTAAGAAGAGTTGAGAGAAGAACATTTAATATTCTTGCAATAACTTAAAAGGAGCAAAAAATTAAATTTGCACTTTCAAAATATCAAACTTTATAAGAATCAGCAAACTTGCATTAGCACTAAAATCTTCTCAGAGTGACCTTTTTTAACTCTCTTTTGCTTAATAATACAGTTTTTTTCTTAACTTATAGTTTCGGTAGCTTTAAATTAAAAACAAAAAGAAACAAACGCCAAACTTAAAGATTTTCGCATTTTGGGTATAAAAAGGCACTGAATTTATTGTGAAGAGCAAATAGTTGTCAACACTGCACAACGGGGCAAACATGACGTCACGTCTTGCTCGCACAGTATCAAATAATCTAAAGTTTATACTGATTGTCAAGGTGGCATTTCACACTAAAAAATTCATTAGCTCTTTTCTGTTTACTTTATTCAGTTGTGAGTTACAGAGTGTTAACAGTGGAAGTCAATAAAGAGAATTCTGTACAGAGTGTTAACAGTGAAAGTCAGTGAAGATAAAATGCTGTACATTTTACAGTTTCTCTTTGATAAACACGAAAATACAAGCCAGCCGTTGAAATTGTAATAAATGTGAAAATGTGATTGGTGCCGATACTGTAACAGTTAATTACGTACAATTTTGATTTCGTCGATTCCGCGCAGGCATTTTTGATGTTAAAGAAAATGTCAGCTTGTCTAATCATGTGTGATAAACACATCTTTACACGATCAGACAAATTCTTTTCCATTAATTCATATGGAACCCAAACACTTTGTTTTATGATAGCACAAATCCAAGAGATTTAATGTGATCTCTAACAGTTGTATGATGAATATCAAACTCTTCTGCAATTTCTCGACTTGTTAAATGGATACTATTTTTCCACGTGGATCACAAATCACCACTTTCTTGGAAGCTCACATCCCCGGAACGAAATTTGCTAAACCATCTTTGACAAGTACGAACATTTACGATATCTTTTCCAAATGCCGCACATCATTCATACAAAAGCGCTTAATGTACTGACCTGCTTTTCACTTTAAATATCGCAAGTAAATGATCAACGGTAAAAAAGGACTCCTTTTATATTATGCGTCAGGTAAAAAAACAAAAACAAAAAAAAGGTCCAATGACTCACTAGCCAAATGTGTTTTTATTTACAAGAAAAATTGCCTGCCTATTTAAAATACGACAGAACTTTCCCGCCAACCCAATATTTCACTATGGCATCGTTCAAATGTCCACTGGAGCTTCACATGATGATACAGATCCGAGATAACCAATTTCCAATGACTCTGAGCATATGTACATACAGCTGAGTTTGAGCAATGACGCATAGTATGTTGACTTCAATGATTTTGGTACTTCTCTTCTCTGTTGAGAAGTACATATGTACTGTAAGCATTTTGGAGGTGGAGAAGTTTTCTACAAAACAATTAATAAAATTTATTGGCTAAATTCTCTACCTAACTCTTACTGTCAGCCACTTTGTTTTATTTTTATTTAACTCTAACTTTTTTTATTTTTATTTAACTCTAACAGTACAGCTCACTTTATCAAAACTATAAAAAATACTTCCGTTCTCTCAAAAGCTTGTCAAACTCTCTAGCATCTTCCCTCATGTATTTAAAAGCTAGGTTAAGTGGCCTTTAAGGATGTAAGTTAGATATAAAATGTGGTGCAGTTAAGTAAAATAACATTTGGTTTTGTTTACCGACATCACCCGCTTTAAAAATAGTTAACCACATTAAATAATTTTGAGTTCAGCCTTTGGAAACCAGCAATTTCGGAATTAGCAAATTCATCTCTGTAAGGCGACAGGCGAGAATACAAAGAGAGTTATAATACACTTCAAAGTTTGTAATAACTTAGCGGCTCCACTAATAAAGCTCAGTATCACTGGCAAATGCATATCAGAAAACTAACGAATTGAAGACGGCTAAAGCTATTACATATGCAATAGTCATAGGTTCTGTCCATCATACAGCTATTCCATATAAATTATAAAATATTTATTTATTAACAATAAGAATTTACAAAAATATTGTATACTTAGTAAAGCTTAGGAAAGCTAGCAACAGTAATGATCTCCATTTTCAACAGAAGTGCCATTAACCAATTCTGATTGGATGAATGTGAACTTCACACTTAATTCCTCTTTGCTGTTAACTCCTCTGGTCGCTCTCACAGCAGCCGACTCACATTTGCATTGTAACTGCATGGGAAGCGTATGATGTTCGCTGTTAACTGCACTGGCTCTCACAGCAGCCGACTCACACTTGCATAGCAACTGCAAGCGATGCTTATGACGTTCGCTGTTAACTGCACTGGCTCTCACAACAGCCGACTCACACTTACATTGTACGAGTAGCTGCATGGGTTGCTGTAGAGTCGTTAGAGTTCGCTAGTTGAACATAAGAGAGCATGTTCGTGTACGTAGACGAACAGCAGTTATTCCTGCTTAACTCACATACATAACATATATAATCTGCCTATAGATAATTTTTTTTATTACTCTCCTTCGGTCACATCCATTACTATTATAAATAAATAAATGCCTAATTTCGCTTTAATATCTTTAAAAGTGACTTAATAAAACTCAATTAGTAAATTATTAATCATCGTCTGCCTTTCAAGTTATGCAGTTTAACAATTTATGTCATTTTAATTGCTAAACGAGTAAAGGCCTCGCCATACACCTGCATATTAGTCAGCTAAGTACATGGAGTATGTTCTTGAAATTGCTCAATACACTGAGGTGTGCATAAATACACTGAAAGAATGTGGAGCCACTGTCTAGATATGGAGCTGTGGAGTTGACGGTTAGCTTCCCCGTTACATGGGACAAGAAATTGGGTGTTTCTTTTATTGCCTGTATATTACAATATTTTATACTTTGGTATATTTAGATATTTGTAATCAAATATAAATTAATTTATTATATTAAATATAATTTTCTCTTCTCTTTTCAGGTGAGTGCTGTAATATTTTTAATATGCCCGATTATATGAAAAATAGTAAGTAAAGCTAAGAGGAGTTAAAAAAATAATCTGATAAAAAACAAAATCTTGTAAGCAATTTTATGGAGCCCTATCACTAGAAGCAGGTCTCAAAAATTAACACAAGTTTGTAAATTTTCATTAGATTCAGCTAAAGCCAAGCTCTTTCGACGCAATATTAAAGTCTTTCTCAAAATATTGTTCACTTTCACCTGTAAAAAGCATCCCTCGTGCAATATATCTTCAAATCTAGTTCTTTGCGACTATTATTAATCAGTGGATAAAGAAAAACACTGAATGTAAGGTTAATTGTCCTAAGGTTTGCAATGCATGCCGAGAACGACCGCTTTAGAAATAACGTTTTCTTCATTTTGGTGTTTCATGCACTCAGACTCGAATCTACGTACTCCCGAATGGGAGACACGCACCAACTCGTACGCGGTCGCCGTAAGAGAGTTCAATTGAAATACGATTCTGTTCTCTACCGTCAACAATTGAAAAGATCTAAGCGAGTAAATTAGAGGGGCGAACCGGAATAGAAAAACAGAAAAGGTGTTGTGGATAAATTCGATCGTGAATAATGCCGATCGCTTCTAAAATATGTGCGAAAAATGTTGTATGATCGCAATAAATGCTTGAACACAGGAACGTTCGTGAAAAACCTGCCTTCGTTTTTGTTGACAAACAAACGATCGCAGAAAAGCAGTCGCTTGCCATATGCGCTGGTATAAGAAATGTTCGCACGCAGTCTATCACCAACATACTTCATCACAATCGATCGATATCGTTCGCCATTCCAATGACGGCACGCATTTGTTTTGTCAACATAGAAATCGGAAAATAACAAATCTACCAGGATTCGCAAATTCGAAACAACAAAATCCTGCTCTGTGTGAACGCAGTCTAATGAGTCTTACCTAATATCAGAAAAAAATGTATTTGGGGTGATGAAAATAGTAACTTATACCAGTTTTATGAGGTGTAATCATACACACTTGGGCCGAGCCTTGCAGGATAACTTTGTGGTTGCTTCCACATGCAAATTTTTCGTCAAGCGGGCAGAGCCCAAACATAGCGAGCAGAGAAGTGGCAAGTCGAAAGCGCCTATAATTTCTTATAAGTGAGCAATAATTTCACAAAAAACGAGCGTGTGAGTAGAGGCTTTGAGCAACACTAATCTACAGCTAACTAGTGCGTAAAACTTTGCAATATGTGTAACGCACCTGCGCTCACAGAGTGGCTTCGTCATACAGAACAGTATTAGAAGTAGCGGTTTTATTTATCAGTGGAACCATCCCTTTAGATCTTTTAATATAAGAGCGCAAACGGAGTTGGGAGGCGCAAGTCTCAGAAACTCCAGGACGATGCTTCTCCGACATCAGAATTCAAATGCTCACTCTTTGGCGCGAACAAGATAGAACTCTGAACAGTTCATTAGACGGACAGCGAGGCTTATTTAAAAAAATGGGTGGAAGGAAAGCACAGTGACGTTAACTATCACATCACACAGTTTTTGTCCGGGCTCGCGTCCTTTCGCAAGTATTTGGAGCGAATGGGAAACGGAATTTCCTAACTGCGTAAGAAGCTTGTTGATTTTTATCATGTTTGGAAAGAGTTACAAAAAAATTGTAAGAAAACTCAAGTTACAGTGAAGAGCTGTGAGAACAATTTCAAAACTGCCCTTGATAATTTGTTTGATGGTGCACATGCTGATTTTTTTGAGAGAATGAAAATAGGGGAAGATACATTATTTTTCACGAAACAGAGAGAACCAGGTCGCCCGGGATACTTAAGTGATGTAGACAAAAAATTGGCGGAAAAAGAAGAAAGATCTAGAAGATGACGACGACGACTAGAAGAAAAGGAAAGGATTGTAAGGCACTGGCTGTTGCATCTACTAAAGGGGTTTCCAATAAGAGGTGTTATTTTGATATTCAAAGAAAAATTCTATTTTTTAATATAAATAAACGATCGGATGTTTATTTCATTATAAAGGGGAAGGTATGCCATTAATAGTGGAAAATAACATCAGGCAAATGACCACGACGACCACGCTTACGGGACAATATCCTTCTCATGAATTTTTCCATAACCGAATTGCAAAGTGGCTACCCTATGTCCTCGATAGCCTCAGGAATTCCATCTTTGAGGTCGTGAATCGACCCTGAGCTTTTGGCGTAGACCTTCTCTTTCACGTGATCCCAAAGAAAAAAGTCACAAGGTGTTTAATCACAAGATCTCGGTGGCCAACTGTGATCACCTCTTCGAGAGACAACACGTCCGGAAACTTTTTCTGTAAAAGATCAATGGTTTCGTTGCTTGTGTGCCACGTAACGCCGTCTTGTTGAAAATAAACGTTGTGCAGATCAATACCATCCAATTCCGACCATAAAAAATCGTTAATCATCTCTCCTGTTTAAGACCTAACACCTGTTATTGGAAACCCCCTTATCATCACAAATAGAAAGTGTAGAGGATTCAGACCTACCATGAACAAAGTTCAAAAAGAGGTATAGAGATTCGCATAACACCTAAACTAGTTGAAGCTTTAGATCTATGCCTGTTAAGCATTAGAGACGCCGTTGATTGATTTCTTATCGGAGAAGAGCAAACAATTTCTATCACGACTGCAGATCGACGTCAGTTTTCTAAAGGAAGATCCATCTTCTTGGGATAATAATGCTGCATTTCTGAAAGCTAAAAGAAGAGGAAAATAAGGCAAGAATAAGTCATTTGAGAGTTGTGAATGATACTGCTGAAAGGGCTGTTAAATTGATGCAAGATTTCAGCGGACTTGTCACGGCTGAAGAAGAACCAAAACAGTTGTTGCTGCGCTGTGTCCAGGAACATAGAAATTTGTATTCGGACTGTAAAAAAACTACTCTAAAAAAAGTTACCCTGACTGATTGTTATTACTTTATCGTTTAATTTTTACTTTTATTCACTTAATTTATTGCATTTGTAGTGATTTTTTAGCAGACGGAAATATCAGAACAAAACACGATTTCTACTAAACTTTGAAGCTCGCTCAGCACTAGTTGCAGTTATGCCAAAAAAACGAAATTCTATATTTGAGCATCTTCTAGCATTAGTAACAAAATATAGAGGGTATGAAATTAGAAATTAATTTTTTTTTTCATATAAGGGACACCCTAATGAACAGTATGGAATCTAGCCTTGTCGACTTGTTTTTATTTTATTTTTAATTATTTATCACCCATAAAATTTCGCATTAATTTCTCCTCCCATTCATTTACTTACCATTTTGTACCACTGGCTTTTGTTGCGCCATTGATTTTTCTCTCAGTGCACGTGAAGTTGCTGGTAGACAGCGCCATTTACTGAGCTACCGCCGCCGCTACCACCGTCAACGCCCTACAACTGTACCAGCTAGCAGCCACAGCACCTTGAGTGCAGGCTTTTATTTCACTAATCTAGCAACACATTAGCACACATTGGGCACAACACCTTCAATTAACTTCGCTGACCAGTTCGTCCTTTCCAGGCATTTCAGCATTGCACTTCCGCCATTCGCTAAGTAGGCGAGAGCATTTAAGTTGAAGCAAATTCAAAGCAAAATTAAGTGCACACATTTCTGTTATCTAACTAACGGCCACATATTTCTCTTATGTGGTGCAACAAGTGATAATATTACGCACCAGTCACACACAAACAGACACACCAGCCAGAGCACTAAACAGTTGGTCCACATAAAAAGCTAGAAGCTCTTCGCAAATGAGAGGCGGATTTGGTTGACTTGAGGGCACTCAACACATTAACTCGACTGGCTTCTAGCACTAATTAAACGACTTTGTGCTTTAAGTGCCTTCCGAAGACTTAAATGATGCACTAAATTTTGTGGCATGCCACAAGTACCTACTCTCCATATGAAATTACATAGTTAGTGGTAATTACGTAAGCTGGTTTCTTAGTGATACTCAACTTGCCGCCGTAGAGTTTTATTGTGGGGCAAATTAAAACAAAAAGTGAATACTTGAAAATAAAAAAGAAGAAAAACTTGAAAATTATGATTGCTGAAACGTTTTGTGGAGGTAGGCTATTCGGAAGTGGCAGTAAATTTATTAAATTCCACGAAGGAAATAAATAAAAAGCATAAATTTAATTATATTTTCCTTCCTTTTATCCGTTGGTTGGTGGCACTTCCACTTCGATTGATAAACAGTCGGCACAGTCGCCTTGAACATGACCACCACCGGCGTAGTGTCCCCAATAGTCGCAGCCAAAGAAGTTTGATGGCGGTGGTGCGAGGCTTAGCCACGAACAATAAGGTCTACTTGTACTACGAGGGTAAAGTGATAAAGCATGGGTCTTTCTAATAGCGGTCGCCCCTCGGCAGACAATGGCAAACATCCGAGTGTATTTCCGCCATGAAAAAGCTCCTCATAAAAATATCTGCCGCTCGGAGTCGGCTTGAAACTGTAGGTCCTTCCATTTGTGGAACAACATCAAGACGCACACCACAAATAGGAGGAGGAGCTCGGCCAAATACCCAAAAAGAGTGTACGCGCCAATTATATATATACTCGTATAATACAGATTTGGTACGCGTGTTTTTAGTTCACGCGACAAGTTTCAATTTGTTCCCACAAATAGATGGTTTACAAAAAATTTTTGAAGTAGGCGACTTGCGTGTCAAAGCCCCTGCCGGTGGAAGCCGGTGGCTTAACGCCAAAGAAAGGAAAGTATGTCGTTTCTGTCGGAGATATTAGGCCAGTGTTTTTTGGGATGTAAAAGGTGTCCACCATAAATGCTCAGAGTTCCAGTGTGGAACATAGAGCCGAAACGAATTCTTCTTCTATTCGGGTCTGTATTGCGCCAATTAACTTAAACTCTCAACTTAATTCATTCCAGCTAAGCTACAGGGCGCGGGTATCTAACTCCAGTAGTCAGCTCCAGGCATTCGCTGGTCTTCTACGTCTGCGGTTTCTTGGGGGTTCCAGTCAATGGCGGTCCTTGCTAAGCCACCATTTGCTCTGCGTGGCCAATCCAGCCGCATTTTCTCTTTCAGATCTCTATTTTATATTGGCTAGTATTGGCTTCTGCTGGGTTCTAGTCCATAAGTCAGCATTCGAGGTAATATTTGGCCTGAATAGTTCGAGAATTTTTCGAAGCCAGGACCAGTTAATTGATTACAGATAAATATTACTCCCTTCTAGATATCGAAATTCGCTAGAAAATACCTGGCTTAAAGAAGAAAAAAATCATCCGTCCGCCGGACAAACAAACCCCTGCACACAAAGGTGCCATGGCAATGGTAAAACTGCACGATTTGAGGTACAATTTTGTCGGTCATCCTCCCTATTCTCCAGATTTGGCACCATTAGTTGACCATCAGTTCTCAAACTTGAAGAACTTTGTTTGTGGGAAACGCTTGGCTTGTAATGAAGAAGTTGAGTTGGTTGTAAATGTAGAAAAGTTTTACAGCTTTCCAGGTTCTCACTTCCGGAGCAGCTCATGTTGAAGAAACACTGGACCAAGTGTGTTGAAGTCAAGGGAGATTATGTGGAAAAATAAAATAATTATTTTACTAAACACTGCAGTCTTTAATAGCGAGGCCGAGAAGTTTTTAGGGAGGAGACAGGAGGAAAAGAATCAAACAGGTGGAAAAAGGAAGAAAAGCCTTTAAATTAGAGATTGACGACTAACAGTGGCTAATTGCTTTCGTATAACCGCTTCAAGCTACTGATGATTATCACCAGATGTGTGATATATAAACCTATAATAACCGCTGATGTAGCAAAAAAAATGGGAGCCCAGATGTCGAAATCTTTTCCCGACGAGAGCGAAGGTGGTACTGAGATGATTTCACCTCATCCTCCAAACAGCTTCTATAGAAAGGACTTGAAGCAATACTAAGTCTCACCGCATGGACACCTAACGGGCAATGTCCGGTAAGGATACCTACCAAATTTTAGAGCTGCGTCTTTTGTGGCCTTAGAAGTTGCCTCGAACGCCCACGATCTATCTGTGATCAAAAGGATATCGCGACTTTGCTTGTTTGCGCATCAGCCCAGCAGTCGCTGAGTTGATAGGAGTCCCATTTTTCTAAGAGTAGACCGCATGTTATCAAGGGAACCTCAAGCCCCTCGATTTGCGATAAAACCGTTTCCAGGGTTCCCTGTCTAGCCAGTTCATCAGAAAGTAAGCCGACATTTTCAATAAAATTGGAATGTTGAAGTGTACACTAGGTGTCTTGAATGCTAGCTTTTCATCCCTGATGATATATGGAGATAGAAAAATATTGCCGAAGCTTTATTGAGCTTAAATACTCAGTATTCAGCCTGGTGTCATTATCTAGTTTTCTCGAGTACTTTCAATCTAATCTAATGCCATGAAGCACCTCACTCAACATTTTACTGGAATAGTACATTAGCAGCTTGTGCCCTGATTATTTCAAGCTTAAGCATCTACGTCGTCTTTGGTACTTTCTAGAATGAAGGTAAGCTTAGGTTAGGTGATAAGCTCATAAAATAATGAGCCACGCAGTCCCAAAAATTTGATCCATACTTTCGCTTCATCTTTCTAAACCATCTCAATATTCTCAATCTTTTGGTGAAACTGTTCGGACCTTTGTAGAGATGTTTATGCCGAAATAAGAGACGCAGGAGTCGTGTGGCATCAAAGTTATAGATGATTATAAATTTCATTCACATAGCTCTATGTGCCTAACTTAATTGTGGCTTCACTCCACTCTATTATCATTAACTCTGAATTGAAAAATCTGTGCGTCTTCCTAATACTTGCGGTGTCTTTCAGGCGAAAGTACTGGCAATTGAGCAAGCTTGGAGGTTACTAATCGTGGATCTCTCTTTTAAGGGCATTGCCACTATTCTTTCGGATAGCTAAGCTGCAATCTAGGCACTGGATTCGTCTACAACAACCTCTGAACTGGTGAAATAAAGCAGGAATAGCCTTAATATCTTGAGCGAAAATCAAAGTGGTGTAGCTTACAGACATTGTCGGGTGCTCAGCCGAGCTCTTCCTTCTATTTGTGGTATACATTTTGTCCCTTTTTACAAATGAAGGGACCTACAGTTTTATGCCGCCTCCGAATGGTAGATGCTTTATTATAAGGAGACTTTTCACGGCAGAAATCATCAAAATTATGAGTCCGTAAAAATTTGTTTTTACCAGCGGGTACCACTCCACTTTGTCTCGATGCCACTCTACTTTGCTCGAGCCTATTTATAAGTACCTTATCATAGAACCTGGCAATATTCGCTATAATTTTTAAGTGAAAATGGAAATATAATATTTAAATGGGAAGCTCGGAATCAACCTTCGGTACCCGGTTTTCTTGTGCATTTTATTAGACAAAAGAAAATGTAAATAGGTCTACGTAGCCAATTTTCAGCGGGAGTGTTTCTGATCAACAATACTAAGTTTTATTTGGCACACAGATTTTATAGTCGCCTTTCCGCACCTGGTCACCCTAATATACTTTTATGTATTTACAATATTAGGGAGGTCTTTAAAGAAAAAGAACGATTTTTTTCCAGTCTCACTCCCTTAACAGGTAATAACACGATCAAAGATATCACATATAAATATTGGTCCCAATTGGAGATGGTTAAGGGGTTTCCCACAGGGGTCAAGGGTCAGGCTACTCCATGAAGCCTAAAAAATTATATATGTATTTTTTTAATCTAATAAATACGTAAAATATATACTACATTACTCGAACATATTATATATAAATTTTGGTCCCGATTGGAAACGATTAAGGGGTGTTGCACAGTGGTCAAGATTCAGAACACCTTATGAAAAATAAAAAAAATTAACACATTTTTTTTTTAATCTAATACGTAAAATGTGTAAAAATTTTGGTTCCGATTGAAAACGATTAAGGTGTGTTGCACAGTGGCCAAGGTTTAGGCTACCCTATGAAAATTAAGAAAAAATTTAAATATTTTTTAATCTAATAAATATGTAAAATATATACTAAAACACTCAAATAAATTACATATTAAATTTGGTCCCGATTGGAAAAGACTAAGGTGCGTTGCACAGGTGGTCAAGATTCAGAACACCTTACGAAAACTAAAAAAAATTAACAATTTTTTTTTAATCTAATACGTAAAATCGTTACTGCAATACTTGAAAATATTACTTATAAATTTAGTTCCTGATTGGAAACGGCCAAGGTGTCTTGCACAGTGGTCAAAGTTCGGGCTACTCTATGAAAATTAAAAAAATTAAAAATTTTTTTTAATCTCATGCGTAAAATATATATTATATTAAAATACCCGATTAAATTACATATCAGTTTTGGTCCCAATTGGAAACGATTAAGGTGTGGTCAAGGCTTAGGCTACCCTATGAAAATAAAAAAAAATTATTATTTTTTTTATTTTTTTTAATCTAATACATAAAATGTGTATTAAAATACCCGAGTATATTACATATAAATTTTGGTTCCCATTGGAAACGATTAAGGTACAGTGGTACAGGTACCCTATGAAAACTAAAAAAAATTAACAAACATTTTTTAAGCTTATGCGCAAAATTGATACTATTATAGTCGACTTTAGTTCTGATCTATTTAATATTTTACTAAATTTTCTTTATTTTCACTTCATTTTACTGTTTTCAGTCTCCATAGAGAAATCTGAAACCGTCTCCAAACAGGACCAAAAGTTATGTGGGCTATCTTAGACTGTAGTTGCATCGACGTAAAGGTTGAGGTTTAGTAAATCTGCTGTAAAAAAATGTCTTCTCTCATTTAAGTGCCACCCTAATGTGCTTACACATTTTACGTGTATTTTTCAAAACAGCTAAAAACTCGAAAAGTTTGCACTAAATCTAAAATGACAAACAGACATTGGAATATGCGCTGAAAAACCAGCATAAATACATATAAAATTGCCTATGCACACAACTTAATTTTTTACTTCCTTTCCCAATCTATTTTTTATGTTCTCGTAATTTAAACAATCGTAAAAAATCAATTTTAAATAATTTTATTATCACCAATTGCAATCTTAATCAGAGGCAATAATTCAAAATCATGCAGTGGCAAGGAAGAGAAACACTAAATATACATACAGACACACACCGCAAAACCGTCAGCAAAGTCTATCAAAGTACGTGGCAATGCTCAACCCCAGTCAAACCCACTGAAGCCGCTGCACAGAGTCAGTCCATCAATGAATGACTGACAAATGCACAGTTAAATGCTGCTTTTGACTTCATTACGGATGCAAGAAGCACAACACTAACAGCAATAGTTAAAAAAACAACAACAAAAATAAAAATAAAAATAAAAATATAAAAAAATACTATACTATCGTTGCACTCTCAGCACAGGTAGCTTGGCCCCCACCATTTTTATGAAATGCTGTGTGTTTGTGTTTGTTTGTTTTGTATTTGTTTTTACGTGCTCCAGTAGTAACGACTTGGATTTACACCAGACATCCTGCCATATATGGCGTCGTGTAAGCCAAGCGACAACTCTGTCTTGGAGCCTAGACTTGGTGGCTTAGTTTGTGTGGCATGGAGAAATCAAAGTAAAACGTATTGCCACAGTGGAGAAGCAGTGACGAAATTTCGGGGGGAAAATGATTAGGTTTAGAAAGTTCTTCAAAAGTAAATTTCAATAATTTTTGCCTTGAATGTGACCTTGAGACGGTCCAGGAACGAATCGCAAGCTGCCCGAATGTGACTTGCAAATATTTTGGCCCCCTCGCGGACACTGGCTTTATTCAGCGCCTAGAGACTGGTGAATCTTTTAGCTCGGACTTTGCTCTTCAAAATGTCATAAAGAGAATAATCCATCGGTTTCGCGTCTGGTGAAATTCAGAGCCATTGGCTGGACGTTATGAAGTTCGGAACGTGGTTTTTTAGCTATTCTTGGTTCACTCGAGCTTTGTGAGACGGTGCCGAGTCCTGTTGAAACGTCCATGGTCTGCCACCGAAATGTTTGTCTGCCCACGGCTTCAAAGTAACCTCTAGAATATTTTCGCCAGGATCGATGAAAATGATTGGAGAGCACCCATCTGTGGTTACAGCAGCCCAATCCATTACCTGTGGCGGGTGCTGCTTCCTGGTGACCAATCGATAGCTCAAATTGTCATCAAATCGAACTTTATCGTTTTGGGAGTTTACAAATTGCTCATTTTGAAAAATTGTCTCGTCGGAAAACACAATGTTCGGATATGGACCACTTTCGGCCAAGCGAAACAACTTCTTCGCTCTCTTAAGTCTGACTTGTTGCTGCTTTGGTGTGAGATCATGCGTCTTTTGGATCTTGTAAGGCTTGATTTTGAGATCATTTTTCAGTATGCGGCGGATGCTACGGTTAGATATTTTCAGTTCTTTCGCCATTTGAGTGGCATTTCGTCGTGGATTTCGCTCAATTCGCTTCTTCACTTTTTGAACCATTCCACATGACGTTACAGTCTTTTGATGACCACCGCCATGACGGTTCGCGATGCTACCATGTTCATTGTAACGAGTAATGGTGCGATAAACAAAAACTTTATTTATTTTAAGGTGCTCAAGCTCACGAACAATCGCTGGTTGTGATTTTTCACCCAAATATAATGCAATCGCACTTTTACGTTTGAACTCCATCACAGATTTTCTTTTTCGCGTTTACTCTTGGCAAAGTTCTTCCGCGCGTTTGTAAACAATGCTCTGGACTGTCATTTAGCCAACTAACAGATAGCTGATGCCCGTGCATCAGCTGCACGAGGGGTCTGAAGTTGGTTACACTTTGAGTGCTTGATCCTTCATTTCTGCTATGAAGAAGCTCCTCATAAAAGATATTTGCCCTACGAAGTCGTCTTAAAAGTGTAGCTCCTTCCATTTGCCAAACAACATCAAGACGCACACCATAAATAAGATGAGGAGCTGCGCCAAACACTTAACAGAAGTGTACGCGCTAATTATTTATTTTATTTTTTAAACGTTAAGCTCATCGCTAAGTAGATGTGTTAGGTTTAGATGTCGATTTCCAAACTGTACCGCAGGAAATTTTCTTTCTTCCGCCTACTGAGTACCGGAACCCCTACCAAGCAATTGAAATTTGGTAGGAAACAGCTGGATTTTAGCATTTCAAATATTTCTTTTCTATCACTAATTTCTTCATTTTTAGATCAAAAGATAGGCAAGTGGGGAATCCTCTTGAACTAAAAGGTAGTTTTACAGATTTCCACACGAAACCCACATTTGCAGGGCACTATAGGTACAGGCCAGACAAACTCCTTACTGGGAGAGTGCAACCTGAAAAAGTTTTAAACACCTTATAAACTTCCAGAGAATAAACTAAGTGTTGTTACAGACGTCATCAGCAGTCATTTCAGAATACGAAGTCCTCTACATAGACTTGGGATATGATCGAATGACCAATGTTGATTTTGTGATTCGTCCCAAGAGACACTAACGCATTCGCAGCCCGGTTGCGATACCAACTCGCTAAGAAAAAGAAAACACAGTGATTCAGAATGGCTAAAGGAAGAGTTCAAGAGGAGAGAGCACAATAGATTTCCAGTTCAAAGCGGGTACCACTCATCAATGTCTGCTTGTATGTCTAAAGATTTTCACTATTTGGATTCCACCAAAGCCGATTAGCCTTAGATAGGCCATTCAGTTTTTATCATAAATATGAAATATGAAGTACTTTGCATAGGCTCGGGATGTGCTCGAATGACTCAAGTTGGTTTTGCAACTCGGACTGAGAAATATCAATACATCTGCTTCTCAAATGTGAAACCATCTCGAGAAGAAGAAAGAAAGTTTAAAATAGCCAAAGAGTTCATAGTCCATCACCACCAAAAAGCCCCTTAAATTTTATGAGAAAATTGGGTCTGGATGAAGTGCTGTGAGGTACTGTGAAGAAGACAAATCACAAAAGTGTTCCAGGTCGAAGCCGCTACCTTTTGTCAATATCTATATTACTTGTATGAGTAAAGATTTACATTCTATGTACTACAGTTTGTGGTCACAATCAGAGAGCATGGACTGTCGAAGGCTTCACAGAAATTTGGAGAGGCTCAAATAATCTTTGGCTCGAGCAGCGACGTCACATCCATGGAAACCGTGCGTGCTGCAGCAGCTGAATGGTTTAATCGTTTAAAGCTTGAGTAAAAGCAAATAGTGGCCAGGTAGGTAGGTAGGTAGGTAGGTGGAATGGTTGAAATGCCAGTCTGGCACTCCTCAAGTGCCGTTTTGATACCATTATGAGACGTCCAACAGGCAGATATCTACAGCCAACCCGAGCTGTTGATATAATGGAGACGATTGTTGGGATTTAGGTTAGCGCATTGCCCCAGGCTGTCGAAGGAAGGAGCACCCAGTGACCTTAATCGTCCAACTGCCAAATACATTTTTACAGAGAAAATGCTCAACAGTCTCCTTCTCTGAAATGTCCCCACAGCTTCTGAAATGGAGGTTAACCCTAGCTTTTCCGCGTGTGTGACGATCGTTTGGAAATTGAATGGCGAGGAGTCTAAAGCACTTTCTGAGTCCTCCGTATATTGTGCTGGGGCCAAGGGTTTTCGAAACAGCACACGAAGAAATAGAGCTCCATCTTTTCTGCGCTTTCCTGAGAAATAATTTGTGCAGTTCCCCTTTAACAACTGTTAGGGGGATGCCGATGTCCGGGTAGGAGGTCTCTGAGGCCAATTCAGTCCCCTTCCTGGCAAACTCATCAGCAATTTCATTTCCCTTTATGTTCCTATGTCCTGGAACCCAGATCAGAGAAATGGTGGCCATTTTGAAAGAAAATTTAAATTATTTGTTTCTAATATTTACATGTTTAAATAAAACAAACTTCATTAAAAAAAGTATGTAAAGAGTGGTTAAGTTTCTAGGACCGGTGTTGATTTTGAATAAAATACAATTTTTTTAGGAAATTATTGGCATTTCTCTTTATTATGATAATATTGGTATGGCTCAATTACGTATGGAACAAAATATCGGCCAAATGGTCGCCGTGACCTCGAATTATCTCATCCTTTAGCTCTTGAATTGTTGCTGGCTTATCGACGTACACCTTTTCTTTCAAATAACCTCAAAGAAAGAAGTCCAATGGTGTCGTTGACGTTTAGGTGTGGTTCACATTCAACATTGGCCCTTGAAATTCAACCATCCCTTATTACAATTTCATATCTATAACGTACCCAACTTGTAACAGAATTTATGGCGGACTTAAGTATATTCGTTTCATTTCGACTCCAAATTTAATCAATTATTATATATTTCATTTCTACACAAATGTTAGAGTTTTTTTCCTCCTACTCTAATATTAATTAATCCCAGTCCCACTGTTCGCACACGCGTCGGAGTGACATTTTCTCGCTTGTCAACGCCGCATTCAATCGTTCATTCATGGGGATGGTGGGTTTGCGCGCTGGCTGCCTACTTGATTGTCCATATGTGCCGCAATTTGTTCTTTTTTTTCCTTATACTATTTGTTGCTCGTTTTGATACACACTTCTGTATTTTTTATTGAGTTTTTTGCAATATTGCGTGGCTGTGGCGGTGGCTGCGGCTCCGCGTTGTCTGCCACTGCAGCTGCCACCGTGATCGTGCACCACATAATAATATATTTTTTTTACTATTTTTTAATTTTTTTTTCTTGCTTTGTTTATAATATAATTTACGTAGTATTCCAACTACAACATAACTCAATCTTATTATGTAATAGTGAATGAAGTGGAATGCAATGCAGGCGTTCAGAAGGCTACAAATACTTCGTCTGCCTCGCACGCTTAAGCTGCAGTTTATTTTTCTTCACTTTGCGGTTCGATGTAGAATTTGTTTCTGTTTATTTAAGTGCTCGTGAAATTAACATTTTATTGATCTGCTATTCAAATAGTTTTTTTTTTTTTTTTAAATTATAGTTGCATTGAAATTTTTATTATCAGTATCGAATTGCAAATTATGCAGTGGCGTTTTTTTTTCCGCTGCACTGCCTACCGTAGAATGTAAATAAATATGTAGGCATACGCATACTCTTTGTTGTTTTTGTGCTAGTTTTTGCTAGCTATTTGTCGCAATTTGCCATTATGCATCGTTTGGTTGCGACTTCACGTTCGAATGGTTGCATCGTCGCTGGGTAGCGGCAACCGCACCGCTGGGGTATTCGATTACCGGCTACTGTAATTTGTTTGAATCTAAATTAGTGTTCCACTAAATTGGTCTACATATTAGTTGTTGATAAGCGCATGTTTTTGTGTGTAAGTACAAATTTAAATGTGGTTTCAAAAGCCAATATTGGAAGTGTTTTTTAGCGGGGAGTCTGAACTTCCAAATTAATTACGTGACTGTTGGGTAAATGCGGTTCGGCGAAGCTTTGAGCAAAGTGAATATCAGATTACCTACAGAGAGAATATTTTTCGTAAGAAAAGTAGTGCCGGTTTTAAGGGAAGAGCCTGCTTTAGAGGCTTCAAAAAATCGATTTTTTCGTGGAGTTTTTGGGAAGGAAAGAAATATTTGAGTGAAACGAAACTTTCAGGTTTTATTGTTATATATTTCAACAGTCTACTCAAATTTTTTCATTCAAATATATGTCATATTATGCCTGGTACAAGCATTTTGCCGAGGTGCCTCGAGTGTGCATGTGTCGTGCGGTGGGAAAGATGCAGGTCGCAGTTTTCATCTGAAACCAAAAACCCCAAAAAATTTTTATTTTAGTATAGAATAGCTTCTAGTTAAACCAAGAAAATTAAACGAAAAGTGAGAAATTCAACAATTTTTCGCTAATTAAAAAAAAAATCATTTTTTTGGAAAAACAAATTCACTTTAAATTGTTTAAAAAGTGGGTTAATCATAACTTTTTTAATGATTTTTAATAGGACGATAGGATGTTTAACTTTTTCCCTATCTTTCCCGCCAATTAGGAAAAATCGTAAAATTAAAAAGCCGAGAAATCGCACTTCGAGCGATCCGTCCGCTCGTATACCTGCTCGACGCTTGCTCACAATTTCTTCTGTAACTCCGAAAATATTTTGGATTTGCTTCTGAAATTTTGAGGGCAGATTCTTGGATAGTTTGGGAATAAATTTATGCAAAAGAAAAAATCGATTTTTTGAAGCCTCTAAAGCAGGCTCCCCCCTTAATAAAGTAGGCAGTTTTTATTCAATTTACAGAGAGTTGAAAGTAAATTCAGTGCCGCTGACCACTAAGATGAAGGTTGCCTGCTATAAGTGTCAGTACCGCAGAATTGATTTGGTATCCATTAAAACTTTCCTCGATTAAATTTTCATTTCACATATTACGCCTTATGCAGTGGTCTCCTGGTAAACTGTCTATCTAATCTACTCACAAGTTTCTTACGAGGGTCGTTTGGAAAGTTCGTGGAGATTATGTTTAGTTAGCAGCGTCTCTTGGAAGAACTCAAACCAAGTTTCAGCCAGTTCCGTCTATTTCTTTGTGTTTGGCATTCGTTTGAGTCGATAAAATCGAGTGATTCCCTTCTCCATCACGGCAATGCACCAGTTCATGCACCAGTTCCAACTCATATTCCTCCTACTATCTAGACTTGGCTCCCTTGGATTCCTTGAACTACTTATTTGTTTCCCAATGTGAAGTACTAGATGGAGGTAAAATTATTTTGTTCAAATATGTAGGTGATTGCAGAAATGAATGGCTGTTTTTTAGACTTGGACAAATTTTATTATTCGGAACGGATCAAGAAACTAGAACAGCGTTGGATAAAGTGTATTAGCCTTAAAGGAGACTGTGCCAAAAAATTAAAATAGTTTACCCCAAACAATTAAGTAGCTTTTATTTTTGCATGGACGTTTCCAACAAATCACTTAGGTACTCACAAAAGTAAAATTAAAAATATTTTTCCCAAGAATTTTTTTTCGAACAAAAATTCACTCCGCACTTTCAAAATAAAATTAAAAAAATTGTTTACAAACATTTTTTCTCTCAATAATTTTTTTCAATAAAAATAGGTGTATCAGCATTTTTTCGAAAATACCTTGTTATTTGAAGAGTTATCAAGTATGTTTTGCTGAATTGTTCAATTTGTATTATTTTGACTGGTTCAATAATTATTTAGAATGGGTCGTAATACTCACTGCACCGAAGTAGAGCGTCAATTGGTGAAGAAACTTCGTGCGGAAGGGAAAACTTATCGGTACATTGCCAATACATTGGGACGGTCGGAAAACTTTGTTACGAACTCTTTAAAAAAGAAGTGAGAGAAAGAAAATCGTGGACGGCGAAGATTGACGGGCTCGGCAGAGGATCGCCGCACTATAGTTCTTATGACCAAAAAGGATCCTTTTGTGTCTTCGCGACAAATCGCCGCAGAAATGGAATTGAATGTAAGCTCGCAGACAATACGACGGCGCTTAGTGGACGCTAATCTACCAGAACGAAAAGCTAGAAGAGTTCCACTTCTACGAAAGGTGCACATACAGAGAAGAAAAGCATTTGCTAATGAGCACAGTGATTGGTGTGGTCCTACTGGAGAAAAAAAGTGGCGAAATATTTTATTTAGTGACGAAGTAAAGATGAATTTATCCGGTAATGATTCCAATAGAAGCGTACGCTGCCCTAAAGGCAAAGAATTTGCGTCTCAGTATACCAAAAAGACCATTAAGCATGGAGGCGGAAACATTATGGTGTTGGTCCTTTATTTTGGATAAAAGACACAATGACCGCGGTTGAGTATAGGGATATTTTGCAAAATGTTATGCTTCCATATGCAGAAGAAAACATGCCTTTGAGATGGTGTTATCAGCAAGATAATGACCCCAAACATACGTCGAGGTTGGTGTCGGAGAGGCTAAGAAATGCAAACATAAGTTGTATACAATGGCCAAGTCAATCCCCTGATCCCAATCCTATTGAGAACTTGTGGAGTGATTTGAAGAGGAGACTGGCAGACTTTGCATTCCAAAACAAGAAGCAATCGTGGCAGAAAACCAAGGAAATATGGGATGCTACCCCTTTAGAAACCTGCCAAAAATTAATAAAATCCACGTCCAATAGAATAGGCAAACTTATACAGAACCATGAAGGATATACTGGTTATTGAAATACTAGCGGTTAAATTTAAGTTGAACTGTCTTTTTGTTTTGTTTTTTGTCATATAATATTTCACACCTATTATTTTGACCAATGGTATTTTTTGTTATAATTAAATTAATTTGAGTGTAAAAAATAAAATGAATTTCAACATATTTTTATTTAATGAAATAAGACATTACTAAAACAATAAAAAAAACTCTTGTCTTTACAAATTTTTGAATGTTATTAAAAAAAACTTTGTTACACCTATTATTTTGTCCACAACTGTACATATATATATTTTTTTAAATATTACAATTTTGTTTCAATATTTGTATACAAATCAAAAAAAAATCACTCGGCACTTTCACTAATAAAATTAGAAAAGTTTTTCAAACATTTTTTCCCCCAATAATTTTTTGTTTTTAATTTAAATTTTTTTTTCTCAAAAAGCAAAAAATGTTTTGGTACAAGTTTGAAGCTCCAAATCACTTTGGTACTCACAAACATGAAATTAAAAATTTTTTTCCAAAAAAAAAATTCACTTGGCAAAAAAATTATTCCCAAACAAAACAAATCTAAAATTTTTTCTACCAATTTTTTTTCAATATATGTATTATTTTTTTTTCTCAAAATAATATGTTTTTTTGTTCAAAATAATATAATTAGTTTTTTTTTCAAAATGTTATTTTTATAAAAAATTAAAAAATGTTTGCCAATTTTTTTTTTCAAAAAAATTCGCCAAGGGAATTTTCTCCCAAAAATTTTTTTTTGAAAAATTTTTGTTTTTTTAAATTTATTTTTTTGGAAAAAAAAAATGTTTTTATAAGTTTGAGTCTTCAAACCGCTTTGGTTCTCACAGAAATAACATCACAAAAAAAATTCACTTTGCACTTTCACAAAGAAAATTTAAAAAATTGTTCCCAAAAATTTTTTCTCTCAATAATTTTTTTCAATATATATATAATTTTTTAAATATTTTTGTTCCAAAATATTATAATATATATTAATATAATTATATTAATAATTTGTTTTTTTCAGAATATTAGTTTCATAAAAAATTAAATTTCCAAACCTTTTTTTTCAAAAAAAATTGTCTTGGCAGTTTCACAAATATAATTAAAAAAAGTTTTCCAAAAATTGTTTCATCTCTTTTGTGCCTTCAAATTAGCCAATTTTCAGAAAAATTGACAACAATGCACAAAATAATCTGATCCCGTGGCATGCAATTGCTCGAGTGACAAAAAATCGTTGGGAAACAGACGCCTTTTTTTAATGCAACTCATTTTCCGAATGCTCCCAAAAAACCATCAGTAGAGTCACAATTGTAGTAGCCACTGGAATTTCATCATCTCACCACTAATTAAAAATATATGTAGGCGCAATGAGAACAGACGCGAAGTGGCACTTTTTCCGAAAATTGCAACAACAAAAATATTACATTTAAAGGCAAATGCCCGCAATTTCAGGAGCGGACGCCTAATTCAATTAGCGGCAAAAGGAAAAAAGGAAATGAAATTAAATGGAGTAAAATAAAAGCAGTAGCAGCCTGCAATGCCACCAGCAAAAGTGCCAGAATGTGGCACAACACAGACTTTCCATGTGCATTTAGTGTATGTAGGTGCCGCCGCAAACGGACCGCAAAAATACATGCCACAAGCCAGGCGGTTGACTTGTGAAGCACGGTGGCAGGCTCCACTACCGGGGTATATGCCGCAAATGTGGCAAACGGCAACACACGCGCGGCCATACGCTAGAATGCTCCACCAATTGGCAAAATGAATAAATGCCAGCACTCATGGCTGAGCTGAACGTTTGCTGAGGCAAGCAAACAAGGCACGTTATAAATGGGCGCAGATGCGGAAAACTAATTTGTAAAATATTATAAAAAGGACATGCAAACTTTTCTGCATACGTATGTATGTGTGTTTGTGTCTTGCATATTCATAAAAATAGAAGATGTGGTGCATGCATTTTTCCTATAAATAACCAGTCAGCATTTCGTGCACAATCCGTTGCATGCCACACTTTTTTTTTACATTTTTTTTTTGGAATCCGTGAGCGCGTTGGTCTTTGTGAAAAAACGAAAAATTGCTCATCCACTTATGATTAAATGGAGCTAATTTTGCAATGACAAAAGTCATGATGTTAACAAATTGAGCCAAGCCAAACACATTTTTCTAGTGTTAGGGCAACTGCCAAATGATAAGGAAAATGCCAAAAGCAAAGGAAACAAAATATATTAAAAAAACGGTGCAAAATCATAGGTTGGTTAATTACATGGAACAGTATAATCAACAACTGTGGTGACGGGACTGCAAAGCGATAAGATTGGCAGTCCGATAGTTAACATTTGTAGGTATTCCTCAAAAGCATATCGAGCCAAGTACTAGGACTTTTTCATTAAATAATAATAATATAAAAAAACGTAGTGGCATTATTTTTCGATTCTTGCATATTTGTTTTGCGGACATGGCCTTGCCTCCAACTTCATTTTGCTAATTGCCTTCCACAAAGTCACCGCCACCTACTTATCTTAGGCGAGGCGAAATTGAGTGGCGCATTGGCACTAAGTAGAAGTGTCGGGAAGCATTCAGTAAGTCCTGTGTTAAGAAAATAACCAGATGTGTATGACTTCAATTTTCATCATATATCAGCTATAGTACGAGGGTGGTTTGAATAGTCCGTGAAAAGTCAGAGAGATGGCACTATTGGCGCGTATCGAGGTCATACTTAGTTATTAACATCTCTTGGGAGAACACACAGTAAATTTCAGAGAGATCGGTTTATTTCTTTGTCGAGTGATTTTCCTTTTCCATCAAAACAATGCACGAGCTCATGGCTTAGCAGTTATAGTCACAAAATTAATAAAAATAGGCTTCCAACTCGTTTCACATCCCTCCCATTCTCTAGACTTGGCTCCCTCAGACTACTATTTGTTCGCCAATTTGAAGAAATGTCTGGCGTGAAAAAGATTTCATTCAAACGAAGGGGTGATTGCAGAAACGAGTGGCTATTTTTCAGGCTTAGATAAATCCTATTATTCGGTAACGTAAATTGTTAATAAAAAAAGTATTCAAAAACCACATTGAATGATTAATTTTGCGCCACCTAACTTAATGGTTATAAATTTCCCTTTTTAGTTTCTTTTCTTTCATTTGGCATAGATATAGTGGAAAGACTTTTAATGATGTGGCCAATATCGGACTGTTAGCTGGCTCTTAGCGAATTTAAAGGAATCAGCTGATATAAACTTTTTCATGACGGGGGCTTATTTACGAAAAAACTGAAATCGTATTAGTGAGTTTTTCATAATATTTGTTTTATTAAAACAAATTTTTCCCAAACATTTCTTTCAAAACAAAAACACTTGGCACTTTCACAAATAAAATTAAAAAAGTTTTTCAAAAAATTTTTTTTCTCAATAATTTTTTTCATTTTATTTTATTTATTTTTTTTTTTTTTCAAACAAGAAAAATGTTTTTTTGCAAGTTTGAGGCTCCAAATCACTTTTTGCGAGAAAAATTAAAACAGGAAAAAAAAAATTATGGGAGAAAAAGCTTAACTGTTTTTTTTTTGGGAACAATTTTTTTTAATTTTATTTTGAATTTTTCAGACTTAGACAAAAAAATGCAAGGCTATTTTTCAGACTTAGACAAAAATTATTCGGTGAAGTGAATTTTCAATAAAAAAATTATCCAAAAACAAATTTATTTTATTATTCTCCGTTCTCCTTCAAAAGTGATTTGTATGGGTCTTCATCGAATTCAGAAGTTCTGCGGCTGCGGGGCGTGTCATCGACGTCAAAATCGCCATTTTTGAACTTTGCAAACCATTTCCGTGCTGTGGACTCGCCTATGACAGCTTCTCCATTACAGTCGCAAATGTGCCGGGGTTTTTCGGCAGCTTTTTGCCCTCGATGAAAAGCAAAGAAGAGCAGGTGTCGAAAATCTTGATTTTTGCCTCCTGGGTATTCCATTTCTATGCCTCAAAACTAATAACAAATTAAATAACTCTAAAATACAATTAACATAGTTTAGAGGAGAAAGAGTTCTGTCGAATGGATACTAACCTTTTGCCAAGCAGCACACAAATCGTTGTAAAATGAAGGCAAATATAAAAACCCTATGAACTTATTCCCCAACCTGATATAAACGAAGTTTGTCATTGTTTTTTTTTTTTCAAATTAACTTTTAAAGACGTTTTTTTATTTTAAGTATTATTTTTAAAATTGTCAAGCGAGTTTTGTAAAGGAATATTTTTAAAGTAAATTTACGCATACTCTCTTTGCAAAAAAAAAAATGTTTGAAGATTAAAAAAAAACTATTTGAAGATTCTTTTTTTTTAATTTTATTTATTTATTTTGTTTTAGTTTTTCAATTTTTACCGGCGGAATGTGTTAGGTGGAAGGCGTTAGAAAACTAATAACGGACCTATATAGAAATTCTGTATTTTTTTTTCACAAATTAAATTTTTGAGATTTTTTTTTTTAATTTTAAGGTTTTCTTATTTTTAGTTTTGTAATGTGTTTTTTTCTGAAAATAAATGTTTTAATATATATTTTTTTTAATTATTTTAAAATATTATTTTATTAATTTTTTTCTTATTTAAAAAAATTCACCATAAGGTTTTTTAAACTATTATTTTAAAAGCCCCATAAATTTTAATATAATTTCAGAAAAATTTTCATTACGAATACTACGATTTTTTTCAAAATAAATTTTTTAGTACTTCTTTTTATTATTTTAGTGTTCTCTTTGATTTTTTTTTTTTTGTAATGTGTTCTCTAAATAAATTGTTAAATATTTTTTTTTTTATTATTTTAAGTATCATTTATATTTATTTTGAAATTTATCATAAGGTGTTTTAAAAGATTAGTTTAAATTCACTAAAATTTTATTAAGCTTAGAAAACCAAAAACGAATATTTAAGATTTTTTTGAAAATAAATTTTAAAAAATTTTTTATTATTTTAATGTTTTCTTTTGATTTTATTTTTGTATTGCTTTTTTCATAATTGATTTATGAGGATATTTTCATTATTTAATGTTCTTTTTATTTTTGTAATGTTTTGTTTTTTCAATAAATTATTTGAAGATATTTTATTATTTTGATATTTTTTTTAATTTTTATTTTTGTAATTTTTTTTTTCTCAAATTAAGCTTTTGAATATATTTTTTTATTAATTTAAGTATCATTTTTATTTATTTTTATTTATTTATTTAAAAAAGTTTATCATAGGTTTTGGAAACGATTATTTTAAATTCACTAAAATTTTAACAAGTTTAGAAAAGCTGTAACAAATAAAATTTTTTTTTTAATCCTGATCTATAAACAAATTTTGGAATTTTTTTTAAATTACTTTTTCATGATTTTTTTTATCATTTTATGCATAATTTGTTTTTTTTTTTTTTTAATTTGATTGTATAATCATAAGAGTATATTAACCGACAATTCTCTAAAGTAAATTTGCTTTTTATTTTACGCAATGAACTTATTCCCCAACAAAATAGAAAACCTCAAATGGTAAATTAGCCCTTGAAATAACCCATGGAAAGCGCAGCGTACTTTCGTTTACCCCACACACGCTTTATATGTATTAAACATAATGAAAAGGTCGCACAAAAAACGGCAGAAAAACAATACTCCCATTAATAAAAAAATACACGAATATGAAAATTCTATTACTTCTGGGTTTCGCGCTGGGTGGTATACCACAAATGAAAGCAATTGAGTGCAGTAGAGTGCAGTCATTTTCGTTGTGCACCTGGGTGTTAAAGCGGAAGAGGAAGACAAATAAACATAAAAATTGAACAAACAGAGAATAAGGCTAAGGATGAGCGAAAAGTGCAGATAAGTCAAGCATATAAATGCAAACTATCTATTAGTGGTGACCACCGGAGATGGGCTTTAAATGTGTTAATTTATTATTGTGATAATTTGAGTGGTGCAGCGCACATTTACATATATTTCATAGTTTCTACAAGTGAGCTTATCAAATATTTATGGATGTAGGTGTGTATTTATATGCAATAAATAGAAAACTATATGCACTAAGACTGCTCGTTCTTATTCCAAGTGAAGGTTTATTCTCTTATGATGTCATAAAAATATTTACATTTACACAGATGGGCGCGTTTGCGGTTGTACAGCGCACGCCTTTTTACAGGAGTTTTAATGTGAATTTGTGAATTTTTTTCGCACATCTGTTTATGTTCTGACATTTTATTTTATTTGCTGGTACAAGCACAACTACATACATACCGACATATGTGTGGGTGCTTTTCTTTAACTTTTATTGTTTATCTTTTATAAGCGCGCGCGTGTGTGTGTTTATGTGTATGAGAGCACCTCTCCTTGCTAATTTTACAGGAGTGTTTTCCACTGTCTGCAGCTGAAATTGACTGTCAGTACTGCTGTTTGTGTGTATGTATGTTAATGTCGTTTCTGACGTGTCAAATGCGCTGGGGGCAACAAAAATAAGCAGAACAAAAGCTAAAACATAGTGACTACGAAATACGTCGCCCAACAAAAAAGTAACAAAAATAAGCTTATGCAGTAAATGTGTATGTATGTGTGCCATATAAATATACTTATGTATGTATGTATTTGCATGCACATCTGCCCGACCGTTGCCAGCAATTTCAGGCAGTCAAGCAGCCTGACTTTGATGACGACGTGGGTGCTCCTCCTCAAGCGCACGCCAAAGGCGGTAAACCGTCAACAGGAAGCTTACGCGTTGCATTAGTGGTTAACTGATTTTTCTTTTACTTCAGAACATTAACTGCGCTACACGGCTCTTGGGCTCTTAGGCTGCCTGTTTGTAGTTTAAGCAGATAGAGGAGCTGACTTAAAGTTGGGTTTTTTATATTTCATATTATTTTATTATGCTGAGAGTTTGTTTTTTTTGTTATTGCTTGGCACTGCTGTTCGGGATCTGCAGCGCATAGCTTCCTATGCCTCGTATATTTTCTGTTTTGTTCACTTTAAACTTTTTTACGATCACTCAGCCAACGGTTCTTGGTTTGGTTTGTAGTTAAGCTGATTTACTTTCTTTGAGGTTTTATTTTATGGCTCACTTTAATGTGCGTTGTTATTTTTTAGATGTCCATACATATCTACATACAAACATATATATGTACATACCTAATTTTGCCCAACCCTAAGCCGTCTCTGGCTATGAATTTTAAATAACTGATTGAGTTTCCAGCGCACTTTTTTTGAAATATGTGAGTACAAATAAACCGAGTGGACTCTAACGCCTGTTTTTGTTTCTGAATTGTCTTGAATTTTGTGGGATGAAAGAATAAAATTAATATTAACGATATGGCGAATCTTAGGCATTTCGACTTCATAAAATTTATCAACATTTTCCTTCATTTAATGTGCCCTTAATTCATCAATTCACCTTCAGTTATAAGGATTGCATTCCTTTACATACAACTCTGGCGAAAAAGAAAAAAATTAAGAAAAATTTCATGAAATCTTTTTTTCCGCAGAAATAAAAAGTAATTTACTTGAAAAATTAATTCATTATAATTGTTTTAAATAAAAATAAATAAAGAAAAATTATACATAAAATGATAAAAAAAGTATTAAAAAATAATTTAAAAAAACTCTAAAAATTTGTTTAGTAATCAGGATTAAAAAAAATCTTAATAATTAACCTTTTTTATTGGTTTTTTAACTTATTGAAATTTTAGTGAACTTAAAATAATAGTTTTAAAAACTTGTTTGATACATTTGTTTAAATAAAAAATAAATACATTAAAATAAAAATGATGCTTAATATAATAAAAAAGTCTTTAACATTTTAGTTAAAAAAAAGCAGCAAAAATAAAAATAAAAACATTTAAAATAATAAAAAAAAAAAAATTTATTTAAAAAACAAAATAAAAAGCATTAACAATGAAAAAAGTCTTCAAAAATGTATTAAAAAAAAATTTTGAATATTCGTTAATGGTTTTCCAAACTTATAAAAATTTTAGTGAATTTAAAATAATCGTTTAAAAAACTTTTACGATATTTTTTTTTAAATAAAAATTTATTTTTTCTTAAAATAATAAACAACCTTCAAAAATTTATTTTGAAAACAAAAAAACATTCAAAAAATAAATTAAAAAACCATTAAAATAAAAAGAAAATTCTCAAAAATTTATTAAAAAGAAAATCATTATAAACATAAAAAAAAATTAAAACTATGAAAATATCTTCATAAATCATTAGTGGAAATAAGCACTACAAAACAAATAAAAATAAAAACGCATTAAAATAATAAAAAAAAGTTCTCAAAAATCAATTTCGAAAAAAATCTTAATACTCGTTATTGGTTTTCTAAACTTATTAAAATTTTAGTGAATTTAAAATAATCGTTCAAAAAACTTTTATGATAAATTTTTTTAAATAAGAAAAAAAAATACATAAAAATGATACTTATTGAAAAATAATAAAAGAATATATATTCAAAAATTTATTTTGAGCAAAAGCCACATTACAAAAATTAAAATAAAAAAACAGGAAAAATAATAAAGAAAATTCTCAAAAATATAATTGAAAAAAAAAAAAAAAATACAAAATTTCTATATAGATCCGTTATTGGTTTTCCAACGCATTCCACCTAACGCATTCCGCCCGTAAAAAAGGAAAAAAATATAACAAAATAAATAAATAAAATTAAAAAAAAAATCTTCAAATATTTTTTTTTCTTTCAAATCTTCAAATATTTGTTTTTTTATTTTTCAAAGAGAGAATGTGTAAATTTACTTTAAAAATAATCGTTTAAAAGACTCTCAGTACAAATTGTAATAATAATGCTAAATATAATAAAAAAATCCTCAAAAGTTTATTTTGAAAAAAAGCAAAAAAAAAAATTACAAAATTTATTTATATTATATTAGACTGGGGAATAAGTTTATAGCGTTTTTATATTTTCCTTCATTTTACAACGATTTGTTTGCTGTTTAGCCAAGGTCAAGTATTCTTTCGTTACAACTCTTTTTGCTCAACAAAACTATGTCAGTTGATTTTTTGCGTTATTTAATTTTTTATTAGTTTCGAGGCTTAGGAATGGAACACCGAGGAGGCAAAAATCAACATTTTCGACACCTGTTCTTCTTTGCTTTTCATCGAGGTTAAAAAGCTGCCGTAGCAGCCCGAGACATCTGCGACGTGTATGGAGAAGGTGTCATGGACGAGTCTACAGCACGGAAATGGTTTGCAAAGTTCAAAAAGAGCGACTTTGGCCTTGATGACACGTCCCGCAGCGAAGGGTCTTCTGAATTCGATAAAGAACGTCTCAAATTACTTTTAAAGCCGAACGGTCGGCAAACCAGTTGTGAATTGCGATCTTAAAACGATTCTCAATCACATTCATTCAATGAGATGCACCGAAAAATTGGGAGCCTGGGTGCCTCAGGAGCTCAACAAAGAAAACAGAAAAAGTCGCCTTGAAATTGCTTCCAAGTATCGACCAACACGCGGTTATATCGAATCGTCACGGGAGATGAGAATTGGTGCCTATACATCAGTATGAAGCAAAGAAGGGAGTGGGCGGCTCAGGGAGATACACCAAAGCTGAGAGTCACACCGGATCTTCATCCAAAGAAGGTCAACTTATGTGTGTGGCGGGACTGGGAGGGTATGGTGCACTAGGAAATGCTTGAAACGAATGCCACGGTCAACAAGGAGCTCTACTTTTCCCAGCTACACCGCGTGATTGAGATTATTCGACTGAAAAGACCTGATCGACATGGTCAAACCATACTCCTTCACGACAACACCAGGCCCTATATTGCACAATTCGTCAAAGCCCCACCCCAAGAGTTCGAATGGGAGGTCTTTCAGCATCCGTCGTATTTTTCGGACGTTGCACCTACCGATTACCAGCTTTTCCGCTCCTTCGATAACAAAGAGCTCCTTATAAATTAATTTTACAACTTCTTTAACACCAGATCAGAAGATTTTTTGCGAAATGCAATAAATTGGTGAGAAATGGGAAGAGGTGAAACGCTATGAACTCCATCATGGCTTCTTCTAATGAATATACAGACCTCAAAAGTTATTAATTCTAGTTTTAAATATTTATTTATTTATTTTTTAAGGCTTATATAACAACATTTCATTTATTTCACTTATAAAATTAATAAAATTTTCCTTTTCTCTTGAGATAACGCAATTTTGAACGATATTCTCCAATTGGCCACTAAATTTTGGTTAAAAGTGGCTGTGGTCACATTAGCTTCAACGCCTTGAGCATCCAATCCACATTTCGGTGCTTGTAATTTCATGCTCTGCCAATTTAGCCATTATCACCGGCAGTGATGGCCTGCAGCGGCATTGAGCTAAACTTGACAACTGCCAACAATTTCACTGTCAATGTCGTGTCATTTTAGCCATTTCAAGCACTTCAGTTTTTCATGCTTTAGCTTCTTTTTTGGTGATTTTTTCTCTGTTATTGATTTTTTTTGTTTTTATTTTTTTTTTGCTTTTTTTTGTTTTTTTTTCTTCTACTTTGCTTGCTCTTTTCCACGCGATTTTCATTAACAACGCCGCAAATTGACTAAACACGAAATGCTCGTAAAAAATCGTTTATTGGCGCTGACACTCGAACAGACACGAAATGTCAAACATATGGGCACGCATACACTCACACAGGCATAAGCATTCGCTAGAAGAGACACTGCTGCAAAATAGTCCATTAAGCATTTCAGTTATATTGAACGGCCAAGCTAACTTTGTAATCGTTTTGTGTGCGCGCCGGTCATTATTTGCGCTTCCAAGTTGTCAGTAGTTGCCTTTGCAAACTTTTCAAAGCTAACTTCGACTCAGCCGTAAGGCCAAGAGTGATAGCTTAAATTTCAAAAAATCATTTTCCGTCAACACATTGCGCTTTCTAGTGGCGGTAATGCAATTACATATTTGCACTTCAATGCAACTTCACATAATTTATTTATTTATTTTTTGTTTTTGTTTTTATTTTTATTTTACTCCCTCACCACCTACTGCGCGCAACTTTGTTGTGACACGAGGATTTTTTGATGCTTTACAGCCACCAACCTACGTCTTTTTTTTTACTACTAAACTTTCAAGCAGCCACCTTAGAGTGGACGAGCAAAAAAAACGCAGAAGTGCTTGTAGTGGAGGCCACTCAGCAGCGTATTGAGTAGCGTCGAATTTATCATTAATATTTGATGACCTCGCTACCCACTCTTTGTTGTGCTCTCCTTTGCTCTTTGTTGGTTCTGACAGAATCGTGTTTGCTGCTGCTGTGCCACTCGAGACGCATTCATGTTGCACCTATAAGTTTCTATGTATTTGTGTGTACTGAGGTATAAAAGGCTTCATTGTTGTTGTGCCCTTAAGGTCAACATGACAATCAGCGTAAATTACCATCTTGCCAACTTCTTGCCACTAATAAGAGCGCGTTGAACTGGTGGAGCAAAGCCTTGTAAATTTTCTTGGTATAGATTGCATGTATGTGTGTATGTGCATGCATATGTGTGTGTGTGGGTGTGCATGTGTATGTGTATTTGATTTTGAATTCACTTACTCCCCCAGCCGCTGCATCCTACTGTTCCTTATTTGTGCAATATGCCTTCAAGTGTATGCCTGTATGTATGTATGTGCCACATTTTTCTGTGTTGCAACACTATTGGTTCGTGTCACGACTGTGTAAATCAGTTGTTTGCCTCTCATTTTGCCATTCCTCTTTTCTTCTTGATGCGTGTTGTTGTTGTTGTTGTTCTTGTCACAACATGACTCTCATTTACGTGCAACATAGTTTTTTGGCTGCCACTTATGTGTAGCACCACTGCGCTTACAACAAAAAAAAAACTGTTTTTTGCTGTCTTTTATTGTAATTTTTATTGTTAAGCAATAAAAGCAAAAATTTCTTAGGCATATCTCTAACCTCACTAATAATGTTGGGGGTGGTGGGTTGTTGTTTCTGTTGATGCTGATGCTTGTGGATGCTACTGCTCTTGTATTCAAGTGTTTTTGTTGTAGTTTGCAGTACTTGAAGTAGTTGTTTCTCTTGTTACTGTATTACTATTCTTATGTTGCACGCTTTTACCGTTTGCTGCCGTTGTTATTATTGCAATTCTATAGTCAAATTCTCACACCTGAAGCGTGATTCTGTGCCTGTTTCGTTGCGCTTTGTTGCACATTGCGCTAACACATTTGCCTGCCCCTCATTCACAACCAGTAGAGGTTGCCTTGATTCCGGTAATTATTATTGGCTATAAACGGTGAGGCAACAACAACACTTGTGAGATGCCTCCTCGGCTGCGCACGACTCAGCAAACGATTGTGGGTTAAATTTTGGTAATTTTTACAGTAGGCGTTGAAAAAAACGTGTTGAACTACAGCGATCGGGGAAAGAAAAGAAAAGAAACACTAAACAAAAGGCAAGAAAAAAAAAAAACAAAAAACAAAAAAAATCGAAAATGCAATGAATTGAATGCCGGACTTAATTAAGTGAAAAATATAATTTTTCGATAACATAAAATTGTCAGAAGTCGCTGAAGTTCAAAGACAAAAAATTGGCTGGAGAAAATATGGGTCCATTCAAATAAATAAAATAGTTTCCGAGGGACCGGAATATATTTTTCAAGTAACAATGCACTTCGGTACTCAATAGACTAAAGGTCAGTATGCAGCTCTCTAGAAAAAGAAAAAACTGCATGCATGACAAAGAAATTTTCAGGTGCAAAATTTTCTTAAGTCAGTACATAGATCTCAAGAAATTTCCTCTTATTTTCATTCCTAATACCCTCTTCTTGAATATATAAAATACTAGCTAATACCCGATTTTCGCTACTTCGCCTAAACAAATAAAGTAAAAGCAATCAATTAGAAAAATATTGAACAAAATTATTTTTATTCATTTTTTATCGCTACTCACCGGATAAATAAAATTGTTGGGCTTACCATTTGGGGCATAGAAGAACAATTCATCCAAAGTACTAAGTCGAGTGTAAGCTATAAATGATTGGTAATAGAAAAAACAAAGGTTTTTCAAGTTTAATCCAACCTTCTGTAAATGACTATTAGAAAATATGAAAACTTCATAATTGCTCTATATATGTACATATGTATGTCCTTTATCCTAAAATGCCTTGTTTTATTCAAAATACATGGAAGGCTTTGAGTAATTTTATGAACCTCCGAATAGTTTTCATTAGTATGCTCATTTTACTAATTTCAGTGTTTTAACAGGTGGCAAGCCTGTTCAAAAATATATTCAAAATAAATATTTTTTTCGTACTTCTTCGGGTTGGCACTCATATGATAGTATTTCAGTTAGCTTGCTTATTAAATTGAATAAACCTTTCCAAAATGGTGGCAACCATCTCTAAAAATGGTATATCTTAAATTCCAGAATAAGATATTTTAAACTTACTTCATTTCTCACCAATCTTGAATTATTTTAATGTTTTTATTAATTATTTATTTTGGTTGAGAGTTGGCAACCCTGCTCAAAAAAAAATCGGAATTCAGTTTTTTCAAACCTCTTCCCGTTGATACCCATATTGTTATATTTCATTTTTCATGTGAATATTCTTACTTGAATTTCATTATTCAAACAGGTGGCAACCCTCTTCGGAATTAAGTTTTTTCAAACCTCTTTCCGTTAATACCCATTATGTTTTATTTCATTTATGTGAATATTCTTACTAGAATTTTATTATTGAAACAGGTGGCAGCCCTCTTCAAAAATATTTTCCCAAATATGCTTTGTTAAATTTATTTCCTTTTAACCCCGTACTGAATTATTTTTTATCAATTATTCAATTTATAGAATTTAATTTTTAAACAGTTGGCAACACTTCTCAAAGCATATTCGAAAGTAAGTTTTTTCAAACCTCTTAATTTTAGTACACATATTGTTATATTTCATTTCTTTGGTTACTATTACTTGAAATTTAGTATTCAAACAGGTGGCAACCATCTCCAAAAATATTTTCCAAACAAAGCTTTCTTGAATTTATTGCATTTGAGCCCCATACTCCGTTATTTTAAATATTTGTTATTTATTATTAATTATATAAGTTATTTAATTTAATTTTTAAACAGTTGGCTACCCTTCTCAATACAAATTGGAAATTAAAAATTTTCGAACCTCTTTCCTTTGACACCCATATTGTTATATTTCATTTACGTGAATTTTCAAAGCATTTTCGAAAGTCAGATTTTTCAAACCTTTTTCCTTTGACACTCATTTGTTATATTTCATTTATTGTATTACTTTTATTTGAACTTAATTTTTCAAACAGGTGGCAGCCCTATTCAAAATTATTTTGAAAATTTAGCTCTCTTTACCCTTTTTTTATTTAACACCTTTCTTGCAATTTTAAATTAAACTTATTAATTTCATTTGACTTACCTATTTTAACAAGTGGCAACGCTCTTAAAAAAGTTGCCGATTTTTCCACTCATGAGCTATCTGTCAGCTAAATTGCATGCAAATCCGTTCAGTCACTTTCGTGTTATTGAGTCATAAGCATACAAACTCACAAACTCACAAACAAAAAAATTTTTTTTCATAAATGGGACAGCCATTAATGGGATATATTATATTTTTAAATTACATGAACAAGAAAACTCATTTCGTCTAATAGGGTTAATCATAAAACAAAGTATCGAAAGTATGAGAACGATAAGAAAAGAGTTGAGTCTTTCTTTTATATGGAAAGTTCAGCACGTAAAGAAATATCGCTTAGTGTGTGAAGCTCCTGCGCTCGATGCTTAGCATTTGTAATATGCCCAATGGTCGACAATTCGGTCAATGGCTGACAGCTTCGATCGTAATCTCCGACACCAAAAAAGGGAGTCAGTTTTTAGCGATAACCACTCATTAGCCAATGACAAATCAAAACTTGATTTTCCCCCTGTAAGCCCAATTGTAGAAGTTGATTCGAATATTTTATTCCAATTATATTGATTTAAAAAGAAAAAAAACAGTTTTATTAACTTGTTTTCATTTTGAAATTTCGATTTAAATAATTTTCATATGAGGTCGTAAACAACTCTTAGACAAACTTACTGATTTTTAGAACTTATATCAACGCAAGCCACGCCAGTGCCTTGTGAAAAATTAATTTAAAAAATGAAATATAAGTAAAGGAGTCATCGGTCTATACGATTCTAGACTGTCATATACGATGACCAAAAAATTACTTTTACTATTGTACTTTAACGAAAACGAGTGACCTGCGCGGCTGGATGACGCCCCGGACGAACGAACAAAATGCTTAAATTCTGAGAAATTGAAACTGGACAACCGCAGATATAAATCCTGTAATTCATAACTACAGATTCGCAAGGGATGTATCGTAGAAATGTCGATCCTGAAATGAAAGCGTCTTTCATAACCATTTAGCAGAACAAACTGAAGAGTATTTGTTGAATGGTTTAAAACAGCATTGATTTCATCTCCCCGACATATTATATCTATCATAGATATCTCACTGGAAGTGACTACACTGAAGAAAATTTAATACCCAACTCTTCATTCATTAAGCTGCCTTAGGCTGTGACCACCTCTCGCAATTTGGTAATTTTATTTTATGAAAGCTAAAGTTATCTCGTCGAATCGAAAACTGCCCCGCTCGTATAGTTCAATACACTTCAAAACGTTGGAATTTTGTTCGTTCGTGTACGCTGCCGTTTAGAGAATAGACAAAATAGAGTCGGCATTACTCAAAAAGCGGCATGCAATAAAATCTAAAGATGATTTATTAGTCTTATGCTGGTTAATCTACAAATTAACTTCTAATTCCCATTCCCTTCTAACTTTTTTTCACCTTGGACGTTTACCGACCTAAGCATGATTTCCAATTACTTGCCACCACAAGAATAAAGGTTGAATAAACTGCATGGCTTTAAGTTGATAAAACTCATAAATCTTGTCACCTAACTAAACACAGGCGAAGCATTTAGCTGACAAGCGCTTCAATTTGTAAAGAAAAACAATTACATGCATGCATACTTATGTAAATATGGCTGTAGATATGTATATGCCTGTGCATGTACCCTGTAGGAGCAAAGTAAGCTGATTAGTGATTATAGGAGAGGAGACATTTGCTTGCATTGAAAGTAACTGAATACTGACTACAGAAATGATACTGGGAAGTATAATCAAATTTGCTTGGATCACCATCGGAACATTTCTAATTTTTGCCAATGGTGTCGTACGCCAATGATATTTGACACAAATAGACAAGCGAGGCAACGCGTGAGGTGAAAATAAAAATTTCCATTACTCAAAATAATTATTTTTTCATTTAGTAAAAGAGTTGGTCAAAAACAAAATTGAATGATTAATTTTGTGCCACCTTGTATAGCAGTTTTAGCCGATGTTGCGACATGGAGGCGAGCATTGCCATGCTAGAAAGTGAAACACTCGATTCTAAGCGTATATTTTAATAGTTTTCTGTCGGTTCTTCAAACGAATTAATTGTTCACGGAACATCTGCCCTCTCATAATTTTGCTAGTAGTTGCCAATTTTTTTCTGAGCCCATCAATAACAGCTTTCAGCTTTCACATCATGAATATTTGACATCCGAGTCAATGTGCGGGTTCGTTGGGCTTGACATATGAATTTCTGAATTTGGAGTTACATAATGGCTGACACGCAAAAAAAGGATGGTGCCTATAGAGC
Source organism: Anastrepha obliqua (assembly GCF_027943255.1). Lineage (NCBI taxonomy): Eukaryota > Metazoa > Arthropoda > Insecta > Diptera > Tephritidae > Anastrepha > Anastrepha obliqua. The sequence continues at coordinate 19,597,699 of NC_072893.1, read as the reverse complement.
ACTGCTGCGAACGGGCGCAACGCGAGCCATGTTGGAACGCTACCGCAAGCTGTGAAAGGAAGAGAGTAGTAAAATTAAAGAAAAGAAACGAGAGGCCCAAATACGTGAGTGCAATTAGCTTAAGATGCTAACCAACAGCAACAATGCCCGAAATTTCCACAGAAAGTGCGGTGACTTACAGGAGGTTTCAAGACCGGGGCGTTTTCCTTTAAGATCAAAGACGGCGTTCTTGTGACTGACTTCTAGAACGTGTTTAAATTCTGGAGGAAACACTTCTCGAACTTGTTATATAGTGACAACTTCGCATGCCACAGAGAATGTGAAGATCCCGATATCCCAATCGTTGACGACGGGAATGTCGTTCCGCTGCCCGGCCATGGCGAGGTGCGAATAGCGAAAACGCGGCTAAAGAACAATGAAGCCTCTTCCGCGGCTGGATTGCCGCGGAACGGACTGCCGGCTGAGCTATTCAAACATGGCGGCGAGGAGCTGGTAAGATGCATGCATCAGCTTCTATGCAAAACATGGTCGGATGAAAGCATGCGTGCCGATTGGAATTTCAGTGTGCTCTGCCCAATCCCTAAGAAGGGTGATCCTGTAATCTGTGCCAATTACCGCTGGATTAGTCTTCTAAATATCACCTGGCGAGCGTATTGTGTGAAAGGCTGAAGTCCACCATCAATCAACTGATTGGACCTTATCCGCGTGGCTTTAAAGCTGGGAAATGCACCCTCGACCAGATATTCACAATACGTCAAATTTGATGCGATATCAGCTAGTGGTAGCAAAGGAAGAGGAATGAATGAGAGAATATCAGGTAGGGAAGGACTTGGCTTCACTTGACGTGTCCAACTGGCGCCGGTTAGCTAGAGAAAGAAACGACTGGCGCGCTTTGTTGAACTCAACTGCAAGCACAGGCATTAGTACACAAAGGTTTTTAAATTTTCTGTAATGCTTTCACTCAATTGTCAAATTCGCCAAAAATTAAGTAGCGTTTTTCGAATAGTATCTTTTTCTCTGTTCTCTATGTCGCAAGTTTCCCAGAGAAGAAATACTTTTTTTATGGTGTTCAAAAAGCATTTTTGTCTTGAAATATCGACTTTCGGCCTAGCGCCGATGGGTTAGAAAATTTTCATTAATTATTTTTCTTTTCATTGATTTAAGAGATTTTTTGTGGGGAGGAGCTCGGCCAAGCCAGGGTGGCTAAGTTTTAAGGGTCGATGTTGATTTTGAATAAAATACAATTTTTTTGGAAATCATTGTCATTTCTCTTTATTTTGATAATATTGGTATGGGTCAATTACGTATGGAACAAAATATCGGCCAAATGGCCGCCGCGGCCTCGGCGGCTCACCTCCATCCGCTGGTCCAAATTTTCGATGACGCTGAGGCATAATTAAGGTTACTATATGCCGTTAATGGGACGAACTATCTCATCCTTTAGCTCTTGAATTGTTGCTGGCTTATCGACGTACACCTTTTCTTTCAAATAACCCCAAAGAAAGAAGTCGAACGGTGTCGTTGACGCTTAGGTGTGGTTCACATTCAACATCGGCCCTTGAAATTTAACCACCCTCTATTTGTGGTGTGCAGCTTAATGTTTTTCCACAAATGGAGGGACCCACAGTCGGAACGGCAAATGCTTTTTTATGAGGAACTTTTTCGTGGCAGAAATACACTCGGAGGCTTCCCATTTCCCACTGCCGAGCGGTGACTGCTATTAGAAGAAACCTTTTCTATAATTTTGCGGCTTCATGCACGGAAATTCGAACCTGCGTACTTCCGGATGCTAGTCACGCACCAACCGATTCGGCTGCGGCAGTCGAAGAAGAATAGAAGCAATAAAAGCGATCACCACCCTAGTTAAACAAACAATGCTTCATAAGCTGATTTCCCTGCAGGGTACTTTTACTCTCTAAGCCAAGCAAATATTTATTTGTTCGTTGCACAATTGATTGCATGTATTTTGTTATTATTATTAAGTAAGCACGAAGATTTCTTTCATGCCGCAAGCGATCGGCGCTTTTATCTATGTATCTAAGCATCTTTTGTATGTATTTGTATGTGTGTGTGTGTGTGTATCTATGTATTCCTAGTATTTACTAATTTCGCTATTTATTTGTTTTCCCCTTTGTTTTTGTGTTCTTTTTCCCTCGCCCATTGGATGGTGGTGTGATCGAGGCGTTGCTTGTGGGCCGCCGATTTTTATGTGGGCAAAAATAATGTGGCGGCAGCGGCTGTGGCGTTTTTACTCAGCTCGGCTTTGGCTGGAAGTCAGCGCGCTATTGGTAATAAAGCCGCAAGCAAATATTGCAGACAATAAATGTTAAGTGTCTTCCTACTGGCAACTGGCGAGCATAAAACAGTAACAACATTGGCTATAACAAGCAGAGCGGTAAAATAACAATAGCTGCAGTCATAGCAAAAATGAAAAACGAAAATAAAAATGAAAATATGCCAGTAATGGCGCTGGCCAGCCAAGCAGACTTGCATTTAGCCAACATGCAACACAGCAATGCTAATCTATGTTGCACGATTTACTGCCACTTTAGGTTAAACGCTACAAAATGTTGGAACAACAACAACAACAGCAATAAGAGGAGGAAGAAGAAGAAGAGTAAGAAATTACTATGGCTCGTTGCATGATTTAGCACATTCCGGCCGGCAATAAGCGGCTATTAGCAGCGTTAACGGCCTCACTGCTGGCAAATGCAAGCACACAGGTTGCATGTGTGTGAGTGTGCATACATATGTACATATCTTCGTGTATTTATTACTGCATGTGACTGTAAGTGTGCATGAATGTCTATGCGAAGATAAGCTGCCACGTCCGCCTCCTTCCATTCAGAGTTGACTGCTGTTAGTTTGCGCTTATTCTTCTGCTTCTGCCGAAATAGATTTAAAACATTGCTATTCGTATTTTGGTTATGAATTCTCAACTATACTTCTTTTTTACACTTGCACCTTCTTTCCCTCTCCTCCTCTCTCTCTTTCTCTACCCTCCAACTAAAGCGCATTGAAATTTACTTCTTTGCCCAACTTCCCTACTCCACTCCATCTGTGCCCTTTATTGCCTTCGCATTTGTTTTGCGTTTGACCCCATGCAACGTGAATGCGCCCATTACCGCCGGCACCCCTTCCAACTGGCTCTCCACTTGCTTTTGCTGGGCTTTAATGGCGTCAAAAAATGCAACTATGCGCGGCGCTATTTATTTGTTTTGCCACGCTTTTGTTATTGTTTCTGTTTTTTTTTTGTTTTTTTTTTTTTCTCCATGTCTGCATTCCTCTTCGTTCTCCCCACGTTATTGCACTAATTTGTACTTTGCAGCTCACCGCGTGACCGCCACTGCTGCCCTTTCTGTTTTTGCTTTATTTCGTGCTCCAGTCTTCTTCTTCCTCTGCTGCTGCTATCCATTGTCCTTTCGACCATTTCATGCAAAAACGTCATTAGGTTTGTCTTAGCCAGCAGTGCCCAGCTGTTTAAATGCAAAAACAAAAAACTGTATAGTTCAACATTACTCATACGCCCCTTCCTTCCTGCATCCTTTTTACGTGCGCAGCACTCCCACGCTATGCCGGGTCGAGTCATGTGGCGGCGTCTTTCGGGTTAGACAAAGTGAACTTCAAAGTCATGCTAAACTACCCGCTCATGTGGCGTCATTTATTGCAAATGGGTTTTCAATTTTTATGTAAATATTTACGGGTCCTTTCTAGAGTTTCCTGGCCTGTCAAGCAAACCCGCACAGTGGCTAAAAAAACCTAAAAAAAAAAATGTGCGAAAAAGAAAACTTATTTTCATAAATTTTATTGTTTAAATAGTTGTAATGGTATTCTTAGAGCTGTTTTCAGTTATGATTGCACTTAAATGCTGCACTGAATTAAAAGTATTCAAAAAACATAAACACATTAATATTTCGATTTCATGGTTACTTAGTGGGGTATCCCTTTTAATCGCGACTTCATAGCTTCTACAAGTTTTGCTGTATAGTCGGAACTAATTTTATCCCATTCTTCCTGTAGTGCCCGTTTCAGATCAGAAGCATTAGAAATATTGTGGGTATTCTCAATAACGTTCAGATCTGGACTCTGTGCAGGTGTACTACGTGTGGGCAGTTCCAGATAACCAAGTTTTTGCAATACCAGACGTATGCTTTGGATCGTTGTTTTGGTAAAACCTAAACGAATCCATTTTATCCGCACTTTGTGCTAAATCATCTTTTAGCATACCCAGGCACATCTCTTTATTCATGTTTCCTTCGATTAATGTTAAATTTCCGACGCCTGAATAGGACAGGCAACCTCATACCATCCACTGCCCACGCCGTGTTTAACTGTAGAACGCAAATCACATGGTTGAAGCGCGGTGTTTGGTTTTCTTCAAACGCAGGACGTCACATCAGACCTGAAAAGGTTAAATTTGCTTTCATTCGCAAAAACAACGAACTTCCAGAACGAAATGTCTTTGTTCAAATGTTGTTTGCAAAACTCTATTCTTTGTTTTCTATTACGAACATTAATCAATGGCTTATTTCGGGCAGTCCTTCCATGAAAATTTTCTTCGCGCAGAACTCTACGAACAGTTTCAGTGTTACAGATCTTGGCCAAGTGTTTTTCAACTTCGTTCGTTAATTTTGGAGCGCTTAAATTGGGTTTTTCTTTAATTTTGCGAACAGTCCACCTCTTATCTGCATCATTAAATTTTTTTTTCTGCAATTTTTCGTTGGCTTTCTGCCCTCTTTATAATGACGAATAACGTCTTCCCTTTTTTCAAGTGAGGTCCGTTTTCCCATTTTAAAAAATTTAAATTTTTTCAACTTTTGTTTACAAACATTTTTTGAAAATGACTTAAGACGCTATGTTCACTATTTTTAATCATTATCATTTTTTTTTTACTTATTTCAAATAAAAATTATATATCCTTAAAAGCTCCTAGTAATAGTTTTTATAAAAAAAATATTGTTTTTACTATTTCTTCTTTTTTTATTTTCTCTCCCAATAAACCAAGTTTAAAATCGAAATCCACGTACTAACAATTCGTAGAAAAATTTCAATTTTTGCGTTTTATATTCGCCATTGTGGAAACGCCATTTGTTTTTTTTATACTATTAAATTCCATTGCTGTGGCTTCGACTTTCTTCATTCCATTCGCGTTTTCTTTTTTTTCATAAATTTATTTTAACTTAGAAACTATTCGCCTCAAAAACACCATTTGATTGGTTGGTTGGTTAGAGTGGTGATTCATCCAGAATCCAACTCGCCCTTCCGTACCATTTTGTTGCCACATCCACGTTACCAAATTGTTTGACAGTTATTTACAGCGAGACTATATCCAGTCTGTGCAGTTTAGGAACCTTATTAGGCTGTTGACGTCTAAGCCAGACAGTTGCTCGAGACTCTCGAACAGCGGTTTGCACAGGGTTAACATTCTGTCCTTCCATAGGGCAGGGCATTCACAGAGGAAATGGAAGATTGTTTCTTTTTTCTCCGGTTGTTTACAACTATGACAGTATGTGTTGTGAGGGATGCCCATTTTGGCGGCTTGTTCTCCGATAGACCAAAAACACTATAGTAGTGACAATTTTATAAAACATATATTAGTTTTTGCTCCTCACATCAGCCATTTTCTTTTTCAATAAACAAACTTCAAAATCGGAATTAGTGATTTCAAATATTAAAATATTTTATGCACTTTATGTTCACATAATTGGATCAGCCTCTTTTTTCAAGTATTACCAAATTTGATTTCAGTCATCTCAAAACTCCAAAGTGACAATTTTTATGAAAACCGAATCATATTTTTATACTTCATTATCGATTTTTTTCTTTTTTTTCCAAAAAATTCTTTCAAATTAGACACTAGTGGCCTCAAAAACACCGTAGTAGGAAAAATGTTCATGAAAATGTAAATTGAATTCATATTTGTTTCCAAAAAATTTATTGAAATTCGAGTTATGTAACCATAAAAGTTTTTAGTACATAATTTTATAAAAAATATTTTATGTTTTGCTTTTTATGTCCGCCATTTTTTTTTCTGTTTCACTAAACCAATTTCAAAATCGAAATTAGTAATATCAAGTTCCGCGCAGTGACAACGTTTTAAAAATTAAATTATTAAAAATTTAAAAAATTTAAAATTTATTTATTTTTGTATGACATGTTCAGCATGTTGCCTCCCGGTTTTTTGGTTTCTTTAATACCATCAAACTCGAAATCTGTGCTCTCAAACACCCCCAGTAAGTAAATAAGTTTTCATTAAACTTAGGCTACTTGTTGCATTTTATGCTTGCATGGCCATTTTGGTTTTTCAAAAAATAATTTCAAATTCGATTTGAGCATTAATTTCCAAAGATTTTTTTACTTATTAAAATTTTAACCCTGCAATCGCAGATCAGCTCCACTATGCGTCGCCATGAATGTTACTTTCCTTTTTCCTCGGTCTACTGCATAACTTCACATCTGCGTTAGCTCAAGGGCTTGTAATCATAGGTTTATGTAATACTACGCGTAAGTATGTTTGTAATGCACAGCCGCTCGATTTCATCCACCTACTCAACACTCCACCTTCTTGGGCTCATCTTCACGCCACTGTCTTTATTTTGCTTTATGTTTTGTTGTTCCTTCTAACTATTATAACGCATTTGTTGTTTTATGTAATTAGCATAGGTCCGTAATTCGTCGGCGCTTTATTGTGCTCGTTTTTTGTTTTGATTTCTAGTGACCCACTTTTTGCTTCTTTTTTTTTTTAACTACCAGTCGCCTGTAACTAATTCCATAAATATATGTTTTCACCCAAAACTGCTTAATCGCTTCTTACTGCTGGCGCAAATGGTTATCTCGATCGCTGAAATTAAACTTTTATTGCCGCCGCTCAGTTGGTCGTCGTGCTACTGCTGTCTCTGTGTCATTGGAGACGCCTTCTTTTCATGTTGCTGTATTATCAGCTGACGCGCGACCTTTAAGGTGAAGTTGTGCAGTAAATATCAACGTGTTGTGTTTATGGCTTCACATATTTAGACCAAAGTAGATAAAGTCGAGAGATAAACTGACATGTGAGATAGGCGTTCGCTTACGAAAGAGCTTACGAAAAGCCGACAGAATGAGATCACTCAAAAGAGCTAAAAACGCAATTTGTGTGTGTTTTTTTTTTGTAATTTGAGGTTTCGAAATACTTTTAATTTGTGCTATGAATCACTTGATTTTCTTATGATTGCAATGCAGATGCTGATGGGTGTGATAATGGTAATTATGTTTTCAACGGGAAAAATATGATAGCATTAATAGAGGCTCATGGGAAGCAGTCACTTCTGACTGAGAGGCTGGAAATGCAAAGACATTTTGACTATCTCCTTGGTCACAACCCAAAGGAAGATAACAAAAACTGTGGCTATGAGTTAATGAATGAAAATGAGTTTACACGTCGACCTCATGGTGCGTTTCTTTTTTTGGTGGGTGTGGTAGGGTTCAAAATACCTTCGCTGTTACAGCCACCATCGTCAACTGCCTCGAATGGCGTAGCCACTAAAACAATAATTCCTCCTCTTCTGGGAGACTTCCTTACGGATGTATTACTTCGGTAGAGCCCAGAACGGTGTCCATGGAAATGAAATGGGCCAATACTGTTACCCACGTCTGAGTCCACCATATTTGGAACCAGCTTCATGCTATAGGCTCGTCTTCTAATGTTTCTGTGCCATCACACCAGTGGTATGTGGGGATAGTCCCAGGTTCCTCTCACATGAAGACGTCTTCATGTCTTCTCATCACCCATTGGCTAATTTTGGAAATAAATCTATAGCTCCAACGTCCGTTAACAGTCCCATCTGCTTAAGCATTTTTCTAACGAATGCAGATGGTCTGCAGTTTTCTCTTTAGTTGTCGGCTTTACTCCTTATGTGTCATAAATGTGTCCTTTTGCCTGCATAAGTATAGGTAATGGGAGCTTTCCAGCGATGACGCAAGTCGCGTCATCTGTTACGGTCCTCTATGCTACCCTAAGTGCATTTCGTCGGTGCACCTCTTGCCCACATAGAGAGCCATAGATGAACTCGAGCTGCTGCATCATTACACTTCTCCTGCAGGTAGTCTAGCTTTTTGTCCGTTGACCTCATGGTGCTTTGTGCCTTCTACTCGCCACAGCACCACATCTGACACCAGTTCTTTTAATAAACCTTCTTCGCGCTATAACATCACATCCTGCACTCTCCGGGGTCTGGTCACAGATACAACTGGAGTCAATGGACCATATCCGAATCCAATGCAGATGTCCACGCAATCTATGTCTGCGAGCATTCCCAGTTTGTCTTTAGGAAAAGTTGTAAGTTGCCTGAACCTTCTTTGATTATACCCCTCGTGAGGCCTTCATCTGGCAAAGCCACATAATTTGGTGCCAGCTCACGTATCTTAGCCTTAGCTCTTCGCTTCTAGGCTCCATCTTTGTGTGTGCTCTTGCCATGGGACATGGGTTCTATTAATAACGAGGCCGCAGCCACTCAAGTCAATGCATCCGCTACTTTGTTCCCAGTTATACCTCTATGTTCTGGGACCCATATGAGCTGGATGCGATTGTGCATTCTCAGAAGAATGGCTCGCATAGACAGATGGCATGCACTTCTACTTGGAAGATTCTGAAGAAAAGGTCCCCGCTTTGTGAGGGGGCCATATATTGCAACGCTTTTACTCTCAGGTGTTTTCGAGTCGTCTGTATACCAGCGTAGGGTATGTTCTTGAAGTTTCCTTTCCACGAGGTGTACTTCAGCTTATTTTAAGGTTCAACTCTTGGATGAGATCACATTTCCTCTACCAAAGCTTTCCCTAGTCATATTAAACAGGGTGCGCATGAGTGATCGCTGAATAACTACGTGAAACGGTGTCAGCTCGAGCATTACCTCTATGGCATTTAGATATTGGAGAACCTATCTTGCCAATTTTGCTCCCAACATTATCTATTAAAGCTTTAAAAACTATTTTTAGGATATTTACCCAACCTCGCTATTTGAGATAACATCAGAGAAAATTATCCAAAGCTGTTAACTCAAGTCTGCAGGTCCTATCGAGGGCTTTCGAAACAGTCAGTCATTCCACACTACCAGATAATATTAAGTAATGAACTCTCCCGCCGGGACTGCAGAGGGGGTCCGCAAATTTCCTGTGTGGTCACCACGCGTGTTACTTAGATACCAAACTCTCCAAACAGAGAATAATAACACAAGGACTGTAGAAGGCTAGTGCTTATTCTCCCTTGCTTTTCAACTTCTATGTCTCGAAGCTTCGTCAGCCATTAGAGGGGGTTTCACTGGTCTCACACACTGACGATTGCTCAATATTAGCGGCCGGCAATGGCATTCAGAAGTGACATCTCTCCAAACTTTCTCACTTTTTCACGCCGAGGAACGTCAAATTTTCCCACACTGAATCCATGGCGACGCTATTCACTACCTGAGCGAAGAAGATCAAGCTAAAAGTAAAAGTCACAACAATACCGACTGTTAACAACCCCAAATTACGGGGTGTCACATGTGATAGTATGCTCTTCTTCCCGCAATTGCCTCTAGTGCCCAAAACCGCAATGAGGTCCTCAAATCGGTAGCCGATAGCACTTGTGGGAAAGACAAAGAAATGTTGCTGGCGACATTTAAAGCAATCGGCCGGTCGCTTCTGAATTAGCAGCGCCCAACTGGCCAGCTGGTGCTACTGACATGCATTTGAAGAAGCTGCAAACCTGCCAAAATACTGCCATCAGAGCAGCCACGGTGAGCTTACTATGATCCGAGGTAAGGAGCAACACTCATTGGATCTACCAGTTTACAGACAGGCTATAAGCGGCATTTATCGGCAGACACTTACTACCTTCGACCTTCTTAAACTTACGCCACTCGAACGCCCTTCCTTGAAGTCCAACCACCACTTCCCATCGCAGACGCAGAGCTCCAGCTGCTTCGCGAGAACTGCGTCATCTTGGCATAACAGCGTTCAAGACATTGTAGCAGGATATTTAACTCTTACCTATCCAGAATCGACTTCGATGTACTCCAAAACACTAGCGATGCATTCACGTGCCCACCTAAACTCAATCGTCTAACGCCTCTTTCCCTTTGTATCCACCTTGACTAACTGCATTCAAACTATTTTAACAGGTTAGGCTATATATAGTAAACGGCATTCATCGAGAGACTCTTACCACTTTCCTAAGCTCCCGAAACCCGAATGGCGTCATTGGGGTCCAACCAGCACACTTCGCAGACGTAGAGTTTCAGCTGCTCCGTGAGAACCACGTCATCTTGGTACAAGTGCTGGCCAAATATTTTAGCAGGTTCAACGCCTACTTATCTAGAATCGACCCCGATAAACTCAACAGCACTAACGACCAACTAAACCCTCGCACCCACCTCCTAAGCCCACTCAATTAACACTCCTCTCCATTTGAATCCTTTCTGCCAAATCAGCTTGTTTTTTTGGGTCTATCACCAGATGTGATAGACGACGAAGACCGTTAACTTCACCAGGCTTAACTCGGCTTTATGAACTGCTACAACAACAACTATGTATAGAAAATGCATACATAAGTAAGTCTCAAAGCCTTTAGTTTCCTTTCGTATCACTCGCAGTTTCGCTATGAAACTGAATAAAATTCAATTCTCGATTCAGTACTCAACAAATTATCTCCCTTCTGAAATGGAAGAAAATAGACTCCCATCTAAATTTATATAAATTACTACAAACGCCCTTTATCTACGCACTCGAATTTTCCCGCTAATGCCAAGTACTACTTAAGTGTCACTCACAGTTATTACATTAGCAATAATTTCCACTTAGACAAAATAATGCGAAGCATTCGAAGCGAAAAGTTCATTATTGTACAAAGAAATAAAAGCAGAAATGCAATAAAACTTCAAAAAGCAGCTGGTAAAACACTAGCAGTTTAATTTCGTCTGAAAAAGAGAAATGAAAAAAACCAAAAATACTTTCGCACTTGAACAATGAATTATGCTAATTACCATAAGTACAAAATGCAGCGCAGCATTTCTCAGTTTAACAGACTGCAGAAACCACGAAAAAACAAAGTGAGCATAAATGGCTCCTCTCGCGCAAGTAAAGCAAAGAAATGTTAGTCTAGAAGCTATGAGTGCGAGGGGTGGCTATTAAATAACGAGACTGTTGCTGAAAGATATTTTATTCTGAGTTCAGACTTAGCCATTTTCATTTCAATTCATTTATTTCAAGTGTAAGACATAATACTAGTTTTTACTGACATCTTAAAGCTACTGGCCTTTGAGCTTAAATTAAAAAGTTATTATGTGGATTAAAAAAAAGAGCTTACAAATTCATAAAATTTCTTCTCTGATAACAAAAAGTTGACAGAAAAAAGGCGAAATAGAGCTCGAGATCTCATTAAATTTTTGAAGTGCGCAGTCAATAGGAACATGGCGGATATATCGCCTTGATCATTAATCACCTTGATAAAAAACCCCGAGCAACCGCCAGGTGACGCTCTAAGTCAAATGATTCGAATTCTGTTTTTTTTTTGTTTTGTAAGTTTTCCACATCTGTGATCAAGATACCTCTCAAAATGTTATAGACATTGCTTGACATTTGTAAAAGTTATGCCGTCTTGAGTATCTCTACCTTTGAACGTGTTTTCGAACTTCTAACACATGGGCTGAAAAGTCCCGGGCCTAACAAAGAAAACACGTCTTTTTTTGTTTGAAATTAGCTTTATTCATCAACTTAATTTCCATCAAGAACAACGCCCATACTACAGGGCCGCTCTAATATTTCAATACGACTTTTATAGAACGATTTATCTTTGCCTCAAAATACATAGGGCGATGACTCACCCAGATATCTGATGCCATTTGAATATGATGACCAAGAGCTGTCATCTAATAATACAGGGTATTATGCGTTACCGTGTCCATTGGATGATTTGCAGCTAGGAGGTTAATTCCACCGTATTAACTCTTCAACTCCGGGCCAAATCGAAGAGTAACGGTGACCTTACCGCGACAAGTGGCGCTAGTGCGGCGGACCTATTAAGATCTCCACAAAATCTAAAGGCTGCTGAGTTTGTTTTGGAAGAACAAGATGATTATAAAAGCAAATAAAAAAGAAAAAAACAACAACAACAAAAGGACAGGAAACAGGAAAGTTGGACAAACACCACCTCGCGGTGCTATCTAAGGCGGAAGTTTCACTCTTTGAGGAACACGGCCGCGAGGATGACGAACCATCTATCAGCCGTGCGGTTTTCCACAAATCAACCCCAGAAGCTGAGAGATCTATCAAAAAACAAATTTTATGGGTATGGGAATAAGTTTCTGTCCTTTCTTAGCCAAAGTTGCGAATTATTTAAACAATTAAATAATACATGAGATTATGTGAAGTATGCGCTATTGGAAGCTAAAACTTTACTCCAACTTTACGGATTCCTCTGAGAGATTTCGAGATTTTCGATTTGATCTATTCATTGAACCAGTTCGCTCTCCAATAAGGGCTGACTGCATTGATCGGAACAGATGGTAATCCGAAGCCGCAATGTCTAGGGAATACAGCGGGTGGAGCAATATTTCCCAATTCAGTCCCTCTAAATATTTCTGGACCGATTTAGCAACGTGTGGCCTGGCGTTGTCATGCAGCAAAATCTGTTTATCGTGTCCATCGACCCATTCCGGCCGCTTTTCTTTGACTGATCGCATTCGATTTAAACGCAATATGATCGCCAGTGATGGTTTCAAATGGTTTAAGGAGCTTATAATAGATGACACTCTTCTGATTCCACTAATCCCACCAGATGGACAACATCACCTTTGAAGCATGACTTTTTTTTTCGTTGCCGATGGACTTGGTTCATCTGGCAGGCTCAACCATTTTCTATGCCTAGGGTTATCATAATAGATCCATTTTTCATTCCCAGTGACGGTGCGATGCAGAAAACCTTTTCTTTTCTGTCGTTCAAGAACCATCTCACACGTCACCATACGTCTCTCGATATCCCTCTTCCAGTATATTACTAGAGCGAACGAGCGAACACAAAAATAGTATTACAGGTATCATCCACACCTCTTTTAAGAGGCCAGAAACTTATTCCCATACCAAAAATCTGCATTTACTACATCACAACAGCTGATTCTATCAAATTCATTGAGAGCCAAATGGCAATGCCACGCTGCGCGCAATCTCCCGCATTCTCTAAGCTGGTGCTTATAGCAGAGACAATCTCGTTATTTAATAGCCACACCTAGTACTGCAAGAAAAAGGGGCAAATCGAAGGGTTGATGGAATGCAGCCAATGTAAGCTGCGGCGTTGTGCAGCTCTTGCACTTTTGTGGATTTTGTTTTTTTTCTTTGTTTTTTTTTTTTTTGTTTTCATTAAGAGACCCCCAAAACCAATTTGTAACGATTGTGGCTCATAATTTTTAATTGGCTTTCGAGCCACTTGAAATCATCCGAATACGAAATTCATTTATTGGGCAATGGCGACGGTAGCAGCGCGTAAAGTGCTGCGGTCGGCATTGAGAGCGCGGGGTGGGAAATGATATCCAAGTGAATGAAGTATTTCATATTTACTTATTTTGTACACTTACTCATGCATATTTATTTATGTATATGTGTGTGTGTGTAGTGAATGAGTTTATTGCACCGAAATCACTTGCCAAGTCCCTCACTGTAGCCCACTGTCAAAATTAGCTGCGTAAGTAAATACCGTTTCAAAGGAAAATGAATGGCAATAAAAGTTATTAAAAACTATATTTCATTGCTTTTAAAATATGTATCTATTTTTTTTTTCATTTTTGTTTTTTTTGCTTTCGTAGTTTGTTGTCAAGTCAAAATGTTAATTTCCACTGCAAACAAACGTTGACGCCTCAACGCAGACGCATTAAAAATTATGTAGCACAGCCTATCGGGCATTGACTGGAGCCACTTGTGAGCCAACGCTTATGTGGCACGGCAAAAGTAATGACGAAATTCTGCTTGACAGATAATGACGGGCAGACGACGAGTTATGCATAGCTGTATTTACGATAACATTAAAAAAAAAAAAACTAACAAAAAAAATCATATGCGGCTTGTCCACCACTCAGCTGCTGAGCTTTGGCTCATAAAGTGTCATTTTTGATGTACGCCAGAAAATTTTACCACACTTTTCATTGAAAACTGCATCAGCTGCTTATCAGCATACAACCAACAGCTACTCGCAGATGTGTTTGTGTTGAAAGCGTGTTGCATTGCATACTGAGAAAAAAAAACAGAAAACATCACGCATGCGCAGCGCAGTAATATTTTGAAGTTACCTTACCGGGTACGCCTAGTGGAAAACTGGCGATTTTACACCTGATTGAGGCAGTTGACTGTGCGCCACCAGTTGATTGTGCGCTAGAGTTTCACGATTGCGCGCACTCTGTTGTTGTTTTTCATGTAAAGCCATCATATACTTTTCTATACTCTCGCATATCTATGGACTTGAGGCCAAACCACTTAACTGACTTTAGCAACTCTTCCTTTTAGAGTCAATTTATGCTGATTTTAAAAAGCAAAATTTCAACTCAAATCACCTCTTATGAAGTCAGATTCTTATGGAAACTCTCAGCATAATTAAAAGCTCAATTATTGCATTTCCCCTCAGCGATACTGCGCTTGGCAGTCGAAAAGTGCTAAGTCGTCTTAAGTCATTTTATCAAACGGTCCCATTTATTTATCTACATAACTCGACGACTACTATCAGGTGTCCGCTGTTATTCTGTTCATTCACCTGGCACATTGCCGCGATAAAAGTAAAATGAATCAACTATTTACACTCCACTACTCGAGCAAATAGTCTTTGTTGTCACTACATCGATATCTGTATCGGGGTATCAGATTAAATTTCTTGTTGAAGTGCAAAGGGACGTAAGAAAACTTGTTTGACTACATTTTGTGCTGAATTCTAGTGAAGCAAAGAATCTAATTAATTTTGGTAATGCGGCATTTCGAAGCATACATTTTAAATATTGTTTGCATTCGAACTTTGGTATGCATCGCTTACATGGATTTTATTGCATCCCAGTAGGAAAATGTACCGGTATCAAACTGTTGCATCATAAGTCATTAAAGGTTCACTTGCGGAGGGAGATCACATTTCAAGTGGCAATCAAAACGGCGGCCGCCGGGGCCGAATGGGTTGTGGGAGTGTGCAGATTCGAATTCGAATCATAGCCAGCTTTGATGTAATATTTATTATGAGGGAACCGCTTCGAGGCAACATAGCAGGAACATTATAAAAAGACCACTTTCGCTTTGATTAGATAAATTATAAAATAAGTAATTGGCGCGTACACTTCGATTTGGGCGAAAATCCCCTCATATTTGTGGCGTGCCTCTCGATTTTTTTTACGATGTGTAAAAGCAGTCGAAAACCTTAGTCAGTGTGAGACCTTAACACCACTAAAAACCGCTTAAGTCTGACGGTTCATCCTATAGAGATACCGACTTGGTAATTACGTCTGTAAGATGTAGTGAGCAATAGGCTGAATCATCAGTTACATTCGTCTTCTTTTCATATTGCTGCATTTTAACAATACGACAGCTGTTCTTACTGCTACGTTCGTCTAGCATCATTCCTTCGCCTCCTATCAATGTTGCGAAGTTCCACGATAATTCGTGTTGCAGAAGCTTGCACCACCATCCACTTTCCATTCAACTCAAGCATTTATGGAACTAGGTTATTGGGCGTCAGAAACACACCAGTTGCTCTTGCTAGGTCATCGCATTCCTTAACGAATCTGCTACAATAGAAGGCCACATGTTCGACCGTCTCCTCTTCATCCAAGTATTTTAAGCAATAAGGACTACCAGCCAAGTCTAGGCGATGCAAATATCTTTACAAGCATCCGTGTCCGCTTAAAATTTGCATCAGGAAAAAATCATTGTCTCTGTGTTTTCGACAGATCCACTCGTTACTCCGTAGGATCAACATATGCGTCCACTGGCTTTTTGGTGCCTGCTTGCATTTTGATTGCCATTCAACCATCGAGGTAGACCGTTCTGCTTATTGGAGTTCCTCTGTCGGCTTGGGAACTTGCGAGCAGTACAACCTCTTCTGTTCATTTGCCCGTATGTTTATAGGCCTTTTGCTAGTTATGACGCAGATTGCATTGTCTGACACCGTCCTATGGGCACATGTGGGTCTCAACGCACTTGTTGTACTGACCTGCAGAGGTACCACATTATAGAGTCCGTCACGAATTTTTCTCCTGGCACTCTGTGGTCTTCCTATGTTCGGTCGCATACCCATAAGTGCGTTGTTAAGCTCTGTCGCCTTCACACTATCAACTGTAAGATGTTACGTGAATGTTAGTCTGGAATCAATGTACATGCCAAATTATTTTATAGACTCCTGGGATTCTATATCGTGGTCACCAACAGCTTTTCTTTCAGCTTACTCCTACTGATCAGCACCAGTTCTGTTTCAGCCGGTTAGTAGGCGAAAGAAAGAACTTTATTAAACTCGGCCAAAATCTCGAAAGCGGTTATCACGTCCATCAAGGAGAAGAAGAAGTTCCAAGCTGACGTTATTTAACCAACTTTTGTATTCTTGTTAGAGTTTATCGATATCTTTATCAATCACTACGAGTGCCTCTTGATGCTGTTCCATAAACGGAGAGACCCACAGTTTGAAGCCGACTCCGAAGATGTTTTTTTTTATAATGAGCTTTTAGATGGTAGAAATACACTCGGAAATTTGCCATTGCCGGTCGAGGGGCGGCCGCATTTGATGTTAGATTAGGTTAGGTTAAGTAAAGTGACTGCCTTTCGACGCACCTAGACCAGTTACGGTGACCCTAGTGATGCCACCTGTGTCCGACTTTCTCTTCCTCTTATATATCCTGGCAGCTTCTGCAATAGTCATTGGATGGCCCCCATAGTCTACTGGCATGTCTTCCTATTAGATAGGACGCCTACTACGATTCTTAAGTCCTTCCTACTTAATTTAAATAGACTCTTAGTGCGACCTATGTTCCACTCGGGCCTCGTTTGTCTACTGATAGCGCAGGTTTTTGACTGTTTGCAGTTGGAATTTGCAACAGTAACAACAGGTGTGTAAGTCTGTTAAAAGTTTACATGTTCCCAAGGTCATGAGTATGTCAACCTTGTCCTGAGTAGTTTGGAACTCATTTGCCTTATAGTTAGTCACCTTCAATGGTACCGCGGCCCGCCACCCAGAGTAGAGTTACAGAGAAAAAATGTGAAATAAAAATAATTTGTAACACATCTTTTACTGTCTTAGACGGATGTTTACATGGTAAGAGCGATTTCAGAGCTGCCTGACTATCGGAGTAAATTAAAATTTCTCTATTTAGAGCTAAAATTCTTTCTGCGATTTTCAATATTTCGGCTTGGAATAAGCCGCAATGATCAGGCAAGCAAAAGTATACTATATTGGTGCCCATAGTTTCCATTTTCCAAGTCCTCTCTGGAAGGAAAATGGATTGTATAAGAATGATTTGGTGTTTCATGTTCAGAGATGCGAACCTATGCACTCCCGAATGGTAGTCACGCATCAACCCCTTCGGCTACGGCAGTCGTTTACTTAGACGTTGTCATTACACGTAACCAATAATTTTTTAAAATATTTGGTAATTCTGCATGTAATTTTGTATAGATTAGCTAGATTCAGCGTAAGTTCAATAAGATTTGTGGAATGGCACATTTCTTCTCTTTAGCATCTTGTGACTTTCAGGGAATCTGTCAATTGTCCCTTACTGCATATCTTTTTCTCTTTATCTATTTTTACTGCATCACTTATTCCACTTTAGCAGTTCTTATTTTTGTTCTAAAAATTATGTTTAGGTTTTCCCTGCTGGGACTCCATGTAGAAATAGTTTCAGGCAAAGCATAAGATTCGTATGTTTTGATTAAAACTACATTAACACATTTCGGTTAATCAGCTTAGTGGGATATCAGTAGTGAACATCTTTTATTAACCAATTTGATTATTGTTTCCTGATACGAGTGGTGTTTTTGATTAAAATTCTAGAATGAAAATTCAATGATTAGATAAAGTAGGCTGTGTCGGCTTAGACGAATAAAAAGGTATTGATGGCTTGAAGGTTTCGCTGTTCACATTCCTCCTTGGTGTTGACAAGTATTGAAATTTAACACTAATTAACATAAATTAAAATTAGTAATAAAGGGCTCAAGTGTTTTTTTTCGGCTTATTTTTTAATTAAGTTAAGGCCCTCACCAAATTCTGCTGCTTAAATGGCGCTTTAATCGACTAAGCAATTATTGGCGGCTCTTGGATGCTTTCCTCTCACTGAAGCCATATGAACTTTATGAATTATGAATTTTATTTTTATTCGTAATATTTCAACTATTTTCAGTCATTTATATTCTTAGCACTGAGCGGAACATCAGAGCTAATCCAAAGTCGTTTTGGAATTTTATCAAAGGTAAAAAGTCCAATTCGAGCATAATAGCTTCGGTGATGTTGAATGAAAATTGCAAGTACGAGTACACCTGCCGAAACAGCTAACTTATTTGCAGACATTTTTATGTCAAACTATGTGCCAGTTGATTAAGCGTCCATTGACCTTTCATCCCTTTGGACAACTCATCTGATAACATTTTCAAGTGGATGCTTTCTCTCAAAACTTCGTCAAATACAGATGCTGAGGGTCTTCCAGCTATCCTACTCGAGAATTGTCCAGCGTTGGTAATCACTCTTGAGATTATTTTTAACAAATTTGTTTTGAGATGAAGTCTTTAATTCACCCAAGGCAACATGGTTTTTTAACTGGCCGCTCTACAGCCATGGTATTAAGTTTGCTGTTTTCAGTGAATTCTGTA
This sequence comes from Anastrepha obliqua, assembly GCF_027943255.1. Lineage (NCBI taxonomy): Eukaryota > Metazoa > Arthropoda > Insecta > Diptera > Tephritidae > Anastrepha > Anastrepha obliqua. Next base: position 19,578,877 of record NC_072893.1, on the reverse strand, counting down.
GGTCACCGTTTTCCAAAGGACTCCAAGTTGATTACATTTACACTGACTTCTCTAAGGCATTTGACAAAGTGTCGCACGAGGATCTAGTAAAAAGGTTATACAGGGTTGCCCATATTCGACGGACGCATCTGGCAACCCTGTATCTTTTGACAGAGACGTGAGATCGCTTAATGACATACGGCGTTGAAAGCGTCAGTCCAAGCAGATTTTTACCATGGAACAGTACACGCCACGCGAGCGCTCCCAAATTGTTGAAATTTACATTCAACAAGAAGAACAAAATCATCATGTCCGATGAGGCTCATTTCTTATTGAATGAGTGTTATCGCGATATAATAACCACTTTTGTGATGCCAATTATTCGCAGTTCTGGTTTCAACAAGACCAGCTCGCGATTTTTTGAAGAAATTGTTTCCTCGTCGTTTGATGTCGAAAAATAGCGATTTTGACTGGCCACCGCGTTCGCCCGATTTAACGCCACCTGACTTCTTCTTGTGGGAATATTTAAAATCAAAGGTTTATATTAATAAGCCAAAGACCATAGAAGAGCTCAAGAACAACATTCGTGAGGAAATATCCACTATTCCAGCCGAAATGTTAGCTAAAGCTATGGAAAATGCTGCAAAACGGGCACAATACGCCGTGCAGGCTCAAGGCGGCCATTTGAGAGAATTCAAAAAATGATGTCAACAAATCTACTTGAACCAAATAAAATGATTATTATCATCAACATGAAAAAAATTGTGTTTTTCTTTGATTTAGAAAAAAACACATGGGTCCGTCGAATATGGGCAACCCAGTAGTAGCTTGCTTGAAATTTCATTCTAATGGCCTAAGTCATATTTGACGGACAGACGGTGCGTGGTAAAAATTGATGGGGTATTATTATTAGAGGAGGCGAATAGCAATGAGCATTTTCTCTCTGCATGCCCTGCATTTGCTAGAGCAAGCCTGCGAATTTTGGATTTCGATGTCATGAGACTGAGTAATATTCGTTCTCTCAAACTGGAAGATATTTTTTCAGATTTGCCAAAGAACCTGGAAACTTCTCACAGGTCTAGCCACCTCTGTTTCGCTATTCTATCTTATCTTTTTCCTCCTGTTACTTCTCTCCTTTCCTCCTTGACTATCTACCCTTTCACTTTCCATGCACTTTAAATACAATGGGCTTTTTAGCCTGAGTAGAGTTTCTAGGAGTTGCCAAATCTCTCGGTGTTTCTTGGCTCGACTTTTCAAATTTCAAAAATTTCACTTTTAGCCTGAGTGTTTTAGGAGTTGCCAAATCTCTCGGTGCTTCTTGGTTCCACTTTTCAAATTCCAAAAATTCAAGATAATTTGTACTGTAGATAATTAAAATTAAATTTTATTATATCTCTGTGATAATATTTTCCTCCTTCTCCTTACAGGCTATTAGTTGGTGCTCCTTTGGATAAAAATCTCCAGCCTGGTACAAATCAAACGGGTGCACTCTATCGCTGTCCGATTACGCAGACTCTCAACGATTGTGAGCAAATCATAACCGATGGAAGAAGATGTAAGTTTTGAGGCCCATAAAAGTAACGAAATTTTTCAAATAGAAAAAAATATATATTGGAAAATCGTTTTTTTTTTAATTACGTAATTATTTAACTGCTTCGTAGATAGTTTCTTCGATTAAAATTGATTCTTAATTGTGACTACAAAAATTAAACGAAAATTTACGTTTATTTTAAGCAGATAAATTTTAGTTATTTTTAATTATTTGTGTGTTATGAAAATACTTTTATGTTCAAAACTATTCTGTCAGCTGGTGAAGGTTTTTGTATTTCTTTCGAACTATCGCATAGTGAAATGTTTTGTTATTTGTCCGAAAATTTTTCATTCCAAAATTTAGTTCAAAATTGTTGAATATTTTTATAACTTTCTAATTAAAAAAAAAAATCGATAATTAATATTTGCTGTAGTCTATACGATTGTAAATAATTCTAACTCCCGCCCCGTACAAAGGGTGCTGCGTTAGTTTTTTGTCTCTTATTAAGAAAAAAGTAGTTAGCTGATTTGACGCCAATTTTCGTAAATAACTGTTTTTTTTTAATTGACAGTAAATAATATTTCTGCCAATTACTTGAATTTTAACTGTGTAAATTTTATTTCTTATGCGCTTTAAAAAATATTTCCAAATTTTTTCTTGTACAGTAAACAACCTAAACATTGTGACTAAAATTTTTGCATTGTATTATACAAAATATTTATGCTTATTTGAAGGAGCAGTGCTTAATTATAATTTATTAAATTTACATTTATATAAGTATTTCTATATACATTAGGGATGTTCTTATTTGTTGGGATTTCTTTGATATACATTTTTTATGCATTTTTTTCTTATTTTGGTTGAATATATCCCAGAATTATTTTTTTTTTCACCTCTATAGTGTATTCACGGGAAAAATAATAGCATCACGACATATTTCCAAGTTTTGACTACTTACCAGGTGAACGATATGAAGTGTTACCTATTCAAAGCACCAGAACTTTTTGTGTGAAATTAGTTTTTATTGATTTCAAAGACAAAATTGTTAAAAAATGACTATAATTTTAACAAACATACATAGTTTATTTATATTTAATTATAATATTTTTACTTTATTAATATCTTCGAATAAAACAAATAAAAAAATCTTTAAAAAATTTAAAAAAAGTTAATTAAAAAAATTTTTTTTTTTTCAAAAAATAAAAATATTGTTTAGCAAAAGACTTTCATAAAAGTTATTTATTCAGATATTTTTTATTTTATTTAATCAAATTTTGTTCTTACAAAATTGCTTAAATCGGTTTCTTAAATTACCACAAACAGCGGCATAAAAAAATTTGAAATGTTTTTCTTTTTTAAAAAAAACTTTTGAAAACAAAAAAAAAATACTTTTTTAATTTAAAAATAAAAAATTTTACGAACAAAATCCACATCCACAATTTTATAAAAGTTTTTTATTCAGGCATTTCTTATCTTATTTAATCTAATTTTATTCTCACAAATTTATTATAAGTCCGTTTTTTAAATTACCTAAAAAGGCGGTATAAAAAAATCTGAAAAAAATGTTCAATAAAAAATTTTTAAATTTTACAAAAAAAATTTCGCAAAAACAAAAAAAATTAAAAAAAGTTATTAAAGAAAGAAATATTTAGTCGAAAAAAAATGTTTAACCCATACACAATTTTATAAAAGTTATTTATTCAGATTTTTCTTAATCTTATTTAATCTAATTTTATTCTTACAAAATTATTCCAAATCGGATTCTTAAATTACCTAAAAAAGCGGCATAAAAAAATCTGAAATGTTTTTCTTTGTTAAAAAAACTTTTTAAAAACAAAAAAAAAATTAAAAAAAAAATACTTTTTTAATTAAAAAACAAAAAAATTTTGACAAACATAAAATTATTTTTAGCATAACCACAATTTTATAAAAGTTTTTTATTCAGGCATTTCTTATCTTATTTAATCTAATTTTATTCTCACCAATTTATTATAAATCGGTTTTTTAAATTACCTAAAAATGCGGTATAAAAAAATCTGAAAAAAATGTTCAATAAAAAATTTAAAATTTTACAAAAAAAAATTTCTAAAAACGAAAAAAATTAAAAAAAAGTTATTAAACAAAGAAATATTTAGTCGAAAAAAAATGTTTAACGCATCCACAATTTTATAAAAGTTATTTATTCAGATCTTTTTTTAATCTTATTTAATCTAATTTCATTCTGACAAATTTATTACAAATCGGTTTCTTAAATTACCTAAAAAAGCGGTATAAAAAAATTGAAAATTAAAAAAAAAAACAAAAAACAAAAAAACATTTGTAGAAAAAAAATTAAAAAAACGAAAAGAAAATAAAAAAAAAAAAAAAATTTTTATAACAAAAAATATTAAAAAAATAATTTTCTTCGAAAAAAAATTTTGTCGAAAACATTTTATTATTTGTTATTTTAACTCATCCACAACTTCATAAAAGTTATTTATTCAGATATTTTTCTAAATCGTATTTAATCTAATTTTATTCTCCCAAATTTATTATAAATATTAATATTATATTATAAGATAAAAAATTTTACAGAAAAAAATTTAAAAATTCAAAAAAACATTTTATTTAACACTTCCACAGCTTTATAAAAGTTATTCATTAAAATTTTTTTCTAATTTTATTCTCAAAAAATTTATTATAAATTGGCTTTTTTAAATACTTAAAAGAGCTGTTTAAAAAAATCCGAAATACATTTTTTCAAAAAAGAAATTAAAAATTTTACAAAAAAATAATATTTTTTAGCACATCTTCAGCTCCATAAAAGTTATTTTTTCAGATTTTTTTACAAATTTATTTCTTTACCTTAAAAAGCGGTAATAGAAAATCTGAATTTTTTTTTAAATAATAAAAAAGTTAAATTTTTTTGTTTTTTTTTAAAAAAAAGAAAAAAAATGTTTCTCAAAACCAAAAAAAAAATCTCAAAACAAAAAAATTTTAGCACATCCACACTTTCATAAAAGTTATTTATTGAGATATTTTTTTATCTTATCTTACAAATTAATTACAAATCGGCTTTTTAAATTACCTAAAAAGCGGTAAAATTTTACCTCATGCAATCCCATTAAAAGCGAATCGATTTACCTGAAATTTTGAGCATTTAATTTTTCACTAGCATAAGGCGACAAATTCTTAGTTTTCCATTTAAAAATTGCAAATAAGAACAACCCTAATTTATATATTGTATTATATTTATTTATCTACCAATCTGAATATACCTGCAACAAAATTAATTCTCCCTATTTTATACATTTTACGGCCCTCCCCCCCCCCTACTATTCCTTATTTACCTACCTTTTAAACGAAATATGCAATTCATAATTTTTTGATTTTTTCTCTTTTTTATTTTCTTTCCCTTTATACAAAAATCAATTAAAAAAATACAATACTTCTTCCACATAATCGGTACGCCATGGATTCCCTAAACCTGTAAAAACAAAAAAAAAATATTTATATTTTTTAAACAACTCCAACGAAAAAAAACTTGCTTACTTTGTAGCGCCTGAAGGAGTTTATGAACCTAGTAAGTGGTATGGGTGCTTTACTTGTTTACCAGTTGCTAACCAAGTTTTTTGTTCTAATTTTTATTGCATACTTTCGTTGTTGTTCTCACTTTTAACTGCTCACTTATTTTTTGTTGTTAATTCTGCTGCTAATTTCTGAATACTTTGCATATGGTAAATAACAAATAAAAAATTATGCACTTCCTTGAAAGATAACAATAATATAAATACACTCAAAAATATCTCAAATAATGATTTCTTCAATTTAAAAATATTACTCATGTCACATTTATTGCTGCCTTATTGTAATGAAGAAAGTAAAACTGCACTAACCCACTGAGTCACTTGCCTTAGCTGAGCTCACTAATGCAAGCATGCGGCGCTGCTGATTAACGATGCTGTATTGTATGGAATTCTATAATTTATCAAATTCACCGGTTTTTAATTGCACAACACTCACCAAGAGGCGAATATACATATGTAATAGAAAAATTGCTTATAGAAAATTTTGTGTGATTAATTTTGAACAAGGGGGTCCAGTGAAATCATTTGAACTGGAATTGGGAATCAATCATAACTGGGTTTGTCAATTTACTTAGATTCTTTATTTGAACTACTATTGAAATGTAGTGTTCGAGCCCACGCCAGCTTCATAAACTCTTCTCTAATATAGAGTTTGTCAAGGAAGCGTTTTGTCATCTACGAAAACCATCTGCCGTCCGGGAGCATAAAACTGTTGGTTCATCTACTTGTATATATAACAACACAAGAGGCACATGCAAACTAGTGAGAGGAGCCTAATTAAGATCATATTTTCGCGTTACACATTTCTTGCACACAAATTTTGGCGGCTAAAAAAAGTTTCTACAGAATTTCTTGTTACTTCGTCCAGCATTCCAGTCGATCGGAGAATATACTATGTTACTTTCCTGCAGCATTGGTTGCGTTAAGAAATTTTTTACTTGTGCTCATTTCGCTTCTACGCCATGTGAATTTCCTAACATACTGTGGACAAAAAGTAAGGTGAATTTGGATGTAAAATGAAAAATTTATTTAATTTATTTATTCTTGTAAATTAATTTCATCCCCTTCAAAATAATCCCCTCTCAATGAGATACACTTATGCCAACGATTTTTCCCATCCCCGAAACATGCCAAATAGCCCATTTCCGGTATAGCCATCAGCACCTTCTTCGATTCAGCTTTTATCTCCTCAATCGACTCGAAACGCGTTCCCCGGAGTGGTCTCTTGAGTTTTGGGAATAGCCAGAAGTCACACGGAGCCAAATCAGGCGAATATGGTGGTTGGGGAACGATATGCGTGGAATTTTTGGCGAAATGGTCACGAAGAACGAGTGCAGTGTGAGACGGTGCATTATCGTGATGCAAAAACCAAGAGTTGTTGGCCCATAATTCTGGTCTTTTTAGACGAATTGCTTCACGCAAACGAAGCATAACGCTCAAATAGTATTCCTTATTAACATTTTGGCCAGGTGGAAGGAATTCATAGTGCGCCACACCACGAAAATCGAAAAAAACTGTCCTCATGACCTTTATTTTTGAACGACTTTGACGTGCTTTTTTCGGTCTGGCCTCGCCTTTAGCACGTTATTCGCTTGATTGGTCTAATAGCTGTTGTTTCAGGGTCGTAAGTATAAATCCAAGTCTCTCTCTCGTAATGATGCATTAGAGCTTGTCCTGATAGTCTGAAAGCATTGTTTCACACACATCAACGCGACGACTTTTTTCCAAGAAATTGAGAGTTTTCGCTACCAAACGAGATTTGACTTTTCGTAGGCTCAAATAGTCTTTGAAAATGGTTTTCACAGATCCTTCTGATATTCCAATCGTATCAGTAAGGTCTTTAACAGTCAACCGACGATTTTTGAGCACTAACTCCTTCACTTTATTGACGTGTTGGTCATCTGTTGACGTCGATGGTCGTCCGGAGCACTCCAAGTCATCAACACGTTCTCGACCTTCTTTGAAGTCTTTGTACCACTTATAAACATTTTTCTGCGACATGGTCGAATCACCAAATACCTTCTACAACATGCTAAATGTTTCCGCAGCCGAAATTTCATTCCGCAAACAAAATTTGATGACACTTCTCTGCTCAATCAAATCAGACATTGTAAAAATCGAAAAATGCTCTCTTGGTCGTTTGGTAAACACAAGCGTAAATATATTACTGATAATGACATTCACATGAAAGTTGGCTCAGATGTTATTAACAGTGCTGGCAACTCATGAAAAAAATAACTAGAGCGAAATTTTAATCCCGCGAAGTTTGACAAATAAATTCACCTTACTTTTTGCCCACAGTAGTACATTCTGTCAAAAAAATATCGGGAACTGTTCATTTAAAATTCGGATTTCGTGTGCCGAATCGTTGAAAATGTTGCAGAAAAATTATGGCGAGTGTACTTTATCCAAAAACACGGGTCTACGAGTGGTATAAAACTTTTGCAGAGGGCCGAGAAGTCGTGGAAGATTTGCCCTGATCTGGTCGCCCATCAACGTCTTCAACGAATGAAAACGTCGACAAAGTCAAGGAAATGGTGCTGGAGAACCGTCATTTAAGTTTGAGGGAGGTAGCTCGTGACCTTAGCGTGTCTAACGAATCAATTCGTCACATTTTACACCATCAATTGGGCATGAGATACGCGGCTGCTCGACTCGTTCCAAGAGAGTTGAATTTCTTTCAAAAAATTCATCGGAAAAAGGTGGCTGAAGACATGCTTGAGCAAGTGAATTCAGACCCAACGATTATCCATCATAACAGTTTGTGGAAAGAAAACTCAGGGGTATTGCACCACGATAACGCACTGTCTCACAGGGCTCATATTGTGAACACTTTTTTAACCAAAAACTCGACAAATATCATAGAACAACCACCGTATTCACCGGATTTAGCCCGCTGTGACTTTTTACTTTTCCCAAAACTTAAATTGCCAATCCGCGGATGCCGCTTTGAGTCGATAAGGGCCATTAAGGAGAATTCGCTGAAGCAGCTGGAAAAGATCTCTTCAAACGCGTTTAAAAGGTGCTTTGATGACTGGACTTATCGTTGGCCTAAGTGTATTGCTTCGAATGGAGCCTATTTTGAAGGCGACAAAATAAATTTTGATGATTAAAGAATTATTTTGGGTGTTATTCAACAATTCCCGGCAATTTTTGGACAGAATGCATTTCATTCATTTTCATTAGATGTTTCAATGGAACTGCGTCGAAGTAATTGAATTTAGTGCCAAATGAAATGTGATTTAAAATGAAATCAGCCAATGGTGCACTCTTTACTTCGCCTTCTTCGAGGGTTTAACAGGGCTTACTTCATACGAAATAAATTTTGAAACATGCAACATTCCACTTTAGCCTCAATTTCTAGTAATCTGTAAAAAATTGTGCAGATGCAACCTCGATCATCTACTCTGTGGAGCTCTGCCGTTAAGGAGGCTCGGCAACTTAACAGGAGAATTTAAGGAAATCCAACAAATCTTAAAAGGTCATATATTATTTGAGTGCAGAAACAGTTGGGTGTCCATTATTGGACCTGGACCGTGCACTTTCAATGCCTTATTCAGCCTTCACAGAGATTATTCGCCATAAAACGTAGCATATAAATCGACCGTTGATTCACTAAATAAAATGCAGAAAATAGTCGCTCCTTTAGAAGACACATTTCAAAGAGTTTTCTTGTTTCTTACGTCCCTGTATAAATGTTTACAAAATAGGGAATAAATTAATGACCGCACATGAAACTTCACACGTTTTGTTGCTTACGCACTACAATCTTGTTATGCCGCCTTCTCTTACAGTGACTTACACACATACTATACATACCCACACTCAGGCACATATGTAGGTACAAACATGTGCATATAATTCTTATTACTCTGGCATAGCTCACACATAAATTTCACACTTAATGTATGCGACCGTATGACCTCCAGAACACGCATTCTGGCACTCCTTCGATGGGCTGTAGCTGCAGAGAGCCAGCCAAAGGCGGGCTGACAATGCAGTGAGTGAATGCTGCTGCAAACCAGAAAGGTTTATATGTACTTCTTTAACATTTCTCAGCTGCAAACTACAGACGGGATAGTAGTGAGAAAAAAGTACCAGCACATACATATATAGGGTGTACGATAGGGTGGTCCATAACAAATTGTAAATCTTTTGTTCACAATTTATGCTCATGAAAAACGAGTTACGATTATAAAATTATGCAATATTTACTAGAATAGCTGCAGGTCAATGTTTCTACCATCCTTAAAAATTAGACTTGTTCAGATACATTGAAAAAGAAAAGATCTGCCATTGATTTTCAATCCTCTATTACAATTAATTGTATTGTCGCACATTTATTTACACATTTTAAAGTTGGAATATTTACTTCAAAACCACATGACTGTAAATACAACAATAAATAATATTATTTTTCTTCATCTGTTAATATGAAGTTCATTCAAAGGTTCAAGATTTTTCCAAATTTTCAAGGCATATTTCATATTTATTTGATCAAAAAATACAAAATCTACTAGTTCTTGTGACAAATCCTACAAATCAAGGCGCATTCATGAAAGGTGGTGGCACTACACCAACAACAACATTTTGTACATTGGAATAGCACGAAAAAAAAATTATTAAAGAAAAAGAAAAGGAAGAACCATATTACACAACCGACATGAAGTCGGAGCTAGAAGCATACCTGTACGACGGTAGTGCGAATGGAACGGCTTTTCGTCGTTTCATTTTATGCTGGCATCCAGTTGGGCACGGCGAAAAAAAAACAAATCAACTGGTTTAACGATAACACCTTCGCATTCGCCTTGCTGTAAATACTCTTCTTTATAATTTCGTTACTTTTCAAGTTCGTTGGGAGTAATACATCAATTCTACATAAATATGAAGTGAAATATTGTTACAAAGACTTATTAAGAGATGTGTCTTTTATTCAGTTCCCATGAAACTTAATTTTAGTACATAATCAATTACACGGCCCGAGAAAATTAAGCGAAAATATTTTACGAGAAACCAGAGTATGATTTTCGACAATAAAAATAAATAATTGATGCGTACACTTCTGTTCGATGTTTGGCCGAGCTCCTCCCTCTATCCTAGAGACCTGCAGTTTTAAGTCGTCTTCGAACAGAAAATGATTCCTGTTAAAGAAGGACAAACGACAAAATCTATGCTAAGACTTCTAAAGGCACAGAAAATGTTGTTACACGTGTTCAGCGTGGCCAACATCCAGCCTCCGTAATGGTTTTGTGTGGGGAGTGTCTTGTAAGGCGTTACATCTCTTTATTTCTGCGAAAAAGGGGTTAAGGATCGGGCAAAAGAGTACCAGGAGGATGTCCTAGAAGGCGTGGGGAACCAGTTGAGTAGTACTCTCTTGAATGGAAGAGAGCGTGGGTCTTCCAGCAAGATTCCGCTCCAGCTCAGATCAAATATCTTGGGTGTGAAGGTAAATTTCTCTAACCTGGGTTCCAGAACACAGGAACATAAAGGGAAACGAAATTGTTGAGGAGCTTGCAAGAAGAGGTCAACTGAAATGGTCTCAGAGATCTCCTACCCGGTCAACGGCATCCCCCTGATTGTTATTAAAGGGGAGTAGCACAACTTATTTATCAGCAAAGCGCAGAAAAGATGGGACTCCATTTCTTTATGAACTATTTCGAAAACCCTGTGGCCCCAGTACAATAGACAGAAGTCTTGAGAACTCCACGCCAGTTAATATTCAAACTCGTAGCTGTGTTTACCGGTGATTGGACGATCGGCTCACACGCGGAAAAGCTAGGTTTACCATGTAACTCGCAATGCAGTAGCTGTGGAGACGTTTGAGAGAAGGGAACTGTTGAACACTTTCTCCGTAAATGCCCAGGTTTGGCAGCCAGGCGATTAAGGTCACTGGGTGCTCCTTTTTTCGACCGCATTGGGGCGGTACGCCAACCTTAACCCCATCAATCTTCTCCATTACATCAACGGCTTTCGTCGGCTGTGGATATCTGCCTGTTGGAGGTCTCATAATGGTATCAAAACGGCGCTTAAGTGCTACCTGGAGAGTGCCAGGGTCAACCACTTCACCACCTCTTTTCATATCCTGGCTCACTCCGCTCGGGAGCATAGCGCCTCAACAAGACTCATCCATCGTACGCGGTTCTGGGCTGCTGTTTTTGCGTCGTCCCTCGCGAAACATCGACCTACTCCAAGTGATCTTTGGCCGACCGCGACACCTACCTACCACAGTGGGTGGGTGTCGCTTGCAAATTTTAAATGTTCATTTTTAGGTGCCATCCTACGATATTATACGAGCATAAAAGTGTATATGCGTATGCTAACATTTGTTCGAATATACGAGGTAACTCGTTAAAAGTCAGACAGTATTTTGATCGTTTTTTTTTTGTTTTTGTTTTTCCTTTGCATTTTTCTGGATCGCAAAATGATTCAGCGCCACTTCAGACGCATTTTTATGTACTCCAGTGCCCATTAGCCGTTTCATTGGTTCCATATTTTTTCTTACTTCCCTTATTACCCCTTCTCCCCCCGGCGCGCAGCAAAGAAAAGGCACTTTTATTTGATTGTTGCTGAGCCACTTTTCAAGGCGTTTTCGCGTAAATGATCATCTTCTTATTTTAGAAACACAATAACTTATGTTGTCGCTACGTGTCTGCCCTTCTCCGTGCAGTCCGTCTTTCATCACCTAACGCTGCACCATCGCAACGCCTCCAGCCGCCAGCCGCCAGCCTCTCTGCTATTTGTGTATGTATGTAGGTGTGTGCACTGCTGCTCCCTAGGCGTTTTGTCAGTCAACACATGCGCGCTTCAGTCGGCGCAGTCACTCAACCACGCATGTGACAACAACATTTTTGCCACCAAGTATTGGCCGTGGAGCTGCTCGCGATCTTTGCGCAAGGCGAGTCGGGCAGACGCATAGTGGCAACCCAATTTCGATGTGCTGTTCTTTGCCATGCTTTTGAGATTTTGGTGTCAGTGTCTACTGGCGCATCAAGCGCGAGTACAAAAGCCTGATTATACTTTGGATTTGCATTGGTTTTGGTTTTTTTCGTATGTCGATATGTGTCATTCGTGTTGGTGCTGCTATTGTTGTTGTTGTTGTTGTTATTAGCCTTTACAGCTACAGTGGTTGTTTTGGCTGTGAGACGCAGCACATTGTTCGGGATTTTTGCGTGGATTAATGTCGCCGCGCAGCACTTCGCTATGCAACTTAAACGCTGCCATTTTTATGGGTTGGGTCGCGTCTCTTCTTCCATTTTAGTGCCAACAAACTATTACCTTTTCGTGGGCTTTGCTTGTATCTTCTTAATTCTTGTTGCGTAGCACTCAACAATTCTGAGCTGATTTGTTTTTTTTTTCTTTTTTTGTTTCAGTGATTTTGGGCGTCTGTTGTCGCTTTCAATTTCATTGCGCTTATTTCGCTGGGATACGCTCGAGCGCTTTTGGGTTTGCTTGATTTATTTATTTTGAATTTTTTTCGCTTGCACTGGTGTTTCTTGCATATTTGACGCGCTTAATCCAATTCATGGCTCATTTAATTATAGGCATTTGCGTTCGAAAACATTATTTTCGCCAATCCTCTTCGAATTCACGTGCGCGCGCCATTCAGGGTGTCGTCATCGATGTCGATACTATTCTTAAATGGTGAGTTGGTGCTGGCTCTTAAATCTTGATATATCATTTGAAGCGTTGGAATTTTGTGGATTTTATATTTATAGTTCGCAATTTGAAGTCATGAAAAGACAAATTCATTTCATTTCAAAAATAGTACTTTACAGAAAAATCGATATAAACAGTCACAATAAAGAAATTTATCAAAAAGATTGAATTAAGACTTAAGTCGCCACAGGCGCTCTCCGACAGCAAGACTAGAAAAAATACCAAACCTATGACAGACAAAATTAGCGTAAATTGAATCCCAGTAAAGAAGTCAGCGTTGAACTGAGGGGAGCAGACCATTTAACATTACGGATTTCGGTTACAGTAAGACTATAATAAGTACGAGTATTCTACTACAGAGGTCTGAACGGTAGACTGAAATATCTCATTCTTCAGGTCACCTTCCAAGAGTCATCACACATAATAATAGAGAGAGCAAGATGGTTGTGGGAAGAGACTTTATTTTGATCTTTATCTAAAGGGTTTTCCAATAACAGGTGTTTTTTGAATAGCCCGCTATTTCGGTAGATGTCACTTTTGAAGCTGACATTTTTCAATATTTGACAAGTAGAAACTACGCCTTTAATAAAAATGGTAAACGCCATTAAAAACACGATACAACGCATTGAAATGATTAAAATTCACTATAAAAATGGTGAAAATTTGGCAGAGCCGGTTCGTAAAACTGCAACATTTTTGGGTCGTCGTGAAGCAACTTAACTTGACGGACCGCAATACAGCTGTTGGGACAAGTTAGTGATGTGAACAATAAAACCCGTGCACGTCGCTCAAGAACAGCCGAAAATATTGCTGTTGTAGCCGAAAGTGTTGAGGAAACCCAGCTTTGTCCATTCCTCGTCTTTCTCTGGAATTAGGCATTCCACAAACGTCATTACACCGTATTTTGCATAAAGATTTGGGTCTTAAGTCCAGTTAACACAAGAACTCAAGCCGGCCGCTCTTCAACAACGTCTAGTCTTTCCTGATTGGGTCATGAAAATGCATGAAAATGATTCGGAATTCCATCGAAAACCCATCTTGAGTGATGAGGCGCTTTTCCGCCTCGGTGGCTTCGTCAACAAGCAAAATTGTCGGATCTGGGGATCAGAAAACCCAAGAGTTATTGCTAAAAAGCCTCTCTATCCTCAACGTGTGACTGTTTGGTGTGGTTTATGGTCCGGCGGAGTCATTCTTCTTCTTGATTAGCGCGATAGCAGCTTACGCGATTTTGGCCGAGTTCAACAAAGCGCCCCCGTCGCTTCTTTTTCATGCTAACCGGCGCCAGTTGAACACACCAAGTGAAGCCATACCTTCAGAGCCGGAGCGTTTGTATCCATTCGGACGACATGGCCCAGCCAACGTAGTCGCGGGATCTTTCTTCATTGAACAATGCCCACCTGTGAAAAGTGCCATTTATTCATCTTCTTTTAGGTCTATGTCAACTTGTAAGCTTCTCATTACCTGTCATGTCCGATCGACTGTCGCAAACCCTTCTGTCATTAGGCAGAGGGGAGTGCAGACGGCTGGTTGGACTAATGACGGGCCACTTTCTGTGGGCAAAGCACATGGAAAGGTTGGGCATCTCAGACAGTGTACTCTGCCCAGCTTGTGAAGAGGAGGATGAGACGGCGGATCACTTCCTGTGTGTCTGCCCCGCCTTCGCCCGAATCAGGTTTGAGGTCTTTGGCACTGATGTGTTAAGAAGCGACCATCTTGGCTCCTTGGCACCACAAGATCTACTCAGATTTCTTCGGAAATCGGGTAGATTTAAAGAAAATTAAAAGGGAATCCAAGTGTAGTACAATGGACTCAATTAATGTCTGAGTGCTGCACTTGCTAGTTGTCCCGACAAAAAAAAAAAAAAAAAAAAAAAAAAGCTTCTCATTAAGGACGCACTAACCAGTTCTCCAAATCAAAGATGAATTAGCGTTAACACCTGTGAAATTGCTAGGCAAACATGGCCAAGGCTAAATCTACGTCTGTCCAAGAGTATTATAAAATTGTGTAGACTTCAATTCAGGACCTTAGTAGGGGCCCTCACAGGACATTGTCTCATAGGAAATCATGCAAGGAGGAGGAGTTGGAAACAGGTCAACACCTTTTTTGCACATGCCGAACTCTAGCCAAAAGCGGGAACCGATTTTTAAAACCCTACTTCTTAACGAATATAGATAATCTATGCACTTTAGGTACCAAAAACCTTTTATACTTTCTCTAAAGCTCAGGATGGTTCAATATTGAGAGGGAAATGTAGCCCAGCCTCCGCGGCTCACAATGGATCCATTTCGTGCTCTAACTGTCATCGTTGTCTCTATGTGGGATGTGGCTGCCAAACCTAGCCTTACCTAACCTAGGTCTATGTCGTTGTAAAACTCATACAGCTCATTGTTCCATCGCCTGCGATACTCGCCGTTGCTAATGCGCAAAGGTCTAAAACTCTTCGGCAGAATCTTTCTCTAACTACTATAAGGGATGTGTGATCGGATATTATCATCGTCCAAGCTTCTACACCATACGATACGACGCGCTTGATTAGAGACTTTTAAAGTGTTAGTTTTGTTCGTCGAGAGAGGCCTCTACTACTCAATTGCCTACTTAGTCCATACTTATTGGCAGGAGACATTCTACGTTGGATTTCAAGGCTGGCATTGTTTTTGGTGTTAATGCTGGCTCGTAAATAAACGAAGCTCTTACAACCTTGAAGTCGTAACTGTCAACAGTGCCGCGGGCGCTGATTCGCGAGTGCGACTGTTTGTTTGAAGACAGGAGGTACTTCGTTTTGTCCTCGTTCACCACCAGACCCATTCGTTTTGCCTCTTTATCCGGTTTGGAAAAACCAGAACTAACTGCGCGGTTGTTAAGCCCGATGATGTCAATGTCATCTTGTACGCTCTTATAAAAAATTGTGCCTGAGCGAATAAGTTCTGTGGCTCGTTCGATAATTTCCAGCATCAGGTTAAAGAAGTCACACGACAGCGAGACACTCTGTCTGAAACCATGTTTGGTATCAAACGGCCTGGAGAAGTACTTTAAAGTCGACGAAACGATGGTGCGTATCGATTCACCTTTCATGAGTATTTTCTAAGATCTTCTGTGCCACTGCAGTTTCTAAGTCAGTTGGCTTTGCCTGCACTAGAGAAACTTTACTAAAACTCATCAGATAGTACATCACGATTAGGATCTGAAGTCTCCTTTGAAAAAAAAAATCTTTATTCTCAATGTTCTTTTGGTTCAAATTGCAAATAATTCTGATATTCCATGCCACAGCCGTGTGCACCATACCAGCGCCTCCGCAAATGCGCTCCAAAATTTCCTTTCACTTAACGCTACCACAAATTTATTACTATTTATTATTTACTCAAATAAGTATTTGTGTATGTAAATACGTAGAATGCAATTCAACCTTCAGAAATGTGGTAAGCAATTCCACATTTCAGCAGAGTAATCAACACAGCAATGCAACCAATTTGAATGCAATACAAAACCAAAAGAAAAACAACAAATACGCCACTAAATTCAATTACGAGCTCATATTAACAACATCAAAAACACCAGCAACAAAAAGAAACAATAGAAATGCCGACAACATTTTGTTTTGTTTTTTGATCAACGAACACTTTAGTAGAGGCCAACAACAATTTGCTTGTAATGTTCAAAGTACCTGAGTACCGGAAGATATCACCCGTGGAATGGAGACATTCTTTGGACGGCGTACAGTGAAGAAATTTGCCAAGCTTACAGAGGCTATTGGTTGTGTTTTGGCATAGCTGGTAGTGGGCTGATTGTGGAATTGCAGGTTCATGGGATACATTTAGAGAGAGGGTCACGTTGTTCACGTTGAGTGTGAGCGCATCCATGTCAAGTGATCCAAGTATTTTGGATATTGTCTGAAATCGGTTTATTTGTGGGGTTGGGTATCATGAAGAGTAAATCGAAAAAGTTTAATAATTCTGAAATTTATTCAATGGTTAAAATTTTTGTATGGTTTTGTAAAGTCAAATAATTTTTATTTTTATATTTTTTATAATTTTTTTTCCTCCTTTATAAGATAAAATATAACTACTTAAAAAAACAAAATAATCAGAAATTCGTTCGAATTTTTTTTTACCTAAATTGTATCTACTTAAAAACAAAAATTTTAGAAATTTGTTAGAAAAAAAATTTTTTTTTGTATGATCAAATTTTTAATTTTATTAGAAAAAAATTTTTTTTGTTAAAATTTTGATATGGTTTTATAAAGTCAAATATCTTCAGTTATTTTTTATTCATATATTTCTTCCTTTGTAAGATAAATATACGTACTTAAAAAAAACAAAATTGTTAAACATTTGTTTAACCTAAAATATACCTAGTGAAAAACAAACATTTGTTAGAAAAAATTTTGTTCGAAAAAAAATTTGTTTTTGTAAGATAAAATAAACTATTTAAAAAAATTTATTAGAAAATTTTTATTCGAAAAATTTTTTTTGTATGGCAAAATAGCCCTACTTAAAAACGAAATTTGTTAAAAAAACTTGAAGATAGAAAAATAAAATATCCCTGCTTAAAAAAAAAATTTGAAATTTAAAAAAAGAAAAATTGTTAGAAATTTGTTAAAAATTTTTTTTACCATATACCTACTTAAAAAGAAAAATTTGTTAGAAAACATTTTACTAGATAAAATTTTTCTTTTGTTTGATAAAATATAGTACTTTTGGAAAAAACTTTATTAGAAAAACATTTTTCTTTTAATATGATGAAAGAGTTTCTTTTTTGTATGATACAATTTTTTTTTTGTATGATAAAAATTTTTTTGTTGAAAATTCGTGGGATACAAATTTTTTTTTGGTATTTGTGGTGTTTTTACCAACGCTTAGATTTTTCTAACCATTCATTTTTTTTTAATAAATAGTTGTAAAACAACACTTCGCACCGTCTTAAAAAAAATTTCTTAGAAAAACTATTAGAAAAAAAAAATTTTTTTTCTAACCATTCAATTTTTTTAAATAATCGATAATAGTTGTAAAACAACTCTTAGCAGTAATTTTTAATAATTATTACTTTATCTTATGTTTTTCGGCATTGACGCGCCTGAAAGGGAAACACTTATGAGTGCTGCTATACCGGAATTTCAGTAGGGTCTCCTTCTGCTCCGCTGCATCTTGTGCTTAGCGTCAAATCATTTCGATCTCGTTGGTTTGATGGCATGGAAATCTCACAAGTTGGTATTAAACATTGAACTATTTGCAACATTCGCCACGGAGTCAGTTGTTACTGGTTACTACATCGATCATGCAAGATGGAACTTCACTATTAAGTAGACTGTCAGTCATCTTGGGGTCGGTGGGTTTAAGCGTTATTGTGGGTCTTCTTTCGGAGATATTATTTTCGCAGTCTTTAGCAAAGTGCCCATAGTCGCCACATTTCCCACATTCCTATCGATTTTGCTAGCCCAGCTAGGCGACATATGACCACACTGCAAATATCTCAAGCATTTTTGGGGTACAACACGTTCTCGTTACTTTCTTTTTTTACCAGCAGCTTATCAGTGAATACCCCATCCTTCAAACGAAGGCTATGTCTCCACTGCATTCGATAGTGAAAGTTTCATGCTAAACAGCTGATAGTCACCTGAGTTTGACGTTCGGCAGGGTTTTTCTATAGCTCACGTATTGCTTCCGAAGAATGTCAGAATAGGCAGTGTTTTTAAAGGTTCTGAAAATATTATAAAAGAAAATGGATGGATAGGTGAATATTAAATTCGAGTTTCTTCCATGGACATACAACAAAATTTTTGAGTGTGTAAACTTAATTCATTCCTACATCATTCACTTGAACTAATTCCCAAAATGGTCAAAATTTTTGTGGAATTTCCTTGCTGTGGAGCGGAAGAAGTGCGACGTGTGCATACAGAGCATTTACGGGCCACTCAAGTTGCTGTTAATTTGAAGTTTTTTCGTTCGTATTAGTTTTCCATTTTTCTTGAAATTATCGTTATGTACTTGATTTGCACATTTGCATGTGTACAATCACACGTACACTTGTGTTCAAGATAATAGTAGCGCGATGACTTTCCAAGTTCGAATTATTCTTTTTTTTTGTGTGTAGGTTTTTTACTGTTTCTAAAGATGAATCGTGTCTAAGAGTATTCGAAAAATGCTGCAGATATGAAATGGAGAGGGCATGCGCGTGAGAGATGGCCGCCTCCAGAAATCAATCGTGTCACGCAACCACGTTGCGCCTAAAGTACGAGGACGTCCGAGACTAACATGGTTTGAACAAGTTCTATTGGGCCTGAGGGCGATTTGTGTTAGAAACTGAAGAACTGTTGCCAAAGATCGAAATGCATGTAAACGAATCGTGAACGAAGCTAAAGCTTACCCTGAACTGTAAAACTGACCGATGATGATGATGGTTAGAAGTTCGCCTTGATTTTAGACAATTTTTTTTCTGAGGTGTGGGACAGTTTCTTCTATAGAAAAGGCTTCCTTCCTTCCTTCCTTCTTTTTCTTCTTGATTTCCGCGTTAACCGGTTAAGCGATTTTTGCCAGAGCTCCACAGAGCGCGCCAGTCGTTACTTTCTCGTGCTAACCGGTACCAGTTGGACACACCAAGTCAATCCAAGTCCTTCTCCACCTGATCTTTCCAACACAGAGGAAGACCTCTGCTACCACCAGCTGGAACCGCATCGAATACTTTCAGAGCCGGAGGGGGTGGATCTTTATTCGCTGCGCTATGTATATGTCACCGTAAAACTCATACAGCTCATTTTTCTATCATCTGCTGTACTCGCCATCGCCAAGTATCCAAAAATCTTCCGCAGAATCTCTCTCAAATACTCTAAGTAACACCTCATCGTCCAAGCTTGTGCGCTATACAAGAGGGTGCACACATAGCTATATACTCGAACAGTCAAGCTGCATTAAAAGTACTAAATTCACAATCTGTGGAATGGAAATTAGTGTACGAATGCCTTAACAACCTAAACCAACTTAGTGCTACAAATAATATTGTATTGTATAATACTTTACTGGGTTCCGAATCACTCTGTAATAAAAGGTAATGAACTCGCTAAGACGGGGTCGGCAGCAGATTTTCGCAACCCAGAAACATACCAATTGGACAGAAGCTAAATGTAGGGTAAATAGTTGGAAGAATACACAAAGAATTACCCATTGGGAATTCGCACAAGAACTCCGTCGAGCCAAAAGGCTAATAAGACCTTTTACCTGCACAACATGCGTAAAGTAGACATCAGGAAAATGGTTGGTATTCTGGCAGGTCACTGTCACTATTACTTAAATTGCCAAGTCTCAATAGTTCAGATTGGGAATGAGACAGGAGGATGATAATCCGGAGAGTGATGAACCCACAGAGCATATTTTGTGCAACTTTATTTCTTTGGAAAAGGAGAAGATTGCACACCTTTAAACGAGATCAAATGGGTCCGAATGAAATTAAGAATACTTCTGCTGCAGATATTCTGTAATTTGTACACAACTCGGAAAATTTACTGAAGTAATTTGGCCTTCAACCAATTCCCAACCTGAGGCAGGGAAAGTTTAGGTTAAATAGATCCTGATGTACTGAATGGGTTATAAAACTGATTATCTTAAAATTTTCGAAAAATTCCCAGTAAAACGTTGGATTTTTTTTTTTTATTTGTTAAACTTTTTGTGACATATGGTGTCTCAGTTTGGTGGCCAACACTTGAGAAAAGAACAACAGTAAAACGCCTAGAAAGTATTCACCCTTCCTATATCAAACCACAGACTTTTGTAACTCTGTAGAGCTGCATGTAATCTTATCCTTTACAACAACTTTCCCAACGAGAGAAGATTGGGACGATTGGGTGATGGACAATAGAAATGGAATCAGTATCTATACTGATGGTTCCAAGCTAAATGAAGAAGTAGGTAGAGGTCTTCACTCTAACGAAATGAGTGCCAACATTTAATTCCGGCTACCGCATCACTGTAATGTATTTCAAGCTGAAATTCTGGCTAACTGTGAAGGCCTGTTAGCCCTAAATAAAAGTGTTCTTATCACAAAAGAGAAATATATATTCAGATGTCCAATCGGCCCTGAAAGCATTACAATCGCCTAATATTAACTCGAAGACAGTAAATGAATGTATCGATGTTTTGACTGAACTATCACAGTACTTTGTAATAAACCTGCTGTGGGTGCCGGGCCACAGAGACATAGTAGGCAACTGCAAAGCAGATGAACTAGCGAGATTGGGCACCACCAGTGGCGGATCCACGGGGGGGGGGGGTTTCGGGTCCGGACCCCCCCCCCCCCCCCCCCCATTGGAATCATGCTCTAAAATTTTATGTTCAATTCTGTATGAGTCAAGTTAAAAAAAACAATATTTTTTTATATGCATTAGCAGTTTATTAGATTTTTCTTCCACTTTTAATTTATTTTATAATAAAAACAATTATAATACGACGGACGCAATTCAAAATTTTGAATAATTACACTGCGTAATTTCATTTTTGTCCAATTTCTAAAACGGCTATGAGTGTCTCTTCAAGTTTTTTTTGTGCTGAAAACGAATTTGATCTTGAAAATGCTTCAGCACGTCAGGACTTTTGGCAATTTATGGTTAAATAGTCAAGAAATGCCGATTTTGGACATCTTTATGAATTTTTTTTGAGTAAGGTAAATTTTTTTTTATTTTCCACAACGGAATCGCAAAGTAATACTCTGTAGCTTTAAAATCCATTTTTTAAAAGACTTCTAGGATGAATGAAAAAAAAGTTATACTATTTTGAATTTAAGACTTTTAGACATGCAAATTCATTTTCTTAACGCCCTCTTTAATGGCGCAACAGATGCTTAAAAAACTATGTATGTTCGACATTGGTGTCGCTGATTACGAATCTGATGTTAGTTTTTTTAAATTAAAAATGGCTGATCCAATATGGCGGACGATCTTTCGAAAATTTAATGTAATTCGCACGAATCATTGACGATGTTTAGAATTTCATTTGCATTTTTTTTACTCGAGAGTTTCGTTGTGGCTGAAGCTATGTCGTTTTTGAACGAGGGTGGAATTTCGTTTTGTATTGACGTATTTTTTTCGGCTGATTGTTTTACAGATTGTTCTACAGATTGTTCTAAAGTTTGTTCTACTGTATTTTCATCAAGGTTCGACTTCTCTGTGTTTTCAATCTAAGACAATAAGTAAGAAATCCAGAATTTGTAGTTTATTTTTACTTTCATTCATATTGTAAATTATATTGTGAATTTTGAAACTAAAAATGATATTTCGTAGAGGTAAAGAACGTAAAAAGCCAACTACGTAGAGTGATACATTTCCTTAATAAAGCTCTGCATGTTGGGTTATAATAAAAATATGCACGAGTTAAAAAGATTTGGAGTGAAAACACTTGTATACACAGAATGATTGTTTACAGTAAAATATCTTGTACAAAAAACGTTAACTTTTTACTTACAGTGGGTGCTCAAATTATTAGAATCATACTGTAGAGGAACAAATTGCCGAGTTTAATGACGTGTAGTTTGCAAAAATGTTAGGAAATGCTACTTTTTTGTATAATGTGAAACATTGTAGCAATCATTGCTTTGTCGAAATTACCGTTCGATATATTTGGCTTTTTGTGAGCAGCTTTTTGTAAGAGCAAAAAATTCAGGTTCTTAATTGGCCAGGAAACTCACCAGACCTCAATCCAATTGAGAACCTTTAAGAGTCAACAAAGACAGAAATATCGAAAGATAATATTACAAATAAAGAACAACTGAGCGAAAGACTGCAAAATATTTGGAAAAATGACGACCAAATAAAAACAAACTGCTTAAAATGCGTTGAAAGCATACCCAAAAGGATTCCGGTTTTAATTGCTGCACGAGGTACTCACGCAAAATATTGATTTTTTGATTTTTTTTTTCGATATTTTTTTAATAAAAGACTGGTTTGAATATTGTTTTTGTCGTATTATAGAAATTTAATAAGCAACATATTAAAAATAGACTATTCTTTGATTATTATCAGTTAAATGGCTGAAACTTGAATTTTTCATAGTGATTCTATTAATTTGAGCACCAACTGTACACTGACTGTTCTTGGATACAAATTTTTAACTTTACCTGTTTTTCCTTCTTTTTTATTTTTGGTTCTGATTCTGGATCAAGGCGCTCGAAATAAGAAAATAATGTTCTCTTCATGTTAGGAGGCGTATTAACAATCACATTAACTACTTGTCAACAAATGCTCGACACAATGTATTCTGCTCGTTGAAAGAAACAAAAGAATAGAAGCATGTTCATGCGTGTTTAAAGATAGCCTAGTTATTCACCAAAAAAACTTAGGGAAAAATCACTCGGCGCCGTCATCGCGCTTTCGTTGGCGCGCTATTTAAAATTTCGAGTTAACAGTACACAGGGTGTCGCCGTTACGATAAGGAAAAGCTGCAACGGCTCTTTCATGGTAACTTTCTTGCCGTTATATAGCAACACATGTTGTTAGAGAAAAGCGCAATTAAATATATAATATTATATATAAACACGACCGTTTCGTTTGAAGAACTTTATTGGAGTGAATTGAGTCACAGTAAGCATTAATACAAGAAGAAGAAGTAAAGAAGTTACAAACAGGGTTGATATTTTTTTCGTACTTAAACTATACATGGTTGAATTGCAAGTTGGCTCCAACACATGTTATAATATATTGTATCTTAAATAGGCGTAATTATTTATGAAGGTGTCCCACGATGTATAAAAACCGCCAATTATTCTTGTAATTTTGAATCAAAGTCCTTTACTATTTTTAGAATTTTTTTTACAAGATATCTAGAGCTATTAGTTTTTTCATCGGCTAGTCACGACATGCAGCGCGAATAATGCCATATTTTATTCACGAAATTGATTTTTAATAAAAACACCCGTCTAAAATACCCCGGACCCCCCCCTTTATGAAATCCTGGATCCGCCACTGGGCACCACATTACCCATCCAACTAGACAAAGCCGGCATATCTATACCTTTAGCAACTTGTAAGATGTTTATAGACGAACACACTATAAGAACTGCCAACAGGCTATGGACTCAGTCTCTGACCTATGCAACAAGTAGAATTACGTGGCCAGAATGGTACATGAGCCGCACAAACCGTCTGTTGGAACTGAATAGGGAAGACATGAGAATTCTTCTTGGGGTTCTAACAGGGCATTGTCTGATTGCCAGTAGATTGGGAGCACCTTATAACGACTATCGCAGAAGCTGTAACGACATTGAAGAAGAAGAGTCTATAGAACACTTTCTTTGCGGGTGCATGGCTCTGGATAGAAGAGGGTGCAATATTTTACGAAAAAGTTCCCTGCATAATTTGGCAGACGTAGCCAATATAAAAATAACAAGACTTGTTAGATATTATTTATCAAAGCCACAGGTTGGTTCAATGAGGACGATGTAGAGTGAGGAGAGGGGATAGCCCCGGTGGTATCACCATGTCCCTACAGCAGGCCTAGGTGTGTCAATTGACAACCACTATACCTACCTACCTAAACTTTTTGTACAAAGTTTGGAGCTTTGAAATATATATTTTTACGAAAACATGAAAAAAATGTAATAAAAAAATATTAAAAAAAATGATTCGTACCGCTACTCTTATTTTGAACACAAGTGTACAAGCTGGCTTTGTTTTTTGTTTTTGGTGTTTGTACGTTAACTTGCCTCTACAACTGTTGCAACTTAAATTTTTTTTACTGTTGCTGCTTGCTGATTGAAATTTACTCGAACGCGTGTCGTACATTTGCGCGCTATCTGCCTTCAGAATCTACACGAAATAAAACCCCCCAAAAAGCAAATAACGAGCAATGGCTTGTGAACGAGTCAACAACACTCAGCAGACGGCGGCGGCGGCCGTATGTGTCGCACGAGTTTCAAATTCAAATTTAAATTTTTCACACACACGCACACACATGCACTTGCCACAGCTGCTGCGCGTATGAGTGGGCAATTGCAGAGGTGTTTGTTGCGCAGCAAATGTTGGCACTTGGTGGCTAGTGCCAGATCCGCAGAATGCATTGCGGCTGAGTTGTTGAATGTCGCTGCAGTTGTTGCTGGTTTTTTTGGCTTTTGCTGCTCTGTTTGCCTACAGGCGACAACTGTTGAATTGCATTTGCATTTTTTCGCCGAACAAATGCCATTTTTATTTAATTTCATCAGTTGTTTTTGTTATTACCAATTTAAAACAAGCTCGTTTGCCATTTGCGGCTGCTTTGCCAGTTAGTATTTTATGAAAACACATTGACACATACACACATACACACGTCCAACTAGTTCGAGTCAATTTTCGTGCTTCCATTCACTGCAGTTGATTATTGTCATTCCTGCAATTCGTACTGCGGCCATTATTATTATTATTATTAGTTTTGAATTTTTCATTAATACAAATTTGTATTATTTGCCCATTTGGATAATGGAAATGGGTTTGGCCAGTTGCGCTAGTTTGCACTTGTTTCGACTCTTTGCTGTGCCGGTGGTCCATTGTTGCCTGAAAATGCATTGGTAATGAAGGCGTAGACACACACACATACATATAGATTTTTGTATGCATTTATTCCATTGATAGGCGCCCGCTCAAAACCAATTTGTTTTCTTTGTTTAAATTAGCCCAACTGGCTACTGTTTGCCCGGTTAAGCCAATAAAAGCGATTAATTGTTGAGCTGCAGCTGTGAAGAGTTCAAAGTTAGCTTCTGTCCATATTCGTGTTAATTAAGATTTTATAATTTAATTAGCCTGAACATCTTTGATATAAAAATTAAAATGCAAATGCAATTCAAAATCTGAGATTATTCAAATTGCATTATTGATCATGTAAAGAAATTAATATTAATATAAATTTATAAATATTTTTAAAACTTTAAATACTATATGCTCTCAAAAACTGTTAAATGTAAAAAATGCATTTATTTATTTCTAAATTAAAAACAAAGTGTTTCAAAAATTTTTTTAAATCAAAAATTTATTCGAATAAAAATTGGTATAAAATTTCAAAATATATACAAAAACGTATTAAAAAATTTAAAAATAAATGGCAAAATATATTTTAGTGAAGAAAATTTATGAAAAAAAACAAAATATTAAAAAAATTTAAAATAAATAACAAAGTATAGAATTTTTAGGGGAGACCATTAATGGAAAATAAATTAATAAAAAATACTGTAAAAAAAATGAAAAATTACATGTTTTAAAATTTGAAAATTAGCAACAAATGTATAAAAAAAGTTTAAAATAAATAAGCAAATCTATTTTCAGGAGACAAAATTGGTAAAGAAATAAATTAATAATGAAATTAAATTAAAAATAAATAATTCATAAAAAAGTGAAATAAAGAAATGGTATAAATTTAAAAATTAACAGAAAACGAATTAAATTTTTTTTAAATAAATAACAAAATATATTTTTAGGAGAGATAATTAATAAAACTAAAATAATAAAAAATAAAATAAAAAATGGTATAAAATTTAAAATATACAAAAACGTATTAAAAAAAATTAAATATTATTTAAAATATATTTTTTGGAAAGTTAATAAAAAAAAAATAAAAAATAAAATTAAATGAAAATATTATAAAATTTAGAAAGTAATAACAAAGTGTATTTTTAGGGGTGGAAATTAATAAAAATAAAATAAGAAGTGTGGTAAAATTTCACAATTAACAAAAAACGTGTTACAAAAATTTAAAATAAATAACCAAATATATTTTTAGGGGCGAAAATTGATAAAAAAATAAAATAATAAACAAAAATTAAACTAAAAATAGTATAAAATAATAAAATCACCAAAAAATATATTAAAATTCTCAAAATAAATAAAAAAAGGGTATTTTTAGGGGAGGAAATTGATACAAAAATGAAATAGTAATACAAAATGGCATTAAAAATGGTATAAAATTTAAAAATCACCAAAAAAATATATTTTTAGTGAAGAAAATTTATGAAAAAACAAAACTAAATAAAATAATGGCATAAAATTTAAAAATAAAATAATAAAAAATTTTAAAATAAATAACAAAGTAAAGTATTTTTAAGGGAAAAAATTCATGGAAAATAAATTAATAAAAAAATACTGTAAAAAAAATAAAAACGTGTTATAAAATTTGAAAATTAACAACAAACGTATAAAACAGTTTTACAATAAATAACAAAGTATATTTTAGGGGAGAAAGTTGAAACAAAAAAAAAAGTAAAATATAATAATGGCATAAAATTTAAAATGAGAAAGTACTAAAAAATTTTAAAATAAATTAAATTAGATATTTTTTTAGGGAAGAAAATTGATAAAAAAGCTAAATAAAAAATCGTATACAAATTGAAAATAAAAACGCATTAAAAAATTTTTAAATAAATAACAAAATATAGTTTTAGGGGCGAAAATTGATAAAAAAATAAAATAATAAAAATTAAAAAAAATAAAAATGTTATAAAATTAAAAAAGCAAACAAAAACGTATTAAAAATTAGTTTGATAGGGGAGAAAATTATTAAAAATAAATTAAAAAGTGGGGTAAAATTTAAAAATTAACAAAAAACGTATTACAAAATTTTAAAATAAATAACCAAATATATTTTTAGGTGCGAAAACTGATAAAAAAATTAAATAATAATTAATAAAAAAATGGTATAAAATTTAAAAATTAAAAAAAAAATCTTATTAAAAACTTTAAAATAAAAAACAAAATATATTTTTAGGGGAGAAAATTGATAAACACAAAATAATATAATACAAAAAAATAATAAAATGAAAAATTTAAATAAAATTCAATAAAAAAGGAAATTAAATAAAAATGATATAAAGTTGAAAAATCAACGAAAAACGTATAAAAAAGTTTTAAATAAATAACGAAATATATTTTTAGGGGAGAAAATTGAAAAAAAAAGCATTAAAAAATTTTCAAATAAATATCAAAATATATTTTTCGGGAAGGAAATTATATTATGTACTTAACAAATGTAGTTTTGTAAAACAACCAACCTCCTCGCTTATACCATTGCAGAAACAAAGCGAAAAATCAGAACTAATATTTTTTTACTTATCTCACAAAAGGTGTATATATGTACATATGTATTTATTTTCCTAGTCATTTATTCAAAATATACATAACAAAATTGTAAACCTAATTGTAGTGGCTTTTACTAATAATTTTTCTTTCAAAATTAATAACATTTCCTCGTTTCATTTGTATGAAAAAAACATTAGATAGGATAACAAACATTATTTCCAGCTACGAGTAAAGTACACACATACATACATACATACACACACACACATTGTAAATATAACAAATTTGTCTCTATAATCATAAGAATCCGTATAAATTCGTAAATCCGTCTTTTCATTTTTTAAGTTTCATATTCTATTGAAAAAATTTCACTTTCTCAAATTTGTTGGTCTACACACTCGTCCACTCATTTAGATACACTCACGCATTTGTATGTTAGTATGTAAGCAAATCACTTTCAATTTCACACGCAAGCAGCAACCCAACATATTCTCCACGATCAGCTTATAAACATTATTTCCCTAACGCCTATGCACCGTAAGATGTTTCACACTGTCTGTCATGTGAAGACGAGGCAGGAGGTTCAAACTTTTGGCCGCCAACGTAGACGACGACTTTACAAGCGGCAACAGCACCAATCAGTCAAACCTGTTGTAAAAATCCCTATTATTTATTTATTTTCGCCAACTGATTTTGCCGCAGCCTCTAGATTTATTACGCTCACTCACAATTGCATTTCTATGGGAATGCATGCGTACATATGTGTGTGTGTGTGTTGTTGTTGTTGAGGCATCATTGGCGTGTGTGGGCCTGAGGAAAGACTTAAGTTGACAAAGTTACTTGAAAACAAAGACTATCAAATAAAAAGTAATCCAAACAATGTTAATCATTTTGTGCAGCGCTTTCACTTGAAATGCATGGTGAGATTGCAGCAACAACTTCAACAACAGTGTACCCACAAGAAATGAGCAACGACAACAAAATGATGATCCGGTCGCGCCTACATAAAATCATTGAAATAAACAAGCAGATATTTACAAACATTATGCCCCCAAATATACTTTAGTGTAATAATTTCAAAGCCTTTTGCTTGGTACACACACACTCATACATATATAGTACATGTGGACTTATGCGAATAAATGCGTATGCCCTGCAGGGAAAATCACTGGTGAGCGACTACATGTCAAGTGGGCCAAGCATTTTGAATATTGTCGCAGATTTTTCTAAAAATTGGTTTCTTTGTAGGCTGGAGTATAATTAGAAGTAAATTGAAAAAATTAAAAAAAAATATTGATAATATCAAGATTTATTCAATGTTGAAAATTTTTGTAATTTTCTAAAGTGACATATTGTTTTTTTTAATATTTAAAACTTCTTTATATTTATACAAAACATTTTGTCAAACGACTTTTTGGGAAAAATTTAATTCAAAATCTTTAACTTTTGATTTTTTGGAAAACATTCTTTTTTTTTTTGGAATTAATTTTATTTTCCATATAAAGTGAAATATATTTCTTTTTAGCATTGAAGTTTGGTATATTTTTAAGATAAATACAAATAATGTTTTTGTTTTTGGAAAAAAATTAATTTTTTTTTGGAAAAGATATTTTTTGCTTCTGGAAAACATTTTTTTGTTTGTGTCGGATTTTTTTCAAACAATTTTTTGGAATTTTTTATTGTTTTTTTGGGAAACGTGTTTTTAGAGAAAATAACATCTGTTTTAGAAAAAAATTAAATGAAGAAAAAAAATTTCTTTCGATAAAATTTAATTGTTAGTTCAAATATTTTGGACATTGTCGTAAACTTTCTTGAAAATTGGTTTATTTGTAGGCTGGAGTATAGATAATAGGAGATAAGGTGAAAAAAATTCATAAGATCGAGATTTATTGAATGTTGAAAAATTTGGTAGTTTTCTGAAATTAACTATTCTCGTGTCTTTTTAATATTAATGTTTTTTTATAATCTTAGAATAATATACACATTTTTAAATGATTTTTTGGGGAAAAATTTTTTTTTTTGTTTTTTGTTTTAAATGAGCGTTTTTAGGATTTTTTTTTTGTTTTTTTTTTTTTAATGTGGTTTTTTATTTGGAAAACATTTAATTTTTTCTTTTTGTTAGGAAATATTTTTTTTTCTTTTCCTCAATTTAAATTTTTGGAAAACACCCGTTGAGATTTGTTTTCTTTCTTTTTCTTAAATTTTTTTTTTGAAAGAAGTTTACTTTTTTCCTGTCAAGTGATCCAAGTATTTTGGACATTGCCTAAGTTTTTTTTTTAAATTTGTTTATTTGTAGGCTGATCATAATGAAAATTAAGGTGAAAAAATAAAAAAAAATATTCATAAAGTGAAATATTAAGCCAGCCACGTCAACCTAAACTAACCTAACCTAAAGTGAAATATTCTCGGTTCTTTTTAACATTCAAATTTTTTTATGTTTTTAGAGCAAAATACACTTTCTCAAGCAATTTTTTTTTTTTAATTTTTTTATTGTTTTTTGTTTTTTGAAAACATTTTTTTTTTTTGTTTTTTAATTTTTCGTTTTTTTAATTCATTTTTGCCCATGTCAAATGATCCATAGTCAGAAATTTTTTTGAAAATTGGTTTTTTTGTGGGCTGGAGTATAATAAGAAATAAGGCGAAAAAATAAAAAAATATTTATAATTTCGAGATTTATTCCCTCTTTTTGTGTGTTTTCATTTAAAATTCTTAAAGTCATCTGATTGTAAGAAATAAAATATAAATCTGAATATTCTAGAGGTAACCAAAAATAAAAAAATTAATAAAAGAAGTAATAAAAAATAAATTTAAAAAATAATAAAAAATAAATGATAAAAAATGGGGAAAAAAATTATTTTTAATTTGTGTTTTGGAAAAAATTTAATATTTTTTTTTTAATTGGGTTGTTGGAAAAACGTTAAATTTTTCTTTTTAGAAAAAAATTTTTTTGGGAAAAATATTAAATTATTTTCAAAACTAATTTAAATTTGTGTTCTGGAAAAAATTAATATTTTTTTGTTAATTTGGTTTTTTGGAAAAATATTTAATTTTTGGTTTTAGAGAAAACATTTTTTTTTTGAGGAAAAAATTAAATTATTTTTAAGATTAAATAAAATTTTTGTTTTGGAAAAAATTAAAATAAATTTCGTTTATTTTTAGGGAAAAACACATATTTTTGGCAAAAAAATTTAATTATTTTTAAAATTAAATTAATATAAATTTTTGTTTTGGAAAAAATTGAATATTTTTTTTTTTTAAGTCGCAGCTTCTTGGCGGACACTTGATAACATAGTTTCGGCTGGTTATTCCATTTCTGATTTTCGGTATTTGATTTCACTATTTCTCATCCTTGTTCAAGCGAAGTACAACCCATTTTGTAAAACTCTAGCAGAAAATAAAATTTCTGATGCATAAGGAATGTCAAAACCAAAAACATCCATACCTCAAATTCCAAACGCCTGATAGACCAACCTGTATAAAGAGATCTACTAACCTCTTCGTCCCCTCTGGTTATAAACTGTTTCATTGCGGACCTATGACCCACAGTAAGCCAGTTGAGTTGGGCCGTCTTAAGATAACTCAGAGATTACTTTTGCCTTTAAGCATTCAAATGATAAGTGGCTTCATCAGCTACTCACTCTAAATCGAAAAATTCCACTAGCCTTAAAACATAAATTTATTCCACTACTTTAGATTATTCCTGCAGGGTTCTTTTAAACTGCACCAATTACAGCTCATTTCTCTTCCGATATTCACGCATAAAAGTATTAAGCACAATTTCCAAGACAAATTGCTTTTGTGGTTGGTTGTTGTTGCCAGCTAATACTTTCATATACAGATGTATGTATTAGCATCATTCAGCGCCCATATTTTATACCTATAAACATTCCTTCAATCATTTATTTAATTTTGATTGTTTTATTAGTTCCGCTGCAACAAATAATCATTCATCATTTAGCTTCGTTCATTTATTCGTTCGCTACACTTTGGCCGCTTTTCAGTGCCGCGCTTTAATTTGATTTCGTTCGCTGTTATTTGCTTGCATTTCTTACGATGCTACAGCTTTCATTTTCCTTTACCGCACCACAACAGTTGGACCACTCCAGCCGTATTATTAATTAGTATTTCTGTTCATGACCGTCGATCGACGATCTGATGCATCTGGAAAGCTTCTGTAAATGATGAAGGTATTCGGTAGCTAATGCGGCCAGTGTTTAGATTTTCATAAATGGTGTAAAATATGGCGAAAGCGAATGGGTTAGGTTGGAGTGGGCTCCTAACTGGCCCATAGTACCACGTAGATGGGCAAGAATCGATTCAAAAGCAGTTCTTACTTTTTGCTTTCAGAGATTTTCAATCGAAATCACTGTACGAGGGTTGTTTGAAATGTCCGTGTAAAGTAAGAGAGATCGCACTATTGGCGCGTATCGAAGTTATGTTTAGTTCGCAGCATCTCTTGGAAGAACACCCACCAAGTTTCAGCCAGATCGGTTTAAATTTCTTTGTGTTTCGCATTCGTTGAAATCGAGGAAGTCGAGTGATTTTCCTTTTCCATCGCGACAACTCACCAAATCACGCAAAATTAATGGAAATAAGGTTCCAACTCATTTAACATCCCCCCTCCTCTCCAATCTTGGCTCCCTCGGCTCCGTCTCACTACTATTTGTTCTCTAATTTGAAAAAATGGCTGGCGGGAAAAAGGTTTTATTCCAACGAGTTGGTGTCCAAAAGTCAAATTGCAAAAACTAAATGCATGTAAATATTGTTGTTGTTGTTGTTTTATCGAAATCACCTTCTATGAAATTGTCGCACATACCTACTTCATATTTTTTGATCCACTCTATAAAAACTTGTTACGCTACAAACAGCTTCTGTTGTTGGCCTGTGTGAAAGGAGGCTTTGGACACATTTCCAATTTTTTTCTCATGGAAATTTTGACTGTACCACTCATACACCCACGTGTGGATATTGCAGTATGGAAACAGGAAAAAATAAGCAGAAAATAAATTCAATGCTTGCTTTCACGCCTTCGATCTATCACTTTTTCCATGTGCCAGCTGAATACATTTTCACGTCACACTCATCTGAGTAAATAAAAATATTTATTGGGTATGCGGAAAAGCTTTGTAGAAAATTACTTAGTATTAAATTTTAAGGCAATTTTGTATCCCTTTTTTATTTATTTTTTCTCCAATATGCAGCTTCTGCGATTTTTGAGCAAAAAGCTTCAACCAGCTTTAACATTTTACGGGACTCAACTTCAAATCAACTTTAGTTCAATAAGAATATTTTGCAGAAGTCGCAACAAATGATTGGCTTAAGGTACAAAGACAAGTACGAAGTGTTCAAAAAGTATCGCGAATTTTGTGTTTTTTCGAAAATTATTTATTTATTCATTAATATCTATTTTGTCCTCTTCAAAGAAATCCCCGTGAGATATTATGCACTTTTGCCAACGTTTTTTCCAATCTTCAAAACTCTTCAAAAAATCATTTTATTTTGTTCAGCTCCTCCTCAATGCCGCCTTTATCTCACCAATCGTAGCGTAGCGTCGCCCTTTCACGGGGCTCTTCAGAAATTTTTTTTTAATTTTTCCATAAAATATAAAAATCAAATAAAATTTTTTTTTTTAATTTTTCCCTAAAAGTTAAAAAAAATGTTTCTTAAAATTTTCCCTAAAAGTTAAAAAATAAAAATAATTTTTTTTTTATAAATGGCAAACAGAAGCGAAAAAGTTCACTATAGAAAACTCAATATCAAAAATTTCAGCATTGAGTTAACCTCAAAATTATTTATAAACTTTAGGGTTATATGTATATATTCATTTTGAAGAGCTTTTTTTCGAAAAATAAATTGCAGTTTTTTTTTCAAAATGTTTAGAAAAACATGTTTTTTTAAATAACCTCCGACCTCTAAAATTGTTTTTGTTGTTTTTTCATCAAATCAGTGAAAAATATCGTGTATCTGCTTACAAATGAACGTGTTGTTCAAAAGTAACAAAAATATTTTTTTTCTAAAAGTAAAAAAAAACAAATTAAAAAAAATTGTTCCCTAAAAGTTAAAAAAAAACAGTCAAATTTTTTTTCTAAAAGTTAAAAATAAAAAAGCAATTTTTCCCTAAAAGTTAAAAAAAAAATTAAAAAAATTGTTGTCGCTAAAAGTAAAAAAAAAAAAAATTAAAAACAAATTGCTCCCAAACGTTAAAAACAAAAACAAAAATTTTCCAACAAATTTTTTCCTAAAAAAACGAAATGTTTGCCAAAAAGTTAAAAAAAAATAAATTTTTTTCCCCTAAAAGTTAAAAAAAATTTTTTCGCTAAAAGTTAAAAAAATAAATTTTTTCCCCTAAAAGTTAAAAAAAAATTTCTAAAATTTTTCCCTAAAAGTTAAAAAAAAATTACAAAAAAATATGTTATAAATGGCAAACGAAAAAAGCGAGTGAAGTCACTATAGAAAATATGAAATGAAGTCAATATCAAAAATTTCAGCATTGAGTTAATCTTAGTTTACTTTTTATTAACACATGGGCTGAAAAGTCCTGATCCTAACAAAGAAAACAAGTTTTTTTTGTTTAAAATCAGCTTTATTTATCAACTGCATTCCAGCGCTGCTCTAAAATTTCAATACCACTTTTGTAGAACGATTTATCTTTTCCCTCAAAGTAGGCCTCAGTTACAGCGATAACCTCTTCATTCGAGTGAAATTTCTTACCGGCGAACATTTTTTGGGTCTGCGAACGGCCAGTAGTCGTTGGGAGCCACATCTGGCGAATAGGATAGATGTGGGAGCAATTCGAACTTCAATTCATGTAGTTAATGGCAAGTGATTTTGATTAACTTCTGGTGCGTTGTCTTGTTTTTGAGCAAACAAGTGAGCAAACGATACGCGGCACCCACTTTGAACAGGGTTTTCTCATAGTCAAATGGTCATGGAAGATAAAGCCAACACCTTTTTTTGATATCTTTACGACGTCAACCAGCTCACGCAACTTCACTTTTCGATCATTCAAAATGATGCTGTGTGGAATTTTTTGATGTTTTCTGGTGTTACCGCCGCATGTGGACGTCCACTGGATTGGGCATCATCGGATCATTGGTGTCCCTACGACGAGGTCAACAACAAATCATAATTTTATTGTGGTTTCTGATGAGGCGAAGACCCCATACCACTTTTCAAGCCACTACTTCGCTTGAACATTATTGTTTCCATCAAGAAGCAGTGTAAAATTAAAACACGAAATTCTTTTTGATCCACTGTTTTGAAAATAACAAAAGGGGCGTCACTCTTAGTACAACAACTCACGAACTAATGAATGAAATGAATGTCATGAAATTTCAACAGCTGTCTTTTTAAGGTTAGTACTAACTGAAAAAGAGGTGAATGCAATAAAACTAGTGTCATCTGTGTGTTGGGCCCGGAACTTTTCAGCCCATGTATTGCTTCTCTCGTAGTTAGGGATCTCTTTCACAGTATTTCCTTGCAAAGAGGAATAGGATAATGGGCTTATTGTTAGGGAAAATAATATAAACATCTATACAGATCGCTCAAAACTAGACAACAGAGTGGGTGGAGGGATCTACTCCGATAAACTCGGAGTTAGCCGATCTTTTCAATATCAAAACACTACAAAGTACCCCTTATTTGGGTGCCAGGCCACAGGAATATAGCAGGGAACTGCAAGGCAGATGAACTTGCTCGAATTGGTACAAAGCTCGATCTCCCACCGGATAAGACGCTGATACCTATGCTTATAGCCACTTGTAAATTACTTATAGATCGGGAAACCATCAATGAGGTAAATACAAGTCGGCAAAACCTCTCAACATGCAAACTAAGCAGACAGACATGGCCGAAATGGAACAGCGGTCGATCTAAAAGCTTGTTAAGTTTTAAAAGAATCTATAAGAGGTATTAACTGGTCATTGTTTAATAGGCAGCCACGCTAGAAGGTTAGGACTCCCGTACTTCGATTTCTGTAGAAGCTGTCTAAGGACAGAAGGAGAGGAAACAGTCAGGCACATTTTATGTGAGTGTGAAGGTTTAGCTACAGGGAGGCTCCGCACTCTTGACATGGCATTTTTGATGTAGCGGACATAGCGCATCTAAAACTAACGAAGCTTTGCTTGTTTATTAAAACTGCCTGATGGTTTGAAAAGGAACCCATAGGGTAGGGATAAGTTCCAGTGGCATCACAATGGATCTATGAAAGGTGTAGGTGTGTCATTGTGATAGCCACCCCACCTGTCTGCCTAGGGATCTCTTCTTTAAGAGCAAAAAGCCCTCTCTTGATCAACAAAGCGAGAATTTTCCCAAAACAAACATTTTTTTTTAAGAATATTTTATATTTAAACATTAAAGTACAATAAAATTTGTAAAAATGTCTAAAAAAAAAGCAACAACAACATTCAACATTGCGTAAATCTCAAAATTATTAAATTTTTTCAAAATTTTTTCCGGTTTATTTATTTTTTTCAAAATGTTTTCCGGTTTACTTTTCATGATACCCAAGCGCACAAATAAACCAATTTTTAGAAAAAAAATATATACTTGGACCACTTCACTGAATCGGTGAATAGCTCTGTAGTTTTACGAGATGGTCTGTGCCATTCACAAGAGCTATTCCACTTCAAAGTCGTAAATCGCCAATTGATTATCGCACTTATTGGATCACCCAATTTATAGATAAATATAAAGTATTACAATCACTTTTGTATTGCTTGGCTTTCTTTGCTGCTGTTCCACATTTCTTTTCAATCATCATCAAATAATATTTTACGACCGTCAACTATGCCACCATGGCAGTGTTGCCAACACGACTTTCACGAATTCACGTTACGCTCACCGTTCCATTTATAATTTGCTACACTTGTTTTACAATTTTTCCCCATTTTTTGTTGTAAATAAACACATTATTTTATTGGTGTTATCATAGTTTATTTTGTTTTTGTTGCGACTGCCCATTTCTCTTTAACTCATTTTTAATAACTTTTCACTGCATTGAATTTATGCATTTCGGCTTCATAAAAGAGCGCTGCATATTTTCTGAACTTATTTGTATTCAAAATCTTGTTTCGTTTTTGTTCTAAAAATTTGCTGTTACTTTTACATTTACTTTTTTTTAACTTTTTTGTTATTTAATATTTTCCTAAATATTTTTGTGCCTAATAATTTTCTTCTATCTCTCATAGTTTTAATGCAATTAATTATTGTTTTTTTATTGTTATTGTTGTCATGAATTTCTTCGTTTGTTATTATTGTTGTTTAATTAATTCATCACCGTGCAACCAAAATTAAAACAAAAATTCGTATACTAAATATTTATAGAAAAAAAAGTTGTATTTTTGACTAATATTTGCGTTTGCATTTTTCTTTTGTTTTTCTCTTCTCTCTCTCTCCCTCTTCCACTGTCTATCTTTTTCATGCTACTTTATGTGATTATTGCACATGTTTTTGTTGTGGTACTTGTATTGGTTCACGCCACGCTTTCTGGTAACAGCATACGACAGCGACGACATCGAAGAACTGCAAGAACCATCCGACGATGAAATCAAGGAGGGTCAATGGCTGGGCGTGACGGTGCGATCGCAGGGACTCGGTGGAAAGGTAAATTAATAAATATTTAGTATTTTGCATTAAAATTATTATTTCCTAATAGGACTATGTTTAAGTTCGTGCGGTTTTTTTTCGAAATTTGAAACTTTATTGACGTAAAATGGTTACAAATTTAATATTCAAAGTATTGTCCATCGCTTACTACTACTTTTTCCCATCTTTCTGGCAATTCACGGATTCCCTTTGTGAAAAATTCGGTCGGTTTTGCCGCAATCCACGAATCGATCCATTTTTTGACTTCATCGTAATTACGGAAGTGCTGGTCAGCCAGGCCATGTTGCATCGATCGGAAGAGATAGTAATCGGATGGCGCAAGGTCTGGACTATACGGCGGGTGGGGTAGGACATCCCATTTGAGCGTTTCTAAGTATGTTTTGACCACTTGTGCAACATGTGGCCGAGCATTGTCATGTTGCAAAATAACTTTGTCGTGTCTATCGGCGTATTGCGGCCGTTTTTCTCGCAGTGCTCGGCTCAAACGCATCAATTGTCGTCGGTAGACATCCCCCGTAATCGTTTCATTCGGTTTCAGTAGCTCATAATACACAACACCCAGCTGGTCCCACCAGATACACAGCATAACCTTCAGGCCATGAATATTCTGCGCCGACGTCGATGTTGAAGCATGGCCAGGGTATCCATACGTTGCCCGACGTTTTGGATTGTCGTAATGGACCCACTTTTCATCGCCAGTCACAATTCGATGCAAAAAGCCCTTTCTTTTGTGCCGTTGAAGCAGTTGTTCGCATGCCATAAAACGGCGTTCAACGTCTCTTGGCTTCAATTCATACGGCACCCAATGGCCTACCTTTCGGATCATTCCCATGGCTTTTAAACGTTTGGAAATGGTTGATTGATCAACTCCCAAAGTTTTTGCAACCTCTTCTTGCGTTTGAGCCGGATCTTGATCGAGCAATTCCTCCAATTCGGTATCCATGAACTTTGGCGGCGCACCCTCGCGTTCTTCGTCTTCCAAGCCAAAATCACCACTTTTAAAGCGTGCAAACCACTTCTGGCACGTTCGCTCAGCTAGAGCATGCTCACCATAAACTTCCACCAAGATACGATGACTTTCGGCTGCTTTTTTCTTCATATTAAAAAATTCCCCGCAAAAACACATTATTTGGCACGAAATTCGACATTTTCAAGTGTGGTAAAAATATTGTTGTTTACGCTTCAATTAAAAAACTTATACTGACGTTTGTGCCTTACGACAGTAGCTCTCCAATGAATGTTTGGAAATGTGGATCGATGGAATAATAATCAAGTTACGCCATCTGTTGTAAAACCGCACGAACTTATCGATAGACCTATTAGTAATAATTAGTTTATTATAAATCTTTACACAACAACGCGCGGTACAACTTTTGCTTAAGTTAATCAAGGGTTTTTTAATAGAGGTGTTATTTTTATATTCAAAAAAAATTATATTTTTTAATATAAATGATCGGGTGTTTATTTCATTATAAACAGGAAGGTATGCCGTTAATAGTGGAAAATAACATCAGTCAAATGACCACCACGACCACGTTTACAGGGCAATATCCTTTTCATGAAAATTTCCATAACCGAATTGCAAAGTGGCTGCCCTATGTCCTCGATAGCCTCACGAATTCCATCTTTGAGGTCTTGAATCGACCCTGGGCTGTTGGCGTAGAACTTCTCTTTCACGTGGCCCCAAAGAAAAAGTCACAAGGTGTTAAGTCACAAGATCTCGGTGGCCAATTGTGATCACCTCTTCGAGAGATAACACTTTTCTCCTAAAAAATCAATGATTTCGTTGCTTGTGTGGCACGAAGCGCCGTCTTGTTGAAAATAAACGTTGTCCAGATCAATACCATCCAATTCCGACCATAAAAAATCGTTAATCATCTCTCGATAGCGCAATCCATTCACCTGTAACACCTGCTATTGGAAAATCCTTTATTTTACTGAATAACACCTTGATCAAAAAGTTCCCGGAATATATTCAGAAAATTCAAAATAAAATTTTATTCTTAAAAAGTGAGATTAGCGCCTTTAAAGTACTCCCCATGAAGTGGACGCCAGTATTTAATCCAGCTTTTGAAACATTTCTGGAACTCTATTTTCGGTAGAGCCTTCAGAGCCGTCTTCGAGTTAACCATTACTTCCTTTCGCCTGGTTCGGCTGCTAAAACGCCTACTCCGTAGTGGTTTTCTGACTCTTTCAAACAGAAAAAAATCGCAGCGATCCATGTCAAGTTAACTCGATGACTGTTGGTTGGTATACGTTCGATCTCGATCAAAAATTCGCCGTTAATAATGGCACTGTCCGACGGTGCGTTCGTGGTGCAAATTCTACGACTTGTTTTCCCACAAATCCTTTCTTCTTTGACAAATTGCTTCACATCAAAGTGACGTATTATTTGACCATTGGACTGTAAAGACTCGTGGTTTTGTTAACTGTCTGGTTGGTTGGTTGGTTAAAGTAGTGATTCTTCCAGTATCCAACTAGCGCTTCCTCACTATTTTGTTGCCACGTACTCGTTACCAACTTGTTTACCAGTTATTTACAGCATGACTATATCCAGTCTCTGTGGTTCAGGAACCTTATCAGGTTACTGACATCTAAGCCAGACAGCTGTTCAAGACTCTCGAACAGCGGTTTACCCAGGGTTAACATTCTGTCTTTCCATGGGGCAGGGCATTCGCAGAGGAAATGGAAGATTGGCTCCTTTTTCTCCGGTTGTTTGCAGCTGTGACAGTATGTGTTGTGAGGGATGCCCATTTTGGCTGCTTGTTCCCCCACAGACCAAAAGTCGGTTGTGACTGCCATTAGTCTCCAAGCGTCCCGTCGTTTCATGCTTATCAATGTTGACGATTGCTTAAGGTTATAATGTTCTGGTAATTTTGCATGTCGTCTGGTCTCTCCATTTACAATCCGCGATTCGGAGGTATTTTAGAAAAATTGCACTCTTGACTGCACCTAATGGTGTGAATAACGATTCTGCAAGAGCGTTGTTCATGGTACGCCAATTGTTTTAATGCTTGTCCACTCTTTGATATTGTCAAGTCAAATCATGTTTTTTTTTTACCAAATCCTCTTTGTCACTCAATTCTTCCTTGCATTAGCAGTTTTAAAATACCGTATTTGTTACCTCTTGTTATATGAAACATGCTTATGAAATATGAAATATACGAATTTCCTTATTTTATGTCCATAAGCACGTTCCTTGAAGTTTGTATCCCATTTACCACTATGTCATTTGATATTTTTTCAGTCCAGCTTGTTCTTATCATTTTTCTATTGCACCAAATTTCAAAGGTTTCTAGTCGGTAGATAAAGGGTTTTCCAATAAGAGGTGTTATTCTCGTAACAGATCAATGGTTTCGTTGCTTGTGTGGCACATAGCGCCATATTGTTGAAAATAAACGTTGTCCAGGTCAATGCCATCCAATTCCGGCCATAAAAAATTCATAATCATCTCTCGATAGCGCAATCCATCCACCGTAACTGTTGCTCCAGCTTCATTTTCGAAAAAGTAAGGTTCAATGACTCCGCCGGACCATAACCCGCACCAAACAGTCACACGTTGAGGAATGAGAGGTTTTTCAACAATAACTCTTGGATTTTCTGAGCCCCAGATCCGACAGTTTTGCTTGTTGACGAAGCCACCGAGGTGGAAGTGGAAATGGGCCTCATCACTCAAGATGATTTTCTGATGGAATTCCGGATCATTTTCATGCATTTCAACGACCCAATCAGCAAAGACACGACGCTGTTGATGATCGGCCGGCTTAAGTTCTTGTGTGAACTGGAGTTTATAGGTCTTAAGACCCAAATCTTAATGCAAAATACGGTGTAATGACGTTTGTGGAGGAATGGACAAACCTGGGTTTTCTTCAACACTTTCGGCTACAACAGCAATATTTTCGGCTGTTCTTGAGCGACGTGCACGGGTTTTATTCTTCACATCACTAACTTGTCCCAACAGCTCAAATTGTTTCTGTATTGCGGTCTGACAAGGTGCTTCACATTGACCCAAAAATATTCGAGTTTTATGAACCGTCTCTGTGAAATTTTCACCATTTTTATAGTGAATTTTAATAAGTTTAATGCATTGTTTAAGCGTGTATCGTTTCATTTTTATTAATGGCGCAGCTTCTACTTGTCAATTATCAAAAAATGATAGCTTGAAAAGTGACATCTACCGAAATTCAAAATAACACTTGTTATTGGAAAACCCTTTATTATAGGTTTTCATAATTACACATATTGGCTGCCGTATCCGGGTTGGTGCCTGACTGCCATTTAGTAGGGTTCGGCCTAGAAATCTTAGACATAAAACACAGAAAAAACATTTTCCAATAGCTGGCACTCTCGGTAGGCAAAGGCAAACATTCCGGGTATATTTCTGTCCGGAAAAAGCTCCTCATACATGAGAAAGTTATCTGCCGCTCCGAAGCGTTCCATTTGTGGAACGACGCAACCACAAATAGGAGGAGGAGCGTCAATTATTATTTTTATCATTAGTTGTATAGCAGTAATAAAAAAAAGAATTAAAAAAAATTACACAAATTCTCAGAGTAATTTTGAAAATGTTCGAGAGTACTTCAAATGTCTCTCTATTTCTCTCTCTCTCTCTCTCTCTCTCTCTCTCTCTCTCTTAGCTTCACAGTCTGTGGTAGACCATAGCTTCATTAACAATTCTCCTCCAATTCAGTTTCTCTCTTGCCTCATTTCTCCAATTACGAATTTTCACCGCTTTTAAGTCTGCATCGACATCATCAAGCCATCTCTTTCTTGGTCGGCTTCTCTTTCTTCCGATTGGACGCAAAGTAAACACACTTTTTTTGAATTATTTCGTTGAGCATTCTTATGATGTGGCCAATCCACTTCAAATGTATATCCCTAGAAAATACGAGTATATCGACAGTTCCGGTTAAGTTAACCACAAAACCCAAATTTAATAGAAAGTAAGGAATAGGCAACTTATTGCATTCAAAATTCAATTCATTCACTCCTAACATTGAACTTCTCTATGACCCTAAAATACTTAATCACTTGACCGAACAAAAGGCGGTACATATGTATGTATGTATGTGCGTGAAGTCATAAATTCAGTCATTGTATTAGTGGGCTAACGTAAACACTGTTAATGACTTAATTTAGGTAAACATTGCTTTCTTTAGCCCCATTGAAGACGATAAATCATGTTTTAACACTTCAAATTTTTATTAATATTTTTTTTTTTCATTTTTTCTTTTAATATTTAAAAAAATTTTTTTTTTTTTTTAATATTTTTTTTATAACTTTTTTTCTGGTATCAGCCAAGTAACAACTGATTGTGCGTGTGAACCGTACATTTTTCGGTTTTTCTTCTTCTATTTTGTAACATAAACACTTTTGTTCTTACGCAACTTCTTTGGTTGTCAAATTTATCATCCAAATTTACGCTCTATCGTTTGTTCAATAGGTACTCGTGTGCGCACATCGTTACATCACCAAAGTGCTGGAGAATCGTTATGGCCAAGGGTTGTGCTACGTATTGACCAATGAGTTGAGTTATGATGAAGTGTACGAGCCGTGTAAAGGTCGCACCGTGCAAAGGTGGGTAACGCAATTGTATTTTATTTAATTTTTTCTCTTTATAGCCTATAGAAATACCTTGGGTTTGAATGAAAAAAAAAAAAACAATTATGTATATAAACAATAATTTTGGCTTTCATGTACGCCAACAATTCTTCTAAGTGCCCGAAGGTACATTATTATTTTTAATTATGTTTCTTCTGGTTGGTTGTTATTAATTTTTCTATTGCCCTTTAAGTCAAGTTCAAATTCAATTTGTTGCGCCCGAATTTGTATGCCTACAAATAATAATCAAATTTATGGTCAAATTTGAGTTATTTGATGCTTTGTCCCCCCAAATTTAAAGTGAAGTGTGTAAATGAGTCTAGTCATCGAGTGGGAATAAAAAAATTCAGTTAGGTTGGTAGCTGAACAGAAGTGTGCATTTGAGCAATAAATACAGGCTAATTGCGATACTGCGGTAGGGTTTTAGCGCTTCTCTTGAATCAGCCGATGTGTTTGATGAGCCTAATCAGGCCTTTTGAAGCAGGTTCGGCTACATGAGCTAAACAGCGGAAGACAGTTCGCCTGGAAAGCGAACGCTTTACTACTCTTTCTGCATCATCTTGGAAATACTCACCTAACTTGTGTCATATATCATCATACCATTGGGAAAAGTACCCCCCGCCTAACCATCCTTAAAAAGCAAACTGAAACTAAAGGGTGGTTAAGTTTCAAGGGCCGGTATTGATTTTGAATAAAATACAAT
Source organism: Anastrepha obliqua (assembly GCF_027943255.1). Lineage (NCBI taxonomy): Eukaryota > Metazoa > Arthropoda > Insecta > Diptera > Tephritidae > Anastrepha > Anastrepha obliqua. Next base: position 19,535,222 of record NC_072893.1, on the reverse strand, counting down.
TTTTTAGGAAATTATTCTCTTTATTATGATAATATTAGTATGGCTCAATTACGTATGAAACAAAATATCGGCCAAATGGCAGCCGCGGCCCCGGCGGCACACCTCCATCTGATGGTCCAAATTTTCGATGACGCTGAGGCATAATTGACGTTCTATGCCGTTAATGTGCCGAATTATCTCATCTTTTAGCTCTTGAATTGTTGCTGGCTTATCGACGTACACCTGTTCTTTCAAATAACTCCAAAGAAAGAAGTCGAACGGTGTCAAATCATATGATCTTGGCGGCCAGTTGACATCGCCGCGACGTGAGATTATTCAGCCATCAAATTTTTCGCGCAAAAGAGCCATTGTTTCGTTAGCTATGTGAGTAGTGGCACCGTCCTGTTGAAGCCACATATCGTCCACATCCATATCTTCCAATTCGGGCCTTAAAAAGTTCGATATCATCTCACGATAGCGAACACTATTCACAGTAACTGCCTGACCGGCCTCATTTTTGGAAAAAATACGGCCCAATGATGCCGCCGGCCCATAAACCGCACCAAATAGTCACTCTTTGTGGGTGCATTGGTTTTTCGGCACCCACTCTTGGATTATCATACGCCCAAATGCGGAAATTCTGCTTACTGACAAATCCACTGAGGTGAAAGTGTGCCTCATCACTGAAGATGGTTGTGCGCGATATGCATTTTGATTTGAACGCCCGTTTTCATAATAAGCCTGAATAACTTAACGCGTTGTTCCATTGTGTATCTTTCCATGGTTCAAATTGAGTTTGTCTGAAATTGAAAAAAGTCGAATGAAATGCAGAAAAAACTTGACGTTTAGGTGTGGTTCCCATTCAACATCGGCCCTTGAAATTTAACTACCCTTTATAACAACTATAAAAATTATTTACTTGGAAAAGTAGCCTAACCAGGTTATAAAGCGAAGTATTTACTAACCCTAGCCAGTCAGAGGCCCGAAAAAATTATGATTTTCAATATCTTTTTTTTGCTAGCCAGTTGCTTTATTTTACAAAAATAAAAACATGACATTAATACATCATGTTTCGACTTGACTTTAGCCAAATTTACAAAAAAAGTTAATAATTGTAGAAGTTTTCACTGTTTGTGTGGAGCCCGTTTCTCCAGAAGTCCCTGGCGGTGATCATCACAAGTCCTTGGAGATTCATCTAAAATCCATCGGATAAGTGAAATTAGTTTTATTAATAGATAATCTTGTGACTGGTCGTAGCTTTTTTCTCAACGTTAACAAAATGGCGGCATCAGGCAATATTTTTCAGATTTTCGGGAAAAACCGACAATTAATTGTTAAAAAAAAATCGAAATTTTGAAAAAAAAAATTCTTCGGTCAGGCACGAGTTGTTTATGTTTTTAAAAATTAGTATACATTTTATTGAAATATACCAAGCGGTTGTTAAGTTACAGTAATCACCCGTTCAAAAAACATAGTTTTGAGAAAAACGCTTTTAAAGTTTGGCTGCTTCGGAGCACCCGAGCGCCCTTTGTTATTTGTTGAATAACTCGAAAAGTATTAGTCAGATTCACTTCAAATTTTCACACAATATTTTTCAGATATTATACTTTAAGAAAATGCAAAAAAACAAAACCTAATTTTTAGACTACCCCTTAAATTCACTCCGAACGGTTGGTTTTTCGGGGTTTCATCAAGAGATTTTTCATGACCGAAATACACTCTGATGTTTGCCATTGCCTGACGAGCGGCAACCGCTATTAGAAAAAATCTTTTTCTATCATTTTGCTGTTTCATGCGGGGAGTTTCGAATCTGTGCAATTCCGAATGCTAGTCACGCACCACCCTATTCGGCTAAGGCGGCCGTCGGGCTATGTAATTATTTTATATTTATTTGACAATTTTTGATACTCATGCATGCTTTGAAAATAAAATTCTCAACTTCACTTCTCATGATAGCCACTTAACCTAACCCAGCCCAGCATTTAATATTTCATCTTCACTGTAGGCTTCGAACCCGTGACCAACCCAATGGTGGCCCCCACAAATCCACTTAGCTAGAACGGCCTTCTTCACACCACCATCGCCACGATTAACAGACTCAAGGTAAATGTAAATTTGACATGCTATGGAAGTAGTACAATAAGCAAAAGTAATGGCTGCAAAGGCATGTCATGACGTAGATCATTAAAAAGGACAACTAACGGCTCATTTTGCACGGTGAAAGCAGACGTGGTGCGTGAGTGTGGTCAGCTGTTGGCTACTGCTGTAAGCATAAAATTACCCATCATACAAGGCAAAAAGCAGCACACAGCCGTGCACTGGATATTATCTACGGACAATCGAGATCGTAACACACCCTTCTTCTCCTTTCTGCCATTTCATTCGGTTTTTCTAACGAATTCTGCCGCAAAGTCATAATTGAGCGGCGCGTAGCACCTCGCTGCTTTGCCTTGACACATTTTTTAAGCATAAATTTATTTATTCTCTCCTCTCCCATATCCCATTATAGTTTTATCTATTTATGCACATATTTATTTTGATTCCTATACAAGCACAATAGCTGTTCGAGCATAGATATCCTTTGGGGTCAGTTTAATGACGTTTGTGATAAATGAATGTGATTTTAATTACGCAAAGGAGTTTTGGTCATTATCTATTGTTCGCGGTGTAGTTAACCTAACATTTTTTATCCTTTCGTATTATTTGTCTTCATTTCACAATCAAATTGGTGTGAAAATATATTTTATTTGCTATTGTCTCGCGTTAACTGGGTGTGGGAAGGTCAGAGGAAATTATGTATGAATGTATGTATGTATGTGTATATGCATGTGTGTATGTATGTATATAAAAGCATAACGAAATTTATGTTCCAACATTAATTCTTTCAAAGTGAATATGAGCACGTCAATATGTTTTATGACGTCATATTAGTTAAAGGGTTAGGGATAGTCAGAATTTTCAAAAAAATTGGATTTTTTGTTGCATTTTCTTTAACTCATTGTCTTTCATTTTTGATTTGTTCCATGGTGCTGTTGGCTGTCCGGTGCTTCTGAGAAGACTATCCTTAATATTTCAGCCAGAGCTCTTCGTAGTTCGGAGTTCTTCTATGCCTCTCAAAATCTCTTTATGCTCGAAATGCTCATATTACCTCCAAAATACGCCTTAATTGAGTTTATATAAAAAAGTCTCTAAATTAGTTGAGATAGATTTTTAAATTTCAAAAGATCGCCTTGTGAAATTTTTGAATATTTTTTATAAATAGTTTGATTATATTTTTCAATTTTTTTTTTTCCTAACTTAAAATATGTCTACTAGGCTTATAAGAATTTGTTATATTCATTAGCTTAATACAATAAAAAAATCAAAAATAAATAAATATAAATGGGGATGCTAATTTTTCGATTTTCATGATCCGATGATTTTCCAGATATCGTTATAACAATACCGATACAACTTATCTTTAAAAAATTGTGTCAAAAGTAATTTAAGGTATAATGGAAAAAGATCGATGCCAAAAAACTAAGAAAGTAAACAAATGTATTTTGTAGTTGAAAGAAGTTCTTCTATTTTTAAGCAAATATGCGGAATAAGCAGGAATCATTTAGCTTTAATTCATATTCATTTTTGTTAAAATAAAAAATCAATCAAGTCAACAACAGCAGCATTTTACAAAAGAGGCATATGTTGCTTTAAGAAAAACATTTAAACATATCTACAAGGTGAAGTCCAAAATAAATAAGACTGAGCTAAAATAGAAGCGACAGGAGTTTTGTTCTGACAACTTCGAGTTTACTTATTCAAAATAGTCCCCTCTGGCCTCGATACACTGTTTTGCGCGATCTAAAAGCTTTTCGAAAGAGTGTTTCAGGTCGTTGACCGGAATGTTTTTCAGGATGTCGGTACAAGCCTTTTGAATGGCCTCTACGGACGCAAAACGTTTTCCTTTCAAGTAAAAATGCAATTATCGGAATAGGTAGAAGTCACTTGGGGCCATATCTGGCGAATACGGTGAGTGATTGATGGTTAAAATGCGATTTCTAGTCAGAAAATCAGTCGCAATAGTGAATCGATGAGAAGGTGCGGTATTTAGGGCGAATTCGACGAATGCGATGCAACAAACGCTTCAAAACGGCAAGATAGAAAATTGCATTGACGGTTTGGCCCATCGGCACGAACTCCTTGTGGGCAATTGCCTTGGAATCGTAAAAAGAAATTAGCATCGACTTGATTTGTGACTTCTCCAAACCAGATCTTTTGCATGGTGGCTCTCTGAGGTGGAAGGTCTGAGGCCTTCCATTCGGCACTTTGACGCTTAGTTTCAGGTTCATGTTGGAAACACCACGTTTCATCACCAGCTGCAATGTTGTAAAGGAAGTTTTCGTCTTTTCTCGCCTCTAATGAGGTCCTTCGAATGTTGAATTCTGAGCAATTTTTGGTCCTCAGTCAACTTGTGCAGAATGAAACGAGCACAGACCTTTTGTAAGTCCAAATGATCAGTTAAAATGCGATAAATCGATGTTTTGGAGATATTCAACTCCGATTTCATGGATTTCAACGATGATTTCGGTTCATTTTTGATAAATTTACGAATAATTTCGATGGAATGATCGGTGATTACTGATTTTGGGCGGCCGGGCCCGCATGTTCATTGTCATTTATGTTCTCACAACCATCTCTAAAACGTGTAAACCACTCATGAACTCGGGCACGAGATAGACAATCATCGTCATAAACTTTTCTCATCAATTCAAATGTGTCGGTAATTTTCGGTTTTACCGATTTTAAAACAAAATTTTATATTAACTCTTTGCTCGAAACTCAATTTTGTACCGATGACACAAACTACTGACACTTTAGACGCAATAGCTTCGCTTCCACTGAACCGAATGTGACCAAGCTTTCACTGGAAGTCAACTGGGGACGTAACTTCCAACGCGCTAATTCATTAAAAATATGGCGGCATCAAAAACCTTTTTAGTACGCCAGTCTTGTTTATTTTAGACTTCACCTTGTATATATTTGCAAAAAAGTTAAAGTCAATGTTTTTTTTTACTATAAAAGGGAATTTGTCTGCCTCCACTTTTTTTTTCGTAAGAAATTACAAATCCCGAAAGCCCAGAATTTTTGGGCCTTAAAAAAGTGCTTTAATACCGGGATTTTCGGGGTTTTTTATTTCCTATGAAACATGTAAAATATGCTCCGGAAAATATTATAAATTCCGAAATCCCAGAATTTTCGGGACCTAAAAAGGAGGTGCAATCCCGGGATTTTCGGGATTGTCATGCTTGTGGAAGTACTCTTCCCGTGTTTTGTAAGAAGTTACAAATCCCAAAAATCCCGGAATTTTCGGGACTTAGAAGGAAGTTATAATCCCGGAATTTTCGGAATTTGTAATTTCTTAGGAAGCACTTTTCACGTATTCCCTTTTCACTTTTCACGTGTTTCGCAGGAAATTGAAACTCTCGAGAATTTTTCGAGACTACGAAAGGAACTGCATATCTGATGAAGCAGTTTTAGGTATAACAAAAAAGATCGATGCCAAAAAATTGAAAAAGCAAATCAGTGCGCATATTTCATCGTTGAAAATTCTTTTATAATACATTTTAAGCGGAATAGTCCCCAAAATTTTCGGTACTTAAAAAGAAACTGAAATCCCGGGATTTTCGGGATTTTTAATTTCCTGCGAAACATGTGAAATGTGCTTGTAATTGATTTTTAATTTCTTACGAAGCATATAAAATAGACCCCTATATTCCGGGACTAACATCCCTACTACCAACCCATTGCAACGTCCACAAAACCGCTAAATCTCCTTTCTTGCTTGTGCTGCTCAACAAATGTGCTTTTCGTTGACCTTTTGTTTGCTCATCCCGCACCCGTAAGTAGCTGTAAACCTTCAACTGTTTTCATTCGCATGCAATTAAAACCCGCACACTTGCGTGACAATAATGTGGCGCCTCATTGAATGAAGGTCGCGTTGCATCCCGCTGGGAACACTTGCCGTTGTCCTTTGCAAAAAGAAGTGCAAAATATACTCGTACTGCGAATAATTAAAGTTAGCACTTTAACGAAGTCATTACACACCTTAAACTACTCGCATAAAAAGTTGTGAACATGTCACGTTTTCCATGCCTCCTCCGTTTTGGTGCCATTTATTTGCACATTGAGGTCAGAAATTTTGTGTGTATGGTGTAATTTGCGAAAATTAATTTCAGCACCTCAACTAGCCGAGTAGGTAAACTGTGACAATATGCCACATAAATCATTTTGCATAGCTGCCACGCTTACTAGCGCAGGCTAGCGGCGGTGTCCAGTGGCATAGCCGCAACAAATTTGGAGCAAGCAATTCAATTTGCAATGAAGTCATTACAAAACTATTCGCAACAGCAATAATCCGACGTTGTTGCAACAACGCATTTGCCGACTCGCAATTTGTGGCAGCCGCAAACACTCCATTCAATTGGGCTTTGATGTTTCGGCCATTAAGCTGGAATTGTTTAAATTTATAACCATAAAAAACAACAGACACATCAAATTGTGTGTCTGTTTGTCTGCCTGCCTGCCTGCTTTTCGTGTTTTTATTAGGTTTCTTTAATTTTTGCTTTATTTTTCTTAACATTTTCTAGGTTTGGTCGCACTTAGCAATTTCGTATGTGCCAGCGCAATTTTTCATTTTCATATTAAATTATTTTAAATTTTAATTTTCTAGTCCACACAATTCCCTTTGTCTATGACCACTCCAATCTTATCCATTGTCAACTGCCGCTGGATTTTTTATTACCCCAAAATGACTTTGCGTGTTCGTGTTGTGGTGCACAAACACAAACACACATATACGCTTATATACATATACACATCCACACATACATTTATATACAAAAGGTGCCACCTCCGTCACGTACATACGGGTGGCTAAGTAAGCGCTCGTAATAAATTAATTCATTCGCTTCACCATTTTCACCCCAAACTCCATGACCTGACTCAAATTGGCTAAATGCAATTCTTTTTTTTTCTTGTTCTTCTATTTGTTTTCCTCTCTAACTGTATACATATTTCTTTTTCTCATTTTACAGAGAACACGAAGACTATGGCTTCTGTCAGGTGGGCACTTCAGGCGCCCTACTGGATGACAACACCATGGTGCTGGGCTCACCTGGTCCCTTTACTTGGCGCGGCACTGTGTTCGTTACGGAAATTGGCGGTGAATATCTGGAGCGCGATAAGACAATGTATTACGGTGATCACTTGGAGAATACCTCGCCGGTGGACAAGTACAGTTACTTAGGTGAGTGATGAATTCGAGCAGATAAAAAGGATAAGTCGATTTCATATACATTTTTTTACATTAATAAAAATTAAAAAAATTCCATAATTCGCTTGCAACATTTTCAAAAATCTATGGTTGTTCTCTGGCCAACCGTCTACTGTGCATTTTATAGTAGGTATTTCATTTGCCAATAATGTGCCGCTAATTCTGAGCAGGTTTATTTTATAAATACTGAGCTCTGAAGCTAAAAGTGGCACAACCCACAGAGACATACAATCTCAGTTTCACCTCTGGTATAGATAGTAAGTAAGTCAGTTGATTTTTTGTTTGTCTTGGGACAACTAGCGAGAACTGTATTCAGACAACACTAAGCCCATTGTATTGCACTCGTGTTCCTTTTTTAATTTTCTTTAAATCTATCCGATCTCCGAAGAAATGTGAGTAGACCTTGTGGTGCCAATAAGCCAAGGTCGCTTCTTAACACATCAGTGCCAAAGACCTCAAGCCTGATTCGAGCGAAGGCAGGGCTGACGCACCGAAAGTGGTCCGCCATCTCATCCTCCTTTCCAGATGCTGGGCAGAATGCACTGTATGAGATGTCTAACTTTTCCATGGGTTTCGCCTATATAAAGTAGCCCGTCGTCAGTCCAACCAGCTGCCTACAGTCGCTTCTGCTCAATGACAGGAGGATCTGCGACAGTCGGTCGGACATGACAGGTAAAATCAGTTTTGTCTACAGAGCCTCTCTCAGTCTGCCAAACTCGCTTGTGAGTTGAAGTAACCCGTTTGCTAACCGTGACTTGGATGGCTGCAGATGAGAGTGACAGAACGGGCTCCGAAGCCAATTTCTTTGGCTAGCTAAAGAGTCAGAGATCTCGTTACCCACGATAACCCCTTGTCCAGAGACCCATGTAAGCATCAGGATATTATGTCCACCGACAGAGTTCATCCTGGATTTACAGGACTCTACTACCCTTAAAGTAAGTTGATAGTAAGACCTCTATTCCATCTGCAGAAGCTGTCAAGCGGAAGGAGTGAAGGAAAATCTTTTCCACTACTTATGTGAATGTCCAGGGGTAATTAGGGCACGACTTCGTTCTTCGGTAAGCCTTTCTCACAGCAAATTAATGAGATCCCAGACATCGAGATAAAGAATTTGCTGCTATGCTTGAATCTCACAAAATAGATCTGACTTAGAAGAAGGATCTGACAAGAAAAGAAGCAAAACATCATCACAGAAGGACAGTGATATGAAAACGGTGCTGGTCGCTAATTAGGATTATTTCAGCAAAACTACTCAACCACTTCAACAACAGCAACAACAAGACCTCTATTTGAAAAAAGTTGACCCCTCAACCAGAAGCTTCCGAACCTCTACCGTCAGCCTAAAATAACTAAATACATCAGATACCTCATATTAATATTATTGTCCCTTTGACCGACAACCATATTTTTATCACTATTTTTGATGTCTTCTTTGCCGAAAGAAAGCTGCACCTTGACCTTCGTGCATCAATCCTCAGCCTTCTTCTTCTTGATTGGCGCGATAACCGCTTAAGCGATTCTGGTCGAGTTTAACAAAGCGCGCCAGTCGTTTCTTTCTTGTACTTTCCAGTTGGTAAAGAATCGAATATTTTCAAAGCCGGAGCGTTTGTATCCATTCGGACGACATGACCCAGCAAACGAAAGATCTTTATTCGCTTCGTTATGTCGATGTCGTCGTCAAGTTCATACAGCTCATCGTTCCATCGCCTGCGATATTCGCCGTTGCCAACGTGCAAAGATCCAAAAATCTTGCGCAGAATCTTTCTCTCAAACACTCCAAGAGACGTCTCGTCGGACGTTGTCATCATCCAAGCTTCTGCGCCTTACCATAGGACGGACATGATGAGAGTGTTAGATTTGTTCGTCGAGAGAGGACTTTACTGTTCAGTTGCCTACTTAGTCCAAAGTAACACTTGTTGGCAAAAGAGATTCTACGTTGGATTTCAAGACTGGCATTGTTATCGGTTTATTGCTGGTTCTTAAATAAACCGAGCCTCTTAGAACCTCAAAATCATCACTGTCAACAGTGACGAAAGTGCCGATACGCAGATGCGGCTACTATTTGTTTGATGACAGGAATTACCTACTTCGTTTTATCCTCGTTCACCTCGAGGCCTTTTATCAGGCTTCAATGAATTAATAACTTAATCAAACGAAGTCAGTCTCTATCTTTTGGTACCATTACTTAGGGAGCCAAATTTACCTGTATAATGTAAGATAAATGTCGAGTTCTGCCATATTTACTTTTCCTTCAAGTGCTGGGTATACCGTCGTTGTCATTATCTGATATTGCCACATAAAAGGTGGATGACCTATCCGATCTCATACGCTGACATTACACTCTCGAAATCGGCCGCCGGCAATAACATTGTTGGCTTGTGTTCTTCACTGCAAGGAACCTACAACTTTCCCACAATAAATCACTGGTGATCCTATTTACGATCTGGACGAAGGTGGTCAAACTATAAGTAAATATCACAACCGATGACACAACAATATCGACTGTTAATAGCTCCAAATTACTAGGAATCACCTTTGAAAGTTTGCACTCCCTCTCGGCGCATACAATCCCAATTGTCACTAAAGTCGAAAACCGCAACAATTTGAGGACCAAATCGTTAGCCGGTAGCACTTAGAACAAAGACAGAGAAAAGTTACTGGCGACATTTAATGTAATCGGCCAACCGGTTCTAAACTATGTAGGTTAAGGAGGTCTCCTGATCTTCCCCATTAAACACCTACATAGTAAAGTATCTATGTTTCCAGTTAGGGAACACAATATTATGATCAGAAAGCAGTTTCTGCTGGAGTGCTATTGTAGGAACTGCGTCTACAGTCGTTTTCTGGGGGCTAGGCCACCACCTAGATGCGTCAGGGAGCATTTGCATGACTTGACTGACGCTATCCTTGACTACACTCGCAATAAATGCTATTCATTAGGAGTCCCTTACAACCTTTATGGTCAGACGAGCAGTTTCAGCTGTGTCGTGAGACCCGCGAGGTCCAGGTAAGCTTCTACCTATCCAGAATCGACCTGACAGTGACTTCGCTGCACTTCTCAGGTTTTAGAAAACTGCCGCAATAACAACAACCTGTTATACTATTTCATCGATTGCTTTTGTGCTCGATACAAAATCATCTGTAGCCATAGAAGCAGTTCCATTGGTAAGCTTAACCTTTAAGCTTCTTCAGTTAACGAAGACTCGATTGTCTTCATTCCTAAAAAAATCCTAAATGAACAACTTGTTCTGGCTTTAGAGATGGATCTCTAGAGACCTCTTCTTCTTCTTGATTGGCGCGATAATCACTTGCGTGAATTTGGCCGAGTTTAACAAAGGCCGCCAGTCGTTTCGTTCTCGTGCTAACCGGCGCCAGTTGGACACACTAATTGAAGCCAAGCCCTTCTCCCCTGATCTTTCTAACGCAAAGGAGGCCTTTCCCTTCCTCTGTTACCACCAACTGGTACCTTATCGAATACTTTTATATCCGGAGCATCTGTTACCATTCGGCCACATGATCCAGCATACGTAGCCACTAGAGATCTCTACTATGATCAGTGATTTGGCTCGTTTCGTACCGCTTATGATGGCCTTCGGAGGTCTAACTAGCGTGCAGTTCCCTTATGGAACTGGATACGGTGAATATATCTATAGGGCGACCATTTCGTGAACATAAAAAAATTCGAGGATCGGAAGTTTAGGTTCTTAGCCAGTGGAGAGTTGCGTTCTGTCATATATGAAACTTCTGAAACGTTCTGAAATATACGGAAACTTGAGCTCTGGAGACGAGAAGAAGACTACAACCCAGGTGTGCAAAGGGCCAACACAACACTCGTCAGAAACTGCATTAATTTCTGTATCAATCCACAAATTTTCAATTTAATTTGATATATCAAAGTTCTTTTTGGTTAAACAGCTACTGAAAATATGTACTTTATACTTTTTTCAGTACCTAAAATGTTTATCATTAAACCGTTAACCTAACCCATATTAACTTTTAACTTCAATTCAAAATACTATTCTCTACAGGCATGGCCGTTACCGGTGGTCGTTACTTTGGTGATCATATGTCGTATGCCTCGGGTGCGCCGCGTTCTAACGGACACGGACAAGTTGTGATCTTTAACAAAGCCAATACAAATCCCATACCCGTCAAAATGATACTCGAAGGCGAACAATTTGGTTCTAGTTTTGGCTATGAACTCACCACTGCCGACATTAATGGCGATTCAAAGCCAGATCTTATTGTTGCCGCACCATTCTATTTCAACAAATCCGAAGGCGGTGCAGTGTACATTTACCAAAACGACAAGGACATGTTGCCAGAGAAACCGACACTGAAGCTGACCGGCACGGTGGAAAGCCATTTCGGACTTGCGCTCGCCAACATTGGCGACATCAACAAGGATAACTGCGAGGATCTGGCGGTGGGAGCGCCATATGAAGGTGACGGTGTGGTTTATATATATTTGGGTTCACGTACCGGTCTGGTTAGTAAGCCCGCGCAACGAATACAAGCCGCCGATCTCGGCTTGCTGCCACACCCGTTACTCACCTTTGGTAGTTCGATAAGTGGTGGCACTGATTTGGACGGTAACTCGTATCCGGATATAGTTGTTGGCGCATACAATTCTTCGGCTGTGGTTGCGTTGCTCTCACGACCAATCATTAATATACAAACCACGGCGCGCAGCAATGAGCTGAGGAATATTGATCCCGCTAAATCGGGTTGTCTACATGATGCCTCAACGAATTTAACCTGTTTCACCTTTGAAGCTTGCTGTTCCATCGATCCCTACGAGCCATCTTCTGCGAATAAAGACTTGCGTTTATTGTACACAGTCGAAGCAGAGACCTTCGCGGGCAATAAGAAGTTCTCACGTGTGCTTTTCGATCGCGAGAATAAACGTAGCAATGTGGTGAAGCGTGAAGTGACAGTGCGCACCAATGGACGTATGGCGTGTCAACAAGTGACCGGGTATATCAAGGAGAACACCAAAGATATACAGAGTCCGATAAAGTTCCGCTTGAATTATACGATTGTGGAGCCAAGACTGCCGCGTTCGGGTTTGGAACTATTAAATCCGATTTTGGATCAAACACAGGCGTTTGTTGAGTTCGAAGGGACATTCCAAAAGGATTGCGGCGATGATGATATTTGCGAAAGTAATCTGATATTGAATGCCGAACTAGACTTGAATATGGAGGGTAAGTGCGATAAATGATTGAAAGAGGCGAATGATGAGGAGAATATTTTAATACTTTTGATATTCATTCAGATGATAATTACGCTTTGATATTGGGCGAGAAGGATGAGATGCGTGTCAATGTGAATGTATTGAACAAAGCGGATTCAGCATACGAGACACAGTTGTTTGTGGTGCATCAGAAGAGTGTCTCGTATATTGCAGCTAAAAAAACGGTAAGCCAAATAATTTGACTGACCTATGAACTTTACTATTTTTCGTATTTTTCTCTTCTTCATACATACAAAATCTGCTAGAACTCTGTGATCTGCAATCGCTTCAATGACACTGTGGTCGCCTGTAGCCTGGGCAATCCAATGCGCCGAAATTCAGCTGTTTATGTCTCACTGCGATTCGATCCCAGCGGTTTGGAGGTGAACGAACGCAAGCTAAGCTTTCATGTCTTTGCCAACACAACGTCCCGCCTTATTGGTGACGTGAAACCCGAAACTGAGCTGGAAGTGCGCGTGGTGAAACGGGCTGAACTGAGTCTGCAAGGTTGGGCCAAGCCCGAACAAAGTTTTTACAGTGGCGAGGTGAAAAAAGACAGCAAAGTAATGCAAATGGAGGACGTCGGCTCGCCACTGATGCACACGTACCAGGTAAGGGAATTAGAATTAGGCGGAAGAAATAAAATTAAAAATTATATAAATGAAAATGGGATTAAATTATAGAAAGCGAAATGAAATAAAATGAAGGGAAATAAAAGTAAAATAAATGAAAATAAAAATAAATTAAATAAGAAGATAAGAAATAAAATGAACTGCATATGAAACAAAAAATTAGTAAAGTAGACTAAAATAAAATTAAATTAAATAAAATAAATTAAAATAAAATGAAGTAAAAATAAATGAATTAAAAAAAATTAAATTTAATAATTTAAAATAAACTAATAAAATTGAATTAAGATTAAACTAAAAAAATAAAGAAAATTTAAATAAAACTATTTGAGGTAGCACAAAAAAAAAATTAAATTTGAAATTAAATTAAAATTAAAAATAAAATAAAATAAACGCATCAAAAAAATTAACTGAAATAAAAAAATTGTATAAAATAAAATTCAATTAAATTAAGAATAAAGTAAAAAACATAGAATATTTAAATAAAATAAATTAAAGTAAAATAAACTAAAATAAATGAATTAAACAAATTAAATTCAGAAAGTTCAAATAAAATATAATAATAAAATTAAATTAAAATTAAAGTAAAAAATACAGAACATAAAACTAATTAAAGTAACATTAATAAAATTAAATAAATCCGTTGAAATTAAATTAAAATAAAAAAAAAATTAAACGAATCAAAAAAATTAACTGAAATTAAATAAAATAAAATAAATACGCTCCGCCAGAGCACAATCCCTTGAAAATTTTATCCGGGATGTGTAATCTCCGGCCATAGTCGAGATCGATTAAGCTCAAATAAAATAAAATTAAATAAAAAACAAAATACAAAATACAAAAAAAATTAAACAAAATACATCAAAATTAAATTAAAATTAAAACTTAAAAGGAAAACTAAACGAATCAAAAAAATTAACTGAAATTGAATAAATTAAAATAAAAAACAAAATTAACCTAAATAAAAAAAATTTCAAAATAAAATTCAATTGAATAAGAATAAAGTAAAAAATAGAGAAAATTTAAATAAAGTAAATTAAAGTAGAATGCTCTAAAATATAAAATAATTATTAATATTTTCCTCGTTCACTCCTCTCGGAAGCATAGGGTCTCGACAAGACCCAGTTTTGCGTTGGTTTCGCTAATTCATTTTTGTTTCTGATAGGGTAGGTGATTAGCCTGCCGGTCTTAAAATTAAATACATTTAATTTAATTAAAGTAAAAGAATACAATTAAATAAATTCAAATAAATTAAAGTAAAAAATAAAATAAAAATTTTAAAATTATACTAAATTAAAAAAAAGGAAAAAGTGAAATAAAACAAAATGAAATGAAATTATAAAAATTTTAAAATGAGTTTTATAAAAACTATAAAAATTAAATAAAACTCAATAAATTAAGTTAAGTTAAAATTGAATCCATTAAATTCAATTACAAAATTAACTCAATCGAAATAAAAATTAAAAAATTATGAAATAAAATAAAGTAATTAATGTAAATTAAAAACTAAATAAAACAAATTAAAAGGAGAACAAAATTAAATTAAAAAATTAAAATAATATAAAATAAAATAAAACATAATAAATAAATTAACTCAATTTAAATTAAATATAAAATTAAAAACAGAAATTTGATATAAAAATAAATATGATAGTGTAAAATAATATAAAATAAAAAAAAATAAAAATATAAAAAGAAATAAAAAAATAATAATATTAAATAAAATAAAACATAATTAAAAATATAATCAAACTAAATTAAAATTAAAGTAAAAAATAAAATAAGTATAAGGTACATTTAATTTAATTAAAGTAGAAGAATACAGTCAAATAGTTTCAAATAATAAATAAATAATAAAATAAATAAGAAATACAAAAAGTTAAAAAATTATATGAAATTAAAAAAAAGGAAAAAGTAAAATAAAACAAAGTGAAGTGAAGTTATAAAAATTTCAAAATGGGTTTTGTGAAAATTATAAAAATAAAACAAAACTCAATAAATTAAATTAAGTTAAAATTAAATCAAGGAAAATAAATAAATTAAATTCAATTAAAAAATTAACTCAATCGAAATAAAACAAAATAAAATAAAAAATGTATTTAATATAAATTAAAACCTAAATTAAATAAATTAAATCAAAAAGGAAAAGAATTAGATTTAAAGAAGTAAACTAATATAAAATAAAATAAATCAATTTAAATTAAGTATAAAATTAAAGAAAAAAATTATGAAATAAAAATTTAAAAAAATAAATAAATAAAATAGTATAAAATAATATAAATCATAATAAGTAAAATCAACACGATTAAACTTTTTTTCAGTTAAAATAAAATAAAATAAAATAAAATAAAATAAAATAAAATTACAATAAATTAAATTAAACTTATAACTAAAATAAAAAAAATTATGAAATAAAAAGTAGAGTAAAATAAAATAAAGTAAAATAAATTTAAATTAAATAAAAAAATTTATTTTAATTAAAAACAAAATGGATATTAAAATAAAATAATTTAATAAAAAACGAAAAAGGATTTTGAAATAATTCTTGCAAAGACAAAATAAAAATAAGATTAAGTTAATAAAAAAAGGAAAAGGACAAAGTAAATTAAATAAAGTAAAATAAAATAAAACACCATAAATAAAATTAATACGATTCATTTTTTTTTGCAAATAAAATAAAATTAAAATAAATGTACTTTTAAAATAAAAAATTATGAAATAAAAAAAGAAAAAGTAAATAAAATAGAGTAAAATAAAATAAATTTAAATGAATTAAAAAAATGTAATTAAATTAAATCAGAAACAAAATAAAAATAAGACAAAATAAACTAATCGAAAGGAAAAGAACAAAGCAAACTAAATAAAGTAAAATAAAATAATAAATAAAATCAATATGATTCATCTTTTTTTCAATTAAAATAGAATTAAATTAAATTAAAATAAAAAATCAAGAAATAATAAAACAAAAAATAAATTAAATACAGTAAAATAAAGTAAAAAAAAGTAATTGAAATAAAAAATGTAAGTTACATTAGAAACAAAAAATAAAATAAAACCAGGAAAAGAATTTTGTATTAATTTGTTGCACGAAACAAAGTGAAATAATTTAAAATAATATAATAAATAATAAAAGATAATACAAAATAAAACTAAAATAAATTAAAATTAAAATCATTACTAGAATTAAAATAAAATGTTATAAATTTAATCAGATTAAATTTAAAAAAATGCAACAAACAAATTTAAAAAGAGTCTAAGAAAATACATAAAATAAAATTAGCGAAATGTGAAATAAAATAAAATATTAGTAGAATATAAAAAAAATTTATTAGAAAGTTATTCAATTAATTTCCCCTCTCCCTAGATCTACAACGATGGTCCCTGGAAGGCGCCCAAGGTCGTACTCACCATATATTGGCCGCATCAGTTGACCAGCGAGAAGAGCAAAAAAGACAAATGGCTGCTCTACATCGAAGCCATGCCTATTGTAGAGAATGTCGAAATGAGCGAATGTTTTGTCGCACCCGAACATGTGAATCCGCTCAAGCTCGCCTCAAAAACCAAATCCAACGAGCTATTCGACACACTGCTAATGGCACCAGCACCCTATATGATGCGACCCACCAACAAGACGCAATACATAAGCCGCTACAGCACTTACAATGAAAAAAGTATGTACACAAAGCAAAAAGCCACACAGCGGTCGGGCCTACACGACGATGAGGACGATGATGACAGCCAGGAGCGTTACTTGAATCGCGTACGGCGCAACACATTCGAACGTATCATACGACCTGAACGTTTCATGGACCTCGGCGGCGAACATACAAATCGCAAGCGGGACATTGTGGAGTTGGACTGCAATAAAGCGACGGCGACTTGTATAAAAATTCAATGCGACATCTACAATATGCCCGCCAAGACGGAAGCGTACGTGCATATAAGAGCGCGTCTGTGGAACTCCACGCTAGTTTCAGAGTATCCACGCGCCGATTTGGTGCGCATTATGTCAAGAGCGCAAGTCAAAATCCCGCTCGAGTACTCGGTGGAGCAAACGGAAGCGCACATACTGGTGAGTAGCGGTGCTTTTAACATTTTTTTTTCTAAGTATTTTCTAAGTACCATTTTCGTGCTTTTTTTTTTTGAAGGTGGAGACACGCGCCTATCCCGAATTGCTTGATCAGCAACGCGAGCAACCCACATCCATATGGATCTACATTGTTGCCATCATTTGTGGTCTGATCGTGTTGGCTGTGGTCGTGCTCGTGCTATGGCACATCGGCTTCTTCAAGCGACGACGACCCGACCCAACGCTAAGCGGCAACTTGGTAAAGAAGAGCGAAGAGAAGCCATTCCTCAATGATGCGACGAGTAATGGTCGTGGCTTCTAACAAGAGGGGACTGTCGGGTGGGATCTCGCGCAGCGGGCGCCGCCTAAAGCGCAACGGACTTGCTGTCTAACACAAAGCAGCGAACCTGCAATTATTGCGAACGCCGCCACTGCTGCCAACAACAATAGCATTTACTGCAACAATAACAATAGTGCCATCGACAACAACTACAACTACAACTGCAACACAAATGGCTATGGCAGTGAAAGCTATAAACACACTTGGAGTAGTAGCGGTCACACAGATGCAGCCGTCATCGATTGGGGTTCGCATTGGTAAAAGGCGCGATTGGTTTGCGACGGTATCGTCGCGCGGAAGTCGGAGTTGGTGAAGCTGCAAATTGAGGTGTCGCGCTTACATATAAAATATTTTTTTCTTGGGTGGTAAATGTCTGTGCCATTTTACTTAATGTAGGCATAAAATAAATTGCATTGCAGGACTCTTAAGGGGAGGTTTATAAGTAAATATAAAACTAGTAACTACGTAAAAATGCTGCTTTTCACCGATTGGCAAGTGGACCAGCAGCAGGAAGTGGCAGTAAAATTGGCATTCAATGCGCAACAAAAAAATTGTTTATACTTAGTTGTAAGATTTCAAAAAGGCCTTGTTTGCGTAAGATGTAAATTTGTAGGAATCTGTGAAGGTGATTTGTTTTTGTTGAGACTCGCTTGGTGTGAATAGTTGAAAATTTAAGCAACTCTATTTCTTATTTTTATTTAATTTTTATTTTTATTTTTTGTTTTTTTTTTTTTTTGGCTTGCTTTTTATGTAGGGCACAGTGATTAGATTAGATTTGGGTTGGACAAGGCGGGTTGGACAAGTCCAAGCACTCAGTCAGTAGAGCGTTGTACTACACCCGGATAGATATCAGTAGAAAGAATAGAGATAGGAAAGATAAAAAGTGAATGGTAAAATCGGATAAATTAGTTTGAGGTCACTCTTCCACAAATCTCTTGGATTAATTGATGAATTTTAAGAGATCCGGAAGAGGAAGAGTATGAATTTTGCCCATACTCAGTATATCGCAACCCTATATCCTAAGTCTGATTCTGTAAAATGCAGGACAGCTATAGAGAAAATGCTCCCTCAGTGTCGTCATTCTCAAGACAGGATAGGCATATCGGGCTGTCTACGACCCCCATGGTAGCCATATGCTGACCACAGACGTTTTGCCCTGTGATTACACCCACCCATTACACTCTCAGGTCCTTTCTGCTGAGTTTTAGGAGAAAGGCCGCTGTTTTCCTGTTTGATTCTTTCACAAAGCACTTGGCTCCCCTACACGAGTTCAACCCTGAGCAACGTCCTCTATGGGTAGACCTCATGAAGTCGTCAATCCGTAGTTGAATCGATGCGGAATTGACACTTAGAAAGGGTTTAGAGCCTAATGGCATACTTGCAGACCCTTCATTAGCCAATATATCAGCTAACTGGTTCCCTGTAGTACCACAATGTCCAAGGCACCGAAAGAAGACTAATTTTGTTGTGTTTTACAACACTGTTCAGTTTTGGCTTACATTCACCGACTAATTTCGAAGAGCAGCCAGGGTTAGCAAGGTCTCAGTGCACTTTTTCTCAATTATCCAGTACGCCACATCCAAGATGGAATAGACTTTCGTAAAGAATACCGTGTCCAACTGTTCTGTGGCATAGGAGTACTTAGTGTCTTCATCTAAGTACCATCTAGATCCGCTACTATCACTGGTTTTGGATCCGTCGGTGTAGAAAGTGTGCTGATATCCCATTACTAGGCTCTCTGGGCCTAACCATTGATCCCTATCTGGGATCAAAACATCATACTTCCTACAGAAGCTAACAAAAGGCACCCGATTGTCATCTGGCACTCCGTTTAAATTGAGCCTGTACGCCGCCTTCATCGCTTCCTTCCGAATTTGAAAATCTGGAGGTGGCCAGTTCAGAATGGCATTAAGGGCATCACCAGATGTCGGTCTCACAGCACCTGTGATGTGTGAGCTTGACACACTTCTCTGTAGTCTGTTTAGGGGTTTTACTTTGGAATTAACCATTGTAGTCTTCACTCGCACACAGTGCACTCGCGATAATATGAAGAAAAGATTACTTGAAAAGATTGATTGAAACTGCTTCGCTACTTCCCAGTTTTCATTTTTGCTCTCACCGCTACTCTGAACTTGAACAGATGAGTAGTGGAGCAGTTAGCGCAAAATGCGCGATCATTTGTTAAATACAAACATTTGTACATAAAAAGTTAGAAGGTTTAGGTGTTCAAAATTAGTCGGAAGATGCCTAACTTCCCTCTCGATTGCATTGGAATACTTCGATATTAGGCTCATTTGGGTTACCGGTCATAGCGGGGTAGAGGAAAACTGCTGGGCCGATGAGTTGGCAAGACGGGGAACCCTTGGCTTCCTTCAATACTGGTCTTCATCGCAATATGAGAGGAATGGAGTTGCCTTAAGAACCTGTCGTCTGCTACTGGAAAGATGGGCCTTGCGTCAACTCAGCGAGCGCTGGGCTAGTGCGCAAACGTACAAAGTCGCGAGGTTCTTCTGGACGCGGGTAGATCGGGGGCGTTCGAGAGAAGACTTCTAAGTCTAACAAAGCCACAGCTATCGAATTTGGTAGGTATCCTCACCGTACACTGTCAGTTAGGTGTCCATGCGCTGAGGCTTGGCATTGCATTAAGCCCTTTCTGCACAAGCTGTCTGGACGAGGACGAGGTGGAATCATCTCAGCACCTTCTTCTCAGCTGCCCTACTCTCATCGGGCCAAGGTTTAAACATCTGGGCTCTCACTTTTTCGCTACACCAGCAGACATTGCGGACTTAAATATCACTAATGTGGTGAAATTCGTCAGCAGCTTGAAGCGGTTAACACAAACGTAAATCGCCACTAGTTGGTCGTTATTTTTTTATTTTATTTTTTTTTTTTATACATTTCGTTGATTGATATTATTTTATTATTTTTATTTTTTACTTTGTTCCATTATTTAGTATCACTAGAGTTTTATTTGTTGATTATGGAGAATTCTAAAAATATTTATGAATTTTTTATTAATTTCTCAAACGATTTATTGGGAAATAAATTAATGAGAATTTTTTTATATAATTTTTTTTTTTTGCTTTATTTTACTTTTTATAGTTTTTTTTTATATTTTTTTCTTAATATTGTAATATTTGTTTGTTTGTTTATTTCGTTCAATTTTTTACTATTATTTGACTTAAATTAGTTGTTTTTTGAGAGTTGGGAAAAATATGTATTTTCTCAATTTATATATGTTTTTTTTATTTTTAATTTTTTTGTTTTATTATTTTTTCTTAATTTATTTTTTTTTTTAATTTTTATTATTATTTTTTAAACTATTTTTTTTTTTTATAATTTATTTTTTGTAATGTATTTCTTTTATATTTTTAGTTTATTTTTTTCCTATATTGTCTTTTTTATTTTTGTTTATATTTTCTTCATTTATTTATTATTTTATATTTACTTTTTATTTTATAATTTTTTCTTTGTAAATTATTTCTTTTTTATTATATTTTATATTTTTTTTGATTTTTTTTTTTGGTTTGTGTAATTTTTTTGAATTTTTATTTTATTTTTTTTTTTTTGCTTTGTTCTGCCTTCACTAGTTTCAACCTTAAGTTTTCTCAAATGTTAATACAATCGGTAACAAAAAACTTCAGTAGAGTCTCACGAAGCAAATTTTCTTAATTTAGTTTAGCGTTAACTATAGATGAACAAACTGCCAATCTACAAATTTATTTTCACTAGTATTTGTTGTAAATTGCCTGAGTGAATTACTTTAGTTTAAGAGCTCATAACCGTTCCCGAAAGCAACAATTGCCTTGTAATGCTATTAAAAACGAAACACTGCCGAAAAGTAGGCAACGGTCAGAAGTGGTTCCACGCAACAAAATAACTGCACATATTATTTATTGCACTCGCACGCATAGACGATGCCATCCTTGACGCTAAGGTTTTCACAGCATTGCAGGGCAGTTGTTGTTTTAGAAGTGCATAAAAGTTGATGTAGCGAATTGAATATAGAATTTCAGTAAGTTAGGCAACGATTTGTAGGTTAGGTTTAAGCCCCTGCACAGTGAAAACACATCGTTTCGAATTTTAAATATATACACACACACAAATACATGCATACGTATTTATAAAATACATCTAGATAACGATGACGCTTCATATAAAGTAGGTGGGCCGTGAAAATATTTACTTTGTGCAGTGAAATAAAATTAAGAATTAAATTAAAAGCATACAAATTTGCTTAATTAACAAATTTATGTGTGAAATAGGCATAGAATAAAAGGATAAATTGTAGAAAAACGACTAAATAAAACATTCAAAAAAAAAAAAGGAAAAGAAGAAGAAAAGTAACAAAATATTCAACAAATTGTAAATACAGAAGAGTGTGAAACATTTGTAAATTTATAAAACATTTATATTTAGCATTAATTGCCCCAGCGACCCTGTATATTTTAAGCAATTGGAAAACCGAGCTCGAACTTCTTTCTTTTTTTATAGCGAAGCAGTGAAGAATTATTGTATGTACATGAATTAAGCAAAATGTATGTATGTAGTTACCCCTTATGTATGTATATATATGAAAATATATGAGTAATAAGTGAAAATCACTGTAAGCCGTGCGCGCAGATTTTTTTCTATTTTGTGTTTAAGTTCATATAAATATTTTTAACTATTATTATAAATCTATTTAAGATACACCTAATTTATTTTGTATTAGTTACTATTTTGTGTAATACATTTTTTAATGCAAATTTTTCAACAACTGCGATTGAAATTGTGACCAGAGTTGTGAAATGTGTTTGTCTAAAAAAATATATATATTTGTAAATATGTCTAAAAATGTAATTTCTTTAATGGAGATTGGGTATGGTTTTTTTTTTGATTTTTATTTTTTTTTTTTTCAATTTTTTTTTTTTAATTTTTTTTTGCAGAAGTACGCGCTTGTCGATACCCGCGGTTTGCGGGTTTTTGGTATTCGTAGAGGTTAGTTTCTACAGAAATTTTGAAATATGTTTTCTATTTCAAAGCCAAGTAAATACTTATAAAGTGGTGGCAAAAACAAAATTTGGCAATATTTTGGAAATAAAATTAATTTTTGTCATGAGCTGTACCTTAACGCGTCTTTGTAGTAAATAAATTTCGTGTAATAAGTCTGCGTCCTTTGCGAATCTAAGCAAGCCGTGAAACTTAAGCCGCAAGAGACATTCCAACTTCTCATATTGTCGAGCATTTCATTCGGATTCTAGCTAACGCAGGGCAACAACATAGAACATTTCTCAAATTATTTGTTGGTAAATAAAGTAATGTCAATGTTTTTGTTTAATTTTTTTATTTTATATTTTTCTTTTTTTGTTTTTTTTTTTTAATATGGATAAGTTCGTGCGGTTTTACAACAGATGGCGTAACTTGATTATTATTCCATCGATCCACATTTCCAAACATTCATTGGAGAGCTACTGTCGTAAGGCACAAACGTCAGTATAAGTTTTTTATTTGAAGCGTAAACAACAATATTTTTACCACACTTGAAAATGTCGAATTTCGTGCCAAATAATGTGTTTTTGCGGGGAATTCTTCTTCATTATTTTAATATGAAGAAAAAAGCAGCCGAAAGTCATCGTATCTTGGTGGAAGTTTATGGTGAGCATGCTCTAGCTGAGCGAACGTGCCAGAAGTGGTTTGCACGCTTTAAAAGTGGTGATTTTGGCCGCGCCGCCAAAGTTCATGGATACCGAATTGGAGGAATTGCTCGATCAAGATCCGGCTCAAACGCAAGAAGAGGTTGCAAAAACTTTGGGAGTTGATCAATCAACCATTTCCAAACGTTTAAAAGCCATGGGAATGATCCGAAATTCAAATTTCGAAAAAAAACCGCACGAACTTATTCATAGATTTATTAATTAGATTTTTTTTTAAGTTTATTTTGTTTTAATATTTTTTATTTGTTTATATTTTATTTTATTTTATTTAAGTTTTTTATTGCAATTTACTTTCTTTAAATTTATTTTACTTTAATTTTATTTTATTTTACTTTTTTCAATTTTTTTATCTATTTTATTTTTCTTTTTCTAATTGATGGCAAAGTAAATATAAAATGAGTGAAAAAACAAAATTTGGCAATATTATGAAAATAAAATTAATTTTTCTGCTTGGTAATAATTTAAGGCACTTTTCTGGTTTAGAGACGTGAAAATTTAAGTCGTTCAAAATTGAAGAAAAAAATCGGCATCAATTGAAGATAATTTTTATTCATTAGATCAATTCTTTATTTACAAAAAAAAATATTTTTTGCAATGACAATAATAAAAAAAAATTGCTTTCCCTGACGTAACACATGTCACTGCCGTAATTGATTGGGCTGCTCAGGTACGTCTGAAAAAAAAGTTCGGTCGATTATTCATCAGGAGATATGTCGCTATGGTGGGTAGCAGATTTACAAACAAAAAATTGTTTTTCTTGATATTTCATCTGTTTATTGAAAAAACAAAAAAAAAAAAGGATTTTTTTCACGTTCTCGCTCTTAAAAAAAAATTTAAAAATTGATTATAAAATTATAATTCCACAAGTCTGCTCAATAACTTATTAAAAATTCAAATCAATCGGTTAAGCACTTCTGAAAAATTACCAACGCTAATTCGGGAAAATTAGTTTCGAGAAAAACACGGTTAACGCGCTTATACCTGGGCGTCGTACTTCAAACAGGTCTAGTCTTAAAGAATTGTAACGTCTAAATTACAATGAATTTCAAAACAAAAATTTGCAAGTAAATATATTTTTGAAAGTATGAACTATCATAACATGAAAAAAAACGATGTTTTCGAAATTCTGGACCAGAAAAGTGCTTTAAGTGCGATCAACTACCAAAATCTTTACCCAAATTTTGTACTTTCACTACCATTAGAAGGTGCGTAGGTTCGAATCTCCGTGCATGTAACAACAACATCATAGTAAACGTTTTTTTATAACAGCGGACACTCCTCGGCAGGCAATGGCAAATCTTCGAGTGTATTTCTGCCAGGGTTCCTCATAAAAAAAACCATTTCCTATTCGAAGTCGGCTTAAAAGTAGCTCCATCCATGGAACAACATCAAGACGCACGCCGTCCTCCTAATTGACGCTTACACCCGTTTTGGGTGTTTGGCTATATATATGTATATATATATATTTATTAGGGCGGTTCGATTTAAAAATCGCACATTGCTCTGTGAAAATCGTATTCTAGGGATTAAAATAAGAAACTTTGCCGAAGGAACCATACCTCTAAAACGAATTCTGATATCCCCCAATTTGGGTCATGCTTCAAAAAAAATTAAAAAAAAAAAAATATATATATATATATCTATAAAAGTTATCGCGGTTTGTGTGGAGTCCGTTTCTCCAGAAGTCCCTTGCGGTGATCATCACAAGTCCTTTGAGATTCAACTAAAATCAATTGGGCAAGAGAAACTAGTTTTATAATAGATAATCTTGTGCCTGATCGATTTATTTTTTTTTTTCAAAATTAACAATATGGCGGCCACAGGAAATACGAGGCTTGTTTTTAAAGTAAGTATCGTTTTGACATAAAAAAGAACAGGTAAATTTTTTCCAACAATAATTTATTGACTTGAAAGACCATACTTTACTCTACTTTTCTACATAATTCCCATTACTATTGAGGCATTGATCGTATCTTGGGACCAGCTTTTGTATGCCATCGTCAAAGAAGATTCCGCCTGATTAGACAACCACTGCTTCACAGTCGTTTTCACTTTGTCTTTCATCGGTAATGACTGAAGGTCTCCCACTGTTGTTCTTCATCATGAATTTTTGTGTGGCCATCTTTAAAGGCCCTAACCCATTTCCGCACCATTCCATAACTCATAATGTTTTCACCATACACTTCACTGATTTGCTGATGAATGCCAACTGATTTGAAGCCTTGAGCACAGAGAAACCGTATTCCAGCACGCACTTCACAGTCGGTGGGATTCTCAATAGGTGGAGGCATTTTAAAATCACGCAAACAGACGTAGATGGTTTCGTAATGGCGTCTGTAGCTTCCCAACAGATGTGACTACACGACGCGCATGCGCTAAACAGCGACCGCAGCGCTGCACAGTGGTCCGGCGGCCGGACAAAATTCAATTTTTCAACATTTTTGAAATAAAAATATGATAATGCAGATGTTTTTTTAAATATTCAAGGTAGATTTCCTGAAAATATTACTTAATTTAAAAAATTTTTCATTGTAGTTTTTTGACTTTAATCATGAAATTGTATGCAAATCGTACTTCATACAAGAGTTCCATTTTCATGTCTGCAAATAAATATTACCATTTGATTGTGAACCAAATATTGAAAAAAAAAGATAATTGAATATATTAACGGAAACAGTAATAATTCTCTTAAGTTGTGATACAAAATCCAATTTTTTTTTTTGAAATTTCAAAATTTTTCGAAATTTTTTTTTTTTAAAGATCATTTTTTCGAGTGGTCCACACCGGTCCACTTGAACTCAACATGAGTGATGTAGCCACATATTTCAGCTATGATCTCAAACTGAAACCTGTTGCGCAAAGTTGCGCAAATGAAAAATAATGTAGCTTTTGTGCATTTACCCACAGGCAAAACGTTACATATGGCTTATACAATTTTGTGTAAAAGACAGAAAAAGACATCACAGACCCCATCAGCATTAAGAGACAACTAAAAAAACAATGACAGATTTATTAAATGCTTTGCTTTGTTCATCAGATGTAGTTATAATTACAAAAACTAAGGTTCCGAAAAACAAGCCAAATCCATTTTCAAAAATTTGAAAAATGATCCAGCCTCAGAAAACAGCTCATCCGAAACCGAGTATTCTGAATCATAAAAAAAAAATTAAAAATGAAAAACAAAAAAACAACTAAATATCCAAAAAAAATTTAAAAACTAAAACAAAAAAAAAATTTTAAATTAAAAATAAGAATAAAAACAAAATTAAAAATTAAAAAAAAAAATTTAAAAATTAAAAAAAAAAAATAAAAAATAAAAAAATCTAAAACAAAAAAAAAAAAAATGAGGAGAGAATAACCTTACCGTAAACCTCCACGTGGTACTCTCTGGGGTCGTGAAAAATGTAAAAATGAACTCACCAGCTAATTACGGAAGTAACAATGTATTTATAGTATTCAATGAATTTAAAATTTGCTAAAACTAAGGTCAGGTTCGTCATCACTGATCCTTAAAACCCCTAAATATATGTTTTCAGCTTAATTAAATGAGTTTTTGAATTTTGTCCGCCAACGCCTTCTGGTCGGACCACTGTGCGCTGTGGCGGCGTAATTTAAAAACGATACTTACTTCAAAAACACGCCTCGTATTTTTGAGATTTTCAAAAAAAAACCGACAGTTGATTGTTTAAAAAATTTTTTTGTATAAAATCCTTCTATCAGACACAAGTTTTTTTATATTTTTCTAAAGCTGTATAAATTTTATTAAAATCTGCCAAACGGTTTTTAAGTTACAATGATCACCAGTTCAAAAAACATAGTTTTGAGAAAAACGCATTTAAAGTTCTGCTAGCGAACCGGAGCGCCGGAGCGCCATTTGTTAATTGTTGAATAACTCAAAACGTATTTGTCGGATTCACTTCAACTTTTCACACAATATTTTAAAGATATTAAACTTTAAGAAAACTCAAAAAAATCCATTTTTTTCAAAAATCAAATTTTTTTTTTTTTTGAAAATTCTGACTACCCCTAACCCTTTAAGTTACAACTTCTCACGTCGAAGCGGTGTGCGGCCATGCTCACTGTACCTCTTTTTAAATCAAAATTCTCCTACACACGCATGTAAGTACATAAAAACATTTCATTCCACTCACTGGTAAATTCTAAGTACTTAAAGTTCAAAGTATGATAGAAAAAAATATCCCTTCAGCCTTCAATTACAAAAAAAAAGCAAGCACAGACGTGTTGGACTATGGTTTTGTTCACACGCCGTACCCATCAGCCAATTAGACTATTTTTACTATATTTATGCTGTGAACCCGATCGCCTTAAAGCGTAAGAAATTTTTCCATATCGCACCGAGCGCCCAGCAAAAGGTAGAAGGCACAAAATGAAATCGTTTTTTTTCTCTTCAGCGCTTTGGATGTCTTTGTTTCAATGTGTGACCTCCAAGGAAGTTTACTATCGAGGATTACTCCAAAATGTTAGATTTCTTTGGATAGCTGGATTGTAACTCCTTTTAGCTTAGGCAGAATGAGTCCACTAAGCTTCCTCCTTCTGGTAAAGAGGACAATACCAATTTTGGTGTGGTTTGCCGATAACCCATTAGCACAGCACCAAGTGTCAATCATATTGTTGTTGTAGCAGTATAAACATTCCCCGGATAACGTAGAACGCACGATAGTCGGAGCTCCGCTCCGGCAACGTAGAACCCACGATAGTCGGAACCCAGTCTCTTCAGTCGATCCAGCAGGCATACAAATTTTACCTATCTTATATGCTTAGGTGCTTACACGCTTTACTGAACGTTTCACCGAGCTCCTACTCCTATTTGTAGTGTGCGTCGTGATGGTGTTCCACAAATGGAGGCGCTTATAATTTTGTGCCGCCTCCGAATAGACCACCTTTTCATGACTGAAATACACTCGGATATTTACCATTGCCTGCCGAGGGGCGTTCAATAATAGCAAAAACCTTTCCTAATATTTATTTGATGTTTCATGTCCGCGGTTTCAGAATGATAGTCACGCACCATCCCATTCGGCTTCGGCGGCCGCGCACCTACATACGTTACACGAATCATTCTATAGCCGGTATATGCGATTAAGGGGCTTTAGTGCTACTTGAGGAGTGCCAGACTGGCCCTTCAACCATTTCACCTAAGGCGTTCCGCAAATCCCTGTACAGATGTTATCACATAATTTATGAAACAGTTAGAAGTTGCAGTTGTTGTAACGGCATGGTATTTTTATTAGTAAACTTTCCAAGTGCAAATCCGCGATGTTAACATCATTAAACATCCTGTTGTTGTTGTATCAGCATAAACATTCCCCATACTTACATACGGTGAATGCTGCTGGAGTGACAGTCCTTGGCCGGATATAAATCCGGGCCGTTTCGGTTACATAGAACCGACTGTCGTGGAAACGCAGTCCTCTCTATTAAACATCCTCTCTGGTTTTGGCGAACATTGCTGAAGTCAGAGAACGGAAATTCTTATGAATTTACGCTCTCTGCTAAAGTGAGTGACAGCCATGAAAGAGCATAATTTTTGTCTCATAACTAAAATCTCATTTAATTATGAAATACATTACTGTCTCAGCTACTTAAACCTTCAAAAATTTTAATTACATATCGCAAGTTGTAAAAAAAATCGCAAGTCAGCATTTACCGAGTTAATAATGCAAATTTGGTAAAATTCGATTTTTTTTTATTTACTCATATCTTTTCTTCTGTGTGTACGGTACGCGTACCTTATTTTTAGTTTATGCAAAATGACGGCAAAATTTACACAAAAAAAAAAAACGGGGGGAAAAATTGTATAGTACAATCAAAATATACGGGTTTTGCTAATATTTTAACGTCTCATTTCATATTTTACATAACTAAGTTCAAGCATTAAGATTATAAACTGTTTATAGAGTTGTTTTGGGTTACGTTCACCAGGTATCTTAAGTGGTGTCACTGATTAATTGTTTTTCTGCTAAACTGCTTTCTTCTAATTTGTTGCAGTTCGTTGAATTTTCTATTATCCATTGCCGCAGAGTGACACACTTTCAATCCTGACCGCAACTCTTTTACTATTACGCATGCCTCCATGCTTGTGTTTTGTTTTTGTTGTGGTTGTAATACGGTTTATCTTGTTTTCGTTTGCTTCTTATTAGTATAAGCTATCAGCATTGGATGAACGTGGCTTCTTCAGTTTCTCTAAATTCTTAATGACTATGTCATGCAAAGATGAATAACGATTTCGCACTTCACATACAACCAGCCATAAGCTCAAGTACTCTTTCTCATCTAACTCCACCACAGCACGTCGATAATCTTCAATATGTGGATATTTGGCCACTTTCGACACGACTTTGGCACGCGACAGAAAATAGCGCGAAATCTGATCGAAGAAAGCAGCAGCTTCCGATTCCACTGCTTGTATTTCGGCAAGCGTATCTTCCTGTACGGACACACCAAAGTTGTTGCCGTCCTCGATTTTTGGTATTAAAAATGAGATCCACATTTTTAATAAGTTGGCTGTGGAAAATTAATTACAAAATATTTTCATTAGTTTCATCTAAACGGTATTCATTGCCGTTGGCATTACTTACAATCTTCTACAAGCTTGCGTATGATGGGTTTCACGATTTTGATCATCTCGCAGAGTGGTTCATTACAAGGTACCGAACCGGTAGGCAAGCACATAACTTTGGTGCCAGGCACAAAGTGATCGATACGTGGTCGCTTTGCCGCCGGCTGGTCCGCGTCACCACCGTCGCCAGCCGAGTCGGCGTGGTTGTTTACTAAAACAGGATCTGGCGTTGGAATGTTAAGGTCTTGATGCACCTCATCGAAGTTGCGCTCACTGAACATAGGCGTGGCGAGAAGTTCATTTAATTCGACAATTTTCTCTGGAAAGCCCTGAATAATAAGCTGTTCGGCTTTCTTGATTAGCGAGTCTTTGTAATCCTGAACTTGCTGCAAAATGAAACGTGTAAGAATATGTTATAAGAATGCCTGTACTATACAAAAGAAGTGTGCCTACCTTGGTTGTGGTGTCGGCTGGCATTTTCGCTGGTTTTTAAATTATTTACTTGCTATATTAATTTAGTTTAAACGGTCCTCGTGGAAGTTTCTACAATTGGTATTAGATTAGCCAGTCGAAAGGTGCAAAAGATGCTTCTAAATTGTTGTAGCGAAACAAAGCACGTTGCTGAACGGTACAGGCTGACTCATGTGCCCACGACAACAGGGGTTGTTAATATGAAAATCAGTTCTTTTGGAAATTGTAACATTGCTATTGTGCAGTTTTTGTTGCTGGTGCCTGATGTAGCAAAAAATTAGGACATCGGTAGTCATCGCCAGTTGCATATGTATGTGTGTACGTGTAAATGCCAAGAGGTTGTTATAGTTAAAAATTTGTTCGCGCTATTTCATTCCGTGTAACGTTTGTATTGTAAACGCGTAAATTTTTGAATGCTCGAATTTAGCACAACTTGAAGTAAAAATAGGAGAAAATTTGTTATAAATGTAAAGGCGGTATTGCGCCTGATTTTAGTTATACAGCGAATATAATATAAAAATATAAAGTGAAACAAGTCAATATTTAGTTATCAGTGCGGGCAGCGTCGCGTACCTCCTATTTTACCGCAGTTTAAAGTGAATTTGAAGGCTATTTAATTATGAAATGCAACAGTTTTTATATATTTACAACATACAAAATAGAAACAAGTGTTGAAAATTTCAAAATAATGGAAAATTTATTAATACCGTTCGATTTTGATTAATATATGTATGTATGTACGTACATAGCTATGGCGACATCCGCTTTCGGCGTTATAACGGAACATAGTTACTTAGCATTCGGTTCACATTATTCCAGAGAACATAAATTCATGAACTTACGTTCTCTGATTATTCCATCACCCCAAAAAAAAGAATGAAATGAATGTACAAATGCTGGAGGACGCGTTAATGTTCGAGGTAAATTATTACAAAAAATAATGTTTATTAATATTACAATTGCAATATTTGAAGTGAACGTTGATTTAAACATAATTGTAATATTAGCAATAATGTAGCAGAGAAATATGTGATAAAGCAAACAATAGGGTGTATCATGTGACCAAATAACGAAGTTCTCCAATTGCTGCTGTTTTAGCAGCAAAACATTCCAATAAATGTTTTCAAATGTTGCTGAAGTTACAGTTCTAGGCAGGATATGAACTTGTTGTTCCGGTAACTTGAGCCGGTGACTACCTCCGGTAGAAATAAATGGTAAATTTACTGAAATGTACAAACCAAATTACAGGCACCTCCCAGCAAAGTTATGTCTACTTATGGAATAAAGTATTTGGTATTCCTGTATACTCTTTGCAGGTATGTGTATTTGCTAAACAATATGCGACCTCTGTTGATGATAATTGGCGTGCTAGATAAACCACAGAATGTTAATGAAATGAGAACAGAGATGTTAATGAAATGATAGCGCGCAAATGTTAAATAACATTTTGCCGAGCTCTAAACTGAAAAACTGTTAACAAAGAATGTTAATGAAATGTGAACAGATGAGAACCAATTGAAATTTCAAATATTGTTCGTACAAAAACAAACTACCTTCAGAGGCACAAAATCAATCAAAATCGATGGTCCCGTTGGTGCCAAACATTCCAAAATGATCTACAACAGAAACTATTTCATTAATACACGAAAGTGCAAATCTTTCAAAGCAAAGCTCGTCTATACTAATATTATAAAGAGGAAAACTTTGTTTGTTTGTAATGAATAGGCTCAAAAACTACTGGACCGATTTTAAAAATTCTTTCACCATTCGAAAGCTACATCATCCACGAGTAACATCGATTATATTTTATTTTGGAAATAGGGCTCGAGATATAGGTCAAAACGTGGACCCGGGTAACCTTCGGATGTGTATGTACAATATGGATATCAAATTGAAGCTGTTGATGAATGCATTAGTACAGAGTATTTTTCATGCCCCTCCGTGACTGGGGTCTCGAGATATAGGTCAAAACGTGGACCCGGGTAACCTTTGGTTGTGTATGTACAATATGGGTATCAAATGAAAGCTGTTGGTGAATGCTTTAGTTCAGAGTATTTCCATCCGCTCCATGACTAGGGTCTCGAGATAGAGACCAAAACGTGGACCCTAGAATGTGGTTGTACAATATGGATATCAAATGAAAGCTGTTGATAAGTGCTTTAATACGGGGTAATTTGCATACCTATTGATGACTAGGGTCTGGAAATATATGCCAAAACGTGGACCCGCCGTGTCTTTGCACCGAATTAAACCAAACTTACGCACATTGTTAAGTAAGTATTGAAAATGGGTTTCGTAAAGTTTGGTTGTAATTCGGAGCAGTGGCAACGGGTACAGCGTTCTTTTGAACCAGCCATAATGTCGCTTACTTTTTTAACGCTTGGGGCGGAACTGAACTGTCAAATTGACAGTGTGAGTTACAATGTGTCAATATTTCTTTCTGATTTGGATGCCATAAAGAAAAAACGTAAGTGCAACATGTAAAAATTGTTTGTGAATTTTTTTGGAGTGGATTTTGGAACAGTGAATAATTTCTTACGAAATTTGAGAATTTAATGTGAAATCCGAATGAAATTATGTGTTCGTGGAAAAAAAATTTTTTTTCGTTTTTTTTTTTGAAAAATATAAATGGATAATGGTTAAAAAAGCTCCAATGCTTAATAAAACATATAAATTGAAACGAAAAATTCATGGATGATCAGGAAAAAAGACGATTGTTTATTCATATGCGTCGATTTGAAATTTAAAAACAATCTTCTTTTTTTCTGATTTTCAATTTATATTTTATATTTACTCAAAAACAAATAGAAAAACAAAAAATATTGTTTATGCCAAAGCGCTTGAATAAAGAATAAAGAAATAAATAATATGAAAACCATATATTTTCTGTTCTAAACCATATCTATTCTATTTTAGTGTGCCCAGCGAAGGGGGCCGGGTTTGCTAGTTCATTCATAAAGTGAGCCCATCACATATTCCCTTATGTCGTCCCCTTAGTATAACAATAGCCTATGTGCTCATAGGCTATTATTTTTTGATTGAATTTTTGGATTCTCCATCGTCGATTTTATATGTGGTCAAAATTTTGTCAAATTCTAGTTCCACAAAGTGGGTCAAAACGTCAGTCAAAAAATAATAAATATTTACAGACATAACGAGATTTGAGTGAGAGCTACTTTCGACAAAAAGTTTGAAATTCATTTTCTCAAAACATCAAAAAATTTATAGGCTATTTTAATACTAAGGGGACGATGTATTTGAGCCATCGATAAGCCAATCTTTATTGACGAAAAAGAAAAATTATTAGCGACTTCTTCAAAGTAGTCAACTTCGTCGTATTTCTCATTAACATTTTTCTGACGGAAATGTACTAGAAGGCTTGCCATTGTCGAGCTAGGTTCAATCGCTTTTAGAAATATTGAGTAGCATCCTGTTGTTGTTGTTGTAGCAGTAACTTTGCCTTGTCAGTGTAGTGTTTCGTGTAGCTCATCTAACGGTAGTCCAGGAAACTTGCAGTTTCGACTGGTTGGATCCAGAGGGAGAAGGGTGTTAGATGAGTGGCAATAGAGGCTGTATGCGCTGAGAAGGAGAGCAAACTGTCGAAGGTAACTCCCAAGATATGTTGTTGACAGTTGGAATTGGTGTGTCGTCGACTTTTACCTTAAGTTGCAGTTAGACCTCCTTTGTTCAGGTGGTGAAGAGGGTCGTCGTGGGGGTGAGGGTTCTTGGGAGAAAGTTGTAGGTTCCTCGCAATGAAGAAGCGAGAAAGGCAGGCGAGGTAGTCGTTTACCTTGGGGCACCGGGTATCAATGTCATTGCCATTATCGTGCAGTCGTCGGCGTCGCAGACCAGGGAGACTCCCTCTGGGGCGTAAAAGGGTATCGAGATATAGCAGTTAAAAAGCAAGGATGAAAGGACACCACCCTGCGGAACTCCTTGCTCTTGTAGAGTGGGAGTAAAAGGGCTTCAAGAGTCTTCACTACTGGGGAAAGGAGAGTTATCGGCCGATAAAAATCCCCTACCGTGCATATGTATCTTGTCAAATTAGGTAATAACCTAGAAATACAAGCATAAAACATAAAGATACATTTAATGCTTTGGACTTGTGTCTCGGAAACTGCAGCAAAGGTGACGGGAGGCTGTGGCTCAGAAGTAAGTACATATCTCTATATCATTGACCGATTCCTATTTAATATATGACTTCAAATAAACTTTATAAATTTTACCAAAACCATTTAGGGTGGGCTATGTAAAATTTTCTTTTTGAATCGGCTATAAAAAAAAAACTAATCAATATTTTTTCAAACTTTTTTTTTATTTTGAAGATTGAACATTGTCATTTATGAATGAAAAATAATATCGTTCAAATGACTGCCACGACTGGCTTTACAGTGGGCCATTCGATCAACCCAATTTTTAAGCGCATTTTCGATTGTTTGGGATCCAATTTCATGAATGACAACTTCGATTTCGTGTTTTAAAGCATCAATCGTCTCTGGATGGTTCGCATAGCATTTGTCCTTAACGGCTCCCCACAAAAAATAGTCCAACGGGCTTAAATCACAGCTCCGAGGCGGCCAATTGATATCGGCATTTCGGCTGATTATTCGGTTTTCAAAAACGGTAGCCAAAAGTTCGAGTGTAACTTTGGCAGTGTGACAAGTTGCACCGTCCTGTTGAAACCAAATGTCGTCCATGTCATCCTCTTCAATTTTTAGAAATAGGTTTTCAATATTTCCCAATTTTGTTCAAGCGTATAGCGTCCCATTTCGTAAATGTCAAACCTTTAAGTAAATTATGAACACATTTGACATGTCATTTGTGTTACCATTCTCAAAAAAATTGGTGGTTCAAAAAGCTAACGCTATATGGCCCACCCTGTATTTACTTAGATTCTCCATTTTGATCACCATTTGCGATCAGCTGTTTTTCTAAGTTGCAAGCTCTTATAAGTAAAAATGTATCCAGTAAAACTTGCAACTTCCGCTTAAAATGAAATGCCATTTTGCTCTCACACTTTCCCCTACTTTGCAAGTTTTTTGGATACATGAACACCAAAACGTGATAATTTAGAACAATTGTTATAAATTATTTGATTCATGAACAAACCTAATATATCGATAGTTCTCATTTGAAATGCCAGATTGACGGGTTATTTCTATCGTATTTTAAAAAAAGCGGAAATGCACTTAAGTGTACATTGCTAAATGCTTTTCTGTGTCCTTGACCTTCTCTTCCTGTTCTTTTCAATCACTCGAGTCGTATTATTGTACAACAAAAGTCATTACAGGTTCATGCACATATCCCCGCTTAAACATCCCAACATGATCCCTTCAACACGTACCCATTTTAGTCAATCGAAGTTTCGGTTAGTCTGTGAAATAAAATTCATTTGTTGTTCTTCTTCTTCCTGTTGGTCGCTGCTGCCTGCATACAATTGTTTCATTTTCCAAAGTCTCTGGCACAATACCCTAAAAACAACATCTGCACATTCTCTCATTTTAGGTAAAATGCACAACAAAGCCAATGAGGGTGTTGACAGCGGAGCTTTGTGAGTCGTATTTCCTGTTACATCATTAGCGATGCCAGTTAGCTGGGGGCGGTTAGGGGCAAGGACGATTAAAAGAGACGGTCGTTGGCTGTATGCTTGTTTTACCCAACTCAGGAGGTGGTAGACGGTTTTGTCCCTCGGGATTATGTGTGTGCGCTAATTCCTTTTAAACAAGTTCATTTTGTTTTGTTAGTGCTGTTGTCTTTTACCCTCATCATTTTACTACAGGGTAACAAAAGATTTTTAAATTAATTAAATTAGTGCACATTTTAATTGTTAAGCTGGGCTCCGCTTGCTTATTTTAAACAAATCTTCGTGTAATAATTATTGTCGTGTGCCCCCATTTTTATTTGAATTAATTTATTTCATTCATTTGAAAACTTGCGACTTTTTAGGGAGCATAGCGAACTGCGGCCGCCGTAGTGAAAGAGGCTTGTGTGTGACTACCATTCGGTAAGCTTCGATCTCTAACCATATTTTGGGCATGAAATACCAAATGTTGGGAAATGGTTTTTCTAATAGCGGTCACTCCTAGGCAGACCAAAGCAAACCCCTGGAGTTGATTTTTGCAATGAAAAAGCATCCCATAAAAATCCATTGGCTGTTCTGAGACGACATTAGCTGTTCAAACGACAGACAAATCCAGTAGGTCCCTCCTTTTGAGGAATGACTTTAAGACGCACACACACTGCCATAATTTTAATAAGCATGCAATACCTCATTAGCGTTAATAGAAACACCCTATGATCAAAAAGTACCGGGAAGGTGATGTTGACTGTTTTATTCGATTGCCAAGGAGTAGTGCACCATGAGTACCTTCCATCGGGCCAGACCGTCAATAAAAAATATTATTTATCCGTTTTGAAACATTTGATCGATGCTGTACGTCGCAAACGGCCGGAAATGTGGCCAAGCTGTTCTTGGATTCACCTGATATGGCCCCGTGCGACTTCTTTTTGTTTCCCCAGTTGAAGGTACCACTTCATGGAAATCTCCTTACAGTCGATAGAGGAGATCAAAGAGTATGCGACGAGGGAGCTGAAGGCCATCCCTTCGTCGGCCTACCAGGGGTGCACGGAGGATTGGGTTAAACGTTGGCACATGTATATTGCTTCAGATGGGTCATATTTTGAAAGAGATAAAATAAATTTGCCTGAGATTTAACTCTGTTTTCTTTTATTTAAACATT
This sequence comes from Anastrepha obliqua, assembly GCF_027943255.1. Classification (NCBI taxonomy): domain Eukaryota; kingdom Metazoa; phylum Arthropoda; class Insecta; order Diptera; family Tephritidae; genus Anastrepha; species Anastrepha obliqua. The sequence goes on along the minus strand of NC_072893.1, from coordinate 19,498,170 downwards.
CCCGGTACTTTCTGATTATATATATATATATATATAAGGGCAGGTCGATTTAAAAATCGCTCATTACGCTGTGAAAATCGTATTCTAGGGATCAAAATAAGAAACTTTGCCGAAGAAACCATACGTCTAAAACGAATTCTGATGTCCCCCAATTTGGGTCGAACGAAAAATCCCACTTTCAACCATTTAGAGTGCTCCAATCGAGTCCAAATGTATGACCGACCCCCACTAACTTTGGACGGCCGATCCACCCATGCCAGTGGCACACCCCCTGGGGTTCCCCATAGAATCATTTCAAAATGTCACCATTTTTGGCCTTTACATGAGAAAAGAAACTAAAAAGTTCGACCCAAATTGGGGGACATCAGAATTCGTTTTAGAGGTATGGTTCCTTCGGCAAAGTTTCCCTAGAATATGATTTTCACATAGCAATGGGCGATTTTTTTGCCTCCCCACAAATCGACCCGGCCTAATATATATATATATATAAGGTTGTCAAAAAAGTCTTGTGGTATTTTTATTGAATTTTCAATTGTTCATAAAATTGGTTATAATAATGCGATTTAAGTCAAATATGCGCCGTTTTGTTCGATGACGAGTTTCCAACGAGATGTCAACTTCATAATGCCCCTCTTATAGAAGCTCGCTTCCCTATTGTCAAAAAACTCGGAGAGCCAATTTTCACAGGACTCTCTTGAGGACAACTTCCGACTACCAAGCTCGTTCGCCATGGACAGAAATAGGCGGTAATCACTTGGTGCGAGATCCGGACTATACGGTGGATGCAAAAGAACCTCCCATCCGAGCTCCCGGAGCTTCTGGCGCGTCACCAAAGATGTGTGTGGCCTGGCGTTGTCCTGATGGAAGACAATTCGGCCTTTGTTCATCAAAGATGTCATCTTCTGCATGAGTGCTGCATTCAAGCGGTCCAGTTGTTGGCAGTACAAGTCCGAATTGAGTGTTTGGCCATAGGGGAGCAGTTCATAGTGGAGGACTCCCTGGCAATCCCACCAAACACACAGAAGAACCTTCCTGGCCGTCAATCCAGGCTTGGCCACCGTCTGGGCAGCTTCACCGCTTTTCGACCACGACCGTTTGTGCTTCACGTTGTCGTAATTGACCCACTTTTCATCGCCAGTCACCATCCGCTTCAAAAACGGGTCGATTTTGTTGCGGTTCAGAAGCGATTCGCATGCATCCATACGGGCAAAAATGTTTTTTTTGCGTCAAGTCGTGTGGCACCCATACATCGAGCTTCTTTTTGAATCCAAGCTTCTTCAAATGGTTTATAACGGTTTGATGACTCATGCCCAGCTCTTGGCCGATGCTACCGCTGCTACTATGCCGGTCTCTTTCTATCAATTCAGCGATTTTATCGCAATTTTTGACGACAGGGCTTCCGGAACGTGGCGCATCTTCGATCACCTCTGCCCCAGAACGAAAACGTTGAAACCATCGTTGTGCGGTGGAAATGGAAACTGTATCGGGTCCATAAACTGCACAAATTTTATTGGCAGCATGAGATGCATTTTTGCCTTTATCGTAGTAGTACTGAAAAATATGCCGTATTTTCTCTTTATTTTGCTCCATGTTTGCGACGCTGTAACTCACGAACGACTAAAAGCAAACAACAATTAATCAAACACGTGTTAGCACGTGAAAAGAGCTTTCCAAAAAGCTCTAGCGTGAACCGATGCGACGAATACAACTAGAACTACGCGCTTGCAAAGACAAGCTTGCGGAAATACCGCAAGACTTTTTTGACAACCTTATATAATTGGCGCGTACACCCTTTTTGGGTGTTTGGCCGAGCTCCTCCTCCTATTTGTGGTGTGCGTCTTGATGTTGTTCCACAAATGGAGGGACCTACAGTTTCAAGCCGACTCCAAACCGAAGATATTTTTTATGAGGAGCCTTTTTTTCTGATCATAGGGTCTGTTAAATTCACGTCCAAAGCCGAAAAAGCTAGTCTGATCCGACCAGGGTGCCCAGGTTAATATTTTCCTTTGGTTTCGAGAGCATATAGTATCCTGACCTCCAAGTCTTGTGTTCCAATCAAGAGCATCCGGTTTCGGAATGGATTTTCAGGCCTATATGGTTTCATAATTAGACGTCGAACTTAAGATGTGATAACAAATTTGCCTTTCTCGCATTCTGGGGCGTTGAACTAAGCAAATTTGCTATACATTAGCTATTAGAAAACACTATTTATATCATTTGGAGCACGGAGATTCAAACCTACGCACTCTCCTTTGAACGATAGTCACGCACCAAAACATTCGGCTACGGTGGCGCCCGTATATTTTAAGTATATTACTCGACATCGTCCCAGCAGATTCGGGCTCTAAATTAAATTCTAGGAAAAAGTCTGTCAGAGTATGGATCTAATGCCAATTTCGAGCCGCTTAAATTTTAAGTATTGTGAAATTTAATTGTCTTCGGTTTTCTTGCAAGTTTTTTTGTGAATCTCATGTAAAAAACAAATTTAAATACAGTCAAAGAAATATTAAAAATGTAAATACAATTTGCTTGTAGGGCTATCATGAGGTTATTTTAATAAAAAATAAATATCAAAAATAAATTATTCGTACCAAAAAACCCCCAAATATAAATTTGTATTGAAAAAATATTATTTTGGTCAATATTAATTTTCTTATTAACTTCGAATTCATTAAAAATAGCTGCTTTTAAAATTAGCGGTATTGAAGTTAACTTAACCCTCAGATAGGCAAGTCCGCCCCTAAAAATGAAAGAATACGCCGAAGTGTCGATTCGTCGTCATTCTCAGCCCGTGTGCATTTGCCCTTCGACTATGTGAAACATTTTATATAAGTCTCTTGGCTCTATTTGTGGAACAACATTACGCCAAACACCTAACAGAAGTTTACGCACCAATTATTTATTTATTTTATCTTGGCTTACGTGTCTATAAAATACAGTTTGTGCAAGAATTGAAGCGAAACGATCATCGTTTGATCAACCACTTCAAGGGTAGTTGAGTCCTGTAAATCCAGGCTCAACTATGTCGGTAAACATATAAGTAATATATTGACGCCAAGAATGAAATAGGCGAGCGACTGTCGCAGGTCCTCCTGTCATTAAGCAGAAGGCACTGTAGACAGTTGGCTGGACTAATGATATGGGGCAATGGCAACTGTTTTCGAACCGAATGAATAATAGAGAGGAGACGGAGCGGGAGCCAGATTGGAGTTTTCAGTGATAGTCAGGTTGCACTGAGGGCCCTGGAGAACGCGTAACAAACCTCAAAGATTGTTCAAGAATGTAAGAAGAAGCTTAATTCTGTCGCAAGACAAAACAGGCTTGTACTTATATGGGTTCCAGACCACTCCGGTGTTCAAGGAAACGAATTTGCCGATGAATTGACCAACCGTGGATCAGCAGTTCCCCCACAAGGGCCAGAGCCAATAATCGGAATCAGTTCCGCAGGATTATTACCGGACACAACCCATGGAGCCAGCATATGACCACCATTGGAATCATTGAGCACCCAATGTGCCTGTCGTACTTGGGGGAGGCGGATAACACTGAGGACTTTTTCTGCGAGTGTTCTGCCTTTGCTAGAGCACAGCTACGAGTTTTGGGTTCCGATGTCGTGAAAACGGGTAATATTCGTTCTCAAAAACTGGAGGATATTTACAGATTTGCCAAAGAATCTGAAAAATTCTCAGGAGACTAACTATCTATATTTCTGTCTCTATTCTTTCCTATCTCTTTCTCTGATACTTTTCTTCTTCCTTCCTTGCCTATGTACCCTCTTACCAGAGTTCTAAATGCAATGGGCTTTTAGCCTGAGTGTTTTAGGAGCCAACAAATCTCCTGGTGCTCCTTGACTCGACCTTTTCAAAATTTAATTGCAATTTCAATATCTTGACACTAACATGGGTCCGGAGACACGTGGTAATCGTGGGTAAACAGACCTCTGACTTTTCAGCTAGGATGAGCTCTGAGGCCAATTTCTTTGGCCCGTATCTCGTTCTGCCACTCCCATCTGCAGCCATCAAAGCCACGGTTAGCAAACGGGTTACTGGAACTCTCAAGCGAGCTTGGCAGGCTGGTCATGGCCGACCGGCTGTCGTCCTCCTGTCATTAAGCAGAAGGGACTGTTGACAGTTGGCTGGACTGATGACGGCCCATTTTCTATGGGCGAAGCACATGGAAAAGGTAGGCATCTCAGACAGCGCATTCTACCCAGCGTCTGGAAAGGAGGATGAGACGGCGGACCCCTTTCTGTGCGTCTACCCGGCCTTCGCTGGAATCGGGCTTGAAGCCTTTGGCACTGAAGTGTTAAGAAGCGACCACCTTGGCTTCTTTTTACCATAAGATCTACTCAGATTTCTTCTTAGGTCAAGTAGATTTAAAGAAAATTAAAAAGGGAACCCAAGTGCAGTACAATGGGTTTAGTGTTGTTTGAATGCAGTACTCGCTAGTTGTCCCGACAAAAAAAAACTAAAATTCTCCAAAATTTGTGCCAGTTATATGTTCGTAATTAAATGCCCACTTAAATAGTTTGATAGTTTTCAAAACTCTTTACTAAATTTGCTTGTTCCAAAATATTTAATGAACTATCAGTTTAATACACTAACAAAGTGCTCTGCCATCTAAACTTTTGCAATATTTTAATTTTTTGTGTATGCGCGTATCAGCAACAAATTTGACCCTAATTTGATCAGCATAATTGCATTTGCGTATAAGTTTATAAAGTAAACAGCGGGCACAATTCCTCAAACTATTCGCACACACTGAATTATATTCGTGCAATGCTTCCCATCACGTTTCGAAGCTTATCCCAAAACACTAATACACCGGCGCAACTCGTCTGCAATGGCAACCCACCTACAAACACACAAACACCTTTCGAATTTGTCTATTTGTTTGTTTGCCTGTGTTTGTTTGTTTGTTGGCTCTATTGACAAATTAAGTCCAGTGCACGCACGTTGGGGTCAACATTGTCAGCAATTCAGTTAAGTACAGTTCAAAGTTCAACTCACCAATGTCAACATAACTTCGTGATTACACTAAAGCATCTCACAGGCAATGCAAAAAATATTGGCTCATCCATTTTTGACTTATTTATTCAAGAGAAATGTGGCTAGGATATTAAGACTGCGTTGCATAACATTTGTAAGGCGTTTTTCAATAGGTGCGCTTCAACTTTTTTCCGATAGGGAGGGCGAACGACGCAATATTTTTTATTTTTCGCTTGTCATTTGTAAACTTCATTAGTATACATTTCATCATGGAACGCTACACACTTGAGCAACGATTGCAAATCGTGTAAATTTTGTATGAAAATAATCGTTCTGTTGCTGCTACTTTAAGAGCATTACGGCCATTTTATGGTCCATTTAACAAGCCATCCCGTTCGACAATCGACCGTCTAGTGAAAAAATTTGTATCTACGTTTTCGCTACATAATGTTCCGGTGCCAGTGAGAGCAAGAAGTGCACGAAGTGTTGAAAATATTGCTGCCGCCAGGGCTTCAGTTCAAGAAGACGCAAATGTGTCGCTCACACGACGTTCTCAACAATTGGGCCTTTCTGTGTGGTCATTGTGGCGAATTTTACGAAAAGATCTTGGCCTACATCTACAAGATCAAGCTGACATAAGAACTGAAGCCGTTTGACCATTTGAAGCGTCGTCGGTTCGTAAATTGGGCTGAAGATCAACTCGAAAATGATCCAGATTTTTTCCAAAAAATCATCTTCAGTGATGAAGCTCACTTTTGGCTCAATGGCTTTGTCAACAAGCAAAATATGCGTTACTGGGTAAAAAGCAATCCACACGTGATCCATGAAGCACCGTTGCATCCCGAAAAAATCATTGTTTGGTGCGGTTTACATGCCGGCGGCGTAATTGGCCCATATTTTTTCGTTGACGAGAACGATCGCCACGTTACTGTGAATGGAAATCGATACCGCGACGACATGTGGTTTCAACAGGACGGGGCCACAAGCCACACAGCACACGCTACAATTGGTTTGTTGAAGAGTAAGTTCGATGAGCGCATTATTTCCAGAAATGGACCGGTCGAATGGCCGCCGCGCTCGTGTGATTTGACGCTTCCAGACTATTTTCTTTGGGGTTATGTGAAGTCATTGGTCTACAGCAAAGTTCCCCAAACTTTTTTGTGTCGTAGACCCCTTGCCATGTTTTTCCGTGTTGGGTAGACCCCCTACTTGCCTGATATTGATTTCCTGTAAATTTCTAACTGTAGTGAAGTTTAGTGCTAAAAACTTAAAGTAAAAACACATGTTAATTTATACATTTATTAATTTAATATTAATTGAATTTAAATTAAAACTACTCAAAATAAAATTTTGTATCTGTTATGTAAAATATACGTAACAGAAAATAAACTATAAATAAAATAACATAAGCAATAAGTCAATATTTTTAGTGAGAAGGATGAGCCTGATGCTTTAATAATAGATTACACTGTGCGACAGTGAAATTATACTTTTATGGAGACCTAGTACAACTTGTAGGTATGGTAAAACTAAGAAAAATGGTATAGGAGAAATTTCTCACTCCAATAAATATTACGTATCTATAATAACGCATCAAAACACGTCCTTATTCCCGTTTAGAGTAAGTTATGCCTACATACCAAATTAGTAAAAAAAAAAAGAAAAAATCTTAAAACTCACACAACTCTATTAATTTTAATTCAATTACAGTCAAATATAGCTCATTTGACGCAAAATTAAATTTACTATAACAGTAGGGTACTAAAAGAAATCCTCAAAATCGGATAATATCGTAAAAATTATGTCAAAGTTGAAAAAATAGAGAAAAAATAAAAAAAATCCAAATACTTCTGTCTACAGTCTCGTCAGTTGTCATTCCAGAAAAAATTTCAATACACTGTCAAAATGGCTTGTTTTTGTTCTTTTGAACTAAAAAAACAAATTCGAAATCGGATGGAAATTGGCGAAGTTAGGAGTGATTCTTCACATCAACCTACTGAAAAACGGTTTTATGGCCATAAAATGAGATTTTGGGGGTGTATTGGAAATTTCTCTTATACCATTGTGTTTAGTTTTTCTATAGCCACAAGTTGTGCTAGGTCTCCATAAAAGTATATTTAATTTTTTTTTTTTTTGTCACACAGTGTTATCAACATAAAACATAAAAATTTCCTCGCTATATTCCATAATACGGGATAAGTAACGGATATGTTGTTTTGCAGCCAGAATTGCTGATATCCGTTCTTACACTTGACGTTTCCATTAATTGACGTTGGCAATATTTTAATGGTTAAAACGTCATTTATTACATTCTATAATATATAATAAATTTTTTACTTCATAGGTGCTTTTATAAATAATGGATATATAGATATTTTGATATTATAAATAAAATAGTATGATGTAAGTAAATAGGTACTATCAGTGTATGTGTTGAGGTGCACTATCGCGGACCCCCATTTTCATTTCATTGACCCCCAAATTTTTTTTTGGCTGACGCAGACCCCTTGCAGGTTGTCATAGACCCCCAGGGGTCGATATAGACCACTTTGGGAATCACTGGTCTACAGTAACAAGCCGGCGACGATTTGTGAGCTCAGAGCCAATATTGAACGCGAAATTGCTGGAATTTCGGCCGATTTATGCAAAAGAGTGGTCGAAAATTGGGTTCAACGATTGGACTTCGTAAAACGTGCACGCAAAAGAAATCGAATTTCATACTTAAATGTATATGTTCAAACTCGATAATAAAAAAAAATTAGTTAAAAAAGTGAAACCGTTTGTGTTTTATTCAAAAAAGTTCAAAAGTTTAAGCGCTCTTACTGAAAAACAAACTGAATAAATCTTCTCCTTTAATTGTATAAGATGCACGTGCTTCAGTAGAACGATCCTTATAGGGCTCCGATTTCATAGAGCTCGACCTAAGCTCTTTTGTTTTACACGACAGCTATGCTTCGTCTGATTGAGATTTAGATGGCTTGGAAATTTTAGGAGGAGCGCTTGGTCAGCGATATGAATCAGGTGCTAGTCTGGATCCTTCGTTTCACAGAACGGAGATACCTCTCCGAGGCACAATGGATACGCATCTAAATGCCAGCGATTGTGAGTTCTTCTTTAAAAACAAAGCTCAAGAGACAAAAGAAAGCGCAAGAGTATTAATTATTCACAGTTATTTGTAGTATCATTAGTAATGCGATGAACAACACACTTAAAACTGTACACCAATGGACATTTCGCGCAGAGCTGGGGATAAACGCCGAAAAAACGGACATGATACTTTTTACCAAGAAGTATAAGGTCCGGGCGTGGAACCTCCCGAAGCTAGGCAGCAACGAACTACTTCTCAAAGATCAAGCGAGGTACCTCGAAGTAATACTGGACAGTAAATTGGTGTGGAAGCACAATGTTGAGGAAAGGGTGAAAAAGGCCAGTAATGCGCTGTACGCATGAATAAGAATGCTAGGCGTTACTTGGGGTATATAGGAATAGGAAAGAGGATTTCAGGTTGCACAGACTACATGACTCCGTACTTTAATTGGGAGAGAAGGTTTCGTACTACAATTGAAGAGGAGGGATGTCACAAAGGCATGAAGCCTTTCCATAAGACTTTTCACATCTACACAGACGGCTCTAAAACTTTAGACGGAGATTAGACAGCCTATTAAGCTACCAGACCAGAGCGGTATTTTCCAAGCGGAAGTTTTTGCTGTGGGGAAAGCCGCGGAGCTAGCCTACACAACAACAAGAAAGAACTCAATAATTAATATATATGTACGTGGACAGTCAAGCAGCAATAAGCTCATATTGCATTAAGTCCAAAGATGTTCAAAAAGTGCTGTTAGACTACCTTTTGAGCAAGCGACCGGAATACCAAAACCGCTAAATACAGTACACAACGAAATGGACGACTACATGAAAAAGCGAATGGAAGCTAGGAGGACTAATCTGACCACATGCAAAGCAGCAAAAGTCATGTGTGGCGGAAAGTGCAAAAAACTGACTCAATTCGTGCTTACGCTCTCACGAAAGGACTGCAGAGCTACTACATGCTCACAAAATAGGTATTGCTAACACGGACAAAGACAGGAAATGCAGAGAGGATGTTGAGGAACCTTTAGCACACCTTCTGTGCGTTTATCCGGCATTATTAAAAACGCCTTTAAAATGCCTGGGAGCCTCACTGTTTGAAGGTTTGGATGACATCTCAAAAGCGGATCTCCCAGCTCTGTTTAGATTCACCAAATGCGTTGACATTCTACCACGATGTCTACTTTCAGTATTCATAGAGGTAGGTCTCCATCTGGTATCGCTAGGGTCTAAAAGGTCTATGCGTGGCTTAATGCCAACCTAGCTAACCTAACCTAACCTATTTGTAGTACTAGTCCACGAATTATACATCATCATCATAGCGATGGCCAGTTTGTTTTGATGACCATGGGGTGCTCTAATGTATTTTGTGTGTGGCCAACGTTAGCAAGAAAAACCAATCCATCTATTTTGGGGTGCCAGAGCTGGTAACGTATTACCTGGATACAAAAGATTTCCGTTGATGAACTGCTGACCACAAATATAATATTATCTATCTATTTATCAGCAATTTTAATGTCAGGAAAGATTAAATAAAGAAGCTAAGGGTATAAACATACCACTTTCAACTCTTTTTGGTGAGGCGCCCTACTGTAATATATACCATACATATTATATATACATATACTCGTATATGTACATACACACATTCATACACATATAAACTTAGTTGCCACCTCACCCTTTTATCGGTTAAACTCAATGATTGACATGTTGCTTTGGTCACACATTTGCTCCGTTCAGTCGCAAGTGAATTGATCGGTTGAAAGTCACGCACAAGGTAGATATTTTGCTTCTGTTGAATTATCTGCTCACGTAGGGCTACATAATGGGTGCATCGAAAACGCCATAAACCCCAAATCTGACCAAAGCATTACAGAAGTGGAGAAAATTTAACAGAGATATTTTGAAGACAGATAAGACTATATCCAAAACTGCTGATAAAGGAACTTATTTATTTATTAATCAACAAACTGGATGCTTACAGACTATTATTATAGATAGAAAGATACAAGCAAAGCCTGTATGTACAAGACTCTTATAGTAGCTTCTTGAAAGTAGACTTAGAGTAAGAAAAATCAAAGTCTAAGAAAGAGCAATAAACATTCAATTGAGCTAAGGAGCATTTACGGTTTTGCAATACCCATAAAAAATAATTCATTGCAACAGAAAATGTGTGAGGGAACATTGAAATTAAATTTTATTGAGCAGATACAGACATTTTATTGAGCCCGCACAAATATCAAAGGCAAAACACATCGACAACAGAACACGCCTAAACTCTAAGAACATTGGATTTATTAATAAGAAACAAGAGCGATAGTATGGAATGGATCAGCGAATTTCGTCGAGCGCAAAGCAAAGCGTACAAAAGTTCTCTGAACAGGCTATAATCTATTAATATGGCCCACATGAAACGGTCTCCAAACGAATACCGCCTTTTCTAACTTAGATCGAACTAAGGACGAGAAGAACAGCTTGAGAGCATAGGGAACAGAAAACGAAAAACTATTTCGAGGAATAAAGTCCCCAACATTGCGGACAATTTGGAAACAATATAATTTCTGTGGGTGGTGAAGTTGAAATAGGAGACAAAATAAATACCCTAGTCTTTTAATTCACTAATTGTTTTTAACGGCGAATTTGAGATGTAGTAAGTTTTGAGAATAATATTAAAAACTTTCGCATACGAAGTATAGTGACATTTTTTAATATTAAGGATCAAACGATTACGCATGAGTTATTCAACTCACGCTTTGGAGAATGGATGATTCTTCTGGATATTTTATTTCATAATAGGTTTTCAGACCATCCGCGTATAGAAGAAAATTACACGTCGAAAAAAAGGAGATAATATCATTATTGAAGAGGGCAAATAGTAACGAACCTAGTACACTACCTTAGGGGAAACCAGACGAAGCAACAAAAGATTAAAACGATACATTATCGAGTCGAACGACACAGTGTCTATTACTAAGATACATAGTAAATGAACCACTTAAGAAATTGAGAATGAAAGTCGAAACCCTCAAGTTTAGCTATTAATATTGGGTGAGGTACCCTATCAAAAGCCTTAGAGAAATCTATATAGATGGCAACCATTTGAAAAGTGTCCAAAGAATTCTCCATAAAGGCAGCTAAATTCGTTAATGAAGATCTTACCGGTACAAACCCATGTTGATTGGGGTATAACAAATGTTTAACAGCAAAGTATATTTTGTCTTTAGCTTTACACTCAAATAATTTAGAAACTTTAGTTAGCGTAGAAATCGGCCGATGATTTTCAATATTATTTTTATTGACTATTTTGAAGATAGGAAAACAAGGAAAACTCCAGCAGAAAGTGACATATTGAAAATGTGTTTTGAATATGTAGACAAAGCAGGAAAACTTTTAATTAGAATAACCGATAGGCCATCCAAAATAATATTAGTGGATGGCTTAAGCTGATTTATGCCTACAATGACATTCTCGTCAGACAAATTTAGTTTCCCGAAGTTGATGGAAGTATCTAAATTAATCAGAATATCTTCATGAGCAAAGTTAGAATCAGTATTACCTGCAATAAAGTTCGAAGAAAAACATTTAGCACAAAGATTGACAGTATCAGAGATGGAATTGGCTGAGACCCCTTTAAGATGAACCGAGACGCAGGTATATTTGAGCAGTTTTTCTAAAATTTGATGTAACTTCAAAAGGACTTGGGATTACAATTAATAATTTTATTATACAGGATTAACGGGAGAGTCGTTCTAGATATTTAAGGGTAAAATTATTTGATTTTTGCTTAATTTTGTTACAGAGCATCACATGACATATAAAGTTCCCTAGCGTTCACCGTTGACGGAAATGGCCTTTCCAAGTACATTTTCAAAAAAAGGGGACCCGTGATTTCATCGCAACAAATTCTCACTCTCTTGCACCGCTCGACGTGCGGGTGTTCCAATTCCCAGATGCGGCAGTTTTCCTTCGCCGGAAAAGATAATTTTAATTTAATTAAATGCACCTTTGGCCTTTTTGACAATATTGACCTTGGAAATAGGCAGTTCTCATCCAAGGCTTTCATTTCGTTTTTATTGGGGTGGAATTTTTACGTGGGTTACTTCGCCTTCTCACATTAGCTCGCTCTCGAACGAATGTTCAAAAGTTACCCAGAGGATACTTGGGCGAGGTCCGAAAGTTGTAAGTTGTAAACTTAGACCATATGCAGCAGAAACGTCTTGGGAACTCTCAAGTGATTGGCGTACAGGATCTTTCCCCACTTGTGTGGATTTCTACATATGGAACCATCCTCGTTGTCTCGCTCATGCCATCCGAATGAATACAAAAGCTCCAGCTCTGAAAGTATTCGATGCGGTATCAGTTGGTGGGAGTAGAGGAAGAGGAAGGCCTTTTCAGCATTGGAAAGGAGAAGGACTTGGATTCACTTGGTTGGTCCAACTGGCGGCGCTTAGTACGAGAAAGAAATTACTATCGCGCCAATCAAGAAAAATAAGAGAAGAGTTGGGAAATAAGTTTGTAATATTTCCCAAGGTCTTTCAAGTCTAAAGCGATTAATTTCGTTCTGTGGAAGCATCTACAGACTTTTTATCAAGATTTCAAGCAAGTAAGAGCTGTCATGGGTTGCTGCGTGACTACTGTTGTGGAAGTGCACAGATTCGAATCTCTCTCGTGCATCTTTTTTCTGATAGAGGTCACTACCCGCCAGGCAATGGTAAACCTCCGAGTGTATTTCTGCCATGAAAAAGCTGATCATAAAAAATATCTGCCCTTGGAGTCGTCTTAAAACTGTACGCCCCTCAATAAAGGGTTAACAGCCAGTTATAGACATGTAAAGGCTGATCATATTGGAGGTACTTTTTCCAATAGTTTTGTTTTTTGAGAGATCTCGCGTGACTACTGCTAAATTATTTACATCATGTTTTCAGTATTCATTGATTTTTCGTCATGGAAAGACTTACGTCTCATCAACGTTTACAAATCGTACAATTCTATTACGAAAATCGACGCTTTATGAAATGGGTTCATTCGCATTTTAGGACCCGAATTTTGTTCAAGGATACGTCAATAAGCAAAATCGCCGTGTTTGTGCTGAAGAGCAACCCGAAGCCATTCAAGAACATCCATTATATATATATAATTGAAGCGTACACCTTTTTTTTGGGTATTCGGCCGAGCTCCTCCTCCTATTTGTGGGGAATGTAGATGGTGTGCGTCTTGATGTTGTTCCACAAATGGAGGGACCTACAGTTTCAAGCCGACTCCGAAGCGCAGATATTTTTTATGAGGAGATTTTTCATGGCAGAAATACACTCGGAGGTTCGTCATTGCCTGCCGAGGGGCGACCGCTATAGAAAAATGTTTTTCTTAATTTTGGTGTTTCACCCAGATTCGAACCGACGTTCTCTCTGTAAATTCCGAATGGTACTCACGCATCAACCCATTCGGCTACGGTGGCCGCCATTACATCCATTGAAAAAATCCCTTTGGTACGGCCTATGGACTGGAGGAATCATCAATCAAAGAAGAGGCTGGCGCCGATGTAACAGTGAATGGCGAACTCTGTTGGGCCATTATAAACCTTTTGACTTTTTGATACCGGAAATTGAATTTCGTGGTCTCCATAGTATTTGGTTCCAACAAAATGACGCTACTTGCCATAAAGCCCGTGAAACAATGGATTTACTGCGTTATCGTTTCGGAGAGCAGTTTATCGCTCGTCTCGGGCCAGTGGATTGGCCACCAAGATCGTGTGATATCACATCTTTGGACTTTTATTTGCGCGGGTATGAAAAGTTTAAATACTTTGTAGATAAACCAGCTTCGATTGAGACTTTGGAAGACAAATAAATGTTACCAAAGTTATTCACGAGATACCGACCGAAGTCCCCCAGCGAGTCATTCAAAATTGGTGTTTACGGATGGCAGATTTACGGTGCCGTTGCGATCAACGTTTGAAAACAAAAAAAATGAATGCCATGAATAGTTATACACAAAATTAATAAAGATTGCCCATTCAGTTAAATTTTCGTTGTATTATTTCAATTTAAAATCTTATACTTATTATAATTGATCTCCCTTTATATATAAGAGCTGTCATTATGTGAACCACCCTGTATGTAAGCACAAACCGGTAACTTTTATTAATAAGTGTTCCTACTTATTTTCGTATTTGGACATTTCGTTATGCCATCCACCGCACATAACACGCGTGTCCTTGAATTACTGAAAATATATGCACCTAATTGTTTTCGTCATATTTTTCCTATACCGATAAATGCCGTAAAGGTTGAAGTAAAAAAACAAATTCTTATTTTGATTGACAATTGACAACCCAACGAAAGCTAATTTGTCATTATTTGCCAACGGCTACCGTCAACACACATTCGATTTTTCACGTGAGCGCGTCAATTGTGATGGCCAGCCATGGGGAAACCCAATGTAAGAGTGGATCGAAAAAATGAATAATACATGCAAATGCGAGTACTGACAAGTGGGTAGAATCTATTATTTATTGTACTTGTATTGGAATACCTGGGTCTACTAGTAGCTGCTGGGAGAAGTGATTATCGTTTCTTTCACTTAGTTTTGCTCGTGTCAATAACCGCGACATGTTATTATTTCGATTGATTTTTGTATTTTCCACCGCATTTTTGCTTATTTCATCCTTTCACCCTTTCGTGGTCTACTTATATGAGTCGATATATGTATACGAATGTATGTATGTGTGCATTTACCAATGCATGCATCGAATTGGTCTGCTATTTGCGTTTCTTATTTACTGCTGATTACCACCTTCTGTGGCCCTCTGAGACCTTGAAGGGCGCTTTACTGCTTTAATAAAATGTTTCAAATGTGCATAGTTTGCGGGATATCGGAGCATTGCAGGTAACGAAGAAGCAGATGAACTGGTAAGAGGGAGATCTGCTATATATAAATACCGATTCTGTAGGAAACCACTGCCTGCAATCAGGAATACAATTTCCTTAAAATAGCTCCAATTCGCGGATTGTAGATGGAGAGATCAGATGACATGCAAAATTAGCAAAACGTTATGGCCAACCTAAACCGACAAACAAATGTCAACATTGATAAACATGAAACGACGCGACACCTGAAGACTCACAGCCAAAATGGGTATTCCTCACACAGTTGTAAGCAACCAGAGAAAAAAGAAACGATTTTCCATTTCCTGTGTGAATGCCCTAGCGTATGGCAGAAAATAATGACAACACTGGGCAAACCATTCTTCAAGAGTCTCGAACAACTGTCTGCCTTAGCCGTCAACACTCTAATAAGGCTCTCAAACCGCATTGACTGGATATAGCCTCTATAGCCTATGATCAAATAGTACCGCAAATGTTTAATTTAAACAAATCGTGCACATGGGAACCGGACCATATTTTGTTCGTACGTTGGTAGGACTGTAAGACACCCATCTGTCACTTTTTAGCGCCATCGGATCATTAAATTTTTTATGTTAAATTTTTGAATTTTGTCGGTCATGCTTCTACTAGTCAGACTGTAGGACATGTTAAGTAAAAAACAACGGGTTACATATTAACCCTCAAACTCCAGAATAGTTGGGTGCATTTTGTCTTTTTTTCCAAAGGGCTAGAAATACTCGTAACAGAAAAACTTAACGGGTAAATATACCATAAAATAAATATTTAGTAAATATTTCTCATAAAATTCTACTATAAGCGTCTTGATACACCGAGACTCAAAATTCCACTTAAACGTCAGAAATGAGTCAAAACGGAAAATGTGTACTATAGCACAGATTCTATAGAAATATTAAAATATATAAATAATTGGCGCGTACATTTTTGTTATGTGTTTGGCCGAGCTCCTCCTCCTATTTGTGGCGTGCGTCTTTATGTCGTTCCACAAATGGAGGGACCTACAGTTTCAAGTCGGCTTCGAACGGCAGATATTTTTATGAGGAGCTTTTTCATGGCAGAAATACACTCGGAGGTTTGCCATTGCCTGCCGAGGGGCAACCGCTATTAGAAAAATGTTTTTTTATTTGCTTTCACCGAGATTCGAACCAACGACCTCTCAGTGAATTCCGAATGGTGATCACGCACCAACCCATTCGGCTACGGCGGCCGCCGTGATACATAACCAATGAAAATATCCATCGAGACCTAAATGTTCCATTAGTGGCAACAGAAATAGCAGTAATCCAACAAAACTACTACCAAAGGCTGAGACACCACCCAAATCCATTGGCTCGGTCGCTGTTGCATACGGTCAATTCGTCACGTCGCATAACAACCTTAACCTTCTTCAAGAAGCTGTAGGTAAAGGGTATTATGGGGGCCTCAAATGTGCGTCACAAGGTTGGAAGGCTAATTCTTCAGTGACGTGACGAATTGACGGTATGCAACAGCGACCGAGCCAATGGAATTGGATGGTATCTGAGCTTTTGGTAGTAGTTTATACTAAACTAGCAAACCCCGCCCGCTTCGCTGGGCACACTAAAATAGAATAGATATGGTTTAGAACAGAAAAGATATGGTTTTCATATTATTTATTTCTTTATTCTTTATTCAAGCGCTTTGGCATAAACAATATTTTTTGTTTTTCTATTTGTTTTTGAGTAAATATATAATGATGTTGGCTTCCCAACACGTGAACAGCCAACGTATAGTTGACCATGGGTTAATACTGGTTCTTCTAAATTCATCCCGCATATTTTCTATTGATAGTTATTGCAAATGCTAAACGAATGGGCAGTTGCAAACGCTTGAATTCAAATGGCAATTCAGGTGGAATCATTGGAATTATCGGTATTAGAACGCCTTCGTTCTTGAATTTGCCAATTAAAATAGTTGCTTCGATAACATTATTCACCAACAGCTTCAATTTGACATTCATATTGTACAAACACATTCTAGGCTCCACGTGTTGGTCTCTATCTCGAGACCCTAGTCACGGAGCGGCATGAAAAATACTCTGAACTAAAGCATTCACCAACAGCTTCCATCTGATATCCATATTGTACATACACAACCAAAGGTTACCCGGGTCCACGTTTTGACCTATATCTCGAGCCCTATCCACCAATAGGCATCCAAACTATACATAAACCATCTTCAATACCTATTTAACAATGTGTGTAAGTTTGGTTTAATTCGGCCGTGTCGGTTAGCGAACACACACAAAAAGTTGACTTTATTTTATATATAAGATAAAGGGTTTTCCAATAAAAGGTGTTATTCCAATTCTGGCCATAAAAAATCGTTAATCATCCTTCGATAGCGCAATTCATTCACCGTAACTGTTGCTCCAGCTTTATTTTCGAAAAAGTAAGGTCGAATGACTCTGCCGGACCATAAACCAAACCAAACAGTCACACGTTGTGGATAGAGAGGCTTTTACTCTTGGATTTTCTGAGCCGCAGATCCGACAATTTTGCTTGTTGACGAAGCCACCGATGTGGAAATGGGTCTCATCACCCAAGACGATTTGTCGATGGAATTCCGGATCATTTTCATGCATTTCAATGACCCAATCAGCAAAGACTTGACGTTGTTGATGATCGGCCGGCCTGAGTTCTTGTGTTAACTGGACTTTATAAGCCTTAAGACCCAAATCTTTATGCAAAATACGGTGTAATAACGTTTGTGGAATGCCTAATTCCAAAGAACGACGAGAAATGGACAATCCTGGGTTTTCTTCAACACTTTAGGCTACAACAGCAATAGTTTCGATTTTCCGCTGTTTTTGAGCGACGTGCACGGGCTTTATTCTTCGCATCACTAACTTGCCCCAGCAGCTCGAGTTTTCGAATTTTTTCACCAATTTCTGTATTGAGGTCCGACAAGATGCTTCACGATAACCCAAAAATGTTTGAGTTTTACGAACCATCTCTGCCAAATTTTCACCACTTTTATAGTGAATTTTAATAATTTCAATGCGTTGTTTAATCGTTTATCGTTCCATTTTTATTAGTGGTGTAGTTTCTACTTGTCAAATATCAAAAAATTACAACTTCAAAAGTGACATTTACCGAAATAGCGGGCAATTCAAAAAACACCTATTATTGGAAAAGCCTTTACTATAATGTCGGTAAAGAGTCGAAACCTTATTGTTATTTACTATTAAGATAAAAAAATGATAGCTCGACATAAGGTTTTATTACATGGTTTTCGTTTTTATGCTTACAAATATTTTATATATTATTTTAAACATATTATATCTACATACCATACACACATATACATACGCATGCACATACATATAAGAACATAAAGTTTTCGACCGATGAAGTAATAAAAATGAGCCCCAAACAAATAAATTACATTATCCTCATATCATATAAATGTATTTCCAATCTGAATAATTCAACCAAAAAAAAAAAATAAATAAATAAATAAAAGAAAGAAAAAAAGCAATTGCATTTATCTATTTTGACGTGGCTCATTAATTTTTCCCACTAGCTTTTTCCCATTTATTTCGCACCGTTATCTCTGACCCGAAACCTCACCGCTGACATTCAATTCACTGACTGATGGCCAACCTCAAGGTGTCAATTCATGCGACACGTGTGGACAACTATGTAGCGTGAAATTGATACCCCAGCGAATGGTTAGTGGCAGGGTCAGCGAGGTGACAAGGCGTCAAGGCGTAACTGGGGAGGAGAGATTCGAGTGAGAGATAACAATGGCAGTGACGATTATGACCAATATCGATGTGACCTGTGGGTGGACGCGCGAAATGATTGTACATATTTGCTAAGCTGCAGCGGTGGGGGCGCTTGTGCGGGTAAACTGACCTGCCTGTCTAATTTATCAACTATCAACGCCGCAATAAAGTGTGGGACTTGCCTTTTGCCGAACTTTTTTTTACTTATTTGTATTTGTATTTGTATACACAAAAAATTCACTAACAAGTATTGGTCATCCCTGAGAGGCTGTTTGCTGTAAGTAACTGCTTGACTTATGCCGCTGTGAAACGTTATACGTTTTCTCTATAGAAATTCGCCACTAGTGCGTGGACGCAAGTTTGATGTGACATGGCGTTAGGATGCATAAATCTGGGTCACTACCAAACTTGTGTACAAATGCGGGCGGAGAGAGAGAAATAAACATTTTTTTTATCAAGTTCGTTGCTGCTACTTGATAATGAAAGTTTTTTTTTTTGTGTGGTGTTGATGCCATTGTTGATGCTGGTTGATGCCTTTCTGATGATAAAAACATATTTTGACCTTCAACGCAATTTTCAGCAGTTGCGGTTGCTTTGCTTTCTTTTATTTCTTTTATTCCTTTTGCCTTTTGATTATCTTCCATATGAGTGAACCTAACAGCTGCGCTATACCGCCATTATAATTTTTTCGCAATTTTTTATATTCTTCTTGACCCTTGCCCTCCTTCTCGTCCGCTGCTGATAGTTGCAATTCGTTTATTGTTGTCATTACGACTGACCATAAACATTGATGACATTTGTTGATGACAAAACAAGCGCACCGAAATCAAGTGTAGGAATAGTTATCGTCAAGCAATGATAAGTGAGGGCCAAAACGGGCTAGACGAGCAGGCAGGGTGGTGAGATAAAAGGCAAGTATATAAATGTAACAACAGCATCCAGTTTTTAACTAACACCGAACGGAACTAAAGCAATTTTTTATCGCGAATAAAGCACAAAAAGTGACAGTGGTAATGATTTTGGAAGGGGGAAGAAATGCAGAAAAATCGTGCCAAACTAACGTTAGTTCCCTCTTAGGTAGTGTGAATGTTGTGGCTGTGGTAGTATTAGGGATGGAGCTTTTACAGCGTCTTTTGTTAGCGTGACTACCATTCGGTAGTGCCCAAGCTCAAAATCCACCCAATTTTTTTTTATTTATTTATTTTTTTTTATTGCAATCATTTTTTAAGTTGAAACATGAAGCAATTCATGTAACTTAGGGTAATGGGGAGATCTTGAAGAGCGCGAAATAGCTTAAATCCAAGTACACCAAATAAATTTGCTCACCACTCTTGACAGCAGTAACTTACTTACTACTTTTTTTTTTTTTGGTCGGGACAACTAGCAAGTGCAGCACTCAGACATTAATTAAGTCCATTGTACTACACTTGGATTTCTTTAAATCTACCCGATCTCCGAAAAAATCTGAGCAGATCTTATGGTGAAAAGAAGCCAAGGTGGGCGCTTCTTAATACATCAGTGCCAAAGACCTCAAAGCTGATTCCAGCGAAGGCAGGGCAGACGCGTGGTCCGCCGTCTCATCCTCTTCTTCACAAGCTGGGCAGAGTACACTGTCTGAGATGCCTACCCTATCCATGTGCTTCGCCCATAGAAAGTGTCCCATCATCAGTCCAACCAGCTGTCTGCAGTCCCTTCTGCTTAATGACAGAAGGGCTTGCGACAGTCGATCGGACATGACAGGTAACATCAGTTTCCTCTATCTGCAGCCTCACTCAGCCTGCCAAGCTCGCTTGTGGGTTGTAGTAAACCATTTGGTAACCGTGGTTTTGATGGCCGTGGATGGAGTGGCAGAACGGTCTCCGGGCCAAAGAAGTTGGCCTATGAGCCCATCCTTGCTAAGAAGTCAGAGGTCTCATTACCCACGATACCCGCGTGTCCCGGGACCCATGCTTGCATCAAGATATTACTTATATGTTTACCGACTGGACGAACAGGACTCGACTACCTCTGATGTGTTTGGAGGCTGTCTAAGGCCATGAGTGCAGTTTTGCTGACGCTGCAGATACATATAGATCTGCCTCTCCATCTCTTTTCCACAAAGTTCATCGCTTCTTGAACAGCATACACCTACGCTTGAAACACAGATGCATGAATTCCAAGAGTAAAGTGCAGTTTTGTCCCACTGGACTCCACGTAGACCCCAGAGCCGGAGCCATGCTCGGTCCTGGAGCCATCCGTAAAGATGCGAAAACAGTGTTTGCCGGGCTTATTTTCTGAGTCTCCCCACAACTGAGCCTCTGGTAGCACAACACTGTATCTCTTTTCAAGTACGACTCTTGATGGCATGGAGTCAAGGGGCATGGAGAGAATCGTTGGATCGATGTCCATGCCTTCTCTGTGTTCCAATGTCGGACAAGGGCCGTACCAGTTCCCACTGTGTTTCAGTCTGCAGATGGCCTTCAAGGCCTCTCCTTGGATGAAAACATCAAGTGGTGGTAGACTAATCAGAGCATCTATTGCCCGACCTGAAGTAAGCTCCGGTGCAATAGATGGCTACAGGGCGTTGTAGTCTTGATAAGGTGCTCCTGACTCCCACGAGAGAGAGTCTACTCATCCAGACCACTGACGCATAGGTGATAGTAGGTCTTATTATAGGCGTGTAGATCCATAAGACCTTGCTAGGAGAAAAAACCCACGTTTTCCCAAAGACACCCTTGCATTGCCAGCAAGCTGTCAGTGCTTTAGATGTCTTTGTTTCAACGTGTCACTTCCAAAGGAGTTTACTATGAAGGATTACTCCAAGATATTTTATTTCTTTGAATAGCTGGATTGTGACTCCAGAACGAATCCATCAAGCTAGTAAAGCTTGACAATACTAGTCTTCTAGAAAAGAGGACAATATTAGCCTTGGTAGGGTTTACCGTTAGCCCATTCACACAGCACCAAGTCTCAATATATCCTGAGTTTTCTTCACTTTTCTACAGATGTTCATAAGCGAAAGCCCCATTAACAAACAGGCAACGTCGCCCGCATATGCTTGTTTGTAGACTCCAGCAAAATTTAAGGTGGTCAGAAGAGTATCGATCACCATGCACCAGAGCAATGGAGACAGCACACCACCTTTATTAACCCCGGATCCTCTTCCGCCCGCACCGTGACGATTCTTTGAGCTAGCATTGAACGAATCCAATTCACCAGCACTCGGTCTACACCATGTCTACTGGCAGAGCTGCACATACTGTCGAAAGTGGCATTATCAAAAGCCCTCTTTATATCCAAAAATATGCCCATAGCATAAGGCCTGCTCTACCCTAGCAATAAGAATTTGCAGTGCCGACGCGCAGGATTTTCCGCTTTGACAGGCATGTTGAAATAGAGAGAGTGAGTGAACCATCAGCGACTTCTGACACATATGCAACTCCACTAACCGTTCGAGACTTTCCAGTATGAAAGATGCTGATCATGCTGATAGGTCTAAAGCTTTTGGGGCTGGTGTAGTCATCTCTAGATGCTAATTTATAATTCTTTGAGTGATTTTTATATTGCAAGTTATTTAAAGTTTTTGAAAAAAAAAGTCACTGCATGTTGTACATCCCTAACTTATCTGTTGTCCTACTCGTATAGTTTCAAAATATTGCAAAGGTTTCATAACAACAAAAGTGCACGGCAAAAGTCCATGTGTATATGGGCCACTAAAATTGTGCTGACGAACATCATCCTCATACAATGGCCATCATTAATCAAAATACCAACTATTGTCTGCTGAAAAAAGGCAACACAAAAATGAGACGCTTTCACTCAATTTCATCCTTTCGTGATACTTCTTTCGCTACCAAGTAATATGTGGAATTAAAAACAAGGCCAGGACAAGCCATATTGTATTGAGAATGGGCTGTGGGCGTTTGCTGCTGCATTGTTTATGACCTTCATGTCGCAGAGAATGGGGACAATTATGGCCGACCTAAGGAGGAGCGCACAGTTAGTTGTGTCTGCATGCACATGAGGATATACGAGTAAACACGTTAGAGCAGATGACAAATGTGGAGTGGCGAAAAAGATCAATTTCGCTGCGTATTCCTTTCTCGAAGTCAGCAACTAAACCAAAAACTATGTATGCGATATACAAAACACTGACTGTTGCCAAGACGGAGGGCCACTGTATGAATTTTGTGTCTCAGAAATTGGCTCAGCCTCATGTGCCCGCTGAAACTTATTCATCAACACAGCGCAAAGCACAAACAAAGGAAAAAGTGATACTTGCATCACAATAATAATAGTTGTAGGACGAGAAACGTGCTAATGCGTCGGTTAGAAGTCAGACAGGCTAAGCCATACATTCAGTCATCAGTTAAATTTGCTAAACATTCATTCGCTGACATTAAATGGTTGGATAAGAGAACACAATGTAGTGTACAGTGAGTCGTTTATGTCAAATTCCTTTTGAAAAAATTATCTTTCGGCTCGTTTCAATGATAATCCTGCCTCGTCTTTAATAAATTTAGGCTGTTATGATAAATATAATTACTGCTTTTCGTTAAGTTAGGTTAGGTTAGGTTGTAATGGTTGCTTAGAGAGTGGGACTACTTCGACGAAAGAAGTTTGATTCATCCTTTGTGCTGCCATTGTAAGGGGGAAAGAGAGGTGAAGAAAAAGAGGGGGTGGGGGGTTGAGTATTTGTGGACTATGAAGGGTGAATAATTTGCGGCTGTGTTAGCCGCTTTATGCTGCTGATGAAGTTCATTAGATTTTTGATATCAAGACCTGCTATGCCAGCAGGTGCAGAAAAAAAGGGAGAACCAAGATGCTTAAATCTTAGTCCCGCGAGAGCAGGGCAACGAAGGAGCAGGTGTTAAGATGATTCCACCTCACCCTCCATACAGCTGACGCAAAAGCGATACGAAGTAATTCCGAGTCTCACGGCATGTATAGCCCGCGGGCAGTGTCTCGTGGGGATGCCCACGAAATTTGAGAGATGAGATTTTGTCATCCTCAGAATATCCCTCGAACGCCTCCGATCCAAGCGTGGCCAAAAGGATTTCGCGCCCTTAAATGTTCGTGTTCTTGCCTAGCGCTCGCTGAGTTGGTGCAAGGTCAATCCTTCCAGAAGTAGAGCACAGGTTGTCAAGGGGATCTCGATCCTCTCCCTTCGCGGGCACACAGCCTCACAGCTCTCTTGTTTGGCTAGCTCGTCGCTTCGCATTTTCCAACAATCTCACTATGACCAGGTATCCAGATAATCCATACGTCGAAGAATTCTGATGCAATCGAAAGTGAGTCCAGGCATTCCCTGACCATTTTCGAGTGCACCATAATAGAGCCTAGGGCCCTAATTGCCGCTTGGCTATCGGAGTAAATATTTACCTTCTTAACAGTTATTACGCAAGTAAGTAGCCAGTCAGCCTGTGCATCAGTTGTGGGGGCGGTTTGAAGTTGGTTACACTTCAAGTGCCGGGCCCTGTATACCTCACTTCCCATGGCACATTTGTTGATATTTGGTCACTAATCATGCTGCTTCCACAAAAAATCGCATGCATCAGAATTGGAATACACAAAAACCGAATCAGATTGCGCAAACAGTCCCATACTTTTTTTTCACGATAATATTTTCAGTATTGTACTTCATCTGTTAATACCTTCTACTCAAATATGAACGAGACTTTATCAATAAAACGGTCCGCGGATGACATATGGCAAAAATAAATTTTTTGTTTTTTGGTAGGACTGTTATAAGCTTACATGGCAAATTTCAGCGTGATATGTCACATAGTTTGTTTTCTGTGCTACTGTAAACAAGTCAAGCTCGAGTGTGTTCTTCGAATTTAACGATGGAAATTCAAGTTGAACAAAGAATTTGTTTGCAATTTCGGCTTCAGACGCCTTAAAAATTTTGCAGACAACCTATGGGGACTCTGCTCTATCGCGTGCACGTGTTTTCCAGTGGTAGAAATCGTTCAAAGAGGGCCGTACATCAACCCAAAAAACCACGCCAAAGTCGCTCAAAAATTAAGGTTATGCTGACTGTTTTTTTCGATTACGAAGGTGTGGTGCACTCGGAGTTCCTTCCGCAAGGCCGATCGGTTAACGCTGAATATTATTTAGACGTTTTAAAGCGTTTGCGCGAGAACATTCGTCTTAAAAGGAAGGAATTGTGGGACAACAAGTCATGGTTCTTGCACCATGATAATGCACCAGCTCACACATCACGTCTTGTTCGCGATTATTTGAACAAAAATAATGTTAGTATCGTTCCGCAAGCACCGTATTCGCCTGATATGGCTCCATGTGACTTTTTCCTGTTTCCCAAGCTCAAGTTGCCGCTCCGTGGAAAACATTTTGAGACAATTGAAGTCATAAAAGAGAATTCGAAGAACACACTCGAGCTTGACTTGTTTACAGTAGCACAGAAAACAAACTATGTGACATATCACGCTGAAATTTGCCATGTAAGCTTATAACAGTCCTACCAAAAAACAAAAAATTTATTTTTGCCATATGTCATCCGCGGACCGTTTTATTGATAACGTCTCGTTCATATTTGAGCAGAAGTTATGCCAAATTTAAAAAAATTTTTTTTTTTTGTTTATTTTCATTTTTACATTAGATTACAATATATAATTCAAAAATTCGGCACATATTTGTTAAGTAATTTTTCTCACGTAGATTGTTGAAATACCGCGCTGTGCGCTGTGACAAAGTATGTGCTTGTGCAGGAAATGTGCTTCATCCCACTTCAGGCGTGTCAGGCGTGTGAAAAAATAAAAAAAATATTCTTTTCCAATGACTCTTCGAGCTCAAAAAATATGGAACTACAAAAAAAATTTTTAAATTATAAAAAAAGGTTGGTGGCCGGCTCGCTGGCCGATAAATTACCAGTTGCAGTTTGAAATTTCTATAACTAGTCGTTTTTCCTAATAACGAAATGTGACCAAAACCGGTTCTGATCAACCGAAGCACAAAATTCCAATTTCCAAGGTGATAAATGACAAGATTTCTTAAATGGCAACATTTAATGTTGGGTTGGTAGGTTAGTAGGTTAGGTGGCAAGAATACCAGAGGTTTTTTTCCCCCCCGGAATGCTTTCTATATTACTTCGCTAGCGCCCAGAACGGCATCTATAAAATACTAATTCTATTCACCCACGCCTGGGTCCACTATATTTGTAGCCAACTTTCATGCTAAAGGCTCGCCTTCTTGTGCCTCCATCTGTGCGGCTGCTAGTCCGGGAGTCAGGGTCGATTTTGGACTGCGTTTTTACACCGTTAAATTCTTGACCATACTTGTGAATTAGCTTTCATGAATAACGAAAGTGAACGGCTGATGGCGCACCCCCGGTGGGCGTGATTGTGGGAAGGTACGAAACGTGTCGAAAAAAAATTTTTAACAACTCATTTAATACCGGCTGAAGTTCGCCTGTTCAGCTGACGTATTTTCCCTCCTCTACGGCGCAGCTGACTTTTTTTTTTTTATTCTACTAAATGTCAACAATACCCAAAAAAAATTTAGCCGGTATTAAATGAGTTGTTAAACATTTTTTTTCGACACGTTTCGCAGCATCCCACGCACGTACCCACCGCTACTGGACCAGTTGACGGTTGGTTTCGTCATCCATTGGATGACGTCTGCCTTCAGTATTAAAATCAGTCGACATGAAATGATGAGGTCAAAATCACCTTTGGATCCCGGACTATTCGTTTTGTTGCACTGTATCGAGGTCAATCTTTTTTTCGTAGCACGTTCTCGATGT
The DNA here is from genome assembly GCF_027943255.1 of Anastrepha obliqua. Classification (NCBI taxonomy): domain Eukaryota; kingdom Metazoa; phylum Arthropoda; class Insecta; order Diptera; family Tephritidae; genus Anastrepha; species Anastrepha obliqua. The sequence goes on along the minus strand of NC_072893.1, from coordinate 19,471,698 downwards.
AGTTCTTTAACGCGTTCCAGCTGCCCTCGAGTTCGAGCTTTTTGTTGATTATATTGCTCGGCGCGATGTCGTCAATCTGCTTCCTCAGAGCATTTCTTTCCGCGAGCCATCTGTCACAACTAAAAAACGTACGTTCAGCGTCATCGCTCAGCGCTTCCCAACATATGCACTTGGAATCTTTTGCCTTGTCTATGCGGTATAGGTATCTCCGGAAGTATCCGCGGCCCGAGAGGAACTAAGTTAAGAAGTAGTTCACTTCCCGAAGTTCCTTTGGACTCATTTGTCAATTGTTGGAATAAATTCCGCCGTCCATCTGCAACTTGGTTCAGTGTCTCATCGGCTTTGCCACCGCAGCATGGTTTGACATCTTCATTCCCGGACCATGAGGGCGAAAGGTATCTGCTCGCTGATCTCAAAAATTGCTGCGTCTTAAACAGTGCGGTAAGCTGAGGCAATACTGAATGCCGCTATTCGGTACGTTCGTACCAGAGGTATACTACAAGTAGCACTAGAGTGCCGTTTTAATGCCATAATTTAGACCACCTCCTGCGAGAATAACAAACCATAAAGGAAGAAAAACAATATACTGCCATCCAGTGCTTGGAAATGAATTTCGGGGATCCCCAGCACTTAGCGTCCTGCTTCTGTCAGACTGAGGTCAAAGTGTTTTGAGATAACACACGATAAGATAGAACTCCATCTGAATTGTGCTTTTTAAGAAACCAATCGAGTAGTTTCTGAGATGCGAGCAACTGAAACCGGGTCTGTCGACCCTTTCCTGGCAAGCTCATCGGCGGTTTCTTTTCCTTCTATTCTTCTATGCCATGGAACTCAGATAAGAGAAATGTTTCCTGCACATTTGAGACATTTGATCTCCTCCATACAGGAGTTGACCAGAAGAGAGCTGCAACATGGCGACGACAAGGCGTTGATCGCATATTGATTATCGGAAAACATATTTGTGTATCCCTCCCAAAAGCTATCCCTAAGCATTGCATGCCTGCAGGATCGCGAAGACTTGTGCTTGAAAAACACTACTAGTTTTTGACAGTTTAAAGTAGATTGAAATATGGGCTGCTCTAGAGAAAACCCACGCTCCAACTTCAGATATCATCTTGGATTCATTGGTGAAAACAGAGCTACCTATGCCAAACCTACGCAAACTCTCTCCTCCTTTCAATCCAGCCTGCTTGAAAAGATTGCGCTAGCGCAACCTTTCTTAATGTTCCAAAAATTAATTTTTATTGTAAGGAACCAAAAATATTATCGAAATAAAGACACCCTAACCACTTATGCCTTCTTCGACTAGAAATGAGAGCACTGTTGCTTCTGAACTGTGAGTCTCCGCTTGGCAGGCATTTTTGGGTTGTCGATGAAGTGCGCGGTAATCTTAACATACCAGGAGACTGCTGTGAAGCGCGAAAAAGATTTCAATCACTCCAAGTAATTGTGTTTACTTAATAAAAGGTTATTTACTAACAAAATTGGATGATTATTTTTGCGCCACCTTGTGTAAGTGTACATTCAGTCAACATTTCATTCTTCATTCAACTTCTTCCCACACTGCCCCTTAATCGTATTTGCTTACTTCTATGAGCCATAGGCGAACCTGCGTAAACTGTCCGTATCAGACGCCCTCGTCACTTTTATTTGACACCTTATTTAGTGTCTTTTTGCTTTTGCATTATCGTTTTTACAAACCTGGTGATTGTGGCTACTTTATCTGCACTTGACACTGGCCTTCGTATACTTTAGTTTTTCATTTATTTACTTATGTTTTTCTCGCTTCTCTCTGTCATTTCGTGTGCTGCTCAATTACATATCCATCTTATGCGCATAAAACTGATGAAATGTAGACATTTGTTTTTATTGTTTATCTGGATTTAAGGCTGATTTGGCTCCGAAATGACACATTGATTGACTTCTAATTTAATGAAATCGGTGTGAGACAGTTGAGAATGTGGATTGGGTAATAGTATTGGTATATAAATATGTATTAGAAAAATTGGGAATGGATCAAAATCTGTAGTGCTACATTGAAATAAATTTGTGTGAAATGAGTTTGTGAATCAATACTAAATTGCGTGGGTGTGGCTTGCAGAAGAATTTTTGCTTGATTGAATGTAGCTAAGGGCGGTATGGATTTTGACAGTTTAAGTAAAGAAAAAATGTGTAAACTTTAAACTAAAATGTGAAAATAGTAGATATTAATATTAATATAAGTATGTGTACTAGGGCCGGTCGATTTAAAAATCGCTCATTGCTCTGTGATAATCGTATTCTAGGGATCAAAATAAGAAACTTTGCCGAAGGAATCATACCTCTAAAACGAATTCTGATGTCCCCCAATTTGGGTCGAACGAAAAATCCCACTTTGACCCATTTAGAGTGCTCCAATCGAGTCCAAATGTATGACCGACCCCCACTAACTTTGGACGGCCGATCCACCCGTGCCAGTGGCACACCCCCTGGAACTCCCCTGGGGGCTTCCCCATACAATTATTTCAAAATATCACCATTTTTGGCCTTTACATGAGAAAAGAAGCCAAAAAGTTCGACCCAAATTGGGGAACATCAGAATTCGTTTTAGAGGTATGGTTCCTTCGGCAAAGTTTCTTATTTTGATCCTTAGAATATGGTTTTCACAGAGCAATGGGCGATTTTTTTGCCTCCCCACAAAAGACATTAAAAGTTCGACCCAAATTGGGGGACGTCAGAATTCGTTTCAGGGGTATGGTTCCTTCAGCAAAGTTTCTTATTTTGATCCCTAGAATATGATCTTCACAGAGCAATGGGCGATTTTTTGTCTCCCCACAAATCGACCCGGCCTAATGTGTACATATGTATATAAATAGAATGTCAAAATTAAATTTAAAAAAATATATATTAGATGGTGCAAGAAAATATTATTTAGGCACTATGCCGCATTTGAGAGAGCAAATTCATCGAAAAAGGCCAGACAGGTAGGAGAAAGTTCATGAATTTTGCACCACATTAACGTATCATCTCTCAAAGCTATAATGGTGAATGAATTTCTGGCCAAGTTCACAACAAATATCAGAAGCCACCACCCTATTAATTGGAATATAATATACGACGGTGCTCTCCGTGTCAGGGTTCCAGAAAGAACCAAGATAATTAGCTTTGCCGACGACATTGCCGTTGTGGTAACGCAGAAAAAAGCCAGAAGAGATCTCTTATAGAATCGGAGACTTCAACATAACGACCACTCCCGCAATCAAATACTTGGGAATAATGATAGACAAAAGGGGGGTCTTTCAAAGCACACTACGAGCACACCAACAAAAAAGCATCCATCACCACGACGGCGCTGTCGAGGCTGATGTACGAGGACCAAAGCAAACCGCCGCTTCTGGCTAATGTCATCAAAAGCCATATTTTGTCTGGTGCTCCAATCTGGGCGAATAAAACGGATCATGTATCATACTTTCGAGGTCTACAGCCTACCTCGCATTGTACTGGTGAAGAGTAATCCGTCTTTGGCGATTGGTTTTCCTAATTTCTTGGAAGACAACTGGCAAACAAATGGTTGTGTACCACTCAGCATTTACTGTTCTGCGTTGTTCTAGTGGTACGGTTGCGACATGTCCAGTTTTTTCGAAAAAACAGGCGACCATTTGCTTGGAAGTGCTTCGTGCGCGAACAACTTTTGTTGGATTTGGCTCATCTTGAAACACCCATACAGTCGACTGCTGTTTACTTTCGGGCTCATACGCGTAAATCCATCATTCATCCTCTGTCACGATGTCATAGACGTGTTTCGAAGCCCCGCGATCGTATTTTTTGAGCATTTCCTTCGACCATTCGACACGAGCCTTTTTTTGAGCGATTGACAAATTGTGTGGGATCCAACGCGAACAATTTTTTTTGACAGTCAAATGTTTATGCAATATTGAATGTATGCTGGTCCCACTAATGCCTAAGATTGTCTCAATCTCACGATAGGTCACATGACGATCTTGCAATATCAGTTCGCGCACAGCATCAATGGTTTTCGGAACAACAACTGATTTTGGACGACCTTCACGAAATTCGTCTTGGAGTGAACTACGACCACGATTGAATTCACCATACCATCGATAAACACTGGTCCTTGATGGAGCTTCATCGCCAAAAAATGAATTAAGTTCATCCATGCAATGTTGCTGAGTTAATCCACGTCGAAAGTTGTAAAACATAATCGCACGAAAATGTTCACGATTTAATTCCATTTTTGGACAGAGATGAATCTTTTAAGTTACTGTAAACAACGCAAATAGTGCTGGTATTTCAAAACGTTCTGAGTACGTAAAAGCCAAAAAATGTCAAACTTTGCGATACAGCTGTCAGTTGCCAGATTGCAACACCAGGGTTGCCAAATCCAGACATATGAAAGGCACCCCTCGTAGCGAGAGCACAGCGACCTATAACTCCGTCTACTTGGGTCGCGTTACGAGATAATTGCATCGGCAAGTGGCAAACTAGGTGGAACAACTCGGCCAAAGGGCGTTGGACGCACAGATGCATTCCCAACCTAAAGCTTTGGTTAAAGAGGCCACATAGAGAAGTGGACTTTTACGTGACCCAGTTTTTGAGTGACTTTTTAGAGGACGTTCACCACATATTCTTCTCATGCTCGCGCTTCCGTTCTGCAAAAGAAAGACTCTATAGAACCGTTGGAGAACCTCTTTCGCTGGAAAGATTCGTACATCACATGCTGCGCACGAAGGAACAGTGGAATGCGGCATGCGACTTAGTTGCCGAGATTATGAAAGAGATGAGGCGTCTGGAAAGACTGCGACACAGCAAGGGCGACTAATCGCCTTCCCCCCCGCGAAGTAATGCTTGACGGTTGCCCCCGTCGAGAGGTGATGGAGAGAAACAGACTCAGCCTGGTTTCAGAAGGCCACTTGAGGGTAACGCAATACCGCAACACCTATGAAAAAAAACCACCCTATTAATTCCACATGGCTTCAGCTAACATTCTTCTCTTTGAAGAACTTAAGTTTCTATTCAAGAACATATTTTGAAATTAAATCGATTCCGCAAAATTCGTTTGAAAAATATTTTTGTGATTGGATTTTTCGCTTATTGTCATTGGATTGTTCAGCTCAAAGGCATTAGGTGTAGCCAGTTATTGACTCCCCCTCATATTATCTAATTTCCTACAATAGCCCTCAGCACTCCTTATTAAGCTTTAGACCTGCTCCTTCAGTTTTTGGTGTAAGTCTCATCAGGGCTCTGACGATACCATGGTGCAGATCTAAACTAGTCAACTCCTAAGGGGCGATCTAATATCTTGGGTGTGCAAGTAACATAGGAAAGTAAAGGCAAAAGAAATTGCCGATGAGCTTGCCAAATCAATGAAGACCGAAGGTTGCGGCAGAATGCCTGGCAGCTCTAAATGTTATTAGCACCGTCTTCAAGGTCAGTTTTATATGGATTGCGGGATATAGAGGTTGAGAACGATATTATCACGTTGATGAGCTAGCCAGAAAGGGTACTACTCTTCCACTTCTTGAAAACAGAGGCAATATTGGAATCTCTATGGCAACTTGCAAATTAAGAATAAAAAATAATATTCTCTAGAAGACCAATAGGTCGTAGAGAGAAGAAAGTACCTGTGCTATAAACAGGCTAATTTGCCAAATAGGTAAAAAAATATCAGGAGAATTACTCAACCTCTCAAGAGAGAACATCTCGAAGATCGTGGCTGTGTCACCAGTCATTGGCTGTTAGGTAGGCACTCTTCTAGGCTAGGAGTATTTTCTCATGATCTCTGCAGAAGTTGTAGAGACGACGAACAAGGAGAAACGGTAGAGCTCTCTGTAGTTGTCCAGCCCAACTTAACCTTGCCAGGGAGGGGTCGACTAAAGCACAGAAAAAATTGAGCTCCGTTTCTTCATATGCTATTTCGAAAGCAATTTGGCCACAGTACAATAGACGCAACACACAGAAAGTCCTGAGGATTCCACGCTATTCAATTTTCAAACTTTTAGTTGTGTTTAACGGCCATTGGACAATCGACGTAGGCAGAAAAGCTAGCATTTAATCCCCATTGCAGAAGCTGTGGCGACCTCTCAGAGAGGGAGACTGTTGAGTACTTTCTCTGTAAATGTCCAGGTTTGGCAGTTAGGCCATTAAGGTCACTGGGCGCTCCTTTCACCGACAGCCTGGGGCAGTGCGCGAACCTGAATCCTATCAATTTTCTCCGCTATATCAAGAATCTCTGGCTAACTGTAGATTTCTTCCTGTTAGCGGTCTCATAATGGTGTCAAAATGTCGTTTTAGTGCTAGTTGTGGAGTGCTAGAGTGGTATTTCAATCATTTCATTTACTTATCACATAAATGAAACGACCTATAGTTTTACGTCCTCTCCATTCGTTGCTTTGCTATTGTCTGCCGAGCGTTGACCGCTTTTTGTTTTATAGAAACTAAAAATCCATCCATTAACAAGCAGAAATTTTGTTCGTATTTCGTAGAATTTCAGCTTAAATTGTTAGTGTATCAATAGTGGATTTAAAGAGAAGAGTACCTAGTACTTATAAAACTCTTGGGAAATATTCAACTTCAAGTTACCTAAGCGCAACAAACTTGTGAATTTCATACCGGAAACCATAATTTCAATAAAACGAGAAACGGGCAACTTTTCCAATAACTTACGCAATTCCGAAGTTCAAAGTGTAAATAAATTAAAAATTATTTCAATTAAATAAACACACGAAGATAATTCAATTTGGTGTTTGGTTTCAGCGTTTTTGCTGTCCTTTTTGTAATATTTCCAATTACTTTGTTAACGAAAACAAACAAGCAAACAAATGCACGAATCAGACAGACTCGCACGCATTCGAACATAAGGAAGCCACTTAGTTAACTAGATTTTCAATTGAGCACCGTTTTTTGTTACACTTTTTTGTATTTGCATTTGCATTTGCGTATTTGCAATTCGTTTTCACTGATTGTCCACAGAAACGCAATTTGTGCCCGCATTTCAATTTATTTTGTGACAAAAAAACAAAGAAAACAATAATGGAAATCACGAAATTGAATAAATTACAATAATATGAAATAAAAGCGCATAACTTGAAATTGCATTTGATGATGCCGGCAAGCGTTTTTCACTTTACTTTTTTAAGTGAAATTAATTGTTAATTGACTGACAAACTCCGGTCTTATAAATGTCAAATGTGAGGCATTCTCGCAGCCATGTGCGCAATTCATCACTTTCACGCCATTTTAATGCACTCATATGCATAAAATTGGCTTTGGTGGCTTTTCGTCAGTCAGCATGATTTATTTCATAACCGCAGCGCGTGCCACAGGGCGTATGAGTGATGTGCGTGTTAAATATGAATGAGAGCAAGCAGATAAGCAGGAGCACCAAAAACTTTGGTCGTCGAAATATATGAGTCATAAACAGACAATACTTTCATCAATTATTCTCTTGCATACATATGTATATACGCATGCATGCATACATACATACACACGAGCACATATTTACTTGCAAGTGGGAGTTAAGAAAAGAAAAGTAAAAGTAAACTGAGTAAAAATTCAAAATTTTCGATGCAAGAAACTTTATTTTGTAGCTATGTCAATTACACTAGTTTACAAGAAAAATTAACCTATATTAAAAATATTTCTACAAGGTGGCGCAAAATTAGTGACCCAGATTTGTTTTTGAATAATATTTTTAATACAAAAAAAAATTAATAAATAAAAAAAATTATTTTTTCTGCATTGCTTGTCTGTTTGTATACTCCAGCTGTCTAGTTCACAAGTGTCAAATAAGATTAACGCCATTCGCAACAATTAGAAATCTTCCGAAAGGGTGATTAATTTTGCGCCATTTTGTAGTATAATTTTCTTCAAAGAAGCATTTTCGAATTTTTTTCGAAAAACCATGTGCACATTTTTGGAAAAAAAATCAAAATACTTGGATATGTGTTCCAGCTGGATGCGTTTTTATTTTTCAGCAGATTTTAATGAATTTAGGGTTACAATAAATCGAAATATATGGTGCGCAACTAAGTTCTCGCTGTTTTTTGATAAAAAGTACAACTTTATTCTGAAAAAATAGTTACAAGTGAATCATTGAAAGTATTGCCCATCGCTGGCTACTACTTTTTCACATCTTTCTGGTAGATCCCGTATACCGTCGCGGTAAAACTCTTCATCTTTTGAGTCTATCCACGGATGAAGCCATTTTTGTATGTCTTCATATGAATGGAACTGCCATCGACCGGAACAGATGATAATCGGACGGCTCAACATCTGGAAAATATGGCGAGTGGGGTAGGGTTTCCCATTTCAGTGTTTCCAGGTAGGTTTTAAAGGGTTTGGCATAGTGAGGCCGAGCGTCACTTTTTCATGCCTCTCCGCGTATTGCGGCCGCTTGTCGCGCAGTGTTCCGTTCAATCGCATCAATTGAAGTCGATACCGATCCCCAGTGATGGTTTCGTTTGGTTTTAACAGTTCATAATAAATAACACCAACTTGGTCCCACCAAATACATAGCATAACCTTCGCAGCGTGAATATTCGGTCGAGGCGACAACGTAGAGGCACGACCGGGCAGTCCCCATGACTTTCTTTTCTTTAGATTGCTGTAATGAGTCCATTTTTCATCACCCGTCACAATGCGATGAGGAAACCCCTTCCCTTTTCTGCCGCTGGAGCAGTTGTTCGGTGGCGAAAAAATGAAAAAACGACGTTCAACATCCCTTGGTTTTAACTCATAAGGAACCCAAGTGCCCTGATTATGAATCATTCCCAAAGCATGCAATCGCTTGGAAATGAATTGGCGGGTAACCCCTAATACTGAAGCAAGCTCTTTTCGCGTTGGACACGGATCCTCATTGAGCAATGCTTCCAATTCAGCGTCTTCGAGGGTTTTTGGCCATCCTTCCCGCGGACGATCGTCAACATTAAACTCACCGTCTTTGAAGCGACGGAACCAATCTCGGCACGTTGCTTCACTTAAAGCAGCATTTCATAAACTTTTTGTAGCTCCCGATGAGCTGCGTTTTTTCGAATGAAAGAGGAAAATCAACACTTCCCGCAAATGACGATTATTCGGCACAGACAGGTAAATCAGACATTTTCACAAAACCAAAAGTATATGATACCAAAAAAAAATCACTAAGTTGATTGCGTGGGTTTTCATTATACTTTTCTGCAATGGCTAAAATCCTATTTGAGTCGCCTGCCTGCGATAATGATTAACGTTAACCTTTTCTCGCCATCGCTGGCATACCACAAGGTAGCATTCTGGGTCTACTGCTACAGTCGTTAAGAATACTGCAGGTATGATGAAACTCCAATCTGTACTACATGATTTATATTCCGGGTGCCTGAGTTCACATCCTTCTTTAAATAGTAAAAAAAGCGTCCACATTTCTGTTTCAAAATCACGCAATTTTTTAAACACCGAGTACAACTTCTCTGGAGGAATTTCGCAATCCATTTAAGAATTGAAGGGTGTTGGCGTTATTTTTGATATTAAATTTTCATTCCTCAGCCATATTAATTTTGTCATTTCAAAGGCTTGGTTATGCTATGCTTGGTTTTGTACGACGTAATTGCGCTGAATTCACCGATCCCTAATCTATAAAACTGCTTTGTTTTTCGCTCTCTTCTGTTCGCTCGCATCTGGTGTATGCTGCAATAATCTGGCGCCCTTCCACCAGTTCCTCATTGATAAGATAAAGCGCGTGCAGACGGTGTTTCTAAAATTTGCCTTGCGTTCACTGGGTTTCGCGGATCCTAAGCCTTCGTATATTGCACGTTTAGCGCTGCTCAATTTAAAATCGCTCAAAAAAGTAAGGTCAGCATTGCCTTTTATCTTTATTTTTTTGCATTATACAAAGAGTTATGACTGTCAGTCTTTTCTGGAAAAAATTAATTTTAATGTTCCTATACCTGTCTATGCAGATAAAGCTAGAACGAATTATGCACCTATCAAGAAGAAGCCGAATCACCGATCGAAAGGGCTATTTGCGATTTTAACCAAATCTCAACATCTGCTGATCTTGATTTTTCTTTGCCTAAATCAATTTTTACTGCTATTCTGAATACGATGCCCCAATTTAAGTGTAATTGTGAACTAATTTGTAAGAAATTATTGTGTCAAATTATTGTTTTTGTCAAAAATATTGAAACAAAACTTTTCAACTACAAAATAGTGTAATTTTTAAAAATTGTCGAAAATTTCAGATCTCTTTGTTATTGTCCATGCAACCCTATTGACTATTGTTTCAATTAACAATACTCTAACAGGTTATTTAGTACTAGAATTGAGCTAGATGTGAGTGAAAAAAAGCCTATGGTATTTTTACTGATAGCTCTAAGTTTGACGATAAAGTAGGCTTTGGTGTCTACTGTAAGAAGCCAAAAGTAAGCTTTTCAGCTCGCCATCCTATTCATTGTAGTGGCTGAATCAGACTGAATCTCTAGCCATGAATGAGGCAGCTGTCTGGTTATGCAAAAATGTGACTACTTTTAGAGAAGTCTATACTTATGTTTACTTCGATAGCCAAGCGGCTATTAAATCTTTTGGTGGGACTGCCACCAATTCCATCATTGCTCGCAAATACCGGGCGTCTCTTAACGAGATGGCGGAATATTTCCGCATCAATTTGTTATCGATGCCAGAGCGTAGTGACATACCAAGGCATTGTAAGGCAAACAAATTTGCGAGAGAGGACATTACCACTCCCCTGCCTCATGATGTGGGGATTTTATGTATACCCCTCTCAACCTACAGATTGTGTGGTGCAAGTAGCATTGCCACTCCAGCCAATACAAGATGGGTTGATAGTCTGACACGTAATGCTACAAAAAGAATTTGGCCAAAATGCGACGCTAGGCACTCAAAGGCGCTACTTAATCAGTTAAGGAAAACCTCTCTATGTTAGTTACTTTGATCACTGGCCACTGTCTCATAGGTTGACTATTCCAGAAGCTACACGAATGAGGAGGAGGAAGAGTCCACCAGACATCTGCGCTGTGAATGCTATCCTTCGGCTCATCGTTCCTGAATGATACTGATGACCTGAGGGATATAAGTGTCAGCGAGATCAATTGATCGCATAATTGTATTACGAAAATCGACGCTCTGTGAAAAGTCTTCATCGCGCGCTCAAGTCAACTTACGGCGCGTACTATCGAAAGCACTATTCGTCAAAATAGTGGCAAAAGTGAAAATAATTTTACTAAATATATTGAATGATACCCGACCGATTAGACTACGTAAATTACGAAGTGAAGAGAATATTGGGTCTGCACATCAAAGTTTTACCGAAGACCCGGAAGAATAGATACGGCACCGATCTCAGCAACTTGGCCTATCTTATGGCACTATTTGGGTGATTTGACGCAAAGATCTGGGTTTGAAAGCGTATAAAATGCAGCTAGTTCAAGATTTGAAGCCGGCCGGTATTCGAAAGGGTCATAATTTCAGTCGTTGGGCTCGAGAAAAACTTGCCGAAGATCCGCATTTTGGAATTCAATAAGCAAAATTGCCATATTCGGGCTGAAGAGTGACCCGAAGCCATTCAAAAACATCCATTGAAAACAACCGTTTGGTGTGACTATCGGCTGGTATTTCTTCAGAGACGAGCCTGGCGCCAATGTAACAGTAAATGGCGAACGCTATCGCGCCATAATAAACGACTTCCTGATACCAAGAATTGTAGCCCATGATCTCCACAACATTAAGTTAGAACAAGACAGCGCTACTTGCCATACCTGTGGGCAAAAAGTAAGGTGAATTTATTTGTCAAACTTCGCGGGATTAAAATTTCGCTCTAGTTATTTTTTTCATGAGTTGGCAGCACTGTTAGTAACATCTGGGCCAACTTTCATGTGAATGTCATTATCAGTAATAATATATATTTACGCTTGTGTTTACCAAACGACCAAGAGTGCATTTTTCGATTTTTGCAGTGTCTGATTTGATTGAGCAGAGAAGTGCCATCAAATTTTGTTTGCGGAATGAAATTTCGGCTGCGGAAACGTTTAGCATGTTGCAGAAGGCATTTGGTGATTCGACCATGTCGCAGAAAAATGTTTATAAGTGGTACAAAGACTTCAAAGAGGGTCGAGAACGTGTTGATGACTTGGAGCGCTCCGGACGACCATCGACGCCAACAGATGACCAACACGTCAATAAAGTGAAGGAGTTAGTGCTCAAAAATCGTCGGTTGACTGTTAAAGACCTTACTGATATGATTGGAATATCAGAAGGATCTGTGAAAACCATTTTCAAAGACTATTTGGGCCTACGAAAAGTCAAATCTCGTTTGGTACCGAAAGCTCTCAATTTCTTGGAAAAAAGTCGTCGCGTTGATGTGTGTGAAACAATGCTTTCAGACTATCAGGACAAGCTCAAATGCATCATTACGGGAGATGGGACTTGGATTTATGCTTACGACCCTGAAACAACCGACCAATCAAGCGAATATCGTGCTAAAGGCGAGGCCAGACCGAAAAAGCACGTCAAAGTCGTTCAAAAATAAAGGTCATGATGACAGTTTTTTTCGATTTTCGTGGAGCGGTGCACTATGAATTTCTTCCACCTGGCCAAACTGTATAAGGAATATTATTTGAGCGTTATGCGTCGTTTACGTGAAGCAATTCGTCTAAAAACACCAGAATTATGGGCCAACAACTCTTGGTTTTTGCATCACGATAATGCACCGTCTCACACTGCACTCGTTCTTGGTGACCATTTCGCCAAAAATTCCACGCATATGGTTCCGCAACCGGCGTATTCGCCTGATTTGGCTCCGTGTGACATCTGGCTATTCCCAAAACTCAAGAGACCACTCCGGGGAATGCGTTTCGAGTCGATTGACGAGATAAAAGCTGAATCGTAGAAGGTGCCAATGGCTATTGGACTATTTGGCATGTTTCGGGGATTGGAAAAATCGTTGGCATAAGTGTATTTCATCGAGAGGGGATTATTATGAAGGGGATGAAATTGATTTACAAGAATAAATAAAGATTTTTCATTTTACAACCAAATTCACCTTACTTTTTGCCCACAGAGTACAACTCAAGAAACAATAGATTTACTGCGTCGTCGTTTCGTCGATTAAACATTTTTATGAGCAAATTATGTCTTAAAATATATTTTTTGTGGCCAGATATCTTTTTTATATTTCTACCTGAAATCTTTGATCTATATTATATGTCTATAGTTTTTCGAATTTATGCTTTTTGACTCGATAGCTGTGTAATATCATGTGTACTTACTTTATTATATGAAGTAACCCCGAATTGAGGGACTTAAATGATCGTATCTTTTGTCAGTGCAATGCGTTTAAAAACTGACTAAAGCAGCAATGAATGGTTCTTTTCGATGAAGAGGAGTCCCTACACTGATGCGTCGACCAACTGCGAGGTTAAGTTGTGCTGGCTGATCTGTAAAAATATCCCACGTAGACCTCTAGAGTCCATTGTGTTACCAGCGATATGTATTTAGAGTCGAATTATTATTTTATTTTTAATACACATCTTCGCGAGTTTTACTAGCCGTTCAGCATTTTGTCAGCAATATCCTTTAAGGATGAAAAATAAGTTGGTCCTAGGAACATTTGTCGAGTCCTACAGAGACCAGGGCAATGGCAAACTGCTATGATTCGTAAAAAATCTGGGTAGTGTGCAAATGAGTATTGAATACCCGCCTCATCTAAGTTTTTCTATCTTTTAAATCTTCTCCTCTGCTCCTAAGTATCGCTTAGGCGATATTACCTGAGTGCTTGGAAACAATTACTGGCCATCTTCAACACTATTTCATTATTCTTAAAGCTTGTTATCATGCAAAAAGTAGTGCTATAATGAACACACGAAATGGACTTTTTTCCTTTTTTGCAAAAGTGCTTTTAGTTTTCTGTTTCAATTTATTTAATTTGAAAACTCAGAATAGAAAATTAACCTACGTCTTTTTCAAAAAATGCTTCTTGACAAGCACAGTGTTGGCTTCGATCTGGCTATACCAATTGCTCTGATTTTGATAGACTGGTTTATTCACCCTCATCATTTTTTATTAGTGCCATGAAAATGAGTGATGGAGCTCTAAAAAGGGTAAACACATACTATTTTCGTGCTCTGACTTTTAATAGTTCTCTTTTTTTTTGCAATTTATCATTTTTATTTGAGAAATGATTTCGCCCATAATTCCGACCATAATCTTTCGTATCAACAGTCATCAATCTTTCTCCTGAAGTTAAATACGTACATATGTATTTTTGTATTTCCCCGCTAATGCCAATAAATCGTTTAGTAAATAAAAGCTTTCTTTCTTCACCCACGCAAGAACAAAAACAAAAAAAAAAAAATAACACAAAAAAGTCAAGAAAAAGATTTACAGCAAATACCCGCAAATCCGGTACAACTTCTCACAACAGCATTTTCTCAGGAATAAACAGTTCAAAGTTGATTGCTCTAAGCAGCATACAAAGACATCAGTGCGAATGTGTGTAGCTACGAGTAAATGCATGAACTCTTGGCACCAGCCAATCATGCGCTAATGCATTGAAGATTGTACTCACAAAACCAATGTAAATGCATTTCTCCTACTTCTCTCGCCTCATTCCCGACTTCGCTCGTGTTTACGCAAATTTGATGGAATGGCAGCGAAAATGGAAAGCGATGTAAAACTGCGCCAAACACTGGCGACAGAAATTATGATTAATTCGAAACAACAAAGCAAATTAAAGTAGGGATATGAAAAATGGTAAATATTAAGCATTTTTGTACACTCAAAAAGTTCTAAGAGAGAACTTTAGTGTAATATATAAATGCAATAGAGTTTTGTTTTTTTTCGTCATCGAAATTCGTATGTGTGTGTGTGTTGAAAAGAAAATTCATTAGGCAAATGGATTAAGCAGACAATAGAGTGTACTTGCAAACACGTGCTGCCCTTCATGAGGACAAATCAGGACGGTTTAGGGTCAAGTGCTTGGTGAGGTATTGGAAGTAATTAATCTTTATATGTGAGAAAGGCGTGGTAGTATATGAAAAATCGACAGCATACGATTTGCGAAAAGAATATTTAAGAATAGAATGTTATTGAAGATGCTATAAAAGGTCATTAATATTATACATGTGAGTTTGACGGTGCGTATGAGCAACTTTAAGTTCAGCTGTGGTATGTATATATGTATAAAAAGGGTAGGCAATTTTTTTTAGTTTTTAGTTTTTTATATGATATTTATTATTATTTATTTTATATTTATTATATTATCTTTATTTGTAAAATTTTTTGAAATGGCGTAGTGACTTGTGAACTATACGGCTGCAGTATACAAAGAGATAAGCAATGGAGCACGTAAAGCTCAAAATAAAGATTTCCATCACTCAAAACCATTTTTTTATTTGGAAGGAAATTATTTTCATTTTAATTTTTATTTTATTTACTAGCAAACCCGGCCCGCTTCGCTGAGCAAAGACACGGTGGATCCACGTTTTGGCATATATTTCGAGACCCTAGTCATCAATAAGTATGAAAATTACCCCGTATTAAAGCACTTATCAACAGCTTTCATTTGATACCCATATTGTACATACACAACCAAAGGTTACCCGGGTCCACGTTTTGACTTATATCTCGAGACCCCAGTCACGGAGCGGCATGAAAAATACTGTGTACTAAAGCATTCATCAACAGCTTCAATTTGATATCCATATTGTACATACACATCCAGGGTCCACGTTTTGACCTATATCTCGAGCTCTATCCACCAATAGGTATCTAAACTATACGTAAACTATCTTCAATACCTACTTAACAATATGTGTAAGTTTGGTTTAATTCGGTGCAAAGACATGGCCGGTTAGCGAACACACACAAAAAGTTGACTTTATTTTATATATAAGATTTAATGTTTCGATTCTAACACAGCAACGATAAACCTTATAATTGTTAGTGCTAGTCACAATAGGTTGCAATTTTCATGGTAAAATTTACAAAGGTATTTTAAGTTACAAAAAAAAAATAAGGTTAACGCTACTACTTATGATTAAAATTAAATTTATCTGCCTTATTGTTACTTATGGGTTGGGGAAAAAGAAATGTCGTATTTGTGATCGAAATTTGACGCTTTATTTAACGTACTTAGAATGTTTGTTCGCAAACTTGTTGCCATTTAGAAGGCAACTTCAT
Organism: Anastrepha obliqua; assembly: GCF_027943255.1. Classification (NCBI taxonomy): domain Eukaryota; kingdom Metazoa; phylum Arthropoda; class Insecta; order Diptera; family Tephritidae; genus Anastrepha; species Anastrepha obliqua. The sequence goes on along the minus strand of NC_072893.1, from coordinate 19,455,531 downwards.
TATCCCCCCTTTATAACTTTACTTTTTCCCCAACCCAACATATCTCTCAAATTCGCATTTAAATGTGTTCATGCTACTTATAGATTGTAAATACTTCTTATAGATACTAAATTCAAAACCAAAATTGGGTCAATTAGGACAAATTACTGTGATTGTGAATGCTCGTGTAAGAGTGAAAGATCCAAAATGTGTTTTTACCATTTATGTTGTTGTTTTAAGAGGATATACATTTTTTATATTTTTTTTTTGCCCCACTACGCGTTAGACAAAATTACATTAATTTCCTCTCACTCTAACGAAAAACTGGACTTTCCTGTTATAATCACCTTGAAGCTTCAAAATCATCTCTCGATTCTTGTATAAAACGAATTGCCAGTTGCATAAAAGTATAGAAGCTGCGGAAAAGTTCATTCACGAACATGCACTCTCAGTCAAAGAAGCATTCACGAAAATGCTGCAAAATAAATCGCTCGCTCTCACCAACATAATTGGGTGCATTCGCCATTCCAATGATGGCATGTGCTTGCTTTGTCACTTTAAAAATAAGCAAAATACCAAATATTTTTTTAGAGGGGGAAGAGAGGGAGAGAGAAAGAGAACAATGCTTGTATCAATCAATTCTTATTTTGTTATAGTAGTAGAGAAAAATAAGTTTGCATAGGGTAGATAGATTGATAGAGTAAAAGTAGAATTTTAGATGTCTGCTTTTAAGTCTCTAACAAACTATATTCCTCAAGGATCCCCTCCATCGGTGATTCTCTTTACAATTAAATGAATTTTAATTATTTATAAGACAAAATATAAAGACAATTCGTAACAAAAATAATATTAAGGGGTTAGGGGTAGTGAGAATTTTCTAAAAATTTGATTTTTTTTGGATTTTCTTGAAGTATTCTTAATTCTTCTTAAAAATATTGTGTGAAAATTTTAAGTGAATCTGAAAAATACTTTTCGAGTTATTGAACAATTAAGAAAGGGCGCTCGGGTGCTCCGAAGCGTTCGAGGGCAAGCAGCAAAACTTTAAATGAGTTTTTCTCAAAACTATAATATGTTTTTTGAGCTGGTGATCACTGTATCTTAAAACCGCTTGGCAGATCTCAATAAAATTTATACTGCTTTCGAAAAACATAAAAAACTTGTGCTTGATCCAAGGATTTTTTTTCAAAATTTTTTTAAACAATTAATTGTCGGTTTTTTTCTCGAAAATCTGAAAAATATTTCCTTGGCCCTTGTTAATTTGAAAAAAAAAAACTTCGATCAGGCACAAAAATGTAAAAAAATTGTATCAAGGCAGAAACCAAGACAATTCAAACGTTGTTAACTATAAATGTTTTGCATTTTCAATCTATCCCAGTATGTTTTACGCCATTTCAAATATGATCTATTGAATTTAAGTTGACACTTGAAGATGTCCAATCCAGTACACTGACTAAATTGTCTTCCTCACGAAAAGCGTACGTCGGTTCATATCTTGTTGAAATTTCCATATCACCGATAAATTCTCTTCCGCATTTTAAGGTATCTGAACGTGCTTGATCGCATCCATATCGCGTTCAATACGATGCATTAGCCCGACACCGTTCCACAAAAAGCAGTCCCCTACCATTATTGAGCTTCCCCCCTGCTTTGAGATTGACGCGACGAACTTGGCGTCAAATGCTGCTGGTTTTGGTTACCGCACGTTCTTCCCACCATCTGTATCAACTATATTTATTTTCCTTTCATCGCTGAGTAAAATGTAACGCCACTCAAATCGAGTCCAGGATATGTGCGCTCGAGGAAACTAAATTCGGCGTTGCCGTTGCGATGCTGTTACCAATGCTTTTTTCCGTGCCAATCAACCGCGAAATCCTCTTTCTATCAATTCAAGCGCAGGTGTTCTTTTCGTTATTGGCTTAGTTACTTTAGACGAGAGTTTCCCGTAAGGTAATAAGTTTTTGCCAGTTCCGCAGCGACAGTATTTAGTACGTAAGTGTAGCTGTGAGGCTTCTGATATGCGGACATGAGAGTTTCCCACGCAGAGCTATTTTTATTATTTTATCCCTATAAAGTTCACAAGAGAATTTTCTATCTATGGTCAAACACTCGTACTAAACTGTCTTAGTGGTATGCCTCTAGCTCAAGGAAGTGCATATTAGGATCCTTAGTTATCAAATTTAGACACTTATACATCTGATTAAGGATACTTAAAAACTGTTTTACCGTAGGTAAAGAGGGAAGCACTTGCCGCAAAGTATTTACACCTCGCGTCAAAATGGGGAGCATATCAATATTTTCAGCACTTTTAAAATTTTTTCTTTAGTGTTAAATATTTTTGTACAAAAATATAGCTCATTGCCTAACAAAAACTACATAAATCCAAATTTTGAACTTATTGCAAAAAATAGAAAAGTTCCACAGACTTTTCTTCCAATTCACGGTTGCTTGATTAAAGTGGTGATTTACCAAGAATCCAATCAGTTTTTTCTTCACTTCACAAAAAACGGGTTGCCAAAGGTGATTACAACTATGGCAGTATGCATTGTAAGGGATACCCATTTTGGCTGCCTGCTCTCATATGAACCAAAAGCCAGTTATCCACTACTAGATGGGATAATCCCGCGCAAATGCAGCAGACAATGGGCAACATTATGAAATGGCTGATAACCATATGCAAAGCAACACTACTATTGAATTACGTCCCCCTAAGGTGGAGAGAAGTCAGGGTAGTTTTTATACCAAAGGACGGTAAGAGCTTGCATACGAAACCTAAAGACTTCAAAGCTATTAACCTTTCCAGTTGCTATTAGGCAGGTTCGTAATTTCGACGTTCGGCCTCTCGCCGATATGCAGATCCGTCAGGAGGGGTGCCTCTCAGGGCAGTGTACTTTCTCCTCTGCTGTGGATACTGGCAATGAATCGATTGTTTAGGAATCTAGAGGAAAGCAGGATACACGTAGTGGGTTATGCAGATGATGTTGCAATATGAATAAGAGGAAAATTCCCAGATACCCTCTGCAATATAATGCAGGTCTTAGGGTAAATCCCAACAAAGCAGACCCAATCATGTTCACCAGAAAACACAGGATACCTGTTGGTGTCTTAGTTTGGTGGCCAACACTTGAGAAAAGACCGACAGTAAAACGCTTAGAAAATATTCAAAGGGGTACTAGTCTCTGCATAAGCGGGGTACTAAAGACTACGCCCACGACAGCGATGAATGCTGCATACAGCTAACAGCTGGCGGCGAAATCGGCACTTAGGCTAAGAGAATCTTCTAAACTAGCCACTAACAGGAGGGGTCACGCAAGAATACTAGATGAATACCCCTTCTTATATCAAACGACAGACTTTTATAGCTCAGTGGAGTTGCATTTAAACACATTCCAGGCTAAATGAACATAAAGGCGCAGACCTTCTTTCTGAGAAAATGAGTTCCAACGTTTCATTCCGGATCACTGTAGTGTATTTGAAGCTGAAGGGAAGGCCAGTTAGCCCTAAATGAAAGTGTTCTCACCGGAAGAGAATTAAATATAGATTCAGATAGACAATCGGTCTTGAAAGCATTACAATTGCCTAATATTAACTCGAAGACAGTAAAAGAATGTATCGACGTTTTGACTGAACTATCACAATACTTTAGAATAAACCTTTTCTGGGTGTCGAGTCACAGAGGCATAGAAGGCAACTGCAAAGTAAATGAATTAGCGAGATCCAACTAGACAAAGCCAGCAGTAAGATGCTTATAGACAAACACACTATAAGAACTGCCAACAGGCTATGCACTCAGTCCCTGACCTATGCAACAAGTAGAATTACGTGGCCAGAATGGTACATGAGGCGCACAAACCGACTGTTGAAACTAAGCAGGAAGAACATGAGAAATCTTCTTGGGGTCCTAACAGGGCATTGTCTGATTTCCAGTAGATTGGGAGCACCTTATAACGACTATTGCAGAAGCTGCAACAACATTGAAGAAGAAGATACTATAGAACACTTCCTTTGCGGGTGCATGACTCTGGATAAAAGAAGGTTCTTTATTTTAGGAAAAAGTTCCATGAATAACTTGGCAGAAGTAGCCAATTTAAAAATAACAAGCCTTGTTAGATATATCAAAGCCACAGGTTGGTTCAATGAGGACGATGTAGAGGGAGGAGAGCGGACTGCCCTGATGGTATCACAATGGGCTTACAGCAGGCCTAGGTGTGTCAATTGACAACCACTACACCAACCTATCCATTGCCATCAGTCTGAAGGTTCAGGGTTATACATTCACTGTTATTAATTGGAATTTCTAGCATCAGTTTTGGTATGCAGTTTTATAGCTTATGAAATTTTAGTATAATAAAGTGGAACATCCGATGAAGCGACGCTTGGAGTGTTCGAGAGAAAGATTCTGCGTAAGATTTTTGGACCTTTGCACGTTGGCAACAGCGAATATCGCAGGCGATGGAACGATGAGCTGTATGAGCTTTACGACGACATAGACATAGCGCAGCGAATAAAGATCCAGCGGCTTCGTTGGCTGGGTCATGTCGTCCGAATGGATACAAACGCTCCGGCTTTGAAAGTATTCGATGCGGTACCAGCTGGTGGTAGCAGAGGGAGAGCAAGGCCTCCTCTGCGTTGGAAAGATCAGGTGGAGAAGGACTTGGCTTCACTTGGTGTGTCCAATTGGCGCCGGTTAGCACGAGAAAGAAACGACTGGTGCGCTTTGTTAAACTCGGCCAAAATCGCGTAAGCGGTTATCGCGCCAATTAAGAAGAAGAAGAAAGTGCCAGTTTTAAGTTGCTGAGAAATCGTGTTAGTTGTTCACCAAACTGCGCAAATTGCGTTATTAATTGCTGCCGCACCCCCCGTATTCACCCGATCTGGCTCCCTGCCACTTTTCTTGTTCCCTAACATGAAGAAATGGCTCGCGGGAAACAAATTTAGTTCAAACGAGAAAGTCCTCGCCGAGATAGAGACGCGCGATTATTTTGAAGAGTTCGACGAATACAATTTTTTGAAGAGGTTAGAAAAATGGCCGGAGTGCTGGGGGAAGTGTATGTTTCTAAAAGGGGAGTTTTTGAAAAAAATGGTGTGTTTATTTCTAACACGTGGACTTACAGAACCCCCCTCATATATTTCAATTATTCTGTATTTTATTTAAATAGAAAATATTTATGTCTCTATTGAGTCCCTTTTTTCGAAATTGCATTTGGTCATTCAATATTCAGCATTTATGACCCTTTAGCTCTAAATACGAATCCCAAACGATTGACTCAAATTGTATAAGAAAAATGTTGATAAGTCATTAAGAGCTAAAAATGCGAACAAATTGTTTTTTTTAAAAGCTTCTTTTCTTAGAATTTTGAAAAAATAAAAATGTAAAAACAAAATAAACTATATAAATTTCTCTGCCTTTCTAGATCTTCAGAATAATCTTTACTCAGATCTTTCTGCGACGTCAATTCTCAATCGTAATGAACTGTTAATTCGAAATAATAAATTTAAATGTCAATTCAATGGAAACTTGATAACTTGCAAACTTATAGCGATTAGAAAATTAGTCTAGCGGTCATCCTTTAAGCATTTGCGCATCACAGAATCTTGAATTTTATAAAAGATATAAAGGATGTCTTTATTATAAGCATTTGATTTTTTTTCTATAATTTGTAAGCACTATATAGGGAGGTAAGTTGAGAAACTCACTTAGACCGTTGACGATCCATTGGGATAGCACAGTAGCAGCTTACCAGATACTCCTCGTTAAACCCATTTTGTTTTAAGTGCAAACCCATTGATCTGGCTGACACTTATATCCCTAAGATCATGAGTACCATTTAAGAGCAAAGTATAAGTGGCTTTCCATTCGGCAAATAAATCTAATGACTAAATAACTAACACTTTTTCATGGCACTTTTTTATGAGTCATGGAGAAGGTTCGCTGATCCTGCGACAGAACAAGTCAAACATTAAGAACCTGAAGGTAATTTTTTAAACTTATTTTGCCGCAAATACTGAAGTTACTCTCCACCCCGAAAAGAAACATAACGAAAGCAGAAATTGCTCTTAATAAACTCAGGCAGCCAACGCTATTAAAAGTTTTATTTTTCGCCTACTTTATAAATATTTGTATTGAGTCGAAATGTATTGACGTTCGCCGCAAATTGCATTCACTGGGAACTGAAGTGAAATATCAAAAATTACTTTGCCAAGTTACCACGAGGTAAATACCTATTTGCATATGCACACACACACAGACACAGAAACATAATTCATATGCCACTAAGCAGAAAGGCGAGTACAAACACGCGCCCTCTACAACCTGATTAGCTGGCGCTAAGTTACAAAAAGTTTCGCTAGCTTACCTTGCACTCATCAGGTCACAAGCAGACAGTCAGCCAACAACTCAGTCAGCCAACAAGCCAGTGAACCAACAATTCAGTCTGCCAGTTAGAAAGTCAGTCGCTCGGGCATACAGCAAAGAATGGCTTGAGATTGGCGTGTTGATAAAAGGCGTGTTGATCTGCAAAACTTTCTTGACATAATTAATTACGTCGGGGGAATATAATGAGGCGCGCTTCACACACACACATACATACATACATATTTGAAAGGAGAAGGTGAATTGCAACAGTGCAGCGGTGCACGTCTACCTCATTTTGCATACATAATTAGATATTCCGGTAAACATTGAGCGTCTTTGCTGAACAAGCGCAGACAGACTTCAAGTTGATGAGTTTATTGCGAGTGCAAAGTAAGGGAATCAGAAGAACAGACGCTCATCAAGTCGGCAAAAGTTTGAGGAAATCATAATTACATTCGCATACTAAAAATGTATAAAATGCGTGAATTTCGTGCGTGCGGCTGAAATTGAAAAACTTTCAGTGCAGCGGCGAAAATTTGTATGCAACGAATGCATTCTGAGAAAACGGTCTTTAAGTGCTAATTATATTGGAAAATACTTTTTAATAGCAGCTCAACTAGTTGAAAAGTTTTCGTTTGCATCTTCCGGAAAAGCCGAATGTCGGAGCAGTCACTGCAATTGTTGTGCTGAAATGTTTAGACTGCTTGGCAATCAGTGTCTCAGTGGAATTTTCATTTCTAAGTTCTGTTGCCGCTGCTCACTTTCTTGGCTTGTATCCACATACTTACGAGTATGCATACTTGTACGTAGCTACTTTTGGGCATGCATTTTTTTAGGCATTCATATGTTACATACGAGTACTCTCATGTAGCCCGTAAGGAAAGCCATAGTGTTGTTTAGTGATTTTAGGACCATTAGTGGGCTCATTTTTTTTGGTATATGGAAAATAGCAACCATTGGTTATGTTTTTGGTGTTTGCTAACATCGTGCCACCAAAATCAGCTTTTTTATTAGCTAGAAAAATTGCATTTCCAAGTGGAATTTTAGATTAGGTGAGATTATATAGGCTGGATGAAGCCACGCAGAGACCATTTTAGTCCCTAGCGATACCAGATTAGAGTCCTTCGTTTTAGCAAAAATATGCATCACTCAAGATGTGCGTACTGCTCGCGAACTTTAGGAGTTGCTTAAGCTCAAGTTCAGGGATAGACTCTAGTCTTTCAAAACAGCGAGCACCCAGGTAGCGTAGTCTACTTTTCAAGAGATCCAGACAATAGCATTGAAGATCCTCCAGGGATTCTCTTGCACACGGCTCGATGTATTTTCTGCAAGCATCGTTAAGAGTTGAACTTGGCTTGTAAGCGTGTGCTGCAACTAGGCAGTACCCTGTTAGTACACCAAATAAACTTCTACAGTTTTGGTGTGCCTCTTATTATATGCGCCTTCACACATGAATCTGTAAATTGTTTGGTAACAGGCGTTTCGCTTATGAACATCTGCAGGAAAGTGCAGAAAACTCTGGATCGGATTGACACTTGGTGCTGTGCGAACGAGCTATCGGCAAATCCCGCCAAGACTGGTATTGTCCTCTTTACCAGAAGGAGGAAGCTTGATGGATTCGTTCTGCCAAAGCTAAAAGGAGTCACAATCCAGCTATCCAAGGAAATTAAATATCTTAGAGTAATCCTCGATAGTAAGCTCTTATGGAAATCACACGTTGAAACAAAGGCATCCAAAGCACTGACAGCTTTCTGGCAGTGCAAAGGTGTCTTTGGGAAAACGTGGGGTCTCTCCTAGCAAGGTCCTATGGATCTACACGGCTATGATAAGACCCATTATCACCTATGCATCAGTGGTCTGGATGAGTAGACTCTCTCTAGTGGGAGTCAGGAGAACCTTATCGAGACTACAACGCACTGTGGCCATCTGTTGCACCGGAGCTTTTCCGACTACTTCAGGCCCGGCACTAGATGCTCTGATTGGTTTACCACCACTTGATGCTTTCATCCAAGGAGAGGCCTTGAAGGCCATCTGCAGACTGAAACACAGTGGGAACTGGTACGGCCCTTGTCCGACATTGGAACACAGAGAAGGCATGGACATCGATCCAACGATTCTCTCCATGCCCCTTGACTCCATGCCATCAAGAGTCGTACTTGAAAAGAGATACAGTGTAGTGCTACCAGAGGCTCAGTTGTGGGGAGACTCAGAAAATGAGCCCGGCAAACACTGTTTTCGCTTTTTTACGGATGGCTCCAGGACCGAGCATGGCTCCGGCTCTGGGGTCTACGTGGAATCTAGTGGGACAAAACTGCACTTTGCTCTTGGAATTCATGCATCTGTGTTTCAAGCGGAGGTGTATGCAGTTCAAGAAGCGATGAACTTTGTTGTGGAAAAACGATGGAGAGGCAGATCTATATGTGTCTGCAGCGACAGCCAAGCAGCGCTTATGGCCTTAGACAGCCCTCAAACCACATCAGGGGTAGTGAAGTCCTGTAAATCCAGGCTGTACTATGTCGGTAGACATAATAGCCTGATGCTAACATGGGTCCCGGGACACGTGGGTATCGCGGGTAACGAGACCTCTGACTCCTTAGCTAAGATGGGCTCTGAGGCTAACTTCTTTGGCCCAGAGCCCATTTTGCCACTCCCTTCTGCGGCCATCACGGCCACGGTTAGCAAATGGGTAACTACCACCCACAAGCGAGCTTGGCAGGCTGAGAGAGGTTGCATATGGACAAAACTGATGTTACCTGTCATGTGCGATCGACTGTCGCAAACCCTTCTGTCATTAAGCAGAGGGGAGTGCAGACGGCTGGTTGGACTGATGATGGGCCACTTTCTGTGGGCAAAGCACGTGGAAAGGTTGGGCATCTCAGACAGTGTACTCTGCCCAACTTGTGAAGAAGAGGATGAGACGGCGGACCACTTCCTGTGTGTCTGCCCCGCCTTCACTCGAATCAGGTTTGAGGTCTTTGGCACTGATGTGTTAAGAAGCGACCATCTTAGCTCCTTGGCACCACAAGATCTACTCAGATTTCTTCGGAGATCGGGTAAAGAAAATTAAAAGGGAATCCAAGTGTAGTACAATGGACTCTATTAATGTCTGAGTGCTGCACTTGCTAGTTGTCCCGAAAAAAAAACAAGCCATCTATCTACCTTTCGCCTTTCTCACCATGTGCTCCTCTACTTCTTTTTGAATTTTGCGCACGGGTTTAAGTACCTGACTTATTTGATCCTCTGCAAGTCTCTTGCCTTCTTTACCTCTGATATTCCATCCACTATATCATTTCCCAATTGGCCTTTATGAACCCAATATTTAAGTCACACATACACACAAATCCTGCGGTTACGAGCAGGCTTGTCAATTGCTTCCTTACATTAATGGGCATTTTTGGATTATGACAGTATGATTTCTTCGTTTTAATAGCCGCTTGGCTATCCACGTAAAAGTTTGTTTCGTTACAGCAAAGATCTCAGCAATAGTTAGTGAGTTTCAGTGACTTTTTGATGTTTAATTGCACCCAATAGATGACAGCGCCAACCCCCTTTTCCATTTTTGATCCATCAAAAAAAAAAAAAGGTACATTTATAGTGCACCTTTTCGGAACTAAACCTTTGATCCATCCATATTTAGCGGTTTCCAAAACTCGTAACTGAAACCATATAGTCTGAATTCATCGTGGCATTCCCAATAATAGAGCGCATGTTGTTTGTACGCTCACAGCTGAGCTTGCACTACTATTACTCCTAGGTATTTGGTGCAGGATTTCAGCGATAGAGAAACGCCGTCGAGCGAGGGTAATGTCTATGCTGCAACTTTGTATTTCTTTATAAAGAGTAGTAAGTCCATTTTTTCAGCACTGACATTCAGACCAATATCTTTAGCCCAGTTGTTTATTGTTTTAAGAGTGTCGCTAAGCGTACATAGATAGGCACCTTCATAAATACGTAGATCAGAAAGGTACTAATTTGTAAAATTATATTAAAATAGGTAGGGCGGTTGTCGTAATAACATGATTAACTTGTCGTAGATTCATTGTGATACCACTGAATGTAAGAGTATAACTCATGTAATGCATGCATCCTCTATTCAAAAAAAAGGAACATTTTATAAATGGAAATAAACACTGTACATATAAGTATACCATATATAACAGTTTTTTGTGAAGCCATTTACTTTTCTTTTGCTGCGATATACAATTTTTCAAGCTTTTCCAAACACCAACTTTAGGATGCTGCTTACAGCGGATTAAATGGCTTGAATCAATTCCTGATATTTTTCTTTCATCACCACTGAGTTTTTTGATAATTTGGAAGCTTCCCCGATCCATAGAAACACATAGTGAATAGTGAAGTAGCGCCTGCAATTATTTTCTTTCTGAAAATTCTTAGTCAGTCTTGATTACCGTCAGATATTTTTGCTTTACATTCCGCATACTCTTTCGATCATGAGCATACATCTTACAACTTTATTTCTACATTTTATACCATGAAATAATTTTTCTTCTTTTAATCGGATCTAGTTCCTACCGGACTAGTTTGCAACTACTTACATAGTACTACTTTTGTATTCCAAAATAGCTTAGCTTGCATCATTTGTCTCGGGCGGGTGTGCCGTTACATTATTATGCATGCATGTGTATGTGCCATTGGAATGCTCATCAACTCAACACGAAATTCGCTCTCGGCATTTAATTTGTTAGGCAATTCCGCATTACTTTGTGACTGTTGGCCACTTGCTGAAGTGATGATAGTCGTCCTGCTTGTACGTCAGTCAATCCGTTTGCTTAAAAAGCAAATGTCTGCCATGCATTTGAGTCGAATATTTTATTTGTTGCAAAGCAGTGCTTTAAGAGTGTGTAAGTGGGTGGCAAAGGAGCTGCTTGCTTAATGCTTTTTACTAATAAAATATTTCAAAATACCATATATGTGTATGTATGTGTGTACAGGTATCGAAAAAGTATGCATTTTCATGAATTTGGGAATATAAATGTGAGGCTGAAAATGAATATTGAGATGAAAATGAATATGAATATGGGTATGGATAAGAATATGCATTTGAATACAAATAAGTACCAATACCACGGAGGCCGCGCTCCATTGGGATCGGGCAACTAAGCCGGGCTCTAAGCTAACGTGGGGGTCGGCAGATTGCGGATAGCCGGACGGCCTGTACTAGCAGGTTAGTTGCGAATAAGTTCTAACAATAAAGCAGCCCCCGACAATGAGCGGCAGGAACGGAGGAAGCGGTCTAAAAGCTAGCTAATCCGAAGACGTTTCTGTGACAAAGGCGAATCGACACCGCCTTTAATAAAATAAGTGCCCCATACATCATGCAAAAGCATGGTGAAAATGCAAAAAAAAAAAAAAAAATCCAGAAACGATTGACTCATATTGGGCGGCTGCCTGGTCAGAGTCTGTCCTCCATGTTATGGGCGGCTGTTAAACCAATACGACCTGCATACTGGAATACGTTAGGACATACTGCCATGAGCTGACGACCGTATTTGTTTTCTTAGTAGGCGGAGTGATATATAGCTGAAACGGCATTCAGGCTAATAATCCAGTTGCCACCTCTCCATTAAAATAATGGCAAGTCTCTAAGAACGCTCCATATCCTGCCGCCATTAAGTGTTGGCGTAGGTCTAGATGTAACATTCCTAGTTAATACTGATTCGGCTCTGAATTCCAGCTCTAATAAGGATTTTTGTCAACCCTTGCATGGCCTTCCTGCTTGCAAAAATAACCATGGAATCATTTACAAGTGACTACGCATCAGGATATGGACAACGGCTTATGAGTTGGGGCCCACAACTAGAAACTAGCTGAAATAATGGAGCTTCCGAAGAGAAACATAAACCAGCCAATGCGGGATTTGGTCACGAATATAACGGACCTACACAAAAAACTGGGGGGATCTATCCTTACTCCGAAAAACCTAGCGTTAAGAGGTGCGCATGGAGTACCATCTACTGTCAAAAACGAAACTACCCAAACCTCACCTCCTATTAAGCGTATAGAATCTAAGCCAAAAAAGGCAATCGACAACGCTGCTGCAAGGAAAAGTCCTCCCAAAAGAAATAAAAATAACCACGTCGAAGTCTAGAGAAATACGCCGGTTAGTTAGTCGATAGTAGGAAAAAGCGTTGGCAGCATATCATATGCTGAAATTCAGAAGCGGGTTAAGTCAGAACCAAATCTAAAGGAGCTGAATAACGACATACAAGGGGTCAAAAAACTGCCAAAGGAGAGTTACTATTGGTGCTGGCAAAACAATCTGACCCAAATACCCTGAAAATCCATGAAGCTGTTAAGGCGGCTTTAGGAGAAGCGGTAGAGGTCAGGGCTCTAGCGGAGCTGCGGCAAGTGGAACTTCGAGACCTTGATGAAGTCACCACATAAGAAGAAGTACATGAGGTGATAACAAAACAGTTCAAGGAACTTGACGTACCTACTTCAGCGATTCTGATTCTACAAAAAGCCTACAGCGACGCCAAGAGTAACGCCGGAGACCGCTACCAAGCAGCTCGAAGCAAACAAATTCCGAATAGGCCTTGTAATTTGTCGCATACGAGAAAAAATAGAACCAAAAAGATGCTTCAAATGTATGGAATATGGGCATGTGGCAGGAAGTTGCAAAAACCCAGCTGACTACACTAGCGTCTGCTTTAAATGCGGCAACAAAGAACATCGGGCCAAAAACTGCACACAAGCAGCAAGCTGTAGAATATGCAGGAAGAAAAATATAAGCGACACAGGACATGCGATGGCCAGCAGCAAGTGCCCAGAATACCAGAGAGCTCTGAAAGAAATACGACAGAAATGAAGATCTTGCAACTAAACCTTAACCATTGTAAAACGCTCAAGACCTACTCATGCAGTCTATACGGGAACACAAAATAAATGTTACTATTATACTCAGTGAACCCTATAAACACCAAGAAGGCAATGGCTGGACCTGTGATATTACTGGCAACTCGTCAATCTGGAACTGTGGGACAAATAGCTGCCGACCTATGAGCAATACGCAAGGAAGCAAGAGAGTGTAGCTTGCGTTCATGGCAGGAAAATCGGTGTTCGTCCCTGAACGGACGCTGGACTTACCGCCTGATTCCCTTAATAGACAAATGGGTTAACCGTAAACATGGACTGTTAGATTATTATCTGACCCAAATACTAACGGGACATGGGTGTTTTTAATCCTATCTATACAGGTTTAAGTACGAAGACCACTCGTACTGTTCTCATTGTGGACCAGCTGTAGAAGACGCAGAATATGTTTTGTTTGTCTGTCCGCGATTTGTGTTCGAAAGGGAGGAATTAAGCACTAGGGTGGGGAAGCCAATTTCGACTGATAACCTAGTGGATATTAGAGTCAGAAGAACATTGGTCTGCTTTATGCAATATAGCAAAAATAGTAATCTCCAAACTGCGTCGCGCTGAACAACAGCGCAGATCTTCATGAAGAGGCAATATGCCGCACTGCTTCCCGTCAAGTGATATTTGACGGTTGACGTCGCTGAACAGCAAGCACAAATTTTCAAGAATTGGCAATAGGCCGCTCCCCCTCCCGTGAAGTCATGCCTAACGGTTGTCCCGCGGTGGGAGGGGGTGGGTTTTTAGTGCGTGAGTCGAAAAGCAAGCCCCACACCTTTCGGCTTTCAATGCTTTGTGCCACCTCAACAAAAACAAAAACCAGTATGAATGTGAGTATGAGAATGAATAAGAGTATGAGTATGAGTATGAGTATGAATGTGAATAAATATAAGAATGAGAATATACAGTGGGGAGCAAAACTGAGTACATGTTCGAAGACTTTGCACAAAAATGCCCACAGAATGAAAACGATCAAAGCAAATGAAACAATTTTTTTTTCTTTATTCAATAACAAATAATTAACAAAATTTCATAATTAAACAAAAAAAATAATATTCCATAAACCGTACAAAATTAAAAAATGAATGGTGCTCGCATGTACTAATTTTGTTGGCTTTTTTTTAATACTTGGTCCATAGACCTTTATTTTTTATGACTGAAAGAATACGTCTAGGCATACTTTCTACCAAATTACGCAAAATGTCGTGGGGAATTTGCTTCCATTCATAGTTTATTCTTTGCCATAACATGTCGAGGTTAGTGGGAGGAGTATCATATTGTTCTAACCGTCGCTTCACTATTGACCACAAGTTCGGATTGAGGTCGGGACTTTGTGGGGGCCACTCCATCAACTTAAAACTTTGAGTCGTAAGCTATTCCTTAACCACCTTTGCTGTATGCTTGGGGTCTCCGCCCTGCTGAAATGTAAGTTCAGCTGACTGATATGCGCATGCGTTCACAAAGCTGGCAAGATGGGTTTGAAGAATACTCAGGTAGTCCTCCTTTTTCGTTATGCCATCTATTTTTACTAAGGGACCAAGCTTCCACCACGTAAAGCAACCCCACGCCATAACATTGCCGCCTCCGTACTTGACGGTTTCCTTTATATGGCGTCTTTGCAATGATTCGCCTGGACGCTTCCAGCAATATTGCTTCCCATCGGACTGGTAGCGGTTAAATTTTGACTCATCTGACCAAATAACTTTTTTCCAGTCCTCTATGGTCCAATCTCGGTGTTTTTGGCAAATTTTAAACGAGCCTGAACATTTTTTTAGATAATGCCGGTTTTTTCTTTTTGATCTCAGCCACGTATCCGATTTTTTCAAGGGCTCTGCTTGTTGTCCATCGACTAACATTTTTGCCAATAGCAGCCGCAGCATCTTTTGAGCCTTGCGTCACCATCTTTTAAAAGTCGTGGGCGTCCACCAGAATTTTTTTAGAGGCAACTCCACACCTTTTCTGCACTCTAATTACCACCGACTGACTAATATTGAGGGCTTTGCACTTTTTCGAGACGAAGAGCCTTGTTCTGTTAGGCACTTGATATTATTCTCAACGTCAAAAGGAATTTTTTTCATTTTTGTTAAATTTTAGGAACACTTCAAATATTAATGCAATTGATTGCACTGATCTCACCGAAAGACTAAAATAAAATAAATTACATATTTCTTTCTTTTTGGGATGATTTTGCTGCTTGATAGCTGTAAATCAAGATGCATTCGGCGATAACATAGCTAAAAATAGAAATGTGCAAAACTGAGTACATGCGAGTTGTTTTGGTTTTTCATTTTCTTTTTCATCATTCTTTTGATTTTTTATTTCTCTTTCACTGAAATGTATTCTGAATTGATACAGCAAAATTAAAAAACAAAATTGTTTCATTTTCTTTGATCGTTTTCATTCTGTGGGCATTTTTGTACAAAGTCTTCGAACATGTACTCACTTTTGCTCCCCACTGTATGTAAAAATTAAATTACCTACATTAGAAAATGAACTATATAACTTAGTTGATTTGTAAGTGTAACAAAATTTCGACAAATTGCCGACATTTCCATATTTAAAATTTTTCTTGCTGGAATTTAAGTTTTTCCCTTTACTTAATTGCCTTTAAAGTCGAGTGGCACAACCACATCGTAAGCTTTGTTTTATGAGTTTACTCGGCAGTCATTAAAAATGCGAAGAGTCTCCTTGCCCTTTTTTGATTGCCATAAGCTCGTAATGTAACGAAAATATAAAAATGCCGGCTATGATATGAAATTGCGGTGCTTTTGCCAACGACAATGTAAATACCAGCCTGCAGAAATGTGCTCATTAATTTCGCGTTTTATGTTACTACGTCGGTAGCCAAAAAAAATGCAAAGAAAAACAACAAAACATCCAAACATGTAATGTGAATGACAATAAAAAATCGTCAACTGACTTACATAAATCAGAAATACTTGGTATTTAGGTGGGATTCCCCGAAAATGTAGCCATGTGGCGACATCTTAAAGTCTCTCTTATTGCCACTAATACCACTGCAATGCGCGAGGAAGAATTAAAGAAATGAAATTGTGACAATTTAAGCGGTGGAGCACGATTTTTTTAAAGGCTGGCCAGAGCAACCAAGTGAAAGTTTGAAAAGGCAATCAAGAATTTGTTCATATTATAATTTAGTACTGCCTGCTTGTGACTTTCAGTTTAGTGCCAACTTTTAAGTTCACGCGTTTTTGAGGAAATCGTATGGGCGAGAGTTTAACAAACAACAATTTTAACAAAGGGCGCCAGTCGTTTCTCTCTCGTGCTAACCGGCGCCAGTTGGACACACCAAGCGAAAACAAATCCTTCTTCACCTGATCTTTTCGACATAGAGGAGACCTTCTTCTTCCTCTGCTACCACCAGCTGGTACCGCATCGAATACTTTCTGAGCCGGAGCGTTTGTATCCATTGGGACGACATGACCCACCCAACGAAGCCGCTGTATCTTTATTCGCTGCATGTATATATTGGCGCTGTTAAGCAATCCCGATAATTACCTTATATCTTTTCGCTAAAATTTGAGCTTTACCCAGGTTGAACCTGAGCTCACAGTCAGAAGTTTATAAAAAAATAATTTGTCACAGAATTCTAGGTATTTTTAAACTCAGCGAAAAAATCTAAATACATCTCATGATTTGAATCCTGATCTATCACTTACAAACATCAACTATTTCAGTGACGACTTTTCTGCTTATGCTTGTCTAAGTTGGCACAATTTAGCTTTTTTGCGACCCATGCTCCAGAAAAGTCTTATACAATGTGAAGTCCATAATAAACAAGACTGGCGTCATAAAAATGTTTTTGATGGCGCCATCTATGAGTTAAGGAGTTAGTGCGCTGGAAGTTATATCCCTAGCTGACCTCCAGTAAAAGCGGGGTGCCATTCGATTCAGTGGAAGCGAAGTTATTGCGTCTAAAGCGTCAGTATGTTTGTGTCATCGGTACAAAAATGAGTTTCGAACAAAGAGTTAATATCAAATTTTGTTTTAAAATCGGTAAAACCGAAAATTACCGAAACATTTGAATTGATTAAAAAAGTGTATGGCGATGATTGTCTATCTCGTGCCAGGGTTTCAGTTTCAGAGATGGTTGTGAGGACATAAATGACAATAAACATTCGGGCCGTCCAAATTCAGTAATCACCGAAAACTCCATCGAAATTGATCGTAAATTTATGAAGAATGAACCGAAATCATCGTTGAAATTCATGGAATCGGAGCTGAATATATCCAAAAAATCAGCTTATCGCATTTTAAATGATAATTTGGGCTTACAAAAGATCTGTGCACGTTTCATTCCGCACAAGTTAACTGAGTAAACACAGTTATATTCATATGTCGACGCTTGTAAATACAACAAAGGCACTGATGTTATCAAAGATTGACTTTGGACTGGTGATCTACGGACACTGCGCTAAGAAACATCTTGCACTGATTCAAGCGCCTTATCATACAGCAGTTAGAAGAAGCATTCGAGCATTTCCCACTTCACCTCTCAAAGCGGTGTTAACCGAAGCAGGCGTGCCCAGCATTCAAGACAGAATGTTACACAATATAATGTTGCTTATACCAACGATTCTCCAAAGCAAGAATACACACATTTTTGCCCTAATCAACTCAGCAAGACAAAAGCGAAATTTGACAAAAAAAAAAACCGTCAGTGATTATGAAATGCTTAGAGCTCATCAAACATCTCAACATAATATCGATACCAAACCTCATCAACCATCACTCTCACCCTCAGTGGCAGAGCCTTACGGCTTCATTTATATGAAATATGTTCAAATACCAATAACGAATATATACAGATATTTAACAAATGTGCTGAACCTTATAAGTCAGAGTGGGAATTTATATTTACCGACGGCTCCAAATCCGATACCCCCACCACGTTTGCTATCACAAACGACTAGAATACGACCATAAAAGTTGGCGTCTTGCCACAGTACTTCTCTATATACACAGCAGAGGCAGTTTGAAGCAGTTTCCTTCGTCTCGCGATCAGATAAAAAATATATAATTTTCACAGACAGTAAATCGGCAATAGAGGCTCTTCTAAACCAGAGGAATAATTCAATCCTCATAGACAATATTCGCGATATACTATATCGCTGCATAAGCACAATAAAAATTATGTGGGTTCCGGGTCACGCTGGTATCCGAGGCAATCACCTAGCAGACGAGTGGGCTAAAGAAACAGCCAGAGAGCCACTGCAACTGTTTAAATATTTCGATGCTAAACATAATACAGAGTGGAGAAACTACAAACACCATTACAAAGAGCATAACCCTATTGGTTTGAAGTCCAACTACCCACCAAATTGTTTATGCAGAGATTTAAGAACAAAGCTCCTGTCGTTTCTATTTTAGGACTTCAACTTGTATAATGCTTTAGTCCGTTTCAATGTTCCTAATATAGTACTTCGCTCTTATAATCCATTTTATGTGGAAATTCTGAAATCTAATTAGCTTAGTTTTGTCTCTCTTACAACAGGACTTGAAAAGCTGAATCGGCTTTCTAGAAGCCTTGGTCTTGATTTCGCGATGACAAAGTATCTGCTTAAGTCACTTATTGAGTCTTATTATTTACCGAATAAAAAAAAATTAATTCCTGGAAAAACAATTAAAACTTGACAATTCATCGCGTCACTATTATTTTGAGCACAGCTGTATGCAATTAACTCATCCACGACGAAGCCTTCAACCTTCCATCACGGCTATTCTTTCTGTATGCAGATGGAGGTTCCATATTTCGGGAATAATATTTGCGGTTAAAAAATTGCCTCACTTACCAACTTCAACTTATTAGAAATCCATTAAGACTTTTTCCATTAAAAAGATTCATTTTTATTGTAACATTTTCTCTGTTAAGTGCCAAAGAGTATACGAAATTTCGGCATCTCCAATGTAGCAGAAAAAATAATTTTTAAGCGAAAATATGTCAAGCATAATTTGGTATGTAATGGAGTCGCAGCGAAGATGACTGACGTGCCTGGTAATGGGTATTTGCGTGCCACTCATTTGCACTTACCCACGTACGGGTAAGCGCCACACACTTACAAACGAAAAGCACCCCCCTCCCCCTCCATCGAAGCACGTGTGTAGGACTAAGCGAAGGTACTTTAAGGTGACAAATGAGTAACGCATTAAGTGAGGCTGCAAGTGCCAAGAAAATATTCGCAAAAAAGTTAAGAAAGGGGAGAATTAATGCAGCAAAAGTTAAAAGCTGATAAGAGAAAGTAGAAAATAAAGTAGCATAAAATGTACCTTATGAATTCACAAATTTACACAGTGTTGGTGGTTCTCATAAAAAATTTCCAAATGGAGTGGCGGGCAAGAATACACGCACGTTAGCTTCCTTTGCTGGCGTTAGGCGGGGCGTATACGCAACATTATTAAAATTGCAATGCCGTACATACGGGTACATACGTACATTATAATCAGAAAAAGAGGCACAACTCAAAATTGTTTGTGTGCCAGAAAACGTTAAAAAAGCGCTCTCCTTAATCGCTTGAGGGGAAACTTTGCTAGTTGTGGAAAAATTAGAACAAAAACCTGAGTTGATTCGAGTTGCTTACCACTAAAAATCTGCAGTATGAATAGGAAAATGTAAAAACTAAATTTTCAAAAACGCTGAGCTGTCCCACTTTTCACGAATATGTGCGATACATTTGTATGTATTTACTTCCGTATGTGTACAGGTAATATTTGCAAATCGTTCCGCGTATTGTTAGCTTTAACAAAAAAAGAAAATAAATAAATAAAAATAAAATAAAATAAAATAAAATAACGAAATATAAAGTAACAACGTGTAACGAAATTGTGGAACAAATGAAAATCATGTACCGCAATTATATGGCTGTTTTGTATTGTGTGCGAGGATTCTGTTCCACGAATGTATTTGTGTGCAATTATATGGGATTTTTTGCGTAAATGTGTGGGTATTGACATGAATGCAGTAACGCACAAGGCATTTTTATTACACAGCCGTGAATATATGAATATTTCCCATAAAATATTTTTTGCGTCGTTAGGTGCGGAAGCGTGTGCACACACACACTCACTCACATTGATGTGCTTGTATTTTTGCACTTATTTCCGTATGTTCGTTTGCACCTCACCGTAATCCTTGCAATAAAAGCCAAAAGCCTTCAACAAAACATAAACAAAACATATTCCCTTGGGCTTGAAGCGGCTCAATTAATGGGTGCCTTTGTAAGAGAGGCGAAATTAAGCTAATTAGATCTCAGAATTTTGCCATAAAATGGATTATAAGAGCGAATGGAATATAAAATGCGATAAATCGATGTTTTGGAGATATTCAACTCCGATTCCATGAGTTTCAAAGATGATTTTGTTTCATTTTTAATAAATTTACGAACAATTTCGATGGAGTTTTCGATGATTACTGAATTTGGGGGGCCGCATGTCTGTATGTTCATTGCCATTTATGTTCTCACAACCATCTCTGAAACGTATAAACCACTCATGAACTCTGGCACGAGATATGCAATCATCGGCATAAACTTTTTTCCTCAATTCAAATGTTTCGGTAATTTTCGGTTTCACCGATTTTAAAACAAAATTTGATATTAGTTCTTTGTTCGAAACTCATTTTTGTACCGATGACACAAACATACTGGCACTTTAGACGCAATGACTTCGTTTCCACTCAACCGAATATCACCAAGCTTTCACTGGAAGTCGGATAGAAATGTAACTTCCAACGCAGTAACTCATTGAAAAGATAGCACCATCAAAAACATTCTTGTGACGCCGGTCTTGTTTATTTTGGACTTCACCTTGTAAGATAAGTATTTTGCGTGTTCGGCGATTTTCTGCTATCGAAAAAAATGCATCAAAGAAGTTGCATCAAATTTCGTGCAAAAAAAGGATTACAGGGTCCGGCACTCGAAGTGTAACCAATTAAAAAGGCCATAAATTTAGTTTGGATAATCACTTTTCTTCAATTCAAAGTAAAAAATGTGTGAAAATAATACAAAATTAAGAATCAATTTACTTTTGCGCGATATGCCTTGATATGGCCTTGAGATGGTCCACAAACGAATCGCTAGCTGCGCGAATGTGACTTGCAGATATTTTGGCCCACTCGTAGACAATGGCTTTTTTCAACTCCTCGAGGCTGGTGAATCTTTTAGTTCGCACATGACTCTCCAAAATAGCCCAAAAAGAATAATCAATCGGATTCGCGTCTGGAGAATTTGAGAGCCATTGTGTGGACGTTATGAATTTCGGAACGTTGTTTTTTTAGCTATTCTTGGTTCACTCGAGCTTTGTAAGATAGTGCCGAGTCCTCTTGAAACGTCCATGGTCTGCCACCAAAATTGTTTATTTGCCCACGGCTTCAAAGCAGCCTCCAGAATACTTTCCCGATAATATTTCGGATTTACCTTGACGCCAGGCTCGATGAAAACGATTGAAGAGCGCACAACTGCGGTTACAGCGGCCCACCATTACCTGTGAAGGGTGCTGCCATTGATGGTCAAATAATTCCTATCGTCTCACAAGAAAAAATGTTCGGAAATTGACCGCTTTCGGCTTCAGCCTTCGCTCTATCAAGTCTGATTTGTTGCTGCTTTGGTGTGAGATCACGCGCCTTTTGAATCTTGTAAGGCTTGAATTTGAGATCATTTTTCATTTGCTACGATCAGATATTTTCAGTTCTTTCGCCATTCGATTGGTACTTCGTCGGGGGTTTCGCTCAAGTCGCTTCTTCACTTTTTAGCTCATTTCACGTGACGTTGCAGCCTTTTGATGACCATCTCCATGACGTTTCGCGATGCTACCAGTATCATTTTAACAAGAAGGTCGCGAAGATGTGAATGACGATACTCCATCGGGACGTTCTGGACCCAGCACATCAACAACCAATGAAAATGTTGAGAAAGTGAGGAAATTTGTTATGGAGAATCGTCGAATCACAATTAGAGAAGTTGCTGAGGGTGTCGGCATATCGGTTGGCTCATGCCATGCAATCTTTTCAGAAATTTTGGGCATGAAGCGTGTGGCAGCGAAGTTCGTTACAAAATTGCTGAACGTCGCATGAGCATCGAACCGGAATTGTTGAATGACATTTACGATGATCCAGATTTGCTTAAAAGGGTCATAACTGGTGACGAATCATGGGTATATGAGGAGAACCAAGACTAAAAACGCACGCCAAGTTCTATCAAATGTCAAGGTTTTGCTCACTGTTTTCTTTGATTACTATGGGGTAGTGCAGCAGGAGTTCTTACCAGAAAGCCGTGTGGTAAATAAGAAGTACTACCTCGAAGTTATGCGCCATTTGCGTGAAGTAGTAAACAAAAAACGCACGGAATTGTGGAAAAAATGCATGGTTTTGCATCATGATAATGCACCTGCTCACTCACCTTTGCTTCTGAGAGATTATTTGGCAAAAAACAATACCGTTATCATGCCTCAGGCACCGTCCTCACCAGATTTGGCCCCCTGCGACTTTTTCCTGTTCCCAAGATTGAAGAGACCCCTGAAAGGACTACGTTTTGCTACAATTGAGGAGATAAAAAAGAATCGCTGAGAGAGCTCAAGGACTTACCAAAAGTGCATATCAGAACTGCTTCGTGGATTGGAAAAAATGGTGGCACAAGTGTATTAAGTGTATTCAAGGCCCGATGTTGAATGTGAAGCACATCTAAACGTTAAGTTTTTTTCTGCATTTCATTTGACATTTTTCAATTTCAGAATAATTCAATTTGAACCATGGAAAGATACACAATCGCATTTGGGCGAATGAAAATCCAAGAGTGATTGCCGAAAAACCAATGCACCCATAAAGAGTGACTGTTTGGTGCGGTTTATGGACCGGCGGCATCATTGGGCCGCATTTTTTCCTAAATGAGGCCGGTCAGGCAGTTACTGTGAATGGTGTTCGCTATCGTGAGATGATAACGAACTTTTTAAGGCCCGAATTGCAAGATATGGATGTGGACGATATGTGATTTCAACAGGACGGTGCCACTTGTCACACAGCTAACGAAACAATGGCTCTTTTGCGCGAAAAATTTGATGGCTGAATAATCTCACGTCGCGGCGATGTCAATTGGCCGCCAAGATCATGTGATTTGACACCGTTGGACTTCTTTCTTTGGGGTTATTTGAAAGAAAAGATGTACGACGATAAGCCAGCAACAATTCAAGAGCTAAAGGATGAGATAATTCGGCACATTAACGGCATAGAACCTCAGTTATGCCTCAACGTCATCGAAAATTTGGACCATCGGATGGAGGTGTGCCGCCGAGGCCACGGTGGTCATTTGGCCAATATTTTGTTCCATGCGTAATTGAGCCATGCCAATATTATCATAATAAAGAGAAATGACAATAATTTCTTAAAAAAATTGTATTTTATTCAAAAGCAAGACCGGCCCTTGAAACCTAATCACCCTTTATATCTGAGACGGACTGCTTTGAAGGAGATAAATATAAGTTGATGAATAAATAAATATTTTTTAAGAAAAATTAAAATTGACCTAATTTTTGAACACACCTATGTATTGATAAGTTTTGACTATATCGGCAAATTTTCATCAAAATTTCGGACTTAGAATTTTTAGAAATGTTTCGGGTATGCAGTTTTATAGCTCATTGAATTTTGGTATAATAAAGTGCAAGTTTCAAGAGGTTCAAAAATTGCATTGATTTTTAAGGGATTAGGGGTAGTCAGAGCCCCGATATAAAATGATGATTTTCAATAATTTTTTTTTGCTAGCCAGTTGCTTTATTTTACGAAAATAAAAACATAGCATTAATAAATCATGTTTCGACTTCACTTTAGCAAAATTCAAAAAAAAAAATTCAATTTTTGAAATTTTTTTCTAACTACCCTTAACAATTTTTTCTGCTGAAGGAGTTGGCTGTTTTTTCCATATAAACGAAAAGTAGAGTAGGCGTTAAATGGAGAAGAAGCACAGGACCGAGACCGAAGAAAATGCTCAAAAATCAATGTGATTTTAAACCAACTTGAAACTTACACTTTATTATACCAAAATTTATCAGCTATAAGGATGCATACTTGAAATTTGTTTAGAAATTCTGGGTAAAACGTATGAAATTTTGATGAAAATTTGCCGAATCCTTACAAATGGTGTACACTTTCTTTGTGCGTGGACTGTACATACGTTCCTACCTAAGTATGTGCATACTCAAAACAGAAACATAAATATTTTTCTTCTAATGTATTGGAATAAATTGATATCGCCACATTTTCCTGACATCCAACCAAAGAGCGGCGGTCACTACTCAATGGACTGCGTGGCCCAACTCTAATAACCAAATTCTGGTTTGAATTGCTAACCAAATGCTTTTGGTGTTTTCAAATGTGGTCTTGTGGTTGTTTGCATTCATTTATTTCATGGTTTTTGGACACTTTTGTATCCCCATATGTATGTGTGTGTATGTGTATTTATATTAGGACTACACCTCTCACAGCCGTACAGCAAATATGATAAAGGCGTGCATACAAATAAATATAAATCAGTAACATTTTATACTCACATGCATATGGCACATTAATTCAACTACATACAGGGTGCGCCATCTTTTATGTCGGCATGTAAACGCTGAATAACTTTGTCATTTACCAATCGATCGACTTCAACATACATGTTTTTTTGGATACGTCAATTCAGTACAATTTCAACCATGGATCGCTTTACACCGAAACAACGCGCTGAAATAGTGACGCTATACATCGAAAATAGTCGATGTAACTCAACGAGAATATCGCAAAAAGTATCGCGGCAAACAGGCACCGGCTGACAATACTATTCGCCGTTTGGTGTTGAATTTTTTTGAACACGGAGCAGTAGGAGTTCGAGTAGACCTAGGACCGGTCTTTAGTATTATCCCATCTCACTATGACGGGTCTTGAGCAATTCCGTTGCCAATACCTGGTAGCGGCTGAGGTGTGTTACAGAGGTAGACGCGGATAGTCGAAGTTTGTGATTGCATCTGCTTATTTTCCTTATGATGCTCTGGAAGGGCCACCACCCGGGAAGGCCACTAGTCTCGTGAGGTTCTGCGAGCGGCGTAATCTGGGCCTTATTCTATGTTGCGATGCTAACGCCCAGCATACAATCTGGGGCAGCAGCACGTACAATGGACGGGGCTCTCGACTTTTCGAATTTATCGCGTCCTCTTGCCTAGACATACATAACAAGGGCTCACAGCCAACGTTTGTAACAGCTAGAAGGCAGGAGGTGATTGATCTCACCCTATTAAGCTCAAACCTTGGGTGGCCAATCAAGAACTGGAGAGTCCTTGCCGAAGATTCGTGCTCGGACCACAGGTATATTGCTAGCTGAAACACAATGGGAATTGGTACGGCCCCTGTCCGGCATTGGAACACAGAGAAGGCATGGACGTCCATCCAACGATTCTCTCCATGCCCCTTGACTCCTTGCCATCAAGAGATACGCTGTAGTGATACCAGAGGCTCAGTGGTGGGAAGACTCAGAAAATGAGCCCGGCAAACACCGTTTTCGCATTTTTACCGATGGCTCCGGCTCTGGGGTCTACGTGGAATCCAGCGGGACAAATCTGCACTTTGCTCTTGGAATGCATACATCTGTGTTTCAAGCGGAGGTGTATGTAGTTCAAGAAGCGATGAACTTTGTTGCGGAAAAGCGATGGAGAGGCAGATCAATATATGTCTGCAGCGACAGCCAAGCTGCGCTTATGGCCTTAGACAGTCCTCCAACCACATCAGGGGTAGTCAAGTCCTGTAAATCCAGGCTGAACTATGTCGGTAAACATAATAGGCTGATGCTAACAAGGGTCGCGGGACACGTGGGTATCGTAGGTAACGAGACCTCTGACTCCTTAGCTAAGATGGGCTCTAAGGTCAACTTCTTTGGCCCAGAGCCCGTTTTGCCACTCCCTTCTGCGGCCATCACAGCCACTGTTAGCAAATGGGTAACTACCACCCACAAGCGAGCTTGGCAGGCTGAGAGAGGCTGCAGATGGACTAAACTGATGTTACCTGTCATTTCCGACCGACTGTCGCAAATCCTTCTGTCATTAAGCAGAAGGGACTGCAGATAGCTGGTTGGACTGATGACGGGACACTTTCTATGGGGGAGGCACATAGAAAAAGTAGGCATCTCAGACATTGTACTCTGCCCAGCTTGTAAAGAGGAGGATGAGACGGCGGATCACTTCCAGTGTGTATGCCCCGCCTTCGCTCGAATCAGGTTTGAGGTCTTTGGCACTGATATGTTAAGAAGCGACCATCTTGGCTCCTTGGCCCGACAAAATCTACTCAGATTTCTTCGGAGATCGTGTAGATTCAAAGAAAATTAGAAGGGAATCCAAGTGTAGTACAATGGACTTAATTAATGCCTGAGTGCTGCACTTGCTAGTTGTCCCGACAAAAAAACAAAAAAAAAAAAAGAAAAAAAAGGAGATCGTCAACATGCCGTTCATCAACGACCAAGACGTTCCAATGAACTTGTTGAAGTTTGTTTGCGTATAAAGTGCAGTTGACCCAAAGAATATTGCCGACAGATCATTCACGTCGCTTGGAATACGGCCAAACAGTCGCTCGAATGGTTTACACTGAACCCAATTTTTGGAAGCAAATTTCAATGACTGACGAGGCACATTTTAACCTCTCTGGCAGCGTGAATAAACAAAATTGCCGCATTTGGGGAACTGAGAATCCACACGGGACGCCATTGCTTGACCGGAAAGTAACTGTTTGGGCCAACATTTGCGCCAACACCATCAGTGGGCCATATTTTTACCGAGAAAACGAAACGGGTGATGGAAACCGATATCGATGGATGTTGACTCGCAAATGCGTGGGAAAGGTTTAGACGGTTACTGTGCGCCATGCCACAAGACGCTGCACCATGCCACACTGCTAGTGCAACAATTGGATTTCTACAACGAAAGTTCTCGGAACGTCTAGTGTCAAAAAGAGGCAACATCGACTGGTCTCCCAGATCACCTGACTTAACCCCGCCAGACTTCTTTTTGTGGAGTTATCTGAAAAGTAGGGTTTACGCCAACAAATCAGCTTAAGGCAAATATTCGTGCCGAAATCGACGCCATAAAACCCGAAATGCTTGACAAGGTGATGCTAAACGCAGAAAAATATCGCAGTTTGTGATTGCTAATAAAGGTGGCCACTTGATTAATATTGTATTCAAAAAATAGTTTTAGTAAATTGTAAATAACCAAACCAAATAAAAATATCTCGCTTATACAAATCAGTTGTTGTTTTTCCAAAGTTATTCATACCGACATAAAAGATTGCGCACCCTGTACATACCTACATATATGCCGATGAATAATGTACGCGTCGAAGGTAAATTCATTAGGTATTCATGTACCTGTACTTGCTTCTTTCATGAAGTATTTATAGCTGTGCCTTTGAACTTTTCCACAATATGCACTTTTTGATTTGTTTTTGGGACACACCATTTATTTGTGGAAATATTCTTCATAAGTAATTAAGTATTCTTATGGCTGCATTTTCTGAGATATTATAAATATATCTGTGTATGTATAGGTGATGTATATGTGAATAAATTTTGGCTCGTGGGCTTCGTTTGTTCGAGCTAGGTAAGTAGGCCGCCAAAAGCAATAACGGTCCTTAATTTTGATATAGTCCTCTTCCTGATGAAATTTTTTTTTTTTTTTTAGAACCCTTTTCGAAGTTAGTTTCAGGCTAACACAAAAGCGTGCCTTAAGATTCTGATATTTGATTTTTCATTTTACGCCCCAGGATAATAATGCCACAATGGTGACGAACGAGGCGCGTTGCACTCCGATATAATTAACCCAGATTTCCTACAAACTGTATTCTACTCCCACCTTTCACCAACTTACTTATGTTGTGAACAAAGAGATTTCAGGCCATCAAGTTTTGATCCACAGGTATAAATAAGAGGTCACAGTAGACGGCAGAAACACGCGCCCAGAATTTATCCTATGATTTTCATACAAATTCATCTTATTAGATAGTGATAGAGACAGAGATAGAGACCAAAAGAGATAGAGAGGCAAAAGGTCTGCCCTAACGAACCAGCGAGTGCAAAGGCATGTGCTATTCCGGTGCCCGCGTTTCGACACCGAAAGAGAATACCTTTCCAGGGTTTTTGGCGAGCATCCCACAGAGGTAAACTTTACGATGCAAATGTGCGATAAACCTGAAAAATGGCGAGCACAACTACAGCTTGATCTCTAGGCTGATAGAAATGCTGAAGAGTCGTTGCAAGACGAACACCGGAGAGGATCGCGTACTGACAGAGACTAACTGATTTTGAGTTAATATATGATACTCCATAACGGCCTCCTTCCGACGTATTAGTTAACGACAAAGTTCAGGGAGGAGCAGCCGTTTGGACAAAAGGCGGTTTTAGTTCGGGTTAAAGTCCACACTGACGGCCACAATGGCCTTTCGAAAAAAAAAGAGATATAAATAGAGTTAGATAAGGATAGAGACACCGATAGGGACAGGGATAGAGATTAAGAGGGAGATAGAGATAGATATAGAGATAGAATAGAGATAGAGATAGGGTTGGGAAAAGATCTAATCCGCGGTAAGGCATGCCCGTCGGAAGAGGCGACTAAAATCCGATTGGGGAGAAAGGGAGCTCGGCTCGAAAGGCCTCACATACCCCGGAAACCTCAAATGGAGGTCTTCGCTCCAGCTAACGACTAAACTGCGTTCTAAGCTACTATGGAGGTCGGCAGGTTGCGGATAGCCGAACGGGCTGTATTAGCAGGTTAGTTATGAATAATTACGAATTGTCAAAGGCGAGCAGAGCTTGGGAAGCTATACAAAAATCCAGGCGCAACGGACTCATATTGGGCGGCTCCTTGGTCAGCGTCTGTTTTCCATGTCAGGGGCGGCTGTATTCTATGATGTTAGATAATAACGACGATAAAGATAATGTTTTAGAAATGATGATCCCAGGCTGACAACTGTGGTACTCGGCTTTGGCAGATCCTCAGGATATGTTCGACATCCATCGCCACTAATCTGGCCGTGCAGGTTTGGTTACCTTTGTCTCGACTAGCATCAAGTGAGTACAACAACAGCACCAACAGCAGCAAGAGCAAAAACAACGGGAGATGGAGCGGAGAGCGTTATTAGCAACCGCGTCGCAGGAAACACGCTCACCCGATCACCCGAAAATACACCAGCATCTCAGCGAACAAAGGAGCAGCACTAGCAACCTTTCTGAGCATTATTGACATAGGCAAGACTCCTACGCACCACCTATGGTCGGTTTCCATATAAGAGACCTAGGGGTAAAGATCGACGTGATGTTAGAGTTTTGGAAGGCTAAGCTGAACGTGCACCCCGCCATCAAGACAGGGGCTCCGACATAAAGCACATATACACAGAGGCAATGATTTTGCTCGAGCAAAAGCGAAATAGCAGCGAAAAAATTAAGAACGAACACAAGACTACGCAGACCATCAGCAGGAAAGATGCGGAATCACCAAAAGGCACACCACTCTAAACAAGCAAGACAGGTCAGGAACCCGATTAGTAGCAAAAAGAATACACCACAGTCGGCGTAAAGATCAAGGGCGAGTGCTGACGAGGAGAGGCATTTCCCAGCTCTTATTGCCCCAGCAGTCAAAAAATGTGGCCTACACCAGCGAAAGAGACACAAACCCCAGGAAGACAAGAGGCGTGGAAGCTCGTCAAACGCAATAAAAGTAAGCAAAAGACGACCGTTCGTCTTATGCTAAGACAGATACGATTGTCATTACCGCAACCGAGAAGGGCAAATCGTATGCAGAAATCCTACGTACCGTTAGGTTCAGCGACTCATTGAAAGTTTTAAGAGAGGCCGTAAAAAAGAAGAACGGGCACAGGCGAAAATGTTTGGATGAGGTAACCACTAAAGGAGAAAAATGCAATCTGCTGCATGTGCAGTGTGGAATCAGCAAGCCGAATAAATTAGCGATTCGCAACTCAAAAATTTAATTTAAAAACTTTTCCAGAACGGCAAAAAATGCATTGTCTTTTCCAAAAATATGTAAATATTTTGTATTTTTCTCTTAGATTAAAATGCTGATGACCGGGGAAAAACGGAAAATGAGGACAAGTGGATCAATTATATAGGTAGGTAGGTAGGTAAAATGGTTGAAGTGCCAGTCTCCTCAACTGGCACTGAAGCGCCGATTTGATACCATTATGAGAGCTCCAACAGGCAGATATCTACAGCCAGCCAGAGCTGTTGATATAATGGAGGAGATTGAAGAGATTCACGTTGGCTGTCGAAAAAAGGAGCACCCAGTGATATTAATCGTCTAGCTGCCAAGCATGGACATTTACAGGGAAAGTGCTCTACAGTCGCCTTCTCTGAAAAGTTCCCACAGCTTTTGTAATGGTGGTTAAATGCTAACCCTAGCTTTTCCGCGTGTGTACCGATCGTCCAGTGACTGGTAAACACAGCTACGGGTTTGGAAATTGAATGGCGAGGACTCCAAAGGACTTTCTGAGTTCTTTGTATATCGTATTGGGGACAAAGGGTTTTCGAAATAGCACTTGAAAAAATGGAACTCCATCTTTTCTGCGCTTTCCTGAGAAATAATTTGAGCAGTTCCTCTTTAACAACTGTCAGGGGGATGGCGGCGACCGGGTAGGAGCTCTCTGAGGCCAATTCAGTCCCCTTCCTGGCAAACTCATCAGCAATTTCATTTCCCTCCATGTTCCTATGTCCTGGAACCCAGATCAGAGAAATGTTATCTGCACACCCAAGAGATTTGAACTCCTCCTTACAGGAGTTTACTAATGTCGTTCTGCATCACGGCGATAGTCAGAGCGCGGCTGGACTATCGAAGAAAATGTTAATATCTCCCTCGCTCTCGCGTTCCCTATGCATTTTTCATGCCTGCAGGTTCGCAAAGACTTCTGCGTGAAAAACAGTAGCAGTTTTTAGCAATTTAAAGAAGATAGATAAATTAGCTGATTTAGAGAAACCCCCTGCTCCGACTCCCGATTGTATCTTGGAACCGTCAGTGAATATAGAGGTGCAAGCTTCGGTGCAGATTTTTCCCCGCGATCCAATCCTGCCTATTTAGAAAGACTGCGCTAGCATGATCCTCAAACTCTAGTTTGCGGTTAGAGAGATCTGTTCGAAGTTCGGAGAAATACGGTATTAACTGCCGGAAAATGCTACCATGTCCCTAGAGAGATTGCCGCCAGAGGTCAACCTCCTTTAACCTAATTGCACTTTGAGCTGCGATGGAAATAACGTAAAAGTCGATGGGAAGTACTATTGTACTGATGCCAATGCATGCAGTCCCTTGCGCCCTTCCCAATTTAGTGATATTATAGCCCTTCCGAAGAGCTTCCAATCAAACCAGGCGTCCGTATGTTAAAATTGGCAAAACTACTGTGTTGTACATCCACAACACGACCGGCGGCTAGAGTCCCCATTTTTTACCGAACATAGATTGGCAGTTCGATTTTCAATATGTAGCTTCCAATGGAGTTTGGAGTCAAGTATTACTCCAAGATACCTAACTTCCGATGAGAGCGGAAGAACGTGGCTGTTTAATTTGGGAAGTCGAAAGGGTGGAGGCTCATATTTTCTGGTAAATAGCACCAGCTCCGTTTTGTCAGAGTTGACTCGGAGGCCGCAAGTGGTAGCCCAGCAACTGAGTACAGCCAATGAGTGACTTTTCCAAAATCTCAGCCCTGACTGAGGGAAACGGTCCCAATACCATTAGGACCAAGTCATCGGTGTACGCTACTAACTTATTTTGGCATTATCAGAAATTCGCCAATAGAAACTAGCCAAAGTAGGGGCGAAAGGACACCAGCCTGCGGCGTCCCCCTGTGAACGAATCTAGTGTATTTAGTCCCTCTTGCCATCGCATTACCAATTATATACTCACCCTTATGGGAAATCCCCTATGATGGATGATTTATTTTTATAGAATATTAGTTGTTTTTTCCCCACACAAACTACAAAATTACGTAAAATATGTTCCTTTCCAAAGATGGAACACTCCTGTACATATTTAGCGTCAATCTAATTCAATTTTCTATGAGTTTCACTTCCTTCACTTCCTGACACTTTTTCACATTCTAAATATGAGTAAATATGCACATAAACTTTTAGCTGCCGGAAATCTATTTAATAGCCATTATAGATTTGTTAAAAATATCGTAGTATTGAGTAAAAATTAGTCATAACAAGCAAAAAAGGCACTTTAAATTAATGTTCACACACATCTAAGAATACGATTACAACAAAAATCTATGTACACTCATTCATACATGACACAATTTAATGCCCATATCGATTACTGTGAGAGAGGGAGAGCTCACTGAATTGCGTGCACTCTGAGTAGGCCACTGAAATTGTTGTGTCTACAAATTTCGCCACTCTGCCGCTCACCACTTCGCCACGCTTGTTCGTCAACCGCTGCCAAAAGCATCAATAGAGTGGTCCGGTCCTATGCTGTAGTATCCAATGTCAATGGAAAGCAAAGGCAAAAATAAAGCAACAATGTAACAAAGCACCCGCGGCCAGAGCAGCTTCAACAGCGGCAAAGGCTGTAAAAAGCAAATTGAACAGCACATTTTCGCCTCATTTGATCTTATCCAGCTGCTGTACATGGATATAATTTATTTTTTTTTTCATGCGTAGCAAACACAGCGTATGCCTTTTTGTTGTTTTGTATTATCGAGAATGTAAAAGTGGGGAAGTGTACAAGTGTATGTAAGCTGGTTTCTATGTTATTGATGTGGGAAAGTCTGCAATTGACACAAAAATACCAGCGGTAATGGTGCAAATATTTTCGTTTTTTTTTTGTCTGCTTGCCATTTTGCAGCGCCATTTAAATGGACAAATTTTGAATGTAAGCGAAGGCTTGATATATATTTAAAAGGCCTCGAACTTCAGTAAATTATTGTGTTGGTATTATGTTGGTGTGTGGATTGAAATGTATTTATTAGTTTATGAAAATTTTCATTCAGATTATAATCAGTTAGTGGGTCAAAGGCGTGAAATAAACCTTGCAACTTTCGAAATGCTGGCTGCAATGAAATGCTGTTTATATATGTTTTCATATGTTTGTGCTTCTGCGGGCATAATTATTTTTATAATATTTATCAATTAAAATATTTTCCCTTTTTGTTCGTCGGCCGGTGAGAAAAATAACTATCAAAACCACAGAGTCATGCAATGGTTGCTTTTTATATCTTGCCTATATGTAACACTAGGAATAATGAGCTGTAATGTGATATTTTTATCGAAAAGTTTGCTATTTTTAACATAAAACATTTTCATATACGAACTTTATTTGCTCTTCTTTCAGTGAGTTGAAAAATTCATATCGCCTAAAAGATAGATTGAGCTCATGAAAATTTTCTTGCGATGATTTATTACGATTTTCGACATGGATTATCGAGGCAGTAGTGTATTGACGAACTTTGGCACTGTGAAACGCTAGTTCAACAAGTTCTATCGTGGCCATCGTTCTGTGCAGGAAGAATTTTGCGATGGCCGTCCTTTGTGCCAGAAACAATCGATGCTGTGTGTCAATTGATAACACAAGATCGTCATGTGACATATCGCGAGATGGGGGCCTCCTAGGGCATTAGTGAAACCAACATACATTCATTAGCTTTTTTCTCCTTTGATGGGTTTGCTTCCTGCCTGTCATAGGCATGACTTATTGCTCGCGCATGTATAATCATAGGGAGTTTTCTCGCGATAACGCGAATCACGTCGTCAGAGACGGTCCTGAATGCGCAAGCGACTCTTAGTGTATTCCATCGTAACACATGTGCTACGTGTTGTACGTTAGATGGTTTAGCTTCCGCCCAAATGGGAGCAGCATAGAGAACAACAGAATTTACCACCTTTGACAGGAGGCTTCTTCTTGCAATCCACGGAAGAATGGCAGCATTGATAGGATCTATCAGTCACTGGGGCATTGGACCCATAGGCTTATACGTAAAAATGGGCAATGGGTGACCAGGAAATACGGTGACGTTGTTGATTTTTATCTAACACAATTCATCAGCAGAGACGGATGCTTTCAGTCGTATCTCCACCGTTGTAAACTGGCAGACAACCCCTACAGCGCACACTACTCCAGATGCAGAGCATATTATTTTCTAATGTGACCCTTTTCGAGTCGAGCGTCAAACACTTGAGATGCCACTTAAACATTCGTTTCCAGTCGATTCCATGGACTCCGTTCTGCGCTCTATCGAAGTAATGCAGAGAGTAGTTTCGGGAAGGGAGTTTCCCCAGATCAAAACAGTAGAGGAAGGTCGCTGTAAGTGCGAAGACATTTTGAACCCTATCTCAGCCACCAAAAAAAAAACAAAACAAAATACATTCACCAGCATAAATATTTCGTCGTCAAGGAGATTTGTTCTCGTTGGATTCCACATAATGTGACAATTGCCTAAATAAAGACTGGTGTCGATTGGGTAAGAAAATGTTAAAGAAATTCAGCCGCATTGGTTTAAAGTACGTCCATGACATCATAACAGATTATGAATCTTGGATCTATGCAAGTGAGCTGAACACAAAACAGAAATTGACAGTATGGGTGTTCCAAGATAAATTGTTCGCAGATACTTTCGTTCGCGTTTTCCAACACCCGAAGAAGCTGTAGAATTCTTTAAGCAACTCGTTTTGGAGATATCCACTTCTGAGTGGCAAAAGGGGGCTTTGAAGCGAATGCGGAAGCATATTGACTTTCAAGAAGAATATTTTTAAAAACAAAAAGACATTGCTTTCTTTATTAGATGTAGAATATAAAAGTCTACCATCGTACAAGGGTTATCAACAAATATACTAGTTAAGAAACTTTTAATGATCAAATGCAACTGCATTAAAAGTAATTTCCAGCGTAATTTTGAGTCGAAAGATACCTTTCTTTTTTTTTAAATATCTCGTGGTCAAATCTGAAAGACAACTCTTCTTATTGGAAGAAAACAAGCTGCATTTTTGCACTTTTCAAAAGGTTTATGAAAGGGTACATAAAAAGCATAAACTACGTGCTTACCGCAACTAACCTAATAGCACTAGGCTCTGCCCATAATAGTGACTTTGTCCGAATCACAAAGCTCAAAAGAACTTGAAAAAGATAGTCGCCAAGGATCATAGATAAGAGCCCATCCTATGGCAAATGAAAGGGAGAAGTGGCGATGGATAGGTCACACGATTAGAAAACCACCAGATAGCAGCACGAGAATGGCACTAGACTGGAGCCCGCAAGGGAGTAGAGTTCGCGCTTGGCCAAAGAGTACTCGGCGAAGGTCGATATGTCCCCAGCCATCAGATGCCGACATCACATGGAACGGCCCAAAACCAACAGCGCAGAACCGAGTACGATGGAAGAGTTTTCTTCCGAGCAGAGTGAACAAGGTTATAAATAAAAACTTCAGCTGCCCTTACCAGGAATTCGGCAACAGACTTGTGCCCGTACATTTCAGACGTGTTCTTATACACGTCCAATCCGCCGTCGTTCAGATGGCAACGAAGTAACATGACAAAAGCTACGTATACACTTTTTTTATTTCACCAACACAATTTTATTTTTTGTCGGAAACAAACCCGCACATCCCAAATGCAGCAAATCAGCTGATTCCCTCAAAATCACTGAGAGCCGATAAATAGTCAAATGTTGGCCACACTTTCCGAGTTCTCTTCATCATGGTTAGCCGCACCATATTGGTGTGTATCAGTAAGTCCCGTCAGATATAATTACACAGTCCTGCGAGGGTGAGTTTCTAGAATGGCTGTACTTGTTTCTTGTAGTTTTTTATGCGCTGAAAACGAATCTGACCTTCAAAATGCTCCATCATGTCAGGATTTTTGGTAAATGAAGCCTAAAAGGTCAAAAAATGGCCATTTTGAAATTAACAGTTTCAGTTACGTATACGTTGGGTATAACGTCTATTGGCGTAACTGAAACTGTTAATTTCAAAATGTTATAACTTTTTTTTTAAAAATCGTACAATAATTTAAAAAAATGGGGTTTAAAGCTAAAGAGTTGTACTATGCGACCTTTTCGTCGAAAATTGAAAAAAAAAAATTTCTATCCCAAAAAAAATTATCAAAAATGGCTAAAATGGCCATTTTTTGACCTTTTAGGCTTCATTTACCAAAAATCCTGACGTTATGGAGCATTTTGAAGGTCAGATTCGTTTTCAACGCATAAAAAACTACAAGAAACAAGTACAGCCATTCTAGAAACTGGAAAAAGTTAAATTTCGCAGGCCTGTGCTATTGGACTTTTTTTCCCCTTTAGCTCGTATTGGAGCATAGGCCGTCATGGGATATAAGACTCTATGTAGTAAATTAAATAGTAAACGAGCTCTTTCTCAAGCTCAAGTTATCCTATTACTATTCTTCTACCCTCTGTTGCCCAGTTCTTTAACACCCTGGAGCAGTCCTCTTTCGACGAACAAAACTAACAGTCTATAACCCTATCATCATGCCCGTCCTAATGTATGGTGTTCTGCGCTTGGACGATGACAATATCCGATGAGACGTATGAGCTTCACGCTGACATAGACATCCGGCTCTAAAAGTATTCAACGCGGTACCAGCTGGTGGTAGCAGAGGAAAAGGAAGACCTCCTTTGCGTGGGAAAGATCGGGTGGAGAAGGACTTAGCTTCACTTGGTGAGTCCAGCACTGGCGCCGGTTAGCACGAGAAGAAACGACTGGCGCGCTTTGTTAAACTCGGCCAAAATCGCGTAAGCGGTTATCGCGTCAGTCAAGAAAAAGAACACCCTGTCGAATATTTTTGTGTAAAAAAAAGTGCGGGCCTAATATCGGCCGTCCTTTTCATTGCCAGCGGCACCAAATGAATGATAAAAGTTTTAGGGTAACTAAACTCATATTTGTTCAAGTAATTTTGCAAAGTGTTCCACATCATTTGGCTCGCAATCCTAGTCTACTTTTACAAACAAGCCTCGTTCCTCTGAAATTCCTGCCACATGCAAAACACGAATTCCTTAACTGAATCAAACTTTGCTGACCATTAACTGAAATTGACTATCGGACAATGTTTGTTTGGAAATCAGAGCCATTAGTCAATGCTCGGCCACGAGATGAATTTGCTCACATGAGGCAAATCCAATTTTAATGCAATTCGAGTAATGTGAAATTCGATAGCCTAACGTAAATTAAAGGGTGGCGATGTAAGCGTCCCAACTAAATATGCACAGCGCAGCGCATCACAAAAATGTAAAAGGAATGCTTTTCGATGATGTAAATATTTTATGCGATTCACTCAGTATAGTGGATGTGCAGTGAAGAGAGCAGGAGAGAAACGGTGTTGAGAGTTTACAATATATTTTTAAATAGGAGAAGACATATACATACACATACATATAAAGTAAGAGTAATACATGCATATGCAGGCATGCATGTGTGGGATTCGATGGCGAAGTAGTGAAATGAATTGTTTAAAGAGAAGTTTTTTTTGCTTTTTGTTTTTGCTTTTTGTTTTTGCTTTTTTTCTTTCTTTTTATTTTTTATTTTTTTTTTGTTGGCAGGACAGAATGCTTAAAGAGAGGTGAAATGTAAAAGCTCTGAAATGTTGATTACTTGGTCCTTTTTTGTTACTTTCCTTCGTTGTTTGCGAAATTTATGACGCGAGAAACTCAATGAATGCAAAATTTCAAAAGAACTTCAAAATGATTGCATGTTGCTTAATGAGTGCCGACAGTTTTTCCGCTTCAAGATATTTTTCACATTTTTAATTTTTTGTTGTTTTTCCTTTTGATGTTTTTTTTTGTGTTTTTTTTTTTGTGTTTTCCTTTTATATCAACATTTGATTGATTACAAGAAGTTGTTGTTTGATTTTTACTTAAAAAAAAAAAAAGAAAAATTAAATGAAAAAGCTCACAGCTCATTTTATACATTTTGTTTATTTTGCGGTTTCCAATACATACCAACAACTATGACGGCCGGCTGTATTTGTGCATGGTAAATGGGCTGGTAATCTGAAGGTTGGTTTGGCATGAAATATTCAATTCTTAAAAAGGCTTTCAACTTTATTTCTGGAACAAAAGGCTTCTCATAAAAATTGCAATGGCCAGCGATCAAAAGCAGCGGAAGTTCGGCTTGTATGCGCTACACTTATTGTAATTTTATTATTTATTTTTTTTTTTTTTATTTATTTATTTAAGTCTATGAATTACAATCCTTACAGACTATGATACAAAAGTTGCTTAGATTAAGCTACAAATATATTATATGTATTTAAAAACTATACTAGCTACTAACTAACTATAATATAGAATTCAAAAGATTTAAAAGTGCTGTTCTTGAAAGCGAGAAATCAAGAAGAACATCATTATGAACGGCATTTAATTCCCGTAAAGCACGAGTAATGGGAGCATTGCTGGCATACGTAGTTTTAAAGTTACCCCCATAATAAGGGTAGAAGTTCCTAAGAGATCGCTGGGGAACATTAAATCGAATTCTTTCCAATAAGTAGGGACAATCAATTACTCCAGTAATAATATTATGAGTAAAAGACAGACACAGTATAGTCCTACGAATCTCTAAGGACTTGAGACTTATAAGCATGAGACGAGCAGAATATGATGGCATGGGATCAATAAAATTCAGGGACCGAAGGGCATATTTGAGAAATATTTTTTGCACACGTTCGATTCTATTAATAGCTTGCTGACTACAAGGTCTCCAAATAAAAGCAGCATATTCTAAGTG
Organism: Anastrepha obliqua; assembly: GCF_027943255.1. Lineage (NCBI taxonomy): Eukaryota > Metazoa > Arthropoda > Insecta > Diptera > Tephritidae > Anastrepha > Anastrepha obliqua. Next base: position 19,416,574 of record NC_072893.1, on the reverse strand, counting down.
AGATCTAACAAAAGATGTATACAGTAACTTAATGGTATAGGGATCAGAGAACTTAGTGGCGTTCCGTCTGACGAAGCCCAGCATCGAAAAAGATTTAGAAGTAATATAATTTATATGGTTATTAAAGGAGAATTTGTTATCGAAGATGACGCCAAGGTCCTTAAACTCACTAACACACTGCAGGACACATGCCGAGATCCTGTACTTAGTGCACAAAATATTAGATGTTTTAGAGTAAGATATTTGGAAGCACTTAGATAAGTTCAGCGAAAGTCGTGAATTCTGGCACCAGAAATAAAGCCTATTCATATCGGCTTGAAGTTTAATGGCATCCTCTTGCGTCTTGATCGCTGAGAAGATCTTAAGGTCATCAGCATAAAGTAAAAATTCAGCAAATGTGAAACAACTTTTGATGTCATTAATAAATAACACAAATAAAAGCGGTCCCAAGATACTTCCTTGCGGAACACCTGAGATGGCAGCAAAGGAAGTAGATGAAATACCATCGATTGTTACAACACAGCGTCTATTGCTCAAATAAGAGTTTATCCATTGCAGAAATGTAGAATGAAAGCCAAGACTAGCTAATTTTTTAACTAAGATTCTATGAGAAACTTTGTCGAAGGCTTTCGAAAAGTCGGTGTAAATACAGTCGACCTGGAAGCCAGCGGAGAAAGAATCAATGCAGTATTCACTAAAAACGGCCAGATTAGATACTGTAGATCTGTTAGCAATAAACCCATGCTGATTAGGGCAAATTAAAGATTTAACGGCAAAACTCAGCTTTGCATAGACCGCATGCTCAAAAATTTTGGAGATAGTCGACAGCTTAGAGATAGGTCTATAATTTCTAACGTCATTTTTATTGCCACTCTTAAAGAAGGGCGTAATGAAAGAGAGTTTCCATGCGTCAATGAAACACCCCGACGATAAAGATTTGTTGAAAATAATTTTCAGGGGATAGACGAAGGCCGGACAGTTTTTTATCAAAACTGCTGAAAGTCCATCAGCATCAGTTTGAGAGGATGATTTCAATTGAGTTAAAGCATTACTAATATCCTCAGAAGAGAGGCAAAGACCTCCAAAGTTCAGGGCATAATCTAAGTCAGAAGAAAAGTCGGATGGGCAATCAAGTTCGTCGTCAGCAAAATTAGATTTAAAAAATTCAGCAAACAAGTTTGCCGTTAGTGAACTTTTATAGCTGTGTTTGTACACGCAGCTATGGACAAAGCAAAAGCGCACTTATACATAGTTTCCTCTATACGAATTGTAATTTTTAAGAGTATTAACAAATAATCGTACATATTTTTATGGCGATGCTGTACATCACTTCTCTCTAATATCGGACAATAAGTGCCGTTAACTTTTTTAATGTTTCTTCTTCCCATGTTTTCCTCGAAATGTGCATTATAATTGCAAATCTAATTGTTTCGTTTAAAATCGTTATTGGACACGAAAATAAGGAAAGGAAGTCACTGATAGAAGCAAAGGCGTAAAATTCTGTAAAATAATACTTTTTACCGACAAAAATAAAATAAATTAACCACTCTATGTTGCTGATGAAGTTCATCAGTTTTTTAATATCTAGGTCTGCTATATCAGCAAGTAAAGAGGTGAGGACCAAGATGCATAAATCTTAGTCTCGCGAAAGCTGGGCAGCAAGTCGTTAAAAGCTTCAAGGAGGTTGTTCAATAAGTTCTGCGGTTCGACAAGGAAAACATCTTTCAGTATAGTCTCCCTGATCATCAACGCACTTGTGCCAACGAGATTCCAATTTATGAATTCCATCCCTGAAGTGAGAATCTGGAAGGGCTGCAAAATATGCTTCCCCAGCTGTTGTGACCTCTTCACTTGGTGAAAAACGATTTCAATGCATGCTGTGTTTTAGGTATGAAAACAGACGGAAGTCTTTAGGTGCCAAATCTGGCGAATACTTCATGGATGGTGGATGCTCCAACAATTCCAACTTTAAATCATGGATTTTGTCAAAACGCTCTTGTAAGAGCTGGTCACTAGCTGTTCTAAAAGGTTACAATAACATTCACAATTTATTGTTTTACCAGTTTATAAGTAATCCACAAACAAAATTCCTTTCGCATCCCAAAAGTACTGATGCTAACATCTTCCTGGCCGATTTCTGAACACGAACTCGTTTCGGAGCCGAAGAACCAGGTTTACACCACTCCTCAGCCTCTTGCTTTGATTTAGGATTATGTTGATAGACCCAAGTCTCATTCATAGTGGTGAATCAACCCACTTTGTCCTTTCGAAAACCCAATTCTTCAGTCGACATATTGCTCACACTGCCCAATGAGAAGCCTAGGGCTTCTACAAAATCTCTTTCAGTCACTCGACGATTTTCCAATACGATATCCTGTACGTTTTCCGGTGGTGTTGCTGTTTTTGGACGTTCTTGACGTAGATCGTCTTGAAGGCTTCTAATAGAATAAGAGACTGCGCCTTCCGAATTCGCTGTGTCGTGAGGTTCCATGAATAAATAAACAAAAAAGGAAGGGGAATTACTTGTTTGTGAAGAGAAAGATTAGGCACATTTCCAAATATTTATATTCCTCTATTTCCACAATTTTGCCAAGCCGTTGACGGAAATTTTTTCAAACATGCAAGTTCTCTTTCTTTTTTTTGTTTGGGAAAGAAACCTGACTTCAGCCTTTTAAAAATCGCGTAAAATAAAGTAACAGTGTTTGGAAGACGCCACCTTAAGTATTCAATTCGCCTTGGCTGTAGAGCGTCTGCTCTCTCTCCCTCTCTTTCTCTCTCTCCTTCTTTCTTACAGAAATAACTTTTGAAACACACCGGTTGCACTTTAGTGGAGCACTTTTTGCTTGCTTTTTTGATCAAGTTTGCCATGCTCTCTCCAGGCACCTCTGCTCCTCGCGCGCCTTCTCCAAGTCTGTACACCAAGCGAGCATAGGGTTTCGTCCACCTGGTCTTTCCACCGGAGCAATGGGCTTCCTCTGCATCGGCTCCCTTGGACTTCGCCCTCGAACACCTTCTTTGCTGGAGCTTCTTCATCCATACGCACGACATGCTCTAGCCAACGCAGGCGTTGGATGGCGATGCGTTGGACTACGTCAATGTCGGTGTAGAGCTCATACAGCTCGTGGTTCATTCTTGAACGGTAGTCTTCGCCAACGCGCACAGGACCGAAGATCTTACGAAGAACTTTTCTCTCGAACACTCCAAGAGCGGCTGCATCGCTTTGTGACACTACACATGCCTCTGCGCCATAAAGCAACACGGGTATGATGAGCGTCTTGTAAAGTGTTAGTTTGGTCATGCGAGAGAGGGCTCGACTACTCAATTGCTTACTTAGCCCATAGTGACACCTATTAGCAAGAGTGATTCTGCGTTTAATTTCCAGGCCGATGTCGTTGTTGCTATTAACGGCGGTGCCAAGATAAATAAATTCTGGCCCAACTTTGAAGGTCTAGTTGTCCGCAATGACGTGCGTTCCTACACGCCGTGTGTTCCGCGTGGTAGACAGCATATACTTCATTTTATCCTCGTTCACCGCCAGACCCATTCGTGATGATTCCTTTTTGGTAGCAGAAAACGCAGCGGTCACATCTCGCTTACAGTGGCCGATAATGTCATTGTCATCGGCGTACGCAAGGAGCTGGACACATTTGTAGAAAATAGTTCCGTAATGATGAACACCTGCTTTTCGGAGCACCCCTTCCATCACGAAGTTGAAGAGGTTGCATGACACTGAATCGCCTTGTCTGAAACCTCGAACGGTACTGAATGGCTCGGAGAGGTTATTTCCTACCTTGACGGAGCTGGTTGTGTTGCTCAACGTCATTCTGCAAAGCCGAATGAGCTTCGCTGGTATACCGAACTCAGACATGGTGGTGTACAGACAATCCCTTATCGGGCTATCGAACACAGCTTTATAGTCGACAAAGAGATGATGGGTGTCGACTTGCTTTTCATGGGTCTTTTCCAGGATTTGGCGTAATGTGAAAATCTGGTCGATGGTGGACTTACCACGTCTGAAGCCGCACTGATAAGGCCCGATCAGTGTGTTGGCAAACGGCTTAAGTCTTCCACATAGGACGCTAGACAGGACCTTGTAAGCGATGGTTAGAAGACTGATGCCCTGGTAGTTGGTGCAGATCGTCGGGTGACCCTTCTTCAGTACAGGACAAAGAACACTGAGATTCCAATCCTCAGGCATGGTTTCTGCTAGCCATATTTTGCAGATGATGCATGCTCCCTATCAGCACATCGCCGCCAGTCTAGAACAATTCAGCGGGCAAGCCGTCAGCGCCAGCCGCTTTGTTATTCTTGAGCCGCTGGATGGCAACTCTGACTTCGTCATGACTAGGTGAGGGAACGTCCAAATTATCGTCGATTGGTCGTATCGGGTCATCTTCTACTGGGGCGGAATTGTGTGCGTCATCGCCAGCAAGAAAATTGCAGAAGTGCTCCCTCCATATTCCCAGTGTGGACTGTGTATCCATAACCAGATTTCCGTTTTTATCTCTGCAAACTGATGCCCCGGTCTTGAAACCTTGTGTCAGACGCTTGACTTGTTGATAGAATTTTCGAGTATCATTCCTGCCCCTGTACTCCTCTAGCAGCTCACGCTCACGCTTCTCCTATTCTCGTTTCTCGCGTCTGAAGAATTTAAACGAAATATGCAAATAAAATTCCGTAAATTCCAAAAAAAAATAGCGAACAATTTTTGGTCTCCATCCATTAATTTCAAAACTTATATAACAGAAAAAAGTATTATTGCCTATTCTTAGCAATAAATTTCATATGACTGCCATACATTCGCCTCATTTTTCAATCGCCTTTCTAATGACCGACCATTTGCGCCACTTTGACTGTCAAGTGTCATTTCGAGCGTAAATATAATATGTCATGGCAGGAGTTGTTGAAAATGAACATTTCGCCAGCCATTTGATTTGAAGTTCAGTAGTCAAGTGGCGCTACGAGTGTTGTATCACTGAAAAACAGCAAATAATTCAAGTTGTGGCAAGTTGAGCAAGTTGAAAAAGGTAAAAATTAAATGCGAGCATATTGACAGAATTTATTGGAATGAAGAAAGTTAAATTGGCATCAGGTATTGAGTACAGCAGCTGGTGAAAATTAATATTACAGTAAATAAAAAACCTTTGGTAGAATTCAATTATATAACTTTTTTTACAAGCCCAAAAAGATTTAAAAAAATTAACTAACTAAACAATGAACTTATAACGGAGCGCCATTTCCTTAACTGACCTGGAACTGTGTTGACGGTGCTAGGTGGTTTTTGTTCCATACCAAAAAAAAAAACAAAGTTGCGTGCAATTTGTATGGAAAAAATGCGTCAAACTTCAGTGAAAAGGGATTGCCAAAAATTAGTGATAGTCACACCTGAAACTTACAGTTTGTCATACTAAAATTCAATGGGTTATAAAATTATTGTACTTACCCATGAAAATTTAGTTTAGGGTTAGGGGAAGTCAGAGACCCGAAAAAATGATGATTTTCAATGATTTTTTTTTTTTTGCTAGTCAATTGCTTTATTTTACAAAGATAAAAATATAGCATTATCACTTCTTGTTTCGAGTCGACTTTAGCAAAATTAAAAAAAAAGAAAAATTAATAATTGTTTGTGGAGCCCGTTTCTTCAAAAGTCCCTTGCGGTGATCATCTCAAGTACTTGGAGATTCATCTAAAATCAATCGGACAAGAGAAATTAGTTTTATTAAAAGATAATCTTGTACCTGATCGAAACCTTTTTTTTTAAACTAACAATATGGCGGCCTCAGGAGAATCTTTCAGATTTTCGAGAAAAATTGTTTGCTTAAAAAAAATTTGTATTTTTGAAAAAAAAAATCCTTCAATCACGCACGATTTTTTTATGTTTTTCACAAGCAGTATAAATTTTATTGAAATCTACCAAGCGGTTTTTAAGTATACAGTGACCACCAGTTAAAAACACATAGTTTAGAGAAAAACACATTTAAAGTTTTGCTATCGAGTAGAGTCCGGAGCGCCCGAGCGCCTTTTGTTAATTGTTGAGTAACTCGAAAAGTATTTGTCGGATTCACTACAAATTTTCTTACAGTATTTTTAAGATGTTATACTTTAAGAAAATGCAAAAAAAAAAATTAAATTTTTTGAAAATTCTGACTACCCCTTACCCCTTATGAGAAATTTTGTTGACTCATAATTCATAATTTCTATAATTTTTGTCAAAAATTTCTTAAAATTTGTGGTTCATTGCTAGTATTAGTTTTCGTATGAAATAAAACGTTATGCCTATTTCGAGCTGTGTACATTCTGTCAAAAAAGTACCGGGAATTGTGCAATATAACACAAAATAATTGTTGAATCATAAAAATTTATTTTGTCGCCTTCAAATAGGCTCCATTCGAAGCAATACACAACGATTAGTCCAAAGCACCGCGTTTGAAGAGGTCTTCTTCAGCTCCTTCAGCGAATTCTCCTTAATGGCCTCTATCGACTCAAAGCGGCCTCCGCGGAGTGGCAATTTAAGTTTTGTGAAAAGGAAAAAGTCCCAGTAGCATCCAGTGACTACGGTGATTGTTCGATGATATTTGTCGAGTTTTTAGTCAAAAAAAGTGTTCACAATATGAGCCTTGTGAGACGGTGCGTTTTCATGCTGCAAAATCCATGAGTTTTCTTTCCGCAAATTGGGCCGTTTCCTACGCAAATTCTCTCTCGAACGTCGCATAACTTCCAAACAATATTCTGTATTTACCGTAGAACCATTTGGAACGAACTTCGAGGTTCCGAGTGCACGAAACCATGACAATCAAAGAAAACGAGTAGCTTGACTTTCACTTTTGACCGACTTTGACGTGGTTTTTTGGGTTTCGACTCATGTGGATAGCGCCATTCAGCCGCCTGTTGACTCGTTTGCATCTCAAACTCATATCCTCACGTGTCATCACCTGTTATGATGCGCTGGATAAACGTTGGGTTCGAAACCACTTGTTAGTGGCTCAAGCATGTCTTCAGCCATCTTCTTCCGATGAAGTTTTTGAAAGAAATTCAACTCTCTTCGAACGAGTCGAGCAGCCACGCGTCTCATGCCCAATTGATGATGTAAAATGTGGCGAATTGATTCGTGAGACACGCTAAGGTCACAAGCTACCTCCCTGAAACTTAAATGATGGTTTTCCAGCGCTATTTCCTTGACTTTGCCGACGTTTTCATCCGTTGAAGACGTTGATGGGCGACCAGATCGGGGCAAATATTTCACGACTTTTCGGCCCTTTCAAAAAACTTTATACCACTCGTAGATCGGTGTTTTTGATAAAGCACACTCGTCAAAGGCTTTCTGCAACATTTTCAACGATTGGGCATACGAAATCCCGTTCAAAACACAAAAAGTCAGACAAATTCTTTGTTGGATATTTTTATTCATAGTGAAAATCGCAGAGCACGTTTATGGTTGACTGATATAATTAAATGCCAAAAACAAGCTAATTGACAGATCACGCTCAAACTTTGCGACACTATAGTAGACAGTTGTACCAACATTTCAGCATCAAAAAATTTAGACATACCCTATGATCAAAAAGTACCGGGAAGGTGATGTTGACTGATTTCTTCGATTGCCAAGGCGCAGTGCACCATGAGTACCTTCCATCGGATCAATAGTCGACAGTCAATAAAGAATATTATTCAGCCGTTTGAAGCGTTTGACAGATGCTGTACGTCGCAAATGGCCGAAAATGTGGGCGAACAATGCTTGGATTTTGCATGCTGATAACACGCGCCATCGCACCGAGCCCGAATTGCGCTAGATTATTTAAACAAACACCAAGTAAATACCACCGTGCAAGCACCGTATTCACCTGTAAGGGCGCCGTGCGACTTCTTTTTGTTCAAGTTGAAGTTAGAACTTCGTGGAAGGAGATTTTAGTCTATAAAGGAGATCAAAGAGAACGCGACGAGGGAGCTAAAGGCCATCCCTTCGTCGGCTGGAGTACTGTGTTAAATGTTAGCACATGTGTGTTGCCTCAGACTGGGCATAGTTTGAAGGAGATAAAATAAATTTGCCTGAAATTTAACTCTGTTTTGTTTTATTTAAACATTTCCGGTACTTTCAGATCCTAGGGTATCTGTAACGCGCGCTTTTTAAATGAAAAATTCCCGATATTTTTTTAACAGAATCTAAATCGAAGGCCATCGCACAAACGTTTAATTTGGTATGACCGCATACACACGCACACATACACACGTACTTGCAGATAAAGTTGTGGAAATAAACCAACCATTCAATAAACTATTTGGAAATCTTATTTTAGTTGCCTAAAAGCCGAGAGAAGCCACATCTGCTGCATTCTTTGTAAAAACCACTTAACAACAACAAAATATACAGATATAATAAAGTAAAATAATCAAAGAAACAGTAGCTGCCTATTAGGCTGTCATGAACAAATACATTTGACCTTTCGAATTGTTTTTTTGTTTCTTCAAGGCTTTCACTTTGTTCTCATGCTCGTTTGTGCCCTTAAATTGTTTAATAAATATTTCAAATGAACTGCAAAAACTATTGAGTGTAAACAAATAAACTTTTCGATTTAAAAGCCGGAACAGAAGTAAGGTTGCCGCCTTTTGTGGAGAAAAGCGCACGTGCCACAAACGACTTGGGTTTGCTCCAACTAACACAAATATCCTGCAAGCTGATTTTTCACAAGCGGAAGTCGAAAACTATCCCTGCAGTTAAACTGAGTAGATCTGAACTCCTTTGCTATTAGTTTGCTTTGAAGTAAGTGCTGAAGTAGTGCGTCTTCTACCTTTCATAAGTACTGGAATCTGATATTTTTAATGTGGCAATGTCCTGCCAAATATCAATAGACAACCTCTGCATATGCATGAGACCAGTTAATGAACTAGTTCATAATAGACAAAAAATTACTAGTCCCAAAAGCTGCAAAAATCGTCAGTTTTGGACCAGTTACGAAAAGTAGGGCTCATATGAAGCCCGCACACTTGCCTACTAGTCCAGTAGATACAGGGTTTGATTGAAAAGTAATGAGCCTTCCCGCGCGGAGCGTCTGCCAAGCGATCAACCGAATCGGCTGGTGGGGGAAAATGATCGTTGGACCTTCCCCTTCCACTAGAAACCGGCCCCAGTTCGCTGGCAACAGCGGTGCAGTCAACATCGCTCCACGCGTGAAAGCTGTTTTAAAAGTGTATTAGGATTTTGCAGTGGCGAAAATGCAGCGATCTTTGGAGCAACGTAACTCGATCAAATTTTGCGTAAAGCTAAACAAAACGAGTACCGAAAGAGTACCATTGGGCTACTCAAGGAGGCTTACGGGGACCAATCTCTGTCCAGTGCCCAGGTAAAGCGGTGGCACAAGTCGGTCAAGGAAGGCCGGGAGGCGCATGTCGAAATCCACAGTCAAAACCATCTTTTTCGACTCTCGAGGCATCGTCCACAAGGAGTTTTTACCTCCAGGAAGCACTGTAAACGCGGCATTTTACAAAGAAGTGCTCCTTCGGCTGAAAAACCGCGTCGCTCGGGTTCGGCCCGAACTCGTCAACAATTGGACCCTTCATCACGACAATGCGCCGGCGCACACCGCCTTCCTCTGCATCTCTGCATTGGCCAAGATGGGGGTTCCGGTGCTTCCCCACCCTCCCTACAGCCCAGACCTCTCCCCTTCGGACTTCTTCTTGTTCCCGCGCCTGAAGAGAAAGCTGAAGGGGAGGCGTTTCGACTCCATCGATTCCGGCGGATGAGTTTAAAAAATGTTTCCTGCAGTGGAAGGAGCGCTACCAGCGGTGTATTGACGCTCAAGGGTCCTATTTTGAAGAATATTAGTTGTATAAGCCAAAAGGTTTAATAAAACTGCTTAAAAACAATAAGGCTCATTACTTTTCAATCAATCCCTGTAGATGGGTTGCTGAATTTAAACGTTAGTCGTGCAAGCCTTGAAGACGATCCACGTCAAGGACGTCCAAAACAGCAACACCACCAGAAATCGTAGAACAAATGCAGGATATCGTATGGGAAAATCGTCCAGGGACTGAAAAAGATTTAGTAGAAGAGCCCTACGCATCTCACCGGGCAGAGTTAGCAATAATTTGACTGAAGTATTGTGTTTCAAAAAGCTGTGTGCCGCAAGGGGGTGCCGCATTCGCTAAAAATGGAGCAAAAAAAGAGGTTGTCTGCAAAGTCGGTTTACTGACGATAGTTTAACGTGATAACGTCATAAGAAAATACTGATTGAATGGTTGCATTTTTCAAAAGAAAATTTTAATTTTATTTGTTTGATACATATTTTGTATGGATATAGAGAATGAGTTAACATTAACATAACATATACTTTAACATAACATAACATAACATGACATAACACAACACAACACAACATAACATAACATAACATAACATAACATAACATAACATAACATAACATAACATAACATAACATAACATAACATAACATAACATAACATAACATAACATAACATAACATAACATAACATAACATAACATAACATAACATAACATAACATAACATAACATAACATAACATAACATAACATAACATAACATAACATAACATAACATAACATAACATAACATAACATAACATAACATAACATAACATAACATAACATAACATAACATAACATAACATAACATAACATAACATAACATAACATAACATAACATAACATAACATAACATAACATAACATAACATAACATAACATAACATAACATAACATAACATAACATAACATAACATAACATAACATAACATAACATAACATAACATAACGTAACATAACATAAAATAACATAACATAACAAATTACCCCGTATTAAAGCACTTATCAACAGCTTTCATTTGATACCCATATTGTACATACACAACCAAAGGTTACCCGGGTCCACGTTTTGACCTATATCTCGAGACCCCAGTCACGGAGCGGCATGAAAAATACTCTGTACTAAAGCATTCACCAACAGCTTCCATTTGATACCCATATTGTACATACACATCCGAAGGTTACCCGGGTCAACGTTTTGACCTATATCTCGAGACCCTATCTACCAATAGGTATTCAAACTATACGGAAATCATCTTCAATACCTACTTAACAATGTGCGTAAGTTTAGTTTAATTCGGTTCAAAGACACGGCGGGTCCACGTTTTGGCATATATTTCGAGACCCTAGTCATCAATAGGTATGAAAATTACCCCGTATTAAAGCACTTATCAACAGCTTTCATTTGATATCCATATTGTATAAACACATTCTAGGGTCCACGTTTTGGTCTCTATCTCGAGACCCTAGTCACGGAACGGATGGAAATACTCTGAACTAAAGCATTCACCAACAGCTTCCATTTGATACCCATATTGTACATACACATCCGAAGGTTACCCGGGTCCACGTTTTGACCTATATCTCGAGACCATATCTACCAATATGTACCCAAACAATACGGAAACCATCTTCAATACATACTTAACAATGTGTGTAAGTTTGGTTTAATTCGATGCAAAGACACGGCGGGTCCACGTTTTGGCATATATTTCCAGACCCTAGTCATCAATAGGTATGAAAATTACCCCGTATTAAAGCACTTATCAACAGCTTTCATTTGATACCCATATTGTACATACACATCCGAAGGTTATCCGGGTCCACGTTTTGACCTATATCTCGAGCCCTATTTCCAAAATAAAATATAATCCATGTTACTCGTGATGTAGCTTTCGAATGGTGAAAGAATTTTTAAAATCGGTCCAGTAGTTTTTGAGCCTATTCATTACAACCAAACAAACAAAGTTTTCCTCTTTATAATATTAGTATAGATATGGTAAATATTACCATACATTTTTTCCTTCAGATATAATAAAAAAATAATAATAATAACATTAAAACAACAGGTATTATTAACAAACTTGGTTTTATTTGAAATTCTTCAAGTAAATCAAAATAATAATAATCAATAAGAAGGCATATGCCAATACAAATACGTGAATTTATATATGTACATATGCGCATATACATACATACATATATACGCTCACTTAAGTAGGGGAGAGCAAGATGTCGAACGTTGCCGTTCGTTTGCTTTGTTTGCTTTGTCGTTCCTTCCGGTCTTTCGCTTGCAGTTCATTCAATGCAATGAGCAAGGTAACACTAATATGAGCAAGGTAACTACATATGAACAGTAATGAGCAAGGTAACACTAATATGAGCAAGGTAACTACATATGAACAGTAATGAGCAAGGTAACGACACATTTTTTCGTGCGTGCAGCCTGTTAAATCGAATTATAAGACGTTATCACGTCAAAAACACATTCGAAAGCGACTTTCTCAACAGCATTCAAATCATTTACGAAAGGATAAAGTAAATTCTGTTCATCGATTCCTCACTATAGATGAGACTTGGGTCTATCACCATAATCCTAAATCAGAGCACGAGGCTGAAGAGGGGTGTGAACCCGGTTCTTCGACTCCGGAACGAGTTCGTGTCCAGGATTCGGCCAAGAAGGTGTTTGCATCAGTTTTTCTGAGATGCGAAAGGAATTATGTGTGTGGATTAGATTAGATTATATTAGATTATATTAGATTTGTGGGGGGTTGGACAGGTCCAATCACACAAACAGGAGACCAAACAGTAGAAGCACAAACACCAGGATAGATTTCGGTAGAAAGAATAGAGATGGGAGGATAGGAGGATAGGATAACTGAAAAACGCCGGACAGCTACAGAGAAAATGCTCTGCAGTGTCGTCATTCTCAAGACAGGATAAACATATCGGGCTGTCGACTACCCTGATGGCAGCCATAGGCTGACCACAGGAATTGTGTTTTTTGATTACACCAACCAGTACTCTCAGGCTCTTTCTGCCGAGTTTTAGCAGAAAGGTCGCTAGTTTCATGTTTGGTTCTTTCACAAAGCGCTTGACTACTCTGCAGCAGCCCAACTCAGACCATCTATCTCTATGGGTAGACCTCATGAAGTCGTCAATTCATAGTTGAATCGATGCGGAATTGACACCGAGAAAGAGTTCAGGGCCTAGTGGCATACTTGCAGCGCCTTCATTAGCCAATTTATCAGCTAACTCGTTCCCTGTAATACCGCAATGTCCAGGCACCCAAATAAGACTAACTTTGTTGTATTTTGCAACACTGTTCAGGTTTGTCTTACATTCACCGACTAACTTCAAGGAGCAGCGTGGGTTAGCAAGGTCTCTCAGTGCAGCTTGACTGTCACTACAAAGTCCCATACTGCTACTCCGCCACTTTTTCTCAATTATTCTGTATGCCATGTGCAAGATGGCATAGACTTCGGTAAAGAATACCGTGGCCATCTGTCCTGTGGCATAGGAGTACTTAGTGCATTCGTCTAAGTACCATCCAGATCCGCTACCATCACTGGTTTTGGATCCGTCGATATAGAAAGTGCTACCTCGAAAACCTTGCCAATAAAGAAGTGCCACTGGGTTTAAGCTGTCAACTCCACTTCCCGAGTTAAACTCAGGCTTAGGAACTATTTCATGACTTCTGCCATCAAATATGAATTCATGAAGCAGGAGGTTTACTGAGTAGTTTCGCTTTCCACTGTAGGAATGCGGAGCAAAATGCTTGCCCATTTTAAGGATGAATAAGATGAACATGAAAATATTCATATCCCAAAAACGCATTCTCACCTTTAAACTCTTACAAGTCAGTTTTTATTTATTTTAACTTGTTTTTTTTACTGTTATTTACTATTATAAAAAATAACAAAATGTAAAAGTATAAATAAATTTTCGCCTTTGTGCAAACATTTGTATGGACATTCCCTCTCTTTGTTTAAAATTTTGTTGCTGTATGAATTCGCAATAACATTTACTCCGTTCTCCTGAACATTTTTCATTTTATTATAGTTTTGCTGCTAACGGAATTAGCGAACAGTGAGAACCTGCTAGGGTCCTCTGACCCGAAGAAGTACACAGCTGTCCATTATTGTATCCCTTTTGTTACAAAAAATGTCAATATTTATTCTGTCCGTTTAACAAACAGAAACGACGCACTTTATGATATTTTGCTTTTTTTTTGTATTTGTTTTTTTTTTTTATTTTACTTTATTATGTCAAATTATCTTACCGTCTTTTGTTCAAATACGATTACCTTAGTCCCAACGGAGCCGACGCGCCCAATCGTTTGTGAGTATGCATCTGTATGTGCGGATGTCAACATGAATTTAAAGAGCTTCCTCTGTTTTTTTCATACAGAGAATATGCGAGTATATACACATAACTACACATAAAAACATGTGTATGTAAGTATGAGTGTTGGTTGAGTAAACACCGTAGTCGCTTACGCATCGCAAAGTGAAAGAGTGACAATATTTCTTGGCATTTTTGCTTTTAAATGACAGCGTGCAAATATACGAAAGCGAGCTGAAAAATGGCAAAATATGCGTTTGCTGTCGAAAGCATTTACCCACTCTATGACAAGGCTTCCTTTTGGACAATTTTTTTAATATTTTTTTTGTTACTTCGTTGCCTTTTTTGTCGCTACGTGTGCAGCGGAAGTTTGCGCTGAGCAAAAATGGCCCAAAGTGGAATGGCATGTATGGATGTGTGTATGTGTGTATATATGAGCATATGTTCTCAAAGAGTGTATGAAGAGAATGAAGAGTTAAGCATGCGTGAGAGTGATATGAATATGTGGATTAACATACAAGTGCAGTATTAAAGCAAATATAATAGTTTTACAAGGTTTGCTCTTTAACTATGGTAAAAAAAAAATTATGAGGAGAGCTTCGGCTGCCACGTAACCGGGGATTCGGCAATCGAATTCTGCACGATCATTTCACACGTATTCACTTACTCGTCAGACTCCAACGAACTGACATTGTGCTGATTTTTTTCGTATATCACTAATACATTCTTAGCTTTTTCGTAAACAAATCGACTCATGACCTCGGCTACTTCACACCATTAGCTGAGTATTTGTGGACTATGAACGGTGACTAATTTGCGGCTGTATTAGCCGTTTTATGCTGTTGATGAAGTTCATCAGATTTTTATATTAAGATCAAGACCTGCTAAGTCAGCAGGCGCAGAAACGAAGTGAGAACGAAGATGCTTAAATCTTTGTCCCGCGGGAGCGGGGCAGCTAAGGAGCATATGCTAAGATGATTCCAACTAATCCTCCATACAGTTGACGCAAAAGGACTCGAAGTAATTCCGAGTCTCACGGCATGCACGCCCCGTGAGGGCGCCCACAAAATTTGAGAGCTGAGATTTTGTCCTTACACGTTCGTGTGCTTATCCAGCGTGCGCTGAGTTGGTGCAATGCCCATCCTTCCAGGAGTAGAGGGCAGGTTATCAAGGGAATCCCGATTCTCTCCTTTCGCGGACACACTACCTCATAGGTGCCTTGTCTGGTCAGATCGTTGCTTCGCAGTTTCCACAATGTCGAAAGTGAGACCAGGCACTCCCTGACCAGTTTCGAGTGCACCATAATAGAGCCCTAATTGCCGCTTGGCTGTCGGAGTAAATATTTCCATTCTTGACTGTTAGTACGCATGTGAGCAGCCAATCAGCTGCCTCCTTGATTGCGACTACCTCTGCCTGGAACACACTGCAGTGATCCGGTAACCTGAATTTGAGTTTGATGGGAAGATCTTCTTCCAACCCTACCGTCCAACTTCGAGCCATTTGTGCACAGGTTAACCAGGCCCTGTCCCCAGGTGTTGACCCCGGTCTACTCATCCCTTGATGGAATATGGGTGGAGAAAGTTCCGCTTGGACTAAGTGAAGGTACACACTGATCGGTCGGCGTGGGGATGAACTCAAAGTGTCTAAGGATGTTTAAGTGCCCATACGTGAGACTGAGCCTAAAGCCCAAACCCCTCAGTCTGATTGTGGTACGTGCAGCTTGCAATGTTCAATAAGGCTTCGGAAGTCATCGTGAATCGAATTGCCAGAGCAACGTTTCCAAATTGTGCAATTTACTTTGAAAAAAAAAAAATTAAATAAATCACTTCACGAAGTTCAAGGTGCACTTGCCATGCGTCGCGCTTAATAAGCGATTTATTGAAAAATCATTTTGGTGAAAACTTTCCATCCCGAAGTGGTCCTGTTCACTGGCCTCCTCATACGTGCTATTTAACGTCCCTGGATTACTTTTTATGTGGCTATGTTAAGTTACGGTGAGGCTATGGAGGATGGTTCCATATGTAGAAGTCCACGCATATGCCGAAAGTACCTGATGGCTATTCATTTGGCAGTAGCCATGACGATTCTTCTGCATATGATCCAAACAGCTCACAATTTCCGGGTTTCGCCCAAGTATCCTCTGGGTAGCTTCCGAGCATTCGTTCGAGCGTGAGCTAATGTGAGAAGGTGATGCAACCCCGTGCAAACCGTCGGATGAGGGCTGACTACACTGACGAACGACCATTACGAACGAACTAAGGATTACGATGTGGGGGCATGTACCTAGAATGTCCGATCCCTTAATGGGAAAGGTTGATGTAACCTCGTAAGAGCAAACACTGACACGATGGACGGGACAAAACAGTAAAAACATTGGACCTTGCAACGTCTACTACAGCTGTCATGTAAAGTAGCGCAAATTCGCTGTTAGATTTATAGTGGGAGAGAGACTTCATCGCTACTTCCGTATACGGTCGTCTTATAATAATCTGCATCAAAGCAAGATTATTCAACCTCTCGCGCATTTGCGCCCACGCACACAAGAGAAGAACGATGAGACCAAAGATACCTTCTTTGAGCGCCGGGAACGTTTCTATCAGCGTGGCTGTCTCCTGATCGGAAAACGCGAAACCAGATGGATAATGTTGCGATTGATGGAAGACACATTTCTGGTGCTTCAGATGTAAGTATGATCCGAGGATCCAACATCGATTTGGATCATTATCCAGTTAAAGCCAAAATACACACACTTTCCTCAAATACTGTCCCGCCATCAAAAAACGTACTTCTGTTACTTCTGACTTTTCCAAACTGGATAAAGAAGCAAAGCGAATGGGTTTGGTGGTGAACGAGGACAAAACGAAGTACCTCCTGTCTTCAAACAAACAGTCGGCGCACTCGCGTAGCGGCACCCACGTCACTGTTGACAGTTATGATTTCGAGGTTGTAAAAGACTTCGTATACTTAAGAACCAGCATAAACACCGGCAACAATGTCAGCCTTGAAATCCAACGAAGAATCTCTCTCTCTCCTCTCTCGACGAAAAAAACTCATACTCTACAAGACTCTCATCATGCCCGTCCTATGGAAAGGCGCAGAAGCTTGGATGATGACAACCTCCGATGAGGCGAAACTTGGAGTGCCCGAGAGAAAGATTATTCGCAAGATTTTTGGACCTTTGCACGTTGGCAACGGCGAATATCGCAGACGATGGAACGATGAGCTGCATGAGCTTTACGACGACATAGACATAGCGCAGCGAATAAAGATCCAGCGGCTACACTGGCTGGGTCATGTCGTCCGAATGGATACAAATTCTCTGGCTCTGAAAGTATTCCATGCGGTACCAGCTGGTGGTAGCAGAGAAAGAGGAAGGCCTCCTTTGGGTTGAAAAGATAAGGTGGGGAAGAACTTGGCTTCACTTGGTGTGTCCAATTGGCGCCGGTTAGTAAGAGAAATAAACGGCTGGCGCTCTTTGTTAAACCCGGTCAAAATCGCGTAAACGGTTATCGCGCCAATTAAGAAGGAGAAGAATGGTAATGGTAAAGGTTCTACGGTTTAAGCTAAGGTCTTTATTCACTGCGACCAGATTGATTTATTATGCGACTCTAAGGGCTTATTTTTATTTATTTAGTATTGTGAGGAATCAATCGAACCAGCTCCTTAGAAGGGAGCGTTTGTAGGTATTCATGCTCTGGTAGGTACTCGTGAAGAGTAGCCAAGTGCTTTGTGAAAGACCAAAAAGGAAAACAACAACCTTTCTCCTAAAACTCAGCAGAAAGGACCTGAGAGTACTGGTGGGTGTAATCACAGGGCACAACGTCTGTGGTCAGCATATAGCTACCATGGTGATTAGATGCTCCATGGACTCCTTTTCATCACAGCAGAACCTGCATAAATACCAGTCCTAGCTGTTCTAAATGTATTGAAATCTTTGTTGTAGGCAAAATGGCAAGTGACCTACAGAGTAATCTGGGACACTTTATGACTAGCAGATTTTGCTCTGCTGTGTTAAAGTTCGAGAACATTTTGGGGTGATTAAGGCCTTTTGTGACGTTCCAGTATTCCTTGCCTTTTATTTGGAGCCATTTTTTGTCTCCTATTTTCGGCCCTTCCGCCGCTTTTTTGGCATAAAAGTCTACCTTCTCGTTTCCTTCGTGTTCCTCATGTCCTGGTACCCAAATCAGTGAGACCTGATTATGAGTGGTCAGTTTGTTGAGTGCATTGTTACACTCTACAGGGTTGCCAATATTCGACGGACCCGTCTGGCAACCCTGTATCTTTTGACAGAGATGTCAGATCGCTTAATGACATACCGCGTTGGAAGCGTCAGTCTAAGCAGATTTTTACCATCGAACAGTACACGCCACGTGAGCACTCCCAAATTATTGAAATTTACATTAAACAAAAGAAGTCAATTGTGAAAACCCAACGTGCGTATAAAAAATGAAATAAGTGCAACTTCTAAGAACACCATTAAACGTTTGTACGAAAGGTTTTCGACTGATGATGCTCTTTCGAATCCAAAGAGGCCAAATTGCTCTTGTACGGGCCAGTGTTAAGACGTCGCCAAGGACATCCCAAATCGCCGTTCTCAGCAGTTGGGCATTGCTCGGACCACTTTACAACGAATTATCCCCATTGATTTGCATTTATTCCCGTATAAGATTCAATTGACGCAAAGATTGTTGCCTGCGGACAAGCCTCGTCGATTGGAATGGGCCCAAAGATTAAAAAAAAACTCATGGGTCCGTCTAATATGGGCAATCCTGTATTAGGACTTTTGACTTTAATGTGACGCTATTCAAGGCTTTGAGGACCGATTGGCTGCCCGAAAGTATTTTAATTTTTACTTTATCGAACCCTCTTTTGGATACGATTTCCCTGTTTGCATTATAGGGAAAAGCCCCGCATGGAAAATTTTAGTATAATATAATATCTGTGCTCAGTGTTAAAGATTTGTGTGCTCTAGGCCCCACTATTCCTGCCCCTACCCCCTGGAACGTTATGGACCCATCTGTATACCATTTTTGCGTGACTCTATGTAGCCATGTTGGAAAAGTAATGTGGAAAAGTGTTGTCCATAGCAGTGTGAACAGCCTTCCCAAAGCACTTTCCTCGCCATGTCGGAGGGTGTCCTCTACACTCCAATGAAATTCAAGCTAAGTTAAATGTCAAAAATACTTGAATGGATTTTGTGAAGTGTAGAAAAATACCAAAGCAATGTAATTCCAAAGAAATTTTCAAGGAAGTAGAGCAAAACTTTATTGATGGCAATACAAGAATTTATTTGATAAGTAAGAAATGTAGTCAGTCTCATCAGAATCGCATTTTATTAGCTGATTAGCATATTAATTGAAATTCTTCCTACATGTGCTGAGAATTTACGCTGGTTCAGCTGGTGTTGGTAATGTGAGCTTTAAAATGAAATTAAATTAATAGAAAATGGAAAATAAAATGAATTGCATAAATTTCGTAACCATCAACCATTGCTTCAAGTCTAATTTCATTTTATTATTTTTAAGCTAAGACATTGTGTGCCAGCTTCTGTTTTTGATTGTTTTTCGCTTTGTTGGCCAATAAAATTTTTGAAGCGTTGTCAGCAATTTGCGTTCTCCGTGGCAGTATCAAGCGGTTTATATACATACATACACACATACACATGTAAGTACAGACATCTTGTATGTGGTCCTATTTATGTGGATACGCTCAGGCGAGTGGAGTAGTTCTGTATATTAATTTTGTGTTGTGGTTCGTTTGTGTGTGTGTGTAGCAATTTCATGGTGCGGATAATCGCTTATTCAAAAGTCGCTAATGGGAACTTCCACAAAGTGTTAATACGTCTTCGTATTGCACAATTGAAGTCGAGGAGAAAGAGTCGACTTCCAGGAAAATGTTATTTCGCATAAAGAAGGGGAAGAGCGAAATGAGAAATCACAAGCTTTACTGCTGAGAGCTGTTTTGCCAACAAGCAGCAATCAATAAGAGTCATTTGAAGTTGGATGTCGCATACTCATTATTTACGGGGAACGACACTAATAAAGAGATTAGGGAAGAAGTTCCGCATGAACGTGCAGTTACACTCGAAGTGTAACCAATTAAAAAGGTCATAAATTTAGTTTGGAAAATTAGTTTTATTCAATTCAAAGTAAAAAATGTGTGAAAATAATACAAAATTAAGAATCAATTTACTTTTGACCACCTTTTGCCTTGACTATGACCTTCAGACGGTCCAGAAACAAATCGCAAGCAGCCCGAATGTGACTTGCAGGTATTTTGGCCCACTCTTGGACAATGGCTTTTTTCAGCCACTCGAGACTGGTGAATCTTTTAGTTTGGACCTTGCCCTCCAAAATAGTCCAAAGATAGTAATTCATCGGATTCGCGTCTGGTGAATTTGAGAGCCACGTTTCCACGACAGTCGGTTCTACGTTACCGAAACTACCCTACTAATTTATATCCTGCTGACAGTCCTTGAGCAGCATTCCCCGTATGTAAATATTGGGAATGTTTATGCTGCTACAACAACAACAACAAGAGCCATTGTGTGGACGTTACTTTTTGGCGATTCTTGGTTCACTCGAGCTTTGTGAGACGGTGCCGAGTCCTGTTGAAACGTCCATGGTCTGTTTGTGGAAATGTTTGTTTGCTCATGGCTTCAAAGCAACCTCCAGTTAATATGTCTCGATAATATTTCGCATTTACTTTAACGCCAGGCTCGATGAAAACGTTTGGAATCATTTCCTATGGCGCGTGCTGCCTCCTGGTAGCCAATCGATGACTCAAATTTTCGTATGAACGGTCGATCAAATAAATCCTAACGTTTTGGGAGTTTATGAATTGCTCAATTTGAAAAATTTTCTCGTCAGAAAACACAATATTGGGAAATTGACCGCTTTCGGCCAAGCAAAGAAACTCCTTCGCTCCCTCTCTCTCAAGTCTGACTTGTTGCTGCTTTGGTGTGAAATCATGCGCCTTTTGAGTCTTGTAAGGCTTGACTTTGAGATCATTTTTCAGTACACGGCGGATGCTACGGTCAAGTATTTTCAGTTCTTTTGCCATTTGATTGGCACTTCGTCGGGAATTTCGCTAATGCCGCTTCTTCACTTTTTGAACCATTGCACCATTGCGTGACGTTGCAGTCTTTTGATGACCATCTCCATGACTTTTCGCGATGCTACCAGTTTCCTTGGTGCGATGAACAAAAACTTTATTTAGTTTAAGGTGCTCGAGCTCACGAACAATCGCTGGTTGTGATTTTCCAGCCAAATATAATGCAATCACACTTTTTCGCTTGAAATCCAGTACTGATTTTCTTTTTCCCCGTTCACTGTCGGCAAAATGCTTCCGTGGGCTTGTAAACAATACTCTGGACTGTCATTTAGCCAACTAACAGACAGTTGATGCTCGTCCATCAGCTGCGCGAGCAGTCTGAAGTTGGTTTCACTTCGTGTGCCGGACCCTGTAGTTCCTCAGGTCTTTCCAACTGGTACGACGGTTGCTTTTTACACTTTGTGTCCAATAATGAAAATACATAAAAATAATACTGAAATTGGCTTTATTGTTTTCCACAATATTCTTCTTAGAAGTGAATACACTTCTGCATTCCCTTGAGTCAACTTTTAAATGACTTTTGAATACCTAGTAACAGCTTCTTCAGGCGTTAGAAAATGTTGATTTGCCATTTTACTTTTGCTGTTTGGGATCAAAAATAAATAATTAGGTGTCAAATTAGAGCTGTAAGGCCTATGATCCATTAATTCGATTTTTTGAGTGCTCAAAAAGTTTCTTCTGTGAGCCGATACGGGAGAGCTCGCATTGTCTTGGTGACAGATGATTCGTCTTCGGTGGTTGGTTTTCCTCACTTTTTATTACTCAGAATTCACTGCTTCAAGATTCTGTAGTGATAGAGTTGCGACTTGACCAGATTTTCCAAAACAAAAAACAAAAAAAAAACACAGGCAACCATTTGGCTTCAGGCGTTTCTTCCGCGAGCAAATTTTTTTGGATTAAGCTCGTCTTGGTACACCTCTACTGTTGATTGTTGTTTTGCTTCCGGCGCATAGATTTAGGTTTCATCAACTGTTACGATATCATAGAACTGATGTGAACCACCGCAGCTGAGTTTCTTTCACATTTCTTTACACCAATCGACACGAGTCCTTTTTTGAGTCAATTGTCAAATATTGCGGTCTTCAACGAGAACAAAGCTGTTTGATTCTCTCTTCCCATTCGCCTACATTTACTACTTCTGGTCGAACGCTTTGCTTTAAACTGATCAGTTGTTGATAGCAGAGGTCCAAGTTGAGTGTTTGAACAGATATGAGTAGCTCATAGTGATAGATTTCCTTCGAATTCCAGCAAATCCACAGTAAAATTCTCTGGGCCGTTAATCTGAGCTTAGCGATTGCTTACGTCGGCTCACTGCGATCTCTCTCTGCTGTCGTTTTCGACCCATTTTGTATCACCTGTTATCATCTGCTTCAAAGGTGGTTCAACTATGTTATGGTTTAATGAAGAGTTGCAGGTGTAAATTTGAGCTAAAAGTTTCTTTTACCTCTCGTACGTACATCGAACATCTTATTGAGACCAACTTCACGCAAGTGGTTCCAAAGGTTTTTATTATTATGAGTTTTATCAAAAACATTTACATTTAATCATAATTTTGAAATTTCAAAACTTACGATTAATAAAAATAATAAATTTCTGAGCTTTATTTATTGCTCAGAAAATATAATCAAATACCGAGTTGTTGGGTTTTTTTATAAAAAATAAAACTATATTAATTTTTCGAACGTTATTTATTCGCTCTGAAACAGTGATTATTCTGTGAGTTGTTATATCAGAAATAATATTTATTTTTTTTTAGTTTTCCTCTTAATCGGTAATAAAATTTTCATGAGTAATGTAACGACGATTGAGCAAGATAACGACGAATGAGCAAGATAACGAAAAATTGTTCGTGCTTGCAGCCTGCTAAATCGAATTATAAGACGTTATCATCACGTCAAAAATATTCAACTCTTTGCTTCCAAAGTCTAAATATGCTACTTATATGACCATGGCTGTATGTATGCATGCATGTACATATGAAAATATTAATCAGCTAAATGAAAATAAAGAAATTCTTCAACAATCGTATTTTTTTTTTAATATTCAAGCCTTGAATTCCTATCCTTTTCCTACAGTTCCTTGTTGGTCTCAATAAAAACTACTGATAATTTTGCTGAAAAGGAGCAATTGGCGTATTTCATTTTATGGCGAACACTTTGACTGCGAATAGTGGTTTTCAACTGAAATTATTTTCCTCCGAACACGGGAATGTCGTGAAAACCAAGGCCTGACTGCTTTTAGTTGATGTACTGATGGCTACACTATAAAAGCAGTAAATTGGTGTAAATTTCGGGTTGTCTGCGTGTGTGTATGTGTTAATGCTACTCGAGGGCGTAGCAGCAAAATGTTATGTTTGATGGCCAATAAACGATTTAATAGAATAACAAAATAAAGAGCGAAAAGGAAAATGACACAAAACAAAGCAATCTTATCTTGGGCATCATTGCTGCTGTAGGTAACCCAGTGAGCAGTACAATTTTTTGCATACTCAATGGAAGTTTATGGAATAAAATGCAAACATATTTTGGCTTGTAATTGTATTTACCTACTTACAGTGGGTTGCCAAATTATTAGGGACAGTCGCAAAAAATGTATTTCTTGAGTATTTGGCTAAAATTATTAAATTAAACACGAAACAACAACTTAGAAAATTATATACATAATAAGAAATAAAAAAAAAACACCGTTAAATGTAGTAAAAAAAAATTTTGTGTGTTGTGGGAAATGTTGCTTCTTACGAGTCAGGGCTTCTAAGCGCCTGGGCATACTTTCTATGCATTGTTTGGCACTTTCTTGTATTTTAGGTTTGTGATGCCAAGCCTCTATCAGATTTCTATTAGTCTTACCTTGGTTGTTCTCATTTCTTTGGGAATCTCAGCTTTAGTGAACTCCCAAAGATTTTCTAGTGGAGAACTGCCAGACCAGAGTAAGACTGGAATGTTATGGTCTTTCAAGAACTTGGGAACACTTCTGGCTTTATGACACGGCGCAGAATCGTGCATAAACATGAAGTCTTCACCATTCTGCAAGCATTTCCTCAGCATCGGCAGCAGTCGATTCTGCAGCACGTCTTTTATTGATCTTGTTTCATTGCCCCTGAACAATGTAGAGGCGTCCAACATCCTTGGCACTGATAACTGACCCCACCATTATTTTGATGGGCTATTTAATTCTCTTCACCATGCAATCAAGGTGGTATTTCTTACCTGGGTGCCCTCTGATACAGCTACTTTTGTCCCCTAGAATTTCAAAAGTAGATTCATCTGAGAAACACACCTGAAAAAATTTAATGATGTTTATCCATTGTTAGTAGGCAAACAGACCTTATTCCAATCTCCAACAGTCATTTGACGGTGTTCCTGAGCCCAAGCTAGTCGCCTCCTCTTCATGGCTTCAGTCAGGCGAGGTTTCTTTACTGGACGATGCCCTATCAAGTCTTCCTCTCGCAATCTTCGCTGCACAGTTCTTTTGGAAACGGACATGCCAGACTCTTGAACTAGCTGGCTTAACAAACTAGCGTTTTCTTCGATTTTCCAAACATATGTCTCGAATTGTTCTGTCTGAACGTGGCGTCGTCTTACGTTTTCTTCCGCGGTTGCCTTTTCTCTTAGGCGATAGAGGCAGTTTTTGTCGAAATTTATTTTTATTTTATTAACTACTGATTTAGAAACACCAGAAATTTCTTTAAATTCGTCTTACACTGCATCGCGCTTTCAACATACTGAGGGTCGCACAATATTTAAAAATTTTTAGAAAAAAGGATTACGCCCCAGACCTTCTAGCACTCACTTGAAATGTGAGCATAAGACACATGCCAAACGGATTAATAAATTTCATTAACACTTTAATCACTTAAACTGCAGTCAAGTGCATCGAAAGAAAGAAAGTAAGCAAAAAATTTGCTGTCCCTAGTAATTTGACAGCCTACTGTAACTATTGAAGCTCTTCTACTCCCATTCTACACGAAACACCTGACCCAACCCTCACACCAGCATTGCTTCCGAAGAGTGCACAGCACCACCACAGCACTCACCGTCATTAACACTCAGATAAACCGCGGGCTCAACCGCCCCTGCGAGAGGACTGTATTAGTAGCGTTGGACTTCAAAAAGGTCTCGACTCAGTCAGCCCCGCCACGCTACTAGATGATATTTTATGGTCGACACTTCGGCTAGGGCTGAAGAAGTGGACCGCGAACTACGTGAGTGGTCGTCACTCGTCGGTGATATTTCGAGACCAAACATCAAAACAGAGGAAGATCAAGCAAGGTGTTCCGCAGGGTGGTATCCTTGATGTTCAACTTCTATATCTCGAAACTCCCCCAGCCACCAGAGAGAGTCTCCCTAGTCTCCTACGCCGACGACTGTACGATAATGACGTCGGGCAATGACCTTGATGGCCTGTGCGCTATGGTAAACGACTATCTCGCTTGCCTTTCTTGCTTCTTCGCTGCGAGGAATCTAAAACTTTCCCTCACGAAGTCCATGGCAACCCTCTTCACCACCTGGACAAAAGAGGTCAAACTGCAGCTTAAGGTAAAAGTCGATTACACACCAATTCCGACTGTTAGCAACCCCAAAATCTAGGGAGTTACCTTTGACAGTTTGCTCTACTTCTCAGCGCATACAACCTCTCTTGCCACTAAAGTCCAAAATCGCAACAAGGTCCTCAAATCGCTTGGCGGCAGCACTTGGGGCAAAGACACAGAAATGTTGCTATCGATATTTAAAGCAATACGCCGGCCGGTTGTAAACTATGCTGCACCTGTCCGGTCACGTGGAGCCAGTGATTCGCAGTGGACGAAGCTACAGACTTGACAAAAAACTGCCATTACGACTGCGACAGGATGTCTCCTGATGTCCCACTACTGCCAAGGAGCATAATAACCTGCTCACCAAGCAGTTCCTGTTAGGGTGTTACCACAGGTCTCACCCATGCAGATACCTGCTTGAGTCTGAGTCACCTCCCAGCCATGTTAGGAGGCATCTCCTCAACTACAAAGACGAGATCCAGAACAAAACAGACCAACAATCACTGGATCGGATAGTGCACAGACAGACAAATAACGACATTTATCGGGAGACTCTTACCACCTGCTTAAGCTCCCGACCCCCGAATGCCATCATCGAAGTCCAACCACCACCCATTGCAGACGAAGAACTTCAACTTCCGCGAGAGTTCGCGTAACCTTGGCTCAGCTACGTTATGGTTAAACTCCTACTTTTCCGGAATTGACCCCGACATACTAAACAAGAAAATCGCATGGGAGAAATCGTATGACAGAACTTTTTTTTAATTTTTAAAGCTTTTAAAACTACGTATTTGCTAACATTATAATTATTAAATTTGCATAGAATAAAAAATTGCATGGGAGAAATATTATGGAATTTTGTTTTTTAAGTTCTGAAGTTGCTATATATTTGCTGGCATAAAAAGTAGTAGTATAACATAATCTCATGGGAGTAATTTAGTGATCAATATTATTTGAAATTTTTAAAGCCCTTAAAACTACAAATTTTCTGACATTATAATTATTAGAGTTGCATAATTATAAAAAAAAAATTGCATGCAAATCTTACGGACAATTATTTTTTTTTTAATTTTTAAAAAATAGTTGAAGAGGAATATGAATTAAAGTACTCGTACTCCACTTAAAATTTGTATTTGTCCTGAATTTTTATTTCTTCATTTTGGCTTTTTGTTTTATAAGAATTGCTTGCTGGGTGAAAGGACCAAAGGCATTACCAAATAATAAAGCAGCGAAATTTAATAAAAATGGCGCGTAAACGAAGCGATAGCAGTGCCGTTAGCCATGGCACTGACGATGATGATCGTTCTGTTTACGCGTACATTGAATCAAGCGCTTTGTTGTGGCCCTAAATTTTCCGCTGATACCGGCAGCCAAGTGGGAAAGCTGCAATAAACTATTCGCATAAAAAATATGTAAGTTGCTGTGTGACTGGAGAGAATTAGTCTGTCCATTTCATTTTAATTTTGAATGACGTCTGGTATGTCGTATTGATGTTTAAACTCTAACTAAAGCGGGAAACTTAATAATATTGCCAACTATTTATGAAAAAATAAAAATAAAAAATATCGCGAAAAAGGCACAACACCGTCAGTGAAAAAATTCTTCATCTCCTCTCGACTATTCATTCTGCAACTTTCAGAATGGCAAACATTTCCGTTTGAAAAACAGTTGCCATTCCCCCCATAGCGGAATGATACCTATTTTTTTGTTTTGTTTCCTTGTTCACTCCTCTCAGGAGCATAGGGCCTTGACAAGACTCAGTCTTGCATTGGTTTCGTTAATCTATTTTAATTTCTGGCAGGGTAGGTGATTAGCCTGCCGCTACGAGTCCTAAATAGTGGGAATGTCCACCTGTCGTTGCTTAGGAACAACGCCTTCTTACTGCTTGGAGCGCCATCTGTGTTTCACATTTTTCTGCCAGAAGGATCGCACAGATAGTTGAGGACATCGCTAAATGTTGTGCGTCTCCGCTATTACCGCTTCCTCTTGCTGGTTCTCCTATTACCTGTCACCTATTACTCTCGTTTAAGTACAATCCGGCTCCTGAACCTATTTTATGCTCGAACCCATCGGTAAAGGAAATATTCCATTATTGCTTTGCTGATACAAATTTAACATCAAATTTCCTTCCAAATGAAACTAAGATCGCAAGAACGTCCCTAGAAGCCAAAAACAGTGGATACTGCTCAGTTAGCATCTTAAAGATTTCTCTGTGTCCTGAAGTTTCGTATTTGTGCCAGAAACCGTATTTATGGAGTCTACATCCGAGGGCGGCCAAGGTGCGCCGCCACCACCAAACCTCAAAGTGATGATTGGTCTGATAAGTGATGTGTATAACTCCAAGACCGCAGCAGTTTCAGACCCCAGGTTTTACCAGAAGGCTCTAGGTATTGTTGAAAAATCTTTAATGCGCGATCCATTTTCAAAAAAAGATGTGGCTCCCACGTCAGTTTCTTATCGAAGATTCTTACGCGTTTTTGGCCAAGTTTAAGAAAGTGCGCCTCCAGTCATTTATTTCTCGTGCTAACCGGTCAATGTTGGACAGACATGGTAAAGCAAAGTCCTTTCCGACCTGATTTTTTTGATGCGGTACCTGCTGGTGCTACTAGCGGCAGAGGAAAGCTTCCTCTGCGTTGGAAAGATTACTCCTAGATATTTAACTTTCTCAGAGTGACTGAGTGTCACACCTTTCAATGCTGGAATACTCAGTCCATCCAATTTCCGGTTTATCGTGAACAATAATAAGTTTGTTTTGTTCGGACTGACGGAAAGACTTTGTATTGTGCACCAGTCAGTTCTCTGCACTTTCATATAAAGCCTTCTTAGGGGCTTATCCGATGTTAGAGTTATCAGATATCGTCCGAGGTGTTTAATTAGTAGCATTTCTTGGAAGAACACACACCAAGTTTCGGCCAGCTTGGTATTTTTTTTTGTGTTCGCATTCGTTTGCATAGAGTAAGTCGAGTGATTTTCCTTTTCAACCAACGCACCAGCTCGCCAACAGTTGTGGTCGTATTAATTAATTAATTAATAGAATGGAAATAGGGTTCCAACACATTTCACTTCCCCATATTCTCTAGACTTGGCTTCCACGGATCTCTCGGACTACTATTGGTTCCCCAATTTGACGGCAATCTTTCAGTTTTGGATAAAAAACTATTGTAGAACCGCATTGGACGAATTGTATAAAGTAAACTACAGGGTCCGGCACTCGAAGTGTAACCAACTTCAGACCACTAGCGCAGCTGACGCGCGGACATCAGCTGTCCGTTAATGTTTTTTTTTGGTGGGTGAGATAGGGTTCAAAATGTCTCGCACTTACAGCGACCGTCGTCTACTACGACGTGTGGTATGGCCTCTAAACCGATCCTTCCTCTCCTTCTGGGGAGACACACTTCTCGGAACTGCTTTCTATATTACTTCGGGAGGGCCCAGTACGGCATCCATAAAGGACCAATTCTGTTCACCTGGTTCGCCTGGGTCCACCATATTTGCTGTCCATTAGTTGGCTAAATGATAGTCCAGAGTATTGTTTACAAGCGCGCGGAAGCATTTCGCCAAGATTAAACGCGAAAAAAGAAAATCAGTAATGGATTTCAAAGGTAAAAATGTGATTGCATTATATTTGACTGGAAAATGACAACCAGCGATTGTTCGGGAGCTCGCGCACCTTAAAGTAATTAAAGTTTTTTTTATCGCATCATTACTCGTTACAATGGTACTGGAAGCATCGCGAAAAGTCATGGAGGTGTAATAAAAAGATTGCAACGTCACGTGAAATGGTTGAAAAAGTGAAAAAGCGACTTGAGCGAAATCCCCGACGAAGTGCCAATGAAATGGCGAAGAACTGAAAATATTTGACCGTAGCGTCCGCTGTATACTGAAGAGTAATCTCAAAGTTAAGCCTTACAAGATCCAAAAGGCGCATGATCTCACACCAAAGCAGCAAGAAGTCAGACTTGAGAGAGCGAAGGAGTTGCTTTGCTTGGCTGAAGCCTAAAGCGGTCAATTTCCGAACATTTTTTCTTCTGAGACGATAGGATTTATTTGACCATCGATGGCAGCACCCGCCACAGATAACGGTTTGGGCCGCTGTAACCGCAGATGGGCGCTCCTCAATCGTTTTCATCGAGCCTGGCGTCAAGGTAAATCCGAAATATTATCCGGAAAGTATTCTGGAGGTAGCTTTGAAGTCGTGGGCAGACAAACATTTCGGTGGCCGACCATGAACGTTTTAACAGTACTCAGCACCGTCTCACAAAGCTCGAGTGAACCAAAATAGGGTTACAATAGAAGTCAACAAAGAGAAAGTTCGATACATTTTACAGTTTTTCTGAAATGTAAGCCAGGCCGCTGAAGTTGTGAATGGTGTTTATGGTTCCGATACTGTAAGTTTTGTTTCGTCGATTCCGTTCGGGCATTTTTGATGTTAAACAAAATGTCAATAATGTCGAAAATGTCTATAAAATCAGAGAAATAATGAAAGTTGACCGTCATGTCAGTAGTCGTAGCATCGCAAAGGAGCTAAAGATCCACCATAAAACAGTTTGAAACCATTTGCGAATTGTACGCAAAAATAATGGATTTTTTCCCCCCCAAACTAATATTCACCGCGCAAGTGATTGTAGAACGTTGAAGCACACAACCGCCTTCACCAAACAAAAAACTATTGAAGAACACATCCGATGCATTGTGCGCATGATGAGTTGCGGCTCACTAAAGACTTTTAGCGGCAAATGGTCAAAACTTTTTATTTCGTGCAATACAACGGAAATAAATTGGAATATGAAAACGATTCTAAGTTTTATTTTTAAGTTTAATTTTCATGCAGTGCATAACTGCGACAAATCTTCGCTGATAATAAATTGCCAAAACGTGCTTCGAAAAGAAAAGTGCAATGAAGGGGAGCAAAGCAATTGCGATGCTTACATGAAATTTGAAAATAAAGTTTATTATCAAGACGTGTGCCCTTAAGTTGGTTTGTGGCTCATGCAAGGAGTTTGATTCGAATTTCCCATGAATTTACCGGCATTATGCACTTGGCAGTTGGCAGATGCGTTACATTGAATACATAAATGGAATACTTTAGTGCTTGCAGGGGTAGTAGTGAAAGCCTTTTAATGTGAATGTAGTGGTGTACATGAAATGTGAAATCTTGGTTTGCAATTGCATGTTCTGAAGTGCTGAACTTCTATTGTTTTTTATTGAGTAGAGAAGACTGTATTCACTTGGCACAGGGTGTGTTTTTAGGACTTATAATATTTTTTTCTCAATAAAATCTAAAAAATCAATGGGGATGGCTAATATTTTTGATTTAGTAGATTGAAAATAATGTGCCATTTAATATTTATAAATAATTATGGCAATACAGCTACTTGGATTACGTCTTATGAAAGCCGTGCAAGTTGCTTAAACCTTTTACTAATTTTATTCGACTATTAAGAACTGCATTCCTTTGTAACCGACCTGCAATAGGATACCAGGTCAGTGCTATTCCGAGACCAAATATCTAAACAGAGGAAAATAAAGCAAGGAGTTCCGCAGGGAGTTTCCTTTCACCCTTGCTTTTCAACTTCTATGTCTCGAAACTCCCTCAGCCACCAGAGGGAGTCTCCGTGGTCCCCTACGCCGCCGACAGCACAATAATGATGTCGGACAATGACATTGATGGCCTGTGCGTCAAGGTAAACGACTACCTCGACTTCCTTTCTCGTCGACGACACACCAATTCCGACTGTTAACAGGCTCAAAATCTTGGGAGTTACATTCGACAGTTTGCTCTCCTTCTCAGCGCATACCACCTCTCTTGCCACTAAAGTACAGAATCGCAACAAGGTCCTCAAATCGCTTACCGGCAGCACTTGGGGCAAAGACACAGAAATGTTGCTATCGACATTTAAGTCAATAGGCTTCCCGGTTTTAAACTTTGCTGCGCCTGTCTGGTCGCCTGGCACCAGTGATTCGCAGTAGACGAAGCAGTGGTCGAAGACTTGTCAAAATACTGCCATTAGGATTACGACAGGATGTCTTTTGATGTCCCCACTTCAACATCTACCCGACGAGGCACAGATGCTCCCTGTAATGGGGCACAATAAAATGCTTAAAATGCTCAGCAAGGGGTGTTAGGATTACCGCAGGTCCCACCCATGAAGACACCTTGAGTCTGAGCCGCTTCTCAGGCACATCAGGAGGCACCTCCTTATTTACGCGAACGTGATCCAGGACAAAACAGACCGACAACTACTGGATCGGATGGTGTACACACAGACAATTAACGACCTTCATCGGGAGACTCTTACCACCTTCGTGAGCTCTCGACCTTCGAGGGCCGCCATCGGAGTCCAACCACCACCAATTGCTGATGATGAGCTCCAAGTTCCCCGAGAGTCCTGCGTAACCTTGGCACAATTACGTTCTGGATACTGTAGCAGGTTAAACTTTACACGACACTAACCACCTTTTCACATGCCCCATCAAACCCACTCTCCCTCTGGACCCAACCTGTCGAAATAGCATGTTTCCTGGGCCTACCTTTAGACGAGCTAGACGAAGACTACCGATGACTACACTACACTAACAGGGCAAAGTTACTGCTACAACAACAACAACATGATACCAGAAAATTTAACGAATTACGTGAAAAACAACAACACAAAACATTTTACTTGAGTTGATATAAGGTGGTTAAAAATTAAAATTAAAAAAAAAATATCAGTAATTTACAAAAATCGGTTTTTTCGGTGTAACGATGTTGGTTAGAAAAAAATCTGTCGTTCCATGGAAAATATTAACGCGATTTTTGACCGAACTCAAACTGCATACCCAAAATTTTCCTAAAAATGAGAAATAAAAGGTTTTAGATTTTTATGAAAATTCGTTGAGTTTTTTTTTCTTTTATTGCACTAAGTTTTCAGCTTACATTTATTTGAATTTAAATAAAGTACGGGCAAAAATAAAAACTATTTAACTGCTTGAGGTAAATCTTTAAACCAATTAAAAAGCCCTTCAATTTAATTTGGAAATTTTCTTTTATTCAATTCAAAGTAAAAAATGGGTGAAAATAATACAAAATGACTATGGCTTCTTTCAGCATATCGAGACTGGTGAATCTCTTAGTTCGGACTTTGCTCTCAAATATGGCCAAAAAAGAACAATCCATCGGATTCGCGTCTGGTGAATTTCAGAACCATTGTGTGGACATTATGAAGTTCGGAACGTTATTTTTAGTGATTCTTGGTTCACTCGAGCCTGCTGATGAGTTTTTTTGAAACGTCCATGGTCTGCCACCGATATGTTTGTCTGCCCACGGCTTCAAAGCAACTTCTAGAAAAAAATATTTTCACGATAATATTTCACATTTACCTTGACGCCAGGTGACAATGATCATGATTGGAGAGTGCGCTTCTGCGATTACAGAGGCCCAAACCATTATCTGTGGCGGGTGTTTCCTCATGGTGGCCAATCGATGACTCAGATTCGCGTCGGAACAGTCGGTCAAATAAACCCTATCGAAGCAACTCCTTCGATCTCTCAAGTCTGACTTGTTGCTGCTTTGGTGTGAGATCAAGCGCCTTTTGGATCTTGTAAGGCTTGACTTTGAGATCATTTTTCAATATGCCGCGGATGCTACGGTTAGATATTTTCAGTTCTTTCGCGATTTGATTGGCACTTCGTCGGTGATTTCGCTCCAGTCGCTTCTTCACTTTTTGAACCATTTCACGTGAAGTTGCAGACGAGTTAAAAAAGCGAACCGGACGGATTAATGGCAAAAAATCAAAGAGTTATGATATTCCACTTGTACAGAAACCTGCCGTAGGATTACCAATTCTATTCCAAATCGAGTGCAAAAAGTATGTTATTTGATAATCTTGATGGGCACAGGAGTTATTAGTTAAACTTTGATAATTGAATCAAATTTTTTCATCAAATCATCGAGTTCTTTTTATATCATACTAGCAAACCCGGCCCCCTTCGCTGGGCACACTAAAATAGAATAGATATGGTTTAGAACAGAAACTATATGATTTTCATATTATTTATTTCTTTATTTTTTATTCAAGCGCTTTGGCATAAACAATATTTTTTGTTTTTCTATTTGTTTTTGAGTAAATATAAAATATAAATTGAAAATCAGGAAAAAAGAAGATTGTTTTTAAATTTCAAATCAACGCATATGAATAAACAATCGTCTTTTTTCCTGATCATCCATGAATTTTTCGTTTCAATTTATATGTTTTATTAAGCATTGGAGCTTTTTTAACCATTATCCATTTATATTTTTCAAAAAAAAAAACGAAAAAAAATTTTTTTTCCACGAACACATAATTTCATTCGGATTTCACATTAAATTCTCAAATTTCGTAAGAAATTATTCACTGTTCCAAAATCCACTCCAAAAAAATTCACAAACAATTTTTACATGTTGCACTTACGTTTTTTCCTTATGGCATCCAAATCAGAAAGAAATATTGACACATTATAACTCACACTGTCAATTTGACAGTTCAGTTCCGCCTCAAGCGTTAAAAAAGTAAGCAACATTATGACTAGCTGAAAAGAACGCTGTACCCGTTGCCACTGCTCCGAATTACAACCAAACTTTACGAAACCCATTTTCAATACTTAATTAACAATGTGCGTAAGTTTGGTTTAATTCGGTGCAAAGACACGGCGGGTCCACGTTTTGGCATATATTTCGAGACCCTAGTCATCAATAGGTATGAAAATTACCCCGTATTAAAGCACTTATCAACAGCTTTCATTTGATACCCATATTGTACATACACAACCAAAGGTTACCCGGGTCCACGTTTTGACCTATATCTCGAGACCCCGGTCACGGAGCGGCATGAAAAATACTCTGTAATAAAGCATTCACCAACAGCTTTCATTTGATACCCATATTGTACATACACGCCCGAAGGTTACCCCGACCACGTTTTGACCTATATCTCGAGACCCTATCTACCAATAGGTATACAAACTATACGGAAATCATCTTCAAGACCTACTTAACAATGTGTGTAAGTTTGGTTTAATTCGGTTCAAAGACACGGCGGGTCCACGTTTTGGCATATATTTCGAGACCCTAGTCAGCAATAGGTATGAAAATTACCCCATGAATGAAAAATACTTTGGACTAAAGCATTCACCAACAGCTTTCATTTGATACCCATATTGTACATACACATCCGAAGGTTACCCGGGTCCACGTTTTGACCCTATTTCCAAAATAAAATATAATCCATGTTACTCGTGGATGATGTAGCTTTCGAATGGTGAAAGAATTTTTAAAATCGGTCCAGTAGTTTTTGAGCCTATTCATTACAACCAAACAAACAAACAAAGTTTTCCTCTTTATAATATTAGTATAGATTTACATATAAAGAGGCTCTGAAAAGTGACGCCTGGATGTCAGTAGTGAATAATTTCTAGATGGTACCTATTTTGATGTCATCTGTGACATTTGTCAAGTAGACAGATGTACAATTTTAACCACGGATACTTACCCGATGGAACAACGCCTTAAAATTGCTGGAACTTATTATGAAAATGGTCAATCTTTAAGAACAACATATAGCAATATTAGTAATTTTTTGGGTGGAAATAATCGTCCAACTGAGTAGACAATTAAAGGTTGCTGGAAAATTTCAAGAAACTGGTTCTGTCCAAGATAGAAAAAGGACTGGCAGACCAGACTGGAGTTTCTTAAAAAGTAAAATCTATGTGAATAAGTCAACAACGATTCCAGAGCTGAAACAGAACTGTCGCATCTAGATTGCTGAACTCAATGCGATAATGAGTGAGAGCAAATCTTTGAAAATTTTAATTCTGGTATAAAAGACTGTGGCAAACGGGGACCTTTAAATGATGCAATTTTTCACATGTAATTGTTAAGAGCCCTATTTTGAATAAAAATAGTCAAACCTGAAAGAATCTAAGTTTTTACATGTTTTATTCGAATACAACATTCAGGCTCATTGTTTGAAAGACCTTTTATTTCGTACATATTTCAATGACCACATGAGTTTCCCCTTTTTTTGCTATTGTCACTAGTTTAAGTTTTAAAAGATCCTATAAAGTAAAAATAAAAAATAATTAATTAATTTAAAAAAATTAATTAAAATTAATTAATTAAAATAATTATTAATTAAAATTAATTAATTAAAAAAAATTAATTTTCCGTATCGACGTAGGTTGTATCTATTTTAGTAGCCACATGTGTATATCCTCACACATTTCGCAGAAAGCCAACTGCAATTTATGGAAATTAAAAAGGAATTATTTTTAATTCGCCATGATCTTAACCTCCAAAACTTTCTCATCATCCACTGCATACTCAACTCAATTTTGTTATTGTTAAACCGCTCATTTACTTGTGTACTGTACATTTACTTATACACTCTCGCATGGAATTTTAATCGCCCTTTCGCTATTTCTCAAATTTCACCAGCTAACCCATTACGACACCACTCTTGCCATCACCTGACCTTGAGCCTGAACCGGCATTCGAGTGCTCAGCGAACAATCAGTCTGTCAGTCAGCAAGTTAGTGCTGTCGCCAGTCATTCCATCAGCTGTTGTCAACGTTATGACGTTGATGAGCCCTTGATGTACTTATGTGCGTTCGCCGTTTTTGTTGTTCTTGTCGGGGTTAATAAGCGGCGGCGGTCGTACTTGTGATTCAAGCGCTCAGTGAGAGATAATTCATGACGCTAAATATTGAAGCGGGTTATACATGAGTACAAACATACACACATACATACTTTAGTATGCATTCTCTGCGCTCTTTCCTGTGCTTGCAATTGTGCACAGGGCGAACAGACGATGTGAATATTGCGATGCGTTTGTATGCATGCTTCTGTATAATTGCAAAATTGCATGCGAGAATGCCAGTTGGTAAGTTATGGGGGAAAAATTAGTACATATAATATTTTGATTTTTAATCATTTACTGTATTTACAAATTTAATATGTAGGTACCATATATCGTTGGGGAAACTACTTTTAGAAAAATTGGTATAGGTGGCGCTATTTCGTAGTCCAATTCGATTCATACTTGGCATATATCTTAACTAAATAAAAGGTAATGTATTCGAGAAAAATGTACTTCCTAGATGGCGCTACGATCGAAATATGCTAAAAATCGTATTTTTAGTTTGAGTTGGCTCGTTCGCAGTATATATTTTAATTATTATTAAAATTGTTCTAAGTTTATTTTGTAAATTATTTCGAAATGTACTGTTTGGCAGCACTGTGTGGTGAGAGAGTAATCAGCTGACATGTTTCTACGGAAACAATCCAAAATCCCATGTCAACGATATATGTACGATACTACGTAACGGTGGTGATTTGTCATTTGCATGGGGCTCTCGTTAGTTTCATCGTGTCAGCTGACATGGGCGTACGTTTACGTTGGTGAGTGTGAGCACCATTATATATATACTTGTATATAGTATGTATAATTGGCGCGTACACCCTTTTGGGTGTTTGGCCGAGCCCCTCCTCCTATTTGTGGTGTGTGTGGTGTGAAGAGATAGGTGGGAATTGCGAGGGCGAAAACTCAAAATTTGTTTCAATACCACTTTTATAGCGCAAAGTGTGCGCGGGTGCACGGGACGATTATAAAGGTTGCCAAAAAAGTCTTGCGGTATTTTTATTGAATTTGCAATTGTTCATAAAATTGGTTATAATAATGCGATTTAAGTCAAATATGCGCCGTTTTATTCGATGACGAGTTCCCAACGAGATGCCAACTTCATAATGCCCCTCTTATAGAAGCTCGCTTCCCTATTGTCAAAAAACTCGGAGAGCCAATTTTCACAGGACTCTCTTGAGGACAACTTCCGACTACCAAGCTCGTTCGCCATGGACAGAAATAGGTGGTAATCACTTGGTGCGAGATCCGGACTATACGGTGGATGCAAAAGAACCTCCCATCCGAGCTCCCGGAGCTTCTGGCGCGTCACCAAAGATGTGTGTGGCCTGGCGTTATCCTGTTGGAAGACAATTCGGCCTCTGTTGTTCAAAGATGGCCTCTTCTGCATGAGTGCTGCATTCAAGCGGTCCAGTTGTTGGCAGTACAGGTCCGAATTGAGCGTTTGGCCATAGGGGAGCAGCTCATAGTGGATGATTCCCTGCCAATCCCACCAAACACACAGAAGAACCTTCCTGGCCGTCAATCCAGGCTTGGCCACCGTCTGGGCAGCTTCACCGCTTTTCGACCACGACCGTTTGCGCTTCACGTTGTCGTAAGTGACCCACTTTTCATCGCCAGTCACCATCCGCTTCAAAAACTGGTCGATTTTGTTGCGATTTAGAAGCGATTCGCATGCATCCATACGGGCAAAAATGTTTTTTTGCGTCAAGTATTTTTGAATCCAAGCTTCTTCAAATGGTTTATAACGGTTTTATGACTCATGCCCAGCTCTTGGTCGATGCTACGGCTGCTACTATGCCGGTCTCTTTCGATCAATTCAGCGATTTTATCGCAATTTTCGACGACAGGCCTTCCGGACCGTGGCGCATCTTCGATCACCTCTGCACCAGAACGAAAACGTTGAAACCATCGTTGTGCGGTGGAAATGGAAACTGTATCGGGTCCATAAACTGCACAAATTTTATTGGCAGCATGATATGCATTTTTGCCTTTATCGTAGTGGTACTGTAAAATATGCCGTATTTTCTCTTTCTTTTGCTCCATGTTTGCGACGCTATAACTCGCGAACGACTAAAAGCAAACAACAATTAATCAAGCACGTGTTAGCACGTGAAAAGAGCTTTCCAAAAAGCTCTAGCGTGAACCGATGCGACGAATACAACTAGAACTACGCGCTTGCAAAGACAAGCTTGCGGAAATACCGCAAGACTTTTTTGACAACCTTATTTTTCTCTTTGATTTGTATATACATTTTTCGATTGGGACACGTAACATCGCTTGCTATATGACTGTTGCTGCAGTTTGCGCATCGCACTATATTCATATTGGAGCAGTCAGAAGTTTTGTGCTTACCAGCACAATTTGCCCAATTCGGTCTCACATAACATCCACGTTCGCCATGCTCATACATTTGACAGTTTCGGCATTGCACTATTTTGTTTTTAATTTGCGTTGGTAGTCCCATCTTACAATAACACGAAATAGGGATTTTACTTTGTTTTTAAGATCGTGCAGTTTAACCGAACCGCGCTCAAAATACACAATGTAAATAGTGTCTTTATATTGCTCTTATGTTTTAATAACAAGTTTGACTTCTTTGCACTTAAATCCAAGAGCATTTAGTTCATTTTTCACTTCTTCTGTGGTTTTGTTTTCAAGTCCATAGAGGACAACCCTAAACGACCTTTCGTTTTTAAGGTCATGAGTAAAAAACTGGCACGACTTTTCTTTTAACAGTTCCTTTATTTTGTTGTACGTATCACTTAATTCACTTATAATTTTAACACCGATTGATATTTTTTTTTAAGAAAAAATCGGATATACCATTTTTTAGCAAAAGATTCTTTATAAAGTCACTATCTTGCACTAAAACCTTGATAGGTGGGAGCACCGCCTTGGTGGTTTATCATTTGGGGCGTTTTCATTGCACTCCATATTATCTACCTGATTTTCAAGAGCCTGTAAGGGTGTCCAATAATTTCTCCTGTTATCATTTTTATTACTCACACTTGGTTTATTAGTGTCCAAAAGTTTGGTTAATTTATTTGAAGACATTTCGTCTTCAATTTGGTTGCAATTTTTTCGTTTCACCGTTGCGTTTAGTTTCACTTCGTTGCAGGAAAAAGAAAACACACGTCTGCTCTGGTCAGAGAGAACACAGCTACTGTAATATAAGCTTTTTTCTCATTTGTATTGTTTCAACATTGTTGTTTTGCAATACACCAAGGTACTTATAAACCTCACCTTTTTCCATTTCATTAATGTCTGCTGTGGTGGTCATCTGCAACCGAATCAACATTTATAACTTTGCCCTTGCAATTTTTATTTTTCCGCATTTATCAAATCCTATTGGTATTCGCATATCTTTAGAGAAGCTAATAAAGTAATCTATCAATTTTTCCAAATGAACCATAGAGGGCTAAGCGAATCGGCTTGAAAAATGTCACTGCGGATGTGGTTTTCATTGGTGTAGTATGGAAGCTTAATTCTGATTCTCCAACTTCGCATTATCCTTTGTAAGAACGATGTCATTGCTTCATTAACCCCATATAACCGCAGCACAGCTATTAGCCAAGAGAGTGGGACAGAAACGCCAGTCGATGTATGCTGCATACAGGTCTCGATTTTGTTTTTTCACCTGCCGCAGAATTACTTGGTCCATAATTAGCTGTTCCTTACACCCTTGGAATGCTCGGACGCATCCTTTTTGTTCTTCCGCAAGAACGCCGTTCAGTTGAACATAAGTGAACTATTTTTTGTAATAATTTTTTTTAATCAATAAAATTTTTTATTTAATCTATATATATATATATATATAATTGGCGCATACACCCTTTTTGGGTGTTTGGCCGAGCTTTTCGTCCTATTTGTGGTGTGCGTCTTGATGTTGTTCCACAAATGGAGGGACCTACAGTTTTAAGCCGACTCCGCACGGCAGATATTTTTATGAGGATCTTTTTCATGGCAGAAATACACTCGAAGGTTTGCCATTGCCTGCCGTGGGGCGACCGCTATTAGAAAAATGTTTTTCTTAATTTTGGTGTTTCACTGAGAATCGAACCTACGTTCACTCTCTGAATTCCGAATGGTAATCCCGCACCAACCCATTCGGCTATGGCGGCTATGTTTTTTTATTTAATCTATTTCAATAAAAATAGAAATAATTAGAAGGTCTGTCATAGAAACACCAGGTTCCTGTTCGTTTAAAACTGGTTCACATCACGGGTTAATCGACGCAGTGGTAGTAAAATTTCTTACCTGGAATCTTCTACAAGATATACCGTAATTTCAAATATGCCAAACCATTTGTGATTTTCAAACAATTTTTATTAATTTTTTTTATCATCAACTTTATTACAATGATATTTGGCTGCTGTACATTCAAGTATTTAAATATGGATTAATATTTTTTCGTTGTACAATTCTACCTTTTATGAAAAAATACCATTTTTTTCTTGAAAACTTTAATATATTATCGAGTATACATACGAAATTGCAGTGAAAGTATAATGAGAAGAAACAAATGTAGGGTTTTAAAAACTCTTGACAAATTTTAGAGTGCTTAGTTCATTATAAATATTTGTCCTCTATAAATACAGTTTCTTTGTATGTATGTATGTACATATTTGGTACAATTTGATTAAAAAGTTGCTCTTGAAGTTTTATGTAATATTTTCTTAATCTACATATACTTTTTTTTTTTTTGCTTACTCAACTATCGACTAACTTCAATGCCTGATAACGTCTCCGGAGTACGCTTTGCTTAATTCTTAGGTTTTATTTTTTCATACGTTTTCATAAAGCTTTTTTGCCATTGCTCTTGTTTTGGTTTCGTGGGTGAAACCAAAACTTTTTGTAAATTGTTTTTGTAGTTGTTTTGTTTTAGAATACAATAGAAGTAAGTTGTTGAAACAAAAAGATATTCACTCTAATGTAATCTAATATACGCTACTTATACTTTTTTCGCTACGTACTTACAACGGTAATTGGCCACTTTTTATTAGTTGTTGTTTTATACAAATCTTTCAGATATTTCTGTGTAACAAACTACGCTACTAGTAAACTTTTTTTACTAACGAAACTTCAAGTAGAAAAGGTCAACGATTAGTACTATACTACGTAGAATAGTTTACCACAAGTACAGCTGTGTTCGGAATAATAGCAGTGTGATATTGCAAAGTTTGGAGTATTTTTTTTTTAATTTTTTTTTATAAAAATATAACTTATGCTACAACAAAAAACACATAACTTAAAGTTTCAAACTTCGTACAAAATTAAAAAAAAATGTATAAAAATTTTCATCAAAAATTTCAAACGTTTTGAGCGGAATTTTTAGAAAATTTTCAACTATGCAGTTTTATAGCCCTTTGAATTTCGATATAATAAAGTGCTAGTTTTATTTATATACGAGTATAGCTATTCCTTTCGCTCCATATTGAAGCATAGGAACAAAAAAAATTTTGAAAGTTTCAGGTGGCTCAAAATTCGTGTTGATTTTTGACAATTTTACTATCGCATTTTCTTCCGTAAAACGAATGTTCGAAATTTTAGATGTCAAAAATCAACGCAAACTACGGGCCTCTTTAAACGGGCGCAAAACTGCGCAAACGTTTAACTACAAAATCGCAAACCCACAATTTTTCTAAAAATTCTGACAAAGGAATTTGAAATAAATAAAAAAAATAAAAAAAATCCAGTGGGGACCCATTCAATAAACAATGAATAACAGAAACACAACAACAACAACATAACAAACAAAACAACAACCCTGCAGAAGGCTTCAGGGGGTAGCGGAAATTCGGACCCGAACCCCAAAACCACCTCTCTCAGGACAGGAGGAGCGAAATCTCCTTCTCGGAAATTTATACTCCAGGGGGTAGTCTCTAGTGGGGGTAAGGCGTCGGAATCGACGCGTAAGGCAGTGACCAAGGGTGACACCGTGGGAAAGTCGAAACCGACTTTCTTCATTAATCCGGGGGTTTAAGGTGGGAAACCAACTTTGATAGGTAGCGGATCACTTTCCTCTAGTTTTCCGGGGACTTCAGGGTTATCTCTTTGAGGACCCTCCACTAGGCCTAAAGGCAGGCAGGGTAGAGCAAACGGTTCTTCTCTGATGGGTACCAAGATCCTGGAGCGCTTCGATGCCCAGAATGACCCTCAGTTATC
Source organism: Anastrepha obliqua (assembly GCF_027943255.1). NCBI lineage: Eukaryota > Metazoa > Arthropoda > Insecta > Diptera > Tephritidae > Anastrepha > Anastrepha obliqua. The sequence continues at coordinate 19,373,927 of NC_072893.1, read as the reverse complement.
TGAGAAGCATTCCCAGACGCTCCCAGGTCATCAGAGGAGCAGAGGAGAGCAGCGGAAAGGGAGCCGAAGCAAGTGCGGCACAACTGGAGTCGGGAGTAAAAAGGCAACACTCCCAGGGGGAGGATGTCTCCCAAGAAAAGAGACCCAGGATTGGTGGTGGACCGCCAAAATCGTTTTGCGAAGTCGCTAAACAGGCGGGCTCCATCATTTTCGGGGTGATGGACAACGGTAGAGAAGACGCCGCCATCTCTAGGGAGGAGTGGAAGAGGGTAGCGTCTGCCATCTCCGCAGTTTTCATGAGGGTAGTGAGGGAAACCCCACAGTAGAGGAAACTCCTGTGGTCATGGAAGTGGAATCCGTCACGTCGGAGGGTGACAATGCTGATGACGTCCGCTCTTTACCGAGGTTCGCCCGCTTTCCGCATTGGGTCGTTCTTCGACAGGGCGGAGGAGAAGGCTTCTGGCCCCGGAGAGCGTTAAAGAGAGAGAGAGAGTGTTATTAAAAACAAGATTGAAATTTTTTAAAAAATTCTTTTTTAATTTATATAATTTATATAATTTTCTTAAGTTTTGCGCAAAGCTTGAGACTTGCAATTATCTGGTTCTTGTTATAGAAAACTCTATTTTTCATATAAAAAATAAAAAAAACAATATATATAATATATAAAACAAGTTTAAAATTTAAATGAAGTTTTTTGAACTTTTTGAAGTGTAAAACTTGCAATTATGTAGTGTTTGTCTGTATAAACTTTATTTTTTTTACAAAAAAAATAAAAAGATTTGAAGCGTCGAATTATATTTTTTTTTTTTTGTTGCCGTATAAACATAATTTTTTTAATAAAAACTAAAAAAATGTTTAAACAACAATTCTGTTTAAAAAAATTTTGTGAATTTTTTAAATTTTTTAAGTATAATATTAAAAATAAAAAAATTATATATTATAAAAACACTTTTTTTATAAAAAAAACAAGTTTGAAATTTTCATTAAATTTTTAGATTTTTTTTGGAGTCTAAAACGTGCAATTGCATGGCTATTGTTGCACTAAAAACCTAAACAATTTTATAAGCAACAATTCTGTTTGAAATGTTGATTAATTTTTTTACATTTTTTTTGTTAGTTTTTTTTAATTATTATTTCTTTTAAGTGTTGCCCAAAGTATGAAACCTGCAAATATATGGCTTTTGTCGTAATACAAAGCCTCTTTTTTCAATAAAGGATAGAAAAAGTAAATAAAAATCCATAGTCAAAACTTTGCAATATGACGCGCTGCTTTTATTGCGCACACAGGTGTATATGTTCGCATGTATCATATATATATTTGTAAATAGTTCCATATTGTAAAAATACACTCTAAATATTTAGTTTTCTTGCTTTCATATGCATAAGTTCTCATAGTAATATATTAAAAAAAAAGAGTTTAAGAAATATATTTTTATCCTTTAAATTTTTAGTACTCAGTTTCTTAACATTTTTCTTTATATAAATATTTTTATTTTTTTTCTTTTTACATTTTACTTTGGCTTAATTTATTCTTAGTTAAATTTGTTGTTGATTTTACCCTTGCTTGTGTTGCTGATATTTCCCATTTTGCTCTTAACTGTACACAACTACAACTACAAATCTCGCTAATTTACGTTTTTTGCCAGTGTTTTGATTAATTTTTGTAAAGCTTTTCCATTTTTCTAGTTTCTTAATTGATTTAGTACGAAAATAATGTTTCTTCTAACTTCGTTCTTTTCACTTTGCAATCGTCTTGAATCAGTAGAAATTTGCTTCAAATAGTATTTTTTGTTTTTTATTTTCTGTTGCAAAGGTTAAATTGCAGGTTGGCTTGATTATTTTTACACTTTTTTTTTTACAGAGAGATTAAGCTTTAAAACGTCAGTTATTCTAGATTTTTAGTCGTTATTTTATTTTATTGTACAAATGTGAATTAATTTTATCTGAGGAAGCTGTGCTAGTTGCCTCTTGGCAGATAAGATCAGACAGATAAAATATTTTGGAGCTAAAGGGAAGAGTGACACTGTAAGCTCCAGCTACCACGCTCCTTTAACTCCAGTGTTCAATGGACCCTCGCACTCCTTAATGAAGAATAAGCGTTCTTGGGAGCCGCATTTCTGACAGTCATATAATCAGATATACTTTTCTTGCGAAATACAAATCTACTAAAGATATACGCTATTAGATTTTCCTGCCTGAGGCCTCCCAATGCACCTTAGTAGTTATTTCGCTCTGTGTATACCCCCATTTGCTAGGCTCCTGGCCACGAACCAACTAAGACCACAAAATGATTCGAGGCCCAGGCATACAGCGCTTGAAGCTCCTCTTGCCAATTCATCGAATGCTTCACTTCCCGCAATAGTTAGGTTTCCAACACAGCGTTTTTTTAAATGTGAAAATACGATTGAATAAAGAGCCGTGATACCCGCATGACTATCTTTAAACCTTTAGCAGGCTTAACTCTGGCATAAATTGAGTTTACTGCAATCTCAGCCTGAAACAGGGTAGACCCAGGATGAGGTTACGAGGTGTGGATGCTAAATAATGCAGCTATAAAAAGAACGCGTAAGCTCCAGTAACCACCAGCTGCTTGACCCGAATGCAGAGCTTCTGTAACGAACTCAGTGTACCCCAAAAGGAAACGAGAGTTTCGGTTCTACGGTTTTTTCGCTATGCAACTTCTATTGCATTTGAAACTGTAAAGGAAAAAGCGGTATGAATGAGCATTCAGTTGATGAGGTTGGATTGATATGAAAGGAATAGCATCCCAATCATAAGGCTTTTTTCCTCGTCGGGACAAACTAGCAAGTACAGCACTCAAACAACATTACGTCCATTGTACTGCACTCGGGTTTCCTTTTTAATTTTCTTTAAATCTACCCGACCTCCGAAGAAAGCTGAGTAGATCTTGTGTTTCCAAGGAGCTAAGGTGGTCGCTTCATAACACATCAGTGTCAAAGGCCTCAGGCCTGATTCGAGCGAAGGCCGGGCAGACGCACAGAAAGTGGTGCGCAGTCTCATAAGGCCTACTATACCTCTTACTTCTAACAATACTTAATCCAGGCATAGTTCTATTAAGAGATCTTATGATCTTGATAGATCTTGTGCGGTATAGAGCTGAGATGAGCGTATGCATATTGCTTTCGGCAATACCAGGCCAAGATGTATGCTTTTTCTTCTTTAGAATTGTGAAAGTGTCTCCACGGACGAGTCGCAGAATCGGCAAACGTAGTTTATGGATTCACTCTCCGTGGTGGCTCTTGAGGATCCCTGTGAGCATTTTCACTTGGTCTTGTGAAGGTTCATAAGTTGTTTAAACCTTTCAAAGGTCTATGGCTACCAAGTAAATAAAGAGTGGACAGACTGGAGGTACTTTTTCCAGGAGGGATAAAGGCAGATGACGAGTGACTACTGTCAAACTAAATACATACATTTTTCAGTACATTAACATTTTATCATGGAATGACTTACGCCTTAACGAAGTTTACAAATCATTCAATCGAATTACGAAAGTCGACGATCTGTAAAAAGGATTCATCGCGTGTTCAGGCCAACTTATGATGTATAGCCATTTGAGTACCCGTTTTTGGGTTAATGTCTACTTCAATAAGCAAAATTGCCATATTTGGGCGGAAGACGAACACAAAGCCATCCAAAATCAGCCATTACATCCATTAAAACCCGTTTGGAACCATTTGGTGCGGCCTATGAGCTGGAGGAAACATCGGCTCATATTTCTTTATAGACGAGGCTCGCGCAAAGTGTAACAGTGAATGGCGAACGATATCGCGCTATGGTAAACGACTTTTTGATGCCGGGAATTGAAGCTCATGGTCTCCACAGTATTTGGTTCCAGCAAGACGGCGCTACTTGCCATACAGCTCGTGAAACAATGGATTTATTGCGTCGCCGGCTCGGTAAGCCAATTTTCTCCCGTCTCGGACCGGTGGATTGGCCACCAAGATCGTGTGATATCACACCTTTGGTCTTTCATATGTGGGGGTATGTAAAATCTAAATGCTTTGTGGATAAACCATCTTCGATTGCGCCATTGGAAGCCAACATTTCTAAAGTTATTCATGAGATACCGATCGAAGTCCTCCAGCGAGCAACGAGCCATTCAAAACTGGTGTTTACGGATGGCCGAATTACGGCACAGTTGCGGCCAAGATTTAAAATCCGATATCTCTTCCCAGTGTATTTATGTTCCGCTTAGATCAATCTTATAATAGACGTACTATCCCACGTTGCGCGTTGTGTGTTGTTTGACAAGTTGACCTCATCGTCAAGAGCCTCATAACTATTTATTTCAGTACTGAACATATTTCTAAAGTAGTCCCAGCCAGTGCACTCGTATTTATTTGTTAGTGTAAATTGTTGTTTTTTGGTAGTTACACTTTTATGCATTATTAGGTATGTTGGGTAATGATCGGAGTGTAAATTTAGTCCACATTCTATGCGCATATATCTTGAAGAAAATTTTCTGGTTATAAAAAAATCTACAAGACCAGGAATCGTTTGGGAATCTGTTGGCCAATACGTTGGTGCCACAATATAAAGTGTGCTGCCTCCAGTTTTTTAAAGAGGTCTGTATAATTCTCTACCTTTTGTTGTGATAATTCTCGACCCCCAATGGGGATTATTTCGAAATCATTCTGATGCTTCAGTAAGCCGTTTAAGCCTTGAAGGTCTGGAACGTTGGGTGGAGAAATACATTAGAACCAGGGATCTAAGTCGAAACCCTCTCAATGTCAGACAGCATGCTTATCAACGCGCGAAATCTTGCGAATCGGCTCTGCACGAGTGCGTCAACATAATCGAAAAAGGGCTGGAAACAAGAGAGTACACTCTTGGTGTGTTTGCGGACATTGAATGAGCTTTTGACAATGCTACCTTTGACTCTATGTGCTCTTCTATCTGAGTTTTAGAGTAGAAGAAATCATTGTCAGATGGAATCGCTCTATGCTATCCAAAATACTACTTACCATGGATAGAGAAAGCGATAAAGGAGTCAGCGTTGAGGTTAAGAAGGGTTGCCTACAAGGCGGTATACTCTCTCCCCTACTTTGGTACTTTGTTATGGAGTCTGTTCCTAATGATCTGCAGGAAATTGGATACATCCAAGCCTACGCAGACGATGTGTACCTATTAATCTCAGGACGATCACTTGAAGATATATCTTCTGCTCAAATATGAACGAGACTTTATCAATAAAACGGTCCGCGGATGACATATGGCAAAAATAAATTTTTTGTTTTTTGGTAAGACTATTATAAGCTTACATGGCAAATTTCAGCGTGATATGTCACATAGTTTTTTTTCTGTGCTACTGTAAACAAGTCAAGCTCGAGTGTGTTCTTCGAATTTAACGATGGAAATTCAAAGAATTTTTTTGAAATTTTGTTATTCCAACAAAATTTCGGCTTCAGACGCCTTAAAAATGTTGCAGACAACCTATGGGGACTCTGCTCTATCGCGTGCATGTGTTTTCCAGTGGTACAAATCATTCAAAGAGGGCCGTACATTGGTTGAAAACTTGCCACAATGGTTAATTCCAGAGTAAAATCCCCAAACAGACTACAGTGGGTATCACAGGTGCCATGAGTGCGATATCTGGTTATGCCCTTAGTGCTATTCTGAACCAGCCACCTCTAGATCTTCAAATTCGAAAGGAAGCGATGAAGGCGGCGTAGGGGCTAAACTTAAACGGAGTCTGGGGAAATGAAGAAAACACTGGCCATTGTTAGATATACCACCAGTTGTCGGAGCGGTGCACACTCGATGCCAGTGAACAACTGGGTGCCTTTCGTTAGCTTCGGTAGAAAGTATGATGTTTTGATCGCAGATAGAGATAAATAGTTAAGTCTAGAGAACATATTAATGGGATTTTAGCACAGTTTCTACACCGAAGGATCCAAAATCAGTGATGGTAGCGGATCTGGATGGTACTTAGACAAAGACACTAAGCACTCCTACGCCACTGGACAGATGGCCACGGTATTCTTTACGGAAGTCTATGCCATCTTGAATGTGGCATTCTGGATAATTGAGAAAAAGTGGCGGGACAGCTGTATTGAAATTTGTAGTGACAGTCAAGTTGCACTGGAAGCCCTTGCTAACCCACGCTGCTCTTCGAAGTTAGTTAGTGAATGTAAGACAAAACTGAACAGTGTTGCAAAACACAACAAAGTCTTATTTGGGTGCCTGAACATTGTGATAGTACAGGAAACGAGTTAGCTGATAAATTGGCTAATGAAGGCTCTACAAGTATGCCTTTCTAGATGTCAACTCCGCATAGATTCAATTATCGATTGACGACTTCATGAGGTCTACCAGTAGAGGACGTTGGTCTAGGTTGAACTCATGTAGAGGAGCCAAGTGCTTTGTGAAGGAAGCAAACAGGAAAATAGCGACCTTTCTCCTAAAACTCAGCAGAAAGGTCCTGAGAGTACTGGTGGGTGTAATCACAGGGCACAACGGCTTTGCTTATAGCTGCCATGGTGGTTGTCGACAGCCCGATTTGTCTATCCTGTCTTGAGGATGACAACACTGCAGAGCATTTTCTCTGTAGCTGTCCGGTGTTTTCCAGAATCAGACTTAGGATATTGGGTTGCGATATACTGAGTATGGATAAGGTTCATACTCTTCCGTATATCTTAAGATTCATCAATGAATCCAAGGGATTTGTGGTAGAGTGACCTCAAACTAATTTTTCCGTCTTACCACCCAAATATTATCTTTCCTATCTCTCTATTCTTTCTACTGAAATCTATCCTGGTGTAGCACAATGGTCTACTGACTGAGTGCTTGGACTTGTCCAAGCCCCCACAAATCTAATCTAAGCCGTTTGCATTCCATAGCATAATTCTAAAAAAAAAATAGTAATTTAGCTTGATGTAAGGTTTGATTGAAAAGTATTGAGCCTTCACGCGCGGAGCGTCTACCAAGCTATGAACCGAATCGACTGGTGGGGGAAAATGATCGTTGGACCTTCCCCTTCCACTAGAAACCGGTCCCAGTTCACTGGCAACAGCGGTGCAGTCAACATCGCTCCGCGCGTGAAAGCTGTTGTAAAAGTGTGTTAGGATTTTTCTGTGGCGAAAGTGCAGCGATCTTTGGAGCAACGTTACTCGATCAAATTTTGCGTAAAGCTAAACAGTTTGTACCTCCAGGAAGCACTGTAAACGCGGCATTTTACAAAGAAGTGCTCCTTCGGCTGAAAAACCGCGTCGCTCGGGTTCGGCCCGAACTCGTCAACAATTGGACCCTTCATCACGACAATGCGCCGGCGCACACCGCCTTCCTCTGCACCTCTGCATTGGCCAAAATGTTGGTTCCGGTGCTTCCCCACCCTCCCTACAGCCCAGACCTGTCCCCTCCGGACTTCTTCTTGCTCCTGCGCCTGAAAAGAAAGCTGAAGGGGAGGCGTTTCGACTCCATCGAGGCGATCCAAAAATCTGTGACAGCCGAATTGAACGCGATTTCGGCGGATGAGTTTAAAAAATGTTTCCTGCAGTGGAAGGACCGCCACCAGCGGTGTATTGACGCTCAAGGGTCCTATTTTGACGAATATTAGTTGTATAAGACAAAAGGTTTAATAAAACTGCTTCAAAAAAATAAGGCTCATTACTTTTCAATCGAACCCTGTAAGATTTTTGCAAGATTATAATCCTCTTTGCAGCGCTAGCGCGAACTCATTTTGGTTTGTGAGTTTTCCCAAGATTTGGTGCAGAATATTTGTGTCTTTCGAATGGTTATTTCCTTTTTCTATTTGGTAGTAGATTGGTTTTCTGATGCAGTTCTTTTGAAGAGTGGGCTTAGGAGCAGATATTTTTGTATTATTTAGTGATGATTGTTTAAAATCTGAGAATAATTTATTTTTTTTTATATAAATTTGAATTTATTGAATATTGACGTCCCAGTTTCTCATTGGTTCACTGTGCCTATTATTTTTCAATTGAGTTTTTTTTTTGTTTTTGTTCTTGTGTAGTTGTTACATTTACTTGGTAATTTATTTTAAATTTTAGTTTAGTTAGGAGATTTCGTTGAAAAAAATGTATACTTTTTAATTTGTTGTTTTTTTATAGGAATTCATATACTTGGTAATATCTTTGAATTTTTAGTTTTGACACTTACAAACATATTCATATAAATGTATAAAACACTCAACTACTTAAAGTAACTTTGAATAATTTCTGTGACTTATTTAGGTTAAGAATAACTCCAAATATTTAAATACAATTTGATATAGCAAAATGAACAATCCAAGAAGTATAGATGTAGAGTAGAGTAAGAAAAATTCCTAAACGTATATGTAAGTAATATATTTGTATATGTATGCATAAATACGAGGGTTATGCAAATAGTAGTAGTGACTTGTAGAAAGTAACCAGTGCAAGAGGAAACAATTTCCAGTAGCTAAGTATAAGTTTGCTTGCTTAAAACGCTTACAGCTTAAGGAGAGATAGTGAGCAAAACAAAAATTTTCTTTTTTTTTCATTTTCAACTCTTAAATGTAAGAAACTTTAGAATCGCCGTAAAGTGACAGTGCATTTCGAATGGATTTTGCTCTTACTCAACTCCCTTTGACGCTCGATATATTTTACAAAGCTTTCGCTATCATCTCCAATACGCGCATATTTTTTTCTGTTATTTACACCTCCGCCGCCTCATCGAGCACCATCGAATGCAAATCCATGGCGGAGCGCGTTTTACGCGGCGGTCGTGGCATCATGAACTGATTGGGGCTCGGGCCGACGAATACCGAGTTTTGGCGTGGACGCGCATGCGTCGCATAGCCTGCAAGAGAAGAATGAAAAATGAATGAAATTTTTATAAAAATTAATTAAGGCAGGCTGAGATGTGTAAAACCAATATAAACTTAAACTCGATGCGCATAATTAAAAAAAAATACTTTGCAGCCACTTTGTGTACTCCAAAGTGTCACCCAATTAAGAGGAAAAAAATGCTTTAATTGACATTCTTTGTTGCTTATAAAAAGCGTTTAACTGTAATCTGTAGTTAAGTGCCAACACTCGCTTCAGAGCCATCGCATGATACTCGACTCGACGCGACAACAACAATGCCGGTTAGTGCAGAAATTTGCGAAACGACAAAAAAAAAATGAGCTACAGCACACAACGAAAGGTTGCATTTGCGTGACATGTCCGTGCAACACATTGTCGGCGTGTCACGCAATTTGCATTTGCATTTAATAAACGAGAAAAGGTGGAGAGAATGTCGAGTCGAGCTGAGGTTGTGAAGTGAGTTGACAACAACATTTATTTCCATTTGCTCTTACTGTTGCCACATTCCACTGCATCTAACCTGCTGCACATACCCAATAGGAAAATTTCATCTTTAGGAAAAGGTTTAAGGGGGCATTGTCTGGAGGAAGCTTGATGGACTCGTTCTGCCTAAGCTAAAAGGAGTCACAATCTTCGGTAGTAAACTCCTTTGGAAGTCCCACGTTGAAACTGAGACATGCAAGGCATTGACAACATTTTGCAAAACGTGGGACCTTTCTACTAGCAAGATCCTTGAGATCTACTTCTGGATGTGTAGACTCTTTCTCGTGATAGTCAGTAGGACCTTATCGAGACTACAACCCACTGTGGCCATCTGTTGCACCGGAGCTTTCCCGACTACTTCAGGCCCGGCATGAGATGCTTTGGTTAGTCTACCACTACTTGATGTTTTCATACAAGGAGAGACCTTGAAGGCCATCTGCAGGCTGAAACACAATGAGAATTGGTGCGGCCCTCGTCCGGCAGTGGACAAAAGAGAAGGCATGGAATTCGATCCAACGATTCACTCCATGCCCCTTGACTCCTTGCCATCAGTACTTGAAAAGAGATACAGTGTAGTGCTACCAGAGGCTTAGTTGTGGGAAGACTCAGAAAATGAGCCCGGCGAACACTGTTTTCGCATTTTTACGGATGGCTCCAGGACCGAGCATGGCTCCGGCTCTGAGGTCTACGTGGAATCCAGCGGGACAAAACTGCACTTTGCTCTTGGAATGCTTGCATCTGTGTTTCAAGCGTTTGTGGAAAAGCGATGGAGAGGCAGATCTATATGTGTCTGCAGCGACAGCCAAGCTGCACTCATGGGCTTGGAGAGCCCTTCAACCACTTAAAGCGGAGTTGAGTTCTTTAAATCTAAGCTGAACTATGTCGGTAGACAGAATATCCTGATGCTAACATTGGTCCCAGGACTCATGGGTATCGCGGGTAACAAGAACTCTAACTCTTTATCTAAGATAGGCTCTGAAAACAACTTCGTTGTCCCGACAAAGCAAAAACACAAAAAAAATGGGGGTTACGCTTCATGAGTGTTGGTTTTTTTAGCCTTTTCAGGATTATTTTTGTGTTTGGCGAAACATTTCATTACAGAATCCAGATTTAATATTTAATACACTAAATTAAATAACTTTTATTTAGTGGCTGGCATAGCCGAAATATATCTTTTTACAGATTATTGAAAAAACCGCGCCCTCGATAGTCTAGCCTGCCACACCAGAGGTTGCGGGTTCGAGTCCCACTTTTCCAAATTTACCTACTTTCCCTCTTTCTAAAAACACAAAACAAAAAGTCTCATTTCTCAACCCCAAAAAACTTATCCTTCTCAGCCTTACTCCTGCACACTGATCAGCGCATTATTTGCATTATGGCTGCTAGAACAAGCAACAACAAAGAAAAAGACACAGTTACACATTGCATCAGTGGCGCCAGGAAGAGGAAGCGGCGAATCGCAGTAGCAGCGCAGACACACCAAATTTAGTCCAAAGTCCTCAATCATCTGTGTGATCCTTCTGGCAGAAAGATGTGAAACACAGATGGCGCTCTAAACAGTTAGAAGGCGTTTCCCTAAGCAACGACAGGTGGGCATTCCCACTATTTAGGACTGGTAGCGGCAAGCTAATCACCTTCTGTGTCAGAAATCAAAACAGATTAACGAAACCAACGCAAGACTGAGTCTTGTCGAGGCCCTATGTCCCGGGAGGAGTGAACAGGGAACAAAAAAAAAAAACTGAAAAAATTGCAGTAAAAATATTTTTTTACTGATTACTGAAAAAATGCAGTAAAACTATTTTTTATATTATATATTTTTTATATAATATTTAAATATATTTTTTCTGCAGTAAAAAGATTTTTTATATAATTCTTTCCATTTCAATTCAACCGGGCTATTCGGGACATGTTCTTCGATTTCGATGTAACTCAAATATGTTGCTCTCTGATCAAAATAATGAGACACGTATTTTTTTGTTCACCCGAAATTTTTTTTTTTTCAAGATTTATCGGCACTTTGTTTTCCGGCTCAAAATCGATTTTTTTTAATTATACGAGTATAAGAACATTTTTTTTAAATGCTCATAACTTAGTCCAAAATGAACAGATTTTAATGATTCTGGGTTCAAAATGAGCGTCCTTACTTGCACGAGCGACTTCATGTAGAAACAATTGCAAAAAAGTAGTTGAAATTTTTTTATTTTTTTACTGATTACTGGGGAAAAATTGCGTTAAAAATGTTTGCCTGACTTCCCTCTCATTTGCATAGGAATACTTCGATATTAGGCTAATTTGGGTTCCCGTTCACAGCGGCATAGAGATAAAATGCTGGGCCGATGAGCTGGCTAGTCAAGGGACTCTGGAGACGGTTTTATCGCAATATGAGAGGCTTGGGGTCCCCTTGAGAACCTGTGGTCTGCTACTGGAAAGATGGGCCTCGCATCAACTCAACCAGCGCTGGGCTAGTGCGCCAACGTACAAAGTCGCAAAATCTGTCTGGCCATGGATAGATCGGTGGCGCTCGAGAAAAATTCTGAAGTTAACAAAGACGCTGCTATCGACTTTGATAGGTATCCTTACCAGACATTGTCCGCTAGGTGTCTATGCGGTGAGCCTTCGGATTCTTTTCTGCAGAAGCTGTCTGGAGGACGAGGTGGAATCATCTCAGCACCTTCTTCTCAGCTGCCCCGGGTCTCGACGGGCAGAGACATTTACGGGGTCCGGGACTCGAAGTGTAAGCAACTTCAGACCGCTCGCGCAGCTGATACACGGACATCAACTGTCTGTTAGTTGGCTAAATGACAGCCCAGAGTATTATTTACAAGCGCGCAGAAGCATTTTTTCGAGATTAAACTCGAAAAAGGAAAACCAGTAATGGATTTCAAACGTAAAAGTGTAATTGCATTATATTTGGCTGGACAATCACAACCAGCGCTTGTTTGTGAGCCCGAGCACCTTAAAGTAAATAAAGTTTTTGTTTATCGCATCATTACTCGGTACAATGACACTGGTAGCATCTCGAAACGTCATGGAGGTGGTCATCAAAAGACTGCAACGTCACGTGAAATGGTTGAAAAAGTGAAGAAGCTACTTGGCTGAAATCCCCGACGAAGTGCCAATCAAATGGCGAAAGAACTGAAACTATCTGACCGTAGCATCCGCCGCATCCACAGCATACTGAAAAATCATCTCGAAATCAAGCCTTACAAGATCCAAAAGGCGCATGATCTCACACCAAAGCAGCAACAAGTCAGATTTGAGAGAGTGGAGGAGTTGCTTCGATTGGCCAAAAGGAGTCAATTTACGAACGTTGTTTTTTCTGATGAGAAAATTTTTCAAATTGAGCAATTTGGAAACTCCCAAACGATAGGGCTTATTTGACCGACCTTTCACACGAGAAATCGGGTCATCGATTGGCCACCAGTAAGCAGCACCCGCCACAGATAATGGTTTGGGCTACTGTAACCACAGATGGATGCTCTCCAATCAAGTTCATCGAGCCTGGCGTCAAGGGAAGCACGAAATATTATTTGGAAAGTATTCTGGAGGTTGCTTTGAAGTCGTAGGCAGACAAACATTTCGGTGGCAGACCATGGACGTTTCAACAAGACTCGGCACCGTCTCACAAAGCTCGAATGGTCCAAAAAAATGCTAAAAAACAACGTTGCGAACTTCGTAATGTCCACACAATGGTTCTCAAATTCACCAGATGCTAATCCGATGGATTATTCTCTTTGGACCATTTTGGAGAGCCAGGTACGAACTAAAAGATTCACCAATCTTGCGACGCTGAAAACAGCCATTGTTCGCGAGTGAGTCAAAATACCTGCAAGTCACATTTGGGCAGCTTGTGATTCGTTTCTGGATCGTCCGATGGCCATAGTCAAGGCGAAAGGTGGTCACATCGAGCAAAAGTAAATTGATTCTTAATTTTGTATTATTTTCACACATTTTTTACTTTGAATTGAATAAAAGTAAATTTCGAAACTAAATTTATGGCCTTTTTAATTAGTTACACTTCAAGTGCCGGACCCTGTAGGCTCTCACTTTTTCGCTATTTCGCCTGGTGAAATTGATCAGTAGCTTGAAGCGGTTAACACAAACGTAAATCGCCACTGCTGGACGTCATCCTCTATCCCAAGCTATTTCTACCTTTTTCTTCCACCTGTCTTTTTCCTTCCCCTCCCCCTGTATGGTATCACAACGGACAAATTTTAAATTTTTGTCCACGTGGGCCTCTAGCAAGGGCAGCCATTCAACCTGACCTAACCTATGTAGACTTTTGTCATACCGCTTTTTTCTTGTTTTGCTATTTTTTGTTATAAAGCAAGGTAAATAATTTCATTTTTGTATATTTTTTAATAAATATGAATTTTGAAAGAACATCAAGAGTTTTCTTCAGTTATTGTATACCTTCTGGGAAATAAGAAAATATGGTGCTGTATGTAGACTTCAGTTCATCACAGATTCTATGTAGCAAGAGCTAGTCGGTAGCTTTTAAATTTACCATTTAGTCATTTTAAATTTATTTTCATTGGAACTCCATATTTTAATTTAGTGTTTGATTATTTAAATTCTCAAAATTTCTTGAAACCAAAATTAATTTCGGATATTTCCTATTGGGTTTCACAGTTCATAACTTATTAAACAATATGCGCTTACCCAGTGACTATTTTTACTTCCCTGATATTAATGCGCTTATTATTGCATACTTTTAGCTGCACTGCCGTACAAATTTGCCGAGTGTCGACAACAAATGTTGCTGCGAGTGCAAACGAAGCTGGCAACTAAGAAAATAAACGACTTTCATAATTTGCAACGAAAACGCAACTCGCACGATATGATTTTTGCATTTAAATGCAAATTATTGTGAAGGAGCAGCACTGCAAAATATGAAAATAAAGTTCAATTTCCCCACGTGAATATGCAGATGGAAGTTAATTTTCGCACATGCGAGCACAACACAAGCGCTTACAAGTGAGTGATAAATAAGGCGGGATATCGAATGTGAAATGTGCGAATTACCGAAGCACAATTCAATTAATGCAACTTGAAGGCCATCGAATTTGTGGGTAAGTGTTTTTTTTTTCAAATAAAGAATGTTGAGTATTCTTTATATGGAGAAAATGCTGAAAACCGCCAGAAAACAAAAAAAAAAACTCAACGCATGTTTCGAGTCACTTTAAACTTTGCCCCAAAATTCTAGGGATTATAAAACTGCATGTTCGAAACTTTTCTACAAATTCTGATTAAAACGTGTGGAATTTTGATGTTAATTCGTTGCTTTGTTTTTTCAATGAATTTGTGAAATATTTGAGACTTGGATTTCTATGGTTTTTGTACGAAATGAATTATATTTTAATAAAATAATTAGTAAAATTAAATGAAAAAGAAAAAAATTTTCATAAGTCTCTGTTTTTTTTTGTTTTTTTTATTAAGTTTTTAAGGGGTTAAGGGTATCCAGAATTTTAAAACGCAACGGCACAAATAACCAATAAATCCGACGCCGAAATGGAAACACTTTATAGTATAGCGCCAAAAAGTAGGCACCAAAAAAAAAAAACGCCAAAAAATTGGGACCAAAAACGTCCCAAACAGTAGGCAGCAAGGAAATATAACGCCAAAAAGTAGGCACCAAAAATATATTTGCTACAAGTTTGCACCAGCAAACAAGCGCCAAAGAGTAGGCAGGGTTATTTCTCACTAGAAACTAGCAACCACAAGGAAAAACTCAGGAAAAATAGCCTAAAGTGTATCTAAGATATATATAAGGAATAGCTCTCTCTATACTTTTCCTCTACGTTACATCTTTTTTCTCCCTCGCGGAACGGAAATGCGCAAAACGTTGCATGGCCTTGAAATTTTACTCTCCATTCTCGCTCGTCCATCGACGCGTAAGAAGTTTCACTTCAAAAAAATTATTGAAAATCATCATATTTTCGGGCCTCTGACTACCTCTAACCCCTTAACGCAGTTTACGTGCAAGGGTAGCTCAATAAGTGCCTGGAATTTAGAATATTTGTTGTTGTAGCCGCAAATCTAAGAGTTTATTTTAAGAAACATTTTTCAATAGATGCGCACCCCAACTTTCTTACTAACCTTTCAAACAGTTTTGTTGTGATAACCATAATTAGAATTATGTAGTTGCTACTAAAAATTCACTTTTTCCATAGATGTTGGAATATGCACCGAATTCTGCGCCAAGGCAAAGAAATGGTTTTATGTTCCTATTTCCTGGCGCCAGATCAAAGAAATGTTACCTGCACATCCATAAGATTTGATCTTCTCTTTACAGGAGTTGACCACTTTGGATCTGCACAATGTCGTCGTCAGAGTCTTAATCGCGGTTCGACTAACGGACACAATTTTAATATCTCCCACGTCCCACGTTTCCTAAGCATTTCGTATGCCTGCAGGCATATCACAAAGACTTCTGCCTGAGAAGCACTAACGGTATTCGCCAATATTAAGCAAATACATAGATAAATTGGGTGATTTAGAGAAAACCCCTGCTCCGACTCCAGATTCAGTCTTAGACAGTTAGTTATAGTACCAGATTCGGTGTAGATTTTCCCCTCGTTCCAATCCTGCCTATTTGGAAAGATTGTCCTGACCTTCAAACCAATTCCTAAACTGAATTTTTCTGACTGGTTTCAATGACTACAAAATACCGTTGATTTTTGGAAATTTGCTTTTCGTTGAGGTGACCCACATTTGGTTCCATCCAATGACAGGCTCGATTTTTTTTATGTGAAAGAAAAAGTCTAGCGTCGTTAACAAAAAAATTGCCAACTAAAATTCAATTCGCTATAAAACTGCATACCCAGAAAAACTATTAAAATTCTGAAAAACAAAATTTTGAAAAATTGCATACAAAAATGGAAAATTTGCATTATATGGTTTTTGTTATAGTACGATCTATATTTTTATAAAAAATCATTAGTAAGTATTTTTTAATTTAACTTTTAATTCCTAATTCTATCACCGTATCACCCTGTATAAAAACCTATATTTGTCCGGGCGAAATGTTTATAATTTCAGAGAAGGTTCAGTCCCCGGTGAAAAGATTTTTAGAGGTGTACTACCTAGCAGACCGTTATTCGACTCTGAATGAATTTGACAGATATGTTTTAGCTTAGCAAACCTGGTATCTATTTATCATCCTTGGGTTCAGTCCTGACCCATTCCTCCGCAAATAAGCATGAAAGAAAAATATCCAAGTTCTGTATTATTTTATTTTGCCTAACACCAAATCATGGCATTTTACATTTCAATGCAAACTATGTTAACTCTCGTATGCTAACTTTTCCCCAGTCGTGTTCGAATAATAAAAATTTCTTAGCCGCGTTTTGTTAGCATTCGACATTTAACCTGCCCATTCGTTCCTGAGCCTTCTCTATAAACGTACGTTCTCTGAATTGGGTGTCAGGCTGTTACACGGCTAGAATGGAAGGCAACAAAGAAAAAATTCGGTACTTTTTACAGTTTTTCTGAAGCTCAGCTGAAATTATGTATGGTGTTTATGGAGCCGATGCTGTGACAACTAATTACGTCCTTTTTTGGTTTCATCGATTACGTTCATGCATTTTTGATGATAAAATGTCGATAAAGTCGAAAATGTCGAGGCATCGGCCATCTTTATGGCAAGATTTAATCCTGTTCATCAACAATTTTATACAAGGAATTTCTCTTTCGGCAAACTAATGCATACAGGTTCCGGGACTCGAAGTGTAACCAACTTCAGACAGCTCGCGTAGCTGATGCACGGGCATCAGCTGTCTCTTAGTGAGCTAAATGACAGTTTAAAGTATTGTTTACAAGCGCCCGGAAGCATTTTGCCGAGAGTAAACGCGAAAAAAGGAAATCAGTAACGGATTTCAAACTTAATAGTATGATAGATGGGATTATATTTGGCTGGAAAATCACAACCAGCGATTGTTCATGAGCTCGATCACCTTAAAGTAAATAAAGTTTTTGTTTATTGCACCATTACTCGTTACAATGAAACTGGTAACATCGCGAAACGTCATGGCGGTGGTCACCAAAAGACTGCAACGTCACGAGAAATGGGACAAAAAGTGAAGAAGCGACTTGAGCGAAATCACCGACGAAGCGCCAATCAAATGGCGAAAAAACTGAAAATATCTGACCGTAACATCCGCCGCATACTGAAAAATGATCTCAAAGTCAAGCCTTACAAGATCCAAAAGGGGACTGATCTCACACCAAAGCAGCAACAAGTTAGACTTAAGAGAGCGAAGGAGTTGCTTCACTTGGTTGAAAGCGGTCAATTTCCGAAAATTGTGTTTTCAAACGAGAAAACTTTTCAAATTGAACAATTCGTAAACTCCCAAAACTATAGGGTTTATTTTAACGACCGTTCATACGAGAATTTGAGTCATCAATTAGGCACCAGGAAAAAGCACTCGCCACAGGTAATGGTTTGGGCCGCTGTTACCGCAGATGGGCGCTCCCCAATCATGTACATCGAGCCTGGCATCAAGGTAAATACGAAATATTATCGGGAAAGTATTCCGGAGGTTGCTTAGAAGCCGTGGGCAGACAAACATTTTGGTGGCAGACCATGGAAGTTTGAACAGGTCTCGGCACTGTCTCACAAAGCTCGAGTGATCCAAAAAAATGCTAAAAAGCAACGTTCCGAACTTCATAACGTTCACACTCAAATGGCTCTTAAATTCACTTGACGCGAATCCGATGGATTATTCTCTTTGGGCCATTTTGGAGAGCAAAGCCCGAATTAAAAGATTCACCAATCTCGAGGCGCTGAAAACAGCCATTGTTCGCGAGTGAGCCAAAATACCTGGAAGTTACATTCGGACAGCTTGCGATTCGTTTCTGGACCGTCTCAAGGCCATAGTCAAGCAAAAGGTGGCCATATCGAGCAAAAGTAAATTGATTCTCAATTTTGTATTATTTTCACACATTTTTTACTTTGAATTGAATTAAAGTAATTTCCTAACTAGCTTTATGACCTTTTTAATTGATTACGCTTCGTGTTCCGTACCCTGTGCATTCATATAATTGACCCTTACTTCGTATGTTGGGGTACTTCATCGAGCTCCTCTTCCAATTCGCGGTATGCACTTTGATGTTGTTCCACAAATGAGGGCACCAACAATTTTTCTGTGTCGCCTCTGAATGGAGCCGCTTTTCCATGGCAAATCTGCACTCGGAGGCTTGTCAAAGCCTGCCCATGTGCAATGGCAATTAGAAAAAAACCCTTTCTTTCATTTTACTGCTTCGTGCCCACAGTGGATTTCGCACCCGGATATTACCCAGTGGTAGCCACACACACAAACCCATTCCGCTACGGCGGCCACCTGATATGCACCTATCAAATAGTAAAGAAAATAATTTTCAACAAATAAATAAAAAAAAATGCTTTATTAATTAAATTTCGTCACTTTACTGTACAACTTACACATATTTTTTACAATAATTTAAGCTACAAATTTCGTTTTTTCTCCCTTCCTTTCTTGCGCCTCGGCTTATCGATATTCCTCAAAACACACTTGCACGCATTTGGCAATTTCACCATATTCTCCTGCATTCGGCCATCGACCACCACCACCAAATTCCTATAGACAAAATGCTGTCTACATGTCGTAGTTATATAGAAAGGTAAGAGTTCCTCGTATTTACAAGGCAAGTCCTCATTCTCACACTGCTCCACTAAAACGCCTTGTTTGTATTGTGGGTGTTGCACCACCATCAGCCACTTGGATTCTCTTGATTGAGCCACCTTCGGGTATATTAAACGTGTCCTACTGTCGCAAAAATAACTCTCCATTGGCTCACCATCAATGCGACTCTTCACATTTGGTATTACAAAATCATCTTTGAAATAGGATTTGAACTTTTCAAAGTCTTCTCGTTTGAAATTATCCAACTTTGGTAAGTCCAAATAATCTGGTATCTCTGTGCAAAATGGCATTCCGTTAAGTCGTTCTGGGCAAATAACTTCATCAAAGCTTGCTGGCCTTACTTTCGTCTCATTGAATACAGCAAAACCAGGTCCTACTTTAAAAATGCTGTCCAAATTTTCATCAAAAACTTCATTTAGCGCTGTTAGTTGTCGGTTGTCGGCAGTGGATTTCATAGGCCACACAATACCAAGTAGCGAGAGCTGTAACAGCAATCGATAAATCCACATTTTATTGTTGTGATGACGACTGCTTTATTGTTTTATAGATCGGCCAAATGTTGAGAATTTCCCAACGCTGCATGAATGAATGTGAGCCCAGTTGTTAGCTGTTGTGATTGATGAATTCCGCCAACTTTTTGTGGTTTTCACGCAGTTTCGCTATTTACTTGCATTCAATTTAAGGATTTTCCACTGTGCGCTGATGAGCTCCGCTTAATTTTAGGTTTTTCCCACAACTGACAAGTTGTGTTGGATTTCTTGCTCTTTATACTACAAACCGCTGCTAGAGAGTAGCGTCTATGATAAATGAGTGTAGGTGCAGGTGCCGTTAACATTTTAAAGAGGAGAAATTACATTCATAAATACACAAAAGAGACTACTCGATAAGGTTAGTTTGGCTTGCAATTAAATTTGGGCACACAATACGATGCAATTCTGGAAATGTTTTTACTACGTCCTTGTCGCGAAATTCCTCGAATCACCGCCATTAGTTGTTTACGAGCTATTGTTGTTATGAAACTAAGCGCACGATTATGCAGAGTAATTCTTACCTGCTCACTCAAAATGCGTTGTAGAGATGAGATTGCCTTCAGTACTCACATTCTGAATTGGCGTTGCCAACAACACACTTAGACAAAGGACAACAAATTCGTTCAGGGAATGCGAAATAATATGCACTTTGACGCAAAATTATTCAGGTATTGAACTAGCAACAAAACAATGATAAATACTTAATTGCACTTAGTTCTACCAACAACAATGCAATTAGGGTATTCACAGTTCCGTTTTAAAGTTATTATGGGGAACTTTAGAAAGGGGCTAAAATAGCGAAGTGACTACCCCGAAATGAATTTTGTAATTATAAATTGTTCAGTGCTGCATTTGACAGTTATGTAATCGGAAATTAAAACAAAAAATACCTGTCTCGAACGGAAAAGAAAATTTATTAATTGTATTACAATAAAATTTACAATTTCACTCTTTTGCTATCCAGGTAAAAATTTCAAATGCACGTGAAGATTTTATGTTGAAATGCTGCAAATTCAGCTTTTCATTTTCTGATCAATTTAATATTAGTTGGCTTTACACAGCAATTGTCAGTCCAATCCTAACATACGGCATATTAGTATGGTGGCCGGCTTTAGATAAATTATACATTAAAAGAACCATGGTACACGTACAAAGAATAGCCAGTCTTTGCATCTGCGGGGCCCTTAGGACCACACCCACAGATGCACTAAATATTATTCTTAACCTTTTACCAATAGAGCAATTCGGTAAGCAAACAGCTGCCCAGCAGCTCTCAGTCTCAAGAGGACACTCTTCAATTTTAGAAAAATTCCCCTGCATTCCTGGCACAACGGATTTCTGTAAGACGTAGGATATCAACTTATATAAATCCTTCGTCACAGTATTTCCTTCCAAAGAGGAATGGGATAACGGGCTTATTGTTAAGAAAAATGATATAAACATCTATACAGATGGCTCAAAACTAGACAACAAATCATTGCAGTGTATTGCGAGAGTATTATCCAAAAATGAAGTCTTCGTTTACTCGGACAGTCAAGGGGCAATAAAAGCGCTTGAATCAAAAACGCAATCGTCAAAAACAGTTTTAGAATGTTTTAAACTTCGAAATGACGTATCCAAGTGCTATAAAGTGCACCTTATCTGGGTGCCAGGCCACAGGAATATAGCAGGAAACTGCAAGGCGGATGAACTTGCTCGAACCGGTACAACGTTCGACCTACAAATGGATAAGACGCCGATACCCATTCCTTTAGCTACTTGTAAATTACTTATAGACAGGGAAACCATCAAAAAGGTAAATACAAGTTGGCAAAACCTCACAACATGCGAACTAAGCAGACAGACATGACCGAAATTGGAACAGCGGTCGATCGAAGATCTTGCTAAGAGAATCTTGCTTAACAGAGAATCTAACAGGTGGCGCTAAAGTAATCCTCCCATCAGAAAATGCTATAAATTTTGCGATGTCAGTTCTGTTTTGACATTTGTGTAGTAAACACATGCGAAATACACGTTAATAAACAATGTTACGCTACACTGCTCCAGAACGCGGAATATTGATAACTATTTATTTGACCAATAATCGGTCGGTGACTTTGGCACAACGTGAATTTCGTCGCAGATTTCCTTGGCGTCCAACGCCTACTGGTGAAACACTGCGACGTTTAGCCGCTCGCCTCGAAGAGACTGGCACAACACGAGATGCTGCCAGGCGTGGCAGACCCCGGAGTAGCCGTTCTGCAGAGAATATTGCTGCTGTAGCCAGTCGACGGTCTTTACAGCGAATTTTGGTACAAGATTTGAAGATGTTGCCGTACAAAGTCCATACGGTGCATCAGCTGTTAGCTGCTGACCGCCAATCGCGTCTAACATACGCTCAAGCCATCCTTAATCACCACCAAGAGGAAGATGATTTTTCATCAAAAATAATCATGAGTGATGAGTCCCATTTCCATCTTAGCGGATACGTAAGTAAGCAAAATTTATGCTTCTGCGGCACTGAAAATCCCCGTGTAACCCACGAAGAGCCATTACACCCGCTCAAAGTCACTGTATGGTGTGCTGTTTTCGCTGAAGGAGTCATCGGACCTTTTTTCTTCGAAGACGTCGCGGGCCAAACGGTTACTGTGATTGGTGAGCGCTACAGAGCAATGATCAACGAGTTCTTTTTGCCGCAACTTGATGAATTGAGATTGAAAAACATGTGGTTCCAACAGGACGGTGCAACGACACACACTGCACGTGCCACAACCTGATAGGGGTATTAGCCGGTCATTTTCTGATAGGCAGCCACGCTAGAAGGTTGGGACTCCCGTAATTCGATTTCTGTAGAAGCTGTCTTAATACACAAGAAGAGGAAACAGTCAGACACCTTTCATGTGAGTGTGAAAGCTTTGCTATGAGAAGACTGCGCACTCTTGATACAATATTTTTAACCGATGTAGCGGACATAGCCCATCTAAAACGAACGAAGCTCTGCTCGTTTATTAAAGCTACCGGATGGTTTGAAAAGGAACACATGGGGTAAGGATAAGCTCCAGTGGTATTACAATGGACCTGCGAAAGGTCTAAGTGTGTCTTTATGACAACCACCCTACCTACCGCCCTTGGGGAAAAATAAATCCGTTATGTTTATTTTGTATTTTGCGAAAATGGATTAAAACTTTTTATAGTCGATCTTTAGCTCCTGGGTGATCTTACGACTACTAAGATGGCGGTAACTTTGGTTATTTCTATGATTTTATCGATATTTTCGACATTATTTTCTTTAACATCAAAAATGCCTCAACGCGATCGAGGAACCCAAAAATGTATGAAATTAGCTGTTGCAGTATCGGCTCTATGAACACCATTCACAATTTCAGCGGCCTGGCTTGCACTTTCGCCTTTATCAAAGAAAAACTGTACCGAAGTTTCTTTTTGTTGACTTCCATCGTAACCCTGTAACACCCTAAAAATAACTTCTCTTTAGTGAGAAATGTTATTTTGACAACGAAAATAAACTTTAAATTATTTGATCGATACTTTACGCGATATCGCCCATTAAAACCATCTACCGAGAAAATAATGGGTATCTTTTCCCCCGAACTTATATTATATATTCACGTTTTTTGTTGTTATATTCTCTATTTTATAGTTTTTGCATACCAAATACCAGATTCCATAAAAAATAAAATTTTCAGCTTATGATGCTTTCCATTTCAATTCAACCGGGCTATTCGGGTCATGTTCTTCGATTTCGATGTAACTTAAATATGTTGCTCTCTGGTCAAAATAATGAGACACGTATTTTTTGTTCACCCGAAAAAATTTTTTTTCAAGAGTTATCGGCAGTTTTGTTTTTCGGCTCAAACTCGATTTTTTTTAATTATATAAGACAAAATTTTTTTTATGTGCCCACAACTTAGTCAAAAATGAACCGATTTTAATAATTCTGGGTTCAAAATGATCGTGATTAATTACACGAGCGACTTCATGTAAAAACAATTGCAAAAAAGTAGTTGAAAATTTTTTATTTAGCAAAAAAGAAAAAAAATTGAAATTTTTTCGAAATTCAATATTTCAAAAAGTGTATTTTGTTTTTTTTATAACTTTTTCCTAATCAAAAGGACATCTCAAACTTTAATTGAGCTGAATGCCTAGTAGCTAAAATGAGTTGTTTTTGAGTAATGAATTTTTGAGTAAAAACCCTGTTTCGCACTTTTTGTTTTTTGCAAAATAAAACATTTTCAACTACTTTTTTGCAATTGTTTCCTCATGAAGTCGCTCGTGTAAGTAATTATGATTATTTTGAACCCAGAATCATTCAAATCGGCTTATTTTTGACTAAGTTATCAGTAATTAAAAAAATTTAAATTTCTCCAGCACAAAATTAATGTCTCCACAGTATGTAACACTCACTTTGCTCTCCTAACTTCACTTCTCTTCACAACTCTCTCAACTTTGCACTTTTAACACATTTTATTTTGCTCTCTCAATTTGTATATGATGGTTAATTTTTGGCGTTATCGCACACCTGCTTGCGAAAATTAAGAATAACTGTTACACATTTTTGTGCTTGGCTGCGCTCGTATGCATTCATAAACAAGCCGATCGCTCGTTAGCGCCAAGCGTTAGTCAATGCATTAAATTCAACATTTGAATGTAAACGATTGGGTTTCGTTTACGTTTCTCTCTCTCAAATCGATAGTGATAATAACTGCTGCCGACTCATTAATGATGTATTGCGCCATTTCAAGGCCACAACGTCGGCACAGAAACAAAATAAACGAAAATAAGCGAAAGTGAGTGGAAAATGAGGAATATAAAATATGGACTTTCACAATTTAACGCGCGGCATTCGCTTTTAATATTTCGATTAATTTAAAAATCATTTGATTGATTGATTGATTCACAAACAAGTAACTTTGCACGCAAAGGCTTATTTATTTTCTGTGGTAATGTCACTTCGTCTCTTAAATTCACCAAAAACCAAGTAGCGGGTTGAGGATTGCGCCACCTTTGTATTCTATACATCCTGCTAAAGACGCGCCGAGGGGCTTATTAAACTTAAAAAACAAAAATCAATGAATGCAATGATGCACTGCAAAGTGACCTCCACTCTGATAAACACAATACAATGTAACAAAAAGAAATATTTATGAGTTTTTTATACGTCTACACCAAGTCTGCGGTGAGCACTGCACAACCTTAAGAAAATCAAAAATGAATGTCCACATTTGCATGCCACACGCAACTCCAGACATTTACATGCACAGATATTCACTTTCCTGCTCGTTCATTTAGTCGCCTTGTTAGCGCACCTCACCCATTTGAAATGCATTTCCGACTGATTCTCTAAATGGAAAATACCTAAAACAAAATGTAAAAGACCGCAAATTTATCCGCATAAGTTTGAGCGTAACGCCCTAGTAAATTGGATTTGGTATTTGAATGGCGCCAGTCTTTCCACATTTTACTTTTACAACTACACGACGACGTCAGCAATCAGTTTTCAGCACTAACCAAACAGTTCATAATAGCCGCTTACAATCGCAGAGGTAAGAACATAGACGCCACAGGTCGAGACTTTGCATTCTTTGGCTGCAAGAATCGTCTTTGGTTTTATAAGGTTTTATTTTTTAATGGCTATTTTTTTTAGCTGTACGAGAACTATCGACAACTGCGAATGGCAAGGTTAGGTTAAGCAGCACTGGCTCATCTGTAAAAACATCCCACGTAGGCGTCTAGGGTCCATTGTGTTACCAATGCTACGTACTTGGAGTCGAATTATTATTTTATGTAATTTTTAATGCACGTCTTCGTGAGTTTTACAAGCTGTTCAACAATATCCTTCAAGGATGAAAAATATGTTGCTCCTAAGCACATTTGTCAAGTCCTACAAAGAGCAGCGCTGTGGCAAAGTAGGTGTTCCAAACTACCCCTAGGTTAGGTTAACTTGATATGGTTGGGAATGGGAATGGGCACACTTGGACGAAGAAGGATTCGTCCTTTGTGATGCCATTATGAAGGGGTGAGGCGGGAGAGAAGGACCGATGGGATGCAGGGAGAGGGCGGGGAGAGGTGGTGCTGGGATGGTTGGTAGCGTGCGGATTACGAACGATGACTATGTTTGCGTCGACCGCTTTATGCTGCTGATGAAATTCATCAGATTTTTAATGTCAGCCCCAGCTATATCAGCAGGCGTGGCAAAGAAGTAGAAGCCAAGATGCCTAGATCTTAACCGCCCTCAGAGCAGGGCAGCTAAGGAGAAGATGCTGAGATGATTCCACCTCATCCTAAATACATCCAGCGCAAAAAGGACTCGAGGTTATTCCAAGTCTCACAGCATGCATTCCTCGCGCATTGTGTCCTGTGGGAGAACCCACGAGATTAGAGAGCTGATATTTTCTTAGCCTCAGAAGCTCGCCCGAGCGCCTCCGGTCCACACGTGGCCAGAAGGCTTTCGCGACCTTACACGTTTGTGTACTTTCCCAGCGCTCGCTGAGTTAGTGCGATGCCCATCTTTCCAGGAGCAGACCGCAGGTAGTCAGGGGGATTCCAATTTTCTCCCTCCGCGGGGAAATCACCTCACATGTCCCTTGTCTGGCCAGCTCATCCGCCTCACAGTTTCCAGCAATGTCGCTGTGACCAGGAACCCAGATGAGGCTGATGGTAAAGAATTCGGACGCGGTCGAAAGCGAGGTCAAGCATTACTTGACCAATTCCGAATGCATCGTCATAGACCCGAGGGCCCTTATTGCCGCTTGGCTGTCGGAGTAAATATTTACTTTCTTGACCGTTATACGCATTCGAGCAGCCAATCAGCTGCCTTTAGCATTCGCTTCGTTGCATTTTTTACACGCATCCTTCTGGACATTTTGGCTGCGTGATATGGGGTAAGACAGTGTCCCGTCAGTACTCCAACCAATATTTTGTAGTCTTTTCTAGAGAGTAATAAAATGAAATGTGTAGTTTTCGTATTTGACAAGCCATCATGAATCATTGAACGACACAGCAATGCTTCCAAATTGTGGAAATTTACTTTGAAACAAATAAATCTTAAATAGAATAAATCAAATACCACTGGTGGCACTATCAGCGCATCTATCTTTAGAAATGAGAAAGGAGCTGTCGTTAAGGTGAATGGGGAGCGCTAACGGACGTGTTGATAGAATTTTTGTGTTCTAACTCTTTGGGGACAAGTGTCACAATATAGCCGCCTAAGCCGTTTTATCCTTCCGGACGCGTGTCGGCATTTAGCCGCCCAAATTAGCCCGTAGCTGAAAGGGTTGCGACGTCTGTCGTTCTGAGCGATAAAATACGCATAGGTATAGTAAAGG
Organism: Anastrepha obliqua; assembly: GCF_027943255.1. Classification (NCBI taxonomy): domain Eukaryota; kingdom Metazoa; phylum Arthropoda; class Insecta; order Diptera; family Tephritidae; genus Anastrepha; species Anastrepha obliqua. The sequence continues at coordinate 19,347,120 of NC_072893.1, read as the reverse complement.
AGTCACGTTTCCATTCAAAGGCATAAGAGACCATTAGCGATGAAGTTTTATCTTCCTTATAATGTAAACTTACGATGTGAGACGCCGCCCGTCGAGCGGCTCCATCCCGGAAGGGCTAAAATTAACTCCAGACGTACATTCTTCGTCGTTTCGACGATGGTTGATAGCATGGTTGATGTTTTTGGTGTGACTTTTGCTGACAAAGCAATGGGATTTTTACAATTTATTTTAACATGAGCCTTTTAAATTTATTTATTATTATTTTTTAGGAATTAATCGAAGATTTTTTCTCACCATTTTTTTTTTATAAACCTCCATTTTGTCAGAAAACTTTATTTTACTTATTCCTTCGATTAATTACTAGATTTTACATTACTTTAACGAAATCTGTTTGGTTTTTAATCTCAGAGGATCCACTTCAGAGATATAGCGGTAACCGTAAAACGTCTTTTTTGAGAGGAGCTCCCAGAGAACAGCTGTAGCTCCTTTCCAAATAAATATTTTTACGAATGCTGCCCGGGCAGTTTTTGAGATAATGCGTCCAAGGTAACAAAACTCATCCACGCCTTCCTATGGCTTGCCGGAGCTTGCGTTTAGGTGGTAATGCGTATCAACTTTTGTTTTTGTAACGTTGATTTAAAGTCCAATTTGTGCTGCAGAGTCGCCAACCGCTTGTAGTTTTGTTGATACATGCGAGTATTTATGTGACAGCACACAGATGCCATCCGCATAGTCTAGGTATTCCTGGTGGTCACACAAACCCAGGATATACCTCTGTTACTCGCGTAGGTTTGCCGCATTGCTAGGTCCAATGCTAGGTTGAAAAAAAGTTGAGAAAGTACATAGCCTTGTCTGACACTGGTTTAAGGACGTAGTTCACTCATTTCTTATAGATACTTTTTTGGAATTTTTTTATAAGAAAATAAAATGCGATCGTTTTGACTTTATACTATGTTATTATTGACATCAAATAGTATACAAAAACCATTTTTTTTTTTGGTAGCAATATGGTAGCATATTCGGGCAGTTAACACCTTATTCCTCCGAACTTCGAACAGATCTCTCTATCCGCAAATTAGAGTTTAAGGGTCGTACTAGGGCAATCTTTCCAAATAGGCAGAATACTGCTAGTGTTTTTCAGAAGTGTTTGCGATACTGCATGCAAAATGCTTAGGGAACGCGGAAGCGAGGAAGATATTAACACTTTCTCCGATAGTAAAGTCGCGCTCAAGGCTCTGACGACGCGATAGTGCAGAATGAAACTAGTAACCTTCTGTAAGGAGGATATCAAATCTCTTGGGTGTGCAGGTAACATTTCCCTAATCTGGGTTTCAGGACATAGGAACATAGAGGGAATTGAAATTGCTGATGAGCTTGCCAGGAAGAGGACTGAATTGGCCTCAGAGGCCTCCTACCCGGTTGTCGGCATCCCCCTGACAGTTTTTAAAGAAGAATTGCACAAATTATTTCAGAGCAAAGCGCAGACAAGATGGAGCTCCATTTCTTCATGTGCTATTTCGAAAACCCTTTGGCCACAGTACAGTATACGGAGGACTCAGAAAGTCCTTTGGGCTCCTCGCCATTCAATTCCCAAACTCATAGCTGTATTTACCGGTCACTGGCCAGAGTTGGTGAGAAATGAGTGGTTTACACGTTTCAGAGATGGTTGTGAGGCCATAAATGACAACATACGGGCCCCCCAAGTCAGTAATCACTGAAAACTCCAAAGCAGTTGTTCGTAAATTTATGGGAAATGAAACGAAATCATAGTTGAAATTCATGGAATCGGAGTTGTATATCTCCAAAACATCGATTTATCGCATTTTAACTGATAATTTGGGCTTACAAAAGGTCGGTGCACGTTTCATTCCGCACAAATCAACTGAGGACCAAAAATTGCTGAGAATTCAACATTCAAAAGACGTCATTAAAGAGGCGAGAAAAGAATGCAGAAGAACTTCCTTTACAGCTTTGTAACTCGTGATGAAACGTGGTGCTTCCAACATGAACCTGAAACTAAGTGAGTTAAAGTGAGCCACCAGCCAAAAAATCGCGTTTGGGGAAGTCGATGGGAATCAAGTCGATGTTCATTTGTTTTTACGATTCCAACGGAATTGTCCACAAGGGGTTCATACCAAGGGGCCAAACTGTCAATGCAAATATCTATCTTTTCATTTTGAAGCATATGCAACAAAGGCTTTAAAATGCCATGATAGAAATTTGCATTCGTCGAATTCGCCCTGAATACCGCGAAGGAGGAAGCTGGGGCTTATTGCATGATAATGCACCATCTGATCGATTCACTCTTGTGCCTGATTTTTGACTAGAAATCGCATTTTAACCATAAATCACTCGCCGTATTCGCCTGATATGGCTCCCTGTGACTTCTACCTATTCGGAAAATTGCATTTGGCCATGAAAGAAAAACATTTTTCGTCCGTAGAGGCCATCCAAAAGGCTTGTACCGACAACCTGAAGGACATTCCGGTCAATGACCCGAAACATTCTTTGAAAAGCTTTTAGATCGAGCAAAATAGTGTACCGAGGCCAGAGGGGACTATTTTGAAGAAATAAACTTGAGGTGATCAGAACAAAGCTCCTGTCGTTTCTATTTTAGCTCAGTCTTTTTATTTTGGACTTCACCTTGTATATGTATTTATATGTATGTAATTACTGTGCTATCTACAATTCTAACGTCGTTATTTCTTGTTGCGTGACTGCACTGCATATGTGTACATACATCCATACATATACATATGACTGTAGGTGGAGATTTCCTCTTTGATAGTCCGCAATTTAGTTTCAACTGTCTGTATTCCATGTTTGCAATTGCTGCTACAGTTGGTACTCCAGTGCAGCAGCGGCATTACTCTTGTACGTGCACACATACATACACACACATAGGTATGTAGCTGCATGTGCACTAAATAACGCTTAGGGTTTCACTAAAGTTTTGCATGCGTGTATGCTTGTACATTCAAATGTATGCGAATTTGCTTACATGTCTGCGTCTGCTTTTGAGATTCCATACGAATGAATGTTTTTGGCCAATGGGAGGTGTGGATGGAAGTTTTGCATTCATTTATCAGCGTCAGTGCATGAATTGAAGTACTTCGGGTATTGTGAAACAGTTTCATGTTATCGCTTTGAAGTAACTATTTTATAAACATGAATCATGTGAATGTGTGTGCTTTTGGTTGAGATAAACATGTTGCAGAATAATGATGGGCGGTGCAAACTCTTTAAATGTGCGAGAACAAATCTTGTAATTAATCCTATTAGACAGCAGTTGCAGATAATCTAACAAGCAACAAACCGAGTGAGACAATTTGTTTTATCATTCATTTTCTAGTCCTTAAATTCTATAGAATTATTTTAGTTTGATGCCTTGGGATGATAATAAAAATAACAGAAAATAATAACTGAAACTAGGCTTGACTTTAACAATATTTTTGCTTATTTTGACAATGAGAAATACTGGGAATGAAATGTTGCTGCTTTATGCTTACCTTTTGCGTATATCGTCGGATTATACGCAGCGAAATGACATGTCGGCATGTTGATGTTATTCACTAATCCCATTGACATACGAGATACAGAGGCGCGCTGAAATATTCAAAAAAAAATTTTTAAATGTTTGTGCCAAATTATTTTAAAACAAAAACTAGTACGCTGGCTATATAATTTTGTGCAGTAGTAAATTTTTTAAATTATTATTTTTTATTCCATGAAAAATTATACATTTAGATGGTATTCTCCATTGATAATAAACAAACTATTGCATATAAGAAAAACATCGTAATGAATATTATAATATATCCTAATAGGAACTAATTTAAATGTGCTAAAACACGAACCACAGTTTTTTTTGGTTTTCTAATAAATTTCACGTTGGAAATCGAGAACTGTTAATTACCAGAGGCATCATTGTGTATACCCGTCGAACGTCGAAATCGCTCGTGATTATAAACTTTCACATTTATGTTCTCGAATTAAATTTTAACTAACTTTTTATAAAAATATAGTCCATTCTTTAAAGAAAAAAGCCATATTAATCAAAGCTGCTTTGTAAATACGCTGATACTACATCGACATGATTAACCACAAGTTGGCTCTTCGCTGCTAAAGCCAACAACAATCGAATGGTCGAATGCCGTACAACAGGTGCATGAGTCTCGGTGTATCAATGTTGTGTCTTTGGGAGCATCCCTGGCTACCAATTTAGCTTTGTACTTTTCGATACGACCACATGGTTTTCGCTTCTTGGTGAACACCCACCTACAACCAATGTCGTTTTTATGCTTTGGTCGACCCACCAACACCCACGTATTTTTTTTAGTAAGCGAATCGAACTCTATTTGCATAGCTTCCTCCTAATATTCGCGCCCTGGTAAAGACAAAGCTTCTTCTACTGTTTCAGGACTCTCTCTTTCATTATACCGTCTTTTTGGTCTACCAACAGTACCTGTTCGTAATAATTTGGGTCTTCCTCCACCTCTTTTTCGTGTAACTACCGGGTCGTTTTCTTCATCTAAAGAATACTCCTCATCATTATCGTCATTGTCTTCGAGTGGCTCTTCAACAGCACTTTCATTCTGAATTTCACCACACTTGCCATCATCCGATTAAGATGACTCTTTTAGTTCATGGTAGAAAGGTACTTCTTCACTAACGTCTTCTTGTATTAAAATTGGTTCAAAAGACGTTTCAAAAATTATGCAATCACGAGCTATAACAATACTTCGCTTGTTTTGATTATAAAGTCTATAGCCTTTAGCACTTCCGTCATAGCCAACAAATTTTTAGTTTAGTGCCTCTTGTATCGTATTTGCTATCCATAACAATTTCGAAAGGTTTGATTATTCATACATATTTCCTAATTAAAGGTGACGCAAAATTAATCACTTCTAATTTTTTTTCTTATTTATTGTAAAAAGTTATTCAAAAACAAATTTGTTGATTAATTTTGCGCAACTTTGCACAACTAATATTTGAATTTCATGCCCAAAATCAGTAGAGGAATCATTATTTACACGGAAGAAAATTTGAAACAAGTCGCATCGCTCGTGATTGTAAAATTTTACATTTACACTACAAAACTATGATAATTTTTTTAGATTTATTTAATTTTTTATTACTTTTGAGGTCTAGAAATGTAATGCCCAGGAGGCGAAAATCAGCTGTTTCACATTTGCTCTTCTTTGCTTTCATCGAGGTCAAAAAGCTACTAAAGCAGTTCGGGATATTTGCGACGAGTATGAGAAACATGTCATAGGTGAGTCTACAGCAAGAAAATAGTTTGCAAAGTTGAAAAATGGCAAATGGCGGCTTTGACGTTGATGACACGTCCCGCAGCAGAAAGCCTCCTGAGTTCGATGAAGAATGTCTCAAATCACTGTTGAAGGAGAACGTAGAACGGTCGCTAAGCCAGTCGTGAATTGGCGAAAAAAATGAACTAGATCATAAAGCGATTCTCAATCACTTTCATGCAATGGGATTTATCGAAAAATTGGGAGCCTGGGTGCCTGGGTGTGTCACGAGCTCAACGAAAAAAGCAAAGAAAGTCGCCTTCAAATTGCTTCTCAGCAGCTCGCCCCCCATTGAGCAATGCGCTGTCATAAACAGCGCTTTTTGTACCGAATCGTCACGGGAGATGAGAAATGGTATCTATCAGGTCAGTCCATAAGTTCGTGCGTATTTTACCCATAATTTCACTTTTGTACGATTTTTGCATACAAAAAATTATTCGCGGAATATAACGGAACTACTTATATTTTCTTTGATGTATTGTGCATTCAACTAGTGATTTTAATTGCGGATAGAAGCACGTGTTGTTAAAAAATAAAATGGAATCTTCGAACGTGTATAAGAAGAATATTTGTATTTTTTTTATAAAAGTACTAAAAATGCAACAACTGCTGTCGCAGAAATAAACACTGTTCACGAAGAAGATACCGTGAGTGTAAGGCCTGCGCAAAAGTGGTTTTCAAAATTCCGAAGTGGTAACTCCGACGTGGAGGATGCGCAGGTCGACCTGAAGTCTTTAACTCCGACGCCTTGCTCGAACTCGTAGAAGCTGACCCAAATTTGGCCATCGATATATAGCTCAGAGATTAAATTCAAGGTTTCAAAGCTGGGGAAATGGGTTCCGTATAGACTTTCCGTCGCCAACCTTCAGCAGAGAGTGAATGTGTGTTCTGAGCTGCTGCAACGGCTTGAAAATGAAAGTTTTTTTAACCGTATCGTTACTGGTGATGAAAAATGGGTCCTTTACAATAATCTTGTTCGCAAACGCCAATGGTTAGATAAAGCTGAAACACCAGAACCGACCCCTAGAGATGGCCTTCACCCCAAGAAGATTCTCCTGTCTGTTTGGTGGGATATGGCCGTTACTGTTTATTATGAACTTCTGGAACCAAACCAGACGATAACTGCTGATTAATTATCCCATCAGCTATTAAACCTGAATGAGGCACTTAAAAAAAATTGACTGTCTTTAGTGAATAGACGCAAAGTTTTGTTTCACCACGCCAACGCAAGACCTCATACCGCAAGGCAAGCTGAACGAGCTCGGATGGGAGCTAATGCCGCATCCACCATACTCTCCGGATGATTATTACCTTTTCCGTGTACTTCAATGCCATATGAGTAAGAAGAACTACTCCTCAAAAGAAGCTATAAAAAGGGATATCGAAGCGTATTTTGGCTCCAAGAACAAACAATTTTTTCAGCAGGGAATTAAAAATTTGCCTAAACGTTGGGAAGACATTGTAAATAATGAAGGAAAATATATTATTGATTAATAAATACTTTAAACATCTTTTTTATTAATTTCAAAACCACCTTTAAAAAACGCACAAACTTATGAACTGACTTGATATATGAGTACATCGATATGAAGCAAACAGAGGAGTGGGTGGCTCCAGGAGATACGCCAAAGCCGAGAGTCAAGCCGGATCTTCATGCACAGAAGGTCATGATATGTGTTCGGTGGGACTGGGAGGGCATGGTGCACTGGAGAATGCTCGAAAAGAATACCACGGTCAACAAGGAGCTCTACATTGCTCAGTTACACCGCGTGGATGAGGCTATGAGGCTATTGGACTGAAAAGACTTGATCGACCTGGTTAAACCAAACTCCTTCATGACAACGCCAGGCCAAATGTTGCACAATACGTCAAAGGCGCACTCCAAGAGCTCGAATGGGAGGTCGTTTAGCATCCGCCGTATTCTCCGGACCTTGCACCGATCGATTACCATATTTTCCGCTCTTCCGCTTCTTATCAAACCATATAAAGGGCGTTACCTTCGATAACAAAGAGGCCCTTGAAAACTGACACAGAAATTTCTTTGACACCCGATCAGGCGATTTTTTGGCGGAACGACATCAACAAATTGCTCGAGAGGTGGGAAAAGGTTTTAAAGAGTAACGGCGAATATATAATTGATTAACTTATAGATTTAATTATGGTTTTTTTGTGTTTAAATAAAAGTATTTTTAATATACTCGTATCTAATATAGTAATTCTTAGTTACTTACCCCATGCGTTGGTATTGTGTCGATATCGACCAGTGGACAGGAAGACCGATGCTGTTGCTGAAATTTCGGCTGATATGGTTCCAGCATGCGTATTTTGCCCCAACGATTAAAGAACAAAACAATGGCACCTACCCAAAGCATCAGCACGAGGCCAACAATGATTACCTCCCCCGGTCGTACCACGATTTTGGGTCCTGGGTAGAAATGAAATTGATAAAGAGCAAAAATATTTACATTCAATTATAACAACAACATCTTTTGTAAAAAAAGTTTAGTATTCAAAACAACTGAAAAATTCTATTTGTTTTAGCTTTGCATTCTGTGCAAACAAATAAATTTAAAAGCAAAAAATCTTCACACATTCACAGCTCTGATTGCAATGGCAGTTGCTTCAATTAGAGTAAAAGATAATTAAAGGAAAACACCCAAACTACCAGCTAAGTTGAGGATTTCACTTTTAAATTGGTTTTTGTAATGACACACGAAGACAAATGTAATGAAAATCAAATTAAAGAAAAACATGCAACCGACAATGTAGTGGCCTGGGGCAGCCCAGTGCTGGCTAAAGGAAGTGCCACCAATGGCAATAGCAAGAAAATCAATCGGTCGCATTGTTGTATAAATCACTGCGACGACTTTTAATTACTACCGTAATGGCAGGTAGATATACTGGTAATTTGTTTTAATTACTTGCAACCAGGTAACAACAGGCGCAGGATAATGTGGCAAATGGTTAATGGCAGGAAATTGAATATATCCCACAAATGTATGTTTGTATGTATGTGCACGTGGCCAAGTGAAAATTACGCTTATGTACTCTTATGTTATGTAGGTACAAGTAAACGGTAGCATATGCTTGAATTGCATGGGAGCCACATGAGTGACATGAACTCCGCGCCACGCTTGCCACCGGTGAACCCGGTCGATCACATTACGTGTTAGCAGTTCTTTGTTAGCCAGTTTCCCATAAGTATGAGTAAAATTTATAAGCATATGTAAGTTGTTAAGTACATCGATGTGCATGTGTGTGTGTGCTTATGCACCTTTGTGTTTGTATTTATGTTTTCGTATGTGTCGCCATATCACGTGCCACAGCGGCTCGGCTTCAAATTGCTTGCGCTTGCGGTAAGAATTTGATCCTAACGCAAACCTTTTCATGGAAAAGGGAATATAATTTCCACTAATTTCTTTTTTCATGTCTTTTATTACTGGCCTGTCAAGCGCACATGAGCCCGCCGTGCACGTACATACAAAAAAAAAAATCATTTGAAATAAGAACTTCATAACTACCCTGTTGGAAGTTGGCTTCTGACTTTTTTGCACTCAACCAGTTTATGAGCTTTGCATGAATCCAATTGCATGGAATTTTTGATATTTTGGAGCTTTTGAATCTTTTGGAAATTCAATACAAAAAATGATATCCTAAATTTTTTTCAAAATAAAATTTAAAAAGATATATTTATTATATTCACAAACAGTACTGCCATTCGTTCATAAAGATTTGTTATTGAATTTTGAGTTCTTTAATACGCCACAGACACAAAGCGCAGCTTAGCAGTTACGGAAGAAGATTTTACGGATAATGGGATTAAGGTTATGGTCTGACCCGTAGAGCTCTTAGACCTTAACTGTATAGAAAATTTATGTGCGGTGCTATATAGAGCAGTTCCATATTGAAATTCTAGCATATAAAATAAATTTAGATATTAGCAATGAAACTAATACGCGATTTCGAGAATTCAACGAGTAAATTCGAGGGCTTGCCTGAAGGAAGTTGGTGTTAGCATCGTGTGATGTCATCTATCAAACGACGGCAAAAAAAAATTTCAGATTGATTGATAGGTTTGTTTGGATTTGGCAGCTATTCGCGTAAGTGGATTCTCAGTTAAGCCGGTCAAGTGCGAAATATGGCGAATTTTTTATTGATGCATTTCTCTTTGTTTCGGTACTACAATTGCGAAAAATTCTGAAAATTTTAGTGCTTATAACAAGATCCTTCCCGATGACGATGCTGCATACAAAGCCGATTTGGAGAAATTGATCGGAAAGTCCGAGGCTGCGCTTAAGGAGACCGACCATAAGATAAAAAAACCAAGCTTTTGGATGGCCTGCATGGCACTTTCCCCGAAGATTTCAATAAATATTTAAGCAAGAAATTAGAAGCATTGAATACTGATGCTGAAGTAGAGCGCTTGCTTGAATTCTACAAGGCCCTGTTGGAAAAGGCCGAGTCTAATTATTTTAAGGAAGGTATTGAAAAGGCCATCGAAACCTTGAACGCCATCACGAAGGAGGCTGATGCCGCTAAGAAGGTCGAAAGTTACTCACAATTCACAAAACTCCTTAGTGCCAGTTTCCAGGACTTCTTGAAGCAGCAAAACTTGCCTCAGATCGAAAAGCGCTTGAGCGGTGCTATCAAATTCTTCGATGGCTTGCTAGCCGAGTCTGATTGAAGACACAGACTGAAGCTACCTTAGAAGAGAACCAAGAGGCTTACTATGAAATCACCAACCCAGCCAAAAAGGAGCTCTTCAACTACTTGAAAGAGAAGTACGTTGAGAAACATTAAAATTCTGTATGAGTTAAGAGTTTTGTAGGCTATGATTGTTTGTAAGGTTATAAGTACTATATTTATGAGTACTGTGATTAATAAACGGAGTGATGCATTAGCATTCGTGTGAAAATAAAAAGTGTTTCGTGATTTTCGCTAAGATGGAAAAGGAACAGCATCGTTCGTAATTCGCTTTTGGTTTTTAGATGGAAAAAATGCGAGGAGATAAAAGCAAAGTTGGATGCTGTCTATGGGGACGCTTTACCATCTATGACCACAGTTCAACGTAAACTGGTTTAACGAATTTAAACGTGGGCGAACATCCGTTTTTGACGAGGAGCGACCAGAACGCCCGACAGACGTGGCTACCGAGGAAATCATTCAAAAAGTCTGCGACATGATTCCCGCTGATCAATGAACGAAAGTGCGCGAAATCACCGAGATCATAGGTGTGTCGACCGGAATGGCAATTCATATTTTACATGATAAGTTGGCGATGAAAAAATTGTCGGAACGATGAGTGCCGCGATTGTTCACAAGCAACAGCAACTTCGAAGCAGTGCTCGGAGCAATTTAAGCGCGATCCGAACGAATTTTTACGTCGAGTTGTCACCGTTGATGAAACCTGAATTCATTATTATACACCAGAAACTAAGCAACAATTAAAACAATGGCTTTCTTTGGTGAATCTGCTCCAAAAAAGGCGAAGCAGTCACATCGGTCGGAAAGGTCATAGCGATGATTTTTTGGGATCCGAACGGCGTCATCCTTATGGATTTTTTAGGAAAAGCACAAACAATCGGTGGCCAATACTACAGTGAGTTATTGGACCGGTTGCACAAGAAATTGAAAGAAACTCGGCCGCATTTGGTGCTGTTTCACGGAGTTTTCGCCGCCAAACTGCATGAATTTGTTAAACTCGGCCAAAACCATGTAAGTAGTTAATGTGCCAATCAAGAAAAATAAATTTGATGCAACGAGCTTATCAGTCGTATTTTTTCCCCCCCGGAACAGACTAACAAGTATAGCACTCAGACACAATTAAATCCATTGTACTGCACTCGGGTGCCCTATTTAATTTTATTTAAATCTGCCCGACCTCGGAAAAAATCGAGTAGATCTTGTAATGTCAAGGAGCCGAGGTGGTCGCTTCTTCACACATCAGTGCCAAAGACCTCCTGCCTTATTCGAGCGAAGGCGGGGCAGACGCACAGAAAGTGGTCCGCCGTCTAATCCTCCGCTCCACATTTTGGGCAGAGTGCACTGTCTGAGATGCCTACCCGTGATCCATCCAACCAGCTGCCTACAGTCCTTTCTGCTTAATAACAGAAGGATCGGCGGTACATGACAGATGGCATCAGTTTTCTCCATCTGCAACTTCTCTCAGCCTGCCAAGCTCGCTTGTGGTTTAGAATAACCCGTATGCTAACCGTGGCTTTGATGGCTGCAGATGGGAGTGGCAGAACGGGCTAAAGAGTCACGATACTCACGTCTCTATCTCTACCGACATAATTGAGCCTGGATTTACAGGACACGACTACCCTTGAGGTGGTTGGTGGGCTGTCTAAGGCCATGAGGGCAGCTTGGCTGTCCTAAAATTAACATAGTTAAAATTATTTGATTAGATTTAGGTAATTTTTTTATTTTTCCGATTAGACTAAATATATCATTGATTTTCACGTTTTATCGAAATTTTCAGCGATTGACCTTTGATATGTCGGGTTCGCCTTCGAAGCACATAATGCAATAATGGGAACCATCGCTTAGCTTTAGGATTCGTTACTGTATTAGATAAAAAAATAGCAAAAACAAGGTTGTTAGCCGCCTGTTCCACGACGACAACCTGTATGTTTTGAACTACTTAAAGCATGCACTTCATGACACAAAAATTCAGTGGGCTAAAAACATTGATATTCACATTTGTCCACATTTTTCTAAAAATTCAATTCACAAAATTTTTTTATTATTTTGATGATAAATTGAGCAAAAATAAATTGACTCTTATTTTTGTATTATTTTCACATATTTTTTACTTTGAATTGAATAAAAATATGTTTCCAAACTAAATGTATGGTCTTTTAAATTGGTTATATCATACTTCGAGTGCCGGACCCGGTATGAATGCATTTTTTTGAGGCGTAAAATCACCTTTAAATCGCCGCCTAGTATGGTTCGATGCGATATATACCTCTGTGAAAGATACGGCCCATTAAAAACGGCCCGGCGCCAAGCTCCACTTACATTATTTCTTGATTTGTACTTTTCCTCACTCCAGACCTAATTTACTGCATCACCTTTTCTCTTACTTTTCATACAATTCTTCCTACCTTCTTAGGCTGTTGCTTTAAGTCTTGTTCGGGATTACAAGAAATATTCGTAAAAATATTTGATACTCATTTTCTTTCCAGCGTTCCTCGAGCTTCCCTTCAATTATTATTCGCATTCACTGTTTTCCATAAACTTCTTTCCGCCGCCACAACAAGTGGATGCCCAATATTAACGTAACTCTCATATGTCCCTTCATAGTTTAATGTGCAACGTAAATAATAACAACAATTGAAATCGTATTCGAAACGCGTTTTCCCAATAAGCCCAAAGCGGCATTAAAATTAATTTTTTTGTGCTTTTCTCATTTTTCTGTGAAAAGCATGCGCCGCTTGAGGAAATGAAGCCAATATGTGGAGGGTAAAATGTTTCCTTATTTATGAAAAAAAAGCGAAACAAAACGGAACCTAAGTGAGTGAGAGCACAAAAGTATTTATTTGAATATACAACCTTCACAAACCTAACCGGCTTCAAGCAATAATTTCGATAAGCCAAACTATTTTTAAGGATATTTACAGGTGCTGTGTTCAATTTTCGTTGCTTGCATTGAACTTCTAATCAGTGGCGTATGCAGAAAACTAATTTATTCTGCAAGAATTTTGAATTATTTTTTCATCACGCTTTCATTACGCCTGCTGGTTTAACCCTTTGGGGACGGAGCCGCTCGACGGGCGAGCGTCCCTGAGGACGATATGTTTTGGAGTGCGCAGTAAAGAAAATAAATACGTTGACCGATATAAAAACTAAGGCTTTATTTAACACAGAAAAATGATTCATAAAATCACAAAATAATTGTGAATAAACTTCTACCACTGCTAATGTTAAAATGCCTGAGTGGATTCCTTATTGCACGGATTTCACTTTCACTTGACGAAGTAATACCGTCATCTTCCGTCTTATCAGATTCAAAGTAATATTCGTCAGAACTGCCACTATATACCGCGTCATCTCTAGATCACTTAGCCATCGTGCGTAGAATTGAATATTATATTTTTATAAGGGTTTTTCAATAAGGGCGGGTAGGTGTTGAAATGTAATGTCGTGGCATTTGCTGTGTGGCACGTAACGCCGTCCTGCTGGAACCACATGTCGTCTAGGTACATATGGTTCAATATGGGCCATAAGAAATTGGTTATCATCGTTGTGTAGCGCTCGCTGTTGACGGTGACCACCTCACCAACGTCGTTTTCAAAAAAGTACGGACCAATGACGCCGCCGGCCCAAAACCCACACCAAACGGTATCTTTTTGAGGATGCATTATCAGCTGGTGAACCTCGTGTGAATCGGTGTCGTCCCATATACGGCAATTTCGTTTGTTAACACAGCCATTCATCCAAAAATGCGCCTCGTCACTAAACATGATTTTACGCCCAAAACTGGGGTTCTCTTCCAAACGATTCGAAGCCCAGTCAGCGAACAAACGGCGTTGTCTATGGCCATCAACTTTGAGCTCCTGGGTCAGTTGGATCTTGAACGGGTGTAGGCCCAGGTCCCGACGTAAAATTCGCCAAGTTGAAGTCTGCGAAAGGCCAAGTTCTTGTGCACGGCGAGGAATAGACTGCCTCGGGTTCTGCCGTACACTTTCACGGACCGCGGCAATGTTCTCGGCTGATCTTGCGTTCCTTGAACGTACGGGTGTTGGCTGATTGTTTACTGACCCGTTCGTCTCAAATTTGGCCACCAAACGTTGAAGAGTCGACTTTGAAGAGCCACCACGTCTACCGAAAAATGGGCGCAATGCGCGCAACGTTTGCGTTAATGAACACTCATTTTGCTAATAAAGTTTTATCATTTGAACGTGCTGTTCAATCGTGTATGATGATTTGGCATAAACAACTGAGTAATAAATAAAAAATTTCACAGATGTCACCAAAACAAAATGGCTGCCACAGGGCACCAAAATCGACCCGCGCCAATTGAAAAATCCTTTATAAAAAGCCAGCTGGTTCCTCTGGCAGTGACACTGAGAGACTGAATCGAAGAACTGAAATTCGATCTGACTCTACCGCCGTCTCACATCCTTAGTTTACATTTTAAGGAAGATACGACTTCATCGCTAATGGCCCCTACTGTCTTTGAATGAAATCGTCACTCTTTTACTATACTTATGCGTATCTTATCGCTCAGAACGACAGACAGGCGTCGCGAACGTTACAGCTATGAACTAATTTGGGTGGCTATATGCCGACACGCGTCCGGAACGGTAAAACGGCTTGGGCGGCTATATGCCGACACTCGTCCCCTAAGGGTTTAATATCAGCATTGCCTTCTTGCCATGAACTCTAAAAAATTTTACAGCGCATACGGCGAGAAGAAAATCGCAGAAAAAAGTTTCGCTATTTTTGCTTTTGTTTGTATGAATTCTCTACTAATAAATTATACTCAGCTTCATTGCAAATTTCGCTTGTTAACAAGGAGTGGGGAGCTAAGGAAAATCGCATTAATCGCATTAAAGTGATTGCTTTACAAAAGCGTGGTAAAGTGCAAGGGAGATTTACGAATTGATGAAAATACTGAATATTTCAATAATTTTTCCCAAACATCTGAAGTGACAGACAGAAAAAGAAGTGGCCGTCCTCGCGTGGCTCGAACCAGCGCAACCATAAAAGCCGTTTGAGAAAGAATTTGCAAAAATTCCCTTAAAAGCCAGAAAATCAAGTCCAGGGTAATGAATGTATCGCCCAGATCGAGACCAATTAGACTGATCTCCACACGAAAGCCTTCCGTCACACAACTCATCGTCTTTTGAAAAAGCGCTTGAAATTGAAATTAGACTCGATAGATGCAAGCAGCTTCTTCGGTGGCACGCGGTCAACGACACCATGAAAATATTCTTTTTACAGACGAGAAAATTTTCAATTTTGAAAAAGTTTTTAATAAGCAAAACGACAAAATCTATGCTAAAATTTCTAAAGACACAAAAAATGTTATTTAAAGGGTTCAGCGTGACTACCATCCAGACTACGTTGGTTGGGAGTGTCTTGTGAAGGAGTTACATCTCTGCATTTCTGCGAAAAAGGGATTAAGACCTTGGCAAAAGTGTACCAGGAGGATGTCTTAGAAGGCGTGGTGAAGCAGTTGGACAGTACTCTCTTTCAGTGGAGTAGAGCGTTGGATCTTCCAGCACGATTCCGCTCCAGCCCATAAAGCAAAAACCACCCAGAAGTGGCTAAAAAACAATATTCCTGGGTTCATAGCCGTAGAAGATCGGGCGTCTGGAAGTTCAGATCTGAATTCATACGACTACAGTTTGTGCTCAGACCATGCCCTGTCGAAGACCTCAGAGAAGTTTGGAGAGTCTCACACAATCTTTGGTTCCAGCAGCGACGTCAACACCCATGGAAAACGTGCGGGCTGCAAGAGCTGAATGGCCTAATCGTTTGAAGACTTGTGTAAAAGAAACGATGACCATCTGCCAGCTGGTTGAACTGATGATGGGCCACTCTCTGTGGGCAAAGCACATGGAAAAGGTAGGCATTTGAGACAGTGTACTCTGCCCAGTTTGTGAAGAAGAGGGTGAGACGACGGACCACTTTCTGTGTATCTGCCCGGCCTTCGCCTCGAATCAGGCTTGAGGTATTTGGCCCTGATGTGTTAAGAAGCGACCACCTTGGCTCCTTGGCACCGCAAGATCTACTCAGATTTCTTCGGCGGTTGGGTAGATTTAAAGAAAATTAAAAAGGGAATCCGAGTGCAGTTCAATGGACTTAATTGTGTCTGAATGCTGTACTTGCCAGTTGTCCCGACAAAAAAAGAAGACAATCTCGAATGAATTTTTTTTTTAATATTTACTTCATTAAATTAAACTAACTTCATTAAAAAGTATTATAATTTCATCTCTATAACGGACTTAACTTGTAACAGAACTTATGGCAGAACTAAGTATTCTGTCAAGATTTTTAAATAAGTCCCTGTGTTGTAATTATTAAATGCGTTGTATGCAGACTTTAGTTCTTGACTGTATGTGCATATTTATTTCTTTCAAATCGAGTAATAAGATGCGGCGGTATTGAAGAACTTATTTCCTTCATGATTTACCTCGAAACATTTTTATTGAACCTGGGAAATTTTTGAAAAAATTAAATACCAACATTTAGTAGAAGCCTATGCAAATTTTCGAGCTACCTTAAAGTGAGCGTAATCCATTTCTAATATAAAGGATGGTTCAATTTCAAGGGCCGATGTTGAATGTGAACCACACCTAAACGTTAATGACACCGTTGGACTTCTTTCCTTGCGGTTATTTGAAAGAAAAGGTATACGTCGATAAGCCAGCAACAATTCAAGAGCTAAAGGATGAGATAATTCGGCACATTAACGGCATAGAACCTCAATTATGCCTCAGCGTCATCGAAAATTTGAACCATCGGATGGGGGTGTGCCACCGAGGCCACGGCGGTCATTTGACCAATATTTTGTTTCACACGTAATTGAGCCATACCAATATTATCATAATAAAGGGAAATGACAATAATTTCCCAAAAAAAATTGTATTTTATTCAAAATCAACACCGGCCCTTGAATTTAACCACCCTTCATTTTAGTATTATCTTGCACTGTCAAAGGGTTTCTATTTACTTCCACTTCTCCTGGGGGATATGATTCGCTAAACTCCTAGTGGATACGCCCCTGCAACCAACCATGAGTGTTCTGGTCATACAAATTAGTTTGTTTGTTTTGTAAGTTTGCCTTATTTCCTCAACTTTTCCTGCTTCCACATTTCCTTTGTTTGCCTGCAATAGTGAATCTGCAGTCCATTGCCATCTCTGCCGTAGAAATAATAAGTTTATTTGATATCAATTTTCTGCGTTTCTGCTTTGCTAACATTTCTTACTGCCAAAGTGGTGTATATTTGCGCTCGTGTATTTCTGTACATATTTCTGTACAGTGAAACCTCCCTTGGGCGGATAAGAGTTGACTGACGGTGAGTGTCCACCCAAGAGAGTTGTGCGCTCAAGGAGAGAGTAACTTATTTGAAAACTTTTTATCGATTTAATTAATTGAAATCCATTCTTATTCGAATAGAAAATATTGATATTATATCATTCAGACGAAAATGTGTAGGTGTTTTTTGTAAAGTGCATATTTCATTTTGTGCATATTTCATAAGTGCATAAAAAGTAATAACGAAAAAAAAAAAAAATATTATTATGAACTAAGTTCTCGCTGTTTTTCTTTTGAGGAAAATACAATTTTATTCTGAATCATTGAAAGTATTGCCCATCGCTGGCTACTACTTTTTCCCATCTCTCTGGTAGATCTCGCATACCGTCGTGGTAAAACTGTTCATCTTTTGAGGCTATCTACGGATCAAGCCATTTATTGATGTCTTCAAATGAATGGAACTGCTGGTCAGCTAGACGATGTGCCATCGATCGGAACAGGTGATAATCGGACGGCGCAATATCTGGAGAATATTGCGGGTGGGGTAGGATTTCCCATTTCAGTGTTTCCAGGTAGGTTTTAACGGGTTTGGCAACGTGAGACCGAGCGTTGTTATGCTGTAGAATCACTTTTTCATGCCTCTCCGCGTATTGCGGCCACTTCTCGCGCAGTGCTCGACTCAATCGTATCAATTGAAGTCGATACCGATCCCCAGTGAGGGTTTCGCTTGGTTTTAACAGTTCATAATAAATAACACCAACTTGGTCCCACCAAATACATAGCATAACCTTCGCAGCGTGAATATTTGGCCGAGACGACGACGTAGAAGCTTGACCAGGTAGTCCCCATGACTTTCTTTTCTTTGGATTGCTATAATGTATCCATTTTTCATCACCCGTCACGATGCGATGAAGAAAACCTTTCCTCTCTTCCTTTTTTGCCGCTGGAGCAGTTGTTCACAGGCGAAAAAACGAAAAAACGACGTTCAACATAGCTTGGTTTTAACTCATAAGGAACCCAAGTTCCCTGTTTCTGAATCATTCCCAAAGCATGCAATCGCTTGGAAATGGATTGGCGGGTAACTCCTAATACTGAAGCAAGCTCTTCTTGCGTTTGACACGGATCCGCATTAAGCAATGCCTAAAATTCAGGGCCTTCGAAAGTTTTTGGCCTTCCTTCACGCGGACGGTCGTCAACATTAAAATCACCGTCTTTGAAGCGACGGAACCAATATCGGCACGTTTTTTCACTTAAAGCAGCATCTCCATAAACTTTTTGTAGCTCTCGATGCGCTTCAGCCGTCGTTTTTTTCGAATTAAAGAGGAAAATCAACATTTCCCGCAAATGACGATTATTCGGCACAAAATCAGACATTTTCACAAAGCCAAAAGTATATGATACCAAAGCGATATCACTAATGTGTCGAAGCAGTTTGTTTATCTGTCTATGTCTAAGCTTGGTTTATGACGTTTAGGTTATGTTAGAATCGACTAGCACACACTGCTGGCGGCATCTTTTGACAAACAGAACTTAGTTGCGCACCTGATAATTATAGAATTAAGTTCAATTTTTTTGTTTGTTTACAAACAACGTTTTTGAATTCTGTATTCTCTTCTATATTATATTCTCTTTTACTGGGTGGCACAAAATTAATCATTCAATCTTGGCTTGAAATAACTTTTTCACCAAAAAAAAAATTATTTTGAGTGATGGAAATCTTTATTTTGGCCTTTACGCTCCATTGACTATCTGTTCACAAGTGTCAAATCTGATTGACGTACGACGTCATTTGCGAAAATTATGAGTCTTCCGAGAGGGTGATTAATTTTGCGCCAACTTTTACTAGCCTAACCTAGTTCGGTTCTTAGTTCTCTCAGCCAACTAATCTAAAATGAAGTAACAGCAAAGTTGCGCTTTTTTCATTTCAATCTACTTAGTCATCTATTATCTTATTCTGGGGCAATCGGTAAGTAGGGAATCGCTTTAGTGTAGTGGGCAAATTAGTCTCTATTACTTTGACTGAAGGGAAAAAATGAAGCTAATTTTACCGCTAACAAATACCAATAAGATGTCTAGTTGTAAGACACACTCAGGCTCATAGCCCATTGTAAATCCAGTGTGTACTTTTCAAATATTTTGGAAGATCCCTGATTTCCACAAAGTTTTTGTTGTTGTTATTGAAATGGTTAAATATTTTTACTAAAATAATCCTAATTAGCAACTAGCGCTGTTTTACTGCCACTGCTACTCGAGTGCTCTCTTCTTGTTCGTTTTTTTTTATTTTCTTAGTCAGATCCATTTCGAGAGCTCCAAGTATAACAGCAAACTTTTTGTCTCGATTTCAAGCCTACCGAAAGACCGAATCTTGTTCTAGCTAGACCTGGACATTCGTATATGTTAAATAGTGAAAAAGACTTTCTTTCGCCTGCTCCGCCCGACAACTTCTGCAGATGGGACTGGAAGGCTGCATGATAGCCTTACGTGAAATGTTTAGGGCAAAACACCTTAACAGGTAATTCGTCCTCTGGATGTTGTACCGTGGCCATTGTAGTGCATGTAGTTAATTCTTGCACCTTCTTTCGGCTAAAGCATAGTAACGTGAGAAGGTGGAATGGATGTATTTATTTTATTGAATGAGGTAGCCAATACCACCGCCTCTGTTATGTCTAGTGCAGAACCTTTTCTTGGTAGCTCGTCTGCTATCTCATTACCCTCTATATTCCTGTGTCCCGGAACCCATATCAGAGTAATTTGAAGCCAATCACCAAGCAGTTCTAGTTCCTCTCTATACTGCGGAGCTAATTTGGATAAAACGTAGTTGAAACTTAACTCCTTGATAGCTGCTTAACTGTCTGAAAAGTTAGCTACTCTTGCACCAATTTCTTGGTAGTGTTTCAGTGATTCGCAAGCTTTCCTGATTGTTAATAGTTCTACTTGGAACACGCTGGCATAGTGAGAAAGTCGAATTGATTTGGTTGAAGTTGAGCAACTCCGAATAGAGACCGACTTCCACACCGCAGTTCATCTTAGAACCGACAGTGTAGATTTCAATGTCGAATCTACCAATCATCTTCCCTTTCCTCCATTCGGCTCTCGGTGGAAAACGTACCGTAAAATCTTTCTTGGAATTAAGGCCGGATATTGTGAAGACTGATTTGTTTTTGAGCACTGAGGGACCCCGTAGGAGGATATTGCTGTGACCGCACAATCTTATTATCCAGCTTCCTATATCTCTGAGTCTCACCACGCTGCATGTGGTGATTGCTTTTATGTTTTAATAGATGTGTTAGTGCGTGAACCGCTTTAGTAGGACTGTGCTAAACGCTCCTATGGTTAGGATATACGCTGACCTTTGTATCTTGTTTAGCTTGGTTTGGTTGTATTTTTTTTTTTTTCACAGCGATTCACCAGACTATCATATGTTACTATATTTTTTACAATTACTTTGTAGGTCCAATTGGATAACTTTGGTTGAAGCCCCCATTTTTGTCTTAACATTCTCTTATACCAGTAAAGCCCAAAGTACTGCTACCTTCAATTTTTTGAAAAATTGTCTACCCAAAATGGTAAATCTACGCCTGGATGGGGCAGAGCTATGACACAGAAAGCCCGAGATCTTCTCTTCCCCATTTAGTCAGCTTCTGCAAAAGTCATGTGTTTGTACGCCCATCCTCTAGGGTACCCCCTGTCTCTTAGGCAGTGCCTCGTTATAACTGAAATCAGTGTGTTAAGACTTGTCTAAGAGCCGATATGTGCCTACACACATTCACTATACCTTGAATTACTGACATATATTTATAGCTTAGAAATCCTTGAGGAGTTGGGACCCTGAACACAGCCAGTATCACAAACCAACTACTTACAAAAAACGAAAGAATTCCAGAGTTTCTAAATTTTAATAGATTGGGTTGAAGATATCTACCGACGCATAACAGCTTTTGGAAATCAAAAAATAATAAACAATAAAAAGTTTTTATTCGTATTTCAGCTAAGCTTACCAGTCCCCGCTGTGGTGGAATTCAATGTCGTTTCGCTGGTCACATCTTCGAGGCTGTTGAGATAGTCTGAGTTCGTTACTGCGGCAGATCCAGTCTCTTCGATTTCCACAATAAAATTTGGGCCAGTCCAGCCGGAGCCCCATTCTAAAATTAAATACAGAACAATTGGTTTAATGTAATTATTTAGACATAAAACTTAAAAGTGAGCTTGAGGATTGCCTCAACTTAAGCGAAAAGGAAAGCTGCTTTAGTATTGAAATTGAAATTTGAAAGGGTCGAGCCAAGGAGCACCAGGAGAGTTGAGATTTGGTGGCTCCTAAAACACTCAGGCTAGGTTAGGTTCGGTTATGGTGGTAGTCGGTCCGTATGACCAACTCACTTAGACCTCACAGGTCCGTTGTGCTACCACTGTGCCACAGGGGAACCTTGTTTATTTACTTTCGTGAAAGCATTTTGAGGCTGTTATGAAGCGCAGGATGGGTCTAATCCCCGCGCCAGATAGTTCTGTAAGAGAATTGAAAAAGTGTTTACCTAGACAACCTGCTCTGATTTTAGCTAAGGCTGTACAATTGCAAAGGAAGTGCTCTACTGTTTCTTCCTCCTCCTCATCTCTACAGCTTCTACAATATTCATGGGAGAACACTCCTAGTCCCAAGGAATGCCTTCCAAATAGCCAATAGCACGCAGTCGCTGAAAGGACCTGCTTCTCACCCAAAGTCTAACTCTACACCTCCGGCTCCAAACGCCACATCCTTGAAAATGTCGATTTATGGGATAAACCTGGCGAAAGGTACCTGTAGATGGTGCAGAATTATAGAGCGGATGAACCAACAGCCCAACGGTGTAACCTTCAAAAACTGCGAAAATAGTCGAAAAGTCCCCAGGTGGGAATCTGTCTCCAGGTTAAGCCTTTAAAACAATACGGGCGGACTGCAGGCATAAACTGGCAGCCCCAGCAGCTGCCGCATAGCCTAATCAGCTGCCTCTCTAAAACTTACTGATTACTGAAACCACAACAATGCAACTAGAAACTGCAACTTGGAACGTCAGAACTATTTTTGGAAAGAAAAAAAGGGGCCCTATGCTTCACTGCTGACATTTGCAGAAAATTGCAAATTTTGGGAACATGAATGGAAAAGAGTAATTTTTCCCGTTGAAAAAAAAAAATCAATCTGGACGGATCAGATGGTTCACCGATGTATTGGCATGATAAGCGGAAGAAAGAGGAGAAGTGAATGCCTTTTAATTTCGGATGGGGTATTCGTGGTTTTGACAGCCATTAGTGTCAAAGGCGAAACGTCTATATGTTTCATATCCACAAAAGTGAATAGTGTTAAGTGTATAGAACTTCTAAACGAAGTATTTTTTACTGTTCTTGTTAATAATTTTGATGAGCAGCGCATTTTTCAGCAAGATAATGCAACCATTCGTGCTTCCAAAGAAGTAAAAGAGTTTTTTCCAGCAAAAAAAATATCAATTTTTAATGGCCTGCCTGCAGCCCTGATCACAACCCAATCGAGAAATTTGGGCAATGCTTTCTCAATCGGTTTTCATAAATGGAAGACAGTTTGGTGGCGCTAAGAGCTGTAGTAGTGGGATTATTGTTGGATGGTCAAAAATTTATCAAAATATTATAAAAAACCTAATCAAATTGATGCTTCGACGACTTCAAGAAGTTATAATTAAAGGGGGATCCTACACAAATTACTCAGCTTCAAATTATAAACTAACGCCAAAGATTATTTTTCTTTATTTTAAATATAATAACTTCGGTCGTATACTTTTTTCATTCTATTTCACTTTTCTTAATATTTATAATTTAAGAAATTTAGTTGGTCTTATAATTTTTTTCGTGCGGTGTATTGCAAACTTCGACAATGTATTTATTTTTATTGTCCTTTTTTATTTTTGTATAAAAACGGAGTTCATGGCACTATACATAAAATACCTATAACACAGAGATTAAAATTTTTAAATCAGAAGTTGTAGAAAAATTGTGGATATGCATCTTTCAATTTAGATATAAAATTGGGCAAGTTTAAAGCGGCTAAATTTTCGTGTTTATATTTGATAATTTTGGTAATTTTTGAAGCGAAACTTCTTAGGCGTCGATGGACGAGCGAGAATGGAGAGTAACATTTCAAGGCCATGCAACGTTTTGGGCATTTTCGTTCCGCGAGAGAGAAAAAGAAAAAGATACAATAGTTGGAACTGTTCGGCGCCGCCGCGACTATTTCAGACTGCACTATGGCAACTATAATGATGGCCGCTATGGCTGCGCCTATTAATGCACTTTGTTCTTGTAGTCGCTAGGCTTACTCTACACGCACTTTTTATTTTTTTCTAGTATATTTTTGATAATTTTTTAGTCTATTTTTGGTAATTTTTTGTGCATTTCTGACTCTTTTTTTGTGTATTTTTGATAATTTTGTTCTATATTTTTGTTAATTTTTGAAATATTTTTGATTATTGTTTTGTACATTTTTGAAAATTTTTTAGGAATATTCTTGATAAGTTTTTTGTATATTTTTGATGATTTTTTGAAATATTCTTGATTATTTTTTTGTATATTTTTGATAAATTTTTTGGAATATTTTTGATAATTTTTTAGTCTATTTTTGGTAATTTTTTGTGTATTTTTGATCATCTTGTTCTATATATTTGATAATTCTTTGAATATTTCTGATAATTTCTTTGGTTTACTTGTATTTTTGATCATTTTTTTGTATATTTTTGATGATTTTTTGGTATATTTTTTATATTTATTTTGTATATTTTTGATAATTTTTTGGAATATTTTTGATGATTTATTTTGTATATTTTTGATAATTTTTTGAAATATTTTTGGTTATTTTTTTGCATATTTTTGATAATTTATTTTGTATATTTTTGATAATTTTTTGAAATATTTTTGTTTATTTTTTTGTATAGTTTTGAAAATTTTTTTTTGGGCTATTTTTGATAATTTTTTTGTATGTCTTTTCCGTTTTTTGGTATTATTGATGATTTGTTTATTTTAATAAGTTTTTTGCATATTTTTAATAATTTTTGTATATATTTTTGATAATTTTTTTGTATATTTTTGAAATTTTTTTTGTTCATTTTTGATGATAATTTCTTGTAGTTTTTTGAAATTTTTTTTGTGCATTTTTGATGATAATTTTTTTGTATTTTTTTATAAATATTTTTCATAATTTATTTTGTAAATTTTTAACAATTTTTTTGTATATTTTTAATAATTTTTTTTTTTGCTAATTTTTGAAATTTCTGTTTGCTTAGTTTTGGTTTTCTTTGTTTTTTGAACGTGAAATACGAGAGGGATTGCTTACCTTCTGAAACTCCTGGCGTTGGTTCTAGCCTCGCTAATAACTTCTCCAGTTTGACAGCTGCAATACGAAAGAGATAAAAAAAGAGCATAATAAAATAAACTCAGAACATCCATGTGCATATGTATGTAAGTGTGTATGGCATGGTAAGCTTTGCATTGATGTTTATTTACATTGAAAATTTCACTCCAAGAAAAAAGTGCGAACTGTTACACCTACTTATGTGCATGGATGCATGCATATATACATATATATGTACGTATTTGAAAATTGGCAATGCGCCAAAGCAAATTCTTCATCTTCTATTCATGGAACTTTTTAGTGAATATTCAATATCTGCAGTTGCGGCAGAACTTTTTTACAACAAAAATTGCTGCATAGACTTGTTGAATCTGAATATTAAGGCCACGTAGAGCAGTAAAATTTCCATTATACAACATTTGACACAAACTATGCATGCAACAGACTCTGAAGATGTTGATACCGCACAACAACCAACAACAAACGTATTTATTTCCGCCTAATTAAGTATTTGTCCGCAGCACTCAACTCTATTAGATCGAAGGAGACAGATAAAAGCAGACGATGCAAATCGCAGTGAGGAAAAAGAGGAAAAATGTAAATAAACCTTAACTAAATTTAATGAAACAGAACTCATTTTGAACTAATTTTAATTACATTAAATCTAACCAAAAACAAAAAAAAACAACAAGCTGGTAAAGTGAAATGGTTTTGAAGCAGCCCCCTTAGTAAAATTTTTCATCATTCTGGATTTAAAACTTCCACTTTTGCTGTACTTTAATTTTTGCTCTAATTTATTTACCGTTACTAGCTGTAGAACTGAATTTATGTGTTTTGTTTGTAGTACAACAAAAGTGTCCAGAAAACTTTTGCCAAAACT
Source organism: Anastrepha obliqua (assembly GCF_027943255.1). NCBI lineage: Eukaryota > Metazoa > Arthropoda > Insecta > Diptera > Tephritidae > Anastrepha > Anastrepha obliqua. Next base: position 19,321,594 of record NC_072893.1, on the reverse strand, counting down.
TTGGACTGCTGTATTAAGTAGACGCACTGAGTAGTAAATTTGTTTGTTTGGGGCTTTATTTGGCAACATCCTTTTGCGGTTTATCACTTTCAGTCTACTTAAACTGCCAACTTGGCAAGTTGTCTGTAAATGCCGCCAGACAGGTGTTTGTGGTTGAAAAGTTTGTGGTTAGTCCGCAAATTTGAGAGAAGATCAAAAGTGTCAAATTTTAAACATCTTGCAAAACAGTTAAGGGTGTACATTTGAGGCAGAAGTTTTTCATTATGTGCGATAGTAATCATCTGTTTGGCAACTGTTTTCCAAAAGGAAAGTTTTGCCATTTTGAAAGTAGCCGAATGGATAATCGAGAAGAGATGGAGCGGGAAACAGATTGGAGTTTTCAATGACAGTCAGGCTGCACTGAAGGCCCTTGAGAACGCGAAGTAAACCTCAAAGATTGTTCAAGAATATGAGAAGAAGCTTAACTCTGTATCAAGACAAAACAGGCTCGTACTTATATGGGTTCCAGGACACTCCGGTGTTCAAGGAAATGAAATTGCGATGAATTGGCCACCCGTGGATCAGCGGTTCTTCCACAAGGGCCGGAGCCAATAATCGGAATCAGTTCCGCAGGAATCATGAATTTCATCAGCAATTATGTAGGCAATCTACATAAAGAGCGATGGTCCGGTCTAGAACACTGCAGAACTGCAAAGTCTTTTGTGTGACAAGTTCGGACAGAAAACTGTCAAACTTTCTACTAAAACTTAGAAGGAAATACGTGCGGTTGATGGTCGGTATTATTAAAGGACACAATGCATGGGGTCAGCGTATGACCACCATTGGAATCGTTGAGGACCCAATGTGCCCGTCATGCTTGGAGGCTACGAGTTTTGGGTGCCGATGTCGTGAGAATGAGTAATATTCGATCTCTAAAACTGGAGGATATTTACAGATTTGTCAAAGAATCTGGAAAATTCTCACAGGACTAACTATCTCTATTTCTGTCTCTATTCTTTCGTATCTCTTTCTCTGATACTTTTCTCCTTCCCTCCTTGACTATGTATCCTCTTTCCAGAGCTCTAAATACAATGGTCTTTCTAGTGTGTGTTTTAGGAGCCACCAAATCTCCTGGTGCTACTTATCTCGATGAAAATCTTCATTCGAAGCCAAGCAGGTTTTTTGTGTGACTCATGCTTTGAACGATAGGATTTGTATGACATAACTGGAATCGTAAAAATCATCATAGCGATTTGAAAATTCAACCAAAACTTTTTCCAAATATTAGTTTACTCTAAAAACATAAAAAACTCCTGCAGTTCCGCTTCAAAGCAGAGGTTAAGGACTCACGTCTAACGTCTAAGATCTTCAAGGGATGTCTGAGCTGAGCTGAAAATCTGAGTTCAAAATCTGAGCTGATGTTGTTGCATAAATGGAGGAATCTATAGCTTTAAGCCGACTTCGAACGGCAAATGGTTTTTTATGAGGAGCTTTTTCATGGCAGAAACGCACTCGGAGGTTCACCATTGCCTGCCAGGGGCGAACGCTATTAGAAAAAACTAAGAGTACTGCGAGAAAGGTTTCGAATACCCACATACCTGCTAAGGATCCTCCAGAGCTACCTGAGCGAGCGTGAACTTCTGTACCACACAACAGATGGTCAGAAAACTAAAGCGGAAACGTATGGCGCAGCTGAAGGACCTATTCTCGGTGCCAATCCCTGGAATCTGAGCTACGACGAGATCCTGAGTATAGAAAAGCCAGAAGACACATACATATTATATATGTAGGTGCGATATGCGGACGGTATAGCTTCGACGTAAGTGGATGCCAGAAGGAAGCTGAACCAAGTCATGTTAAGGACTCAATTTTGGTTTGAGGGCCATAATCTGGAGCTCGCCAAACATAAGACCGAAGTAATCTTGATGACACGAGGCCACATGCCATTCGAGGTCAGCATGCAACTAGTCGACATGTCCCTAGTAACTAAAAAAGCGGTGAAATACCTGGTCATTCAACTCGATTGCTGGCTTACGTTCTGGGCGCAGATACGCCATGCATCTACTAAAACAGCGAAGATCACGGGAAAGCTGAGCATACTAATAGCAAACATCGCTAGACCAACCCAAAGTAAGAGAAGGCTGCTCATGACCGCCACAAAGGCAATACTCCTGTACGGCAGCGAAATATGGAGAGATGCGCTAAACTGCAAAGCCAAGCGCAAAGCGCTGGAGGCTGTACAACAAACAGCGGCACTCAGAGTTGCTTCAGCCTACCGCACTGTCTCAGGCGCAGCAGTTTTTGTAATCAGTGAGATCAATCGGCCTCATCGCCGGGAACGAGTGGATGCGTGGGATTCTAGGAAAAATCACGCCATCAATAACACCGCGGAACTGAGATGCCAAATCATGCAGCGGTGGACACTGAATCGAGTGGCAGATGGACGGCGAAGCTGATTCCTGCGATAGGTGAATGGGTCTAAGGGAACTTCGAGGAAGTGGGCTATTTCATGACTTAATTCTGATACTTCCGAAAATACCTATACCGTAAGGGTAAGGTAAGTGTCCCCAGGTGTAAATACTGCGAAGAGCCGAACGATGACGCCGAACACACGTTTTTTAGTTGTGACAAATGGCTCGTGGAAAGAGATACTTTAAGGGAGCCGATTGGTGCTTGAACGCAAGGATAACTGGAATACGATATGAAGGCAAGGATAACTGGAAAAAGATACGTATCACGGGGAAAAAAGACAGACCTTGACGCAGTAGAACAAAGCAAAGCCGAACAGATAGAGACAAAAGAAGACGAGCCTATAGCAAGAAAGCTGTGAAAATAAAGTGGTCGCAAACGTGGGTGAATAGAATTGGTCCTTAAAGGATGTCGTCCTGGTCCCTCCGGAAGTAATGCCGAAAGTAGTCCCGGGAGGGGCGTCTCCCAAGAAGAATTGGATGAAGTAAATTTATTTGGTAATTTCTCTTTCAATAGCTGGGGTAGGAAACATCTCACGATCGTGGCATCGGACCTCAAAAGAGGCTTTTGAAAATGAGCCTGTTAGGCCTTTTTTTACCAGCAAAACTTCTTCATTAGGGGAGTTATAAAATTGCCTTAAAAATGGGCAAAAGCTGTGAATCAAAACGGCGCATATTTGAACTAAATCGGGAACTTTAAACTACGTTAATTTCATCATCGAAATACAGTCAAACTTTTATAAATCGAACTTCTAAAATTCCAAATTTCTATAACTCCAACTAAATTGAATGGTAATAGCTGTTAGAAAGCAATATAGACCCAATTTTAGTTCCGACCTTCATTGAGTTCAATAAACTTTGCTAGTCGTTTTCTCTCTCTCTCTCCCTCTCTCTCTCCATCTCGTGTTAACTGGCGTCAGTTAGAGACAAAAATTGAAGCCGAGTCCTTCTCGACTTGAGTCTTCAAACGCAGACTGGACACTCTTCTTTCTTTGCCTTTGTCATCACTGCGCCAGAGAGTTTGTATATGATTTCCGTTCGATCGTTCGAGGACGTGAAAAATCAAATTATGGAAGGAATTTTTCCAAAAAGTGGCCGCGTCGCGGCAGGCAGTGACAAACCTCCTTTTGCTATACATTTTTGCCATAAAAAACTGCACACAACAAAGAAACACATCTGCCCCTCGAAGGCGTCATAAAGATTAGCTCTCTGCGTGTAAGATCCCGGCGCGAACAGCACGCATTAAGAGAAGTCAAAAGCCCAACAAAAGATGGCAGCGTCGCATATCACGGTGAAGCCCATGCAGCTCATTGTTCCACCGTCAGCGATATTCGTCATCGCCCACGCACAAAGGCTCATGAATAGTTAAGTGCGTGACTGGCTTGGGTCAAAATTGTATTGATGATGATAAGAAGACAATTTTAAGGCTAAAAATGATTATTTTAATGAAAATGATATACCACTAAAATTTTGGTAACACTGAAATGGCGACAACAGGTCATTAGAACTGTCTGTTGAGCTACCGCACTCTACTTACATACACACAAACTTTGCGTCTTTATATTCCTGCCGCCACTGGAACTGTCTTTATTTACTTATGTCTACTTAATGTCGAAGGAGCGGCGAAAAAAATCACAAACCTAGTAGCCAGCAATTATTTGCGACAGTAGGGCGTGCACTTATGTTTCCTCAAAAAATAGCAATAACAGCAATGCTGTCACGAAACAACAATGTAATAACAATCCAGCATTGAATGGAGGGCTCTCGAGGCGGACAAAGGTCATTGTCGACAAGTGCAACGACATAACAAGGACCTGATGCCAGGTGTAGGATGAACGAAGCGGCTAAGAATGCGAAGTGTGCTCAACACAGTTGTGCGCACACACATGCAAACATTTGAACATTAGGGTGCGTTGGTCTCCTTAAAAAAGAAAAAAAAAAAAACAAAACAAATCCGTACCTTTTTCAAAGTAAATAACTATATTTGCAATATTTTAAGACGCTTGAAAAGATTTATTTGTTTTATTTTTATTTAATTTTATTTGTATAATTTTAAGACTTGTGAAAAAATGTATTTATTTTATTTTTATTTATTCTATTTGCAATATTTTAAGACTTTTTGAATGAAATTATTTGATTTTATTTTCAATATTTTAAGGCTTTTGAAAAAAAAATTATTTTATTTGCGATTTTTTAAGACTTTTGAAAAAAAAAAAAATTATTTTATATCTATTTGATTTTATTTGCAATATTTTAAGACTTTTGAAGAAACTGATTTATTTTATTTTTTCTTCTATATTATTAGCAATATTTTAAGGCTTTTGAAAAAATAAAATTATTTATTTTATTTAAATTTTATTTTATTATATTTTATTTAATTTTTATTTATTTGCAATATTTTAAGATTTTGGAAAAAATTTATTTGTTTTATTTTTTTATTCTATTTTCAATATTTTATGACTTTTCAAGAAATTTATTTATTTTATTTTATTTCATTTTATTTTATTTTATTTGAGCTTAATCCATCTCGGCTATTGCCGGAGATTACACATTCCGGATAAGATTTTCAAGGGATTGTGCTCTGGTGCAGCGTAGTCCAAGTTCTACGCCCATGCGATTGCTATTGCTTAAATATTTAAAAATCTACGAACTATTGCACATGTGTCCAGTATGGTCGACTTCTGCATGTCTTCTAAGAGGTGTTGGCAGTCATACTTCTTCAAGTTTTTTATTAAATGCTTAGGCAATAATCCAGTGGAAGATATAATTATTGGTACTATATTAACTTCCCTCGCTTTGTACATCCGTTTAAGTTCTATGGCCAAAACTGCATACTTCGATATTTTAGTGGAGTATGTGCTTTGGATATTGCGATTAAGGGGCATCGCTATATCGATTACTTCGATCGTTTTATTTGTCTTGTCGAACAAGATAATGTCAGGTTTGTTGGCAGCTGCTGTTTGATATGTGGATATAAATCTGTCCCAGTACAGTTTAAAATTTGCATTTTCGATTATTGCCTTTGGTTCATATTTAAAATACAAGACTTCTGCTTGTAAGAGACCGTGTTTTATCGCAAGTTGTTGGTGGAGGATCTTTGCTATATTGTTATGTCTCATGACATATTCACGGGGGGCAAGTACGCTACATCCAGCAATTATATGGTCGATTGTTTCGCCGTGAATGCCGCACCTTCGGCATCTATCTTCTATTGCCTCGCCATGTATCGACCTTCGGAAATTCCTTGTTGGAATAACTCGGTCTTGGATAGCGATTGCGAAACCTTCTGTTTCAGAAAATAGTTTTCCTTTTTTCAGCCATAAATTGGATGATTGTGCGTCTATCCATTCCATTTCGAGATCATGGGGATGGGCACCGTGAATTGTTTTTGCTTTCCATGCTGCGATCATTTCTGCTGGGGATTTAACCCCCTCAGGTACTGGGAAATCCTGCTCCACCAGACTTAGCGGGGTAAAGCCATTATCTGCCATAGCGATAGCTTTAAATAGATGCGACTCGCTGCTTAGAAAGTATGTACGTAGCTTTAAAGTTTGCGAGAAGTGTAGACGCGCTATATTGATGATTCCTCTCCCACCAACTTTTTAAGGAAGCGATATTCTTTCCACAGCGCTTTGAGGGTAATGACTTTGGAACTTTGTAAAAGTGGTGCGTATCAGCGTTTCAATCCGAAGGATGTCTATCTGAGACCATTTTATTACTCCAAACGAGTATGTCAAACGAGGTATGGCCCACGTATTAATTGCTTTGCATTTATTTCCACTGTTTAGACTAGTTTTTAATACAGCTTTCAGTCGTGCCTCAAATTTTTTAATAAGGTTTTGCTTTACTAGCGTGTGGTTGATTCCTTTAAGTTGCAGAAATCCTAAGTATTTATAAGATTCGCTGCTATGCAAGTTGTCTATAATAATATTTTGATCTACTGCGTAATTTTCTTCGAATTCATCAAGCTGACCTCTAATCAAGTGTATTATTTTGCACTTATCTGTTCCAAATTCCATTCCCTCGTCATCGGTAAAAGCTTTAGTGACATCTATCAGCTCATGAGGCTTATGCTTTTTGTTTACGTAAAGTTTCAAGTCATCAACAAATAGAAGATGGTTGAACGTATGCTCTCTTATTTCTGTTTTCAGTGTAAAGCCGTTTTGCTTATGTGTAAGAAGCCTGCTAAGCGGGTTGAGGCCAATGCAGAACCATAGGGGGCTTAAGGCATCCCCTTGGAATATAAGACGTTTGATTGAAATCTGTTTTGAAACAGTTCCATTTAGAACCAGTTTTGTATTCCACTTGCTCATTATGCGGCCCAAGAGCGCAACAGTGTCAGCATCGATTTTGTATATTCTTAATATTTCTAATAGGTAGTCATGCGGCATTGAATCAAAAGCTTTTTTGTAGTCAATAAACGCGACGCTTGAATTCCGCCTTCTTCTCAGAGCTATTCCTGTGATTACGGTGTCTATAATAAGCTGTTCTTTACATCCCATTGTGCGCTTCCTGCAACCTTTCTGTTCTTCACATAAAATGCCGTTAATTTCACAGTGTTCATATATTCGGCTAGCGATAATTTTCTTCAAGAGCTTGTATGTCGTGCTCAAGCAAGTAATTAATTGGGCGATATTTTGCTGGATCCGCAGATGGTGTGGCCTTTGGAAGAAGATAGGTTACTCTGGCGGTGAGAAATTCTGCGATAGCAGCTACATTCTTCAGTAGCTCATTATAGGGGATTTCCAGTTAGCTGAAGTGCATACATATATGATTCTTTATTTCTTCCGCTGTTATGTCGTAGCTACGTTACCCGCTTTTTCTTTTTCTTTGGCTAACCAGTTCGCATCAGCATTGAAGTGTTTTGCTTGTTTTATTTTATTTCATTTCATTTTATTTTATTTTATTTTATTTGGTTTTATTTTATTTTATTTCATTTTATTTTATTTTATTTTACTTTACCAAATGAAAAATATTTCAGGCAAATATCATATTAAGATTTACGTGAGCTGGACTGATTTGAAAGTAGGTCCAAAAATAAGTTTACTTCGATTCCATTCATAAATTTTTTAAGCAATTTCATGCAGACCTTTAAAGTTTAAGCTTCTGTATTATGTGAGGTGATCAACAAATATTTTTAAAACGTTATTTTATTTACACGAAATTTCAAATTCCTTCAGCTCACGTCTTAAAATTTTTCCGAAAAATTTTGGCAGAAATTTTAAAACATAATAAATTTTTCAATCCTAATGAAAAAATTGCAACCTTTTTTTGGTGAGTCACCCTAATGTGTGCGAACATCTCCAAACAGCCTTAAGCACATTTCTGTTTTTTGCTTGTATTTTGTGTGCATTATCTACCTGCTGCTTGCGGCCAACTAATTGACAGCAAATGTTCAGACAAGCGCCATGAAATGCCAGTCAGTTTGTCGCCATCAGCACTATCGAATGTGTGTGTGTGTGGGAAGAGGTACATGTATGCACATAACACACACATTCATGCACATGTCTAGGCGTCGGACGTGTCAATATGCACCAAAGTGTAACAGTAGCCCGTCAGCACACATTAAACGGCCCTTAGTTGTCGTCGCTGCCAGTGGCCGGTGGGCGCACTTATTTATATTCGTCACCTTGGATAAGTGAGTGCAATTAAATGTGCGTACAGCTGTGTTCAAAATAATAGTAGCGTGATGAATGATGCAGTTTTAACTAGTTTAGTTTTGTTGTATTTTTTTATATTTATATAAACTATGGTGCTTTGTACAGCAAAATTCACTCAAAGCTTCAAGCTTCGTACAAAATTCACAACAGTTTAAGAAATTTTAAAACAACAAACTTTTTCTACTTTTTAATTAGAATTTTTAGACAACTTTTAGGTATGCAGTTTTATAGCGCGTAGAATTTTGGTATAATAAAGAGTAAGTTTGAAGTGGCTCAAAAATCGCGTTGATTTTTGACAATTGATTTTGCATACGATATCGAGAATTCTCCTTGGTTGGCTTATACAAAATCTTTACTTTCACCTTTGCGTACTCCACTGCTTGTCTGTTTGCAGGCTAGGAGTAGAAAAACCTATCTACTTCTAGATCTCATCCATGATTGGTGGTAGGGAAATAAATGCTGTGGCAGGAGGGGCTAGAATCACCAGGTTCGTACAGAGGGATACACCGCAGTGGGGCGTCCTCTCGCCTCTCCTTTGGCTAGTGGCTATTGATGACGTTTTAACTCTCGGGACAGTTTCCCCCAGTCAACGCTGAGATTTTAGATAGGTCACTGGGCTGCCACTTGCGGCCTCTGAGTCAACTCTGCCTCCACCTTTTAAGATTCCAAGACTAAACAACCAGTGTCTTACACTCTCTAACCTAACCTAACCTGGTTAATACTTGGTAATACTTGACCCCAAGCTCCACTGGAAGCTGCACATAGAAAATCGATTTAAGAAAGCCAGTATAGCCTTCTATGCCTATAAATCTATGTTCGGCAAAAAATGGGGTCTCAAACCACGTGTCGTACTCTGGATGTAGTTAGTTATGTTAGTAGTTCTGCCAATTTTGACATATGGTTGCCTAGTTTGGTGAGTAGCTCTTCAGAAAGGCTAGAACATCACTAAATTAGAGAAAGTGCAGAGAACTGCATGTGTGGGAATCACTGCTGCACGTAGAACCTGTCCCACTGCTGCCCTCAACGTCATTCTACACTTACTTCCCGTGGATTTGCAAGTTTAGTCCATTACTGCTCAGAGCGCTATTAGGTTGAAGGAGATTGGCTTCTGGAGTCAACTTCCTGTAGGACATACTAGCATTTTGAAGCAGATATCCCCTTCCTTCTCTGTACTTCGTACTGATCTCTCCTTCCGCAAACTGGATTTTGAGGGTTGTGCTAGGTTAGGCCGAGCAGGCAAAATTGGAAAGAGGGGAGTCGGCACGGATCACTGACGGATCCAAGATGGAATCTGGAGTAGAAGCAGGGGTTTTCTCTAAATCAGCCAATATTTCAGACTCCTCTAAACTGCCGGATACGAGCAGCGTTTTTCAAGCAGAGGTCTTCGCGATCCTTCAAGCATGCAAAATGCTTAGGGATCGCCGTTGGCAAGGAGACATTAATATTTTTTCCGATAGTCAAGCTGCGATCAAGGCCTGCGATCTCTTCTGGTGAACTCCTGTAAGGAGGAACTTCAAACGTCTCGAATGTGCAGGAAATATTTCCCTTATCTGCGTTCCTGGGCACAGAAATATAGAGGGTAATGAAATTGCCGATGAGCTTCCCAGTAAGGGGCCGACAGAACCGGTTTCAGTTGTACCCTTCTCAGAGAACGGTGTCCTCTTGACCGTTGGTTAAGGGAAACTACACAATTTCTTTCTAAAAAAATCGCAAGACAGATGGAGGGCTGTCTCATCGTGTGATATTTCGAAAACACTATGGCCTCAATACGATATAAACAGAACGTTCAAGGTGATGGGAATCCCCCGCCATTCAATTCCCAAACTCATTGCGATATTCACTGGTTACTGTGTGATCGGTACTCATGCGGAGAAGCTTGGAATTCCGTACAACTCCTGTTGCAGAAGCTGTGGGGATCCTGCGGAGAAAGAGACTGTTGAGCACTTTCTCTGCAAACGTCCGACTCTGGCGGCTAGGCGCTTGAGATTCCTTAGCGTGCGCTTTGCGGATGACTTGAAGAATTTCTGCAGCCTAAATCCCTTTTCTCTACTCCACTACATCAACAGCACTGGATGGCTGTTTTTTCTTCCCTAAATTTTTTTGCAGGTAGTGGTCCACATGATGATATCAAAACGGCACGTAAGTGCTACTTGTAGTGTACCTTGGATACTCTTGCTATCTAACCTACCTACCTTGGTTTTGGTTATGGTTTTTGTTGTAGCATATACTATACTTAAAAAAAAAATTTAAATAAAAAAATTAAATACAAAAAAAATGGTACTTAATAATTCGTCGCGCTACTATTATTTTGAGCACAGGTGTACCTATGCTCCGGAGTTTTCAAAACATTTCCTTCAATTTCGAAATAAGCATTTCGTCTCTGTGACATTACTAATTTTTGTGTGCCAGTATGGCAAGGCGCGTCTCTGTTGTTGTATGCCTCCTGCAGGTAGTGGCTACAGGTGTCGTAGTTCAACGCCTGCAACAATGCCTATTCGGTGCATTAACTCAACTAGTTAGTTTGCACATAGCTGACGATTTCAGTACCTAAATTTACTTCGCCGTCTGCAAAAAATAAAAATAAAAAAAAATTCGGTACCACTAAACTAAATCTTGTCCAGTCTTCTAAGGTTTGATTGAGGCGGTAACACATTGCATCCTGGTGGCGCTAACGGTAACTGCTTCTAGAAATTTACAGCAGCGAGAAGAGAGCTTTCCATCTGTCAACTGCTGCTCATAATTTAATTTGTGATTTTTTATCGACGTAATAAAATATTTTTGTTGTGCTTGATGCGTCGCTTTGTGCCTTCAATTAAAAAAAAAATTTAGTCAAATGAGAGGCTTCTAATGATTCTAAAAACACATGGGAAGACTTCCGAAGCTACAAAAAAGTTTCGATGCTGAAGGCAAGAAACCTCTCTGGCGGTTCAATTGAAATTAAGATGCTGGACTTGAAGATACTTCACATCCAGCGCTGGTAGACTGATGGAGCATCAAACTATTTATTTCCTATCGTATGAAAGTCTTGGGCGGTCACCGTAGCCGCATGGGTTGGTGCGTGACTACCATTCGGAGGTGCGTAAGTTCGAATCTTCGTGCATGAAACAGCAAAAGGAAAAGTTTTTTTCTTTTACCGATGACAGCTCGGGAGCCAATGACCGTTCGGAGTCGGCTTAAAACTGTAGATCCCTCTATTTGTGGAACAATATCAAGACGCGCACCACAAATAGGAGGAGGAGTCCCTTATCAGCAGTGTACGCGCCAATTATCTAATTATTTATTTTATGAAAGCCTTGAATATGATCCAAAAAACAAGAACGAATAAATGATTGAAAGAAAATGACGGTTTCACTTCGGTCTCATGGTCTTTTGTGCTCTGCAGTACTTCAATCTGAACCCAGTTCCTTCAATAAACCTGAGAAAGAGCTGGGTTTAGCTGAGCATATGTGGCTATTTCCAGCCACACACGGCCGTCATATCTTCTTCGCGTTTTATCATCACATTCGAGAAGTAGGTGTGCTGGAGTCTACGTGGACTTTTCACAGAAACGACAGAAGTCAGTGGACCATATCTCAATCCTGTTCAGAAGGCTGCGCAATCTGCAGTGACCTGTGAGAATACTCAACTAGCATTATCAGTTTGTCCTTAGGGATGGTTGCGAGTTACCTGAATCTCCTTTGATTATACCCGCCAGTAGAGACTTTGGCTGACGTAGATCCATAGTATGGTGCCAGCTCACGTCTCTTAACCTGAGCTCTTCGTTTTAAAGCTCTTCCTTGGTGTTGTGTTGTCCCATAGCAAGGAAGGCTTCTTCTTCTTTCTTAGCATGACAGTCCTGGGAGGATCACTGCTTCCGGGTGCGTGTTTTATTAATAACGAGACCGGCGCCTCTCTAAACAATGCATCTGCTAAGTCCCTATGTCCGGCATTTCATATAAGCCTGATGTGATTGTGCATTCCTAGCAAATTCAATTTCTCGATGCACTCAAGGACTAATGAGAACTTGACCCTAAAGGATGTCAATGCCTTGAGAGCAGCTTGACTGTCGCTCAGGATGGCGATCCTCTCATTCCGAAGGTTTCGACATAAGTTGATCTCTGCACATATAGAGATTTCTGATTGTAGATATCAAGCCCGGACACTTCCAAAGAAAGTACTCAGCAGTCTCCCTCTCTGAAAGGTCCCCACAGCTTCTGCAATGGGGGTTAAATGCTAACCCTAGCTTTTCCGCGTGTGTGCCGATCCTCCAATGACCATTAATCACAGCTACGAGCACAGCATCCTACGTTTATTATACTGGAGCCAAAGAGTTTTCGAAATACCACACGAGGAAATGGAGATCCATCTGTTCTGCGCTTTCGTGAGAAATAAGTTGTGCAATTCCCTTGTAACAACAGTCCGGGGGATGCCGATGACCAGGTAGGAGACCTCAGAGACCAATTCAGCCGATCTGTTAGTACTGGCTAGCTCCTCAACAATTTAATTTCCCTCTATGTTCCTATTTCTTTGAACCCAGATCAGAGAAATGTTACCTGCACAGCCAAAAGATTTGATCTCCTCTTTACAGGAGTTAGCCAGAAGGTATTCCGGCTTACTTTATAGTCCATTTGGGTCCTGAACTCCCTCTCAAATTTAATAACTTTAGTTACATCATCCCTGGTTAGCTGGACAAAGGAGAGCTGTAGTCTCAAAGATTCCACGCACTAAAAACAAGTTGGAAATCGGTCTTCCAAGTATGTTGACACTTCAATGGGAAAAGCGAAAGTACCTTAATGACCTCGGACAAGCGTAAAAGCACCGAAAAATTTCATGACTCAAAACTCATGTTCTGAGTTCGGTGATACGAGCTTGGCGCGATGTGCTATGATATGTTGATTACTGGTGAGACTATCCAAAGAACTCGCTGCTGCTCAGAACTAACGAGTTTCAGCTCAGCTCTGAGAGAAAAACAGTCGCAATACGAGATGCGAAATTGCATCACGACAACACTCGTTATTTTCTGCTCAGAGTGTTACAAAGGACCCGATAATACGAGTAATAAAATTGTTTTTTTGTTTATTTAATTCTGTTTTAAATTTAAACATCGAGCTATTCATATAACTTAGTCTAATGGGGCGATCTTGAAGAGCGCGAAATAGATGTAGTCCAAATTCACCTTATGAATTTTCTTGCCAGAAATAAATTTAATGATAGAAATAACTTTGGAGAGGTGTACCCCATTTGAGGCGCGATTCGTAGGTGTTTGCCTGAATTATTCCACTGGCAAACGCTTAGGGGTGGCTTGACAAACGACGGCTGTATTTGAATCGTCATTGAATCGTTTTATCTCTTCTCGTACTGAAGATGCCTATTAGCTCGTTGCTGGAGTAAATCGGGTCACCGGTGATTATTCGCAGTGTCTTTGCCTGGAACCTCTCTATAATGTCAATGTTCCTTTTTGCCGCCGCTTCGCATACCTGCATCCCGTAAGTTAACATGGGTTTAATAACGGCTTTGTATAGAAGAAGTTTGTTTGCTAGAGACAGCACTTAGCTTCTTCCCATAAGCCATTGTAGAGAAGTGAGTTTAGGACCGAGCTGTTTGCTTTTATTCATTATGTTTTTTACCATTTGGTCATTATGTTTTGGCATTTTATCTCGGACTTTTTAGCTAAATTTGAGGAGCTTCTCAGCTGCATACTAAATACCTCATTTCTACACTTCGAAACTAAATGCCATTCGTTCGTATCCCTATATTTTCTTTCCTATTTCGTCATATTTCTATTTTCTTTTTATTCCCATTGCCACCCTCCGCCATTTCCTTTGCGCCAGTCATATAACCCCACCTATCCTGACCCCATCTATATGATTCATGACTATTCTGGAGCTAACTACTACTTAAAATTCCTCAAATATACAATTAAACCATTCTAATCCCACACAAAATTGTCCAAAGTGCCTATCATTTATCAAAACAAAGTCAAAAAGAAATGCAGACACATCCATTCACTCCACTAACACCAGTGCAGATACGCACGAAATATAACACAATTTGGCCTCTCACTATAATCGTCCAGCAATTGCGGGCATGCGAATGAGATATGGGATTAAAATAGCTCGAATATCTTGAATGACCCATCGCCAAGCTATTCATTACAATTCCACTGTCGGCCGCCCGTCGTCCTTAATCGTAAAACAATATTTATCAAGTGGAAATCTCAGTGCAAAAATAACAATAAATTCATAAGAAAAACCAAACGCATTTGCAAAGCCGAATTCCTAAATGCTGTGTAAAATATAAAATAATGGAGTAATTAAGACATGGCTTATTAGATCGAAAGCATGGCGCTAAGTGGGGCACAGATGGAATTTCAGTTGTCTGCAGCGCCTGCAGAAAAAAGTAAGGGAAGGGAATTAAGCGAAACATGCAAACGAAAAGACTGGGAAATGCGATGTTGCGGCAAATGAATGTGAGAAAAATGAAACATTGCCGATAAAAATAAAATCGAATGTAAGAAAGTGAAATTTAAATGCGAGGCACGTGTCCGAACGCGACTTAAAGGACACAAATATATGTGCAGATGTATGAGTGTATATATGTATGCATGTTGGTATGAAATGATACGTTTACGCATTGGCGTGTACCACGAAAGCAAAATAAAAAATAGGCTTTTAAAGGCAGAAGTTTTAATTTTAAAATATTCAGCCATCCTGCTGAAAATCGTTGCTATTAAAGCACTTTTAACTTTTTTCTAACATATTCCATTTTTTTGCTTTTTTTTTCGTCTACGAGTTGCTATTTAGATTTAAAAAAGGAATTGACAAAATCGAAATGTTCTTCTTGGTCTTCAAAGTGTATTTTATGTAGTAGTCCGGTCAAATACTTATTTTTTATAGATATTTTTTAGCAATTTTTTTTAAGAAAATAAAATGCAATCGTTTTGATTTTATAGTATGTTATTATTGACGTCAAATAGTATACAAAAACAATTTTTTTTGACATATTTTTTTGTAGTAGGGTGGCACCAAAGTAAGCGTCTTAAAAAAAAGATTGGTGGTTTGTCAACAGGAATTTGGCTCGTCATTCTGGCAGGTGCTACAATGGAAAACTTTTTTTGAAAAATAACAAAATGTCGGACTTTGGAAAAAAAGGACTTTTAATCAGGGATTGGCATTTTTACACTACCATTAACTTTTCAGCGGCCGCCGTAGCCGAATGGGTTGGTGCGTGACTACCATTCGGAATTCACAGATAGAACGTTGGTTCGAATCTCGGTGAAACACCAAAATTAAGAAAAAGATTTTTCTAATAGCGGTCGCCCCTCGGCAGGCAATGGCAAACCTCCGAGTGTATTTCTGCCATGAAAAAGCTCGTCATAAAAAATATCTGCCGTTCGGAGTCGGCTTAAAACTGTAGGTCCCTCCCTTTATGGAACAACATCAAAACGCACACCACAAATAGGAGGAGGAGCTCGGCTAAACACTCGAAAAGGGTGTACGCGCCAATTATATATATATACATATATATTAGGCCGGGTTGATTTGTGGGGAGGCAAAAAAATCGCCCATTGCTCTGTGAAAATCATATTCTAGGGATCAAAATAAGAAACTTTGCCGAACGAAACGAATTCTGATGTCCCCCAATTTGGGTCGAACTTTTTAGTTTCTTTTCTCATGTAAAGGCCAAAAATTATGATGTTTTGAAATGATTGTATGGGGAACCCCCAGGGGAGTTCCAGGGGGTGTGTCACTGGCATGGGTGGATCGGCCGTCCAAAGTTAGTGGGGGTCGGTGATACATTGTGACTCGATTGGAGCATTCTAAATGGGTCAAAGTGGGATTTTTCCAAATTTGCCCCTACCCAAAAGTTCGACCCAAATTGGGGGACATCAGAATTCGTTTTAGAGGTATGGTTCCTTCGGCAAAGTTTCTTATTTTGATCCGTAGAATACGATTTTCACAGAGCAATGAGCGATTTTTAAATCGACCCGTACATTGTGCAGTCTACAGGATCAACCAAGTCCAATCTAACCTGACCTATGTATCCATCTTTGATTTTCATTATTCATTTCGCCATAAACCTCAATATTTGATTAAAGTTTGTGTACCGGTACATCTGATTTTAACATTTTTTTCCACCCTTCTTTGGTGCTGCCAACCTTTAATTAAATTTAAATAAATATTTAACCAGTTGTTGAGAAAATGAAATCTACAATAATTGAGAAAATTAGGATATAAAAGTTCGCCGGCCACCCTGTATATGAATATACGCCCCATATACCCGTTTGTATTTTTCACTACACTCTTTTTTTATTGAACCTGAACTGCTGACGTAGAAATACAAATTACATATCACACTTGATTGGAAACTTTTTAAGTTAGTTTCGGTGCGCGTGCGACTTTCAAAAGTTACTGGCGAAAAGTCACTTATCTTCCCTACCTCGTGAGTGGGTCTTTGTCAGCGAAATGTCTGCTCTCAACTCAAATTTTCAACTTTTCACAATAAATTGGCATACTTGAAATTCTTATGCAGTCAAAAAACAGAAATGACAAAAAAAAAAACAAGAACAATGTCAAAACACGCAGTCAAGAATTTCTTCGCTCGCATTTAGTTTTCCTTGCTCGTTTTTCGATTTACTAACCGACATGAAATGTCCCTTGAAAATTACTGCACGTCACCGCAGAATTTGCTTGGAACACCACAAATCGTTTGTTCCTTCGGCGAGTTGTCTGCTGTGTCGCAGAAATTGAAATGTTACTGAGTTGTTTGCCGACTTCTTGCGGCGATTTTACATTGTCATTGTTATTGAAGTCTTTGTTGTAGGGAAACGCTTGCAGTAAGTGGACGAATTATTATGCTCGTTTGAAAAAAAAGTATCTTACATTTATTCCTGAACGAAGAAAGTACAAAAAAAAATTCAATGTACTTTGCATGGCAGAAAAGGCGTGACACCAACGAGAAAAAAATTTTACAAATCAACGGCAATTAAGGATGAGTGAAATGGTCACAAGGACGCTAAGAGAGATCTGCAAGTGGACGGAAATGATTGGATTGGGAGTAAGTCCAGGCAAGAAGTCTTAGTACTCTTTAGAATGAAGTACAAGATTCCTAACTGGTCATCTCCAGTTAGATGGGCAAGGGATTGCGTCTTGTCGGTAAATCCTCTTAAGACGGATTCGTCCTATTTACGAGGAAATATAAAATACCCAGAGCTCAACTTCTCTCACTAGGGGGCGCTCCTCTGATGCGTTTTGACAAAGTGAAGTACCTAGGTATTATCCTTGATAATAAGCTAACATGGAATCCCAATATTGAGGAAAGAGTGAGGAAGGCAACAATCACATTGTTTAGGTTCAAGGACGCAATTGGCAAAAGACGAGGCCTTTCGCCTAGAGTTGTTTTTTGGCTCATAATACCATTGTATAGCCAATCTGGTTATATAGAGTCATAGTCTGGTGGAACTCACTAGAGAAGACGACATTGGTGAAGAAGCTGGAGAGAGCTCAGAGGTTGGCACTCATTGAAATCAGTGGGGCGCTTCAAACGGCTCCTACTCTGGCGCTCAACGCAATGTTAAATGTGGTACCCATAGACATCGCAGGCAGAATTGCCGCTGCACGTACCGCAATCAGACGGAGGGGTCCGGACTATAGGCTCAACCTCACTTATGGACACTCAAGCATCCTTAGAACCTTTGAGTTTATCCCGGAACTTTCTCCACTCATATTCCATCAAGGGAAGAGTGAAGGGGGGGCTACACTTGGGGACAGGGCCTGGTGAACTTGTTCACGGATGGATCGAAGTTGGAAGGAAAGGTTGGCGGAGGAGTTTTTTGCGCGGAGCTCACTATCATACTCAAATTCAGGTTACTGGACCACTGCAATGTGTTCCAGCCAGAGCTGTTTGGCTGCTCACATGCGCGCTAACAGTCAAGAAAGTTAATATTTACTTCGACAGCCAAGCGGCAATAAGGGCCCTTGGGTCAGTGACGGTGCATTCGAAATTGGCCAGGGAATGCCTGGCCTCACTTTCGACTTCGTCCGAATTCTTTGACATAAGCCTCATTTGGGTTCCTGGTCACAGCTACAGTGAGGAAAACTGTGAGTCGAATGAGCTGGCCAGGCAAGGGACATGTGAGGTGATTTCTCCGCGAAGGGAGCGAATTGGGATCCCCCTTACTACCTGCAGTCTGCTCCTGGAAAGATGGGCTTTGCGTCAACTCAGCGAGCGTTGGGCAAGTACACAAACTTGTAAAGTCGCGAAATCCTTCTGGCCACGTGTGGATCGGGGGCGCTAGTGCGAGCTTCTGAGGTTGACAAAATGTAGCTCTCGAATCTCGAGGTTTTTTTTCATAGGACGCTATGCGCGAGGAATGCATGCTGTGAGACTTTGAATTACCTCGAGTCCTTTTCGCGCTGGATGTATGGAGGATGAGGTGGAATCATCGCAACACCTTCTCCTTAGCTGCTCTGTTCTGGCGGGGTTAAGATCCAGGCATCTTGGCTCTTACTTCTTTGCTACGCCTGCTGATGTAGCTGCCACCTCTCCCTGCCATCTCCTTTCAACCCATCGGTTTTCTCTTTCGCCTCACCTCCTTCATAATGGTATCACAAAGGAGGAATCCGTGTATCTTCGTCCAAGTGTGCTCATTCCTTGGACAACCATTCCAAACTAACCTAACCATCTCCGAGGCTGGAAGGAGTTTGGTTGATACCAAAATCATCGACTAAATACCTAGGCATTTTTCTGGATAGCAAACTGTTATAGATATTAAATGTGGAAGAAAAAGCCAAGAAAGCCTCTAATACGTATGCAGGAAAATGCTCGCTAAGACTTTGCTTACCTTCTCGACTCACACATTGGATATGAATGCAAGTCATTAGACCAGTAATGCTCCATGGTTCGCTAGTATGGTGGACGGTGTGCGATAAAGTGACTTTCGTTAAAAGTTTGGATTGCAGGAATATATGTAACCGGCGCTATGAGCACAACTCCAAAGCGGCAATAGAAAGATTTCCTCTACGAATGAAGATATCAGGACAGAGGCTTTTTGGTCACAGCAACATACGTGATTGCATGAGTTAAATTTGGCTAAAATCCTAGCGTCTCTATAGAGCAAAATGGATGGCAGAAAAATCTAGCATACAAATGCCATTCATACAATGGCAGAAGCAGTAGGAGCGGCTGTCTTTTGTCTGCAAAAACTTTTCAGACTCCCAAATTACTATAGTTTATTTCAAGCTGAAATCTATGCCGGAACTGAATTACCTCCTCTTAATACTCAGACCAGCATTTTCATTGATAGTCAAGCGGCTATTAAAGCAACTATGGCTTCTTGTACTGACCCGGAATGTGTTCAACAATGCAGATTAAAAATGGGTGAACTCTGCGAAAATGGGCGGACTATTTGCTGGATATCAGGACACAAAGGAATAGAAGGAAATAAGAGAGCTGATGAGCTCGCTAAGGCTGGTATTTGCTTGCCGAGATTGAGCATGTTAGACATATACCCATCACTCTTTTTTCTCAAAACGGAACTAAATGAGGAACTAGCGCTGGAAAGGCAGTCGATATGGGAACACTAAACCTCGTACCGCCAAACTGCCAAACTTATGCTAAGGACTTTGAATAGCAATTTCTCATTTAGAATGAACTATAGTTTAAGAAGCATATAACAGCAGGTGCGGCATAACGATGTACAACCAAGTAGGTAGGCCGGTATGGACGTACGGCATTCAATTATGGGGATGTACCACAAAATCAAACATTGAAGCTGTACAACGCCTGTAGAATAAGATTCTCAGAGACATGGTCAACGCACCTTGGTATGTGCGAAATCACGACCTGCACAATGACCAGTCGATGAAAAAAGTCGCTGATACATATAAACCCAAATAAGCATGAAACCAGGCTGAAAGAGCACACAAACCCGGAGGCCACAGAGCTTACCAAAACAGTCTGCACAAGAAGACTTCGAAGAACTAAGCCACGAGATTTAGTCGCCAACACTGTATAATTGTTTATAAAATATTTATAATTGTTTTTAAATTTCAATATTAAGGATAGAAGAATGTTACTTGTTAGCTTAAGCTAGACGTAATACCAGGAAATGTATACAAATTTTAAACGTTTCACTAAAAAAAAAATATATATATATATATGTAGATTCGTAATTCTGAAAATAATACGAGTGCTGCCAACTTACAAACCTTTGAACAAATTTTCCGCTATCAAAAACAATCTATAAAAAAGGTTGAAGGCAAGTAGTTTTTTATTCTTAATTTTAAACAAAATAAATTTATTTCATACAAAAATCCTATGGTTATAATAATGAGTCCACCCACTGCATGTACCCTTTCCTGTACTGCCAATATACATACACACACACATCCATACTTATATGAAATGTAAGAAAGTTTGTAACCACTTAGAAGTTGTCAAATAAAAACGCGGAAAATAAACAGACCAAAGAAAGTTTGACGACTTTCTCGCTTACCACATACTTGCACTTAATATGTATGTGTGTATGTGTGTATGTATATATATATATTTTCCCGTGGTTCCTAGGTGGAACAAAGGGCCTCATGAATGTATGTATATTTATGTATGTATATATGTATGTATGTATGTACATCCATGCGACAGAAACCACATTGTATTTGGCGAAACTTTTAGGTTCGGCTATTTGCTTTTTGCGCCCAATGCGAGTATAACAATGGGGAAATGGGGGATGGGGAAATGGAGTATGGGGAAATAACTAAGTTGTCATATAATAATTCATAACATTTTGGTATTGATGTCTCGCAGCTGCTGAGAAACTGGAAGGTGGGCCGCAGGCGTGGTATGTTTTTAAGAGCAAACACTTTCATTACACTGTACAAAAACAAAAAAAAACAGGGTTCCCATACGGTTCTGGAGGAGATGGCTAGTTTTGTTAGTGTGTTAAGTATAACTTGTTTTCAACATACACACTATCCATTTTGACTTATTTCTGGCATTTAAGTTGAATTTCGAGCTTTGGTGTATTAAGTGACTTATTGTAAAATTTGATGACAAATATTTTTCTAGTACATTTTAACCCGTTATATCCTCCGTTTTGAGTGTTTTTAGCTTTTTCTCTTAAAATAGGCAAAAAGGACGCCTCTATCGAGGAGGTAGAGGGTTAAAATGTTCTGCGAAAATGTTCTCCGTTATTTTTTACACATAACTGCTGAACACTTTATACATCTGAAAGGCAAGGATCATATAGTTTTCTATGCAAGAATTGAGGAGAGAATCAGGAAGGCGACATTCACTGTGTATGGTTGCAGGGGCGCTATCGGCAAAAGATGAGACCTCTCGCATAAAGTCGAGTTTTGGCTTTATAACATAATTATAGGAACAATTTTACTGTATGGCGTCCTTGTATGGTGGAACTCGCTAGAACGGATGAGATCAGTTAAGAAGCTGGAAAAGCTCCAAAGGTCGGCCCTAATTGGAATCAGTGGGCACTTCGAACTACTTCTGCTCTAGCGCTCCACGCTATGTTGAGTGTGGCACTCGTGGATTTTGCAGGAGAAACTGCGACTGCACGCGCCGCAATCCGATTGAGGTGCTCTGGGTATTCTAGTCTAGAGGCCCGAATTTCGAGCATTTTTTGACGGTGAATAAAAAAAAGCTATTTATATTTTTACTAAACAATTTTGTATCATTTATTTATTTATATATTAGGAGCACACAAAATGAATTAAAAAAAAAAGCAATAAATAAATTTTTATGGAATTATGGCAGTGTCCTCGTCGTCACGATTTCTACCTTTGTGGTCATTTGAAATTAAAAAGATGACAAATTCTTAAATAATATGAATCTTATTATCGCAGCCGCCGTAGCCGAATGGGTTGGTGCGTGATCACCATTCGGAATTCACTGAGAGGTCGTTGGTTCGAATCTCGGTGAAAGCAAAATTAATAAAAACATTTTTCTAATAGCGGTCGCCCCTCGGCAGGCAATGGCAAACCTCCGAGTGTATTTCTGCCATGAAAAAGCTCCTCATAAAAATATCTGCCGTTCGGAGTCTGCTTGAAACTGTAGGTCCCTCCATTTGTGGAACAACATCAAGACGCACACCACAAATAGGAGGAGGAGCTCGGCCAAACACGTAACAGAAGTGTACGCGCCAATTATTTATTTTTTTTTATTTTATTTTTTATTATCGCATGACGCAGAAAAAAAGGGGAAACAATTTTTTTTCTTAAAATGGTGGCATATACACCTAAGTACCTGAACCAAGGATGACAGATTTCCTAGGTTTTGCCATTAACTATGGCAGCTAACACAAGTTAAATTTTGTTAAACACCCCCCAAGTAATGTCAGCCTATCAGTCGATTCTATCCAATTCGCTCAAACCCGAATGGTCTGCTACATAGACCACCTCTAAAAATCTCTTCACCATGCCGAATTCTGTCCACTCGTATTCACACACTCGTCCAATGAGTCGTTGTTCAGATGGCCACAAAGCAAAATGGACAAAGGTTGTGTTGTTTTAATTTTTTGTATATCACCTGCACATTCTTAGTTTTTTAGTAAACAATCATTCACAACTCCTGTTACATTTGCTGAGAGTCCGATAACGGTTTGATGTTATTGTTGTAGCAGCAGTTGTTGTAGGGAATGCTACTGAAGTGACAGTTCTTGGCCGGATGTAAATCCGGGTCGTTTCGGTTACGAGGAACCGTCTGTCGTGGGAACGATAACAGTTTGATATTGGCCACACCTATAAAAATGACATGGCCCTGAACCGTGTATGAGCTTCTAAGCAAAACCCACGGCAACATTTAACAGAGTCAAATTGCGACACCAAGAAGGGTAGCTGATATTATCAAATTGTTATATCACGCAGAATATTGAAGATCTGGTGGCCCAACACGATAAGTAACGACGATCTATACGAGAGGTGCAAAATCCAGCCGGTAGCTCACATGATAAAACCGTGAAAGTGAAGGTGGATTGGGCATACGCTTCGCAAAGGCGCAAATGAAATCTGTCGTCGAGCACTGGACTGGAATCCACAAGGTACTCGCAAAGTTGACCGTCCAAAAATATCTTGGAGGCGAACTGTCCAGAAGGAAGTTGAAACGTCAGGAAAAACTTGGAACGAAATCAAGCTTTTTGTAGATGGTGGTGTTTTGCTGAGACCCTAAGCTCCATTGGGAGAAACAAGAACCGTTGATGATTCATAAACTAACTTAACGCTTAAGAGATTGATCGCTTAACGCAATCCTGCTAAAATTAAAGTTTCTTTAAGCCAAAAGTTTTAATGCGTGAGAAGTGGGCAAGCTTTCAAGGGTCTGTAACGTCCACTATTGACTGAAATAGTATTTTTGTTTTCAAAACAGAGAGAAACAAAAGCAATGTCACTATTCTTGCAAATTTTTTTTTTTTTTGTATTGACTAACGCAGTTTCGACAATTTTGCTTTTGAAGCACCCTGTATAAAACATGAACTTAATAAGGAGAAAGTTTTGTTGATAGGCAGCCATTGATATTGACATCAGTGGAAGTCGGCCGGAAATAATTGGAAAGAAAATCTTTCTATTTCTTTAGGGAATATTACGAGCTTGAGGAAGGTAACAAATTTGCGGTGTGCACAATTTAAAACCTTGCTAATTCGAAAGCCATGAGGAGAGAAATGCAAAAATGTTCACAGTCAATGAAATATTTATCCAACATATTACCAGTATACGAATATTTTTATATTGGCCATCTTTGGGAGAAAAATCTCACAAATATTCGAAGTAACTTATTCCAGTTTATAGACCTTAACATGGTTTTCGTCACAATTAGACATGGATAGCTTACTGCATCTCACTCAAGCTTTCCCATATGGAAAAGCAGTTCTGTGCCGGCACAATAAGAGTCGCTGAGCTTCAGAGTACAGAACATGAAGTGAAAATTACGAATTTAAAAGCTAATTTCTTTTAGTCTCTGTTGAGAAAAGTTGCTGTGGCAACACATCGCATTGTGCTATTTTATCATTCCTCCCACATTCTCAAATTACAAGTGTCTCGGCTAACGTTAATTCACTCTCATTATTTTTCTGGTCACTGAAGAGCGCATAGGCGCAGCAAATAAAACAAAATTTAAGTTCTTTCTTCTTTAATAAATATTTAAAACTTGTATAAATTGAATTCAATAAAGATTTCAACTCATTAAAAAGGAGACTAAAGTATTGTGTCAATTGCGGGCCGCTAATTGCCAGGACGATAGTCTCATAAAGGGAAGATTGGAAAAAAGTGCGTAGATGAGTGTAAAAGTTACAAAATGGTAGCACATCAACATTTTGACATATTTCGTCCATTTTTTTTTTTTTTTGATAAAAGTTTATCTCATTGTCGCCTTAGCCGCATAGGTTGGTGCATGACTACCATTCGATAGTGCTCAAGCTCAAAACCCAGGCATGAAATACCAACTGATAGAAGTTTTTAATAATAGCGGTCGCTCTTCGGCAAGCAATGGCAATCCTCCTTCATAAAAAATATCTGCCATTTGGGGTCGGCTTGTAACTGTAGGTCCCTTCATTTTTGGAAAAATATCAAGACTCTCACCACAAATACGAGGAGAAGCTCGGTCAAATATCCAATAAAGACTTTTATTGAAGTCTTTGTTAACAACATTTTCGAACCGGCTTCCTGGCTTAGGAGCTATCCATGAATTTACGATTTGGCAATTACTGCTGTCAAAAGTCCCATCTAGAACAACTTGTTCCGCTCTTTGAACATTCTTTGAGGACGTCCCCTCATTCAGCCAGCTTGACTTTCCGCCTTGCTTGAATAACTTACACTTACTTAACATAAATGTCATAATTTTTCCTTCACTAAAGTTTCAGAAAGCAGATAACATTTCTTCCATAAGGACTGCTGTCGTTTTCGCTTACTCAGTGAGAAACTTCCCTAAAATTCGAAACTCACTTTTCTCTTTGTTGTTGTTGTTGTTTTCTTGTCGATTGACCTGCTCATCTGCCGATATTTCACTGGTTAAAAATGGAGTTGAAGAGAACTTAGTATTTAAACTTTTAATTAAAAGAATATACTCTCTCTGTCCCTCTCCAACGCCTCCATTCAACAAATTTTTCACTTCCACACATAAACGACTTTATGAGAAAACTTTCTCAGTTACATAGCGCCACCAACGCGTTGCAACGCAGTGAAGAGTCTCAAAGTAGTTAGTATTAGTGCTTCCGAGAGACATTCTCAACGTCCCATACATCTGCATGTACATGAGAAGACCACCACCCAGTAAGCAGCTTTAATGATTTTAATCTCTGCATAATTTACAACTAAGTCGCCATTCTTAAACGCTTCGCAGCCGCTGCTCCATTTAATTAACATTTTTAGTCAGCGCTTATGAGGTGATCAAGCAAAGCTAAAGCGATTTAACGATGTTAAGAGAGCAGCGACATTTCCCCGCATCACTTCGTACGAATGCGTATATGCATGCATATGTATGTATGTATGTATTTAAGCCAGCTAGACGATAATTTGTGAAACTGAATGAATGCCCAACTACAACATTCAGAAATGCGCACTTAATTGCTGGCAAAGTTACTGTACACCGAAACTAAATTGGATGCTCTTTATTTGGCGCCGTTGTCGTCGCATATAGCCAGTAATTAAGGCGAACATTCGCCAGGCTGCTCAGAGCTACTCGATGAGTACTGAGTAGGTACACATATACATGCATACATTCATAGGCAAGAATTGAAGAATTTGCGTGTGCTTTTGTGGTAGGCGTTCGAACATGGCGCGAGAGGCGCTCATTGACAACAACATTAACATTAATGACATTAAGGCGCTTATTAACAAAAATCATGTCGATAATTGTGCGCGCCATGTTGTTGTTAATGATGCTGCTGATAATGATGATGATGCTGATAATGGTGATGAGAACAATGCTGTTACCAAGATTGTTGATGATGATTACACAGTCGATTTTCGATTGGGTTGATGATAAAGCAATTAACTTAAGCAGCTCATTTTGGCAGCAGCTATTTGTGGCAATACACAGTGTAATGCTGTGAACACGTATCCTTACACGCATACTGGTATAGCCCTCATATTGGGCACTCACAAAAAAATAAACCCCATTCGAAGCATTCCAATTAGCGCTCACTCGATATTGTACAACTACCAGTGCTCGCCGCTTTTCCGCGTAATTAGAATGTGATTTCATTGACTTCTGTTTAGGCAAGCTAAGCTCTATACGAATGTGTGGGAATGTTAGGTGTTTGTGCTCGTAAACGGCATTTGAATATGTGTTTAGTAGTGCCATCGCATGGGTTTTCTAATTTTTGACCTAAAAGCTGCTGAGCAACACAAATGGCAATTTTCGTAATTGGAGAGAGTTGTTGGAGCACAGGAAGTAATATACGTAAATCACACCCATTATGTGATACTTTATGTATGTATGTATGTGCGTACTCATACATATCGCACCCTAAATACAAAAGGGTCACAACTCAAAATACTAAGATTTTCAGGAGAGACGAAAAACGTTTTATGTAAAAATTATTGTAATATTTAAAGAAAATATTGTTTCATCATGAAAATATACAACATTGAAGAAGGTTCTACTATATTTTTTTCAATTTTATATTATGTTTGCGAAAATAAAACAAAATTTTGATTTATGACTCTTTAACTGAAATTTTTTCGATTAACTAGTGATATTATCTTAAGTTGTGCCTTTTTAACTGATAAAATGTTGTAATTTTATAAGTTTCCTAACCTAATTGAACTCACTTTTCACAACTAAAGGAGCACAATGCAAAATAATATACCACGAAATTTATCACTTTTTACAGTTATAGAGGCAGAACTCAAAATACAACTCTTCATGTGTAATAAAAATAATCAGCTGTTCTTGAGCCCATTAACGCAACTCAAAATAATTCTCTTTAGTTGATCGTGCAAAAGCAACACACTTGACATAAAAATAGACATAACTGTATTTTTCCAGTTAAAGAAGATAGTTATGTGAACGAAATATTTGCAGCAGTTAGAAATATGTACTCTGAATTAATTTATGCAAAATACTCAGTTTTGGAAAATTTTGAGTTGTGACCCTTTTGTATTTAGGATGCGATATGTATGTATGTACACAAATTAATAAAGCCTGGGTTCTAATACTCACAGAAATACAAATTTTCTTAAAGCAGAAAATTTCAGTTCGGATATTTTCATTCTGTTGTTTTTGTATGCTTTTGAGAATATTATTTCTAATAGTACTTATAAATTTGTCAAGTGGTGTCTAGAGATTTTATGCGTTGCTCATTTTTTTTGTCTTGCTCTGTTGCCGCACTTTACATTTTTTTGTGAAACAAAAGGTCACTCTAATGTGAATGAATATCATGATTAAGCTTATTTGCGCCTACAGGAGGTATACATAGGTATAGAACAAGGGTGATAGATTGACAAGGTTTGCTCTCTAACTATGGTGAAAGAGAAAATTGTGATGGGAAGCTAACCTCGGCTGCCACGTCACAAGGGGGACACGGACAAAATAGTTTTCGGCAAAATTCGTTGCTTTTAACGTTTACTTCTTTAAATTTGATAATACAAATAAAAAGCACAAAGCGTGCCGTCAGTACAAGAAACAAAAACTCCTCTCTCTTCCCCGTCCGTCCTTCTCCCAAGAACATAATATTTCCCTGTATAAATTGGGACATAGCAATGAAGCAACATGAGCAAGGCTGTGTTGATGTCTTTTCTTATCACCATCCGAAATTTGCACGATAATTTCACATACATATATTCGCATACTTGTCCAATCAGTCGTTATTCAACTGATTTTTTTTTTTTTTTGTATATCACCGGCACAATCTCAGTTTTTCTGCAAACACAACCCAAGTGACGTCAGCTCTTCAGCTGATTTTGTCAAATTGGCTCAGAGCCGAATAACGGTCTGTTAAAGAGCACACCTCTAAAAACCTTTTCCAAATGTACATAGGAAGCTTCGCGCTAAACAGCAGGACGTTGCGTATTTCCACAACAGCAACGTTAGCCTCGTTATCTTTTAGCCACACCTCGTATAAGACTGATAGTGTAATTAATTGTCTTCACCTCGTTGGAAACATATAAGAATAAACAACTGGTTTCATAGAAGTATTTTAGGTAATACCTTTTTTTTTTTGACATTTTAATTTTCCAAATCCATAGACCACAGCAAATTGGAGAATGCATTTTCTTCGTCTTAATTGGAGCGATAACCGCTTACGCGAATTTGACCGACTTTCACAAAGCGCGCCAGTCATTTCTTTCTCGTGCTAACCGGCGCCAGTGCCGGACACATCAAGTGAAGCCAAGTTCTTCTCCAACTGATCTTTCCAACCCAAAGGAGGCCTTTCTCTTCCTCTGCTACCAACAGCTGGTACCGCATCGAATACTTTCAGAGCCGGAGCGTTTGAATCCATTTGGATGACATGACCCAGCCATCGTAGCTACTGGAACTTTATTCGCTGTGCTATGTCTATGTCGTCGTAAAGCTCATACAGGTCATCTTTTCATCGCCTGCGATATTCGCCATCACCAAAGTCCAAAGGTCCAAAAATCTTGCGCAGACTCTTTTTCTTGAACACTCCAATCGTCGCTTCATTATATATTGTCATCGTCCACGCTTCTGCGCCATTCGTTAGGACGGACATGACGAGAACCTTGTAGAGTGTGAGTTTTGTTCAGCGAGAGAAGACTTAACTACTCCATTGCCTACTTAGTCCAAAGTAGCACTTGTTTGTATGAGAGATCCCCGTTGGATTTCAAGGCAGACTTTGTTGTCGGTGTTAATGCTGGCTCCTAAGTATACGAAGTCTTTTACAACCTCGAAATCATAGCTGTCAACAGTGACGTGGGTGCCGATTCGCGGTTGTTTGTTCGACGACAAGAGGTACTTCGTTTTGTCCTCGTTCACCACCAGACCCATTCGCTTTGCCTCTTTATCCAGTTTGGAGAAGGCAGAACTAACAGCGCGGTTATTAAGACCGATGATGTCAATATCATCGGCATACGCCAGCAATTGTACGCTCTTATAAAATATTGTGCCTGAGCGATTAAGTTCTGCGGTTCGTACGATGCTCTCTAACATCAGGTTAAAGAAGTCACACGACAGCGAGTCACCCTTCTGAAACTTCGTTTGGTATCAAACGGCTCGGAGAGGTCCCTCCCACTTCTGACGACGCTGCTAGTATTGAGCAACGTCATTTTGCATAGCCGTTTTAGTTTAGGGAACTCCTTTTCGTATGATATGTGTCGATTCTCTTTTCATGCGTCTTTCCCAAGATTTGGCGAATTATCAATATCTGGTCGATTGTGGACCTTCCAGGTCTAAAGTCACACTCATAAGGTCCAATCAGTTGGTTGATGATGGGTTCCAGCTTTTCACAAGGTGCGCTCGCTAGAACCTTATAGACGATATTTAGAAGACTAATCCCGCAATAACTGGCACAAATTGCAGGATCACTCCTCTTATGGATTGGGCAGAGAGCACTTAAATTCCAATCATGCTTTCATCCATATTTTGCATAGAAGCTGATGCATGCGCCATAGCAGCTCCTCGCCGCCATGTTTGAATAGCATAGCCGGCAGTCCGTCGGCTTTTGCGGCTTTGTTGTTCTTTAGCCGCGTTATCGCTATTCTCACCTCGTCATGGTCGGGTAGTGGAACGACAATTCCGTCGTCAACGACTGGGGTATCGGGATCTTCACATTCTCTGTGACATGCGCAGCTGTCACTGTTTAACAGGTTCGAGAAGTGTTCCCTCCATAATTTAAGATTGCTCTGTACGTCAGTCACCAGTTCGCCGTCTTTGTTCTTACAGGAAAACGCCCCGGTCTTGAAACCCTCTGTAAGCCGCCGAACTTTCTGGTAGAATTTTCGCCATTTTTCCTGTTGGCCAGCATATCAAGCTCCTCGCACTCACGCATTTGGGCTTCTCGTTTCTTCATTCTGATACCACGTCTCTCTTCCTTTATGAGCTCCCGGTAGCGATCCCACATGACTCGCGTTGCGTCCGATTGCTTATTTATTTACACGCACATATTTACGGTAGCTCCAATTATCGAAATATAATAATCGGCTAGACCAATTCCCTTCAAGGATACGCTTGTTTGGTAAATATTAAATAAATAAAAAATTGGAATCTCATTTTTTGGCCATAGAACCACTTGAGGAGTAAGATAAAAAAAATACAGACACAACAAAGTTAGTCTTATTTGGGCTCCTGGACATTGTGGTATTATAGGGAACGAGTTAGCTCATAAACTGCCTAATGAATGCTCTACAAGTATGCCACTAGGCCCTGAACCCTTGTAAGGTGTCAATTCTGCATCGATTCAACTATGGATTGACGACTTTACGAGGTCTGCGCATAGAGGACATCGGTCTGGGTTGAACTTGTGCAGTGTAGCCAAGTGCTTTGTGAAAGAACCAAGCAAGAAATTAGCGACCTTTCTCCTAAAACTCAGCAGAGAGGACTTGAGAATACTGGTGGGTGTGATCACAGGGCACAACGCCTGTGGTCAGCGTATGATTGTCATGGGGGTCGTCGACAGCCCGATATGCCTATTCTGTCTTGAGCATGACGACACTGCACAGCATTTTCTCTGTAGCTGTCCGGTGTTTTCCAGAATCAGACTTAGGATATTGGGTTGCGATGGATAAGGTTCATACTCTTCCGCTTCCGGATGTCTTAAGATTCATCAATGAGTCCAAGAGATTTGTGGAAGAGTGGTCTGAAACTAATTTATCCATCCACATTTTATCTTTCCTATCTCTATTCTTTCTACTTAATTCTATCCGGGTTTAGTACAATGGTCTCCTGACTGAGTGCTTCGACACACAAATCTAATCTAAGTATTAAAATCACTTAAATCCTAACATTGATTTCTTAAAAAAGTTTCTCTTTACCACGAATGAATAACCGTAATTTACGCTTCACATCCTCTGGCATCTCACATGATTATGTCTAGACGGCTTTTTCTCTTTTTTAACAGGATATAACAACCATGAAAGGATAAATATTCCAGCAGTAGATAATGATGTTGTTTCGAAAATATTAAAAAAAAAACACACAATGTTTTTTTATTCCATTCCTTCTTTTTTGATTTTCGCCTTCGCGATTGGCTGCGAAACCGCACCTTAAGCGCTGTGACAAGGCCACATAGTTTTGGCGAGACTGACAATGAAGTGTTAACGCTAGTCAAGTATTTTACAACACATCTCACTCTAAAAAATAAAATAAGTGTGAAAGAGCCAAAGAAGTTGTGTAATAACGGAATTAAACGATAACTCTCCCTTGTAAGAGTGGCCTGCTCTCTGCGTATTGTTAAAAAGGTTGAGTTAGCAGAGGTACTATGGGATGAGAAAGCAAATGATATGTATGTATCGATTAGGCAGGACTGAGTACATAGAAAAGCATGAAGAGAGCAGGTCAACGTATTGTTAAACAATTGAGTTAGCAACGGTTCGATGGGATGAGAGAAATTAAAGTATGTACGAGTGTGTGTGTATCGATTTGGCAGAACTGAGTATATAGAAAGTCATGAAAGCAAGACCTGCCAAGTGTTTGCGGGGAAACAGGTACAATAATGTATGTATTAAGCGCACAGCTGGCATGCAGCGTTTCGGACATTTTAGCAAAGCAAATGGACGTTTGATATTTTCGTCACCAACAGTTTGTTTGTTTTAGCACCTGTTCACTTAGCGAGGCGTATGCACCGCTAAGCACAATTGATGCTGTTGTTAGTGATGTCTTGATAACTGCACCCGCAACTATCGATATTTTCTCTACGAAATAAGCAGTTTTTATTGGTCGATGCTTTTTCGAGTTTGGTACTTGGTATAGCGACCTTTTCGGCAGTATTTGTTGTATGGAAATGTAATACCGATATCATTCATCATAAATCTATTCCATAATGGCAAAGAGGGTCATGCACATTTCAATTTGTAATATTGATAAGGTGACTCAGAATTGTTACCAGAATTGTGAATTTTACCCGATTTGATAGTAAATTCTTCAGAGGAATGGGAAAGCATGCAACTTTCTTTCTAGTGTCTTTTTAAAATTTCACGTACTTATTAGTTGTCGTCGCATACTCGAAAGATATTTCTCAAAAGCAGGGTTGTGAATACTCGTAGACGAAAAAAAAACGCCCATCAAGCAAATATTTAGAGAAATTGCTTTTTGCACTTGAATTAGTGAGGTTGATTTTTTTGCTTAATAAAAATAATAATAAAAAAATTGCAATTTTTGTGAATTTCCCTTTATAAAAACCAAGTAAAACAAGAAAAAATTAATTTCCATTCAATATCTAATTTCCTATGGATCCGCGAGGGAGCAAAGGGCCACAATTTCCGTTCAATAATAAAAATTAAGAAAAAAAAACTGCTAATTTTTACAAGTTAAACTTTTTACTCGATACATGAATGTATGCGATCATTTTTACTGTTATTTATTCAGTACTCGATACTTTGTTCCAATACCAGAAACAAGTAAAAGTATCGATATTGAGGTGGTGGCGTATGATCACTAGCCGTAGCTAATCCATTTTCGAAGCCTTAAACGGAAAATTGGTAACACGTGGCACACCTGTTGTCAACCGACTGGCCAGATGTGAGACAGGATATGTATGGCTGTATGAATGAAATTGGTGTCAACTGTATCGAAAGCTTTAAAGTATCATTTCACTAAATCACTTTAGTTACCTGCAGTACCCTATTTATGCGGTTCAGACATATCCAGCATATGGAGAAATATAGAACTGCTTGTTGTCAAGTTGACGAAAAGTCACGAAGTAAAGTAAACATATTTTATGTACAGTCAGCCGTTGACGTTTTTCCGAAAGGAGCGGTCAACAATTGGCAGTCGCAAAAAACAAAAAATTATAATTTGAAGCGAAATTTGTAGCTAATTAAGGGGGGAGCCTGGTTTATGAGGTCTAAAAATTGCATCTCTTTGCGATTTTTTTTTAAGGAAAAAATTAATTTAGCACTGCAAAGTTTTTTCTATCTTTTAATGAACATTTCAAAAGTATAAAAAAATGTTGTACTGGTTAAAATAAGTTGAAAAAAATGTTTAACATAAAAATTAGTAGAGCGCTGCAGCGCTAGAGTTTCCAACTGGTGTACAAGATACAGCTCGTAATTATTATCTCAAGTAAAAAATTCAAATGGATTTCTAATTATCATTATTTTTTATTCTAGATGAACTAAGAAAACTGAGAGAAATTCCAAAATTTCAACTTTTTGGAGGTTTTAAAGAAAAAAATGCCTTTCTATAAAAAAAAAAATTCACTTCAACTTGGTATAAAAATCTTGAAAAATTTTTTTTTATCTATTTTGTTAGTTCAAATAGAAGAGAATTTAATACTGAAGGGAACAAGCTATGATTCATTTCAAAAGGTTCATTAGTTTTTTTTCATTCATGTACGCCAATACAAAGAAATCATAAAAATGAAAAGTCGAGAAAAGAAGATAAAGTTTGCTGTGAGGTCACAGCGTAACTACCTAACGCTCGCCTACCTTTGGCTTTGTATCTACGGAAATATTGAGAATTAGGCTCTGTAACTTTGTGTGAATATTCTGAAATATATTAGGAATCGCTTAAAACGAAAACAAAAAGATTGATTTTTTTGACCTTATAAACGAGGCTGCCCCCTTAACTTAAGGGGTTATATACAGTTAGAATTTTCAAAAAATTGTTTTTTATATTTTATTTTCTCCATGTACACACAGAAAATTTCATATCGTTCCGGTGAATATTTTCGATGTTACGCGCAAATTTGAAAAGGCGTTTCAGAGTGCTTGAAAGTACAAAGCCGCAGCCTTAAAGCCGTTTTTCTCAAAATGCTGTTTTCAAAGTCGGTGACCAACATTACTCGAAAATGACTTAACCGATTCGTCTCGAATTTTAACACGAGCTTCTTAAATATTTCTTTAGTAATTAATCGAAGATTTTAGTGGGAGCGGGTATTTACTGCTCAAAACTAGGGATAAGGCAGCCTATCAAGTTGCCAGACCACAGCAGTATTTTCCAGGCGGAAGTTTTTGCTGTGGGGAAAGCCGCGGAGCTAGCCTACACTAGAACAAGACAGAACTCAACAATTATTATATACGTGGACAATCAAGCAGCAATAAAAGCAATAAGCTCACATTGTATTAAGTCCAAAAATGTTCGACGGAGCAGGGAGGCCATAGAAAGGCTAGCCGGAAACAGTAGGCTGCATATCTACTGGGTACCTGGTCACAAAGGCATTATGGGAAATGAAATAGTGGATGAGATAGCAAAAAGTGCTGTTAGACTACCTTTTGAACAAGAGAACGACATACCAAAACCGCTAAATACAATATACAACGAAATGGACGACTACATGAAAAAGCGAGTGTAAGCTAGGTGGACTGATCTAAACACATGCAAAACAGCAAAAGTCATGTGTAGAACTAACGACAAAAAACTGACTCAATTCGTACTTACACTTTCGCGAAAGGAATGCAGAACTATCATAGGTATGCTGACAGGTCATAATCTATTGCCTGCACATGCGTACAAGATAGGGATTGCTAACACGGACAAATGCAGGAAATGCAGAGAGGATGTTGAGGAAACTTTACAACACCTTCTGTGCGTCTGTCCGGCATTATTAAAAACGCGTTTAAAATGACTGGGAGCTCCATTGTTTGAGGATCTGGAAGACGTCTCAAAAGCGGATCTCCCAGCTCTGTTTAGATTCGCCAAAAGCGCTGACATCCTATATGATGTCTACTTTAGGTATTCATAGAGGTTGGTCTCCATCTAATATCGCTAGGGACAAAAAGGCCTATGCGTGGCTTGTTGCCAACCAGGCTAACCTAACCTAATCGAAGATTTTTTCTCACCGATAAATATTTTTTTTAAACTATTTAAGGACGAAATTTTGGTCAAAAATCGATTTTTTTTTATTTGAGAAATCGCCATTTGGTAAAAAAAAAATTATTTTGCTTATTCCTTGGATTAATTACTAGATTTAACATAACTTTAACGAAATCTGTTTGGGTTTTTTAATTTCAGAGGATCCAATTCAGAGAGAGGTCACCGCAAAACGTCTTTTTTGAGAGGACCTCACGGAGATGAATATTTTTCTTAATACTAAGTCTTAATAAAATACAGTTCAAAGATAATAATATGTTATACATTTTTAGATCAATAAATTTAAAAGTTTTCTCAGAAAAAATTCTGGAAAATTCGCTTTTTTTCGACCTTCTATTTGTATATAACCCAATAATGTGGCAGCCGAAACTACTCTCACAATTTTGCTTCGAATAGTCAAATCTTGCCATCTATCGTTTTTGAAGTCAAGCACGTGGTGCAGAAATGGTTGTGAATTGTTTAAATAGCACCGTCGAAGATGTGGCTTTATTAAGTATGTATCTATTGTTGAATAATAAATTCCTCACTACCTTTTGCTCTTACTTACCTCAGTCGGAAATATTTTCGGACGTGCAATTGTTTCAGCGACTGTACATGCATACCACATACATATGTACATACGCAATGTAATACGCGTCTAACTATTTTAAGCACAACTTGGAACAAAACATTGGTGTTTCAGGTAGGCACCAGAAAAAAGTATTTTCCACATTAAAATAGTTGTAAAAAAGGTTTAAAAGGGCAAGCGGTAGTGGCGATATTATTATTCAACTTCAGTTTGTCGTAAGAACCACATCTCGCGTGGAGTAATTTTGTCATTTACTATTTATTAGCTCGTGTTAAGTGTCCGCTACGTCGTAATCATGGGTGGCCTGCAATTTAAAAAATTGAGTAACGAATATAACTCCATCACCCAAAAACCATTTGTTGACAAGCGATCCACACGTTGCTCCTCCTTCACGAGCCTACACAAAACCAATTCTGCATCAAGCGGGGCCTCAGCTGCTGCCGCCACCATCCGAGTTATGGATAGCACACCGCCAAAATCACCGCTCAGTACTCGTGCTAATTACGATCCAGTCTATGATTCATGGAAAAATGCTTTTGAAGAGAAAGCACGCACACCACGTAAGGTTTCTCCCATACGAGAGATGGGTTCGCGCTCACCTTCGCAACATATACCAGATGCATTGGCTGGGCAACTAACACCAAACGGTTTTCCGTCCTACACTGAACTGAAACCAAGTAAGACGCGTAAAACAGCTGCAAATTGTGGGAACAACAAGCAGGAAGTATCATCGAAAAGGGCACGGCGCCGTTTAGCGTTGCGCATGGCGGCACGTCGACGTAAGTTCTTTGAGGGAACCGAGCCACTAATTCAAGAAGGCGATTATATAAAAACCTATGGCATTGTACTGGACGATGAGACCAGCAGTGACTCCCAGGGATGCTAACTTACAGATTTCGGCCATCTGAAACAAAATGAGGTAAGTAACTACGGCTGCCACGTCATCGGGGACTAGGCGCATAATTCTGCCCGCGCATTTTAAACGTATTCACACAATCCTTCAACACTTGTGCAATCGCCAATGAAATGACATAAGTGAGAGCTGCGTTGTTTTTGTTTTTCGTATACCACTAAAACGATCCCAGTTTTTTCGTAAACTAACCGCTCTCCCAACTCGGTTACATCAACAAATCAGTTGATTCCTTCAAAACTGCTGAGAGCCGGTTAACGGTCTGATATTGACCATACCTTTGTTGTATTCTGTACATCGTGAGTGACAGGGACTATGCAGAACCTGAAAAAACTTAAACTGACTATTCAAAATGTGATGATACTTCCGATAAGAAACCCAAACCGCGTGTAATAGAAATCAAATGGAAAATAAATTATTGCCAAAGGATTCACCAGCATTTTTCCCAACCATATGTGAGAGTAAAGTTCTCGGCTATTTATTCAAAACATACATACATATATACATATGTAATGGAAGAGTGCGCTCGTTTCGCAATGCTCATTCTCGCTCTGGGCAAATCTAAATAAGTGCATAGCAACAACCAACAAAAATGAGTACTACCAGAGAAACGCAGAATTCATAGCAGCACTAATTGACAATGGCGAATTCGTGGAAGGTGTGAGCACCAAATTTTCAATTCGAATGGAAACAAACAAATAAGGCAACAACAACAAAGAGGCAGGGCATAGACATTCAAATCAAGGCACATCTACGAGGTAGCCAAGGTATATAGAAACTATTTCATTCTCTCCTACTTGCAAGGCAATAGCAGAGCTAAAACAACAATGGCGTGTATTTTGTTGCTTGTAACCTATAAAATGTCAAGTACGAAATATCAAATTTATCAGTGGCGTGCATTTTATTGTTGCTTCAAGTCTTTACACGAGTGATCGACAGTATATTCGTCTTATTGAGCGCGCGTTCTTAGAGCACGCACTCTGAGTGTGTATGTATTCTTTGAGTACGGTGCTCTTGTCAACAATAGAGTAAAAGGTGAATGAAGCACAGCAAATACATTAAAAACTCAAAAAATTAACTAACTAGTTACGTTTATATTAAATTTCGCTGCATAACGAAAAGCTGTGCATGCAGATCTGCAAGTGACGGCTCTCTCGCAATGCTAAGTGCTCGCGCCGATTTGATTCGCTATTAGTGTTGCCACGAGCGAAAAAGAAAAATTGGAACATTTTGGAAAAAACAACCAAAATTTCATTTAGAAAATAAAATTAATTTATTTTAATATATTTAATATAATTTTTTATATAAGTTCACAAGTATTAAAAAAAAATTAATTTAAGCATATAAATTAAATCTAATATAATAATAAAAAAAGAATTAAATACGAAATTGTCACAAAAAAATCGTTTTAATTAGGGCCTCGTCTATTCGCCACTTCTCTGCTCGCTGGTTTCAGTAATTTCCAAGCACTGCATTATCAGCTTTGAGTCAATTTGTGATATAAAGGGTGCTTAAGTTTCAAGGGCCGGTGTTGATTTTGAATCAAATACAATTTTCTTAAGAAATTATTGTCGTTTCTCTCTATTATGATAATACTGGTATGGCTCAATTACGCATGGAACAAAGTATCGGCCAAATGGCCACCGCGGCCTCGGCGGCACACCTCAATCCGATGGTCCAAATTTTCGATGACGCTGAGGCATAATTGAGGTTATATGCCGTTAATGTGCCGAATTATCTCATCATTTAGCTCTTGAATTGTTGCTGGCTTATCAACGAACACCTTTTTTTTCAAGTAGCCGCAAATAAAGAAGTCCAACGGTGTCAAATCACATGATCTTGGCGGCCAATTGACATCGCCGCGACGTAAGATTATTCGGACATCAAATTTTTCGCGCAAAAGAACCATTGTTTCGTTAGCTGTGTGACAAGTGGCACCGTCCTATTGAAACCACATATCGTCCATATTCATATCTTCCAATTCGGGCCATAAAAAGTTTGTTATCATCTCACGATAGCAAACACTAATCACAGTAACTGTCTGACCGGCCTCATTTTGGAAAAAATACGGCCCAATGATGCCGCCGGCCCATAAACCGCACCAAACAGTCACTCTTTGTGGGTGGGTGCATTGGTTTTTCGGCAATCATTCTTGGATTATCATTTGCCCAAATGCGGCAATTCTGCTTATTGACGAATCCACTGAGATGAAAATGTGCCTCATCACTGAAGATGATTTTCTTCGAAAATTGGTCATTCACTGTTGCCATTTTCTGTCACCATTCTAACCTTTGCTCGATTGTGTATCTTTTCATGGTTCAAATTGAGTTAGTCTGAAATTGAAAAATGTCAAATGAAATGCCGAAAAAAACTTGACGTTTATGTTTTGTTCACATTCAAGATCGGCCCTTAAAATTTAACCAACCTTTACAACTGCTCGCCTAAATACGTAAACGAATATGCTCTCTGTTGTCCAAGTAGCGAACAGCATACACATACGACTCTAAAACATCCCATACAGTTACAATGCAAGTGGGAGTCGACTGCTGGGAGAGCCAGTACAGTTAACACCAAAGATCTTACGCATCGCTCGCAGTTGCCATGCAAGTGGGAGTCGACTGCTGGGAGAGCGAACAGAGCAGTTAACAGTAAAGAGCAATTAAGTGTGAAGTTCACCTTCATCCGATTAGATTTGGTTAAGGGGAGTTCTTTTTAAATGGACCAGATTGGAGATGACTACGATTTCTAGCTTTGCTAAGCTTACAAGATTATTGTAAATTCATTTGTTAAGAAATAAATATTTTATAATTTACATATTTAGCCTCTGCTATTGGCCATTTCTCTGCTCGTCTAACTTGACGAAAAATTTGCATGTGAAAGGAACAACAAAGTTATCGACCAAGATTCGTTGCTAGCGAGTATGGTTACACCTCATAAAACTGGTATAACTCACAATTTTCAACTAAAGAAATGTATTTTAAAGCAACTCTATTCTAGCGTTGCGAAAATATGTCCATTTATACCAATTGCTTCATGTATTCGCCACTTGCTGACGCTTGGCGAAAAGAAGAGGCCTTTGATTAAAAAAAAACTATTGCCTCTAAATTCAAAATCTGTACCAGTCTCATTATCATTCTCCTTCTTAGTTTCAGTATCCGTGGTGTGCCATAGCTTCATCAACAATTTTTCTTATTATTGTGTCCATGGCTTCATTTCTACAGTTGTGTACGTTCCTTTCCTCATCTAACCATCTCTTTCGTGGACGGCCTTTTTTTTCTTCCTCCAATCGGCGTTAAAATAAAAGCTTTCCTAGCACTTCGCTCTTTCAGCATGCGCAGTACGTGGGGCTAATTCATTCTATCTAAACCGTTGGGCTTTGATGAAACGTATTAAATTTTGCTCTTGACTAATTTCTTCGATTTCATTGTCGTAGTGTCTATTCTCCAGGGGTCCATCTTTCATCCAAAAAAATACTTTTTAACAGTTACTTTTAAAGCATTAAGAGTTGAAGCTTTCTTTCTGCACCTATCCATTTACAGTCATTCATTCTCATTTAAGTGTTTAGCTGAGCTTCTCCTCCTATTTGTGATGTGCGTTTTGTTGTTTTCCACAAACAGAGAGAGACCGACAGTTTTACGTCGCCTTCAAAAGGCAGATGGCTTTTTATAACGCAAAACTACACTCCACTGCCTGCCGAGGAGCGACCGCTATTTGAAAATACTTTTTCATCATTTAGTGTTTCATGCTCGGGATTTCGAATTCTTAAATATTCAGAATTCATTTCATTTCGAATTCTTAAATTCGGTCAGTACCAAAAGGTACAGTCACGCACCAATTCATTCGCGTACGGCGTCCGCTCGTTTCAGGTTTAAATAATAAACAAGAAAGAGAACGGCGTTGTAGGGGAAATTTGTAAGAAAAATTAAAACCAATACAACAATAAAATGAACACAAATATTTTACAATTGCGCGAGCAAAGCGGTTAAATATGTCGAATTCACTGAGGGCAGGTAGGCACTACGCGTATTTCGCTATCTTTATTCTTTCTACCGTGACACGGACGGTAAGTCGAGATGTTCTATAGTACCCTTAAGGGTACCCTTCGTTACAAAATAAGCATCGGTGACTTTAAAGGAGTTCTAATTTGGTGAACGCGCATGGGCTAGCTGCGTCTTTTTCTCATTTATGAGCGGCCGATGTCAGCAATGTTCGGGCTTCTCATATTTGAGTGAGATGGCATTTCTTTGCTTTTCCATTTAAATATAAAATGTTTTAAAATTTTTCAGTTGCGAAAACAGATTGCGAAAATACATATGTATGTAGATATGTATGGAATATTTTCGATCGTGCTAAATCTAATAAGTGAATGAAAAGGAATAATCATTAATAAATTAATGAGAATTTCCTAACTCTGCTGAATATCTTAACCTGTTAATTTGGTTAAAATGCTTCTAATTTTGGAATTTTTTCGTTAGATGACAACGACCTAAACACATCTGTGGGCTTGTTGTAACACATCCTGTATCTGTCCGAAAATT
The DNA here is from genome assembly GCF_027943255.1 of Anastrepha obliqua. NCBI lineage: Eukaryota > Metazoa > Arthropoda > Insecta > Diptera > Tephritidae > Anastrepha > Anastrepha obliqua. The sequence goes on along the minus strand of NC_072893.1, from coordinate 19,280,561 downwards.
GTTTTTGTAATGCAATTGTAATTTTTGTGTACAACTTTACTTTTCTATGCTCGACTGTACCAACCTGAATAAGAAATGTTGAATACCTACCAGTTTTGCAAAATAAAACAAGCGCGCTAGCAGAGGCTTTGGCCATAACTAATCTAAAAAAATTAGAGACAAATTAAACAAAAAAGAAGTTTTAGTCAGGTTTCTTTATAGTTCGGCATTCAAAACAATTTTGATTTTTTTAATACTCAACGTCAGTGATTTCTTAGAACCACATTATTCTTCTTCTTGATTGACGCGATTACCGCTTACATGATTTTGGCCGAGTTTAGCGAAACGCGCCAGTCATTTGTTTCTCGTGCTAACCGGCACCTGTTGGACCCACCAAGTGAAGCCGAGTATTTCTTCACCTGATCTTTTCAACGTATAGGAGCTGTTGTTGTTGTAGCAGTCCAGCCTCAGCTGGAGTGACAGTCCTTGGCCGGATATAAATCCGGGTCGTTTCGGTAACGTAGAACCGACTGTCGTGGAAACGACATAGAGGAGCTCTTCCTCTTCGTTTGCTACCACCAGCTGGTACCGCATCGAATACTTTCAGAGCCGGAGCGTTTGCATCCGGACGACATAACCCAGCCAGCGTAGCCACTGGATCTTTATTCACTGCGCTATGTCTGTGTCGTCGTAAAGCTCATACAGCTCATCGTTCCATCGCCTGCGATATTCGACGTCACCAACGTGCAAAGGTCTAAAAATCTTGGGCAGAATCTTTTCTCAAACACTCCAAGGAACGCCTCATCGGATGCTGTCATCATCTAAGCTTTTGCGCCCTACGTTAGGACGGGTAAGATGATAGCCTTATAAAGTGGATGCTTTCCATTTCAATTCAACCGGGCTATTCGGGTCATGTTCTTCGATTTCGATGTAACTGAAATATGTTGCTCTCTGGTCAAAATTATGAGACACGTATTTTTTTGTTCGCCCGAAAAATTTTTTTTTTCAAGAGTTATCGGCAATTTTGTTTTTCGGCCAAAATCGATTTTTTTTAATAATATAAGAAAATTTTGTTTTTAAATGCTCATAACTTAGTCAAAAATGAACCGATTTTAATAATTCTGGGTTCAAAAGGATCGTCATTACTTACACGAGCGATTTCATGTAGAAATAGTTGCAAAAAAGTAGTTGCAAATTTTTTATTTTGCAAAACACAGAAAGTGCGAAACAGGTTTTTTAATCAAAAATTCATTACTCAAAAACAATTCATTTTAGCTACTGGGCATTCAGCTTAATTGAAGTTTGAGGTGTTCTCTTGATTTGGAAAAAGTTATAAAAAAAGCAAAAATACACTTTTTGAAATATTGAATTTCGAAAAAATATCAATTTTTTTTCTTTTTTGCTAAATAAAAAATTTGCAACTACTTTTTTGCAATTGTTTCTACATGAAGTCGCTCGTGTAAGTAATTACGATTATTTTGAACCCAGAATTATTAAAATCGGTTCATTTTTGACTAAGTTATGGGCATTTAAAAAAAAAATTTTCTTATATAATTAAAAAAAAATCGATTTTGAGCCGAAGAACAAAATTGCCGATAACTCTTGAAAAAAAATTTTTTCGGGCGAACAAAAAAATACGTGTCTCATTATTTTGACCAGAGAGTAACATATTTCAGTTACATCGAAATCGAAGAACATGACCCGAATAGCCCGGTTGAATTGAAATGGAAAGCATCAGTGTTAGTTTTGTTCGTCGAGAGCGGACTTACCTACTCCATTGCCTTCTTACTTCAAAGTAGCACTTGTTGGCAAGAGAGATTTTACTTTGTATTTCAAGGCTGACATTGCTATCGGTGGGAAAGCCAGAACTAACAGCGCGGTTGTTAAGGCCAACAATTTTACGCCCTTTATAAAAAATTATTCCTGAATGATTAAGTTCTGTGGCTTGCATGATTTTTTCCAGCATCAGGTTAAAGAAGTCACACGACAGCCAGTCACCCAGTCTAAAACCTCTTTTAGTATAAAACGGCCCGAAGAAAGAGGTGCTTCCCAATTCTGACGGCGCTGCTCGTATTGAGTAACGTCATCTTGCAAAGCCTCATTAGTTTTCCGGGTATACCAAATTCAGTCAGACATCGCGGCGTATAGGCAACTCCTCTTCGTACTGTCGATTGCAGCTTTGAAATCGACGAAAAAGATGGTGTGTTTCGATACTCTTTTCATGTGCCTTTTCCAAGACGTGGCGTATTGTGAATATCTGGTCGATTGTGGACTTTCCAGGCCTAAAGGCGCACTCATAAGGTCCAATCAGTTGGTTGATGTTTGAACAATAAATAAATTTTCTAGGAATACAATACGACTCGCAGCGCTGGCGACAGAGACCTTCGGCTTGTATTTAGCTTTAAGTTACTCTGCGCTATTCGCAGTCTGTAAGATTGTAAACTCTTAGACTAAATAAATAAATAAATATTTTCTAATCTGTATGATATATTGATACTGACGGCCGCCATAGCCGAATGGGTTGGTGCGTGACTACCATTCGGAATTCAGAGAGAACATTTGTATGTAGGTTCGAATCTCGGTGAAACACCAAAATTAAGAACAAGTTTTATCTAATCGTGGTCGCTTATTTAACTTTTTAACTAATTAAAATATAAATAAAATTATTTGTTTTATGAACAGGACGCAAGAAAGATAGAAATCAAGAAAGCGACATTCGACGGAATTATTCCATACAAGAATAAAAATTTCCAATATTAGTACAAAAGGCATCAGCGAGCCGAGGCCGTGGCGCCAGTGCTGCTTATTTAGTGTAAAAATAATTGTATTGTTTTTCCTCACCTCATAAATAAATAAATAAAATTAGTAAAAGAGCACATGAAGGCGCGCTGGCGAAGAAAAATATCAAATCAGCTGTTCTACTGTTATCATCTGGAACGAATCTTCATCGCTGCCGCTTAGCTCATAAGCTAAATACACACCAGGCAACCGTTGCAGCAACTCGGCCATGTTGAAGCAACCGTTGCCTCGTGTGTAGGTGTGTTGCCAAATGATTTTCGTGTTGCTGCAACCGTTGCCTGAAATATCAAATAAATTTGATTTTTGGGGTAGGTTGCTGCAACCGTTGCTTCGTGTGTATCATTGTTTACTGCTTTTACTCGTTCAGTTCTTTGAACACAAGCAAAGAAGAAGGTTCGTGCGGAGTAAAATAAAGTGAAAAGGAAAAAATGGCAATTGAAAATAATGAAAATTATGTTAATTTTATTAACGAATATAAAAATTTGAGAGAGCTGTGGGATATAAGTAGTGAAAAATATAAAAATAAAAATTTTAGAAAAAAAGCATACGAACAATTAAAAAATGAATACAATAAAATTGATAAAAATTTCAAGTCCGCAAAAGCGTTTCCTGTTGCAAGATACCGCAAAGTTATTGCCAGTCTAATTTCTGCTGATATTGCCTCTCTCATTATGGTATCTTGTTTCGTTATTTTGGCCTTTACGAAGTCCAACAATTTTCTAAACAGGGCTTCGTCCATCCTCATGTAATTTTTATAGTCCGCTGGCTCATTTTCCTTCAGTCCTTCAGCAGCCTCTCGTTCGAAAATTCGCTTTTTTTAAAAGCCAATTTTTGGACCAGATTTTTTTTCTCTTCTTTTGTTGCATCTCTTCTTCCTCATTTTCGTACAAAAGTTCGTTAATTATAATAAGAGAAGTAATTTTACGCATTTCGTCGATCATTTAAAAAATTTAATTTTACGTATCTTCCGCTTGTACCTTTCCTGCACCACAGTTATACACAATACTGAGATTGAAGCAACGGTCGCAACGTGTTTCTTAAACAAAGGCAACACGTTGCTGCAACCGTTGCTTCAACGGTTGCCTGGTGTGTATTTAGCTATACGGCATTGGTTTGCTTTGGTCCTCTCTCTTATCTTTGTAAATTTCTTTCATAGTTTTTGTTACACCACATGTTTATGTACATATGTATGCACCTATGCACTCGTGCGTACAGTTTGGTTGCTTGTCAGTGCATTGTTGTAGTTTGACAATTTTGCTCTTACTTCTGTTTCTCCAATACCGAGCCATTGTTTGCTCATTTATGTCTTTGCGTACCCTTGACGAGCCTTCGTATTTTCTTATTTGTTTTTTTTTCTTTTGCCTATCAGAATTGGTTTCGCACCTAAGTGTTCCAATCTTATCACTTCCGACCACAGACTGCGCTTTTGTGTTTCCTATTCGATACACCTCTCAGCAAAGAACGTTCAAGTACATGGAAATGTTATTGCTGTTAATGTACAGTGACGTTCTCTACACCTCTTCGCCGATTGTTATTGTTTTGTTTTTGCGGCATTTGTTTTCACAACTACTTTTCAAAATAATTCACCGCATCTAAGAAAATAAACATTTTCACACTTCTTATAAGTATACATTACTTGCATGCATATATGTTTGTATGTGTGTATACTCGTTAGGCCGGGCCGATTTGTGGGGAGGCAAAAAAATCGCCCATTGCAATCCTCCAATTTGGGTTGAACTTTTTAGTTTCTTTTCTCATGTAAAGGCCAAAAATGGTGATATTTTGAAATGATTGCATGTCGAACCCCCCAGGGGAGTTCCAGGGGGTGTGCCACTGGCATGGGTGGATCGGCCGTCCAAAGTTAGTGGGGGTCGGTCATACAATTGGACTCGATTGGAGCACTCTAAATGGGTCAAAGTGGCATTTTTCGTTCGACCCAAATTGGGGGCATCAGAATTCGTTTTAGAGGTATGGTTCCTTCGGCAAAGTTTCTTATTTTGATCCCTAGAATATGATTTTCACAGAACAATGAGCGTTTTTTAAATCGACCCGTCCTAATACGCGTATTAGGGTGGGTAAACGTTTTTCTCTACTTTGGTTTGACGACTGTAGCTTTGGCATTTCTGAACAAAAAAGTCCAGAGAAGCATTGCATTCGAACAAACCAAATACTGCACAGCAGCGTTCCTCGAAATTGCCCAAGCTTTTGACAGGGTATGGCACGGCGTTTGCTCTACAAAATTAAAACCACCCTCCCTATAAACTTCTACATACTTATAGCGTCTTATCTCAATAACCGAAATTTCTTCGTCAAGGAAGGAGATCATCTCTCCGAACTCTGCGAGTGTTCAACGGTCGTTCTCCAAGGAAGCGTAATGGGACCAATATTGTAACTACTCTACACATATGACTTAACTGAAACTGAAGGAGTAACTATAGGCTGGGCCATGTAAAATTTGCTTTTTGAATCGGCTATAAAAAAAAACTAATCAATATTTTTTCAAACTTTTTTTTTTATTTTGAAGATGGAACATAGTAATTTATAAAGGAAAAATAATATCGTTCAAATGACTGCCACGACTGGCTTTACAGTAGGCCATTCGATCAACCTAATTTTTAAGCACATTTTCGATTGTTTGGGCTCCAATTTCATGAATGGCAACTTCGATTTCGTGTTTTAAAGCATCAATCGTCTCTGGATGGTTCGCATAGCATTTGTCCTCAACGGCTCCCCACAAAAAATAATCCAACGGGCTTAAATCACAGCTCCGAGGCGGCCAATTGATATCGGAATTTCGGCTGATTATTCTGTCAAATGATTTTCTGCCCATTGAGCGAACCGAAAACGCATTGGATGGTCATTAGGCTTCAGTTCTTGCACCAATTGAACTTTGTAAGCCTTTATACCGAGGTCTTTATGCAAAATTCTCCTCAAAGAAGTGCGTGAAATGTTCAATTCTTGAGAACGATGACGAGTTGAGGTTGTTGGATGTTCACGCAATTTTTTCGGGTGTACGCACTGTAGGCGCACCTTCACGTGTTGTTTTATCCATTAACGATCCACTTTCACGAACACGATTAACAAATTGATCCACAAACTGTCTTGTTGGCAAATCTTTTTTTTTGAATTTTTTTTCAAATTTCTCACAGTTTGAGTAGAAGACTCACCACTTTGGAAATAGGTTTTCAATTTCCCATTTCGTAAATGTCAAACCTTTAAGTAAATTATGTACACATTTGACATGTCATTTGTGTTACCATTCTCAAAAAAATAGGTGGTTCAAAAAGCAAACGCCATATGGCCCACCCTGTATAAGCAGATTTGCAGATACTGCTTTACTAGCAAGTGACCCTTTTCCGCAACCAACTTCTTCTAAACTGCAAAAGGGGCTCGACAAAATCAACATATGGCTCAAAAAATGGAGAATAAAGACCAATGAAACTAAATGAGTACAATTCACATTCACTCTTAAGCGAGACACTTGCCCACCCGTCAAACTCAACGATATGAAAATTCCACGAAGCAATGACACCAAATATCTAGGAATGCATCTAAGCAGACACTTACATGCAAAGCACATACATATGTATATTCTCAAAAAGAAAAGCTCTTGGTATTAAAATCAGGGACCTTCACTGGCTTTCAAATCGTCATTCCCAAGTTTAAATTTAAAATTTTTCTTATGTTTTACTTTTGTGCTCCAAATTAAGGACCGGGGTGTATGCCTTGACAGGAAATTCAGCTTCTCCATTCATAAAATTATATTGCACCGAAATCATACGACGTTTTGTTTTTTTCCGCCTTTAAGCATTTTCGAACACGAATCGCCTCTCAAATAAGCCATATAGAACAGAAGCAAAAAGTTTTTTATTAAATTTGCTCTCCCTTAGAATGCTCTCTACGAATCTCAGCTTTTGGCTTTGCATCCGCTAATTAAAATTAATTTGCTTTTCTCGCTTGCTCTTTTGTTGCTAGTCTTATGTATCCTCGCTCGAACGCCCAATGCCTCTTCTCAGCTTCCATAGAGTCTGTTCAAATGCGCTATGTGGGGAGTTAATTATTCTCAATTTGTTCATCTGTGAACGACATGACTGAGCTAAGGTAGCGACTAGATCTATGTTTATTTCTCTCTTACATTTCATTGTTCCATCGCCTACGATACTCGCTGTCACCAACTTGCAAAGATCCTCAGCAGAATCTTTCTCTCAAACACTCCAAGTGACGCCTCATCGGATGTTGTCATCGTTCAAGCTTCTGCACCATACAATAGGAAGGGCATAATGAGATCCTTAACAAATAAGTTGTTAGTTTTGTTTGTCGAGAACGGAAGTAAAGTCTTCATTGCCTACTTAGTCCAAAGTAGCACTCGAAAGAGAGATTCTCCATTTGATTTCAAGATTGATATTTTTTTATCGATGTTAATCTTGAACCGGCACTACTTTATGCAAACGCCTTATTTAATTATTTTAAGGCGTTAGAGGTAGTCAGAGGCCCGAAAAAATGATGATTTTCAATAATTTGTTTTTGCTAGTCAATTGGTTTATTTTACAAAGATAAAAATATAGCATTAATACATCATGTTTTGACTGGACTTAAGAAAAATTTCAAAAAAAAAAAATAATAATTGTAAAAGTTATTGCTATTTGTGTGGAACCCGTTTCTCCAGAAGTCTAAAATCAATCGGACAAGAGAAGTTAGTTTTATCAATAGATAATCTTGTGCCTGATCGAAGCTCTTTTTTTCAAATTTAACAAAATGGCGGTCTCAGCAAATATTTTTCAGATTTTCGAGAAAAAAAAACGACAATTAATTGTTAAAAAGAATCGAAATTTTGAAAAAAATCCTTCGATCAGGCACGAGTTTTTTATCATCAGTATAAATTTTATTTAAATCTACCAAGCGGTTTTTAAATAAAATTATTAAAAAACATACAATAGTTTTGAGAAAAAACGCATTTAAAGTTTTGCCCGAGCCCTTTGTTGATTGTTGAATAACTCGAAAAGTATTTGTCGGAGTCATTTCAATTTCACACAATATTTTTAAGATATTATACTTTATGAAAATGCAAAAAAAAATCAAATTTTTTGAAACTAACCCCTAACCCCTTAACTAGACTTTAAACATACTTGTTCAGTACCCAGTAGGAATTTTTGTTAATTTGGCCAAAAAAATGAATGATAAATAACAATTTCTCTAACAAATTCTTCTTCTTCTTTCACAGCACTAAAACGCGGGGAGCGTCAAAGTTTCCTTCACAATGCTCCTTCAAAGCAGTCGATCCTGAGATTTTGTTCGTAGTTGCGCATTCCCAATTCCTTGAAATCGTTTGCCACTGCGTCTATCCATCGGCTTTTCGGTCTGCCTTTTGCCTCTACGCCCATTAGCTTACCTGGATTATCTAACATCAATAGGTAAGAAATTTCTTTATTTTTGTGTTCTAAGAAGTATTGTTTTTGTTTCATAATAAACTGACTTTAATTAAACAGATTCGTAGAATAGCTCTTTGTTTGAGTTGTTCTCCAAAATTCAGCTTAAAACTTCCGCAAATTGAGTTGACTTATTATTTATTTTTCACACAAAAATTCTTAGTACAATTATAAAAACACACAAAACAGAGACACCACCAATTTAAACTCGAACCATAAAGTGTCCAAACATAAAAACTAACAATTTTTTTCAAACCACTGCAGCAAAACTTTTAACAAATGAATCTCTGGAACTGAGAGAAAAAACTAAACAAAACTAGAAGCGCAACGAAGCAAAACAAACTCCATTGGGAAAATGCGCAACAAAGCAACAACAAAATTAAACTAACCAATAAAAATAGAGTGGCAAAACTTTGCGAAAGAAAAGGATTGATGCTAAAGCAAAACAATCAAATAGATTAGGGAGAAAAAAGAGGGAAATATGAACAAAAATAAGGTAGAACAATGCTTATGGGAAGCAGATATGTTTGAGGAGTTTGTGTTTGGTCTCAAAGGAATACAAATAAATAATAACTGCGCGGAAACGAAAACCAATTTTGGCAATTAATTAGAAAGGTGTCTGCTTCCTTATTTTTGTTCTGTGCCAGAGATGGATGTTAGAAAAAGAATATTTAAAAATGAAAAATGTTGAATGCATTCTTCGATTACATTGAGTTTAATGGAATGACTGATTTGGGAGTAATCTTTGAATCCATTTTTCGGCGGATTTTACGAATCCACAGATACATTTTAAAGGCACTATTTACTTCACCATGGAGGCCATATCATCAGTGCTACATTAATAGATTTGAACCATTCAGTAAATTACTTACTCAATATTTGAACGCATTCAAAAGAAATTTCTTCGTTTCGCAATCAGAGCTTTACACAAGGTGGCGCAAAAGTAACCTTGCAATGCTTTTTGGCTGTAATTAAAAAAAAAAAAAATGAAAAACTTTGATTCTTCTTATGGATTATTTTTATTTGGTCTTTTAATTTTTTTTACATCAAGTTGAGAATATGATGTCATGTAAATGGCAGCCGCCACAGTTGATTGCCATTTGAGCCCTTTTTATGGCATTTTCCATCAGTTTGGCCAAAACGGATATTGTCTTTAAGAGCTGCAAGAGTCTGAGGCTTGTTGACATAAGCCCGCGACTTCAAAAAGCCCCACAAAAAGAAGTCTGGAGCGGTCAAATCAGGCGATCTTGCTGGCCAGTGCAAATCGCCAAAACGGGAGATTAGGCGCCCGGGAAATGCATCCTTCAGCATATCGGTTGTGGCACATGCAGTGTGTGCCGTTGCACCGTCCTGTTGGAACCACATGTTTTCCAATCCCAATTCATCAAGTTGCGGCAAAAAGAACTCGTTGATCATTGCTCTGTAGCGCTCATCATTCACAGTAACCGTTTGGCCCGCGACGTCTTCGAAGAAAAAATGTCCGATGACTCCTCCAGCGAAAACAGCACACCATACAGCGGCTTTGAGCGTGTAATGGCTCTTCGTGGGTTACACGCGGATTTTCAGTGCCCCAGAAGAGTAAATTTTGCTTATTTACGTACCCGCTAAGATGGAAATGGGCCTCATCACTCTTGATTATTTTTGATGAAAAATCATTTTCCTCTTGGTGGTGATTAAGGATGGGTTGAGCGTAAGTTAGACGCGATTGGCGGTCAGCAGCTAACAGCTGATGCACGGTCTGGACTTTGTACGGAAACATCTTCAAATCTTGTAGCAAAATTCGCTGTAAACCGTCCGTGTACCGTCGACTGATACCCATTTGTGTGGCACATCGTCTGGTCGATGTCGACGGTGCTTCCATGACATCCTCGGCTACAGCAGCAATATTCTCTGCAGAACGGCTACTCCGGGGTCTGCCACGCCTGGCAGCATCTCGTGTTGTGCCAGTCTCTTCGAGGCGAGGGGCTAAACGTCGCAGTGTTTCACCAGTAGGCGTTGGACGGCGAGAAAATCTGCGACGAAATTCACGATGTGCCAAAGTCACCGACCGATTATAATTATTGGTCAAATGAATAGTCAGCAATATTCCGCGTTCTGGAGCAGTGTAGCGTAACATTGTTTATTAAGGTGTATTTCTCATGTGTTTACTACACAAATGTCAAAACAGAACTGACATTAGGGGCCAATCGGAAAATTTATAGCATTTTCTGACAGGAGGATTACTTTAGCGCCACCTGTTATTTTATAGAATGAACTTTCAATTTTGTTCGATAACCTTTGGCCATCTTTCCGGCAAATTCATTATTCCGCGCTCATAGAACTTCTAGCCTTTTATTTGCAAAAAACTGAACCAAGTGCGATTTTATAGCCTCGTCATTGCCGAAAGTTTTACCATTTAAGGTGTTCTGCAAAGACCGAAATAAACGGTAGTCTAACGGTACAAGGTCAGCCTATATGGTGGATGCATCAAAAGTTCCCAGCGAAGCTCTCTCAGTTTTTGGCGAGTGACCAAAGATGTAGGTACAGGTATGCGGCCTAGCATTTTCCTCATGAAATATGACACCTTTACGACTGATCAATTCTGGTCGCTTCTCGTTGATGGCTGTATTTAATTTGTCCAATTGTTAGCAGTAGACAGAATGGGCGGCATCTCCATCCACCGGCAGGTGAGTAGGAGCACTCCGCAAGGTGGTGTTCTCTCGCCTTTACTCTGGGTTGTTGTCGTAAATGACTTGCTGGAGGAGTTGGTGAATGGGGGGCTGCAGGGTGGTTGCCTACGCGGATGACGTTGCATTAATCGTTAGAGGAAAATTTGTGGATACTCTGTACAACCAGATGCAGGGATATCTTAACGTAGTTATGAGATGGGCAACGGATTGTGGCCTGTCGGTTAATCCTCTTAAGCCGGAGCTCGTCCTATTTAAGAGGAAACATAAAATACCCAGAGCCCAACTTCTCTCACTAGGGGGCACTCCTCTGATGCTTTCTGACAAGGTGAAGTACCTAGGTGTTATCCTTGACAGCAAGGAAGCTTACATGGAAGCCCAATATTGGGGAAAGAGTGAGGAAGGCAAAAATCGCCTTGTATGGGTGCAAGGGCGCCATTGGCAAAAGATGGCGCCTTTCGCCTAGAGGCGTTTTTTGGCTATATAATACTATTGTAAAGCCTATTTTGTTGTATGGAGTCATAGTGGTGAGGACGACATTTGTCAAGAAGCTGGAGAGAGTTTAGAGGTCGGCACTCATTGGAATCAGTGGGGTGCTTCGAACGACTCCTACTCTGGCGCTCAACGCAATGTTAAATATGGTACTTGTAGACATCGCAGGCAGAATTGCCGCTACACGTACCGCAATCAGAGACTGAGGGGCTGGAGCTATAAGCTCAACCACACTTATGGGCACTCAAGCATCCTCAGAAACTGTGAGTTCATCCCTCTGTCAACAGATCAGTATATACCCTCGTTTAGTCCAACCGGAACCTTCTCCACTTATATTCCGTTAAGGGAAGAGTGGACGGAGGGCTACACTGGGGGGTAGGGCCTGGTGAACTTGTTCACGGACGGATCGAAGTTGGAAGGAAAGGTTGGCGGAGGAGTCTTTTGCGAGGAGCTCCCCATCAGACTCAAATTCATATTACTGGACCACTGCAGCGTGTTCCAGGCAGCGGTAGCCGCAATCAAGGAGACAGCATTCGGAATTGGTCAAGGTCAATCGCTTTCGACTGCGTCCGAATTCTTTGACATCAGTCTCATCTGGGTTCCTGGTCACAGCGACATTGCGTGAGGCTGTGAGGCGGATGAGCTGGCCAGACAAGGGACAGGTCAGGTGATTTCCCCGCGAAGGGAGAGAATTGGGATCCCCCTGACTACCTGTGGTCTGCTCCTGGAAAGATGGGCATCGCACCAACTCAGCGAGCGATGGGCAAGTACACAAACGTGGAAGGTCGCGAAATCCTTCTGGCCACGTGTGGACCGGAGGCGCTCGGGCGAGCATCTGAGGTTGACAAAATATTAGCTCTCTCATCTCGTGGGTTCTCTCACAGGACACAATGCGCGAGGAATGCATGCTGTGAGACTTTGAATCACCTCGAGTCCTTTTTGCACTGGATGTATGGAGGATGAGGGGGAATCATCTCAGCACCTTCTTCTTAGCTGCCCTGCTCTGGCGGGGCTAAGATCTAGGCAGCTTGGTTCCTACTTCTTTGCCACGCCTGCTGATATAGCTGGCGCTGACATTAAAAATCTGATGAATTTCATCAGCAGCATAAAGTGGTCGACGCAAGCATAGTCATCGTTCGTAATCCGCACGCTCCTAACCATCCCAGCCCCTCCTCTCCCCGCCCTCTCCCTGCATCTCATCGGTCTTTCTCTCTCGCCTCACCCCCTTCATAATGGTATCACAAAGGACGAATCTTTCTTCGTCCAGGTGTGCCCATTCCCTGGGCAACCATACCAACCTAACCTAACCTAACCTAGCGGTAGACATCCGAATTAATCGTTTGGTTCCTCTGAAGCAGCTCAAAATATACCACATCCTTCGCGCCTCACCAAACTGACAGCAGAATCTTCTTTTGGTGAATATCAGCCTTTGTGTTGGCACTGATCGAATCAGTGTTGAATATATTTTGATTTTCGTTCTTCTACTCAAAAGCCTGCTTTTCAGCAGTTTAACGTCGACAGAATATGCCCTGTTTGCAGCCTGTGCACACCGTCTTGGATATCAATCGTTGTATTATTTGCCACATATTTGAGAAGTTTTGGTGAATAAAGTCTCTGATGGATCAGCATCTTTAATTACATAGTCTAGAATCATTGGGCTTTACTCCTTTTTCAACTCTGAATAAATCGGACGCTTTGCCTTGTAAGAGCACTTTTGAATAGGTCTCAGCGAGGGTTGAACTTACTAGCGGTAGTTCTACCTACCCTACTAGGGTAGCACTTGTTCAGTTCCGCTATTTCAATACTCTCAAATGCTTTCGGAAATCTATGCACGCCCTCTTTATACGGGTTGATTTTATACTCACGAAACTTTACAAAACTTGGGCAAAATTCAAAAACATATTTTAAGAGTACTGCCATTCTCATGTTCACAGCTGTACATATGTATGTATGTATGTATGTATGTATGTATGTATGTACCTATGGTTTACAGTGTATGAAAATATTTCATTGCTTTTTCTCTTCCAACTGAAATCTGCGAAATCGTGCTGAGTTTAGCACAACAATAAAATTGCGCTGCAGAAAACCGCGCTCGTACAGCACCTCCCCTCCGATGGCTGAGTTGGCGCGTGCAATGCATTCCAACATTTTAACAGCCGCCAACGTACAAGAAGTTTTCCAATAAATTGCAACTACTTGAAAATGCCTTTGTCGCATTCGCTAGGTTGGCACGGAAAAGTAAATACTAAGTACAAATCCACGTACGCAGAGCTGTAAATTGGCTCGTTCGCTTAAGTGGAACTGCTCGTTATGCGCTAAAATTGGTAAGCCAATGGATTTGTTGCCATAATAGGAAACATTTTCACACTTTCAACTGGTTTGGCATGGAAATTATTCTTTTATTTACATTGCACTTGAACTAAAGAGTGCATATACATGCATACATTTGTATAGGTGTATGTGTGTACGAAAATGTCCCCACAAATGGTTATTTTCACAAATGCAAGTGAGTGCGCAAAATTCCACTTATGTTAGCCAGCCCCTTAAAATATAATAATAATATACATAGGCACATACATGCATACATACATACATACATACATACATAGTCAAGCACAATGGATTACAAGGCTAGGCCATCCGGAGTAAAATGGTGACAGTTACCTTTTGCTGCTTCGTTCAAAATCGGTGAGAGCCGGTTAACGATGCCTACCACTGTGATACTTACTCACATGCACACATACATACATGCATACATACCTATATGCATACATGGAGAAGTATTAGCGCTGGCATGCAAGTGTCATAAATTTAATATTAGCGGTTTTCACACCGAATTCGTTAAAGTTGTTTGCATTATTCGGCAACTCGTAAATTTTTCAAGGTGTGAAGGTCAATTCGCTCTTCTTTTTGGTTAAAATGAAAATTAATATTATATTAATAAATAATAAATCATTCAAATGGTATACATAAGCATAAGAAATAATTGTGTCTGGTTGGTACAGGGTGGGGCATATAGCGTTTGCCTTTTGAACCACCTATTTTTTTGAGAATGATAACACAAATGACATGTCAAATGTGTTCATAATTTACTTAAAGGTTTGACATTTACGAAATGCGGCGCTATACGCTTGAACAAAATTGGGAAATATTGAAAACCTATTTCCAAAGTGGTGAGTCTTCTTCTTTCTCCGCGGCTACAGTAAATGGCGAACGTTACCGTGACATGCTCAACGAGTTTTTGTTTCCAAAAATTGAAGAGGATGACATGGACGACATTTGGTTTCAACAGGACGGTGCAACTTGTCACACTGCCAAAGTTACACTCGAACTTTTGGCTACCGTTTTTGAATTCCGATATCAATTGGCCACCTCGGAGCTGTGGTTTGAGCCCGTTGGACTATTTTTTGTGGGGAGCCGTTAAGGACAAATGCTATGCGAACCATCCAGAGACCATTCATGCTTTAAAACACGAAATCGAAGTTGCCATTCATGAAATTGGAGCCCAAACAATCGAAAATGTGCTTAAAAATTGGGTTGATCGAATGGCCTACTGTAAAGCCAGTCGTGGCAGTCATTTGAAAGATATTATTTTCCATTCATAAATAACAATGTTAACTCTTCAAAATAAAAAAAATAAATTGAAAAAATATTGATTCGTTTTTTTTATAACCGATTCAAAGAGCAAATTTTACATGGCCCACCCTATATAACAATGAATATTAGTAACGAGCTAGAGGAATTCCTAGAAGGCGAAAACGTCGTGCGGTTTGGTAAATCGTAGCACATCCGATGGCTAGGACACGTTTGCAGAATGCTAGAATATCTCGTAAAGTTTTGAATGCACGCAGGTTTGGTGAAAAGTGAAGCGGGGGGCCGCGGAAAAAATGATAACACGACGTTCAGGACGATCTAAGAAGCATTGGAGCGATGAACTAACGTAGTATGGCTATAGGCGGAGATGCATGGAAAAAATTGTGGAAGAAGCTAAAGCTAACGCTGAGCTGTGTGCTGTGCATGATGACGATGATGTTGTGTTCAGTTAAGGAATAGGATAATATTTGAAAATAATATTATAATAAATTTTTTTCTTGAGAAAAATTTAATATTTTTTGGTATCAATTTAACTCAACATTGCACACAGGAGCAACTCTTTATTGTTTATTCTAGTGAATATAGAATTTTTAAAACTGTACTCACTGTGTTTTATGTACATATGTATGTATGTATGTACATATGTTAGTAATTTCCTCATACTTGGTTAAACCCTTTTGTTTCATTCATTTACGTGCTTTCAATACAAGTCTGTAGTTTTGTACAATCTCCAAAATATGTTTTCTTGTGTTTTTTCAGCCAAAATACATAAACAAATAAATAGTAATTATAGTGGGGAAATTTTACGTGAGCATTCCCATCATTTTAAGTGTTCATATGTGCGCAGGACATACACATAGCTACATATGTATAACATATGTTTTTATGTATGTATGTGTGTATGTTCTTATGCAGGTAAAGAAAACCTGTGAACTGGCTTTCGCTTCTGGGTTTGCTTACTCTACACAAACACTCGCACATGGGAAAGTGTCCTTCAGGGGAAAGGCAACTGGCATGCAAAGTAAACATTCGAATTCAAATACTGGCACTTAATAGAAGAAATCATACTAACTCGTCATTGACTAGAATAATAGCGGAAATAAAATGATTAATTCGTTTGCAAATTAGCTGATTTTTGTTTTTAGATAATGAAGCTTGAGACTTGTCGATAGACGCAGCAATAACCAAATCCAACAAAAAGATCGAACTCTACAAAAGACTTAATTAACTTGAATTAAAAGCAGATACCGCAAAACTGGATGTGATCGTGTGCTTATCGTGGTACCGTTACTTTGCTCTCAGTAAATTTGACAGTGAGTGATGTCGTTTTGGCACCAGTATGGCCAGATTACCATTTTCGTAACTTGATTTAGCTTTTTTTTTTTTTGTTATTTAGTCTCGGAGTTTTAGTTCTTTCTTCATAACATTTTTCTCGCCTGCTCTAATTAAAAGTAGTGTTTATAATTTTGTAAAATATATACTCTTTAAAAATTAGTTCTATAATTCACTCAGTTTTATTTATTAGGTGCACAACTAAGTTCTCGCGGTTTTTTTGTTTTTTATGCAAATACAACTTTAATCTGAAAAAATGGTTACAAGTAAATAATTGAAAGTATTTCCCATCGCTGACTACTACTTTTTCCCATCTTTCTGGTAGATCTCGTATACCGTCACGGTAAAACTGTTCATCTTTTGAGGCTATCGACGGATCAAGCCATTTTTTGATGTCTTCAAATGAATGGAACTGCTGGTCAGCTAGACCTTGTGCCATCGATCGGAACAGGTGATAATCGGACGGCGCAATATCTGGAGAATATTGCGAGTGGGGTAGGATTTCCCATTTCAGTGTTTCCAGGTAGGTTTTAACGGGTTTGGCAACGTGAGGCCGAGTGATATCATGCCGTAGTATCACTTTTTAATGCGACTCCGCGTTTTGCGGCCGCTTCTCGCGCAGTGATCGGCTCCATCGCATCAATTGAAGTCGATACCGATCCCCAGTGAGGGTTTCGCTTGGTTTTAACAGTTCATATTATAATAAATAACACCAACTTGGTCCCACCAAATACATAGCATAACCTTTGCAGTGTGAATATTCGGCCGAGGCAACGACGTAGAAGCATTACCGGGTGACCAGGCAGTTCCCATGACTTTCTTTTCTTTGGATTGCTGTAATGAATCCATTTTTCATCACACCCTTTCTTTTTTTGCCGCTGGAGCAGTTGTTCACAAGCGAAAAAACGACGTTGAACATCCCTCGATTTTAACTCATAAGGAACCTAAGTCCCCTGTGTGTCTGAATCATTCCTAAAGCATACAATCGCTTGGAAATGGATTGGCGGGTAACTCCTAATACTGAAGCAAGCACTTCTTCCGTTTGACATGGATCCTCATTAAGCAATGCCTCCAATTCAGCGTCTTCGAATGTTTTTGGCCTTCCTTCACGCGGACGGTCGTCAACATTAAAATCACCGTCTTTGAAGTTACGGAACCAAACTCGGCACGTTGTTTCACTTAAAGCAGCATCTCCATAAACTTTTTGTAGCTCTTGATGCGCTTCAGCCGTCGTTTTTTCCGAATGAAAGAGGAAAATCAACACTTCCCGCAAATGATGATTATTCGGCACAAAATCAGAGAGTTTCACAAAACCAAAAGTATATCCAAGATACCAAATCAAAATCACTAATGTGTCGAAACAGTTTGTTTGTCATATATCTGAACTTGGTTTATGACGTTTAGGTTATGTTAGAATCGACTAGCACACACTGCTGGCGGCATCTATTGACAAACAGTGGGTACTTAGTTGCGCACCTAAGACCTTTATTTTTTTTTAACATCTAGTCACATTGGCCACGATTGTGATTATTGTTGGGTATAAAAAAGCACTAAATTTATTGCGAAGAGCAAATAGTTGGCAACACTGCTGAACTCAGCTAATGTGACGTCACGCACTCTCTGATGGGCGCAATCTTGTTTCTATCATTCTTGTGTCTCGAGTATTTTCTTTCAGTTGTTTATTTCTTGGAATTGTTGTTGTAAGTGCTCACACTCTTTTGAAGAACGCACACACGTGCATGCGTGAGCTATTTTTTTAGGAATATAAAAATAAATTAGCAACACTTAGATTTTGTTCTCTATTATCAAAGTCACTTCAAAGACTAATTTTCACAAAAAGGGGAAAAATATGCACAGTTATAGAGTTAAAAGTATTACAGTTAGAATTACGATATTCTTTAATTGAGAGAGAGAGAGAGAGCGAAAGGGGAAATTTCAAAGAAATACATAATGCATGGGGTGCCCTTGCATACTCATTGAAGTGCGCAGTTACTTCGATGGCCGAATTCTATGGTACAGTACATCAAAGGGACGAAAAAAAGTTAAAATAACAAGTGGCGTTCCACAGGGATCGGTTATCGGGACATTGCTGTGGAATATAATGTACGACAGTGTTCTCCGTGTCAGGATTCCAGAAAGAACCAAGATAATTTGCTTTGCCGACGACATTGCCGTTGTGGTAATGGCTAAAAATCTAGACGATATCCGCAACAATGCGATACATGCGGCTTTCAGCGTGCAATCTTGGCTAGCCCAAAATAAGCTAGACCTAGCGCAACAAAAGACCGAAGCAATTCTTATATCCAGCAGAAAAAAGCCAGAAGAGATCTCTTTTAGAATCGGAGACTTCATCATAACGACCACTCCTGCAATCAATGGGAATAATGATAGACAAAAGGCTGTCTTTCAAAGCACAATTCGAGTACGCCAACAAAAAAGCATCCACCACCACGACAGCGCTGTCGAGGCTGGTGTTAAACGTACGAGGACCAAAACAAAATCACCGCACAGTTGCATTCCCAACCTAAAGCTTTGGTTAAAGATGCCACATGGAGAAGTGGACTTTTACCTGACCCAGTTTTTGAGTGGACATGGATGCTTCAAAGCATATGTATATAGGTTTAACCACGACGACAATCCTTATTGCGACTACTGCGATGGAAACATTTTAGAGGATGTTCACCACATATTCTTCTCGTGCTCGCGCTTCCGTTCTGCAAAAGAAAGACTCTATAGAATCTTTGGAGAGCCTCCTTCACCGGAAACATTCGTACATCACATGCTGCGCTCGAAGGAACAGTGGAATGCGACGTGCGACTTAGTGGCCAAGATTATGAAAGAGATGAGGCGTCTGGAAAGACTGCGATACAGCAACGGCGACTAATCGCCTTGCCTCGCCGCGAAGTAATGCTCAGCCTGGTTTCAGAAGGTCACTTGAGGGTAGCACGCTACCACAACACCTATGAAAAAAACAACAAACAAAAAACAAAAAAAAAAAACTCGCACATACACACCTACATACATAAAGAAGCATTTCCGCAATACTATCACTTCTACTCTCTTCTATTAACTACTACTTCTGTACGAGCGACCAACATCTTTACTGCATAATTTTAGAATATGTCGCAAAATTTTCTTGCGAAACCTATAGTCATCGTCCCAAATATGCTGGGTTTTTCTAAATTACTTCGGTATGGCGTAGACATTTACCCACCAGATGTCAATTGACTTCGTAATTATTCGGGGAAACACTGAAACAATTGCATGCCCGAGTGCGATAATTAAGCGGGCGAAAAATAGATCACTTTACCTGTGGGCGATATAAAATCCGCTATAAAATAGGGATAGGCATACTTATTTATACATACATATGTATGTGTGTATGCAAAGAATGTATGTATAGAATGTATGCATGTATGCATACATAATATGGACGACACATGGGGATGTATCTATCTATGAACTCCGCAAATGGTAGCGCTTTTAAGGTCACTGGCACGTGCATTCTACCTAAGTACGAGCGCGCTATTGATAAGACCTGTGTAGAAAGGCGGAAAAATAATTTCAGTTTTTGGAAAATTAAAAATTTGTCTAATAATATTCCTAGAAAATAGATGTGGGTACATACATATTTAAATATTGAGATATTTTTATTAGCTAAAATTTGTATTTACTTTTAGGCAAAAAAAAAAACCAGGTCTTTATTTTCAAAAATTGTTTTTTTGTTTTTCATTTTGAGTAAAATTTAGCAAAGCATTGATTTTAATGAAATAAAAGTAAAAACAATAAAAACAAGAAATAAGAAAATTGCTTACTTCCGACACAACTTTAGTTCACGCGCTATTTGCAACTTGAGAACTCTATCTTTTTCACTATAACTAACATTTTAGTTACATATACATTACGCGAATATACAGCCTTTGGAAAATACTTAAGAACGATACCCAACCTAGTTCCCTCCATTTGAGACTTAGGGGTAGTCAGAGCCCCGAAAACCTGATGATTGTCAATAATATATTTATGCTACTCAGTTCCTTTATTTTACAAAAACAGAAACATAGAATTAATGCATCATAATATATTTCGACTTGGCTTTAGCAAAATTACAAAAAAAAAAAATTTATAATTGTAAAAGTTATCGCTGTTTGTGTGGAGTCCGTTTCTCCAGAAATCCGTTGCGGTGATCATCACAAGTCTTTGGAGATTCATCTAAAATCAATCGGACAAGAGAAATTAGTTTTATGAATGGATAATCTTGTGCCTGATCGAAGCTTTTTTTTTTAAATTAACAATATGACGGCCTTAGGAAATATGTTTCAGATTTTCGAGAGCAAAACCGAGAATTAATTGTGAAAAAAATCGAAATTTTGAAAAAAAATCCTTCGATCAGGCACGAGTTTTTTATGTTTTTTTAAAAGCAGTATAAATATTAATGAAATCTACCAAGCGGTTTTTAAGTAACAGTGATCACCAGTCTAAAAAACATAGTTTTGTGAAAAACGCATTTAAATTGTTTACTATTTTATTACTTTTTTACTACTCCGGAGCGCCCGAGCGCCCTTTGTTAATTGTTGAATAACTCAAAGAGTATTAGTCGGATTCACTTCAAATGTTCATACAATATTTTTAAGATATTATATTATACTTTAAGAAAATGCAAAAAAAATCATTTTTTTTTTTAATTCTGACTACTCCTTACCCCTTATGAGACTTTAACGTGAAGCAATTCGCCAACAAAACAAGAAATTGTGGGAGAACAACTCGTCGATTTTACGCCCTAATAACGCATCGTCGCCCCCGATACCGAAAATAGAGTTGCAGAAATGCTTCGAGAGCTGGATCAAACGCTGGCATAAGTGCGTTACAGAACAGGGGAAGTACTTTGAGTGCATTAATATCATTTTTGAGGAACAAATTTACATTCTGTGTCAGAAAAACGGAACCGCGATTTTTCGTCAAGTATAAAAGATATATATTTAACATTTTTTACATGAAAGTATGTACAAAACTACGAGTCGCAATTACTCAAAAAGCCGTGTAGTCTTCATCATTGTCGAGTATAGCCTGCCATCTTCTTCATGCTTTGAACCATTTTTTCTGCGTAGCTCGTCGACAAACAGGACTAGATTTTGCGAACTTGACGCACGAATTGCTTTAAATCATGGACTGGTCTTCCGGAAAGATGCCTTTTCATAGTTCCCCACACATTTTCAATGAAGTTGCGTCTGGGGACTGGGAAGGCCAGTCCATTACTGTGATGCCATTTTCTTGTTTTGTTGATTCTCAATGTGTTTTTCTGAAAGCAGTGGCTTTGATGATGTGGAACGGTAGGATATGTTCGCCTCCTTCAAACGACGTTCGATGGTGTTGATACTCACTTCTATTCCTTTTTTAGCAAGAACTGATCGTGATTGGCGTAGTCACAAAGAAGAGGCCCGCTTAAAAAGTTGGACGAACACTTTATCCGGTTTTTTTCTCGTCACTCGCTTCAAGCCGCGCTCGGAGAAGTCATCAATATATTTGTACACCTTATACCGCTGATTCCACATCACAACAAACTTTTTTGATTTTTTAATCACTTTTGGAGCCGCGGTGTATGATAATTTTGGCCCTTTCGAATGCGTTCATAAAAACATCGCTTCGAAACATTTTTGTTTGGTTGCGTTTAAGGGAAAGTTTCGAACGGCACTAACCTGAGTTAGCACTGGCGTCGTAGCTTTTGAGTGGCACTATTACGCAGCCAAAAGCAGAACGAAATATATCTTGAAGTTACAAGAAAAAACCAGTTCTTTTCTTCTGCCACAGAATGTATGTTTTGAATTTTCTGACTTTATTCCGGGAACTTAATCTGAACTTCAATCAAGATGCATGTAGCTAAAGTTCAGTGGCGAACGTTTAGAAGTAAAATGCATTTATTTTCAAAGTATTTTTTTCATGTACAATGACGCATATAATCCTCTATCTACTTAAGCCGAGCTCCTAAACATTTTCAGTTGTAGGCTCCGTCTATGTCTGATCTTCTATTGTAGTAAAATAACCTAGCAGGCTCCACTGGCCCATCCATGACTCTCTGATTATTAAAATTCATTAAATTCAAATACATTTTGTTTACGTAGTTTTAAGTATTGCGAAAAGAATTTCTATGTAGCGACAGAACAGTTCGGCAATAACTACAAATAGAATGCCTACAATTATTTCTGTGTCTCACCAAGCCAAATGACTCACTCTAAATTTAGCTTATTTACGAAATGCTGTACAAATGTTGCGCACAGCCGGAAAAAATATTTTAAATATCTATCATGAAAATCATTTGCCTTTAGTTGGCCTTGTCAATGTCTGTTTGATGATTAGACCTGTATTTTAGCACAAGTCTCGCCTACGAGGAATTTTCAGTGACTACACGAAAAGTGGATAGTTACAACAACTGTGTAAGTGGGACTACCTGGATTTATACAAACGAAGGTTTAAGCCAAGTAACAGCAGCAGCGCACGGTGGTCGGAATTGTAATAATTTTAACATAAATTACAAAAAAGGGAGCAACGGTCGACCAAAAAACACTTGGTCGATGCTGCGCGAACTAGCAGATGCCGACATCTCATGGGACGGTGCAAAAGCAGCAGCACAGAACCGTGTACGATGGAAGAGCCTTGTCGAGGCCCTATGCTCTCGAGAGGAGTGAACAAGGGGGAACAAAAAATAATTCAACCCTTTGCAAAATAAGGAGTTAGCTGCCGAATGGTAGCTTATTTTTTACTGTTAACTTGTTAGCTTACGAAAGTTTTGAAACTCAACTTTTTGGCAACGTACATTAAATGTTTTTTAAATCAGCCGCTGAATATATTTTTGTACCACAAATTAGTGTTAGAGAAAATGAAATATGATGCGATGCTTTCGTTACTTTTTACTCGATTTGGCCCATTTTCAAAGATTTTGTTTGTGTTACTATATTTCTCAACAGAGGGTTAATTGATAGCTTGAGATGGGCGTTACCAGATCCATCTGAAATTTTGTGTTGTTCTTATATTAGGTGGACCGAAAGGTAATGTCGATTCTACGCATGTCAATTCTTCTTTACCGTTCACGAGTTCGTTGCGTAATTGAAAGTCGTGCGAGAGAGAGAGAGAGGGAGAGTAAAAGTGACTTGTTTAGTAGTGAAAGCTTAAACCTTAAATTTCCTCTCGCTATATTGAGTGAAATGGCTAGCCAATTACCAGAATAGATGCATATACAACATTGCATACTTTTGGAGTTTCTCAAGGGTGGTAATGTGCAACTGTTACATCAAAAACATTTTACATTTACATGTTACCAAAAACATTTGCGATGAAAAAAAGGAAAACGTGATTTTCTAAGTCCCGATCCGGAAATTTCGATCTCAACGAACCCCATCGATCAGGAAGACCAAAAAGTTTGAACAATGACGTATTGAGAGTGGAAGTGGAAGTAAATCTGTGTCAGACAATGACAAAAATTAGAATTTTTTTTTTCAAAAAATATGGCTTCCTAACACGATTTCATTCATTTGACTCTCGTTGATTGGGTGGCTTCATTTTTTATTATCCGTTTTGGCAGTTTCTGAGTTCCCCAAACGAATGCCTTGAACGCCAATATCGCCTCAAGTGGAAATACCAAGGGCACCCCGAAAGAGGAAGTCAGACAGATTCAAATGGCAGCATTTGATATACAAGGTGGCGCGAAATTAATAATCTAATTTTGTTTTTGATTAATTTTTTATTCCAGTTTTTTGATTTAAATTTTCTACGAAATACAAAAACGAGTATTTGATATACAAAGTGGCGCAGAAATAATCATCCAATTTTGTTACTGACTACTTGTTTATTAAATTTTTTTAATTTTAATTTTTTACTAAATATAAAAACGAGCATTTGATATAAAAAGTGGCGCAAAATTAATCATCCAATTTTTTTTTTTGCTTAATTTTTTATGTAAATTTTTAATTTTAATTTTTTACTAAATAAAAAAAGAGTATTTGATATATAAAGTGGCGCAAAATTAATCATCCAATTTTGTTTTTGCTTCATTTTTTATTTAATTTTTGTAATTTTAATTGTTTACTAAATACATTTTTTTGTTTTGAGTTCCATTCCTTGTATTTACTATGCCCCCTGTGTAAAAAAATTCCTATTTCCATCTAATGAAGTGATTCATGCCAACATTTTTGCAACTTCGACCACTGTGCAGCGAAGACATTCAAATAGTATAGTATAGTATATTTGTATATACCTAATGTGTGTACCTGCATACTACGATGGGTCATTAAATATTAAATTTTTTGTCTTCAAAGGCCAAAAACAGTTTTCTATATTAATAATTTTTTTTTAGTTTAATAATAATTCGGGAAAAATAAATCCATTATTTTTGCGTAAAATTTTTCCGCCATTATTCGGTAAGACAACCTACCAAATTCGAGTGCTGCGGCTTTATTAGACTTGGAAGTTCCCTCGAGCGCTCCCTGGCCAGAAGAATCGCGCGAATTTTTACATTTACGCACTAGCGCCCAGTGCTTGCTGTGTTGACGCGAGGCTCATCTTTCCAGGAGTAGACCACAAGTGCTCAAGAGAACCCCAATTCTCTCGTTTTGCGATGAAATCAACTCCAATGAGATTATAAAGGAACTATGATTAGATGACAAATATGAAAAACGCCTTATGCACTGGTTTAAGTGGGAACAGAAAATAATAATCGCGCAGTTTCTGTAGTTCATTTCCTAAATTATGGTACAGAACCTGCTCGATTATAATTTTTTATACCTATCCTAAGCCAGTAAATGCAATCAGTAGAGCGCAAAGTGAAATTTCAAGTGAGAAGTCAGAAAGAGTGAACACCAAGCAGTTATAAAACAATAAAAACAACGAATTTTTAATATCTTCAAATTCAATTCATTTGTATTTTCATTTAAAAAATTTCGCTACAACTCTATTACAAATAAATAACAATTCAGGTAATATTCATAGTCAGGTAGGCAACAGCCCCTTATTTACATAGTTTCAGTCAGTTCTGTATTCAGTAGTTACAAGTATTCAACAGCCAGTAGTTACTTGGACTACTTTTGTCACAGGATAATCACAGTATAAATTTGCAATCCAAGCCAGATTCATAATCCATTCGATTGTTCAGTCGGTGAGACAACAACATTTCCGCCTATGGGCGGAAGTGTGCGTTCACAGTTCGGTTGATTCGATGGTGCGCGCGACTCCATAACCGGGCACAACTGCAGCCAACGGCACGCTGGGCGCAGAGTGATCTTTGTTTGTTCTGGAGTCTACGCAATAGCGTTTCGGTGCGCTGACATACTCAAAATCCTGCTTACAAATGTAAGCTGGTTGAGTGCGTGGACCGAATAGGCCAGCTACTGCTTCTGGCAAATGGCTGATATTACGAGTGGAATACGCGGGTGCCTCGTGCAGATTTTTACGCCAGCGGCAATACGTATCTGTAGGTGGCGTATAGTTGGCATAATTCGTGAATGAAACGCCGCGCCGCTGGGCGATTGGTGAAGATGTATTCGGCATGATTTTCTCATTTTCGCGTATCATTAAGATTTCCATCTTTAGATTCGAGACAGGCTCATCACATTCTGGTGCATTGCTGCTTTCCACGCTCGAATTGCTTATGTCTTGCGTGTTCAAAAGTATGCTATTGCAGCTAAACGTACTCCAACTGCTGTCGAGGTCGTCGGTGGAGCCACCAGAGCAGTAACCATACGAACGCTCCAAAGTGCGATACTGAGGCATGCGCTCCGATTGCTGCGGCTGCTGCTTTTGTGGAGTTTCTGGTGTGGCTTTCAGCTTATTGGCCACTCTCGCATACTTGCGATTCGGTTTCCGAAAGGCAGGCGAGCGCTTCAGTTGTTGAGTTTTTCTTGGTGGTGTTGATGGCACGGATGCTGGTGATCGCATACCATCGCTACTCCAACCGCTCGTGCTGCTGCTGGTGCTGCTAGCACAACGTTGCGGCTTGGCATAGTTGCTTTCAGCGGTGTTGTTAATCCGACTGCTGAAGTTACGTTTGCGTGGTGTTGAGCGCAGTTCCACATATACTCCATCACTGCTTTCGTCGCTACTATCGTAAATAGAGCTGGATGAGCAACCCATTTTTGGCTTTCACAAATTTAATTTATTTATATAAAACTTTCGAATTCTCTTCTACTCCTCAAATGTCCGCTCTCGGATGGTCTGTCAATCACTGAATGACCTTCGTCTAATTTAGCCTGCCTATTTATAAGTTGGATAAAACCCAAATTCCTAGGTAGCTACGCATGCGGTGTGCAATGCCTCCGACTGGCGACTGTCGGGCGACGAGCGCTTGCGTAGGGGAAGAAAGCAGTGCAAGTGTGCGTTAATGACTTACCTTTGCTAAAGTGGAAAACGAGAGAGAGCAGCAGCGTTCAAGTTTTCCGCTCTTCCGATATTTTCGTGCAAACTACCCTTACACACACACATACCTACATGCATGCATGCATTCATAAATACCTTTGAGCTGCAAGACTGTTAGTGGCTCCTTTGTTTACAACAACGCGTTAATGCGCACCCAGACGTGTAAATTGAAAGCAGCGATGCAGGTAAATAAGTGTGTACATATGCATGCATTATTAGGAGGATCCAAAAAACACGTGGAAAATTGCCATTGAATTTCCAAATTTGGTATGAAAATGAAATAAATGTCCTACCAAACCAAATATACCAAAAATAGAAAAAACGAGATTTATACATTTTTGAAATAAAAAAAATTTAATTTTTCTAAATAGTTAAATGCTTTTAAATGAAGCTTAGGGGATAATTTTTTTGATATTTGTGAAGGAATTTTTTTTTATGAATTTTTAAATATATTTTGTTTTATAATAGCTAAATTTTTTAAAATAAAGAATAGGCATAATTTTTTTTATATTTGTGTTGGAAATTTTTCAAATAAAAAAAGTTTTTGTTTTCTTAAAGTTAATTTTGGAAATTTTTCAAATACAAAAAAATTAAAAAATTCTATTATTCTAAATATAAATTTTTTTCAAATAAAGTATATTTTTTGAAATTTGGAACGAATTTTTTTGTGAATTTTTTTTTTTTTTTTAATAAAAAAATGTATTTTTCTAAATAGTTAAATTTGCTTGGGGGATCATTTTTTTGATATTTGTGAAGGCATTTTTTTTTAAATAAGAAAAATGTATTTTTATAAGAGTTAAATTTGTTAAAATAAAGCATAGGGGATAATTTTTTTAATATTTGTTTTGGAAATTTTTCAAATACGAAGAAATTTTTTTTTCTAAAAGTTAAATTTTTTTAAATAAAGCATGGGGGATATTTTTTTTTTTTTGATATTTGTGCAGGGATTTTTTTGGAAACTTTTCAAATAATATATTATATAAATAAAATTTATTTTGCTAAAGACTGGAGAATAATTTTTGATATTTGTGAATAAAAATGTTCAATAAAAATTAGTTTTTCTAAACAGTTAAATTTTTTAAATAAAGTATAGGGGGTAATTGTTTTGATATCTCTCAAGGATTTTTTTAATAATTTTTTGAATAAAAAATAATATTTTTCTAAATGGTTAAATTTTCTTAAATAATGCATAGGGAACATTTTTTTTATATTTGGTAGGAGTTTTTTTTGTAAATTTTTTAAATAAAAAAAAATATCTTAGTAGTTAAATTTGTGAAAATAAGGCATAGGGATAATTTTTTTGATATTTCCGAAGGAATTATATTCTAAATTTTTTAAATAAAAAATTTTGTTTTTTCTAAATGGTCAAAATTTGTGAAAATAAAGCATATGGGATAATTTTTTTGATATTTGTGAATGCATTTTTTGTAAATCTTTAAATAAAAATTAGTTTGTTAGTTTGGAATTTCACATTAAAAAAATTCTTTTACTGGTTTTCGTTTTTTCCATTCAGTTGTGAGTTACAGGGTATTGGGGTTACAATGGAAGTCAATTAAGAGAAAATTCTGTACATTCTACAGTTTTTCTAAAATTGTGAATGGTGTTTATGGCGCCGATACTGCGATTTTGTTTTCGTCGATTCCGTTCAGCCATTTCAGATGTTAAAGAAAATGTCGAAAATGTCGATAAAATCAAAGGAATAATTGAAGTTGACCGACATGTTAGTAGTCGTAGCATTGTACAGGAGCTATAGATCAAACATAAAACAGTTTGAAACCATTGGCGCGAAAATTCTGCGCAAAAATAATGGATTTATTTTTCCCAAATTAATATTAAATTAAAAAAAAGAATATTAAAATATGGATAACTTTTTTTGGCCATACAGCAAATTAAAGCAAATACAGTGAAATTCCTTATAACCGGACACTCACCGTCGCAGTGTTTTTGTCCGGCTATGGGAGATGTCCGCTTATAAGGGATGAAGTCACAAAATATATACCACACATATATGTAAATTGTATTGTACATAGTTTATTTAAGAAATTTTTGGAAGTAAAGAATATTTGCATACTTTAGTATTACATATAAATACATATACGAGTATGTACATATATCGATTAAGTACATTGTACAAGTCTTTACATTTCAATACTAGTTTGATTGAAAAAATTCGGTAATGCTTGATTGCTTAACCATTGATTGCTTTAATTTAAAATGTTTATTTTCAAAGTGACTCTCGATATTTTTAATGTGCTGAAAAGCTACATAGTCATTTTTTGCAAATTGTTTCAAGCCCGCAACAAGTTTTAAAGCCTCATCATATGATGTTATAGGCTCACTTATTTCTTCTGAATCACTTATGTCCATAGTATCATCTTGTTGGTCAAATTGAATTTCTATATTGTTGTCCTCAGTGAAAACATTCTGATCCATTTGGAGAAAACCTTGCAAATCATTTGCCAAGTCTAGTCCTTCCTGAAGCCTAGTATAGATTGCCAGTGGAATATCATCTTCAGAATCAAAATCTGGAAGATCCTCATAAGTTTCCAAAAATCCTGCTTTACGGAAGCAATTTCGGACGGTTGTGGCTTCCACTTTATCCCAAGATGCTTTGATGAAATACACAGCTTCTAGTACATTAATCGATTTTGAAAGCTCTGAGGCTGAACTTGTATTGTCAATTTTAGATAGCAAGTGTTTTAAAACTAAGCTTCTATACAAAGTTTTAAAATTTTGGATTATACCTTGATCAAGGGGTTGGCTAACTGCCGTTGTATTTACGGCAAGAAAATAATTTTTATGTTGGTTAAGTTTAATTCCTTTGGGTGAGAAGCCGCGTTATCTAAAAACAAGATAATTTTTCGATTCTGGGTTTGCATTCTTCGATTGAACTGCTGCAGCCATTTACTCATTACTTCTCGAGTCATCCATGCTTTTTTATTAGACTTCCAATCCACTGGCAGTTTTGCGATTGGAACATGTTTAAAAGATCGAGAACGGGCTGCTTTACCTATAACCAAAAGCAGCTCCTTATCTCCAGCCATGTTAGCACAGAACACGCATTTTTCGGATTTAAGAGCGAGGGTTTGGTCAGGTAAGGCACGAAAAAAAGCCCCCTTTCGTCTGCGTTTTAAATGTCTTGAGGCTTGTAACCGGTCAATAGAGATGGCAGTTTTGTCCTAAACTGTTCGACACCATCCTAGTTTACATCTGCAGCTTCACAAGATACGCATTTGAAAGCAACATTATTCCTTATTCGCCATTTGTTTAACCATCCATCTGAAGCATTAAATTTAGGTACACCCAGTTTGCCTGCAATTTCCATTGCCTTTGCTTTCAAAATGGGACCAGAAATCGGAATGTTTTGACTTCTAGCCTTAGCGAACCAATTAAAACACATCTTGTCTATTTGATGAACATTAACTCCAGACTCCCATTTAGAACGAATTTTTTCTTTATTTTTATTGATTTCAGCACCTTGCGTTTTGCCAATATTGAACCTTTCAAAGCAAAAGAATGGTGTACCTACCATTAAATTTTTGTGCTCACTATATTTTACCTTTTTACAATTCCACGTACTGATAATTTATCTTTTTCGAAAACATTAATAATTTCCATTTTTTCTTTAATAGAAAGTACCTTCTTTTTCGGCGCCATATTATTACGAAGTTTGAAAGCAACCATTCGCATGCAACTGACTTAACAAACTGAATGGAAAACTACTCTTAATTTAAAACACAGGGCTTGAATGTGTGCATACATGTTAAAAAGGGAATCACTTATTTCATTTTTATAATGAACAATAAAGCTTGCTTGTGATATTTTTGAATTTTGTCCGCTTATGAGAAATTTTTTTATGAAAATGGTTTGAAATACTTTGTCCGCGTCCGGTTATTAGAGTGTCCGTTTATTACGATGATATTTGTATGAAAAAATGAATGAAAAACCTGTGTGCCCAAAATTTGTCCGGTTATTGGAGCTGTCCGGTTATAAGGACTGTCCGTAATGGGGAATTTCACTGTAGTTGCCTTTTTTTGACCCACCGCAGTATGCAGGTACATATATCCAAATATCCTTTGTAGATGCACATATGAATGCCTCCGCTACACAGTGGTCGGAGTTGCAAAAAAATTGGCATAAATCAAATTAAAAAATAATTATTTTTACAGAAATTCCAAAAACAAAATATTTTTAATTTGCCTTTATAAAAGAAATACTGTAAAATGTCCCGAATTTTCTCTTTATTGACTTCCGTAACACCCTGTAACTCACAACTGAATGGAACAAACAAAAAACAGCAAAAGAACTTTTGAGCTGTGATATATCACCTTGACAACGAGAATAAACTTTAAATTGTTTGATCGATAATTTACGAGATATCAAACACTGCAGCGATCTACCAAGAAAATAATGAATTTCTTCTTCCCCAAACTAATATTTAACCTCGCCGCCTTCGCTTTAAAAATTCCATCTTAGTTTGCATAGGAGAAAAACTAATTATTATTCCGCAAATTTGGTATATAATTTTTATAGAAAGGTAATATTAATGCTCGTTTTTAATTATCCTTCACAAATATCAAAAAAATTATCCCCTATGATTTATAAAACAAAATTTTACTATTAAAAACAAATTTTATTTTATTTAAAAAATTTACAAAAAAGTTCCTTCATAATTATCAAAAAATATGCTTGTTTTGAAAAAATTTAACTATTTAAAAAAATAAATTTTTTTTATATATGAAAAATTTCCAAAACCAAATCCTGCTCAAATATAAAAAGACTTATTCCCTATGCTTTATTTATTTTCTTATTTAAAAATTTCCAAAAAAAAATCCCTATGCTTGATTTAAAAAAAGTTAACTATTTAGAAAAATACATTTTTATTTCAAAAATTTATAAAAACATCCTTCCCAAATATGAAAAATGCTTTATTTAAAGAAATTTAACTATTTAGAAAAATACAATTTTTTTGTATTTGAAAAATTTGCCAAAAAATTCCATCACAAATATCAAAAAAATTATCCCCTCAGCTTTATTTAAAAACATTTAACCATTTAGAAATTTTTTTTTTTAATTAAAATATTACAAAAAAAATTCCTTTGCAAATATAAAAAAATTGATCCCCTATGCTTTACTTAAAAGATTTAACTATTTAGACAAATTTTTTTAATTTCAACAATTTACAAAAAATTATTCCCTATGCTTTTCATTAGAAAAACTATTTTTTATTGAAACAATTTATAAAAAAAAAATTCCTTCACATGCTTTATTTAAATAAATTTAACTATTTAGAAAAATTAAATTTTTTTTATTTCAAAAATTTACAAAAAAAAATTATAAATCACGGTTTTTCTATTTTTGGTATATTTGGTTTTGTAGGGCATGTATGAAGAGAAATTAAAAGATTAATATCCATCCGTGAACATTTCACACCAAACTTCCAAATTTACACAAAGTACAAATCTTCCTGTGGAAATTCTCTTCCTATGCAAATTCAATGGCAATTTTCCACGTGTTTTTTGGATCCTCCTAATAATGCATGCATATGTACACACTTATTTACCTGCATCGCTGCTTTCAATTTACACGTCTGGGTGCGCATTAACGCGTTGTTGTAAACAAAGGAGCCACTAACAGTCTTGCAGCTCAAAGGTATTTATGAATGCATGCATGCATGTAGGTATGTGTGTGTGTAAGGGTAGTTTGCACGAAAATATCGGAAGAGCGGAAAACTTGAACGCTGCTGCTCTCTCTCGTTTTCCACTTTAGCAAAGGTAAGTCATTAACGCACACTTGCACTGCTTTCTTCCCCTACGCAAGCGCTCGTCGCCCGACAGTCGCCAGTCGCGGGCATTGCACACCGCATGCGTAGCTACCTAGGAATTTGGGTTTTATCCAACTTATAAATAGGCAGGCTAAATTAGACGAAGGTCATTCAGTGATTGACAGACCATCCGAGAGCGGACATTTGAGGAGTAGAAGAGAATTCGAAAGTTTTATATAAATAAATTAAATTTGTGAAAGCCAAAAATGGGTTGCTCATCCAGCTCTATTTACGATAGTAGCGACGAAAGCAGTGATGGAGTATATGTGGAACTGCGCTCAACACCACGCAAACGTAACTTCAGCAGTCGGATTAACAACACCGCTGAAAGCAACTATGCCAAGCCGCAACGTTGTGCTAGCAGCACCAGCAGCAGCACGAGCGGTTGGAGTAGCGATGGTATGCGATCACCAGCATCCGTGCCATCAACACCACCAAGAAAAACTCAACAACTGAAGCGCTCGCCTGCCTTTCGGAAACCGAATCGCAAGTATGCGAGAGTGGCCAATAAGCTGAAAGCCACACCAGAAACTCCACAAAAGCAGCAGCCGCAGCAATCGGAGCGCATGCCTCAGTATCGCACTTTGGAGCGTTCGTATGGTTACTGCTCTGGTGGCTCCACCGACGACCTCGACAGCAGTTGGAGTACGTTTAGCTGCAATAGCATACTTTTGAACACGCAAGACATAAGCAATTCGAGCGTGGAAAGCAGCAATGCACCAGAATGTGATGAGCCTGTCTCGAATCTAAAGATGGAAATCTTAATGATACGCGAAAATGAGAAAATCATGCCGAATACATCTTCACCAATCGCCCAGCGGCGCGGCGTTTCATTCACGAATTATGCCAACTATACGCCACCTACAGATACGTATTGCCGCTGGCGTAAAAATCTGCACGAGGCACCCGCGTATTCCACTCGTAATATCAGCCATTTGCCAGAAGCAGTAGCTGGCCTATTCGGTCCACGCACTCAACCAGCTTACATTTGTAAGCAGGATTTTGAGTATGTCAGCGCACCGAAACGCTATTGCGTAGACTCCAGAACAAACAAAGATCACTCTGCGCCCAGCGTGCCGTTGGCTGCAGTTGTGCCCGGTTATGGAGTCGCGCGCACCATCGAATCAACCGAACTGTGAACGCACACTTCCGCCCATAGGCGGAAATGTTGTTGTCTCACCGACTGAACAATCGAATGGATTATGAATCTGGCTTGGATTGCAAATTTATACTGTGATTATCCTGTGACAAAAGTAGTCCAAGTAACTACTGGCTGTTGAATACTCGTAACTACTGAATACAGAACTGACTGAAACTATGTAAATAAGGGGCTGTTGCCTACCTGACTATGAATATTACCTGAATTGTTATTTATTTGTAATAGAGTTGTAGCGAAATTTTTTAAATGAAAATACAAATGAATTGAATTTGAAGATATTAAAAATTCGTTGTTTTTATTGTTTTATAACTGCTTGGTGTTCACTCTTTCTGACTTCTCACTTGAAATTCCACTTTGCGCACTACTGATTGCATTTCATAGCTTAGAATGGGTATAAAAAATAATAATCGAGCAGGTTCTGTACCATAATTTAGGGAATGAATTACAGAAACTGTGCGATTATTATTTTTTGCTCCCGCGTAAACCAGTGCATAAGGCGTTTTGCATATTTATCATCTAATCATAGTTCCTTTATAGTCTCATTGGAGACGATTTCATCGCAAAACGAGGGAATTGGGGTTCCCTTGAGCACCTGTGGTCTACTCTGGAAAGATGGGCCTCGCGTCAACTCAGCAATCATTGGGCGCTAGTGCGTAAACATACAAAGTCGCGAGATCCTTCTGACCACGCGTAGATCGGGGGCGTTCGAAGGAACTTCTAAGTCTAACAAAGCCGCAGCTCTCGAATTTGGTAGGTTTTCTTACCAAGCATCGTCCGCTAAGTGTCCATACGATGAGTCCTGGGATTACTTAAAGTACTTTCTGTAGAAGCTGTCTAGAGGAGAAGGTAGAATCATTTCAGTGCCTTCCTCTCAGCCGCTCTACTCTCGTCGGGCATAGATTTAGACATCCAAGCTTTCACTTGAATATCACACGCGTGGTGAAATTCATCAGCATGTTAAAACGGTTAATTCGAACGTAATTAGCCTAGGATTTTCTTCAATGATTAACAAAATTTTATGTTGTTAACACAATTAATACATTTTTTTGTTTTTTAATTTTTTTTTAATTTTTTCAAAATTTTGATGGATTATTTAAAACAAATCTACTGGCATTACAAATTCTTTTAAAAATCCTAAATTATTTTTCATAACAATTTTTTTACAATTTTAATTTCGTCTTCTGTCATAGAAAAATTATGTCCCACTAAACACGTGCATAAGATTAGCAGCCGACGACGGGTCTTAAATATTGTATGAATAGCCGAAGATGAGCCGAAGATGAGCCGGCAACGCATTGTGTGCAGGTGGCAATGGAAATGCACGTGATTTGGTTGTCTAAGCTGCAGCAGCGCGTTGGTGCACTACTTCTTAACACACCTTTCATATCCTAGTATACGCCTTAATCCTGGTTTATAAAGGCATGGGTTCGGTCGCAAACACTGAGCTATAATATTGTAAAGACTGCGCAATTGCCGAAAGCGAGGCGTTCGTTAACAGCTTTTTAGTGCAGCCGCAGCACTTCGGCAGTCATTGTAGTCATCATCTTACAGTTGCAAAACACTAAAGTGATTCAAATGATGAAAATTTTCAGTCGATTGATAACTCTGGAAAAAACAAGCCACATATGTCTGAACTGATCTAAGGCACACAGAGATCCACAGGCGTCAACAATTACTGTGAGGAGTCAATGAGCTAACCAGCCCCGTGAGAAAGTACTTTCTTGGCAGTTGCTAAGTTTGACGCCAAACATCATTTTTAAAATTATGTAGCTCCTGAAAACAAGCAAGAGTACGAGAGTATTCACATTGTATAACTCAAGGTTAGGTTAGGTTAAGTTGAAGCGATTGTCCACTATGGGACACAATCAAGCTCATAGCCCATTGCAGTGTGCTCATAGTGTGTACTTTTCAATAATTTTAGAAGATCCTTGATTTAGACAGAACTAAGATCTTTCAATTCATTAAATGATTGTCTACCTAAAATGGTGAGTCTAGGTCTGGATAAAGCAGGAGAGTGGCACCAAAAATGCGGCACCCTGCTGCATGACTCAAAGTTACAATAATAAAGCAAAAAAAAAAAAAAAAAAATAGAACAAACAACTCGTAGAACGTCGCATTTGCCAAACTAAAGGGTGATGTTTTAGCTATTATCTTTTTAAACAGTTGGTTTAAACAGCTGACGCACGTTTCGTGTTTTGTTTCACTGTCAAACATCTTCAGTTTGGTCTATAATTTAACCATGAATCGTCTTACAAACGAACAACGCGTGCAAATCATTGAATATTATTATAAAAATGGTTCTGTTAAGAAAGTTTATCGCGCGCTTCTTCCATTTTATGGTCAGCTTAATCGACCGACTGAAGCGGCTATACGAGCTATTTTGACTAAATTTAGAACCAAATTTACATTATGGGACATCAAACCACGCGCTTACGTAGTGTGCGAACTGAAGAAAATATCGCAGCTGTATAGGCCAGTGTTAATGATGACCATCAATTATCGATTCCTTGCCGTTCGCAGCAAACTGGGCATCTGTTACCCAACAACGTGGAAAATTTTGCGGAAGGATTTAGGTGTGAAGCCTTTCAAAATACAGCTGGTGCAAGAATTGAAGCCGAACGACCTACCGCAACGCAGAATTTTTGGTGAATGGACTCTTGGAAAGTTGGCCGAAGATCCAATTGTGTTCAGCGACGAAGCTCATTCTTGGATCAATGGGAACGCAATTAAGCAGAATTGTCGATTTTGGAGTGAAGATCAGCCAGAAGAATTGCAAGAGCTACCAATGTATCCAAAAAGGGTCACAGTTTGGAGCGGTTTATGGGCTGGAGGTATGATTGGACCGTACATCTTCAAAGATGCTGCGAATCGTAACGTAACTGTGAATGGTGAGCGCTACCGTGAAATGATATCCAACTTTTTTTTGCCCAAAATGCAAGAGCTTCACTTGCATGACATGTGGTTTCAGCAAGACGGTGCCACATGCCACACAGCACGCGTAACAACGGACTTGTTGAGAGGCGGATTCGGTGAACATTTTATTTCACGTTCGGGACCTGTCAATTTGCCACCCAGATCGTGCGATATACCGCCTTTAGATTATTTTATGTGGGGCTATGTTAAAGCTCATGTCTATTCAGACACGCCTGCTTCAATTAACGAAACATTGGAAAGAGTATGCTAAAATTGGACTAAGCGGACGGACCATTTGAAGCGCAGTCGTGGTCAACATTTACATGAAATAATCTTCAAACATTAAAATATATGGACTGTACTATCGATTTTAATAAACATTTCATGCATTTTTCTGAATTTTACGTGTATTTTTTTGAAAAACTTTCCTATAGCTCTTAAAAAATCACCCTTTATAATTCACAGCCTGAAAATAGGCATGCGTTTTTCTGTTGCATACATTGCGGATGCTGCAAACGCCTTCTCGCTACATGTTGATGTTACGTCTTTTCATGGGACATAAGACTTTGCAATTCACGCAATGCAAGCAGCGTGCAAGGGTTTTGCAAGGCTCAGCATAATTTTGAGTGAGCTATAAAGCGTTATGAAGGGTAGTGAGGATTCTAATATTTAATATCAGTTATTTTTAAGAAACACATCTCGCACGTCTACACGCCACCTATTCACATGCCTCCTTAAGCCCGCTTATCTAATCACCCTCTCACTTTGGACCCACTGCTGGTTTACTCGGCCTACCTTCAGCTGAAATTGGCAATGACTTACATGCCCGCTATAATGACAACAACCGATCTACTAGATGATGAATCATTAGCATTACAAGCAACCAAGGCACTCAATAAGGAGGAAAATGATGGCGCTCTACTAGGCAATATTGATGGGATGGGATGGAGTCCAACGGATAGCCTTGTTAAATCGCTTAACGTCGTTTGAAACCGACGTTAAAACAAAACAAAATATCCAAGTTCCACCGACTGTCGCAGATCCTCCTGTCGTTAAGCAGAAGCGAATCTTAGGCAGTTGGTTGGACTGATGACGGGCCACTCTCTGTGGGCAAAATACAGAGAAAAGGTAGGTATGTCAGACAGTGCACTCTGCCAAGCATGCCTACGAGAGGAGCATGAGACAGCGGACTACTCCCTGTGCATCTGCCCGGCCTTCGCTCGAATGAGGCTTGAGGTCTTTGACACCGATGTGTTAAGAAGCGACCACCTTGGCACCACAAGATCTACTCAGATTTCTTCGGAGATCGGGTAGATTTAAAGAAAAATAAAAAGGGAGCCCGAGTGCAGTACAATGGATTTAATTGTGTTTGAGTGCTGTACTTACTAGTCTGTCCCGACAAAAAAAAAAAGAAAAAGTATTGTTGACGCCTACGAAACTCCGCACATCTTAGATCGTTATGAATGTGTGTTACATGCGCGCAGACTCTCTACCAGTTGTTAGCTGATATCGGCATAAAATCCACGATATTTTCTCCGTGCACTTGACATCACTTTTCCTCTCGCGGACTTCAAATTTACTTTTCATTAAACTAAAATTTAATGGGGGCTATAAAACTTTATACTGAGAAGTTTTCTAAAGATTCCGAATAAAATGTTCAATATTTCAAAGATAATTTGCCCTGTTCTTTTACTAAATATTCGTGCAATAATTTTTCAACTACTGCTCCATAATTTCGTACTTAATTAAACATATGAAAGGTTTGCCTCAATATTTTATTTTTGTCATTTATTGTGTCATCCAATTAATTATTCAGTTTTTTCATTCAACTAATTCCATTCAACTTTAAATTTGCTATGGGACATAAACAAAGTGAGAGCGTCAAAATAGTACAAATTTATTTTAATTAATTTAATTAGCTGAGTTTCTTCATAGGCACAATACAAATACAAATGCAGGTATGTATGTGTAAGAAATGTTGCATAAATACGTTAATTTAATAGATATTTGTGGCAAGTGGCGCAAAAAAGGGCTAACGTGTCCCCATGGAAACGCACATAATTAATTAGCATCGCCGAAATGGTCTGCGTTGTGTAAGGAAAAAACTGAAACTGAAACTAAATAAAATTGCTATTGTGTCCTGCTCAATACGCTATGGCTATCGCATACAATAAAACTCCATACAAATGGCAAATAGCTTTATATGAGTACGCAAAGGAAGTGTGGCCCGAAAAAATATTCGTAAGTTTCTATTGTACAATAAGTATTTACTACGCAGACATAAATTTAAGCACATACATATGTACGCTTATTTGTTGGGCCAATATCCTGTTAGTGCAATGACTATTCGTTGCACAGTGGCGAGCAGAAGTGAGAGCATGATGACTTTTTTTAATAGTTCAATGTTTTTCAAGTTAGAATTTTTTTTGCCATTTTTTTTTTAATATTGTTCCATTATCATCCAAAATCAAGTAAATAAGCATTTAATATCGTTGTTTTTAATTCCCATCTGGTATGCGTGTGCCGTATAGTAGGGCCTCCAAAGAAAGACGCGTATCCCAACCTGGAGGGAACGAATACCAACAAATTCAGGGTAAAAGGGTCCGTAAAATTTGAGCTATTTTATCGTACAAAGACTAAGACAAAATATGATTTTGATGAGATGAAATTAATGTGGCTATTAAATGAAAAACAACGGACCAAAATTACATCCAAATCTTTAGGTCCTTAAACATATTGAAGTACAATATTAGAAGCATATCTAAGAAGTACGAAAGGCAATAGGAATTTTGGAAAAATTGACACGCTGGCATATCTTGATATTTAAAGAAAGTTAATATTTGACAAATTTGTTTACATCTGCTTGAAGCCTGCTTACATCAGTTGTATTACACAGTGCGACATCAAAAATCAAACCGCACCGGACCTTTTTTTTCTGAAAATATACCTATTCAATAGCAAAACCCTCCCTGGGTTTTTAAAAGTTAGCTCGATTTTTTTTTTATTGCGTTTTGAAGTTTTCTATTTTCATGAGATTTTGGAGTTTTACCTGTACGCTAAATTTTTGACGTTTTGAAGTTTTCTATTTTCATGAGATTTTGGAGTTTTACCTGTACGCTAAATTTGACTTATAAATCGACCTTTGTTTGATTTAATCGATTTATTTTGTCATAGCTTGTTGCAGAAATGTCGTACATGTACAAATAAACTTATTTTGAGAACAACCTATATCTCAATACGCAATTTTGAATACCAAAATTTCGAAAAATTGTATGTTTTTACCATTTTTTACTGTAATTATGAAACTAATTTTATACGTAACCACCCGTTATACACATTTTCAGATTTTTCTATTTTTGCTAGTATTTTTTCCAGAAACGGTTTTCCAATGAATATTGGATGTAACAAAATGTGATCGTGAGTAGTGATAAGCAAGATTGGTCTCACAAGTTAAGTACATAGAAAAGTGGCTAGCACACATTCCAAAATAAAAAGTATAAAGAAGGTTGTAGTCTGTCTTATCAGGAAATGTTTGTTTTAGTAATTCCAAAATTTGTTCCCAACGATTTTACCTGTTCTAAGATCGTGAAATATTTTTTTGTGAACAATACGATTTTTGTTAACATATTTGAATTTATTAATTTCATTTACGTGAATTTTTTATGAATTAAGAAAATAGAAAATGTACAATTGTCCTGCAAATATTAACGTTTTCTGCTATTGTTGTGGACGTTTCACACCAGCGAGTGAAAAGCATGGATCAATCAGTGATGATTTTACTGTGGCATACAGACATTATTTTGATCGTGAAGTTATTTTGAATGTACCTTGGGCGCCAAACATAGTGTGTAGAGCTTGTTATGTTGGTTTAGTTAATTGGTTGCACAAAAAACAAAGCAGAATGCCTTTTGGAATGCCAATGCTATGGCACAATCCAGAAGAACATGATCCAAAAATACTTATAGTTGTGCAAATACTGTGATCGGATTGAACAAAAAGAAAGCGAAAAACAAAAAATACGTTTCAGTCCAGTGTGTACAATTACCGCTTGATCATAATGAAAATATTCCAGTGCCAAAATGTCCCAATTTTGATGCTTTAAGTGAATCTTTTTCTGTTATGACACAGCCATCATTATTTGATATACATTCCGAGTATGTTCCCGAACCATCAACGTCAGACCAGCCGATTCTAATAACGCAAAGTAAATTAGATGAAATTGTTGCTAAATTGGAACTAACACAGCGGAAATCAGAAATATTAGCATCAATGTTAAAATCAAATAACTTGTTAGAAAGAGGTACGAAAGTTACGGCGTATCGAAATAGGAAAGAACAATTCAATCATTGTTTTACGGTTAATGAGGAAAAGACGTTTGCTCATTGTCACAATATTGTAAAGTTGATGAGTGAAATGGGAATTAAATACAGTCCAGACGACTGGAGGCTATTTATTGACAGTTAGAAATTAAGTTTAAAAGCTGTTTTACTTGACAAAACCAACTCAAAGCCGTCGGTACCAATTGCGTACAGAACCGATAGAAATAGTGAGAAATTTTAATTATTTTCATAATTACAGTAAAAAATGGTAAAAACATACAATTTTTCGAAATTTTGGTATTCAAAATTGCGTATTGAGATATAGGTTGTTCTCAAAATAAGTTTATTTGTACATGTACGACATTTCTGCATCAAGCTATGACAAAATAAATCGATTAAATCAAACAAAGGTCGATTTATAAGTCAAATTTAGCGTACAGGTAAAACTCCAAAATCTCATGAAAATAGAAAACTTCAAAACGTCAAAAATTTAGCGTACAGGTAAAACTCCAAAATCTCATGAAAATAGAAAACTTCAAAACGCAATAAAAAAAAAAATCGAGCTAACTTTTAAAAACCCAGGGAGGGTTTTGCTATTGAATAGGTATATTTTCAGAAAAAAAAGGTCCGGTGTGGTTTGATTTTGATGACCCCAAAATTGTCGCACAGTGTTATTTATAACTAAAAACATTTTTAAATCGTAAGCATATAACAGAAAATTAGCAAATGAGAAGCCATTGCTAAGGTCGTTGAGGCAGATCTATATGGGCAGTTCTATATGTGTCTGCAGCGACAGCCAAGCTGCGCTCATGGCCTTAGACATACCCCCAATCACATCAGGGGCAGTCGAGTCCTGTAAATCCAGGCTGAACTATGTCGGTAAACTAACATGGGCCCCGGAACACGTGGGTAACGAGAC
Source organism: Anastrepha obliqua (assembly GCF_027943255.1). Lineage (NCBI taxonomy): Eukaryota > Metazoa > Arthropoda > Insecta > Diptera > Tephritidae > Anastrepha > Anastrepha obliqua. The sequence goes on along the minus strand of NC_072893.1, from coordinate 19,238,741 downwards.
CACTGACTCCTAAGCTAGGATGGGTTGTGAGGCCAACTTCTTTGGCCCGGAGCCCGTTCTGCCACTCCCTTCTGTAGCCATCGGTTAGCAAATGGGTTACTACAACCCATATGCAAACTTTATAGGCTGAGAGAGTCTGCAGATGGACTAAACTGATGTTACCTGTCATGTCCGACATTTCATACTTATTGGCCCTTTTAAAAGTTGGCAATATACTCTTACTTGTTAGTTTCCGGTCATCGATGGAAATTCCAGAGGATAATGACTTATTTAAGATTATTTTAAAAGGTGAAATAAATGCCGGACATTAATTTACAAAAATTACAGAGAGCCCATCGATATCAATCTGTGAGGAGGGTTTAGGGAGCTTAATATTCCAAGTTTGACATCGTCTGCTGAAAGACTTAGGCGCCCAAAATTCAGAGTTGAAAATTGATTTATAGACCGATCTAAAAAGTGATAAGAATCTGAATCACTATCATTCTGAATGAAATTAGATTGGAAAAGTCTGCGAAAGGATTGATTGCCTCTAATGGCGTGTAGGCAGATTTACTACCAAAACATATAGCAGATGGAACACTACTACAGGATTTCTTCGAATTAACGTAGTTCCAAGAGATCTTAGGACTAGATTAAATACTGTTTTCAACACTTCTTCTTCTTCTTAAGCCTACGCGATTTTGGCCGAGTTTAACAAAACGCGCCAGTCGTTTCTTCCTCGTGCTAACCGCCGCCAGTTAGAAATAGCAAGTGAAGCCAAGTCTTTCTACACCTAATCTTTCCAACACCCATAATATATATATGGCGAAGAAATTTATTTAATCAATTGAACTTCATCAGGTACTGCTTATAGTTGTTATCGGTCAACTGATCCTTTGATTTTTTAAACTTTTTAAATAGCTTAATAATACCATAACATAGAAAGTATTATAAAAATTGGAGTTGATTATTTTAAATTTATTTATTTCTACCCCAAATTCATTTTTATACAGAAAAAGGTGCAAAATGCAAAGGGGGAAAAAATATTAAAAATCCAAACAATTTTGAGCCACTTAAAACTTGCACTTATTTTAATAAAATTTTGTGAGTAGTGACGTGTTCAATACAATTTTCTAAAGATTCAGATTAAAAAGTACAACAGTTACATGATAAATTGTTGAGTTTTTCTAAATTTTTTAAGGACCAATATTTCTATGTGATGCCTTTCAGCCAGCGAGGTCAACCTAATTTAACCTATCCCATCTTACACATCACGTTTGCTTTTGATCAATCTGAAGTCCTTAGAAAGTAGTCCTCGTTTGTTTTCAATATCTTTAAAGGCGGCATTAACTGCCCCTTTCTGCTTTAAAGTATTAATTCTGTTACACCTTCCAGAATTCTTCGTAGCGCTCTTTCTTTCTATTTATGTAAATAAACCCTTCGTGGCTTGCACGCTTATTTCTGCCCACTGATAAACGATTATTGTTACACTAGTTACTGAATTAACTAAATCAATTTGCATCAATTCAGAATCGAGAGAGCAAGTGATCGTCGAATAAATCTTAACGTCGTCTGCATAAAGCAGGAATCTTGAAGATGAGAAGCAAGAGCAAACATCATTGATTCCAAGGTTGTATAAAGTTTGCAAGTTTGATTTATATGGGTTGGATTAAAGAAAGAGCATGTAAAAAAATACCAAGAAAATCATCTAACTCTAAAAACTTAGTAAAGATTAAACAAAACAGAAAACCATAATAATTTCAGTTATGCGCGCCACTGTATCCGCAACCATGTGAGTAAAATCTCATTTAGGTAAAAGCTTATCGTTAGAAATTTGGGTATTACCAACATCTCTGTTACATGTTTTCGTACAGATGCTTACAACAGCTAATTGAATTCGATTGGGGAATTACAAATAAATACGGTTTGTGTGTGATGTGGCATACATAAAATGTATGTATACAAAGGGTGTTTTTTAAGAGCTTGAGAACTTAACAGAAATACTGTTGAAATTAATTTTAATGTTAATATATGATTTAATTAATTATATTAATTAATAATTAAATTAATATTTTAATGCATTTATTTTTTAATATCTTATCTGCCATATATCCGCTGTGGCTAGGAGTTACATAGTCCATTCGATCAGTCCAATTTTTAACTACATTTCCCAACAAATCTGAATAATAAATCTGAAGGAGCCCAATCATCAGAAATGCTGATCATTTGGCTTCCATTCTCGCACGAGCTGTATTTTAGAGACATATAAGCCAAGATAATTACGTAAAACTTTCTCAAGGACTGCTGCTTGTTTGACAGTGATTGGCGGAATATAAATCCCTGTTACTCAAGTAACACAGAACCGACTTATCTTCCGTTTCGGTGGCCTAAGAGATTGAAACACTTGGACCATAAATACAATTTTTAAAGATATCTCGACCACAACGCCACCTATCGGACACACTTTAAGTAAGCGAAAAAGTGGCAAAATTTCTTATCTGAGAGAGGTTGAATAATGTTTGATTAAATAAAGAAAATAAAAAATAAGCCTTTTAGCCTTCGGACTCCTCTCAATCAAATCTAATTATGCATTTTTATTTGTTCTTTTTTATTTCCAGAATGCGTTCCAGTGCAACATTCTGCTGGAAACGAAATTAGATTATTTATTTATTGAATTTTAAGATTTAATTTTTACTCTAAGTCGCAACGTTATTTGTGGCCTTTAACCGTTGGATATACACACACACACACTTTTGAATACTCAGTTTCCGGAACTTGAAAAATCGATCACCCTAGCGTTGTGGTTGCTTTCCAATACAAATTTATGGAGCCGACCCTCGGAGGTGAGTCTTTTGCAGAAATTTCTAAAAATCTTCTTTTTTTTGCTTAAAAGACACTCTAATACCTTAAATATTGCATAGTCAAAGGATTAAGATGGAACAAAATGTCCACATTTCTAGAGTGAGTTTTGACGTATAATAAAAAAATATAAAAAAAAAAATAAAAAAAAATTAAAAAAAAATTTAGAAAATAATCAAGAAACAAAATAAAATAAAAAAGTAAATAAAAATTTAAAATCGCTTTTCTCAAAACTGCATCTTTAAAGTCGGACAGCCTTACAACTCGAAGAAATTTTGGTAGATTGCGCAGAAATTTTAACAGTATAGGGTCCGGCATACGAAGTGTAACTAACTTCAGACCGCACCCACAGATGATGCACGGGCATCAGCTGTCTGTTAGTTGCCTACTTGACAGTCCAGAGTATTGTTTCCAAGCGCGCAGAAACTTTTTGCCGAGAGTAAACGCGAAATAAGAAAATCAGTAATGGATTTCAAACTTAATAGTGTGACTGTATTATATTTGGCTGGAACTATACAATAAGCGATTGTTCGTGAGCTCGAGAACATTCTAGTAAATAAAGTTTTTGTTTATCGACGCCTACTCGTTATAACGATACTGGTAGCAACGCGAAACGTCTTGGAGATGGTCATCAAAAGACTGCAACGTCAGGTGAAATGGTTCAAAAAGTGAAGAAGCGACTTGAGCGAAATCCCCGACGAAGTGCCAATGAAATGAGGAAAGAACTGAAAATATCTGACCGTAGCATCCACCGCATACTGAAAAAGATCACAAAGTCAAGCCTAACAAGATCCAAAAGGCACATGACTTCACACCAAAGAAGCAACAAGTCAGACTTAAGAGAGCGAAGGAGTTGCTTCACTTGGTCGAAAGCGGTCAATTTCCGAACAATGCGTTTTCTGATGAGAAAATTTTTCAAATTGAGCAATTCGTAAACTCCCAAAACGAGAGGGTTTATTTGACCGACCGTTCATACGAGAATTTGAGTCATCTATTGGCCACCAGGAGGCAGCACCTGCCACAGGCAATGGTGTGGGCCGCTGTAGCCGCAGATGGGCGCTCCCCAATCATTTTCATCGAGCCTGGCGTCAAGTAAATGAGAAATATTATCGGGAAAGTACTATGGAGATTGCTTTGGAGTCGTGGGCAGACAAATGTTTCAATCGCAGATCATCGACGTTTCAACAGGACTCGGCACCATCTCACAAAGCTCGAGTGATCCAATAATTGCTAAAAAACCAAGTTTCGAACTTCATAACGTCCACACAATGGCTCTCAAATTCACCAGATGCGAATCCGATGGATTATTCTCTTTGGGCCATTTTGGAGAATCAGGTTCGAACTAATAGATTCACTAGTCTCGAGGCGCTGAAAAAATCCATTATCCGCGAGTGGGCCCAAATACCTACAAGTTACATTCGGGCAGCTTGCGATTCGTTTCTGGACCATCTCAAGGTCATAGTCAAGGCAAAAGGTGGTTGTATCGAGCAAAAGTAAATCGATTCTTAATTTTGTATTATTTTCACAAATTTTTTATTTGAATTGAATAAAAGTAATTTTCCAAACTAAATTTATGGCTTTTTTAATTGATTATACTTCGGGAGCCGGACTCCGTACATCCTCGATTACATGCTTTTTGGAAATACGTATGGATTTATTTCGAATATATTGTATATTTTTCGTTTTTTTTTTTTTGTTTTCTTGAAAAATTTTAATTTTCGATTTTTTATTTTTTTTTTATTTAAACTTTTTTTTAAATCGTCACATTTCCAAAAAAATTACCTTTAAAGTTAAATTACCCTAAAAGTATAGCCGAAAAGAATTTCGTTCATAGTCAATTAAAAATTACAAGTGAAGTTGGTTGCGCGACCTTAAAAAAACGCTTCGTCTAAGAAAAGCTGTGTAGCCAGCATTTGCTTTTACATTCATTTGAAAAAAAAGTAATATTTATATAATAATAATAATTTCTTTAGTTTATCAGATCTACAATAAATGGCCTTTTTCAGAATTGTGATTTAAGTATTTCATTACCTCGCTGGCAAAAATGCCCGAAATACATACAAAATACTACTCGCAAAACGATAGGGTTTATTTGACTGACCGCGCCAATAATATTTTCAGCGAGCCAAGAAGTGGCGAATCGAAGGCGCTTAGTACATATTACGATTATTTATCTTCATAACCCTTCACAATAAAGTTTTGCGTTAAAATGCATTTCTCAAATTATTTCTCTGGCACTTGAAAAGTTCGTCATACCTTTGAAATTTCTGTTTGCCTGCCAAGAAACTCATACAAATGAATAATCACTTCGTGATTTGCTCACTTTTATAAATTTTCAACAAACTCATAAATGTGTAGAACTTTACTTTCTTGCTGCACAGTTGCACACTAATCGGAAACTTCGTCATGTCTACTTTTCGATTTCGTTTTATCCCCCTTTTTACAACTCTCAGATTGCCATTAGCCTCAACTCGAATTCTCCTCTTCTCTCTAAATCTCTCGTCACTGTTGGTTTGTGCAAATTCTTTTAGCGTTTGCTATTAAATAAGATGCAATTCTGTGTAAACATCCAATTGGAAAACATTTCAATTCACTTCTCAGCTACCAACTCTATTTAGACCAGAGCAGGAAATGCTTCGTAATTACTTTTGTTTACGTAGCAAATCCGGCCTGGCCTGGCTATCAAAAGTTTATGCTTTGGAATGCACGCAAAAGCGTAATTTGGAGAGGAAACTTGAATCGCTGTTTGACTGTTTGAACTATAGTTGAATTTGACTTGAATTTTTGTTTATGCCATTTAAAAATAGTTTCAAAAAACATTTCGTTGCATATTGAAAGAATGAAAGGCTTGGGAAGGACTTTATTTTTAAGGTTGCACTTTAAAGCAACATCATTTGTGGTTCACGAATGCACTGGAGCGTGCCGATGTATTCTGAAATGTATGAAAAATACGAGGATACAAATTATTGACGAAAGAAAAAAATGTAAAATTAACAACACGAGAGACTTTCTCGGCGTGTAGTGTCAAGGCATTTAAAGACATCAAAGAGATGTAATCCGAAATTTATTACTTTTGGAGAATGGGACAGTTACGCACAAAAGCGAGAACCAACAAGTTAGTACGAGTGTTTAAAAAATAAATACTTATAAATAAATAATTGACGCTTACACTTCTGTTAAATATATATTCGGCCGAGCTTCTCTTCCTATTTGTGGCGTGCGTCTTGATGCAACTTGCGACTCCGAACGGCAAATCGTTTTTTTTTTATAAGAAGCTTTTTGAGCAAGAAAATTGCAATCTGAGTAACTCAAATGGGGTCCAGAAATGTTGGAAAAGTAGTATGGCACTAAAGCAATGACGCTCGAATAATTTCATTTAAGCTTCTTGATGAACTAAAAATACCCTTGAAGATGATTTTTGGCCCAAAAAAAATGTAGATCTCCGGCCAACATTTCCAATGCTCAATTAGCAGAATTGCGGCGTTGTCTCTGATTGCATGGCTTGAATTCTTACGTTAAGACAAATTTCACTAATTAAACTAAGCCCAAATTCAAGACCGAAATAAGCCGGTTCGACTCTCTGGCATTGCCCAATTCAGTCGACTGGCGCCAAATCGACATTTCTGCGTCTTCTTCGATAATGGACGATAGGCGGCCATATTTTTTTAACTTCGCATTAATCATTATTTTCATCAAATTCCTCAATTTTTTTAAAGAAATTATTAGAAGTTTTTTCACCTCGCATTAATCATTATTTGGCTGGTTGCTTAAAAAAACATCTCAAACTTTCATCAAATTCCTCAATTTTTTTAAAAGAAACATTTCAAAACTTTTCTGGTACATTGAGTTTTGTAGCCACGCGACTATACTCTCACTTGACGACTTGCCACGGACCTTCTTTTCTATTTATTCACATACAAATTTACAGTAAAAAATTTGAATTGCCATTGAAAGAAAATTTTCATACGAAAATAATTTCACGTTTCTTTTCATTTATTCACGAAACGCCAATCGAAAGTACAATGGAGAAGGGACAAACTTTTCAATTCACGTTTACACAGAATGAGACTCGACATCCAGTTAAGAAACTACTCAGCCTCTACATCAGCACTGCAGCAGTTAAGGCACCTTTCTGGTCTAGAATTTCGAAAAAATCGATTTTTTCTTCATTTACTTTACTTCCTAAAATATACTTGCAAATTTTTATATTGAAATTCGTTGTAGGTTAGACGTTAAACGTTTTAAAACGAGACCGGTTTGGAGTACGACGCCCAGGTATAAGCGCGCAGGGTGGGACTTCTAGCGGTCGAATTCCTGGAATATTATTGGGGTCATGTAGTTAATCCGTATTGTGTTTCATTTATTGTAACTTCTTTTCGGATATTCAGGGTCATATAATAGGCCCGAAAATAAGCGACCTATTTCGTTGGGTCCGTACGTCATTTCCAATGCTCTAGTGCCTCATTTCTATTTCATTCTTCAAGGCTGTTATATCGTGAAGCATTTAAAACTGGATCGAAAATTTAATAAAGCAAGTTCACAAAGACTTTCTCAGCGATCGAAAAAACGAAGTTTTCGTAGTAATCACCATACTCATGAAAGTAGCACTGAATTCGTGAGTACATCGGGGAGGAAATTGAAGAATGGTGCGGAGTTTGATGTTGGTATCAACCCAACGACTAATTATTGCATTTTGAATTTTTTTTCTGTGTTCAGGGTACTACCAAGTTTATTGAAGTGCAAGGATTGTGAATATGCCCTGAAATTTGGACAACGTGGTCTTGGTTTTAAACTCCAAGTGAAATGTTCTTGCAAAGAGACTTTGATAAACTCTGGTCCGTTGGTTGAAAAAGCGTTCGAAATTAATCGACGTTTTGTTTTCGCATTGAGGAATTCGGTGTCGGTATCAATGGCATTAAAAATTTTTGTGGACTGATGAATCTTTGCCAAGGTTTCAGTAATTCAACGTATTACGGTATTGTGGAAAACATACATATGGCTGTTAAGACAGTAGCAGAGATGGCCATGAGGAAAGCTGTGGATGGGGAAAAGTCAGCAAATGTGGAATGTGGAAAAGAAAAAAATATGTTTACTGTTTCCGGTGATGGATCAAGGGCGAAACGAGGTTTTTCATTTCTTCACTAATTGGGAAAAATACTCAGAATACTGAAAAGAGGCGAGGATGGTGAAAAAAGAAGCCAAGGATGCTGAAAAGGAGGCATTCGGGATAGCTGAGGGAATATTATATTAAGCTGGAATCGCAGATTTAGTATAAGTAGTAATTATTTACGATAATTTTGCACTTCAAATTTTAATCGTGTTTTTCTCGAAACTATTTTTTCCGAGTTGGCGTTGGTAGTTTCTCAAAAAGTACTGCACCGATTGATTTGAATTTTTAATATGTTATTGAGTAGACTTGTCGCTCTCGCGGCTAGCAGAATCATAATTTTATAATCAATTTTTCCATTTTTTTTAAGCGAGAACGTGAAAAAAAAATCGTTTTTTTTTGTTTTTCCAATAAACAGATAAAATTTTTTTTTGTAAATCTGCTACCCACCATAGCGACATATCTCCTGATGAATAATTTTTTTTTTTGTCAGACGTATCTGAGCAGCCCAATCAGTTAGGCCAGTGGCATATGTTACGTCAGGGGAAGCAATTTTTTTATTATTTTCAGGGAAAGAAATATTTTTTTTGTTTTTTTGTAAATAAACAATTGATCTATTGAATAAAAACGGCTTTCAGTTGAGACCGATTATTTTTCTTCAATTTTCACGTCTCTAGACCAGAAAGGTGCTTTAATGAACACAAAAAAATTGTATGCCAAGGCAAAAATCACAAGTTTAAAAGGTCTATCAAAATGTTTACATAAAAGTTAAAAACAAAATTTTGTCCTTAAAGCGAACTGAATGAAAAAGTATTAAATATTAAAAATAAAACAACAAATAAAGGAGACTATTTTTTTTGCATACAGCTCTAATTCATTTTCTTTGCCACATTTTAAGTCGAGGAGGGTCTCTAATATTGCGTCTCTTTTTGTGCGTGTTGATTCTGCTGTACTGTTTTATGCTGCCTCCGAATGCCAGATGATTTTTTATGAGGAATTGTTTCACGTCAGAAATACACTCGGAGGTTTGCCATGGCCTGCCGAGAGGCGATCACTTTTAGAAAAAGGCCTTTCCTATCATTTGGTGTTTCAGACCCCCTCTGAGTTTAGAACCCAGGCTCTATAGTCGGTTACGACAGCCGCCATTTTGTAACTGGTAAAATTATATCCATTCACGAATTCGTATAAGTTTTTCCATTAACTACCAGTGCATGAAATTATTGGTATGGGAATAAGTTTCCGCCCTCGTGTTCGCTCTAGTAATACACTGGTGATTTGAAGGTGTGTATGTGAGGTCTCGATCGCAGTAGTTGACATTCGTTTGAAACGTAGAGATCCTTTTTTATCTGACTTCAAAAATGTCTACGTTCGTCCCGACAAACCAGCTTTTGCGGGAAGTCATGCCTCATTTTATTTTATTTTTTTCTTGTTTACTCCTCTCGGGCCTCAACAAGACTCTTCCATCGTACACGGTTCTGTGCTGTTGTTTTTGCACCACCCCATGAGATCTCGGCGTCTGCTAGTTCTCCAAGTGTTTTTGGTCGACCGCGACCTCTGCTGCCTTGCTGGTTCCAGTCCAGTTCCATTCTCCTGATGCTATCTGGCGGTTTTCTCAGTGCTTCATCATTGCCTTTTAAAGAAAAGTGCAGCTGAAATGTGTCGATATTTACGGAAATCACGCTCCATCAAATAAAAGAGAGGTTTCGACGCTTCCAAAATGGCAATTTAGACGTGAGTGATACAGATCGAACGAGCGAAAAAGCACCGAAAAAATTCGAAGATACTCAACTACAACAATTATTGGATGAAGACGCATGTCGAACCGTCGAACCCATGATGATAGGTCTACAGAGTTGAATGTTGACAGATCAACCATCGGTAAACGTGTGCACGCAATGGGAATGGTCCAGAAAGCAGATAACTGGGTGCCACATCAATTGAAGGAGAGGGATATCGAGAGACGCTTGGTGACGTGTGAGATGCTTCTTGAACGGCAGAAAAAAAAGGTTTTCTGCATCGCATCGCATGGATCTATTATGATAATCCTAAGTGTAGAAAAAGTTAGAATCTACCAGGTGAACCAGATCCATTGGCAGCGAAAAAAAGCTTCATTATATTCAAAGGATATGTGGTACATCTGGTGGGATCAGAAGGGTGCCATCTATTATGAACTCCTCAAAGCATTTGAAACCATCACTGGTGATCGTTATCGACTGCAGCTAATGCGTTTGAATCGAGCTCTTAAAGAAAAGCGGTCGGAATGGGACGGTAGACATAACAAACTGATTTAGCTGCAGGACAACGCCAGGTCACACGTTGCTAAATCGGCCCAGAAATGTTTAGAGCGACTGAATTGGGAAATCTCGCCCCACCACCCCCGTATTCCACAGACATTGCACCTTCGGATTACCCTCTGTTCCGATCAATGCAGTCAGCCCTTATTGGAGAGTTGTTCACTTCTTACGAGGGCATCGCAAACTGGCTCAATGAATGGATCAAGAAAAAAACTTGAATTTTTCGACAGAGGAATCCGTATGCTGCTTGAAAAATGGAAGAAGTTGTAGCTTCCAATGGCACGTACTTCGCATAAATCATTTATTATTTAATTGGTTAAATAATTCGTAATTTTGGCTAAGAGAGGACGGAAACTTATTCCCATAGCAATAAATATTTGCTGTCCAGTTTTGGCTTTTCGCTGCAGGAGCTTTTCATTTCATGCAGAGCTAAGACAGGATTTTCCGACTCATATGCAAGCTGAGATGAATGTATGTATGTAAATGTATGTATGTATGTACGTGTGTGCAAAACCACCACACCAAGTTAGAAGTTACTGCATGGGTTGCAAATAATGTGCGGTTGCAATAGAAAATTACTCTACGTAGCAGAAACGTTTGAAATCAATAAAATTAGAAAATCATTGCGAATTTACTCAAATTACAACAAAAATACATAAGCAACAGATAAACTATATACTTATGCATATACATAAGTATATAAGTATGTATGTATTATCTCGCAGCAGCGATTTCTGTTTTCATTAGCATATTCGAAATGTGCCTTACCTGCACCCCGCCTCAACAGGTCAGCATTGAGGTCGCTTCGCAGGTTGAACTGCAGTTCTTACTTAAATGTCCTTTAGCACAGCTAACTGCATTCATATACCTGTACCTGTATTGTGTTTGTTGTATGTATGTGTATGAATAAGCTGAGTTAGTAGCTGCATTTTTGTTAGCTGGCAGCTGCAAAGGATTAGGGAGTGGAATTTCAAGTGTTTATTAACCTTTTGCGATTGTTATTTAAAGTTTTCTATTGAAGTGCTAGGTTCCGTTGTTTCCGTATAATATCGGTACTTATATATTACAATAGCGGTACTTGAGAAAGTGCAATAAGTAGGTGTTAGGCGTTGACGGCCGCATAATGTGAAACACTCGACTTAAGTGCATTTTTACACAATACAACTAAAAGGTGCAGTTAGTATTGAAGATTTTTAATTTAGTACAGTTAGTATTGAGGTTTTTTTAATATATAAATAGAAATCTGATGGGAAAATAGTTATGGTCAGCTTGCCGCATTATTTTGAAACATTTCATGAGCAGAAAGCATTATTGGGGAAAAATTTTGATCTATAGAAAGAAAATATTCCTGAAACTTGTAACAACTAATTCAGTTGAGGCCTTACGAAAGTTACGCCTAGTTATCAGTAGTGAATAATTCCTAGACGGACCGGTTTTTATGTCATCTCTGACATTTGTCAAGTAGATAGAGGTCCAATTTTACACGATAAAATAACTCCTCAAAACTATTGAAACTTTATTATGAAAATGGACGACTTTTTTTAGAACAACATATCGCAAAAATCGTAATTTTTTGGTGGAAATGCCATCCAAATGAGTCAACAATTCAAAGGTTGGTAAAAAAATTCAAGAAACTGATTCTGTCGAGTATAGAAAAAGGACTGGCAGACGAAAAACTGTACGTTCTGTTGAGAATATGGCTGATGTAGCGCAAAGTGTAGACATTGAATAAAAATTGTGAAACCTTAAAGAATCCAAATTTTTACTTGTTTCTAGGCGCGCCTTTGCTTTCCATAAGTTGTGCAACTAAATTAAGTCGACAAATGAACTGAATTTTTAGATAATTTATGTATCATCACTTCATGGTCCAACTCGCAAAAGGCTCGTTATGGTCATCTGCTGATTTTATTTTAAATCACATTTTACTTAGTCCTGCCATAAGTTCTGTTAAAAGTTAAGTTCGTTATAAATATGAAATTATAAAACTTTTTTCAATGAAGCTAGTTTTACTTAGTCATGTAAATGTTAAAAAAAAAATTAGTTTTCGAAATGGTCACCATTTGCTTTTACACAAGCCTTCAAACGATTAGGCCATTCAGCTACTGCAGCACACACGGTTTCCATGGGTTTTGACGTCGCTGCCCGAACGAAAGATTTTTTGAGACGCTCCAACTTTCTGTGAGTTCTTCGACAGTCCATGTTCAGACTGTAGTCCAATGGATCCAGACGACCAATCTTCCACAACGTTTCCACGGCAATCGGTTCTACGTTACCGAAACGACCCGGATTTATATCCGGCCAAAGATTGCCACTGCAGCAGCATTCCCCGTATGTAAGAATGGGGAATGTTTATGCTGCTACAACAGCAACAACCAATCTTCTGCAGCTATGAACCCAGAATATTGTTTTTTAGCCACTTTTAGGTAGTTTTTGCTTTGTGGGCTGGAGCTGAATCTTGCTGGAAGATCCAACGCTCTCCTTTATTGAAGAAAGTACTGTTAAATTTCCTCACCACAAGTTCTAAGACATCCTCATGGTACACTTTTGCCCCGGTCTTAACCCCTTTTTGAACAGAAATGAAGAGATTTAAAGCCTTCACAAGAAACTCCCCTCCACACTATTACGTAGGCTGGATGGTGGCCACGCTAAACTCTTGGAACAACATTTTTTGCGTCTTAGATAGATTTTGTCGGTTCGCTTATTAAAAATTTCTTCAACAGAGAAAATTTTCTCATTTGTGAAAAGAATATTTTCATGGCCGTTGACCGCATGCCACCGAAGAAGCTGCTTGCATCTGGCGAGTCTAATTTTCTTCGATCGCGTTATCTTGACAAGGATCTGGTGGATAGATTCCTTTCTCTGGAAGAGGATTTCTGCGAATTCTTTCTCGAACGGCTTTTATGGCTGCGCTGGTTCTTTCTGTGATTTCTTTTTCTCTCTGTCACTTTAGACGTTTAGTCAAAACGATTGATTGGGAGGTAGACAAACATTCTCCAAATATTAAGTTTTTTCAGTGATTCGTAAATCGCAATCACTGCAGTGCGATTTTCCTTATCTTTAGGTATAGGGTGTCCAAACCGCAACATTTATTTTTCCGTCTGCTTCAACTTTTGTTGGGGGTCCAACCAATCCTGCTGACTATTTTTTGAATGAACCACAGTTTAATAGGTTATTTAGTTCTAGAATTCCAGCTAGACGTGAGTGGGTTGACAATATTCCTTGTCGGAAAAACTGCCTACGGTTCTTTACTGATGGCTCAAAGCTTGACGATAAAGTTTGCTTTGGTGTCTACTATAAGAAGCGAAAAGTAAGCGTTTCGGATGGTCTTCCTAGTCACTCTAGCCTTTTTCAGGCTAGAATTCTAGTCATTAAGAAGGTGACTACTTCTGGTGACTGTCAGGTTTGGTAAAAATGTGACCACTTTTTGAGAATCTTATATTTACTCCGCTGGCCAATATTTCCACATCTCTTTGATATGGGTGCCAGAATATAGTGTTTCGTCACCCTCTTGATATGGCGATTGTAGGCATACTTCTCTCAACCTACAAACTGCGTGGTGCAAGTAGCTCTTGTCACTTCAGCCTACACGAGATGGATTGATAGTCCGGCTGTAACGTTACAAAAAGAATTTGGACAAAATGAGACGCTAGGCGCTCAAAGGCACTTAAGCGGTTAAAGGCAAACATCTCTATGCTAGTTGCTTTGATCACACCACTATCTCATAGCTCAAAGATGTCAGATCTAAAAGATTGAACGTACCTCATCCCAACTATTCCAGAAGCTTCACGAATGAGGAGGAGGAAGAGTCTGTCAGACATCTTCTCTGTTACTGTCCAGCGTCGCATGCCACTAAGTTTAGATATCTTGGTTCATTGTTCTTGAATGATACGGGGAGTAGCAGATAAACTGCTGTTGTGGTATCACAATGAATCGTCAACGGTCCAAGTGAGTTGGTTCAAAGGCCGACTGCAACGTCGATCTGCCTACTTATCTACCTACTCCGACCTTTCATCTTGTTCGTTGTTGTCTCAAAGAACCTAACGAGTTCTCTCTTTTTTACATTTACTTTGGAACACTGTTACTCGCAACTGAGTTCACCGAAACCCAAACAAATCGAAAGTGTTCGTAAATTTTTCAAAAATTAACTGAAATCATCGTTGAAATTCATGGAATCGTAATTGAATATCACCAAAACATCGATTTATCGCATTCTAACAAATCATTTGGGCTTACGAAAGGTCTGTGCACGTTTCATTCCGCACAAATTAACTAAGGACCAAAAATTACTCAGAATTCAACATTCGAAAGACCTCAATAAAGAGGCGAGAAAAGACGAGAAGTTCCTTTACAACATCGGAACTGGTGATGGAACGTGCTGTTTCCAACATGAACTTGAAACTGAGGGTCAAAGTGACGAATGGAAGGCCCTAGTCGAGCCACACCCCAAAAAATCGCGTTTGGAGAAGTCAAAAATCAAGGCGATGCTCATTCGTTTTTACGATCCCAAGGGAATTTTTCACAAGGAGATCGTGCCGATGGTCAATGCAATTTTCTATATTGGTGTTTTGAAGTGCTTTTTGCATCGCATTCGTCGCATTCGCCCTGAATACCGCGAAGGAGAAAGCTGGCGTTTGTTGCATGCCAATGCACCAACTCATCGATCCACTCTTGTGACGGATTTTTTGACTAGAAATCGCATTTTAATCATCAATCACTCACCGTATTCGCCTGATATGGCTTCCTGTGACTTCTGCCTCTTAGGAAAATTGCATTTGGCTATGAAAGGAAAACGTTTTGCATCCGTAGAGGCCATCCAAACGGCTTGTACCGACATCCTGAAGGACATTCCGGTCAATGACCTGAAACACTCTTTCGAAAAGCTTTCAGATCACGCAAAACGGTGTACCGAGAGGGGATATCACTATCGATATCTAGCGGAAAAGCGTCAGAACATTTTACCTCACCAAAGTTTAAATTTTTTACAATAAATAAAAATGTTATCTTTCCTCATTGCACCTGCGGTCATCTCGTTCTTTATCAAGTCAATGAAAGTACCTACATATTATATGTATTCATGCCACATACGGCGTGCTCTCTCATTAGTAACAATGCATCGTTTGTCTGAAATTGAAATTCCAATTAACTTACTGGTTGCACACATACACCTGTGTTCACAATAATAGCAGCGCATCATATTGCAAAGTTTGGGCAATTTTTTTTTTTTATAATACTTTTTTATAAAAATAAAGTCTATACTACAACAAGAATCATATTACTCAAAGTTTGAAACTTTGTATAAATAAAAAAATATTTAAAAATTAAAAAAAAAAATATTTTTTTTTGGCATCGTCTGGGTAAGTCGACGTTCGATATTCAGTTGCCTTGCCACCAAATGCGCAGTATATACCTCAGGTTGGGGCTTACAAACACTTGCAGCTTTTGAACGGCTTCTGCTGATAAACACCAGAGAAGGACAGACTTAACAATTGAATTAAAGCTTCGAGGTTTGGTATGCACGCTGATTTATTTGAACAGCTATACTGGTCGAAGATTAGCAAATGCGTTTCTTGCTTTTTGCAGCCTTGTGAAAACATCGCTTTTTCATCATGCATCTGCCGTGAATTGGCTTCCCAGTTATTGAAAGCCGCTCACTTCGTCAATGCTGTTCTCTCCATGCCAACAAAACCGACTCGCAGAAGAAATCAGAGAGCGCCAATGGAGGTGGTTCGGCCAGGTTTAGTCTCATCCGGGTTCTCACTTTTTCGCGACATCTGCGGATATTGCGGGCTTAAATATCACACATTTGGTGAGATTCATCAGTCGTTTGAAGTGGTTAATACGAACGTCTAGCGCCACTGTTGGTTGTCTTCCCAAAGACAGCCATTTATCCTAACTTAACCTAAGTGAAGTTGGCTCGGCCATGCACTACGCCAGGGAGCCACGGAGATCAGCAGGCAAGCATTCGACTGAAATCTCCAGGGACAGCGGAACCGAGGCAGACCTAGAGACTCATGGCTCCGTTACATAAAAAGTGAAATAAAAGCTGTGAACAAAAACCTGACGTGGTAGCAGGTAAAAGCAAAAGCAGGGAACAGAAATGAGTAGAAAAAATTTTGCTTTGGCCTTAAGCTACGCAACGAAGCTCGAGGAACTGTGATGATGATGAACAAAATTTTATAAAAGTTTCAAACTTTTCAATCAGATTTTTTAGACAAATTTCGAAGGTATAACTTTACAGCTCATTAAATTTTCGAAAAAAAATTGTGTCAGTTTAAAATGGCTCAAAAATCGCGCTGATTTGTTACATATTTTTTGGTTTTTTGTTGGCGGTCTCGGCGTATAGAATAACTTTGTAACTTCTTTATAGGGAAAAAGGCATACAAAATTATCAAGAATCAGTGCGAATCTTGAGCCTAGGAAAAAAAGAAACTGGATTGGAGAAAAAGATATCCATTATTAAAGCGTGAAATTCAAAACTTTATTTAAGTTATATGGAGATGTAGATGAATTGTCCGATTTAGGTCAAATATGCACCATCTATGTTATACAATTTGTTGCGACTTTAAAGGATGCCTTATAATGCCTCTCGCATAGAAGTCTTGGTCCTTACTGGCAAAAAACTCTAGTAATCGATCTTCACAATCATGTCATGGTACCCATTTCATATCACTCAGGAAGCTTGGCAATGAGAGAAAAAGCTGGTAATCTCTTGGTAACAGATCCGGACTATATGGTGAATGCATTAGAACTTCCCAGCCAAGCTCTCAGAGCTTTTGACGAATCACTACAGACTCGTGTGGCCTTGCGTTGTTCTGACGGAACACAACATCTCTTCTGTTGGCCAATTCTGGACGTTTTTTGGCGAATTGCTAGCTTCAAACGGTCCATGTTTTAACAGCAGAGATCTGAATTTAGTGTTTGGCCATACGACAGCAAATCATAGTGAATGATTCCTTTCAAGCCCCACCAAATGCACAGTAGAACCTTCCTGGCCGTTAGTACTGGTTTGACCATCGTTTGAGCTGCTTTATCATCGCCTGTTACCATCCGTTCTCATCCGTTTTTCATCCGTCGATTTCATTCCGTTTGGCCAGGGCTTCGCAGATGGAAATTCGATCCATCAATTTTTTAGCGTTAATTGGTTTGGCACCCAAGCAACGAGCTTCATTTTGAATCCAGCTTTGCGCAAATGGTTTAAAACTGTGTTTGGCTCCTGCGTGATGGTATGACTACTGACATGGCGGTCAACTTGGATTATCTCTGTGATTTTAATTTCTAAAAATTTTCATTAAACAGTCGAAATTTTTAAGATAATTATAAGAAAATTATAAATAATTTTTAATATAAATTTTTTACATAATTTTTAACTTCAAATAAAAAAGTTTTTGTTGTAGTATTAATTTTTAAGATAATTCTAAGAAAATTATAAATAATTTTTAACATAGATGTTTTACATAATTTTTAACTTTAAATAAAATAAATTTTGTTGTAGTATAAATTTTAAAGATAATTCTAAGAAAATTATAAATAATTTTTAATATAGATTTTTTACATAATTTTTAACTTTAAATAAAATAAATTTTGTTGTAGTATAAATTTTAAAGATAATTCTAAGAAAATTATACATAATTTTTAATATATTTAGATTTTTTACATAATTTTTAACTTCAAATAAAATAAATTTTGTTGTAGTATAAATTTTAAAGATAATTCTAAGAAAATTATAAATAATTTTTAATATAAATTTTTTACATAGTTTTTAACTTCAAATAAAATAGTTTTTGCTGTAGTAGAAATTTTTAAGATAAATTTTTTACATAAATTTAGACTTCAAGTAAAATAGTTTTTGTTGCAGTATAAATCACATTTTTATAAAAACAAAAACTAAATAAAAAAAAAAAAAAACAAAGTAAATAAATAGTAAAAACTGTGTGTTATGTCGCGCTGCTATTATTGTGCACACAGCTGTACGAGTACTTATATGGCTGCATAAATTGATGGACTCCTTTAGTTCAACAACCAGAAACTAAACTCATACATCTTCACTCATACGTTATTGGCCTCCTCTTTTGACCACGAGTTCAGCAAACGAAACTACACAAAATCTATTTATCTTTCACTAAATTGCACATCTCCTTTCCGTTCGCCAAACACAAATGTGTCTGTTCGAGTTGCATATGAGTAAGTAGTATGTGCACTCAAAAATTTATGCGAATATACGCCGCAGGTATCACACAGAGTGTGGGCTTTTGTGGCACCTACTTCTATGCAATCTGTTTGCCTTGAGCTGCTTCTCGTGATCTGCATATGCCGAAGCACTCAGCCCAACACTAAACCACCTATCAAATGCGTGCTTTGGTATCTATTTGTACATATGTATGTAGGGAGCAGGTGCTTTTTAGAGGGTGTTTTTTTAGACGTGTAAGTCTTTTTTCTGATATCAAGAATTGTTTGGCCAAAAAACGTTTATCGAGGTATTCAAATCGCTCTCTGTTTCATCATCAAATCTCTCTGTTTAGGTCATAACATTTTTTCCCTGGAAGAATCTCTTCATATTTGGAAATAAATAATAGCTACGAGAATTAGGATTTAGGGAGCACAGAGGATGAAGAAGGAAAATTGTGTGTAATTCCCCAAATTCACCTGGATGTTTAATTTTGCGCCACCTCGTATATCTTCGAGATTAGATTTAAATTGCGTTTCAATTGAAAGTGACGACTCAATTTTCTTTTGCTAATCTGGTAGCTAAGAAAAATCGATTATGAACTCTGTCTTTGACGGTTGAGACAAAATGCCAAAAATTGTTTGTAAATCGATTTAAAGAAGACTAAGAAAAGTCGAAGATATTTTCATTATAATCGGATTGAATCAACTTCAAATCAATTTATTTTCAAAAGCTAAAACATAAATATTAATTAAAATATTAATCTTCTTATGTATAAAAATGAATGTTTGTCTGTATGTCATCGATGAACTTAAAAACTACTGGTTCGATTATTATAAAAATTGTTATATATATGTATATTTCTACGGAGAAGGTTTGCAGAATATGCTCATTGATGCCACTCGCCACCAGGTGGCCCTGCAGAATAGCAACTTCTGCCCCGTATTTTGATTGAAGACATATGTTTAGCAATCACTAACAAAGCACTGGTGCAACAGGGAATGCCTGCTTCAAACCGACCTGCAAACAACCTTTTCAATCGAGATTTGCAAGGAGAAACACACTATGATTCTGACGAACTGGGGGCATTCGTTAGAACAAATCTTCCGCAGTTAATTCCAGAACAACGCATTGCATTTGACAGAACTATGCGTGCAATCACAGAACATCTATGAACAACAGTCCACCGCGTTTTTAATAGATGCGCCCGGGGGTACAGGCAAGACTTTTCTTCTTTCACTAAATAATATAATACGATCACAAAATAATATTGCACTGTCTATTGCATCATTTGGAATTGCGGCAACTCTTTTGGATGGTGGCACCAACATGAAACATCAACAAAAACTCTGGAATGGGAAAAGTACTCCAAACGTGTCAAATTATCATATGGGACGCATATACAATGTCTCACAAGAAAGCATTGGAAGCGCTTGATTGTACACTGCGAGATTTAAGAGGAAACAGACGCATCTTAGGTGGTGCACTCATTTTATTGTCTGGTGATTTTCGACAAACACGTTCAACACCCGCTGATGAACTTAATGCATGTCTTAAATCATCAGTTCTATGGCGTCATTTACAGAAATTTACTTTGAAAACTAAGATGCGTCTACAACTACAACGGGATGCATCGCGTGGAAATTTTGTAAAACAATTATTGGATATTGGAAGTGGGCGAATGCAAATTGATGAATCTACACAATGTATCATCCTTCCAGCAAATTTCTGTAAGAGCATTCCGTGCATCGACTAATTGGTGCAAAAAGTTTTCCCAAACATTGCACAAAACTACAAAAATCATCAGTGGCTCAGTACGCGTGCTGTATTAGCAGCCAAAAATATCGTTGTCAATACCATCAACTTCACCATTCAGCATGGAATACCCAGTGAAACGACACCATATAAGTTCATCGATACAGTGGATAATCCATGCTTCTCATATGGACAGCTCTATGTGGCTTGCTCACGTGTCGGAAACCCTTCTGATTTATTCGTCTACGCACCAGATAGAAAAACAAGAAACATTCCGTATCCCACAGCACTTCAATAAACATCGAATTAAAACTAAACTTTGTGATGTCACAATTTTTTCGAAATAAACAAAATCAATAAAATGGCTGAGAATAAATTGAATATTTGTGTACTGATTTTTGTTTAAAGTTATTTTTATTAAATTTATTTCAGTTTTTGGCGTAGCAATGCGCGCCGGGTACTGCTAGTTTCAAATAAAAACGATAAAAAAGTAAACAAATTGTAGAAATAAAAACAAAAGAATTTAAACATAACTAACTTTCATAACAACTACAAATTAAAAAGCAGAAATCACAATCAGCCGTTGCTCTTTTTCTGAGGTTTGTAAGCTGAAATTCTCCTTTTATTTGGTAGGGCTGGTGTAATATCATTATCGGAGTCACTAACAGAAAATTCATCAACGTTTTCTATAGGCGCACTTGGTTACTAAAAGTTAATTTTCTTTTGGATGGCATGAAATCTCTGATTAATCAGTGATTAGGTAGTTTTTCCAAATTCATACCTTTCATCGCGCGGGGTTTTTGATATTTATTATATTAATAAGTAAAGTAAAGTAATCTTATCCTTAGCCGCTTCAAATCGTCCAGCTGATTTCTCAGATTTGGACAAAAAGTTCTTTCTGGCTTTTTTTTTTTATAACAATCCGGTCTCATCTGCATTAAATATTAGGATAGGAACATAAGAGTTTTCTTCAGTAATTCTTTCCGGATATTCTTTTGCAGATTTTTCATCACCAGCGGCGATTTCCCCTTTATGTTGAATGTTATGCAGATTGTGTCTTTCTTTTTCTAGTTTTCAATCCATTCCTTTCTTGCACTAAATTCTGTAGTGGATGGAGATTGTTGTCTTGCTTATAAAGAGCTAAAAATGCTAAGCGCTTTGCTAGAGCTTTTTATATTGCTGATTTAATACAATCATCTCGATGATATGTGGACATTTTTAGTTCATCTAAAATTACATTTTTTTTTAAACTGATTGTTTCCTTGGGTTTTCTTTTGGTTGACATTATAAAGGTCTAAAGTTAAAGCGCTATTACGAAATAAATGTTTAAACTTAAAAGACTACCTTTTTCACTTGGTATTAAAATTCAATCAGAACAACTGACTTAGAAGTTTCCTCTTATTCTTCACGCTCAATGCCACCACCTTCATATTTGCCATTGGCGTTTTGGAAAAGGGTGCGTTTGGTAACTTTGAACGAGCTTTTGAAAAAATTAGTTCATCAATATCAAGGCTGATAAACGGCATAATGCAAAACTAACAGTATAAGTCCAAGAAAAATTGTTTGCTGCGATTTAAAAACCACGTAATTCGAGTACTTGAGCAAACCAAAGGACCGGTGTATTATATTAAAAGTTAAATTATATTTAATTAGTTATCGATGATTGTTTAGTTTTTTTTTTTGTAAACCGAAAAGATTAGGTTTTTAGTACAATTTTTTCAAATGTTTTAAAACTTGTATAAAAAAACCGCCATTATCAAAACGAAGTACCTCCTGTCATCAAGCAAACAGTCGGCGCACTTGCGTATCGGGACCCAAGTCACTGTCGACAGTTGTAATTTCGAGGTTGTAAAAGACTTCGTTTATTTAGGAACCAGCATTAACACCGATAACAATGTCAGCCTTGAAATCCAACGTAGAATCTCTCTTGCCAATAAGCCCTGGCCCTGGCAGTGGTTGAGAGAGAGATTCTGTGGAAGATTTTTGGACCTTTGCACGTTGGCAAGGGCGAATATCGCAGGCGACGGAACGATGAGCTGTATGAGCTTTACGACGACATGGACATAGAGCAGCGAATAAAGATCTAGCGGCTACGTTGGCTGGGTCATGTCGTCCGAATGGAAATAAACGCTCCGGCTCTGAAAGTATTCGATGCGGTACCAGCTGGTTGTAGTAGAGGAAGAGGAAGGCCACCTCTGTGTTGGAAAAATCAGGTGAAAAAGTACTTGGCTTCACTTGGTGTGTCCAACTGCCGCCCGAGATTTTTTTTAAATATAGGGGCATAGAGGGAAATGAAATTACTGAAGATCTCGTCAGGAAGTGATCGAATGAATTGGACTCAGAGGTCTCGCACCCGGTCATGTCCATTCACCTGACTATTGTTAAAGGGGAATTGCACAACTTATTTCTCAGGAAAGCACAGATCAGATGGAGCTCCATTTCTTCGTATGCTATTTCGAAAATCCTATGGTCCCACTATAATAGACGCTGGGCGCAGATATTCCTGGGATTGAATTTTCCAAAATTGTAGCTATGCATACCAGTCATTGGGTGAACGGCACTCACGCGGAAAAGCGAGGTTTACCATTTAACCTCCATCGTCGAAGCTGTGAGGACCTTTCAGAGAAAGAGATTGTAGAGCACTTTCTCTGTTAATGTCCGGGTCAGGCAGCTAGACGATTAAGGTCACTGGATGCTATTTCTTCGATAGTGCGCCAACCTAATTCCCACGAATCTTCTCCGTTACATCAACAACTCTGGCTGGCTGTAGATTTCTGCCCATTAGAGGCCTCATAATGGTATCAAAATGGCACTTTAGTGCTACTCGGAGAGTGCCTGTCTGCAGAACGGACTGAATGGTAAAACGAAGAATAGATGTGAAATGAATGGGCATAATTCTGCTGTCGAATCCCCTATGACGTGGCAGCCGAAGTTGCTCTCGGTATTTTGCCTCGGATGGTAAAACTTTGTAGTCTATCATCTTGGTTGTTTTCATCACGTTACTTTTTGAACTTGCAAATGGAAAAAAATGCTTGCTACGCAAAATAAGAAGCACTTTATTGTAGGCAGAAATTTAATTTTACATGTAAAAATAAATAGGTAAGTACCGAAATAGCGTAAAGAGCTATAATTTCACAGGCATACAAAGGTGTGCGCATAAATATAGGTATGTTTGTAATTATAGGTATGGAAATGATCAGCTAGTGGTCTATGGCCCCAAAATCAGCGTGGAATGCCATTAAAACTGCACACACGCCGTAGGAAAACAATTGACACGGCGCAGGTGCCCTATATAAATTATGTTCATAAGACTTTAAGGTGATGTGTAATTACAGAGAATAGGCAGAAAACATTTTTGTAATTTATGTGCTTTTGAAAAATTCCTTTCCACATTAAAAACTTAATAATAATAATAAAAATAATAATATATTCATTGAACTTACTAATGACGCAGATCTATGAATATTTTACGAAGCGAGTCTTTACAGTATTTTTGGTGTATTTTCAGCATTTAACAGCATTTAAAAAAGAACTCACCTGTAAAGAGAAAGGAAAAAGAAATTAATTTTCAATGCGAAAAGTTGACTACTAAAAAAGTTTATATATTTTAAGATTTTAAAAGAAAAATCATCTTATATAAAATGCGTAACAAGAAAAATGTAATACATATGTTAATTTACAAAGAGCTTCATGAAAATGACACTGCATGAAAATAAGGAGGTAATCAATTTAGAAGTATCGGGTTTTAAACTGAAATTAAACAACGAAAATTCAAACTGATAGGGCAATCTTTATTACTTTTGTGTGGAACCATTCATGGCAATTAATTTTTAAAGATAATCCCTCTCAAATGTTGGTCACAACTGCGTCGTAATTCGGCCACCCGTAAACACCAATTTTGAATGACTCGTTAGAAGACTTTGATCCGTATTTCGTGAATAACTTTAGTTGGCTCAATGTTGGCTTCCAATGCCTCAATCGAAGCTGGTTTTCCCACAAAGCATTTAGACTTTACATATCCCCACAAATAATATCCTCTCTTGAATTTCTTAATTTAATAATTTCAGCAATATACTGAACAGATGTGACATCGGTTGACTTAACAGGCAACCCTATCGAAAGTTATATACTTCTACAAAAACACCCATTACATATCCACATCCATCGCCTCCTATATCCTTCCTTTTCCTTTGATTTCATTACAGTCGTTTCAATTGAATTCTTTCTCATTTGGTAGCTGTCTGGATTTCCTGGCATGAAACGGAAATCGTGTGCCCGAGGCCAGGCAAATATCAAATATCGTACGCATGGACTTTGAATTACACTAAAACCTGTCAGTGTGAGTTGGTGAATAGGTGGTGCGCCGTATGCGTATTGCATGCGATTTCCGTTTCCGTATGGGCAGATAGGTTTGGTAAATGTAGATTTGTCTGTATGAAGAGCGAACACAGGTAGGTGTATTAGGGGATTTAACTGTAACTTTTCCATTCGTTTCGTCTTATCTTTAAAGAAATTTTTGTTATTTTTTCATGCATTAGACTTATTGGAAACTCGAAATACATATTAAAATGGAAGTTGAACATTTTTGTTGTGTGAATAAAATCAGTGATCCGTCCCATGCTCTGCGCGTGAAAGTAAAATCCTCTTCAGCGACGAGACTCATTTCTGCTTAAGTGGCTTCGTAGGGAAGAAGCAAAATCGCCGGACGAAAATCTACGGGCTGAATATCAAGCAGGGTCTTTATAGGGGTTGCCTCTCAAAATTGGTATGACTTGTGGCCACACAGTAGCTTTTCTCTAGATTCTGCTTTCCAAACAGATTTTAGTCTGGTGGTATAAGCGGCCCTTATTTCTTCAAAGATGCGTAAAGAGCTGCTGTCAATCTCGACTGGTATCGGACGATAATAACATACTTTTTATTGTCGTGGAAGGACTGAAATTGAAATTTGAAAAAATCGAGCCATGAAGCACCAAAGGAATAGTAACTCCTAAAACACTCAGGCTAAAAAGCCCATGTATTCAAAGCTCTGGAAAGTCAAAGGGAAAGATAGTCAAGGAGGAAAGGAGAAAAGTGACAGAGAGAAAGAGATAGGATAGAATAGAGACAGATACAGAGATACCTGGTCCTGTGAGAATTTTCCAGCTTCTTTGGCAAGTCTGAAAATATCCTCCGGTTTGAGAGAACGAATTTTATTCATTCTTATGACATCGGAATACAAAGCTATGCTCTAGCAGAGATGGGTCACAGCGAAATTGCTCAGTGCTGTACGGCTCCTCTAACCAAGACAGGCACAACGTGTTCCCAATGACTCCAATTGGTGTGATATGCTAACCCCATGGATTGTGTCCTGTTATAATACCGACCATTAACCGTACGTCTTTGCCAACAAGTTTTAGAAGAAAGTCCAATAGTTTTCTTTTCTGTCACAAGACACTTTGCAGCTCTGCAGTGCCCTAAACTGGACCTTCGCTCTTTATATAAATTGCATACATAATGTCGATCCAATTCATGATTCCAGTAGAACTGATTCCGATTATTGGCTCTGGTCTCTCTGGGGTAACCGCTAACCCGCAGTTGACCAATTCATCGCCAATTTCATTTCCTTGATGCCCTGGAACACATATAAATAAGTACAAGCTTTTTCCGTCTTGTAACATAATTAAGCTTCTTCTTAAATTTTTCAACAATCTTTGAGGTTTGCTTTGCGTTCTCCTTCAGTGCAGCCTGACTGCTACTAAAGATGCCGATCTATTTGCCTCTCCATCTCCTCTCAATTATCCGTTCAGATACTTTCAGAATCCGGTTCCATCCGGCTCCAGAACCCATTTCATTCATAGACCCATCGGTAAAGAAGTATCCATCAAACCTCTTTGAATGCACTTTGGATTACTCCATTGTTCACGTAATGGATATTTGGCATCAAATTTCCTTCCAAATGAAACTATGGGCACAAGGTCGGCCAGAAACAGTGGTGGTGCGAGAAACAGTGGACTTCTCTGTGTGCCAGAGTTCCGTCTTCGTGCATGAAACCATATTTATGGAGTCTACGCATTGATTTTATTGTTATCTGCTGTATCTTAAGATCCAAAGACAGCAAATCAACATAGCATTGAGGATACCACCGGTGAATGTACCTTATTTGTGATTGATCCGTAATGGGAAGGATAGTGTGAATATATTGAATTTATTGGATGAGAAGTTCGAGAGCTCTGTCATCTCACGATGCGGCAACATTCACGGGCCCCCAAGACCGTGTGCCTTAACGTCGTTCGACTATTTTTTGTGGAGGTGCGAGATATCTCTGGTCTGTGCAGACAAACGAAACACGATTGCAGTCCTGAAAGTAAATATTAATATATAAAAGTGGTAAAAATGCAACAACTGCTGCTGCAGAAATAAACTCTGTTCACGGAGAGGATACCGTGAGTGTAAGGACTGCGCAAAAGTGGTTTTCAAAATTCCGAAGTGGTAACTCCGACGTGGAGGATGCGCAGGTCGTCCTGAAGTCTTTAACTCCGACGCCTTGCTCGAACTCGTAGAAGCTGACCCAAATTTGGACATCGATATGATAGCTCAGAGATTAAATTCATCGCATGGAACAGTTCACAGGCACCTGGTTCAGTTGGCAAAGGTTTCAAAGCTGGTAAAATGGGTTCCGCATAGACTTTCCGTCGCCAACCTTCAGCAGAGAGTGAATGTGTGTTCTGAGCTGCTGCAACGGCTTGAAAATGAAAGTGTTTTTAACCGTATCGTTACTGGTGATGAAAAATGGGTCCCTTACAATAATCTTGTTCGCAAACGCCAATGGTTAGATAAAGGTGAAACACCAGAACCGACCCCTAGAGATGGCCTTCACCCCAAGAAGATTCTCCTGTCTGTTTGGTGGGATATGGCCGGTATTATTTATTATGAATTTCTGGAACCAAACCAGACGATAACTGCTGATTATTACTCCCATCAGCTATCAAACCTGAATGAGGCACTTAACAAAAATCGACCGTCTTTAGTGAATAGACTCTCCGGATATTGCACCTTGTGCTTATCACCTTTTCCGTGGACTTCAATCCCATATGAGTAATAAGAACTACTCCTCAAAAGAAGCGATAAAAAGGGATATCGAAGCGTATTTTGGCTCCAAGGACTACTTTACACATTTTTTTATTAATTTTAAAACCACCTTTAAAAAACGCACGAACTTATGGACTGGCCTGATATTTGCGCGAAATTATATTCCACACACGTCATCGAGTGGCCGCCGTAGCCGGATGTGTTTGTACGTGCTACCATTCGGAAGTGTACAGGCTCGAATCTCCGGACATGAAACACCAAATGACAGAAAATCATTTTTCTAATAGCAGCAGCCCCTCGACAGCCAATGGCCTTCTCATAAAAAACCATCTGCCATTCGGAGGCGGTGTAAAACTGTGTTTCACACCATTTGCAGAAGAATTTGAAGTCGCGCATCATAAATTGGATGAGGCGCTTAGCCGGAAATCTAACAAGGAGTATACGAGGTGTCTTCAAAAAATAAGGTGAAGTTTCAAATTTCTAGGGCTACATTCGTCTTTCGATTATTATTTTTTTTATGTTGTCGTCTTGAACGTCTGGAAGATATGTTCACGGTTTTAGCAATAAAGGATGTTTAGTTTGTTTGTGAAAGGCATAAATAAGACAAGAGTTTTGCGTATTCGGCGATTTTATGCTATCCAAAAAAATGGTTCGATGAAGATTCGTCAAATTTTGTGTAAAAATGGAATTAAGTGCTCAAAAACACTCGAAATGCTCACAGTATACGGTGAGAGTGATCTGAGTCAAAAAAATGGCAAGTGGTACAAACTTTTCACAGAAGGTCGAGAAGATGTGAATGACGATGCCCGCTCTGTATGCCTCAGTACATCAACAATCGATGAAAATGTTGAGTAAGTGAAGAAAATTGTTAGAGAGAATCGTCGAATCACAATTAGAGAAGTTGCTGAGGATGTCGGCATATCTGTGGGCTCATGCGTGGCAGCGAAGTTCGTTCCAAAATTGCTGAGTTCTGGCCAAAAACAACGTCGCATAAGCATCGTTCAAGGTCATATAGGTCATAAAGGGGTTTAAAGGGTCATAACTGATGATGACTCACGGGTGGATGGTTATGACATCGAATCTAAAGCCTAATCGCCCCAATGGAAGAGTCCAAGAGAGCCAAGACCAAAAAAAGCACGCCAAGTTGGATGAAATGTCAAGGTTTTGTTCACAGTTTTCTTCGATTCATCTTTACTTGCGAGAGATTATTTGGCCAAAAACCACACCGTTATCATGCCTCAGCCACCGTATTCACCAGATTTGGCCCTCTGCGACTTATTCCTGTTCCCAAGATTGAAGAGACCCATGAAAGGATGGCGTTTTGCGACGGTTAAAGAATCGAATCGCTAAGAGAGCTCAAGGACATACCAAAAAGTGCATATCAGAACTGCTCCGAGGATTGGCAAAAAAAAAATGCTGGCACAAGTGGGACTACTATCTCAGGGGGACTACTTTGAAGAAGATAAAATAGAAATTTATGAATAAATAAATATTTTCTGAGAAAAATGGAAATTCCCTTATTTAGTGAGCCACCTCGTACGCAACACATTTCCAATATGGATCGCAAAACGTCATTATTGATCTTGGATGGTCGTCCAGATCGATCACTTTCGTGGAGGCTCAGATCTGCAACTAAATGATGAACGGTAAAACAGGGGTCCTGTTATTATACAGCAGGTAAAAAGATAATGACTCGTTACCCAAGTGTTTGTTTTTTTACTTACAAGAAAAATTACCTGCCTATTTAAAATACGACAGAACTCTCTCTCCAACCAATAATTGAAAATTATTATTTTTTTTTAGTACAAAAAATAAAAATTACAATAATAAAAAAATATTAAATAAAACTCATTTTTTTAGTTTTTTTTTTTTTATTTGTGGGCATTTCACTCAAACTTTTTGTTTTTTTTTATTTTAAAATTCGAGCGCAGCTAATGAAAGCCCCTATTCGTACACACTGGTAGGTCGCGCGCAATTGCAGGCATGCCTATTGACCATGACGTTCGCCACCGAAGCCACATGATAGCCACCAAAAGCCATTTGGCACATATCAGTAGGCAAACCAGCAAACACAAAAAGTGACTAGTTTTTGCTGCGGTCAAAATATGGAAATATTCTCAAATCAAGCCGAATTTATAAATTCAACCGCAGAGAAATTCGGTGCATTGCACACCAGCGCCTGTCAATCAAACTTGTGTCGAATTCAAATATAAACACACACATGTATGTATGTATTTATAAATGCATAATTTCACTTACAAGCGCACACATACACTCACATACATATCCCACTGTGGCTTTGCTAAACATTTGCATGACCGAGTGGCTTTTATGAAACAGCAGCAACAACAACAAAAAAGGATTCGATTGAAGGTACCCAACTGTGAAAATATCATAGTTTTGTTTTTATTTCGCATCGGTGTGCAAGCAACCAGCAAAATGCGCCTGTGAAATGAATGATGCTGTGAACGCAGTGGGGAAGGCAAGCGGAAAAAGGTGAAGCCTAGATACTCATGTACATATGTACATAGTCATTATATGCAAATAAACTTTGCAACTTTTCCATCAACATTTTTCCACATTTTTGTTATTTTATTTTTTCTTTTTTCTTTTTCGATTGTCCTCGTTCAATTTATAATGAACTCTAACAGAGCCAACACTGACAGCGAAAAACACTTAATTGTGTACAAAAATTCAATAATTTTTCCTTGTTTTTCATTTTACTGCCAACTCAGCATTGTAAATTAATCATCTGTAAAGTGTGGCGCTTCATTCATTCTGCAACTACGCTCGCTTTTCACAGTTAACCCATTTCTATCTCTCATAAGCGTGCGCATCCTTCATCGTACTTGTGTATGGATGTATGTGTGTGTGGGTGCGCGCAGATGTTACAACGAATTTGTGCGGAAACTTTAAGGCTCTTCCGGCTGCCGGAAATTTGAGGTATGTTGGACTTTCACACGATTGAATTGAATTTATTTGTAAGTGGTGGCAACCACGCGCTCGTCAAAACTGGTAACTGAAATAAATTAATTCCTTTAGTTGAGCAGATAAATTACCTTTCGCGCTTGGGCCACAGAACTGTAAGTTATTCGAATATTGTTGGGTAATTAAGGGATTGGCCGGAGGGTAATTTCTGGTTTTTAATGTGAAATAAAAGTAATGCACTTTGACCAATTTAATCGTTATTTTCTTGTTTCATTTTGTGCGATGATCGTTTGAAATTTCATGACCTGGAACTTTTTAGTTACAGGGTCCGTCACTCGAATTGTAACCAACTTCAGACCGCTCGCGCAGGTGATGCACGGGCATCAGCTGCCTGTTAGTTGCATAGTTGACAGTCCAGAGTATTGTTTACAAGCGCGCGGAAGCATTTTTCCGAGAGTAAACGAAAAAAGAAAATCAGTAATGGATTTCCAACGTAAAAGTGTGATTGTATATTTGGCTGGAAAATCACAACCAGCGACTGCTCGTGAACTAGAGCACCTTAAAGTAAATAAAGTTTTTGTTTATCGCACATTTACCCGTTACAGTGACACTGGTAGTATCGGGAAACGTCATAGAGGTGGTCATCAAAAGACTGCAACGTCACGTGAAATGGTTCAAAAAGTGAAGAAGCGACTTGTGCGAAATCCCGACGAAGTGCCAATCAAATCGCGAAAGAACTGAAAATATCTGACCGTAGCATCCGCCGCATACTGAAAAATGATCTCAAAGTCAAAGCTGACAAGATTCAAAAGGCGCTTATTCTCACACCAAAACAGCAACAAGTCAGACTTGAGAGAGCGAAGGAGGTGCTTCGCTCGGCCCAAAGCGGTCAATTTCCTAACAACGTTTTCTGATGAGAAAATTTTCCAAATTAACCAATTCGTAAACTCCCCAAAACCATATGGTTTATTTGACCGACCGTTCATACGAGAATTTGAGTCATCGATTGGCCACCAGGAGACAGCACCCGCCACAGGTAGTGGTTGGGTCGCTGTAACCGCAGATGAGCGCTCTCCAATCGTTTTCATTGAGCCTGGCGTCAAGGTAAATGTGAAATATTATCGTGAAAGTATTCTGGAGGTTGCTTTGAAGCCGTTTCATTGAGACGTTTCAACAGGACTCGGCACCATCTCACAAAGCTCGAGTGAACCAAGAATGGCTAAAAAACAACGTTCCGAACTTCATAACGTCCACACAATGGCCCCCAAATTTACCACAAGCGAATCCGATGGATTATTCTCTTTGGGCCATTTTGGAGAGCAAAGTCCGAACTAAAAGATTCACCAATCTCGAGGCGCTGAAAAAAGTCATTGTCCGCTAGTGGGCCAAAATACCTGCAAGTCACATTCGGGCAGCTTGCGATTCATTTCTGAACCGTCTCAAGGCCATAGCCAAAGCAAAAGGTGGTTGTATCGAGCAAAAGTAAATCGATTCGTAATTTTATATTATTTTCACACATTTTTTGCTTTGAATTGAATAAAAAAAAGCTTCCAAACTAAATTTATCGCCTTTTTAATTGGTTACACGACCCTGTACTTTTCGGTGATGGATACTTGGTTTTGGAACTGTTGCTGATGATGTTCCTGGTTTGTAAAAAGATTTTTTTCTCTTAATATTCTCGTAAAGAATCCACTTTTCATCTCCATTAATCAACTTGTCCAAAAAGGCTCCACATTGTGTCTAATCAGATGTGATGAACAAATTCTTACACGATCAGACAAATTTGTTTCCATTAATTTAGGCGTAGCCCAAACGTTTTGCTTTAACACAAACCCAAGAGATTTAATGTGATCTCCAACAGTTGTATGATGAGAGCCAAACTCTTCTGCAATTTCTCGACTTGTTAAATCCAAGTCTATGGAAATAATACATTTCCAACATGGATCGCAAAACATCACTATTTGTCTTGGATGGTCGTCCAGATCGAACAATTTCTTGAGGCTCATATCCACAAGTAAATGATGAACAATAAAACAGAACCCCTTTTTTATGATATGCCCGGTCACAAAAATCACGTAGCGATGGTGTTTACCCACACGTCATATAACAAAACTTAAAGTATACATCAGGGACGGAATTTCTAAATTCAAAAATGTGTCTCATTGGTCTATAAATTGTGGCTCACAGAGAACGAAAGCGACTCAAAAATCAAACTCTCTTCTCTAATTTACAATGTTAGTTTACAATGTTTCTATGACAAATGTGTAAGCATTTAGGCGTCAGGATCGGCAGCAGACTCAACTTTAAAGCTCATATATGATTTAATAAAGCAGCGAACATCTAAGCGAATCGTTTAGGGATGTTACCTAACATTGGTGGCGCAAGGTCTATCAGATGAAAATTGCGGCCAGTCTGGACAAATGTGACGAAATTCATAAATAACAGAAGGAAACTATTTTCCCTATCTCTGATGATGAGACATTTGTGATAGCAGCTATATGTAATACCAGCCGATATACTCGCGGATGAGATCAAAGGGATCTACGACAGATGCGCGGCCGAGCTGGAAATAAGTACAAAGGCAGTTAAAGAAGAGGAAATTGTTGTTGACTAAAAAGATAGAACACATCCAACAAAGGGCGATCGACCTATCAACTTATTTATGACTTACAGTTATGGTTAAATTGGAGTTTAAGCGGTGCAAGCTACCATGTGACGCACTTCCCATCAGCACAAGGAGAATTCAGAAAATACCTGCATAGGTTGGGGAATGATTACAACCCTTACTACCCTGTGTACATCAATGCAGAAGAAGATGGGGAAAATGTCAATTTCCACTGTCCGCCCGTTATGGCAGGAAGTACACATCAAAATTTAAAAGGTAGCTGCGTATGCTACCAGAATTCAAAAAGGGCAAATGAAAGACAATGGCCGATAGAAATTTACGAGGCTTTGAACATACTAAAGTATATCTAATTAACTCTGCAAAGTAATAGTGGGTTGAAGTAGGCCCGCAAGGAAAGTGGTGGAGGTGCTGGAGTTGGCGGTTTTGCACGCAGGTGTACAGTATAGTAGGCGGGCAACACGCATGTTGTATATATTAGCGGTATCTATATAAGATTCCCCTTCCAGTCAAAAAACAAAAAAAGCTTTCGGACAAAGTGTTCTTACGCCCTCACAATAACCAGTACGAGTTTTTCCTCTTCCGTGATCCCCAGTAAAATTGTTTACTGAAAACTTCTGTAGAACAATTTAACCCTCTCACTGCCGTTTTTAATGAACTTTGATTACACTTGTCTTGAGATAGTGCCGAAAATGCACATTTAGATAGGTGTTAGAGGGTTAAAATGTACCACACAAAATTTACTCTTTAAATTCTGTTCAAGAAAACTTAGAACAGAATTTTTATTTGAAGTCGTTTTATATATTATACATACATATAATAATAAATATTATCGGTTATCTATTCGCACTTTCACACAAAATTTTAAAACGTCAACCCTCCCTTAAAAAGAGACTCAGACTTTCTGGACTAGTACGGTATTCGGCAAAATTGATCTTAATTGTATTCCCTTTCATTTTTATTAACATTTGTTCGTCACCCCGCTTACATCAGCCAATCAACTGATTCTTTCCAATACGCGGAGAGTCGGTAAACGGTCTGATATTGGCTATACCTTCTGAGTTTTTTTCACCATGATGATAGCTTAACGATTTTGTCAGCAATAAGTCGATGCTTTTTTTACGTAAATAAATGTGAAGCGCATAAAATTCCAGCTACGCAAATTAAACTGAACTCTTTAGTTACTGAAACCCTTAACTCCCAACATTTTTATACAAAAACAAATAATTTTCGATAATAGAGCAAAGTATTTTTGTTATTTAATTAAGCAAAATCTCTCCTCACTGCAGTCTGACTAATCATGGAATCAATTATCAAAATTAGCAATCAGCTGGTGCGACACTTGGGCCTTCAATGCAATGCAATGCCACAGTGTTGATTGCACGAACTTTTCTCATCGCAGCAGAAAATAGAATAATCGCCATCAATGGTGCAACATCTGGACGAGACAATGAAGCGCCAACAATCATTAAACGGGAGAAAGTTAGGTGTGTTGCTGATGCCTTGCCCCCAATGTACCACTACATATGTACATAGATGAAGTTGTCATCCGAGCACTTGCTAATGACGATCTGTTTTTGTTACACTCCGTTTCTGCTTTTCTTTCAGTACTTGAACTTTTCCTTATTTACACAGATTGCAGAGTAAATATGGCCCTTTAACTGACCAAGTTTTGCAATAATTTAAGCCAAATACCTTTTACCGACGGCGAGTGGTCAAGTGCTGTAATATTCGTAAGTGATTGACTGGAGGAAAGTTGTTAGGAAATTCCACGAAAGTTTTCTAGGGCAAACATGTGGACTAAGTTGATTGTGATAAATTAATTATCGCAGGCAGCAGAAGATTTGGAACGCTGGCACACTTTGCTAAATAGTAAATCAAGTAATTTCAATTAGAAGCGATTTATTTTTAATATTTTTATTTTTTATTTAATTAAAGCCAGCAAATGTTTAATTTAAAAACAAAACGAGATAATTACTAGAAATTTAAATTTATTAAACTCCACTGAGGAGTCATTAAACTATCAGGTTAATAAAATTTCCATATAAAAAGGAGAAAAGGCGCAACGCCGTCTTGGAAAATTACTTCCGTTACGCCTATATTTTAGAGTGGAAATAGAAACGATGTTAGCAATTACAGACCGATTTCGAAGCTTTCATCTGTCTCAAAACTTTTTGAGGTAACTGTGAATGATAAGTTATATTTTGCTGTCAAAGACCTAATATCCACCAAACAGCATGGTTTCGTTGCAAATCGCTCCACTGTCACTAATTTGTCTATTTTGAATGAGTACTTGCATTTCAGCCTTCCAGAACAATTCTTAAGTTGATACAATTTATACAGACTTCTCTAAAGCGTTTGACAAAGTATCGCACCGAATACTCTTGTCGAAGCTCCACGTTTTTGTCGTGGATCAAATCATAGTGAACAACATATCATCCCACCCCTTACGTCACAGGAGCAAATCCTTGCAGCGTTGCCATAAACGGCTTCACCCGAACTCCACCTCAGTTAGGTGTAACAAGTGCAACGGGTGGAGCCACCTTAAGACCTGTTCAGGCCTTAAGACACATAGGGAGTGGTCCACACGGTATGTGGCCACGTGTTGCTCCCGTCAGCAGGCGTCTGATGCCTCCACGGCTACTACTCCCCCTGATAGGCCGGCACTACTAACCGCCACCGCAACCCACACCTCCACGGTAAGGAGCCTATCGGAGCAACACAACTCCCCCGACTCGACCCATCCCATTCTTTCCTGCTCCAACCCCAGTGCGGGGACAAACCAGCAGCTCCTGGTCCCCCGCACAGTCTGTTCCGTGTGTCAGACCGTAATACCTCGGAATCTGGTATCAGTCCAATGCAATTCTTGCAATGGGTGGTGCCAGTTTCGGAGATGTTCCGGCCTGCGCACCACCCGTGAGTGGACAACTGCCTACGTTGCCCCCTGCTGGAGAGCCCTGCACCCGCTACCGCCTCCTGAGACGCGGCCGCTCACCACCATCAGGTCGCAACGACCACAGCGGATTGCGCAGCAGGTCCAACGTAGACAACCCCACGCGTCCCTCACCCCCCGAGTTACAACGACATTACCGAGAAGCTTCAAGCTTCTACAATTCAACTGCAACGGACTCACGTGCAAGGTCGACGAGATAGTTGACTTTATGAGCCGACAAAGTATCAAAATAGCTGCGGTCCAGGAAACCAAGCTCACGCTAGGTCCTCTCTGATCACCAGGGATGGCTATTACGTGCACAGACACGATCGCAAGCGAGACAATGGTGGTGGCCTAGCGTTTATAGTCCACCACACAGTGCAGTATCGTCTCATCGATGAAGGCATTGACGGCAGGGACAGCACCTTAGAATGTCATGGCATAGCTGTCCGGGCAGGCGAATCCGAGCTCGAAATATTTAACGTCTATACACCCCCTGTCACCTGCTGCCCGGCAGGATATCACCCTGATATAGGTGCGCTCATCAGAGGTGAGAACCGATTGGTTGTAGGTGACTTCAATGCGCATCACGACCTTTGGCATTCAAGCCTGCCAAATGATCGTAGGGGACAGCAATTGGCAGAGCAAATAGACGATTCGACATTCAGCACTGTGAACGGTGACGCCCACACCTGGGTAGTGGGCAATTGCAGCAGCTCACCTGACCTAACAATAGCTAGCGCGGGTCTGATAAATAGCATAACGTGATCGCTTGCATCAGACCACTTGCCCATTATCGTCTCGATTGAGAGACCTGCCGACTTTGTTTCCGCGAATCATCGGTCCTACTTTAACTTTAAAAAAGCTAATTCGGCCAGCTTCACCAAATTTATCGAGGACACCTTCGCCGCTCTTCCCATCCCCACTGATGTGCGCGTAGGCAAACGCGCATTCAGCAAGGTGCTCACAGCTGCTGCGGCTCGCTTCATTCCAGCTGGAAGTTACAAGGACATTCGTCCTCATTTCCCAGCCGAAGCAGCCAGTTTAGCAAACGAGCGTGACCTACGCCAGGCCGATCCCGGGGATCCCCGCATAAGGGATCTCAATTTGGAGATCCGGCAACTGGTAAATCAACATAAGCGGACCAAATGGGTCGAGCACCTGAAGACCTGTAACCTCACCTCTGGGGTGAGTAAGCTCTGGTCCACCGTTAGGTCCCTGTCGAACACGACGAAGCACAACGACAAGGTGGCTATCACCTTCAACGGTTGCACTTCGTCGGACCCGAAGAGATGCGCGAGCTATTTTAGACGGCTGCATCCTCCGGGCGACAGAACCAAACGTCGTGCTACCAGAAGGCTGCACAAACTGAAGAACGACAGTGCGCCACTTTCTCCGGTGATGAGGTTCAGGGGGCCATCAACAAGTCGAAATCATCGAAAGCCATTGACCCAAACGGATTAAACGCGCTGATGCTGAAGCATCTGGGACCCTGGGAGTAGGATTCCTCACAAGGGTCTTCAATCTGTCCCTGGCCACTCTCATCATCCTTGACAAGTGGAAAGCAGGGAGAGTGGTCCCACTACTGAAACCTGGAAAATCCGCCAACCAAGGGGAGTCTTATCGGCCGATAACTCTCCTTTCCCCAGTAGTGAAGACACTTGAAGCCCTCCTACTCCCACTCTACACGAAACACCTGGCCCCAGCCCCACATCAGCACGGATTCCGACGAGTGCACAGCACCACCACTGCACTCACCACCATAAACGCCCAGATAAATCGCGGGTTTAACCAAAACCGCCCCTGCGAGAGGTCTGCCCTAGTAGCGTTGGACCTGAAGAAGGCTTTCGACACAGTCAGCCATTCCACGCTACTAGATGATATTTATCAGTCGACACTCCCGCCAGGGCTGAAGAGGTGGTCCGCAAACTACCTGAGCGGTCGGCACTCGTCAGTGATTTTTTGAGATCAAACATCAAAGCAGAGGAAGATTAAGCATGGTGTACCGCAGGGTGATGTCCTTTCTCCCTTGCTGTTCAACTTCTATATCTCGAAGTTCCCCAACCACCAGCGGGAGATTCCCTGATCTCATACGCTGACGACTGTACGATAATGGCGTCGGGCAATGACATCGATGGCTCATGTTCCAAAGTGAACAACTACCTCACCGACCTTTCTCTTTTTCACTGCGAGGGATCTCCAACTTTCCCCCACCAAGTCCACGGCGACCCTCTTTACCACCTGGACAAAGGAGGTCAAGCTTGTCCGACGGTAAACCACCCCAAAATTTTGGGTGTAACCTCTGACAGCTTGCTCTCCTTCTCTGCGCACACAACCGCTATTGCCACTAAAGTCCAAAATCGCAATAAGGTCCTCAAATCGCTTGCGGGCAGCACTTGGGGCAAAGACAAAGGTCTGTTGCTTTCTACATTTAAGGCAATTGGTCGGCCGGTTCTGAACTATGCTGCGCCTATCTGGTCGCCTGGAACTAGTGACACGCAGTGGATAAAGCTACAGACATGTCAAAAAACTGTCATTCAGCCAGCGACCGGTTGTCTCCTGATGCCCCCTCTCCAACACCTTCATAACGAGGCACAAATGCTCCCAGTAAAGGAGAACAATAAGCTACTCAGCAAACAGTTTCTGCAGGTTTCACCCTTGCAGACACCTGCTTGAGGCCGAGCTGCCTCCCAGGCACGTCAGGAGACACCTTTTAAACTACGCTGACGAAATCCAGGACAAAACTGACCGCAATCTACTGGACCGGACAGTATTTAGACAGTCAATAAACGACATCCACCGGTAGACCGTCACCACCTTCATGAACTCCCGTCCTGTGAATGCCGTAATCGGAGTCCAACCACCACCTACTGCAGACGAAGAGCTCCAGCTTCCCCGTGAGACTCATGTAACATTGGCACAATTAAACTCCTACATATCCAGAATTGACCCCGACATTCCAAACACATGTCCGGCATATGAAGGTACCCCGCACGACACTAACCACCTCTTCACATGCCCCCTAAAACCGACCCATCTAACACCCCTCTCCCTCTGGACCCAACCTATCGAAACAGCATGTTTCATGGGCCTACCCCTAGATGAGCTAGACGAAGACGACCGGTAATATGCCCTACACTGACAGGCTACCATTACTGTTAAAACAACAACAACAAAAGTCATATGCGATGCTAGTATTCGTATGCCGAAATTGTTCTGCATTTACCAACTCACACACTCTCAAAACATTGTATTGTGCTTTTGTTAGATCAAGATTAGAGTATGCCGCTGTTATTTGGAGACTGTACCAAATAGGTCTGTCTAATCGGATTGAGAGAGTTCAGAAAGTTTTTCTTCGTTTTGCGGTCCGATCTTTAAACTTTTCTGAACCTGTACCATCGTACCGCTCTCGATGTTTATTGATTGACTTAAAACCACTTGATAGCAGACGATCTATTCTATCGTGTTCATTTATTATTCGTATCATTTCAGGATCTATTGATTGTCCTTCCCTTTTAAGTAAAATTCAATTTAATATACCCAATATGAGGCTCCGACAGTACGAAACCTTTAAAATTGACTTGTCGAGAACCAACTACGGGGTGAATGCTCCAATTCCTAGGGCATGTGCAGATTTAAATATGTTTTTCAATTCTTCTGGTGCTGATTTTACATGGCCGTATGGCTTCTTAGTCAATCATCTTAAATCGTTTTATTCTTAGTAACTACTAAACCATTGTACATTAGCTTAGCATAGTCTGTAAGAATGTATCCATTCAAAGACAAATAAATAAATAAATTATAAAACTCGAAAGCACGTAAAGTATGCTGATGTTGCAACTGTTAAGAAACCCGTAGTCTTGGACGATAAGACGATTGACTCAACTGCAGGTCATGAATTGAAGGAAGTTCTACTCATTGCGGATGATGATCAAACTGATAACAACGAACGTGATGATGAAGAGTACTTTCCGTCTGGTTCTAAGTCTTCAGAACGACACATTGTATCAAATTCAGATTTTCAAGATCTATCTTGTGGTTTACTTCTATCGGGGAGACAATCTGAAACGCTCGCTTCTCGATTTAAACAATGGAATTTAGTTGATGACGACTTCAGAACTACGTATTCCCGGAAAGATGATCATCAAATTTCACACAGAGAAGTATTCAAAACTGATGAAGAGAATGACAAACTTCTTTATTGCTCGAATGTAAACGAATTATTCTACCTCTTGGACTATTATCACGAATCAAATAAGTGGCGAATTTTCATTGATGAATCATGCATGAGTAAGTGCTCTGCCAATATTCCTCACTTGAATATTGAAATTAAAATTTGTATGATATTGATAAATATTATTTCTGTTATTATTAGTATTATTATTCAAGATTTGAAAGCTGTGTTGTTACACAACGAAAATATTTTACCATCAGTTCCATTAGCATACGCAACTGACATGATGGAAACATATGAAAATTTGGAAAAAATACTTCGCCTTATCAATTATAATGCAAATAAATGCCAAATAGTAAGCGACCTAAAAGTATTGACAATTTTGTTCGGTATGCAAGGTGGATACACCAAGTACTCTTGCTATCTTTCTGAGCGGGATAGCCGTGCCCCGAATCGCTATGCAAAAACTAAATGGCCAACACGTCAACTTTACAAAATTGGTCAAAAAAATGTTTTGAACCCTCCACTTGTCCGACCAGAAAACGTTATCTTGCCAGCACTGCACCTGAAACTTGGGTATGCGAAGCAGTTTTTGAAAAAACTAAAAGTCGATGGCGAAATGTTCCCTCACTTGAAAGAAGTTGCATTCCCTTAAGTCAGCAATGCAAAGCTTAAAAGAGGTAACATATTATTCTCATATTTGTTAAAAGTAGTTTACAGTTTATTACAATTTTAGGGATCCTTGTCGGGCGTCAGATTCGAAAACTCATGCGAGATAAGTAATTTACGAGTAAGCTCAGTGCAGTGGAAAGACGAGCATGGAATAGTTTTAAATCATTGTGTGAGAAGTTCCTTGGAAACAACAAGAGCTCTGATTATGTTGAAGTCGTCAAAGAGTTTTTGAGTGCGTACGAAAAAGTTAATGCAATATGTCCATCAAGATAGACTTTCTGCCCTCACATTTCAATTTTTTCCCGGAAAACCTGGGTCAGATGAGCGATGAACAGGATGAACGATTTTGCCAGAAGATAGGAGTCATCGAAAAACGTTTTCAAGGGAAGAACTCTATCAACATGCTTTCTGATTATTGCTGGTCCTTGAAACGTAAAACAAGTGATGATTCTTACAAACGGAGCAGGTCTAGCAAACATTTTTGAAATCAAGATTAGTTTTTCCAGACACCTTTTAAAATTTTAAACCTGTACTGTTTCGTACTGTTCTATTCCGTTCAGTAATGTTATTTTCTGTTTTACAATATACTATTGTTAAATTTACTGTACTATACTATACTGTACTACGAGGGGTGAATTTTATTTGTCGGGATTAGAAAACAAAAACAAATTTTAATCATCGAAAATCACTTTATTGTTTTTCGAAATATTCTCCATGAAGATCTATACACTTTTGCATGCGTTTGAACAAATTGTCGAAGCACTTTTGCCACTCTGAATGAGGTACCTCCAAAACATGCATTCTGAATGCCGCAACCGCTTCTTCAGGTGTCGAAAAACGTTGATCTCTCAGTTTGTTTTTTACGTATGGGAATAAAAAGAAGTTATTCGGTGCCAAGTCAGGACTATACGGCGGATGACTCATTAATTCAATGTTTTGGGTGCTCAAAAATGCAGTTGTTTGAGCCGATGTGTGAGAGCTCGCATTGTCCTGGTGAAGAGTGATTCGTCTTTGGCGATTGGTTTTCCTAATTTCTTGGAAGACAACTGGCAAACAAATGGTTGTGTACCACTCAGAATTTTCTGTTCTGCGTTGTTCTAGTGGTACGGTTGCGACATGTCCAGTTTTTCCTAAAAACAGTGGAAGTGCTTCGTGCGCGAACAACTTTTGTTGGATTTGGCTCATCTTGAAACACCCATACAGTCAACTGCTGTTTACTTTCGGGCTCATACGCGTAAATCCATGATTCATCACCTGTCACGATGTCATAGACGTGTTTCGAAGCCCAGCGATCGTATTTTTTGAGCATTTCCTTCGACCAATCGACACGAGCCTTTTTTTGAGCGATTGACAAATTGTGTGGGATCCAACGCGAACAAATTTTTTTGACAGTCAAATGTTTATGCAATATTGAATGTATGCTGGTCCCACTAATGCCTAAGATTGTCTCAATCTCACGATAGGTCACATGACGATCTTGCAATATCAGTTCGCGCACAGCATCAATGGCTTTCGGAACAACAACTGATTTTGGACGACCTTCACGAAATTCGTCTTGGAATGAACTACGATCACGATTGAATTCACCATACCATCGATAAACACTGGTCCTTGATGGAGCTTCATCGCCAAAAAATGAATTAAGTTCATCCATGCAATGTTGCTGAGTTAATCTACGTCGAAAGTTGTAAAAAATAATCGCACGAAAATGTTCACGATTTAATTCCATTTTTGGACCGAGATGAATCTTTTAAGTTACTGTAAACAACACAAATAGCGCTGGTATTTCAAAACGTTCTGAGTACGTAAAAGCCAAAAAATGTCAAACAAGGCAAAGCGTCAAAGTGGAAACGGTGTTGCCGAACATATAATTTGCACCAAAAGTTTAATTTTTACTACAATTTAAAAGTTTTTTCATAAAACATGCACGTATATTTGTAAAGAAGCAACATGTTTTCAAATAAGGGAGCCGATTTGTCAAGAGGGAGCGAGAAAGCTGCTTACTTATCTAACCTTCTGTAATTGAATAACACTGTGGAACAAATTCAGGTTAGCAAAAGTTAGGTCCATTCTGAGAGTGGCGGGTGAAAATAGAGGCGAAATTAGAAGACCCGTATCGCGGCGTTTGTTTATGTTAGTTCGAATTTTTTTTTAATCGGCCTTCGAAGTTTGCAGTCAAATGCCGATTTTCAGTATATTGTTTATATGGTTTTTTGGCTATAACTCGTCGACTAATTGATATTTTTTCAATCTGTAAAAGCCAAATTATTGCTAGAGACCTGTGCAATAATTACAATTTTTGAAAAAATTGATTTCGAAAATTTTTATGGTACTTATGAGGCAAAATGTTGGAAAAATTATTTTTTTTTTCATGTTTTTTGAAAATATTTTCAACAAAACTAAGTCTTTTTTACATTTTGTGTGGTCTATAATATGCTTCTCAGTTTCTTAAATAAATGTAATTTGAAAAGAAAATTACGGGATTAAATACTTTGGCAGCTACTTTGACGAAAGTCACAAAATGTTCGAAAAATTAACGTTTTCCTTATTATTTCTTAATATCTGGCAAGCAACTCATTTTTTTCGCTTTTTTTCTTATCTAAAATATAGTTTTCAATCCATGACATAAATATCATGGAAAAAAATATAGTATCAGTCGAAAATTTGTGCGATATACACACATTCATTACATAAAACTAATGTAAAAAAACCCAAAATTCCTAGTAAACACATAGTAATTAAAAATCCCCAAAACCATTAAATAAATATCGATTTCGGTAGAAGTAATTAAAAAGAGAAGTTTCAAGAATTAGGAACATTCCAAAAACAATTAAAGAAAAGGAAATGCTAAGTATATTTCACATTTCTTTCATAATTTTAAAATTATTTTATAACACTTAGAATTTCGCGCCTTCCCTAATACTCATCACCTTTTGCTTGAATCTTACTGATAAAATGTATTTTTTTGATTTCTTCAACTCTTTTTTTACCCACGGTAACCTTAACCAACCCAAAAAGCATTACCTTTGCAAATTTTTGAGAGACGGAGCGAGTAGTTTGTATAAGAACGGCATTTTTTACAAATAATTTTAACTTTGTTTAGTCGTTTGATGTTTTATTTCGAGCAAGAACACGAAGCAGATTTAAATTCTTAATTTTCAATAATTTTTCACTTTAAACAGAGTCACCTTTTATAG
Source organism: Anastrepha obliqua (assembly GCF_027943255.1). Classification (NCBI taxonomy): domain Eukaryota; kingdom Metazoa; phylum Arthropoda; class Insecta; order Diptera; family Tephritidae; genus Anastrepha; species Anastrepha obliqua. Next base: position 19,194,989 of record NC_072893.1, on the reverse strand, counting down.
ATCAAAAACAACAGCAAAATTTGCACGAACGTTTTTTATATTCAGCTGAGAGAATCCCGAAGATTTCACATATGGCGTTTGAGTTGCGCGGCTTTCCATGCATTGGATAGAATCAGCTGTTGACAGGATGAAATTGTAGAATTATTTTTATACTTGTTTCTTCAGAAACAATTTGTTTTTTTTTCTATTAATTTTCTTGTTTGCATTGAATTTAAGTTAAGTTGTGTGGGTTGTGAAGTCAAGACACATTCACAGTAGTTTATCAGTTTAACCATTCCCTTCTTCAACTCGTCGTTAACCGACGCCAGCAAACTTCTTTGGCTTATGTTAGTGTGGCTTGCATTTCGAAAAAATTTCTGGTGGCAATAAATACCCGATATTTTCAAGGCAACTTCTCACGGCTCTGCGCACTGCTCCACTAATACTCCTTGCTTGTGTTGATGATGTCGCACCACAAATACCCATTTGGGTTCCATTGTGTTAATCCTTTCTTGATAAATTATGCGGGACTTTTTTACTACTGCAAAAATATTTTTCCCAGTCGTCATTTTTGCTTTGCGATTGTATTAAATCATTCTGAAAATATCATTGAAATATTCAAATTGTTGGCGGTCGATCTTGACCAAATGTGTAGCTTTCGAATATTTTGGCACTTCTGTGCAATACGATTTTCCTATATTTGCAGGTGCAACTTTAAAAATGCCTCCCCATTTACTAATCACTTCTTCAACTGTTTCCGCTTTGATAATCGCTGCTGGTCCATCATCAGTTGACTGAGTTTCGAACAAAACTGCGAGTATCTAAAGTGGTAAAAAATATTTCAATTTCTGCGGCAGCTTAAGCATTTAACTTTTAGTCCTTTCTAATGCGTTGACTCTGGTGCGAGTTTTTCTATAAACTTCCCGTTGAAAACTGAAACATTTTTTTTTTAATTTAATTTACATTCACATATGTAGAGACCCGTGAGGAAAAACCCTTTGTTTATGATATTTCTTTATAAGGGTTTTTGTAAAGGTTTTTTTCCAGCACCTGTGCCTGTACTAAATACTTTTAAAGGGAGAACAGCTATTGAAATCCGGCAAATGTTTCAGTGCGCTTGGGAATTCTTAATTTAAAACTGATTGTGTAATTACCTTTAAGAGGCGTGGACAAACCAGATGACATTTAAAATTGGGTTTTTTCACTTTCAACACAACAACAAAAACAAACCCAGTAAAAGCGAGTGAGCAGCCTGAATTATTTTGAAGGTAAACAATAACTATAAATGCTGGGTTTTTCCAAAGGTTTGCCTACCCCGAGATGAGCTATAAATCGAGCTGAAAGTTGACCAAAGTCGACATTCCTCGCACAGGTCATCATCAGACAAAATCATCGAAATGTTTAAAAACTTCTTAAAGTTGAGTTCGTTATCACAGATTCTGGCGTTTATTTTGGGTATACTTCAAGTTGAAGGCAGACCGCAAGATGTACCTACCAATGGCGAAGTAGCTACCAATGTACCAAGCATATTCAGAGTTGGACTCGGCGTAAATTTATTCAATACAGGAACAACCAGATTAAATGATTACGCATTCATTGATGACGAGGACGACGATGGTGATGAAGACGAAATCATCTGTCTTGAACGAATTATTGGAATGTCATATTGCCCAGAAGTTCCAAATTATTCGGAAGCTACACAATTGGACAAGATCGACCCCCAACAATTCGAGCAGTTCAAATCATATTTTCAGGATGATTTAATGCAACCGGAAAACGCCGTTGGTCGTGTGGTGGATGAGACGGGGAATTGCGTTACTAAGTCACGCGTAATTTATCCCCAGGGTGGCCTTACCAAAGAGTCCAAGTGGGTGCTGATCGTGCAACATAAGCAGCATAAGCAAGGGGTGCTAGTGAGCTGGTGTGAAAAGATTGAGTTGCCTTGCAGATATAATTTGTTGTACGGCTATTCGAGATGTAAACAACGTTTCGTCTATAAGAAATTTGTGGTGTTGGTGAATGGTGTGATGAAGGAGGCGATGATTAAATTACCGAGCTCTTGCGAATGCGCTCTGGATGCCGATATGGCTAAAAATTAAATTTAAATTTAGAGTAAATTTATTTAAATATTTATTTGAGTTAAAGTTTTATTGTAAATATTATTTAAAAATTTATTTAAATAAATTTTCGTAAGCATACAAAAAATAATGCAAGAAATATTTGCTTTTCAGTTTAAAAACTGATTATGTCCTATCAATATGCGAATAACGAACTATAGTCTCGAAGTACGCGAACAATGGGTGCATTACTAGCAAATTTAGTCTTAAAGTTTACCACATAAAAAGGGTAAACATTTCGAAGGCTTCTTTGGGGAGCATTAAAGCTTATCGACTCAAGTAGAACTGGACAGTCGACGATGCCATTAACAACACTGAAAATAAATGAAAGTGAAGGGACTGTCCTTCTCTTTTCAAGAGATTCCAGATAAATTAGCTTTAGGCGAGAATTATAGGATGGAACAGGCGACTCAAATCGGAGGGAATGTAGAGCTTGCTTAAGAAAAAAATTTTGAACGCGTTCTACTCTATCTATTAATCAAGAGTTGGTCGTAAGGTATCCAAATGATAACAGCGTACTCGAGGTGAGAACGAATAGTCCGGGAGCCAGGGGTCATTTTGACCTCAACATTTTATGCTGAAGGCAGACGCCATCCAATGGATAACGAAACCAACCGTCAGCTGGTCCAGTAGCGGTGGGTACGTGCGTGAGATGTTGCGAAACGTGTCGAAAAAAACTTTTTAACAACTCGTTTAATACCGGCTGAAATTTTTTTGGGTACTGTTGACATTTAGTAGAAAAAAAAATAGTCAGCTGCGCCGTAGAGGGGGGAAAATACGTCGGATCAGTAACTTTCCCCACTTGCTTGGACTTCTACACATGGAACCATCCAAACCTCGCTTCTGAGCATCCACTTAGTCCTTAACAGATGAGCAGCTTTTTAAATCATCCGCGAAGAGCAAGAAATTAGAAAAACTAAAACATTTCCTTATCGATCATTGATGAAAATGACAAAAAGAAGTGATCTAAAATACTCCCTTGGTGGACACCTGAAGTAGCAACAAACTGCTTCGATAAAACTCCATCAATATTTACCACACATCGTTTGTCCGTCTAATATGACTTAAGCCATTGCAGAAAGGTGGAGTGAAAGCCCAAGGAAGCCAACTTGTTTACTGAAGAATGGCCAGTTACAAAACCATGTTGGCTTGGGTAAATTTATAATGCATTCAAAGAGTTTACATATGATTGATAGATTGGAAATCGGGCTATAATTACGAACATCATTTTTTCTTCCACTTTTAAAAAGAGGAGTAATGAAATAAATATTTACTAAAAATAATATCTAGAGGAATTGCTAAAGCTGGACAATTCTTAAGCAAAATAGCTGAAAGACCATCAGCATCTGTATGTGATGACGGCTTGCGAGAAAGTATCCCCGTGTAAACGTCATCAGATGAGACAATCTGCACATGCCAAGATTTAGAGATGAGGATATCTCGGATGAAAAGTCAGGAGATTCCTCATCAACTGAAACATAATTAGACATAAAAAAGTGTGCAAATAAGTTAGCTACTTCAGCAGGTATACTCGATCTCGACTTTTTAGATTTTACAAAATTCCAAAATTACTTCGGATTAGCTTTGATGTGCCGCTCAGTTATAGTTTTTGAAAAGCAGATCATCTAAGAACTTAAATTTGAACTTTCGTTGTTTTATTTCAATTTAAATTCCGCTACCTTTAAATTGATCCTCTTTTATTAGATAAATTAAAAAGTTTTGACTTGTACTTTTATTTTATTTTATATTTTCTACTAGATGTTTTTAGTGGGCCATATCACACCGGGTCAAACCATAATATGGCAATTTAAAGGTGAAATTATGCTCGAAACAAATTCTTTGCCATTATAATTATAAGGTCCGCCTTCACGGAATTGAAAATATTGATTTTTCGTTCGCACTATATACATACCTCAAAGAAATAAGTATATGTGCAAGGGTATTTTCACATGAAAAACTATAAAGAAGGAGGCGAAAGGTTCAACCAATAATTTTAATATATATTTAGGAAAAATAGGAACAAAAAATTATATAGAAGAAAAATTCAACTTGACTAAACTTATTAAATTAAAAAGAAATTAAAATAACTTCATATGAAATAAGTATATGTGCATCGGCTTTTCTTTACACTTTTTTACAACGTTTCTGTAACTATCGATTTTCTAATAATTAATATGTTTTCCATTATGAGAAAGGACATCATTTATACGTTTAGGACATCATTTACTGTCAAGTTTTGAAGAGTGAAATCACCTATCTTATCCCACTCTTCCACTAAAGCACCTTTCAGGTCTTTGATTGTCTCAAAGTACCGACCATTTTTATAAATAAGGGCCGACAATATTCCCCAGAGGTCCTCAATTGGTTTAAAATCGGGACTTAGTGCTAGCCAATCCTGAACTGAAATTTTTCTTGACGATCAGAAGGTCTTAGTTAAATGAGACGTATGGATTGTGGCGTTGTCTTGCTGGAAAACGCAGTCGTCTCCGTATATCGTTCCCGCAAACTCAATGAGATCATCTTCTAATATTTCAACATAGAATTCTGCGTTGGTTCTTGTCGGAATAAAACAAGTTGGAGAATTTCCACCATGAGCGCAAGCGGCCCAAATCATCAAAGACACGCCACAGTGATTCCGCTTATGGCACGTTTGCCGTAGTTGCCTAAGGTCCCGCCAATATTTCTGGCAACCATCTGGACCGTCATTTTTCGGCAAATGCTAAACGAGCCTTAATGTGGTGTGCTAATAGTCTTGGTATCGGCTCCCGCAAACAATATTTAAGCGTTCCGTCCTCGACCAAAATTTGATGTATTCGTCTATCGGTGACCTTAAGTGGAAGGGGGGGGATTAACGTTAATTCATGGAAAAAAGGCACATTTCTATGATTTTTTTTTGATGACACAGTTAAAATTTATTCGTCAAATCTTTTACTACACTATAGCATTTGAAGTATATTTTGTGAAATTTTCATCCAAAAATATTTAAAAATACGGCAATGGCAGAAATTATTCGGACGCATCTCAAAAAAAGTAGTTTTACGGTGCCCCTCATAACTCGGTGTTAAATCATCTGAAATCAAAAAACCAAAGTTATTTCGTTAGATAATCGTTTTCTCCGGGTAACGCCCAGAGGGTTTTTTGAAATTAAAAATTTTTCGATTTTTGGGAACACGTTAAAGTCAAAAACACGATTTTCGCGTAAAAAATCGGTGAATTAGTTACCGTAAAAACAAAAGTATCAACAAATTCGAAAAAAAAACTCTTCGGCGTTACCTTGTAAAACATCTACAGAAAAAGCGTTCAAAATTTCAAAAGGATCGGTGCAGTAGTTTCAAAGTTATGAGGGGCACCGACTTTGAAAACGTAAGTTGTGGGAAAAACGCTTTAAAGTTTTAAATACAAAAAAAATCAGAGTAAACCGTTTATAAGCGGATTTTATTGGCTTACCTCACACTGAATCGTCGATACCAGGTCCATAAAGGATATCGCTGTCATCCAAGCTGTCTGATGCAGCTTTTTGATCCTGTCTTCGCCGAATCCTGCCTTCCTTAGTTTGTTTCTCAGCTTCCTGCTCCGCTCGATCTATACGCATCGCGTCAGTTGACCTCGCCCATTCATGAGCGCTTGGCTCACTACTGATTCCCATATCTTGCATGATTGTTAACAAAGCAAAACAGCCTTCATTGAAGACACAGGCTGTCACATAAGATGCAATCTCAACGATGACAGAACCTTCACTCAAATGCTTTGGTGAAATTTTCCAAATAAGTTGGTTCAAACTTTCGTTGTTGTTTTGCGTAAAGCCTCCGACACATCGCTCCAGGAGGGCATCTTTGCTCAGATCTTCATAGATAAGCTTGATGGCATCCAAAACATCCTCGGGAAGAGCACTGTATGTGTGTTTAAACGATTTCAATGTATTAGCAGCTGCAGCTTTTTGCCATTCGCACCACGAGTCCGCACCACCCGAGCATTTTTCGTGCTGAGGATTCTCATTCGTTGAACTGTAGTGAAAAAACGTTGCCCAAATAGTATTTCGCATATTTTCCACGGAATCAGAGTAACGTCTAATCGCGAAACCGTAGTATACCGTCAGTTTATCAATCATTTTAGCCGTAAGCTTCCCTTTACCAGATAAACTCTTTCTTTTGATATTTTTTCCAGCTTTAGTCTCGGTATCTACAACGGTCTTTTTGACTATGTCACGCAGACGAGTGCCCATTCTTTTTTGGACATGCCCTACACATTCTTTTTTCATTATTGAAAAATCATCACCATACGGCTTGGAATTCACTAATCCAGAGTAAGCTTTAGAGTCGCCGTCGCCGATGTAGTTGCGATATCGCACGCCATTATTTATCGAGCGTTGAAACATGGCCTTTATCGCTTCGACCTCCATATTTCCAGCTGCACCAGTATGATTTGCCTGACACTTTCCAGCATCTACATGGGCTTCATGCCACTCTTCGTATTCGGCGGAGTCTAATTTACTTTCCCAAGTTTTACATTCGTGACAGTATGAACTAACCGAAGTAACCGATTAACGAGGTGACGCCGAATAAAGATGAGAAGCCTCTTTTCTTCCATGTTCCGTCGCCTGAGACAGTGAGTTCGTCGGCATCGTCAGTGTTTTTTTCTGTGGCTGTCGCTGCTTTTTCTTCTTTTGTAGCAGATGAAAAAAAGCGATTCGCTACTTCTCTTACAGTCGAGCACATTTTTTTCATGTATTCATTGTACCTTGGTCTTGATATAAAGCTAGTAGACAAATCCATCAAGCCGCAAAATTTTTCGCAGCCAGCTAATCCAAGGCCTAATATCCTCATCACGAAAGCAAACCGATAATTAACTTCGTAAACACCAGAGTTTATTCTTGCACTAGACGGAACGTTTGAAATCTGTTTACAGCTATCGCACGATACTTTGATCGTAAATCCAAGGCCTTCTTTCTTAGTCGATGAAAATTTTACACTTCCATCACATTTTACATATTTTACTAGCATAGCAATTGTCGAAAAGTCTAATAAAAAATCCATTATCCGATAGTTTTTTTCAAGATCTTCCGTAACTTGCTCTTCAACGGTCACTTTTATTTTTTTAGCTGACGCGCTACTTGCTGGCACGTCTTCACTTGGACGTTTTACCGGAGGAACAATTTTTCTAGGCCGATATAATCTGGAACCAGATGATTTTCTATCCGATCTTGTCACTTTTTTAGGCATTTTAGCAATAATTTAACACAAACCTTAACGAAAACGGAACTGAAATGATGCAGAAAACACACGTGTATTTTTGTTCGATCGAATGTTTACTTTCATTGTTATTATAACTGTTATTATTATTATTATTATTATTGTTATTATGGCATTATATCGCCTGAGGGCACTATGTACTTATAGTCGTAGATGTTGTCTACAGTCGGTAAATGATCTTCTGTGAAAGAGAATATATAGTGAGCGAAACAGTTGCTAGGTACAAATGGCGCGCGGTTGAGCCAGGTAGGTAGCAACACTTACATGGTTGTAACTTTGTAAGTTTTGCTCCGATTCATCTACAATTTTCACAGAATATTATTGAAAGGTTCTTCATTTAAAAAATCAAATAAAAAAAAAAATTCAAAAAAAAAATTTAAAAACGTTACCCCCCCAAGAGTCAAATGGTGTTTGATTTCCTTGCCAGCCATTTCTTTTTGAGCAGCCAGACGTCGAATTTCTCGTTTGCATCTGCGGTCAATGTTAGTTGCGACTTTCGCTTAGCCCTTTAATCAGACCACGCTCTTCATCAGATAAATGTCTTCCATGTGGCATTCTACAGATTAACGCATCAATAATTCAATTATTCTTTGTTCAAGAGAAGTAATCTATTTTATTACATTTTACTTTATGATACCAACGTAAATAATACAAAATTTTTTGATAACTTGCTCTCTATGCTTGCCAAATCATTACTGATCTCTGAATGCACAAATACTTATTTAATATGAAAACCAAAGCTCGCAACACAAATTTGTAATAACGGTACTAAGAATAATTGCTAAAGAAGAATTTTTCAAGCGAATAGTTAAGTTGGACTGCAAATGCAGACTTTGGCATACCAAACAAAATTGTACCGTTACTATCAAGAAAGATAACGGTATAAAAAAGTTTGCACATATACTTATTTCTGTGAGGTACTTATGTATGAATGTGTGTTTGCATTTAAACCGAAATATTCAAACACCACTTTTTAAAACCAACAGTCAATAATTAACGCAAATTAACCTTGTCAGGGATATTTTTATTTTCATTTGTTTTCACTTATCTTTAAGCCAATTATATCGATTATATTTATTATACAATTTGTTATTAAAACAAGAACACAACAACAAAGCAAATTAATTCACATATCAATGAATATTACGCATAATTTTCCACACATACATACATACAAACATGTAATGAATTCTATTATTGCTTCGCTCTGCATTTTCTCATGTAAAATCTGCTACTATTGAAAGGAATAAATTAAATTTAATTTGGTTCCGACTATTTTTTTTTTTCTAAATGCAACTGATAAATATTTACTACAATATATGTAAATAAATATTTACTTTATGTAAATATTTTGTTTGCACGGCAAAATGCATTGGATTTCTCGTATTTGTAAAGGATTTCCGGTGGCTTAAATTAATACCGAAATGATAGTGTGCAACTTTTGCTTTGGCAGAATAATTAAATTTTAAATAGCGATAGTGTTGTGTTGGGGAATAGGTTCATAGCGTTTTTGTATTTTCTTTTATTTTACTACGATTTGTTTGTTGTTTGGCAAAGGGTAAGTATTCAATTGATAGAATTCTTTGTGCATTACAAAACTATGTTAATTGTATTTTAGAGTTAATTAACTTTTTATTAGTTTTAAGGTCTAGAAATAGAATACTCAGGAGTCAAAAATCAACACTGTCGACATCTCCTCTTCTTCGCTTTTCATCGAGGTCGAAAATCTGCCGATGCACCCCGGGACATTTGCGACTAGCATGGAGAAGGTGTCATAGGCGAGTCTACAGCACGGAAATGGTTCGTACAGTTCGCAAATGGCGAGCGGCGACTTTGACGTCGATGACTCGTTCAACAGCGGAAGATCTTCTGAAGTCGATGAAGAACGTCTCAAACCACTGTTGAAGGAGAACGGAACACAGAATCGTGAATTGGCGGAAAACATGAGCCGCGATCATAAAACGATTCTCAATCATCTTCATTCAATGGGATTTACCGAAAAATTGGGAGCCTGGGTACCTCACGAGCTCAACGAAAAAAAAAACAAAGAAAGTCGCCTTCAAATTTCTTCTCAGCATCTCGCCCGCCATCCAGCAACACGCGGTCATAAACACCGCTTTTTGTAGCAAATTGCCAAGAGAGATAAGAAATGGTGCCTATGCATCAATATGAAGCAAAGAGAGCTGGATGATGACTGGCCAACCCAGTTGACTTCAATTTTATCCGCAAATTAAAACGATACCGGGGGAGCTGTGATGGCAAACGAAAACGAAACTGTCTGAAACTGTATCAAAAGGTGCGTAGGCTGGTCCTTTTATAATGGTTTTGGGCACCGCTATCCCTTTATCGATGCTAGGTGAAGGGAAGATCATGCGAAGACGATGCGACATGGGATTTATGTTATTTTTCGGCATACATATGTATCGATGTGCATGTATGTTGTTGGCAATGCAGATGTACTAAATTCTGCACAAAATAATGATCAGTTAGTGATAACAACAATGTGTAAAGCAGCGAAGAGCGAAGTGAACGATGAAATGAAATGTGAGCGATAGAGAAGTGAAAGGAATAGGGTGAGCCCAAATTGTGGGTGATGCGAAAATAAAGTTAGGGTGAGCCCAAATTGTGCGAAAATAAACCTTAAACCCTTAACAAGAGCAGTGGCTGGCTCCAGGAGATACGCCAAAGCCGAGAGTCAAGTCGGTTCTTCCACCAAAGAAGGTCAAGATGTTTTGGTGGGACTGGGCATGGTGCACTGGGAAATGTTCGAAAAGATTGGCATGTCAACAAGAAGCTTTACATTGCCTAGCTACGCCGTATGAATGAGGCTATTCGACTGAAAATACCTGATCGACGTGGTTAAACCAAACTCCTTCACGACAAAGCCAGGCCAAATGTTGCACAAGACGTCAAAGCCGCACTCGAAGAGCTCAAATGGGAGGTCGTTCAGCTTCTGCCTTTTTCTCCGGACCTTGCACCAGCCGATTACCATATTTTCCGCTCCCTATCAAACCATATGAAGAGCCTTAACTTCGATAACAAAGAGGTCCTTAAAAACTGGCTCAGCTGGCTTCTTTGACACCAGAACAGGTGACTTTTGGCGGAACGACATCAACAAATTGGTCGAGAGGTGGGAAGAGGTTGTAAACAGCAACGGTGAATATATTTACATATACATTTTGTTTGTTGTATTGATATGTTTAAAAATACCCTAATGCAAGCAAAAAACGATGCGCCTGAATATTGTTTTAAAATAAAATATATAAAAATTTCTAAAAATTCTTTGAAGTTTCAATATTTATTTTCAAACACGACGAGAATTACAAGTGAAAAATGGCATCATTTAGATGTCCAACATTTTACGATGGATAAAATTCGCAAACAATCGCTGCTTGAATGCCTAATTGTTGAAAAAGTCGAAATACTCGTATCGGTATTGAAGGTGACCCAGCGACACTTTGTACTACAGCAACAATATTCTCAATAGAACGACCAGTTTTTTGGTGTACCAGTCCTTTTTCTATACTCAACAGAAGCAGTTTCTTGAAAATTTTACACCAACCTGTGAATTGTCGACTCATTCAGACAATTATTTCCACCGAGAATATGACGAATTCTGTGATGTGTTGTTCTTAAAGGCCAACTATTTTCCAAATAAGTATCAATAATTGAAAGGCACTGTTGTATCGTTTAAAATTTTATACCTATCTACTCGACAAATGTGAAAGATGACGTAAAAAATGTAGTGTCTAGAAATTATTCAGTACGGACATACAAGCGTCACTTTTGAAATACGAGTACCTATGGGTTGTGAGCAGCCCTAATACCAAACAATTTTAGACCAACCCGCATATTGTTAGGTCATAATCAGTTTTTAAACTTAAAAGCAAATATTTCTTGAATTATTTTTTGAATGCTGAAGAAAAATTTATTTAAATTTTTTTTTAAATTACATTTAATATATAAACATATAAATTAAAATCAATATTTAAATAAATTCACTATAAACTTTAGATTTATATTTCAGCCATATCGGCTTCCAGAGCGCATTCGCAGGAGATCGGTAATTTAATCATCGCCTCCATCATCACACCATTCACCAATACCACAAATTTCTTATAGACGAAACGTTGTTTACATCTCGAATAGCCGTACAACCAATTATGTCTGCAAGGCAACTCAATCTTTTCACACCAGCTCACTAGCACTCCTTGCTTGTGCTGCTCATGTTGCACGATCAGCACCCACTTGGACTCTTTGGTGAGGCCACCCTGGGGATAAATTACGCGTGACTTAGTAACGCAATTCCCCGTCTCATCCACCACACGACTAGTCACGTTTTCCGGTTGTATTAAATTATTCTGGAAATAAGATTTGAACTGCTCGAATTGTTGGGGGTCGATCTTGTCCAATTGTGTAGCTTCCGAATAATTTGGCACTTCTGGACAATATGACATTCCAATAATTCGTTCAAGGCAGATTATTTGGTAGCCATCACCGTCGTCGTACCCGTCGATGAATATGAAATCGTTTCCTCTGTTTGCTCTTCCATTGGATACTTTTACGCCGACTCCGAGGTGGTATATTCTTGGTGAATTGGTAGGTGCATGACCATTGGGCACACGCTGCTTTCTTCCTTCGACTTGAAGTATTCCCAAAAGAAATAAAAACGTCAACTTTAAGAAATTTTTAAACATTTCGACGATTTTCGAAATTTTACTGACGATATTTACTGTGTAACTCTGAGGTAACGAATGCGAATTTGGTCAGCTTTCAGCTCGATTTATAGCTCATCTCGGGGTAGGCAAACCTTTGGAAAAACCCGGCATTAATAGTAATTGTTTACCTTCAAAATAATCCAGGCTGCTCACTCGCTTTTACTGGGTTTGTTTTTGTTGTTATGTTGAAAATAAAACAAAAAACCCAATTTTAAATGTCATCTGGTTTGTCCACGCCTCTTAAACGCAATTACACAATAAGTTTTAAATTAAGAATTCCCAAGCGCACTGAAACATTTGCAGGATTTCAATAGCAATAAAAGTATTTGGTACAGGCACAGGTGCTGGAAAAAACCTTTACAAAAACCCATATAAAGAAATATCATAAACAAAGGGTTTTTCCTCACGGGTCTCTACATATGTGAATGTAAATTAAATTTAAAGAAAAAAAAAATGTTTCATTTTTTAGCGGGCAGTTAACAGAACAACTCGCACCAAATTAATCGCATTAGAAAGGACTAAAAGTAAAATGCTTAAGCTCCCGATGGAATTTGAAACTCGAAACTCAACCAACTGATAAAGAACCAGCAGCGATTATCAAAGAGGAAACGGTTGAAGAAGTGATTAGTAAATGGGGAGGCATTTGTAAAGTTGCATCTGGAAATAAGGGAAAAGCAAAATTATGTGGAAGCTACACATTTGGCCAAGATCGACCGCCAACAATTTGAATATTTCAAATGATATTTCCAGAATGATTTAATACAATCGCAACGCAAAAATGACGACTGGGAAAAATATTTTTGCGGTAGGTTATTCAACAAAAATAGATGCGTTTTTTCCATCGGCATCATAAAATTTGCAGCTTAAAACTCCTAACAAAATATTTCGGTGAAAAATAAATTTTAAATGAGCTGGATCGCTTTGATAATGCCACGAAAAATCGAGGCTTTAATTAATAAACAAATTAGAAGTAATATACTTTTTGCGAAAAAGTACCCCAGTTGGTAGAATAGTTTAATCTTTAAAAATCTGCATAGAAATGTTTAAAAATTGTATCGCGCCTTTTCTTTCATACGAAGTGCCTACAAACTCGAATTCTTTTACTATTTTTTACCAATCGATATCATCGTTTAAGTGATGCCAATATGCTTTAGGGTTGCCTTCAATTGTACTTACATTTACCATTCTACATAGCACTTATACGAGCCATGACCTTACCCATACATGCACACATACACACATCCACATATGCATTCATATGACGTTAATGTGCAGCTCAATAAACTCGCAATCGGACATTTTCACTTGGCAAAGCGAATGAAGCTGAGACTGGTGTAGATGCGGTTATTGGCCGCCGAAAGCCCAATGTCGTTTGGACAAGAACACTCGAGCGCATGCAGATACAAACGTTTATTTGTATTTTTACACCCTTTTGCAATAATGCACCGAGAAATTATAATTTTGTGCACATCACATACGAGGAGAATAAACTTAGCTATCTGGGACAGACTATTTAAATTTCCAATTTCAAAAATGCTGATAATTCGATATTTCAATAACCAATAAAAATAAAAATTTATTAGAGAAATTACCACAGAAAAGGAATTCAACAGTTAAAAAATGTTGTAAAATGGGTGTAACACCGCTCACTTTTAAGTAAGTCTTCACAACTAAAGGGTTTTCCAATAGCAGGTGAATGGATTGCGCTATCGAGAGATGATTAACTTTTTTTTATGGCCGGAATTGGATGGTATTGATCTGGACAACGTTTATTTTCAACAAGACGGCGCTACGTGCCACACAACAAACGAAACCATTGATCTTTTACGGGAAAAGTTTCCGGTCCGTGTTATCTCTCGAAGAGGTGGTCGCAATTGACCACCGAGATCTTGTGATTTAACACCTTGTGACTTTTTTCTTTGAGTCGACGAGAAAGAGAAGGTCTGCGCCAACAGCCCATGGTAAATTCAAGACCTCACAGATGGAATTCGTGAGGCTAACGAGGACATAGGGAAGCCACTTTGCAATTCGGTTATGGAAAATTTCATGAAAAAGATATTGACCTGTAAGCGTGGTCGTGGTGTTCATTTGCCTGATGTTATTTTCCACTATTAACAGCATACCTTCCTCTTTATAATGAAATAAACATCCGATAATTTATGTTAAAAAATAGCATTTTTCTTTGAATATCAAAATAACACCTCTGTTTGGAAAACACTATATTTTATACTTTTTATAATTCATTCGGGCAGTAATCACTCCCTGCATCAAACCTCTTTACCATCCGCCTACTATTGGAAAACTCCATATTTCGCTTCTGTAATTCACAGTAAAGCGAGTGTCAAAAGTGTGCACCCATCATTTGTGGATTCGCTTTTTGTGTTGTTAGGACGATTTTTTAGTAAGGGAAATTAATATTTTTATTTAATAGAAAGAGAAAGAAAAGAAACTGGCATTGGCGAGAGGAAAATCATAATAAAATTGTGGAAAGACTGAAAGGAAGAAGTGCACGGGCATCAGTTCGGAAAGTAATTCAAAACTACGAATATAGCTTCAGAGCCAAGAGTTGGGCGTCCTTGTCGATGAAGAGAAAGGGAAAAAGGCAGTAATAGAGGGGTCGTGAAGAAAAATGTCTAGATTGCAGCTTCAAAAGTGAAAATAGATGAAATAGGGAATAGGTTTCAACAATATATTAGTGCTTCAAATGCCGGAAGAGCCTTAAGAAAAGCTGGGTATGATGAAGGGATTTTGAGGAAAAAAGCATTGCTTTCGCAAATGAGCGTATACAGGAACCTGCAGAATTTTGAAAAATAAAATAAAATTTTCGGATGAAAGTAAGTTTCGAATTTTTGGTAGCAAAGGAAGAAAAAAATCTATTGCCAAAAAAGCTATTGCAAAACATCTGCACGATCACCAGATTTCAAATCTATTCAACACTTCTGTGCGTTTCTGGAAAAAAATTTAACAAAACACCAAATTACAAGCAAAGAAGCCTTGAAAGATGTTTTGTTGGAGGAGTGAGAGAAGATTACGAGTAGTGCAGAAAAGACTACCAAATTAGTAAACTCTATGCCCAATAGATTTAGAGAAGTGTCGAAACGTCGTAGGTATCCGAAACATTAATAAAAATTGAATATTTTTTCAGACTTTTTTGAAGATTTTAAATTTTTTATAAACGAGCGCAGTCCTTGGAGTTTGTCACAATTGCGTTTCAAATAAATTCCATTATTGGAATGAATTAAATTATTGAGTTGAGGAATAAGTTCTTAGCCTTTAAATTTAAAAAAAAATTTATCATTAAGTCAATCAATTAAATATTCACCGATGCTGTTTACAATCTCTTCCCCCTTCTCGACCAATTTGTTGATGTCGTTCCGCCAAAAATCGCCTGGTCTAATGTCAAAGAAGCCAGTTAAGTCAGTTTTTAAGGACCTCTTTACTATCGAAGGTAACGAACGACCTTATATGGTTTAACAGGGAGCGCAAAAGATGGTAATCGGTCGATGCAAGGTCCAGGAAATGCGGCAGATGCTGAAGTACCTCACATTCGAGCTCTTGGAGTGCGGCTTTGACGACTTGTGCAACAGGGGCATTGTTGTGAAGGAGTTTCGTTTAACCACGTCGATGAGGTCTTTTCAGTCGAATAGCCTCATTCATGCGGCGTAGCTGGGCAATATAAAGCTCCTTGTTGACCGTGGCATTCGTTTCGAGCATTTCCTAGTGCACCATGAAGATCCGGCTTGACTCTCGGCTATAGCGTAACTCATGGAGACATATACTCCTTTTTGGCTTCATATTGATGTATATGCACCATTTGTCATCTCCCGTGATGATCCGGTACAAAAAGCGGTGTTTATGACCGCGCGTTGCGGGCGGGATGCTGAGAAGAAATTTGAAGGCGACTTTGTTTTTTTTTTTTTTTTGTTGAGCTCATGACACACCTAGGCTCCCAGTTTTTCGGTACATCCCATTGAATGAAGGTGATTGAGAATCGTTTTATGATCGCAGTTCACGATTGGTTTTGCGACCATTCTCTGTTCTCCTTCAAAAGTGATTTGAGACACTCTTCATCCAATTCAAACCTTCCGTGCTGTAGACTCCCCTATGACATCTTTCTCATACGTGTCGCAAATGTCCCGGGGTACATCACCAGCTTTTTAACCTCGATGAAAAGCAAGGCAGAGAAAGGGTCGAAAATGTTAATTTTTGCCTCCTGGGTTTTTAATTTCTAAACCTCAAAACTAATAACAAATAAATAACTCAAAAATTGTATTTTTTGTTTTTCTAGAGCAGAAAGAGCTCTAACGAATGAGTACTTACCTTTTGCCAAACAGCAAACAAATCGTTGTAAAACGAAAGAGGCGAGTGGAAACTACCTGCGTTACGACCAGACAAATCTGGCCATCCTACAATCCGAAACAGACAAAAACCCTTATAAGTCTTTCGAAACACGAACTAAGGCATATAATATCTCTTATCACCGGCCACTGCCTTTTGGGCACTCACGCAAGTCGGCTCGGGGTTCCTCAAAACGACCTGTGCAGATACTGCGAGGACGAAGATGAGGAAGTATCGAGCAGACATTTGCTGTGCAGTTGTCCCGGCCTAGCCAGAAGTCGACTCGCTCTTCTAGGCTCTCCAACAATTGACAATATTTCAGTACTCTCGGACCTGAAAATCGAATCTCTCATTAAATTCTCGAACCGAATTAATATCTTGGACCAAAATCTATAGTAAAAATCTCGGTTAGGTGGGGAAATCATATAATATAATGAGCTCTAGGGCAACACAACGGACCCAACTTGCGGTCTATGTGGCACTCCGATGCGGGGTCACCCTTGAACCAACCAACCAAAACGAAAGAAAATACAAAAACTCTATGAGCTTATTCCCCAACCCAATAATTATTTATTTAATTTAATAAGTTTAACGACCTTACATAAAAAAAATAAAAAAAATAATAATAAATAATAAATAAAAATTAACAAAATTAATAAAAAATTTTATTTAAAAAATAAAAATAGAAAAATAAAAATAAAAATAAAACAATAATAAATAAAACTAAGCAAAATTAATAAAAAATAAATGTAGAAAAATAATAAATAAAAATATACAAAATTAAACAAATACAAATAAAAGAATAATAAATAAAAATAAACAAAATTAAAAAAAAAACTAAATAAAAACAAAACAAAAAAGTAAATGAAAATAAACAAAAAAAATTAGATAAAAAAAATTAAAATAAAAAACTAATAAATAAAAATAAACAAAATTAATAACCAATTAAATTTAAACATAAAAATAGAAAAATACTAAATAAAAATAAACAAAATTAAAAAAAATAAAAATAAAAAATTAATAAATAAAACTAACCAAAATTAATAAAAAATTAAATTTAAAAAATAATATTATAGATAAAACAAATTTAATAAAAAATTAAATTTAAAAAATAAAAATCGAAAGATAATAAATAAAAATAATAAAAATTAAAAAAAATTAAATAAAAAACAAAAAAAAAGTAAATGAAAATAACCAAAATTGAAAAAAAAGAATTAAAAAATAAAAATAAATAAAAACAAAAAAAAATTTTTTTTTTAAATTAAAAAAAAAATAAACTAAAAAATATAAGTAAAAAAATAATAAATAAAAATAAGGGAAAAACAAATTAAATAAAAAAATATTAAAATAAAAAGAGATAAATAAAAATAAACAAAATTAAAAAAATAAAAATAAAGAATAATAAATAAAAATAAACAAAATAAAAAAATTATATAAAAAACAGAACAAAAAAGTAAAAAAGAAAAGAAAAGAAAAAAAAAATAAATTAAAAAAAAAAACAAAAAAGGAAACGAAAATTAAAAAAATATAAATAAAAAAATAATAAATAAAAATAAGCAAAATTAACAAAAAATTACAATAAATATAAAAAATATATTTTTTTTGTTACTTTTTCAACTACCCACAAAGGAGCATAGACTTATGCCACTAAGTGTATGCCGACACACAGATAAGGAATTTCCTTTAAATGATGCATTTAAATTTAATTAAAAAAAAGAAGTCCGATCTTCAAATACCCTGTACTCTCAGGCAATAACCATCATACTGTTCAATAACAGCTAGAAATAGGATAGGACATCAGTTGCGCTACTACGATTTCTACAAACATATCTGCATAGAAATAATAATCATGCGTGTATATGTGTGTGTTTATATACATTTATATATTAATGTAGTTTATGTGCACATACATAGCCACATTTGTCTACAGGCATTCATATTTATAGACAGTTGACAATAAAGACTGACAACGTTGCTTGCTTGTCACTTCAGCCATTCATTGATGGTGACGCTTGTTAGTCACTGCTGTCTGCGCCTCTGCCACTCATTCACTCAGTGGTCTTTCAGTGTCCTTCGAACGTGGCCTTCGACCTTAACACTCCTCCTTTGTTGCACATATGGTTTTGATTTATTAAATTTTCTCAACCAATTACGTTTTGTATTTCACTTATTTCTGCTGACCCAGCTTTTGTAACTCATTTGTTTGAATTTTTTTTTTTTCGTTTTTTTTTTTTTTGGTTAAGGTCTGCTGCTATAGAATTAGTTTTTACTTTTGATCGTTGGTAAGGGAATTTAATTAGTGGAAGGCAATTATTTCTAATGAGAAGAAAACAACATAAACACATATTTATGTGCATTAGTGTGATTCATCTTTTATGGAACGGTTTTTCTCGATATCGTTCCTAGCAAATTCGGATTCTACATATAAATCTATGAAAAATGTTTGAGACTTAAGGAGACTTTTAAAAGAAACTATCTTTGATTTACATGGAAATTAAGAGGGAGTTATGGCAATGAATATAGAAATTAGAAAAATAATTACATGGTAATGGTAATGGTAATGGTTGTGTGCACTGCAGATTGAGCTATTGTGCGCCCCTAATTACTTAATTATAATTATTTAGAATACCGAGGAATCGGACCAGCTCCTTAGGAGGGAGTAACTGTAGGTTTTCCTCATCTTGTAGGTACTAGCCCAATATTCTGTGTCTCCTGTGGCCTAATGACTCATAGTTGTTAATTAAGTGTTCCATAGACTCCTCTTCATTACAGCAGAACCTGCATGATTTTGTTGTAGACAGCCCTAAAGTGTTTATTACAGGCAAAATGACCTGTAAGTGCTAAACAGAGTAATCTGGGGCCCTTTTTATTTAGGGTTGGAGTAGTTTTTCTCTGTTGACATTGAAGTTAAAAAACTTTTTGGAGTGATTCAGGCCGCTTGTGCCGTTCCTGATTTTAGTTTGGATCAACTTTTTGGTTTCTTGTTTTATATTTTTTTTGTTAAAGTCGAATAATGGGGTTGGTCTAATAAATAGCCCTTCTGCCACTTTTTTGTCATAAAAGTCTGCCTTCTCGTTTCCTTCGTGGCCCTCATGTCCTAGTACCAAAATCAGTGAGACCTGATTATGAGTGGTCAGTTTGTGGAGTCCATTGTTACACTCTATGAGGACTTTTGACTTGAATGATAAGCTATTCAAGGCTTTGAGAACCGATTGGCTGTCCGAAAGTATTTTAATTTTTACTTTTTCGATCCCCCTTTTCGATATAATTTCCACTGTTTCCATTATGGCGAAGAGCTCCGCATGGAAAATTGTGGTATCTACACTTAGTGTTAGGGATTTGTGTGCTCTAGGCCCCACTATTCCAGCTCCTACTCCTAGTGTTCCACTCCTTCCTAGACGGAAAGATAACCTTGTATCTCTTTATTGAATACGGGTTCCGTGTGACCATTCGCCTGAGTTATGCATACTGCAAGTTGAACCCTGTTCAAGATGTTGAGCTGCTCAGTAAGATCTCCTGGTTTAAGTTTTTCTTTCATATGAAAACAGAGTGCTTGCATAGTAGCTTCCTCTTGTATTGCTAAATGTAGAGGTGGTAAATTTAAAAGCGCTTCCATGCCAGCAGTTGAGGTCGTTCTCAGGGATCAAATAAAAGTAAAAAGGATCCAAAACTAAAAAATGGTAATAAAATCCTTGTTAATTGTAAAAAAAAGAAAATTAATGACTATAACAAAAAATGTTAAAAATAATTTTTTGAAATATTGTAAAATTAAGTTATTTTTGGTTCATTTTTTGCAATTTTTATTTTGTTTTACGTTTAAAAACATTGAATATAGTAAAACTGCAATTAGAGGTATCGGACCTTAGCCAAACCGTAACCATAGCAATCAGCACTTCTAATCCAGCATATGGACATCACTGTGAACGAATATAGGTGTCGCACCATAATGCCATAACCATAACCGTAGTCGTATGTACCTATTGAATTTTGGGTTTTCCCCCGTAACCGTAAGCAGCTGTGAAATAATTTACATTTGCTTTGATATTTGCGGATTTTGAAATTGAATATTTGAAATAAACGACCAAAAATTAATTGACTTAGTGGAAAATTATCCATGTTTCTATGTCAAAATGCGAATTTTGGTTTTAATTCTACTTCAATATCAGTTATTTATGGATCCGACATGAGTAAACGGCAAATGCTGACATTTGCAGCTATCTATGGTTATGGTTACGGTTATGGTGTTATGGCTGCGGCTACACTATTCGCTGCTTAACTTTTCCCATTCTTCTTCTTGGTTGACGCGATAACCGCTTACGCAATTTTGACCGAGTTTAACAAAGCGCATCAGTCATTTCTTACTCGTGTTCACCGGCACCAGTTGGACTCACCAAGTGAAGCTAAGTCATTCTCCACCTGATCTTACCAACGCAGAAGAGACCTTCCTCTTCCTTTGCTACCAGCAGCCGGTACCGTATCGAATACTTTGAGAGCCGGAGCGTTTGTATCCATTCAGGCAACATGACCCGGCCAATGAAGCCGCTGGATCTTTATTCACGGCGCTATGTCTATGCCGTCGTAAAGCTCATACAGTTCAGTTCCGCAATACTTGCTCGCTCATAAATCAGACCAATATGTTACAAAATACTACTGAACAGATGAATTAATTATGGTTTGATGTGTGACTATCATTCGAAATTTTGAGAGAACGTAGGTTGGAATCTCGGTGAAACACCAAAATGAAGAAAACGTTTTTTCTAAGGTTTTTTTCCAAGCGGTCGCTCCTCGCCATGAACAAGCTCCTCATAAAAAATATCTGTTCGAAGTCGGCGTGAAACTGTGACCCTCCAGAGTATATCCCCTACAAATGTGATGCCCTCGCAAATAGGCTGAAAACACACTCACAACATTCGAAGTTCTCCAGCGCCTCTACGATTCACCCGTAGCCACAATGTTCTCGCGGCTTGGACGTGATTCGAACGTACGCATTCCCGAATGGTAGTCGCGTACCAATCCATTCGGCTATTGAACAAATACGCATTTCTTCATGCATAACCTCATGAAGGAATAAACGATAAGAGTATGTTTGGTCGAAAATCACTTGGCATCAGAAGGTCTCTCTTACCTATCTTGTGAGTAAATCTAGAGTTACTTATTTACGTAATTATATGGCACTACAACCGCATGTCAGTTTTGGCCGAATCTAAAACATTGCGCCATCTAGCTCCAGTCCACTGCTTGCTGGTCCAAGTTGGGGATACCGAGTGCTGACAGGTTATGCCTGACTTGGTCTCCCCTACGTAGATTAGGTCTCCCTCTTCCTCGTCGTCTACCAGTGGGTTCCCTCTTGAAGGACCGCCGTTCCGAGGCACTTTCGTTCATCATCGAGACATGACCAAGCCAACGCATCTGCTGTACTTTAGCATGCCTTCCTATGCCTACATCTCGGTATACGGTACATAGCTTTTACAGCTCGCTGTTTCATCGAATACGGAAGTCATTCGAAGTCATACGAAGAGGACCAAAGCTGTTTCGGAGAATTTTTCTCTGGAACCCTTTCAGTATTCTCTCATCAGTCGTCGTGATCATCCAAGCTTCTGCGTCGTATACAAGGATGGAGATGATTAGGCTTTTATACAGTGTTGTTTTTGTTTTTCGAGAAAGGACTCTCCATTGTCTATTGAGCCCAAAGTAACACCTGTTGGCCTTCGTTTAATCTCTAGGCTGATGTCAACACTGGCATCTATATAAAAAAAAGTCCTTCGCCACTTGAAATTCGCGGTTGCCAATAATGACGGGTTGTCCAAGACGATCTTTGTATATTTTACTCTCGTTCACCGCAAGAGCCACTGAACATATGGCGCGCTTGTTAAGGCCGATCGTCAATATCGTCAGCACTCGCCAATAGGATGAGACTTTTGTATATAGTAGATAGCTCTAAAATGATTGAACTTAGCAGCTCGAATAATTTTTTCCAGTAGGAGATTAAAGAAATGACACGAAAAGGGATCGCCTTGGCTCGGCTCGGTGAGCTCGTTTACGATCCTTACCGTAGCACTCAACGTCATTTTACACAGCCATATAAGTTTTGCGGACATGCCAAAGTCAGACATAGCGGCTTAGAAGCAGTGCCTGTTTGTGCTATCGAAGGAAGTTTTGAAATCAACAAAAAGGCGGTGGGTGTCGATTTGTCGTTCATGGGTTTTCCAGAAGAATTGCGGTATCGTAGATAGTATATAGTAGACTTACCAGTCCTGAAGCCGCATTGATAAGATTCAATCAGTTCTTTCACGATGGACTTCAGTCTCACACGTTATATGTTCAATAAGACCTTGTACGCGACGTTAACAAGATTGTAATCGAAATTTGAATTGGTCGAGCGAAAAGAAGCACCACGCTAAAAAGCCCATTGGACTTAGAGCTCTGGAAAGAGGATAGATAGTCAAGGAGAAAAGGAGAAGAGTATCAGAGAAAGCGATAGGAAAGAATAGAGACAGAGACAGAGACAGAGATAGTTAGTCCTGAGAGAATTTTCCAGATTCTTTGGCAAATCTGTAAATATCCTCCAGTTCTAGAGAACGAACGACATTCTCACAACATCGGAACCCAAAACTCATAGCCGTGCTTTAGCAAAGGCAGAACACTCACAGAGAAAGTGCTCAGTGCTATCCGCTTCCTCCAAGCATCACAGGCACTTTGGATTCTCAATGATTCCAATGGTGATCATATGCTGACCCCATGGGTTGTATCCTGTAATAATACCGACCATCAACCGAACGTCTTTCCTTCCAAGTTTTAGTAGAAAGTTTGACAGTTTTCTTGTCGGACTTGTCACAAAACATTTTGCAGTTCTGCAGCGTTCTAGACCGGACCATCGCTCTTTATGTAGATTGCCTACATAAACGCTGATCCAATTCTTGATTCCTGCGGGACTGATTCCGATTATTGGCTCTGGCCCTTGTGGGGGAACCGCTGATTCACGGTTGGCCAATTGTTAATAAGATTAGTCCCATGACAATTTGCGCAGCTTGTAAGATCAGCCTTCCTGAGGATTGTGCAGGGCACGCTTAGGTTCCAGTCGTTCTAGACGTTAAATCTAGAGTTATTCGTGGAAATTTCACTTCCATGGAAAGTAAAAAGCTTCCGTCTCCTAGGTTTTGTAGAATAAGAACTTTAAGCTTATCTCACGTGAAACCATGTCCAGGGTTGTTTTGCTGGGCAAATGCAATACAATCGAATTTAGTCTTTCCAGATGTCTTAAGCCTTTACACAGACAACTCTGGTACTGGTATTTTCTTTAATATCGCCAATCAAACATCTTCACGAGGACGAAGACCCCAACTGCGAGCGTAGCACCTCCGATAATACAAGGTTATCCTCTCTCTCTCTCTCTTCCCTACAATGAGCCATCTTCTAGTTAGCATGAAACAAACTCTTTTTCCAACTTGACCACAGAGGGCATGGAGTCAAAAGTGGCATTAGAAAAAAAACCACCTCCATTGTGTACGTCAATGCTTCCAAGCTCATTTCGTCACAAAAGGGAATAAGTGACAAAATGTTTTTCAACTTATAATCAACTAGAATATAACTGCTAACATACATATGTATTTGTAATCAAAGGCACGTGGCAACAACTACGTGCAACCACAGCGCCGGAAATGAAGCCAAACTAGAAAAGCATGCCAACAGCCGTCGGGTGTTCGACAAACTGTAGAATTAGTGGAGTGTCTGGAGCGTTAAAAACGTTAAAACCTAGGATGTCTTAGGGACTAGATGAAATTAAATTATCTTTGCGAAAACGTGTTGTGAATAACATAAATAATAATCTCTACCTATTTAAAAGTTGTGCATTTGATTTTTAAATAGCAAAAATTTATGATTGCAATAACTTATGTGCTATAATGCAAATAACGTTCTAGAACTTATTGTTTTTGTAACAGAAGTGGAATCAAATGAAAAAATAAATAGATTATGGATAATTAAATGTAAAAAAAAAAAATATTATGTAAACTATTCGTTTATTTAAATAATTAGCATACAAAAAAAAAAAAAATAAAAAAATGTTTTCTGTTATTATAGCATAAAAGTAAAATCGAATTAATTATTAAAAACAAAAAAATTATGACTATTTAAAAGAAAAAAATGAATTAACAAAAAAATTTGTCTATTGAAAAATTTACATTTTTTCAAATATCATCTTCAATTTCACTGATGTTAATCATAGGCGCTAGATTTAGATAGCTGTCGTCGTTGCACTGTAGGCATGCTACACTGCAGTATAATCCACTTTTTCGGCATCCGCATGCAGCTCCACATCCTTTTTTGCAATTGCAAAATAACATTTTTAATAAATTTTCCGGAGCAGGTAATTGATTCGTAAATATTGGATGATAGGTATTATTGGAATAGTTCCATCCCCAATTTTCGATGATTAAATCATTCCCTAACCACATCTGGATTTATAGGTAAACCCGTTTTAAGTGTTCAAATGCTGCATCAGATGTGGGAGGTAACGAAGATAAAAGAACACTTGTGTCTTTGCCAGTTGCTTTGATGAAGGAATTGAACCTGAATGTATTCTTCATGTACGTTTTTAAATACTGCTGCTGAGTCATGTAGATCATTCCGCTTCTCAAAATTTTTGATAAACTTAATTTTTCCTTTGTTGTAAAACGCAGAAGTAGTATCACAGCCCGTGAAAGCATGTAAAAATAGAACATGTTCTTTACATGCTGGTAGAGATTTTTCTAAACTTTTCGATGAAAATATTTGTTGGTTAACTTTGCCTCGGGATAGTTTTAAAAAATATATTTCACGATCAGTAGGCGTCAATGCCGTTAACACAACCAAGGCGTCAATGTCTTCAGAAATTACAACAATATTTTGAGATTCTAAACTAATTGCTGTATCAACAATTAATTTATCTGCATCGCTTTCCGCTTGGCATGTAAAAATATTGTTATCAGCTAATTTTATTCTTAACATTTCGATTAGGCGAGATTTATTTTTTTTATTCGTTAGAAATTTATCTTGAGCGATTTTTAACGGCATATTTTCATCAAATTCAATATCTGTACTTATATTTTTTAGTGCGCGACGATTCCTTTCAGCAGATTTAATACCGTCCTTCTTATATCCATCAAATACCACGTATGCGTTATTATAATTATTCCTCAAATATCTTACGTAATGTTCGCATATCATTTTGAATGTTTCATTTAATTGCCATTTGCAACGATATAACAACATGCCTCCATCAATAACATAATGCACATTTTCTAAGCTTTTCAAATTAATCTGAATTTCTGGGAATAATTCGTAGAAAGTTAATTTTTTTGTCTTTCGCATTTGGCCATCTTCAAACAGAGCAAGTGGATATGGTGCCAGTTCATAATTCATATAAGTTTTTAGTTCATCATCTGTTTTTTTCAACACACAAATACGTTGAAACAGCAACAATGGATCAACGGGAATAACATTGTTATGAATTTTTATTTTATTATTTTTAGCCAATAGAGAATTTATTTTATCTTTCCTTAAAAACTTCAATTCGCGTACATTTTTCCCTTCGATTTTCTTCATAACTTTTAAACCTTCTTCAAAAGCATTGTAACAATTTATACTTTTATCACCGGTAATTCCAGTGGCAATTGACATAATTGCATCTGTATCAGGAAAAGGACTGTGTTCTTTGAAAAAGTCTACCAATCTTTTTACATCGATACCATCACTTTCTATTCTAGCATCTGTAGAATCACTGTATTGATGACTTTTATTGAAAGATATGTCACAAAAATTGTCTATGCTTTGAATAATATCTTTACTATAAATAACTCCTCTGATCCATTTATAAACTACTCTTTCAGTGGCACCTCGTTTAAAAGGACCCCCGACGCTCATTCCTTTCATTAAAGTCTGCTCAATAGTCTGATCACTTGCAATACCAGAAAAAAAAAATATCTGATCGCCTAGATGTGAAATATCCTGTTGTATATTTTTCGAACTCTGCTGGATCCATTATATACTGTAATTCCTTCATATCTTGCAGATAAATTTGTGCAGCCTTCGCATAGGGAAAATGTCCTGATGCGTGGAATAGTGGAATCATCAGCTCAATACTATGTAGATGTAAATTCCAATCCCCCATACGGTCGGCAGCAATGAAGTCTTTCAATATTGTTACCATTCGAAAATACGTAATCCATAGTTTTGATGTTTTATTTTTATTTTCAAGCTCAACTAACTTATCTTCAAAAATTCTACTCAGCATTTGAAATCCTTGGTTTTCTGTAATTTCATTGTAATTGAACATTTCAAAAAACATCGATATTTGTTCGTCATTCAATACATTTAAAAAATCCGCATTATTCTCCTTAAGATCTTCAAAAATTAATTGTGCTAAAGCTTGCTGCAATAAGGTATGAGCACGTACTGCTCTAGCATAGGCACGTCCTGACGTTATGTGATCAATCGTATTTTCTGGATAAATGGTAGAAAGAACTTCTTTTATCCCACTTCCAGCCATAATATAACCAATAATATATAACGTTGGGAAGATGTTTGTCTTTATCTATTTAAGTAAAATTTAACGTAGAACTAAAAAAAAAATTTTTCCAACTCAATATTATGCTCCAATACATTAATTTTTCATATTTTTTTGTTTAAACAATGAAAAAATTAATTGCACAATATAATATTGGTAGAAGTTACAATTTAGAGCATACAAAAGAAAATCCTGTTGGTTACATGGCAATTCATTCAGTCCCTACGAGATCCGAGGTCAAAACCTCTGGGCACTCCACTAAATGTAGTCGCGGCATGCAGCATCAGGCGAGCTGCATGAAGAAAGCCACAAAGTTCAATGCCAGTGGTAGCTGACAGCTAGCGGGTTGTAGTTGCAGGGTTCACGAATGGCAGTTGGTATTATTTTTTATGCGTCGACTGTTACCGCAAGTCCAGTAAGGATAACATAATGAAAATAAAAACAAAATAAGACCAAAACAAAAAAGTGTTAGAAAAAGTAGTGCGAGAGACTCAGTGTAGCAAAATGAAGTAGTTAATGAAAAGAAGGAGAAAAAATCGCAGCAGAAATATTGCGAGCTAACTAAAAATATCATAGAATGACGCATACAAAAAACGGGTTCATTGTGGTTGGCAGACAATAAAAATAAATGAAGAGCGAGAAAAATGTAAAACTAAAAGCCAGGACAGCTGTGAAGGATTTCCCCAGCTTCCATTGTTCTTGCCCTGCCATTCACGCGGCTAGTTCCGAGTCACTGAGCGCGCGCTAAATGAAGCTGCAAACGCGAGATGCTACATTAAATATGAAAAATTGCACACTTAATTTTCCGTTTTCTTCTTTGTTCGTTGCCGCAAGCTTCGCTTATCTTTTTTTTTATAGAGATTCATTTCTCAGCCAGCTGTTCACAGCTCATGTTCCAATTGATTTTGATAAGGACCAAAATAAAGTGTTGCACTTACTCAAAACTGGTGCACAGGCTGCCCTAGGAATTTATTTAAACAACTTGACTTACACACGCGCACATTAGGTATTCGTATGACTGCGAGTGGAACTAAATAGTTACAATGTAGCTGATGGAGTGTTAGATAGATACTCCTACGCCATACCGCCACAAGTGATGTTTTTGCTAAAAGCACTCGCAATGACTTTTTATTGGACTTCAAGAAATTCGTTGAGCACCTACAAAGTTGCTAAGTTAAAAGAAATTTATTCCACTCTCAATTTTTTGCTTCTTGTGGCAACGACTGAGGCGTGTCAGCTTTCCATTAACCTCTATCGCCTTTATCTGTTCGTAAATGAAGAAAAATGGGCAACGTACTAGGCTAAGAGATTTTGCAACTCACTTTGTGACTGCAAAATGCCGAATAGATAAATAAATATGTATGTATGTATGTATGTATGTATATCCAGTTGTGAGAGATGTGCAAACTCTTTTGTCGTTTCCGAAGTAGTTTCTTGCTTTTTGCTGCAGTTGAGCGCTTACCTGTAATGAAAATGAATTGGATATTGTGAATAGTTGCAGGAAGGAAGAAACTAGGCTACTAAGTAAAAATTAGTAGTGCTAAATACATATATATTTTTCTTATATCTACACACAAACACATTGGTATTGTCCAAGCAAATTTTTTTTGTGTTTGATGCTGCCCCCTAAATTTATTTTATGGACAGATATGTTACATTTTACAGCTGAGTGATTTTATATCAACTGATCCAAGATTTTTGAATATGGACGTAAATTTTTCTGAAGATTTGTTTATTTTTCTGAAAATTGGTTTATTTGTATAATTGAGTACCAGTAGATAAGAGGTAAATAGACAAATTTTAATGATTTTGGCATTTATTCTATCCTGAATATTTTTCAATAGATTGTTTTAAAATGAAATATCTTCGGTTCATTTTAACATTTTTATAATATTGTTTTTTTTTCACCTTAAAATATGCTTAAATTTTTTAATAATTTTTAAATCTTTTAGTTTTGATTTAAAGAAAAAAATTAAATTTTTTCTTGAAAATTTTGGGAAAACAATTTTTTTATGGGTAAAAAATTTAGTTTCATTTATTTTTCAAAAATTTTGAATAAAAAATTTAAGTTTTTGCCATTTAATTTTGACAAGTGATCAAGGATTTTTGGACATTGTAGTAAGTTTTTCTGAAAATTTGTTTACATATTTGTAGGCTTGGGTGTAATAAACAGTAAACTAGAAAAGTTTGAGAAAAATGTATTAATTTTGAGATGTAAAGCTTTTAAAGTGAAATATTTTTGCTCTTTTTAACATTTCAAATTTTTTTTTTCTTCTTTTTAGGATAAAACTACTTAAATAAAATAACTTAAAATAATTTTTTGGGAAAAACATTTCATTAGTTTAGTTTAAAAAAAAACATTTTCCAAAAAGATTTATTATTAAAAAAAAAAAATTTTTTTTCGTCAAAACCATTGAGAAAAAGTAGATAAGATATAAAAAAAAATGTTGGAAAAACAATTTCAAAACAAATTTAATAGTTTTGAGATTTATACGATTATGACTATTTTTGAATAGAGTTCTTTGAAGTGAAATATCTTCGGTTCTTTTCAACATTTTTATATTTTTTTTCACCACTTATGTAGTTATATATTTAAAAAAAATTTTTAGTTTATGGGAAAAAAATATTTTTTTTTTTTTCAAAATCCGGAAAAAAATGTTTAAGGGGAGAAAATAATTTTTTTTTAAGGGAAAACAAAAACAATTTTCTTCAAAATTTTGGAAAAAAGAAATTTAGTATAGGACAAAAATAAATTCTTTATTCAAAATTTTTTTTGTCGAAATCCGGAAAAAAAAATTCTTTTAAGGGAAAAAAGTAAATTTTTTTTCAGGACAAAAATAAATTTTTTCTTCAAAATTTTGGAAAACACATTTTGTATGGGAGAAAATAAAACTGTTATTCGAAATTTTTGAAAAAAACTTTTATGGAAAACATAAATCCGAAATCCGGAAAAAATTGTTTAAGGGAAAAAACTAAATTTTTTTTTAAAGGACAAAAATAAACTTTTTCTTCAAAAATTTAAAAAAAAAAATTTGTTTATGGGAAACAAATAAATTTTTTCTTCCAAATCCAAAATTCAAAATTTAAGGAGAAAAAATAAAATTTTTCTCCATAACTTTGAAAAAAAAAAGTGTTTTATAGGAAAAATTAAATTTTTTTCAAAATCAATTAATTATTTTTTTAGGGAAAAAATAAATTGTTCCTTTAAACTTTTTTTGGGAAAAAATTGAATTTTTTCTTCAAAATCCGGAAAAAAATTGTTTAAGGGAAAAAATAACTTATTTTAAGGGGAAAAATTAATTTTTTCTTTTCAAAATTTGGTAAAAAAAAATTTTTATGGGAAACAAATAAATTTTTTCTTCCAAATCCAAAATTCAAAATTTAAGGGAAAAAAATAAAATTTTTCTTCATAACTTTGGAAAAACCAATTTTTTATGAGAAAAAATTAATTTTCTTTTCAAAACCAATTAAATATTTTTTTTGGCAAAAAATAAATAGTTTTTCAAAAGTTTGGAAAAAAAAATTTGTTTGGGAAAAAATTGAATTTTTACTTCAAAATCCACAAAAAACATTGTTTAAGGGAAAAAAAAAATTTTTAAGAGAAAAAAATTAATTTTTTCGTTTCAAAATTTGGTAAAAAAAAAAAAACAAATAAATTTTTTCTTCAAAATCAAAAATTCGAAATTTAAGGAAAAAAAATAAAATTTTTCTTCATAACTTTGGAAAAAATTAAATGTTTTTCAAATTCAATTATGTATTGTTTTAGGAGAAAATATTAAATTTTTTTTACATTTTGGGAAAAAAATTTTTTATGGGACAAAATCGAATTTTTTCTTCACCATTTTGGAAATTGTGTGTCATTTAAAACTCGCAAGTTTTATTAAGTGAACTAAAAACACTAAATAAATAAGTAAATAGTAAATGAAGAAACCTCCCAGCTAGTTTTTAGGGGAGTGGAGATTGCTTTAAGAGAGAATGTCAAGTACTTAGGACTCAAATGAGATGGGAAACTCACGCGGAAACCTAATAGAACTAACTTGGAAAGAGTAAAAAAGGCCAACGTTGCATTATACACTTCCGAAAAAAGAAGTCGGTGTTAAAAGAAGGTAGCACCTCGTACTACACATTGGCTCTATACTTCAGTGGTTATGCCAATCTCAATATATTGTACTACTTGTATGGCCACCATCTGCTCAAAGGGCGAGTTACGCTAATATCATGAGTAAGGGTCAAAAAACAGCTTTTTACGCATCTGTGGTATTTCAAGGACTACCCCAAACAAAGCGTTGGCACTGCTAATCAACTTCCCTGCATTAAATCTTGTAGGAAGCACGTGGTCGGCGCCTCGGCGCTTAGACTTAAAAGTATGGCACACCTCTATTTTGCACACTCTGCATAGTCACAAACAAGAAACAGATAAATATATTCCTAGAATCAACTTCGATAGAGAAGAGGGGAATTAATTAAAAATTTTCTATGTACATAGATGGTTCCCACCTAGACGATAAGGTTGGCTATGAAGAATTTCCGAAGGAATTAGGACTGGAACTATCTGTTTGACTACCAGACTACTACTGCGTCTATCAGGCAGAAGTTCTAGCTATAGCCCATCTGGCGTGGGGATGGGACCAATCCTGCGCTTCATAAGAGCCACAAAGGAAAAAAAATAATTGAGGTTTGCGTGTTGCACATTGATATCACAACGGACCTGTAAGGTCTAAGAGAGTTGATCGTACAGACCGACTACCACAATAACCGAACTTAATCTAAGTGAACAATTAGTGGTTTTCCCCTAGAATCATAAGAAATAATAATAATAATAAATAAACAAAAATACAGTGTAACCTCTCCTAGCAGACACCTCCCGCAAGCGGACATTTTTTTCTATCCCAAATCTTATGCATCGGAAGAAGTTACCTTCTTTTAAGTGGACGTCTTTAATGAATGGATACCTCTCTTGGGCGAACTAAAGCTGACTGACGGTTAGTGTTCGCCCAAGGGAGGTTTCACCGGATTTCTTTTTCACTGTGAAGCATACATATTATATTTACCTTACGTCTACTCTATACTTGTACTCTTCCATGTCAAGTGATCAAAGATTTTTGAACACTGCAGTAAATTTTTCTGCAAATTTATTTATTTGTAGGCTTAAGCATAATAAGCAGTAAATTGGAAAAGTTTGAGAAAGAGTTAATAATTTTAAGATTTATTCAGTGTTGACAAAAAGCTTTTTTAAAGTGAAATACTTCCGGTTCTTCTTAACATTTAAAAATAATTTTTTGTTTAACTTTTAAGATAAAACATACATTTCAAAAAATTTCTTTTGGAAAAAAATGTATTTTATTTAAAAAACAAACTTTCTATGTTCGAAAAAAAAATAATAAGAAAACAAAAAGAAATGTTTTAATAAAAATAAATTAAATCTATATCACAATAAAACTAAGAAAGATATTTAGCGGCATGAGAATACAAAAAATTAATTTTTTTCGATTCGTTGCTTGTTTTCAGCCATGGGAATTCAGACCGACAAAATTTGATTGAGCTGCAGAACTAGACTAGATTTTTCAAAGATTCTAGAACGAGATATTCTGGCTAAAACAAATGATGGCATATGGAAACTTTTTTCGTGGTAGAACTACACCCAGAAATTTACCAGTTCTCAGTCGGTGTTTCGTGCTAATAGTCCGCGTCAAATACAAAAATTAACTCTACACAGTCAGCTATTTTTTAACTAGGTACTAATTATGTAATAATTATTTATTATTTTTAATAATTATTTGTAATTAAAACTGGTCAAAAAAATTAAGTCAAGATAAATTTTGTCATAATATGCTTATTTTTTTAACTTTTTTTATATTTTTCATCTGAAATAAATTACGCCCAATACAATAAAAAACTAAGCAATTTTCGAACATGAAAGTTTACTAAAAGCCATTGAAATGTCTGCCAAAATGCCAATTAGAAGATATAATTAGTTGCTTCTTCGCAAAGTTGGCAGCACTGGCGGCATTTCGTAGGCACACAATTAACATTTTACCATTTTAGCCGGCCATTAAGTAGGCCAATTTTACGCTGCCTTTGACCAAATTTTTTCGTAGTTCGCTGCATTCGAGTGCCAAAAGCAACAGAAATAAAAAATAAAGAAAAACAGAAAAAAAACCATCTCGGTTTTCAAATAAATAAAAATAAAGATTAAAAGTTAAAAATACATAAACAGAACAAACAAAACAATCGCTGAGAAAATGAAGCCCATAAATCTTGTTTATTTGTCTAAAGCGTTTTAGTGCGCTCATTTGTTGTTCTCGCACATTTATGATGAATGATTTAATCAAATAAATTTCAAACGAAAGAGGTCAGCTGGGTTTGTTGCAAATCGTTTCTGACGACGCACTTTATGCGATTCGTATTCAAATTGTGCAAGAAAGCGAATCTTTACAGTCTACGTCAATGCAAAAAAATTGCAACAGAAAAAAATTGTATGTTGAAATTAAATAAAAAATTAAAAATACAAAAGTATACATACGTATATGTGCATGTACTTTCATGCGCTGCAAAGCTATGAATGAACGCGTAGCATACAGAGACTGCCATGCAGTGAGGCACCGAAGCGTTTAACACATATGACTAGGTATTTATAGCTGAGTCCTGTGAAGCACAAGTGTGTATATAAATGTTTTTTGTAGTATAAAACGGGGAGTAAAATAAATGTTCTAAGTCTGAATCATGTGTAATTTAGAAACTAGAATTTCAGAATGGAGACTAGTTGCAAAATGATTAGTTCTAGTTTTGCGAAAAACTGAATTTTTATCTGCATCAATTCCCTATTGTTCAGAATGTCTTAAAGCCTGAATAAAATGGAATTCAGAGACTAGAAGTGGACTAGTTGCAAAATGACTAGTTCAAATTTAGAGAGAAACTAAATTTGTATCTACATCAATTTCCAATGCTCCGGAATGCTCTAAAGCCCGAATAAAATGGAATTCAGAGACTAGAAGGGGACTAGTTGCAAAACGACTAGTTCAAGTTCTGCAAAAAACTGGATTTTTATTTACATCAACGCCCTATTATAATCCGGAATGCTCTAAAGCCTTAATAATGTGGAAGTTAGAGACTAGAACTGGACTAGTTACAAAATGGCCACCTCAACTTTTTCGACAAACTGCATTATTACTATATTAATATCAATGCCCTATGATCCGGAATGCTATAAAACCTGAATAATGGGGAATTCAGATACTAGAATTGGACTAGTTGCAAAATTACCAATTCAACTTTTATGAGAAACTGCATTTTTCATCCACATTAATAACGTAAAATTCGAAGTACTCTTAACACAGAATAATGTGAAATTCAGAGCCTGGAATTGGACTAGTTGCAAAATGACTAGTTCAAATTTAGCGAAAAACTAAGTTGTTATCTACATCAATTTCCTATGCTCCGAAATGCTCTAAAGCCTGAATAATGTGGAAGTTATGGACTAGAACTGGACTAGTTGCAAAATGACCAATTCAACTTTTGCGACAAACTGCATTTTTATTATGTTTACATCAAAGCCCTATGCTCCGGAATGCTCTAAAGCCTGAATATTGTGGAAGATAGAGGCTATAATTAGACTAGTTGCAAAATGGCTAGTTCAAATTTAGCAAAGAACTCAATTTTTATCTACATCAATTTCCAATGCTCCAGAATGCTCTAAAGCCTGAATAATGTGGAAGTTAGAAATAAGAATTGGACTAGTTGCAAAATGACCAATTCAACTTTTGCGAGAAACTGCATTTTTTTATTTCCACATGGTCCCGATTTATCGTAGCTAGCGGCGTAAATTTTAACCAAAATAGCTATGAGGCTAATATTCGATACTTAAGATGCTAGCAGCCCCTGAAATTTCTCAAGTAAAAATTTTAGCAGTCTCTAAAGTAACACTTTTTAGTAGGCTACATTGTTTATTGGAGTTTTTTTTTTTAATATTATGTCGTAATTTTGCGATCAAACAACAAAAACGAGATGAAGCTTGCAAACGGAAGCTACTACTAAGCGACCCCTTCCAGTACTAATTTTTTAACGCTGTTGTTTAGTCGTGAGTGACCTCCTTTATTACCAGTAACTGGCCCAACGTTCTCTTCTAGACGCAAAATTTAATTTTTGCATTTGAATGACTCCCTAGTATACGCTAATAAGTCAACCACTTTGGACGCCTGCAAGGTTAATATTCGAGGCGCTATTGTTGCAATAAATCCGCATACATCAGAACGGGCCATCAAAACTTGGATCGACTGTTGGAAATCTTAACCGAAAGTCAGTATCATATCTCCGCGGAACGAAATTTAAGCTCCTTCGTTTGAACAACGCGTGGGAAGTATTGCAAACTTACTTCGAAGTCAATGTTGTATAGCTCAAATAGTGAGTTTATTGAAAATAAGCCAAAATCATATTTCGAAGCGCATTTTCATCTCGGCGGCTAAGTTTACAAGTCGTCCTCACCTAGGGATGACGAGGCTCGTACGTGATCATCGAGAAGCTAATGCATCTCCAGAGAGTGACAGTCAGTTGCGGATTTTCTAGCTGTGGCGAGTGCGATCAATAACCACGCCCACCGTATACATAACTTAAATAAAAAAAATAACGAAACGTGATATCTCTTGGACTATGAAAAGGCTTTCGAAAATCTGCAGCGCCACAAATTATTTGAGATTTTGGAAACTATCGGAATTGGCGAAAAAGAATTGCGTTGCCTTTATTGAAACCTAACGGTATAGATCAGACTGAGCGATGAAAATACCAAAGATATTTATATCGTTAATGGCGTAATGCAGGGGTGTGTGTTGTCACCCATAATTTTTAACATCTGCGCCGAAAAAATATACCAAGAAGCTCTTTAGAACGCACACGAAGGCATAAAGGTGAATGGCGTTATCATAAACAAAATGAGATACGCCGGTGACACCACACTTTTAACAAACAACCGACCTGCAAAAATTATTGAATAAAGTCACCAATGTTGGTCAGCAATTCGGACTAAGAATCAACGTCAAAAAACTCTTTATGCACTAACGATAAATGACCAGCCGATAGAAAAGGTTTCAAGCTACAAATACCTTGATTGTTGGGTCAATAAAAACTGGAACGCATAAGCTGAAATAAGGATATGAATAGAAATGGCAAGATTCACATTTTGCAATTTCAAGAAAAGCTTCAGCTGTCACGATTTTAACATCAAATACAAAATTCGTTTTATAAAGTTCTACGTGTGGTCTGTGCTTCTATACGGTGTGGAATGTTCGACACTCAAAGTTGCTGACACAAACAGATTTGAAGCTTTTGAAATGTGGGCATTTAGAAGAATTTGGAAAATTCCTGGGACGGAGCGTGTCTCTAATAAGGAAAGTTTTACGTCGTATTAAACGTGATCGTGATCCCCTGCAGATAATAAAGCGTCGCAAAACGTGGCTTGGCCAGATACCCTATGATCAGAAAGTACCGGGAATGTTTAAATAAAACAAAACAGAGTTAAATTTCAGGCAAATTTATTTTATCTCCTTCAAAATATGCCCCGTCTGAAGCAACACACATCTGCCAACGTTTAACTCAGTCCTCCAAGCACCCCTGGTAGGCCAACGAAGGGATAGCCTTCAGCTCCTTGTTGCTGTTGTAGCAGCATAAACATTCCCCATTCATTTACGGGGAATGCTGCTGAAGTGACAGTCCTTGGCCGGATATAAATCCGGGTCGTTCTGGTAACGTAGAACCGACTGTCGCAGGAACGTTCAGCTCCTTCGTCGCATTCTCTTTGATCTCCTCAATCGACTGAAATCTCCTTCCACGAAGTGGTAACTTCAACTTGGGATACAAAAAGAAGTCGCACGGGGCCATATCAGGTCAATATGGTGCTTGCACGATGGTATTTACTTGGTGTTTGGTCAAATAATCCAGCACATTTTGGGCTCGGTGCATTGGCGCGTTATCATCATGCAAAATCCAAGCATTATTTGCCCACATTTCCGGCCGTTAGCGACGTACAGCATCTCTCAAACGCTTCAAATGGGTAAATAAAATTCTTTATTGACTGTCTAGCCCGATAGAAGGAACTCATGGTGCACTACGCCTTGACAATCGAAGAAAACAGTCAATTAAACATTCCCGGTACTTTCTGATTATAGTGTAATAAGAAATTCAAAATAGCATCTTCTACAGTTAATACCAGAGGTAAAATAGAAAGAAAACGAAATTGTGCTTACAGAAAGCAGCTTTCGTAGTTGCGTAACATCAGGAACTGGGCAGGCCGTGACAACTAAGCTGAACTATGGAATGCGGCTAAAAATCGTGAGAGAGAAATGGTAAGCAATATAACTTAAATTTATTTACTGTTAGTAGTAAAAAATGTTTAACTAAAAATAATTATTGTATGATCGCTAACACTTGAAATCGAATAAGCAAATAAAGAAGAAGAGCAGGGATATCTCTGCTGTAAATGAATAAAATTTCTCAGATTCACTAGAAATAGTGGACCTAGAAAAAAAGCACGACGCAAGTAAAATTTGGAAAAATGAGTAGAGGCACGCTCACTTTTAAGTAAATACGTGTATTTAGGTAAATAAAGACATAAGAAAACTCTTCCAAGCCTGGTACACACATTGCTCTCTAACCCATTTCGATCGGACAAAAATTTTACTGATATCGGTTTAAAAACCACGCCTACTTTTTGTATGTTAAGACAAAATTTCCGTCGCTCACTATGATGTTACAAGTCATACTGCTCATTTTCTATAAGTTTCTTTGAATCCGAAAATTAATAACTAGCACAAATTAAAGTTTAACAAAATGTGGGCGGGTAGATAAAATTTGAGCCCGACCTAAGTTTGTCTTCCTCGATTTCGATAATCTTTTGTGTATTCTTAGTTATTTATTTCTATATATGTATGTATATACAATATTTTTTTTTTCAGAAACTGAAAGAATTATAATATCACTTTTGATATACTTATGTAATATTTCCTAAATAAAATTACAAAAATATATTTTGAATTCCTTCATCTTTTTCTACATTTCCAAAGTTGAAAGCGTTGCCATAGACGATAGCGCAATGGGCCAAATAAAATGGTAAACAATAATTAATAGTTGTATCTGCGCTAAAATTCACGAGTATACAAAAATATATGGGATGGTTGTGCAGCGTGCGCCGCAAGGAGGTGAATGGGTGTGTTGCACACGAAGGCAGTGATGCAGTGAAGCATTCAAGCATCAAAACAGCAAAATGTTGAATGAGTATTAATAGCTGAGTTTCATTTGCATTTTTTTTCATGTTTTTTTCTATATTTTTGTCTTACGTGAGAAATGCAATGTAATAAGAAAAAATGTTCTAATGCCTGAAATAAATAGAATTTATTGACTAGATTTGTACCAGAGCGAGCGACGGTGAACAGAACCGTACCAGTTGCAAAATAACACTGACCGACATAAATTTTGAACCATGAAGCCGAATACATTTTAAGAGCAGAGAAAAACTACTGCAAGTCCGGCTATATTTGAGGTTAATTCATGAGATATTTTTTTCTTAATATCAGAACATCACCTCAACACTTCCTTCTAAATCTTGTGTGATATCTAAGAAAATATTTATTTGTCTCTGAGTTATTGTCTGTTGAATAGTTTTATGGTGACACAATGAAGCTCAGACTACCCAGTAGCAATGTACTAGGCCAGGGTTCAGCAACCTGCACTTCGCGAGCTACTTGCGGCTCTTTGATAGGTGAATACATAGATAGAATACATAGATATATAAAATATTTTATAAAAACAAAACATAAAAATTGTTCGGAATCGATTAACGAGCCACAGATTCTATCTTTCAGCTATTTGTACTCGCTGACTGTAAAGATTTTGGAAACGAAATGGAGACTCAGTACTTCGACCAGCTTCTTGACAATAAAATGCGATGGCTTTCCAAAGGTAAGATTTTAAAACGTTTTGCTTTTTCCATGAATGAAATAAATACAGTTCTAAATGAATAAGATATTAATCACCCTGAATTGGAGAGCGACAAATGGTTGCAAAAATAATACTTTATGGTGGATATCACAGAGAAATTAAATGAGCTGAATCTAAAACTGCAAGGTAAGGGAAATCCAGCCATGTTGAATAATTGGTATGATAGAAGAATTGGTTTGTTTTGAAGAAAAATTAATTCTTTTCACAGAAGATATTCAGGATGGAAAATTACTTAATTTTCGATTAAAACTGAATTTGCTGACAAATTTGAGCAATTCAAAACCATCAAAACCACTCTAGCATTCATAGTAAATCCTTTCAACACAAATAGTAACGAAAGCGATTTGGAATTGATACTGGATCTTTAGAATTGCAAATGATCGACTAAAAAGTAAAGCTTTGTGGATGCTGGAAGTTGTCTTTTTTTTTTTTTTTGTTTGCTTCTAAGTCAGATCCAATTAGTGAAATCCAAGTATAGCAGCAAATTCTTTTTCTCGATGTCTGAGATCTCATTAATTTGCTGTAAGAAAGGCTTACCGAAAGAGCGAAGTCGTGCCCTAGCTAGCCCTGGACATTCACATAAGTAGTGGAAAAGACTTTCCTTCGCTCCTTCCGCTTGACAGCTTCTGCAGATGGGATTAAAGCGGAGGTTGAGTCTGGCTGTTTGATCATATACCTTCCAATTACCTCTAAGGGCTCCAGTAATGCGTGAAATGTTTGGTAGAGAACATCCTAGCAGGTGATTCGTCATTTGGATTTTGTCCGATGGCCATGTTTTTTGTTGTAGTGCATGTAGTTAATTGCTTCCACCTTTTTCCGGCTAAGGCATAGTAGTGTGAAGCAATGGATATTTTTATTGTGCTGAGTGGGGTGGAGACTGCCACCGCCCCAGTTAGTATCGAACCTTTTTTCTCTAGCTAGCTCATCCGCCATCTCATTACCCCGTATGTTCCTATGACCGGGAACTCATATCAGAGTAATTTCAAGCCAATGACTAAACAATTCTAGTTCCTCTGTACACAGTAAAACTTGGTTGTATGAAATGGAGTTGGAGTCTGAGGCCTTGATACCTGCTTGACTGTTTGAAAAGAGAGCTACTCTTGCACCAACTTCCTTCTAGAGTTTTAGTGGTTAGCATGCTTCTCTGATGGCTAAAAGTTCTGCCTAGAATACGCTGGCATAGTCAGGAAGTCGAATTGACTGAGATAGGTTGATTGGCTCCCACACCACAGTTCACCTTAGAACCATCAGTGCAGATTTCAATATCGTATCTTCGGATCATTTTTCCTTTCCTCCATTCGGCTGTCGCTGGAAAACGTACCGTAAAGTCTTTCTTGAAGTTAGGGTCAGGGACTGTGTAGTGTGATCTGTTTTTGAGCAGCGAGCGTCCCTGTAGGAGGATCTTGCTGTGGCCGTACGACCTAGTTATCCAGCTCCTATGTCTCTGAGTCTCACCGCGCTGCAAGTAGCAATTATTTTTATACGTAAGTCTAATGGTAATATGTGAGTTAGTACATTGAGCGCTTCAGTAGGACTGGTGCTAAACGCTCCTGTGGTTAGGATAGACGCTGCATTTGTTTTCTATTGCAGGTCACCAGACTAGTGCCGCATATGTTAGTATTAGCCTTACAATGGCTATGTAGGACCAATTGGATAGTTTTGGTTGGAGACTCCATTTTTTACCCAACCTTCTCTTACACGTGTAAAGTTCTATATTCTTTTTCTCGGACCTCCAGCTGAAGATAACACCTAGGTATTTTGCATGTTGGGTTAGCGTGTGACTGACGCCGTTTAGTTTTGGGGGATTAAAGTTTGGTATCTTGGTTTTCTTAGTGAATAGCATCAGTTCAGTTTTGCTCGGGTTTACACTTAAACCACAGTCTGTGGCCGAACTGCTAAGTAATACCAGAGCTCCTTCTCACTGATTATGGTTGAAAACATTCCTGAAACCATGATCACTATGTCATCCGCGCTACTAATTGAATTCCCTTTCGGTTAAATTTGGTAGGAATATTGTTGACAACTAATTAATAACCACAGCAGAGGAATTTTTCCAGAAACTCTGAGCAAAAAGTGTGAAATTTGGATGAAAATTTGGATTTATACAGTTTTTGTAGGAGGGAATTTTTGAATAAAGAACTTCAAATTTTCATAAAAATATTATGAAAATTTCATCAGAAACAAATAAATTGTCAAAACTAGTCAATATGTCTCTGTGCTGTAGTTATTTAACGCAGTGTATAGACGAGTATAGAAATAAGAAGTGAAAAGTGTGCATATTTCTCTTGAGGGGAGTTACGTTGAAAAATGCAAAATATAAAACCATGCTTTTCATTCATTGAGTACTTTACGTCGCGAAAGCATCAGCCGCTCCTCTTGTGTGTGACTTTCCCACACCATCAGTCAATGCAAATTTTGCACTAAATATTCATGAATGAGTACATGTAAATATTTAGTCTATCACATCCTCTAGAAGCTGCGAAAAGTTCACCTTCTCTACTCCTCCACTCCACCTTTGTTGCTTGTGTGGCTGCTAGATCTGTTCCTCACTTTATTTTTTGCTGTTTTGTATTTGTCAGTGCAATAGACTGAACCGAAGCTGCTGGTGTTGTATATGCGCTTTGCTGTTATTTTTGTTTCCTTTTTGCAGCTGCTTGGATAGAAAATGATATTCCGACTTATGCACGCTGCATCTTCCAATTGTGGCAGCATCGGTTGTGTGATTTGTGGTAGATTATCGGAGGTGTGTGTGTGTATGAGCTTGTATCCATTTTGCATTATTCACCGAAGCGATGGCACCATTTTTTATACAAAACCTATAAGTTTGTGTTTCTATGGTTTTGTGTATGCATTCATGGCCTTCGCAGCGTTCACAACCTACGCAGTTCAGTCATTATTAATATTTTCGTATTTTGAGGTATCTGAACGCCGGCATCGCTCCGCCACATCAAACAAAAGAGCTTTCATTGCTGCTGCAATCACTCAAAATGCTATGCAGCATTATTTCGTAGATTCTGTGTGTGCCCAGTAAGGGATGGATAGGTTTTTATGTACAATAATAGTGCATTCAACATTGAAAGATTTATGCTTTTCTTATATTTTTAATAGTTTGAATTTAATTTTAGTTAGTTTTATAAAAGCAAGTGCTTTATATGTTTAACTTTTTTGGCATTTTGCATACTGCGATAGCTCTTGGCGAACCAGAACCTTCAGATAATGGGCCACATACAATCACGATTGATTTTAATCAGTATGAAGCGATGCAAGGAGTAAGCAACTAGTAAGCAACTAGTATGTAACTAGTATGCAACTAGTAAGCAACTGGTATGCAACTAGTAATCAACTAGTTAGCAACTGGTATGCACCCTAGTAACCAACTAGTTAGCAACTAGTATGTAACTAGTAAGTATCTAGTATGGAACTAGTGTGCAACTAGAAACTCCTAGTAACCAAGTTATAAGTAACTAGTACGCAACTAGTTTGCTAGTGTTATGTAAGCAGTAAGCATGTATTATGTAAGTAGTAAGCATCTGGTATGTAACTAGTGAGCACCTAGTTAGCAACTGGTATGCAACTAGTTACCAACTAGTTACCAACTAGTAACTATCTAGTATGGAAGTCGTGTGCAACTAGAGGCTACTAGTAACCAAGTTCCAAGTAACTAGGACGAAACTAGTTTGCAAGTATTATGTAAGCAGTAAGCATATAGTATGTAAGTAGTAAGCATCTAGTATGTAACTCGTATGCAACTAGTAAGCAAATAGTAAGTAACTAATAAGCAACCAGTAAGGAACTAACTAGTATGCAACTGCTAAGGAACTAGTATGTAAGTAGTTCGCAACTAGTAGGCAAGTATTATGTAGGTAGTAAGCATCTAGTATATACCTAATATGCAACTAGTTGGCAACTAGTTACTTTGGAGAGAGTTGTTTTTCTTTTGTGCTTTCGTACATAATGAGTTTTTTGTCGAAAACTGTTTGGTTGATTAGTTGATAATATCTAGCTACTTTGTTTTGTAACTAATGATCTTGGGCTGACTTCAAAATCTTGTCAGCCGTTTTTTTTAATTTTTTCATTAATGGATTTGTCATTTCTGGTCTCTGTGAGGCACAAACGGAGCCCGTGGAGCACGTATTATGTGTGTCCAGTACTCAGCAGGCTTAAATTCAGGCTACTTGGGGCATAAAGTTTGCTAACGCAAAGGGCAAATAGGATTATTTAAATCCACTAAAAGGACAGCATTGGCATCCCTCCTGGGTAACGAAATTTGGATTCAACAGTCATCGATGTTTTTCTTAAGACTAATGACATGTTCGGTACATGGAAGGCCACCCCTTGGCTTCTAGCTTTTTTTTTAGTTTTTAAGAAAAAGATAAAGAGAGGCTTGAATTTCAGATAGCTCCGTGAGCGTTGGTAGTTTTATAGTCCTTGTACATTACTGAGGACTTTTGCTCCACTGGGAGAAGAGCTATCCTCTTGAAGTAAGTAAGTACATTACTGTGCTCGGCTATAAAAATGTTCATACTTATATTTCAAAGTAATATATTCATTAAAAATTGCATCGGGAAAACAGCGACGCTGCAATACAAATGGGATCAAACTTTGCATTTTTGAACCAAAAAGGTAGTAAAATATACTTCAATTTTTTTATCCTACGTTGAGTGTAAATATGGACATACATACATATGTTTTTCCATGCTATTAATTGTACCATATCTACCCATATTTTTCATTATGCTGAATCTCATTGTTCGGTTAACCATTGCATCGCAATTTCAGCTCTCTTGCCATTTGTTAAATTCTATCAGAAAATGATTGTATTTGTGTCGGTTACATTTTGCTACACATTTTAAACACAACAATTACCCATTTACATGTCGAGTGATGTAATTTTTTTTCATATATGATCCCGTACGCTTTTTACGAAGTGTCTTCCGTTCAAAAAACTGAATTCGAGTGACAAAGTTAAGCGATTGATACTAATATCAAAACTGTCCTATATGGTTACACCATATGGAAAGTAACCGCGGAAATCTCGCGACACCTTTGTTTGATACGATTCTCAAACGTTGCCTGTGGCGTACGAGTATTTTGCGCATTTTTTGGTCCTGTACAATAACCAAATCGAGCCCAGCTAGCGAGTGA
Organism: Anastrepha obliqua; assembly: GCF_027943255.1. Classification (NCBI taxonomy): domain Eukaryota; kingdom Metazoa; phylum Arthropoda; class Insecta; order Diptera; family Tephritidae; genus Anastrepha; species Anastrepha obliqua. The sequence goes on along the minus strand of NC_072893.1, from coordinate 19,150,915 downwards.
AATTCGAAAAAGCAAATGAAAGTGGATAGGGCATAGAAAAAATAATGACAATGTTGAAACCGCTTCCGACAAGCTGGCCGAAAAGTGAGTAGACCACGAACCACCTGAAGACGTTCAACAGAAGCTGAAATGAACTCCCTTGGACTTACGTGGAACGAACTGTATACTGTAACTGGAGTATATAAAAACTGTATCCATTGGCGAAGAGTTGATATCCTACGCGAGAATAGGAGCAAAAAAAAATGTAAAATACATGAATAATTGGTGTGTAGACTTTAAGAAGGCGTTCGAACCTATCAAACGAGATGCAATATGACTGTCACTGAGTACTGGTAGTGTCTCCTGTCGCCCCTTCTCTTCGCCATCGTCCTTAATGACGTCATGAGCCAACTGACCCTGCACAAAAAAGGCATCATATGGAGTTTCACCAGGCATCTTAAGGACCTGGACTTCGCCGACGACATCTGACGCCTCTCTTACAAACTCTCCAAGACGCAAGCGAAGGCGGACAAACTAGTCGCGCTGGCACTCACTGTCGGACTGGAGGTTAACATCGCCAAGACGAAGGTTATGAGAATCAACCACAATAAAGAAAGACATGTGATGGTTGACGGGGCCCGGTGAAATTTGTTAAAAGCTTCTACAGTATCACAACAGACGGCAGAGGAGATTAAGATGTCAACTGTAGGCTAAACAAACCAAGGTCGGCGTGCTGGTGAATGCAAGCAGCGTGGGCGAGTTGGCAAATGTCCAGGGGTACTAAACTACGAATTGTTGTATGGAAGCGAAACATGGCTGGTCTCTAACACCATCACACAGAGGCTACAATCCTTCATCAACTGCAGTATATTCTGGCCAAACACCATCAGTAACGACCCACTCTGGAGATTAATGAACGAGGAATCCATCCTTAGGCAAACCGAACCCATAAAGTGGCGATGGGTAGGCCACACGCTTAGAAAACCACCTGATAGCATCACGAGAATGACACTGGACTGGAACCCGCAAGGGAGCAGAGGTCGCGGTGGACCAAAAACCAATTGGAGAAGGTCGATGCTGCGCTGACTAGCCGATGCCGACATCTCATGGGATGGGAGAGTCTTGTCGAGATCCTATGCTCCCGAGAGGAGTGAACAAGGTGAAGAAAAAAAATGAGTGCGTACACTTCCCTTAGGTTCATTTTTCAAAATATAGGTATAACGAATGGTTTACAAATTTATAAATCAATTTTCTAAAATAAAATCCTTAATGAGGTTGCTGCTCTTACAGGCAAACCAAAATCAACGAAGGCTGAGACAAAGTTCCATTGCAATTAATAACTATTTTTTTGATTGTTCTCGAAAAGTTTTAAATATATGTAATTTAGATTTTGTCAAACGATGGTCTGATTTGTATAGAAAAAAAAGCTTAAAATATATTTTTCTTCTGCTAGGTAAAATTTGCCTAAACTAAGATTGATGGGATATGCTAAGAATGATCATGTTTTGTTCTTTATTCTTTAAAATTTATTTTCTTTATCTCGAAATGATTTCTGTTAGATCGCCATTTCAAAGAAAGCAAAGTGACATGCAAGATGCTAAAGAATTGAATATTTTTTTAGTAATTCCGAATGTGTCATTCCGGTCCAGTTAACCGGATGTACATATGTGTGTTCTGCTCTTCCCATACGCCTTCCCATTCCAGTTAGCATCGCAAAAGTACCACTTAGAAATTTTTCAAACCTCAAACATACAGCATTCTTAGGGCCCACGCATTTGCTTTCGCACCACCACTCGCCAGCTCTTAGCCCTGCATGCAGTATTGGCACACAAGTGAGGCGCCTTGTTGGGTTGCTCATGCAGTCGTATGACTAACTTCAGTGTATGTGTGAAAGAGCATAGTATAATAAGATTCATGCATATGTAAATATATCTGTATGTGATATGTGTTGCATATAGAAGAGCAGTGTCAACAAAGAAATTAGCCAAGCGCACTGCTTACTAAACAGAGTCTAAAAGCTTTCATGCAAGAGCACCAAGAAAAATAGGAAAGCTATTAATAAGAAATTCAATTAAAATATCTGCAAGCAAGAACTTTTCCGCACATAATGCCACTTAAGGGTGCACATATTTATAAGTGTGTTTTAAATAATAGAGAACCTTCAAATAATTCTAAAATACAAACTGCAGGTGCCCTGCCAGCTGTAAAATTAGATATTCAGTTTTCTACATCACCTTTAATTAACACAATAGAGCAGTTGCTCTTGCTAAAAATTTTTGATGCAGTAGTAAATTATATAAAATCGGATTAGTATAGCTAGGGATGTGAGTCCCAGCCTCCTGGTAGTTTTTAAGTGCCAATAAACCGGGATTTTAGGGACTTGTAATACATATCTTACGAAGCTTATGAAATGGAGACGGAATAATTCCGTTTTATGGCAAAAACACATTATTGTAAAGTATTTTGTATTTATAACATTTTTGAGGTAGAAATTAGTTGGGGGTTTTTTGTGGTCAAAGTTCAATTCTTCGAATGACTGAAATATTAATATTCCTGCTGTAACAAATATAACTCTCTTTAATGAGTTAGTGCGTTAGAAGTTACATCCCTAGTTGACTTCCAGTGAAAGCTTGGTGACATTTGGTTCAGTGGAGCGAAGTTATTGCATCTAAAGTGTCAGTATGTTTGTGACATCGGTACAAAAATGAGTTTCGAACAAAGAGCTAATATCAAATTTTGTTTCAAAATCCGTAAAACTGAAAACTACCAAAACATTTGAATTGATAAAAAAAAGTTTATGGCGATGATTGTCTATCTCGTGCCAGAGGTTATGACAGGTTTACACGTTTCAGAGATGTTTGTGAGGGCATAAATTACAATGAACATACGGCCCAAAATAAGTAATCACCGAAAAATCCATCGAATTGTTCCTAAATTTATCAAAAATTAACCGAAATCATCACTGAAATTCATGGAATCGGAATTGAGTATCTCCAAAATATTGATTTATCGCATTTTAATGGATTATTTGGGCTTACGAAAGGTCTGTACACGTTTCATTCCACACAAGTTAACTGAAGATAAAAAATTGCTCAGAATTCAACATTCGAAAGACCTCATTAAAGAGGCGAGAAGAGTCGAGAACTTCCTTTAGAACATTGTGACTGGTGATAAAAAGTGGTGTTTCCAACATGCACCTGAAACTAAGCGTCAAAGTGCCGAATGGAAGGCCCCAGACGAGCCACCACCCAAAAAACCACGTTTGGAGAAATCAAAAATCATGTCGTTGCTCATTTGTTTTTACGATTCCAAGGGAATTGTCCACAAGGATTTCGTACCAACTGGCCAAACCGTCAATGCAATTTTCTATCTTGGCGTATCGAAGCGTTTGTTGCATCGCATTCGTCGAATTCGCCCTGAGTGCCTCGAAGGAGGAAGCTGACGCTCATTGCACGATAATGCACCATCTCATCGATCCACTCTTGTGACGGATTTTTTGACTAGAAATCGCATTTTGACCATCAATCACTCACTCCCTGTGACTTCTACCTATTCGGAAAATTGCATTTGGCCGTGAAAGGTAAGCGTTTTGCGTCCGTAGAGACCATCCAAAAGGCGTGTACCAACATCCTGAAGAACATTCCGGTCAATGATCTGAAACACTCTTTCGTAAAGCTTTTAGATCGCGCAACACAGTGTAGCGAGGCCAGAGGAGACTATTTTGAATGAATAAACTTGAAGTTATCAGAACAAAACTACTGACGTTTCTATTTTATCTCTGTCTTGTTTATTTTGGACTTCACCTTGTAATTTTCGCTATGCATAAAAAAGTTCAAGTGTATTTGAAACCCATTTATCTGTTTATTTGTTAGAGGGTAGAAGGCTGCCCAAACAATTCATATTGATGCGATGTTTTCGGCTTCAGTTCTAGCGAAAACGCGAATATCTAAATCCAGGATCTAATTTCGGGATCCCGAAAATACCGGGATCAGAAAACCCGGAAAAATATTCATCCCTAATCTATACAGGCGGCCGCCGTAGCCGAATGGGTTGGTGCGTGACTACCATTCGGAATTCACAGAGAGAACGTAGGTTCGAGTCTGGGTGAAACACCAAATCAAGAAAAACATTTTTCTAATAGCGGTCGCCCTTCGGCAGGCAATGGCAAACCTCCGAGTGTATTGCTGCCATGAAAAAGCTCCTCATAAAAATATCTGCCGTTCGGAGTCGGCTTGAAACTGTAGGTCCCTCCATTTGTGGAACAACATCAAGACGCACACCACAAATAGTAGGAGGAGCTCGGCCAAACACCCAAAAAGGGTGCGGCCTCGGTAGTCTAGCGTAAGTACACTAGCCTGCCACCCTAGAGGTTGTGGGTTCGAATCCCATGTACTTTTCCCAACTTACCTACTTTCCTAGTGTCTATAAAAAAAATTAAAAAAAAAAAATTAAATAAAAAAATTAATTTCTCAACCTCAACAACCTTATGCTTCCAATCCTTACTCCCGCACAAAAAGTCAGCGCATTACTTGCATTGTGTTTGCCAAAACAAGCAAAAAAAAAATTAAGAAAAATACACAGTTACACATTGCATCAGTGGCGCCAGCAAGAGGAAGCGGGCAATCGCGATAATAACGGCGCAGATACACCAAATTTAGCTAAGTCCTCAACCATCTGTGCGATCTTTCTGGCACAAAAATGTGGCACACAGATGGCGCTTCAAGCAGTAAGAAGGCGTTGTTCCTAAACAACTACAGGTGGGCATTACCACTACTTAGGACTGGTAGCGGCAGGCTAACCACCTACCCGGTCAGAAATCAAAACAGATTAACAAAACTAACACAAGACAGAGTCATGTGGAGGCCCTATGCTCCCGAGAGGAGTGAACAAGAAAAAAAAAGAAAAATATCATTAACCTTAACACCCAAATCAAAGAAAATCGCAAATGTCTGCACATTCAACCAGTGCCTCAACTTTAAATAAGCTGTCTTTAGCTTCCGGTATTCCTTTTACAATTGTTTTTTAAAGAAATTTACAAAATACGAAACATTTATAAATTCCCCTACATTTTTAATCCACAAAAGGGTAGCGAATGTGTCGCTGATTGTCAGATGCTAAAGCAATAATGCCTACGGAAGTTTAACGCCATGCGGCCGTCTTAATGTTTGCTGCGCCGAAAATCAGCCAAGTGAGTTGATGGGTAGCGCCGAAGGCAAGCAGCGGCAGCTTTGCTGATTTAGTTAGTTATTAACTAAGTGACTAAGCAACGCACAGCAGACGTAATATTCTTAAACATTTATGTATTTCTTTATTTATTTTGAACGGAAGTCGAGAAGAATTGATGACAGTCTCGGTCCCATGCTTTAGTGCCGTATTAATGGTGCATGAAATGTGGCAAGTAGCAAGCCAACAACTTCAACTAGGCGACACAATTTATCTGATTTATACGATTTTGTGGTTACGAGATGTTTCGCCCACAAGCAGCTGCACAAGACACAAGCAGCGAAGTGAGACATGGATGCATGAATTACTTCCACTACTTCCACTACTGCCCGGCGGCACATCTGTCTACATCAGCGCGTATAGAAAAATGCGGCGGAAATCGGTGGCCACTCATTCTCAGACAACACTTACTTAGGGTTTGTGCGGTTTTATGCCTTTCTTCATAAATGTTTTGTATATTAATGCTGAGGTTCTTTATGTGCATACTTAAGTAGAGATATTCGCCTATAGAATTGCAAGCAAGGGCAGTAAAATGACAAACGCTGAGCAATGAGCTCCTTTTATTGTCATTTGGTTAATTTTCATTTAATACTTATTTTTACTACTCTGGTATTTGTTTCTTGCATATGGCGGAGTAATTAAATGGTCTGTTAGATGAGCAAAATGTGCACCGAATTTATTTAGTAATTTTCTTCAGTCATTCTCGCATTGATACAGTTCATGTGCACGCATACATTCACAGCCACCGGGTATTAAGTCATGAAAGTTATTATGCACAGATATTTTCTTTTGGTTAGTGACTTCTTCATGTCGATAAAAATTTGCACCACTTGCACTAATTTTTTGCTTAAAGCATTTAAGGGGGTCTTCTACCGTCACGGTTTGAAAAAATCGATTTTTTTTTTTTAGATTTTTTAAAAGCTACTAATGTTAAGAGTATGCTATAAAGAGGGTTTTATGAAAAACATGTTCCTTCATGAGCATTTCGGGGAGAATACATGCATGCGCGTGGCATTTTCGAGCGTTTCTTTATCTTTAAACGCCTTTTCCCGAAAGTTGACTTTTTTCAACTTTCTGGTCACACATCTACTATAAATATTTGTCGAATTCATTCCATCTTTTTTCCAGTTATTCAGTGAACATCTCGCTATGTTTTCCCAGACCACTTTTTTCAATTTTTGATTAGTTTAATTTTGCGGGCCTCTAAAGTGTAAAAAAAAGAGGAAATTTTCAAACTTTTTTTTTAAAATCACGCATTTTTTACAAATTTCAAAATATTTAAAATCGCCACTGGGAAAACATAGCCAACGCTACACTTTATGATAAAAAAAAAAATTTTTTTGATTTCAGATAAGTAAAATGGTCGATCGCGTGCCACAAAGTCGCCTAGGACATTTTTACAAGGGCAACCTCGAGGACGGTTCAAGGACACAGGGCCAAAGAATTCGATTTGAAAAATATATTTTTAAATAGTGCAAACTTGTGCAAATTAAATAAAAAAAATCTGATTTCATTATCTCAAGTGGTTGCTTTGTAATTAATTCCCAAAAATAGGCCCGAGATTAAGGCGCGACGGTAGAAGACCCCCTTAATAAAAAATATTTATTGGCCGTTAGTTGTGTCATGTCACAAACAAGAAATAGACTACTCTATTCCTAGACTCACCTTCGAAAGCCTCTTCAAGACGAGTATACCGTCAAGAAGGGAGTGGCAGACACAAGGGCCATGGAGAAGGGGGGAATTTAATTTGTATACAGATGATTTAAAGCTAGACGATAAGGTTGGCCATGGAGTTTTCTCGAAGGAATTAGGACTAGAACTATCCGTCCGACTACCAGACTACTGCAGCGTCTATCAGTGTCAGAGCTTCTAGCTATAAAAGAATTGGCTACATATCTAAATACGCATGCCGTAGCAAAAACGACTGTAAATATATTCTCGGATAGCCAGGCGGCCATCAAATCAATGAATGCGGCTTTACTAAGATCGAAGGTTGCACAGGAATTCCAGGCATACCTAAATGATATTAGTGTCGTATTCAAGGTCAGCCTTATTTGGGTTCCGGGGCACAGGAAACCGGGGAAGGAAAACTATAAAGCTGATGAGCTAGTCAGAAAAGGTACTGCTCTTTAACTGCTCAGTGATAAAAGTACCAATGGAATAGCTTTGGCCACGAGTAAACTAATAATAAAAAACAACATTATCCGAGAGGTCAATAGGTCATGGAGAGATGAAGATACATGTGTAACAGCTAGGCTACTATGGCCGCAAATAAACAAGAAAAAGACAAAGGATCTGGTTAGGCTGTCAAGAGATAATATCTCGAAGGTCGTGGCTAGTGTCACCGGTCATTGGTTTTATCCGTAGATGTTCTGCTTTCCCTATGACTCTTACTAAAATTTCGTCTTTTAAATAATAGCATTTTAATCTCCAAATGTAAGTTTAATAATATTTTTTTAAACTTTTGGTAAAAAGTGTTGCAAAAACCCGGTTCGAAAAGACCCATTTAAGTTGAGCTAAAGGGTTAAAGTGTTCTAAAAAATGTTTGCTTAGTTCCTAAAGACAGGAATTATACACCGCACGAAAAATTATAAGGCCAGAAGTGTTTTTGTTTGGTTTATCTCGATCTCTTATTTATGTGACTACTTTGGGGAAGACCATGCCTCCGATGGGAGAACCAAGTCGAGGGAACCCTATCATCGCTTGGTGTAACAAATTGGAGAAAGCGCACACAAAGCAGAGACGCCTGGTGAGACTTGTTACAGTTGGCCTTAATTCGGTAACGGGTTGTGATCCACGTAAGTAAGTAAGTTTTGGTTTAGAAACAAAAAATATACCGAGTGGAAAAGCTTTGTCTGAGTTTGAAGTGGGACAGAGTTTGGCATGGAGAGAGAGAGAGAGAGAGAGAGACCTTACAATGTGAGAGATACATATAACCGGCCATTGGCTATTTGGCAGGCATTCCTCGAGACTAGGAGTTTGCTCCCATGAATATTGCTGCAGTTGCAGAGATGAGGAAGAGGAAGAAACATTTGAGTACTTCCTTTGCAATTGTCCTGCGTAAGAGCCACAAAATGGTACCGCGAAGGAAAATAAGTAGGGTTTCCGTTCAGCGCAGTGGTATCACAACAGACCAGTAAGGTCTGAGTGACTAAGTACCATAACCTAACCTAACCTGGTTGTGCCATGCCAGATGGCGTAGGTGTAGCTTTTTATAAGTAACCTAGACCGTGTAATGAAGAGTTGAATTGCCTAGTGGTTCGATAACTGAGCGAACCTAAATTTGCAAGTGTTGGAATTACAGAATTGCACAGCAGTTAAATTTGATGTTCGAATAATCGAGTGTCTGAAAATGATCGAGCCGCAACTTTAAGTGTATTGCTTTCTATTTTCCTTTCTAGCTCCGATATCGTAGTGTCTGCTGATTATCAGTCTGTTATTTTGGGTCACAAATATTGCTGATATTGCCAAGCAGCCATTTTACATCCGTAATTTCATATCATTAACTGTAGATTAGAAAAATCATGACAAAATAAAGGGGGAATATATGAAAAGGAAAGGAGTGTTGGTCATTCTAGTTTTTAACTGACAACTTCTCATCCTTGCACCATGCACAAGCACTCTCAATAATGGCGGCCACTTGACAGATTCAACATCATCGTTTTTTGGCGTGGCGATCCAGATTGAGCCTTGGCCTCCATCAATGACTTCGATCCTTTGCAGACTTCCTCCAGTTTTTTCAGTTTCAGATCGTGGCGTAGTTATTAATATATCAATCCTTGGACGACCCCCTGTATGTGCCAGCTTACTATTGTAGATCTTTTTTGCAATTTTTAGTTTGGGTTCATCCTCAGAACATATCCAGCTCACTTAAGACGCTGAAGTTTGATGTAGTCGGCGTTTTGGAAGTCGTTTATTTCAGCTAGGCATACATCGTTGTAATGTAGCTGATAGTTGACGTGATCTGACCCACACCTGTTCAAGAACGGGGCGTAGAAAAAGTAGTTGCGCCAGGTAATCGTATTTCTATCATGAAAAAGCTTTTCACAAAAAATCATCTGTCGTTCGGAATCGGCTTAAAACTGTAGGTCCTCCCATTTGTGAAGAACAATCAATTCACAAATAGGAGGAGGAGCTCGGCCAAAAAATGAACCAACCAAGGATGTAAGCCCCAGTTATATAATATATACCCCATTGATGAAAAAGTTCCAGAAGCAACCACCACATCTGCGATTAACATTCCTAACACTCCATAAGATTTGTAAAAGTTTTGCCGGCTTGAGAAATTTACTTCTGCACGGGTTTTCAATTTTTTAGTAAGGGTTTTCAATAAAGTGAAAGAAAAGTTGAGAACAATAAGCGCAAATTAATCATCAGAGGGCTTGAAAATTACCTATGAATCTATTCAGGACATTGTAGCCAATGATTTGCGTTCGCACAGTGTTGCCTCCAAGTTTGTCCCAAAGAAGCTGAGTTTCATACAAGAAAGGAACTGCGTTGATATCACCAAAAACATGATTTCCAAGGCTGAATCCGACTCAACATTCATCAAACGCATCCGTACTAGAGATGAGACATAGGTACGCGGGTTTATGAGTACGGCATGCAATCCAGACATCAAATGAGTGTGTGGAGAGCTCCAATTAAATCAAGACTTAGAAAACTGCGTCGTTTTCAGTAAAAAAAAAAACGACCATCGATATTTTTAACGGTATTGTACACTACGAATTTTTGTCAGAATGTGAGATAGTTAATAAGGTCAATTATTTGGGAGTTATGAAACTTTCACGTGAAGAAATACGCCAACAAAACAAGGATTTGTGGGAAAACAACTCATGGATTTTGCGTTATAATAACACAACGTCGCGCAACGCCATCACTACCCCTGAATTTTTGACCAAGTACGAAACAAATACCATCCAACAGCCATCGAATACACCTGATATGGCTCCTTGCAATTTTTTTCTGTTTGATCGAGTCAAAAAACCACTACGGGAAACCACTTCAGCCTTTTAACAGCCGAAAGGATGTAATGGGAAAATCAAAGGCTATAAAGAAAATAAAGTTCCGGAAATGTTTCGAGAGCTACAGTTGTTATCTAAATCAGATTGAAGATTCATAAAGTGTGCTATAACAGCAATCACCGAGATTCGGACACGGGCACTACCGCTTGGTAATCACTCACCATCCCACTCCAGCCATACTACTTATACATAATCGTACTGACCTGATGATAGGCTCCTTAAGTACATAACTAATTTTACGAGGGTGGTCATTTGAAAAGTCCGTGCAAAAATAGAAACTACTTAAATGTTTGGGGTAAATCTTTTTTGTTATTCAACATAGTCTACTTTAAGCCCATACATATAATATCATCCAATGCAATTCTAGTTGGTTGATCGCTCTCGAATAATAATATGTGTCCAAATTTGAAAAATAGCCATTCGTTTTTGCAATCACCTCCTTAATATTTTTTTTTTTTTTTTGTATGTATACTTTTATTTGCAATCTATCTTGACGACAATAAGCAAATGTTATTGTATAATTTTTGTAATCTTAACCTAGGTACTTAACAGAAATGGTTTAGTCTCCACTGAGACTAACCATTATATGCCGTTTTATGTTGGGATATTTTATATTATTTATTTGATAAATCTAGTATATGGAATCGTTTTAGTCGTCGTATACTTTGACTATTATCTAACAGATTTATAGCTAGGGTATTACAATGATTGTCGAGTCGATTAATATACTTTTTGCTATATTTTTTTATCTCTTCTTTAACATAAGGAATATTGAGGTCTTTATGTATCTCCTCATTTTTCACAAACCAAGGAGCACCTGTTTTTAGTCTTAGAGTTTTTGACTGGTAACGTTGGACTATTTCTACATTGGAATGACTTGCTGTTCCCCAGAGTTGTAACGCGTAAGTCCAAATCGGTTTTAAAGATTGCATTATAGATTCTTACTTTATTTTCCAGGCTTAGCTGCGATTTTTTACTAAAAAGCCAATACATCTTTTTTGTTTTTTGGTTAAGTTGCTTCACTTTAGAGTTTATATGCGATCTCCAGGTCAACCTTCTGTCAAGATACACCAAGATACTTCACAGTCATATTTTGTGGTATTTGAGTACCACAAAGATTAACAGGAGGACAGTCTCCTTTTCTAAGAGTGAAAGTTACCTGTGTAGTTTTTTGGGGGTTGACTCTAATCCTTCATTTGTGCATCCATTTCTCTACTTCATAAAGCTCTTTCTGTACATTCAGCGACGCTCCTTCTGGGGTCAGAGATGTTGCAATTATAGCTGTATCATCAGCATACGTTGCAATGCTTACATCTGCCAACACTGGCAAATCGGCAGTGAATATTGTATACAGAACCGGACCTAGCACACTGCCTTGCGGCACACCAGCATTTATGGAGTATATATTAAATGTTACGCCTTGATTTACAACATAATACTTTCGGTTAGTTAAATATGATTTCAGTAATAAGTAGTATGGAGCGGGAAGTATTTTCTTAATTTTATATAAAATTCCCGGGGGCCAAACTCGATCAAGTGCCTGTTGTATGTCAAGAAAAACTGTTGTACAATATTTTTTACTTTCCAGGGCCTCTGTAACATGATTGATGACTCGGTGGCATTGCTCTACTGTTCCATGACCTCTTCTAAACCCAAACTGGCGTCCCGGTATTATATTATGCTTGTCCAGTACTGGCAGCATTCTTCTTAGAAGTATTCTTTCAAATACTTTGGAGAATGTTACCAGCAAACTTATCGGTCTGTATGAAGACATAATGTTTTAGGTTTATTGAACTTATTTATCATGATAACTTTCGCACATTTCCACTGCATTGGGTAATGGTCAAGTCTCAGCAGAGCGTTGTATATACGCGTTAATAGTTGAAGACACTTCTGGGGCAGATTTTTTTAAGTTTTTCCATCTATTTTGTCATATCCTGGTGATTTTTTGTTATTGATGTTTTTAATCCCTATCTCTACTTCTGTTGTGCTAATACGGCTTATTGGAAAACTCATTTGGCATGGCACATCTAAGAAATTAAAAATTTCTTCGTCTTGTATTCCATCACCATCGGGATTAGGTTGGAACACTGTAGAAAGGTGTTGCGCAAATGCCTCCACTTTTTCTTCATTTGACCTGCACCAAACTCCATTGCTGTCTTTAATAGCGACATTTCTTCTAGTAGGACGCTTTAGATATCGCGTAGCTCTCCATAGGGTGTATTCATAATCATTTGTAAAGGGATCAAGATTTTTTAAAAAATCAGCTGTTGATTCATTTCTTAATTCAGCCATTCGTTTCTTAAGATCGTTTCTTGTTTTATTGAACATTGTTTTGTCTAAAGGATTTTTGCTTGTTTGCCATTTTTTCCTCAGAGCTCGCTTATGTTTGATTAGTCGTCTGATTTCTAAAGATATAAATTCGCTACTTCTTGCCCTTTCTTTTGGAGGTGGCGCAAACAAAAATCCAGCTTCGTGTATGTTGTTGGTCAACATTTCGACAGCTAACTCTATTTCTGTGCCAGTTTTTAGGGGCATATTTATATCAATTTTATTTTCAAGCCGGGTTCCTTAATATGACCACAATTGTTGAGGCGTGAGCTGGTGCGTTGTCGTGATGAAAAAGGAAAATCAGTCGACTTCCTCGATTCAAATGAATGACAAACACAAAGAATTAAGCCGATCTGGCTGAAACTGGGTGTGCTTCATTTCTCTGATTTTGCACGGATTAGTCAAAGGAATTAATTGCGTTTTTGAGTTATTTAATTTTTTATTCGGTAAGAGGCCTAGAAATGGAATACCCAGGAGGCAAAAATCAGCATTTTCTACACCTGCTCTTCTTGGCTTTTCATCGAGGTCAAAAAACTGTCGAAGTAGCCAGGGACATTAGCGACGTGTATGGAGAAGGTGTCATAGGCGAGTCTACAGCACGGAAATGGTTTGCACAGTTCACAAATGGCGAACGGCGACTTTGACGTCGATGACTCGTTCCGCAGCGGAAGATCTTCTGAATTGGAGTAAGAATGCCTCAAATCTCTTTTGAAGGAGAACGAAAAACAGTCGCCAAACCAGTCGTGAATTGGCGGAAATTATGAACTGCGATCATAAAACGATTCTCAATGATCTTCATTCTAAGGGATTTACTAAAAAATTCGGAGCCCCGGTGCCTCAAGAACTCAACGAAAAAAACCAAAGAAAGTCGCCTTTAAATTTCTTCTCTGCATCTCGCCCGACATCGCGCAACACGTGGTCATAAATATCGCTCTTTGTACCGAATCGTCACGGGAGATAACAAATGGTGCCTATACATCAATACGAAGCAAAGAAAAGAATGGTGGGTACGCCAAAGCCAAGAGTCTAGGTAGATCTTCATCCACAGGAGATCATAATATGTGTTTGGTGGGACTGAGAGGGCATGGTGCACTAGGAAATACTCGAAGGAAGCTATTTCACTGAAAAGACCTGAACGACCTGATTAAACCAAACTCCTTCACGACAATGCCAGGCCAAATGTTGCACAAGATGTCAAAGCCGCACTCCAAGAGCTCGAATGGGAGGTCGTTCAGCTTCTGCCATATTCTACGGACATTGCAGCGACCGATTACCATCTTTTCCTCTCCCTGTTAAACCATATGAAAGGTACCAAAGAGGTCCTTAAAAACTGGCTTAACTGGCTTCTTTGACACCAGAGCAGGTGACTTTTGGCGGAACGACATCAACAAATTGGGCGAGAGGTGGGAAGAGGTTGCAACGGTAAATATAAAATTGATTAACTTATTGATAAAATTATTGTTTTTGTTTAAATAAAAGTGTTCGGTAAAAACGCTGAAAACGTATTTCCGAACTTAATACATCTAATGGAAAAGGCTAAGAACTTTTTTGGCAGTTTTATGCGTTTTGAAACTAACTTTTAAAAAATTTGCACTAAAATCGTATGCCCAATTTATCTATAGCTTAGCTAAAGACTATAAATAATTAATAAATTTTAATCTCTTAATACTCTTTTACGCTAGAATCACACATTTCGCCCTAAAGTGACTCTAACCGACTTAAAACAAATTCAATTTTCCATATTATAAATTTATATCATCTACATGAGTGCGTGCGCACATCGATTACGTGCCACATTTGCCTGCCTACCTAATAGCCTGAGACGAAAAGCGAAGAAGCACTTTCATATATGAAGAAATTAATAACTTGCGAAGGTCGTAAACTTCTCTGCGTTTCTGCTAAATGTTGGGACACATTTAAATCCTTTAAGTCGTGAAACAAATTAATCCGCAAGGCATTTGCCACACACAACTCCATGCGTACGACTAAAATGCCAAGTAAAAAGCTTAAGTTTGAAGCGTTTAGACATCGAAATTTGAGTACGGGATTTGCATGCAGAGACGCAGCTTGAGATATTGCGTACTTATATTGGTGAGCAAAGATGTGTGTGTGTGTGACATATGCAGTGAATAGCCCCTTGCTATTTGCGTAAACATCGTATGCGCCTGAAAGCATGCTATAAGCCATACAAAATAACTCACTACGAAACTGTCACCAAGCCACCGGCAGAATACAAAAAGATGCCCTCTCTCTCTCTGTCTTGCCGTACCGCTCTTATACCCATACAAATTTAATATGGCAAATGGAAAATCACCGAGATTAAAGTTGAGCTTTGTGTATGTGCGTGAGCTGTTGTTTGTATTGCAGATTTTATGCGACACTCAACGGGGCATTAGACAAGTTTGGTTTTTAGTTTCAATTACTTTCTCAGCAATTGAAATGAAAAGCCCTAACAAATCGCTAGTGAGACAATTTAATATATTATTCGTAAATTGCCTTCAAGTGGCATGCGTCTATTACGCACACATACATAAGAGATGCGTGTTTGGGAAAATTGCCACTTTATATGCACACTGTCACTTGAGTTCAAACGCAATTGGGCGGGGATATATTTAGGCGTTTCACTATTTTGTGTAGTGATGGTTTTCGGTGTATGGAAATTTCAATAGCTGCCAGTGCAGTTTTTCTAAGTAAATATTAATTTTTCAGATTTTTGCTCAGTAATGGAAATTTCAAAAGTCTTGCAACCGAGCAGAGTTTACAAATTGTGGCAAGTTATTTATTCATTTAATAGCCTAAAAATGCAGTACCTATTACAGACTACGAAAAGCAGATTAATGCCAAATAATCCAATCAAAAATAAATTTAACTTATAATTTACTAGTTTCATTGTGATGAATGAAATAAAAGGTGACATTTCTTATAATTTACAGCGAAAAAATATTAGCTAATACACAGAATTCAGTTCAACAATTCATTTAGTAACAATTTGAAGTGGATCTTCGTTGAAAAAAAATCTGGGCCAATATGATTTGAAAGCGAATTGAATTCTCTCAGAGTTCTGGAAATGTGGAACATTGGAACCATCATTATTTCTAACCATCCCGTAGCAGAAAATATCGTCAGTCCGTAAGCTTCGCTGAGGAATATCAAAATTTATTTGCTCGGGTAGCGAAAGTAAATTTTTATTTATTGGTATAGGCATCGCTGCTGATACTATTTTTATGTTCGCTCTAGTAATACACTGGTGATTTGAAGGTTTATTTGTGAGATCTCGATCGCAGTTGTTGACATTCGTTTGAAGCGTACAGGTCCTTTGTTATCTGACGTCAAAAATGTCTGCGTTCGGTCCGAAGGAACATGTGCGGGAAGTCAAGCTTCACTAATACCTTTTAAAGAAAAGTGCAGCTGAATCGTATTAACTATCAAATACAACCTGTAAAGACTGGTTTCGACGCTTCCAAAGGGGCAAGTTCGACGTGAGTGATAAAGATCGCGAAGGGGCACCGAAAAAATTCGAAGATACTCAACTACAACTATTATTGGATGAAGACGCATGTTGAATCGTCGAAACCTTGAAGATACAGTGTTTGATTGAAAAGTAATGAGCCTTACTTTTTTAAGCAGTTTTATTAAACCTTTTGTCTTATACAACTAATATTCATCAAAATAGGACCCTTGAGCGTCAATACACCGCTGGTAGCGGTCCTTCCACTGCAGGAAACATTTTTTAAACTCATCCGCCGGAATCGCGTTCAATTCTAAACGCCTCCCCTTCATCTTTCTTTTCAGGCGCGGGAACAAGAAGAAGTCCGAAGGGTCTGGGCTGTAGGAAGGGTGGGGAAGCATCGGAACCACCATCTTGGCCAATGCAGAGGTGCAGTGGAAGGCGGTGTGCGCTGGCGCATTGTCGTGATGAAGGGTCCAATTATTGACGAGGTCGGGCCGAACGACTTGTGCCACCGTTTTACCTGGGCACTGGACAGAGATTGGCCCCGTAAGCCTCCTTGAGTAGCCCAATAGTTTCGGTACTCGTTTTGTTTAGCTTTATGCAAAATTTGATCGAGTAAAGTTGCTCCAACGATCGCTGTATTTTCGCCACTGCAAAAGCCTAACACACTTTTAAAACAGCTTTCACGCGTGGAGCGATGTTGACTGCACCGCTGTTGCCAGCGAACTGGGACCGGTTTCTAGTGGAAGGGGAAGGTCCAACGATCATTTTCCCCCACCAGCCGATTCGGTTGATCGCTTGGCAGACGCTCCGCGCGGAAAGGCTCATTACTTTTCAATCAAACCCTGTATGTCCAAAGAGTTGGCTGTTGACAGATCAATCGTCGATAAACGTTTACTCGCTATAGGAAAGTTCCAGAAAGCAGGTTACTGGGAGCCACAACAATTGAAGGAGAGGGATATCGAGAGACGTTTGGTAACGTGTGAGATGCTTCTTGAACAGAGAAAGGGCAGAAAATAAGAGGTTTTTTGCATCACTTCGTCACCGGCGATGAAAAATGGATATATTATGGTAATCCTAAGCGTCGAAAATATTGTAGCCTGCCAGGTGAACCAGGTCCACCAACAGTGAAAAAAAAATGCATTGCTTTAAAGGTTATGTTGTGCGTCTGGTGGGATTAGTGGGATCAGAAGGGTGTCATCTATTATGAACTCCTTAAACCATCTGCAACCATCACTGTTGATCGTTACCGACTGCAGCTAGTTTGTCTGAGTTGAGCTCTCAAAGAAAAACGGCCGGAATGGGACGGTAGACATGACAAACTAATTTTGCTGCATGACAATGCCAGACCGCATGTTGTTAAATCGGTCCAGAAATCTTTAGTGGTACTGAAATGGGAAGTCTTGCCCCAGCCGCCGTATTCCGCAGACATTGCACCTCCGGTTTACCATCTGCTCCGATCAATGCAATCAGCCCTTATTGGAGAGCGCTTCACTTCTTGCGAGAGAATCGCAAACTGACTCAATGAATGGATGAAGTTAAAACAACTCGAATTTTTCGACAGAGGGATCCATCCAGGAAGCCTGAAAGCTGGAGCAAAGTTGTAGCTTCCAATGGCCAGTATTATTTAATTGTTTAAATAATACGTAACTTTGGCTAAGTGAGGACGGTAACTTATTCCCATACGCAATAAATAAAAAAATTCAGAAAATGATTTTCCCAGCCTGCGGGATACTCAATTCTAGCTCAGTGGCTTTATAAATTAAGCAAATCTTGAGTTTGGGCTGCTATTAATCCACACATGACACTTGAACTATTTCACAAACTGTCACTGAAATATGTATGTGTTCTTCTGTCTTCTGTTTTACATCGGAAGCACTGCACATTAAATCAAATTAGGTGCCGTCGAAACGACGAAGGTGTGACTTAGCATATAAAAAGTAAGAAGTGCCAAGTAGTTGTAAAAGCGGTTGTCCCTCTGCAGACCATGACGAGCAAACAAATTTATTTCCGCAAAGGCAAAGCTTTCTGAGAAGACTATCCGGCAGTTAGAGGCGATATAAAACTGTAGATTGCTCCATTTGTGGAGTGAAATCAAGAAGTACGCCACTGTGGAACACCTTTGCTAAGGAACTTTAGTTAACCGAACCAACTCAAGAAACTGGCATACAGATTAGCGAAACGACTTAACTTGAAAAAATTACATCAATATCGGTTGAGAAACCGGCAACCACTAAATAACAGATTAATGGGTCGTAAATTTACCTTTTATTTAAAGTAAAAAATTTGTTTTATTAACACACATTTAATAATACTTTAGCGGATCGATGCAAAAAAGTGGAAAAGTAAGCAAAAATAAATATTTTGCGTTTGAAAGAATTTCATATAACCTATTTTTTAATCTCATGCAAATTAATTGGTATAAGCGGAAAGTAGTAGACTTTAACAGCATAAAAAAAGTCCCAAATTAAAAGAAAATAATTTAACAAATAAAGGAATACATAACCGTACAACCGAAGAGATAAATAATGAATAAACATTATAAAAATAATAACAGAAAAAAATTCACAAAAGAGGGTAAGTTTGTTCCTTAGTAAAGGAACATTACAAAAAGGCTAAGGAATTCTTTCCTATATTCAACCAACATTATTAGAACCTCTACGTATTTGAGTATAATCCAATGCTTTACGTTTCAAAAGAGCCAAAAAAGCAACTTTCACTTCCCATTTCCCATAATAATTTGAGGCATTTAACTACCACTTTTGAGGAATTTTTTACTGACTCTAACGATTTCCTTTGATATCAGAAATGCCCATAGCTCCAAAGTCGCATTCAATGCCATCTCTCCATCGATTTTTCAGCCAGCCTCTACTTCTCTCGCCTTGGGAATTTGTTTCAAAGATCTTTTTTATAGCTCTATCGTCGCTTATTCGTAGAATGTGACCATACCATCGAATCCTTTGCGCTTTGATGTACCTGATTACATTTGCAATTCTGATAAGTGTGTCTAACTCGTTATTGTACCGAATGCGGTAGGTACCGTCTTCAAGTCGTACAGAGCCATATATCTTTTTAAGAATCTTTCTTTCGAAATAAATCAATTGATGGACTTCATTTCAGCACCCAGACTGCGCAACCTTATGTGAGTGTAGGGGAAAAAGAAATGTCGTATTTGTGATCGAAATTTGACGCTTTATTTAACGTACTTAGAATTATCTTATTCAAGTCAAATATGCCCCGTTTTGTTCGCAAACTTGTTGCCATTTAGAAGGCAACTCGCCGCTTCTCGACCACGATCTTTTTCGCTTGGCGTTGTCATACGTCATCCACTTTTCATCGCCAGTCACCATTCGCTTCAAAAATGGGTCAAGTTCGTTTCGTTTGGGCAGAGAATCGCAAGCGTTGATTCGGCCCAAGAGATTTTTTTGCGTCAACACGTGTGGCACCCAAACATCCAGCTTTTTTTGGAATCCAATCTTCTGCAAATGGTTCCAAACGGTTTTGTGGTCTACACCTAGTTCCTGACTAATCGAGCGAAAGCTCACATGCCGGTCTTTTTGGATAATTTCAACGATTTTATCAGTCTCTACGACGATTGGCCTACCAGTACGGGGTGCATCTTCGACATCTACTACACCAGAGCGAAATCGAACGAACCAACGCTGTGCTGTGCAAATCGTTACAGTATCAGGCCCATAAACTTCACAAATTTTTGCCGCCGCCTTCATTGCATTTTTACCTCTAAGGTAGTAAAAACGTAAAATATGGCGAATTTCTTGCTTGGTGGACTCCATCTTTGACGCGCTATAACTTAAGACTGAAACGTACGATCACAACATTGACAAGGAGACACTTGTAGTACAGATTGTCGTCTTCAAATCGCCGTTTAGTGTGAGCCGATGCAATAAGTAAAACGCAAGATATTATATGTTTAAATGTCGCGCTCAATTGACAAAATACGACATTACTTTTTCCCCAACCCAATATTATACATACATTAGAAACCTTCAGCACTCTGGAAAGTAGTCTCGCCTTAATCAGTTTTGTATGCGAGAAGTAAGATTTACTTGCAGCTTTTATCCTGTCTTGATGGCAATTGATGTATCTTTCTGTGCATTGGAAATCCTGAAAATCTGGAGATTGTCAGCAAAAAATACCTGGATTTTTGGGACTTAAAAAATACCGAGATCCCGGCACCATGAGATGCTGAGGTCAGGTGATTTCACTCTATTCTACTACTGCTGGCGGCGTTATTTGAAGCAACCGGTCTTTGCTGATAAATTGGCTACGACGAAAAGCAAGTCAACATCCGGCGCGTTATTAGCAAATCATATGCTGGCAAAGTGCTACAGAGTTGCACCTACTAGATGGTATTAGTAAAACGCAGCCAAGGAAGAAATTTGCCCAAAATAAGTTTTTATCGCTAAATGTAATAAAATTTGCAACCAACATTTATTGATTTTTTTTTTTTGGAAGTTTTATTCAAAAGAAAAAGTCTCTACCCCTAAACAAAACACCCATTACTATATGAATATTTTGTACTTAAGTGGACATGTTCTATGCAAATTGGATACAAATAAAATAAATTGCGTAAGCAAGTTTTAATACACTTTTCGCATATAAATTTCTGTCAAATTCAAATTCATTCTGTGCTTGGTAGTTATACATCAGGGAGAAAGAAGAAAGGAAAAGAGCGAAGAGCGGCGCTTGCATTGGTTATTATTTATTTCATGAAAATGATTGAACTGAATTTGCAAATAAATTCCTGCACAATACTCAAGTATTTATTAAAATAAATTATGCAAAAAATCTTGTTTAAAATTTATGCAAAACAAAAGCTTATTTTAAAATTTGATCATCCACAAATTAAAATTTCATCATCCTTTGTTTTTTTTCTGCTTGGAATCCTTTAAATAAGTAAATGTATGTATATATGCATGTATGTGTGTATGTATGTATGTATGTGTGTATGTATGTATGTATGTATGTATGTATGTATGTATGTATGTATGTATGTATGCCTGTAAGTGACAACTATTTTCTATATACTATATGTATGCATGTAACTTTTAATTCGATTAAGGAAGCAAGGCCAGCTCACCGCCTCTGCATCTTAAACGTTTTGTCCATGTTGCGTATTGCTTTAGTTCGTCAAGGTGAAAAGTTTGCTTAGTAAGTTGAGAGGTAAAATTTTAACTGAAGGCCCTCGCCTCATTTGAAGTGGCCTTTTATGGGTGTTTCTTTAAAAACGTGTAAAAGAGAAATGAAAAAAGATTTTTTATTTTTATTTTTAATGGTTTTATATTTTGATTCATTGCCCAAGTGCATTTACTCGTACTGCGAAGCGCCGCACACTGGGGATTTAGCGGAAGAAAGTCAAATTTGCAACATACCACCTACGCAATGTTTAATGGTATTTCTAAATTCCAGAATAGAACCAACAATAAAATCAAAAAGAATTACTAAACTCCGACTTACAGTTTTTTTTTATAGATATGTCAAAAGTATAATTTTTTTATAGTATTGAACTGACTAAGAAAAAACTTCAAAGCCCAAGGTGTTTTTTTTTTCCTTTTGCTTGAGCCGACTTCCATTTTTTTATTTTTCATTTAGGGTACGATATTTTTATATATTTTAGCCGGAAGAACAAAGGCTGTGAAGCATTTGATTATCTATTTATAATTAATTTTACGAAAAAAAAAAATCATATTCCTTCATATTCTTGGATCTGCAAGTTGAGCTACATTTACCCACGGTCAGAAACTAATATCAACGTGTTGCTTAATAGCGTCTCTTTCAGTTTTAATCAATTGCAGGTGCCACCAGGCGCCACTGATTATTTTTTGGCAATGATAATAACTAAACGCTTTCTAGTGTGTGCATAATGATAACGAAACACTTTTAATTTTGTTTTGACATTTTGAGGGTAATTCAGAATTATGAACTTACATGTATCCTGTGCGTAAATATTTGCTGGCTTATATTTATAAAAAAAAAAACAAAAATTTAAATTTATGAATTTTAAAAAACATTGTTTTTTAAAATTTTTTTTTAAAAATAGTCTTTAAACATGTTCTTTTCATACACAAATATATACAACTTCGTTAGTAGTAAAAATGTAAATATTTTATGGGATGTATACTTTTTTCCGCATCTCTGTACAAAAATCCCCAGTGTGCGCCGTCCGATGACGCTGAACATACGTTTTTTAATTATGACATGGCTCGTGGAATGAGATGCTTTGAGGAATCAAATTGGTGACATCGCGCCTAGCAACATAATCTTCAAAATGCTGCAACGCGAGGACAGTTGGAATGCGGTAAAGGGATACATCAAGAACGTACTACGAAAAAAAAGATAGACCTCGACACAGTGCAACAAAGCGAAGCCGCGCAGATAGAGACACAAGAAGACGAGCCTGTGGCATGAAAACTGGCTACAAATACGGTGCACCCAGACGTGGGTGAACAGGATGGTCCTTTATGAAGGAGAGTAGTCCCAGGAAGGGAGTCTCCCCAGAACCCTAGCAGAGGAGAAGGGATTGTTTTAGTGGCACATCACTCGACGCAGTAGGCGACGGTCGCTGTAGGTGCGAAGGTATTTTAAACCCTACATAACCTACTCAACAAATAAACAAAAAGTATCTTTGACCCTGCACAAAAAAGGCATCGTATGGAGTTTCACCAGACATCTTGAGGACCTGGACCTCGTCCGTGGCATCTGCCTCTTCTCTCACAAACTCTCTGACATGCAAGCGAAAGCGGACAAACTAGTCGCGCTGGCACGCACTGTCGAACTGTAGGTTAACATCGCCAAGACCAAGGCCATGAGAATTAACCACAATATCGCAAGGCAGATTTTGGTTGACGGATGCCCGGTGGAATTTGTCGAAAGCTTCTGCTACCTCGGCTGCATCATCACGATGGTGGAGCACGTGAAGATGTCAACTGTAGGCTAAACAAAGCAAGGGCGGCATTCGGGCGAATGCTTACGGTATGGGGGAATTCGCAAATCTCCACGCGCACTAAACTACGAATATTCGGCTCATGCGTGAAGTCCGTGTTGTTGTACGGAAGCGAAACATGGCTGGGCTCTAACACCATCACACAGAGGCTACAATCCTTCAGCAACAAATAACTCCGCATCATGTACGGAGTATTCTGACAAAACACCATTAGAAAACGCACTGTGGAGATTAACGAACGAGGAACCCATTCTTAGACAAATCAAACGCAGAGAGTGGCGATGGGTAGACCACACATTGAAACCACCAGATAGCATCACGAGAATGACACTGGACTGGAACACGCAAGGGAGCAGAGGTCGCGGTCGACCAACAAACACTTGGAGAAGGTCGATGCTGCGCGAACTAGCAGATGCCGACATCTCATGGGACGATGCAACAACAACAGCACAGAACTGTGTACGATGGAAGAGTCCCTATGCTCCCAAGAGCAATGAACAAGAAAAAAAAATTCTTGAGTACTCTGCAAGATGATGTGTGTAGCACCATGTAGATTTACTTGAAATAAATACATGAAACCAAAAAACGCCAATCTCTTTTTATGCCTTAGGTGCAATGGGCAATATTGTCTGAGTGCTGAGGAGCTTGCGGTCATACATCCTATTCCATGCCATTCCATTTCAAACCTAAGCTTAATTTGTATTCAAAAATTTTAAGCCAACTCAGCTTAAGTGAGTAAATGAAAATTGTTTATGTATGTATGTATTTGAAGCTATTTCCGTTTATTAGGCTAAGCACATAACCGGCCCTAAATTAAATTGACTACTAGTTTTGCATGCCTGGCTGAAATTCAACATTAATTCATTGCCTTTTCTCCGAAAGCATTTCTGGTTCAATACTCATACACATTTTTCCTAAAATATTTTTGGACAATAGGAAATTATACACATAAATATTTGTGTATCCTTTCACCTTTGTGATGCAGTCCCTAAAACTATGCGACACAAATACCTTAAGGCCGGTGGGTAGAAATTTCAATTAGACCTAATTATGTTTGCACAGCAAGGCAGGGCAGGCAAGTACCTCTAATCGCTTAACAGCAGACAAGACAAAACCTCTAAACAAATCGTATTTTTGTGATGGTGCGTTGGCGTGTCGCCGAGCTAATTATTCGAATAACAACAACTATGCGCTTATTCACAAAAGCTGTCTATGGGACTACAACTTTTTCTTTTGTTTTGCTGTTTCTCATCTATAGCAATATCTTTTAGGTAATACTAATAAACTGGTTGTTGTTATTACATTTGTATTTTTTGTGTTGTTTTAATATTGAATACTATCCACAATACGAGTAGTACGTTAATATGTAAATACCTACTGTATTCCCTACTTTATTGTTTCACAGAAATGTCCGTTTATATTTGCCACTGCCTGCAGAGAAGCCTCCGCCTTTACAGAACATTTGTTCTTCTATATTTCTAATAGTGTTTTTTCACATTAACTTTCTGAGGAATTTAAATATTTATGAACCACATTGGAATAGGGCACTTTTAACCATTTATTACTGTAGCCGGCAACATCGAAATAGCCAAAAGTCTTTTAGAGAAAATGGCTGCATATAAAGGGGCTAATAATAAGGTTTCACTTGGTTTTGATTGCCTTCCCAAACAGTTTAGCTGCTCAGTGGCGCGGTGGGCGGATCATAAAATCGCAGAGTAATTGTTTTTATAAAAATGAAAGAGTAAAATACACCAAAAGGATTCGGTGTTTAGTAGAAATAATACTAAAGAATATAAAATTATTGGCAGCGTAGGCAAAACAATAGGCGGCACATCTTAAATGCCGCCCATACTGAAGGCATAACATTGTGATGCCGTGGCACAGTGTTCGATTTGTAAAATTAGCAAGACAAAGTTGATAAAAAAGTTATTAAAAAATGTGTCACGCAGATTTTATAAATTTTAGTAAAAAAATGCTAGGATTAGGAGTAACCAAAGAGGAAACTAAAAAGTGGTGTTTATAGTGACGAAAATAAAAAAGCATACATTTTCGTAATCAATCCTATAAAAAAAGGATGGTTTAAAATAAAAAAAATGTTAAAAAAAATTGTAGTTAATCATACTACTTTTAAAATAATAAAAAAAACAAGAAATTTCTGAATTTTTTTAGTACAATTTTTTTTAACCAATTTTTTTAAAACCTATATTACGGTAATGTTTAAAAAACAAAAATTATTCGTGAAATTTTATGTTTTTAAAATAAAAAAATTTTCGTACAATTTTTCTAACTTTTTATTAAAAAGTACAATACTACAAGCATAAAATAGTGTTTTTAAAATAAAAAAATTTCTTTCACATTCTGAACAAATTTTTTTAACAAATAATGTTTTTAAAATAAAAATGAATGTAAGGGGTGGTTAAGTTTCAAGAGCCGGTGTTGATTTTGAATAAAATACAATTTTTTTAAGAAATTATTGTCATTTCTCTTTATTATGGTAATATTGGTATGACTCAATTACGTATAGAACAAAATATCGGCCAAATGGCCGCCACGGCCTCGGCGGCACACCTCCATCCGATGGTCCAAATTTTCGATGACGCTGAGGCATAATTGAGGTTCTATGCCGTTAATGTGCCGAATTATCTCATCCTTTAGCTCTTGAATTGTTGCTGGCTTATCGACGTACACCTTTTCTTTCAAATAACCCCTAAGAAAGAAGTCCAACGTTGTCGTTGATGTTCAGCTGTGGTTCACGTGCAACATCGGCCCTTAAATTTAACTACCCTTTATTTTGAAGCATTATAAGTAAACCGTACTATTTTTAAAATAAAACAAGGATATGAATTTTAGGCAATATTTTTAAAAAGTAGATTTCTTAAAATAAAAAAACCATTATAAGTAAAACATACTGTTAAAAAAAATTCATGAATTCAGATCCAACTAACTACTATTCGTAGTTTACACTATGCCAAAAAAAAACAGAACGCAATACTTCAAACTGTGTACAAAATTGTTAAAAATTTCATCAAATCTTTGAACGCTTTAACCAGAATTTTTATAATTTGTCTGGATGTGCCCATTCATAGCCCACTGAATTCTAGTAGTGCAAGTTTAAGTGACAGGTTTGAATCTCCGTGCATGGAATTGCTATTGAAAAATAGATAGAACATTTTTTTCTTATAGCGATCACCCTTGGCAGGCAATGACAATCCTCCGAATATATTTCTGCCATGAAAAGGCTCCTCATAAAAAATATCTGCCGTTTGCAATAGAACATGCGCCTTGCATTAAAGAAAATGCGTTACACCTCAGTGAAAAATATGTAAGAAATCAAAGTTATCTTGTACTACTTGCCGCTTACCGTCTACCTTTAGTTATAAATTATTATTATTTAATTTTCACAACTAACAATAAAAAATGTGAAGGAATTTCAAATACAAATTTAGTTTTGTTCGGTTTTGTTTTTTAAATTCTTCAATCCGAATATGTGACCAAAATTTAGAAATCTAAAATAATAGATTCAAATTTTATACTTGCAGTTAAAAAAACGTGCGCCTAGCGCTTTTCGAAGTCGCTGAATTTATAAACTTTGTCAAATTGACAGAGTTTTCGTTAAAATCCATTCAGTCAAGTGTTTTTACTTACCGAGTATAGGTTGAAAACATAATTCAATGATAAAAGGTTTGCTCAGAAAGCAGCTTTCTCGTTCTCTCTTGACAAATCGGCTCCCTTAGCAAGACACTGGGTTGCTAGCTCTAGAAATTTTGAGTAAAAGTTGAGGAAAAGTAAAATTTGTTGACATTTCATTTTCAAAATGGTCAACAACTCGCTAAAGAGTTTTCATCGGTGTGTTCAGGACTACCAGGACGTTCAATAATGTGTGTGACTGACACATAGATGGCGGCACTAGTACTAAATCAATATTTTTTTCGAAAGTTGGCAACCTTTTTAGGCTTACTGTCAAAATCATATGTTAATCCGACCATTTGTTTAAAAGTTACAGTGCTTTAAGTGACGCTACTTTTGAGTTTTTAAAAAAATGAATTCAAAGGAATTCCTTGTGCTGATTTATCATTGTTTTTTAATGAAAAAAAAAATACTGTTCAATGCCAGGAATGGCTTGAAAAACATTATTCGGACACTGCTCCATCAAAAAGAAGCATTTGTTATTGGTATGCCGAATTCAAACGTGGTCGTACAGACACCGATGACATTCCATCTACTGGAAGGCCAAATGGCGCTGTTATTCCGGAAAACGTTAAAAAAACACTGAAAATCATTATGTCCGACCGTAAAGTGAATGTGAGGGAGATTGCTGACATTCTAAAGATATCAGCAGGCAGTGTACACACCATAATACACGAACATTTGGGTATGAAAAAGGTGTTTTCCAAATGGGTGCCGCGTTTGCTCACACCGGAGCAAAAACAACAACGAATCGATGATTCAAAGAGTTGTTTGGACATGTTTACGCGCAATAAGTCGGAGTTTTTGCTTCGGTATATCACAATGGATGAAACATGGATCCACCATTTCACTCCAGAGTCAAATCGGCAGTCTGCTGAGTGGCATGCAGCCGGTGAAAGCCGCCCAAAGCGACCAAAGACGCAGCAGTCGGCTGGCAAGACTATTCATCGACTATCTCCAGAAGGGGCAGACCATCAACAGCGACTATTATATAGCGTTATTGGAGCGTTTGAAAGACGAAATCGCAAAGAAACGGCCTCATATGGCGAAGAAAAAAGTGTTGTTCCACCAAGACAATGCACCGTGTCACAAATCAATGAAAACGATGGCAAAATTTAACGAATTCGGCTTCGAATTGCTTCCCCATCCACCGTATTCTCCCTAATTTGGCCCCCAGCGACTACTGGCTCTTCGCAGACCTCAAAATGATGCTCCGTGGTAAGAGATTTGGCTCAAATGATGAAGTAATCGCCGAAACTGAGGCCTATTTTGAAGGCAAAGAAAAATCGTTTTACAATGGCGGTATCGAAAGATTGGAAAAGCGTTGGAATGATTGTATCTCCCTAAAAGGGGACTATGTTGATGAATAAAAACGAATTTTTGCAAAAATATGTGTTTTAATTAATTAGTCACACACATTATTGAACGAAACTTCGCCACTTCACGATCGGTTTTAAATTTAAAAATGAATTCACAAAAAAAAATCTTGGAATAAGTGAAATAATTTCTTGTTTTAATATTAGACTTGGCAATTTCCGCTAATAACTTCTATTTGTACCATTATTTGCATTCCAATATTAATTAAAATTTATTTTTTAAACCGTTCGCAGTTCGTTACAAATTAAGTAAGAAAATACTTTTATGCTACCATTTTTACCAAAAATAATTTAATTTTTTCCACTTTATTCACCTTCTTAAATACAACCTTTTGTAAGGGAGTGTCAAAATTCGAATGTCACTAGTGAGCAAACCTTTAATAATTGAATCATGGGTTGAAAATATATAACAAAGGAAAGAAAACTAAAGTACGATTTTGGGTCAATACGACTTTGGCTGTAATACTTCAAACAGTGCAAAATAAAACTCTATCTCTGAATTTACTGATTTTATTTTTAATTAAAACATTATTTTGTTTAAAATATACAGAAGGTTTTATTTTTCAACATCTTCCCTCTTTCAGTTTGATATATCAATATTTTTGTTGGCGTTTTTAGCTTTTGGAAATAATTTCCGTTACATTATATGTTCGAGCTTTAATTATGTGCCACAATTGAGGGATATGACAAACCTTTTCTACTGAGGGATGAGAGATCGCCGTTTTAGTTTGATATATTTTGTATTATATATATGTATTTCACTCCACATTTGGCCTTCAAAAAATACAACGTCTCGCAGTAGTCAAAATATTTATTTGTTTCATCTATGGCTATGCCGAAAGACACAAATATTTTACCACCCAGACTTTTCTTCGCATTTGAAAAAAGAGAATAATTGGAGACGTTGAAATTTGGAAATATGCTGATTGAGGGAGCAATTTTTAACCAATTTCATGTATCAGGTCAGTCCATAAGTTCGTGGGTATTTTACCCATTATTTCACTTTTGTACGATTTTTGCATACAAAAAATTATTCGCGGAATATAACGGAACTGTTTATATTTTCTTTGATAGATTGTGCATTCAACAAGTGATTTTAATCGCGGATAGAAGCACGTGTTGTTAAAAAATAAAATGGAATCTTCGAACGCGTGTAAGAGGCATATTTTGTATTTTTTTTATAAAAGTGGTAAAAATGCAACAACTGCTGCCGCAGAAATAAGCACTGTTCACGGAGAGGATACCGTGAGTGTAGGGACTGCGCAAAAGTGGTTTTCAAAATTCCGCGACGTAGAGGATGCCCCGGGCGCTGATCGTCCTGAAGTCTTTAACTCCTACGCCTTGCTCGAACTCGTGGAAGCTGAGCCAAATTTGGCCATCGATATGATAGCTCAGAGATTAAATTCATCGCATGGAACAGTTCACAGGCACCTGGTTTAGTTGGGAAAGGTTTCAAAGCTGGTAAATTGGGTTCCGCATAGACTTTCCGTGAATAGACACAAAGTTTTGTTTCAAGAGCACATGGCCCCCGCAGCTGTGAGCCCCCATTCGGGAGTGATTAGATTCGAATCTTTGCGTATGAAACAGCAAAATGATAGAAAAAGTTGTTCCTAAAGCGGCCGCCCCTCTTCAGGCAATGGCAAACTTCCGAGTATATTTCTGCCATGAAAAAGCTTCTCGTAAAAAACATTTGCCTTTCGGAGTCAGTTTAAAATTGTTGCTCCCTCCACTCCTAAAAGAAGTCTACGCGCCAATTATTTATTTGTCATTTTTTAGTAATGGGAGAAAATGAAAATTTTTATGTTAGAAAGAAAATTTTACAGCTACTAAACTGCATTTTTTGTTGGTGGAAGTATTTCGGTTTTCTTCTTCAAAGTTCGCTTTTAATTTTCTGTAATTTTTTCTTCAGAAAATGTTTTTTTCTTTATTGACAATTGTATTTATAGTTAACTACATATAAAATACAACAAGCTTATAACAATGGCTATTGTGGCCTTAAGGTAATATACTGGGTGTGTATATATGATTATGTAGTTAGTTAAATTTCATTTAAGATATTACAATATTTTAAATAGCTTATAAGTTTAATAATGTCCTCTGTAGAATTGTTTAAAAGTAGATCAGTAGGCTTTGTGTTGTTTAGTGATTTTCTGTGGTTTGTAAAATGTGTACAGTCTTCTAGGATGTGTTTGATGTTTGGAGCTGAGGTATTGCAGTATTTGCAGATATTTAGGACTTTTTTTAATTAAATATTCGTGTGTTAGTCATGTGAGCCCAAGCCTATTTTTGTTATTTCCCTTCTAGTTATGTTAGTATTATGTGTAAATGTGTGTTCGTTGATTGCTTGCTTCATTGGATTAACAAATTTGTACCAGCTTGTTGTTTGTACGAATGTGGAGTGTTGTTTATTTTTGAATATTTTTGTTAAATGTTTTTTTAATATCTGTGTGTAGGAGGTTCAGAGACATAGTTAGGGGGCGGTTTTGTGCCTCTTTTGCTGCTAAATCTGCTAGTTCGTTGACCTTGATTTTCACGTGTCTTGGTATCCATATGAGTTCGATTTTATTTTTGAAGTTCAATAAGCAGTTTCTTAGGTAGTCTGTCTAATAATTATTATTGTTTATATTTTTTACCATTTCTTAAAAGGGTAAGGAATCGGAACAAATTTCAAATTTTCCAGGTGTTTGGCTAGCATATTGTACTGCTTCAAATATGGCTATCGTTTCTGCAGCAAAATTTGTGCTGTAATAAGGTAAGACCTTGCTAATTAATATTTTGTCATTGTATATAACGCTGAAGCTTGTTTGGTTTGCGCTTTTTGAACCGTCTGTGAAGATTAGTTTGAATTTTGGTTTTATAAGTTTGTTGGTTAATTCTGGCTGATTAAGGCTGTCTTTTTTCCAATGGTGGAAAGATGTATCTATGGCATTGAAAGGTAGTTGCCATCCAGGATATCGGGTGATGGTCTTAGGTTTATTATTGATGGTAATATCTAATTCCAGAGATTTTTCTATTATGCGATTGAGTGTTGAATGTTGATTGAATTTTGTGTTTTCGTTTAGAAATTATTATTTTGTGTGTTAGTTTGGAAAGTGTTGGTTGGTCATTAACGATTAGGAAAATTTATATGTAGGGCTTTTATTAAATTACTACAACTTCCTTCTTTCATTTACCCACTTTGTATTTTCATACCCATTTTATTGCACTGCGTCAAGTTAAACCATATTTTCGATTTTTATAGAAAAAGCAAAGGAATGATAAAAAAATTTGACGTGATACAGACCTCCGGTGATTATCAATGAATTCAGAAATTCAGGCTTATCCCTAGCCGATGGCAACGTTCTAGACGTTGATAAATGAGTTTCGTGTAATTAAATAAAATGATAAGGAATAATAGAAAAAAACATTTAAAAAATTAAGAAAACGTAACAAAAAAAGTTATATTATTTTTAAACTAATTTATAAATAGAATGATAAAAATAAAACAAAATGAATATATTAAATATGGTAAAAAAAGATATAATAAAAAAATTTATAAAATAAAATAAATAAATAAAATACAGTTGAAATTCAGTTCAACTTCAAAAGGAATAAATTAAATTTACAACAAACTAATACAAAATGAAATAACATAAAAATTTAAGAACTCTAGAAATATAAAACGAATAAATAAATGAATTAATAAAAATAAAAATTATTTAAAAGAAATTTATAAAATAAAGTAAAAGAAATAAAATAAAGAAAAATATTAATTAAGGGGTTTGGTTTTTTTTGCTAATTATTTGCTTTAAAAAAATTAATAATTGTAAAAGTTATCACTGTTTGTGCTCCAGAAGTCCCTTGCGGTGATCATCACAAGACCTTGGAGACTCATCTAAAATCAATCGGACGAGAGAAATTAGTTTTATTAATTGATAATCTTGTGCCTGATCGAAGCTTCTTTGTCAAAATTAACAATATGGCGGCCTCAGGAAATATCTTTAAGATTTTTGAGGCAAAAACCGACAATTAATTGTTTAAAAATAATCGAATTTTTTGAAAAAAAAAGTCTTCGATCAGGCATGAGTTTTTTAATATATGTTTTTCAAAAGCAGTATCAATTTTATTGAAATCTTAGTTACAGTGGTCACCCGATCAAAAAACATAGTTTTGAGAAAACCCCATTTTAGCTACTTGCTCTCGAACGCTCCGGAGTGCTCGAGCGTCCTTTGTTATTTGTTGAATAACTCGAAAACTGTTCGTCGGATTCACTTCAAATTTTCACACAATATTTCTAAGATATTATGTTTTAAGAAAATGCAAAAAATTCCAATTTTTTTTTAAATTCTGACTACCCCGAACCCTTTAAAATAAAAAAGAACTAAATCAGAAGAAATGAAAAAATAAAATTAGTATTAATTTTGCCCTGCTATTTCCAAAAACCGCACACTGCTCTCCATTTGCCCCGTTACGGTAAAACTGACACACATAACCCTTATCAAATCAGTTAACTTAATCCTCATCCCACCTGCATTCCTTGAGAATAGGCTTAAGTGGCGCATAACTGCCAGCAATTTTGCGCTAAAACACATTCGCGGCAGAGATCTTTGTTGCCTGTTTTTTCTTGTTTCGCTTTGCCAACGATTATTGCCCACCAACAGACCTTCACATTTTTTCTCAAACGTTCTAAGTTTTTTTTTACAGGCGTTATTTTCATTTTAGCGGTTTTCGGAATTCGTAAATTCTTTTCTCTTTCGCATGCTTTAGGTACTCCCGAAACCTTTTCTTTATTGCCTCTTGAATATGATTAGCATCATTTGCCTATTTGCGTATTTGGGTCGCTACTAACATCTTGCCCGAGGCTGAAGGTAACGCTTTTCGCATTTCGGTCTTCGCTTTTCTCATTTTTTCTTTACCTCTGCCACATTTGATTTTCAGCTGCTGTGGCTAAACGTTAAGTCAGTTGCAATTTAGTAAGCGGAGCAGAATCATCCACTGACGCGCTTTGCATATTGAAAAATTCCTAAGCTTAGCTGGTCCGTTGATGAGGCATTGCATTGTGTTGTTGCTGTAACTTTAATATATCATTTTTTATTTGTTTTTTAATGGTTGTTTGTAGCTTGTCGCTGTTGTTGTGGTTTACGCGTACATTCGCACGCCTGCGGTAAATCATTTAACAGCCTAGCATTTTTCGATTTGTGGTTTTGTCGAAACAGTTATTTTCCCCGGCAATTCTATGTAAATGCAAATGAGATTTCTGGTCAAAAGATTTATGTTACAGGAGGTGTATATTTGTGGTGCTTTATATGCAGATGTTTGCAAACATTCACAATTCACATGTCCTTATTCAAAAATTATCGCGCACGTAATTTAGCCAAGCCATATTTCCATGTCCGTGAAAAATATTTGTATATTAAAATTTGCTTTTATGTCGCCTGCTTGGACAATCACGATTGATTTATTACAGTGCCATTGGCTCAACACAATGAACAGTGTTTTGATTTCTTACCACAATTTGATAAATTACAGTATAAAAATTATTATATAGTAGACCGGAATACCATTCAAACCCATGTAGAAAATTAAAAAAATGTATCGATGTGTTTTTTTTTTTTTGGATCTTCTAAAATACGTATCGACCAATGCTTCCAAAATACTTTCAAGAAGTTTTAGGACAAAAAAAATCAAAGCTCAAGATATGAGGATACCAATAATTTTCTTAAAACTCAGTTTTTAGAGGCAGTTGAAAAATTCTGTTTGCAAGGTTTGATTAGTAAAATTTACCTACTGGCTAATGCCGGAACAGAGAAATTGTTTTCATCGTAAGTGTTAATAACACGGTGCAAACCGAACTAAATGTGCCAACACACATCAAAACATCACACTTTATCCGGGGAGTCCCCTTTTTCGCTCAACAGAGGTCTTTGTTTGATTTGTTATGAAAAGGAATCTAAATGTCCTTTGAAATGAGTTTCACGTCCGCTCAATAGAGGTTTTTGTGCTTATTTTATGAAAAATAAATGTCTGTGTCCAGCCAAAAGAGTGGCCGCTTAAGAGAGAGTAGGGTAGGTAGGGGGGGTTGGATGGCCAGAGTAGGTACCCCAGCCACACTTCAAGTAGCACTTACGTGTCGTTTTTATGCCATTATATGGAAGAGAAACCCGTCGACAGCCATCCAGTGCTGTTGATGTAGTGGAGGAGAGAAAAGAGATCTAGGCTGGAGAATTTCTTCAAGGCATCCCCAAAGGGCACGCCAAGGAATCTTAAGGGAGGGGTCTAGGGTTTGAGCATTTTTTTTAATGAATTTTTGAGACTTTGCTTTAGAGATATGAATAGTGAAAATGTATTTAAACTTTTTGTACATTTTAAAGCATCATTTCAACAATATTGTACTAAATTTTTGTAAGAAAATATCGGGAAATAAGCCGGTGAGGTAACTTTTCCGAAAACGCCTTTTCCAAAAGGTGATTTGCGGTGACTATCGTATCTAGTTGTAGAATCACCTGAAATAATAAAAACAGAATTATTTGGTTAAATTTTCACCAAAACCTCCCCCCACTGGTTCCGATTTTTTTTTTTTCATTTTTACGTTGCCAGCGCGTTTTTGAAGCAAAAAGTGCGATTTTCACTGATTTTTTCGCTGTGGAAACCGCCCTTAATGTAAAACAAAAAAGTGAAAAATCTCTCAGTGGGGGGGAGGTATTTTATATACAGAAGTTGTATACCAAATTTGAAAAGGATCGGTTAAATATTGTTGAAGTTCTAATAGTCACGGACTTTGAAAAAGTGGTTTCGAGAAAAACGCGTTTGAAAAAAACGCTCCGCTCCAAACGCTCGCAGCTGTCGCAGAGGAGTGGGGACAAAAACGTCTATAACTCCAAAAGTTTTGCTCCGATTGAGCTGAAATTTTGGGACAATATTTTTGAGATGATTTACTATAAGAAAAAGCTATTTCCAAAAAATCGATTTTTTGAAAGTCAAACCCTAGACCCCTCCCTTAAGCGCCTAGCCGCCAGAGTCGGACATTTGTGTTCAGCAGCCTCTTTCTCTGCAAGATCCCCACAGCTTCTGCAATAGCGGTTGTAGGGAAATCCAAGCTTCTCCGCATAAGCATCGATCACCCAGTGACCAGTGAACACCGCAATGAGTTTGGAAATTGAATGGCGGGGGATTCCCATCATCTTAAGCGTTCTGTTAATAGCGTATTGAGGCCATTGGGTTTTCGAAATATCACACGTTGAGACATACCTCCATCTGTGTTGCGCTTTTTTTAGACAGAGATTGTGTAGTTTCTTTTTAACAACGGACAAAGGGACACCGATGAAAAGGGGACAGCTGGAACCGGTTCTGTCGACCCCTTCCTGGCAAGCTCAGCGGCAATTTCATTTCCCTCTATACTCCTGAGCCCAGGTACCCAGATAAGGGAAATGCTTCCTGCAGGTGCGAGACGGTTGAGTTCCTCCTTACAGGAGTTTACCAAAAGAGAGTGACGTCAGGCGACGGGGCCTTGATCGCAGCTTGACTATCGGGAAAAATATTAATGTCTCCCTCCCAACAGCATTCCCTAAGCATTTTGCATGCTTGCAGGATCGCGAAGACCTCTGCTTGAAAAACGCTGCTCGTTCCGGCAGTTTAAAGGAGACCGAAATGCTGGCTGATTTAGAGAAAACTCCCGCTCCCACTTCAGATTCCATCTTGGATCCGTCAATGAAAACAGAGGCTGACTCTCCCCTCCTTCCAGTCTTGCCTGCTCGGAAAGATAGCCATAGAATAACCCTCAAATCCCAGTTTGCGGATGGAGAGATCAGTGCGAAGAACAGATAAAGAAGGGGAGATCTGCTCAAAGATGCTACTATGTCCTACAGGAAATTGTCTCCAGAGGCCAAGCTCCTTCAACCTAATAGCGCTCTGAGCAGCAACGGATTTAACCCGCAGATCCACAGGAAGTAAGTGCAGAATAACGTTGAGTGCAGCAATGGGACATGTTCTACAAGCACCAGTGAATCCCACACATGTAGTTGTCTGCACTCTCTCTAGTTTAGTGGTGTTGTAGCCCTTCTGAAGAGTTGGCCACAAAATTAGGCAACCGTATGACAAAATTGGCAGAACCACTAAGTTTTACATCCAGGGTACGACACGTGGCTTGAGACCCCATTTTTTGGCGAACATAGATTTACAGGCGCAGAAGGCTACACTGGCCTTCTTAGCTCGATTTTCTATGTGCAGCTTCCAGCGGAGCTTGGGGTCAAGTATAACACCAAGATACCTGACTTCCGATGAGAGTTTAAGACACTGGTTGTTTAGTCTTGGAAGCTTAAAAGGTGGAGGCCTGTATTTCCTGGTGAATAGCATCAACTCCGTTTTGTCAGAATTGACTCTGAGACCGCAACTGGCAGCCCAACTACTGAGAGTAGCCAGTGCACTTTCCAAAATTTCAGCCATTACTGATGGAAAGGGTCCTGAGACCGTTAGGACCAAGTCATCGGCATATGCTACCACCTTTACTCCTCCACTGTTTAAGCAAGGGGTAGAGAGTGTAATTTGTTCCTAAATTTATGCTTAAAACTTGGTTTTCTAATAGAGGTGTTCGTTAGGAGAGGTTTTACTGTATACATATACTCATAATGAATAAATTTAAAGAATTAATAAAAAGACATAATTTCCACATATTTTCATAAAAGAAACAGAGCTGTGTGAACTACTTACAGCTGTCAATTTAAATATACGCCAACATTACCTGGAAAATCACACTTTAACTGGACTATTGCACATATAGCGCAAATTCTGCATTATGAAATGATATTTTTTAAGCTGTAATAAAAGCAACTATGACTTAAGC
Organism: Anastrepha obliqua; assembly: GCF_027943255.1. NCBI lineage: Eukaryota > Metazoa > Arthropoda > Insecta > Diptera > Tephritidae > Anastrepha > Anastrepha obliqua. The sequence continues at coordinate 19,114,062 of NC_072893.1, read as the reverse complement.
ACCCAAAATCTTTGTTCGCATATTCAATACCCGCAACCTCATTCCATATTTTATCACACCAACTTTCTCGTCAACATACCAGCCGCATGTTTCGGGCTGCATTTTTAGGCATTGCGGGTCCGTTGCGTGAAGCCACATGGAATTAACAAATATCGTTCGCAAAATTTTTTGTTGCAGTAATAACCAGCAAGGTGGTATAGTATTTGAGTTGAAGTTTTTTAAAAACTTTTCGTTATCTTCTTTAGAAGAATATCTTCTCAAAAAAATTCGATGTCTCGTTTCATCCACTCTATTGCAGTTTTTTATGCCATACATGCTAACCGTGAATTCTTGAACTGTGTCCATTTTTTCATTAATGAAAATATTAGCTTCATCTGTTAATGACGCAAAAACCATTTGGTACTTCTCGTTTTTTGAAAATAATTTAAATGGTTTTACTTTTCCTCTATTATAAAATGCTGTCGTGTAATCGCATCCTGTAAACGCATGAAAAGCCGGAAGACTTTGACATAATTTGGAACCCAACTTCTCTGCTAATGCGGTGCAATTAATGCATTCTAGGTGTTGATGTTTATTTTTTGTCATTGCATTAGCTAGCCAAATTTTTGATTGTTGAATTTTGTGTATATTTCCCAGCAAAATAATCAAAACATCAGTATCAGAGGCCTTTATCAAAATTTTCGAGCCTGGTGCCACTTTATAAGCATGGTATATCATCCTCGTATCCGCTTCTTCGTGATGACATACATAATCGACTTCTTCAGTTTTTTAATGGAATTTCGCTGAACTTCATAAGAGTAGCACTGATGGTCACCTGTTAAAAATTTTTTTTATTTCCAGTGATCGTTACCATATTATTGTTTACCCAATACTCAGCTAAAAAATATACCAATTCTTCTTTGAAGTGATAGTTCTTGGATCTGCTCTGTTGAGGTCCAGAAATTTTATACGGAGTATCAAATTCTTTTCGATTGTGACGTTCGGAATCTTTGATCGACGGTGATGTACAGGTATAACGATCGAAAACTAGATGTATTTCTGTAGCCGTTGTTGAACAAATTTTAATGAGTATTGTCTCAGCAACTTTGTCAAATGTTTGCGGCATTGAAGATCCGATCAAATGTAAAAAGTAAAAACCATCAATTATATCAACTTTGATACCTGTGGGCTCGACCATTTCAGTTTCGGATTTTAAAGCTTTCGCTATCGTTGTTAAACATTTCCCCAGCACATGAGAAAAGTGCAGGTGGCATTGGTGCGAGCGGAAATGTTAAGCAATATTCTATTCTAGGTTAATTTTTTTGTTAATACTAATTGCCAAGATTCACCCAAATATGTCTCGCTCCATTTTTAGTAACACCTTTTTATTCTTATCTTTACGCATCACAACTTTGCTGGTGCACTCTGAAGCAAAATTCAAGATTTTGTTCGGTTTTTTTTTTTTAATTTAAATTATGAATTTGAAAATATTAATAAATTTTATGAAAACATATTTTCTACATAAATTTTATATATTATTTTAATGATGTAGCTTAACAAAAAAACTTTCATAAATAGTGATACGAATGAACGTATAAATAAATACAACTTTTGTATGCGGATTTTTAAGATTTTTTTTTGAAGCCATATTAAAAAGCAAATATATGACGAAAAATCTTTAAACCTTAAGCGCTTATTATTCAAGAATTTTCTTTGCATTCTACTTCATGGTATAAAAATTTTAAATAATATATATACAACTTTACCTGGACTATTGTACATTTAGTGCGAATTCTGATTCGAGCACGCTAACTTTTTTTCGCAGGTTAGATAACCGCAACCTCATTTCATATTTTAGCATCAAATATACTGCACATCAACTTTCTCGCTTACCTGTTTCCGCACACCGTGGCGTATGAGTGACAATTGACAAGTGACAATTTGTACATACACACACACACACATGCACGCTATTAACGCATCCGCACATGCATTCTGCATAAATTTATTAATTGAATCGCATTTACATGACATTTCCATACTGTTTCACATCATCAATTTGGCCATACCTCATTTTCGCACCATCAATGGGTCATAATTTGCATACCTGATGAGCGGCAAATGTTATAGAAAATTGCGCGCGTCTGCTGCCTACGTAAACGTGTTGCAAATGTGTTGAAATACTCGACACTCAACATGCAATTTGCATTGAAAATGTGCTTAATAATAATTGTATGTCAATTTAAGGTCATAACTAGCTGGCTTACAATAACAATTCTGCTGAGAATTATCCTCTCTCCATGCCCTGCATGCCACGTGGCTTGTCCCGATTTGTCCCTAAAGTGCAATTTCAACATGAAAGTGGATATGAATATACAATATTTACTAGTCGCTGGCTTATTGCCTGCCATTATAGCCGAGGCTAATAGTTTCTTTATTATTGTACAAATTGTTGTTGCGCTCCAGTGCCAATTATTTACAATTTCAACTGCGATGGCTGATTCAATGGCGACATGAAGCTTTTGTCTGCTTACTGCTTGTGCTGCCTGCTGCCTGATGCCTGCTATTGTCGCCAACTGCCAATTATTGCTAGCAATTTGTATATAATTTCTTTATTGGAAGTCGTAATGGCTTTAAATGTTTGTAAACAAATAAAAGTGTTTTCAATTTGTTTGTATTTGAGTGCGCTTGGAAATTAATTGTTGGATTTGTTAATTTCATTATACTTGGAGGGATATAATCTTTAAGAAATACAAGAAAATGGGTAATTTAAAGAAATAATTTTTACTTATGGAATTCTGGGTGAAATGTGTGTATGTATGTGTATTTATATTTGTTTATTGATGTTTCTAAATGATATGTTTGGCGAAGCATTAGCAAAGAAAATTTTAAATATTTATTTTCCCAAAATAAATGGATGTAAACAAATAATATTTAAATTTTGGAAAATTAAGAAATCCATAACCATTTATTTACATTATGAATAAGCATACAAGAAAAAAATAATTAACACACAGGATGATTCATCTAGGATTTGGAAACTGAACTGTCAGTTTTTGACTTTGGCAGCTAAATTAAGTGGCGCAGTGGTGCGGAGAAAAATATATACGGTTTATTTTTCATGAAAAAATTTCACCACTTTTTATATACGAGTACGAGTATGCTCACATTTCGAAGTATTGAATTTTTTTTTCCTTGTCCACTCCTCTCGGGAGCATAGGGCCTCGGCAAGACTCAGTCTTGCATTGGTTTCGTTAATCTGTGTGATTTCTGACAAGGTAGGTGATTAGCCTGCCGCCACCAGTCCTAAGTAGTGGGAATGCCCACCTGTCATTGCTTAGAAACAACGCCTTTTTACTGCTTGGAGCACCAGCTGAGTGTCAAATTTTTCTGGCAGAAGGCGCCACTGATGCAATGTGTAACTGTGTCTTTTTCTTTGTTTTTGTGCGGGAGTATTAAGTTTTTGGGGTTGAGGAATGCATTTTTTTTTTTTAGAAACTAGGTAAGTTTGGAAAAGTGCGAGGACCGTGCTTTACGTGGGATTCGAACCCACAACCTCTCGGATGGCAGGCTAGTGCACTTACGCCAGACTATCGAAGCCGCCTAGCAGATTTAATCAAACAATATTTGTGGGGGTCTCTGCACTTCTATAAAACTCAAGCAAAAGAAAAAAATTTGCGTAAGATCTGGACGAACGGCAATGTGTGTGTATGCCCGTCACTGTTCGAAAAATCGCCATTTGGAAAATAGATTAAGTTTGTTCGGCAAAACACCAAATAACCTGAATATCTGTGTTTCAAATTCTTAATGAAGAAATTGAATGATAAAAAAAAAAATGTTACGCTTATTAATTCACTTTTTATCTAAAAAAAAAACATAGGTTAGCATTTTTTGAACATTTCAAAGAAGATATTAACATATATCGACGCGCGAACATTTTATACAAAATTTACGAAAAAGCGCATTATGCCAATGACAATATATTGGTAATTGGGCGTTGGATAATATTAAAAAAAAAATAAAACTAAAAAAAAAAAATAAATAAATATAGCCATCTAATTTTTTGGTCATAGAAGAAATTTACGGGGTATGTAACGTCCAGAATTTTCAAAAACTCGATTTTTAGTGTACAGTGTCCAAGTTTAGTATCTTAAGAATATGCTGTGAAACTTTCATGCGAAAATTCCCAATATTATAGATTCTAGAGCCCATTAAGTAGGAAGAGAGCGGTCCCCGCGCTCCTGTACCTCAAACTTTAAACTCGAAACTACTTTTTCTAGCACGGTCTGCATGATAACTCATACAGTTTTAAATATTTTTGATGCGGTCTTTTTTTTAATATTCCAAAGTGGTGACATATATACGGTGGGCAAAAAGTAAGGTGAATTTGGTTGTAAAATGAAAAATCTTTATTTATTCTTGTAAATCAATTTCATCCCCTTCAAAGTAATCCCCTCTCGATGAAATACACTTATGCCAACGATTTTTCCAATCCCCGAAACATGCCAAATAGTCCATTTCGTTCTTCGATTCAGCTTTTATCTCCTCAATCGACTCGAAACGCGTTCCCCGGAGTGGTCTCTTGAGTTTTGGGAATAGCCAGAAGTAACACGGAGCCAAATCAGGCGACTACGGTGGTTGCGGAACGATATGCGTGGAATTTTTGGCGAAATGGTCACGAAGAACGAGTGCAGTGTGAGACGGTGCATTATCGTGATGCAAAAACCAAGAGTTGTTGGCCCATAATTCTGGTCTTTTTAAACGAATTGCTTCACGTAAACGACGCATAGCGCTCAAATAATATTTCTTATTAACAGTTTGGCCAGTTGAAAGGAATTCATAGTGCACCACACCACGAAAATCGAAAAAACTGTCATCATGACCTTTATTTTTGAACGACTTTGACGTGCTCTTTTCGGTCTGGCCTCGTCTTTAGCACGATATTCGCTTGATTGGTCGGTTGTTTCAGGGTTGTAAGCATAAATCCAAGTCTCATCTCCCGTAATGATGCATTTGACCTTGTCCTGATAGTCTGAAAGCATTGTTTAACACACATCAACGCGACGACTTTTTTCCAAGAAATTGTGAGTTTTCGGTACCAAACGAGATTTGACTTTTCGTAGGCCCAAATGGTCTTTCAAAATGGTTTTCACAGATCCTTCTGATATTCCGATCATATCAGTAAGGTCTTTAACAGTCAACCGACGATTTTTGAGCACTAACTCCTTCACTTTATTGACGTGTTGGTCATCTGTTGACGTCGATGGTCGTCCGGAGCGCTCCAAGTCATCAACACGTTCTCGACCTTCTTTGAAGTCTTTGTACCACTTATAAACATTTTTCTGCGACATGGTCAAATGCCTTCTGCAACATGCTAAACGTTTCCCTAGTCGAAATTTCCTTCCGCAAACAAAATTTGATGGCACTTCTCTGCTCAATCAAATCAGACATTGTAAAAATCGAGAAATGCATTCTTGGTCGTTTGGTAAACACAAGCGTAAATATATTACTGATAATGACATTCACAAGAAAGTTGCCCCAGATGTTATTAACAGTGTTGCCAACTCATGAAAAAAATAACTAGAGCGAAATTTGAATCCCGCGAAGTTTGACAAATAAATTCACCTTACTTTTTGCCCACAGTAGTACTACGCAAAACGCATACTTTTGTTTAGAATGCCGTAAATTGCAAAATTCTTGAAATTCGAAAATCCGACTAAATAAAAGAATGACTTTAAGAGATGGAAATCTTGATTTTGACCTTTGTGCATTCCATTCTTTGTCTATTTGTAAGTTTTTTTTAATTTTTCGCTCGTGATCGGACAAACCTCTCATAACAGGACGCGGAGACTTGTATTCCACCCCGAAAGGTATTTCAATCCCCATAGCCGGACAGCCTACAACTTGACTTTACTTAACCAAGGCGTTATAAAAACCTTGCATAAATCGTTAGTTTTAAAACACATTTTGTTTCGGATGGAGCATCAATACATTTGTTATGTATATACATATAATTGACGCATACATCCTTTCTGGGCCGAGTTCCTCCTCCTATTTGTGGTGTGCGTCATGATGTTGTTCCACAAATGGAGGGACCTACAGTTCTAAGCCGACTCCGAACGGTAGATATTTTTATGAGGAGCTTTTTCATGGCAGAAATACACTCGGAGGTTTGCCATTGCCTGCCGAGGGGCAGGTGTTTGGTGTTTCACCGAGATTCGAACCTACGTTCTCTCTGTGAATTCCGAATGGTAGTCACGCACCAACCCATTCGGCTACGGCGGCCGCCAAGATGCTGGGCTTCATTTGTTAGGATGAGTCTTACTCTACCAATAGACGGCAACTGAAAAATCGGTATCTTAAATCTTCTAGTAAACAGAACTAGTTCGGTTTTAGCTGGGTTAACCATTAGACCGTTTGAGGCCGCCCGCTTAGAGAGTTCCCTTAACGCTGATAGTGAAGAGGAACTTCCCTGACTTCAGGATGACTTGTCCGCATAAGCAACTATTTTGATCCTTTTCTTGCTCATGGTAACAAGCAATTAATTTAAAATTAGGTTGCAAAGTAACGGCGAGATGATCCCCCCTGTGGGATTCCTAACCTTTCCTCGACTATTGTTGCCTACGAGATAACAAACTCCACCTTTTGCTCAAGACTCTATCGAAATTCAAATCGGGTTTCTATACTAAACTTGAGATTCCAATAAAAATTTTTCTAACCAAAGATATTCCTTCAGACCTCACTTCGGTGTAGGAGTTTGGCTATATTAGCGACCAACGCACGCCCACTACCTCGAGTCGTGTCAATCATATTGCGCAATTTGTATAAGAAGATTAAACCTCATTTCATGGTTATAATTGCAATCAAAACTTAATTTATTTCTGACACATAAATACGTAATTTATGCTTGCCTATTTACCGGCACGCCTTGCACAATCATCAAGCAGGCACCAAGTCGTGTTCTGATATTATCGTAATAATTCATTTCCCGGAATGCAAACGTCAAACATCAACGACAACGACAACTAGTCGACGAGGCAAAGTCCTTTTGATGTAATGCCACAGATCAACCAAAGCATGAATGGCATGCATAATTCAGCGGCCATAGTTAGTCATATGCGAGACAAACGCACAAACCTGGCAGCGCACACCAGGGAAAACAATCAAGCACAGCTAATAACACTGCCACACATCCACTTATGCAAATCGTATTTGCGGAGCTACAAAATGTAAGCAACACAAGACGCAAGATGCAAGACGTACAAGTGACAATCAGAATAACAATTTGGCTGAGATTTGAATGTGCGCATTGAGGAATGCTGCGATTTGTCAAAGTAACTACTGGCAGGAGTACTTACATATGTGAGAGCAAACATAGAGACAGCCACGCCGTCTGGACAAAAAGTACTCGAAATTTGTGACTAAATCGAAAGCGGTTAAATTTTTCATTTACTTGTAACCCATTGCTTTTAAGGTTCTAAAATAATTCTCAATGAGATGGCTTTGAAATCACCTTCAGCTCTTTTTATGAATTCCCCTTTAGCGCTTCAATTACTGCGTAGAACCATGTTAGGTGAATAGGAGACTTACGGAACGGTAATCCTTTCATTGGTGTTTAGGAAGTCGCGTGCCAGATGAGATGTGTGAGAAGGTGTACCGGTGTGCTTATCTTATTGCTTTTGCGATTTTGACCGAATTTAACAAAGTGCGCCAGTCGTTTCTTTCTCATGCCAACTGGCGCCAGTTGAAAATACCAAGTGAACCCAAGTCCTTCTCCACCTGATCACCGTCACCAACGTTGCAAAGATCCAGAAAACTTCCGCAGAATCTTTCTCTCAAACACTCCCAGGGACGCCTCATCGAATGTAATCATCGTCCACGCTTCTGCGCCATACCTTAGATAGGGCATAATGAGAGCCTTGCAAAGTGTTAGTTTTGTTCGTCGAGAGAGGACTCAATTGCCTACCTAGTCCAAAGTAGCACTCATTGGCAAGAGAGATTCTTTGTTGGATTTCGAGGCTGACTTTGTTATCGCTGTTAATGCTGGTTCCTAAATCAATGAAGTCTTTTACAACCTGTCAACAGTGACGTGGGTGCCGATACGCGAGTTAGCCGACTGTTTGTTTGATGACAGGAGGTACTTCGTTTTGTCCTCATTAACCACTATACCTATTCACTTTACTTCTTTATGCAGTTTGAAAAAGGCAGAACTAACTAACGGCCAGTTAATTCTCTACAATTTGGGCTTCTTTCGACGAGTATCCTTCTACTTCGATACTGTCACATATTAGAATTCACTGAAATAAAATTCTGGGTGGCCGGAATTTTTTTCCAAGCGCTAAAGCACACTCAAAAAAAAACTTCTTCGGTTCAAGTTAAAACGACTATTGAAATGAGGAAATATGGGAATGATTTGGCGCCTATGAAAAGGCATCCTCTTTACAGTATCTGATATTTTCTCAAAATGAAGAAAAAATGTTTACATGCTTTCGAGAAAAACTTTCCCGATTTAAGGAATTTGTTTTTATATTTGTAATAAATTTTATGTTTGAAATAGATAATATTTTGCTAAAAGAAAATAAAAATATTACTCATTTCAGAGTAAAATTTTCTGGAATTAGGGAAACTGTTATTTTGTTTCTAGTAAAAATTTACTAAAAGAAAAATAGCTTTTTTCTCAATTTTAAAAAATCTAACTGAATTTTCAGATTATGAAATGTTTTAAATATTGAATAAAAATGCAAAAAATTTGGTTTTAGTTTTTTATTTTTGCATTTGTAAGCATTGAGAACATTGCACGTGTACATCCATTCCAATTATTTCTTATTTTAAGTCTTATTTTGTTTTTTCAAATCATTTAAAATTGCACAAATAGACCCATTTTTCTCGCGAGATTTCAAGGAAATGTTATAGAAATACTGCTGGACAAAAAGCCAAATGGACCTACATTCGGGCGGATACTCAAGGTTAAGTACATGGAATGTTTTAAAACACACATCAATACACTTGATTAGGTTATCGAACTTATAAAATATATCGGCGAAATACACATAATATTCCTTGCAATAAAAATAATCCAATCCAATGGAACATATAATTGGCTGAATCGTACTTTTATCCATATAATTTGCATCTACCATTAATTTCAATTTTGACTGAAGTTCACTACTTGTCGGTGCCCACAGTAAGAAACTATTTCTTGAATCTGCAATAGTGTACTTGATGAAGTGTTTTTTTTTTGTCTGTTTGCATGTTCTATATGTTCGGCCAGTTAGAATTAAGACAGAGTGTAGAAGATAAAAAATGACTAAGTCTTTTGCATCTGAAATTAGATTGTTAAAAAAAATGAGGGCTTAAGACATATTAAATACCAGCATTGATGCCTCCTTCTTTAAACTGCCTCCAAGTAGTTAAGCTGTTTGAATCTTTAATGTAAATTTCTAGCAAAGGTGGAATCGCTTGGCAGAAGCTCTCCCATTTATCAAATAACAAATTTTGCTTTTCGGGGTACAGCTTCTTAAAATCCAGTTCTATCTAAGATAGGAATGAAGAACAATAAATTATTTTTTATGTAAATAAAACTCACGAATTATACCATTAAATGTCCAAAACTCTGCTTATACTGAGGCCATTCTTCTAAAATTGTATTTAAATTGGCATCTTTTTGTAGCATTTGTCGTCGCACAGCAAAAGTCGCTTCCCATTTTAGTTGAACTTCATCGAATGGTTCAACGTTATACTTTAACCGTGATTTTTCTTGAATGCAATCTAAATGTAATTTTTTTATTAAATGAAGGTTACATTAAATGCAGATTATAATATTTAATAATCTCTCATTTAAAATTTAAATTAAACCAAAATATACTCGCGATTGCAAACCTGCATAAAACCACAACGAATTGACCAAAGAAACTGAAGTTTCACGTACACTCTTTTGCATAATTACTATTTGTATATTGATCTCTGTCATAATATTAATAAATTATAAGTTCAGTGAAAAAATTGAGCTATACTTTTGTAAAAAATCAGTTTTCTCTTCCTTCACCACTTATGTAGTTTTGTAGATTGGATATACGCGGTATTGCTTTCGCAACGACGATATATATACCTATGTACAATACATATATACCTGTTACGCAAGAATTAATCTCCGTTCCTTTTGTTGTTGGTTCTACATTTCTTTTGGAAATAAGACCATCCCGTCTAAGTTTCAATAATACACTGTGGTACTTAGCATACAGAGATCCACCTGGCTTTTTTCCTTTCTTATGAATGTAATATATATCCTGTATAAATGAAATCGAGGTTAGAAAACTTTTTTTTAATAAAAATTTTAGGTTGTGATCAGACTTTAGATTCACTCGTAAATAAATCCACAATTTTATTGGCGAAAGCTTCAAATGTTTTAGGGTTTGGATGTACTTCAGCAGAAATAAAATAATTTGCAACTGTTGCAGCTAGAAGTTTCCTATACTTTGGAGTGAGACACTTTTTTTGCGCATAGTATTTCAGGATTTGTGATCCACCCGCCGACTTACTGAGTATTGCTTCAAAAGATTCCTTATATGAAGTACAGAAATGTATATTTAAAATAAATAAATAACTAAAGTAAAAGTAATAAAAAAACATTTACCTCGCCACGATATTCATTTGCCAATAAAGCGCATGCCTCAGTGTGAATGGCTTGTGTTTTTATTCCCTAGTGAAGTAAAACGAAGATTATGAATTTTTGCATGCATATCTGTATGTGTGTATATGCACAAAATAACAAAATACCTGTTGCGCTTGCCAATTGAGCAGATTATGCTCAAAAATTACCCTTGGTCCAAACTGCGATGTGTCGATCAATGTATCCAAATGGCTTGGGTTTAGGAGTTTCAATGATTCCTTAGTTAGGCCGCTTTCTATAATTGAAATGATTAGCAATAACTAAAATGAGCAAAACAAAATATCCATAAACTTACCAATAAACACGTTCAAAAACGGTTTGCCTTCCAACTCAATTAAAATTTCTATTAATTCATTCATTGCACGACAAAATATATAATCACGAATAAAAAAACAATCAACTACGTATGTTCGTAAAAGCAATGAGCATTCGATAAGATAATTGTAAGTAAAGTAAAAAATAACAAAGAAGAATTTAACATCAAAATGAGGACTACGGGTTTATGTTTCAAACACATTTATAGTCATTTAAAAGAAAAAAATACTCAAAAGCGATAAAATTTAATGAATTTGGAAGAGTTCAAAATAAAGAATGGTTTTCTTTATTTTAGGGAGGGAATTTTTTCTGAGTGCAATATTTCAAATTCCATTTAAGACTGAGAGATTGGATTTAAAGGATAGGAAGGTACAGGGAGAGTAGCAATTCATTGCTACTTAGCAAACTTCCCAGATTTTTTATGAATCTTAGCAGTTTGTCAGGGGAAAGGGAATGGGGCTCATTGTCCGCCGAGGAGCGACCGCTATTAGAAACCACTTTTTCTATCACTAGTATTTCGTGTCCGGGGACTAGAACTTGCGCACTTCCGTATGGTAATCGCGCATCAACCCATTTGGCTATGGGGATCGCCATACTTTGCCCTAAAATTGACTCTCGTACAATTGGACAATCCAAGGACACTCCGCAGTTTGCCAATTCATCAGCCAGTTTGTCGCCTTGAGTGCCGCAGTACACAGGTGCTCAGGTATAAATAAGCTCAAGCTCATTCCGCATTACAACAGAGTTTAGCCTTAACGTATGATATATTCCTGAACAAGTTTTGAAGAGTTGCTAGCGGTTTCTAAAGATTTTAAAGTAGCTTGGCTGTCACCGCAGACCCCTCACAATGTGTTTAAAGCAGGCCTTCCTTTGCCCAATAAGAAAAACAAAGCACTTTAAAGGGTTCAACTCATTAATATTTCCAATGCTGGATGGTTTCGTGTATAGAAGTCCACGCAATTGTGGAAAGTATCTGATTGCCATTCCCTTGGGAGTGGCCAGGACGTTTATTGTGCATACGATCCAAGAGCTCACAACATCCGGGCTTAGCCAAAGTATCCTCCAGGTAGCGTCCGATTGTTTTTACGTGGGTACCCACCGGTGACGGCCCGACACCACGGTGGTCAAAAGCACAAAGGATCAAAACAATGCGTTGATCAGCGCCCCAAAAATGCAAAAAGCACTTAAGGTACCAATTAGTAGTATGGAATGGACACACTAACCACCTTGGTAGGGTTCGAGGTCTATCTAACCCTCTGCCGTACTATGGGACCGGCACCCGGTTGCAGTGCAACTCCACATCGAGCCAAAAAGCTCTACCCGCATTTGGCTGTTAAACCACAGCCACCACGATACTCCCCGAAGGGCCTACCTCAAGAACAGGTCGGAGCAAACTCCGAGGGCCCCTGTTCCCCGTGGTACCAGGTTTAAGTCTCCGGCCAGACCTCGTAGCCGAGACTACTACCAGTTGAGCTTCCATACAGCTCTGGACTGGTGACCATTCCCCACGCCTAAAAACCCAATCCCACATATTGCCCTAACATTTCGACATTCCGACAGCTGGCAATCACACCACTCACATCAGACCGTCCATCAGTCCAACTAATCCCCACACCCGCAAGATCCCTAATGTCTGAGTACATCGGGCATTCACAGAGGACGTGCACCCAGTCCTCTCTTGCCAACCCACAAACACATTCCTCACTTGTTGACAAGCGCCTCTCATGCAAATACGCATTAAGAGGCCCATGTCCTGTAAGGAGCAATCCTAGGCTGAGGGAAAATCCGAAATCAGGATTTCCCCGACAAAGGAAACATCCCGAATGTACTCATACGTCACGCGACCTTTGGAACTATTGTCCCATCCTCCAGGTAGCATCCGAACAAGCGTTAGAGAGCGAACTAATATGCTTGCGCGCTGCGTTTGGGACCCCGGCTGGTTAATATCCTTGAAAGTTAAGGCTGACAGCACTGTCATTCAAAAGACGCGAGACAGTTGCCATGTAATGCAGCGCAAATTCGATGTTGCATTTGTTGTGGGAGAGAGACTTCGTAGCCAAGTACTGTCGTTCACTCCGGTGAGCGAGCGTCTCGCAATAATCCACATCAAAGCGAGATTTTTCAACATCTCGCTCATTTGCTCACACGCTCCGACGGAAGAGAAGGACGATGCGACCAAAGATTACTTCTATCAGCGCCTACAACGTTTTTATGAGAGCTGCCTCCACCACGATATAAAATCGTGCTTGGCGACTTCAATGCCAGCGTGGGCAAGGAGGGAATTTTTGGTTCCCCAGTCCGCTCAGTGAAACATACGGTAACGAACAGAGGTCGATCGACTTCGCCGGGTCTCGAAACATGGTAGTCTGCAGCGCCAAATTCCAGCATAAAAAGATGCACCAAGGTGCGTGGCTGTCTCCTGATCGAAAAACGCGAAACCAGATCGCTCATGTTGTGATAGATGGAAGGTGCGCTTCTAGTGTTTTAGATGTGCGTACGATCCGGGGACTCCGGATCACACATCCTAACACACACATCCTCCTAACAATCCCATCAGCACCTCTCCCCGCCCTCTACTTTCACACCATCGGTTTTCTCTTTCACCTTACATCGTTCACAATGGCATCACAAACGACGAATCCGTTTATCTTCGTCCAAGTGTGCCCATTCCTTGGGTAACCATTCTAACCTAACCTAACTGGGTACCCAAAATCGACTCGGTCCATTACTTTATATAATACTTCATTAGAAACCAAAAAATTTCAAATTCTCTGTTCAATTAAGTTTCACACAGCAACCCAGAAAAAAATTACTTTAAAATTATTTGCATTTAATTCAGTATTTCAAGGTACTTTTTGAACAGAAGGTACTACAACAACTACTATTTGCATGTAGGGAAGTATGGAATGTATATCTTATCAGAACCTCATGTAACTGTAACTGTTCACTATCACACATACACACAGATATGCAGAAACACGTTTCGGTGTGTCGGTAAGTGCGTTGATTTGTCGTGTTGATAGTTGACTTCCTTCCTTCCATGCGCTCATTAGCTTTGATGTGCAATTCTCAGAACTAATCTGTAATTTCCGTTTTCTATAACATTTGCCACAGCTCAATTCGTAAAAGCACCACAGCAAATAGCCAGTCAGATAAGGACAAAGTTGTAAATGTCGATGTCATCACCAACCCTGGCTATAAAGATAACAACGGTGAGCAACCTAAAACATCAACAGCACACTCGAGTATCAATGGCATTGGCAGCTGCAACTATTTCTGCTTGAGCAATGCAACATAGTGGCAACAGATTTGCATACGCCAGCGCAAATGTATCGCTTACAACGGCAATGAAACATCCATTCGCAATCGTTGTATTTGCTTACTGAATTGCATGTAAAAATAAATTTCCATATCTACATAGACACATATGCTTGTGTGTAGGTGCATACATGTGTGTGTGTGTATGTACATAAATTTAACAACCTACTGTAAACAACCTTGGAGACTGAGGATTACGCAAAGCGGGAAAGCTTAAAGACTCGTGAAGAGTGAGTGACTATAACGGGAAACAGTGGCAGCAGTAATGCCACTTGGATTGTCATAAATTTATGTACTTTCAGGCTATCAGTGTGTTAGGGATATCGTTCATACAATACCAGGGCTCGTCCCGAAATTTACATATCATTATGAATACTTATTTATTCTATGATGCTTCACAAAACAAGTACCTCGGTTCCTGTTCTCCAAGAAATCTACTTGGCGTGTATTGCTTTTAATCACATTTCCGCCAACCGGAAGAAAACGAGGGTTATTTTCATGCCCAAGGCAGGGAGGAGGTCATGACTCGGCCAAGGACTTTAGACCTATAAGTGTAACCTCATTTATCCTAAAAGTTTTTGAAAAATTCATTGATTATCATATCCGAGAGCACATCAAATCCAAATTATCTCCAGCGCAACATGCTTAACTGAAAGGGAAATCCACGGAATCAGCCTTACACGATGTCGTAGGGACTGTGGAAACATCTCTGGAAGGCAAATGATTCACTTTGGTGGCCTTCATAGATAGAGAAGGTGCTTTTAATAGCATCAGGGCGGTGTCAATTATCACTGCGTTAGATAGACTAGAGCTGGTAAGACCTATCTGTCTCTGGATCTCGTCCCTGCTTGGGAGTTAATGTGGTCACAAGAGGGGCTAAAGTCATTAGATTCGTTCACAGGGATACGCCGCAGGGTGGTGTCCTCTCGCCCCTACTTTGGCTAGTTGCTATTGACGAAGTTCTGATAATGCTAAATAAGGGTGGTGCATAGCATACTCCGATGACTTGGTCCTGATGGTATCGAGACCGTTTCCCTTAGTCAAGGCTGAGATTTTGGAAAGGTCACTGGCTATACTCAATCGCTGGGCTGCCACTTGCGGCCTCCAAGTCAACTCTGCCAAAACGGAGCTGGTGCTATTTACCAGAAAATATAAACTTCCACTCTTTCGACTTCCTAAATTAAACAACCACGTTCTCCCGCTCTCATCGGAAGTTAGGTAGCTTGGAAATGAAATTGCAGATGAGCTTGCCAGGAAGGGGACTGAATTGGTGTCAGAGACCTTCTACGCGGTCATCGGCATCCCCCTGACAGTTTTTAAAGGGGAACTGCACAAATTACTTCTCAGGAGAGCAGGGAAAATATGGAGCTCCATTTCTTCATGTGCTATTTTGAAAACCCTTTGGCCCCAATACGATATACGAAGAACTCAGGAAGCCCTTTGGACTCCTCGACACTCAATTTCCAAAATCGTAGCTGTGTTTACTGATCACTGGACGATCGGCACACACGCGGAAAAGCTAGGGTTGACATTTAACCCCCATTGCAGAAGCTGTGGGGATCTTTTAGAGAAGGAGACTGTAGAGCATTTTCCCTGTGTGTGGCAGCCAGACGACTAAGGTCACTGGGCGCTCCTTTCTTCGACAGCCTGGGGCAGCGCGCCAACCTAAATCCCATCAATCTTCTCCATTATATCAACAGCTCTGGCTGGCTGTAGATATCTACCTGTTGGAGATCTCATAATGGTATCAAAACAGCGCTTTAGTGCTACTTGAGGAGTGCCAGATCGACACTTCAACCATTTCACCTACCTACCTATTTATTCTGAAATCAACAAATAATTGTTCTTGCTGAAAATATCGTTATTAGAAACTTTAGTTAAGTTACAGTTCATCAGATTTAAGCATAGTGCACCAGATTAGATTAGAGTATACGATTCATCCCTACTCAGAACATCGCACTTCCACAGCGTTAGTCTAATTCTAAAAAACGCCGAATAGCTACAGAGAAAATGCTCTGCAGTATCCTCATTCTCACGGAACCATAGGCATTTTGGGACGTCAACGATTCCCATGGTAGCCATATGCTGACCACAAGCGTTATGCCCTGTGATTACACCTACCTCTTTCATAAAACACTTCGCTACGCTGCAGGAGCCAAACTGAGATCAACGTATTCTATGAGTAGACCTCATGAAGTCATCAATCCGTAGTTGGATCGATGCAGAATTGACACCTTGGCCTGCTTCCATACTTACGTATCGGTATGATAGACGTTTTTTTGTTTTTCAATAGTACAGTTACCAGGAGCCAGTGATTTATTAGAGATTATTGGTAACGGTTTGGTTAACGAGCTCCAGGAGTTGGACCGCTTTTCAAGGCCCCCTAGTACATCATTAAATGAGAGCCTTTAAAACTCCGTGAGTTGAACAGAACGAAAGAAATCTGCAAAAAGGATACTAATTTTTTGTATGTCCGACAATGATTCCCCAAATAATGTATTTTATCTGGGACTCGGGTGGTTCTACTTTTACCGCTTATAAACGTATCCGAGTGAGTAGGGATGTGACTACCATGCGGGAGTGCGTAGGTTCGAATTTCCGTGCATGAAACAGCCAAATGATAGTAAAAGTTGTTTCTGATAGCGTTCGTTCGCGAGGAAGGTTCCATGTGTAGAAGTCCACGCAAGTGGCGAAAGTTACTGATCGCCATTCACTTGGGAGTGACCAGGACGATTCTTCTGCATATGGTTCAAGCAGCTCACAACGTCCGTGATTAGCCCACGTATCCTCTGGGTAGCTTCCGAACACGTGTTCGGGAGTGAGCTAACGTGAGAAGGCGAATCATTCCAAGATAAATGGTTGTGCGCTGCGTTTGTGACCCGTCACTTAAAAACATCAGTTAAAAAGCTAGAGAGAGTTCATTGGAATCATTGGGGCGCTTCGAACTACTCCTACCCTGGCGCTTAATGTAATTTTAAATGTGGTAGCTATAGACATCGCAGGCAGAATTGCCGTTGCATGTGCCACAATCAGACTGAGGGGCTTGGGCTATAAACTCAATCTCACATATGGTCACTCAAGCATCCTCAGAAACTTTGAGTTCATGCCCTCGTCGACGGATCAGTGTGTGCCCCCGCTTAGTCCAAGCGGAACTTTCTCCAGCAACATTCCACCAAGGGAGGAGTGGACCGGGGGCAACACTTGGGGACAGGGCCTAGTTAACCTGTTCACGGATGGCTCGAAACTGGACGGTAGGGTTGGAGGTGGAGTATTCTGCAAAGAGCTCCCCATCAAACTCAAATTCGGGCTACCGGATCACTGCAGTGTATTCCAAGCAGAGTTGGCCGCAGTTAAAGAAGCAGCTGACTGGCTACTTACTTGCGTAATAACTGTTAAGAAGGTAAATATTTACTCCGATAGCCAAGCAGCAATCAGTGCCCTAGGCTCTATGATGGTGCATTCGAAAATGGTCAGGGAATGCCTGATCTCTCTCTCGATTGCATCAGAATTCTTCGACTTAAAGACAATTTGGGTACCTGGTACTGTAACATTACTGGAAACTGCTAAGCCGACGAGCTGGCCAGACAAGGGACCTGTGAGGTAGTGTGCCCGCGAAAGGAGAGGATCGGGATCCCTTTGGCAACCTGTGCTCTACTCCTGGAAGGATGGGATTTGCACCAACTCAGCGAGCGCTGGGCAAGTACACGAACGTGTAAGGTCGCGAAGTCCTTCTGGCCACTTTTGGATAGGAGGCGTTCGAGGGATATTCTAAAGATGACAAAATCTCATCTCTCAAATTTCGTGGGCATCCTCACGGGGCGCTGCCCGCGGGGTATTCATGCAGTGGGAGTCGCAATTACTTCGAGTCCTTTTTGCGTCAGCTGTATGGAGGATGAGGTGAAATCATCTCAGCTCCTGCTACTTAGCTGTCCAGCTCTCGCGGAACTAAGATTCAAACATTTTGGTTCTCACTTCTTTTCTGCGCCTGCTGATATAGCAGGTGTTGATAACAAAAATCTGATGAACTTCATCAGCAGTATAAAGAGGTTTCCTCTTTTTTCCTTCACCTCTTTTTCCCCTCTTGCAATGGTATCACAAAGGATGAACCAAACTTCTTCGTCCAAGTGGGCCCACTCTCTGGGCAACCATCACTACCTACCTACCTACCTTCCGGTCGATTGAGTTGACTGCTAATTTCTCTATTCGAAACATCATTTTTTTTTTTTTAATTTAATTTGGCGCTTTTTAGCATCATTTAAGGCAGTAGTATGGTTATATACTTCTTTTTTATAGATAGTTTTTAGGGTTTCTTTTTTTAAGAAAATAAAATGCGATCGTTTTGATTTTATAGTATGTTATTATTGACATAAAATAGTATACAAAAGCAATTTTTTTTTTTGACATCTTTTTTTGTAATAGGGTGGCACCAAAGTAAGCGTCTTAAAAACAAGATAGGTGGCTTGTCAGCAGAATTTTGTCTCTTCAGAACATCTTAAACGCAAAAGTTAAACTGATTATTATTCTGTAGGCTTTGTCCTTCTGGCTAGTGCTACTTTCGTTTCTTTTCAGCTCTAACTTCACACACTAAAAACATATATTACCTTCTTTTCAAAAGTCCGCCATTTTGTTATTTTTCAAAAAAATGGTCCCATTGTAGCACAATTCCAAGATATTCACAAAATAACTCCACGCAAACAGTGAGTAATTGACTGTCGACCAGTTCACATCTTCTTACTGTGTCTCTATACTAGCAAAGCGATCAAATTTTGTGTTGTTGTATAGTGCTATTCTAATTTTCACTCGTTTAATTTTATGCCCAATACGTGAAACTTAACTATAAAAGTAAACGCAGTGTGATTTAAAAAAAGTATCCACCATGTCCTCAGAGCGAGGAGGGAGGGATCATAATTACTTTGCAATTCTCGGGGAAGAGCCCCCCCCTAAACGTAAAACCGTTAACCTTAACAATACACGTGACTTTCCTTACCTCAAGAAAAACAACAAACCATTAAACGTCAACCCAACAATTTGCCCAAAATTTATTATTGTGAAAAACAAAGACAACACGAAACCACTAAAAACATTTAATATATTTTTACTACAAAAGGCCCTAGAGTCAATCAGTACAGAGCAGCCAAACTCAATTTCGTTTACCAGAGATGGAGATCTCCTCATATTAACAAAAAATAATCAACAAACCACAAAATTTCTTAAAGCTACTAAATTATCAAATTTATGTGATATTTCAGTGAGCCTTCACCCCACACTCAATACTATAAAAGGTGTGATTTACTCTACTTTTCTATCCACCTTAACAGAAAATGAAATCGTTGAAGGTCTACAAAACCAAGGAGCCACAGAATGCAAAAAAATTACTAAATTTAAAGACGGTAAAGTCATAAACACTCCCTTGCATATTATTACTTTTAACGCATACGAACTTCCTGTCGAAGTCAATGTAGCTTGGCTGAAAGTAAAGGTGGAGCCCTACATCCCATCCCCAATGCAATGCAAAAATTGCTATACTTTAGGTCATATATTAAAATATTGTAAATCCGAAAATAAATGCAACGTGTGTTCCTCTACATTTCACGACCCCTCACCATGTATAAAAGTTGAGTGCATTAATTGTAAGCAACAGCATAGATCCAACAACATCAAATGTCCAACATTACAAAAGAGGAAAGATATACTTACCTACAAAACATTAAACAAGTGCTCTTTTCGCGAGGCCACTGAAGCAGTTAATCATAATCAAAAAGAATATATTTCCCCACGGGAAAATCTAGAAGAAGCAATTCAAAAAAAGGTAACAAAACCAAAAGAACAGAAAACATATACTCAAAACAACAACAGCAATAATCTGCCGACTATACCCAACATACCAAATCTCTCCCATACTACTGAAAGCACAGAAACCACTCAAAGAGCCACTTTTAATCCATCCACTACTCAACTTGAAAACTCTATAATAGAAACACAGAATGCAGTTAACCAAGATAACTCACCAAATCACTCTCCTTTACCCAACAATACTATTCCTCTCTCTAACAACTCAAACTACACAAATACTATAGAAAACCATTTAACTACTCAAAACCACATGCTTAGTTCATCCACAAACCAACAAGCAATAAACTCAACAATAAATAGCAACTCTATGAACCTCTCTTTATCAGACAGCAACAATCTCACTATTCCCAATGTACAAACATTATTGTCTCAAATAATTAATAGCACGCCACAACTACACAATACTGATAACATAACGCTTCCCAACAATTACTCATATTCCTCTCTAACTCCCAATCTCTATGGCTCTAATTCACCTGCCGACATGGAACAATAAAAAGAACTCTTACTACCGAAAACCAGTTTTTCGCTAGTAGAGATTCTATACTTCACTCAGTTTGCTTATCATGGTACTTAAGATTCTGCAATGGAATCTTAATGGTTATCTGAATAATTATAATGAGCTCACTTTACTCATAAAAGAAAATAAATACGATATAATCGCTCTGCAAGAAACCCACCTTCACTCAAACCCACCATCAAACAGAATACCAAAAAATTTCTCTATCAACACAAACAACGATATAGAACCAAACTCTGTAGCAAAAAGAGGAGTTGCTCTGCTTATAAATAACACATTAGAACACACTGAAATAAACACGAACACCAATATTTTATCGATCTCAGTTAAAATTAAATCTAATATCCATTTCACAGTAATTAGTACTTACATATCGCCTACAGATAGCTTCACAGAAATTGATTTACAGCATCTCTTTCCAAGCTCAAATACCCCATTCTTGCTTTTGGGCGATTTAAACGCCTGGAGTCCGCTTTGGGGCTCCCCGAACTTTAACAAAAAAGGCAGAATAATCACTAACTTCATTCAAAACAGTAATTTGATTTTACTTAACGACAAATCCCCAACACATTTTTCAACAAGATCCACACACACCCACATAGACCTTAGCATCTGCAATCCTCCCCTCAACATCGCTGCTGCATGGAAAATCTTTGATGAGCCTTACGGCAGCGACCACTACCCAATTTCACTGAGCTTATTTAATCACAACACTCTGCCACACACAGATAATACCAAACGCTACAACTTAGAGCTAGCAGATTGGACCTCCTACCAGACTCTCATAGATTATCACTTTGACAATCTTACACTAAACAGAAACAACAGCAACCAATCAACAGCAATCCTAACAAGGAAAATTAAACTTTGCGCGAACGCATCAATTCCCACTCGTACACCAAACCATCACAGTCGGGTTACTTACTGGTGGAATGAAAATTTATCTTCTCTCAGACGCGAAAAAGTTTATCTCTGGAAAACTGCAAAACGCAACCCCACAAAAGAAAATATTTTAGAATACAAAAAGGCAAATGCCAAATTCAAAAGAGAAGCCAAAATTTCGAAAAGGGAACGCTTCGTAGAATTTACCAGAGATATAAATAACCAAACCCCATCAAGTACTCTTTGGAAGAAGGTTAATATCCTACACGGTAACTTCCCTTCGAACAGAATACATGTCATACAAACATCCGAAAACTCCTCCGCATCCTCTAATGAAGAAATCGGACGTTTCTTCGTCAAAACGTGGTCAGAACTTTCTAAAAACCGAACTTTCTCCAACGAATTTGTCTACAAAAAAAATCTTTATACCAACTCCGTCAACACTGGCTATATAACTGATAAGATAGCAATGCAATTAGAAGCCCCTTTTTCTCCACTGGAACTCAATGCTTGCATTTCGACTCTTAAAGGCAAAACCCCAGGCTTAGATAACATCTCTTATCCTCTCATCAAAAACTTACCGCTTATAGGAAAATCTAAACTATGCAGCCTTTACAATATAATTTTCACAACGAGCATAATCCCTCAACAATGGAAAACCAGTTTAATTATTCCAATCTCTAAGCCTAACAAGCCAAAAAATACCATTGAGGGATACCGCCCCATATCACTTATACCTTGTTTATCAAAAGTCATGGAGAAAGTGATAGCACGAAGACTAATGTGGTTTGCAACAACAAAAAAACTATTTTCAAACCATCAAACCGCCTTCAAACCAGGATGTGGCACAATAGATGCTTTACTAGCACTCGACGAACAGATATCTAACTCCATCTCCTGCAAGAATCATTTTTCGATACTTTCGTTAGATATGGAAAAGGCCTTCGATCGTGTTGGCTTACATACGATAATAGAACAGCTAATAAACTGGAAAGTCGGCCCAAAAATTATTAACTATATACGCCACTACTTACAAAATCGAAAAATTTGTGTCGAAGTCGGCAATAAGATATCTGAGCAGTGGCCAATCGAAAATGGCATCCCCCAGGGGTCACCCCTTTCTGTAGTCCTATTTCTCATAGCATTCGACCGACTAAGCTGTCTTATAAAAGAACACAAGTTTTTCAACCACGTTATTTACGCGGATGACCTTTACGTGTTTACTACTGTTCGGAATACCGATAATTTCTTATTCCAAACAAACTCTTTACTCCAAAAAATTTCTAATTGGTGTAATGTCAACGGAACAATTATATCTGCTAATAAATCTAAACATCTACACATTTGCTACAAACAAAATTGTCAAGACATAAACATATGTATAAATAATAACAATATTACTAATGTAAATAGTCTTAAAATACTAGGCTTAGTGTTTAATAATAAGTACACCTGGAATGATCACATCACATATCTGTATAACTCACTTCAAAGCAGATTGAATGTTATAAAATCTTTAAGCAATATAAAATTGGAGAGCAATTCCAACACACTTGTGCGAATTATAAAAGCGACAATATTAGCTAAAATAGATTACGGCCTTCCAATATTTTCCCTAACTTCAAAAAGAAATTTATCAAAATTATCATCAATCTACCATACAGCAGCAAGACTGGCCATTGGAGCATTTCGTACCACCCCTATCATAAATATATTAACAGAAGCTGGACTCCCAACACTAAAGGGTCGGATAGTTTACATCAATACAGGGATGATTTTTAAGTTGGCATATAACGAAGGATCCCCAGTTCAAGCTATTTTTAAAAAAAGATTAAAAAGAAAACGTAATACGAGGAGAACTTCTACCCTGCAGAAACTTATAGAATTGATAAAAGAGGAAGATATATCACTTACCCCATTACCAACACTCCCACTTCGTGCACCTCCTTGGACTCTGGAAAAAAACTCTATCCTGCTCGACCTAACGAAATACAAAAAAGAAACTACACCTATATCAGTATACTTACAATCCTTTCTAAATATACGCAACTCACATATAAACTGGAAAGCCCTATATACAGACGGATCCAAAAACAGTAATATCATTGGGTGTAGCGTAGTGGACGATACCTCAACAATTCTATCTGCAGTACTACCATGGTACTCATCAGTCTTTTCAGCAGAAGCAACAGCAATCCTCTTTGCCTGCCGATATGCCGCAAAACATAAACACCGATACCTTATATGCAGCGACTCCTTAGGAGCAATCCAAGCAATCTTAAATGCTAATTTTGCCGACCCAACAATATCACAGATAAGAGACATTCTTATTGAATACACCGAAAAAATCAAACTATTATGGGTTCCAGGCCACATCGGAATACAAGGCAATACACTTGCCGACTCTGCTGCCAAATTAGCCACGAAATCCCCAGTTAAACTCATCAATACCATCAACAAAAAGGACATTAAAAAACTGGCTTACAAAAACTGCCTAAGAAATGAAATTACCCAATGGTCTGAATATACTCATTACTACAAAGAGATAAACCCAACTCGTCAGCCAACAACACTACCAACAAATATAACAAGAAGACAACAGATTATATACACCCGCTTCCGTCTAGGACACACCAGGCTAACCCAACAACATCTCTTCCAAAACGTCCAACCACCACTCTGCTATTTTTGCTACGATGCGAACTTAACAATACCACATATAATCGAAGGATGCCTAGCGCTTGAAACAATACGCCAATCTATGGCCAACCCCAATATAAGGGAATTGCTCTCAAATGTAACACACACCAACATAAACGAATTTATAAGATTTATAACTAAACTAAACATTTATTTTGAAGTGTGATATATATATATACATAAGTCTTATTTGTACACATAGTAGAAATAAATTAATTTTAAGAAGCTGATGGCCTTAGTTGCTAACGCTTTTTCTAGATTGTTAAGGCATAATTATATTATCCTTTTTCAATAATAATAAATAAATAAATAACTCCACGCAAATGGATAACTTACCACCAATACAAATAAAATAATACTGCAGCTAATCAAATTACGCACCGTTTATCAACGTAGCAAATTAGTTGAAAAGTTAAGGGCCTAACAAAGAAAACAAGGTTTTTTCATCATCATTCATCAACGTAATTTCCAACAAGAACAACGCAATCATTCCGCCACCGCGCTAACATTCAATACCACTTTTGTAGAACGATTTAACTTTTGCCTCTTAATAGATCTCAGTTTCAGCGATAACCTCTTCATTCGAGCGAAATTTCTTACCGCCACGCATTTTTTTTTTTTGGTCTGCGAACAGCCACCCGCAGTCGCTGAGAGCCAAATCTGGCGAATATGGTGAATGTGGAAGCAATTCAATTCATGCCGTTTTGCCATTTTATACCATCATCTATACGTTCTTGTTTTTTTGTTAACAGTGAGCAAACGAGAGTTCAACCACTTTGAACAGATTTGCCTCATAGACAAATGCTCATGCAATATGAAGCCAATCCGTTCTTTTGATATTTTTTCTAAACCCATAATCTAAAGGGCTAAACAAATTTCGCTCACTGTATACTTCTACTATTGTACAACTACAATTGAAAGCATACCAGCTTTCACTTCGTTGCCGTCCACACCGGCTAGATGCCAACACTCGTCATCTGTAATTAAAACTTGTTTGCCTTTAAATTCACTAACTTTTCCTTTCGGGCAACACCTTAGCAGGGAAACGGATACTCAATTATTCTCTACATTTTCCAAAATGGCACAAACTCACACAAAAAACTACGAAAAATATGTGTCGTGCACTTTCTACATTTCCCCCCTTTTACTGGCAAAGGCGAAATTGTGCCGAATAAAATGCTCACTTTGTTCTGGAGAATGTGAAATTATTGCCTTAAAACAGTGTGTGATCTTTTAATTAAATCTGTCAACAGCTTTTCACAATATGACTGTGCCCAATATGAAAGGAAGTGTAACCGAAAATAAGAAAAAATTTAAGCACAAAAAATCAACAACAATAGGACTTTTGGAAAAGGAATTTGGTGTGAACGTATGCGGAATTTCGCTTTACTTTGTTTGTTTTTATTTTTTACAGCTCAAGTTCTGCTCCCTCCCGCCTTTGTTTTGCGCCAGATTTCACAGTATGCCTGCTGTTCATTTGGATGTTCGCGCGTTGTTTGGCTAACCAAAGAAATTCTATTACTTTTGTCATAATTTTTATTGCCTGCTTTTAGGGGGACAATACGTAATTTTACGTGGACATGTTAATCAATGCTGTCATTGAGCGCCAAGCTGGCCTACTTGTATATGATATATATGTTTATATGGGTGTGTTTATTCATGTATGTATGTGTATCTTTATACATATATATAATATGTGTTTGCATATAAATGAAAATAAGTGGCGTTTCATATTGATAAGACACCCCTAATTTTTCAAAATATTTTAATTTATACAATAGATTTCAGAGGAAAAAAAATTTTAAACATCGATTAAAATAACAAAATTTATTTGTTTCATTACAGAATAAAAAATCTTTTTGAATACATAAAGAAAATTTTCAGCAAAAACGTGTTTCCAGGCGTTTCCAAATGATAAGACACTGTTTATTTAAAGTGATCGTTTAAAAAAAGTATAATTTTTTCGAATTTTTTTTCTGTCATCTAGAATATTTTAGTTTTCTATGGAAGCACATTTGCTTTAGCGACACAAAATAACCTTTTTTCATCGATTCTGCTAACTTTTTAAGGGGCCAGATACCTGTAAAATTCCATAAAAAATTTTTTTTTCATAAAATGTTAATATAATCCTTTAACTCTTTCGACCCCTGATGGTACTCATGCGTACCACCTAAAGATTAAATGTCACAATAATGACTCAGTGAATTTCTGCTGGTTTATGCTACTCACCTGATCATCTCTACTCTTTTCTAAATACATACTAATAAGTTCCGTTACAATTTTTGTTGTCTGTACTAACGGAGTCTACTTTTTTGCATTGACAAGCAGTGAAAATTAAAATCGCGGTTGGTTTTCGCGGAGTTTTTCTAAGATATTCAGTGCTAAGGTGCCAAAAATATAGAAATTACAATAAAATAAAAGTTTTGAAAAGTGTTTACAATTTGTGCATGTAAGTGTTTATAAAAAAAATATAGTTTTGCACTTATTTTAGCATATGGTACTTATGTGCACCATTCGTCCGGTATAGGGGTACATATGTGTACCCCTAGACTTTTTAATACTACATAATGTGACTCTTCGTTTTGATCAAATTTTATATTATCCTTAGAAAATGGACACTGAAGATATCCGAAAAATCCTGGAAGACGAAGCTGATACTACCAGCGACTCAGAGGAATTCTCTAAGGGAAGTTCCGACAATTTTCTTCCAAGTGATTGCACTATTTCCAGTGATAGCGAAGATTCAGTAGACGAGGGGAATGAGGATGCTGACGAGAGATTCTTACCTAGTGGTGTCTTGAGCTCAAACAGCAGTAACGATGATACTGAAAGCGACATTGATGATGTCGCTTCGAGCCCCGGCGCATCGAAAATAAATATTATTTAGAATACTCCTGATGATAATTTGGTACAAAAAAAACCTTTTTATGGACTTCGGAACTGCACAATATCAAACCACATACCAAGACATTCAAGTACAGATCAGACACGACACGAAAGAAGTATTGGTATTGAGTAATTGTCACGAACCTTCTGTTACTAATGTTACAAAACCGTTGAAAACAGGAAAAAAAAAATTCCAGTGCAACGTCCAAGACAAATAAAATTTTATAGGCAGATCCTGGGATGAGTCGACTTAGCTGATCAGATGTCTGGGCTTTATGAATACAATAGGACATCGGGTAAGTGGTGGAAGAAAGTGTTTTACCGTCTGGTAATGATAACAGCAGCGAACGCTTGGGTTATTTATAACTACCTCAACCGGAAATAGATAACATTCAAATCGTTTTTAGCTACTTTAGCTGAGGCATTGATCCAGGACGGCTTCGGACAAATCCTGTTGAAGGTACTACACGACGTCATTGTACCAAATGCAGTTCTCAAAAAATTCGGACTCACACTAAGACGATATGTAAAGAGTGCCAAGTACCGCTTTGCAAAACGTACTTCGCACATTACCATACGTGAATTTTATGTATAAAGATATTTTTCACTAAAATTTTCTTGAATAATAAGAAGGAAGGATACTATTTTTCAAAACGTTTTTGTAGTCCCCACTATTCATTCGCGATGATGCAAACTGTATATCAAGAATTGCATTCGATGTAAATGCGCTCCAAACCATAACAGAAGCTTCGCCGAAGTTGCGCTTGGAAAATAAGCGCAAATCTCTACAATAATTTAAAAAATCATCGGGTCAATCAAGGTTCCATTTTTTTTCATCGGAAAATATAAGCTTTTTAAAAAATAGTATGCAATTAGGCAGCATTAAAAATATTTCAAATAACTTATTACGTCCCAATTGTTGTCTAGGCGTTTTTCTGCGAACTGAAGACGCGCCAGCTAGTGCCGTGTTAAAGATGAATTTCTTTTCTTATTTTTGATACTTTTAAATGATTGCACATCTGTAATGTGCGCCAAACTGTTGTTTCTGAAACCTTATTTTGAACAACAGCGGCCAAGTTGTCGCAAGACCTAGCCGAGTTAGAAGCTTTTCTCATGATTGCTCGCTGTTCTCGACTTGACAGACAACATTTTCTTCCAACGGGCTTCAAAAATGTAATTCTCAGGACTCCGTAAAAAACTCCGGTTAAGGGGGAGCCTGGTTTATAAGGTCAAAAAATTCAATTTTTTTTTCGTTTTAAGCGATTCCTAATATATTTCAGAATATTTACACAAAGTTACAGAGCCTAATTCTCAATATTTCCGTAGATACATAGCCAAAGCTAGGCGAGCGTTGGGTAGTTACGCTGTGACCGGACAGCTATAGTACCTACAAACTTTATTTTCTTTTCTCGACTTTTCATTTTTATGTTTTCTTTGAATTGGCGTACATGAATGAAAAAAAACTAATAAACCTTTTGAAATGAATCAAAACTTGTTCCCTTCAGTATTAAATTCTCTTCTATTTGAACTAACAAAATAGATAAAAAAAATTTTTTCAAGATTTTTATATCAAGTTGAAGTAAATTTTTTTTTTATAGAAAGGCATTTTTTTCTTTAAAACCTCCAAAAAGTTGAAATTTTGGAATTTCTCTCAGTTTTCTTAGTTCATCTAGAATAAAAAATCATGATAATTAGAAATCCATTTGAATTTTTTGCTTTAGATAATAATTACGAGCTGTATCTTGTACGCCAGTTGGAAACTCCAGCGTTGCAGCGCTCTACTAATTTCTATGTCAAACATTTTTTTCAACTTATTTTAACCAGTACAAAAATTGTTTATACTTTTTAAATGTTCATTAAAAGATAGAAAAAACTTTGCAGTGCTAAATTAATTTTTTCCTTAAAAAAAAAATCGCAAAGAGATGCAATTTTTAGACCCTCGGGTTTATGACGGTGCATTCGGAATTGGTCAAGGAATGCTTGACCTCACTTTCGACTGCGTCCGAATTCTTTGACATCAGTCTCATCTGGGTTCCCGGTCACAGCGACATCGCGGGAAACTGTGAGGCGGATGAGCTGGCTAGACAAGGGACATGTGAGGTGATTTCCCCGCGGAGGGAGAAAATTGGAATCCCCCTGACTACCTGACTACCTGCTCCTGGAAAGATGGGCATCGCGCAAACTCAGCGAGCGCTGGGAAAATGCACAAACGTGCAAAGTCGCGAAATCCTTCTGGCCACGTGTGGACCGAAGGCGCTCGGGTGAGCTTCTGAGGCTGACAAAATATCAGGTCTCCAATCTAGTGGGTTCTCTCACAGGACACAATGCGCGAGGAATGCATGCTGTGAGACTTGGAATCACCTCGAGTCCTTTCTGTGCTGGATGTATGGAGGATGAGGTGGAATCATCTCAGCACCTTCTCCTTAGCTGGCTTCTCAGGCATCTTGGCTCTTACTTCTTTGCCACGCCTGCTGAGATAGCTGGCGCTGACATTAAAAATCTGATGAGTTTCATCAGCAGCATTAAGCGGTTGACGCAAACATAGTCATCGTTCATAATCCTCACGCTCCTAAGCTTCCCATCACCACCTCTCCCCGCCCTCTCCCTGCACCTCATCGGTCCTTCCCCTCTCCTCACTTCCTTGACAATGGTATCACAAAGGACGAATCTCTCTTCGTCCAAGTGTGCCCACTCCCTGGGCAACCATACTAACCTAACCTAACCTAGACCTCATAAACCAAGCTTCCCCCTTAACACAACGACTTCTGCCTGTTTTTGTTTTTTTGCAATTAATTTGATTGACAAACCTGAGTCCTTGTAGACCAGAATTTTTCCACGCTCATCTTGTGATAATATTGAACCCCCCGCCATTTTAGGTTAAATTGAATAAAATTATAATTAAACTCATCCAAAACAAAGACCAGCACATCCTATCCCTTCAGAAACTTTTTTTCGACTAGTGTCTTATCATAATGAAACGTCGAAAAGACTAGCAAAAGTGCAGCTTCTTGGAAAAAGATAATGTTTCTACTAAAATAGAGTTGTCTTTCTCACCAGAAACAATTGATGGAAGTTTTAAGTTTGTAACTGTTAAATGGCGCGAAATAAAATCTACTCCGGAAAGTAAACTCGAGCTTTTGGTAGTTAAAAAATTATGTACCAAAGGTGTCTTATGATTATGAAACGCACCTTATATATACCTAAAAATAAATATAGGTATGGATTCCTATTTATAAATATTATATATAGCTCATGTAAATATAGCTATGCAAACACATTCATATGTAAGTATTTTGTGTTTATTTATTTGTCCTGAAAATGCTGACTGCGTAGGTGGATGAAATGCTAATTTTATGGCCATCACAGGCGACTTGATATCAATTTTAATTTAACTGTTTCGCTTCATGAACAAAAGTATGTATACATGTTAGTACAACCAGATGTAGGATATATACATTTTGACGTAATAGTGAAGTTGTATTGTAAGTTAGTTCTGCAATTCAGTGATAATTTGAATACACCGAAAAAAAAATACACAAAAAAACGTGCACTCTCTCTTAACGGACACCCAAGGGACTAACAAATTTGTTAGTGAGAAAAGTATGAAAAGAGTTCATAAAAATTTATATTAGATGTACATTCTGTCAAAAAAGTACCGGGAATTGTTCAGTAAAACGCAAAATAATTGTTTAATCATCAAAATTTATTTTGTCACTTTCAAAACAGGCTCCATTCGAAGCAATACTCACACGCCAATGATTAGTCCAGTCATCAAAACACCTTTTAAATGCGTTTGAAGAGATCTTTTTCAGTTCCTTCAGCGAATTCTACTTAACGTCCTCTATCGACTCAAAGTGGCGCCAGCGGAGGGGCAATTTAAGTTTTGGGAAACGGAAAAAGTCACAGGGGGCTAAATCCGGTGAATATTTTTCGAGCTTTTGGTCAAAAAAGTGTTCAAAATATTAGCGTTGTGAGACGGTGCGTTATCATGCTGCAATATCCATAAGTTTTCTTTCCACAAGTGGGGGAAGACAAAGCATGGAAAGCACAAAAGTCAAAATAAAGACTTCCATCTCTCAAAATCATTTTTTTATTTAGTAAAAATGTATTCAAAAATAAATTGGTTGTTTAATTTTGTATCACCTTGTAGTATGATGACCCACAACAAAAAAACTTGCTCTTAATGCTATCCGTTAAGGGGTTACATATGTCCAACAGCGCCACAAATGCGGTAAAGGAAAAACTGTTATACATTTTTTATTAGTACATACTTAAACTTTATAAAAAAATGTATTTTAATTTTTCTTTACAAAAATTAGTATATAAAAAATTACGTGACCCAAAGTACAATGAAAAAAAAGTTGCTCCACGGTCTACATCATTTCTCGTTGAAATGTTGATGGATCTCTAAAACAAATTCTTGTAAAATAAAGTAGTAGTTATAGTCTGCCAAGGCGGATTTTTGAATTTCAAGAATTTTGCAATTTACGGCATTTCCAAAAAAGAATGCGTTTTGCGTCATAAATGTCACACTTTAATTATGTTTATAAAATTTTTGAATAAAAGTATCAAAACTCAAATCTCTAGAGAAAACACTTTCGAATATTTTAAAGAAAAACCGTATCAAAAATATTAAAAACTGTATGAGTTATCTTGCGGCCCTTGCCAGAAAAAGTAGTTTCGCGAAAAACGAGTTTAAAGTTTGAGGTACAGGAGCACGCGGACCGCTCCCTACCTAGTTAATGGGCTCTAGAAGCATGAAAATTTCACAGCATATTCTTAAGATACTTTCGAAATATCGAAAAAAAACATCGATTTTTTGAAAATTCTGGACGTTACATACCCCTTAAATTTGTTCTATGACCAAAAAATTAGATGGCTATTTTTATTTATTTTTTTTAATTTTTTTTAATCTTTTTTTAATATTACCCAACGCCCAATTACCATTACATTTTCATTGGTCTAATGCGCTTTTTCATAAATTTTGTATAAAATGTTTGCACGTCGATATATCTTAATCTCTTCTTTCAAATGTTCAAAAAATGGTAACCTATGGTTTCTTTAGAAAAAAAAGATAATTAACTAACTACTAAAAAGATAATAAGCGTAACTACTTTTTATCAATTATTTTCTTCATTAAGAATTTGAAACGCAGATATTCAGTTTATTTGGTGTTTTGCTGAACAAACTTAATCTATTTTCGAAATGGCGATTTTTGGAACAGTGACGTGGCAGTGGCAACGTGTGTACCGTTCGTCCAGATTTTATGGAATATTTTTTCTTTTGCTAGAATTTTATAGAAGTGCAGAGACCCTCACAAATATTGTCTGATTAGATCTGCTACGATTGTACAGAATTTTTTCACAAGTTTTCGTTAATATCTTAGGTTTTATTTTAATATGGGGTATTTTATTTCTCAATGAATAGTAATTAATTTGTGGGTTATTTTAACATTCATTGTTATGGTATTACCCACATTTATTACGCATATACGTTTTTTCAATTAGAAAAAAAATAAAATAAAATAAAATACAAGCTCCATCTGCACCTTTGTATGCTCTTAGAGTTATTGAATTTAACTCCATGACCCCGAAATCTATCTGGTTCATCTTACATTATTATCTACAGATTCCTTCTTTTTGAGGGAAATCTGTTGCTGTGCACTCCGCTGAAATATGACAATTATATAACTGATGTTTCTCGTCATATGTTTCAAGGCGAACGAAGTTAAATTAGTTAATATAGTTTATCAATGTAACCATCCTCTTTTAGTCGAGCATCATTGCTGAGTGCATTTGGGCGACTTACTCTCAGTAAACCCTAGGCGTTAATGCTCATTGCGTACATACGGAAGAGTGTACGTGCAAAGAGTACAAGGGGAAGGGAGTACAGAGTTCGGATGTAGGAATATAAGTACTCTTTTTCACGAAACAGTTTACTTCAGTAATCCAGCTAAGAATCGAAGTCGACAAGCAACCGCACGAAGTGGCAGTTTGGTGTGGATTTTTGAGTAGATTTTCACTCCTTTTCATTTCCACTTTTCAATTTAAGTAACTCTGCAATTGCCATTTCCATTTCGTTTAAAAGTCTTCTTTTTGTAGGCTTAAATTTAAAATCTATGCTTGGGCAATCATTATAGCAATCAATAGTAGAGGAACCACGGAACCCACTTGTAACAGTTTGTGCTACTGCGAAACCAACCCAGAAAGCCAAACGTGAATGATTCCTTATGGGGTTAGGGGTAGTCAGAGGCCCAAAAAAATATGATTTTCAATATTTTTTTTTTTTTGCTAGTCAGTTGCTTTATTTTACAAAAATAAAAATATAGCAATAATACATCAAGTTTCGACTTAACTTTAGCAAAATTTCACAAAAATAAAATTAATAATTGTAAAAGTATCGCTGTTTGTGAAGAAGTGCCTTGGAGATTCATCTAAAATCAACCGGACAAGAGAAATTAGTTTTATTAATAGATAATCTTGTGCCTGATCGAAGCTTTTTTTCAAAATTAACAATATGGTTGCTTCAGGAAAAATTTTTCAGATTTTCGAGAAAAAAAACCGACAATTATTTGTTAAAAAAAAAATCGAAATTTTTGAAAACAAAGAAAATCTTTCGATCAGGTACGAGTTTTCTATGTGTTTCAAAAGCAGTATACATTTTATTGAAATCTACCAAGCGGTTTTTAGGTTACAGTGATCACCAGTTTAAAACACTTAGTTTTGAGAAAAACGCGTTTAAAGTTTTGCCTGAGCCCGAGGCCGAGCGCCCTTTGTTAATAGTTGAATAACTCGAAAAGTATTGGCCGGATTCACTTCAAATTTTCACACAATAATTATAAGACATTATACTTTAAGCAAATATAAAACAAAACAATTTTTTGAAAATTCTTACTACCCCTAACCCCTTATGCCTTATAAAGCCGTATTATGCCAAAAAGGGTTGAGGTTTTTTAACTTTCTTTGCAATTTTTTAGAGATACTTGCATTTGAATCACCAATTATTCTCCTAAATGGCATTTTGGACCAGTTCAAACTACATTTTGTTATTATTATTAAATAGCCACCTCGATGTTAAGAAGGAGGAAAATGCCTTTAGCTTTCTGTTGTACCTGCCTACGGGTTTTGAAAGCCCTGCAGCCTTGAAACCAAAAATTTCATTATTATTATTTCATCAAATTTATCCAAATTCATTTTTGCACATGGCACAATTTTTGAACTTTATTCTTTAATCTACTTAATTGACGCGATGGTCGCTTTCGCGATTTTGGCCGTGTTTAACAAAGCGCGCCAGTCGTTTCTTTCTCGTGCTAACCGGCCCAGTTGGACACACCAAGTGAAACCAAGTCCTTCCCTTCCTGATCTTTCCAAGAGGCCTTCCTCTTCCTCTGCAACCACCAGCTGGTACCGCATCGAATACTTTCAGAGCCGGAGCGTTTGTATCCATTCGGACGACATGGCCCAGCCAGCGTAGCCGCTCGATCTTTATTCGCTGCGCTATGCCAATGTCGTCGTAAAGCTCATACAGCTCATCGTTCCATCGTCTGCGATATTCGCCGTTGCCAACGTGCAAAGGTCCAAAAATCTTACGCAGAATCTTTCTCTCGAACACTCCAAGCGTCGCTTCATCGGATGTTGTCATCGTCCAAGCTTCTGCGCCATACGTTAGAACGGGCATGATGAGAGCCTTGTAGAGTGTTAGTTTTGTTCGTCGAGAGAGGACTTTACTACTCAACTGTATTAGGATCTCAATTAACGTAGCTTCTTAACGTGTAATTCGGTTATGATGCCAAAACTATGCATTCAGTGTCATCAATGTGCGATGTCACACAGGCCTCGCAACAATAAACACTTAGGGGTCCCCAACGATTGGTACGAACAGGGCTGAGTCGGGCAGCCTCTTACTAAAGTTTGTTTCATTTCTTATCGCTCTGAATGCAGATGGCACCTCATCGACCCTTGAAGTGCTCTAATAACCCTCTCCAACTTACTCGTTACAGTTTTTAGTAATATAGTTTCCAGATTTATGGTAGTTAACGTGGCAACGTCGCTTTCAGCGTTCTTCGAAACCTGAATTTTGATTAAAACTTGATAATTTTCCGCCAAACTAAATTCAGCGCCAAACTAGCGCAGCTCATTTAAATTCATAGAGCCATCTTCCATGTCATGTGATTTACATTGCCGAGCGCGAAAAAGTCAACTGGCATTGAGAGTAAAAAACAATAGTTGGCAGCAAGGCACGTAGACCAATAAATTTATTCCTGCGCTCACACATCATGCGAGTAAAAGCGTTTTAACAGATTAGAGGCTTTAGGCAAAATGGCGCGGACAAAGAGGAAAAAACGAAAAAATCGAGTTGCAAAATCTGTGTTAAAAATCCGCAAAAAGATATTTAATATGCATTGCAAGTGCTTTCAAATTTTCTAATGCACACACACACACACACACACACACGCATTGCCATTGAGCTCGAAAATATTTTTCTGATTCACATGAATTCTCTTTAATTGTCAGTTTTTACGCAAAATTAAACGGCCAATGGGAATTTCGTTTAGAACGTGGGATTTGAGTGATAAAAATGTGTCAATATTTTATTTGACAGGACAAATCGCAAACAAAGCCAGCCCATAAATATTTAACTAGAAAAAATTAAATTTTTATATTCCTCATAAATAAACATTTAGTTGAGGTAGAAAAATACGCGCGCTTAACGCCTACAAAAGAAGAAAAACTACGTAAAATAAATAAAAAAAAAACAAAGTCACGTAAATCGCGTAAATCACGCGAAATGCCCTCTACTCGCCGCCATTTAGACAAGCTGGCATAAAATCCTCTTTGATTTCAAAAAAAACAAACAAACATTAGTCACAATGAGCTGTGTGATGCTGTGCGTCAGCCGCGGCGTATGATTGATTTGATCTGCCTGCTCTAATACCAATCATCGGACCATCGACGAGTAAACTTTACCGCCTCCGCCTTATTGGCATATTTTTCGTTAGTTTTGTTGTTTTTGTTTTTTCTCTTTTGTTTTGGAAATCTCTATTCTTGTTTGAAATGTTGTTGTCGTGGTAGTTGTGTTCCTTTGTTTCTGTCCAGGAATTTGAATAAATTGGAAATTGAATTCAGTCATCATTGACATTGCGCACCAACAAAACGAACTTAGCTGCCAGCTTTTATCAGCCTGCTTGTCGCTCAGCATACTCGACATTGATTTGACTTGCATATTTCTTGTGAAAATCCTAGCGCAGAATTCAATTAAAACTTTTGCGTGTGAAAAAAAGTTATGCAGACTTTGTGCCATTCTGCGCCACCCTGTGTTTGTAGAGGACTTTATCACGATTCAAAGTTGACATTTCAATTCGATATGCAGGCTTTGAAAAAATGTGTATGCGCGTACTCTGAATAATTCACCGCCTTAGGAAATATAAGCCTTTATTTACGAGTATATTGCGCAGGGTTTCATGGTGTAAATTTATTTTTCAAATTGAAATCATGTAAGATTTTGAGTTTAAGTTAGGTTGTCGTGCCCAGCACTCTGCACGGGGCTAAGAGAATCACCTTTCGCTAATGTTTAAAATAAAATTTGGTAGAGTTGGCTGTTTATTTCAACTTGCGGACTAATACTTTTATTGAGTACACAGGCGCAGAGGTGAAGGTAACCCACTGGAAACTCTCTGAATGAAAGGCGCAGCTTTTCTACTGTCCGGAAGATTGACAAAGGCAATGGTATTATTTGTTACTAAGCGCAAAATTTGAGACAGCGTACACAAATAATAATCAATTCTGTCATCAGCCTGAGGAAAATTTGATTTGTGGCCCCTTTCTTCTTCTTGATTGGCACGATAACGCTTAACCCATATAGTACGTCCCAGCAAAAATTTTCTTATAACTATAGTCTAAATTTTCCATGAAAACTCATTGAAAACTGTCCCGTCTGGTATAGTGAGGCTCAGGTAACGGTTCTGTGTTTTTTATGCTAAAATAGTAAACAGACGCCGCTCAGTTTTCTTCTAAACGTGACTGTGCTTGAATCAGTTTCTATTTTCTTGTGAATATTCGATTTTTTCAGTGAAAATAAGTGTAAAAAATAGTAGATTTTACTAAAACTAAGTTCAAATTGGATCACCGTAATTGGGTAAGTTAATTAATGTGGCATTATTTCACTTTCTAAATCTTATTTCGATTTATTTTATTTATGGTATCTATGTGTCCCGTTAGGTTTATTTATTGGTATAAATATGTCCCGTTTAGAGCTTGTCGATATTCTCTAACCTTTCGAAATTTTTAACATATTTAATCATAAACCTGTTTTGATTTAGAAAAGCCTTAAAATATGACGAGAAAATTAAATGAAGAGGATATATTGGCCTATTGGAGTGTGACGAATTTGGTGACCTTAGTGACGTCAATTTTTCAGACGGCAGTGACGATAATTACGAGCCCTCTGAAGAGGAAAGCTTCTTATCAGAAAAATCTAGCGAAGATAAGGGAAATAATACTTCTTCTGAAAAGAATGAGTCGCAATCAACGGAAAGTGGTGAAAATAATTATGTGTAGACATTTGAAAATGTTACGGTTTGGTCAATATATATATATATAATTGGCGCGTACACCCGTTTTGGGTATTTGGCCGAGCTCCTCCTCCTATTTGTGGTGTGCGTCTTGAATGTTGTTCCACAAATGGCCATTACCTGATGATAATTTCCAATCACGAAAGACTGTTCAAGCTCAACGAACCCCCATCATTTCTTCCCATATCGGACGATCTGACTCAGTAATACAAATTTTCGGTAAAACTTTTCGTAGCAGCTTGCTTATTTACATAACACAGTGCACAAACGAGCGCCTCGAGCTATTGCGTAAATCTCCGAAGTATCGTTTGAAGCCTACCGATGTCGGTGAAATCCAAGTTGTTATCGGGTGTACACTTATCATGTTATATATGCGTCTGCCTGTGATGAGAAACTACTAGTCCAAACATAAAGCAATGGGAAACGAAGCTACAAAATCGGCGATTGCTCGCGATCGTTTCTTAACTATTTCTTCGAAAATGTATTTCTCGTCTCCGGAAAAACCGGTTGGTCCTAGCAAAACATATTATGTGGATGCTATGGTAAAATGTGTGGAAAGCCGGTTCCAAGCAGCTCGCGCCGACAGCCCTTAGCATTGACGAATCAATGACAAAATTCAAAGGGCGTTCATCTCCGAAGCAGAATATGCCACTGAAACCAGCAAAGAGAGGTATAAAAATGTGGATGCGTTACGATTCCCAGACAGGTTATTGTTATGACTTTAACATATACTGTGGAAAAGAAGAAGGACCTACTATTGGAACGCTAGGTGAACGAGTAGTTAAAACCTTGGTAAGCACCATACGAGAACCAGATGTCACATTATGTTTTGATCGCTTTTTTACAAGCGTTAAATTGATTGATTTTATAGTAATTTTGGCAGAAGAGCTGATTGCCGAAGGTCAGAAAACGGCCGCCAAGAATCGCAGTGGAAGGTATGGTTACATTTCCAAAAGGAAAAAGACTTATGGAAAGTCAGCTACTCATCTACCAATCGAAGAAAGCACAAGACGACGATGCGCTGCCTGTCGCCTCAAAAATGTTGAAAGGCGTGCTTAAACAATATGTGAAGAATGTGAAGTTCCACTATGCAAGAATTGTTTCGCTCCTTATCATAAGTGTTGATTGCTATAATATCTGAATGAAATATAATTTCACTTAATTTTTTTTTCAAAATAAATGAAATGAATTATTTTAGTTGATACGAAACATCCAACTTATTATTTGGTATTTATTTATTAGTATGATATAGAGACCTAATAGGACTTAAAAGTCCCGCTCAAAACACCTAATGGGACATATATGGACTTCTTTTTCAGATTTTCTAATTTCAGGGCCTGTGCTGAAGCTAGATATATCACTAAACTCGAAATGTTCCCGCTGGTTGTTTTCCGGTTCGAAAGGGTTAAGCTATTAGGGGTAGTCAGAATTTTCAAAAAATTAATTTTTTTTTGCATTTTCTTTAAGTATAATATCTTAAAAATATTGTGTAAAAATTTGAAGTAAATCCGACAAATACTTTTCGACTTATTCAACAATTAACAATGGGCGCTCGAGCTCAGGCAAAACTTTAAATGCGTTTTCCTGAAAACTATGTTTTTTGAACTATGTAGTGATTACTGTAACTTAAAAACCGCTTGGTAGATTTCATTAAATTTATACTGCTTTTGAAAAACATAAAAAACTCGTGCCTGATTGAAGGATTTTTTTTTCAAACAATTAATTGTCGGTTTTTTTTCTCGAAAGTCTGAAAAATATTTCTGAAAAAAAAGCTTCGGTCAGGTACAAGATTACCTATTAATAAAACTTATTTCTCTTGTTCGATTGATTTTAGATGAATCTCCAAGGACTTGTGATGATCACCGCAAGGGACTTCTGGAAAAACGGGCTCTACACAAAGGGCGATAATTTTTACAATAATTATCTTTTTTTTTGAAATTTTACCTAAGTCAAGTCGAAACATGATGTATTAATGCTATATTTTTATTTTGGTAAAATAAAGCAGTTGGCTAGCAAACAAACCGATTGAAAATCATCATTTTTTCGAGCCTCTGACTAACCCTCACCCCTTAAGCGATTTTTGCCGAGTTCAACAAGTGTCGTTTTCTTTCTCGTGCCAACCGGCACCAGTTATAAACACCAAGTGAACCCAATTCCTTCTCCACCAGATCTTTCCCACGCAGAGCAAGCCTTTCTCTTCCCCTGCTACCATCAGCTGGTACCGCATTGAATACTTTCAGAGCCGGAACATTTGGATCCATTCGGACGACATGACCCATCCAACGAAGCCGCTGGATCTTTATTCGCTGCGCTATTTCTATATCATTGTAGGGATCATACAGCTCAGTGTTCCATCGTCTACAATACTCGCCGTAACCAACGTTGCAAAGATCCAGAAATCTTCTACAGAATCTTTCTCTCAAACAAGGAACGCCTCATCGAATGTTGTCATCGTTCAAGCTTCAGCGCCATACATTAGGACGGGCATGATGAGAGCCTTGTAGAGTGTTAGTTTTGGCAGAAGGCAGAACTAACAGCGCGGTTGTTAAGGCCGATGATGACAATATCATCAGCATACGCCAACAATTGTACCCGCTTATAAAAAATTGTACGTGAGTCATTAAGTCATTTCAGGAATTTAATTTTTACAATAAAAAAATGAAAAAGGATATTTAGATATTTTAGGTTTTTTATTTAACTCCTTTTACACACAAAAATTAAATTTTTTTTTAATTTTAAAAATTTTTAAAATGGCGCTGAAGTTGACTCTCCTACAAAATTCGACCTAGCCGGTGTTGTCCATTTTGGCTCTTGTATTTATCTGAAACCAAGCCAAAAAAATGATTAATCAGTATGACTGTAGATTTGTCGCGTACTATAATAAAAAATAAAAAAAAGAATTGACAAAATGGCGCAGTTTTGAATTTGACACCCTAACAATCGATTTTTTTCAGTTTTTTAATAAAAAAAACGAAA
The DNA here is from genome assembly GCF_027943255.1 of Anastrepha obliqua. Classification (NCBI taxonomy): domain Eukaryota; kingdom Metazoa; phylum Arthropoda; class Insecta; order Diptera; family Tephritidae; genus Anastrepha; species Anastrepha obliqua. The sequence continues at coordinate 19,073,394 of NC_072893.1, read as the reverse complement.
TAATTGAAATAATAATATGTTTCTAGTACGGTCGATAGCCATTGATGTTGTGAAGAATAACACCAGGCCGAAAAAAGTCGTTTCGAGATAAATGAGTTTAAAGTTTGAGGTACAGGAGTGCGCGACCGCTCTCTACCTAGTTAATGGGCTGTAGAAGCTATAATACTGAGAATTTCCGCATGAAAATTTCATAGAGTATTCTTAAGATGCTATTCTTTCGAAATATCGAAAAAACAAAAAATCGATTTTTTGAAATTTCTCGACTACTAAGTCTTCTTAAGTTCTGCGGCTCGCATGATCGTTTCCAGCATCAGGTTAAAGAAGTCACACGACAGCGAGTCACCCCCTTTGGCTTTACCAGACTTTTGGCTGATGGCTCGATGACCCGCCAATATGTGGATAATGTTCTAGCTGCTGTAATGAGCCCGAGCCCGAACCCGAAAGCGAAGAGTAAATATGGGAATATTCTTTTTAATGATATTAAGTCATTATTACAATATTTCTCGCAGAGTTTCACTTTATCAAATAGAAAATGTAGCTAATTTATTTCGGTGTATAGCTTCATTAGTGGATTGTCTCTAATTTTCTAAGGTCGTGTATAAAATTTCTTTTTGTGGAATAAAATCAAGACACACATCACAAATTGGTCAATACCTAACAAAAGATTTATCTGCAATTCATACCATATAGGGTGTTTTTTTGAAGAGCTTGACAACTTTAAATGATAATACACAAAAAAATATTATTGGAATCAACTAATTTTTTTTTTTATTCTTTTACAGTTATTTTTTCTCAGTCTAGTTTTTTATTCCTTTTTCAAATAATCTTACAGTTTGTATAATAATTTTATTGTTATTTAAAATTTATAAAATAAAATAAAATAAAAATAAATAGAAATAAATAGAAATGAGTCCAATCAACAAAAATGTGACGCAAATGATGGCTTCAATTCTTCCACGAGCTGTATTTTTTAAGCCAAGATCCTTTTGTAAAATTTTCCACGTTGTCTAAAATAATTTAGAGCCCTCAAACCTCAGAGACTTAATACACATTAGCTTAACTTTCATTTTTCCCTTCTTGTTAGGCTCATGACTATCTACTGATTTATTCTTGGGTGTCCGCTTGACTTAAAACGAAGAAAATGTAAAATTGCACCCAAATATCATCGTATCGGCGCAAAGAGAACTAATCGGATCGGCGCAAAGTATTACTCAAAATTTGTAAAGCAACAACTTCACATAAACCTTGCTATAAAGTGTTGCCAGGTAAGTCGTTCTAAATACTTAAGTGTATGACATGAAAATTAAAAGAAGTGAAATAAAGAGATAGGGCGGATTGCGGACTCAACTAATGGAGAGTCGAATTTCATATGAATGAAAAAATTTAAAAAAAATGTGTGACTACTCGTAAAACAAAAAACTTAATTCTAGGTTCCAATATCATGAGAATGAGTAAAATTCATTCTCTCAAACTGGAGGATATTTTCAGATTTGCTAAAGAATCTGGAAAATTTTTAAAGGTCTAGCTATCTCTGGCTCTGTCTCTATTCTATCCTATCTATAGAGACAGAGAGGATCTGGCCCTTGTGGGGGAACCGCTGATCCACGGTTGGCCAATTAGTCGGCAATTTCGTTTCCTTGAACACCGGAGTGTCCCGGAATCCATATAAGTACAAGCCTTTTTTGTCTTGCGACAGAATCAAGGCTCTTCTTACATTCCTGAACAATCTTCGAGGTTTGCTTCGCGTTCTTCAAGGCCTTCAGTGCAGCCTGACTGTCACTGAAAACTCCATTCCATCTTCATGCCAGAAACCATATTTATAGAGTCTACAAAGTACGACCATAGTACGTTTTTCTGTTTTTCTTTTTGTTTTGTTCTGTAACCTCAGTAATGGTACTCTTCTGGGTGTTCTTGCTCTTATTCAAACTTCTATCAACTTGCATGGAACTGCCCGACTTGCAACTTGCAAATTTCACTTAGTCTTTAGCTCGTTTGATGACAATGAAAGGTTTAATTTTGCATTAGTTTTTTGTTTTCTCTTCCCAGATTTTTACATTTTATTCCTCGAGTTGCAGCTGAGATTGCACTTGTTACGATTTGTTTCATGCTGCCACACTGCAGAAAGCATCTAGAGACGATTGTGGCAATAAAAAAATAATTCACAGAAACCGAAAGCGATATGCGTACTTATCATGGAAGCTATTTTTAAACGAATGAATTGAATATGAAACCAGAATTTAAATATAAACCATAAATTTGGAATCTCCGAGAACTTTTTCTATAGAAACCTTTCAAACTTATTTTAATTTTTTTTTTTGCATAAAATTCCCCGACAAGTTAAATTTTAAATGCATCGTAATCCCCATGAAGGCGTACTTTTCTAAAATACAAGTAAGCACGTGAGGCATCGTAATTCTTGTGAAGGCATATTTTTTAAAAATACAAGTTAACATATGCGGCACATGACTCTGTGTTTTTCTTTCATCTTTATTATGCTGTCAACATACAAAGTGTATCGACATGTATGCGTATACGTATGCCACTGCCATTCTTTTGTAAACATTTCAACCATTCCATTGAAGTTCATGTTATAGCTAAGGATATGAGGAATATTTGTTTGCCTAACAAAAGCGCACACATGAAATTTTGCTTACTTTTAAAGCTTCAGCGTCTGCTTCTCACCTTCGAGCGCCACATTTCACTTGTGGTAGCTCATAATGTTGGAATGTGTCAGCAGCTGACAATCATTTATTCATATTCAAATTTTAAAAGTTGTTAAAAATATTGAAGATGAGCTCCAAGTGAATTATGGTTTGTCAATATCGCACTCAGCTGTTGTGGGCTTGTCCGGAAAGGAAGAACTCACGCAAATTAATATCATATTATACTTTTCGAAAAACCATTTCGATATCAAAATGCAATGACACATAAGCCACTAAATTTATGATACATATCGCTTGTACAGAAAACGGCTATGAAATTTCAGCGTTAGTGCTCCATGTCGTATGAGCGACATTAAAGTGAATCGAAATTTCATAAAATTGCAACGACAAATTGAGCGCATATGTATATATGTATGTATGTATGTACGTATTTAACAGCGCCAATAACAAAAATTTCCTCTACGATTGCATTATGACGTCATAAAAGAGAACACTAAATACACGTAGATCGCATAAAATGTCAACGCATGCTGACGTAACGCATCTCATAAAATGTGGTATAGATAGCCATTTGGCGAGTAAGTGACCGACCCATTAGCCATTACAAAATTACCAGATCGTGTCAGCAGCTTAGTGAGAAAATTTCGCAAAATTATGTATTACAGTAAGAATTTTAGTGCAGTTATAAAGTGCCTTACTATGCGGTTTGTCAACATCTTTCCAATTAATGAAGATTATAGTAAAATAGTCAATAGAATCTTTAAAGAAAATATTTATGTTTGCATATATGCATATTAGGCCGGAGAAGGAGGCAAAAAAATCGCCCATTGCTCTGTGAAAATCATATTCTAGAGATCGAAATAAGAAACTTTGCCGAAGGAACCATACCTCTAAAACAAGTTCTGACGTCCCCCAATTTGGGTCGAACTTTTAGTGTCTTTTGTGGGGAGGCAAACAAATCGCCTATTGCTCTGTGAAAATCATATTCTAGGGATCAAAATAAAAAACTTTGCCGAAGGAACCATACCTCTAAAACGAATTCTGATGTCCCCCAATTAGGGTCGAACTTTTTAGTTTCTTTTCTCATATAAAGGCCAAAAATGGTGATATTTTGAAATGATTGTATGGGGAACCCCCCCAGGCCGTCCAAAGTTAGTGGGGGTCGGTCATACATTTGGACTCGATTGGAGCACTCTAAATGGGTCAAAGTGGGATTTTTCAAAATTTGCCCCTATCCAAAAGTTCGACCCAAATTGGGGGACATCAGAATTCGTTTCAGAGGTATGGTTCCTTCGGCGAAGTTTCTTATTTTGATCCCTAGAATACGATTTTCACAGAGCAATGAGCGATTTTTAAATCGACCCGCCGTAATGCATATACTTATATACACCTGAAAAACTGGATGCTTCAAACGTCAACGTCGCGGTAGACATCTTAGCATTTTTTTGGCGTATCTCCTCAGCGCCTTCACAATACCTCTGTTGCATAAGGAGCCACTTATGGCACAATCCCCCGTAAGCTACGTAGGAGCATTGCTGTTAATTAAAATTGGAGTCGAAAGAGGGCAAAATTTTGACTAAAAAGATGGGTACCATTATACCTGGCAAGCTAAGGGAAACTTGGAAAAGAACTAGGTCACGAGACGGCTCAACTCGGGTTAAGCAAGGAGCAGGTGAAGGCGTTATCCAGTAATCGGACGAGATGGCGCGTAGGTGTTGATGGTGCCCTATGGTGAGCTAGGGATTCAAGGAAGCAATGATGATTTATATTATTTTACATTATTTGAAGAGAGCTATTGAAACTTTATCCAAATAGTACTTCAAATCTTAGTAAAGGTCAGTCTTCATCTGGTGTCGCTAGGGCCAAAAGGTTTATGCGTAGCTTAATGTCACCCGGGTTAATCTAACCTAACCTATTGAAATTTTCGGTTTCATAAAGTTCAAAAAAAGGATTGTAAACCAAATGGAACCATTGATTTTCCATAGCCAGATAAAATAAGGATTACTTTATTTTCGTCTAAATAAACGCATTGATTTTCCATAGCTCCAACAAGTAATCAAACAAAACGCTTTAATAAATGTTGCCGACTTTAAAGCCATCTAATTCCATGCAGTTGACAGCTGTCAAGCGAATAGCGGCACTTCCGCAATCCACGATACGCACATAATCGTAACCGCAGCGTTGAATGCTCACGACGTTGAAATTACCGCAAATAGCAGTCAGCAGCAGATATTCTTAAGCATCTGAAGTCCACGTGACTGTGGTGGCAATAAAAAGTACGCGCATAGAATCGCTATCAGGAGTGGTTGCGTTAGCACAAACTGAAGTTGAAAGACATGCATCACTGCGGCCATAAACTAGCCCTTCACTGCTTATATCAGCGAAATATAAAGGTAATTATATAAATTCTCATGCTGCAGACGTCTTAGACACTCCACATCCACACATCTACTCATGTTTATGGAAATTTCCATACGACTGCAGCAGCTTTTGTTTTGAGTCTTCAACCTTTAAAAACTTTCGCAAAAGGACTTAAGTATCAGCTGAATGTCAGGATTTCTTATGTTTCAATGTTACCACTTTACTTCGGTTATTGGTATTTATAAGTGGGTGTGTATGTAAGCATATTTAGCATGGCATTGTTATTACCCCCGTCAGTGGCTTTGACGTTGTTGCTGATATTGCGATTGCTGTTGCTATTTATATTTGAATATACACAACTAAGGCGCCGAGCTGTCATAGCCAGCCAAATATTCGTTTAATGTAGGAGTGCCTGCGTAAAGCTGCTGTCAAGTTATGGCTTTTCAAGGAAATGATTCGCTCTCAAGGCAACAATACAGCAAATAACAGTGACAATAAATTTATTTAAAGGACATCCGGTTTATTGCAAAGGCGTAGACAGCTTTTTATGGCGGGGTAGTTTTGATTTAGTATTTAGTCATAATTTATGCAAAGGAAATAATCTGTAAGGGGTATAAAAACAATAACTCATGGTGGTATAAATTATTAGTACACTCTTGTCAATAATTAAAGAACGTAGTTCAGTTTTCGTGATTTCATTCATGATTGCATCTGTTGCGATTTCTATGTCTGAATGCATTGTCATAGAAGCAAACCATTTCAAGCTCATAAAATAATGGAAATATGAGACAAATGTCAGTCCACTTTATGATAAAATTTAGATTGTTCAGCTCATTTGACTCTCTAATTATGTCTCTTGTGGAAGAAAATCACTTCAACGTAATCTCAACTAACTCAAGCAGCCGTTTCTCCTAATTTGGAGCACATTTTGGGCATCGCTTGATGCCATTCTACATTTAAGATAGAGTCAATGTAATACAAGCCTCAGACGCTGTAAATATCCAAGCACATCTTTTTATCCCTAGTATATCTAGAAAGTGTCTCAAAAATTTGGAGTGTGAACGTTTAAACATCTATATAGAAATTACACTAAAAATTGTCCGTGTCCTTCGGTCCCCAATTTTTTACCTTGGGACCAGTATTAGGTGTTTCTGGACTAAAAGAAGCCATACTTACATACATACTTACATTCGTACTTATATTTGTTATAGATGGTATAACTCATAACGATGTGGATCTCTTCATCTTTACATATAAAAGTAGGATGTTGAAGAACTGATTGCACTTAGCACTGTTATTGGGAATGTTGCCACATATTTTTAATTCAAAACTAATAATTCATTAAAACACTACAGCAAATATTACTACATGGGAATAAATCAAAATTATTTAGAAAAGTTTTAATACGAAATTTTTTTTTTTTTGATAGCGTTGCCACCTAGTTTTTACTAGACATAAACAAGAATTTATGACATAATTAATTTAATTATTTAAAACAAGGATATTAGAAGAAAAAGGTTTGAAAAAAACAGAAATGATAAGTATTTTTGAGCGACGTTGCCACATAATTAAAAAAAATTTGGCACAATTGATTAAATTATTGAAATATAGATATCAGAAGAAAGGTATTTGGAGAAACAGGGAGGATATATACATATTTTGGAGGGGCGTTGCCACCTAATTTTTACTTGGCTTAAACACGAATTTATGACACAATTAACTTAATTATTGAAATAAAGGTATTAGAAGAAACATGTTTGAAAAAAAAAAACAAAAATGATAAACATGTTTGAGCGGTGTTGCCACCTAATGAAAAAAAAATTGGGACAATTGATTTAATTAATGAAATATAGAAGAAGAAAGGTATTTGGAAAAACTGGAGCGATACATATTTTGGAGGGGCGTTGCCACCTAATTTTTGGAGAAAAACTAAAAATTAATTGCAGCATGCATTAAATGTTGAAATATGAAGATCAAATGCAAGGTGTAAAAAATTGTGTTTATTCCATAACATTAAAAACATTTGTTAGGGACGTTGCCACCTAATTTTTAAACGAAAAACAGAAACGTTTGAAAAAATTGTTTTCATTGTTAGAGAATGGCAAGGTGTACTAAAAAACAGCTTTCAACCAAAAAGATCTTTCAATAGCCTGCCTTCCTATTTTTCTATGAAAAAATGAAAATTATTTACAAAATTGAATTACATATGAGGATATGGAAGAAAGCTTAGAGCTTAAAGGCGTTACCATCTAATTTTTAAAGGAAAAAGAGAAACGTAATGTAAAACTGGATTCATTGTTAGAAAATGGCAAAGTGTACTATAAAGCAACTTTTATCCAAAAAGACCCTTCAATGGCGTTGCCACCTGGTTTTTAATAGAAAAGTAGAAATATAAAAAATGAACATGGAATGCAGCATGCATTAGGTGTTGAAATATGAAGATCAAATGCAAGGTGTATAAGATAGCTTTTATACAAAAATATTTTTTAAGGACGTTGCCACTTAATTTTTAAAGGCAAAATAGAAACGTATTGAAAAACTGAATTCAATGTTACCGAATGGCAAGGTGTACTAAAAAAGAGCTTTTAACCAAATAGACCTTTTAAAGGTGTTGCCACCTAATTTTTTACCGAAAAATAGAAATTGCTTCCAAAATTGTATCACATATGAGGGTATGGGTAACAAAATGAAATGTAACGTGAAAAAAGAATAAAACTTTATTTAAAAACATTTTTGCATAGTGTTGCCACTTACAAATGAATTCGAAAATGGTGATTAACTACACAGCTATTATTGTGGGTATCACAAAAAAAATATGAAGGACGCTTTGAAAAAATATTCGATGTGGGTGCCACCTAATTTTTCTGCAAAAATAAAAATGAATTGCAAAATTTAATAAAACCTTAACTTTTAGCACGAAATGATATGTATTTAAAATAAAGGTTTTATAAAAATATTTAAATAGTGTTGCCACTTACAAATAAATTCGAACATGGTAATTAATTACTCAGTTAAATGAAGTATTAAGTGCGTAATAGTGAAAAAGCATCAAAAGAATAGTATTTCCCAAAAAACAAAAAGAAGGCTTTCAAAAAATATTTGTATAGTGTTGCCACTTAGAAATTAATTCGAAAATGGTGATTACTATACATTTAAAAAAAGTATTATTATTTTAAAATGTTGGCTAATAAAATTAATAATTATTAATAAAACCTATAACTTTTTCTTCAAATGAAATGTATCTAAAAAAAAGTGAAAAGAAGGTTTTAAAAAAATAACTCCCAAACAGCGACTAAAAAAGTATGGGAACAATGTAGCATACAGCTGACTTCGGCTAAGTTATTCTTGAAAACGAGTAACAACAAACAGACGAACAACCGGTAACAGACCTTATGGAGAGCGTGGATTAGGTTATTTGAGTCACACGAAAAGTGATGAATGATGCATTAAAAAATATTTTCAAAAAAAGTCGCCAACCAACTTCACTTGGAATGTGTGCGAAATACTGTATAATCTGCAATATATGACCTATCGCATATATACACACATACATACATATGTACTTTATGAAGAAATGTTTAAAGTGCAAATATAAAAACCACTTTGGTGATTTTTAAAAATTCTAATATTCGACCACGTCGCACAATGGCGACATTTTTTGGTTCAATAAATAAATATCCCAAACATTTTGTGAATAAAAACAGAGTGGCGATGGTGAAATTTTGCAAGCGAAGGAAGTTTTAGTTAGCTCAGAAAAAAAGCACACAGTAACCTTTTCATTTTTGGTGAAACAAAAGTTATCCTAATTTTTCTCATATTAAAATCATAATAACCAGTTTTTGCTAAACAAAAAGTGTATCCTTAGTTTTTATAACATCAAAGTAATAACAATAGAAGCATATTAAATAGAAGCTAAATGTACTGATCGTAATAATTTTTGTTTGCAAATAACGAGCAACACAACCCAAACTCCTTATTAGCCTCAAAATCACAGTAGGAAGTTGTGCTTGACCGTGCATACTTTTTCACGACAGTCTACTCACGCGTACATTTCACTTGTTTCACTTCAATTTACTGGCCCCAATCGCTTCTCAGCCACTTTCGTGCTCATATAGAACACCGAGCAGCCCAAAAATTGCCCTTCAATTTCACATAACATAAATTTTATAACAAAAAATTTGTTATTTTGCGCAAACTAAATCTTTGAATTGAAAAACCCTTAAAATATGCTCAATGATTTCACATACGCCACGCAAGTCCATCATTCATTATTATTCAAAAACCCAACCCTCTTCCGCCTATCTTCATTAAAACGAAATTCAACAGCATTACGACCACATGCCTTTAAGCAATTCACAAAACCTCAAAACTATATATGTACTTGTATGCATGAGTATGCGCTTGCTACTCATGTACGCATACTCGATCGTACACATTTTCTCACACCCTCTGGTGCCCAGCATGGAATACCGTATAATTACATACGTGCGGTTACTCATTTTTGTTCTCCATACACTCACTTATTTTGTATAAGTATATGTGTGTAGTGTATTTGCACTTGTATTTTGTAGTGTATTTGCACTTGGTGTATTTGTGTATTTGTATGGGTACTTGTGCTCCACACAATACAAAATGATTGCCAAACTTACTCTCCCTGCCCAACGACCTCTGCTTGTACTATTCACCGCTCACCACAGCTCTCGGCGTGGTCTCTCTGCCAACCACTTTGGCACGTACAACCTCAATATGCTTGGGTTTACACCGGACTTGGCTTGTCAATTCATTCAGCCAACTTGGCTAACCAACCAGCTGGTGCGAATGATTATGGCTCCTGCTAGCGACTTGCTTTTTACAGAAATATGCGGGTATTTTATTTACAGATGTACATATTTAGCTCTGCTTGCACTTAATACTTTTTAGGGTTTGAATTGTTAATTAAAATTTGGAATTAATTTAGTGTTTCCCTTCGCGAGCTCTGGAGTGCTTATGAAATATTCAAAGTTTTAATACTTTCTACATATTTCATATTTAAAAGCCATTCCGCGCAGATTTTTGTTTTATGTTGCTCCAAATGTTATTCAGCGCTAATCCAGCTTATTGTTTTCTGCATTACAATTGATTACTGTAGTTTAACAATTGAAAAGGACCGGATGTTTGAAACATTATGAAGCTCTTCAGAGCAATTTTTTGTAAAGGGTGGTTAAGTTTTAAGGACCGGTATTGATTTTGAATAAAATACAATTTGTTTATGAAATTATTATCATTTCTTTTTATTATGATAATATTGATATGGCTCAATTACGTATGGAATAAAATATCGGCCAAACGGCCGCCGCGGCTTTGGCGGCACACCTCCAAAGACCACCAAATGCAAATAGTTCCTTATCTAAAGTGTGGTTAAGTTTTAAAGGCCGGTGTTGATTTTAAATAAAATACAATTTTTTTAAAAAATGATTGACATTTCTCTTTATTATGATAATATTGGTATGGCTCAATTACGTAGGAAACAAAGTATCGGTCAAATGGTCGCCGCGGCCTTGGCGGCACACCTCCATCTGGTGATCCAAATTTTCGATGACACAGAGGCGTAATTGAGGTTCTATGTCGTTAATGTGCCGAATTATCTCATCCTTTAGCTCTTGAATTGTTGCTGGCTTATCGACGTACACCTTTTCTTTCAAATAACCCCAAAGATAGAAGTCCAACGGTGTGGTTGACGTTTAGCTGTGGTTCACATTCAATATCGGCCCTTGAAATTTAACCACCCTTTATATTAATTTATTAGAACTCACTTCTGTCAATCACGGGCAAACAGCGATTCCCAGTGTAAACAGTAAATCGGTAACAGTGCGTTTGTTAAATAATTCAATTCATTTATTCATAAATATTTGTGCTCGATATGTGTAAACAACTTAAACCAGCGTCAACTTTTTATGAATTTTACTTTTTGTGGTTAGATTTACTTAATCGCATTCAGCGCATATTCAGTTGGGTAAAATTTTAATATTTAAATAAATGAAGATTAATAAATGAAAATTTCAACGAAGTATTTTGGGTTGAATGAATTTGGTTTTTCTTTTTACTTACATATTTTTACAATTTCAATTTTTCAATGTTTAATTAAGAATGAAGAAAATAATGCATCGAAAATATTTTATACTTTTTACAGGGGATAATAAAATAAGTTATGGTCTTCATTTAAACATTGGGGTATTTTATTTATATTCAGCGCATATTCAGCATCTTAATTTGATAATTATTATGTGTGCAACTAAGTTCTCGCTGTTTTGTTGATGAAAATACAACTTTATTCTGAAAAAATGGTTACAAGGGAATCATTCAAAGTATTACCCAACGCTGGCTACTACTTTTTCCCATCTTTCTGGTAGATCTCGTATACCGTCGCGGTAAAACTGTTCATCTTTTGAGGCTCTCCACGGATCAAGCCATTTTTTGATGACTTCATATGAATGGATTTTCCATTTCAGTGTTTCCAGGTAAGTTTTAACGGGCTTGGCAACGTGAGGCCGAGTGTTGTCATGCTGAAGAATCACTTTTTCATGCCTCTCCGCGTATTGCGGCCGCTTCTCGCCCAGTGCTCGGCCAAATCGCATCAATTGAAGTCGATACTGATCCGAAGTGATGGTTTCACTTGGTTTTAACAGTTCATAATAAATAACACCAACTTGGTCCCACCACCAAATACATAGCATAACCTTCGCAGCGTGAATATTCGGCCGAGGCGACAACGTAGAGAAGCATGACCGGGCAGTCCCCATTACTTTCTCTTCTTTGGATTGCTGTAATGAATCCATTTTTCATCACGCGTCACGATGCGATGAAGAAAACCCTTCCTTTTGGGTTCTGATTTTAAACACTAAGCATTAATTAGATCTTCAATTTTTTTTTTGTTCTAAAAGTAAAAAAAAAAATCTCAAAAAGTAAAATCACAGAACTGGGTCTGGATGAGGTAATGTGATGAGTAGAGCACACAACACAGAATGTTAACCCTGGCGAAACGCTGTCCGAGAGCCTCGAAGAACTGTCTGGCTTAGACTTTAAAAATCCTAATAAGATTCTTAAGCCGCACAGATTGTATATAGTCTTGCTGTAAATAACTATCAGACAAGTTAATAACGAGGATGTGGCAACAGAATGGTGCGGAAGCGCTAGTTGAATCCTGAATCACCACTTTAACCAATCAGCCAACCAACCTTCAAAGAATTTTGACCAAAGTTGTGAAGATTTTTCCATACAAAATTCAAATAGACCCACAGCTAGTGGCAGCTGACTGTCAATGAGGCGTACAGTCTGAGGTTATTTACCATAAGCTTACTTCGAAATGTCGGACTTTGTGTGAGTGACGTAACGCATTTCCATCTTACTAGACACGTAAACTAACAAAATACCCAGTTTTGCGCAACTGACCATCCTTGTGTTCTCCAGAAGACATCACTCCATCATCTCCCTCTGGTTGGTCCGGACCATTAGGTAGAAGTACAAACCTCTAATAAATCTAAATCTAAAACTAAGCTTTCACGGTTTAGGTATCTTTTAATGGAAGTCGTCCAAATAAATTTCGAATCATTTCCGGAATCATAGACTTTATTTTACTCTCCTTTTTGAATCAAATTTCATAGTGACTGGAAGAATAAAATGTAGATATAAAATTTTAAATACTAAGCATTAGATAAATATTTCAGGCATAAAATTTTGCTCCTTGAAAAAGCTCTTCCGAAAAGCTTTCTCTTTAATAGCGGTCACCTCTCGGTCACCTCCTCATAAAAAACCATATTCCGTTCAGAGCTACCAGGTTTGCTCCTTAACTATGGTGAAAAAAGAAAATTATGAGGGGAAATTCGGCTGCCACGTCACTTGGGAGATACATCCGAATTCTGCACGATCATTCACTCGTTACACTCACGAACACTCAGTCGTTATTCCGAAAGCAACGAATCAACATGAGCGAAAACTTTTTTTCGTATATCACCAACACAATCTCAGTTTTTTGTAAAAACATCGCAAGTGATGTCAACTCATCAGCTGATTCTGTCAAATTTGCTCATAACCGAATAAGGGTATGCTAAAGAGCACAGCTCAAAAAATCTTTTCACCATGGGTTCGTCCATTTGTGAAAAGACATCAAGACGCACACCACAAATAGGAGGAGGGGTGCTCGGTCAAATCCGCAACAAAGGATGTAAGCGCTAATTATTATTATGGCAGAATATTTTTTTTTTTATTTTGTGAAATTTACAATGAAAATTTGTTTGTTTAGTTGCATTTTAATTATATTCAGCGCATATTCAGCTAAGTATAATAATAATTAAAACTATCAAAGTTAATTATTTTCGAATAAAGATTTCCACTGTCATAGATTTTATTTTTAAGTATTCTTTAAACAAATTTACTGCTAAATCAAATGGTAAGATTCACAAACTTCCTTATTTTAAACACTAAGCAATAATTAAGTTTTAATATTTTTTTCTAAAATTGTGTGAAATTAAAAAAAAAATTAGTATACATATATCATAGAATTTATGTGTTTATAATTTTTTTATTATATTTTAATTATATTTACCAATTATTAAGCTGAGAAAAAAATTATTTTTAACCAATTTTAAGCTTTCTGTGAAAATCACGATCTTTCACTGCATTTTTGTTGTTATAAAAGTAAGGCAAATTATACCTAGCATCACTCACTCATCCCATGAATTTTATTAAACAAATTCCAATATTTTCCAGTTGCTGGCTTCTTGGTAGAGTTCTATTCTGGTCGTGTAACTGTCAGTCAATTTACTTGTTATCTCGCTTTCTATCAAAGTTTCCTGAGACACGTATTTGCATCATCAATTTTATGTGCTGAAATGCAGTGCTCAGAAAATACCTAACGGTATTAATACTTTGAAGGCATGCAGTACTCCGAGAGTGTGAGAGGACGTCAATGATACTGTTGTTGTTTATCGCAGACGTGCAGACAGGAATAAGCACTGTTTGGCACAGACACGTTTTTTATCTTAACCTCTATTAAAGTTTTTCTGTCGCTTAAATTATGCAATTGCATATTTCATATTGGTATAACTGAACGGGATAAAACAAAATGTTGTGCAGTCGTTATATAGAGAAAATAGGCAACATCGTCAAGGGCAAAATCAGGGGAATTATCATAAATCGATGACAAATTTTAAATGAATTTAAATTTGTATTTAATATAATAAAAATTGAATGGGCTGTGAAACTATCTACGTATCAAAATTTATTTAGAGGTTCAGAATAAAAAATTCAAATTTTTATAAAAATTTAACGAATTTTATACCTCTTGTACAAAGTTTCAAATTTTGGTTTATTTGATATTTGTTGTGGAATGAACTATATTCCAAAAAAACAAAAAAATTTATGAAAAAATAAAAAAAATTTAAAAAAAATTTTGAACGGGTCAAAATATAGTGAACTTATTATTTTGTCCAAGAGTGTATATAGTATTAGGTGCGCAACTAAGTTCCCGCTGTTTGTTAATAGATGGCGCCAGCAGTGTGTGCTAGTCGATTCTAACATAAACTAAACGTCATAAACCAAGCTTAGACATATGGTAAACAAACTGTTTCGACACATTAGTGATTTTGTTTTGGTATCTTAGATATACTTTTGGTTTTGTGAAAATGTCTGATTTTGTGCCGAATAATCGTCATTTGCGGGAAGTGTTGATTTTCCTCTTTCATTCGAAAAAAAGGCGGCTGAAGGGCATCGAGAGCTACAAAAAGTGGAAAAAATGGAGATGCTGCTTTAAGTGAAACAACGTGCCGAGATTGGTTCCGTCGCTTCAAAGACGGTGATTTTAATGTTGACGACCGTCCGTGTGAAGGAAGGCCAAAAATGAGGATCCGTGTCAAACGCAAGAAGAGCTTGCTTCAGTATTAGGAGTTACCCACCAATCCATTTCCGAGCGATTGCATGCTTTGTGAATGATTCAGAAACAGGGAACTTGGGTTCCTTATGAGTTAAAACCAAGGGATGTTGAACGTCGTTTTTTCGCCTGTGAACAACTGCTCCAGCGGCAAAAAAAGGAAGAGTTTTCTTCATCGCATAGTGACGAGTGATGAAAAATGGATTCATTACAGCAATCCAAAGAAAAGAAAGTCATGGGGACTGCCCAGTCATGGTTCTACGTCATCGCCTCGGTTATACTATGTATTTGGTGGGAAACCCCCTTTGATGATTGAATAGACGCAGGCGCAGAAAGTTCTGGTAAAAGCTAAATTTACCATTTAACCTCCAATGCACAGGCAGTGTGGAACTTTCAGAGAAGAGGACTATTGAGCATTTTCTCTGTAAATGTCCAGGTTTGAAAGCTAGATGATTAAGGTGCTTGTTTCTTCGACAGTTCGGAGCAGTGCGCCAACTTAAATCCCATCAATAACAGGGGATATGGTAGAGGTTTGTTTGCGACAAAACTGAGATAGTTTTGGTGATATAAAAAAATTAACCCAGGACAAGTTAGTGCTACTTCGCTGTCGTCTATACAACGATGGATAGGAAGAGCGTAAGAATACGCGTGAGATTAACGGGTACAGTTCTGCAGCCGAATTCTCTATGACATGACAGTCGAAGTTACTTTCACAATTTTGCAGGGATAGTCTATTGTCCTTGTGGTGGTGTCGTCTCCATTTCTAATAAGGAGCCATATTTAGAAACATTTTTTGCGTTGAAATTGAAGAGATGAATTTGAGACTTTTCAGTTCTACCAGAACAACGCACCATGCATAGCCCCCAGTTTCTTGGGTTTTAGGTTGGGTAATCGTATTATCCGCGAACATAAGCAGGTCCATTGGCGTCTCTACGATAGTCGGTTCATTCTGACCAGAATAGTCCGTATATACATGTCCCACCTAGCACTGTCACTGCAACAGAGTTCCTCAAAAGAGAAATGCTTATAACACTGTGGAACAAATTCAGGTTAGCAAAAGTTAGGTCCATTCTGAGAGTGGCGGGTGAAAATAGAGGCGAAATTAGAAGACCCGTATCGCGGCGTTTGTTTATGTTAGTTCGAATTTTTTTTTAATCGGCCTTCGAAGTTTGCAGTCAAATGCCGATTTTCAGTATATTGTTTATATGGTTTTTTGGCTATAACTCGTCGACTAATTGATATTTTTTCAATCTGTAAAAGCCAAATTATTGCTAGAGACCTGTGCAATAATTACAATTTTTGAAAAAATTGATTTCGAAAATTTTTATGGTACTTATGAGGCAAAATGTTGGAAAAATTATTTTTTTTTCATGTGTTTTGAAAATATTTTCAACAAAACTAAGTCTTTTTTACATTTTGTGTGGTATATAATATGCTTCTCAGTTTCTTAAATAAATGTAATTTGAAAAGAAAATTACGGGATTAAATACTTTGGCAGCTACTTTGACGAAAGTCACAAAATGTTCGAAAAATTAACGTTTTCCTTATTATTTCTTAATATCTGGCAAGCAACTCATTTTTTTCGCTTTTTTTCTTATCTAAAATATAGTTTTCAATCCATGACATAAATATCATGGAAAAAAATATAGTATCAGTCGAAAATTTGTGCGATATACACACATTCATTACATAAAACTAATGTAAAAAAACCCAAAATTCCTAGTAAACACATAGTAATTAAAAATCCCCAAAACCATTAAATAAATATCGATTTCGGTAGAAGTAATTAAAAAGAGAAGTTTCAAGAATTAGGAACATTCCAAAAACAATTAAAGAAAAGGAAATGCTAAGTATGGATTAAAAAAGGGATTTTCCGAGAAGAAAGCATGCTCCAAAAATAATTAAGGAAAAGGAAATTCCCAGAATACAATTAAGAAAGGGAATTTCCAGGAACAATCAATAGCTATTAAAATAATATTTGTAAACATTTGTGTTGCATGCGAACTAATTTCAAAAATAAAGATTCAGTTAAGACTCGAAACTCAGCCGAAGCTGATGTCTTTTAATTTTCGCTCGGTCGTGATAAAATTTGCTATTCATTCTTTTGGAACCTATTTCATTTATTGAGTGATTTAAGTTAAGTGTATCAGTTTCATAAAATTAACAAAAAAAAACATTCTATAATATATATTGTATTAAAAATGTCGGAACCAACATGTAAAATGAACCATTTTTGTAATATTTGTGGACGTTTCATAGTAAGCGATGAAAAATGCGGCAATGTGACTGATTCTTTTTTGGAAATCTATAGACAATATTTCTCGCAAGAGTTTATCAATGACGTAAACTATGCCCCTAAAAAAGTTTGCTTTAATTGCTATTCAATTCTTATGCAATGGAAAAGTGAAAAGAAGAAGGCTATGCCTTTTGGTGTACCAATGATTTGGTCAGATAATAGCCCACATCAAGAAGAAAATTGCTATGGATGTACCAACTACAATAAAACTTTGAATAGAAGGAAAACAAAGAATAAAACTTATGTAGCAGTGTCAAGTGTCCAATTACCATTACCGCACTCAGAATTCGTTCCAGTACCAACATACCGAAGTACTGATCTTCAAACAGGTATCAGTACTACAACCACCCCTGCCACACCCATGGATTTCTCCTCAGAATTCAACCCTGGTGAAGGTACATCAAATAAAACATCAAAGGACCCAATCCTAATAACACAAAACCAATTGGATGGAATTGTTGCAAATTTGTGTTTGACTCAGAAAAAATCAGAACGACTGGCGTCATTTTTGAAAGGAAATAATTTGCTGACGAAAGGTACAAAAGTAACAGCATATCGAAAACGCCAAAAAGAGTTACAAAAGTTCTTCAATGTCAATGATGCAAAAAATTTCGCTTATTGCAACGATATTGAAAAGTTAATGGAGGCGATAGGGTTAACCTATAAAAAAGATGATTGGCGTCTCTTTATCGATAGTTCACTAATCAGCTTAAAAGTTGTGCTTTTGCACAAGACAAATAGAATGCCTTCTGTTCCGATTGCGTATAGCACTGACACTAGTGAAACTTTCGATAAATTGAAAGACATTCTGGAAGTAGTCGAATATAACGAACACCAATGGCGCATTTGCTGCGACCTCAAAGTAGTTTCCTTGATTACAGGCTTAACAGCATCTGGCCGTCCAAAATATCCGTGTTTTTTGTGCGATTGGGATTCACGATACGGAGAAGGTATTAAAGGAAGAAACCAGTACAAACAACATAACTGGAGTAGTCGAATTGGGCGAAAATGGCCTAATGACAATAGGCTACACGAAAGTCTTGTTCCTGAAATGAAAATTTTGTTGCCGTTGCTCCACATTAAACTTGGCATTGCTAAAAATTTTTTGAAATGTATCGCAAAAAGACCAGCAGTATTCAACCGCTTGAAAGATATTTTCCCAAGACTAAGTAAGGCCAAAATTCAGGAAGGGGTTGTTAATGGTCCCGACATACGGAAACTAATGAGTCGTCAAGATTTTGAGCAAGTTCTGACAGACCGAGAATTAAATGGATGGCTCGCATTGAAAGCAGTCATCAAAGGACTTTTGGGTAAAGAACGTGAAGAAAACTACAGGCAATCTGTTGCAAACATGTTGGCAGCTTTCGCTGAAATTGGGGTTAATATGTCATACAAAATTCATCTCTTGCATCAGCATCTTGAAAAACTCGCTCAACAGTTGCCAACTGAATCTGATGAGCAAGGCGAACGTCATCACCAAACTGCGCTTCCATTTGAAATAAGGTAACTATAGAGTGTGCATATTTTGAATTCCTAGATTTTTCTAATATCTTGGTCAGAGTGCACAATTTAAACATGTTAACGATTGAAAACTATTTTCGTTTCAGGTACAGAGGAAAGAAATCTCCAGATGCGATACTCGCTGAAATTTGTTGGTGGTATAAAAACACCTTTGAAGAAGAGGAAGACGAGGAAACAGAGGAAGAAGGGGAAGACACAGATGAAAATCCAGAATATCTGTTGGACGAAATAATCGATCTCTCTGATGATGATGACGATGACCAAGACATTAGAGAGAGCAGTGATGTTGATCCACAGCCGCCTGCTAAACGGCAGCTGGCCAAATTATTAATTTAATTTATTTTATTTTTCTACTTAAAACTTTTCATTATTAACATTTTAAAATTATATTTTTTTCCATATTTTTATATTTTCTTTTTCTATGTTTCTTCAAAACCAACACTGAACAAAATTGGTAAATAAAAAATGAGAAATAAATTAATATTAAGCTCAAAAAACGCAAGTTTTGTATTATGACTGTATGCCTAAAGCGCAAATTGTCGACTAAGACAATTTTTTTTCAAATTACATTTATTTAAGAAACTGAGAAGCATATTATAGACCACACAAAATGTAAAAAAGACTTAGTTTTGTTGAAAATATTTTCAAAAAACATGAAAAAAAAATAATTTTTCCAACATTTTGCCTCATAAGTACCATAAAAATTTTCGAAATCAATTTTTTCAAAAATTGTAATTATTGCACAGGTCTCTAGCAATAATTTGGCTTTTACAGATTGAAAAAATATCAATTAGTCGACGAGTTATAGCCAAAAAACCATATAAACAATATACTGAAAATCGGCATTTGACTGCAAACTTCGAAGGCCGATTAAAAAAAAAATCGAACTAACATAAACAAACGCCGCGATACGGGTCTTCTAATTTCGCCTCTATTTTCACCCGCCACTCTCAGAATGGACCTAACTTTTGCTAACCTGAATTTGTTCCACAGTGTAATAGTACAACCACAATTACAACAACATCTCAGTAGACATCGTCGAAGCTGGGCTATTTTTGCGATAATGACGAATATTATCAGATCCCTAAGACGGGTGGCTAGACCATTGCTGAGATCAAATATGAGTTGTGTCAGGGTAGGTTGTAGCGGTTGTCCACTATGGGTCACCCTCAAGGTCGTAGACCAAGGTCTGCCACTCCCTTCTGCAGCCATCAAAGCCACGGTTAACAAACTGGCTACTGTAACCCACAAGCGAGCTTGGCAGGCTGAGACAAAACTGATGTTAACTGTCATGTCCGACCGACTGTCGCAGTTCCTCCTGTCACTAAGCAGAGGAGACTGTAGGAGGCTGGTTGGACTGATGACAGGCCACTTTTTATGGGCGAAGCACAGGGAAAAGGTAGGCATCTCAGACAGTGCACTCTGCTCAGCATGTGGAGAGGAGGATAAGACGACGGACCACTCCCTGTGCGTCTGCCCCGCTTTTGCTTGAATCAGGCTTGAGGTCTTTGGCACTAATGTGCTAAGAAGCGACCACCTTGGCTCCTTGGCACCACAAGATCTACTCAAATTACTTCGGAGGTCGAGTACATTTAAAGAAAATTAAAAGGGAGTCCGAGTGCCGTACAATGGATTTAATTGTGTCTGAGTATTGTACTTGCTAGTCTGCCCCGACAAAACAAAAAAACAAAACTAAAACTACTTTGGACTCAACAGAATATAATAATAATTTAATAGAAAACTAGCCGACCACGCCTGTGGCTAACTGAGGCAGCTAATTGACTTTAATTCCTCAAAATCCTCTCAAATTAACAATAAACCTTTCTTTCAAATAAAGCAAAAAATCATTGAAAAATATTGAATGTCCTTTTTTCTAGCATTTTTAGACTGAAACCAGCTGAAGATCCACGCTTTCATTTCCAATAATATGCGTTCTCATACATTATTCAATACGACTCTTAGCAGGAAATAAACATAATTTTCCACTATAAAAAATATTTTCGAAACACATTCATACATACATAAATACCTTCTATACATATATAAAAGAGTGTTTTACTGTCCTGCCACAATAAAAAGCTGCATATCCCTTTTGCCTGCTTAAGTTGGTAAATAGTCGAATAGCTCCGAGTTCTTTATTTCGTTTTAATTATGACAATTTGCTTCCTTATTTTTGAAGTGAAAACTTCTTTAGAATCGTTGGGAGTGATTTGAGAAAAAGTGAAACGAAAAAAGCGACCATCTTGGCTACAAATATTACATATAAACGTAGCGACGAACTAAATAACTTTTAGGCCAGCCCCGACAGTATGGCGCGATAGCCGAGCGGCTAGCGATGTGAGCTTCCGATCCAAAATTCTTGGTTCGGATCACAAGAAAAAAAAATTTTTTTTTTTTTGAAATTTGCATTGTAGGACATTTTCGATTATTTATTGAAAACAGTTTTTTATTAAAATTTATTATAGAAGAAAATTGAATTTTTTCCAAGGTGAATTCATACACTAAGCTAAGTAAAACGTTTCGTAATTCAATTTTGTGTTAACATCCAAATGTACACGGCGGAAGAAGAAAATAACAAATCACCTGTGTTATTGCTACCACCTTCAATAGATTCGCCTTGATTTTTCATATAAAAATTTTACATATCATCACTTGTGACAACTGTACCCAGTCGGTCGACAGTGTGTGAATCATCTTTAAATTCTGCAAGAATACCCCAACCTGCGCAGCGCAGAGCACAATCGTACAAACACACTAACGTACATACATACATATATACGCTCGAATACATTTTCTTACTGTGCTTAGCCAAGGCTGGTAGTCATGCACTGTGGCGATATGAACGCACAAATGCACATACACAGGCACGAACATGAAATCAAACAGCTCGCCGTGTTTAAGTGAATCGGTATAAATATTTCGTACATTAATTTTTGTGAGCGTCTAATTCTCAAAAGGTAGTTTGTTGGTTGTGTATGGTTATCGCTTCTCGGCCTTATGGCTAAGATCAAAGTGGAGGCTGAAGCCAAGAAGATCGGGCTCAGGTTTAATCCTGGAAAATGCGCCACCCTCCATCTTAGGGGCAAGGGCGGTAAGCAGCGCGCAGTACCCACTGAGTTCTTCATGGGCGATGAGCCAGTAAAGGCGCTCCAAGCGGGACAAGCCTACCAACATCTAGGAATACCAACTGGCTACCAAGTGAGACAAACACCCGTTGCCACCATTGAGCAGCTCATCACTGATGTTAGGACGGTGGACGACTCTCTGCTAACCCCATGGCAGAAGCTTGACGCCGTAGCCACTTTCATCTTACCAAGGCTAGATTTCGTGATGAGGGGAGCTCAGGTCCGAAAGGCGGGCCTCACAGCGGCGGACAAAGTCATCAAGAGAGCAGGTAAACGCTGGCTGAACCTTCCGCAGCGCGCCAGTCCGGAGGTGGTCATCATACCCCCGTATAGGGGTGGTGGAGGGTTGCTTCCGTTGGCGGACCTGGCAGACGTACTCACGGTAGCTCATGCGTTCAGGATGTTAACCTGTGCGGATGGGTCCGTGAGCGCGTTGGCGAGGAAGACGCTGTCGGACACGGTTCAGCGGAAGCTGAAAAGACCACCAGTGCAGCAGGACATCGCTGAATACCTCTCTGGCTCAGTGGAGAGGGAGTTCTTTGGGCCCAGCACCGACAATTCCTCATTTTGGTCACGTGTCAGAGTGGCAACGAGACGCCAAGCTGCGAAGCTGGAGCTGAAATGGAGACACGATGGTGGCCGGGACGAACTATCGCTGGAGTGTAAGAGCTCTAGAGGCAGAACAGTCATCATCCCCCCAGAGGCCAGGACCCAGGTGATCAACCGGCTGAGAACGGCCATACAGGAGCATTACCTCGCGACGCTCCTCGCGAAGCCAGACCAGGGAAAAGTCTACAAGGTTTCATCTGGTGTAAGGGTCGCCAATCATTTTATGAGAAGCGGCAGTTACACCAGGTTTGCCGAGTGGCGTTTTGTCCACCGTGCCCGGCTCGACGTGCTCCCATTAAACGGGGCACGAAGATGGGGTGAGGGGGACAAGCGCTGCCGTAGATGTAACCACGCCCTGGAATCCTTGCCGCACGTGCTGTGCCACTGCACACCACTCTCGGCAGCGAGACAACTGCGCCATGACGCTATTGTAGCAAGAGTGGCAAAAGCTGTCAAACTGCCTGGCACCATGACCATCAACCAGACAGTTGCGGGAGTCTCTGGTGGGAATCTCTCAGCACTAAGGCCGGACATTGTCATCAGGAACGAGACCACGAGGTCCGTCACCATAGTGGACATAACCGTGCCATTCGAGAACCGACGGGAGAGTTTCGCAGAGGCGCGGGACGAGAAGATAAGGAAGTATACCCCGCTGGCTGTTGCGCTGCAGTCACGAGGCTACAATGTGGAGGTAGAGGCGATCCTCGTTGGTGCCCTGGGCACCTGGGACCCACGCAACGAGCCGGTGCTGAGACGCTTGCGTGTTAACCAACGCTACGCGTCTATGATGCGCCGTCTAATTGTATCTGACACCATCCACTGGTCACGGGACATGTACGTGGAGCACGTCTCTGGGGTGAGACAATATTCTGCTCCTCCTGGGGAGCGCCCTGGCTAGGGTGTGCCCCTGGCGGACGGACTTCGCTTCTCGGCCTCATGGCTAAGATCAAAGTGATCGCATAAGATCGCTGCAACCTTAGCTAAGAAGCAGTAAACCTTAGCTAAGAAGCAGCATAATCTTTTTTTTTTTTTTTCTTCTAATTATTTAGCGAACCATCACTCTCGAAAAGAGCGCGGGAATTTATTTTGTTCTTTTTTATGTATCACCCCGGGGGGGAAACGTCCCCCCGGGGAAAATAATCTTTTATTTATATCTAACGAACCGTCACCCTCGAAAAGAGTGCGGGAATTTTTTTATGTATCACCCCGGGGGGGGAATGTCCCCCCGGGGAAAATAATCTTTTATTTATATCTAACGAACCGTCACCCTCAAAAAGAGTGCGGGAATTTTTTATGTATCACCCCGGGGGGGGAATGTCCCCCCCGGGAAAACGGTCTTGAAGCCCACTTTAATCTGTTCTTATCAGCTTAACATCTGATAGATCCTCCATCGGAGGACAACAAATGTTAAACTGATTTTTGGAAATGGGCGGAGTGTTTTAGGGGCTTGCTCCACCTCTGCCACGGGTTGGCCCGGTATTGCAGTACCGCCGGGATTTCGGCCCAAATTATTGAATAAATACAAGAAGAAATATACAAATACATTTAGCTTTGGTGGGAAGAGACATAAATTTTTATATGAATACAAGTAGACGAAAATGGAAGAAATTTGTAAGTCTGTTTCTTCGGTCCGTTTGGGTATTTTTTTTGACAACATCGAATTTGTATCATATTTTATCTATCATAAGCCACTCGTATCATTTGTTGAAATTGAAAACATTGAAGATGAATAATGATAAAATGAAGAAAATAAAATATGAACTTTATAGCAATATTATAATGAACCTATAATTATCCCGCTCCTAATGCTGCTTTCGTCTTATTCTCGCTCAGTTTGTTTTACGGAAGGTTTCACTTCTATCGCGTCTAACCGTTAGACTGGTATTTTTTAATATAATTTGGCCTCTTCGCCAACAACAAAAAACAAAGAAAAAGAAAACCAAAACCATAACCTTGTTTTGTGTGGCTGGCTGAGAAAATCAATTTTTATTCCTTTGTTTTGTATGAAAAATGTTTTCTTGCTTCCATTTCCTGTCATCAAAACCGCCGTACTGAAGCAACAGAAACTGTTGCTCATTGACTGTAGAGTGCCTTGTGTTTTTCTTCATAAATAATATATTGCAACCAACGACTCCTCCACGTTACATATGTATGCGTGTGTGTGTGTGTGTAGGACCACAAAACCAGTGGGCAGTTGGGCACATGAACCATACGATTACTTGTAATGCAAACACTGATAGCGGGCGTTGGCTGATAGGCCAGGACGGAACGTATGCGTCTTCCTTGGCCTTACTCGTTCTTGTGGGTCTCCAACTAGAAATCCCCAGTGTGGTTATATTTGTTTTTAAATTGATTTATAACCATATGAATGAGTGTATGTATGTATGAGATAATGTGATATTTGCATGTACACGCATACATAGATAGAATACGTACTTGGGTGTGTATGTATCATATGTGTATACCTGTGTATAGCTGTGTATGTGGCATAAAGCTTCGCCATTGCATAAAATATGTAAGAATTTATTGTGGGTGCACCCAGCAGGTGACAATCCTCTTGAGCAATCGATGAAAAGTAGCAAAGAATATACAAATTCTCTTCTCGCATTTTTATATGCAGTGAAGCCGGAATATAACGAACATCGTTAGAACAAAAAAGTCTAGAAATTGAGCTGTTTCGCTTTGTCCTTTGTCTCAATCTCGTTTTCTGTTTTTCATTCAAGGAAATTTTTAGTTTAGTACTTAGTTTCCAGAAACTCTACATAGCAGCTTCTGAGTCAGTCTTATTTAATTAAATGCATAGCAAATTAATGAGAATAATAAATAAGTAAATTATGCTATGGAACAAAGTAAGTAGGTAGGTAGGTGGTTGTCATTTGACACACCTAAGCCTGCTGTAGACCCATTGTGATACCACAGGGGCTGTGCCCTCTCCTCACTCTACACTGTCCTCATTGAACCAACCTGTGGCTTTGATATATGTAACAAGGCTTGTTATTTTTATATTGGCTACTTCTGCCAAGTTATTCAGGGAACTAAAATAAAGAACCTTCTTCTATCCAGAGCCAAGCACCAGCATAGAAAGTTTTCTATAGTCTCTTCTTTTTCAATGTGGTTGCAGCTTCTGCAATAGTCGTTATAGGGCGCTCCCAGTCTACTAGCATGCCTGCCAATCAGACAATGCCCTGTTAGGACCCCCAGAAGATTTATCATGTCCTTCCTGTTCAGTTTCAACAGTCGGTTTGTGCGGCCCCTGTTCCATTCGGGCCACGTCATCCTACTAGTTGCACAGGTCAGGGACTGAGTCCATAGCCCGTTGGCAGCTCTGATAGTGTGTTTATCTATAAGCATCTTGCAAGTTGCTAAAGGTATAGGTATGTTTGCTTTGTCTGGTTGGATCGGTAATGTGGTACCCGATCTCGCCAGTTCATCTGCTTTGCAGTTGCCTTCTATGTCTCTATGACCCGGCACCCAGAGCAGGTTTATTACAAAGTACTGTGATAGTTCTGTCAAAACGTCGATACATTCTTTTACTGTCTTCGAGTTAATATTAGTTGATTTTAAAGCTTTCAGGGCCGATTGACTATCTGAATATATGTCTATATCTCTTGTTGTGAGGACAATTTTATTTAGGGCTAGCAGGCCTTCTCTGATGGCCACTATTTCAGCTTGAATTACGCTGCAGTGATCCGGTAATCGGAATGAGATGTTGGCATTCATTCCTTCAGAATGAAGGCCTCCGCCTACTTGATCATTTAGCTTGGAACCATCAGTATAGATGCTGATTCAGCTTCTATTTTCCATTACCTCATTGTCCAAATCTTCTCTCGTTGGGAAAGTTGTGGTAAAGGATGTGTTTAACTGCAACTCCACTGAGCTACAAAAGTCTGTCGTTTGATGTAGGAAGGGGTATTCGTCTAGTTTTCTTGCGCGACCCCTTCAGCATGACATTCATCGCTGGCGTGGGCGTAGTCTTTAGTGCCCCGCTTATGGAGAGACTAGCACCCCTTTGAATACTTTCTAGGCATTTTACTGTTGTTGTTTTCTCGAGTATTGGCCACCAGACTAAGCACCGTATGTCATGATAGGCCGTACCACTTCTGTATGTAGCCAGTGAACTATTTTTGGGGTTAGGCCCCATTTTGCCCCCACAATTTTTTTTGCATGTATAGAGTGCTGTGGCTGCGTTTTTTACCACAAGAGCTTCCTTTCTAATACTAGTCCTAGGTAGCTTGCCTCTTCTCTAATTGACAGTGTGCTTCCTTCTAGGGTAGAGGGTTTAGAGCAGGTATCCTGTATTTTTATTTTTTGCTTATTTTGTTGTTTGCGCTGCGATTTTTTGTTTAGGTCGTCGTTGTTGCCCACTGGTGTGGTATGTTGGCTTATAAAAGTAACAATTCTTGTTTAGGGGGGCTCCACATCATCACAATTTTTTTATGCTGCGCCTTTGATCCATAGAACCGGTGACTCTTAGTAAAGTTTTGTGTTTTAAATTAAGACTACAACGTTTTACCCTCCCTTAATAAACTTTTGATCAAAAAATTTGCAAAAATCGCGTTGTTTTCGTTAATCTATTTTAATTTCTGACAGGGTAGATAATTGGCCTACCAATCCTAAATAGTGGGAGTGCCCACCTGTCGTTGCTTAGGAACAACGCCTTCTAACTGTTTAGAGCGCCATCTGTGTTTCACATTTTTCTGCCAGAAGGATCGCACAGATGGTTAAGGACTTCGCTAAATTTCGTGTGTCTGCGCTATTACCGCGGCTGCCCGCTTCCTCTTGCTGGCGCCACTGTTGCAATGGGTAACTGCGTGTTTTTCTTTGTTTTTGCTTGCTGACTATTGGGCGGGAGTAAGGATGAAAGGAAAAGGTTTTGGAGTTCAGAAATGAGATTTTTTTTTTTTGTAGAAACTGAGAAAGTAGGTAAATTTGGAAAAGTGCAAGGACCGTGCTTTACGTGGTATTCGAACCCACAACCTCTGAGCGGGCAGGCTAGTGTACTTACGCTAGACTACCGAGACCGAGAAAACACGTTTTTTTTCTTTGTTCACAATTAGCTTCATTCATCAACGTAATTTCCAACAAGTACAACGCAATCATTCCAGCGGTGCTCTAACATTTCAATACCACTTTTGTAGAACGATTTGTCTTTTGCCTCAAAAGAGTCTTCAGTTTCAGCGATAGCCTCTTCATTCGAGCGAAATTTCTTACCGGCGAGACAAATCTGGCGAATACGGTGAATGTGGGAGCAATTCGAAGTTCAATTAGTGTAGTTTTTCCCATATTTTTGAATGACTTGTGAAATGGTACGTCCTCTTGATGAAACAACATTTTCTTATTTGCCATATGCGGGCGTTTCTTTGCAATTGCGGCCTTTAAACGTTCCAATTACGCTAGACAATATTCACCGTAAATGGTATTTCTCTTCTCAAGATAGTTGACGAATATCACACCACGCACATCCCGAAATACCGAGACCATAACCTTTCCAGCCGATTGTTGTGCTTTCGGCCGCTTTGGTGAGCACCTGTCCACTCAGATGACGATCGTCTTGATCCCGCAGTGAAGTGATGGATCCATTGTTCATCCATTGTCACATATCGACGCAAAAATGCCGGTTTATTATGTTTAAACTGGGCCAAACACTGCTCAAAATCATCAACACCTTCTGGTTTTTGGTCAGTGCGCAAACGCGGGACTCACTTTGAACAGAGCGTTTTCATATCCAATGCTCATGCAATATAAAGGCAACACCTTCTTTTGATATCTTTACGATGTCTGCTAACTCTCTTCTCTGGCGTTACCGCCTCATTTGGACTCCACTGCGTTGTGATTCATCGGTGTCTCCAAGACCACATTTGAAGTCAGCAAACCATCGTTTTATTGTTGTTTCTGATGGAGCGAAGTCCCCATAACACTTTGCTAGCCATTGCTTCGCTTGAGCGAAATTTTTTCCCATCAAGAAACAGTGTAAAATTAAAACACGAAATTCTTTTTCATCCATTGTTTTGAAAATATCAAAAGTAGCGTCGCTCTTAAAATATCATAAAAAACGGAACAAGTTGAGCGAGTCTATAAAACTCTAAACAAAGCTCTAGACGAAAAAAAAATGTTGCACTGCGGCTTTCCTCAATGTATCAAAGGCATTCGATAAAGTTTGGCACCCAGGTTTACTGTTTAAATTGAAAAACACATCGACGCACAGTTACTACCAGGTGTTACGCTCCTATCTCAATGAAAGGTACCTCAGAATCAAACTAGTAGACGAAGTCACGGATTTAGCCCCGCTCTCTGCAGGTGTACCACAAGGAAGTGTTCTTGGCACAGTATTATACCAAATATTTACTGCGGATCTACCACTCTCAAAATGGGTTGAGACTGCAACTTACGCTGACGATACCGTCATTATGTATGTTCTACAAGAAAACATTAAAAATATTCAGAAATGGCTTAATAGATGACGTATACAGGTAAACCCAACAAAGTCCCCGCAAGTTACCTTCACACTGAAACGAGAAACATGTGCTGCCGCCACCTTATTCGATCAACAGCAACCACAAGCAGATAACGTGAAATATTTGGGTATGCACCTGGACAGACGCCTAGCATGGCAAAAACACACAATGACCAAACGCAAAGAGTTCGGTCTTAAACTCACCTCTCTACAATGACTTATGGGAAGAAACTTAGTGCTGTCTCTAGAAAACAAACTTCTCCTATACAAGCAATACAATTAAACCCATTTGGACTTACGGCATCCAACTATGGGGAGCAGCGACGAAAACGAACATTGGCATCATATAAAGGGTTTTTCAATAAGGGCGGGTAGGTGTTGAAATGGAAATGGATGGCGTTTGCTGTGTGGCATGTAGCGCCGTCCTGCTGGAACCACATGTCGTCTAGCGCTCGCTGTTGACGGTGACCGCCTCACCAACGTCGTTTTCAAAAAAAATACGGACCAATGACGCCGCCGGCCCAAATCCACACCAAACGGTAACCTTTTGAGGATGCATTATCACCTGGTGAACCTCGTGTGAATTGGTGTCGTCCCATATACGGCAATTTTGTTTGTTAACACAGCCATTCATCCAAAAATGCGCCTAGTCACTAAAGAGGATTTTTCGCCCAAAACTGGGGTTCTCTTCCAAACGATTCGAAGGCCAGTCAGCGAAGAAACGGCGTTGTCTATGGTCATCAACTTGAGCTCCTGGGACAGTTGGATCTTGTACGCGTGTAGGCCCAAGTCCCGACGCAAAATTCGCCAAGTTGAAGTCTGCGAAAGGCCAAGTTCTTGTGCACGGCGAGAAATAGACTTCCTCGGGTTCTGCTGTACACTTTCACGGACCGCGGCAATGTTCTCGGCTGATCGTCTCAAATTTGGCCACCAAACGTTGAAGAGTCGACTTTGAAGGGCCACCACGTCTACGGAAAAATGGGCGCGATGCGCGCAACGTTTGCGTTAATGAACTCTCATTTTGATAATAAAGTTTTATCATTTGAACGTGCTTTTCAACCGTGTAACTTGCCATGATGATTTGGCATAAGCAACTGAATAATAAACAAAAGATTTGACAGATGTCACCAAAACAAAGTGGCTGCCACAGGGCGCCAAAATCGACCCGCGCCAATTGAAAAACCCTTTAGATGTTCCAGGCAAAGACACTGCGATTAATCTCTGGAGACTCGATTTAATCCACAACGAACTAATTAGCAACAAAACGATGATACCTTCAATACGGGAAGAGATAAAACGATTCAGTTAATATACAAATACAGCAGTCGTTTGTCGAGCCACCCAAACGCACAGCCATAATTCAGCCAAACACCTACATACCGCGCCTCAAACGGGCACACCACGGGGTAAATCATACAAACAAAATAATAATACTAATTAATAATAACATGTCACGGCTCTTACTTCATGCTTCAGTATGCTATTTCGAGACCATGTGGTGAGCAAATTCTGTTTGTGAATTTGGACTTCACCTATCTCGCGTTCTTCAAGATCGCCCTATTAGCTTAAGTTATATGAATTGCTTATTGTTTAAATTTAAAACAGATTGCAATAAAATTGGAAATTAAAAATAAGAAAAATTACAGCTGTTTTTCTATGGTTAGCACTAACTGAAAAAGAAGTGAATGCAATAAAACTAATGTCATCTATGTGTTAGGTCCGGGACTTTTCAGTCCATGTGATAAAACCTACAGGTAAACTGGTTTTCCGAAAAATTGGAGACCACGCCCAAAATCCTTGGATCACTTTGGGCATCTCCTTCAACCTCGTTATTTCGAAGTTTCACTGTAGGTGCTTAGTTCTGCGAGTACGCGCATATATCATCTGTCATACAACAAACAATACAACAAACAACCAATTCCTTTGCCTGTGTTTTTTTTTTTGCGGAATGTGCTCCACATGCACACATACACACGTGCAAACAGGAAGGTGAATAGTCATAAATTGCAAATATCAAGATAATATTCAGAATTCACATTATTTACATTACAAAAATGAGTGAATGTTGGCTGGTAGAAATATACTCGAAGATGGGGGGCTGCTTAAAGACTGGAATGTATTCGGTGGCGACGTCTCGTCTGTTCCACAAATTCGCAAACGAATTAATACTCCTTTACTAGCAACTTTACAAGACGCCGCAAGGTCCGATGGTCGTGTGACTTTATCCCATCTAGGCAATTCTTGCACAGCTGTCTGACAAAGGCACGTTTTCTTTTATGGTGTCGTACACTCGAGGTACTTGCCCCAAATCATAGTTCTTAAAACGTTATCCGTATTTGCCAACAGAAGTGATGTGTAGTGTGGGAAGTGGTCTCATAAAATACCTGATTTTGTTTTTCATTAGAAGTTTTTACGCGGCGGGTTCGTCGTCTAGCACAAATTCGGAATCCTCTTGGAAATAAATTAATTATATGTTGTTCCATTATTCTTATTGCCTCTCATTCACAACAAAACCAATAAGTGGAAATTACTATAAAATCTGTCAGAGCTTGTAGCTCTTTTTAGAAGAATTTTCCCAAGCCTTCCCCTTTACGGCCTTGCTAGGAAAAGCTTAATCGGATTGCACCAATGATACTCAGGAGTCTTTTATTCATGTAACTATCTTCGTTAATTGTTCCAGGTGCTCAACTAAATATTGGTTAAATTACAGAGCCTTTTAGAAAACTTTCTCAATTTAATTCTGTGTCTCAGGCATATTTTTAAATAATTATGGTGACCAAGGAGAGATATTTTTTGGAATTGGCGCATTTTACCCAAAAATTAACTATTCCTGCCCCACACCTGGATTAGGTTAGGTTTCGGTAGTCGCTACTCTCCATCCTCTCATTCCGACTTCGTATCTTAGATAAACTATAAAATACCGTGCATAGCTGCAGATTCCAAGTCTGCCTGACATCCAAAGAAGCACGAATTTAGACAGCGATGTCGTGTTTTTGGCAAGAGTGGGACAATGGCAAAGGAAACATTCAACGCTCCCCACCTCCTCGTTTCAGCAGCTGCAACAGAAGTTATTTGAAGGATACCCCACACGTTTCCCATGTGTTCCCATTAGGCAGTGCCGGATGATTATACCAACAACTGTGCTAATGGAAAGTCGGTATAGACTGAAGAGGGTCCTAGTTCAGTGCTCATTTCTTCTAGGCCAAACCTGTCTAGTAATCTCAGAAATGGGATCCGTGGTCGATTTACTGCAGACCGACCTGCAATGTAGACCGACCTGATCCAGAGCCTGCTTGAAGGAATAAAGAGATAAGAAAGGGATGCCCACGTCGGACAGAATTGACTGATTTATGATCAGTTTCCCTCCAAGCCAGCTTATCCACGATGTAATTTCCAGGAAAGTATCTGTAATCAGGTACCCAGACAACGTTTGTGGTGCCCCACTTAGCCACCTCATTGAGAATATTTCTGCATTCTGCTATTACTTTGGAAGAAGTATTACTGCACTGCAGAGAGTTCTGGCAGCCTGAGTTTCACGGTGAGATAATGGGCAGTTGCGCTGCGACGGACGAGGTCTTGGCCCACAAGGCAGTCTCCCTTATAGCTATTAACTCCGCTTGAAAGGCGCCGCAGTAGTCAGATAGCCGTAGACTTAGGTGCAGATGCCGCACTTCTTAGTGGATGCCATTCCCGACGCTATTACTTAGGCTTGAGCGCTTGAGCGCTTGTGCCCTTGAGCTGTCGGTGAAGATAACCATTGACCCTTAGTCAAAGTCATTAATGTTATCCCATTCACATCTTTTTTGAATTTGTTTGGGAAAATTATTAAAAAAAAAATGGTGGAGCAAAATTTTGGAGAACACATAGCTCTCTCTCTCAATGAGTTCAGGGAAGAGCTCCGAAAATTTCGAGTTCTCAAATCTGAAATGTTTCCAGCATAGGCATGCATTTAATCAGAACGCATTGCAGTTAACTCAGAATTTGCCATAGATATCTATGGGCAGAAGATCTAATAGAGTCTCAAAAGCTTTGGTTAGCGTAGAAGGTAGGTGCACACCTATCATAAGCATAGATGCTGCCTTTGGACCCTTTCCATTTTGCCCTTGAATTGCCCTATATATATCTATATAACCTTGACCACCAAACAGTGACTCCGGAGAGAGGTATCCTCACAAGCGCAGTGTACAGCCAGTACACTCGTACTGTGGATGGTTTCAAGCCCCACATCTACCTAGAGCCGTTTTGCATGCATACAAAGAAGTCATCGTTCTTCTTGACCGGTCTTTGATGTCTCAGTTCCAGTTGAGCTTGCGGTCTAGAATGATCCCGAGGTACATACCTTATCTTGGAGGAGTGCTGCCATCTATCAAACGACGGTAAAACAAAGTTCAGACTTGGATTTGGCAGCTATTCGACTAAGACGTGTTTCGTGATTTTCGCTAAGATGGCGTGGCTACCAAGGAAATCATTCAAAAATTCCACGACATGATTCTCGCTGACCGACGAATGAAAGTGTGCGAAGTAACAGAGGCTCAGGTGTGTCGACCGGAACGCCAATTAATATTTTACATGATAAGTTGGCGATGGAAAAATTGTCGGCCCGATGGGTGCCGCGATTGCTCACAAACAACAACGAGCGGATGCGGCCGTTAATTTCAAAGGAGTGTTTGGAGCAATTTAAGCGAGATCCGAAAGAATTTTTGCGTCAAGTTGTCACCGTTGATAAAACCTGGATTCATCACTGCCCATCGGAAACTAAGCAACAATCAAAACAATGGATATCTCCCGGTAAATCTGCTCCAAAGAAGGCGAAAACCGTCCCATCGGTCGGAAAGGTCATGGCAACGATTTTTTGGAATGCGAACGGCGTCATCCTCATGGGTTTTTAGAAAAAGGAAGAACGATCACTGGGCAATATTACAGTGAGTGAGGGGACAATATTACAGTAAATGGGGGTTTCATATTACAGTAAATGAGGGGTCCAACCCTTTCACAAAAAATTGAAGGAGACATAGCCGCATTTGACGAGAGAGTAGGTTCTGTTTCACCACGATAACGCACCAGCCCATTCATCCGGAGTTGTCGCCACCAAACTGCATGAATTGCGTTATGAGTTGCTGCCTCACCCTCCGTATTCACCCGATCTGGCTCCCTGATACGTTTTCTTGTTAGCTAACATGAAGAAATGGCTCGCGGGAAAAAAATTTAGTACAAACGAGGAAGTTATCGCCGAGACAGCGCCGTATTTTGGAGATTTCGACAAATCCTATTTTTTTGGAAGGATTAAAAAAATGGCCGGACGTTAGGAGAAGTGTATTTTTCTAAAAGGGGACTATGTTTAAAAATAAAAAAATTAAAGATTAAAAAAAATGAACCCTTCTCGTGTATACCCTAATCTACATACCAACTCTGAGCCACCTTACGACCAGTTTGCTTTGCATTTGAAGTAGTTCGCCTTCTATCCGTTTTCAATGGTCTGCCCTATGTCCAATGAAATGTCAACTATCAGCCTCTGAATCAGCATCAAACCAGGACCAGTTAACGAACTAGTACGCACATACATCAGTTCGATACCATTTAATGAACCAATCAATAAAAGATAAGAAGACAAAAAATTTTGGATATTTAGAATGCACTGCACAGCTGATTAACTCCATTATTATTTACGAGTATAACCGCCTAATCCTCCTTTCGTGCGTCCTTAACATTTCAAGCGTTTTATTTATTGAAAGAATATTTGTCTTGCAGGCAGCTCTAATAAGGCATTTTGCGACTGGTATGAATCCAGTCACTCTCGCACTAAATAGCCTGAGTTTTTACGTTAAATAAGAGTTCATGGTTTAAATTTTAAAATGCCTGCTGAATTGGGCATGAGTTAGGTGAAAAGATGTAAAATGCAAGTATTCACATGCAAATAAACACATTCATATGCATATGTATTTGCTTTTTTTTTGTATGCCTAGGGAAGTAAATGTTTGAGTAAAAACAAAAACTCCCTTAATTTCTTTTAATGCTCGGGTCTGTGTGCACGATGATATATGGTATGTAATTTATGTTTGTTTTTATTGCCCAGGGAAGTATATATTTTATTTGTTTAACTACAGAAAATCTGCTCTCCAGTAGAGATGTCTGAAAATTCCACTCGATAATCATTAATCTCTTAAACTTTCAACTAATACCTGACTTTTACTTTTGAAGCACATTTCCTTGTTTCTCACTTATGGGTACAAATGTGAATATGTATGTGTGCTTATGTGTATGTACAAATATACTAAATGTATGTCTGTAACTTTTACAAAAGTTTTCACGCCTTAAAATTTGTGTCGCCATTTGCACAGCAAATTTATGTGACTGCAGTACATTTCTATTCTGAGTGCAGAAGTGTGAGAAAGACAAATGCGACAATAACTTAAAGGGTCACCCGAAGTCAAATACAAAGTTTCTCGTTTGTCTGTAAAAACATAGACAACGAAATGAAATGAAATAAAATAAAATAAACTAAAATAAATAAATAAAATGAAGGAAAAATTAAATTAAATTAAATTAAATTAAAATAAAATTGAAATAGAACTTAATAAAATAAAATATACTGAACTAAAATAAAGTTTTATAAAACAAAATTAAATATGGTAATTAAACACGTAAAATAAAAGAAGATAAAACGAAAATATAAAATAAAAATTAAAAAGAATAAAATAAAATACAAAAACATAAAAGTATAAAACATATAAATAAAATAGATTAAAACAAACGAAAGTAATAAAAAAAAGTAAACTAAAATAAAAATATAGTAAAATAAATTCAAATAAAATGAAATAAACTGAAATAAAATAAAGTAATATAAATGAAAACAAAAAGGGAATAAAATAAAATAATGTACAATATAAAAAATAAAGAAAGAAATAAAAAAAAATTACATAAAATAAAATAAAGTAATATAAAACAAATTAATTATAAAAAATAAGAAAAGTTAAGTGAAATGAAATAAAGTAAAATAAAATAAGTTCAATTAAATATAATAAAATAAAATAAACTGAAATAAAAGAAAAACAAAGTGAGTGAGAATGAACTAAAATACAATAAAATAATTTAGTCAAATGAAATAAACTAATATGAAAAGAAAAAAGGAAAATAAATAAAAAGACAATTAAAATACTATAAACTGAAATAAATAAAGTAATATAAAACCAAATTAAATTTGAGAAAATACAATAAAATGAACTAAATGCAAATATAGAAAAAACAAACTAAACTCTTAAAGCAATAAAATACTACAACAAAATAAAATAAATTAAAATAATATTAAAAAAAAATTAAATGAAATATAATAAAATAAAGTAAAATAAAACAACAACAAAAATCTGAAAATAAATAAGCGAATTATAATAAAATAAAAACTAATTAAATAAAATAAACTATTTTTTTTTTTGCTTTTCCGTGTGGCTGAAAATGCTTAACTCATCGTCAGAATTTACGTCACATTAATGGTATCCATATTTCCCATAAGGGGTTAGGGATAGTCAGAGAAATTATGATTTTCAATAATTTTTTTTTTTTTTTTTGCTAGTCAAGTCCTTTATTTTACAAAAATAAAAACATAGCTTTAATACATCTTGCCTCTACTTGACTTTAGCAAAATTTCAAAAAAAAAGTAATAATAATTGTAAAAGTTGTCGCTGTTTGTGTGGAGCCCTTTTCTCCAGAAGTCCCTTGCGGTGATCATCAGAAGTCCTAGAAGGTTCATCTAAAATCAATCGGACAAGAAAACTTAGTTTTATTAATAGATAATCTTGTGCCTGATCGATTTGTTTTTTTTTTTTTTTGAAAGTTAACAATATGGCGGCCGCAGGAAATATTTTTCAGATTTTCGAGAAAACCCCGGCAAATAATTGTTTAAAAAAAAATTAAAATTTTCGAAAAAAAAATCCTTTCATCAGGCACTAATTTTTTATGTTTTTCAAAAGCAGTAGAAAATTTATTGAAATCTG
Organism: Anastrepha obliqua; assembly: GCF_027943255.1. Classification (NCBI taxonomy): domain Eukaryota; kingdom Metazoa; phylum Arthropoda; class Insecta; order Diptera; family Tephritidae; genus Anastrepha; species Anastrepha obliqua. Next base: position 19,036,473 of record NC_072893.1, on the reverse strand, counting down.
TCAAGCGGTTTTTAAGCTTTAGTGATCACCAGTTCAAAAAACATAATTTTCATAAAAACGCATTTAAAGTTTTGCTATTTGCTCCGGAGCGCCCGAGCGCCCTTTGTTAATTGTTGAATGACTCGAAAAGTATTTCTCGGATTCACTTCAAATTTTGCACACAATATTTTTAAGATACTATAGTTAAAGAAAATGCGAAAAAATCCAATTTTTTGAAAATTCTGACTACCCCTAACCTCTTAAATTACATTTAATAAAATAAAGTGCAATAAAACAAAAGAAAAAATCTGAAAATAAATAAGCGAATTAAAATAAAATTAAAATTAATTAAATAAAACAAACTAATATTTTTTTTTGCTTTTCCGTCCGGCTTAAAATGCCCAACTCATCGTCAGAATCTCCGTCGCATTAACCCTTTGGGGGCGAGTGTCGGCATATAGCCTCTCAAATTTGTTCACAGCTACAAGGCTCGCGAGCTCTGTCATTCTGAGCGATAAGATCAGATGAGGTATAGTAAAAGATTCATGTTTTCATTCAAAGATACTAGGGGCCATTAGCGATGAAGTCGTATCTTCCTTAAAATGTAAACTTACGATGTGAGACGGCGGTAGAGTCAGAACGAATTTCACTGCCAGAGGAACCAGCAGTCTTTTTATATATTTTATATTTTATCCTACGTACGATGGCTAAGCGATCTAGAGATGATACGTTAAAAGGTGCCAGTTCTGACGAATATTACTTTGAATCTGATAAGACGGAAGTGGAAATGAAATCCGTGCAATTAGGAATCCACTCTGGCATTTCAACATTAGCAGTGATAGCAGTTTATTTATAATTATTTTTTTATTTTATGAAAATGTTTTCTTGTGTTAAATAAAGCCTTAGTTTTTATAAAGTTCAACGTATTTATTTTCTTTACTGCGCACTCTAATATCTCTCGTCCTCAGCGACGCTCACCCGTCGAGGGACTCCGTCCCCAAAGGGTTAATGGTATTCATATTTCCCATAACAAAACATCTATCTGTACACCTGCATGCACCATCCCTTTTTTTTTCAATCCAATAATGTTTTTCTGCACTTCTTATCATTTTGTCCATGATATTTTCTAAACTACGACTAAATTTTGCAGCATTCGCCGTTTGCAACGCGAGACAGCAACCATTTGAGATGCGTAAAAGCTCAATTCGCCGATAAAATAAATTAAAATAAAGCAAAATAAAATAAGATAAAATAAAAACCAAAATATGCAATAAAAAAATTAAATAAAATGAAATAAAAATGAATAAAAAATAAATTAAAATAAATTAAAAACACAAAAGTTAAAATTATTGTAATAAATTATTTAAAAATAAAATAAAAGAATACAAAAAAAACCTAAAAATAATAAAAAAATTAAATAAAGTGAAATAAGAATGAATAAAAAATATATAAAAAAATAAGAAATAAAAACAAAACAAAAGATAACAGAAAAATTAAAATTAATAAATTATTAAAAAAAATAAAAGAATAAAAATAAAAAAGAAATTAAAAAAAGCGAAATAAAATTGAATAAAACAAATATAAAAATAATAAAAAATAAAAATAAATCAAAAAACAAAAAAGTTAAAATTAATAAATTATTAAAGAAAAATAACATAATTAAATAAATTATAACATAACAAAAATAAAATAAACTATAGCAAAATGAAATGCAAAATATGCAGTAAAAATAAAATAAAAGAATGCAAAAAAATTAAAAATAATAAAAAAAATTAAATAAAGTGAAACAAAAATGATTAAAATAAAATAAATTGAATGACAAGAAAGTTAAAACCAAAAAATTATTTAAAATTATAATAAAACAAACAAAAACCCTTATAAGTCTTTCGAAACACGAACTAAGGCATATAATATCTCTTATCACCGGCCACTGCCTTTTGGGCACTCACGCACGTCGGCTCGGGGTTCCTCAAAACGACCTGTGCAGATACTGCGCGGACGAAGATGAGGAAGTATCGAGCAGGCATTTGCTGTGCAGTTGTCCCGGTCTAGCCAAAAGTCGACTCGCTCTTCTAGGCTCTCCAACAATTGACAATCTTTCAGTACTCTCGGACCTGAAAATCGAATCTCTCATCAAATTCTCGAAACGAATTAATATCTGAGACCAAAATCTATAATCAAAATGTCGGTTAGGTGGGGAAATCATACAAGATAATGAGCTCTAGGGCAACACAACGGACCCAACTTACGGTCTATGTGGCACTCCGATGCGGGGTCACCCTTAAACCAACCAAACAACCATAATAAAAGAATAAAAAAAAAAAACAATAAAAAATAATAAAAAAAATTAAATTAAAATAAAAATAAATAAAATAAAATATAACAAAAAAAATATACAAAAAAAATTAAATAACAAAGAAGTTACAGCTAATAAATTATTCAAAAAACTATAACATAACAAAAATAAAATAAAAATTAAATAAAAGAAAAAAAATAAAATAATGGGCTTTTTCTTTATTGTATGCAAAAAGTCTATTCCGACAGTCCAATTCGAAAATCCTTAATAGTGCCTCCCTATACTTTCTTGCTCTCACTCTTTCTAACAATTCTAGAGCGCTTACCATTTCCTCGTCGCTACAGAGAATTTTAAATTTTAACTCAATGAAAAAAATGTTAACTCATTAAAAAAAATTTTACCTCATTCAAAAAAATTTTAACTCATTCAAGTTGATTTCAACTTCAATTCAAATTCTTGAAGTATTCAGAATAAAATTGTTCTAAAAATTTCCACATACGAGTATACTACTTAGATATGTACGTACATACATACGTATTCTCAGCAGTTTTAAATTTCTTCTGTTTGTTGGTGCGCTTTATAACCGATCTTTCCTTCAATTGGTGCTTTTTTAGCTCTCAGCCCGTTTTCATATTAAAACTTTCGGTCTTCCTATGTTCTCTTAAAAAATTTCCAATAGCGGTTGGGTACCGAAACTTCTTTAATCTCCGCGTGCCGAATTTTTCTTTCCGAAAGATCAAAATGTTTCACTTTTTCATTTCGGAAATTTTCCTTAAATTCTGCATGTTTTATTTGTCTCCAAAAATAAATCAATCATAACGCCAGTGCTTCTATAGAATTTACCTGCGTGAAATGTGTACTTTTTATTTTTATTTATTCAAGTATCATATATACAAAAAAAATACTGTTTAAAAAGGATTCAAATAAATACAAAAAAAATCACTGCCCCGGGTGAGGCTCGAACTCACGACCTTAAGATTATGAGACTTACGCGCTGCCTACTGCGCCACCGAGGCTGTGTGGGCAAGGTCGGCTATGTTGCGCATTTATGTGACAGCAGGAATTTTTGTATTGTCGCATGTATGTGCGTATATACCATTTGAATACTCCCTTAAATACCACGTTGTATTTATGTATAGGCTAAGTATGTACATATTTGTTGCACATAAAATTTAATATAATATTTATAATCACATTATTAAGTATTTGCACTCAAAAAGTATTTTATTATAAATGTGAATGTGCGTGTGCCTCCTATTCACTTTAGGCGTCTATATGTAAATAAAGTCACTTGGCTTTAGAAGTCGTGTTCGCACTTACTTATGTATGTATATATGTAAATAGATGTGTCGACTTAAAAATATCGAAAAATAAATTGGTCAAATATTTGTAGAAATTATCGCTTCTATCTTTTCTAAGCACATACATATTTAGTGCCTTATCAAATACAAATATCTACAGTGGCGAGTAAAAAATTCGAATAGATTTGCATTTAAGAATTTTTATTATGAAAACTGAGGGAAAAAATGCGAAATAAAACAAATTAAAAAGTTTTTTTTACCAATTAAAGATGGCGCAAAATTAATCACCCTATCGGAAGATTTATAATTTTTGCAAATAGCGTCGCACATCAATCACATTTGACACTTGTGAACTACTTAGCCAGCTGCAGTATTCTAACATACAAGCAATGGCGCGCGTAAAGTTAGGTTAGCTTGCAGCCAGGGTGAAAACCTGTTTAAAGGGTTAGGGGTAGTCAGAATTTTCAAAAAAAAATTGGATTTTTTTCTTAAATTATAATATCTTAAAAATATTGTGTGAAAATTTGAAGTAAACCCGACAAATACTTTTCGAGGTATTCAACGATTAACAAAAGGCGTTCGGGCGCTCCGAAGTGTTCGCAAATCTTTAAATGCGTTTTTCTCAAAACTATGTTTTTTGAACTGGTGATCACAGTAACTTAAAAATCGCTTGGCAGATTTCCATCAAATTTATACTGCTTTTGGAAAACATAAAAATTTCGATTTTTTTTAAACAATTAATTGTCGGTTTTTTTCTTGAAAATCTGAAAGAATTTCCGGAGGCCGCCATATTCTTGATTTTTTAAAAATAAACAGCTTCGATCAGGCACAAGAATATCTATCAGTAAAACTAATTTCTCTTGTCCGCCTAATTTTAGATGAATCTCCAAGGACTTGTGATGATCACCGCATGGGACTTCTGGAGCAACGGGCTCCGCACAAACAGCGATAACTTTTACAATTATTAATTTTTTTTTACGAAATTTGGCTAAAGTCATGTGGAAACATCACTTTTTCTGGCCTCTGACTACCCCTAACTCCTCAATGTTACCGGCCGTTAACCGGCTCTCAGCGAATTCGACAGAATCATATAGATATACGAAAAAATTTAACACTTCGTTGCCATCTGAACAACGACGTATTGGACAAGTGTGTTAATATGTGTGAAATGATCGCACAGAGTTCGGCTGCAGAATGTCGCAAGTGGCGTAGCAGCCCCAAAGTTCCCCTCACAATTTTTTCTTTCACCATAACTAAATAGTACGAAGTGTGTTCAAAAAGTATCGCGAATTTTGTGTTTTTCAAAAATTATTTATTAATACCTATTTTGTCCCCTTCAAAGTAATCCCCATGAGATGTTATGCACTTGTGCCAACGTTTTCTCCAATCTTCGAAGCACTTCAAAAAATATATTTTTTTTTTATCTTGTTCAGCTCCTCCTTCGAAGCTGTCTTTATCTCGTCAATCGTAGCGTAGCGTCATCCTTTCATGGCCCTTCTCAGTTTCGTGAACAAGAAAAAGTCAGGGGAGCAGGGGGCCAGATCTGGGGAATACGGTGGCTGTGGCATCATAAGTGTGTTGTTTTTGGTCAAAAAGTCGCGCACAAGCAACGATGAGTGAGCAGGGGCGTTATCGTGATGCAAGAGCCAATTTTTGTTCTTTCACAAATCCGGGCGTTTCTGGCGGATTGCGGATTGCTTCGCGCAAATTGCGCATAACTTGCAGGTAATATTCCTTATTGATCCTAATGCCACCCTGTGACAAGAACTCACTGTGGCAAAATGCACAACGCCCCTGCAATTACCCCTACGAAGAAAACGGTAAGCAAAACTTTTACATTCGACGGAACTTGGCGCGCATTTTTCGGTCTTGGGTCGTGCGGCAGCTTCCATTGAGATGATTGAGCTTTGGTTTCCACGTCAGAGCTATAAATCCACGATTCGTCACCAGTTATGACCCTCTGGAGCAAATTTGAGTCGTCGCGGACAGAGTCCAACATCTCATTAGCAATGTTCATGCGATGCTGCTTTTCGTCGAAATTGAGCAGTTTTGGTACGACCCGTCAGTTTTGCGGCGACCAGTCTCATTCCTAAATCATTGGAAAAAATCAAATGCCACGAGCCAATAGATATGTCTAGGTCCTCAGCAACTTCTCTAACGGTGGTTCGACGATTGGCCAATACCATCTTCTTCACTTCATCAATTTTTTCGTTTGTCGTTGAAGTACTCGGGCGTCCGGCACGCCGACACACTTTTCGTCGTTCACATCTTCTCGGCCTTCTGAGAACATTTTGTACCACCTGCTAGAGCAGGACAATGGCACAAAGGGTGCGAAATTGTCTGTTACCAAGTCTCGGTAGTTCATCGGACCTGCAGTTCTACTCAATATCGCAGTAGAAAGGAACCATGTTACCTTTGGGTAAAAAGCCTCAACCATATCGTTAAGAGATGGAGTGCGTAAAGATCAAAATAAAGAATCGCTTAACTCAAAACTACGTTTCTTATGTAATAAAAAAGTTATTCAAAAACAAAATTGGCTGATTCGTTTTGCGCTATGAGGCCATACTCCGAGACTATTTCTGAAAAGAAAAGCTTCTAGTTTTTTTCTAAGGCACGAAAAAAGATGACAACGTTCCGCTAAGTCTGGTAACTCCAAAAATCTAAGGCCGCTGATGATAGGGAAAGACAAAGGCCTTCTTCGCTTTGAAAGAGCCAAGTGCAAGGGGACCTGGCGCCGAATCATCACATCAGCGAAAGCACCACTCGTCACTGAAAAATGCATATTTGAGCGAGTGTTGAACGTACTCGTTTGATCGAACTATCATTCGAACACCGACAGCCGCCCATAAACAAACGAATTTAACCAAAAATGTAGGTAGATTGTAAAAAAATATAAATAGATATGGATTTTCTAATAAATTTGTTATGAGACGAATTTTAATAAACTCAAATCCATACGTTTCCATTTCATTTAGGACGTGGCATGTCTACTTCGAAACGATGCTCTGGCCCATACCGATCAAATAGTCGTTGGTAGTGTTGGTACCCACCGCCAGCAAAAAGTGAATGTGTGTCTACCAATTGTGATACTGGAGGCAGGGCTTTGTCCTCTGATTTCGTTAAATTTATTTCCTGTAAAACAAATTTAAAGGCCTCTTTGGTCAGGCGGAATCGTTTCGGGAATCTGCAAGGAAAAGTTTTTAAATGAGCGAGAATAATTAACCATTTATATATTTACGCTGTGCTTGGGTGCGCCAAAGGATTGCTCTTTACTTTAAGCTGTCTCCGGCCTTTTTATCATCTCCATCACTTTCACTGGAAGCAAGGTAAGTCAAATGGTTGACGTACTAATCTGGCACTCCCCAAGTAGAACTAAAGCGCCGTTCTGGTAACATTGTGAGACTTTCAATGGGCAGATATCTACAACCAGCCAGAGCTGTTGATGTAATGGAGAAGGCGTAAGGTTTAGGTTGGCTTTCAAAGAAAGGAGCACCCAGTGACCTTAATCGTCTAGCTGCCGAACAAGGACTTTTAAAGAAAAAGTGTTCAACGAATCATTCTTTGAAAGGTCCCCTAAGCTCCTGCAATGGAGGTTAAATAGTAAACCTCCCTTTTCCGCGTTTGTACCGATCGTCCAATGGCCGATGTAAACAGCTACGAGTTTGGAAATTGAATGGCATGGAGGCACCAGGACTTTCTGAGTTCTCTTTCTTTGTACTGAGACCAAAGGGTGTTCGAAATAGCGCATGAAGAAATGAAGATCCATATTTTCTGCGCATCCCTGAGAAATAAGTGATCCAATTCCGCTTTAACAACTGTCAGGGAGATGCCGATGGCCGGATAGGAGGTCTATAAGGCCAACTCAGTCCCCTTCCTGGCAAGCTCATCAGCAATTTCATTTCCCTCTATTTTCCTATGTCCTGGAACTCAGATCAGAGAAATTTTACCAGCACAACAAAAAGATTTGATCTCCTCCTTACAGGAGTTGACTAATTTGGTTCTGCGCCATGGCGCCGTCAGAGCCTTGATCGCGGCTTGACGATCTGAGAAAATGTTAATATCTCTTTTGCTCCCACGTTCCCTAAGCATTTTGTATGCCTGCAAGATCGCAAAGGCTGAAAAGCCTGAAATAAACTAGCAGTATTTGGCAATTTTAAGGGAATTGATTGGCTGATTTAGAGAAAATCCCTGCTCCGACTGACGATTCCATCTTGGGGGAAGACAGAGACTCCATCTTGGAATGAAGACAGAGGTACCAGCTTCGGTGCAGATTTCCCCTCGATCCAACCCTGCCTATTTGGAAAGAACTCATATATTAAAAAAGAAACGACGTGGGATCCATGGTTAGATTTTAGTTTTATTTACTAAATTTTACAACAGCGTTGACAATTCCACGTCTATTGTGACCTAAAAATACGATCGATAGCATTGTGGAACTTGAAAACTATTGTGAATTGAAAATAGTTAAAGTTACAAATCGTTGGTTTCAATGCGATTCAGCTTTTAAGCTTGACGTATCACGTAATTTTCTTTCGTACGCTTGTTGATCGGTGCGCGGATGAGATGATCGGGCCCCTGATTTCACTTCGTGTTTTTAATAATACGTTAATTAGCACGAGTAATGAGAAGGACCTGGACTCGACGAAAATTGTGTATCACAAAAATCATGGAAGCCAAAATCGTCAAAAATCTTGAAAGTCAAGCAAAAATAAAAGTAGTGACAAACGGCACCGTCTTCTTGGTTGTCCATCGTCCGGCTCTCGAAGTGTGACCAATTAAAAAGGCTATAAATTTAGTTTGGAAAATTACTTTTATTCCATTCAAAGTTAAAAATGTGTGAAAATGAGACAAAATTAAGAATCAATTTCCATTTGCTCAATATGACCACATTTTGCCTTGACTATGGCCTTTAGACGGTCCAGAAACGAACCGCAAGTTACCCGAATGTGACTCGCAGGTGTTTTGGCCCACTCGCGGACATTGGCCTTTTTCCGCGCCTCGAGACTGTTGAATCGTTTAGTTCGGACCTTACACTCCAAAATGACCCAAAGAAAATAATCCATCGGATTCGCATTTGGTGAGTTTGAGAGCCATTGTGTGGACGTTATGAAGTTCGGAACGTTGTTTTTTAGACATTCTTGGTTCACTCGAGCTTTGTGAGACGGTGCCGAGTGCTGTTGAAACGTCCATGTCTGCCACCGAAAAGTTTGTCTCCCCACGGATTCAAAGCAACCTCCAGAATACTTTCCCGATAATATTTCGCATTTACCTTGACTCCAGGCTCGATGAAAACGATTGGAGAGCTCCCATCTACGGTTACAGCGACCCAAGTCATTACCTGATGCGGGTGCTGTCTCCTGGTGGCCAATCGATGACTCAAATACGGTCGGTCAAATAAATCTTATCGTTTTGAGAGTTTACGAATTGCCTAATTTCGTCAGAAAACACAATGAAATTCACCTCTTTCCTTCAAGCGGAGCAACTCCTTCGCTCTCTCAAGTCTGACTTGTTGCTGCTTTGGTGTGAGATCAAGCGCCTTTTGGATCTTGTAAGGCCTGACTTTGAGATCATTTTTCAATTCTTTCGCCATTTGATTGACACTTCGTCAGAGATTTCGCTCAAGTCGCTTCTTCCCTTTTTGAACCATTTCAGTTGCAGAACTTATTCAAGAAAGGTTGTAAAAATTAAATGAAAGAATTATAATAAAAAAAAATATTCAATCAAAAAATGTCAGCTAAGTTCCATCTAAAATTCAATATCATAAAATCATTCACGCTGATTTCTCAATACTGCCAACACATGCCCCAAAATGTGAAAAATGGTTGATACAACAAAGTATCTGCAAATAAGCGCTCCTCAGACATACTTTCCCCACTGTTTTGGCGCAAAATTGTGTAAATATTTCCTCCTGCCACAAACAACAACTGGAAAAACTCTGCAGTATCAGCATTGGCACTGCACCATCGTTAGTTTTTACAAATTCCCTCAAGTGTTGCTGTATGCATGGATCTTTGCATGTGTTTGTATGTGTTCGAAAATGTTTACACAGCGAAAATGTAAACAAATGCACAAAATGTACTAAATGTGCTGAGTTTTGTGTTAAAAAAAAAATGCAAAATCATAGTGTGAGTGAGGATTGTTTTTGGGGCATGGAGAAGAGGGGCAGCAAAACGATGCCGCACATGGAGGAATGGCTTATATTTTATTTAGCTGTGAATGAGGTCTTCCAGCTACAATTTCTATCTGATGAAGCCAAATGGAAGAACGTAGAGGATATGTGCATATATTTGTATGTGTGCATTTATCTTAAAGGAGTGAGATGTTAAGTAAAAAAGTCAATTGAATATTACTTTGATATTTGATTTCATAAATTTGTAAAAATTATTTTTATTTGGAAGCTCTTTCTGAGCATTAGTAAGACCGCGATCATACAGAGAGAAAGACATTTGTTGTTTCAACCCGTTACTTATGATGCTCGTGCTCTGCCAACACCGTTTGTGTTCTCGTTCTGCTCAATGTGTTGTTGACTTTAGAAATAAAAACTAACAATTGCAAGGAGTGTGAACACGACGGGAAACACCAAAAGATAATTCGCAATGTTGAAGCAACAAAAATCTGTCTGCCTAACCGCGATCTAAATAAACTCTCTTGAAATGGAGTGGGCAGCATTTAAAGCCATACTCGCTAGGTGTGAATCTTGCTCGATAACTGTGTTGTTGCTTTCACATGCCAATTTTTCGTCATGTGAGCAAAGCCCATAAATGGCGAGAAGAGAAGTGACGACTCGTAGGCGCCTAATAATAATTATTGACAGCTTTGGATAATTCACAATTTACTTGGAGACTAATTACAAGCTGGCGCAAAATTAATCATCCGTTTTTTTTTATTCACTTTTCTTTTTTAATATAAAAATATTATTTCGAATGGTGGAAATCTTTATTTTGATCTTTACACAGCTGTGTACTTCGCAAGTGTCAAATTTGATTGACGTACGACGCGATATGCAAAATTTATAAATCTTTCGATAGAGTGCGACTTCGTAACGATTGGAAGGGAATAATAGTATAATTTGCGTTGTCCTTGGGTTAAAACAATGATAGTTTCCTTACTGTGAACTTCTACCTCACCGATGTTTCTCGCTTTTTCACCGCGAAGAATCTCCAACTTTCCCCCACAAAGTCCACGGCGACCCTCTTTACCACCTGCACAGAGGAGGTCAAACTGCAGCTCAAGGTAAAAGTCTATAACACACCAATTCTGATTGTTAACAATCCCAAAATTTTGGGTGTAACCTTTGACAGTTTGCTCTCCTTCTCTGCGCACACAACCGCAATTGCCAATGAAGTCCAAAATCGCAACAAGGCCCTCAAATCGCTTGCCGGCAGCACTTGGGGCAATGGCAAAGAATTGTTGCTATCGACATTTAAGGCAGATGGCCGACCGGTTTTAAACTATGCTACGCCTGTCTGGTCGCCTGGAACTTCTATTCGGACAGCGATGGGTTGCCTCCTTTTGTACCCTCTTCAACACCTTCACAACATGGCATAGATGCTCTAAGTAAAGGAGCGCAATAAACTACTCAGCAAACAGTTTCTGCTTGGGTGCTACCGCAGGTTTCACCCTTGCAGACACCTGCTTGAGCCATTTTGTCAATTTTTTTTTTATTCTAGTACGGGACATAGCTACAGTCATACTGATTGAAAATTTTTTGTTTTTGTGTTTCACATAAATAAAAGAGCCAAAATGGACAACACCGTCCAGGTCCAATTTTTCGGGAGAGTCAACTTGAGTGCCATTTTTTAAATTATTAAACTTAAGAAAAAAAATTTCATTTTACATATTGTAGTATGTAAAGAAGTTAAATAAAAAGCCTAAAAAATTTAAGTAGCGGTTCTTTATTGTGAAAAAATTCCTGAAAATACCCTAAATTTTCGAGCTCTAGACCACCAGGACCGCTTAGTATTTCATACAGCCATTTTAACATTTTCAAGCAGTTAACAGATATCTAAATAAACAAAAAAGAGGTTGTCTGTAAAGTCGGTTTACTGACGATAGTTTAACGTGACAACGTCATAAGAAAATACTGATGGAATGGTTGCATTTTTTTAAAAGAAAATTTAAATTTTTTTTCTTTGATAGATATTTTGTATGGATATAGGAAGGAGGTAAATCGCAATAGAATTGATCAAGTTACATTTACACAAACGTAACATAACATAACATAACATAACATAACATAACATAACATAACATAACATAACATAACATAACATAACATAACATAACATAACATAACATAACATAACATAACATAACATAACATAACATAACATAACATAACATAACATAACATAACATAACATAACATAACATAACATAACATAACATAACACAACATAACATAACATAACATAAAATAACACAATATAGCATAACATAACATAACATAAAATGACACAATATAGCATAACATAACACAACATAACATGCAGTTCAAGCAAGATAACGACGCATTTTTTGGTGCGTGCAGCCGCCTACATCAAATTATAAGACGTTATCACGTCAAAAAAGTTTAATGTAAAATAAAAAATATTAATCAGTGATATACATAGGTACATACACATGCATGTATTCCCGTCGATAAACTAACTCGCATTTATTATTGCATAAAAATGTCTACAATCTATGTTAAGAAATCGTGGCCCTGTTACTAGTCTGTTAATTATGCAGGCATGCGATTGCTGTGGCAAATTATTACATAATAATTTTTACTCTCTATGTAAAGAAATCGAGCCTCTGTTACATCGAACATCTGTTAACTATGCAAGTATGTTAAGCATACTGAGCATGGCATAAAAATGTAAACCATCTATTTAAAGTAATCAATCAAGTTACTGATCTGTTCAATCGCGGAGATAGAGCAAAATTATGATCTTAATTAAAATGCTTCACAAAGTTTTGAAGTGACTCACAGCTTATTTGATGCAGCCAAAAAAATTATTAAAATATCAAATATATTTTATGTTATTTCCATTACAGAACAAAACTTATACTTTTTTATTGTTAAATAACATGTTTTATTTAATAACAAAAAATGTTTCTTCATAAGAAAGATATGGGAAATTAAAATAATTCAGTTACAGTTTTGAGGTCACAGCTTAAATGATGCACTAAATAAATAAACACATTAATATTTCGATTTCATGATCACGGCTAATACTTAGTGGGGTATACCTTTTGATTCAGAACAGCTTTTATTCGGGAATTCATAACTTCTACAAGTTTTGCTGTATAATCGGAACTAATTTTATCCCATTCTTCTTGTAGTGCCCGTTTCAGATCAGAAGCATTGGAAATATTGTGGTTTCTTATTTTATTTTCCAGCACTGACCACGAATTCTCAAGATCTGGACTCTGTGCAGGTATCTGTACTACATGTGGGCAGTTCCAGATAAACCAAGCTTTTACAATACAAGACGTATGCTTGGGATCGTTGTCTTGGTAGAACCTAAACGAACCCATTTTATCCGCACTTTTGACTAAATTACCTTTTAACAGATCTAGATACATCTCTTTATTCATGTTTCCTTCGAGAAATGTTAAATTTCCGACGCCTGAATAGGACAGGCAACTCCATACCATCACACCGCCCACGCCGTGTTTAACTGTAGAACGCCAATCATATGGTTGAAGCGCGGTGATTGGTTTTCTCCAAGCGCAGGACTTCCCATCAGACCTGACAAGGTTCAATTTGCTTTTATCTGCAAAAACAACGGACTTCCAGAACGAAATGTCTTTGTTCAAATGGTGTCTGCAAAACTCTATTCTTTGTTTTCTATTACGAGCATTAATCAACGGCTTATTTCCATGCAGTCCTTCCATGAAAACTTTCTTCGCGCAAAACTCTACGAAGAGTTTTAGGGTTGAAGATCTTGCCTAAGTTTTTTTCGACTACGTTCGCTAATTTTGGAGTGCTTGACACGGGTTTTTCTTTAACTTTGCGAACAATCCATCTCTTATATGCATCATTAAATATTTTATTTGGCGCAGATCTGCCCTTATCTTCTATCCTGTTTTCGTGGCGAAACCTTACTATAATGCGCTGGACAGTTGAGAAACTAATAACAACAATTTCTGCAATTTTTCGTTGGCTTTTGCCCTCTTTATAATGACGAATAACGTCTTCCCTTTTTTCAAGTGAGGTCCGTTTTCCAATTTTAAAAATTTAAATTTTTTTAACTTTTCTTTACAAACATTTTTTGAGAATGACTTAAGACGCTTAGCTAAACAGAAAAAATGCATTTCCTCGTTATTGCATTCTCAGAGAAAATATAAAATACACTGCATCATTTAAGTTGTGAGCATATTTTGATGAGAAAACTATTTGGTCCTATATTTTTTCAGCAAGCATTGTTTTTGTTATTGTTCTTTCAGCAGTGGTAAACAGTGCATACATATCTCATTACAAGTCGTATACATTTTTTATTAAATTCAATAAACATCGAATCATTTTCTTTTTTCTAAAAAAGTATTACCTGCTTCAAATAAACTGTTAGTCTCTGTATGTATATATTATATTATATTTGAATATAATTATATTTGAATATAAAACAAATTTATTGTTTCGCACTCATTTCACAAAAAAGTACCATCGACATGAAACAATTAACCGTTTAAGTTCTGGTTTTGTTGCCCTATTTCTTGTATGATTTTTTTAATTCACTCGGCTTATTCAACATTTCTCACTTTTCCAGCAGAAGCTTTCCAGCGTGTCACTAAAATCATTTGTACTTTGGTGTACATGCATAAATACATATGCATGTATCTGTAAATGGAAACTTACACTTTTTACAAATAGGACGTTTTTTTACACACACACATACTCGTATATACATACTCACATGTTTGTTGTTCTATGAACTGTACACGCTTTCATCACGTTGCATCAGTGCGTGCCTTTATTTTTAGTTCTCAATATGCATTCTCTCACTCATTTCCCCTTCGGCCGGAGTAATAAAGCCACAAAAACAATTGTACAAAGTGAGAAATAAATTCTAAAAAGAATACGAAACAAAACAGTTTTAGCCCTCGTTTCGCAATATCTGCGATGAAAATTTCCATGTTTCCATGTTTTTGTGCCCAGCATTTTATTTTATTTTTTTGACTAAACTAAAAGTTTTAAATTTGTTACAAGTTTGCTGAGCAGCCGCCATAGGCGACTGAGTTGTGTATGGCTACCATTCGGTTGGTTCCGAGTACAATGCCCACTAGGGATATAGAAACATAATATGAAAGAAAAAGTTGGTCGGGGCAATGGCAAGCCTCTGGGTATATTTCTGTCATGAAAAAGCCACTTACACTTATGAAATCATCTCTCTTTCGCAAGATGCTTAAAGCTATTGGAATTTCTGTTTGTAGGGGAACATCAAAACATACAGCAACACAAATAAGAGGAGAAGCTCGGCCGAACGCATAACATAGATTGTATGCTCTCTTTATAGTTATTCATATACAGTTGTAAGCATGAAAATTCTGGCAAGTAGCAAGCCAGTAGTAGTTGGAGGGATATATAGCCACCAAATGGGCCGCCGTGGCCGAATGGGTTAGTGCGTGGCTACCATTCAGAATTCAGAGAGAGATTCGAATCTCGATGAAACACCAAAATTAAAAAAAAGTTTTTCTAATAGCGGTCGCCCTTCGGCAGGCAATGGTTTGCCAGTGTATTTCTGCCATGAAAAAGCTCCGCTTAAAAATATCTGCCGTTCGGAGTCGGCTTAAAACTGTAGGTCCCTCCATTTGTGGAACAACATCAAGACGCACACCACAAATAGGAGGAGGAGCTCGGCCAAACACCCAAAAAAGGGTGTACGCGCCAATTATATATATATAACGAGGATGTGCCACATCAAAATGGTGCGGAAACGCTAGTTGGATTCTGGATGAATCACCACTCTAACCAACCCAACCAACAATCGTTTCCGAACCCGAATCGAGTAGGTTATTGCAGCTAATGGAAACTTTATTTCACTATGTTTTAAATACATATATAATAAGTTAATGTTGGGTAAAAAATGCGTGAATTTTCATTAAATTTTGTTCGATAATAAAAACTAATTAAATTTACTCCAAAGTTGTTCTCAAATGCCGTACGCACCCCTGAACTTGGCTTAATAAATTAAGTCATCCCTTGTATGAAGCAATTTTATATAATATTTTTTAATAGTTATTCAGTAAAAAAAAATTAAATAATAATAATAAAATATTCAGCTGCAAAACTGCATTTCTTGCCTGTTTTTTGTCGTTCGAATTGTTATGCCCGCAACTGTATAACATTTATATGCACTTGCAGTGCTGCGCTGAAGACCCCAACTAAGCGCTGCGGGAGTGTTGCATTTAGAGAAATAAGCAAGAATAAATTGAGAGCATTTTGCAATCACTTGGCTGTGTTATATCTATTTTTGCTTTCATTAGTGGAAATGCGTTCATTAAAACACTAAAGTCAATTCCAATTGCAGTTCGTTAAATTTGCTCTCTTACCTTTGAAATGTTGTTTGTGTGCAATTTGAAAATTTTCGAAATCTAAATAGTTACTCAGCTAATCAGGTGTGTATAATTTTTCATTTTTTCATTCTTCTTTTAAATTGTTATATTTACACACATACATACATATTTATGTGCATACAGAGCCACTACAAATGTAGACGAGCAACTCTCAATCCCTTCACAGTTGCTTTTCAGGTTTTATTTCATGAAGTAAAATTTATTGCGGGATAACAAGCGTAAAATTCTGTAAGCGGAATTCTGTCAAGAGGAATGGAAAAGCCGATTTTCTCCCCTTGTTTGTTTGAGTGATAAAAAATATTTTTATTGCACGCGCACACACATACATATGCATATTTACCTAGTAAGTAAGCTTCCTGGAGAGCTTAGACCTTTAACGTACACACATACATACACACATATATACATACATACATACATACGTACATACATTCTGGCATTACAAACATACACACATTCACACATACACCTACATGCATACGTACTTTGATTTAAATTCGCTGTAGTCTTATCTAAGTACTTGTATTTGTTTTTGGAAAGTACCAGATTTTTTTAAGTCATCAATCAAATTTAAATCCATATAAAATATCTGTATAAGTATGTTCGATAATCTTTTATTTGTATTGATACACACATACACACTCGTACATATCTACTCCGAGTGAAAAATTTCAGCTGAATTCAGAAGACATTTCTCTTGCGCGTATACTCGTATTTTTTGGTGACTCAAAATTATGGCCAAACTGACTGTTAATGGCCAGCGCAAGAGAGATGTAAATAATAGTAAAATTCAGACTATTTTTCTATACGCTCTTGTGCTGTATTTCATATAAATTTTGAAGCTCACACTGAAAATTGTTTACTTTATTCTAGTAACACTCCAGTGTACATTCCAAATCAGCAAAAGATTGAATTGTCAAAATTATTGCAGCCAAAAAGCGATATAGTCAGAAGAAATAACAATACGCGCCAACACTGTTTGACGTTCTGTCAGCTGTCCATGCAGGATAGGTTTTTTACGGGATGCGGTTCAGTTCAACGCATGTTTCCCGTTATAAAGAGAACAGTCCAAATTTAAAGAAGAGTCCCCATCTAAAAACATCATTTTGGCCGAGACAATACGAACTTACGCTGACCGATAAACCCAACCAATAGAAACCTTTGATTCTATTTTCAGACAATTTAATGCCAGAAAACTTCAAAAATAATTTTTACTTTTTTTATGATTTTGAAGAATAGTTTTCAAAATTTTAACAATTTCTATGTATATATCTGTATATAATTGGCTCTCATACCCTTTTTGGGTGTTTTGCCGAGTTCCTCCTCCTATTTGTGATCCATTGTGATCCTCCTATTTGTGATCCGTCTTGAACCATTTTTATAATTTTGAAAATAATTTTTGAAATTTCGAAGAACAAAAAATAAAAGGAAAAAGAATTTTTATAATTTTAAAAGAATAAATAACTATTTTTTTTTTTTGATTTTGAAAAATAGTTTTTATAATTTCGAAAAGAAATTGTATACTTCTGAAAAATACTTCCTATAATTTTGAAAAATAATTTCTATAATTTTGAAGAACAATTTTGAAAAATAATTTTTGTAATTAAAAAAAAAAACAATTTTATAGTTTTGAAAAAAAAACTTTTCTTTTTGATTTTGAAATTAGCATTTATAATTTCAAAAATAGTTTTTGTAATTTTGAAAACGAATTTTTATAATTTTGAAAAATAACTTTTATAATTTTAAAAAGAATTTTTGTAATTTTGAAAAATAGTTTTTACAATTTTGAAAATAATTTCTATAACTTTTGAAAAATAATATTTAAAATTTTGAAGAAAAATTTTTCTAATTTGAAAAATAGTTTTTACAATTTTGAAAATAATTTCTATAATTTTTGAAAAATAATATTTAAAATTTTGAGGAAAATTTTTTTTAATTTGAAAATAATTTTTTTGATTTTGAAGAATGCATTTCGAAATTATAAAAACAATTTTTGTAATTTTGAAAAATAATTTTTATAGTTTAAAAAAAATAAAATTATTTTTATAATTTGATAATTAATTTTTGTAATTTTAAAAAAATTTTTTATAGTTTGGAAAAAAAAAACTTTTGTTTTGATTTCGAATAGTTTTTATAATTTCAAAAATAATTTTTAGAATTTTGAAAAATAACTTTCATAATTTTAAAAAAGAATTTTTATAATTTTTAAAAAGTAACCTTTATGATTTTGAAAAATAATTTTTTTAATTTGGAAAATAGTTTCTATAATTTTGAAAATAATTTCTATAATTTTGAAAAATAATTTTTATAAGTTTGAAAAATTATTTTTAAAATTTTGAAAAATAACTTTTATAATTTTAGAAAATAATTTGTGTAAGTTTAAAAAATTATTTTTATAAGTTATTGTTCCATAATTTAAAAAAAAAAAATATTTTTTCATGATTTTTTTTATAATTTTGAAAAATGATAATTAAGACTTTGAAGAATAATTTTTATAATTTTGCAAAATAATTTTTATAGTTTTAAAAAAAAAATTTTTTATCGTTATTTTAAAAAATATCTTTTATAATTTTGAGATATAATTTTTATAATTTTGAAAAATAACTTTTATAATTTTGAGAAAGTAGCCTTTATGATTTTGAAAAATTATTTTTTTATTTTCGAAAAAAAATTTTATAGTTTTCAAAAATAATTTTTATAAGATTGAAAAAATTATTTTTATATATTACTTTTGAAAATTTTAAAAATAATTTTGAAGAATAATTTCTATAATTTTGAAAAATAGTTTTCATAATTTTGAAGAATAATTTCTATAATTTTGAAAAATAGTTTTCATAATTTTGAAGAATAATTTCTATAATTTTGAAAAATAGTTTTCATAATTTTGAAGAATAATTTCTATAATTTTGAAAAAAAAAATAACTTTTATAATTTTGAAAAATAATTTTTTTTTAATTTCAAAAATAATTTCTATAAATTTCAAAAATAATTTTTATAAGTTTGAAAAATAGTTTTTGTAGTTTTGAAAAACAAAGTTTATAATTTAAACAAATTTTGAAAATAAATTTTATGATTTTGAAAAATAATTTTCGTTACAAATTTTGTAACTAACAAATTAATAATTAACAAATTTTTAATTTTGAAAATAATTTTTTTCATTTTTGTTTTAAAAAATAATTTGTATAAATGGTTTTTATGAAATGGTTATTTGCTTATAACATTTGAATGGCTTGAAAGAATTACGCTCCGTTTTCAGAATATTGATACTGGGTTCGAAACACGTCGACTGGTACCCATATCGAAAATATTTGATCAATTTTGGCACTCGGACTGTAAACTAGATAATTACCAAAACTGAAAAATTTTCAAAAAATCTGCCACTTTTCAAAAAATCTACTAATTTGTAAACTTTGATCAATCGATCATTCAATTTTATTGCACACAACAGCCACTAAGCGCAAGTTCCCAGAAGCTCATCAAAACCGATGAAAGGTCGCTCATACGCATCGTCAACGCAAATCACTTTAATTTTGTGCAGCCGCAAGTACAACTTGCTACGAATATTTCTTAACAAATTCAAACAAATCAAGCCACAACTTCTAACTTACCTTTACGCAAACAATTTAAGTCAATTGAAAACCTCTGCAACCAAATAGGCGGAAAATCCAAAAATGCCGCTTTTCGCTGTTGTTGTTATTATTATTTTGCGAGTAGTCACTTTATATGAATCGGCATGCACGCACAAGCACATTTGACGCTCAAGTTTCACTTAAATTATGATTTTCACTAATTTCCCCAAGCCACTGTCAGACAAACTAATCCAAAGTTCCGAAATGACTGAATGAAGTGAATCGATTTAGTTAGACGGACAAAGAGGGCAAAAAGTTCAGTTTCCTGTGCGAAGTTAGACTTTTGTGTTTTATTTTTATTTTATTTTTTTTGTGAGTGTGTTGTGGATAATACAATATGTGTAGAATGTTGTTGTTTTTGGATTTTTCCTACTACTCTTGCACGGAACTTTGTCTTGACAAGTAATCGAATTAATTCATAAGGAAGGCAACGAAGTGTTGGTGGCAATGCAAAATGCTTCTCCTGCTGCTGCTGCCTTTACTTTTGCTTCTATTTTCACTTAATCTCCAGCGCACCAGCTTCTTCGTGTAGACACTCAACCACACTTTCTGGCACTTCGTACAAAATGCAGCTTTCCGCTTGTGGCGCTAACAAAAAACTACTCAAACTTTGTCGCTTGGCAGCATAAGAAAGTCGTCAACTTAAGTTGAGGGATAAAGTGGAATGAAGAAAAATTATAAGGGAATTGCAGTCAGAAGAACTTTAACACAATTTCGAGCAACTCAATAAGCTGCATCATTTTGGGCGATTTAATTATGATGAGTGTATTTTTATTTTGAACTAAAATTTGTAAGCACTTTTTATATTTTATGTGAGAGCTAACGCTAAACAGTTCACTTTTTTTTAATGGGAATCGCATAAGAAATGTTTGTCGTCGATTTATTATTATTTTTACTTTGAATTTTGATTAAGAAATAATTTTGAATTTTTACTTATAATTGGAAATTTTTACTTAGAAATAATTTTAAATTTTATTTTTATTTATTTTTATTTATTAAAATTTTTACTTTTATTATACTTTTTTCGTATAGTAGACGAGACTACAAAATTAAATTTTAATAGCAAAAAAAATTACAAAAATTATTTTCAACTATATTTTAACACTTTTTTTTATTAATATTTTTTCCATTTAAAAATTTAATTTTTAATTATACTTTGAAACCGCGTGTCTCCGCATATCACTCTAAATTTATGTGTTTTCCGCTGCGTTCGTGTACAATTTGTTCGATTGCCCGTTGTCAACTGAGCGCCATCCGCTTCGGCGGTACATTTTTGTAGCCCCCCGCTTTGGCGTTGTGAGTGGAAAAATTCCCAAAACAGTGTTTGAGAATTTCCCAAAACAAATGCAGCACAGCTGATTTTTGTTTTGTCAACAAACATCCTAAAGTGGGCGTGTAAGTTGGCGCATGCGCGCAATGAAGTCGATAAGAATTTGGCGCCAATCGCATTCTAACAAAATGGGACAAGTAAAAGTACAACAACAGCGCGTCAATGTTTATCTAAATACATAGTTGCTAAAAAAATAGATTTGTTTCTTCCTCCTTTGTGTATATGTGTATATGTATATATATACATATGTATGAATTTGTTCTGCGCGCATTTTCACAGTTGGTCAGTCAATTGGTAAATCGACTTTCATTCACTTAATGACTTATTGAATCACTCTTCCAACCAACGCATATGTATGTATGCCTTATTTTTGTAGATATGCGTGTGTGTGTGTGTGTATATCGCCGCCTGATGTGTTTATTGTTGTGTTTTGTGTGTATCTGAAATTTATTTTTGCATTTATGCCACGTCAATTTATGATTATATTTAAATTTGCCAAGTTGGTGGGTAGGTGATGAAAGAATGCGCCTAAATGCATGCTACCCATTTGAAGCAAGCAGCATTTTTTTACTACACATCCATATGTGGAAACAAGTATACAGAAAATACTGCCGTTGGCGTGGTTGACTATTTGTCGACCGGCGGCTCTTAAAAGTACAGTTACTTTTTTGGCATATGGAAAGTAGCGTAGAAAAGGTATTTACAAGCTATTTAAGCATCACCGGCTTAGAGTATGAAAAGTGAGTGTGGGTTTAGTAAGCTGCTACAACAACAACACCAAGATAAAAATAATTCGCTTTTATAGTCAAGATTGATTGACAACACAAAATTTTCAAATAACAGTTAACTTCTATTCACTATTTAAAACCAATTAGTTAATAAATAACAACTCCGAGTGCTCAAAATAAGAGTTACTCGTGACATTTACTTCGAAATCAGGAAAAAATCATGAAATTTGATGAATTTCATCTGTTAAAGTGTTTTAACTCTTTTAAAAATAAAAAAGTAGAAAGCAATTTCTCTTTTTAAAAATAATAAATAAAAAATAAAAATTATAATTTATAAAAAAAATTATATAAAATAAATAAAAAAATAATATTATATATAAATTATGAAAAATAATAAAAAATATGTAAAATAAATAATTAAAAAAAAAAAAAAATAAAAAAATCTTAGGACTATTTTTATTTTTTATTTATTTTATATCATTTTTTTTATAAATTATATTTTTTATTTATTAGGTTTAATTATTTTAAAAGAGAAATTGCCTTTTCTTTGGTGTTTTTTATTTTGTTTTCGCCATATATTTCCGTATTTGCAACTGACCGAGAAGTTCCTTTGGGTTGCGGCTTTAACTTAAAATTCTGTATGATATACATATTTTCTTCTTCTTTTGTGTACAAATCATAGCACTATTCCGGTAATCCGCTTTGAACGCCTTAATACAGAAAAAATTTTTAAAATTTTTGGCAGAAATTCCAATTGTTAATGGCGGTAAGGCAATCACTGTAGCGGCAGGCTAATTACCTACCCTGTCAGAAATAAAATAGATTAACGAAACCACCGCAAGACAAGTCTTGGCGAGGATGAATGCTCCCGAGAGGAGTGAACAAGGAAAAAAATGGCGGTAAGGAAGGTCTACGGGCACTGCGGCGGTGTATCAGCTACGTACGGAGATCCACAGTGACTTTGACTGTAAGGAAACAGTTCCCTGTGCCTTTCTCGATATCGAGGAAGCTTTCGACAACGTCTCTCACTCGAGGCTATGTGTTTCGCCCTCTTGCTTCTTTTCACCCCTCTTGTGGAGCCTAGAGAAACTTACTGCCAAACAACGGAATCTGCTGTCAGGGATACGCAGATGACGTTGTAATTATAGCGAGAGGCAAGTTCGAGGACTCTCTTTGCGACATACTACAAACAGCTTTAAACCTGACGAAAAGATGATGTGGGGGGTCTGGATATAAACCGGTCCAAAACAGTCAAATTCCTAAAACAAATTATTCCTTAAACCAGAAAGAGAGTTTTACAAGGAATGAGAGAGATCAGCATGGACGAGGATGCTATTGGATTGGTCAGCGAAGCTAAGTATCTTGGCTTTGTCCTGGATGCCAAGCTTAACTGGCTAACCTTGTCCAAACCCACAAAGGCTCTCATGATCTAACGTCTAGCAGGAAAGTCCTAGGGCTGTAGCCCAAGAATCCTGATATGGATAGGCATCATGATAATACGATAATAATAGTGACATACGGAGCGGTCACTTGAACATCTAGAGCAACTCTCTCGACAGTACGGAGAGTGCTAACTAAGCTTCAACGCTTAGCATGCGTGTGCATCACGGGGGCGATGCGAGCCTGCTCTACAGCTGCGACGAAGGTGATTCTTACAGTTATTCAGCAATCAGCCTAACGTACCCCGTTGAATATTACCAGGAAAGGCTGCGGGTGAGGAAAAGTAATGCCAACCAAAAACATGGAATTGCTGAGGCTGCAGCTCCCACTTATCCAGCTACCCAGAGATGATATCAATTAAGTCCTTAAATTCGAAAAGAAGTTCAGAATTGAACTGAACGATAAGTTGAACTGGAGTAGACCTGCATTTGAAAGGAAACTCCAGGAATGTACCCTGCACTGGTACACAGATGGCTCGAACACCCCAGGAGGCGTAGACGCTGGAACTTACGACGCCAGAACCAAGCGCTCTGTACCGATGGATAGTTTTCCAAGCATCTTCAAGCGGAGATGTATGCCAGCTGGAGCGATAAACTTAGACAGGAATGTCCGTAATGAGCGAATTACCATTCTGAGCGATAGTCAGGCGGCACTCAGGCTCTATCATCCTATGAGATTAAGTCGTCACTAATCCTTGAGTGTATCGAGAAACTGAATTTACTTGGAACGCACAATGGCATCCGGTTAATTTGGGTCCCAGGACACTGAGATATAACTTGGAACGAAGTAGCGGACGCATTGGTGAGAGAGACTGCAGCCTCGCCATAAATAGAATCCGAACCCTTCCTTGCTATGGGACAACACCCCATTGAGGAGAAGTTTATGAGTGAAAAGCAAGGGCTAAGGGATGTTTGCTGGCACCAAACTATGGGGCTACGCCAGGTGAAGTCCCTACTGGGACGGTACAACTAAAAGCTGTTTAAAAGACTCATAACCCTAACCTAGAAAAAACTGCGCAGTCATCTGCACATGATCGGGATATGATCCACTGACTTTTGACGTTTCTGCAACCAATCCCAGGAGGCTCCAATGCTCCTTCTCCTGGAATGCAGCGCTATAGCGCGAAGAAGGTAGAGACGTCTTGGCGAACTGCAGTCAGAAGAAAGGCACAGTACAACCCAGCTCTATCCTGAGTTTAATAAGGGAACTGGGTCTGGATGAGGTACTGTGATGAGTAGAGGGCGCAAAAGACCACGGGATGGAAGTCCAAACCTCATATATATATACTATATATACATATATATAATATAACATACGAAAATGCTTGCTGCCGCGTGCTACATAGAGGGAAACTGTCTGACCCCAAGTAATACACCCATCCATCGCCTGTGCTGTTTTTGCTTGTTCTTGGTGATGTCTTGGAAGCTGCCCTAATACCGCATCGAGGTAGGACTGTTTTGTAGTACAGACGAAAATGTCAGATCTCGCATTGATAAAGCTAGAGCCACCTTTGGTATCCTGTCTTCTGTGTGGCGCAATAACAACATCAGCGTTCACACAAAAATTAGGATTTTCAAATCCAACGCAGAATCGCTTCTACTTTATGGTTGCTGTACATGAAAAGTGACCAAGTCCATCACTACGAAACTTCAGGTTTTCATAAGTCGCTGCCTGAGGAACCTCTTCCGCATTTTTAGGCCTACTGAAAAAGGCACAAATGGAGCCAGTCGAAATGCTCGCTCATAAAAAGCCAAAAATGGAGATGGAGATGGAGATACGATGCATGCATTGCAGTGGAACTCTCTCACGAATGTTGGTCGCATGCCAGGTAGACCAAGGGAAATTTGGAGACGCACAGTTGAAAGGGAAACTGGAAGCACTAGAAAGAGGTGGAACCAATTGAAGTACATTGCCAAAAATCACACCAGATGGGACGCAGGCGTGCTTGATGCCGTGTGTCCCACTAGGGATTAAGGACCTGAAGATGAAGAAGAACAAAATGTTAATTACCCATGAATTTCTGCTTATTTATGGCCATAATTTCGCCACACTGTCGATTGTGAATTGTGTACAAACAGTGAGACGCCGAAGCACTGCAATATAAATGAATCTATGAATTTAAAAAATACGCACTTACAACAATTATGGAGGACTACATAAAGTTTTTATTATATTAGATATAAAATTGCGGAGATATGAATATACAATATGTATGGTTTTTTTCTTAATTTTTTTTTGTAGTTAAAAAATGTAAACATTTGAATTAGCCTAATATTTATACCATCGATAGAGTAAAAATTAAAAAATAACCAACTAAATGTTAACAGCGATATGTACCTTACATAATATATATTAGGCGCCTTCCATTCGCCACTTCTCTGCTCGCTATCCCTCTGCTCGACTGAACTCGACGAAAAAGTTGCATGTGCGCGAGTGAGAGTCGCCGCTAGCGAGAATGGT
Source organism: Anastrepha obliqua (assembly GCF_027943255.1). Taxonomy (NCBI): domain Eukaryota; kingdom Metazoa; phylum Arthropoda; class Insecta; order Diptera; family Tephritidae; genus Anastrepha; species Anastrepha obliqua. The sequence continues at coordinate 19,010,749 of NC_072893.1, read as the reverse complement.
TATACCTCATTGAACTGGTATAACTCATTTAACTTGTCTGACTCATTAAACTGGTGTAACTCGCTAAACTGGTGTAACTCATTAAACTGGTATAACTCATTAAACTGGTCTAACTCATTAAACTGGTATAACTCATTAAACTGGTATAACCCATTCAACTGGTGTAACTCATTAAACTGGTATAACTCATTAAGCTGGTATAACTCGTTACACTGGTATAACTCATTTAACTGGTATAACTCATTAAACTGGTATAACTCATTGAACTGGTCTAACTCATTAAACTGGTATAACTCTTTAAATTGGTGTAACTAATTAAACTGGTTTAACACATTCAACTGGTGTAACTCATTAAACTGGTATAACTCATTAAACTGGTATAACTCGTTAAACTGGTCTAACTCATCAAACTGGTATAACTCATTACTCTGGTATAACTCATTAAGCTGGTATAACTCATTAAGCTGGTCTAACTCTTTAAGCTGGTATAACTCGTTACACTGGTATAACTCATTTAACTGGTGTAACTTATCAAACTGGTCTAACTCATCAAACTGGTATAACTCATTACTCTGGTATAACTCATTAATCTGGTCTAACTCATTAAGCTGGTATAACTCGTTACACTGGTATAACTCATTTAACTGGTATAACTCATTTAACTGGTCTAACTCATCAAACTGGTATAACTCATTACTCTGGTATAACTCATTAATCTGATCTAACTCATTAAACTAGTATCACCCTCTATTTTACAAACAAATGGAATTTCAGGCCGCTCTATTCCAGCACTGCCCAGATATGTTTATTTTAACCAGTTGCTGCATCTATTCGCCACTTGCGAACGCTTGGCGGAAAGAAGAGGCCTATATAGTAAATTAATGTGCACATAAATATTAATCGTCCATTATAAACAGGCTATTGAATTTAGCGTTGTCGTCCACTACCAGTACAACACCATTGTCATCATCGACATTAAAATCATCCGAAAAATTATTGCTAATACATGAAACCAGCTCAGCACTCTTCGTCACGCCAGATATTTCTGCGGCAATGCCCTTTTGTATGGCTGACCCATTTTCCGCTTCTATTACCTCAAGACTATTGCTGTCGCTAAACAGCTGCTCTGAAGCTAAATCTGCAAAGCGACTTTCATTATCTTTTTCGTGCAGATTTTCTTGCTGATTTTCTTGTTCGTGCTCCTCTTCTTCTTCTCCCTCTTCTTCCTCTCCTTCTTCGTCTTCGTCTTCTTTTTCATTAACTTCTTCGTCATTCCCAGCTTTATCTAACTTCTCGGTTTCCTTAACTTGATCATCAACTTCTTTGTTGTGCACAGATTTATTGTGTTTTCGTAACTGTGCTGATTTCTTAAATTGTTCACCACAACTGACGCACTTGTACGGATTTTCTCCCGAGTGAATGCGCATATGCACCAGCATATTGTTCTTTTTCGTAAAAGCCAGTTTACAAATACTACAGACATGTGGCGTAATACCTTCGTGTATCATGCGATGCTCCTTGAGATGCGCCTGCTGTCGAAAGGAGAGCAGACAGTGTTCACATTGATATGGCCGCACGTTGTCATGGATGCGTTCATGCGTAATTAGCGCGGCCACAGTGCAAAATGATTTACCGCATGCGTCGCACTTGTGAGGCCGCTCGTGCGCATGTATGCGCATGTGCATTTTGTGGGTAAAATAGTGTTTGGATATCTTGCCACAAAAGTGACAGCAGAAGGACTTTTTCGCCGTCGTATCATCGTCAGGTTTTGATTTTTCCACATCCTCAACTTTTGCGTGCATACGAACGTGCTTAGTGAAAGAGATTTTCGTTTTGAATCTGCAATAAACAAAATGGATGATAATATAAATTGTGTTTCAAATACGAATTAGTTCGTTTTACAATTACCGTATGGGACATTTATCGCACTGATATTCGCGATCGTTTGAGTGAGTGGCCATGTGGTTCTTCAGAATATCACCGCGTCCAAATGCCTCGCCGCAAACGGGACATAGCGCAGTATTTACGTCGTGTGCACTACGCAGATGTCGCGTCAAGTTGCAACGTGATCGATAGGTGCGGTCGCAGTGCGGGCACGACAGTCGCTCGCCATCCATTTGATGCGATTTGGCGTGTCTTTCAAGTCGAGAAATGTGTGGGAACCACTTGTCGCATTGCTTGCAACAAAAACGTTTAGCACCATGCGTTTTTACATGGTCGCGATATTCTCGATGTGAATCGAAATCCAAATTACAGGTGTCGCAGTTGTAGGATAAGACCTGAAATAGAATTGCAGTATGAAACTAAATGTTACTGATGTGGCTGGTATAATAAATTCGTACCTTTCCTTTGTGCATTTTAAACGTTGTCCCACTAGCTACTTCCTCTTCTTGTTCCGCTTGCTTTTCTTGTGAAGTAGAATCGCCATCATCTATTGCGACCTCAGTTTCCTGTGTTTTGTTCGATTCATTTTCGAAATACGTATCGCAATCGTCATCTTCGCGCTCTTCTTTCGTAAAATCTATTTGACAATCGTCGATATCAATTGATTCTTCACCGTCATCATCTAAATTCTCATACACTATATCCGCTTGATCTCCTTGAGGCTTCAACTCTACAGTTGCATTTTCATCGAATTCATTTCGGTTTGTCTCGTCATCACCCGACGACAGTATTTCTTCAATTAAGTCCTGGGTTTGACCATCATTTGCATTCAACTTGTTATAGTCGCTTTCTTGTGGATTTTCTTCCCGTGGTGACTCTAACATAAGCGAATCATCATCATCATCGATTAGTTCAATCACATCATCGCAATCGTTCATCGCTTCATTCAAATCAAAATGTGCGTTCGCCACTTCTTCGTCTAATTGTATTTCTTCATTTGTGTAATCATCCAGGCCTTGCGCATCATATTCCAATTGTATACGCTTTTCGGCTATTACCTGTTGAGTATATACCAAATCCTTATTTTCGGTTACCACTCGGGTACACATAAATATTTCATGCTGCCGCAGCTCCAACTGCAGACGTTCTTCGCCTAATGATTCATGCGAATCGTCTTCATTCAGTACTTCCACTCGTCTTTCATCAACAATCTCACTTGTAGAAGTACTCACCTGCTGGTCATCAATATCCAGTCGTAAACGTTTAGCTGCAAGTATTTCCTGTGCCGATGGCACCGCATTTGCAGTGGAATAATCTTCGCGCACTTCATTTGTTGAAGTGCAAATATTTATACTCAAATCGGATGCGGTTCGCTCTTGGCTGTTGTTGTTTACAGTCAATGAGGGCGGTTCCGGTTCATCATCATCCAAAACAATCGTTTCTTGAACATGAGCGGTGGTACTAATAGCTGGCATTACCATTCCTTGCCGTAGACGCCTCTCCGTTGCCTCACTTTGTTTCCGGAGACTGTATGAGAAACGTAATCCAAACTCGCACTGTTCACAGATATGCTTTGGTAAGATATCATCTTCTTTTACCTTAAAACGAAGTAATAGTTTAGTTAAAAGATTATTTATAAAGAAAATTACAATTTCAATACCGTTACGTTGGCGCAAACTTTCAATAATTCTGTCAGTTGCTCGTTGCCTTGAAAACATTTCAGATGCTTAGATCCTGCGCAGATACGACATACATCCATACTTTATGTATGTAATTGTAAATTTTTTAACTTTATCCGAATCGGGCAACAAAAAATTTGTTTATTGAATAAACCAACAATTTGTAAATAATTTGATTCTGTCACCTAACAGCTGTTCGAATTAGCATCTATAATCGAAAAACCAAGCCAAAGTGGCGCTAACGACAATTCTGCAAAGCAGTGTTGAGTAAAGGTGAAAAGTCAATATGTACTGTGAGCGTCTAAATAAAGTGTACAAAACATTTTGTTATAATATGGATTTTATTTCAGTCTTTTATAACAAAAAGTTATATTTTAATTTCATGTTTTTCAAATTAGTATTTGATTCTCTACTAATTACTAGAAAACAACAAAAAAAAAAAATTACAACAACAAAATTTTTAAGACAAAAACAAAATTTAGTGCATATTTTACGCGTCAAAATAAAGTGTACAGAGATATATTTTACAAAAAGAGGTTGTCTGTAAAGTCGGTTTACTGACGATAGTTTAACGTGATAACGTCATAAGAAAATACTGATTGAATGGTTGCATTTTTCAAAAGAAAATTTTAATTTTATTTGTTTGATGGATATAGAGAATGAGTTAACATTAACATAACATAACATAACATAACATAACATAACATAACATAACATAACATAACATAACATAACATAACATAACATAACATAACATAACATAACATGACATAACATAACATAACATAACATAACATAACATAACATAAAATAACATAACATAACATAACATAACATAACATAACATAACATAACATAACATAACATAACATAACATAACATAACATAACATAACATAACATAACATAACATAACATAACATAACATAACATAACATAACATAACATAACATAACATAACATAACATAACATAGCATAACATAACATATCATAACATAACATAACATAACATAACATAGCATAACATAACATATCATAACATAACATAATATGCTGTTCAAGCAAGGTAACGACGCATGAGCAAGATAACGACGCATTTTTTGGTGCGTGCAGCCGGCTACATAGAATTATAAGACGTTATCACGTCAAAAAATAATAATAACATTAAAACAACAGGTATTATTAACAAACTTGGTTTTATTTTAAATTCTTCAAGTAAATCAAATTAATAATAATCAATAAGAAGGCATATGCAAATACAAATACGTGAAGTTATATTATATATGTACATATGCGCATATACATACACATATACGCTCACTTAAGTAGGAGAGAGCAAGATGTCGAACGTTGCCGTTCGTTTGCTTTGTCGTTCGTTCCGCGCTTTCGCTTGCAGTTCATTCAAGGTAACGGCAATGAGCAAGGTAACGACACATGAGCAAGGTAACGGCAATGAGCAAGGTAACGACACATGAGCAAGGTAACGGCAATGAGCAAGGTAACACTAATGAGCAAGGTAACGACACATTTTTTCGTGCGTGCAGCCTGTTAAATCGAATTATAAGAGGTTATCACGTCAAAATGATATCGATTTAGTATTTTGTTGATTTCCCTTTTGCTTTGATAACGGAAGACAGTCTTCGGGGCATTGACTCAACTCGTTTTTTTTCACGTCAGAAGAACTTTTATCCCACTCTTCCTTTATAACGAGTTTGAACATATCCATATTGGGGATTATCCTTTTCCTGACTTGGCGGTCTAAATGCTCCCAGAAATGTTCAATAGGGTTTAAGTCCGCTGACTGTGGAGGATGATCCAATGTCTTAGGAGTACGATAAAGCAGCCATTCTTTTACTATTTTTGCTGTGAGCTTGGGATCATTATCTTGTTGAAAGATCCAAGATCCCTGCAAGTCTAATTTCTGCACACTGATTAGTAAATTATTTTGAAAAATATTCAGATAATCTGTTTTGTTCATGGTACTTTCAATAAAAAGCAAATTGCCAACTCCGCTTGCCGCCATGCATCCCCATACCATCACTAAGCCCCCACCGTGCTTAACTGTGGTTATCAAATTTTGGTTGGCATACTCTTTATTTTTGATTCTCCAGACTTTAACCGGATTTTTCTGCCCAAATACCTCGAACTTACTTTCATCGCTTAACAGGACATTATTCCAGAAAGAAACATCCCGATTTTCGTATGTTTATGCATAATCAAGACGTTTTTTTTTGATTAACTGTCGATATTAGCGGTTTTTTCGTGGGAGACGACCATGTAACCCATTTGCGTGCAACGCTCGACGTATTGTACTGGAACTCACGCTAGTATCTGATGCAGTTGAGACTTTTTGTGATATTTTGACCGCACTTTTAAAGCGACTTTTCTTCATATCACGCACTATAGACCTTACCCGAGTCTCATTTTAAACTTTTGGACGGTTTGTTTCACAGTATTATGGCTTCTGTTGACAATAGAGCCAATTTCACGAAAGGTTTTACCTTCATTGCTAAACTTGAGTACCAGTTCTCTAACATCAGTCGAAATTTGTTTACCCATTATTGGAAAAAATAAATAATAGAATTTAATTTACTGTAGACAAAAACTTTTCACTCTGCCGATCGCAACCAATTAAAATACAATATGAAAAAGTTTCAATGCAACGAAAAAGGATGTAAACAACCAAATATAACGGTATGAGACGCGATATACACTACATAAATGGCTAGTCGAACCAAGCAAAAATTCCCATGCTAGAATACTCCTCTTTTATTTGCCACCTTCCCGCCCACTACCTTTATGCTCGATTAACTTGATGAAAAATTTGCATGCGAAAGCAGCAACAAAGCTATTGAGTAAGATGCATGGCCATACCTCATTAGACTGGTATAACTCACTGCCGTACAAATACATGTAATTTAAAAGTACGTTCACATATGCATTATTTACCACTAAGATTACCTGCAAAATTGACAATCGGCTGTCAATACTGTTGTGATAGGTTTTTCTTCATAGAAATTATTTTGGTGGAATATTTCGGTGTTTTCGATTTGTTTAATTATTATTAACGATATGGAGAAAAAAACAAGGAGAATGAATAGCTAATTTAATTGCGACATTGGCTGCTAATAATAAACAGTTGGAGGAAATCTTTAAACGACGTTTACTGAGGTTTCAAAAAAGTATGGCAGCAATACGTATTCAAAATTCGATACTACATTTTAAAACAAGTATTAAGTGAACGAAGCGTTTATGGACACACGCTTTTTTGACGTGATAACATCTTATAATTCGATTTAACAGGCTGCACGCACGAAAAAATGTGTCGTATTTGTAATTCACGTATTTGTATTTGCATATGCCTTCTTATTGATTATTATTAATTTGATTTACTTGAAGAATTTAAAATAAAACCAAGTTTGTTAATAATACCTGTTGTTTTAATGTTATTATTATTTTTTGACGTGATAACGTCTTATAATTCTATGTAGCCGGCTGCACGCACCAAAAAATGCGTCGTTATCTTGTTCATGCGTCGTTACCTTGCTTGAACAGCATGTTATGTTATGTTATGATATGTTATGTTATGTTATGTTATGTTATGTTATGTTATGTTATGTTATGTTATGTTATGTTATGTTATGCTATGTTATGTTATGTTATGTTATGTTATGTTATGTTATGTTATGTTATGTTAAAGTATATTATTTTATGTTAATGTTAACTCATTCTCTATATCCATACAAAATATCTATCAAACAAATAAAATTAAAATTTTCTTTTGAAAAATGCAACCATTCAATCAGTATTTTCTTATGACGTTATCACGTTAAACTATCGTCAGTAAACCGACTTTACAGACAACCTCTTTTTTTCTGTTACATGAATACATAGTTAATAATACCTAACAAACGTTTTATTAGAATTATGTCTACAGACCATTTTCTTTGTCGGCATCCATTTTATTTAGTTTTTATTTTGACGTTGTTCTTTACATTCATAAAAATAACGATCTATTACACAAAAAACACAGGGTTGTATGTCAAAAAGTATGGCTATTATCTAAGATTATTTTATAATCTCAGATTTTGGGAGTGAAATTTCATATGGAAATCTCGTTTTTTAATTACGGATTGGCAGTTGAGCACGAAAAAGTAGATCATCTACTTATATGTGAACGCACCCTAAGGCAGCTCTATTCCCGCGTTGCCAATATATGTTTATTTATACCAGTTGCTTCATCTATTCGCCACATCCTAAAGGTAAATACACACCAGGCAACCGTTGAAGCAACGGTTGCAGCAACGTGTTGCCTTTGTTTAAGAAACACGTTGCGACCGTTGCTTCAATCTCAGTATTGTGTATAACTGTGGAGCAGGAAAGGTACGAGCGGAAGATACGTAAAATTAAATTTTTTAAATGATCGACGAAATATGTAAAATTACTTCTCTTATTATAATTGACGAACTTTTGTACGAAAATGAGGAAGAAGAGATGCAACAAAAGAAGAGAAAGAAAATCTGGTCCAAAAATTGGCTTTTAAAAAAATCGAATTTTCGAACGAGAGGCTGCTGAAAGAACTGAAGGAAAATGAGCCAGCGGACTATAAAAATTACATGAGGATGGACGAAGCCCTGTTTAGAAAATTGTTGGACTTCGTAAAGGCCAAAATAACGAAACAAGATACCATAATGAGAGAGGCAATATCAGCAGAAATTAGACTGGCAATAACTTTGCGGTATCTTGCAACAGGAAACGCTTTTGCGGACTTGAAATTTTTATCAATTTTATTGTATTCATTTTTTAATTGTTCGTATGCTTTTTTTCTAAAATTTTTATTTTTATATTTTTCACTACTTAATAGGACTATGTTTAAGTTCGTGCGGTTTTTTTTCGAAATTTGAAACTTTATTGACGTAAAATGGTTACAAATTTAATATTCAAAGTATTGTCCATCGCTTACTACTACTTTTTCCCATCTTTCTGGCAATTCACGGATTCCCTTTGTGAAAAATTCGGTCGGTTTTGCCGCAATCCACGAATCGATCCATTTTTTGACTTCATCGTAATTACGGAAGTGCTGGTCAGCCAGGCCATGTTGCATCGATCGGAAGAGATAGTAATCGGATGGCGCAAGGTCTGGACTATACGGCGGGTGGGGTAGGACATCCCATTTGAGCGTTTCTAAGTATGTTTTGACCACTTGTGCAACATGTGGCCGAGCATTGTCATGTTGCAAAATAACTTTGTCGTGTCTATCGGCGTATTGCGGCCGTTTTTCTCGCAGTGCTCGGCTCAAACGCATCAATTGTCGTCGGTAGACATCCCCCGTAATCGTTTCATTCGGTTTCAGTAGCTCATAATACACAACACCCAGCTGGTCCCACCAGATACACAGCATAACCTTCAGGCCATGAATATTCTGCGCCGACGTCGATGTTGAAGCATGGCCAGGGTATCCATACGTTGCCCGACGTTTTGGATTGTCGTAATGGACCCACTTTTCATCGCCAGTCACAATTCGATGCAAAAAACCCTTTCTTTTGTGCCGTTGAAGCAGTTGTTCGCATGCCATAAAACGGCGTTCAACGTCTCTTGGCTTCAATTCATACGGCACCCAATGGCCTACCTTTCGGATCATTCCCATGGCTTTTAAACGTTTGGAAATGGTTGATTGATCAACTCCCAAAGTTTTTGCAACCTCTTCTTGCGTTTGAGCCGGATCTTGATCGAGCAATTCCTCCAATTCGGTATCCATGAACTTTGGCGGCGCACCCTCGCGTTCTTCGTCTTCCAAGCCAAAATCACCACTTTTAAAGCGTGCAAACCACTTCTGGCACGTTCGCTCAGCTAGAGCATGCTCACCATAAACTTCCACCAAGATACGATGACTTTCGGCTGCTTTTTTCTTCATATTAAAATAATGAAGAAGAATTCCCCGCAAAAACACATTATTTGGCACGAAATTCGACATTTTCAAGTGTGGTAAAAATATTGTTGTTTACGCTTCAAATAAAAAACTTATACTGACGTTTGTGCCTTACGACAGTAGCTCTCCAATGAATGTTTGGAAATGTGGATCGATGGAATAATAATCAAGTTACGTCATCTGTTGTAAAACCGCACGAACTTATCGATAGACCTATTATATCCCACAGTTCTCTCGAATTTTTATATTCGTTAATAAAATTAACATAATTTTCATTATTTTCAATTGCCATTTTTTCCTTTTTCACTTTATTTTACTCCGCACGAACCTTCTTCTTCGCTTGTTTTCAACGAACTGAACGAGTAAAAGCAGTAAACAATGATACACACGAAGCAACGGTTGCAGCAACCTATCCCAAAAATCAAATTTATTTGATATTTCAGGCAACGGTTGCAGCAACACGAAAATCATTTGGCAACACAGCTACACACGAGGCAACGGTTGCTTCAACATGGCCGAGTTGCTGCAACGGTTGCCTGGTGTGTATTTAGCTTAACGCTTGACGAAAGGAAGAGGCATATCATTTGCTGTGTATAATGGTGGGAAGATTTTACTTTATTATATAATCGGCAAAACTTATTAAATAAAATCTTCAGCACATCCGCGAAATTCATTAGCGCGTTGGTAGCGTTGCTCTCAGCAGGATAGAGTTCGATCCTAAAATATTTGTAATAAATTCTGTCAAAAAAGTACCAGGAATTGTTCAATAAACGCAAAATAATTGTTTAATCATCAACGTTTTTCTTGCCGCCTTAAAAATGGGCTCCATTCGAAGCAATACTCACACGCCAACGATTAGTCCAGTCATCAAAGCACCTTTTAAACGCGTTTGAAGAGATCTTCTTCAGCTTCCTCAACGAATCCGCCTTAATGGCCTCTATCGACTCAAAGCGGCGTCCGCGGAGTGGGAATTTAAGTTTGGGAAGAGAAAAAAGTCACAGAGCCGAGTTTTTGCTCAAAAAAAGTGTTCACAATATGAACCTTGTGAGACGTTGCGTTATCATGGTGCAAGATCCATGAGTTTTCTTTCCACAAATTGGGCCGCTTCCTACGCGCATTATCTCTTCAACGCCGCATAGCTTCCAAATAATATTATTTATGTACAACAGCAAGATAATCAAAGAAAACGAGTAGCTTAACTTTCACTTTTGACCGACATTGGGTTTCGACTCATGAAAACAGCGCCATTTAGCCGCCTGCTGACTGGTTTGCATGTCAAACTCATATGCCCACGTCGCATCACCTGTTATGAACCGCTGTATAAACTTTGGGTGCGAATTCTCTTACTCAAGCCACCTTTCTCCGATTTTTTTTGAAAAAAATTAAACTGTTTTGGAAAGAGTCGAGCAACCACGCGTCTCATGCCCAATTGATGTTGTAAAATGTGGCGAATTGATTTGTGAGACACGCTAAGATCCCGAGCTACCTCCCTCGAACTTCAATGATGGTTTTCCAGCACCATTTCCTTGACTTTGGCGACGTTTTCATCCATTGAAGACGTTGATGGACGACCAGATCGATGCAAATCTTTCACGACTTCTCGGCCCTCTGCAAAAGCCTTATACAACTCGTAGACCCGTGTTTTTGATAAAGCACACACGTCATAGACTCTCTGCAACATTTTCAATGATTCGGCATACGAAATCCCGTTCAAAACACAAATTTGAAGACAAATCCTTTGTTCGATATTTTTTTCCATAGTGAAAATCGCAGAGAACACCTGCGATTGACTGATATAATTAAATGCCAAAAACAAGCTAATTGACTGATCACGCTCAAACACTGGGGCACCATAGAGGATAGTTGTACCAATATTCCAGCAAAAAAAAATCTAGACATATCTGTAATGCGCGCTTATTAAATGAACAATTCCCTATATTTTTTTCACAGAATGTAAGATATTTTATAAAAATATTCACAAGTTCGTTTGAACTTTTCAAAGGCCTCACTTTCTTCCAGCTTAAACTTTCAGAGGTGGTCTCTACGGTTATGGTTATGACTACGGAATTATGACATGTCATCTCTAATGGATTATAGTGTTGCCCATATCGTGGTTCGATCAAAAATTTATGGCGTTATGGTGGTGGCAGCTTTACTTTGAGCTTGAAGTTGGCTGTGGTCAAACTAATTGCGTTCATAAAAAACTGTATTTAAATATGTGACAGATGTTGCCTGGCGTCAAAGTGGTATTACTATGATTTTGATAGACTGCATATTTTCGTCAGCTGTTTTTTTGTTTACAAATAGCGATTGCAGAGTCGTGATCACTTATCGAAATTTTGATTTGGAATTTATAGTAATTATAATGATGCAATCAATGCAATTAGCTCATTTTAACTGTACCCACAAATGTTGATATTGTAGTGATATATGTATGCACATATGTATATCTCTCAACTTATTGGACATTCGATGTTTATGTGTTTTCCCGCTAGTTTGTCATTGAATGAATTAAAATGCAGGTAACTTTTTTATAAATATTTACGTATTTTGTTTCTTTTTTTTATAAATACTTATTCACTCGTATGCATGTTGTTGCACATACATTACTGCATGCCACTTAATCCATGCTTCATCATGTGCTCGGAGAGTAGCCGACGTGATGTGAATTGCAATTGTGGACATTCGTCGCATTTAAAAGCGTGATCTAAATTACTGTGCTTAAGCATTTCTTCTGTGCTGTCGAACATCAATTCACATAGTTCGCACTGATAGACTTCTTCGGGGCTATTGGCCTCCTTCGACGTGGGGGCACGTAACTCGTCGCTGCTGCCCATATCCAAACTAACCGGTACGTTGTGGGTTGTCAAATGGCGAATAAGATTTTTTCTAAAATGAAAATAATACGACTCAGCACTTACTTCGAATTTGTCCATACAATTTGTACTTACTTGATGGCAAAGCATTTGAAGCATTTGCGGCACTGGTATTTCTTGGCACGGCTTGGTTCCAACGCTGACGTTGTCATTAAATCTACAACATGCGCTTCTGAACCTATATCATCTGCACTCTCTGCCACAGAATCGCCTCGTATAAAGACGGTGGATTTTTCATGTAGTGGGTCATCGTCTATATACTCGAGTAGCATATCCGAGTCGTCGTCTGTATTTGCCTCACGGTTCGCGCATGACATTACAGAGTCAACACGCACATAGTCATTGAGATGTTTTTTCATGTGTTCTTGAACGGTGTTGTCGGGAAGCAACTCCTTACAGATGGCGCATGTAGTTAGCTCGTCTTGTGACTTGATCGTATGCCTTTTAAGTATATGAGTCTGTTTGGCAGAGAAATTGGAAGAATTAATTATCATTTGCAGTGCAAAATGCCATAGATGGTATATAATCTTACCTTTAGACCATCCTTTTGTCTAAAGAGTGCTCCGCACTTTTCACAAGGAAACGGTTTTTCGCCTGTGTGTCTACGAATGTGGAACACCAGGCTCTTGCATTGCGTAAAGCCGCGATTACAAACCTCGCACCGGTATGGCTTCTCACCAGTGTGCGTGTACATGTGCTGTTTGAGTGATACATTCTGCGTGAAACTCTTATTGCACACATTGCACTGAAATGGCCGATTGCCTTCATGTGTTGCCATATGCCGTGTAAGATTGGTTTTGGTGCTGAAGTCGCGATTACATTTAAAACAGAGGAAGCGCTTTGAAGTACTTAATCCGTCATCTTGTTTCGCTGACCTGGAACTTGCACCACGGCCATTTGTTCTACTTTGAGTTTTGCGCGGTTTGAGCTTTACTTCCTTTTCAGCGATTGTAATATTTTCGGTTACTGGCTGCGTATGTGATGGCGAATCGACAAGATGTTCTTCATCAATGTGCGCCTCCTCAACGTTTTTCACAGCGAGATATCCATTGTCCGATAATTCGTCAGTGTCATCATCCAAATGTAAGTCATTGGATGTTGTCGCTTTGCTATGCTCTGAACTGTTATCTTCTAAGTACTCGTCACCCTCCTGTAGCATCGCTTGATATTCCTTGAAATAACCATCACTTCTAGCCGCTTGCTCTTCCACTGCACTGGAACAACTGCGTGTATCGTCACTTGGTTGTAGATTCTCTTCTAAAATTTCCAATTCTGTTTGAGATTCTTCATCGGTGTATTCAAGAATTGGTATTTCATGACTTGGAGAATCTTCATTTTGAAGTTCATCACTCGCAGCAGGCTGCCCATTCCCAGCTCCACTGAAATCTATGCTGCATTTAATATTCAAATTTGATGTGTTCCCCACCTCCTGTGACTCTATTTTCATTTGCACATCGGGTTTGTATAATTTAAATTGTTGTATGCCAATATTTGTATCTACTGTTTTAGCGTTTACTCCTATCAAGTTACTGTCCATATCTACGCCGCCCTCCGGTGACATATTTCCAGCAGCACGTTTTGCATTCTTTAATTCTGGTAGCAGTTGGCTTTCTTGCATCTCATTTTTTGACTTATCCCTGATAGTTATTTTTCTGTTACTGGATACCTGGGAAGCGCAAACAGCACCGTTAGTCTTTTGCACAAGCACACACTTTGAGAAGGTCTGTTTTGATTCTTCGGGTGTTTTATTGATACTTTCGTCTTCAAGAATCGCTGACAACAAATCGTCATCTTCGTCTTCTTCGTTGATTTTACTTTTATCAGAAATGTTGTTTGTAACCAATTGAAAATCTTTACTAATCTTCGAGAGAAATGCTTTCAAATTTTTCTCTGTCTCATGAGCCAACTTTACAAAATCATTGGCTATGTGGAGACGCTTTGAGCATTTGCTACATATTAGGGCGGGCATGTCATCACTCCCGTTCAGCTGTAAAGTAAATAATTTTGATTACATAATTAGGGTAGTCCAACTTAATGTGAAAATATTATTAAATAATTGGCGCGTACACTTCTGTTAGGAGTTTGGACGAGCTCCTCCTCCTATTTGTGGAGTGCGTCTTGATGTTGTTCCGCAAATGGAGGGACCTACAGTTTTAAACCGTCTACGAATGGCAGATATTTTTTATGAGGAGCTTTTTCATGGCAGAAATACACTCGGAGGTGTGCCATTGGTTGCCGAGGCGCGACCGCTATTTGAAAAAAATTGTTTTGGTAGCAGGAGCCCTGTCAATGTAGTGCAAACCACCAGTCGTCTTCGTCTAGCTCATCTAACGGTAGGCCCAGGAAACTTGCTGTTTCGACAGGTTGGGTACAGAGGGAGAGGGGTGTTAGATGAGTGGGTTTTATAGGGCATGTGAGAGTGGTCAGTGCCTTCAGATGCCGGACATATGTTTAGTATGTTTCTGGATAGGTAGGAGTTTAACCTGCTACAGTATCCAGAACGTAATTGTGCCAAGGTTACGCGGAACTCTCGGGGAAGTTGGAGCTATCCATCTGTTGGTGGTGAGGTCCGATGACGGTGTTTAAGAAGGTGGTAAAAATCTCCCGATGAAAGTCGTTAATCGTCTATCTGTACACTGTCCGATCCAGTAAATGTCGATCTGTTTTGTCCTGGATCGCGTCCGCGTAGTTGAGGAGGTGCCTGCTGATGTGCCTGGAAGGCGGCTTAGGCTCAAGCAGGTGTGTACATGAGTGCGACCTGCGGTAACACCCTAACAGGAACTGCTTGCTGAGCAGTTTGTTATGCTCCTTCACAGGCAGCATATGGGCCTCGTCATGTAGATATTGTAGTGGGACCATCAGAAGACATCCTGTCGCAGTTCTAATGGCAGTGTTTTGACAAGTCTGTAGCTTCGTCTTCGACTGGGAGTCACTGATTCCAGGCGACCAGACAGGCGCAGCATAGTTTAAAACCGGCTGGCCTATTGCCTTAAATGTCGATAGCAACATTTCTTTGTATTTGCCCCAAGTGCTGCCGGCAAGCGATTTGAGGACCTTGTTGCGATTTTGTATTTTAGTGGCAATAGCGGTTGTATGCGCTGAGAAGGAGAGCAAACCGTCGAAGGTAACTCCCAGGATTTTGGGTCTGTTAACAGTCGGAATTGGTATGTCATTGACTTTTACCTTCAGTTGCAGTTTGACCTCCTTTGTCCAGGTGGTGAAAATTGAAAATCTGAAAAAAATCGTTCTATCATTTTGCTGTTTCACACACGGAATTTCGAACATACACACTCCCGAATGGTAGTCACACACCAAGCCATTCGGCTACGGCGGCGGCCGGAAATATGTAATAAAAAAAAAAATTCCATTGTTGTGTATTCTTTAATTAACGCATATCTGCCATACCCCTGATTGCCGATTCCGCTTTATATTAATAAGCCGGCATCCAATTAAAAACTTTATTTCTCAATATTAACATCGCTTAGTTCAGGTGACGACTATATCATCGATAAGAAATTGACTTGACCTCTGATACATTTCGACAACGAATTTGTAAGACAAACACACACAGATAACAATGAAGTAAGTTTGATTTATTTCTTAATTTGCATCATACAAATCTTAATGCGTTCTAAAAATTGCCATGCACTTTTTTTCTCATTCGCAGCAATTCATTTCTTATCTGGCACAGTCTGCGCAATCCAACTCAAATATGGTGCATTGCCCTTTTCAATGGGCAAGGTTATAACCTCAGCTACACTGTACGAATGATTCTCACGTACGAACTTTATCAAATCGTCCAAACGGCTTGTCCGCGTCTTAATCATCATTAGATATTCATTATCCTCATTCACCTTGCCCTCCCACATGTAGATGGATTGTATTTGTGGAATTATGTTAACACAAGCGGCCAATTGCTTTTCCACCAAGCCTTGTGCTAATTTCTTAGCCAACTTTTCATCTGGTGTTGTTACGAATGCCACCGAGCTGCTACCCGCAGTATAAGACTCTTCAGAGGCAGTACTCATGTCTTTGCAATTGGAAGATAAGCTACGACTGCAGGTTTTGTCGCCTATGCCTTCTATCGAAGCAGCAGAGTTTAAAATATTCACAGCAGCTACAAAAGTCACAAGCAATTTACGAGTAGTAAAATGCAATGGCAAATATCGGAAACACACAGTGCAATGTCTAAATATTTGCATTTGCGGTTCAGCTATTAAACAAGTCCAACTTAGAGCAATCCCTTAAATAGCTTTTATTATCACCGGTGCTTTTGTTTATGTTTACTAGATTGCTTTTGCTGATTCTTCGTTTATTTGGAAATACAGTTTTTTGTAGCAGAACAATTGAATATGTTTGAGTTTATACTCAAATTAGTGTCAATGACAGGAGTGTACAACGTGCTCTTGTACTCTGTGTTGTTGTACACTATGATGAATGTACATAAAACCTATTTCCGCGTAGGCAGAATATAATTGTTTTGTTAATTATTTGTTTATAATTTGCCTGAATTCACTTAAAAAAATTGTACCGAATACGTGCAAGTATGTAGCAATTTAATCAGCACTGACGTAACAAGTAAAAGAGTATCGGCTGCGGCCATCTTCTCTAGTACAGCTTCGATTTCATGTACTAGAATAGGCGCAGTAAATAAACAAAATATTTACCTTCAAGCCCGTTGTAAACACAAACATCTCGCCCAATTCCTTATTCTCCAGGAGCGATGTGCCATCATTCGTCTTCATACAAACACGACAAATATTAATATTTACGCGAAAATTCATCACACCAATCAATATTTCAAGCAATCGATTCAGAAAAAACTATTCTGGTTGATCTTGAACACTCAAAGTGACAGCGCCCCAAACAACAACTAACCACAGGGTTGACAACACTGTTCTTAGTGTTGCCAGATCAGAAAATGCTTGTCTATCTAAATTTATGACCAACGGCTAGCAAATAACATAAATTCCCTAAAACATTCGATGAATCGAAGCACATTGAACCAATCACTATTGAATTAATACTAAATATCAAATATAATAATAATAATAATGGATATTGAGTTCAAATTTAATGAACATGTAGACTACTTATGTAAAAAAGTTGGAAAAAAAGAGGTTGTCTGTAAAGTCGGTTTACTGACGATAGTTTAACGTGACAACGTCATAAGAAAATACTGATGTAATGGTTGCAATTTTCAAAACAAAATTTTAATTTTATTTATTTGATAGATATTTTGTATGGATATAGAGAAGGAGTTAAATGGAATCGCAATGGAATAGGTCAAGTTACATTTACACAAACGTGAAAAATGACGAAACATTTATCAAATTCATGAAAGATATGTTCAATTTCGATTGTGCATCAGACGTTAATAAGTCAACAACACTAAGAGACAACATCATCGATTTGCCTTTTTCAAGACACTTTACACTCGAAACACTCCCTTTCATTTCCTACTTTTTCTATCATCGTCCTATTCTCAACAGAGAAATGCTTCATTAGCATGCACACAGGAAGAAGGCATATGCAAATACAAATATGTGAATTTATATACAAATGCGCATATATATACATATACATACATACATATGCTCACTCAAGTAGGTGTGCAGATGTCGAACGTTGCCGAATGCGGGGACCGATTGTGCTCTTTGTCGTTCGTTCCGCGCTTTCGCTTGCAGTTCAAGCAAGGTAACGACGCACGAGCAAGATAACGGCGATTGAGCAAGATAACGACGATTGAGCAAGATAACGACGAATGAGCAAGGTAACGACACATTTTTTCGTGCGTGCAGCCGGCTAAATCGAATTATAAGACGTTATCACGTCAAAATTTTAAATATCTTAACTGTTACCGAACTGTTCAGGTAAATCAATGAAAATCGATAACTCCGTTGAAAATCTGTTTCTCTTTTTGTACAGCAACTTTTATAAAAAACTAAATTTTAGAGATAATTTCGGTATATTTTCGGTTTTTCCAGAAATTAGTTAAATAATATTCGTAATATTCAAAGTATTACTCACTATTGTTTTTTTTGGAGTTGTTACAATGACTTCAACATTTTATAAAACCAGTCAATTCCAGGTGGCGTTGTAAAATCATTTCAAAACTTTACTTGCGTAGCATCAATTTATGATGCGAATATATGAAATATTTAGGTATATATATCTATATCTACATATATATAATTGGCGCTTATACCCTTTTTGCATGTTTGGCCGAGCTCCTCCTCTTATTTGTGATGTGCGTCTTGGTGTTGCTCCGCCAATGTAGGGACCTGCAGTATTAAGCCAACTCCGAACAACAGATATTTTTGATGAGGAGCTTTTTCATGGCAGAAATACACTCGTAGGTTTGCCATTGCCTGCCGAGGGTGAACGCTATTAGAAAAACCTTTTTTTTTTATCATTTTGCTGTTTCATGCACGGACATTTGAACCTACACACTTCCAACCCAATCGGGCACCGGGGTCGCCGAAATGAAATATTTGCGATTTTAAATAAGATTTATTAATAATTGATTGAAATAAGTATTGATATCTGTTCTCGGTTTCGATGATACCTTGAAACGTTGCAAACTCACTGTAACTAAATATGCCCTCTATAGCTCGTCATTCAATGCGTAATCGGATCTGTTGTAATAGTAAAATATGGTTTACAATAAAATAAAAATAATATTTATATGTAGTACCAACGGCGGATAGTTCCTTCGTTAGCTACACCAGCTATGGAGTTTTTCTATGATTTTGCTTTTAAGCAAGTTTCCCGCACTTTGCTCTGAACCACCGACTATTGAATGCTTTCTAATTTGAATTTTGTTAAATAAATATGTAATACAAATAAACACTAAGCTTAGCTTAAGCTTTTCATTTCATTTTTTTTTTCTACGGATTTCGAAAATTTCAAAGATGTTGCCTAATGCAACTCTGTCATGTTGTTAGAAAATTATGATGCTTTGGAGTGTTGTAAAATTATGACGCCGTGATATAACAATTTTGTATGGAAAACAACAACACTTCAGATGTTGTGGTTACAAACAGCTGATTACATTTTGTACCTCATTTGCATATTAATATTAAGCTAGATATACACGAGGCAACCGTTGAAGCAACGTGTTGCAGCAACGGTTGCCTTTGTTTAAGAAACACGTTGCGACCGTTGCTTCAATCTCAGTATTGTGTATAACTGTGGTGCAGGAAAGGTACAAGCGGAAGATACGTAAAATTAAATTTTTTAAATGATCGACGAAATACGTAAAATTACTTTTCTTATTATAATTGACGAACTTTAGTACGAAAATGAGGAGAAGAGATGCAACAAGAGAAGAGAAAGAAAATTTGGTCCAAAAATTGAAAAAAAAAAATCGAATTTTCGAATGAGAGGCTGCTGAAAGAACTGAAGGAAAATGAGCCAGCGGACTATAAAAATTACATGAGGATGGACAAAGCCCTGTTTACAAAATTGTTGGACTTCGTAAAGGCCAAAATAACGAAACAAGATACCATAATGAGAGAAGCAATATCAGCAGAAATTAGACTGGCAATAACTTTGCGGTATCTTGCAAAAAGAAACTCTTTTGCGGACTTGAAATTTTTATCAATTTTATTGTATTCATTTTTTAATTGTTCGTATGCTTTTTTTCTAAAATTTTTGTTTTTATTGTATATATTTCACTACTTATATCCCACAGCTCTCTCAAATTTTTATATTCGTTAATAAAATTAACATAATTTTCATTATTTTCAATTGCCATTTTTTCCTTTTTCACTTTATTTTACTCCGCACGAACCTTCTTCTTCGCTTGTTTTCAACGAACTGAACGAGTAAAAGCAGTAAACAATGATACACACGAAGCAACGGTTGCAGCAACCTATCCCAAAAATCTAATTTATTTGATATTTCAGGCAACGGTTGCAGCAACACGAAAATCAATTGGCAACACAGCTACACACGAGGCAACGGTTGCTTCAATATGCTGCAACGGTTGCCTGGTGTGTATTTAGTTTTACAGTTAAGGGGACCCGGTGGACTAGAAATTTCAAAAAATCGAGTTTTTGTTTTTTCGATATTTCAAAATTATTGTATCTTTAGAATACACTGTGAAATTTTGATGCGGAAATTCCCAATATTATAGCTTCTACAGTCCATTAACTGTAGACACCTGTGGACTGGTTTATTGGTTTTAAAGCAAAATTCACTCTACTGCTTCAAGTAATTGAAATTAGTTTTCATATTTCAAATTTAGCAGTGCATAAACTGTCTATCAATTTGCCGCAGTACTGCGACAAAAATAAATCAACTCATTTTGATAAAATTCCAGGAGATGGCAACAATGATTCTATTACATTTGTCATTTTTTGAACAGTCGAAGCCTGAAATAGGAAAATAAATAAAACAGATGGAAATATACTTGGTGGACGAGAAAAGAAAGTACAATACTAAAAAGGAGGTGTCCGATATCGGAATCCAATTTGTTGACAAAGCAATTTAATTAATTTAACGAAGTGCTAGGGGTGACTTTAACATTTAGTTAATTACGTAGCTGTGCTACGTAGAAGCATCCAAGGCTAAAAAATGCCTGTGAATAACACCAGTTCAAATTTTAAGACTTTCAAAGTGGTTCTACTAGGCGAAGGCTGTGTTGGCAAAACATCAATAGTTCTGCGCTACGTTGAAGACAAATTCAATCCCCAACATATAAGCACCTTGCAAGCATCATTTCTCACAAAAAAGCTTGCTTTAGAAGATGGCAACCGAGCACATCTCAACATTTGGGACACTGCTGGCCAGGAACGTTTCCATGCACTTGGGCCCATCTACTATCGCGGTTCACACGGCGCCATACTCGTCTACGACATAACCGATGAAGATTCCTTTGCGAAAGTCAAGAATTGGGTGAAAGAACTGAAGCGTATGCTGGGTGCTGAAATTGTCATCACAATTGTGGGCAACAAAACAGACTTGGATGCTCAACGCACTGTACCGCAAGATGTGGCGTTAGAGTATACGGAAGGTGTAGGGGCACACTACTTTGAGACTTCGGCCAAAGCCAACGAGGGCATTGAAGAGTTATTCACAGCCTTAACGCAGCTAATGATACAGCGCCATGCGCAACGCGAACAAGAGACTAGTTCATTGCGACTGATGCAGGGTGGACGTACGTCACAACGGTTGGTCGTTGAAGATGATTCACAGGATGGCGATGAAGAAGGGAGACAAGCGCCTGCAACTAATCGGTCGTGCTGTGGGGCTGGTTAAAAAATTGTTACTAATTTAATTGCATTGTAAACATCCAAACAAAGTGAGAAGAGCAGATTGGTAAGAGAGTTTTAGACTAGTAGTAGTAGTAGTAGTAGTAGTAGTAAAATTTTGCGAATTTGGGTGTTTAAAAATGCAAATACTGAAAGTAGCGAAGTAACCAAGATGACGACGACGACAACGCCAACGCCGATGAAGCCGCAGCTAGATTAAATTGTGATAAACTCATTGTAACGTGTAAATTTAAATACTTTTTTGTATAAAAGTGCTTTAATATTGTATGCTACTTTAAAATTTAATTCCATTTATTCTACTACTGTCCGAACAAAACTAAAACTTACTTCAATTATGCGCTATAGACCTATAGCTGTCTAATCCTACCTACTTCAATATAATTCATTTTTTTGTTATTTTTAATACGCTTTTATTTGTTGTTATATTGTAATGCAATTAAAGTTTAAAAGGACCTAAAAAGGAGTGCATACTTTTATTTATTTTGCACTTTGCTACATGATATTCGGATAGCAGTTGCGAAAAAGGCACCAAAGACTATGAATCATGCAACTCTTGAATTGAGAAAAATATCCGCACGCTTATCTTATTCTTATCACTGTTACTGGGTAGGTATTTGGAGTATAGATATCTGCATGAGCAGCACAACATTGTCGGTCTAAGTGATTGTGAAGCTTTTGGGCAAGTCGATTTATTATTATTTTTTTTGTTTATGTGCGTTAAGTGGAAATTATAAAAACAATATTCAATAACTCTGCCCAAAATGAACGCTACAAGTATTGTTTACCTTTACAAACAGCCAGTTCATATGAATATAAATACTTATACTTAAGGGGGGAAGCTGGTCTAGAGCGCAAAAAATGGGCATATTTTATGAATTTATTTTGACTCAACAAAGGAATCAATCGAAAATCTGTGAAATAGGTTTAATAATATAGCTTTCATGGTACAAATACAAAATTTTTCGTCTGAATTAATTTCAAAATGGCCGCTGTCCAGCAGTTCTCCTAAGGCGCCTTTTTTTTTAATTTTTGTCGTGGATCAAAAAATAAAATTTTTTTCGTTTCTATATAACAACAGAAAGAGACGTACGTAGGATTTTTTCGATATTTTGTTTTTTCGCGAAATGGTGCACGTTTGAACAAAAAGTTACAATTTTCACTATAAAGAACGACATAAAATTGTTGATTAAAAAAAAACTATGTAATATAAATAAAAAATCCTACGTACGTCTTCGGAGAAAGGTATTTCGAATGTATTGTCAAAATTTCGTAAGAATCGGTAAAGATTTGTTCGAGTTATGTCTTCGGCCAGTTTAAAAAAAGTGATTTCGCGAAAAACGCGTTTAAAGTTCTAAGTAGCGTTCGGAGCATACCTGCGAGGCACTGCCGTCGAATGAAAAATTTGGGCATTTAGACATTTTTGCTGGCATCCCTCATTTGGTATATTATTTCTAAGACCCTAAAGCACCTTTTAAGACAAAAAAAAATTTTTCGATTTTTTCAAAATTCTAGACCAGCTTCCCCCCTTAATATACAGTGGTGGAAAAAATAATAAGAGACAAAGAAATGTTTAGCATTTTTTTTATTTCTTATTTTTTCAAAACAATTAATATGAGCCGTTGATTATGAACGCATTAATGATTCAAAATTGAAAAAACCAAAAAATAATATAAACAACTTAAAGAGAAAGTATTCATTTTTAGGATAATGCACAATTGCATCTCGCTAATTTGGGTCCTCGGAACAGGGGTATAACTGGCAACGAAGTAGCGCACGCATTGGCGAGAGATGCTATGGCCTCACCTTTAATACATAGGTCCCAAGGGACAAAACACCATCAAGGCGAAGCTCAGGAGTTCACAATAAACTACTCAGCAAACAGTTTCCACTCGGGTGCTGCTGCAGGTTTCACCCTTGCAGATACCTGCTTGAGCCAGAGCAGCCTCCCAGGCACGTCAAGAGACACCCCCCACGACAGTCGTTTCTACGTTACTGGAACGACCCGGATTTATATCCGGGCAAGGACTGTCACTTCAGCAGCATTCCCCAGTATATGTATGGGGAATGTTTATGCTGCTACAACAACAACAACGCCTCCTCAATTATGTCGGCGAGATCCAGGACAAAACGAACATACCCCTACTGGACCAGACATTGTTAAGACAAACAATAAACGACATTCATCGGGAGACCATCACCACCTTTTTAAGTTCCCGACCACCGAATGCCGTCATTGGAGTCCAACTACCATCCAAAGCCGTCATCGGAGCTCACCACCAACAGATGGAGAGCTCCAACTTCGCCGAGAGTCCCGCGTAACCTTGGCACAACTACGTTCTGGATACTGCAGCAGGTTAAACTCCTACTTATCCAGAATTGACCTCGACATACTAAATGCATGTCCTGCAGTTGAAGGCACCCCGCACGACACTAACCACCTTTTCACATGTCCCTTTAAACCCACTCATCTAACACCCCTCCCCCTCTGGACCAAAGCCGTAGAAACAGTTTGTTTCCTGGGCCTACCCTTAGATGAGCCAGACGGAGACGACCGGTGATATACCCTGCACTGAAAAAAATTTTTTTTTTGCAAGTAATAGGCTTAACAACTAAAAATAATGATATATAATAAAAAAAATTTGGTTTTTTTCATTTCAGATTTTTTTTAAATGCGCGACAGTGTGGGCAGATTTCAAAAGGCGTTTCGGGGGAGCGGCTGTACAGCTGCCATTTTGAAATGAAAATAAATTTAAAAAATTTTTTTGCACACTCAAGACCTGTGTTTATGTAACCCTAAACTTTTTTTTACTAATTAAATTAATACAAGTATGAAAACAAAATCCATGAAAATTTGATTTTTACAGTAGAATCCCCCCTTAAGGAAAATGACATAACATCTATAGAGATGGCTCAAAACAAGACAACAAAGTAGGTGGAGGGGTTTACTCCGATAAATTGATCTGATCAGGTAGGCGAAAAGATAGTGAGCCAATCTTTTCGCCTACCTGATCATTGCAGTGTATTTCAGGCGGAAGTCATTGCCATAAAAGAGGGACTTACGGTAATAAAAGCGAGAGTATTATCCATAAATAAATCTTCATATACTCGGACAGTCAAGCAGCTGAAGAAGCGCTAGAATCTAAAACGCACTCGTCAAGAACAGTCATAGAGTGTTTTAAACTTCTAAATGTCGTATCAAAATACTACAAAGTACACCTTATTTGGGTGCCAAGCCACAGGAATATAGCAAGGAACTGCAAGGCAGACAAACTTACTCGAATCGGTACAACGCTCAACCTCCAAGTGGATAAGACGCTGATACCCATGCGTTTAGCCATTTGTAAACTACTGATAGACAGGGAAACCATCAAAAAGGTAAATACAAAACCTCTCAACATGCGAACTAAGCAGACAGACATGGCCGAAAGGGAACAGCGGTCGATCAAAAAGCTTGCTAAGATTTAACAGAGAAACTATAAGAAAAATGATAGGGGTATTAACCGGTCATTTTCTGATAGGCAGCCACGCTAGAAGGTTAGGACTCCCATACTTCGATTTCTGCAGAAGCTGTCTTAACACAGAAGAAGAGGAAACCGTCAGGCACCTTTTATGTGAGTGAGGAAGCTTAGCGAAAAGGAGGCTCCGCACTCTTGAAATGTCAGTTTTAACTGATGTAGCGGACATAGCGCATCTAAAACTAACGAAGCTTTGCTCGTTTATTAAAGCTACCGGATGGTTTTAAAAGGAACCCATAGGGTACGGATAAGTTCCTGTGGTATTGTAATGGACCTATGAAAGATCTAAGTGTGTCATAGCGTTAGCCACCCCACCTACCTACCTGGTAAATAACCTAGAAGTGCAAGCATAAAACACAAAAGATACCTACAATGCTTTCGATTTGTATTTCGCAAACTGCAGCAACGGTGACTGGAGGCTGTGGTTCAGAAGTACATAACTCTACATATATCATTGACCGATTCCTATTTCATATATAACTTTAAATAAACTTTATATTATACATTTTATCTAAAAAATATTTGTTTATATTTTGCATTTTAATCACCACTTTTATTTGAATTTAGAATTTTGATTCAATTCGTAAATTTTAATTTTTAATTTACTTTGCGATCAGCTGTTTTTCTTACTTGCAAATTCTTACAGTAAAAACTTCCAACTTCCCCTTCAAAATGAAATGCCATTTTGCTCTCTCACTTTCCCCTACTTTGCTAGTCTTTTGGGTATATGAACACTAAAACGTGATAATTTATAACAATTGTTGTTGTTGTTGTTGCAGCAGCTTAAACATTCTCCATACATATACGGGGAATGTTGCTGAAGTGACAGTTCTTGGCCGGATATGAATCCGGGTCGTTCCGGTTACGTTGAACCGACTGTTGCAAACTATTTGCTTCATGAACAGATCTAATAACTTACTTCCATGTCAAATGAAAAATGCAAAATTTATTTGATTTGTTTCTTTTTTTCACAAAAATACACGTATGGCTTAGTTTAATGTGCAAAAAACATTGAGAAGCTGAACAGACAATGAAATCAATTTGTCAAGATTTGCAGCGTTAGACAACGGTACTTTACAGTAAAGGCGACTTCGATTGAGCGATCAGTTGAAAAATATTTGCACGTATCGAACGTTCCTTAAGAGACGAGTAAAGTGGTTTCGCCCTCATCGAAGCTTTTTTGACCATCAGTAGAACAATCAGTTGAGTGACGCTCTCCGCTCTACATGCTGTTCTGCTCTACGAGAACTCCGAACTGGCAGTGCTTCACAAAAGCGATATCAATGGTCCATTCATTACCAACGCAGGTGTACGGCAAGGTTGTCTCCTGTCGCCCCTCTCTTCGCCATTGACCTTGATGACGTCATGAGCCAATTGACCTTGCACAAAAAAGGCATCACATGGAGTTTGACCAGACATCTTAAGGACCTGGCCTTCGCCGATGACATCTGCCTCCTCTCTCACAAACTCTCTGACATGCAAGCGAAGGCGGACAAACTAGTCGCGTTGGCACGCACTGTCGGGCTGGAGGTCAACATCGCCAAGACGAAGGCTATAAGAGTCAACCACAATAAAGAAAGACATATAATGGCTTACGGAGGCCCGGTGGAATTCGTTGAAATCTTCTACTACCTCGCCTGCAGTATCACAACAGACGGCAGAGCAGATTAAGATGTCAACTGTAGGCTAAACAAAGCAAAGTCGGCGTGCTGGTGAATGCAAGCAGCGTGGGCGAGTTTGCAAATGTCCTGGGGTACTAAACTACGAATTGTTGTATGGAAGCGAAACATGGCTGGTCTCTAACACCATCACACAGAGGCTACAATCCTTCATCAACAATTGCCTCCGCATCATTTGCAGAATATTCTGGCCAAACACCATCAGTAACGGCGCACTGTGGAGATTAACAAACGAGGAACCCATCGTTGGACAAATCAAACGCAGAAAGTACCGATGGAAAGGTCACACGCTTAGAAAACCACCAGATAGCATCACGAGAACAGCACTGCACTGCACTGGAACTCCCCAATGGAGCAGAGGTTGCGGACGGCCAAAAAACACTTGGAGAAGGTCGATGCTGTGCGAACTAGCAGATACCGACATCTCAGCGGACGGTGCGAAAACAACAGCACAGAACCGTGTACGACGGAAGAGTCTTGTCGAGGCCCTATGCTCCCGAGAGGAGTGAACAAGGAAAAAACAAAGAGCTGCAAATCGCTCTTATTGCTATTATTTTTTCCACCAGTGTACGGGTATATGCAGCAGTATTTTTTTTGACTTATTCTTTTGTTCAAATTCAAATAAAACACATGTTTAGCAGAGTCTACAAAAATATCGTTTATGCATTTTAGTATACAGGCTTATAAAATCCAATTTGATTATCAAATTCACCGATTTTTCTTAAAACAATATTTATTGCATATTATAAAAAATATGTAAATTCTTTCTTTTATTACTTAACTACGCTTAATATTATGCAAAACATCTTCGTATTTACGCCAACTTTTATATTATAAGTATATAAAAATTTAAAGACTCAAAAGCGAACATTTGAATAAAGTAAAGATGCACTAAATTTCAAATCTTACAAGTAATTACATACTTATATATGTTTTATTTATGTACGATATACATACATACCTACATATACTGTTTTCATATATCAGGTCATAAGCTAATTTGCAATGCTTTTTGTTTTTCACACTTGTACATAAAGTTCATAGTTTTTGTTTTTGCTAATGATGCGAGTTGTGATCATTGGGTTTTTAACGGTTTTACTGCTTTCATGGTTTTCATAAAATTCATTTTTTCTCTATAAATTACTAATTAGAATTGTAGAAAATATCTTAATCACAGAACTACATCAGATTGTCATTTTTTTTGGGTTCATTAGGTGCCATTCATGGTGAAAAGATGTTTATCAATCTAATCAAAAGAAATCTATCATCCTTCGTTGCCATTGCAATACACATCTCTATATACGTATGTATGTATGTAATTGAAAAAAAAACTAGACCATCAATATATTCCGTATTGGGGTTCAGGCAGATTTTCCACTTTGACAGAGTCGCTTAATTAACACTACTACTCCTCCTCCTGACTGCTCGCAAATTCCTTGAACTCACACCTTATTTGGTGCGATCATGTTTCGAAGGTTCGACCTGCTTGGCAAATTCACTCATCACGTCCTTGTAGATGGCGGGATCCAAATTGCGACCCAGCATGTAGATGAGCCACCAATCGCCGATGTCCAGTTTGCGCGAGAGCGATCGGCAGATCTCCATAGGTACCATACGATTGCGAGCATTGAGTAGGCGAGGTCGGAATTTGGGCAAGAAGATGATGCAGGCGCTAAAGAAAAAAAAAAGTGCATGTTAAATAATTGTTAAAATATAAAATAATAGTAAAATATTAAATAAAAATAATAAAAAATATAAAAATAAAAAATATATATAAAATAAAAAATATATATAAAATAAAAAAATATAAAATAAAAATAATAATAATAAAAAAATAAAAAAAAAAAAATAAAATAAAAAAAATAAAAAAAAATATAAAATAAAAATAATATAAAATAAAAATAATAAAAAAATAAAAAATAATAAAAAAATATAAAATAAAAATAATATAAAAATAAAAGATAAAAAAAAAATAAAAAAAAAAATAAAAATAATAAAAAATATAAAATAAAAATAATATAAAAATATAAAATAATAAAAAAATATAAAATAAAAACAAAAAAATATAAAATAAAAAAATAAAAGAATATAAAATAAAAATAATACTAAAATATAAAATAAAAAAAATTAAAAAAATATAAAATAAAAATAATAAAAAAATATAAAATAAAAAAAATAAAAAAATATAAAATAAAAATAATAAAAAAATATAAAATAAAAAATAATAAAAAATATAAAATAAAAATAATATAAAAATAAAAGATAATAAAAAAATAAAAAAATAAATAAAAATAATAAAAAATATGAAATAAAAGTAATAAAAAAATAAAAAATAAAAAATATAAAATAAAAAATAATAAAAAAATATAAAATAAAAATAATAATATATAAAAATAAAAGATAAAAAAATATAAAAAAAT
This sequence comes from Anastrepha obliqua, assembly GCF_027943255.1. Lineage (NCBI taxonomy): Eukaryota > Metazoa > Arthropoda > Insecta > Diptera > Tephritidae > Anastrepha > Anastrepha obliqua. The sequence continues at coordinate 18,981,489 of NC_072893.1, read as the reverse complement.
AAAAGAATGTAAAATAAAAAAAATATAAAATAAAAAAATATAAAATAAAAAAATATAAAATAAAAAAATATAAAATAAAAATAATATAAAAATAAAAGATAAAAAAAAAAATAAAAAAATAAATAAAAATAATAAAAAAATAAAAAATAAAAATAATATTAATAATATTATATATTATAAAAATAAAAGATAAAAAAAATAAAAAAAAATAAAAATAATAAAAAATATAAAATAAAAATAATAAAAAAATATTCGCACTCACCGGAATATCATTAGGCCGATTAGCAGCCCCAGCAGAATCATATACCAGAACCAAATGAATACATAAGTCTTTTCATTAACAATATTCAGCGGCAGTATGCAGAGTGAATCGTGCTTCTGCAGCGAGCCGGAAGCACCATATTTATGGAAGATGCACTTGGTGACACGTGGGAATATGTAAACCATGGGATCGACGCGCTGTTCCTGTGGCACATCGGATAGCTGCATAATGCGAGTGCCGTACGACATGAATTCGCCATCGAAGAAACGATTCATCAAATACATTTGAATGATAATATTGATGAAGCACAGTGCCTCGCAGGCCCAGTAGCGGATAGCGTATAGCTTGTGACGCTAGAGTTGGGAGTAAATACAAAAAAAAAACACAAACATTCAGTAAATGTTGTAAACTTATGGAAAAGTGCATTCAAATTACCTTCACGTGCTTGATTAAATAGTCCAGTAATGCGTCACGTTTGGCTTCCTTCTCCTTGCGCGTGCAAATCGTCAGATTTAAACCCATTACGATCATGCGCATGAGTCCGCCTTCGAATTTGTCCCACAAGAACTTGGGCGTGTAGCAAGCAATGGCCTAAAAATATGCAAAGAGAATTATAAGCGCGTTAATGGGTGATTGAAAACCGTTATGAAAATTACTTGTATTACAAAAAAGGTCTGTTCATGTAAAAATGATCCAATAACTTGCCCGTAACTTAATTTCCGTGAACTCGCTCTCAAAGAGAAAAATAAAAAAAAAAATAAAAAAAAAAACATGAACGCAAAACTAGTAATAATTTGCAATTTATACAAACAGCTGATTAAGTTGTTGGTGGAAAAAATCACAAAAATGAAAAAAAGTTGAGCTACCTCGTAAAAATTTAAAGAAAATAAAGCAAATAAAATGCAAAATAAGGAGCTTAGCATCACAAGATTTTATATTGTCCACAATAATTTTTTCCATTTTATCATCGCGATCAGATGAAGAATATTCCGCTAGGAATTGTATTGTTGTCGCAATCACAACTTTCTAAATACCTTCAATGCTTTGATTTGTATTTCGGAAACTGTAGCAACGGTGACTAAAGGCTGTGTTTTAGAGAGAAGGGCATACCACTGGCCGATTCCTATTTGATATATGTATGACTTCAAATAAACTTTATAAATTTTATCTGAAATATATTTACCTACATTTTCAATTTTAATCACCATTTGTATTTGTATTTAGATTTTGATTCAATTTTAGTTCGTACTTATGGGATTATAGGTAGTCAGAACTTTCAAAAAATTGGATTTATTTCACATTTTCTTAAAGTATAATATCTTAGAAATATTGTGTGAAAATTTGAAGTGAATCCGACAAATACTTTTCGAGTTATTCAACAATTAACAGATGGCGCTCGGGCGGTCCAGAGTAAAAGTTAAAAATTTAAATTTAAATTATAAATTTATTTTTGAAAAATTTTGTCTAAGTCAAGTCAAAACATGATGTATTAATGCTATGTTTTTATTTTTGAAAAATAAAGTAATCGACTAGCAAAAAAAAATTATTGAAAATCATAATTTTTTCGGGTCTCTGACTGCCCCTAACCTCTTATTTTTACTTTGCGTTCAGCTGTTTCTCTCACTTGCGAGACCTTACAAGTAAAAATTTCTTTAGTAAAAACTTGCAACTTCCCCTCAAAATTAAATGTAATTTTGCTTTCTCACTTGCCCCTACTAGCAAGTTTTTTTTAGTACATGAACACCAAAACTTAATTGCCACTATTTGTCACAATTACACATTTTTACTAAATAACAATTATTTACAATTATTTGTGATGGAAATCTTTATTTTGATCCTTATAGCTTAGATAGACGGCAATGTTAATCGGTATTACCGGCGCAGTTAGTTCTGATTAAAATAGTAGTGTGACAGGCGGCGGTTGTTATGCGGATTAGTGAACAGCTGATTTTCTTATTGGTTAGTTTTGTCAGTAACAAATGAACCGCAGGCAACGAAACCGGGTATGAGCTGCCCTGATACTCATACGCATTCATTAAGGGTGGTGGCATTAGACCAACAAAAATATTTTGTACGTTTGATTGTCAGGGAAAAATATGAGCAAAGTAGAAAACAAATAATGAATTCGCCGTTTTTCATTCTGTGCTGACAGCTACATGGACACGACGAAAGAAAAAATAAACATCTCAGGTGATTTACCAATACCATCCAAGAATGATAGAGAGAGAGAGATTGCGCCTTTCGAATTCGCCGTGTCGTAAGAGTCCATTAATAAACAAACAAAGGGAAGGATCGTGAAGAACGCTATGACTGGAAAGCTAATGGGCGTAAAGGCCGAAGGCAGAGCGAAAAACCGATGGATAGACGCAGTGTAAAACGATCTCAAAGATTTGGGAATATGTAACTACGAAGCAAAAGCTTTGATGCACCTCGCGTGCGGAAGTGCAAACTAACATTGCACCCAGTCTTTCTGTTCTTCTCGTTAAAAGATTCATTATTTCTCGTTCACCCTAGATACTGACTGCCATTTTTCGGCAATGTTGCCAACGAAAACTTCCCTAACCCGTTTAAATTATGAGAATTAAGCCTAGTTGTCAATCCGCATTAAGTTAGGTTAAAAAGATTGTCCAATGAATGGGCATACTTGGACAAAAAAAAAAAAACAAATTCGTCCTTTATGGTACCATTGTGAACGAAGTTAGGAAAACTGGAGAGGGCGGAGAGAGGTGCGGGTGAGGTGGTTAGGAAGATCGGCTTAGTGTGTGTGAATTATGAACGATGACTGTGCTACGCTAATCGCTTTGTGTTGCTGATGAAGTTCATCAGATTTTTAATGTCAAGGTCAGCTATATCAGTAGGCGTAGCAAAGAAGTAAGATCAAAGATGCTTAAAACTTAGCCAAGAAAGAGCAGGGGAAGATCTTCATACATCCGACTCAATAAGGACTCGAGGTAGTTTCAAGTCTCACAGCATGCACACCTCGCGGATAGTGTCCTGTAAGAAAACCCACGAAATTCGAGTTGTGAGATTTCGTCAACCTCAGAAGCTCGCTCGAGCGCCCCCGATCCACACGTGGGCAGAAGGATTTCGTGACCTTACAAGTTTGTGTACTACCCAGCGCTCGTTGAGTTGGCGCGAAGCCCATCATTCAATCCGCATTAGTTGCACTTAATTTCTGAGAAAATTCCTAATTTAGTCGTTAACGTCAGTGTGTGTCTAGGCTATTACGCGCCCCTTTGCTTGTCTGTTTGTATACTGCAGTAGTCAGCGGTCTAGGTCACAAGTCTCAAATATGACTGACTTACGACTATATTTCCAGATAGGATGATTAATTTTGCACCACGGAACCCAAAATTCGTAGCCTTGCTCTAGTAAAGGCAGAACAGTCACAGATAAAATTCTCTATCCGCGTCCTCTAAGCAAGAGGAGGGCTTGGGTCCTCAATGATTCCAATTGTGGTCATATGTATGCTGACCCCGTGGGTTGTGTCCTGTAATAAACCGACCATCTACCGAACGCCTTTTCTACTAAGTTTGATAAGAAAGTTCGACAGTTTTCTCTTCGGGCTTGTCACAAAACACTTTACAGTTCTGCCAATTCATGATTCCTCTAGAACACCTTGTAAATTCATGTCACATACGCTTAAATTCAACTCCTCTCGTCGCTCGTAAAAGATAGTCTCTCACTACTCAACTGATCGTTGCCGTTTATCAACAACCGAAGGCAACATTTCCCACATGCCATTGCCACGCTTGTTAATCACTTCGTTGCGCTGACTTCCAATGGACGCATGCCATGAATAGTGGTGCTGTCCTGCATTTGACACATGACAACACCATTGTGCCCCAAATGTGGTCATTGATCTGGCCATCTATGGGATGTGAATGGCTTGGCCAGTGTTACTTTTTCACATGTTGCCGCTGCTGTTATGGCACTGATTTCGTGATTTTCGGTTTGCCTTGTTTTTGGAGCAATTAAAATCAAACATGCATTGAATGTCTCGCCACACATCTGTCCGTCCACTCACTTGACTGCCTCACCAGAGTTTGTCTGTTTTCGATATACACGCAACTGGCCACATCCCGCCAACGAATAACTAATAAAAAATTCAACTAACGTCTCGACTTCGTGAGCGCATGAATATAAAATTTATTTGGTTGTGATTTTTTTCTTATTTGTTAATTCGTTTTGATTAGCTAGTAATTTAATTAAACTTATTTCTATTTTCGGTGTCTCTTATTTGTCTATATCGCGGTTATTTTGCTGGATTCTTTTTTCCTCCAATTAACCTGCTTGGAATTTAGAATTGGGCACAAGTGTCGCAATTTCATTGTGTTGATGCTGAAGAGGTCTCGGTTTGAAGACATTCGATTTGTTAACAATGGGACCTAAATATGACTGTTGCTTTTGGAACAGTCCATTCAGCAATTTTTTTTTGTGGGGAAGCATCAAAAGCCTATGGCCGGGACTTCAACCCAACTAAGTCTCAAATTTTATAAGAAAGCTGCAGGGAATATTGGCACAACTATTTAACTTAAATTATCTGCTCAAAGACTCGACTGATTTCAAGGCCTGTCAATTTGTATGTCAATTAATTAACGAGGTAATTGTACGCTAAAATACGATGAGAGTAGTTAACATTATTTATCGCCCAAAATGAATTCCTTAGAAATAGCAAACTCTTTAGATCTCCAATCTGTGAAACGGCCAATTTTTATTTGGCTGCCACTGCACCTTAATGAATTCATTTTCGCTTTATGACATAAAGATCATTTAATTTGCCAACTACATAAAGCTACACAAAATCTAATTTTCGAAAATAAATGAGGAAAGAAACGTGTGATCAAATTAAGTATAATATTCATATATGTAATATAGAATTACATAAGCATATCTACCCAGTAGGGAAATATGATAGATAGGACGAAATATAGGCAGACCACGAACCACCTGGCGCCGTTCAATGGAGGTGGAAATGAGGTCTTTGTTATAAGACTTGGAATGAACTTAGAGCCCTTCCAGTTGTCGATGCCCTATTGTATTTGGTGAATACACTCGAACGGCGACTGATTTAAGGGGGTATTAACCACTTCGTAAACCTTCATCAGGTTTTTAATATCAATGACTGCTATATCAGCAGCTGGAGCAAGGAGATGAGAGCCAAGATACTTAAATCTTAGCCCTGATAAAGCAGGATAGTTAAGGAGAAAGTGCAGAGATGATCCCACCTCTACTTCTGTACAACTGACGTAGAAATGGCTCTTAGTAATACCGAGTCTCACAGCATGTATACGTCGCGGCCAATGTCTTGTAAAGGCACCCACGTACTTTGAGAGCTGAGATTTTGTTAATCTCAGGAGATCTCTTTAGTGCCTCCGATCCACTCGAGGCCAGATTTCGCGGCCTTAGAAGCGGACTGGACTGGAGGCCCACCTCTTCAGGAACAGACCACAGGCATTCAAGGTTACGTTAGGTTAGGTTGAAGCGGTTGTCCTGTGGGACACACTCAGGGTCATAGCCCATTGTGATGCCGCGTGGGGAGCTTTTCTCTATTTCTCCTAAAACCAATTTGTGTGCTTTTCAAAAATTTTAGAATACCTCCTATTTCTGCAGAACTGAGATCTTCCAATTTGTTAAAAAATTGTCTGCCTAGAATAGCAAATTTCCATCTGGATAGAGCAGGACAATGGCACAGAAGGTGTAAGATTGTCTCCTCCTCTTCCTCATCAAGACAACTTCATCAGAAGTCATGCGCTTGCACCCATTCTTTGGGCGTGCCTACCTATTAGACAATGCCCCGTTATGACTGAAACCAGTGTGCCAAGACTGTGCTTATTTTGGTTTAACAAAGATTCTGTGCGTTTAGCATTGAGAGTCGGCCACAGTTGATGGGCGATTTTGCAGGTGGCTTCATTACGCCATCTTTCGTTTGCTTTCCTTACGATTTCTTCAAGGATAAGTTGCTTGCATATTTGTAAGGGTATGCCTATGTCATAGTCTATGTACTCATCGGTCAAATTGGTGCCCAGTCTCGCTAGTTCATCGGCTCTGCAGTTACGCTCAATGTCACAATGGCCAGGGACCCATGTTACCTTTAAATGAAATGACTCAGCCATCCCGTTAAGAGATGTATGGCATTTCGTGGCTACCTCAGAGGTTGTCGACTGCTTTGTGAGGGATTTTATCACCGCCTGGTCATCAGTGCAGATGTAGATATCATCTTCCGGTATAGCATCACACTGTAGCAGTGTCACGGCTTGGCCTGAAAGACACTACAGTAGTCGGGGAGCCAAAAACTGAAGGAGATCTCCAGATGCTCGGAGTGTACAGGTACACCCTGTACACCTCCGCCCACCCTTTCCTCGAGCTTGGAGCCATCTATGTATACATGGATAGACTCGCCCTGTCTTACATCGTCCCGTACCCACTCTTCCCAACCTCCGTGATAGTTATTACACAAATGAGCAGCCAATCAGCAGCTTCTTTAAGGCCCTCGCCTCATTTAAAACGGTTTTTTGAGTGTTTCTTACAAAGTGTGTAAAACGGAAAAGAAAAAAAATAATTTTTGATTTCAGTGTTTTGTTTTAGTTTTTGATCCATTGTTAAAAAATAAAAATTTTTTTTGGCAATGCGAGGTTCGTTCAAAAAGTTGTCGGCCTTAAAACAATATTCTTCCAAAAACAGATATGTCACTGGCGATACAGATTCCGGGATTCACAGGACAAACACCATTTCAAATGAGGCGAGGGCCTCAATTGCGGCTACCTCTGCTTGGCCAATGCAGTGATTCAGTAAACTGAACTTGAGTCTGATGGGGAGCTCCTTGTATAATACTCCTTCGCCAACCCTTCCATCCAATTTTGAGCCATCCGCGAATAGGTTCGCCAGGCTCTGCCTCCAAATGGCCTAACACCTCCCACTGCCATAAGGTAAAAGTTGCTTGTAAACGAAACTCTATAATTATGCCAGTTCAACATTTGATTCTGTAAAATTCACTCTGAGCAGAATAGTATAAAACTTTCGTGGCATCTATGGCTATACTAGCGGATATGCACTGCTATAGCCCAATAGTGATGTAGCACGCAATAGTAGAGTCCTCTTCAGGAGGTGAGGAGGATAAATAGAAGCTTGTTAAACTTGCTCAGGCTTTTCCTGCGGGGGTTGCTTGCCTTTTTTTGTGGTCTGCGAGCACTTTACTTCATTTCATTTCATCCGGATGATAGCCTCATTATGTTGTATTTTTGTTTTTGGTTTTTGTGAAATGTGTGTACGGGTAAGTAACTACAATGGCATTTTCTTCAACTTGGTTACTTAGTAAAATTTTATTATTGTGTCAAATGAACAGAAAGGCACACAAAATTCTGTACGCCGTACCACGCGCAAGCATATATGTACCTACCTCAAAAGAATAAGAAAAAAATAAAAATAGTAAAAATAAAAATCACGTAGATGCCCAGCAAACACACGAGAAAATATGCTCTAGCGTTTGATTAACCTTCAGTGCTGAAGATAAGATGAACTTCAGTATTTCTTATCATTTGATGTGATTAAATCTTTAACAACTCTACGACAATACTTAAGTTTTCTTTGCAATTAATTTTATTTTATATAAAAGAGTTTTTTGCTATTTTTTTTTTTTTTATCCTGTCTATACTTTTAATGCATAGAAGATTGTTTTCTAATCTTTGAATTCATTTAAAAAGTGTCCTTGATTTAAGTATTGAAGGCATATTTCCTGTGCCCCGTGAAATTTCCGTTCAAGTAAATAAATTTAACATTTTATAGGTAGCTCGATAAGTTCGATCGGTGTTTTCCTTTTCCACTTGAAAAAGACAGTTCATTTGGGTATGATTGACGACGATCTCGGAATTTGCTGATCACATTTTTTATTTCCTCTTTTATTGAGGAATTTTTAAGTCTCAATGAATTTGGGCATTCGTCACGTACCAGCGAACGTTTACCAGGGTGCGTAGAGTCTTGGACTGAAAACTTTGCAGAATTTCCAAATTTGAGTTTAATGCTGTGCCAAACAGTTGGATGGAGTCCATAAGTTCAGACTGGTTTGAGCACAGATTTGTACAGGACAAGCTAGTTGTCCATTGAGAGGGGGGTATTCACGGTTTAACAGCCAATAAGTGTTTCGCAGTCATCAACCTTAAGAGTCGATACCTCACAATCATACGTTAGGATTGGTCGAATAAGGGTCTTAGAAATATTAATCCAATTGAAATTGAAATTTGAGAAAGGCGAGCCAAGAAGCATCGAGAGAATAGTAACTCCTAAGACACTCAGGTAGAAAATCCTATTGTATTCAAAGCTCTGAAAAGTAAAAGGATGGATAGTCGAGGAGGAAAGAAGAGAAGTGACAGAGACAGAGAGATAGGATAGAATATAGACAGCGAGTCCTCTGAGAATTTTCCAGATTCTTTGGCAAATCTGAAAATATCCTCCAGTTTGAGAGAACGAATTTTACTCATTCTCTTGGCATCAAAACCCAAAATTCGTAGCCTTGCTCTAGTAAAGGCAGGACACTCACAGAGAAAAGGCTCAGCGTTATCCGCCTCCTCCAAGCACGACAAGAACGCTGGGCCATCAATGATTCCAATGGTGGTCAAATGCTGACCCCATCGGTTGTGTCCTGTTATAATAACGACCATCAACCGAACGTCTTTTCTCCCAAGTTTTAGAAGAAAGTTCGACAGTTTTCTGTTCGGGCTTGTCACAAAACACTTTGCAGTTCTGTAGCCTTCTAGACTGGACCATCGCTCTTTATGTAAATTGCATACATTATCGCTGATCCAATTCATGATTCCTATAGAACTGATTCCGATTATTGGCTCTGGTCCCTGTGGGGACCATCCACTTTTTATCTTTCCTGTCTCTATTCTTTCTACATATATCTATCCGGGTGTAGTACAATGGTACGGACTGAGTGGTTGGACTTGTCCAGTCCCCCACAAATCTAATCTAATCTACTCCCTGTGGGTTAATAGCTGATCCGCCATTGGTTAAATGAGCGGCAATTGCATTTCCTTACTTGGTTGTGATAAGATTTAAGTTGATTTATGGGCAGGTGGTAAAGCTTGTGGGTTAAAGGCCTCATGTGGAGAATTTTTTTCGTTCACTTTCAAGCGCCTACTTCGGAGCTATTTGAAGATTTTATTTATGCCGATTTGGAGCTTCTTCTAAGGCTTCTGTTGCAGTTGACAGATCGTGTGGCTGGCAGATCGTGTATTAGATTAGGTACAGGATTGAACCTAATATGCTGCCCTGTTGGACCCCAGCTTTAATTTGTTGGAGAATGCAGAATTCACTGCTGAACAAATTTGCTTTTGGTCGAGCGCTGTTTCTGTCATTTTTCATTGAGCTCGGAAGATATTTCTGGTTAAGCTGGCATTGCACAAATGAGTAATCCAATTATAGGGTGAGGAGGTAGCTTTTTTGAGAATTTCGGCGGGGATGCGACCTGTTTCCTGCTGATCTTAAAATATTTCATTTGGGAGGAGTGGACGGTGTGCAACATTTGGAGGCAGGGCATGGCAAATATGTTTACGGATCGGTCGAAGTTGGACGAAAGAGACATCTAATCGGATGATACTTCGATATTAGGCTCATTTGGATTCCCGTTCACAGCGGCATAGAGGGCTGATGTGCTGGACTGATGAGCTGGCTAGACAGGGGACTCTAGAGACGGTTTCATCGCAAAAGGGATTACCTGTGGTATGCTACTGGAAATATGAGCCTTGTGTCAACTCAGCGATCGCTGGGCTAGTGAGCAAACGTCCAAAGTCGCGAGATCCGTCTGGCCATGGGTAGATCGGAGGCGCTCGAGGGAACTTCCAAGGCTAAAAAATCTGCAACTCTCGAATTCGGTAGGTATCCTTACTGCACATTGCCCGTTAGGTGAGGTGTCCAAGCGCTGAGGCTTGCGGTTGCTTCTAGTCTTTTCTGCAGAAGCTGTCTTGAGGACGAAGTGGAATCATCTCGGAACCTTTTTCTCAGCTGCCCTGCTCTCGTCGGGCAAATATTTAGACATCTGGGCTTTCACATTTTCGCTGCGCCTGCGGATATTGCGGGTTTAAGTATCAGACATATGATGGAATTCATCACTAGCTTGGGGCGATTAATAAGAACGTAAATCGCCACCGTTGTCCGTCATCCTCTAATCCAAAGCGCCTTCTTCCTTTTTTTCACCTGCTTGGTTCCGTTCCTTCCCTTTCCCCACTACCTGACGACGAATTTTGTATATTTGTCCAAGTGGGCCCCTTGTAAGGGCAGCCATTTATCCTAAGCTAACCTAACCTGCCAATGGGAGAAATCCCTTTGAGGGCGAGTGGAGAATTACTAGTTTCTCAACTTGATAACTAAGAAATTTTCATGTAAAAAAATTCCAATTCTTGAGTCGCTCTTTGGAGTTTTGAAAAGGTCATTTCACTTCAAATGCATCTCAGGTAGATATCAAACAAAAAGGTTTGTTGGGTGCACACCCAAAGACATTCACGTATTGTATTGTGTGTGTACACATGCATGTGTGCATGTATATGGTCTTTTGACTGACAAAGATTCGGAGTCACTGTACGCACTCAATTAAATTCAATTGATATGAAATTGAAACTTTTTTCTTTTTTTAAATCAGACGCTTGAGTTGCTTTTGTACTCTACAGACAACCAGCAAAGTACGAGCTATGAAAGCAACTTAACATACATATGCATGTATTTCAAATTCATGTACTCGTATGTGTGTGTGTGCTGCTAAATCATCAACCAGGTCCTCTATAAAAATCGCCAATCTGCGGTCGTTAGTGGATCATGCAAAAATGATTACCTTTTAAGCAAAATAATCAAACTATTGTCCAAATGTCGGTCCATGTATCGGTGAGCTTGTATGTATGGGTGCGTTCTAAATTTTTTGATTTAAATTTTTTTAATTTGATTTAATATATTCACAGCAATGATCAGCGTTCACCTCTGACTACTTACGAACAATCGTGGGTAGTTAAAAGAGTCGCGAACGCTACTTTCAAATTAAATTTCAATTTATTTCATTTTAATTTTTTCCTTTTTTTCTACCTTCTTTTGCTTCTTTATTACCAAATGATTGTGGCGTATTTTTTATGCGTGATCAATCAAAAATGAAAAATTTGACAGACATTTGAAAGCTACCATGGAAGAGGAATGAATTGTAAGCGGTGGATCACCTACTTATATAAAATTATAGAAAAAGTTGAGCTTTTTAAATGTCTTTTCTATTTTTTATTTGAATTACTTTTTGTCTATTAACCTTATGCGCATTCTTCTCATCTCTTAATTTTTTTTTCATTTTGGAAATTAAAATTAAAAAGTCTTCATAACCAAAAAAATGAAAAAAAAAATGCCGCGCTCGTGCCCTATTTTTTTTAACTTTTTTTTTTGTTACTCTGATTTCTTCGCGTACTTCATTTGCCTGCTAAAGTGTTGCTGTCAGCGTGATAGCTACGAGTACTTGTGCGCAAAATGCTGACTATTATTTTTCTACAAAGTGTATTTAGCGGTCAACGCCACGATCATCAGACACCGAAAATATCGTCCAACAGGCTTCAGGAAAATCAGAAAAAAATCAATACAGAAATATTAATTTGATTTAAATTTTCTTCAAACACGTGCGTGACACATTAGGTTGGCTCCAAAAAAAAATGTGTGGTACCTTCTAAATTTGTTCAATTGTTTAAACAACATTACTATACTTTATTATAAAAAAATGCTTAGATCAAAAATAAAAAAGGAGAATTTTTTTTATTTTATTTTTAATTTTTCAATTCTAAATTTTTGAGGACTTTCAGCGTCCCTATAGGTTAGGGTAGGGTAAATGGCTGATCATTCAATTCATCCACTGCGATACCATACGGAGAAAAAAAAACGGAGTGAGAAGAACCGAACAGGGGAAGGGGTGGGGAAGGAATATTCTGAAAGGAGCTCCTCATCAGACTCAAGTTCAGGTTATCGGACCACTGTAGTCTATTCCAAGCAAAAATAGCCACAATTATGGCCCTCGTCTCATTTGAAATGGTGTTTATTCTGTGAGTCCCGTAATTCGTATCGCCAGCGACATACCTGTTTTTGGAAGACCATTTTTTGAAGGCTGACAACTTTTTGAACGAACCTCGTACGACCAAACAAAAATTTTTATTTTTTAACAATGAATAAAAAAATAAACTACTGAAACCAAAAATAAAAAATATGTTTTCGTTTCCGTTTTACACACTTAAAAAAAAAACACTCAAAAAACACCATTTCATATGAGGCGAGGGCCTTAAAGAGGCTGTTAATTGGCTGCCCACTTTTGTAAAAACTGTCACGGGAAAACTGGTTAGGGAACGTCTGACTTCACTGCCGAATGCATCAGAATTCTTTGATATAAGGCTCATCGAGGTACTTGGTCATAGCGACATTGCAGTAAAGTGCAAGGCGGATGAGCTGGCTAGACAGGGAACCTGTGAAGTAGTTAATCCACGAAACGAGAGGATCGGAATCCCGTTGCCTATTTACGGTCTGCCCCTGTGGAGGTGTGCTTAGTGTCAACTCAGCGCACGCTGGGCAAGTACACAAACTTGTAACGACGCGAATTCTGGCCACGAGTGGATCGGAGGTGCTAGAGAGATCTTCTGAGGTTAACAAAATCTGAGCTCTTAAAGTTCGTGGGTACCTTTACGGGACATTGGTCGCGTGGCATACACGCTGTGAGCCCTTTTTGCGTCAGTTGTGCGGAAGATGAGGTGGAATCATTTTAGCAGTTTCTCCTTAACTGCCCGGTGGAAGCTAGTATCTTGGCTCTCCTCTTCTTGCTACGCTTGCTAATACGAGTATGATATTAAAAGTCTGATGAATTTCATCAGTTGTACGAAGCGTCTAATACCATCTTAAGTCAGCCATCGTTCGGGTGTCTTCATCAAATACACATCCCATAACCACGCTGTTAGTTCTGCCTTTTCCAAACTGGATAAAGAAGCAATACGAACGGGTCTGATGGTGCATGAAAACAAAACGAAGTACCTCCTGTCATCAAACAAACGGTTGGCGCACTCGCATCTCGGGACTAGGACTCTACATGGCTCTCATCATGCCCGTCCTAACGTATGGCGCAGAAGCTTAGACGATGACAACCTCCGATTAAGCGCCCCTTAGAGGTTTTGAGAGAAAGATTCTGTGGAAGATTTTTGGACCTTTGCACGTTAGCAACGGCGAGTATGTGCTGTATGAGCTTTACGGCAACATAGACAAAGTTTCGCGAGTAAAAATCCAGCGGCTTCGTTAGCTGGGTCATGTCGTTCAAATGGATACGAGCGGTCTGACTCTGAAAGTATTTGATGCGATACTAGCTGGTGGTAGTAGAGGAAGAGGAAGTTCTCCTCTGCGTTGGAAAGATCAGGTGAAGAAGGACCTAGCTTCACTTGGTGTGTCCAACTGGCGTCGGATAGCACGAGAACTCACGAAACTCATCTGGAGACTGTGCTGTACTAAAATCGCACTTAATTGTTACTCGGGCATTGAATCTCGTCGAGCCTAACTTAACCTAATATATTTATTATAGGTTTTTCAATCTACCTCTGAAGTAATACTGGTAGATTTAAAGTTGCAAGATGTCTTTTGATCGACAATTAGCTAACTGCAGTAAAGCTTTCAAGGCAACTTTCAATTTAGGTGTGGAATCTTCATACAGCATAGTATCATGGAAAATGATTACATTTCCACCTGTTCAGGTGCTCAGTTTTTCCAGGACTAAGATCCGAAACATTTTAGAGGTCATTATCTGAACTGGTTTCCTATTAAGGATTAATTTTTTTTGACAGCTATTCAGACTCTCAGATTCCATCAGACAATCTTTAAACTTGAGATGAAGTGTCTTAGCAAGTTCAACACATTTGGCATTATCAGCCAAACATTTACTCTCTGGGTACCAAGTCACATGGGCATTGAAGGAAATGAGATTGATGAACTAGCAAAGAAAGCATCATCAATTTATTGTACTTTATCGGTGGAGAGCTTTTCTGTGACGTATGTGGGTAAACCGGCACCATCTACCCTATCAAAAGAATAGGAAGAAGCTCTAAAGGAATTATACTGGCACAATCTACTACATTCGAATCACTATTGAGATTTTTGTAATCGAATAATCTTTTTAAGACATTGACTATCAAGCGGATTTAATGAAAATATTCACTGCAGGCGAAGCAGATATTTGTATGGCTCATGTTTTTGTACGGCAGGGCGCTGTATGGCGGAATCGAAATTGTAAAAATCATAAGGCTATAAACACAGGACCAAACATAATTTTTTAAATATCAGGCTTCTCTAAAAATATAAAAAATAGCACGCAGTGTCACATGAAAGCGCCGGATAGGGTCTCATGTGAAACTAATACAAAATTTGATCGCGGAAGCAGTGAAGCACTTCAAATCAAATGCTCGCCTATTTTTTCGAAACATCTGTTTTGTTTGTGTGTGTTTGCCTGAAGTTTTTAGAGAATTAGTAGGATAATCAACCGCCAAAAACGAGTCATCTTTCACCAAAACAAAGCGAACTTGTTGTTCTTGTTAGAGCAGCCATAAACTTTGTCCATACATGAATGAGGAATGCTGCTGGAGTGACAGTCTTTTGCCTGATATAAATTCGTGTCGTTCCGGTAATGTACCAACTGCCGTGGGAACAAACAATGCGAGCTCCTACGTATCGGCTCACACAAGAGATTCTTTGAGCACTCAAAAGTTTGAATTAATGGTTTATCCACTTCACAGCGCTGATTTGGTACTTAATGATTTTTTTTATTCCCAATCATCACAGATAAAATGCAAAGTCAACATTTTTCAACGCGTAAGCCTTCATACTACTCGTTTTTGAGGTATCCTCGTCTGAGTGGCAAAAGTGAATTGCAATTTCGTTCAAGCTAATGGAAAAGTTTAGAGGCTTCCAAGGAGAATATTTTGAAAAGCAATAAACCCTTTTTCAGAGCTGCAGATTTTGCAATGAACTAGAAAAGAGGGAAACTCTTGAACACCTTCTATGTTCTTGCCCTGCATTAGCTAGAACCCGATTTAAATGTTTAGGAGCTCTACAATACGAGAGGTTAGAATGTGTCTCAGGGTTAGAGCTTCAGAGTTTACTTAGATTCGCAAGAGACGCACACGTATTACAAGATGTCTACTACAAAAAAATGTAAAGGTCTAGCACCACTTGGTAACACTAAGAACCAATAGGTCTATGTGATGGCTTTCAGCCAGCCAGGTCAACCTAATCTAACTTAACCTAAGCCCATTTTCATAATGGTTTTATGATAATTTTTCATTATTAGACGCAAAATTTAAAAGGCAACGCTCATAATTTTTGCCGTCTTTATATAATCAGAGAAAAACTAGTTTAGAAGAGGAAAAAATAAATCATGGCAGACCGAGATAGGGAGGAATTGTCTTAACAACCGACTAAAGAGAGAAGTCTCTGATTTTAATTCTTCGTATGATTTAGAAAATTTGTAGTTTTCGAAAGTCAAGCCTTATTTTTGAATATGCAGGTGCAACAAATGTATCAAGGATGTGATTATTCCATCTAAAAGTTACCATTTGAATGGAATTTGAATACGATTTGA
This sequence comes from Anastrepha obliqua, assembly GCF_027943255.1. Classification (NCBI taxonomy): domain Eukaryota; kingdom Metazoa; phylum Arthropoda; class Insecta; order Diptera; family Tephritidae; genus Anastrepha; species Anastrepha obliqua. Next base: position 18,965,611 of record NC_072893.1, on the reverse strand, counting down.
TTCCAAAACTTTCATTTGCTTTCTCTGACGCGATCGCTCACGAATTCACAGAAAAAAGATTGAATATTTATTCATAAAAAATTCCATAACTTTTTTTTAGCTTTTTTTAAGCAAGTAAGTCATTGGCCAGTTGCCTCCAGCACTGCCTCCAGCCAAACCATAAATAATTTATGTACTACGCCAACCACATTTCTCCTGATCAACACGACTTGTGGCACATGCACAGCTGGTGTACGCTAACCAAATATGCCGATGATATTTTCTAACAACTCACCAGTGACAGCAAAGTAAGTAAATGGCCAGCAGCAACAACAGCACTGACATGCAATATATTTTTATTTCAAATAGCCACAAAAGGCAACAACAAGCGCTTCAACTAATCAACCAGACCACTTGACAGGCCATTATTGTGGCAAGATCGTTTCGTTGCGCTTTCTCGATAGACAAAATGTGACTGAGGAGGTGGACGAGGCGTCTTACTTAGCTTGTGGGCACACAAAATTTCCAGAGCTTTAAAAGGTAAAATCTCTTGATGATGCAGCTGATGTGGTTTGGCTACTAGAGATGTTGTATGCAGCATTTGGGGCATTGTTGGACGCAGTTCACTTCACTTCATTGCTTTATTTATTTTGTTAAGTTTTTTTTTGCACTCGCTTACCTGGAAGAAGAGTACGAAGCAGACCCATTGGTAGTACGTGTAATATTTCTTGGCATCCTCGTCGTTGAAATCGTTGGCAACACCGGGATGAGCAACTTCGCGGCCGACCTGTTGGTGAGAGGAAGGAAATTTATGAGATTTTATTTTGTAAATAAGTGATTTAGAGACTTAGAAGTTTGGGCAATCTATTTTGTGTGAAATCAAAAAAAAAAAAATTTAAATAAATAAATAAATACAAAAAAACAAAAATTATAAAAAAAAATAATATATAAAAGAAAATAAAAAAAAAAATTAAAAAAAAATTAAAAACAAAAAATCAAAAAAAAAAAACAAAAATTAAAAAAAAAAATTAAAAGAAAATTAAAAACAAAATTAAAAGAAAATTAAAAAAAAATTAAAAATAAAAAAATTAAAAACAAAAAATTAAAAAAAAATTAAAAAAAAAAAAAATTAAAAAAAAGATAAAAAACAACAAATTAAAACAAAAATTAAAAAAAAAAATAAAAATAAAAAAAAGTTAAAAAAAAATATAAAAAAAAAATACTATGACTTGCGCATCGTAGGGGAAATTAATATATAAGGCTTTATTTGCTTGTGTGTTTGTTTGACAGCGGGAATTTGTTGTGTAGCATAATAATTACTAGTCTGCTGGTTCCCTTGCATTGACATGCCTATCCCCGTTGGTCTTCTTTTTTATTTTTCGTTTTTTTTTTCTATATACGCGCAATCAGTTACGCATGCGCGCCTCGTCTTTAATTAGGGCGCACACATTTTTTGTTTATTTCGTGACTCCGCATGCAATACATCGACTGCATTCTGTTTTGCTGAAGCGATTTTTAGGGTGAGGTTCTATACCCGACATCAAAATCCCAATAAATAAAAGTTTTTTTTTTTAGTTTAAAGTATATCAAAAGCAAGCAGATCATTTCTTTTTATTTATTATTTTTATTAGAATCGCAAAAGTCTGCGTGTGCTTAGCGGCAAACAGAAATTTTTTAGAGCGAAGCACAAAGAAACCTATAAAATATGAATGCTTGTACTTTAGAAATAATTTCTAGGTATGAGATGAACAATAAAGCTAAGCATAAAAAATTACAAGTCATTTAACATAAGGAAAGCAGGCACTTACAGCTGTCAACTGCGCAAATTCAAGTGAAATACAAGTCTTTGCAAGTACATTTATGGTACTTCATGTACATACAGCTGCGGTGAAAATAATAGTACCACAGGGTGTTGCGAAATTCAAACTTTAAAAAGTTTGAAAAGAACTAAATTTTTTGAACATAAAATAATTTTACTTAATTAATTAATCTATGAACATATTTTGAATAAAAAAAACCCCATATTTCAAAATATATTCAATTAATAAGTTATTTCATTCAAAATAAGGCGGTAACAAATGACGAAAACAAAAAATTAACTTAAAAATGTAAAACAATAGTACTTTTAATCCATACTTTGTTGAGTATCCTTTATTAGATAGAGCCCTGGGTCTTTAGGGGCCACCTCTGTGGCTTTAGCGCGTTGAAAGGGGCCACGGTATTATATGACAGGAGTTCGAGTAGACCTAGGAACGTCCCATCTCACTGTGACGAGTCTTGAACAATTCTGTTGTCAGGACCTGGTACTGCTGAGGTGTGTTATAAGGCTAGAAGCGGATGGCTGAGATTTGTGATTGCATCTGCTTATTTTCTTTACGATGCCACCACCTGGGAAGGCCACCAGTCTCGTAAGGTTCTGTGAGCGGCGCAGTCTGGGCCTCGTTCTCTGCTGCGATGCTAATGCCCAGCATCCAATCTGGAGCAGCAGCACATGCAATGAGCGGGGCTCTCGGCTATTCGAGTTTATCGCTTCCTCTTACCTAAACATACACAACAAGGGCAGACAGCTCACGTTTTTTACTGCTAGAAGGCAGTAGGTGATTGATCTCACCTTATCAAATTCAAAATTTGGGTGTTCAATCAGGAACTGAAGAGTCCTTGCCGAAGATTTGTGCTCGGACCACAGGTATATTGAGTTTCAGTGTGGCGAGGAGGCACAAATGCCATTGCCATCCAGAAACCCCAGGAAAACAGACTCGCAGAAGTTTAGGGAGGCGTTGCGGTGCTTTGACGTGACACAACCAAGACTTCGGAAAGAATAGGGGATTAAGGTGGCAGTTGAGAAACTCAGCGCTGCCTTAGTTGAATGTTTTGAGTCAGCCTGTCCAAGAACCGAGAGCTCCAAACATTGAGGCGTGAGTTGAGAAAACTTCTAAACCGGGTCCTCAAGACTAATCTTGCTGAGGACTGGGAGCGATACTGTCATATTCAGAGGAACTACAAAAAGAGGAACTACATTCGTGAGTCGAAAAGGGCTTCTTTTAGGGAATTCTGCGGCGGTATTGAATCTCTGATTGACACGGCAAAATTGGTTAGGATCCTGAAAAGGGATTCAACCGCAAAGCTGTGGAAATCTGATGACTCCTTCACGGAGAAGCAAAGTGAGACATTCAGCTTGCTGATGGTTTCTCACTTTCCATGAAATCAGATAAGCATTGGCCGGCAACAGCCCTCAACGAAAGAGGCTGCTTTGCTTTTTTTGAAAAGAGCCGTTATCATTTTAGTTCTGTTTTTTGCTCTCCCAAATCACAGAGACTGTCAGTAAGACAAGAGAAAAGTATCTGCAAACCAAACTCCTTTTAGTCAAGTTTTACTGTGAAATAAAGTGAGCTGCTTGTTTTGGTGCTATTATTTTCACCGGCACTGTATGTGTACAGGGTTGCCGAACTATTTTTTTTTTCTTGAAATCAGTATTTCGAGATTTTACGATTCATCAAACTTCACTTCATCACTTTCACTACATTTTTATTTAAAATAATAAAACACAAACTTACTCATTTAAGTAATGCAAATTTAAAAACTTTTAAAACTAAATTAAATTCCCTTTTTTTCACTGCGTGTACCGTCAATATTTGTATAAAGGAACCAACTAATAATTATTGAAAAATCCACTGCCTTATTTAATATTTATCATATTTTTGGGTGGCACTAACCCACGCGATTTCTGTTTAATTAATGACAATTTCTTTGTTTACAAGCAACAGCGGGCAAATAACAAACAAATAATGTGCGATTTGCATAAAAAACTCTGCAAATTATCAATAATTTAGAAATAATTTGTTTTTTTTTTTGCAAAATTGAGCTTCAACGAGTTGCTTCACAAACTTAGCAAAAATAATTTTATTGTAACCATAAAACGTCGGCTCAAAAACGGCCTGACGTAAAAGCGTACAAAAAAGTTCGGTGTGAAAGAGCAAAGGAGTTGTTGCGCTTGCACGAACGTGGCGAATCTCCTAACATTGTGTTTTCTGATGAAACAAATTTCCCAATTGAGCAGTTCATAAACACTCAAAAGATCGAGTTTACTTGACCGAACGGTCGTACGAGAATTTGAGCCTACGTATGGCCACTCGAAGCAATTTCCCATCGCAAGTAATGGTTTGGGCCGCAGCACAGTGGTCAAGTAGCCCGACGTTTTGGCCAAAAATCCCAAAATCGAAAGTTACCATTTGAGGTAAAGCTTCATATATTCGTCAACAGATGGCACTGGAGCATTAAAATCCAAAGGGACAGATGTTTACATTGAACAGATGTTCCGTGGTGAACGCTCAAAAGTGCCGTTTGTCGGGACTCGCGCGAGACAGTACGCATGCACGTTTTAGAGCGCCACACAAAAATAGTTGCAGATTCACCATTTTTCAACGAAAAAGGGGCAAACTAAAATGGATGTTGTTCGGAAAGGTATGTACATTACGAAAATACTTTACTGTAACCATATTGCTGTATTTTTAGAGGCAATATTAATGACGCAGTACAAGCCTTTTTTCCCTTTTTTTTCAATTGCACTTCTTCTCGTAGATAATTATTTTTATTGCCACGAATTGCCACGGAGATATTTACGTTTCCTAGTGCAGAAAAGTATACAGATTTCGAATCCGTTTAGATCTTGCTCCCGCGCTATCCCCGTTCGTCAAAAATACGCTTTCTTTGCAGAAGGTCGCTCCCGAGCTTGAAGCGCGTGTTGGGGCATTTGAGCCGAGGGGGGCGATCGAAACTGGTTTTATTTGTGTGTATGCCTGGGAAATGTTAGGAATGCAGAGTGTTTATTTCTACTTTTATCTCAATTTCTATAGTGAATATTGTTATTAAAACAATAAATAATTATTAATAAATGCAAAAGAGTGGTAAAAATCATGTTTTGATAATATTAAAAAATCATATAATAATAATAAGAAAATAATTAATATAATAAGTATTTTTAAATGGTAATTAAATTATTATTTTAAAGTAATTTTTTTTTTTAATAAGATTCAAGAGAAAAATTTTTTCATGGACAAGGAGGAAAATATTCGATGCCATCCATGATGTTTTTCTGTCAAAAAAATTTGATAATTTAATACAAATTATCTGTAATAAACTAGTGGACGACGCAACACCTTCATATGTTATCGAAGAAAAATCAAAAATGGCTTTGATAAAAGTTATTTCTGTTTTGAAAAAGAAATGGAAAAATGCTCGCAGTACGAAAAATCGTTTCCTGGAGAATAATAAAAGCTGGTTGGACGATTCAACGAGCGTAACGGTGAATAGTGTACATAAATTTACATTAATATAAATATATTTATATTAATTTATATACATTAATGAAGTTTTCAGACAGCATCCTTGATGTGAACAATGACGAGGAGATATGAATAAATGTATGTTCTTCCTATTAAAATTTAAGTTCATTTCATAAATAAATGTATGATAGTCGCTTTCAGTTCAAGTGTATTATTTTTCACGACATATTTTAATGTGGCATATTCTTTTGAAAATCGTACGTCTACTGTCGAAATCAAAGACTCCAAAAACCTTTGTAATGTGAACTTCAGTAAAAACTGAAAACTTTTCGCAAAAACTGTCCGCCATTTTGAATTTTGAAATTCTGATTTCATTTTCAGAATCAGCGACACAAAAAACCTTATATGTAATATAAAAATTTCATCAAAATCGTACTATTTCTCTTTGACTTATTGTTTTCTGACCAAAACGTCGGGCTACTTGACCACTGTGCGCAGTGACCGCTGATGGACGCTCTCCAATCGTTTTTATCGAGCCTGGTGTCAAAGTAAATGCGACTTATTATCGGGAAAATGTTTTAGAAGCTGCTTTAGAGCCGTGGACATGCAAACATTCCGGTCGTAGACCATTGACGTTCCAACAGGACTCGGCTCCGTCTCATAAAGCTCGTGTGAACCAAGAATGGTTACAAATTCAGGTTCCACACTTGATTTCGTCTGGTCCGGCTATTCCATCTGGTCCATTTTGGAGGGCAAGGTGAGGACAAAAAAATATGTCAGTATGGATGCTCTGAAAAAAGCGATTATACGAGAATGGGCCAAAATACCTCAAGATTACATTCGTACAGCATGCAACTCATTGTTTGACCGTTTGAAGGCTATAGTCAAGGCAAAAGGTGGTCATATCGAGCTAAAGTGAATATATGTTAAAATTGTAATCATTTTTGAACAATTTTGTCTTTGAAATCAATAAAAACTAATTTCACACAAAAAAGTTATGGTGTTTTGAATAGGTAACACTTCATATCGTTCACCCTGTATATATTTTTTTTAATAAAATTTTCACATGCATGCCATTGCTATTATTTTGCACACAGTTGTACATACAAAAAAAAACGTTATGTTCCTCTAAACCCCAGACGCATGCGCGCCACAAAAGCACGTTTGAAAGTTCTCCAATTTCCTATTCTGCGAAGCACTCACTGCTACAACCTACGATTCTGGCCTCTGCTTGTCGGTTTAACGTTTCCTCTTGCAGACATTGAATAAAAAAAAACCAAGTTGCTGAAAAGAATATTTATATGTTTGTACTCGCAATGCTTTATACATTTTTTTATGTGTAAGTATTTTTGCAAACTTCTTCGATTTATTAAAGTAAAGTAAAAAAAAGAGGCACAAAACAAGTGAACCGACTTTTTGCAAAACGAATCATTGCGCATGCGCAGTAGCTGTGTGCCGGCACACAATGCGCGCCGTGCGAAATTTAAATTAATGCTTTTATGTCGACCCGCCTACAACTCTCTTTTCATATTTTCTTCTTCTCATGTTTCTGCTGCACATGTTTCTTTACTACATTTATTGTATACATATATATTTACATGAGTATGTATGTATGTATGCGCACTTCTGACGTTGTGGAAAAAATCATGAATAGTTGGCGAAAATCGGCCTCCTAACCAAGCGACTGTTTTTATCGGCGGCGCATTCATGGGGCATGCCGCTGTGGCGGTTTTGAATTCAGCTCGTTTCCGTCTAGCGATACTTAAGTGAATATATTTATAAATATTCTTGCATGCATTCATACGTACATACTAAGTATCTAAGTGTGCGCGGTGCTTGACCAGTGGACTATGACGACGTGTTTTTAATAATTCATAAATATTAATGCCACCGCTTTATTTATAAACAATTAATGAAAGAAATTTTTGGTTACATTTTTCTGGATGGCTTGAAGAAAGAAACTATTTTTGACTTCTAAATCATTGAGGTAAAGTTTTAGCTGTCAAGTACCACCTCATTGCCTTGTGACTAAACTATAAAGGAATTAGAAATTATGCTATATTCAACTTATTAGCCGACTCTGAATAGAGACTTCATGCTAGATTTTTCTCTATCTTTTCTACTTTTCATAAATAAAAATTCTTATAGAAATTTCTCCATCTTCTCTTTACTCTTATCACAAACGAGCTGTGAAAAAGGGATATAGTGTGAGAGAATCTGATGGCATTTTTAAAGGAATTTTCCGTCAGCAAAGTGTGAGGAAGCAGTCCATAAAAGTGTAAGAATTTAAACATTTCAATGGAATAAAATGGTAAAAATTGCCAAATTCTAAGCCAAAAGTTAACAACAAGAGGCAACTAGAGCTACTTGTACGCATGAGGCAGGGTAATACTGGAATTGCGATAGGATTTTATAACGTCAAGGATGTGGAGATTAGCAGAAAACTAAGCAACCAAAAATTTGCCTAATCCTTACTTTACTGTTTAGTATTAGTAATAAGAACAGGAATGTTTTAGTAGTAAAGGGTTTTCGAGTAACAGGTGTTATCTAACGATTTTCTATGGCCGGAATTGGATGGTATTGATCTGGACAACGTTTTTTTTTTCAACAAAACGGCGCTACGTGCCACACAAGCAACGACACCATTGATCTTTTACGAGATAAGTTTCCGGACCGTGTTATCTCTCGAAGAGGTAATCACAATTGGCTACCGAGATCTTGTAACTTTTTTCATTGGGGCTACGTGAAAGAGAAGGTCTACGCTAACAGCCAGGGTCGATTCAAGACCTCAAAGATGTATTCGTGAGGCTATCGCGGACATATTTGAATATCAAAATAACACCTCTTATTGGAAAACCCTATCGTAATTTATTTTATTATTTTAAACTTCTGTTGGGTGTTTGGCCTATTTGTGACATTCGTTTTGATGTTGTTCCAAAATTAGAGGGACCTACAGTTTTAAGCCGACTCCGAACGGCAAATGGTTTTTATAAGGATGTTTATAAACTTCTCCCAAATTTGTGGTCGAGTTTTGTTAATTTTTTTTACAAAATGGAAGAGTCCTATTATAAGCCACCGCTGAGCGGCGGAGAAACTTTTTGGGATTTTTTTTCAATGGAATATGCAATATGCAAATATGCTTGCCAGTGTTGGGAAAATTTTAATTGTAACGACAATTAACAGATAGAAAATGATTAAGTATCTTCCGGAAATTCTTCGACAACGAAGCTCTCATGATTGTCGTCACTGCATTCATCGATGTTTCATCTGCACCGTCTGTGCACCGAAATGAAAATTTCACATACGGAAGCCACCAAGTTGCAATTATGAACGACGATTCAAAATGCTTCGGTTGCTTCAATGCTTGCCTTGCTTTTAAGTATTTATTACGCACTATTCGTACAATGCATGGCTTGCTGCTCGCCATCGGATGACCTTAATGGTGGAATATCCAAGTTTTCAAACAAGTCAAATATCTTGAAAGCCAAATATCTTGAAAGCCAAATATTTTGAAAGCCAAATATCTTGCTGTTTATTTCTTTGAAGATCTGGAAAATTTGCAAAATGTCTCACTGGAGGGGCTAGTTGCCTTCTTAAAAAGATCTAAGTGGTTTAAGCAACTTAGTTAGGGGATGAAAATCAAATGTAGGTATCACAATGGGCCTTACGGCCAACAATTGTCTTGTTTTAGACAAGCAACTTGGCTTACCTAACCTAAAAAAAATTGTTATTTTCTTTATTTAAATGCGAAATCATAGAATTTAGTAGTATATGTTAAAAATATTGTTGTAATTTGTGGAAAAGAAATCAAAAATACATGCACGGAATTCACGAAACCAAAATTGCACGTAATTAGCTGTTACAGTAGCGGGGTGCCCATATACGACAGACCCATGTATTTTTTTTAAATAAAAGAGAAACACAATTTTTTTGATGTTAACGATAATAATCATATTATTTGGTTCAAGTAGATTTGTTGACATCACTTTTTGAATATGATATCTCTCAAATGGCCGCCTTGAGCCTGTACGGCGTATTGTGCCCGTTTTGCAGCATTTTCCATAGTTTTAGCTAACATTTCGGCTGGAATAGCGGCTATTTCCTCACGGATGTTGTTCTTGAGCTCTTCTATGGTCTTTGGCTTATTAATATAAACCTTTGATTTTAAATATTCCCACAAGAAGAAGTCGGGTGGCGTTAAATCGGGCGAACGCGGTGGCCAGTCAAAATCGCCATTTTTCGACTTCAAAACGACGAGGAAACAATTTCTTCAAAAAATCGATTGTGGTGCGAGCTGTGTGTGGTGGAGCGCCGTCTTGTTGAAACCAGAACTGCCTCATACGCTTTCGACGAATAATTGGCATCACAAAAGTGGTTATCATATCGCGATAACGCTCCTGATTGACGGTAACAGCTTGACCATCTTCATTTTCGAAGAAAAACGGCCCAATAATCGTTTTCGCACTAACGCCGCACCAAACAGTGACTTTTTCGTCGTAAAGAGGTACCTCTTGAATTTTGTGAGGATTTTCAGTGGCGTAAATACGGCAATTTTGCTTGTTTACCGTCCCATTCAAAAAGAAATGAGCCTCATCGGACATGATGATTTTGTTCTTCTTCTTCTTCTTTTGACTTCTTTTGTTTAATGTAAATTTCAACAATTTGGGAGCGCTCGCGTGGCGTGTACTGTTCCATGGTAAAAATCTGCTTGGACTGACGCTTCCAACGCGGTATATTATTAAGCGATTTGACGTCTCTGTCAAAAGATACAGGGTTGCCAGATGGGTCCGTCGAATATGGGCAACCCTTTATAGGCGCCATGAACCCCATTCACAATATCAGCAGCCTGACATGCATTTTCGCCTCTATCAAAGAAAAACTTTAAATGCATACAATTTTCTCATTGTTGACTTCCATTGTTAACACCCTGTAACTCACAACTCAATGAACCAAACCAAAAAACAGCAAACGAATGTTTTAGTGCGATATGTCACGGAGGCAACGAGCAAAAACTTTAAATTGTTTGATCGATTTTTTATGAAATATCGATCACCACAGCCATCTACCGGGAAATGAATGTATTTCTTTTTCTCCAAACTAATATATTATATTTTAATAGTGCTTGTCATTTTGGAGGTACAGACCATTCTATATAAAAAAGTCATGGAATGGCCTTAGTAGTGCAAAAGGATTAAGTTTTTAAAGTTCCGTTTAAGTCAAGAGTAATTACACTGTTCTTTTGGTACTAGTGATGCCAATGCTAGAAGAACTTCCTTCATAAGCTGAAAGAAAAAGCTCTGTAAATCATAAAAGCACCCTTTTATACATATATATTTTATTTATATATTATATATATGTACTTTTGAGTGAAGACACACACACACATACATGCAACTCAATCCCTCTGTGTGTATTATGAAATGCATACGAATTTTATGTTTAAATTCGAGAAGTTTGTTATGAGTGACGGTAATTTAATATCGTCGCGGTGCTTACTAACCACCCGCAAACATACACACACAAAAGCAAATAAAAATATATAGAAATAAGTGGATAGATAAGCATTTATGCAACTTAAAATTGTTCGCACTCACCTGTCGCTTGAATGCGTCTGGCATCGTAAACGTGCTGTGAATCCAACAGAACGTATTCACCACGTGCGTCGGTATGCCGCTCACAATGCAACTAATCGGCTGACCTACAAATTGTGTGGCCGTAATGATCATACTGCAGGTGAGCAACAACACGGTCGTAAATGAGTTGTGCAGTCGAAAGATGGCATTGTCCGTCTGAACGGGCTGCCATTTCAGATAAGATTTCAAACCGACCAGTAACTTATACATTTTGTTGCATTAATTTCAATTTAGTGACGTAATATTCTGCGATCTCTCTCGCTCTCTCTCGCTAGCTGTCTCTCGCTCTCTCGCAATGTAGATTAGGTATAAAATAGAATAGCAAATTGGCAGTGTGTAAATGCAAATCCTTGGAATATTTGTCCTTGTAATCAGCAGCGCCAATCCAAATGGCAGTGAGTAACTAAATAAATCAAAGTAATGAATTTCCTCGTTTCTAAGTGCAATATTCCGAAGGTCAATCGTTGTTGTTGTATGAGTCGAATGTTAAATGAGTCACTATCGAAGTATGGTTGTATGTAGGCAGACGTAGAAACATCAAACGCTCTTGCAAATTCATATCAGCTGTGAAAGAAGAAAATAAATAATTAATTTGCATGAAGCGGAAAAATAATCTCGGAAACAATGACTAATTGATTTGTTTTGCAAATGATTTTCTTAAATGCATAAATGAGTACTTAGAAGTATTTATTATTGCCCTAATCACCAATAATTCGTGCCACTGGCCTACGTAATTTTTGTAAAAATAAAACAAAAACCACAAAACGCAAAGTTTCAAACTTTGCACAAAATTTTCAAATATTTCAACATTTTAACCAGACTTTTTAGAATTTTTCAAGGCGCATTCATTAAAGGTGGTGGCACTAGACCAACAACACTGTTCTGTACGTTTGATTGGCAAAGCAAAGTATTGAGAAACTAGAAAACAAATAATAAACTCGCCCTGTTTCATTTTGAGCTGACAGCAACATGGACACGGCGAAAGAAAAAAAACAACTCTGTGTGCAAAAAGTAAGGGGAATTTATTTGTCAAACTTCGCGGGATTAAAATTTCGCTCTAGTTATTTTTTTCATGAGTTGGCAGCACTGTTAATATCATCTGGGCCAACTTTGATGTGAATGTCATTATCAGTAATATATTTACGCTTGTGTTTACCAAACGACCAAGAGTGCATTTTTCGATTTTTACAATGTCTGATTTGGTTGAGCAGAGAAGTGCCATCAAATTTTGTTTGCGGAATGAAATTTCGGCTGCGGAAACGTTTAGCATGTTGCAGAAGGGATTTGGTGATTCGACCATGTCGCAGAAAAATGTTTATAAGTGGTACAAAGACTTCAAAGAGTGTCGAGAACGTGTTGATGACTTGGAGCGCTCCGGACGACCATCGACGTCAACAGATGACCAACACGTCAATAAAGTGAAGGAGTTAGTGCTCAAAAATCGTCGGTTGACTGTTAAAGACCTCACTGATATGATCGGAATATCAGAAGGATCTGTGAAAACCATTTTGAAAGACCATTTGGGCCTACGAAAAGTCAAATCTCGTTTGGTACCGAAAACTCTCAATTTCTTGGAAAAAAGTCGTCGCGCTGATGTGTGTGAAACAATGCTTTCAGACTATCAGGACAAGCTCAAATGCATCATTACGGGAGATTAGACTTGGATTTATGCTTACGACCCTGAAACAACCGACCAATCAAGCGAATATCGTGCTAAACGTGAGGACAGACCGAAGAGAACACGTCAAAGTCGTTCAAAAATAAAGGTCATGATGACAGTTTTTTTCGATTTTCGTGGTGTGGTGCACTATGAATTCCTTCCACCTGGCCAAACTGTAAGGAATATTATTTGAGCGTTATGCGTCGTTTACGTGAAGCAATTCGTCTAAAAAGACCAGAATTATGGGCCAACAACTCTTGGGTTTTGCATCACGATAATGCACCGTCTCACACTGCACTCGTTCTTCGTGACCATTTCGCCAAATATTCCATGCATATCGTTCCGCAACCACCGTATTCGCCTGATTTGGGTCCGTGTGACTTCTGGCTATTCCCAAAACCCAAGAGACCACTCCGGGGAACGCGTTTCGAGTCGATTGAGGAGATAAAAGCTGAATCGAAGAAGGTGTTGATGGCTATACCGGAAATGGACTATTTGGCATGTTTCGGGGATGGGAAAAATCGTTGGCATAAAAGTATTGCATCGAGAGGGGATTATTTTGAAGGGGATGAAATTGATTTACAAGAATATATAAAGATTTTTCATTTTACAACCAAATTCACCTTACTTTTTGCCCAACACCACCTTTAATAGATTCGCCTTGGAATTTTTTTTTGGCATGCAGTTTTATAGTCTATGAGTTTTAGTATAACAAAGTGCAAGTTTCAAGCGATTACAAAATACCGTTGATTTTTGAATATTTTTTCTCGCTGAGGTGTCACGCCTTTCATACAAAGTACAAGCTTGATTTTTTTATATGAGAAAAAAAAGCCTAGCACTGCAAAAAAAATATAAAAAATTGGCAAAAATGAAAGGTTCATTCTATGGCAAATGAAATTCCAAAATTTTGGTTGAAAATTTGAAAGTTAAGATAAAATTTTTAAAAATTGTGTACTTCTTTTGAAACTGTGTATATTGTATTGCAAAAAAAGTGATGCATATTTTCGCTAAAATAGGACTCTAATCTGGTATCGCTAGGGATCAAAATGACCTCTGCGTGGCTTTGGCCAGTCAGTATAACCTAACCTAACTTAACATAATCTAATATATAAAATAAATAGAGGTGTGATTATAATTTTGCTACGAGTCTCTATGAAAAGAAATCGTAGGGGTTCGTATCAATAGAGGTTAGGACAAGTATACAACTGTACAGGGTGTTAAACAAAGAAAGTAAAAGATTTACTTAGGTAATAGGCCGTATGAGCTAAAAGAAACAGAAAAGTCTTAATAAACATGGATTCGCTAATTAACGGCTTTGGAGATATGAGAAGTTGTAATTTTTAGAGACATTTCCAAACCCTCTCCGTCGCATAGTTTTGGCTCGCATTTTTGATTAATTTGTAGCTGTGGCTCTGCGGGAATATCATAGACAACTTTTTTTTTAATATTCACAAGACTTTTAAGGTTCTTTTGCTTCTTTTGATCCGCACTATTACTTACTTAAACAAATATAAGCTATGTATAAGATTTTGCAACGAAGTAGGAGATATTTTGCATGAAACTACTTTATTCGTCAGTATCCAAATACAAACTCTCACTTAAAAACAGAGATCAACTTGAGCAACATAGGTCCCAGAGGGAAGGCAATTACAGATTTATGTAAGCAAGTATCGATTAACATTAGGAAAGATACAGGTATGTGTGTATATGTGTGAGTATAAATAATCATTAGCAGCAACAAAGGTATGTTATTGTTATGTTAGATTTGGTAGTAACATTAAGAGAAGAAAGTATGAATGCAAGAAAGGTAAGTATTAACATTAGGAAATCTCTGTATGTAAAGAATGAATCTTCTACTCCGAGAGTTAACATAAAGTATAAGCCAAAGTGGGATCAAGGCAAATCTATGCGAGATGGTGGACTTCGAGCAACAACATCTAATTTTTTAAATTAGAACTGTCAAGGGGAAGAATGAATGACAAATATATAAAATTAGTTTGTCGCGCACTCACAATACAAAAATAACTTTATGTCATTCCGTTTTACTGGCATTTCTAAGTTAAAGGCGAGTTGAAGAAGAAGAAATCAACTACTCTAATAACACCACCTTCTATAGATACGCCTTGGGTGAGCTTATAATGCAACTTTATATTCACATTTTAGATATTCTTGAATATTCTATTTAATAAATATATATATATAAAATTAACAAGCTTTGGTCATTCCTAACTCCGTTTCAAACTACCAAAAATACTTGGTTGAGAAAACAGAGACGGTTGCGCAGTGCCCCTCTGTGCTGCTGTTACTCGACTCTGTTCCTGTTACTTCAGCATCAGAGGCTGAACTGCTGTAAATGCAGAGACTTTTCATTAATTTTTCGTTTGCAACAAAAGTCTTCTTTTTACTGCATTTTCTATTATCTGCCTTGTTTACATGAACCTAACCTAACTTTTAATTTTTTGTTTGCAAATCTTCGCCATTTTTACATTATTTTTCTTAGTTCTTTCGCACTCTTCAGCTGCGTTTGCCACTATTATAATTTTGAAGTAGTATACTCGTAGAATTTATTTTACTTGGAAACTACAATATCTTAAACTCCTCAACGATTCCATATCACGAGTGATTTTTTTGAAAATTGATTTACTCTTGGGCTTCGAGTAAATGAAATATCTTCGGTTTTTTTTAATACTTCCATAAGTTTTGTTTGTAATATTTTAGAATTAAAAAGAACCGTTTAAAAATTTGTTTCCAAAAAAATATTTTTTGTTTGTTTTTTGTAAATTTTTAGGATAAAAAAACCTTTTACAAATTTTTTTTCCAAAAAAATATTATTTGTTTGTCTTTTTTGTAATTTTTTAGGATAAAAAAACCTTTTAAAATTTTTTTTTGTTTTCATTTTTTGGGATAAAAAATGCTTTTAAAAGGTTTTTTTTTGGAAAAAAATTGTATGCTACTGTTCAAAATTTTAAGAGAACAAATATTTTGTTTGTCATTTTTCATTTTTGAAAAATCCCTACACCTCCCATTTTAGTATAGAATTTTTTAAAGTGAAATACTATATTTTCGATTGTTTTTAATACTTTTTTAAGTTTTTTTGTTATTTTTCAGAAATTTAAAAATTCTTTTCCAAAAAAAATATTTTTATAAAAGTTTTTTGTTTCTTTTAATTTTTAGGATAAAAAATACTTTTTGGAAAGATCTTTTTTGGAAAATATTTTGTGTTATTGTTTACAATTTTTGGTAGTTTAATTTCTTTTTTAATTTTTTAGGATAAGAATAACTTTAAAATTTTTTTTGCAACAGTTTTGGATATCTACAACATTTTTTTCACAAAATAAGCTTTTTTTTTACTTTTTACGAAAAGAAATACTTTTTGAAACATTTTTTTTGGAAAAAATTGTATGCTATTGTTAAAAATTTTTGGAATACAAATATTTTGTTTGTCATTTTTCATTTCTGAAAAATCCTATATTTTATGTTATTGTTCAAAATTGTTGGAGAACAAATATTTTGTTTCCCATTTTTAAAAAATATTTACACTTCTCATTTTAGTATAGGGGTTTTTTAAAGTGAAATATCTTCGATTGTTTTTAATTCTTTTGTAAGTTTTTTGTTATTTTTCAGAAATTTAAAATTTTTTTTCCAAAAAATAATATTTTTATAAGTGTTTTTTTTTAATTTTTAGGATATAAAATACTTTTTGAGAAGATTTTTTTTGGAAAAATATTTTATGTTATTGTTTACAATTAGTTTAATTTTTTTTTTAATTTTTTAGAATAAAAATAACTTTTACATTTTTTTTTGTAACACTTTTGGAAATCTACAAATTTTTTTCAAAAAAAATATTTTGATAAGTTTTTTCTTTTATTTTTGAGGATAAGAAATAGTTTTTCAAAACATTTTTTTGGACAAAATTTTTTGTTATCGTTAATAATTTTTGGAAAACAAATATTTTGCTAGTCATTTTTGTAAAATACCCACACCCCCAATATCAGTATAAAATTTAAAGTGTAGTTAATTTTTGTTTTGGAATTTTTTAGGATAAAAAATAGCTTTAGAAAAAAATTTTCCAAAAAAAAAAAAATTATTAACATTTTTTTTAATTTCTTATTAATTAAAATATACTTAAAAAAAATTTTTAGAAACAAATTTTATGTTCTTGCTTAAAATTTGTAGGAAAATTTTTTTTAGTTAATTCTGAAAAACACCGCTTCTCAGATTTGCTCTTATTTTTTTTATTAATAGCTGAGGCTATGCTCGGTAATCCCTGAAAGTTGCATATCAGGATTCCCATAACTTTCTCAGTTATACTTAAATGCGCGCAGCGAACCAGTGAAAATACCTTGCATCTGCTCGCTAATGTACTTACGAACGCTTTGATTGATTTGCAAAGGGACGTAATCAAGGTTGGGCATAGAGCACTAAATATTTAATGCAATAAGCGGATAGTTAAAACACTGAAAAACTGAGGACTAAGTGATAGGATTTCATCCCTTATTTTAACTACCACAAAAAAATAGTGAGAGTGCAAGTTCGCGGTAGTGCAAAATGCCCAACTCTGGACGTAATATACGAGCGCTTCGCTAGACCAGTATTTTACACCTTTGGCTAAGTGGGCAATGGTGGTTTTGTTCTTGGTAAGATGACTTTATTCCTTCATTATAGAAGTCCTTCATCGCGCAAAAACTTATCGTCGGCCAACATCTTATAAATTGACCCTTAGAGTGTTTGAGAGATACATAGGTGGATTTTCTAATATTCTGATGAGCTATAAAGCTGATTTTACATAAATATTACAAATCTAGTTGAAACTCGGAATGACAACAAACGCTGCAGCTCTGCAAGCACTCGATGTGGCGCCTGCTGGTGGTGGCAGCAGAAAAAGACTCTATGCTTGCGTTTCACGTCTTCAAAGTACTTGAAGGCTGCCCCTTCAGACAAATGCGTACATCCGATGAAGTAGATAAGAAAAAAATAAAAAATATTTTACAATTAAGTAATAAAAATTCCAGCACCTATCTATGTGTAAAGCCAGGTTTGTGAGACATTTCCAAAGAATTTAAGTCACACTGCCGTCATTTCGAAAATAAATATTTTCAGCAGATTAAGTACAATGAATCACATTCTTATGTCTTCGGCGCCATTACCACTTACAGAGATATGCATGGATGGCACAGCTACTAAATGTGACGCTCCAACTACATATCGCATACACAATGTATTACACATATATATACACATATACATATACATACATATATATGAAAAAACATACAATCTAAAATTTGTTTGTCTGCCAGAAATTGAAAAATTTCCATACAGTTCCACGTGGAATACTAGCGTAAGAAGAAACAGACGCCACTGTAAATATTCTAGCTCATTTAAGAGTACAATAATTCTGACTTCTAACCATCATTATGAGCTCAAAAAAGTGTTAGAAAATAGTGTACTCGTATTTCCTCAGTTATGAAATAGAGTCTGAAATATGATGCTTTTCTAAGTATTTACTCTGGTTGGTAGGTAGGGTAGGTCTTCACACTCTTATACCTGTCGTAGGCCCATTGCGATACCACTGTAACTTTTCCTTACACTGGCTTTTATAAACGAGCTTAACTTCATTAGTTTAAGATGCTTTATATTCGCTAAATGTACTACCAAGCATGTAAAGTCTTCTTCTAGCTAACCCTTCACACCCACAAAAGAGGTGTCTTCTACAACTTCTACAATAATCGTGGTATGGAACTCTCAGCTTTCTAGCTTGGTGACCGCTTAATACACCTATAAAAGTTCTTGTATTCTCTCTGTTGAGTTTTAGCAGGCATTTTGAACGACCACTGTTAACCTTCGGTCATGTCAATTTGTTAGGTTTTACCATTTTTAATTTACTAATTTAAAAGTTTCTCTGTCTATCAGTAATTTACAAGTGGCTATGGGCATGGGTATCAATGCTTTATCCAATAGTTTGGGTTGTGCCTTTCCTGACAAGTTCATTCGCTATACAGTTTCCTGCTATATTTCTATGTCCTGGCACCCAAATGAGGTCTACATTGAAATACTGGGATAAGTCGTTTAGGAGTTTATAAGATTCTATGGCTGTTTTTGACAAGGGCATTTTGGACTCTAGCACTTTTATTGCTGTCTGGCTGTTTGGATAAATGACGACATTCCTGGTGGATAATACTCTCGTGCTTATCGCTGTAAATCTTTCCTTAGTTCTATAGTAACCGCTTGAAATACACTACAGTTATCGAGTAGGCGGAATGATTGCTTTATCTCCAGTTTTTCGGGGTAGACTCTTCCACCAACTTTATTACCTAATCTGTGGTATTAAAAAAGTATGTTTTTCAAGGAGTGTCTGTGAATTTCTCCAATATGGTCGAGTGACTTTTATGTGTCTTTCTGACTGAGTTTATTTCATCTAAGAGCTGATTTGGCAGCTACCTGGACTCATATATCAAGCACAATTTAGCGCTTTCACGTTGTTAAAATTACCAGAAATACGTAAGTAAAATTTGGTCTCATATTGAAGTCAGGAATATAAATATAATTAAGGAAAGTTCCTTGGTATTGTAATAAATGTTGTCCTCGATTGCACCTGTCGGATTGCGACACTTCCTTTGCAAGCGAAGCGCTTCCGTCACTTTTTCAAATGAATACAAGGGTCGCCTTTTATATTTTGCGCCTAATAATGATAACTCAGAAGTGGGTTTAAAGCTTTCAATAGCTTCTTTAGGCGTTGAAAAACGTAGATCTCGAATTTTATTTTTAATGTTCGTGAACAAAAAGAAATCATTAGCTGCTAAATTAGGGCTGTAAGGCGGATGACCCATTAATTCGAGCTTTTGAGTGGTCAAAAACTCTCTTGTGTGAGCCGATACGTGAGAGCTCACATTGTCTTGGCGAAGGCAAACTGGCAAACTTAAGTGCCTTTAGTGGTAAAGCGTCTAGTGTTTTTAACGTGAGTACCTGCTGGCGACAGCTCAAACCTACGGTACCCAAGGGCACACGGATCAAAAAAATGCGTTGATCAGCGCCCCAAAAATGCAAAAAGCACTTAAGGTACCAATTGGCAGTGTGGCATGTACACACTAACCGCCTTGGTGGGGCTCGAGGCCTACCCAAACCTCTGCCGTTCTGAAGGTCCCGGCACCTGGTTACAATGCAACTCTACATCGAGCCAAAGGCTCTAACCGCGCTTTAGGTCTCAATCACAGCCACCACGAAAACCTCCCCGAAGGGCCATTCCCAAGAACAGGTCAGAGCGTACTCTGAGGGCTCCTGTTCCCCGTGGTACCGAGTTATGGTCTCCGGTAAGACATCGTACCCGAAGACACTGCCAGTTGAGCACCCATACTACTCAGGTACTGGTAAACCTAGCTTTTAGTCGCCTTTTACGACAGGCATACCTTACCTCGGGCATATTCTAACACCTGCACCGCTGGGGGAAGGCTTTTAGTGGTACAGTTGTAATATGACTAGATTTTCCGAAAAAAACAAGCAACCATTTGCTTTGAGAAGCTTCTTCCATGAATAATTACTTGGTTTTCGCGAGCGTCCAATCTTCTGCGGCTTGGAACCCATTGATTTTAACCACCGCTGGGTGGTTTTTTCCTTATGGGCTGGAGCGGAGTCTTTCTGGAATATTCAATGCTTTCCATTGCAGAAGTACTGCTCAACTACTTCACCCCGCCTTCTAAACCACCCTTCTGGTACATTTTAACCGCTATTTTAATATCTTTTTCGCAGCACTGAAGAGATATAACGCCTTTAGAATACACTCCCGCCAATCACGCTCATATCACGTGAGAGAGTTATCAAAGCCCCTACAGGATAGCTGTCGTAATGTTACATGCGAAAATGGGTTTGCTTCTATCACTTTGGCAAAAGCCTTACTTCAGGAACTTTATAAACTGACGACTGTAGGAAGGATGCGATCAAACAAACGCGAGATACCTGAAGAGATGAAAAACTGTCGCTCTAGGCCAATGGGAACACCTATGTTTTGTTTTGACGGACTCCTTGCACTTGCACCTTATAAGCCGAAGCCAGCTAAAATGGTTCACTTGTTATCATTTTGCGCTAAAGATGTCAGTGGGCATGAAATGATCAGAAAATCAGAGATGGTTTTATATCGTAATCAAACTAAAGGTGGAGTGGATATACTAGATTAAATGTGTCCTCTGTTGTCTTCTAGTAGGAAGATGAATAGATAGTCTAAGCTCGAGCGCGATGGACTAAATACTCGTACATCGTAAAATTACGCTTTCCAGCACTCCACAATAAAATGGAGCCATTTGTGTTTGAGTTTATGCCACTAAATTGGACATTTATGCAGGACAATGATCCTAAGCATACTGCAAAGACAGTGAAGCAATGGCTCAGAAGAGAAAAAATTAATGTACTAGATTGGCTGGCGCAGAGCCCTGATCCTAATCCAATAGAAAATTTATGGAATGACGTTAAGGTCAAAATCGCTAACAAAAGTTTTAAAAATTTTGATGATTTGTTGGCCGCAGTTGAGGAGGCTTGGCACTCGATTCCAAAGGAAAGATGTCACCAGCTTTTAGAAAGCATGGAGCGACTGCTTGAAGTAGTAATCAAAAACGGTTGATATAGTAAAAAATACTAATCTGGTAAAACAATATTATTACTTAACTATCTAATTTGTTAACTATTTTTGCTTTTATTTGGAATTGTTTAGGATGTGCTATTTATTAAAACTATTTATAATAGCCCGCAAAGCAGTACAAGAGGATGAGCTCTTCAAGTTGAAAAAGACTACGGGTTAAGAGTTTCTCATGAAACTGTTCGAAAAGTGTTGCAAAAACACAAATAGTCTTCAAGAGTGGTTAGGAAAAAACCCCTGTTATCAGCACAAAACGTTAATAAAAGATTGCGATTTGCCACCGAGCACATATCACTTCCCACAGAGTATTGGGATGACGATATTTTCTCAGGTGAGACGAAAATGATGCTCTACTAACATGATGGATCCCAGAGAGTTTGGCGTAAGCCTCTAACAGCACTACAAAACAAAAATCTTATCCCTACCGTAAAGTTTGGAAAACTCTCAGTAATGGTTTGGGGTTGTATATCAACAATGGGAGTGGATGAAATCAAAATTTTAGACGAAATAATGACCAAGGAAGTATATTTTGATATTTTAAAAAACGAATTAACTTCCAGTATTAGATAATTCGGCTTTGTTGACCCGGAAAACTCGAACAAATTTAAATACAAATATTATCAAGATAATGATCCCAAACATAAATTTTATTTATGCAGGTCCTGGTTACTCTACAACTGCACCAAAGTTATTGATACTCCCGCCCAAAGTCCCGCCATTAACTCAATCGAAAATTTGTGGGTTCATTTAAAAAGAAAGGTAGGAAAACGATCGCCAACTAATAAAACTGAATTAATTAGATTCATCAGAGAAGAGTGGGGGAAAAATAGCATTGGAATATGATATTCCGAAACTAATTAAATCAATGCGAAGTCGTCTTCAAGCGGTAATTGATGCCCAAGGAGGACATACAAAATGAAGGATGGTTGAGTTTCAAGAGCCGGTAATAATTTTGAATAAAATACAATTTTTTAGAAAATTAGTGTAATTTCTCTTTATTATGATAATATTGATATGGCTGAACTACGTATAGAATAAAATATTGGCCAAATGCCCGCCGCGGCCTCGGCGGCACACCTCCGTCCGATGGTCTAAATTTTCGATGACGCTGAGGCATAATTGAGGTTCTATGCTGTTAATGTGGCGAATTATCTCATCCTTTAGCTCTTGAATTGTTGCTGGCTTATCGACGTACACCTTTTCTTTCAAATAACCCCAAAAAAAGAAGTCCAACGGTGTCAAACCACATGATCTTGGCGGCCAATTGACATTGCCGCGACGTGAGATTATTCGGACATCAAATTTTTCGCGCAAAAGAGCCATTGTTTCGTTAGCTGTGTGACAAGTGGCACCGTCCTGTTGAAACCACATATCGTCCACATCCATATCTTCCAATTCGAGCCATAAAAAGTTCGTTATCATCTCACGATAGCGAACACTATTCACAGTAACTGCCTGACCGGCCTCTTTGTGGGTGCATTGGTTTTTCGGAAATCACTCTTGGATTACCATTCGCCCAAATGCGGCAATTCTGCTTATTGACGAATCCACTGAGGTGAAAATGTGCCTCATCACTGAAGATGAAGTGCGCGATATGCATTTTGATTCGAACGCCTGTTTTCATAATAAGCCTAAATAACTTTAACGCGTTGCTCGATTGTGTATCTTTCCATGGTTCAAATTCTGTTAGTCTGAAATTGAAAAATGTCAAATGAATTGCAGAAAAAAACTTGACGTTTAGGAGTGGTTCACATTCAACATCGGCCCTTAAAATTTAACCACCCTTTATTAACCCCAAAAGACTGCATTTTTTGTTGTTTTCACATCAGTTATGCAAAGATTTTTTTGACACTTTTTAAAAAGAGTAAACATCTTGTTTTGTTGTTGTTTTTGTAATGTGTGTGTTTATTTAAGAACTGTTGGCGCCTAATACTCGTAGACAAGTACATTAATGGAATGTGTGTATAAATTCTTTGTTTGCTTTTTTATTTGTTGTTGGAATTCTCGATCAAAGCTAAAAATTAAAATTTTTCTTCACTATGCAAAGATATTCTTGACAAACTGTATGTGCTTTTATATTTATATTACATTTATTATATTTTTGAGAAATACACTAGCCTAATACATATACAGAGAAACCTCTCGTAACGGACACCTCTAATAACCGGACACCTCCCTTGGGCGGACATTTTTTCATGCACCAAGTTTTAAGTGCATTTTTCAGAACAAATGCCCCTCTCTTATCCGGACACTCTCTTGGCCGGACGCGGACAGTGATTTGTCATAAAATTAGACTAAAAACCTCTATTAAGCGGACGCGAACCTCCTGTCAACGGACAAAGAGATTTCGTTTCATAATAAATCAGAAAAAGAAAATTGCAATCATAATCGCTAGTGAGGAAAACAATATGTCCGCACGAGCATTAGCCAAAAGCTAAGTTTTACTAAAAAAAACATCGTTCTAATTTAAATTCGGAAGGTAAAAACAGTTTTCAATGAAAAAGAAAATCAACTTAATTATGTACAGAATCCTTATATTATCTGTTTTAAGGTTCAAAATTGGAAAAACCCAGGCTGCGCACATCGTTAAAAATAAAGAAGATATCCGAGCGAAATGGATGGATGGAAACAATATTCAAAGCAAAAGGTCCTCTATGAAAGTAGGTGGGAAAAAAAATTGACGAGATGTGTTACGAGTGGTTTTGTAGGGCCCGAAGCCAAAATGTTCCAATAATCGGGCCAATAATTCAGGAAAAGGCTAGAAATATCGCTTTAAAACAGGGTGTCAATAATTTTGTGGCCTCTAATGGCTGGTTACCAAAATGGCGAACCAGACATAACATAACTGTTCGGTGCATTTGTGGTGAAAGTGCTGCTGTTGATATGCAAGATGTCAAGCAATTTTTGGAAAAACTACCATCAATGCTAATTGGATATGGCCCCAGGGATATTTATAACGCTGATGAGACAGGCCTTTTCTTTAGAGCTTTGCCAAACAAAACGTTGGCTCTAAAAAATGAGGAATGTCGAGGAGGCAAACTTTCGAAAGAGCGTCTGACTGTCATATTTTGTGCTAATATGGAAGGAGAGAAAGAAACACCACTTGTTATTGGGAAAGCTGCACGGCCGAGAGCGTTTGCATCAATTGATATTAAAAAACTGCCAGTACATTGGTATTCAAATAAGAAAGGATGGATGGTGATGTCACAGTGGTTGACAGATTTTAACAAAAAAATGGAGTTGCAAAATAGAAAAGTACTATTATTTCTTGACAATGCGGCATCTCATCCACGTGATATGAGTTTGAAAAATGTTAAGTTAATTTTTCTTCCCAGTAACGCGACGTCAGTTTGCCAACCTTTGGATCAAGGAATTATCCAAAATTTTAAAATTCATTATCGAAAGTTTCAAGTAAAAAATATCTTGGTTAGCATGGAGGCAGGTTCGTCAAACAAAAATATTAATGTTTTAGAAGCAATACATTTTATAAAAGAATCATGGGCGAAGGTTCAACCGGAAACCGTGAAAAATTGCTTCCAGAAAGCAGGTTTTGACAAAAATAAAAATGTTCCAGCTGAATTCGAGCCCGAAGCTGATTTGCTGTTAGCAACGATTGCTTCTATTTGGGAATTATCAAAAACCCTTGGAGAGTCTAGTCACTCAAGTTGCGATGACTTCGTAGCAATTGATAATAATGTATGGACCGAGAGCTCTGAGTTAGAGCTGGACGTTGTAATGGCTGAAAGTTTTGAAACGATTAATGATACTGATACTGTGAGCGTTCACGAAGAAGCTTACCCAATTAACTCAAACGAAACTGCTTTGGGGGCTATTTCAAATTTGAAAAGATTTTGCAGCGAAGACCTGGTTGCTTTTGAATTGCTGCAAGAATTAGAGAGCCATGTGCAAAATATTTTCCTTGTAAATAAACAACAAAATTTACGTCAATCGACAATTTCCCAGTTTTTAAATAATCAAACAAAAATGCTTTGTTCTAAGTGAAATATTTATTTTTATTTTTGTTATTACTTTATATGAGATATGTATGCATGTGTATGAATTTTGGAATTAATAAACACAAATCTTGTGTGAGCAATCTAATGAATATATTTTATTTAAATGAGCAATTGGTAAGCATTTAATTATATTAGTTAAAAATTCAAAACTTCATAAAATCGCTACCCACTCCCATAACCGGACACCTCTCTTGGCCGGACAAAAATCAGCCGACGGTGAGTGTCCGCCTAAGGGAGGTTTCACTGTATATATATATGTATGTATGTATGTATGTATGCACGTACCTATGCATGTAATACTGTAATAATGGCAAAAATGAGTACTCTTATAAAATTAAAAAAGAAAAACCTGCAAGTCATTATGACACTAAAAATATTATTGTACGACTTAGTCACTCACATACTTATTGTACATACATACATACACACACACATATGTGGGTCGCCATGCAAAAAGCAGCAGTTGACAAAGTCAAAGTCGAAGCCGTACGGCTGACACGTTTCGCTGTGTTTTTGCGAAATTCACTGGAAAATACGAACTGAATTCAATTAAAATTATTACTACAACAACTGCCGGCTTTTTTCCTATGCAAATCAGCCGGCTATGATCGACTTGACTGCTCTATTGCCGCAATTCGCACTTATTACTTCATAAAAAAACAACAACAACAATGCGGCAAATAAATAATGAATGATTGAATTGAGAAGAAGAAGAAGAGAAAAACGCGGAACGCGTTAAACATTTTTAATTTACTCGCGCGCCTAAAATTCCAGTAGCGTCTCAGTCGAAAGTGCATTGCACTTTGTTGTCATGAAATGGCAGGCGAGAGTGAATTGTTGCGATTGCGCATAACTGAATTGGAAATTGAATCAGAATTTCGTGTTTTTTTCCACCTTTTTCGGATGAATTTATTAATTTAGCGCGTCTGGTACTTTGTTTTTTTTAATTTTTTTATTTTTTTGTTTTTTACTTTTGCGTTTTCTGCACAAATTGCAGTTAATTTAATATTTATTATTTTTTTAAAGTCGCTTTTTATCAGTGCATGTGTGAAAAATGGAAAATTTTTGTCTGAGTAATCAATGATTGCATATGAAAAACTGTCTTAAATTAATTGGCTGCTGCGGCTTCTCATGAGTTGCGGAAGAAATTCAAAGAAATTTGGATAACATGTGTATGTCACACATGCATACATACATATGCAGGCACATACATACACACGGAGGTTCATATATCCTTTTCTTAAGAGTTTGAAAGAGCTTCTGCTCCAATTGCTGCTGTGCGTCAGGTTGTAGTTATACCAGTGGAGGACCCAGTGGTTTTAAACTCTTGGGCGAGGGTGCATATCCGTGAATTTTTTTACCCACTTACTTGTGCACAAGGTTATTAGAAATTTGCTGATAAAGGGTGATCAATTTAGAGTTACCGGATTTTAAATTGAACTAAAGCAACGAAAATTCAAATTGAAATTGAAGATTCAATCTTTATTATTTTTGTTTGGAACCATTCATGAAATTTAGTTTTTAAAGATAATCTCTTTCAAATGTTGACCGCAACTGCGCCGTAGTTCGGTTATCTGTAGACACAAATTTTGAATGACTCGCAACTCGCTGGAGGACTTCGATCGGTATCTCGTTTAGAAATGTTGGCTTCCAATGCCTCAATCGAAGCTGGTTTACCCACAAAGCATTTAGACTTTAGATACCCACACAAATAAAAGTCCAAAGGTGTGATATCACACGTTCTTAGTGGCGAATCTACTGCTCCGAGATGTGAGATAAATTCCTCATCGAAACGACGACGCAGTAAATAAATTTTTTCACGGGCTGTATGAAAGG
This sequence comes from Anastrepha obliqua, assembly GCF_027943255.1. Taxonomy (NCBI): domain Eukaryota; kingdom Metazoa; phylum Arthropoda; class Insecta; order Diptera; family Tephritidae; genus Anastrepha; species Anastrepha obliqua. Next base: position 18,938,579 of record NC_072893.1, on the reverse strand, counting down.
TAGCGCCGTTTTGTTGGAGCCAAATACCAAAAGTTGAGATTACGGGATTCAATTTTTGCTATCAAAAAGTCATTTATCATGACGCGGTATCGTTCGCCATTCACTGTTACATTGGCGCCCCCCTCGTCTTTGAAGAAATATGTGCCGATGATTCCTCCAGCTCACAGGTCACACCAAAAGGTTGTTTTCCATGGTGTAATAGCTGTTCTTAAATGACTCCGGCTTGCTCTTCAGCCCAATTACGGCTATTTTGCTTATTGACGTAGCCATGAAGCCAAAAATGGGCCTAATCGCGGAACGAAATTCGAGTACCAAAATGCGGATCTTCGGCGAGTTATTCAGTGCCCGCGACTGTAATTATGACGCTTTGGAAGATCGGCTGGTTTCAAATCTTAGACTAGCTGGATGTTTTACGCTTTCAAACCAATGCCTTTATAGAAAATCGCCCAAGTAGTGCCATAAGATAGGACAAGTTGTTGAGATCGGCACCGAATCGACTCTTCCGAATCTTCGGCAAAACTCTCTTTTACGGCCACAATATATATACGGAAAAAAGTAGGTATTTAGTGTGACAGTAGTCACGCGTGATCTATTAAAAGTACCCTATCGGAAAAATTACCTCCAATCTGATCTCCCGATACATACAAATAGATCGGCTGTGTAAAAACTAATTACAGTCTGTGCGTAAAGAAGTTTTGTAATGAGTATTCGCAAAACTGTTACAACAACCACTAGACAAACAACTTACAGTCACTCACACCTTATTTGATACAGATACGATTTTTTTTATAAACTATTCTATATTCATCCGCAAAGTAGGGTTCCAAAAAGAAAGAGGGTGTCCTGGCGTGCATGATTTCAACCCTCCTGGTGATCTGAAAAATAAAAACGAAACGGATCCTTATTTGTTATAGATGCCGCTATCGAAAGAGCCTTGGACAAGTTAAAAAAAAAAATTTCACAATATGGCGGCTGTTTGAAAAAAAGGTTTGTTTTTTTGAATATTCCATTTTTTTGACAATTCCGATTTTTTTTTTTTGAAAATCCTAATGAAAAGTTATAGTTTCGTGCTATTGTCATCCGAAGAAGAAATCTTTAAAGAACATTCTCCCGAAGTTTGAAGTGAATCGGTCTATTAGACCTTGAGATATCCTTACCGCCAGCTCGAAAAGAGAGTTTTGAGAAAAACGCGTTTGTTGAGTTAAAGCGGGCAGATCGGAACCGATGCCATGTCATGGCTATAACTCATGAAACAATAGGAATTTTAAAAAATCCTCTTAATGACATATTTTTAAATGTCTAAACTTTGAAAGTATGTAAAAAAAAAATTGGATTTTTTTTAAATTCTACACTAGAATAACCCTTAAGTCAACTTAGTATTTTCTACCCAATAAGCACTGCTTTAATGGGTTCTTATGCAATATTTAAAGTATTTGTTATTCATAGTTCCAGGTTGAAAATCATTTGCAATAAAATTTAATAAAAATATGAAAAATGTCTGTGAAAGAAAGTGATTTATTTATCTAAAATCAAAACCTGCTAAAGTCAAATAGGCTGTTTAGTTACAATCCCACAAATATACATCATTTAATCTCCAAGAAATAGTAGTAAGCAAAGGCACAGTAGAATGAAAGTTTCGGATAATGTTTGTAAGTATGTAAATTATAAAATATTTATTTCTTAACAAAAGAATTTACAATAATCTTGTAAGCTCAGCAAAGCTAGCAAACGTAGTCATCTCCAAGCTGGTCCATTTGAAAAGAACTCCCATTAACTACTTCTAATCGGATGAAGGTGGACTTCACACTTAATTGCTCTTTACTGTTAACTGTTCTGTTCGCTCTTACAGCAGTCCACTCACACTTGCCTAGTAAATGCAAGCCATGCAAATGATCTTTGGTGTTAACTGCACTGGCTCTCACAGCAGCCGACTCACACTTGCACTGTTACTGCATGGGATGCTTTAGAGTTGTATGTGTATGATGTTCGCTAGTTAGACAGTAGAGACCATGTTCGTTTACGTATGTAGATGATCAGCAGTTATTTTTGCTTAACTTGTACGTATGTATGTATGCATAATAAGAAAGTTTATTAATCATAAAAACGAAAAGCAAAAACAATTTCAGGGAAAACAGAACTTGAACTCGCGGACCTGAGTGCCATTGCAGACCTAAAAATGACAAAAAATCTGTGCTCAAAGTGACAAAAAATCTGTGTTGAAAGTGACAAAAAATCGATGCTGAAAGTGATTGAGAAAATCCCACAGACACCAGCTGTTAATGATTTATGCAAATAAGGCGATGAAGCGTTGGCGCGTTATTACTCACGCTGATTGAACAAATTTGACGGCATGTGTTAATTTAATTTTGTTAGAAAACCTAAACAGTTATGCAGCTTAAAATATGTAGAGATATTGAGTCATTAGAAAAAAATGTTCTGTAAATTCCAAAAATGTTCTTTTTGGAAAATCGAAAGTAGTCACAAACAAGAAATAGATATGACGCGGAAGAAGATGTTTGGGTAATTCATGAATGTGGGGAATTTTTTATAGGAATTAACAAAACGAAACGAGAACTATTTTTTCTTTTATTTAATTCTTAATCGACAACAGCCGAAACCAGATATTGCACGACAAATTATATTGGCCCTGCCAACAACACATGAAAACGTTGATGCTGACGACATACAAATAAACACCTGTGCGCACAATATCTTTTGTTGTCCTTGTTCACTCTTCTCGGGAGCATAGAGCCTCGACAAGACTCTTCCATCGTACACGGCTCTGTGCTGTTGTTTTCGCACCGTCCCATGAGATATCGGCATCTGCTAGTTCGGGCAGCATCGACCTTCTCCAAGTGTTTTTTTTTGTTTTGGTTGACTGCGACCTCTGCTCCCTTGCGGGTTCCAGTCCAGTGCCATTCTCGTGATGCTGTCTGGTGGTTTTCTCAATGTGGGACCTATCCATCACCACTTTCTGCTATTGATTTGGCTAAGAATGGGCTCCTCGTTCGTTAATCTCTAATCTCGACTTATTGCAAAATTTATAAAAAAATTTTATTTTTGTTAATTTTTTAATTAATTTATCTTTGTTTTTGTGTTTTTATGCAAATATAGGCCATGCCACAACAAAAATCATATCACCAAATAAATAAGTTTCGAATTTTGCACAAAATAAAAAATCAATAAATTTTTATAAAAATTTCAAACTTTTTGTGAGATTTTTAGAAAAACATATTTTTATATGGAGAAAATGCAAAAAGTCGCCAACAACAAACAATTTTCCAAAAAAGTTCTAAAATTCCAGCACGCACTTTGTGTTACTTTAAACCGCCACAATATTATGCAAGGTGGCGCAAAACTATTCAGCCAATTATGTTTTTGAATAACTGTTTTATTAAATGAAAAAAGTTCTTAGTGATGGATATTTTTTTTTGGTTTTTCTTTACGCATTCCATTGCTTGCATACCCAGAATTTTTCTAAATAATAAATTCTGACTAAAAAGTTTGAAATTTTGATGAGAAATTTTTGATTATTGAATGACTTTTTTAATTATTTTTTCTAATTAAATTCTAAATTCTGGCTTAAGAAGTTTGAAATTTCGATGAAAATTTTTTGATTTTTGAATAACTTTTTTATTTAATTTTTCTAAGTTCTAAATTCTGAATAAAAAATTTGAAATTTTGATTATGATTTTTTTATTTTTAAATGATTTTTTTTTTCTAAATTCTAAATAAAAAAATTGAAATTTTGATCAAGATTTTTTTATTTTTGATTTTTGATGAAGATTTTTTGATTTTTGGATAACTTTTTTATTTTTTTGTAATTCTAAATTTTGAATAAAAAATTTAAAATTTTGATGAAGATTTTTTGATTTTTCAAGAACTTTTTTATTTTTTTTAATTCTAAATTGTGAATAAAAAGTTTTAAATTTTGATAGATTTTTTTTAATTTTTGAATAATTTTTTTTTTTTCAAATTCTAAATTTTGAATAAAAAGTTTGAAATTTTGATGAGAATAGTGTTTTTTTTTATATATTTTTTCTAAATTCTGACAAAAAAAATTATAAATTTTGGTGGACAGTTTTTTATTTTTGAATAACTTTTTCGTTTAATTTTTCTAAATTCTGCAATATATTAAATTCTGACTGAAAAGTGTGAAATTTTTTGGTTTTTGAATGCCTTTCTTATTTATTTTTTCTAAATTCTTAACTTTTTTATTTAATTTTTCTTAATTCTACAACAAATTCTGACTAAAATATTTGAAATTTTGTAATTTAGAGGAATGGATAAGTAGGAAACATGGCGAAACAGATTTCTGTCTAACCCAGATTCTTAGCGGACATGGTGGATTTTTTGTGTACCTCTACCGTATTAATCTAGCAAATAATTCGATCTGCATAGAATTTCAGCGAAGATGAGAGTGCAGCACATAAGACTTTTCTCTGTGCTAGATTTTACGAAGAGCGCTCCGAGCTCTCAAATGTCCTCGGTGTCGTCTGCACACCAGATAACGCAAATGCTGAGTTCGAATGGGAAATGGGAAGCAGTAAAAGAGTTTGCAGCAAGGACCGTAATAAAACTTCGAAACAGAGAATGGGAGCGCTTCCGCTTTGCGCTAGGCAAAAGCGACCGAGTGAGAACATCTAACAGATGCGTCATATAGACAAGCTATGTTGAGGCAGGCCTCCTGCGGGGGTGACTGTATTTACGAACAGACGACAAGCGCGAACGCCTGAGGCAAATCTCAAGACGAACCGAAACAAACGCCGAGTCGAAATCGAGCAACGATATTGCGAATTTCCGATGCCTCATTGGTCACAAATTAGTATTGGAGGCTTTTGATAGCGTATAATCCCTATACGCAACTAGAAGAGGTACCTGGACGTAGGTACCTGGTGTGTTTGAAAAGTACAAACTGCTTTCAGAAGTCCCAGGCTGGAATCAGCCGAGAAGTAGGAATGTTATAGTGTTAGTGGGAGTGGTGTGACGGCACCTTTGATGATACTTCTGACATTTTCGATTTTAACCTCCGCTGACAAAAAAAGTGTACAAACAGAGCGAGTAAAGATCAAAATAAAGATTTCCATCACTCAAAATATTTTTTTTTATTTAATAAAAACTTTTCAAAAACAAAATTGGATGATTAATTTTGCGCCACCTTGTATGCACACTCTAACGCTTGTAGTTGAGGCAATTGCGCCGGTATAGTATAAAATGTAGTAGTACAGTAAAACCTCGAAGGAGTTGGAGAAATGCTTCCTTTTATCTAACTATAGTGCCGTTATATTTAAAGAATATCAACCCCTCGATAAAACGAAAACTGAAAATATGATACATAGTTTCATTTACCTCAGGTGTATTACGGTTATAATTACAATAGTTTTTTGGTTTTTATTTCCATATAAAACTATAAGGAAAAATATAATGCCCGCAGGTTCCTGAAACCACAGTGATAAAATTTAGAAGGTGTGGCCAATATCAGACTGTTAACCGGGTCTCAGCGAATTTGAAGGAATCAGCTGATTGGCTGACGTAACCATAGAGGAATTGATCACCGAAAGTGGTGTCTTCGCAAAATACTTACTTTATTTTTCGCAATTTCGACATGGACCCTGACGACACAGCGAACTCGGAAGACGCAACCTTGTATTCTATCATCTTTTGACGACAGTTTGTTTACGAATAAACTGAGCTTGTATTGATGATGTACGAAACAAATTAATACAGTCCTCGCTCTCTCGTTGGTTTGTTGTCGTCTGAACAATGGCTGATTGGACCAGGCTGTGAATACGTGAGAAATGAGCGTGCGGTATTCTGCTGCCGACTACCTGATGATGTAGTAGCCGAAGTTACTCGCTCAGTTGTTCACCCTAGCTGAAGGTCAACCGTGGTAATCTATCATCCTTGTCCGAAACTGCCCATTTTGTGTTTCTTTTGTTCGTTCTCCGTGGATATTCTCTACTCAGAATAGTTTCTCAAAATAGCAACTAATTTGTTTTTCTCACTGGCTCGAGGACACCAAGAAATAGTTCGGATGAGTTTGTGGAAATTGTCAAATTAAATTTCCAACTGGTTTGTGTAAGAAGAAGAGGAACTAAAATTAGGAATAAATAAAAACAAATAACTTTTATGCTTTATTTCAGATAAGAAATTGTGTTTGTGTGTTTCAGTGCTTCTAGGTTGTTTAGGGTATTTTTCTTCTTGATTGACGCGATAACCGCTTACGCGATTTTGGCCGAGTTCAGCAAAGCCAGTCGTTTCGTGCTAACCGGCGCCAGTTGGAAACACCAAGTGAAGCCAAGTCCTTCTTCACCTGATTTTTCCAATGCAGAGAAGGTCTTCCTCTTCCTCTGCTACCACCAGCTGGTACCGCATCGAATACTTTTAGACCCGGAGCGTTTGTTTCCAGTCGGACGACATGACCCAGCCAACGTTGCTGTTGGATCTTTATTTCCTGCGCTATGTCTATGTCGTCGTAAAGCTCATACAGCTCATCGTTCCATCGCCTGCGATACTCGCCGTCGCCAAAGGGCGAATGCCCAAAAATGTTCCGCAGAATCTTTTTTTTAAACACCCCTCACCTCATCGGATATTGTTATCGTCCAAGCTTCTGCGCTTTACATAGGATGATTCCGTGTGTAGAAATCCCCGCAAGTGGGGAGAGTACCTCATTGCCATTCACTTAGGTATGGCCACGACGAGGACGATTATACTGCATACCGTCCAAACATCTCACAACTTCCGGGCTTCACCCAAGCATCCTCTGTATAGCTCCTAAACTTCCGTTTCGGAGCGATCTAATGTGAGAATGCGAATAAACCCAGGATTCTGCTTGTGCGCTCGGTTTGGGATCCGCCACGTAAAAATCTTTCTCCAATGAAAGACACAACAAAGCCTCGGATGAGAACTGTTTATGGTTTATTGAGGGGGTTTTTCGTTCTTACCCTCATTTGACAGAAGCTTGCCAAAACTAAAGAAAAAACGCACTAAACTTCGTCATGTAGAGGCTTTTGCTAACGGAACTTTAACTGTCAATATATTCCAAAGGTCTTCATGTTCAAAATATCGCCGTTTTAATATAGAATTTTTATTTCGGAAATTTCGTAATAACGAGTTTTACCAAGGAACTCGCCAAAATTTTTTTTATATTTAGTTTCTCGTTATATCGAGGCTTCACTGTATGAGTATAAATTTAAGTAATTGCAGCTTTGAAGTGATGCTGCCCAAGCATGAGGCGTGACGTTAGTGAAGACAGGCTAATTATAATATAAATTCTATTGTTATAGGGTATGGCGTGCTGACAGCGTTGCATTTTGCAAGTACGAGTACACACATCCACGGCATATTTGTATGTATGTGTGTATGTAATAGGTGTTAGAGCGAATTCTGAGCCGGGAGTGCGATAATATGTTTGCATATATATTAAATGTTTAAGTACGCGGGCGGTTCAATAAGTTTATAGAAAAAGGTAAAAACAAAACATTATTTTAAAAATTTGAAAAAAAATTATATATTTTTGAATTTTTTATTAATTTATTATTTTAGAATTTTTTATTTATTTATAATATTATTTTAGAATTTTTTTTTATATTTTTCAATATAATCTCTTTTAAGCTCTGTACACTTCTCCAAACATGTTTCCAAAAGTAAGACTTCGGAAGATTGGTTGGTTGGTTGGTTGGTTGGTAGAGATGCTGCCTGAGTGACACAACCCAGACTCAATTAGCACAACATGTACCATTTTGGGACACCACTAGTAGAACCACTGCCGTTATTATGTCAAACCAATTTGATTTGAGTATAAATCTGCCTATGCCATCTATTTTCTTTCCTGCAATTTCAACAAAGTTGCCCAGTGAGAATTCCCCCGGCATCCTTTGACGTAGAGCATCCAGACTTGGGCACTCACACAGAGATGGTGGAAGACTGTCTCGCCAGAATCTTCTTGATTGCAGCTTATACATCTATCGTTATACGGCCACTCCATCTTTTTACGCGCTGGGAAGCAGTGGGCTGCCCCCACTTCGGATACTCTAGAGCCTGTAGAGCCCCCTGTCTTGCCAGCTCATCAGCTTTCTCATTTCCTTCGATGTTCCTATGGTCAAGTACCCAGATGAGGGTGATGTCTGTCGTTCGTACTAAGGCATTTAACACTTCTTTGCATTGTCTGACGATTTTTGAATTTATTTCAGGTGACTTTAAAGCTAAGATGGCTGCTTGACTAATTGAAAAAATATATACTGCCGTAGTTGTTGCGCATGATTTCTGATTATCTTGCAAGCTTCCCTTAACCCAAGAACCTTTGAAAGATACTTCGAAAGGTACTCGAAATTGGTATTTGTTTCGGTGATGATCTCCACATTTGACCGTGAGCCGTTGTAGGCTGAGCAATTTTTACAAGTGTGGAAATAAAAATCGTCGTTAGGGGCCAAACTTGGTGATTACGATATACCTATGTTAGTTCAAACTAAAGTTACATGATTTTGACCTCACTCTTTTCATTCCTATAAATAAGCAAAAGTTTCTGCTTCAACCGATAATAAAAATAACAAGGGTTTTTATTTGTATTATTACAACAATATAACCCAAATTGAAACAGCTCTCTAGTGAAGGATGGCGCATATTAATTACTAACCGTTCTCGATGCTTTTAACATCTCACCGATTTTTTAAGGACTTATTGAATGACCCTCATACTGTATTCAATAGCAAAAAATAATGTTATGAGTGGATTTTACAATTTCGGTATGATAATGCAAGCACCAGGTTGTGTCAAACATTCCCTGCCGAAAAAACTTGAAGAAGCCAAACTTCGCCCAGATTGAGCCAGTGTCAGAACCAAAAAGTGTAGATATAAAATTGCGTTTTTCGCGCATTAAGGGATTATATACAGTTAGAATCTTCAAAAAATCGATTTTTTGTATTTTATTTTCTTAATGTAATTACATATTAAGATGCACATTATGAATGCACACAGAAAATTTAATACCGTTTCGGTGAATATTTTCGAAGTTGGAAAGGCGCTTCAGAGTGCTTGAAAGTACAAAGCCGGAGCGGCAGCGCGATTTTCTCAAAATGGAGTTTTCACAGTCGGTGACCAAAAATAAATGAATATATTTTTTAGTAATTCTCACCGAAAATTTTTTTTTTATAAGCAATTTAAGGCCGAAATATTGGTCAAAAATCGATTTTTTTAGGAACCGCCATTTTTTCTAAAAAAAATATTTTTCTTATTCTTTCGATTAATTACTAGATTTAACATAACTTTAAGGAAATCTGTTTGGTTTTTTAATATCAGAGGATCCAATTCTGAGATATAGTCGCCGCCACCGCAAAACGTCTTCTTTGAGAGAAGTTCCCGGAGATCAGCTGTAGCTCCTTTCCAAATAAATATTTTTACTAATACTAAGTCTTAAAATACAGATAAAAGATAACATAATATGTGTACAAATTTTTAGCGCAATAAATTTAAAAGTTTTCTCAGAAAAAAATCCGCAAAATTAGCTTTTTTCGGCTTTCTAACTGTACAGGGTGAAAGATATAAAGTGTTACCAACTTCACGCTGCTTGTACCTGTAAAACAGCTGATGACATCAACGTCAAAATTGTTTTAATGAAAGTTCAATATATTGTTTATAAGCCATCAAAAGCATTTGCGTCTCAGTTTTGTTGAATTATTTTTTTCTGTGATGGAATTCAAACGTAACAGTGTGATTGCGTTATATTTGGCTGGAAAATCACAACCAGCCATTGTTCGTGAGCTCAGTCACCTCAAAGTGAATAAAATGTTTGTGTATCGCCGTATAAAACGTTACAATGATACTGGTAGCATTGCAAAACGCTACGCAGGTGGACCAAAAAACCCACAACAACGCCAGAAATGGTTCGGCGTTCTTCGAAGTGGAAGAAAAATGGCCAAAGAACTGAAAATCCCGCAAGACAGCATTCGACGCATATTGAAAACTGAGCTCAAGGTCAAGACTTCCAAGTTCCAAAAAGCACACGATCTTTCCCCCCAGCAAAAAAAGTTCGGTGCAAAATTCCTAACATGGTGCTTTCTGATAAAAAAAAATTTCCCAATTGAGCAGTTCATAAACACTCAAAATGATCGTGTTTACTTGACCGAACGCTCATACGAGAATTTGAGCCTACGTATGGTCACTCGAAGCAATTTCCCATGGCAAGTAATGGTTTGGGCCGCAGTGACCGCTGATGGACGCTCTCCAATCGTTTATATCGAGCCTGGTGTCAAAGTGAATGCGACTTATTATCGGGAAAATGTTTTAGAAGCTGCATTTCGGTCGTAGACCATGGACGTTCCAACAGGACTCGGCACTGTCTCATAAAGCTCGTGTGAACCAAGAATGGTTAAAAAATCATGTTCCACACTTCATTTCGTCCACACAATGTCTTTCGAATTCGCCAGACGCAAATCCGATGGACTATTCCATCTGGTACATTTTGGAAAGCAAGCGCTGAAAAAAGCGATTATACGAGATTGGGCCAAAATACCTCAAGATCACATTCGTGCAGCATGCAACTCATTTTTTGACCGTTGAAGGCTACAGTCAAGGCGAAAAGTGGTCATATCGAGCGGAAGTGAATATATGTTAAAATTGTAATCATTTTTGAACATTTTTGCCTTTTGAATCAATAAAAACTAATTTCACACAAAAAAGTTATGGTGTTTTGAATAGGTAACACTTCATATCGTTCACCCTGTATATAACCTCTTAAGTCTGTGGCCACGCGAAGTTGATTGTTGATTCAAAAATAAGTGGACTTACGATTATTTTGGAACTGCTAGAACTCAATTCAATAAATACCGAGTTGTAAAAAAAATATTTTTTTTTTTTAATCGTCAATGTACCGCTAGTAATAAACAACTGGTTAGATAAATAAATATCTTGGTGACAGTTTTTTGATACGAGTAATAGGATAAAATTTATCGAATTTAGCGCTTGGGTGTCCAACTATTGAAAAGAGGTTGCGAAGTTTATGCGATTTCATTCGCTGAATTTAGTAGTAAATATTTATCAATCACGCTTACTCGTATAAGGAAAATAGAAAAAATGGGAACTAACTGTGATTTAAACCTTCTAGAAACGCACTAGTTGAGTACTTGTGAATTTCCTGCAGGGTACTTGCTCCTATGTAATGCAAGTAAATACTTATGTAATATGCAATGTATATATATATATGCTTTCACACATATTCACACACATATTAAGCACCTGTAGATGGTATGCATGCATTTAGAAGCTAATCTACCCCGTGCAAGCTTTCATATGTCATTGATTTATCTCAGCTATGTGGGTGTGCAATCAGGTTGCCAGAGAATGATGAAAAAAAAACAGCAGCAATTTACAAATTATTTTTATTATACAACATATTATATGTTTATATGTATAACAGATTAGCAACCGTTGCTGTCGCTAAACTGGTTTAAACGCCGATCAATGTCAAGGTTACGCAATCGCATGCCAACTGCTAATGAATGTATGTTTGTACATATGTATGTATGAGCATATTGAAACTTATCTGCAAATATGTATAGGTTTATATATTGCAATGTGCGTATTTTTTTAGGGTTTTTAGTTCCATTTTTTTATGCTTACGTACATACATTTAAAAAGTTGTGAAGAGAAATTTGAGTGCAATTTGTTACTAAGAACAGCGACTTACTGACAAGTTTTGACCATTTATTTGTTTCTTATTTAAATTTAGTATTTTTTATGAAAATATAGCTCATTCTATTACAGAAACTCCATAAATCTCAGTTTCTAAGTTTGTGTAAATTTGAAAAAAAAAAACAAATTTTCAACAGCAGTCCAAATTTTTTATTCGAAATTTTTTAGAAAAATTTTTTAGAAAAATTTCGAGTACGCAGAGTTGTAGTTTATTAAATTTTATTACAATGAAGTGCAAGTTTTACGTGGCTGAAAATTGCGTTGATTTTTGACGATTTTTTTTGCTCACTGTCTTTTGCATTTTCTCCATGTGACGATTGCTTGAGATTTTTTTAAATGAAAATCTGCGCCATACGATCCACAAAAAAATTACCAAAAATCAACGAGAATTTTTAGCCACTTAAAGTGCAAGTTAAAAGTAGCTCAAAAGTTCCATTGAGGTTTTCAAAATTTTTATTTGCTCATCGTCTTGCGGATTTTCTCGATTTAACAAATGCCTGAGTTTTTGATTTGAGATTTCTTATGTGACTTCATTGCTATAGAACAGGGACTTATTGACAAGTTTTGAGCATTTAATTATTTTTTATTTAATCTTAATATTTTTTTAATGGAAATATAGCTCGTTCTATTACAAAATCTCTATAAATCTAAGTTCCTAAGTTTGTGTAAATTTGAAAAGAAAAAAATTCAACAAACTCTCAATAGCAGTCCAAATTTTTTATTCCGAATTAAAAAAAAATTCTCGAGTATGCAGAGTTGTAGCCTATTCAATTTTGCTATAATAAAATACAAGTTTTAAGTAGCTCAAAAATCGCATTGATTTTTCACAATTTTTTTTGCTCACCGTCTTGGGCATTTTTTCCATGTAACGATTGCTTGAGTTTTTTTTAAATGGAAAAAATGCTCCACATGGTTAAGAAAAAAAATTACCAAAAATCAACGAGAATTTTTAGCCACTTAAAGTGCAAGTTAAAAGTGGCTCAAAAGTTCCGTTGAGTTTTCAAAATTTTTTTTGCTCATCGTCTTGCGGATTTTCTCGCTTTAACAAATGCCAGAGTTTTTGATTTGAGATTTCTTATGTGACTTCATTGCTATAGAACAGGGAGTTATTGAAAAGTTTTGAGCATTTAATTATTGTTTATTTAATCTTAATATTTTTTTAATGGAAATATAGCTCGTTCTATTACAAAATCTCTATAAATCTAAGTTCCTAAGTTTGTGTAAATTTGAAAAGAAAAAAATTCAACAAACTCTCAATAGCAGTCCAAATTTTTTATTCCGAATTAAAAAAAAAATTCTCGAGTATGCAGAGTTGTAGCCTATTCAATTTTGCTATAATAAAATACAAGTTTTAAGTAGCTCAAAAATCGCATTGATTTTTCACAATTTTTTTTGGGCATTTTTTCCATGTAACGATTGCTTGAGTTTTTTTTAAATGGAAAAAATGCTCCACACGGTTAAGAAAAAAATTACCAAAAATCAACGAGAATTTTTAGCCACTTAAAGTGCAAGTTAAAAGTGGCTCAAAAGTTCCGTTGAGTTTTCAAAATTTTTTTTGCTCATCGTCTTGCGGATTTTCTCGCTTTAACAAATGCCTGAGTTTTTGATTTGAGATTTCTTATGTGACTTCATTGCTATAGAACAGGGAGTTATTGAAAAGTTTTGAGCATTTAATTATTGTTTATTTAATCTTAATTTTTTAATGAAAATATAGTTCTTTCTACTACAAAAATCTATAAATCTAAGTTCTAAGTTTGTGTAAATTTGAAAAAAAAAAATTCAAAAAATTTTCAACAGCAGTACAATTTTTTATTCCGAATTTTTAGAAAAAATTCGAGTATGCAGAGTTATAGTCTATTAAGTTTTGGTATAATAAAGTGCAAGTTTTAAGTAGTTTAAAAATCGTGTTGATTTTTCACAATTTTTTTTGCTCACCGTCTTGTGCATTTTCTCCAAATAAGAAATGCTGATTTTTTTTATATGAAAAAAATGCGCCACACGGCCAAGAAAAAAAATTGCCAAAAATCAACGCGACTTATGAGCCACATAAAACTTGCATTTTATTAAAACAAAATTCAATGGAGTATAATTCTGCATACTCGAAAGTTGTGAAAAAATTCTAATAAAAAAGCTTGAAATACGAGTATTTATATAAATTTGTTGAATAGTTTTTTAAATTGAAGTTAAAGTTCGGAATGCTGAAAAGTAACTGAATTTTTTTCCAAATTTACACAAACTTAGGAACTTGAATTTATAAAGTTTTTGTATTAGAGTAAGCTATATTTATCTACAAAAATATTAAAATTAAATAAGAAACAAATAAATGATCAAAATTTGCCCAAAAGTCGCTGTGCTAAAGTTGGGAAGCGCATTTTAGTATGTGAGCTGAGAACTGTTTTTCGCTTATGTTTTAGGTGCTTACATATCTACTTATGCATGCATATATATTTTACATACAAACATGTATGTATATGTACATATATCCGTTACCCTAACTGATAAAGTGTGCACAGTCTATTATTTCTCACATAGTTACAAATTCATATCCGCAAATTGCCTTCGAAGCAAACCACAAAATTTATTTAATCACTACAATACCGGCATGCGATTCGGCATTTGCATGGCTCGTTCCTGCGGTTGAACTACTGTTATTTAATTTATAAACAAATGAAATGCAACTCTTTAGGTAAATCATAAAATGCCTGTGACAATTTGTTTGTTTATTTCATAATTGACAATTTATGTTGACCACCAACGTTTCACACGTGTGACTAATATTATTATTTTTATTTATTTTATTAAACATTCATTAATATCTATGTGGCTGCATACAAAGTAAAACTGTGCCCTCTTTGCTAGGCCAGTAATGACTAGTGATGGTTATGATGTGGTCAAGTGACTCACCTAAAGGTTAATTGAAATCAATTGAATATGCAATTTATGTTCGCTTTTACTATCATACATACATACATACACAAATACATACATATGCATGCTTTGCTGCTTCTTTAATGCATTTATTTTATTTTAAATTGATTTTTGCTAAATTTAGTTGGTTGCATTTTATGGGCATCGATGTAATGGAATTCTTGTCGTATGTTGAGTTGTGCAAAGAAAAACAATTTCGATTTTTTTGTGACATTTTTGTTTTTTATTTGTGTTATTTTCTTTATGGCACATACATGAGTGCACTTGTGTGTGTGTGCCATTTGTAATTAAATTTTATAAACTGTTAATTAACAAATTTTTTTGAACTTGCAAAATGGAAATTGCTTTTGTTTTATCGTTGTCTCTTGAACTCTGTTGGTGACCAATTAAATTTGCGTAAAAGTTTCTTTGTTGGACTTTTGCTTTGGGTAAGCAAAGTAGGCTACTCATCAAAGGTTCATGATTTTCTCTATGAGCCTACGAGGCACCATTTCCAACTTCCCAGATTATTCTATATATGGCATAGGTAGCCCCTTGGCGGCCGCCGTAGCCGAATGGGTTGGTGCATGACTACCATTCGGGATTCAGAGAGAAGGTAGGTTCGAATCTCGGCGAAATACCAAAATGAAGAAGAAGTTTTTTCTAATAGCGGTCGCACCTCGTCAGACAATGGCAAACCTCCGAGTGTATATCTGCCATGAAAAAGCTCCTCATAAAAAATATCTGCCGCTCGGAATCAACTTAAAACTTTTGGTTCCTCCATTTGTGGAACCACATCAAGACGTACACCACACATAAAAGCAGGAGTGAACGCGCCAATTAGTTTTTTTTTTTGAATGTATGCCAGCTTGATCAAAAAGTTCCCGGATTATATACAAAAAATTCAAAATACAAGATGATTCCTAAGAGGTGCGCTTAAGCGCATTTAAGCCAACGTTTGATTCAGCTCCCGAAACATTTCTGAAACTCTATTTTCAATAAAGCCGTCAAAGCCGTCTTTCATTTTTCCATTACTTCCTTTCAGAAACGTGTTCTCCGTAGTAGTTTTTTGACTCGATCAAACAGAAAAAAATCGTAGGAAGTCGTATTAGATGAATTCGATGCCTACTGGGTGGTACTTGTTTCGTTTCTGATCAAAAATTCACGGATAATGTTGGAACCGTGAGACGGTGCGTTAGATTAGGTTAGGTTAAATGGCTGCCCTTGCTTGCGGCCCACTTGGACAAATATTCAAAATTCATCCGTTGTGATGCCATACAGGGGAAAGGAGAAGGGAAGGAAGAAAGAGCCTTGGGATCAGGGAATGATGACCAAGCACTGGCGTCGACGTAAGGTGTCTGAATTATTACCCGCATCAAGCTACTGATGAGCTGCATCAGATATATGATATTTAAGACCGCTATATCCGCAGATGTAGCGAAAAAGTGATTGCCCAGATGTCTAAATCATTGTCAGTTGAGAGCAGGGCAGCTGAGAAGAAGGTGCTGAGATGATTCCACCTCGACCTTAAGATAGCTCAGGACAGCAATCGTCCTCCGACAGCAATCACAAGCGTCATCGCATGGACACCTAACGGACAATGCCCGGTAAGGATACCCACCAAACTCGAGACTGCGGCTTTATTAGCCTTAGGAGTTCTCTCGAGCGTCCCCGATCTACCCGTGACCAAAAGCATCTCGCGACCTTGCACATTTGCGCACAAGCTCCGCGCTTGCTGAGTTGCCCCGATACCCATCTTTCCAGGAGCAGACCACAGGTTCTTAAGGGAACCGCAATCCTCTCATTTTGCGACGAGACCGTCTCCAAAGTTCCCTATCTAGCCAGCTCCCTCTATGCTGCTGTGACCGGAATGCAATCAAGAGAGAAGCCAGACATTTTCTGATCAATCTCGGTGATCATCATGCAAAATCCACGAGTTGTTTTCCCACAAATCCTCTCTTTTTTGGCGAATTACTTAACGTTAACTGTTTGACCTTCTATCAAAAATGTTTGATGTATAAAACCGTTATAATCCATAAAACCGTGAGTATTGCTTTCCTTTTAGACTGAAAACGACGTGGTGTTTTTGGTCTTGGCCAATTTGGAGCTCTCCACTCACTCGCTTGATGTCTGGATTGAGTGTTGTACTCATAAATCCACGTCATCCCACGTCTCGTCTCGAGTAGTGATGCGTTTGATGAATGTTGGGGCGGATTCAGGTTTGGGGATCATGTCTTTGGCGATATCCACACGATCCATTTCTTGCATGAACGTAAACCGAATCATTACGAAACAAAGCCCTGAATGGATCCATAAGGAATGTTCAAGTCCTTTGCCAACTTTATTATGTTTTTGTTTTCATCGAGTTTTCGATGTCGACGAACTGCCACTACGTTTGTCATCCTCGATAGACTCACAATCTCTTCTAAAGCATTCATTCCACCCGTAA
This sequence comes from Anastrepha obliqua, assembly GCF_027943255.1. Lineage (NCBI taxonomy): Eukaryota > Metazoa > Arthropoda > Insecta > Diptera > Tephritidae > Anastrepha > Anastrepha obliqua. Next base: position 18,921,535 of record NC_072893.1, on the reverse strand, counting down.
ACGACTGTTTTTCTAAGACTCTCGCACCATCGAATCCATTTTCAACGCGAAATTTAATATCAATTCGTTATTGCAAATTCAAATCCATTTTTTAAATTGTAAAAACTACAAAATTCGTGTAGAGGCAGATTTTCTCAAGACGGCGTAACTTTTAGAAATGTCCGAGAATGGTGAAATGCCAAGAGATTTCGAGAGGAATGTTGATCACAGAGGTTTAAGATTGCCTCTACCTTTATACGTTCTGGATCTGATGAGTCTTTTCTATTGCCGCATGCCCGTTGTTCCCGCTCAGGTAGAAAGGTACTTTGAAGCTCCCATTTTTCCCGCAGAAAAGTACCTATGAAGAGAGTGTTTGCATCCTTTTTCCTTAAAGTGCCCCTTTTGTCCTGGTATCCACATTAGAGTAACAAAGTTTCTTGATGCTAGAGAGTTTCCAGAATTTTAAAATATTCCCTGACCAATCTTGAAATGTGGTTCATCCCAGGCACTGCTGCCTTCCTTTGAGGTCCCATCAGTGAACCACACGTGTGTGCCCTGCATTAAAGATATTTCATTATTTTTTCACGCTGAGCGATCACTGCTGACCACCTTCAAGTTCTTGGAGAATTCTAGTTTTCTTTCCATCTTGTCATAGGTCGTCAGGCACGCAGAGTTCAGGATGGAACTCAGAATGCTCTTACTTGACTTGTAAGATTGCCTTCTTTAAGTTGAAATAGATTAGTAAGCCTTAGGACTGCACTAACTGCAGACCGTTTGGCTACAAGGTGGAGTCCCGTGACCATTCCTAAAGCCGTTTTAGGGCGAGTTCGTTATGCTCCCGCCACGTTCAGTCAAGCTATTCTGCATATCTTATCTTACGATACTTAATTGCTATCTGAGTCATAGTTTGGTCTGCTTCTGGCCACCATACCAAAGAGGCGTGGGTGATCATTGGCACTATTATTGTCTTATAAGACCATGCCATCATCATCTTTGGCCACAGACCCAATGTTTTACCGTAAAGCCTTTGTCACCTGCATGTTGCTCTTAAAGCTTTCTTTGTGATGTACGATAATGGGGTTTTCCAGGTCAAGGTTTAATCACGGATTACTCCCAGATACTTCATATCCCCGGATAGAGTTAAGTTTGCGTCCCCTTAAGACAAATACGAAAATTTCGCACTATCTTTACTCCTCGCAGCGTCAAAAATTTATTCCGGCAAAGTGCACTAAATAATGTGCATCGGCATGTCGTCAAATCACGCTTTAATGGAACCCCAAGAAAGTCACAGACGTGAAAGACCAGCAAATACCTGGAGACGACTGCTTGAGCCATTAACCCGCGCCAAGCAGCTTAGCTGGAATGAAGTTAAGAGACTGCCGCAAACAGACCCAAATGGAAGAAATTCGTTGTCGCCCTAAGCTCCACACTGGAACTCTAAAAATGATGACGCTGACATGATGGGTTTGACGCTTCTGACATCATTACTATTTTGCCAGAATACAGTTAACCAGCAATGATAGAATAAAAGATATTGGAAAGGATATCTCTTAGTAATTTCTCCGCCGAGAAATATTTTCTATTCTTCTTAACACATCAGTGTCAAAGACCTCAAGCCTGATTCGAGCGAAGGCCGGGCACAGAAAGGGGTTCGCCGTCCCATCCTCCTCTCCACATGCTGGGCAGAGTGCACTGTCTGAGATGGTCACCTTTTCCCTGTGCTTTGCCCATAGAAAGTGGCCCGTCATCAGTCCAACCAGCTGCCTGCAGTTTCATCTGCTTAGTGACAGGGGAACTGCGACAGTTGGTCGGACATGACAGGTAACATCAGTTTTGTCCATCTGCAGCCTCTCTAAGCTTGCAAAGCTCGCTTCTGGGTTAGAGTAACCCGTTAGCTAACCGTGGCTTTGATGACTGCAGAAGCGAGTGGCAGAACGGGCTTCGGGCCAAGGAAGTTGGTCAGCTTTGCAAATATGAAAAATATTTTTCTATTCAAACTTTGGAAATTTCTTCATATCGACTATTGATTTTGCTTACACCAGCATAGCTTTTAAGATTTTTGTGGTTTAGACGGCTGACGGCTGCTTCGAAGGATGCAGACACAAAACAGGATGCGGTTTTGAAATCGTATAATATTTGCCCCTTGAACTGATTTTATTCATTGCAGCAGATAAATTCAAATTCCTTTCTCTTCTACTACACTTCGCCTTCGGCAACTTTCAAGCCACCTGGCCTCATTGTGAGCTGCACCAGCGAACGTTTGGTAATGAAACGGAAATGTATTGCATGTCTATCAAAAACGAGTGTGTTGTTGTTGTTGTTGTGCCCATTTTTTGAATGCTGTGTCTTTGGTGATGCATTTTTTTTTGTTTTCCGTTTTTAGTTTGCTGCACTCATTTTTCATTTTAGGACATACAAACTTACATTGTCTGGTTATTGTTTTTGTTTTTGCAATTGCTAGTGTTGTTTTAGTTGCTGTATGAATTCTGTGTATAATTGACCACAAATGCTGTTGCTCCAACTTGCACTAAATGAAGTAGAAAAACAAAACGAAAATAACAAAAGCTTGAAAACAGCGGCAGCAACAGCAACAGCAACAAAAACCAAAAATAGCAACAACAAAGGAAATGAATTGTAAAGGTAGCATTTAATGTTGGCGGGACAGCACAGCAGCCAAACAGCGATGAAGCATAGCAACTAATAATAGGAACAACAAGAACAACATTAATGGTAAAGTTAACAACGAAAACTAAAATCAAGTTAGCAACAAAAACAACAACCGAAGGCAGCAGCAGCTGCTGTTGATATTTAATACGCGCACTACATCCACTTCCAAGTCATGTTTGGGTTGCTGTTTGGTTTGGTATTTGGAATGTCTGCGCTGTTGTTGTTGCGCTCGCGTTGTTACTGCTATCTCTCTTGTTGTTCTTTTTTCCGTTTTTTTGGTCTGTACTAAGGTAGTCAGTCCCTATTGCTGCGGTGCATTGACGGGCTTTTCTGGCACCCATCTTTAGGGTAATATAATATTTTTTCTGTGTTGTTTTTTTTTCAAGAAAATTTTAATTACAATTTTTTATAACAACAGCTAGTACATATTTATGTATGTATATAAAAAGGCAGTGCTTAACAACTATTATAATTGTAATATTTGAATAATTAAAAAAAATAAAACTTTTTTGGTATCTTGCAGGTGTGAAATTCTTCAAATTGACAAGAGCGGGGTAAGTGACAACAGGGAAAATATTATTAGCAAATTATAAATTTAGAGTTCAAAGACGATAATAATGATCTGAGTCAAGTTGAAAAAAGAAATAGATACATATATATACAAGGTGGCGCAAAATTAATCATCATATCGGAAAACTTATAATTTTTGCGAATGGCGTCAATCAATGGCACGCCAATCAAATTAGACACCTGTGAGCTAGAGAGCTGCAGACAAGCAATGGAGCGCGAAAAGGTGAAAATAAAGGTTTCCATCATTCAAAATAATTTTTTTTTTATTTAGCAAAATTCAAAGAATTTTCATAAAATATTTAAAGTTTTTAGTCAAAAGTTACAATGAAGAAAAAATTTTAAAAGTTATTCAAAAACCAAAAAATTCTCATCAAATTTTCGAATTTTTCAGTTAGGATTTAGAATTTAGAGAAAAAAACAATTAAAAAAGTTATTCAAAAATTGGAAAATTCTCATCAAAATTGCAAACTTTTAAGTCAGAATTTAGAGCTTAGAAAAATTAAATAAAAATTTTTTTAAAAAATTGATAAAAATTTCATCGAAATTTCAAATTTTTTAAGACAGAATTTAGAATTTACAAAAAATAATTTAAAAATAAAAAAATATTTAAAACTAAAAAAATAATTTAAAAAGTTATTCAAAAATCAAAAAATGCTCCTCATTCCAAAAATGCTCCAATTCTCATCAAAATTTCGAATTTTTTAGTTAGGATTTAGAATTTAGAAAAAATATTTAAAAAAGTTATTCAAAAATCAAAAACTTTTCATCAAAATTTTTCAAACTTTTAAGTCAGAATTTAGAATTTAGAAAACTTAAATAAAAAGTTATTCAATAATCAAAAAATATTTATCAAAATTTCAAACTTTATAGTTAGAATTTAGAATTTAGAATTTAGAAAAAATAATTAAAAAAGATATTCAAAAATTGGAAAATTCTCATCAAAATTGCAAACTTTAAAGTCAGAATTTAGAACTTAGAAAAATTAAATAAAAAATTTATTCAAAAATTAAAAAAATTTCATCGATATTTCAAACTTTTAAGGCAGAATTTAGAATTTAGAAAATATAATTTAAATAAAAAAATTATTTAAAAATAAAAAAATAATTTAAAAAGTTATTAAAAAATCAAAAAATGCTCCTCGAAATTTCAAACTTTTAAGTCAGATCTTAGAATTTAGAAAACTTAAATAAAAAAGTTATTCAAAAATCGAAAAATTCTCACTAAAATTTCAAACTTTTAAGTCAGAATTTAGAACTAAGAAAAATTAAATTAAAAATTTATTCAAAAATCGGAAAATTCTCACCAAAATTTCAAACTTTTAAATCGGAATTTAGAATTTAGAAAATAAGTAAGGAATACCATAAGTTTCCATCCTTTCTTAGCCAAAGTTACGAATTACTTAAACAATTAAATAATAAATGATTTATATGAAGTATGTGCCATTAGAAGTTGCAACTTTACTCCATCTTTTAGGCAGGATACGGATTCCTCTGACGAAATATTCGAGTTCTTGTGACTTCATCCTCTGACGAAAAATTCGAGTTCTTTTGACTTATTCCATTCATTGAGCCAGTTTGCAATGCTCTCGTAAGTAGTGAAACGCTCTCAATTAAGGGCTGACTGCATTGATCGGAACAGATGATAATTCGAAGATGCAAAGTCTAGGGAATACGGCGGGTGGGGCAAGATTTTCCAATTCAGTCCCTCTAAATATTGCTGGATCGATTTAGCAAAATCTGTTTGCCATGTCTACCGTCCCATTCCGGCCGCTCTTCTTTGAGAGTTCTGTTCAATAACGATCGCTGGAGTCAATAACGATCGCCAGTGACGGTTTCAGATGGTTGAAAGAGTTCATAATAGATGGCACCCTTCTGATTCCACCAGATGCACAGCATAACCTTTGAGGCATGCATATTTTTTTCGGATTTTTTTCATCGCCAGTGACGATGCGATGCAGAAAACCTTTTCTTTTCTTCTTCTGCCGTTCAAGACGCATCTCACACGTCACCAAACGTCTCTCGATACTCCTCTCCTACAATTAATGTGGCACCCAGTTACCTGCTTTCTGGACCAGTCCCATCGCGTGCGAGCGTTTACTGACGGTTGATCTGTCAACATCCAACTCATTGGACATATCATCAAGGGTACGACATGCGTCTTCAGCTAATAATTGCCATACTTGCGTATCTTAAAATTTTTTCGTTGCGCGAATGACTACTTTGCGCTAGTGACCGAGTTCGAAACCCCGGTTACGAAACCCCAATTGATAGAAAACTTTTTCTAATAGCAGTCGCTCATCGACAGGCAATGGCAAACACCCAACAGAGTTATTAGATAGATATAATATATATATATATAATATATATGTATGTATGTGCATATATACCCAAGAAAGTGTGTGTGTAACTAAGACGCAAATAGCAAATTTTGAAATAATTGCAACTTAGTGCAACTGCAGTTTGCATATCAACTCACTGGAAAGGTCTGCTTATTTGCCTTAGTTTGCACCAAGATTTATATGTATGAATATAATATATGTCCATATATGTATATCTACATACATATGAATATGCATAGCTGGTATGATTTTATGCTTTGATAAGCTACTAAATGAGTAATTATGTAATTATATAGAAATAATTACCCTGCATTTTTTAGACTCGGTGCAAATGTATGAGGGAATTGTTTGGAAATTCAAAACCTGATGCCGAGTGTAAATATATACCAATAGTGTGTATTTTACATTCCCATCGGAAAATTTGTCTAAACGGATAATGTCAGCGCATTTTAAAAATCAAATCGTGATGGATTCTATACTATAAAATGAAATTTCCCAGAGTGATTTTTCTAATATGAATGATTTTTGATCACCAATTCAATTTCAGTTTTTTCGTAAACAAACCGCCGTCATGACCTATGTGATGTCAGCCAAACAACTGATTCCTTCAAATCGATTTCTACCGGAAAAATTTAAAGTTTTGTAAAGAGATGTCTCCGGCATATTCTCAAGGTGTGGTGGCCAAACGCCATCAGCAAAGATGAGTTAGATGAAAAGTTCTCTTGCAGCCATTGAGCAACAATATAAAATTACGGAAGTGGAGGGGGATAGGCCACACACTGCGAAAAGATGCCAAAGATGCCTGAATTTAAAGATTTCCCCTTGTAACCAAATTTTGTCGATTCCATAGAAGGTGAGTTCGCGGGAACAACAACCACTTCCATTGTCAAAATTTCAATCACACTGTAATCAAAAAACAACAACTAAAGCATATAACTGAAATATCAAGAAAAGTGCTAGGTTGAATTTTTACTTTTGAAAGAATAGGAACTTTATGAATGAATGTCGAAAGTGTAGAAGGACTTTTCGCCATCAATTAATAAGACATATGGATTTCTGAATTTAAGCTTGGTCGTACAAGACTTGAAGACAATCCACGTCAAAGAGGTCGAAAAACGTCAACAACACCAAATATCGTTGAAAAATATAGGATATGGTATGGGGAAAATCGTCGAGTGACTGAAAGAGATTTAGTAGAAGCCCTAGACATCTCATTGGGCAGTGTAAGCAATATTTTGACTGAAGTATTGGGTTTCAAAAAGCTGTGTGCACAATGGCTGCCGCATTCGCTAACAATGGAACAAAAATACATTCGAATGCGACTTTCTCAGCAACATCGAATGGATGAATCTTGGGGCTATCACAATGATCCCAATTCAAAACAAGAGGCTAAAGAGCGCTGTGAATCTGGTTCTGCGGTTCTGAGCTTGGTAATGAGACTAAACCAGTTTCTTCGGCTCCGAAACGAGTTCGTGTCCAGAAATCGGCCAAGATGGTGTTAGCATCAGTTTTTTGGGATGCGAAAGGAATTTTTTTATTGTAAAACAATAAATGCTGAATATTATTGTAACCGTTTAGACCAGCTGAAGCGAAAAACTTCGAGGAAAAGACCCAGTTTGCAAAAGAAAAAAATTCTTTTTCATTATCACAAGAGCATTTTGGCAAATCCATGAATTAAAGATTTACCAGATTTGGCCTCTAGCGACTTCCACCTGTATCTAGACCTAAAAAAATTCGTGCATGGGCAGCGTTTTTCATCCAATGATGAGCTCACAACAGCTGTGGAAGCGTATTTTGCAGCCCTTCCAGATTCTCACTTTAGCGATGGAATTTATAAAGTGCAATCCCGTTGGAACAGAAGTGTTGATGTTCAGGGAGACTAATACGCTTTCACTAAAGGTGGTAGCAATATACCAACAACAATATTTTGTACGTTTGATTGTCGCGGCAAAGTACATAGAAAACAAAGAATGAATTCGCCTTGTTTCATGCTATGCTGACAGCTACATGGACACGGCGAAAAAAAAAAAAATAAAATGAACCAGCTGATTTACCGATACCACCTTTAATAGATTCGCCCTGAGGGAGACTATAATGAATAGTAAAATGTATTTTAAACTGTAACATTGTGTTTTTCCTATCGAATCGCAAAACCTATTGAATAATCTAGTGTAGTAAGATAACTAATAACTCAGTATATATAAGGGTTCGTAGAACCTCTCTGCCTAATTTGAAAAGACTGGTTGATTCCCCTTTTGATATGAGTATAACGCCTACGTCACGCCTTTTCCCTGTACGTAATTTCTTGTAATACACAAATGTTTCAAAATTATTTCCTGTCATTCTAGTTACTCTAAGTTTTAAGCTTGAAACATGTTTCTGGACTACGAAATATTGTTTGGAGTAACTATCAGAGCTGTGTTAGAATTTTCTTTCAACTGACCTCATCTATTAAGGAAGTCAATTTCCCACTGGGCGTATATGTAAATATTTGTGCGCGCGTATGTGTAACCAATATAAATTTATATGTACTTGTATGCACATTCAAATATTAGTATTTCACATGCATACACCCATACATATAAACTTATGATCTTAGATATTCGTGAATGTGATTGGAGCGCTTTAATTTTTGGTCCAATTTGGATTTTACAAAAAATGGCAAATAATTTGGCACAAATATGCAGGTGATTTCCTGTGTTTTTCCAACTCTTAAGTTATTCAAGTATGACTGGAAAGGGGCTTAAAAAAAATAAATATGCAATAATAACAACTGCAGCTGGAATGATGATTAATTATAGCTCGCTGCCGGTGATTAAAGTGAATAAATAATTCTATAATAGAAGTGAGTAACAGAGATTTGAATATGTAATGAATTGGCAGTGGAAAATGAAATAGGAAAAAATAAAACTGGAAAGTGAGTACTGAGTGGCTGGCGACCGCAAATTAAAGACATTGTGGAGCTCGCCTTCGCTGTAGATTAATTAAAAAAAAAAAAACAGGTTTGATCGTAATAACACATGGGCTGAAAAGTCCCAGGTCTAGCACATAGATGGTACTTGCATTGCATTGCATTCACCTCTTTTTAACACACCTTTATTTAGTTAGTTCTAACCTTAAAAAGACAGTTGCAAAAATTTCATGATATTCTATTCATTAGTTCGTGAGTTGTTGTGCTAAGAATTACGCTACTTTTGTTATTTCTCAAACAAGGGATCAAAAAGTATTTCATTACACTGCTTCTTGATGGGGAAAAATACCCTTCAAGCGAAGCAATGGCTTGCAAAGTGTTATGGGGACTGCACCCCATCAGAAACAACAATAAAACGATGGTTTGCTGACTTCAAAAGTGGTCGTAGAGACACCGGATGCAAATGAGGCGGTAACACCAGAGAACATATATTAAAAAAAAATTCGTTTTGAGCGATCGCAAAGTGAAGTTGCGCGAGTTGGCTGACATCGTAAAGATATCAAAAGAAGGCGCTGGCTTTATATTGCATGAGCATTTGACCATTAGAAAGCGCTGTTCAAAGTGAGTGCCGCGTTTGCTCACTGTTGACCAAAAACAAGAAGGTGTTGATGATTTTGAGCAGTGTGTGGCCATGTTCAAACGTTATAAACCGAAATTTTTGTGTCGATATGTAACAATACATGAAAAATGGTTCCATCACTTCCTTCCAGAATCAAAACGATCATCATCTGAGTAGACAGCAACTGGTGAACCTCGTCCAAAATGGCCGAAAGCACAAAATCGGCTGGAAAGGTTATGGCCTCGGTATTTTGGGGTGTGCGCTGTGTGATATTGGTCGACCATCTTGAGAAGGGAAATACTATCAACGTGAATATTGTGTAGCGTATTGGAGCACGTTGGCAACGGCGAATATCGCAGGCGATGGAACGATGAGCTGTATGAGCTTTACGACGACATAGACATACCGCAGCGAATAAAGATCCAGCGGCTTCGTTGGCTGGGTCATGTCGTCCGAATGGATACAAACGCTCCGGCTTTGAAAGTATTCGATGCGGTACCAGCTGGTGGTAGCAGAGGAAGAGGAAGGCCTCCTCTGCGTTGGAAAGATCAGGTGGAGAAGGACTTGGCTTCACTTGGTGTGTCCAATTGGCGCCGGTTAGCACGAGAAAGAAACGACTGGCGCGCTTTGTTAAGCTCGGCCAAAATCGCGTAAGCGGTTATCGCGCCAATTAAGAAGAAGAAGAATTGGAGCGTTTGAAGGTCGATATTGCAGAGAAACGTCTGTATATGGCAAAGAAACAACTCACCGTTTCACAAGTCACTCAAAACGATGGCAAACAAATTACATGAATTGAACTTCGTATTGCTCCCACCTCCCCGGTATTCGCCAGATTTCACTCCCAGCGACTATTGGCTGTTCGCAGACCCAAACAAAGTTTTGCTTGCCGGTAAGAAATTCCGCTCGAATGGAGAGGCTATCGCTGAAACTGATCCCTATTTTGAGGCAAAAAATAAGTCGTTCTAGAAAAGTGGTATTAAAATGTTAGAGCGGCGCTGGAATGATTGCATTGTTCTTGATGGAAATTACGTTGATGAATAAAGCTAATTTTGAGCAAAAAAATGTGTTCTTTTTTAGGCCCGGGACTTTCCAGCCCATGTGCGAGGAGCGGCCTCGGTAGTCTAGCGTAAGTGCACTAGCCTGTCATCCCAGAGGGTTCGAACACGGTTCACGGTTCTCGCACTTTTCTAAACTTACCTTACCTGCATGGAGGACTGGGTTAAACGTTGCCACATGTGAGTGGCTTCAGACGGGTCATATTTTAAAGGAGGTAAAATAAATTTGCTAGAAATTTAACTCTGTTTTGTTTTATTTAAACATTCCCGGTACTAATCATGGGGTATATCTGAGGGGGACTACTTTGAAGGAGATAAAATAGAAATTGATGAATAAATAAATATTTTTTGAGAAAACTGAAAATTCAACTTATTTTTTGAACATACCTCGTATGAGCTGTTTTTTCTATTCGAATTTTTGCTTTCAAAAAATATCAAAAATTAAAATTAATTGCTCTTCGGCCATTTTAAAGCAACTCAACAAAGAGATCGATAGCCGCTCAAATTGACAGCCGGCAAACGTGCGAGGGGTGAAATGTAAAAAATGTAAACTATGTGGAACACAAAGTGGCGTAAAATTAATCATGCAATTTTGTTTTTGAAAAGGTTTTAACTAAATGAAAAAAATAATAAATATAAAAAAATAAATATAAAAAAATAAATATAAAAAAATAAAAAAATAAAAAAAAAAATAAAAACAAAACAAAAAAAAATTAAAAAAAGAAAATTTAAAAAAACATTTATATAAAAAGCAAATATAAAAAAAATATAAGGTAGGTAGGTAGGTAAGATGGCAAGAGTACCCCAGGTACACTTCAAGTAGCACTTACGTGCCGTTTTGATACCATAATGTGGACCATTACCTGTGCAAAAAAAAATTATTGGGGAAAGAAAACCTTCTACATCCATCCAGTGCTGCTGATACAGTGGAGGAGAGAAAAGGGATCTAGGCTGGAGAATTTCTTCAAGTTATCCTCAAAGCGCACGCTAAGGAATCTCAAGCGCCTACCCGCCAGAGCCGGACATTTGCAGAGAAATTTTTCATCAGTCTCTCTCTCTCTTTATAGGATCCCCACAGCTTCTGCAATAGGGGTTGTACGGAATTCCAAGCTTCTCCGCATGAGTACCGATCAACCAACACTCCCAACAGCGATCCCGAAGCATTTTGCATGGCTGCAGGATCGCGAAGACCTCTTCTTGAAAAACGCTGTTCGTTTCCGGCAGTTTAAAGGAGACCGAAATGATGGCTGATTTAGAGTAAACCGCCGCTCCCACTCCAGACTCCATTTTGGATCCATCAGTGAAAACAGAGGTATCTATATCCGTACCGACTCTCCCCTCCTTGCAGTCTCGCCTGCTCGGAAAGATAGCCCTAGCACAACTCTCAAAGCACAGTTTGCGGATGGAGGGGTCAGTGCGAATAACAGCGAAAGAAGGGGAGATCTGGCGTAGAAGACTATACTGACCTTCTTAACTCGATTTTCTATGTGCAGCTTCCAGTGGAGCTTGGGGTCAAGTATTACACCAAGATACTTGACTTCCGATGAAAGAGTAAAACAATGTATAAAAAAATATAAAAAGAATATAAAAAATGAAATAATTTTGAGTAATGGAAATCTTTATTTTGACCTTCAGGCCCATGTCTCCATGTCTCCACCTCCATTGCTTGTCTGTTTGTATGTATGTATACTGCAACTGTCTACTTCACAAGTGTCAAATATGATTGACGTGGGACTTCATTTACAAAAATTGTAAATCTTCCTATGGGAAGATACATTTTGCGCCACCTTGTATAAGCGTACTAAAATTTAGGGACCAAAAATCGAGAATGTGAAAACGTGACATAAATCTTAAAATGCAAAATTTTCTAGTAGTTGCATTAAAAATACGATTAAAAAATATCTCATTTTGAGTGCTAAAATATCTAATGCAGTGCTTGTCAAATGTACAATGACACATACATACATACGACATGTACATATGTATATAGTATGCAAACGTACTTACACAACAGCTGTCCGCACAAATATTGGCGCTTGGGATTCTCCTATTTCTACAGCAGCTATAAATCCTTGCCTATGCAATTTATTATTATTTATTTACCGCGCACAACCGTTTCTTATTTCTTCTTGCACTTTTGTATGTATTTATGTTTGTTGTTCAAAACACAACCACTCACTCACGCACCGTCCACATATGTATGTATGTGTGTGTGTAAGCTGGCAGATAGCTAAGCTGTTTGGCTGATAAGGATTAAGTTGCGCGACTTCCTCAAACATTCGTAGCCGAAAAGGCGCAATTTCTTTCACTCCGGATCAAAGGAAGTAGCTGCATGCTGCGATTTTTGACACTTCGTAGCTGCTAATCAAGACAGCTGCTGTGAATAACTATGAATACAAATACACACCTTTTATAGTTTTTTCTTTCACTTGATCGCCGCGTTAAATACCACGAAAATCCATGGCAACATTTTACGCCTCAAAACACAATATTTCGTATTTATTTATTTGAATATTTGAAAATGTTTTTAAAACACTGAGATTTTGTTTTTTGTTTTTTGCTTGTGGTAAATTCGTTGTACAAAGATTTTCTAAAATATAATCATTCTTATTATGAGAAAAAAACAAAAATCTCGTAATCGTTCACTATTTGTGCTAGAGTCTCGCTGGCTAGTCTGACGACTGCTGCGGTGAGCTTGTTTCATACGCTGGCTCGACACTGTGTATTCACGCGCCGTCTTGTGCTGGCTAGCTCTGAGTACTGTGCAACACAAATACTACACTAATTTGCTTGTACAGTGGCTGGTGTGGAAGAAGCTCGAAACGAGACGAGAAATAACACAAAACGTACTACAAAAATTGCTGACAAACAAAAGCAACAACAACGACGACGACTAAAACAGCGCCAAATGCAGTGATGAGAACACAACATATTAAGTATACATATGTATACATACAAACACACACACACACACACATACATACACATATACATACATCCAAACAGTACACAAATGCGGAGACGAAGAGTAATCGCAACGTAAAACTCGAAAATTCATGCTTACAAATATTTGTTGTTTTTATTTAGGATTAAGTTGAGCGCGAGTATATTCAAACGGCGACCAACATTGTATGCTCTTTCTATAAGGGTGTATTTACACGCATGCATGTATGTATGTATGAGCGTTAAGTGTGTTTGTATGCGTGCGCTTGAAAACGCTCAAATATCAAACAACCGCCTGTCAGCAATAGAAGCCGCTCAATGGCTGCTGTCGCTGGCGATTAATGGAGGGTGGAAACAGCTGAGACACCATGTAGCTGCGCACACATTACACACACACACATACATATATGTATAAATACAAATGCGAGTGTATGCACAAATAAGCACAACATCTGTTGTTTGATAGAACTTTTGATACTGAAGTGTGCATAGATTTGGAAATATGCGAAATTTTACCCCAAACTAACGTTTTGAGCCGCTCTTCGTTAGCTAACTGCGCTCTGTGCTCTAAGTGAGCATACAAAGCTGCTCGTTGAATGGGTCGCTCAATGAGTGATATTTGACGTTACTCAATAATATTTAAACAATATCACAGAAAGTAGTATAAAATAAAATAAACATAAAAAATAAATTAAAAAATGTAAGGTAAAAACGGAAAAATAATTAAGTAAAATAAAATAAAAAAAATAGATAAATGAAGTAAAATTATAAAATTAAATTTTTAAATTATAAATTAAATTATAAATAAATATTAATATATAATATTATATATTATATATAAATAAAAAATATATAATTAAAATACAACCAAAAATAAAATAAGAGTTAATTAAGATAAAATATAAAAAATTAAAACAAAATAAATTAAAGGCCAAGAAAAAAGTAATATAAAAAAAAGAAAAAATGTGTAATAAAAGTAAAAAAAATAAAATGAAATAAAACTAAATAAATTAGAAAAAAGAGAAAAATAAAATAATGAATAAATTAAAAACAAAAAAAAAATTATTTAGATGAATTTAAAATAAGAAATTAAAGGGCAATAAAAAAATAGTATACAGCAGAAAAATAACAAAATAAAATAATTAAAAAATGATATGAAATAAATAAAAAAAATTTTTTTAAATAAAACAAAATGAAAAAAATAACGTTAAAGGGAAGAGAAAAAATAAAATAATCATTAAAAGGAGTAATTATAAAAATTAAAAATAAAAAGTAGAGCAAAATAAATTAGAAAGAAAGAGAAAAATAATATAAGAAATAAATTTATTAAACATAATTTATTAAACATAAAATATAAAAAATTAAAGTGAAATAAAAACAAAAATAAAATAAAATACAGGAAAAAAATAGCAAAGGAAACAAAATAAAATGAAAAACAGAAAAGTTAATAAAAAATGAAAAAAAAACAAAATAAAATAAAAATTGAGAGAAAAAAATGAAATTAAATAAAACAAAAAAAAACATTAAATGTAAAAAATTTTAAATAAAATATTACGAAAAACAAAATTATAAAAAATAAAATATAAGTATATAAATATATATAATAAAATATAAATAATTATCTTAAAATATAAAAAAAAAAAATAAATAAAAACGTAAACAATAATAAAATAAATTAAATGAAAAACAATAAGAAAGGCATAAAAAAAAATAAAATGAAAGACAAGAGTATTAATAAAACAAAATAAAGAGAAAAAATAAATTAATAAGCAAAGGTAAAAATAATTTAAATTAGAAATAAACTAAAATATGACAACAGTAAGATTTAATTAAATATTATATAATAATTAAAAAAATATAATTGAAATACTATGAAAAATAAAATAATATAAAATAAAATACAAATTAATTAATATAAAATATAATAATTACAGTGAAAAAATATTAAATTAATTTGTTAATTTGTATTAAATTAAATTAAATTAAATTAAACAAAGTTCACTTAATTCAAATTAAACTGAACTAAATTAAATTAAGTTGACTTAAGCTAAATAAAATAAAACCAAAATTAAACCAAAATAAACTATTGTAAAATTAAATAACATAAAATTAAATTAAAATAAAAAAAAAATTAATTAAATAAATAATAAACTATTGTAAAATTAAATAACATAAAATTAAATTAAAATAAAAAAAAAAATTAATTAAATAAATAATAAACTATTGTAAAATTAAATAACATAAAATTAAATTAAAATAAAAAAAAAAATTAATTAAATAAATAATTGGCGAGTACATTTCTGTTAGGTGTTTGACCTCCTCCTATTTGTCGCGTAAGTCTTGATGTTGTTTCAAACATTAAGGCACCTACAGTTTTACGCCGACTCCGAACGGCAAATATATTTTATGACGGCTGAAATAAAGGGTGATTTTTTAAGAGCTAAATACAATTCTGAAAAAATGCATGCAATTTTTATTTAAATCGATAGTACAGTCCATATAATTTAATGTTTGAAGATTATTTCATGCAAATGTTGACCGCGACTGCGCTTCAAATGGTCCATCCGCTTAGTCCAATTTTGGCATACTTTTTCCAATGTTTCGGCCAGTATCTCACATATAAATGCTTTAATGTTGTCTTCCAATGCGTTAATTGAAGCAGGCTTGCCTGAATAGGCATGAACTTTAACATAGCCCCACAAAAAATAATCTAAAGGCGTTATATCGCACGATTTTTCACGTTGTTGAGTAACAGAGGCCCAATTGCTGCGAACGGCGACGGATCGATAATTGATGGTCATCATTAACACTGGCCGATACCGCTGCAGCTGCGATATTTTCTTCAGTTCGCACTCTACGTAAGCTGTTGGTGGTTTGATGTCCAATAATGTAAATTTGGTTCTAAATTTAGCCGCTTCAGTGGGTCGATTAAACTGACCATAAAATGGAAGAAGCGCGCGATAAATTTTCTTAACAGAACACGCATTTTTATAATAAAATTCAATGATTTGCAAGCGTTGTTCGTTTGTAAGACGATTCATGGTTGGTCTATACCAAAAGAAAAATATATATGCAAAAATTGAAGAAAAATTCGCGAAAAACTCACAAACCATTGTAAATGGTAAAGGTTAGTCACCTTGCGCTCAGTTATGCTGGCCACTGTTTCTCGCAGCATAATCGCACCTCTTCGTTTATTAGAACTGAATGGATTTTTAATCCAGTCGTATTGCTCTATATTTTCTGGAAAATATTTAACATATGACTAATATAAGCCGCAAACATAGGCTCAATTCTTGATCAGACTTTTTGTGCATGAAGCCTTTCGAAACTGGAAAATGCTAAGGGATATTTTATTGCTGCACTTTAATCGATTTTTCTGCAATTTTATCCTACTGTAGAAAGTGAGCTTTGTTTCTTTTTTTATTCAATACAGGATAATATTTATTTTTATTTATAAATATCCAACATTTTCCCATTACTTACCGTTTTACCTTACCGAAACGACCCGACCCGACCCGAATTTATATCCGCTCAGGGACTGTCTATGCAGCAGCATTGCTCAAACGTTTATAGGCTCTGTGCCAGTTGTTACAATAGCAACAAAAATAGGAATAACAACAAAAATAGCAATAACAAAAAAACAGCAATAAAAACAAAAAATATATCTACGAGTCTGTACAAACCCCTTTTAAATTTTACGCCATGCATTAGCGACCTGCGCCTGCTGCCTCGACACGCCCATAGGATGTATAGCACTGGTATGTGGCACCATACGTTGCTCTAGGTTGTCGCAGTTCTCACAGTTTGGGAATCTCTGCATTCGCTCCTCACTTAAATCGGTGCATTCATCTCATCAATTTCGCTTGTAGAAAAAATCCGGTTCGTAACGCTTGGGCCAACTCGGATTACTTACAAATACTTACAAATGTATGTTTGCATGTATGTATGTCTGTATGTATGCATGTATGTATGTTTGTATATATTTCTTCTCTTTGTTTAATTTGTCTCACCCAAGACGGCATTGTTTTCATTTTTCTTCTTCTTCCATCTTCTGCGTCTTCCATAAATAAAATATCCAATATGCGGGGAGTGCTCAAAGTCAGGTTTTAAATTACTGTTATGTCAAAGTTGAAGTCATTTTTATTGCCACACATTTTACCGATGCAAGCGTTCTAAACAATTTGTGTTGTTCAAGAGTTTCTTCTTGCATTTGCTGCCTCGTTTATTTCATTCCTATTCTCATCTTTGTTTTTGGTTTTCTGTCTTTCCTTCTTGTTCTTGTATCTGCTCCTCATTTGGCTTGCGTTCGTGCCATCGGTGTTTGGTCTGTGTTTTGTTTTGTATTATCTCTCACTTTGACTTCTGCAATTTTGTTTTGTTGCTGCGTTGGTTGAAATGCTATGTGCGGCATGTAACGTAATATCCCGCAGTTAATGACGCCGATGTGGCCGCCTTATTGCTGCTTAGCTCCGACTGCTGCATGCATGGCCACGTAGTGCCTGATCGTATCCGAAATGCATTTATCAATTACTCAGCATGTTGCGATGGGCTTATCCACGCGTGTCGTCGTGTTGAGGCGCACGTACACATTTGAAGCGAGAAAGGATAATATGGCTGCTCTTGGTAGACACCGAAATGCAACCTACACTCACATGCACATATGTATGCATGTGTGTGCAGGCATATTTTAGGAGAGTTGCTGACGTGCTACGGAGGCTAACATCAATCAATTTAGCTCAACTTTGTTTCTAATTTCCTGCCGTTTGGGAATAGAAAACCAAAGTAGGAAGTGTCACGATCCGATCTTACTTTTTATTAAATGTTTTAAGCGAGCACCCACCAGATTACTGCGCAGGAAACATCAATCATAAGCGCTCAAAAAGTAAGAGAATGCAATTTAGTGCATGGGCGATCATTCAGTTCCATTGAATTGAGTTCCATTGAGGTCGAAAGGTATCAGTTTTTATTTTTAAAAGTGTCAGCCTTCGACAGCAACGCTAAAACTTAGAAAAATCTTTTACAAAGGTCATTTGCCGTTTAGAGCAGAAATAGAAGTAATGAATTTTTCATATGCTTAAAACTTAACCCTCCGTTGGACACCTTAAAATCTTCTATTGTTCAGCCGGGTCTGGCCTTTTTTCGTCCTGTTCGAGTATCCTTTTTAAAAGGTTATATCCATAAATCGATAGGAAATTAAATTTTAGGAAGTTAAGTGGAAGCTCAAGTCGTCAGCTTAATAAAGGGTTTTCCAATAACAGGTGTTATTGGTGAATGGATTGCGCTATCGAGAAATGATTAACGATTTTTTATGGCCGGAATTGGATGGTATTGATCTGGACAACGTTTATTTTCAACAAGACGGCGCTACGTGCCACAAAAGCAACAAAACCATTGATCTTTTACGGGAAAAGTTTCCGGATCGTGTTATCTCTTCAAGAGATGATCACGGGGATCATGGGGTCACGTGAAAGAGAAGGTCTACGCCAACAGCCCAGGGTCGATTCAAGACCTCAAAGATGGAATTTGTGAGGCTATCGAGGGCATAGGGCAGCCACTTTACAATTCGGCTATGGAAAATTTCATGAAAACGATATTCTGCTGTAAACGTTTCGTGGTGGTCATTTGCCTAATGTTATTTTCCACTATTAACAGCATACCTTCCTCTTTATAATGAAATAAACATCCGATCATTTATATTAAAAAATAGCATTTTTCTTTGAATATCAAAATAATACCTCTTATTGAAAAACCCTTTATAAATGTGTTAAACTCACGTTAAAAGTCGAAAAAGACAGTCTGGCCAGACCTGGGTCCTCAGCGGAGGCTTAGGGAACATCTTGCCACACACGAAGAATTCGTATCAATTACTATTATTTTAGGAGCAGTTGAATGAAATATTTAAGGTTCACTCTTAGCCCAGAAGACAGAGTTTGGATGGACTTTGTTCGGTCAAGTATCTAGATCGTCTTCGTCACCAAATTTGGTCTCCTTTTACAATAAAATTACCCCTCCTTTGGTCTCCTTTTACAATAAAATTACCCCCTCCTTTGGTCTCCTTTTACAATAAAATTACGGCCTCCTTTGGTCTCCTTTTATTTTACAATAAAATTACCCCAGACTCTCTCTACTCACTCGTTTTTGGGAGAAATATGTTAAATCCACGTCCAAAGTCGAAAAAGTCTAGCCAGACCCGGGTCCTCCACGAAGGGTTAATGACAAGTTCCGAAAGTCCGTCATGACTCAATAATAAAGGGTCGTGTAAAGTTTGACAACTGATTTCGGTTGCTACTCAATCCATTGATGCTATGTGAAAGTAAGGGAAAAGGGTAATAAGTTTATGCCCTTTCTAAAAAGGTAGTAAAAAATTGAAAGAGGGTTGATACGAGTATAATATAAAATAGTGTTTTTCAGGCAGAAGTCTTTGCGATCCTGCAAACATGCAGAATGCTTAGGAAGCGTGGGAGCGAGGGTGATATTAATATTTTGTGCCATAATCTGGCCGTGTTCATGGCTCTGATGACGTCATGGTGCAGATCCAAACTGGTCAATGGAGATCCAAACTGGCCTGTAGGTGATCAAATCTTTTGGATGCGCAGGTAACATTTTTCTGATCTTGGTTTCAGGACATAGGAACATAAAAGGAAAATGAAATTGTTGATGAGCTTGCCAGGAAGGGGTCGATCTCAGAGATCTCCATCGGGTTATCGGCATCCCTCTGACTGTTGTTAAAGGGACTGTTGCACAAGTTATTTCTCAAGAAATCAGAGATCAGATGGAACTTCTTTTCTTTGTGTGCTATTTTGGAATTCTTAGGCCCCAGTGCAATAGACACAGGACGCAGAGTCCCTTGAGACCTCGCCATTCGATTTCCAAACTCGTAGCTATGGTTACTGGTCATTAGGCGACCGACGCACACGCAGAAAACCTAGGTTTACCATTCAATTCCCATTGCAGAAGCTGGGAGGACCTTTCAGTGAAAGCGACTGTTGAGCACTTTCTCTGTAAATGTGCGGGTTTGATAGCTAGACGACTAAGATCACTGGGTGCTCCTTTCTTCGACAGCCTGAAGCAGTGCTCCAACCTTAAGCTCTGGTTAGCTGTAGATATCTGACTGTTGGATGCCTCTTAATGGTATCAAAACGGAGCTTTTGTGCTACTTGGGGAATGCTAGATGGGTCTCTCATTTAACAACCGTCAAGGGATGCCGGATGGGAGATATCTAAGACCAATCTAGTCGACCCCTTCCTGACAAACTCATCAGCAATTTTAATTCTTTTTATGTTCCTAAGTCCTGGATCCCAGACCAGAGATACATTACCTGTTCACCTAAGAGATTTGATCTCTTCCTTACAGGAGTTGACCAGTTTAGATTTGCGCCATGGCGTCGTCAGAAGCTTGATCGCAGCTTGACTATCTGACAAAATTTTGAAATCTCCCAACGAAGTTGGAAGTTTGGCCTACGCCATCTAAGGTTTACTTCCACTTGCAGGAATTTTGTCCGCTTTCCTCTTTCACGGCTAAAACAAACGAGTTCTGTACGGAATATTTTTATAGTTTGCTTTATTAACTTCACCTTGTAAGAATCCGCTTCGGTTTACATCCTCTTAGTTCGATGGCTGTGAAATGCTCATACAGCTCATCCTTCCAAAATCTGCAGTACTCGTTCTAGCCATTGCGTAGATATTAAAGCTCGATGACACTATAGCAGATGCTTTCTTTGAATACTTCAATGACCTTTTCATCGGATGTTGTTATTGCCCTTCTTTTCATTGTCGTAAGATAAGACAAGTCTAGTCAAAGGCCTGTGTTGATACGAATTATCCATAAGGAGAAAGAACTGTACTGATTTGCTTTACAAAAGGAATCGACATGCAGAGCAGACCTCGTTTTCTTATAATTCTTAATTCGTTGGGTAAATGCATGCTGTAGGAGGTTATCCGCAACAACGCGATAATAGCAGGAGTCCTCCCATTGATTTACATATTAAGTCGTCTTTATCTAAGTGTAATTAATTTGAGATAACAAAAACTTATCTTTTTGGGTTGAAGGTTCTTTGCGATAGCAGTAACTGCCTCCCTCCGTCTTATTGAGTCGCCTCTCTCTAATGACATAAAAAACAATTGTTTTCGTAAAAAAATCAAAAGTTGTATATCATCCATATCCATTGATATCCATCCTCGGGGCGAGATCGAGTTCGTTGTGGATGGCCGAGATTTTCTAAGCACTCAAGCAATATTGCCCAGAGAGAGGATTAAAAAGATAGAGGGAAAGACTAAAACTTTACAGATTTTTTTCTTGGGAAAGAAAAGTAGCTGTCCATTCTCAATACATCCAATTCAAAAATGTACCATCTAAGTCTAGAGAAACGAATTGGAGCGAGAGAAAAATCTGCACCAAAGCTGGTACCTTTGTCTTCACCGACGGTTCCAAGATGGAATAGGGTGTCCAAGCAGGAGTTTTCTGTAATTCAGCCAATTTATCTATTTCCTAAAAATTGCCGAGTATTGCTAGTGTTTTTCAGGCAGACGTCTGTGCGATCCTGCAGGCATGAAAAATGCTTAGGTAACGTGGGAGCCCTCGCGGATATTTATATTTTTCCGATAGTCAAGATGCCATGATGCAGATCCAAACTAGTCAACTCCTGTAAGGAGGAGATCAAATCTCTTGGGTATGTAGGTAAAATATCTCTGAGCTGGGTTCTAGGACAAAGTAACATAGAGGTAAATAAAATTGTTGTTGATCTTGCGGGGAAGGGGAATGAATTGTTCGCAGAGACCTCATACCCAGCCATCGGCATCCCTCTGACTGTTGTTAAGGGGGAATTGCACAACTTACTTCTCAGGAAAGCGCAGAAAAGATAGAGCATTTCACCTCAGAACAATAGATGAAGCACGCAGAAAGCCTTGGAAACTCCACGTCATTCAATTTCCATACTCGTGGCTCTGTGTGCCGGTCATTGAACAATCAGTGTAAAATCTAGGTATATCATTTAATCCCCATTGCAGAAGTTGTGGGGACCTTTCAAAGAAGGAGATTGCCGAGCACTTTGTCTCATAATGGTACTAAAACGGCTCTTTACTTGGGAAGAGTCCCACTGAAACTTCAACTATTTCACCTACTTGCCTAGTCTAACGTAGGCGTCTATTCTCAATAAATCCAATGCAAAAATATACCATCTATAGTAAGTCTGGAGAAAATCAGATCACGGTTTATGTACTATTCTCATCCTTCAAACTAGATCGACACAGTGGTTCATCCTTTCGATTGTGCCCTATAGGGCTCATAGTTTGCTTCTTCTCTGTCTATGATGAAATTTCGTTATCATCCTGACATTCTGAAAGGGCTACAAAGCACTTGGTTTGTTTACAGGTGTCAATACTGCACCAACGGCTCGCATGAGCTTTTTTTATGATCTGTTCCAATTGGACCCTCCAGTTCGTTGCCTTGAACCCCCCTAGTGTCGCTGCACCTATATAAGCCAAAGCTCATTCCAACTTGCAACGGTGTTTAGCCTCAATTTACATTCGTGGACTATTAATAGGGAGATACGAGCGGTTTCTAGGGCTTTCCGAGCAGCTTGGCTGGGACTGCAAGCCCTGATCGTATATCCTCGTCACCTTTCGCTAATTATCCAGCCTGCTGCTTTAACTATTAGAATGACTAGACTTAAAAAGTTTACGGTACTACCGACTTGTAATGTTACTAAAAGTTGGAAATTTTCCTCCGAGTCTTCCCCACCAGAAGGCTTCGGTAAAGGAAAAGTGATGTCATCTAAGAACACGGAAATACTGAGTCCCTACTTAGCCAGTTACTAGGAGATGACTCAGAGTTACTCACTACTAAAGCCATCAAACTCGAAGTTGCTTTCGAATTGAACTGGCCAACAAGGTAAACTGGAGTAGACCTGCATTTAAAAGGAAACTTCAGGAGTGCACACTACACAGGTACACAGATGGCACGAATACACCAGAAGGTATAGGGGCTGGAATACATGGCTTCGAAACCTAGCGTTCTATGCCGATGGGTAGTTTTCCAAGCATCTTCCAAGCGGAGGTGGCCAGCTGACAATATGCAGGGACTAACTTAGATAAGAACTTTTGGAATTCCATTATCAGCGGTAGTTAGGCGGCACCCGAGGCCTAATTGTCCTCTCAGATGAAGTGCTCATAGGTCTTTGAGAGGATCGATAAACTGAATCTGTTAGGTAGGCACAGTTGCTTCCAACTCATTTGGGCCCCAGGACACAGGGGTATAACTGGGAACGAAGTAGCGAACGCATTGGTTGGAGAGCTTGCGGCCGCGTCATTAGTTGCACGCGAGCCCTTCCTTGCTACGGGACAACACACCATCAAGTAAAGCTTAGGAGTGAAGAGCTAAGTCTAAGGGAGGTTAGCTGGCACCAAACTATGGAGCTATGCTAGGCAAAATTCTTACTGGGAGGTTCAACCAAAAGTTTAGAAATCTCATAACTCTTTCCGATGATAAACTGAAAATGTTCACCGGTATGGTTTAGTGGTTCTTGCCGTTTCTACGACCAATCACCGGATGTTCCAATGCACCTTCTCCTTGTATGCAGCGCTATAGCGCGGAGAAGGTTGAGACATCTCAGAAATTTGCAGGCAGCAGAAAGGCACCTACGCTCAGTCCAAGTGCAAAACTCCAATAAATCTATGTAATGTTACGGTACTGGGTCTGAATAGCCCTATTGTGCTTATATATATATTTTCCCATAGTTCCAATGATGAAACATAGGGCCTCAATAAACAAGTTATAATTTCATTTGTTTAGAGCTAAATGTTTAATTTGAGTCCAGGAACGGCCTGCTCTGTCCGCTTCTGCTGTTACTTGTCGCCTCCATGTGTTGGCTGTTCTCCCGCACCTACGGCTTCTTTGGAGATTCCAGTCTAGCGCTGCCCTTGCGATGCCATCCTGTGGTTTGCGTAATGTGTGCCCTATCCATTTCCACTTGCTATGCATAATTTCTATGTGAACTGGTATTTGCTCGGAAGCCGCCCAAAGACCATCGTTGCTTATAATATCAGACCAGAATATCCGCATTATCTTTCGTAAGGCAACGGTTTAGAAGGATTGCAATGATTGTGATATGCTTGTTGTTAAGTTCCATGTTTCACAACCATACAGAACTACCGACTTCACGTTGGCATCAAATGTAATATTTTCAGTTTTGTGCGCCTGGAGATGTAGTTGCTCTCTATACCTTGTCTAGCATGCCAAATGCAACGCGTCTCTTAGATATTCGGTTGCGTATGCCAGTTGTTGATCCGCCGTTTTTTGATATTATGCTCCCAAGGTAGCAAAATTCATCTACATCGTCAAGTGGCGTGTGGGCAATGTGAAAGGCTTGCGTTTCGGTGGTGTTAATCCGTATTACTTTCGCCTTTGTTATGTTAATTTTTTGACCTGTTTGTTCTACTGCATGACATACCGCTTGTAGTTTAGCTGATCTCAGATGCATCAGATGGGGGAGTGAGGGAGCTCATCTATATTCCAGATGAGCAAATGGGGATGGGGGCGAATACATAGCCTCTCCCTCTAAAATGTCAACCTCCCCTTCACGTGGCACCGCTTGTTTAAAACGAACGAGGCCCTGACGACCGAGTAAAGGCGGGATAACCTTTCTACAAGCGAGGGGAAAACTCCTACGCCATGTCAGCCTGGAGGCAGTCCGGCAGCAGCCCCGGATCCAGGATCGGATGCAGAAAGCCAATCCCTTACTCATAGGATTACAGAAACCAACATAAACAAGGAAACTAACAACATGATTGGGAGATGGTTAACTGATTCTTGCCGTTTCTACGACCAATCCCCGGAGACTCCAATGCACCTTCTCTTTGAAACATCTCGGCCATTTGCAGCCAGAGTAAAGGCATACAACCTCAGTCTGACCCAGCTCTATCTTAAGTTGGTCGAAGTGCAAACCTCCAATAAATCTATGAAATGTTACTGCACTGGGTCTGCATACCCCTATTAAGCTTATAATGCCGCAAGCAGATTAAAAGGCGGTGTTACCGTTTCAGCTGAGTGGGTTGATGAGTGACTACCATTCAGAAGTGCACAGGTTAGAATCTTCGTGAATGAAACACCAAAAATGATAGAAAAAGTTGCTTCTCATAGCGGCCACTATTCAGCAAATAATAGCAAACCGCCGAGTCTATTTTTGCCATGAAAAAGCTCCTCATAAGAAACCAGCTGCCATTTGAAGGCGAGGTAAACCTGTTGGTCCCATCATCTTAAGACCTATCCTAGGAGAACATGACGCAAAAAGGGTGTAAGCGCCAATTATACAAACTTACAAAGAAACATAGAGAAAATAATGTCACTCACGAAATATCACTCAGAAATTTCACTCAACTTACATTTCAGAACTCACCAAATAATCCACTCCACTCTCGACTATGCAATGTTGCGTCATAAATTCGAACTGTTGAGTCGATTCTACACTTCAATGACGGATGCATAAAACAAAAACAAAAAAAAAACAAAAAATAGAACAACAAAAATGCAGAGCTCACAGCAGATGCAATAAACAAGAATTAAAATGTTGCATGAATGAGCATATCGAGCATAAACTAAATTATAAGCGCACGAACAACAACACGATTAGCAGAAATGCTTGCAACGGAAGTGGGGGCAAAGTATACCCACATGAGCATGGGTATGTTTCAACATGTTTCGTGTATACAAATGAACTTGCCACATGCAATGCAGAAGTAGTACAATACAAAGTACGCAGACGCAAAGCCAGACAGCCGGACAGACGGATAGACGGAGGACATAATAAAGGGAAAAACAAACCAAGCCAAACGAGATGCTGCATGAAGGCAAGCAAGAAGGCTTGCGGCGTGGCTGGCCAACTGCAGGGCTGATTGTTGATGTGTTGCTGTTGTTGATGAGCCCTCGGGATGAATTCAAAGTGAAATACATATGTGTATGTGTGTATGTATGTATGTGCATATGTAAATATGTATCGCGTGTGATGTAGCTATGCAGGCTGCTGCATTGTGATGAATTTGAACCTCATCGGTGCGGCAGCACAAATGGTGTGTATTTTGAATAATAAAAAGCAATTACAACAAATAAACGCTCATATTTGGCTCAGTGAACAGTGGCGTGGCAAGCGAAAACTCCAAATTGCTTAAAACAAAGGAATTGTCAAACGATTGCCAGCAAAGATGTAACGCCGCTGTACTGAATATAGGTATGGGTGTATGTGTGTATGTGTAAGGGTGTATGTGTGTATGTGTAAATATGTATGTATGTATAAGTATGTATGTATTTATGTATGTATGTGTGCATAAAAGCACATATTCACAAACACATAAATGAATATGAAGCAAAAACAAAAAACAAAAAGTGAGTGAAAACAGGAAAAACAAGACTCACCCACGGCCAATTGTAGCTGCAATTGCAGCAATAGCAACAATAACAGCAACAACGCCCGGCAATGGCAATCGGAGACAATCGCCAAACTCCAAAGCCAGCAATAACAGCAACCCAGATGCTTCTTGGAAGAGTTCTTTCGAACGATAGATGCTGCACGCGCCCAAGTGACAACAAATGGCAGCTTTCACAGCACACATACACACATACATACATACGTACGTTGTAATAGGTAGAATTTGTATCTTTGTATGTATGCACACACACACGTACAAACATACATATGTGTGTGTGTGCATTCTAAGAAAATCGAAACAAGAAAACTTTGTACATAGCATTCGTTTAGATAGTTTATTGAACTTTTCGTGTATAAAATCATGAAAAGAACCGGCCACGCGATCTGTCTTCAGCCACACCAATACATCGAAGTGAGCAACACAGATTTCGTTCAATCAGGGGAGAAAAGCAGGCAGCAGCAGTTGTTGCGAGATAGGCAGCGAAAAGTGCATGGAAAATGTATGTATGTATGTATGTATAGGTATTTGGTTTTTCAAAGGTATAGGGTGCGCCATTGGTTGGTTTTTTTTTTAAATTCTACAAAAAACCGTTAAAAATACTATAAAAAACCGTCTTTCGAAGACTTTTATTTTACTTATTAGTGCGAGAAATAATTTTCGATTAATGGCGGATTGTACTTTCATGCATTCTTTAATTGTACCTCGAGGTAGAGCATTGGCTGACTTCATTTTTAAGTTGATTATTCATTCATTGGAAAGAAAAATACTTTCCGTTCCGTAGAATATAACTTGACTAACACTTCAGTAACCCCTACTGTCAGCCGTCAATTCTTCTAAAAATTGCTTTGCTTGCAAGTTGAAGTCGCGATCGAAAAAATTAAAAACAATTTAATTATTTTGATATACAGTCGAACTTCGATAACTCGAACTATGACATGCCACAAAAAAAAATCGAGCTATCAAGATTTCGAGTTATCAAATATAATATACATATGTGCATACATACATAAAAATCCATAAACAAAATAAAACCTGATGGAAAAATAAAACAATCCATAAAACTCAAGAGTTAGCAAACAATTTTATTGATAAAACAGTACATGCTGAAAATTATGTATAGTTGCTATATAATATTGCATGTGTATATTTTAAAATTACATATACATAATTAAGAACATTGTATGAATAGATGTATAGCTTTCATTCGTTTAAAGTAAAAAAGTCAGTTATTTGGGATTGACGAGAGGATTTTTTATTATGATCTTCAAAAAAAGCTTGAATATTATTTAAACCATTGTACAGAGAATCGGTTGTATGGTCATTGGTTTTTAAATATGACCGCAAAATCTTGAACGAATTTGCAACTAGCTCGTTTGAAACTGGTTGCAGCATATCATCTTGCAAATCATCTTCTATATCACTTTCGCTATCATGCTCAAATTCGGATTTAGATCCCAATAGCTCCACAATATCTTCATCTGTGGGAAACTATGAAGTAACAATATCGTCATCCATAAAATCATGAAAGGTGACACCTTCTGTACCTTTAATATTATGCCAAGCTTTATATTCATTCTGCAGTTGAATTTCTTCCTTACTCCTTTCTTTTATGCGTTCGCTTATGAAAACCAAAGGAATGTCATCTTCTTCCTCCCATTCAGAATATTGACCGAAGCCGGCTTTTCTAAAACAATTAGAGATGATTTCAGACTTAACATCGATATTCCATGCATTAGTTATTTCATCAACACAGTCCATTAATGTAATGTTAAGATTTTTGTTTACTTCAAAGCATTTTATAGTATTTTTTAAAATTCTGCGACGATAATGACATTTTAAATTTTGTATGACACCTTGATCGAGTAGTTGTAATTTTGATGTCATATTCAGGGGGAAAAATGCAAGTTTGATAAACTTTAATCTCTGTTGGATGTCTTTAGGATGGGCTGGGCAGTTGCCAATAAAAAGTAGAATATTTCTTCCGACTTTTTCAAATTGTTTGTCTAAGTTAAGAAGCCATTCTTCAAAAAAGGCTCCCGTCATCCACGCCTTTGAATTTGCTTTATAGTAGAGAGGTAACCATTTAACACCTCTAAAACAGCGGGGTTGATTACTTTTACCTATCAAGAGTAATTTCAATTTTTCTGATCCATTCATGTTTGCGGCAATCATCAAAGTAACTCTCTGTTTACTGTGCTTTCCTCCATGGCATTTCTGGTTTTTAAAAGTCAAGGTGTTATCTGGAAGACATTTAAAGAATAAGCCCGTCTCGTCTGCATTGAATACGTCCCGTGCTTGATAATTTTCTTATAAATGAGGTAAAACATCACGTTGCCATTTCATACAGTCTTCTTCGCTTACATCATTACTCTCACCATACGCCTTTTTATGACATGTACCAGATCTTAGAAAAAAAAACAACTTTAGGCGCCAGCTTGCACATTTATTTTATGAATGTACATATCTTCGTTTCCAATTATCGAGCCAACCAGTGCTTGCCTTGAAATTCGGTTGTTCTAATTTTTGACTAAATTCCAATGCTTTTGCTTTAAGTAATCCTCCAGATATAGGCAAATTCCGTGTTCTTGCCGATTTAAACCATTCTAAAACTGCTTTGTCCACATTTACGTATTTCGGCTTTTTTAGGCTCTTTGAACTCCCCCATGCACCACCACTTTCGATTGCAGTAATAACCGTTTGTTTATTTTTTAAAATAGTTGACACTGTATTTGCCGGAATAGCATACTTTACAGCTACATCTTTTTTTCGCGCACCCATTTCTACTTCCTTTATTAGTTTAAATTTGTCATCAATAGATAAAGTGTTTAAACAACGTTTTGATGACATGTCACCAGAGTTTATTTTCGCGTAAGAACTACTAATAAAATACCTGTGGACTTAAACAGTGCAGCGATCCAACTGCTGACATCTGTTTGCTATAAAATAAGCAACACGTGATAAGGGGTTTCCCCCGGAAATTCGACTTATCAAATCTGGCGCCAAATATTCTTTTCGAGTTATCAAGATATTCGAGTAATAGAAGTTCGAGTTATCAAGTAAAAATTACACACAATTCTCACTCTAAACGCCATTGCCAAGCAATTTGATTCGAGATATCAAATATTCGAGACATCGAAGTTCGACTTATTGAGGTTCGACTGTATATTCAATGCTGAAAATTTTTGTTTAGAGTTGTTTAAAGTGAAATATTTTCGGTGCGTTATATTAATAATAAATTTATTTAAAAAGGATATCAAACGAAATTTATTTAAAACACTTTACCGTGATATTTGAATTCCAAAGAAGGTTGCCACCAATCTTAAAAATGAAATTCATTTAATTAGTTTTATTAAAACAGGATATCAAACGAAATACTATCACCCAAATCCATTCTTTTCAGGAATTTCCAAGTTCTCATTATGAACGTACGACCTGGAAAAATAATTCCATCACTTTCAAGCCCAAATCTTCGAAATTAGAAGATATATAGTAGAACAGGGGCGGCATTCAATAGGCCTTATCGAGTACAATAGAACAGACAGGCGGCTGTGAAAGCCCTTCTATTAACTACAATCGTCTCAAAAATAGTACATAACTGGCTGAATCTTTTGAATATGCTAGGGAACTTGTACACATTGTTATTGGGCTGGGTTCTTGGACACGAAATTGCGAACCATCTAGCTATTGTTAAAAAGGGAGTAAACATGTCCCTAATTGATCCTGAACCTTTATGTGGACTTAAGAGGCGCCACATCAACGAACTTCTCTGGAAGTGGGAGGTGACGAAGTTCGCTTAAAACTGGCGAAATTCTATCGGTCAGCGGCAAGCAAAACAATTCCTAATGCCGGACAGAGGAATTTCTGATAAGCTACTTTTGCTCAGCAGAGTAGACTTTAGACTTCTAACTGGTTACTTTGCAGGCCAGTGTATGCTGAGATGCCACTTAATAAAAACCCACCATCATCTGCCGATTCTGTGAAATGGACACTGAAAATTCAGAACACATTTTTTTGTGAATGTCCTGCACTAGGCAGAAAACGGCTACACCACCTTGGTGGTACTGTCGTGTCTCCTTATAATTTTTGGAACAATCAACCCCGGAATGTGAAATGTGAAATGAAAAAATCCGTTGCCGTTCTAATATAGAATTTAACTTGACTGACCCTGCTGTAACCCCTACTGTCAGCCAGTGGTGACATTTCGTGTCGCATGACTCAAGTATTTAGGACATTGCCGCCACTTCTTCTAATAATTGCTTTGCTTGTAGGCTGAAGTTGTGATTGAAAAAATTAAAAAAAAAATAATTATTTTCATATTTACTCACTGCGGAAAATTTTGTTAGAGTTTTTACAGCGAAATATCTTCGGTCCGCTTTAATATTTTTAAAATTTTTGTGGATAAAGCTTACTTAAAAAAAAACTTTTTGAAAAAAAAAAAATTTTTTTTGAAGGCTGTTTTTTTTATTTTTTGCAACATTTTTGAGAAGAACTCTTTTGGGTCATCAAAAAGCTTACCTTTAAGAAAAAACTGCCAAAAAAATTTATTTGTTTGAAGATTGTTTTAGTCATTTTTTGCAACATTTTTGGGAAGAAGGATTTTTTAATTACTTTTTTTTAACATTTTTAAGAGTTTCTTTGTCATTTCAATTAATTCCAAATTAATTTTTTGTGTTCAAAATTTTTTGGGAGAAAAGTGTTTTAGTCATTTTTGCAATGTTTTTGAGAGAAAAGTTTTTTTAGTAATTTTTGAAAAAGATATGGCACTGAGATTTAAAGTGTTTTTAGGCATTTCTTTTTACCTTTTAGGAAAAATTTGTCGGAATTTTTTTTTTATTAATTTTGATGTTTTGTTTAGTAATTTTTTGCAAGATTTTTGAAAACAAGGGTTTCGTGGTCATCAAAAAACTTAACTTTTAAAAAAAATTAATCGAAGAAAAATTTTTTTTTATGATGTTTTTGTTTTTGTTATTCTTTCAAACATTTTTAAGAGACTTTTAAGTAATTTCAAATATTAATTGTGGGAATAAAGTTTTTATAGTCATTTTTGAAAAAAATATGGAACTGATTTTTTTAAGTGTGTTTAGTCTTTTTTTCCAATATTTTTGGGAAGAAAGTTTTTTTAGTCATTTTTTGAAAAAATTATGGAACTGATTTTTTAAAGTGATTTTAGTCATTTTTTTTTACCTTTTAGGAATAATTTGTTGAAATTTTTTTTTTTATTAATTTTGAAGTTTTGTTTAGTAATTTTTTGCAACATTTTTGGAAAGAAAGTTTTCTTGGTCATCAAAGAGCTTATCTTTTAAGAAAAATGTATCAAAAAAAATTTATTTTTTTGAAGGTTTTTTTTTGTTATTATTTTTAAACATTTTTAAGGGGTTTTTAAGTAATTTCAAAAATTAATGTGTTTACAATTTTTTGGAAAAAGTTTTTAGTAATTTTTGCAACATTTTTGCGAAGAAGGCTTTCTTGGTCATCAAAAAGCTTAACTTTTATGAAAAATTTGTCAAAACAAAACTTATTTGTTAGTAATTTTTTTATAGATTTTTAGGGGCTTTTTTAAGTAATTTCAAAAACTAGTTTCAGTGCTCAAAATTTGTTGGAAGAAGGGTTTTTAGTCCTCTTTGTCAATATTTTTAGTCATTTTTTGGAAGAAGATTTTTTAGTAATTTTTCAAAAAGATTTCGCTCAGATTATTTAAGGTTTTTTTAGTTATTTTTTTAATATTTTTGGAAAGAACGTTTGTTTGGTCATTTTTGAAAGACATCTCGATCAGTTTTTTTCTAATTATAATAGCTGAGACTATGCGCAGTAATTTCTGAAAGTTTTATAATTGCATTCCTACAATTTTCCAGTTATATTCAAATACGCAGAGCACTGCCCAAAATACTTGAGTCACTTGTATGATAGTATCCGTCCAACATACTTAGTTTTTCAAAACCATATTGACGATTTTTGGTTGTATCACAGGAAGAGCTCGGTCGATATCGATATCATGTGCTACGTTTCTCTTTTATCGTTTTATTCCCATAATTTGATTTCAGAGGCATGTTTTCAAATATTCGAAATAAGTTTTCCAATTTTCGGAAATATAATAATGAGTTTCTGTCACTTTTTTGAGCGCAAAAGAGCGGAAAGTTACAGAAGCGGTGAGACATTTTTTATTCTTCTCTATCGTCTTACAGCCGCTTCTCCCGTAACCTTTTCGCCTGGCGTAAAATAAATTGGAGTGATTCACGCTTTTCATACATCACACACTTTATCAGAGGTTTGATCTCACTTTGGTGTAGAATTTTTGCGAATAGCTGTGCTATCACAAGCTTATATCTGTACCCGTACCTGTACCGGTATACGAGTATGTGTTGCTAGCCTTAACATGGCTATGAAGCCGAACTCCTCCTAACGGCTGGATCGATTGTAATGAAATTTTTGTGCTAGCTTGAGTGGGTCCCTGAATGGTTTAAACTTATTAATAAACTCGGTTGGGTTCTAGGATTTTGATGCTGCTAAGTTATGTTGAACGTCTTGAAATTGTCCTACAACGTGGAGCGGCCTATGTTGAATCTGCAAACGTCAGATAGTAGAGATAGCTGGTACCTCTGTTTTCACTCACGACACTAAGAATTAATCGGGAGTCGGAGCAGGGGTTTTCTCTAAACGAGCCAACTTATCGATTTCCTTAAAATTTCCGTATACTGCTAGTGTTTTTCACGCGAAAGTCTTGGCGATCCTACAGGCATACAAAATGGTTAGGGAACGTGGAAGCGAATGATATATGTTAAGCCGCGATCAAGGCTTTAACGACGCCATGATGCAGATCCAAACTAGTCAACTCCTGTAAGGAGGAGATCAAATCTCTTGGGTATGCAGGTAACATTTTCCTGAATTGGGTTCCAGGAAATAGGAACATAGAGGGACAGGAAATTGCTGATGAACTTGCCAGGAAGTCGACTCCTGAATTGGTCTGAG
Source organism: Anastrepha obliqua (assembly GCF_027943255.1). NCBI lineage: Eukaryota > Metazoa > Arthropoda > Insecta > Diptera > Tephritidae > Anastrepha > Anastrepha obliqua. The sequence continues at coordinate 18,888,069 of NC_072893.1, read as the reverse complement.
AGACCTCCGACATGGTCATCGCCATCCCCCTGACTGTTGTTAAAAGGGAATCGCACAACTTATTTCTCGGGAAAGCGCAGAAAATATGGAACTCCATTTCCTCGTGTGATATTTCCAAACTTCTATGGCCCAAGAATAATAGACAAAGGGCACAGTACAGTAGACGGGGACTCCCCGCCTTTCAATTTACAAACTGGTAGCTGTATTTACCAATCATTGGACGATCGGCACACACGGAAAGCTAGGCTTATCACTTACCGTCAGAGAAGGAGACTGTTGAGAACTTTCTTGGTAAATGTCCGGGGTTGGCAGCTAGACGATTAAGGTCACTGAGTTCTCTTTCCTTCGACAGTCTGTGGCAGTGCGCCAACACAAAAAACAAAAAACGGAAAAGCAAGCAAAAGTATGGAATTTTATGCAGGAAAAATCAATGTTGCAATAAGTCAAAACTTTTTGTACCCGGCGAAGTTTTAACTTGAAATAATTCATATTTCTTTACTTGCTTAGAAGTAGACGGCACCCCACCTATTTTCTAAAAAGCTTGCTGGATTTTACTCGTATCTCTTTCATTACTTAAACAGGGTGGTTTATGTAGTGTTATTTTTTTAATCATTGCATTTTATTTACGCAGCTGTGCGAATGGAAATATTTCTAGTTCCTAGTTTGGCAGAAGCATATAAGGTAATAGAGGTAACTTTTGCATATTTTTTACTTTCTTCGTGTTTTTTTAGTATTTTAGAACCACACAAATATGCTTCTATTTATTACTAGTTGCCAAAGTTGTCACTATCCCGAAGTATCAACCTTGAAAAAACGCTCACTTCGAAATCTCATCTTGAGAAAGTTACTGCAAAAGCTACAAGGGAATTCTATGCCTGCACAAGACTTTTTGGAAAAACATGAGGACCCAGCCCCAAAATGACTTTCTGGATATTCACTACAGTTGTTAAACCTATAGTCACCTACGCTTCCGTTGTTTGGTGGCCTAAAGTTAAGCAACGAAAATCGGGCAGTGGTCTCAACAAATTGTACTGCCTCATCTGCGTCGGTATAACAGGAGCAATGAAAACATGGTCAACTCGCGCATTAGATGTGCTTCTATGCATTCCATCGCATGCCATTTTAATTGAAAACGAAGCAGATTTGAGCGCCTTAAGATTAAAAGGCATCTGCTATCTAAAAAAGTGGAGATATGAAAGGACTTCTGAAGATCTTAGAAGACTTCCGACATACTTTTATTCTTTATAGGGTGGATACATTATCTCCCAAACCCATTCTGTACAGGAACTTCCAAGTTCTCCTTTATGAACGTACGGCCTAGAAAAATAATTCTATCAACTTCAAACCCGGATCCCAGATAGGGTACACTGATGGAGCGAAATTAGACGATGGTAGAACAGATGCGTGAATCAATGGGCCTAAATTCAAAAAATCGAGTCCAATGCGTCTTTATCCAACAATCTTCCAAGCAGAAATACATGCCATCGAGATATGTGTGAAGGAATGTCTCCGTAGAAAAATGGAAGGAACTCACATTTATATATATATTTTTAGGTAGTCAGGCGGCTTTGAAAGTCCTTGTATCAACTACAACCACCTCAAATGACTGCCTGAATCATTTTAATACCGCTCGATCAAAAAGTTCACGGAATACATGCAGAAAATTTAAAGTTCAAGTTCAATCCTCAAAAGTGATATTATTGCCTTCAAAGTACTCCTCATCAACTGCAACCTGCAATTCACTAACGCCGATCCTGCCGGAGTAGTTTCTCCAGAAAAAAAATCGCAGTTAGCCACATCAAGTGAATTCGATGGCTGTTGGTTTTCTTTCGTTCGTGCTCAAAATTACAGATAATGTAGGCACGGGGCGACGGTACGATATTATGGTGCAAAGTCCACAAGTTGTTTTCCTACAAATAATTTTTTTTGTGTGGGAATTGCTTCACGTAAACGTCTTATAATGCCCATATAATGGTTCTTATTGACTGTCTGAGCCTGCCTGAGCTTCTGCCAAAGATTCTTGGTCTGCAATACCCTTGTAGTACTTAAGAACCATGCCCATCGTTTTATTTTTGGACAGAAAAATACGTGTTTTTTGGTATTGGTTCATTTGAAGCTCTCCACCCACTACCCTGAAACCGGAATTGCGCGTCGTACTCATAAAACCAACCACGCGATCTTTTTAGAAATTTAGGTACTATAGGACAAACTTTGTATCAACTTGACGCAAACCCTACCAAACTTTCACTACAATGCCTTGTATGGATTCATAAGCAATGTTGAAGTCCTCTGGCAGCTCTCTGATGGTTAGCTTGCGGTTATTGATCAACTTTTCTTTCACTTTCTTGATGATTTCATCAGTTTTCGATGCCCACGGCTTGCCAATACGTTCGTCATTCTCGATGGGCTCACGATCTCTTCTGAAGCGTTGATGCCACTCGTAAATGGCTGTTTTCTTTAGGGTATCATTACCGAAACACTGAAATAGTTTCCCCACATTTCTAAGGTTTTCGCTCGTAGGGCCAAAATCAAATCCATTTTTAAAACTGTCAAAAATCGAAAATTCGCGCAGAGGTAAATTTACTGAAGACAGCGTAACTTCTACAAATGTCAACAATGGTGATACAATTTTGGCAGGAGTTTTAATCAAGATGTGAGAACCTAACATAAACACAACACTCAAATCAATTGACTAAAAGCGTCACCTGGCAGTTGTTTCGGGAACTTTTTGATCGAGGTGGTATGCTAGGTAACTTCAACACATTCTTATTGGGTTGGGTTCCTGGGCACGAAGGACACGAGAGAAATGAAATAGCGAACCATCTAGCTAAACAAAACCCTAATTGGTTCTGAACCTTTATGTGGACTTACATAGCGTCACATCAACGAAATTCTTAGGAGGTGGGAGGCGAAGAAGTTCATTAAACACTGGCGAAATTCTATCGGTCAGCGACAAGCGAAACAATTCCTAACGCCAGACAGAGGAATTTCTGATAAGCTACTTTTACTCAGCAAAGTAGACTGAAAGCTTCTAACTGGTTACTTTACAGGCCACTATAACCTGGGATACCACTTAAAAAATCATCTGCCGATTCTGTGAAATGGACACTGAAAATTCAGAATAAATTTTTTGTAAATGTCCTGCAGTAGGCAGAAAATGGCTACACCACCTTGGTCCTACTATTGTGCCTGCATATAAATTATGGAACAATAAACCCCAGCTTATTTTTAAAAAGCCTTAAGGGGGGAAGCTGGTCTAGAATTTTGAAAAAATCGAAAAAATTTTTTTTGTCTTGAAAGGTGCTTTAGGGTCTTAGAAATAATATACCAAATGAGGGATGTCAGCAAAAATGTCTAAATGCCCAAATTTTTCATTCGACGGCAGTGCCTCGCAGGTATGCCCCGAACGCTACTTACAACTTTAAACGCGTTTTTCTCGAAATCACAACTGGCCGAAGACATAACTCGAACAAATCTTTACCGATTCTTACGAAATTTTGACAATACATTCGAAATACCTTTCTCCGGAGACGTACGTAGGATTTTTTATTTATATTACATAGTTTTTTTTTTAATCAACAATTTTATGTCGTTCTTTATAGTGAAAATTGTAACTTTTTGTTCAAACGTGCACCATTTCGCGAAAAAACAAAATATCGAAAAAATCCTACGTACGTCTCTTTCTGTTGTTATATAGAAACTAAAAAAATTTTATTTTTTGATCCAGGACAAAAATTAAGGAGTTTACGTCTTCGGCAGTGGACCCACTAGAAAAAAAGGCGCTTTAGGAGAACTGCTGGACAGCGGCCATTTTGAAATTAATTCAGACGAAAAATTTTGTATTTGTACCATGAAAGCTATATTATTAAACCTATTTCACAGATTTTCGATTGATTCCTTTGTTGAGTCAAAATAAATTCATAAAATATGCCCATTTTTTGCGCTCTAGACCAGCTTCCCCCCTTAAAATATATGCTACCTCAGCAGGCTTTGCACAATAGATTTCTTTTCGTTGCATTGCGCAGTAGTGCAATAATAATAATAATCCCTAAATTTACACCCTTTTAAATGCAATTCACCAAACTTCTTTTCGTCTTGCAGCAAACTCTATATCAATACAAACCTATGAAGTCATGCGTGTAAAATCTACTGGTGCTGTCTGTTTTTTCAAAATACTCGTAAACTGTGTAGTTGTAACGTAGCAGACCCGTATGCTTTAGACCAAAGCAGAAACGAAATCAATAAATACCATTCGGTAAACCTATTCGATGGGCCAAATGTGTACAAAAACGATTAACATTCAACAGTTGTCTTTCGCTGGGCTGTGCGTGTTTTTTGTTACTTCTGTTTGCGAGGAATGTCAGTGCAGTCACGTAGGAAGGCAAATAAATAAAAGACAAAACTAAATACGTAGACAAAAAGACGAAAAATGTGGTATTGTAGACTACACGTCCAGCCCTTCCGTCACACTTCTTTGGCCGGCACTACGATGACTGACACCAACACTTAGAAGCAGCAGAATAGTAATAGGCGTTTCAGTATGTGTATGTATGTGTGTGTGTGCTTGAAAAACCAATTGAATAAAACAGGTCCAAGAGCCTAAGAGATTACATGTGGCAGCAACAAGTTGCCAAATATTGCTAACGCTTGTTTAAGCAGTTGTTCTACCGGTGGATACACACAACTTGCGTATATTTTACTAACTCTGCTACCACTACAACTACTAATGCAATATATGTGTATGTATACAGTTTATATGTATGTGCTGTAGTAACAACTGAAATGGCTTATAAAACAAAGTACGGTATTTTAGATTTATAGAGGTTTTTCTTATATAAAAGTAGATTTGTATTTGGCACCCCCTTAGGAGAAGCTTTGATATGCACCATTTAGGCCGATCTGACACGGTCGCGTGCTTGAAATCTGTGGCATGCGAGAATAGTTCGATTGAATGTAAATTTTGTTTTACTTATGATAAACGGCTGTCCTCTTGCGAGGGACCAACTTGGACAAAATTCTAAATTTGAAAAGAACCAGACAGGTGGAAATAAGGAAGAAAGGCCTTTCTTCTGGCTTGTAGGGTGAAGACCAACAATGGCGATTTACGTTCGTATTATCCGCTTTAAGCGACTGATGAATTTTACCAGCTGTGTGATATTTAAAGCCGCAATATCCGCAGGTGTAACGAAAAAGTGAGAACCCAGATGCCTGAACCTTTGCCCGACGAGAGGGAGAAGAAAGTGATTCCAGATTCTAGACGAAGGCAGCTGGGAAGAAAATGCTGAGATGATTCCATCTCGTCCTCCAGACAGCTTTTGCAGAAAGGACTTGAAGCAATCCAAATCCCTACCGCATGGACACCTAACGGACAATGTGCGGTAAGGATACACACCACATTCGAGAGTTGCCGCTTTGTTAGCCTTAGAAGTTCCTTCGAGCGCCTCCGATCTACCCGTGGCCAGAAGGATCTCACGACTTTGCGCACTAGCCTAGGCGGGGGCCAAAAAACCTAATCTACGGGAAGTCACCCAGACATACATGAAAGGCGCGCTGCATATAGCTTACGCCTTCAGAACGGCGTTTGATGATGCAAACTGTGTAATAACTGGAAAGCTACCTCTGAAGCTCTTGGCACATGAAATAAATCGGCTCAACACCAGTACAAAAAGCTACTGAGCGAATGCTGATAATAGGCTGGTGGCAGCAGCGGTGGGATCAGTCACAAAGCGGGCGTTGCACTTACAAACTCATACCTCGTGTTGATTAGTAGCTACTAAGAAATTATGGAGACACAGACTATCACCTGTCGCAGTTGCTCAGCGGGCATGGTTGTCGGGAATACCTGCATTGTTTTAAGCTGGCAGACAGCGCTTTCTATCCGAACTGCCCGAATACTGACGAAAGCGCAGAATACGTGACTTTTTATTGCGTCCGCTTTAGAGAGGAAAGAGCTATTCTCAAACAAGCGCTGGATCATCAACCATCCTCCAGAATCCTCATACGAGATATGTGCGCAACTAGCCGTAAGGCGGAGGCAGCCTAAACGTTCGCAAGTGAGATCATGACGCGACTCCGACGATTGGGAGCGCAAAGCAATGCAGCAACAGTTACAGCAGCAGCAGCAGAGAAGGCGGTCAGTTTCTGACGAACCGACGAGAAGCATAGACTTTTGAGTGAAACACTCAAAACAATATCGTACAGAAGATAAGACCGTAGTGGGTTAATATAACACTACTGCAGCTTTTCCGATGTCTCCTTAGAAGCACCTATAAACGCAATGGAAGTAATTGGGACGATCGACAGTATATAGCCTCATATGCCGACAGGAGAGGAACTGAGCTAATACCTTTTTCGGTGCGTGTAAATATGTGCCTACATAAATTTTGGGCTTAATAAAATACAGCATCAGAAGACCTAGAAATCAGAGCAATAAATACACAAAACATAAGTGGAAGAGGACGTAGAACGTAGTACCGCCAAGTTTAGAAATAGAAAATCCCCGAGGCCAGATCAAATTGCAAATAAAATTATAAAGTACAGTAGAGGTTTTTTCGGTCTTGCTGATTTTTTAACCCCATTCTGCAAATTCGCACAGTCCCTTCGGCCTGGAAGCACAGCTAAACGCTTCCTATCATCGAAAAGAGCGAAAAGAATCTGCTAGACAACTATAAGGGAGTTAGTTACCTTGCCTAGCTCCGTGCTAAAACTTTTTACTAAAATAGCTGACTTTTACTAAAAGCTGACTATATTGCGGAAACTGGCATTGCAGAAGAACAACAAGGATTCAGACGGAACATATCGACAATAGATGCCATCTTTACCTTGCGACAGCTCATCGAGAAGGCTAAGGATTCATCGACCTGAATCTCAACACCGAAAATAACACTTCCGTCAAGACTAACAATGAAATACCAACCCCAATACCGGTGGCAACAGGGATAAGATAAGGCGATAGCTTAAGTTCTACACTATTCAATCTGATTATGGACGCCATAATAAAGGGTTTTCCAATAAGAGGTATTGTTTTAATATTCAAAGAAAAATTTCGTTGTTTGTGTGGCACGTAGCGCCGTCTTGTTGACAATAAACGTTGCCCAGATCAATACCATCCAATTCCGATCATAAAAAATCGTTAATCATCTCTCGATAGCGCAATTCATTCACATTCATTTTCGAAAAAGTAAGGTCGAATGACTCCGCCGGACCATAAACCGCACCAAACAGTCACACGTTGATTTTCTGAGTCCCAGATCCGACAATTTTGCTTGCTGACGCAGCCACCGAGGTAGAAGTGGAAATGGGCCTCATCACTCAAGATGACTTTCGATGGAATTCCGGATCATTTTCATGCATTTCAACGACCCAATCAGCAAAGACACGACGTTGTTGATGATCGGTCGGCTTGAGTTCTTGTGTTAACTGGACTTTATAAGCCTTATGACCCAAATCTTTATGCAAAATACGGTGTAATGACGTTTGTGTAATGCCCAATTTCAAAGAACGACGAGGAATGGACAAACCTAGGTTTTTTTCAACACTTTCGGCTACAACAGCAATATTTTCGGCTGTTCGTGAGCGACGTGCACGGGTTTTATTCTTCACATCACTAACTTGTCCCAACAGCTCGAATTCCGAATTTTTTTCACCAATTTCTGTATTGCGGTCCGTCAAAGTGCTTCACGATGACCGAAAAATGTTCGAGTTTTACGAACCGTCTCTGCCAAAATCGAAATTTTTTTTTCTTCCCTCATCTTATAGTAAATCATTTCAAGAATGTTGTGTCAAAATTTTAAGTGGATCGGAGCAGAACTCTCAAAGTTATAGCCTTTGTAGGCACTCTACCTCGAATGCGGAGCATCGATAATTTTTCAGAGTCATTTTTTCAAACGCGTTTTTCCCGAAACGACTTCTTAAAAGTCGGTGCCAATCACAACTCCGAAACTATTCAACCGATTCTTTTCAAATTTGGCACACGTTTTCTAAATCAAAAATACCTCCCCCTCCCACTGTTTTTTTTTATTTTTTTTTTTTTAAGGTTGTTTTTCACTTACAAATATGGCGAAATTTTTCGCCAAAAATGCGCGTTTTACGTTTTTTTTGCCACCAAAACTACAAAAATGAAAAAAAAAAAATTGTATTCATGTGGGGGGGAGCATTACGTCATACTTTAACTGAAAAATTCGACTTTTTTAGTTTCAGATGATTGTACGTCGAATGCCGATTGGCACCGCAGAGCACCTCTCGAAAAACATATCTCCAAAAAAACTCTGTCATGGGCTTATTTGTCAGTATTTTATTATTAAAATTTTTTAAAAACTTATTGAAAAGATGTACAATAACATGCAACTGATTTTATTAAAGTATCTTAAGCCATATTTCTGTAAAAAATTCAAAAAAAAAAGTGTTTTTTTTTTAGCGCTAAACCCTACCACCCCCTTAAATGAAACGTGAGCATATTTGTTACTCGTAAGCCCACACTGCCAAGCATGCACTCATTGGTGTATGGCTGTGTATGTACACACTTGCTGTATGAATATTTTCTTTAGCATACTCTTCAAGCTTGACAGTTGTTATGAACACCGTTGCTAGTGCCGCTAGACCAAATTTTTGTGCTCCACTCTCAACACTAGAAGTTAGTAACAGAGAGCATGCAATAGTACCTATACTCGTACGTGTATAATGCAATATTAAGCCAAACCTCAACACATACACACACACACAAACAATAAACACACAAGCCGCTCAGAGCAAAAAGCAACCGCCAATGAGTGAATTTGGTGTGTCGGCAAAGCTAAGAGTGAGAGCCAGGTTTTTATATTGACCTGCTTGCATACACACTTACACACATATGCGTTTTTGTTATGGCAGGAGAAGCAAGTGGAACACATGCACACGTACACATTCACACATGCATGACTGAGTAGAAACCGCAGCAAGTGGGCAAGTAAAACAGAATTAAGCCAAGCAAAGGGAGACCTGTGCTAAGCAAAGGGAGACTCTGGTGTCAAGCAGGGAGTAACTGAGTTTATCGGCCAATGTACGTACGAAGGTGTAAAGCAAATGGCCAGAAATGTCAGTTCCAACCTGACAGTTGTCTGTTTTACTGTGGGTTTCTCCATTTCGTTTTGACATTTGGCTGGCACACTCTTGACGTTTACTACACTCCATCACTGTGGCCATTGTGTCCGTCCACTTGCACACGAGTTGTGTGTTGCTTACAGAGCTGTTGCTTTGTTTATTCTAGTAAAGTTTCGTAACAGTTTGATTTTCTATTTTGTTATTGTGAAGTGTTTTGTTTGTGTTTGAAGTAGTATTGTTCGATTGCTGCTGCTGTTTAACTATAAATTCTTTGTTTTTTTCCTGCTGAATTAAAAACAAGAGGCATAAACAACCCAAAATGTCATGTACGAGTAAAATTATCCTCCAACTTTTGGTTATCTGCACTGCGTTGTGTGGCACTGCCTTGGCTATCAATTGTTACGTCTGTGACGCCTCCGACACCCAAACGCCCTTCCAGTGTGGCGAATGGTTTGAACGTTTCGACGAGCCAGACATACAGCCGCAGAATTGCTCGAATGTGCACGATGCCAAGTTCTGTATTAAGCATATCGGCCGCTATGAGGGTGGCATTGGCGCGAAGCGATTCTGCTCCTCCAAGGATTTGGGCAACTATTGTGATTATGTGAAGAACAAAGGTGATCGCATGGATTATCGTTCGTGTATCTACACTTGCAGCACAGATGGATGCAATGGAGCGAGTAGTCTGCGGCCTTGGATAGCCGCCATTGTGGCGTCATTGTTGTTGGCCGCCAGGTTTTGGTGCTGCTGAGCGAAGTGGTCAATAATAAGTCAAGTCATGCGTGAAAATGGCTGAATAACACGAAATAAATAGTTTAGAAGTTAGAAATTTACTTATAATTAATTGCAATGCAGTAAAGTGCCTTCGCTGCCGCTGTCACTCGAATTGTTAGTGTGACGAAGAACAAATTTTTGCTACACCAAATAGTGTTTGATAAATATTTTAAAGAAAATTATGAATAAATAACAATAAATAGTAATAATATATTTTAATATTTTAAATAAAATTTTCAATCAAAACGTAGGTGTTTCATTTTTTATTTTTATTTTTTCTATAAAATATTACGCTTTAAATGCGCTTTTGTTGTGTAGATATTTGTTGTACACACCTAGATTTACTTTTCTCTTTGGGCGCACTCTCAGTGACGTCAGGTATGTATTTATGTATGTATGCATAGGAAATGCTTGAAGGCCTAAAAAGCGAGCGCGATAAACCTGGCTTACTCAAGCACTCAATCACGGCGCTACTCTTAATGCCACTCACTTAGCCATTTAGGCAAATCGTTTGCTCGATCTTTCTCTCTCTCTTTTGCTCTCTTGATACTTTTACATCTCTTGCAAGTTTTGTACATACATACGCACTTATTCTAAATAGCGCTTATGTTTTGGATGTTAAAATTTTGTAACTATCAGCAATGCTGCTCGGCAGTTCGCCGAATTGAGACAATCTTTAATTATTTGAACATTTGACCTCCATCAGATTCTAGATTGCCGTTTCAATTGGCTTACACTTGCAGGTTTCATTGTGATGTAAAATAAAGGGTGTTTTTACAGAGCTAGCAAAAACGTTGTTTTTTGTAGCGAACATCTTTCGATAGGCAATGCAAAAGACGGGAGTTAAACCATCTAAAGTACGACACGTATCACAGGTGTTACGACGGCAGGCAATAAGAGTCGCTTGCGCATTCAGAAACGTCTCTGACGACGCGATTTGCGTTATCGCCGGAAAACTCCCTATGGATATACATACACGTACGAGAAATGTGTCGTCTCTATGATTGGCACGGAGCGAACCCATCAAAGGAGAAAAAAACCACAGAACGTCTGCAATTCATAGAAGAATGGCAACATAGATGGGATCTATCAGTCAATGGCCATTGGATCCATAGCTTATACCTGAAATTGCACCATGGGTGACGAGGAAACATTTAGCATGTTGCAGAAGGCATTTGGTGATTCGACCATGTCGCAGAAAAATGTTTATAAGTGGTACAAAGACGTCAAAGAGGGTCGAGAACGTGTTGATGACTTGGAGCGCTCCGGACGACCATCGACGTCAACAGATGACCAACACGTCAATAAAGTGAAGGAGTTAGTGCCCAAAAATCGTCGGTTGACTGTTAAAGACCTTACTGATATGATCGGAATATCAGAAGGATCTGTGAAAACCATTTTGAAAGACCATTTGGGCCTACGAAAAGTCAAATCTCGTTTGGTACCGAAAACTCTCAATTTCTTGGAAAAAAGTCGTCGCGTTAATGTGTGTGAAACAATGCTTTCAGACTATCAGGACAAGCTCAAATGCATCATTACGGGAGATGAAACTTGGATTTATGCTTACGACCCTGAAACAACCGACCAATCAAGCGAATATCGTGCTAAAGGCGAGGCCAGACCGAAAAGAGCACGTCAAAGTCGTTCAAAAATAAAGGTCATGATGACAGTTTTTTTCGATTTTCGTGGTGCGGTGCACTATGAATTCCTTCCACCTGGCTGGAAGCTGAATCGAAGAAGGTGCTGATGGTTATACCGGAAATGGACTATTTGGCATGTTTCGGGGATTGGAAAAATCGTTGGCATAAGTGTATTTCATCGAGAGGGGATTATTTTGAAGGGGATGAAATTGATTTACAAGAATAAATAAAGATTTTTCATTTTACAACCAAATTCACCTTAATTTTTGCCTACATTTGGCACGGATGTTTTCCATTGTATCCCCACTATTTTAAATTGGCAGACTGCTCCAACACGATCGAGATGCAGAGCATGTCATCTTGCAATGTGACCGTTTTCGAGACGAATGTCAAACATTGGAAATACTACTTGGACTCCCGTTGCAGGTGAACAATGTGATACCAGACATATTCAGCAAAAATAATGCAGTCCCACCGATATGCAGAGTGGGCAGCTGAAGCGTAGGAACTCTTGAGCAAGGAGGCACTAACTGTTTGACTCACGACAATATCAGACGGGAACAAGTCGAAACTAACAAATCTGATGTCGCATTCTTCAGATGTAACAGATGCTTTAAAAATCGAAGCAATTGAGACTTTGGCTGACATGAAATATACCTACAAGTACGTCAAAAGGAGAGGACGCAGAAACCAATTGTGGTCAACAGACACAAAAGCTGTAAGGATGAAGGTATAAGAAGACGAGCCTATGGCAAGAAGCTGGCTACAAATATGGTGGACCCAGACGTGGGTGAATAGAACTGGTACACGTTATGGACGCCGTTCTGGGCCCTCCCGAAGTAATGCAGAAAGTAGTTCCGGGAGGGAAATCTCCCCAGAAAAGGAGGGATTGTTTTAGTGGCCACACCACTCAAAGCAGTACACGATGGTCGCTGGAAGTGCAAAGACATTTTCAACCCAACCTCACCCACCAAAAGAAAAGTACTGCAAAAGGCTTAAGCGAATTTGAGTAAGGAAACAATTTTAAATTTTTCATAATTTTTCTTGTTGATTGGCGCGATAACCGCTAAAGCGGTTTTGGTCAAGTTAAAAAGCGCTTCAGCCGCTTCTTTCTCTTGCTAATTGGCGCCAGTTGGACAAATAAAGTGAAGCCACGTGTTTCTCCACCTGATCTTTCCAACGCAAAGGTCCTCTGCCACTGCTAACACTAGCTGGTACCGTATCGAATACTTTTCGAACCGGAGCGTTTGTATCCATTCAGACGACATGACCGAACCGTCGATGGAGCCGCTGAATCCTTTGGCTTACTGAGACTGCAAAAAATGTGTACAAGAAATTCCAAATACATAACAGAAATTCGTAGTCAAGCTCAGCCTAGTCCAAAACGTTCATCACCTCGTAGAAGACATTTTCGCTTTCTCTCTTACAGCTTGAACGAGCTAAAGTATTTTTCCTTTGTTTGAACAGATTTTAGATAAAAGCGGCATGCTGCAAAGTCTGCTGAAGAAAGTGAATGACATAGCACATGGATTGTGTATTTCTGTAAAAGCCTACTGTTGGATAAATGAATGAATAAATTAGCGCAGTATCTTGCAGGATACCTCATAACTAGCCCTTCTACTATGCAGACAAACTTTCTTTGTTCAGCCATGGAGCTCAACAACAACGTAAAGGTGGTAATGCTGACTAAGTTGAGTTGACCTCAGTAACCCACTGAAGATGGTTAGATCCAACCAGATTATCAATTTCTTCCAATATTGTCATAGATCTTTGAAAATGGAAAGCCGAGCCGGCCAAGATTTACATAGACTGGCAAATTGTAATTGACTTTCAGAACCAACAACTAGACTACAACTTTCCGGATGTGCGTGATGAGCTGAATCTGAATTTGAATCTGATAATCACAAGATATTACCGCTTAAAAGGAGGAAAGACGCGTTTTTGGCTATGTTTAAGTTTACTTATGTAATTTCGTAAGATTTTACACAAGCGTTAAATGATTTTTGTATGGAAACGAGAGGTACAACTTTCGAAATAGCAGCAGGCCTCATGCTAAAGATCTGGCAGTCGTCATCGGCATATAGGCAACTCCTTTTCGTGCTGTCGAATGCAGCTTTGAAATCGACAAAAAGATGGAGTGTGCCGATTCTTCTTTCATCGGTATTTTCCAAGCCTTGGCGTATTGTGAAGATTTGGTCGATTGTGGATTTTTCAGGTCTAAAGTCACACTGACAAGGTCCAGTCAGTTGGTTGATGGTGGACTTCAGAGATGGCGGAATATAGAGCATTGAGATATACCAGGGAATTGTAATGAAAGAGGGCACTACCACTCGCCTCCCTCTTGGTATGGAGATTGTAGACATACCTCTCTCAACCTACAAACTGCGCGGTGCAAGTAGCTCTTGTCAATTCAGCTAACCCGACGCGGGTTGATAGTCTGACATGTAATGCTACAAAAAGAATTTGACCAAAATGGGATGTCTACCGCCACTTAATCGGGAAAGGAAAAACGTCTCTATGTTGGTTGATTTTATCATAGGCCTTTCTCTTCTAGGTCGACATGCTCAAAGATTGAACGTACCTCATTTCGACTATTGCAGAAGCTGCTCGAATGAGGAGGAGGAAGAGTCTGTCGAACATCTTTTCTGTTATTGTCTCGCGTGGCATGTCATTAGGTTAAGATACTTCAGCTCATCGTTCTTGAATGATTCTGATGGCCTCTTAGGAATATATTTACTAAGCCAGATCAATGGGTTTGCACTTAAAATAAAATGGGTTTAACGAAGAGTAGCAGGTAAACCTGTCCTGTGCTATCCCGACGGAACGGCAATGGTCTAAATGAGTTTCTCTACTTACCTCCTTATTTAGTGCTTACAAATAATAAAAAAAAAATCAAATGCTTATAATAAAGGCACCCCTTTTTCTTATACAAAATCAAAGATTCTGTGATGCGCAAATGCTTAAAGGATGACCGCCAAACTAATTTTCTAATCGCTGTAAGTTTCCAAGTTATCAAATTTCCATTGAATTGACATTTAAATTTATTATTTCGAATTAACAGTTCATTACGATTGAGAATTGAGCAACATTTGTTGACGACGCAGAAAGATCTGAGTAAAGATTATACTGAAGATCTAGAAAGGCAGAGAAATTTATATAGTTTATATAGTTTACTTTGTTTTTAAATTTTTATTTTTTCAGAATTCTAAGAAAAGAAGCTTATTAAAAAAACTATTAGATTTTGTTCGCATTTTTAGCTCATAATGTCTCATCATCATTTTTCTTATATAATTCGAGTAAATCGTTTGGGATTCCTATTAAGAGCTAAAAGCTCACAAACGCTGAATACTGAATGACCAAAAGCAATTTAGAAAAAAGGGACTCAATAGGGGCATAAATATTTTCTATTTAAATAAAATACAGAATAATTGAGATATATGAGAGGGGTTCTGTAAGTCCCCGCGTTAGAAATGAACACACCATTTTTTCAATCAGTACTCCGACCATTTCTTAACCCTTCCAAAAAATAGGATTTGTCGAACTCTTCAAAATACGTCTCTGTCTCGGCAATGACTTCCTCGTTTGAACTAAATTTGTTTCCCGCGAGCCATTTCTTCATGTGAGGGAACAAGAAAAAGTCGCAGGGAGCCAGCTTGGCTTAATACGGGAGTGCGGCAGCAATTCATAAGGCAATTCATGCAGTTTGGCGGCAACAACTCCGTATGAATGTGCTAGTGTGTTATCGTGGTGAAGCAGGCACCTTCTTTTGCGCCAAATGCGGCCGTGTCTCCTTCAATTTTTCGCGAAAGCGTTCCAAGAACTCACTGCAGTATTGTCAAAAGATCGTTCTTCCTTTTTCTAAAAAATCAATGGGGATGCCGTCGTTTGCATTTAAAAAAATCTTCTCCATGCGCTTTCCGGCCGATGGGACTGTCTTCGTCTTCTTTGGGGCAGATTGACGGGGAGGAGAAATCCATTGTTATGATTGTTGCTTAGTTTCTGGTGGGTAATGATGAATCCAGGTTTCATCAATGGTGACAATTCGACTCAAAAATTCTTTCAGACTTCGCTTAAATTGCTCCAAACAGCCTCTCGCTCTCTCTGCTCTCGCTTAAATTGCTTCGAAGTTAACAGCCGCATCCGTTTGTTTTTCACCGTGAGCAGTCGCGTCAACCAACTGGCCGACATTTTTTTCATCGCTAACTTATCATGTAAAATATTAATCTACGTTCCGGTCGACACACTTATGGCTTCTGTTACTTCGCGCACTTTCGTTCGTCGATCAGCGAGAATCGTGTCGTGGACTTTTTTAATGATTTCCTCGGTAACCACGTCTGCAAGGCGTCCTGGTCGTTCCTCATCAAAAACGGATGATCGTCCACGTTTAAATTCGTTAAACCAATATCTAACTGTGTTCATAGATGGCGAAGCCGCCCCATAGACAGCAACCAACTTTGCTTTTATCTTTGGAATTACCGAACGCGACTGGTCTTTTCCCATCTTAGCGAAAATCCCGGAACACGTCTTACTCGAATAGTTGCCAAGTCCAAGCTAACCTATAATCAGTCTGAAACTTGCTTTGCCGTCGTTTGATAGATGGCAGCACACGATGATAACACCAACTTCCCTCAGGAACCGCACTCGTAGCATTGAAATTTATTCCAAGTAAAGTTGAGGTATCGAAGTCGACACCTCATATGACTCTTTGACCCTTTACGGGTGATGTCGTTCGGATCTCTTCTTAAAATGTGTCCAAACCATCCGCACTTTTGTTTTGAGCATTTCCATTCTCATTGTAGTTTGGTTCGTCATGGCCCTCAAGTTTTGGTTGGATATTTTGTTGGGTCAGAAGACGCGAAGTACTGTACGGAAGCAACGGTTCACAAATGCTTGTAAGCGTTGCAAGTCTCCAAGCTTCGCAGCCGTGCAATAGAGTGGAATATTTTAATTTTGGTGTTATGAGTGATCACAGATCCACTCGTGGTGGATCGTATCGAACGCTTCTTTAAAGTCTACCAAAATATGATAGAGAGGGTTTGTCACTCTACTGATGATCGGAAACCCGCCTGTGCCGCCCTGAGTTTTGGTTGAAGAGCCGTCGATAAACATTTATTGAAAATTTGGGCGATTATTTTGTTCACCGAACTCAGCAGAAAGATCACATTTTTTGGGTAAGTGGATTATAGCACTCTCTTTTAACTCATTAGGAAGTTGCCCGGTTGTCCAGAAGTCATCGATTACTTAGTTTTCTATTGAACTAATTATGTTGTGCGATGAACAGTCACAAATATTATAGGTGTTTATTGGTGCAGGAGAGAGTATGCAGATGTAATATTTTTTCCAGGTTTCGAGTTGCTTTTCTGTCGTGGTAACGAAGTGACCGAAAGAGTTTTTGAGTGGACTATCAGCGATTTGAGTGTCACTGTTAGTCAGCTTTTTCGTTACTCTGTACAGATCTCTAGTTCGGTTTGTTTCTGCAGCGGATTGAGCTTCTGAAACAAGCGTATGCGCATACGTTACGTATATCTCGACGGAACCTCTCCAAGTACGACTTATCGCGATGTGGTCAATCTGATTTTCACTAATGTGATCAGGCGTGACCCAATATGGGTGAGTTTGTCAACACGTTTGTGTCCGCCACAGAACAGCACAGAACGGTGTACGATGGAATAGCCTTGTCGAGGCCCTATGCTCCTGAGAGGAGTGAACAAGGAAAACAAAAAGTGTGCCTCCAATGACGAGATTGTTATTGGTGCAGAACTCAACAAACATGTCTCAATTTTCGCTCATTCTCTCCAGACCATGTCGTCTCGTTACGCTTTCCATGCTTGTATTGTCCGAGCCAACTTGTGCATTAAAATCTCCGAGCAGCTTTGTTATGTTTGCGTTAGCAACTACTTTGCTTGATAGAAGGCTATAGAAAGCCTCCTTCTCGGAATATAGAGCTGCTTCTGTAGGTGCGTAACGCTGAATGCAGTAGATGTTATGAAACCGAGAACGAAATCGGGCGATTATCGTGCGGTCTGAGAGGGGGTTTCCATTCTAAAAGAGCTGCGTTTGCTTTATTAGATAAAAGAAGACCTACACCGCTGGATCTTGGTTGACCACGAGGTTTGCCGGAGTAGAAGAAGATTAATCCTTCTTTTATTGTTATTGAGTCAGATTCAGGCCATCTGGTTTCACTGAGTGCTAGAAAAAGGTGTGTATAGCTTAAGAATTCTTTGCTAACTTCAGCAGACGTGATGTTACCAAAAGTGTACGAATGTTCCAAGTTCCAAATCTGGTACTATTTTTCATGCCAAGGATCATCGAATTTTGAGCGGGTTGTTTATTCCGAGGTTTATTCGTTGTGGTTTCATTGATAGATTTGTGTTTAAATTAGGCAGGTTATCAGCCTATTTCTCCGATTCTGGCGCCGAGATGTCGGATTTAGACCCCAGACGTGCTGCCAGCACGTCAGGGATGATTAGGTTATATTTTGCCTATAATCGGTCATCAAAGCCTCGTTAGTTTTGAAAGAGGGAATACCGCGTGAAGTTGAGGTTGATATTTGGGAGGGATAGGCCATACCCTAGGATCATAAAGTACCGGGAATGTCCAATTTAAATGAACCGCGCACGTGGGAACCGGTCCATATTTTTTTCTTATGTTGGTGGGACTCTAAGACACACATCTGTTACTATTCATTCGTTTTGAAGCGTTTGAGAGATGCTGTACGTCGCAAACGGGCGGAAATATGGGCAATTAATTCTTCGATTTTACATGATAATAACGCGCAATTGCACCGAGCCCAAATTGTGCTGGATTATTTTGCTAAACACCAAGTAAACACTATCGTGCAAGCCCCGTATTCACCTGATATGGCCCCGTGCGACTTCTTTTTGTTTCCCAAGTTGAAGTTACCACTTCGTGGAAAGAGATTTCAGTCGATAGACGAGATCAAAGAGAATACGACGAAGGAGCTGAAGGCAATCTCTTCGTCTGGCTACCAGGGGCGCACGGAGGACTGGGTTAAACGTTGGCATCTGTGTGTTGCTTCAGACGGGGCATATTTTGAAGGAGATAAAATAAATTTGGCCTGAAATTTAACTCTGTTTTGTTTCATTTAAACATTTCCGGTACTTTCTGATCGCATCACCAGCCTTTTTTGCCCACATTTGATGGCACTCTTAGCTCGAAACACCATTTGATCTTAACAAAATAAAAGTTTTGGATTTTGTAAATATTCAGACACTGTTTACAGTTTTCTAAAACACAAAAAGTATGGCAATTTGGAGCTTTAATTTGTGTTAAGGGGACGGTGGTCTAGGAATTTAAAAAAATCGATTTTTTGTTTTTTCAATATTTCGGAAGTATAGGCTTTTAAGAATATACTGCCAAATTTTCATGCGGAAATTCCCTATATTATAGCATCTACAGCCCATTATTTAGGTAAAGAGTGGTCCGCGCGCTCCTGTACCTCAAACTTTAAACTCATTTATCTTGGAACGACTTTCTTCGGCACGGCGGGGATGAAAACAAAAAAACTATTCAACCGAATCACTTGAAATTTGGATATGTTGTTCAAAACATGTATCGCTATCGTCGGAACTAGAATCATAATTTTATTTAAATAATTTCCTATTTTTTAAACTAAAAAACTAGTAAAAAAAACCGATTTTACGAACTTTTTCTTCAAAAGTGCGCCATTTTATCAATTTTTCATTTTTTCGATTTGTTCTTGTTCAGACCATAACTGCACTCTTTCTGATTAAGAATCTTCTTGATGAGTAGAAGTCTCGAAATCATCTACGCCGTCCGGGTTCGATTTTTTGAGAGGGTCATCTTCAGCGGCATTTTTATAATAATAAATATTGTTTCAAAAGTAAAAAAAAAATTTTTTTGTATGCTCAATAAACGTACTAATAAGCCCGAAAAGTTGAAATATCGTTTTTTAAATGTTTAATGGCAAAAAAAAAATCGTGAAAATAGGTGAAATTTTCGTGCTCTAGACCACCGGGTACCCTTAAGGCCTGGGTACCCTTAAGGCCCTAATGCCCTGTTGAGTGAAGCGTAACTAACTGCTATTCTCGTGTTTTGCGAATATCTCTTTGTTAGCTTGAAATTTACAGTTTGTCAAGATCACAACTTTCGCAAAACAATGCCCACAAATAAGCCAACAAACAAAAGGAACAACAAAGCCAACGTATTTAATTTAAATGCTGTTTTTTGTATTTTATTCTCAAATGAGAAAACTGCCTTTGCAATGTTTCAAGAAAAAAAAAATAAAAAAATAAAAAATGCGAAAAAATAAATGTCAGAAAAATCACAAAGTGAACAAAAATTTGACAAACTATGCGTGAATTACGGTATTGAATTCGAATTTTTTGCGTATGTTTGCTCAAACTGAAAGTTGTCAGCCGCCACCGCAATGTGAGCAGCAGCAGCAACAAATACCATTTGTCATTTGCCATTATAACCTACTTACAAAACATATAATCGAATGCACAACAAATGCTTCGTGTCGCGTTGTGTTGTCATAGTAAAATCGATCATGTAAAACCGACGCTGGTGACGGCGGCGCTGATCAACTGCGATCACAATGACATTTCAGTTCAATTCACTCCAATTCGCATTTAGGTTGCTGCCACTTAAATGTTTGCTGTTGGTAATGTTTTTGTTGCTGTTGTTGTTGTAGCTCCAGCTGCCATTGTAACAGAAGTGCTATTCTATTTGATTATTGATTTCTTTGATCGAACTTTTGTGGGTGTGCATGTGCATATGTGTGTGTATGTTTGAGTTATACTGTTATTGTAAGTGTGAGATGTAGCGGAGTGACAGTTGCTGGGCTTCTTTTGCAATCACAAGCAAATGGAAAGATTATACAAATATTTATTTAATTTGCTGATTGTAAAATGCCAATAACATGAAATGTCTTCAAAATCATTGCTTGGAAATATGCATTCAAGTAAAAGAGTGAAAATGTGCTTTTGAAATTGGTAGAAAAGCGGAAATGCTTCAGATAAGAAACATTAAATTTCTCATGCATGAGAACGATCGATATCGTTAACTATGGCTTGACAGCTGAGAATGGCCAACTGTGTTGAAATTTCTGTTGAAAAAGGTTTGGCAAGTCATCGTGAATCGTTTAACGCCAGAACAACGCTGCTAAATTGTGGAAAGAAACTTAAGGGAGTTAGGGGTAGATAGGTAAGATGGCAAGAGTACCCCAGGTACACTACAAGTAGCATTTACGTGCCGTGTTCCACAGTCTCTTTCTCTGCAGGATCCCCACAGCTTTTGTAATAGGGGTTGTACCGAATTCCAAGCTTCTCCGCATGAGTACCGGTCACCCAGTGACCAGTGAACACCGCAATGAGTTTGGAAATTGAATGGCGGGGGATTCCCATCACCTTAAGCGTTCTGTTTCTATCGGGGAGAAAATGTGTAGTTTCCCTTTAGCGACGGCCAAGGGGATGCCAATGTCTGAGAAGGGGACAGCTGGAACCGGTTCTGCCGACCCCTTCCTGGCAAACTCATAGCCAATTTCATTTCCCTCTATATTCCTGCACCCAGGAACTCCTTACAGGAGTTCACGAGAAGAGAGCTGCAATACGGCGACGACAGTGGTTTGATTGCAGCTTGACTATCGGTAAAAATATGAATGTCTCCCTCCCCACAGCGATCCCGAAGCATTTTGCAAGCCTGCAGGATCGCAAAGACCTCTGCTGAAAAACGCTGCTTGTTTCCGGCAGTTTAAAGGAGACCGAAATGCTTGCTAATTTAGAGTAAACCCCCGCTCCCACTCCAGACTCCATTTTGGATCCGTCAGTAAAAACAGAGGTACCTATATCCGTGTCGACTCTCCCCTCCTTCCAGTCTTGCCTGCTCGGAAAGATAGCTCTAGCACAACCCTCAAAACACAGTTTGCGGATGGAGAGATCAGTCCGAAGAGCAGATAAGGGAGGGAGATCTGCTTCAAGATGCTACTATGTCCTAGAGGAATTCGTCTCTAGAGACCAAGTTCCTTCAACCTAGTAGCGCTCTGAGCAGCAATGGACTTAACCTGCAGATCCACAGGAAGTAAGTGCAGAATAACGTTCAGCACAGCAGTGTGACGTGTTCTACAAGCACCAATGATGTCCACACATGCAGTTCTCTGCACTCTCTCTAGTTTAGTGGTGTTGTAGCCCTTCTAAAGAGCTACCCGCCAAACTAGGCAACCGTATGTCAAAATTGGCAGAACCACTAAGTTGTACATCCAAAGTACGACACGTGGCTTGAGACCCCATTTTTTGCCGAACATAGATTTACAGGCGTGGAAGGCTATACTGGCCTTCTTAACTCGATTTTCTATGTGCGGCTTCCAGTGGAGCTTGGGGTCAAGTATTACACCAAGATACTTGACTTCCGATGAAAGAGTAAGACACTGGTTGTTAAGTCTAGGAAGCTTAAAAGGTGGTGGCTTGTATTTCCTGGTAAATAGCATCAACTCCATTTTGTCAAAGTTGACTCTGAGACCGCAACTGGCAGCCCATCTACTGAGTGTAGCCAGTGCACTTTCCAAAATTTCAGCCATTACTGATGAGAAGGGACCTGAGACCATTAGAACCAAGTCATCGGCATATGCTACCACCTTTACCCCACCCCTGTTTAATCGAGTTAAAGCTTCATCCACAGCTACTAGCCAAAGAAGAGGCGAGAGGACGCCGCCCTGAGGTGTGCCCCTATGTACGAATCTAGTGATTCTAGCCCCTCCTGCCACAGGAGTTATTTCCCTACCACCAAGCAGGGACGAGATCCGGAGGTATATATGTAGCTCTTTTTGTTTTTTGAATTTTCTTAAAGTATAATATCTTAAAAATATTGTGTGGAAATTTTAAGTGAATCCGAAAAATATTTCTCGAGTTATTCAAAAATTAACGAAGGGCGCTCGGGCGCTCCGGCGCAAAACTTTAAATGCGTTTTTCTCAAAACTATTGTGTTGGCAACTAAGTAACTGCGAATTTCCCACATAGATGGCTTAAGTTGAATTTTTAGGTTTGCATTCGTAGTAAAATTGATGGGTCATCCGCCTTAAAGCACTGATTTGATTTCTTAATGATTTCTTTTTGTTCCCGGGCATCAAAAATTAAATGCAAGGCCAACGTATTTCAATACAAGAAGGAGATGTTGAAAACTTAAAGCTCGTTTTGTAGGTGTCCACTTCTTGGGGGTGGCAGCCATGAATTCCGGGGACAATATTGTGAGAGACAGTAATTTCATTATTATGTATATTACTGTGTCCTCATTATTGGGAACAAAATAAAAAAGGCAACTCTCGTACGTAATCGCTTTTCTTTTTTGCAATTAAATTAAATTAAAATGAACTAATAGGAGTTTTTTTTACCTGACACATTAGAACTACTTGACATTATTAGATGATTTTTGGCAGTTAGTGAGACGGATAGCCAATTCGTATGTCATTATCTATTCGCCATATTTCTGCTGTCTTTAGGCGAATGAATAATTTTTTATGGCATACTCTGCCTTTAGATACGAATATTTTTTTAATTTTGCTGGTATAATAAATTTTTGTAGCCTCTACATCTGCGTATGCGTAAGTAGAACTTGGATAAGTTTGTCCACCTGTCACCAATCGCTACTAACGACAGTAATTTATCACTTTTATAAAGTTATCACTTGTGATTTATGACCGCACGCGCAAATAATAATTAGGTAAGTCATTGTGTTTGCTCTATGTTTTAAAGCACTTGTTCATACTCGCACACAATTCAACCAACTCGCCAATTATTACTTAACATTTTATTAACAATTTTCCAGGCAATTATGCATTCAAGCACCTCATGGCAATTGGATTGAAAATTTTTTTTATATCTTTTTAGATTTTATAGATGCAAACATACAGACATGCATTTGTACATACACACACACATAGTAACATAGATATGTCGCTTTGCATGCCTAATGAGGGGAAAGAATGCAGTCAAAGAATTTGAATGCTGCTGGAAAATTTAGTCTGTGTGAATGTTTTTTTTAATAATTAATTTTTAATAATTCAAATTAATTTTAAAAATTATTAATTCAAATTAATTTTTTTTATATTATTAAAAAAAATGAAAAATAAAAATTTTTATAAAATTTTTTTAAAACAAATCAAAAATAAAACCTTTCCTATTATTATTTAAAAAAACAAAAATTTAATATTTTAAATTAAAAAAAAAAAATTGCTAAATATATTAAATTAAAAAAAAAACCTTTATTTTTTAATATTAAAAAAAATTATGTTTTTAATATTTTGTTTTAATTTTTATGAAAACTATAAAATTTTTTTTTATTATTATCTAAAAAAATTTAATATTTGAATTAAAACATAAAGGTTTGTTTTTTCATTTTTTCTTATAATTAATTTTTAATAATTCAAATTAATTTTAAAAATTAATAAATGAAATTATTATTATTATTTTTTAATTAAAACAGAAACAAAAAATAAAAAGTTTTATAAAATTTTTTAATACAAATCAAAAAAAGGACAACTTTGTTTTATTATTATTTAATTTTTTTTTAATTTTAAATTTAAAAAAAATTTCTTAATATTTTAAATTAAAAAAAAATCGCTTATTTTTTAATATTTAAAAAAATTGCGTTTTCAATATTTTTTTTTTATTTTTAGGAAAATTTTAAATTTTTTTTATTATTATTTAAAAAAAATTAATATTTGAATTAAAACAAAAAGGTTTGGTTTTTTCATTTTTTCTTATAATTAATTTTTAATAATTCAAATTAATTTTAACAATTATTAATTCAAATTAATTTTTTTTATTAAAAAAAAAAAATGAAAAATAAAAATTTTTATAAAATTTTTTTAAAACAAATCAAAAATAAAACCTTTCCTATTATTATTTGAAAAAACAAAAATTTAATATTTTAAATTAAAAAAAAAAAAATTGCTAAATATATTAAATTAAAAAAAAACCTTTATTTTTTAATATTAAAAAAAATTATGTTTTTAATATTTTGTTTTAATTTTTATGAAAACTATAAAATTTTTTTTTATTATTATCTAAAAAAAAATTTAATATTTGAATTAAAACAAAAAGGTTTGTTTTTTCATTTTTTCTTATAATTAATTTTTAATAATTCAAATTAATTTTAAAAATTAATAAATGAAATTATTATTATTATTTTTTAATTAAAACAGAAACAAAAAATAAAAAGTTTTATAAAACTTTTTAATACAAATCAAAAAAAGGACAACTTTGTTTTATTATTATTTAATTTTTTTTAATTTTAAATTTAAAAAAACTTTCTTAATATTTTAAATTAAAAAAAAAAAATCGTTTATTTTTTAATATTTAAAAAAATTGCGTTTTCAATATTTTTTTTTTTATTTTTAGGAAAATTTAAAATTTTTTTTTATTATTTATTATTTAAAAAAATTTAATATTTGAATTAAAACAAAAAGGTTTGGTTTTTTCATTTTTTCTTATAATTAATTTTTAATAATTAAAATTTATTTTAAAAATTAATAATTGAAATTATTATTATTTTTTTAAATTAAAACAGAAATAGTACAGTTTTATAAAACTTTTTAATACAAATGAAAAAAAAGAAAAACTTTGTTTTATTATTATTTAAATTTAAAATTAAAATTAAAAAAAAAATTTCTAAATATTTGAAATTAAAATAAAAATTTGTTTATTTTTTACTATTAAAAAAAAATTGTGTTTTTAATATTTTTTTTTTAATTTTTTTTAAATTAAAAATTTTTTTTATTATTATTTAAAAAACAAAAATTAATATTTTAATTAAAAAAAGTTGTTTCTTTAATATTTTAAATTAAAAAATTTGTGTTTTTAATATTTTTTTTAATTTTTATAAAAATTTTTTTTAAGTAAACCCATTTTTGATTGTGAATTACAATACACATTTGAAAATTTCATTACGTATACTCAGGCATATATTGAATTGAATATGACAACAAATCCAATTTTGTCGATTTGAATAAAAACATTTTTTTTAATAAAGTTTTCAAATTTTTTTATAATAAAAAAAAAATTAATATTTTTGGTACTTTTTCCTTTTTCCTTTTTAATTTAATTTAATTTTTATTAATTAATTTAATTTAAATTTTGTTTCTTTTTAATAAAGTTTTTAAATGTTTTTGTTTATAAAAAAATGTAATATTTTTGGTACTTCTTCTTTTTGTAATATTTTAAAAAAGGTTTAATCTTTTTTTTTCAAAACTTTGTTTCTTTTAATTTTTCGATTTCATTACGTATACTCAGGCATATATGGAATTGAATACGAAAAGAAAACCATTTTAGTCGATTTAAAGTTTTTTTACATTTTTTTAATAATTAAATTTTTATTTTAAATTAAATTAAAATTTCTATATATATATACAATATAAACTATATTGTATATGATTGTACATAATAACTCACATTTGAAAATTTCAGTACGGAATTGAATATAAAAACAAAACCAATTTAGTCGATTTGAATTTGTTTTTAATTTTTTTTATGATTAAATTTTTTTTTAATTAAAAAAATTTTTTTCTTAATATTTTTGTTTTTAATTTCTTATTTTTTAATATTTAAAAATTTTTGTTTTTAGTTTTTAATTTTGTTTTAATAAAAAATATTTTTTTATATTTTAATATTTTTTTTTATTTTCTTTAATAGAAAAAAAAAGGTTTATATTTTTTAATATTTTAATATTTTTGTATATATTTATTTGTTTTTTTTTTTTAATTTCTAAAAATTTTCTTCAAGAAAACCCATTTTTGATTGTGCATTAGAAAACACATTTGAAAATTTCATTACGTATACTCAGGCATATATGGAATTGCAAATGAAAACAAAACCAATAATTGCAGAAAATAATTGAAACCAAATAGAAAAGCAATAAAAAGGAAACGAATTCGAAATCAATTGGAATTGCCTTGAGCTATTTTTAAACAATGCGGATTAGCAAAAACAATCGATAGCTGGTTACATAAGTAAGTGCTTTACACGTGTACGTATCTCCATATACAAGTGCATGGGTATGTATGTATGTATGGGTGTATGTACCTATGTATGTATGTATGCCCACATTCGCGAATCTGCCTCTGGCGGCTATCTATCTACTCAAATTGAATAAAGATAAAGAAAGATCGTCTATTGTTGTAAAGTAGATATGAAGGTTTGTATGTATGTACGTATGTGTGAATGTATGTATGTACGTATGTCTGTATATATGTCACTTCGATAATGCCCGCTTCATAAGGGCTATTGATGTCGGAAATTGTATAGGCATTTAGCGGTTACAGAAATGTGAAAGGGTCTCTAGCAACTTATACAAGTACGAAATTATTTTAGATAAAGCTGCGTAGATTATCAAAGTATTCGGATGCAGACGAGCAAGAAATCAGGCATTCCGCTACTAATTACGAACGCACGAACAACGAGGCGAGGTTTCTATTAGGTTGGGAATAAGTTTGTAGCGTTTTTACCGAAGACTTTTATTGATTGCCTGTTCTTAAGGTGATGCCCTTCACATGATTTGATAGGGAGTGGAAAGTATTGTAATCGGTCGGTGCAGGGACCGTAGAATACGGCGGATGCTGAAGGAGGTCTCATTCGAGCTCTTGGAGTGCCGCTTTGATAACTTGAGCAACATGCGGCCTCGCGTTGTCGTGAAGGAGTATGGTGTGACCAGGTCAATCAGGCCTTTTCAGTCAAACAGTCTCATTTATGCGATTAGCTGGACAATGTAGAGCTCCTTGTTGACCGTGGCAATCTTTTCGAGCATTTCCCAGTGCAACATGCCCTCCCAGCCCCATCAAACACGTATCATGACCTTCTGTGTATGAAGATCCGGCTTGACTCTCGGCTCCTCTGCTCTTCTCCTGGAGCCAGCCACTCCTTTCTTTGCTTCATTTCTCATCTCCTGTGAGGATTCGGTACAAAAAGCGATGTTTATAACCGCATATTGCTCGATAGCGGGCGAGATGCTGAGAAGCAATTTGAAGGCGATTTTATTTGTTTTTCTCGTTGAGCTCGTGAGCCACCGAGGCTCCCAATTTTTCGGTAAATCCCATTGAATGAAGACGATTGAAAATCGTTTTATGATCGTAGGTGATTTTTTCCGCCAATTCACGATTCACGGTTTTGCGACCGTTCTCCTTCAAAAGTGATTTGGGACGTTCTTCATCGGCCTCAAAGTCGCCACTTTTGAATGATCCAAACCATTTCCGTGCTTTAGACTCGCCTATGAGATCTTCTCCATACACGTGGCTAATGTCCCGGGCTGCTTCAGCACCTTTTTCACCCCCAAAACTAATAAAAAGTTAAATAACTCAAAAAGGCAATTAACATAGTTTTATAAAGCAGATAAAGTTCTATCGAATGAATACTTATCCTTTGCCGAACAGCAAGAAAATCGTTGTAAAATGAAAGAAAGCATAAAAGCGCTAAGAAAAACGCTATGAACTTTTTCCCCAACCGAATAAATGCCGTCTGGCTGTGAGCGCAATGAGAGTATTGGTATTTCCTTGAGAACCTGTGGTCTATTCTTGGCAAGATGGGCCTCCCATCAACTCAGCGAGCTCTGGGTTAGTGCGCAAACGTGCAAAGTCATGAGTGCCTTGTGGTCGCGGGTATATCGGGGGCGCTTGAAAGAACTTCGAGCTGGAACTCGCGAATTTGGTAGGTGTCAAGTCCTTTCTGTAAAAGCTGGAATCATCTCAGCACCCTCTTCTCAGCTGACCTGCTATCGTCGGGTACTAAGATTCAGGCATTTGGGCTACACCTGCGGATAAAACATAAGCAAATAATTGGCGCTTACACTTCTGTTAGGTGAGCTCATACTCCTATATGTGGTGTGCGTCTTGATGTTGACAAATGGAGGGACCTTAAGTTTTACGCGGGACGATGATTTTTATGCGGAGCTTTTTCATGACAGAAATGCACTTGGAAGTTTGACATTAAAAGAAACTTTTTCTATCATTTTGGAGTTTCATGCACGGAGACTCGAACTTACTTCTGAAAGCTGATCACGCTCTAACCTATCTGTCTAGGGCGGCCGCCACGTGTATCATATATGTATGTAAACGAAAAAAAAGTATTAAAGGAAATTGAAAATAATACGTCAATCAAAAAAAAAATAATAATTTCCAAAAATTACGCAATTATGATTTTCAAAATGATCCAACAAAAAAGGTCAACTTACACAAATTATCAAGCGAATCATACACAAAAAAATTGCTTCTAAGTCTAACAGCCAAGATGATATTAAATTAATTGAAAACACGCGAATAATGACGCAAATAAAAGGCAGCTCAGTGCCGTCACTAAACACCGTAAATACACCGGACAAGATCATCAGCGGGCACGTCCGTCCGTCCAACCAGCTCATATGCACAGCACATCTCACACGAGCACATAATCACGAAACGTAATCTACGGCGCATAAGCGATGAGAATGAGGAACAAGTGGATGTCATTGCTTTCAAAATTACGGAGGTTAAAACGACTTACATACTTACATACATACATGAATGGTACCAATATGCGCGTGTATGTGTGGATGTAATGTAGAGGGCTGTTGCTATGAGGTGAGGGAGAGAATATTTCATCGAACAAAAAGAAAAAAAATTGCGTCATTCGATGGCTGAAATTTCGTAAAGAAATATCCCGCGGCCTATTGCTAAGGCCCATTGACACCAATTAGCTACCTACATATGCTTATGTATTTACCAGAATAATACTATTGACACAATGGTACAACAGTATAACAGAAATGATCTAACAGCGTTTGTTAATGACAATGTGCCCAAATTAGTACCGGATCAAAGACATGCTTATGATACTATTGTGGACAGCGTGATCAATAACATGGGGAGATTATTTTTTTTGGACGCACCAGGAGGCACTGGAAAGACTTTTCTCGCAAATTTGATACTTGCTAAGATACGGCAATCAGGGAAGATAGCGATTGCAGTTGCTTCGTCAGGAATTGCTGCAACTCTCTTGAACGAAGGAAAAACTGCTCACTCTACGTTTAAACTCCCGCTATCCGTATCTTTAGATCAACGGTCTACATGCTCTATTCGGAAAAATGGGTCTCTTGGTAAGTTGCTGCAAGACGCGTCGTTGGTAATATGGGATGAATGCACCATGAGTCATAGAGCTCATGTGGAGACCGTGGACCGTACTTTAAGAGACCTCCGAAGCTCTGCTAATGTCATGGGTGGTATCACTTTTGTATTTGCTGGAGATTTCCGACAAACGCTTCCAGTCGTCAACAGAGGTACGCGAGCAGATATTATGAAAGCATGTTTAAAATCATCTCACCTTTGGACATCTGTACAACATTTGAATTTGCGCACCAATATGAGAGCTCATCTACATGGAAATATGCATAGCAACTTTCCACAACAGCTTCTGAAACTTGGAGAAGGAATTTTTCCATCTTTAAATTTGGGCACCGATTATGCGGTTACTTTGGATGAGTCTCTAGGCCAAATAGTCCATAATTTAGATAGTCTGATAGATGCTATATATCCTGACATCGAAAACTTAGATCAAAATGATTTTCGTTGGCTGTGTGGTAGAGCAATAGTTTCTCCCAGGAATGAAACAGTCAACGAAATAAACAATTTAATTATGCAGAAAGTACCGGGTGAAGTTAAGTGCTATAAATCCATAGACACCGTCACTAACATCGAGGACGCAGTGCACTACCCCCAGGAATTTTTAAATTCCCTGAACCCCGCTGGGCTACCACCTCATGAACTATCGTTAAAAGTTGGCACGCCGATAATGCTTCTCAAAAATTTGAGCCCCCCCAACATGTGCAATGGTACGAGACTTCTTATCAAGGAGCTAAAAGATAATTTAATAGTAGCGAAGATTATCACCGGCCCTGCAGCTGGTGAATTAGCTCATATACCAAGAATACCCATGATCCCTACTGATTTGCCAATACCTTTCAAAAGGCTCCAATTTCCAGTAAAAATTTCTTTCGCACTAACGATAAACAAATCACAAAGCCAAACATTCAAATTAGTAGGAATTGATTTACGAAAAGAATGTTTTACGCATGGGCAACTTTACGTTGCCCTATCACGGGTCGGGGCTCCCGACCATCAGTATATTTTGTTAGCTGAAAATAATTTAACGTCAAATGTTGTTTATAGA
Organism: Anastrepha obliqua; assembly: GCF_027943255.1. Lineage (NCBI taxonomy): Eukaryota > Metazoa > Arthropoda > Insecta > Diptera > Tephritidae > Anastrepha > Anastrepha obliqua. The sequence goes on along the minus strand of NC_072893.1, from coordinate 18,857,411 downwards.
GAAGCTCTACAATAATTTAGTTATGTATCCTAAAACAACAGGTTGCACTGCGGCACTGCAGGCAGAAGTGAACACTTTTGCCGGGAGCAAGACTTAGTTAGCGCTTTGCGGGCGGTCCTTTAGTTAGTTCTAATAGAGATATATTTAGTATCGGCTGTGCACCCGTGCGAAGACGGGGCGGGTCGCTAGTGTATTTATATATGTATGCATGTAAATCAGTAGATTATTAAAATCATATTTGCTCAGTGACAAACTAAATTGTTAAAATATTAGCGAATTAACTATTCTTAAAATTTTTCATAACTTACTATAGGAGTAGAAGCCATTACCCAATGCGAGGCAAGATTACCAAATTACACGGTGCTACAGTGAATCAGAACTTTTGAAGTGACATGATGAGCACTGTAGATCTAGCCGAAAACGACGCGTAACCGTGTTCAAAAAAATTTTAACACCCTCAAATTTTTTATTTATCCTTTAAAAACCGATTTTGTGTGTTTTTCCACACTTCAAAATTCGTAGCTTGTCTGCATTTTATCCGATTTCCAATCTTGAAAGAGTTTTGTTGAGGTAAATGTTAGTCCTTCTGGCGTATGTCTTCTATTTTTCACGCTAAGCAAAAATAACCACTGATTTTTCAACACAAACTAAAATTGTAGTAAGTTTTTCAAATTTTTGCGAGTTTAACGAGATGTTGTCGATAATATTGAAATGAAAGGTTTATTTATTAGTAGAAAGTCTTATAGCTGTGTCTATTCCGAATGTAAAAAGCATTTAATTTCAAAAATCGATCAAAATGTGTCGAAGTAACGGATTTTTTTTGTAAAACAAAACTTCAGTAAACTGAAACTTTTGTTCACTAATTTCATATTTGCAAATTTAATGCGGTTCTCCGTTATTATTCGTGAAATACGTGTATAATTAAGTATATTTACCCATACCTGTGTCCATTCCGAATCTAGCAAGCATTATTTGATCAAAATTGATAAGAAATTTTCGAAGTGAAGAACGTTTTTGTAGAAATAAAATAAAAACAGAACATTCTCGAGTTGAACAGAGACCGCAAAAGAATATTATAACGTCAAAAAAAAAAATAAAAATAAAAAATAGTGCAAAAAGTAACGCAATTTGCTGACTTACTTCTGCAATTTTCTGACTTACCCGGACGTAGTATTACCTAACTAAACAGCACCTAACCTAACATTATCGAAATCAGTCCAACCGTACACAATGTGAGACAATCGAACCTATTGTGCTGCTTTTCTGCATTGCAAAAGGAAGTCATTTTGATTAGTTTGCAATGCCAACTTATCCAAACTCGACGTAACCTTGAATGACTTATCCTAATCTCACTTCACTAAATAAAACCCTACGTAACACAATTGAGCCGATTGCATTCAACTTCTATGTGTACCCTTCATCTACACAGACCAAAATCAAAATAATACTCAATTCAGCTATAAGAACTGCCCTGGGGGAACTGCGCTCCACTCCAATCGCTAACATACTCTTCGAAGCCAATATACGATCGGTAGAAAATCAGAGAGACTTGACCACGGCAACGTTATTTAAAACAATTTTTGTATCAAAACACAACCCTCTCCATAACATCGCCCAAAACTACAAGAAAAGAAAATACATACCCAAACAAGAGCCAGCCATAGGCAAAATATTAAACCTCAGTGCAAAACTCAATCTACCTACAAAACATCCAAAACATACCATCCACAACTCGCCTTCCTGGATACTAAACCCTAAAGCAATTAATACTACCCTAAGTAACCAATCCAGTATCAAACAAAGTTCTACGAAATTAAAGAGAAATACCACAACTATACCTTCATCTACACAGACGGATCTAAGATCGACAACAATACTACATACAGCATAACCTCACAAAACGAAGTTATAAAAATGTCAAACCTACCAAGCTATAGCTCAACATACTCTGCAGAAATCATAGCCATATATGAAGCTATAAACACAATAAAGAGCAAAAACAAAAACTTCGCAATATGTTCTGATTCCCTCTCGGCCATCAACTCAAGAGCAAACATATACAACTACGATCACTACCCAACCACCATTAGAAACATTATGATAGCGAAATACCCTAAAATAAAACTTTTTTGATAACAAACAGCACCATACATGGACCTCAACCAATGACTGGTACCAACAGGTAAACCATACAAAAACCCACATAACGGACTTTATAAAAAATAATAAAAATAGGGTGACCCGACTAGACGTCATAAAGTTCGGGCGTCTTCGGCTAGGGCATACAAAGACTACACATGGACACTTCATGACTAACACCAACCCAACTACGAGCACGTGCAACCCGGACGTAATATGTACCATACCCCATATCCTTCTTCATTGCCCACTATACACCGCCCGCAGAAGACAAATCTTCAGCAACTAAAACCCAATGACGCATCTATCTTCCCCAACCTCCGATTCAATATCTTTAATAACCAAATTCCTTAAAATAACCCACCTATACCATAGAATTTAAGACACAATTCAAAAGAACTCCATATACACAGTTTAAGCATAAGGCCTCGACGCTATCGCTTTATTTACAATTAGCTTATAAGATTTACTCTTTAAGTCAATTTTTAAAATAAATAAATAAATAAAAATGATTACGCTTATCACACATTCTGATTTATGTTTACTTAATACACTTAGGTAAGGTTAGGTTAGGTTAGATGCGCTTATGCTTAATAGGTCTTGATCATTCAAGAGTGATGATTTTTCACACTCATTAAATTGTACATGCTTACCAGCAAATTACAAACGGTTCTGCTGTGACATGCAAGCTTCGGTTGGTCAGTTTGGATTAGGCAAGCTTGGGTTATAATGAGTTTTGATATGTTAGATGTATTCATAGTAATGTAAACTTATTGCTGTCTTTCAAAATTAGCCACAATGAGCAGTAAAGCACTATTGGTCATGCGGTATTCTCTCGTAGTCTCAGTTCAGCTGGATTTTTAAAAATGTGGGAAAAAAACTTAAAAAAAAAAACTGTAACTTTTACAGTTTTCAATGTATGAAGATGAAGAATAGCTTATTTCGAGCATATTTGGTTGGAGTTCAAAAATATGTATATATTTGTGGTGCCCGTTGGAGAATAGTGGCTAAAAAATTGAAAAAAAACGTGGAAAAATTGCACAAACCAGAGCTTGTTATTGAAAATTAGAATTATATACATTCATAACGCTGATACACTCCCCTTCCCAAGACCATATTGAAATAAAGAATCGGTTGAAAAATGCGTTAGTTGTGTAATACTGTGAGCAAAAAGTAAGGTGAATTTGGTTGTAAAATGAAAAATCTTTATATATTCTTGTAAATCAATTTCATCCCCTTCAAAATAATCCCCTCTCGATGAAATACATTTATGCCAACGATTTTTCCAATCCCCGAAACATGCCAAATAGTCCATTTCCGGTATAGCCATCAACACCTTCTTCGATTCACCTTTTATCTCCTCAATCGACTCGAAACGCCTTCCCCGGAGTGGTCTCTTGAGTTTTGGGAATAGCCAGAAGTCACACGGAGCCAAATCAGGCGAATACGGAGGTTGCGGAACGATATGCGTGGAATTTTTGGCGAAATGGTCACGAAGAACGAGTGCAGTGTGAGACGGTGCATTATCGTGATGCAAAAACCAAGAGTTGTGGCCCATAATTCTGGTCTTTTTAGACGAAACGACGCATAACGCTCAAATAATATTCCTTATTAACAGTTTGGCCAGGTGGAAGGAATTCATAGTGCACCACACCACGAAAATCGAAAAAAACTGTCATCATGACCTTTATTTTTGAACGACTTTGACGAGCTCTTTTCGGTCTGGCCTCGCCTTTAGCACGATATTCGCTTGATTGGTCGGTTGTTTCAGGGTCGTAAGCATAAATCCAAGTCTCATCTCCCGTAATGATGCATTTGAGGTTGTCCTGATAGTCTGAAAGCATTGTTTCACACACATCAACGCGACGACTTTTTTCCAAGAAATTGAGAGTTTTCGGTACCAAACGAGATTTGACTTTTCGTAGGCCGAAATGGTCTTTCAAAATGGTTTTCACAGATCCTTCTGATATTCCGATCATATCAGTAAGATCTTTAACAGTCAACCGACGATTTTTGAGCACTTACCCCTTCACTTTATTGACGTGTTGGTCATCTGTTGACGTCGATGGTCGTCCGGAGCGCTCCAAGTCATCAACACGTTCTCGACCCTCTTTGAAGTCTTTGTACCGCTTATAAACATTTTTCTGCGACATGGTCGAATCACCAAATGCCTTCTGCAACATGCTAAACGTTTCCGCAGCCGAAATTTCATTCCGCAAACAAAATTTGATGGCACTTCTCTGCTCAATCAAATCAGAAGCTTGCGCGAATTTTGACAAATAAATTCACCATACTTTTTGCTCACATTAGTATTTTTACTTCATCAAAAATACCATAAATCGGTTTTTTGACAATAAATAAAAAATTTGAGGGTGTTTTGAATTTTCTAAACACAGTTTTGTATTGACCTAAAACGTGCACTATGTCACTTAAAGAGTTCTTTCGATTTTTTTTTATTTTGTAGCACCGTGTTATTAATGAATTGAAAACCTATGTTTTTTTCACAGATCTTTGTTACGAAATTAAATCCATTTATTAGAAGCTGCGAAACATTTCATGCAGTTTCAGTACGAGGAGCGGCTACTAAACAACGAGCGCGACGCTGCTATAGAAGAAGTATAAGTCCACCAGCAGAGACGGATACAGAAAATATTTGTAGAGGGGGTCCAAATTTAAAATAAAATACATGGCAAATAAATTGTGTCGTACGTGGTTGTGCTTCTTCTTCAATTTTCAAATCACTTTTGCCACTCAGAAGTGGACAACTCCAAAACGAGCTGTTTCAGGGCCTCAACAGCTTCTTCAAGCATTGCAAAATGTGGAGCTCGCAATTTATCTTTGATGATCAGGAACAAAGAGAATTCATTCATTTAGGGTTGTAAAGTGGATAATTCATTAATTCGATCTTTTGAGTGCTCAAGAACTCTCTTGTATAAGCCGATACGTGAGAGCTCGCATTGTTCGTTCCCACGACAGTCTGTTCTACGTTACCGGAACGACTTGGATTAATCGGGTATGGGAATAAGTTTCCGTCATTTCTTAGCCAAAGTTGCGAATTATTTAAACAATTAAATAATAAATTGTATGTGCCATTGGAAGCTACAACTTGACTCCATATTTCAGCCAGCATACGGATTCCTCTGACGAAAAATTCGAGTTCTTTTGACTTAATCCATTCATTGAGACAGTTTGCGATGCTCTCGTAAGAAGTGAACCGCTCTCCAATAAGGGCTGACTGCATCGATCAGAGCAGATGGTAATCCGAGGGTGCAATGCCTGGGGAATTGGGCGGGTGGGGCGAGATTTCCAAATTCCGTCCCTCTAAATATCTCTGGACCCATTTAGCAACGTGTGGCCTGGCGTTGTCCTGCAGCAAAATCAATTTGTCTGTCGACCGTCTTATTCCGGCCGATTTTCTTTGAGAGCTTGATTTGAACACATTAGCTGCAGTCGGTAACGATCGCCAGTGATGGTTTAAGATGGTTTAAGGAGTTCATAATAGATGACATCCTTCTGATCTCACTAATCCCACCAAATGCACAACATAACCTTTGAAGCATGAATATTTTTTTCGCTGTCGGTGGACCTGGTTCATCTGGCAGGCTCCAACATTTTCGACGCTTACGGTTATCGTAATACAGCAATTTTTCATTGCCAGTGACGATGCGATGCAGATAACCTTTTCTTTTCTGCCTTTCTGCCGTTCAAGAAGCATCTCACACGTCATCCAATGTCTCTCGTTATCCCTTTCTTTCAATTGATGGGGCACCCAGTTACCTGCTTTCTGGACCATTCCCATCGCGTGCAAGCGTTTACTGATAGTGGATCTGTCAACATCCAAATCTGTAGATATATTATGAAGGGTTCGACATACGTCTTCATCCAATAATTGTTATAGTTAAGTATCTTCGAATTTTTTTGGTGCCTCTTCGCTCGTTCGATCTTTATCACTCACGTCGAAATTGCCACTTTGGAAGCAGCGAAACCACTCTTTACAAGTTGTACTTTTTATGGAGCGTGATTACCGTAAATATAGACATGTTTCAGCTGCACATTTCTTGAAAAGGTAACAATGAAGCATGACTTCCCGCAAAAGCTGTTTGTCGGGACGAACGCAGACATTTTTGACGTCAGATAAAAAAGGATCTTTACGCTTCAAACGAATGTCAACTACTGCGATCAAGACCTCACATATACACCTTCAAGTCACTAGTATATTTCTAGAGCGAACACAAAAAAATTATCAACAGCGCCACCTCTTGGGCGGAAACTTATTCCCATATCCAATATATCCCCCAAAAGACTGCTACTCCAGCAACATTCACCGTGCATGTATGGAGAATATTTATGCTGATACAACAAGAACAATAAGCTTACATTATTTTGATGAAGGATGGTTCGTCTGCGGCGGTTGGTTTTCCTTAATACTGCTTAAAATTGGTTGTTTTAAGTTTCTCTAGTGTTATAGTTGCGACATGGCTAGATTTTCCGAAAAAAACAGTAACCATTTGCTTTGTTGGATTAAAATTGCAAACATTATATGGGGGGATCAGATTAGAGGTACTTTTTCCACAGACAGACCACGCGTGATTACTGTCAAACTAAATAAAAGTACACAATTTTTTTCAATATTCATTGACATTTCATCATGGAAAGGCTTACGACTCCTCCACAACAATGTTTACAAATCGTAAAATTGTTCTACAAAAACCGACGTTCTGTGAAAAGTGTTCATCGCGCGCTTAGGCCAACTTGTGGTGTACATACCCGTCCTACCTAATGCACTATTCGGCAAACCATCGGAAAAATTGAGAATAATTTTACATTATTGGATGATACTCGACCGATTGGACTACGTACAGCCCGAAGTGAAGGGAATATTCCGGCTGTAAATGAGAGTTTTGCCAAAGACCTGGAAGAATCGATTCGGCGCCGATCTTGAGAATTTGGCCTATGGCCATAAGGCACTATTTGGGCGATTTTACGCAAAGATCTTGGTTTGAAAGTATATAAAATCCAGCTGGTTTAGGATTTGAAGCCAATCTTCCAAAGCGTCATAACTACAGTACTGGGCTCTTGAAAAACTCGCCGAAGATCCGATGGTCCGAAGATCCGATTGGTACTCGAATTTTGTTCGGCGCTGAGACCCACTTTTGGCTTAATGGCTACGTCAATAAGCAAAATAGCCGTAATTGGGCTGAAGAGCAACCCGAAGACATTCAAGAACAGCCATTATATCTATGGAAAACAAGTGTTTGGTGCGGCCTTTGGGCTGCAGGAATCGTCAGTCCATATTTCTTCAAAGATGAGGCTGGCGCTAGTGTATCAATGAATGGTGAAAGCTATCGCGCCATGATAAACGACTTTTTGATGCCGAAAACTGAAGCCCGTGATCTCCACAACATTCAACATTTGGTTCCAACAAGACGGCGAATGGCGCTGCTTACCATGCAATCCTTGAAATAATGGATTTACTGCGTCGTCGTTTCGGTGAGGAATTTATCTCTCGTCTCGTACCAGTGGAACAGTGGATTGGTCAGCAAGATCGTGTGCTATCACACCTTTGGACTTTTGACTTTTATTTGTGGGGGTATGTAAAGTCTAAATGTTTTGTGGATAAACCAGCATTAACTCGATTGAGGCATTGGAAGCCAACACTACGAAAGTTATTCACGAGACACCGACCGAAGTTCTCCAGCGAGTCGCGAGTTATTCAAAATTGGTGCTTACGGATAGCCAAATTACGGCGCAATTGTTGCCAATATTTGAAAGGGATTATCTTAAAAAAATAAATGTCATGAATAGTTCCAAAAAAAAAATAATAAAGATTGAATTTTCAATTTTAATTTGAATTTTCGTTGCTTTATTTCAATTTAAAGTGATGAACTTAAAAACGTAACGACACCAATAAAGAACCGTTATTTACGTAGTTGCCAGACTTATTTAGATGAACTCTACACATCTGAGATCCCTTGACTCTCCGTTGGACACCTTTTTTAAAACCTTCAATTGGGCATCCGAGTCTGCCCTTTTTTCATCCTGTTCGAGTATCCTTTTTAAAAGGTTATATCCACAAATTGCTAGAAAAGTATATTTTAGGAAGCTACCTGGAAGTTCAAGTTCTTAGCTTTAATAGAAAAATGTTAAATTCAAGCCCAAAGCCGAAAAAACCAGTCTGCCCCGATCCGGGTGCACAACGGATGCTTAACTCTTCGTGGATATTTGGTATTGAAATTGTCTTTTCTATGATTTATAGGAAAAAAATTAATGACCTCAAAATAATTGTTTAACTGTTGCTGCTATTCTCATGTTCACAGCTGTATGTAAGGGCCCAAGATTTGGTGAGGGAACTTTACAGTGGTCGGAAAACTTATTTGCCAGTACGGACTAGTTGTATGGTGGCTTGGGTTGAGTGAATCGAATGGCCTACATTTATTATTGAGAGATATTTTCGTATTATTTCAAGATCGTATGACAGCCTTCTACATAGAAGTCCTGCGTTAATAAACTGAGGTCAACTTCCTTGGCCCGGAGCCTGTTCTGCCACTCTCTTCTGCAGCCATCAAAGTCACGGTTAGCAAACTCTAACCCATAAGTGAACTTGGCAGGCTGAGATAGGCTGTAGATGGACAAACCTGTCATGTTCGACCAACTGTCGCAGTTCCTTTTGTTACTAAGCAGAGGGGACTGTAGACAGCTGGTTGGATTTATTATGGGCGAAGTACATGGAAAGGATCGGTATCTCAGGCAGTGCACTCTGCCCAGCATGTGGAGAGAAGGTTGAGACGGCGGACTACTTTCTGTACGTCTGCTCGGCTTTCCCTTGAATCAGGCTTGCGGTATTTGGCACTGATGTGACAAAGAGCGACCTTCTTGGCTCCTTGGTACTACAGGACCTACTCAGATTTCTTCGGAGGTCGGGTAGATTTAAAAAAAATTAAAAAGGGAATCCGAGTGCAGTACAATGGACTTAATTGTGTTTGAGTGCTGGACTAGCCAGTTGTCTCGGCAAAAAAGAAAATAAATAAATTGAGTTAATTTAATTTGAGTAAATCTTAAATCTCACTCTTCACACACTTTTATACTCATTAATCTCTGGAATAGTTTTCTACCACATATTGGGACAGCGAAAATCAACAGAGCTAATAAATATGTATATATGTATGTGTGCATGAGTGTGCGGCTGATTAGCGCTGACGATCGTTTTGCCGTAGTGTTGTCTCGGCTAATTGTACTTGACCGTTAGGGTCAAGAACTTTTTCGTGAAACTAATAAAAAAACAAAAAACAAAATAGGCGTTTGCTTGGCTACCGTACTTAATACGTGAAAAACATTCAAACATACATACAAACATACGTTCACACATACACACGCAGACATAAATAATAAAAACTTTGATTGTTGAATTGATTATTTATTTTAAATTTCACGTTTGCATTTTTAAGCAACTTTCTGAATGTAAAAATAAAGGAAAAAAAGTTCTATATGTTTACAGTGGAATTTCGATATAAGGAACCTTGAGGAAACGAACAATTCATTACAACACATTTTTAAAGAACTCGTTTATGTGCCAGCGAATGATTTACTTCTGGTATACAGATCATATAAATCCTGACGCATCGAGAAATTCAATGAACCTGATTCTCCGCTTATAGTCTTCAGACGGTCTGAAACAGGATTGTTTCGGCCGAGAGACGGCACACATCCATTTTGACATCGGTCGAAAATGCACATTTAGATAATCCGCTTTGTTTTTTCCTACCAATGCAGTCAAACGACGTTCAAGTATACAAAACATAATTCAGACTGTCTGAAAATCCTGGCTTTATTTCACTTTTAACCTTTCTGGCTATTTGAAAATAATGTCTGATTGAAGTGATTAAGGATCGCTTGGTACCATTTTTACTTGTTTCTGTTATTGGAGCAAAGTATCTCGCACTGAATAAATATCGGTAAAAGTATCGCTTATACATATACGAGTATCGAGTGAAAAATTTAAGTTATAAAAATCAGGCAAACTTTTTTTAATTTTTATTACTGAGAGGACATTCGTTTTTATGCTTTGTTTAAATTTTTCAAAGGGAAATACACCAACATTGAGGATAAAATGCTAAGCAAAAAAATCATCCTCGCCAACTGAGGTACGCGAAAGTAATTTCTCTAAATATTTACTGATGGGCGGTGTCTTTTCAGTTTTTTTAAAGTTTTCGGTTTCAGAAAAACCTTTCGTAGAGGACTGAATACTTACTTCTTTTATTTTATATACATACAAGGAGAAGTCCAAAAAAAACAAGAGTGAGCTAAAATAGAAACAACAGGAGCTTAGCTCTGGTCATTTCGAGTTTACATATTCATAGTCCCCTCTGACCTCGACACACTGTTTTGCGCGATCTAAAAGCTTTTCGAAAGAGTTTTTCAGGTCATTGAATGGAATGTCCTTCAGGATGTCGGTGCAAGCCTTTTGGATGGCCTCTACGGGCGCAAAACACTTTCGTCTCATGGCCAAATGCAATTTTCAGAATGGTTAGAAGTCACAGGGAGCCATATCAGGCGAATACGATGACTGATTGATGGTTGAAATGCCATTTCTAATCAAAAAACCAGTCATAAGAGTGGATCGATGAGACGGTGCATTATCATGCAATAAGCGCCAGTTTCCTCCTTCGCTGTATTCAGGGTGAATTCGACGAATGCGATGCCAGAAACGCTTCAAAACGCCAAGATAGAAAATTGTATTGACGGTTTGGCCCGTTGGCATGAATTCCTTATGGAAAATTCCTCTGGCATCGTAAAAACAAATGAGCATCGATTTGATTTTTGACTTCTCCAAACGCGATTTTTTGGGTGGTGGCTCGCATGTGGCCTTCCATTCGGCACTTTGACGCTTAGTTTCAAGTTCATATTGAAAGCACCACGTTTCATCAGCAGTTACAATGTTGTAAAGGAAGTTCTCGTGTTTTCTCGCCTCTTCAATGAGGTCTTTCGAATGTCGAATTCCGAGCTATTTTTGGTGCTCCGTTAACTTGTGCATAATGAAACGTGCACAGACTTTTCGTTAGGCCAAATGATCAGTTAAAATGCGATAAATCGAAGTTTTGAAGATACTAAACTCCGATTCCATCAATTTCAAAGATAATTTCGCTTAATTTTTGATAAATGTACGAACAATTTCGATGGAGTTTTCGGTGATTACTGATTTTGTTCATCGCCATTTATGGCCTCACAACCGAAACGCACGTGAAACGTGTGAACCACTCATGAACTCTGGCTCGAGGTAGACAATCATCGGCATAAACTTTTTCCATCAATTCAAAAGTTTCGTTAAAAGTTTTACCGATTTTAAAACAAAATTTGATATTAGCTCTTTGTTCGAAACTGATGTTTTTACGGATGACACAAACATACTGACACTTTAGACGCATAACTTAGCTTCCACTGAACCAAGTTTTCACTGGAAATTCAATTTCAACGCTTAAAAGGATGGCGCCATCAAAAACATTTTTATGACGTCAGTCTTTTTTATTTTGTTTGTTTATGAATATGGTGAACAGAACATGCGAAAGTGCATAATTTTATTTTGTTTAATTTAATTAATGAAGTGCGCGGTCTTAAATTGTGATAGGCTAAAAGCCGCAAATTGGGAAGCAAATTGGGTTTGAGTGGCGAATGGTACAATAATTCTAACAGAAAAACGACCTCAAACACACATTCCATATAGATATGATATGGCTATTCCTGATCGCCATTTAGAACATTTATGCAACATTTACCAACAAACTGGAACTGAAGGAAAGCCTGAAGCGCAAATTGAACCAAATAATTTCCATAAGAAAACTATAAAAAAACTAAAAAATAAAAAAATTTCTTCCATGCAAAATCGGTTGAGGGCAGTATCAGAGATAATGGGAGGTCCAATATGGTACTAATTAAATTATTTGCATTTATAACAATTAGATTGGCTACAAACACGGTGGGCCCAGACGTGGGTGAGTAGAATTGGTCCTTTATGGGCGCTGCTCTAAGCCCTCCCGAAGTAATGCAGAAAGTAGTTGCGGGAAGGTAGCCTGCCCAGAAGAGGAGGAGGGATTGTTGTAGTGGTCACTCCAGTCAACGTCGTAGACGACCTATCTCCCCTACCAAAAAAAAAAAAATTATAATTAGATTTAATTCATTTTTTATTGAGTACATACACATTGTGTTTTCCCCTTGTTCACTCCTCTTGGGAGCATAGGGCCTCGATAAGACTCTTCCCTCGTACACGGTTCTGTGCTGTTGTTTTTGCACCGTCCCATGAGATGTCGGCATCTGCTAGTTCGCGCAGCATCGACCTTCTCCAAGTGTTTTTTGGTCGACCGGGACCTCGGCTCCCTGGAACCCGCCAGTTCAGTGCCATTGTCGTGATGCTATCTGGGGGTTTTCTCAATGTGTGACCTATCCATCGCCACTTTCTGCGTTTGATTTGCCATAGAATCAGCTGCTCATTCGTTGATCTCCACAGCGTCTCGTTACTGATGATGTTTGGCAGGAATATTCTGCAGATGATGCGGAGGCATTTGTTGAAGAAGAATTGTAGGTGTGATGGTGTTAGAGACCAGCCATGTTTTGCTTCCGTACAACAATACGGACCTCACGCATGAGCCGAATATTCGTAGTTTAGTGCGCCTGGAGATTTGCGAACTCCCCCATACTGTATGCATTTGCCCGAATGGCGCCCTTGCTTTGTTTAGCCTATAGTTGACATCTTCATCTGCTCCACCATCTGTCGTGATGATGCAGCCGAGTTAGCAGAAGCTCTCGACGAATTCCACCGGGCATCCGTCAACCAATATCTATCTTGCGTTATTGTGGTTAACTCTCATGGCGTTGGGCTTGGCGGTGTGGACCTCCAGTCCGACAGTGCGTGACAGCGCGACTAGTTTGTCCGCCTTCGCTTGCATGTCAGAGAGTTTGTGAGAGAGGAGGCAGATGTCATCGGCAAAGTCCAGCTCCTCAAGATGTCTGGTGAAACTCCATACGATGCCTTTTTTGTGCAGGGTCAGTTGGCTCCTGACGTCATCAAGGACGATGGCGGAGAGAAGGCGCGACAGGGGAGAACCTTGCCTTACGCCTCCGTTGGTAGTGAATGGATTGCTGATATCGCCTTTGTGAAGCACTGCCAGTTCGAAGTTCTCGTCGAGGGCTTTGATGAGGCGAATTATCTTGGCGGGAACTCCCTTTCTACTCAGTGACAGCCATATTACGTCTCGTTTGATAGTGTTGAACGTTTTCTTAACGTCTACGAACAGCATGTAAAGCCGGGAGCGCCGCTCAACTGATTGTTCTACTATAATCCGAAGTGTGTACGTTTGGTCAGCACAGCTTCGGTGAGGGCGAAACCCAGCTTGCTCGTCTCTTAAGGAGCATTCGATATACGGGGTGGGCCATATAGCGTTTGCTTTTTGAACCACCTGTTTTTTTGAGAATGGTAATACAAATGACATGTCAAATGTGTTCATACTTTACCTAAAGGTTTGACATTTACGAAATGGGACGCTATACGCTTGAACAAAATTGGGAAATATTGAAAACCTAATTCCAAAGTGGTGAGTCTTCTTCTTCTTCCGCGGTTACAGTAAATGGCGAGCGTTACCGTGACATGCTCAACGAGTTTTTGTTTCCAAAAATTGAAGAGGATGACATGGACGACATTTGGTTTCAACGGGACGGTGCAACTTTTCACACTGCCAAAGTTACACTCGAACTTTTGGCTATCGTTTTTGAATTTCGATATCAATTGGCCGCCTCGGAGTTGTGATTTAAGCCCGTTGGACTATTTTGTGTGGGGAGCCGTTAAGGACAAATGCTATGCGAACCATCCAGAGACGATTGATGCTTTAAAACACGAAATCGAAGTTGCCACTCATGAAATTGGAGCCCAAACAATCGAAAACGTGCTTAAAAATTGGGTTGATCGAATGACCTACTGTAAAGCCAGTCGTCGCAGTCATTTGAACGATATTATTTTTCATTCATAAATGACAATGTTCAATCTTCAAAATAAAAAAACAAGTTTGAAAAAATATTGATTAGTTTTTTTTTTATAGGCGATTCAAAAACCAAATTTTACATGGCCCACCCTATAGTTGTTTTTGTATATCAAATTCTACCAAAAAGTATCGAACTCGAAAAAGCATCGAGTATCGAGCAAGTACAGCTATCGGGAGTCACTAATTGTGATGTGTGTGGAGACGAATTCGTCATAACCATCAACTCATGCCAAAGCGAGTATTTAAAGATTATAGAGAGATGAGAGACGATTCAAATAATAAATTGTAATTTTATGAATGGCCATTTCAAAGGCAAATACGCAATTTGATAATCCCTTAAATGTGTAAATGTAATTTCCAGTGCTACTGAAACTGTTTTCACGCAAGGGTAGAACGCCATGCAGAGATGGTAGGCTATAAGAAACTTCCATGCATTCGCACATAAATAAATGCATACATACATACCCACATATGGAGATAAAAATATGCACATACTTATTTACATATGCCCATTCATTCATTCATCCATACTTACATACACACACACACATATGTACATGAATATACTCGTATCTATGTATGTACACTTAGCTTGCCGCCAAGCAAAAACCAACTCAAACAAAAATTCTTTGTACTAATTTTCACTCAAAATATCGTACGAAAACTCATCTCATTTCCATTTCAGAAATAAGCTTTTTCTATTTCTACACATCCGTTGAGAGAAGAGTACCTTTACTGTTTTAAAAACGCATTTTATTTTATGCCAGATTTAGTGGTGCGTTATTGCTTTGTTATGTTTCCGTATTTGAGATTTGAAGAACAGACAAACATCCCTTAAGCCATGCAACATCAGCAAGTCGTCACTGGCGTCGCTGCAATTACTCAGCTCGGGAAGTAAGGCGCATTTTCATGCAAAAGGGAAGTGGAAAATGTGCTAATGCGTCTGCATTTCTAAGTATAACCAGCACCAAATGCATACGCTTACAAATACATACATACATACACACATACACACATGCATATTTGACTTACGCCGTGTCAATTGCCACTTCTCGGGGGCAGACAATGTAAATACAGCATGAAATTGATGTGTGTGTATGTATGTATGCCGTTATGTGTATGAAAACTCCCTTCCAAGTAGAAGTCGCTCTATTCGATGTGTTGTTCTGAAGTACGAAAATAGCGACGCATTTTCTTCATCAATGTCAGTGGCGAAAACAAAAATAAGCAGCGACGCAAAGGGCAGCGAATGTATTTTCCAAGCGTATGTATGTAAGTACCGCCATGTGTGTGTTTGTGTAACAGCGGTGATGCGTTTGATGCTGGTGGTAGCATAAGGTTGGAATACTATGCTGGTTCTCACTTTAGGTTTCAGCTATGCCCACATGCACATACACACAAACTTATTTATATGCATCCGTTTATTTTTAAATGGTGAGGGAAAACTCCAGTATACTTACATACATATGTATGTACATATACATTAATGTATACATACACATATGCATATCCTACATACATACATACACCCATTGCACTGAAAGGAAACGTGCGAGTAACTGTGGCCGGAAAAAAATGCATTAAGCAGCTTGGAAGTTGGCTAAATGCCAACTGCAGCTCGTCTGCGTGCTCGAGTAACGGTGCTGACACTGACCTTGATCACATGCACATAAGCACATGTGTGTGTACATACATACGCACAACGCATCATTTCGGTATACGGAAAATTCATGGACTTCCCTCGATGTGCTTCTTCAAATGGTTTGTTTATTCTGTGAAAATTTATCCACGCCTACGTGCCAATGAGAAATAAGTTTGACAGCGGCCGCTGAGAAAACCGAAACTGATTGATTTTCTAAAAAATAATTACGAAAATTTAGCGCATTATCCTACAAAATTCAGGCAAATCTAAGCTTCAAACTTTGCCCAAATATAAAAAAAAGATTCGAAAAATGTTCATAAAAAAAAAAAAATTTATTAAAAATTTAGAGGGTAAATTAATGTATATGTAAGTAGTTCATTAAGATTTTTTAAGTTCAAAGGCAAGTTTGAAGTAAATTAAACAATTTGACAATTAGTTTTTGCTGGCGTTAATGCACATCCATATAACGATTTTTTTTTTAGTTTTTTAATTTTTATGAATATATGTCAATCTATCAGTTAACAATCACCAAATTTTATATCTAAATATAATAGTCATGGTGTGATTGATTGCGCTCCATTGAGGCTAATCAGTAAAGGTAATGGTAATGGTTGTACGGGTTAGGCTATGGCCTTCATGCACTGCGACCAGATTGATCTATTGTGCGCCAATTACTTAATTATAATTATTTAGTATACCGATGAATCGAACCAGCTTCTTATGAGGGAGCAATTGTAGGTACTAGCCCAGGATTCTGTGTCGTCTGTGGCCTAAGGCCTCACAGTTGGTGGTTAAGTGTTCCATAGACTCCTCTTCATCCAATCAGTATATTGCAAGGGGTCTTCAAAAATTAAGATCTTGAGAAATTTAAATGATAATACGGAAATAGACATATTGAATGAATTTTTTTATTTTCATTATAATCTCGCTCTGTGTTAACGTGAAATGAAAAGTTTTTTCTCGTTTTCGAGTAGGTGCAAAACTCTATATAACCGAAAAGTTTCTAAAAATTGTGTTTAAAAATTCAAGAATTTGATGAAAATTTGAGTTGTGTTTTTAATTTGCACAAAGTTTTAAACTAGGATTTATATGGTTATTGTTGTTGAATGAACCCTACTTCTAAAGAAGTCAATATCGAGTCAAATCCTTGATCCTTGTGTTTGAAAATTGAAATTTGAAAAGGTCGAGCCAAGGAGCTCCAGGAGATTTGGTGGCTCGTAAAACACTCAGGCTAAAAAGCCCATTGTATTTAAAGCTCTGGAAAGAGGGTAGATAGTCAAGGAGGGAAGGAGAAAAGTATCAGAGAAAGAGATAGGAAAGAATAGAGATAGAGTTAGTCCTATGAGAATTTTCCAGATTCTTTGGTAAATCTGTAAATATCCGGTTTTAGAGAGCGAGTATTACTAATTCTCACGACATCGGAACCCAAAACTCGTAGCCTTGCTCTAGCAAAGGCAAGACACTCATAGAGAAAGTGCTCAGTGCTATCCGCCTCCTTCAAGCACAAGCACGACAGGTACATTGGGCCCTCAATGATTCCAATGGTGTTCATATGTTGACCCCATGGGTTGTGTTCTGTAATAATACCGAACATCTTTCCTTCCAAGGTTTAGTAGAAAGTTTGACAGTTTGCTTTTATTGCTTCCTGTTGTCTCTTAGGATCTAAGGGGCACAAATTAAGCATAGCATTTAGATTATCGAAGGAGGTTGTACTCATGGCACCCGTAATGCATAAACATACACTTCTTTGCAGCTTATATAGTTCCCGAGGTATGGACTTAACCATGCTCCGTCTGGTCTGATAAGTGCTGTGTATATCGATAGGACCACAGCAGGTTTCAGACCCCAAGTTTTACAAAAGGCTTTGCGGTATGGGTGAATAACTTGTGTTTGCGACTTGATTAAAAAAAGCGGTTTAATTTAATAACTTGCGACTTGAGTTTTAAGTTGTTAAAATAAACTGTGTTTTTTTATTTTTTTTTCGCATTTTATTCTAGTTTTTTGTTCATTACGTAAATTGAATTAAAATTATTTTATTGCCGTATTGATTTGAAAAACTGTCATGGCTTTTATGATATTTTCAAAAATAGTTTTTTAGGTTTTTATGATTACAAAATCACTACTAAAGCCTACTTTTTTCCGAACTGTTTTCGGACAGTGTTGTAGCTTTAATGCGAGGAAAGTTGTTTGTGGGTGTGTGCGCATGTTGTTGGTAGTTTATTAAGGGGCTATCAGCTAATATATTAACTTAAACAATTAACAAAAAAAACCAATCTTACACAACAAATGTAGTAAATATTGTAAGAAAGAACACTGGGCCTGGGAGCCAGTTTGTGTATCTATTTAAGATTAACATTTCCTACTAAAGAAAAAGAACTTATTTGAAGTATTTTTATTTTAGGTTCAAATATTTTGATACAATTGATTTAGCTTTAAAAAATAGTTTTAACCAAGTGCAGATTATGAGCAAAAATTTTGTTAAAAACGAATGGAAAACAATAAATGAATATGAATAAATTTAATAATTAAATGTTATTGGTAAAAGCATCTTTCACTATTTGGAAAATTCGTTTTTTGTAATGTCAAAATATCACGACTTGAAACATTTGTCAGGGAACTAACATGAACTTCAGGTTCCTCAAAGGCGAAGTGGGCATCTCAGCACTATCAACAAATTCTTTTAAATACACCATTATTTTCAAAATAGGATTAAATTTACTAAAAATTCTTATCTTACCTTTTATCATCACGAACTCTTTGCTTTAAACCAAGCAGAATAATCATTTGCGATATATTATATTTCCTTTAAAAATACTCCATCTTCAAAACAAATGTGATTTGAAATTTGAATATTCACTTGCAAAAGTTCCATGACTCCAGTGGAGACGGAACACTTTTATTAGGGCACACACGAGAATCGCAAAATCGTTTGTGAAAATACAGAGCGAAAAGTGTTTGTGCAAACAAAAATAAAAACTTTTTTCACTTCACATTTACACAGAACGAGCACTGACCACGTGGTAAATAATTTCAGGGCATTTATTTTTTGAACATGATGTCCGGCCGCAACCACGAATTACATGGTCCATTCGATCTGTCCAATTTTTTACTACTTTTTCAAGTAAATCTGAATAATAAATCAGAATGAGTCAAACAGCAAAAATGCGAACATTATTTGTGATCACTTGATTTCACTTCCTGCAGGAGCTGTTTTTTATAAGCACGCAAACCAAGACCTTTCCAATTTTTCTTTCTATTGATTTCCGCGGTTCCTCCCAAGTCAATAGCAGCCTACAGTTCGTTTAGAGAAATGCTTACGCTCTGTATCTCTCGTTGAAGGTCGAGCTCAGAGCCTCTCCTTGTCTTTCCGCTATTTCATTACTTCTACTCCAGAGTAGCCGAGGACTCAACAAAGTGTGGTGTTGTGTTGTTGGATGAGCGAGAGCGACCTCCTGCATTCCTTAACAAATCTTGAATTGATGCGCGTTGAAACTAGTGCCTTGATCGTAGTGCCGGAGGTTAGTCCAATAGTCTTTTCGTTTTTGCTGCTTTGTCTATAGCGTAGATCTCAGCTAGGAAGACGCTACACCAGTCTGGGAGTCTAAAAGAGCAATTGAAGAATAATTGTTCCGAGTGCACTCCCGATCCCGTGGCATTGTCGTATAACTATGGTGGCCACAATCACCTGATTTAACTCTGGCCTGCCAATATTTTCTGTTCTACCTTGGGAACCAGATGGTCTGCTTTCGATACGTCTTGCAAGTTTTTCATGGATAGTGGAACTGTTGCATAAGCGTACGTGTTTTCTTTTAGCATGTCTTCTGCTTTGATCCCTGAAGCAGATTTGGCCACCATACCTTTAACAGATGTATCAGTGGGTGGAATATGTGGGATCACTTCCAGCGCCACCTAAGGCGTCAATCGCAGCGCACCTGTTATTCCTACACAAGCTAATCGTTGAACTTTTATAAGATTCTTTAAATAGGATTTCGTCTGAATCGCCTCCCGCCACACGAAAGCTCCACAAGTCAAGGTCTGATGATCCTATTTTACGCCCAGTGGTTAATATACGATTTCAGACCCTCTTTTTTTTGCCAAATGTTCTCTTACAGATAAATAGGGCATTGCAAGCTTACTTCATCCTTTTTTCAGTGTTCCTTTTCCAAGAAAGCTTTGGTGCCAGAATTAAGCCAATGCTTCGTTCGTTAAGGTTAGTGTTACTCCATCTAAAGACGGTAACTTAAAACTCGGTATTTTATATCTTCTAGTGAACAGAACTACTTTGGTCTTGGCTGGGTTAACCGTTAGACCGTTTGAGGTCGTCCACTTAGAGAGTTTCCTTAACGTTGATTGCATATTTTAAATCGAAAGAAACTTCCCTATCATTGGGATGACTATATCGTCCGCTTCTAAGACTAGGTTGCACAGTAGCGGCGAGATAAAAAAGGCGCCGTCTAAGAGTTATTCACTACTGTACCTAGGTGTCGCTTTTGAAACACCCTTCAGTTTTGTGATACTCTGACCGCAAAATAATGAAAGTCTATTAGTTTTAACAACATTCACTAATTAATAAAACCCTTAGAGCAGGGAAAATTCCATGAATCTTGTTAACAATTTAAGTTTGCAAAGTACTTTCATGTTTATTCAATAGACACTAATTAAACGTTTTTTGTATCATTTCACACATTTTACACAGGTCAATGAAATACTTAACCCAAATCGAGTCGCATACCTCTAAATAAACTTAGGCGTATTTAGGCGACTAATGGCGAATTTCGAGTAATTGCGGACAATTAGCATAAAGTTATGCAAATATTTTACTACTCATAGAAAAACCTACATATAAATTGATAATAAATTGCAATAAATTATAATAAAGCCAATAGAGAGAATTTCTGCACTCCCACCAGCCTGCAGCTGCGGCTGAGGGCGAGGCAGACGGCAGACGGCGATGATTGGGCAGCAGCTAATCTACATAGCTAATTGGCGCAAGTAGCAGCGATAGATTTGCATAAGAACTTTGATCGCATGCAAAGCAAAAGTGTAGCAGCATCTGCTTGCATTTCGAGCTGCAGCAACAGCTGAGTGCGACTGGCGGTTGGCTGACTGAATATCCCCTGAGTGGGCAGGCAGAGATGCACCTTTGCGATGCGCGTGTAGCTGCTGAAACTGGAGCAATTAATTATAAAACATGGCCTTGTATATTTATTCTTATGTTAATTTCGTTATGATGTGGCAGAGTGGCGCATATGCATGCCGAATGCCTTAGGCTTACATGCATATATACATACATGCATATGGTACACACATATATTTCAACATGAATTCATTCACTCATGGACGTGTGGCTATGCCAGACTCGCCATAAATTCCATCGAAATATTTTTTTACTAAATAAACTTGGCTCTGGCATTTTCTTCGCTAATTTAAAAGTTCAAAGTTTGCTGCTGATGATATAAATTAAATGTAGCGAACAAACTACTCCTCTATCCAATTAGTCGAGACAGTTTATTAGCAGCTCTTTCGTGTCTAATTAAAAGAAATTACTAAGCTCTGCCCCAGCACGAGCTGAATCTATGCTTTTGCGGTTAGTTTTGGAAGAAAAAAAAAATTAAATACCTGCGTTTAAATTCTCTATGCCATTTGCATAGTTTCTTTGTTTTGCCATTTTAGCCCGAATTTTGATGACTCGGTCATTCACTTCAAAACAACAACAACAAAAAAAAAACAAAACAGAAACATAACTAAAAACTCCGCTGCTGCTTTTTTGAAGCTTAAGTGGCTTATTTGTATGCCTAGCGGATAAACAAAAGTGGCAAAGTAGTTGTTTAAAATAAAGCTATATACAAGGTGGCGCCACAAATATGAGCTACTTTTATTGACTCCAGAGCATGAGCTACTATTATTGCACAAGAGCTTAGAAATGTTCGTACATACTAGGTGGCGCAAAATTAATCATCCGATTTTGTTTTTGAATACTTTTTTTACTATTAGGTCCGCAACTAAGTTCCCGCTGTTTGTCAATAGATGCCGCCAGCAGTGTGTGCTAGTCGATTCTAACACAACCTAAACGTTTGGTTTTGTGAAAATATCTGATTTTGTGCCGAATAATCGTCATTTGCGAGAAGTGTTGATTATCCTCTTTCATTTGAAAAAAAAAAAAACGGCAGCTGAAGCGCATCGAGAGCTACAAAAAGTTTATGGAGATGCTGCTTTAAGTGAAACAGCGTGCCGAGATTAGTTTCGTCGCTTCAAAGACGGTGATTTTAATGTTGACGACCGTCCGCGTGAAGGAAAGCCAAAAACCTTCGAAGACGCTGAATCGGAGGCATTGCTCGCTGAGGATCCGTGTCAAACGCAAGAAGAGCCTGCTTCAGTATTAGGAGTTACACGCCAATCCGTTTTCAAGCGATTGTATGCTTTGTGAATGATTCAGAGGCAAGGGACTTGGGTTCCTTATGAGTTAAGAGCAAGTGATGTTGAACGTCTTTTTTTCGCCTGTGAACAACTGCTCCAGCGGAAAAAATGAAAAAATCACATCGTGACGGGTGATGAAAAATGGGTTCACTACAGCAATCCAAAGAAAAGAAAGTCATGGGGACTGCCCGGTCATTCTTCTCTACGTCGTCGCCTCGGCCGAATATTCACGCTGCGAAGCTTATGCTATGTACTTGGTGGGACCAAGTTGGTGTTATTAATTATGAACTGTTAAAACCAAGCGAAACCGTCACTGTGGATTGGTATCGACTTCAATTGATGCGATTGAGCCGAGCACTGCGCGAGAAGCGGCCCCAATACGCGGAGAGGCATGAAAAAGTGATTCTACAGCATGACAACGCCCGGCCTCACGTTGCCAAACCCGTTAAAACCTACCTGGAAACAATGAAACCGAAATGGGGGATCCTACCCCACCCGTCATATTCTCCAGGTATTGCACCGTCCGATTATCACCTGTTCCGATCGATGGCACATGGTCTAGCTGACCAGCAGTTCCATTGAAGACATGAAGACATCAAAAAAGGGCTTGATTCGTGGATAGCCTCAAAAGATGAACAGTTTTACCGCGACGGTATACGAGATCTACCAGAAAGATGGGAAAAAGTAGTAGCCAGCGATGGGAGAATACTTTCAATGATTCACTTGTAACCATTTTTTCAGAATAAAGTTGTATTTTCATCAAAAACACAGCGAGAACTTAGTTGCCTGTTGGTCTTAGCCCATAAATAAAAAAAATATGCTGTAAGATGGAAATCCTTATTCTGACCTTTGCGCGCTCCATTGCTTGTCTGTTTCTTTAATGCAGCGACCTAGCGTACGATGCCATTTGCAAAAACTATAAATCTTCCCATAAGATGATTAATTTTGCGCCACCTTGCTGCTACTTTTTAAAGTGGATTTTATCAGAAAAACAAAAAAATTTCTTCAGTTTAAGTGGTGAGGTTAGGTTAGGTTGGTATGGTTGCCCAGGGAATGGGCACACTTGAACGAAGAAAGATTCGTCCTTTGTGATAGTTTAAGTGATCATTTTTATGTGAAAAAATATCCTCATGAAAATGAAAAACTTCAATAATAACAAAATAATTTTGTACCAGTAACAAAGACAAAAAATTCGAGCGCCCAGAGTTAAGAATTATAATTCAGAAATATTACTCAATAAGCCTTTCAACGTATTAATTTTTTTTTTAAATTGAGAATCGACTGTTCCATCATCCGCGGAAAAGTAGGACTCTTCAGTTGAAATTATATTTGAAACAACAAAACAAATAAATAGTTGCCGCGTACACCTCTGTTGAGTGTGTAGCCTTCTCCTATTTGTGCCGTGCATCTTGATTTGTTCCACAAATGGAGGGACCTACAGTTTCAAGCCGACTCCGAACGGCAGATATTTTTTATGAGGAGCTTTTTCATGGCAGAAATACACTCGGAGGCTTGCCATTACCTGTCGAGGGGCGACCTTTTTTATAATTTTTCTGTTCCATGTAGGGAGAGTCGAATCCACGTGCTCCCGTATGTTAATTACGCACCAACTCATTCGGCTACAGCGTTCCATAGCGTGATTAGGTAATTTGCGCCACCTTGTACACAAGTATTTGTTATAAAGCTGAGTTTGATTTCTTTTAAATATTTTTTTGCTGATGCGACAAATTTTTGCTGCTTGAATTTTTTTCCCTTTTCTTTTCTTTATTTTATTATTGTACTTTTTTTCATGTTGGCCTGATTTCGGCATAATAAACTTGTCGATGAAGTCATGTAAATTCAAAATCACTAACAACTAAAAATAGCGTGAAATGCAAATTTATTTTACGTGTTGTAAAGCGTGTAGTGGCCGACAGCTCAAGAACAGCGTTCACGCACGAAACTTGCCAACCTTTGCCAAGCCCAGCTGTTAGGTCAATATAAAGCAGCAGAGGAACTTCAGCTCGAGTGTGTAACCTTTTTTATAGCCCTTAAATGGTTATCAAATGTGGTCTAGTTATTTTCGGTTTATTACTGTGATCAAGTTGAAGGGTGTCTTTCGATTTTAAACTTTGAGAGTATTAAATATAGCGAATTTATTTAATAAACGAAAAATATCATTCAACCATTGCTTTATAGAGTGGTTGGAGGGATCACTGATCACTGATCACTTTTCTTTAAACTATTTACGGATATATAATATTAAGTAAACGGATATAGATTGACCTTTATTGAGCCGCAGGCCAGAGTTGACATTGTAATTGGCGCGTTAGGTGTTTGGCCAAGCCTCTCCTTTTATTTCTGGCGTGCGTCTTGTTGTTGTTCCACAAAGGGAGGAACCTACAGTTTTAAGCCGACTCTCAACTTCAAATGGTTTTTTTTATGAGCAGCCCCTTTAATGGCAGGTGATATTACGCTTCAAAGATAAGTGTTTGAAAGTTTTGTGCTTAGTGAATTCCGTTTAAACAGCATGAGAAAGAAGCGACTGGTAAGCGTTTTTACACTCGGTCAAAATCGTTTAAGAAGAAGTTAGTTGGGTCTCACAGCCTTTCAAAATTGAAATAAGAACAGAAAAATCGACACATTCTTTAGTGCCAATACAATCAAAGAGAAAAGTCAGAGCAGGCGGTCAAAAAACTCGATGCTGCTTATAGACCCAATAGAGTATCGAATGCAGCAGCACATCGGTGATTCTAACGATTCTTTCCTGCTAGCCTAAGTGTCAATCAGGTTAATAAAAATAAATAAAATAAAAAAATAAAATAAAACCACGGCCCACTTACTTGCACAACCACTGCATTTATCAGTATTTGCTCCTTTTGATATATGGCTACTCAATAAACTAAAAGGGCCATTCAACATAAATTGCAATGTGAACTGAATACAGGGTTGCCCATATTCGACGGACCCATATGTTTTTTGGGCCCATTCCAATCGACGAGGCTTGTCCGCAGGCAACAATCTTTGCGTCAATTGAATCTTATACGGGAATAAATGCAAATCAATGCAGATAATTCGCTATAAAGTGGTCCGAGCAATGCCCAACTGCTGAGAACGGCGATTTTTTGATATCCTTGGCGTACAAGAGCAATATTCTCTTCCGATCGCCTTGGTCGGTTTTGATTTGACCTCTTTGGATTAGAAAGAGCATCACCAGTCGAAAACCTTTCGTACAAACATTTAATGGTGTTCTTAGAAGGCGCACTTTTCACATTATTTAATTTTTTATACGCACGTTGAGTTTTCACAATTGACTTCTTTTGTTGAATGTACACATTGCTTTCATTGCAGCCTTCTGAATCACTAAGTCCAGAAGTATCAACTCCAACAAAGCATTCGGAGGCGATCTTGACGTTGTATTCAAGGCGGGCAAATATACTACTGTGGGCAAAAAGTAAGGTGAATTTATTTGTCAAACTTCGCGGGATTAAAATTTCGCTCTAGTTATTTTTTTCATGAGTTGGCAGCACTGTTAATAACATCTGGGCCAACTTTCATGTGAATGTCATTATCAGTAATATACAGGGTTGGCCATATTAAACTGACCCATTGAGTAACCCTATAACTTTTTACTGTAATTTCAGATCAGCTAATGACATACCGCGTTGGAAGCGTCAGTCGAAGGAGATTTATACCATGAAACAGTACACCCCAATAGAACGCGCTGAAATTGTTCAGCTGTACATTCAAAATTCCTTCTCGATTGTAAAAACGCAACGTGCGTGGAGAAAAAAAAATAAAGTGAAAAGTGCGCCGTCAAAGAACGCAATCAAGCAAATGCACAAAAGATTTTTGTCTTCCGGCACTGTGGCTAATACCCGACGTCCAAATAAAAAGCGGCCAAGACGATCTAACGAAAATATCGCGGCCGTACGAGCCAGTATCGAGACATCGCCGCGAACGTCAGGTAATCGTCGTTCTGCTCAGTTGGACATCCCTCGGACCACTTTACGACGTATCATTCGTTTGGATTTGGGGATATTCCCGTACAAAATACAACTAAATCAACAACTGTTGCCGGCCGACAAGCCTCGTCGCTTGGAATATGCCAATTTTGTCGTCCGAATGGCCCAAACTGATGAGGATTTTTGGCATCAAATCATTATGAGTGATGAGGCCCATTTCTCCTTGAACGGAACCGTAAATAAGCAAAATTGCCGTTTCTACGCCACTGAAAACCCTCAAATTATTGAAGAGGTACCTCTCCACGACCAAAAAGTTACAGTCTGGTGTGGCATTTGCGCTGATATGGTCATTGGGCCGTTCTTCTTTGAAAATGGTCAACACCAACCATTGACCGTCAATCAAGAGCGTTATCGGGCCATGATAACCGATTTTGTGATGCCGATTGTTCGTGAAAATGGTATGGAGCACTTCTGGTTTCAGCAAGATGGCGCACCACCACACACAGCACGAGCCACCGTCAACTTATTGAAGACTTTGTTCCCTGGCCGTTTGATATCAAAAAGCGGCGATTTTGACTGGCCGCCACGATCACCGGATTTGACGCCACCGGACTTTTTTCTTTGGGGCTATTTGAAATCTAAGGTTTACGTCAACAAGCCAAAGACACTAGGCGCACTTAAGGCCAATATCCGGCGGGAAATAGCCGCCATATCGGCCGAGACGCTGGCCAAAACTATGGAAAACGCCGAAAAACGGGCACATTACGCTATACGAGCTAAGGGCGACCACTTGCGCGATATCATATTCAAAAAGTGATGTAAACGAATCTCCTTGAACTATATTAAATGTTTTTCACAATGAACACACAAAAAAATGTTTCTTTTTCCATATTTTTTTAATAATCACATGGGTCAGTTTAATATGGCCAACCCTGTATTTACGCTTGTGTTTACCAAACGACCAAGAGTGCATTTTTCGATTTTTACAATGTCTGATTTGATTGAGCAGAGAAATCCCATCAAATTTTGTTTGCGGAATGAAATTTCGGCTGCGGAAACGTTTAGCATGTTGCAGAAGGCATTTGGTAGTTCGACCATGTCGCAGAAAAATGTTTATAAGTGGTACAAAGACTTCAAAGAGGGTCGAGAACGCGTTGATGACTTGGAGCGCTCCGGAAGACCATCGACGTCAACAGATGACCAAGACGCCAATAAAGTGAAGGAGTTAGTGCTCAAAAATCGTCGGTTGACTGTTAAAGACCTTACTGATATGATCGGAATATCAGAAGGATCTATGAAAACCATTTTGGAAGACCATTTGGGCCTACGAAAAGTCAAATCTCGTTTGGTACCGAAAACTCTCAATTTCTTGGAAAAAAAGTCGTCGCGTTGATGTGTGTGAAACAATGCTTTCAGACTATCAGGACAACCTCAAATGCATCATTACGGGAGATGAGTCTTGGATTTATGTTTACGACCCTGAAACAACCGACCAATCAAGCGAATATCGTGCTAAAGGCGAGGCCAGACCGAAAAGAGCACGTCAAAGTCGTTCAAAAATAAAGGTCATGATGACAGTTTTTTTCGATTTTCGTGGTGTGGTGCACTATGAATTCCTTCCACCTGGCCAAACTGTTAATAAGGAATATTAATTGAGCGTTATGCTTCGTTTACGTGAAGCAATTCGTCTAAAAAGATCAGAATTATGGGCCAACAACTCTTGGTTTTTGCATCACGATAATGCACCGTCTCACACTGCACTCGTTCTTCGTGACCATTTCGCCAAAAATTCCACGCATATCGTTCCGCAACCACCGTATTCGCCTGATTTGGCTCCGTGTGACTTCTGGCTATTCCCACAACTCAAGAGATCACTCCGGGGAACGCGTTTCGAGCCGATTGAGGAGATAAAAGCTGAATCGAAGAAGGTGCTGATGGCTATACTTGAAATGGACTATTTGGCATGTTTCGGGGATTGGAAAAATCGTTGGCATAAATGTATTTCATCGAGAGGGGATTATTTTTAAGGGGATGAAATTGATTTACAAGAATAAATAAAGATTTTTTAATTTACAACCAAATTCACCTTACGTTTTGCCCACAGTAGTATTTGAAGAAAGAAGTGAATATTTAAAAATTTTATGAAGAATAAGCAAAAATCCAGCCCGACTTCCTATAATGTTAAAGCGAAGTTATTTTGTGCGTTAAGTCATTAATTTATTAACGCCCCAAAAACCAAAAACAAAAATATAATGTTGCATTTGGTCCGAAATTTCACTATGCTTCTCTATCCCCTGATTCACGTGATAATGGCCAAAACGATTCAGTTGGACATTCCAAGTGAAGCCAAGTTCTTTCTTTCTTTTTCGCGGCTATCACCTGCAGGTACCGCTTAGAATATTATGAATACGAGTATTATTAAGGCTGAAGAGTTTGTATTCGTTCGTGCGACATGACCTAGCCAGTGGATTTTTTTTGTTGGACTGTGTCTACGGTGCCATAGAACCCGTACAACTTATTTTTCTATCGTCCCCGATATTCGCCGTCACCAACGCACAAAGATCCATAAATCTGCGGTCAAATCCTTCTCTCGAATACTCTAAGGTCTGCCGCATTAGACGTGGTCATCGTTCAAGCTGCTGTCGAAGATATGCTTCTGCCCAAAAACTAGGCATTTTTTATAGCACTAAAAATTTATTATAGTATTTATTATAGTACCAAAAAAAAAAAACGCTAATGTTATTCTTAGCGGCATCTAGCCGATCGATGAAAATTCACAAACTTACTCGAACATATTCAGTCCTCGAAAAATCATTAATCCGATTCAGCGGTTTTGGAGTCTATAGGCAATATACACTCGCTGTTTTGGGTTTGGCCAAGTTCTTCTTCTTATTTGTGATGTGTATCTTGATGCTTTTCCACAAATGGGTGGGACCTATAAGTCGCCTTCGGAAGGCGGATGGGTTTTTATGAGTGGTTTCCATTGCCTGATGACCGCTATTAGACATTTTTTGGTATTATTTAGAGTTTCATACCCGGGACTATGAACCTGGTAGTCATGCATGAATAAAAAAAAATCGGTTAAAATTCATGTAAATTACCTTCTTTTAGCCGATAGACAAATCTGAGGTTTGTACTTCCACCTCATGGTCTTTTGTGCCTTCTACTCATCTCATTACTTCATCTAGTTCACAGTTCCCTTATTAAATTTAGGACTAAACTATTACACTGACTGAGATATCTCAACCTTCTTCACGTTAAAACGCCGCATTCAAGGAGAAGGTGTATTGAAGTCTCCGGGGATTGGTCGCAGAAACGACAAGAGCCAGTGAACTATATCCCAATCCTGTGCGGATGACTGCATAATCTGCAATACTCTATGGCAGTGCCCGTGAGCATTTTAAGTTTATATTTAAGGTGGGTTATGAGTTTCCTAAACCTCTTTTGTTTATACCACCCAGCTGATTGAAAATGAGTTTACGAATATTGTTTGGATCCCTGATTGGATCATTGGATGTTTTGTATTAGTTTCTGATATATTGGTATATATAGTATGTACATTTGTATGCATTTCAAGGTAGTCATTTCCGCACAAGTTTCTAAAAAGCATTCTTAGATCATAGACTTTTACATATTCACATTTACATAAATACTACTTGAATGTGGATCAAATAAAAAAAACTGTGATTTGAAGTTTCTTCCTAACCAGAGCTGTAAATGCTAGACTGCGGAAATCGAGCCTCAGCGATTACATAAACGTTTCTTGTTTACCAAAATGACAAGCACTAAGCTTGATTTATACGCCAATCAATTCTGCGTCTTTCAGTAAAATCTGCACGCTAACTAAAGTTTTATTTGAGATTTAATCCAAGTCATTCAGAGTATTTGAATAAGGAGCTTTTTTTAAATACCTTTTTTAAAGTAGGGTTTAAATGGACGTGTTTTTGTAATATATCCTAAAATATTTGTATGATTAATATCTCTTAATGCTTGTAAAAAAAATATTGGGTGTCCCATTAGGGCCGCCTATTTTGGAATTTGTAAATATTTAGTGCTTATTACCCTTCTGTGCATTTGTCCGGCATTATTAAAAACGCGGTAAAAATGCCTGGGAGCCCCATTGTTTGAGAATCTGGGGGACGTCTCAAAAGCGGATCTCGCAGCTCTGCTTAGGTTCGCCAAAAGCGCTGACATCCTACATGATGTCTACTTCAGGTATTCATAGAGGTCGGTCTCTATCTGGTATCGCTAGGGATCAAAAGGTCTATGCGTGGCTTATTGCCAACCAGGCTAACCTAACCCAACCTAGTGCCTATTACAAAGTTTTCATATTTTTATTGTGAACCCAAGCGTAGACTTGCTGGTTAGCTGTTAAATTAGTGGCTTGCGACTGATTGGTGCTCGTTGGGGCTTTCGATGAAATTTTCTTTCTCAATTTGGCAATGTGACAGCTAAATTTGATCAATGACTCGACGAACCTCTCTTTTTCTTCTGGAATTGTTCTTATGTTATTGACAGGCCATACGTCATTTTATAATAAAGCAGCGATAATGACTTCAAATCGGGTGATTTCGGTTTCAAATTTACGGCTTGTTATGACGAGATTTTTAAACCAATTACTGATGTTAAGTTCATATTTAACGATTTATTGAATCAGATTACGAAAACCAATCTACCCAGTCAGATTGGAAACTTAATAACAACCTGTCAAGTCTTTTTATGTTTCGTGTTTTTTTTTTCCTGGGTTGATTTGATAATATTGAGGCCCCCTTATGCCAAAAGCAAGAATTTGCAAATTTTTTCAATTTTTAGTTAATGGGCTTACTTGATTGATATATGTATGTTCTATGCTACACCAAAACCCAGAATACGAAACGTACAAGAGAACCACAAATAATTTTTTATATCTGAAACAAACTTGATTTGCCAACATTTTTCTTTTTATACCTTTATGTTTCTGGCATAGATAGATGGATTTGAGGCTTGCACTTCGACTTCACGTTCTTTTGTGCCCTCTACTCATCATCCGACTTCATCGAACCACAGTTCCTTTATTAACCTTAAGATAGACTCCCAGATTTCAACGGATGGTAGAGAAAATTAGCATTTCTCTAAACGAACTGTGCACAGCGATTGACCTGAGCGTGATTGCGGAAATCAATAGAAGGTGGTCTCTGTAGGGTCTCTAAAACGATCTGACCAAAACTAAATCTTAAAAGGACAAAATGTCTGTTTGGATTCAGCAGATCAACTACCAGTGTTCTCTCAGCTGTTATAACGGGTCACTGCGCTATTGGCATCCTTAGCCAGTATGTAGAATGGGTGTACCTCACAATGACTTCTGCAGGAGTTGCGGCGATGAAGAAGAAATTGAGTCCGTACAACACCTCCTCTGTGAATGTCCTGCACTTCAAATAAACCGTGCCAAATATCTTCGAGATTATTTCTTTACAGACCTGGGAAATTTGTAAAATGTCTTACTGGAGCGACTAGTTACCTTCTTAACCACATCCAATCGGCTTAAGCAACTTAGTTAGGGGATGGAAATCGAATGTAGGTATCACAATGGGTCTTGGGGACACCGAGACCTAGACCGAGACCTAGAGGCGAGCAAGTTCCCCTTTCGACGTCATTCGACTGGTGGTCGATATAGCGAACGAGGCTATTAATAGGACAGGTGGGGTATCCAGCTCTATGAAATGCTGCACTGTCATAACGCTGGACATAAAGAACGCTGCCAACTCAGCAAATTGATCGCTAACTCTTTCAGTACTGTGAGGTCTTGGAGTGCCTTCGCACCTATGTACTTCGGATTATCCGAAGCTATTTCGATGACAGGATCCCTGAATACGACACCGATGACGGACCTCAGAAATACTCAGTGACGGGTGGTATACCGCAAGTATCGGTTCTTGGCCCTACTTTGTGGAACGCAATGTACGATGGCATCCTCAAAATGGAGCTGCCCATGAATGTGACGCCGGTGGGATACGCACCAGACGCTATTGCGCTGGTTGTAACGGGGAAATATGTCGTTCATATGGAACTCACCTGCAACGATGCGATAGCGAGGATTGAGCGTTGGTTGTACAATATCAAACTCTAGATAGCAGTGCAAAAAACAGAAGCATTCTTATTGAGCAAAAGGAAGAAGAAAAAATCGTCAATTTTAAAGTGACACCCATTACAAAAATGTTCATTCCTGTTCATAAGCTAACTAAAATTAATTGTTACTTACCATCAGT
The DNA here is from genome assembly GCF_027943255.1 of Anastrepha obliqua. Lineage (NCBI taxonomy): Eukaryota > Metazoa > Arthropoda > Insecta > Diptera > Tephritidae > Anastrepha > Anastrepha obliqua. The sequence continues at coordinate 18,824,998 of NC_072893.1, read as the reverse complement.
TTTTGCAGATCACTCACCTGAATCACAAGAAAAAAAAAAACAGATAAATCCAATCATTGTTAGAAGATCTGGCTAACAAATAGAAGCCATCTTGGTTGTATGCATGTATGTATGCATGTATGTACATACGTTTTTGTTTGCTCATGAGTCAAAACTAAATTTAAATATTGAATTTTTAAATATTAGTACACAAATTTACATTCCATAGTCTAACAAGTCAAAGTAAGCCTCATGTTTTTCATGACTGCTTTTTTCAGCTTTTTTTTGTTTGTTAATATTTTTATCTATTTTTTATGGGCTTAAAAGCAAATCTATGTTTAGTAAAAAGTTGTTCAACAAGTTGCCATTGACCGCAAAAAGTGTTGCTGGACGGCCAAGCCGTTTTCTGTTAGTCAAATATAGAAGTTGTTAAAAAGTTGTAGTTGTAAAAATAAAACCGTTAAAAAGGTAGGTGACATAAAGCATGTCTGAGCAACGCCTACAAAAGTGGCTGGGCCACACTTAAAACTGCTTTCAAAATTCATTGCAATCAAATTCAGCAACATTCACTCACCAATAAACAAATCTACGAGTACATATATAGGTATGTGTGTACCTACACATATGTAAAATAATGCATGAATATACAGGGTGCGTCGTCTTAAACTGGTTAAGCGAATAATTGTACAATTTCTACAAAGCGCAGTAGATTTAAAATAGTTGTATTTGTTTTTTCCAAGTTTACCCTTTACAATCCCAGTAACTTTCGAGTTTATTTTTTTCTCATATCAGCGTTTTGGGCAATATATGTATTACCGTCATCTCGGCTAGACTATTCCCTTTGAGCTCTTTTCTAGTCTTCGGCTTGTTACAGTATTCTTTTTTTAATGTCCACTTTATATGGAAGTATTTCAAGATCTTGCATCAAAGTCCTTCTTATAGCAATAGGCCTCATTGAGAGTTTTGACAATTTATTTGTCATTTATTATTTATTTAATTGCAATAATTGTTTTATGAAAATATATCTTAATTCTAGAATTAATACGTTCTTAATTACAATTTTTTAAGTTATAATCAAGAAAATACTAGGATTGAATTTTATATTTTTCGCCTTCGCAATACTCCATGTGACGAGCTGTAACTTGGTATTTTTGTCGAATAGCTTGGTATTGTATGTATAAGCCGATGAATTAGCGATAGTCAGCAAAACTAAAAGTGCGCTAGTATCAACCTTTTACGAAATTGAAGCAGCGACGGCAAAAATTGGACTTAAGATAAACAACGAAAAAACCAAATACATCCTGTTCTCTAGACTGAAAAACAAACAGCCCCCAAAAGAGGTTGATATTGGGAAATACAAATTTGAAGTACTGGGTCCGGCACACTGTAACCAGCTTCAGGCCGCTCGCGCAGCTGATCCACGGACATCAGCTGTCTGTTAGTTGGCTAAATGACAGTCCAGAGTATTGTTTACAAGCGCGCGGAAGCATTTTGCCGAGAGTAATCGCCAGAAAAGAAAATCAGTAATTGATATCAAACATAAAAGTGTGATTGAATTATATTTGGCCTGAAAACCACAACCAGCGATTGTTCGTGAGCGCAAGCACCTTAAAGTAAATAAAGTTTTTGTTTATCGCACCATTATGCGATACGTGTCACTGTAGCATCGCGAAACCCCATGGAGGTGGTCGTCAAAACACTGCAACGTCATGTGAAATGGTTCAAAAAGTGAAGAAGCTACTTGAGCGAAATATCTGACCGTAGCATCCGCCCCATACTGAAAAATGATCTCAAAGTCAAGCTCCAAAAGGTGCACTATCTCAGATCAAAGCAGCAACAAGTCAAAGTTGAGAGAGCGAGGCGTTGCTTCGCTTGGTCGAATGCTGTAAATTTCCGAACATTTGGTCTTCTGACGAGAAAATTTTTCAAATCGACCAGGTAATGGTTTGGGCCGGTGTGACCGCAGATGGGCGCTTTCCAATCGTTTTTATCGAGCCTGGAGTCAAGTTAAATGCGATATATTAAAAGGAAAGTATTCTGGAGGTTGCTTTGAAGCCGTGACAAGGCAGACAAACATTTCGGTGGCAGACCATGGACATTTCAACAGGACTCGGCAACGTCTCACAAAGCTCGAGTGAAACAAGAATGGCTAAAAAACAACGTTCCGAACTTCATAATGTCCACACAATGGCTCTCACATTCAACAAAGGTGAATGGATTATTCCCATTGAGCCATTTTGGAGAGCAAGGCCCGAACTAAAAGATTTACTAGTCTTGAGACGCTGAAAAAAGCCATTGTCCGCGAGTGGTCCAAAATACCTGCAAGCTACCTTCGGGCAGCTTGCGATACGCTGCTGGACCGTCTCAAGTCCATAGTCAAGGCAAAGGGAGATCGTATCGAGAAAAGGTAAATTGATTCTTAATTTTGTATTATTTTCACACATTTTTTACTTTGAATTTAATAAATGTAATTTTCCAAACTAAATTTATGGCCTTTTTGATTGGTTACACGTCGAGTGCCGGACCCTGTAGGATCGTGTTAGGCAATTTGATCGTTCATGCCTCTGAATCAGAAATTTTATATTATCAAATATAAGATCATTCAGAAGGTAAAAAATTCATTACATAACAGATTTTGCTTAAACGCTTAAAAACCCAAAAGTTGACTCTAAATCGAAGATCTGCCTGTTTTTGACTTAAATTTTATTTATTTTCTGCAGTGCGGTAATTTGTCTCATTTCAAGGAATTGGAGTATCTTTGGTAATGACACACGTTTATACCCGAAATTTGAAAAAAGTTTACGTGTATTACAAAACTTGTCCAAAATTACGCCTGAAAGACCTGCCATGCTGTCTCACCAATTGTCTTGATCATCACGAATAAGTGGAAAAATTACAAATATATCAATAAAACCTGTTTCGTTTCACCAGGACAACTTCTTTAAGTGCACAATTAACATTTACTGAATGTAATTACAAACCATAAAAATTAAGCAAAATTATGTGGAAATAAAAATTACAAAAACTAAGATTTAAGAAATGCGAATCACGTTTGTACAAACGATCTGTGAATCAAAAGAAAAAAAAAAACAAGAAAAAAAACCAAAAATACCAAAAAAAAGGCAAATCAGTAATGTGTCGGCGTGCTTTGTTTTTGGAACGTGATTGGAACGGGTAAATTTACTAAAAAGCGAATCGTAAAGCAAAAAGTAAGTATGTGGGGTAACAGTAATATTAAAAACAAGTATTTGACAGAAAATAAATTGTGGAATATGAATAAATCACTTTGTGACAAAGAAATTTAAACGACTTTGTATGGAGAAAACGATTTTAGGACACTGAAAAAAAGCCTAAAGTGAACTTATCTCACGACCGGTGATTTTTTTTCTTTTTTTTCTGCAATCCAAGATATCGGCCTTGATCGATACACTTAGTTACTACTGCCTTCTCGCCATTTAATTTAGTTATTCATATGTAACAGAATTTTCAGCAAATAAATACAGGGTGATATGGTAGTTGAGGGCATGCATATGTATGAAAACAATTTTTTTCTTTTTGCTCTTTTTCGGATAAGACATCGTGGAATTCAACTTAACTCAAGAAATGAAGAGACATGCAGCTGTCGTCGCTTTACCCTATGATCAAAAAGTACCGCGAATGTTTAATTTAAACGAACCGTGCACGTGGGAACCAGCACATTTTTTTTTAATGTTCGTAGGACTGTAAGGCACACATCTGTCACTTTTTAGCGCCATCGGATCCTGTGCGAGATGCTGTACGTCGCAAACGGCCGGGAATGTGGGCAAACAATTCTTAGCTTCTGCATGACGATAACGCGCCATCTCACCGAGTCCAAATTGTGTTGGATTATTTGACCAAACAGCAAGTAAATACCATCGCGCAAGCACCGTATTCACCTGATATGGCCCGGTGCGACTTCTTTTTGTTTCCCAAGCTGAAGTTACCACTTCGTGGAAGAAGATTTCAATCGATAGAGGAGATCAAAGAGAATGCGACGAAGGAGGTGAAGGCCATCCTTTCGTCGGCCTACCGGCGGTGCATGGAGGACTTAGGTAAACGTTGGCCCATGTGTGTTGCTTCAGACGGGTCATATTTTGAAGGAGATAACATAAATTTGCCTGAAATTTAACTCTGTTTTGTTTTACTTAAACATTCTCGGTACTTTCTTATCATAGGGTATGTGCAAATTACAGCGATTTAGAAACCCTAATTTTCTTAACTGCGCCAGTTCATTCATTCATAGGTTAAATGGCTGCTCTTGCTTGGGACCCACTTGGACAAATATTCAAAATTCGCCTGTTGTGATGCCATACAGGAGAAAGGAGAAAAGAGAAGGGAAGGGAAGGAAGAAGGAGCCTTGGGATTAGGGAATGATTACCATACACTTACGACGACGCCGACGGTGGCTGATTTACGTTCGTAATTAGCCGCATCAAGCTAATGATGAACTTCGCTAGATGTATGTTATTTAAACCCGCAATATTCGCAGGTGTAGTGAAAAAATGAGAGCCGAGATGTCCAAATATTTGCTAGACGAGGGCAGGGCAGCTCAGGAGAAGAAGCAATGTCCGGTAAGGATACCCACCAAACTCGAGGGCTGCGGCTTGGTTAGCCTTAGCTGTTCCCTCGAGCGTCCCCGATCTACCCGTGGCCTGAAGGGTCTCGCGACCGACCCGCGCCCGCTGAGTTGACTCGAGGCCCATCTTTCCAGGAGCAGGCCACATGTTGTTAAGGGAACCCCAATCCTCTAATTTGGCGACGAGACCGTCTCCAAATTCCCTATCTAGCCAGCTCCCTCGAGCCCAAGGCTCTTATTGTGTCGGAGAAAGCCCTTGACTGTCACAGTAAATATTTACTTCCTTAACCATAATTACCAAAATGAGCAACCAGTCCACTGCTTCCTTAATTGCGGCTACCTCTGATTGGATGTACCTCATTCATTCATAAGGCTCGGCGAAATTAGAAGAATCAGGCGGTGATGCAGAATCTCTTGTAAAAAAAACGACAACGTTCTGACACTACCTGATCTGCAGAATTTATTCAACAAGTGTAAGCGATCATTAACAAGCACCCTTCAAAAGCAATTAATGTTTCTGAGCATCTTATCCGTCGAGGTGTCCATGAAGACCTCCAGTATAAATCCTACGTAATGCGCAGAAGATAGTTTATGTCGAAGCAAACAAGAAAACACCGAGTATCCTATCAAAATTCCTTCTAAGGAAAATTAAGCACCTCAAAGTCCCCCAAATGTTACGGTTATTTCCTGAAGACATAAATTTAGGCCAAGACCAAAATATTAATCACTGAAATGACAGATAGCTATGTTCCAATCGTATAAAGGTTCCTGTTGTCATTCATATGAAGTGTCCAGCCCCTGTTATGTTATTAGATGTTGTGAGTAACAAGGGAGATGCCAGCTGCAAGTCACATTCGAGAAGCCTTCGACTCGTTTCTGGACCGTCTCAAGGCCATAGTCAAAGCAAAAGGTGGTCATATCCAGTAAAAGAAAATTGATTCTTTATTTTGTATCATTTTCACACATTTTTTACTTTGAATTGAATAAAAGTAATTATCGAAACTAAATTTATGGCCTTTTTAATTCGCTACATTTCGAGTGCCGGACCCTATAGAACAAAGCGTTCAATATTGGAACTTATTATTAAATTGGTCGATTTTTAATATCGTAATCGTAACTCATATCGTAAAATTTGTGATTTTTTGGAAGAAATCATCGTCCGATTGAGTCGAAAATACGAACAAATTTCAAGAAACTGGTTCTATCGAGAATAGAAAAAGGACAGGCAGACAAAATATTGGCTGTTCTGTTTGAAATATTGCTGCTGTAGTGGAAAGTGTTGCTGAACAATCTTCAATTAGGCATTCATGAATCGAATGTTTGGCGGACTTCATCTGTAGACGTGAACATTTCAGTTAAGCCATTTTTCACATATAATTGTTAAGAGCCATATTTCGAATTAAAATAGTGAAATCTGAAATAATATAATTTGTTTCTTAATTTTTTTATTTATTATATTTTTTATTTATTCTATTTTATTTTACTTTATTTTATTTTATTTTATTTCATTTTATTTTATTTTATTTTATTTTATTTTATTTTATTTTATTTTATTTTATTTTATTTTATTTTATTTTATTTTATTTTATTTTATTTTATTTTATTTTATTTTATTTTATTTTATTTTATTTTATTTTATTTTATTTTATTTTATTTTATTTTATTTTATTTTATTTTATTTTATTTTATTTTATTTTATTTTATTTTATTTTATTTTATTTTATTTTATTTTATTTTATTTTATTTTATTTTATTTTATTTTATTTTATTTTATTTTATTTTATTTTATTTTATTTTATTTTATTTTATTTTATTTGAGCTTATTTTATTTTATTTTATTTGAGCTTAATCCATCTCGGCTATTGCCGGAGATTACACATCCCGGATAAAATTTTCAAGGGATTGTGCTCTGGTGGAGCGTAGTCAAAGTTCTACGCCCATGCGATTGCTATTGCTTAAATATTTAAAAACCTACGAACTATTGCACATGTGCCCTTATGGTCGACTTCTGCATGTCTGGCACTAATCCAGTGGACGCTACATCCAGCAATTACGTGGTCGATTGTTTCGCCGTAAATTTTATTTTATTTTATTTAGTTTGTTTTAAAACCACTTCTAGACGTGCCTTTTGAAAGACCCTTTATTTGCAAAAATGTCTTTATGGTACAAAACTGCGCTCAAGAGAAACTTGTCCCCGTTTTGTTTTGCTTATCCCCCATCACGCAAATTTTTTAGGCTAATCAAAAATAAAATGAACGTACAGTGAAAAGGCTTGTAAAAATATGTTTTTTGTTGAGACTTCACAACACGTGCAGAGAACAGCACTCAGACAAGTTGTGCTCATTAAAAAGATAAATAACCTCGAGGCAAAGCATGGCTCAGCGCTTTTTAATTTTCTTATGACTATTTAATTGAAATTTTTGCACATAATTTTTTTATTCAGTAAAATGGTCAAGTTACCAGCTATACAAACACAATAAAAGATTTTGTTGTTACTATGCTTTAAAATTTGTTTTTTATTTTTTTTAAATTTTTTTTTTTATATTTTTTTTTAAATTTGTTTTTTATTTTTTTTTTTTTAATTTTTTTTAATTTAATACCCCATATATTTCGTTAAAAATTGTATAAGCACTCGTAATTAGTTATCAATTTTATACAAATAAATAAAAATTGCACACTTAAAAGCTACGTCGTGTAAAAAAAAGGTCGACCAGTATTTCAAATACAGTTGAAACCGGTCAAAGTAGAAAAAATATAATTTCTAATCCATTTTATCACTCGCCTTGTTGGCCAGCAGCGGCGTATCGACATCATCAAGCCTAATTGGGGGCGCCGTGCCACTGGGTCCAGCAGTAGCCGCTGAGTGTTCCCTATCCAAGAAAGCATTAATACTGTTATCCTTCTCAGGATTGGGCAGTTCGCTGGCCAAATGGAAAATTACGCGTTTGAAAAGAAATTCGGAAAGGTTGCTGCGTAAGAAGAACAAGAACATCCAATTTGAGAAATTGCACTTCTCCACTACGGCGGCCAATTCTTGGTAATCGATGCGACCCGGCCTCGCAAAATATGAGAAGGTGAGTTTTGTGAAGCGAACGCTGAAAGAAAGAGACTAATTGAGAAACTTTGTATTGAAAATATTTAATTTGGATATAAATAGTTAAGAATATATAGTGACGGTGAAAATAAAAGCAGCGCAACGAAGTTTCGAGTATTTATTTATATTTAGTTATTTAAATTTTATTATTTAGAAGATTAAAAATTATGATTTAAATTTAATTAATTATTTATAACTATTTAAATTTTTATTAAATATTATTCAAATTTATTAGAATATCTTTTGTATGTATTTCTGTTTTATTTAATTATTTAGAGGAGGATAACGAAACCAGGTATGGAAAGTGTTGCCACATGTAGAGTAAGATCGGGTATTATGGGCTATTCGGGTAATGTGCTCAACATCTGTATTTTTCATAATAACGAACATGCACTAGAAAGGTTGCTTATGAACTTCAAAATTCATATAACGGTTGTTTTACGCTGCTCGCCTTTTGAATTGGACTCTTTACTGATGAGCAGTTCAAATATTTTGTGAAGTGCAGTCGATTTGTTTTTCAGTGGCGTGTAATATTAACGGTATTTTTTTAGCAAGTAATTATTTTTGGAGTTCGAAAGTTCAGATAGAATTTTTAAACTATTCTGAAATTTTTAATGCGGCAAGAAACTCTTTTTAAATTATTTAAACAAAAGTTTGTAATACTTTTTTCTTGTAAGTGGTACAGTGGCTAATGTGGGCTAGTCAGCGTCGGGTATTGTTAACTAGTAGCCCTCATTACTCCCTTAGTATTTTCCTAATTCTCGTTAATTTTCCTGTTTGAGACATGCCAAAAATGGAGAATTGGGGAAATGGGACCCCGGCATGATGAAAAAAGCCATTGTAGCTGTTAAGAATGAGGAGATCGACCCACTTTTTGCATCAAATACTTTTGATGTGCCGCGTTTTACATTGCAAAGAGTAATGCATCCCCTAACCTGCTTTTAAAAATCCCACTTGGGCATAAGCCAATACTGGACGAAGCCACAGAAAAATACCTTGTAAATTATACATTAGACGCCTCACATTACGTTTGCGGCCTCACAAGCATTCGTTCTATGGCGTTTTAATTGACGGAATTGCCAAAGTGCCAAACAAATTGTTGGTCCTTAAGCAATTTGCCGGTGCTTAAGCAATTTGCAGAGAAAGGTTGGCTGCATGGATTCTTGCGCAGGAAAAAAAATGAGCTTAGTTTTCGCTCTCCAATGGGAACGTCTATTAATAGAGCAATGGGTTGACAAAGGGAAATGTAAAGATGTTTTTCGATTTACTTGAACAAGAGTATGAGAAACAGAAATTTCAACCATCTGCTATACAGAATGTGGATTTATATTTACCTAAGATTAATAATTTTGTTTTTCAAATAGTCAACCAAGAAGGCCATTAATTAAAAAGAAAAAATATATACCTGTATATGAATAAACCCATTGTCTTATTATTAACTCTTACAATTGTTTTTGGTGATTTTATCCAGTGGCCTACTTTACCCGAATACACTGGGCCACATTACCCACCATTTTTCTTTTCATCAACTTTTAAGGTAGTTTCAGTTTTTCTATATTATCAGACGAAAACAATTATATTAGAGTATATTTTGCAATAAAATGTAAAGATAATTCAATATCTGTTAGAAAGAAAAAAGATCGCTTTTTCATTACGATTATTTTGGCAGAAATTAATATCAAGGTAAAATGGTGCCCACAATACCCGACTTACGCTATACTCGTATATTTCCACCAATTTAATTTAATTTTTGTATTATTTTAAGAAAATACAGTTTATACTACAATAAAAATCACATAACCCAAAGTTACTAACATTGTAAAATTTTTTTAAAATATCCACAATTATTTATCGAAATTTCAAATTTTTAGTCAGAATTTTTAGAAAATTTTCAAGAATGCAATTTTACACCTCACTTCACTGTGCAAATTTGATGGTTGATTTGGGGGTCATTGTCTGGGTACGGTATGAATCCAAGCCAAATATGGCAAAACCTCAAAATTATTTTACATTATTTGGTGAAATTTCTGTGCTATGTCTGTTTTGAATTTGCAATAATTTGTTTAAGTGTTTTTAGAATAAACGAAATAAGAGGCGAAATACATATCGGAGGGCAAAATGTTGTTAAGGTGCATATAGCAAAATTTTACGAGGAATAATTTTGTAAAACATTTTACCCCATTAGCCTTCACACCAAAGGGTCGTTTTGTCCCCTTCTTTAAAAAGTCCGAATAAAACGGCATTTTGAAGGTCGCTAGGGGGTAAAATTTTCTACATGCAAAATTCTTCCTTGCTAAATTATGTTTTTAGAACATTTTAACCCCTTAGTGCTACTATGAAAGGGCCATTTTGACAACTTTTTTTTTAGAAAAAAATAAAATGGCATTTTAATTCCTTGCTAAATTATTTTTGTAGTACATTTTAACTCATTAGCTCTCTCACGAAAGGGTCATTTTGACCCTTTGTTTAGAAAGTTTAAATAAAATGAAGTTAAATTTTCTAGAAAATTGTTTTACAAGGAATAATTTTGTAGAAAATTTTAACCCACTAGTTCTCCTATGAAAGGGTCATTGTGACCCCTTTGTTTTCAGAAATTTGTAATAAAATAGCATTTTAATTTCTTGTTAAATTATTTTTGTAGTACATTTTAACCCATTAGCTCCCTCACGAAAGGTCATTTTGACCCCTTTTTTAGAAAGTTTAAATAAAATGGGGTTAAAATGTTCTTAAAAAATATTTTACAAAGAATAATTGTGTAGAACTTTTTAACTCACTAGTTCTCCTAAGAAGGGTTATTTTGACCAGTTTTTTTTAAAAACCCGAATAAAATGGCATTTTGAAGGTCGCTGATCCACACAATTATTCCTTGTTAAAAAATTTTTTTGAACATTTTAACCCAATAGTTCTCCTATGAAAGGGTAATTTTGACCCTTTTTTCAGAAATTCCTAATAAAATGGTATTTTGAAGATCGCTAGGAGGTTAAATTATTGTTTAAGAACGTTTTAAGCCAGTATTTCGCACACGACAGGGTCATTTTGACCCCATTTTCAGAAAGTTATAGAAAATTATTTGCCATAAAATTTCACTAGGGGTTATCTCAGACGAAATCTTTGTACAAAATACTGCTTATTAAATTTTTTAGAAACTGTTAAGCTTTTTTTCCTTGCATTTCTGAAAACTGCATTTACGTGCAGGGTAGGTTTGGTTCTCACCCGATCATGCCCAATTTCAACAAATCCGCCCATCAGCTGGAGGCACTACGCGCAATCTGTTATCATCGATTCCTTTCTCTCTCTCTCTCTATTTATCTCGAATCCATCAGGCCGTACAAACTACGCTTACATACTCCACAGCACTAGCGCAAGGGTAAAAAAAAAATAAAAATCACTTACTTTCATACTCACTTTTTATAGAAAAGGAATGTACACACACGCCAAATCAGTCCGAGTATCGTCATGGCCAACACAAACATATACCAAAACCAGAGTATCGAATAAATTTTCTCATTGACAATATTTAGCGCCATGACGCAGAGGGTGTCGTGCATTTGTAGTGAGCCACTCGGTCCGAATTTGCGGAAATGACATTTGGTGACTTTGGGAAATACCACATCCAGGGCATCCATTCGATTTGTCCAACGTTCTTGCAATACTTGGAAACCCAAGCTGTAAAAGGCGCCGCCCAGAAAACGATTGGTCAAATAAATTTGCAAAAGAATATTGAAAAAGTTCAGCATTTCCATGAGAGCGAGTTGCGCGCCCCACGACTGATTGATGCGCATACGATCGATCATGGCGCGCCGAATATTCTTGACACGTGACTCCGCCTCCTCCATGGAGGGTATATTTAATTTGCCAATCTGCAAACTTTGATTCCGTACGTACTGCGTGAGGCCGACCATACGTAAACCGAAAACGAGCGCCTTAATGCGACCGCCTGGAAAAATAAAAAAAAAAAAAGAGGTTGTCTGCAAAGTCGGTTTACTGACGATAGTTTAACGTGATAACGTCATAAGAAAATACTGATTGAATGGTTGCATTTTTCAAAAGAAAATTTTAATTTTATTTGTTTGATACATATTTTGTATGGATATAGAGAATGAGTTAACATAAACATAACATATACTTTAACATAACATAACATAACATAACATAACATGACATAACACAACACAACACAACACAACACAACACAACATAACATAACATAACATAACATAACATAACATAACATAACATAACATAACATAACATAACATAACATAACATAACATAACATAACATAACATAACATAACATAACATAACATAACATAACATAACATAACATAACATAACATAACATAACATAACATAACATAACATAACATAACATAACATAACATAACATAACATAACATAACATAACATAACATAACATAACATAACATAACATAACATAACATAACATAACATAACATAACATAACATAACATAACATAACATAACATAACATAACATAACATAACATAACATAACATAACATAACATAACATAACATAACATAACATAACATAACATAACATAACATAACATAACATAACATAACATAACATAACATAACATAACATAACATAACATAACATAACATAACATAACATAACATAACATAACGTAACATAACATAACATAACATAACAAATTACCCCGTATTAAAGCACTTATCAACAGCTTTCATTTGATACCCATATTGTACATACACAACCAAAGGTTACCCGGGTCCACGTTTTGACCTATATCTCGAGACCCCAGTCACGGAGCGGCATGAAAAATACTCTGTACTAAAGCATTCACCAACAGCTTCCATTTGATACCCATATTGTACATACACATCCGAAGGTTACCCGGGTCAACGTTTTGACCTATATCTCGAGACCCTATCTACCAATAGGTATTCAAACTATACGGAAATCATCTTCAATACCTACTTAACAATGTGCGTAAGTTTAGTTTAATTCGGTTCAAAGACACGGCGGGTCCACGTTTTGGCATATATTTCGAGACCCTAGTAATCAATAGGTATGAAAATTACCCCGTATTAAAGCACCTATCAACAGCTTTCATTTGATATCCATATTGTATAAACACATTCTAGGGTCCACGTTTTGGTCTCTATCTCGAGACCCTAGTCACGGAACGGATGGAAATACTCTGAACTAACGCATTCACCAACAGCTTCCATTTGATACCCATATTGTACATACACATCCGAAGGTTACCCGGGTCCACGTTTTGACCTATATCTCGAGACCATATCTACCAATATGTACCCAAACAATACGGAAACCATCTTCAATACATACTTAACAATGTGTGTAAGTTTGGTTTAATTCGGTGCAAAGACACGGCGGGTCCACGTTTTGGCATATATTTCCAGACCCTAGTCATCAATAGGTATGAAAATTACCCCGTATTAAAGCACTTATCAACAGCTTTCATTTGATACCCATATTGTACATACACATCCGAAGGATACCCGGGTCCACGTTTTGACCTATATCTCGAGCCCTATTTCCAAAATAAAATATAATCCATGTTACTCGTGGAGGATGTAGCTTTCGAATGGTGAAAGAATTTTTAAAATCGGTCCAGTAGTTTTTGAGCCTATTCATTACAACCAAACAAACAAAGTTTTCCTCTTTATAATATTAGTATAGATATGGTAAATATTACCATACATTTTTTCCTTCAGATATAATAAAAAAATAATAATAATAACATTAAAACAACAGGTATTATTAACAAACTTGGTTTTATTTTAAATTCTTCAAGTAAATCAAATTAATAATAATCAATAAGAAGGCATATGCCAATACAAATACGTGAATTTATATATGTACATATGCGCATATACATACATACATATATACGCTCACTTAAGTAGGGGAGAGCAAGATGTCGAACGTTGCCGTTCGTTTGCTTTGTTTGCTTTGTCGTTCCTTCCGCTCTTTCGCTTGCAGTTCATTCAATGCAATGAGCAAGGTAACTACATATGGGCAAGGTAACACTAATATGAGCAAGGTAACTACATATGAGCAAGGTAACTACATATGAGCAAGGTAACTACATATGAGCAAGGTAACACTAATATGAGCAAGGTAACACTAATATGAGCAAGGTAACTACATATGAGCAAGGTAACACTAATATGAGCAAGGTAACTACATATGAGCAAGGTAACTACATATGAACAGTAATGAGCAAGGTAACGACACATTTTTTCGTGCGTGCAGCCTGTTAAATCGAATTATAAGACGTTATCACGTCAAAAAATAATAATAATAACATTAAAACAACAGTATTATTAACAAACTTGGTTTTATTTTAAATTCTTCAAGTAAATCAAATTAATAATAATCAATAAGAAGGCATATGCCAATACAAATACGTGAATTTATATATGTACATATGCGCATATACATACATACATATATACGCTCACTTAAGTAGGGGAGAGCAAGATGTCGAACGTTGCCGTTCGTTTGCTTTGTTTGCTTTGTCGTTGCTTCCGCTCTTTCGTTTGCAGTTCATTCAATGCAATGAGCAAGGTAACTACATATGGGCAAGGTAACACTAATATGAGCAAGGTAACTACATATGAGCAAGGTAACTACATATGAGCAAGGTAACTACATATGAGCAAGGTAACTACATATGAGCAAGGTAACACTAATATGAGCAAGGTAACTACATATGAGCAAGGTAACACTAATATGAGCAAGGTAACTACATATGAGCAAGGTAACTACATATGAGCAAGGTAACTACATATGAGCAAGGTAACTACATATGAACAGTAAGCAAGGTAACACTAATATGAGCAAGGTAACTACATATGAGCAAGGTAACTACATATGAGCAAGGTAACTACATATGAGCAAGGTAACTACATATGAACAGTAATGAGCAAGGTAACGACACATTTTTTCGTGCGTGCAGCCTGTTAAATCGAATTATAAGACGTTATCACGTCAAAAGTAATGAGCGAAAAATGCTGTTAAAAAGGAAAATTCCACATCGATTTGATTATTATTTGCTTGTAATTGGAATTGGGTTTGTCTTTCTGTCTTGGCCGATAGGAGTTCCAATTTGGTGAGCGGTTTGACTTTACTATTAAGTTGCATTTGCCATTAATCGCAACACGTAGGTGGCGCTGTTGTCAGCTAAAGAACTCAAATTCTTATGCGTATTTTATTTTATCTTTTTAATTCAATTTTATTAACCGTATGGTATTCACGCACCAACCCATTCGGCTAGTGATCTCTGGAACCCCTTACACATTTTATTTAAGCTTTCAGGTACATCATGAAACTTAATGATCTTTCATATAACCCTTTTGAGATCTCACAACATACATATTTTTGGAACCGCGTTGGACATTTACAAATTCTAACCATTCCAGACTCTAGAAGTATCCTAAAACCATTTTAGAACTGTTTTAGCAACTTCAAACGTTTACGAAGATTTAGATAGTAAGTGTGGCTTTAGACCTGGAAAATCTACAATGGATCAGATATTCACAATACGCCAAGGCTTGTAAAAGACCCATGAAAGGAAAATCGACATCGAATCGATTTCAAAGCTGCATTCGACAGTAAGAAAAGGAGTTGCCTGTATGCCGTCCTATCTGAATTTGGTAAACCCGCAATACTAATACGGTTATGCAAAATGACGATGTTTAATACCAACAGCGTCGTCAGAATTGGGAAGACCTCTCCGAGCCGTTTGATACCATACGAAGTTTCAGACAGGGTGACTCTCTGTCGTGTGACTTCTTTAACCTGATGTTGGTGTATGCCGATTATATTGAGATCATCGGCCTTAACAACTGCGCTGTTAGCTGTGTCTTCTCCAAACTGGATAAAGAGACAAAACGGATGGGTCTGGTGGTGAATGAGGACAAAACAAAGGTACCTCCTGTCTTCAAACAAACAGTCGGGGCACTCACGTAACGGCACTCACGTCACTGTTGACAATTATGACTTCGAGGGTGTAAGAGACTTCGTATATTTAGGAACCAGCATTAACACTTATAACAATGTCGGCCTGGAAATCTAACGGAGAACCTTGCTTGGCAACAAGTGCTACTTTGAACTAAGTAGGCAACTGAGCAGTAAAGTCCTCTCTTGACGAACAAAACTAATAATTTGGCTAACAAGGCTCTCATCATGCCTGCCCTAATGTATGGAGCTGAAACTTGGATGAGGACAATATCCGAAGCAGCCTGGGACATTTGCGACATATATGGAGAAGGTGTCATAGGCGAGAAATGGAAATGGTCTCCATCGTTTAAAAATGGCGATTTTGACGTCGATGACGTCGATGTGCCGCAGCGGAAGGCCTTCTGAATTCGATGAAGAATGTTTCAAATCACTTTTGAAGGTGAATTGGCGGAAAAAATGAACTGCGATCATTAAAGGATTCTCACTCACCTCCATTCAATAAACCGAAGAATTGGCAGCCTGGGTGCCTTAGACCCGATTTACACGAGGAGACATCTGGAAGGGAAACATTTTGTTCAAGGGCGAAGGACGGTCGGGGAAGAAGGGAAGGGATTTTGTCTCCCGTACTCGGCGACACGCTTTGCTCTTCTTATTCGTATTTCTTATCTTAAAGCAATTTTTGAAAGTTGCTTCATTCGTTTTCTTCTTTTGTGGAAGAAAGTTCTAAGTTATGTGTTGGTTTTCAATCAAACGGAAGATAACAACGATGACAAATATCCGAACGCTGCTTGGGAAATGCACGATTATTTTTGCTAGTAAAGTAGGTTTAATTTAAAATAGTTATGGGACATGTTTATGTTGATTTCTAATTTTTCCCTGCATTTCTAGATACTTAAGTTAATTTTAAGTTAATTATTTACATATGAAGTATTTTAATTTAATTTTTTTTATTCAAGTATAAGAATTTATAAATATATTTCAAATAAAAAAACAACAAATTATTTATTATTTAACCAGTTTGCGTTTGTCATTAATATATTTAAGAAACTGTTGTCGAACGCTCTCTGCTTTACATGTAAGCGCGTTCTAGAATACATCCGAACCAGACGATGCTAAAGTATTAAATGTCAAAATGTCGCGGTTCATTGTGTACGCGAATGAAACATCAAAAGAGAATTTCCAGTGTCTCCCTTCCAGATGTCTCCTCGTGTAAATCGGGACTTACGAACTCAACGAAAAAAACAATAAAGTCGCTTTCAAATTGCTTCTCAGCATCTCGCCCGCCATCGTGCAACAAGCGGTTGCAAACAGCGCTTTTTGTACCGAATCGTACGGGAGATGAGAAATGGTACCTACACATCAATATGAAGCAAAGAAAGGAGTGAGTGACTCCATCACATATGCCAAAGCCGAGAGTCAAGCCGGATCTTCATCCAAACAAGATCATTATATGTATGTGTTTGGTGGGACTGGGAGGGCATGGTGCTCTCGAAAATGCTCGAAAAGAAGGCCAGAGTCTGTGAGGAGCTTTACATTACCCAGCTATACTGCATGAATGAGTCTATTCGACTAACAATACCTGATCGACATGGTCAAACCATACTTCTTCACGACAACGCCTGGTCCCATGTTGCACAAGTCGTCAAAGCCGCACTCCAAGAGCTCCAATGGGAAGTCCTTCATCATCCGCCGTATTCTCCGCACCTTGCACCGACCGATTACCATTTTTCCCGCTTCCTGTCAAACTATACGAAAGGCGTTGCCTTCGATAACAAAAAAAAAAAAGAAAACTGGCTCAGCGGGCTTCTTTGACACCAGAACAGGCGTCTTTTGGCCAAACGGCAACAACCAATTGGTCGAGGGGTCGGAAGGTGTTGTAAACAGCAACGACGAATATATACTTGATTAACTTATTGATGTAATTATTGTTTTTTGTTTAAATAAAAGTCTTCGGTAAAAGCGCTACCAACTTATTCCCCAACCGAATAGAAACGCTTCGAGTGAAAAATGGGATCTATCCCATGGCAAGTTTTACGCTTTTCTTGCAATTTTATACACACGTGGTGCATAAGACATTTGTATTTCAATTAGCAGAGGACTTTTTGGTAAAGGATAAAGATCTATCTGAGTAGGAAAATTTGAATAACATCTTGAACGTCCCTTAAAGTTTTAATGCAAGAAAAATTTGCCAAATAGGTTTGTTGTCAATGTGCACTGAAAAAAACTTCTATATGTAAAAACTGTTTTATGTTTTGCCAACTAAACATCGCACCAGTCGAAATGACTAGCTTGGCAGGAATAGGTATATAACAACTGTTTTTAGTTCTAGTGTTAATGTTTAAACATTAAAAATTATTAATTTAGTACTCGAGAGAAATGCGGTAAAAGCAGTCATCGGTGAACATTAATGACACCAGTGCTTCTTTTCCTTTGCCAGGGATGCTCGCAAGGGAAGCTTTTACTGTACTTTTGTTCCAAATTATTTGTATTTCAGAAATCTTACGCCTCATAGTATCTTTGATGGATATTCATTTCAAGGCGCTTCAATAAAAATTATCTGTTAAGGGGTTACGAATAGTCAGAATTAAAAAAAAAAATGGATTCTTTTTCATTTTCTTAAAGTGTAATTTCGAAAAAATATTGTGTGAAAACTTGTAGTGAATCGGACAAATACTTTTCAAGTTATGCAACAATTAACAAAGAACGCTCGGGCGCTCCGGGGCGTTCGAGACGAAGTAGCTAGCAGTTTGAAAGTGGCAGATACGCGCGCTAACGATAACACTCGAGAAGGTACATATATTAGAATGCTACGTAGGCAACAGCAAATCGATATTTTGGAAGCTACTATGACGGCTGAAGAACTATTATATGGCCCAGAAATAGATGACACAAAAATTATACTGGTTTTGAAAAACATGTAATAAAAACCTGTGCCTGATCGAAGGATTGTTTTTTTTTCAAAAATTTCTATTTTTTAAGCAATTAATTGTCGGTGTTTTTTTTTCGAAAATCTGAAAAATATTTCCTGAGGCCGCCATGTTGTTAAATAATTTTGGGGAAAAAGCTTCGATCAAGCACAAGATTATTTATTAATGAAACTAATATCTCTTGTCCGATTGATTTTAGCTGAATCTCCAAAGACTTGTGATGATCACCGCAAGGGACTTCTGGAGAAACGGGCGCCCCACAAAAAGCAATAACTTTTACAATTACTTAGGTTTTTTTTGAGATTTTGCTAAAGTCAAGTTGAAACATGATGTATTAATGCTATGTTTCTATTTTTGTAAAATAAAGCAATTGACTAGCAAAAACAAAAAATGAATGAAAATCATCATTTTTTCGAGCCTCTGACTACCCCTAACCCTTTAAAAGCCGATTTTTGCCTTAAACTTCTCTTTCTTTTGGGTTGGCCAAATATTTTAATAGAGAAAGCAGCAAAATACGTCGTTTTGATTACCTTCGAAAGATTTCCACAAAAAATGCGGTATGTAGAAGAGAATTGCCTGGCCGAAAAGTACGAACGGCACCCACTGATAGTAGGCATGGCGCTTGACTTCCTCATTTTCGGACTCCTCCGGCCCAATGCCTGGCTGAAAAATGATGCCTTTATCCAAAGCGCTATTGTTCAGATGACGCACCTGTTTAAAGCGAAAAGAAGCAAAAACAATAAAAAAAATATCAACATAAAACACCGCAATAAATCTACCAAGAGCCATCACTCACCAGCGTGAAAGTAGGCGTAAAGAAGCAGTAGGTGTTTATCACATGCTCGGGTATGGTGCCCGATATGCATTTGATGTGATCACCGAAATATTGGCGCGAACACACCAAAATTGTGGCCACGAGTAGAATTACGAATGACCAGCGGTAATGCAACTTAAACACAAAATTGTCGACGATCACATATTTCGGATTGAATTTCAAGTATGGTGCCACTGAACTGAAAACGTTTAACATTCTCGATTTCTATTGATCGGGTTTCACAAAATTATAGCAAAAGTAAGAAAAAAAACAAAAGAGGCGAAAAGTGCAAACTTTCAAAACTGTCGTTCTGTTGACGTAAACATCAGTTGATTGATGCACTCCGTTATGCGATCGCTCGTTTTACGAAACACTTTTATGTAGGTTTGTATGTATGTATGTATTTGTGTATTTATTTAGTAAGACACGCTCGAATTTTACTGTTGTTTTTTTCGAGAAAAATGCGCGCACTCCACATTACATTATTGCCAATGCTATACTGAAGCCACCAGCGCCGTTTTTGGTCGTTTAGCCATTCTAGCCATATTTTCACTGGCTGCAGCAAAGAAAATCACACCTCATCATCACTACCTACTCGGACTGAGTCGAATTGTGTACGTGTTATCATAGCCGTTTTCAGTCTGCTTTATATTTTGTACACACTAACGTCTGATAAGATAAAATTGAGTGGGTAAAAGGCCAAATGACTACTCAACAATTGACGAGTGCCTGAGTAGAAATTACTAGCACAGATGTGCTAAACTAAACAATATCGGTATATTTCACTTGATTCTACATGCAATGCCAAGTAGACTTAATGAACTGCTCACTTTGCTCTTTACCTCACCAAGGTAGCTTTTTCTAAACATAGCTGGGGTCAAGCGAACTACATTAAATTAATTAAAGTGGTTTTTCTTCCTTGGCGCCGACTATGCGATTTTAATCAGGTTTTTCCTTATTTTTTCCAGTTAAATGCAGTTATGTCTCTGCCCGCGTCTGCGGATTCGCTAGTTTTTTATTTGCTGCATCCAATGGGTTTGTGGGTGACTACCGAGTTTGAAAACCGGCTTGGACATACTACTGTGGGCAAAAAGTAAGGTGAATTTGGTTGTAAAATGAAAAATCTTTATTTATTCTTGTAAATCAATTTCATCCCCTTCAAAATACACTTATGCCAACGATTTTTCCAATCCCCAAAACATGCCAAATAGTCCATTTCTGGTATAGCCATCAACACCTTCTTCGATTCAGCTTTTATCTCCTCATCTCCTCAATCGACTCGAAACGCGTTCCCCGGAGTGGTCTCTTGACTTTTGGGAATAGCCAAAAGTCACACGGAGCCAAATCAGGCGAATACGGTGGTTGCGGAACGATATGCGTGGAATTTTTGGCGAAATGGGCACGAAGAACGAGTGCAGTGTGAGACGGTGCATTATCGTGATGCAAAAACCAAGAGTTGTTGGCCCATAATTCTGGTCTTTTTAGACGAATTGCTTCACGTAAACGACGCATAACGCTCAAATAATATTCCTCACTAACAGTTTGGCCAGGTGGAAGGAATTCATAGTGCACCACACCACGAAAATCGAAAAAAACTGTCATCATGTCCTTTATTTTTGAACGACTTTGACGAGCTCTTTTCGGTCTGGCCTCGCCTTTAGCACGATATTCGCTTGATTGGTCGGTTGTTTCAGGGTCGTAAGCATAAATCCAAGTCTCATCTCCCGTAATGATTTGAGCTTGTCCTGATAGTCTGAAAGCATTGTTTCACACACATCAACGCCACGACTTTTCTCCAAGAAATTGAGAGTTTTCGGTACCAAACGAGATTTGACTTTTCGTAGGCCCAAATGGTCTTTCAAAATGGTTTTCACAGATCCTTCTGATATTCCGATCATATCAGTAAGGTCTTTAACAGTCAACCGACGATTTTTGAGCACTAACTCCTTCACTTTATTGACGTGTTGGTCATCTGTTGACGTCGATGGTCGTACGGAGCGCTCCAAGTCATCAACACGTTCTCGACCCTCTTTGAAGTCTTTGTACCACTTATAAACATTTTTCTGCGACATGGTCGAATCACCAAATGCCTTCTGCAACATGATAAACATTTCCGCTGTCGAAATTTCATTCCGCAAACAAAATTTGGTGGCACTTCTCTGCTCAATCAAATCAGACAAGCACTCTTGGTCGTTTGGTAAATACAAGCGTAAATATATTACTGATAATGACATTCACATGAAAGTTGGCCCAGATGTTATTAACAGTGCTGCCAACTCATGAAAAAAATAACTACAGCGAAATTTTAATCCCGCGAAGTTTGACAAATAAATTCACCTTACTTTTTGCCTTACTAATAGCGGTCTCGGCAGGTTATTTTGAACATCTTCTGCCATATAAAAGACGTCCAAACTTGTGATTTGATGAAAGGAAACTCTCAACTTAGTATGTAAAAAAATGTCAAAAATTAACATGATTTTGGAGCGACTACAAATTTATACCTTAGATTGGTTAGGTTATGGTGGTAGTCGCTCTGTACGCCCAGCTAATTTAGACTGCCCCAGATAGGTAGGTAGGTAGATGAAATGGTTGAAGTGCCGGTCTGGAACTCCTCAAGTAGCACTACAGCGCCGTTTTGTTACCATTATGAGACCTCCAACAGGCAGATATCTACAGCCAGCCAGAGCTGTTGATATAATGGAGAAGATTGATGGAATTTGGGTTGGTGCACTGCCCTAGGCTGTCAAAGAAAGGAGCTCCCAGTGACCTTAGGCGTTTAGCTGCCAAACCCGGATATTTGCAGAGAAAATACCCTACAGTCTCTTTCTCTGAAAGGTTCCCACAGCTTCTGCAAATGGGGTTAAATGGGAAACCTAGCTTTTCCGCATGTGTACCAATCGTCCAGTGACCGATAAACAAAGCTACGAGTTTGGAAATCGAATGTCGAGTAGTCCAAAGAACTTTCTAAGTCCTTCGTATATCGTATTGGGGCCAAAGGGTTTTCGAAATAGCACATGAAGAAATGGAGCTCCATCTTTTCTGCGCTAAGAAATAATTAGTGCTGTTCCCCTTTAACAACTGTCAAGGGGATGCCGATGACCGGATAGGAGGGCTCCGAGGCCAATTCAATCCCCTTCCTGGCAAGCTCATCAGCAATTTCATTTCCCTCTATGTTCCTATGTGCTGGAACCCAGATCAGAGAAATGTTGACTGCACACCCAAGAGATTTGATATTTTCCTTACAGTAGCTTACTAATTTCCTTGAGCACCATCGCGTCGTCAGAACCTTAATCGCTGCTTGACTATCGAAGAAAATGTTAATATCTCCCTCGCTGCCGCGTTCCCAAAGCATTTTGCATGCCTGCAGGATCGCAAAAACTTCTGCTTGAAAAACACTAGCAATACTCAGTAGTTTAAAGGAGATAGATAAATTAACTGAGTTAGAGAAAACCCCTGCTCTGACTTCCGATTCCATCTTGGAACCGTGAGTGAAGACAGAGGTGCAAGCTTCGGTGCAGATTTTCCCCTCGATCCAATCCTGCCTATTTGGAAATATTGCGCTAGCACGACCCTCAAACTCTAGTTGCGGATAGAGAGATCTGTTCGAAGTTTGGAGAAATACAGTGTTAACTGCCCGAAAATGCTACCATGTCCCTGGAGAGATTGTCTCCAGAGACCAATCTCCTTTAATCTGTTTGCACTTTGAGCTGCGATGGAAATAACGGAAAAGCCGATGCAAGTAAGTGCAAAAGGACATTCCGGGCAGTACTGGGGCAAGCTTTACACGCTCCGATGATGCCATTGTATGCAGTCCTTTGCACTCTCCCCAGTTTAGTGTTATTATAGCCCTTCCGAAGAGCTTCCCACCAAACCAGGCATCCATACGTTAAAATTGGCAAAACCACTGCGTTGTACATCCACAGTACGACCTATGGCTTGAGTCTCCATTTTTAACCGAACATAGATTTGCAGGAGTAGAAGGCTATACTGGCCTTCTTTACCCGATTTTCAATGTGTAGTTTCCAATGGAGTTTGGAATCAAGTATCACTCCAAGTCACCTAACTTCCGATGAGAGCGGGAGAACGTCGTTGTTTAATTTGGGAGAGATTGGCCCAGTCTCCCCACTAGTTTCCAAGGGTGTGGAGATTCCTTTGAAATAGAATGTTAAATATTTAGCACTCATATTAGATAGGGAACTTGGAATTTTAAATCGAATATTAAGTATAGGGAGCAAAAGGCCAACATTGCATTGCACACATACAAAAAAGCGGTCGGAATGAAATGGGTACTAACACCTCGTATTGACTTTACACTCCGGTAGTTCGGCCTATGTTGTTATGTAGGCTATTGGTGTGGGGGCAAAAGGCAAGTTATACGAAACTGATGAGCAAGGTTTGAAAACTGCGTTTCTATGCATCACCGACATTACTCTTTCCCCAAACCCACCTTCAAAAGGTAGGGCTAACATCGAGTCAAGAAGAGTGTGGCAAACCCAAAGACCATGGGAAATACATACGAAGAGGGAAATACATTTTTACACGGTTGTATCCAAGATAGAAAATAAAGTAGGCTACAACTCGGACAGCCAGACGGCCATCAAATCAATGGAGGCTGTTATACTAAGATCAAATGATATAAGCACCGTCTTCAAGGTAGCCTTATTTGGAGTCTGCTCCTGAGTAGTTCCTAGGCTAGCTCAGCCACAAAGTGTAGTAATCTTTCATTGCTTGAAAACAGAGGCAATATTAGAATTCCTATGGCAAGTTGCAAATTAAGGATAAAAAATAATATTCTCCAGGAGGCCAATAGGTCATCGAGAGAAGAAAATACTTGTGTTACAACCAGGCTATTTTGGCCGCAAATACATAGGAAAAGGTCAGGGCGAATTGCTCAACCCCTCAAGAAAAAAATCTCGAAAGTCGTGGTGTCTTGTGCCACCGGTCATTGGTTGTTAGGTGCCCACTGCTCTAAGCTAGGCGTATTTTCTCAGAAATACTGCAGAAGTTGTAGAGACGAGGAGGAGGAAGAAACAGTGGAACACTTTCGCTGTAATTGGCCAGCCTTAGATAGAAGTGGAGCAAGGGTGTTAAGAAAATGCCATTTTGATTCTCTTACGGAACTATCCGGTGTTGGGGTGAAACCTATCTTACGCTTCATAAGAGCGTCTAACGGGTTCCATAAAAATAAACAGTAGGGCTCCCGTGTTACACAGTGGTACCACAACGGACCTATGTGGTCTAAGTGAGTTGGCTACTCTAAGCCGACTGCCACAAAAACCTAACTGAACCCTAACTCTAGACCCTGCATGTTCGTTGTCATATCACTGTGCGACACGGGACGACACCTCATTTATTTTTCCATTCGTGGCACCATTTTGTGGCTCCTAGGAAGCCAGGCAGTGGTGCCAACTCCACGCCAGACAGTTCCGTAAGACAAGTGGACAAATATTTACCCAGCAAATCTGCTCTGATTTTAGAAATTCCGTTTAAAAAGTTGAAAAATTTTAATGATAACTTTAAACATATTTTTTGAAATTTGTGCAAAGCTCGAAATTTTGATTCATAAGGTTTTCGCTATACCACGAACTGTATTTTAATAAAAAATTTACGAAAAAAATATAGCATGGCAAAGATTGCGAATATTGCAAAATGGTAAGGCGACTTCATTAGTTGAGCAGAAGTATACCTTTATATTGTATACAATATGTATATGCATGTTGTTTTTGTTGTTTTTTCGTATTTATTTAAATGCTATGTGTACCATAAATATAATTAGTATCCGCAACAATGGCGGAGATTTAAACTAATAAGTAATTTTCAATAAACAAAATTCAACTTGAAATCTTACAATACTGACAATGAAGTCTTAAGGTTTTTTCTCTTTAATTTTCTTGTAACAGTTCCTTCATCCCTCAGTACGGAAGGTTTTGCATTAATGTGTCTTTTATCCCCACAGTTTTTATAGCTAAATCCTTGTGCTTATGCTTTATTTCGGAAACGCTGTGTAACATCAGTGTTGATATTTGCAGTACACACCGATAATGCAAGACCATGGATCCACATCGGTTTTAGCACCTTGAGGAGCTTGTTTTGAGTTGACTGTTTAGAATTTTTGCAAATAATCGCTGAAGTTTTCGCAATTTTAAATAAAGTTCAACAGCCTTGATTTTGAAGTTATCTTTCCACTTTAGCATTACATCCATTTTTGACAAAAAATACACAGGTTTATATAAAATTTTCGTGTTGGTGGAATCCTCGTGAATTGATTTAGTTTCATTCAATTTTATATTATATTTTTTATCATATTTGCATCACAGTCCGGGGTAGACTAGTGCCTCTTCTACAATACGCCTCCATTCTTCACAATAGCCTCCTTTCGCTCTATGTTGTGAGATTCTCATCTTTCGTAAAGGGTGGTTAAGTTTCAAGGGCCGGTGTTGATTTTAAATAAAATACAGTTTTTTAGGAAATTATTGTAATTTCTCTTTATTATGATAATATTGGTACGGCTCAATTACGTATGGAATTATCGGTCAAATGGCCGCCACGACCTCGGCGGCACACCTCCAACCGATGGTACAAATTTTCGATGACGCTGAGGCATAATTGAGGTTCTATGCCGTTAATGTGCCAAATTATTTCAACCTTTCGCTCTTGAATTGTTGCTGGCTTTTTGACGTACACCTTTTCTCTCAAATAACCCCAAAGAAAGAAGTCCAACGTTGTCAAATCACATGATCTTGGCGGCCAATTGACATCGCCGCGACGTGAGATTATTCGGCCATCAAATTTTTCGCGCAAAATTGTTTCGTTAGCTGTGTGACAAGTGGCACCGTCCTGTTGAAACCACATATCGTCCACATCCATATCTTCCAATTCGGGCCATAAAAAGTTCGTTATCATCTCACGATAGCGAACACTATTCACAGTAACTGCCTGACCGGCCTCATTTTGGAACCAAACCAGTGACTCTTTGTGGGTGCATTGGTTTTCCGACAATCACTCTTGGATTTTCATTTGGCCGAATGCGGCAATTCTGCTTATTGACGAATCCACTGAGGTGAAAATGTGCCTCATCACTGAAGATGATTTTTTTTATATGCATTTTGATTTGAACGCCCGTTTTCATAATAAGCCTGAATAACTTTAGCGCGTTGCTCGATTGTGGATGTTTCCATGGTTCAAATTGAGTTAGTCTGAAATTGAAAAATTTCAAATAAAATGCAGAAAAAAACTTGAAGTTTATGTGTGGTTCACATTCAACATCCGCCCTTGAAATTTAACCACCCATCGTCTTGAACGTCTTGCCACCATCGTCGCCTTGGTCGGTCTCTCCTTCTTTTGGTCCTTCTTACTTTTTTGGCCACTCTTTCGTTGCTCATTCTTAGGACGTATTTTAACCACTGTAATCTTTGCGACTTTATAAACCGCGTCTCATTTTGCCCCGCGATTAAAACATTGAGCTCGTGGTCATACCGTATACGGTATGTACCGTCTTCTAATAGGATAGGGTCGAATATTTTTCTGAGAACATTTTTCGTTCAAATCTCATCAGTAAATTCACATCATTAACTTTAAGGACCCATATTTCATAGCTGTAGGTGACAACACGTCTTATTATAGTTTTGTAAATCAAGGGCTTTTGTTCCTTTGATATCAATTAAGACTACATAGGTTTAAAATGGCCAAAGTAGGCTTTGTCAGTTGCCTGAATACGGTCTTGTATTGATAAGAATGGATCCCTATTTATGCTGAGTACTACGCCTAAATATTTAAACTCTTGCATGAGCTCAAAAATATAACTTCCGAGTCTGATGTGACTATCATTAAAGGATCGTGTCATGTATTTCGTCTCCTCTTCATTTATCTTGAGGCCCGCTGGTCTTGTAGCTTGCATTAGCCACATGAAAACGTTCTGAAGAGCCTCCCTATTTCTCGCGAAAATCACGATGGCGCCAGCGTATGCGCATATTTTTGTCGATCTATATACTATTGTGTCACCTTGATCTATTTCGTTTATTGCTGAATGCAGTGTTAAATGAAACAAAAGCGTTGACAGTGGGTCCGCTTGACTCACGCCGGATTACATTTCGAATTCGTCAGATATTTTGCTATTAATTAGTGTGTATAACAGTCATCAGAGTGTATTCTAATTTTCAGTCCATGTAAAAATTTCGAAAATGGATTTCTGTAATTTAATGACGTATTCGCTTTCGGTTAATGCAACAGCTCAGATTCTAGTATTGCCAGCAAATGTCGCTGCTTTGCACGTTTTCTGCTTTCGAGGGTCGGAGATATATGTAGGGTAAGTACAGTACCGGTCCGATTATACTGCCTTGTGGTACTCCGGCCGATATTTCTTTTATTTTCGCGTACTCCCGTTTTTGTTTTACTCTGAAATGCCTATTTCAAAATATCAGTGAACTGCAACGGAAGTAGAGCCCAATTGATGTGGCAGTAAGAGGTCTATGCAAATGTCGCGTCCTATAGCATTCCATCACGTTTTTATCTCTGTTTTGAGCCACGATGTACTTATGCGCTGAATGGAGTGATTAAGAGGAAAAGGCAGCTGAGAAATTGTTTTATGTATACGTAAAAAAGGACACCCCATAGTTATTGAGTTATTGTTGATTTCTTAAAATCATAAAATATAATAAACAACTCGTGTTTGTAAACTTTGCAAAATGCAGCATGAATGCATATAAGGGGTGTGTTTTTGGTGGTATTTTATTAAAAAAAATTAATTTTTGGAATTTAAGGTTAAATATCTTCTGTTCTTTATAACAACTCAACAATTTTAATTTAATTTTTTAGGGTAATAATATTGAAAAAAAATTTTTGGGGAGAAAAATTTAATTTTTTGTTCAAAATTTTTGGGGAAAAAGAACTTGTAAAAGAAATTATAAAAAATTTTTAATTTAAATTTTTTTTATAACGAAATATGGCGTCTATGTTTAAAAATATTTGGTTTTGGAAAACATTTAAATTCTTTCACTCAAAATTCTTGAAGAACTTATAAAAAATTATAAAAATGTTATATAGAAACGAAAATACTTGAATTTAAAAAACTCCATACCAAAACATTCTTTTTTAATAAATCTCAAAAATAGTCAATTTTATCAAAATATTTTGCAAGCCTGAAAAATTTAAATTGAAATTTGAATAGGTCGAGCCAAGGAGCACCAAGAGATTTGGTGGCACCTAAAACACTCAGGCTAAAAAGCCCATTGTATTTAGAGCTCTTGAAAGAGGGTAGATAGTCAAGGGGGAAAGGCGAAAAGTATCAGAGAAAGAGATAGGAAAGAAATTAAGAATAAAGAATAGAGGCACAGATAGAGATAGTTAGTACTATGAGAATTTTCCAGATTCTTTGGCAAATCTGTAAATATCCTCCAGTTTTAGAGAACGAATATTACCCATTCTCATGACATCGGCACCCAAAATTCGTAGCCGTGCTTTAGCAAAATCAGGACACTCACAGAGAAAGTGC
Organism: Anastrepha obliqua; assembly: GCF_027943255.1. Classification (NCBI taxonomy): domain Eukaryota; kingdom Metazoa; phylum Arthropoda; class Insecta; order Diptera; family Tephritidae; genus Anastrepha; species Anastrepha obliqua. The sequence goes on along the minus strand of NC_072893.1, from coordinate 18,796,116 downwards.
TCAGTGCTATCCGCCTCCTCCATAGGTTGTGTCCTGTAATGATACCGACCATCAACCGAACGTCTTGCCTTCCAAGTTATAGTAGAAAGTTTGACAGTTTTCTGTTCGACCTTCACAAAGGACTTTGCAGTTCTGCAGCGTTCAAACACAGTGGATATTGCTCAGATAGCAACTTAAAGATTTCTCTGTATCCCGAAGTTCCGTCTTCGTGCCAGAAACCATATTTATGCAGTCTGCACATTGCTTTTATTGCTTTCTGTTGTATCTTAGGATCCAAGGGGAGCAAATCAAGTATAGCATTTAGGGCATTGCTGGAGGTTGTACTCATGGCACCCATAATGCATAAACATACGCTTCTTGGCAGCCTGTATAGTTCTCGGAGTGTGGACTTAACCATGCTCCGTCCCCACCAGACCATAGAGGCGTAATTGTTGATTGGTCTAATAAGTGCTGTGTATATCTATAGGACCACAGCAGGTTTCAGACCACTTTACAAGCCTACAAATGAACGGATTTCCACCAAACAAATTTTTGAATTTAAATATTGAATTGCTTGAATATCTTTATCGCTATTTCTGCATGTCTAAAAAAATACCCATTACATATCTATTTCTGTTTATTGTAACTTTTTCAATTGAACTCTAAGTACCACTTAACTTCTAACAAAGACATATTTGCCTAAGATAATGCCAAAGGCAATAAACATTACGTCTATTCTACCAGTTGTGCGTTCACAAGATAAGGTTTGTGTTTCAAAGGCACTTCAAAGTGGTAATGGTTTTTATAAGTATTTAGTTGTAAATTTAATAAATTGACGTTGCAGTAAACCAATTCAGAATAAATACTAAGGAACGTAATTTGCTGTTTTGCTAGCAAACAAACAAACAAACAAACATACAACTTACGTCATAACTTAAACATACTTTTTAGCATTTACGGGTAGCACTCAATACTCAATACCATTTTTATTCAGAATCATACTCAGAGGTTCATGTTGAATTAGATACCATTTTTTGTAGTAATATTCGACATTTTAACTGAAGGCATAGAAAAATCTATTTAATGTAGAAAAGCAAGATTTGTTTTGCATAAACTATAATTTTGGTTTCGGAGAAAATGTACCCTAAGTTATGGAGTCTATTGTGAGATATACCCAAATTGTAAACTTGAACGCATCGATACATCAAGCAGGTTTTTACTGGGCTGCCTTAATTTTCCGATTTTTATAAACTGGTGGCAGGAGTTAAAGAAAATTGAGATACCAAATAGAACGAGTTTTTCTCAGTACTCCTCATTTTGAACTAAATATATTTAGAAACCAATTTTGTATAACAAGTTAAGTTATGCATTTTTAACTGATCTTTTTAAAACTTTAAACAAATTTAATTTTTACAATTTCCTCGGCTTGTTTTTAGTTTACGTAGAAGAAAAATTCGTACAATTTATATTATTTTTGTTTTTAGAAATTGTGTTTCAGACAAGAATTCCAGTATCCATTGTTCCCACCAAATTCTCTGTCGATGTGAGAAGCGCAATGGGGAAGTGTTTTATGCCGTCTCCGAACGGCAGATGATTTTTGATGAAGAGCTTTTTCTTGGTGTGGGCCTCATAGACAACGAAAATAATCTGAAAGATGAAATAAAGAGTTCTGACCATTTTCTCGATTTATTTCGTCAATGAAATTAGGATTCAATTTTGTATGAAATCTTAAAATTAAGCGATTGAAGAAAGAAGTTTGTGCCAGAAAGGCGAACCACTAAAGTGTGTTCTATGTTTGTTCTTATGGTAGTAGTCCGGTGTAACGACTGAAATTTCGACGTTTTTTCATGAATCTTTTTTATAAAGAAAATAAAATGCGATCGTTTTAAGGTTTTTAAATGTTTTTTTTTGGTGTTTTAAAGTATAAAAAAAAATTTTTCTTTAAGTTAATTTTATATTAATTTATTAAAAAAATTTGACGTCAAAGTGGAGTCCTTAGAAAAAAGATGAGTTGGTTCGGGGAAACACACAGCCTTCCAAAGTCATCTGAAATAAAAAATTCAAAGAGATTATTATTCTGTAGACTTTATTTTAGGTCCCGAACCTAAAATATACATAAAAATAAAAAAACAAAAACAAAATAGCGGACTTGTGAAAAAAGTTCTCAAAATCCAAAATTGTTTAAGGGGTTACGCCTCTAGCTACTGTAAAAAAGCAGTTTTTTAAGGATTTTTTTTACATTGAAAGAAAGGTGCCAGGAAAAAACTTTTTAAGTATATTATTAAGCATGTATTTAAGTGTAATTACAAATATTTTTATTGAAAAATATTACAAAATGGCGCCTTTGGAGTGAATCTCTGAACGCGCCCTGCGAAAAAGGCACTTCACGGCAAGCAGTACAACTGACGTAAATGTCCACCTAAACCAAATTAAAAACATTCTTCTCAATCGACGTGAGTATAGCTGTAGAAATACGTACGGGATTTTAGAAATATTGAAATTTGTGTATTTTGCAGATGTTTGAAGTCAAAAGTAGAATTTTTCGTCTAAAATGGAACCGTTAATTGTTTATAAAAATTTTTCTAATTAATTAATAAAAAAATCCGTACGTATTTCAGTGCGGAATAATGTTCTAAGGATCCTTGTACAATTACAAGTGAAAATATTAAAAATTGTTTGTGTTATGCTGCTTGCCGTTTTGAAAAATCACGTTTTGAGATAAACACGCTTTAAATTTGAATAGTCGGTTCAGAGACGTCAGAGGCGCTCGCGCAAAAGTGCGAAATATTAGAGATAAACATTTTTTTCACGCATAGGACTTTTTGTTTTATATTCTAAAGAGTTTAAAGCATCTTTTAAGCAAAAAAAAAAATTTCGATTTTGAAAATCCTAGAGTGGCCTAACCCCTTAAATTAAATAGTTTATTATTAGAAAATTAAATGTTTTAAAGGTCCGGGATCTAGATATGTGTGTCTCGAATAACAAGTTAAATTTTTAGCCAAATCGGTTGAATAGTTTTGAGTCAGTGATTCCCCGAAATTTCGAAAACATGGTTATGAGAAAAACGCGTTTAAAGTTTCGACAACAGTTGCTGCTGGCGTGTCACAAACTTTCATAAACACTACGGCGCGCTCTCTTATTTTAGCTATAACTTTAAAAATAATTAAAATTTCTGTCTGATTATATTATATTATATTTTTAAGATGTTTTTCTTCCGAAAAATGTAAAAAAAATCGATTTTATGAACCCGTCACACCGGGCTACTACCTTATAGCATACGAATGTGTGACCATCGTAGTCGAATGGGTTGGTGAGTGACTGCCGTTCGGCAGTACGTGCTGCGAAATGATAGAAAAGTTTTTTCTAATAGCGGTCGCACCTAGGCAGACAATGGCAAGCCTCCGAGCTTATATCTGCCACAAAAAAGCAAAAATATCTGCCGTTCGTAGGCGACATAAAACTTTAGGTATCTCTATTTAATGAAAAACACCGCACACCACAAAATAGAAGGAAAAGCTCGGCTAAGCACCGCGCCATTTATTTATTTATGCGCAACTCCGTCAGGTGAAAAAAATGTCAAAAATCGGAAAATAGTTTTAAGTCACATCACATTTGCATTTTATTATACAAAAATTTAATGGGCTATAAAAGTGCATACGGAATTTTTTTTTTCTAAATTCTAATTAAAAAATTAGAAATTTTGATGAAAATTTGTCGAATTTACTTTTTTTTTTTTTTTTTGTCGGGACAACTAGCAAGTCCAGCACTCAGACATTAATTGAGTCCATTGTACTACACTTCGATTCCCTTTCAATTTTCTTTAAATCTACCCGATCTCAGAAGAAATCTGAGTATATCTTGTGGTGCAAAGGAGCCAAGATGGTCGCTTCTTAACACATCAGTACCAAAGGCCTCAAACCTGATTCGAGCGAAGGCGGGACAGACACGCAGGAAGTAGTTCGCCGTCTCATCCTCCTCTTCACAAGCTGGCCAGAGTACACTGTCTGAGATGCCCAACCTTTCCATGTGCTTTGCCCACAAAAAGTGGCCCGTCATCAGTCCAACCAGCCGTCTGCACTTCCCTCTACTTAATGACAGAAGGGTTTGCGACAGTCGATCGGACATGACAGGTAACATAAGTTTAGTCCATCTGCAGCCTCTCTCAGCCTGCCGAGCTCGCTTGTGGGTAGTAGTTACCCATTTGCTGACCGTGGCCGTGATGGCCGCAGAGGGGAGTGGCAAGGCGGGCTCTGGGCCGAAGAAGTTGGCATCAGAGCCCATCTTAGCTAAGGAGTCAGAGGTCTCGTTACCCGCGATACCCACGTGTCCCGGGACCCATGTTAGCATCAGGCTATTATGCCTACCGACATAGTTCAGCCTGGATTTACAGGACTTCACTACCCCTGATGTGGTTTGAGGGCTGTCTAAGGCCATAAACGCAGCTTGGCTGTCGCTGCAGACACATATAGATCTGCCTCTCCATCGTTTTTCCACAACAAAGTTCATCGCTTCTTGAACTGCATACACCTCCGCTTGAAACACAGATGCATGCATTCCAAGAGCAAAGTGCAGTTTTGTCCCGCTGGATTCCACGTAGACCCCAGAGCCGGAGCCATGCTCGGTCCTGGAGCCATCCGTAAAAATGCGAAAACAGTGTTTGCCGGGCTCATTTTCTGAGTCTCCCCACAACTGAGCCTCTGGTAGCACTACACTGTATCTCTTTTCAAGTACGACCCTTGATGGCATGGAGTCAAGGGGCATGGAGAGAATCGTTGGATCGATGTCCATGCCTTCTCTGTGTTCCAAGACCCGACAAGGGCCGTACCAGTTCCCACTGTGTTTCAGTCTGCAGATGGCCTTCGAATTTACTTAGTCCTGCCATAAGTTCTGTGACAAATTTTACAATGCATAACGCGAGAATAAATTCGCCGAAAAAAGTTCCGTTTTTCTCAATCGTCTGAAAAGACGTCCTTTCCAGAAGTGGTCATCGTCGCATGGTTAGAACCAGTGAAATTCCCTTAGAAAGCAGAAAATCAAGTCGAGGGAAATGTGAATGTAACGACCAGATTTATGTCAAGACTAATTAGAGATAATCTCCACATGAAAGCCTTCCGTCGCTGGTCATCTTTTGATAAGTAGAAATGAAGACTCAATAGATAGAAGAAAATTAGTCTCGTCATATGCCAGCAGCTTCAACGGCCATGAAAATATTATTTTCACATATTAGATTAATTTTCACTGTTTAAGAAGTTTTTAATAAGTAAAACGACAAATTCTATGCTAAAACTTCTACAGACGCAAAAAATGTTGTTCCAAGAATTAAGCGTGGCTACCATCCAGCCTCTGTAATGGTTTGGTGGCGAGTGTCTTGTACAGGTAAAAGCCTTATATATCTTCATTTCTGCGAAAAAGGTGTTAAGACTGCGGCAAAAGTGTACCAGGAAGATGTCTTAGAAGGCATGATGCAGCAGTTAAGCAGTACTCTCTTCAAAGGAGAGCGTTGGATCTCCGCCCCAGACCATAAGGCAAAAAACCCCCCAGCAGTGGCTAAAAAACAGCATTCTTGGTTCATAACCGCAGAAGATTGGCCGTCTGGAAGTCCAGGTTTTAATCCATTGGGCTACAGTTTGTGATCAGAATTGGAGTACATGGCCTGTCGAAGGCCTTAAAGAAATTTGAAGAGTCTCAAAGAATCTTTGGTTGGAGCAGCGGCGTCGTGCGTGCTGCAATAGCTGAATGGCCTAATCGTTTGAAGGCCTACTTAAGAGCAAATGGTGACCATTTCGAATGAAAAAAAAAGACGGTGGATGCTCCAACAATTCGAACTTTAATTCGTCGACTTTAGCCATTGCCAAAATGCTTTTGTGATAATGAAAAAGAATTTTTATCTTTTGCAAACTTTTTTTTTTCTAAGTTTTTTGCTTCAGCTGGTCTAAATGGTTACAATAATATTCAGAATTTATTTTTCTATCTGTTTGCAAGTAATGCATAAATAAAATTTCTGTCGCATTCCAAAAAACTGATGTTAACACCTTCTTGGCCAATTTCTGGACACGAACTCGATTCGGAGTCGAAGGACCAGGTTCAGCCTTCAGCCTTTTGTTTCCATTTAGGATCATGGTGATAGACTCTAGTCTCATCTATAGTGATGACTCGACGCACAAAGTCATCTTTACCCTTTCGAAAACGATTTAAATGTTGCTGAGAAAGTCGCATTCGAATGCGGTTTTGTTTCACTGCAAATTAAAAAGCTGTTTTTTTTTCTTATTTACATTATTAAATACAACTAACTTCATTAAAAGCAGTATTAGAATTTCAAATGTTTTAATCTCGAAATATGATTTTTCAAAATGATATGCAGCATACATCATTTTTTAATTTTCTTATCTAAAAAAAATTAGCCAGCCACGAACAACAAACGGACTTTTGTTTTTTCCTCACACAAACTCTATTCAAAAGGTTGGTAATTGCTGAAAAATCTGTTTCTAAAATCCGCTTCTTAGCTCATCATACTGCGTTCGATTAAAGGTAGGCTATTTATGCGGGTGCCGTAATGCTGTATCTATATCATAAACTTTAAACAGCTAAAAATAATCTTTGGGTATAGTTTCAGCCCTCTAAATATTTCTTTGACTGTATACAATTTTTAATACAAAACGATAATACGACACTTATGACATTTTGTGAATCACCTAGTAAAGTTTTGTTCTTTTTTCAGATTCCGATTGGTACCAGTTACATCATCATTTACTGCAGTGCGGAAATAGAAGGATGGAAGCAATTAATTAGAATTAAAAATTAAATTTTACTAAAAGGTAAAAATTATTATACATATTGCATAATTAAAAAATATATATTTGCTATTGTATATTATTTATTTATTGCTACTTAATGTGTTTTTGTTTTGTAAAAAATTCAGCAACTTCCTGCATGTGCCTATAATGTCAAGTAAAAGACAAATTGACAAAAATACGAAGACAATAATTTGCTCATGAATGCCGTCGTTGGTCATTAGTCATTTACAGTTGGTTCATGTAAAATTAAAATTAATTTAAAGGTTTAGTCACACAGTAGCACTGATAACTACAAAACGCACAGCATATATAACTAGCACGTACATATATGTAATGGTATACGTATAATTGTACAAGTTTGTGTGCATGATAAATCCTACCTAAGCTGAGCACTTTCTGCGAAAATTCGATATTAATACGAATGCAAACATTTTTCAATTATTTAAAATATACAAATGCTTATGAAAATATAAAAAATACATACACACACATACATGCATGTACATATATCTGTACATTTATTATCATCCCATAGTCAGTTGCTTTGTGCTATGACCAACATTTGCTTTTAAGTGTGACAGCTTAAAGGGCATTTGGTCGATTAGTTTACTCACAGCTCTGTGCAAATATAATAGAATTTCGGCGAAAAGCTTGCATTAAAGTTCTAAAAATATTTTAAATATTAATTATATGCACACTCGTCGACAAGCAAAAAAAAAATACCCAGCACGTTTTGTGATTATAAATTTTGGCATTTAATTTTTAAAATTTAAATTTAACTAATTTTCAATTAAAATATCGTTCACTATCAAGAAGTTAGGGGTAGTCAGAATTTTCAAAAAACTTAATTTTTTTTTTCATTATCTCAAAGTATAATATCTTAAAAATATTGTGAAAAAATTTGAAGTGAATCCAACAAATAGTTTTCGAGTTATTCAACAATTAGCAAAAGGTGCTCGGGCGCTCCGGAGCCAAGCTTTAAATGCGTTTTTCTCGAAACTATGTTTTTTGAACTGGTGATCACAGTAACTTAAAAACCGCTTGGTTTCAAAGATGATTTTAATAAAATTTATACAGCTATTGGCATAAAAACTCGTGCCTGATCGAAGGATTTTTCTTTTCAAAAATTGCGATTTTTTTAAACAATTAATTGTCAGTTTTTCTGAGACCACCATATTGTTAATTTTAGGGAAAAAAGCTTCAATCAGGCACAAGATTATCTATTAATGAAACTAATATCTCTTGTCCGATTGATTTTAGCTGAATCCCCAAGACTTGTGATTATCACCGCAAGAGACTTCTGGAGAAGTGGGCTCCACACAAACAGCGACAACTTTTACAATTATTAATTTTTGTTTTTGAAATTTTGATAAAATCAAGTCGAAACTTGATGTATTAATGCTATGTTTTTTTGTAAAATAAAGCAACTGACTAGCAAAAAAAAATTATCATTTTTTCGGGCCTCTAACTACCCCTATCCCAAAATCATATGAAGCAAATATTCGGGCTTGGTTCGAAATTCAGAAAAATTATTTAAATTTTCTTTAAAATTTCTAGCTTTTTAATCAGAATTTTTAGAAAGCTTTTGAGTATAAATTTTATAGATCAATAAATTTTCTACTAAAAATGTTAAAGTTTTAAATGCCTTAAAAATCGCGTTCATTTTTTTTTAATATTTTTGGTTGATGGTATTGCGCATATTTATTATAATAGAGGGAAAATGCAACACCACAAGCAAAAATATGTCCAAAATCAATGCGATTTTTGAAGCTAAAATCGGAAGATATATAAAACTGCATACTCAAAAGCTTTCTGAAAACTCTCACTAAAAGGTTGAAAGTTTTGACGAAAATTTGATTAATTTTTATGAATTTCATGTAAAATTTCAAACTTTGATTCATATGCACTTTGTTAAAAAAAGATCTATGTTTTTATTGAATATGCTTTTTTTGTATTTATTTGCTGCCATAAAATAGTACACCTATCGTGAGATAATAATTTGACTAATACGAAAAAAAACAAAAAAATCGGAAGAAATACTGATATTGAAAGGCCAGTGTCCAGAAGATGATTTAATAGAATAAACAAAGAATTGATAAGATTAATAAACAAAAGCGAATATGCAAATACGAATACGTTTCGCTAAAAAAACACAATTTTACGGTTTGAAATGCGCTTCATAATTCAGTATAGTTTCCTTGATCATCAATACATTTCTTTCAACGACATTCCAATTTATGAAGTGATGGAAGTCGCTAGGAGACAAATCTAGTGATTGCGGTGGATGTTCCAACAATTCGAACTTTAATTCATGGATTTTAGCCACTGCCAAATGCTCTTGTGATGATAAAAAAGAATTTTTATCTTTTGCAAACTGGGACTTTTGACGTGATAACGTTTTATAATTCGATTTAGCCGGCTGCACGCACGAAAAAATGTTTCGTTACCTTGCTCATACGGCGTTACCATGCTCATGGTCGTTACCTTGCTTGAACTGCAAGCGAAAGCGCGGAACGAACGACAAAGAGCACAATCGGCCCCCGCATTCGGCAACGTTCGACATCTGCACACCTACTTGAGTGAGCATATGTATGTATGTATGTATATGTATGTATATGCGCATATGTATATAAATTCACATATTTGTATTTCCATTTCTCTGTTGAGAATAGGACGATTAGACGAAAAGTAGGAAATATGAAAGGAAGTGTTTCGAGTGTAATGTTTCTTGAAAAAGTCAAATCGATGATGGCGCCTCTTCGTGTTGTTGACTTATTAACGTCTGATACACAATCGAAATTGAAAGAAAAGAAATAAAATTAAAATTTTGTTTTGAAAATTGCAACCATAACATCAGTATTTTCTTATGACGTTGTCACGTTAAACTATCGTCAGTAAACCGACTTTACAGGCAACCTCTTTTTTTGTTTTTCTCTTCAGCTGGTCTGAAAGGTTACAATAATATTCAGAATTTATTTTTCTCTCTGTTTGCAACTAATCCACAAACGAGAATCCTTTCGCATCCCAAAAAACTTATGCTAACACCTTTTTGGCCGATTTCTGGACACGAACTCGTTTCGGAGTCGAAGGACCCGGTTCATCCTTCAGCCTTTTGTTTTGATTTAGGATCATGGTTTCAAGTCTCATCAGATTCAAGTCTCTTACATAGTGATGAATCGGCTCACAAAATCCTCTTTATCCTTTGGAAATGTGCTAAATGTTGCTGAGAAAGTCGCATTCGAATGTGCTTTTCTTTCATTGTTAGCGAATGCTGCACCCATTGGGCACAGAGCTTTCTGAAATCCAATACTTGAGTAAAAACATTGCTTACACTGCCCAATGAGATGTCTAGGGCTTAAACTAAATCTCTGTCAGTCATTCGATGACATCCTGTGTTTTTGCTACGACTTCTGGTGTTTTATTCTGTTTTTGAACGTCATTGACATGGACCGTCTTCAAGGCTTGTACGACCTCGTTTAAATTCAGCATCCAATCTTTCTACTGTATCACTTGATGTAGAAAAGTCCTTATATACTTTCAATATTCGTTCATAAATTTCCTTTGCTTTTAAACCTTCCAAAAAATTCGCAAAAATCACGCAAAACTTATTGAACAACCAAGAATTACGAAAGATCTGTTGCTGTCTTTCTTTTAAGCCTTCTTTGACAACATTTCTCTACATTTGGCAGCCTTCTCCTCATAGGATTTGCTCCCGTCAGTAACCTGCTTATGTGCTTTCTGCTTGGGTTTTTTATTGTCTCGTCAATTCGATCGACTTCAAAATCGCGTTGAATATCAGCATTAGGCCTAAACTACGGTGAATTGGTCATAATCCATAGTATTTTAGATTGGACCCTTTGCAGCGCATTTAAGTTGGATTTAGAAGCAGTGCCCCAAACCTCTACCCCATGTTTCCAAATTGATGTCATTTTATAAATAAGAACTTTGTTTTTCAATGATAATTGGGATTGAGATCCAAGTAGATAGTACAGATTTCGAAAGCGATTTCTGATTTCATTTCGCTTTTTCTTTATGGGTTCGTGCCAGTTCAATTTGCGGTCGATTGTAATGCCGAGATATTTGGCTTTGTTGTGAATATGTGCGTCAGAATTGGCAACCCTAACCGGTTCCATGGTTCTGATTTCATTTGTGTAGTTTACTTCTACTCTTTTATCTGTTCGTAATTTCGATGTTCCATTTTTTAAACCAACTTAACGTTATGTTTAGGTAGTTTTGTAGATTTTGCTTGGCTGTTTCCGTATCTTTATTGTATACCATTAGGACCGTCTCGTCGGTAAATATTGCAATTATTTTGTTTTCCGACTTCGATGTCGGTAAATCGGCTGTATATAAAAGATATATCAGGTACCTATGAAATGAGACTTTCAGCTATTAGTCCATAGATGTCGCTAGGAGTATTTTTAAACCTTCCCAAATGTCTTGTTGTTTTCGTCTGTCATCTGTCAACAATATTCAGTCCTTTATTTGTTACGTTTCATACAACAATGCATTTTTGTCGCTCTTAAAAATGTCGAACTACGTGCCTTCAAGCTACGATTTGCGGACATCGTTGAGAACCGAAAAACCACTTGTGAAATGCTGCTCTCCCGGTGCAAAACGAAGTTTTTTTTGCATCGAATCGTTACGGGTGATGAACAATGGGTGTATTTCTCCAATCCCAGGCGTAAACGATCGTATGGTCCGCCCGGCCACAAGCCAAAAATAACGGCCAAACCAAATCGCTTCGGCTGCAAGGCAATGCTGTGGGTTTTTGTGGGATCAGCGTGGTATGATTTGGGACGAGATATTAAAACCGGGAGAAACAGTTGGCGGTGCACGCTACCAACGACAATTGGCCGTTTTGAATGGCGCTATACACCGAATACGCCCAGAATATGTCGATCGGCGTCACAAAGTAATTTTCCTTGATGACAATGCACCGCCACATCGAACAAGAGCGACTCGGGAATTGGTGGAGACGTACGATTGGGAACCGCTGGTGCATGCAGCTTACTCCCCTTACTCCCCAGACTTGGCGCCTTCCGATTATCATTTGTTTGCATCGATGGGCCACGCACTTTCCGTGCAGCGCTTCAATTCTCACGAATAAGCCAAAAAATGGCCCGATGATTGCTTTGCGGCCAAAGACGGCCAATTTTTTTGGCGCGGCATACACAAATTGCCTGAGAGATGAGAAAATTGTGTCGCTAGCGATGGCTATTATTTTGAAGATTAAATTTGTAAACATTTTTTGTTAATAAACGTTTGATAATGCTGGTCTTGATACACTGCCTTGGGGAGTATCTGCGGTCATTGGTTGGATCTCAGAGCAGGCGTCATTTTATTTGATATAGAATTATCTGTTTTGAATGTTACTCTTTAATATTTAAAATTAGTTAAAATTATATTAAAAAAATTACTTTATAATCACAAGGAGGTATGCCAGTTTTTTTGTCGATGAGTGTAAATATGTATGTAAAAATTCTCGCAAAATGCCAAATCAGCCATAGCGTAGTCAATTGCTGATAGAAATCTGTAGTCGGTCATGCAGTGACATCAAAGAGTCTACTGAAGCTATTGGAGAAACAACTTGCGCGGTGCACTTCAAAAGTGTTGTGAAAAAAAAAACAATGAACACCGGTTAGTTGTCAAAATGAAGAACAATTTCATTTATGTTCCCAACTTTTGATAAGATACTTACGTAATAACAAGCACACATACATACATACATATATACATACCTTCTACTCAAATATGAACGAGACGGTATCAATAAAACGGTCCGCGGATGACATTTGGCAAAAATAAATTTTTTGTTTTTTGGTAGGACTGTTATAAGCTTACGTGGCAAATTTCAGCGTGATATGTCACATAGTTTGTTTTCTATGCTACTGTAAACAAGTCAAGCTCGAATTCTCTTTTATGATTTCAATTGTCTCAAAATGTTTTCCACGGAGCGGCAACTTGAGCTTGGGAAACAGGAAAAAGTCACATGGAACCATATCAGGCGAATACGGTGCTTGCGGAACGATATTAACATTATTTTTGTGTTTAAATAATCGCGAACAAGACGTGATGTGTGAGCTGGTGCATTATCGTGATGCAAGAACCATGACTTGTTGTCCCACAATTCCTTCCTTTTAAGGCGAATGTTCTCGCGCAAACGCTTTAAAACGTCTAAATAATATTCAGCGTTAACCGATTTTGCGATTTGTGCGATTTTCAAGCACAATTTCCTTTACTTTTCCGATGTTTTCGTCCTTTACTGATGTTGCTGGACGACGTTCATGAGGGAAGTTTTGAACCGATGTACGGCCCTCTTTGAACGATTTGTACCACTGGAAAACACGTGCACGCGATAGAGCAGAGTCCCCATAGGTTGTCTGCAACATTTTTAAGGCGTCTGAAGCCGAAATTTTGTTGGAATAACAAAATTTCAAACAAATTCTTTGTTCAACTTGAATTTCCATCGTTAAATTCGAAGAACACACTCGAGCTTGACTTGTTTCTGCCTTTAGGAGTTCGGGTTTAAAACTGTGGGTCCCTCCACAACATCAAGACGCATACCAGAAATAGGAGGACGAGCTCGGCCAAACACTTAAACGGTCAATTGTATTTACTTGTATATCGTATAATATAATCTCTGTCAACTTCAATATCCCTATTCCAATAATCCTCTAAGAATCTTATACCAAATCTTCAATGATTTTCTGGGAGCTCTGCAAATTTATGCTCCATTTTGCAATTTATAGGGTGGGCCATGTAAAATTTGCTTTTTGAATCGGCTATAAAAAAAAACTAATCAATATTTTTTCAAACTTTTTGTTTTATTTTGAAGATTGAACATTGTCATTTATGAATGAAAAATAATATCGTTCAAATAGCTGCCACGACTGGCTTTACAGTAGGCCATTTGAGCACCTCAACTTTTAAGCAATGAATGGCAACTTCGATTTCGTGGATGGTTCACATAGCATTTGTCCTTAACGGCTCCCCACAAAAAATAGTCCAACGGGCTTAAATCACAGCTCCGAGGCGGCCAATTGATATCGGAATTTCGGCTGATTATTCGGTTTTCAAAAACGGTAGCCAAAAGTTCGAGTGCAACTTTGGCAGTGTGTCAAGTTGCACCATCTTGTTGAAATCAAATGTCGTCCATGTCATCTTCTTCAATTTTTGGAAACAGCTCGTTGAGCATGTCACGGTAACGCTCGCCATTTACTGTAACCGCGGCTCCTCGCTCATTTTCGAAAAAAAATGGCCCGATGATGCTGACCAAAAACCGCACCAAACAGTGACTTGTTGTGGATTCATTTGCTTTTTTACAGTAACGTGTGGATTTTCTGAGCCCCAAATCGGACAATTTTGCTTATTGACGTTGCCACCGATGTGAAAATGAGCTTCATCAGAAAAGAAGAAGAATACTCACCACTTTGGAAATAGGTTTTCAATATTTCCCAATTTCGTTCAAGCGTATAGCGTCCCATTTCGTAAATGTCAAACCTTTAAGTAAATTATGAACACATTTGACATGACATTTGTGTTACCATTCTCAAAAAACTAGGTGGTGCAAAAAGCAAACGCTATATGGCCCACCCTTTATAAGCAGGCCTAGCTCGTCCTTCCACCTTATACGCAACTTGCTGTGACCTTTGAATGCTCCAACAATTTTTCTGAGTATTTTTCGTTCGAAAGTTTGCAGCTCAGCTCCATAGCATAAGACTGGTTTAATGATGGTTTTGTAGAGAATCAATTTGCATTATCTATTTAGTAGTGCTGATTTGAAGAGTTTCGTTAGTGAAGCGTACGATCTGCTTGAATCCACTAATCGATGGTGAGGCTTGTTGAATTGTCTCCACAACAATTGTCTCTGTCTGTTTGAAGCCCAAGTAGGTAAAGAATTCCATGATTTCAATAGAAAAAATTTAAGTTTGTCTGATGTTGGCTTATTTTGTCTGGACATCATCATATATTTCGTCTTATCTTCGTTCGTTTTAAGGCCAGTTCTACCAGCTGCAATTTCAATTCAAAGACAGTTGCTATATCATTCTCGTATGCGATTAGTTTGGTAGTTCTGTTAAACATGCTTCCAGTCCTTTTGCGCCACATATTTCATTGATGGCACATCACAGCATTAAGTTGAAGATTGTTAATGAAAGCGTATCTCCTTGTCTTTTTCCAGTTTTATAGTCCATTTCATTTTAGACTGGATTTAAGCCAGGAAAATCGGGCACCCTTCGGACCACTGCTAGGCAAATTGTCGAAATGCACGAAACTCTCTACTTTGCCTTTATGGACTTTGAGAAGACTTTTGACCGGTTGCAGCATCATAGTATATGGAGTGCGTTCCATTCTAGAGGAGTTCCAGATAAATTGGTGAACCTAATACAGTCTCAATATATTGGTTTTCAATGTAGAGTGCTGCGTTATCTGACCCAATAGAAGTAGTTGCAGGAGTGAGGCAAGGCTGCATTCTGTCGCCGCTCTTGTAATCGTAATCGATGATGTGCTAATCAATGCCCATAACGTTCAGCATGGAAAATGCATCCTCTGGAACCCAATCCATGTGGAACATCTTTTCGTATTCACAGTGCACGGACAATCCATTGAAAGTGTAAGCAAATTTGTCTACTTAGGTAGCCAAATCACATCTGACGGCGGCGCTAATACTGGCATTGTGTACCGAATAACGAAGCCAGATCATCCTTCGCTATGCTTGCATGCATTGATATTCGAAGCAGCTAACCACCAGAACAAAACTAAGGATTTTCAACTCGAAAGTGTAGTCCGTACTGTTGTATGGCTGCGAAACGTGGTCCGTAGCGGTTTCAACAACAAAAAAGCTCGAAAATTTTATAAACCGCTGCTTAAGAGCTATACTGCGCATATGGTGGCCTGATAACTGGATTTCTAATGCCGAACTCCTTGCTTGAAACGAACAAAGTCCGATTGAAACACGGGAACGAAAGTGGAAATGTATATGCCATACAATCCGTAAGCCTGCGACTGACAACAGCTTACTAAATTAGAATCCGCAAGGCTCTCGCCGAAGGGGACGGCCGAAAGGAACATGGAGACGGAGCCTGGAGCCAGCACTTTTGTTGAAATAAGTACACCCTGTGATACGACGATTAGAGGATGGTTCAATATGTAGAAGTCTAAGCAAGTGGGGAAGCTACTGATCGCTATTCACTTAGGAGCGGCCAAGACGATTCTTCTGCAAATGGTTCAAGCAGCTCACCACTTCCGGGATTAGCCGAAGTATCCTCTGGGTGGCTTCCGAACACCCGTTCGGGAGTGAGCCAACGTGAGAAGGCGAAGCATTCCAGGATAGCTGGTGTGCGCTGGGCTTGGGACCCGCCACTTGAAAGTCTCCCCCAATGAAAAGATGCCCAAAGCCTCGGATGAGGACTTTCTATACTGATGACGACCCCTGCAAACGAACTAAGGACCGCGATTTGAGGGCATGCACCTGGAATGTCCGGTCTCTTAATGGCGAAAGTGCCTCTGGCCGGCTGGTTGATGTCCTCGTGAGAGTAAAGGCTGACCTAACTGTCATTCAAGAGATGCGATGGATGGGACAAGGCAAGAAAAACTTAAGACCTTGCGACGCCTACTAGAGTTGCCATGCAAAAGAGCGCAAATTCGGTGTAGGATTTGATGTGGGAGAGAGACTTCGTCGCCAAGTACTGTCGTTCACTCCGGTGGACGAGCGCCCCGCAATAATTCGTATCAATGCGCGATTTTTTAACATCTCGCTTAAAGATTCCTTCTATGAGCGCCTGGAACGTTCCTAGGAGCGCTGCCTCCGCCACGACATAAAAACCATGCTTGGCGACCTCAACGCCAAAGTGGGCAAGGAGGGAATTTCTAGTCCCACAGTCGGAAAATTCAGCCTGCACAACGAAACCTCCGGTAACGAACAGAGGCTGATTGACTTTACTGAGACTCGAAACATGGTAGTCTGCAGCACTAGATGCCAGCATAGATTGAAAAACGCAAAACCTGATCGAGCATACTGCGCTAGATGGAAGACACGCTTCTAGTGTATTAGATGCACGTTCGATCCCAGGACCCAACATCGACTCGAATCATTACCTTGTTGCAGCCAAATTACGCACACGCCTCTGTGCAGTAAAAAACGTACATATAACTACGCAAAGAATGCTCGACATCGAAAAGCTGCAATCACAACAGACAGCCAGAAGATTCGCCACTCGACTTCCACTCCTGCTCGCAGAGAGTACTGCCCAACAAACCGGCATGCACGAGCAATGGAGCAACATTTCTCGTTGCCTAGAACCTACCTCCCGTTGAAAAGAACCTACCTATAGAACCACACTGCGATCGGGTGCAACGCGAGCCATGTGGGATCGCTACCGAGAGCTAAGAAAGGAAGAGAGACGTATTATCCGAAAGAAGAAACAAGAGGCCGAAATACGAATACCAGAAAGTTCGGCAGCTTACAGAAAGTTTCAAGACCGGGACGTTTTCCTGTAAGAACAAAGACGGCGATCTGGTGACTGACATCCAGAGCATACTTAAATTATGGAGGTAACACTTCTCGAACCTGTTAAATAGTGATAGCTGCGTATGTCAGAGAGAATGTGAAGATCCCGATACCCCAATCGTTTACGACGGAATTGTCGTTCCGCTACCCAACCATCACGAGGTGAGAAGAAAGATAACGCGGTTAAAGTACAACAAAGCCGCGGGCGCCGACGGACTGCCGGATGAGCTTTTCAAACATGGCGGCGAGGAGCTGGTAAGGTGCATGCATCAACTTTTATGCAAAATATGGTTGGATGAAAGCATTTATGCCGATTGGAATTTAAGAGTACTTTGCCCAGTGGCGTGGGAGTAATAATAATAATACCTAAGTGTAAGTTAGAAGTCACTCAAAACAAGCTTTGATTTTTCACAATTTGTTTTTGCATCCGATGTTAAGAATATTCTTCCCTATATTGCACACGTTCGGTAGTATTTTACATGGAGAAAATGAATGCATGGAAAATGTTACGAATATAGTAAATGCAAACAAAAATATTCATGAAATAATCTAATTTATGAGTGTTAATTATATCCCGTTATCGTATTAGAATAGCCCCATGCGTTTAATTTGGCTGCTGCTATAAATCTTTCAACCGATTTTGACGGCTGACGCAATTTTGTGCAGTTCGCATAAATTCATATAAAAGTCAGTAATGTCCAAAAATAAATCGCCCACTACTAATAAAATTCATTCAATAAAACATAAATGTGTGTATGCAGTAATCAGTCAGTAGCTGTGCAAGATTTAGAGTAAAATTAATAATGACTTCGAAAAACAACGCGGTTTTGCGGTGAAAATTGTACTGATATGAATTCAGCCTTTCTTTTTGTGGGAATTCACTTAAGAGTAAATGAGGCGCTGAGTGCCGCTATAATCCTATAAAAGGGTTCTAATATATAAGATACAAATTCAAGTTAAATTTAATACAAAAATATATTCTTTGTTGTTGTGTGAAGCAACAATTTTATTTGCTTTGGCTAGCGCAAACACATTTTAATACGATTCGTAATACAATACCGGGTCGGCTTCACGCTGCACCTGCCTGCAAAGCGGCTTGTACTTACACAAAAAGGCATATACTTGTATGTTAGTATGTGTGTGTGAACGTAGATAAGTATGTATGACGAAATACGGGTATTAGCACTAACGTTTAATGCTGAAGTGCTAACTAATCATAATAGCAGCGATAATTTTTGTTACTTAGCGTTTTAAATTTCAATATTAAATTCACATAAACATATGCAGTAGTGTGCAAAACAAAAGCAAATTGTATTCCTACTGAGGGTGTTGGGTGTTTTCTTCCATATATTAAAAACTTTCGAGCATTCTTTATATGGAGAAAAAATTGTTAAAAATCAACCTAATTTTTGAGCCATTTGAAACTTGTACTCGATGGACTACAAAAGTGCATACTTGAAATTTTTCCAGAAAATTTTAAAATTTTTATGAAAATTCGCCGAATTTTGCGTTAGAGGATTTTTGTTGTCGTATAAACTATAGTTTTATAAAATAATAATTGAAATTAAGAAATAAATAAATAAATAGTCGAAACTTGTCAATATGTGGTGTATACTTTCTTTTGACGCTGACTGTATATACCATATATGAGTATACAAGGTGAAGTCCAAAATAAACAAGACTGAGCTAAAATAGAAACGACAGGTTCTGATAATTTCGAGTTTATTTATTCAAAATAGTCCCCTTTGGCCTCGATACACTGTTTTGCGTGATCTAAAAGCTTTTCGGAAGGATGTTTCAGTTCATTGGCCGGAATCCGGAATGACCTTCACGATCTCGGTGCAAGCCTTTTGGATGACCTCTACGGACGCAAAACCTACTCCTTTCATGGCCAAATGCAATTTTCCGAATAGGTAGTAGTCACAGGGAGCCGTATTAGGCGAATACGGTGAGTGATTGATGGTGAAACTGCGATTTCTAGTCAAAAAATCAGTCACAAGAGTAGATCGATGAGATGTTGCATTGCCATCCAATAAGCACCAGCTTCCTCCCTCGCGGTATTCAGGGCGAATTCGACGAGTGTTATGCAAAAAACGCTTCAAAACGCCAAGATAGAAAATTGCATTGACGGTTTGGGCCATTGGCACGAACTCCTTGTGGACAATTCCCTTGGAATCGTAAAAACAAATGAGCATCGACTTGATTTTTGACTGCTCCAAACGCGACTTTTTGGGTGGTGGCTCGTCTGAGTTTGGGTGGTTTCATTCGGCACTTTGAGGCTTAGTTTCAGGTTCATGTTGGAAATACCAAGTTTCATCAGCAGTTACAATGTTGTGAAGGAAGTTCTCGTCTTTTCTCGCCTCTTCAATGAGGTCTTTTGAGTGTTAAATTTCGAGCAATTTTTGGTGCTCCGTTAACTTGTGCATAATGAAACGTGCACAGACTTTTCGTAAGCCCAAATGATCAGTTAGAATGCGATAAAACGGTGTTTTGGAAATATTCAACTCCGCTTCCATGGATTTCAACGATGATTTCGGTTCATTTTTGATAAATTTAGGAAAAATTCGATGGAGTTTTCGGTGATTACTGCCCCGGTCCGTACGTTCATTGTCATTTATGTCCTCACAACCATCTCTGAAACCACGTGTAAACCACGGATGAGCTCTGGCATGAGATAGATAATCATCGCCATAAACTTTTTTCATCAATTCAAATGTTTCGGCAAAGGTTTTACCGATTTTAAAACAAAATTTGATATTAGCTCTTTGTTTGAGACTTGAGACATTTTCGTACCCATGACACAAACATTCTGACACTTTTGACGCAATAACTTCGCTTTCACTGAACCGAATATCACCAAGCGTCCACTGGGAGTCAGCTAGGGATGTAACTTCCAACGCACAACTCATTAAAAAGATGGCGGCTTCAAAGGCATTTTTAAGACGCCAGTCTGGTTTATTTTAAACTTCACTTTTTATTATATAATTGGCTACTACATTCTTTTTGGGTGTTCGGCCGAGCTCCTCCTCCTATTTGTGGTATGCGTCTTGATTTCGTTCCACAAATGGAGGGACCTACAGTTTTAAGCCGACTCCAAACGGCTGATTCTTCTTATGAGCAACTTTTTCATGACAGAAATACATTCGGAAGTTTGCCATTGCTTGCCGAGGGGCGACCGTTATTAGAAAAAAACTTTTCCTATCAATTGGTAATTCATGCGCGGAGTTTCAAACCTGTGCAATTTCGAATGGTAGTCACGCAACAACTCATTTGGCTACGGTGCCCGCTCACCGCTATAAGCTCGTGCAGAAATGGATTCTGAAGTGGCCGATATGATATGATCTACGTAATCAAAATTTGACTTTGAACTAAAATATATTATTTTGCATTGTCATATAGTCTTAATTAATTTTTTTTACATGTGAAAATACTGTACAAGTTATGCCTCTTTGCTAAAATATCTTTTTAAAAAAATATCTCTAACAATTATCTCTTTATGTTAATTATAATCAAGTAGAAAGTGATTGAACAGTTGTGACGAATGTATCGTGCAATAAATTATTTTTTGTTGTTTATTTTTATAACTGAAAGAAGGTCCGGCATACAGTATATCTGAATTATCTGCATGTACCCATCCAAGTGTTAAAAGAGCCACTGTAGGTCTTTGTGGGAGACAAAGTTGTAGTTTAAAACAAAATTTATACTGTGCACTTCAATCTGCAAGAGATCTATAGGTATATCTCCTGTCTTTTCTACGAACTACTTAGATTTTTTTTAAACGAAACTTAACTTATTTCTATCAACGTCCCTATATGTTAGTTATAAACCACAGCAGATAACTTTCGTTCTTTTTCTGGCTAATTGCTGAAAGAAAGTTTTTCTGAAGGTCTGGGTCGTTATAGAAAAGTATGTAGTTTCTCTGTGCTCTCTGGCTATCAATTAGAAGCATTTTTGTTTTAAGAATTTCTAAATTATTACATTTTTCAAAATTGTTTAAGAATACCAACTATCGGGAAAATTTAATTTAAGTATGAGTGCAATTCTTATTTATTTTTTGTGATATTAACTACATCATTCCCTTTTAGTTGGCTACTTTTTCCAAAGCCAAATATTACTTAGCTAATTTTTTGGTACTAAAAATCAAAGTTCTCGTTTCACTGGTTATCTGATATCACAATTTAAGGTCAAATTTGAGACTGAAGCTAGGTAAGAAATCAACAAAAAAAAGAAGAAATAAATAATATGTTGGTACAAGGTGCAAGCTGAGGTGCACAAACAGGCAAGAAAAGGGACGTGTAAAGGTCAAAGTAAAGGTTTCCATTACTCAAAATAACTTTTTTAGTAAAAAAGTTATTCCAAAACAAAATGGGATGATTAATTTGCGCCACCTAGTATATGCTGGAAATCCAATCCTATGAGTTTAGAATTTAAGTGAGTTTGATGGTGCAAAGAGGCAAACCAAAAAAAAATTGATCCGGCACTCGAAGTGTCACCAATTAAAAAGGCCATAAACAGTTTGGAAAATTACTTTTATTCAATTCAAAGTAAAAAATATGTGAAAATAATAGAAAATTAATAATGAATCTACTTTTGCTCGATATGTACACCTTTTGCCTTAACTATGGCCTTGAGACGGTCCTGAAACGAATCGCAAGCTGCCCGAATGTGACTTGCTGGTATTTTGGCCCACTCGCGCACAATGGCTTTTTTCAGCGCCTCGAGTCTGGAGGATCTTTTAATTCGGCCCTTGCTCTCCAAAATGGCCCAAGGAGAATAATCCATCGGATTCGCGTCTGTTGAATTTGGGAGCCGGTATGCGGACGTTATGAAGTTCGAAACGTTGTTCTTTAGCTATTCTTGGTTCACTTGGTTGTCGAGACTTGTTGAAACGTCCAAATTCTGCCACCGAAATGTTTGTCTACCTACGGCGTTGAAGCAACCTGCATAATACTTTACCGATAATATTTCGCACTTGCCCTGACGGCAGCCTCGATGAAAACGATTGGAGAGCGCCCATATGCGGTTACAGCGGCGCAAACCACTACCTGGTGGCCAATCAATGACTTGAATTCTCGTATGCACGGTCGGTCAAATAACCCTTGTCGTTTTGGGAGTTTACGAATTGCTCAATTTGAAAAATTTCCTCGTCAGAAAACACATTGTTCGGAAATTGTCCGCTTTCGGCCAAGCGAAGCAACTTCTTCGCTCTCTCAAGTCTGACTTGTTGCTGCTTTGGTGTGAGATCATGCGCCGTTTGGATCTTGTAAGGCTTGACTTTGAGATAATTTTTCAGTATACGGCGAATGTTATGGTCAGATATTTTCAGTTCCTATCTACTAAATGCGACAGAATGGTCGTGGCAGTGTGGGGTGGCGTCTCTCTACGCCGGCAGGTGGGAAGAGCACTCCGCAAGGCGGTATTCTCTCACCAATTTTCTGGGTCGTCTATGACTTACTGGGGGAGCTGGTGAGAAAGGGCTACAAAGTGATGGCTTAAGTGGATGAAGTGACACTAATAATTAGAGGGAAGTTTCTTGATACTCTGTACGATTTGGTGCACGGATATCTTAACACAGTTGTTAGTTGGGCAGCGGACTGTTGCCCATCGTTAAGTCCTTTTAAGACGGAATTCGTCTTCTTTACGGGGAAATCTAAAGTACCCAGAGGTTTTCCCTTCTCAATAGGGGGCGCTTCGTTGATGCTTTCTGACAAGGCGAAATATTTAGATCTAATCATTACAGGAAGCTAACGTAGAAGCCCAAAATTGAGGAGATCATAAGAAAGGCGCTATTGGTAAAAGATCGGGCCACTCGTCTAAAGAGCTACTTTGGCTCTATAATATCGTTATGAGGTCGAGATTAACAAAATCTCAGCTCTGCAATTTCGTGGATACCCTTACAGGACACTATCTGCGAGGGATGCATGCTGTGAGACTTGGAATAACCTCGAGTCCTTTTTGCGGCAGTTGTATGGAGGACGAGGTATTAGATATTAGAAACCTGCTGCACTTCTTAAGCAGTAGGAAGCGGCTAACACCACTATAACTCAGTCATCGTTCGGTCATCATCAAAAAATACACACACACCCCCCTACCAAGATTTAAAAAAATTGTAATAAATAAATAAATTAGCGTTTGGTTATTTTTAAGGTCAAAAATCACAAACCCTGATTAGATTTGTCCTTCTAAAAAAAATTTAAATCTAAAAAATGTACCGTCCAAAAAGCAACCAAAAGTTGGCCTAAATTCCACTATATAAATTCGAATAAACGCGTTGCCGCTTAATAAACTGAGATTTGAACTCAGCGAGAATAACTTAGGCGGTTGCTACAAGAAATTGATAACCAAATTCCATAAAATAAAACATTGTAAAAATGGAGAAATTTCGCCAGTGTGATTTATCAGAATCTTCTGCATGACTTCTAAATTGCGTCACCTTAAAATTATATCTGCTGATTTCTCATTTGCTCGTCGTACTTCATAGCAGAATATACATTTAGGGCAAACATGATTTTAAAAACAAAATTAGTTACTCTACCATAGCCAGGTGATTCTAAGTGGTTGTGTGCTGTTGTTTTTGTACTGTTGTAAATCAAAACTTTTATGTTCACGAAAGTATGTCACGGATGCTGACACAAATATTCTACTATCAAATGGCGCACTAACAAGCGACGGTTCCTATCTCAAAAATGACTACCTTACGAATGAGCAATAAAAAATGTTTACACTCCACTATAGATATGGGGCTCAGAATTCTCGAAACTGAAAGTAGTCAGCGTTTTTATACTGCAAAATAAGTTGAAGAATGACTGTACAGTAAAAAGTCAATGCCAACAAATAAAAAGTTAACGAGTAAAGAAGGGCCTAAGTTTGAGTGTGAGCGAACTTTTTACAGCCGGCGTATATTTTTGCTTTTAAATTTATTGCTATCTAAAGGGTTTTTTACTAAGAGCGGTCGAACTTATTGAGTAGTTTTTCGCTTTATTTCGATAATGAAATCAATTTAGTTTCGATTATTTGTTTCAGATACAATTTTCTTCTGGCAAATCTTCAGTTCTCGCACAATGGAAAAACTGCTTACGTACCCATCCGACTTGACGATTTCCATATTTTTATCGTTATTTGCGTGGATTTACATGGCACAGTGTGCCTCATCCTCGACGTCTATATTACCAGAATAGGTAAAGTCACCGATTTGCTATTGCTTTGAATACTTTATTGGGTCCGTAATTCAAACCTTTTCTTTCTTGGCCGCCTTGCTCCGACTTCTCACTTTGTCGTAATGGTACTGAAGAGTGTGTGGAATTGATAGATGCCGCCAGCAGTGTGTGCTAGTCGATTCTAACATAACCTAAGTGATTTGGTTTTGGTATCATATACTTTTGGTTTTGTGAAAATGTCTGATTTTGTGCCGAATAATCGTCATTTGCGGGAAGTGTTGATTTTCCTCATTCATTCGAAAAAAAAACGGCGGCTGAAGCGCATCGAGAGCTACAAAAAGTTTATGGAGATGCTGCTTTAAGTGAAACAGCGTGCCGAGATTAGTTTCGTCGCTTCAAAGACGGTGATTTTAATGTTGACGACCGTCCGCGTGAAGGAAGGCCAAAAACCTTCGAAGACGCTGAATCGGAGGCATTGCTCGCTGAGGATCCGTGTCAAACGCAAGAAGAGCCTGCTTCAGTATTAGGAGTTACACGCCAATCCGTTTTCAAGCGATTGTATGCTTTGTGAATGATTCAGAAACAGGGGACTTCGGCTCCTTATGAGTTAAAACTAAGGGATGTTGAACACCGTTTTTCCGCCTGTGAACAACTCCAGCGGCAAAAACGGAAGGGTTTTCTTCACCGCATCGTGACGGGTGATGAAAAATGGATTCATTACAGCAATCCAAAGAAAAGAAAGTCATGGGGACTGCCCGGTTATGCGTCTACGTCGTCGCCTCGGCCGAATATTCACGCTGCGAAGGTTATGCTATGTATTTGTGGTACCAAGTTGGTGTTCTTGTTGTTACTAAGAACTGTTAAAACCAAGCGAAACCATCACTGGGGATCGATATCGACTTCAATTGATGCGATTGAGCCGAGCACTGCGCGAGAGGCATGAAGTGATGTGATTCTACAGCATGACAACGCTCGGCCTCGTATTGTCAAACCCGTTAAAACCTACCTAGAAACACTGAAATGGGAAATTCTACCCCACTCGCCATATTCTCCAGATATTGCGCCGTCCGATTATCACCTGTTCCGATCGATGGCACATGGCCTAGCTGACCAGCAGTTCCATTCATATGAAGACATAAAAAAATAGCTTGATCCGTGGATAGCCTCAAAAAATGAACAGTTTTACCGCGACGTTATACGAGATCTACCAGAAAGATGGGAAAAAGTAGTAGCCAGCGATGGGTAATACTTTCAATGATACTTTCAGTGATTCACTTGTAACCATTTTTTCAGAATAAAGTTGTGTTTTCATCAAGAAAACAGCGAGAACTTAGTTGCGCACCTAAACATTGTTATTGTAGAGGTAGCGGCTTTCCAAAACCTTGACGTGGTGGTTGTTGCTCAAAGAACTTTCAACGATACCAACGAACGTTAAACTTAGGATTTGGTCGGACAGCCTGTCAGCCCTATATGCACTGCAATGTCACATCTAAGCTCGGTGAGTAATGCTTCTCGATCCTCAATACCTTGGGAGCAAAATTTATCGTCTTGCTGAGCTGAGTATCAGGAGATGCAGCTTGTGACGGCAACAAACCGGTGATTGCCTCGCGGAATTAGGCGCCACATCGAAAGTTTATGGATCAGAATCCATTTACGGGCTTACCAAGGCCCATATAAAGGAAGCTTTCAAAGACTAAGACTCGCAATTCATACGGCACTGGAGGGAGAGTCCAAGACAGTGGCAGGCAAATCAATTTAAACTTACTTCTAGAGGAGTAGCAATTAAGCCCTTAAATTTGGATAGAAAGGACTTACGTATACTTACTGTATGCTATACTGGGCATTGTAGTCCTCGTTATCATTTCAGAAAACTAGGAGTAACAGAATCAAGTGTCTGTCGTTTATGCGAGCTAGGCGATGAAACAGCAGAGCACATTCTTTGCGAGTGTTCAGCTCTCGCAAGATGAAGAATCATTCATTTAGATGGCGCGACTCTAAGTGAGACAAAAAGCCCTGGGAAGTATTTAAACTCATTAGAAGCCTTCAATTATAGGCTCGCACTGAAGCAGAAGGTTGATGTACATATACTTTGGCCTAACAAGTCAACCAAGCTTAGGAAATATGTAGCTAGCTATCAGCAAGTCCATAAAAAAGTCAAGCTGCCACAGAGTAGAAGCAAAAGCATGGAAGGCAAGATCTTTCAACATACTCGTAAAAGCTCTCAACGAAAAATGGGAACCCCATGGTAGTCACGTACAAGCCCTTTCGGTTACGGCTGCATTCGCATAGGTATTGAAATAATGCATAAATGGTGGGCGCTGGTATCCTGCTCGCATGCAACACCAACACCCCTGCTTCTCATCGTCTTGCCACAATTCAATTAAGCTGCTGAAACTTTTGTTAATACGCTAGTGAACTAGTAGGTACGAGTATACGAATTTGTTGAATCGTTTTAACCGGTGATAAATATGTAAACACTTCTGCAGATAAGAAAGATTTCAAATACACTTGGCGATAATGAATAATGAAGCATTCTACAAGGCTTGTGACTGATTAAAAGTTAATAAAAATATATTAAATAACATTATCTTATTGTTTGTGGTAATAAACTTAGCTTCAAAGTGGCAGATCACTAATCTTACGAGTCTTACGCATAACTGAAATAGTTTGTACAAGTATACATTTTCAAGGTTACCTTTCCTGAAAGTAGAAAAATATTATCTGCAACCATAGAAGTAAAAGTGCACACATAAACTTCAAGTATGGGCCCATAGGGTTTAATTGGCTTAGCGTCAGACGTCATTTTACTTTTTTATGTTTGTTTTTTATCACCTCATCGGTGAAAAGCAGCGAACCCATTTACTGTTTTAGTCATAATCAAAATATTTGTGACCAAAAATAGGCACACAGATACCCAATCCATTATTTCATTATTTGCTCTACTATTTCGTAGTTGTTGTATGATGGATGCTAGTCAAGGTAAACTAAACATTTTTCACTCGTATGTTGGATGAGTCAGCAGAAGAGCTCAGCGCTCGGTGTTTCGTAATACCTTGATTAAAATATGTACTGAGTAATGATAAACAGAAAATAATAATAACAGCTGAACAGTTGATAAGAATTAGTGACATTGCGTAAATTATTATAACGAATACAACAATAACTAATACAACAATAACTACACAATAAAACAAATACCTCGCTTCTTGTTGTCGCTGCTTTTGTGGCGATTGCTACGAAATTTGTGATTTCTCATTGCGTAAATTTAGTTAATGAGCCATAATGTATTTGCAGAAAGAGAATATGAGTATTAATCTGTTGCTTTCGCTTCATTTGTATGTGTAATAAAACTCACTCATTTGGTGCAATTTTACTTAAATGAAGAGACATTCAGGGAAAAAGACTCTTGATTACCTTGTTTTGTAGCAAGTACAGCACTCAGACAGCATTAAGTCCATTGTACAGCACTCGGGTTCCTTTTTTAATTTTCTTTAATCTACCCGACCTCCTCTGAGTAGATCTTGAGGTCACAAGGAGCACATCAGTGCCAAAGACCTCAAACTTAATTCGAGCGAAGGCCGGGCAGTTGCATAGAAAGTGACTCGCCGTCTCATCCTTCTCTACACATGCTGGGCAGAGTCTCTTACCTGAGATGCCTACCTTTTCCATGTGCTTCACTCACAGAAAGTGGCAGTCATCAGTGCAACCAGCTGCCTACAGTTCCTTCTACTTAATGACAGGAGGATCTGCGACAGTCGGTTGGGCATGACAGGTAACATCAGTTTTGTCACTCTGCAGCTTCTCTCAGCCTGACGAGCTCGCTTGTGGGTTGAAGTAACCCGTTTGCTAACCGTGGCTTTAATAGCTGCAGCAGAGAGTGGCTCCGGACCAATGAAGTTTGCCTCAGGGCCCAGTCAAGCTAAAGACCCATCCGAGCGATACCCACGTGTCCCGAGACCCATGTTAGCATTAAGCTATTATGTCTACCGACATAGTTCAGCCTGGATTTACAGTACTCAACTACCTTTGAAGTGATTGTTGGGCTGCCTAAGGCCATGAGCGCAGCTTTGATGTAGTTGCCTACCTCTCCACTTGTTTTTTACAACAAAGTTCATTGCCTTTTGAACATCATACACCTCCGCTTGAAACACAGTTGCGTACTTTTCAAGAGCGAAAAGTAGTTTGGTCCCACTGGATTCCACGTAGACACCAGAACCGGAATCATGCGAAAACAGTATCTGCCGAGCTCATTTTCAGAGTTTGATCACAATTGAGCCTCTGGCAGCACCACACCGTATCTCTTTTCAAGTACGACTCTTCATGGCATAGAGTCAAGGGGCATGGCGAGGATCATTGAATCGGAGTCCATGTCTACTCTGTTGTCCAATGCCGGACAGGCGCCGTACCAATTCACATTGTGTTTTAGCCTGCAGATGGCATTCACTGCCTCTCCTTGGAGAACAGCATCAAGTGGTGGTAGACTAACCAGAGCAACTAATACCGGGCCTGAAGTAATCGGAAAAGCTCCGATGCAATAGATGGCCACATTGCGAAGAAATTATTTCAATAAAAAATGTGTTTCTTGACTAATTTGGGGTCACTGAACAAGAAAATAAGTTTAATTTATTTTTCTAAAGAAGCGTTTTCTAGGTATTCGCGCAGTTATTGCCTAAAAAATTTCAGAAAAGCGAAGATCCTTCTTCACATCTTCATCTAATAATATACAATATTTTCTGCAGGCGGAAGTAGTTTTTTCATAATAAATGAACCGTCGTGTATTTCTTTGCATTCAATTTAGTAGACGCTGCCTCCAAAAGCTTAATTTTTCTTAAAAAATTAGCGCTTGGATTAGCCAATGCGCCCTTGGAACCATATCGACCCATGTAAACGTAGGCTCTTTGGACACATATTCGCTCAATTTGAGCTTTCGGATCATATAGCCGGCAATGTACTGAGGTAAATCAAAGTACCAGAGCATCCCCGGGGAGGTTTACAAATTTTCTTCGGCTTCGGGCTCGCTAGTGAATGGAATATCCTCCCAAATCATCTCATCTTCCGTAGACCTTTTCAATGTTACCATAGAAGTAACGCTGATGTCAACCCACTTAATTTTGTCAGCTTCCACATTAGCGCGAGCAGCTGGTGTTGAAAAGGTTTTGAAAAGGTAACAACGCTCATCCCCAAAGGTACGAGTCTCATACATCCCGGCAATGACTTCCATTTGCTGACAAAAATCCCTATCAAAACGGTTTTATGAAAGGAATATTTTGAGAATTTGAAAACTTTAAATTGAACAGATCGATAAGTTTTGTCATTTCCAATAGATAAGTCTCCACTGTTTCTTGAGTGTATCGAGAAACTGAATCTATTAAGAACGCACAATCGAATTCGACTAATACTAATTTAGGTCCCAGGATACAGGCGTACAACTACATAGGAATGAAGTAACGGACGGATTGACAAGAGAGGCTGTGGCCTCGTTATTAATAAGACCCGAGTCCTTCCTTGCTATGGGATAACACACCGTCAAGGAGATGTTTAGGAGTGAAGAGCTAAGGCTAAGCACAATCATACATAAGCCGCTGTATTCACCGAATTTGGTCTCCTGCGACTTTTTCGTGTTCCCAAAACTGAAGGGCATATGAAAAGGCGTGGATTTGCCACGATGAGAAGATAAAGACTGCATTGCTGGCAATATTCAATGAAGATTAAAGCAATACCGAAAGGGCTTATCCGCAGTGCTTTGGGGATGGGAAAAGCATTCGCAAAATTGCATTATAAGTGAAGAGACCCTACTTGGAAGCGAAAGAACATATGTATATTGATGAATAAATAAGAAAGAAATTTTTTTTACTGGTCGAAATTCTAATTGAAATGTTCGTGAATCTTAATTGGATACAGATTTTTATCTATTATATAGAAACAATGAAAACAAAAGGCTATGGGAGATTAGCGAATATTGGGGAAAAATGCCCAACTTTGATTCCCTGCTCATAGGGTAAAAGGATATGTTTAATGCTGCTACTATCCGTCTATGTATGCATGTACGTATGTATGTATGTATAAACAACAATATTTAAAACTCACCGCCATCAAAAGCTCTATATTTTCCCCACTTTGAAATCTTCATTGTCAATTAATATTCTACTTTGGCACGTATTGTCTTAATGCCCATCAATTACTTATTAAACTCTTATCACCAGATGTCATGTCAAATGAAGTAGATTGGCCAACCTTTTTGCATTAAATTGTCTCCGCTTGTCACAGTGGCGCAATGTGTCAAAATTTGGTTAACAAGTTAATAATTATCTATTTGAGGCTTCTTCTCTGATAGGCTTAAGCACATGAAAAAGTGTAAGGGAATCCAATTAAAGCAAAATTTTTTAAATGAAGTGTTAATCGAAGTGCCTTGTTTTGTTAGTGACAATGAGCTCAAACTTTTCATTGAATATTAAATTTGGAAAAGTATGAAAAATGTATTTAATTTGTCATTCTGTATGCTTAGAAAGGAGAAGGAGTGCTTAATCAAAAGAATTTAACTGAAGTAGTAAACAGAACTTTTAAAATAAAATCAGCAAGTTTTTTGCCAAATTATATTTTTTATTTAAAATAATACCGTTCCGTCACAATTGATAAGCGTTTGTGCAAAAATAATCATCCAATTTTTTTTTCAATAACTTTTTTACTAAATCAGAAAAAATATATTTTTTAAGTCCGCTCCGTCGCTTTCCCGTTTGCATACTGCAGCTATTTAGTTCACAAGTGCAATATACGCAAAAATTATGAACCTTGCGCAAGGGTGTTTAATTTTGCGCCACCGCTTAAATTTTTGTGAATTTTTACAAAGTTGTGTACTTTTTTTCTATAGGGTCCGCCATATAACTTTACGGAATTAAACATGCTATAAAAAAGAAACTACTCAATATTTTTCCAAACTGTTTTTTTTTTATTTTGAAGTACAATCCTTCCGGTTAATGATGGAACACAACTTCATTCATATGGCTGCTTCGACTAGCCATGCACCATCCCATGCACCAAGTTCAATTTTTCAACACATTCTCGATTGTATGCGGCTGTATTTCAGGTATGACATCGCGTATGTTGGTCTTCAGTGCATCAATTGTTGCTGGTTTGTTGGCATAACACTGGTTTTTGAGCAACAGCAATATTTTCGGGTGTACGCAGTTTCTCTTACTTTTTTCGCAAAGTAACGCACATACGCTTCATTCGGTGCTTTTCTTCTTCCCATTGCCGTACGTAATTTTCGTACACATTCTGCAATATTACCATGATTTTCAAAGTAATGTCGCAATATTTCCCAGCGTTCTTTGAGCGTATACACAATCATTTTCGTTCAGCGGAAGAATAAAACTAATGTTCTGTCAAATCAGATGACAGCTACATAAGTGTTACCGTTCTTCAAATAATACCTAATTCAAATCCGTAACGATAGATGGCGGGCCCTGTGTAAGATTTTTATTATACAATGAACTAAATTTTTATAAAAAATGAATGGGAAAGAATTTCACATATTGTAAATATGATTAAGTGACTTAAATATGTGGGCTCAAGTGTACATACACATAAATTTACCGTTATCATTTGCACTCCATTTACACTTAATTGGGGATGACGCTGTATATTTACATACATTTTGTCAAGAATTGGTTTACACATTCAAAACAAATTCAATATTTCAACTTTGGTATCCAAATATTTCATTTTTTTATTTTTATACACTTTTTGAATAAATTATAGTTTTAAGATAATACCGACTACTTCAGGTCCGGCATTAGATGCTCTGGTTAGTTTACCATCACTTGATGTTTTCATCTAAGGGGAGGCCTTGAAGGCCATCTGCAGGCTGCAACACAATGGGAATTGGTACGACCCCTGACCGCCATTGGACAATAGAGAAGCCATAGACTTCGATCCAATGATCCTCTCCATGCTCTTGGACTACATGCCATCAGGAGTCGTACTTGAAAAGAGATACAGTTTGGTGCTGCCAGAGGGTCAATTGTGGTTAAACTCTGAAAATGAGCACGGCATACATTGTTTTCGGGTTTTCACGGATGGCTCCAGGACCGATCATGATTCCGGCTCTAGTGCCTACGTGGAATCCAGTGGGACAAAACTACATTTTGCTCTTGGAAAGTACGCATCTGTGTTTCAAATCGAGGTGTATGGTATTCAAGAGGCAATGAACTTTGTTGTGGAAAACAGATGAAGAGACAGATCTATATGTATCTGCAGCGACAGACAAGTTGCGTTCATGGCCTTAAGCAGCCCCCCAACCACTTCAAAGATAGTCGAGTCCTGTAAGTCGAGGCTGAACTATGTCGGTAGACATAATATCCTAATGCTAACAGGGGTCCCAAGGCACGTGGGTATCGCGGGTGTAACGAGTCATCTGACTCTTTAGCCAGATTGGGCACTGAGGCCAACTTTTTTGGCCCGGAACCCGTTCTGCCACTCCCCTCTGCAACCATCAAAGGTTAGCAAACGAGTTACTTCACCCCATAGATGGATAAAACTGATGTTACCTGTACTGTCATTAAGTAAACGGGACTGCAGGCAGCTGGTTGGACTGATGACGGGCCATTTTCTATGGCCGAAGTACATGGAAAAGGTAGACATCTCAGACAGTGCACTCTGCCCAGCATGCTCAAGAGAAGAGGATGACACCGCGGACTACTTTCTGTGCATCTGTCCCGCCTGCGCTTGAACCAGGTTTGAGGTCCTTGGCACTGATGTGTTAAGAAGCGGCTGATGTGTATGGTTCCTTAGCACCGAAAGATCTACTCAGATTTCTTCGGAGGTCGGGTAGATTAAAGAAAATTAAAAAGAAAGCCCGAGTGGAATACGATGGACTTAATTGTGTATGAGTGCTGTACTTGCTAGTTTGTTCCGACAAAAAACAAAAAAAAAAAAAAATTTAATAATACCATAAACAAAATCGTTTTTGTTACGGCATGCATATTTAGGTATGTAGCCACTTCTTTTATGGCTAGAACCTCTGCCTGAGAGATGCCGCAGTAGTCTGGTAGTCGAACGGATAGTTCCAGTCCTAATTCTTTCGAAAATACTCCATAGGCAACTTTATCGTCTAGCTTGGAACCAGCTGTATAACAATTTAATTCCCCCCTTCTCCATGGCCTTGGAGTTTGCCACTCCCTTTTTGACGGTATACTTGTCTTGAAGACCTTGTCAAAAGTTAGTCTAGGAGTAGAATAGTCTTTTTATTGTTTGTGACTGTTCAGAGTGTGCAAAATGCAGGCGTGGCCAAACCACCGTTCTTTCCATAGCGCCATACTTTTGAGTCTAAGCGCCGAGGCGGCGGCCATGTTTTTCTCTATGAGATATAGTGCAGGCAAATTGATTAGCACTTCTAGCTCTTTGTTTGGGGTAGTCCTTAAGGCACCAGAGATGCATAAAAGAGCTGTTCTTTGGATCTTACTTATGATTTTAGGGTAACTCGCCTTTAGAGTAGATGGCCACCATACAAGTATTCCATATGGCCAATGAGTAACGCGAGGTGTTAGCCTCCATTCAATACCGACCGCTCTTTTGCAAGTGTATAATGCAACTCCTTCCTCAATATTAGGTTTCCATGTGAGTTTCCTATCTAATATGAGTCCTAAGTACTTGACATTCTCTTTCAAAGGAATCTCCACACCCTTGAAAACTAGCGGGGAGATTATACTCGTAGGAAGCCTATGTTTCCTTGTGAAGAGAATTATTTCAGTTTTTGCAGGACTTATAGCTAGTCCCCTACTCTCAGTCCAGCTCCTAAGCGTGGCCATGTTAGAGCGCAGAATGTCCATGGGGGTGTTCGGATATCTGCCTTTAACAGCAATTGCTAGGTCATCTGCGTATGCAGTGACGTGGCAACCTCCTCTCTCTAGAGTCAGCAATAGCAAGTTTACCGCCAAAATCCAGAGGACAGGGGAGAGGACACCATCTTGAGGTGTACCTCTGCAGACCTGTCTGCTTAGGGTAGTGCTGCCTAAATTTGCCGTTACCTTCCTTCTGACGAATATTGCTTCTATCAGGGCAACAACGTGTGGTTCAACTCCAAAGTCTTCTAAAGCATCTACTATAGCACTCGCCCAATTTATATTGTTCTATATCTACGAAGGCAACCATGGCAAACTATAATATATATCTAATAAACATTATTCCACCAACCCGTCAAGCGAGTGTAAGCGGTTTCTGTAGATTTCCCCTTAGTGTAGGCATGCTGCGCCGAGGAGAATTTATTTATTGATTTAGCGCCCCGTATATACTCGTCCACTATCCTCTCTAGAATTTTGAGGAGGAAAGACGTAAGACTAATTGGTCTGAAGTCTTTGGGGTTAGTGTGTGAGGAGGCAGTGCCTTGGGTATGAAAGAGACTTTTGTCTCTCTCCATCCTAGCGGAATGTAGCCCATGCTAAGATAACTTCTAATGATGATTTTAATAAACGGTGAGGGAATATTCCGAGATTTCTGCAATTCCGCAGGATAGACACCGTCTAGTCCACGTGATTTATAAGAACCAAAGGTGTTAATAGCCCATTTAATCTTTGAGTTTGTCACTAATAGACTTACTACGTTGGATTGCCTTTCATGATTAGCAGAATCATTTTGTTCCACCGGCTTGTTTCCTGGGAAGTGTGTGTCTAGTAGAAGACCTAATGATTCCTCACTTGACGTAGTCCATGCATTCCCTTGACCTTGTAAATAGCCTAGGTTACATGGCGTCTTTGAAAGAATTTTTTTTAATCTGACCGCTTCTGAAGTTTCTTCAATTCCTTTGGAATAATTTTGCCAGGATTCACGTTGCCCAGTTCTGACTGCTTTCTTATACTTTTTCAGTTCGGCCTTATAGGCTTGATTCGCTGTTTTATTATTTCCATCTTGCCGTACGGTAGTCAAACGTGGGCACTCAGATATGCGGATAAACAGAATTGCAGGCTAATACGGATTATCCACCTCAGCAAATACTCTTCGATAAATGCCACAAACCGAGAAGAAGGGGACGCCCGCCGCTTAGATGGATTGACGGTGTAGAAGAAGATGCAGGCTTATTGTGATTTCGGGAATGGAGGACACAGGCAAGAAACCGAGACAATTGGAGGCATATGCTATAGCAGGTGAAGACCCGACCAGGGTTGTTCAGCCAACAATGATGATGATGATAACTCAGACTATAACTGGAACTATACTAGTCAAAGTTTCAAAATTTGTACAAAATTAAAAAACAAAAAAAAAATTAACATACTTTCAAGTCAGAGTTCTTAGAAAATTTTCGGGTATGTAATTTTGTAACCCATTGGTGCAATAAATTTGCTTGTTGACAACGAATGCTCGAAATTTTTGTAGATGGACGAAATGTACTAGACCTCCAGAAAAAAAGTATACAAAATCAACACGACTTTAAGCCACTTCAAGCTTTTTTTAATGAACAGTTTTTAAATGCCGTATATAACCAAATATTAAAAGGTATATTTTTGCAGCTTTTAATTCAAAAGTTGTATTCATTTTCAATGCGTAAACTAATTCTCGACAAACTCGACAAATTTTTCAGAAAGAATAAAATAAAAATCAGATTATTATAATTCATATTTGTCACCGACGAATGATTCAATTGTATTTCTTGCGTAGATTTTTTTAATTCAGAAGAAACTGCAAGCATACATTTCAAAGGAATTGAAAAAGATTCGCACTTCTCAAGTAGCGGCTGCAATGATTAACTGAATGAATTGTAAATTACAACAGCGAGCTCGCGCATGATAACAGTTTGCAGGCAGGCGCATTTACTCACCTACATACGAGTATAACTTTTAAGGTAGAAAGGCATAATTACATACACATGCACATTTTCCGGTGCCACTTGTAACTGCTGCCTACAGCTATAACTCGTTTGTGTGTACTGTATTAAGACCTACAAGAAAGTAAAGTCTGCTTGTGATGTATCGATAAAAATATTTCCAAATGCATACAAAAAAATTGTCACTCTAAAAAAAAAAGTAAAACCAAAGAGTAAATAAGTTTCGAAATTCGAACGGAACCGAACTTAATGCACCCGGCGCTTGTTTTTGGTGAAATGAAATATGGGGTGGGCCATGTAAAATTTGCTTTTTGAATCGGTTAAAAAAAAAAATGATCAATATTTTTTCAAACTTTTTTTTTTTTATTTTGAAGATTGAACATTGTCATTTATGAATGAAAAATAATATCGTTCAAATGACTGCCACGACTAGCTTTACAGTAGGCCATTCGATCAACCAAATTTTTAGGCACATTTTCGATTGTTTGGGCTCCAATTTCATGAATGGCAACTTCGATTTCGTGTTTTAAAGCATCAATCGTCTCTGGATGGTTCGCATAGCATTTGTTCTTAACGGCTCCCCACAAAAAATAATCCAACGGGCTTAAATCACAGCTCCGAGGCGGCCAATTGATATCGGAATTCAAAAACGGTAGCCAAAAGTTCGAGTGTAACTTTGTCAGTGTGACAAGTTGCACCGTCCTGTTGAAACCAAATGTCGTCCTCATTTCAGCATTTCATGTTTCATGAACGCAGTGTGCTACGGACCTGGACCAACCTAATGGTACTCGCGCTCAAACTCCTTTTCCACCAACGGCGGTCGCCAAACAATGTGTTTTGCGAAGAAGTTATAATACCCTAGTAAACTAATGCGCATGGGTAAAAAAATTGTATCGAATGCCCAAATCTAAATTTTACCTGGTATCAAATATAATTTTTTTATCTCCATCTATTGTTGTTGTTGCGCATAATGGTGTTAGGTTTAGGAGCCATGCAGCAGCACACAAAATCGAAAAGTCAGCAACAAATATTAATGTAATGTGAAGAATGCTGCTGACCTCCTTACAACACAACCAATCACAATTACAATAATATGGACAAGTCGTTACTTTGTGTGCGGCAAAGGTACTGATACCTACAAACACACGAACATATATACATATATATATTATATATATATATATAAATATGTGCATAGCTGGCTTTGTTGGCATTCACACAGAAGAAAGAAGAAAAAAAAATAGTGTTTAGGGTCGTTGCATTCTTATAACTTTTCATATCGTAAACTGATCACTCAAACAGTTGCATGACAATTGTCGCTGTTGTTGCAGCTCAATGACAAGGCAATAATGCACATTTCGAAATGTTATTAATGAGCAAACGCTATTATCAGATACAGGTACTCACGGCGTGCTCAGCAATCTAAATAAGTGCGTTTGGGAGAGTGAGGTGAGTATGGAAGTGAAATAGAATTGAAGGTGCAATTCTTGTTTAGTGGTAGAGAGGAGCCTGCATGCCGACTTACTTCGCTCTGGGGTGCTTTTTTGTGTGAGTGTACGTGAGTGCATGAAGCCAGCGACTGATAGCACAATTGAAGGTTTGTAAATTGACATATCGCATTGGCGCACGCACAAATGATCATGCACCCACTTACTTACATACTTACACACATACGCACATATATTTATTACAAAAGATAGCGAGCCATTCAGTTGAAGATACAGATAAATCGTTGTGGAATAATAAATAATGAAATACGCTGTAGTAATACTTAAGCACAGAATTAAGTGCACAGTTGCACGTTCATGCTAAACACCAACATGCATTTTAGCAAATACATACATACATACATGCAACTGTACGCATCACGTAGGAAATCAGTTGGCTTGCGACGACTGGTACTTTAGCTCTTAATCGAAAAATTGCATTCCAAAATCTCGGACATGGGACTCTATGATGATAAGAAACGAGAGAAAGTAAAGACCGGTGTGCATTTCTGTCTTAAAACAAATTTTTGCGAACCGTCTCTCATTGGAATACGCCAGTAAACTGTAAGAGCTCCTGTTTTTCAGGAAAGCTACAAGATGGACACCATAAATTGGAGTGCATAGCGTTGGGGCAATCTCTGATGCGAGTGGATTCTTGACCATATATCGCATTTTGCACTAAGAATTTTTTATGCTATACATAGCACCTTGTTCAAAAAGTTCCCGGAACAACCGCTAGGTGATGTTATAAGTCAGCTGATTTGAGTTCTATTTT
The DNA here is from genome assembly GCF_027943255.1 of Anastrepha obliqua. Classification (NCBI taxonomy): domain Eukaryota; kingdom Metazoa; phylum Arthropoda; class Insecta; order Diptera; family Tephritidae; genus Anastrepha; species Anastrepha obliqua. Next base: position 18,757,599 of record NC_072893.1, on the reverse strand, counting down.
TTTTTTGCTTATCTCGCATAATGGAGTTTGGTATACAACGAACCGACACACAAATATAAATTTTTACTTCATGTAATTTTTATTTTTTGAAAAAAAAAAAAATGTTTTCCGTTTTTCCAAAACTTTTATAGTTACAAGAAATAATTTATGAATTTATTAATGTAGAGTGATAGTAAGCTTTTCAAAGCTTTATAGCAAAAAAAAAACCAATCGGTTGATCCATTTTTGATTTGTTGCAGCTGGAAAATTAATTTTATGATTTGCTAACATATTTTGGCTCATAGACGCGGTTCTTCTGTAGTTTATGCAATCTATGTCGCAAAGCACTTTCCTGAAGTGATAAACCTCGTAATACAAAAACCCTGCTAAACCGAAGCATTCGGCGTATAGTTATTAGCTTACATACAAGTTTTTGAAACAGAAGAAAAATAACCAAACAGGTGGAAAAAGGAAGAAGGGGCTTTGGATTAGAGGATGACGTATTATCCACTTACTGCTACTGATGAATTTCACCAGATATGTGATATTTAAACCCGCAATATCCGCAGGTGTGTCGAAAAATTTAGAGCAGAGATGTTAAATATTTACCAGAACGAGAGCTGAGAAGAAGGTGCTGAGATGATTTCACCTCATCCTCCAACAAGTTCTGCAGAAAGGACTTCAAGCAATCCCAAGTCTCACCGCATGGACACCTAACGGACAATGTCTGGTAAGGATACCTACCAAATTCGGAAAAAGTTCTGCTCAGACCAAGCGAGGATCTACAATAATCCAGCACCATGGGGATGAACTAAAAGTTTTTACGAATACTAGAGTATCCATAGCTTAAGCCTAACTTATGGACCGAACACCTCAATCTGATATTGGGCAGTTTTTTCTGCAATACCCACGGGAGCCACATTCAGCATAGCATTCAGCGCTAGAGTAAGAGTAGTTCGAAGCGCCCCACTGATTCCATTGAGGGCAGACCTTTAAACCCTCTCCATTTTTTTAACTTTTGTTATCCTTCCCAGCGAGTTCCACCATATAATTGTGTTATGAAGCCAAAACGTAACTTTAGGCGAGAGGCTCCATCTTTTGCCGCCCGTACAACCATTCAAGGCGACTGTTGTCTTCCTAATTCTTTACTTAATGCGGTGCTTTCACGTAAGCTCTCTGTCAAGAATACGTCCCAGGTACTTAACCCTGTCAGAGAGCACCAAGGGACCGCCCGCTATTGAGGTTAGAAAGATTCTACGTATTTTATATTTCCGCGTAAATAAGACGAGCTACGTCTTCAGAGGATTTATCGAGAGACCGCAATTTGCTGTTCGTTGCACAACTAGATTCAGATAACCCCGCATCAGTTCCATCAGAGTATCTAAAAACTTTCTTCTGACGATAAGTGGCACATCATCCGCGTAAGCAATAACCGTGCGGCCTCTGCTCTCCAGCTACTCTACTAAGTCGTTAAGCACTACAACCCAACGTAGTGGCGAGAGAGCCTTGCGGAGTGCTTCTGCTAACCTGCCAGTGGAGAGAGGCGCCCCCTCCCACTTTGCTGCGATCTTTATATCACTATTGTGAAGCCTTGAGGCTATCCTCAGCTGTAATTTCTATGAAGAAAAATCTTTCAAAACAGTCTTGACAGCTGGTTGTCAATTTTGCAATTTTTGTAAACTGGTAAATAATTCAACATACATTCTGTCAAAAAAATATCGGGAATTGTTCATTTAAAAAGCGCGCGTTACACATAGGTCTAAATTTTTTTGCTGGAATGTTGGTGCAACTGTCCTCTGTAGTGTCTCAGAGTTTGAGCGTGATATGTCAATTAGCTTGTTATTGGCATTTTAATTCTATCAGTCCACAGCAGAAGAGCTCTGCGATTTTCACTATGGATAAGAATATCGAACAAAGAATTTGTCTTAAATTTTTAATCGTTAAGTTTGGAACGGGATTTCGTGTGCCGAATCGTTGAAAATGCTGCAGAAAGCCTATGGCGAGTGTGCTTTATTAAAAACACGGGTCTACGAGTGGTATAACGCTTTTGAAGAGGGCCGAGAAGTCCTGGAAGATTTGCGCCGATCTGGTCGCTCATCAACGTCTTCAACGGATGAAAATGTCGACAAAGTCAAGGAAATGGTGCTGGATAATCATCATTTAAGTTGGAGGGAGATAGCTCGTGACCTTAGCGTGTCTCACGAATCCATTCGCAACATTTTACGCCATCAATTGGGCATGAAACGCGGCTGCTCGACTCGTTCCAAGAGAGTAGAATTTCTGTCAAAGAATTCATCGGAAGAAGTTGGCTGAAGGCATGCTTGAGCAAGTGAATTTCGACCCAACGTTTATCCAGCGCATCAGAACAGGTGATGAGATATAATATAGGTGTATGAGTTTGATATACAAACCAGTTAACAGGCGGCTAAATGGCGTTACCGATATAAGCCGAAACTCAAAAAAACACATCAAAGTCGGTTAAAAGTCGTGGTGTTGTGTACTCGGAATTCATTCCAAATGGTTGTACCGCAAATAAAGAATATTATTTGGAAGTTATGCGACGTTTGAGGGAGAATGTGCGTAGGAAACGGCGCAATATGTGGTAAAAAACTCATGGATCTTGTACAAAGATAAGGCACGGTCTCACAAGGCTCATATTGTGAACACTTTTTTTTTCAAAAATTCGAAAAATATCATTGAACAACCACCGTATTCACCGGATTTAGCCCCCTGTGACTTTTTCCTTTTTTCAAAACTTAAATTAAGGGGAATTCGCTGTAGGAGTTGAAGAAGATCTCTTCATTCATGCATTTAAAATGTGCTTTGATGACTGGACTAATCGTTGGTATGTGAGTATTGCTTCTAATGAAGCCTATTTGGAAGGTGACAAAATAAATTTTGATGATTAAACCATTATTTTGCGTTTTCCCGGTACTTTTTTGACAGAATATACTTTTATAGACACATGCATGGAGCGAATTAAACATGATTTGTGCAAAAAAAATCTTTCGTTTGCCCCTAGAAAATTGGGTTTAACCAAAATATACTATAAATTACATAAAACGTAAGCCTTTAATAATAATTATTTCTATAATAATAATTAATTGTAATTAATAATAATTTTTTGTGATTATTCAAAATTTCCTGGAAAATGTGTATGAGTATATTCATATTAAAATATATTACATCAATGCAAGTAAACGTGCTTGTGTGCGTAGATTCTTACTTAACTGCGCTTATGTATGCGTTATATAGTACATACTAGCAAACCCGGCCCCCTTCGCTGGGCACACTAAAATAGAATAGATATGGTTTAGAACAGAAAATATATGATTTTCATATTATTTATTTCTTTATTCTTTATTCACGCGCTTTGGCATAAACAATATTTTTTGTTTTTCTATTTGTTTTTGAGTAAATATAAAATATAAATTGAAAATCAGGAAAAAAGAAGATTGTTTTTAAATTTCAAATCAACGCATATGAATAAACAATCGTCTTTTTTCCTGATCACCCATGAATTTTTCGTTTCAATTTATATGTTTTATTAAGCATTGGAGCTTTTCTAACCATTATCCATTTATATTTTTCAAAAAAAAAAAACGAAAAAAATTGTTTTTTCCACGAACACATAATTTCATTCGGATTTCACATTAAATTCTCAAATTTCGTAAGAAATTATTCACTGTTCCAAAATCCACTCCAAAAAAATTCACAAACAATTTTTACATGTTGCACTTACGTGTTTTCCTTATGGCATCCAAATCAGAAAGAAATATTGACACACTGTCAATTTGACAGTTCAGTTCCGCCCCAAGCGTTAAAAAAGTAAGCGACATTATGGCTGGCTCAAAAGAACGCTGTACCCGTTGCCACTGCTCCGAATTACAACCAAACTTTACAAAACCCATTTTCAATACATACTTAACAATGTGCGTAAGTTTGGTTTAATTCGGTGCAAAGACACGGCGGGTCCACGTTTTGGCATATATTTCGAGACCCTAGTCATCAATAGGTATGAAAATTACCCCGTATTAAAGCACTTATACACAGCTTTCATTTGATACCCATATTGTACATACACAACCAAAGGTTACCCGGGTCCACGTTTTGACCTATATCTCGAGACCCCAGTCACGTAGCGGCATGAAAAATACTCTGTACTAAGGCATTCACCAACAGCTTCAATTTGATACCCATATTGTACATACACGTCCGAAGGTTACCCGGGTCCACGTTTTGACCTATATCTCGAGACCCTATCTACCAATAGGTATTCAAACTATACGGAAATCATATTCAATACCTACTTAACAATGTGTGTAAGTTTGGTTTAATTCGGTTCAAAGACACGGCGGGTCCACGTTTTGGCATATATTTCGAGACCCTAGTCATCAATAGGTATGAAAATTACCCCGTATTAAAGCACTTATCAACAGCTTTCATTTGAAATCCATATTGTACAAACACATTCTAATGTCCACGTTTTGGTCTCTATCTCGAGACCCTAGTCACGGAGCGGATGGAAATACTCTGAACTAAAGCATTCACCAACAGCTTCCATTTGATACCCATATTGTACATATACATCCGAAGGTTACCCGGGTCCACGTTTTGACCTATATCTCGAGACCCTATCTACCAATAGGTATCCAAACTATACGGAAACCATCTTCAATACCTCCTTAACAATGTGTGTAAGTTTGGTTTAATTCGGTGCAAAGACACGGCGGGTCCATGTTTTGGCATATATTTCGAGACCCTAGTCATCAATAGGTATAAAAATTACCCCGTATTAAAGCACTTATCAACAGCTTCAATTTGATACCCATATTGTACATACATATCCGAAGGTTACCCGGGTCCACGTTTTGACCTATATCTCGAGCCCTATCCACCAATAGGTATCCAAACTATACGGAAACCATCTTCAATACCTTCTTAACAATGTGTGTAAGTTTGGTTTAATTCGGTGCAGCCACGGTCGGTTAGCGAACACACACAAAAAGTTGACTTTATTTTATATATAAGATTTTTTTCAGTTTGTGTCCGAAAAATCCAAATATCTTACGGAACCCTATTTTTTTCCAAAATAAAATGTAATCCATGTTACTCGTGGATAATGTAGTTTTCGAATGGTGAAAGAATTTTTAAAATCGGTCCAGTAGTTTTTGAGCCTACTCGTTACAAACAAACAAACAAACAAACAAACAAAGTTTTCCTCTTTATAATATTAGTATAGATATATGAATGGGTGGGTGCATACCTTTGAAACAAGAAATATCGCTCGGAAATAGTTTTATTGTTTTTGCCTTTTTTTTGGTAGTGAAACGTGAATTTTATCAACTGCTTGCAGGTAGATCGTCGAGAAGAAACCACCAACCAGACGTGCATACATACATACATACATACATATGAATGTACCTACCGTCAGCGTCAAAATAAAGTCTACACCACATATTGATAAGTTTTGAATTTTTCCTTTTTCGTTTTGTAATTTCAATTATTGTTTCACAAAACTGTGGTTCATGTTACAACAAGACCATATCAAGAAACATTTCGGGCCTTGTACAAAATTTGTAGAAGTTCGTAAACTTTTCATAAAAATTTGAAAATTTTACTCAGAATGTTAAAAACAAACAATCGGGTATGAAGTTTTTTAGATCATTGAGTTCACGAAAATGAAGTGTAAGTTTGAAGTCACACAAAAATCGCGTTGATTTTTAACAATTTTTTCTGCTGACGGTGGTGGGTGATTTTTTCCATACAAAAAAACAAAAAAAAATTGCGCAGTATGGGGGTAGTCAGAATTTTAAAAAAATTAATTTTTTTTTTGCATTTGCAAAGTTTGAAGTGAATCCGACAAATACTTTTCGCGAGTTATTCAACAAATAACAAAGGGCGTTCGGGCAAAAACAAACAAAAACAAAAACTTTAAATGCGTTTTTCTCGAAACTAATATATGTTTTTTGATCTGGTGATCACTGTAACCTAAAAACCGCTTGGTAGATTTCAATAAAATGTTTACTGCTTCTGAAAAACATATATTAGAAAACTCGTGTCTGTTCGAAGGATTTCTTTTTTCAAAAATTTCGATTTTGTTAAAAAATTAATTGTCGGTTTTTTTCTCGAAAATCTGAAAAATATTTCCTGAGGCCGTCATATTGTTAATTTTGAAAAAAAGACTTTAGATTATCTATTTATAAAACTAATTTCTCTTCTCCGATTGATTTTAGATGAATCTCCAAGGACTTGTGATGATCACCGCAAGGGACTTCTGGAGAAACGGGCTCCACAAAAACAGCGACTACTTTTACAATTACAATTTAAAATTTTTTTTTTTGAAATTTTTCTAAATGTTTTTATTTTTGTAAAATAAAGCAGTTGGCTAGCAAAAAAAATATTTAAAATAATCATTTTTTCGAGCCTCTGACTACCCCTAACCCCTTAAATGGAGAGAACTCACAAGATCACTTCCGAAAAAAATTCTCAAAAATCAGTCTGATTTTCGATCTAATTGAAACTTGCACTTTACCAAAACTCAGTGATCTATTAAACTGGATACCAGAAATTTTTCTAAAAATTTTATGTAAAAAATTTGAAATTTTGCCGATTTTTTTAAATTTTTATATGAAGTTCGAAACTTTCATGTATATGGTTCCTGCTGTAGTGTAAGCTATAGCTTTATAAAAAATTAATTTAAGGCACCTTTCTGGTTCAGAGGCGTGAAAATTGAAGGCGTTGAAAATTGAAGGCGTTGAAAATTGAAGAAAAATAATCAGTAACAATTTAAAATCGTTTTTATTCATTAGATCAATTCTTTATTTACAAAAAAAAAACATATTTTTTTTCAATGACAATAATAAAAATATAGGCTGGGCCATGTAAAATTTGCTTTTTGAATCGGCTATAAAAAAAAAACTAATCAATATTTTTTCAAACTGTGTTTTTTTTTTTTGAAGATTGAACATTGTCATTTATGAAGGAAAAATAATATCGTTCAAATGACTGCCACGACTGGCTTTACAGTAGGCGATTCGATCAACCCAATTTTTAAGCACATTTTCGATTGTTTGGGCTCCAATTTCATGAATGGCAACTTCGATTTCGTGTTTTAAAGCATCAATCGTCTCTGGATGGTTCGCATAGCATTTGTCCTTAACGGCTCCCCACAAAAAATAGTCCAACGGGCTTAAATCACAGCTCCAGGGCGGCCAATTGATATCGGAATTTCGGCTGATTATTCGGTTTTCAAAAACGGTAGCCAAAAGTTTGAGTGTAACTTTGGCAGTGTGACAAGTTGCACCGTCCTGTTGAAACCAAATGTCTTCCATGTCATCCTCTTCAATTTTTGGAAACAAAAACTCGTTGAGCATGTCACGGTAACGCTCGCCATTTACTGTAACCGCGGAAGAAGAAGAGACTCACCACTTTGGAAATAGGTTTTCAATATTTCCCAATTTTGTTCAAGCGTATACCGTCCCATTTCGTAAATGTCAAACCTTTAAGTAAATTATGAACACATTTGACATGTCATTTGTGTTACCATTCTCAAAAAAATAGGTGGTTCAAAAAGCAAACGCTATATGACCCACCCTGTATTGCTTCCCCTGACGTAACACATGCCACTGGTGTAACTGATTGGGTTGCTCAGGTACGTCTGAAAAAAAAACAAAATTGGTCGATTATTCGTTAGGAGATATGTCGCTATGGTGGGTAGCAGATTTACAAAAAAAAAAATTTCTAGATATTTTATCTGTTTATTGGAAAAAACAGGATTTTTTTCACGTTTCCCCTCTTAAAAAAAATAGAAAAATTTCTTATAAAATTATAATTCTGCTACCCGCGAGAGCCACAAGTCTACGCAATAATATATTAAAAGTTCAAATCAATCGGTTCAGTGCTTTTTAAGAAATTACCAACGCCAACTCGGAAAAAAAAGTTTTGAGAAAAACACGATTCAAATTTCCCTGCGCGCTTCTACTTGGGCCTCATACTCCAAACTGGTCTCGTTTTAAAGGAGTGTAACATCTAAACTACACTGAATTTCAATATAAAACCTGCAACTATATTTTTGAAAGTGTAAACTATCATAACATGAAAAAAAAGATCGATTTTTTCGAAATACTAGACCAGAGGCACCTTAAATTACAAAATCAAAAACACTTATCAAATCAAACTTATCAATATGTGGTGCATACTTTCTTTGGACGCTCACTGCATGTGCATATAACTAAACCGAAAGAAACCATACATATGTACCTATGTATGTACACAATACCTCTACTCATATAACGATTGTTAGTTGTTGGTATACCGGTGGTGAAAGTTTTGCTAGCCAGCAGAAGAGATACCTATGTAAATATGTTTGTATGTATGTATGCTACTTAGATTTTTTCCAAATATACATATGCGCTGGGACTTACCAATGTATGTATGTATCATACCTTAAGTAGATACAAATGCTACAAAGTTTGTCTTTGCTTGCTACACCATTTGCTACAAAAAATGTATGCATAGATACATACATACATACAAGAATATTGTAAGGTCATGCAATAAACATAACTTATATGTGGTAGGAAAAACAGGCAATTCTTATTTATTTTTAATTTCCAGTGTTGTGGTTTCGTTTCGTAAATGCAAGAACCTCCAATTAGTATGATAAGATTTGCTCTGACAACAGTTAAGTTTTATGTTCCTCAGTACACTTAGCCACCCAAACATATGCATATGGCATTTAAAAAAATTTCAAAAATCGAGATATGTACATACCATATGTTTGAATATGTTTGTGCGCCTACATATGTTATGTGTGTATGTATGTCAAGTATATATAACACCTACAAGCATTTCTGGAAAAACTGAATATTAATTGAAATTTCGAGTTTCTACTGGCATCACTGTTGGCTGCACTTCATAAAGAGTTTGGTAATGACTTTACTAAATATATGTTATAAACATATGTATGTACATATGTATGTAAAACTGCCTAAGTGCATTACTAGCAAAGTGGTGGTAGAGGTAAATAGGGTTTTGCAATATGAAAATATAATAAAACTAACTGTGTGAGGTGCATATGTAAGGTCCTTGGTGGCAATTATGTATATATGTATGTAACTACAGTCGAACCTCAATAAGTCGAATTTCGATATCTCGAATATTTGATATCTCGAATCAAATTGCTTGGCAATGGCGTTTAGAGTGAGAATTGTGTGTAATTTTTACTTGATAACTCGAACTTCTATTACTCGAATATATTGATAACTCGAACAGAATATTTGGCGCCAGCTTTGATAAGTCGAATATATTAAGTGGGCAGTTGGGTCGCTGCACTGTTTAAGTCCACAGGTATTTTATTAGCAGTTCTTACGCGAAAATAAACTCTGTTGACATGTCATCAAAACGTTGTTTAAAAACTTTATCTTTGATGAAAAATTTAAACTAATAAAGGAAGTAGAAATGGGTGAGCGAAAAAAAGATGTAGCTGTAAAGTATGCTATTCCGGCAAATACAGTGTCAACTACTACTGCAATCGAAAGTGGTGGTGCAAGTGGGAGTTCAAAGAAACTAAAAAAGGCAACATACGTCAATGTGGACAAAGCAGTTTTAGAATGGTTTAAATCGGCAAGAACACGGAATTTGCCTATATCCGGAGGATTACTTAAAGAAAAAATATTGAAATTTAGTCAAAAATTAATATAGAACAACCGAATTTCAAGGCAAGCACTGGTTGGCTCGATAATTGGAAACGAAGGTATTTACATTCATAAAATAAATGTGCAAGCTGGCACCTAAAGCTATTTTTTTTTCTAAGATCTGGTATATGTCATAAAAAGGCATGTGGTGAGAGTAATGATGTAAGCGAAGAAGACTGTTTGAAATGGCAACGTGATGTTTTACCTCATTTATTAGAAGGTTATCAAGCACGGGACGTATTCAATGCAGACGAGACGGGCTTATTCTTTAAATGTCTCCCAGATAACACCTTAACTTTTAAAAACCAGAAATGCCATGGAAGAAAGCATAGTAAACAGAGAGTTACGTTGATGATTGCCGCAAACATGGATGGAACAGAAAAATTGAAATTACTCTTGATAGGTAAAAGTAATCAGCCCCGCTGTTTTAGAGGTGTTAAATGGTTACCTCTCGACTATAAAGCAAATTCAAAGGCGTGGATGACGGGAGCATTTTTTGAAGAATGGCTTCTTAACTTAGACAAACAATTTGGAAAAGCCGGAAGAAATATTCTACTTTTTATTGATATTTGTCCAGCCCATCCTCAAGACATCCAACAGAGATTAAAGTTTATCAAACTTGCATTTTTCCCCCCGAATATGACATCAAAATTATAACCACTCGATCAAGGTGTCATACAAAATTTAAAATGTCATGATCGTCGCAGAATTTCAAAAAATACTATAAAATGCTTTGAAGTATACAAAAATCTTAACATTACATTAATGGACTGTGTTGATGAAATAACTAATGCATGGAATATCGATGTTAAGCCTGAAACCATCTCTAATTGTTTTAGAAAAGCCGGCTTCGGTCAATATTCTAAATGGGAGGAAGAAGATAACATTCCTTTGGTTTTCATAAGCGAACGCATAAAGGAAAGGAGTAAGGAAGAAATTCAATTGCAGAATGAATATGAAGCTTGGCAAAATCTCAAAGGTACAGAAGGTGCCACCTTCAACGATTTTATGCATGTGGATGACGATATTGTTACTTCAGAGATTCCCACAGGTGAAGATTTTGTGGAGCTATTGGGATCTAAATCCGAATTTGAGCATGATAGCGAAAGTGATATAGAAGATGATTTGCAAGATGATATGCTGCAACCAGTTTCAAACGAGCTAGTTGCAAATTCGTTCAAGATTTTGCGGTCATATTTAAAAACCAATGAACATACAACCGATTCTCTGTACAATGGTTTAAATAATATTGAAGCTTTTTTTTGAAGATCATAATAAAAAATCCTCTCGTCAATCCCAAATAACTGACTTTTTTACTTTAAACGAATAAAAGCTATACATCTATTCATACAATGTTCTTAATTATGTATATATTATATAATTTTAAAATATACACATAAAATATTATATAGCAACTATACATAATTTGAAGCATGTACTGTTTTATCAAAAAAATTGTTTGCTAACCCTTGAGTTTTCTGGATTGTTTTATTTTTCCATCAGGTTTTTTTTGTTTATGGATTTTTATGTATGTATGTACATATGTATTTTATATTTGATAGCTCGAAATCTTGATAGCTCGATTTTTTTTGTGGTATGTCATAGTTCGAGTTATCGAAGTTCAACTGCAAGTGTGTATATATTGGATATGACTTCGTTCAAATGTCCGCCGCGACTGCGCATGCTAGCCTGTGCGTAAATATGCACATACAGCCACTGAAAAGCACTTAAGAGCGATACCCATCATTCATTCATTTGAAATTGTTTTCAATAAAATCACGTAAATCTTTTGCACCTTATATTTTCTATTGTACATATAAAATGTTTTCAATCTGTGTCAGTCTCTTTGTCTAAGAAAAACCTACATTTTTTTATTTCATGTCCAAAATAAATACTTAAAAGCAAACCAATATAATAGTCAAATCATAAATGAAGGAGGCGAAAGGGAAAAGTATAAATTAGTACTTTGATAAAAATCTTTTTGCTTTATTACTGCTGTCAGCGCCTTTGCATTTACGTTATTCAATTTCAACAACATTCAACAGGAATGAACCCCCATGCCACCTTGACCTTTTCAAATAACTGATCTAAATTTGTGATGCGTACTGAGTGCATTTTCTACGTCGTTCCAATGATGTTCAATTGTATTTAAGTATGCACTTGAAGATGCCCAATCCAGAACCAATAACCGGAATTGGCCCGACATCACTCAAAGAAAAGCAGCGCCACACCATTATTGAGCGTCTCCTGGTGGGATGAACTTGGGGTCGATTGCTGCACGTTTTGGTCATCGCTCGTTCTTCCACCACTAATTTTGGGATTTGGTGTTGTCGTTGGGATGCTGTTACCAATAGTTTCTTTCCTTGAAGTCTTGCTTCTACCAAACGAAGCGCAACTGTTCTTTTCGTTATTGGCTTTTTCAGGTAAACGAACATTTCTCAATGGATGCCAGCACCATTCTCTCAGGGAACCTGTTTTGGCAATCTAACGATTTATCCTATCCATACGGCTAGTAATAATTCGCCCGTTTTTTCTTCCGGGAACGTTTTCTGGTGTTTTATAGTCATACAAATATTTTAAAGGATTAAAAACCAGCGTTTTTGAAACGTTTAATTCTGTTTGTCAATCGTAAGAATAGAGATAAGAATCAACACAGATAGAGGAGTAAAGAGAGAGAGAGAGAGAGAGGAATTCCATACTCCAACAGCACTCCGTGCATGAAACACCAAATGAAATGAAAGAAAGCTGGAGTGGATTTCTGTCGGCTTAAAATTCTAGGTCTTGCAACAGCATCAAGACGCATGCCACAAATTGGAAGTGAAGCTCGGCCAAACATCCAAAAAGGGCACCATTTATACCTACATCAATATATATAAGTTTGGATGTCGTTGATGTTTGATATTCTGAATCTGAATGCTGCTAATAGCCCTAGTCCGCTTGTTGCGCAGTCAGTCAGTAACGTCAGTCATTCAGAACTGCCTGTTGAGAGAACGACGCTCAGTCGTGGAACTTCCTACGATGACTAGACATCAATGACTTAAATTATATTACTTATTATTATATGAATCATTGACGTTTTTGGGTTTAGTCACCGGGTAATCAGTGGAACTTTCTTTAGTCTTGAAAAACAATCCTGTCGAGTGGATCTTGTGGTAAACGAAGGCAAGACAAAGTACATTGTGTCAACAATCAAAAAGTTTACGAGTATTTGACAGCACGTTGCGGCGTAGTCAAGGACTTTGTCTACCTAGAATCCCGCATTAACACCAACAACAACGTCAGCCAAGAGATCCAGCGAAGAATAATTCTAGCCAACAGTTACTACTTTGGACTGGGTAAGCAATTGAAAAGCAGATCCCTCTCTCGACACGCGAAAAAACGCTATATCAATTACTCGTCTTTCCGGTCTTACTGTATGGCGCTGAGTTCTGGACTTCGACAAACACCGATGGCCGGTTATTAGCAGCTTTCGGGAGAAAAATTTTTCGCATTAAAATTCAGCATCTGCGCTGGCTAGGGCACGTTGAGTGAATGGACAATAACGCTCCAGCTAAGAAGGTGAGCATCTTTCGAAATTCGCTGGTGGAATTCGCAAAAAAGGACGTCCTCATCTACGTTGGAAAGATCAAATCGACGGCGACCTGACCGCCCTTGGTGTTTCTAACTGGCGTCAATGCGCGCATTGCAGAGACGATTGTCACAATATTTTGGTAGCGGACAGGACCGACTATCGGTTGTAGTTGGAATTTACAAAAAGAAAAATTAATCACTGATTGGAAAGACGCTGCAAAAAACGCCATGACCGGCACAATCTGTCAAGATTGATCTGTCCTTATTAGGAAACTGCTTTTCTGCTACTTTTAAATAGGCAAGGGCCTTATTTGCTTAGTTTGTATACAGATGTATGTATGTACGTATGTAACGCTCAAGCACAAAACGTTCAAAACCCAACTTGAAATTTCCTTCCATGGGTGTCTAATACTTGCGCCCTTTGTTAGTACTACACGAAATGTAAAAAGGTGTCCTTATGCGAATTTAAAAGGCATTTATTTCTACTTACCTGTGAAGGCGAAACAAACATTTTGTGTTATGGTGTTCTTGAAGTAAACGAGTAATGTATTTATGTATGTATGTGTGTGTAGCTGTATATATATACATACATACATTCATACATGCATACATCCCATACTTATGCGCATGAGGCGTTAATGCGATTCCATTCCTGCATCTTCTGTATTGTTGTTGCCGCTGCCGTTGCAGCGCACTTCCAGGAATTTCTTCAACTCAATGCACCACAGGTATTTCCACATGATAAATTTCTGTATAGAAACACATCTATACATGCATACATACACACACACACAGCCATACACAAAAAGGTATTCAAGAACCAAAATAACTCTTGAGACGAACTCTTTCATTAGCTGAGGTAGTAAGGCTGCAAGCGAGAAGGAAAGAAAAATAGAGTCTTAGATAAGAAAGATGATATGTGGCATAGTTGCCACTCTTTTTGAAAAAAAAGGAATTAAAATAATTCAATTTAAAAAAAAAAAAAAATTTGATAAATGTCACTGTAATTCAAGTTGGTACCTTAATGCATCGTTCACCATTGATCTCATTCAGCAAACGCACAGTACTTCGCTCAATTTTTATCCAGACTCCCTTTTCATAGACCAGCATTTTTGATCCCGATTGACTTATAAAATAGTCTCCAAATGATAGAAGTTTATTGCTTACAGGTAAAGTTGCGCAACAGATTTTACAGGCCGATACATTTTTTGAACCAAGATTCAAACTCACACTTTACCTGAGGTTTTCGACGCACTGAATACGAATTTCGAGGAATTTCAACAGAGGTTTCTTTAAACCCAAATATCAGTTTTCTTTTGTCTAAGAACATTTATCCGTATTTGCTGGTCCGACAATTGGATTTTAAACAAACAACTTCTCCATCGAATCAAACAAAACCAACTCCGCATTGAAATGCGAGAGCGCAAATGGAATTGGATTGGCCGGCCATACGTTGCGCAAGCCAGCGACCGGCATAAGTGGAATGACACTGGACTGGAATCCACAAGGATCGCCCCACAAGGGATGCCCATAACGGAGCTTGGCGGCGTAGGCTTAATGAAGAATTTGTAGAAATTGACGAATCTCTCTAATGGATCCAAATTAACACGAAAGCGAAAAGTAGATAACATTGAAAAGCCTTTGTCACGGCACTCTGCGCTTAAAGATGGCGCTATAGCAACTAATAATAATTCCTTTTTCTATACTAATATTATAAAGAGGAAAACTTTGTTTGTTTGTAATGAATAGGCTCAAAAACTACTGGACCGATTTTAAAAATTCTTTCACCATTCGAAAGCTACATCATCCACGAGTAACATGGATTATATTTTATTTTGGAAATAGGGCTCGAGATATAGGTCAAAACGTGGACCCGGGTGACCTTCGGATGTGTATGTACAATATGGGTATCAAATTGAAGCTGTTGGTGACTAGGGTCTCGAAATATATGCCAAAACGTGGACCCGCCGTGTCTTTACACCGAATTAAACCAAACTTACGCACATTGTTAAGTAAGTATTGAAAATGGGTTTCGTAAAGTTTGGTTGTAATTCGGAGCACTAGCAACGGGTACAGCGTTCTTTTGAACCAGCCATAATGTCGCTTACTTTTTTAACGCTTGGGGCGGAACTGAACTGTCAAATTGACAGTGTGTCAATATTTCTTTCTGATTTGGATGCCATAAGGAAAAAACGTAAGTGCAACATGTAAAAATTGTTTGTGATTTTTTTTGGAGTGGATTTTGGAACAGTGAATAATTTCTTACGAAATTTGAGAATTTAATGTGAAATCCGAATGAAATTATGTGTTCGTGGAAAAAAAATTTTTTTTCGTTTTTTTTTGAAAAATATTAATGGATAATGGTTAAAAAAGGTCCATGCTTAATAAAACATATAAATTGAAACGAAAAATTCATGGATGATCAGGAAAAAAGACGATTGTTTCTTAGTTATTCATATGCGTTGATTTGAAATTTAAAAACAATCTTCTTTTTTCCTGATTTTCAATTTATATTTTATATTTACTCAAAAACAAATAGAAAAACAAAAAATATTGTTTATGCCAAAGCGCTTGAATAAAGAATAAAGAAATAAATAATATGAAAATCATATATTTTCTGTTCTAAACCATATCTATTCTATTTTAGTGTGCCCAGCGAAGGGGGCCGGGTTTGCTAGTATGTAATAAAATAGATTTAAATGGGAAAGGTTTGCTTTTTCAAACATTTTTTCATACCCGATTAGAGATCGGAACGATTAATCATTTGATTCAATTAATCGCTTATTTTTATCCATTTTACGATGTAATTGCATCGTTGCATTCTTTTTGTTTAATCGATCATTAATCAAGTGAAAGTAAAATAATTGCAAAATAAATTTCAAAACTAAGCGAAATTTTTCATATCTGAGTGTAAAACCGGTTTACTAATACGTGAATGTAGCACATAACTGAGTGCTTGGCAGCACTCCATACACACTTGACCACCTGCGCTCTACTCCTGGAAAGATGGGCTTCGCGCCCACTCAGCGAGTGCTGGGCAAGTACACAAACTTGTCAGGTCGCGAAATCCTTCTGGCCACGTGTGGATTGTGAGCGCTCGAGCGATCTTCCGAGGTTGACCAAATCTCAGCTCCCGAATTTCGTGAGTATTCTCTCAGGACACTATCCGCGAGGTGTGCATGCTGTGAGACTTTGAATCACCTTAAATCCTTTTCGCACCGGATGTATGGAGAATGAGGTGGAATCTTCTCAGCACCTTCTCCTTAGCTGCCCAGCTCATGCGGAGCTAATATTTACACATCTTGGCTCTTACTTTTTTACTACGCCTGCTGATATAGCGGGTCTAAATATCACAAATCTGATGAACTTCATCAGCAGCATAAAGCGGTTAACGCAACCGCAACACCGTCATAGTTCATAGTCCACATACACTAAACCCATCCTCATAACTACTCTTCCCCCTTCCTGTCTCCGCCCTCTCCTTTCGTGCCATCCTTGCGAAGGAGGTAAGGTGGAGGACACCTTACTTCCTTCGCAATGGTATCACAAAGGATGAATTCGCCTTTTTCGTTCAAGTGCGCCCGCTCCTTCGGCAATCATTTTAACCTGACCTAACATACACATTTAAGGGGAACAGCGATTTATTTTGAATTCTTTCAAAAGAAATGGCGCCAGTAAGGAACCAAGTTGGGAAATTTTTCAATAAAAACTACAAATTCTAGGTACTAAATGCTGGAATGATTTGCCAAACTGAGTTCATATAACAGCCAAACCAGTCAACCACTCGAAAGTTAAGAGGTACCTCATTAAAAAAGTTTGAAGGTCGATTTGGCTCCATCCGACAAACATTTTTACTAGCTGCATCAAAACTACTCGATTCGAGATTCAAAAAAATTCATTTGAAAGATCAATTCGTGCCCTTAGTATTAAAATAGCCTATAAATTTTTTGATGTTTTGAGAAAATGAATTTCAAACTTTTTTTCGAAAGTAGCTCTCACTCAAATCTCGTTATGTCTGTAACGATGGAGAATCCAAAAATTCAATAAAAAAATAATAGCCTATGAGCACATAGGCTATTGTTATACTAAGGGGACGAATTGATGTTGGCCCCGGTTATGAAATTTCTACGTACGTAACAGTTGCAGATACTTTTCTTATTTTTGGTGGGTGAGGTAGGGTTCAAAATCTTTTCCACTTACAGCGACCGTCGCCTACTGGGTCGAGTGGTGCGGCCACTAAAACGATTCCTCCTCTCCTTCTAATGAAATAATATAGGCAGACAACAACAAACCCCCAAGTACATTTGTAGAGCCGAATAAATCTCATTGCAAGCGGGACTTAAAATTAGAGATTATGTATGATATTTCATTATATCAGTTTACAATATTTTAAGGAAATTACGATGAAATCCTATAGCAAAGCTTCCTCCGATAACACTGTACAACCCAAAAAAAATAACAAGGTTCCGACAATGGAGAGGGTAATTTCAAAATTTACGTCTGAATTTTCTTTTAACCCTTTCGTAAATTACGAGAGATTACACTACTGACGCGTATCGAATTAGTAGCATCACTTGGCGATATTTAGTTAGTAGCATCGATTGGAAGAACACACACCATGTTTGAGCCAGATCGGTTTATTTTTCAGTGTTTGAACCGAGGAAGTCACCACACCGCACCAGCTCTCGGAATGGAAATAGTATCCCAGCTCGTTTCACATCCACTCTGTTCTCCAGATTTGGCTAATTCGGATCCCTGGGATCTCCTATTTGTTCCCATATTTGAAAAAATGGCTGGCGGGAAAAATATCTTACTCAAACGAGGAGGTAATTGCAGAAACGAACAGCTATTTTTTAGACTTGGACAAATCCTATTATTCGAAAGGGATCTATAAACTCGAACAGGAGACTATGTCGAAAAATAAAAAAGGATTACTCCATGCAATTAAGTACAATAGTTTTTATTTTTGCACGGACTTTACAAGACGACCCTCATAGTTTAGTCTTTTTTCTCTTTTGAGGGAAAGCGAAAAAAATACTCACTAAAGTGGGTCGGTTTAAAATGTTCCACAAACATATTTTCAATAAATTCTGTCAAGACACCTAAATTAAAAATTCATCTTAAATGCTACAAATAAATGATAACAGAAAATATGTACTAACGCTCCGTTAGATACCCTCGTTTGGCCAGATTGGTTTTTCCGACTTTGGACGTGAATTTAACATATTTCTATTGCAGCTAACAACTTGAGCTTCCAGGTAGCTTTCTACAATTAAATTTAAAAAGTTATGAGGATCCTCGAAGAGGACGAAAAAGGGAGAGGCGCGGGTGTCCAACGGAGGGTTAAGGGTTGATTCCATTATTTTTTTTCCTTATCGGCGCAGTAAAATACTATATGATTTTGGCCTAGTTCAAAAAGCGCGCCAGTCGTTTCATTCACACGCCAACCGACGCCAAAAATGCCAAGTAAAGTCAACTTACCACACTCGTCATTGCATGGAATACTTTAGAGCCGGAGCGTTTGTGCTCATTCGCACGGCACAACCTAGCCAGCGGAGCCGTTGGATCTTAACTCGCTGGGCTATGTCCAAGTCTACATACAGCTCATACAGTTCACCGTTCCAACGCCTTCGATATTCGCCGTCGCCAACGAGCAAACATCAATAAATCCTTCGCACAATCTTTTGCTCAAACGCTCCAAGGGCCGTAGCATCAGTTGTTATTATCACTCAAACCTGAACCCTTAAGCAATTATTAAGTGTTCTATGCAGCCTTGAAATCCAATGGAGAATCACTCTTACCAGCAAGTACTACTTTGGACTAAGTAGGCAATTGAGTAGTAAAGTCCTCTCTCGACAAACAAAGCTTCTTATACATACTTTATAAGGTTCTCGTAATGCCCGCCCTACGTTTGGGGTAGAAGCTTGTACGATGATAATAACCGATGAGGCGTCACTTGCAGTGTTTGAGAGAAAGATTCAGCGGAAGATTTTTGGGCCTATGCACATTGGTGACGGCGAGTAGCGTAGGCGCTGGGACAGTGAACTGTATGAGCTTTACGACGACATAGACATAGCACATCGAATAATTATCCAGCGGCTACGTTAACTGGGTCATACCGTCCAAATGGATGCAAACGCTTAGGCTCTGAAAGTATTCGTTGCGGTACCAGTTGGTGGTAGCAGAGGAAGAGGACGACCTTCTCTGCGTTGAAACGATTAGGTGGAGAAGGATTTGGCTTCACTTAATGTGCCCCTTAATGTGAGAAAGAAACGACTGGCGCGCTTTGTGAAACTCAGCCAAATCGAGAGAAAGTGTAGATAGATATACACCTTGAACTGTATAGTTCGTACCTTCAATATTATTTTTGTTAATCTGGCAGCATTTTCACGAACTCAGGCTTCCAACTTTTTTCCAGCATTCAACAACACTGCGTCTTTCAAAAACCGTGCATGTATGTATCTCTACACAGCTTCGACTGAATCCTGTTCTTGCAACATCTCCGTCTTGCAGGTATTAATATTAATATGTATGTAGATATGCATGTGTATACAACAGCAACAACAGTACAAGACAAAAATTCATACCAATAGCGCTGCATATTTATGTACTTTTGCCCATCTGCTGCACGTAGAAATAGCCTGCAGCAGCATGACAGGGATGTCAAAAGCCACTCAATATTCGTATAAACCTTTTTATGCCAACTCAACTCGAGAACTGGTATAAAAATGAGCTATCAACTGTGAGATAAATATATTTCTAAGCGCGCATCACAACGAGTGTAACTCAAAAATTTAGCATCTTGGAGTGCGCTGAGTAAAAAGTAGCAAACACTTATGAGAGTGCATTGGGGAACGCTTCAAGCTGAGCTCGCATTGACTCCAAAACTGGCTTGACACAGTGCCATGGCGCGTGCGATGGCAAAACGTGCATGCCCTCACGCACACCAACACGACAATGCTGCGTGCTAAAGTATTAGTGAGCGCGACTAAAGCAGTAGCGCCAATACTAACACAACTTTAAGCGCACACCAATACCAACATAGCTATAAGTTCACACCAATACTAACATAGCTATAAGTCTACATCAATGCCAACACAACTACAAGCCCACACCAATACAAACACACACGCCACTCAAGCCACTCAACTGCTGGCTGGCAAACAACTCAAACTCCATGGAATGGCGCGCTATGCTGCCCACCACAGTTTACTCGTATTCGCCTGTCGCATACACAACGTTTTCGTCGTCGTGTTTTTGTATCAGCGTCCGCTGTTGCTCGCAATCAACTAAACAGTTTTAATTTTCAATTCGAAGTGTACGCTTTGTGCTGCGGTGCAACGGCATAATTACAACACACCGAACAAAGTGTGTTCAGGCGGACAGAGATATTTGGACAAAGCCAAGCAAGAACAAGGGCAGGCAGACACACAGCCACCCTCCACCCGCCGAATGCAGTGCAAGTGCGATTGTTTATATATACACATATAAAGCAACAACAACAACAATTATATTAAGTAAATAATCTAAACAAACCCATAGCGACTCGTACGTCAAGCATTGGGAAGTGGTCGACGCCGTGCGTGTGTTCTCTGCGTCCAAACGAAATTCGCAACCTAAATAAAAACAGATGAGATTTATGATGAAGTAAACAATATTGTGTTGTGTTTAATTGTCGATATGCAAAAATGATTTGTTGAGAATTGTTTAGAGCAAAAATGATGAATGAACTCTGAAAGTGAAGTTGTGTTATGCGCGTGGCGATTAATTTTCAAAATTTACTACTGACCGACAACAACTTTTGTTACGCGAAAGTAATCACAAACTACAGCAACAACAGCAACAGCACCGTGCAACCGCTAAAGCTGTGTGAAAGTGTAATTGGTTGAAAGAGAAAGAGAAAAAAAGGAAAAAAAAAATCAAAATCAAAAAGAAACAACAAAGTAAAACACAACAAACCGCATATCGCATACCGCAAACAAACGAGTACTAAATTTCTAAACGAAAGTATTGCCATTGCGCGTCGCTACAAGCACTGCCTTTTTTCGAATTAACAAAATCACATTCGCCAACATTCCCGTAGTAACGACGGTTCCTTTTTTTAAAATTTTCTCGAAAAATTTGTGTTGACTTTTATTTAACACGCAACAAAGCACGCCAAAATGTTTGATGTATTCGGCTCCGTCAAGGGGCTGCTGAAGATCGATCAGGTCTGCATCGACAACAATGTCTTCCGCATGCACTACAAGGCGACGGTGATCATATTGATTGCCTTCTCGCTGCTCGTCACCTCGCGTCAATACATTGGCGATCCCATCGATTGCATTGTCGATGAGATTCCGCTCGGTGTGATGGACACTTACTGTTGGATTTACTCCACCTTTACCGTACCGGAACGTTTGACGGGCGTCACCGGACGTGATGTTGTCCAGCCGGGTGTTGGTTCGCATATAGAGGGTGAGGACGATGTAAAGTATCACAAATACTATCAGTGGGTGTGTTTCGTGCTCTTCTTCCAAGCCATACTCTTCTATGTGCCTCGCTATTTGTGGAAATCATGGGAAGGTGGACGCCTCAAAATGTTGGTTATGGATTTGAATTGTCCCATTGTGAATGATGATTGTAAGAATGATCGCAAGAAGATACTCGTCGAATATTTTATGGGCAATTTGAATCGTCACAACTTCTATGCATTCCGTTTTTTCGTTTGTGAGGCTTTGAATTTTGCCAATGTTATTGGACAAATATTCTTTGTGGATTTCTTTTTGGATGGCGAATTCTCCACATACGGCAGTGATGTGCTGAAATTCACCGAAATGGAACCGGATGAACGTATCGATCCGATGGCACGTGTCTTTCCGAAAGTCACCAAATGCACCTTCCACAAATACGGTCCATCCGGTTCGGTGCAGAAGTTCGACGGTCTCTGTGTGTTGCCATTGAATATTGTCAATGAGAAAATCTACGTATTCTTGTGGTTCTGGTTCATCATTTTGAGCATATTGTCTGGCATTTCATTGGTTTATCGCATGGCTGTTATTATTGGACCCAAACTACGTCATTTGCTGTTGCGTGCCCGTTCCCGTTTGGCCGAGAGCGAAGAGGTTGAGGCGGTGGCAAATAAGTGTAATATTGGCGATTGGTTCCTGCTGTATCAGCTGGGCAAGAATATAGATCCGTTGATCTACAAGGAGGTGATAGCGGATTTGGCGCGTGAAATGGGCGAACATCCGAGCAGCAAGCAACCATTCGAAGCTTAAATGGCCGCAAATGGGTAAGTGAGCAAGCGAGTAGAAATAACATAGGAATGAAAAGTAGATTATAAGTCACAGAATGTATTTTATATGTATGCAAGTGTATAAACCCTCCAGTGGGCACTGGGGTCTCGACAGATTGACTTCTTCCACTTTGGACGTGAGTTTAACATATTTCTATTATAGCTAACGACTTAAGCTACCAGGTAGCTTGCTAAAATACAATGTTCTATCGATTTATCGCTATAAACTTTTAAAACGGATCTGCGAAGAGGACGAAAAAAGGTCAGAGCCGGGTGACCAACCGAAGGTTTCAAAAAAGGTGTCCAACGGAGGGTCAAACTAGCTTGCAGTGCTTGTCATATAAACTAATTGTATATAATCTGATAGGCGACCGCCATAGCCGAAAGTTTGGTGCATGACTACCATTCGGGAGTGCATAGGTGCGAATCTTCTTGCATGAACACTAAATAATAGAAATAATTTTTTCTAATAGCGATCGCCCGTCGACAGGCGATGACAATCCTCCGAGTGTGCGATGAAAAAGCTCCTCGCAAAAAATCACTTGCCGCTCGAAGTCGGCTCAAAGCTGTAGGTCCCTCTATTTGTAGAACAACATCAAGACGCACACCACAAATAAGAAGAGGAGCTCGGCCAAGTACCTAACAAAAGTGTACGCGCCAATTAGTTATTAATTTTTTTTTTAAATAATCTGGTAGTACTGGCTTGAGTAAAATGACATTAATTAACCCTTTTGCATCAGCGCTCGAAATGCGCGATGTACTCAAAATACCTTGCGTCGGCTGTTTCTTCTAATGATAAGAAATGTTAGAGGATTACCAAATTATTTAAATTCCTCAAACTTTAACAAAAAAATAATTTGTTGCGGATTACTCCATACTAGGTGATAAGAGACGGCTTTTGTTCGCGGATTATTCCGTCGAATGATGTAAGAGGGTTGGTTAACCTCAAACCATACAGAAAGCATGAGCTTGCAACTAATGTCGGTGAAATTTTTTGTTTATATCTTTGTTCACTCCGCTCGGGAGCATAGAGCCTCAAAAAGATTCTTCCATCGCAGACGGTTTTGGGCTGTTGTCATAGCGACGTCCCATATGATGTGGGCATCTGCTAACTCGCGCAAAATCGACCTTCGCCAAGTAATCTTTGGCCAACCGTGACTGCAGCTCGCTTGCGGGTTTCAGTCCAGTGCCATTCTCGTGATGCTATCTGGTGGTTTTCTAAGCCGTTTTCTTAGCCCTAAGGAGAAGTCTTACAAATCTAGTGATCTATAAGGTATAGGCTGACTTTCTAAACGCCGCTTATGCTGTGTAAGTATAAAGTCTATGACGCGTGAAAATTTGAAGTTCCCAAATGTGTGCATGAAGTTATTGATATGCATTTTTTTCTTTTTTCTCACAAACCCAAATTGCTCATCTCAGAATTTTATGATGCAAAGGAACGAAGTGGTTCTAAAAAATTACAAAGCAATGGTTTTCGAATCGCAGTACTAAGTTGCTAAGACGTTGAAGAAGTCCTCCATATATGCACATAATTTGCGTTATTCTTTGTTCCATTTCCTCTCGTGCTTCTTCTCCAATTTGTATACCTCAAAAACCCTCTATGTTACTACACAAGAGGCAGAATTTAAGGCTTCCTAGTAGCCGGCGATTTTTTATAAAAAGCTTTTTCATGGCAGAAATACACTCGAAGGCCTGCAATTGCCTGGTGAGGATCGGTATATATGTATTTCCCGTGGTTCATAGAGGAAACATAGGGCCTCAACAAACTTTTTACCTATTTCAACCTAGAAATTTTATTTATCTTCTCAAATAGCCTTTTTTTTGCGTTTCTGCATCCACCTGTCGCATCCAGGTGTTGGCTGGTCTCACGCGTCTGCGACTCCCTCGTGGATTCTAATCCAATGCAGCTTTTGTTATTTCATCCTTGGGTGGGTGTACGCAATGTATGGCTGATTCACTTCCATTTGCGACGTCGTATTTTGAGGCGGAGCGATAGCTAGTGTCAAAATATTTTTCTTAACATTTCATAAATGTCGAATCCGCTATGAACCCAAATGGATGGTTACTGTGGTGTTAAAGTAACGACCTCCGCTGTATATTCGTGCTAAAGCAATTTTTTGGAGTTTTCTGTGGCAAAGTATACAGTGAATCTTTAAGAGGAAAGCGAGATAAAGATTAGATTATGTGTGCATTAAGTTCCACTTTGGACTACATCTTCTTTCCAAGGTGGTTAGGTTAGATTAGAAAAGTATTGAGCTTAACAAAGAAAACACTTTTTTTATTCAAAGTTAGCTTGACTCGTCAACATAATTTTCATCCAGAACAACGCAAAATAGTCGTCGAATATCACACCACGCACATCCCGAAATACATAAGCCATAACCTTTTCAACCGATTGTTGTGCTTTCGGGCGGCGCTTTGGACGAGATTCACCAGTTGCTGTCCACTCAGATGATGATCGTTTCGATTCCGGAGTTATGGATCCATGTCTCATCTATTGTTACATATCGACACAAAAATTCCGGTTTATTACATTTAAACATGGCGGCCAAACACTACTCATAATCATGAACACCTTCCTGTTTTGGTCAACAGCGAGCAAATGCGGCACTCACTTTGAACAGAGCTTTCTCGTAGTCAAATGCTCATGCAATAATATAAAGACAATACCTTCTTTTGATATCTTTACGATGTCAGCTAACTCACGCAACTTCACTTTTTGATCATTCAAAACTTTTTTGTGGATATTTTTGATGTTTTCTGGTGTTACCGTCTTATTTGGACGTCCACTGTTCTTTCGAGGTGCTTCATCGGTGTCTCTACGACCAGGCTTGAAGTCAGCAAACCATCGTTTTATTGTTGTTTCTAATGATGTGGAGTCCGCATAACACTTTTCAAGCCATTGCTTTGAAATGTTTTCAACAGCCTTTGTATTGGCGACCCATTCGGGCGATTATTTCCACCATAAAATTACGAATTTTGCGATATTTGTCCTTAAAGATCGACCATTTTCTTAATAAAGTTGCAATAATTTTAACGCTTTATTCTATCCCTCAAAATTGTACATCTGTCTATTTGATAAAAGTCAAAGATTACTTAAAAAAAGTTGCCGTGTGGGAATTATTCACTACTGACATGTAGGCGTCACTTTCGAATATAATAGTTTTTTACAAGGCGAACCTATTAAAGCTGTTATCGGTAAATCAGCTGATTTGTTTTTTTTTTCCTTTCGCCATGTCCATGTGGCTGTCATCCCCGAATGAAACAAGGCGAATTAATTTTTGTTTTCTACTTCGCCAATACTTTGCTTTGACAAAACATTATTGTTGGTCAAGTGCCATCACCTTTAAGGGTTACATAGGTTTCGTCGGGTAAAAAAGGCCTATTTTCAATATTTTTTTTTCTATGTAAAAAATTATTTATTTAATTCAAACTTTTTTCTGTCTTATAGATACATATTTAAAGAACAATTTTTGAAATTTTCAACAAAAAAAATTAAAACTCCTCCATTGTGACGTCATTTCCGGTGACCCCTCGAAAAAAAGGTGCGTCCGCGTTGTCAGCATAACTCCTAACAGGATTATTGAAAATGAATAAACAAACATAAGCGTTTTAGTTAAGGCTATAAACTCGTGTTTGAACGAAGGAAAGAAAAAAAGTGAAAATTGTACTTTTGCCAGACATTTTTCCAAAAAAATTAAAATTTCTGTCAAATTTACTTGACATTTTGTTTTTTTTTTAAATAGTTGTAATTGAAAAAAAAAAATCCTTCGTTCAAGCACGAGTAAATTGTATCTCGAACATCTGTGTAAAATTTCATCAAGATCGGTTGAGTAGTTTTCGAGATCATTTGACAACCGACTTTGAAAACACGGTTCCGAGAAAAACGCGTTTAAAGTTTTGAGTAACAATAAAAGTGGCTTGAAGCGCACACCTTCCAAAGGCTGTATCTCGATTTCGATTTTTCGATTGAATCGATTTTTTGAACCCACGAAACCCATGTAACCCCTTAATGAATGCGCCTTGAGTTTTTTATTATTAAAACAATTACAATGAAAAATTTTAGTTATTAAATTTTAATTTTATTATTATTATTTATTATTAATTTTAATTATTACATTTTTTTATTATTATATCATCTTATTCTATTCTGTTATTAAAAGTTTTATTAAAATTTTTAAAATTATTGTTTTTAAAAGAAAAATTTTGGCTTTTTTCATTGAGACTTGTATTATTATATTTTATCATTAAAATTATTGCTGTTAAATTTTATAAACATTTTTTTTTTATTGAAATTTGTATAACAATTTTTCATTGTTGAAGTTTTTGTAAGAGTTTTTTAGTATTAAAATTTGTATGATAAAAAAATTTAAGTTAATAATTAATTTTTAATGGATTTTTCCATTCAGAATTTTTTTTATATTTTTTTATCATTAAAATTCTTATTGTTATTGTTATTATTGTTTTTTATAACAGGTCTGGCTTTTTTTCATTCAGATTTGTATTATTTTTTTTATCATTAAATCATTTTATTAACATTTTTTTTATTGAAATTTTTATAACAGTTTCTCATTGTTGAAAATTTTGTTAAAGTTTTTGTTGTTTTTTTTATTTTTTATTTAAGTTTAATTATTAATTAATTTTTAATTGCTTTTTTGTTGTTAAATTTTATAAAAATTTTTTTATTGAAATTTTTATAACAATTTTTCATTGTGACAATTCTTTATTAATTAAAATTTAATGAGGTTTTTCTATTCAAATTTTATTATTATTTATTTTATTATAATTTTTCATTAAAATTCTTATTGCTAATGTTTATTATATGTTTTTATTGAAATTTTTATAACAATCTTGGCTTTTTTTCGTTCAGACAATATTTATTACCACTAAAATTATTTTTTTATTTTTTATTTTTATAACAATTTTGGCTTTTTTCGTTCAGACAATATTTATTACCACTAAAATTATTCTTGTTAAATTTTATAAAAAAATTTTATTGAAATTTTTTTATAACAGTTTTTTGTTGTGGAAATTTTTGTAGTAGTTTTTTTATTGTTAAAATTTTCATGATAAACAAAATTTTAATTATTCTGAATGGCTTTTTCCCATTAAGATTTTTATTATTTTCTTTCTTCGTTAAAATTCTTATTGTTAAAGTTTATTATAATTTTGTTAAAGTTTAATTTAATTTATTGAATTTTGTATAACAGTTTTTCATGAAAAAAAAAAATAGATGATAAAAAATTTTTAATTATTAAGTTATTTTTAAAATTATTATTATTTTTTTTTAATTGGAATTCTCCTTAATAATTCCTATTATTGAAATTTTTGTTGTAATTAAAATTATATAAAAATTTAGTAAATTCTGTTATTAAAATTTAAGTTCTAATTAAAAATAAAAATTTGTATTAAGCTTTTTATTTTTTTTATTAAACTTTTTTTTTGTGTTGATACTTTTTATTATTAAAATATTTTCATTAGGTTTTTAATAAAATTTTTACTACTATTTTTACTTGCTACAAATTTATAATTTTTTTTTGTACTAAAATATAAAAAAGTTTGTTTTTATTTGATTGTTTTTTTTTTGTAGTAAAGATTTCTAATTTTAATAAAAAAATTTTTTTTTTTTGTTAAACTTTTTTTTTGTTTTAATAAAATATTAACCATAACTTTTCTTTGATACAATTTTATAATTTTTTTGTACTTAAATATAATAAAGTTTGTATTTAAATTTTTATTATAGTTTATTATTAAAAGTGTTTTAAACTTTTTTTACTATTTTATTATTTTTTCTTTTTACAATTTTATAATTTTTTTGTTGTACTAAAATATAATAAAGTGTATTTTTATTAAATTTTTTTTTGTATCAAAGATTTCTTTTTAATTTAATTTATTTGCTATTATTTCGTTTATTTTAATTTTATCGCTTTTGACACTGGCCATTAAGCGATGAATATAAATCCTGACCAAATTGTTAAACAACATACTTAATGTCAAAGGACAGATGTATAAAATAAATGGGGAATAAAAAAAAAAACAAAAAAAAAAAACGATTTCTTTACTTTGTATTCAAATTTTTATTATAGTCTATTATTAAAAACTTTTTGAAGAAAAAATAAAAATAATTGAATTTTTATTAACATATTTTTTTATTAAAAATTTTTACTAAAATTTTTCCGTATTAAAAATTGTATTTTATTTTTTTTCTTTCACACATTTGGAATAAAGATATGTATACATGTAGTTACATATGTACGGTCAGCGTCAAAAGAAAGTTTACACCACATATTTTGATAAATTTAGACAATTTAATATTTTTTATTTTGTAATTTCAATTATTTTTTATAAAAAGGTAGGTCGTACTACAACATAAACCATATGAAGCAAAGTTTCGTACTTTTTATAAAATTTGTAAAAACTCCGCAAATTTTCAACAAAATTTCAAACTTTTTACTCAGAATTTTAGCAAATTTTCGGGTATACAGTTTTATTTTTTTTTTTGTTTTTTATTTTAGTTTTCTAGATCATTAAATAATAAAATGGTTTCTTTTGACGTCGACTATATATGAATTTAAAGTACCGCGTCCCGGCAAATCTGCCATTGCTTGTCACAGAAATGGAGCGCTACATTCGCACTTTAGTAGTTCTCCACAAGTGGGCATTTTTAGTACTATTCCATTTCGGCCAAACAGCGAGCGAGCGAGCAAACATTTTCTCACAAATAAATAAACTCAAAAAAGTTGCGCTCAATTATTTTCAATTGCTTTCAAGAGTGTACAGCTAAAAATACATGCAAACGCAAAGTTTTGTGACACAAACACAATCAAGGCGTTATGCTGCACGCACACAACGATAATGGCAATGAGACAAAAGAGTCACCCCTGGTATTACGCACAGCGGCAGCGCTCACTGGTTGAGCGATAATTTCTTGGCGGAGGTGAATGTGTGCTTGCTCTGGCTAGCGGAGTTGTGAACAGCGAACGAGTCACTTTGATATGGCACGTTGGCGTTTAGATGCTTCACTCAAATAGCAATTATTTTTTGGTTTTTCGGTGTTTTTCATTATATTTTGTGAATTTTATTTTTATTTACAATATATGATTTACTATGCTTGATGAAGCTTTTTTGCTTTGTTGCGCTTTTTTACGTTTATTGCATCTTTTTTTGGTTTTTTTTATTTTTTTAATTTTTGTTTTTGCTTTTGTTTTATCTTTTTTATTATATTTTCATATTTTTCTTTTTTTGTTTTTTTTTTATCTTCTTTTTATTTGTTTTTTTACATTTACCCATACAACGCGTTTTTCCTGCCGCTCATGCACTTTGGCCTCTCACGTCAGCCACGACGCTGTACGTGCTTCTTCCACCACCGCCAGCACCTCTGTTAACTATCAGCTGCTTGCCTCTTCCGTGGCATATCTTCCATCCCAGTGCTGATTACAAAACTTGCAAGTACTAATGCGCGGCAATAATCGCCGCCGCGCATGCGCATAAAAGTGATGGTTTTTCATTTTACAGCTGCATTGCCTGCACTTTGGAGCAGTGAACCCTATCAATATTACCTACCGACTTACCCGTGCGCTTGACTACTATACATTAAATGTGCATATGTATGTATGTATGTATGTGTGCACGTATGTCTGTACGTACTACCAGCAGCAATATTTTGATGCGCGACAGTAGTGCCGATTGGTGCAATTGCAACTTTTATTTTCAAACTACCACCACTCACGCGCTGCCTAAATTACACCAAGCAATTTGGCTTTATTGGAAGCATTTAAATATACATACCCACGTACATACATATAAGCTGCCTGTAGGTATGTGCGTATGTGCATTTGCTTGTAGGCTTCTTTGCTTGCTCTACGGTATTTTGTCTTCACCGGACATTTGTTTGCGTAGTTAGTGAAGTGCTTCAGTGCTTCGATGGTTTGCTGGTTCGCTGGCTTCTTCTTCAATCTTTTGCCTTCCACTGCTGAAATATTCTGTTTCCATGTGAAATTCATCGTCGTGGCTCAACTATTGAGGTGCGCGCACTGCTCTTCACCTTTAGAAGTGTACATTTTTCTACACACACACACAAATATGCGCATGTGTTTGTGCTGTGAAACTGGTTTGACAGACTCGTTTAAATTTTTTGAACAGTTTATTTTTTTTGTTCATGGCACAGACCAGAAAAGGGGTAAAAGGAAATAAAAATAAATGTTTTATAGCAACAAGTTCATGGCTTTAAGATGTTCCGATCCGTAACGCTAGTGCAGCAGCGGGTTATATAAAAAATGCAAAACAAAAAAAACGAAGAAAAAAATCATACAAATAAATGAAAAAATTAAAGCAAGTGGCAAGCAATAAAAATTTATATGCAAATGCCAAGCTCAGTAGTAGTGGTTGTGAAGGGTTCGGTTCGGCATGGAAAATATGCAAACGACACTTAGCAGACAGGTCTTAAGTCGCTAGATTGGGTCTACTTGTGCTTATGTATGTGTGTATGTGTGTATGTATGTATGTATGTATGTATGTATGTATGTATGTATGTATGTATGCACCTATGTATGCATGTTTGTACATATGCGCATGTAAAAGTCTGTACTCAAAACTAACCTGTCGGAATAGCAACAAACATCATACAAATGTATATACTTAACCACACACACTCACTTATGTACGCATGTGTGTGTGTAATGTATGTGAATTTGTATTTTTTTTATATTTTATATTTTTTTTTATTTCTTTTTTGTTTCATATTTTTCCTTTTTTTGTATTTTTTTTTTTTTTCTTGCGTCAGACTACACAATAAGTAGGATTCGTTGGGTATCAAGTGTTCGGCTACTTGTATTTAGCAGTCAGCTCGTCTACAGGTAGCCGCAGCAGCAGCAGCAGCC
This sequence comes from Anastrepha obliqua, assembly GCF_027943255.1. NCBI lineage: Eukaryota > Metazoa > Arthropoda > Insecta > Diptera > Tephritidae > Anastrepha > Anastrepha obliqua. The sequence continues at coordinate 18,726,196 of NC_072893.1, read as the reverse complement.
GTGGCATTCTTCTTACCACCACCACCATCACTTACGTCTTATGGACAGACTTGAGCTGGTTGTAAATCCCACTTACATATTTTTTCATTTTCGTTTTGCAAATGTCATCAATATGCGAAGGTGTGGGAATGAAAGTGTCGAGTTATGTTTTTGTATTCCTTTTCTTTTGTTCCTCTTTTTTTATTTGGCTATAATCAGGTCTTGCATACGTTTTATGCTCCCATGAAGCAGGTCTTCTTGGTACTTTTAGCTGTGGTTTAGTTGACCAGGCGTTTGAATGTTTCTTCGTAATAAAATTGAATCGTTAAGTTTATTAGTTTGCTTTCAAAAGAAGTTGAAAGTCATATCTGAAATGACGAAGTTGAAGTCATATTTGCAAAAAAATATTATTTTGGTCACAAAATTTGGCGCCTATGGCAGGTTTACAAAAATACGAATGCGAGTACCTGCCTGCATATGTATGTATGTACATACAGTTGCTCACAAAATAATAGGAGTGCTGGCATTAAATATATGAAATATTCAATTTTTTATAAAAGTACGATTTTATTGAAAAGCAAATTGTGGCACAAAATGAATCGCTCGAGTTGTATTTTTTTTCCACGATTCACATATTTTAATCAAAGATAAAGTGTTCGAAACAAGCACTAAAATCAAATTACGATTACGAACTGGAAAGTTGGATCTCCAATGCATAACTTATGAAGCAGAGTAAGCAAAAACCCATTAACATTGAAATCAGAGCAGGAAAGTTCAGATGGCTGGGACATACCCTCCAGAAGACCAAATATTCTCTTAGTTGGGTGTCACTAGAGTAAAATCCTCAAGCTGACACGAACGAGAAAGAGCCACAGGTTCTTGGCGCATATGTATTCGATCTAAATTGACAGCGAATCAGAATGAATCAGTTGACTGCGCTCCAATATGGAACCAGCTGAAGTCTTTAGCGAGCAATCGAGCATCTTCGATACGGCGTAAAAGCACTAAACAATAATAATAATTCCACATTAAATGGCTAAACATAAATTTAACCTCTTGCGTAAAGATCTTGTGATTTCGTATGTAATTTCATTCTAAGAAAAATTAAAATACATTTTAATAAAGTTTACGCTTTATACAAACATCTTAAAAATATCAAAAATTGCTTTGTAGCTTCCCTAAATACAGAACTTTCGAAGAAGAGAGTAGAAAAATAGCGAAATTTTTTTTCGCGGCGCAAAATTAATCACTCACTATGTTTTTAAATAGCTATTTTTCTAAATAAAAGGCGATGATTTTAATTGATTGAAATTGAAAACTTTTCAAATTTTTCAGGCCTTCAAAAAAATAATCGCAAAGATATTTGCCACGGCTTCTTTGAAGTGCAGGAAATGCACAGACGAGATATTGTACCCAAACAATATCTTTTTCATCTTCACAGCTGCTGCAGAAGTCACTGTGAGATACACCCATTCTACTGGCTAAGGGTGCCAATAGTGTAGTGACCCGTTACAACACCTATGAGGAGATGCAGGTAGCTGATCTGTTGAGTCCAAGCAGACATTTTGTCCTTTTAAGATTCAGTTTTGGCTAGAGCGTTTTGGAGACTCTGCAGTTAGTAGTCAGAGACCACCTTCTACTGGGTTCCGTGATTATGTCCTCTACCACTCGCTGACGGTCAAGCTCAGAGTCTTTTACCCCCATACAAGATAAGACACTTTCATATGACTCAATATTTGCTTGTTGTTGTTGTAACTGTATAAATATTCCCCATTAATGCTTGAGTGTCTGGCTGGAGGAGTGACAGTCCTTGGCCAGGTAACCGTATTTATACCGTTCCGGTAACAAAGAACAGACAGTCTTGTGAAGGGCCCAGCATTTGCTCATGCAGTTCACCAATATGCCTACCAGTCATGTTTAAATTATTATTATTATAATTTTGTTTAATTTAAGTCTGTTATTTTTGTCAGTATTTAATTAGAACTGGCAGAAAGTCGCTCCTTTACTCAAAACACCTGTGCCTTGGAACACTTTTGAGGGACAAACTGAGAGACTCTTCCTAGTCAGAAGTTACAGATTTAGTTAGGAGTTTTTCTTCTGGCAAGTTCATGAAAAGTATCAAAGGATCAGCTGTGGGTCATTTGTTAACAAAATAAAAAAATAAAAAATTAGGAAGGTTAAAATTTTGTTGAAATCTGTTGCATTTCTTAAATTTGATACAAAGTTTTAAACTTCTAGTTATACTCCATATTTATTTGAATTGCTTACTTGAATCACACTTTATGACCAAATTGGAGTTTCAGTCAGTCGGGTCTAGGCAAGTGTGGGTCTAGTGCAAGCGCTTCAAGCGCTGAGACATAAGTTAACAGTTACATACCATATACATACGTACATATAAGTCAGTACGTGAGATCCTCTATTATAAACACGTGTAATTCGTAATGTAACTAAGTCAAAGCCTTCGTGTGGCAAAGTAAATCTTATCAATGCAAAAAAAAATATAATAAGAAAAAAAATAAAAATTCGCCAAAGGGCGATTGACCCATTTTTACTAGCTTTAACAACCATATCGAACACTGAGGAGGCATTCAACACGTTTTAGTATTGGTACGTGAGAAGCGAATCAGTTTCAGAGCAATTATTCAAGCGGAAGTGTGCGATATGACTCACTCTTCAAATGCCTTTTTTCTTTAGAAATTCAATCCATTGAAGTCCCACACTGAGGTAGTGAAAAAAAGTGATTTTTTATTTTGTTTGAAGGAAAGTAAATAAGAAGGGCTAAAATTAGATCAAAACTGATTTATTTAAATATGATTAAAAGAAATTGCTTCTCCGAATACGACATGAGTAAGCCATTGGCTGAGTGGTTTATGTTCACTTTGTATCAAACTCAAGCCGGTTGTTCAAACGATTTTAGAACAACCCAAAAACTCTAAATTTTTAAGGCTTGTAGTATTTTTTTAAACAGTTTAAAGTACAACGAAAACTCATTTATTGATACAGTTAGTGAAAGATCTCCCGATAAAAGATTTGTAGGTTGCAATTTTTTCTTGTCAAGAGACCGTTTCACTTCTCAATTGCCCACTCAGTACCAGGCGGCAGTTGTGGCAAAAACTGCCTTTACTGTATTTTTAATTATTTGAATTATTCATAATTTTTTGCGGCGAATATAATTTTGTTTCGAATATAAAAAATTTCGAATATAATTTCATGCTTCGAATATAAAGAGTTTGAAATGTAAAGAATTTTCAAAAATGAAAAAAAAAATAAAAAAAAAAAATATATATAATATATAAAACTTTAAACAAATTTTTGTTGAAGATTTTTTACGAAATATCTGAACTCATCATCCTAATTTAAAAAATAAAAAAATATATAAAACTTGAAAAGTTTTTTTGTTTAACAAATTTAACAAAATATCAAAAATCCCAATTTTTAAAAAAGGTTAAAAAACAAAATTTTTTTTTAAATATTAAACTTAAAAGAATTGCTTGCTTATTTAATTTTTTTATAAAGTATTCAAGGTCAACATCCTATTGTTTTAAAAAAATTTAAAAAAAAATGTTTTAATAAAACAAAATGTACAATTTGTAACAAATTTTACAAAATATAAAAAAACTAAAATCCAAATAAAAAAAAAAAATAAAAAAATATGAAACATGAAAGAATTTTTTGTTTGAATCTTTTTACAAAATATCCAAAACCAACATTGGAACTACAAAAAATTAAAATTTGGTTTTTTTTAATAAAAACAAATGAAAAAAAATTTTCGTTTACAATTTGTTACAAAATATCAAACATTAATATCCCAACTAAAAAAAAAAATTTAATTTAAAAAAAAATTTAAAAAAATTTTAAATTAAAAAAAAATTTATTTGTTTTTTAAATAAAAAATGTATTTGTTTTTTAAATAAGAAAAATGAAAACATTAAAAAAACTTTTACAAAATATCAAAAGCCACAGTCTCGATTTTTAAAGTTAAAAAAAAAATAAAAAAAGGAAAAAAAAATTAAAAAAAGAAGAATTAAAAAAAAAAATATAAAACTTGGAAGGAACTTGTTGTTTAACGACTCTTACAAAATATCAAAAACCAAAGTCCCATTTTTTAAAAAAGTTAAAACAAAATTAAAAAAAAAAATAAAAAACTTTAAAAAAAGTATAAAATAAATAAAAAAATAAAAAAAAATAAAAAAATTAAAATAAAAATTTGCAAAGTGTAGAAAATATCAAAAATCAAACCTAATTTAAAAAAAATTTAGAACTTGAACGAATTTTTTGATTAAAATTTTTTACAAAGTATCCAAAATCAACATCCAAATAAAAAAACAAAAATTGAATTTGTTCTGTTTTCAAATAAAAAAATGAAAACATTAAAATAATTAAAAACCAAAATCAAAAAAAGAAAAAAGGAAAAACTTGAAAGAATCTTTTATTTAACAACTCTTACAGAATATCAAAAGTCAAAGACCAGATTTTTAAAAAACTTTATAAGAAAATAAAAATAAATTAAAAAAAGAAAAACTGAAAAAAAATTAAAAAAAAAAAAATTAAGAAAAAAAAATTAAAAAAAATTTAAAACGTGAAAAACATTAGTTGTTTAACAAATTTAACGAAATATCAAAAAAATATAAACCTCGGAAAGAATTTGTTGTTTAACAACTCTTACAAAGTACCAAAAACCAAAGTCCCAATTTTTAAAAAAGTTAAAACAAAATTTAAAAAAAAATTAAAAAATTAAAAAAAAAAAATAAAAAAAATTAAAAAATTAAAAAGAAATAAAAAAAATAAAAATTAAAAAAAAAACAAAAACATTAAAAAAAAATAAATAAAAAAAATTAAAAAAAAATTTACAAATTGTAGCAAATATCAAAAATTAAACCTAATTAAAAAAAAAACATAATACTTGAACGAATTTTTTGGTTAAAATTTTTTGCAAAATATCCAAAATCAACATCCCAACAAAAAAAAATTTTTTTAATTTGTTTTTTTTTTTTTTTTTATAAAAAAAATAAAAACATTAAAATAAGAAAAAAATTAAGAAAAAGGAAAAACTTTGAAGAATTTTTTGTTTAAAAACTTTTACAAAATATCAAAAGCTAAAGTCCCGATTTTTAAAAAATTAAAAAAATAATAATTAAAAAAAAATATATAAGGTTGTCAAAAAAGTCCTGCGGTATTTTTATTGAATTTTCAATTGTTCATAAAATTGGTTCTAATAATGCGATTTAAGTCAAACATGCGCCGTTTTGTTCGATGACGAGTTCCCAAGGAGATGCCAACTTCATAATGCCCCTCTTATAGAAGCTCGCTTCCCTATTGTCAAAAAACTCGGAGAGCCAATTTTCACAGGACTCTCTTGTGGACAACTTCCGACTACCAAGCTCGTTCGCCATGGACAGAAATAGGTGGTAATCACTTGGTGCGAGATCCGGACTATACGGTGGATGCAAAAGAACCTCCCATCCGAGCTCCCGGAGCTTCTGGCGCGTCACCAAAGATGTGTGTGGCCTGGCGTTGTCCTGATGGAAGACAATTCGGCCTCTGTTGATCAAAGATGGCTTCTTCTGCATGAGTGCTGCATTGAAGCGGTCCAGTTGTTGGCAGTACAGGTCCGAATTGAGCGTTTGGCCATAGGGGAGCAGCTCATAGTGGATGATTCCTTGCCAATCCCACCAAACACACAGAAGAACCTTCTTGGCCGTCAATCCAGGCTTGGCCACCGTCTGGGCAGCTTCACCGCTTTTCGACCACGACCGTTTGCGCTTCACGTTGTCGTAAGTGACCCACTTTTCATCGCCAGTCACCATCCGCTTCAAAAACGGGTCGATTTTGTTGCGATTCAGAAGCGATTCGCATGCATCCATACGGGCAAAAATGTTTTTTTGCGTCAAGTCGTGTGGCACCCATACATCGAGCTTCTTTTTGAATCCCAGCTTCTTCAAATGGTTTATAACGGTTTGATGACTCATGCCCAGCTCTTGGCCGATGCTACGGCTGCTACTATGCCGGTCTCTTTCGATCAATTCAGCGATTTTATCGCAATTTTCGACGACAGGCCTTCCGGACCGTGGCGCATCTTCGATCACCTCTGCACCAGAGCGAAAACGTTGAAACCATCGTTGTGCGGTGGAAATGGAAACTGTATCGGGTCCATAAACTGCACAAATTTTATTGGCAGCATCAGATGCATTTTTGTCTTAATCGTAGTAGTACTGTAAAATATGCCGTATTTTCTCTTTCTTTTGCTCCATGTTTGCGACGCTATAACTCACGACCGACTAAAAGCAAACAACAATTAATCAAACACGTGTTAGCACGTGAAAAGAGCTTTCCAAAAAGCTCTAGCGTGAACCGATGCGACGAATACAACTAGAACTACGCGCTTGCAAAGACAAGCTTGCGGAAATACCGCAAGACTTTTTGGCCAACCTTATATTATATATAAAACTTGGAAAGAATTTGTTGTTTAACAAATTTTACAAAATATAAAAAAAAAATAAAACTTTCGAAGAATTTATTGTTTAACAACTTGACAAACAACAAAATGTCAAAAACCAAAGTCCCTATTGTTAAAAAAGTTAAACAAAAATTCTTTTTATTTTTTCGATTAACAAAAGTATACAAAATTTCCAAAAAATTGGTTGTATGCAATATCTCTGAAACTCTTTGTTTGCATTTAGATTTAAGGATTTTTGTTATATTTAATAAATGATAATACATTTACGTTTTGTAAGATAAATTTCGAACATATGTACAAATGTGAGCTAAAAACTCTTCACAGAATGCTTCGATTTGGATAGGATTTTTCGTATTTCGACGCTTATTTCCCCCGAAAGGTCTTTTCTGCTATAAATTTCATAAACTTACAAAAGGCGCGAGTCTATAAACTAGAATGAGGTAAAAATTCATAAAATTTATTTTCAAACTGCCACAAATCAAAAATGAGTCAACCGATTCGATTACTGTTTTTTTTTTTTGCTATAAAGCTATGAAATATTTGTTATTACTCTGCATTAATCAAATTCGTCGAAAATTTTCTTTTACTATTGTAGAAAAATTTTGAAAGCAAAGGTAACATTTGCAAAACAAAAAAAAAAAAAAACAAAACAAAAAAAATTTATAGAACTAAAGTAGATACATATATTTATATAATAAATTAACAAAAACGTAATTGCGAAAAAATATTAAACTAAAGTAAATTTATCTACATAATAAATTAACAAAAAAGTAAGCATTGAAATCATTGCGAAAAAAGCACTTAGCGCTACGATTTCCTTGCACTGTGTGTATATTATCACTCACCATGTAGCAAAATATTTATTGACGTTATCTTATCGTTAGTTGAACAAGTGCTTGTCGCAAGTAGTTTATGATGTTGCAAACACACATTACGAATATCTCAATTGTTAGTATATTTGCACGCGTTTGCCAGCACTAACAAGCCACACACGCTAAGGAACAAATTAGAATAGTGTAGCAAGAAAAAAGAAACATTTCGTTGAGATCATTTTATTGTCGACGCCGACATTTCAATTTCAATTACAAAACACTTGACAAAATTCTTTCCAAATGACTTATGGACCGCCGTTGCCGCTTGTTTTTTTGATTGCCTTGCCTTTTGGTTGCGCATCTGTAGCAGAGTCTATTTATTAGTGTGACGCTAACGGCATCAGCAACGGCTGGTTTGACTAACAAATGTACGATATTTCTTGTGTTGTTGTTGTGTTTTTATTTTTATTTTTTTTTTATTTTTTTTTTTATTTTTATTTTTTTTTTTTTTTTTATTTTTTTTTTATACACAGCAAATGTTTATGGCGTTAATTGTGGTATGGTCGCCGAAACAGCCTCTCGCGATAATGCCGAAATTAATAATATTTTGTGCGTATGTTTTTGTTTTCTTCTCGAAATATGCTCTAAATTCGCCGCATACTTTACTACTTATCAGCTAAAAAGTATAAACTTTTAATTAGTAACATAGAAGCAAGAGCGAGGCTTCACTATCGGTTAATAATTAAAAAAAAAATTGCTCTGAGCAGGGAAGTGTTTCTTGTGTGGGTTGTAAAAATTTGTACTACACAATTTTTCGATAATATTTTTATAGAGTGAAATTATTTCATTTGTACTTTATTTATAGCCTGCTGAATGTCATTGTTTGATTGCTCCAAAAACAAATTTAGATCAGTAGGCAAATTGCTTGTTTGGCTGGCAGATTCTTCGAACAAAGCCCAGCCCGATGAATGAGCGAATGTGAAATTCATTGGTTTTTATGTTTGTTTGCTGGAATTCATATACGTATGTATGTGTGTATGTGTGTAAGTGTATGATTTCTTTTCGTGCTGATTGTATGTACATATGAATCACACGCGCTATGTGCAGATTAATATGTGATTAATAAGTGAACGCAGTGTTTGCTTGCCGGTACGTATGCATGTGTGTGTGTGTACGCGTGTGTGTTTGGCAAATGTTGCGCTTGCGTGCCTTTCATGAATTATCAGCAAATTTAGCTCAATGAGCAGCAGCTAAGCCAAGTGACATAAATATTGCGCATAACTGCCTACATACTTTTGTGTATAAATACATACAGACATACATACATACATGCATACATACATTGGTACATGCATGGCATGGAATGTTGTTTTGTTTGTTAAATATTTCTTAATTAGAATTGGCGTAGAACTTAACTAGAAGCATTCATTCATAGTTTTCATTTCATACATACATAAATACACTTGTGTTCATAATAAGAGCAGCGCGACGCATTGCACAGTTTTGATTATTTATTATTTTTTTTAATTTGTTTTATTTTACTTTATTTTTTATTTTTTTATTTTTTATTTTTTTTTTTTTAATTTTTTTTAATTTTTATTTTTTTTTTATAAAAAATATAAAACTTGAACGAGTTTTTTGTTTAAAACTTAAAAACAATATTCAAAATCGACATCCCAATTTAAAAAGCAAATTTTAAAAGTTTGGTTTTTTTTAATTAAAAAAAAAATAAAAAAAAATTACAAAAAAATATGAGAAAAATGTATAAAACTTAAAAGAATGTTTCGTTTAAGATTTTTCAGAAAATATTAAAAATCAAAAATCCCAACCAAAACCAAAAATTAAAACATATATGTAACAAATGTTTATAAAACTTTTTTTATTTTTGTTTTTTATTAAAATATGGTTTAAACACAGTGCACACAGTGATCCAGCCAATGACACATTGCTTATTTGACAATTTGCATGTTTTTTTTTTGTTTTGTTGGTGAGGTCTTTGTGCCACCTCACCAAAAACAAGCCGAAAGCCGAAAAGTGTGGGACTTGACTTTCGATTCGCCACTAAAAACCCATTCCAACTCCGTTTGCCTCCCACCGCGGGACAACCGTTAAGCATGACTTCGCGGGCCAATTCTTGCCTATTGCCAATTATTGAAAAATTGCGCCGTGTTGTTCACTTGACGGGAAGGCGAGCGGCCTATGAAGATCTGCGCTGTTGTTCAGCGCGACGCAGTTTGAAGATTACTATTTTTGCCATATTACATACAGCGGACCAATGCTCTTCTGACTCTAACATAATATGCACTAGATTATCAGCTAGTGCTTAATTCCTCCCTTTCGAACACAAATCGCGGACAGACAAACAAAACATGTTCTGCGTCTTCTGCAGCTGGTGCACAATGAGAACAGTACGGGTCGTCTTCGTGCTTAAACCTAAATAGATAGGATTTAAAACACCCATGTCCCGTCAGTGCTTGGGTCAGATATTAGTCTAACTGCCCATGTTTACGGTTGACCCATTTGGCTATTATGGGAATCAAACGGTACGTCCAGTGTCCGTTCTGGGACGAAGTCCATTTTTCGTGCCATGAACGCATGCTACGCTCTCTTGCTTCCTTGCGTATTGTCTGCCGTTCTGAAGTAGTTTTGTTTTTGTAAACTTCAGCATACTCTTTTGCCATTAAATTATTTCGGACTAGTCCTGCAATAACAATAATGACGTCCTCTGATATCGTGCGAAACGCGCAGCACACTGGGGGTACTCAATCGGTACACTGATTTCATACACTTAACATATGATTTGGAATTTGTGGCGTTCGCCCACGCTGGGGCTGCATACAACAAAATCGATGAGACCACGGTGTTAAGTAGTCTCCTGCAGTTTTGCCAAGGTCCTCTAGTATTCATCATTATGCGCGTTAGCGCTGTTACTGCCTTTGCCGCTTTGCTGCTCGCGCATGATAGGTGTTTTCTGAAGTTCAGCCTATGGACAGTTATTACGCTCAGGTATTTAATAAATGGCTTCGATTCTATAGTATTATCGCCCACCATTATATTGGCCGTCTCCACCTTATTCCTGCTGTTAATGAGCACTGCTTCCGTCTTATGATTCGCAAGAGTTAGACCGTTCTTCCGCAGCCATTCTTTTACCATGCGGACTGCCTGGTTGCAATTGTATGTGAAGTGACTTGTATGTGTTGGGGTAAAATTACCTAAGAATATTATACGAAATTTCCATTAAATTTTTGGAAAATGAAATAAAAAAATACGTTTGATAAAAACTCACGTACTGTTACGCAGCTATTTTATAAAGTCTTTTATTTATAGTATTGTTGTTTGTTTTGCTTTTGCTTCGAATATTCTGTTTCTAGATTAGATTTGTGGGGGGTTGGACAAGTTCAAGCACTCAGTCGGGAAGACCATTGTACTACACCCGATTACAGTGGAAGGAATAGAGAGACAGGATAGATACCATATTGATGGTAAGACGCCACTCTATCGCGAATCTTTTCGCTTCATTGATGATCCATAAAAGGTCCAGAAGCGGAAGATTATAAACTTTATCCATACTCAGTAAATCGCATCCCAATAACCGAAGTCTGATTCTAGAAAACGCTGGATAGCTCCAGAGCAAATGCTCTGCAGTGTCCTCATTCTCACGACAGGATAGGCATGTTGGGTCGCCAAAGATTACCAGGGTAGCAGACAACAGACATTGTGACCTTTGATTACACCCACCTGGACTCTTAGGTGCTTTCTGCTGAGTTTTAGGGAAAAAAGGACGCTATTTTCCTGTTTAGTTCTTTCACAAAGCACTTAGTTACTCTGCACGAGTTCAACCCAGGCCAACGTCCTCTATGGGTCGTCAACCCATAGTTGAACCGATGCAGAATTGACACATAGAAACGGTTTAGGGCCTATTGGTATGCTTGCAGAGCCTTCATTAACCGGTTTATCAGCCAATTTGTTCCTTGTAATATCACAATGTCCGGGCACCCAAATAAGACAAACTTTTTTGTGTTTTGCGACACTGTTCAGGCTTGTCTTACATTCACCGAGTAATTTCGAAGAGCACCTCCCTACAACAACATTCAAGATGGCATGGACTTCCGTAAGGAATACCGTAGCCATCTTCCTGTAGCGTAGGAGCACTTAGTGCCTTCGTCTAAGTACCATTCATTTGGATCCGTCGGTGAATAAAGTGTGCTGAAATCCTATTAATAGGTTCTCTAAACTTAACCATTGATCTCTATCTGGGATCAGAAGGTCATAGCTAAGGTAAGGCATCCGATTCTCCGCTGGCATCGAGAACAGTGTTTACCGCTTCGACGGTATATCTGACAGTGGCCAGTGCTTCCTTAATTTCCCCAGACTCCGTTTAACTTGAGCCTGTACGTTTTAGTTGTTGTAGCAGTAAGAGAAGCCCGGCCAGTGTAGAGTATATCACCGGTCGTCTTCGTCAGGCTCAACTAAAGGTAGGCCCAGGAAACACGTTACCGGAATAACTCGGGTTCTTCCTGACCAAGGGCTGCCGCCCTAGTTTACTGTCTAGTGAACAGTCAGCCTGTACGTCGTCTTCTTCGCTTCCTTTCGGATTTGAAAATCTAGAGGTTGCAAGTTCAGAATGGCATTAAGGGCATCCCCTGATGTCGTACTCATTAGCAATTGTGATGCTCAAGCACACACATCTCTGGTTAGGGGTTTTACTGTGGAAATAAAGTAGGAGCCTTCCACCACACTACAGAGGTCTTTGTAATAATGGCTCTAATCAGAGTGAAGTATCGCCTATCTTAAACCCCATGTTTTGCCAGAGGATGCCTTACACTGCCAGAAGGCGTTCAGTGTTCGGGAGACCTTCTGTTCGACGTGCCTCTTTCTGCTCCTAAAAAATTACCTTCCTACATCTATGGCATTTGTGACATTGTTGCTTTTTTCCAATAGTAGAGTACATACATTTTTTCTTACTGGTCATTGTGCTTCCGTTAATTTCTAAAAATCATTTAAGTACAATTCGGCTGGGGTGGGCATTGAGACACCCTGTACACCTCATGGCGCCAAAGCTGTGCTAAACCATCTTGGTTCAAATGTCTGTTAAAATTCTTTCCAATTTTTTGGCTGAACGTAGCAGTATAAACCTATAAAAGACGTGAAAATTATTCCTCACTGAAATGGTGCTAAGCTGGTTTTCATTGGAATAATGGGGGTTGACATAACTGAAGTTATTTCGTTTAATATTATATATAAATATGCTTCTCGATTTTTTTTTTAACTTTCATTAAAAAGTGTAAAGGATTGATGAATACTTGTTTCTTTTTAATGTTAGGAAAATTTCAAATTTTTAGTTATATGGTGTGTATTATGAATTATATTATTATAAAAAAAAATTAAAAAAAAAATTATAAAAAAATTATAAAAAAAATAAATAGTCAAAACTTTCCAATATATCGCGCTGCCATTATTGTGAACACAGGTGTACATTCATACGTACATATATATGTAGATACATGCAAATATGTTTAATGTGAATGTGAATGTGTATGTGTATGTATATGTGTATTTGTAGACGGTCAGCTTGTTCTGTTTAATGAATGAAATGCAAAAGTCATTAAATGATGTGAAAAAATTATCAGCGGAAGGCCCAGAAAGCATCCGAATACACTCCCTCATACAGATAAATTTAAAGCGAAAATGCATCATATTCCCGCGAATTCAAAAATCAAAGCGGATGATGAACAAAAGCGCAAGTGACAAAAGTGCCACACCAGGCTGCTACTCGCCAGCGATCGTCTCCGTTTTTAATTTAATCAATTAAACGTTAATTATACGACGTGTCTGCCTGCCGTGGCGGTTGGACGAGTAGGCAAATTTACGTACAAACACACATGAATACATACGTACATACCTACTTATATGTGTATATGGTATACAAGCACCAGGTGGAAGTCACATATGCTTGTATGGCTTGTTAGTATGTAAGCAATTTGAAGCAATTCACAGTTAGTAGTGATTATGGGCAATAATTACAGTGGGGAATACTTAAATATCAATATTACTAACTGGAGCAATAATTGTTTTATATGTATGTGTGTGTGTATGTGTGTATATGTAACTATAGTCAAATAGTGCTTGACTAGAGCGTGTGCCAATTATTAGTCTAACTATGCTAGACTCAGCAGGAACATTAGGGTGTGTCTACATAGACATGTTTTATTGTGCGGCCGTTAGAAAATCTGGAGTTTGATGGTTGCAAATATAAAAAGTGACCAATTAAGAGGTATCGGATTTTTAATTGAAATAAAGTAACGAAAATTCAAATTGTTTGGACAATCTTTATAATTTTTGTGTAGATCCATTCTTGACATGTATTTTTTAAAGATTATCACTTTCAAATGTTGGCCCCAACTGCCATTTAATTTGGTCATTCCCAAACAACAATTTTGCATGACTTGCTGAAGGACTTCGGTCGGTGTCTCGTGATTAACTCTGGTAATTGTGGCTTCCAAAGCCTCAATCGAAGCTGGTTTATTCACAACGCATTTAGATTTTACCTACTCTCACAAATAAAAGTCCAAAGGTGTGCCATCACACGATCTTGGTGGCCAATCCACTGGTACGAGACGAGAGATAAATTTCTAACCGAACCTACGTGGCCGTAAATCCATTCTTTCACTAGCTGTATGGCAAGTAGCACCGTTCGCCGTCTTATTGGAACCAAGTGTTGAAGTATTGTAGAGAGCACAGGCTTCAATTTTCGGCATCAAAAAGTCGTTTACCATGCCGCGATAGCACTCTAACATTGGCGCCAGCCTCGTCTTTGAAGAAATATGGGACGATGATTCCTACAGCCCTTAAACCGCACCAAACGGTTGTTTTCAATGAGTGTAAGGGTTGTTCTTAAATCGGTTCAGGTTGCTGTTCAGCCCAAATACAGCAATCTTCCTTTTATGAGATAGCCGTTGGTCCAAAAATGGGCCTCATCGCTGAACTTTTGACAGAGCGTCGAATTCCGTGATACAATTTTTACGATTTGTAAACATTTTTGAGGCGTAAGTCTTTCCATGATGAAATGTCAATGAATTTTGAGTGCATAAAGGCCTTAGCTTAACCCGTAAAACCATTACCATTACCATTATGGGTGTAAAAGTGTTATATACCCCCTTCTGATCTAGACGCCTTAATTTTAGGTATTTTTAAAACTAAGATAAAAAAAAATTAAAACCAGTTTTACTATCCGTTTTTTTTTTTTGGTTTGCATTAATTTTGGAAAAGTATAAAAAAAAAATTAATAAAAAATAAAAAAATCGTGGAATTACAAGCCGGCGGAGTGGGGGCTACATAAAAAACGGTGCTCCATGGTTGACATGATTCCAACCCTTGTAGTGATCTAAAATAAGCAAATTAAAAAAATTCTTCATTAGTTAGGATGTCGCTATCGGATATCGTCAAATCAAAGAAAAAAAATTCACAAAATGGCGTCAACTTAAAAAAAAAAATGTTTTTACCCTCTGTTTTACCTTTTCAAATTTTTTAAAAATACTCCAAACTTAAATTTTTCAAAATCCGAGGCAGGCGCGATAGACAGATGTATAATAAAAAGTTCTTATCAAACAAACCCCAAAGCGATTGGTCAAGTAGAACTTGAGATATCATGACGACCATCTCAAAAAAAAGTACAATAGTTTTGAGAAAATCGCGTTTGAAGTTTGAGCAACAATTCCAATATAGTAACTTAGATCATAATACAGGGTGGGCCATGTAAAATTTGCTTTTTGAATCGGCTATAAAAAAAAACTGATCAATATTTTTTCCAACTCTTTTTTTATTTTGAAGATTGAACATTTCCATTTATGAATGAAAAATAATATCGTTCAAATGACTGCCACGACTGGCTTTACAGTAGGCCATTCGATCAACCCAATTTTTAGGCACATTTTCGATTGTTTGGGCTCCAATTTCATGAATGGCAACTTCGATTTCGTGTTTTAAAGCATCAATCGTCTCTGGATGGTTCGCATAGCATTTGTCCTTAACGGCTCCCCACAAAAAATAGTCCAACGGGCTTAAATCACAGCTCCGAGGCGGCCAATTGATATCGGAATTCAAAAACGGTAACCAAAAGTTCGAGTGTAACTTTGGCAGTGTGACAAGTTGCACCGTCCTGTTGAAACCAAATGTCGTCCATGTCATCCTCTTCAATTTTTGGAAACAATTCGTTGAGCATGTCACGGTAACGCTCGCCATTTACTGTAACCGCGGCTCGTCGCTCATTTTCGAAAAAAAGACCCGATGATGCCGCCAGACCAAAAACCGCACCAAACAGTGACTCGTTGTGGATGCATTTGCTTCTCTACAGTAACATGTCGATTTTCTGAGCTCCAAATCCGACAATTTTGCTTATTGACGTAGCCACCGATGTGAAAATCAGAAAAGAAGAAGAAGACTCACCTCTTTGGAAATAGGTTTTCAATATTTCCCAATTTTGTTCAAGCGTATAGCGTCCCATTTCGTAAATGTCAAACGTTTAAGTAAATTATGAACACATTTGACATGTCATTTGTGTTACCATTCTCAAAAAAAATAGGTGGTTCAAAAAGCAAACGCTATATGGCCCACCCTGTATAAAATAAATGAAGGTTCTGTGGGATACAAAAGATTTTCTGAAAAGAACGAGTCCTCAAGTTGTCCGGTAACATTTACCGTACATTGTGCGATTCGCGCCACTCGGCCGGCTTAGACGCCACGTCACAAAATCCGTTGTATCTACGAAAATAATTCGAATTTTGAAAAATCTGTTGAAGGGCATATTTTTGAAGGTCTAAAGTTTGAAAATACGCAAACAAACAAAAATCGATTTTTCCAAATTTCTAGACCAGAATGCCCCCTTAACAATGTTTACTACAATTTCATTCTGACACTAACTGCTTTTTGTGCGATTTTCTCTCATCCGGTTAACGATGTGTGTTTTTTTTTAATAATTAATTCTTCTCGAATCGTTTTGCAAATAATTGACATAAACCAGTCACAACCAACGAACGACTAATTTAAATATAAGAATTCAAAAGCAATAAATTGTCAACTTTGCAAAACCAAAAAAAAAAAAAAAACGGTAAAAGACAAGATATGGAAATAGTTACACTGTGCTTGAAAAAGTAGTTGTTTTTTGCGTTTTTGCGCCATTTGCATGATTCCATCGCATTTCTGCTATATCTTCTATTGACTAAAATGTTTACGAAAGCATAGATTTTCGATCGATTTCCATAAATTTAATATAAAATCAAGAAATATATTTGATATGATGAAATGGAGTCCCATGATGAGATCAAATATTCATTTAAAGGCAGCAACTCATGGCAAAACTCTTTCTTATTTGAGCCAATCTAGACAAATTAATTATCCCAAATACTCTATTAAATATATTTGAGGGAAGTGTGCGCTGCGTGTCGCTTTCTTACTCGATCAAAGTGTTATTAATGAATGGTGACGCAATTGATGTTGTTGTTTTTTCTCGTTTTCTTAATAGCAAACAAAAATGTCAAATGCTAATATTTGAATATTTAATTAATATATTTAAACTCAAATATCGCCTATTTGTGGCTGTTGCGGGGGTAATAGTGCCACATAAAGCGGAATATTTTTTTAAATTCTCGCCGCTCAAAAACAGTTGAGTACCAACATACATATGTACATAAATAAATAGTTTTTCTGATTCAATAGCAATTTGAACATTTGTTTAAAGAGAAGCGATAACAAAGACATCATAATTTGTCACGACAGTCGGTTTCACGTAACCGGAACGACCCGGATTTATATCCGGTCAAGGACTGTCACTTCAGCAACATTACCCGTATATGTACGGGGAATGTTTATGCTACTACAACAACAACATCATCAAAATTTGATGTCTGCCTATTCTGGAGATATTTCGATCACTAACAAAGGAGTAAGGAGGTGTGCGATATTTTAACGAGTTTCCATATAAAAAATTGTCGAACTTACAAGGTGGCGCAAAAGAAACCTTGCGATGTTTTTTTGCTGTAATTAAAAAAAAAAATGAAAAACTTTGATTCTTCTTGTGGATTATTTTTATTTGCTCTTTTAATTGTTTTTACATCAAGTCGAGAATATGATGTCATGTAAACGGTCGCCGCGACAGTTGATTGCCATTTGAGCCCTTTTCATGGCATTTTCCATCAATTTGACCAAAACTTCCGGCGATAGGTCCTCACATTCTTGACGGATATTGTCTTTAAGAGCTGCAAGAGTCTGTGGCTTGTTGACATAAACCCGCGACTTCAAAAAGCCCCACAAAAAGAAGTCTGGAGCGGTCAAATCAGGCGATTTTGTTGACCAGTGCAAATCGCCAAAACGGGAGATTAGGCGCCCGGGAAATGCATCCTTCAGCATATCGGTTGTGGCACGTGCAGTGTGTGCCGTTGTACCATCCTGTTGGAACCACATGTTTTCCAATGCCAATTCATCAAGTTGCGGCAAAAAGAACTCGTTGATCATTGCTCTGTAGCGCTCAGCATTCACAGTAACCGTTTGGCCCGCGACGTCTTCGAAGAAAAAAGGTTCGATGACTCCTCCAGCGAAAACAGCACACCATACAGTGACTTTGAGCGGGTGTAGTGGCTCTTCGTGGGTTACACGCGGATTTTCAGTGCACCAGAAGCGTAAATTTTGCTTATTTACGTACCCGCTAAGATGGAAATGGGCCTCATCACTCACGATTATTTTTGATGAAAAATCATCTTCCTCTTGGTGGTGATTAAGGATGGCTTGAGCGTATGTTAGACGCAATTGGCAGTCAGCAGCTAACAGCTGATGCACTGTCTGGACTTTGTACGGAAACATCTTCAAATCTTGTACCAAAATTCGCTGTAAAGACCGTCGGCTGATACGCATTTGCGTGGCACGTCGTCTGGTCGATGTCGACGGCGCTTCCATGACATCCTCGGCTACAGCAGCAATATTCTCTGCAGAACGGCTACTCCGGGGTCTGCCACGCCTGGCAGCATCTCGTGTTGTGCCAGTCTCTTCGAGGCGAGCGCCTAGGCGTTGGACGGCGAGGAAATCTGCGACGAAATTCACGTTGTGCCAAAGTCACCGACCGATTATTGGTCAAATAAATAGTCAGCAATATTCCGCGCTCTGGAGCAGTGTAGCGTAACATTGTTTATTAACGTGTATTTCGCATGTGTCAAAACAGAACTGACATTATGGGCCAATCGCAAAATTTATAGCATTTTCTGATAGGAGGATTACTTTAGCGCCACCTGTTACTTTGAGTGTAAGAAAATGCGCGGCACTCTGAGCAAAAAAAATTGTCAAAAATCAAGAGTTTTTCATAGCCACTTGCAACTTACACTTTATTACACAAAACTTTAATTGTCTATAAAACTGCATAGCAAAAATTATTCTAAAAAACTGACTACAAATTTGAAATTTTGTAGAAAATTATAAAAATTTTGCAGAAAGTATGAAAAATCGATGTATATGGTTTTTGTTGTATAACGAATTAAACTTTTATTAAAAAACATTAATAGAGTCTAAATATATATATATACATATGGGTGTATATATAATTGGCGCGTACACCCTTTCTCGGTGTTTGGCCGAGCTCCTCCTCCTATTTGTGGTGTGCGTCTTGATGTTGTTCTACAAATGGAGTGACCGACCTAAAGTTTCAAGCCGACTCCGAACGGCAGATATTTTTTATGAGGAGCTTTTCCATGGCAGAAATACATTCGGAGGTTTGCCATTGCCCGCCGAGGGCCGACCGCTATTATTATAGAAAAAATTTTTTCTTAATTTTTGATCTTTCACCGAGATTCGAACCGACCTTTACCCAATAACCTAATTATTTAATATTTAATAATTTTAATTTTGTCAATATTTGGGTCTTCCATAAGGTGTAAGTGTTTTCCATAGAACTGTTTCTGTGCTCACGCAGGTCTCTTTTCTTCAACTGTTGTTTAGGTGATTGTAATTTCAGTGTTTTGTAGATCGGATATGTGGGTGTAGAGAAATTGTCTTAATTTTGAGATTTTGTTATTGTAAAAGCTTTGGATGTCAATGAATTATCTTTCTCCTTCTAGTCTTGGTATTTTAGGTCTTTGCGTGCATGAGTTGGGGTGAAGTTTTCTATAATTGGTGAGCTGCTCTCTTGTTGTTCTTTCCAGGTTGTCAATATCAGTTTTTGTTCAGTTTATTATTCCAAAGGAGTGTGTGATCATTGGTATGGCAT
Organism: Anastrepha obliqua; assembly: GCF_027943255.1. Lineage (NCBI taxonomy): Eukaryota > Metazoa > Arthropoda > Insecta > Diptera > Tephritidae > Anastrepha > Anastrepha obliqua. The sequence continues at coordinate 18,706,701 of NC_072893.1, read as the reverse complement.
AGGTGTTGCTTGCTTTATAGAGATTCTTGAAATTTAGTTGTGTCTGAAGTATCTGGTCAAGGCATTTTTTGTATTGCAGTGAAAGTTGGTTTTTAATAGCGGTGTTGATGACGGCAGTGTGAGGCGAAGTTAAAATCTTTTTCCTAAGCTCCTAAGCAGTAAGTAAAGCTGCGTTTGTTAATCGAAAGCTGAAAACTTTGTTGAGCTCAATGAATTTCTCAATGAATTTACAATTCAATATCAAAATTAATAGACATTTTTTATCTTACACTTTTGTTTGGCGGCGCCCATGCGCTTTCGTCAACGGCGAAATAGAAAGGAACTAAATTTGCTACTATTTGACAGGTGCTTATTGATGAATGAGAGAAAAACGGAGAGATAAGAAAATGCGAAATGGGTTGCCAAAGTGACCTTTCGCAACAAGAGGAATGGTCTATTTTTGTACTTTGTTTGAGACCAAGATATTTGTACGTTTCATGTTCTTCCATTACATTATTATTATTAGTATTACATTATTAAGAAAACAAACACTATTTTTCAAAGCATCCTTCATATGTAACTGTTCAATTCCGTAGCTAATTGCAATTTACCTTCTTCTCATTACAGCCACTTTTCTCTTGCGAATCGCAACGTCAGTGCCACTGAATACTAAACTAAGATGTTTCAGCATCCTCCAGCACTTATACATACATACAAACATACATGAATGCCACATACAAACTACATACATATCTACAACAACAAGAAAAAAAGAAGAAAAAAACAACAACAACAAACGATACACAAATATACAAGCGCACACTTAAAATAATAAATAGCCTATACAGACACACAAACAATTTCGAGTTTTTTGTATACACACAAGCACAATGAGATTCCTGGACCGCAAACCAGACAAAAATTGGCGTGTCACAGAAATCTGCGAATTTTTTTTTCGCCTTATGATATATGTATGTATATATATGTAGGTGTATAATTGGCGCTTAGAGCCTTCTCCTATTTGTGGTGTGCCTAATGATGTTTTGCACAAGTGGAGCGGCTAACAGTTTTATGTCCCCTCCGAATAACAGTTCATTCTGTTTGTGAGGATTTCTCTCACTCTCAAATACTCTCAACAGCTTGCCATTGTCTGCTGAGAGAGGACCGCTATTGGCAAACACTTGTTGTCTTATTTGAGTAATATGCATTTTAAGTGCTATGCACGAAGTGAAGACGAAACGGATTTTGTGACACGCCAATTCTTGTTTAAATTTTGTGAAATTGCGAATTTCTGATATTTGTCTTTTTGTATACAAATAAATATTTTAAGCAATAAGAAGTAATTATATAATTTTAATTCTATACAAAAGCAAAAAAAAAAAGACGAAACAGCAAAGTCTACAAAATATCGACTATGAATATGTAACAACAACACTCCATTCAAATTGCCTACAAATCGAAAAATTGTAAAGTTAACATTCTAAAGTAAAAGAGACAAATCATACAAATAGTTCAAGCATTTTTACAATGAAAAAATTTTATCAAAAAAAGAAAAGATTTTTACACAAAAAAACAAAATAATAATAATAATAAATAGAAATTAATTATAGGAGTAAAAGGAAAAGAATCTTATGAATCTGTTAGTTTTTTGCTAATGAAGATAAAAACCGGAAAATAAATACAAAAGTGATGACAAAATGTATTTTTGTAAAAATGTAGAAACAACAATACATACATAGGTAAAAACACATACATATGTATACTGTTTGTGAGAGAAAGCCACACATATTTTCATATACACACAAACACTTAAATCAAACAGACAACAAACAAACAAACAAACGAGAAGTTGAAAGCACTATCATAAATGAGAATTCAATTTTTTTATACAAATATTTAATAAGAGTTGTGATCATTGTTTAAGAAATTTATGAATTTAATTGATACTGCTAGCAATTTATGGGTGCATGCAAAAATGCATGTCAGACGGGCGCACAGGCGGGAAGAATGTTGATGAGGGGAAGTTCAAGTATAGAGCGTAAACTTTAAAGACATTGAGAGAGGATAGTGAAAAATAAACAATAATAATAATAACAACAATAAATCTAAACAAGCAGCGCCAATAACGGTTAAATAGCGCAAATAACGTTTAAACACACTTTGACAGAGAAACGAATACTGCTTCTACAAAAACAAAAATACTGCTTATGCAAAAGTGCGTATACTACACGAAAATTATACTTTTAATTTAATTTAATGCATTTTTTGTTTTGAAAAAAAAAAAAAACATTTTTTTTGCTCGTAAATGTAAGCGATTTCATTTAGCATACCTTTTTTGATAATTTAATAATAAAAAATTAGTTACATATTTAATTTTAGCACAATTTTTTGATTTTTTTTTTTTCAATGCAAAAAAACAATTCGGTACTAGAATGTTAATACGAAACGAGGAATTCGACTAATTTTTTTATAGAAATTTACAATGTATTCTTTACTGTATACTATGTAAGCACAAGTTTTTTCGCTATAGTTTATAAGCGCTTTTTAAATATTATATTTACTATAATTAAATTTTTATTTTACTTTTCTAGTTATAATTTTAATTATTTGACATACAAATAAATATATAAAAATGAAGACTCAAAAGCAAGCAATACAGTTAAATTTAGTGGAAAGCGTGGAGATAACAAGAAAAAAAAAATGGGTTGTCTGTCGGGAACTCACGGCAGAGTGCGTGAAAATGAGATCTGCTATTTTGTTGTTAAAAGGAGGGTAGATACTTAGAAGTGCCATAAGTTTTGTTACAACACAGCAAATTGAAGTGGACCGATTTTTCAAATTTAAGGAGCGTTCGCTCTTAGAACGACTTGCATTCATTTTTTATTTGTTTGTTAGTATTGAAATTTACGCACAATTATTTTCATGAACTTCAATTTAGCTGGTTCGTGTGTACAAGTAAGGGTAGATAGTATAGGAGGAGGTCAGGTGGCCGGTGCACTCCGTGTGCGGCTGGACGTTTTTTTAAATCTGGGTACCCAGCCAGGTTGCTGAAGCTCGGCACGCGTCGTATCAAAGTGTAATACCAACCAGTAGACACCAACCCAGAATGAAATAATATCAATAAAAAAATAAAAAATTATAATAAAAAAAAAAATAAAAAGAAAAATATAGTGATACAAAAATAAATATAAATAAAAAAGGAAAAAAAAAAATAAATAAAAAAAAGAAATAAAAAAAAAAAATAAAAAAAGAATAATAAAAAAAATAAAAATAATAATAATAAATATAAATATAAATAAAAAAGTAAAAAGAAAAAAATAAATAACAAACAAAAAATAAATAAAAACATAATAAACAAAAATTAAAAAAATTATAATAAAAAAAGTAAAAAGAAAAAATAACAACAAATAAAAAATAAATAAAAATAAAAAAAGAATAAAAAAGAAAATAAAAAAAATAATAATAAAAAAATAAATATAAATAAAAAGAAAAAGAAAAAATAAATAACAAATAAAAAAATGTAAAATAAAGAAAAAATAATAATAAAATAACAAATATAAATAAAAAATAAAGGAAAAAATAAATAAAAAATAAATAAAAGAATAATAACAAAAAAATTAAAAAAATAATAAAAAAAAAATAAGTAAAAAGAAAAAATATATAGCAAATAAAAAGTAAATAACAAATAAAAAATAAGTAAAGAATAAAAAAATAAAGAAAAATAAATCAAAATAAATGAGGGCCCCATGGCGGACACTGGCATCACAACGGACCTGTAAAGTTTAAGTGAGTTGATCGTACAGACCGACTACCACCATAATCTAACCTAAATTCAGCTGGACCAGACGCAACCTCACTTTTGTAGAGGCTAGACAAAGCTACATATTCGTCTGACCAAACAATGCAACAGATTGAGAAAAGAACATAAGAAAAGAAAGGCTTGAGAAAAGAACATGAAAATTTGGCAATGCAATGTAAAATGCGACACCATAAAAAATTATTCAAAATCATTCAAAATGTTCACCTTTTGCCTTAGACCGTAATCACATAGGGCAAATTTTGTTGAAGCAACTCGTAATCTGTGGGGGAGGGGAAGATAAAGGAAGGTGAGGTGCACTGAGGTGCTTGTGCTTTGTGCTTTCATTTTTCTCAACATTGCTGTTGGCTGTAGATGAAAAACTAAAACAACTGCAAGCCATGGAGTTGCCCCGTGTGAACGGCACGGACAACACCAAGAGGGAATTCGCAAAGTTGAAGCAATAAAAGTTTTCCTGTATGAACACGGCGTTTGCAGAGGCACTTAAATAGTTGTTTTTGTTGTTTTTGTATCAGAAATAATGTAGAACCGACAGCCGTGGGAACGATCGATTTAGGGATATAACCTTTTAAAAAGGTTCCTCGAGCACGACGAAAAGGGCCATACCCAGGTGCCCAACCTAAGGTTTTAAAAAAGGTGTCCAACGGAGAGTTAAAGGGTTGTTGTGTCCAACGGAGAGTTAAAGGGTTGTTGTTGTTGTAGCATAGATGCATACATGCACGGGGAACGCTGATGGAGTGACAGTCCTTAGATGGATATAAATCCGGGAACGTTGGTTCTGGGTTCGAGCATGCCGCTGTTGTTGCTATTAGTGCTCGCTTGAGCCTTTCCAAATTTCAGCGACAAAATTGGCAGGCCATACACCATGATTCCGGGCGAATATTCCTCAGAAATTTGTAGTTCTGATAATTTAAGTCCAAAATTTTCCAGGGCCAAAATTCCTCAGAAATGACAGCTGAAATACTCTGCTGTAACCGTTCTTTGAATGTTTTAGCTTGATTAGATGTTTGCTGAAATACCTAAAATTATCAATTATGGCAGGGTTCCTGTTAAATGCTGCACCACACCTTTCAGGGTATCTTCTGGGTACACTTTTGCTGCAGTTTTTATTTTCTTTTCTCAAAAATGTAGTTGAGTAAGTGACGCCTTTATGGGATACTAACCACCAAACCACGACGTACATACGATGGCCTATCCTGGATGACAACCTCATGCCTTACTGTTGCATAGACTTTGCCATTTTTTGACCCCTTCCAAGGTAAAGAGCATATTTTTACAGCCATAGAATTTTTAAACTGAGCTGAATTGATGTTTTTTTAACATTTATTTGCAAAATTTGTGTCAAAGAATGGAATGACGTGAACGTTCAATTAAAAATGAGCCTATTGCTTTGGAAATCTTGTAACAGAACTTATGGCAGTAATGAGTAAATACATTTTAAATATACACACACACACATTTATAATTAAATACTATTAAGTTAATTATTATGAAAGTCGAACATTTGAATAAAGAAGAACAACTGAATTTCAGTACTAAAAAAATGACGTGTTTTTTTCTTATGGATCTTATTTGGTAAGCAAAAAATAGTGATAATAGAAACAGAAAAAATAATAGGAAATCTCGGCAAACCGCCTGTTAGACGGATATCAAACGAAAGCAGGAAGTGCATGCAGGAATGTGCGGTGAGTACAAAAATCGATTGTTGGCAAACCGCTGAGCTGCTGCAGATGATGTTCTAAAACACAAAATTTTAGTGAAAGCTCAAGTCAAGCCCACTCGAATATATAGAAAAAACTATTTCCACCAGTGCCTGAGTGTTCCATTTCTGCAAGCCTCTTAAATTTGTCTAAGGTGGAACAGTTGGAACCAAAATTCAATTGAATAATCGAATTTTATCGGATCCGCGAACTACTCCACGCAAAATGTGTATCCATGGTAATATAGCCCATCCTCAGAGGAAATACTTGAAATATGAACGAAATATAACGTCTGTTTATTTGTTGTAAAATATTGAAGGAAATACTTTTCTCACCCCCTACTGTACATCTCTGTGCGCCTCGTAGAACTGGTCTAAGTTTACTACTGAAATTCATTTTTGCGATGTGAAAAAAATTCCCTGTAGCCTATGTTCAGGCGCAGGATAAGTAAAACATTGTGAAAAATTGTACGCGGTTACATTCAGGGTATTTCTGCTATCCTGGTAGAACTGGCCGAAGTTGACTACCGAAATCAATTTTGTTTGAGCTGAGGAAAAGAATGTCGTCGGATATGAAAAATGTCTTCATTGGGAGTGTAACCTATACACAGGCGCAGGATGCAAAAATATTGGGAAACTGATGTGAAAAATTTTATCATGGAGATGTAGCCTATGCTCAGGCGCAAGATGCTAAAATAGGGGAAAATGTTTCCGCTATTACTTTCAGGTCATTTCTGCGAACCTGATACATCTGGTTCAATGGTCAGGATGCAGGATGCAAAAATATTGGGGAAACATTTTCCGCTGTCACTTTCAAAGCATCTCTGCTATCCTGATAGAACTGGCCGAATGGCCGAAATCAATTTTTGTTGAGCTGAGGATGCGTAAAAAATTTCTTCATTGGGTGCTATGCTCAGGCGCAGGGTGCAAACCTACTCCGAAATTTTTTTCCGCTGTAACTTTCAGTGCATTTCTGCGTACCTGATGTGAACAATTTTGCCACGGAGATGTAGCCTATGCTCAGGCGCAAGATGCTAAAATAGGGGTAAAATGTTTCTGCTGTCGCTTCCAGGGCATTTCTGCGAACCTGGTAGAACTGGTATAAGTACCAAGCTGATTTTTATTAAGCTGGGGAGGAGGAATTGTCGCTGGAAGTGAGGAATTAAATAATGCGAAACGAAATATTGAGCGACAGAAGAGAAAAAATGTATTCTTAAGCCAATAATGTGCTTGGTAGATTTGTGCTCATACGAGTACTTGGATCGAATGGGTAAAAAAAAACATTTTTCTACTTTACAGATTTTTACTTATTTTTTTTTATAAATTTACTTTTCCGCTCACATAGGACACTCGGCAGGGCTTACAAATACTGCACACATTTCAAAACTTCATTTTGTTTTATGTTTCCTGTTTATTTAAGGGGTTAGGAGTCAGAATTAAAAAAAAATATTTTGTTTTTGCATTTTCATACAGTTTAATATCTTAAAAATATAGTCATAAAACAAACAGTCGGCGCACTCGCGTATCGGCACCCACGTCACGTGTTGACGGTAGTGATATCGAGGTTGTAAGAGACTTCGTTTATTTAGGAACCAGAATTAACACCGATAACAATGTCAGTCTTGAAATCCAACGTAGAATCTCACTTGCCAACAAGTGCTACTTTGGACTAAGTAGGCAATTGAGCAGTAAAGTCCTCTCTCGACGAACAAAACTAACACTCTACAAGACTCTCATCATGCCCGTCCTAACGTATGGCGCAGAAGCTTGGACGATGACAACATCCGATGAAGCGACGCTTGGAGTGTTCGAGAGAAAGATTTTGCGGAAGAGTTTTGTATGTACCTTTGAGCATTGGTGACGGCGAACATTGCAAGCGATGGAACAATGAGCTTTACGACGACATAGACATGGCGCAGCGAAGAAAGATCCAGCGGCTTCGTTGGCCGGGTCATGGCAGCCGAATGGATACAAAACGCTCCGGCTGTGAAAGTATTCGATGCGGGACCAGCTGGTAGTAGCAGAGAAAGAGGAAGGCCTCCTCTGCGTTGGAAAGATCAGGTGGAGAAGGAATTGTCTTCATTTGGGGTTTCCAACTGGCGCAAGTTAACATGAGAAAGAAACAACTGGCACGGGTTGTTAAAGTGTTTATCGCGCCAATCAAGAAGTAGGAAGAAGTTGAGGATCTCCACGGCCAATGGAAAATATGCACATCTACGCAGAAATGGTCGAGGTCACCTGGAAGAATACAAAGTTTATTTTAAGGTTAAATTTTCCACCATTTACTTAAAAACAAAATGAAAATATCATCAAATGCTGTCAAATGCTAATGGAGTAAATTTAATCGAGTGTGAACATCAAAGTCGATAACTCAATTTAAAACTTCATTTAATTGCCTCCATTAAGGTGCATATTTTTTTATAAATTTAGCAGCATTTCTGCTACTCCACTAACAATTTTGTGCTTATCTTAATTTTTCGTGTTCATTTCAGATTTCAAAAAGTTTAATTTGAGCCTAAAGTGTACTTTTACCGATAGATGGATACTTATTTGTTCCCTTCGCGCCTGAGCTTAGTGAAATTAAATATTTTGTTTATATTTGTACGGCTTGTGCCTGAAGACGCACTGCAATAAATTCATGCATACACAACTTCATGCGCATTCAAAGCAAAAACAAATACAAATCGTGCACCATTGGCGGCAAGCATGCGCCGTCACCCATTCAGACTAAACAAGAAAAATCACAAAAAGGTATTCATTCAGGCGGCTCAAGTAAAGTATTTGAAATACAAACGCATGATTTTATCTTGCCAAAACGTACCGCAAACAGCACAATGCGATATCTGATATTTACGAATGAGCCCAAAAGTGTGTAGATGAGACCAATAGTAGGAAAAAGAAGAGCTAAAAACATTGATATCACTTATCAAGTGTACACTTACATACTTACATACAGACGATGAGCGTCAGAAGTTGGACTACACCTGTAAAGTGTTTCGGAAATGCTATGAGAATGAAGGAACTCACGACTTTTTTTATATGGAGAAGTTCAAGTTAGGCCAGACTTGGCTGATCCTGTAGATCGCACATAGACTAGAAATTGATCCATAGTGATGCGAAGTGTTTGTATGGAGAAAGTTCAAGAACTTTATATTTTGTCTTTAGCACACAGCTTGAATGATTTAAGTAGGTTTGCTAATTTTTTAACCTGCCACGCTTTCTAAGCCTGAAAACGATGCAGAACCTAAGCAGTTTATTCGTGTTTTGTCAAATGCAACGGCAAAATATTTGCCCCAGAGTTCCTCTCGCGTTGGCTTCATATTCTGCTACGATGGAGTGAGACAGTGTCCCGTCACTTTCCCCACACCACAGGTTTACACTCTTTCCGGGGAAGAGATAAAATATGCATAGTTTGTAGACTTTAGAGCATAATTTTCGCGATCCAGCATGAGCTGGTTCTTTCCCATCTTGAGTTCGCCTCTTGAATCATTGCTGCATCTATATTTAGTCGTTTTTTGCGGAGAGGTGGTTGTATACCGGCCGTGCAAGCTACAGGAAGATTTCAGTCTGCTTCGGCTAGTATATCCACTTTCTCGTTCCTCCAAATTCCTTGTGGGGGCGTTTTTCTCTGGTGTTGTTTCTAGCTTATCCACTCTGTTCCGCACAGTGTGAGCTTGCGTAGGGAAACAAATTATCAAAACTGAACTAAAATTATGAGCCTTTTCAACCTTACACTTTGTGATACAAAAATTTAGTGGACTCTAATACTTTTTTTTGTGTGTAAATTCTGGTTAAAATGTTAAATTTTCATGAGTTTTTGTGATATTCTGATAAATTTGGTACAAAGCTTAAAACTTTGATTTGCGTGATATTTGTTGTAGACTGATTTATATTTTATGAAAAATTTATGAAAATTAAAAAAATTAAAGAAAATTTTATTAAAAAAATTTTATTATTTCTTTAACTTAAAAAAATTAAAGAAAATATTATTGAAAAATATTTTATTATTCCTTTATTTTTTTGGTCAAAATTAGTTTTGTCGTATATAAAGGATTTTCCAATAACAGGTGTTACAGGTGAATGGATTGCGCTGTTGAGAGATGATTAACGATTTTTATGGCCGAAATTGGATGGTGTTGATCTGACGTTTATTTTCAACAAGACGGCGCTAAGTGCCACAAAAGCAACAAAACCATTGATCTTTTACGGGAAAAATCTCCGGACCGTGTTTTCTCTCGAAGAGGTGGTTGCAATTGGCCACCGAGATCTTGTGATTTAACAACACCTTGTGACTTTATTCTTTGGGGCCACGTGAAAGAGGAGGTCTACGCCAACAGCTCAGGGTCGATTCAAGACCTCAAAGATGGAATTCCTGAGGCTATCGAGGACATAGGGCAGCCACTTTGCAATTCGGTTATGGAAAATTTTATGAAAAGGATATTGTCCTGTAAGCGTGGTCGTGGTGGTCATTTGCCTGATTTTATTTTGCACTATTAACGGCACTTTTATTATTATTATTCCTCTTTATAATGAAATAAACATCCGATCATTTAAATATCATAAAAATAGCATTTGCATAGTATTGAATATCAAAATAACACCTCTCATTCGAAAACCCTTTATTTCATTTAAAGTAGTCTTACAGTGTAGAGAGGAACTATAATTATTTTGTTATTGGCTTCAAATTATTCTGATATGGGTTCCAGATCATAGGAATATAGAGGGTCATGAAATGGCAGATGAGCTAGCAAGAAAAGGTTCGGCTAAACTTAAAACAGGCGGTGGCCGGTGCTACCCCAACCAACACAATAAAAAAATTCCTTTGCTTCACACTATGCTTTAGCTGAAAGAAGGTGTAAGAAATTAATTACATGCACCACAACAAGAAAAGCAAGGCCGTCGTCCAACATGCAGAGAGAGAGTACCTATTAGGATGCTCTCGTCCAAGCACCGCACATATCACTGCAACCCTTACAGGTCACTGTAAGATAGCGGATCATGAAGCCAGACCTAACCTTTCTTTCAATCCCATCTGCAGAAGCTATCAGGCGGAGGGGGTGATAGAAGGTCTTTTCCACTATTTATGCGGATGTCCAGGTCTACCTACAGTAGGACTTCGCTTTTTCGCCAAGCCTTTCCTACAGAAAATTAATGAAATCTCAGACGTAGATGTAAAATGGTTGCTGCTATACTTGGATCGCACGAAATGGATCTGACTCAAAAAAAAACAAACCAAACAAACAAAAACAAACGCCTCACACGAGAACAGTGACAGTAAAACGGCACTATTCGCTAATTAGGACGGAATTACGAAAATAATAAATAAATAAATAATTGGCGCGTACACTTCTGTTAGGTGTTTGGCCGAGCTCCTCCTCCTATTTGTGGAGTGCGTTTTGATGTTGTTCCACAAATGGAATTACGAAACCACTTCAATAATAACAACAAAAACAACAACAATACGGTAGAATTGATTGCGAAACTCATTGAAAACTTTTGTTTTTAATACAGCTCGCTCCTCGGATGGCAATTGCAAATCTCCGAGCCTATTTTTTCAATGAAAAAACTGTAGAGACTTTAGCGCGGCGTTAAGGATGTGAGTGGCCTGATTGATGGCCTTGATGAAACACACACCCTTCTTATTCGCCAATACTGGCTGTTTTCATTTGATCACCTGTTTTAATCTGGTTAACCGCAAGTGTCAGAATTCAGTAAATGGCAACTCAAAGTGGATAATTCCAATCTCACTAAGCACCTGGTAAAGCTTTCTCGGTCGTTCGTTATAACGCCTTTAGATTATTTTTTGTGGAGCTATGTTAAGGCTCATGTCTATTCAGACAAGCCTGCTTCAATTAACGCATTGGAAGACAACATTAAAGGATTTATATGTGAGATACCGGTCGAAACATTGGAAAGAGTATGCCAAAATTGGACTAAGCGGATGGATTGGATTAAGTGGATTTGAAGCGCAGTCGCGGTCAACATTTGCATGAAATAATCTTCAAGCATTAAATTATATGGACTGTACTATCGATTTAAATAAAAATTTCATGCATTCTTCTGAAGTTTACGTGTGTTTTTTTGAAAAACTTTCCTATAGCTCTTAAAAAATCAGTACTTCCGCTTAGAGGTGGTGCGAAAAAACGCAAAAAGAAGAACTACTCAACCCCAAAGAAGACAAAACATAAGAGAAAGACGGATAAATTGGTGGTTCTAAATTATTATAAGGTCAATGGGAATGCAAAAATACATCGGCTTTGTCGTGAATACCCAGCTGGTGTTTTTATGGAAGATCGACATTATTGTGGAAAACGCAAATTAACGTATTTTCAAACCAATCCAGAAGATAAATAAAATGTTGAAACAATTTTGGTTTGCATACAAAAAACGAAAAAAATGTCTATATTATTTGAACGGCTGAGTATTTTTATTATATTTTTATGATTTTTACTTACAAAAACTTCAAAGCCGTCGACTTACTTTTGACGCTCATAGTATTCACATATACTACTTTACGTGTTCATATCTCCGTGTGTTCGTTTAAAGTACATATTGCCGCATATTTACATATCACTATAATATTTATTTGTCTGTGGGTCCGTTGACTTGGCGTTTCATCTTTCTGACTGCGGCACGTAATCCATATCGAAATTCATAACGCAGTCCGTGGCATAAACTCGACTCGCCTAGTGACCGAAAACTCGTAAGCATTTGCACAGGCATTTTCCGCATTGCTGTTAGGTGCACGCGAGTATGTACGAGTTTACACATACACACATGTATGTATGTATGTATGTACGCTCCAGTGCGCTGATGTTGTAAAAAAACTGCATTTGGCTCATTACAATATGCTTTTTGTTCATTTACAAGTTGAAGTTTTGATCCTCTTTATTCTTATCTTCACCTGAATGTTTTTTTTGGCTTGTGAACACATCGACATCGTGATTTATTTTTTTATTATTATCAACAAATGTGTAAGTAAATATTTAATATTTAATGTTAAATGGGTATTAAGGGCATCTTCATAACATTTATAACTAGGAATGTAACATTGACTTGACGTATCGAAATCGATCTTTGAAAAGAAAACATACTCCTCGAAATTCCTATAAAAAAGAAATGTCGAGCAATCATCTTCAATGGAAAACATGATGAAAAATCAAAGAAAATTTTAAATGACTTAAAAATTGGACTTTGTTATATTAAATTTAATGAACTAAAAAACTAAAAGGGCAAAAAAGAAAAAACTGAGGTTTTGATAGAAATTTGTCTACTTTCTATAAATCTTGTACAAAGTTTGTAACTCGGATTGTTATGGTATTTATTATTAGAATGAATCATATTTTAATTAAAAAAAAAAAAAATAGGAGCTTACAAAATAAATAAGCAAATAGTCAAAACTGAAGCCCTTACACCATTTCTTCTACTTCTTTTTCGATAATAATCTTGAAATTTGCCCCTTTAAAAACCGTAGGATCCTTTAGCAGTTCCTTCCTAGTTTTAGAAGTAGAAAGCCGATAGTAAAATTTCAAATATACTTGCAATCTTATGTGAGTACATCCCTAAAGCATAAACAGAGAAATAATTTCATATTTTTTTCGGTAAAGTGTGTTGAACTTTGTAAATCCCATCATTTGTTTATTTATCATTCAACTTTCCCTTTAAATTGTCTAATAGGCTGTCGCTTGATTGAGTTGTAGGAGAATGCGCATGCACAGATTTTTTTTTTTACAAAAATGTACACAAAGATAAAAGAAGAATATTTCCAAGAACGGGTAATCAAATCTTGGAGTTTATTTATAAAAGTTGTGTATAATTTAAAATTGTACAAATATTAGGAGGAATTTATTGTGACGTGGACGGAGTAGTTTTTAAGTTAAGGAGTGGTTTAAAACTAATTTTTCGTGCAGTGAAAAAGTCACGTAATGTTGGCATAAATAAGTATGCGGTGGAGCAGAAAAGGAAGGTAGACATACAACATACACTTGTGTTCGCAATAATAGTAGCGCGATGTATTGTAAGGTGTTGACTATTTATTTGTTTTTATATTTTTTTTTACTTTTTTTATTTATATTTTAATCTTATTTAATTTTTTTTTTTATAAAAATAATATCTATTTATACAACAACAAAAATTATATAGCTTAAAATTTAAAATTCTGCTGAAAATTAAAAAAATTCATAAAATTCTGATCAAAATTCAAATTTTTTAATTTAATGTTTTTTCGATGTTTAAAGAATTATTTTAAAAATTTAAATTTTAAAATGAAAAAAAAATTCTGCTGAAAATTTAAAAAATTCATAAAATTCGGTTAAAATTCAAAATTTTTTAAATTAAAAAATTAATTTAAAAATTTTAATTTTAAATTCACAAAAAAATTGTCTGTAGAAAATTAAAAAAATTCATAAAATACGGATTAAAATTCAAAAACTTTTAATTTAAAAAAATAATTTAAAAAATTTAAATTTTAAATTCAAAAAAAAAAAATTTTACAGAAAATTTAAAAAAATCGTAAAATTCGGATTAAAATTCAAAATCTTCTAATTTAAAAAATTTATATTTTAAATTCAAAATTTGTGTTTGAATTTTCTGAATTTTTTTAATTTTCTGCAGAATTTAAAATTTTAAGTTGTATGGTTTTTGTAGTATAAACTATATTTTTCTAAAATAAAAACAAAAAGAAAAAAAAATTAAAATATAAATATAAAAAGTAAAAAAAAAATTATATAAATAAATAAATAGTCAAAATTTTACAATACATACAATACAACTTTACACAAAAAAAAATTTTGAATTTAAAATTTTTTCATCAGAATTTTTGGAAAAATTTCAAGCAAGCAGAGTTGCAGCCCATTAAATTTTCGAATAATAAAATTCAAGCTCGAATTAGCAGAAAAATGATTTTTAACAATTTTTCTATTGCTTTCCGTCTGTTGCATTTTATCCATATAAAAAAATGTGGAGCATTCGTTATTTTGAAGAAAATGCTAGTCAACAAAAAAAATTATCAAAAATCAACGTGAAGTTTGAGCTACTTTAAAGCGGCACGATTTTGCACTAAATTGGATGGGCTAATAAACTACAAGCCCAGAATTTTTGTTAAAACCTTTGACAAAAAAGTTTACAATTTTTAAGGAAATGTAGATTTTTTTGCAAATTAATACAAAGTTGGAATCTTTGAGTTACAGGGTTTTTGTGTGAACTTCAAAAGAAATAAGGACTGATGATGACACCAGCGTGTAAACGGCACATAGAAAAGAAAATTAAGAAAATTTCTGCATTTCGCAAGCGTTGTTTAGGCGTTAAACGATTAATGATGACTACAATTGCTCCCTCCTAAGGAGTTGGTTCGTTTCTTCGGTATACTAAATTATTACAATTAAGTAATTAGGGTCGCACAATAGATTAATCTGGTCGCAGTGTATGAAGGCCATAGCCTAACCCGTACAACCAGTACCATTACCTATTATTTTTTTGTTTATCTTTAAATCCTAATTATGCTACCAGGAACCCTGTACATAACATTACCGGTGAAAGAGAGCCGATCGGGAGAGCCGTGTTCTACATACTGGGATGAAACACCAAATGATAGAAATATATTTTTCTAATAGTGGTCGCCTCTCGGCAGGCAATGGCAAATTTTCGTGTGTTTTTCTGTCATCAAAAAGGCTTTTCATAAAAACCATCCGCCGTTCGGAGGAGAAATAAAACTGTAGGTCACTCCATTTGAGCAAAAACATCCAGATGCAGTGGTTCGTTCACATTTTTGAGTTTACAAACAACTTTTAACTTTCTTTTACCTTCCTTGTTTGCATTAACCTAAAAAAGTAGTTGTCAACCCTTCGCTCTTCGCAATAAATTTACTGCTTTTTATACCCAAAATGAGAAATTTTTTGGGTTTGGTGTTTTGTTCCCTTTTCAATTTGAAGCTCCCAAAATCGTAAGTTAAAAAAAATATTGTGTAATTAAAAAAAGGCTAAAAAGGCCACTCTGAGACGATTTTAGTGCAATTGAAAATTTGTTGATTCTTATAAAAGTTGATGCCTTGAAAGTGCAAATTTCATGTTTTGCTCCTTTTGAGGTTATGCACAAATATTGATTCTACTTCTCTCAACTCTTCTTAACATTTGAAACCTTTTTATAATTTTTAGAAAACCTTTGAGTTTATTGAATACAAATTAAAGTCATAGACGAATTACCTCATTCTTAAGTAATTCAATCTATGTTTTAATTTTTCTATCGGCTTCGTTGGTTTCCGTCAAATTTTACTGATATTTAAAGTACTCATTCTAACGGAACTCAAAGCGAGCCTATACAAGGTGGTGGCTGATTGTCAAAGTTAGAGCATTTCTAGCAAGAAAATTACAAATTACAAATTTTTGTATGCATTTGTAGCATTAATATCACCTGCTACAAATTCGCCTAGGCGGAATTATTAAAAATTTAAAAAATTTGACTATTTTTGTACTTCGATAATTTGCGAAATTCTGATTCTGTATACCATTTGGAGGAAATTACGTGCCAAATGTGAGCCATGAAGATGGCAAAACCACCTACTTTTGAATGTTCGTTTTGACAAATCAGAAGAGAAACTTAGACTTGAAACCAAGGCGCATTCATGTGAAGTTAGATGTCACTAGAGCAGCTGATATGTTAGCATTTTTTTTCGCTTTGATAGTTCAAGTGTCAAAGTGATCTATTTTGCTTACATCCTGATTGAAATTCGTGGTATTTATGGAAAATTCGTGGATCTCCTGGAATCCGTGGAAAGTGATCAGCTGATTATGACATTTTTTTTTTGATTTTTTTTTTGGTGGGTGCCTTCGCACTTATAGCGACCGTCGTCTACTGCGTCGTGTGGTGTGGCCACGAAAACGATGCCTCCTCTCCTTCTGGGGAGACACCCTTCCCGGAACTGCCTTCTATATTACTTCGGGAGGGTCCAGAACGGCATCCATAAAGGACCAGTTCTATTCAACCACGACTGAGTCCACCATATTTGTAGCCAGCTTTCATGCTATAGGCTCGTCTTCTTGTGTCTCTATCTGTGCGGCTTTACTTTGTAGCACTGTGTCGAGGTCGATCTTTTTTTCCCGTAGTACGTTCTCGATGTATTTTTTTACCGCGTTCCAGTTGTCCTCGCGTTCGAGCATTTTGCTGATTATGTTGCTGGGTGCGATGTCGCCAATCTGCTCCCTCAGAACATTTCTTTCCGCGAGCGATCTATTACAACTAAAAAATTTGTATTCAGCGTCAACGCACAGCGCTTCGCAGTATATGCACTTGGAATCGGTTACCGTGCCCATGCGGTATAGGTTATTTCGGAAGTATACGTGGCCCGAGAACAACTAAGTTAAGAAGTAGTTCACTTCCCAGAAGTTCCTTTGGACGGTCGACGGGTATCTGCCCGCTGATCACGAAAATTGCTGCGCCTGAGACAGTGCAGTAGGCTGAAGCAACTCTAAGACCAGCTGTTCATTGCACAGCCTCCAGTACTTTGCGCCTCGCTTTGCAGTTTAGCACAATTCCCCATACTTCGCTGCCGTATAGGAGAATTGAGCTTGTGGTCGCCAGAATTAGCTTTCTTTTACTCTGCGGTGGCCCACCGATGTTTGCCATTAATCTACTTAGCATACCCGTGACTTTGTTGCTTTGGTAGCCGCATGCCGTATCTGGGCCCAGAAAGTAAGCCTGTAGTCAAGTTGAATACCTAAGTATTTCACTACTTTTTGGGTCACTAAGGACGTGTCGCTTATTCGCATGCTGATCTCGAGTGGCATGTGACCTCTTGTCATAAGGATGACTTCCGTTTTATGTTTGGCGAGTTCCAGGCCGTGGTCCTCAAGCCATATTTGCGTCTTTATCATGACTTCGTTCAGCTTCTTTCTAGCGTCCTCAGTGTCCCGAGCTGGTATGACCGCCGCTATATCGTCGGCGTATCCCACTAGATATGTATCTTCTGGCATTCCTATGCTCAATATCTCATCGTACCTCAGATTCCAGAGATTAGGGCAGAGAATAGATGTTTGAGCTGCGCCAGACGTTATCGCTTTTGCTTTCTGGCCATCTGGTGTGTCGTACAGCAGTTCACGCTCACTCAGGTAGCTCTGGAGAATCCTTAGCAGGTATGCAGGTATTCGAAACCTTTCTCTTAGTGCCTTTATAATGTCTATCCATCGTAGGCTGTTAAAGGCGTTTCGCACATCAAGCGTTGCCAGGACGGTCATGCGGTGCGGGTAGTGGCGTCTGCTTTGAGCGCTGCTTACCACCTCCTCTATTGCGCCAAGGGTTGACTATGACATTGAAACCACTGGTTTGCAAAAACTAAATGCACGTAAATTTTATTTTCGTACTACTGATATGGCCTCGCCAAAAACCTTTCAGTTATGTTGGCAGCTGTCTATTAAATTCGTATTTATGTACTTATATATGACACCGCCATTCACCTTTCAATATTTCCAGCGTACGAACGAACGAAAGTACAAATTCATTAAGAAAAATTCAAATGGCACAAACAGCAACAAAGCAACAAAGCAAAAAAAGAAAAACAAAAAATACATTAATGGCAGCATTCATAGCGACGATATGTGGATATGTGCTTTTTTAGCAATCAAACACACGTAGCCACTGCCTCTGATCAACTAATCTGCTAAACTGAACCCAACAACGGAACAATTTCAACCATTAAAGTGACGATTTTATTGCCTTAATTTTGACGGATATACGAATACGACGATTTGCACAAAACGGTTGGTTGGCGCTGAATGCCCCATGAACTACACTGGCTGCTAAGTATTTGTACTCATAAATACTACGTATGTATGTGGCTATGTTTGTTTGTTTCTGTATGCCCTGCAGGAAAATCGAGTAGTACCCAACTGGTTGGCTTCTAGTCAATATAGAACCAATTTTTCTTTAAATTTTTACTTGCAAATTTCATAGGAAGCGTAAGTGCCACCACGGCATTGCTTTTTCAGAAGCAATAGGAATTAATTATGGTAAATACAGGGTTTGATTGAAAAGTAATGAGCCTTCCCGAGCGGAGCGTCTGCCAAGCGATCAACCAAATCGGCTGGTGGGGGAAAATGATAATTGGGCCTTCCCCTTCCACTAGAAACCGGTCCCAGTTCGCTGGCAACAGCGGTGCAGTTAACATCGCTCCGCGCGTGAAAGCTGTTTTAAAAATGTGTTAGGATTTTGCAGTGGCGAAAATGCAGCGATCGTTAGAGCAACCTCACTCGATCAAATTTTGCACAAAGCTAAACAAAACGAGTACCGAAACCATTGGGCTACTCAAGGAGGCTTACGGGGACCAATCTCTATCCAGTGCCCAGGTAAAAGGGTGGCACAAGTAGTTCAAGGAAGGCCGGGAGGACGTCGAATACGAAGAGCGATCTGGAAGGCCTTCGATGACGCAAACAGACGAAGACGTGAACCGGTTTCGGGAATTTTTGAACATTGACCGTCGTGCTAGTCTACGTGAGATCAGTGAAGAGTTAAATTTAACTTATGACAATGTGCGGGAAATCGTGACCGGAAAACTTGAAATGCGCAAAGTGTGTGCCAAATTGGTTCCAAAGGTTTTGACTGATGAACAAAAGCAATTGCGTGTGGAAAAGAGTCGTGAAGATTGAAAAGTGACGAACAGGATAATACTTTAGACAATTGTATCACCTGTCCTCTCCGGACTTCTTCTTGTTCCCGCGCCTGAAAAGAAAGCTGAAGGGAAGACGTTTCGATTCCATCGAGGCGATCCAGAAAACTGTGACAGCCGAATTGAACGAGATACCGGCGAAGGATTTTAAAAGATGTTTCCTGCAGTGGAAGGACCGCTACCAGTGGTGTATTGACGCTCAAGTGTCCTATTTTGAAGAATATTAGTTGTATAAGCCAAAAGGGTTAATAAAACAGCTTAAAAAAATAAGGCTCATTACTTTTCAAGCAAACCCTGTAATATCCTGTGTTGCGACTAAAAACACTAATTACCGCTTAACTTGCAACAACAACTTTCATTATAAAAAATTTACGGCGCATTTTCTTCATAATTTTGCATAAAAATTATTTGTTACAAGTTACCAAAAAAAAAGAAAATTGCCGTGTCTGTACACAGTCTAATGAGTCTTGCCTAATATTAGAAAAGAGAATTAGCAGCATTGAATGGAGTGAGATAAACCAGCTTTATGAGGTGTAACCATACTCGCTTGCTCCAAGGATGATAGATTACAAAGTTTGGCCATCAGCTATAGGCAAAAACTGAATTGTGAGAGTAACTGCAGCTAGCAGTTCACATGAGCCTCGGCAGCAGAGTTCTGGCCGCTCATTTCGCATGTATTCTCTCTCTCGTCCAATTATGATAGTTGTTGTTCAGACGGCAATGAAGTAACACGAGTTTTGGCTGTGTTGTTTTTTTTTCGTATGTCACTAACGCAATCTCAGCTTTGTTCGTTAACAAACCGGTGTCATGACCCATGAGACGTCAGCCAATCAGCTGATTCTTTCAATTTGCTGAGAGCCGGTTAACGGCTGAGCTTAACCACACCTTTAAAATATGTTCGCCATAATTTTGCTTGATAACTGTGTTGTTGCTTAGACATGCAATTTTTGCGACAATCGAGCAGAGCTCAAACATTATGCATGCCTAGGAAGCAAAACTGTGTACTTGCTCGCGTCCCAACAGTCAATAGTGTAGATTTTACCCGGTATAGTATTGGCGTACCATTCAATAGCCCCCATATTCGAATTTTAAGCGAAGTAAAAAATTTAAATATTAATATATTATATATTTTTCTTATTTTATAATTTATAAATTTGAAAATCTACACTTTATTAAAATGAAAGGTTCAGAAAGCTTTTCTGGTTGATGTTGTATATGCGGATTTTTCTAAGACTTTTGACAGGGTTTCGCATTCAATCCTTGTTAAGAAGTAAGCTTGCTTTGGTTCCATTACATATTTCTCAGTTGGTTGGAGTCGAAGTGCGAACCTCCAATAAATCTAAAGCTCTGCTTGGAGTCCTATCTCTTATTCACAACCGTCAGTCATATTCTTTTGGAGTCTCCCAAAGTAGCATTTTGGGTCCTTTGCTGCTTGTTTTTTTTATTAATGACATAAATACTGTTTTTCGTATGTCCTTTATGGTGCCGACCTTAAAATTTATTCTATTGTAAGAATCTCAGCCGTTTCCCAAATGTTCCAAATTGAGTTGGATATAGTTCTTTCTTGGTGTACTATTAATCACCTATGTTTAAGTACATCGAAATGCTGCCGCATTACTTTCGGCAATTATTTTTCTACTTTGAAGATAACTTTTTTAACTCTAGTCTAGTTGTCTGAAATCGTCAGTAAAATATAGGAAAATACTGGTCATATTAATTGTATAATAAAGAAATCTTATGCTATATATTAGCGTTTGTAAGGCACCCCAGTACAAAATTAACCAGTACTTATGTTCTTAATTTGCTCTAACACATGGACTGAAGATGCGAAAAAATACCGT
The DNA here is from genome assembly GCF_027943255.1 of Anastrepha obliqua. Lineage (NCBI taxonomy): Eukaryota > Metazoa > Arthropoda > Insecta > Diptera > Tephritidae > Anastrepha > Anastrepha obliqua. The sequence goes on along the minus strand of NC_072893.1, from coordinate 18,685,711 downwards.
TCAAGCGAAGCAGTGGCTTGAAGAGGGTTATAGAGACTCTGCTTCATTAGAAACAACAAGAAACCGATGGTTTGCTGACTTCAAACGTGGTCGTAGAGACACCGATGATGTAATGATGCACAACGCAGTGGAGTCCAAATGAGGCGGTAACACCAGAAAATATCAAATAAATCCACAAAATACTTTTGAATGATCAAAAAGCGAAATTGCATGAGTTCGCTGACATCGTGAAGATATCAAAAGAAAGGTTGGCTTTATATTGCATGAGCATTTGACTATGAGAAAGCTCAGTTCAAAGTGAGTGCCCGATTGCACCCTGTTCCCCAAAAGGAAGAACGTGTTGATGATGACAAAGCAATGGCAAAACTACACGAACATAACTTAGAATTACTCCCACAACCACCGTATTGGCCAGATTTGGCTCCCAGCGACAACTGGCTGTTCGCAGACCTAAAGAAGTTGCTTGACAGTAAGAAATTTTACTCGAATGAAGAGGTTATCGCTGAAGCTTAGGCCTATTTTGGTACTAAAATGTTAGAGTGGCGCTGGAATGATTGCGTTGTTCCTGATGGAAATTACGTTGATGAATGAAGCTAATTTTGAACAAAAAAAGTGTTTCCTTTGTTAGACTCCGGACTTTTCAGCCCATGTGTTACACAACATTTGTTCGTTCCATCCTTCGTTTGGAGACCGCACAACACATAACCCCTTACACATAACTCGAATTGAATGTATCCAGAAAGTTGTCATTGTTTTTGTTTCACGTTCTCTTCGTTTTCATAACCCTCTCATACCCTCATACTAATCTAGATCCCTGCTTATCAATTTGAAGCCTTTGCGGTGTCGGCGATCTATATCTTTCGGGTTTGATGTTATTCAAGGTGTTGTGGATTGCTCCTCCCTCTGTATGCCAGAAATGCACCCGTCAGGAGAGCTCTGATCCAACAGAGTACTATTTACTAAACTATTGGGATTGACTATGCTTCTTGTAAAAACTCGTTCAATAAACTTCTTAATTATGCCTATAAATAATCTTATATGGTATGTTTAGTTATATTTTTGCCTATGATTACACTGTGTGACAAAAAAAAAAATTAAATATACTTTTATGGAGACCTAGCTCAACTTGTGGCTATAGAAAAACTAAACAAAATGGTATAGGAGAAATTTCCAATACACCCCCAAAATCTCATTTTATGGCCATAAAACCGTTTTTCAGTAGGTTGATGTGAAGAATCACTCCTAATTTCGCCAATTTCCATCCGATTTCGAATTTGTTTTTTTAGTTCGAAAGAACAAAAACAAGCCTTTTTGACAGTGTGTTGACAATTTTTCTGAAATGACAACTGACGAGACTGTAGGCGGAAGTATTGGGATTTTTTTTATTTTTTCTCTATTTTTTCAACTTTGACATAATTTTTACGATATTATCCGATATTGAGGATTTTTTTTAGTACACTACTGTTATAGTAAATTTAATTTTGCGTCGAATGAGCTATATTTGACTGTAATTGAGTTAAAATTAATAGAGTTGTGTGGGTTTTGAGATTTTTTCTTTTTTTTTTACTACGAGATTTGGTATGCGTTTGAAGCATGAAAATGATAACAAGTGTCATTATAAACACATAATATTTATTGGAGTATTGTGCAGTGCAGCACTGTACGGTATGGTACGGTGCGGTACGGTGCAGTACACAATGGAACTGGTTCCAAACTTAAAAATGCATTGGAAACGGCCGTTTTTAGTTTAGTATGGTACGGTACATTTGTCATCAACCTACTGAAAAACGGTTTAATGGCCATAAAATGAGATTTTGGGGGTGTATAGGAAATTTCTCCTATACCATTTTTCTTAGTTTTACTATACCTACACGTTGTACTAGGCCTCCATAAAAGTATAAAATCACTGTCGCACAATGTTATTGTTATGTTCTTTGTTAAAACATCTGAAATAGTGCGTATGAAATTAGTTTTTCTTGAATAATTTTTACTCCAATAAACAAATAAAGAAATGAATACAAAAATGGCTTACATTCATTGCATTTGAAAACAAAAAATATTATTTTCGAACTCACCACGTCGCTAATGCGCGAACCAGAACTAAGTAGCACCTGAGCAACCAATTTTTTCACTAATTAAAGTTTTTCCTGCAGGGTTCATACCCGGATGTATGATTGTGCACCATACGAGTATACTAAATATGGATAGAAAATTTGGTTTGGTAGTAGTGGCCCCAAATGAAGATCACCACTGAAATAGCTGTGAAAATTTATGCTTCATCAGCTGTAAATTTTTGCGCGACTAAATTTTAAATGTCTCAATTTATTTTGATTTTTTTTCTTTTTTGTATTTGGTTGGCAAGTGGTTTCGATCTGATTTTGAGTCTGACTCAAACGGTAATCACAGCTTTTAAAACACGAGCCTCATCGGTCACACACCAATTCTTTTAATCGAATTTTATCGGCATTTGCCAGGCAATAAACGTAAAGGGCCAAACAGACGAAGCGCTGCTTATAAAATCTACTTTTATATTTCCGCATACACTTTACATAAAATTGGTACAATTAAGATTGAAATTGCTAATAATAATAAGACGTACTATGCAAATATAAAATTGTTCAGATCAAAGGTTTTATCACGAATGCAGAAAATCAAAATATATAAAATTTTGATACGTCCGGTTCTTACTTATGGTGCTAAATTTCCTAAAGTTAATTATATTAACCAGCCCTTGCGATTCGAAAGAACCAAATTGAGAAAAATCAAATCAAATCAATCAATCAAAACGATCCTATTCGGCTCGAACACGGCACGTATCGTATCCGTTATAACGATGAAATTGAAAACCTTATTGGTGGTGAAAATGTAATATGATTTATTAAAGCGCACCGGATCATAAGAATGCCCAACGAAAGAATCCAAAAAAGGGTGTTTACTTTGCGTCCAATTATAGGAAGAAAGATAGGCCGACCAAGAAAGAGATGGCTTGATGACATAGAAGCGGACTTAAAAGCGATGAGCGTTCGTAATTGGATAAAATGAGGCAAGAGAGAGACTGAATTGGAGGACTATTGTTGATGAAGCTATGGTCCACTACAGACTGTGAAGCTATGAGAGAGAGAGAGAGACAATTAAGATTACATGAAATACAGATATTTAGTTTATTTTCGTTATGTGAAAGGGGCTTTTAGCGACTGTGGCGCGGCAATTTTTCGAGCTCCTTATAATTGTATATATGTATGAATTGTTATTTGTGCTTTTGACGTGATAACGTTTTATAATTCGATTTAACAGGCTGCACGCACGAAAAAATGTGTCGTTACCTTGCTCATTAGTGTTACCTTGCTCATTGTCGTTACCTTGCTCATTAGTGTTACCTTGCTCATTGCCGTTACCTTGCTCATTTGTCGTTACCTTGCTCATTGCCGTTACCTTGAATGAACTGCAAACGAAAGCGCGGAACGAACAAAGCAAACGAACGGCAACGTTCGACATCTTGCTCTCTCCTACTTAAGTGAGCGTATATATGTATGTATATGCGTATATGTACATATATAAATTCACGTATTTGTATTTGCATATGCCTTCTTATTGATTATTATTAATTTGATTTACTTGAAGAATTTAAAATAAAACCAAGTTTGTTAATAATACCTGTTGTTTTAATATTATTATTATTTTTTGACGTGATAACGTCTTATAATTCTATGTAGCCGGCTGCACGCACCAAAAAATGCGTCGTTATCTTGCTCATGCGCCGTTACCTTGCTTGAACAGCATGTTATGTTATGATATGTTATGTTATGTTGTGTTATATTATGTTATGTTATGTTATGTTATGTTATGTTATGTTATGTTATGTTATGTTATGTTATGTTATGTTATGTTATGTTATGTTATGTTATGTTATGTTATGTTATGTTATGTTATGTTATGTTATGTTATGTTATGTTACGTTATGTTATGTTATGTTATGTTATGTTATGTTATGTTATGTTAAAGTATATTATGTTATGTTAATGTAACCTCATTCTCTATATCCATACAAAATATCTATCAAATAAATAAAATTAAAATTTTCTTTTGAAAAATGCAACCATTCAATCAGTATTTTCTTATGACGTTATCACGTTAAACTATCGTCAGTAAACCGACTTTACAGACAACCTCTTTTTTTGATAATCTGAAGTGCTCGGCCGCAACGCGAGCCATGTGGGATCGCTACAGAGAGCTGAAAAAGGAAGAGAGACGTATTATCCGAAAGAAGAAACGAGAGGCCGAAATACGTGAGTGCGAAGAGCTTGAGATGCTGGCCAACAGGAACAACGCCCGAAAATTCTACCAGAAAGTTCGGCGGCTTACAGAAGGTTTCAAGACCGGGGCGTTTTCCTGTAAGAACAAAGACGGCGAACTGGTGACTGACGTACAGAGCAATCTTAGATTATGGAGGGAACACTTCTCGAACCTATTAAACAGTGACAGCTGCGCATGTCACCGAGAAAGTGAAGATCCCGATACCCCAATCGTTGACGACGGAATTGTCGTTCCGCTACCCGATCATGACGAGGTGAGAATAGCGATAACGCGGCTAAAGAACAACAAAGCCGCGGGCGCCGACGGACTGCCGGCTGAGCTATTCAAACATGGCGGCGAGGAGCTGGTAAGGTGCATGCATCAGCTCCTATGCAAAATATGGTCGGATGAAAGCATGCCTGCCGATTGGAATTTAAGTGTGCTCTGCCCAATCCATAAGAAGGGCGATCCTGCAATTTGTGCCAATTACCGCGGGATTAGTCTTCTAAATATCGCCTATAAGGTTCTAGCGAGCGTATTGTGTGAAAGGCTGAAGCCCACCGTCAACCAACTGATTGGACCTTATCAGTGTGGCTTCAGACCTGGAAAGTCTACCATCGACCAAATATTCACAATACGCCAAATCTTGGAAAAGACCCATGAAAGAAGAATCGACACGCACCATCTTTTCGTCGACTTCAAAGCTGCATTCGACAGTACGGAAAGGAGTTACCTGTATGCCGCGATGTCTGAATTTGGTATCCCCGCAAAACTAATACGGCTATGTAGGATGACGTTGCTCAACACCAGCAGCGCCGTCAGAATTGGGAAGGACCTCTCCGAGCCGTTTGATACCAAACGAGGTTTCAGACAGGGTGACTCGCTGTCGTGTGACTTCTTTAACCTGATGTTGGAGAGCATCGTACGAGCCGCAGAACTTAATCGCTCAGGCACAATTTTTTATAAGAGCGTACAATTGTTGGCGTATGCCGATGATATTGACATCATCGGCCTTAACAACCGCGCTGTTAGTTCTGCCTTCTCCAAACTGGATAAAGAGGCAAAGCGAATGGGTTTGGTGGTGAACGAGGACAAAACGAAGTACCTCCTGTCTTCAAACAAACAGTCGGCGCACTCGCGTATCGGCACCCACGTCACTGTAGACAGTTATAATTTCGAGGTTGTAAAAGACTTCGTCTATTTAGGAACCAGCATTAACACCGATAACAATGTCAGCCTTGAAATCCAACGTAGAATCTCTCTTGCCAACAAGTGCTACTTTGGACTAAGTAGGCAACTGAGCAGTAAAGTCCTCTCTCGTCGAACAAAACTAACACTCTACAAGACTCTCATCATGCCCGTCCTTACGTATGGCGCAGAAGCTTGGACGATGACAACATCCGATGAAGCGACGCTTGGAGTGTTTGAGAGAAAGATTCTGCGCAAGATTTTTGGACCTTTGCACGTTGGCAACGGCGAATATCGCAGACGATGGAACGATGAGCTGTATGAGCTTTACGACGACATAGACATAGCACAGCGAATAAAGATCCAGCGGCTACGTTGGCTGGGTCATGTCGTCCGAATGGATACAAACGCTCCGGCACTGAAAGTATTCGATGCGGTACCAGCTGGTGGTAGTAGAGGAAGAGGAAGGCCTCCTCTGCGTTGGAAAGATCAGGTGGAGAAGGACTTGGCTTCACTTGGTGTGTCCAATTGGCGCCGGTTAGCACGAGAAAGAAACGACTGGCGCGCTTTGTTAAACTCGGCCAAAATCGCGTAAGCGGTTATAGCGCCAATTAAGAAGAAGAAGAAGAAGTGCTCTATTTCTCTGTCCATAGTTGTATAAGTATTCATATTCTGTCAATAAAGTACTGGGAATTGTTTAGTAAAGCGCGGAATTGTTTAATCATCAAAATTTATTTTGTCGACTTCCAAATAGGCTCCATTTGAAGCAATACAAACATATGCCAACGATTAGTCCAGTCATCAAAGCACCCTTTAAACGCGTTTGAAAAGATCTTCTTCAGCTCCTTCAGCGAATTTTTCTTAATGGCCTCTTTCGACTCACAGCGTGTCCGCGGAATGACACTTTAAGTTTTGGGAAAAGTAAAAAGCCACAGGGGGCTAAATCCCGTGAATATGTTGGTTGTGTGATGATATTTGTCGAGTTTTTGGTCAAAAAAATTTTCACAATATGAGCCTTGTCAGACGGTGCCAGATCTATGAGTTTTCTTTCCACAAATTGGGCCGTTTCCTACGCACATTCTCTCTCAGACATCGCATAACATCCAAATAATATTCTTTATTTACCGTAGAACCATTTGGAATGAATTTCGAGATTCCGAGTGCACAACTCCATGAGAATCAAAGAAAACGAGTAGCATGCTTTTCAGTTTTGACCGACTTTGACGTGGTTTTTTGTGTTTCGACTCATGAAGATAGCGCCATTTAGCCGTCTGTTGTCTGGTTTGCATGTCAGGCTCATATACCCACGTCTTATCACTTATTATGAGGCGCTGGATAAACGTTGGGTCCGAATTCCCTTGCTCAAGCATGTCTTCAGCCACCTTCTTCCGATGAATTTTTTGAAAGAAATTTTACTCTCTTGGAACGAGTCGAGCAGCCACGCGCCTCATGAGCAATTGACGGTGTAAAATATGCCAATTGGTTCGTGAGACACGCTAAGGTCACGAGATATCTCGCTCAAATTTAAATGATAGTGTCCCAGCACCATTTCCTTGACTTTGCCGACGTTTTCACTCGTTGAAGATGTTGATGGGCGACCAGATCGGGGCAAATTTTCCAGGACTTCTCAGGACAAAAGCGTTATACCACTCGTAGACCGTGTGTTTTGATAAAGCACACTCGCCAGAGGCGTTCTGCAACATTTTCAACGATTCGGCACACGAAATCCCATTCAAAACCCAAAATTTAAGACAAATTCTTTGTTCGATATTTGTATCCATAGTGAAAGGCGCAAGCACACCTGCGGTTGACTGATATAACTAAATGCCAAAAACAAGCTAATTGACAGATGACGCTCACACTCTGTGACACTATAGAAGACAGTTGTACCAATATTCCAGCAAAAAAATTTAGACATATGCGTAACGCGCGCCTTTTAAATGGACAATTCCCGATATTTTTTTGACAGAATGTATATATTTATTTTTTTCGGACCGATTTTAGCACTTCCCTACTTCTTTATACAAAAATTGGTTTAAATTCAGTAATAAAATAGCCAAGTATCGCTAAATAAAATGCATATCTGAAGTTATCTGCCAAAATTTCAATGAGTCAATGAAGCAGAGTTTAAGTAAACTTTCTCTCCAGTTTGGAGGGCAGTTACAACAAGCTATGAAGCGTTTCAGAATAATTAAGAAATTAACCTTTTGAAAATATTCTACTCTAACTGCAACTTATTATTGTTTTTATTATTATTATTTTTTTGTTGAGGATGCGGTCTCGTCGTTGATAGAACCCCAGCTCTTCCTTGCCTTAGGAGTGGAGAGCATAGTGTAAGGGAGGTTAGCTGCCACCAAATTACACCAGGCGAAATCCTTACTAGTTTAGAAAACTCATAACCCTCCTAAAGGATTAATTGAGAATGCTCACGGGTATTCTCACAAGCCGCTGCATACTGTGCAGTCATCGGCACATTATCGGGATATGGCCCACTGATTCTTGTCGTTTCTGCGACCAATATTAGGAGAATCCAATACACCTTATCCTTGAATATAGCGCTATAGCGTGGAGAAGGGTGAGACACCTCGGCTAATTGCAACCTGAAGAAAGGCACTTACGCTCAATCCAACTCAGCTCTATATTGAGTGTGATAAAGAAACTGGATGGGGTACTGTGATGAGTAGAGAGCACACAAGACCATGAGGTCAAAGTGCAATCCTCAAATCAATTTATGTATATATTGTTTTTAAGGCCCAAACTTTTTAATCCAAAAAAATCGATAATTTCCGATATGATATGTATGCTAAGAAGATCAAACACACTAAAATTCTACTTCCTGTTGTCACGCCCTGCTTGTTCAATGTTTTTATAGAAGACTTTTGCTCAAACGCTTTGTAAATTTATGTAAAAAGGATTGTGATTAAATTTAATTATTTTGGCGTAAACCGCCACAATTATTTGATTAAATATCGGCTTTTTGAGGGCGGAATAATTCACAGAAATAATCTGTTGTGTGCAATGAATGAGTGCAAACTTCAAGCTGGCTTGTCAATTATCACAGTATCAGTAGTATTTGTATTTATTCATACGTATATCCATGTAAGTATGTATGCGCAAAGCGACAGTGACACAGTTTAGTGCGCTCGAGCATGAATCATAAAAATCCCAGATATGACACAGCAACTTTAATCGAAAAAACATGTCACAAAAAATACGTAAGAGGAAATGCATATGCATGTACATATGTATGTATTTGTATGCAAATATACGAGAAGAGGTCGAAAAGTGTGACGAATGTAATTAAAAATGAAATAACTTTTTCTTTTTATTATATAATACTTTAATTTGAACCTAAAACACTTAGCAGATCTTTCATAAAATTTATTTACATCATAAAAAATAAAAAATAATTTATCTAAGCACTCAAAGTAGGCAAAAATCTTAAACTCATTGCTGGATATAAATATTATTCTGAAAGAGCCAGGGGTCACCGCGTCACATAGTTATTCAGCAATTAGCCAAGCGTATCCTATTGAATATTACTAGATAAGGTTTCGGTAAAGGAAAAGTGATGTCATCTAAGCAAATGGAATTCATCAAAATCGAAAAGAAGTTCAGAATTGAACTGGACGAAACTGGAATACACCTGCATTTGAAAGGGAGCTCCAGGAGTATTTCTTGCACTGGTAGAAAGATGGCTCGAATACACCAGAAGGCATAGGCACTTGAATGCTCTGCCATTCTGTGGGATTAAGTCCTCACTGGACCTTCAGTGTACTGAGAAATGGAATGTGTTTTGAATGCACAATTGTATCCTGTTAATTTTAGTCCCAAGACACAGGGGTAGAACTAGGATCGACGTAACGGACTTATTGGCAAGGAAGTCTGCGGCTTCATCAAACCCTTTCTTGCTACGGGACAATACTTCATCAAGGAGAAGCTTAGGAGTGAATAACTGAGGCTAAGGGAGGTTAGCTGGCACCAGGTGATATAAAGGCTGTTTTTTTAGAGGTTAGGTTTTCAAGTTGGCACTACTTTTTTCGAAGATGGTCTTTTTGACAGCTGTCACTTGAGTTATGCTCAGTTTGGTTTGCCATTTCATAATGAATAGACTTACACCTGAACAACGTTTGCAAATCGTGCAAACTTATTACGAAAATAATGATTCGGTTCGCGCGACGCATCGAAGAAAATTTTGTTCAGCGATGAAGCTCACTTTTGGTTGAATGGCTATGTCAATAAGCAAAATTGTCGCATTTGGAGTGAACATAATCCACAAGCCATTGCTGAGACGCCGTTACATCCTCAAAAAGTCACTGTTTGGTGTGCTCTATGGGCAGAGGGAATCATTGGTCCATATTTCTTTAAAAATGAAGCCGGCCATAATGTTACAGTCAATGGAGAGCGCTATAGAGCCATGATTAATGACTTTTTCGTGCCTGAATTGGACGATGTTGATGTGGACGACCTTTGGTTCCAACAAGACGGCGCCACATGCCATACAGCCAACGCAACAATCGATTTATTGAAGGAAACTTTTGGTGAGCGCATTATCTCGTGCCGTGGACCTGTGGCGTGGCCTCCAAGATCGTGCGATATAACACCGCTGGACTATTTCTTGTGGGGCTATGTGAAGTCGCTTGTCTACGCAGATAAGCCCGAGACGATTGACGTCTTGGAAGAGAATATTCGGCGCGTTATTGCTGACATACGGCCCCAATTGCTGCAAAAAGTGGTCGAAAATTGGGCCTCTCGGCTGGAATTTATTTGAGCCAGCCGCGGCGGCCACTTGCCCGAAATCATTTTTAAAACATAATGGCAAACCCTTATCTTTATAATAAAGCTAAATTCTTGGCCATAACATTAAATTATATACGTTTTATTTCATCTTGAAAACCTAACCTCTAAAAAAACACCCTTTACTTACTCCTGATTTTGGGAGTTTGTTTTCTAACCTTCTTTAGTGCTGCCACGTAAATGAGTTAAAAAAGATCAAAGTTATCATTTGGATAAATTAAACTGCCTGTTTCATGATCTTCACATTAACAGGTAGTTGAGAATATGGCACCAAGAAGATCATGGAGGATATTTGAAATTGTTACAGTTGATAATTCGATTATTTGTGATTTCTTCAATTTTTAAACGATCATTCCCTAAATAAGTTTTTCGCCTCTCTCAAAACTATAGGGCCATGTAAAATTTGCTTTTTGAATCGGCTATAAAAAAAAAAAAAACTAATCAATATTTTTTCAAACTTTTTTTTTTTTATTTTGAAGATTGAACATTGTCATTTATGAATGAAAAATAATATCGGCCATTCGATCAACCCAATTTTTAGGCACAATCGAAAATGTTTGGGCTTCAATTTCATGAATGGCAACTTTGATTTCGAGTTTTAAAGCATCAATCGTCTCTGGATGGTTCGCATAGCGTTTGTCCTTAACGGCTCCCCACAAAATATAGCCCAACCTGCTTAAATCACAGCTCTGAAGCGGCCAATTTGTATCGGAATTTCGGCTGACTATTCGGTTTTCAAAAACGGTACCCAAAGGTTCGAGTGTAACTTTGGCAGTGTGACAAGTTGCACCGTCCTGTTGAAACCAAATGTCGTCCATGTCATCCTCTTCAATTTTTGGAAACAAAAACTCGTTGAGCATGTCACGGTAATGTTCGCCATTTACTGTAACCGCGGAAGAAGAAGAAGACTCACCACCACCTATTTCGGTTTTCAATATTTTCCAATTTTGTTCAAGCGTATAGAGTCCCATTTCGTAAATGTCAAACCTTTAAGTAAATTATGAACACATTTGACATTTGTGTTACCATTCTCAAAAAAATAGGTGGTTCAAAAAGCAAACCCTATATGGCCCATCCGTTATATGAAGGCCTAGTCTCTTTGTTTATTAAAACTTGCCAAGCCATATATGATATTACAAACTATGTTTTACACGACTCCACGACTCCTGGTAACACTACGAACCCTTGCGGTCTATGTGAGATCTATTAAATCAGCTAAATATATGTAACCTAACCTAGTATTAGTAACCTCGGTTGTGGCTTTAGAGCGATTCTATGCCAAAAGATCCAAGTATTTCGGAAATGGACTTACATTTTCCTGAAAATTGGTTTATTTGTAGGGAGCTTGAGTATAATAAGATGTAAAAAGTTTCTGAAAAATGTAACAATATAATAATTTTGAGATTTATTCAATATTGAAAACTTTGGTTTGGAGGTTTTTAAAGTGAAATAACCTAAGTTTTTTTGGACATTTGAACAATTTTAATTTAAATATAAAAAAATACAAGAACAAACAATTTTTTTTTTGAAAACTTTGTTTAATTTACTTTTTTGTAAACATTGTTTTTTTTTGTTAAAAATTTTGGTGAAACAACATTTTTTATTCAATGTTGAAAAGTGAAATTTCTTCGATTTTTTTCGACATATTTTTAATTTAAATACAAAAATTTTAAACAAAATTGAATAAAAAATGTTGTTTCGCCAAAATTTTTAACAAGAAAAACAATGTTTACCAAAAAATAAATAAAATAAAATCTTCAAAAAAATTTACAAAAATTTTTTCAAAAAAAATTTTATTTTCTTGTAAAGTTTTGTTGTAAGAATTGTTTTTTGGAAATTTACTTTTATTTATGTTTTTGTAAACATTTTTTTATTTTTAAAAAATTATTGCGAAGCAACATTTCTTATTCAATGTTGATAATCTTAGTATAGAGGTTTTTAAATTGAAATTTCTTTGTTTTTTCAACATTTTTATAAAATTATTTTTTTTTATATAACATTTTTATTTTTTTGTAATTTTTTTTAATTTTTTGTAAACATTTTTTATATTTCTTTTTTATTCTTTTTGGGAAGCAACTTTTTTTCTCATTTGCAAAACAAACCCCTTCTCAATTCTTTTCTTATGTTTTCCTTAATAGCTGAGACTGTGCTCAGTAGTCCGCGAAAGGTTGATAGTGGAATTATAGTAACTTTTCAATTATATTCAAATACTTACAGCGAACCAGTGAAAACTGCTGTGTGTCTGATGGTCTACGTAGCGACGCTTCGATCGGCTTACAAACCTGCTGAGCAAAATTTCGCACTGATTTTTCACTGGTTCGCTGTACGCATTTGAATATAACTGGAAAAGTTAATGGAACCTGAAAAGTGGAATGTGGAAAACAAAAGAAATACCTAAGGGGGTGTTTTTCAAAAGAGACCAAAAAAACTGTTTGCCCCCAGTAGTTGTAACAAAAACTAAATTTTTTGTATAAGTAAAATTAAAATAAATTAAAAAAAAATTGTTTAAGAAGTTTTGTAAAAATAATTTTTAAAAATTTAAAAAACTAAAAACATTACAACTTGTCTTAAGAAAGGAGTTTGTTTTTAATATTAAAAAGAAACGAATAATGTTTTCCCCAATAGTTGTAACAAAAATTAAAATTTTTAGCAAAAGTAAAAATTTGACAAATAAAAAATTCTTTGATGTAAAAATTTAAAAAATTAAAAACATTTGTTTTAAAAAAAGTAGTTTGTTTTTAATATTTAAAGGAAACGAAAAATTTTTTCTCCAATAGTTGTAACAAAAATTAAAATTTTTTGCAAAATTAAAAATTTGACAAAAAAAAATAAATAAAACATTGCTTAAAAAACAAATTTAAAAAATTAAAGAAAACATTTTTAAAGTATGTTTTGTTTTCAAAAAAAGATTTTTTGAATTTTTAACAGAAACGAAAATATTTCACATGTTTTCAAAATTATAATATAAATTTTTATTTCAAACCTTTCAACCTAGGTACTGCTTATTACACTCAAGCAAATAAACAAATTTTCAAAAAAGTGTCTGCAGTGCCCAAAAATGATGGATCAATTGAAAAAAAAAGTTTTTCAAACTCTTACATTTTTTTTTCAAATTTTTAATTTTTTTTGTTAATGTTTAAAAGAACTCAAAAATAACGTATCAATTTAAAACCAATTTTTTTTTAATTTTTTAACAAATTTAAAAAAATTTTTTTTTTTAATTTTTTAACAAAATTTTTTTTTTGAATGTTTAAAATAACCGAAAATTGTATGTTCAACATTAGAAAACTTTTTTCAAATTATCAATTTTTTTAGTACTTATTACTCTCCACCCGCAAATAAACCGACCAATTTACTAAAATGCGCAAAAATCTTGGATCACCTGACCTGGAATATTTTATTTATTAGATGTAAAGTTGTTAAGTGTCCACCGCAGAGGTTATTTTTTGTTTTGGAAAAGCGTTATATTTCTTTACTATTTACTTATTTATTTAGTGTTTTTGGTTCACTTAATAAAGCTTGCGAGCTTCTAAATGTACTCGTAAATTAGTACTTTTCCGCAACTTTGCTTTTGTAATGGTTCATTGAGAGCTGTGAATTGATTGCGGCAGAATAATATATAAAAAAATTCTAATTTAATTAATTTCACACATTTTCGCTTCATTTCACATTCAACAAGTAGTTTTTTTTTGTGAGCCTCAATAATTTGATCAACGCGAAAGCCAATAAATTTGCATAAATTACGCGCGTAACAAACGTTTAATAAATTTATGATGGGATGAGTTAAAACGTTACCTGAGCTACAATGCATTAAAGCATAAAATTTATTATGGGAAATACATTTGTGTATGGTTAGGTTTTTATGAACGCACTTTTTTCAGTAAATTGTTTTTTATTTGAACCTTTTTATCCACTTAACCCGTTCTGGTAAAATTTGTCGCTTGTGTGTATAAAAAAAAATTTTCTTCTGCATATTTTATAAAGACTTACTAAAAAAGTGAACTATTTTCAGTAAAAGCAAAGAAATATGTGAAGAATTATTTTGGAGTGGATATTAAAGCCCCTTGTGCCCCAGTTTGAGAGTTAAAACTCTGAGAACCTGGCGTTAAGCAGAGCGATAAAGTGGTTGCTGGAACAATTCGTCCCCTTTCTGTGTTAACCTTGTCATTTCATTTTTTTCGAAATTGAGATTTTTAGTGAAAAACGCTCCTTGGCACTCCTGTTACGTAAAACAAAATATACAATGTTCATAATGATTATAGAATTTTTTTCAGAACGTTTCGATTTTTCTCATATCTACATGTTCGAATTCAAAAACTTCGTATCTACTAATATAAGTATCGCCAAAAATAAATTATAACTTTTCATAGAAGTTAAGTAACTCTAAGCATTTTTATCGATTTACTGAAAATTATGATTTTGTAGTTTTTACTTGTTAACACAGAAAGGGGACGAATTGTTTTTAAGAACATGCAGATTATTTGGCTGTCCGAGAAGATAACAACTTTGTCCGCGCACGTTTGATGCGCGACATCTAACGTCTTTATCAATGCGCATAACTGTCCCAAGGTGGATGATGCGCGACATTCTATTGTAAAACCAAAACTTCCTTTTTTATTTTGTTTTATTCTTGTTGGCCAAGACCGAAGCATCGGCATCAGCAGCAAAGCCATCAGCTAAATACTCCTTTAATTTTGCTGCGATTCTGTACTGCTGTTGCCCTCTGATCGTCTCAAGTTAAATTTCTTTCTCCCGACGACCCTTGTGCCGTCATTAGAAATCACACGAGCCACATTACTTCTGGGATGACGCCAGCACAACTTGCAAATTTTTTTTCGGGAAGTCAACGACCTCTGAATGAATTTACTTTTTCGTTCTGCCTCTTCAATGACTTCATGAACGTTTGTTTATCGCTAATTAATGTTTATTTATCGAAGTCTTTATATACAGGGTTGGCCATCTTAAACTGACACATGTGATTATTAAAAAAATATGGAAAAAGAAACATTTTTTTGTGTTTCATTGTGAAAAACATTTAATTTAGTTCAAGGAGATTCGTTTACATCACTTTTTGAATATGATATCGCGCAAGTGGTCGCCCTTAGCTCGTATAGCGTAATGTGCCCGTTTTTCGGCGTTTTCCATAGTTTTGGCCAGCGTCTCGGCCGATATGGCGGCTATTTCCCGTCGGATATTGGCCTTAAGTGCGCCTAGTGTCTTTGGCTTGTTGACGTAAACCTTAGATTTCAAATTACAGTAAAAAGTTATAGGGTTACTCAATGGGTCAGTTTAATATGGCCAACCCTGTACATAAATATAATTGGCACTTACACTCTTTATTAGGCGTTTGGCCAAGCTTTTCCACCTATTTGCGCTGTGCATTTTGATGCTTTACCAGAAATGGAGTTTTAATCCGTCTCCGAATGACAAAACGGGTTTTTTATGAGGATCTTTTTTACGGTAGAAATACCATCGGAGACTTGCCATTGCCTACCGAGGGAAGACAGTTATCCGAAAAAACTTTTTCCATCATTTCATTTTTCCTGCTCGGAGATTCGAACTCTTTCACTACCAAATGGTAGTCACGCATCAATCCATTCGGCTATGCCGGCCCCGAAGTCTTTATAAATAGAAGCGTCTTTTAGGCAACATTTCGAACAACTGGCAATCCCATCAGCAATTTCATTTCCTTCTATGTTCCTATGTCTTGGAACCCAGAACAGAGGAATATTATCTGAATGTACAGATTTGAGAGATTGATCTCCGGTGCTGGGAAGCCTAAAGTGTGGAGGTTTATAGTTTTTATATATTTTCTGGTATATAGCATCACCTTCGTTTTATCAGAGTTGACTCTGAGGCCGTAACTGGGGGCTCAGCGACGGAGTACAGCCAATAACCTTTCCAAGATCTCAACCATGACTGAGGGAAACGGTCCCAATACTATTAGGATCAAGTCATCGGCGTATGTTACTACCTTAACGTGGAGTTAAGGGTGCGTCTTATTTAAATTAGTCAGAACTTCGTCAATAATAAATAGACAAAGGAGTGGTACCACCCTGCGGCGTGAATAACATTTTCTTATTGTAATAAAAAAAACTATTTTGAATAATGGAAATCTTTGAACTGTCCTTTACCCGCTCATGGAGCTAGTGAACTTTCTCCTAAAACTCAGCAGAAAGGACTTGAGAGTAGTGGTGGGTGTAATCACAAGGCACAACGCCTGTGGTCAGCATATGGCTGGTATGGGTGTCGTCGACAGCCCAATATGCCTATCCTGTCTTGAGGATGTCGACACTGTAGATCATTTTCTCTGTAACTGTCCGTCGTTTTTCAGACTTAGTATATTGGGTTCAAATATAGCGAGTATGGATAAGGATCTCTTTCGGATCTCTTAAGATTCATCAAAGAATCCAAGTGACCTCAAACTAATTTTTCCGTCTTACCACCCACATTTTATCTTTCCTATCTCTATTCTTTCTACTGAATTCTATCCGGGTGTAGTACAATGGTTTCCAGACTGAGGCTAGGATTTGTCCAACCCCCTACAAATGCAATCTAATGCTACAGCTGTCTAGTTCACGGGTTTGTTTAGTAAAATATGCTGAGAGAGTAGATACAATTTTTGCATCAAAAATGAAATTATTTTAATTTTATTGAAATAAAGTTTAGCACCCACATTATTTGCCGAACCTGTGCATGACTAAATGTAGCTATCAAAAATTCATTTTTAAGTTGATTATTGGGGTTAACGGGAATATTTCTGGCTTGAAGTCGCACGGAAAATCGCAGAAAAATCTATATATTTTCAAACATTGAGTAAATTTTAATTTTTCAAAGATTTGGTTAACTTTTTTGAATAAAAATATATCAATTACTCATTCATGATGTTTTTTATGATTTGGAGCTCCCACTTGCTTTTTACTCCAAAGGCTAGAATAGGCAGGTTGAAAATTGTACGATTCAGAAGTATATACGGATTTTCATATTTATAAAAAAACCCCAGTTTTTTATAATATTGTATTATACTTTTCCGAGGATTACTAATTTTATTTTTGGCAGAAAACAGTCAATATTTTCAATGCACAAAGTTCCAGTAAGGGTTAAGCATCCGCGAGCAATAATTGCGGGCATTTTTAGTGACCTTTTTTTGCCATTCTCATAACAATTAAACTTTATTGCTACTATAACAATCATTTGTAGCCAAGTGACGTTTTCTTTTTTGTTTTTGTTTTTGTTGTCGCTCAATGCATTCACTCCATTTACATCTTCATTCATACTCAGGCATTTTTTGTTGCTTGTTTGTTAGTTGCAAGATCTTCGAACTTACAGTATGCAAATTGTAGCAGCAAACGTTTAGCATAACAAATTGAATTAAACTCAGCGATATAGGGGCTTTCCATAGGATAGTAACATAAATAACTTTGGCAAATGGCAATAATATTAGAAGTTGTGGCGCATGAATGAGCAATGGATTGCATTAAAGGACAAGATTTCTAAGTAAAATTTCGCACTCTGTGGACTAGGAGTTGTCCAATTCTTGCGAATACGAGACTTAGAATGGACTGATTCGGTTCATTTTGAACTGCGAAATGTTTGGTATGCTAAGCGGTGAAAATCGGGTAAAGAAGGCCAGTTTAGCTTTCTACTCCTGAATATCTATGCGCGGCAAAAAATGGGGACTCAAGAACAGGCCATTTTTTGGTGATTCTGTCAATTTAAACGTATGGATACCTGGTTTGGTGAGAAGCTCTTCGGAAGGGCTATAATATGACTACACTATTGAGGGTGCAAAGATCTGCTTGTAATGGCATTAGCGGAGATTGTAAAACTTCCACCACTGTTGCTCTGAATGTCGTTTTGCACTAACTTCCCATTGACTTTTACGTTATTTCCATCGCTGCTCAACGTGCAATCAAGTTAAAAGAAGTTGGCTTTGGAAGCACTCTCTCAAGGGACTTGGAAGCATTTTTAAGTAGTTAACATCGCATTCCTCTAAACTTTGTAAAAATCTCTCTATTCGCAAACAGGAGTTTGAGGGTCGTGCCAAGGCAATCTGTCCATGTAGGCAGGATTGGAATAAGGCACAAATCTGCACAGAAGCTGATACCTCTGTCTTCACTGACGGTTCCAAAATGGACTCGGGAGTCGAAGCAGAGTTTTCGTCTAAATCAGCTAATTTATTTATTTCTTTAAAATTGAAATATACTGCTAGTGTTTTTCTGGAAGAAGTCTTTGCGATCCTGCAGGCATGCAAAATGCTTAGGGAACGCGAGAGCGAGGGATATATTAACATTCCGCTAGTCAAGTTGCGATCGAAGCTCTAAGGACGCCATGGTGCAGATCCAAACTGGTCAACTCCTTTAAGGCGGAGATGAAACCTCTCCAGTGTGCAGGTAACATTTCTCTGATCTAGGTTCCAGCACATAGAAACTTGTAGCAAAATGAAATTGCCGATAAGCTTACCCGAAATGTATCGACTGAATTGGTCTCAGAGACCTCTTACCCGGTCATCGGCTGAATGTTATAAAAAAGGAATCGCACAGTTTATTTCTCAGGAAACCGCATAGCAGATGTAACTCCATTTCTTCGTGTGATAATTCGAGTGTCCTTTGGTCCCAGTACAAAACACCCAGGATGCAGAAAGTCTTACGGACTCCATGCCATTTAAATTCTCATAGCTGTGTTTACCTAGGGTCACCATATAACCCCCATTACAGAAGCTGTAGGAGAAGGAGGCTGTTGACCACTGTCTCTGTAAATGTCCGGGCTTGGGAGCTAGACGATTAAGGTCACTGGGCGCTCCTTTTTTCGACAACCTGCTGCAGTGCGCCAACCTAAATCCCATCAATCTTCTCCATTACATCAACAGCACTGGCTGCCAGTAGATATATTTCTGTTGCAAGTCTCATAATGCCATCAAAACGGCGCTTTAGTGGTGCTTGGGGAGTGCCAGACTGATACTTCAACTATTCCACCTATCTACCTGCATGAATGGTTATTTCTCTCACCTATGCAGTAACATGGCATAATGAATAAGTTGGCCCAAATTTGCGCACTACATCACTCACAACCTGTCTGGTGGCACGATTATTATGGCCAACTTAAAGTGCTTGACATTGCCAGCTCTGAGGAATGTCAGAAGCCATTTCTTCCAACTCACTGGAGAACTCCAGACTTAAACCAAGCAATCACTGAATCTAGCGGCATACCAATAGGGCTCGAACTACATGCTCCGATGATGGTCCATCACTGCCTTCACAAGCTCTCGGCACTTGAAGGCCAATCAACACGACCTGCAGCTGAAGAACTTCAGCTCCTCATTTCCTGGATCTGTCGTTAAACGATTTTGTTGACTGTGACTGGTGGTCAAACTATTGTAAACAGGGTTTAGAAAGCTGATACAACAAGAATAAATTAAAATTGCTATCACAAATTTTAGTAATAATTTGAAACGATTACCAAATGTGATTCGTTTGTGAACTTGACCATTATAAAAATGTAAGTATTGTCTTTGGTCATGTCTTTTATGACGTAAAAGTTAGAAAAAGGCTTAAGTGTGCTTTCACATTTCTTTAAGTATAAAATTGTTGTGTCCCTATTTAAAAACCCGTTACATATATATAACCAATATAATTGGCGCATAAATCATTTTCTAGGTGCATGGCCGAGCTTCTTCTAGAACTTCTGCTGTGCATTTAAATATTGCTGTTCTGTGAATGGAAGGGTTTACACTTTTATGTCGGTTCCGATCACTAGCAGGTTTCGCGAGAGTTTACCATGCCATCAATGCACTCGTGGCATACCATCGTCTGTCGAAAGGCAATTTGAAAATAGCTTTTTCTGGTATTAGAAAAGACCTTTTCCCAACATTTCATATTTTATGTGCTCAATGGTAATCGAACCCACATCCAATCGCATGGCAGCCACGCACAAATCTACTCGACTGCATTGACTCACTAATACTTAAGCAAAAAATTAAGAAAGCGAACGGAAAATTATTGTATGAAGCACCGCCTGCCCTCACTAATAATAAGATCACATGAAAGAAGAGTCAAACGCTCACAATATGCAGCAACGATTGTGCAGCAAATATGCATAAATTTCTAGGTTTCATTGTATGCAATGACAAACCGAAATGGAGTTGAAGTGAGCTGAAGAAATCAATTACAAAGGGAATGGCAGCTGCTGCTCTGGCAGTTTAGGTGATAATTTGCATAAGACTTCTTTATTGCTTCATTGAATAAGGCCCGATATGAATACTTTTAGATGCTAGAAAGGCCCATGAGAATTGTGCCACAAACTAAATTTGATCTGGAAAACATTTTTTCTTTTAGATATTTAATTTTTACATTTTTTTACTTTTTCCAATTTTATTGTATGTATCCAGTAGAGTATTAGAAAAAACTTCTCAGTAGTTTGCCTATCGAAAATTGTCCGTTGTAGAAAAATTCGCTGAGTAATTTTTCTAAATATAAGGGTTGCCGTCTTGCCACCTTCAACGTGGCCTACTGGCTAATTGAGAAAAAGTGACGGGGTAGCAGTATTGGAATTTGTAGTGACAGTCAAGCTGCACTGAAATCCTTTGCTAACCCACGCTGCTCTTCGAAGTTAGTCGGTGAGTGTAAGACAAAACTGAGCAGTGTTGCAAAACACAACAAAGTTAGTCTTATTTGGGTGCCTGGACATTGTGGTATTACAGGGAACGAGTTAGCTGATAAATTGGCTAATGAAGGCGCTGCAAGTATGCCACTAGGCCCTGAACTCTTTCTCGGTGTCAATTCCGCATCGATTCAACTATGAATTGACGACTTCATGAGGTATGCCCATAGAGGACGTCGGTCGGGGTTTAAATCGTGCAGAATAGCCAAGTGCTTTGTGAAGAAACCAAACAGGAACCTAAAACTTAGCAGAAAGGATCTGAAAGTACTGGTGGGTGTAATCACAGAGCACAACGCCTGTGGTCAGCATATGGCTGCCATGGGGGTTGTCGACAGCTCGATGTGCTACGTCTTGAAGATGACGACACTGCAAAGCATTTTCTCTGTAGCTGCCCGGCGTTTTCCAGAATCCGACTTAGGATATTGGATTACGATGTACTGAGTATGGATAAAGTTCATACTCTTCCTCTTCCAGATCTCTTAAGATTAATCAATGAATCCAAGGGATTTGTGGAAGAGTGACCTCAACTAATTCTTTCTACTGAAATCTATCCGGGTGTAGTACAAATCTAGTCTAATCTAATCTATAAGGGTTGCCTTTTATATTTTCAAAACATCATCCTTGGAAGTTAATTCAGTTCCGCATTCGCTTCAACCAAACAGAAATGGATACCTCCAAAACAACCAGTTTAAAGCCTTCAAAAGCTGATTTAGGCGTTGAAAAACGTTGATTTCGCATTTTATATTTGATGTTCCCGAACAAAAAGAGAGCAATACCTGCCAAATTAAGGCTGAAAGGCAGATGACTCATCAATTCGATATTTTGAGTGCTCAGAAACTCTCTTGTGTGAGACGATATGTGAGAGCTCGCATTGCCTTCATGGAGGATGATTCATCTTAAGCGGTTGGTTTTCCTTAATTCTCCAAAAACTTCTGACAAACCAAAGGTTTAGTACCACTCAAACTTGACTGTTTGAAGTTTCTCTAGTGGTATAATTGGAATATAATCAGATTTTTCACTTTATGCGAAAAAACAGGCGACCATTTGCTTTGAGGTGGTTCTTCTACGAACCACTTTTGTGCTTAAGCTCGTCTTGGAATACCTATACTAACAACTGCTGTTTGATTTCCGGCTACTCGGTCCGAGATTCATCATATATTACAACGTCATAGGCGCACTTTGAAGCACTGCGGCTGAATTTCTTCATAATTCGTGTACACCAATCGACACGAGTCCCTTTTTGTGCAATTGTCAAATTATGTGGTATCCAATGAGAAAAATTCTTCGTGATGACCAAATTTATAGCAAATATTAAATTAATGCCACTGACACTAATGCCCAAAGATGCCTCTACATCGAGATATGTCACATGATGGTCTTACGTTATCAATTGACGCCCAGCAATGATTGTTTTAGCACAACAACTGGCTTAAGACGCCTTCACGAAATTCATCCGGCAAGTATCGAGGGCCACATTCGAACACTTCGCGGTGCTTAGCGTAATCTAACCTCTAAATTGGGTGGCAAAAGGCCTCTAACGAAAAACATTCAGCACTTGTTGCTTCCCACGTTTTGTATAAAAAATAAAATTCATAAATTAAAAAAAAAATTACTTTACAAATAGAGAAATGCATAATAAAACAACCAAAGGAATAAATAATGAAAAAATAAAAAAAAAAATGATAAGAGATACAAAAGGCAAAGTCCAAAATAAACAAGACTGAGTGAAATTAGAAACGACAAGAGCTTTGTTCTGATAACTTCGAGTTTATTTATTCAAAATAGTCTCCTCTGGCCTCGATGCACTGTTCTACGCGATCTAAAAGCTTTTCGAAAGAGTGTTTCAGGCCATTGACCAGAATGTCCTTCAGGATGTCGGTACAAGCCTTTCGGATGGCCTCTACGAACGCAAAACCTACTCCTTTCATGACCAAATGTAATTTTCCGAATAGATAGAAGTCACAGGGAGCCATATCAGGAGAATACTGTGAGTGATTGATGGTTAAATGCGATTTCTAGTCAAAACATCAGTCACAAGAGTGGATCGATGAGATGTTGCATTATTATCCAATAAGCGCCAGCTTCCTCCTTCGCGGTACTCAGGGCTAATTCGACGAAACGCAACGCTTCAAAACGCCAAGACGGAAAATTGCATTAACGGTTTGGCCCATGGGCATGAACTGCTTGTGGACTATTCCCCTGGAATTGTAAAAACAAATGAGCATCGACTTGATTTTTGACTTCTCCAAACGCGATTTTTCGTGTGTGGCTCGTCTGAGGAATTTCAGCGATGATTTCGGTTCATTTTGATGGAGTTTTCAGTGACTACTGAGTTTGGGTGGCCCGTATGTTCATTGTCATTTATGTCCTCACAACTATCTCTGAAACGTGTAAGCCACTCATGAACTGTGGCACGAGATATACACGCCGTAAACTTTTTTCATAAAATCAAATGTTTCGGTAATTTTCGGTTATACCGAATTTAAAAACAAATTTGATATTAGCTCTTTGTTCGAAACCCATTCAAGCTTTCCCTGCAAGTCAGCTAGGGATGTAACTTCCAACGCACTAAATCATTAAAAAGATGGCGTCATCAAAAACATTTTTATGACGCAAGTCTTGTTTATTTTGGACTTCACCTTTTTTTTGTGGTGGGTGAGGAGGGTTTAAAATGCCTTCGCACTTACAGCGATCGTCGTCAACTGCGTCGAATGGTGTAACCACTAAAACAATCCCTCCTCCTCTTCTGGGGAGACTCCCTTCCCGGAACTACCTTGCATTACTACGTGAAGGCTCAGAACGGTGTCCATTAAATGGACCAATACTATTCACCCACGTCTGGGTTCACCACATTTGTAACCAACTTCGTGCTATAGGCTCGTCTTCTAATGTCTCAGTGCCGTCATACCAGTGGTATGTGTGGCATGCTCTCAGGTTCTTCTCACATGGGCGTATGGATGTTATACGCTATCGAGGTTTCTTTTGCATCTGCAGCAAATAAGATGTTGCCCTCATATTATACCGTCTTATGCCGTCGTGCCTCTGCTATTTGTCATCAGTTCGTAAACAGTTCACCTCCTATCGAGGGCTGATTTGTTTTTCTCTGCGTTTTGCGCTGCCACTCCGCGCGTTGCAGGTGCAGCATTATCCGCTTTGCAAAACTTTTAATTGCGTTCCAACAGGTATGTGATGCACACACGTTGTTGATCAACCTCTCTGGGCTCAGGTGTTCACCCAAGACTAGCTCAAGCGTTCAGCGTTCTTCGTTGAAACGATCACAGTGGAAGAACACGTGCTTCGCGCTTTCTATTGCATTGTTGCAGCTTGGACAGCACGAAGTGTCCTCCATGTGAAAACGGTGGAGATGCTCCAAGAAACATCCGTGACCGCTTAATATTTGGGTTAAATATTGGTCTACGTCACCGTGCCTTCTGGTCACCCATTGGCTAATTTTGGGGATAAGTCTATAGGTCCAACATCTGTTAACAGGCGAGTCCCATCGGCTTTGCCATTTTTCTGACGAAGGCAGACGTTCTGCAGCTTTCGCTTCAGTTGCCGGCTTCACTCCTTGCCTGTCATATAGTTGTCCCATTTCCTGTACAAGAATATCAATTGGCAGCTTGCCAGCCATGACGCAAACCGCGTCGTCTGATACGGTCCTGTATGCGCACGCGACTCTTAGAGCATTTCGTCGGTGCACTTCAGCTACTGGTCTAACACTCGATGGCTTAGCTCCTGCCCATATAAATAGAAGCAGCATATAAGATGACTGAATCCAACACACTTGCCAGGAGGTGCCTTCTGGCGGTCCGCCTATGTGTAGAAGAATTCTTGTAAGAGCACAGTTGACTGCCGCTGCTTTGGACTTCACCTTGTAATTTGGCAAAAGATAATTGGTTTGTTCCTTAGTAAATAATTTAATTGCATCACAAAAAGGATGATAAATGCCTAATAGGTATTAGGACTTAGGTATTAGGACTTTTAAGAATTTTATTATAATACAGAAGGACTGTATATTCCAATAGTTTACTAGGCTAAGAGGCTTTACTGAAGTTCAGATTTTTTGCACGAAAAATTCAATTCAAAAATAAAAATTTGTATGTGGTGTGGATATCTAATTGTTTTTATTGTTTTCTAGTCAAACTTTTATTCCTTTTGAAACAAACCAAAGTTCTAAAGAAAAGTGAAGCTTGCTCAATGGGTCTCATATTTACGTGTCATATCATCACCCAATTACTTAAGAGGGTTAACCAAAACCCCCCATGTTGCTTTGATTTCGCATTATTCGTAAAATATTACATTTCTAATCCATGTGCTCTTCATCGCAATTTTATTTGGTTTCAAGGCTTTCGCAGAATAGTTTCGATAAGAAAACTCAATGCGAAAGAAGGCTGTGTACATGGAAGAATTAATGACATAATTTAGTTTTGCGATATGACGGCTGCTAGGCAGTATTTTTCTTGTTTAATTTTTTTGCAGATATACATATTTACATATATCCATATGTATATGCAAGCACATTCAAGTACAGTATTGTGAAAAACCCGAGAGATTTTTTCTGCAGTTGTGTAAATTTTTTTCTGAAGTGCGTAAAAACTGTGCCTCTGCAGCAAATTTAGTGCAATTTCTACACTCGAATGCAAAGTTTACAAATATATTTGTACACAGTTTTGGGGTTTATGCAAAAAAATATACTTATATATTAATTTCGGACAATCCACTGCCTTGATCTCGGATGATATGTTCGCGTAAATGGCGCTGAATCTCATGAAGTACGGGAGTCTTATTGGCCTTCAGGGCAGCTTTCGCAAACCAGGAATACACATTGAAGAGTGCTGCAAAAATATATAATACAATTAAAATACAACAAAGCGAAGATGAAGTTATTCCAATCCGATATCCTCTATTTCTCGTACGATTTCTGGTGTTGTTTGCTGTGTTTGGACGTCCTTGACGTGGATTGTCTCCAAGGCTTGCACGACCACGTTTAAATTCAGCAACTCTTCTTTCTACTGTACTAATTGATGGCGAAAGGTCCTTATACACTTTCAACATTCGTTCAAAAATTTCCTCTGCTTTTAAATCTTCCAAAAATAAAAATTCAATCACTGGACGATACTTGATTCTTTCGATTGTAGAAAATACTGTGATAAGTCGATACTAAATGGCTTGTGAACAAAGAATGAGTGGAAAGATTGAAATGAAACTTCACATACGTTCATATGAGAGGTGAACCAATATAACAAAAAAAAAAATGTAAGCTAGTAACAACATCTTCTCTTATCGTACCGCAAACTTATTCAACAACCTAGTACAGAAGAACATATTTTTTTAAATAATCTCAAAATTGGAATACGTCGAGGATGATTAAGTTTCGGACATCGTGTCACATAACCAAATTATTCAGATATGACTTAGATAATAAAGAGGCCATCCTCATCGGCTGCGACGCCAACGCAAGACTTTCCCTTTGGGGAAGCAGCGATATAAATGATCGAGGTGAGTCTCTTTTTGATTTCATATTAGCCGTAATCCCCTTATTTGGAACAAGGGCAACACCCCCACGTTTGTATTTCCAGCATCGGAAACATCAAACGGTTGGGAGGAGGTTCGTGATATCACTCTCTCGGCTAATTCGCCTGCTATTAATGTTGATAATTGGAAGGTTTCTCAGAGAAATTCCTTTTCAAAATTAATTTAGCACGGGAAACCATATCTCCCCACAGGAACTCTAAAAAACCGACTGGTTCAATAGATTTTTTAATAATAAATTGAACAGGAGAACTTTTCCCTACTCCCGGCCGCCGATCAACTGGACAAGCAGGTGGAAGCCTTGCAGCTATCCTATCAGACGGCCTTCAAAGTGGCTTGTCCAGTATTTTTTAGCAAGAAAGACTTTCCTCCCTGGTGGAGCAAGACGCCGACTGACTTGAAAAAGAAGGTTAAAAGGGTTTTTTAACGAATACTATCAAACAAAAAACTTTGAAATTACCGTGTAATTTTGAATGAATACAATAAAACCAATAAATATGCGAAACGCAACTCCTGGAAGGAGTACTGCGAATCCATTGAATCCGTGAAGGATTCTGTCAGGTTAAGCATGATGCAAGCAAGGAGACACCACTCCTGCAGAACTCTTGTAAAAAAAGGAAAATGAGGAGTGGGCTGAATCTGCAGAAGAATCTTTGATTATCCTGGTAAATAATCACTTTCCGGAAAATTCTATTACCCCACGTTACATTGTCGACACGAGTCGACAGGTAGGTCTACTCGATGTTTCTCTGGAATCTATCTTGTCAGTTGACAGAATCACGTGCGCAATAAATAGTTGTTCTCCCTTTAAATCTCCTGGTTCTGACGATATCTTGCCTGTGATGCTTCAGAAAACAAGTACCTCGGTGGTTCCTGTCCTTCAAGAAATCTACTTGGCGTGTATCGCTCTTAATCACGTTCCCGTCAACTGGAAGAAAACGAGGGTTGTTTTTATACCCATGGCAGGGAGGAGGGGTCACGACTCGCCCAAGGACTTTAGGCCTATAAGTCATACCTCATTTATCCTAAATGTGCTTGAAAGATTGATTGATTATCATATCATCGAATCCAAAATTTCTCCAGCGCAACACGCTTATCTGAAAGGGAAATCCACAGAATCAGCCTTACACAAGATCGTAGGGACTGTGGAAAAATCTCTGGAAGGGAAACAATTCACTTTGGCGGCCTTAATAGATGTAGGGGGTACTTTTAATAACATCTGGGCGGAGTCAATTGCCACTGCGTTAGATATACTAGAGGTGGAAAGACCTATTTGTCTCTGAATCTCGTCCCTGCTTGGCTGCAGGGAAGTTAATGTGATCGCAAGAGATCCCCTCTCACTCACTCTCACTAGATTCGTTTCCAACGGACCCCGCAGGGTGATGTCCTTTTGCCCCTTCTTTGGCTAGTTGCTATTGATGAAGTTCTGATAATGCTAAATAAGGATGGGGTTAAGGTAGTAACATACGCCGATAACTTAGTCCGGATGGTATCGGGACCGTTTGTCTCAGTCATGGCTGAGATTTTGGAAAGTTCACTGGCCTCCGAGTCAACTCTGACAAAACGGAGCTGGTGCTATTTACCAGAAAATATAAACCTCCACGCCTTCGACTTCCCAAATTAAACAACCACGTTCTCCCGCTTTCATCGGAAGTTAGGTATCTTGGAGTGATATTTGACTCCAAACTCTATTGGAAGCTACACATTAAAAATCGGGTAAAGAAGGCCAGTATAGCCTTCTACTCCTGCAAATCTATGTTCGGTAAAAAATGGGGACTCAAGCCACATGGTTTTGCCAATTTTAACGTATAGATGCCTTGTTTGGTGGGAAGCTCTTCGGAAGGGCTATAATATCACTAAACTGGGGAGGGTGCAAAGGACTGCATGCATTGGCATCACCGGAGCGTGTAAAACTTACCCCAGTGCAGCCCTGAATGTCCTTTTGCATTTACTTCCCTTCGACATTTATGTTATTTCCATCGCAGCTTAAAGTACACTTATGTTAAAAGATATTGACGGCGGCAATCTCTCAAGCGACATGGTAGGATTTTCGGGGAGTTAGCATCGTATTTCTTCGAACTTCGAATAGATCTCTATGCGGATTGAATCGGGAGTCGGAACAGGGGTTTTCTCTAAATTAACCAATTTATCAATCTCCTTTAAACTGCCGAATATTGCTAGTGTTTTTCAAGCAGAAGTGTTTGCGAAATATTAACATTTTTTCCGATAGTCAAGCCTCGATCAAGGCTCTGACGACGCCATGGTGCAGAACGAAACTAGTAAACTCATGTAAAGAGGAGATCAAATCTCTTGGGTGTGCAGGTAACATTACTCTGATCTGGGTTCTAGGACATAGGAACGTAGATGGAATTGAAATTGCTGATGAGTTTGTCAGGAAGGTGACTGAATTGGCCTCAGAGACCGCCTACGCGGGCAACGGCATCCCCTGGCAGTTGTTAAAGCGGAACTGCACAAATTATTTTTCAGGAAAGCGCAGAAAAGATGGAGCTCCATTTCTTTGTGTGTTATTTCGAAAACCCTTTATACGGAGGATTCAGAAAGTCCATTGAACTCTTCGCCATTCAATTTCCAAACTCGTAGCTATATTTAGCGGTCATTGGACGGTTGGAAAAGCAAGGGCTACCATTTAACCCCTATTGCAGAAGCTGTGGGGACCTTTCAGAGAAGTAGACGGTGGAGCACTTTCTCTGTAAATGCCCAGGTTTGGCAGCTAGACGATTAATATCACTGGGTGCTCCTTTCTTCGACAGCCTGGAAGAGTGCATGAACCTAAATTCCATCAATCTTCTCCCTTAAATCAACTGATCAGGTTAGCAGTAGATATTTGCCAGTCGGAGGTCGCACTATGGTATCAAAATGGCGCTTTATTGCTACTTGAGAAGTGCCAGAGCGGTACTTCAGCCATTTCACCTAACTAGGTAGATAACAAGTACAAGGTGGCGCAAAAATAACCTTACGATGTTTTTTGGCTGTAATTAAAAAAAAAAATGAAAAACTTTGATTCTTCTTGTGGATTATTTTTATTTGGTCTTTTAATTTTTTTACATCAAGTCGAGAATATGAAGTCATGTAAATGGCCGCCGCCACAGTTGATTGCCATTTGAGCCCTTTTTATGGCATTTTCCATCACTTTGACCAAAACTTCAGGCGATAGGTCCTCACATTCTTGACGGATATTGTCTTTAAGAGCTGCAATAGTCTGAGGCTTGTTGACATAAGCCCGCGACTTCAAAAAGCCCCACAAAAAGAAGTCTGGAGCGGTCAAATCAGGCGATCTTGCTGGCCAGTGCAAATCGCCAAAACAGGAGATTAGGCACCCGGGAAATGCATCCTTCAGCATATCGGTTGTGGCACGAGCAGTGTGTGCCGTTGCACCGTCCTGTTGGAACCACATGTTTTCCAATCCCAATTCATCAAGTTGCCGCAAAAAGAACTCGTTGATCATTGCTCTGTAGCGCTCACCATTCACAGTAACCGTTTGGCCCGCGCCGTCTTCGAAGAAAAAAGGTGCGATGACTCCTCCAGCGAAAACAGCACACCATACAGTGACTTTGAGCGGGTGTAATGGCTCTTCGTGGGTTACACGCGGATTTTCAGTGCCCCAGCAGCGTAAATTTTGCTTATTTACGTACCCGCTAAGATGGAAATGGGCCTCGTCACTCATGATTATTTTTGATGAAAAATCATCTTCCTCTTGGTGGTGATTAAGGATTGTTTGAGCGTATGTTAGACGCGATTGGCGGTCAGCAGCTAACAGCTGATGCACTGTCTGGACTTTGTACGGAAATATCTTCAAGTTTTGTACCAAAATTCGCTGTAAAGACCGTCGACTGATACCCATTTGCGTGGCACGTCGTCTGGTCGATGTCGACGGCGCTTCCATGACATCCTCGGCTACAGCAGCAATATTCTCTGCAGAACGGCTACTCCGGGGTCTGCCACGCCTGGGAGCATCTCGTGTTGTGCCAGTCTCTTTGAGCGAGCGGCTAGGCGTTGGACGGCAAGGAAATCTGCGACGAAATTCACGTTGTGCCAAAGTCACCGACCGATTATTGGTCAAATAAATAGTCAGCAATATTCCGCGTTCTGGAGCAGTGTAGCGTAACATTGTTTATTAACGTGTATTTCGCATGTGTCTACTACGCAAATGTCAAAACAGAACTGACATTAGGGGCCAATTGCAAAATTTATAGCATTTTCTGATAGAAGGATTACTTTAGCGCCACCTGTTATATGGTACAACTTTCCCGGTATGTAGAAGAAGGACTGGAATTGTTGCTCAGGTTTTCCACAACACTGTATATATTTAGATAGGAGTGTGTAGACGACACTGGCACAATTATACCATCACGTACACATAATGTTGCAGTAGCGTTTAGCGATGATAAGCTACATATATGTACATATAATTAAGTATTACTTAAGAACACACGAAGTTATACTACGAGTGTTATTAAAAACGAAAAACAAACAAATTATTCAGATTTTATGAACACTTGACTATTAGCGCTTATCAAAACGTATAATTATCAGATTAAGCACAAACGGCAGGTAAGAATTTATATAGAGTATGCATATAACTGTGAACATACATACATACATATACGAGCGGGATACTGTATTGTTTTCTTTTCTCTGCTCATTTTAATTTTTAATATTTAAATTTAATCAGCTTGCTTTATGAGTTTGCATATATGTACATATGCGAGTATGTGTGTGTGCATTAGCATACAGGCTTATCACTAATATACTATTTTTTGCTTAAAAATGTTTCCAAATCAGTAGTCTAAACGTTTAAATGCGAGCTACTATTGTTGACCGACGGTTGTGCAATTGGGTGCACAAGGGCTAGTAAATACATTAATGTATGTATGTATGTATGTATGTAAGCATGTATGTACACATATGCATGATTTGCACTGATTGTAAGAATTTATGCCTGGCGGGCACATATTTTAGTAAAATTTAAATTTACAATAATAACATTTTTGTGATGTGTACGAACCTGTCTGATGGTCGACAGCAGCTGAACCGCCGATAACTGAAAACAAATTTGCTCTCCACCTCTCGCTTGTTGGGTTGGAAAACATTTTGAATACTCGCACATACAAATGCATATGAAATAAATACAGAACTGCCATTGCAGCTCATCGTTTCACATCTTCCAATGTGTTTGCCATCGCTTAGTAGCAATAACAATCACAACAGCAACAATCAAAGCGGCAATAACAAACCAAAAATGACGCTTCAGTGTTTTGCATTGTCATTTGATACGGTCCCCGACTCGATACGGTTGGGTCAAATGCGTGGCATGTGAATTTTTCAACAGCCAAGGTCAGTGTGGCAAAAGCCAGCGAGCCAGTCAGCCGTATACCCACACACACGCATATACACAAAGGTTTGCTTGGAGTGCAGCGATTTATCACAAAATTCGCTTTGTTGCACGGCCAATACGCCGTGAGGTATTGCAAACTTTTACAATAATTTGACAAATAGTTTTAAATGCTGGATGTCGCTCTTATTCATATAGTACTAATACATAAAGGGTGATTTTCTAAGAGCTATAGGAAATTTTTTCAAAAAAACACACGTAAAATTCAGAAAAATACTTGAAATTTTTGTTTATATCGATACTACAGTCCATATAATTTAATGTTTGAAGATTATTTCATGCAAATGTTGACCGCGACTGCGCTTCAAATGGTCCATCCGCTTAGTCCAATTTTGGCATACGCTTTCCAATGTTTCGGCCGGTATCTCACATATAAATGCTTTAATATTGTCTTCCAATGCGTTAAGTGAAGCAGGCTTGTCTGAATAGACATGAGCTTTAACACAGCCCCACAAAAACTAATCTGAAGGCGTTATATCGCACGATCTGGGTGGCGAATTGACAGGTCCCGAACGTGAAATAAAATGTTCACCGAACTCGCCTCTCAACAAGTCCATTGTTACGCGTGCTGTGTGTCATGTGGTGTCGTCCTGCTGAAACCACATGTCATGCAAGTCAAGCTCTTGCATTTTGGGCAAAAAAAAAGTTGGATATCATTTCACGGTAGCGCTCACCATTCACAGTTACGTTAGGATTCGCAGCACCTTTGAAGAAGTACGGTCCAATGATACCTCCAGCCCATAAACCGCACCAAACTGTGACCTTTTCTGGATACATTGGTAGCTCTTGTAATTCTTCTGACTGATCTTCACTCCAAAATTCTGAAAATTCTGTTTATTTACGTACCCATTGATCCAAAAATAAGCTTCGTCGCTGAACACAATTTTTCGAAAAAAAGTGGATCTGCGGCCAACTTTCCAAGAGCCCATTCACCAAAAATTCTGCGTTGCACCAGCTGTATTTTGAAAGGCTTCACACCTAAATCCTTTCGCAAAATTTTCCACGTTGTTGAGTATCAGAGGCCCAGTTGCTGCGAACGGCGACGAATCTATAATTGATGGTCATCATTAACACTGGCCGATACAGCTCCGATATTTTCTTCAGTTCGCACTCTACGTAAGCGTGTCGGTGGTTTGATGTCCAATAATGTAAATTTGGTTCTAAATTTAGTCACAATAGCTCGAATAGCCGCTTCAGTGGGTCGATTAAACTGACCATAAAATGAAAGAAGCGCGCGATAAACTTTCTTAACAGAACACGCATTTTTATAATAAAATTCAATGACTTGCAAGCGTTGTTCGTTTGTAAGACGATTCATGGTTAAATTATAGACAAAACTGAAGATGTTTGACAGTGAAACAAAACACGAAACGTGCGTCAGCTGTTTAAACCAACTGTTTAAAAAGATAATAGCTAAAAAATCACTCGTTATATAAAGTATCTGTATGTATGCATATACACCTCGCGACAAAACGTTAGCACATCAACATTTTGATCAGACTTGACTATTTTGCTTTCGTTTTTTGAATGTTCATTATTTTTGTATAAAAATAATTGTAGTATTTTAAAGTGCAAGTTTGAAGTTTCTTTAAATTTCTTCTGCATTCATCCCACTCGTTAAATAAAAAAACTTAGTTATTTTATAAACATTTTTACGTCCTAGTATAGAAGACTGCCATCCAAGAGATGCGATGGACGGGGCAAGGAAAGAAAACCAGAGGACCTTGCGACGTCTACTACAGCTGCCATGTAAAGGAGCGCAAATTCGGTGTCGGATTTGTTGTGGGAGAGAGACTTCGTCGCCAAGTACTGTCGTTCACTCCGGTGGACGAGCGTCTCGCAACAATCCGCATCAAAGCCCGTTTTTTCAACATATCGCTAATTTGCGCCCACGCCCCGATGGAAGAGAAGGACGATGCGACCAAAGATTCCTTCTATGAGCGCCTGGAACGTTCCTATGAGCGCTGCCCCCGCCACGACATAAAAATCGTGCTTGGCGACTTCAACGCCAGGGTGGGCAAGGAGGGAATTTTTGGTCCCACAGTCGGAAAATTCAGCCTGCACACCGAAACATCCGGTAACGGACAGAGGCTGATCGACTTCGCCGGGGCCCGAAACATGGTAGTCTGCAGCACCAGATTCCAGCATAAAAAGATACACCAAGCTACCTGGCTGTCTCCTGATCGAAAAACGCGAAACCAAATCGATCATGTTGTGATAGATGGAAGACACGCTTCTAGTGTATTAGATGTACGTACGATCCGAGGACCCAACATCGACTCGGATCATTACCTTGTTGCAGCCAAGCTGCGCACACGCGTCTGTGCAGCAAAAAACGTACATCTACCTACGCAAAGAATGTTCGACATCGAAAAGCTGCAATCACAACAGACAGCCAGAAGATTCGCCACTCGACTCCTGCTCTCGGAGAGCACTGCCCAACAAACCGGCATGTGCGAGCAATGGAGCAACATTTCTCGTTCCCTACGTACCGCCGCCGAAGAAGAAATCGGATTCCGGCGAGCCCGAAAAACAATTGGTACGACGAGGAATGTCATGCTGCCGCAGAAAGAAAGGATGCCGCGTATAGAGCCACGCTGCGATCGGGCGCAACGCGAGCCATGTGGGATCGCTACAGAGAGCTGAAAAAGGAAGAGAGACGTATTATCCGACAGAAGAAACGAGAGGCCGAAATACGTGAGTGCGAAGAGCTTGAGATGCTGGCCAACAGGAATAACGCCCGAAAATTCTACCAGAAAGTTCGGCGGCTTACAGAAGGTTTCAAGACCGGGGCGTTTTCCTGTAAGAACAAAGACGGCGAACTGGTGACTGACGTACAGAGCAATCTTAAATTATGGAGGGAACACTTCTCGAACCTATTAAACAGTGACAGCTGCGCATGTCATCGAGAAAGTGAAGATCCCGATACCCCAATCGTTGACGACGGAATTGTCGTTCCGCTACCCGATCATGACGAGGTGAGAATAGCGATAACGTGGCTAAAGAACAAAAAAAAGCCCATATAAACCAGCGCCTATGCGGTGTCTTTTAACCATCGGTACACCAGTGTATGGTAAACTCTTGGAGTTTTCTTGCGCGAACAGTTGTACTCCAGCCTACTTTATCGGCCAGTTCGATCCAGACCTTCATCGCAAATTTAATAAACTAAGTGATATTATTCCTTAGTAACTGGACAAGTGAGCGCTGTAGGCTCAACAATGTCATGTTCCTGGACGGGATCACTTTTTCTTTACCAAAACCTTTCCTAGTTGTAAAGGGTGGTTAAATTTCAAGGGCCGATGTTCAATGTGAACTACATCTAAACATCAACGACACCGTTGAACTTCTTTTTTTGGGGTTATTTGAAAGAAAAGGTATACGTCGAGATAAGACAGCAACAATTCAAGAGCTAAAGGATGAGATAATTCGGCACATTAACGGCATAGAACCTCAATTATGCCTCAGCGTCATCGAAAATTTGGACCATCGGATGGAGGTGTGTTGCTGAGGCCGCGGCGGCTATTCGCGCGGTATTTTGTTCCATACGTAATTGCGCCATACGAATATTACCATAATGAAGAGAAATGACAAATTTGTATTTCAAATCAATTATTAAAAATGGTGCGCTTGGCTGATTACTGAACAACTATGTGAAGCGCTAATACCCGTATCGAGTATCAACCCCATCACTGCTGTAGGAACGTCGCTTCCGTGTTGTACCCACTTGCTAGGCCTTAATGCTTAGTCAGTGCTGCTCGTTCTCTCGAAAACGCGGTGACTGATATATTATATAAGGTTTTCCAATAACAGGTGTTACATGTGAATGGATTGCGCTATCGCGAGATGTTTAACGTTTTTTTATGGCCGGAATTGGATGGTATTGATCTGGACAACGTTTGTTTTCAACAAGACGGCACTACGTGCCACACCAGCAACAAAACCATTGATCTTTTATGGGAACAGTTTCCGGATCGTGTTGTCTCTCGAAGAGGTGATCACAATTGGTCACCGATTCAAGACCTCAAAGTTGGAATTCGTGAGGCTATCGAGGACATAGGGCAGCCACTTTGCAATTCGGTTATGGAAAATTTCATGAAAAGCATATTGTCCTGTAAGCGTGGTCGTGGTGGTCATTTGCCTGATTTTATTTTACACTATTACCGGCATACCTTCCTCTTTATAATGAAATAAACATCCGATCATTTATGTTAAAAAATGGCATTTTTCTTTGAATATCAAAATAACACCTCTTATTGGAAAACCCTTATTATCAATGGTCCAATAAGCATGATGTACACCCTTATCTCAGGACTCTTGGGCTACAACCCCTGTATTACCCTGCTAAACACTTGCATATCAAGTGAGCTTTAGTTGTTTTGGACAAGGCTGCGTCAGTTTGCCATTGTCAGTTAAGTTAGGCATCCACGGTAATGCCAAGGTATTTAACTTCGCCTACTATTCCAATAGCAACCCCGTCCATATTGATTTCTCTCAGTCCTGATAGAACTCCTATCCTGGTGTAGGGAATAATGGCTGTTTTGGACGGGTTTACGCCATTCGCATATCCTTCACAGGCGAATTCATTCTTTGCCAGCAAGTCATCAGCGACTGGCTCTCCAAGAGGGCTGATGGGAACTCCCAACTGCCGGCATGCTTTACTCTCTTGAAGTTGAATAGAACTATTCGCGTTGCGGTTTTAGCTATCCTTGCCTGTAGCAATGACACTATCAGCTATTTGCACGTTCCTTTTCTCTAGTACTCCCGACTATATATAAGAGTACTCGTATTAGTCAAAAAGCCCTTCCTCCGCCGAGATCAAATCATTTTGTGCAAAAAATTCTATCAAAAATTATTGAATCGCGTAAAAAGGAATACCAAGGGTCCATTGTAATTTTCATAAGCTTACTTTCAAGATTGCTTTCAAAAGCATAACAATTTGAGCGATATGCGGCGAGGAGCAGAACGCACAGCGCCACCTAGCGGGTACATTTTTTCCAACAAAAATTTTTTTAGGTGTTATTTTGAATAGCCCGCTATTTCGGTCGATGTCGCTTTTGAAACTGTTATTTTTTGATACTCGTATTTGACAAGTAAAAACTAGGCCATTAATAAAAATGGAACGATACACGCTTAAACAACGCACTCAAATTATTAAAATTCACTTTAAAAATGGTGAAAATTTGGCAGAGACGGTTCGTAAAACTCGAACATTATTGGGTCATCGCGAAGCACCTTGTCGGACCGCAATACAGAAATTGGTCAAAAATTCGAGCTGTTGTGACAAGTTAGTGATGTGAAGAATAAAACCCGTGCACGTCGCTCAAGAACAGCCGAAAATATTGCTGTTGTAGCCGAAAGTGTTGAAGAAAACCCAGGTTCGTCCATTCCTCGTCGTTCTTTGGAATTAGGCATTCCACAAACGTTGTTACACCGTATTTTGTATAAAGATTTGGGTCTTAAGGCTTATCAAGTTCGGTTAATACAAGAACTCAACCCGGCCGATCATCAACAACGTCGTTTCTTTGCTGATTGGGTCGTTGAAGTGCATGAAAATGATCCGGAATTCCATTGAAAAATCATCTTGAGTGATGAGGCCCATTTCCACCTCGGTGGCTTCGTCAACAAGCAAAATTCTTGCTGATCTGGGGCTCAGAAAATCCAAGAGTTATTGTTGAAAAGCTTCTCCATCCTCAACGTGGGACTGTTTGGTGCGGTTTATGGTCCGGCGGAGTCATTGGACCTTACTTTATCGAAAATGAAGCTGGAGCAAAAGTTACGGTGAATGGATTGCGCTATCGAGAGATGATTAACGATATTTTATGGTCGGAATTGGATGGTATTAATCTGGACAAGGTTTATTTTCAACAAGACGGCGCTACATGCCACACCAGCAACGAAACAATTGATCTTTTATCAAAATAACACCTCTTATAGGAAAACAATTTACTATATAGAGGCCCCTGTATTCATTTATTTTGAGAAAGTCAGACATATTCCGAGACGTCAGTATCATCATCGTAATTACAGCTCGGGGTGAGCGAGTGCTTCCTTCAAAATCGCGCTCCATACAGCTCGATTCATTGTATTCACTGTATCTCATTCTGTAAGATCCATCAGCCTCGTTTACTTGTCCAAATATCCGTCTTCGGAGTTTACGCTCAAAGCGGAGAAGGTAGCGCTTTTTTTAGATGTCAGTACCAATGCTTCGCAGCCATATGTTGCTACTGGTCTTATTAGCGTCCTGTAGATTTGTAGCTTATACGACCTTGATAAAAATTTATTTTTGAGAAGTTTCAGGTGAGCAAAATAACTACTATTAGCATCTTGTAGTCTATCATTCATGCCGATGAGGGGGTCTACAGCGCTGCTAAGGTTTACACCAAGGTATTTATAATCTCCACTTTGTGAAAAATATATGGGCCGACCTCGAGATTACCACAGTGTGTGGCGCTTAACGACCAAGGTATATTCTCTTATCGCCATTAACGCCGACTAGCTTAGTTTTAGTTATCAGCTCTAGCGTATAGGCAGCAAGTGCTCGTTGGTTTCTCTCAACGATATCAAGGACGTCAGCATAGCCGCAGATCTGGAGGCGTTTCGTGAAAATGGTAGTTCTGGGGTCGATATCGCTGATCACAAAATATAAAACCAGGTTAAATGTGATTAAACAAATTAAACAAACACATTTCTCATCAAGTGATAAGTAATATATGTAAATTCCTACTACGAATTATAGCGGCCCATAAGTACGACATTTAATGGGTATAATCAAACTCATAAGTCTTTCCACATTTCTCCGCAATCGGATGAATGATTTACGTTGGCAAAAAATACAAATAAGCAAACGAATAAACAAACTTTCACATTTATATAGAAGATAAATGATTTCCATAAAGAAGCCGCTGTCAGTGCCTTTTACTTAATATTCTTTGTTTTGTTATCTGTGGAGCTGAGTGCCAACTTATCTTATCTGGTCAATAGTATAACTGCGGCCATCAGCAATAAACTCTTAAGTCGAAATTCGTGCTTTTGCGATCATTTCATATTTCTGTGCATATTTACTTGGTTACTGCTTGTGACGTCAGATATGTTTTAATATTTTCTATTAATTTATATCACTTTGTATGTGGTCCCATTTCTTTACATTCACTCATTTGTAATTCCATTTGTTTGTGGCCCACGCGAATGAGAAACGTCGAATGCGCTGAAAGCAAAAAGTCTGCGGGCTTTCCCAGTCCGTTGCATAACAACATGGGAAGGTTATATAAGAACAGGGTGCTTTTTATTATGCAAATAAAAGTCTATTTTAGTAATTTTGAAATGTTTAACAACTCTTGATAGTATTCTTTATTTGCCTTCTGTTCTTTGTTTTTTGTTTTGAATTAGGCAATCACTTTAAATGACCCTTTTAAGTAATCGATTCCCAGCACCTTTTTGACGGAATGTATACAGTTTGGGAAGAACATATAACACCCTTATACTTTGATCACTTTTAACTATTTTTGTTTTCTTTTTTAATGGCTTTTTTATAAAATTGCATTTTTTATAAAGCGCATTCTCTAACAAAAAACCATATAAATCCAACTCTGAAGCTTTATATTTGGTGCGCAACTAAGTTCTTGCTGTTTTTTGATGAAAATACAATTTTATTCTGAAAAAATGTTTACAGGTGAGTCATTGAAAGTATTGCCCATCGCTGGCTACTACTTTTTCCCATCTTTCTGGCAGATCTCATATACAGTCGCGGTAAAACTGTTCATCTTTTGAGGCTATCCACGGATCAAGCCATTTTTTGATGTCTTCATATGAATGGAACTGCTGGTCGGCTAGACCATGTGCCATTGATCGGAACAGGTGATAATCGGACGTCGCAATATCTGGAGAATATGGCGGGTGGAGTAGGGTTTCCCATTTCAGTGTTTCTAGGTAGGTGTTAACGGGTTTGCCAACGAGAGGCCGAGCGTAGAATAACTGCTGCTGTAGAATCACTTTTTCATGTCTCTTCACGTATTGCGGTCGCTTTTCGCACAGTGCTTGGCTCAGTCGCATCAATTGAAGTCGATACCGATCACCAGTGATGGTTTCGCTTGGTTTTAACAGTTCATAATAAATAACACCAACTTGGTTCCACCAAATACATAGCATAACCTTCGCAGCGTGAATATTCGGCGAGGCGACGACTTAGAAGCATGACAGGGCAGCCCCCAGGACTTTCTTTTCTTTGAATTGCTGTAATGAATCCATTTTCCATCACCCGTCAAGATGCGATGAAGAAAACCCTTCCTTTTTGCCGCTGGAGCAGTTGTTCACAGGCGAAAAAACGACAACGACGTTGAATATCCCTTGGTTTTAACTTATAAGGAGGCCAAGTCGCCTATTTCTGAATCATTCCCAAAGCATGCAATCGCTTGGAAATGTTTTGCGGGTAACTCCTAATACTGTTGGGTTTGATACGGATCCTCATTGAGCAATGCCTCCAATGCAGCATCTTCGAAAGTTTTTTGCCTTCCTTCACGCGGACGGTCGTCAACGTTAAAATCACCGTCTTTAAAGCGACGGAACACGTTGTTTCACCTAAAGCAGCAGCTCCATAAACTTTTTGTAGCTCTCGATGCGCTTTAGCTGCCGTTTTTTCGAATGAAAGAGGAAAATCAACACTTCCCGCAAATGACCATTATTCGGCACTAAATCAGACATTGGGTTCGCTCTTTTATAGCTTAGTCACATATTCCTGCTCCCACTACCAGCAACACACACTTCCTTAAAGATAATGGCGCATTTTTATTGGTGCGTGCAGCCGGCTACATCGAATTATAAGACGTTATCACGATAAATCTCCATACCATTTCAAAGAAGGCGAGTTAAAGAGCTACGACTGGCAAATATCGGTAATTTGATGAGGCTTGCTAAATTAAACTATAAAAGGGATTAAGGAGAAACTATCGGCCTGGAAAATGCAATATGCTTTCTAGCTAGTGATGTTCTTTCTTCCACTTCAATTCAGTCATCGTTTCAAAAACGGTTTGAAAAAGCTTCTGATTGGGATTGTCATATAATTCCTCCTTCGAAGTTATATTTACAGATAGCTGATGATGCATCCAATATTTAATTCATTGCAATTTTGCTTCGGCAAGTAGAACCATTGCAGCAATTCTCCCAATCTGAAATCAAGCAATGGATTGTTGAACATTATTCGGAACCCACAGCTTTAAATGAAGAAAACTGGTACGAAGACGACGAAACAGTCGGTGTAGAAACTAACGACGTGATGCGAAATACGAATAAATTTGTATCGGAGGAGGCAATATCAGCATTCAGTATGCTTGGATTGGCCAAAACGAAACAAAATTTGCTTAAACGACGTTATGACGCTGCGAAACCTCAGTAACAAAATCGAAAATTTATTTAATTTCAAATGAAACAAATAAAATTGAATTGCTAGCAGTAAAACAAAAAAATTTTTAATTTTTAGCGGCAAAAAACCTCAGAAGTTGCGACAACTTCGAAACCTGCACTAAACCCGGTTTTTATTACGTGCAAGAATCGAGTATCTACTGTACTTCATAAGCACAACTGCTATACTTTACATTGGCCACAAAAGCTACTAGCGGCAACAGAAAATGCTGGTGCTTATTTTTTGTTATTGTTTGCAGTTATTTGATATATTGCTGATGAATAGGAAACCAAATTCACACGTGGGAAAATTGTATAGCCACCAGTGCGACACAGCCAGTCGCTGCCGCATTCATAGTTGGAGCGAGAATCGCAGCTGAGTTGTGAGCCGATGTCACGAGTGGCGGATTGCACCTTGCAACTGTTACGTACAATTCATTTACATACACATCCCCATATGTTTGAGTACATACGTACATATGTGGATATATAACAATGAATATTTATTTACTTTGCGTAAACGTTTGCACTTAAACAGTGGATTTTTATTTTTATTTATTGGTATAGAATTTTTTGCAGTATGGAAGGGAAATTTTGCAACTAATACCACTTCTAAATTTATGATACATTTGGTAATGTGATTTTGTTATTTAGCAAGTGCAAACAATATATGAGCGTGAGCGAATGACACTCTGGTAACACGCTTGGCTATCGGCTTTTTAAGGGCAATACGAGTATAAATTGCGATAGTCAAATGAGAGTGTTGGCTAACAGGTAGCAGAAATTGTGAACAGAAAAAAGTTAATAAATAAATTAAGATATTAACATATCTGTATTCAGTGTAAGAATACTTCTTCTTCCTGATTGGCGCGATAACCGCTTAAGCAATATTCGCCGAGTTTAACAAAGCGTGGCAGTCGTTTCTTTCTCGTGCTAGCTGGCGCCAGTTGGAGACACAAGTGAAGTCAAGTCCTTCTCCATCTTATCTTTCCAACGCAGAGCAGACCTTTCCCTTCATCTACTACCACCAGCTGGTATCGCATCAAATACTTTCAGAGCCGGAGCGTTTGTATCCATTTGGACGACATGACCCAGCCAACAGAGCCGCTGGATTTTTATTCGTTCCGCTTTGTCTACGTTGTCGTCGTTCCATTGCCTGCGATATTCGCCGTCACCAACATGCAAAGG
This sequence comes from Anastrepha obliqua, assembly GCF_027943255.1. NCBI lineage: Eukaryota > Metazoa > Arthropoda > Insecta > Diptera > Tephritidae > Anastrepha > Anastrepha obliqua. The sequence goes on along the minus strand of NC_072893.1, from coordinate 18,643,248 downwards.
CCCGAAAATCTTCCGCAGAATATTTCTCTCAAACACTCCAAGGGACGGACTCATCGAATATTGTCATCATCCGAGCTTCTGCGCCATACTTGAGGACGGGAAAAGTGTTAGTTTTATTAGTCGAGATAGGACTTTAATTTAATTGCCTACCCAGTAGAGAGTAGCACTTGTAGGCGAGGGAGATTCCCCTTTGGATTACAAAGCTCGAAATCATAACGCGTGGGTGCCGACACTCGAGGGCGCCCAGTATGAGAACGTCCTCACAAGCCCTCTTGAATCCCGGTTAATGTGATACTCTTAAAAAACAGGTGAACTTCATGTGAAATAAAAAAATATGTTTGGTATACCCTAATAAATTTTGGAGTACCTTCTTTTTTGGGGTACCATTTCATCTTCCTGGAGCGTCTTCTCTCAGACGAGTGACATGGCCAAGCTAGCGTAGCCGCTGTATTTTTACACGCTTAATTGTGTCCACGTCCCTATATAGCTCATACCGCTTGCTGTTCCACCGTAAACGGCTCTCCTAACTAACGCGGAGGAGGCCAAAGATCTTACGCACAATTTTTCTCCCGAAGGCTCCCAAAACTTTCTCAGCTGCTGCTGACATCGTCCATGCTTCTGCGCCATGATTTATTTACACACATGGTTTACCATTGAGATAACAGTTGCCCCCATAGAAAATGATCCAGAGGCGTTAAATTGGGCATCCTTAGCAACCAAATTACTGCAAAATATATTGCAATTATCCTTCCCGAGAAATTCGTTCGCCATAAGTCGATTGTTTGAATAGATCACAGAACATATTATTAACATAGTATCTCCATATCACAACCCGTTGACAGTAAGCGGAATTCTAGCTGAACTTTCGAAGGAAAATGACCCAATGGCACCACCAGATGACAATGTGCGCCAAATAGTCGCATAAAAGAATGTCTAACGCTGCTCAACATAATTTGTGAAATTTAAAATGCCTTAATTCGAAAATTCTGTTTGTTAACGTACCCGTTCAAATGGAAATGCGCTACAGTGAACAAATGACAAAACCGATGCTCGTATAGCTTCAATTCATGCACCAACTGCACCTTTTGAAGCTTAGAACAAAATTTGTACACAAAATTTGTACGCAAAATTAATCAAAGAACCATTTGTTGTGAATGCCATTTAATTACAAAATTTGGTATTCTTGAAAGATTCTCCTTACAGTAGCCACTTCTTAAGACGCATCGGTTCGCGGCAAAAAAATGCCAACTTGACTTAGCATCAAAAAATAAAAATCAAGCAATAAAATACGGAAAAGTGTATATTTCTAGAAAGTAAGTCAAAATATATTGAAAGTAAAATACAAAATAAAAAAATATTCATTCTGCTTCACGTTTTGCACACAAACTGAAGCGATTTTGTTATTAAATTGGCACAAGAGACTAATGCGCGCTAACCCTTTACTGCATTAAATAATAAAGCGTTGGAAAAAATTGTTTCTCGGTAGAAAAGCTTTATTTAAATATCAATAAGGCACATTAAAAGAAAAATAATGACAAAGCTTTATAATTTATTTTTTTATTTTAGGCAACCCTTTATATTAAAACTACTTGTTAAGTATCGAAAATAACTGAAAAGCGAAAAAATTATTATTCGTGGGGGCGATGAGTATATCGACTCTATGAAAATAGTTTTCTTTTGTCAAACAGTACTCATGTTTTACTCTGTTATCGTTTTTTGAAACGGAATCACTTGCACTTCAATTCTACTATTTTACCCACTTGCACAAAAGTGAGGTTATTTCGAAATGTCATAAAATCATAGACAATTTTTTTTGGTTTTATTATTGCTAAATACATATTTATTTGATGTATGAAAATAGTTGGAATTATTTAATGAAACAAAACTGCAACAGGTAAAGAAGGGGAAAACAGTAAACAAAATTTAAAAAATAACTAGATTTTTTTTTTGATATTAAAAAAAAAAAATTAAATAATTAAAAAAATAAAATAAAATACAATAAAAATCAATAAAAAATTAAAAAAAGGAATAAAAGAAAGTAAAAAACAAAATTTTGAAATAAAAAAATCAAAAAAGAAAAAATATCAAGCTTGAAGGAATATTTGCTTACTAAATTTTATAAAATATCAAAGGCCAAAGTCCCAATTTTTAAGAAAGTTAAAAAAAAATTAAAACAAATATTTTTTAATTTTACAGAATTTTTTGTTTAACGAAAATTTACAAAATTTCCCTAAAATTGTTTGTATATAATATCTCGAGTAAAAGCTTTTTAATTTTTTTAATTGTACAATTTGATGGAAATAAAGTTATTAAAAAAAAATTTTTAATAAAAAAATATACAAAAAATTCCAAAAAAATATATAGCTTGAAAGAATATTTTGTTTCATAGATTTTATAAAATATCAAAGGCCAAAGTCCCAATTTTTAAGAAAGTTTACAAAATATTAAAAAAAAAAATTGTGTACCCTTTTTAAAAAAAGTTAAAAAAAGCAATTTTTTTTAATTTTTTAATTTTAAACAATTTTGTGCCTAACAGAAATATCCAAAGTTTCTAAAAAATATCTTAGTACCTGTTGTAAAAAATAATTTTTTTTTTAATTTTAAAGCATTTTTTGTTTAACAAAAATATATAACATTTGAAAGCATTTTTGGTTTAACAAAAATATACAAAATTTCCAAAAAAATTGTTTGTATATAGTGTCTCTAGTACCCTTTTTAAAAAAGTTAAAAAAATTGAAAAAATTTGACTTTAATTTAATTTTTTTTTCATTTTACAAAATTTTTTGTTTAACAAAACTATACAAAATTTCTAAAAAATTGTTTGTATATAATATCTTTTTTTTTTTTTTTTTTTTTATTGAAACGTTATAAAATGTGTATACATTTCATGGTATTACGCCTAGCATAAGCTAACAAGTAACATTATTCTATCCTTAACATTGAAATTTAAAAACAATTATAAATATTTTAAAAACAATTATTCAGCGTTGGCGACTAAATCTCGTGGCTTAGTTCTTCGAAGTCTTCTTGTGCAGACTGTTTTGGTAAGCTCTGCGGCCTCCGGGTTTATGTGCTCTTTCAGCCTGGTTTCATACTTATTTGCAAGAATTGGGTTTATATCAGCGACTTTTTTCATCGACAGATCATTGTGCAGGTCGTGATTTCGCACATACCAAGGTGCGTTGACCATGTCTCTGAGAATCTTATTCTGCAGGCGTTGTATAGCTTCAATGTTTGTTTTAGTGGTACATCCCCATAATTGAATGCCGTATGTCCATACCGGCTTAACTACTTGGTTGTATATTAATAATTTATTCTGTATTGACAATGTAGACTTTCTGCCAATTAACCATTTCATATATAATATCTGTGGTACCCTTTTAAAAAAGTTAAAAAAAATTTAAAAAAATTGATTTTTTTTTTAATTTTACAGAATATTTTTTTTTTTGACACAAATATACAAAAGTTTTAGAAAACTGTTTTTATATAATATCTCTAATACCCTTCTTAAAAAATTTAAAAAATTTGATTTAATTTATTTTTTTTTTCATTTTACAGAGTTTTGTGTTTAACAAAAATATACAAAACTTCCAAAAAAAAAGTTCATGTACATATAATATTTCTAGCACTTTTTGTTTGCATTTAGATTTCAGAATTTTCGATTTATTATTACTGACTATGTATTATATATGTGAATGTTTGAAATAGTTTGAACTATTTTATTATACTTAAAACTGAACCAAATCTGTAATACCATACATATGCAAATCAGCTGGCCTACTGCTATCACCTTTAATATGTAGATTCGCCTTGTTTGCTTCCTGATCGAAATATTCAAATAGTTAACCCTTTGGCATGACTGTTGATAACATTTCCCAATCCCTTCTCATAAACTAGTAAATAATTACAGAAATTCCAAACAGCTAAACCGACAAATGCAATTAGCATACAAATATTTTTTACAAATATGATTATCGTATCTCGATGCTAAAATTTGCACCTCCTTGTAAAACCATTATTAAATATGATTAGTTTATTTTATAATTTTATTGCTGGCTATGCACCTGACATCTACGCCTCTTTAGCAGAATCAGAAATACAGTCTGTCTAATAGAAGCGTGACCGCCATAACTTAGAAACTATTTGACCAATTCGAATCTAACAAACTGCATTGGATGGGCTACTAATATTTATTATAAGCAAAATATATTTAAAAAAAGGTGAAGAGGGACACAGTCAACCAGGTAAATAGCATCGCAGAAGACGCCGAAATTGCAGTATAGAAACGATCTTAAAGGCGTATATAGCGCTTGCAAACACCTAACAAAAGCCTTCCAAACACCAAGCCGAATATTTTAACTTTGAAGGATGCACAACTCAACGTGTTTATATCAGATGAACAGCAGCTTCTCAGATGGAAAGAGTTTTTCGAAGTTGCCGTAGACAGTAATACCAAAGCCCAATGCACTTTGCCCAGGATGTGGAGAGGAGGATGAGATGGCGCTACACTTTTTGTCTTCTTTACTTCAACCCACAAATGTTGACAGGCTGAGAGAGGCTGCAGATGGACAAAACTGATGTTACCTGTCATGCCCAACAGACTGTCACATACCCTCCTGTCATAAAGCAAAGAATCTGTAGGTAGCTGGTTGGACTGATGACGGGTCACTTTATATAGGCGAAGCACATGGAAAAAGTAGGCATCTCATACAGTCCACTGTCTACATATGGTCCACACAACAAATGGAGAAGAGGACGAGACGGCGCACCACTTTCTGTTCATCTGTCCGGCCTTCGCTCGGATCAGGCTTGAGGTCTTTGACACTGATGTGTTAAGAAGCGTTCACCTTTACTACTTGGCACAACAAGATCTACTCAGATTTCTTCGGAGGTCGGGTGGATTTAAAGAAAATTAAACCGGAAACCCCAGTGCAGAAACATGGACTTAATGTTGTCTGAGTGCTAGTTTGAGTTGCTAGTTTGACCCGAAAAAAAGAAACACGAAAGCCATACAAGTGGGGCAAATAGAAATAGAAATATCTCCAGCAATCACGCTTCGCTAGCACAAATCAAAGTTACAATAAGAAAACTCAAAAATAGCAAAGCTGGAGGGATCGCAATACCAATTTACATCGACTGCTGAAGAAATAATAGGCAACAGAGAAAATACCTAAAGAGTGAAAACAAGGAGCTATGATTACAACGCCTAAGAAAGGGGGCCTAAGTATATGCAAAAACTCGAAAGGAGTCACTGTGTTAAACAGGATTCAAATAATTCTATCCTTTATCGTTCTCGACCGTCATTTTCCAATTTTGAACACCTTGCCAAGGACAGAGCAAAATAGCTTCAGGCCATTCACCAATACTCATAGAATTATCATCGAACAGTCTGCTGAATGGCACTGTTCCTACTTTTTGTGAACTGATCGCGAGGCCCTGGATGGAATTCAATGGAATCCCTTCCAAAAGTTGAGCGATCTGAACTATGCAGATGATATTTGTTTCTTGTCTCAGTCACTGCATGGCACTAAGAAGAAAGCAGAAGGCCTAGTGGAAAAAGTGCGGTTGGTGAGCTTAAAAGGGAACAGAGCAAAAACAAAACTTATGCGCATGGAGACACTAGTGACAGAACCTTTAACCATTCGGATGAATGACAACACTGAGTCAATCCCTGATGTGAATCAGTTCACCTATCTGGGCAGTAAGACAGCGAAGGACGGAGGTGAAGACGCAGATGTTGATGCACACTTGAGCAAAGCGCGTTTAGTCTCTTCAAAAAGATTTGGGTCTCCATTATTCTATCCCAGAAGTCTAAACTTAGAATCTCCAATACGAGCATCAAACCTATTCTCCTGTATGAATCAGAAACTTGGAAAGCGAATGACGCGATCTGCATTCAACTAAAAGCTTTCGTAAACAAATGCTTCCGAAAAATATGCTCGATTTTCTGGTCGATTACCAACTCAAAGAGAGAACCTGAAAATCAAAAAGACAAAATGGAATTGGATTTTCCACATTTTCTTATCTAAAATAGTAAAAAAGGCTTTGGATTGGAATCCACAAGGGAAAAGAGGTCGTTTGCGACGACGATACGCACTGAAAGCGAGGAATTCAGTTCATGGAGTCAAATTAGGAACTAATAATATCATATGTAATTGACGCCTGCACCCCTTTTTGGGTGTTTGACCGAGCTCCTCCTCCTATTTGCGGTGTGCGTCTTGATGTTGTTCCACAAATGGAGGGACCTACAGTTTTAAGGCGACTCCGAACGGCAGAGATTTTTTATGAAAGTTTTTTCAGAAAGCTTGGCAGAAATACACTCGGAGGTTTGCCATTGCCTGCCGAAGGGTGATCGCCATTAGAAAAAACTTTTACTTCATTTTCGACTTTCACCGAGATTCGAACCTACGTTCTCTTTGAATTCCGAACGGTAGTCACATACCACACCATTCGGCTACGGCGACCGCTATAGATTCACTTAAATTGTTACAATAATCGGCTTCAAATCAGTCGAATTTGCCGTGATAAATGTTTGACCGTCCACATTTGTTTTCCTTTCAACGTTTTCATTAGGGTTGGCATCATGCGACTGTAAAGACCAAACCAACATTTCAATCCCATTTTGCTGTTTCCACTCTGCGCACCTTCGGACTCTATACTTCGGATCATTGTCTTCCTGTAAGATTGGCTCTCCAAGTTTGGCTAGTTCCACATCTTCGCACTTAACGGTAATTATGTTTTTTGGTAAAATTGATTCATCAAAACTACATTCAAATTGGCGGTAAACACAAACAAACGGCCAAATCCTTTGTCAGGGAAGCAGACCAAAGCATAAACCTTAACTGGATGCCTAACAGTTCGTTGAAGTTCTCGATTAACAGCAGTACACCGGGACCGACGAATGCAACTATTCGTCCAAAAAAAAGTTTCACTATGAATATTACGTTTGCACAATTCCGTTCTGAATTTGCCTTAGTCCCTGCAAGTCCTTTTTCAATATGTGATAAGCGCGGCGGATTTTTTAATGTGCTGCGGAATTTGAGGTCTTCTGCACGTAAACACCCTCGAATCAATTCTTTGAGTACATCAACACCACTTTTTCTTAAGGGGTGACGCATTTAAAGTTTTGCTACTTGCTCTCGAAGACTCCGGAGCGCCCTTTGTTTATTGTTGAATAACTCGAAAAGAATTTGTCGGATTCACTTCGAATGCGAAAAAAAACTTCTACTTCTTCAGCTTCAACCAAATTTTCTTCAGCTTCAAGTACTGATATGCTCAGCTTTCGGTACAAAAAATCAATGATCTTCTGATCTTGCTTTGGAGCGGAATTTTTTTGGGCTTCGTCCCGTGAAGTAGTAAATGTGTTTAACTTCAGTATCCCATTGCACTCATTTATTTAGGAACGTTTTCGGACCTCTTTAAATATTTGTCTGCTGATGCACGTGACATTTTTGGACATTTTGGGTGTGTAGATGGGACTGTACTGCTTCAAATCGTTTTTCATACGCAACACCCATTATCCAGAAACAACTTACGCATTCTAAATTTCCCACAAAACTAACGAATTGCTCAGCGCGTATTGGGAAAAGATACGCCTATTTAGCAGCATTTAAATTTTTTGATAAAAGAAATCTAAGTTCAATTTTGCCGGTCACAATTCCATTAGACAGACTGTACATAAGAAGGTGCAAGTATACATATGTATGTACATGCTTTTGGCTCACACAAATAAATTTCACTTCATTTAAGCAATGATTTATGTGACTTGATGTACATCATTAAAGATCTGCAGAACTATCTGAGAATTTTGTAAACTCTCATTTGCGAACCGCACAAAAATAAGACGATTTTAGATATAAAATAAATTTAAAAAATTAGTTTACTGCAAGCCATAAATTTAAAAGATAATATCTGCAATTCCAAAGTCTCCTCACGTGAAATGTCAACCAAATGAAGAACAACAAAAAAAGTAGTTGCGAAAGTGCAAAACACAAGCAAAAAAAAGCAAAAAAAAATTGAATGAGATAGTGGCTGTAGATCCCTACTAATAAGCTGCATATGTGTGTATGTAGGTTAGGGCAGATCAATTTAATTCTAAAAAATATAATCGACTTTCTTTCGGCGACTAAAATATTCTACTGGTTGTTTTGAATAAAGAGTTCAATAAAGGCATAGCTCTGAAATCCTTTTTTTTAGTTTCAGTTATTTATCCCCAGTGGGGTAGATATGCGAATATATAGTCTCTCCTATTCTAATGTCAACCTCACCTACACGTCGGTGCACCCACCAAAGAAGCAATAATGACCGAACATGGGCGGGATAGCCCTATCTGACACCAAATCTCGAAAAAGATATTGGTAACGCATTGGTCTGGGGCAAATCAGACCAACTGACGGCAGTACGACAAATCTGCCTAGCTTACGTAAAGCCGACAACCGACTCAGCGAAATAATCATGTCATGAAAGCTAAACAAAAACCTCCGAATGAACCCAAAAATGTTGAAGACCTTGCGAATCGAAAACGGAAAAGATATTGGAAGCTTGGATCTTGGAATATTAGATCAATGGTATTAAAAATAAATAATTGGCGCGTACACTTCTGTTAGGTGTTTGGCCGAGCTCCTCCTCCTATTTGTGGTGTGCGTCTTGGTGTTGTTCCACAAATGGAGGGACCTACAGTTTCAAGCCGACTCCGAACGGCAGATATTTTTATGAGGAGCTTTTTCATGTCAGAGATACACTCAGAGGTTTGCCATTGCCTGCCGAGGGGCGCCCGCTATTAGAAAAATGTTTTTATTAATTTTGCTTTCACCGAGATTCGAACCAACGACCTCTCAGTGAATTCCGAATGGTGATCACGCACCAACCCATTCGGCTACGGCGGCCGCCAATGGTATTACCTAGTAATATTTTTCGGTATAATTAATTGATAACATAAACCAATTAAAATTGTACAACATAACTAGACGCGTTGACCACCAAGTCTCGACGCTTGGTTCTTCGTAGTCTTCTTATATATTATATATGGCTTCTCTAATTGCTGAAGCTCCCGGATTTATATGCTGTTCTGGCATTTTTTGATGCTTTGCAGCAAAGACAGGTGTAATATTGCAGAGATCAAAGCCACGGTTAGCAAACGTGTTACTCTAACCCACAAGCGAGCTTGGCAGGCTGAGAGAGGCTGCAGATGAACAAAACTGATATTACCTGTCATATGTGACCTCTTGCAGATCCTCCTGTCATTAAGCAGAGTGAACTATAGACAGCTGGTTGAGCTGATGACGGTCCACTTTCTATGGGCGAATCACATGGAAAAGGTAGGCCTCTCAGACAGTGCACTCTCTTCACCAGCGTGTGGAGAGGAGCCTTGAATCGGACTTGAGGTCTTTGGCGCTGATGTATTAAGAAGCAACCCCCTTGGCTCCTAGGCACCACAAGATCTACCCAGATTTCTTCGGAGGTCGAGTAGACTTCAAAAATATTAAAAAGGGAATCCGAGTACAGTACAATGGATTTACGGGTGTTTGAGTGCTGTACTTACTAGTCTGTCCCGACAAAAAATGTAAAAATGATGTAGAAAATGTAAAATGGATGTAGTAGCTCTACAAGAAATACAGTGGAAGGATTTTGGTGAAATAAGCGGCAAAGAAAGCAATGGTGGATTTTGGATGAATATACGAATGAAAAACAAATTTCGGGAATTTGAGCCAATTAATGATAGGTTATGCAAACTAAGAATAAAAGTAGCATTCAGCAACGTAACGCTTGTATCGGCGTGCACACCGACAGAGGAAGCAAACGTAGATTGCAAATACACTTTTTATTCTGTTTTCGAAGACATTATTACTAAATCAAGCAAGTACGACACTATTGTCCTATTAGGGGACTTTAACGTTAAGATAGCTGCAGAAAGTTTTACGTCATGCGTAGCCTGCAAATATTCTCCACATGAGGAAACATCCGAGAATGGCAAACTGCTGTGTAATTTCGGAAGCACAATCTCTACTTTCATCGCGAGCAAGCTTTTCGCCATAAGGCCATTTATAAAAGAACATGGCAGATAGCAGGAATCAATAACGCAAACCAAATTGATCCCATCCTCATCAACACCAGAAGAAGAAAGGTTGGCTGCATGGATTCCTGTGCAGGCACAAAAACTGAGCTTAGTTTTCGCTTTCCAACGGGACGTCTTTTAATTTAGCAATGAGTTTCCCAAAAGAAAATGTAAAGATGTTTTTCGATTTACTTGAACAACAGTATGAGAAACACAAATTTGCACCATCTGCTACACAGAATGTGGATTTATATTTACCTAAGTTTAATCTTTTTTTTTTTTCAAATAGTCAACCAAGAAGGTCATTAATTAAATTTTAAAAAATATATGAATAAATTCATTGACCTTTCATGAACTCTTACAATTGTTTTTGGTGATTTTATCTAGCGGCCCACTTTCCCCGAATACCCTGGGCCACATTACCCACCATTTTTCTTTTCATCAACTTTTAAGGTGGTTTCAGTTTTTCTATATTATCAGACGAAAATGATTATATTAGGGTATATTTTGCAATAAAATGTAAAGATAATTCAATATTTGTTAGAAAGAAGATGGTGTCCACAATACCCGACTTTACTCTACTGTATTTCTGAAATGAAGAGTAGTTGTTAAGTCGACATAGACTTTTCAAAAGCCGGAAACTTGAGTGCTTAGGTTCTCATTAAATTTTCATGTCACGGTAGATATCTTATCTTTCCAAAAGAAATTCATTTGTATAAATTGAAAGTGTTAAAGCCTTCCCTTTCACACACAAAATCCTTCACTCCCACGGGGGAGTATTCATGACCCTTTTTTAATTCCCCTTACACCCTTTTCGTGTGTTTGGCCGGACTCCTCCACCTATTTTTGGCGAGCGTCCTGATGTTGTTCCACAAATGGAGGGGCCTACAGTTTTAAGGTAGTAGTCTAGTCAAATATACATTTTTTAAAGATATTTTTTTAGGAATTTTTTTTAATATAATTAAATTCGATCGTTTTGATTTTATAGTATTTTATTATTAACATCAAATAGATTACAAAAACAATTTTTTTAGACATATTTTTTGTAGTAGGGTGACACCAAAGTAAACGTCTTAAAAAAAGATAGGTGGCTTGTCAACAGGATTTTGGCTGTTCATGAATTTTGGGAAAATAAGGTATTTTCAAAAGTCCGCCATTTTGTTATTTTTCAAAAAAAATTTCCCATTGTAGCACCTGCCAGAATGACTAGCCTACGGAATAATAATCAGTTTAAGGTTTTCGTTTCAGATATCCTGAAGAGTCAAAATCCTGTTGACAAGCCACCTATCTTTTTTTTTAAGACGCTTACTTGGGTGGCTCCAAACTTCACTACGAAAAAATATGTAAAAAAAAATGTGTTTTTGTATACTGTTTCATGTCAATAATAACATACTATAAAATCAAAACGATCACATTTTATTTTCTTAAAAAAAAATCCTAAAAAATATCTGTACAAACTGAGTATTTGACCTTAAGTCGACTACAAACGGCAGATATTTTTTATGACGCCCTTTTTTGCGGCAGAAAAAGTTTTTTCTAAAAGTTACTCATAAAAAACCATCTGGCATACGGAGGCGGCATAAAATTTGTGAAACAATTTTAAGATGCACACCACAAATAAGAGGAGGAGCTCGAATATTTTGCGCCCAATAAGTAAATATAAAGCCATGGGTAAATATGTAGATGCTTCAACAATGAAAAATTTCATTTCCGACCCTAGGCTTAGATTTTGGTAGCCAATTCAAAATTCAGAGTATATAACGAACTTAACTTGACTTAACTTGCAACACGTGCAAATCTGAGAAAAAGCTCATATATTCAAAAATTCTTCTTGTCACACAGTTTATTTTTCTCATCCTTTCTCTATTCGTTAAAGAACTAATGACACCTCTTCTATGGCCTGTAGTGTAAGGGAATTAAAATAAACCAATGCAAATTTGCTCACAAGTTTACCCCCCAAGTGGCATGTGAACTCGGACTTTAACCAAGACACAAAAATAAGAAAAAAATTAAAATATAAAAAAATAAATAAAAATCCAGCTAGCTTCCACAAGCCAAACATTTCACAATCTTACGCATTTGCCGATATCGTTTTTTCCCTCTTTTTAGCGAATGCTTTCTTGTTGGTCTCTTTAATGAGAAGCAATCAGATTAAGACACGCAAAATGTAGAATTCTACAAGCAACAGTAACAATAATAACAACAACAATAAGCAAAAGATATTCGTGCAGCATTCAACAAGCAGGACTGTTATTCAAATTGATCGCTGCCGCATAGCGTGCCACAACAACGAAGGAGCACTGAATCATCCAGGCGGTATGAGAGATGCATACCAAACGACATGACAGCGAGGAACAGCGAAGAAGAAGAAATGAAGAAACAACTATGGCAAAAGCTATGGCACAGCATTGCTGCTGAAGCGGACTGTTGATCTTGAAACAAGCGCAGTCACACACACACAGCTATCCGTCCATACAAAGGCATGGCAAATACACGTAGCGGCTTGTACATGGCAACGAGAATGCAGATATGAAATTCTTCTGATCAGGCAAAAAGCATAAAAAATCGGCATACACGTAGAGATAATATAAGATGAAAAAAAAATGAAAATTTAAACAAGCAAAAGTCTAAAGTCAAATCTTTGGCTCTTGTGAATTTCTCAATGCACCCGCTATGGTATTCGTTGCTTATTTGAGTTCGTTCGTTTGACGCGTCGTCGTGGTTGTGTAGTCTGCGGCTGTGGCGCAGGTTTGGTTAAGTGACTTGAACCTGGCTTTGCGACAGTGTAGCCGGGCTACAATACAACAACAAGTAACAACAACAGCAGTAGCGACTGCGACAACGACACTTCACTCCATGTGGACATGAATTATGCTGAACGAGTTGTAGTCAACGTCACAGAAAAAGTAAAAAAAAAATCAAATTTGGAGACAAAAATACAAACAAAACAAAAAAATAAAAACTGAAACAAGAAGACGAGAAAGCAGAGTACAAACAAAAAAAGGCAACAGTTAAAGTCGCAACATTACAAAAGTCAAAAAAGAGCCAACCAGTTAAACTGAACAAACCAAGTACAGATCTCTTCATGGCAGCAGAAATGGCAATAAAGTCGAAAGCCAGACATTCACCAGCCAGCAAACGCTTTCGTGCGAATATATAAATATAAATGTGACCACATAAGTGTATATGCACATACATTTAAATAAAAAATGCATTAGAGTTGGTAGTTTTTTGTTTTTTGTTTCACTAAATCAACAGGTTTTCTTTACTGTGGTCATCCATTCATTTAACCAAATCTCTGCAATTTTTCTTCGTTGACTCGTTGTGGAAAAGCACCGCCAACGACGAGAGTGACAAGTGCAGGGTGGTCCATCTGGCTTTAGTAATTTGAAATAGTACGGCGCCCATCGTAGCTGAATTGTGTGGTGCGTGACTACTATTCAAGAAAGGCTTTACGGTACGTTTTCCACCGAGAGCTGAATGGAGCAAAGCGAAGGTGATTGGAAGATACGATATCGAAATCTACACTGATGGTTCTAAGATGAACTGTGGTGTCGGAGCTGGCTTCCATTCGGAGCCGCTCAACCTATCCCAGTCAATTCGTCTTCCTGACTATGCCAGCGTGTTCCAGGCAGAACTGTTAGCAATCAGAGAAGCTGTAAATCACTAAAGCTCTATAAGTTGGTGCAAGAGTAGCTATCTTCTCAGACAGTCAAGTAGCTATAAAGACCTTAAATTCCAACTCCATTTCATCTAAACTAGTCTTACAGTGTAGAGAGGATCTGGAAATGCTTGGTCATTGGCCTGAAATCACTCTGATATGCGTTCTCGGTCACAGGACCATACGGGGTAATGAGCTAGCAAGAAAAGGCTCAACACTAGAAATAGCAGAGTTGGTGGCAGTCTCCACCCCACTCAACACATTAAAAGCATCCATTGCTTCACACTATCATGCTTTAGCCGAAACAAGATGGAAGCAACTAGCTACATGTATTACAACAAAAAACACATGGCCGTCATACAAAATCCAACGGACGAATGATTTGTTAGGATGCTCCCGGCCAAACATGTCACGCATTACCGCAACCCTTACAGGCCATTGGAAAGTAGGGGATCATGCAGGTAGACTGAATCTACCCATCAATCCTATCTGCAGGAACTGTCAAGCGGAAGGAGCGAAGAAAAGTCTTTTCCACTACTTATGTGAATGCCAGGGCTAGCTAGGGCACGACTCCGCTCCTTTGGTAAGCCTTTCCTGCAGCAAATTAATAAGATTTCAGACATCGAGATATAGAATTTGCTGCTATACTTGGACCTCACTAAATGGATTTGACTTAGAACCCAAAAAAGAAAAAAAAAATTTTATTATACGAGGATGGTGGTAGTAAAACGGTGCCTGGTCACTAATTAGGATTATTTCACTGGAAATACTCAACCACTCCAACAACTACCATTCCGGAGTGCATAGGTGCGAATCTTCGTACATGAAACACCAAAATGATAGGAAAAGTTTTTCCCATTGGCGGTCGCCCCTCGGCAGGCAATGACAAACTTCCGAGTGTATTTCCCACAAGAAAAATATCATCATATAAAAATCTGCCGCTCGGAGTTGGCTTAAAACTGAGTCGGCTGTAACTAATGGAGGAACATTTGTGGAACAACCTCAAGGCGCACACCATAAAAAGGGGAAGGAGCTCGCCCAAACACATAACAGAAGTGCATGCGCCAATCTGTTTTTATTTTTATATATTTTCTTGACTTGATAAATTAAAATAAGAAACGTGGCACGTCAGCAATTTACTTTGTAGTTAGACATTTGCAAAATTAGCCGTTTTTCGTGTGAAAAAAATTTGAAAAATTCGGAAAATATTTGAAAGTCTTCGAAAATCGGATAAATAACACACATCAAAGCCGCAATTTGACTTTATTGGACTATTTTTTGGGGATATCAGTTAGGAATAAATGTTGAGCCAATCATTCAGTGACGATTTGAGAGTTGAAAAATGAAATCAAAGTGGCATTACAATTAAAAGTATCTCAATAGACGCGCCTAGATGTTGTTTTAAAATAAAACATGTGAAAACTTAAGTTCTTTCAGACTTCCAGATTTGTATTCAAAATACGGCTCTTAACGTAGATTCTTTCAGGTTTTACACCCGCAAATTCCGGGATTGTATTCAAATAATTTATGGAACATTTTTGGGGAAAATACAATAGGAAATTCTATAATATGGTTTAGAGATGTATTTTTTAAATCCCGAAAAGTTTCGAAATCCCGGAGTTTCGGGATTTGTAATTTTTTACGAAGCGTATGAAATTCACGTACAAAAATCTCTTTTTATGGCAAAATAAACTACCCTTGACTTCAACTTTTAAGCAAATATGAGTACGTTTGAGCAGTTTTGTTTTTGTTTTATTTTTAATTTAAATAAAAAAGATGCCTTATGCATGCCTGTGTTGTAAAAAGTTGCACTAATTTTCTTGATTTTTTACCTTAGCATAAGTGAAAATGTATTAAAGCCACTTATTCTGCTTAAATGGTACGCGATTGAAAAATATATGAACTACTTTCAACCACAAAATGCATTTGTTTATTTTTCACGTTTTTTGTATAGATTTCTGTTTCGACATACATTAAGTTATTTTATCAGATATGTACATATATATAGAGAATAATGCTCTCAATAATAGGATACCTCTCAAGCAATATTGATAAAATTTTTCAAGTTAAGTTGTTGCAAAATAATGAATATCTCAATCTTGGGATCCCGGAATTGTAATAACGAGATCTCGAAAACTCCGGGATTGTAAAATTCGTAAAAATTGGAAATTTGTGGAACTTGTTTAATTTAACATTTTTAGCTTGAATTTATTTGATCTTTCATATGCATATACTTTTATAAGAAAATAGCGAAGAAAAAAAATCAAGTAAAAAGGCATAAAACAAAATAAAAGTAAAAAGTAAAACTTTGCTTCAGTTTGATAAATAAAAGTAATGAATTTGTAGAGAAAAACAAGGGGAAAACGAATTAGAAGTATATTTCCACACGCCCCTGTACATAATAAACTTTTATAAATTACATTATTACATAATATTTTTCTGCAATACCAAGCCAATTATATCTGATACAGGCATTGATTTCGTGCTACCTTGTTAAAAAAGTTCCCGGAATATACACAGAGCCAAAATCGTCTAATAAAATAGAACAAAAATGATATGATATCTCTATGGATTTTCTTCAAGAATAAGCTCTTCATATATTTGTAGAGAAAAACTTCTTAAATTCTTGAAAAAGATATCTTCGAAAAATTATCAGAGATTCTCTTTGATATATCTATAGAGGTATCATATATTACCGATAAGATATTCTTATTAATATATCCAAAGAGATATCACAAGTTATTGAGAAGACAATCTTATTGATATTTTCGAAGAGATATATTTCAAATTTTAAATGGAGTACCTTTTATTTATTTAACCCTATAGATACCTAAACAAAAAATAAAATTTCAGTTTATTTATAAAATAATATGGTTTATTTATTCTTATGCAAACATTATTATTACGTATTATTATAAATACAAAAATATTATTTGTTTTGAATACATTTAGTGCCAAATTTTTGCAACCTTAATACTTTAAGTCCATTATTTAGATGGCCCATCTAGTTCTTTAAAGTTTATTATTTTATATACATTGCTGGAATTGTCTATTAAATACGATTGATATTTTTGTGAAAAACTTATATTTTCCCCTTTTTTACACAAAGCGTTACATTATTATTTTTTACTAAAAAATTAATTATTTCTTAAATATTTATATTATCGCTCTGAGAGACTGTTACTATATGACCAATGTGAAATGCAATGCCTTGAAAAATAAGTCCATTTGTTGTTTTATACAAGTTTAAATCAGACACTAATGAAGATAAGTATGTACTATTTTCTTGTTTAATATTTTCAATATTTCTAAATGTATATTCTTCTTGAAAAAATCGTTTTTCAATAAATAATTTGCGAAGCTCAGCGAAGATTTAATAGCCAGAGTTAGTGAAACGTTTGTTCTAGAGGAAATGTTTCTGGCATATGCTTTATGCAGTTGGTGTGCAGCCTCGAATATAAGTGGCCATAAGTATTTCAAGAATGGCCATAAGTATTTCCCTTTTATGCCATCGCAACAAATATAAAATTCGGAAACACACGTAATATCAGTTCCAAATGCAATGATTCTGGGTTGACATTTCTCTTTTCTTTCAGCAAATTGATTAATAATGTCCATAACTTTATGTTGAATATCATTCGTTGCTGCTCCGAGAGTGACAAAATCATTTTAAGCATCGGCTTTAGTAGGTTTGTCGGTTTTATTAAGGCGCTGAAGAGGCAGTAATGCATGCAGAAGAATTGTGGTAATGCAATATTTAGTATCTATATAAGACGATAATGGCTTATTTACGGGGAATATTGTTCTTAAACAAATAAAACGTATTGCTTTGTTCTGAAAACAAGTTTTTTTTATTTTAATATCTAAATTCACAAATCATCAATCACTCAATTCAACTATTTTCCAATGTTAACTTACCTGAAAACAAGAAACGACATTTAAAGTTTATTATTCGAACTTCAATTCCCTTTTTAGATCTTATTTTTCAGGTTAAATAATTGGTTAAAAATCACAGACATAAGCCAGAGTGAATGAACAGCGAACAAATATAAAGGCGTGTGTCTGAACTCAATGAATTGCAATGAATGAGTGTTCCCTTACTCTAAGAGATGCGCGGCGAATTGAAAACCAAATGAATATGTAATATAATGTAATGGAATGAAATATAATGTAATATAATAAGAAATATAATTTTTTTACATCTATACAAATAATAATTAAAATAAATTGGAGCAATTAAGATGAAACCAAATACTAAGCATTTGAAATATCCTTGTTGTATAGGTGTTTTAAATATAACTCTCTGGAAGGGCGGTCCTTTATTTTTTTTTTTCAAAAATGTCCAATATGCCCTTATAAAAATATTCCAATTTTAGAAACAATAAGTTACCGACAGTTAAACCAACAGTTAAGTTTTAAAAATCTAATTAATAAGTTTTCTATATAAAAATATTCATAAAGATACCTTTAAAAAAGAAGAAGTTTTCTCTCATTTCATTTTTCCCATTTTTTCTCAGAAATTTTGAAAGGAAATGAGAAGATTTTCGTATAAATAGCACGTTCAAAAAGAATTGCTACAAAATTAAGGAGAAATTGCACTTAATAATACATATGAATAAGAATTCCTTAATCAAACCAAAGAGAATTTCACATGATATTTTTTTTGTTTCACACGTTTTGACTACCCCTGAGTCCAAAAACTGCTCATGAAGACAATCTTATTAATTTTGCTCTGTGTACTATTCAGAAAATTTAAAATACAAGTTTATTCTTCCAAAGTGATATTATCACTTCACTTCAAAATATTCCCATCGAGCTTTCGAAACATTTCTGGAACACTATTTTCGGTATAACCATCAGAGCCGTCATCGATTTTTCCATTACTTCGTTTCGGCTGTTAAAGTGCCTCTAGTGATTTTTCGACTCAATCAGAGAGAAAAAATCGCAGGGAGCCATATCAAGTGAATTCCATGGTATTCGTTTGATTTTTGGCCAAAAATTCACGTATAATGATGGCACAGTGGGACGGTGCATTATCAAGATGCAAAATTCACGAGTTGTTTTCCCGCATATTATTTCTTTTTTCGGCGAAATGCTTTACGTATACGTCTCATAATGGCCAAATAATTCTCCTTATTAACTGTTTTCTGAAAAAATGTCTCGTGTACAATACCGTTGTAGTCCATAGATACACTCACCTAACGTCGCGATTACGTTCCGCACTCATTGACCTACACCTCTTCTCCAGTAATGATGCGTTTGGTGAACATTGGCTCAGATTCAGCCTTGCAAAATATGTCTTTAGAGATATCAACGCGATCCCGTTCTTGTATGAAATTTAGGTTCATAGAGACCTACTTTTCAGCAACACGGCGCAACTGCAATGTCATGAACAGATCAATAAGCAATGCTCAAGCCCTATGCCAGCTCTTTGATGGTTAATTTGCGGTCATTGCTTAACTTTTCCTTCACTTTATTGATGTTTTCATCAGTTTTCGATATCGCCGCCCACCCACTAAGTTCGTTATTCTCGATGGGCTTCCGATCTCTCCTGAAGCGTTCACGCCACTCGTAAATGGTTGTTTGGTTTAGAGAAGCAGTTTCTTAACATTTATAAGAGTTTCGCATCATTGAAACCATTTTTAGCGTAAAATTGAATACAAATATCCAACTCGGACTTGACTAAAAAAAACCAAGCAGCTTGACGTGGCAACTGAAATGCGAAAAAGGAAGTGGTAGTGGATAGGAAATGCATTGAAACCGCTTTCAACGAGCTCGCCTAGGAGTGAGTAAACCATGTACCTCCTGGAAATGCTCAACTGAAACTGAAATGTACTCACTTGGTTTATGTTGAACGAGCTGGGATACATGGTTCAAAACCATGTCCGCTGGCCAAGAGGCGTAGTTGACGCCCTATGCTCCAATAGGAGTTAAAGGGAAAAAACAAAATCACGAGTATAGTGCGGAGCGACATAAATTTGTAGATGCCTTCATTTGTGGAACAACATCAAGACGCACGCCATAAATAATAGGAGGAGCTCGGCCGAACCCAAAGCAGTAGATGTAAGCGCGAAATATATATGTATGTATATATATATATACAAACATGCATATATAGAGGGTGATCAATTCAGAGGTATCAAATTTTAAATTGAAATAAAACAATAAAAACTCAAATAGATTTCTTTTTGTGTAGAACCATTCAAAGATTTATTTTTTAAAGATAATCGCCGCCACTGCGCCGTAATTTGGCCATCCGTAAACACTAATTTTGATTGACTGGCGACTCGCTGGCGATCGGTCGGTATTTCGTGAATAAATTTAGTTAGCTGAATGTTGGTTTCCAAATCCTCAATCGAAGCTGGTTTATCTACAAAGCATTTAGACTTTACATACCCGCACAAATAAGAGTCCAAAGATGTGATATCACACGATCTTGGTGGTCAATCCACTGGTCCGAGACGAGATATAAATTGCTCACCAAAACGACGACGAGGCAGTGAATACCTTGTTTCACGAGCTGTATGATAAGGAGCGCCGTCTTATTGTGAAGATCTCGGGCTTCAATTTCCGATATCAAAAAGTTGTTCAGCATTGCGATAGCGTTCGCCATTCAATGTTACACTGTCTTTGATGAAATATGTGTCGATGATACCTCCGGCCCATAGCAAGCACCAAACGATTGTTTTCAATGGATGCAATGGCTGTTCTTGAATGGCTTTGGGTTGCTCTTCACCTCAGATACGGCAATTATGCTTACTCACGTAGTAATTCAGCCAAAAATGGGCCTCATCGCTGAATAAAATTCGGATCTCAAAAGGCGGATCTTCGGCGAGTTTCTCAAAAGCCGACACTTTCGAAGATCGGCCGGCTTTATATCTTGGACTAGTTGTATTTTATATGCTTTCAAACCAAGATATTTGAGTAAAGTCGCCCAAGTGTTATCATAAGATAGGCCAAGTTGTTGAGATTGGCGCCGAATTGATTCTTTCGGGTCTTGGGTCAAACCTTCACTTATAGCCGCAATATTATATTCACTTCGGGCTGTACGTAGTCTAATCGCTCAAGTATCATCCAATAATGAAAAATTATTCTCAATTTTGCCGATGGTTGCCGAACAATGCGTTCGGTAGGACGGCTATGTACACCACAAATTGGCTTGAGCTCGCGATGAACGCTTTTCACAGAGCGTCGATTTTCGTATTACAAATGTACGATTCGTAAACTTTGTTGAAGCGAAAGTTTTTCCATAATGAAATGCCAATGAATACTGAAAAAACTTATGTATTAGTTCGACAGTAGTCACGCGTTATCTGTCAAAAAACCCCTATTGGAAAAAGAACCTCCAACCTGATCACCCTTTATATATATATATATGTATAAGCGAAATTGTGTTAGCACTTCGTACAATAACAATTTATTAGCCACTACCTAAACACTTGATTTAACATCATTTATCAGTTTTTTATTGACGAATAACTCTAATGAATATTTGCAAATTATGTTTTGTACGTTTTGTAATATTGCCATTTATCATTTTCCAAGTTATTTAATTTATTTTTCTTGCCATTAGTTATATGAATGTTTGCTTTTGCACGCCGAACAATCGTTTTCAGAAAACTCAGCTACTACCAACACTCGCCTTTGTAAAGAAAACATATTAAAATATATTATTAAGCGAATACAAATGCAAACATTTGTTCGAACTAATCGAATTTGTGTGCTAACAACATTTACAGTTCGAACAGTTGTTGTACGAGTGGCACGAATACTAATTGCGCTTTATTTTGGCTTTTATTTTATAACAAGTCTTTTAAATCTACGATTATTTTTAAGCCATTTGCATAAGGCCATTAATTTTTAGCAGATTTTCTCATTTACACACACACACAAGGAAATAAGTTGAGTGTCCAGAATTTCAGAAAGTAAAAAAATAATAAATAAACAAAAAATAAAAATTACTGGTCTCTGCATTTATATGCAAATGTGCAAACATAACTTAACGGCAAACATCGATACCGACATAAATATTTGATGCCTCAGTATTGATTATAACAAAAAATTTAACAAAGCCATACAAATTGGATTCGAATTGTATCGATTAATATTAATATTTGTCTATAAGTAAAGGGTCAAACAAAGCGCTGGAAGTGCTAATCAACTTGCTTGCACTAAATCTGGTAAGGAGGCACGTGGCCACGGCCGCGGCGCTTAAACTTAAAAACATGGCGCTATCGCCACACCTCTATTTTGCATATTCTGCATAGTCACAAACAAGAAATGGACTACTATTTTCCTAGACTCACCTGCGACAGACTCTTCAAGACGAACATACCGCCAAGAAGAGAGTTGCAGACACCAAGGCCATGGAGAAAGGAGGAATTCAATTTCTATGCAGATGGTTCCAAGCTAGACAATAGGGTTGGCTATGGAGTATTTTTGAATGGAATGGACATAAGACTTGAACTATCTGTTCGACTACCAGACTACTGCAGTGCTTATCAGGTAGAAGATCCAGCTATAAGAGAAGTGCCGTATCTAAATACGCATGACGCTACTAACATCAAAAGGCAGAAATTCCAGCGCTAAATGCTATTAGTGCCGTATTCAAGGTCAGTCTTATTGGGTTCCGGGGCGCAGAGATAAAGAGTTTTCCAATGAGAGGTGTTATTTTGATATTCAAAGAAAAATGATATTTTTAAATATAAATGATCGGATGTTTATTTCACTATAAAGAGGAAGGTATGTCGTTAATAGTGGAAAATAACATCAGGCAAATGACCACCTCGACCACGCTTACAGGAAATTTTCCATAACCGAATTGCAAAGTGACTGCCCTATGTCCTCGATAGCCTTACGAATTCCATCTCTGAGGTCTTGATTCGACCCTGGGCTGTTGGCGTAGGACTTCTGGGTCAATGATGGTGCATTCGAAACTGGTCAAGGAATGTCTGGCTTCTCTTTCGACTGTATCCGAATTCTTTGACATAAGCCTCATCTGGGTTCTTGATCACAGCGATATTGCGGAAAACTGGGATCCCCTTGACCATCTGCGGTCTGCTCTTGGAAAGATGGGTTTCGCGCCAACTTAGCGAGCACTGAACAAGTAACTTGTCAGGTCGCGAAATCCTTCTGGCCACGTGTTGATCGGGGGCACTCGAGCGATCTTAACAAAATCTCAGCTCTCGAACTTCGTGGATGTTCTCACAGAACAGTAACCGCGAAGTGTGCAAGCTGTGAGACTTGGAATTACCTCTGCTTTATGGAGAATGAAGAGGAATCATCTCAGCGCCTTATACTTTAGGCTTATTTGTTCTGACTCCTTTGCTACGTCTGCTGATATATCTAAAGAAATCTGTTGAATTTCATCAGCAGCATAAATCGTTCATAGTCCACATTTACTAAACCTATCCTCCTAACTATCCTCCCAATTATCGGTCTTTCTCCTCCTTACTTCCTTCATAATGGTACCATAAAGGATGTCATCGATTTCTTCGTCCAAGTGTGCCCACGCCTTGGGCAACCATTTCAACCATTGGGAGACCGATGGTCACGAATAATCAAAAGCAACATTATCAAGGAGCCAACTAGGTCGTGTGGAGCTGCAGATGCATAACAGCTGTAACAAATAAATAAAAAAAGAGACAAACGAAATGTTTAGCATTTCAAGAGAGGATATCTTGAAGGTCGTGGCTTGTATTGTATTATATCATTGGCTATTTGGCAGGCATTTCTTGAGCCTAGTTGTTTTCTTTCATGAATTTTGCAGAAATTGTAGAAATGAGGAACAGGAAGAGGAAAAGGAAGAAAAAGAGGAAGAGGAAGAAACTGTTCCCTCCTTTGCAATTGTCTAGCCTTAGCTAAAGTCAGAGCATGTTTTTAATGTTGATACTTTTTAAATTTTCTTACGAAACCGTCCGACGTGCGAATTGGACCAATTCTGAGCCACATTAGAGCCACAAAATGGTTTCACGAAGAAAAATAAATGAGGTACCCGTGTCGCAAAGTGGTATTACAATGGACCTGTAAGATCTCAGTGAGTTGGTTGTATAGATCGACTAACACCATACCCTAACCTAACCTAAAGGGTCTTTCAAAAGTTTTGTCAGTGCTGAATAATACCTAGACGTTACCTGCTTTTTTTATGGTGTTGGAACAGGTATATGTATATTCTCAAAGGCTTAGAATTGAAAAATCTGTGCTGCTTTTTAATATCTGCAGTGTCCTTCAGGCGGTATAATTGGCAATATGGGAATTTTGTAGGCTACTAATCGCAGACTTCTAAGAGCAATATCTATTCTTTCGGATAGCCAAACTGCAATCCTGGCCGAAGACCCGAAAGAATCCTTTCGGTGACGAGAGACAACTTGGCCTATCTTATGACACTACTTGGGCAATTTTAAGCAAAGATCTTTGTTTGAAAGCGGATAAAATACAGATAGTTCAAGATTTGAAGTCGGCCGATCTTCAAAAGCAGCATAATTTCAGTCGTTGGGCTCTTTAAAAACGCGCCGTAGAAGGCCCATTTTTGGCTTCATGGCTACGTCAATAAGCAAAATTGCCGTATTTGGTCAGAAGAGCAACTCGAAGCCATTCAGGAACAGTCCTTATATCCATTGAAATCAATCGTTTGGTGCCAGCTATAGGGTGAAAGAATCGTCAGTCCATATTTCTTCAAAGACGAGGCTGGCGCCAATGTAACAGTAAATGGCGAACGCTACCGCGACATGATAAACGACATGAAAATTGAAGCCCGTGATCTCCACAACATATGGTTCCAACAAAATGGCGCTAGTTGTTATACAGCCCATGAAACAAGGAATTTGATGCGTCGTCATTTCGGTGAGTGATATCACATCTTTGGACTTTTAATTGGGGGGGTATGTAAAGTCTAAATGCTTTGTGCTTTGTAGAGACACCTGCATCGATTGAGGTATTGGAAATTAACATTACCAAAGTTATTCACGAGATATCAACCGAAGATCTCCAGTGAGTCGCCAGTCATTCAAAACTGGTGTTTACGGATGACCAAATTACGGCATAATCGCATCCTCGCTGCCGAGTTTGAAAGAAGCCTTCGCAAGTATTGATAGAGCAGCAAAGTGTATGGGTATTGAAATGAACGAAGCCAAAACTAAAGCGCTAGTTTCAACTACATCGGACTCTGCCAGAAATGAGTCAAATACAATTAATCGGTGACTATGGTTTCGAAGTAGTCAAGGAATTTAAATACCTTGGAGTAATCATTAATCATGACAACAAAATTTCTGCAGAAATCGGCCACAGAATCCTTATGGCCAACCGCAGCTATTCTACGCTGTGTCAGCCTTCTAGACACAAAAACAAAGATTTCACTGTATCGCTCAATTATAATTTCCATCTTGCGATATGGTAGTGAAACGTGGTATCGAACTTTTTAATTTCTTTTCTCATGTAAAGGCCAAAAATGGTGATATTTTGAAATGATTGTATGGGGAACCCCCCAGGGGAGTTCCAGGGGGTGTGCCACTGGCATGGGTGGATCGGCCGTCCAAAGTTAGTGGGGGTCGGTCATACACTTGGACTCGATTGGAGCACTCTAAATGGGTCAAAGTGGGATTTTTCGTTCGACCCAAATTGGGGGACATCAGAATTCGTTTTAGAGGTATGGTTCCCTCGGCAAAGTTTCTTATTTTGATCTCTAGAATACGATTTTCACAGAGCAATCGACCCGCCCTAATGCGCACCCATCTGTGATAACCACAATCATGATCAACAGATTCAGATGGGCAGGTCACATATTGCGGGTTAACACGGATTACCCACCTCAACGAATACTCTTCGGTAAATGCCATAGACAGAGAAGAAGGCGCCACCCGTCGCTTAGATGGATTGACGGTGTAGAAAAAGACGCAGGCTTTCGGCAGGGATTTCGGGCATGGAAGACACAGGCGCGAAACCGAGAAAATTGAAGGCATATACTACAACAGGCGAAGATCCGATCAGGGATGTCCAGCCAACAATAATAATGATGATGATTTACGGCGTAGTTGCGGTCAATATTTGAAAGGGATTATCTTTAAAAAATAAATGTCATGAATGGATTGCACAAGAAATTTGAATTTTTGTGCTTTTATTTCAATTTAAAATCGGATACCTCTTAATTGAACACCCTTTATTATATTTTGCAGTATAATTTTACATTTTGCCTATGTTCGCGTTGTCGTTTATAATCCCAGCTTTAAATAAATTTTCCAGATATAATGTTTGAGAGCCGGAATTTGAATAAAAATAGTAAAACCTGAAAAAACTCAAATTTGTATATTTTTGATTTTAAAACAACATTTAGGCGCACCTTTTGAAAGGCCCTTTAATAAGAATGCAGGTGCCACTTATGTGTGTAAATAAGAGCAAGTGTATGCATGTATGTATGTATGTATGCATATCTGTTTGCATATGAAATTCATATAACAGGCCAAATAAAGCTAAACACACCCGCCTTTGTATCTGCTCATGTGCACACTTTTATTTGTATTGTAGTTTATCGCAGGCGTTTAATAGCCTCATTAGCAGTTTATTGAAATCATTTTTAAGTTATTTTTTTAATTTTTTTGTTTAAGTTTTTTTTTACTTATCGCTTTGTTGTACTACAAATTTGTTTAGTACAGCTGTAGTAAGGGACAAACAATTTGCCGCATTTGCCATTATGGCGAGTTAGCAACCAGTTAGCAAAATTTAAATTTGCTTCTTAAAATTCACATCGGTATACTTGCGCGCCTTGTATATTTTAATTTTGCACGCATCGAAGTATGCCCACATAAAAGACGTGCGTATGTAATTAGCGTGTTGCACGTAGAAATGTGCAATCCCATTTGCAAATCCTACCATTGGCGGCGTTTGTTGCATTTAGCAGTTGTCAATTAGTTGCCGCATTTGGTATTGCATTTATTTATAAATTTGTGTTTGTGTGCATATTTACACAAATGTATGTGTTTGTGCAACATTTGGTTTGAGGAAGTTTTTAGTGGTGAAAGTTGCTCAACTAGCATTGCATTGCGAAAATATCGTAAGTGCGCAAATTTGTTGATGTTTGCCAGTGCAATGTGCAATACCGCAACATTAATTAGCAACATAGTTGATGGCAGCAAACAAATGGCTTTTAGCCAGGCCAACTAAGGAGAGTCTTACTACTAATGCGCGGAACGGAAATTTGGTACAGCCATGAAATGCTAGTAAGACAAAGTTTGTTAAGAATGAAATGTACACGTAAAAAATGCTCAATGTTTGTTTTATCTGGCAGAACGGAGGCGCTGGATTCGCCGTTGCATTCGGTACTGTATTGGGTCCTAAAGAGCATAAGGGGTTAGAGGTAGCCAGAGGCCCGAAAAAATTTTAATTGTTAATAGTTTTTTTTGCTAGTCAGTTGCTTTATTTTACAAAAATAAAAACCTGGCATTAATACGTCATGTTTCGAAATATCTTTAGCAAAATTTCAAAAACAAAAATTAATAATTGTAAAAGTTATCGCTGTTTGTGTGGAGCCTGAAGTCCAGAAGTCCCTTGCGGTGATCATCACAAGTCCTTGGAGATTCATCCAAAATCATTCGGACAAGAGGAATTAGTTTCATTGATAGATAATCTTGTGCCTGATCGAAGCTATTTTGTTTTCAAAATAAACAATTTGGCGACCTCAGGAAATGTTTTTCAGATTTTCGAAAAAAAACCAACAACTAAAAGTAAAAAAAAATCGAAATTTTTGAAAACGAAATCCTTCGATCAGGCACGAGTTTCTTGTGTTTTTCGAAAGCAGTATAAATTTTATTGAAATCTCACAAGCGGTTTTTAGGTTACAGTGGTCACCAATTTGTTATCGAGCTCCGGAGCGCTCAAGCGTTCCTTGTTAGTTGTTGAATAACTCGAAAAGTATTTGTCGGATGCACTTCGAATTTTCACACAATATTTTTAAGATATTACGCTTAAAGAAAATGGAAAAAAATCCAATTTTTTGAAAATTCTGACTACCCCTAACCCCATAAATTGTTTAGGCCGCCTACACCGATTTTTCTCCCTCATGGTAGTTGGTTTGTGGGTTGCTTCACCAAGAACCCAATTAGGGCTTCCACACCATTTTGTTGCCACATCCTCGCTACCATCAAGTGATACGGGTTATTCACTTTATTTCCAAGGGTTGTTTCCAAGGGTTTAAAATTTCGCCTTCCATAGAGTGGGGCGTTCACAGAGGAAGTGGCAGATAGTTTCCTTTTTCTCCGCTAGATTACAACTATGGCAGTATAAATTGTACGGAATACCCATTTTGGCTGCTTGCCCTGCACCTATGGATCAGAAGCCAATTATCACTACGGTTAATCTTCAGGCATCCCTTGGTTTCATATTTGTCAATGATGATGCCTGTTTGTGGTCGTCGGTGGGCCATAACGTTTTGCTAACTTGGCATCTCTTCTCATCGATCCATCAAAAATCCGCGATTGGGGGGTGTTTTGAGGAAATTGTATTCTTGATTGCACCCAGTCGTGTGAATACCTATTCTGCAAGAATGTTACCCATGGTAGATCCCGATGTTAGTGATAGTGATGAATGTAAAGCGTGACCACATAAGAACAATAGAAAAAGAAATTTAAACAAAAAACAAGAACGGTGTGATATATCAAATTTTGTCTGGCCTTATTTTGAAACTATGTTTATTCACATTATTCAAAGGTCGGTTTCGTAGACAGTGCCACAGTTATCCTATATAGACTTAAAGGAGTGAAAGCGACGGTAGCAGAAAAGGCTACATAAAGAACGCATTCCATGGCTGAATGGCAAAGAAGATGGGATAAGTCAACCAAAGGCCGGTAGACATCATATATATTATATATATATGAGATCTTTTAACTCCTATTTGGAGCATAGGACACGGTTTTGTATTAGGGATCTTAGTTCGTTCCACGATAAACCAAGAGACTTCATTTCGGCTTCTGTTGGTGTTGGTGGTCTGCCAATTGCTCTACTAGTTTGTTGAAATGAGTTCCAAGGCATCGTTTGTTTAGTGACATTGTCGCCATTTTTCCTTAGCGTTTGGCCAATCCATTGCCATTTTCTTTTTTTGATTTCTGATGCAATGTCGACCTGGTTACCTTGCGCCAACAACTCGGCGTTGGTTATTGTCCAGGGCCAGAAAATTCGGAAATTCCAACGAAGGCACTGACTTATGAACGTTTGCAGGCGGTTTGTGATATTCGCAGTTACTTTCCAGGTGGTGCAACCACATAATAGAATGGATGTGGCGTTCGAGTTGAAGATGCGCAACTTGGTGGGAAGGCTGATACTGTTGATTTGCCACAATGGAGCGAGAAAGTTGAAAGACGATTTAGCCTTGCTAATTGTATATTCCACATCCAACAGCCAGTGTACCAAAATTTGTCAACAGTTGCGAACTGTTGTGTCCCCACCATCGCTGGTTCCGATATGCTGTCATTCAGTTGCAGCGCTTTTGTTTTTCCGATGTATGGCTTGTATCAGTAATTTGAAGTCGCACAACTTATATGCGAGCAAACAGATTTCACCAGCGTATGCCAGTTATCTGAGGAATGTGTTGTTAATCTGCCATTGGATGCCCCTCTGTTGGTTTTTGTTGCTAAAGGCAGCGCTCACGACATCTTCAATGACAAAAAGAAAGGGAATTGGTGATTGTCGTATACCATTTAGCACGTGAAAAGGGTCCGACAGTTTTCCCTTATGAAGGTGGTACCAACTTACGTCACTGTAGCTCTCCCTTATATAGGGTTATTCAATAGGTGCGCTTCAACTTTTTTCCGATAGGGAGGGCGAACGACGCAATATTTTTTATTTTTCGCTTGTCATTTGTAAACTTCATTACTATACATTTCATCATGGAACGCTACACACTTGAGCAACGATTGCAAATCGTGCAAATTTTTTATGAAAATAATCGTTCTGTTGCTGCTACTTTAAGAGCATTACGGCCATTTTACGGTCCATTTAACAAGCCGTCCCGTTTTGGGGTTATGTGAAGTCATTGGTCTACAGTAACAAGCCGGCGACGATTTGTGAGCTCAGAGCCAATATTGAACGCGAAATTGCTGGAATTTCGGCCGATTTATGCAAAAGAGTGGTCGAAAATTGGGTTCAACGATTGGACTTCGTAAAACGTGTACGCGGTGGTCATGCAAAAGAAATCGAATTTCATACTTAAATGTATATGTTCAAACTCGATAATAAAAAAAAAATTAGTTAAAAAAGTCAAACCGTTTGTGTTTTATTCAAAAAAGTTCAAAAGTTGCAGCGCTCTTACTGCAAAACCCTATATGTGCAACAAGTTTTTCAAGGAAACCTCTTCTCCTCAGCGCAGCTCAGATGGTTTTCCGCTTGACACTGTCAAAGGGTTTTTCAAAGTCGATAAACAGTAGATGTATTGCAGGTTAGACTAAAATTCACCACATTGCTCGATAACAATTCTGAGGGTATTTATTTGGTCAGCACAGGAGGGGCCACTGCGAGAACCGGCTTAGCAGGAGCTAATAGTTGCTTCCAGGTGATGTTTTAGACTGTTGAGAATTATAAGCGCAATAAGTTTAGCTACTGCGGGAGCACACAAATGCCCCTCCAATTGAGGCAGTTTTGAAGGTCCCCTTCTTTTGTTAACTTTACAAGAATTCCCTCTTCCATTCTCTCGGAAAAGATTCTTGTTCCCAGACAGCTGTTATAATGGGAGATAGAATTTTCGAGAAGAGGCTGATGTCATTTTTGTAGAGCTCAGCTGGTAATATTACCAAAAAATTGGTTGACAGAAGCCTCACTGTTAAGCAGCTTGATCTGAATGGTAGTATCCAAATTACTGACGAAGAGCAACATCTTCGGTAGAAAAAGCATTTCTCGGTAGTACCCAACAACGTACTTGATACCTCTACCGACTAGTCCGCAGGACGTGCGAACTCATACAAAATCCGGAAGGGTGGATGGCCAGGAAGCATGGCCATATGGACTACTACCTAACTCAGATACTTACAGGAAACGACTGCTTCCTAACAGCTCTTTTTGCTATCGACTTTGAAAAACCCCTTGATAACTGTTAAGAGCAGCCACTGTGTGGCCTTTCACTGCGAACGTTTCAGTGAAGAACGAGCAGTGCTGAAGAAGGCATTCGAACATCCGCCGTTTTATGCAAGATTTGTCTCGTATATGTGCTCGTCCATCGCTAAATGGGACGCTGTAAAAACATTTGCGCCTATAGTCATGAGGAGACTTAACCACATTGACAGGGAGAGGAAAGTCCAGAAACGACAGCAGCAATTGCAGTTGCCGCAACAACACCGGCAGCAGCAGTAGAAGCAGAAATATGTAATATGTAATTAATTAAGTGGCAAGGCCAACCGGACTATTGCACACTCTCCGATGCTTAATTTCCTCCACATCCGTTTTTGAACGCAGTGGGAGGAGTGGATATTATCTATGGCGGAGACTACGCCCACAGGAACGGAATCTGGATGCAGCAACCTGTTGTGCCAATAGAGAGAAACGCAGCTCCACCCTTGGAGAAATGCTAACGCGGCTCCAGGATGGAAATCAGACTAACTGTTATAGTGTTAGTTGAAGCATGTGGGGCATACATACCATTGGTGGGACGTCATCTTTGATAATGTTTCTGACATTTTGATTTCAACCACCTTACCAAAAAAAAGTCCATAGAAGTTCGACGTTCGTTCGGCAATAGAGTCTTTAATGTTGGCCCCGAGCTCCTTCAAAGTGGTTGACAGTTAGTCTACACCAGAGATGTAAATTTTTGCCATTTTTATATTTTGGGATCACATAATTGTGACGAAACTAATACCGGGATTTAGAAATTCGTTATTTTGTAACAACTTGACTCAAAAAGGTAAAATATTGAAAATACCGGGATTTATTGGCACCTAATTCCCGGGATTTTTGTGACTTAAAAGGCAGCGATCCCGTGATCTCTAGTGCACACTAAGACCTTGATGTAGTTCCAGGGAAAATAGTTGAGGTGCGTCAAATCACATGACCGCGGCAACCAATTGATAAATCTGGTAGATAATTCAATCGTTAAATTTCAACTTCATTTCTTAGAGCGCCAAGTCTTGGAAAATACCTATGAAAGGAGAAACGACACACACCATATATTCGTCAATTTTAAAGCCACATTAGACAGCAGGAAAGGAGTTGCTTATATTCCGCTATGCCTGAATTTGGTATCCCCGCAAAACTAATACGGCTGTGAATGATGACGTTGAGCAATACCATCAGCCCGTCAGAATTGGAAAATAACTCTACCAAACGCGGCTTCAGACAGGGTGACTCGCTATTATGTAACTTCTTTAAGCCGCAGATATTATCCGCTCAGGTACAATTCTTTTATAAGAGCGTATAATTTCTGCCGTATTGACACTGTTAGTGACATTCGTGACAACCCTGTCGCTGTTGGCAGTCGAAAAGTTTGAAAAGTAGAGGATACCGTTTCTTTGGGAACCATCACCAACACCAATAATAATATCAGCCATGAAATCCAGCAGAGAGTCTTTGCACATTGGCAAGGGGCAGTATCGCAGGAAATGGATCAATGCTGTATCAGCTTTGCAGCAGCATAGGCATAGTCCACCAATAAAGATCCAGCGGCTTCATTAGCTAGGTCATATCGTCCGAATGGATACAAATGCTTCGGCTCTGAAAGTATACGAGGCGGCACCAGCTGGTGGTAGCAGAGGAAGAGGAAGGCCTCCTCTACGTTGGAAAGATGAGGGGGAGAAGGATTTGGCTTCACTTGGTGTGTCCAACCTGCGCAGATTAGCACGAGAAAGAAATTACACGAATATATAATTGATTAATATAAATTTTATAAAATGAACAAGACTTAGATAATATCCTTTTTGGTAATTCTGAAATTATAAACATTATCAATGCTATCTGGTAACCCTGTACTTCGAAATTATAAGTGTGCCAACTATGTGTTCGAAAGCAGAAGTACTTTATATCTTATGGCGCACCTAAACTTACGTGATTAGTTAAGGATTGAGGAGCCCATTATCGCTTCAAAGGAAAATTAAGCGTTCGTTCTAAAGCAAACTCCGTTAAAAATAATTAGCTTACATTTTCTATCAGCCCTATATGGGTATTAGGTGCCATTCAACTGTGCCATCAACTTTAATGAAAAATAAGACAATGAACCTTGAAATAAGCGAATGCATCAAATGCTGAATGAAGACAAGTACCTTTACATCATTGATGACATTTTACTGCGAAGTAGTAGAAAATTACAGCATAAATTTAGGTTGAAAAAAGTCTGGCTCATCTTGGTGTTCACAATTGTCGTCTGTCTGTCTAAGAAAATACTATAATCACTCATGCATGCTTTTTTTTTAATAAAATCATTTAATCATAAAATCTTACCGGAAATAATATTATATTAGTAAAATGCTAATGAGTATTCATTAGCAGCAGTAACACAGATTTCTGTGTCGTTGTCGTTTGCGTGTAAAAATGTTGCCATAAAAATTCAATAATTGGAATTACACGAAAACAAAACGCAAAAAAAAAACTAGAGGCGAAAAAAGCACTGAGTCTGAGCTGCAGGCGTGAGTTCAGCGGCTTATTTGAGTGAAAGAAGCAAAAAATGTGAAACACCATCACGATTCGTATTTTTGGTTATGGTGATTAAAAATTTGTTATAATTAATTTAACATACACATTAAGAGGTGTGGAAAAGTTCTGAAATAAAATGATCGGAACAGAAAAGAATTGTGGTGTGAGAAAAGACTTGTTAAATGCTACGCGAATAAAAGCTGAAGAGAGGAAGGGAGATATAGTTCGTTTCCTTCTGATATTCTTTTGAGTAGGCAATAAAAACAATAAGAAGTGGAAAAAAATGGTTGTAAGTAACT
Source organism: Anastrepha obliqua (assembly GCF_027943255.1). Classification (NCBI taxonomy): domain Eukaryota; kingdom Metazoa; phylum Arthropoda; class Insecta; order Diptera; family Tephritidae; genus Anastrepha; species Anastrepha obliqua. The sequence continues at coordinate 18,609,638 of NC_072893.1, read as the reverse complement.
GGTTTGGTATGCCAATTTGTTCAAGATGTTTCCTCGAGACCCAAACTACTTGCATATTTGTGTATTCTATTTATTTATTATACTTATTTATTAATTTATTTATATCAATAGTACAGAGTAAGACTAAGGTCTTTTAACAGTAAGGCGTTTTTCAATAGGTGCGCTTCAACTTTTTTCCGATAGTGAGGGCGAACGACGCAATATTTTTTATTTTTCGCTTGTCATTTGTAAACTTCACTAGTATACATTTCATCATGGAACGCTACACACTTGAGCAACGATTGCAAATCGTGCAAATTTTTTATGAAAATAATCGTTCTGTTGCTGCTACTTTAAGAGCATTACGGCCATTTTACGGTCCATTTAACAAGTCGTCCCGTTTTGGGGTTATGTGAAGTCATTGGTCTACAGTAACAAGCCGGCGACGATTTGTGAGCTCAGAGCCAATATTGAACGCGAAATTGCTGGAATTTCGGCCGATTTATGCAAAAGAGTGGTCGAAAATTGGGTTAAACGATTGGACTTCGTAAAACGTGCACGCGGTGGTTATGCAAAAGAAATCGAATTTCATACTTAAATGTATATGTTCAAACTCGATAATAAAAAAAAATTAGTTAAAAAAGTCAAACCGTTTGTGTTTTATTCAAAAAAGTTCAAAAGTTGAAGCGCTCTTACTGAAAAACGCTTTACTTCAACATTGGTATATTCTCGTACAACTAATATAGAATTATTTTAGCATGAAAGTTTCTTAAGGGGACAGATACCTGTACACGGCCATATTTTCCCTGATTTTCATTAAAATTATTTAAAATGAAGAAGTCAATACATATATTTTTTTCGAAATTGGCATACGGTTTATCTATGTATTAGGTTAGGTTAGGTTAGCCTGGTTGACAATAAGCCGCGCATAGACCTTTTGGTCCCTAGCGATACCAGATGGAGACCGACCTCTATGAATACCTGAAGTAGACATCATGTAGGATGTCAGCGCTTTTGGCGAATCTAAGTAGGGCTGGGAGCTCCGCTTTTGAGACGTCTTCCAGACCCTGAAACAGTGGGGCTCCCAGGCATTTTAGTCGCGTTTTTAATAGTGCCGGACAAGCGCACAGAAGGTGTTCTAAAGTCTCCTCAACATCCTCTCTGCATTTTCTGCATTTGTCCGTGTTAGCAATCTCTATCTTGTACGCATATGCAGCCAATAGATTGTGGCCTGTTAGCATACCTATGATAGTTCTGCATTCCTTTCGCGAGAGCGTAAGTACGAATGGAGTCAGTTTTTTGTCGTTAGTTCTACACATGACTTTTGCTGTTTTGCATGTGGTCAAGTTAGTCCACCTAGCTTCCACTTGCCTTTTCATGTGGTCGTCCATTTCGTTGTATATTGTGTTTAGCGGTTTTGGTATGTCGTTCTCTTGTTTAAATGGTAGCCTCACAGCACTTTTTGCTATCTCATCTACTATTTCGTTCCCCATAATGCCTTTGTGACCAGGTACCCAGTAGATATGCAGCCTATTGTTTCCGGCTAGCCTTTCTATGGCCTCCCTGCTCCGTCGAACATTTTTGGACTTAAGGGGTTACGCCACTCTAGCTACTGTAAAAAAGCAGTTTTTTAAGGATTTTTTTTACATTGAAAGAAAGGTGCTAGGAAAAAACTGTTTAAGTATATTATTAAGCATGTATTTAAGTGTAATTACAAATATTTTTATTGAAAAATATTACAAAATGGCGCCTTTGGAGTGAATCTCTGAACGCGCCCTGCGAAAAAGGCACTTCACGGCAAGCAGTACAACTGACGTAAATGTCCACCTAAACCAAATTAAAAACATTCTTCTCAATCGACGTGAGTATAGCTGTAGAAATACGTACGGGATTTTAGAAATATTGAAATTTGTGTATTTTGCAGATGTTTGAAGTCAAAAGTAGAATTTTTCGTCTAAAATGGAACCGTTAATTGTTTATAAAAATTTTTCTAATTAATTAATAAAAAAATCCGTACGTATTTCAGTGCGGAATAATGTTCTAAAGATCCTTGTACAATTACAAGTGAAAATATTAAAAATTGTTTGTGTTATGCTGCTTGCCGTTTTGAAAAATCACGTTTTGAGATAAACACGCTTTAAATTTGAATAGTCGGTTCAGAGACGTCAGAGGCGCTCGCGCAAAAGTGCGAAATATTAGAGATAAACATTTTTTTCACGCATAGGACTTTTTGTTTTATATTCTAAAGAGTTTAAAGCATCTTTTAAGCAAAAAAAAAAAATTTCGATATTTTGAAAATCCTAGAGTGGCCTAACCCCTTAATACAATATGAGCTTATTGCTCTTATTGCTACTTGACTGTCCACGTATATATTAATTGTTGAGTTCTTTCTTGTTCTAGAGTAGGCTAGCTCCGCGGCGTTCCCCACAGCAAAAACTTCCGCTTGGAAAATACTGCTGTGGTCTGGCAGCTTGATAGGCTGCCTTATTCCTAGTTTTGAGCAGTAAATACCCGCTCCCACTCCGTCTGGAGTTTTCGAGCCGTTTGTATAGATGTGAAAAGTTCTATGGCCAGGCTTCATGCCTTTGTGCCATCCCTCCTCTTCAATTGTAGTGCGAAACCTTCTCTCCCAATTAAAGTACGGAGTCATATAGTCCGTGCCACCTGAGCTCCACTTTCCTATTGAGCTGTGACCGAAGGTTCTGCAGGTGAATACCCCCGCAGCCATTAACCTCCTCACGGATTTCGCTGCCAGGTTTTCCGCCATGAGGTCAATAGGTGGCATGCTGAGTATCTTCTCCAGCGCCGCCGTTGGAGTGGTCTTCATCGCTCCTGTTATGCACAGAGAAGCGAGGCGTTGAATCCTTTCTAGCGGCATTAAGTATGTCAGTTTTTTTGTCGCAGTCCACCATACTAAGGTTCCATACAGCAATATCGGTCTGACTACTGCTGTGTAGCACCAATGCATCAGAGAGGGTGATAGACCCCAAGTAACGCCCAGCATTCTTTTACATGCGTACAATGCATTACTGGCCTTCTTCACCCTCTCCTCCACATTGCATTACTGGCCTTCTTCACCCTGCTTCCACAGCAATTTGTATTAAAATAATATAAATTTTTTTTTTTATTTTAATCATTTAAAATGGCGGATGTACACTCAATTCTTCCAGGAAGGTCGCAGCGGGGCTTCTCAATCGGCGGGCATTGCAGCATCGGCGTCAGTGACCGGAATACAAAAAACCAAAATTTTTTTTGCTTATTAATGTCATAATTTCTATATGAATTAAGCGGTTATGCACCCTGTGAACCCGAAAAAATGGACGATTGTCATAATTTTTTTTAAATATGTTTTAGAACTTTTATTCAAATGAGGCATATGTAGGTATATCATACTGAAGGGTAACTCTCGAAGAATACATTTTGGTGTTTTTATTTTAAGAAATGTTATTATTTATTGTTGATATCGCCCCTCTCCGAGACGCTGTTTTTTAGAAGCAGCTCAGTTCATGAGCAGCTCAACTGAAATCAAAAAAATTAAATGATTATTGTAGAAAAATGTTTTTAGTGAAAAACAAAATTTTTCCCGAAAAATCCGATCTTCATGATTTTTTGAATTTTTTAGTTCAACACAAGGTATATAACCCCTTAAATAAACATGGAAAAAAATTCTCGGAATAAAATGCTTAAAAAAAATGGATTTTGGGGCGAATTTTCCTTCTATTTTTGCTTCGAAAAAATTATTTTTTTGAAAAATTTTCGAAAACTATAAACACATAGAAAGTAATATCATAAAGAAGGTGTGTGCAAAATTTCAGGGAGATCGGTCATTAACTTTTCGAGTTATCGTGTACGCCAATTCGAAAAATATAGTTTTGAGAAAAACGCGTCTAAATTTTGAATACAACGTAACTATACCTCCCCCAGCGCTCGAACGCAAAGAATAGAGTCGTGACGGTTGACGATCTACAATATAAGAAATACTTAAATTTACGATCTACAATTTTTTTGACATGTTCTTAAAAGATTATATTAACATTTTATGAAAAAAAAATATTTTTTTCCGAAATTTCATAGGTATCAGTCCCCTTAATCTAAATTTTTACACCAGTTTATTAATGAATCAATCCAATTTATGGTAGTAGCCCGGTGTGACGGGTTCAAAAAATCGAATTTTTTTTTTACATTTTTCGGAAGAAAAGCATCTTAAAAATATACTACAAAAATTTCAGACAGAAATTTTAATTATTTTTAAAGTTATATCTAAAATAAGAGAGCGCGCCGTAGTGTGTATGAAAGCGTGTGACACGTCAGCAGCAGCTGCTCTGACCGTCTTTAAACGCGTTTTTCTCAAAACCATGTTTTCTAAATTTCGGGGAATCACTGACTCAAAACTATTCAACCGATTTGACTAAAAATTTATGAAGAAAAAAAAAATAAGATTTTGAGAACTTTTTTCACAAGGCCGTTATTTTGTTTTTGTTTTTTTTATTTTTACGTATATTTTAGGTTCCGGGCCTAAAATAAAGTCTACAGAATAATAATAATCTCTTTGAAATTTTTATTTCAGATGACTTTGGAAGGCTGTGTATTTCCCCGAACGAACTCATCTTTTTTTTAAGGACTCCACTTTGACGTCAAAAATTTTAAACAAATTAATATAAAATTAACTTAACAAATTTTTTTTATATACTTCAAAACACCAATAAAAACATGTAAAAGCTTTAAAACGATCGCCTTATATTTTCTTTTTAAAAAAGATTCATGAAAAAACGTCGAAATTTCGGTCGTTACACCGGACTACTACCTTATGTAAATTAACTATAATAATAAGAAGATAAGGCTTGGGTAGTACGAAAAGAAAAGAAGGATTTGGAAAAGAAAAAACAAAAGTAGTAATTAGAAAACATAAAGAGAATTGAGTACCCTAATTCAATACAATCAAACACTTCTAAAGTAATTATAGACTTGTAGCCTGTAGTTAATTCTGTTAAGTGTCGGGTAATCAGTTCCATACTTTAACAGCGTTAATAATAAATAATCTGGATGATGCTAGGTAATTAAATGTTGGAACGATGAATTTGTTGTGCCTGCGAGACCTAACTGGTATCAACTTCTCTGTCAGGTAAGGGGGTGACTTGAATAATGTAAGTATGCACATAAATATGCAATTTCTAGCAAACAAATAACTGTTAAGGGGTTATATACACTTGTAAGGCTGAAAATCACGTTTTTTTGAGAACATTTTACAAAGAACGATTTTGTTAAACAAATACAATTTTTAATTATTCAAATAATGTCTCCTTTAAAGTTAATTATAGCACGTAAAGTTAGTGAAAATATTAAAGTGCACGACTCCCAAGCTTCCTCCAAAAAAACGTTCGGCGGATGGATAAAGCTAGATATTAATAGAAGGAATAGTCAAAATTTTAATTTTTGATAAAATGGTGGATATAGAAAAAAAATCGAATTTTCTACAAAAATTTTCGCGAACAATTGGCTAAACAAATAGAAAAAAATTATCAGAATTCTTATTCCTTAGATTAATCTCTGAGAAGGTTGTGTTAAAATTTCAAGACCATCGGTTCAGCCGTTTTTGAGATATCGTGTCCACCGACTTCGAAAACACGATTTCGAGAAAAACGCGTTTAAAGTATGAAAACCACTTTACCTAGGGAAAAAATGCTCTGAAACGCCATTTCAAATTTGCGTGTAACTTCGAAAATATTCACCGGAACGATATTAAATTTTCTGTGTGTATTCCTAAATGTATGTACATTAAGAAAATAAAATAAAAACATAATCGATTTTTTGAAAATTCTAACTGTATATAACCCCTTAACACGTTGGCTGCCAAAGCCTTTTTAGAATTTTGATCGTTCAGTAGCAGTGTCATTTAACAATTTTGGTCACCTGAGGCCAACAACTTATTTATGTTCTTTTTTGTTTCTTAGTGCCTAAAAATAAGTTTTGACTACTCGCGACTTTATTTTGGTCGCTAATTTTGCAGTTATAATGGTTTTTTTGTGTCGCACATTTTCGTGCGACATGGCCTGGGAGATCATAAAACATGTTGTGGAGCCACGTCGCACGAAAATGTGCGACAGTGATTTTTTGTAGTTTTCGAGTTGTATTTGATATTTTTAGTTTATTTTACTTAGTTTTCTACCAGGAAGCGAAGGCAACGAGCTTTTGAAAAACCTCTTGCTGTTATTGATTACAACAAAGCCAAATTAGGTGTTGATATATCCGATCAAATGACCGCCTACGCCACCACTCTCAGAAGAGGTGTTAAGTGGTACCGCAAAGTGGCTTTTGAACTGTTACTAGGAATGTCTGTCGTAAATGCTTTTATAATATATAAAAAGGACTTCATGTCTCCAGAACCCATAACAAAAGGAAAACATTTTATAGAAAAAAGAAAGGACGACAACGGAAAATCAATAAGGCGTGCTTGTGTATTGTGTTATGCCATGTCAAAAAAATCTGCTGAGAGAGTAACAGCCAGAAAGAGCTTGAAAAGGACCACCACCTACTGCCCAATAAACCGCAACTATGTGTAGAATGTTTTCCTAAATATTCCCACCAGAAAAATTAATTTTTGCACTTAACTCCATTAAAAAATAGAATTTTTAATTTTAAGTTTATTGTTTTTCTACTGATTTCCATTTGAATTTACATACATATATATTTTTATATTTGTTTTGTTCATAAATGAATTAATTTTTAAAAGAATTAATAAAAAGACAAATTTTAATTTACAACTTTTTTATTATCCAAAAAAATACCATTAAAAATACACAACGGCCATGGGAAATACACCAAAATGTTCACCACAGGCCAGAGAATCCAAATTCTATGTAAAATTTCATATTAAAATGTACAAAAATGTGTGACGTGGCCTCAGGGTAACATTTACGTGTCGCACGAAAATGTGCGACGTGGCCTCAGGGTAACATTTAGGTGTCGCACGAAAACGTGCGACGTGGCAGCCAACGTGTTAAGGCAACAGCCCAGTAACCTTGCTCGCCATGTAGAGATATGATCATATCTACCAATCCCATATAAATATATACCAATACCAATAATGAGAGGCGGAATTAGCTGGAGAACTAATTTGCGTCTTGTTTTCTCTGGCGTGAATGTTGCAGAGACTCTCAGCTTACGCAATGTAGCATAAATATACCCCACAACCCTATTTATATGGTCAGCACAGGTAAGTTTTGTGTTAAGAATAAACCCCAAATTTTTTACCTTATCCGTAAAGGTAAGGGGACTAGTCCTATCCACAATTTAGGAACACCGTCAACATGCACCACATTACATTACATATATGTAGGTAAGACATACGACTTTGACGCGTTCAAAAATATAGAGTTTTCACTAGCCCATACAGAAATAGCAGGCAAATCACGGTTTATTTTAAAACATAAATCTTCATCGAGACCAATACGACTGGACAAGTTGAATTATATATCATCAGCATAAGCATGGACATTCGCATACTGACAAACGGTAAAAAAACATTTACAAAAAGTCTAAATAGAAGTGGACTAAGGATATACCCTAGCGGGACACCAGCGTATACATACATATCTAGGCGGAGATGTTAATTTTCTGATCTTAATCTTCTGCGTTCTGCCACCAATGTAGCTGGCCATGAGCTTCACCGCACTGTCTTTGAAGCCGAAATAGTGTTTAAGCATGATTCAATGATAAAATATTTGCTCAGTAAGCAGCTTTCTCGTTCTCTCTTGACAAATCGGCTCCCTTAGCAAGACACTGGGTTGCTAGCTCTAGAAATTTTGAGTAAAAGTGGAGGAAAAGTAAAATTTGTAGAAAACACATTTCATTTTCAAAATGGTTGCTTACGAGCAACAACTCGCTAAAGAGTTTTCATCGGTATGTTCAGGACTATGGTAGTATGACATGGAATACATACCGCTTAAGTCAGGGCATGATAGAGTAATTGACGCAATCCCAGATCGATGAGTGGTGAAGTTACAAAGCTTTATTTCTTATGATGTGTTGATTTAGAGGGAATTTATGTTTTGCAAAGAGCTATCATTTCCCAAAGAGTTAAGACCGGGAGAATAATTGGGTAGTCCTGACGCGATCGATAATATTGCATACCTCATTATAAAAAGTTGGGATTGACAAAACTTATTTCCAATGAGCCCACCTTCCCATGGATGGATGAAGTGTCCAGAGGAGGCTTAGCAAGGCACAGTACCAGCATGAAGAAGCTTCTCATAAAAAACCATCTACCGGACTCGGCTTAAAACTGTACGTCCTTCCATTTGTGGAACGCGCGCTACAAATAGAAGGAGGATCTCGGCCAAACACCCTTGTATGTGCCAATTATTTATTTATTTTTAACAAAAAAGTTTCATATTGGCGGAACTTCGCAACTTCGCGATCGGTTTTAAATTTAAAAATTAATTCACAAAATAAAATCTTGGATTAAGTGAAATAATTTCTTGTTTTAATATTAGACTTGGCAATTTCCGCTAATAAATTCTATTTGTACTATTATTTAGATTCAAATATTAATGAAAATTAATTTTTTAAATTATTCGCAGTTTGTTTTCATTAAAGTAAGAAAATATTTACTTCTTTGCTACCATTTTTACCAAAAAGGATTTAATATTTTCCACTTTATTCACCTTCTTAAATACGACATTTTGTATGGGAGTGTCAAAAATCGAATGTCACTAGTGAGCAAACTTTTAATAACTGGATCAGGGTGTTTAAGCTTCAAACATAACAATTTTTGATTCACAGAGTCGAGTGCTTTAGAAAAATCAAGTAAACAAAGTAGAATCAAGCCTCCGTTGTCAAAACTAACGCTTATATCGTCCAGTATTTTAAACCAATGCTGTCGAGCAACTGTGAGTTTGTTTGAAGCCAGATTGTAGTGGAGAAAGTATCATCAAGTTTTTGCAAACTTTGGAAAATGTTAGCAATATGCTGATAGCTCTATAGTCACCAGCATACCTAAATAGCATTTGTCTTTTTTGCGACTCGGAAAGCTATAGTATTTTTCTATACTGCTGCGAAGCATCAACTAGTCAAGCAATGGATTATTATATGGGTAAGGGGTCCTATTATATATTATATGACTATACGGACGAATTTTAGCGAGATGTCATCATCGCCTACAGCATTAGACTTTATTTTGTATAGAGCTTTCAGGACATCTACCTCACTAACTGTCATAAATTGGAACTATTCGTTTAGAGTAGCAAAAGATGAGGACTCTTTTAAAATAGGAGACCAGTTTGTTTTCTTACCAACACTAATAAAGTAGTCATTAAGTTCATCAAGGTCAATCTCACATTCTGAACTTTCCTTGCCATGAATTTAAAATTTTTAAAGTTGCGCCCCAGTTCTCTTGTTGGAGGCGACGGATCAAGTTTTGAGTAACTGTATCAACCTTTTGCTTCTCATATTATTGCAGTGGTTTCATTTCGGGTTTCCTTGTACCAGGGCCAAGAAGTATCAGTCAATAACGAAAAAGAGAGAGCACTTTCGAACATCTCTCAAGGTGAATGCCTTTTCAAAAACAAAGCAAAAAAAATATTTGGCTTTTAAAGTATCTGACTTGAATTAGTTTGGTTGAAAATTTGTCCGGTAAGCATTTGGGAGCGGAGTTTTCCATGGGCCTTAGGGCAAACCTCAAATGGCTTTCTGCAATCATGCTAAGCCTGCTATTCATCAAACTCCACTCACCACGGAATTGACGCCAGGCATAACTTCGTGGGGGGAAAGGCGGTTAGTAGCCATAGCCTTATGTAAGTGTGCAATCTCAAAAACAAAAGGAAAAGGAACAAATTAATTAACTATAAGCACTTTTTATGAGTCATAAATGGCACTCGTTTTGAACTAATAATTTGTCTCACTAATTCATTGTGCTTACATCTGTTGCTAATACTGCCTTTTGTAAAATAATTTTTCATACAGTCATACAGGGTGGTTCATCCAGCGTTTGGAATTCAATTAAGTGTGACTGCAAATAAAAAAAAAACACATGAATATTTTTCAATAATTTCTTGCAATTAAACATAGAACAGCGGAATGGGTTGGAACCCGTGTGGGTTGGTGCGTGACTACCCGCCGCACCTTGGCAGACAATGGCACAACTCCGAATGCATTTCTGCCATGAAAAAGTGTTTTTCTCGAAACTATTTTTACCGAATTGTTGGCGTTGGTAATTTCTCAAAAAGTACTGAACCGATTGATTTGAATTTTAAATATTTTATTGAGTAGACTTGTGGCTCTCGCGGGTAGCCGAATTATAATTTTATAATCAATTTTTCTATTTTTTTAAGAGCGAGAACGTGAAAAATATCATTTTTCGGTTTTTCCAATAAAAAAATAAAATATCTAAAAAATTTCCAATAAACAAATAAAATATCGAGAAACAATCGACCGAATTTTTTTTTCAGACGTACCTGAGCAGCCCAATCAGTGGCATGTGTTACGTCAGGGGAAGCAATTTTATTTTATTATTGTCATTGAAAAAAATATTTGTTTTTGTAAATAAAGAATTGATCTAATGAATAAAACGATTTTCAATTGTTACCGACTGTTTTTCTTCAATTTTCAACGCCTTCAATTTTCTTGTCTCTAGACCAGAAAGGTGCCTTAATGACGTAATATTTAACCTTTGTCTCGGCAATTAGAAAATGTGGATGTGGCTGGCTATCACGATATTTTTAAATCTGTAATATCTGACACTTGTGATCCAAAATCCTTTCAGAATTACATAAAATCTAAGAAAAACTGCTCAAATATACCTGCGTCCGTTCATCTTAAAGAGGTCTCAGCTAATTCCATTTCTGTTGCTGTCAATCTCTTTGCTAATTTTTTTTTCTTCGAATTTTATTTCAGGATATACGGTTTTTGAGTTTTCTTATGAAGATATCCTGTCTTATTGAGATACTTCCATCAACTATTGGAAATTAAATTTGACTGACGAGGATGTCATTGTAGACATAAATCAGCTTAAGTAGTCCACTAGTACCGATGTTTAATAAATACAGTTATAAGAGGCTCAGCGAGATACAAGCAGTTCTTCAGCAAGATGGTCGAGTCAGTTTTCGATGTGGGCTTGAGCTTCATAATACCTTTGACGACATCAGTAACAGATAGGCACAATGGCCCAAAATTAAGAGGGGAAAAACTATTATAGGGCAAACTAGAATCGAAGTCTAAGTCGGATTCAAAAATAGAGCAAAAAAAGTCAGCAAATAAATTGGCAGATTCTATGGCAGGGTGCTGGGTGCAGGGTGCAGGGTACCAGGCTGTTTTTGATTTGATGAATTGCCAAAAGGTCTTCGAATCCGAAATAATATTGATTTTAAATTACGGGATGTAACTTCTATATAAGAACTTTTTCAAACAGTTAAATTCCTTTAAGTGGTATCGAACATTCGAGTAATGCATTGGGTCGGTTCACCAGACCTTTTATACAGTTGGTAAAATTTGTTTTTTTAGATTCTTTAGAGGCCTGAGACGTTTGGTATGCCAAGGTGTCTTATATACTTTCTTATGATAAATAGGAATGCGTTTCGAACACAGCTCAGAAACCTTAGTCTTAAAGAAATGAAAACAAGAGGTTACATCATTGTCATGGAAGGCATTATTCCAGTCAATACTTAATAAAATTTCGTCACTATACTTCGCATGCAAAAATTTTGAATGTTGTTCCAACAGCTTACTACATCTCGAACTCGCCAATAAAGTCAATTAGTGAATTAAAGGACCTGGGTATTTACTTTGACTCCAAGCTCAAGTTCACCAATAACATAAACTTTATTCCTTTTACATCTTTCCCTTATTCGTCGGAATAGTTCTTCATTTTCTGATCCCTATACTCTGAAACTGTTGTACTCGTCCTTAGTTCAGTCCAGGTTAGAATACGCGGTTGTCGTTTGAAGACCGTTTCTGCAGTCTATATTAATTGATTAGAGTCTGTTCAGAAAGCTTTTGTTCGTCTTGCTTTGCGCTCGATGAAATTCGTAGATCCCATTCCGTCTTATCGGTCTCGTTGCTTAATAATAAATCGAATGTCCTTGGCTTCACTTGGTGTGTCCAATTGGCGTCGGTTAGCACGAGAAAGAAACGAATGGCGTGCTTTGTTAAGCTCAGTCAAAATCGCGTAAGCGGTTATCGCGCCAAGCAAGAAGAAGAAGAAGAATGCCCTTAGATTCTAGGCGTGTTCTCTTGTCGATGTGTTTTGTCTTCTATATTTGTACGGGCTCAATAAACTGTCCATATCTGCTCAATAAAATTCATTGTAATGTTCCCTCACGCATTTTCCGTTGTAATGAATTGTTTTTTGTAGGTATTGCTTAAACTGTTTATGGATTGAGTGCTCCATTCAGAAGGACGCTAGCTCAATTTAATGCTTATTCTTGTTCCTTAGTCTTTGATTTCTATTACTCTAAATTTACTTTTAAGATGTTACTATAAGACTCTTCTCATAAGTTCTTAATTGCATCTATATATAGTACGAGATGTAATACTCGTAGTCTATAAGCCTCTTGTTTTTTGATTAAATAAATAAAATAAAAATAAAATAAATAAACACATCGTAGCTTCTAGGCGGTCAATTGCCATTAGAGGTTCAGCTGATTTTTCGATTTTCAAATACTTTTGATTGCTATTACTACTTCTCAACTTCGTTCGCGAGAAAGTCGACTGCCTTTTCAAATGGTTAACTACATTTAAGCTCAATTACTCACCCCTCATGGATGTATTTTGGTTGTGCAAACCAAAAAATTTATATATAAAATTTCAAATACTAGACGGACTACCCTGTTTAGTGTACACTCATACACAAACCTTCTCGCAAAATTCAATCAAGCTGATGAAGCAATAAGCGCGGTGTAACCTGTGGACCTTCAGCCGCCAATAAACCATAAACTACATATTTACATGCATACATACATATGCAGATATTTATGTTTATGTGTATGTATGTATGAGTACATGTGTTCCCCTTCAGAAATACATAAGCAAACTGAAAATCGAGCATCGTAAAAGTAAATAAATAATCCGATGCTCTTCAAGTTAAACCACAAAAACCGAAATGGAATTGAAAATGTAGCCATAAAACAACCATAAGAAATAAAAGATAAAAATTAAATCGTTGGTATAAAAAAAGGTGTGGAGAAAACAAGAAGCATAATAAGCACAGAACAGTCAGTGGCAGTGCTGCTGTTGCTATTTTCCCCTGCTTGACTGCTGGTGTTCCGGCTACTCCAACTGCCGAGTCGACTACCAACATTACGGCTGATGCTGCTTAATTTTTTTTATATAGAGTTTCCATTGCTGTTGTTGTTGTTGTTGTAGTGTCTACTTTGGTGTTAACTCGTTGCGACTGCTACCAATCTTACTGCTTACTTACAGGCAGGCTGGCTGACGGGCCGACTGGCTCGCTGTATACGGCTGCTACCGCTGCTGCCACTGCCACTGCCATAAGGCCGCTCTCTTATTACTATGGCTGCTGTTAGAATTGGAATTAATTAAACGCCTTTAAAACTCAATAATTCACAATGTTCAACGAGTTTTAGTTGGCGCACTTCTCTACCCAACCTCCATTACTACACACATACACACACACACACGTACATACAAACTTATAAGCTACAAACGGACATATGCCAATGCTAACTATGTTGCCGTTGTTTCATTAGTCAGCTTAGCTTAGTGCTGACGACTGTCTGTTTGCCTTGAGTGTACGCTCAGCATTACAGCTCGTTGCTATGCATAGGATTTTTACTTCATGCGCCTTTATGGCGAAGATGGCGTTACCATTTAATTAAAAATTTGATATTTTTCCTTCTACTGTTGTGCACAATTCCAATTTTTTCATTACTTATTATCTCATTCTTATGTGTTTTGGCCCTTCATTTCCACGAAAGGACTAAATATGGTGCAAAAACGGTGCTGTAGTCAACCAACAGTTCTACCAACAAAAGACTTAAGCAACGAACTTGATTTCATGCATTGCGCGTTTGCTGTGTTCTATGTGTATACATTTCAGTGGCGCAAATCTTGCTGTATAGTGCTGGCGACTACAGAGGCGCCAACAAAACGACAGTAAACTGAAAAGGAGGCGTAGTTATAGCAGCTTAAATTTCGAAATATTAACGATAATAAAGGGAATTTAAGTTGGGTAAAGCATTCACATTGAGTTGTTAACCTTGTGACACTGAAATTGAAAATTTTAGGCGGAAATGGGGTGAACAAATAATTAAAAAAAATATATATATCTAACAAGAAATAAGATTTTCGACGCAGATGGTGAAAGAAACTATTAAGTTAGGTAGGTAGGTATAGTGGTTGTCGGTTGACACACCTAGGCCTGCTGTACGCCCATTGCGATACCACCAGGGCTGTCCCCTCTCCTCACTCTACATTGTTTTCATTGAACCAACCTCTGGCTTTAATATATCTAACAAGGCTTTTTAATTTTATATTGGCTACTTCTGCCAAGTTATTCAGGGAACTTTTTCCTAAAATATTGAACCTTCCTCTAGTCTCTTCTTCTTCAATTTCGTTACAGCTTCTACCATAGTCGTTATAGGGCGCTACCAGTCTACTGTGACCATAGCCTAATAGGCAGCACTGATAGTGTGTTTGTCTATAAGCATCTTGCAAGTTGCTAAAGGTATGTTTGCTTTGTCTGGTTGGATCGATAATGTGGTACCCAATCTCGCTAGTTCATCTGCTTTGCAGTTGCCTTCTAAGTCTCTATGGCCCGGCACCCAGAGCAGGTTTATTACAAAGTACTGTGATAGTTCTGTCAAAATGTCGATACATTCTTTTACTGTCTTCGAGTTAACATTAGGCGATTTGAAAGCTTCCAGGGCCAATTTGCTATCTGCATATATGTTTATATCTCTTGTTCTGAGGCCACTTTTATTTAGGGCTAGCAGGCCTTTTTTGACAGCCAATATTTCAGCTTGAAATACACTGCAGGAAACTGTTAAGTTAGGGACCTAATAACTTATTTTCCTTTTTGTAATGACGTTCAATATCAATCCTGGATGAATGGGATGGCTGTATAAACTTACAGGACCATTTGGAATGACTTTTACTACTTAAGAGATGCAGAGCTTCACTCTTTTTGCCCATAAAATATATTCTCAATCTTTCCCTCGCTACAGGCGAATTTATTGATCGCTTCAAAGTAGCATCCATTACTCAGGTTTTCAAATCTGGTACCAAAAACTATGAAGAAACTAAAGACCTACAGTCAGCGTAAAAATAAAGTGTGCACTACATATTGAACAGTTTTGACTATTTATTTATTTATTTTTTAATTTAATTATTTTTTTATAAAATTAGAGTTTATAATACACCAAAAATCATGTAACGCAAAGTTCCAAGCTATGCAAAAAATTTATGAAAATTCGTCGAATTTTCAGCAAAATTTCGAACTTTCTAATCAGAATTTCTAAAAAACATCTCGATTATGCAGTCCATTGAATTTCATTTTAGCAAAGTGCAAGTTTGTAGTAGCTCAAAACTTACATTGATTTTTGAAAATTTTCTGCTAATGGTGTCGGGCGTTTCCCTATAACGATTGCTCGAATTTTTTTATATGGAGGTATATCTAAACTCCCCACTTGCTCAAAACTTTTGGTAAATCTCATTCAAAGCTGGTCATCAAGTAGACGTTCTCTAGAAAAATCTGTGTAGAGAAAGATTTCGATACTGTTTCACAACCTTTTATTGTAGTTGAAGCTTGAAAAGTTGGTTTCAATTCAAGTTAACTTTTTTGGTTAATGTCCTATCTCATTAGCCAAGCTTCATATTGGTCCATTATTATTTATGCATTTTATTTACGATTCGCGTCGGTTTTAACGACGCCAAATTTCTGCTCTATGCAGTTGATTTGAAGATTTTCAGCAGTATTACCTGCATATCGGAAAAGGCGCTTCTACAAAGTGGCAAAAATAATCACTCGTTTTGAGATCGAGCTAATGTGAGAAGGCGAAGCAATCCAGGATATCTGGTTATGCGCTGTGTTTGAGACCAGCCACGTAAAAATCCTCTCCCAATGAAAAACAAAACAAAAGCCTCGTATAAGAACTACCTGCACTGATGACGACCCTTGCAAATGAACTAAGGATTATGAACTAAGGGAATTTACCTAGAACATCCAGTCCCTTAATGGAAAAGGTGCCACTGGCCTGCTTGTAGATGTTCTCGGGAGAGTAAAGGGTGACATCACTGCCATTCAAGAGATGCGATGAACGGGGTAAGGCAAGAAGAGCATTGGACCTTGCGCCGTATACTCCAGCTACCACGTAAAGGAGCCCAAGGAGCGGCGTTGGATTTCTATTGGGAGTGAGACTTCGTCGCCAAGTAAAAGTCCGCAATAATACGTGCACGCCCCGACGGTAGGGAAGGACGATGGGGACAAATATTTCTTCTATGAGCGCATGGAACTTTCCTACGAGCCCTGACCCCGCCACGACATAAAAGCCGTACTTAGCGACTTCAACGCGAGGGTGGGAAAGGAGGGAATTTTTGGTCCCACAGTCGGAAAATTCAGCCTGCACAACGAAACATCCGCCAACGGACAGAAGCTAATCGACTTCGCCGGGGCTCGAAACATGGTAGTCTGCAGCACCAGATCCCAACATAGACAGATATACCAAAGTACGTGGCAGACTCCCGATCGAAAAACGTGAAACCATATATGATCGATATTGCGATAGATAGAAGATACGCTTCTAGTTTATTAGATGTACGTACGATCCAAGAACTCAACATCGAATCGAATCATTACCTCGTTGCAACAAAATTACGCACACGCCTATGCGCAGCAAAAAACGTACATCTAACTTCGTAAAGAATATTCGACATCGAATAACTGTAATCACAACAGACCGCCAGAAGATTCGCCACTCGACTCTCACTCCTGCTCTCGAAGAGTATTGCCCAACAATCTGGCATGCACGAGCAATGGAGCAATATTTCGCGTTCTCTACATACTCTCGCCGAAGAAGAAATCGGATTGGAGTTGGTACGACGAGGAATGCCGTGGAAAGAAAGGATGCTGCCTATAGGGCCACGCTGCGATCTGGGCGCAACGCAAGCTATGTGGAATCACAACCGGGAGCTAAAAAAGGAAGAGAGAAGTTTTATCAGAATGAGAACGAAATAAGCTGAAATAGGTGAGTGCGAGGAGCTTGAGATGCTGGTGAATAGGAAAAACTCCCGAAAATTTTATCATAAAGTTCGTCGGCTAACAGAAGGTTTCGAGACCGGGGCGTTTTCTGTAAGAACAAAGACTGCGATCTTGTGACTGACATCCAGAGCATACTTAAATTGTGAAACACTTCTCGAACCTGTTAATTAGTGATAGCTGTGCATGTCACAGAGAATGTGAAGATCCCGATACCCGAATCGTCGACGACGGAATTGTCGTTCCGCTACCCGACCATGACGAGGTGAGAATAGCGATAATGCAGCTAAAGAACAACAAAGCCGTGGGGCCAACGGGCTGCCGGCCGAGCTTTTCAAACATGGCGGCGAGGAGCATACCTGCCGATTGGAATTTAGGTGTGCTCTGCCCAATCCATAAGAAGGGTGATCCTCCAATTTGTGTCAGTTATCGCGGGATTTGTCTTCTAAATATCACCTATAAGGTTCTAGCGAGCGTATTGTGTGAGAGGTGAAGCCCACCGTCAATCAACTGATTGGACCTTATCAGTGTGGCTTTAGACCTGGAAAGTTTAACATAGACTAAATGTTGACAATACGCCAAATCTTGGAAATACCCATTAATGGACACAATAGACACAAACTATCCGTATGTTGATTTTAAAGCTGCATTCGACAGCACGGAAAGAAGTTACTTATATGACGCGATGTCTGAATGGCTGATTGGCTGAACAAAGATGATATTGACATCATCGGCCGTAGCAATCGAGCTGCTAGTTCGGCCTTTTCAAAACTGGATAAAGAAGTAAAGCGAATGGGTCAAACAAACAGTCGACGCACTCGCGTATCGGCACACACGTCACTGTTGACAGTTATGATTTCGAGGTTGTAAAGGACTTCGTATACTTAGGAACCAGCATTAACACCGATACCAATGTCAGCCTTGAAATCCAACGTAGAATCTCTCTTGCCAACAAGTGCTACTTTGGACTAAGTAGGCAACTGAGTAGTAAAGTCCTCTCTCGATGAAGAAAACTAACACTCTATAAGGCTCTCATCATGCCCACCCTAACGTCCTAGCGCAGAAGATTGGACGATGATAATAACCGATGAGGCGTTACTTGAAGTGTTTGAGAGAAAGATTTTACGGAAGATTTTTGGACCTTTGGAACAAAGAACTGTATGAGCTTTACGACGACATAGAAATAGCGCACCGAATTAAGATCCAGCGGCTACGTTGGCTGGTCATGTCGTCCGAATATATACAAACGCTCCGGCTCTGAAAGTATTCGATGCGGTACCAGCTGGTGGTAGCAGAGGAAGAGGAAGGCCTCCTCTGCGTTGGAAAGATCAGGTGGAGAAGGAATTGGCTTCACTTGGTGTGTCCAACTGGCGCCGGTTAGCACGAGAAAGAAACGACTGGCGCGCTTTGTTGAACTCGGTCAAAATCGCGAAAGCGGTTACCGCACCAAGCAAGAAGAAGAAGTTGTACTTCGGATTCAGTTTCGGTTTTAGCTTCGGGTTCGGCAATTGTCAGCTACGATTCGGATTCAGATGCAATTCGGCTAACTTTATTTGTTTCTCAGTTTAAAAGTAGTCTACATTTTTAGCTTTTGTAACATTTTTAAGTACTGGTATCAATGTCAACATTTTTTAATATATAATAAATACTAAAGGTAGGCTTTATCAATCGTATCTGCTACTCCACAAAGTGTGTTTTGTCTTACTAAGAATAAAAAGTTGAGTTTTTTTGTCATCGTTGTCCTTTTTTTTTACTTTGAAAATGCTCCACTCAGTAGCGCTGCCGTAGTCGAATGGGTTGGTGCTTGACTACCATTAAAGAGTGCGTAGATCCGAGTCTCCGTGCATGAACATCAAATAGCAGAATCAGTTTTTCTAATAGCGGGCTCCCATCGACAGGCAATGGCAAATCTTCGAGTGTATTTCTGTTATGAAAAAGAGCTCCTCATAAAAAACCGTTTGCTGTTCAGGTCGGCTTAAAAGTGTAGGTCCTTCCATTTGTGGAACAAAATCAAGATGCTCCTCATAAATAGGAGGAGGAGCTCAGCCAAGCACCTAACAGAAGTGTACGCACGAATTATTTATTTTATTTATTTAGTGGGGTGTCAAGGGGATTACAAGGGCAAACTTTGGTTCTCTTCGGCTTAGGCCTAAAAAAGTAAATTTTTTGAAAGACTCGCGTGACTATTGCTTTTCATGATGAGTTGGAGAATAATTAGTAAAAATTGAAAATAGTTGAAAATCTGTTTAAAAAAATAATTAAAGACTTTAATCCGTAAACTTTTAAAATCGTCATGCTCACACACATACAAATCTACATATACAACACCATAATACTTTTATTCATTTTTTATGCCTTAGCACTGTTTCAAGCGCCATAAAAGTGAATTCCATTGTAATAAGCGGCGATGAAAATTCAAAAATAAAAAAGGAAAAATAATACAAAAACGGCAAAAACCGCATAAAAGTGGCAAAAGTGGCTAAGAGCAGGCGCGTTGCAAATGCAGACATGCAAGTCATTTGCAGTTTACTTAAAATTCTGCAGATAAGTTGTGGCCGCTCACAAAAGCTAAGGAAGCCGCAAATACAGAAACAAATAAACAGGCATGGACAAAAGCAGCAGCAGCAGCAGCCAAAGGTGAGGCCAAAAAAGGCCCTCTGTATATGTGTGTATGTATGTGTGTTTAAATATGCATGCCTATATATGAATGTATGTGAATATATAAATGAAATACATTTTTTCGTTTTTTTTCTTTTTGTTTTTTTTTGGTGGTCTTATAATATAAATATAAACGCCAGTTAGTATGGGTGCGCGCGCGTATGCTGGTTTCCACCATATTTTATATGCATGAAATATAAAGACAAAGCTGTTAAGTGCACACCAACACATGCACAAACGGCAAAGCATAGAGGCAATAAATAAAAATGAATAACAAAAAAACTTAAATAAAAAAATAAAAAAAACCGATAGAATGCTAAATACACATTTGTATGCGTCTGTGTGTGCTTGTGCGCCAGTATTGGTGTCATGAGAAAAAAGCCGCTTGACTGGTTTGCGCCAGCGAACAGCACCAAATACTGCAACTTGCAAGTCAGCAGTCAGCAGCGAGGAGCCTGCAGCCTGCAGCAAGACCATGCAGCACCAGCAATGAATAGCTTTCTGTGTGTGGAGCAGCAACAAAGCGGCAGCAACTTAACCGAATGCCAACAAAAGCCAAAGCGGTAATGGCTACAAAATAGATAATGCAGCTGAAGAACGCTAAGATGTGCATGCAGTGCATTCAACCTGAAGTTATAAAAATCGAACTTTGATGCGCACAACAGCAGCGGCGGCAGCAACAGCAGCAGCAGCAGCAGTACTTGGAATAGAAAGAACAAGAAAAGGCAGTAAAATTATGTGTGGAGAAAAAAAGTATGCAAGCGAAGATAAGTTTTTCTACTTCACATATATATACACACACACACACACATGCATGCATGTAGAAACCCGCATAGATGCCTGCGAAAGCCATACAAAATGCCATACTTTGTATTCGAAGAATGGTATGCGTCCAACGTTGCGCGTTTATATTGTGAACGCACCCACTTTTTCTATTCTCCACTTTAATGTGATTCTTCGATTTTTCATAGCCTATTTTATGTATGCTCGGGCCATTGTAATGATCATTGATCACATGTTGAGTGGCGGCGGCAGTTCGCCTTTATTACCAACGCCAACGCGCTATTCTTTCTTTCTTTCTTCATTGTAATGGACGACGCAGCGTCCACTTACTTATTTAGTTGCGCTACGGCGCAGCACGAACGAACACCCACATGCGGTGTGCAAAGTAAAGCCCCACTCAACAACTCTCTCCCCACTCGCTCAAATTGAAGTATTTGTTATACCCAACCCAAAAATTCAAGTGCTTCGAAGCACCCACACACGAGCATGCATACTTAAATACAGTGTGTTAAATAATTATAGCCCAAGGAGATTAGGCAACTTTTGATAATTTTTTTTCTCTCTTTATTAATTTCAATAATTTTTTATGAAAATATGACTCATCCTACTACAAAACCCATGTAAATTCAAATTTTCGATATTTAAAAAATTAGAAAAAAATTCAACAAATTTTCAAAAATATTTTAAACTTTTTAACCAGACACTTTTTATTGCTTTAAATTGCTCAATAATTCCGTGTGCGATAGTTATTTAACACACTGTACTTATACATATACACAAAAACTACAGACTTAAATTTGTAATAAAAGGCACAGTGGCAGTACATACAAGTTTAGCTGGCAAAAGAGTTTTCTCACGATTCGTTGCGGCATGTTCGGTCAACTAATAAGCATGAAAATTATGTATACTTCCACAAAGTAGAAAACGAAAATTCAAATGCAATGGGGCACCTGGAGTTTGCCAGCACACACTTTCATTGTTGGGCGCTAGCAGGGAATTGCTCTATTGCGCTGGGTGTGAAAGCAAGTACATCTCGTAGACCTACATAGGCACGTATTATATATATATAATATATGTATATGCACTTACCCTATAGTCCAACCTCCTAGTTCTGAACTATCTTACTGCCACTTTACTTTGCAGCTGAAGTAGTTTATCTTCTATTTCTTTTTTACGTACATTTAAAGGAATATTGATTAATTTATTTATTTATTTGAGAGAGTCAAGAAAACATGTAAGCATTCCAGTAGTTAGTGGTTCTTGATCATATATAAGAACATTCATAAATAAATATGTCACACCTACAAAAGTAAGCACAATTAGTTCTTTTCCAAGCAGCAGATGTATATCAGAAACCGTAAAAATAATTTCAGAATAGTCAATTGTACTTCAGAAAGCATCAAATACACTTCACAAACTGTAAAATGTATTTAAGAAGCCATAAAATGTATTACAGAATAAACAATTGTACTTCCGAAGCTGTAAAGGGTATTTTACAATCGTCAATTGCACTTCAGAAACCGTAAATGTACTTCGGAAAACGAAACTTACTGCACGTCGTACGCCAAATGCGGCCATCTTCAGACCGCTCGCGTGCCTGATGCACGGGCATTAGCTGTCTGTTAGTTGGCTAAATGACAGTCCATAGTATTGTTTACAAGCGCACTGAAGCATTTGCCGAGAGTAAACGCCAAAAAAAATCAATAATGGATTTCAAATCTAAAAGTGTGATTGCATTATATTTGGCCGGAAAATCCCAACCAGCGATTGTTCGTGAGCTCGAGCACCTTAAAGTAAATAAAGTTTTTGTTTATCGCACCATTACTCGTTACAACGATACTGGTAGCATCGCGAAACGTCATGGAGGTGGTCATCAAAGAACTGCAACGTCGCGTGAAATGGTTCAAAAAGTGAAGAAGCGACTTGAGCGAAATTCCCGACGAAGTGCAACCAAATGGCGAAAGAACGGAACTAAAGAAAATATGTGACTATACCATCCGCCGCATACTGCAAAATGATCAAGCCTTACAAGATCCACAAGGCTCACACCAAACCAGCAACAAGTCAGACTTGGGACGGAGCGACGGAGTTGCTTCGCTTGGCCGAAACCGGTCAATTTCCGAACATTGCGTTTTCTGACAAGAAAATTTTTCAAATTGAGCATTTCGTAAACTCCCAAAACGATAGAGTTTATTTGAGCTATCGTTCATACGAGTATTAGAGTCATCGATTGGCCACCAGTAGGCAGCACCCGCCACAGGTAATAGTTTGCGCCGCTGCAACCGTAGTAGGGCGCTCTCCAATCGTTTTCATCCAGCCTGACGTCAAGGTAAATACGAAATATTATCCAGAAAGTATTCTGGAGATTGCTTTGAAGCCGTGGGCAGGCAAACATTTCGGTGGCAAACCATGGACGTTTCAACAGGACTCGGCACCGTCTCACAAAGCTCGAGTGAACCAAGAATGGCTAAAAAACCACGTTCTCAACTTCATAACGTCTACACAATAGCTCTTACAAAGGCGCGAGTCTGAGGGATTATTCTTTGTGGGCCATTTTGGAGAGCTAAACTAAAAAATTCACCAGTGACGAGGAGCTGAAAAAAGCCATTGTTCGCGAGTGGGCCGAAATACCTGCAAGTCTCATTCGGGTAGCTTGCGATTCGTTTTTGGACCGTCTCAAGGCCATACTAAAGACAAAAGGTGGTCCTATCGAGCAAAAGTAAATTTATTCTTAATTTTATATTATTTTCACACAGTTTTTACTTTGAATTGAATAAAAGTAATTTTCCAAACTAAATTTATTCCTTTTTAATTTAGTATTGCGCAAGATTTCATCGCTAGTATTTTTTATTTGATCTAATTTGATGCTTGATAGTTTAGTGCTGGATCACTGTACACCCACGCTAGGTCTGAGCGGACCTTTTTCTACTCATATTCCCTGAAGGGATGAGTGGGTGGGGTGTAACATTTGGCGGCAAGGCATGGCAAACATGTTCACGGATGGCTCGAAGTTGGGCGGAAGAGTTGGTGGGAGAGTATTCTGTAAGGAGCTTCCCATCAAACTTAAATTCAGGCTTCCGGACCACTTTAGTGTTTTCTAAGCTGAGGTAGCCGCAATTAAAGAAGCAGTTGATTGGTTGGTTTAAAGCTAACAAAGCCCCAGCTCTCGAATTTGGTGGGTATCCTTACCGGACATTGTCCGTTAGGTGTTCATGCGGTGAGACTTGGGGTTGTCTCAAGTCCGTTCTGCAGAAGCTGTCTTGAGGACGAGGTGGAATCATCTCAATACCTTCTTCTCAGCTGCCTTGCTCTCGTCAGGCAAAGATTAGGACATCTGGGCTTTTATTTTTTCGCTACGCCTGCGGATATAGCGGGTCTAAATATCACAAATTTGGTGAAATTCATCAGTAGCTTGTTGCGGTTAATTACGAACGTAAATCAGCCACCGTCAGCGTCGTCGTAAAATGCATGGTCATCATCGTCTCTAATCCTAAGGCTCCTTCTTCTTGCCCTTCTCCTATCTCCTCTCCCCTGTATGGCATCACAGCGGACAAATTTTTGAATATTTGTCCAAGTGTACAAACCTCCGCTACGACTGCAAAAATTTTGATGTCACTGAATACATGCGAACTCAAAGGAGTGCAGCCAAATTATTGTTTTTCAACCCCATCTGGCGCCTAATAAATAAACAAATTTTAGCTTAAAAAAATATTTCTTTAAGGTGTCTTCACACACATCAGTTACTATAAAAAATGTATTGAATCCGCTCAAAAATATCCCATGACTATCCAATGATTTATCCAATAAAAAGTACATTAATTAAATTAAAAAAAGGTATTTGGAACAAAATTGGTATGTAAAAAGCATTACGTCACCCTCCGAAAGCACCATTACAAAAAATACTTTTAGTACATTACACAGGGCACACTGACTGAATGCAGTCAAAAGATGTCGGTTCGAGCCATGACGAAACTGTAACGTGACTGATGTACTCGTATATGAATACATCTTAAGAGTTTACTTTACTTTCCTTGAAAGCTGGAGCGATTCTAGTCACTCTACAACTAGTAGAACTTCTACCATCAAATACCCGTTCGGGAACTAAAGCGTTTGCTGGCAAGTTTGGATTTTCACTTCAGGTTATATTGCACACACAAACATACATATAAGTCTTAATATACATAGTTATACACACACACTTAAATACAGCAATAACAATGTTGCCTATTATATTCGCATTAATCTTCGGTGAATTTATTTGCTCAGCTTCAGTGAAATTCTTACCAATCTACCGTGACAAGCTTTCCTCTGTCGTTTTTGTGCTTAGTTATTTTATTATACTCATACTTATACTTTTTGCTAGTTTCGCTTTGGCATGGATAATACTAGTAGCTGTGCGCATAGCCACTGGGCTTTGGCAGTTTCAGTGCATACAAAACAAAAAATAAATAAATAGACAAAATTTCAAAAAAGCATGAAGTAGTAAGTACAAGGTGTGGCCTTTAAGATCGAGACGGCGTTATTTACGAACTTTATTCAAATGTGGTTTTTTTTTAACTTTTTATGCTTCAGAAAAGACCTTCTGCGCTTTTAGAGTAGCCCTTCGGACAGTGGATTGCTGGCTGTAGCAATTGCCATTTCTTAAATTTTTTCTGTCGAAAGGACGGAATTTGATGCAATCCTTAGGATGTTGGGGGTTTTTATTCGGTGTTAAAGGCATCGTAGCTCTGCCTTTCTAGTTTATTTTATACATTTATTTCCATTAAACTAGGAATATATTAAAATCTTATATATAAAAATGGAGACGTTTTTTTGTGTTCGTTAGTCGCCGATTCACGCCTAAACGCATTCACCGATTTCAATCAAATTTTCACAGATCATTGGTATTGGTCCATAGATGGTTTATGTGAAGTTTTAAAGAAATCGGTAAAAGTATGCGTGCGTTGTGTAAGTGTGAAAAATACAATATTTGCGTGTTTCCCTTATGCGGACATTACGTATACGGAATGAGAATACACGCAAATGAATAGAATATACACAGTCATGAATAACATTGTTTCGATGTCGGGTGCCGTATGCGACTGTATTATTCGTAACGCAATAGTTGTCCTCTCTTTTCTTTCCTTTTTAAGCATGCGTGACGCGGCATCAAAGCACATTGCTTTTTTTTTAACTGGAAAAATATTTTGAGCTTCATTTGAACGTTTTACGATTTAGATAAAATAAAACTTCGTTAAATATTATATTTGATTCCATTAATAACCATAAGCCTGTATTTTTCGAAGCTCAAAGTTTTTGGACAAATATTGAAACGTTTACTTAAATTGAATGTTAAATACATATATGTATATAAATGCTCAAATGTAAAAGTTTAGATGGATTTAAAATATACGAAATTATTCAGCGGTTGAATCCATACATTTTTTGAAATCCATCATATGGATCGACAGTCGCCATAAATGTTCCTTTCAAAAATAAAATGTGTTAATTTGATGGTAGCTCGAGTATTAAGATCAGGTTTCTATTAGTATAACTTTGTTCATGGGTTTGCGTAATTTTTCTGTGGTGAAAGTCTAAAACCAAGAAAAGAAAACGCGAAAGCCGACGAGCAAAATGTAAAAAATAAATCCTCCTGCATGTATACACATATACTCGAAAAAGTTATGCTAACACTTTTTTCATGCATTTACGTAGACAATTTTATATGGGCAAAGGTACGTTTACGAGATAAATGCCTAAAAGCAGGTATAACTAAAATAGCGCTCTCAGGCATTTCTGTTACAATTCTTCTGTAAATTTCATGCTCCAAGTGTTCGAGCATTGGTATAGCGCTGAAGACAAATGCTCAGGATATAATACAAAAATGCATATTTACTTGATTTCACATAGTAATATTATCATTGTTAAAAGAGAACAAGTTTGTATTAGGTAATAATTAAATAATGCAACCTTATGTGCTGCTTTGACGAGTGGGAAACCCAAAATAAATAATTATATTTGTATGTGTGTTTAAAAGAGTTGGATTATTTTGTGAGTGTAAGCAGTTTCAAAGTCAAAGAGTAGTTGCAACATTAAAAAGTACCTGAAACACATTTTCATTTAACAACTAAAATAGCAAATATGAGTGTGTTTTTCATTGTTGTTTTTTTTTTGGGAAAAAATTTATAAAAATAAAATATATTGTGCGTAAAATTTTAATAATCAGTGAAAATAAAAAAACTGTGGTTTCGTTGTTGTTGTTAGCGATTGTAATGCACATTGTAAGTTTTTCATGTTTTTTTTTATTAAATTCATTACTTTTCAATTATTTTGTTTTAACTTATTGGAAATCAACTTATGCGGCCAAAAGAATTAGAAATTTAATTTCAACAATAGAAAAAAGAAAATTATATTACTTACTGGAATGGGAAGAGTTTTGCAACAATGCAAATTAAATGTGTGGGATGAATGTGCAATGGCACATAAAAAATCAGTGGAAGCATTGGAAAGAACTTTGAAAGATTTACGTAATAATCAAGAAATATTTGGTGGTGCTTTAATATTATTGTCTGGTGATTTTCGTCAAACTTTGCCAGTAATTCCCCGTTCAACACCAGCAGGTGAAAAAAAGCATGTTTAAAGACATCCCATTTATGGAGGCACGTAAAAACTTTGACTTTGAAAACAAATCTGTGAGTTTATTTGCAAAATTATGCATCGGCTGACGAATTTTCAAGACAACTTCTGAAGATAGGAAATGGACAAATTCCTATTGATGCTGCTATTGGCTTAATCACTTTGCCAGATAATTTTTGTAATTTTGCACACACAAAACAAGAATTAGTTTCAAGTGTTTTTCCAAATATTGCGCAAAATTATCAAAATCACAATTGGTTAGCTGAAAGAGCAATACTGGCTGCGAAAAATAAGGATGTTCGTCAATTGAATGCGAATATTTTAAATGATATGCCTGGTGAGATTGTAACATTTAAATCAATTGATACAGTTATAAATCAAGATGACGCTGTAAATTATTCAACAGAATTTGTAAATTCCTTGGATTTACCTGGACTGCCGGCTCATCGCTTACAATTTAAAGTTGGTGCACCAATTATTTTACTTAGCAGATTAGCAGAAGCAAAAAGGTCATTAATAATCTTATTGAAGCAACAATTTTAAAAGGAAAATTCAAAGGTGAAGACATATTGATTCCGCGTATTCCGCCGATTCCACCAGATTTAGCTTTTGACTTCAAAAGATTGCAATTTCCAATACGTCTTGCATTTGCAATAACAATAAACAAAGCACAAGGACAATCGCTGGAATTATGCGGAATTGACTTAGAATATGCATGCTTCTCCCACGGACAATTATATGTATCATGTTCACGTGTAAGAAAACCATCAGTTCTGTTTATTTATACCACAACTCAGGGCAAAACAAAAAATGTAGTTTACGAAAAGGCTTTGCGTTAGTTTAAGTTTAAAATTAACATTAATTTTATATTCTAAAAAAAGAATAAATACACATAGAGTGAATTTAAATCGAGTGTTCATTATTCATTCTTAATTTTGATATGCCTAGCGAAGCAGGCAGAGGGTCCGCTAGTAACAATATAAAAAACATTTGTATTTTCATATTTTCATAAATCGGCTTAAAATTTTAAATATTTTAATTTAAATTTCTTCTTTTATTCATTTTTGATTTAAATTTTATTTTTAAGTTTTTTTTTTTAATTTAAATTCAACTTTTAATTTTTTTAATTTAAATTAAATTTTTAATTTTTATATTATTAACTTAAATTTATTTTTTTTTTAACTTTTACTCCAACTTTTACTTTTCAGTTCTTAAATTGTTAGTTTAAGTTTAAATTAGAAATAAATTTACATTTCATTTAAATTTAGTTTTTAATTTAAATTTAATTTTTAATTTGTAATTTAAATTAAATTTTTAAAATTTTTGATTTGAATTTTATTTTAAAGTTTTTAAATTTTTTAATTTAAATCTAATTTTTAATTAAAATTTTGTGTTCAGTTTATGAAATTTTTATTCAAATTAAATTAAAATTTTTTTTTTAATTTGCAAAATTTTTAAGTATAATTAAATTTTTTATTTAAATGTTTTTAATTTTATTTTATTTTTACTTTAAATTTAGTTTTTAATTTTAAAAATTTTTAACTTAAATTTAATTTTTATTTTGTTAATTTTTAGTGATATTTGCATTTTTTATTTAAATATAAAATATATTTGATTCCAAATTTAGATTTAAAATTTTAATTTAGATCTAACTTAGGTTTTAATTTTAATTTTTAAAATTTTTAATTTAAATTTTCTAATTGGAATTTAATTTTTAAGTTTTTAAATTTTTAGTTAAAATTTTATTTATATTTAACCTAAATATAAATTTAGTTTATATTTAATTTAAGATTTAATTTCAAATTTAGATTTAGATTTACATTTTTAATTTAGATTTAATTTAAGTTTTATTTTAAGTTTTTACAAATTTTAATATAAATTTATTTTAAGAATGTATAGTTTAGATTAAATTTTTAAAATTTCATTTTAAATTTTCAAAATTTGTAATTGTAATTTAATTTTTTATTTAAAATTAATTAATTTAATTTTTAGTTCTTAAATTTTCAATTAAAATTTTATTTAACGTTTTTTTTTAATTTTTTATTTAAATGTAATTTTACAATTTTAGTTAGAATTTTAATTTTTGGTTTTTAAATTTTTTATTCAAACATAATTTTCATTTTTAAAGATTTTAATTTAAATTTGATTTAGTTTTTGTAATAATTTTTTAAACTCAATTTAAATATTTTTTAGTTTTTGAAATTTTTTATTCAAATTTTATTTTATTTTTAATTTAAGTTTTGATTTTATTTTTTTTTTTTGTAATTTTAGTTTTAGTTTTTGAAATTTTTAGTATTTAAAATTTTTAAATTTGAGATTTATTTTTAAGTTTTTAAATTGAATTTTCAAAATTTATAATTGTTATTTAATATTTTATTTAAAATTAAGGAATTTAATTTTTAATTTTTTACATTTTTAATTAAAATTTTATTTTTTCGTTTTTTCAGTTTTTTATTTAAATATAATTTAATTTTTTTTAAACTTAGTTAGAATTTAAGCTTTCATATTTTTTTATTTAAATCTGATTTTCATTTTTAGAGATTTAAATTTTATTTAATTTTTTTAATAATTTTTTAAACTTAATATAAATTAAGTTAATATTTAATTTTACATTATTATTTGGATATAAATTTGTAATTTAGGTTGAATATAAGTATTATTTGTAATGTTAAAAATTTTTAATTAAAATTTTCTTTTCAATTTTTGAAATTTTTAATTGAAATTTTATTTTTATTGTTGCTGGTATTTTGATTTTAGATTTTTTTTAAGTTTTATTTTTAATTTTTGAAATTTTTAATGCAAAAATTGTTTTTAATTTAAATTTAGTTTTTAATTTTAAAATTTAAAAATTATTTTAACTTTAAATTTAGTTTTTAATTTAAATTTTATATATTTTTAATTTTATTTTTTTTTTTATTTAATTTTTAGTTTTTTAAATTTGAATGTGATAGCCAAGCTATAAATTCCTATTAATCTGAATTTGTAAAATTAGCAGCCTTTGAATCAAAGCTAAATAGCGTCCAGTCACTGGTCCCTATAGGCGGCTTTTGCGCATCGCTGTCACTCAGCTTAGCTGTTGGCAATGAGAGTGCACAGCCAGCGCTACAATGCATTTATTTGCATAAATATACACACATGCACACACACATACACGAATGCATACATCGTCACAATGAACGGCAGTGGCGTGATTGGTGTCAATGTCAAAGTTGAAATCGAAGTGACTGAAATGCAATGCAGCTGATTTTTCTTTTATTTTTCGCAGCTTTCATATCATTTTACAAATCATGGATCTGCGGTTAATTTTCGCATGCGATGCCAAACACGGGCGTAATTTAATTATTAACATTAACGTTGTGATTTATAAACAAATTGCGAGCAATGAAAGAAGTTTGACTGCTGGCGCGTCAGGGTGTCGGCGATGCTACTAATCGAGCGCGCAACAGGTATTCGAGGCATTTATCAACGTCAGCCACTAAAACAGCGACTATCATTAGCGTTAATTTTTATCAATAACAACAACAACAACAACAACAACTATAATAAAAGAGAATCTGGCAATTAGTTGCCTGTCATTCGTGCATCATTTGACTGCCAACTTAACAGTTTCGTTGACTGCTAATGTCAGCTGACTGAGCAGAGAATGCGGCATGCGATGGTTGTACAGAATAGATGGAGATATATGTACATATGTATTTATGAGTGTATATGTAAATATATGCATTAATATACATCCATGCCCGCATTTATGCTTTAACTGATTGACGCTGCCGGCATCGCGTGCGTTTGTGCCGTAGAACTTCTATCGTGCGCTACTGTTCTAAATACACAAACCGGCCAGCATGCAAAATTTTAATTTAATCAAAATGAGTACTCACTTATTTGTATAGGTTTCAGATATTCACTAAATGTCAGCAGCTGTCGACAATTAGCTGTTTGTTTTAAGCGTAGTTTGTTTGACTAGCAGCGCAGCTTAAGTGGCGGCTGATTTGATCAATTGGAAGTGGATGTTCATTTATCGATGTAAGCAAACTAAAATGGAAAAAAAAATTAATTAATCGAAATATAGAAAAACTATAAGTGATTAATAAACTTAAATGAAGAGTACACAAATACACTCTCACACTTTGCTATATACCAGAAATATGTGGCGCAAGCACTTCGAAAAAATTAGAATTTTTCAAGAAAGTTTCTCTGCCATCTTCTCGGAATGCTTTGAACCAGCTTTTCTGCGTAGCTCGTCGACAAACAGGACTAGATTTTGCCAACTTGACGCACGAGTCGCTTTAAGTCATGGGCTGGCCTTCCGGCAAGATATGTTTTCATAATTCCGCACACATTTTCAGTGCGATTGTCGCCTGGGAAGGCCAGTCCATTACCGTGGCGCAATTTTCTTGAATTTTCTTCAATTTTCTAGGCCTTACAGAGTCGACTTTGGTGTTTTGGGTTATCACCCTCTTATAAGACCCAATCATACGAGTAGTTTCTTCTTGGATATATATTTTTCACCGACTTAAAAAGTCTTCGATTGTAAATTTCGGTCATTTTTTCGGCGTTCAAATTTTGGGTGAAGTGTTCCAAAAATCCGAAACCTCGCTCGGAGAACGAACCCCAAACTTTCATCTTCACTGGGTGTTTAACAGTGCGCTGTACGATTTTAGTATGGCTCGTGGACCAAGCTCGCTCAAATGGAATCTGAGCCCAGAAAGTTGCTTCATCCGAGAAAACAACCTTACTTTTTGTTTACAGTAGCCCAAGCCTTGCGTTTCTCAATGGGTTTTTCTCAGAGCAGTGGTTTTGATGATGTGGGACGGTAGGACATGTTCGCCTCCTTTAGTCGACTTTCGATGGTGTTGATACCTACTTCTATTCTCTTTTTAGCAAGAACTGATCGTAGAACTCTGCGTAGTCGCAAAGAAGGGTCCCGTTTAAAAAGTTGGACGATCATTTTATCCTGTTTTTTTTTCGTCACTCGCTTCCAGCCGCGCTCGGAGCCGCATTTTTGTACACCTTATACCGCTAATTCTACATCACAACAAACTTTGTTGACTTGTTAATCACTTTTGCAGCCGCGGCGTAAGATAATTTCGGTCGTTTCGAATACCGCCTTGAAACCGTTTGTCCTTCGACTACGTGGAACATTTTACTTAAAGATCTTGGCTCACGTACCTATAAAATACAGCTCGAGCGAGAATTGAAGCCATATGACCATCGTTTGCGTCGCTTTTTTGCTAATTGGGCTCATTTAGATTTATTATGACTGATCGAATGGAACATATAACTCGTAGTCGCGGCAAAAATGTGCCGGATTTCATATTCAAAAAATAAATACCCTGAAATTATCTCCCAGATTATAATAAAAAAAATCATACCAACAAAATTTCTGTTTTTATTTTCACTTTAAGTTTTCAAGCTCTC
This sequence comes from Anastrepha obliqua, assembly GCF_027943255.1. NCBI lineage: Eukaryota > Metazoa > Arthropoda > Insecta > Diptera > Tephritidae > Anastrepha > Anastrepha obliqua. The sequence goes on along the minus strand of NC_072893.1, from coordinate 18,576,979 downwards.
AAAAAACAACCGAATATACGAGGTGGCGCAAAATTAATCATCGCATTTGAAGGTTTACAATTTTTGTAAATGGCGTCTTACGTCAACGATATTTGACACTTGCGACACAAAGAGACAAGCAACGGTGACACGGTTCACTTTACAGGGCTACTTTGCTGGGGCGGCAGCCCTTGGTCGGGAAAAACCAGAGCCATTCTGGTAACGTAGAACCGGCTGCCACTCATCTAACACCCCACCCCTCTGGACCCAACCTGTCCAAACAGCAAGTTTTTTAGTTGAACGAGACGAAGACGACCGGTGATTTGCATAGCGTGACTCTGGCAGTGTTTAGTACCTATTACTGCTACAACAACAATAAGCAATTGAGGGCATGAAGATGAAGAAAGATTTTCATCACTCAACATCTTTTTTTTCTAGTAAAAAAAATTATTTTTCAAAAAAAATTGGATGATTAATTTTGCGCCACCACGTTTTACATTACTTAGAATTACCATTTGGGTACATGAAGTAAAACTACTTAAAAATCTCTAAAGCATGTTTTTTTTGTTTTTTTTTACGGTTGAGAAGGTTTAAAATGTCTAATGCATCATCAAAACTGCCGTTGCTGCAATGCTATGTGCGAAGACTAAACAGCTCTCCCTCTTTTGGAACTGTCGCCCACCCTTTCACCTACTTTGGCATTACTTCAGAGTGGCTTTTCATCTTCCTCATTGCGAGGCCTGTACTTGTATGCCTTCCAGGTCCCTCTTTTTCAACCGGAGAATCTACTGCTGATTTGCCACGTTTCCTTGCTATTTAGCATCTTGTCGATTACATTGCCTGTGGTTATGTGAACTTCTGCATTCTCCAACGTTCGGCGTTCTTGTTCCCAGCGCATGCATTGGAAGAATGTGTGATCAGCGTCAGCCTAGGCTGCATCACCGAGCATGCAAAATACTATACTTTCAATATATTTTTACAAAGTATTTCAACAAAGTTTTAACCAAGAAATATTTTGTACATATTTGGCGTAATTTAAAGTAAATAATTATTTTTTGTTTTGCAATGAAATTAGATTTTTTAGTAATTGGCATCCTTCTTCTTCTTAGCCTTACAGTCCTTGCTTCCTTCACAGCTTCTTTTAATTGGTATTATTGGTGCCTCACTCTTCGTACGAATGATATTTTTCCAAAAAGGATTTTTGCTTCTAGAGCAACCAAAAAATATCTGAAAAGATGTGAATTTATTTTCATGCGCAATGAGTTCTCGTGTGTTTAGGACTCCATTTGCACTGTGGGAAAAAATTGTTAAAAAACATTTGTAAAATTTACAAATTATTTACATCGCACAGGATAATCTGCATTAGAGCATTAAAAGTCAAATTCCACCGTTACATCAACTCGATTAAATTAGACTCCAAATTGAAAACCACAACTTTTCTGTCGCTCGTTGCTGATATTTTCGGTTATACGAATACTTGAATCGTCTTCTATAGGAAGTTGTGCCACAAATAATGATAAATAACCAGCAGACGTCGAATGCATCAATTCTTCAACCAGCATTCAGTTTAAATTTAAATAGATCGCTGTGGTGATTCTGAAAGACATGCATTATCTATTTCGCAATGAAAACCACAAAAAATTGCTGTTGTTTCATTAACTTTTCCTTAAGGTTTGGGAGCATTTTCCCGATGGAATAGATAGACTGAGCTGTTGATTTCAAAAAAACTCAAACTTTACCACTCTATTTGTGAAATGTTAAAATATTTAGTTTTTATTTAATATAGTTAAAATAATAGAGATCCAACACACCAACTCCTACCGTTCAGAATTGTCAAAAAAGTTTGCTAAATTCTAAAGCTGGAGTTGGCCCACATTGCCATACAGCAACACCTTTTCTACGTGTAAATCGCGTCGTTGCTTTTGTAGCAGCCTACTGAACTCATAGTAGTCTATATATACTTTATATAGAAAAGTGTTAGTTGAGTAGATTGAAGCGGGCTTGCGAAGAGAGGTACTCTGAAATTTTGGAGTCACATTTATTATTATCATTGGCCAGTTACTTATTTCCTCGTCGATATTTATTAATTTTTTTTTTGTTTTGCTAATTTTCTCGAGATGGGGATATCAAACCCTCAGTCATTGGACTAACAATGAATATCGCATTATATATTTTTATGTTTTTGCATCTTCTTTTGTTTATTGTATTTAAGTATTATTATTTTTTTTTTTTTTTTTAATTTTATTCAATTCTATTCTATTTAATTTTATTTTAAATTTTATTTTTATTTTTTTATTTCCTTTTTTAAATTACAATCTATTAAATTTAAACAATAAGTAATTATTTTTAAAGTAGTATTGGAATTCTTTGTTCTCTAACCAATGCTAGATAAACATTCAATTTTGCTTCAGATTATGCTACATTATATTATTTTCTAAGTGTTATAATAATAATAATAATTATTATTAATTAATTTTTTTTCTTTATTGTTTTGTTAAATTGTGAGTTCGGTTGGAGTTAATCGTTTTCTCCGATTGTAGTAGTGTAGTTTGCGCATTTTTTCATTTTGATGATTTGTTAGTCGTTGTATATGCTTGATGCTGTATTTTCTAACTGTGTCATCTATTGTATCGATATTGAGGTCGCTGTGGATCACGTCGTTTGGTATATACCAGCCTGCTTTTGTTATTGTTCGAAGTATTTTAGATTGGGTCCTTTGAATTATTTTGATATTGGATTTTTTTGCTGTGCCCCAGATTTCTATCCCATATTTCCAAATGGGTGAGATTATAGATTTATATATCACCACTTTGTTGTTAAGGCTTAGTTTTGAATTTTTAGCCAACAGCCAGTACATTTGTCTGAATTTGTTTTTGATTTCATTTCGCTTGTTTTCTATATGTCGTTTCCAATGTAGTTTTTCATCTATAGTTATGCCAAGGTACTTTGCATTAGGGTGGATTTTTATTTCATTGCTTTTTATAGTTAGTTTGTGTTTCTTAGGCTTTCTATTTGTATAAATTACTTGTACCGTTTTATCTTTGTTCACCTGTATTCTCCATTTATCGAGCCATGATACAGTGTCATTTATTGTTTTTGAAGAATGTCAGTAGCTTTTTTTTCTATTTTGTCTGATGCCATTAAAACCGTGCCATCCGCGAATGTGACTATCATGCAATTTTTTGTTGTTGGGATCGGTATATCTGCTGTAAATATCAGGTACAATAGAGGGCCTAGGACACAACCTTGGGGCACACCTGCTGTCATTTGCATCATGCTTGAGCATTCGTCTTCAAACTTTATAAAAAAATGTCGGTTTTCCAGATAACTTTTGAAAATGGTGAAGTGATTCCGTGGCAATATTTCGCTTAGCTTGTGCAGTAGTCCTTTATGCCACACCCTGTCAATTTGATTCAATATTTTGAATTTAATTGAATACATTTTTTTTTTTTAGCTTCTTTATTATTTTATAGTGTTTAAAATTTATTTTCTTTTATTTTATTTTATATTTTACTTATTTTATTTTTTCATTATTTTATTTGCAGCCGCCGTAGTCGAATGGGTTGGTGCGTGACTAACATTTGGAATTCACAGAGAGAACGTAGGTTCGAATCAGAACTTTTTTATATTATTAGATGATTTTAATGTTTTTTGTGTTTTTTAATTTTCCATATTTCAAATTCAAAGAATATTTTTCATTTGTTTGTTTTATAATTGCTTATTTCATTTTGTGTTATTCTATTTTATGTTATATTTTAAATGTACTCCTTTCCTTATTTAATATTATTTATTGTTTTATTTTATTTCATCTAACTTAATTTTTTTTAATTCATGTTACTAATTTTATAATATATATTTTTTTCCTTATGCCCTTTTTGATTGATTTTATTTTACTTCAATTTATAATTTTTTTTTTTAATATTCAAATTTATTTTATTTTATTTTATTTTATTTTATTTTATTTTATTTTATTTTATTTTATTTTATTTCACTTTATTTATTTTTGAATTTCCTTCATTTTTCCATAACATTTTTATTTTTTTATTTTTAGTCATGGTGTTTTTAATTTTTGCTAATATATATTTGTATTTTTCCAATATATTTATGTTTTTATATATATTAAAATTACTTTTTTTTATAATTACTTATTTAATTTTTTTTTTTTGGTTTCTTTATTTTTTCATATTGTTTTAATTTAATTTAATTTATTTTCTTTTATAATATTTAATTCTTTTACATACTTTATTATTAGAACTATTTTTTTGTATTATTTAATATATTCGTATTTGCTTATTTCATTTTTAAATATTTTATTACATTTTTTTCATTAAAAATATATTTTTTGTTATAAACAATTTTTATAATTGCTTATTTAATTTTTTTTTCATTATCATCCAATTTTATTTTTATTGTGTGTTTTTTATTTTATTTATAAATTTACACTATATAATTTATTTTGGTTTTAAATTTTTGACTTCCTTTTACTTAATTGTGTTTTTGTTAAATTAAATTTATTTCGCTTCACTTTATTATAATTTATTTTTATTCTCTTTTTTCAACTTTGATTTTAATTTATTTTATCTTAATTTCTTTAATTAAATTTTCTAATTATTTATTTTTGTTGTTTTATATTTTGTATAATATCATAATAATACTATTTTTAATATTTGATTGTTTTATTTTATATTTTTATTCTATTTTAGTTTAACTTCAAAATTTTTTTTTCTTATTTATTTTCTTTATTTTGTATTATTTGTATTTTGACATCTGCTTGTTTTTCTCATATTATTTTGCTTTCAATTATTTTATTTTATGTAGTGTACTTTTCTTAGCTTTGCTAACAGTTTCTTTTTATTTATGCTTTTTTAATTTTTATTTTATTTATTTTTATTTCTTTTTTTGTTTTTTAATTATTGTTTGTTTTTTGCTTGAAATAATAAATCACCGTGACGCATACGTCGTTGAAAACCGCAATATTCGACATAAAACCGTAAGCGCGTGTAACTCAATGATTTTTCCAGTTAAAAACTTGAAATATAAGTCACATGAAGAGTGGCGCTGAATACAAAATCTATTTTATTTTTTATCAATAAAGATATCTTCCTTTTCATCTTCTCGTCCCCCGCACAACGGAAATAGTTGCGATGTGATTCATTAATTAAGTATTGCCAGCAAAACTCGTCATAAATCGTTTTGTAAGCTTACAAAGTGACGCGCATGCGCTCAGTAATAATTAGTTGTGCCTACACGAGTTCGTTGCTTAAGTCTTTGGTTTTGCTTGCTTTTTCTTACCAAATATATGTACGTATGTACATATTTAATGAAAGCAAAGGGCATTAATGCCGTGACGTTAAGAATATTTACAAAATAAAAATAAAATAAGTTGGGTAAAAATGCAAGTCATGCAAATTAATGGAAATAAGCAAGGAGAATAGAAATGTTGACATACATACTATACGTATGCCTTAACATTATTAATTTTGCTTTTGTGGTTGGACAAAATAGAATTAAATGAATATAAGATACTATAAAGCTATAAGACCTACATATTTATTTATTATTTTTTAATTCTGCATCCAAATGTTAGATACCCCTCCAGATATTCAGCTCACTGGGTGAAGCTTATAACTCCTCACATTGCTGTTGGTGGTATCAGGAGCTATGAAATTGATGCAGAACAAAGCCCAAAGGTGAGCACAAGAATATCGAACAACTGCCTTAGAACTTGATGCTAGAAAGGCTACATAGAAATCGGGTGGACCAGAGAAAGCTGTGTAGTTCCATGTAAAGTGATAATTTATTTTATTCTGATGTGCATTTTTTATTTTTATTTTAGTTTATTCAATTTTATTGTTATATTTAAATAAATTTATTTTATTCTCTTTTATAATACTTTATTTTTATTATTTTATATTTTGTATAATGGTGTATTTTATTTTGTTTTTTGTTTTTTTTTTTTTGGTTTTATTATATTTTATTTTCATATACAGTTTTCCGTCTTATTTTCTATTTTCTATTTCCTATTTCCTATTTTTTTTTTATTATTTAATATTTTCGTTTTTGCTCTCTCATATTCTTTTTCACATTTTCATTATTGCGTGTTTTAATTTATTTTATTATCATTTATAATATTTCAATTAGACAGTCACCGATAAGAGTTCCGGTAATTATTCCTCTTTAAGCCCAAGAGTAAGGATTTTCATATTTTGTCTTAGGGAGGCCCAGCAGTTTCCCAAGAGAAGCTGATTCGGTGCTCCCCAGCTCCCAAGTTTTGCATGATTCTTAGCATTTATTTTAAAAGTACCAACTTATATAGTTTTCTTGAAAGATTGAGGATAATTCTCAATAGCTCACCACCCAAGCGCACATATGAGTGGGGCTCTCAGTGATAGTCTTGGTGCTATTCACGCATGAGTCTAAGCACGTCAGAGCTGGTTGACTGCCAGAAAAATTTTAAATAAAAAACTTTAATCCTTACCTTACTTGGGTTATAAGGAAGCAGATAAATGTGAATGGAAAGGATGTGGGAGACCACATTCAAGCTTCAAGCACCTCTGAATTTTCCAAACTTTGAAATCGAGGCAAAGGCTAGCATGGCACCCAATGGGAGTGTGAATACTTTTGTGTAAAAATGCAAATGCGCTAATGCACAAGAAAAACAGTTTTTTTCTAATTTCTTATTTATTTTTATTCCATTTACAGAAGAATAATTAAAAAAGCTATTAAAAAGTTAAATTTACATATGTGTGTGTGTGTATACACTAAAAAATACAAATATTGCAAAAAATAAGGCGTTTATTGATGTTTAGACAAGAACTGGTTTTGCACAGCATCCACCGGCATCTGCACCCGCGACAGCGACTGCAACGATGGCAATCACGACAAAGCTGAACGTTAAAGAGTTAAAATGCAAAAATTTTGCCACGGCCAGTGCAGCTTTTGAAGTTGCAGCAGCCGCCACCGCCACCGCCACTGTCAGTTGTTGCTAACTCGGCGCTTTTACTGCAAACCGCAAACATTTTTTTTTTGATTTTCTTTTTTTTTAATTTTTTGAGTATTTTTTTTTTCTTTTTGTGTGCATTTTTTTTCTTCTCTTTGTTTTTGTTTGTCGAATGCGCTTTTGTATGAGTATTTGTCTACGCGTGAAATCAAGTTTTGCATTTTTAACAACTCACAAATTCCTATTGATTTGCTTTGGTGCACCAGCAGACTAAAGGAGTAGCAAAACAGCAGCAGCGGCAGCGGCAGAAAGTCACAGGCTGGCGAGTGCAGTGCCTCCTGCCTTGATGCATTTCGCATGTTCATCTGCATGTTAAACATGGGTATGGCTTATGTGTGTGTGTGTATGCATATATGTGACACTAACACTGTACTAGCGCTCTGGGTTGAATATATTTTCTGTGTGCCTTATATGTATATGGGCCATTAAATATCGTTAAAATAGCAAATGACGTTAAAATACAGGATGAAAAAGTAAGAAGAATTTTAAATTTAAGAAAATTTAATTTTTAAAAATTTTTTTACAGTTTATTATTCTTTATAGTTTTAGGCGTATTTCTGTGGAAGTCGATTCTAAAAATTCCCCATTTCCCCATAGATACGAAGTTATTTTTAAAAATTTAACTGCCCGACGAGAGTTTGATGCGCACAGGAAGCTGTCATTCGTTTGAGGCAGAAAGTTGAAACTCGTTTTTCTTGAGACTACTTTTTCCGGTACGGTCTGCATAATAACTCATACAGTTATTGTTTTTCGATGCGGTTTTTTTTTTAAATATCCTAAGAAGAGTTGTTTCTATAGTCTGTCGAGCCGCATGTTTGATATTTTCATTAAAAATTTTTATAAACATAATGAAAGTGTGACACTTATGACGTAAAACGCATACTTTTATTGAGTTGGCAACTAAGTAAAAGCGGATTTTTTTTTAAATCAAAGACAACTTTTTCATGGAACTAAATAATTTTATTCTGTAATGTATGGCCCATTTTGATCAATGATCTTTCATAAAACTTCTGGTTTTTATTAGCAAAAAACTAAAATATTTACTCCGATAGCCAAGCGGCAATTAGGGCCCTAGGCTCTATTATGGTGCATTCGAAACTGGTCAGGGAATGCCTGGTCTCTCTCTCGGTTGCATCAGAATTCTTCGATATAAAGATAATTTGGGTACCTGGTCACAGTGACATTGCTGGAAACTGAGAAGCCGACGAAGTGGTCAGACAAGGGACCTGTGAGGTAGTGTGCCCGCGAAAGGAGAGGATCGGGATCCCCTTGACAACATGTGCTGTTCTCCTGGAAGGATGGGCTTTGCACCAACTCAGCGAGCGCTGAGCAAGAAAACGAGCGTGTAAGGTCGCGAAGTCCTTCTGGCCACGCTTGGATAGGAGGCGTTCGAGGGATATTTTGAGGATTACAAAATCTCATCTCTCAAATTTCGTGGGCATCCTCATAGGACAGTATCCGCGGGGTATACATGCCGTGAGAATCGGAATTACTTTGAGTCCTTTTTGCGTCAGCTGTATGGAGGATGAGGTGGAATCATCTCAGTACCTGCTCCTTAGCTGCCCAGCTCTCGTGGGGCTAAGATTCAAGCATCTTGGTTCTCACTTCTTTTCTGCGCCTGCTTATATAGCAGGTCTTGATAACAAAAATATGATGAATTTCATCAGCAGCATAAAACGTCTAACACAACCGCACAGTAGTCACCGTTCATAGTCCACAAATACTCAACCCTCCCCACCCCTTTCCCTTTCGTCCTATCGTCCTTTTTCTTTCACCTCTTTTTCCCCTCTTGTAATGGTATCACAAAGGATGAACCAAATTTATTTCGTTCAAGTGGGACCACTCTCTGGGCAAGCATTACTACCTAACCTAACCTAGCAAAGAACTGAATCAGGTACGAGTTGACATCATCATCATTATTGAAATTTTTACCATTCAAGGAGTTTTGTAAAGATCGAAACAAAAAGAAATCAGATAAAGAAAAAGAAATCAGTGGCAAAACATCCCAACTAAGCTCCAATAATTTTTGCCGAGTGGCCAAAGATGTGTGTGGCCTTGCATTGTCATGATGGAATACAATACCTTTTCGATTTGTTGATTCGGGCCGCTTTTCTTCGACTACATTGATTAATTTCGTTAGTCGTTCAATGTAGACATCAGAATTGATCATTCGGTTGGGTGGTAAGAGTTCAAAGTAGACAATTCCTTTGTTCTTGAGGAACCCATGCATCGACTTTTTGAACATAGCCAAGTTGTTTTAAATGATTTTCAATGCATGCATCTGATATACGAAGCTTCTCTGCAATCTCACTTGTTGTAGTGTGCTGATCCGAATCGATTATTGCTTTGATAAGGGCGTCATCAACTTCAACTGGACGTCCAGAGCGTTTTTTCATCTTTGACTGAAAAATCACCAGAACGAAATTTGGCAAACCAATTTTGACACTGCCGTTCTTTTAAGGCCTTTTTATGAGCTTGCGCTGTGGTTTTCCCTTTGAGGAAATAAAAAAGCAAAATATGTCGAAAATGTTCTTTTGATTTTCCATTTTTCAACGAACGCCAAACGAAAACTACGCAACCGATCATGATTCAATAATAAAAGGTTTGCTCAGTAAGCAGCTTTCTCATTACCTCTTGACAAATCGGCTCCCTTAGCAAGACAATGGGTTGCTAACTCTAGAAATTTTTATCAAAAGTGGAAGAAAAATAAAATTTGTAGTAAAAAGAGGTTGTCTGTAAAGTCGGTTTACTGACGATAGTTTAACGTGATAACGTCATAAGAAAATACTGATTGAATGGTTGCATTTTTCAAAAGAAAATTTTAATTTTATTTGTTTGATAGATATTTTGTATGGATATAGAGAATGAGTTAACATTAACATAACATAACATAACATAACATAACATAACATAACATAACATAACATAACATAACATAACATAACATAACATAACATAACATAACATAACATAACATAACATAACATAACATAACATAACATAACATAACATAACATAACATAACATAACATAACATAACATAACATAACATAGCATAACATAACATAACATAACATAACATAACATAACATAACATAACATAACATAACATAACATAACATAACATAACATAACATAACATAACATAACATAACATAACATAACATAACATAACATAACATAACATAACATAACATAACATAACATAACATAACATAACATAACATAACATAACATAACATAACATAACATAACATAACATAACATAACATAACATAACATAACATAACATAACATAACATAACATAACATAACATAACATAACATAACATAAAATAACATAACATAACATAACATAACATAACATAACATAACATAACATAACATAACATAACATAACATAACATAACATAACATAACATAACATAACATAACATAACATAACATAACATAACATAACATAACATAACATAACATAACATAACATAACATAACATAACATAACATAACATAACATAACATAACATAACATAACATAACATAACATAACATTACATAACATAACATAACAAATTACCCCGTATTAAAGCACTTATCAACAGCTTTCATTTGATACCCATATTGTACATACACATCCGAAGGTTACCCGGGTCCACGTTTTGACCTATATCTCGAGCCCTATTTCCAAAATAAAATATAATCCATGTTACTCGTGATGTAGCTTTCGAATGATGAAAGAATTTTTAAAATCGGTCCAGTAGTTTTTGAGCCTATTCATTACAACCAAACAAACAAAGTTTTCCTCTTTATAATATTAGTATAGATATGGTAAATATTACCATACATTTTTTCCTTCATATATAATAAAAAAATAATAATAATAACATTAAAGCAACAGGTATTATTAACAAACTTGGTTTTATTTTATATTCTTCAAGTAAATCAAATTAATAATAATCAATAAGAAGGCATATGCCAATACAAATACGTGAATTTATATATGTACATATGCGCATATACATACATATATACGCTCACTTAAGTAGGGAAGAGCAAGATGTCGAACGTTGCCGTTCGTTTGCTTTGTTTGCTTTGTCGTTCCTTCCGCGCTTTCGCTTGCAGTTCATTCAATGCAATGAGCAAGGTAACTACATATGAGCAAGGTAACACTAATATGAGCAAGGTAACACTAATGAGCAAGGTAACACTAAAGAGCAAGGTAACACTAATATGAGCAAGGTAACGACACATTTTTTCGTGCGTGCAGCCTGTTAAATCGAATTATAAGACGTTATCACGTCAAAAAATTTTGCTTTGAAAAGGGTTTTTAAGCACAAGAACTTGCTCGGTATGTCCATAACCAAAACGATATGGAAAACATCCTGACATACAGCTTAAATCAGGATATGATAGCGCATCTTTCTGGGGCAATGAACGTGAAAGATGGACGTTTTGACAATTGAAACCCGATGCCTTTCAAATATAGGTTGGGAAAGTACTTACTAGGTTACTTTAAAAATACATGAGTTACCAACAAGAGCTCATTTAGCAATATAAGAGTATAATTAATCTCAGATTCCGGATGGCAGATGATTTTTTATGAGGAGCTTTTTTATGGCAGAAAGACACTCGGAGGTTTGCCGTTGCCCGCCGAAGAGCGACCGGTATTACAAACAACATTTCCTATCGTTTGGTGTTTCATCCCCGGGGCTTTGAATCCTTGCACTTCCAAATGGTAGTCACGCAGCAAGCTATTCGACTACGGCAGCTGCCGTCGATATAATAATAATTAGTTTAAATAGGTGCAGGTAGTTTGTTAAGTATTTATGAATGCTAGAATATTCTTGACTGGGTGGACAAAACTCCAAACTTACGTGGGCAAGGCATGGTAAAGTAAAGCGCCGTGAGTATGTTCAGAGTTTGTTCTTAGTCAACCAAATTCATGATGAATTCGCTTCTTCTTTGAAAGAATTCAAGGTCATACTTAGGTAACATAATAGTTCGATATTTCGTGATCAGTTTTGAATTTAAAAATTAATTCACAAAATTTAATTCTGGAATTAAGTTAAACCATTTTTTTGAATATCATACTTGGCAATTTCCGTTTATACTATATATTTTTTTATAATTTAACTAAAAAAGAACTATTTTGCTACCATTTTAAGCAAAAAATTATTAATATTTCCATTTTCTTCATCCTTTTTAAATGCGACCTTTTGTTAGGGAGTGTCAGAGTTCTAATGTCAAAAGTGAGCAAACCTTTAATAATTGAATCATGGCAACCGATCAACTGACAGCTGAATTGCCAACTATCAAATAACAAAAAAGAAAAATTAGAATAAATTTTTTTATAAAGTTTAAGTATCAATAAACAAGTATTTTTTTATTTATTTCTCTTGCTATCCTTTCTAAAAACAGTTTTTCTTTAGCGCATTTTTAGCGCTGTCTGACGTATGTAACCCCTTAAAATACGCGCACTCATCAATCTAATCATCAATCTGCGAGTAAATGCCGGTATCCACGACTTTTGTGGCTTTTTTTTTAATATTTTCGCAGAATATTTTAATCCCCTAATGCCCCATTCAAAATATTCTTTTGGGCACTTCTGTAAAAGGCGGCCAAATTTACCCATAAAAAGGGAAGCTAGAGGTTAAAATGTTCGTCAAAGATGTCCCTCATGAAATGTTACTCCTAATTCAATAACAAAAAGGTTGTGTAAAGTTCGGGTGCTACTCAATACATTGATGCAATTTGGAAGTAAAGGAAAGTAAGGTTAGGTTTTTGTGGTAATCGGTTTGGAATAGCCAACTCAGGGGGTTAGAGGTTGTCAGAATTTTCAAAAAATTTAATTTTTTTTTGCTCCGACACTTATGTGTCGAAGCTGTTTGTTTACCATATGTCTAAGCTCGGTTTGTGACGTTTAGGTTATGTTAGAATCGACTAGCACTCACTGCTGATGGCATCTTTTGACAAACAGCGGGAACTTAGTTGCGTACCCAATATGTTTTTTGAACTGGTGATCACTGTAACTTAAAAACCGCTTGGTGGATTTCAATAAAATTTATAAACATAAAAAACTCGTGCTTGATCGAAAGATCGTTTTTTTTTTTTCAAAAATTTCGATTCTTTTTAAACAATTAATTCTCGGTTTTTTTCTCGAAAATCTGAAAAATATTTTCTGAGGCCGCCATATTGTTAATTTGAAAAAAAAAGATTCGTTCAGGCACAAAACTAATTTCTCTTGTCGGATTGATTTTAGATGAATCTCCAAGGACTTGTGAAGATCACCGCAAGGGACTTCTGGAGATACGGGCTCCACACAAACAGCGATAACTTTATTAACTTTTTTTTTGAAATTTTGCAAAGTCAAGTCGGAACATGATGTATTAATGTTGTGTTTTTATTTTTGTAAAATAAATCAATCAAGTAAAAACCTCCAACTTCCCCTCAAAATGTAATGCCATTTTGCTCTCTCATTTTCCCCCTACAATTGTTACAAATTATTTGCTTCATGGACAGACCTATTGTAATTCATGCGCTATGTCAAGTTATTCCTGACACACACACGCGTCGACATATCAAAAAGCTATTTATGCATACGAGTAGACTTTTACTAACCCAAAAGCTGCAAAGTATTAGGTTAGTTGCGGTTTGTACCAAAAACAATGTAGTGGCTATGTATGTGGTGGTGTGCTAACAGAGCACAGAGCACAGAGGATTTAAATGTCCAATAACAAATGGAATAGAGAAACAATAATAAAATTTGCATGCCTTTAACCGCAATAAACCGCTATTTAACAGCAACGAATAACATCACTACAGTTGTGGTTTAGAATCTAAACTTTAGATCTATAGGGTGGGCCATGTAAAATTTGCTAATCAATATTTTTTCAAACTTTTTTTTATTTTGAAGATTGAACATAGTCATTGATGAATGCAAAATAATATCGTTCAAATGACTGCCACGACTAGCTTTACAGTAGGCCATTCGATCAACCCAATTTTTAAGCACATTTTCGATTGTTTGGGCTCCAATTTCATGAATGGCAGCAACTTCGATTTCGTGTTTTAAAGCATCAATCGTCTCTGGATGGTTCGCATAGCGTTTGTCCTTAACGGCTCCCCACAAAATATAGCCCAACGGGCTTAAATCACAGCTCCGAGGCGGCCAATTTGTATCGGAATTTCGGCTGATTATTCGGTTTTCAAAAACGGTAGCCAAAAGTTCGAGTGTAACTTTGGCAGTGTGACAAGTTGCACCGTCTTGTTGAAACCAAATGTCGTCCATGTCATCCTCTTCAATTTTTGGAAACAACTCGCTGAGCATGTCACGGTAACGCTCGCCATTTACTGTAGAAGAAGAAGACTCACCACTTTGGAAATTGGTTTTCAATATTTCCCAATTTTGTTCAAGCGTATAGCGTCCCATTTCGTAAATGTCAAACCTTTAAGTAAATTATGAACACATTTGACATGTCATTTGTGTTACCATTCTCAAAAAAATAGGTGGTTCAAAAAGCAAACGCTATATGGCCCACCCTGTACATATGTATTGGGTTGGGGAAAAAGAAATGTCGTATTTGTGGTCGAAATTTGACGCTTTATTTAACGTACTTAGAATTATCCGATTCAAGTCAAATATGCCCCGTTTTGTTCGCAAACTTGTTGTCATTTAGAAGGCAACTTCATTATCCCCGCTTTATAAAACCCCCCCTCCTTATTTGCAAAAAACTCAGACAACCAGTTTTCGCAAGCCTCTTTTGAGGGCAACTTGGTATCACCAAGGGCGTTTTGCATGGACCGGAAGAGATGATAGTGACTTGGTGCCAGGTCCGGACTATGTGGTGGGTGCGATAAGACATCACATCCGAGCTCCCGTAGCTTCTGGCGGGTCATCAAAGATTTGTCCTGGTGGAACACACCACCATTCCTATTGACCAATTCTGGCCGCTTCTGGTCAATCACCTGCTTCAAACGGTCCAGTTGCTCACAGTAGAGGACCGAATTAAGGGTGTGGCCATAGTTGAGCAGCTCATAGTGGATAATTCCCTTCCAATCCCACCAAACACACAGCAAAACCTTCCTGGCGCTCAATCCGGCCTTGGCGATGGTTTGGGCCGGCTCGCCGCGTCTCGACCACGATCTTTTTCGCTTGGCGTTGCCGTACGTGATCGCCAATCACTATTCGCTTCAAAAATGGGTCAAGTTAGTTCTGTTTTAGCAGAGAATCGCAAGCGTTGATTCGGTCTAAGAGATTTTTTTGCGTCAACTCGTGTGGCACCCAAACATCCAGCTTTTTTTGGAATCCAATCTTCTGCAAATGGTTCCAAACGGTTTTGTGGTCTACACCTAGTTCCTGACTAATCGAGCGAATGCTCACATGCCGGTCTCTTTGGATAATTTCAACGATTTTATCAGTCTCTACGACGATTGGCCTACCAGTACGGGGTGCATCTTCGACATCTATTACACCAGAACGAAATCGATGCAATACAGTATCAGGCCCATAAACTTCACAAATTTTTGCCCACGTCTTCGTTACATTTTTACCTCTAAGGTAGTAAAAACGTAAAATATGACGAATTTCTTGCTTGGTGGACTCCATCTTTGACGCGCTATAACTTAAGACTGAAACGTACGATCACAACACTGTCAAAGAGACACTTGTAGCACAGATTGTCGTCTTCAAATCGCCGTTTAGTGTGACCCGATGCAATAAGTACAACGCAAGATACATATGTTTAAATGGCGCGCTCAATTGACAAAATACGACATTACTTTTTCCCCAACCCAATATATGAAGGCTGACATGTGTATGTAACTTGTAAATAGGAGAATATGAATGTGTTTAATCAAAAATGAGTGAATTTAAATTAAATTAAACAGATTAATTCAATTTTTCGATCGTATTTCAATACGCAATGCTTCTCATATTTTGCATTGACAGTTTTAATTGAACTTGCTTTGGTTAAATCCACATTCAAATAGCATAAAAGGCAGCAAATTACATGCGCTTACGAGTGCCGCCGCCAATGCAATATAAGGGGAAATCTTAAATCATTTATTTGAATAGCAAGACCACATAATGACTGATGCTTATTTAGCTTAAAAAATAAAAAATAAATAATTGGCGCGTACACTTCTGTTAGGTGTTTGGCCGAGCTCCTCCTCCTATTTGTGGTGTACGTCTTGATGTTGTTCCACAAATGGAGGGACCTACAGTTTCAAGCCGACTCCGAACGGCAGATATTTTTATGAGGAGCTTTTTCATGGCAGAAATACACTCGGAGGTTGGCCATTGCCTGCCGAGGGGCGACCGCTATTAGAAAAATGTTTTAATTAATTTTGCTTTCACCGAGATTCGAACCAACGACCTCTCTGTGAATTCCGAATGGTAATCACGCACCAACCCATTCGGCTACGGCGGCCGCTTATTTAGCTTGCCTCGCATTATTTTATTTTTGTTGCCTTATTTGAACAGATCAACGTGTTAGCGCCTCTCAACATTTATGCACAAATATGGAACAATGCACATTTTTTATAATTCGCACATTTTTTTGTGTATTTTTACAAATGAAATCTTACTTTTATAGTCATAATAATAAGACAAGTGCATATAACTTAGAAAATAGCACTTCTAAATCCGCAAAATATGCTTGAAGTTAACATAAGCCCCATTATTTACGAGCAACTAAAATTACAATAATAAATTCCAGTATTGTGTCTTTTAGACAAAGAAAAAAACACATTTTATTAAACTATCGATTGACTGTTTCACATGCGCACTTGAAATTTGCCCGCCTTAGTAATATACTTGACACCTTTGAATGGTTTATATTTTTCACCGTACATATCAAGACGATTAACTTTCAGTCCCGAAACAGCCAATTGTGAGATTGTAAATTGCACATTAATAGAAGGATTGGCATCGATGTTGGTGCTGCCTGGCGTGATTGACACCTATTGATGGTAGAATAAAATTTTAAATAAATGTCTTCAAATAAATTACTTCCAAAACTTACGGTGCCCCTAATATTTGGCAACTTGGACACTTCAATGCGTCCCACCTCCCATGACAGCGTTTTAGTGACCGAGTCAAATGTATATTTGCCTTGATTGGGCGTTAAAATGCAATTCAAAACACATTTTGGCATTGCAATCTCCAGCTTCACCTTGTCCACAGTACGGCCGAGTGTGGTGCGTGGGCCTACAGTTAAATCCAAACGTCCTTGCTCACCGGTTTTTATCGAGAAATTATGTCTTATATAAATAGGAATAGCAACTACTGATTGTGAGCTAATGTGATAGGACATCAGACGGAAATTGCCATCTGGTGGAATGAATGAGAGTAGGCGTTCTGCCTCCCAGCGCTTAAAACGTACGCACGGGTGGAATGAAACATCATCGAACAGGCGAGGGTTCATAAAAGAAAGCGTCAGATCAGGCATGCCCGATAATTTGCAACAGCAGTCGATCTGTGTAGTTTATAGGCAAAGTAATACGTTAAAATATTGAAATCAATAATCCAAACAACATTACTCACATAACCCTGTATTTCGGCAAACACTGTCGAACCAGATTTATCAATAATTGCATCGACCTCTTCAATGACATCAAAGTAAGCCTCATTGTTGTTATAGCGCACGCCACTGCGGCGCCAGGGTATAGCGGATAGCTGGCCCGATGGTAAGGTGGTGCTGACACTGCAAATATTAACAAGTGAGTGGACATATGCATAAACACAGTTAAATTTTATATACGTGACATATAACAATACCACTCACTTGCTTTTCCCTGTGACGGTATTGGCAATAGTACGCAGAATATTTGGTGGCTTAATAAGCTCCTTAAGTATATTACTTTCCGTTGCAAGTGGAAAGCCATTGTCTAGCATTTCATCGAGCAATTCATAAACGACTACATAGTTTTCTTTGATAATCGATTCTGAGCAATCACCAAAGTAATCCTGAAATGTGTCCATTACGCGATGCAGAAATTCGATAACGAATAGAGGTGGCACTTCTTGCTTGCATGCAGCCACCAGCGATATGCCGTTGCGTTGCACTGTGATGAGGTAGTAGTGAGGTGTTGCAATTACCGGAGGAACATCCTAAATGGGCATATAAATAATAAAAAAAATTTGATATCAATTGCTGGTGTTTGTACTTACAAATGGCGCATTACGTTGGGCATCCAGGAAGTAGTCACACACAGAACGCGATACGACCGAACGCCAATGCTTTTCGAGGAAAACATCGCTATGAAAAAATAATAATAAAATTTTACATACATTTATGCATTTTTCACAGTTCGTAGAGAAACCAGAGCAAACAAGCGCAGAGTAAACAGACGGCAGTGGTGAAAGCCAGGCCGAGCAGAATTCGTATTTTCAAAAATTACAAAGTAAAGTGACATAAACTTCACTTACCCGCTGTTGTTTACAATAAATAGGCTGTGTATCATATCTAAATTCAAGCTGTTCGATATTAAAATTCTATTTTCAAAATTTTGAGTTTGCAAAAACTCAACACGAAGAGATAAAATGCCAACAGTGTAATAAGAAGAAGAACAAGAGCGGAGGTGATTGCACATCTGTTTACAAAGTTGAGTGTTGCCAGACAAAATCCTTGCAGCGACATCTGCCGATTCGTGCGAGCAGTGCAAAATATGAGTTACAACAACACAACAAATGTAAGTGTACTAAATTTTGGAAAAAGTAGAAAGTTGCCAGTTTTCGTGTGCTGCGGCAGGGCGTATGTGGCGTCTTAGACTACGGCACGTATGTGGCGTCTTAGACCCAAGTGCGTATAAACTATTTTGCTGGTAGTTGTTGTTGTTGTTGTAGCAGTATCTTCGCCCTGTCAGTGTAGTGTAATTACCGTCGTGCTGGAGTAACAGTTCTTGGACGGGTATACATAAATGCGTGTCGTTCTGGTAACGTAGAATCGAATCTCATGGGAACGATGTTACTGGTAGTCAAATTCGTTGAAGTAACGAATAGAACGGACCCGTGGTGACGGACCTATTATTCGCATTTCCGTCATTATTAGAAAATTCTTCATCACTGAAAGTAAACGCAGATTAATTTTTTTTTTTTTTTTTATAAAGGTTTACATAATAAAATTATTATACAAACTAAAAGTAGTTCAGCGCTAGCATCGGAGGCTTTCGGCTGGCAGGTTGATTATTGCTCGATTAAATCCGACGAAGTGGATCAGTATCTTTGAGATAGTTATATAATATAGATATGTTGGCTTCGGTTGGATTTTTTAATATTTCAAGAGGGTCAATGTTGCGAAAGTAATGATGTTTAGTCGATGCAAGGTTAGGGCATGAAGACAGAATGTGATTTATACTCAGGGTGGAGTTGCAAAACGGGCATAAACTGGGTGGAATGCCTTGAAGTATATGGGCGTGTGTAATTATTGTGTGGCCTAGTCGAAGGCATATGTATGGTGTGACCATATTCGTTGGGATTGACTCACTAAGACCTGGTTTTACACGCTTAGGATTAACTAAGGAGTTGGGATGGTTGTAATTACTCCACTCGCGTAGTAGGTCACTTTGCCTTTGGTGTTTTATGATACTGTAGATGTCATGTTTAAAGATGATATTGGTTGTAATGGTAGGAGTGATTCTCATTTGTTTTGCAATTTGGTCCGCATGTGTATTACAATTAATATCTGCGTGACCAGGAATCCACATAATTTTAATTTTTTGTGATTTGGTTGTTGTTGTTGTTGTTGTTGTTGTTTTTAACAGCGTAGTTAGCCCTGTCAGTGTAGGTATATCATCTGTCATCTTCGTCTAGCTCATCTAGGGGTAGGCCCAGGAAACATGCTGTTTCGACAGGTTGGGTCCAGAGGGAGAGGGGGGTTAGATGAGTCTGATTGAGGGGGCATGTGAAGAGGTGGTTAGTGTCGTGCGGGGTCCCTTCACATGCCGGACATGTGTTTGGTATGTCGGGGTCAATTCTGGATAGGTAGGAGTTTAACCTGCTACAATATCCAGAACGTAATTGTGCCAATGTTACACGAGTCTCACGGGGAAGCTGGAGCTCTTCATCTGCAATGGGTGGTGGTTGGACTCCGATTACGGCATTCACAGGACGGGAGTTCATGAAGGTGGTAACGGTCTCCCGGTGAATGTCGTTTAATGACTGTCTGAATACTGTCCTGTCCAGTAGGTCTCGGATAGTTTTGTCCTGGAGTTCGTCAGCGTAATCGAGGAGATGTCTCCTGACGTGTCTGGGAGGCGGCTCGGGCTCAAGCAGGTGTCTGCAGGGGTGAAACCTGCGGTAGCACCCCAGCAGGAACTGCTTGCTGAGCAATTTGTTGTGCTCCGCAACTGGGAGCATTTGTGCCTCGCTGTGCAGGTGTTGTATGGGCGACATCAGGAGGCACCCGGTCGCTGTCCGAATGGCGGTATTCTGACATGTCTGCAGCTTTGTCCACTGCGAATCACTAGTACCAGGCGACCAGACAGGCGCAGCATAGTTTAGAACCGGCCGGCCAATTGCCTTAAATGTCGAAAGCAACAGTTCTTTGTCTTTGCCCCAAGTGCTGCCGGCCAGCGATTTGAGGACCTTGTTGCGATTTTGGACCTTAGTGGCAATTGCGGTTGTATGCGCAGAGAAGGAGAGCAAGCTGTCGAAGGTTACACCCAAAATTTTGGGGTTATTCACAGTCGGAATTGGTGTGTCATCGACTTTTACCTTAAGGGACAGCTTGACCTCCTTTGTCCAGGTGGTGAAAAGGGTCGCCGTGGACTTGGTGGGGGAAAGTTGGAGATTCCTCGCAGTGAAAAAGCGAGAAAGGTCGGTGAGGTAGTTGTTCACTTTGGAACACAGGCCATCGATGTCATTGCCCGACGCCATTATCGTGCAATCGTCAGCGTATGAGATCAGGGAAACTCCCGCTGGTGGTTGGGGGAGCTTCGAGATGTAGAAGTTAAAAAGCAAGGGTGAAAGGACACCACCCTGCGGTACGCCTTGCTTAATCTTCCTCTGCTTTGACATTTGATCTCGAAAAATCACTGACGAGTGCCGACCGCTCAGGTAGTTCGCGGACCACCTCTTCAGCCCTGGCGGGAGTGTCGACTGATAAATATCATCTAGTAGCGTGGAATGGCTGACTGTATCGAAAGCCTTCTTTAGGTCCAACGCTACTAGGACAGTCCTCTCGCAGGGGCGGTTTTGGTTAAGCCCGCGATTTATCTGGGCGTTTATGGCGGTGAGTGCCGTGGTGGTGCTGTGCACTCGTCGGAATCCGTGCTGATGTGGGGCTGGGGCCAGGTGTGTCGTGAAGAGTGGGAGTAGGAGGGCCTCAAGTGTCTTCACTACTGGGGAAAGGAGAGTTATCGGCCGATAAGACTCCCCTTGGTTGGCGGGTTTCCCAGGTTTCAATAGTGGGACCACTCTCCCTGCTTTCCACTTGTCAGGGATGATGAGAGTGGCCAGAGACAAATTGAAGACCCTTGTGAGATATCCTACTCCCAGGGGTCCCAGATGCTTCAGCATCAGCGCGTTAAGTCCGTCAGGGCCAATGGCTTTCGATGTCTTCGTTTTGTTGATGGCCCCCTGAACCTCATCACCGGAGAAGGTAAGTGGCGCACTGTCGTTCGTCAGTTTGTGCAGCCTTCTGGTAACACGACGTTTGGTTCTGTCGCCCGGAGGATGCAGTGTAAACAGCCGGCTAAAATAGCTCGCGCATCGCTTCGGGTCCGACGAAGTACAACCGTTGAAGGTGATTGCCACCTTGTCGTTGTGTTTCGTCGGGTTCGACAGGGACCTAACGGTGGACCAGAGCTTACCCACTCCGGAGGTGAGGTTACAAGTCTTCAGGTGCTCAACCCATTTAGTCCACTTGTGTTGATTTACCAGTTGCCGGATCTCCAAATTAAGATCCCTTATGCGGGGATCCCCGGGATCGGCCTGGCGTAGGTGGTCACGCTCGGTTGCTAAACTGGCTGCTTCTGCTGGGAAATGAGGACGTATGTCCTTATAACATCCAGCTGGGATGAAGCGAGCCGCAGCAGCTGTGAGCACCTTGCGGAATGCGCGTTCGCCAACGCGCACATCTGTGGGGATGGGAAGAGCGGCGAAGGTGTCCTCGGTGAATTCCGTGAAGCCGGCCCAATTAGCTTTTTTAAAGTTAAAATAGGACCGGTGATTCGCGGAAACGAAGTCGGCAGGTCTCTCGATCGAGACGATAATGGGCAAGTGGTCTGATGCAAGCGATAGCATAGGTCGCCACGTTATGCTATTTATCAGACCAGCGCTAGCAATTGTTAGGTCAGGCGAGCTGCTGCAATTGCCCACTACCCTGGTGGGGGCGTCGTCGTTTACTGTGCTGAATGTCGAGTCGTCTATCTGCTCTGCCAGTTGTTGTCCCCTACGATCATTTGGCAGGCTTGAATGCCAAAGATCGTGATGCGCATTGAAGTCACCTACAACCAATCGGTTTTCACCTCTGAGGAGCGCACCTATATCAGGGTGATATCCAGCCGGGCAGCAGGTGACAGGGGGTATATATATATTAAATATTTCGAGCTCGGAATCGCCTGACCGGACAGCTATGCCTTGACATTCTAAGGTGCTGTCCCTGCGGTCGATTCCTTCATCGATAAGACGATACTGCACAGTGTGGTGGACTATAAACGCTAGGCCACCACCATTGTCTCGCTCGCGATCACGTCTGTGCACGTTGTAGCCATCCCTGGTGATCAGAGATGACCTGGCGTGCAACTTTGTTTCTTGGACCGCAGCTATCTTGATACTGTGCCGGCTCATAAAGTCGACTATCTCGTCGACCTTACTCGTAAGTCCGTTGCAGTTTAGCTGGAGAAGCTTGAAGCTTCTCGGTGAGGTCAGTGTAATCCGGGGGGTGAGGGACGCGTGGTGTTGTCTGCGTTGGGCCTGCTGCGCAATCCACTGTGGCTGTTGCGGCCTGATGGTGGTGGGCGGCCGCGCCTCCGAGGGCGGTTGTTGGTGCAGAGCTCTGCAGCAGGGGGCAACGTAGGCAGTTGTCCACTCACGGGTGGTGCGCAGGCCGGAACATCTCCGAAAATGGCACCAGCCATTGCAGGAATTGCATTGGACTGTTACCAGATTCCGAGGTATTACGACCTGACACACGGAACAGACTGTGCGGGGGACCAGGAGCTGCTGGTTTGTCCCCGCACTGGGGTTGGAGCTGGAAGGGAGGGGAGGGGTTGAAGGGGAGTTGTGTTGCTCCGATAGGCTCCTCACCGTGGAGGTGTGGGTTGTGGTGGCGGTTGGTATTGCCGGCCTATCAGGGGGTGTGCTAGCCGTGGAGGCATCAGACGCTTGTTGGCGGGAGCAACACGTGGCCACATACCGTGTGGTCCACTCCCTGTGCGACTTAAGGCCTGAACAGGTCTTAAGGTGGCTCCACCCGTTGCACTTATTACACCTAACCGAGGTGGAGTTCGGGTGGAGCCGTTAATGGCAGACGCAGCAGTAGAATACTTCTGGCCCAGGGTTGGATTCAACTCCAGCCCTGAGGAGAAGTATTTGGAGCAGGTTTGCTGCGAGAGTTTGCTCCTGTGACGTAAGGGTTTGGTTGATATACGGTACACTAGACAGGGCTAGTGTACTGGGGCGGCAGCCCTTGGTCGGGAAAAACCCGAGTCATTCCGGTAACGTAGAACCGGCTGGTGATTTGGTAGTTAGTGTCTCTCTTATAAAATCAATTATTTAGTTAGAGTTGTTGCAGTTCTGGATGGCCGAAAAGCACGATAAGCTATCAGTGTACACTATGAATTTGCCCTTGTTTTGAATTGCATACAAAAAAGCGTTAAAAATTGTAACTGCTTCTGCTGTAAATTAAAAATTAAGCCATTAATTTTGTACGCCATTTCCTATTTTTTAAACATTTTTTTTTTTGTAAATTATTAACAATATTTTCATATACAAAATTGTAACAGCGCGCAACTCAAAAACGCACTGGCCATCCTCAAAATTTACTTCGAAATGGCTACACTACCGCAGTCTCAGTCGTTGCCGATGTCGCTGGCGCTGCAGCCCACAAACGTCAGCAACAGCTGTTCGTAGAGCCCAAAACAAAAGCAATCACTCATCGTTTGGAAGCAAATAAATCGGCGGAGCGTAATTTTTAATTTTTTTCATTAAAAACCTGTAGTGGCAATTATTTTTCTTACGACCTCTTCAATTGGTAGATATAATGGGTAACAAGCAAGTGCGCCAGCATTTGGAAACAGGTCAAAAAACTGGCATACTGAAGATTTCGCTGCAGCGCTTGCAGGAATTCCCACCGCAACTGAAAAACTACCCAAACGTCCTGAAAACACTAGGTAAGTCCGTGACATTACGTTGCCTAAGTTCACATTTAAGTTTTAACATCTTTCTCATCACCGTTAGATCTCTCCGAAAATCGTTTTGAACGTTTACCCGATGAACTCGGTCATTTCACGCTGGTCAAACATCTGAATTTAAGCGGGAACAAGCTCATCGAGCTGCCAGACGTGATAGGTGAACTAACTAAACTTGAGGTGCTGCTAGTGATGAATAATTATTTGGCGAAAATACCAAAAACTCTATCGAATTGCAATAATTTGAAAACTGTCAATCTGACCAATAATCAAATCAAAGAATTCCCCACCATGTTGTGCGGCCTTAAACACTTGGATGTATTGGATTTATCGCGCAATAAAATCACCAACGTACCTGCGGAGGTGGGCACACTGTATGCGACTGAACTTAATTTAAATCAAAATCAAATTTCTACACTTTCCGACGAAATAGCGGTGTGCCCTAAGCTAAAAGTGTTGCGTCTAGAAGAGAATTGCTTGCAGGCAACCGCATTTACGCCACGTATACTAAAAGAATCAAAGATCTGTAATCTGTCTGTGGATGGTAATCTTTTTAACTCTAAACAATTTGGCGAATTAGAGGGCTACGAGGAATATATGGAACGTTATACGGCGGTCAAGAAGAAAATGTTCTAATTGATTGATACTCAAAGCAAAAAGAAGACAAATCTAACGATGTTGAAAAGAACTGCGCAACTGCTAATAGAAACCAAATAGCTGGTTTGAGTGTCACAAAATACAATACGCAAAATGCAAAATGCACTTCACAAATGGTGAACTTAACACAAGGTGTGTTGTCTAAGGCTCCCTTGGGCCGTTAAGGATAGTTAGTTAAACATTTCAAGCATTCAAGTTATAGATAACTATATGTGTGTGTGGGTATGCACAGAATATGCGCTATATTATTATATGTGACAGAAAACGAAAATCTAGTTAATTAAAAAAATATATACATATACCACATTGTATTTCCATAACCATATCTATATGTATTTTTGATTTACATCACTCAAAAGCTGTTTGGATATTAAAGCTAAGTGGCTCGTATTAAATTTTTATGTGTAACACAGCGAAAGATATGTGTTTGTATTTGTTTCTATTGTGAAATGGTTTCATGAAATATTTAAGGAGATGTTAGAGGTATATAAAAGCATATATAAGTATATGTACATACAAATGTACATATAAGTTTAACAAGCACTGGAAGTAGAGGACTGGATTATTTTAAATGGACAACTTTTTTAAACAAGAAATAGTTTTCATACGACTATAAGAATTTGACATTGCACCAAGGCGTTGAAAACAGATGTTGCGTGTGGAAATCACCGTCCTGCGGATGAGAGGTCATATCGACATGCTAAGTATGAATTACTGATGACTTTATCCTAAAACATCTACTATTTTCTTCTTGTTGTAGCAGTGCACTCTACAATATTCTCGTAGAGGGCGACGAGACCTGATTTCAGATAGGCACATTACAATAGTGAATGGGAACGCATGCCAAGAGAATCGGTAGGCTTTCAACCACACCTTTTTGGATAATCAGCGAATCATTCGTTGAATGAACGTCAACGTTTTGATCGTTACTCGAGAGTTTTTGGAGCTTTAGCGGGTGACGGTATTAATGTGACGCGATTCAACCTCATTGCATATGGAGAGCTTTATTATTTCAAAGCTGCTAATATGTAGCTGCTCATCGACGCTCGTCAATGTCCCGGACTCAGCGCCATACAGTAGGACCGTTCGCACGACAGTCGGTTCTACGTAACCGGAACGACCCGGATCAAAATCCGGTCAAGGATTGTCACTTCAGCATATGTATGGGGAATGTTTATGCTGCTACAACAACAACAACAAGAACCTGTTGGCAGGAGATAAGGTTCACTAAACAGGGTTAGTTTACTGGCGCTCACCGTTATAAACACCCAGATAAACAGCGCTCTTAACCAAAACCGCTTCTGCGAGAGGACTGTTTTAGTAGCGTTGGACTTAAAGAAGGCTTTTGTTGTTGTTGTTGTAGCAGTATCTTCGCCCTGTCAGTGTAGTGTAATCACCGGTCGTCTTCGTCTAGCTCATCTAACGGTAGGCCCAGGAAACTAGCTGTTTCGACGGGTTGGGCCCAGGGGGAGAGAGGTGTTAGATGAGTGGGTTTGATGGGGCATGTGAAAAGGTGGTTGCTGCCACTATTCCAGCAAATCTGGAGAGAAGAAGTGATGCCTAGTGATTGGAAAGAATCTATCATTATTAAGCTACCCAAGAAAGGCGATCGGAAAAAAATGCGAGAACTGGCGAGGAATATCTATTCTACCAGCAATCACAAAAATTTTTACTCAAATTATCCTAGAACGAATATCAGCCCCGCTGGATAAACTTATCAGACCAAATCAAGCCGGTTTTAGACCTGGACGCTCGTGTATCGACAATATACATACTCTTAGAATCTTGATAGAACAATCTGCTGAGTACAACACACCACTCTACCTGGCATTTATCGATTTTGCAAAGGCGTTCGACTCCCTAAAGCGGGATATAATCTGGTCTGCTCTATCTGCGAGAGGTGTCCCAGATAAAATAATTAACATCATAAAATGCATGTATGACGGCTCATGCTGCCGAGTGTTGCACGAAAAACAACTAAGCGAGTCCTTCCCTACTGTATCAGGCGTGAAGCAAGGCTGCGCACTCTCTCCCTTACTCTTCATAACAGCACTGGACATAGCTTTCGAAACTTATAACCGTTGTAGTATAAACTGGAAGATGACTCAAAAACTTGGCGACCTATCATATGCGGACGACGTCGTTCTAATTAGTAACTCTTATAACGAACTACAAACAAGACTCTCCAACACAACAAACGACTGCTTAAAACTTGGCTTACAAGTTAATATAAAGAAGACCAAGTCTATGAGAACTAACGTAATCAACAACACAGAGTTTAAAATAGACGGAGGACAAGTTGACGATGTAAACAAATTTGAGTATCTAGGTAGCATCCTAACCCCCGATGGTGGTACAACGGCTGACATCCAGCGTAGGATATCCATAGCGACGAACACGTTTGCTGGGATGTCACGAGTGTGGTCTAACAAAGCGCTTAAAAGAGGCACTATAATCGGTATATTTAATGCTTGCGTAAAATCTGTGTTACTGTATGGCAGCGAAACGTGGCACATGAAACAAGACTCAACGAGAAAACTACAGGCATTCGTAAACAGATGCTTGCGACGCATTATCGGTATCTGGTGGCCACGTACTATATCTAACCCTCGCCTGTGGCAACTGACGAACCAAAAACCTATTGAAAAGGAAATAATGCACAGAAAATACAAATGGATCGGGCACACCCTCCGAAAACAACCCGATGAAATAGTCTACTCAGCCTTACAATGGAACCCGCAAGGCACTAGAAACAGAGGGCGTCCCAAAATGACTTGGCGTAGATGCGTTAACCAGGAATCCAAAAAGTCATTCAATGAATTAAAATTCCTAGCCAGCAATCGGAATATGTGGAAATCTTTTGTAGATAGACTAAGTTCTTAGTACATATACCTATATGTATTGTAACACCTGAACATGTCAATAATAATAATAATAATGTTTAGTATGTCGGGGTCGATTCTGGATAAGTAGGAGTTTAACCTGCTACAGTATCCAGAACGTAATTGTGCCAAGGTTACGGGGGACTCTCGGGGAAGCTGGAGCTCTTCGTCTGCAATAGGTGGTGGTTGGACTCCGATAACGGCATTCGAGGGTCGGGAGCTTAAGAAGGTGGTAAGGGTCTCCCGATGAATGAAGGACACAGTCAGCCATTCCACGCTACTAGACGACATTCATCAGTCGACACTCCCGCCAGGGCCGAAGAGGTGGTCCGCCAACTATCTGAGCAGTCGTCACTCGTCAGTAATTTTTCTTGACCATACATCTAAACGGGGAAGATAAAACAAAGTGTTCCGCAGGGTGGTGTCCTTTCACCCTTGCTTTTCAACTTCTACATCTCGAAACTCCCCCAGCCACCAAAGGGAGTCTCCTTGGTCTCCTACGCTGACGATTACACGACAATGGCGTCGAGCAATGACATCGATGGCCTCTACTCCAAAGTGAACAACTACCTCACCGACTTTTCCCGCTCTTTCACTGCGAGGAATCTCCAACTTTCCCCCACTAAGTCCACGGCGACCCTCCTTACTACCTGGACAAAGGAGGTCAAACTGCTCCTCAAGATCAAAGTCGATGACACACCAATTCCGACTGTTAACAAACCCAAAACTTTGGGTGTAACCTTCGACAGCTCGCTCTCCTTCTCTGCGCACACACCCGCTATTGCCGCTAAAGTCCGAAATCGCAACAAGGTCCTCAAATCGCCGGCAGCACTTGGGGCAAAGACAAAGAAATGTTGCTATCGAACTTTTAAGGAAATTAGCCGTCTGGTACTAAACTGTGTTGCGCCTGTCTGGTTGCCTGGAACTAGTTACACGCAGTGGATAAAGCTTCAGATTTGCCAAAACACTGCTATTCGGACAGCGACGGGTTGCATCCTGATGCCCCCTCTTCAACACCTTCACAACGAGGCACAGATGCTACCAGTAAAGGATCACAAACAACTATTCAGCAAAAAGTTTCTGCTAGGGTGTTACAGCAAGTTTCATCCATGTAGACATCTGCTTGAGCCAGAGCCGCCTCCAAGGCAGGTAAGGAGGCACCTATTTAACTACGCCGACGAGATCCAGGACAAAAGGAACAGACAACTACTGGACCGGACAGTGTTTAGACAGGCAATAAACGACATTCATCGGGAGACCCTTACCACCTTCTTAAGCACCCGACCACCGAATTCAGTAATCGGAGTCCAACCAGCTCCTACAGCAGATGAAGAGCTTCAGCTACCCCGTGATCCGCGAAACCCTGGCACAGTATGGCACAGATTCTGTAGCAGACTAAGCTCCTACTTATCCAGAATTGACAACGACATACCAAACATATGTCCTGCATGTGAAGGTACCCCGCACGACACCAACCATCTTTTCATATGCCCCATCAAATCCAATCATCTAGCCCCCCTCTCCCTCTGAACCAGACCTGTTCAAACAGCAAGTTTCCTGGGCCTACCTTTAGATGAGTTAGACGAAGACAACTGGTGATTTACACTACACTGACAGGGTTTAGTATTGCTGCTAAAACAACATTGACAGTCAAGTCATTGACTATGCCGAACTCGTACTACCCAATCAACACAAGGAACTTTGCCTTGACCTCGTGTACCGCAAGACTCACTCTATGTAATTCGTTTTAAAGACCGGCGGAAGTTGCACTGACTGTCCGCTGGTTAATGTCAACAATGTCGATATCATCAGCGTAAACGACATGACACTTTTAAAGAAAATAGTGCCGGAGATTTCGATGTGGGCGGGACGAATAATTTTCTCTATCATCAAACTGAAAAAGTGGCATGATAAGGAATCGCCTTGTCAGAAACCTCACTTCGTTTCAAATGGCTCAGGCAGATCTTTGCCAATTCTCACTGTGCTGGTGGTGTTTGTTAAGACTATTTTGCATAGCCGGATGAGCCGGAAAGCCAAATTTAGACATGGCGATTTACAGGTGATCCCTTATCCTACTGTCGAATGCAGCTTTGTACGAGTAATCGACAATAAGGTGGTGGGTGTCGATCTGCTTCCCTTGGGTTTTCTACAGGACTGGGCGTAAGGTGAAAATCTGATCGATGGTAGATTTACCGGGCCTGAAACCAATCAACCTTGTTAAAGGTGCCCTTGATAGGACCTTGTATGCGATACTGACGCAGTTCGTATGGTCACCATTCTTGTGGGTTGGACAGAGAAGCCAGTTATTAAACATTCCTCGTGCATATGCGAAGAATGCTGCTGAAGTGACAGTCCTTTGCCGGATATAAATCCGGGTCGTTCCGTTTACGTAGAACCGACTGTCGGTCCGATGACAGTCGCTGGGTATGCTTTCATTTGACAATATTTTGTCTATGAGTATTTGCATGCTTTTCGTTAGCTAATCACCTCTGGCCTTGGACAGCTCTGCCGGCAGGCCATCCGCTCCCGTAGCTGTGTTGTTCTTAAGCCGGGCAAGAGCTCTCAAGATCTCGTCTTAGTCGGGCGGTGGAACGTCGGCACCGTCATCAAAAACTGCACTACTCGGATCAATTTCTCCATTGGTGGGGGTATTCACGTCATAACCATTCAGTAGTATTGAGAAGTGACTCATCCATATCACCAGTACGGTTTGTATGCCCGTTACCAGGTTTCCGTTTTCACTTAAGCTTGGCCATGTCAGATGTAGAACTGATTGTCATGGGAATGTGGTATGAACGGGCTGCACCTAGTAAATGAACAACTTGTGTAACGACTTAAGAAGAAGAAGATAATAGTATGGAGTTTAACGGAAGGTCGTATAATTGATACCTACATATCTCCTCCCTCCATTAGAATAATAAAGTTGGGAAAGCTCTTGCTTCGCTACCTCGATTACAATAGACTTCCGTTTGCATGGAAAAAAGTGTGACCAAAGTGGCGTAGGCGATTGGAGTGCCAATTAAAAGGAATTTTCCATAGAAAAATGATTTATAGTCTTCTTTTCTGTGAACTTCTATATCAAAATAGCCTACACATACATACATACATGCATACATATTTCTACACCACTGCCAGGGTCTGCCTTATGTCACAGACACTTGAATGTCCTGGCATATGGATTTACTCAAGCACCTCAAATTATAAATAAATATAGTATTTAACTATTTATTTAAGCACACATACATGTGCGTATCCACATACATACATACTTATGGATATGGAATTATTCATATGGAAATTTGTATTTTCGCTGACACGCGCAAACACCCACAACCCTGACATTTCTAAAACTAATGCCGTGGTA
Organism: Anastrepha obliqua; assembly: GCF_027943255.1. Taxonomy (NCBI): domain Eukaryota; kingdom Metazoa; phylum Arthropoda; class Insecta; order Diptera; family Tephritidae; genus Anastrepha; species Anastrepha obliqua. The sequence continues at coordinate 18,545,745 of NC_072893.1, read as the reverse complement.
TGATTTCAGGTGTCCTTTCTCAAGTGACTGATATTATTTTTATTTTTACTAATATAATATATGTTCGTATGTATGTAAGCACGTAACAATGGTATGACTATTGAGACTGAAAAGGACAATAGGATACAAATAATGAAAAGGAAGCAAAAAATAAAAATAAAAAGCAAACCGAAAAAACAATTTTTTGTAATAACAAAAAAATTATTGGTATGAATAACCCAGTATAGGAGTACAGTAATGCGTAATTACGCTTTACTAGAACATTGTATGAGAAATGATACATATCTGCGTTTACATACTCCGAAAGAGAATAATATTTAGCCCAGAGTTATCCTTCGTGTATTCTCCAAATACTTCCCTGCGATAATTCCAAAGTACAGCAAATCTATATCTTTTCATTGGAACAGAAAAAAGATCACATAATTTTGAAAGTACTTGACCATTAGGCAATTTTTGTAGAACGAAGAAAGTTTTTTTTACTGTGGGTCAAAGTTTCCGTATTTCGGTCTAAGCGCAAAAAATATTATATGCAAGTCAAATTCTTATAAAAAAATTTGTGGTTAATATTCTATTGTAAATGGTTTTCCAATAACAGGTGTTATTTTGGAATGGATTGCGTTATCTAGAGATAATTAACTATTTTTTATGTGCGGAATTGGATGGTATTGATCTGGACAACGTTTATTTTCAACAAGACGGCGCTACGTGCCACATAAGCAACGAAACTATTGATCTTTTACGGGAAAAGTTTCCGAACGGTGTATCTCTCGAAGGGGTGATCACAATTGGCCACCAAGATCTTGTGATTTAACACCTTGTGACTTTTTTCTTTGGGGCCACGTGAAAGGGAAGGTCTACGCCCACAGCACAGGGCCGATTCAAGACCTCAAAGTTGGAATTCTTGAGGCTATCGAGGACATAGGGCAGCCACTTTGCAATCCGGTTATGGAAAATTTCATGAAAAGAATATTGTCCTATAAGCGTGGTCGTGGTGGTCATTTGGCTGATGTTTTTTCCACTCTTAACGGCATACCTTCCTCTTTATAGTTAAATAAACATCCAATCATTTATATTTCAAAAATTGCATTTTTCCTTGAAAAAATAAAAATAACACCTCTTATTGGAAAACCCTTTATTTTGAGAGGGTTTATTAACCGCACGATCATTCGTTCTTCCCAAACGTCTGAAGTGACATACAGAAAAAGAAGCGGTCGTCCTCGCGTGGTTCGAATCAGTGTAGCTATAAAAGCTGTTCGAGAAATTCGCAGGAATCCCCTTAGAAAGCAGAAAATCAAGTCCGCTTAAAGAAAATTAGACTCGGTCAACGGCTTTGAAAATATATTCTTGTCTCAGATGAGAAAAATTTCACTGCTGAAGAAGTTTTCAATAGGCAAAACGACAAAATCTATTCTAAAACTTGTAAAGGTGCAAAAAATGTTGTTCCAAGGGCTTAGCGTGGCTGCCTGTGATGGCTTGGTGGGGGTGTATCTTGTAAAGGCGTTGCATCTCTTCATTTCTGCGATAAAGCGATTAAGACCGGGCCAAAAGTATACCAGGAAGATGTCTTAGAAGTCGTAATGAAGCAGTTGACCGGTACTCTCTTCTATGGAGTGCGTTGGATCTTCCAGTAAGATTCCGGTCCAAGCCATACGGCAAAAACCACCCACAAAGAAGCTACAAAGAGGCTGGGTTCACAGCCGCAGAAGATTGGCCGTCTGGAATGCCAGATCTGAATCCATTGACCTATAGGAACTACATTGCACTACTGGACTACATTGGCACATGACCTGTCGAAGACCTCACAGAAATTTGGAGAGTCTCAAACAATCTTTGGGACAACAATAGCTAAACGGCCTAATCGTTTTAAGTTGAAGCAAAATATTCCCATTTCGAATTAAAATAAACTTTTTTTTTAATATTTAAATGATCAAATAGAACTAACTTCATTTAAAAAAAGTATTATAATTTAATACCTATTACGGACTTTATTTGTAAGATAACTTATGGCAGGACTAAGTATAATTGACAGAAAGATAGGTAGGTGAAATGATAGAAGTACCACTCTGGCACGCCCCAAGTAGCTCTAAAGGGCCGAACCAGGGAAACCTAGCATTTTCGCGTGTGTGCCGATCTTCCCATGACCGGTAAATACAGTTACGAGTTTGGAAACTGAATGGCGAGAAGGCCAAAGGACTTTCTGAGACCTCCTCCTCTTGTATTGGTGTCAAGGGGTTTTCCATATAGCACATGAAGAAATGGAGCTCCATCTTTTCTGCACTTTCCCGAGAAATAATGCGTGCAGTTCTCCTTTAACAACTGTCAGGGGGATGCTGATGATGGGGTAGGAGGTCTGTGAGGCCAATTCAGTCCCCTTCCTGGCAAGCCCATCAGCAATTTCATTTTCCTCTATGTTCTTATGTCCTGGAACCCAGATCAGAGAAATGATACCTTACACCGAAGTGATTTGATCTCCACTTTACAGGAGTTGACCAGTTTGGATTTGCATCATCGTCGTTAGAGTCGTAATCGCAGCTTAACTATGAGAAAAAATGTTGGTATCTCCCTCGCTCCCGCGTTCCCTAAGCATTATCCATGCCTGCAGGATAGCAAAGACTTCTGCCTCAAAAATAATAGGAGTATTCGGCAATTTTAAGGAAATAAAAGGATAAATAAGAATAAAAAAGGAAAGGATAAATTGGTTGATTTAGAGAAAACCCTTGCTTCCACTCCCGATTCCATCTTGCAGCCGTCATTCCAGTTTACGGAAGTTCAGAGAAATACGATGTTAACTATCTAAAAATGCTACCACCTTTAGAGGCCAACCTTTTTTAGTTGTCAAGAAAGTCGTCCAATAATGTCATCTGCCTTCTTTTTATTTTTCACTAACCTAGTTCTTTGGGCTGAGCCATAGCTAAAACCCTCCGGCAATTGCTTCTGTCCTTTGCCATATTTCATTAGCTGCTCGTCCCAAGCGCATACAGATCCTTGTGCACCTTTTTTGTGGGCATCCTTGCTTTCCTTGTCCAATCATGGAATGAGTTGAAGATCTTTTCGTGGGATCATCATCGTTCATATGCGTGATCATACTCAGCAAACATGTTTTTGTACTCGTATATGTATGCGTTTGACTCTGCCATGTCTTTATAAAACTCATATAGTTAGTCATTACATCTTGGTCGAAACCCCAGTGGAAGAGAGTCATAGATCTTGCGTTGAATAGTTATCTCGAATGTTCGCAAAGGATTCTCACCTTTACTCAGCGTTTTTCTGTCATATAAAAAAAACAGGCAAGACGAGAGATTCGAAGATCGTTATTTTGGGAGCTCTGCTTTTGAATTATTTACTAAGCCCAAAATAGTATCTGTTGGTAGAAGTTATTCTCCGCTTGAATGGATTTGATGTTTTTTGTGTTGGATCGAATAAATGTATAGAAACTTCCTAATAACTTCAAACCTATGGCTGCCTATGTCAGAATACGCGAAGACTTCATGCGTGTTGCCAGGAAGTAATTTGTCTTGCCCTCCTTTACCGCTGTACCAACCTTTTTTGCTTTCTTCTGCAAGCTTCTGAAATCCTGCCCTGGTATCTAGGACAAAAATATGAATACCATCTGTGTACCTCGGCAGTATCGGATTGAAGAAGATGCTTCACAACAAGGATGATAGAATTCTCTCCAACGTGGCTTTCCGACTTAAACGGAACTGTGCTTGGGTTCAACGTCATTCTACGAGTACATAGCCAACCTTATAAGTTTAGCGGGGATCTGAAAATTAGATAGAAGAAGTCACACGAAACAGAGCAGCGAAACGATTTTAACCTACTCTCAAACTTTAAATGGGTAAGAGCCGCACCTTTCTTGATATTAAGGTTGAAGTTATGATATAATGTGCCTAGTGGACCACTTTTGGTAAACAAAACTGGCGCTGTGGGATGAACCAAACGTAATTTTATGGTGCCTAAATTAACCTAAAACCTTTTCCGGTTACGAACGGCTCGTAGAGCTCTTTCTCGATTTTAATTGAACTGGAGGTTTGTCCAATGTCGTTCAACGAGTATAGAGCCATCTATTTAAGCTTAGCGGGAATCTCAAAATTAAATTGAAGAAGTCGCACGAAATAGATGAGTGCCTTGTTTAAAACCTCTTTCGGTTACAAACGGCTCGTGGAAGTGCTTCCCGATTTGAAAAGGAACTCAATCTACGATTACATAGCCAATCAGATTAGATCACTAAAATCAGACATCTCGTTTTTGTTGTTGTGGCAGTTTACAAAACTCTACCTTTGCATAGTGAAGTCATCAATTGTCTTCATATCATCTAACAGTGCTCCAGTGGCCCAGAAAACTTGAAATTCGATAGGGTGGGATCAAAATCAGAGGGCTGGTAGACAAGTGGATGTAAGTGGGCATATTAAGACGTGTTAAGGGGTTATATACCTTGTGGTCCGGTGAAATTAGCGAAAGTTGGGTTTTTTTTAAAGATATGTAGCAATAATTTTATTGTATAAAAGTTTTTATTATTGGATATTACAATGTTTAAAGAAAAAAAAGGCTTTGTTTGTGTAAAAATATTTAAAAATGGCGGAGTTATGGCGTTTTCCCCCAAGACCCTTTTTTTGGAAGAGGCTTGCGGTGGACGCGATTCAAGTCCACCAAGTCAACTGAAATCAAAAAATCGAAAAGATTTCATTAGTATAGGGTTATATCTTCTTAGTGAACGATCAATATATTAAATATTTTGATTTTTGTGAAAATAGGAACATGTTTTTAAAAAACTCCACTTCTACAGTCCTAAAATTGGCATTAAAAAATTCATATCTGCAAAATAAAAATTTATACATTAAAAGTTGATCGTTCACTAAGAGGCGACATCAATTACGAACAATTTAAAAAAAAAATTATAAAAATCGGTTGAATACTTTTTTTGCAATCGCGTCCACCGCAAAAGCATTTTTGGAAAAACACGTTTTTGAGATAATCGCGTTTAAAGTTTCAAGCGCCGCATGAGGCCGTACGCTCAGGACGTGACGACGCACAATTTAAAACGCTGTAACTTTCGATCTATTGCTCAGATCTCTATGAAATTTTTGGAAAATGTTCTCAAGGGATTGTACTTTACGATAAAGAAATAAAATTTATTTTGATTTTTTTGAAAAACACAAGGTATATAACTCCTTAAGTGTCATTCGGGGTACCTTCATATAGTCAGCTTCACTTCGTACTGTCAAAAGTGGCTCTGAAATCGACGTAAATGTGCTGCGTGCCGATTTGTTTCTCTTCTGGATGTTCGCTAGGATATGACTAACTGTGCAAAAATCTGGTCAATGGTGGATTGATCGATTTGTTAGACCTGAAGGCACACATTTAAGGCCTCATCGATTGAATTATCGAATGAATGAATGAAGCAGGTTCACACTTCGACCTTTGTTTTCTCTACTCTACCTCATCCAAGCCCAGTTCCCTTATTAATCTCAGTATAGAGCTGGGTTGGATTGATCGTATGTGCCTTTCCTCTGGCTTCAGCTAGCCAAGTCCGTCGACCAAATCTGATTCATGTGCAGATGACTTCGCAGTTTGCAGTGGCCTGTGATGCTCATGAGCATTCTCAGATTATACTTGGAGAAGGTTATGAGTGGTTTAAGCGTCTTTTGGTTGTCCCTATCGATTTGTTGACGTTAGTCTTCAATCCTTCAAACATTCGCAGTACTGAAAATGCTTATCTCACGGTAATTTACGGAGTACACTTAAGTTTCCATCTTCGAACAAGTATTCGCCGGACCAAATTTCGCTTAGAACATTGCTGATACAAGCGCTCCACAAGCTCTTCGTATTATCCCAGGGTAAGAATATAAAGGCCTTGAAATCCAACGGAGGCGTCTCTTGTCAGCAAGTGCTAATTTGGACTAAGTAGGCAATTGAGTAGTAAAGTCCTCTCTCGACGAACACAACTAACACTTTATAAGACTCTCACCATGACCGTCCTAATGTAGAGCGCAGAAGCTTGGACGTTGACAATATCCGATGAGGCGTTACTTGAAGTATTTGAGAGAAAGATTCTACGGACGATTTTTTTAGCTTTATACATTAGCGATGGCGAGTATCGTAGGCGATGGAACAATGGATCGTCTGAGCTTTACGATAACATACTCGTAGACATAGCGCAGCGAATAAAGATCCAGCGGCTTCGTTGGCTGGGTCATGTCGTCTGGAAAGCTACAAACGCTCCTGTTTTGGAAGTATTCGATGCGGTACCAGCTGATTGTAGCAGACCAAGAAAGGAAGGCCTCCTCTGCGTTGGAAATATCAGGTGTAGAAGGACTCGGCTTCCATTGGTGTGTCCAACTGGCGCCGCTTGGCACGAGAAAGAAACGACTGGCGCGCTTTGTTGAACTCGGCTAAACTCGCTTCAGGGATTGTCGCGTCAATCAAGAAGAAGAAGAGGCGAAGGATAAAAATGCGGCACCAAAAAACCGCTTTGCAATTGGAGTGGATTTTCCTACAGGGCTGCATATGTATGCAAATTATTATTGTTTGTAATTATTCAGGTGAAGTGAAGCCGACTTCTTTGTGCTGCCATGCATAATTGTTGTAAACTTCAAACCACAACAAAACCAGCCAGTCACACAGTCACTCAGTCATCATTTATTTCATCATAAACAAGAAAAATTAAAATAACAATAAATGAAAGCAAGAAAACTAAGGAAGAAATCAGAGCTCCACAAAAGCGATTTTAAAGAATGTTTTTTTAGGGAATAAAAGGTAGTTGAAATGCAAGGAAGAAAAAATCACCCACTTCCGGTGCGACTGCAAGTGTTTGCGCTGGCTGCAGCAGCCAGAAACAAAAAGGCAGAAAAACAAAAAATTCAGACCGTCGAAAAATTTTAAATTATTCACCTTTTATGCTATTTTTGTAAATTTTGGCTTTTCTTTAGCTGACTGCCGCTGGAGTCGCATCCATACATAGCTCTTCGATATCTACCTTTTCCATTTGTATGAAAAAAAAAAAAATTAAAAAATAAAAAAAAAATTAAAAAAATGAAAAAAAAAATTTAAATAAAAATAAAATTTTACGCTCCATTGTGTGCGCGCGATCATTGTTGAATTTTTGCGTATGAATGCATTTCAAAATCCATTTGTGGACCAGGAGCGGAAAACACTTGTTCTTGACGTTTTATGCACGATCGCGCATATCCTGTTTCGCGTTCACTGTCAAAGGTAGACGTCCTCCTGTGCGCGCACCGGAAGGATATTTGCTCTCAATTTCATTTGGGCATTGAGTCTTCGCTCAGTCATTCAGCCATTCATGCGCTGTGCCTTTGAATGAATTCTTTATTTAAATGTTTGTATGTATGAATGTATGTTTGTGTGTATGTATGCCTGTATAAGTGTATGTATATGTGTGTGCTTGTGTTATTGTTGTCTTTCAACTTTGATTTGTTTTCACTTTTATGCTAAGCGACCTTTGCGAACACTTAAGCAAATCCTTTGTCCTTTCATTTCTTTCTTTTATTCTTCTTCTTCTTCCTCCTTCTCTGTTTTGTTTTTGCTGCACGTAGTCTACGACGCTTACCGACGTTTTCAATTTCATTTCGAAAAGTGCTGTGATTTATTTTTATTTTATTTTATTTTATTTATTTTTTGTTATCCTTGTTGCGCTTCCCTAGCATTTATGCCACGATTTTATTTTGATTTGGTAGCGCCCGCCCGTGCAGCTATTCCTGTGAGCATCACAAGTGTATGCCGTCCATTTATTGTACTCAAGCACTGTCATTTCTATTTTGAGTAGCGCGCGCACGCGTCCCTTCCCAAGAATATGCTTCAGCAGCGCGTGCTACACAGGAAGTCTGCTCTATTCGCAATGCTCCATTTAGCAGCGCATATCCTGCTTGAAAATCCACGTGTTCCTGTATACTTTGTAAGTATGTGTGAGTGTGTGTGCCCACTTGTAGGATAGTTCCACTGCCAAGTACTCCAAAAGTACCTTTTCAATAGTGCGTGAATTTTAGTTTCTTTAAGATGTCACTTTACTGCGCGCCACATTAGTTAAACACTTGGCGAAAAGAAAGCAACAAATACATACGAAAAACAACAAAAAAAGTAGTGAAAGCACTTGAGCGTATTTACATTTGCCTCATGCGCGTCGCTTAAATCTATCAAATCAAAAGAGTTTTTGTAGCAAGCCGCCTTCAAATTTTGGCGTACAAAAAATGTAGCACATTTATTTTATTTTATACTTTTTTTTTAAATAATATTAAGTAATTTTCCTCAATTGTTTCTCATTGACATTAACATACCGTAAAGTATGTAGCAAAGCCCGAAAAACATACCCATTGACCTCTATTGACAAATTAGAGGGCACGACAAAGTGTTTGTAAATTCCTAAAATGTCCCTGTTGGAAAAACCTAAGTTTGTGAAGCAAATTTCTGTTTCTCAAATAGTGAGTACTCGCTGATTGAGGACCAACAGTTCGCTGCTTCTATCGAAAATAGCGACTTCTGCCTTTACTCGGGAGAGAGGAGTGTAACCATACCGAAGCCAGAAAGTAAACACAAACAATCAGTCTTCTCCCATATTACGAGTAATGACTGCGGTTATATCAAGTCCGATCGCGTATTTCTTAGACTTAATCTAAAGGGTCCAGCACTCGAAGTGTAACGAATTAAAAAAGCCGCAAATTTAGTTTGGAAAACTACTTTTATTTAAGTCAAAGTGAAAAATGTGTGCAAATAATACAAAATTAAAAATCAATTTACTTTTGCTCGATATGACCAACTTCTCCCTTGACTATGGCCTTGAGACGGTCCAGAAAGGAATCGCAAGCTGCCCGAATGTGACTTGCCGGTATTTTGACTCACTCGCGAATAATGGCTTTTTTAGCACTTCAAGACTGGTGAATCGTTTAGTTCGGACTTTGCTCTCCAAAATGGCCCAAAGTGAATTAATCCATAGGATGCGCGTCTGGTGAATTTGAGAGCCATTATGTCGACGTTATGAAATCCGGAACACTGTTTTTTTAGCCATTCTTGGATTACTCGAGCTTTGTGAGACGGTGCCGAGTCCTGTTGAAACGTTAATGGTCTGCCACCAAAATTTTCGTCTCCACACAGCTTCAAAGCAACCTCCAGAACACTTTCCCCATAATATTTCGCATTTACCTTGACGTTAGGTTCGATGAAAACGATTGGAGAGCATCCAATGCGGTTACAGCGGTCCAAACCATTACCCGTGGCGGGTGCTGCCTCCTGGTGGCCAATCGAAGACTCAAATTCTCGTATGAACGGTCGGTCAAATAAACCCTATCGTTTTGGGAGTTTACGAATTGCTCCATTTGAAAAATTTTCTCGTCAGAAAACACAATGTTCTGAAATTGACCACTTTTGGCCAAGCGAAGTAGCTCCTTCGCTCTCAGAAGTCTGACTTATTGCTGCTTTGGTGTGAGATGATGCGCCTTTTGGATGTTGTAAGGCTTGACTTTGAGATCATTTTGCAGTATGCGGCGGATGCTATGGTCAGATATTTTCAGTTCTTTCGCCATTTGATTGGAACGACATCGGGGATTTCGCTCAAGTCGCTTTTGAACTTTTTGAAAAATTTCACGTGACGTTGCAGTCTTTTGATGACCACCTCCACGACGTTTCGTGATGCTACCAGTGTAACTGTAACGAGTGCGTTGAACAAAAACTTTATTTAATTTAAGGCGCCCGAGCTCACGAACAATCGCTGGTTGTTTCTATTACGTTTGAAATCCATTACTGATTTTCTTTTTTGGCGCGCTTATAAACAATATTCCGGACTGTCATTTAGCGAACTAACAGACAGCTGACGCCCGTGCATTAGCTGCGCGAGCTGTTTGAAGTTGGTTACACTTCGAGTGCCGGATCTTGTTGTAAAATAGTCAAAAAACAAAAATTCCCTTAAAGAGAGACGTATCCATAGGGTTGACCACGATTTCCGCTGATGCTCCTGTGCCGCGAGCCAACTTTTTCTTCCGTATCAAAAAAAAAAAAAAAATTCGAGCATCTACTTTTGTATTGAAGAAAAGGCGTAACACCTCATCGAAAAGAGTATTTTGTTGTTACTTGAAACTTGCACTTTGCATTAAAATTGAATGAGCTGTAAAACTGGCCGCCGTAGCCGAATGGGTTGGTGCGTGACTACTATTCGCAATTCACAGAGAGAACGTCGGTTCGAATCTCGGTGAAACACCAAAATTAAGAAAAAAAAAACATTTTTCTAATAGCGGTCGCCCCTCGGCAGGCAATGGCAAACCTCCGAGTGTATTTCTGCCATGAAAAGGCTCCTCATAAAAATATCTGCCGTTCGGAGTCAGCTTAAAACTGTAGGTCCCTCCATTTGTGGAACAACATCAAGATGCACACCACAAATAGGAGGAGGAGCTCGGCTAAACACTCAAAAAGGGTGTACGCCTGGTATGGAATTATCGAGGTTGAAATTTTTGTGGCCAATCCGCTCTTTTCATTATGGATTGGATAATTAAGTGGGAAAAATGGAGTTAATCTGTATATGTAAACATAATATTCTCGGCTAGTTGATAATCGATAGTTTTTAATATATCACCGATAAATTATGCATAGTTTTCGAAAGTGTGGACGAAAGTCAAATAGTTAACGGGACATTTTAAACGTACGCAGTATTTTCTTATTACTAGAAAAAAATATTGTATCATAGGCAGCCTGCCCTACCCTGCCCCATCCTACCTTAAAACGAAAGCAATAAAATTGACAAATCTACCTCCATGTAGGACCTACAGAATAGTTCCTCAATGCTGTGTATTATCGATCATTCTGATAGCGGCAGCAGTATTGGTTGTTTAAAGTTTTATTTCTCATAGAAACATTTCATCAAATTTACCACTGGTGTCAAACCGTCGAATAAGGAAGGCTGATATATCGAGAGATGAGGACTCTTAATAGGATGCAGCTGTGGACAATAAAGGCCATTAAATGAAAAATAACAGGAAAACAAACTAATCATGTCACTAGCGAGTTTACCTACAGGGCTATTTTGCTACTCTAAGTAGTATACTGCTACAGTGAGACTTCACTAAAACAGAACCTTGAATAAAATCAGAGAAAACTAAGCAAAAATATTGTATTTTCATTTACCTGCATATTAGATTAAATTAATTTTCTACGAGCTTTCCACTTCAACCTTATGGGCTTTTATGCGCTCTAATCATTACAGTACCTCATCCAAGCCTAGTTCACTTATAAAACTTAGGATAGAGCTGGGTTTCTGTTTTTTTTTTGAAGGAGGTTTAAATCAAAATGTCAGATAGATCTCAAAGGTGCCGTTACACCAATGGTATGTGGGACAGGCAACCACTAATACTATAACAATCCTCCACCGCGGTTAATTCTACCCTGGGACCACCAAAGTAAAGTCCGAAAACACAACATGTAAATGCTATACACCGTCGATAGTCCCAATTACTCCCACTGTGTTTATATATAGGTGATTCGGAAAAGTGGCAGCAGTGTTATATTAACCCACTACCATCTTGTCTTCTGTTTCACTCAAAAGTCTGTGCTAATCTTACCTGCGAACGTTTGGGCTGCCTCCCACTTATCTTGCGCACATATCTCGTATGAGGGTGCTGGGGGATGGTTAATGACCCAGAGCTTGTTCGAGCATAGCTCGTTCCTCTTTGTATCATGCGGAATAAAAAATGGCATTTTCGTCGGTATTCGGACATTTTGAACAAAAAGGGCTGTCTGCCACCGTAAAGCGGTTCAGGTATTCCTGAAAACAGCCATGTCCGCTGAGCAACTGCGAGAGGGGATAGTCGGTGTCTCCATGCTTGCTCATTAACCACTCATCAATACGTGGTATGAGTTTGAAGGTCCAACGCCCGCTTTGTGATGATCCCACCGCTGCTGCCACCGACCGCTGCTGTCAGCAGTCGTTCAGCTGTGTCTTGTACTGGCGTGGGCCGTGCTCCTTGCACGTTTTAGAGCTGATACATTTCATCTGCCAAGAGGTACAGAGGTATTTTTATAGTTATTGCATCATCAGACGCCGTTCTATACGCGCAAGCCACACGCGGCGCGCCTTGCCTTTATGTCTGGGTGACTTCCGGTAGATTCGACTTTTTGGCTTTAGGTACTGCATAGAAAATTATGGTGTCAGCAACTCATGAGAGTAGTCGCTTGCAATTTCCTTTGGGCCCTCTTAAATCAGGGCAAAATTAACTGAAGCCGCCTTGGAACTTACATTTATTAAATGCTGCCTGAAACAAAGTCTTGTGTCGTTCCAAACCCTCGGATATTTTATCGTCTTTTTCGAGATTATACTTTGGGTACCTATGTTCAGCTTGAATGACTTTCGCCCTCTAGCATTTATTAGAACAGCTTCGGTTTTGTGACAGGCTAAATCTAACTTAGCCTCGTTAAGCCATCGTTGCACTTTTCCTTCAACTTCCCAAGTTTTCTATCAACTAGTACCAGCGCAATATCATCGGCGTATCCCACAATTTCTTTGTTTGCCGGAAGCTTTAACTTCAGAACTGCTTAATATATGACGTTCCACAAAGTTGGTCCCAGCACTGATCCTTGTGGTACACTACTACATTCGTTTTCAGAATGGTTTATCATATGAACGAGATTTGTGTTGTTGACAGGCACTTCAAACAGTCATCAATTCCATCAATATGGAATTACATAAATTGTGAAGATTTTTGTGCAACGATTTTCTATTACTTTTTCCTGACTTTCGGTTCTGAGACACCATTGCGAACAATCACACAGCTCTTATAGTAATATTGAAATTCTTTATCGAAAATTTCCTATTAAAAAGTTCAAATTAGTTCAGCTCCACTGTACTTTTATGTGCTTAGGAATGTATGCATAAATAACCGCACATTACGGTTCAACCGACCAAAGTCGAAATATGCAATATGCGTGGCACATCACGTACATACGAATATTCTTCACAAAAACTATGAATTCCTTTAAAAATTCAAACTTACATGCATATGTATTAGTATTTTCCAGAATGCATTCCATTTCGATGCCATTCTTATATAACTCGTTGCAGTAAAATGTAAGCTCGGTGCTAAGGTGCAACCTGAAATGCTTTCCAGTGGTGGGGTGCCCAAACTTGTCTTGCATCTGAGTAATATCATATGACAGCAGTATTCATGGCAAAATACTCCTCGGCTAGAAGAGTGTCTACCTAACACTCGATGACCAGTAACACAAGCCACGACTTGAGAGATGTTCTTTCTTGAGAGTTTGAACAATTCTCCTGATATTCTCTTATAAAATTTGCGGCCAAATTAGGTTGGTTGCAACACAAATATTTTCTTCTCTCTATGACCTATTGACCTCCTCGAAGATGTTATTTTTTATCCTTAAATTGCAAGTTGCCATAGGAATTCCAATATTACCTGTCTGTTTTCAAGCAATGGAAGATTAGCACTCTCTCTGGCTAGTTCATCGGCCTTGCAATTCCCTTCAATATCTCTATGTCTCGGAATCCATATAAGGCTGACCTTGAGGACAGTGCTAATATCATTTAGAGTAGCCAGGTATTGCTGAGTAGCCTTTGATCTTAGTATAACTGCCTCCATTGATTTGCTCGCCAATTGGTTGTCTAAGAAGATATTTATCGTAGTTTTTGTTACGGCGTATGAGTCATGGAACACAGTTATCTCCTTTATGGCTAATACTTCTGCCTGGTAGACGTTACAGTAGTCCGAAAGTCGGGCCGACAATTCTAATACTAATTCTTTTGAAAAAACTCCATAGACTACTTTATTTTCTAGCTTGGAGACATTCGCGTAAAAACTGATTAGCGCTCTTCTCTATGATCTTTGAGTTCGCCACTCTCATCTTGGCGAGATGCTAGTCTTGAAGAGCCTATCGAAAAAGTGGTTTAAGGAAAAAGTACTCGATTTCCTCTGGCGCGTCGTCAATTATGAGTGTAGCTTGACTGACCGGTTCTGATGGAACCCAAAACGCTTTCTGTTGATTAGTTTTTTACAGTAGAGCTCCGAATTGAGAGTGTAACCATTTGGTAGTAGATCAGAGTGGAATCTTCCACCAATCCAACTTTCCAATCTCACCAAACTCAAAGCAAATTGTTATTGGTCTTTAATATGGGCTTAGCGATCCCTTGTGGTGGCTTATTCTCATTTTGCCACGATCTTTTTTGGCTATTGCTCTTGTATGTGACTCATTTGTGGCACCACCAGCTGCTACCTGCTTCTATATGGGTTGACTCAATGATTTATTGAATTCGGTTCTTGAGATCAATCTTACGCAAATCAAGTCATTTCCAAATAAACCATTTTCCTTCTAATCTTTAGTTTGATATCAATGGAATAAGTGCTCACATCGAGTTCGACTGGACAATTTCCATGATTTTATAGACATTTTTATGATTTGTCTACCAGAGCATGCCTCATTTTCGATGTCTGTATTACCAGAATAAAATAGTTGGTATCACTGCTTTGCTGTTACTTCCGATAATGTATTGGGTCCACACATTTCTTTAGTCGCTTCGACTCTCCGCCTTGCACGTAGTGGTATGCGATAGTGGTTTTGTTATTCTTACCTCCATTTTGGAACGCTGAAAAAATTACGCTTCCTCGAGGGAGCCTGTTACCCCTAGAGGGCGTGCCCCTAGGTGGCGAAAGGGGCAATGCATCCCAGAAATGAAATATCTCCCGCGGACAACACAGGTCGGAGACATATGTAAGATATGTAAGGTCCGAACTTTTTACTTCATTTAGAAGATATTTCAAGAGCAAGACATGCAAGAAAATTTCCCTAGGCGATTAAACTACGACACTTGTGGAAGAGAGTCTGGTGACAGTTGCCCCAAGATAGAGTTGGAATTAGATAAATGGGATGACTGCACTTCGACCTAAATATTTTTGGTTTGCACCTTACACCCTTTCTGGGTGTTTAGTCGAGCTTCTCCTTCTATTTGTGCGTGCGTGTTGATTTTGATCCACAAATCTGAGTGTTCTCATCAAAATATTACATCCAAATCCAGTTACCTCAATAAACCCAAGATTGAGCTGAGTTGGGCTGAGTATATGTGCTCAGCTATGGCAACGAATTCGAGAGAAACGTGGTCGAAGTTTCTGTGGATTAGTCACGGAAGCGAAAGTAATCGGTGTCCCGAGCCTGCATAGACGGCTGTGCAATCCGCAACAACCTGTGAAAATGTCAATACCCCAATTACGTTAGCTTAGGTTCGTCAGGTTGTTTGTCTAAGACAAGACACTCGGTGGGTCTAAGGCCCATTGTGGTACCTGCATTTCATTTCCATCCCCTAACAGTTGCTAAAACCACTTGTATCATTTTGGGAAGGTATCTAACTAGTACCTCCCAGTGCAAATTTCCCAGGTCTTCAAAGAAATAATCGAAAAATATAATATTTGGCACAGCTGCTTTGAAGTGGAGGATATTCACAGAGGAGATGTTTTACCGATTAAATTTCTTCTTTATCTCCTGCAGAAGTCATTGTTAGGCGCACCCATTCTACTGGCTAGGGTGTCAAAGCCGTTATAACATCTGTGAGGACGCCGGTAGTTGATCTGTTGAATTCATGTAGCCATTTTTGCCTTTTAAGATTCAGTTTTACGGAAGCGAAACATGGCTGGTTTTCAACACCATCACACAGAGGCTACAATCATTCGTCAACAAATGGTTCCGTATTATCTGTAGAATATTCTAGACGAACATAATCAGCCTCGACGCGCTGTGGAGATCTTCGAATGAGGAGCCCATCCTATGGCAAATCAAACGCAGAAAGTGGCGATGGATAGGTCACACGCTAAGAAAACCAGCAGATAGCATCACGATAATGGCATTGAACTGGAACCCGTAAAGGAGCCGAGGTCACAGTCGGTCAAAGAATACGAGTACTTGGAGAAGGTCGATGAACCGCGAGCTAGCAGATGCCGACATCATATGGGACAGCGCAAAAGCAAAAGCCCAGAACCGTGTACGATAGGAGAGTCTTGTCCCTCCCGAGCGGAGGGAACAAGAATATAAAACAAAAAGATTCAGTTTTGGCCATAGCGCTTTGGAGGCACTGCAGTTAGTAGTTAGAGACCACTTTCTATTGGTTTCCGCGATTACGCTCAAATCAATCGCAATGTGGAGTTCGTTTAGAGGATTGCTTATGTCTTCTACCACTCGCTGAAGGTTAAGCTCGGAGCCTTTCCTTCTACACTCATCAGCTCTTTCACTTCCCTTCACTCCAGAGTGGCCGGGAATCTAACAAAGTGTGGTATTGTGTTGTTAGATAAGCAAGAGCGACCTCCTGTATTCTTTAACACATCCCGAATTGATGCTCGTTGAGGCCAGTGTCTTGATCGTTGCTTGACTATCAACAGAAATGGTATGGTTTGCTGGAGGTAAGCCCATTAGGCTTATCGCTTATATGCTTTATAGATAATCGGAGATCCCAGCTTGGAAGACGCTGCAGCAGTTCGGGAGTCTAAAGGAGCAATTGGAGATGTCAATGCTCCAAGTTTATTGTAAGAATAATGCAAAAAATATTTTTTGCTTACTTTGAAAAAAAAGCTCCGCGCGGAAACATCTAAAGGGGGCGCAAGAAAGGTGTTTGCTGTATACCTGTGTAATACTTGCGAAATAAAATAGTGAAAAAACTTTGTTTGGAAGCGCTGCCACTACTTGCCTGCTGCCTTCGGTCTGCTGTCTTCTGCCAGATACAAATACACACAAATGCCTGCATATATAAATTCCGTTCAGTCGAATTAACTATGCAAATCCATTTCGAAAAAGTGTGTTCTTAATTAGAATCGACTCAGTGTATTGATTAACATTTTTGTAAATTGGAAAATTACTATTTAATTTCGAAACCATAAAATTGCATACACGACCATTGTCTCCATCAGTTCAGTGTTAGCCGTGCTGTGGAACGGCAAATTAGAAAAACACTGAAGAGCAGACAACACAGGAGAACAGCTCGTTATATCGGAATAAGGAATTTCATATAACAATTTTTGGATTAACGGATTGTGCGAAAGGATAATTGTAGCGAAACGCGAAAATGTCAGCTGCTACGGCTACAGTGCAGGAGACCATTACGCAGGCAACGCAGGCCAGCGGTGGATTGGGCGCTTTGTGGACAGCACTGATTGGTGTTGTGCTGGTGGCGGCCTTGTACGAGTATTGGCGTCGCAGTTCGCGCGAATATCGCATGACCAAGAACATACCCAGTCCACCGGAATTGCCCGTTCTGGGTAATGCTCATTTGGTGTTGGGCTGCTCGAATGCGGGTGAGTGAGCGCGGATGCAGAAAAGTGATATATTCAAATTAATTTCTACACGTCTGTCTTACAGAGATTGTGGCCAAGGGTAATACCTACCTCGAGCAGTATGGCGAAACATTGCGCGCTTGGTTGGGTCATGTGCTCGTTGTCTTCCTTACCAATCCCAATGATATTGAGATTATTTTGAGCAGCAACAATCATCTGGACAAGGCCGAAGAGTATCGCTACTTTAAGCCATGGTTCGGTGATGGCTTGCTAATTAGCAGTGGTAATCATTGGCGTCATCATCGCAAAATGATTGCACCCACCTTCCATCAAAGCATTTTGAAGAGTTTTGTGCCGACTTTTGTGAAACACTCCAAGAATGTGGTGGATCGCATGTCCAAGGAATTGGGCAAAGAGTTCGATATTCACGATTACATGTCACAAACTACCGTCGAGATCTTGCTCACCACTGCGATGGGTGTGAAGAAGATACCCGAAGGTAACAAGAGTTTCGAATATGCCAAGGCGGTCGTCGATATGTGCGATATCATACACAAGCGTCAGGTGAAGATGATGTACCGTTTGGACGCCATCTACAACATGACGAAAATGCGTCAAAAGGGCGACAAGATGATGGACATCATCTTGGGCATGACCAGACGTGTGGTGATGGATCGCAAAGCTAACTACAATGCTGAGGGCAACACTATCGTGGAGGAATTTGAGGAACCGCTAAAGAAGACCGCCGCCAAGAAGGTTGGAGGTCTGCGTGATGACTTGGACGATATCGATGAGAATGATGTGGGTGCTAAGCGGCGTTTGGCGCTCTTGGACGCCATGGTGGAAATGGCTAAAAACCCCGAAATCGAATGGAATGAGAAGGACATTATGGATGAGGTCAACACGATTATGTTTGAGGTAATTTCAGGCGCTGGCGTCAACTGCTAAATTTTTGAATACCAGGTTCCACTTTTTAACGCATTTTCATTTTATAGGGTCACGACACCACTTCGGCTGGTTCGAGTTTCGCTCTATGCATGATGGGCATGCATAAGGACGTGCAGGAGAAGGTGTTCGCCGAGCAGAAGGCCATCTTTGGTGAAAATTTGCTGCGTGATTGCACCTTCGCCGACACCATGGAAATGAAATATTTGGAACGTGTCATTATGGAAACGCTGCGCATGTATCCGCCAGTGCCATTGATTGCGCGTCGTCTTGATAGCGATGTCAAATTGGCATCTGGTCCCTATTGCGTGCCAAAAGGTACCACCGTTGTGGTGTTGCAATACCGCGTGCACCGTCGTCCCGACATCTATGCCAATCCGGACAAATTCGATCCCGATAATTTCTTGCCCGAACGCATGGCCAATCGCCACTATTACAGTTTCATTCCATTCAGCGCCGGTCCACGCAGTTGCGTCGGCCGCAAGTACGCCATGCTCAAGCTGAAGGTGCTGCTTTCCACCATCATTCGCAATTACACGGTGCACTCCAATGAAACCGAAGCTGATTGGAAGCTGCAGGCCGACATCATACTGAAACTGGAGAATGGTTTCAATGTGGTGCTGGAGAAACGTCAGCCGGTGGTGGCGTAAAGCGCAACCAAAAACAAGAAAAACCAAAGCAAAAAATTATAATTTTTCATCTAATACCTATGACGAGTTAAATTATATTTTAAATTAATCCAAATACCCTTACATTTAGTTTATTAAGAATCTATATTTTGTTTTTATTTTAAGTAGAACACCTTCCAAGACCAAAAAAAAAGAAAGAAAATATATTGCCGGATAAGCCATACTTCTTGAGGACGAGCAAAGACCAATAAGATAGGAAACGAAATCGATTGTGATCAGTGAACGGGGACGATTTTTTCGGGTTAAAGGCTTATCTATTATAATATATGACATTTAATATTTTAATCAACAACATAAACGCAGAGAATAACTAACCCTAGTTTTAAGTGTGGAAAATCTAACCTAACACAAGTCAATTAGAAATAAAGAGCATGCGCAGTATAAAGCTGGAAAAATGCTTCGTTGTTTTTGGGTTGTATATTTGGTGAAGACGGCGCTTACATCCTTTTTGGGTGCTTGGCCAAGCTACTCATTACATTTGCGGCGTGTGTCTTGATGTTGTTCCACAAATGGAGGGACCTACAGTTTTAAGCCGAATCCGAACGGCAAATAATTTTTCCTGGCAGCACTACACTCGGAGGTTTTTCATTGCCTGCCAAGGAGCAACCACTATTAGAAACAACTTTTCCTATCATTTTGCTGTTTCCGAACGGATATTCGAACTTACGCACTCCCGAATGGTGGTCACGCACCAACCCATTCGGCTGCGGCGGCCGCTCATTTGAATCAAGTATCGTAAAAGTCAGACCACATACATACATATTTATGTATGTAAAACAAAAATGCACAGCAGTTGGAAAGTATACATATTCATGCGCATTGACTTCGCTTGGAACTCTGAACCAGTCCGAGCGGTCAAACACGTAGTCACGCATGAGGCGTAGTGTGTTTCGAAGTGCATTATGAGGTTCAATGCTGCGCATTATACAGGTCAACATCAAAGTGAAAAAACGGAATATACAAAATAACACATGGGCTGAAAAGTCCCGGGCTTAAGAGGGGAGCCTGCTTTAGAGGCTTCAAAAAATCGATTTTTTTGCTTTGCATAAATGTCTTTCCAAACTATCCAAGAATGTGTCCCCAAAATTTCAGAAGCAAATTCAAAATATTTTCGGAGTTACAGAAGAAATTGTGAGCAAGCGTCGAGCAGGTATAGCAGCAACCGGATCGCTCGAAGAGCGATTTCTCCGTTTTTTTTATTTTTACGATTTTTCCTAATTGGCGGGAAAGATAGGGAAAAAGTTAAACGTCCTATCGAAACGAGATAACATTGATTGTATTCGGAATTAAATTCTCTTCTAGTTGAACCTAAAAACCCTTAGAAAGTTATGATTAACCCACTTTTTAAACAATCTAAAGTGAATTTGTTTTTTTGATTAGCGAAAAATTGTTGAATTTCTCACTTTTTGTTTAATTTTCTTGGTTTAACTAGAAGCTATACTATACCAAAATAACCATTTTTTTGGGTTTTTTGTTTCAGATGAAAATTGCGACCTGCATCTTTCGCGCCGCACGACACATGCACACTCGAGGCTCCTCGGCAAAATGCTTGTACCAGACATAATATGACATATATTTTAATGAAAATTTTTGAGAAGACTGTTGAAATATATAACAATTAGACGTAAGAGTTTCGTTTGAATCGAATATTTCTTTCCTTCCCAAAAAAATCCACCAAAAAATCGATTTTTTGAAGTTTCTAAAGCAGGCTCCCCCCTTAAGTGACATACAAGGTGAAGTCCAAAATAAACAAGACTGGTGTCATAAAAATGTTTTTAATGGCACCATCTTTTTAATGAGTTAGTACAGGACCGTCGAGGTAAATCCAGAATGTTGAACTTAAAAATAAAACTTAAAAATAAAACTATTGGATATTTACTCAAAAATAATTTTATTTGCACTTAACTTTGTATAATGTGAGTACACATATCATAGTTGAAAATTATTCAATGTAACCTCCATCTCGCGCAATTACCTGCTCCAGCCGGGACCTGAAGCGCCCACATGCGCGAGCTACCTCCTCTTTGTCCATTGTAGTCATCACTTCCTCGATCGTTGTCTTCAGAGCGTCCCTAGTGTTATGAGGCTTCGCTTTAACTTTTGCTTCAACTGTGCCCCACACGTAATAATCAAGAGGATTGCAGTCTGAGCTTGAAGGTGGCCAAAAATCTGGTGACCAGTGGTAGAGTAGGTTGCCAAGGAGCCAAGCCTGAGTCTTCTTTGCCTTGTGAGTAGGTGCGGAGTCCTGCTGAAACACATATTCTCTTCCAGCAGCCACGCGGTCCATCCAGGGTTGCGTTTTTTTGTAGCCAAATCACTCAATTATCTCTTTAGGGCTTTTTCCGGCGCGAAGTGACTCTAGTATTGCAGCTCTTCTGTCCTGCTCTCGACTCATCGTTTCACTAGCACTTACTACGGCACTCCAATGTCAATCAGGAAACAATACACTAAAAATATGTCCCTTCATCAGCGGTTTTAGACTTAACACTACTGCTCCAGAGCTTTCGAAACGTTTTCCGGATTTACCTCGACGGCCCTGTACATTGGAAGTTACATCCCTAGCTGACTTCGAGTCAAACCTTGGTGACATTCGGTTCAGAGGAAGCGAAGTTATTTCATCTAAGGTATCAGAATGTTTGTGTCATCGGTAGAAAAACGAGTTTGTGAAGACATAAGTTACAATGAACATACGAGCCGCCCAAAATCAGTAATCACCGAAAACTTCATTAAAATTGTTCGTAATTTTATCAAAAATGAACCCAAATCATAGTTGAAATTCATGTAATCGGAGTTGAATATCTCCAAAACATCGATATATCGCATTTTTACTGATAATTTGAGTCTACAAAAGGTCGGTGCACGTTTCATTCCACGCAAGTTAACTGAGGACCAACAATTGCTCAGAATTCAACCTCCAAAAGACCTCATTAAACAGGTGAAAAAATACGAGAACTTCCTTCACAACATTGTAACTGGTGATGAAATGTGGAGTTTTCAACATGAACCTGAAACTAACCGTCAAAGTGCCGAATGGAAGGCCCCAGACGAGCCACCACCCAAAAAATCGCTTTTGCAGAAGTCAAAAATCAAATCGATGCTCATTTGTTTTAACGTTTCCAAGGGAATCGTCCACAAGGAGTTCGTGCCAACGGGCCAAACCGTCAATGCAATTTTCTATCTTGGCGTTTTGAAGCGTTTGTTGCATCGCATTCGTCGAATTCGCCCTGAATACCGCAAAGGAGGAAGCTGGCGCTTATTGCATGATAATGCACCATCTCATCGATCCACTCTTGTCACTGACTTTTTGACTAGAAATCGCATTTAACCATCAATCGCTCACTGTATTCGCCTGATATGGCTCCCTGTGACTTCTATCTATGCGGAAAATTGCATTTGGCCATGAAAGGAGTACGTTTTGCGTTCGTAGAGGCCACCCAAAAGGCTTGCACCGACATCCTGATAAGGCATTCCGGTCAACGACGTGAAACACTCTTTCGAAAGATATAAAGCGCAAAACAGTGTCGAGGCCACAGGGAACTAATTTGAATAAATAAACTCGAAGTTATCAGAACAAAGCTCCTGTCGTTTGTATTTTAGCTTGTTTATTTTGAACTTCACCTTGTAGATGGCATTAGTTTTATTACATTCACATCTCTTTCACTTAGTACTAATCTTAAAATGACCGCTGCTAAAACTTCATGTTGTTCTATTTATTAGTTCGTGACTTTTGTGCTGAGAGTAATGCTACTTTTGTTATTTCAAAAACAAAGGATCAAAAAGAATTGTGTGTTTTAATTGTACACTGCTTCTTGATGGGACAAAATGCGGTTCAAGGAAAGGAATGGCTTGACAAGTGTTATAGGGACTCCGCCTCATCCGAAACAACAAAAAAAAAGATGGTTTTCTGACCTCAAACGAGGTCGTAAGGACACCACAGATGCACAACGCAGTGCACGTCCAAACGAGTCGAACACCAGAAAATATCAACAAAATCCACAAACTTGTTTTGAATGATCGGAAAGTGAAGATGCATGAGTTCTCCGACGTTGTAAAGATATCAAAACAAGGCTTTTTTCCGGCATGACGCCCGTGAAGAGAAAACTCTCATGGGTACTGCTATACCGGCATAGCAGAATGCCCGACTTGTAGCCTCACACTACACCTACGTACTAAACACCTCTTCAAAAAGTCCAAAAAGAAATTACCTAACGAGGCTGGTTAGCTCATAGGCTGCGAGTTATTTCGTCTACGAACCTCCGGGCGTCTTAGCTTATTGTGGATATGTTTTGTATGAGTGCAATATATACGGGGACTATCCCTGCTATAACGAAGGAAGCATCGTCCGAAATTGTACGGAAGCCGCAGATAGTTCACAAAGCGCTTAGCCGATACACGACTGTCAGTTTTTGAGTGAAGCTATTTAAGTTCAGTGCATCAGCCCAGATCGGAGCGGCATACAAAACAACCGAGCTGACTACCCTGTTTTATAGTATTCTTTTGCTGTGGCTAGATCCGCCATTGCTTGGCATGATTCGCGACAGACAGGACTGCTCACTCGATGCCTTCTCCACAGCGTATTCCAGGTGCGTTTTAAAGTTTAAACGGCTGTCAATCATCACTCCTAGGCATTTAATAGCGGATTTTGAACTAATCGTTACAGTCCCAACATTTACATTTATAGTTTCTACTATCTTCTTACTGCTTATTAGGACTACATCGGTCTTGTGCTCAGCAAATTCCAGTTTCATAGACCTTAGCCAAGTCTTGAACCTGCTTACTGATTCGCTGGCGATCCTCACAATTTCGTGGATATGTTTTGCTACCATTACCAATGCGTTCTCATCCGCGAATCCAGTGACTTTAGTTCTAGATGGCATATCCAGTCTTAGAACCCCGTCATATATTAGGGCCCAGCAGTGGGCCCTTGAGTAACCCCTGGTGACACGATATACTCCTCAACGCCTTTGTCACTTCTAAACCGCAGTTTACGGTCCGTGAAATAGCTCTCAATTATTCTGATTATATAACTAGGCGACCCTATTTTTGTGAGAGTTTCTAGTATACGCTGCCAGCTAGCTGAGTTAAAAGCATTTCTAAGGTGTTGGCTTTATACTGCATGAGCATTTGACGATGAGAAAGCTCTGATCAAAGTGGGTACCGCATTTGCTTCCTGTTACCCAAAAACCAGAAGTTACAAGTCAATCAAAAGAATAACAAAAATACTGAAATTCGAATTGCTTCCACATACACCGTATTCACCATATTAGCCTCCCAGCTATTACTGGCTGTTCGCAGACCTAAAAAAGTTGCTCGCTGGTAAGAAATTTCTCTCTATAAAGAGGTTATCCCTGAAACTGAGACCTATTTTGAGGCAAAAGACAAATTGTTCTGCAAAAGTGGTATTGAAATGTTAGCGCAGCGGAGAAATGATTGCGTTTTTCCTAATGGAAATTACGTTGATGAATAAAGCTAATTTTGAACAAAAAAAAACCTGTTTTCTTTATTAGACCCGGAACTTTTCAGTCCATGTGTTATGTAAATCCAAAGAATACGCCGTTTGAGTGGATCTATATAGTGCCACTATAATATCAGACTGGGTCACAAGCTTACTGACATCTACAAGGCGGTGCAAAACTAATCATCTAATTTGGTTTTTAAATAAATTTTTGCTAAATAAAAAAAATTGTTTTGAGTGACAGAAAACTTTATTTTGAACTTTACGCGCTCCGTTGCTTGTCTATTTGTACACTGCCTAGCTCACAAGAGTCAAATATGATTGACGTACGACGTCATTTGCAAAAATATTAAATCTTCCGATAGAGTGATTAATTTGCGCCATAATAAAGGGCGATCAGATTGGAGGTACTTTTTCCTATAGGGGGTTTTCTGACAGATCACGCGTGATAAATATATACTTTTTTTCAGTATTCATTGGCATTTCATCATGGAAAGACTTTTGCCTCAACAACGTTTAGAAATCGAACAATTAAATGTATTAAGAAAATCGACGCTCTGTGAACAGCGTTCATCGCGCGCTCAGGGCAACTTTTGGTGCACATAACTGTTCAACGATGAGACCCATTTTTGGCTAAATGGCTACATCAATAAGCAAAACTGCTATGTTTGGGCTTAAGAGCAACCCGAAGCCATTCAAGAACGGCCATTACGTCCATTGAATTTGGGGAATCATCGCATATTTTTGTGCAAAGACGAGGCTGGTGCCGATGTAACAGTGAATAGTGAACTTTTTGATGCCGGAAAGTGAAGCCCGTGATCTCTATAATATTTGGTTCATTGGTACCAGCAAGACTGCACGTGAAAAAATGGGTCTACTGCATCGTCGTTTCGGTGAGCAATTTATTTATCGTCTCGGACCAGTGGATTGTCTACCAAGATCGTGTGATATCACCCCTTTGGACTTTTATTTGTGGAGGCATAGAGGTATGTGAAGTCTAAATGCTTTGTGCTTTGTGGATAAATCAGCTTCGATTGAATATTTGTAAGCCAACATTCCCAAAGTTATTCACGAGAT
This sequence comes from Anastrepha obliqua, assembly GCF_027943255.1. Taxonomy (NCBI): domain Eukaryota; kingdom Metazoa; phylum Arthropoda; class Insecta; order Diptera; family Tephritidae; genus Anastrepha; species Anastrepha obliqua. The sequence goes on along the minus strand of NC_072893.1, from coordinate 18,520,321 downwards.
ATCGAGCGAAGTCCTCCAGCGAGTCATTCAAAGTTGGTGTTTACGGATGGCCGAATTATGGCGCAGTTGCGGCCAACATTTGAAAGGGATTGTCTTTAGAAAATAAATGTCATGAATGGTTCTACACAAAAATAATAAAGATTGCCCAACCAATTTGAATTTTCGTTCGCTTATTTCAATTTAACATCCGATACCCCTAAACTGATCACCCTTTACATGCGTTATTAAATATAGCACGTAGATTAATTGGGAAATTTTCGCAATTTATTTATTTAAGTTTTTTTAATTTTTTTATGAAAATAGAGCTCATTCTTCTATAAAACTCTTAGAAATCCAAGTTTCAATTATTGTGAAAACTAAAAAAATGAAGAAATTTTCATGAAAATTTAAAATTTTTTATCAGAATTTTAAGAAAAATGTCGGGTACGCAGTTTTATAGCCCATTCAATTTTGTTCTACTACTACTTGAAATTACTAAAAACTGCATTGATTTTTGACCTTTTTTGTAGGTGATTCTGTGCATTGTACATCCAATACCGTCAGCAAAAAAATTCTAGAAAATTAGAGTAATTTTAGAATCACTTCACTCTTACATTTCATTAGATCAAAATTCAATGGGCTATACAACTGCATACCATACTTCAAAATTTTCTTAGTATTCTGATTATTTAATAATATTAAAAATAATATTGTCAATACCCATTAGACCAATCCATATATACCGATATACCATATAGACCAATCGCCAAACTATTTCAAAATTATTTGAACTTACAATGAAAGATAAAATCTATTTTGCAGTTAATCGTTTAACCTCTGTGAACCAACATGGTTTCATGGAAGTAGTATCCACTGTTTCAAACCTTACAGTGTTTTAAGAATATTGTATATTTTAAAAAAAGTTCAAGTTGACGCTGTGGACACAGACTTTTCAAAAGCGTTTGACAAGACTAATCACAGGGTTTTAATTTCTAAATTGAGGGCTTTAGGATTTCACTCCACTCTTTTAAAATTGATTAAATCCTTTCTCTCCTCCTTTCTAATGTTGATGCTGTGCTGTGCTGCGGTGCTGCATCATCGACTTCTTTTATTGCGTCCTCTGTTGTACCCTAGGGAAGTATACTGAGTCCCCTACTTTTTATAATTTTTTTTAATGCTATTTTCTAGTTGTTTAAATAACGCAAATTTTCTCTTGTATGCCTATGATTTAGGGATATACTCGGGGATCGCAAGTACAGTGGACTTTATAAATCTTCAATCTGATTTAGATACCGTTACCGTTACCGTTAGGTTTAAATGTAAGCAAGTGGTTTTATGTCCCTTTAGTAGCCCTAGTTTATCCAATCCAAATCATGTGGCATTTGACTCTAAATTACCCTTTCAAAGACAAATAAATTACTCCAATCATATTCTCTACTTGCTTTTATTATACGTATTAGACCGGACTTTGTGGATCCATATTCTCCAAAGCTATTATATAACTCTCTGGTGCGGTCGAAGCTGAAATATGCCGTCTTTATTTTGAGGCCTTATTATGCTTGCCATATTAGTAGACTTGAATATGAAAGGCTTGTGTCCAAAAAGCTTTTGTGCGTCATGCTTTCAGTTCTTTAAATTTCAATTTGCCTTCTTTGATCCAATTCCATACTATAAAAGGCGGTGCTAATTAATCTAAAACACTTTCGTTTTCGATTTGATAAATGGGGCGATAATAGAGTAGATGGGAAAGATGAACCTTCAATTAGCTTTTATAGTCTGAAATTTTGAATGTATACCCCTTCAGTTTTTTTTATCACTAAGCGTGAAAAATGTTTGCTTGCTAAGATAATATTTTTTTGGCGGTCGCCTTGTCTGAATAGGTTGGTTAGTGACTACGATTCGGTAATGCCCGGCCTACAAACTCCGGGTAGGAAACAACAAACGATAGAAAGCTTATGGAAAAGCGGTCGCCCTTCGGCAAACATTGGCACACCTCCGAGTGTATTTCTGATTTGAAAAAGCTCCTCCTGCCGTTCGGAGGTGCCAAAAAAACTTAGGACGCACCCCACAAATGGGAACAAATGGGAACTACCCAAAAAGAGTGTAAGTGCCAATTATTATTATTATGAAGATATTTGAGTGTTGAAAAGTCTATTCAATTTTGCGAAAGTCTAGGTACTCAATATTTGGGATACGATAAAGCATGAGAGTATTTGATTTCACTAACAAATATAATTTTTAATGAGAAAATATGCTTGCGTACTTACATGGGGCACGTTGCGTTTCACATGGATTTTCTTTTAATAATGAATGCGAGGTAGTTGGCCATTGCAGATTGCGTAGTCATTTGCACATGATCCAAAACACTTTCTCCTTGAATGCAGAGCTATAGCGTGGAGTAGGTTGAGACATCTCGGCCAATTGCATTCAGAAGAAAGGCATATGCGCTCAGCCCAACCCAGCTCTATCTTGAGTTTAGTAAGAGAACTGGGCTTGGGTGAGATTCTGTGACGAGTAGAGAGCACAAAAAAAATGCGGTCGAAATGCAAACCTAAAATTTATCTATCTACCTAAAATGTTGCTTGGTATATGGTCAGCCCATGTCCAATGCCGCGTTGAGATTCCCGAGAATGCAGTCTATGCTTGAAGTACTTCAACGAATTCCAAATAAACTTTCCCGCTGTTCAAATATCCTCTAACATTTTTCTCAACTTGTGAATGTAGAAACCAAGAGAGACTCTAATGCTTGGATTTGTTTATCCAGTTCCTGCTGCTTCTTCGTGCATTCTTCTGCTTGCTCCTGCACCATTATATCCGGAAATCCAGTAAAAAGTGATGCAGGCTTCAGGAATGCACTTCAAGTTAGTCGGCGTTGATTATCAGCTGACGTTTTAAAATCAAGGCGAGTTTCACATAAGAGAAAGAAAAATATTATGAACTCAAGTTATGATGTCATGCCATTTGTTTAGATTTAGGCTTGTAAAACACTACAGTAGTTTGGTAGTACTCAAGCTTATCTTGATGAATGTAGCTTCAAGATTTAGCAAATTTTCCGATATCCATTTGTGATTCGTCTATGAAGATATAATCTCTTCATACCTCAGTATTTTTTTAAAAAATTCTCTGTCATGTTTATTGCGAAAGTGAATCTCCAACTGATAGACACAGCTTTCATGTTCAAATCTCGTTCTCTCAAAAATGAAGCCTAATCCTTAGGCTGTTCTTGGCTACGTTGTTAGTCAGGTAGATAGGAGAGTAAAATGGTTGAAGTGCCGGTCTGGCACTCCACAAGTAGCACTAAAGCGCCGTTTTGATACGATTATGAGACCTCCAACAAGCTGAAACCTACAGCCAGCCAGAGCTGTTGACCGAGAGAAGGTGGACGAGATTTAGGTTGAAGCACTACCCCAGAGAAAAGAAAAAGAAGAAAAGAGCACCCAGTGAACTTAATCGTCTTGCTGCCAAACCTGGACATTTACAGAGAATGCGTTCAAAAGTCTCCTTCTCTGAAAGGTCTCCAAAGCTCCTGCAATGAAGATTAAAGGGTAAAGCGAGCTTTTCCGCGTGTGTGCCGATTGTCCAATGACCGGTAAATACAGCTACGAGTTTAAAAATTGATTGGCGTGAATTTCCCAGGACTTTAAGGGTTCTGCATCGTTTGTACCGCCGCCAAATGGGTTTCGAAATAGCACATGCTTTCATGAGAGATAAGTTGTGCAATGCCCCTTTAACAACAGTTATGCCACCAAGTAGCAGCGCCACGAAATGCACAACTTCCTTTATTCTCGCAAACCCTGGTCTCGACCTGCCAAGCCATTGAACTCGCCTTTCCCCAGCAAGAAAGTAAATATACCTAGTTTGGGAACACCTGGTTATTATTGAACTTGAAACACAACGAAAAATTATAAATCCGTACAAATTCATACTAATTAATTGAAGTTTGGTTCAAGCCAATGCGTCATTCGAAGTGATTATGCAAAAAAACTTATGAACAGCGATCAATGAAAAGCATTCCTATTTATAAATATAAGTGTATGTATGAATGTATGTATGTATTGTGTGTAAGTTAAATGTATATAAACTACTCATAAAACTTACTTTTATATTAAAATTACATTTCATGTACATTTTTGTGTTTATAAGGGACTTACTACAAAACATTCAATGTAAAGTTCAAAAGAGTTCGATAAACCGTGCGTATACATGTGCGTATACTGGGTGTGTCATTCAGGCTCCGAGAATTAAGTTATAACACAAGAGCTGACGACCCTTTTTGGAAAGAAGGAGCCTTCCTTTGGTTCCTGTCGAAGTTTTAAGTCGGCTTCAGTTTAATGCCAATTTTTTAGCAAAAAGTCGAGAAAGTTAACTAAAATTGATCTGCAAATATTTGTTGTGGCATGTCTGGAAAGGGAATGAATTGATCTTAGAGACGTCCTACCCTGCCATCGGCGTCGCCCTGTCTGTTCTTAAAGAGGAATTGCACATCTTATTCCTCAGGAAAGCGCACAAAAGATGGAGCTCCGTCCTTCATGTGCTATTTCGAAAACCCTTTGGCAGCAGTAGAATAGATGGAGGATTCATAAGGTTCTGAGAACTCCTCGCCATTCAATTTACAAACTTGTAGCTGTGTTTACCGGTCATTGGATGATTGGTACTCTCGTGGAAAAGTTCGGTTTACTATTTATTCTTTATTGCAGAAGCTGTGGGGACCCTTCAGAGAAGGAGATTATCGAGCACTTTCTTAGTAAATGTCCGGGCTTGGCTAGACGTTTAAGGTCGCTAGGTGGTCCTTTCTTCGACAGCCTGAGGCAGTGCGCCAACCTAAATCCCATCAAACTTCTCCATTACCTCTACAGCTCTGGCCGGCTGTAGGTATTAGAATGTTGGATGCCTCTTAATGGTATGAAAATGGTAGGAAAATGGTTTAGTGCTACTTGGAGAGTGCCAGTACTACCTACCTACCTACATATAGGACGAAGAGGGCAGAGTTGCATGAATTGAGTGGTCACTTTAGATGAGATCTGGATATTTGCGTATGACTCCAAGACGTAGAAACCTAGTCAGTAGGTGAAATGGTTGAAGTGTCGTTCTGGCTCTCCTCAAGTAGCACTAAAGCGCTAGAAAGTCAGTAGTGGTTGGAGAATTAAAAATCTGTGTGGAGCGGCCATCGAGGGCGAGACCGAGGGCAATGTTACGCTTTGTTTTCTTGAAATGTAGCATACAGTCCGACTGGATAACTCTGGAATCCTGTAGCTAGTTACACTTGCCGAAAACTTCTGAATATTGACCTCGACTACGCGTCAGCTCTTTCCTCGCTCTTTGGGTAAGAGTTTTTGACGCAAAAAGGAGATTCCTATGCTGTCGCAGACGCTTAGCAGTCCTAATATGGCCGCTTGCGAAATTTTCTGCTTCACCCAAAAAGTTGCATTTTAAAGAAGCTTATGATAGCGCCGTGTAGGAGCTCAAGGAAGCTGTAGTCGTAGTCGTCGTTTATTGTGTAAGAGTTTTTGGCGCAAAAAGACATTCCAAAGCTGCCAACGCTACCCTTTTTCAGTCTTAATGTTGCCCTCTGTGACTTCTTCTTATTCACCCAAAGTGAAGTTGTTCTTTAAGGGAATATGTCGGCAGCATACAGGAGGTCAAGGCAGCTCTAGCGGCGGTCCTCGTTCATTGTGTAAGCGTTTTTGGTGCAAAAAGGCACTCCAACATAGCTGCACATTCTCCATAGTGCTTATATCATTCCATGAGACGTTTCCTTATTTCCTCAAACTGAAGTTGTTCTTCGAGGGGACTTATAATGACGACAAACAAGAGGTCTAGGAGTCTGTAACTGCGATCTTCATAAATTGTGTAAAAGTTTTTGGCGCAAAAAGGCACTCCAACATAGCCCACCTTTCATATAGCCCCGATGTTGAACTTTGCGACTTTTTCTTATTCACTCAACATGAAGTTGTTCTTCAAGCGAAATTATGTGAGCGGCGAGAGATCAAGGAAGCTCAAACCGCGGTCTTCGTTCATTGTGTACGAGTTTTTGGCGCAAAAAAGACCTTCCAACGCTGTCTCTATAGGCCTGTTATCATTCTTTCCGACTATTTGAGCATCAAGATGAAATTGCACTTCAAGGGAACTTATGAAGCCGGCTTATGAGAGCTCAAGATGCAGTTTTCTGTCGACGGTGCTGAATAGGTTCACTTCGTAGTGCATCGAAGGATCCTTCGAAGATCGATAGTAGAGCTTAGTTTGTTCGTAACTTAATTCGCTTGAGTTTTATTGCAGAATTCGCGGAACTAAATTGCCACACCTCTTATACTCCACAGGGATATGTAAAGTGTGTATGTGTAGGCAATTTGCATTGTTCAGTTGCATTATCATATAAGCGCACTCAAATTGCACGGACCCCTAGAGTAGACGATCAGTTTATTGCAGTAGTGCTAGAAGTGCAGTAGACAACACTGCGATGGACACATTGGAACTACTTAACACAACACGAATAGCAACAAACCATGTTGCACTGGCCAAGGAGCGCATCTTGCCCAATCCATTGTACATCACCTTGATCGGTGTGGTGCTGGCTATAACACTTTACGATATTTGGTATCGCCACACAGATGTCTACAAGAAGCTAAGGACTATACCGGGACCGCCGATCTTGCCGTTGATTGGCAATGCCCACTTGCTTGTGGGTCTTACACCAACTGGTAAATAAATTTGTTAGCCAAACAAGCGGCCGCTGCTTCTTTTATTTAATCACATCGAATTTTGCTACTTTTCTTTTTCAGAGATAGTGCAAAAAGCTTTGATCTACATGAATCGATATGGCGAAACGATTAGCGGTTGCTTCTTCAACTTTAGACTTGTCTTCCTAACTAATCCGGCTGACATTGAAATTATTCTAAATAGTCACGTTCACTTGGAAAAATCCTATGAGTATAAATTCTTTCAGCCATGGTTTGGTGACGGGCTACTCATTAGTAAAGGCAATCATTGGCGTTATCATCGAAAAATGATTGCACCTACTTTTCATCAGTCCATTCTCAAGAGTTTCGTGCCGACTTTTGTTAAACACTCACAAAATATTACGCAACAATTTGAGCAAAAATTGCTGGGTCAAGAGTTCGATGTGCATGCGCATATGAGTCAAACTACGGTGGAAATTTTACTTAGCACAGCAATGGGTATGAAAAACTTACCCACCGGCAAGGAATGTGCTAAATATGCAGAGGCGGTAATTGAAATGTGTGACGTCATACAGAAACGTCAGACGAAGCCGCACTACCATTTCGATGCCATCTATCGTTTGACGAAATTGCGTCAAAAATGCGATCGTATGATGAATATAATTTTGACGCTAACGAAGCGCGTAATCGCAGAGCGCCGTGAAAATTTCAATTTGGAGACAGATGGTGTGCTGGACCAACAGGATGCGCTAAATGAGGTGGTTGGCAAGAAGAAGGAAGTGCTGCGTGATGATTTGGATGATATCGATGAAGAGGAGAATGTTGGTGAGCGACTGATTAGAAGCGGGAATTGTGAACTTGTGAATTGTGAATGAAATGAGACTTTTTTTGTTAGTGCTATTGATTAAGCGAAGCAACGTAGATGAAAGGCAATGTTGTTGCGGAAAAGTGTAACTAATTTCTTTCATTTATTATCTTTGAATTGTGCAGGTGCTAAGCGTCGGTTGGCTTTGTTAGACACAATGGTGGAGCTGGCAAAGAATCCTAGTATTCAATGGACCGATAAGGATGTGATGGATGAAGTGAATACGATTTTGTTTGAGGTAAGTTTTGGAGGTGTATTTAAAAAAAAAAGAGAAAAAAATACAAAAAATAGAAAAAAACAAAAAAAAAGAAGAATACAAAAAAAAAAAAAAACCAAAAGTGCGTAAAGATAGACAATAGTTACATTTATGGGTATTAACAAAAAAACAAAAAACAAAAAAAATAATAAAAAAAAACAGAAGTGTGTAAAAATCGAAAATTAGTTACATTTATGAGAATTTCTTGATTTTTATGCGCATTCAAAAGGCAGCTGAGTAAATATTTTTTAAAAACCATTTTCCTTATAATTATACTATATATGTCTGTGTTCGTGTAGAGTGAATCCGCTCTTAAGCGGACACTCACCGTCAGCCAGTTTTTGTCTGCGCAAGAGAGGAGTCATTCAAAAGGATGCAAGTTCTTCCGACACATAAGATTTGGTATAGAAAAAAATGTCAGCTCAAGAAAGTTGTCCGGCTAATAGAGTTGTCCGTTTGGAGAAGTTTTTAATTTAATTTTTTTTATAATTTTTTTGTTTTGTTTTTTTATTATTATTTTTTATTATTTCTTTTTTTGTTTTTTTTTATTTTTTTGTTTTGTTTTTTTATTATTGTTATTTTATTTTTTATTTTTTTGTTTGATGGGTGAGGTAGGCCACCTTCAGCGATCGTCGTCCACTGCGTGAGTGGTGTGGCCATTAGGACAATCCCTCCTTTCCTTCGGCGGTGATACCCTTCTCGGGACTACTTCTGCATTACTTTGGGAGGGACTACTTTCTGTATTACTTATAAAACCCCTAGAGCAATCAATCCCTCCACTCCTTCTGGGGAGACACCCTTCCCGGGACTACTTTCTGCTTTACTTCGGGAGAACCCAGAATGGCCTCCATAAAGGAACAATTCTATTCACCTACGTCTAGGTCCGCCGTATTTCTAGCCAGCTTTCATGTTATAGGCTCGTCTTCTTGTGTCTCTCTGCCTGTGAGGCTTCTTCGCTTTTTTGTGCTGTGTTGAGGCCTATCTCTTTTTCCGTAGTACGTTCTCGAGGTCTACCTTTTTTTCCTTAGTACGTCCTGGAGGTCTATCTTTTTTTCCGCAGTATGTCCTAGATGTATCTCTTTACTGCGTTCCAGCTGTCCTCGCGTATCAGCATTTTGCTGTTTATGTTGCTCGGCAAGATGCCGCCCATCTGCTTCCTCAGAGCATCTCTTTCCGCGAGCCATCTGTCACAACTAAGGTTCGGTTAAGTGGTTAGGCCACTGCACTGGGTGGAAAACTAAGCAGTTTATATGGTTGGTTGGTTGGTTTAAGTGGTGATTCCTGAATCCAACTAGCGCTTCCGCACCTTTTTGTTGCCACATCCTCGTTACCAACTTATTTAACAGTTATTTACAGCATGACTATATCCAGTCTGTGCGGTTTAGGAACCTTATTAGGTTGTTGACGTCTAAGCCAGACAGTTGCTCGAGACTCTCGAACAGCGGTTTGCCCAGGGTTAACATTCTGTCCTTCGGTGAGGCCAGGGTTAACATTCTGTCCTGCGGTGAGGCTTGTTATTGCTTCAAATATTTTCTGCAGAAGCTGTCTGGAGGACGCGTTAGAATCATCTCATCACTTTTCTCTTAACTACCCTCCTCTTGTCGGGAAAGGTTTAGTCTTCTGGACTCTCACTTTTTCGCTACAAGGATATTGCGGGTTTGAGTATTACACACCTGGTGAGATTCATTAGTAGCTTCAAACGGTTTATACGAACGTAAATCGTAACCATTGGTCGTTATCCTCTAGTCCAAAGCCCTTTCTTCCTGTCTGGTTCCACCTGTCTAGTTCCCTCCTTTCTCTTTTCCTCTCACTTTCCCCTGTATGGTATCGCAACGGACAAGTTTTGAAGTTGTCAAAGTGGGTCCTTCGCAAGGGAACTGACAACTCTTTACACGAAAATTTCACGGCGAAGTCCTCTAATACATCGAATTTGTATATGTAAACTGCGACTTGTAAGCTTATAACATCCAATAATGAAATCAGAGACTAGATCGCACGAACATTTCATGGTGAGTTCCTCAATGCATCGAAACTGTAGCTGTAAACTGCGACTTGTGGGCTATCAAAGCGCCATAAACGTCCGGAAAACTTTTCTCACGAACCTTTCATGGAGTGGTCCTCTAATATGTCGGAACTGCAGCTGTAAATAGCGGCTTGCATGTCTATAATCTATCTATAATCTTCCGGTCAACTTCTCTCACGAATATTTCATGGCGAGGATCTCTTATACATCTAAACTGGTAGCTGTAAGCTACGACTTGTTAGCTCATAAAACCCCATAACCTTGCTGAGAACTCTTCTTATGAACATTTCATAACGAGGTCCTCTAATATGTCAAAGCAGTAGCTTTACACGTCGACTTGTTAACTTAAAAGGCTGCATAATTCGCCGGATAACTTTTCCCATGAACATTGCATGTCGAAGTCTTCTTTAAAAGCGTCATACCCTTCCGGAGAGCTTCTTTCACAAATATTTCATGGCGAGTTCCTCTAGTACTTGGTAGTGACGCATTAACCCATTCGGCTTCGGCGGCCGTCACAGCGACTTTGCTTGCACTTATTGTAATTTAGCTTTTTTGCAGACCTTTTGCTTCATGGCAACTGGTACTTCGCTGTTGAACAGAAATAAGAAAAGGCATTGAAATTCTTTCCCAACATCAAATTGAAAATTCTACGCGGTAAATATGGACTCATTGAATTAATCTTCGTCTCTTTGTTTTTAGTCAATTCTAACCAATGCCATTTAAGCTGGGAGATGGATCTTAGCAGTTTTAATACTCAAAATTTGTAATACAAACCATGTTCATATGAATTTCCTTTCCTCTCTATTCCATCAGGGTCACGACACCACCTCCGCGGGTTCAAGTTTCACACTCTGTCTACTCGGTATCCACAAGGATGTACAAGAAAGAGTCTTTCAAGAGCAAACACAAATATTCGCCGATAATTTGCAAAGAGATTGCACCTTCGCCGATGCACAAGAAATGCACTACTTGGAGCGCGTAATTAAAGAGACGCTTCGTCTCTATCCACCAGTACCGGTTATAGCGCGCAAAGTGAACGAGGATGTGCCACTTGCATCGGGGCCCTACATCATACCGAAAGGCACTACAGTTGTGATAGGCCAATATGCCGTACATCGACGACCGGAATGCTATGAGAATCCCGAAAAATTTGATCCGGATAATTTTTTGCCCGAAAATATGGCAAAACGTCACTACTACAGTTATGTGCCCTTCAGTGCCGGTCCACGCAGCTGTGTCGGACGTAAATATGCTATGTTGATGCTGAAAATATTGCTGTCGACTTTGGTGCGCAAATTTCATATTCACTCAAATGTGGATGAGTCGCAATTTGATTTGCAAGGGGATATCATCTTGAAGTTGGCTAATGGCTTTAAAGTTGTGCTCACGCTGCGGGACGTGTAATTGTGTTTAAGGTATGTATGTATGTATTTTTTTTACCATATACATACATACATATATTTACTATATATAAATACGCAATCGGAGAGACGTGGGCGCTGAACTATGCTAAGTAATCGAATGTTTGTTGTTTTTGCATTACATAAATATGAATAAAGTTTGTATGTGTATGTGTTTTAATTGTTGTTGAGAGTGCGTTTGGAAAGTTCCATTGCTTCATTTGAATTTCGCATAAATACATTTTAATAATGAAAACATTTGCATGTAAGAAAGTGAATGGCGCGAACACAAAGTGAAAACGAAAATGGGGCATGTGAACCTGCACAGGCATTGCAGCGAAAAAGGTAGGTGTTTTCCGATGATTTCCGGCAGTGTATCGTTTTAATGATCAACAATATTAAATTACCTGGCATTCATCTCCTCTTCGACTCGCATTACATGCCCATCTCGTGCAGCATTGCAGCTCAGGTGAGAAAATTTCCAGCGATTCGACAGGTAGTTAGGAAATTCTTTGTTTTCCCGTGTTTAGCGAGCCATATAGGCATTTATATGTATGTATGTATATGTGTAACACATGCGTACACTTGTATTTATGTGGATATGTACGAGGTATGTCTATTGAATAACGAGGCTGAGGCTGCTGCTGTTGAAACGAATCCCGATTTCTTGCATTGGAAGAGCCCAACTTCTTAAAAAAATCCAAAGAAGGCTGAGTGAGCAAATAGGAATTCAAAGCAGTGACAATTTTTTTCTTTCAATATTCTATTACCCATGAAAGAGTTACCTGAATTGTGAAAGTAGATTAAAAAATAAATAAATAATTTGTGCGAACACTTCTGTTAGCTGTTTGGTCAAGCCCATCCTCTTATTTGTGGCGTGCGTCTTGATGTTGTTCCACAAATGGGGGGACCTGCAGTTTTAGCCGGTTCCGAACGGCAAATGGTTTTTATGAGGAGCTTTTTCATGGCAGAAATACACTCGGAGGTTTGACATTGCCTGCCGAGAAGTGATCGCTATTGGAAACAACTTTTTCTATTTTGGTGTTTTATTTACGGAGACTCAAACCTGCGCACTTCCGAATGGTGATCATGCACCAACCCATTCGGCTACGGCGGCCGGCGGTGAAAATAGATCAAATTGGATTAATTGGTTGCCCAAAGAGAGAGCACACTTGGACGTAGAAATCAAATTCATACTTTGCGATTCCATTTCGGAGGAAATAAGAGGGAGGGAACATATAAAATATACCCGCTTTGTGGATGTCGATCGAACGAGGACTCTGTGAACCGCTTCATGATTAGGTGACTAATAACAAGGTATCGCATATCAGCTGGCGAAACAAAGAAATGAGAGCCAAGATGTCTAAATCTAAGCACCGCGAAAGCAGAACAACTAAGGAGAAGGTGCTGAGATTTACCCACCCCATTGTCTCGAAGTAATGTCGAGTCTCACAGCAGGCATACATCGCGGACAGTGTCTTGCAAGGAAGATAGATTTACCAGGTTTGGTCCTTAGCTTGCGCGAGTAACTTCGGCTGATACGTCACAGACACTCATCAGCCGATTTCCTCATGCTCGTTTCACACGTATTCACACAATCGTCCAACCATTAGTTGTGATGACATGAACGAAGGTTGCACTGATTGTTTTGTTCGTATATCACTGACACAATTGTGGAAAACAGGTGGATAGGCAGATCTGTATGTGTCTGCAGCGGCAGCAAAGCAGCATTTCAAGTGTAGTTAAGTCCTGAAAATCCAGGCCGATCTATGTATGTTGATAGACATACTATAATATCCTGATGCTAATATTGGTCCCAATACACGTGGGTATCAGTATATCTTTAGCTAGGATGGGCTGCGGGCCAAAGAAGTCGATCTCAGACGCACAGAAAGTGGTCCGCCGTCTCATCCTCCTCTTCACATGCTGGGCAAACTGCACTGTTTGAGATGCCTACCTGTTCCAAGTGCTTCACCCATAGAGAGTGATCCTTCATTAGTCCAACCGGGCCAAAGAAGTTGGACTCAGAGCCCGTTCTCCCACTCCCTTCTTCAACCATCAAAGCCACGGTAAGCAAACGGGTTACTTCAACCCTCAAGTCAACTTGGCAGGCTGAGAGAGGCTGCAGGTGAACAAACCTGATGTTACCTGTCATGTCCGACCGAATATCGCAGATCCTGCTGTCATTAAGCAGACTATAGGCCGCTGGTTGGACTGATGACGGGCCACTTTCTTTGGGCGAATTACATGGAAAAGGTAGACCTCTCTGTGGATAGGAGAATGAGACGGCGGACCACTTTCTGTGCGTCTGTCCAGCTTTCGTTCGAATCAGGCTTGATGTCCTTGGTACTGATGTGTTAAGAAACGACCACCTCGGCTCTTTGACACCACAAGATCTACTCAGATTTCTTCGGGGGTCGAGTGGATTTAAAAGAAATTAAAAAGTGAACCCCAGCGCAGTACAATAGACTGAATGTTGGCATAATGCTCTAATACTTGCTAACTGAAAAAAAGAACAAAAACAAAATCTTCGTTCGTTCATAAACACATCCTGTTACGTCCGTCCATCAGCTTATTGTGCCAAATTCGATAAGAGCCGGTTAAACGTCTGATATTGCCACACCTGTAAACATCTTTTCATCATGAGGGTCCTGTAAGGACACCCTCCATATTCGAGAGCTGGCCCTTCAATAGCTTTAGAATAGCCCTTGAGGGTCTCCGTAGTCAGAAGCATCTCGCAGCAAGTTTGTGTATTTGTCCAGCGCTCGCTGAATGGACGCAAAGCCCATCTTTCGAGGAGCGGGCGACAGGTAGCTGAGGGAGTCCCGATCCGGCTAAACAGGGGATCTGTGAGGTAGTTTCCCCGTAAAATGAGGGGATCGGGACTCTTTTTCGCGGAGAAACTACCTCACAGGTCCCCTGTTTAGCCGGTTTATCCACCTAACAGTTTCCTACTTTGTCACTCTGATTAGGTACCCAGTCCTTATATCCAATAATTCAGATACAATCGAAAGTGCCATTCAGGAATTTTTCAACTAGTTTCAAGTGCATCATCAGCCAGCCCACGGCCCTGATTGCCCCTTGGCTGCCGAGTAGATATTAATCTCCGTGACATTTGTTATATGAGTGAGCATTACTGATTTGCGACTAGCTCTGCTTGTGAGTAAGAGTTATGAGTTTTTCCTCAAGGCAAAACGACGGCTAATTCTACATTGCATGTCAAGAGGCTTGTATGTATGTAGTTAAACACAACCCTTCATTCGCCTTATTCGTCGGATCTTGCGACGCGCGATTTCTAAGGTGAAATTTTGTCTTAAAAGAAAAGGTTTTGGATCCGTCAAAGCTGTGAAAACAACATACTATACATTCTGAGGGATCTTACAAAAGAATATTTCCAGCACCATTTCAAACCATGAACAATTCGGGTTAGTGGAGGTGTATATACTGATAGCGATAATAAGGAAATGTATGTATGTATGACATCAAAAGTGAAATGTGTTACCGCCTCAATCTCGCTATTTTAAAGCCACTCCTCGTATGCCCATGGCAAAACCCACGCTAATGGCATTAGAATTATCATCAGCCAAGGATAACAAACGAATGAATGCTCGCTTTCAGCCAAATGCTGCTTCATTAACAACATTTTTGGGGGCGCAAAATTGTCGGTAGTTATTTACACCAGCAAAACGAATGTGTGAACCAGCGTGCGGAATTGCGTTGGTGTACACGACAGATTATCGACAATTCGTTCTGTGTCGAAAATCGATAATCCAATTTCCAATTTCGCATGCCTTTTCATTAATCTTGTTAAAATAAACGGAAGTAGGAAGGATTATTGTTTTTGTACATAGGAAATAAATAAATAAATATTATTTTTTCACAATTGTTTATCTACGCGATTGTTGAAAAATCTCTGTGCCAATGGGCCATTTGTGAAAAATGAAAGGATTTCCGCAATTTAAACCTTTTACGATTCCACTCCTTTTCGCACTGCACTTCCACTTACCTTTTTTTGATTGGGCATGCAGGTATTTATGTGTGTGTGTGTATGCATGTATATATGTATGTGTATATGTGTGTGTGTTTGTAAGTACATTTATGAAAGTGTTTTCGGTGCCTGAAATTTCACTCATTGTATGAAAGCGAAATTTCTACAATTCATTGATTGATATTTGCTTTTTTTATATTCCTGCCTGTTCTGTTTTTTTGGATGCAAGGATATGCGGCCGAATATGCCGAGGTCGCTGTGATGCACTCAATCCTTTCATTTGTGAAATCCGTTATTTGATAGGAACTAATGGCTTGTGGATGTAAGGAAATCGCGTATTTGCTTGAGTGATTTGAAGGAAGCATTCGTTTTCTGCACACTCTGTGAATGTGAGGTAGGAAAGAAAAAAAGGAGAAAGTATTGTGTAATATTAAATGTCAGTGCAAGGTTTTGGCAGCAGATGAATTATCGCGCTAGTGAATCAAATTTCTGCTTCAGTACTGGAACCATTTCGCCACTTGCGAAATAATTTCGCTACTCTGTTGTGTACTTAGTTTTAGAGCTGACAGCTGATATGGCAGCTGCTGGTTCCAGGTGGGATTATTTGGTTTCTAAAATTCAATTTTATTCAAATCTAAATTATTCACTTTTTTAATTGAGTTACTATATTAGCATTTAATAGAAACATAAAAAAAAATTAAAAAAATAGTTTTTGCCACAAGAATGTTGGAATATGAAGCTGAGTATATAAAAAAAAAAAATAGATCAGCTGACGTGACGAGATATTTGAGAGAACAAAATTTAAAAGAAAAGTAAAAGTTAGGTTAGTGTAAACCAAGCAGAATTGATGGGAAACAGTTTTTTTTAATCAAAAACTTCAAATTACGTCAGCTTAACATCTGCTTCTATCAAATTGACTGAGGGCTGGTTAGCGCTCTCTGCGATATGCGCGATATCTTCTGTGCGCGAGTTATGTAACGGGTGATTTTTTTGCTATTATCTTTTTAAGCAGTTGGTTTAAACAGCTGACGCACGTTTCGTATTTTATTTCACTGTCAAACATCTTCAGTTTGGTCTATAATTTAACCATGAATCGTCTTACAAACGAACAACGCTTGCAAATCATTGAATTTTATTATAAAAATGCGTGTTCTGTTAAGAAAGTTTAAGATCCACATTTTTATCGAAAAATTGTGATCAGCGACGAAGCTCATTTTTGGATCAATGGGTACGTAAATAAGCAGAATTGTCGATTTTGGAGTGAAGATCAGCCAGAAGAATTGCAAGAGCTACGAATGTATCCAGAAAAGGTCACAAGGTCACAGTTTGGTGCGGTTTAGGTATCATTGGACCGTACTTCTTCAAAGATGCTGCAAATCGTAACGTAACTGTGAAAGGTGAGTGCTACCGTGAAATGATATCTAACTTTTTTTTTCCCAAAATGCATGAGCTCGACTTGCATGACATGCGGTTTCAGCAAGACGGTGCCACATGCCACACAGCACGCGTAACCATGGACTTGTTGAGAGGCGAGTTCGGTGAACATTTTATTTCACGTTCGGGACCTGTCAATTGGCCACCCAGATTGTGCGTTATAACGCCTTTAGATTATTTTTTGTGGAGCTATGTTAAAGCTCATGTCTATTCAGACAAGCCTGCTTCAATTAACGCATTGGAAGACAACATTAAAGCATTTATGTGTGAGATACCGTCCGAAACATTGGAAAGAGTATGCCAAAATTGGACTAAGTGGAAGGACCATTTGAAGCGCAGTGGCGGTCACCATTTGCATGAAGTAATCTTCTAAAATTTAATTATATGGACTGTACTATCGATTTAAATAAAAATTTCATGCATTTTCCTGAGTTTTTTTGAAAAATTTTCTAATAGCTCTTAAAAAATCATGTGATGAATAAAAAAATATAATGAGTTATAATTATAAAGAGAAGTAAGATATCCTCGATACAACAGCAATATTTTATAATTCTAAATAACAAAATAAAACAAAAAGGGACTAAACACAAAAGTGCCAAAACGACTTGCAGTTCGAAGTTGCCGTCGGTACTTGATGAAAATGGATCTCGCCTCGCGCGGTATGCGGGGGAGGGAGAGTGGCATGGGAATAATAATAATAATAATAATTGGCGCTTACACCATTTTTGGGTGTTTGGCTTTGTTTTAATATATTTTTTATTTTTATTTTGTGATCTCAAGACCGAATTAAAAATAAAACACAAAATTTAAATCTTGCTATTTTTTTTTAATTATATACATTCTGTGAAAAAAATTTCGGAAATTGTTCATTTAAAAATCGTGCATTACACATATGTATGTCTACATTTTTTTTTTGGCTGGGATGTTGGTACAACTGTCCTCTATAGTGTCGCAGAGCTTGAGCGTCATCTGTCTATTAGCTTGTTTTTTTGGCATTTAATTATATCAGTCAACCGCAGGTGTGCTCTGCGATTTTCACTATGGATAGAAATATCGAACAAAAAAATTGGTTAAATTTTGTGTGTTTGAACGGGATTTCGTGGGCCGGATCGGGTCTACGAGTGGTATAAGGCTTTTGCAGAGGGCCGAAAAGTCGTGGAAAATTTGCCCCGATTTGGTCGCCCATCAACGTCTTCAACGGATGAAACCGTCGACAAAGTCAAGGAAATGGTGCTGCAAAGCCATCATTTAAGTTTGAGCTAAGTACACCATCAATTGCTCATGAGACGCGTGGCTGCTCGACTCGTTCCAAGAGAGTAAAATTTCTTTCAAAAAATTCATCGGAAGAAGGTGGCTGAAGACATGCTTGAGCAAGGGAATTCGGACCCAACGTTTATCCAGCGCCTCATAATAAGTGATGAGACGGGGGTATATGAGTCTGACATGCAAACCAGTCAACAGACGGCTGAATGGCGCTATCCACATGAGCCGAAACCCAAAAAACTACGTCAAAGTCGGTCAAAAGTGAAAGTTAGTCCACTCGTTTTCCTTGATTATCATGGTGTTGTGCACTCGGAATTCATTCCAAATGGTTCTACGGTAAATAAAGAATATTATTTGGAAGTTCTGCGACATTTGAGAAAGAATTTGCATAGGAAACGGCCCCATTTGTGGAAAGAAAACTCATGGACTTTGCACCCTGATAACGCACCGTCTCACAAGGTTCATATTGTGAACACTTTTTTGACCAAAAACTCGACAAATATCATCGAGCAACCACCGTATTCACCGGATTTAGCCCCTTGTGACTTCCGGACGCCGCTTTGAGTCGATAGAGGCCATTAAGGAGAATTCGCTGAAGGAGCTGAAGAAGATCTCTTCAAACGCGTTTAAAAGGTGGTTTGAAAACTGGACTAATGGTTGGCATATTTGTGTTACTTCAAATGCAGTCTATTTTGAATGCGACAATATAAATTTTGAAGATTAAACAATTATTTTGCGTTTTATTGAACAAATCCCGGCACTTTTTTGACAGAATGAAATTTTTTTACTCTGCTTTATGTCAGTTATTTAAAAAAAATATATATATATATATATTTTACTTTCTTTAGTTTCAAATTACTTTTTTTCTTCTTTGATATTATTTTTTGTATTTTATTTTGTTCCATTTAACATTATTTAAATGTTTTTTATTCGTACATATTCCGTCTATGAACCAGGAAGGAAGCAATAGAATATTTCTGAGAAAATCCACCGCTACTTTTTTCGGTTATCGAAACTTGAGAGAGTTATTGTGCAATGCAACACTGCGCACGGGGATTTATGCATTTAGAAAATTGATTGATTGCCGAGGCTGCGTACTCGCACATACTCGTACTTATACATGAAAGATACATTTGTATACAAATCATGTGTTGAGAGGACCTGAAGGACTTAAATACTATCGCCTTCGAAGTGCATAGCTGATAGAAATCCATCAAAAGTAGCACCTAGATCAATCAGCACAATTTTCAAATGCGTTGCGCCACCACTTGAATGGGTCAATGGGGTGTCAATTGATTGTGGAGTAAATCCTTTCAAATTTAGCTGTACATGGTTATCACGGCGTTTATGCCTATATATATTTAGCTGTAAGCAAGCGGTTATCCACTACAGTTGAAGTTGCGGAAAAATATGGGAATGCTACATGTCGCGTATGCCTTCGAAAATTCCGACGCATACTGCAGATAAATATACACAGTCGTGCTTACTTCCCTACATACAGAAATAAGTCCAATATTTTCACATGTTAATGGAAAATTGATCAGATACTCACTATACGCCAGGTCTTGGAAAATGCCCATCAAAGGAGAATCGACTAACTTTTAGTCGATTTTAAAGCTGCATTCGACAGCACAAAGAGGACTCATCTAAATGGCGCGATACCTGAAAGTGGTATTCTCGCAAAACTAATACGGCTATGCAAAGGCACGTTGTTAAATATCAGCTGCGCCGTCAGAATTGGGAAGGACTTCTTTGAGTCGTTTGATATCACAGGAGTTTTCAAACAGGGTGAGTCGCTGCTGCGTGACTTCTTTATCTTATGCTGGAAAAGATCGTGCGAGCTGCAGAACTTATTCGCTCAGGCACCGTGATATTAACACTTCGGAGACGGGCGAGCGTCGCTGAGGACGAAAGGTAAAGAAAATATATACGTTGAACGTCATAAAAACTAAAGCTTTGTTTAACACAAGAAAATTTTTTCATAAAATCAAAAAATAATTATAAATAAACTGCTATCACTGCTAATGTTGAAATGACCGAGTGGATTCCTTATTGCATGGATTTCACTTCCACTTGACGAAGTAATGCCGTAATCTTCCGTCTTATCAGATTCAAAGTAATATTCGTCAGAACTGGCACTATCTAACGGATCATCTCTAGATCGCTTAGCCATTGTGCGTAGGATAAAATATAAAATATGTAAAAAGCCTGCTGGTTGCTCTGGCAGTGACACTGAGAGACTGAATCGAAGAACTGAAATTCGATATAGCTCTACCGTCGTCTCACATCGTAAGTTTACATTATAAGTAAGATAAGGCTTCATCACTAATGACCCCTAATGTTTTCGAATGAATTTCTTTTATTATACCTATGCGTATCTTATCGCTCAGAACGACAGACGTTGCGAGCCTTGCAACTACGAACTAATTTGGGCGGCTATATGTCGACAAGCGTCCGGTACGGTAAAACGGCTATATGCCGACACTCGTTCCCAAAAGGTTAACACCAAGTGGATCTTTCTGCATCCCCATTTCCTCAAAAGAGGAATGGATGGGATGCGACAGCTAGGAACAGTGTCAAGTGAATTTTTTCACGGATAGCTCGAAATTAGACGAAAGAGGATTGCTGGGGAAGCTTTTTAATAAGCTTAAGCTAAGGCACCCAGATCACCAGACGTTGTCTTCCAGAATGTGGCAGCTTCTATCAAAAACACTGCCAGTATTGGCTGCTCCTTAGCGTAAAACTCTTTAAACAGAAAAGCATTTACAAATTTTAATTTTTTCTTATAGTCAGGCGACAAGCAAGGTTTTTGGCTCACCGCTGGCATATTCGAAATTATTAAAGGAATACCTGACTCTTCTTTCATGCGCATCTGAATACTTCGTTATAAATCTGCGATTATCTGTATTCTGATCATCTATAGATAAGTCTCAAGTCAGCTGATTAAACGCTTGGCTAGAACACAAGCCTGAAAGGTCGCTAGGTGCAAGGCATTCGAGGTAAGTTATAAGGCCATCAAAGTCGCAACTCGCGAATTGGCGGAACCTTAACCTGGTACTAGTTCATGAGTACTCATGCAGTGGGAGTGAACATAACATCGACTGACTTTTACGATGTGGCTGTCTGAACAAATCATTTACTCACTTGCTGTTGTTGCATGTTTGGTTGAAGCGGTTGTCCTGTGGGACACACTCAGACTCATAGCACATTGTGTTGCCGCGAGGTGAACGTGACCGTATCGCTCCTAAAACCAGTGTGTACTTTTCAAAAATTTCAGAATATTCCTGTTTTCTGTAGAACTGAGATCTTCCATTTCATTAAAAACTTGTCTACC
This sequence comes from Anastrepha obliqua, assembly GCF_027943255.1. Taxonomy (NCBI): domain Eukaryota; kingdom Metazoa; phylum Arthropoda; class Insecta; order Diptera; family Tephritidae; genus Anastrepha; species Anastrepha obliqua. The sequence continues at coordinate 18,499,102 of NC_072893.1, read as the reverse complement.
TGGAATAGTAAATCTACGTTTGGATACAGCAGGACAATGGCACAGAGGGTGTGAGATCGTCTCTTCGTCTTTCTCATCAAGACAACTTCTGTAGAAGTCATTGTTGTTGTACACACGAATACGTGCCCGGTTGGAATGATAAAAACTTTCTGCTCACAATGTGGCTTTGAACGAATTTAGTGCAGCCGACCACCCGGCTCATCTTTCATGAGCATTAGAGCTCGCGGTGAGCTTTAACTTCCTCAAAAATCCTTTTCTCTTTAATTTAGTCAAAAGCTACCGTCTCCCAGATTTTTACCTTCAGTTTTATAGGGCTTTCGGTGGTGTTTTGTAGCGACGTCAGTTTAGATCTGCTTTTGCATTTTGCGATGATACAATTGCAATTTACTAAAATTTTCTTTGGACGCGACTCTTCTATGCGCACTACGAGACTGGCACAGCATAGACGTTGAGCCTTAATAAACTTTACGACGTCCACAGCGTTGCATAGGTCAATCAGCTCGTTTTAATACCGTATCCGGTAATCACCGCTGACATCTCGTATTGCACCAATCATTTTTCTTTAGATAATACGCTAAAAAATGGGAAGCCTTTCTTCTTTTGTCAGTGGTGTTATGGAGTAAATTTCAATTTTCTTATCAACGATATAGTAAGCTTACATTTTCTAGAGAGAGATTTTGATCTTGGCAATTATTTATATTAGCGTAGTACGCACGGTAAGTCTCTCATTGATGGTGACATTCATATCGTTGCAGTTGCTTGTAAACACAGATAGTCACCGTTCCCACGCCGTAGTCTTTCGTGGGCCCTTAATTTCTTCATCATCTCTGCTATGACGTCGCTTCCTGCCGTCCATTTTCCATTTCGCCAAATATGCTGCGGAGCTTCAATCTACTTATAGAGCAATTGAATGACCCATATTCGAGCAATACCGCGTTTCCCTCACAGTATTCACAACTGGGATCCGATTCATGTTTGAACCGATGGAGGTACGCTTTGAAGCATCCATGCCTGGTTAAAAACTTAGTCAGGTAAAAAAAATTTACTTCTCCGTGTTTTCTTTCTAGCCAGTTTCGCAAATCTGTAATGCAGCGACGTCTCCAGCGGCCTTTCGTTGAGTTGTTCCCTCTATGCCAAGTTTGGGTTCTAGTTTTCCGTGTTGCGAAGCGTTGCGTTTTACTTCCAGCTAACATTGCAGCTTCGCTTGACGGCATGTCCACAGAAATAACTAGCGCGGATTCTTTCGACACAGTTTTCAAGGCGGAGCATACCCGAAGCGCAAATAAACGATATGCCTTTACACCGAGGAGATAAAACGAATATTGCGTACACAGATGCCGGATAGGACCACCGTATAGTATTTGGTTCTTCACCACTCCTGCTAGAAGTTGGCGTGGCCGTTTCTGTGGCTAATGCTGCTACAGTAGCTGATGGTTTTTCGGTCGAGCCCTCCAGGTGCATCTTGAACGATAGTCTCATGTCTATTAGCCTTTATATATTATTCCCAGTTTTTTTTATGCTGCTGGCAGTGTTGTGCTGCTGTGATTGCCAACTTGTATAGTTGCCACCTCTACGTTTTTCTGGATGGATATGAAAACGGACTCCGTTTTTTACTCGGCGAGTTGAAAACCGTTTTGCACCACCCTTGAGTTAACGGTCGCTATGATCTGATTAACCTTTTCACAGATGTCGCTTAGTCTCTTAGCAGTAATGACTACTGCGATATCATTAACGAATCCGATAATGTTGCCACTATTGGGTGTACTGAGACGCAGAACGCCTTCGTACATGATATTCCAGAGCAATGATCTAATCACAGAAACTTGGAGGACTTCGCCCGATACCTTATAACTCTTCCTTCCTGCTGCTGTGTCGTAATCCAGTACGCATTCTTTGAAGTAGCTTCGTAGAATTGATCGCAGGTAAGAGTATATTGAGATCTTGTCCCAATCGTTTAAGGCCAATTTAAGTACCTGATTAGGCATCCCGTCTGGACTAGGAGACTTATGATCTTCGAGTCTCTTTCTCTTTCCAGCTTGAAGAACCTTGTCTGCAGTGATTCGCGGAAACTGATGTGCGGTGGATCTCAAAATCAAGGAAACCAACTTTCTTTGTTTAGGAAAGAAAAAGTGCTTTACAAAACACCATTTGCCCTTTGGAGACGACATTAAACTGTATGTAGGTCCTTCCAATTGTGTGGGAAAACATGAAAATACACTCCACAAATAGGAGAAGGAGCTAGGCTAAGCTAAGCCGAATAAAGACTGTAAGCGCCAGTGAGCTCTCCTCTGTCGGGAGCAACTGTCTAACCTAACCTCCCTGCTAAACTATGTGATGGCACTGTCTCTAAGATGCTAATCCTTATCAACGCCTTGCATGGTCTTCCCTTCAGACTTTTTCTGCCGGCTAGCGGATGCCGTCCGATAACTTTTTTCCATACAGTAGCCTGCTATGTGGATATGCCTGCTTTTCTTTAACGAAAGGAAGTAAGATCGCAAGATCAAATCAAATGAGTACGCTGATATCGAAAGCAACAAGCCGTATAAAACACTTCAAAGGCATTGAATGAAATCACTGAAATCGTTTTAGTCATTGCAGGATTTGCACTACAGAAATTGCTTGGCCAGTGCCGCAAAAGGATTATAGCGCTTAGTCGCCACTTCATTTGAATATCTATATTATTTTCAATGCAGCAAAAAAAATAAAAATAAAATAAAAAACCAAAAATAAGCAACACACAAATTTGTTTCGACCAAATGATAAAGTCGCGCTGATGTCAAAATATTTACATGCCACAATCTGCGGCTGAATCGGCAGCTCATATCACCATTACACAAGTGCGTACAAGCCACTTGTTCGGCTCACAGCCGCCGCAAATCGATAATATTGCATTATTGGGCGCTCAACTCGCACAGCAGCAGCAAAGCAATCGCTGATCAATATCTGCGTATTAATTCGTCGGCATTAAGTTGGCATGTGTGGCTGCCTTTCACTAACTTAAGTTGACACTTCATTTATCGCTGATCGGGCGGTACGCGAGTATTTAACTGTGTGTGTATGTGTGTGCTTGTTTGTTTGTGAGCATTAAAAGCTGCTGTCATTGCCATTGCTGCTGGATATGTGTGTGTGTTTATGTGTGTAGTCGTGTTGATGCTGTGCGCTTTTTATTCATAGGCACTGTTAAGTGCAACGTACTTAAGCAACTGAAAAATGCTAATGCCATTGTGTGAAAATTGCGCTGCCTTTGCGCAAAAAATCTTACCAACTTAAGTGCTTATGCGCATACTTACAGCCACGCAAATGTGTTTAAGAAACTACTTTTACCTTTTTATGTGCTTTAGTATACAAAAAAAAAAATTAAAAAAAAAAAACAATAAAAAAAGCAAATGAAAAAAAATTGTGAAGCATAAAAAATCACCCTTTATGCTTACATAAATCGTTGATAAAGGAAGTTATGCTTCCTTTTTCGGCTTTTGTTTACATAGTTTTACTTTTGTTCTTTTACGAGGAGGAAGCATCGAAAGCCTAACGCCTTCAGTGTGGAGCTTTAGCCAGAACTAAACCTGCAGCCAACTCTGGATAAGATTGGTGCTGTGCTAATAGGCTATCGGAAATTTAATGGACTTGTTCTGTCTAAGCAAAAAAAAGGGGACACTACCGAGCTATCCAGAAAAATCAAATAATTCGATAGCCAACTCCTCGATAGTAAACTCCTTTGGAAGTCATACTTTGAAACAAAGACATCCAAAACACTAACAGCCTTCTGGCAGTGCGAGTGGGAAAACGTGAGGTCTTCCTCCTAACATGATCCTATGGATCTACAGGGCTATGATAAGACCTATTATCATCTATGCATCAGTGGTCTGAACTCCAACTCTGGATAAGATTGGTGCTGTGCTAATAGGCTATCGGAAATTTAATGGACTTGTTCTGTCTAAGCAAAGAAAAGGGGACACTACCGAGCTATCCAGAAAAATCAAATAATTCGATAGCCAACTCCTCGATAGTAAACTCCTTTGGAAGTCATACTTTGAAACAAAGACATCCAAAACACTAACAGCCTTCTGGCAGTGCGAGTGGGAAAACGTGAGGTCTTCCTCCTAACATGATCCTATGGATCTACAGGGCTATGATAAGACCTATTATCATCTATGCATCAGTGGTCTGAACTCCTTGGTAGACTCCTTCTCGTGGGAGTCATAAAGACCTTATCGAGACCACAACGCACTGTGACCGTCTTTTGCACCGGAGCTTTTCCATTCACTTCATGTGTGCTATTATATGCTCTGGTTAGTCTAACACCTTCCAAGGAGAGGCCTTGTTTTCATCCAAGGAGAGGCCTTGAAGGCCAACTGGAGGCTGAAACATAATGGGAATTGGTACGGCCCCTGTCCGGTATTGGAAAACAGAGAAGGCAAGGACTTTGATCCAATGATTCTCTCCATGCCCCTTGACTGCATGCCATCGGGAGCCTCTGAAAATGAGCCCGGCAAACACTGTTTTCGCATTTTCACGGAAGACTCCATGATCGAGTGCGGTTCCGGCTCTGGTGTCTATGTAAAATTCAGCGGGATAAAACTGCACCTTGCTCTTGGGAAGTACGCATCTGTGGTTCAAGCGCAAGTGTATGGTGTTGAAGAAGCAATGAGCTTCGTTATGGAAAATAGGTGGAGAGGCAGATCTGTATGTGTCTGTAGCGACAGCAAAACTGCGCTCATGACCTTAAACAGCCCTTCAAACACTTCAAGGGCCAATTTCTTTGGCCCAGAATCCATTCAGCAACTTCCTTCTGCAGCTGACAAAGCCACGGTTAGCAAACGGATTACTTTAACTCACAAGCGAACATGGTAGCTTGAGAGAGGCTGCAGACAAAATTGACGTAACCTGTCACTGTCGCAGATCCTCCTGTCCTTAAACAGAAGGGACTGTAGGCAGCTGGTTGGGCTGATGACCACTTTCTATGGGCGAAGCACATGGACAAGGTAGGCATCTCAGACAGTGTGCTCTGCCCAGCATGTGGTGAGGAGGATGAGACGGTCGACCACTTTCTGTGCGTCTGCCTGGCCTTCGCTCGAATCAGGCTTAAGGTCTTTGACAGTGATGTGTTAAGAAACGACCACCTTGGCTCCATGGCACCACAAGATCTACTCAGATTTCTTCAGAAACCAGAGTGCAATGGTTGTCTGAGTGCTGTACTTGCTAGTTGTCCCGATAAAAAAATAAAAACAATTGCTACCGTCACATTACCAATCTCCCTGGTACTACTGTTAAATATTTGATAGGGAACTGATTTGAGCACTAGAACTCCAAGCCTGTTATTACAATACGTCGAAAGCAGCATCTGCTTGTAAGGACCCACTCTTCAAACCATTTAAGGAACGAGCCTACGCTGTCGTAACGGTACTTCCCAACCGCCATGGCCCTGTCCATACCATAGAAAGGGAAGTTTCTAAATCTGGTATTGTCGACATTTTGACCTTTGTTGTGGGGGTATGTAAAGTCTAAATGCTTTGTGGAGAAATCGATTGCGGCTTTGGAAGCCAACATTACAAAAGTTTTTCACGAAATACCGACCGAAGTCCTCCAGTGAGTCGCGAGTTATACAAAATTAATGTTTACGGATGGCCGAATTACGGTGCAGTTGCGACCAACATTTGAAAGGGATTATCTTTAAAAAATAAATGTCATGAATGGTTCTACACAAAAATAATAAAGATTGCCCAAACAATTTGGATTTTCGTTGTTTTATTTCAATTTAACATCCGATACCTCTAAATTGATAACCCTTTAGTGCCAATTGTATACACATATTTATGTATGTATATACTCTTATTGAATTTTTTTTCTAAATTTGCTCTCATCATTAGCCTGCCTAATAATGCCTTTCGTCAAATATTTTTTCATAGAAGCCATTTAGAATTATTTTATTCATATTCGTCTTCCTTCATTTGTTTGCTAGCTCTTTACTTTTCTTCTTCTATTTCTACCTGATTGATTTTTGTCTTTACCATCATCATCATTAAAATTTGCAAAAGTTTCAAGTGTGACATGACGCTTTCAATTGCATAGATTTCTCAACACTTTCATTTTTGACAACTCTTTGTCTCCCCTACTGTCTTGATAGTTTATCAAATACGAAGGGACGCATGCGCAAAAAAAAATAAATTATTACCAGCTCTAGGCGCTTTATTGTTGTGTTCGAAGGGGGTTCGATTTTGTCACTGCAGGGAGAGGGTTGTGTCGTTACTTGCAGCAATCGGGCATTTTGGAAAATTTGTCGCGCATGCAATTTTGTGTTTTTTTTTTCAATTGTCTGGTGTTGACAATAACAAGTTGTTGACAGTAATTTATGATTGTCTCTGCGGCATATTTTTACAAGAACAATGACAAGCTGCGTTAAACAGTTTTTTAATTTACAACATTTTGATGAAGTTCCTTAATCGTTGATGTGCATTTTTTATATCCTTAGCCTTAGTGATGCAAATTTCAATGATTTGCATTCATGAAAATTTTAATGGCGAAATGTGGTGGATTTTAGAAATGTCATTGTAAGGTTTTTTATGAATATTGAAAGAGCTAGTCAAAGGGTGCAAAGTTATTGTATCATAGATTGTCGATAGTAATGTTGTAGCTAATGATGGGTTTTATTTGCCTTCCAAAAATGGTTACTCAATACGAAGTGTTGACGGCATTCCATACAAATCGATCCGCCCTAATTGATCGAACTCATGAGAGTAAGCGTTTGCAATGTATCTATGGCAATGTATCTATCATCTTTGTCGGCCTTCAGTAAATTTGGCTGCTTCAAATTTTCGTAGTACATTTTAACCATCTAATTGCCTTGTTAATGACCTTCCTCTTTAAATTCTGAAGTAGTTTCACTGGTGATATTTGCGATTTTCGGTGAAAATGTAAAAACTTTGAATTAGCGTAAAAAAAATTCGACCCTCTTCAGGTAAGTCGGGTCTCTTTCATAATTATTACCATTTATTCGTATAATTAATTGTGACAGTGTCGCAATCGGGGATGTGTGGCAAGTGGCGTTGATCTGTTGAAACCACATTTGTATTGTTCAAGTCCCTAACTCCAACGCAGGTTATACACATTTTTTATCATGCATCTATGACGCTCACCGTTCACAGTAAAAACTTTCTTCTTCTTCTTGATTGAAGCGATAACCCCTTATGCGATTTTGGTCCAGTTTAACAAAGCGCATCAGTCGTTTCTTTCTCGTGCCAACCGGCGCCAGTTGGAGACACCAAGTAAAGCCAAGTCCTTCTCCACCTGATCTTTCCAACGTAGAGGAGGCTTTGCTCTTCCTCTGCTACCACCAGCTGGTATTGAATACTTTTAGAGCCGAAACTTCTGTATCAATTCGGATATGCCTAGTCAACGAAGCCGCTGTATCTCTATTCGCTGCGCTATGTCTATGTCGTCGTAAAGTTCATACAGCTCATTGTGCCAAAAGTCCGAAAATTTTCCGTAAAATCTTTCTCTTAAGCATTCCAAGGGACGCCTCATCGGTTATTATCATCGTTCAAGCTTCTGTGCCATACGTTAGGATGGGCATGATGAGAGCTTTGTAGAGGGTTAGTTTTGTTCATCAAAAGAGGACTTTACTACTCAATTGCCTGCTTAGTCCAAAGTAGCACTTGTTGGGACGAGAGATTCTCTATTCCATTTAAATAAACCTCTTCTAGATAAACGAGGGTGCAGATACGCAAGTGCGGCGACTCATTGTTTGAGAACAGGAGATACTTTGTTTTTCTCTAGTTCACCACCAGACCCATTCGCTTTGCCTCTTTATCCAGCTTGGAGAAGGCAGAACTAACAACGCGGTTGTTAAGGCCGATGATGTCAATATAATGGGCATACGCCAACAATTGTACGCTCTTATAAAAAATTGTACCTGAGCGATTAAGTTCTGCGGCTTGCACGATCTTTTCCAACATCAGGTTAAAGAAGTCACACGAAAGACGTCATTCTTTCTGAAACCTCGTTTGGTATAAAAAAACTCAGAGGGGTCCTTCCCAATTCTGACGGGCTGCTGGTTTTGAGCAACGTCATCCTGCATAGTATCATCTTACGGGGATATCAAATTCAGACATCGCGGCTTACAGGAAACTCCTTTTTGTACTGTCAGATGCAGCCTTGAAGTCGACGAAAAGATGGTGTGTGTCGATTCTCCTTTCATGGGTATTTTTCAAGATTTGGCGTATTGTGAATATTTGGTCGATGGTAGACTTTCCAGGTCTAAAGTCACACTGATAAGGTCCAATCAGTTGGTTCGATGGTGGGCTTCAGCCTATCACATAATACGCTTCCTGGAACCTTACAGGCGATATTTAAAAAACTAGTCCCGTGATAACTGGCGCAGACTGCAGGATCACCCTTCTTTTGGATTGGGCAGAGCACACTTAAATTCCAATCGGTAGGGATGCTTTCATCCGACCATATTTTGCAACTCCTCCGCGCGATGTTTTAATAGCTCAGCCGGCAGTCTGTTGGCGCACGCAGCTTTGTTGTTCTTTAGCTGCGGTATCGCTGTCCTCACCTAGTGATGGTCAGGTAGCGGAACGATAATTCCGTCGTCAACGATTAGGGTATCGGGATCTTCACATTCTCTCTCACATACACAGCTCTCACTGTTTAACAGGTTCTCTCCATATTTTAAGTATGCTCGGGATGTCAGTCACCAGATTGCCGTCTTTGTTCTTACAGGAAATGGCCCCGGTTTACAACTTTCTGTAAGCCGCCGCACTTTCTGGTAGAGCTTTCGGGCGTTGTTCCTATTGGCCAGCATCTCAAGCTTCTTGCACTCACGTATTTCGACCTCTTGTTTCTTCTTTCGGATAATACGTCTCTCTTCCTTTTCAGCTCCCGGTAGCGATTCATATAGCTCGTATTGCGCCCGATCGCAGCATGGCTCTATAGGCAGCATCCTTTCTTTCTGCGGCAGCATGACATTCCATCGTCGTACCAACAGTTTTTTCGGACTCGCTAAAATCGAATTTCTTTTTGGTCGGCGGTATGTAAAGAAGAGGAGTCACATGGATCAGAGGTTTTAAATAGCTTTACAGATATGTGAAACTAAGGGGTCTTTTGAACTTTTATAGTATGTGGGTATTTTTCGATTTGCATACAATTTAGATGCTACTGTTGTGCAGGTCTTTCCAATATAAAATGTCACACAATAATAAGTAAAAGAGGGTGAAGCTTCTGCAAGTTAAGAGCCATAATATCAGACATTCTATTGATTGAAAACTTTGAAAATATACTGTCACACACATACTAAAGCATCAGCTCAACAACGTCAAGACCGCAGATTTTCCGAAGAGCCACACCAGCTGTCGCCCATTTAAAGCAATTAATCTCTCTATTTCTCTTTTGCTTACTATCTTTGGCCGCGGTTGAGCTAAATCGTTTGATCTAACCTAAGATATTACGATTTGTGACTTAGATTATTTTAGCAAATTTTGTTCAAAATATAGGAAATATAAGAAATATAAAAAGTCATTCTTATTCCATAAAAACACTAGGGAAATATCTGTAAACTTCTTCAAACATTTTTCCCTCTGTTAGCAAACTCTTATGTATTATATTTTTCATCACAGATACCTTCGCATGAGTTTTTAAGATCTCATACAAATTTGCTGGTGGTCTCTGATTGAGCCATCAGACGTCTTTGTAATATTTCGCAAAAATCAGAAAACGAATACAATCCCAACAAAATTTATCTTAAAATAAATCCCAAATTTTCATACACACTTTTTTTTTACAAAGAGAAACAATAGATTTTTAAGTGTCTTGCAAACATTAGTTTGCAAAAATTGTCGAAAAAAAAACAAATTGAAAAGTCAGCAAAGAACGCCACAGCGGTCGCCATTTAATGGTTCAAAGGACTCACGCAATGCGTCGTCGTCATTCAGTCTGATGATTGCGTTGTTTTGCAGCATAAAGACACATTATTCAGAATATTCCAATGAAACTCGTAGAAAATTTTGCTGAATGGCCAAAAAGTAATAAAGACATCGCTGGTGATCTTTCAGAAACTGTCAAAACTATTCCACTGGGTGTTCCGAATGCGCCAATCCACCAACAAAGCAAACGTTTGAAAGTCATTGTGAAATGTGTGGCATAGAAGTCTCAGAAGGTTAGAGAAGTTCATGCCACATGCCCTGATACGCATTACCATTGCATGATTTCGCATTGATTGGCAATTGAAATGCAAAAAGAAAAAAAAAAAATCACGAAAGTAAATAAACGGCTTCGAAATAATGAAAGTAAGTAAGTGGTAAAAAAGAAGACTTCTTTATTATTTTTTGCAGCGAAAGAGTGCAGCTCTGGCTCTGCACAGCATCTCAACCGTAAGTTGCAACAACATTTGGCTTTGTGGAACAATAATTTTTTGGTCTCTTGCTGTTTGCGGCCATTCAGTGCAAGTGGCTTTGTTGTTATTATTGCAGTCCTTTGGCAACAGACAATGCGTCGAAGTGTGAATATGGCAAAGAAAGTAAACAACAACAAAGGTGTCTGTAACGGCAGTCTACGTAATGTGTGATATTCAGCACTTTTACACTTCACACCGATTATCCCGCTTAGACTTTTGTATGGCGATTCGTAAATGCGACAAAAATTCGCAACTTTGTATGGCCGTTTACATTCTGCATATGCGTGAGGTATATATGTGTGTGTGTGTAAGTGTGAAAGGACGCTCATTGAAGTGTCAGGACCTGTTATTCTTATTATGATTATTACAGATTGATAGACTGCGTCGGCTGGCGACACTTCTTACTTAGGTATTCCTCTTGATTTACTTAAGGCCTTTTTGTAAAATCATTCAAGTATGAAATGGAAAGAAAATATATGTAATCTGCGTATGTGTGTGCTTATAGAGATAAATTGGAATAAATTCAGAAATGTATCTACTAGGGATGTCAACCACGATCCCGGAAACCCGAACCCGACATCTCGGGATACCGAAAATTTTAAATATTGAATTGGAAGAATTAAAAACGTGTTTATTAGAAAATTCGAACGTAATAAAAAAATTTCAAATTTTCAATTGAGTTATAATTTTCAAACGCATTGGAATTGAGAACTGCATCACTAATATTATATAATATTTACAAATAAATAAATCCATTCAGTCGAATTGAGTAAGTTTTTGTTGTTGTTAACAAAGTTTTACGAATCAGGCTAAAAAGAGCATTTACTAGTGCAAAAGCTGTGAGTTTAACCATGTGCCTAAGTACAAGGTGGCGCAAAATTAATCATCCAAAGTTATGTTTGAATAAATATTTTAGTATATTAAGTAAAAACAATATTTTAAGTGCTGGATATCTTTATTTTGACCTTTACGCGCTCTATTACTTGTATGTTTGATGAACAAGGTGAAGTCCAAAATAAACAAGACTGGAGTCTTAAAATAGTTTTTGATTGTATGATATTTTTAATGACTTAGTGCGTTGGGAGTTACATCCTTACCTCACTTCCAATGAATGCTTGGTGACATTCGGTTCAGTGGAAGCGAAATTATTGCGTCTTTGAACAAAGAGCTAGTATCATTTTTTTTTTTTTTTAAATCGGTAAAACGTTTACCGAAACATTTGAATTGATGCAAAAAATGTATGGCGATGATTGTCTATCTCGACTCTAGAGTTCATGAGTGGTTTACTCGTTTCAGAGATGGTTGTGAGGACTTAAATGAATGAAGGACAATTAACAGACGCCCAAACTCAGTAATCACCGAAAACTCAATCGAAAGTGTTTGTAATTTTATCAAAAATGAACCGAAATCATCGTTGAGATTCAAAGAATAGGAAGTGAATATCTCCAAAACATCCATGTATCGCATTTTAACTGATCATTTGTGCTTACGAAAGGTGAACGTAAACACAAGTTAATTGAGGACCGAAAATTGTTCAGAATTCCACATTCGAAAGACCTCATTAAAGAAGGGGGAAAAGGCGAGAACTTCCTTTGCAACATTGCAACTGGTGATGAAACGTGGTGTTTCCAACAAGAACCTGAAAATAAGCGACAAAGTGCCAAATGGAAGTCCCCACTCTCACGACTGATTTTTGGACTAGAAATCGCATTTTAATCGTATTCGCCCAAAATGGCTCCCTGAGACTTCCACCTATTCGGGAAATTGCATTTGGCCATGAAAGGAAAACGTTTTGCGTCCGTAGAGGCCATCTAAAAGGCTTGTACCGACATCTTGAAGGACATTCCGATCGATGATCTGAAACACTCTTTCGAAAAGCTTTTAGATCGCGCAAAAGAGTGAATCGAGGCCAGAGGGGACTATTTTGTATAAATAAACTCGAAGTTATCAGAACAAAGCTCCTGTCGTTTCTATTTTAACTCAGTCTTGTTTATTCTTCACCTTGTATATATGATTGACGTACGACATCATTGGCAAAGATTAAAAATCTTCCGATAGACCTATTAATTTTGCGCCTTCTTTTGTATTTTTACAATTATCTCCAAAGTCTTCATGAACACTTATATTACCCATTTAAAAGGTTACGCCACTCTAGCTACTGTAAAAAAGCAGTTTTTTAAGGATTTTTTTTACATTGAAAGAAAGGTGCCAGGAAAAAACTTTTTAAGTATATTATTAAGCATGTATTTAAGTGTAATTACAAATATTTTTATTGAAAAATATTACAAAATGGCGCCTTTGGAGTGAATCTCTGAACGCGCCCTGCGAAAAAGGCACTTCACGGCAAGCAGTACAACTGACGTAAATGTCCACCTAAACCAAATTAAAAACATTCTTCTCAATCGACGTGAGTATAGCTGTAGAAATACGTACGGGATTTTAGAAATATTGAAATTTGTGTATTTTGCAGATGTTTGAAGTCAAAAGTAGAATTTTTCGTCTAAAATGGAACCGTTAATTGTTTATAAAAATTTTTCTAATTAATTAATAAAAAAATCCGTACGTATTTCAGTGCGGAATAATGTTCTAAAGATCCTTGTACAATTACAAGTGAAAATATTAAAAATTGTTTGTGTTATGCTGCTTGCCGTTTTGAAAAATCACGTTTTGAGATAAACACGCTTTAAATTTGAATAGTCGGTTCAGAGACGTCAGAGGCGCTCGCGCAAAAGTGCGAAATATTAGAGATAAACATTTTTTTCACGCATAGGACTTTTTGTTTTATATTCTAAAGAGTTTAAAGCATCTTTTAAGCAAAAAAAAAAAAATTTCGATATTTTGAAAATCCTAGAGTGGCCTAACCCCTTAAGAATCAGTATCCCAAAATCCCGGAATCAAAATTTTCGTCTAATATTGGCATCCCTCATACATATCATAGATGCTTGGAGAAAGAGTTTTATCTAAGGACTCATGCGGTGGAGGAGGAGATACACTAAGCGAAATAGCTATCTGAAACAAACCAACTTCTTAATTTTTCTTCTAAAACAGTTGCATAATATTTTCAATGCTCCAATCCATAGCGCTAAGTGCGCAATGGAGTTTTTCGCGTCGAAAAAGGTTTAGCGTCACTTATTTTCAATCGCAACCTGCCTTCGAGCATACAAATTTCTGTAGCCTCAGAAAAACCCATTCTTTTCATTCCTATGTGTCTGCAGCTTCACTGCAATATTATTTTTATGAAGATTATCTGCTTGACCCACCACTACACCATTTCTCCGATTAGTATTTGACGCTAGCCATTTATGAAAATCGTATGATTCATACTCAGAATCTATATCATCAATATAAAAACTTATATTTTTATACCAACTGCACCCCCAGATAGCGCTTTAGTAAGGAACTTTAAAAAAATGTGTATCACCCGACTGATGAGAAGACGCGAAATTCATACGACACTGGCTGTAAAGACCAGAACAGAGGCAGGCAAAATAATTTATCTTTCGCCCTACAGGTTCATAAAGTAAGTTTCTAAATCTAAGTTGCTTTTTCTCTGGGGTTTCTACAACTGTAATAGTACGTGTTGTGAGGGATATCCATTTTGGCTGCTTGTTTTCCGATAGACCAGAAGCCAGTTATCATCGCTGTTAGCGGGACCCTTCGTTTCATATTTATCAGTATTGGCGTTTGTTTGCGATTGTAGGTGGGCCATAACGTTCTGCTAATTTTCTCTTTGAGGGTACCGTCATAAAATTTTCAATTCACTAAAAAATTAATGCTAAATGTTTGGGTGTGTTTCTATAGATATTTTTCGGTTTTGTTTTTGTTAAATTTGCTTCTTTTTAACACTATTTCCAAACTTATGTCCCTACAAAAAATTTAATTTTTTTCTTAATTAAGCTTTAACTATTATGCAATAAAAATATTTTTTCACAGACTAAATAAATAAGCAAATAAAATCAGCTTCTGAGGATTTACTGTTATCTCACTAAATTTTCATGACTGTGAGAAATTCTGAGAATTTCTTATATCGTATAGCATCACATCGGATGATTTAATGACGTCTTGCGTCATAGACAATGCATATAAATTAGTTATTTTTGTACTGCGATGAATTGCTGAAGTCGGAAGCCATAATGTCTTGTTGAGCCACAATACCACAAATCAATTTAATTACATCCTTCGTGGTTTTATAAGCCTAAGGCTATTCTAAGGACGATTTTTCTGTACTTAAACTCCCAACCCTTTAAATGCCAATGCATTTCTAGGAAGTGATATTTAATTTTGTTTGTTTCTAAGCACCAACATACATACCTACATGCCAAGCGTGGACAAACCCAGTAGGGAAATTTTGAATGAAGTTTTGGTGAAAGAAATTTATGGTTCCCTTGCAGCGACTGTCTTCTGCATAGTAAAGGAATAAAACTGTCATTCTCCAAGGGTGCAGTAAGTTGCTGGATAAATACCGATTAGGTAGATGATCTGTTTTTTTTATTATGGAGTTTTTTAAATTCAATAAATGCAAGCTATTTCATTACTATGGATTTAAATAAAATAAAAATTGCTTAATATATAATTATACTTCCGTTCAATACAAAAAGCATTTACAATTTTTATTAGTACTGCTCTGAGCTACTAGGCTTGGCTGGCAAAAGAGGAGCTTAGCAAAACAATTCATCCCGCATCCCGGCGTTTGCCGCTACCTGTTACTTTACTCATCTCTTCAAGTTCAGAATAGAGCGAAAATTAAAGCTAGGAAGTAGCAGAGGAGTTTCAATCCTTGAAATTTTCCGTGTTTTGCTATTTGCGGGAAACACTCATTTAAATCCCTCCAATGGGTCAGGCGCTGTCGTAAAAGGCGCCTAAAATCTAGAGTTACCAGTCTCTGCGTCGTATGAAAGCTCAATTGGTAGTGTATTCGGGTATAAGGTCTGACTAAAGGTATGACTTAATCTCGGTACCACGGACAATAAGAGCCTTCAGAGTTCGCTCTGACCTGACCTTGGGAAGGAGTCTTCGGCGAGGTTTTCGTTTTTAATACTTAAAATGCGGGTAAATCTTTTGGTTGATTTGGAGTTGCATTGCAATCGGGTGCCGAGATCCATGCCACACTGCCAATTAGTACCAAACGTATAATTATTTAGAACAATTAAATAATATTTCGATAAATGTCTTGGGTTCTGATCAATAATATAATTTATCCATGTGCTTTTGAGCACCGTAGGTCTAGACCATCGCCGGCAGGTACTCACGTTAAAAACATCGGCCCTTGTACGTATTTAAATACATTTCGAAAATGGGGATTATTGAGCTTATTCTATGCTTTGAATTAAAAAATATAAATAAAAAATAATTTAAGAGAGGGTATTTTTCAAAATTGACAAAAACATTTTTAAAAAATGTTTCACATATTAAAAAAAAATGTTCACCAAATTAAAAAAAAAGTTTAAAGAAATTTTTTTAAAATCAGAAATTTTTCATAAAAAAAATTACCAAAATTTTTAACAAAAAATTATTTTCCAATAATTATTTAAAAAAAAAATTTTGAAATTTTGAATTTTTTCAAAAATTTTTTTAAAACAAAAATACTTACAATTTTTTTTTTAAATGTATAGCACTATGCCCTAAGATAAAAAAAATTAAATATTGAAACGAACTGAAGATTCAATTGAAGACCATACCCAAAACGCTTACAAATAAAATTTTGAAAAAAACAATGTTTTTCAAAAGAAATTGTTCATTGTATACTTTGTATTAAATTAAATGATGGAAAAACTATGCCGAAATTTTGTCAGCATTGAATAAATTTCGAAATTGTGGTTTTTTTCCAATATTTTTTCAGTTTACTTCCTTTTATACACAAGCCAAATTTTCAGAAAAATTTAAGATCATATCCAAAACACCTACAAATATTTTCCAAAAAAAAAACTTTGGAAAGAAAAGTATTTTCCAAAAAAAATTTTAAATGTACACTTTATATTCAATTAAATGTTGACGAACCGAAGATATTTCACTAAAAAAACAAAATTTAGAAAAATGTTTGAAAAAATACATTTTGATAAAATTAAAAATAAAAATTAAAAAATTATTTCAAAAAATAAAATTTCATAAAATTAAAAAACAAGATTAAAAAAATTTTTGAATAAAAAATTTTCATAAAATTAAAAACAAAAAATATTTGCCAAAAAAAATGTTGAAAAAAAAAAATATTTTCCAAAAAAGCTATTGAAAAAAAATAATTTCCACAACAAATTTTTGTAGGTATACTTTATCCTAAGTTTAACTAAAAGAATTAAGCGTTGAAGCAAATCAAAAAATAATGCAGAACATTTTTTTAACATTGAATAAATTTCAAATATCATAAATGAATTTTTTCCTAAATTTTTTCTATTTACTTATTATTATAAACTAGTCTACAAATAAACAAATTTTCAAAATAATTCAAGACGATACCGAAAGCACTTACAAATATTTTCCAAAATCATTTTTGAAATAAAAAAATTTTTCCAAAAACATTGTGAAGAAAAAATTAAAAAAAAAAAGTTTAAAAAAAATTTTTTTTGGAAAAAAATATTTCCAAAAAAAAATTTCAAATAATATATATTTTGTACTAAATTATATGTTGAAGCGAACTCAAGAAGTTTTATTTAGAAAAACAAAATTTAGAAAAATGTGTGAAATTCAAAATTTTCATAAAATTAAAAACAAATATTTTCCAAAAAAATTTGGAAAGAAAAAATATTTTCCAAAAAAATTTGGAAAGAAAAAATATTTTCCAAAAAACTTCTTAAAAAAATTTTTAATGCATACTTTGTCCTCAGATTAACTAAAACATTTAAATGTTGAAGCAAATCGAAGATGTTTTACTTAAAAAACAGTACAGAAAAAAAAATTAAAAAGAAAAATTTGAAAAAAAAAATTTTTTTGGAAAAAAAATGTTTTCCAAAAAAAAATTTTAAATGTATATTTTGTACTAAATTAAATGTTGAAACGAACTGAAGATGTTTTACTTAAAAAAAAACAAAATTTAGAAAAATGTTCAAGCAAAAATTAAAAATTTCCTAAAATTAAAAACAAAAACAAATATTTTCCAAAAAAAATTGGAAAGAAAAAATATTTTCCAAAAAAAATTGGAAAAAAAATATTTTCCAAAAAACTTCTTAAAAAAATTTTAATGCATACTTTGCCCTCAGATTAACTAAAACAATTAAATGTTGTATGAGCATTACTCCTACGATCACATCAAATCTTTTATGTAAAAATGATGTTTATCGACTTATAAAGCAGCATAGGCAAACCAAACTAGTAGCTGAGTAATGTGAAAGAATTTTTTTTTTCTTTTCGATAAACCCTATGATCAAAAAGTACCAGGAAAGTTTAAATAAAAGAAAACAGAGTTCAATTTCAGGCAAATTTACTTTATCTCCTTCAAAATATGACCCTTCTGAAGCAACACATATGCACCAACGTTTAACCCAGTCCTCCATGCACCTCTGGTAGGCCGACAATGGGATTGCCTTCAGCTCCTTGGTCGCATTCTCTTTGATCTCCTCTTTAGACTGAAATCTCCTTCCACGAAGTGGTAACTTCAACTTTTGAAACAAAAAGAAGTCGCACGAGGCCATATCAGGTGACTACGGTGCTTGCACGATGGTATTTACTTGGTGTTTGGTCAAATAGTGCAGCACAATTTGGACTCGGTGCTAAATCCGAGAATTGTTTGCCCACATTTCCGGTCGTTTGCGACGCACAGCATCTCTCAAATGCTTCAAAACGGATAAATAATATTCTCTATTGACTGTCTGGCCCGATGGAAGGTACTCATGGTGTACTACGCCTTGACAATCGAAGAAAACAGTCAATTAAACATTCCCGGTACTTTTTGATCATAGGGTCTCCCAAGGTGTTACATGGGTTCTTTTTTTTTGGTGGGTGAAGTAGGGTTCAAAATGCCCGCGCACTTACAGCGACCATCGTCTACTGAGTCGAGTGCTGTGGCCACTAAAGCAATCCCTGCATAGGCAAACCAAACTAGTAGCTGACTGGTTTCACTATAGCCACCATTACTCCAGGATTAATCCTAATCGTACTAAACCAACTTATCTATCATCACTCCCATCTAACTATACTACGCCATATACTCGCCTACGCATTGGTCACAGTGTAATCACCAATGCACATCTACTGCAAGGGAGGCAACCAAGCCTATGCCCATTTTGTAATACTCCAGTCAGTATCCTGCACTTGTTAGCCTTTTGCCCTGGACTAGATAGACAAAGCAGAATTTTGACGATCATGACGCACTATCGCTATTAATTAACCCTTCCGATTCCAACATTTCGAAAATCTATAAATTTCTGAAGGACTCTGATCTCCTACGACGTATATAAACCAGGAATTCTTCACCAGCCAGCTGAAAGCCTCCGTTGCTAGCGCTGCGTTATCTTTTTGTTTATTTAGCAATTCTATTGTTATTTAAGCTTTAAAAAAAAAAAAAAAAAAAAAAAATTAAAAAAAAAAAAAAAAAAATTAAATGTTGAAGCAAATCGAAGATGTTTTACTTAAAAAATAGTACAGAATATTTTAGCAACATTGAATAAATTTCAAAATTACTGATTTTTTTGAAAATTTGTTCAATTATTTCTACAAATACTTTCCAAAAAAATTAAAAAAAACATAAAAATTTCCAAAATTACGAAAAAAAATATTTTTTGAATATTCCAAAAAAATTTTGGAAAAAAATACTTTCTAAAAAGAGTTTTTTAAATGTAGAGTTTGTACTAAATTAAATGTTGAGGCGAAGCGAAAATATTTCACTTAAAAAATAATACAGAAAATTTTTTCAACATTGAATAAATTTCAAATTATTGAATTTTTTTCAAAATTTTTCAATTTACTTCTTATTATACAAAAGCCTAGAATTAAACAAATTTTCACCAAAATTCAAAACCATACTCAAAACAGTTGGAGCACTTGACATGGAATCCCTCGTATACTGTTTTTGTCAGGTGGCATCATTGCACCTTTTATTTTTCGAAAATGAGCAGGAAACCGCCTTAGCAATCCTCGGCGACCATTACCGCGCTATATTAACCACGCCGTGTTAGTTCGGCACTATTGGGTGTGCCTACAGGGTGTTCTGCTACATCTAACTAATTAGAGCACATGTCGCCTTATAAATTCTTGCATTTAAATTCTTCATTTCATTCCTCATGCACATGCACGTATAATAGAATAACAGTTTGTTGACAATCCACAAGGAGACTAATGTCACATGCCACTTGAAAGTTTGTAACGAAAACAGCGCAAGTGATCACGTCGATTGGCAACATATGGCCGACATGTGAACTCAATGCAATGGAAGAAACGGTGGACTCGCTTAGAAGCACGATAGGATGGTAGTGCTAATGTGTGGATATGTAGAGCATATGCGGATGCACTCATTATACTTTACATACCAAGTGAAAAACATATTTACATGCAGAGTTAGGTGATTATGTAGACGAGGCATATGAAAATGTGTGAAAGGAAAAGTTTTTAGACGTAACAAACTTCAGATAAGATTCTGCATGAGTAGATATGAGTTTGCAGATATTTGCATTTGTTTTCTGCTAAGCCGAAAATCGATTGATCTCCACTCTCGATTGTAGTTTGATCAGCTCACATATTCCTTGTGCCCATGTAAATGTATGTGCTCGCGGCATATCATTCTGATCTGAGTCCAGTTAAAATTGTGTAGTTTTCTTTTTTTCGTTTAGGCTTATGCGACATTCTGTGTCACAACTCTGTGAAGCATGAAATTGGACTATTCCTTTCTACTTCTACGAATGCGCCGATCAAGATGTTACACATTATTGCACAAATACTTGTAAGTGTATGCCACATCATGCATGGCACATATGACACCCATGCGGCACATGCATGGAAATGAAGGATGTCCTTACGAGTGCAGACACAAACACCCGTACGAATGCATGTGCGTGAAAGTAAGAGCGTGCGGCCAAGCAGTAATTTAAGAATATTCAAATAAGGCTGAAGTAGTGACAGGCCAAGCAGACAGTAAAAGGAAAATATGTACAAAAACAAAAGGAGTGCGTCTACGTACGTGTAAGTAGAAAATGTAGCAAATGGCTAAAAAAGGTAATTATTTTGGGTTGAATGACTGGTAAGTAAATAGCTTGAGGCGATTTTTTAAGCAGGCAGTACTAGAAACATGTAGATATATTTCCATATACACATTTTACACATATGTACATATGTATGTGTATGTTTGCAAGAAACTATTTGTACTACAAGCCCAAAGTAAGCACAAGGGAAGGTCAAAAAGTTCGCGGAATGAAAAGCGAGTAATGTGAAAGAATTTTTTTTTTCTTTTCGATAAACCCTATGATCAAAAAGTACCAGGAAAGTTTAAATAAAAGAAAACAGAGTTCAATTTCAGGCAAATTTACTTTATCTCCTTCAAAATATGACCCTTCTGAAGCAACACATATGCGCCAACGTTTAACCCAGTCCTCCATGCACCTCTGGTAGGCCGACAATGGGATTGCCTTCAGCTCCTTGGTCGCATTCTCTTTGATCTCCTCTTTAGACTGAAATCTCCTTCCACGAAGTGGTAACTTCAACTTTTGAAACAAAAAGAAGTCGCACGAGGCCATATCAGGTGACTACGGTGCTTGCACGATGGTATTTACTTGGTGTTTGGTCAAATAGTGCAGCACAATTTGGACTCGGTGCTAAATCCGAGAATTGTTTGCCCACATTTCCGGTCGTTTGCGACGTACAGCATCTCTCAAATGCTTCAAAACGGATAAATAATATTCTCTATTGACTGTCTGGCCCGATGGAAGGTACTCATGGTGTACTACGCCTTGACAATCGAAGAAAACAGTCAATTAAACATTCCCGGTACTTTTTGATCATAGGGTCTCCCAAGGTGTTACATGGGTTCTTTTTTTTTGGTGGGTGAAGTAGGGTTCAAAATGCCCGCGCACTTACAGCGACCATCGTCTACTGAGTCGAGTGCTGTGGCCACTAAAGCAATCCCTCCTCCTCTTCTGGGGAAACTCACTTCCCAATACTACTTTCTGCATTACTTCGGTAGGGCCTAAAGGGACGTCCCTAAAATGGACCACTTCTATTCACGCACCACCCACGTCTGGGTCCATCATGCTTGTAGCCAGCTTCGAGCTAAAGGCTGGACTTCTTGTGTCTCTCTGTCTATGGAGCTTCGTTTTGTTGTACTGCGTTGATATGTATCTTTTTTCTCCATAATACGCCTTCAAGGTATGTTCTAAAGACATTCCATTTATCCTCGCGTTTAAGCGTCTTGCCGATCACTTTGGTCTGTGCGATGTCACCAATCTGCTCTCTCAGAGCATATCTTTCCATGAGCCGTCCGTCGCAATTAAAAAATCTGTGTTCGGCGTCACCGATCTGTGCTTCGTAGTATATGCATCTGGAGTCACTTACCTTACCCATGCGGTACAGGTATTTCCGGAAGTATCTGTGACCCGAGAGAAACTGAGACATTAAATAGCCTATTTCTCAGAAGTTCTTTTGAACCCATTTACCTATTGTAGGAATTAGCTCGATGGACGACCACTCATTCAGTGTCTCATCAGCTTTGATGGCCTTCGATGGCTTCGCATCTCCATTCTTCGGCGTTAGTGGTGGAGTGTTTTTTCATAGAATCCCACGCAGCCACTCGTTCCCGGGCCATGAGGCCGCTGACTGCTGACCAAAACTGCTGCGTCTGAGAAAGTGCGGTAGGCTGAAGCAACTCTGAGTGCCGCTTTTCGTTGTACAGCCTCCAGTGCTTTGCGGTTGGTTTTGCAGTTTAGCCACCAAATGATTGAAAAAAAATTGTTTCTAATAGCAGGTAATAAAAACCTCCGAGCATTTTTTCTCAAATAAAAAGCTCTTTATAAAAAAAAGACCGCCGTTCGAAAGCGGTATAATACTCTGGACTTCATCATTTGAAAATTTCCAGTCGTGTAGAGAACGTAACTGACTGCATGAGAATGCAAGAGAACTTAACAAGATTGGAAGCTTGTTGATGATAACTTCATGTCTTTTAATGTTGGTAAGAGACAGGACTTGTCTTCTTTTTGACTAATGCAATAATCGCTTACGCGATTTTGGCCGAGTTTAACAAAGCGCGCCAGTTGTTTCTTTCTCGTGCTAACCAGCGCCAGTTGGAAGCACTACGTGAAGCCAAATCTTTCTCCACCTGATCTTTCCACACAGAGAGGCCGCCCTCTTCCTCTGCTACTGCCCGCTGGTACTGCATCGAATACTTTCACAGCCGGAGCGTTTGTATCCATTCGGACGACATGACCCAGCCAACGAAGTCACTGGATCTTTATTCGCTGCGCTATGTCTATGTCGTCGAGAAGCTTATACAGCTTATTGTTCCATCGCCTACTCATCGCAGGGGCGTGGCCAACATCAGACCGTCAATCGGCTGCCATCGATTTTGAACGAATCAGCTGATTTGTTGACGTAACTGGGTTTATGGGAGCTGTCTTTTGACGAAAAAACTGAAGTTATGTTGGTGAGAGACTAAAAAAAAATCAACGCAGCTTAGGTCCTTTTTATTTCATTGTCCTCTGAACAACGACTGATTTGACGAATGTGTAAATACGTGTCAAATGAGCGGGCAGAATTTTGTTGACCAAATCTTGAAATCTATCATCCTTGGATGACAATTCTGAGTCATTTCACCCAAAAGTAACATGGGTTCCTGGCCATTTCCACATTGAGGGGAACTGCAGGGCCTGCAAGAACTAGCGAGGCTTGGCACCAAGTTGAGTGATAAGTACATGGAAAATGGCGTAGGCACATCCTTACAAAAATGTAAGCTACTTATCTTTAAAGAAATTGCAAGAGCTGCGAATGAAAGATGACGTAATGAAACCACCTTCAGAATCGCTCGACAATTATGGTCAACTTTCAATGCTAAACGCACAGAATCTCTGTTACTCCAAAATATGCATAGTCTTAGCTCTCAGATTTCCGTTATAACGGTGCACTTCCTAATAGACAGACACGTCCAGGGGATGGACCCGCAAACATATGACTTCCGCAGAAGTTGTATAGATGAAAAAGAGGAAGAGAGGTTCTTGCACCTTCTGTGCCATTCTCTCACTTTGTTTAGACGTAGAATTACCATTTTAGGTAGACAATTTCTTAGCAGATCTCAGTACTGTGGAAAACAGGGATCTTCTAAAATTTTTTAAAACTTTACACTGGTTTTGTAGATGGAGACACCAGACGAAATGCAAAATCAGCAGGAGGTTATGGCCCACCTACAACCTCAAGCAATCGTCGACATTGATAAACATGAAACGACGGGACGCCTGTAGACTAACGGCAGCCATAACTGGCTTCTGGTCTATCGGGGAACAAGCCGCCAAAATGGGCATCCCTCACAACACACGCATCCACAGTTGTAAACAACCGCAGAAAAAGGAAACAAGCTTCCATTTCCTCTGTGAATGCCCTGCGCTATGGAAGGACAGAATGTTAACTCTGGGCAAACCGCTGTTCGAGAGTCTCGAGGAACTGTCTGGCTTAGACGTCAACAACCTAATAAGGTTCCTAAACCGCACAGAGTGGATATAGTCTTGCTGTAAATAACTGTTAAACAATTTGGTAACGCGGATGTGGCAACAAAATGGTGCGGAAGCGCTAGTTGGATTTTGGATGAATCAACACTCTAACCAACCAACCAACACTGGTTTTAGGAGGGATAGGGAGCAACTCTGCTACCGAACCCAACCTACTATACTGTACATTTAACTACACTCTACTTCACTGAACTTTTGATAGATCGCTCCATCCATAAACTGGAGCTTGAGGGTCGTGATAAGGCATCCGAATCCCCGATAAGGCAGCCGAGGTTACTCTCACAATTTCGCTTTGAATCCTTGGATTTGAGCGCTGGTCGTCCTCAAATGACTAGCTTGTTTTTGATTGAATAGGCCACGCCACTTGCAATTCATTGTTCTTCCTAGGCAAGAGTCGTCACACAAATTATGTCTCTTTCATTTAGTGAGAATTTATTTTCTTCTTGACTTGTTTATATAGTGATATTCTAACGTTTCATGAACTGATTGAACTGCAACCTAATGTAGTATTTAATATTCTACTAAGTCCTCAAGTAAGTAGTGCGAAGTGAAACAACTTTTTTCCCTGCAATTCCTTCAGGCGACGTACTTTTTGAGCTGCCCTCGTACATTACTTCAAAGTACCCTGGATATACATAGACCTTCAATAGACTTTTGAATTTTTTCACACACTCAAGCAGAACTTTTTCGTTAATACGCATACGAAGCGAAATTTCTTTGAGCTCTCAATATGCTGATCTACAGTTCATAATTAATACTGAACTTTAGGCAGCATCAGCCTGATCTGTGTATGTTTGGGTGTGAATGCTCTTCTACTCTCTACTACTACTGCTAACTCACTGCTAATTCTCCATGGCTTGCTTGGATTGCTTGCGTTTCTTATACAATCATCCACTTGCATACTTCTTTTGATACTCTGAAGTACCTTTTCTAACCAACACTACGTTTCAATGCTAATCCTTTGATCCTTTGAAGTGTTAAATTATTCGGGTATTCTTTTGCCGACTTAGCTAAGTTACTTATGCCTGATCAGTTACTTTTGCTCCATTTTTTACGTGGTTTTAAATAGCTACAAAATATTTCTTTTTGCTTTGATTTCAAGGATATGTGAAGGGACTTTGCTGTGGCATTATTTAATAAATGCCTTGCCACTGGGCTTGCGGTTTAAACTATTAGCGGCTTAGCCCTCAAGAGTGTTAGAAGAATACCGTAGAAGAGGATTAGTAACTGATTAGGCAGATAAAAGTTGTGGTTTATCGAATAGTTCTTCTTTAGGGGCTTAGTAAATACTCAAAAGATATGTACGGTGGCTCAAAATTAATCATCCTAACGGAAGATTTATAATTTGGGCAAATGCCACCTTACGTCAATCGTATTTGACACTTGTGAAGTAGACAGCAGCAGTATAGAAACCGATAGTCGCGCTCAATTATTAAATTATTAATTATTATTATTAAAGGTTAAAATAAAGGTCTCTATCTCAAAATATTATTTTTTTATCAAAATTAGTAAAAAAGTTATTTAGAAAAAAAAAAAACCAAAAGAGATGTTTAATTTTGCGCCAGATGCAAGACGCCATCATCCAAGCTGGATCTTGAAATTGAAATTGAAATTTGAAAAGGTTGAGCCAAGGAGCACCAGGAGCTTTGGTGGCTCCTAAAACACTCAGGCTAAAAAGTCCATTGTATTTAAAGCTCTGGAAAGGGGGTAGATTGTCAAAGAGGGAAGGAAATAGTATCAGAGAAAGAGATAGGAAAGAATAGAGACAGAGGTAGAGATAGTTAGCCCTGTGAGAATTTTCCAGATTCTTTCGCAAATCTGTAAATATCCTCCAGTTTTAGAGAACGAATATTACTCATTCTCATGACATCGGAACCCTAAATTCGCGGTGTTGCTCTAGCAAAGCAGGACTGCCAAAACGAAAATGCTCAGTGCTATCCGTCTCCATTCCAATGGTGGTCATATGCTGACCCCATGGGTTGTGTCCTGTAATGATACCGACCATCAACCGAACGTCTTTCCCTCCAAGTTTTAGTAGAAAGTTTGACAGTGTTCTGTTCGGACTTGTCACAAAACACTTTGCAGTTCTGCAGCGTTCTAGACCGGACCATCGCTCTTTATTTATATTAAGTTAGACTTTGCGATAAAAGCATTTTTTTCCAAAATAAAAAAAATGGCCCGGAAATGAGTTCCGACAGAAGGGCGGGGAAAAATAATAAAAGCTCTTCATAAAAGAAACAATACAATTTGCCATTCCGAGCCGGCGTAAAATGGTAGGGTCTTTTAGCTCGGTCAATCATCCAATCAGTTACGATTTGATCTCCCTAGACTATTTTTTGTGGGCCACTTTTAAAGATTATGTTGTCCTAATCATCCAAATTTACACTTTCCAAAAAATAAAAAGGAATTGAAAAATATTCATATTCATATTTAGACATCAATAAATTTTTTTTTTTTATATATTTTTTTTCAATAAAATTAAATTCTAAATGCTACATGAATCACCCTTTCGTTAGCATGAACCGATTTATTCTAAATGTGCGACATTTTGTTCTATTAATTTTACACACTTTGACGACAATTTCATAATTCAGTGATTTACGGCGTCCAAGTCGTTTTTGAAGTCAGTTTTTTACAACCAAGAAAATTTCGCAAGAATTCGCTCGGTGCCAAGTCTAAACTACACGGCGGATGTTATAGAACATCCTCCCCACTAAGCTCTCAAAGCTTCTTGGGTGGCATTAAAAATGTTTGCGGCCTAGTATAGTTTTTACGAAACTCATGCCCTTTTCTCCTTGCCAATTTGGCCACGAACTACAGATTTAAGCCAATTCCGAACGGCAGACGGTTTTTTATAAGGAGTTTTTCATGGCAGAAATAGACTCGGAAGCTCGCCATTGCTTACCGAGGGCTGCTATTAGAAAAACCTTTTTCTCTTATTTGCTATTTCATTCACGGAGATTCGAACCTGTGCGCGCTTGAATGTACTTCACCTAGTATTTCAAAGTTTGGTGAATAACTTCGTAGCGTTCATACCACAGACCTTTATTTAAACAAAAAACAATAAATACATCAATAAATTAATCAATTATATATTCGCCGTTGCTGTTTACAACCACTTCCCAACTCTCGACCAATTTGTTGATGCCGTTCCACCAAAAATCGCCTGGTCTGGTGTCAGTTTTTAAGTACCTCTTTCTTCTCGAAGGAAACGCCCTTTATATGATTT
Organism: Anastrepha obliqua; assembly: GCF_027943255.1. Taxonomy (NCBI): domain Eukaryota; kingdom Metazoa; phylum Arthropoda; class Insecta; order Diptera; family Tephritidae; genus Anastrepha; species Anastrepha obliqua. The sequence goes on along the minus strand of NC_072893.1, from coordinate 18,471,855 downwards.
GACAGGGCACGGAAAAGATGGTAATCAGTCGGTGCAAGGTCCGGGGAATACGGCGGGGGCTGAAAGACCTCCCATTCGGTCTCTTGGAGCGTGGCTTTGACGACTTGTGCAACATGGGGCCTGTCGTTGCCTACTTGTTTGGTGAAATAAAATGGATATCTTATACTACCCTAGAGTTATACCCCCAACTCTGGGTAATTGATCTAACTGCGTAAAAACGATTTCCGAGCGCAAAATGGCATAATAATGAATTATAGAACTCTTCAAGACTGGAATTATGACATATCACGCCTGAAAATCGGGAGTCAAATGGGAGTCTAAAAACCCATTTCGGAGCTTTTTAGTAAGATAAAGAAAAAATGTGTATGGTGCTGATATTTTTTATACAGAAGATTTAAAATCTTGGGCGTACTTTTACTACTATTTTTTCGTATGGCGACCGAGCCGGTCTATGGCACATACCGTTACACCCGCAGCTTTTATTTCACTTAAAGTGCACACCTCTACTCACACGTGGCTATTATGATTTTCTATACATATGTATACTCACACACACACACTCATGCCTGTCGGAAAGAGTACTTCTGTACAATACAGATAAAGGACCGAAGAGATATGCAGTGACGGGCGGAATACCGCAGGAATCTGTACTGGGCCCGATCCTATGGAATGTACTATATGATGGGGTACTGAAACTCCCAATGCCGAGGGAAGTGCAAATAATAGGATACGCAGACGACATTGCGTTGACCATAGTCGCCAAAACAATCCCTCAGAGCAACTGCAAAGGTCAAACAATGGCTAACGGCGTTTACACTTAAGCTAGCAGGGCAAACAACAGAAGCAGTCCTCATTACGAGTAGAAAAAAGTTAGAAACGACCACACTAAACATTGATGGGTTTAACGTCACGACACAAGCGGCATTAAGATATTTGGGTGTAATGATCGATGCTCAACTAAGCTTCAAGGAGCACATTTAAAAAGCATGCGGAAAGGCAGCCATGGTGACGGCGGCACTGTCAAGAATTATGGCCAACATCGGTGGTCCCACTCAGAGTAGAAGAGCGCTCCTGGCTAAAGTTACCCAGTCTACACTCATGTATGCAGTACCTATAAGCACAATTTTAAATAGAGACCCGTTATTTTACAACAAAAAGCAATAGATAAGAAACAAATGCAACGATGGTTTACTGTTACCTTAACGAATAGTTTGGAAGAATATTTGTTGTTGTTATTGTTGTAATCTTAAAACAGTTCTAAAGTAAACGAAAAAAATGCAATGCTTTTAAACGAATATGTACAACTGTATAGGGTAAAGCTCTAAGACAAAAAACATACACGAAGAAGGCGGAAATGGTTTTTAGACTAAGTGCCCTTAGAGTTGTCTGTGTTTTCAGGACAGTGTCGTTTGAAGCAGTATGTGTCATATTTGGTATCATGCCACCAGACATAATGGCCTCTGAACTGGGTAGAGTCTACGACAAAGCCAAAAGCCTAAACAGGCGACTAGCGGCGGAAGAGCGTAAGGAAGAAAGACGGGTTAGCATAATTGAGTGGCACAAGTGCTGGGACCTTGCGACAAAAATAAGGTGGACGCACAAACTTATCAGGGGCGTACAGACTTGGGTTGAGAGGGGACATGGTGACACAGATTACTACCTGACACAGTTCTTGACGGGACATGGATGCTATAGAGAGTATCTTTAAAGACTCGGCCACGAAGACGCAGCAGACTGCTCGTTCTGCGGCAACGGTAGTGAGAACGAGGAACATGTCTTCTTCTCCTACCCGAGATACACATCTGAAAGAATGTCCATTGAAGAAATGATAGAGGAAAGAATAACCCCAGGCACCATTGTAAATCACATGCTGCAATCGAAGTTGGTGTGGGCCAAATTGAGAGAATGGTCCGCAAAGGCGCTACAGGGACTGCGGAAAAAGGAATGGAAACGCAGTAAACAAAGGAGACAATCCATTAATGAAGGGTAGACTGGCCAGCTTGGCCCTGCGATGCAATGCTTAAACGCGGTACCGCAGGGCAAACTAAAGCTATAGAGGTCGGAGTTAGGGTTTAGTACGTACTTAGGTGTACTGATTCGCAAGTCCAGTTTAGTAGTAATACTGACTGTGCGTGGTCACGAATGAGGTGCACCTTTAGCGTTCAGTATGAATCGTGCATGCCGCCTATGCGGACGGTATCTATGAAAGATTTCCCCTTCGGATAAAAAAAACACACACACACATATATCTACTCACATCAGCGCCAAGTATTCGTACAGCACCTGGACCAACTCCGCGCCCACAGTGCAAACGGAAATTGAATATCAACGCGATCGCAATAGAAGTATAATCAGTGGTGCGCAATTTATGAATATTCATTTGAAATTTTGAAAATCATAAAAAAATAATAATTGCATGTCTGCGAGAGCCATACCGCTGGTACACCCATGAATAGTTGAATAGCGGTACCAAGACTGTGGAATTAAAAACAATATAAAAAAACCTACAACAACAACACTCAATTGTAGAAATAAAAAGAATACCAAAAACAACAACATCCAATTGGAAAATCACCCTTTCAATGCGAAACGTCGATCGCCATGCGTCAAGTTGCCGTGAGGGTGCGCGGCTTTTGTGCTACACCCAACAGCGTTCGACGCATTTCGACGCAAAAAGGATTGTAACTAAATACTTCATAATACAGAACTTGCACGTGTGTGTGTATGTGCATGTGTATGTGGATATGTGCATGTGTTTGTCGTGCATAAAACGACACTAAGCGCTAAGCCTTACAACAAATAAAATATTTCAACGCAGCCAAATCTGTTTGCTTCAACAATTGGCAAATATAGAGCAGTGCAGATCAGCAGCAACGGTAAATTTAGCGCTCAGCGAAAAGGAAAATGGGAAAAGTAAATACGTACATACAAACGTAGGTAAATAATTTGCTATAAGCCCAACCGTTCGAAATAAATTGGCATTTGACAATCGATCGTGAAATGAAATACAAAACTCGATCAGAATTTTTGTATTTGTATTCTTCTGCTTCTTCTGTTTCTCCCGCTTTTTGTTCAAAGCGATTCCATTTCGCGATTGTTCGATTCAATTTTCAATATATTTGGGGCGTGTTGAATTACAATTTTTCATAAATAATAAGCATAACGGAGCTGCGAAGCAAAGCTGAGATTTTCACCGGCCTGCCGTAAGAAGCGTAACAAGATCAGCTGACGCGAGCGGGTGCATGTGTATGGGTATAACATAAATAACTGTTTACCGAGACAGTTAGACTCAAGTCAAAAGCAAAGGTGCATTAGCAGACAGCCAGCCAGCCAGTTGCCAGAGAGATAGGCCGACAAACAAACAGGCAATCTACAACACGGAGCGGCGCCCACATTGCGCTCTCACAACGAAAAGGAGGAGGAGAAAAAGCAAAAACAAAAAGAAAAATGCAATCAAGGTAAAATTCTACGATATTTTCCGATTTCTCATTTTTTTTTTGTAATTTTTTTGTTTTTTTTCCTTTTTTTTTGTTACAGAAGAAAAATTCAATCGCATAACGCAAACCCAATACTGCAAGCCAACGGTTGTCTGTGTATGTTCGTCTGGCTGTCAATGCGATATTTGTTGCGTGCCAAAGGCGCATCTTCGGAACTACCGTTTTTGCTCAATACACGCACACACTCACACATCAGCTGCCGTGACATTTGCATTGTCCTGCGTACGACGTTTGTTGCTTCCTCACTTTTTGGGTGAAAAATTACCATTTGTTGCGCTTAGGGTGTCTTGAGATCCTGTGCTGGTATCTAAGAATTCTGACACACACACGCACGTGTGTGTGTGCTGTAACTTGCCATCCCCCTATGGGACTTTTAAAAATTACTTTGCATTAATTTCTTATTTGTATCTTCCACTTTTCTGCAAAATTTTATGTGTTTTTATTTAAATTTTTTTCTTCATTTTTGTGTTTGTATTTTTGATTTTTGTGTGTATTACTTTTGCCTTGCCACTGGCACTGCAAAAACGTGTTACCACTTCGCGTCTATTGTCACCGGCCCTATGGCCTAATGATTGCTTCTATCGGCAGTCGTGAATATGCGTGTAATGAAAATCTTTTCATCTCAGCTTAGCGCAGCTCGCAGCTGTATTTTCCCCCGTCTGCTGCTGATGCAATCTTATGCGCGTATTGTGTTTGTGTGTCTATTGTTCGGCGTTTGGCACATCGTCTGCTGGCAAAATATGCCATGCCAAGCAGCAGACATCGCCAGCTAACGCAGCCACAGACGAGTATGTCTTAGAAGACATTGGGTCGCCGCCACCGCCATTGTGCGACGTGAGCAGTTAGAATTTGATGCCATTCAAATGCATTGTTTCCGTTGCAATGCGTTTTGTTTGGAGGAGTTCGTGGTACGTGCAGTAACGGTGCTTTTGACGGTGGCAGTAGCAGTTGGACATAAATTAAATATTATATTAGATATGCGATTATCTGATTTTTATAGCAGATAAATAAAAGTACCAGCTCGCAAATTGCCAGCGACAGAGCAGAAAGCACTTTTGTCGGGGTGGTAGTGGGTTTGTGCGTTTGCGGAGGGGGTTGCGAAGATGGTGAAGATGACACCCGATAATTTGGACTACTTTATTAGAAGCAGATGCGGCTTTGTTCTCTTCGAAAGCAGTCAAATGCCAGGGATGTAATAAAAGTCTGTTTGAAGCAAAAATAAAATTCTTTAGTGAGTTGTAAAGTCCTTACAGAGTTCGTAAAAATTAAACACTAAATTTGTGTGAGTGAAATTCCAAAATTCTAAAATGTAACCCTCCGTTGGACACCTTTTTTAAAACCTTCAGTTGGGCACCCGAGTCTGGCCTTTTTCGACTTTGGACGTGAATTTAACATATTTTTATTATAGCAAACGACTTGAATTTCCATTTGGCTTCTTCAAATTTAGTTTTCTATTGATTTATGGATATAATCTTTCAAAAATGATCCTCGAACAGGACAGAAAAGAGGACCGACCCCGGTGCCCAACCCAAGGTTTTAAAAAAGGTGTCCAACGGAAGGCTAAATTTTAAAATTTTGGAATTTTGTTTTGGAAATATTAGTAATCCAAATCCAGCCAATTTCGGTTTTGAATAACTTTTTCACCAAAACAAAAAAATTTTTTGTAAGTGATAGATCATTTAGACCTTTAGATTTTCATTTGTATGTCTATTTTGTAAACTGCAGTCGTCTCGTTCACAAGTGTCACATATAAATAATTGACACACGACGCCATTTGCAAAATTTATACATCTTTAGATTCGATGATTAATTTTTCGCCACTTTGTACAGCATTGGGTTGGGGAATAAGTTCATAGCGTTTTTATATTTTCTTTTATTTTACTATGATTTGTTTACTGTTTGTCAAAGGGTAAGAATTCATTCGATAGAGCTCCTTCTGCTCTACAAAACTATATTAATTTTATTTCTGAGTTGTTTAATTTTTTATTAGTTTTGAGGCTTAGAAATGGAATACCCAGGAAGCAAAAATCAACATTTTCGACACCTGCTTTTCTTGGCTTTTCATCGAGGGCAAAAAGGTGCCGAAGCAGCACGGGACATTTGTGACTTGTATGAAGAGGGATCATAAATAAGTCTACAGCACGGAAATGGTTTGCAAAGTTCAAAAATGGCGAATGACGACTTTGACGTCGATGACTCGTCCCGCAGCGGAAGGCCTTCTGAATTCGATGAAGAACGTATCAAATCTCATTTTAAGGAGAACAGTCGCCAAACCAGTAGTGAATTTGCGGAAAAAATTAACTGCGATCATAAAACGATTCGCAATCACCTTCATTCATTGAAATGTACCGAAAATTTGGGAACCTAAGAGCCTCACGAACTAAACGAAAAAAACAAAGAAAGTCGCCTTCAAACTGCTTCTCAGCATCTCGCTCACCACCGAGCCAAGTGCGGTCATAAATATTGTGTCTGTACACCAATATGAAGCAAAGAAAGAAGTGGTGGCTCCAGGAGATACTCCAAAGCCGAGTCTCAAGCCGGATCTTGATCCAAAGAAAATCATGATATGTGTTTGGTGGGACTGGGAGGGTATGGTGCACTGGGGAGTGCTCGAACAAAATGCGACTGTCAACATGGAGCTGTCCATTGCCCAACTACATCGCGTGAATGAGACAATTCGACTGAACCGACATTGTCAAACCATATTCCTTTACGACAACGCCAGGCCCCATGTTGCACAAGTCGTCAAAGCTGCACCCCAAGAGCTCGAACGGGAGGTCCTTCAGCTTCCACCTTGCACCGACCGATTACCATCTTTTCCGCCCGATGTTAAGCCATATGAAAATTATATGAACGAGTTATCTTCAATAACAAAGAGGTAAAAAGCGTAGGAGCTTAGTAAAGTTCTCGCCGCGTTGCAAAAGAAAAGCAGCTGAAATGTTACGTCTATCAAAGGGCAAAATGATTTTGAGATAATATCATTGATATTACTTGAGAATGAAAAATTAGAGTCAAAAATTACTCCAAGGCCTTTGATCTCATCCATTCCAACATGAAAATGATTCAATACAACATTCACTGAAAACGGACAGGTTGGAAACAGTGAAGCTACCTGTTATGAAACCATGCAGGTTGGAAGAAATAAGTAGACATTTCGCAGATTCCGGCTGTAAGTGAATTATTAAAACTAATTTTTAGTGAAGTTGAAATGATGGGACACTTCTTAAAGAGAAGTTCCGAAAGGCCGTGCACATCAGTCTTGGATGTTCCCAGTAGAGAGATCTAAATTACCAAAATTAAGGAATGAAAACTAAGTAGATTGGGGAACCGCATAAGAGTGACCATTGCCATAAACTATGTTTGATTGAAAGAGCTGGGTAAATAAATTGGTTATCGCAAGAGAAAAGTTCATTACTTTTTCACCCAGACATACATAAGTTGGTACCCGTTTATTTTCAACAAGGCGGCGCTACGTGCCACACAAGCAACGAAACCATTGATCTTTTATGGGAAAAGTCTTCGGACCGTGTTATCTCTCGAAGAGGTGATCACAATTGGCCACCGATGTCTTGTGATTTAACACCTTGTGACTTTTTTCTTTGGGTCGATTCAAGACCTCAAAGATGGAATTCTTGAGGCTATCGAGGACATAGGGCAGCCACTTTGCAATTCGGTTATGGAAATTTTCGTGAAAAGGATATTGTCCTGTAAGTGTGGTCGTGGTGGTCATTTGCCTGATGTTATTTTCCACTATTAACGGCATACCTTCCTCTTTATAATGAAATACACATCTGATAATTTATTGTATGTTAAAAAATAGCAATTTTTTTTTAATATCAAAATATTATCTTATATCTTATTGGAAAATCCTTTATTTAGAAACACCTGGTCCTTTATTAAGTATTGGGATTGGGTCCATTACGAATTTGGGGTGTGCGAATGGATATTGACTCTCAAGTGGTGGAACCAGATGATTTTTTACCAAACGCTGTGTAAGGTTTTCCATTGTCAGTCGAGAGGTGACGACTATAAGAAAAAATGCCTACTATAATTTAGTTTCATGTTCACAGAGCGCTTCAAACTCAAATGCGCTCATTTTACTATTTATTTATTTGAGCTCTACTTCTTCTGAATTGGTGCATGATACGGTCGTGGTACTGACTAGAAGCCATCTTAAGGGGTAACACCACTGTAGAAATTTCAAAAAATTGATTTTTTTTTTATAAGCTTAAACAATTCTTTGAACCTTTTAAAATACAGAACAAAAAGTTTTATACGTTACCGAAGTCTATTTCATAAATATTTTAAGCTTTTAACCAAGCGTTAGTGACTGCTACCTAACGACTTCTCCAAATTTCCAAACTTTAAACGCGTTTTTCTCAAAACACGTTTTCTGAAATTGGCACGCAGCATAACTCAAACAATTTTAAATATTTTTAATCAGGTTTTTCACTATGTCTGTATAATAACCTTCTTAAGAGAAGAGCGTAGGGGATTTTCGATAGATTAATTTAAACGATTGTTATAATTATTTAAGTGCCGTTTTTTTAGTCCAAAATAGAGTTTTTTCCTTCAAATGCTTGCTAATTCCACAAAAATAAATATTTTTTAAATCTCCTACGTGTTTCTCTAGCTATTCTTATCTAGATTAAGAAAAAAAAATGTTTCTTTGTTCCAGATTAAAATTTGCATCCTCTGTGCTGCGTGCCGCGGAGCTCCTTCAAGAGAAACCACATTACAAAAATGTCTCCAATGCCGCCATTTTGTAAAATTTTTCGATCAAACTTTGTAGTTTTGTATTTTAGTATATAAGTAATAACTTCCGAAATCAGAGTGATTGTTTCCCCTTTCCTTCTATACAAAAAAATTCTTTAAAAATCGTGTTTATTTTACGCGTGTACAGTGGTGTTACCCCTTAAGAGGCTTGCTAGTTCGTATACCGACTTCATCTTGTGGCAAAGCACACCGACCAGGCAAGACATCGATGGGTGTTTCAATCGATACTAAAAACTTCAAAAAGCCAGTTAAGAATTACGAACGTATTCGCGCTTAACTAAATTCTCAATTTCACACGATCATAAACTTCTACACTATCCCAATTCCCATTTCATTAGCGGCGACTGCTACAAATAGCTTCGGTCTCGCACATGTTTTGGGATGATGAATGCCTTTCTTTCCTGAGCAATTTCGAGACAATGAGATTAAGTAACCGTTTTCTTTCCGTTTACTTAAAAGCTATTTGTAACATTTACGCTTAATCCTTAACGCTCCATATTTGTCATTTTATAAAATATATGCAATGAAGTGGAATGTCTGTGTGTCGGTATGCCAACGGTGCGAAGTCGGCCCAAATCAGAATGCCTGCCAACCCTCTTGTCACATGCAAATTTACCAACATTTGCTACGCTTCTAATTTATCACACAAATATTTTGTTCTAAATCTTGAAAGGAATTAATTTCAAGTTCATTTGCCAAGGAATGACACCTTACATCACTCAAAAGGAAATTAGCATTATTACAATTGTAGGCCTTATAGGAGTTTTCTTTCTTATAAATATATGTATGTATGTATGTATGTTCTTGCTATACTTGCACTTACAAAGTGAGGCGTGAAGTTGGTGAAAGTGTTGTTGCATGTGAAAAAAAAATAAAAAAATAAATACTGCTGTGAAACTTATAAGGCTGTGAATGTCACCCAGGCGTTGGCTGTTGTGTGAGACGAAAACTGGCACCCATGCGCACCCGTGCACGCTGTGTGTGTGTGTTTGTATTCATATGCACCCGTATGCGCGATACGTTGCAAGGGCATAAAAAGAAGTAGAGCAAGAAAGGCTGGCGGTTGGAACAAAAAAAAAAAATGTGATTAAGGTTACTTATAAATTAGCATAAATTTACTGCGCCTGAAATTAATATTAAGTAGATGAATATGTAAATTACATGGTGATATATTTTAAAGGCATTACTTGCGCGGCAAGGCTGGCGAAGAATGGATGCGAGGTGCCGCAGGATAACCGACTTACAAGATAACGTTTAGTGCGAAAGTAATTTTTTCCTACAGATTTAGATTTTTTGTTTGTTTGAAAGTGCGCTTTTAAGCGAAATAAAAGTTAGAGAAATGAAATGCATGCATGTGTGTGTGCACATATGCAAGTAACGGGTGCGCAAATGGCTTCAAAAGGTATGCTACGGACAGTAAGAATAACTTAGTTGGCACTAAAGTGACTGTTGACTGCTGAAATATTTGAATTTCGGGAAAAATGAACTTAAGCCAGCAAATATTTGCTCAAAATCGAATTTATTATTATTAAATAAGCTGATTTTTAGTTTTTAAAAGAAAATTATTTTTGAAAAACAATAAATCTAACTCTTCTCATAGATTCCTTTATAATAATAATATAATAATTTATTTTTTAGCATTCTTTCAACCAAAAAAAATTTAGGTTCCACTTTCAGTAAAATTTCTGTTCAAAAATATTTGCACCGATGTTCAAGTTTAGCTCCATAGGTAGGTGAAATGGCTGAAGTACCACGCTGGTGCTCTCCAAGTAGCACTAAAGCCATGTTTTGATACCCTTAAGAGGCCTCCAACAGACTGCTACCTACAGCCGGCCAGAGCTGTTGATGAAATGGAGAAGATTGATAGGATTTAGGTTGATGCACTGCCCCAGGCTGTCGAAGAAAGGAACACCCAGTGACCTTAATCGTCTAGTTGCCAAACCCGCACATTTACAGAGAAAGTGCTCAACAGTCTTCTTTTCTAAAAGGTCCCCACAGCTTCTGCAATGGGGGTTTAATGGTAACCCCAGCTTTTCCGCATGTGTGCCGATCGTCCCGTGACCCATAAATACACCTACGAGTTAGGAAATTGAATGGTGTGGAGTCCCCAGCGCTTTCTGAGTCTTCCGTCTATTGTACAGGGGCCAAATGGTTTTCGAAATAGCTCACAAAGAAACGCAGCTCCAAAGGTTCTGCGCTTTCCTGAGAAATAAATTGAGGAATTCCGCTTTGCCAACAGTCAGGGGGATGCCGATGACTGGGTGGGAGACCTCTGGAATCACTTTCGTGACCGCTTTCAAGCAAGCTCATCAGCAATTTCATTTCCTTCTATGTCTAGGAACCCATGTCAGAGAAATGTTAACTGCACACCCACGATATTTGATCTCCTCCTTACAGGAGTTGTCTAGTTTGGATCTGCACCACGGTGTCGTCAGAGCCTTGATCGCGGCTTGGCTATCGGAAGAAATGTTAATATCTCCCTCGCTTTCGCGTTCCCTAAGCATTTTGCATGCCTGCAGGATCGCAAAGACTTCTGCTTGAAAAACACTAGCAGTATTCGGTAGTTTAAAGATAAATTGGTTGATTTAGATAAAATTTCTGCCCCGACTCTTGATTCCATCTTGGAGCCATCAGTGCAGACAGAGGTACCAGCTGCGGTGCAGATTTTCCTTTGCTCCAATTCTGCCTATTTGGAGAGATTGCCCTGGCACGACCCTCAAACTCCAGTTTGCGGATGGAGAGATCTGTCCAAACTTCAGTAGAGTGTAGTTAAATGTACAGTATAGTAGGTTAGGTTCGGTTGCAGCAGTTACTCACTATCTCTCCTAAAATCAGTGTGAACTTTTCAAAGATTTTAGAAGATCCCTGATTTCCACATTACTGAGATCTGTCAACTCACTAAGAAATTATCTACCTAAAATGGTGATTCTACGCCTGAAAAGAGTAAGAGAATGGCGCAGAAGATACGAGATCGTCTCGTCCTCTTTTTCATCTAGACAAGTTCTGTGGAAGTCATGTGTTTGCTGGCCCATCTTCTGGACGCGTCTGTCTATTAGGAAGCGCACCGTTATAACGGAAATCCGTGAGCTAAGACTGTATGACATATTTTGGCGAAACAGAGATTCTGTACGTTTAGCATTGAAAGTTGGCCACAATAGTCGGGTGATTCTGCAAGTGGTTTCAGTACTTCATCTTTCGTTCGCTGCTCTTGCAATTTCTTTAAAGATAGGTAGCTTACATGTTTGTAAAGATATGCCTATGCCATTTTCTGTGTACATACTTATCATTCAACTTGGTGCAAGGCCTCGCTAGTTCTTGCAGGCCCTGCAGTTCCCCTCAATGTGGCAACGGCTAGGAACTCATGTTACTTTTGGGTAAAATGACTCAGCATTTCATGACTACATCCAAGGTTTTCGACTGGATTGTGAGGGACTTTAGCGCCGCCTGACTATCAGTGAAAATGTAGATATGATCTCCAGATATCACATCGCGCGGCCATCGGTTCAGCCTCAAACACACTGCAGTAGTCGGTGAGCCGAAAACTGAAGCAGATCTCCAGATTTTCGGAATATTCACATTCGTCCACCCTACCCTCGAGGTTTTAGCTATCTGTGTATACATGGATGAACTCGCCCTGTCTCACATCGTACCGTTCCCACTTTTCCCTTGAAGGTAGGAGGGTTGTGAAAATTGTGATGGCAATCGTATGCGGGAGTGCATAGTCCACCAATCTAGGAAGCTATGAAATGCCAGTTAGTATCCTACCGTGGCCGTAGCTCTTGTTTGACCACTTACATAAGGTCACTGCTAGCGATATATCTTGGCTGCCGTTCTACTGGAAGGAAGTTTGTAACAGTTTCGATGGCGTGGTTAACATTGTACTGGCTATGACTTTTCTCAGCACCTCGAGAATGGTGAATCTTTTAGTTCGGACCTTGCTCTCCAAAATGGCCCAAAGAGAATAAGCCATCGGATTCGCGTCTGGTGAATTTGAAAGCCATTGTGTGGTCGTTATGAAGTTCGGAACGTTGTTTTTTAGTCTTTCTTGGTTCACTCGAGCTTTGTGAGACGTTGCCGAGTCCTCTTGAAACGTCCATGGTCTGCCACCAAAATGTTTGTCTGCCCACGGCTTCAAAGCAACCTTCAGAATACTTTCCCGATACCATTTTGCCTTTACCTTGACGCCAGCCTCGATGAAAACGATTGGAGAGCGCCCATCGGCGGTTACAGTGGCCCAAACTTTTCTGTGGCGGATGCTGCCTCCTGGTGACGAATCGATAACTCAAATTCTCTTATGAACGCTCGGCCAAATAAACTCTATCGCTTTGGGAGTTTACGAATTGCTCAATTTGAAAAATTTTGTCATCAGAAAACACAATATTCGGAAATTGACCACTTTCGGCCAAGCAAAGCAACTTCTTCACTCTCTCAAGTCTTATTTGTTCTTGCTTTGGTGTGAAATCATGCGTCTTTTGGATCTTTTAAAGCTTGACTTTGAGATAACTTTTCATTATGGGACGGGTGCTACGGTCAGATATTTTCTGTTCTTTCGTCATTTGATTGGCACTTCGTCGGGAAATTCGCTCACATCGCTTCTTCATTTGCAACTTCAGCAGCAACAACGACGGCTGCATCAGTAGAAGCAGCTTGTCGGTGGAGATGAACCATTTCAAACAGACCGACGCCAGATGCAGACGATTGAGTCAATCACTCACTACAGTAAAAAAACCAGAAGGCAAGACAATAATTTGTAAGTATCGGACTATTGCACATTTCCGATGTTTCATTTCCTTCTTAACCGCCTATGAACGCAGTGGAAGGAGTGGATACCAAGACGTAAAATCTGCATACGCCCACAGGATTGGAACCTGGACGCAGAAACCTGTTGCATCAGTAGACAAAAACGTGAAGAGGCTCTCTCACCTTGTTAATAGCGTAGCTTCAGCTCACACCGATCGGAATGAGGGGGGAAAAAATACTGAAGCGTAAAAATCCGTATCACCTCAGGAGTTACTCCAGTTACTCTGCAAAGAGTGTGCAGATCATCATAAGTCTTTGTTCAGGTCTTCAAGACGTTTGAAAATAATTGAAAAATGTTATATTCGCGTTTATTACGAAGTAGTTTTTGTAACTACATAAGTTAAGCTATGAACCAATTCCTGAAGAAGTTTGACGACTGTTTCAGCTCGTGACGAGGTTTTGACATTCCTTCATTACTTTCTTTTGGACTTAATGATGCCCCTAATTTATGTTAAGTAACCAATCAGTCACTTGAAATGAAGTCAATGTTGGAGAAAGAGCCATAAAGTCATAAAAAAGTGCACCCAACGATTGCAAAGTTGCAAACGAGGCCTATGGGGTAATTTGAATGAAGTCTTATGCCACGGCTAGTTTAGTTTTTGTTGTGCTATAGCGACCGACGACCTGTAATGTAATTTTTTGCTTAATCCCGTTGCTTGGTTGCGCGCCTGTAATTGGAAGTTTCTAGGTTTCTAGTGTATTTGAGCCTAATGGCCGCAAAGATGATGAAATGGAAAGTGTCGAACTCTATATTTGACACCGACCAAATTTTTTTTTAAATTAATTGGTGCCTATACTTCTGCTAGGTGCTAGCTAATCCTTCAATTTGTGGTGGGCATGTTTATGTTGTTCCACAAATAGGCCGACCTACAATTTCGAACTGACCGCGAACGGCAAATGGATTTTTTATGAGAAACTTTTTAATGGCAGATATACACTCGGAAGTTTGCTATTGCTTGCCCCGGGGTGAACGCTATTAGCAAAAACTTCTTCTATTATTTGATGTTCACGCACGGAGATTCGAACCCAGGCGTTCCCGAATGGGAAAACTAACCCATTCGGCCACGGCGAATATCTGCTCTGAATACTTCGTTCCCGCGATAATTATTTCTACGCTGCCGGCAAGATAGACTGGGACTTAAGTGATACCAAGGACCTTCACTCTATGCTATTTCAAAAACAACAACAGCAATACAGAAATACTTGATAGTCTGGCTGACTTGAGATTGACGAGAATTTTTGAATTTCTGCACTTAATTAAATGCAGTACCTCGTTCTACTACGCTTTAAGGCAGTAATAGTCTTTGTAATACGTAACAGAGTCCCCTGTTTATATGTAAATATACTCTACATACATTTTTTTCAAATAGTCTTATTTGATTCCCCGTTAAATATTTGAGTTTCGAAATCTTCAAACTATCGCATTTCGCTGAGAAGAAATTATGATGATTTTACAAGCGAAATTTTTAATAATTTTTTATTTTTTCTTGAAAAAGGATGCTCAATGCCTAAATAAATATGTCTTGTAGCCTTGAATTGCTGCTGAGACTTTAAAAGCAGATCAGAAACCATAAGCACAACAAATATCAACAGAGCGCAAACGCAAAAAAAACAAAACGAAACGAAAAACAGAAAATAGGAAGATCGAACACCCAACTCCTGGGAAAAGGACACTTGGCGACCGAACCGCGCACACGCACGCACACAAACACACTGCATCAAAGGTAAACAGACGTGTACTCAGCCCAACAGCCCGGCAGTTCTCACGTTCAAAAAACGCGCCGTCGTATAAGCGCGAATGATGTGGTGCGATTGTTGGCCGTGTTATAGCTGTTGTTGTGCTACTTGGTGTTGTTGTTGGTATTACTGTTGCATAGCGTTGTTGTTGGAGCGCAATATGGCAAATGACAGTGGTACTTGTATTTTGTGGTGCTGATCCTCGGGCCAACCCAACAGCGATGTGCAGTGTTTTGGAAAGACCGCGCACTGATAGACAACCAGTCAGTCAGTTCGTCAGCCAGTCAGTTAGTTTGCCAGTGAGATGGGAAATATTTCTGGCAGTCATGCGCTACATAAAATTAGGCTTAAGAAACAGTTGTTGCTTTCGTCGTTGGTCCGCATGCACATCACTCTCATCACTCTCATCGATGGGAATTGATATTTAGGTGCGCACACATACACAGATACCCAAAAACAGAAAAAACCACTCGCAAGCACTTCTGTGCAACTTATTTACCCATGTTTATATAATAAAATATACTCTAATGGGGTTTTCATGCGTAAATCTAACAGAATCATCATTTTGCAGGACATTCATGCAGAGGATATTTGATAGTTAGCGGCGCTTGCGTAATTTTGATGACTACGTAGATTTCTCATAAATTCATATTTTTATGCGCCCAAGGTGATAGTAAAGACATACATTCATATGTATGTTTGTAGAGGTAAACTCATCTATGAGAAAGACCTTTCGCCTTTGTAATCGTCAGCGGTCGCCGCGCTCATCATTTGATGGGACTGTGGTTGAGCCTGCGCCTGCGCACAACTTATTTGAATATTCTACTTTGCTGCTTTGTGACAGCAGCACTAAGACCACCTTTTTCTCGTGTATTACTCGTATGTAGACTGTGCATTACTTAGCATTTATCGCCTGAAGGCGCCGCACTCTTCACCGCCGCTATCCGGCATTCTACTTGTACCTTTGCATGCTACTCCCTGCTGGTGCTTTGGCCGCCGTCGCCATATGCTTTGCATGCTTGGACGCATACGAAGATTATAATGATCGAAAGACAACGGCAAAAAGTGAGGAGAAAAAGCATTCGTTGGAAAACCGTTGGAGATACACACACACACACACACATACAAATGCATTATCTTCGCATGCATGAAAATGTTTCCCTACATAAATTTACTCATTTGGGACATTACTGTTAGTAGCTGCTTTATGTCCTGACCGCCGCTTAATTACCGCCAGACTGTTTTTTGTTTGCTTTGTTCTCACAATTTGCTTTTCAAATTTTCATAAGCCACCAGCAAATGTTATCTGAGGTACAGTATTGGGCATAAAATAAGCAAGGTTCTTCATTGCAACACCTACGCGTCTTATCGTCCGATAACAGGATAATTCCTTCACCTTCTTCTTAATTGGCGCAATAACCGCTTACGTGATTTTGACCGAGTTTAACAAAGCGCACCAGTCATTTCTTTCTCGTGCTAACCAAGTGACTCCAATACCTTCTTCATCTAACCTTTCCAACGCAAAAGAGGTCTTTCTCTTCCTTTGCTAGCACCAGCTGGTACCGCATCGAATACTTTCAGAGCCGGAGTGTTTGTTTCCATTCGGACGACATTCGGCTGGGCCAACGTAGGCACTGGATCTTTATTCGCTGCGCTATGTCTGTGTCATCGTAAATCTCTTACAGCTCATAGTTCCTGTAAGGCCTTCACCTGCTTCCAGCTTATCCCGAATTAAGCCGTCTCTCGATCTACAGTTCTTTTCCAAATTTCACTTGGCCTGCCAGGCGCTCTTTCTCTCGCTATGAGTGGGTTGCATTCCATTGCCTGCTTTGCTATGTTACCGTCTTCTTTGCGTGAAGTGTGACCAATCCATTTCCATTGATGTCTTCTAATCCAAAATGTCTTGTGGCTCGGAGTTTGCTTTTTCGAGCAATTCGTTGGCCAGAAAATTTGGAATATAATCCTTAGAGAGCGGTTGACAAAATCTTGTAAGCGACTGGTTATATCGGTGATGATTTTCCAGGGGCATTCGTCTTGAAGCGCCTAACCTTTAAACTGGAGCTCAGGTTGTTGTTTCGCCATCTCGAGTGCTCCTCTGGCCTTTTCGGTTAGCGAGCTTTTTCGATTCCGTCGCACCGCCCATGGCATCTCTGCTGCCGCGGTAAGTAAATTCCTTCACTGTGTCGCTAGCATTACCACCAATCTCCACACACCCGCCCATCTTATTTGCCTGACTCATCACCTTCGTCTTGTCAAAATTGGCCGGCGGACCTAGTTTCCCCATGAAGCGTGGAACCCATTTCCTTAAGTTCGGAGGAGGCATATGTCGTCAGCATAATCGATGTCTTGTAGCCTGCTTGTCATGGTCTGTTTAAGACCACAATTGTAAAGAGGGATTAAGGCTGCTTCGAGGACGTTTTCTATTACTAAGAGGAATAATACGGGCGATATATGGTAATACATCCCTAGCGAACTCTGCCTTGAACTTTGAATGGCTCCGAGTAGCCTTGTTCAGCCTAAGTGGTTATAATTATAGAAATGACGACGGCGCAGGCTAACCCCTAGGCAGCTTCTATGCGCGCTGTCTAGGTGATCTGAATAGATCACACATAGAGCACAAGGGTCCGTAGTGTAACTAGTATTGTTGGAGTCGTGTTAAACCTAGTTCGTGAGACATGTTTTGGCGAATTTTAATAAACGGATTAAACTTTTGTCACCACTATTTTTCAGAGTTGAAAAGTATACCGATCCCAGCTAGTTGTGTCGGATTCTGCTTAGAGCAGGACAGTGGTAAATGAGAAGTTCTAACGTACCTCTTTTTTTCTTTCATAATCCCAATCCCATTTCGGCTGCGTGTTATGGAGTGAGACAAATTCCCGTCAGTACTTCAACCAATATTTAACATTCCTTCATTGGGAGTGATAAAACAAAGTTGGCTGTTTTCGTGTTGCAAGCTCGTAGCATTATTTTGACAATCCTGTGGGAGGGCGAGGCATCCCATACATACTGTGCTTCCAGATATAGTTCCTCGTCTAGTTCCATCTTCATTAAAATAAGCAAACCGTTTGCCCATAACTAAACAAAAGGAGATCTGATATCTGCGATGCATTAAAAATGTATGATCCATCCAGGAACCACGAGAAAATATATACATATATTTATATATAAATATTTATAATCTATTTTACACGTTATTTCGTAGAAATTCTTCTTCTTGATTGGCGTCAAAACCGCTTAAGTGTTTTTGACCGCTTACGAGTTTAACGAAGCGCGCCAGTCGATTCTTTCTCATGCTAACCTACGCCAATTGGAGATACCAAGGGAAGTCAAGTCCTTCTCCATCTGATCTTTCCAACGTAGAGGATGCCTTTCCCTTTCTCTGCTACCATCAGCTGGTAGCGAATACTTGCCGAGCTGGGGCATTCGTATTCATTCGTAGGTACCACTTAAAACAACCCGATATCAGACTTTAAATTTTTTTTGATTTGAATTGAAACTGAGCCAAGAAGCACCAAGAGATTTGGTAACTTCCAAACACTCAGGCGAATAAGCCCATTATATTCAAAACTCAGGGAAGTAAAAGGCTGGACAGCCAAGGAGGAAAGGAGAGAAGTGACAGAGAGAAAGATATAAGATAGAATAGAGGCGGAGACAGAGACAGGGATATATTATCTAGCCCTGTGAGAATTTTTCAGATTCTTTAGCAAATCTGAAAATATCCTACAGTTTGACAGAACGAATAATACTCATTCTCAAGACATCGGAATCCAAAATTCGTAGCCTTGCTCTAGCAAAGGCAGGAAACTCACAGAAAAAATACTCAGTGCTATTCGCCTTCTCTAAGCAAGACAGGCAAATCGGGTACTCAATGAGGTACTATATACGCAATAAACCACATTTTAAGGCATTTTAATTTTCCAATATATACATAAATACATAAAGATGAATCTGCAGAAGCGCGGAAAGTTAGATTTGGTTCAAAAAACATTATTACTGGAAAATGTTGCTTAGTTTTTGCACAATACTGTACAGATATATGTCGTGGATGCTTTGGTGTTTTCAGTTGTGTTCATTAATTTTATTGCCGCTGCATGTTGTTGCTCTACTACAGGTCGTTTCCGGTTTGTCAATGTTTGCTTTGCTTGTGGTTTTATTGTTGTGAACTCCCAATCGCGTTGCATTTTTTAGTTTGACAATTAAAGAAACAAAGATGAAAATCAGCTTTATAACGGCTTCTAGTACATATCTAAATATGTATGGCGCAATAGGAGTCCAAAGTGCTGTAGATATATTGGGAATTATATTAAGGGGTTTTCCTTTTTTTATAATTTTATAGCGGACCCTCTGCCTGCTTCGCTAGGCATATCAAAATTAAGAATGAATAATGAACACTCGATTTAAATTCACTCTATGTGTATTTATTCTTTTTTTAGAATATAAAATTAATGTTAATTTTAAACTTAAACTAACGCAAAGCCTTTTCGTAAACTACATTTTTTGTTTTGCCCTGAGTTGTGGTATAAATAAACAGAACTGATGGTTTTCCTACACGTGAACATGATACATTTAATTGTCCGTGGGTGAAGCATGGATATTCTAAGTCAATTCCGCATAATTCTAGCGATTGTCCTTGTGCTTTGTTTATTGTGTTTGTTTTAATCTATCTTGCTCATTACGTTGTATATGTTCTTCAGGTGAATGGCCTGAACGTGATCTGGCCATACGTTCCCTTTGATTTTGGTTTTGAATTTCTCGCTCTTCTTGTGATTGATTTTGCCTTTCATTTGATCTATTTTGCGTTCTACGCGACCGACGACCGATATCATTTATTCGCATTTGAATTTAATCAAAAAAACATGAAAAACTCACAATGTGCATTACAATCGCTAACAACAACAACGAAACTACCGTTTTTTTATTTTCACTGATTATTAAAATTTTACGCACAATATATTTTATTTTTATACATTTTTTCCCAAAAAAAAAAAAACAACAATGAAAAACGCACTTTAAAATTGTTGACCACTCATCAAATGGTTTTGATACAGCTGATTATATGATTCAGTATATCCAGTAAACAAACTGTGGTGAAAGTCCTTTATAAGGACCAAGTTTATAGTGGTGAAGTTTTAGGTACAACACAATTTTCTGTACGCAAGGTTGCTCTTGGGCAAAAATAAAGTAATCTTTAGAAATCATAAAAAAAAAGTTGCAAATTTTAGATTAATTTCTTAAAGAAAAACTAATACATGCATTTAGTTGAATAAGTAAACACCAAAAGTATACTAAAATGACTATTTAATGCGTTGTTTGATACAAAATTTATATTATTGCTCAAAACCCTCTGCGCACTGTCGCTGTCTTTTTGTTTCTGTATCGCATCGCGGTGAATTCACGTTTTTCAGAAAGTTGGCAACAGAAGAAAATTGAAGAAAGTACATATTTTGCTCATATTTGTTATTTTAGTTGTTAAATGAAAATGTGTTTCAGCAATTTTTTAATGTTGCAACTATTCTTTGGCTTTGAAACCGCTTACACTCACAAAATAATCCAACTCTTTTAAACACACATACAAATATTATATAATTATTTATTTTGGTTTTTCCACTCGTCAAAGCAGAACATAAGGTTGCATTATTTAATTATTACCTAATACAAACTTGTTCTCTTTTAACAATGATAATATTACTATGTGAAATATGCATTTTTGTACTATATCCTGAGCATTTGTCTTCAGCGCTATACCTTTATCTCGTAAACGTACGTTTGCCCATATAAAATTGACTACCTAAATGCATGAAAAAAGTGTTAGCATAACTTTTTCGAGTATATATACATAGAGGAGGATTTATTTTTTACATTTTGCTCGTCGGCTTTGAACTTCGAAAAATACAGTCTTATGGTTATTAATGGAATCAAATATATTTAACGAATTTTTATTTTATCTAAATCATAAAACGTTCAAATGAAGCTCAAAATATTTTTCCAGTTTAAAAAAAAGCAATGTGCTTTGATGCCGTGTCACGCATGCATAAAAGGGAAACAAAAGAGAGGACAACTATTGCGTTACGAATAATACAGTCCCATACGTCACTCGACATGGAAGCAATGTTATTCATGTCTGTTATATTTTATTCATTCGCGTGTATTTTCATTCCGTATACCTAATGTCCGTATAAGGGAAACACGCAAATATTGCATTTTTCACACTTACACAACACACGCATACTTTTACCGATTTCTTTAAAACTTCACATAAACCATCTATGGACCAATACCAATGATCTGTGAAAGTTTGATTGAAATCGGTGAATGCGTTTAGGCGTGAATCGGCGACTAACGAAATCAAAAAAACGTCTCTATTTTTATATATAAGATGTCCGTATAAGGGAAACACGCAAATATTGCATTTTTCACACTTACACAACACACGCATACTTTTACCGATTTCTTTAAAACTTCACATAAACCATCTATGGACCAATTCCAATGATCTGTGAAAGTTTGATTGAAATCGGTGAATGCGTTTAGGCGTGAATCGGCGACTAACGAACACAAAAAAACGTCTCTATTTTTATATATAAGATGTCCCTATTAACTCTATCATTAATTTCAATATTAGTCAAATATCATTTCTTTATATTAAAAAGCCCGTCAAGCAAGGAAAAATATTATTTTTCATATTCTGACGAGAATATTTGACAGAGAATAGTCGCTCGTCGTTTAGAATGCAATTAGCCAATCTTAAACCACTCTTCAAAAAATTGGAGCAGACGCAAATTGGCATTTTTTCCATATTATTGTGTCTTTCCTGTAAAACGAAACCGATCACATTTGTTCATCAATGCAAAGAGCTATGCCGTGTTTGAGGTTGGCTTTTGTGGTGGGCATGTGAAGCTTTTTTCACGACAGAAATACACTCGAAAGTTTGCCTGCCAAAAAAATTTTTCTACCATTTGATGTTTCAAGCCTCTAGTCGGCAGCGAATCTGGGGCCTACCGCATGGTTGTCATGGATAACCTACTCAAAGTCTATGGCCATCCATAAATTTTTATTTTCATATGCCAGCGTTACTAAAGCTACAGTTAGTGTTTATACCCCGACAGTTGGGAATCCGTGCTGCAAAATTTTTATGGAGAGATTAGAATCAAACATAGTTTTGATTAGTATTGCCTTAATAGATTTTCTGTGGGATGCGCTATGTGATCTTGTGATGATGGTTGAAGTACCGGTCTGGCACTCCTCAAGTAGCACTAAAGCGCCGTTTTGATGCCATAGGTTAATCGGTCTAAATCTCACCAACTGTGTTACTCCTACCAGTTGTAGAAAAATGCTGGGAATAGTATGTTATTTTTATAGTCAAACTGCTCAGAGGCTAATTTTCTAGCCTATTTCTTCTGCGATGTTAATCTTAATGTTCCATCTCATGTAAAGAGTGGACAGATTAGAGGTACTTTTTTCAATAGGGTTTGTTTTTGATAGATCACGCACAACTACTGTCAAACTAAATACATATTCTTCTCAGTAGTCAGTGACATTTCATCATGGAAAGATCAACAACAATTACAAATCGTACAATTATAATAGGAAAATCGACGCTCTGCGGAAAGTATTCATCGCGCGCTCAGCCGAACTTGTGGTGTACATAGCCGTCCTACCGAATGCACTATTCGGCAAACCAACGGCGAATTTGGGAATAATTTTTCATTATTGGATGATATGCATAGCCCGAAGTGATGATAATATTGCGGCTATAAGAGAAGGTTTGGCCGGAGACCCTGAAGAATCGATTCGGCGCGGATCTCAACAATTTGGCTTATCTTTTGGCACTACTTGAGCAATTTTGCGGAAAGAACTTGGTTGAAAAGCCTAAAAATACAGCAACTTCTAGACTTAAAGCCGGCCGATATCCAAAGCGTCGTAGTTTCCGTCGTTGGGTTCTTGAAGAACTGGCCAAAAATCCGCATTTTGGGATCCGAAATTTGTTCAGCTATGAAGCCCATTTTTGGCTTAACGGCTGCGTCAATAAGAAAAATTGCTAAATAATTCAAGAACAGCCATTACATCCACTGAAAAAAACCGTTTGATGTGGTCTATGCGCTGAAGGAATCATCGGCCCATATTTCTTCGAAGACGAGGCTGGTGCCAATGTAACAGTGAACGGTGAGCGCTATTGCGCTATGATAAACGACTTTTTGATGCCGGATGAACGGATCCCCGTTATCCCCACAATATTTGGTTGTTGGTTCCAACAAGACGGCGCTACTTGCCATACAGCCCGTGAAACATTGGATTTACTGCTTTGTCGTTTCGTTTAGTAATTTATATCTCGTCTCGGACCAATGGGTTGCCCACCGAGATCCTGTGATATCACACCTTTGAGCTTTCATTTGTGCGGGTATATAAAGTCTAAGTGCTTTGTGGATGCACCTGCTTCGACTGAGGCATTGGAAGCCAACATTACTAAAGTTATTCAGGAGATACCGACCGAAGTCTTCCAGCGAGTTGCGAGTCATTCCAAATTGGTGTTTACGGATGGCTGAATTACGGCGCAGTTGCGGTCGACATTCGAAAGGGATTATCTTTAAAAAATAAACGACATGAATGGTTCTTCACAAAAATAATAGAGATTGGATTTTCAATTTGAATTTGAATTTTCGTTGTTTTATTTGAATTTAAAATACGATCCCTCTGAATGGATCACCCTTAATAATAAGTTAATGTTGTGTACAAATTGTGTCAAGTTACTATTAAATTTTTTACCAGTCTAATTTCGGTCACATTTGCCCAGAAGTATGCAAGTTGCACTTTGTTCCCACCTTTCGCCAGTTTGCGCTTTTCAAGTGGCAGACGGAATATCAGTGCGCTCTTTTTTAAGAAGCTTCTGATTGGTAGTACCTAGTTTTGCAAGCTTATCTGCCATACAGTTCCCCTTCAATGTCTTTATAACCCTGAAGTAAGGTAGGCTGATAGTCCAGCACAAGTTTAGAGTTGAAAATGGCAAAGTCCATATCTTTATTTATCGCCCGTCGGTTATCAAACTCGAAGATGTCTCTTTCTATGACTAAACAAACCCGTCGGTTTGGACCGGACTGTGTTTAGACAGACCGTGTTTAGACAGACAATTAACGAAATTCATCGGGAGATACTCACCACCTTCTTAAGCTCCCTACCCCCGAATGCCGTAATCGAAGCCCAACCAACACCCACAGCAGAGGACGAGCTCCAGCTACCCCGAGTAACTTGCGTAACCTTGACCTTGACGTTCTAGATATTATAGCAAGTTAAACTTCTACCTTCCCAGAATTGACCTCGACATACCCAATATATGTCCAGCATGTGAAGGCACCGTGGCCGAATGAGTTCGGAATTCAAAGAGAGAACGTCGGTTCGAATCTCGATGAAAGATCAAAATTAAGAAAAAGTTTTTTTCTAATAGCGGTAGCCCCTCGGCATGCAATGGCAAACCTTCGAGTGTATTTCTGTCATGAAAGATCTCCTCATAAAAAATATCTGCCGTTCGGAGTCGGCTTGAAACTGTAGGTCCCTTCATTAGGGAACATAATTAAGACACACATCACAAATAAAAGGAGGAGCTCGGCCAAACACCCAAAGAGGATGTACGCTCCAATTATATATTTATATATAGGGGAAGGCACCCCGCATGAGACTAACCGCCTTTTCGCATGGCCCATCAAACCCACTTATCTAATAACCCTCTCCATCTGAACCCAGCCTGTCGAAACTGCAAGTTTCCTGGGCCTACCGTTAGATGAGCTGGACAAAGACTACCGGTAATCTACATACATTGCACTGACAGGGCTTAGTATGCAACAACAACAACAACAATGTCTTTTCTATGGTTACTCGGACGCGGCCACAGCTATCGCATAATCGAAAAGAAAAACCTTGGTGTCAATTTCGCGAGAAGATGCCAACCGGTACACTACCGCCAAGGCTAGAGCCAACCATATGCAAGCACATCGATTGCAACACTTCTGGGATGAGTGTAGTTTTTATGCTTCTAGTCTTTCCTGCGTGTGATTTATAAGTGAAAATTCTTCTCAAGAATGGCGCTCAAATACCATTGATCCGTGCATTGCTTTCCGTTATCTCTTCCACATCTAAACATAAACAATTTTTATTTTAAAATATGTTTTATTTGCGATTTGCTCAGTACAAATATTCTATTAAATAGTTTTAACTATAACTTAACCAAAACCAATTACATTATTTTTTCAAAAACTTAATCGACTGTCTTCCCAAAAACTTAAAGTGTTAGTTTGTTTTGCTTTTTTGCCTTGCTTTTTTTTACTCTTTACAACACTAGCATTAACTAAAAGAAAAATAAATAAATATGTACAATCCCTTACTAGATAAAAAAATAAATTAGAAAAAAATTCCATTCGTCGTATAACTAATTGGTGCCATTTTCGAAAAATGTAAGCGTCATCAACAATTTTCGCAAGAATGCGAAACTAAAATAAGAAGAAAATTCTGAGATGCCAATTCCCCCACTCTCCATCAGCTTCCAGTGAGGCTCGTCTCTACAGCAACGCCACGCCACCGTCTGATTTCGGTGTATGCGCCTCCCACCAGTCCATCACCTCGATAATATTTTCGTCGGGCAAACCGCCGAGTGCAACGTTAGCTGACGCCGCTGTTGTTGCCGCATCGAGCAGAGCGTCATTGTACAACTTCTTCAAAAGGTTGTTCGTATTTTCATAGAACAAATTGCCCTGCTCAGTGCCATAAAATGGTGGCAGGCCGGGTGTAGTTGGGGTACTCGACACAGTCGTGGTAGGTGTGGCTCTTGAGTTGCAACGTTCCAACGGCGGAGACATGGCGGACAACGGCGCGTGGCTCAGCATTAAGCGTTCCTGCAATTGTTGTTGGAATACCAATGCGCCCGCGGACAAATTCGTAGGCGATGAAGGCGTTGCATTGGAGGGGACAAAGTCCGTTAATGTATCATTGAACTCCGGCTTAATCGCGTGCCGTGTCTGCAGCGACAACGTTGTAGGGGTTGCCAATGCCGCCACATATCGTTGGTGATCGTTTGCGCCGTCTGCATTGCCATCAACTTCATCAGCGGCCTCACTCGTTGTGGCACACGTCTGTGATAAAAGTCTATCATTATCGGCAGGTGATAAGTTGGCCGACGCTTGCGTTGGTGTTTGTGGCTGGCATAGTTGTCGCGTTTGCTGACGTTGTTGTTGCTGTTGTTGGCGATGTAATGTTGCCTGCATCGTTGGGGATGATTGCACAGGCGATCGCGTTAATGCGCCGGCAACCGCTACATTTACACATTCATCGACTGTTTCCCCATTTGCCAGCATGGCAGCAGGGTGCCGTTGTAATGTGGCCGCCGTCGTGGCAGGTGCACCATTAATTGATGAAGTAGATGACGGCGAAATATGTGCAGATGATGTTGTTGCTACAGGACTTAGGCAATTAGTGTCGATTAAAGCCTGAAAGGACTCATCATCAAGACTCGAGTTAGGCGGCGATTGCGGTGCATTGCCCATGAAGAGTGCATCTGGGGTGAGCAGCTGATAAGTGTTGGTACCCGGTATGCGCACATACTGCATGCCATTGATGGTCGTTAGCAAAGGCAGCAAGTCCAATTCGTAGGTGTTTGCATCAGCAGACCGGTCGATGGCCGGTTGTGAGATCAGCTGATTGCCAATGTCGCTGCTATTCAAATACTCATCCACATCGTAGTTGCTTAGCGTGTCGTCGAAGTTGGTGTCGTCGAGTGGCGGCGAAAGTGCATCAAATTCATCTTTGACGAAACTGAAACTATCATCACTCGATGAACCGCCATGCATGCCGGCGAGACCACGATCACTGCCGATGGGAAAATTGAAACCCAACAAACGTTCCAAGCTGCGTATGTACTCGACGGCCATGCGCAGCGTTTCCACCTTGCTGAGTTTCTTCACAGTGCTGCGGCCATTGCCGTGCGCCTCGAAGGCTTCGGCCACCTCCTCGGGTATGCGCTCACGTAGCGCTGCAAAACCGTTATTCACTTGCTTGACGCGATTACGCTCGCGCGCATTTCGACGTGCCACCGCCTGTTGCAGCGGCAGGCCCTTGCGGCCGGGTGTGCCAGCGGGTTTTTTCGCGCCCGGCGTATTTGACTTCGCTTGACGATTAACACTCGCCGCTGGTGATTTATTAGCTGTAGTTTTGGTTGGTTTTTCGCGTGTATTCTCATCTCGATTTGCAAGCTTCTGTCGCTTGTTGGACACCTTCAGCTTGGCGACTTTACTTTCGCCTTCAGTCTTTTCGGCTGGCTTTAACACATTAATCATCTCATTGGCGTTGCGTTTGCGGCCACCGTTGGCAGCGCTAAGTGTGCCCGCATTATTCACACTGCCATACATGCCGAAATCCTTGATCTTGCGCACGATCGTATTCACATTACTGTTACTGCTGATATTCAACACATTGCCGCTATTCTCACTCAAAACATTTTGCATTGTAATCCGACTGAAAGCCTTGCCAAGGCTGATGGTGGTACGTCCATGGCCAGTGGCACCGCCATTATCGGGTGAATTCTCATCGCCAGTGGGCGGACTGGCGCAAAGATTGCTGTTGTTGTTGTTGCTGCTGCTGTTACTGGTGTTGCTGTTGTTGGCGCTCATCTTCAGGCCTTGCGGCAGGTTGTAGCTGAGTATGCTCAGTGCCATAAGTGAGCTGAGTGGGCGCCGTCGAAAAGAGGTGCCGCTAATGAGCGCGCGTGCCCACTTTTGTTGTCACACACTTGAAAGTTGAACAGTGTTGGGTTACTCAGCGTGCGTAAACTTGATTTTTATAACTCGTTAAATTTTATTATCTTTAATTGTGAATTAGTTTTCGTTTATTTTCCCGCCACAACCGGCACGTACGCTAGCCCGTTTACGAATACCCGGTTGTGGTATAAAAATTTTTACAAAATACACCGAAATTTTTAGTTGAGACTTCGCTGCTGCTGCTGCGACTGCTTGTGACTGCTTATATGCTGCGTGTCGAGTTGAGTGTCCTGATCCTGTTGGTAGGACGACAGCTGTTTTGCTTGTGTTGTCGCGTGCCCGATGTCTTGCAATGAAATGTCATGGGGCGTCGCTCGCAACAAACGTCCTACCTTGCCTTGCCACACCACAACACATCACACCGCAAAGCAACGTAACACAGCGCAGCTCGGCGCATAGCGAATAATAACAACAAAAATATCAGATCATTGCCGGCGCTGAGCGTAGAGCAAGCCATTCAACTATCCATCCACCGAAAAATGCAGGAAATGACTTCGTTGACTGTTGGTGTTGTGGCACAATGCGACAAACGCCACATATATACACATAAGTAGTACAACAAAATCGTCCTGGCGCTCTACCTCTGCCACAGTCGACGCCCGTTGATCCTCCATATAGACTTTTATGTGTGCACAATACGCCGTAAATTGAATTTATTATAGCAGCTACAAATACGCTCACACAAACACAATTCAATTTCGGTTCTCCACATATGAAATATATAAAAAATGCACACACGCACACAGCTACTAGCAGCTCTGCTAACGTTACACATGCGCAGAGGCAAGCCTAGCGTTTCACCTCAGTGCGCTTGCGTGTGTGCATGTGTGTGTGTGAACATAATTCATCCCCTAGGTTGGGTGCCGTATAGCACCATAGGCTGGTGGTAGTCTCCCCTTGCCATATTTTAGCCGTATTTTCCAGCGTATTGAAGTTAGCTGCGATCAGTACGGTCGCCTCCCTTTTGCTGCCGCTGCCTCAGGCTCTGCTGAGAAAACTGACATCTGATTTTGTGCACCTCTCTGCCTCGAAGTACTTACCTATAAATTTTTACATATAAAGTGAATTATATACAGTAAGTGACTGCATATATACACATATATGCACATTAGGGTGTGTCGCTCCTCATAAAAACACAAAAAAAACGGTACTTTTTTCCAACGGGATTCTGAAATTTTGTACATTTTAAGACTTCTGCCAAAATATTTCGGAAAAATATTAAAATATATGTGAGCGAAACTGATTCGAAATTACCTTCAAAAATAAAATTTTTTTTACGTAACATTTTTTTTTTAATAAAATTTGTTTTTGATAATATTTTTTGTTTTTCAGTAATAAAAATTTTAAAATTTATGTGAGCTAGAAGGATTCGAAAACACCTCCAAAAATAATTTTTTTTTAAATAAAATTTTTTTAAAATAAAATTAGTTTTTAAAAATATTTTTTTGTTTTTAAATAATAAAATTTTAAAATTTATGTGAGCTAGAAGGATTCGAAAACACCTCCAAAAAAATTTTTTTTTAAATAAATTTTTTTTAAATAAAATTAGTTTTTAAAAATATTTTTTTGTTTTTAAATAATAAAACTTATGTGAGCTAGAAGGATTAGAAACCACCTCTAAAAATAATTTTTTTTTTAATAAAATTTTTTTAAATAAAATTAGTTTTTAAAAATATTTTTTGTTTTTAAATAAAAAAATTTTTAAACTTATGTGAGCCAGACCGATTCAGAAACATGGCCAGAAATAAAAAAAAAAACTTTATAAGTGAAATTAGTTTTTGAATATACAGACACACCATTCATCATCAGCGATTACAGCTCAGGGTGAGCTTCAGCTTCGTCCGCAATCCTCTTCCAATCTACGCGGTTTATAGCAATAGACTTCCACCTGACCAGCTCCTAACTCGTAGCTTTTTCAGGTCGGCCTTGACCTCGTCAAGTCAGGCTAACCTTGGACGTTCTCGAGCTCAGGTCGTTAGGGAGTTTGTTGTTAAAAGGAACTTTTGAGGGCGACTGTATTCCATGCTCACATTGTGTCTTAATCATTCAAACCCTTTGGGGTTTAATGTGTTTAATGACATCTCCTTCTCGACATAAGTTCAGCAACTCGTCGTTGTAGCGTATTCGGTATATTCCGTCGTTGCAGCGTATGGAGCCAAACACACTTCGGAGCACACTCAAACACTCCCAAGCTTCTTTCGTCTTTACATACTTGTCATTGTCCAGCACTCGCAGCCGTACGACAGCACCGACCGAATTATTGACTGGTGGAGGCGGAGTTTACATTCAAGTCTTAGCAGTTCAGATGACAGCAATTTTGTGTGGACGTAATATGCTTTGTTTGCTGTCAATATTCTGTCTTGTATTGCATCCCAAATATTGAAGTGTTGAGCTCCCTGAATGTCTTGATTTAGATGTCTCGATTTCGATGTTTTCAGGATTTCGTCTCTATTCGCTGCGAGAGATTCTCAAATGTTTAATTTTACCTTCCCTTATTCTAAGCTCTGCTGCTTTTGCCCGACTTTCAGTGTTGTAAAAGATTTCAAGTAGATACCTGTTGTTCTTTGCCACTATTGCGATATCGTCCGCATATGCGATTGTTATTCCTGAGTGACTAAGAAAGTTTCCAAGCTTAACTTCATTTCTTTACTTCTCATCCCATAGCGAAGAAGGAGATTAAAGACAAATGTAGAAAGCGAGTCGCCTTGTTTTACACCACAGAAAATTTCAAAGGGCTTTGACACTTTCTGTTGTACAACTACTTTTCCAGTAGTGTTAGAGTTGCCATTACCAACTAAATGAGTTTTTCGCTGACACTCAAGTCGGCAAGCGCTTCTGGGATTAAGTCCCAGAGAACGCTGTCAAAAGCTTGATTGAAATCGACAAACAGGATGAGCACGACTAAGTTGCATTCGTAGGATTTTTCAAGATTTTGCTTTAGCACAGAGATTTGTTCTGTCGCTGATCGACCCGGGCAAAAACCGCCTTGGTATTTACCCAAGATTTTTTCTGCTGCCGCAGTTAGCCGGGAAGCGAGGATTCGAGAGATGGTATTTAGTAGTGGCCTCCCTTTTTGATAACAGGAATTACCAACTTTACAACCCACGCTTCCGGGATGCAACCTCGGTGCCATACTGTTGATAATTTCAAAATAATAAATACCTGCCCTAACAATAGACAAACGTGCCTCGAACGGGAAATAGATCACACTAAGAGTTTATTTAAATTAAATAGGAGAGATCTAAAAACTCCGTCGAGTGGGTCTTGCGGTAAACGAGAACAAGACAAAGTATCTTGTGTCAACAACCAAAAAAGTCTACACGTTTTGGACAGCAGGTTGCGAATAACAATTACTAGTGTAGTCAACGATTTTGTCTCCCTAGGATCCAGCATTAGCATCACGTCAAACAACGTCAGCTAAGAGATCCAACGAAGAATAACTCTGGCCAACAGATGCTACTAAGGGGCGGGATAGACAATGGAAAAGCAGAATCCTCTCCTCATGCTCGAAAAAACGTTCTATCAATCACTTATCCTCCTGGTCTTATGGTATGGTGCTGAGTGCTGGACGTTGACGAACACCGATGGGCGGTTATTGGAGCTTTC
The DNA here is from genome assembly GCF_027943255.1 of Anastrepha obliqua. Classification (NCBI taxonomy): domain Eukaryota; kingdom Metazoa; phylum Arthropoda; class Insecta; order Diptera; family Tephritidae; genus Anastrepha; species Anastrepha obliqua. Next base: position 18,440,642 of record NC_072893.1, on the reverse strand, counting down.
GAGAGAAAAATTCTTTGCAAGACCTATGGTCCGATTTGCGTGAATGATGCATGTCGAATAAGATGGAACCAAGAGCTGTACGAGCTGTATGCCGACATCCACGTAGTACAGCGCATTAAAATTCAGCGATTGCGCTGGCTAGGTCACGTTGAGTGACTGGACAATAAGGCTCCAGCAAAGAAGGTGCTTTTTTGGTACTCCTTGCCGAAAAATGTGCAAACCATTTAAGCTTAAGGGGTCCCGGTGGTCTAGAGCTCGAAAATGTAGGGTATTTTCAGAAAATTTTTCCAAATAAAAGATGAAAAACGATATTTAGATTTTTTTGGCTTTTTATTTAATTTTTTATTTTTATTTTTTTAATTTTTTAATAATTTTTTTTTTTTAATTTTATTTCTTTTATTTTAATAATTTAAAAAATAAAATGACGCTGAAGTTGACCTTGCCGAAAAATTGGACCTGGACAGTGTTGTCAATTTTGGCCCTTCTATTTATCGGAAACACAAAAACCAAAAAAATTATTAATCAGTATGACTATGGCTACGTCCCTTACTAGAATTAGAAAACAATGAAAAAAATTTGACAAAATGGCGAGGTTGAATTTGACACTCTAAAAATTGGGTTTATTTTTAGTTTTTTAATCGGTTTTTTCAGTTTTTTAATCAAAAAGTACGAAATAATTAATATAATAATATGATTCTAGTACGAGTGACAGCCATTGATGTTGTTAAAAAATTTCAGACAAATCGTTTTTTTTTTTTGTCGAGATAAATGAATTTAAAGTTTGAGGTACAGGAGCGCGCGAACCGCTCTCTACCTAGTTAATGGGCTGTAGAAGCTACAATATTGGGAATTACTACCCGAAAATTTCACAGTATATTCTTGAGATACTATACTTTCCAAATATCGAAAAAACAAAAAAAAAAAAAAGATTTTTTGAAATTTCTAGACCACTGGGTCAGCTTAAACGCTTTTTTATCTGAGGTAAAATAGTGTTATTTGCGAAACAAATTTGGGACATTAATAGATTTTTTCCAAGATCTGAAAAGGCTTATCAAATACCTTTCCAATGTTACCATAAAAGTTTAAATCGGTCCAGATATGGCAAAGTTATTCAAGTTTTCTTCAAACTCATTTTCCAAAAAAAAAAAACCCAAAAAATAACATAAAAAATGTCTCTTTTTTGATTCTTTCGATTAAAAGAAAAAAAAATTCTATGCACACCATTTCAGTTTAAGGGGGTCTTCTGGTCTCCAGCGAAAAAAAATCGATTTTTTTTTTTTGCATAATGTTGTTGTATGTGTATGCGAGAATACGCCACAGAAAGGATTTTTTGAAAATCGCATTTTTTCATATTTTTCTGGGCACCGAAGTGTACCCTCCTCCGGCCGTTTTATCATAAACTTTATCTTTAAACGCGTTTCCCCGAAAATCGTGTTTTTTAAGCATTTTGGTCACACTTTTCATGGTAGTTATACTCCGATTTCAATGGTTTTGGTCTTAAAAGGTTCGGAAAACTTACCCGTGTACGATTTTTGAAATTTTTTTTCATTTTATTTTTATAACCTTTTAAAGTTCAAAAAATGAGCAAAAAAAATTTTTTTTGCAAATTGTTGCATAACTTTTGAAAAAAATTAAAAAAAAAAATCTGTCACGGGAAAACTTAATCAGGGCAACTCTGAAGACAACGCATATCTAATTTTGGCTTTCTGATTACCCAGGTGGAAAAACCGTGACCAAAATGGAGACCTGTTTCGTTTGGAGGTGGACGTCTTCAGCGCCATTTCAAGGTCGCGGGTGTTAATTTTTTTCAAAGTCAAAACCATTTTTTAAAAGCCAAGACATGTACCTTTAAAATAAAAAAAAAAATTTTTTTAAATATTCACAGGATTTGGCACAATCAATCCCCAAAAAAACCCTTCATTTCAGGGCCTCGAGACCAGAAGACCCCCTTAAGAGCTTATGGGTTATGTATAGCATTATATAAGAGGTTATGTTAAAAAAAAAATATTTTTATAAATTCATTTTGTAAAATAAAAATTAAAAAAAAACTCGATTATTGGAGTTACATTCAAATCGGTCCAGCTCAGGCAAATCTGAATATTCTTCCAAAATATTTTGGCCGTAATCTAAAAATAGAATAAATTTCAAAATTCTGGTGAAAAAACAACCCCTTTTTTTGTGAGCCACCCTAATGCATATGTATGTATTCATGTATATATGGAAAAGTGCTTCAATCGCCTACCCTAGGGGTGGCTCAAACCCGATTGTATATCATAATAACATACGTACATATGTATGTATTGCAGATAGGTAAATGTTTTAATGTATTAGCCCACCTTTATGGTTTATGTGAGTGTATTTAATATAATATTGCACCCTAGCAAGAGACGGAGTACGAATTCTTGTATGAGTGTGCAAAGCTGAGTTCTATGTACATTCACATTTTATCGAAGTTTGCTGATACTACAAATATTTTATCTACATAGTTACGCGCTATATACCTACGAAGGTATATAGAGAGCTATGTGTGTATTATTCACTATGTACGTGCCGTATTCCCTCTGACTTGGAGATAATATTGCAAAAATGCTGTAAAGAGCCGCTGCGCCAATAGAATTGTGGGTAAAGGCGCATAAATTAAATTCTTATATTAAACTGCATATATAATATTAACTTATATATATATGTGAATTTTGTATGTATTGCTGCTTGTAGCCTATATGCGATATATGGCCTTAACATTCGATAGTATTTCCCTTTGCCGTATCAAATCTATCCTTGCTATGCATGCATTAGAAAATAGTTTAGATCAGTTCTGATAATTTTTTAATTAGGATGCATCAGATTCTATGATCGCTCGACGTGCTTCAGTTTTTTGTATCTTGATGTTCAATGATCCGCTCTTTTCTCTATCAACACTAAAGATCATTACGGACATTTTGCCCTCGAAACCCTTTTTATTAAAAAAAAAAAATATTTCTCTCGCTTTCCTTTGTCAAGACTGAAGCTCATAAAACTCACTTTACGCTCGAAGCCATTTTTGTGCCAAAGAAACAAAAAAATACAGTAACAACAATGGAATAACTTTCATTTATAGAAAACGCTTATAATTCCTATTTTTATATTGAAGAAAGCAAAGCTTCTGCCAACCAACTAACGCAGACGATTGACGGTTCCAGCAATCGCCGAAGCTGCACTTGCCGTAACCACGAAGAAGTTTCTACCTTTTCTACAAAAAATATTTGGACATTTGAATTGAATAATGGGATGTTTTCAATTAGATATTTAACAACCAGTTAGTCGAAACTTAATTTAGTTCCCGATAGTGAACTTACACGGCAGCCAGCTTAATTTACTGTAAGAAAATCAAGAGCCTGCAAGAGTTATATTCTAAAATTATGACTTTCTGTAAATTGAGAATGAGGCGATTAAGTTGTTTCTTTACAAAAAATTAGAAGAAGCATTTTTTCAAGTCTCTTAAGGGAGTTCAAGAGCGACTGTGCCTTTAGCGTGTGGAAAGAATTTTCTCAAGTACATAGATCCGGGACACGTGGGTATCGCGGGTAACAAGGTCTCTGACTCTTTAGCCAGTATAGGCTCTTAGGCCAACCTCCTTAGCCCGGAACCCGTTCTGCCACTCCCTTCTGCAGCCATCAAATTCCTCCTGTCACTAAGCAGAGTGGACTGTAGGAGGCTGGTTGGACTGATGATTGGCCACTTTCTATGGACGAATCAGATGGAAAATATAGGCATCTCAGACAGTGCTCTCTCTGACCAGCATGTGGAAAGGAGGATGAGACGGCGTCTGTGCGTTCTGTGCATCTGCCCGGCCTTCGGTAGACATCTCAGACAGTGCACTCTCTGACCAGCATGTGGGAAGGAGGATGAAACGGCGGACCACTTTCTTTGGCACCGACCACCTTGGCTTCCTGGCACCACAAGATCGAATCCGATTTCTTCGGAGATCGAGTAGATTTAAAGAAAATTAACAAAGGGAACCCGAGTACAGTACAATGGACTTCATTGTGCCTGAGTGCTGCACTTGCTAGTCTGTCCTGGCAAAAAAAAAAAAAAAAATACAAAACAAAGGTGGTGCAAAATTAATCACCCTATCAAAAGATTTATAATCCTTGCAATTGGTGTCGTATGTCAAAATAAAGATTTCTATCACTCCAATTCATTATTTTTAATATAATAAAAAAGTTATCCAAAAACAAAATTGATGATTGATCGCCACATTGCCGGTGTGGATCATCTGTGTGTGGCCTGACGTTGCCCTAATGGATAGCACAATTCCTTAACTATTGGCCAAAGCTGACTTCTTCTGGGCAATTGGCCTATAGCCTTAGCTCTTCAGCGAGACGCCTGGCCTCAGAATTCGCGGTTGTTGTTGTAGCAGCATAAACATTCCCCATACATATACAGGGAATGCTTCTGAAGTGACAGTCCTTGGTCGGATATAAGTCCGGGTCGTTCCGATAACGCAGAACCTACTGTCGTGTGAACGCGGTCTTTGCCGCATTCGAGGTCTTTTCCGCTGCTTCTGGCTCAGAAAACGTAGCATTACCTGCAAGAAGAAACTTTAGAACAGATTTGCACTCGAGAACATAGTTTTTTTTTTACTTAAAATGTTAACTTTTAAAACTATTCCGTTGCGAATCTAAGACTAATTTTTTGGTAGCGCAGAGTAAAAATCTAAGCTCTTCTTCTGTCACCAACTCGCTCCTCACCTTCCGCAATCAATGGCGGACATTTTAGTCCCGTCTTTGGCAGGATCCATTAAAAATCTAGAAATCAAATTTTTTAATGTTAAAAATTTGTTCTAGTAGTTACTAAACAAGCGAGAGAGGGCACTACTACTCGCCTTTCTCTTGATACGGAGATTGTAGGTATATCTTTCTCAACCTACAAACTGCATGGTGGAAGTAGTATCGTCATTTCAGCCAACATGAGATGTGTTGATGCTCTGACATGTAATGCTACAAAAAGAATTTGACGATGATTTAACGAGGAGTAGCGAGTAAACTGCTTCTGTGGTATCACAATGGATCAGCAATGGTCTAAACAAGTTGGTTTAGAAGCCGACTGCTACTTCTACCTATCTACCCAGCATTTTAGATCTCCCCTTATAGTGCAAATTTGGATAATAAAATAATGAAATTTATATAGAAAAATTCATATCGTCCAATTTCTTTAGTACATTTTTTTAACCTTTTGAAAGTTTTACAATGCGGCCATTTTCGCCAAAAAATTATTCTTAAATAAGTGTGTTGAAATTACCTGCCTTTCTCCTGGTAAGCTGCGTAAAAAAGGACATAAGAACATAGTGGGAAACGCATTTGCTGATGAGCTTTTCGCGAAGGGGTCGACTGAATTGGTCTCAGAGGTCTCCTACTCGGTCACCAGCAACACTCGGACTATTGTTAGAGGGGTACTGCATAACTTATTTCTGAGAAGAGCGAAGTACAGATGGAGTTCCATTTCCTCGTGCACTATATCGAAAACCCTTTGACCCACACAGGGCTCAGAAAGTCCTAAAAGCGCCATTCAATTTCCAAACTCGGTCACTGGACGATCGGCACTTACGCAGAAAAGTTAAGTTTACTATTTAGACCTCATTGTAGAAGCTGTGTGGACCTTTCAGAGAAGGGGACTGTCGAGCACTTTCTCTGTAAATGTCCGGGTTTGGCAGCTAGGCGATTATGATCTCTCGATTAAGGAGCTCCTTTCTTCGACAGCCTGGGGCAGTGCGCCAAACTAAGTCCCATAAATTTTATCCATTACATCAACAGCTCTTACTGGGTGTAGATATTTATGGTATGCCTGTTGGAGGTCTTATAATGGTATCAAAACTGCGCTTTAGTGCCACTTGGGGAGAACCAAACTGGTACTTCAACCATTTCAGCAACCTACCTACGCATAAAAGCCGTAACACCAAGAAAAATCTCGGTTGATCTGATCATCAAGGAGCTGAAGAGGTTATACAAGCCAACAGGGAAGAAGATGTCCTGCGGTTGTAAAAAAGAGAAGCGGAAGCGTACTATAAAAGAATGACAATAGCGTTGGGAGCATTCAACAAAACGTCGCTGAGCCTATAATCGAATACCGGGCATTACGAAATGGCTTGCTCTATTTATTTGCGAAAGAGATGATCTCTTTAAGGCCTTCGTTGAATTACCAACAGAAGTGAACTTCATAGCGCAATTGTGCGATAAGGCGGAAAAATTGCGTGCTTTTAGCGTGGAATAAAAATGTTGCGTGAGGAGGAGTGGGTCCGAAAAGTGGACATCAGGCAACAGCAACTGGCGCAGCAGGCTGCTGAAAACAACGAAGAGCCATCGTGTACACCGGATAGTTACCCGCACTGAAACTGACTGATGATTTGAGATAACACACTCAATGATGGTATCCCGACGTATTATTATACTTAATGGCAAGGTCCCGGGAGGAGCAAGCACAATGGCCATCTAGGCTTTCGACGCTTTCTTCGTGCTAAAAAAAACCAATCTATACCTTCTGTTAGGTGTTTGGCCGACTCCGAATGGAAGATTTTTTTTTATGAAGATATTTTTCATGGCAGAAATAATATACATTCGGAGGTTTATGTTCGTATACATATATAGGGAGACAAAAATAAATTGAAAACTTTAAAGCCGTTTTTCTTGACATTTGGATTTTTTGTGTAGGGACATTCTTCCAGAAAACGAGTAAAATTTATAAGCCACATCTACTTTTGAAATCTTGCATGCAATCGTTCCCACATAAAAGACAATATTCGTATGAGAAAAGGTGTGCGAATAAAATGTTTTCCCAAATTGCGGCTACATGCATATGTTTGTGTGTGCATTTGCAACACGCAACATGTTGTAATTTTTTCTTAGCGCACTTACAAAGCAATTGTTGGCCAAAATTTATTTATTGATTGTTTTTGTTGTTTTATTGCTCTTTGAGTGTAATTTATCATTGAGCCAGCGAGTGCAAAAAAAAAAAAATGTTGCATTGTTTGAAGGATAAAAGGAAAAATTGCAATAATTCTTAATTAACGGGACAAAGCCTTTGAAGGGAAACAGAAATTTTCACTAAAAAGAAGTCAGACATTGAAACCATTTTAATTAATTGCGCGAATTGTGTGGCAAAGGTGGCAAATTGTGTGTCGCAAAGGAAGTTGGAGAGGAAAATCTACTACTTGGAGGAAAGAGGACGAGAAGAAGAAGCAGGGATATTAAAGGAAATTCTAAGAATTCAAAGCCCATTGCAATGGCAATCGATGCGTTTATTGTGCTAGATTTATGCTTTAACATGCGCTGTTATTGTTTTTGTGTTGCGCATGCGCATTGTAATAAATCCCAATTAAAATTGACAGTCACTTGAAAGTGGGTTGGCCAGTTGGGTGTAATTAGGGTGGGCATATCACTCACTCGCGAGTGCACATACACACCTATATGTGTGAGTGAGTGTGTGTGTGTGTGTATATGTAAAGATACCTGTGTGTTTGTACGGACTGATATGTTTTTTTTATGTGTTTGTGCGTACATGTATGTGAATATGTTTTCATGTGCGTGTGTGTGTGTCCATGTGAAGTGTCCTGCAATGGGAATGTTTTCTATTTTGCTGCCTTTTTTTTTAGTGGAGTGTCAAGCAAATGCCGGTTCTACAAGGCATTAGCATGTGTTGCACGTTGCTGCTAGGGGAACAAGTTCCATATCGACGATCGAATTTACGCTACAATAACTTTGAAATATTTATTTATTTTTTATTTCCTTTGCATTTAAATATATGCGTATGTCAGCGTTCTCTTTGTCTTTTTGTCTGTCTGTTTGTCAGTCTGCCTATCTGGTTATTTGAAATCAAGTATGGCACTACCCAACCCAACCCAATTCGATCCAATCCAACGACTGGTTCCATGGTTTCACTTGGCATGCCTGAGAATGTCAGTGTATATGCGTGTGAGTGTGTGTGTGTATGTGCGTGTGTTTATGTATACTTGTGCGTGCTTAACTAATTTAAATAAAATCGTAACGTATTTCCTCTTCCCCAAAATAGACAAAAAAAAGAAACAAAAAGCCGCTGCACTGAGACGCGGCAAGTTGAGTTGAATTGTGGTGAACTATGCGCTGAACTTTCAACCAGCAGCACACCAACATACACTTTTACAAATATTCATACAAAACATATGATTTGTTGTATTGTTATTTTGTATGTATGTGCGCATGCTTGTATGCTTCAAGCTTTGTGCATACCCACTCAGACAAAGTGATATCCTGGTGCTAAGCTCTTCGCCGCACACTAACGCAAAAGTGTATAATTTCAAACTTGACTGGAACTTGAGTCGTTCATTACCGGTTCCGGCGGAGCCACTAAGTTTTTTTACCTTTTGTGTCACAACAACAACCTACACAAATGTATTTTTGTATACACATCTTCGCGCACAATTATTTTGATTTTTATTAAATTTCTGTTTTTTGCACTACTCAAAAACTTTAGAAACCCTTAACATGAATAGCTTAGCACACACACATACGCGCATACATGCGTGCACTCATACATCCAACATACACATATCAAAATACTTATACATACATAGGTACCCATGCACACAATCAGCCGTTTCATTATTTCATAAAAAGTGCTTTTTGACGCATTGACTTGGTAACGTCCTCCTTGAAAACAGAAATGTTTCCTTGAAGTGCCTTTGCCCACTCCGTTGTGCGCGTTGAGCCACAGGGTGTATTTAACAATAGTTTTTTCTACACACTCATACTTACATACATACATCTTTCGTATGCAAGCACATTCATGCTTGTCTACTACTCCAAAAAAGGGTTTCTTTTCCATTATAATTCGCATAGTGAATGTCTTGAACGGATCCCTCCTCTTATTCTTCTGTCACTCTCTCTCTCTCTCTCCCTACTTATGCGCATGAATTTCAACTTTGCAGACATTTTTCGTGTAATTCAATTGTTTTGAAATTGAAACAGGTAAGTTGCTTGGTGAGTGCGCAGTGCTTTGTGCTCAGCTGGTTGATTGTTTGACTGGTTGATTGAGGAGAGGAACTTGTCGTCGTCATTGTTGTAGGGTAGCGGTATGCATATGTGCACGTATGTAAAGTATTATTTTCGGTTTGCGTGTGTGTGCGAGTACTTGTGCATTAAGTTACAAACGAGAAAGGCACTTGAGGAATGTATGTTCTTGGTATGTGTGCTCTCTATCGTTCAGCTGTGTAACAGATCACTTTAACTTCTAAAGACTTCGTGCCTTTATGCTCTATATTTACTATCAGACATTAGCTGACAAGTTTAGACAGCTCTAGAGAACGGAGTAGAATTTGTTATAATTATTATTTTTTAATTTCCTTTTTTTATTTACTTACATATTAGTTAGTCTCTTAAAGTATCGATCAAACAATTTAAAGTTTATGCTCGTTGTGAAGGTGACATTTCACATTACAGGGTGTTAACAATGGAAGTCAACAAAGAGAAAATTCGGTACATTTTACAGCTTTTCTTTGATAAAGGCGAAAATGCAAGACAGGTCAACGAAATTGTGAAAGATTTTTATGGTGCCGATAATGTAACCGCTAACGACGCGCAATTTTGGTTTCGTCGATTCCGACCATAAAACAGTTTTAAGCCACTTGCGCAAAAATTTTACCCACAAGTAATGGACTTATTTTCTCCCAAACTATTCTATTTTTAATGTTTTTAACGGATTTTAGTGCACTGCGACGTCGAATGCGGTGTATTTTGCTTACTCCCGAGCTTACATTTGCGACATCTGATGAGTTTGAGTACCTTCTCAGGCTTTTTGTTCTATATTACCAATTTATTTCGATGTGCTAGTCTTCTTCCTGCAAGGGCTGCACATTTTCAGAATATTTACTTTCGCCTCCAGTTCGCAAGCACGGCATACGCTGGCTTCTACTAATCCTAGTCCCCCGAAATGTTAACAAAGCTTACAATGTCTCATATAGTATCCAGTGAGAGTTAGTAAGTCCTCTCTATGTGCGATGGGGTTCTAAACTTGATACGCTGGTGGTTGATAAACGACTCAATCAAGCAAAATTATAGTGATGCAGCTTGAGAGTTCAGCGGTGGCTAACGAATGTGGGCCCGAAAAACAGAAGCGGTTCTGATTAGCGCTCATAGGCAAAAAAAAAATTGATAAATATCACGATTGGTGGTCAGGAAATACTCTCACGGGAGTCTATTAGATATCTGGGATTAACACAAGACTAAGTTTCTAACATCACCTTGTAGCAGTCCATTGTATAAGTAAAGCAGCGGCTTTGAATGGAGCCCTGGCAAGAGTTCTTCGGAACATAAGTAGGCCACAAGTTGAAAGAAGGTGAGTTTCACGAGAGTGCCTGACTTGATAATCTACTACGCAGCGCCGATATAGGCCAGAGCTAAAAATAGCATTTTGTTTGAGTTATATCGGACACACAGGTGCAGCGTAGGTGAATAGAAGACACGGCGACACTGATTTTTACCTCACCCAACTAACCCAACCTCACCCAACTGGTCACGGCTATGTTCTGAAATATCTGCCGCTGATATATTGCTAGTCAGATAGTGACAAAAGAATCGATAAGCTTTTTCCTTATCTTCCTTTGAAAGCTTTAAATCCCCTGAACCTGACGGAATATATCCAGTAATGCGTAAAAAAGGAGGAGACAGGCTGATTGAGGCCCTGAAAAGGATCTTCACAGCCTATCTTGCACTTGGTTATATACCATTCCAACGGCGACGAGTAAGAGTAGTATAAAAAAAAGAAGAAAAACAACAGAAGGCCATTACTGATGGAGATATAGAGCAGAGCCCTTTCGTAAGGAAACCTCGATTGCTTCGATCGCCACCACAAAAAGCGAATTTACCCCTTACGAGTGGAACATTGCCGACTATGGGGAAAATCAAAGACGGTCAATGAAGGAGCTGAAATGATGCCTCAAGAATTAGACGTAAGAGTAATGTCAAAAGAGGTTAAAAATACTGCAAATGCGCCCAATGCTCCGTCGCATACCCCTGTAACTGCAAAGGATGCGAACACAGAACGGGAGACCACTGCATCTCCGCGACAGGAGTTTATTCTCAAAATGCGAGCTGAAGAAGAGGAAGCCGTAGAGAAATGTTTGAGAGTGCTTAGGAAGATGAAAGCAGTTATATTGAAGAGTAGGAATATTTCCACGGAAATAAAGACCGGAGTCTCAGAGCTTGACGAACTATTTGACGTCATGAAAACCTGCAGAAGAGGTTGGATTCGAGCTGAGAAAGCCGGTAAAGGTCGTCTCTTGCCGGACACATCCACGAAAGAAATCGGAGGTGACACCCCCGCAGCAGCTCGAAAAACAGGTGTCGTCCAGGAGAGTACTCCTTTAACCGCAAAACGGAGTGCACCAAGTCCTGCCCCACCCGACTCTTCGAAGAAACTAAGAGTTCGAGAGCCTGAGAAATGGCAGGTGGTAAGCCGGCAAAAATCTAGGCCCAATACCGTGCCATAAGGAAGTGATGAAGGGCAAAACGATGGCGCAAGGAAGGCTAAAGCAAACCAAAAGAAGAATGAACGAACACCAAAACCAAAATCGGAGGTTGTGTTGGTAAAGCCGGTAGAGGGCCGCAGTTATGCTGAAATCCGAAAAAATACCATGCAAGACGAAACCACAACGGTGAAAGGCATAAGAAGAACCAAAATTGACGTTCTTTTACTTGAATTTGAAAAGGGGAAAACAGTTAACGCTGATTTTTTGAAACAGTTAGAGGAAACCCTAAAAGCGGTCGGTTCCATTACAATCCTCAGACCAACTTCAACTGTAGAGATTAGAGAACGATAGTAATAAGTATCATTAAGCTATGAGGGAAATGACAACTGTTTTCCAAACGGAAGTTTTTGCCATCCTGAAAGTAACTGGAGCGGGAAACAGATTGGAGTTTTCAGTGACAGTCAGGCTGCACTGAAGGCCCTGGAGAACGCGAAGCAAACCTCAAAGATTGTTCAAGAATGTAAGAAGAAGCTTAATTCTGTCGCAAGAAAAAACATGCTTGTACTTATATGGGTTGCAGGACACTCCAGTGTTGAAGGAAAAGAAATTGCCGATAATTTTTTATAATATTGCTTTGCTAACAGTGTTGGGTGTTCATATAAAAAAATGTCGAGCTTTCGTTATATGGAGAAAATGCCTAACTTACGCATAAGAAGCAAAAGAAGAAGAAGAATCAGATTTTTATACAACGACACTGGGTAACTTATCAGCGAATTTGATTAATTAGTTATTTTTACACCACAGTCAAGCCTAATAAAACAGGGTACCGAAAGCCCAAAGCAATAATGCACAAATACAAAACCTCATTTATAGTTCGCACATACAGACATTCATACATACATACATACACACATACACACACACGCATTTCATAAAATACAAATCAGTCTCCATACAACGTTGCATTCTTCATGAATCCGTCACTATTAAAATGTGCCTTTGTGTCGGGCCAACTGAGCACGAAAAGGGGTTGCTTAGGTACCCTAAAATAACGGTGGACACAGGCCATGCAAGTGCATAGGTTACGTAAATATGTATGCAAGTACGTACACCCCGCAATGAACAGCATAAAATTTGCATGGTGCATTAAAGCCAAACAATAAAGTGGTGCCAACACACACGCACACACATACACAAAAAGTATGCTTTTATTTATCGAATGAATTATAGTTGGGTGTGCTTGCGTGCACTTCTATGTTCACCTTAATTCGGCAACTTGCTATTGTTGTTGGCGTGTTAAATTCATGTGGCCATATATTTGTGTGTGTGTGTGTGTGCATGCAAGCATATGAATTCATGTAGAATTGTATGTTATTTTATACCCCTGCATGGGGTTGCACGTGCGTTTGCGCGATCGATCAGGTTAGGGGTAGCTAAGCTTGACTGACTTGACTGGCTGGCTGCTCGCAATTGTTGTAGGCTTTGTTCATTTTTGTGCTTTACATACTCGCTTGATAACTATTGTGTTTTTTTTCGCCTGTTTTTTATTTTTATGCACTAAAAAGTCACCAACGAAATGCAAGCGATCATGTGATTAACTATTGTGCGATGTGTTGCACGATCAGTTTGCTTTTCTGCTCTCCGAGCCGTACTCCCTTATTTAGTTAGTCAAGCAGCAAATATATTCAACAAAAAAATACATGAAAAATTTAGCAAAATATACAGTGACTTAAAAAGGATCATACAAAGTGTAGTCACAAGTTTTTACACTTGATTTTCAGCTGAATATTTCGCTACTCAAATTTATGTAAAATATAAAAAAAATAATTAAGATACCACAAAAGCGGAATTCATTGCTTCCAGCAAACAACTATTGAATAACTGTACTAGCATTCAATCCGTACTTCTCCAACAACACATGTTTCACATTTCATAAATTAAGTGCATCATAAAAATTATCCACATGTCCTCCCCTCTTTGTTTCCCCTGCTGTAATTTGACCCCAAATTGACTGGCTTGAACTCGCCTTTCACTTCCAAAATGATTTATTGAACTATTCAAATATTCTCGAGTATAAATCAAATATTTGTCGCTATTGTTTTTATTTGTCTAACGAAAAGTGTTCCATTCACTTCCTTTTGCTTGCGGTGCAAGTGCGCAATAAAATTTTATTTGGTTATGGAGTCTGGATGTGAAAGGAAAATAGAGTAATCAACAGCAGACGAAGTGAGTAAAGACAAATACTAGAAGACAAAAGGATGTCATTTCGAGCAGTTTTGGGAATTTTATTTTTTTAATGTTCAATAGTTTTGTACAAGGTGGCGCAAAATTAATCACCTTATCGGAAGATTTATTAGGTTGGAGAATATGTTCGTAGCGTTTTCTCCGAAGACTTTTATTTAAACAAAAAAGAACAATTACATCAATCAGTTAATCAATTATAAAGGGCGACTTTTTAATAGCTATAGGAAAGTTATTCAAAAAAACACACGTAAAATTCAGAAAAATGCATGAAATTTTTATTTAAATCGATAGTACAGTCCATATAATTTAATGTTTGAATATTATTTCATGCAAATGTTGACCGCGACTGCGCTTCAAATGGTCCATCCGCTTAGTGCAATTTTGGCATACTCTTTCCAATGTTTCGGCCGGTATCTCACACATAAATGCTTTAATGTTGTCTTCCAATGCGTTCATTGAAGCAGGCTTGTCTGAATAGACATGAGCTTTAACATAGCCCCACAAAAAATAATCTAAAAGCGTTATATCGCACGATTTGGGTGGCCAATTGACAGGTCCCGAACGTGAAATAAAATGTTCACCGAATTCGCCTCTCAACAAGTCCATTGTTACGCGTGCTGTGTGGCATGTGGCATCGTCTTACTGAAACCGCATGTCATGCAAGTCAAGCTCTTGCATTTTGGGCAAAAAAGCAAAAAAAGTTTGATATCATTTCACGGTAGCGCTCACCATTCACAGTTACGTTACGATTCGCAGCATCTTTGAAGAAGTACGGTCCAATGATACCTCCAGCGTAAACCGCACGAAACTGTGACCTTTTCAGGATACATTGGTAGCTCTTGCAATTCTTCTGGCTGATCTTCACTCCAAAATCCACAATTCTGCTTATTTATGTACCCATTGATCCAAAAATGAGCTTCGTCGCTGAACACAATTTTTCGATTTTAACTTTCTTAAGAGAACACGCATTTTTATAACAAAATTCAATGATTTTCAAGCGTTGTTCGTTTGTAAGACGATTCATGGTTAAATTATAGACCACACTGAAGATGTTTGATAGTGAAACAAAACACCAGACGTGCGTCAGCTGTTTAAACCAACTGTTTAAAAAGATAATAGCTAAAAAATCACCCGTTATATTCGCCATTGCTGTTTACAGCCACTTCCCACCTCTCGACTAATCTGTTAATGCCGTTCCGCCAAAAATCGCCTGGTCTGGTGTCAAAGTAGTTGTTGAGCCAGTTTTTAAGGTCTTCTTTGTTATCCAAGGTAACGCCCTTCATATGGTTTGACAGGGAACGGAAAAGATGGTAATCGATTGGTGCAAAGTCCGGAGAATACGGTGGATGCTGAAGGACCTCTCATTCGAGCTGCTGGAGAGCGGCTTTGACGACTTGTGTAACAAGAAGCCTGCCATTGTCGTGAAGGAGTATTCACCCGGTATAGCTTGGAAATGTAGAGATCCTTGTTGGCATATTTTTTCCCTCGCAGTCCCATCAAACACATATCATGATCTTCTTTGGTTGAAGATCCGGCTTCACTCTTGGCTTTGGCGTATCTCCTAGACCCACCCACTCATTCCTTTGATGTATAGGCACCATTTATCATCACACGTGAGGATTCGGTACAAAAAGCGCTGTTAATGACCGCGTGTTGCTTGATGGCGGGCGAGGTGCTGAGAAGCAATTTAAAGGCGACTTTCTTTGTTTTTTTCGTTGAGCTCGAAAGGCTTCTGGCTCCCAATTTTTCGGTAAATCCCATTGAAAGAAGGGGGTTGAGGAATGTTTTATGATTGCAGTTAATTTTTTCCGCCAATCCATGACTGGTTTGGAGATCGTTCTCCTTCAAAAGAGATTTGAAACGTTCTTCATGGAATTCAGAAGGGCTCCCGCTCAGGGACGTGTCATCGACGTCAAAGTCGCCATTCGCCGTTTTCAAACTTTGCAAACCATTTCCGTGCTGTGGACTCTCCTATGACACCTTCTCTATACAACGCATGTCCCTTCGGCTAGGGCAGCTTTTTGACCTCGATGAAAAGTTGAGAAGAGCAGGTGTCGAAAATGTTAATTTTTGTCTGCTATATATTCCATTTCTAAGCCTCAAAACTAAAAAAAATTAAATAGATGATTTTTTGATGGAATTCCGGA
Organism: Anastrepha obliqua; assembly: GCF_027943255.1. Taxonomy (NCBI): domain Eukaryota; kingdom Metazoa; phylum Arthropoda; class Insecta; order Diptera; family Tephritidae; genus Anastrepha; species Anastrepha obliqua. The sequence continues at coordinate 18,424,775 of NC_072893.1, read as the reverse complement.
TTATTTTCATGCCTTTTAACGACCTAATCAGCAAGGACACGACCTTGTTGATGATCGGCGGGCTTGAGTTCTTGTGTTAGCTGTACTTTTTAAGCCTTAAGACCCAAATCTGTATGCAAAATAGGGTGTAATGACGTTTGTGGAACGCCGAAATCCAATGAAGGACGAGGAATGGACAAACCTGGGTTTTCTTCAATACTTTCGGCTACAACAGCAATATTTTCGGCTATTCTTGAGCGACTTGCACGGGTTTTATTCTTTACAACAGTTCGAATTTTTTCATCAATTTCTGTATTGCGGTCCGACAAGTTGCTTCACGATGACCCAAAAATGTTCGAGTTTTACGATCTGTCTTTGCCAAATTTTCACCATTTTTATAGTGAATTTTAATAATTTCAGTGCGTTGTTTTAGCCGGTATCGTTCCATTTATATTAATGGCGTAGTTTCTACGTTTTAAATATCAAAAAAGGACAGCTTCAAAAGGGACATCTACCGAAATAGCAGGCTATTCAAAATAACACCTGTTATTGGAAAACCCATTATGTATTATAATTAGGATGATTAATTTTGTATCTAACACTTTTCCACAAAAATATTTGCTTCTTAAGAAGCCAGTTAACCGAATTAGTGTTAACGGTTGAATAACAAAGTATAAGTAAGCAGTCCCCTTTTTTCCCATGATCCAATTCAAATCCTCAACTTAAACGAAAAGTTCAAAAACCTTATAGAAATTTTGTAAACACTTGTAAAAAATTATCTTCAAAGCAGACAAACAAAATTTCATAAGCAGGAAGTGCTTAAGGTGCTTAAAGGTGCTTTATTCAAATTCTCAAACCAAAATTACAATGTAAATTATCTTCATGCATCGTGAAAGACGTGAAATCACAATGACTTATTAATAAATCAATAATCACGGAGCAACGCTGCTTTCTGGCTTCACTTTGCATAATGATCAGCGCGATCAATCAAAATGAACGATCGAAGCTTCGGTGGATTTATTGAAATTTCGAACTACAATGGGCAAGAAGTTTGCGGGAGTATTTGTGTCAGGTTGTGGCAGCACGCGTGGCTGACGCCTTTGTTGCTTGCTATTTAAGTAAATTTGATTTTGAATTCGTTCGATATTCATTTGTACGGGGGTGGAAAATTGAATGCACAGGCATGTTTTGAGGTCTGATATGTAAATAGAAACATGAAATTAATAAATTGCAATGCAGCAAATGCTAACGAACATTTAGGTGGGAAGTTGTTGATGGAGGGTTCATAATTTAATGGTTGTGCGCGTATTAAAATGTGACAATAAGTGAACGAGTGAGCGAGTGAATGAATGCCTGTGGAAATTATAACAATACGACGGCGGGGGTTGTTGTAATGAGATTAAAGCGGGCAGCTGTTCAAATAAAAAATCAGATATAGGTTCTGGCACCGGCTGGTACTTAAACGATAGTCATGATTATCATTACGCTATGGTAGGAATGCCAACTGTTTTCCAAATGGAAATTTTTGCCATCCTGAAATTAGCCGAATGGATAATTGAGGGAAGATGGAGCGGAAAACAGGTTGGAATTTTTAGTGATAGTCAGGCTGCAGTGAAGGCTCTGGAGATGAGCCAAAGGTTGTTCCAGAATGTAAGAAGAAGATTAATTCAGTTACAACATGGATTCCAAGACACTGCGGTCTTCACGCAAATGAAATCGGCGATGAATTGGCGAACTGTGGATCAGCGGTTACACCACAGGGACCAGAGCCAATAATCGAAATCGGTTCCGCAGGATTCATGAATTGGATAAGCGATTATGTATGCAATTCACATAAAGACCTATGGTTTGGTCGAAACGCTGCAGAATTGCAAGTGTTTTTTGACAAGCCCGAACAGAAAATTGTCAAACTTTCTGCCGATACTTGGAAGAAAAGACCTTCGGTTGATGGTCGGTATTATCACAAGACACAACCCATGGGGTCAGCATATGACAACAATTGGGGTCACTGAGGGCCCGATTTGCCTGTCTTGCTTAGAGGAGGCGGATATCACTGAATATTTTCGCTGTGGCGGTCCTGCTTTGCTAGAGCAAGGCCTCGAATTTTGGGTTCCGATGTCGTGGGAATGAGTAATATTATTTCTCTAAAACTGGAGGATATTTTCAGATTTACCAAAGAATAGGGGAAATTCTCACATGTATAACTAAGTCTATTCCTCTATTCTATCTTTTTTTTCTATTCCTATCTTTTTCGTTCTGCTACTTCTCTGCTGCCCTCCTTGACTATCTTCCCGCCCACTTTCCAGAGCTTTAAGGGGTTAGGGGTAGTCAGAGGCCCGAAAAAATGATGATTTTCTCGAATTTTTTTTTGCTACTTAATTAATTTATTTAACAAAAATAAAAACATAGCATAAAAACATCATGTTTTAACTTGACTCCACCAAAATTTCAAAAAAAAAAATTAATAATTGCAAAAGTTATCGCTGTTTGTGTGAAGCCCGTTTCTCCAGAAGTCCCTTGCGGTGAACATCACAAGTCCTTGCAGATTCATCTAAAACCAATCGGACAAGAAAAATTAGTTTTATTATATAATAGATAATCTTGTGCCTGATCGAAGCTTTTTTTTTTTTTCAAAATGAACAAAATGGCGGCCTCAGAAAATTTTTTCCAGATTTTAGAAAAAAAAACCAACAGTTAATTGTTAAAAAAAAATCGAAATTTTTGAAAAAAAAAAAAATCCTTCGATCAGGCACAAGTTTTTTATGTTTTTCAAAAGCTGTATAAATTTTATTGAAATCTACGTAGCGGTTTTTAAGTTACAGTGTTCACCAGTTTGAAAAACATAGTTTTGAGAAAAACGCATTTAAAGTTTTGCTATCGGCTCCGGAGCGGCCGAGCGCCCTTTGTTAATTGTTGAATAACTTGAAAAGTATTTGTCGGATTTACTTCAAATTTTTACACAATATTTTTAAAACATTATACTTTAAGAAAATGCAAAAAAAAAAATCGATTTTTTGAAAATTCTGACTACCCCTAACCCCTTAAATATAATGGGCTTTTTAGCCAGAGTGTTTTAGGAGTTACCAAATCTCTCGGTGCTTCTTGGCTCGAAATTCAAATATTAATTTCAGGCTCAGGTGCAGAGAAAAGTTCCACAATAAACACAGAAGGGGTTTAGTAGTGCATTTGTTTGTCTGAATATTTTTTTTTTCATTTTTAATTCTTTTATGTGGTAGGAAATATTTTTACAATGGAGTTAAACATTTTTTATTTGTTTTGTTTTTTCAGTTTTCCTAAACTTTCTCAGGCCTTCAATGAATGGAAATGTCGGTAATGATTTACTTATACTTTTCCATGCACAACACCAACTACAACTATTTACACGCTTTCTAAAGATCCACTAAATTTCTATTGTGACCAAATATTGTGCAATGTCACATCGTATCGTGTCTAATCAATGACTGACTTCCTCCAAGTTCCTCGAAAGCAATTCTTACTTCTAATTAATCAATTGCAGTCAATTGCACAAATTGCATTGACATTCGCACTTCGAGTTTTCTGTTTTTTTGTTCGTTTAAACAAAGCGCACTTAAAATCGTCGCCTCAGGGTAGTGTGCGCACTGCGCATGCGTCCATACAGCCACTTGAAGAAAGTGCTTGCAACACTTGAGGCAGCGCCACGCCACTTCACCGTATGTCACCATACGATACCGAATATGGCAGTCGACGCTTGAAAATTTATGAACTCACAACTGCAGTGAAACATAGAACTACTTACTGACTCACGTGGCTCAGTGAGCACGAAGAACAAACAGTTGAACGCATTTGGTTGAGCATCCACTTGAGTAGACGACAAGTAGTGCACCGACGTATGCATGTATGTGTGTACGTGTCGCAATGAAGGCACTTCCATTTCACTCATAATTTTCTATTTTTCATACATTTTCCGACCAAAAACTAATTTTTATGTTTCCCCGTTCCAAGTGCTCTTATTACATCAGCTAATTTTAGCTACTCGCAGGAAAGTGTGATCCCTAAGCTACTGTTTCCATCTGCCACCAGCAGTGCGCAAGACTTTTGTTGCTTAATCGTTTCGATTGATTGATGGGAGTGGAGCACAAGTGCTGATGATGGTAAGAAGAATATGGAAATGAATGAAAATATTTCCCCAATATGGTTTCTATGAAAATCACAGGACCTACATACAAAAAACAAAACAGCGAGTAGGAAGAAAATATGTTTTCTCGATTTCTCATGCAAAGCAATAATAAATATCAATTCACATATACAGTGAGTGCCACTCAAAATGGCCCACATGTAAAAAGTTTACAAAACGTGGTATAATTCCAAAAACTTACATTTTCTTTTTCAACTTTTTTATTTTTCTTAAACTATAGATAATAGCCAACAAAAAAACGTAAACATATTTCATTAATAAAATAAAGTTTTCAAAATTTACGAGAAAGGAACAAAACACATGAAAAATGACGCGCCACTCAAAATGACCCACTCATTTAAATTTAGTTATATACATAAAAAAAATCATAAATTTCCTTAAAACTAGTATTTTGTCGGATAACCTCTTTGATTTATTACCGATTTCAACCTATTAGGAATGGATTCCACCAATTTGTTTGTAAAGTCTGGAGATATTTTCTCCCACTCCTCCATTAGGGCAGTCTTGAGGTCGTTTATATTTGATATTGCTCGCTTCCGAATTTCAACTTCCAATTTTTGCCATAAATTCTCTATTATATTTAAATCTGGAGACTGTGGAGGTGTTTTCAAGACTTTAGGGCAATTATACAATAACCATTCTTTGACGATGTGGGCGGAATGCTTTGGGTCGTTATCTTGATACAAGTGAAATGTATTCTCTATTCGCAGCTTTTGTGCACTTTGTTTTAGATTTTCTCGCAAAATTTGCAAATATTGAAATTTATCCATATTACCCTGCACGAAGCACAAATTTCCAACACCTGAAGCCGAACAAGCAGCCCACACCATCACGTTCCCACCACCATGTTTTACTGTAGGTCGAAGATGTTTTGGATCCAGCTCTTCATTCGGTTTTCGCCATACGTTTACCCTCCCGTCTGATCCGAATAAGTTGAATTTGGATTCGTCAACAAAAATTACGTTTTTCCAGAATTCGAAATCTTTCATGTAGTAGGTGTGAGCGTATTCCAAACGCTTTTTCCTATTTTTTTCACTTACAAATGGTTTTTTCCGGGCAATTCTTCCATGTAAACCAGCTCTATGAAGAACCCTTCTGACGGTTGTTGCACTGCATTTTATATTAAATGCTTCTGCTAACATATCTCGAAGAATTGGAGCACTTAATCGTGGATTTACTTTGACTTTTTGTAGAATCCAACGCTCTTCACGTTCAGTCAGCACTTTCTTACCAGGATCTTTTGGCTTGTTTGCGATTCGTTTTTCGTCATTATAACGTTTTATTATATTTTTTATAGTACTGCGTGATCTATTAACCATAACAGCTACTTCTCTTTGGCTTTTACCACTTTTATAATGCTGTATTATCAAATTTCGTATTTCTATTGTGGTTTGAGGAGCCATTTTAGGAAAATACGCAATATCTCAAACTCTTAAATTCGCACACGCAACTAATAAGTTGATCACATGAACAATGTATTCAAACCAACTAAACAGACAAAAATTTACAAACAGGTTTCGTGAAATACCGTTATATGAGTTGCTTTAAATGAGTGGGTCATTTTGAGTGGCGCGTCATTTTTCATGTGTTTTGTTCCTTTCTCGTAAATTTTGAAAACTTTATTTTATTAATGAAATATGTTTACGTTTTTTTGTTGGCTATTATCTATAGTTTAAGAAAAATAAAAAAGTTGAAAAAGAAAATGTAAGTTTTTGGAATTATACCACGTTTTGTAAACTTTTTACATGTGGGCCATTTTGAGTGGCACTCACTGTAAGTATAAATTTCAGATATACTCGACGGTGAGAATTTTGGTATAGACTTATTTGAATTGAAACACCATCGGTTCTTTTTACAATTTTTGTAACAAATTTAGGAAACAAAAATATTTTTCCCCCAAAAATTTCGAAAAAAAAATTTTGGGGAAAAACTTTATTTAGGAAAATTTAGTTCTTGCACAAATATTTACTTTTCTAAAATAAAATACATAAATATTGTAAAAAACAAACAAATTTAGGAAAAAAAATATTTTTCCCCCAAAAATTTCGAAAAAAAATTAAACGGAGTAAACTTCATTTAGGAAAATCTTTTTTTTTGTTTTCAAAATTTTTTGGAAAAAAAGATATAGCTTTTCCATAAACATTTTCTTAAAAATGTTTTTTCTTTTTTAATGTAATTTAGAAGAGATATATTTGAAGTGAAAATTTTCAACATTTAAAACATCAAAAATTGGAAAAAAATGTTTACCCAAAAATTTAGAAAAAAAAAATTTTTAAAACAGCAATTTATTTTAGGAAAACAAGTGTGTTTTTCTCTCAAATTTTAGAAAAAAAAATTTTTTTTTTGGAAATTTTGGGTGAAAAATATTTTCCAAAAAGTTTTCGAGAAAAAACTTTATTTCGGAGAAAAAATTTTTTTTTTCAGAATTTTTTGGAAAAATATTTTTCACAATTTTTTTTCAAAACTTTTATGTGAAAAATATTTTTTAAAAAAGTTTTGAGCAAAAAAATATAGCTTTTCCACAAACATTTTTGGAAAAATGTGTTTTTTTTTAAAGATATACTGTAAGTGAAAAAATTTTCAACATTTAAAGCATCAAATTTTGAAAAAAATGTTAGGAAAAAAACTTTATTTTAGGAAAACAAATGTGAAAAATATTTTTCCAACAAAATTTTTAACAAAAAATATAGTTTTTCCACAAAATTTTTTCTTAAAATGCTTTTTTAAGAAGATATGGTAGGTAGCTAGGTAAAATGGCAAGAGTGCCACAGGCAGACTTCAAGTTTGATACCATATTATGCAAAGAAAAATGTTTGGTTTGGAAAGAGAAAACCTTCTACAGCCATCCAGTGCCGTTGATGTAGAGGAGGAGAGAAAAGGGATCTAGGATGGGGAATTTCTTCAAGTCATCCTCAAAGAGCATGCTAATCTCAAGCGCCTAGCCGCCAGAGCCGGACATTTGGAGAGAAAGTGTTCCACAGTCTCTTTCTCTGCAGGATCCCCACAGCTTCTGCAATAGGGGTTGCACGGAATTCGAAGCTTTTCCGCATGAGTACTGATCACCCAGAGACCAATGAACACCGTAATGAGTTTGGGAATTGAATGGCGGGGGATTCCCATCACATTAAGCTTTCTGTTTCTATCGTATTGGGGCCATAGTGTTTTCGAAATAGCGCACGATGAGACAGACCTCCATCTGTGTTGCGCTTTTTTTTTAGAAAGACATTGTGTAGTTTCCCTTTAACAACGGACAAAGGGACGCCGCTGTCTGAGAGGAGGACAGCTGAAACCGGTTCTGTCGATCCCTTCCTGACAAGCTCGTCGGCAATTTCTTTTTCCTCTATATTCGAATAGCGAGGACCTCTGCTTGAAAAACGCTGCTCGTTTCCGGCAGTTTAAAGGAGACCGAAATGCTGGCTGATTTAGAGAAAATTCCCGCTCCCACTCCAGATTCCATCTTGGATCCGTCAGTGCAGACGGAGGTACCTATATCCGTGCCAACTCTCCCCTCCTTCCAGTCTTGCCTGCTCGGAAAGATAGCCCTAGCACAACCCTCAAATCTCAGTTTGCGGATGGAGAGATCAGTGTGAAGAACAGAGAAGGAAGGGAAGATCTGCTTCAAGATGCTACTATGTAATACAGGAAATTGTCTTCAGAGGCCAAGATTCTTCAACCTAATAGCACTCTGAGCAGCAGTGCATTTAATCTGCAGATTCACAGGAAGTAAGTGCAGAATAACGTTGAGCGCAGCAGTGGGACATGTTCTACAAGCAGCAGTGGTGTTGTAGCCCCTCTGAAGAGCTACCCACCAAACTAGGCAACCATATGTTAAAATTGGCAGAACCACTAAATTGTACATCCAAAGTACGAAACGTGGCTTGAGACCCCATTTTTTGCCGAACAGAGATTTACAGGCGTAGAAGGCTATACTGGCCTTCTTAACTCGATTTTCTATGTGCAGCTTCCACCGGAGATACCTGACTTCCGATGCGAGTGTAAGACAGTGGTTGTTTAGCCATGGAAGCTTAAAGGGCTGTGGCTTGTATTTCCTGGTGAATAGCGTAACCTCCGTTTTGTCAGAGTTGACTCTGAGACCGCAACTGGCAGCCCAACTACTGAGTGTAAAGAAGATATATTTGAAGTGAAAAAAATGTTCAACATTTAAAACATTACAATTTTAAAAAAATATTTGTCACCCAAAAATTCAGAAAAAAAAATTGATTTTTGCCGCCGTGCCCACAGAGTGTCCGACACTAGATACATCCGATAACCTCGATCCTGAGTATTTGATGAAGAAGTCGGTATAAAGAGGTTGAATGCAATCTGCAGTCATTTTGATCTTTGAGCGTACTATTTCGAGCTCCGAAGGAGATAATGGTTGGCAGCGTATTGGGTAAGGAGACTGCTGAACTGACGAATACAGACTCTGCCGTCTGCTCACGGTTTGGTGATGAGGTACTACCTACACCTCTAAGCAAGAGTTTGTTTGGTTTTGGTCAGCGGGTGGTATTTTATTTCCCATCTACCCTGTATATCCACCCAGCTTTCCATTATCATCCATCTGGGGACGCGTCCGATGGGCGACAAGTAAGCTCCACACGGAAAGTGTGTGAAAACCATCCAATGGCAGATTAACAACACATTACTCAGATACGTGGCATACGCGAATGGCATCTGTTGGCTCGCATACAAGCTGTGTGACCTCAAATTACTGCCACAAGCCATGCAGAAGAAGTAGAAACCAATCGGCCTCAAAGTCACCGTGCAGTCAACCGAAAGCACTGCATCTCACTGACACCATATCGGAACCACGAATGATGGGTGCACAACAGTTCGAAATCGTTGACAAATTCTGCTACCGTGGCTGCATGGTCACCGCTGATTGTGGTTCTAAGGTGGATGTCGAATATAGAATTACCAAAGTTAAATCAACTTCCAACATCCTCGCTCCATTGAGACAACATTATCAGCCTTTAAACAAAGGTGCTCATCTTCAAATCCGTTTCATTATATGGCTGCACCACCGGGAAAGTAACTGCGGCAATCACGAAGCGCCTGCAACTGTTCATAAATCGCTGCCTTCGTTCGATTTTGCGAATTTTCTGGGGGACAATAACCAACTCCGAGTTGTTGGCGTAAGCTCCCAGGTCGACGTTGCATCAGAAATCAAAAAAAGAAAATTTCAGCAAACTGGTAGAGGGATTCGCAGGCCACGTACCACCTGGTGGCGCTCAACAGAAGCTGAAATGAAGCCTCTTAGATTATCGTGGAACGAACTAAGATCCCTAACACAAAAACAAAATAAGATCCCTAACCCTAAAACAAATCCGTTGGCGAAGAGGAGTGGTTGACGCCCTGTGCTACAAATAAGAGTTAAAGGATCACATATATATATCTTTCTTGCTATTAGGTGAATAAGTGGAGAGGTATTTAAGGCGCAGGTGCGCTGTGAGGTTGCAAGTCGTGCTTACTGCTATGTCGGCATTTCAGTACTTATGGGAGTCTCTTCTTCGAGCGCATCACAACGAAAATAAAAAACTAAATTAGATGACTAAGATACTTATGCAGGTATTTCCCTTTTTCCTCGTTCGCCACGAATTCCTCTCCGTGTGTAATTTAAAGACGCCTGAGCTAATAAACTGTAACATTGCATAGATATTTCCTTAATTGCTAAATTTTATGACTGATTTTTATAACTTTGCAGAACTCGAGCACAAACACCCAATGGTACGCATGAAAGTACTTAGATCGTATCATACACTGTAGCAATTTTCATCATTGGTATCTATGCACGTGTGTATGTTTGCATGTATGCCTGTATATTTGTATGTATATCCATTTATAGTGGCCAAGCACATAAATTATGAGCCCAACAATACGTCCAGAAATGATGGCACGTGCGCAAAGTGTGCGCGCTTGCGTGTTCCTAGAAAACGCCAGAACAAAAGATTTTCCGCGTAAATGCATTTCCATTCGACAAACATTACAGCAGAATGCTTTTCAATAGAAACGCATACTTTGAATGGAAAAATTCCCTCCCTTTCTCGTTGAATGCCTGCATTTGCTGCCAGTCATTGCCGGTCCAGTTTAATGATCGCCCGACTGATATGCAACCATTAAGACAACAAAACAAACAGAACTCAGAAAAACTACCCTATCAAGCGACCAACAGCAAGCAAAATGTAACCATCTAGAAAAAAAAAAATATTTGAGGAAAATTGCCAACGTCCCTGTAGCTATGCTAAAACCGGCTAACCTGAACGAAGCGCCAACTCTGCTGCTCTGGGTAAGCGAACACAGGGAAGCTCGAGTAATAGAAAAAAGGCTAAGCAAACCGAATTCGTACTGTTCATTGGGGCGAAGTTTATTGTAGCGCATATCAATCCGGTAGCCGGTATTTCCTGCCTCGAGTCATAGTTATTGCACGAAGACAAACAAATCATCATTCGAAGTTCATTTTTCTCGCAACTATTTTGCTTTTTACCTCCCTTTTTTAACTGTCAATAAATCCAAAAAAATATTTCCTTGGGGCGAAAGGAAATAAAAATTCATTTTCTTGCACAAAGGACAATATAAAAGCAAAAAATGTACTACAACAACAACATGCTCGTAATACAAATGTATATTCTTGTAGATAAATGCAAGCAAAGTAAAGTGTCCCGTGCTGGGGTGCTTGCGCGTACACATAAAAAACATCTGCCCAGCTGCGTGGCAATTACGGCGCGCATGCGCTATCGATAGGACGGCAAGGACATAGAGGCGATGTGGCAGCTTCTGCCAGTCATGCGGGCGCAGGCAGGCAAACAGCCAGTTAGTTGGGTTCTTTGTGACATTCAGGCATCCAGTTAACCAGTCAGTATGTCAGTCAGTCACTCATTCATTTAGCCTGCAAGCCAGTCAGTCAGCCAGCCATACAAACAACCAACCAATTAATCAGCGGATTGGGTGTAGGTTGGTTGAAGGCAGCAAGACCTCTGCAGGAAATGTTCTACTTAGTACTGTACTAGTGCACTTCTGGTGAATTTGAAACCATTACTAGTTCACACTTTTCCCTCTAAGTGAGAATCTCACAACATTGAGAGATTCTTATGGCATTGTTCTGGGAAGCTCCTCATAAAAAATATCTGGCATTCGGAGTCGGTTTAAAACTGAAGGTTCCTCCATTTGCAGAACAACATCAAGACCCGTGGAATAAATAGGAGGAGAAGCTTGGCAAAACACACAAAAAGTATGTAAGAGTCAATTATGAATGTATGTTCGCGGAAGTTTTGATAGCCCCTAGCTGCATGCCTAGGTTGGAGGGTCGCTTGAAAAGTCCAAAAGTTAAAAAGCCTCTTGATTGTTTAGGGAAACCTTTTTATTTTTCGCCATAGTATTTTAATACACTTCGTCCAACCCTTTTCTAGTTTGTTAATCCCTTCCGAATAATAGGATTTATTCAAGTCTGAAAAATAGCAATTCGTTTCTGCAATCAAAATCGTTTCAACAAAATCCTTTTCCCGCCATCCATGTCTTAAACAATGGGGAGCAAGTAGAAGTCCGAGAGATACCAGGGAGTCTGCAGAATAGGGGCGAGTTGAAAGCCTCTCTCTTCTCTGCTCTTAGCATCACAGTCCTTGGTGAACAACTGCTTCATTCGCAACTTTACACCATCTCTATCTATGTATCTAAGATTACTTCCTTTCACCGCCGCACGTTTAGCTTTTCAATGTCAACTTCCACATCTTCGAGCCATCTCTTTCTGCGGCGTCCTCTTCGTCGGCCTCCAACAAGTCGTAATTCAACTGCCTTTCGAGTCGTTCTCTCCTTTTGCATTCTAAACACGTGTCCGAGCCACCTTATCCTCTGAGGTTTTATAAATCTGATCATAGTTTCGTTTTTTGCTAATAGTTCCAGTTGATGGTTATATCTAATTCGCTAGGTACCATCTTGTTGTTTTACAGGCCTATATATTTTTCACAATATCTTTGGTTTTCAAATACCATTAGCTGGGACCCTACTTCCATTGATTTTGCCACCACAATAGCTGAGGCGCGAGCTGGTGCGTTGTCGTGACGGAAAAGGAAAATCACTCGACTTCCTCGATTCAAACGAACGCCAAGCACAAAGATATAGAGCGATCTGACTGAAAGTTGATGACTTCTTCCAAGAGATGCTAGTAACTAAACTTAGCCTCGATAGGAGCCAGTAGTGCCATCTCTCTGAGGCTGCGTGGACTTTTCAAACGACCCTCGTTGCTCTAAATTTCACAGACGAGTGCTAGTGAGCTCTTCATCACCTTTTCGACAGTTCCATCATCGTCATCGTTCAAAGCACTAAAGCTTGCTGTGAGCCTTAGCTTCCTCCACAATTCCACAGTTCCATACTAAGTTGAAATTCAACAAATTATTTATATGAGCAACCAAATTGTGACCTCGCTCAGGCTGTTGCAAAAATCGAAGGTTGTAGGTTGAATGCTTTGCATATTTGATTAAAATTTGAAATAATATACATACACACATAGGTTAGCCAGGTTGCTTGTCTAAGACAAGAGCTCGGTGGTCCTAAGGGCTATGTCATACCTGCATTTGATTTCCACCCCCTAACTAAGTTGCAGAAACCACTTAGATCTCCTTAAGAAGGTAACAAGTCCCTCCAGTGAGAGTTTTTGCAAATTTCCCAGGTCTTCAAAAAACTAATCACCAAGATCCTTGACGCGGGTTCTTTGAAGTGCAGGTCATTCACAGAGGAGATATTGTACCGACTCCCTTTCTTTTTCATCTCTACAACTCCTGCAGAAGTCACTGGTAGGTACATCCATTATACTGGCTAGGGTGCCGTTAGTGCAGTGACTCTTTATAACACCTGTGGAGACGCTCATAGTTAATCTGTTGAATCTAAGCAGACATTTTGTCCTTTTAAGATTCAGGTTTGGTCAAAAAGTAGTTAGAGTCAGAGACCACTTTCAATTAGTATCAGCGATTACGTATCCACTTACATTTACTTAATTTGCAAAATCACATCATCTTCCAGCTCGACTCGAACCGCAACTTTGTGATTGCATGGAGTTGCCCGGGAGCTCATAATTGGAAGCCGAAGCACTCCCGCAAAGATGCTCATCTTATTCGAGATCCAAGGCAGTAGTGTGGACGGGGAAAACGGGGTGAGAGTGAGGTATTACAAAGTTCTCCGTAAACTCCCTTTAAACTTTTTTGCCTTCTTCATGTATCTTAGAAATCTGTTCAGGGATAGAAAAGGTAACTCAATACATCAGACCTAAATATGCGTCTCTTTAGTCTCCCAAATTCTAGACAAAATACCAGGAGAGGAAGGATCTCTCTGACCCGTTTGATACCAAAGAAGGTTTCAGAAAGGGTGACTCTCTGTCGTGTGACTTCTTTAACCTGGTGCTGGAAAAGATCGTGCAAGCAGCAGAACTTAATCGTTGGGCATCATAGGTCTTAAGCACCGCTCGGTTAGTTCTGGTTCACCAAACTGGATAAATAAGCCAAGGGATTGGATCTCGTGGTGAAAGAGGACAAAACGAGTCATGCCATCAAACAAGCAGTTGACGCACACGCATTTCACCACTCAAATCACTGATGTCAGTTATGACAGCAATTGAGTTCCTCTCTCGACGAACAAAACTAACATTCTACAAGGCTCTCATCATGCCCGTTCTATCGTATGGCGCAGAACCTTAGACGAAAATAAGATTTGATGAGGCATCACTTGCAGTGTTTCAAAGAAAGATTCTGGAGAGGGTTTTTGGGCCTTTTCACGTTGGTAACGGCGAGCATGGCAGCCGATGGAATAATGGGCTGAATGAGCTTTACGACGACATAAAAATAGTACAGGGAATAAAGATTCAGCGGCATCGTTGGCTGAGTCATGTTGTTCGAATGGATACAAATGCTCCGGCTTTGAAAGTATTCGATGCGGTATCAGCTGGTGGTAGCTTCTTCTTTGCGTTGGAACGATCAGATGGAGAAGGACTTGGTTTCACTTGGTGTGTCCAACTGGCGCCGGTTAGCACGAGAAAGACTCGACTGGCGCGCTTTGTTAAACTCGGTCAAAATCGCTTGAGCGGTTATCGCGCCAATTAAGAAGATGAAGTTCTTTTGCAGGTATCGAGACTGCTCTAGTTGTTTTGTCTTTTTTACACTAAGTTGCGGATGCACCTAAGGGTTGCTGCAAAATGTATTTCGACCGTTGGCTCTGGTGCCAATCGGTGTGTGGCATATCCACAATGCACCAATTCTTTAGTTAGTACGTTACCCTCGACACCACCGAGCTCTGATACACACATAAGCTCGGGTTTTTTCCTCTACGCAGAGTTATTGAGAAGGTAAGAGCTCTTGTCAGTGCATTTTGCGTAGACTGGCTGTCACGGCAGACTCTGGGCTTGTATCCGCTGCAGCTTCCTTCAATTATAAGTTGCAATTTAATACATCAGAAGCTGTCGTAATCACGCAACGACAGAAATGTAGTCCACGAGATTTTGCTAAGGACAGATGTCGCCCCAGTTGACAGGCGTAGTAAAGTGGTTCGCAATTGGTGAAATCGTTCCAGTTCTGAACCAGTTTGACCCACAATTCAGTTCATTAATTCATTTTTTTCCTGCAGGGCACAAGCAACCCTCATTGCACATAGTTTTGTATATTAGGATATACGTAAGAGCTCAAAACATACAACTTTATATTAATTTTGCCTTGCCATAAATATTTTTTCGATGTAAAAACTGCTCATACATTTTTTACTATATTTTCTTTTATGCTATTTTTTTGTTTGTTAAAAAATTAAAAATCATAAAAATTTTAATCGAAATTCCGCTGACGGTTGTGCCTGAGGTGCATATATGTGCATATGTATATGTGTGACTATTGGGCGCTTGCTGCGCACCCTCAGCACGCACGTGCACCGTAATTCCACTCCTCTGCGTTTGTATTTATGATTTAATCAAAGCTTATCCTCGTATCCTCGAAACGGATTTATTGTGCGTGCGCTGATGGAATGGTGTGGCGCATATTTTCACGCATATTCGGGTGGTTGCAGAATCTAGAACGATTGCTTACCAATTATGCAATAGAATTTATGTATAAAATTTCATTGTACCTGAGTTGAGTTGTGAGGCTGTATTGTTAAGTAGCTCTACAGTGGCACGAATTGGAATTTCGCGCACATTTTCATTTATCTCGTCAGAACTTGAACTTATCAGAAGTCCTTACAACCTCTGAGTTCTAAAATACTATTCCATATATGCAATGTTATACCTCAGCCTAGACTAAAAACCAACGCTTAGCTTCAGAACTGTGGCCGTCGCGTTGGCAGTCATTGATTCTATCCCGTATTTGCATTTATTGTGAACAAACCTACGCAGGACAATTCTGAATCCAAACTCACAAATGTGAGGAGTGGGGTTTTGGAAAAGACATTCTGGAGTGCGACGCTTTTTAAGATATGGAAGCTCTCTGATGAAATGCGGAAGCAGTCTCTGGGGGACAGCTTTTAGACAATCACACAGGTCAAGGAGAATCTTTTTGACTATACCAGCGTCAATTTCTAAAAAAGCGATTCCATGCCAAGTGACATGGTCGTCAGTTTTTCCGAGTAATTGGTTATTTGTAGGCTTGGGTGTAATTAGAAGTGAACTGAAAATGTTTTGAAAAGAACTAGTAATTTTGAGATTTAATTAATGCTGAAAGTTTTGGTATAGAGTTTTTTATAATAAAATACCTTTGGCTCTTTTTAAATGTTTCGTTTGTCTTTTAGTTTTTAGAATAAAAAAATTCCTATAAATATATAATATAAATAAAAAAAATTAATATAAATATAACAAACAAAAGGTTTGAATTTTTGTTTTGGAAAATAATTTTTTTCTTTTAATTTTGAAGAAATTTTTTCTTTTAATTTTTGAAAAACACCGTTTTTTTATTTTTTTCATTAATGCGACTATGCTCAGTAATCGCCAAAAGTTTCACAGTGCGGAAAGATTTCTCGAATATTATAAAAACAAAAAAAATTTCACAAAAGTTAAGTTAAAAAAAACACACATTTTTTTAATATACCTTTTATCTTAAAAAGTTAGAAAAAAAAACATTATAAAAATTTTGAAAAGAATTGAAGATATTTCACTACTAAAAACTCCATACCAAAATTTGCAACATTAAATAAATCGTAAAATTATTAATTAATGTATAGAGGTTTTTGTTTGTGATTTTTCTCGCCTTTGAATTTTTAGTATAAAATATACTTTTTAAAAAATTTTGTTTTTGAAAATTTGTTTTTTTTTTTGAGAAAACTTAAATTTTTATTTTTGGGAAACATTTCTTTATAATTTTTGAAAACCATCGTTTTTTGAAAATTTGGGAAAAAAATTTGTTTTTGCCATTTTCCGAAAAAGCCTCCTAATGCAACTTATAAAAATGCTGAAAAAAATCGAAGATATTTCACGCTTAAAAAATCTATACCAAAATTTGCAAGTTTAAATTTCTAAATTTTAGCGAAAACATTTTGTTTTTTTTTTGTAATTTTGCGAGGGGAATTTTTTTGATAATTTTCGAGAGCTCCTCATATGTTTATATATTTTTCATTAATAGCCTGAATAATCCCCAAAAGCTTCACCGTGGGGGAAAATTTCTTGAAATTTTGAAAAGAAGAAAAAATTTAACAATTAAATTAAATTTTTAAATTTAACGAAACATTTAAATTTAGTAGTTAAAAAAAGTATTGAAAACTGAGTAATCTCGGAAAGTTTCATAGTGGCGGATGGTTTCTCGAAACAAAAAAAAAAAAAATTCAAAAAATTTGTAACAAAAAAATTAAGTTTTTTTTAATAAGCATAGAGTTTTCTAAAGTAAATATATTAGGTTTTTGTTAAACTTTTTTTTTGTAATTTTTGGAAACTATATTACGTTTTTTTTTTTAATTTGGGAAGAATTTTCTTTGTCATTTTTCGAAAACTTCTCATATTTTTTTATTTTTGTTTTTCATTAATAGTTGAGTAATCCCCAAAAGTTTCATAGTGCGGAAGATTTCTCGAAAATTTGAAAAGAAGAAAAAATTAAAAAAAAAAAATTAAATTTTTTTCTGAAAAATCAATTTTTTTTTTAAAGTTACCAATAAAAATATTGAAAACAATACAGCAAAATTATAAAATTATTCTAAAAAAAATTTCATTTTTGTAGTTCTTAAGACCTTTATTCGTAGGATTGAGTATAATTAAAAATAACTAGGAAAATATAATTTTTTTAAATAAAATATTCTTTCAGTTCTTTTTAAATTTTTTTTTCAAAAAAATTTTTTTTTCAAAATTTTCAAAAATAATTTTTTTTTTGGAAATACAATTTTTTTATAATAAGAAAATTTTTTTTAATTAAAAATTAAGAATATATAAATGTTGAAAAGTTCGAAGACATTTCACTTTTAAGAACTGCATATCTTGATTATTGAAAGTTTTGATATAGAATTCTATTTAACATTTACTACTTTTTTTAATTTTTTAGGATATAAAAATATTATTTAAATAAAGGGTGTTTTTTTAGAGGTTATGTTTTCAAGATGAAATAAAACGTATATAAATTAATGTTATGGCCAAGAATTTAGCTTTATTATAAAGATAAGGGTTTGCCATTATGTTTTAAAAATGATTTCGGGCAAGTGGCCGCCGCGGCTGGCTCGAATAAATTCCAGCCGAGAGGCCCAATTTTCGACAACTTTTTGCAGCAATTGGGGCCGTATGTCAGCAATAACGCGCCGAATATTCTCTTCCAAGACGTCAATCGTCTGGGGCTTATCTGCGTAGACAAGCGACTTCACATAGCCCCACAAGAAATAGTCCAGCGGTGTTATATCGCACGATCTTGGAGGCCACGCCACAGGTCCACGGGGCGAGATAATGCGCTCACCAAAAGTTTCCTTCAATAAATCGATTGTTGCGTTGGCTGTATGGCATGTAGCGCCGTCTTGTTGGAACCAAAGGTCGTCCACATCAACATCGTCCAATTCAGGCACGAAAAAGTCATTAATCATGGCTCTATTCGGCTTCTATACGGCTTCATTTTTAAAGAAATATGGACCAATGATTCCCTCTGCCCATAGAGCACACCAAACAGTGACTTTTTGAGGATGTAACGGCGTCTCAGCAATGGCTTGTGGATTATGTTCACTCCAAATGCGACAATTTTACTTATTGACATACCCATTCAACGAAAAGTGAGCTTCATCGCTGAACAAAATTTTCTTGTGAAAATCGGGATCGGTGGTAATCTCGTTTTGGGCCCAAATTTGCACGATTTGCAAACGTTGTTCAGGTGTAAGTCTATTCATTATGAAATGGCAAACCAAACTGAGCAGAAATCAAGTGACAGCTGTCAAAAATACCATCTACGAAAAAAGTAGTGCTAACTTGAAAACCTAACCTCTAAAAAAAACAACCTTTATTATATAAAAAAAATTCTAAAATTCAAAAAAAAAAAAAAAATGAATTAAAAAAAATTTGTTTAACCTGCATTGAATTTTAAAAAATTAAAGAAAACGTTATAGAAATGTTTAAAAGATCGAAGATATATTACTTTTAAAAACTGCAAATTAAAATTTTCAACTTTTGATAAGCCTCAAAATTATAATTTTTTTATAATTCTAAAGCAATTTTCAAACAAATGTATGGCAATGTCCAAAATGCTTGGTTTACAAGACATGGAGTCGTTCCTAATAGGAAGGTAATTAAATTAAAAATAATCGAAATTCTATTTCCTAAAAATTTTGTATCCATGGTTTTATACGGTTTATCCACTGTCGAGGAAATCTATAATAAAACTGGATATCATAAAAAAGGGATTTAAAAAAAAAACAACAACAACAACCAAAATTCAATGCATCCATAAAAAGAATGAAATTATCAAATGCAAAAAATTTGCACATTTGCAATTTTACAAAAAAAAAAATTACAAACAAAACCAAAGCAAAACAAAAACACTAAGTATAACAAAAGCAGTGAAGCATTTCAGCCGCCACAAAAATAAATAACAAGCTGCAGGAATATAAATGCGGAATAAATTAAAAATTCTCGCAATAAATATGCGCACGCGCAGAATGTCCTTGATTAAGGATTTAGTGTTGGGTGCAAGAGTTGAGCTGAGCCAGCAAATTGACAGACGGGGCAACAGTGGATGGCGGAATATTAATGTATATGCATTTATTTGTGTATGTGTGTATGTATGTAGGCATGTATGCAGGTATGTTTGTATGTATGCACGCATGTCGAGGCAAAAAGTGAAGTGAAGCCAAAAGGATGCATCAGGATAATGGCTGGCCATGCAAATTATGCAAATGGCAAGAAGCCAGCGTGACCAAACACACGCACGCACACATTCACAAGCGCCCAAGCATTTATAATTATTATTTTTTTAATTTTTTACACACTGAAAGGCATAGAATTGCAGCGTACAAAGGTTTAGCCTATGGACGGCCAAAAGAGTTGTTTGATAGCAACGCAGCGCACAAATTCAATTCCATTCAAAAGCGCAGCAGATTAGCGACATCACATCTAGTCATACGTGAATTCATTATAATTGTTGCCTTTGCTTTGTGTTGCATGCAACGCACATACACGTTTTTAAAGCCGCGCTCATTAAATTGTAAATTCAAAATTGTATTGAAAGCCACCGACAAGAAAAAAAGAAAACACAGCACAAGTGACCTTGCGCCACTGGACTTGGTCGTATGTCGCCGTACACATGCATATACATGCATGCACACATACATACATATATACATTCATACAGGACACCCTTTGACTGCGCATGCCTGCTGCTCTGCTTTTCTCACTGCTCGCAGTAGCAGTCGCCCCTTTTTCCCCTTTTCTATAAAGGTTGCCATGATTGTTTTTATTTTTATTTTTGTAATTTTTTTTTTGTTGCTTTGTCCATTTGGGGTCCCATGTTGCGCGACGCATAAAATTAATGAAGTGTGCTGCGCGTGAAGGCGCACATGTCGCCTATTCCGCGCTACTAGGCGGCGGCGATTCAAGAGCTGTTATATTGTTATTGCTGATATTGCAGTTGTTGTTATTATTCTTTCATATACAAAATTGTTACACATCCAGCACTGATTTAGTACTACCATTTGGCAAAGTAGCGCAAAGTTTACGTGGCGGGTCCCAAACCCAGCGCACAACCAGTCATCCTGGGTTGCTTCGCCTTCTCACATTAGCTCGCTCTTGAACGGATGTTCGGCAGCTACCCAGATGATACATGGGCAAAGCCGGGAAGTTGAGAGCTGCTTGGTCCATATACAGAAGAATCGTAGTGGATACTCCCAAGTGAATGGTGATCAGGAACTTTCCTCGCTTGCGTGGACTTCTAATAAAACCATCCTCCAATTCATCGATGATATTGACGTCATCGGCCGTAAGTGGCTTCGTTTATTTAGGCTCCAGCATTAACAGCGATAACAATATCAGCCTTGAAATTCAACGAAAAATCTCTCTTGCCGACTAGTGCAACTTTGGACTAAATAGGCAATCGAGTAGTAAGAGAGAGAGAGAGAAGACTCTCGATGAACAAAACTAACATCCTATAAGATTCTCATCATGGCCGTCCTAACGTACGGCGCTGAAGCGTGGACGATTACCATATCCAATGAGGCATCCTTTGGGGTTTGAGAGAAAGATTCTGCGGAAGATTTTTGGATCTTTACGCGTTGGTGACGGTGAGTATTGTATGCAATAGAACAATGAGCTGTATGAGCTTTACGGCGACATGGACGTAGATTAGATTAGGTTTGTGGTAAAGTCCAAGCACTCAGTCAAGAATACCATTGTACTACACCCTGATAGATTACAGTGGAAAGAATAGAGAGACAGGATAGATACAATATGGGTAGTAAGACAGAGAAATTGGTTGAACGTCACTCGATTCATTGATGAATCTTAAGAGATCCGAAAGTAGAATAGAAAATCGCATCCCAACAAACTAAGTCTGATTATAGAAAACGGCCGACAGCTACAGGCAAAATGCTGTGCAGTGTCCTCATTCTCAAAACAGGATAGGCGTACTGGGTAGCCTATGATTTCCATTGTAGCTGCCAACAGGCGTTGTGCCCCCCGTTGTGGGATTACACCCACCAGAACTCTTAGGTCCTTCCACTAAGTTTTTGGAAAAAGGTCGCTTATTTCCTATTAGGTTCTTTTACAAAGCACTTGGCCACTCTTCAGTATACCAGCTCAGACCAACCTGTTCTCTTGGTAGATCTCATGAAGTCGTCAATCCATAGTTGAATCGATGCAGAATTGACACCTAGAAAGGGTTCAGGGCCTAGTGGTGCGCTTGCAGAGCCCTCATTAGCCAGCTTATCAGCCAACTCGTTCCCTGTAACATCACAATGTCCAGGTACCCAAATAAGACAAACTTTGTTGTGTTTTGTCTTACATTCACTGACTAATTTCGAAGAGCAGCGTGGATTTACAAGGGATACTACTACTACTACAAATTCGGATACTACTACCCCGCCACTTTTTCTCAAGATGGCATAGACTTCAGTTAAGATGGCATAGACTTCAGTTAAGAGCACCGCATCCATCTGGCCTGTAGCGTAAGAGTACTTAGCGTCATCGTCTAAGTACCATCCAGAACCGCTATCAACACTGGTTTTGGGTCCGTTGGTGTAGAAAGTGTGCTGAAATCCCGTTAGTAGGTTCTCTGGGCTTCGCGTTCAGAACGTCATAGTTCTTACCGAAGCTAACGTAAGGCACCCGATTGTCCGCTGGCATCGAGAGTATTGTGCACCGCTCCGATGACTGGGGGCAAATCTGACAGTGTTTTTTTCGTTTTCCCAGACTCCGTTTGACTTGAGCCTGTACGCCGCCTTCATTGCTTCCTTCCGGATTTGAAGATGCTGAGGTTGCAAGTTCAGGATAGCATTAAAGGAATCGCCAGATGTTTTACTCATAGCACCTGTGGTACTTAAGCACACACTTCTCAGTTAGTCTGATTAGAGGTTTTACTCTGGAATTAAACGTGATACCCTTCCACCAGACTACAAAGGCGTATGTAATAATGGGTATAATCAGGGTGATGTACAGCCGGTGTATTATCCTCGGTGTGAGATCCCATGTCTTGCCAAAGGTTCTCTTGCACTGCCAGAAGACTTTTAGTGTTCGAAAGCCCTTCTGTTCGCTCCTGTCAAGGTGGGTCGACATAGACATAGCGCAGCGAATAAAGATCCAGCGGCTTCGTTGGCTCGGTCATGTCGTGAGAACGGATATGAATGCTCCAGCTCTGAAATTATTCGATGCAGTACCAGCTGGTAGTAGGATGGAAGGATTAAGATCTCCTCTATGTTGGAAAGATCAGGTGGAGAAGACCTTGGTGCACTTCGTATGTCCAACTGACGCCGGTTAGCACGAGAAAGAAACGACTAGCGCGCTTTGTTAAACTCGGCCAAAATCGCGTAAGCGGTTATCACGCCAACCCAGATGAAGAAGAAGAAGTGTTTTGGCACTTTTTGTGGTTTGGAGCGGAGTATTTTCTTTTACTCAGCCTCAGCCTCCTGCGTTCAGGTATTGCATCCTTTTCAATGAGCTTTAAGTGAATATTGGCCCTTACATTTCCTCTTAGCTAATAAAGGGCGTTTTTTTTAGAGGTTAGGTTTTCAAGTTGGCACTACTTTTTTCGTAGATGGTCTTTTTGACAGCCGTCACTTGATTTATGCTCAGTTTGGTTTGCCATTTCATAATGAATAGACTTACACCTGAACAACGTTTGCAAATCGTGCAAATTTATTACGAAAATAATGGTTCGGTTCGCGCGGTTCGAAAATAATGGTTTTTGTTCAGCGATGAAGCTCACTTTTGGTTGAATGGGTATGTCAATAAGTAAAATTGTCGCATTTGGAGTGAACATAATCCACAAGCCATTGCTGAGACGCCGTTACATCCTCAAAAAGTCACTGTTTGGTGTGCTCTATGGGCAGAGGGAATCATTGGCCCATATTTCTTTAAAAATGAAGCCGGCCATAATGTTACAGTCAATGGAGAGCGCTATAGAGCCATGATTAATGACTTTTTCGTGCCTGAATTGGACGATGTTGATGTGGACGACCTTTGGTTCCAACAAGACGGCGCTACATGCCATACAGCCAACGCAACAATCGATTTATTGAAGGAAACTTTTGGTGAGCACATTATCTCGCGCCGTGGACCTGTGGCGTGGCCTCCAAGATCGTGCGATATAACACCGCTGGACTATTTCTTGTGGGGCTATGTGAAGTCGCTTGTCTACGCAGATAAGCCCGAGACGATTGACGTCTTGGAAGAGAATATTCGGCGCATTATTGCTGACATACGGCCCCAATTGCTGCAAAAAGTGGTCGAAAATTGGGCCTCTCGGCTGGAATTTATTCGAGCCAGCCGCGGCGGCCACTTGCCCGAAATCATTTTTAAAACATAATGGCAAACCCTTATCTTTATAATAAAGCTAAATTCTTGGCCATAACATTAAATTATATACGTTTTATTTCATCTTGAAAACCTAACCTCTAAAAAACCACCCTTTACTAAGTTACTTGTGGTTTCAAAGCCTGACTTTGGTAAAACTCCATTCTCTTTTTCACATTTAGTTTGCCTTTACGAACGGTATCTTCCTTGCGACCTGCCCATGTTTGCCTTCTTCACACAACCCTCCGCCAATAATTTGTAACACGCCCCAACTTTATTTATTTATTTTTTTTCCTTGTTCCCCTTGTTCCTCTCGGGAGCATAGGGCCTCGACAAGACTCTACCATCGTACACGGTTCTGTGATATTGTTTTTGCATCGTCCCATGAGATGTCGGCATTTGATAGTTCGCGGAGCATCGACCTGCTCCAAAAGTTTTTTGTTCGACCGCGACCTTTGCTCCCTTGCGAGTTCCAGTCCAATGCCATTCTCGTGATGCTATCTGGTGGTTTTCTCAATGTGTGGCCTCTCCATCGCCATTTTCTGCGTTTGATTTGTCTAAGGATGGGTTCCTCGTTTGTTAATCTCCACCTCAACATATTTTTCGGCAAAAGATTTTCATTATCTAGAAGTTTCTGTCTAGAAGTTTTCTACAAGTTCAACTGAAGAAGCCAGGTCCTCTTGTATTTCCAAACGCAACCATCCAAGCAAAAAACCGCGTACACTAATAAGCCGACGCTACTGCGTGCCGTGCCTCGCAGGTGTTGGCCTGACTGGTTTTGCTGCACTCTGTGTTTTTTTTTCATTTGCAATTTGGTGTCCTTTGCGCCCTTTAGGTAGACATCCAGCAGCGCAAGCGCTAACTCCTTGTTTCGTTATTGTCAAAATGCATTAATTGCTTTGGCTGGCTTTTCTAGGGTGGTGCTGCTGCGTGGTTAAACAGGATTACAGAGATGATAGTAAGTAAATGCGGTCGGAAAAAAATGTTGTTTCTTTATTGCTTCATTGCATGAGTCAGTCGTGTAAAGTAGCGCTCGTCTTGTTGTTGGTCGGTAAATTGTCATAAATATTGAAACTGTTTTAATTTTCTTAATTAATGCTGAATTCGTTTTGAAGGTGTCGCCAACAACGTACAGCGCGCGCGCTCACTGCAAGCAACAAACAAATTTACATGCAGGCACACACACATGCATTTATGCATTCCTGCACTTGCATACATAGACATACACACATATATACACATATATGTTTATATGTATTATAGGTATATCCGACCGCCAACCAGCTCCTGTTGCGCTTTTTCCCCTGGATGCATGTTCGTGCGCTGCTAACTCTCCCCACCTCTCGCTCTTTCTGATCCCCCTGGGCTTATGTTTCCCCCTTCCCTTCCCTTTCTCCTTTCTCGTCCCTTTCGCTCTATGTTTCTGTTTGTCCATCAGCGACAACTGGCAATTAATTAGTCGACACTGCTTCAATATCCTTGGGGCTTAAAGTGCAGCAGTCATGAACAAAAGTAGGGAATTAAGCGTTTACCCCCTTTGTGTGTGCGGGAAAACTAGTTTACTCTCGTCGGCCAATTGCCTGCACTTAAACTTGTTCGCCCTCATAAATCGTTTGTTATGCAAAATTGCCACTGATTCGCTTCACTCTGCCAAAGAGCTCCTCCGCTCAGGTTGTTAGCAGACATTGGAATGTCTCACAGTGAATGCGCGCAGCATAAACATTGATATTTATTGCATGGTGGCAAGTAGCAAGTGGCAAGTGGCAAATGGCGCGTGCGTAACTACACAAAGGCCATCGGTAATATGTGGGCAAGTGGGGCTGGCTAGTAGTGTCATAAATGTCGTCTGCGATTATCAGCTGTCTGCGGCATGTGCGCGAAATAAAGGTGTTTCAGCGGAGCCGACACATTCCAATCTTTGCGCACAACAAAAAAAATCGAAAAACAAAAACAACAACACAAGAAGATCTAAACAATTTTCCTCTTAACAACTTACTCTGCAGTTGGGTTAAATGCCAGTTCAGCATAGCAACCAATTGTCTGCCAAAGAAAGGGGTAATGCACAGGAACCCACAAACTCGCATATTTGCTCAGATCTACGCACATACAAAGACGTATGTATGTATACATTCCTACATACGTACGTGCCTCCGATCATGATTAATCTTTTCGTTTCTCTCCTGAGGTTTGTGTCCATGCTAGAGCTTCTGACTTTCGTCGCAATGGCCAGTGGCGGCACCAGTGTCGCTTTTCAGGTTTTGCTGGCCGATTTCACAAGGTGAGCTAGTTTTGTTTGATTTTTGTGTGTGACATACTCACACTAACGCCAGACAATTGGCACAATGAAGTATTTGAAGTTTTTCCACCCTGTACTTGGGACTTTCTGCGAACACACAAGGTTTATTGTTGTTGCGTGTATTCGAATTTTTTTTGTTTTTTTGATGGATTATTTGTAAATTTCGTACATACTCAGTGGTAATTAGAAGCCATTCATCGTGTTTTAACAGCAATTTCAAGATATATCGCGCACGGACTACGGTCACTGGCATTTTGGAGCTTCCGGGACGGGTGGACTATGCACTTCCGCCTACTTCTTGTTCTTCATCTTGATTGGCGCGATAACCGCTTATGTGATTTTGGCCGAGTTTAACAAAGCACGCCAGTCGTTTCTTTCTCGTGCTAACCGGCGCCAGTTGGGTACACCTTCTCCTCCTGACTTTTCCAACGCAGAGAAGGCCTTCCTTTTCCTTTGCTACCACCAGCTGGTGCCGGATCGAATGCTTTCAGAGTCGGAGCGTTTGTATCTATTCGGACGACATGACCCAGTCCACGTAGCCGCTGGATCTTTATTCGCTGCGCTATGTCTATGTCGTCGTAAAGCTCATACAGCTCATCGTTCCATCATATACGATATTCGCCTGTCGCCAACGTGCAAAGGCCCAAAAATCTTCCGCAGAATCTTTCTCTCAAACACTCCAAGGGACCCCTAATCGGATGTTTTCATCGTCCAAGCATCTGCGCCATGCGTTAGGACGGGCATGATGAGAGCCTTGTGTTAGTGTGTTAGTTTGTTCGTCGAGAGAGGTACTTCGTTTTCGTTTTTCTTTTTTCGTATTTCAGCGCGGTTGTTAAGGCCGATGATGTTAATATCATCGGTATACGCCAGCAATTGTACGCTCTTATAAAAAATTGTGCTTGAGCGATTAAGTTTTGCGGCTCGCACGATCCTCTGCAACATCAGGTTAAAGAAGTCACACGATAGCGAGTAACCCTGTCTGAAACCTCGTTTGGTATCAAACGGATCGGAGAGGTCCTTCCCAATTCTGATAGCGGTGCTGGTATTGACAGCGACAGAATCCTCCAGTACGGTACAGACGACGGCTTAAAACAGTGGCGTTTCACAAGAATCACTGTGAATGCTACGCTGTGGAATGTTATGAACGATGGTTTGCTAAGGATACAATTGCCCGATGAGGCAACATTGGTAGTAGTGAGCGATAAGAGGTCAGATAATCTGCAGGAGAAATGTAATGATGCAGCAGCAAGAGTACAACATGGGCTATGGAATGCGGCGCTTAACTGGCAGCACAGAAAAAAGAAGGGGTCCTCGTTACTGCATCGAAAGTTAGGAAGCAGATGGAATTACGGATTGGCGGTCATGAAATATTATAACAAGAAGCAATTATGTGCCTGGGTGTCTTGATTGATGTAGAACTCAGTTTTAAGCAGCATCTAACTACTGTGAGCCCCAAGCGGTTGCAGTAAACGGTACGCTCGCAAGATTTCTGCCAAATACTGGGGGTGCATAAGGTGCAAGAAGACACCTCCTGTCAAAGGTGGTAGATTCTGTTGTTCTCTATGCTGCTCCCATTTGGGCGAGAACTAAACAGTCTAACGTACGACACGTAGCACAGGTGTTACAACATAATGCACTAGTAGTTGCTCACGCATTCAGGACCGTCTCTAACGACGGGATTTGCGTTATAGTCGGAAAACTCCCTATGGATATAAACGCACGAGAAATGAGTCATATCTGTGACAGGCAGGGAGCATGTCCATCAAAGGAGAAAACAGTTATAGAACGTCTTCAATCCATAGAAGAATGGCAACGTATATGGGATCTATCCGACAACGGGCGTTGGACCCAATGATTTGTATCTGAAATTTCCTCACGAGCGACCAGGAAACAAGGCGAGGTTTATCAGCGGTCACGGATGTTTTCGGTTGTATGTCCACCGTTTTAAGCTGGCAGACAACCCTTACTGCCCACACTGCTCCAACACGATCGAAGGTTCAGAGCATGTTATCTTCCAATGTGATCGTTGTCGAGACGAACGTCAAACTCTGGAGGTGCTACTTGGTCTCCCGTTGCAGGAGAACAATCTGATACCAGCCATGTGTGCATCAATCAACAACTGGAATGCTTTTAAGCTGTATTCAGCAAGAATAATGCAATCCCTCCGATATGCGGAGTGGGCGGCTAAAGAGTGGAACTATTGAGTAAGAAGGCACTAACTGTTTGACTCTAGACGATACCAAACGGGAACAAGACGGTATTAACAAATTTGACATCGCATTCTTCCAGAGAGTAAACCTCCATATGTCAAAAGGAGAGGATCCAGGACGCAGGGACCAACTGGGTCGAATGCGCAAGCCGAGCCACCTTTCTTCTACTTCTGTTGTCTAGCCTTATCCTATTTCGGGTCGGCTCTCCTTGTTGGATATCTCCTGATCACACGGTCCTGAATCGCGTCTCCACTCACGCTACCGCATCGCTTGCAGTTTTTTGAAGTATTTTTCAATGTTTTTGGCGATTTGTGTGGTCTCACTGCGTGGTCCTCTGGTCTTTTCATAACATTTCTGTGGAATTTTTCTAATTTTTGTTCAAGGATAAAACATGGATTTTTCGATCTGTTGGGTTTCTTTTTTTACTGAAAAAATAATAAGTGAAAAAGAGATTTTCGAGTTGCTTTCGCTTGTTGAGTACCAGGAATTTTTGCAAAAAAACAAAAACAGTTCTTTTGTTTTAAAAATTCTGGCAGTAATAGGAAAGAACTGATAAATTTGATTAACGCAGAGGAATATTGAACATTTCAAAGTTTTATATCAAGAAAAAAGTTAAAAAAGCGGTTAAGTAATTTTTGTTTTTCTGCAACTTCAAAATTAATTTTATGATTTTTCTGCACTTTTTGGCTTGTAGACACGCGTCTTTTGTAATTTTATGCAATTTTTTTGTTAAAGAAAATCTAGGAGAGATTAATTTCAAATTGCGAAAATCCCTGTGCAATGGGAGCTTTCAGTGGAAAGTTATTAGATTATATTACAAACATATACTGTGGGCAAAAAGTAAGGTGAATTTATTTGTCAAACTTCGCGGGATTAAAATTTCGCTCTAGTTATATTTTTCATGAGTTGGCAGCACTGTTAATAACATCTGGGCCAACTTTCATGTGAATGTCATTATCAGTAATATATTTACGCTTGTGTTTACCAAACGACCAAGAGTGCATTTTTAGATTTTTACAATGTCTGATTTGATTGAGCAGAGAAGTGCGATCAAATTTTGTTTGAGGAATGAAATTTCGGCTGCGGAAACGTTTAGCATGTTGCAGAAGGCATTTGTGGCATAAGTGGTACAAAGACTTCAAAGAGGGTGGAGAACGTGTTGATGACTTGGAGCGCTCCGGACGACCATCGACGTCAACAGATGACCAACACGTCAATAAAAAGAAGGAGTTAGTGCTCAAAAATCGTCGGTTGACTGTTAAAGACATTTTTGATATGATCGCAATATCAGAAGGATCTGTGAAAACCATTTTGAAAGACTATTTGGGCGTACGAAAAGTCAAATCTCGTTTATTATCGAAAACTTTCAATTTCTTGGAAAAAAATCGTCGCGTTGATGAGTGTGACACAATGCTTTCAGACTATCAGGACAAGCTCAAATGCATCATTACGGGAGATGAGACTTGGATTTATGCTCACGACCCTGAAACAACCGACCAATCAAACGAATATCGTGCTAAAGGCGAGGCCAGACCGAAAAGAGCACGTCAAAGTCGTTCAAAAATAAAGGTCATGATGACAGTTTCTTTCGATTTTCGTGGTGTGGTGCACTATGAATTCCTTCCACCTGGCCAAATTGTTAATACGGAATATTATTTGAGCGTTATGCTTCGTTTACGTAAAGCAATTCGTCTAAAAAGACCAGAATTATGGGCCAACAACTCTTAGTTTTTGCATCACGATAATGCACCGTCTCACACTGCACTCGTTCTTCGTGACCATTTCGCCAAAAATTCCACGCATATCGTTCCGCAACCACCGTATTCGCCTGATTTAGCTCCGTGTGACTTCTGGCTATTCCCAAAGCTCAAGAGACCACTCCGGGGAACGCGTTTCGAGTCGATTGAGGAGATAAAAGCTGAATCGGAGAAGGTGCTGATGGCTATACCGGAAATGGACTATTTGGCATGTTTCGGGCATTGGAAAAATCGTTGGCATAAGTGCATTTCATCGAGAGGGGATTATTTTGAAGGGGATGAAATTGATTTACAAGAATAAATTAAGATTTTTCATTTTACAACCAAATTCACCTTACTTTTTGCCCACAGGTAAAGACATATCCAATTGGTTGAGCCATTTTTGTTTTGTTTGCTGCAAGTTCGAAATTAAGTTTATGATTTATAGCATTTATGCCAAAGACAACCTTCCAGGAGAGGTTAGTTTCAAATTCCGAAAAGCACTGTACAGCTCCGATGCTCCAGCGCTTAGTTATTAGATTACAAACATACCTAGCATTTCTTTACAAAATATCGACTTACACCACTTAAAAAACAAAAGATTCATAGCCAGAATTAAAGCCAAAATTTAAATCTAGACCAGCTGCTTCTCTCGCCAGCCACCAATAAAATGCTCTATTTTCAATTATACTTTTCTGGTATTTCTTATCAGCAGCATTTGCTTATAAGCACTTGTTCTCACAGCTATCTTATCAACAGGGCCATAATTTGTAAAACCGACTTTGTTACAAGATGTGAATTCCACGGAAAGAGACAACAACGCAGCGGCTGCAAGTCAAGTAGAACGTGCGCCAAAGCGCCTGTTGTGCAATTAAAGGATAATTGCGACGACACTTGGCCGTGAACAGTAGGAGGACACTTGCCAAGTAGATAAGCAGAGAGATGCGCACACTGGCATACAAGTGACATTGGCGACATATGCAATGCAAAACGCCTGCATACATAAATTTTATTAATATTTTCCAATTTCAAGCACTTGCTCGAAATAATCGTAGCCGACAACTGCACGGCGTGAGCTCAACACAGGTCCTCATATCTCTCTCTTCTTTTACAAACTCGGCAAGTACTGCTAATACCAATCAACCGCAAAACAAAATCGTTTAGTTTCGCTGCTACTGCGGCTTGCTTTTTGATGTTTTTTTTTTAATTTTAAAAGCTGATTCATTGCAGAAGATAATATTTTGGTTAGGAATGCTGTGTTGCCTCAGAAAAGGTGCAAGAAGATTATAGCAAAAATTTTAATATAATCTGGTACACTTAAACTTCTTTCATTTTAACAAAAATTGTGCGCGGCAACTCTTCTAATCCAGTTCTTTTAATACGAAAATGTAAGAATGCCAGCAATTCACTTTTGGCGCATTTTCTCTTGATTTCTAGACATAATAGGACTTCATTTGAAAATGGTTTTCTTTCCTCATTCTATTGCAGCAGCATAAAAGGCTACCCTTTTAAAAATCAATACGTTCACTATGCAATTTGTAAGGCTCTTCACAAACGAGATCACTGCATAAGAAATCAATACAAACCGCTTGCGATTAGCCTGGCACGATAGCTGCCTAATGGAGCGTAAATTTCGCAATTCTTTAACGTTTTTGCAGACATTTCTTTTTTACCCTTTGAAGTGGTTAAATCCTTTCCCACACAATTTTCGTTCCGTTTTTTTCTTTTTCGTCATGACATACCTTAAAAAATGATTGGAACTTGTCCATAAAACCGTCAAACAGTCTTGAATGCTACCTAAAGCAGAACGATTTTTTGATTACAATTACGCCAAAGTCAAGTGAAGCGTTCTAATTTCTTTGCAAGAAAAGGACAATGTGTCGGATAATGCAGATATGTGAGGGGTATTATTTGTGGAAAATTCGCAAAATAAATTTTGTCTAGAAATGTAATTCAAAGCAACCCTTCTTTTGTTTACAAATTGCTTGCGTTGAGATGCCGCCAAGCTGATGAAAGACATGAGCGGCGGTGGCGGAAGGATTTGAGCAGACTTTGTGGTTTCTTTGGTCATCTTTAAAGTGGTGAAGATAAAAGATCTCTCTTGAAAATTATTGCGATAAAGGAAAGAAATATAGAGCAAATAATTGAAGGAGTGGAGCCTTTTAGTAGATTAGATTAGATTAGATTTGTGGGGGTTGGAGAAGTCCTAGGATTTAGTCAGGAAAACCATTGTACTACAACCGGATAGATTACAGTAGAAAGAATAGAGACAGGATAGATTCCATAAGGATGATAAGACGGTAAATTCGGTTTGAAGGCACTCTTCCGCAAATCTTTTGAATTCATTAACGCATCTTAAGAGTTCCGAAAGAGGAAGACACTGAACTGTTTCCATACTCAGAACATCGCAACCCAACAGCCTAAGTCTGATTCTAGAAAACGCCGGATAGCTACATAGAAAATGCTCTGCAGTGTTCTCATTATCAAGACAGGATAGGTATACTGGGTAACCAATGATTTCCATTGTAGCTGGTCCCTCAGGTCCTTCCTACTAAGTTTTAGTACAAAGCTCGTTAATTTCCTGTTTGATACTTTTACACAGCACTTGGCTACTCTGCAGGAGCCCAACTCGAACCAACGTCTTCTACGGCTAGACCTCATGAAGTCGTCAATCCATAGTTGAATCGATGCAGAATTGACACCTAGCAAATAGTCCAGTCAAAAGAGACGAAAAAAATAGCCAACTTCGTAATTTTAGGAGTATGCGAGTTTATGGTTTTATTATGTAAAACCCATCACTGTGAACTTAAATTTGAGTTTTCGGGGTCGGGGGTTGTGTCCCGCGGCCGCCATCTTGGAAATAAGGGTGCAACTGGTTTTTTGCGATTATCTCGTGAATTTCGAAAGTTACGAAAATTTTGTAAAATACATTCATTCAAAACGTTTTATTGTAAAATTAATAATAAAAAAGTTATAAACAAAATTACGCGAAAAATTAAGGGATGCATTGTTTTAAAGCGTAATAACTTTTTTTTCAAATGGCGTTTTGTTTGCTCAAATATCATTTTTTTTCGCAGAGATATCGCGTTTTGAAATTTTCATGTTTCCTACACCTGAAAATCGATTAAGATAACATAGACATGATATAGTCGCTTACTAATTTTCTTGGGTTTGAGGGCCTGAAATATATGGATTAATAGTATGTAAATTTGGAGTTTGTGGGAAAGCCTGCTCGCGGTATGATAGGGGTGGTTTCTAGGGGTTAGGGCTGTGTGTGACTCGGTACCCAAAGGTTAGATAGTGTAGGGATGTGGTGAGTCAGGACACTTATGGTGTGAGACAAAATTTTAAGAAAAATAAGACTCAATTCAAGAAAATTAGTAATCGAATATATCATGTCTATGTTATCTTAATCGATTTTCAGGTGTAGGAAAATTTCGAAACACGAAAATTTCAAAATGCGATATCTCTGCGAAAAAAAATGGTATTTGAGCAAATAAAACGCCATTTGAAAAAAAAGGATTGTATTTAAAGATGCCATCCTTTAATTTTGGTGAAAGAAAACATCTGCAAGGCTACATAACCTCAAATATGGGCAAAAATGGTGTTTTTTGCACTTTTAGGTTAGGATATCTCGAAAACCAGAGCTGATAGAGCAATTCTGAGGCCAGATTTGGATTTAGCGCATCATAAACCTTTGGAAATATATAGTCTGGTTTCTGGGTCTGAATGTTGGTTAAATTTTGTCGGCCTGTGTAATCATGTACGCGCTTCGCTAATGTATTGGTTGCTCCGCTTAGCAGCTCAAAATCATACGACTAAATAAAGATAGCGGAAAAAACTTTTAGACAAAAATGTTTACAAAAGAATGCTCTATAAAAAAGCTCTGATGTATATTTTCCATAAAATCAATAAAAAAAAAGTTATTACGCTTTAAAACAATGCATCCCTTAATTTTTCGCGTAATTTTGTTTATAACTTTCTTATTATTAATTTTACAATAAAACGTTTTGAATGAAAGTTGTAGATAATATTATTATCTACAAAAAAGTATTTTACAAAATTTTCGTAACTTTCGAAATTCACGAGATAATCGCAAAAAACCAGTTGCACCCTTATTTCCAAGATGGCGGCCGCGGGACACAACCCCCGACCCCGAAAACTCAAACTTAAGTTCACAGTGATGGGCTTTACATAATAAAACCATAAACTCGCATACTCCTAAAATTACGAAGTTAAATCCTCTTTTGACTGGACTAAAAGGTTCTGGGCCTAGTGGAATGCGTGCAGAGTATTCATTAGCCTGTTTAGCAGCTGATTCGTTCCCTGTAATACCTCAAAATGTTCATACCCAAATATTTTCATACAAACTTTGTTGTGTTGGGGAAGATTGTTTAGTTTTGTCTTACATTCACAGAGTAGCGTGGGTTATCACGGGCTTTTTTAGGGCCTTTAGTAAATAGATACTAAAAATATGTACAATTAGAGTTGGATAGTGCTTTCCTTAAAAATTGGACGCTATATCCGAATGGGCTTGTGTACGACTACCATTGGGCAGGATTCAGATTCGAAACCCACTGTAATAAAGAAACCCCAAAGGGATAGAATTGGTTTTCTCTAATAGTGATTGCTCCTTGGTAAACATCCGAATGTTTTCTAGTCACGAAAGAACTCTTCATAAAAAAGTCAATTCACGTTCGGAGGTGGCGTAAAACTGTAGGTATCACTATTTGTGGAAAACATCAAGACGCACATCACAACTTGGAGCAGGAGTTAAACTAAATACCCAATAAGGGTGTATACACTTAAATCTATTTCTACGACCATAACTCCATTACCAAACTCTGTAGGATATCTTGCTACTTATAATCTTGAATAAAACAAACTTTCTCTCTCGGCTCATAGTATATAGAGTAACCAAATATGTTGCCTGATCAGCATATGAATTTTTTACCAGAGGAGATTTCATTTATCAATTTGGGAACCTCTGTTCCAAAATGCGATATCCATTTGAGAAAAAGAACGTTCTCGATCTTTAACTTAGCCACACTAGAGATCATCCTAGGCATATCAGTAAGGACACCGAAGAAGGCTATGGACAGTACACAATTACAACTGCCGGATCGGGAAGTATACTGACAAACATTAATCGACATTTATCAGGAGGCCGTAACCACCTTCTTAAACTCCCGATATGAATGCCGTTATCGGACTCCAAGCGCCAGATATTGTAGACGAAGTGCTTTAGCTGTCTCGGGAGACCCGCGTAACTTTCGCCCGATTTTGTTCCGCTTATTGTAGTAGCTAGACTCCTACTTATCCAGAATCGACCCCAACATATGTATGTCTAGCATGTGAAGGCACACCTCGCGACACCTATTCACATTCCCTATCAAACCCTCTCATCTAACAGCACGTTTTCTGGGTCTACCGTTAGACGAGTTAGACGAAAACGACCGGTGACTACACCGCACTGACAGGGTTTAGTAAGCTGCTCCAAACAACAGCAACAAAAAGACTATATTATTCGAGCATATACAAATAGTAAATTCGGTGCACTCCGGACTGGAGAGAGAGAGAGAGAGAGAGCTTTACTCTTCAATTGCCTAATTATTATATTTCGAGGAGTTTGAAGATTAGTATTACCTTCTTCGTCGTGATTCTTATTTACGCCAGTAGACGTATATCCGATGAGGGTTCTTTGCAATGTTTGAAAGAAAAACTGTGAGGAAGACTTTTGAACCTTCGCATGTTGGTGACGGCAAGTATCGTAGGAGATGGAACAATGAGCGTTACGGCGACATAGGCATAGCCAAGCGAATGAAGATCCATGCTTCGTTGGCTGGGTCATGTCCGAATTGATACAGAAGTATCGACTCTGAAAGTATCCGATGCGGTACCAGCTGAGGAGGAAGAGGTATACATCCTCTGCAATGGAAAGATCAGGAGGAGAAAAAATTGTCTTCACTTGATGTGTTCAACTAAGTTGGTTAGTATGAGAAAGAAACGATTGGCGCGCTTTGTTATACTGGACCAAAATCACTTAAGCGGTTATAGCGCCAATTAAGAAGAAGAAAGTGACTATTTGTAATTTATCACTTCATATTAAGCTCTAAGGTGTCGAAAACTACAAGGACGGCCCAGAGGAAAGGCCGACCATTCCAATATCAGTCCCGTACTTTTGGTTGCAGGTACCATGTTGGGCCAATTTGGTGTAGATTTAGGGATTAAAGAAGTCTCACGAGAATGTTTTGCAGTGGGTCTCATTCTGTATAGTCGAAATTTGTTTGATAGGATAAAAATTAATTTTAGATAGAAATTAATTTTCACATGACTAGGATCCTTCTCTTCGTACAATAAGGTGGCTTTAAAGTCGTGAACTAGATAATGAATGCCATTGACCTATTGAAAAGTATATCTTTAGCCGATTTTTCAGGTTTTAAAAAGCTCTGGTAAGCCCCGTTCAATTGGTAGATGACGAGCCTCAGTCGTACACGTTGTACTATCGATAGAAGCTTACACTTTTTACTATAAAATTCCATATTTTTTTTCATTTATTTATCATTCCTTATCAAGTATATTTAGTACTTAAATTGATCTATGACATAGTATATGTCTCACCTACAATAATAATATTTTATTAAATCAATATGTACGACTTTGTATCTTGTGGAAGGTTTCAGAAACTCGAAAAAATTATCATTTTGGATTTTTAAAAACTGAAATAAGATTCGTATACATTTTTGGCTATGAATGCTATGAATGCAACTTAGACGTGCATACCCTGTTCATCGGTTTCAAGCAAGCTTTTGACAAGGTTCTCCGAGACAAAATCCCACAATCCGCGTATGCGGACTAGAGGTCTGCATGAGTCCACTCACAGCATACGTAAAATTGAATGTATTCGAATGAATTCAGCTGATTGATTACGAAGCACACAATGAATTGAATGTGTATGAGTGACACACCACACTGTGTCTCATAACTAACGGCATTCAACGAAATGAGCGAGAATAAATAAGTGCGTAAAACGGAATGAAAACTTTGGCGAAGCTGAAGACATTCGCATGTATTCGAGTTGTGGCATAGATTTTGTGTGTATTCATTTCTTTAGCATCGCCCAAACGAAACACACGCGAAATTAACGGAGACAACGGAGCGAAAGCCGACACGGTATGTATTGTATTGTTGTTGTAGTTTAGTTTTTGTTTTGTTTTTAACAGATCGAGGGTCAAACATGCTAAAGGCTTTTCGTGATTTGGATAAAATTCACTGCGTGAACCATCTGCTGAACAACGCTGTGGAAAAAGCTATCGATGCTGTTCCTGACATGAGCTTCATTGTGTCCACTTGCACCAAGTTGGTGAAGTATTTCAAAAAATCAGGAATGAATTCCTCGTTGGGATTTTCGCTAAAAAGTTTTTGCCCCACTCGCTGGAATACAGTTTTCTACCTTTTAAAATCAGTAGAAATTAATTGGATCGAACTTGTAACAGTTCTAGAGGATAAAAACCAATTAGATAGAATAGAAGGCATAAATTTTAATCATTTAGGTGCAATAGTTAAGGTATTGGAACCTTTTGAAAATGTTTCAAAAAAACTGGAAGCAACTAAACGACCAACCATACATCTATTTATTCCAAATATAAATAAGTTAAAGAAAAGTTCCCAGATCAATAACACTGACATTGAAATTATTCAGTTACTCAAATCCGCATTAAATAGCCAAATCTCAACAACAATAATACCAAACTTAACCAAATTTCATAACATAGCTCTGTACCTTTTCCCACCAACAAACAAATTGCTACAATTTTCAACTGCAGAAAAAGAGGATGTAATCAATGATTGCAAAAATATAATGCAACATTTCTTCATAGAAAATGTTTGTAGCCCAACTCAAGCACCAATAGATAACGATGAGTTTGCTGACTTCATAGAAGTTCAAGTCGATTCAAATTACGACCAAATAGATCAAGAAATAGCATCATATTCCAATATAAGGGTTTTAATATACTGTAGATTTTGATCCATTAGCTTGGTGGAATAGGCACCAAAAATTTTTTCCGCTCCTTTATAAAACCAGTTGCAAAATATTCTGTATTCCAGCGAGCAGCGCGGCTTCTGAGAGGACATTTTCAGACGCAAGAAATCTCATTACCGAAAAACGATGTCTTATTGCAACTAATGCAGAAAACATTAAAAAATAATGTTTTTGCACTCAAATATGTAAACTAAATACATGTATAAATATAGGCTTACAAACATAAATTTAATACATATATAAATATAGGCTCACATATGTAATACATATGTACATATTATTATACTATAATTAGATATAGGAGAAATAAATATAAGTATATATATATAAGTATGTAAAATACATTGACTTGCGTTTTTCTTTTATTTTCTTTTTTTTCTGTACGCTTTGTGTTCTACGCATTAATAAAAAATCTGTCTTGCATTCGAATACATTCAAAACCAACCCTCTAATTTTACGCGTTCTCACTCAATCAATTCATTGCTTTTCGTTTGAGTTGAATGAGACATTGTACGACGCTAGCGTACTCACTCACTCAAATAAATTGCGCGTCGCATTCGAATTCACTCAACTCAATTTGCGCATTGTTCATTCGAACGTCGATTTTCTGCCATTCATGCAGATGTTTAATGCGGACGTTATCAGAATAGTGGCAAAGATCAAAAGGTATCCTTTTGCAACGTTGAAAGTCGTGCTTAGAATGAATGAAAGCAAAACTAAATATCTGAAGATCTCACGCAGCGAAGAGAAACGAAATCCTAAAAATATCGGATTCGAAGCATTTACCTTTGAGGGAGTTCAACACTTGGTAATATTTGGGAGTGTTAATAAAAAATTACAAAAGCAGTCTCGACATATTACAAGGCAGAATATTGACAGCTAAACAGGACTATATGCCCACACAAAATTGCTTAAGTCTAAACTGCTAAGACGTGAAGGCCGGTGCTGTCGTCCGGCTGCGAGTTCTGGACAATTGACAAGCACAGACGAAAGAAGCTTAGGAGTGTTTGAGCGAAAATTGGTCCGAATGGCCCATACGCTGCAACGATGAGTTGCTGGACTTATGTCGGGAGGAGACGTTGTTAAACATATTAAATCCCAAGGTATTCGATGATTAACTGTACGGTTTGAGGACAGCCGCCCTCAAAAATCCTTTTTAACAACGGACTCTTCAACGACCTGGGCTCGAAGACGTCCAAGGTTAGCCTGGCTTGACCAAGTCATAGCCGACCTGATAAAGCTACGAGTTAGGAGGTAGAAGTCTATCGCTAAGAATCGAGCAGATTGGAAGAGGATTGTGGACGAAGTTAATGCTTAGCCTGAGCTGTAATCGCTACTTGATGATGGTGATACATTTTTGGCTAGAAGTAATGAATTTAGGACAAATTTCGCTACTATTTTGAATTCAACAAATTTGACCACAGATTTGAATTGCGTCCAATCAAACACTTAAAAACTGTTTACGGTTGTTTAATTTTTTAAGAGTTTACGGAAGCGTTAAAGAGTTAAAGTGTAGTGAAAATGATCGCCGTGGGTATAATCACCAAAAGAGAAAATGCTTTAAGGTATGCTTTTTTGCTCATATTTTCATTTATATTTTCTCTGTTTATATTTCCACTGCTATAAGCATAAAAAATATAATGTCGAGATGAAACCAGAAATGTGATATTCAGTCTACTACAAATATCCTATTTCAATCAAAAAGTTGAGTACTACGCTAAGTAATTCCAACTACTTGAAACTGAAAGCAAAGAAGTGCCCTTCCAAAATTCAAAGTACAGATTCAAATATTTTCAATAGGCAGACACAAAATGCCGCCAATTAAACAAACTAACAAGGGACAAAAATAAACAAACTACCCATTAAAATAAAATATAAGCGACACTTAGCCAAAAAGAGCAAAAAATTGAAAAAAAAAAATATCAGTTGCACTTGTCGCATGTGGCATGGATTCTCTGCTTCTTTGGTAGCCAATATATGTACGTACAAACGTTCCACACAAGTGCAATTGCGATAAAAAAGTACAAAGGTAAAGGCCGCCGATTGATAAAAAGGACACTTGTAAAATGGCAGGGAGTCCTGCGAGTTACTGACGCCGCTTGGCATAAGTAAGTAAGGAAGGAGAGGGAGAGAGATAGCGCACAATAAGTTAATGAGACGCGCTGCGAACAAATAAATAAACGAGGATATAAATAAACAGACGGACATTTTTTTTAAGTATTTACAAACATATAAACATAGTTAAATATACGAAAGAAGGTATGTTTGGTGATTTTATTTTTTTGCATCCAAAGGATACAGCGATGAGTAGCAAATCCGTAGTTGCGGTCAAGAGGTCATTAAGCCAGACATCAGTTGTGCATGGACCAACGCGCATGCCATTGAAAGGTTTCCTGAGCATCCGAAATTGGATAGGAAGTAATCATTTGTCAAGCCTTTATTGCACAGGAAACAAGGAAGTAAAAAATGCAAAGGGGTAGACAAAAAAACTCAAAGGCGTATGCTGCGAGGCTGATTAAAAAGATGCTAAAAAACAAAAAAAAAAGTAAGGAAATGATATTTAAGTGAAAGTTTTATGAATCCCAGGAAATTTTTATATACTCCAATATGTGCATCTGCTTCGAACCCGTGCTCTTTTTCAACTTCTGTTTCTTCTTGATTGGCGCGATAACCGCTTATGCCATTTTCGTTCGTCGAGAGAGGAATTTACCACTCGATTGCCTACTTACTTATTCACTTGTTGGCAAAAGAGATGTTGGATTTTAAGGCTGACATTGTTATAGGGCTTTTCAACTAGGCTGAGGGTAATTGAGAATCTTCCGACATTGAACGTTGAACGCATTGAAATTTTCTCTGTATAAAAGCGGGAGCTACAGACAGAATATCCCGATGATATGACTTATGTTAGGTTAGATTATATGGTGTATGTGGTTACTGCCAGACGTAAGAAGTCGCACTTGGATAAGAATTATAACTTTATCCATTGTGCTACCATTGAAAGGCGGAAGCAGGTCAGTGTTGAGAGACCATACGATGAAATTCGAATTGCTGATGAACTTCAGCGGACGGCTTATATTCAAGCCGGGAACCAATATATCTTAATCTAAGTTTCGCGAAATCAAGACAGCTGATGGGAGTGCGAAGATGAATTCACCTCAGATTCCAAACAGCTGCCGCAAATGGGACTGCGGGGCTGCGAAGTCTCACCAAATTTATGTCTCATAGGGAATACCTGATAAGAGCACACAATGTAATCGAGAGCTGAGGTCTTGCTTGCTTTGGATGTTCGGACATGACAGGTAACAGGCGCCAAAAGTACCGTTACGGCACCGTATTCTATAAAAGTTGCCCATATATGTTTGCCAATGCATCGTTTTTAAATATTTTTCAAAAACTTAAGTATGGCACTCAGCTTGAATGCCTTTGATTAGTTTATAAAGCGTGGAAACCGAGAAGTAGATTAGATGAATGCGTGGTTGATTAGCCTCTTAATATTTCTTGAATAATTGAATGCTGAAGCCTGGGCTACGATGGTGCGGTTCTACCGGTCTGCTTGTAAGTCGTGTGGACTACCAGGCAGATCGTCGAGAGGAGCCAATATAAGTAGCTTTTTTCTATTTAGACGAAAACAGCACCTAATATTTATTTCTTCCAAAAAGTTTGGACTTTGTCGGCGCTGGAACTCCGTCAAAATTAAATAGTACGCGAAACTGTTAAAAAAAGGATATTTGTGTAATTATGGTCCAGTAAAAAATTGGATTTCGCCCTGTTAGAGATCCTGAGCAGGTTGGGTCTCTAATAATAGGAAAAATGCTCCCATAGCTGTTATGACTTCATCATCTTCTTCTTCTTAATTGGCGGAATAAACGCTTACGCGATTTTGGCCGAGTTTAACAAAGCGCGCCAGTCGTTTCTTTCTCGTGCTGACAGGCGTCAGTTGGATACACGAAGCGAAACCAAGTTCTTCTTCACCTGATCGTTTCAATGCAGAGGAGGCCTTCCTCTTCCTCTGCTACCACCAGCTGGTACCGCATCGAATTCTTTCAAAGCCGGAGCGTTTGTATCCATTCGGACGACATGACCTAGATAAGGTAGCCGCTGGATCTTTATTCGCTGCGCAATGTCTATGTCGTCGTAAAGCTCATACAGCTCATCGGTCCATCGTCTGCGATATTCGCCTTTGCCAACGTGCAAAGGTTAAGATTTTTGGACCTTTGAATCTTTCTCTCAAACACTCCAAGCGTCATTGGATGTTGTCATCGTCCAAGCTTCTGCATCATACGTTACGACGGGCATGATGAGAGCCTTGTGGAGCGTTAGTTTTGTTCGTCGATAGAGGACTTTACTGCTCGGTTGGCTACTTAGTCCAGAGTAGCACTTGAGAGATTCTACGATATCATCGGCATACACCAACAATTGTACGCTCTTATAAAATATTGTGCCTGAGCGATTAAGTTCTGCGGCTCGTACGATGCTCTCCAACATCAGGTTAAAGAAGTCACACGACAGCGAGTCACACTGTGTGTAACCTCGTTTGGTATCAAACGGCTCAGAGAGGTCATTCCCAATTCTGACGGCGCTGCTGGTGTTGAGCAACATAATCTTGCATAGCCGTATTTGTTTTGTGGGGATACCAAATTCTAACATCCCGGCTTACAAGTAATTCCTTTCCGTACGGTCGAATGCAGCTTTGAAATCGACAAAAACATGGTGTGTGTCGATTCTCCTTTCCTGGGTCTTTTCCGGGATTTGGCGTATTGTAAATATTTGGTCGATGGTAGACTTTCCAGGTCTAAAGCCACACTGATAAAGTCCAATCAGTTGGTTGACGGCGGGCCTCAGCCTTTCACACAATACGCTCGCTACAACCTTATAGGCGATATTTAAAAGACTAATTCCGCGGTAATTGGCAGAGCACACTTAAATTCCAATCGGCAGGCATACTTTCATCCGACCATATTTTGCATAGAAGCTGATGCATGCACCTTACCAGGTCCTCGCCGCCATGTTTGAATAGCTCAGCCGGCAGTCCGTTGGCGCCAGCGGGTTTGTTGTTCTTTAGCCGTGTTATTGCTATTCTCAACTCGTCATGTTCGGGTAACGGAACGACAATTCCCTCGTCAATGATTGGGAAATCGGGATCAGGTTCGAGAAGTGTTCCCTCCATAATTTAAGATTGCTCTGTACGTCAGTCACCAGTTCGCCGTCTTTGTTCTTACAGGAAAACGCCCCGGTCTGAAAACCATCTGTAAGCTGCCGAACTTTCTGGTAGAACTTTCGGGCGTTGTTCTTGTTGGACAGCATCTCAAGCTCTTCGCACTCACGTATTTCGGCCTCTTGTTTCTTCTTTCGGATAATACATTTCTCTTCCTTTTTTAGCTCTCTGTAGTGATCCCACATGGCTCGCGTTGCGCCCGATCGCAGCCTGGCATCCTTTCTTTCAGCGGCAGCGTGACATTCCTCGTCGTACCAATTGTTTTTTCGGGCTCGCCGGGATCCGATTTTTTCATCGGCGGTGGTACGTAGGGAACGAGAAATCCGGTGAATAGGATGGATGGTCCAATAAATCGAACTTTAATTCATGGATTTTAGTCATTGTCGAAATGCTCTTGAGTCCTGATGAAAAAGATTTTTTTTTTCGTTTACAAACTGTGTCTTTTTTCAAGAATGTTTTGCTTCAGCTGGTCTAAAAGGTTACAATAATATTCAGAATTTCTTGTTTTACCAGATTGCAAGTAATCCACAAGAAGAACCAGATTCACATTACTCTTTCGCCTCTGTTTTTGATTTAGGATAATGATGATAGATGCAAATCTCATCCATGGTGGTGAATTGACTCACAAAATCCAAAGTATTTTCGTAAACTCTCAAGTAGTGCTGAGAAAGTCGGGTTCGAATGTGTTTTTGTTCCATTGTTAATGAATGCGGCACCCATTTTGCGCACAGCCCTCTGAAACTCTATACTTCA
Source organism: Anastrepha obliqua (assembly GCF_027943255.1). NCBI lineage: Eukaryota > Metazoa > Arthropoda > Insecta > Diptera > Tephritidae > Anastrepha > Anastrepha obliqua. The sequence continues at coordinate 18,380,951 of NC_072893.1, read as the reverse complement.
GTCAAAATATTGCTTAGATTGCCCAATGAGATGCCTAGGGCATCTATTAAATGTCGTTCAGTCAATCGACGATTTTCCAATACGATATCCTGTATTTTTTCTAGTAGCAACACCCTCTCTTATCGAACCGCAGAACTTTTTGAACGACCTAGTATTGGGAGAAAATAGTTAAAGCGATACTTTCAAAACATCTCGCAGCGAATTTCTTTTTATCGAAGAACGCAATATTTCTCTTTTTTCATTTATAAAATTTTTTTTGAAACTATTTGCCAAATAATGACAAATCACGACAAATTATTGTACTTTTCTGCATTTATCCACTGTCACCAGTGTAAATAACAGCGACTTTTTGATGCCATTTGATTGTTTAACGAAATAAAAGAAATTTCATGGAATTTTGAATTTCTAAACACGGCAAACAATCATTTTGCTATTCACGAGGAAATCGCATTGTGCAACGTGTGGACAACGCGTAACTATCAACTTTATATCAAAACATTGGCATCTGAAGCAAAAGAAAAAAAACTGAGTATGGATAGAAAGTGGATACAATGGATATAATGGACAGTGGCACAATAAAAAGGCGTTTTCATGTAAGCAATTTTTGTTTGCATTGCCTTACAATGCCGCGTTGCAAAGGATGACCAATGTTGCACGCTATCAAAAGGCAAGATGGGGCAACCGGTTGTTTGCTTTTCCAGAGGCGCGTTGCAAAACAATAAAAGTGATTTGTGAAAAATGCATGTCTATTCGTATTTCTTAGTTTGCCTTCACTCCTCTGGTGCACAAAGGCGGAGGGTAGCAAATGCTTATGCATGTGTAAATGTGTAGAAGTTTTCGCTGCAATCGCTTATGCACAATTGTTGCAACTGTTGCAATATCAATAATTTTTGGCACTTGTTTGCTTTTGCTTTACGTAAACTACTTCTTTTTATGCCATTGTTCTTGCGTTTTATTTGCTTAGCCGTGTTGCATGAATGAAAGCCGAAGGTATGAATAGAATCAATTAAAAAGTCTTGTTGTTGTTGCAAGTTACAGACTTGCATATATAATATGTTAGGTGTGCCGGGATTAATGATAAGTGTTGATGAAGGGATTTTGTGAAATTTTTTGTGGTCCCGAACAAGAGAAATAAAATAGAAAATTTTGTACCGAGATTAGCGATAAATGTTGATCTCAGCACTGTGTAATATTTTTAATTGAAGTCCGAAATTTCGGGACTGGTCCCGAAAAAGATAAATAAAATAGAATTTTTTTTACCAGAATTAGCGATAAATGTTGATCTCGGTACTTCGTGATATTTTTTATTGAACTCCGAAATTTCGGGATTAGTTCCGAAACAGAGAAAGAAAAAAAAACAAGGAGTGACAGTAACTGGTAAAGGGTAAAAGGTATAGTTAACACATTTTTTTTAATTTGTATCGTTTAGGAAAATGGGGTTTCCATGTTTTCGCAGAAAAAGCCAAACTTTTTTAATTTGAATTAAGGGGGTAGTATGGTATTTTTTTTTTCATTTTTTTTTTTTTTTTTAAATTATTCTATAACATCTTAAGATTATTGTGTGAAAGTTTGAAGTGCATTAGAGTAAAATTGACAAAGACACAAAGGATTAAGTATCTACCTCTCCAACCGGATTTCACGCTGCCGAAAATCTTTAAACGCGTTTTTCTCACACTTGCCTTTTTTACGGTCGGTGTCCACTGTAGATTCATATCTACTGCACCGATTCTTTTCAAATTTGGTTTTTTTGTTTCTTTACTTTATTCACAAGGTAATGACGTCGAGTTTTTTTTTTTTAAATTTTGTCATATTTTAAAACAACAAAGTTTTCAAGTTTTTTTTATGAAAAATCGGTGTTTTGACTTCAAAGCGCTTTAAAAAATTTAAAAAAAAAAAAAAAAAAAAAAAAAAAATCGACGTTGTTACCTGCGAAACTTTATTAGCTGATGAAATCAATTTGGTTTTTTGATTTTAGTTGATCCAGTAATGAGTTCTGAGGGACACCGCAATATAACTTTTTTATGAGACGTCCGCGAAGATTCGCTGCCACCAACTCATTTCTTCATAAAAATCAATGAAAATTTCACACAATATTCTTTAAATATGACTTTATAATGAAGTAATTTTAAAATTTTGAATAAATCAACTGTGTCGACAAAAAAAATTTCGAAAAATATGCTTGTTTTACACCGAATTAACCATACTACCCCCTTAATATAAATCCGCTTTCGATCAAATTATGCTGCAATTTTTATTACGCTTTAGCTGGATAAAAAATCCACTATCGAATCAACTAATTCCGGGAGTTTCGGGATATTTTTATTGAATACCGAAATTTTGGGATTGGTCCCGAAACAAAGAAATAAAAAATAACTCTCATGCCAGAAAGTAGTTCATAGTTGACTACATTTTTTTGAATTTTTTTTACATTTTGGAAAATCGGGCAGGCCATGCAGAGTTTTTGTCATGAAAAATAGACAACATTTTATAATTTGAATCAATAGAAACTGTCTTTCTATCAAATTATATTTTAATTTTTTCTACACTTTAAATTATAAAAAAAAATCCGGTATCGAATCAACTTATTTCGGGATTTTGAGAATATTTTTATTGAATCAAGAAATTTCGGGATTGGTCCGAAACAAAGAAATAAATAATAATTCAAATGCCAGAAAGTAGTTCATAGTAGACTCCTTTGTTTTGAATTTCCGTCATCCAATCAACTAATTTCGGGATTTTCGATACTAAATCTCGAGCTTCCGGTACTGACATCTTTGGCACGCACCTATCCTGAGCTCAGTAGCAGTAAGTAGCAAGAGAATATGCCCACATGCTGAGCTGAGCTCCGCTGTATTTGTCTCAAAAGGTTTGATTCTTTTTTTAGTGCAAGCAGAGGAAAAGGAAATGCTGCAAATTGTCTAAGCAATCAACTTTGCTTTTCTTCAAATGTTGATTCACTTACAATATTTACTTTGGATTGCCAGTGCAGACGCAGGCGTATAGGGTCCACTACAGACATTTATTTTAAAATTTAAAGAAGGGGAAGCAATTGAATAGATCATTTTCCAACCAAATTGACAAACACCCTGTATGCACACAAAATTGTATCGATAAGAAAACGCTACTGATTTACTTATAGAGAATTTGCAATCTAAAGACACCCAGGTATGTGCGTTAAAGACAAATTTAAAGGCATCCACAACCTCCTGTGAATACAGTAAAATTTATTGCCCAAAGGACATGAACGAGCATAGCTAAAAAAAAAACCAAATATTTTGTTGGTCCCCCATCAAAAAATTGCATAAACATTGGTTTTGTTTACATGTCCGTTTCTTTCTTTGCTATTCTTCGCATACAAACACACTTTTTATGCAGCTCAGCAATGGGTAAAAAATACGCAATCAAAAAATGAAACCTAAGAATGCAACATTGCATGCAGAAACCGCAAGGACATGTTGCCTTAATCGATATTCTTTATATTCAACTAATACCTTCAACAAGCAGAAGTCTGCATAGACGAAGGATGTTCACACAAAAAACGAATGCACTTTTGTGCGAATATCGCCAATTCCAAGAAATAACGTGAGCGTAGGGAAGTGCACAGTTTCTGCGAGCTGGGAAAATTCACTCGATTGTCCTGCAAAACTTGCTTATGTAGGTACATATGTATGTATGTATATATACATGTATGTATTCTGCCATAGACGAATAAATACCCTGCAGGGAAGAGACTATTTGTGCACTCGAAAAATACCAGTTTACTTTTCAGCCCAACCAGTTCAAGTTCTATCTTTTTTCATGCTAGTAAGTGGTATTTTCGCTGCAATAGCTTATGCTCTGAGAGTCTGTGCTAGAAAGATTGGCTGGTATCCTTACCTGTTCTTGTCTGTTAGGTGTCCATGCGATCAGTCTTTTCTGCAGAATCTGCCTGAATCATCTCATCTCAGGACCTTTTTCTAAGCGCCCTGCTCTCGTCGGGCAAATATTTAGACATCTGGGCTCTCACCTTTTAGCTACATCTACGGATATTGCAGGTTTGAAAATCACACACCTGGTGAACTTCATCAATAGCTTGAGACAGTTATGCCCATATGGAATTAGCCACTGGTGGTCGTCATCCTCTAATCTAAAACCCCTTCTTCCTTATTTTTCACCTGATTGATCTTTTCCCGCTGTTTTTTCCCCCCTATATGGCATTCCCTATGGTATCACAATGGACGGATTTTAATTCTTTGTCCAAGTGGGCCCACATGAGTGGGCAGCCATTTATTCTAACCTAATCTAAGTGGTATTTTTTATACGGCAATGCCCTACGAAATGTCATTTTGTCAAATGTCAGTAAAACAGCAGTTAAAATGTCTTCTGGTCCAAAAAGTTGCTAAAATACCAGTTTCACACCAGTTAAAATGTAATATAGGGTTTTCCAATAACAGGTCTTATCGGTGAATGGATTGCGCTATCGAGAGACGATGAACGATTTCTTATGGCCGGAATTGGATGGTATTGATCTGGACAACGTTTATTTTCAACAAGACGGTGCTACGTGTCACATAAGCAACGAAACCATTGATCTTTTACGGGAAAAGTTTCCGGACCGTATTATCCCTCGAAGAGGTGATCACAATTGGCCACCGAGATCTTGTGATTTAACACCTTGTGACATTTTTCTTTGGGGCCACGTGAAAGGGAAGGTCTACGCCAACAGCTTAGGGTCAATTCAAGACCTCAAAGATGGAATTCGTGAGGCTATCGAGGACATAGGGCAGCCACTTTGCAATTCGGTTATGGAAAATTTCATGAAAAGGATATTGTCCTGTAAGCGTGGTCGTGGTGGTCATTTGCCTGATGTTTCATTTTCATATTTTCCACTATTAACGGCATACCTTCCTCTTTATAATGATATAAACATCCGATCATTTACCAGGTAGATACCTATGAAATGAGACTTTCAGCTATTAGTCCATAGATGTCGCTAGGAGTATTTTTAAACCTTCCCAAATGTCTTGTTTCTTTTGTCTGTCACCTGTTACGTTAAATACAGCAATGCATTTTTGTCGCTCTTAAAAATGTCGAATTTCGTGTCTTCAAACTACGATTTGCGGACATCGATGATTTTCTGATATCAATTGAAGAAAAACGTTTCTCAAGCTCATCAAATGCTTATGCATAGAAGCTTATGGTGGACATGCTCTAAGTAGAGCACAGTGCTTCAGGTGGTTTGAAAATTCCGACGTAGTGATTTTAGCGTGGAGAACGAGGACCATGGCCGGCCACCGAAAAAGTTTGAGGACGCCGAATTGCAAGCATTGTTGGATGAAGATGATGGTCAAACGCAAGAAATGATAGCAGAGCAGTTGGGAGTGACCAAAAAAACCATTTCCAAACGTTTGAAAGACATGGGCATGATTTTAAAGGTCGGAAGATGGGTGCCGCATGAACTGACTGAAAGGCAGCAAGAGAACCGAAAAACCACTTGTGAAATGCTGCTCTCCCGGTTCAAAACGAAGTCTTGTTTGCATCGAATCGTTACGGGTGATGAAAAATGGGTGTATTTCTCCAATCCCAATCGTAAACGATCGTATGGTCCGCCCGGCCACAAGCCAAAAACAACGCCCAAACCAAATCGCTTCGGTCGCAAGGCAATGCTGTGTGTTTTCTGGGATCAGCGTGGTATGATTTGGTACGAGCTATTAAAATCAGGTGAAGCAGTTGACGGTGCACGCTACCAACGACAATTGGCCGATTTGAACAGCGCTTCACCGAAAACTCCCAGAATATGCCGATCGACGTCACAAAGTAATTTTTCTTGATGACAATGCACCGCCACATCGAACAAGAGCGACCCGGGAATTGATGGAGACGTACGATTGGGAACCGCTGGTGCATGCGGCTTACTCACCAGACTTGGCGCCTACCGATTATCATTTGTTTGCATCGATGGGCCACGCACTTTCCGAGCAGCGCTTCAATTCTCACGAAGAAGCCGAAAAATAGCTCGATGATTGGTTTGCGACCAAAGACGGCCAATTTTTTTGGCGTGGCATCCACAAATTGCCTGAGAGATGGGCAAAATGTGTCGCTAGCGATGGCTATTATTAAAAAAGTCTCATTTCATAGGTATATTAAAAAATAACATTTTTCTTTGAATATCAAAATAACACCTCTGTTTGGAAAACCCATTATAATATAAAGAAACCAAAATGCAATGTTTTCCTATTCCATATTAAAAGTAGATTTTTTCTTAAATTAAATGAAAATAAAATAAAATTACAACTAAAATTACGCTTTAAGTAAGTTCCAAGAAAATTAAAACAAATTCTAAAAAACAAATAGAGAAATAACATTTAAAGTACTGACTTTGCGAACATAAGTGAAATGAATGCTAGTTAAATTTGGGACTCATATTTTATGCCCTTCGTTTCAAGCAGCGTTTTTTATTTAATTAAAGTAATTTTCTGGTTTAATTCGGTGGAATCGTCGGGTGAGACCTGAGGTTTTGAGAAGTTTGCTAGCTTTCTTACTCACATGCCTTTGATACCTGAGGGAGTGGGCTTCTGCTTGTTTTTTAATTCGTCTTCAGCGACCGTAGAGATATTGAGGCCATGATCCTTATTGCAAACGAAACAAGTAGACTTCCCTTCTGTTTGTAATTTAAAATAATACACACTATCACAGTACGGTCTTCCAGTACCACCTTTTTATTCATATTAATAAAGTCTTTTAAAAAGGTTGGCTTTTAAATTTTGTACCTTTGCAACATTATGTTTGAAGAGGTGTAATACGATATTTCAATTGAAAAGTTTTGTATTTCTTTTATCATAAACTTACATATAAAATTTTCACTTACGAGCTTTTGAGTGAAATGAAAAATTCAACTCGCCCAAAAGTCGGAGCTAAATCATCAAAATATTCGTGGGATGATTTATAACGATTTTCGACATGAACTATCGAGACAGGAGCGCAGTGATCAACTTACATCGACTTTTGTTTTAGAAACACAACATATACAGGGTTTGATTGAAAAGTAATGAGCCTTATTTTTTTTAAGCAGTTTTATTAAACCTTTTGGCTTATTCAACAAATATTCTTCAAGGGTCCTAGAGCGCCAATACACCGCTGGTAGCGGTCCTTTCACTGCAGGAAACATTTTTTAAACTCATCCGCCGGAGTCGCGTTCAATTCGGCTGTCACAGTTTTTTGGATCGCCTCGATTGAGTCGAAACGCCTCCCCTTCAGCTTTCTTTTCAGGCGCGGGAACAAGAAAAAGTCCAGAGGGGACAGGTCTGGGCTGTAGGAAGGGTGGAGAAGCCCCGGAACCCCCATCTTGACCAATGCAGAACCCGGTTCACATCTTCGTCTGTTTGCGTCGTCAAAGGCCTTCCAGATGACTTTTCGTCTTTGACGTCCTTCCGGCCTTCCTTGAAAGACTTGTGCCACCGTTTTACCTGGGCACTGGACAGAGATTGGTCCCCGTAAGCCTCCTTGAGTAGCCCAATGGTTTGTTTAGCTTTACGCAAAATTTAATCGAGTAACGTTGCTCCAACGATCGCTGCATTTTCGCCACTGCAAAATCCTAACACACTTTTAAAACAGCTTTCACGCGCGAAGCGATGTTGACTGCACCGCTGTTGCCAGCGAACTGGAACCGGTTTCTAGTGGAAGGGGAAGGTCCAAAGATCATTTTCACCCACCAACCGATTCGGTTGATCGCTTGGTAGACGCTCCGCGCGGGAAGGCTCATTACTTTTCAATCAAACCCTGTAGTGACAGTGAAAGTACAACGAGTTCCAACGTGAACGAGAATCTTTGCAGGATGAATTACGTGAAGGGCAACCAAAAACGGTTTTTGCGCCATAAGCAATCAATGTTGTGTGTCAACTGATGAGAGTCTGGACATTAGTGGGACCATTATTGCAATATTTAAAATTTGTTTGATCTTTGATACCGTATAATTTGATACTTTTGCCTAAAAAAAAGACTCCTGTCGTTTAGTGAGAAAGAAATGTTTAAGAACGAATTCAACATATCCAAAAAATCATACTATTCATGCCTGCTTATCAATTTGAACTCCCTGCAGTCTTGGCCAGTTTTGTCTGAATCTTTCGTATTTGATGTTACTCAAAGCGGTGTAGACTTAATACCTCATCTAGAGCGCTTTGTAATTTAGATTTTTTCCATATTGGCTTCACGGCAAAGCTGTTGGTAACGACTTTGCTTCTGCTTTCTTAAACTTATCTTCCATTAAACTTCTTAATATTGCCTATTAATAATTTGATTTAGTTTGTTTTGTGATATTTTTTTTTCTTACGGATTAAGATTATTATTATATTATTTGAGCCTAGAAAATGAGTGTTAAGTAAAAGTTCTAAAGGCTCTTTACCGGTTGTAGTGAAAGTACCATCACTTTTCTGTAACAGTTCTCAATTTTGAGGACTTCCCGCTAATATCTTATGAAGTCTGGAGGTCTCAGTTGCCCCTCAACCTATTCGCAAAAGGATTTCCAAGATTGTCTTTGGGCATTTCTGATTTCCTTCTTATTCCAATTTCCCGCGAGACATGTTTTCTTTGCGTCATTAAAAGCGCTTCTGCTTGTTTTTTGAAGCTTTCTTAATTCAACCGTCCACCAGTTAGGCTTGGGTTTAACCCTCAGTCGGGGGCAGGTTTCCGCTAAGGCAGCATTCATGTTGTAGGTAATCTTGTCAACCAAATTTTCTAGTTTTTTTATGCTTTGTGGTACAACAGGTGGATATGTTCCTAGGGTAACCCCGATACAATTTGAGTGGTACACGACCATTTGTTTGCCTCAACTTTTCAGAATCCTTCACCACAAGACAATGCAAACATAACAAGGCATAACAGAGTTTTTGAGCACTCGAAATATCGAATTAATGGATCATCATGTGATAACCTTTTGTTCCCAAATATTAAAAAATTAAATGTGAGATCAACGTTTTTCAACGCCTGAAGAGGCTTTCGAAGCCTTGTGAAGTAGCTCGTTTGGACGTATTCAGTTCTAAGTGCTAAAGGTTAAGGTTAAAGTTAGGTTGAACTGGTTGTTCGCTGGGAGCTCATTAGTTATGTGTTTTGTGTTTTGAAATAGTCCATCACCATGGTGCCCGTTTCTATTTTGAATTTAAGGAGATACTTCCAACTTACTGCTGAGATTTCTTACAATCCGTGAAACTGTGGTGCCGCCAGATATTTTAAGTGGGTTTTGAAGAACGCAGGGCAACCGCAAAGGTTTTTCTCAGTTTCATTTTCTGAGTGGCAAAAGTGCTTTGAGAATTGGTTCTAGCAAATTCAGAAGTGTATTGACTTTCGAGCCGCGGCCGCCGTAGCCGAATGAGTTGGTGCGTGACTACCATTCGTAATACAGAGAGAACGAAGGTTCGAATCTCGGTGAAAGACCAAAATGAAGAAACATTTTTTTTCTAATAGTAGTCGCTTCTCAGCAGGTAATGGCAAACATCCGAGTGTATTTCTGCCATGAAAAATCTCCACATAAAAAATATCTGCCGTTCGAAGTCGGCTTGAAACTGTAGGCCCCTCCATTTGTGGAACAAAATCAAGACGCACACCACAAATAGGAGAAGCAGCACGGCTAAATACCCAAAAAATATATTGACTTCCGAGGAAAGTATTTCGAAAAAACTAAATCCATTTTCATTATTATTTTACTATGTTTTCATTACAGGGCGTAAAGCAAAAAAGACGGCCTTCGAATAGAGTTAAGCCCTGAGGTAGAATCTTGTCGAATCAATATTCCTTAATTATTACAATGCATTGATGCGTTTAGTGACGAGCCTTAACTCTTTTTTATCCGAAAAAAACTAATTTGCAGACCCTTCTTATTCTAGCCAATGGCGAATTCGTATAATTTCTTCTATTAAATATCAGTATCTAAACTAGAATACTTCTATACTAGTTTACTTTTCCCTACAGGGCATCTACGAGTATACCCGTGTACTTCTGCACGTGAAGGGATCTCGTTAGCTTTAGTCTTAATGTCATTGCAATCTTTCTAAGCAGATTAATTTGACAGTTGCCAAAAGAAAACCATGTTTCTTCGTACATTCTTACTCCCTTCCCTTCCCTTTTCAATGCATTGTTGGCGTAGAAAAATGTTATTTATTGCGATTCTACGAAATATGGTTTCAGTGTTGCAATATTGCGTTGGGAAAGGATTAAATTTGATTTGTATCTGTGGATTTGTGTTAGGACCTAAGCCCTTTGCATTGTGAGTGCTGTTGTGCAAGCGTTGCAAGAAGGGTTTTTTTGAAAGCCTCTGTTTAAAATATCTATCTAATTCTTGCAAAAGATTTGCCTTTGTGCTAAATGGGCAAAACATTGCTGTAAAATACGCATTCTCTGTAGTGTTCATGCTTTGTGATTTTATATTCGTATGACGCGTTTTAATAAAGCATTCAATGGAGATTGAAGGCTTATAGTGAGGCTGTGAAAAAAGTTTTTTTTGCAATTTTTTTTATTTTTTTTTATGTTTTTAGAATTCTGAAAAGCAGTTGGTTGAGCCTGGAAGTGCATTAATTTCATGGTAAGGTGATACTTTGCCAATATAAAATTAACAAGCCTTGCTAGATGTACTAATGCCACAGGTTGGTTCAATGAGGACGATGTAGAGTGAGTAGTGGGGACAGCCCTAGTGGTATCACAATGGGCCTACAACAGGCCTAGGTGTGTCAATCGACAACCACTATACCTATCTACCTAGTCCTAAATAAAAGATCAAGAAGAAGAAGTATGTCTAAAAAGCACGAAAGCAAAATTATTAGGTTTCCGCCGTCTGACAAAATAAGGTTATGTTAAAATTGCTAGATGTATAGAACAACATTGAATGTTTGGATATTTGCCAACCACATACTTTCTTCAAGTATTTTTACAAATATTATAAATTGCTATTAATAATTTTCCTATTTTAACTAAAAGGAAAATCGATTTGCATCGCATTTGGAACAATAATGGTGTTTAAAATCCGTAGATCTCTTGAAAGAAATTTTAGTTTCCTTATGGAACATATTCGGGAACCAATTTTTTTCACATTTTTGAAAACACCTCTCTTTGGAAAAAATTTTCTTTTTTCATTTTTGAAAAAAAAACCCTACTTAGTGTTTTTTCTTAATCGTTTCATTAATAGTTGAAACTATGCTCAGTAATCTTCGAACGTTTCGTAGTGGGATTTCAATAACTTTTGGAGTTACATTCAAATATGTACAGTGAATTATTATTATTTATTTTAATTTCCCAACAGAGTTCACATTCCGTAATGTTAAGAGTGATAATTTCGCTTTTCACACGATAAAGTTATCAGAATATTTATCAAGAACAGAAAACTCTGCGGAAATTATAGTTTTGTTCCACTTTAATGGGATCACTTAAAAGGCAGCCGGCGTTGGAAGGGAAAAATATCGCTTCAATGGATTCCTCATAAATTTGAAAATATTTACACAAAGTTACAATGTTTCCTGATATTTCTATCCGCAGATGAAAAGTCGGAAGTAAACAAGCATCTGGTAGTTGCTGTGCTTACTGAAAACTTGGAGCTCATTTTCTCGGCTTTTCAATTTTATGGTTTCTTTGATCAGAAACTTACCCACGTCTGTAAATGGTTAAAGTACCAGCCTGGCACTCCCCAAGTAGCATTAAAGTACCGTTTTGATACTATCATGAGACCTCCAACAGCCAGATGTCTACAGTGAGCCTGAGCTGTTGATATAATGGAGAAGATCGATGAAATTTAGTTCGGCGTACTGTCCCAGGCTGTCGAAAAAAGAAGCAGACCGTTAAGCTACCAAACCCGGACATTTACAAAGAAAATGCTCAATACTCTCCTTCTCAGGACTTTCTGAGTCCTACATCTATTGTACTGGGACCAAAGGGTTTTCGACGGGCGTAATTAAAAATAAAAAAGGAATGGACCTTTTCGAAATTTTGAAATAAAACAAATTGTTGTTGAAGAACATTTTTTTTTTTTGGCTAAGCCCGATAATCATTTCTGTTTCGCGAGTGATCTTTTCCAGCATATGGTTTAATAAGTCACACGAGGATTCATTTTGTTTGAAACCCCATGTGGTATCAAACGACTCAGAGCGATATTGGTATTACTCCATGCCATTTTGCACAGTCTTATTAATTTTGTATAAATACCAAATTCAGACATGGCGGCATACAAATAATTCCTTTTTGTGCTGTTAAGCTGCTAGTTTTCCGTATATGCAGATCCCGATAGCTAGCACTCTTGCCAGCGTTTTGACGGTTCTCTGGGTGGTTTGCGTCAATTATCTTTACCTTCTAATGCTATCTTCGCTAAGCGTCCATGTGACATTTTTCGGACGTGGTCCATGCCTTTCTTCGTATTCGCACCTATTTCGTTATTTCTAATATGCTGCTATGTTTTCTACTTCTTCAGTTGGCTTTCGGTCGAGCTGGATACACAGCTATTGCGTGCAGTGTTTTCATTTCAACTATCGTTGTTTTACAGCCGTGTCTACCCTTGTTTTCACAGCATACTTCAGAATTGGTCGAATGCGTGCCTTTTAGATTTTTCCTTTGCTGTCGATCCCCATGCGCTTGTTTCTCCAAACAGAAGTTCTTAGATAACCAGATACGGATGCTGCTTTGTTGGCAGCTTGCTATCCGTAGATCTCTATAACCTCTAGAGGGTGCGTCCCCAGGTGGCGGGAAGGGGAGACCTCGAGCATATCTAGGCGGCTGGAGAGAAATAAAATATCTCTTACCTACCAATAAGCTGACCAGACAAGGTCTCAAAAACTCCATACAAATAGGGCTAGTATCCTCCTTGAATGTACATTTTATTTAGAGTGGATCAACAGCCTCGGATATGAATAATACTTGCCGTATTAGTCGACTGTTTATTTTCCAGGTCTGAAACCACACAATAACCAATTAGTTGGTCGCGCAATATGCTCCATAATACCATGTACGCGATATTTAGAAGACTTATTCCGCAGTAATTGTCACAGATTGCAGTACCACCCTTCTTATGGATTAAATTCCAATTGAGCGATTGCAGAGCTCAGAAAATTTTTTCCCTCAAAAAACAAAAAAAAAACACAAAAAAAAACTTAAGAAGAAACGCCTTTTTGAGCCCTACAAAACAGTATTAACACTAAAAGAGGAAGGTGTTCCGCATGCTGAGTAGAAACGAGCTTCAGCCTATGCCATAACTCAAGTGATGCTGCAGGTAGCAAATATCGTTTTATACTACTGCTTTAATTGTTTTATTTTAGAAAATCATAGAATCGCCTATATAATTAGTTATTACTTGTAAAGCTCGACCTATCTTAGCTTTGATTACAAATCTGTTCGGAGTGACCTATTTCGATTGCATTCAGCTTCAAATTATTTCGATTAAATGCCTTAAAAATCGTAAGAAATTGAATTGTTTAATCTGAAAATTTTCAAATAATATTCTTAATTAGTGGCATGTAGATCTGTATGTCAATAGAATAAAATGAAAAAAAAAACACATCGAACTCAACCCTAAACGTAGAATTCTAAAGCTTTTTACCGGGGATCTACTGTTAATGGAAATTTACCATAATCTACACTGGCATCTCTATATTTATAATTTTTATATTTAAAGGCAAGCATTCACTTTAACAAACAGCTTCATTAAATAAAACTGAGTATTTTATTTGAAATTATAAAATTATATGGTATACTGCAAACACATTTAAATAACTCGCAAAGTGTATCAGTTTGCAGCGTCGGCATATCTGTGGCGCATATTCGTCTATTGTTGTTTTTGTAAAACCTCTGGCTAGTTGCTTACTATACTTCGCTATGCCAATCGTCGCGGCAATTAAAGCGATTGAAATATTGCGTCAGGCGGTATGTTGAGAGCAAATCTACACAGGTTGGTATGAAAAAATCTGTACGGATATTTAGTGGAGCGGCACATTAAGAAGGATCAGTTTCTTTCGCTGCAAATCGAGATTGTGCGAAGGCGAGGAATATGCGCTGAGTCTGCCAAAGCAAATCTAATATGGTTTACGCTGAGACTCCTTTCTTCTTTCCTTTCTGTTACCCTGAATGCACAAGAAAATATGTCTTAGGGATATGCACTTGAAATTCCGGGATCTTCATAGAATCTTCACATAGGACATAGGTGGTTAAAGGGATAACAGATAGGATACGGCTATGGAATGGAATGGACTTATGAGGGGACATTTTTTAAAACACTAAGGCCAAGAGATAGTACTTATGATCGAGAAGAACAGGTGGGTTGTGGATTCATTACTCCTACGCAAACTTCCCAGAGTTTCTTATGAATCTTGGCAATTAATCGAGGGAAAGAGAATGTAGCTTGTTAATTTTCAATACATCTAACCGTATCTAAGTCTGGCGAAAGCCGAACAACGACAAGGAAAGTTCTCTGTACTAACTTTATTCTTCGTTTTCATGGGGTAACGGTTTTTACGGGTGGGTTCCAAGCCCAGCGCACAACCAGATATCCTTGAATGCTTTGCTTTCTCACATTACCTCGCTCTCAAACGGAACGGAATGAATGGCAATCAGATAGTTTCCCCACTTGAGTGGATTTCTACACACGGAATCATCAGAATCAAATATTCTGTTGAGAGAAAGATTCTGCGGAAGATTTTTGGACGTTTGCGCTTTAGCACATGGACTACAGCACTCGCTGTTGCGATGTGCGTTCAGCTCTGTGAGCTTTATGACGACATATACATTGTGCAGCGAATAAAAATCCAGCGGCTACGTTGGCTGGGTCATATCGTTCGAATTCATATGTACGAACGCTTCGGCTCTGAAAGTATTCGATGAGGTACCAGGTGGTGGTACGCTGGTGGCGTTGGAAATGTCAGGTGAAGATGGACTTGGTTTCTCTTGGTGTTTCCAACTGGTGCCAGATAGTACAAGAAAGAAACGACTGGCGCGCTTTGTTAAACTCGGCCAAAATCGCGTGTGTAGTTATCGTGCCAGGTGCCAGTCAAGAAGAAGAACAAAATCTTCATCTTCCAGGGCTGTGTATTGGAGGGGACAGTCTGCACGGACATAGGTACCGGTACCTATGTTTTCACCCACGGATCCAAGAAGGAATCTGGAGTTGAAGGGGGGTTTCCCCTAGATCAGACAAAATTTCAGTCTCCTTTAAACTGTCGAAAACTATTCGTGTTTTTCAAGCAAAGGTCTTCGCGATCCCGCAAGCATGCAAAATTCTTAGTGTTCGCTGTTGGGAGCGAGACATAAATACCTTTTACGATAGCCCAGCTGCGATCAAGACACTGTCGTCGCCATGTCGCAGTTCTGTTCTGGTCAACTCCTATAAGGAGGAGATCAAACGTCTCGAATGTGCAAGAAACATTACTCTTATCTGGATTCTAGGGTATAGGAGCTTATAGAGAAATGAAATTTCCAATGAGCTTGCTAGAAGAAGGTCGACAGAATCTTCTCTTAAGAACCTTTTTTAATTGTCCCCATCTCAGACCTCGGTGTCCCCTTGACCGTGAAAAGTGCACAATTTCTTTCTTCTTAGAGTTCTAACCTATTTTGTGATATTTCAATAATACCTTGGCCTCAAAACAAAAGTAGGACCTTTAATGTACTGAGGATCCCTCACCACTGAATTTACAAACTCATAGCGTGGGTCACCGGTTATTCGATGAACGAAACTCATGCGGAAAAGCTTTGAATTCCGTACAACCCGCGTTGCAAAAGCTATAGGGTTTCGGCAGGGAAGGAGACTGTTGAACACTTTCTTTGGAAATCGCTGGACTTGGAGGCTTGGCGCTTGAGGTTCCTTAGTGTGCCTTTCGGGGATAGCCTGAGGCAGACTGCATAATTTACCTACGGAGGTGTATGACAGATAAGATTAACAGCTACGGCTTAAGGTATAAATACTTGTATATCTATAAATATTAAAATTTTCTCTATCTAAAGCTAGTGATTTTATCTCTCTCCAGCTCTGATTTTGGGCTGCAATTTTGTGCGCGATCTGCCTTCTCCAGGTATGCGCAGGGCGTCCTGGCCTACGACTTCCCTGCGGATTCCATGCGATGGCCATTTTCGTTACGTCGTCCGTTAATCAACACAGGACTTGGTAAATCCATCCGCCATTTTCTTATTCTATTTTCAACGTTAATAGCATCTTGTTGCGTTATCTCCCATAGCGTTGTTGTGCGTAACCACTTCTGGTCAGAAAACGTCGTCGGAAACACTTGTTGATACAAATTTGCTTTTTTTTTATACCGCTAGAAGTCATGTTGCACGACTCACAACCGAACAGGAGTGCTGACTTTACATTGGTGTTGAATTTTTTTTTTAGTTTGATGGGTATTGACCAAAAGACGGACCTCCAAACTGGTCCTTCTGGTCGCCAAAAGGCTTGTCTTGCTTTCTGAAGTCTGTGATTGTCATCAGCTCTAGTTCCGCCATGGGTGGTTAAAAATGCTACCCAGGTAGCAGAAGGAGTTGACATCTTCAATCGGCTGGTTATTTATTACGTTGTTTCGTAGTGTTTTGGTCTTATTAATATTGATTTTGAGACCATAGCAGGCTGCCACTTCTGCAAGACGTTGAATTTTTGCGGCCATGCCCCTAAAGCTATAGCTAAAACATCCATCTAATACGAGTATATTCAGTATTCTCGATGTACTCGTATAAAATTCTTTTCAACTACAGATTGCATGCTCATATTACTCCGCAAATCGCTCCACCGTAATGTATCACTTGTTCCACGCTAGTCGCTCCGAAAAGCACTTTTACCTAATCAAATAAAAGTTATTGAAATTATCGCAATCATTTTGCAAAATATGCCTTCATTACAAGTATGGGGACATTTGCGGTTCCTACACACATACGAGTTTCTAGTACCCGGTATACCCTTTACGAATTCCCGCGCCGCAGCTCTAAAGCGAGTTTAGTAAAGTAAATGCGATTGGCTACCTCAACAGTTCACCAGTGATTAAGTCAGTTGCTGCGCTTAAAACTTATCGTCTTAATTGAGTCATTGAGCTCGAGATGATCGCTACTAATATTGCCTCCACGACCGTTGCCTTTGCATAGGTTTGTGGTGCAACTTGGCGGTGCACCAAAATTGACTTTGACTTTGCACTGATCCGCTATGCAGTTGGTTGTAATGAGATGGAGATTGCACGGGTTGACATGCGATACGATCGGTTGAGTATTTGCGCCTGTGTATGTGCGCGTGTATGTGTGTGAACCTGAGCTCGTCATAAAGTGTGGTTATTTAAATAGTGCATTGCTTGGTGGTCACCGCCACTGTCATTGCCGTGGCGCGCAGCTCCAGCTACTCCACATCGGTGCTGCTGTGTTCGGCTTACGAACAAACTCTGCTGGTGCTGCTGCTCCTGGAATGCCACTCTCCGGGAGTTTCTGCTATTCACATGATAATTATGTAAATTTACTACCTTTACAGCTGTGCACCGACATAGTATTTTGAAGTTTTGCCGTAGCATAAACTGTGCCCCGTTGATGACGGATAATGAAGGTCATGCACTGCTGATGCCACCATATTTCAATTGCCATGGTAAGCCAGCAAGTGGACACCTCACACGAACACGCACGCGTCTTTAGCGGCAATTGCGTGTTTCTCCTGTGCATTTGCGTAATGAGTTCGTTGTGGGTTGAATAAAATCTAATCAGCGGCTGAGCGAAAAAAACGCATGAAGTCAAGTTGGGTTCTGTGTGGTTTTTTTTTTCTTCATGGCAATTTAGTGGCTTTCCCCATTGCCTTTTATTTTTGCTGGTCATTAAATTAAGAAATTACGCTTATCATTCGGGTAATACTTCACTTTGCCACTTTCCACTATCATTGCGCTTTTGTGGCCGGGCCGCCGCCGCCGTTCGGTAGCATCTCAGCCGTGTCGCCGCTTTTCGCTTCCTGTTCGGTTTCATTCATTTAATTTGTTGTATTTTACAATTCACTTCCCAAATTGGAAACCCGATTTCTTTCTATAATTGTTAGTGGTGTTGTTGCTGCTGCTGGTGCTGCTGATGCTTCTGACCATTTAAACGCTCAGTTGGCGATAAAATTGTTAAGTTAATGTGTCTCATTGTGCCGCCGCTCCCATTTGCGGTTACCAACTTCAGCTCGACTAAGTAGGGATAGCCGCCTGGCGGTGCATAATTGGCGTAGACCACACATTCGATTTCGGTGTCTTTTGGTGTTTTAGTAGCAGGGTTTTTTGGCACTGGCCACTGCCGCACACTTACACACACTCGCACTCATTGCCAAACGGGCCAGTGAAATTAATTTGTCTGTTTGATTAACCTGTACGGATTTTTTCGAGGCTGTAGCGGACTTTTGTTTTTTTCCATTTTTTTTTTAATTTTTTTTTTATTTTTATACACTTTTCTTGTTGTTTTTTTGGGTATTTTTGTTTATCATTTAGTTGTTTGCTTAACCGTCTCGTTAGGCTAATTGCACCGCCGTCATCGCCGCCGTCGCCTTGTGTTTGTTTGCTGATTGTGAGAAAATCTTGTCTGCTAATCCGTCAAACATGTGTTCGAGACCAAAGTGGACTACCGTTTGATATGCTGCTGCTTTGGTGGACCACCGCAACGTCGCGCCAAATTTTTAGGTACGACAAGAACGGATTAAGAATGTGCTGACAAGTGTTCTGGGACGCTGGTGTCAGTTATAATAAATAAAGATCATTAATCTTCAGTCAATTAGTTGGCTTGGTCATACACAACTTTTTGTTTTTGTGGGAATGCATCCATGCCCAGGTATATGTAGATATATGAGCGCATGACAGCGATAGTAGGGTTGATTTCTAATGAATATTACAGGGGGTTTGTTAAAAACAAGGTGACTTAAAAATTCCCCGCATCTCGTACATTCGATTTTCGATTGTTGTCTTATATCGGGTATATTTTTTAAGAGCTTGAGAACGTAAAATGAAAATACAAAACAGAAATATTGTTGGAATGCATTTTTGTATGATCTGGTAGGATTCATAAACAAAAACACCGGATACAAGGTGGCGCAAAACTAATCACCCTATTGGCAGATTTTTCATAAAATGTTTACAGATCGACGTTATTAAATTTCCTCTTTTAATTCCCCGATTTTTGATTGTTTTCTTATATCGGGTGCTTTTTTAAGAGCTTGAGAACGTAAAATGAGAATATAAAACGGAAATATTGTTGGAATGAATTTGTTTATGATCTGGTAGGTAGGTAATTTCTTAAAAAAAAAACACCTGATGCAAGGTGGCGCAAAATTAATCAAATGTTTACAGATCGATATTATTAAATTTCCTCCTTTAATTTCCAAGAAGAAGAAGAAGAAGAAGAATTTCCAAATTACCAAAACATTCTACCCTCACCTTTTTTTCAAACAAAAAAAATGTTAATCACTCTATCTAAAATTTATAACTTTCCGTCTATACGGCTACAGCGGCCGCCGTAAGATTCTAAAAGAATATATACAAAAAGCTTGCCGAGGAGCAATGAAGAAGAAAATCAGCCGCTGTGATGCAAAGTATGCCGCAAACCCAGCAGCAGTCGACATTATGGGTGCTCCTACACCAGTTTAATCAAACAAAAGTTGTTCGCGGAAGAAGCACTTCAAAAAAAGATGGTTGCTTGTTTCGGAAGTGTTCGTAAAATCTGTTAATTTCGCAACTTCACCAGAAGAAAAACTTAAAACAATCAATTCTGAGTGGTGCGCACAATTTGTTTGCCAAAAATTTTCTGAGGAACTAAGTAAAACTATGTAAACTAAGGAACTAAGTAAACAATGCAGGAGGCCGCTTTTGCTTCTCCAACAACAAAACACCGACTTTGTTGAGTTCCTGGCTACTCTGGAGTGGAAATAAATGAAAGAGCGTATGAGTGTGCAAGGAAAGGCTCTGAGCTTGTTCTTCAGTGATTGGTAGAGGACATAAGCATTCCTCTAAACGAGCTATACAATACGATTGACGGGAGCTTAATCGCGGAAACCTACAGAAGGTGATCTCTGACTATTAACTGCAGGGTCTCTAAAGCGCGCTGGCCAATACTAAATCGAACAGAATGTCTGCTTGGATTCAACAGATCACCACCATCCTCACAGGTGTTATAACGGCTCACTCCACTATTGGCATCCAGCCAGTAAAATCGGTGCACCTCACAAAGACTTCTGCAGAGGATGTGGAGATGAAGAAGAAACTGAGTCCGTACAACGCCTCTTCTGTGAAGGCGTGAGAAATTTGCAGAATGTCTCATTGGAGGGACTGATTACTTTCCTAAAAAGATCTGAGTGGTTTAAGCAACTTAGTAAGGGGATGGAAATCAAATTTAGGTATCACAATGGGCTTTAGGGCTACCGAGTGCTTTGTGTTAGACAATAAACCTGGCTAACCTAACCTAACCTAAGGAAGGGCAAACGGCCTACATAACAGAGTTTTTGAGCACTCAAGAGATCGGAGAAATGAGTCATCCGCTTTACAGCCTAATTTGCCGTCTAATGGCTTCCTTTTGTTCCCGAAAAGCAAAAATAAAATGCGCGGTTTTCAAAGCCTGAAGAAGCTATTGAAACAGTTCGTCAGCTCATTTTAGAGGTTTCCAATTCTGAGTGGCAAAAAAGAATATTTGGCAAGTAGAATATTTTAGAAAACAATACATCTATTTTCATTAATATTTTACTGAGTTTTTATAATTGCGCGCATCGGGCTTTTGACTATAAATAAAGCGCAATGGCTGAGGCCTTAGAAAATATCCTGCCATTCTCATTTCCATTGCACTCTATTCGGCGCAGCTGACTGAATTTCGTATATTAGTTGGTAAATAAATTTGAAGAAGAGCTTCAAAGGGTCCACTTATACAACAAAAACATGTCCTTAAAATTTATACATTCATTTTTATTCTTACCCATTGAGCCGTGCCCTAATGAGCGTCAAACTATAAAATCCCGATAGAAACATTTACAAATTGATTCAAGTACAAAAAAAACAGCCATATTTGAAGAATTCGCGTTCGTTAAAGAAATTGACAAAGCATCTCTTGTCATTGAGGTAATTTATGCGAGCTACAAGTGCCACTTCAGCTATAAAGACAACCCGTCGATTCCATTGCATAGATAAATCGGAAAATACAAATTGAATTCACGTGAATGTATACATACATACATACTTACACATATACATATATACAAAAGTACACTCGCCCCATAGTTAAGAGATAATGAAAGTGATATTTTTTCTAATGTAGGCGTATGCCGCGGCGACATCGATAGCAATCGTACAAATCCTTTTATAAGCGGTTATGTTAGGGCTGCGCAACTCAAAGGATATTCGTTTTGATGCACTCCACACACACATGCATGCACATACTCGTATGTATATAAGTAGTATAATATTTTGATCCACGCACAGCTTGCCATTGTTGCCAACCTATGCTGTTTATGCGGAGGCAATTGCTTAAGCAGCGCGCATGCGTAAAATTGGAATAGAGAACATTAGAGGAAGAGTATCAGCAGACGTTGCAGGTACTCGTACGGTATGAAAATTTCACTTTTTCCATAACACGCGGTTTATTGAAGTACTTGCTGCCGCAGAAGCCCAAGCAGTAGTCGTATCACTTTTATTAGGCTTACTCGGAATTCGCTGCCCGTAATGAAGTGTTGTCATATATAAAGAAATACAGAATTGACAGTTTTACAGCATCCTTTTGCTGTCGTGTAAAATTGTTAACGAGCTCATTTGGAGGCTGGTGCAACGGTTGACGGGGCGGTGGCACACGCGCCCCGCCGTGTTTTTCTTCTTCCACTTGATTTATGCATGTCAATAGGCGACCTGTACGATGCGAAATCCTTGCCGGTGACAATTCGGAGATTTTTTATTTTCATTGTGTCTCGTCTGTGCTTTGATATGGATCTGTGTATCTGTATGTTTGTACATTTGAGTGCTGCCTTAATCAGGTCATTCGGGGCGTTTTATTATGCAGTGAGATTGTAATCGTGCAATGTAGACATTTAGTAAGATGTAATTCGTTCGTAATCAATGTCATTTAGGCTGTAAACACTTTTACTTTGCGAGTCTTTTGTAAGCACACATACATCGATACTTTTCGAAATGAATTGCTGTTATTTCGTTTTCTGTGAAAAATTATGTTACAAAGTGATAAAATCTTTAGGGTGTTTGTAAACATAGTTTTTTAATTTTTTATTTTATTTTTTTAATTTCCTTTTGATTTTCTGTTTTTTTATATGACATTTTTTAACATTTTTATTTATTTTTGTAGCTTTTCGTTGCTGACTGAAAAACACACCTCTCCCTCACTGATCCCGCCCTAACGGTGCCGCTTGGTAGCCTTTACATTTTTCGCCCAATCACGAAAACTTAGTAGAGTAATAATGAAATTGGCTTTATTCTTTTTCCAAGTATTGGTATTCAAAATACTCCTGCATTTGCATGAACCAATTTTCAAGGCACTTTTGCTACTCAAAAGATACCTCCAAACGAGCTCCTTCAAACGTTGAAATCGTTGAGCTCGCATTTAATGTTTGACATTCGGGAAAAAAATCATTAGGTACCAAGTCAGGGCTGTAAGGCGGATGACTCATTAATTCGGTCTTTTGAGTGCTCAAAAACTCTGTTGTGTGAGCCGTTAAATGAGAGCTTGCAATGTTCGTTTCTACGACAGTCGATTCTACGTTGGGCACTACTCAGAATGGGCTGTTTAATTTCTCTCTTAGTACAGTTGTGACATGACCAGAATTTCCGAATCGACGTCCATTTTCTTTGACGTGCTTCTTTCACGAACAATTTTTGTTGGATTAAGCCCATCTTGCGTACTTGAAAAGAGATACAGTGTGGTGCTGCTAGAGGCTCAATTGTGCTCAAACTCTGAAAATGACTTCGGCAAACACTGTTTTCGCATTGTCACGGATGGCTCCAGGACTGAGCACGACTGCGGCTCTGTGGTCTACGTGGAATCCAGCGGGACAAAACTGCACTTTGCTTTTGGAATGCATGCATCTGTGTTTGAAGTGGATGTGTATGCTTGTGTTCAAGAAACGATGAACTTTGTTGTGGAAAACAGATGGAGAAGCAGATCTATATGTGTCTGCAGCAATAGCCAAGCTGCGCTTATGGCCTTAGACAGCCCCTCAATCACATCAGGGGTAGTCGAGTCCTGCAAATCCAGGCTGAACTATGTCGGTAGACATAATAGCCTGATGCTAGAATGGTCCCCGGGACACGCGGGTAGCGTGGGTAACGAGACCTCTGACTCCCTAGCTAGGATGATGCTACTACAACCCACAAGCGAGCTTGGCAGGCTGAAAGAGGCTGCAGATGGACTAAACTGATGTTACCTGTCATGTCCCACCGACTGTCGCAAATCTTCCTGTCATTAAGCAGAAGGAACTGCAGGCAGCTGTTTGGACTGATGACGGGCCAGTTTCTGTGAGCGAAGCACATGGAAAAGGTAGGCATCTCATACAGTGTACTCCGGCTTTTGAAGAGGAGGATGAGACGGCGGAGCACTTTCTGTGCATCTGATCCGCCTTCGCTCGAATCAGGTTTGAGGTCTTTGGCACTGATGTGTTAAGAAGGGACCTCCTTGGCTTCTTGGCGCCACAAGATCTGTTAAGATTTCTTCGGATTTCTTTTTAAAGAAAATTAAAAAGGAATCCGAGTGCAGTACAATGAACTTAATTGTGTCTGAGTGCTGTACTTGCTAGTTGTCCCGACAAAAAAAAAGCCTATCGTGGAACATTAATACTGGTGATTTCGTTTTTGTTTCCTTCTTATGTGCATAGATCCAAGATTCGTCATTTGCTTCGATGTCGTACACATGCTTTGAACTACCGCGGCGGAATTCTTGCAACATTTCTTTGAACTAATCGACACGAGTCCGTTTTTGGGCAATTATCAAATTATGCGGTATCCAACGAGCAAAAATCTTCTTGACGATCAAATTTTCTTGCAATATTAAATGTGGGATGGACCCACCAATGCCAAAGGTGTCCCTATCTCGCGATATCTCACTTGACGATCTTGCGTTGTCAGCATTCAAGGTTTGTTTTTTTATAATGTACGTCCATAAAGTGTTTAATACTACGATTTGGTACGAGGGCTTAATACGAGTGTTTAGTGTATAGCTTGGTTTAGGATAGGTTACGATTCTTGCTACTCTTCCTTATGGTGTCGAGGAATGCACTTAGACCTGGAGGCGTATTCTGAAATCACTTCTTTGGGCTCAAGTTCACCTTTACTTCCGAATGTGGTGAAATCATTTTGTCTCCCTAATACACGATGAAATACTGTTTACGGTTGCGGATTATACGTCTGCTAGAGTTTATACAATAATACCACGTTCTGTCAAGAGCTGGAAAGTGGCAGAGAAAGTGTTTAACGATCGCCACTTCCTCCTTATTCACGCAACTGCAACAGAAATTATTATTCATATGTTTTCCATGAGTCTCCATGGGTTCCCATTAGACAATACGGGAACCAACTACTGCACTAATGGTGTGTCGGTCTGGATTGGTGGAGGACCTGGTCCTATGTTAATTGCTTCTAGGATAGATTGATGATGTTAACGCACAAGCGAGCTCCGTGGTCTATCTAACATAAGAAAGAAGCCATTTTGGGAGAAATGTGAGATGAGGTTAAGTTTCCCTTGCGGTATCAGTGTGGGTTATGAGCTTGAATGTGTCTCATATCCGTTACAACCTAACCTTATCTAGGAGAAATGCTTAACCAAGGTCTTAGCTTTAAAATGCTTCTGATTTTTTCTCACCGTATATCCCTGGCAGGCTTATAACCTATCGATGAGCCCCTCTTTTTTTCATTTTGCTTGGAGATCTCCATCTATACATACAGCTAACCAGTTCTCCTTTTTCGTGTAAAATATAATTGAATTAATATTTCACGTTTTATAAATAAATCAGGCAAATAATACTCCCTTATTAAAAAGGCTCCTTATGCTTAGTTTGGATATTTCATATCCAGGGTATCCTAGCCAGGGTATCAAACGTACCATGCCCATTCAAAAACTTTTTCAAGCAAGGTTGATGGGCTGTGCTATATTTCTACGCCAGGTCACATCAGTGAGTAGAGGGGCACAAAAGACCATGAGATCAAAGTGCAAACCTCATAAAGTATCTATCTAAGTAAAGATGACCTTAGCATGACATGGACCCGAAACAATACCGGATGCAGCACCAAAGTAATGATTCTAGAAATACGGACGTTGAAGTTGAAGTACTCTCTGGTAGGAAAATCGTTGCAAATGTGGATAAAACCATGGAAACCGTGGAGTCGGATATATTCTATTACCCTGGTACTGAAAATTTGTTAGAAAACTATTTGGATTATTTCAATGGGGATTTTAGCTCAATGCACGAAAACCACATAAATTGAACAAAAGAGAAACGGAACAGTTTGAACCGAATTGAAGTCGCTTTGACGCAAACACAACGAATTATGTCTGTTTTTGAAGCGGATAGTGACTGTTGTTCGGAAATAGTCCACATACAAAAACAATACCAAGAAGCATCGCTGTCGAATTTTGGTTTGCCGGCCCAAATGATCGCCTAACCCAGGATAAGGTCGAGAAGGTTATGGTGTGTGTTTGGTAGGATTGAAATTATCCACTTTGAGCTGCTTCCATCAGGCCAACCATATAATTCGAACCTCTGCTATCAACTACTGGCGAGATTGAAGTAAGCGATTGACCAGGATTTACGAAACGGAGGAAAATTTTGAACTACTCGTCACAAGCTAAGAAAGCCTTGACTTTAGATGACTAGACTTTATAACATCCGCTGTTTAATTCATACCTGGAAGCAAACATTTAAACCTTAATAAGTATTCCGATAGTTTTCATATACAAAAGTGGTCTCCAAAAAGAATTGAACCAACAACACATCAAAGCACTAAAAAAGCATACCTACGTTCAGGTAGGTCAGTGAAATTGTTGAAGTACCTCACTGGTACGCCCCAAGTTGCATCAAAGCATCATTTTGATACCATTAGGAGGCGTCCAATAAGCAAATATCTACAGCCAGCCAGAGCTGCTGATGTAATGGAGAGAAACCGATTAAGGTTGGCGTACGGCTGTCGAAGAAAGCAGCTCCCAGTGATTTTAATCACCTAGCTGACAAACCGGAACATTTACAGCGAAAGTGCTTAACAGTCTCCTGTTCTAAAAGATCCCGACAACTTTTACAATGGGGGTTAAATGGTAAACCCAATTTCTCCGCGTGTTTGCCGATCGTCCAATGACCGGTAAACATAGCTACGAGTTTGGAAACTGAATGGCGTGGAATTCCCAAGATTTTCTGAGTCCTCCGTCTATAGTGCTGGGAAGCGGTACGGAAGAAGCATAACTTCTCTGCACAATTACTGAACGATTCTATCGGCATGTAAAGCGCTCCACATGGTTCAGCGAATAAAGATCCAGCGGTTTCGTTGGCAGGGTCATGTCCTCTGAATGGAGTATTCTATGCGGTACCAGCTGGTGGTAGCAGGGAAGAGAAAAGCCTCCTCTGCGGCGAATAGATCAGGTGCAGAAAGACTTGGCTTCACTTGGTGCTTCCAACTCACGCCGGTTAGCACGAGAATGAAACAACTGGCGCGCTTTGTTAAACTCGGCCAAAATCGTGTAAGCGGTTATCGCAATAATCTAGAAGAAGAAGAGCGCTCCACTGTCGGACTAACGAAAAAAAATCTGTTAGACACTGAAATCTTATGCAATCAAGGGTGCTTCATCAAAAAGGTTACACCTCTACAGAGGTCAACTTATGTAAATATCAAACAAAACAAAAGGTAGATAATCAATTGCTCAAGCCAGCACTTTTTTCATTGCCAGAAATCCCATTTACCAACTATTAATTCAACGCTACGCTTGCCTTCTATTAACACCATTAACCCTTTGACTCTCACGTTTGCATACACGCGCATGTCCGTGCATTCAATGCCACGCGCCAGACATTTAGTTAGCTAATCGAGCGGACAACCAATGAGTGCACTCGCTTTTCGGTCAGCTGCTAGAATTACCGCTGCTTCATTACAGCCTCACCGGACGCAGACTTGTGCAGCTTGCATCCCCAGCAGCCGCGGCAATGGCCACAGAAGCGGCAAACACGCAACACATTTCACTGCAACTGTAAATGAAAAGCCTTTCACTGCAACCCTTCCTACTCGTATTATGAGTAAGAAGAAGAAGAAGAAGCAAAAGAAGCAGAAGAAGAGGAAGGTGCAAGTACAGTGCGAGTGGTCTGAAGTGTTGCGCGCAGCACGTTGCAAGTGTTTTTCTGTTTGTTTCCAAACGAAACACCGGGCCTTTTTTTTGTGCCTCCTGGACTGGCCTCTAGCGCTGCGGCGCATGCGCAGCCAACAACTAATAAATGTTGATACGCGCCTTTATTAATCCTTAAAGCAAACCTAAAGACGTAACAAAATGTAGCCAATGCCGAAAAAATAACATTGCAGTCATGCAGGATAACTAAGAAGGATGATAAAAAATGAAACATTTGTACCTGCATATGTGTGAGTGTATATTTCCTTAAGACCAGGTCCCGTTCATTCAGTTGCGTAAACAAATTTTTCTTTTTATTTCTCGTTTGTTTAGCTGGTCCTACACACACACACGTCCATATGTGTGGATAAGTGCACGTGTGAAAGAGCTCGGCGTGTGTTGTTGTTGTTGGTGACAGGGGCGCGCTCTTTGGCTGCTCCTTTGCCGTATTGTTATTATTTATTTCATTTTTTAATTTCTTTTTCGTTTTCTTGATTATTGTGTTTTGAAGCATTTATGCTGCAGCTGCTCATCTGCCGCTAATGCCAACATTTTAGAGCCGCGCACAGAGGAGCGATGGATTTATTGATAAAAAGCGTTGGCTTTGCAATTAAAGTGGGATATGAAAGTACGCTACGTTGGCTTGTGGAGCGGTGTGTAGCTTGAATTAAAACATGTATCTAAGAGGGGACAAGACAAATATCTTCTAAAATACTTAGTTTTGGACTGACATTAGGGTATTCAAGATGAATAGATAAAACTTTACATGTAACTAGCGCTTGCGCTCTTGGTTGGATGTTAAGGCGAGCACCTACTTTTATTTGTGGCGTGGGTGTTGATGTTGTCCCCACAAATGGAGGGACCTATAGTTTAGCGGAGGATATTTTTCAAGCCAGAAATCACACCGAGATTTGCCATTGCCTGTCGAGTAGCGACCGCTAATAGAAAAAATAATTTCTATCATTTTGGTATTTTATACTCGTACATTCAAACCCGGGCACTTCCAAATGAAATCACGCACCACCAGCTACGGTGATCTCCAATAGATAATTTTTTCCCTTGTTCACTCCGTTAGGAAGCATAGAACCTCGACCAGACTCTTCCATCGTACACGGTTCTGGGCTGCTGCTGTTGCGCAGTCCCATGTGATGTCGGCATCTGCTAGTTCGCGCATATCGGCCTTCGCCAAATGATCTTTGGCCGACCGCGACCTCTGCTCCCTTGTGGATTCAGGGCCAGTGTCATTCTCGTGATGCTATCTGGTGGTTTTCTCAATGTGTGACCTATCTATCGCCACTTTCTGCGTTTGATTTGCTATAGGATGGGCTCCTCATTTGGTAACCTTCACAGTGCGTTGTTGTTGATCGGGTTCAGACAGAATATATGATGCGGAGGCATTTGTTGACGAAAGATTTAAGCCTCTGTGTGTTGGTATTAGAGACCAGCCATGTTTCATATACATGATACTGCGAACGCTATCCTTGATTTGTTTAGCCTGCAATCCACATCTTCAACTGATCCGCCGTCTGCCGTGATAGTGCAGTGACCAGAAGCTTTCGACGAATTCTACCGGGCAACCGTCAATCATTATATATCTTTGCTTTAGTGTGGTTGACGCTCACAGACTTTGTATTGGCGATGTTGACCTCCAGTCCGACAATGCGAGCCAGCGTGACTGGTATGTCCGCCTTCGCTTGCATGAAGCCGTTATGAATAGGACCCTAGCTCGTCTTTGCTATGGGGCAACATATATTCATGGAGAAGTTGTGAAGAGCCAAGATTAGCGAAATCCTTACTGGGGTGGTACAACCAAAAGAGGTTTAGAAAATGCATAACCCTCACCTGGGATAAACTGAGAATGCTCACGGGCATTGTAGCCCGAAGGAAAGCGCATACGCTCGGTTCAAACCTACTCTATCTTTAGTTTAATACGAGAACTGGGTCTGAATAAGGTACTATGATGAGTAGAGGGCACAAAATACCATGAGGTCATAGTGCAAACTTTCAGTCAATCTAATCTACCCTCTTAATTTCAAATTGTTCATAAGGATACTCCTATAGCCCGCGCCTCGGTAAGACCTCGAGTTCTATTCCTTTTAACTTTGCTTTGTCAAAGAATGAATTTTATGAATTTTTCAACTTTTTTTTATTTATTTAATTTACTTATTTAACTTTCTTTAGTAATTTAAGCTCATATAGGTTGTAAGAGATCTGTAGAAAGTATTATAATGTTTTAGACTTGAATAAAATAGAGGAGTGGAGATGGACATGGCTGTTAACCAATTTCGTCCACTTTTAATACCAAATGGAAGATTCGGAAAAATTTAAAGCTATTATTGAAAGTTCTCTTTTTTTACAAATGGGGATCCTTTTAAGTCATCAAAGACAAAATTTTAGTTGAAATCAGCAAAGTAGTAGGAGCGAAATACTGTACCACGGAATATCTTGTAAAGTCCCGCTATGGAAACAAGCAAATTTAAGGAGGAGGAAAAGTTTTGCTGCAGAGCACAAGGCATGGTGTGGACCAGAGGGTATGGAAAAATGGTATAAAATACGTTGGAGCGATGAAATAAAAATACATTTATTTGAAAATGACGCTAGGCGAATTGTCAAACGTCCTTATGGACAAGGGTTCTCACCGCAGTTCACAAAATAACAAAAAAGGTCAAGCTTCTTTGAGCATGGAGTAGGACCTAGTCCCCTCATAACCATATATAACTACAAGGACATTCTCAAGAAGTGATGCTACCGTTTGTTCAGAAGAATTTGATTAATGAAATGGGACGTATATGGAATTCCACTACCACAGAAACTTGCCGCAGGGTTATCAATTACGTACGTATATAATTCTATTACATTATCAGGTTTTGTTTGTCCCTGTTTGTTAACACTGCAACTATGTAGTTACACATAAACTAACCATCAGTACAATTTTACTAACATAAAGAGAATTTTGTGAAGAGATTTTCATAGTGCTTTTGTTGCAATTTGAAGTTTAGCTGCAGTTTCTTCAGCTTGTTTTCCAAATACTAGGATGGCAGTGTCGTCGGCAAAAGTGGCGATCAAGCTATTCGGGGGTATCGGCAAGTCTCTGGTATATAGAAGGTATAGGAGCGGACCAAGAATGCTTCCTTGTGGCACACCAGCATTTATTTCTTCAAAGTTAGAGTATTCGTTTCCTTTTTTAAAGCCAAAGTGGATTTCGCTCAGATATGACTTTAGGAGGGCGCAAAAATCATTTGGAAGGCAGGTATTTAGTTTGTTATTTAAAGCGACATGCCAAACTTTGTCGAAAGCTTATGCGACGTCCAGGACTACTGCTTAGCACACGTTATTTTGCTCCATTTCAGCTGTG
The DNA here is from genome assembly GCF_027943255.1 of Anastrepha obliqua. Lineage (NCBI taxonomy): Eukaryota > Metazoa > Arthropoda > Insecta > Diptera > Tephritidae > Anastrepha > Anastrepha obliqua. The sequence continues at coordinate 18,350,341 of NC_072893.1, read as the reverse complement.
ATTCTGTGCACCTGATCGATGGTTGAGTGCTTGCTGCGAAGGCCAAATTGATGCGAAGGTAACAACACTATAAGCGGCGATTGAGGATAAGCTTTTCAAATAGCTTACCAATTTGAGGCAGCAAATAGATTGGTATGAGCAAACAAGACGTAAACCTTTTGCCGGTTTTGGAATCATTATCATTTCTGCAACTTTATACAGGGTTGGAACATAGTGTAGATGAATTCAATGATTAAATAATTTCACTAATTTAACCAAACTTATATAGAGTAACTTATTTAACATCTCAGCTGTAATTAAATTGAATCCGGGCGCTTTTTTATCTTTTAGTTGTTTTATTTCTCTTTTGAGTTCTTTTATGGCAATGAATGAGATAGAGGTTTTTTCGTTCTCAGTAAGAGTATACAAATTTTCTCATATATTTTCGTTGGGTTGGAAGGTTTTTGTTAAGTAATTTGCAAAAGCTATTGCTTGGTTTTTGTCACGTTTTGCTCATGTATTATTATCTTTTTTAATTGGAGGAACATTACAGTTTGGTATTTTCAAATATTTAGTACATTTCCAGAGTGAGTAGGTACCTCTTTTATCAGGTCTTAAGCTTGAAATGTACTTATTTATTAATTAATTTTTAATAAAATTTATTTCACTATTCAATTGCTGAAACAAAAATATTGCACAGCGGCTTCTGCCGATATATCTCAAGGCTTTGACCGCATTTGGCATGATGGCTTACTCCATAAAATAAAATATAATCTGCCATTAAATTATTATGCACATGTTTATTAAGTCTTACCGCGAAAACCGATACTTCTTTGTCAAACAAGGCCTATTTTTCGTCCTGTGAACTACGTGAAAGTTCAGCTGGTGTACCCCAAGGGAATATCATGGGCATCCCATACTTGCTATGTACATACGATCTACCAGCTTCTGAAGAAACAATAGTCGGACTGTTCGCGGATGACTCTGGCGTACTGACAATTGACACCCACCCATATGTGGCCGCCCAAAAACTTCATTAAAAGCGTGATAAAATAACTCACTGGTTGAAAGAGTTCCGCATTACACCAAACGAGACAAAATCTTCCCAAGTCACTTTACACTAAATCGAAAAACCTGCCCACCATATCTGAGTTCCAAAAATCTTACCAAAGCCATAAATACATATGCTATCCCCATACTATCAAACTCATTTGGGATCATACGTTGGTCTAACACAGATCTCAACAACATAGAAATAGCAACTAGAAAATAGATGCTACATCCAAAATCATGCATACAACGAATTACAATACCAAGAACAGAAGGAGGAAGAGCACAAAAAGAGCTACACGGTAGACATTTACACATAATGCGGGACCAAAACGTTGACCAGAAAAACAGCTACACCTGGCTACAAAAAGGAGAACTTTATCCTGAAACTGAGGGATTTGCGATCACCTTCAGGATCATGTTATCCTCCCCAAAAATTACCAAAAATACATTTTCAAAGATATCAACGTCTCAGATGATAAATGCCGCAGATGCCAAATACACGCAGAAACGATAGACCACATAATCACAGGATGTCCTGTACTTGTCGGTACCGAGTACACAGAAAGGCATTATATAGTTGCAAAAGTTCGACACCAAGAAACAGCAAACGAATTACAATTGTTGGAAAACGAGGAACCATTTCATAAATACACACCATGCAATATAATAGAAAATGAAATATATTCACTATACTGGTACATAGCAATACATACAGATAAAACCATATTGTAACAATAACCAGATATAACACTTATCAACAAAATCAATAAAACCACCTTCTTTATTGAAATTAGCACCCCAAGTGATGCAAATATACACAGGAAATTTACAGAAAAAATAGAGAAATATCAGGTCAGTCCATAAGTTCGTGTGTATTTTACCCACAATTTCACTTTTGTACGATTTTTGCATACAAAAAATTATTCGCGGAATATAACGGAACCAAGAACATAAGAGGCACATTTTGTATTTTTTTATAAAAGTGGTAAAAATGCGACAACTGCTGCTGCAGAAATAAACACTTTTCACGGAGAAGATACCGTGAGTGTAAGGACTGCGCAAAAGTGGTGTCAAAATTCTGAAGTGGTAACTGCGACGTGGAGGATGCCCCACGCGCTGGTCGTCCTGAAGTCTTTAACTCCGACGCCGTGCTCGAACTCGTGGAAGCTGAGCCAAATTTGACAGTCGGTATGAAAGCTCAGAGGTTAAATTCATCGCATGGAACAGTTCACAGTCACCTGGTTCAGTTGGGAAAGGTTTCAAAGCTGAGAAAATGGCTTCCAAAGCTGGGTGTTCTCAGCTGCTGCATCGGCTTGAAAATGAAAGTTTTTTGAACCGTGTCGTTACTGGTGATGAAAAATGGGTCCTTTACAATAATCCTGTTCACAAACGCCGGCTAGATAAATATGAAACACCAGAACCGACCCCTAGAGATGGCCTTCACCCCAAGAAGATTATCCTGTCTATTTGGTGGGATATGAAAGGTATTGTTAATTAGAAAACAGCTGGAACCAAACCAGACGATAACTGTTGATTATTATTCCCATCAGGTATCAAACCTGAGTGCGGCACTTAACAAAAATCGACCGTCTTTAGTGAATAGACGCAAAGTTTTGTTTCACCACGAGAACGCAAGACCTCATACCGCGGGGCAAACATTAGGCAAGCTGAACGAGCTCGGATGGGAGCTAATGCCGCATCCACCATACTTTTCGGATATTACACCTTGTGGTTATCACCTTTTTCGTGGACTTCAATCCCATATGAGTAACAAGAACTACTCCTGAAAAGAAGTTATAAAAAGGGATATCGAAGCGTATTTTGGCTCCAAGGACAAAAAATTTAATTATATTCCGCGAATAATTTTTTGTATGCAAAAATCGTACAAAAGTGAAATTATGGGTAAAATACGCACGAACTTATGGACTGACCTGATACTTCCGAAGTGCCAGCTCCCTTAGCAATATCAAAGCGATCCGAAACCTGCCAGAAAGTGGCCCTGCTATTACATAACTTCCATAATGTAATGTATACGCATTTTTCTAATAATTTCCCACAACGACCGTTCCTTGGAGTTAACCAAAATGGAGTTAGGGCGGCTTTTAAACACTTTATTAAATGATTTTATTAAAAACTGATTCAACAGGATATCGAAAACTTACCTCAAAAGTGCATCAATTCATTCGAAAATGAGAAAAAATATATCCTCGGGATATGATTTTATTGTTTTAAAAAAAAGTATTTTTCGTAGCGTGGGAATAATCATAATATAGGTTGTCAAAAAAGTCTTGCGGTATTTCCGCAAGCTTGTCTTTGCAAGCGCGTAGTTCTAGTTGTATTCGTCGCATCGGTTCACGCTAGAGCTTTTTGGAAAGCTCTTTTCACGTGCTAACACGTGTTTGATTAATTGTTGTTTGCTTTTAGTCGTGAGTCATAGCGTGAGTTATAGCGTCGCAAACATGGAGCAAAATAAAGAGAAAATACGGCATATTTTACAAGTACTACTACGATAAAGGCAAAAATTCATCTCATGCTGCCAATAAAATTTGTGCAGTTTATGGACCCGATACAGTTTCCATTTCCACCGCACAACGATGGTTTCAACGTTTTCGTTCTGGTGCAGAGGTGATCGAAGATGCGCCACGGTCCGGAAGGCCTGTCGTCGAAAATTGCGATAAAATCGCTGAATTGATCGAAAGAGACCGGCATAGTAGCAGCCGTAGCATCGGCCAAGAGCTGGGCATGAGTCATCAAACCGTTATAAACCATTTGAAGAAGCTTGGATTCAAAAAGAAGCTCGATGTATGGGTGCCACACGACTTGACGCAAAAAAACATTTTTGCCCGTATGGATGCATGCAAATCGCTTCTGAATCGCAACAAAATCGACCCGTTTTTGAAGCGGATGGTGACTGGCGATGAAAAGTGGGTCACTTACGACAACGTGAAGCGCAAACGGTCGTGGTCGAAAAGCGGTGAAGCTGCCCAGACGGTGGCCAAGCCTGGATTGACGGCCAGGAAGGTTCTTCTGTGTGTTTGGTGGGACTGGCAGGGAATCATCCACTATGAGCTGCTCCCCTATGGCCAAACGTTCAATTCGGCCCTGTACTGCCAATAACTGGACCGCTTGAATGCAGCACTCATGGAGAAGAGGCCATCTTTGATCAACAGAGGCCGAATTGTCTTCCATCAGGAAAACGCCAGGCCACACACATCTTTGGTGACGCGCCAGAAGCTCCGGGAGCTCGGATGGGAGGTTCTTTTGCATCCACCGTATAGTCCGGATCTCGCACCAAGTGATTACCACCTATTTCTGTCCATGGCGAACGAGCTTGGTAGTCGAAGTTGTCCACAAGAGAGTCCTGTGAAAATTGGCTCTCCGAGTTTTTTGACAATAGGGAAGCGAGCTGTTGGCATCTCGTTGGGAACTCGTCATCGAACAAAACGGCGCATATTTGACTTAAATCGCATTATTATAACCAATTTTATGAACAATTGAAAATTCAATAAAAATACCGCAAGACTTTTTTGACAACCTTATATTATTGCTCTTTGCGCGACCTTCTATACAACCGTTATATAACTAAAATTATAGTATAAACTAATAAAGGTGACCCTCCCGTTTTGACTAAAGTGTTCGATATCTTCAAGTGCTATTGAAGTTTTGCATTTTCTTAGTCAGTTTTGTTTATATTTAATGGGAAATTTCGCAATCATATTTTTTTTCAACACATTTTTCATGTGGCAATTAAATTACGTAATTTCCTATCATAATTTATAAAAATCTTTCTCCGCATTATTACGAACGTAAAAGTTGAAAGCCATGCAATTCGAAAAGGTATCATAAATACTTACACACACATATTTAAGTAGATATTTATGCCCACCGAAATGATTGAATGGCGAGAGTGGAGAAAAATGCCCTCAAGCAAACTGCATTCACTGACAACAACAACACAAATCGGCTAAGCAAAGCCATACAAGGAAGTGTTTTTACCGCTTTGTCCAGACCAAATAATCAACCGGAAATCGCGAAAATAAATTCGCTTTCCGGTGCAAAATGATTGCTGCTGTATCGCAGTATTACAACAGAGCTATTGTTAAATGCTAATTGTTGTTGTTATAAGCAATCAGGCATACATACGCGTGTACATATGTACATATAGACGCTGTTGAGCAGCAAGTGAAATGTCGATCGACATTGCATCAAGATTAAAGTAGCAATAAAATTTACACTTGTACGAAGAAGTACATACACACACATACACACTCTTGCACGCGCATATACACATACATATGCAACACTGCCATGCGGCAATGCAAAACTTAAGCAGCAACAAAACACATTCGATAGTCCATTGTTGTTGGGCGTTATTCTGTGTATGTTAAATACGCTGACAGACGGACATAAATACGCGCGCGAACAATGAACGATGTGGACAGTGCCGCCTGAAAGACTGCTAGCGGATGGACAGACGGACAGTGCAACGGACGGACGAAGGAATGGACAAGCCAACAGCTTCCAAAAGGAGCGCAAACAATCATTGCCTTCAAGTGTACGAGTGTGTGTGTACATACATGCATACATCTATACATACATACATACATACATACATCCATTCATACACCCATCCATACATCGCCTTAGTAGTTGCGCTTGCTGAAATGCATTTTATCCCACATGAGGTAGGGAACACTGAGATTCAATAATACAACAGCAAAAACAACTGCGCCAATAACTACAACAATTCAGAGGAAACTCTTAATATTGATGTCCAAGTGAAATGCATTCGCTTCCCGTTAACATCAATCTTAGGGATTTAAGTGAAGCTCGGTTGTGTGGGGGAACTGCTGGGACTGACGAGGCGGTGGCGGGAAGCTGTAATATGGAGTGGGAATAATTTAAGTGATATGCTGTGGGGAGCTCAGGATTATGGTGCAAGTTTGTATGTATAAATATATGCAGTGTTGTACGATGTTGCAAGTGAGTTCTTGTTGTAGAGTCTTGAAATTTGAACGTCAGACTGTTCGTCGCTTTGATACCTTTTAACTCAGTCAACGCACTCCGCTGTAAAATAGTATGTTTGAGTGTATGTATGTAAGTATAAATGTGTGTATATCTGTATGTATGTATGCATGTTTATATGTACATATTAAATTACTTAACAAACATATACACACATGCATATACATATATGTGTGTATATATCCCTGACTTGCAAAAATTGTAGTGTAACAAAACTGGCGCAGAATAAGCCAAGTACTGGTCCATTTTAGATAGACGTTGTAATCGGGCCTGTAGCAGGTACCTACCTTGGCTTTGGTGAGGAGATTAACCGAACTACTATTCAGTCCTCTTCGGTAGTTGGACCACGCTGAAACTGTTAAGTTAACTCCAATACCTTTTTGCCAGGCTTGGATCACCGCTAGTTGGAGACGTATTTAGTAGGCAGTTGCAGCTGCCAGACTGTAAGTCGTGCATACGGCTATGCTGCTATACGTGTAGCAGTATTAAAGAGAGTTTCCTCTTCCACCCCACACAACTCGTCCGAGGTGCTGGTCAACTTATATATATACATATATATATGGGTAGTCGAAAAAGTCTTTTCGTATTTCTAATCAAATTTCAACTCATTTTTTTTATATTTATAATGAACTTTATTAAACCAAATATGTACCATTTTGGTCGACCACCTTTTGCCATTTTTTTTTCTAGAGACATTATTCCATCAGTGTAAAACGTTTGTGGTTTTTCGGCGAAAAGCTGCGACAAGTAATTTTCACAGGCTTCTCTTTAAGTCAACTTTACTCCATTAAGGGAGTTCTGCATTGACCGAAACAAATGGTAGTCCAATGGTGCAAGGTCAGGGCTATATGGTGAATGCATCAAAACTTCCCAGCCAAGCTCTCCCAGTTTTTGCCAAGTCATTAAAGATGCGTGTGGCCTAGCGTTGTCCTGATGGAAGACGACGCCCTTTCTGCTGATCAGCTCTGGCCGTTTTTTTTTCGATTGCTTGCTTCAATCTCATCAGTTGTTGACAGTAAAGTGTAGAATCAATCGTTCGAGCAGTCTGGAGCAGCTCATAGTGGATGATTCCTTTCCAATCCCACCAAACAGACAGCATAACCTTTTGAGGCGTCAATCCTGGCTTTGCGACCATTTGTTGAGCTTCAACACCCTAGAAACATGATCTTTTTCGCACATTATTGTCGTATTTGATCCACTTTTCTCTTGTTACCATTCGCTTCAGAAATGCTTCGATTTCATTTCGTTTCAGCAAAGAGCCGCAGATATTAATTCGGTCCATTAAATTTTTCACAGACAATTCATTTGGGACCCAAACATCGAGCTTCTTTTTGTAACCACCCTTTTTTAAATGGTTCAAAATCATTTGATGATGAATGTTTAGTGCCTTGGCGATTTCATGGCAGCTTATGTGACGGTCCTGGTCACTCTTTTCCATAATTTCATCGACTTCAAAGACTTTCTCGACTACCCAATATATATATAACATAATTGGCGTGTACACCCTCCTCCTCCTATTTGTGTTGTTCACAAATGGAGGGACTTACAATTTCAAGCCGACTCCGAACGGCAGATATTTTTATGAGGAGCTTTTTCATGGCAGAAATACACTCGGAGGTTTGCCATTGCCTACCGAGGGGCGACCGCTATTAGAAAAAAACGTTTTCTTAATTTTGATCTTTCACCGAGATTCGAACCGACGTTCTCTCTGTGAATTCCGAATGGTAGTCACGCACCAACCCATTCTGCTACGGCGGCCGGCTAGTCAACTTGCCTGCTCTAAATCTGGTAGGAAAACACGTGACCGCCGTTCATCGCTAAGACTTAATAGTGTGGCCACACTTCCATACAAACATGACTAGCTTACATTCTATAAGTAGTTATAATCAAGAAATCGTCTACTCTTTCTTTAAATCGCTTTTTCGACAAGCTATTCAATACTAGCATCCCGTCAAGAAGAGAGTGACAAACTCAGAGTCTATGAAGAAGAGGGGAAATATTATAGTTTTTTACACTGATGGATCCAAGCTAGAAAATAAAGTAGGATGTGGAGTTTAATAAATAGAGATTCCAAATAATTAGGATTAGAATTATCTTTTTAACTTCAGCACTACTGTAGCGTCTACCAGGCAGTCTTAGCTATAAAGGAGGTAAAGGAGGCCATGCAATCAATGGAGGAAGTTATACTAAGAGCAAAGGTTGCTCAGGAATACCTAGCAGCTCTGAATGATATTAGCACCATCTTCAAGGCTAGCTTTATATGGATTCCGGGATATAGAGATATTGAAGAAAATTGCAAAGCCGATGAGCTAGTCAAAAAGGGCGTCCACTGCTTGAAAACATAGGCAATATTGGATGGAATTACTTGCAAATTAAGGATGCAAAATAATATTATTAAGGAGGTCAATAGGTCATAAAGAGGAAACAGTAGAACACTTCCTCTGTAACTGTCCACCCTTTGCTAGGACTAGAGCAAGGTTGTTAGGAAAAATACTATTTTGACTCACTTACGGAACAATCCGGTGTTGCGATAAAACCTATTCTAAGCTTATTAAGAGCGTTTAAATGGTTCCATGATAAACAAAGTTCCGGTGTTCCATAGTGACCTGTATGTTCTAACTGAGTGGGCCATATTAAATCGACTACCACAGAAACCTAACTTAACCTAACCTTCCTCTTCACGGGAGTCATTTCGATGAAATCTTAGGCCACCGGTGCCCCTTAGTAGTACAAAGCTGCGCTCGCTCCAACGCTTGGGGAGCTTGGTCGACTCAACATACTGAGAGAGGCAATGATGAGAGGCAAATATTTACATAGCATAGACTGGCAGCATTAATCTGCATCCTGTGATCTGAAGTACTGCAGCAGCATTGAAACGACGCATGTGACCCTAAAAGGCAACTGCCAACAGAAGACAAAATACCTTTTTTGTGGTAGGAGGTTAAAATCAAAATGCCAGAAACATCGTTAAAAGTGCCGACACAGCAATGGTATCTGGGGCATGCTCCCACTAACACTATAACGTTCCTCCTCTTCGGTTGATTTCCACCCTGGTACCCGCTGTAAGCATTTCATCAAGGCGGAGCCGCGTTTCGTTTATATCTGTTACCACAACTAGGTACCTATGGTATGTCCAAGCCCCTCCCTTTCTTGTAGACGTGTGGAGATTTTACGTAAGTGGTGCTGAAAAAAAATGGAACGACGGACAGTTTGCAATAGTGCAGTATTTACGAACTATCGCTTTATTTTCTGTCTAATGTTATTCTGAGCGATTGATTGGCTCAAGTGGCTGCGTTTATCGTTATCCTCTACAGAAACAGTTCATCTCCATGGTGTACTTGCAATTGTAGCGGCTAGGTCTTGCGCTCCCATTCCATTCAATGAATTGAAGTCGTGGCATTATTTTACCAGCAAACGCTCGAAGCGCCACCCACTTAGAACTGGTTGAGCACATGTCCGGTATGTGATTGAGACGACTAGGTGAGTGTCCCAAAATGCTCTGAAGTATTGCACGTTCTGGTCCGAAGTAATCACAAGAAAGGTGACGTGTTCCGCGTTTCCGATTGCCTTAGGACAATTTGAGCAAAATGGACTATCTGCCAGCTGAAAACTGTGGAGATATTCCATAAAGCAGCCGAGACCGATGAGTATCTGCGTAAGGCAATAATCCGTATCAACATGCTTTCTTTTCACCCATTCTTCGAGATGTGATATTAGCTGATCTCCCCATCGCCCTTTAAGAGACTCTTTCCATATTCTTTCATCAGAAGACCAAATATCTGTAACAAAGAGGCAGAAAAATAATACTACAGAGTGAACGAGAACAAATGGTCAACCTCAAAGCCTGCGAGGTAAGAACAGTATGACAACGAAAGACAACACTTTACTTCGAGGGTGTCTAGTTTAAGATATCGGTAGCAGTTGGAGGAAATAATAAATGGAAATGAAAATGGGCTCTCGACAATCCTAGACAAATTTGAAGAATATAGCGAGGCGTTACTCGATCGCAGTGAGATTTTTAGATAATAACCGCAAAGTAAAATACCCTAGAGAGGGAGTTACTTAGCGGTTTAATCAAGAAAACGAATGATAGCTTGGGAATCGGTTCGACTTAAGGATTCAGTGATTGTAAATATTCAAAGGCAAGAGATTAAAGTGCTGAGCAGTAAAGTCCTCTCTCGACGAACAAAACTAACACTCTACAAGACTCTCATCATGCCCGTCCTAACGTATGGCGCAGAAGCTTGGACGATGACAACATCCGATAAAGCGACGCTTGGAGTGTTCGAGAGAAAGATTCGGCGTAAGATTATTGGACCTTTGCACGTTGGCAACGGCGAATATCGCAGACGATGGAACGATGAGCTGTATGAGCTTTACGACGACATAGACATAGCGGAGCGAATAAAGATCCAGCGACTACGTTGGCTGAGTCATGTCGTCCGAATGGATGCAAACGCTCCGGCTTTGAAAGTATTCGATGCGGTACCAGCTGGTGGTAGCAGAGGAAGAGGAAGGCCTCCTCTGCGTTGGAAATATCAGGTGGAGAAGGACTTGGCTTCACTTGGTGTGTCCAATTGGCGCCGGTTAGCAAGAGAAAGAAACGACTGTGGCGCTTTGTTAAACTCGGCCAAAATCGCGTAAGCGGTTATCGCGCCAATTAAGAAGAAGAAGAGATTAAAGTGAGCTTGGAGGTGGTGGATAGGACAATAATTTTTACGATTTTGATTTGGAGACTTCGTTTATGTAGGATCCAGCATTAACACCGATAACAATGTCAGCCTTGAAATTCAATGTTGAACCTCTCTTGCCAGCAAATGCTACTTCGGACTAAGTGGGCAACTGAGTAGTAAAGTCATATCTCGACTAACAAAACTAAGACTGTACAAGGCTCTCATCCTGCCCGTCTTAACGTATGGCGCTGAATCTTGGACGATGACAATATCCGATGAGGCGTCAATTGGAGTATTTGAGAGAAAGATTCTGCGGAAGATTTTTGGACTTTTGCACGTTGGTGCCGACGAAAATCGCTGGCGATAGAATGATGAGATGTATGAGCTTTACGACGACACATACATAGTGCAGCGGATACAGATCCAGTGGATTCGTTGGCTAGGTCATGTCGTCCGAGTGAATGCAAACGTGCCATATCTCTGCCCATCTCAGGTTGGCGCACCATTTAAGTGGAATAAGATTAAAAAGTTATAGATACATTTGTGATAGGTATGGATACCTTTTTGGAGGATGCTTGCAGGATCAAAATTTAATTATATTGACTTGGATGTGAAGTGTAGTTAACATATCAATATCGACGGAACGAAGGACAGCATTGTATCACAAAAATTAATAAATAGGGTAAGGACTGATTCTACCCAGATGAAGAACGATGCCTTAAGGTGTAGGTAGTGTTTGTAAGTGCCTCCGGAAGTGGAATTCGAAAGACCGAAATCTCAACTTCTTATGGGTGGCATTATTATTATTCAAGGAGATGTGTGCGTCACATTTGTGGCTACTGCCAAGCTGTTACACCGAGAACACTAAAACCGTGAGAAAATACCACTCTGCTAAGAAAATCCATACTTTTTGTGCCTACGAGGCGAACTTAACGAATATAGAGACGATACTAACAAATACTTATGCTTGGTTATGTATTTAATAAACCAACATATCTCCATAAACTCGCTGATGCTATGCAAAGTGCATACTGTTAAAAAAGTACCGGAAACTGATAAAACGCAATCTACAATCTACTTATTATTATTTCCAATTTATTGGATTAACTTCGAAACTGCAACTCCCAAAATATATTTTATCTACCGACGCCAACGAATAGTCCACTCATCAACATACTTTTTCAAACGCTTTGTCTTGAATCGACTTCAGTTCTCGACGCGACTTCTTTTTAAGAGGAGTATAATTTCTGCTGAATGAAGCTGAAGCAATACCAGGTTTGAAGAACTAACGAACAATAACCGGTAATGGCGCCCACCAAATTTGAGATCTACTCCCAGTACTTTTCTGACAGAATGCATGTACTTATAGCACACATACATAGTCATATAACTCAGTTATTGTGGCTTAAAGAAGAAAATATGATAAACTGCAATTCAAGCAATATGTCCTGAGGACAATAATGATATTTCATTGCTAAAATTTATCGGACAGTAACTGCAGCGCAGACGCTTCCACATACTTAGATGAGTATGTGTGTGTACGCATGTGTGTAGTTTGCAGTTTCACTTAAGTGCCACAGCAACTGAACCGAAAAAGGAACTGCGTTTTTTGTTGGTATTGCTTTCTACTTTAGTTTTACTAATCCACTAATCTTTACTTACTTAATTAATGCTATTTTTTGTTGCTGTTAAACCCGATAAGCAGTGTGTTATTTTGAAAATTTCAGATACATAGGACCATTTCATTTAAAAACTAGTCGAGCTGAGAAAGGCATAATTGTCAGTAGGTTGCATCTTTTATTGAATATCGAAATTTATTTCGAAACCCAAAATAATATGAACTTTTGTTTTCTTTATCTTGAAAATAGAAATGTGTTTCATATCTTTAGTAATGAAAATTTAGAAGTTTTGTCAGAAACGCCGATTAATCGATAATTTCGTCACAATTAATTTCAATTAATAATCTATCCTTTCGATTAATCATATGATCAATTAATCGATTAATAAATTTTTCCCATCACTATCTGGGTATCACGAGAGAACGAGATAGAGTTACCATCTGTTCAAAAAGTCTAATTAAATTAAGTTCAATATTACAATACAGGTGTCAAATGAAAAAAGGTTAAAGGGAGCTTAATTCGAAACAAAAAGTTTTAATAGTGTTGCCACTTTTTTGAAAAACTGGTAAAAATAAAAAAATTTATAAAATATGCGTGTCAAAAGAAAGAGGTTTGAAAAATCTTAATTTTGAACATATTTTTTGGAATAGCGTTGCCACCTGTAAACAAATTTTATTCAATAAATTATATCAATAAGTCCGACGCCGGAATTGATAGCACTTTATAGTACGCACAAGCACTAACCAGGAAAAAGAAATAAGCGCCAAAAAGTAGGGACCAAAAAAAAACGCTGAAAAAATTGGGACCAAAAAACGCCCCAAACAGTAGGCACCAAGGAAATATTTCCCTCATGTTTGCACCAACAAACAAGCGCTAAAAAGTAGGCAGGGTTATTTCTCACTAGAAATTAGTAACCACAAAGAAAAACTCAGGAAGAATAGCCTAAAGTGTATCTAAGATATATCATATATTAAGTATAGCTCTCTCTCTCCTTTTCCTCTACGCTATATCTTTTTCCTCTCTCGCAGAACGAAAATGCTCAAAGCGCTGCTTGACCTTGAAATTTTACTCTCCATTCTCGCTCGTCCACCGACGCCTATGAAGTTTCACTTGAAAAATTATTAATTTGAAAACTCACATTTTTTATTTTTACTTTCAATGCGCTTCTTAATATCGTTTTTCTCTTATACAATTTTCGAATACTACTTTTGTTTAACATTTAACGCTGTGCTAAAATCAATATATTAAAAAAAAAAAATTTTAAATTGCAGGCATAGCGACTTAGTTCGTCCGGTGACGCGCGCTTCTAAATAAAAGCTCCATCGAGGAGTAGCTGACCAGTCTCTGTTTTTTTTTATATGCAACTTTTGAGTAAAAAGAAATCAATTCTTTAAATTTTTCTACTGTAGTCTAACCGCCTGATCACTGTGCCGAACTCCTAACAAAAGCACATCAAAAGCAAAAGTAAAATCGGGCTACGCCTAACTGAATATTTGAATTATTGTTTTCAATAGTAAATTTGTTGAAAGTCGCCTTGTGGCTGCTGTCGCGTTGCTATTGGTTGTTGTTGTTGCGGTGCACTCATTACACAGGCATATCAAGTTTCGCGCTTAAGTCTTTCGTTTGCCCACACACAGTAATGAGTTGTACTACTTGGCTGCTTAGCTTGTGAGCGAGGTGTGGATTGAGTTGTATGTTGCTGGTGTAGGTAAAGTTAGTAGTCACAGATAAATCGCATATAATTTGCGTAAATTAACAACAACAAATTGTGGCGACATAATTGCTGTGCAACCCAACTAAATTTTGTATGAATAAATGTATTGTTGGTATGAGACAATAAATTCTTGCTGCGCGGTTCGCTATCATATGACAGCCATTTAGCACAACTCTTGTAACATTTTTCATTGAACGTTTTATAAATACGACTGCTAGTTATTTATGCCTAAACTTACATGCATACATACATACGTATGTAAGTATACCAACATATAGCTCGTATTAATTTTCGCGTGCAGCGCAACAAACGGTAGCAAATGCCATTTCATATATTCTCTTCTCGTCCAATGCTTACCACGGAATTGTAAAAACCTTAAAAAGCCATTAATAATTCTGTGCCTGGAAGTAATGTGGAATCCGCAATTGTATATGAGTAAGCGATTTTGCGTGTATTTGTATTTGGAAATATTTGCACTTGCGCACTTAAGCCTCTATTTGGTTTCCCTGCAGCGCTTCGACGTTAATCATGCGCTAAATAATGCGCACACGCGCAACTGGCAACATTAAAAGCTTTATAAGCGCCACTGCTACTGCATTGCAAAGAGGAGACATTTGGCTCGCTTGCGCTGCGGCTGGGTTCAACAGGGCGGTAATTAACGACAGGAAGTCGCCCTGTTAATTGTAAGCGTGTGCTCGTTCATACAACTGTTAGGTTCACCAAAAGTCTGCTCGTAAATTTTTCGAACAATAAAACGGATTTTTCTGTGTAAAAAGATAAGTCAGAGAAATCGCAACCACGCCACTAGGCGGCATAAATTATCAGAGGCTTGCAGGGTTTAATTGAAGTTTATAACTTTAAAATGCAGCATTTTTAAGAAAGTGAAAATAGAAATTTAAGCTTAAAATGTTGAGGCTTTTATTCTCGATTAGCTTACTATGTACTTATATTAGGATGGCAAAAAGAAAAGATGTCTTGATGCTACCACCAAATTTTTTTTTATTATTGAGCATTTCCACTTTTTAAGCCAATACCCAGGCTTAGTCAGAAGCAGCCTTCGCTCTTTCGGCAAGCCATTTCTATCAAAGGTCAGACATAGAGATACAAAATTTACTATTTACTCAGATCTCAAGATATGAATCTGAAAAAAAAACACAAAAAAAAAATATCACACGAGAATAGTGGGGGTAAAATGGCGCTAGTCGCTAATTTCAATTATTTCAGTAGAAATACTCAACCACTTCAACAACAACAACATTATTGAATTATTTCTAACCAAATATGAATTCGATAATATTTCGATTTCTTATTTTTCTAAGGATCCATGGGAAAAAAATGTTTCGACATTATTTAATCTTTCCTTTTAATTTCGATTCACAAATGTCTACGAAATGGAACCCTATGCTTCACACATAAAAAAAAAGGTATGTAAGGTAGGTGGGTAGGTATAGTCGTTGTCAGTTGACACACCTATGCCTGCTGTAGGCCCATTGTGATACCACCAGGGCTGTCCCCTCTCCTCACTCTACACTGGTCCTCATTGAACCAACCTGTGACTTTAATATGTCTAGCAAGACTTGTTATTTTTATATTGGCTACTTCTGCCAAGTTATTCAGGGAATTTTTCCCTAAAATATTGAATCTTCTTCTATCCAGAGCCATGCACCCGCATAGAAAATGTTCTATAGTCTCTTCTTCTTCGATGTCGTTACAGCTTCTGCAATAGTCGTTATAGGGTGCTTCCAGTCTACTGGCATGCCTGCCAATCAGACAATGCCCTGTTAGGACCCCAAAAAGATTTCTCATGTTTTTCCTGTTCAGTTTCAATAATCGGTTTGTGCGGCCCATGTTCCATTCCGGCCACGTCATTCTACTAGTTGCACAGGTCAGGGGCTGGGTCCATAGCCTGTCAGTAGCACTGATAGTGGGTTTATTTATAAGCATCTTACCAGCTGCTAAAGGTATATGTATGTTCGATTTGACTGGTTGGATCGGTAATGTGGTACCCAATCTCGCTAGTTCATCAGTTGCTTTCTATGTCTCTATGACCCGGCACCCAGAGCAGGTTTATTACAAAGTACTGTGATAGTTCTGTCAAAATGTCGATACACCACACAAGTGCTTCTCCACCTGATTTTTTCAACGCAGTACTCTCTGAGTGTTTTCCATCTATCACAACATGATCGGTCTGGTTTCGCGTTTTTCAATTGCGAGACAGCCAGGTAGTTTGGTGTATCTTTTTATGCTGGAATCTGGTGCTACAGACTACCATGTTTCGAGCTCCGGTGAAGTCGACCAGCTACTGTCCGTTACCGGATATTTCGACTGCATACCAATACTGTGGTGACAAAAATTCCCTCCTTGCCCACCCTGGCATTGAGGTCAAAAACCATAATTTTTACATCGTGGCAGCGACAGCGCTAATAAGAAGGCTCCTGGCGCTCATAGAAGGAATCTTTGGTCGCGTAGTCCTTCTCTTACGTGGCGTGGCCTACAATGAGCGAGATGTTCAAAAAGTTCAAAAATCTCATTTTGCTGCGGATTATTGCGAGGCTCTCGTCCACCGCAGTGAACGACAGTACTTGGCAACGAAGTCTCTCTCCCAGTATAGTAAATTCAATACCGAATTTGCGCTCCTTTACATGGCAGCTGCAGTAGACGTGGCAAGGTGCTGTATTTTTCTTGAACTGCCTCGTCCATCGCATCTCTTGAATGACAGTGATGTCAGTCTTTCTTCTTACGGGGACATCAACCCTATTAAGGACCGGATATTCCAGGTGCATGCCCTCAAATCATAGACCTTAGTTCGTTTTCAGTGAGCGGGGTTTTTACGTGACGGGTCCCAAGCCCAGCGCACAACCAGATATCCTGGAATGCTTCGCCTTCCCACGTTAGCTCACTCCGGAACGGGTGTTCGGAACCTGCTCAAAGGATATTTGGGCTAAGCCGAGAAGTTGTGAGCTGCTTGGTCCTTTTGCAGAGGAATCGTCCTGCTCACTCTCAAGTAAACTGTGATCAGGGACTCTCCCCACTTGCGTGGAATTCAACTTATGTAACTCTCCTCCAATCAAAAAAAATTTGCATTTCAAATCTCACAACTTTTTAAGTTTTCTTCTTCCCTAAGCTCTCAAATAAAAATGTTTAGACCACTTGACCTGGAATCACTCATATGATGAATGTTATAAAGAATCGAAGCTATCGCACCTTCTAGCGCTTCACCAAAGATATACATGGGCTATATTGTCTCAATTGAACACAAATCCTTTTCTAATCGCCATTTCTTGTCCATCTCCTACTTCAATCTGGTCTATTTGTTAAGGTCCGAATTGTGCGTTTGGCGCGATGAGAGTATCTTTAATTCACCTAATATTATTAACACTAACACTTTATAAAGCTTTCATTATGCCCGTCCTATGCTATGGCGAAAAGGTTTTGACGATGGCAACATTCGATGAGGCATCCGTTGGAGTGTTTGAGAGAAAGATTCTGCGTAAGATTTTTGGACTTTTGCACGTTAGCGACGACGGTTAGCGCAGGCGATGGTACAATGAGCTATATGAGCCTTTAGACGACATAGGTATTGAATAAAGAATCGAATAAAGATCCAGTGGCTTCGTTGGATGGACCATGTCGCCCAAATCGATACAAGCGCTCCGGCTCTAAAAGTATTCAATGTGGTACCAGCTGGTGCTAGCAGAGGAAGAGGAAGATCTTTTCTGCGTTGGTGGGGAGTGTTTGGCATCACTTGGTGTGTCTAACTGGGACTGGTTAGCACGAGAAATAAACGACTTTATTAAAGTCGGCCAAAATCAGGAAAGCGGTTATCGGCTATCGCGCCAATCAAGAAGAAGAGTGATATTATTAAATACTACCATTGAAGAAAGAAAAGGATTTTTTGGGTGTTTGACCGAGCTCCTCCTATTTGTGGTGGGCGTGTTGATTTTTTTCCACCTACAGCCTTATGCCGCAGATGGTTTTTTATGAGAAGTTTTTTCTGGCAGGATTACACACGGAGGTTCAACATTGCCGCATGTCTGCTGCAGAAGCTGTGTAGATGAGGAAGAGGAAGAGACGATTTCCCGCCTTCTATGTTATTGTTCTGCTCTAGCCAGACGTCGGTGTATCAGTTTAGGTAGAGAGTATTTTAATGAGTTGGAAGATGCCAGTTCTGCGAAAATCAAGGATTTTCTACAATTTTTGAAAAGTACTCACTAGTTTTAGGAGACATAAGGACAATTTTCCCCTGCGGCAACACAATAGGCTATGAGCCTGGGTGACTTCCACAAGAAAACCGCATCAAGCGTACCTAACCTGCCGAGGACAAAACTTCTTTCTATCATTTAGTGTTTCGCGCTCGGAGTTTTGAGACCTGTGGTCTTCCGAATGGTAGTGACGCACACACCTATTCGGCTACGGCGGCGGCTAGGTGCAAAAATATTCGCACAATAAGAGTGAAACTCCCTGTTAAGCAAAAGAAAATAATATTTATATTAAATACCAGCCACCTTATCTCAATAAAATCAGCTCTTTAGTCTTATTAAAAAAAAATAAAAAAAAAACTTCTCACTACCTGCCACTCTTGTCACTCCCGCCGACAACCTGCCAATACTTGATGCACTCAAGTGGCTCAACCTTCGAAAAAAGCGTTACTCAATTTTTCATTTGCTAGCTACGGCCTGCAATTTTTCATAGTGAAGTGTAATAAAGCAACCACATGCGGCGATGCTAAAGACGCGCAGTGGCAACAAGTAGCCAAAGCCAACGTGTGGCAGCACCCAAATGACTTGCGTGCCGCGCAAAAATGCGCTTCAAAAATCGATAAGAAAATAGTATATTGCAATAAACGACCACCACAACAAAAGAATGCAAAAGTTATTGTATTTTATTGAAAGCGCTGTCACTTGTGCCCTTATTGCAAGAATTTTTACAATGAAAAGTAATACAAATATGTGAGTATTTTATATATCAATGCGCCGACACGTTTGCGCTGTCTGAACCTGCTCAAGTGTAGTCTAAGAGCCAAATTGTTTCCTACTGAAGTAGCATTCCCATTTTTACCCAATACTCCTACGATTAAGTGAGCTGCTTGCAACAACAATTAATTGAACATAAAAATATTTATAAATACTCCATTGTAAACATACAATGCATCACTTTTTAGTAAGAAAATAATAAAAGACACTTTGCAGACGCGCATGCAGCGCAATTCCACCGAAATACTCCAAAGCCATTTACTCCATACTTTTTAATTTTTTTTTTTCGATTTTTAACTCTCGCTCGTTTTTAGTACTCTGCGCGCTTTTCAGTTCTCTGCAGTATTTTGTAATTTCTCATTTAAGTCGAAATTGATTAATCAGCAACGTTTCAACCATTTTCATTGCGCAAAACTTGCCAAAAAACACTTAATCACTTAACTAAATACTTACCGAGGTATTGACGTGGGTATTCCACCGAAAATTTCTTGAGAACATTGGCGGTTTACTTAAAGCAAAAGTGAGGTGATGAACTTTTATGGCACCCGCGGGAATCGACAGAATGTACTTCCTGAAAATGAAAGGAGTACGAAAAACAAATTGAGTTAAAAAGTTAGTTGTAAAAATGTACGAGTATTCAAGTGGAGTAAGGACTGAGGTGAGCACTAAGTTTAGCTAACAACAAAGTGAGCCAATCGGAGGAAAAATAAATTCGCAAATACTGTCTCTTTGTATAAGATGTTTTTTTTAGCTGCGAATGGCCAACTGTCATCTTTAATCGTTTAACGCCACAACAACGCTTATAAATTATGGAAATTTACTTTGAAAAAAAAAATAATAAAAAAAAAACTGGCAGCTTCATCGGTCTTTATTTCTTTCGAAACTAAGAAGGAGCGGTAATTGGCGAGTGCAGCCAACTGGCTGAATTTTTGTATCCAAAAAATAATCAGCTACTATAAACATCAACATCAACATTAGTTCTAACAAAACGGCGCAACTTCCGATAAAGGTTAGGTTAGGTTGTAATGGTTGCCCAGAAAGTGGACCCACATGGACGAAAAAGTTTAGTTCATCTTTTGTGATACCATTGCAGGGGGAAAAGATGTGAAGGAAAAATCGATAGGATAAAAGGAGAGGGGGGGGGGAGGAGAGAGGAGGTATTTCTGAATTACGAACGGTGACTAATTTCCTTCTGTGTTAGCCGCTTTAGCTGCTGAGGAAGTTCATCAGATTTTTGATATCAAAATCGGCTATGTTAGCAGGCGTAGAAAGGAAGTGAGAACCGAGATGAAGAACAGGAAACAGATTGGTGTTTTCAGTGACAGTCAGGCTGTACTGAAGGCCCTGGAGAACGCGAAGTAGTCCTCAAAGATTGTTCAAGAATGTAAGAAGAAGCTTAATTCTGTCGCAAGACAAAACAGGCTTGTACTTATATGGGTTCCAGGATAATCCGGTGTTCAACGAAACGAAATTACCGATGAATCAGCCAACCGCGGATCAGCGGTTCCCCCACAAGGGCTAGAGCTAATAATCGGAATCCGTTCTGCAGGAATCATGAACTGGATCAGCGATTATGTATGCAATTTACATAAAGAGCGATGGTCCGGTCTAGAACACAGCAGACTGAAAAATGTTTTGTGACAAGTCCGCACAGAAAACTGTCAAACTTTCTACTAAAACTTGGAAGAAAAGACGTTCGGTTCATGGTCGGTATTATTACAGGACACAACCCATGCGGTCAGGATATAACCACCATTGGAATCATTGAGAACCCAATGTGACCGTCGTGCGAGTGTCCTGCCTTTGCTAGAGCGCGGCTATGAGTTTTGGATTTCGATGTCATGAGAATGAGTAATATTCGTTCTCTAAAACTGGAGGATATCTACAGATTTGCCAAAGAATCTGGAAAATTCTCACAGGACTAACTATCTCTATCTCTGTCTCTATTCTTTCCTATCTCTTTCTTTGATACTTTTCTTCTTCCCTCCTTGACTATCTACTCTCTTTCCAGAGCTCTAAATACAATGGGCTTTTTAGCCTGAGTGTTTTAGGATCCTCCAAATCTCTCTCTCTTGCTCCGCAAGAGCTGGGCAGCTAAGCAGGAGTTGCTGAGATGATTCCACCTCATCCTCTGTCCAGATGCCATAAGAAGGACTCGCAGTAATTCCGTGTCTCACCGCGTATAGTGCCCCATAACGACGTCCAAAAAATTTGGGAGCTGAGATTTTGTCATCCTCACAATATCCCTCGACTGCCTCCGATCCACTCATGGCCAGAAGGATTTCGCGATTTTACACGTTTGTGCACTTCCCCAACACTCGCTGAGTTAACGCGAAGCCCGTCTTTTCAGGAATAGAGCGCAGGTTGTCAAGGGGATCCCGATTCTCTCCTTTCGCGGGGAAAATTCCTCACAGGTCCCTTGTCTGGCCAGCTTGTCCGCTTCGCAGTTTCACGTAATGTCACTATGACCAGGTACCCAGGTTGGCCTTATATCAAATAATACGGATGCAATCGAAAGTGAAACTAGGCGTTCCCTGACCAGTTTCGAGTGCGGCATTATTTACCCGATGGCCCTAATTGCCGCTTGACTATCGGAGTAGATGTTTACCTCCTTAACAGTAATTTCGCAAGTAAGTAGCCTATCAGCTGTTTCTTTGATTGCTTCTGCTTGGAACTCACTATATTGATCTGGTAACCTGAATTTGAGTCTGAGCCATTCGTGAACAGGTTAACCAAGCCTTGGCCCCAAGTATTGCACCCGACTCACTCCTTCCAGGATGGGATATGAGTGGAGAAAGTTCCGCTTGGACTAAGCGAGGATATTCACTGGTTCGTTGTCGAGGGAATGAGCTCAAAGTTTCTGAGAATACTTGAGTGTCCGCAAATGCATTCGAGCCTGAAGTCCGACTGTCTCATCCTGATTGCAGTACATGCAGCGGCAGCTTTGATCGCAATGTCTACAGGCACCACATTTAACATTACATTAAGCACTCATTAAGAGTAGGAGTGGTTCGAAGCGCCCCACTGATTCCAATGAGAGCAGACCTTTGGACTCTCTCCAGCTTCTTAACCGATGTCATCTCCTCTGGTGAGTTCCACCAGACAATGACTCCATATAACAAAATTCGCTTTAATATGGTATTATAGAGCTAAAAAATAACTCTAGGCGAGAGGCCCCATCTTTTACCAATAACGCCCTTGCATCCATAGAGAGCTATTGTTGCCTGCCTAACTCTCTCCTCAATGTTCGGTTTCCACGTTAGCTTACTATCAAGGATTAGGCTTAGGTACTCCACCTTGTCAGAAATCTCCAATAGAGCGCCCCCTACTGAGGGGAGTTGAATTCTGAATATTTTATATTCCCATACAGCGCCCCTAACAATCGATTTATTGTAATATTCAAGCCACCATTGGCGCCGTACGGTCAGATTTATTGGATACAGTAAAAGTCACAGAGAGATTGGCTGGAATTAACTTGAAAGTGTCTAGAAACGTCTAATAGGTATACAGTTTAAATAATCCCAGTGTTTGGACTTTGGTCAAGTATTCCCTGGGTAGCAATTAAAGACTTGAGTCTTTTCGAAGTAGGCGGCCTAAGAACTAATAATGGCCTGTAGCTTATATTTTTGAAGTTGAAACTGGCTTTAGCAAGGCTTTAGCGGGGGCAGAAATATTAGGTTGGGAATAAGTTCGTGCCGTGTTTACCGAAGACTTTCATTTGAACAAAAAACTATAATTATATCAATAAAATAGTCAAATATATATTTGCTGTTGCTGTTTACAACCTCTTCTCACCTCTCGACCAATTTGTTTTGGGGTTCCGCCAAAAATCGCCTGGTCTTGACACCCTTGACGGAAGTTGTTGAGCCAGTTTTTGGGAACCTCTTTGTTAACGAAGGCAACGCCCTTCATATGGTTTGACAGGGAGCGGAAAAGATAGTAATCGGTAGATGCAAGGTCCGGAGAATACAGGGGATGCTGAAGAAGCTCTTATTTAAGCTCTAGGAGTGCGGCTTTGACAACTTGTGAAACATGGGGCCTGGCGTTGTCTTGAAGGAGTAGGGTTTGACCATGTCGATCAAGTCTTTTCAGTCGAATTGAGACTATTCACGCGATGTAGTTGGGCAATGCAGTATTCTTTGTTGACCGTGGCATTCTTTTCGAGCATTTCCCAGTGCACCATGGCCTCTCAGTGCCATCAAACACATATCATGATCTTCTTTGGATGAAGACCCGTCTTGACTCTCGGCTTTGGTGAATCGCTTGGAGCCTTCAATTCCTTTCTTTGCTTCATATTGAAGTATAGGGACCCTTTCTTATCTCCCGTGACGACTAGGTACAAAAGCGCTGTTTATGACCGCGTGTTGCTCGATGACGGGCGATATGCTGAGAAGCAATTTGAAGGCGACTTTCTCTGCTTTTTTTGTCGAGCTCGTGAGGCACCCAGGCACCCAGGCTCGCAGACTCCCAATTTTTCGGTAAATCCCATTCAATGAAGATGCCTGAATATCGTTTGATGATCGCAGTTTATTTGCCATTCTGCCAATTAACAACTGGTTGGCGTCCGTTCTCCTTCAAACCGATTTTAGACGTTCTTCGTCGAATTCATAAAGGCTTCCGCTGCGGAACGTGTCATCGACGCCAAAGTCGTCATTCGCCATTCTTGCACTTTGCAAACTATTTCCGTGCTCTCGCCTATGACACCTTCTCCATACGAGGCGCAAATATCCCGGGCTGCTGCGGCAGCTTTTTGACCTCGATAAAAATCAAATCGAAAGTGTTGATTTTTGCCTCCTGGGTACTCCATTTCTGAGCTTCAAAACTAATAAAAAATGAAATATCTCAAAAATACAGTTTTCAGCATAGCTTTGTAGAGCAGAAAGAATTCTATCGAATGAATACTAACCCTTTGCCAAATAGCAAACAAATCGTTGTAAAATAAAGGAAAATATAAGAACGCCATGAACTTATTCTCCAACCAAACATTTTACACGATAGTGATCGGCGCTTTGGTGTGCATCGGCCCTAAATGGTCTACAATTTTTTTTATGATCAGCGGAGCCTGTACAACGATCAGGTATGCACTTATGCAAAAATATTAAAAAAAAATGGTTTATTAATTTCGCACAGCGCGTTCATTTCCAATAACCTGAATTAAAGAGTAAAGAATATTTATCTAAAAAAATTGCAAATTTCTGATTTAGCACTTTAGATATTTTATGCGTTTTGAAATATTTTGTGTCGTTTGTAAACCTTCTTTCGCTCTCTTTAAATTTCAATTAAGCTCCCAACAAATGGGAATAATTTAGTGCAACAGATAAGATAAATCATCAAGTGGGCAGTGAAATTTTAGTCCACGCCGAGGAACTGTCACACGAGCCTTTGGCAGTTGCTGAGAGTGAGCAGGACACATTTCACCAAACGAAAAAAAATGTAATTATTTCGAGCAAATATTTACTACACAAACGACCGCATGTACTTATACTTACTTGACAAGCAATCAGCAGGAATTTAATGCTTGCAAGCGCTTTCGGTGTTTCCCAGTTGGTAATTGCAACTGAGCCCAACTTCAATTAGGTAATTTAAGCCCTTTTGCTCTTCCGCAAGTGCGGCTGGTGGGCTCTAGAGAAAGATACAGAGTTGAGGCAGGCAACAAGGTGCTGAGCAGATCACTCCATCTGCGATGTGGAGGTTGACAAAATGGTAAGCTGGCTTGATGGCTGACTAGCTGGCAGCCGCCCAGTGACGTGTGGCAGCAACGCTGATGGTGTTTGATGTTGCCAACGACTAAGCGTCAACGACAACGACACAGCAGGTTGAATGGCGGCGCGCATTATTTGCCTTCAAGTATTTTCCTTTTTTTCACTTACCGGCAACAACTGCGCTTGATCGTGTTATGCAAGCGGCGAATGCCAACAGCTATAACTGCTTTGAGGAACAAGCGAACAAATGTTCAACATTATCGCACACATCACATTTTGAAAGCATTTCACTCTTATTTTTTTGCACTTTTTCTGCACAAACTTTTTTATGTTCATTTTAAAATGAAAAAGATAAATAAACGCATTTTTTGTGAGCAGCACAAACTCCTCATGCACCCCACATATTTTGGTCATCAAGCAGCGCGCATAGACAGCGACAGAGCGACAGCGGCACTTCCATTTCATTTTATGACAAACACTAAATACGCATAATTATGTGTCAACAGGGTTTGCATATTCACCAACTGATATGGGTGTGCACCCGCTTCGAATAATTTTCATATCATTTCGCTGTAATTGATCCTTTGTGATCTCCTGTGATTTGACACAGCTTCGCGTCTTCGCTTCTAGTGCCTCCTGCTCTGCCAGCCGTGTTTGCTTTCCACGCGCACCATATCACTTACACACCATCCTGACTGACTTGGTCTCGTCTCATGCCATTTGCCTTAGCGCCTTATGTCTACACTCGCTGTGGCTTTTTGCCTCCTTGGCAGTTGTTGGCAGTCCGCCTTCTTTTGTTCTTCATCATAATTTGATGATCATGCGCTTTTGGCATCTCGACTTTCTTATCTGCCGTAAACTACCAGCAGCCAGCATTGAGGCAGTCTTCATTTGCAGCATTGTTGAGTGTCCTCGTCAGTCACATTGAATAATTGTTTTTGTTGTGATGGTAGTTGTTGTTGATTTTGTTGTTGTTGATTTTGTTGTTGTTGTGTAAGACGTTGTCAGCTTTTAACTTCATTATGCTGGTAGCAGTGAAGCACGCGTCGTCACACAGTGTTTTGAAGAGTTCCTTAACGAAGATAGAAGCTTAGTACTTAGAAAAAGTTCATCAAGTGATTGAATAAAATAATCCTTCTTACCATGAGCGAAAAATGGATCAAGATAGTTGCTTATGCGGATGCTGAAATCATCCTGATACCGGAGAAGTTTCTCTCGACTGCCAGCGAGCGCATGTAATCAGCGTTAAGGGAACTCTCAAAGTGGGCGATCTCAAGCGGTCTAATGGTGAACACAGCCAAGACCGAACTAGTTCTGTTGACTAGGAGATATAAGATACCGGGTTTTCAGTTACCGTCTATAGATGCAGTAACACTAACCCTATCGCACGAAGCCTAGTATCTTGGCATAATTCTGGAATCAAAGCTTGCTTATAAAAGGAACACCGACGAAAGAATAAAGAAAGCTTGTAATGCTCTCTTTATCTCCAAGAGGACATTTGGCAAAAATGGGGCTTGAAATTTTATATCAACCACTGGGCGTACAATACGGTCATCAGAGGCGGTGCAGACACAAACGTATCTAAAAAATCTCATAAAACTCCAACGACTCGCTTGTGTAGGAATATCAAGTGCGCTCCGATCGACGCTTCAGGTGACGCTGGAAACGATCCTAGATATTCCACCCATTGATAAATATGTGAAAGAGATAGCGTTCAGATCTGCTTTCAGGATTAAACCAACGGGCATGCTAAAAGAAAACAGGTACAGTCAAGTATCAGTTCTACTATCTGTGGAATATTTGCAAGACATATCTAAAACATACTATCTGGTTTCCAAGATAGATCTCAAAAGAGAGTATAAAATACGAATACCCGACAGAATGAATTGGCAGAACAGAACCAAATCAGTTGATAGTGGTCACGATATTTATACTAACGACTCAAAGATGAACAATGGCACTGGATCAAGAGTGTACTCGGAACAATTATTCTTAAATAGCTCTTTTAGACTCCCAAGCCGGTGTAGCGTCTTCCAAGCTGAGGTCTACGCTATAGACCAAGCAGCAAAGACGATAAGACTAATGGACTAACCTCTGGCAAGCCTTATCAGTTTTGTTGATAGTCAACCAGCGATCAACAACTCGCTTTCGATTATGCCACAACACAACACCACACTTTGGTGCGTCGCCGGCCACTCTGGAGTAGAGGGAAATGAAGGAGACGATGAGTGTGCAAGGAAAGGCTCTGAGCTTGGCCTTCAACGAGTGGTAGAGGACATAAGGATTCCTGTAAACGATTTGTACTGATTGACTGGAGCGTAATTGCGGAAACCAATAGAAGGTGGTTTGTGACTATCCAAAACACTCGGGCCAAAACTGAATCTCAAGCGAACAAAATGTTTGTTTGAATTCAACAGATCAACTACCACGCTCTCACTGGTGCTACAACGGGTCACTGCATTATTGGCACCCTAACCACTAGAATGGGTGCAGTTCACAATAATTTCTGCAGGAGTTGCGGAGATAAAAAAAAAATTGAGTCGGTACAACATCTCCTCTGTGAATGTCCTGCACTTCAAAGAAGCCGTGCCAAATATCTTGGCGATTATTTTTTTGAAGACCTGGGAAATTTTCAAAATGCCTCACTGGAAGGACCAATAACCCCCTTAAAAAGATCTGCCGCCGTGTACCAATCACCTTCCGGTACTACCAGTTGAGTATTTCGGCGAGAGGTCGCTTGACTATTAAGCACACCTAGACACTGTCTAGTAGACAGTGATTAAGAAAACTACCCATTGTGACACCATAAGCAAGGTGGAAAGAAGGAAGAGCGGAAAGGAAAATGCTGCGTGTTAATGAGGAATTTCCGTAAGCCTGAGAGTATTTTAAGAAGTGTAGCCCAAAAGGTTTTGAATTAAGATTTGCAAAGCCGGAAGTCTAACAAGTAAATGCAGAGAAAGTTCCACAGCTTTCGCACCGACGAAACCTTGTAAACTCGTACTACTGAAGGAAAAGGTACGCAAAATGAGCCTAAAGCCTAACATATACCAAACTTCTCTGGCTAAATTCTTTCAATCGAAATTCTGTAACTCCCTGAGTTTTCCTCTGATTTGCTTGAAACTTTGACACGAAATTACAAAAGCGTGAGCCTTTCTAAATAAGTAAAAAAACACAAAAAACAGTTGTAAAGCTACACCAGATTTCTCTACCGCCCCCAATCAACAAGTGGCTAGAAGGGTTTAGCAACCCGGCAAGGCAAGATTTTTGCCCAGCGCTCGCTCGCTGAGTTGACTCGAAATTGACAGAGGAGTCAGCCTTCTTGATGTGCATGGATTAATCCTATCTGATAAACTCTGCCCTTTTTCAGCTCATCGAAAATGCCACTCTCTGGAATGCTACTGGGGCTTGATGCCCGTGTTGTCTTTATTGCAAAGTATTCGTCTATGAGTAAATGGAAGTGCAGGTATTATCCGACCATTTTCGATCGCACTATCAATGGGACTAAGATCTCGAATGCCGCTTGGCTATCAGGCAACCAGTGCTTATTCATAGCAACAATTTCCTCTTGGAAGACGCTGCAGTGATCCATAACTTGAAATTTGCACCAGACCCCCACACCAACTTTTATACCCAAATTCGAAACTTCCCTGAACGTATTGGGTGGGCTTTGTTTCCAGATATTGCTCTCTGCCCGCTATGTGCAAAATTTTCCACAAATCGAAAAATATCCATAAAGATTTCAGATTTGATCAGAATTTTTCTAAAAATTATGTAGTCTATTAAATTTTGATGTAATAAAAATACGTTGATTTTTTTCATTTTTTTGCTGCCGGACTTGCGTATTTTCTCTTTTTTAAAAAACTTTCTAACCATCGATATATGGGGGAAAATGCATCGCACCGTCACCAAAAAAAAATATTCAAAAACCAACACGAATTTTTGGTTAGTTTAAACTGGCACTTTCATCATCATCATCATTTGGTGCTACAGCTCTGTGTGAGCTTTGATTTACCTCACTAAATGTCTCCATTTGACCCAATCTTTAGCTAACTCCTTCTAGTTCTTGATCGTGAGTTTCCTCATGCCGTCTTCTAGTTCGTTAATCCATCTTTATCTTGGTCTGTTTCTTGCTTTCGTTGAATGTTGGAATTATTTTTCCTTGAGTTCTCGTCCATTTATATGGTATGGCCTGCCATCTTTGTCTTGTCTAGTCTTGAACTTTCATGAACCGTAGAATATTTTCTCCTCTTATAAGTTGGTTCAGTTCAGACTCCATTCATTGTTGTCTTTGACTGCACCGAAGATTTGGCTCAACATTTTTCTCTCTTTGATTTTTGAACCTGCGTCAGAATCAATTAGGGTTTTGGGTTTCACTCTGTTTTCCTTAAATGGATTAAGTCGTACCTTTTCAATCGTGAATCTGTACGAGTAGTTGTTGTCGGCAATTTATCTTCTTATCTTTTTATTGCTTCTTCCGGTGTGCCGCAGGGCAGTATTTGGGCCTTTATATACAGACGACTTAAAAAATTTTAAAACTGTACTAAGCCTGCCTGACTCATACAATCTTCAATCAGACCTCAACAACGTCGTGGCATGGTGTGATAGGGATCTACTTCAACTAAATATTAAGAAATGCTCTCATGTCTCATTTTCTAAGTCAAAGCATTAAATCTCCACCTCATCTTTTATAAAGACTTCGCGTCTAATTAATCGAAATAACTGTTTTAGAAGTAATCTTTGACCCTACTTTTCAGTTTCTTAGTTATTTGAATTTTGTCATCGCCAAATCGTATTCTGCGCTTGCCTTCATTCAGCGTTTTGCTTCCGACTTTACGGATCCTTTTACTTTGAGGCCACTATTCACTTCACTCGTACGATCCAAGCTGGAATATACCGTCTTTATTTGGTGGCCGTACATACCATCAGTGCCACATCTGTAGACTTGAACGCATTCAAAAGAAATTTCTTCGTTTTGCACTCAGATCTTTGAACTTCACTGATCCGATTTCCTCATACAATGCAAGGTGTGCATTAATAGACTTAAAATCGTTACAAAGCAGAAGAAGTATACTGCCACTCTGCTTCGTTTTCGATATTACAAATGGGACTGTTGACTCGCTTTTAATCGGAGAGCGCATTCATTTTCACATACCTCCAAATATTCTTCGGAGTAATGATTTATTCTTACTAGAGCGGGTTAGAACTGTTTATGCCACGAAAACACCTTTGATTAGAACAAAACCAGATTTTAAGTTCTTTGACTTTTGATTTATCTCTATCTAAATTTAAGTTCAAAATAATACTTATTGAATTTTTTAAATAGTAACGAAACATAAATGTATACGAGTATATAATTCTTACAAATACTCTGAGTTCTATGTAGTCTATGTAGTCTGTATTTTATATTTCTGTATTTACGAAATGAATGAATTAATAAATACTTGGAATTTGTTTTTGCCTTCTTCACTTATTGTCCCCGAATCCGATCCCTAGCAAAGTACTGGTCGGACTACAGATTTATATAGCGTAATTTTGCAATGTCTGCCTACCACCTTTCATTTACAAGGGCACTTTACTACATCGAATTTCGTTGAGCTATAAAATTGCGTACCCAGAAATTTTCAAAAAATATTGACTAAAAAGTTTGAAATTTTTTTGAATTTTTAAAATTGTGTAGAAAGTTTGAGCTCTCAGTTGTATGGTTTTTGTTGTACTATAAACTATATATTTATAAAAAAAAAATATAAAAAAAATATAAAAAAATAAGTCAATAGTCCAAACTTTGAAATATGTTGCGTTGTTATTGTTGTGAAGCTTGTGGCTTGAACCTTGTTGTGGCCCTTTGTTCCTCCCTGGAACCATAAGAAATAATAAAGAATAAATTATTGTGAATACATGTACGTTGTATAAATATTTCTTTGATTTTCGAGCTAATCAACACACTGTCCGCTCGCTTTGTAGTAGATTCCTTCCATTGCCTCTATAAATATTCGCTTCTGGTACGACTCTTTACCTTACTTTTCTTTTAATAAATATGCCCACATTAGTAATTGTGCATCGTTTACTCATAAGGAAGCACAAAAACAACAAAAACAACAACAACAATAACTGAAACTCCACCATCTACAACAAAATCTGTCTTTATGCGGCGACAAGAAGTTCCATCAACTCTTTTGCTGTCAGCGGTGGCTCATCAACAGCAGCGCTAATAATGCCTGTGATCTGAAATTGAAGACAATCATAATTCCAATGATGATGATAATGTTGATAGAAGCTACCATGAGTATGCCGCTGAGTAACGCAATGATGAAGTTAAATTTAAGGAGGACTACATTAAGTGGCATACTCATTTTGCCCCGATGCTTGTGGTGATGGTGGTGGCGGCGGCATTGGTGATTGCGCTTCAATTTGTCTTTGAATTTTTTACTTATTCCACAAGCGCACACATACGCACTCGCATGTGGTGCGAATCTGTTTGCATAGTGCGCTTGTCGTGGGCAAACAATAACGGCAGCAGGACATTAAGTCCACGCATATATTACGCCCATTGTAATATCATTTAAAATGTACTGCAAATTGTAGCCGCTAAGTGGCTGCAGGCATTTAATGTGTCGTCTCACATCACAGGTGGGTTAGTTAGTTAAATAGTTGGCTCATTTGTTTGTTGGCGGGTTGATGGGTTAGTGGGGCCACTGGTTGTTTGTTGGTAGTTGGTTGATGGCTGATGGTTGTTGGCCGATGGCTGTTGGCTTGACGCTGCTTGGCTTGATGGGTTGTGCACTTCTTTGTTATTAGCACAACGAACGGTGTTGAGTGCTGCCGTTTTTCGCCTTTGGCCATACAAGCAGGAAGTTGGTTATTCTCCGAAAGGACATTCATGGTCGCATATAAAAGCGCGTACTGTGGCGCATGCGCTGCTGAGATGCTCGAGTCATATGATTTAATAATTTGCTGATATTGGTTTGCTGCTTGCAGCTGTTTAGGCTAAATTGTATGCTTTTGACTTCATCATATCGACTGTCTTGGGTTCGCAGAAAACTATGAAACATGTATAGATATATGTATGTATGTCTGTCTACTAAGCTCTCCGCTATTTATAGCGATTTAACAATTTAATAGGCTGGATAATCCCTTTTCATTGATGGCACTGCAGGTATGTATTAAGTATTTATTGGAGTGGGCAAGGCTGGCTAATTGTGCCATCCAGATTAAACAGACATTTATAGCTTCTAATTACTGGCCATTCTAAATGGATAATCAGTTGCCGATTTAAAAATAAATGGTAATAGCTCTCTTTCAAAGTTGTCCCTACAATTTTAAGTGACTAGTAAAATGGAGCTGCGAAAGTTCTACAAGAGCAGCCCGTAAGTAGCTTTTCGATACTGTGAAGACTATACACGAAGTGTCATTGCTGGATTTGATGAAGTGTAATCGCCTTAGCACTTACTACTCAGCTCTTCCGCTTTCACGGAGGCCGATAGCATCTACTGCTAGTTGCCTCGATTCTTTTTCAATGTGATTTTTTGTAATAGCCTGAAGTCCAACATTGGCCAGACTAATTGGATAGCTTTGGTTGAAGACTCAATTTTTTACCTAACAATCTCTTACACCTGTAAAGTGCTATATTATTCACTATATATATGCTATATTCACTCAGTGCTCCCAACGAAGGGATGGCCCTCAGCTCCTTCGTCGCATTATCTTTGATCTTCCCTATCGACTGAAATCTCTTTTCACGAAGTGGTAACTTCAACTTGGGAAACAATAATAAGTCGCACGGGACCATATCAGGTGAATACGGGGCTTGCACGATGGTATTTATTCGGTGTTTGGTCAAATAATCCAGCACAATTTGGGCTCGGTGCGATGGCGCGTTATCATCATGCAAAATCCAAGAATTGTTTCCCCACATTTCCGGCCGTTTGCGACGTACAGCATCTCTCAAACGCTTCAAAACGGATAAATAATATTCTTTATCGACTGTCTCGCCCGATGGAAGGTACTCATCGTGCACTACGCCTTGGCAATCGAAGAAAACACTCAACATCACCTTCCCGGTACTTTTTGATCATAGGGTACAGTTAAAAGGCCGCAAAAAAGCGAAATTGCCAGAATTTTGCTGAGAAAATTTTTAAATTTATTGATCTACAAATTTGTAAGCATATTATGTTATGTTTTAACTGTATTTTAAGACTTAATATTAGTAAGGCCGCCGTAGCCGAATGGGTTGGATCTCGGCCAAATACCCAAAAAGGGTGTACCCGCCAATTATATATATATATATTAGTCAAAATATTTATTTGGTGATCTCCGGGAGCTCCACTCAAAAAAGATGTTTTGCGGTGAGCACTTTATCTTTGAACTGGATCCTCTGAAATCTAAACACCAAACAGATTTCGTTAAAGTAACGTTAACTCTAGTAGTTTATCGAAAGAATAAGCAAAATACAACTTTTTGACAAAACGGCGGTTTCTCAACAAAAAAAAATTGATTTTTGACCAAAATTTCGTGCTTAAATCTATATATCTGTGGTCATAAGCAATAATCGCCTAAGTCGTTAACTTTGCTTCCGAGATAAATAGCTTTTTATATTCAGAAGCGTTTCTGAGAAATGTTGAAAGGAGCTTTAAAAAACTGTATATACATAATTATTGATCATTTCAAGCACAATGCTCAGGTAAACAATCATAATGAAACTTGCCTTTGTTTAGGAGATATTTAATAAAAAGAAATAAAAGTGTTTATTGCAAACATAACATATGATATAAGAATGACTATGTTGACTAAGGCTTTTATTGTAAAAGAATTGGTTGCTGTTTGTGTGACACATATTGAGTTAAGGAACTATTGCATATATAAATTTACCATTTAGTCCATTTCACTAATACGAGTTTATTTAAAAAAAAAGGAATTTTACAAATTCATTATTTTAAACTAAATGACATTTTCCGAAAACTTATTTTTATAATATTTTTATGTAATATTTATTTAAAAGTATAAGTATAATATATCAGTCGAAGTTATTCGGTTTCTGATTCACATTCTACTAAATCTGGATGTACACCAGTTGAGTTATCTGTTAACAAACTTTTATAAAAAGGATGAAAGCATGGATTTACAAATGGTAGTAAATCAAGGAGATCCTTTTTCTTTTATGAGCTAATCTTAATGTATTGTGTTAGCATTGATATGTCGCTTATTGCTATTGAATTTACACCACGTTTTAACAAGTTCAATGTTTTAAAAGGAGCATGTTCGTCTAAAGTGGTTTTATAAAGAATTTTCGCAAAATTACTCTTTGTAAATCTTAGCCATCTAATATCTTTCCAAACGAATTTTTCCCCATCTAGATTATTGGTTCTCCACATTAGCTTTGTTTTTAAGAAAAGCTGGAAATCAAAAAAATCTTCTAAGTTCATTTCAATTACGTTGAACGGATTTCTGGAACGTACACTTCTTATAAAATTGTACCAGTCACGTGGATGATGTATTTGTGCCTCAGTTCTTTTCTTTTTTCTTTCTATCACAGCGTGATCCACATCGCATTCCATGTGCGTGTGCCCAGGTTCTAAAAATTTGTGATCAATAATTTCTAAAGTGGGGTTAATTTCAAGAGCCAATGTGAACATTGCACACACGAATGAATTCTTATTTTGTCCCATACAGGAATCACTGTAAAAGATTGCATGATTAACTTGTGGAAGATTGTTTATATGTTTGAATAAGCATGATGCGATTTGATTGCCGCCACGGGCAGAAAGTGCCTCATGCCACATAAAGCAATGTGGGGTGCCAGTTGTACAGTCGTGTACGGTTAAATTATAGGTCCAAAGCTGCCTTTTGTAGAAACTTATTGAGTTTCTTAAGTATGGGGTAGGCAAACACTACTGCAAATCAAAAGTATACACTTTAACTTTGGGATCGTCGGAAGCGCAAGTTTTGTCACTTCTTTTTGACTCATATGCAAAATCTGCTTTACTCTGATGGGCTAAGAGTTCCTTTTCTAAATCACGTAGTAGAATATCATCGGATTCCTGTTTAGCAACAGCAATTTTAGCTCTAAATTTTTCGCACTTGGCACAGGTATCAAGCATTGGCTTCTTAAATTTTATATTCATGGCTGTAAAACATTTTTTAATTAAATAATTATAAGAAGCGTAAAAGGCTTCTTACACTATATGTTTTGTCATATGTATATGTCTATTTAAAAAACTGCAGATACAAAATAGAAACGATTCTATTTTCGCCTGACACATAACTACATTAACCTATTCCTTAATTTGTTGGCAACATTTTTTGGAGTTATTTATTTATTGTAAGAAAAAAGCAAATAAATTGAACTACTTAAAGCATTGGAAGTCATACGACAATACGTGTAGAAAGAATGACAAGTCATATGTACAAACCATATCGTGTAGAAAAGCCTTAAAGATGCAACTTACTTTTAAAAATACCACTGTATGAGGAAACACTAACTACGTTGGCTTTGTATTTATCGCAAAACAAAGTATACATTTGGGCCAGGGATAATTCCGCATGTAAGTATTGGCAACTTGTATCTCTCCTGGTATAGTGACTTTCGTATTTTGGAAAGCTGTTTATGTGGTCCCTTACAAGTAAGTCTATTTTTTCATCCACCTGATCCACGCTTATCAACAAGGTCACTGTTAGGATAGTGTAATTTCTTCTTCAAAACAGTTTTGACGAAACTGACACTCTCATCAAAACACTGCAGGAAGCATTTTTGGCATACCTGCACTCTTTGGCCTTCAAACTCAACATAATAAGCAGCCTGAAATTTTCGCTCACGTGGCCTTTCAGGGTGTTTTTGCATATATTGAGTTTTTTTGTCGTTGATTTCAATTAAGGAACCAATGAACAAAATTCTCTGATTGTACGTACCCAACGACCAATATTTATTAAAAATGCTTTTCTGAAATGCAAGCGGAACCTTTGATTTGCACTTCATGCGACAATCAATAATAAGAGGTCTCAATTTTCTTTCCGACACAACAACACCCTTTACCTTAACGTATGCCTTTCCCAAGTTCCGTCTTGTGCATGATTCTTTCCTCGAATAAGCTCTTTGGGATGTAGTCGGGGCCTCGTTGAGCAGTTAATCATCATCTAAATTGCTACTATTTCCATTATTAGTAGAAGTTGAGTCCTCATAGTCGGAATCTAGGACTGAGTTATCACTGTCAAAACGGAGATTTTCCTGTAAATTTGATTTATCTGCCTCATTCTCACTGCATAGTGGAGTATTAGAAACATTTGTTAGTAAATCAGCCCCACTGCCCTCTAAAAACGACATGTGACTGCTTTCATCATAACCTATTAATTGCAAAAATTTAAGCAACTCAGCAAAGCTATTTGTTTGTTCAATCTTACCTGTTACATTTACTTCGTTTTCCATTTCATTAATTTTAAATGTTTTTATTAATTGCTTTATTTTTTTTTTTTAGTTCAGAAAATATTCAATTTAACCGAAACTTTTTTTTTCTGACCTCTTATAACCTCTGCATTAATCACAATTGCTTAACTCAAATGATTTTACAATGACGCTTTAGGCATACCAATCTAACTGCACTTTGAAAAAAGAATAAGAGCATATGTCATTCGCATTTGTCGCGTATGAAGACATAGCTCTCTTAAAAACTCACAACAAAAATGCATTAACAACTTTTGAAGAGATAGTGCATGCTTATATATATTTTCAATTTGTAATAAACACTCACCTTCACTTTGGCTCTTATGTCAGCTCTCTTGTGTATGACAAACTTAAAAAAAATGTAGGTGCAAAAACAACTTAAGTTATTATAGGCCATTTAAATATAACAGTATTGTAATTGATCATCTTCTTAAGTATACTTAGACTCATATAGTAAATGCAATAGCGCTTCGTTGCGAGTTAGGCTTATATGTTTTTATTAATATTTACACTAAAAAAATAGTTAGAGTGATAGGAACTTCGCGTAAATATACAGTTTTATTAGTTGAATTAGCTAGTATACATAACTCATTTCTTTCTTAAGTCGACTTAGGCGATTATTGCTTATGACCACAGATATATAAAAAGAAGTTACATTTCCTTGGTAATCTTATAACTCAAGAACCGCCAAACCGATTAACACAAGAATTTTAGAGTTCTTTTCTATCTTTGAGGATGTGGTTTGTGTGAAGTTTGATTGAAATTGGTGCAGCCGTTCCTGAGTTATGACATTTTATGGGATTAATGGTTTCTTCCCATACGAAATGCCTGTATGGGGAAAACAACAACAAATACACAGCCGCTTATGAGCGTTTCTGTTGTACTGTTGTGGTTGTAAGTGTATTATGTTAATATTAATTTTGGACGAAAATATAATAAAAACTGGAGCATTCAAGGAACTGGAAAAACATTTTTAACTTTATTTATTTTAGCATAATTTATTTAGCGTAAAAAATTGAAATGGAAATTAAAGACTCAAAGTTTAATTACAAGTTTTTATCGGCTCTTTCACCTTACCTGTATATAGGTGACCACCACAATCAAATTTTAAAAAAGTACAGAAAAGGCTATTGTGACATCTTTAGAAAGTATGTTGAAAAAAATCAACTAATTCAACTGTTTAAACATTTTACGAGTTCTATAAAGAAAACTTAATATGAAAAATTCTTGCGATATAAAAAAAACATTTTATGTATGGTGGTGCGAAGCCCACTGGGAAATGCTAGTCTATATATAAGTTAAGACCACCCGCACAAATTCGCTAACTATATACAATTAGCTGATGTTATATTTTTTGTTAAACCTCAGCTTACGCTTTACAACACTACTTTTGCCTACGTGACCAAGATCGAGTGATTTTTTGATGGGGTACGCGCAGTAACAACCATTGCTCTCACACTTTACTCAAAACCAGTTTTGAGGAAAAACTAATGAATTATGAGTTGCACGGCCTAGCGGAAAACGTTGGTGAAATTCCATCGAGCTGGGGTTTGATTGAGCGAAGCATTTTAGTTAAAGAATAGAATAAAGATTGACATTGAAACCGAAGGTCCAACTCGAATTTTTATAAAGATATTAAGTGGCGCCCAACGTGGGGCCTGTCAAATAAATATTTCGGATGCAAGAATAATTCCTATAAGGAAGGCCGGACAAAACGACAGGTCTCAAAAGAACCAGGACCATTATCTACCGGAGCAGTGAATCATACATTGGACACACTTGGACAGTTGGGATACTGTGAAGCCTTTATCTTATCTTTATCTTTTCGTAATTACATACATATGTAAGTAATAATTAGATTTGATAATTATTTCATGTGAGAAATAAAATATAAAATTTGAGACTAAAGTGTTAATAGTCCCTTTTCGTGTCGTATTGAGGTGAAATTTTTTCCCAATTGCGTAACATATACGTGTTCAAAACTAAAAAAGGTTCAATATACTTGTGTAAGAAACAATAAAAAGTTATTTTTTCATCAATTGGTTTTTCCATCTTAAAAACGGCAAACTTGAAAAATTAAAAATCGCTATATCAGGCGATAACAAGATTTCACTGCATTTGTGCAAAGTTATTGAAACTTAGTTCCCAACTTACGTAACATACACGTGTTCTATAGCAACATTAGCTAAATATTTTCTTTCTGGAAAATTTCGCATAGAATTTTTCATTTCAATTAAAAACAAAAACTACAAAGTTTTCCATATTAAAAAATTGCTGTATCAGGCGAAAAGAAACATAGATTTCCGTGAATTATTTTGAAACATAGTAATATAATTTGTCAGATTACATAACATAATCTCGTTTAAAACAGTTAAAACAAATGGTACACCCAGTCTTTTAACTTTTACGGCTGTAAAAATACACATTTTCCATAGTGCGGAAAACGAACCATAGATTGTTCAGTTTACACATAGTTGTTTATAGCCACCAGAAATCATCGTGATATCTGTAGTTTCTGCAGAATGGAAATCACAAGAGAGCTAGTTTTAGATATCGTAAGAGTCTCAACCGAGCGAGCTAGGGCAGAGTTCACGGCCCAAATTCAAGAACTTACTCTAGCCTTAAATCGCCTTAAACCACCATGTGTTGAGCCCTACCAACCCGTTGCAATTAACCCTTTAACAGAGTCAGGAAATGCTAGTTTGGACTTAGTAAAGTCTTTACCCGAATTTAGTGGCGATGCCTCGTGTTACCCAGCCTGGCGCTCCGCTGCCGCCTTTGCCATTAATTACTACCCTGAAGGTTCCGAAAAATATTACGTGGCAATGGGCATTTTCCGGAATAAAATTACTGGTGCGGCGAATTCAACACTGTCGTCTTTCAATACGGTGCTAAATTTTAAGGCAATAATCGCCAGGTTAGACCAAACCTATGCAGATAAAAGACCAGTTCATGTTCTGGAAACTGAACTAAGTATTCTTAGGCAAGGTCATTTGTCAATTGCAGACTACTATGACTCGGTGGACAAACATTTGACGCTTATCATAAATAAGCAAATAATGACGAATAGTGGCAACAACGAAGTTATAAAGGCGATCGTGCAAGAGCAAACGCTCTACGAGTATTCATTTCAGGTCTTCGCCGTCCACTATGTGACATATTATTTTCCTCGTCACCAAAGGATCTGCCCACTGCCTTGGCCGTTGCACAGGAGCTTGAGATGAATCACAAGCGCTATGATTTCGCCCAAACCTTTGCAATGGGTAGTTCAGTTAAACCAAACAAAGTAAGAGCGACAATGCCGCAATATAATTTTAATTCACAAAATGAACCAAATCGTTTACCAAATCACAACAATAGACCGAGTCCAATGGACGTTGACCATGGCACATCTATCTATCGAAAAATTAATGCCACTCAAAATAGTGCAATCATTTCTAAAACCCCCAATCAAGCAGTTGTATTTAAACGTTCTCGTGAGCCATCCGGTTCTTCCCAGAGACCTGGTGGAAAGACACAGCGGGTTAATTATATGCCAGACAATATTGGCATAGTTTCTGATGAATGTGAAAACGAAGAACACTACGACGACTATGATAGCTCGAATTTTAAAAGTTATTCCGAAGAGCCTTACCATACATGCGACTCTAAAGATGATTCCGAAATAAATTTTTTTAAACTAAAGTCGCTCCTACCTTTCATCACTAAAACTACTGCGAATGGTCAGGAGCTAAAAATATTAATAGATACAGGCACTTCAAAAAATTTTATTAAACATTTTCAATTTCTCGACGGAATTAAGGAGATGAAAACCCCATTTACGCTAAAATCAATAAATGGGCAAAATTTTATAGACAAAAAATGTTTGGTTAATGTTCTCAACCACACCTCGACTTTTTATTTACTTGATAATCTAAAAACGTTCGATGGCATAATTGGTTATGACTTCCTAAAAGAAATTGACTCAAAAATTGATATTAATGCAGGGTATTTATATTATCGGGATGGTAAGGTAAAACTTCAGCACCTTTGTTGCAATCAAGTCAACTTGATTACAATTAACGATGATTCCGTGCCTGCAAGTGTTCAAAATGACTTTCGTCAATTAATTAATAAAAACACTAATGCATTTGCTCACCCAAATCGTTCCCTACCCTACAATACCAATGTCGAGGCTACAATTCGTACCACTACAGAAAACCCAATTTTTAGCAAAAGCTACCCGTACCCGATTTCAGCAGCAGAGTTCATAAACTCCGAAATAAAATCACTCTTAGGAGATGGCATAATTCGCAAGTCGTGTTCACCCTATAATTCGCCCGTCCACGTAGTAACAAAAAAGGGCATTGACGAAAATGGCAAACAAAAACTGCGTATGGTGATAGACTTTCGGAAAATTAACGAAAACACCATCTCTGATCGATATCCCATACCGGACACTTCTGTCATCCTGTCCAATTTAGGAAAATCAAAGTTCTTCTCCACGCTAGATTTGAAGTCAGGATTCCACCAAATCAACTTGCGCGAGAAAGATAGACCAAAAACAGCATTCAGTGTAAATAATGGCAAGACCTGCCATGTTTATATCGATGATATAATTATCTTTTCACCAAACGAGCATTTGCATCTGAATGACATTAAAAGAATTTTAAACAAATTAGAAACTGCCGGTATGAGAGTTTCGCCCGAAAAGTCCAAGTTTTTCCAAAAAGAAGTGGAGTTTTTAGGATTTGTAGTGTCGCAGAACGGTTTAAGAACTTGTCCAAACAAAATAACCGATATTTTAAAGTACAAAGTTCCAGAAACTTTACGCTCTCTACGATCCTTCCTTGGTCTTGCGGGATATTACCGCAGGTTCGTGAAAGATTATGCAGCCATCGTAAAACCGCTAACGAAATATTTGCGAGGAGAGAATGGACACGTAGAAGCTAACAAGTCAAAAAAAATCCAAATAAAATTGGACCCCGAAGCCATGTCCGCCTTTAACAGAGTTAAGAAAATTCTTGCTTCTGAAGATGTTTTGCTCCAATACCCGGATTTTAGCTGCCCTTTCGATCTGACCACAGATGCGTCTTCAAATGCTTTGGGCGCGGTTTTGTCCCAGAAAAATAGGCCTATAACAATGATTTCCCGAACGCTATCTCGAACAGAACAAAATTATGCCACCAATGAGCGTGAGCTATTAGCTATAGTTTGGGCATTGAAGGCCCTTCGGCTCTATCTATATGGCGTCAAAAACATCCATATTTTCACTGACCACTAGCCGCTTATCTTTTCAATTTCGGATAAAAATCCTAACACTAAAATGAAAAGGTGGCGTGCTTTCGTCGAAGAGTTTGCTCCTACGTTTCATTATAAGCCAGGAAGTGAAAACAAGGTGGCAGACGCGCTCTCCAGACAGTTCATAAATAACATGAGTGAATCAATAGATACGGCTCATAGTGAGGAATCATTGAGTAATGTTGTAAAAACGGTCAAATGCCCCATAAATCAATTTAAAAACCAACTAATACTAACAAAAGCGTCATACCTAAATAAAGTGACAAAAATTATTTTTCAGAAACATGTCCGCCATACAATTTCCTTCGATTCGCTCGAAAACTTGTTTGAATGTCTTAAAACCGTAATAAATCCTAATAATACGAACGCGATTCATTGTGACCTACCAACACTTTCCGAAATACAAAACGATTTAGTTTCACTCTTCCCGGGAGTGAAATTTCTCCACACAGAAATTTTTGTGATAGATTTGATAAATAAAACGGATCAATTAGAAACAGTAATTGCAGAGCATAACCGCGCACACCGTTGTCTGCAAGAGAACTTTAAACAAATTTCTCGAGAATATTATTTCCCAAATATCAAAAAAATGTTAAAGGCTATCATTGCAAACTGTAAGATATGTCTAGAAAATAAATACCAGCGTAAACCAGTAAATCTCGAAATAGGCAAAACTCCTATTCCAAAGACACCTGGCGAGATCTTACACATGGACATTTTTTTTACAGACAAGCAACATTTCCTAACCTGTATGGATAAGTTTTCGAAATACGCTGTAGTAAAACCAATTCAATCGCGCTCTACATTAGATATCAAGGAAGCCTTGCTAGAAATACTCCTAATATTTAAAAACACCAAAACTATTGTTTCAGACAATGAGAAAGCCTTTCATTCGATGACAATTAAAACTTTTCTTAGGGACAACTTTTCAATCGAACAATTTTTCATTCCGACGTTACATAGCCAAAGTAATGGGCAGGTTGAAAGATTCCATTCAACCTTAATGGAAATTGCCCGATGCATAAGAGAACAACAACAGCTGAGTGAGACTATTGAATTGGTGCTACTGGCTACTCATAAGTACAATAACACCATTCATTCTATTACAAATGCTAAACCTATCGACATTCTTCATAACTCTTCGAATGAGGATTTGGAAATGATACGCGATAGATTGTGCCAAGAGCAGGGGAACGTTTTAGGTAGACGGAATAAAAATAATAAAATGAAAACCTATGAGCCTGGTGAAAAAGTATTTTTGAAGAGAAATAGACGTCTAGGAAATAAATTTAACAAGATATTTGTTGAAAAAGGTGTGGAAAAGGATCTAGGCAGCACGGTCTTGATCGATGGAAAAATCATTCATAAAAGCAACTTACGATAAGTGTTGTTGAGCCTTTTTTGTTTCGTATGAGAGTTTAAGTGGTGGAAGTTATTTTGCTACAATGACGCGAAAAAGTTCGTAAGCGTAAAAAAATTTATCTGAAAATGAAATATATTATCAGTTCTGATTATTTACAACTTCCTGATAAAATTAGAATTGTAAATAGACTCTTTAAACTAAGTTTAATTTTCACCATCCTTTGATGAGTTACATTCATTTTAATTTTAAGAAACGTAATCATAGTATAGTCATGTAATCATAGTATAAGAATCAAACAAATTTATTGTTCAAAAGTATGGAATTTAAGCTCAATCAAGCTTCAACATTAATAACGCTTTTAACTACCCATTTACAACTTTAACGTGCTGCGAATGACGATCCGGTCTACAAAGCCAACAAGTCGTATTTTGAACCTAACTATTCGAACCTCTGAGCCACAGCTTTTTAGTAGCTGAAACGGGGACGTTTCGAACTCGACAAGGAGAGTAGTTAAGACCACCCGCACAAATTCGCTAACTATGTACAATTAGCTGATGTTATATTTTTTGTTAAAGCTCAGCTTACGCTTTACAACACTACTTTTGCCTACGTGACCAAGATCGAGTGATTTTTTGATGGGGTACGCGCAGTAACAACCATTGCTCTCACACTTTACTCAAAACCAGTTTTGAGGAAAAACTAATGAATTATGAGTTGCACGGCCTAGCGGAAAACGTTGGTGAAATTCCATCGAGCTGGGGTTTGATTGAGCGAAGCATTTTAGTTAAAGAATAGAATAAAGATTGACATTGAAACCGAAGGTCCAACTCGAATTTTTATAAAGATATTAAGTTATATAAAAAGAAGTTACATTTCCTTGGTAATCTTATAACTCAAGAACCGCCAAACCGATTAACACAAGAATTTTAGAGTTCTTTTCTATCTTTGAGGAGGTGGTTTGTGTGA
This sequence comes from Anastrepha obliqua, assembly GCF_027943255.1. Classification (NCBI taxonomy): domain Eukaryota; kingdom Metazoa; phylum Arthropoda; class Insecta; order Diptera; family Tephritidae; genus Anastrepha; species Anastrepha obliqua. The sequence goes on along the minus strand of NC_072893.1, from coordinate 18,306,563 downwards.
AGTTTGATTGAAATTGGTGCAGCCGTTCCTGAGTTATGACATTTTATGTGAGTAATGGTTTCTTCCCATACGAAATGCCTGTATGGGGAAAACAACAACAAATACACAGCCGCTTATGAGCGTTTCTGTTGTACTGTTGTGGTTGTAAGTGTATTATGTTAATATTAATTTTGGACGAAAATATAATAAAAACTGGAGCATTCAAGGAACTGGAAAAACATTTTTAACTTTATTTATTTTAGCATAATTTATTTAGCGTAAAGAATTGAAATGGAAATTAAAGAATCAAAGTTTAATTACAAGTTTTTATCGGCTCTTTCACCTTACCTGTATATAGGTGACCACCACAATCAAATTTTAAAAAAGTACAGAAAAGGCTATTGTGACATCTTTAGAAAGTATGTTGAATGAAAAAAATCAACTAATTCAACTGTTTAAACATTTTACGAGTTCTATAAAGAAAACTTAATACGAAAAATTTCTTGCGATATAAAAAAACATTTTATGTATGGTGGCGCGAAGCCCACTGGGAAATGCTAGTTATTTATAAAAAAAAAATATTTATCGATAAGAAAAAATCTTCGATTAGTTACTAAAAAATATATTTAGGAAGAGAAAAACACGTTTGAAGTTTGCCTTGAACTTTCAAGCTCTCGCCTTTTCAAATTTGCGTGTAACTTCGAAAAAATTCACCGGAACTATATTAAATTTTCTGTGTGTATTCGTAAATACCTATAAGCACATTAAGAAAAATGTATCGATGTTTTGAAAATTTTAACTGTATATAACCCCTTAATCTACAGTCTGTCGCCTGAGTAGTCCCAGAGCTATTTCCGTGAACTCGCTTATTATTGCTGGAAACATTCCTGAAACTATGATCACTATATCAGCCGCATACGCCACTGGCTGAATTCCTTAATTCTGGTATAATAAAGTGCAAATTTCATATACATAACTGCAAAATCGCGTTGATGTTTGACAATTTTTTTTTTGCTGGCACTCTTGATATGTGCATTGCACTTACATATTTCTTTTTAGACACTTAAAAAATCGCTTCTGTACCGAATAGATCGTAAATAATCAAATGCCTGCGTTCATACGTAAATCTTTTACAGCAACCAAGTTTTACTGGTTTCTGTCAAAATCTGTAACGCGCAACTAAGTACAAACAATCAACTTAGCCGACATGCATTTATTCATTTATTATTGAAGTGAAAACTTCTTTAGAATCGTTGGGAGTGATTTGAGGAAAAGTGAAACGAAAAAAGCGACCAACTTGGCTACGAAGCGTTATATTATATGTTGATATAAAAGTAGCGACGAAATAAATAAAAATAACTTTTATTTTTTCTTGTGATTTGAACCAAGGATTTTGGATCGGAAGCTCACATTGCTAGTCGCTCGGCTACCGCGCCATGCTGTCGTCGCTGGCCTAAAAGTTATTTAGTTACGAAGCGTTATATTATATGTTGATATAAATAATTTTTGTGAGCGTGTAATTCTCAAAAGTTTTATTAGGTTTATTATTTAAAATGTATTGACTAGGTAGTCTGGTTATCAGCTTAACATCTGATAGATCCTCTATCGGAGGACAACAAATGTTAAACTGATTTTTGGAAATGGGCGGAGTGTTTTAGGGGCTTGCTCCTTCTCTGCCACGGGTTGACCCGGTATTGCAGTACCGCCGGGATTTCGGCTTTGAATAAATACAAGAAAAAATATACTAATACATTTAGCTTTGGTGGGAAGAGCCATAAATTTTTATATGAATACATGTAGACGAAAATGGAATTTTTTTTTGAAATTTGCATTGTAGGACATTTCTGATTATTTATTGAACAGTTTTTTGGTTTAGATACTGAAAGTCAGTTTAAGTGAATCGGTATAAATATTTCGTACATTAATTTTTGTGAGCGTGTAAATTCTCAAAAGGTTTATTAGAAAATCTATTGAAGTAGGTAGTGTGGTATCTGTTCCTATCAGCTTAACATCTGATAGATCCTCCATCGGAGGACAACAAATGTTAAACTAATTTTTGGAAATGCGCGGAGTGTTTTATGGGCTTGCTCCGCCTCTGCCACGGGTTGACCCGGTATTGCAGTACTGCCGGGATTTCAGCCTTGAATAAATACAAGAAAAAATATACTAATACATTTAGCTTTGGTGGGAAGAGCCATAAATTTTTATATGAATACATGTAGACGAAAATGGAATTTTTTTTTTTGAAATTTGCATTGTAAGACATTTCTGATTATTTATTGAAAACAGTTTTTTGGCTTTTCTATTTTTGGTTTAGATACTGAAAGTCAGTTTAAGTGAATCGGTATAAATATTTCGTACATTAATTTTTGAAGTGAAAACTTCTTTAGAATCGTTGGGAGTGATTTGGGAAAAAGTGAAACGAATTACATATAAACGTAGCGACGAACTAAATAACTTTTAGGCCAACACCGACAGTATGGCGCGATTGCCGAGCGGCTAGCAATGTGAGCTTCAGATCCAAAATTCTTGGTTCGAATCACAAGAAATAAAATTTTTTTTTTTTTTGAAATTTGCATTGTAGGACATTTCTGATTATTTATTGAAAACAGTTTTTTGGATTTCAGCCTTGAATAAATACAAGAAAAAATATACTAATACATTTAGCTTTGGTGGGAAGAGACATAAATTTTTATATGAATACAAGTAGACGAAAATGGAAGAAATTTGTAAGTCTGTTTCTTCGGTCCGTTTGGGTATTTTTTTTGACAACATCGAAACCAAAGCATTTGTATCATATTTTATCTATCATAAGCCACTCGTATCATTTGTTGAAATTGAAAACATTGAGGATGAATAATGATAAAATGAAGAAAATAAAATATGAACTTTATAGCAATATTATAATGAACCTATAATTATCCCGCTCCTAATGCTGCTTTCGTCTTATTCTCTCTCAGTTTGTTTTACGGAAGGTTTCACTTCTATCAAGTCTAACCGTTAGACTGGTATTTTTTTTTTTTGTTAGTGTTTGCGCTTTTAATTACGCACCCTGCCTGCTTGTGGAATTTTAATTTGAGAGCTGCTGCTGTGCCACTAAGCTTCCGTGTGTGCGATGCGATGCAAAAGCGCATGAGCATGCGCACGATCATGTCATGCGTGAGTGAAGATATATATGCGCATATGCACGTGTGTGTATGTGTGTGTTTGAACGAGCGCATTTGCGTTAGCGCAATTCATTGTCAGCAAACAAATGCGAATGCAATTGATGAATGCGTCGCTGACACGCAAAGTCTAACTTCAAACGATCGCTCGTTCACTCGTTCGCTCGTCCGCTCGATCGGTCGCGCGGTCTGTGGGTCACTTGATCGGTGGTTTGGTTGGCTCTCGATCGTTCCGTCACCAGCAATGCCAATACTGTAGTGCTGTGAATTCAATCGTCGCCAATGTTAAGGTGATTGCCATTGCTGGCGAAGCTATTCGAGTGGTTTGCTTTACTGCTCCTTTGCTGCTGGTGTGAGTGCCACTGGTGCAACTTTATTTGTTGTTTACACATTAATGCGCTACCGCGTTGGTCATTTGATATTTCGCTGGTCAATTTTATTGATCTCTTTCCTTTTTCATGAAGTGCAAACCGCTTGTCCGGAATGACCAAGAATGACCAGTGCCAGCGTTGGCCACACCATCGATTTCTTGTGGGCTTTTGATTGGAAATACAGCTATGCGCATACATACATATACATTTTAATTGTGCCGCGCCAATTTCGTTGATTTTCACGCAACTCGCCATACACACTTGCAACACCAAGCAGTGACTTTTATGTTCGTTTGCGCGATTTGTGGCACTTGATTTTTCCATTTCAATTATTTTTCGTTTTTTTTAAGTGATTTTTTTTTTAATTTTACACTGAATTACTTGCACTTGTGTACATGCGTATGTGTGACTGCGTTTGCAACACTTTGTGGCACAAATTAAAATGTTCGTGTTTAAGCACAATTAAGCGCGTAGCCGTAAGCAGCATCAACAGCAACAACAACATATCCCCCACTATGTCCGTATTTAAAGCGAATTGCCATCGATTGCATTGAGCCGCTTTTGGATGCACCGAGTAGCCATGTCAAGCCCCTTAGCACCCCCTCACATGCGTGTTGCTGACGATTAAGGATGTCTGCAATGCTTACAGTAATAGCCGTGCACATACCCACACACATACATATGTACGTGTATTACATATTGTTCATGGCACGTTGCCATTTTCCGTTGAAATAATTAGTTCACTGGTGAATACAACAACGTCTTATCGCCTGCACCGACGCGATTAATCGATTTGTTTGGGTGCGAAAACATCGTTGCTCGCATTTAAATTGTCGCACGCCTACGTGGCATGTTGCAAGAAGTGGTAAATAGCCGTTGTGGCTGAAGGGAATACATTATAATATCTACATATATACATACACATATACATACATATATACATATGTATATATGGACATATGTATGCAAGGCAGGCATACAGTTATCACGCAAGCAAGTACGTATAGACCCATATACGTAGACATACAGGTACTTCTTGACAATTTTTGACAATTTTTTTGTTTCTTATTTAATTTAAAACTTCCTTTTATGAAAATATAGTTCATTCTCCTGCGGGAACCATATAAACCCAAGTTTCATATTACGTGCAAATGTAAAAAAATCTAAAAATTTGCCTCAAAATTAAAAAAAAAATTATAAGAATTATCGATATCCAACAACCTGATATAAACATAGCTTTATTTGAAGATCAACCTTCATCACCTACTAATTGTGTTCCATCTTCACGTATACTTACGTTCTCTCAGCCTACTATTAGAAGCAAAATTAAGTACTGCTGGACGACATCGAAAGGTAAAGACGCTGGCATAGTTTCTTCGACATATATTGTTCGAACGGCGAGTGGTCCTACTAGACCATATAAATCACTGATTGAGCCCCTCTCCTCTTTCAATGCCTTTTTTACTGACGATATTATTATTGAAATTATGAATCCCTGAATCGTAAAGACAACATGACAAAAGCAACTTTTAGAGACACAAATGTGCACGAAGATCGCGCTCTGATTGGGATACTTGCTTTGACATCGGCGTTACTATCTTTCAACCGAAGAAATATTTATCAATTCCTTTAGTAGCAATGAATCATGATAGGTTTAATTTTTTGATTCGACACCTGCGAATGGATGACAAAGCGTTGCGACCTTCTCTTCGACCAAATGATCGATTTGTACCTGTCAAGAAAGTTTGCGATATATTCATTCAACAATGCAAAACCTGTTACAGACCGGGATCGCACACTACAATTGATGATCAGTTGCTAGGTTTTCGTGGGCGATGTCCATTTAGGATGTATATTCCCAATAAGCCGAGCACATATAGAATAAAAATTGTAATAATTTGTAAGAGTGCTACAAAATATATGTATGTTCAATGCCATTCCATATTTAGGCATATCAACTGATAAAACCGATGGTGTTTCTTTGGCGGAATATTATGTCAAAGAATTATCAAAACCAATACATGGCACTTCTCGGAATATTACTTGTGACAATTGGCTTACGTCAGTTCCATTGGCAAAGAGCTTATTAAAAGAACCATACAAATTGACTCTTGTGGGGACTATAAGGTCAATAAAACGTGAAATTCCGGAAATAATGAAAAATTCACATTCGCGAGAGGCTTAAACTAGCATGTTTTGTTTAATGGACGCCTGAAGCTTTTGTCATATAAACCAAAGCCGTCTAAAATGGTGTTCATGCTCTCATCCTGTAATGAAAAAGGAATAATCAATGAAAGTAGTGGAAGACATGATTTTATAATATAACCAAACAAAAGGAGAAGTCCACACGCTCGACCATATGTGTTCAACAATGTCGGGTTCTAGAAAAACTAACAGGTGGCCTATGACAGTATTTTACGGTATGCTCAACATAGCCTTCATAAATTCTTATGTAATGTTTTGCCACAGCCTGCAGTCCAGAAATCAGAAGCCGCTAATTCGATGAGAGTATATGAAAACTTTGTCTAATTCATTGAAGTCATGGATGGAAAAGAGATTAGAGGCTCCCAGTTTGAGTAATGCTTTGGAGCGGAAAACTTTGAAAACAGAGAAGAATATGGACCAGAAAAAAAAAGATATTGTTCCTATTGTCCTTCTAATATAACACGAATGTGAAAAATGGTATGCGCTAAATGCAACAAACCCATATGTGGAGAACACAAAAACGATTTATGTAAAATTTGTACTTGATGTTGCCAACTTTAAAAAAAATTCTGCATATCTTTATTTAAATGTTTAAACAAGGAAGAAAAGTAATAAAAATGTGTTCATTTTAGTTTTTAAGCAAACGACAGTTCCTTTTAGAAAAAACAAAGAATTTTTTTTATTTTATAAGAAGACTGAATTTGTTGGCTTTTTGTTTTTTGACGTGATAACGTCTTATAATTCGATTTAGCCGGCTGCACGCACGAAAAAATGTGTCGTTACCTTACTCATTTGTCGTTACCTTGCTCATTAGTGTTACCTTTCTCATTTGTCGTTACCTTGCTCATTTGCCGTTACCTTGCTTCTTTGCCGTTACCTTGCTCATTTGTCGTTACCTTGCTTATTTGGCGTTACCTTACTCATTGTCGTTACCTTGAATGAACTGTAAGCAAAAGCGCGGAACGAAGGACAAAGCAAACGAACGGCAACGTTCGACATCTTGCTCTGTCCTACTTAAGTGAGCGTATATATGTATGTATATGCGCATATGTAGGTATATAAATTCACATACTTGTATTTGCATATGCCTTCTTCCTGTGTGCATGGTAATGAACCATTTCTCTGTTGAAAATAGGACGATGATAGAAAAAGTAGGAAATGAAAGGGAGTGTTTCGAGTGTAAAGTGTCTTGAAAAAGGCAAATCGATGATGGTCTTTCATGATTTTGATAAATGTTTCGTCATTTTTCACGTTTGTATAAATGTAACTTGACCTATTCCATTGCAATTCCATTTACCTCCTCCTCTATATCCATACAAAATATCTATCAAACAAATAAAATTAAAATTTTGTTTTGAAAATTGCAACCCTTACATCAGTATTTTCTTATGACGTTGTCACGTTAAACTATCGTCAGTAAACCGACTTTACAGACAACCTCTTTTTTTTTAATAAAAAATTGTTTACAAAAATGCCTTTAAATAATAAGGAAATATATAAAAATTCTACGTAAGTACAAAAAAGCTAAAACACAGTTTAAAAAATGTTGTCATATTAAGAAATACAATGGTACGTCTCAAATACGTATGGTTACCTTTTCAGTAACTTTCAATAGGGTTATCAAATCAGGGTTAAGAAACATTCCGAGTATTAGTTTTATAGCCAACTGAATTTTAGTATTATAACGAGCAGTTTTAAATGGGTGTAGGGCGTTTTCCTATTTCGGCCAAAATAGCGTAAGCGGGTATCGCGCTAATCAAGAAGAAAAGTTTTGTTTTCTTCCATGTTCGAAAAATGTCGAGCATTCGTCATATGAAGCGGCCGCCGCAGCCGAAGGAGTTGGTGCGTAGAAAAGTGATAGAAAAAGTTGTTTTTAATAGCGGTGGCTCCCCGACAGGCAATGGCGAAACACCTAGGGTATTTCTGCCATGAAAAAGCTCCTCATAAAAACCATTTGCCGTTCGAAGTCGGCTTAAAACTGTAGGGCCCTTCATTTGCGGACAACATCAAGATGTACACCATAACTAGGAGGAGGAGCTCAGCCAAATACCCAAAAACGGGTGTAGGTGCCAATTATATGTATATGAAGTACCTTGAAAATCAAAATCGTGTGGTAAATAAGGGCTTACAGGCTCCAAATAAAACTTTACAGAGAAAGATTGTCAGCGGTTAGTGCGCCAAGTGAAGAAAAACCAGCAACAAGCGCTCCAAAGTGAACTGAAATAACCAAAAAGGAATTAGGTAAGACCTGTTATCAAGGAACTGTTCGAGAAATACTGAGGGAAGCAAATTTAAATGGTAGAATAGTCCATAATAAACCTTTTCTAAGTGCAAACATAAACTTATTTGGACCAGATGGCAGACCTTTTATTTGGTATGTTTTTGTTTTTTTGTGTATTACAATGAAATGAGTGGAGACTTTTTTGTATTTTATATTGAAAAATGAAATAAAATATGAAAAGGAAAAAATGAAAAAAATATGAAATACAGAATACTTTACAAGAAAATCGTATCTGTATCAAATAAGCTCTGAGTGACTGTATGTATATTAAAATTCTATGTTATAAAAATTGACAAGTGATAAAAGTGCTTACTGTTTAAAGCATTACTCAAAAAGACACACGCAATAGGAACATCAAAAAGTGGGGAAAAATAAAAGAATTTTAATTAACTTAATTTAAGATTTGCGCTCACAGAGGAGATTAGCAACGAGGTGCAGTCATTTATGCATTTTGAAAACTTGAAGCAGCATTTGGAAAACATGGATCCGCTATCCGCTTACTACGAAGCTACACAAAATATCATAAGCTATGTCAATTATGTAATAGACTTAGAAAAATAAATGTTTAATATCTATGCGTTTGAATGATAAGCCTCGTGCATCTTTAATATTTTCATATTCATAATTTTTTTCTTGTAGAGCTCTAAACCACCGCCTTACACCATAAAACTAAAAGAATATCAGTCAAGGGAGCTTTATGTGCAAATGTCAACTCAAATTTCAGTATCGTACACTTAAACGTAAATCCCACAAACTTGAATGTTGGATAGTGGGTATCACCGTGTCGCTGCAAATGTCAACGGGTTGACTTATCAGAACGTGCGTGGCGTAATGTTATACAAAAAAAAAATTAAAAAAAAAGTCATTCCATAGGCACAACAAATGTATCACTGCACTGCGAGAATACACGCAAGAACGTTCAGCGATGAATGAAATGTACCGACGGGATGCCACAATAAAAATCAAAGCCAAGGCTTGTCAAAACGCCAAAGCTTGTCGACAGCAAATATCGGACGTCAGAAATGCGCACAATAATAAAAAACGGCAACAACAATAACGATAAAATCCAACAAAAGGCGGACAAAATAAGAACAAATTGTGAGAATGAGAAATTTGAGGGGAGAAGGGCGCTTTGAATGGGTGCGCGTGATCAAACGTCATATTAGCGCTGAACCGATGTCGAGTTGAAATCGTATATGGATTCCAAATTGACAGTTTCGACGATTGAAAGACGCATAGGTGAGTGCTGTGATAGGAGCAACACAAATGCTTAAGTCAGAAGAACAGCAAAAGATATTTCACGCATAAAAAAATGGAGAAAAAAATGTGACGAAGAAGATCAGCGATCAGCTCAGCTTACATCGACGAAGTGAACCACTTACACTTACGCACGGCCAGATTTGACGACTGTACCATGCTTTTGCAGCAAATATAAGCAAATGTGAGTATTAGGGGGGCTAAAAAACGAAAAATATTTTTAACAATATAAAATTTTTTTTTTGGGTAAAAAAAACAATATTTTTAATGATATAAAAAAAAAGTTTTTTGGGCAAAAAAAAAAAATTGTTTAACGATATAAAAACAATTTGTTTTGGGCCACCCCCTAAATTGGTGCTATGACCAAAAAAAAAGGCACTTATTTTTATTTTTATTTGTTTTTTTTATATTTACCCGTGCCGCAATGCCATTGTATTCCTATGGGAAAATTCAATTTTTGGGATAAAATGGTTTCAGCTCGGCCTTATTTAGCTCCTTTTTTAATTTCCCTCCATAAATATTCAAAAAATAATATTCTAAGCTTTATTTGAAAATAATTATTTAAACTATCTAATGAAAAAAATGCACTTTTCCGCAAATTTGGTAAGAAATGATCGACCTTACTTAATTTCCAACTTTACAAAAAACACACGTTGAGTTTTTTTATTAAATTTTTTAAACTATTTGGCTCACCGTGGCGCAAAACTAATCATCCTATTGACAGATTTGGCATAAAATGTTTGCAAATCGACATTATTAAATTTCCTCTTTTAATTCCCAAACTAAACATTCTACTCTAACCTTTTTTTTTCAAAAAAAAAAAGAAGAACTGTTTAAGATATTTTTTACAAGTTGGCGCAAAATTAATCACCCTATCGGCATATTTATAATTTTTGCAAATGGCGTCGCACGTCAATCACATTTATTTTTAATAAAATAGTTGTTCGAAAACCAAACTGGATGATTAAATTTGTGCCACCTTATATAAGGAACTTAAAATTAGAGAAGCATAAAAACATAAAAACTACCACCCTAATGTATACGTTGCCACTTTTGATTTCCATCATTGAAAATAATTTTATTTTTATATTTCGTAAAAAAGTATTGAAGCTTTAAAGTAGAGAAACATCCAAAAAAATTTGTTTTTGCTCTACCCAAATGTGTAAATTACCACTTATGATTTCCATCATTAAAAATAATTTTTTTTATATTTAGTAAAACAGTTATTGGAACGTGGAAGTAGAGAAACCCAAAAAATTGGTTTTGTACCACCCTAATGTAGAACTTACCACCTATGATTTTCATCATTGAAAATTTATTTTTTTTAGTAAAAAAGTTATTGGAACTTGAAAGTAGAGAAGCATACAAATATTTTTTTTTGTACCACCCTAATGTGCAAGTTACCATTTATGATTTTCATCATTGAAAATTTATTTTTTTTTAGTAAAAAAGTTATTGGAACTTGAAAGTAGAGAAGCATACAAATATTTTTGTTTTGTACCACCCTAATGTGCAAGTTACCACTTATGATTTTCGTCATTGAAAATTATTTTTTTTATTTAGTGAAAAAGTTATTGGACTTTGAAAGTAGAGAAACATACAAAAACATTTGTTTTTGTACCACCCTAATGTAGAACTTACCCCCTATGATTTCCATAATTAAAAATTTATTTTTTTTAGTAAAAAAGTTATTGGAACTTGAAAGTAGAGAAGCATACAAATATATTTTTTTTGTACCACCCTAATGCGCAAGTCACCACATATGAGTTGTATATTCCATACAAAAACTTTTTCTGCTGTGACTTAATAATCCTGTAGAATCATCAACACTGTTGTCGTCATGGATTATGGAACCTGAAAGTAGAGAAGTATCAATTTTTTTTTTGTACCACCCTAATGTACAAGTTACCACTTATGATTTTCATCATTGAAAATAATTATTTTTATTTACCAAAAAAGTTATTAGAACTTGAAAGTAGAGAAGCACACGAATCTTTTTTTTTGTACCACCCTAATGTGCAAGTTACCACATGTGATTTCCATCACCAATAATTTTTTATTAGTAATACAGTTATTGGAACTTGAAAAAGAAAAGCATAAAATTTTTTTTTGTACCACCCTAATGTGCAAATTACCACATATGATTTCCGTCATTCAAAATAATTCTTTTTATTTAGTGAAAAAGTTATTCGAACTGGAAAATAGAGAAGCATAAAATGTTTTTTTTTTGTACCACCCTAATGCGTAAGTTCCACATATGAGTTGTATATTCCATATAAAAACTTTTTCTGCTGTGACTTAATAATCCCGTAGAATCATCAACACTGTTGTCGACAAATGATTGAAAAAATCAACGGCTGGCTGACTGACTGACGAAGGACCGGCTGCTGGCTGAGACTCAACGCCAACGATTGCGAAATAATCCCAGCGCACCTAAGTATGTGTGTAGCATATTTCAGGTGGAATGCCAAGAAGAAAGGGCACCACAAGTGGGTAGTGGCTAAAGCTAAGAGTCAGCAGCAATTGTGCCATTTTTAGTGCAGCGGCAACGATAGCAGTAGCAGTAAGGCGGCAACGGAGCTATCATCGCCGACATCAACAACAAACAAACGCAACCACCATCATCATCATCATCATCAACAACAACAGCAATAATAACAGCAGCAGCAGCAAAAGTCACCATAGTCGCCAGTCAGCAAATTTGAACGCTTGCATCAGTGGCTCAAATGGGCAGAATTAAGTGCGTGGTAGTTTGGCTGCTGGAAACTACTACTGAAGTAGTCCATTCATGCTTTATGGCAATAAACGAGTTGTCCAACTGCCTGCTGGATAAACTCACGTACACACACACACACACACGCGTTGTTAATACAAACCACAACATGGCTTGGCGCACCATCATTCAGAACTTTCGATTATGGCTTTTGAATGCGCGCACGCCTGCGCTCAAGCTCATCAGCACTACAGTCCAGCACTGGCGAGTATGCCAAGTCGTTGATCCGCACGTTTGATCGGTCTGTCCAATAGCAGTGGTGCTGCCGTTGATGCGAGGTGATGACTTCTGCTTGAAGAGATTAACTTTAACGTGCCATATTATTATCTGTGCGTACGCGCCACAAAATCAACAGACGCGCGCCTGCACTATATGCAGACCTTCATACACACACACACACATGTATGTTATGTGCGTTCATGTAAGTATGCGTTTATGTTGCACAAAAAGATAGAGCCCGCGCATTTCATAATGGAAGACAATGTCAAGATTTGCATTGAGCACTTAGTTGGTGGATAATTTGGCTTAATGTTGTATTCGCGTTGCCAAAAAGCACACTCGTATAGTAATTATTAAAACCACACACACACACACACACATGCGATTATAATTGGAATATATAAGTAAATTCGTGCTCAGTTTAAATGCGCTGCCTCTGTGCTGTGCGCAGGATATCATTTGTAGAAATCTTAAATTCGCAGGATTTTCATTTGTTAAGTTTTTTTACTTCTTTTTATTTACATACTGTTTTGTTGTTCTAAATTTGTGTGTGTTTCTTGCGGCTCATTTATTTACTTTTATCATTCATTTTTACCCTTTGCTGCAGTGGTGGCAAATTTCCAGCCACGCGCCGGTTCTCCAGATCCATATCCTTTCTACTCTTCGTCTTGCACAAATATTTTTTAAATTAAAAGCTTCATCACAGTGGCGCACTGATAATTTTTTGTTTACCGTTCTTTTAATTTCATTAAGTTTATCATCTTGCCACTAACTGTAATCCCATATTTTTTTATTATTTATTTTTGTTCTCTTAATTTGCTGATGGTTGATTGTTGTGTGCGCTAACAGGTGAATGAAATGCCAAATGACTACTGAAATGCTAAAAAAACGGGTGAAGATGAGGGAAGTAAAGCCTTCTCAGCAAGACTCTGAGCCACAATATAGACACATATAAGTGAGTGTTTGGCTGAGCTCCTCCTCCAATGTGTGGTGTGCCTGCTGATATTTTTCCACAAATGAAGAAACAAACAGTTTTATGTCGCCCCCGAATGGCAGGTGGTTTTTTATGAGGAGCTTTTTCATGACAGAAATATAAGTACACTCAGAGGTTTGCCATTTCCTGCCGAGGGGTCACCGCTATTAGAAAAAACCTTTACTACCATTTGGTCCTTCAGACGGTTGTGAACATGGACGCTACGTAATGCCAGTCACGCATCGTCCCATATGGCTACTACGACCTCTACCAGCAAATCAAAAAATGGTGTTCAATTGAAAACTTTGGTGTACAGTGTGCACGACCCGAGCTCGATTCACATTAGAGATACTCTACATTTAAAAGTGTATTTTAATGCCAATTGCTCCAAATTCCGCAACCTGCAAGTGCATTTCTGCAATGAAAATAATAAAAAATTGCGGCATACAATCATCTCGAGTATTTAGACGGGTCCGATTTCAGTTATGCGTCAAAAGACGCAGACGTATTACAAGATGTCTACTAAAAAAAAACGTAACACCAAGGAACAATAGATCGTTGTGATGGATGGATTCAGCCAGGTCAACCTTAACTAACTTAACCTATGCGTGAAATGTTGAACTCTACACTTCTTCGTCGGCTTCAAAAGAACAACTTTGTTTTAAGAGAAACCATTTCAAGACAAAACTGTACTGGAAGTGAGTTTCTTTAAAATCTAATAAATTTTCAAACATTTGAAAAATACAGCATTTATTTAAATTTTTTGAACGCTTCCTATTAGGCAGTGTCCGCTGATGATATCAACTACTGTACGAATGGAAGGTCACCCAAGGTAGTTCAGGAACCTACATGTGTTGCCATCCATTTTGGGACAAAGTTATTAAGTTCTCTCACAAATGGGCTCCAACGACCATCTATTGTTGGACAGTGCATTGTAGATCGAATCCAGAGTTCGCTTGACATTTAAGGGATACCCGCATATTTGGCTGAGTTGGCTAATTTAAGATGCAGTCTCCTCCTAGTCAGTTTATTCGCCATGCTATTTCCAAGCATTTTTCTGTATTCAGGGCCCCAGACAATATTCGTGGGACATCGCTGAATCAGCGCAAATAGAATAGCTCTGCTTAAAGTGCTACTTTGGAGGAAGTATTACAGCACAGTAGAGATTTTATAGCAGTTGGACTCTCAGAGTATATTTAGTGATCGGTGCTGTAACTGCGGGCGAGTCTCATAACTAAAAAGCAGCTTATTTTGTAGCTATAAGTTCTGCTTGAAAGACACTGCAGTGGTTAGACAGGTTCAACTGTAACACTTCTGTGTGAATGTTGCTGCTTGAAGTCAATTTCTGCTATGCTTTGTCTTGATCCCGCAGAGAGCAATTTTTCTCCCACCATCAAGTAGTATCGCTTCGAAAACTTTACCTCTATTAGTACGGAATTACCTAAATGGAGGAGCCGCTACACTTTGCATAATTGCCTATAAAGTTCATCCAGTTCATTATTCCATCGTCGACGTATAAAGGTCCACAATTCATCGACAGAACCTTTGACTGGAACGTTCCAAAGTTAGCTTAAAGCGAAGCTAACATCGTTCAAGCTTCTTCGCTATACAATATGACGAACTTGATAAGTCATTTACAGAGTGTGTTTTTTGTTCATCGAGAAAATACATACTCTACTGCTCAACTTCCTTAGCTTTTATTATTTGCGGTATTGTTAGTTCTGAAGTAAATGACGTCCTCTACTATTTCAAAATTATAATGTTGATTTGTACGGTGAAGATAATACAAATGTAGTGCTATTCCACAAACTTTGTTCTAGGTGAATTTGACAATTGAGTGATGTCTTTACGGGAAATATTATAAATAAACTTTATTCTATAATTTTTGGCTTTCCAGTTACTTTTACTTATTCTTCTTCATCTATCCGGTTGTTTATTTTCTGAACAGATGTGACGGTTACGTAAAGGCGCAATCTGGTATTCTATTATTCTTGATTGGCGTGGAGATCGGCATTGAATGTTTGCGGATAGAAGCCGCAAATAGAAAGGTTTGGTTGTCCGGCAATAAGATGGAAGGTGGAATACTGCTGCCTGGTAAGAAACCGCTTAATGTACAACACGGAATATACTAACTACCAGAGTTGGACCATATATATAAGTATTTATTTGAATCATTAAACCTTTATTGGGTGTTTGTTTGGCCGAGTTTCTCCTCTTACTTGTGGTGTGCATCTTAATGTGGTTCCATAAATATGTGGATGTTGTAGAAGGGACCTACAGTTTTAAGCCCACTTCGAGCGGTAAATGGTTTTTTATTGAGGAGCTTCGAGAAGTTTCGTTAATCGGTGAATTTTAATATGGGTAGGGAATTGGCCTTTCGCATCCGACTCTTATTTCCATGCAGCCAGCTTAGCCTTCTAGCTGGCATGGGCATTTCCTCTTCACAATTTGTAAGGCTGTAGGCCGTTCGTTCCCCTTAAAAGCCAAAGAATATATTTATATAGAACCTGAAGGGAGTAATGCTGACTGACAATGTGACTTTCAAGAATACAGTAAATGTGTATAGTCCGTGAATATCAAAGTTTTCTGTTAAATGTCATAACAATTCGTTTTTTCTTTTCTATTTGCTGGTGAAACAAAAATACACTACTGCTAATGTGGGCTTTGACTAGACCAGGGGTCTGCAACTTTTTGAATCGGAAGAGCAAAAAATTACAATTTACAAAATTTTAAAGTTTTCAAAGAGACACTACATTTTTTCTTGCCAATAACTAATACATATTACTCACATAAATAAATCACTTCACTGTAGCAATATGGAAGAGTATTCCATGCATTCGATGCATAAGTGCCTCAACTCGCGGCGATTTCTTTGAAAGCTGTCCACTTTTGTTACGTTCGGTACACACATTTTTGGACCTCCAACTCTTCCTTTCAACTCTGTAAATTTTTTCCTCCACAAAGCTTTACTCTTTAAATCGATCAATTTCTAAAGATCCAGTATCACTTCCAAATGGCTCAATGTGGATTTCGTTACTATTTATGTTGAGAGAATTTACTATGAATCCTAGAGTGATTTTATTGGTTTTGAATTGCTCAAATCTGTCAGCAAATCCATCTATAATTTTCTTATAACTACGCTGAA
The DNA here is from genome assembly GCF_027943255.1 of Anastrepha obliqua. Lineage (NCBI taxonomy): Eukaryota > Metazoa > Arthropoda > Insecta > Diptera > Tephritidae > Anastrepha > Anastrepha obliqua. Next base: position 18,290,196 of record NC_072893.1, on the reverse strand, counting down.
GTAATTCGTTGCTTCATTGCTTTATCGCGACACTGCTTTAGAAATTGAAAATGAAGTGATTTATCGCTCTGATTATCTTCTGCAAAAGGAATTTATTTTCTTCAGAACAAACCAATTCTTCTACCAAAGCATAGGCTGAGTTTCCGTCTCCTTGCAATTTTAGACTCAGCTCATTTAATTTCGCTGTGATATCCTCCATAAAGCAATATTCTTTTGACCATTTGTCGAATTTGTATTTCATTGAGAGGTCGGAATACTGAGTCTGCATTTCGTTTAAGAATTCTTTAAGCTGGCGATGGTAGAGTCCTTTGCTGTCAATAATCTTGATTACGATTAGGAGGTGGTTCAAGTGGTTCAAAGATATAATCAGTATCTAATCCTCGAACGATTTTTAAATATTATTGTTTTTTTATTTTTGACAAAATAAATAATACTTGTGTGTGGAACTAAAGAGCCGCAGCTTCATATCGAAATAGCCGCTTGTGGCTCGCGAGCCGTAGGTTGGACTCGACTGATTTGTTTACAGAAGTGGGAGATACTGCTTTGCGAAAGGGAAGGCTTTACGCCAAACATATTGACGGAAGTTGGCTCTAGGCATAGGCGAACTTTTGCTACAGTAGCGTTAATGTTCTTCATTCAATACCCACACCTGGTCTTCTGACATAGCCAATTAATTAAATTTGAAATAATGGAATAAAAATAACAAGGAATCTTTATATGGACTGAACCTTAACGAATTCATGCGGATTTTTTTTCTATCCAACAATACGTGTCGTGTCTTAAGAAATGCGCCGTGGATAAGCCCACATAAACTATAATAGTTTTAAGACGCATTTCACAATTTACCGTTTTTTTGTTAGGACATTTTTTAATTTCCATGCACGCATCAAATTAAACTTATCTATCAACGAACAATTGGCGTGCATTACCGCCCTCTATGTTGTGATCACCGAGCTGATCGAATTAATTCGCAACACGCCCACAAAACATACAATCAACTTTGATTAGTGCTGGTGCATGGGACAAAAGCAAGGCAAGACGGAGCGCAATACAAAATTATTTTAGAAATTAAAAATATGAAATGGTCCAAAGGAAAACGACGGGCGAAATTCGCAATGCACATCTGTTGTCGGCTCGAGACAATTTATGTAGAGCACAGACGAAGTGATTTACAGCGAAATCGAGCGAATAGTGAAATTCTAAAGTAATTAGCGCAACTGCAGCGAGTCAAAAGCGAACAAAGGCCAAGTGATAATGTACATAATGCAAGTGACAAATAGAACAAAAATACACAAAGGACAGTCAATAGAAACGAAGACAATGCACAGCGGGAAAGGACGAAAGCGAGCAATTTGTTCTGTGCGATAAATATTTCGCCAAGAGCAAAGAAAAGGTTGAGTTTTTAAATGAAAATCGAGATTGAGATGAATTTTTGTAGAGCAACAATAAAATCGTTAAGAAACTGCTAATGGCGATGCAATAGAAAATTAATGAGAAGTGAATTGAATGGCTAGAAAATGGTTTGGGAAAATGCGCATGCCCTCACACACATACCTACATGCATACATACATAAATATACACACACATAAATATGTATGCGTGTACCTGCGCAGAGTGTTTTATGGCCAAGCGATTTCTGAAAAGTGTCAAGCGAAGTGCTCATAAATTCACAGCCAAGCAATTCACGGCAGAGCTGCTCAGTGCTGCAGTTCTTAGTCTTGAATTGCCAAATTGAAACGCGTGTCAAGTGAAATGCTGCAGCAGCGACATTTTCAGCAAAGAAACCGAAAAACAACAAAGCACACAAATCGTTTGCTAACAATGGCATTAAGTACTTAAACATAATAGATCATTTGATATAATTTTTTTATATTTTTTGAAAAAGTACCCAATTTTTGTTTATTGTTTTTCCGTTTGTCAAAGTCACAAAGTATATGGCGCATTTGCTCTGCGCTCGAGCAACGTTAAATAAAAGCGACATACACATAATGGACTCCAATTTTTTCTATTTGTATGATTTCGGGATACTCGGGATCTCGGTAGTACAATCCCGATATTTTGGGACTAGCTTCGGGTATTAGTTATTCGTTATTTTTCAACAACTCAACTCAAAAAAGTTGCATCAAAAGTGTTAAACCTCCTACCATGTATTAGGTGCGCAACTAAGTTCTCGCTGTTTTTTTTTTTTTGATGAAAATATAACTTCATTCTGAAAAAATGGTTGCAGGGTAATCTTTGAAAGTATTGCCCAACTAGTTTTTCCCATCTTTCTGGTAGATCACGTATACCGTCGCGGTAAAACTGTTAATTTTTTGAGGCTATCTACGGATCAAGCCTTTTTTTGACGTCTTCGTATGAAGGGAACTGCTGGTCAGCTAGACCATGTGCCATCGATTGGAACAGGTGATAATCGGACGACGCAATATCTGGAGAATATTACGGGTGGGGTGGTGCAGGATTTGCCATTTCACTGTTTCCAGGTAGGTTTTAATGGGTTTGGCAACGTGAGGCCGAGCGTTGTCATGCTGTATAATCACTTTTACGTACCTCTCCCGCGTAATGCGGCCGCTTCTCGCGCAGTGCTCGGCTCAATCGCATCAATTGAAGTCGATACCGATCCCCAGTGAAGGTTTCGCTTGGTTTTAACAGTTCATAATAAATAACACCAACTTGATCCCACCAAATACATGGCATAACCTTCGCAGCGTGAATATTCGACCGAGGCGACGACGTAGAAGCATGACCGGGCAGTCCCCATGTCTTTCTTTTCTTTGGATTGCTGTAATGAATCCATTTTTTATCACTCTTTACGATGCGATGAAAAAAAACCTTCCTTTTTTGCCGCTGGAGCAGTTGTTCACAAGCGAAAATGTTCAACGACGTTCAATATCCCTTGGTTTTAACTCATAAGGAACCCAAGTCCCCTGTTTCTGAATCATTCCCAAAACATGCAATATCTCCTAATACCGAAACAAGCTCTTCTTGCGTTTGGCACGGATCCTCATGGAGCAATGCCTCCAATTCAGCGTCTTCGAAGGTGTTTGGCCTTCCTTCACGCGGACGGTCGTCAACATTAAAATCACCGCCTTTGAAGCGACGGAACCAATCTCGGCTCGTTGTTTCACTTAAAGCAGCATCTCCATAAACTTTTTGTAGCTCTCGATGCGGTTCAGACGCCGTTTTTTTTCGAATGAAAGAGAAAAATTTACACTTTTCGCAAATGACGATTATTCGGCACAAAATCAGGCATTTTCACAAAGCCAAAAGTATATCCAAGATACCAAAACAAAATCACTAATGTGTCGAAGCAGTTTGTTTACCTTATGTCCAAGCTTGGTTTATGATGCTTAGGATATGTTAGAATCCACTAGCACAGACTGCTGGCGGCACCTATTGACAAACAGCGGGAACTTAGTTGCGCACCTAATAATAAAAAAAAAATAAGAAAAGTTGTCTGGGCTGGTTGCTTTAGTATTCTGGGACCTTAGTAAATAAGAGTGACATCTTGTTGAAACAGCTCCTTGGATAATGCTGCATCCCCCCTGTCCTGTTTAAACTTTGGCAAGCCTTCGGGATCGTTCCTTATACGAGTACGTCACCACAAAGTTGAGAAATCTTGACTAGCTCCCGTCCTGTCTCTGAACTCTATTACCCATTAGGCGTTGAGTCAACCCATGCATGGCCTCCGTGCCCGGAAATACGTATACCGCATTGGTACGTTAAGCGACCCCAGGTGCATACTAAACTGCGAAGCATTGAGTGATGACGCTGAACACACGTTTTTTAGTTGTGACAGATGGCTCGCGGAAAGAGATAATCTGAGGGAGCAGATTGGTAACATCGTCCCGCCCAATGTAATCCACGAGATGCTTAAATGCGAGTACAACTGGAACGCGGTTAAAATATCCCTTGAAGACGCATTACGGAAAATAGCTAAAACTCGACGCAGTACAACAAAACGAAGCCCCACAGACAGAGACATTAGAAGACGAGCCTATAGCGTTAAGTTGGCTAAAAGCCTGGTGGAGCCAGACGTGGGCGAATAGATGTCATTCTGGGCCCTACCAAAAAAATGTAGAAAGTAGTCCCGGGAAGGGAGTCTCCCCAGGAGAGGAGAAGGTATTGTTTTAGTGGCCACATCATGCGATGGCGTAAGCGACGGTCGCTGTAAGTGCGAAGGCATTTGGAGACCTACCGCATGCGCCAAGAAAAAAAAACTTGTTCATTCATGTTCAGATAAAAGATTAAGTATGATAATGCAACTTTTCCAACGGAATATGAGTGTGTGAGTCTTTTATATTAAATCAAAAACGAAAATGATCAAACATATCAATTTTAGCTGAAAGGCAAAAACAAAGTTGCCTTTCTTCCTATAAAAGGGGATTCTTCAGCCTCCACTCCATATGCCTTGTAAGAAATTGCAAATCCCGAAATTTCGGTAAACAAATTATTTCTGAAAGATACCGAAATTCTGGAATGCCGTGACTTGCACCCCTGCCACACACATACATATGAAGTAGTACACCAGCTATAATACGACGACTGCTCTTGTGGCGCTGTCATATTGGCAACAATTGGCACACAAACACAGGCAGCTAAAAATAAATATTCAATAATTTTTCTACTTAATGCCATGAACAATTTTTTGAAGCAGTCGGTTCTGTATGCGCCAACGCCTCAGCCGGACATCCGCCCATAGTCCCGTGCTGCTATTCTTCCTCTTCCTTACTAACAAAACCAGTCAAACTATAGAGATCTTAAGTCTTGCAATTCTAGTTCATTTACCTGCCGGTGATGCTGCTGACGATCTTTTGCCAGCAGAAAGAATACCAAAAAAAAAAAACAAAAAACAATTAAAATAATTCTTAGCATTTTTTGACAATTCAATTGCGTCCAAGAAAGGTTTCAAACATCACCAGCCATTCATACACCGGAAGTGCCGTCTTGCCGCAGTCTCGGTTTCCTACTTATCCACATAATTGAGTTGTGCACATTTATTATTTACTTACTCAGCTCAATAATATAAAAATATTTTTTTTCTTCTTTTATTTAATTTTATGCAATTCATTTTGCTGGCCATCTTCAATATTACGCACACTTTTAGCATTCATTCCACATTTGTGTTATCGCTTTAAAGAATATCCTTCATTACCTTTGCATTCATCCTTAATTGTATGGCTCTCTTAGCATGTGGCTTTTGTCCGGACCACACCGGCTGTAAAATTTTGTCCTGATGCTGGAGTCTTTTAAAGCATGATTGGGCTTTTGTTTAACTTCAACAGCATGAGGAAGTAGTTTATTTGAAAGGAATGAATGCGATAGAATATTTCTTTTTTTTGTAAATCTTTAAACAGACTACACTTTAGAGAATTTAGTGTCATCAAAAAACAAGGACCACACAACTAATGGTTAAAGTTCAACTTTTATTCAGCCCCGAAGAAGAAAATATATTTCGGCTGCATAAACTAGCTCCTGCAACTGACGATATCTGATAGAGCGTTCTGCTACTATAGCCGTTTGCCGCTTAGGGACGAGACCGAAAAAATTCCGGTTTGCGAAATTCACCCAACTTATAAATACCAAGTGTAGGTAGGTCTTCGAGATTGGTTCTTTCAAGGTTGGTCGGTCATATGCTCTTCTTCCGTGTCCACAATCAATTTTTGCTATGTACTAATTTCACCGTCTTAGACTTTCAGTTCTCCTGCCTTCTCGGTTACTGAATCTGATTTTCGTCAATCAGTCAGATATCCGATATCCTTCCTTTACCTTTTAGCTATGACTGAATGCTGGTAATGCGCATCTACCAACTTCTGAAGTATGTAAAAGACTGGTAATGGCTGAATATAAACAACTCAATATCCAACTTCAGTGATATTTGTATCGGTGGCTGAATCTTTTAATATTTTAATCAGTGCATCATCCACTCATCTTCCATGACCAAACCGACGCTGACATCGTACTTTTAGGTATTTTACAACGCCTATATTACTACAAAGCTCCTAGAGTTCATAATTCCATATTTTTTAGTACGAAGTCGCTCACGCAGGCTGACTACACATGTTGCGAAAGCTGGTTCTCTATTGATTGTATTGTCTCTTATCGGAGAGACTCCCAAGTGACTCGAATGCACCTTCTCCTTGAATGTGACGCTATAGCGCAGAGAAGGTTAAGACAACCCGGTCAATTGCAGCCAAAGGAAAGGCACATGCAGTCAATCCAACCAAACTCTATCTTGAGTTTAATAAACGAACTGGGTGTGGACGAGGCACTGTGATGTGTAGAGGGCACAAAATACCCTCAGGTCAAAGTGCAAACCTTAAATCCATTTATGGATATGTTTATCGGAGAGACTTGAGTCTCTAGATTATAGGAGTAGAGTATGGGGACGAGGAAAATGCTCATACCAAACTATGCTGAGAAAATCGCCAGATTTTACGTACTTTTGAGATATTACAACCTAAAACCCTTTAAGGAATATATATATATATATATATATATATATAATTGGCGCGTACACACTTTTTGGGTGTTTGGCCGAGCTCCTCCTGGCGTGCGTCTTGATGTTGTTCCACATATGGAGGGACCTACAGTTTCAAGCCGACTCTGAACGGCAGATATTTTTATGAGGAGCTTTTTCATGGCAGAGATACACTTGGAGGTTTGCCATTGTCTGCCGAGGGGCGACCGCTATTAGAAAAATGTTTTTCTTAATTTTGGTCTTTCACCGAGATTCGAACCTACGATCTCTCTGTGAATTCTGAATGGTAGTCACGCACCAACCCATTCGGCTATGGTGGGCGCTTTAAGGCATACATCAGCTTTTTCTGGAGTAATCTAAGAACTACAAAGTCAGAATATTTTAGGCTGAGTTCTTCCCTAATTAAACTGAGAATTTATTTGCAATTGTTTCTTTTCGTTAGTTCTACTTCTTAGTCCTTCACCGCTTGGAAGTTATAAGTTTCAACAGTGATGGATTCGCCAAATCGGGTAAACTCTTTGTGCATTGCCTGTGTGCACTTTGATTGATCTCTGTTCACTACCAGGCAAACCATTTTTGCCTCCTTCTGCAGTCAAATTTAAAAAGTTCCACCATAGCGAATGGTTTACATTCTTTGTTTATACTCCGTTCAGTCATTGCTAAAACGTAAAGGAAGGATATGGGATATCTGTCTGATTGACGAAAATCAGATGCTAAAGCTTAGAAAGCTGAAGAAATGGAAGTCATAGAAGGTGAAATTAATACATAGTAAAAATTAAATGTCAACACGGAACCAGCTTTATATGAACTTAAACTAAACTCACTAACGAGTTGAGCATATGCCCGGCAAACCTTGTTTATGAATCAGGTGCTAGTACTCCAACCTTCGCAGGCTTAGTTTTTGCAAAACGTCCGAACGACGCATTTATTGCCATCTTTTCAGAGCTGGCAAGCAGATGTGTTCTGCTTTTCTCCCGTTCAACTTTTTGGCTTCGTAAGCCAGCCGGAGATTTGAGGTAGGTAATTTTTGTGGGCTGCCTTATTTTAAGATTGTGTACAGGTTTGATTATAATCGAATGCTGTCGCACTTGTCTCACATGTTTTTCGCATTCGAGAATAAATTTTCAGTTGGTAACAAATGGAAAGCGAGTCTTAACACATGGACTGAAAAGTCTCGTGCTTAACACATAGATGGCACTTGAATTCACCACTTTTTTAGTTACTAAAAAAAAAAAAAAAAAATAAATAATTGGCGCGTACACTTCTGTTAGGTGTTTGGCCGAGCTCCTCCTCCTATTTGTGGTGTGCGTCTTGATGTTGTTCCACAAATGGAGGGACCTACAGTTTCAAGCCGATTCCGAACGGCAGATATTTTTATGAGGAGCTTTTTCATGGCAGAAATACACTCGGAGGTTTGCCATTGCCTGCCGAGGGGCGACCGCTATTAGAAAAATGTTTTTATTAATTTTGCTTTCACCGAGATTCGAACTAACGACCTCTCTGTGAATTCCGAATGGTAATCACGCACCAACCCATTCGGCTACGACGGCCGAGTTACTACTAACCTTAAAAATCCAGCTGTTAAAATTTCATGATTTTCTATTCATTATTTCGTGAGTTATTGTACTAAGAGTGACGCTACTTTTGTTATTTTCAAAAAAATGGAACAAAAAGAATTTTGTGTTTTAATTTTACACTGCTTTTTGATGGGGTATAATTCAGCGAAACAATGGCTTGAAAAGTTAAGTATTATGGGGGCTAAGCTCCATCAGAAACCAAAAAAAAAAACAATGGTTTGTTGACTTTAAACGTGGTTGTAGAAACACCGCAGATGCACAACGCAGTGGACGTCCAAATGAGACGGTAACACCAGAAAATATCAAAAAAAAATCCACAAAATCGTTTTGAATAATCGAAAAGTGAAGTTGCGTGAGTTAGTTGACATTGTAAAGATGTCAAAATAATGTGTTTGCTTTATATTGCATGAGAATTTGACTAAGAGAAAACTCTGTTCAAAGTGGGTGCCACGTTTGCTCACTGTTGACCAAAAACAAGAACGTGTTGATGATTCTGAGCAGTGGCAAAACCACATGAATCGAACATCGAATAGCTCTCACATCCACTGGGTGTTCGCAGACCTAAAAAAAATGCTCGCTGGTAAGAAATTTCTCTCGAATGAAGAGGTTATCGTTGAAACTGAGGCCTGTTTTTAGGCAAAATGTAAATCCTTCTGCAAAAGTGGTATTGACTATTAGAGCCACGCTGGAATAATTGCATTGTTCTTGATGGAAATTACGTTGATGATTAAATCTAATTTTGAACAAATAGATGTGTTTTCATTGTTAGGCCCAGGACTCTTCAACCCTTGTGTTATGTGGATATTCTACCCCCCAACCACACCAGAATACCAGCGACTAGTATAACAATGAGCTATAATTTTATAAAGAAATTATGAACGTACGCAAAATTCAAAATTTTAAGATAATATCGTTTAGGCTCGCACCGTATGCCAGATTGCTTCCATTGCTAATAGACATGTCAAGCATTTGATTTCGTATTAACCGTTTCCCACCAAACCAACACGACACCACGAGTTAGAATGAGTCTCAAAACTACTAAAGGCAACTAGGTATTTCTTTTCTACAAAAGTTTAGAGTGGAGTATGAGTGAGTTGACGCGGGAACACAATAAAGACATATTTTCTTATTAAACGTGGATGAGCAGCGTATAACTCTTCTATGAAAGGTTAGAAACATAGCAGCGAAAAGCTAACAGAAAGAGAAAGCCAGTAGATCGCTCAAGCTTACTCAACATTTCTCTGATCTGAGTTCCAGGACATAAGAACATCGAGCGAAATGAAATTGCTGATGAGCTTGCTAGGAACAGGTCAACCGAATTGGTCTCAGAAGCCTCCTAATCAATCAACGGCATCCCACTGACTGTTGTTAGGGGGGAATTGTACAACTAATTTTTCAAGAAAGCGCAGAAGAGATGGAGCTCTATTTATTCTTGTGCTATTTCAAAAACCCAATGGCCTCAGTACAATAGACGGAGGAAACAGAAAGTTCTGTAGACTCCTCACCATTTAATTTCCAAACTCGAAGCTGTGTTTACTGACCATTGGATGATCGGCAAACATGCGGAAAAGCTAGTTCTACCATTTAATCCACAATGCAGAAGCTGTTGGGACTTTTCAGAGAACGAGACTTTTGAGCACATTCTCTGTAAATGTTCGGGCTTGGCAGTTGGGCGATTATGGTCACTCGATTAAGGTGTTCTTTTCTTAGACAGCCTGGGGTATTGCAACAACCTAAGTACCATCAACCCTCTCCATTACATCAGCAGCTCTGTCTGGCTGTAGATATCTGCCTGTTGGAGGTCTCATAATGGCATCAAAACGCCGCTTTAGTGCTATTTGAGAAGCCCCAAAGTGGTACTTCAACCATTTTGGCTACCATTTCACCTACCAATATTTCAATATGACGAAAAAATTCTTTGCTTAAGTCAAACCGAATCCATACGCCTACATATTTACCTGCGAATCTTAATCTGGCAACTAAACTGTCGTCCAGTCGGAATAAATGATATTGACTAAGCCTAAATATTGGACATCGAACATATTAATGACAAATATTTCAGAGCTTAATTGACGTATGTACAACAATTTGATTGTGTGCAATTCTAAGACAAAGTGGATCAATTAAGCTCAAAATGCTCATTAGGACTGAGTAAATAAATTTTAAACCGAAATTTTTTGTTTATAAGAAGGCCTTCTTTGAAAACTCATTACTAAAAAACACGAAAAAGTCAACTGGTTTTTTTTGGCATAGTGCACAGTTCCTCACTCAAGCGCCGACTATGGCTGACTTTAAGTCTTCTTTAGTATTTAGCGGAGATTAATACAGGCCGCATCCGCGCGCTAGTCGCAGTTGCCGAATTTTTTGCTTGTTAAACTGTCAGCAAATTATGCATATCTCGCATTTTTTTGTCATTTCAACGCCGTCATAAACATTTTGATTGAAAACTTGCAGCCTACATAAAAACATACCTAAAAACTACAAAAAAATAAAAACTCAACTTGCCGACTCAGCACTGCACTATACTTTAATATTGTACGGGTTGAGATGCTGGCTTTATTCGCTGCCCAGTTGGACGCCAACATATTGTTGTTTTTGGTGTAGTTTTGTACATAAATGTTTTAATGATTTTTACTAAATTGGCGCTGGCATGTAAAGGCGACTTAAACACGAATGCGTGTTTTGCTTATGTACGCCTGCATAGTGGAAGCAAAAGCAGAAGCTCGAGCGTCAGTTCAGATGCTGCCTGCTGTTGCAACTTCGCATGCGGATGGCGTTGACGAGCCACGCCATAAAAATTTGTCAATTTTTAATTGAAATCTCTGCTGAGGAGTTAAACTGAAGCGGCATCAGCAAGTACGTACATACTTACATACTCATACATGCATACGTTTCTGCTTAAGAGCTTGAAGCTTAACTTTCATGAAATCCTTTGCGCGCAGCAATTGATTTTTTGCTTGTTTTTTTCACCAGCCATTGGCCCGTTTACGCGCAAATATTTGTAATGCGCATGACAATGAGGATTTGTGAAATAGTTGAAAATTCGCACATACGCATAGCACAGTAAGCTATTTTGGGTAGTTAATTTCAATTACAAGTCTCCAGGGAATATGTCAAGAATGTCACTCGAGCAGGTTGTGGTAAAATTGAAATGGCACTTTAGCGGTGAATTGGGAATTTTATGTGCCCACTCGTTTGTTACTAGCGGACAACGGTGGTACGAGGCCTCGGCACTGACAATAAGGGGTTTTTTGTAAATATATATGTCCTCTGATTTTAAAGCAAACAAAAAAGGTAAAATTTATTACAAGTGTAGAACTTTGACTGCAAAAATTTCGAAGATTTTATCCTATGTTGATGCTTATTGTAGGAATTGTTCGAATATATTTTTTTTGAGTTCTTATATCACAAACAATGAAAATTTCACAGTTTTATTTTTTAAAAGTCATTGTTAACAAAAACTTTCTTCACCTAAGAAATTCATTGAAAGGGTTGCTGACTTAATGCCTCTCCTTTTTGATTTTAATGGATCAGATACATACATATATATGTATAGACCATTAAGTATAAGTGGAATAAAATATAATTAAACAAAACAATTTTTTGCAAAAAAAAACAAATTTTTTTCCAAAAAAATTTTGAAAAAACTTAAAAAGAAACAAATTTGTTTACAAAAATTTTGAACAAAAAATTTTTTTAATTTATTTGCTAACATAAGTTATAAACTTTTTAAATTTTTTTCCCAAAAAAATGTTTTGTTTAAAATTTTTGTAAGCCAATTTTTTTTTTAACTTTTTTCCAAAAAAAAATTTTTTTCCGGAATTTTACCAAACAAATTTGTTTTGTTCAAAATTTTTGTTAACACATTTTTTCTTCTTATTTCTTTTCGAAATGTTTTTTGATTTCAAAATTTTTTTTTTTGTTTAATTATATGTTTCAATTTTTTTTCAAAACTTTTGTAAACAAATTTTTTTTTGTTAAAATTTTTTTGGACAATATTTTTTTGTTGTCATTTTTGAAGAATGTTGAGTTCCTCATTAATACCCGAGACTACGCAAATTGTCCCTGAAAGTCTCATCGTAGTGGGATGCCAACATTTTTTGGAGTTAAATTCAATCAGTGAAATAAACAAAAATTTAGACGAAAAATCAGTTTTTCTGAAGAAGGGCATTTTCATCTCAGCGGTTATATTAACGAAAAAACCTATCACATCTAGGAATTAGAGAAACCGCACGTGATAGTCGAGAAGTCTATGCATCCTCAGAGAGTAACAGGTTTAGCCGATTTTGAAGCCCTCAAATCATTTTTCCATTTTTCCCATTTTTCTTTGAAAATGTTGCTAGAAACGTCATCACGGCCAAAGGTGAGCATTACAGTGGCATTTTTTTGTGACCGAAAATTGATGAAATGGAATTTGTCTTCCGCAGGATAGCGCACCATACCACACGGAAAAAGTCACCATCGATCTTACGCACCTATTTTAATCTCGGCGATGTCAATTTCCGTCCGCTGTACTGTTTTTATGGATTGCCGTATAGGACCGGTATCATACGACCAACTTATTTACGATTCAGACCCTTAAGGCGAACATAGAGTAGTTTCTTCATGAGACAGAGCCAGATATCGTCACCAAAGTCTAGGAAAACTAGTGGTACAGAGTTGGTGTTGGTATTTCTACTATGAAAAGCGACCTTTTATGTGTAAGTCCCTCTATCGCTGTTATGTGAGCTTCTTTTGTCAAAAGGTTATTATTTGTCATTCCGCAAAAAAAGACAATGTTTTTTCTTTCGAATAAATCAGAGTCGGATTTTTTTTTTTTTAAGAAACCCCGTCATGAGTCACGTACAGACTTTTAAGTATGAAAATTGGTTAGAATAAATCAGGTGAAAAATGGAAGTACCACTCTGCACTCCTGGCGATATGAGACCTCAAACGGGCAGATATCCACAGCCAGACAGAGCTGTTGATTTAATGGGGGACATTGATGTGATTTAGGTTGGCGTAACACATTCCTCAGATACCTGGCATACGCGAATGCCATCTGTTTGCTCGCATACAAGCTGTGTGACCTCAAATTGCTTCCACAAGCCATGCAGCAGAAGTAGAAATCAATCGGCTTCAAAGTCAACATCGGAGAAGCAAAAGCGCTGCATCTCAATGACACCATATCGGAACCACGAATGATGGGTGTACAACAGTTCGAAACCGTTGACGAATTCTGTTATCTTGGCTGCATGGTCACCTCGGATGACGATTCTGAGGTGGATGTCGAATATAGAATTAGCAAAGCTAAATCAACTTTCGGCATCCTCGCCCATTACGGCAAAACATCTTCAACTTTGAGGTCAAATCGGTTCTATTGCACCACCGGGAAAGTAACTGTGAAGATCACGAAGCGCCTGCAAACGTTCATAAAACGCTGTCCTGGACAATAACCAATGCCGAGCTCTTGGCGCAAGCTAAGCAGGTCGACGTTGCATCAGAAATCAAAAAAAGGAAATGAGAATGGATTGGGAATGAATTCATTTCAACAAAGTGGTAGAGGAATTGGCAGGCCACGTACCACCTGGCGGCGGTTAACAGAAATTGAAATGAAGTCTCTTGGATTACAGTGGAACGAACTAAGATCCCCAGCACAAAACCGTGTTCGTTAGCAAAGAGAAGTGATCCAAATAGGGGTTACAGGATCGGATATATATAATAAGTTTGAGGTACAAAAATTTCAAAAGTTTACACAAATATGAATAACATAAACAGGCATTAGTACATTTTTACATTTTTGTATATGAATTTAATTATGGACGTAAGCATCGGACTTCTGCAAATTAAACGAGAATCCTGTAAGGCGTAAATGAAGTTTTCTGTGTTAATAAAATTTAAGCGTTATTGTTGTTTCAAATAACTCGGCTTACATGAATTGTAATTCACTCGTTTCATAAATGGCTTTTCACGTGCCCATAAAAGGCAATACGGCACTTCATAAGCCGTAATCACCAATCGACGCTGCGTTGAAGCGCTGCTTGGGTGGTCCTGTTGGTGGCTAAAATTGGGTTGTAATAATTTTGAATTGAATGCATAGCAAAAAAACAAAAAAACAGAATTGACAAAACTTACACTTTAGATTAAACTTTTGATGAGCTACTGAACTTGAAGATATTCGTAAAAAAGGTTTGTTAGCTAATGTGTAACGAGAATGCAAAGTGTATCACAAGTTACAAGGAATTACTGTGTTTTGTTTAGAATAAACCTTCGGTAAATTAAATGTAAAAAAAGTGAACTAGTGACTTCAAGAAGTGTTTTCGCTTTCAATATTCCAAGTGTACTCAGGAGTGCTTCGAACCATGTAGACTGACCCAGTATAGTTCGCTAATAGCTTCCTCCTCTTCCGTGCGCAAGCCGCGGAAAGACTCTGTATCTACAAAAGGAGTTGAAGCTTCCTTCTTTGCGTGCTTTCCAGATATGCCATTTCCATCAATGTCCATCTGATCCTATACGCTGATAATCTGAACTTGACTGGCGGTGCCAGGCGTGTTTTTGACTTACTAAGGTACTCTATCACCAGTAAGCTGGTTAGCTGCTTGGATCAAAGCCCTTAATTATAAATTATATTAGCTGCCCGAAAGGTAGAGTTCGGGTTTCCAATGGTTTCAAAGTAACTTCGGCTGAAATAAACCAACTTTGTTAGCAGAAACTGGCCCATCCGTGTACCAGATTATTTTAAATTATTTTATTCTGTATGTTTCAGCTACACCCACCCAATAATTTCAATAACTAAATCCGTACCGGCTGCCGTAGCCGAATGGGATGGTGCGTGACAACCATGTAGGTCCGAATCTCCGTGCATGAAACAGAAAATGACATAAGAAGTTTTCTCTTATAGCGGTCGCCCCTCGGCAGGCAATGGCAAACCTCTGAGAGTATTTCTGTCATAAAAAAACTCCTCATAGAAAACCATTTGCCGTTCGGAGTCAGCTTAAAACGGTGGGCACTCGGGCAAAAACCTAACGGCCCAGTAATGTACTTTGGTACTTGATTAATTTCTGAAATTACCGATTCTTCTACAACTCAGATATCCCTTATCCTAAATTTGTTATAAGTCATCGTCAATCTCATTTAAAAATGTTTTCGATGCACGCGCTTGGATCAGTTCTCATAATTAACCAGGTATCGAACAATCTCTGTGTAGATTCATAACAGGAATTTAGCGAAGCAATCGCAGCTCGTTTTTGCCATGAATTCACAAAACATAAATAAATATCCATATACCTTTCTTTCCCGTTGCTTCCACGTGAGATTTTTAAAGGAATATCCTGTCTTGTCTAACTACCAAAAAGTAAACCTCTGTTTGTTATTGTTGTTGTAAAAGCATAAACATTCCCATAAATCTTTTTCTAATACTGATGGAGTGACAATCCTTAATCGGATAAAAATCCGAGTCATTCAGGTAACGCAGATATGCAATGTTTGATATTAAAATCGATTTATAATCTCAAGTCTTGCATATCACGTCCGGCCCTCAGAGTTTTTTTGATTAAGTTTTTATATTATAATATTGACTGAGATTTTTTTGGGACGAAATAATTAGTTTTTTTAATTTTTGGGAAAAATATTTTTTCGTTTAATTTTTGTTGTTAATTTGGAAAACCTCCTTTTCTCAGATTTGTTTCTTTATTTTTTTATATTAAGAACTGAGATTTTTTGGGAACATTTTTTTTTTTTAATTTTTGTTTTTAAATATTGTTTTTTTTTAACATCCTTCTCTCAGATTTTTTTTATGTTTTTTATATTAAGGTCTGAGATTTTTTTAAGCGAAAAAATAATTTTTTCAAAATTTTTGAAAAATCATTTTTTTTGAAAGTTTTTAAAAGCCGCTTCCTCAAGATTTTTTTTACTAATTTTTTTTTATATTAATGGCTGAGATTTTGTTTAAATATTATTTAGAATTTTTATTTGGTTTTTCTTATTTTTCGAAATTCCCTTCCATCAGATCTTTTTTATTTATTTATGTTTTTATATTAATGACTCGGATTTTTTTTGTGAAAAAATAACTTTTTTTTAATTTTTGTTAAAAGTTTGGCATTTATTATTTTGTCAAAACCTCCTTTCCCCAGATTTGTATTTTAATTTTTTTATATTACTGAGATTTTATTATGGTAAAAAATTAGTTTGTTTTTAATTTTTATAAATTTATTTGTCTGTTATTTTTCAAAACTTTCGGATTTTTATTTTAATTTTACTTGTTATATTAATGGTTCTGACTATGCTCAGAATATAACTTGGAATGCTATGGGAATCCTATTATGAAAAAAAAAATAATAATAAAAAGAAGGAAAAAAAATTGAGATGAGTTTCTCGAAAATTGATATACGAAAAAAATCTTCCCAAAAAATGCTTAGCAAAAAAAAAAATAATTTTCGCTAAAAAAATGTTTTTGTTAAATATTAAATTATTTTAAATTATTAATAACAAAAAAAATTGTAAACATATTGTATAAAAATGTTAAAATTAATAGAATATTTTTTCACTTTCACCAAAACTCTATTCCAAAATTTTTAAATTATCTTGCGTAAAACTATTTCTTATTACTTCTTAGTCTTTAAAGTTTGTAATTTTTAACAATGGATTAATCATTTTTGCCAAAATTTTTTTTTTTAAGTTAAATTATTAAACAAAAAATTAAACAAAAATGTAAAAATTAAAAAAAAATCAAAAAAATAGAAGATATTTCACTTTCGAAAAAAACTCTATGCCAAAGTCGTTTTCCTAAAATTTTATCTGATTTCTTCTTAACTTTTACGTTTTGTAACTTCTTACAAAAAATAAATAATTTTCGCTCAAAAAAAATTTTTTAAATACGTTAAAAAGAATAGAAAATATTTCACTTTTACAAAAACTATATAACAAAATTTTTAAATTCTTTTGCGTAAAACTTTTTCTTATTACTTCTTAGTCTTTAAGTTTTGTAATTTTTAACAAAAAGGAAATCATTTTCGCCAAAAAATTGTTTTTAATATTTTTCATGTTAAATTATTTAAAAAAAATTAAATGAAAATGTAAAAATAAAAAAAAGTCAAAAAAATAGAAGATATTTCACTTTCTCAATTTCTAAAGTCATTTTCCTAAAATTTTATCTAATTACTTCTTAACTTTTAAGTTTCGTAACTTTTAACAAAACATAAATAAATTTCGACAACATTTTTTTTTAATATACATATATGATGTTAATTATTAAAACAGAATAAAAATGTAAAAACAGCAGAATGTTAAAAATAATTGAAGATATTTCATTTTCACAAAAACTCTTTCTCAAATTACTTCTTAGTTTCAAATTTTCTAACTTCCATTCTGTAGACGTGTTGAAATTAATAAAAGTCTTGCGCCCAAGTATCTTACAAAAATATACAAATTATACTTAACCCTACAAATAGAAATACTCTTTTTTTGTTTTTTGTCTAGTAGTTTAGGAGGCAAGCTTCAAAATCTTATATGGGATGTGGCTGTCAGTATGGGACTTTAACCTGAACTAAAGCCTCCTCTTGTCCGAACTGTCCAAAATACTGCTATTACTTGATCGCTCCCATGTCAAGCCCTTAAGTTTATATCAGGAAAGAACGCATAAAAATTTAAAATTTCATTTCCAACATACCAAAATGCCAAAATATTCACTGCTTACACCGTGTTTTATCATATAGGCCACTGTTCCATAAATAATAATAAAATAAGGTTATCGCCGTGTACCGCCAGCAGCGGCGAGCCGCCTTAAGGCTCATGATTAGCTACAAGATGAGCAACAACAGCCATCACTTTTCCATCAATGTGTGCCACATAAACCACCTTCCAGAAAGAAATACAAATACAAAAAAAGGAAAAAGAAAAAAACAACAAACAACTATAAGCAGCCGACCATCTCAAAAGAAAGTTGCGTACACCCAGTTGGATTTAACAACCGTTTCAAAATAATTTGTTTAAACCGTCCAAAAAATGTCTACACCTGACTGCCCTGCCATCAGCACTTCGAACTACTCTTACAAGAATATTAATAACAATCAATTAGTATTCATCAGCAGCAAGATTACCAAATTTATGTAATAAGCAGGAACATAAGGAGTAGATTAACCCTTACAACAACAAGCAGCACGCATGCAACAACTCATGAAACAACGCCACAGCAGCAACAGAAGCCAACATTTCTTCGGTCAGGCTGGCTCTCTGAAAAATTTCCTAAGTTGGTTAAACGCAACAAAGCCATATCGCTGGCTGTTTCGGGATGCACGAAATGTGGGTCAAAATGCAATAACTGCTCATTAACTGGTCGTAAGCGAGTAAAAGTAATACATCGCAGTATTTCAGGGAAGAAAAGCAAAGTAAAAGCAAATAAAATTACAAAAAAAAAAAAAAAAACGGATATTAAAAATGCAGGTAGTTGAACAAAAACAGCCGAAAGGATGCATAGTGAAAAACTAGCCGCTGCAATTAGCCACTACAACCAATGTTTAACCACACACTGGTAGCTGTGGCCCACTACAAACATACACACACACATAATCCTTTATCTCTGCGCTTATCGAAGAGCGAAGAAAATAAATATTTTTATGCGCTCGTAAAAAAATTAGAAATGCTAGAAAGCGTAAAAGTGAAAGCTGACTCATAACGAAGTGAAACAACTTGTAATGGAATGTCAGCGAGCGTAACGAAAGGACATTCTGTCACAAAAACAATAACAATAAAAAACAGCAAAAGGATTATTGTCGTTAAAGGAAGCGTTAGGTTAAAGAAAAGTGTGAGCTCTATGTGGAGGGTCTCATTTTATTTAATTAGGAAGCTGCGCAATGGCAACGCCTTCGCATGCCACCGTAGTTGCGGCTGGAATTTTTGGGAATTTCGACTTAAGGTATTTATCAATGTAATATTTTTGAACATTACTGCCAATTAATGTGAATTTTATCTTTCAACTAATGATTTTACTAATTTAGTAGGATAAGAAAAAATTAACAATAAATTTAAAGCAAAAAATATGTAAAGGAAATTTAGAAATTTTATAACTTTTTATGCACTTTGTTGTTGTTGTTCCTCGAACCTTGAAAAAAAATTAAACAGTTTAAAGGCCATTGCCATATACCTTTTTTCTACTCCTTTTTTCATAGGCATTTGATGACATTTTGTGTGCAATATGATTTCAGGGAAGTCGCTACCTCGTCTTGGCTGTTGGTGGTACATCCTAGTGGATCACTTTTGGATGACATCGTCGCATAAATTGGGCTTAATTTCATGAAAGTAAGATAATACAGCCGTAGCCGAAAGCTGGTGCTTGACTATCATTCAGTGCCCGGGTTACCAGCCCCACCTATGAAACACCAAATGGTAAAAAAAATGTTTTTTGATTGCGGTCGCCCCTCGGTAGGCAATGACAACCCTCCGAGTGTACTTACATTTCTGCGATGAAAACGTTCCTCATAAAAATCCATCTGCCATTCTGAGTCGGCTTAAAAGTGTGGGCATCTCCATTTGTGGAAAAACATCAACACGCATACCACAAAAAGGAGCAGGACGTCGACCATTCATCAATCAAAAGATGTAAGAGCCGATTTTGGGTATGGGAATAAGTTTCCGTCCTTTCTTAGCCAAAGTTACGAATTATTTAAACAATTAAATAATAAATGATTTATGTGAAGTAAGTTACATTGGAAGCTACAACTTGATCTCTCGTAAGAAGATAACCGCTCTCCAATAAGGGCTGACTGCATAGATCTGAACAGATGGTAACCCAAAGGTGCAAGCAATGTCTGGGGACCACGGCGGGTGGGGCAAGATTTTCCTATTCAGCCCCTCTAAATATTTCTGGACCGATTTAGCAACGTGTGGACTGGCATTGTGCATGCAGTTTGTCCGGCCGCTTTTCTTTGAGAGCTTGAATCAAACGCCTTAGCTGCAGTTGGCAGTCGGTACCGATCGCCAGTGATGGTTTCAGATGGTTTTAAGGAGTTCATAATAGATGATACCTTTCCGATCCCAACAAATGCACAACATAACTTTTGAAGTATGAATATTTTTTCGCTGTCGATGGACCTGGATAACCTGGCAGGCTCCAACATTTTCGACGCTTAGTGTTATCATAATATATCCATTTTTCATCGCCAGTGGCGAAGCGATGCAGAAAAGCGTTTATTTTCTGCCCTTCAAGAAACATCTCCCATGTCACCAAACGTCTCTCGATATCCCTTTCCTTTAATAGACGTTGCCTGCATTCTGAACCATTTCCATCGCGAGCAAACCAGCAAATTTATTTGAAGCTAAAGTTTAATTAATACCTTTCGCGCATATATCGCTATTTCTGGGTTCTGCTCTTTTGACGAAAAATACCCATGTGAAAGCAACAACAAAATTATCGTCCATTTTTGGGCCCTCGCTTGGCTAGCCATTTAACCTAACCTAACCTACTTTGAATTTATATGCATCCTTGAATGTACATTTCACGTCTTTTCAAATTGTAACTTAAATAAAAAATATCATATATTTGCTTTTGAATAAGGGATCACACGACATAACCTGTGGGCCTTTGTATATGTGAATTGAAATCATTGACTGAACTTAAAGTCACTTATTGAGTTTATCCTAATCGTCGAATCATTTCGTTGCATTAAACGAATTCAAATTAAAATTTTTAATAACATATTTTCAGCTCGTCTTGTCCAACATTTATTGCTTCAACAAGTTTTAACAAAAACTAAGTTTGTTCACGTAATTTATGCGCGAACATTTACTATTTATTAATTTTGGTGTAGCCAGACCACATCAACTTTTCTGATACCTGCATCTAAAAGTGTTTTTCTATATTGCATATTCACATAAAATATCAATCAGTATATGCGTGTATGTGTGTGCGTATGTATGCAACATTAATATCGATCTATATTTAATCTCCCTGATCTGATCTTTAGTTTTTACGACTATTATAATCCTTAAACGATATTAATATTTCGACGTACATACATATGCATGCATGTATGTGTGCGTGTGTGTAGTTGAGGCTTTGCGCGCCACATTACGAACTACAAGTGGCAGGGCATTAAAATTTTTTGTGCGAACATTGGACATTAAATATGAAAAACAATTCCGTAGCTTACACATCACAACCACGCACAAAAAGTCAATGGACTGTGAAACGAATGGAAAAAGCTAAGGCGCCTAGCAGATGAAATGCAGCAGCAACAGCAGTAGGCGCAGCAGCGGTGACGCAAGGTAACGTGCCACCACATCGTCAGCTCACTAGCCTTACATTCATGCATTCACCAGCTAGTCATCAGCCAGTCATCAGCATATGAAGCTGCTAGTTTTGTGTAGCATTTATTGAATGCTCTGCAGTTCCTCTGGTCCTGATTGTTTCACTTGCGCTATTGGTGTTGTTTTTTGGTTTTTTTTTTTTAATTTGGTTGTTGTTGTTAAAGTGTTTGTCGTAAAAGGCGTCTCGGGCCGCTTGTGAAATGTGGTTTTCAACACGTTACATGCGCGATTTTTACGAGCGGTACTTATGGTCAAGTTCACCACAAATGCTCACCCATTTACTGATATTGGCTATTTCAAGTACAATGTTTTTGTTATTGCTCTGCTTTTGTTTTTTCGCCTTTAATTTGTATGCTTGCTTTTATAGACCTACTATGTATGCATGTACGTGTATGGCTGTGTGTGTGCGTCTTTTTTATATGTTTTGTGTTAATTTATTTTCTTAATAATTTTTTATTGAATTTTTTATTCATGTCTTCATTAATAAAAACAAGCATTTTGTGATTTTCATGTATGGAAATTCTTGCCAATTAAAGCACTAAAATATAGTAAATAGCGATACAGATTCAAAACTACAATATATTAATTATTAATTCCAGTAGAGATTAGAAGACTTTAAAGACCTTATTTGCTCTGTGGTTAGGGGAAAATAATACACCCGCGGTAAGGCATGCTGGTCTTGATGTAAGAGGCAGAGAAAGAAACAAAATATAAGGCCGCAAAAAGTGTGACTGAAGCTATGCGGGCTACCTTTTGGGCCACACCTAGCACGTACCGGGCGAAACGACTGGCCACAAGTCCGCCAATTCCCAACACACTCCCGCCAAACATAAATGGCCAATGGTAAATTGTGGGCGAAAACAGGAGTCGAATTAGGAATAAACTTAGACCTTTGTTTTGTTCAGTTGTTGAAACATTCATTCCTTTAAGCAAAGAAGAGTAATTAAAGCGAAAATTATTTTCGTTCGATGATTTTCTATGCTGATCAACTTGCTTTGTCTTTACGTGATGAATTACTATCTAAGGCCACTGTGTTTTATTAGTTTTCTAAATTAAATTAAAATTGTGATCTCCCTTCGCTACAGAACGAATTTAGGGAAGCTCACGCATTTCATAATTTCAGATACAAATTTATCCTCCATCGAAAAGCTCCTTATGAAAAAAGCAGAACATCTACAGATCGGTCGCGGCACAAAACTCTAGGCTTCCCCATTTGTGGAACAGCATCAGGATGTACACCACAAATACAAACAATTCTTTAGCAAACAAACATAAATGACCATTTATTATTTAGTATATTAATGCGAAACATATTCACAGCTGCAAAACTGTCCGGATGCCAAACTAAAGCATTTTCCAATAAGAGGTGTTATTTTGATATTCAAAGAAAAATGCTATTTTTTAAAATAAATAATCGGATGTTTATTTCATTACAAAGAGGAAGTGTGCAAAATAACATCCGGCAAATGACCACCACGACCACGCTTACAGGACAATATTATTTTCATGAAATTTCCCATAACCGAATTACAAAGTGGCTGCCCCTATGCCCTTGATAGCCTCACGAATTCCATCTTTGAGGTCTTGAACCGGCGCTGGGCTGTTGGCGTAGACCTTCTCTTTCACGTGGCCCCAAAGAAAAAAGTCACAAGGTGTTTAATCACAAGATCTCGATGACGATTTGTGATCACCTCTTCGAGAGATAACACGGTCCGGACACTTTTCCCGGAAAAGATCAATGGTTTTGTTGCTTGTGTGGCACGTAGCGCCGTCTTGTTGAAAATAAACGTTGTCCAGATCTATACCATCCAATTCCGGGCATAAAAAATCGTTAATCATCTCTCGACAGCGCAATCCATTCACCAATAACACCTTTTATTGGAAAACCCTATATGTAATATTTCCTTATTTTTACTTTCACAAGCCATTCATTAGCATTGATGCGTACCAATGCATACACCATGCAACCCTTTGTTGCAATGATAGCATTTGACCGCGATCTTCGCACAGGTCCACCAGCCACCCTACTACAAACGGTGTGCATCGGGACTGTTGAATCTCTCGATGTGTGACTCAATGAACTTTCTGGATTCATCCTTTCTTCGACCAACCATTCTGCTGTGATCGACTGAATGATACTGGTTATAAATTCGAATCGAGTCATAACCTTTCCTTCTGTATTGTGTTGACATAAGTGGTATGCATTTAAGACCGTGCGAGCAAAAATGGAAACTACAACTTTTTCCAAGATTTGACTGTTCTCTTCTCGTTCAAATATGAGTAGACCATCAAGTCTGATACTTCAATTCCTCCCACATATTTGTTATAGTCGTGGATGAGTGTTGGTTTTTGAACTTCCATTTCCTCTTCCGTCTTCGAATTACACTCGTTTTATTTGCGGTTGTTCCATGCATTGACAACAGTAGTGCATTTTTCCTCTGTGAGTTTCTAGCTCTGTACGCTACTAGAAGTATTTCCCGATTTCTTAGGTACCCTAAAAAAAATCTGACGAACAATTTGTATGTTTATGTATCAAAATTTGCATTGCAGGTTAATGAGACTCCATTGCAGCATATAAAAATCATTTTAGAGGATTATGTAATATTATATAGGTGCGCAACTAAGTTCCCGCTGTTTGTCAATAGATGCCGCTAGCAGAGTGTGCCAGTCGATTCTAACATAACCTAAACGTCATAAACCAAGCTTAGACATATGGTAAACAAACTGCTTCGACACGTTCGTGATTTTGTTTTGGTATCATATACTTTTGGATTTGTGAAAATGGCTGATTGTGCGCCAAATAATCGTCATTTGTTGATTTTCCTCTTTCATTCGGAAAAAACGGAAGCTGAAGCGTATAGAGAGCTAAAAGTTTATGGAGATTCTGCTTTAAGTGAAACAACGTGCCGAGATTGGTTCCGTCGTTTCAAAGACGGTGATTTTAATGTTGACGAACGTCCGCGTAAAGGAAGGCCAAAAACCTTCGAAGACGCTGAATTGGAGGCATTGCTCAATAAGGATCCGTGCCAAACGCAAGAAGAGCTTGCTTCAGTATTAGGAGTTACCCGCCAATCCATTTCCAAGCGATTGCATGCTTTGGGAATGATTCAGAATGATTACGAGTTAAAACCAAGGGATGTTGAACGTCGTTTTTTCTCTGTGTCGCTTGTGAACAACTGCTCCAGCGGCAAAAAAGGAAGGGGTTTCTTCATCGCATCGTGACGGATGATGAAAAATGGATTCATTTCAGCAATCCAAAGAAAAGAAAGTCATGGGGTCATCCTTCTACATTTTGGCCTCGGCCGAATATTCACGCTGCGAAGGTTATGCTATGTATTTGGTGGGAACAAGTTAATGTTATTTATTATGAACTATTAAAACCAAACGAAACCATCACTGGAGATCGGTATCGATTTCAATTGATGCGATTGAGCCGAGCACTGCGCGAGAAGCGGCCGCAATAGGCGGAGAGGCATGAACAAGTGATTATACAGCATGACAACGCTCGACCTCACATTGCCAAACCCGTTAAAACCTATCTGGAAACACTGAACTGGGAAATCCTACCCCACCCGCCATTTCTCCAGATATTGCGTTGTTCGATAAACACCTGTTCTGATCGATGGCACATGATCTAGTTGACCAGCAGTTCCATTCATATGAAGACATCAAAAAATGGCTTGATCCGTGGATAGACTCAAAAGATGAACAGTTTTATCGCGACGGTATACGAGATCTACCAGAAAGTTGGGAAAAAGTAGTAGCCAGCGATGGGCAATACCTTTAGGGATTTACTTGTATCCATTTTTTCAGAATTCTTCGTAAAGTTGTATTTTCATCAAAAAACAGCCAGATTTTAGTTGCGCACCAATATAAAAATATGTAGATTATGCATTTTTAATCCCGAAAATAAGTGTTAAATTTTACATTTTTGTATTAGCTATAAATCAATAGGTTTCCCGCGTGGAAGTGAGTTGAATGCAAATGTAATGAAACTTCCGGCCTTCTGTTCAATGAATATAAAATAAATTCAATAGGGGAAAATTATCCATATTCTAATGATTTTTGTATTATAATTTATTTAATCCCACTTCAGCGATCTATACATAGCGTAGGCGAAGTAAAAATGCCCGGCATAACTAATTTAAACTCATAATCGCCCGGAGCAGGCGACAACAGAGCCACAAAGAAATAATGCCACTGACTGTGTCTTAAAAACCAGCAGCGATCTATTATATTATCTGCATAAATTAAAGAAGATCACAGAGACTTGGCAGTGGCGATGTGTGAAGAGGAGGTGACCGTAAAAATCAGTAGAAACCATGAACGAATGGGGCGAAAAGGATAATTTGTTTAATTTATGTGCATATGCCGCCTGTACAGAAGTCAGTTGCTTCAAGCGAAAAAAAATATTTATTTCTTACAGACTCGCTGTGGGCCGCTGTGTTGTGTTTTCGATAAATAAATGTCACCGCTGTAATGCTTTAATTAGGCAGAATGTTTAGTGCTAAAATTTCTATTTTTTTATTACTACTACTCATTACTATAGGACACACATACACATGACTGTGCACGCATTAAACCCAGCAACCGTGGAGGTCCTGGCAACTATGTTAAAATAAAGAAAATCCAGAGCATCCCAGTCAGGCTTGAAAATTGAAAATTTATTTACATATGCATGCATGTATATATGTGCATTTGTTGGTATGAATGTGAGCGTGTTTGGTGTCCTGCTTATTTGGTGATGATCACCGCTTTACAAGTTTTGCCGCCAACGCACGAGAATAACTCGCCTATGTCAGCTTGGAATGTTGGAAAATGAATGAATGCAGGCAATCTGCCGTCTCGCTTTGTCACCAAAGCCAAGAAGGATAAAGAAAAGACAGTCTGCAGGGCTATTGAGCGTTTTGTATTGCGCCAAATCAAATTGATTTCATTCGCAGTCGGTTCAAAGAGGCAAACAACAAGCAAAAAACAACAACAACAGAATTAAAAACGTAAAATATTGTATACCTTCACGCGTTTTCGCGTATGTCACACCAAAAGTGTCAAATTTTAAAATATAATATAAAAAGAAGCATAATCGCCCTGTAGGAAATTGAGCTCGTTCGGTTAGAAATTTAAGCTATCAGGTAGGTTCCGTAATTCATTAATATTTTCTGGAAAATGCATTGAAGTTTTTTGGAAATTGCATTAAAACTCACTCGGAAGTGAATTGCAAAACCTACCCGAAAAAGTTGATTTAAAGTAAATAGAAAAAGGGTAAGGAAAGGTTTTTGGTAACACCTAATTATGTTATTCAGGCCCGTCACTTACCTACCACAAACAGCGATTCATAAAGGTTATTGAATCCGTAAATCCGAAGCGGTCGCCATAGCCGAAAGCGTTGGCGCGTGACTACTATTCGAAACATGAAACATCAAAATGGTAGAAAAAGGTTTTTCTTTTAGCGGTTGCCCTTCGGCTTTGTTTTCATTTTCATTGGGGGGATTTTTACGTGGCGAGAAGGGGGGAAAACAACCAGTTATCCTGGGTTGGTTCGCGTTCTCACATTAGCTCGCTCTCGAACGGCTGTTCCGAAGCTACCTAGAGCATACTTGAGTGAATCCCGGCAGCTGTGAGCTGCTTGGAAGATATGCAGAAGAATCGTTCTGGCCACTTCCAAGTGATTGGCTATCAGGTATTTTCCACACTTGCGTGGACTTCTCCTGATGAACGTGAACAAAACGAAGTACCTCCTGTCATCAAACAAACAGTCGGCGCACTCGCGTATCGGCACCCACGTCACTGTTAACAGTCATGATTTCCTCATTTATCTAGGGACCCGACAATATCTAGGAACCAAAACAATATCAACCTGGAAATCCAACGTAAAATCTCTCTTGCCAACAATTGCTACTCTGGAGAAAGTACGCAACTGAGTAGTAAAGTCCTAACTCCACTAACAAAGGCTCTCATCATGCCCGTCCTAACGTATGGCGCATAACTTCGACAATAACAATATTCGATGAGGCGTCACTTGGAGTGTTTGAGAGAAAGATTCTGCGGACGATTTTTATACCTTTGTACGTTGACGACTGCGAGTATCATAGGCGATGGAGCAATGAGCTGTATGAGCTTTACGACGACATAGACATTATACTGCGAATTAAGATCCAGCGGCTTCGTTGTCTGGGCCATATCGTCTGAATGGATGTTCTTTTTTATGTCGTCATTCTTTCATTAGCAAAAGCATTTTCTGCCAAAGCTTACTATGAAAGTTGACAGTTAGTATGGGATTCTCAAAAGGCAACATTTTCATTTTTAATATTTTATGTCATAGGTGGACATCGTACTCAGAACTTACCCACTGTCTGAAAACTCTTATCACCTAAAGAGGTCTTTTGTCATTGCCATTGTATTAGTTGCGCGGAATATTTGCGGCTTACAGACAACTCTTTTTCGTGCGGTCGACTAGGCTTTACAATCGGTATTAAGAGGATGTATGACAGTTAGTTTTTCTTGGGCCTTCTCCAAAGCAAACACATATCTTGTCAATGGTAGATTAATCTGGTGTAAAGACGTACTCGTGAGTTCCTTTCAGTTTGTTTAAGTTGGACTTTGGACTTTCACTACAAAAGAGATAGAGATCCGAGCCGATGTTAGGTATTCAGATCTAAAGACGTACACGTAGGTTCCTTTAAATTTATTGAAGTTAGAGTTAGGCTTTCATACATAACACTTAAAGAAAAGATAGAAATCTAAGCAGATGTTGGTCCTCAGATCTAAACACGTACTCGTGGATTCCTTTAACTTTATGGACTTTGGACTGAAGACTTTCGCATAGAAGTAGCTCTATAAACAACATAGAGATCTGATGAAGGCGTGTCTTCCTTCTATTGCAACATAACCGGTTTGAGTTTTTACCCTATACCGAAGGCAAATACCCCTTTCTTTCCCTACGTCAAGCACACTCCTTAGTGTTCGTTCCTAAAATTTTATGTCACCTTCGAATGGCAGATGGTTTTTTATGAAAACGATTTTCATGACTGAAAAACTCTCGGAGACTTGCGATTACTCGCCGGTTGACGACCGATATTAGAAAAATCTATTTGGTGTTTCATACCAACAGCGGGTTTCGAAGTCGGAACTCACCGAATGGTAGCTACGCACAAATTCCATCCGCTACGACGTTCCTTATTTGCGTGGGAAAATATTATTTTGAAGAATCTCGCTGTCATGCGGGTTGTGGCGAGTTGGTTTTTCATGAGATTGGGTAGAAGAATGAAAGTATATG
This sequence comes from Anastrepha obliqua, assembly GCF_027943255.1. Taxonomy (NCBI): domain Eukaryota; kingdom Metazoa; phylum Arthropoda; class Insecta; order Diptera; family Tephritidae; genus Anastrepha; species Anastrepha obliqua. The sequence goes on along the minus strand of NC_072893.1, from coordinate 18,261,583 downwards.
GTAACGAACTCTCTTCAACCACACAAGCATTCTCTCTCTCTCTTTGCCTCGTTCCTACTTGGAGTCGGCCCTTCTTGGCCTTGTGCGCCAGGTTTCTCTGTCCTGCGTCGTCAAATTATAAAGCTGCTGCTCTCTTATGTCCCTCTGTGTCGTATTTAGCCAATTCGATTGTATTCTTCCTCTAGTTCTTGGCGGCTCAACTATGTTCATGGCAAGTTTGGCGCTGTGGTCTTTGTGTCCGCCTCTATGCATTACGTGTCCGCACCATCTTAGTCTGTTTTCTCTCGTTTTGTCCGAGATTTATGCAATTCTCATATCTTCTCGTACCTTGATGTTTTTTTTCGCTTTCTGTTGTTTTCACGTAGTGTAGTGCATTTTCTGTTTGTGCTTAGCTTGCGTTGCCCAACATTCCGTCCCGTATAGCATCACTGGTCTCACGTAGGCTTGTACATCTTTCTCTTAATCGTTAATGGCATTTTTCTGCCACATAAGACTCTTGTCAGGCTGCGCCACTTTGACCACACCACATTAACTCTGCGTGTCACATCTTCGTCTATGTTTCCACTTTCGCTCAGGACCGATCCTAGGTACTTGAAACGTGTTGTTCAAGACTCTAGCCATAGTAAAGTTCAAACCGATACAGGACTCATAAAAGTTGAAGTCGTGTTTAAGGTCGTATGCCGAAATCCGATACTAAAGATTTGTGTTCGGTCTTAGTAAATTTACCTGTGACGTGTTAAAAGACGTGCCTGCTCCTGCAGGGAAGAAAGGAAAACACCAACCACCTACCTGTGCATTCATTCGCTTGAGTATGTATGTCGGTATGTGTGCAGGTTTAGGTATCCACAGAACCGTCCAGCGCTTTATTTCGAAACAATGCAATTGAAGTGTCAAAATCACCGAACCATATAAAAATCGATTGAGCTGTTCACTTACTGTTAAACGCGACGGTTTTCGGTTTTTCACGCACTTTATTTCTCTCTTTTTGTTCTTGTCATTGTGGATTGACTTTGTAGCATTTATTGCACGTGCGTTGACGTAAATCCTTTTGTTATGTCAAAATCATGAGTACTTTTTTTCTCTGTGGGTGCAATATTTGTTATTTTTGGTACTATTGTTGTATGTGTCGCAGTATTGTCAGGCTAAGACCGTATAAAAACAATCAAGTTTTGTCACCTGACAACTGACGATCGCTCAATTCGACTCTTCAGTCGGCAAACCAACAAAATTCACACGAAGTTCATTGAAGAGTAGCAGCGCTAACGGAAGATGCCATTCAAGATTATTGACGGAACGAATGCGAGGAGATGAAAAGTTGGTTGAGATTGCACAACTGATTTTTTGGACCGCTTTTGACAAGCAAGAAGTCGTTGAATTACTTTTAATTTTTTGTTTATTTTTTTTTTTTGCGAAAATCTGGAAAAATTGTAAATCATTCCAAAGCCTGGACTCTATATGGAGATTCACTATTCAGGCAGAGTCCGCTTACAAATTCAACAGTTTTTTTTTTGCGGGATGGTGTCTGCGAAGAGGAAACTCGAATGAATACTGCTATATCGGCGTAGTAGCTTGCAAGACTTGCAGCCTTACAGCTTCACCTATTAAATACATAATATTTCCCTCCTTAATGAATATTATTGGTTGGTTGGTGGCCGTCAGTTTATGTACTCACCTCTTCTTCTTTGTCAAATGTTTGTTTGAAGACAGGAGGTACTTCGTTTTGTCCTCGTTCACCTGCAGACCCATTTGCTTTGCTTCTTTATCAAGTTTGGGAGAGGCAGAACAAACGGGATGTCAGTCACCAGATCGGCGTCTTTGTTTTCACAGGAAAACGCCCCGGTCTTCAAACCTTCTGTAAGCTGCCGAACTTTCTGGTAGAATTTTCGGGAATTTGTCCTATTGGCCAGCATCTCAAGCTCCTCGCACTCACGTATTTCGGCTCCTCGTTTCTTCATTCTGATAATGCGTCTCCTTTCCTTTTTCAGCTCCCGGTAGCGATCGCACCTGGCTCGCGTTGTGCCCGATCGCGGCGTGGCCCTATAAGCAGCATCCTCTCCTTCCATGGCAACTTGATATTCCTCGTCGTACCACTTGCTTTTTAGAGCTCGCCGAAATTCGATTTTCTCGGCGGCGTAGAGAACGAGGAATATTTTTCCATAGCTCGTTTATACTTTAACAAAAGCTATGTGACTAAAAGCTCCTAACTTTGTAGGAAAATTAAAAAAATCATACATTTTTGAGCAAAGTTTCCAACTTTAAATTAAAATTTTTAGAAAATTTTTTAACAGGGTAAACTTTTGAAGAGTTACAATAATCGCATTGATTTTGGGGATTGTTTTTCCTTACGGTTTTTAACTTTTCTCCATGTAAAAAATATGTTTTGAATGGAAGCAAATGCATAATGCCATCCACAAAAAATAGTTGTGGGGGCGTCGTTTTTTTCCACCGGATGTATATTACTTTACTTTGGGTACTTGAAACAACAGACATCGACTTGAAACAACAGACATCGACCACATACAGAGGTTTGAAAAAAAAAACATACTGCCAACAATAAATGGCCCTTCCGGTGACGGAATATACTGGAGAAGATACAACCACGAGCTCGACGCATTGAAACTTAATGGAAGCCCAATACGCTTTGTAAAAAGTCAGCGAATCAGATGGCTGGTGCACGTCTACAGAACACCCAAATGGAGAGCTGCCAGAATAGCGTGCCATAGACAATCAATTGGACGGTGAAGTCGAGCGAAACCAAATAAACGCTGCCGATCTGCGGAAAGTGAGGATCATAAACTGGTATAGTAAAGGATCGATCGGAGCGGATAACCGTAGTAAAGGAAGCAATAGTCTGCACAAGCCTGTAGTGCTAGTGATAATGATGATGATGATTTATATTACTATTTAAGGTATTTACCAATTTTTTAGCTAATTTCTGAACTGTAACTAAAATGTAACTGAACTGAAATAATATGGAGGTTTCTTTGAAAATCTCTTATCTGAGGCCTCTTTCAATATGTTAAGCATTTCAGAGGTACACCACCAACTCCAAGCCATAAATAACTTTGAATGCTCAAATTAAGAAACGATAAATGCGTATTTTGACTGTTTTCTTGTTAAGCGATGGCGTGGAATGCCATTAGGCAAATTGGTAATGCGATCCGCAGCGATCGATTTCAAAAGGCTAAATGTTGCCAAATACAGAAATTCATTTGAATATCATAAATTAATCGCATCAGCATCGGGCAGAAAGAAGTGTAGAGTGCAGAGTGGAGAGTTGAAGGGAGTGGAGTAGAGATGGCCGTACTTACGGACGGTTGAATGCAACACAGGCACAACACCCAGCACCAAAGTATTTGCATATTCAAACGAATTTCGCACGCTCGCCGACAAGCGGCATAAAATAGTGGCATAAAAACTAAAGTGGAAAAAAAATAAATTTCAAAAAAAAGTAAGTAACAAACAAAGCTAAATGAAAAGTTAACAACAACTTGAAACAATGAGAAAGACTGTTGCAAACGATGTTGCATAAACGGATTCCGCAACGAATTAACTCGTTTGGCGGCGAAAATTCTAAGTGAGTACCGCACGTCGTGCATCACCGAAGCTGCATGTGCACACATACATGCATACGCAGCTAAATGTAGGCATGCATACATATAAACAGCCGCTGAGCGAAGCGAGGGTGTTGCAACGTCTGGCCGAAAGCGCGAAATTTAACAGCATTTTGTGTTTTTTTTGTTTTTTGTTTTTTGGTATTCATTTCCATATACCGCTGATCGATTTTTGCACGCAAGAGAAGTTACAAAAAAAAACAAAAAACGCCAACAAATCTTCATGTAAAATAAATTGGCCTTACAAGTATATGAAGGCTGAGCAAGTTGCACACAGCAAAGAGCCCAGTGTGCAGGCTTGTGGCGCGCATTATCTACCTACCTACTTAAGTGCAAAATTTATTTACGCTCGCAGGCGGAAATGAGTGAATGAACACATGACGGCAGCAGCACTGAGTGCCTCATGCAAACTCCACCACGCCACGCAGTGGGAGGATGCGAGCGCTGCGCATGCATTTTGTGGCATGTTAGCTGATATTACAATAAATTGTTTTTGCTGCATGAATTCAATTCATTCATTTGATGCGATCACACGCGTTCAGTGCTCCTCGCCCGGGCCATCAAGGCAAGTTGCAATGTCAATGCAGCGCAGTGTATCTGCCTGCCAGCCTCTGGAGCTCCACCGCCTCTGCCACCGCCACCTCTACCTACCTACGTGCCGCGTCAATTCCGTCTGCAAGACAACGCTTATTGTTTGCGCTTTGCTGTTTTGTGGCCGCAGCAGATATGCGCGTATTCGTCGGTGGGCGCGTGAAGCCGTCTACTCCCCGTAAACGCCTAAGGCTAGCGAATGATTGTTGTTTTATTTGTAATTGCTGGCAAGCCATTTAAGATATTAAACGGCGCGAAGTAACTGAAGACGGGCAAACAAAATGAAAAAAAGAAAAATACAAAAAAAAGAAAAATACAAAACAAAAAAAATTAAAAAACTTAAAAGAAAAATCAAAATCGATATCTCCAATAAAAACCACAAATATTCGTTCCTTACTGTGGCCTCTTCCGCCTACACGTAATCGCACTTTTATTTCCACACTTTCCGCTGCTCGCTCGCCTGCTCACCCAGTTGCGTGGCTGTTGTGATTGCGCTCATGCGCTTTTGCCCCGCAGCCAGTGTTGCTGTTTTGCGTTTTTGCGTAAATTTATGAAGTGATTCCGATCAATTGGCATAATCTATTTAGCCGCTCGCGTGAGGCAATAACGGGCGGACAGCCAAATGGGTAGGACAGACAGACATAACGCACCAATCGATTGGTAGTTGGCGGTCCACCGGTTGGCTTTGTTGTGTGTACGCAAGCGTTATAAGAATTGGTATGTTTAATTTGTAATAAGATAATTTTATATTTGCTGTACAATATTGTTTATGCGGCTTGTAGAGAAATGTTCTCTCTGTGCTTATTTGTTTGTTTGCATGCGAAATGCAGTCTTTCAAGCGGCCTGTAGCTAATCAGATATAATAAATGCAATTTACTTGTATGCACCTATAACACATGGCCTGAAAAGTCCCGAGCCTAACAAAGAAAAACCACAAGCAATTGAGCAGCATTTTCTTCAATGGTGAGCGTTGGATCTTCCAGCAACATTCCGCTCCATAAGCAAAAACCACCCAGCAGTGGCTAAAAACAGTATTTCTGGCATCATAGCCGCAGAATAATGGCCGTCTGGAAGTCTAGATCTGAATCTATTGGACTACAGTTTGTGTTCAGAATCGGAGAAATAACCTGTCGAAGACCTCACAGAAATTGGGAGACAAACAATTTTCGGTTCGAACAGCGACGCCAATAATCGTTTGAAGGCTTTTGTAAAAGCAAATGGTGACTATTTCGAATGAAAATTAAACTTTTTTTTAACATTTGCATGATTAAATTTAAAAGAAGTATTATAATTTCATTTCTATAACGAACTTAACTTGTAACAGAAGTTATAGCAGGACTAAGTATAATATATATTACATTAATTATATTTTAGCCATACATATACCTCTAACAGATCATCATCGGCCAGCTTTACAGCTCGGATTGAGTTTTCCTCGTCCTCGTTCGTTTCCACACCTCTCGATCCTCAGTAGCAGTTCTCCACTTTCTAACACCCAGTGTCCTCCAGAACACACATTAGAAGTCATTGACACCTTTAGTCTTGGACGTCCTCGCGCTTTAGGCGCTACGGGGTTGTATGACATGATTGATTACTGAGGGAGATCATCTCTCATGAGCGTCATATCACCCAATTATCGCAGTCTTTGAGACTTGAAGTATTTCACGATGTCCTCGCCATTACCAAGCTGCAGCAATTCTTCATTATACCTTATCCGGTAGTCGCAGTATCACCTTGCAATCGTAGCGGACCAAACACCCTTCGCAGCAAACACTTTTCGCCTGAATACTGTTAGACGCGATTCTCTTTTAGAAGTTTAGCACTCACAGCCGCATGCAAGAACTGACCAATATTATTGACTGGTATAGTCGTAGTTCATGTATACACAGATGGTTCAAAGCTCGAGAGCAGGGTGGGTGGAGGTGCATTCTCCGAGCATGTGGGGATCTCCTTCAGTTTTCGGCTCCCCGACTACTGTAGTGTCTTTCAGGCTGAACTGATGGCAATAATGAAAGCCGCGACACTGGCACAGTGTGATGTGATATTTGGAAATCTCTCACTCATTTCGCTTAACCCATTTTCGGCAGCTGGTCGATTTTTCGACCACCAACTTCGGACTCCAATATCTCAGAAACTAAATATAATTTTATTGATCAGTTTTCACAAGTTTTAAATTTGGAATTTAGTTAATTTCTAGAGCATAATTTTTTAAGAAAAAAAGGTTCAGGGCAGATTTTTGTAAAAGAATGAAATTATCACTATTTTTACGTGTTTTTTGTGCAGATGAAAAAATAATGAAAAACAAAAAAACAAATAATTGTTACTAATTTATTGTGAAGAGAAAAGATGAAATTAAGAGAATCAAAAAAGTAACATATCGATATTGCAATAATTTTTACTGTTTCATGGATGTAAACTTTAGTGGTCGAGAAATCGACCGCTGGCCAGGAACTGTCATGTAGGATAGAACAAAATCTAGCAATATTTTTTTCTTATTGAAAGAGATGGAAGTGGGTATCGTTGTGGTATAGGAAAGGTACTACCCCTGCAGGGAAAATCACTACTAGTGAACCAAAATTCTAGTTCAGCACTAGTACCTTACCTCCAAAATCGAACCTGTCCTATATTGGATGGTACGGGACTATTAGAAAATACCTACAAATCGAACTAGTTCTCATTCGTCAATCAAATTGGAAGAAATGTTTTCTGAAATTGGTAAGCAATCAATCCTTTTTGCACCATTTTGTAGGCTCAAAATCCCCCTAGGATCTCTTTACATAGTTTTTTTGAAATAATATTATCACAAATATTACCACTTTCACAAATGAGTATGCAAACCAACACAATGCTCCAATTAACATCACGCCAATCGAAATACGTAGGTTTATTGGAATATTGTACCTATCGGGGTACCATACTTTGGCACACATTGACCACTACTGGTCTGTTCGACCGGACATGGGGGTTCCAATTGTGAAGCAGACTATGAGTCGTAATCGGTTTAAAAAATTTAGCAGTTTTTCCATCTCGCTGACAACACTAATTTAAACGCAGCAGACCGTTTTGCGAAGGTTCGTCCTATTACTGACGCTCTCAACAAAAAGTTTATGCAGTTTGGAGCCTTTGGCCATAATCTCTCTATAGACGAACAGATGATTCCATACTTTGGACGCCACTCCTGCAAAATGTTTATCAAGGGAAAGCCAATCCGGTTTGGGTTTAAAACATGGTGCTTATGCTCTGAAAGTGGGTACTTATTTTCTAGTTCATTGTACGGGGGAGCAGCAACCCCTCACGATAAAACTATTGGTCTAGGCGCACAAACAGTCTTAGACTTGCTTGCCAACGTATCTGACCCTGAGTGCCACATCATTTTCTTTGATAATTTTTTCTCTTCATACCATCTAATGTGCCTTCTGAACGAACATCGATTTTTTTCAACTGGTATTATACGCGAAAATAGAATGGGCGATTCTCCTTTGAGAAATTTAAAAAAATACGAGGAACATTTGACCAACTATGTTACTTGATCATCAGCAAGAAATATTGACTGTTCGGTGGAATGATAATGCTGTAGTCAATGTTGTAACTAATAACTCCACAGTCAATCCAATTATTAGCACTAAAAGATATTGTCGGAAGAAAAAACAAACTATCACTATCCCGCAGGCAAAAGTTATTCAAGAGTATAATCATGGCATGGGTGGTGTGGATCTTCATGATAATGCGGTGGCAAATTATAGAATATGTATGAGAGGAAAAAAATGATGGTGGCCAATATGGACAAATGCTCTGGGTAACGCAATGGTCAATGCATGGAAACTTCATTGTATGATGGCAAAAATTGAAAAGATAAAACCACTGTCACAAATTGATTTTTGTTCCAAAGTCACAACAGAATTATTGAATTACGACACGGACGAGGACGAGTATGAAAACGAACATGGAGATGAAGGTCCATCGAACCTTCCTCGGATCAATGAAAGAGTACACGCCGTCATGAGAAGCATTGAAAACAAATTTCGGCGGTGTAAATTTTGCAAGAAACATACTATTTTTACTTGCAAAAAATGCAATATTTATTTACATACTAAATGTTTTGATGATTATCATAAAAATTTTTAAGCTGACTTTTCTATCAATAAAACAACAAAAAAATATTTGTATTTGAAATAAAATGAAATAAATTGACTTCGTGTGCTAAATTTTTTTCATAAATGTTGTATTTTTTTTTTAATATATTTGACGGTTTTTGGCCAGCGGTCGATTTTTCGACCAGTCCATATCTAAAACACCGATGGTCAGAATTTTTTTTTTTTTAATTTTTCTTGATTATGGTCCTATAAGCACTGACTAAAAAGGAAATGGAAAAATTATGTCGAATTCTTGTAGCGGCCGAAGATGGGTTAAAGATAACATAGGTTCGCGGGCATTGCGACACTGAGGGTAACTGTAGAGCCGATGAACTAGCGATACTCGGCACCAAATTGACCGATGAGTACATAGACAATGACATAGGTATACCCTTACAAACATGTAAGCTACTCATCCTTGAAGAAATCGCAAGGAAAGCAAGCGAAAGATGCCGTAATGAAGCCACCTGCAAGATCGCCCGACAATTGTGGCCGACTCTCAATCCTAAAAGCACAAAATCTCTACTAAGCCAAAATAAACACCTTCTTAGCAGATTGATTTCAGTCGTTGGATTGCATAACTTCTATAGAAGTTGTCTTGATGTGGAAGAGGAAGATACAATCCTGCACCTTCTATGCCATTGTCCTGCTCTATCCAGACGGAGATTTACTATTCTAGGCAGATGATTTTTTATTTCAGTTCTGCAGAAATAGGAGACATTCTAAAATTATTGAAAAGCACACACTGGTTTTAGGGGAAATAAGGAAAGCTTCCCACGCGGCATCACAATGGGCTATGAACCTGAGTGTGTCCCACAGGGCAATTGCTTCAACCTAACCTAACCATAGTCGTAGTTTCTAATCTCTCGTAAGAAGTTTACATTTTAATAGTTTGGTATGGGCGAAATATGCCCTTCTTCCTGCCGCAATCCTGTTTTGTATTGTTTTGAGTGAGCTTTAGTTGTTTTTTATCGTGACACTTAGCTACTTAAACGTTGTACGCCCTCGAAGCGGTAAGTGCCAATTACCATGGTTTCTGGCTGTCTTCTCTCTACCTTGCGAGAAGTCTTCAGATATTTGGTCGAATCAAAGCCAGTCGTGAAATATTTTTATGTGTCTTGGTGGATTAACGCATTAGCTTTCGAGATCACTTATAGTACGCTAGCAACTAAGTTGCAATTGGGAATAATGGTGGATATGGGGGATCGGGTAAGGCAGATTCTGAATGGAAATGTGAGATCTATCATCCCCTTTGCGGCATTCGAGTAGGTATCCTCGTACCGCATGTTTGCTCCTAGATTCTTCTTTGCATTCAGAACGGTCTTAGAAGATGTGGCGCTCATCATAGTTGGGCTATGTGAAGATGTGTGAAGTGAGAATGCCGAAGCGCAACCAAAACCAAAACGATCACTGTGCATATCAGTGGAGCATAGACCGGTGGCAGCCACGGACCTACTTTCGCAGCCGCAGAGTTGAATTTTGGCACGAGAGAAAGTACTAATAACTTTAAGAAAGTTATAGGGGCTTTGACTGCTTTAAAGCGAGTCTTTATTGCTTTGGTCATGAAGATACAACATACTGCGGGCAGTGCGCACCAAGAGTCCCCGATAAAAAGCAGCAAGTGCTTTTCGTACGCCTCCACTTCACAAGTTTACAGGATAAATTGGAAGATATCATCGGCTGCGGGGTCTCGTCCAAGAACTGACACTGATACTAAACAGCCATAATGCCTGAAACGAGGTATGGGATATGGTTGATGAAGCAACTCTGGCACAGGGAGCAGGCAAGAAAGGGCATAAACGAGCAAACTAGCACAGGTAAACTGACAATACCGCAATTAGAAACGTACCTTTCTATGGTACGGGTAGGTACACGGTAGCGGAGGCTCACGACTGAAATCATTTTAACAGGTATCTGACGTATTGCTGAGGTATTGATTTTGAGTCTAGTCAAACCGCATCCCGACGAAATACTTCATGGTAATACCGATTTAATTCGAGATACCATAAAATCCCATACTGACGGGACTAGGCTTTCAATGCTTCCTCCACGCAAAGAAAAAAACATTTCATAGTGCAATCCTTATAATATTTTGAATGATACACGGGCATCAGCTGTCTGCTAGTTGGCTAAATGACAGTCCAGAGCATTGTTGACAAGCGCGCGGATGCATTTCGCCGAGAGTAAGCGCGAAAAAAGAAAATCAGTAATGGATTTCAAACGTAATAGTGTGATTGCATCATATTTGGCTGGAAAGTCACAATCAACGATTGTTCGTGAGCTCGAGCACCTTAAAGTAACAAAAAAGGTTTGTTTATCGCACCACTACTCGTTACAATGAATGGTTATCAAAAGAATGCAACCTCACTTCAAATGGTTCGGAAAGTGAAGAAGCGATGGAGCGAAATCCCCGACGATGTATCAATCAAATGGCGAAAGAACTGAACTAAAGAAAATATCTGACCGTAGCATCCGCCGCATACTGAAAAATGATCCCAAGGTCAAGCTTTACTAGATCCAAAAAGCGCCTGATCTCACACCACAGCAGCAAGAAGTCAGACTTGAGAGAGCGAATGAGTTGATTCGCTTGGCCGAAACCGGTCAATTTCCGAACATTGTGTTTTCTGACGAGTCATTTTTCTTAAATTGAGCAATTCGTTAACTCCAAAAACGATAGGGATTATTTGATCGGCCGTTCATACGAGAATTTGAGTCATCGATTGGTCACCAGGAGGCAGCACCCGCCACAGGTAATGCCTTGGGCCGCTGTAACCGCAGTTTGCGCTCTTCAATCGATGTCATCGCGCCTGGCGTGGGCAGACAAACATTTCGGTGGCAGACGATGGACGTTTCCACTGGACTCGGCACCGTCTCACAAAGCTCGAGTGAACCAAGAATGGCTAAAGAACAAGGTTCCGAACTTCATAACGTCCTCACAATGGCTCTCAATTCTTTTTGCGCCATTTTTGAGTGTAAGTTCGGAACTAATAAATACATCACTCTCGAGGCGCTAAAAAAATCCATCGTTCGCGAGTGGGCCAAAATACCTGCAAGTCACATTCGTGCAGCTTGCGATACGTTGCTAAACCGTCTCAAGGCCATAGTTAAGGGAGAAGTTGGCCATATCGAGCAAAAGTAAATTGATTCTTAATTTTGTATTATTTTCACACATTTTTTTACTTCGAATTTAATAAAAGTAATTTTTTTAACTAAATTTATGGCCTTTGTTACCAATTAACACTTCGAGTGCCGGATCCTGTAAATTTGTTATTTTTCAATAATTCCAAAAAAAGTCCCTTTTTTTAAACAATTTGCATTTTTTATATTTCTCTTTTTTTACAAAAAAAAAAAAAGTGTTAAGTTAAGATGATTCTATTAAAAAAAAATCTATAATATAATAAAATTTTTTAAATTTTTGCTGTTTATTTCTTATTATTCTCAAACCCATAAAAAACCAATTTTCAGAAGAATTCACGACAATGAAAAAAATACTTGAATCACTTCACATGAAGCCGCTCAATAGTCCACGGAAGTGAATATAATTTTAGTTGAAGAAATCTTAGTTATTAGTAGGCTGTGAGGCCAAATGTTTCTCTACCTTTGTGAAATAAAAATATATTTTAAAAAATGAAGAAAAATCATGTAATAAGCCGACGCGAGGTAGAGATGACTATTGAAGCAGTCGGCAGTCGAAGTGAAGTGATGGCAGTAATGTGAGGATTTCTGCATCAAACGGATTCATCCACATTTCAAAGTACAGTTCGAGAAAAGTGCGCTAAACCAACGAAAACACGAAACAACTAAAAGAAAATATGATATTACGCAATATGTAAAATAAGGTTCCGAATTCGAAATACGAGTCTCCAAAAATAATTGTAGTAGATTTATTACCATATTACCAATGGATAGCATTCGGCGTTATCGCTTGCATGCAAACTGTTAAATTTTGCGAAAAACCTGTCGATATCGACGACTTAACTACCACAAAACAATGCAATACGCCAAATAAACGCGATTTGGTATTTAGCCATCCAATCAGCTGCAAATGATCAATGCGGCTGCGCAAAGGCAGCCGACACACCCGCTCACTTATGCGCGTAAAAGTAGAGGTGTGTGTGTGTGTGCATTCACATATGCAAGTGCAGGCAACGCTAAAAGGCGCAACGTGCAACAAAGCGTTCATTTAATAGTTGCAAGCTTATTTACATTTAATTTGCATATTTTTTAAGAAACAAAAACAAGGAAATCAGCTAAGAATCAAACTGCCAAGGAGCGGACAGGATGCGCGTGCGCAACGAATGAATTTGAAGCGTTTTCGGTTGTTGCGTTAACAAAGCACCGACTCAGGCAACGGTGCTGTCGCTGCCAATGCTAATGTGCGTCTGGTGTGCCGGTGATGTTGGTGATGCTGGTGGCGTTGATAAGCGTCCAAAAATCTTTAGATTTGTTTGTTAATTGTGTGTATTTGTGATGCAGATATGCAGGCGGGTATATGGATTTATTGTGCATGAGTGTGTGTGTGTGCATGTGTGCTTAGCCGTACACTTGTGGCATGTGTAATAAAGCATGTCCAGTAGGGTTTAAAAACATGCGATAAACGCAAGATTAGCCAGCCAAGCAACAAGCAGCGCATAGAGCATAGCGTGCTTTCGATAGTTGTTGTTGCTTTTCGGCTGCAAAGTGCAATGCCATTAGTTCGGTACGCGCAGGCGATTGATTCATCGATACAGTCGAAAACATCGATTGGCTGATATTGGAAACGATTGCAAATTGCTTGTTTGCCTGTTGTAGATATTCATCTACTTTGGTGCATTTAATTGAGAGTCTACAGGTAAAGCAATTTTAATGTGATTTATTGTATGCAGTGTATCGAAATTGTCGAAGCGACTCATTTGGGTATAAAGAATTGCAAAAACTAAAGGTGCTTTTGACAATAAAAAGAAGAAAACAACTTAATAAAACACATTTTTTTAACTTATGTGGCCAAACTCTCATAACCAGATATTAAAGAATGAAGACCCACTCATAGCCTACCAGAAATACTTACTAAAAGGTCCGGCACTCGAAGTGTAACCAATTAAAAAGGCCACAAATTTAGTTTGGACAATTACTTTTATTCAATTCAAAGTAAAAAATGTGTGAAAATAATACAAAATTAAGAATCAATTTACTTTTGCTAGATATGACCAACTTCTCCCTTGTCTATGGCCTTGAAACGGTTCAGAAACAAATCGCAAGCTGCCCGAATGTGACTTGTAGGTATTTTGGCCCATTCGCGAACAATGACTTTTTTCAGCTCCTCGAGACTGGTGAATGTATTAGTTTCGACCTTATACTCCAAAATGGCCCAAAGAGAATAATCCATTGAGAGTCATTCTGTGGGCGTTATGAAGTTATGAACGTTGGTTTTTAGCCATTCTTGGTTCACTCGAGCTTTGTAAGACGGTGCCGAGTCCTGTTGAAACGTCCATGGTCTGCCACCGCAATGTTTGTCTGCCCACACCAGGCGCGATGAAATTGATTGAAGAGCGAAAACTTCGGTTACAGCGGCCCACCCCATTACTTGTGGCGGATGGTGCCTCCTGGTGACCAAAAGATGACTCAAATTCTCGTATGAGCGGTCGGCCAAATAAATCCTATTGTTTTGAGAGTTAACGAATTGCTCAATTTGAAACATATTCTCGTCACAAAACACAAATTGACCGCTTTCGGCCAAGCGAATCAACTCCTTCGTTCTCTCAAGCCTGACTTGTTGCTGCTTTGGTGTGAGAGCATGCGCCTTTTGGATCTAGTAAAGCTTGACTTCGAGATCATTTTTCAGTATGCGGCGGATGCTACGATCAGGTATTTTCTTTAGTTTGAGTTCTTTCTCCATTTGATTGGCACTTCGTCGGGGATTTCGCTCAAGTCGTTTTGTAGTCTTTTGATAACCATCTCCATGACGTTTCGCGATGTTACCAGTATCATTGTAACGACTAACGAGTGCGATAAACAAAAACTATATTTACTTTAAGGTGCACGAGCTGAGGAATAATCGCTGGTTGTGATTTTCCAGTCAAACATGCTGCAATCACACTATTACGTTTGAAATCCATTACTGATTTTCTTTTGTCACGTTTACTCTCGGCAAAATGCCTCCGCGCGCTTGTAAACAATACTCTGGACTGTCATTTAGCCAACCAATAGACAGCTGATGCCCGTGAGAGCGATCTGAAGTTGATTACACTTCGAGTGCCGGACCCTGTATCTTGGTCTGGCCCTGTATCGCTAGTTTAAGCGGACACAACTTTGTGCAAAGCAACAAGGCTCTCATGAACTTCAAACGTCTAGCAGGAATATCCTGGAGTTGTAGCTCAAGAATCCTGAGATGGATGAGCGGTTCCTTCGATATCGAATGCTGCTCTCTCAAAAGTGCCGTTAGCACTAACGGAACTTCAGCGCTTCGCATGCGTGTGCATCACGGGGGCGGTGCGAACCGTAGTGCAATAAGGGTGGCTTGTGCTTACAGAACGGTCTCAAGAGGCGCAATAGGTGTTATAGCAGGCAAACTACCAGCTGACATTCAGACAAATGAATTGAACCATCTCTATGGCACGCGACGAGCTGAGTTCCCATTAAAAGAAAAAGCTGAAGAGCTACTGCACTCGATAGAAGAATGGCAAAGCATATGGGATTCGTCAACTAACGGACGCTAGACTCATAGGCTTATCTCAAATATTAGCCTATGGGTGACCAGGATACACGGAGACGGTGACTACTATCTCACTCAAATACTGACTCGCAACGATTGTTTTTTGGAGTACCTCCATCGGCTTAATTTGGAGGACACCTCGTTCTGCCCAAGCTATAACAACGCAATTGAAAGTGCCGAACACGTATTCTTCTACTGTGATCGTTTCAGAGAGTAGCACTAGAGTCATCAGATTCAAAAAGAAGTTCAGAATTGAACTGGGCGACAAAGTAAACTGGAGTAGGCCTGCAAATGAAAAGAAACTCCAGAAGTGTACCCTGTAACTCGAAGACGCCAGACGGCATGAGCGCTGGAATATATGGCACCAGAACCGAGCATTCTGAACCGATGGGCAGTTTTCCAAGTATCTTCTAAGAGAAGGTGTACATATGCCATTTGTCTATGTGCAGAGATGAATTTAGCCAGGAATCTTTGGAATGAGCGCATTGCCATTCTGAGCGTTAGTCAGGCGGCACTCAAGGAACTGTAATTCTGTAAGGTTAAGTCCTCAATGGTCCTTGAATGTATCGAGATACTGAATACATATACGTACAATTTTATCCCACACAGGGGTATAATTGGGAAGTAGAGGATGTATTGGCAAGAGAGGCTGCGGAGGTTAGTTGACACTATGGGGCGACGCCACACGGCGAAATGAAATGCTTAATGGGGAGGTACAACTAAAAAGATTTAGAAAACTCAAAATCAACCCTGAGGATAAACAGAAAATGCTCGCAGGCCATTGCAGATTGCGCAGTTAGATAACTGGGTTTGTATGAGGCACTGTGATGAGTAGGTATCACCACAGTCAAGAACTGAGACTTTGTTAGTTTTAAGAGCTCAATCGAGCGACTCTTCTGATCCACTTGTGACCCGACGGATCGTATGAACTTGTAATTTGGTATACTTGGTCAGAGCTTTCTGAATCGACACGATACATACCCTTAGAGAAGTAGATCTCGCAGGTGGTCGCAAGAGCTCCAATCCTCCAAATTTTTTCCTGCAATGTTCTTGTGACTAAGTGTTCATATGAGTTTTATATTGAAGTACTCGGATGTGACCGAAAACGAAGTATAGCACCCAGCCGAATAGTTTTGGGTGCAACATCAGAAGATTGATACCCGGGGCTTACGAGTGTAAATATATTTTTGTATGTTAGGTACATATTCTTATGCAGTTCATATAATTGTGCACCATAGTTTGCAATTACATTTGTATGTACGCACAAAAATGATTAAATAATCGATCAATTTTTTGTGCGCAGGCAAAGAAAAGGATTTCGTACTTATCTGCAGCTCATCAACAATTACTGGCTTACAAGAATCTCAGCACAATCGCGGTGGTCTTTTTCCACATCCAAATACCAACAATGCACGCATCGATCTCGTCTAATTGATTTCATTGTATGATTGATTGCCAATGGCCAACACAAACAAATGCACTTCTCAGCAAAGTAATGATAAAAATCGCTTGATAAAAAATCATCATAATCGACGGTGATCTCAGTCCAAACTACAAATCAACAGCAGCAGCAGCAGCACTCATTAGGCTGAACGGTACGCATGCAGTGATCCTCAAAAGCACGCACACATACACACACATCCACATCTACATGTGCATGGAGGTAGCGTGGAAAAACTGCACGCATAAATCCTAATCCTGCAACTGCAAAAACATAATAAATCCTTGAGTGAGCAGCACTTCATTTTACAACGGCCGCGCGACTACTTAATTTGAAATGCACTGCTGCTGGCTTGCCTCTTCGCTTTACCGTTGCTTACAATAAATCACACAAATAAATTGCACTGAAGCAAATAAATCGCAATAAAAATATAATCAAACAATCAGCGCGCATTGGAGAAAGAAAAAAATATTTGCGAAAATAAATAAACCAGACTTGAGGAAAAACAAACGAAAGAGCAGTAGCAAAGCAAGGCAATATAGGTAGATTGAGAAATTGGCCACAACAATGGATCAGCTATATTTTTTTTTGATTTTGTTTTTTGACCGCACACAAAGTGCGCCTGCTTCCCAGCGTCTGCTTTTTAGCCACACTCAACTTAATTGCTTACGGGTTTCCTTAGCCAAAAGCTGCTGTATTTGGAAAAAATCACTTGCTCGACAATTTGGTGGTGCATTTGATTACGGTAAAAGTATGCTTGTTTGCCTGCTGTAAAATGCAACTCTGTCAATTAGTTGGCGTCAAAGTTTTTCGGACACTCCTCGATGATGATCAGGCCATGGCATGTGGACATTTATGTAGGAATACGAAAACAATAATAATTGTTTGATTAATTGATATTTTTCGAGAAAATAATTAGCTAAATAGAGTAGGTAACAAAAGCAGCCATGAAATTTTATAAAAATAATTTTAATAGGAATTTCGTTGTTGAGAGCATGGGAGCTATAAGAAAAAAAATTGTTCATGGAAAGTATATACCCACTCCTGTATATATCTCCTATCCATATCTTAGGGCGCCTTTAACTGATTATACTGACTAATATGCCAATCGGCAGTAATAATAAAGCCTTCAATTCAGGACCGAAAAACGTTTTCCTCAGAAAAGTTAGAGGTGCTGCGAATTTAAATTCTCTTCTATATATATTTTTACCAAAGAAATGCATACAACTAAAAAGAGGTTTCACCCAGTGTGCACATTTATTTAGATTTTAAGTGCTTAGTCAAGAAAATCCACAGAATTATATTTAAAATTATGACGTATGTGAATTATGTCGTCATTTAAATGTCCAACGCGAGCACGTCTACAGGTAAAACCGCCAAACGGTCGATTTATTAATGCCTAATTGTTGAGAACTCAAAGAAGATGGTTCACTCTTAACGAAAAAAAACCAAATTCTCGAAAGGTGGACAACATATTTTCGTATACTTCTTAACAGAAACATTACAGGTATTGAACACCCATAGTTAAAGTCTTTAGAAATGGTGGAAGAACTTTTCTTCAAGGAGTTCATGACCTATAAAACCAACAAATCCTGTGCTCTTTAAACACAAGAGTAATGAAAACCTCCCTACCTATCAGTTGGCTTGCAATATCTGGAATGAAGAACGCATGCCAAAGATGTGGGAGATTGGAATAATTTTCATGCTAAACGCATCATTGGTAGCTACCAGGCTGGTTTTAAAAAGGGAAGATTAACGATTGACCAAATTTTTTACTAAGACAGATTTTAGAAAAGTCTCGCGAATACGACATGACGACGTATTATCTTTTCATAGGCTTCAAAGCAGCTTACGACAGCATAATTACGAACCAGCTCTTCTCAGTGATTGCAGAATTCGGTATTCCCGATAAGCTAATACGTTAACACGCTGGGCCATGCAGAGTGTAAGTAACGTAGTAAGAGTTCAGAACAATCCATCGCGAGAGTTCGCCTCCCTGAATGGACTTCGGCAAGGGGATGGGCTCTCATGTCTCCTCTTTAATATTGCCCTTGAAAAGGTTATCAAGGACTCTGACTTAAACACAAAAGGAACTATTTTGTTTTAATCGGTTCAACTGCTGGCTTACGCCGACGACATAGACACAATCGCATTGTCGCTGTCGAGTTTGAAAGACTTCGCAGGTATTGAAAGAGCAGCAAAATGTATGGGTTTAGAAATAAACGAAGGCAAAATTAAAGCGCTAGTTTCAACTGTATCTGAATCTTTTAGACACGGAATTTAAATACCTTAGAATAATCCTTAATCGTGACAACGAAATTTCGGCAGAAATCGGTAACAGAATCCCTATGGTTAACCGTTGCTATTTTTCGCTGTGTCATCACCTAAAGAGTCGCCTCCTAGACAGAAAAACAAAGATTTGACTGTATTGTTCAATTATTATTTCCATCTTGCTATACGGTAGTGAAAAGTGGACACTCAGAGATGCGGATAAACAGAATTGTGGGCTAATATGGTTTACCCACCTCAACAAATACTTTCGGTAAATGCCACATACAGCGAAGAAGGGGTCGCCCGCCGCTTAGATGGATTGACGGGGTAGAAGAAGACGCAGGCTTATTGGGATTCTACAGCAGGCGAAGACCTGACCAGGGTTGTCCAGCCAACAATGATGATGATGAATTGTTGAGAAAGGCGAGATATTGATGTTGAAGGTTCGATGGCGACAATGTCGTAATGCCGAAATCTCATAATCCTTTTCTTTATTTATAAAAACTTGCCCAGATCCTTTCAAAAGTCTCTTTTTATATAAGTTTTCGACCACCAAGAGAATTTTGCAAATGCTTTCCAAGATTATGATCCACTGGTCACTATCCTTCCAGGGTTTTACTACTGTCTCTAGTAGGGGCTGCAGGGTGATTACCTACACAGATGACATGGTGAATTGTTAGAGGAAAATTTGTGGATACTCTGGGCAACTGATTGCGCCTTGTCGGTGAATCCTCTCAGGACGTTGCTCGACCTATTCATCAAGCTTTTGTGAAAGTCCAAAATTGAGGAGAGAGTAAGGACGGCAATAATCGCTTTGTGTGGATGCAAGGGCGCTATTGGCAAAAGATGGGCCTTTCGCCTAGAGCTGTTTTTTGGCTACATAATACCATTATAGAGCCATTTTCGTAGCATAGAGTCACAGTCTATGGAACTCATTAAGGAGGGGGAATGCTGCTGGAATGACAGTCCTTGACCGGATATAAATCTGGGTCGTTTCGGTAACGTAGAACCGACTGTCGTGGAAACAAAAAAGGAACTGCACTCAATGGAATCAGTGGCGCGCTTCTACCATATACTCCTTCTTTAGCGTATAACGCAATGTTATGTAAATGTGGTACTTGTAGGCATTGCAGACAGAATTGCCGCTGCTCGTACCGAAATCAGACTGAGTGGTTCGGGTTATAGGCTCAACCTCTCTTATGGACACTCAAGTATCCTAAGCAACTTTGAGCCCATCTCCCTATTGACGGATCAATGAACAGCCTCACTTCGTCCAAGCGGAACATTCTCCAGTCACATCCCACCAAGGGAAGAGCGAACGGGGGGCTACACTTTTATACAGAGTCTGGTGAATTTGATCACGGATGGCTCGAAGTTTGAAGGAAAGGTTAGCAGAGAAGTATTTTGCTAGGAGTTCCCCATGAGACTCTAATTTAAGTTATCGGATCACTGCGGTGTATTCCAAGCAGAGGTAGCCGCAACAAAAGAAGCAGCTGATTGGCTACTCATATGCACTTGGCAGTCAGATTAAACAGTTACTTTCTTGACTGCTAGAGAAAGTAACTATTTAATCTGACTGCCAAGTGCCAATTAGGGCCGTCGGGTCAATGATGGTGCATTCGAAACTGCTCAGGGAATGACTGGTTTCACTTTCGAATGCATCCGAATTCTTTGATATAATGCTAATCTGGGCTGCTGGTCGCAGCGAAATTGCGGAAAACTGTGAGGCGGATGAGCTGGCCAGTCAAAAGACATGTGAGAGGATTTCCCCCCGAAGGAAGAGGATTGGGATCGCCTTGACCACCTGCAGTTTGCTCATGGAAAGATGGGCTAAGTTAGCGCGAAGTGGGCGCTGGGCAAGTAATCAAACTTGTAAAGTCGAGAAATCCTTCTGGTCACTTTTAGATCGGGGCTACTTGAGCGAGCTTCTAGGGTTTGTACCGCTGATCTTCATGGAAAACTCGACGGATAAGACCCCCTGAAACACTAAGTTCTCTCTGCAGGGCCCTTATTGATTTTGAAGGATCCTTGAATGATCGCTTGCACTGGTTGAATAAAGTCTGCAGATCTCACAGGGTCAGAACGTTCCTCCTGTTTTTTTAGTTTTGTAACAGATTCTGCATCGCCGCCTGATGCTTCCAATTCACGGCGATTCGTATCACAGAATGAATGTAGTAGTAAACTCTACAACAACAACAACAACGAATCAATGGGCGCCCTCATGAAATTTAGAGATTTCTAAATCGGTGTTATTTGCAAGTGAAGAGTCGGTACCTGTACGTTTCTTCGTTTCTTGAGTTAAGTTGTAGTTCTTTATGTCTTATCTGAAAAGGAGCAAAAAAAGTATGGTTCGGCAAGTTATAGCCAGTGGAAAGTTATGTCCTCAACTACCGTAACCTGTATAATAAAAATAATAGTTAAAAATTAAAAAAAAAATTAATCCTGTTTATACAGGGTTCAGGTATAAAGAAATAATAATTAAAAAAAAAATCCCTAAAAATTTCTCAAGTTGTATTCAGAATTAAAATCGTTTTTAACTTTAATTAATATACAAAAAAAATTTTAGTTTTGATTAATTTGTTTTAATTAAAAAAAAAAAAAAATTGATTAAAAAAATTAATTTCGATTTTTATTTTTGTCAAAATTTTTTATTCTGAATAAAACTTGAGAAATTTTGATGGAAAATTTGATGAATATTTATTTAAAAATATTTAATATTTATTATAAAGTGTGAAACTTGGATTTATGTGTTCTTTGCTACAGAATAAAATAGTTTTTTTATGAAAAAAATAACTAAAATAAAAAATGACTAAATAAAAATAATATTTAAAAATTAAAAAAAAAATTAGTTCTGTTTTACACTGTACCCTGTATAAGAAATAATAATCAAAAATTAAAAAATTTGCCATTCAAATTTCTCAAGTTGAATTCAAAATTAATTTTGTTTTTTTAATTAATATAAAAAAAATATTTTTTATTAATTTGTTTAAATTAAAAAAAAATTTAAGTAAAAAAAAATTAATTATGATTTTTATTTTTTTTCAAAATTTTTTATTCTGAATAAAATTTACGATATTTTGATGGAAAATTTATTGAATATTTAAAAATTTATTATAAAGTGTGAGACTTGGATTTATGTGTGTTTTGCTACAGAATTAAATATTATTTTTATGAAAAAAATAACTAAGTAAAAATAATAGTTAAAATTTAAAAAAAAATTTAATTCTGGTGTACACTGTACCCTGTATAAGAAATAATAATCAAAAATTAAAAACATTTCCTTTAAAATTTCTCTAGTTGAATTCAGAATTAAGTTTTTTAATTAATATAAAAAAATTTTAATTTTTTACTATTTCTTTAAATTACAAAAAATTTTAGTAAAAAAATTAATTATGATTTTTTTTTTTTAATTTTGAATTCTGAATTAAACTTCAGAAATTTTGATGAATATTTAAAAATTTATTAAAAAGTGTAAAACTTGGATTTATGTGTTTTTTGCTACAGAGTGAAATATCATTTTTAAATAAAATAAAATAAAAAAAAACTAAAAAATAAAAATAACGAAAAAAGATATATATCTGTGTGCATGTGGTGACCTAATCATTATGTCATTCGTTTTACAGTGAAACTTTTGTAAATTTCCCTTTTACGAAAACAAATTGAAAATGCCTTGCCAATTTCCACTATCTGATAATCTAAATAAAAGCAGCAACACAGTAACACCTTTAAAAATTACCAAGAAAATTGCGTAAATGTTATGTATTGGCTAATATCATGGCAAGAAGAGAAACTATCTGTCGAATTAATCGATCGATATCACGTTTGAGTGTGCAAATAAAAATTCATTAATCCGCTTGATTGCGAAAATTGCGCGTTCAGATAGAGGTGATGCGATTAATTGAGTCGATCGCACCGCATAAGGCTAGCACACAAAGGCACCGAGTCACCGAGTCAATCATGCAACCTACTACGCATGCACACACATATACATACATGTACAAACATGCATGCGGGTCTACTTTAAAAAGAAACTATACTTATTTATATGGACCTATGCGCAAGTGTTTTTACCACTCACGGGATTTGCACTTGTCGTGCAAGGCGATTTAGTGGGCATTAAACTGCAACGAATCGGTGCAACGCTTTGCGCAACTACTAGATTGAAAAAAGAAGAAAAAATGTGGCCAAGGCCTTAAATTAAGTACAGTACATACTTACATATTATATATACAAATGCATATGCACATGTGTGTGTGCAACTACTTTATTGGTGCACTGTTTAATCAAGTAATTTTTGGTGCAACCGCTGGTTGCAACGTCGCAGGTGATTACAATTCAATCTGGTCGTCGTACTTGTGATTTGTTTAACACATTTCGCGCTAACCACTCACACACATGCACACATTACATACATGCATGCATCTTATAAGGGCAGATTACATTCTCATCGCACCGATACACATACACATACATATGTATGGACGTAAGTATATTTCACTCGTCTAGGCAATTATGAAAATTTTATAAATTGTCCTGCTCCGCTTTTCAACTTCCTGGCTTATTTATGCATCGCTTATGATGCCAATGTTGAGATGTAGCAGAGGCCAGTGAAGATTAAGCGGGACTGGGGTGTATGTAGATATGTTTTGATATTTTGCGTTTAATAAGCGGCAATCAAGTATTTATCGCATAAAAGCTAATTTTCGGTAATGATAATTTAAAACACCAACATTTTCCAAGGCTAGCAAGAAGTGTGAATTTTTAAGTGGCTAAAAACATCGCTTATCCACCAGAAGGTGTAGCTGTAAATTACGATTTGGAATTTTGCAAGAATGTAATTCTACATAGTAAGCTCGTCCTTTGGCTTTACAGTCTAGTAGGAGTGACCGTCGGTTAGCGGCTTGAAGTTGAAATTTAAGAGGCGAGTCAGTTGAATCTTTTGGAAAATTTACAGCCATATTTATTATGCATTATATAAAATAAACTTCAATTTTTGGTCGATTTTCTGGAAAATTGTGGCTTTGACAACGCTCGAGGTGAAATTTCTATGAAAATTCCTGGTCGCTGGCCGCCACGGTAACTCAGCTCCAGGTTGTCTGGAAGGAAAAATTCAAATCGCATTTTACTCCTTATGAATATAGTTTCAGTATAAGCTATTGAAAAAGTTTTTTTTCGAAAATTAATATAATATAACAGCGATGGTTGAAAGACAAAGTTTGTTTTTTCGCACATTTTTTCCTCGGATTTTTATTTATAAAAAAAAAGTCATACATGTATCTTAGTTTCCGTAGTTTATGATAGAGACAGATATTATTTCGAGATTCGTGTCAAATTTGACAGCAATCGACCGAATAGTTCTCGAGATATAATGGCGGCCGTATAGAAAAATGCTGTTTTGAGAAAAACGCATTCAAATATTTATGTGAAAAAAGGTATATATAATATTTAAGACTCACAGCATTTTCGTGTTAATCAGCTATTTCAGGACCATATAGTACTCCCTCTTCCTGTTCAAAAAATTGATTTTGTACCATTTGCTGACCTCGACGTAAAATTCGAGCTTCTTTCGTTGCATTACGGCTCGGCTATTGCTCGCGCGCTTTCTCAGTATTATGGATCGCGCCGAGTTCATTGATCACGCATAACTTCGACAATTTAATGAATTTTGTCATGAAATTTTGCACAGAGTTCTTTGAAAGTATAATAAACAAGAATCGGTAAAAAAAAAATCGATTTTTTTAAACCGGGGAATACCCCCTTATATACATAATGTAAAAATGTACGAATAAATATCGGAAGAAGTAGCAAACAGCGTCGAGCGCTTTTATTAATGCCTAGTGGTGAAACAAGAGGCCGTACATATATCTAAAACGAAAAAAGTATCAAATTGATTTTCCACGTCCAAAGCCACACTGATAAGGTTACCCAAGGTGATGGTGGGCTTCAGCCTTTCACTCAACACGCTCGCTAGAACCTTATAGGCGAGACTAACTCCCCGGTAATTGCACTTATGCATTCATCCGACCATATTTTGCATAGAAGCTGTGACATGCACCTTACCAGCTCTCGCCACCTTGTTGGAATAGCTCCGGCAGTCCATTCGGGCGTTTTTCCTGTTCGGTAGCATCACAACCTCCTCGCAATCACGTATTTCGGCCTCTCGTTTTTTCCTTCTGATAATACTTCTTCCTTTTTTAGCTCCCAGTAGTGATTTCATATATGTCGTATCGCACCTAATTACTAAGTTATTAATTATATACTTATGAGCCAAAATTTCAACCGAAATTTGCAAATGGAATGAAAGAGTTGTAGCTACGAGGGTAATTTTTTATATCTTGCACCTTTGCAACTCGCAAAAAATTTCGTGCGATGATTTACGACGTGAATTATCTGGACAGGAGTGCATTAATCAACTTTCTTCCGCCTTTTGGCCTTGAAGGACCACAATTAGCCACTGTGAAACGCTAGTACAATGAGTTCCATTGTAGCCGTCAATACTTGCAGTATAAAACACATGAAGGACGCCCAAAAACGATTGTTTTGCCACAAATAATCAATGTTGTGCGTCAATTGCTAACGTAAAATCATTATGTGACTTATCATGAAATAGAGAAATCATTAGGCGTTACTAGGACCAGCATAGATTCAATATTGCATGCACGAATGGTTGTCAAAATACTGCATAATTTGCCACAATAGCCTAAGTCTGATTCTAGAAAACGTCGGAGAGAGAGTCCTCTGCAGAGATAGTCCTCTGCAGTGTTCTCATTCTCACGACAGGATGGGCCGTCAATGATTACCATGTTAGCCATATGCTGATCAGTACTTTTAGGTCTTCTCTGCTAAGTTTTAGGAGAAAGGTTGCTAATTTCCTGTTTGGTTCTTTCACAAAGTCCTTAGCTACTCTGCAGGAGCCCAACTCAGACCAACGTCTTCTATGAGTAGACCTCATGAAGTCGTCAAAATCATAGTTGAGTCGGTTAGAATAACGTGGATTACCATGACAGGAGTGCACGGATCAACTTACTTCTACTTTTGGCATTTCACTTAGCCTTTACTGGTACAATGAGTGCCAACGTGGCCGTGTGTCAACTGATAACGCCAGATTGTTATGTGACATATCGCGAGATAGAGACACCCTTTGGCAATAGTGGGGCTAGCATAGATTCAATATTGCATTACCATTTGGTCACCAAGAAGATTTCTTCTAGTTGGATAGCACATAACTTGACAAGTTTGCAAAAACACGACTCGTGTCGATTGGTGTAAAGAAACATTGAAGAAATTTTGTTCGAAGAAACTCAGCCGCGGTGGTTCAAAACACGTCTATGGCATTGTAAGCGGCGACGAATCTTGGATCTCATGTGAACTAGAAACAAAATAGTAATCGACACTCTTCCAAAGTAAACTTAATCGAACAAAAGTTGTTCGTGGATGAAGCACCTGTTTTTTGGAAAATCTGTTCACATCGCAAATTTATCAATAGAGACTTTTAAAACAGTCAATTCTGAATAGTGTACGACCATTTGTTTGCCAGAAGTTTTCGGACAATTAAGGAAAATCAATGGCCGAAAAGGAATCATCCTGCGCTAAGCCAGTGCGAGCACTCACGTATCGGTTCACACTATAGAGTTTTTGAGCACTGAAAAAATCGAATTAATGGGTCTACCGCCTTATAGCCCTAATTTGGCACCTATGTAATGATTTCGTTTTGTTCCGGAAAATCAAAACTAACATGCGAGGTCAATGTTTTTCAACGCCTAAAGAAGCTGCTTAAACAGCTCGTTTTGGAGGTATCCACTTCTGAGTGGAAAAAGTGCTTTGAAAATTCGTTCAAGCGAGTGCAGATGTGTGCGTTTGGGGAAAAAGAAATCCATTATTTTGTCGGTAGATGGCTGTAGTGATCGATATCTCGTAAAGTATCGATCAAAGAATTTATGCTCTTTGTCATGGTGACATTTTACCCAAACAACTTTTTAATCAGTTTTAAGTAATTTGCGCAAATAAAAAATTAAAATAATGGATTTCTGGTTCACCCAAACTAATATTGGGTTGGGGAAAAAGTAATGTCGTATTTTGTCAATTGAGAGCGACATTTAAACGGCTATTTGAAGACGACAATCTGTACTACAAGGGTCTTTTTGACTGTGTTGTGATCGTACGTTTCAGTCTTAAGTTAAAGCGCGTCAAAGATGGAGTCCACCAAGCAAGAAATTCGTCATATTTTACGTTTTTATTACCTTAGAGGAAAAAATTCAACGAAGGCGGAGACAAAAATTTGTTAAGTTTATGGGCCTGATACTGTAACGATTCGCACAGCATAGCGTTGGTTCGATCGATTTCGTTCTGGTGTAGTAGATGTCGAAGATGCACCCCGTACTGCTAGGCCAATCGTCGTAGAGACTGATAAAATCGTTGAAATTATCGAAAGAGACCGGCATGTGAGCATTCGCTCGATTAGTCAGGAACTAGGTGTAGACCACAAAACCGTTTGGAACCATTTGCAGAAGATTGGATTCCAAAAAAAGATGGATGTTTGGGTGCCACACGTGTTGACGCAAAAAAATCTCTTAGACCGAATCAACGCTTAATTTTCTCTGCTAAAACGGAATGAACTTGACCCATTTTTGAAGCGAATGGTGACTGGCGATGAAAAGTGGATCACGTACGACAACGCCAAGCTAAAAAGATCGTGGTTGAGAAGCGGCGAGCCGGCCCAAACCATCGCCAAGCCCGGATTGACCGCCAGGAAGGTTTTGCTGAGTGTTTGGTGGGATTGGAAGGGAATTATCCACTATCAGCTGCTCAACTATGGCCAGACCCTTAATTCGGTCCTCTACTGTGAGCAACTTGACCGTCTGAAGATGGCAATTGACCAGAAGCGGCCAGAAATGGTCAATGGGGATGGTGTTGTGTTCCACCAGGACAACGCTCGTCCTCACACATCTTTGATGACCCACCAGAAACTACGGGAGCTCGGATGGGATGTCCTATCGCACCCACCATATAGTCCGGACCTGGCACCAAGTGATTATCATCTCTTCCGGTCCATGCAAAACGACCTTGGTGATACTAAGTTGGTCTCAAAAGAGGCTTGCGAAAACTGGTTGTCTGAGTTTTTTACAAATAATGAGGGGGGGTTTTATAAAGGGGAGATAATTAAGTTGCCTTCTAAATGGCAACAAGTTTGCGAACAAAGCGGGGCATATTTGACTTGATTCGGATAATTCTAAGTACGTTAAATAAAGCGTCATATTTCGATCACAAATACAACATTCCTTTTTCCCCAACCCAATATATTGACTTCCAAAAGAATATTTTGAACATTTTGAAAAACAATAAAGCCATTTTCGTTACTCTTTTGTTGCGTTTTCTTTTTATAGGCGAAAAATATAAAAGTCAAGTCTCGTAGCCCCAATCATTGCGAACGATTTTGATATTTTTTAATTCTTTTCTTGCCGCAGCGATATGTTCAGGGATGAACGTGAAGTAATGTGTTTACGTATATTTTATATGGATCCAATTGAATTACATTTTTCGATGAACTCTTTTATTCTGGACACTGTTAGAGTGTTGGATTATAAAAACCGAAAGTATTAAAAATTTCGAGAAATTGTGAATTTTCATAGTGAAACTATTTTTGTAATATATTTCACTTACTTTCATAAGGTTCTCGGGCGAAACGGAACTCATTTTAGTAAATTGTGGATTTTTCACTTAACAAATGTCCAAAGAGACGGTGTCGAATTGTAACAGCTGTCAAAACAAAATACTGCTAAAAAAGAAACTCAAACTTGAGAGAGAGACAGAGATCCCTAAGAGCGATTGAGATAAGCAGCTACTCATTAATATTCAATCAATTGCGTTTCACAGTAATCAATCAAAGAAATTTATACGCGCCACACACAAGAACAAACATAAGGATACGACACCGTCCACCTAAAACTTTCATTGCTCATCCGGCTTTTGCTAAAATATAACCAAAGGCCTTGACATTTATACACGTAAATTTCATATAATTGGAAAGAAAATGCAATGCAATTTAAAGCAGTCGCTTAAACGTAGAGAAGATAACAATTTGGTATGGCGCATTGGCGGCAGGTAGTGATGCCACGCTTAGCCGCACTGCAGGGCACTACTAATTGAAATATTCGTAATCAGATATCGTTTGCGGCACTGCTCATCCAAGTCACTTAATCCAACGTTCATTACAGCAGCTCTACTGCGGCTGGGTAAGCGTTAAATGAGCGAATATTTGCCGACTGATTGATGGCCAAACTGGCTGACTGAAAAACTGGCAAACAGTAGTGAGCTTTTAAGAACAAAAAGTGAAAAACGAAATTATGAAAAATAATGTAATTTCTTGTGTTTTTTTTTTGTTTACACATTCCGGCTGTTTTAGCGCTTAACGCTTAACAAGGTAGGCGCGACCCATTCCAAGCCGGCAATTGTTGTGGTTGCTACAATGAAAGCCGCTCTCGCACACGTTTGGGAAAGTGGCTGCTGTGTGTGAGGAAGCGCGAGTAGCGCCCACATGAGCTGTTTAAGCGGCTGCTGCTGCTGCTGTTGCACATGCGTGGTTGCGATGAGGAAAGTTTTTAATCTTCCACGAGTATTTTGCGATTATTTTGGCTTTTCATTGATCGTCAATTTTTTTTTTAATTTTTTTTTTGTATTTTTCGTAATTTTTTTCCCCCACTTGTGGTTGATCTTTAATCAAGCCGCACGCGCTCTACCACAAACTAACTTCTTTTGGGGCAGGCACGCAAGTGGCTGCTGCACTTTTTTCTGGGCCCAATCTTTAACTAAGTGGATATTTAGTTGATCTTCATTGTACGAATAAGTACCGGCCAACGCTTATGGATTTTTAATCAGCTACAGTTAACTGCATATCGTCCTTTAAAAGACAAAAACCCCAAAAAAAGTACTCAACTATAAGCGCAAATTAAGTCACAGACAGTGGCATGGCGGATCATTACAAGCCGGTAAGCTGGGAATGTAGGTTGCACGTTGCCAAAAAAGGGCAATTTTGGTGAAATTGCTAAATTTTCGGTGGCCCAAAAAATAAAACGAAAATTTTTTGGTCATCAGAAAACAAAGGAATAAAAGAAAAAAAACAAAAAAAACAAAAAGAAAAAAAAAAAAAAAGTTTTAATTCAATAAAAATTTCTGCCGATTCGCACAAATGTGAATACACAAATACATCTACTAATGCAATAAATAAAGTTAAAAAGTGATAAATCAATAAATAACGGTCAGATATTCAAATCACACTGCCTATTTGCATACTATACATTCTGTCAACTCCTTGTCATATACTAGATCTCCCTGCATTTCGTCATTTCTTCGAGGGTTCTTTTGGCGAGCAATCAAAAATCAATTCATAAAATTTGCAAAACAATCAAATTTGTTATTTCAAATCGTCCAGCGAATTGGTGTATGTCCTTTTCGTCAATAAACCAACTGTTGCCACTGAGATACTTTATATGTATGAGTATGTATGTATGTATGTCTAGACCAATGCTTTCGAACAGCGCTGATTTCTAAAAGCTTGAATTTGTTGGTTGGTTGAAAGAAAGAAAAAATCGTCTGGTTGCGATTTGTATGCAAAATAGCAGTGCAGCTTTTGGAAGCACTGTGGAAGAGTTTAGTTAAGTGGAGGAGTAAAAATTTTCTCAGAATAACTGTAACAATAAAGGCGAAGGGAGGAACAAAATTATAAGATTTAGGTCTTGGTTTTTAGATGACGGGATTTAAAAGAAATAGGTAAATGTATTTTGAAGGCATAAAATCGAAGTCCCCTCAAAATCCTTAATATATACATATACATAAATAATTGGCGCGTACACCCTTTTTGGGTGTTAGACCGAGCTCCTCCTTCAATTTGTGGCATGCTTCTTGATGTTGTTCCACAAATGGAGGGACTTACAGTTTCAAGCCGACTCCGAACGGCAGATATTTTCATGAGGAGCTTTTTCATGGCAGAAATACACTCGGAGGTTTGCCATTGCCTGTCGAGGGGCGACAGCTATTAGAAAAATGTTTTTATTAATTTTGGTGTTTCACCGAGATTCAAACCTATGATTCCGGACCGTGTTATCTCACGAAGAGGTGATCACAATTGGCCACCGAAATCTTTTAATTTAACATCTTGTGACTTTTTCCTTGGGGTCACGTGAAAGAAAAGGTCTACGCCAACAGCCCAGGATCGATTCAAGACCTTAAAGATGGAATTTGTGAGGCTATCGAGGACATAGGACAGCCACTTTGCAATTCGGTTATGGAAAAGAAATTAAAAAATAATTTTAAACAAACTCTTATCACTGCTAATGTTGAAATGCTCAAGTGGATTCCTTACTGTACGGATTTCATTTCCACTTGACGAAGTAATGCCGTCATCTTCCTTCACTGTCACTATCTAACGTATCATCCCTAGATCGTTTAGTCTTTGTTCGTAGGACAAAATATATGTCGGTTCCTCTGGCAGCGAAATTCGTTCTGCCTCTACCGTCGTTTCACATCGCAAGTTTACATTATAAGGAATATAAGACTTCATCGCTAATGGTCCCGAATGTTTTTGAATGAAAACGTGACTCTTTAATAGCGGTCGCCCCTCGGCAGGCAATGGCAAACCTCCGAGTGTATATCTGCCATGAAAAAGCTCCTCATAAAAATATCTGCCGTTCGGAGTCGGCTTGAAACTGTAGGTCCCCCCATTTGTGGAACAATATCAAGAAGCATGCCACAAATTGAAGGAGGAGCTCGGCCAAACACCTAACAGAAGTGTACGCGCCAATTTTTTTATTTTTTATTTATGCGCATCTTATCGCTCAGAATGACAGACGTTGCGAGCCTTGCAGCTACGAACTAATTTGGGCGACTATATGCTGACGCGCATCCAGAACGGTAAAACGGCAGTCCACTATAAAAGTGTGTTTGGTCTTGCGTTGTCTTGATGGAATACAACATCTTTTCTGTTGGCTACTTCTGGCCGTTTCTGGTCACTCGCTAGCTTCTAACAATCCTGTTGTTGACAATAGAGCGATTTATATTTAGTGTTTGGTCATACGGAAACAACTCATAATAAATGATTCCTTTTAAGTCCCACCAAATATACAGTAGAAGCTTCCAGGCCGTTAGTCCTGGTATGGCCAGCATTTGATCTGCTTCATCACGCTTTGATCATTATCGTATGTGACCCATTTCTCATCCCCAGTCACAATCCGTTTAAGAAATGACTCGATTTCAATCCATTTGACCAAGGTTTCGCAGATGGAAATTCGATCCATTCGATGTATTTTGGTGTTAATTGATGTGGAAGCCAAGCATCGAGCTTCTTTTTTGAATCCAACTTTGTGCAAATATTTTAAAACTGTTTTATGGTTGATCTGTAGCTCCTAGGCGATGTTACGATTTCTAACATGACGGTCAACTTCGATTGTTTCTATGATTTTATGTTTCCTCAGCTAAGAATGAACTTAAAATATTTCGTTTAACTCCCTTGGAATAATAATAATTGATATGATACTGATACGATTTCTTCGTGTGTAGCGAGATGTGCCTTAATAAACTTGAGACCTCTACAAAGTAGAAGAAGTGTTCTTTCACTTTCTCTTTCTGTGGAGTAATGGGCTGTCCATTTTTAGAGCGCATTTATTTTTATATTCGACAAAAATCTTGTGGAGTAAAGATTTGCGCTTTCTGGCATGAGCTAGAAATGAGAGTTACAACTTTGGCGTTTAGATCGAATTACTTGATTGAGTCCGAATGGTTTATAAGAGGCCTATAGAGCCTCATCATTGCTCCACAACATCGCCGTCTGGAGCAATGAAAACCTGCCCTCGTCCTGGACAAAAAGTACCATCGTGAAGCTGCCCCAGAAAGGCGACCTGCGTTACTACGGCAACTGGCGAGGAATAACCCTACTTAACACCATCTGCAAAATGGTAGCCGCGATCATACAAAGCATTCTCAAAGATATCGAGAGCTTCTTAAGAGACGAGCAAGCTGGTTTTTGCCCTCACCAAAGCTGTGTTGACCCAGCCAACACACTTCGGATTATAGTCGAACAATCAGTTGAGTAGCGCTCCCCGCTCTACATACTGTTCGTAGATATTAAGAAGGCCTTCAATACTATCAAACGAGACTCAATATGGCTGGCACTGAGTATAAAGGCAGTTTCCGCCAAGATAATTCGCTCAGCAAAGCTCTCTACGAGAACTCTGAACTGGCAGTGTTTCATAAAGGTGATATCAGCTATTCATTCGCTACCAACGCAGGCGCAAGGCGAGTTATCCTCTGTCGCCCCTTCTCTTTGAAAAACACTATCAGTAACGACGTACTGTGGAGATTAACGAATTAGGAACCCATCCTTAGACAAATCGAACGCAGAAAATGGCGATTGATAAGTCACACGCTTAGAAAACTACCAGACAGAATCACGAGAATGGCACTAGACTGGAACCCGCAAGGGAACAGAGGTCGCGGTCCGCCAAAGATCAAGTGAGAGAGGACATAAGTAGATATTACAGTACTTTGGAAATATAAGAGGCCTTTTTTATTTGACATGTAGAACTTTTGATTTTTATATCTGATTTCTAAGTAAGTAATGAGGTAATTTGACAATTTTGTCTAAAGTTCATATATGAAAAAGCAACCAGATTTTCTTGAAACGGGCTATTGTTAAAATCAATTCATTCGAGGCCGCAGTACCACTGCTCTGCTCGACTATTGCTTGCCTAGGGAGGACGGTAGCTTACGGAATCCTAATCGACAATGTTCACAATATAAGGGCACGAGTGGCCAAAGTGGTTGTACCATGGTTATTGATCTACCTCGTTCTTCGCCTATCTACTACTTATACTCTGTGACTGAAGAACACATCGAAAAATATATGAAAATTATAATGGGGCCACAACTGATGCCTCGGCAGCTGTGGGACAACAAGTGATATTGATGTTATTGCCAGGAAGACATAGTAATATCGTCTATGTTGCTATGCTATTTAGGCTGTCATAGAGGTCATCTAACTATAGACCCAAGAAACGTGTTGCTTCTTCGGTAACGGATCATAGGGAAAGAGGTGTAAAGGGGAAGGGTGTAAGATGAGTTATTTTGACTGGGCAGAGGAAGAGCTGGTTAACATAATGCGAGGTTTCTTCCCGCAGTAATTGGTCCTACGTACCAAAAAAACTCGTATTTCACTCGTATAAGGACTCTTATTTC
The DNA here is from genome assembly GCF_027943255.1 of Anastrepha obliqua. Lineage (NCBI taxonomy): Eukaryota > Metazoa > Arthropoda > Insecta > Diptera > Tephritidae > Anastrepha > Anastrepha obliqua. Next base: position 18,227,617 of record NC_072893.1, on the reverse strand, counting down.
AATAATCCAATCCTGTTAAGGTCGACGGATCTCATTACTTGTTTGTAGTGGTGTATTCGTTCGCAGGCGATGGAACGATGAGCTGTATGAGCTTTACGACGACATAGACATAGCGCAGCGAATAAAGATCCAGCGGATACGTTGGCTGGGTCATGTCGTCCGAATGGATACAAACACTCCGGATTTGAAAGTATTCGATGCGGTACCAGCTGGTGGTAGCAGAGGAAGAGGAAAGCCTCCTCTGCGTTGGAAAGATCAGGTGGAGAAGGACTTGGCTTCACTTGGTGTGTCCAATTAGCGCCGGTTAGAACGAGAAAGAAACGACTGGCGTGCTTTGTTAAACTCGGCGAAAATCGCGCAAGCGCTTATCGCGCCAATTAAGAAGAAGAAGATCGTTCGAATTCCTAAAAACTCGTTTGAAAGGAAATATGCTCTTGCACCTCAGCGCAACTGGGTGAGAAATGCTTCGTAATCCATAATATCAAAAAATATCTGGAAGCATTGAGCCGTGAGACTTATACGCTGGCTGAGAATGAGAAATTCTTGTCAATAAAAAGTGGCATAAAAAGTGACTGCTGGAGTGACTAGGCCGGATATAAATACGTTTGCTCCGGTAACGTGGAGCCGACTGTCGTGGGAACGAAGTCGGTCCTCGATATAGGATGACTTTTAAATACGTACAAAAAAAAAAACAGCCACAAAAGGCAAGCTGCAGTGAAATTTGTATGAAAATGAAATGAAAATTGTATGAAAAAATTGGCGTGAATTTATGAGCTAAAAATTTTAATAATTTCAAATAATTACAATGAACTACAAAAATGGTATCAACAATAATTTTCCTCCCCCTTTTTATTTTCAGATCACTCCATCAGCAACTTTCGCTTTCACAATTTCACTTAAATACTTCTTATCACTTCGCCACTGTGGCGATAAGCAGCAGGCAAAGCCATCACAAACCTTCCACTTTGCATATGAGCTGAAACGCGCGGCTTTACATAACACAGCAACTGCTCCATCGCAACTACTGGCGTGTGACGGGGGCAGCCTGATCGCAAGTATCGGCAACGAATCGCTCTTCGCACTGGAGAACAATCAAATACACACAAACACGCGAGAAAGACGAAAAACGGGCAGAGAAGCAGAAGCAAAACGACGGAAGACACGCCGAAGATGGACACAATTCAATCATGTGGCATGCCACATCAGTAAGCCAGAAAGTACAAGTACGACTAAAAAGTACACACTAAGTATGCATGTGTGTGTGTAGCTAGCAGTCAGACTTAAAGAGCCAAGCCAATGTCGTCTTCGCGGCAATTTTGTGATCTCAAGCGCTAGATTAAAAGATCATCGGTGTTCTACCGCTGGTAGAATGGACGGATGGATGGATGGATGGATGGGGCGATGTAGCGAGTATGACTACAATAAGGTCAACTAAATAGTCAACCAGGCAGTCAGTCTGTCAGTCAGACGGGCAGCTCCTAAAAGCGTATGTGCTGCAGTGAGTGTGCGAACGATCGTACGAGATGAGACGAGACGCGGCGGAACGATCGATCGATCAGCGTTGGACAGTTGCTGCAAAAATGTCAACAATGACTGTTGCCACAATTGATTTGATGAGCTGCTTTATATCTACTTGTTGTAGCGTTTTTCGTTGAGCGGTGTTTTTTTTGTTTGCCTTTTGTTTTACACAGAAAATTATTTCTCAGGATGTCGGGGTGGTCGATTGGCATGAATTCAATTGATTTCTGTTTCCTCCGTCGCAACTGGAGTGGAGCAAGTCCATTGCTAGCGATTTTCGAGCTCACCGTTTGTTTTTGCCGCAGCACTCGATTTGTATAAATTTGATTACTACGCCAGTCAAAACTGATAGCAAGAAGGCGGGCTGTCACCACCACCAACGCCAATGCCAACGCCAACGCCGTCACCGCCGACGGCTGCGAACGGTTGATTGAATTTTGTCTCGCAGGTGAAATTATGATGGCTATTGGCATATCGTGGAGCGATCGTTCTGTACATATTTACATATACAAATTTTCATGTACTTCACATTTCTCATTTCAGTTTTTATTATCATTTTGCTTCTGCTACCTAATGTCACCATTGTCTCTACCACCTCTGTTGTCTCTCTTTGTCAGCATAAATGATCTCATTTTCTTATGAACTACTTACTATGCAACTCTGTTGTTGCATTATGTTGATCAGCATCGGCATTTGTTTTGGCCGCTGATATGAAGCGATCAATCAAAACTGGCTGACGATCGACAAAATAGTTTATGATCGCATTTGAAATGCAAACTGTTGCAGTTGAGCGGCTAACAAAATGATGTACGGTTTGTTAGAATTTGAATGTTGGCAGCCGCGTCGTAAATATCCGACGGCCAATACAGCGAATCGAATGTCGCCGATCTTTTGAACTCTTATGGAAGGGAGATGGATATTGATGTTGCGAGGAGATGGACGCTAGTAGATCATTTCTTTTATGTAAATGTGATAGGGTTGGAATTGGGAAATATTTTTTAATACAAAGTGGACAAAAAATGTTTTTTTTTTTGGTCTGGGATGTATGTACTGCAATCAAGATGGTTTTTTATATGAAATATCGTATTATTCTAGGCAACAAAGGTGAGGAGAAGGTGGAGCTTGGAATGGAAAAAGAAAATTATTTTAAATACCGGTGAAATTCCGTACAAACTTTGTCAGTTTTACCGTATTCTCCAGATCAGGCTCAAAGCAACTGTTACTTATTTCCAAACATGAATGAGTTACACGTGGGAACGAAAGTGGGGTCAATTGTCTCATCGCCAAAACAGATATCTATTTTGAGGACCTTATTGGATGGCCTCTGGGTTGTGAAAAGTTCTTTTCAGAAAAAAATGACTACTTTCAACTCTTCGTTCCATTTAGTAGGAGTACATACATAAAGGGTGGCGCAAAATTTATCGTTTTATTTTGCACTATTTTTTTACTAAATAAAAAAGAAATGATTTTCAGTACGACACCGTCTGTAAAAGTTACTTACAAATCTTCCGTAAGGGTAGCAGAATTATGGCGCAGAATCCACTTGGAGTTAAAAGCAAACATATAAGACGGAAAATCCGCAGTATCGTTCATAAATTCGCTTTTTGTTTTTGGATGGGAAAAAATGCGAGGAGCTGAAAGCTGGTTGCTTTCTATGGGGACGCTTCGCCAGCTAAGACCACAGTTAGATATTGGACGGACCAGGACGCCCGGCATACGTAGCTACCGAGGAAATTATTCAAAAAGCCCACGACATGATTCTCGCTGATCGTCGAACGAAAGTGCGTGAAGTAACAGCTATGGCCTCTGTTGGTGTGCCGACCGGAATGGTCATTAATATTTTAAATGATAAGTTGGCGTTGAAAAAAATTGTCGGCCCGATGGGTGCCGCGATTGCTCACGGTGGACCACAAGCGGATGCGGCTGTTAACTCCGAAGCAGTGTTTGGAGCAATTTAAGCGAGATCCGAGGGAATGAGTCGAGTTGTCACCGTTGATGAAACCTGGATTCATCATTACACACCAGAAACTAAGCAACAATCAAAACAATGGACTTACGGCAGCATTACAATACCGTTGTAATCAACAAAACCAGCGAGCATCGCTTTCTTTTTTGACTGAAAACGACATGTTTTTTTTGGTCTTGGTTCATTAGGACTTCTCCACTCACTCAATTGATGCCTGGATGGCTTGCCGTACTCATAAATCCACGCCTCATCCCCAGTAATGATACTATTAATAATGTTGGGTCGAATTCAGCCTTGGAAATCATGTTTTTGGGGATATCTTGATAAGAATGTCAATCCCAGATTTAGCAACCACAAAAAAAAAAAAAAAACATAACTGAAATCAGTGGACTTAGTGTGTAACCTGGCGGTGGTTCCGGGATCTTTTTGAGGTGGTATGTGTGTTCTAACATATCTTGTTATAGTCAATCCAGGAGAACTCACTATGTTGTGATAGGCAGGAGATCAAGGAAGTTGTAACAGTGCTGAACGAGGAGGATTGTCACGGGTGTCTCCAGTCGCGAAAAAAGCATTTTAATTGTTTTACGGAGTTAGAGGAATACTACTATATTCTAAAAATCAGTAGCACATTTTTGTTGGTCACTTTATTTTCGGTGTATTATTGACAACTTAAATAATTATGATTACTGACTGATTATTGACAATTCATCAATGAGGAATCTGCTCTCTTACTTACTTTTACAGCACAAAAATTGCACCCTTCACATCCACGAATATTCTACTTTGGAATACCAATGGTTTTTCAACATAAATAAAAACGACACAGATATTATTCTCCATATATCCGAGACTTATTTTACTGATAATTCTCATCAAAAGCCACTTTAAGCACTACAGCGTAAATTCTTACTGTACAAAAGCTATTCACACAGCCAAAAATATTGTTGTGAAAAACTAGAAAGGCCCACTCACAATATCATTAGTATACAGCCCGCCCAAGCATGCTATCAAGGCAGAAGAGTATGAAAATTCTTCAAAACCTTTGGAGCTGGAAGAGAGTACAATGCAAATCTCTTCTCTCTACCCTAAAAGGTCGCCAACTCTTGGTAGCTATAACCAAATTGAACCTTATCATTGCCTCCTTAAGCTCACCAACCTCCCCAACATGTTGGCCAATTGACGCAAATAAAATCCCCCATCGCATCGACTTTTGCGTAGCGAAAGGTTTTACAGCTAGTGAAATAGCTCGGAACTCATGTTTTCATCTATCCTCTGATCACTCTTCTGCAATGATTGCTCTAAATAGAGAACTAGTTGCCTTATTTTTTCCCTGCTCTCTCCACAATAATAAAACCGATTGGTTTCACTTTCGAAAACTATTAACTTGAACAAATAACCTTAAGCACCCACTCAATTACAATGAAGATATTGTGAATGATGCTGAGCACTTCAATAACTGTCTTCAACATGCGGCATGGAACTCAGTACCCTCCCTCACCAAAGTTAAACTAAAAGAAAAACGACAGACAAGAAAAAAATGGCAAAGATGTAGACATCTCGAAGACAATAGAACATTAAACTCACTCACCCAAGAGCTCAAAGGTATTCTCAAAAAAGAACACAACACACAACTCGAGAACTACCTCAATAACCACGATGTAACCCCTCGTATTAACTTCCCCCTTTGGAAAGCTATCAAAAATCTTAAAAGGCCAACTTTAACACAATCAGCCATTAAAATGGGAAATGATTAAGGGCTAAATCAAGCTAAGCCCTCGCTAAGCACTGCTCAAAAAGTCAAAGACACACTGGAACGCGTTCAACAAATGGACCCGCCCAAGAAAACGCAGCAAAAAAAAGCTCAAAACACAGAAAGCACCTGGATATGATCTCATTACAAGAGAAGTATTAAAACAACTCCAGATGAAGGTATCTCTTTTCACACAATGCCATTATATTGGCTAGTCGAAAAAGTCTTTTCGTATTTCTAATCAAACTTCACCACACTTTTTTTTATATATAATGAACTTTATTAAACCAAATATGTTCCATTTTGGTCGACCACCTTTTGCCATTTTTCTTCTATAGACATTATTCCATCAGTGTAAAACTTTTGTGGTTTCTTGGCGAAAAACTGCAACAAGTAATTTTCACAGGCTTCTCTTGAAGCCAACTTTACTCTATTAAGGGAGTTCTGCATTGACCGAAACAAATGGTAGTCCGATGGTGCAAGGTCAGGGCTATATGGTGGATGCATCAAAACTTCCCAGCCAAGCTCTCCCAGTTTTTGCCGAGTCATCAATGATGTGTGTGGCCTAGCGTTGTCCTGATCGAAGACGACGCCCTTTCTGCTGATCAGTTCTGGCCGTTTTTTTTTTTTATTGCTTGCTTCAATCTCATCAGTTGTTCACAGTAAAGTGTAGAATCAATCGTTCAAGCAGGCTGGTGCAGCTCATAGTGGATGATTCCTTTCCAATCCCACCAAACACACAGCATAACCTTTCGAGGCGTCAATCCTGGCTTTGCGACCATTTGTTGAGCTTCACCACCCTTGCACCATGATCTTTTTCTCACATTATTGTCGTATTTGATCCACTTTTCGTCTCCTGTTACCATTCGCTTCAGAAATGGTTCGATTTCATTTCGTTTCAGCAAAGAATCGCAGATGTTAATTCGGTCCATTAAATTTTTCACGGACAATTCATGTGGTACCCAAACATCGAGCTTCTTTTTGTAACCAGCCTTTTTTAAATGGTTCAAAACCGTTTGATGATGAATGTTTAGTGCCTTAGCGATGTCATGGCAGCTTATGTGCCGGTCATGGTCAATCTTTTCCATCATTTCATCGACTTTTTCAACGATGGGTCGACCGGAGCCAGGTGCATCTTTCACATCGAAATTTCCAGGACGGAAGCGAGCAAACCATTGTTGTGCTACACGAACTGATACAGCATCGTCTCCCTAAACTTCACAAATTTCATTGGTGGCTTGCGTGGCATTCTTCCCTTTTTTATACAAAAATTTCAAAATATAGCGAGATTCTTCATAATTTTCACTCATTTTTGAACAGCTATAACTTTTTTTCAACTTCTCCGAATTTAAGTTTTTTTTGGTTAAATGAAGCTTAAAATGTCACCTTTCTAACACCATGTGATATGACATCATGTGATTGGTAGCACTGGAGATAGATGACTCCAATGACATCTATTGACAAAATACGAAAAACTTTTTCGACTACCAAATATTAATTGGATTCATTCCCACTCAATGGAAGGTCGCACAAATAACAATTATCCCTGAACTCGGAAAAAGAGCCGAGGAAGTGGAATCTTATCGCTCCATCAGTTTCTTGCAAATTGCCTCTAAAATTTTGGAGTCCCTTTTTCTCAAAAGAATGATGTCCGTAATTCAAGACCGAAAATTAATCCCAAATTATCGATTCGGCTTCAGAAAGGCACACGTTACCGTCGGACAGGTACACAGACTCCTAAATAGTATTCACAGACCTTTTGAGTGGAAGAAGTATTGCACAGCCGCATTTATCGATATATCTCAAGCCTTCGATCGTGTGTGGCATGACGGTTCACTTTGTAAAACAAACGCCAACCTACCCGCAAATTATTAAATCTTTATCAAATCCTACCTCAAAGCCCGACATTTCTTTGTTGAGTAAAACAAAGTACACTCTGAACTACCTGGTGTATTCCAGGGCAGTATAATGGACTCAATCCAAACTTGCTCTACGCCCACGAGTTGGAACTTTTGCAAATAACACCGCTGTTCTCGCAATTGGCCTTAGGCTTCACTTAGTCTTAGTATTAATTACAAGTATTGTTAAATATGAGAAACAAGATTGCAATAAAAAAAAAAATAAAAAACAACTGCGAGTATATAAATATAATATATAAATACAAATCGATAACTAAAATTGTGATTCAACTACTGCACAGCATTTTTCCCAAGAAAGCTAAAGAGACATTTTATTTTGAAATTCTTTTATGCTCATTTCTCTTACTATTTATCCAAAACTGGGTACACAAAAAATGGCCTGCGGTTGCATTTATTTTGTTACCAATGCATATTTATACAGAAAAACATTATTTTTTCCTCTTTGGGACACTTTGAGTATCACTTTAATTTCATTTCGCATGCTCCAGCATTCCAATTTCACATCTCATAAATATAGATCATCAAATGGCCATACGAATTGAATTGAATGACAATAATGACAAGCTACAAAACCACACTCAACTCAACTATTGTCCCATTCACCTTATAGCTAACTGTTTCATACAATTCTATGCATCTTTTGTCTATTTCCCAACGTCTACACGAAATCGCGAAATTGTGTGCTCATGTGAAAATTTATTTTTGCGGTCAATTGCACTTCTAACTACCTTTGAATTCTTTGTAATTTTAGTGTCTGGAATACATTTTTTTATTTCATTCTTCACACATTGAACGCCGCATGATCAATGATCTTTGACCGCAAAATCTGTGTCATCGAGAGTAGGAAATCTGGAGTGCTCAAACAAAACGACAAACGCAAATAATATTTCAATTCAACGATGTTGCCTTGCTAAAGATTTTTGTGCGAAGTAGCTGGAATTTCTCATATAACAGCGCTACTGTCTTTTGAATGCTGCCTGAAAGATCAATCGTGTGACATTTGAGAAAATATTTTCCTTTTTGTAATTTTTGGTAGTAACGGAATTTTTCCTTTTCTGCTTAATGCAGTTCTACTTGTAATGTGATAAAAATTGGTTTATTGAAAATGCCAGGTAAATGAAAAAAATGTGTGCCAAGTACTCAGAATTACAGCGAAAATCTATCGAATTTATGGTTCGATAGAGAAAACTTAGGGATGTTGCGAAATATGAGATGCACTGGCAAAATTGGCGTAGAAAACATAGTACAGTTAATTTTTAATATGAATATGTATCTAAAAAGAGGGTCTTTTGAAAAAGATGTGTAAAGTTAGAGAGATGGCACTACGGACGCGTATCGAAGTTACGTTTAGTTAGTAGGACCTCTTGGATGAACACTAGACCGGGTCGATTTGTGGGGAGGCAAAAAAATCGCCCATTGCTCTGTGAAAATCATATTCTAGGGATCAAAATAAGAAACTTTGCCGAAGGAACCATACCTCTAAAACGAATTCTGATGTTCCCCAATTTGGATCGAACTTTTTAGTTTCTTTTCTCATGTAAAGGCCAAAAATGGTGATATTTTGAAATGATTGTATGGGGAACCCCCCAGGGGCGTTCCAGGGAGAGTGCCACTGGCATGCGGGGTCGGCCGTCCAAAGTTAGTGGGGGTCGGTCATACATTTGGACTGGATTGGAGCACTCTAAATGGGTCAAAGTGGGATTTTTCGTTCGACCCAAATTTGGGGACATCAGAATTCGTTTTAGAGGTATGGTTCCTTCGGCAAAGTTTCTTATTTTGATCCCTAGAATACGATTTTCACAGAGCAACGAGCGATTTTTAAATCGACCCGCCCTAATGAACACACATCAAATTTCAGCTAATTGGTTCGTTGATTTGTGTTTGGTATTCGTTTGAATCGAGGAAGTCGAGTGGTTTTTCTTTTCTATCAAAACAACGCATCAGCTCACGCCTCAGCAGTTATACTAGCAAAATTATTAGAAATAGGGTTCCAAATTATTTATCATCACCCTATTCTCCAAACAAGGCTCGGTTTGCTCCCTCGGACTACTATTTGTTCCCTAACTTGAAGATAAGGCTGGCGGGAAAAATATTTTATTCGAACGAGGAGGTGATTGCAAAAACGAATGGCTATTTTTGAGACTTGCACAAATCCTATTATCCCGAAAAGATCAACAAACTAGAAAATACAACACCTCCTCTGTGAATGTCCTGCACTTCGAAGAAGCCGTGAGCCGTGCCAAATATCCTGGCGAGTATTTTTTTGAAGACCTGCAAAATTTGCAAATTGTCTCATTGGAGGGACCAGTTGCCTTCTTCAAAAGATCTAAATGGCTTTACCAACTTAGTTAAGGGTTGGAAATCAAACGCAGGTATAGCTATGGGCCCTAGGGCTACCTAGTTTCGCGTCTTAGAAAAGCAACCTGGCTAACCTAACCTAACAAACTTGAGCAACGTTGCACGAAGTTTATAAGCCTAAAAGGAGAATATGTAGAAAGATAAAAAGTCGTTTTTTTTATCCATTGTCGTTATGGCAAACATCGGTGAAACAGCACAGATCAATAGAAGGCTGATTATAACGACCACAAACTCAATACTCTTGTACGGCAGCGAAATATGGAGATTTGCGCTGAACTACGAATCAAATTGAGATACCTGTCGGCCTCGTAGCCCGCAAATGAATGAATGCGTGGGATTCCAGGATTCAGCACGTCACCACTAGCGCTGCAATCGGAGATGCCAAGCCATGCACTGGTGGCAATGCCAATAGGATACTAAATCGACTGACAGATGGACTGTGAAACTCATTCCAACAATAGATAAATGGGCTCAAAGGAACTTCGAGGAAGTGAACTATTTCATATATCAGTTCCTCTCGAACTACGGATACTTCCGGAATTACTTACATTGCACGGGTGAGGTAAGCAGATGGTACAAAAAAGCGACGCCTCACAGACAGAGACAGAACAAGACGTTTGTATAGTATAAAGCTGTCTAAAAATATGGAGTAAAACTTGCCCATTCCATGGATGCCGTTTTGGGTTATCCCAAAGTAATGCAGAAAGTAGTCCGGGGAAGGGGAAGAGAGATTGTTTTAGTAGCCACACCACTCAACGCAGTAGACAGTGGTCGCTGTACATGGGAAAGCATTTTGAATCCTATTTCACTCAGCAACAAAAAAAAGTGGATCCAAAATCTATTATGAGCTCCTGGGACTGATTAATTTTAAGACGCTTAGCAAAGCTCTTATTACTCAAAATCCATTTTATCTCCAGGTGCTAACAGCCATCACATAGATTAAAAAAAATATATATATAATAATTGGCGCGGCCACTTCTGTTAGCTGTTTGGACGAGCTACTCCTTCTATTTCCGATGTGCGTATTGATGTTGTTCCACAAATGGAGAGACATACAGTTTTAAGCCGACTGCGAACGTCAGAAATATCAGACGTTTGACATCGCCTCCCGAGGGTCGAATGCTACTTGAAAAAACTTTTTCTTCACTTTGGTGTTTCACGCAGATTCGAACCTATGTAATCCGAATGGTAGTCGCGCACGAACCCAATTGCCTACGGCGGCCGCCTTTAAAATACTCTTTTCCAATCCCCGGAACAATTGTTGAGGCCGATTGGAATTACCTCAATGGTCATCAAGGGCTTTGTGCAACATTTGCAAGGTTTCAGAGCAGAAATTTCAAACCTCAAAGAAAATTGCATGCAACTTCTTTGCTTAATAAAGTAAGATGTTGTTAGGTTAGGTTAACGTGGTGGCACCGTAGAGAATATAGAGGGGGCCCAATAGGGCTAGAGATCCTCTGTGATGTTGCTAAAATCACGAAATTTACTTTTGATTCTTCACAAAGTTCACGCGAAACTTTGGGATTGGTTAGGTTGGGTTGAAGTGGTTGTTCTGTGAGACACACTGAAGCGCATAGCCCATTGTGACGCCGCGTGGGGAACTTGTCCCTATCTCGCCTAAAACTAATGTGACTTTTCAAAATTTTTAGCATATGATTTCTGTAGAACTGAGATCTTCCAATTCATTAAAAAAATTGTGTACATAGGTACCTGGACCTAAACTTTAAAATTGTATCATAAAAACTTGCACTTTAATTTCGGATCGCCGTGGATTACTTGTAAAATTCGGCTGATTCAAGGAAAAGAACGAGAAAAATTGCTCATTCAAGAAAAAAAAAAGTTTTTTCTTCCTCTTTATGGCTTTTTCCGAATATATTTTACAGCTCGCAAGCAGCGCATCAGTACCCTCATTTTCAGAAGCTTTTATCAATTTTGAATGTTTTTTATTTAGTACATTTCCTCAAGTCTCGAATACGAGTAATGCAAACATTATTCTGGAAATTTTGATAGGCATTTCCGGCTTGTGTGACCTCATTCAAGCTTTAATGCAGATGATGATTTTTTTTTCGTCTGCGCGCATTTACATGTCAGCCCTTTCAAAAACATCTGTACCCTATCATATTGGAGAAGGAGTTGACACATTAGAGAACGAGTTCTATTTTTATTTTTGCACATTCCGCGATTTATTTGCATAGCTGCAGTACCATTTTTTTCTATTACCTATTCTACTATTGAGGAAGTATTGAACTATTTTGAGCCTTGGAAGCAGCTGCCTTTTAACAAGTATTTAATTAGTATCAAATGTAAAATTTTACGCTCGAATATTTCAGTATTTTTTAGAGCATATCTTTTTAGGTTTGCCATTTTTGCGATTTTTTTTTGCTTCTCTTCAAAAAAAAAAAAACCAACGGAATTGATTGGCAGGCAGTTGTCACAGCAAAGCTAAGCCACGCCTACTGCAGAAGGCATGCAATACACATGAAAATCGAAGCAAATTAATAAGGTGATAAACTGTGTGTTTCCAATCAATGAGCCACAAGGTAGAGCAAGAAGTCAGCGCAAATGCCTCCATGCTGATAGCAACTTTGCGTGGGTGTCACTCGACAAGCGCTGGAATTTGCAAAATAAATAAATGAAAAGGAAAGGAGTAAGCAAAGTTTCAAATCATAAAAAAAAGAGTAAGTAAAGCTTTAAATATATATTATTTTTTTTTTTTTACTTTCGAGTACTCGCTTTTTCATTCATGACTAAAGCGCACGTACCATTCATGCCACCAAACAAGAAGTCAATCAGCACCCACCCACGCAATTCTTATTGATAGCTAAGCTATTTTTATCAATGCGCGCAAAGGCATTAGAAAAGTAAAGAAACCGGAAAAATACATATGTACATATGTGCACGTCCATATCTAACTCATTGAACCCATTTATTATTCATTTGAATCTAATTCGTAGATAAGAAAATGTATTTGCTTGTTTGTGAATGGATTTGATCGCATAAAATACCACCAACTCGCAGGCACGCTTTCAACACGCGCGATAAAGTGTGCCAGCACTTCGAGTTGACGCTGAGTCGTGCACTGTGGCCGTTTAAACCGTCACTGCCAGCCGTAACAAGCCACTTATGTTGTCTCACAACGCTTGATGAGCGCTACTTAACCATGTAAAAATTATTTTCGTTATATTTTCAACACCAAAGGCTCCCCACGGCTTCTTTGTCCACGGCACGGTGTTGTTTACCCCCAAGCAGGGTTCATGTTTGCATTGGCCCCAACCATCGTCAATTGATCCATCCAATCGAACAAGCAAATCGATCGGCCAACCACACCAACTGGCGATCGACATCGGCTTGTGTTGTTGGTGTGGGCGTATGTGCACACATGCATACATACATATGTACGTACAAATGCATGTGGGTATGTTGACCAAGCCTACATACATATGTACGTACAAATGCATGTGGGTATGTTGACCAAGCCGCTCCATCGATCGGCGCAAGCCGGCGCATGTTGAACATTGCGTGGGTGGATTAATTGACAACTTGAAGAATTATTGTATCTGTGTCATATTGGGACTTGCGCGGTGGCGACAGCAGCGCAACAAGTATACCAAGAAATTACTTTTGTGCCTGTAAATGCGCTTGCCTGCAACTTGTTTGTTGTTTTCTTCATATTTTTTTGTTGGTCTTTTTTTTATTTAATATTAAATCTGTCAACACTTTCGTTAAATATTTATGATATTTGCCAAGTGTGTCAGGCACGGGGTTTGAAGTGATCGTATTTACACATCAACAAATATACATACATGCACACATACATACATACATACACACGCACATACATACATATACGTACTCTGATATGACTGTATATGACATTACGTACGTCATGCCACTAGACAGGCTGAGCGATAACACTTCAATAAAAATGATGGTTTACTTGTATTTGTTGTACTTAAACATTTGAAATTTCAAGATAAAATTTAAAGGTAAAAAAGTGAGTATTTTATTTGTGTTGAAGGTGAAAAGGGTTGGGATGTGTGGTATGCTAATATGTAGCGTAGCTGTGTGCCTGCTTACTAGGGTGTGCGGACGTATGAAAAAATGTCTGTACTATCTGACAGAAATTTGGAGGCTACTGCACCCTGATCCGAGATATTATGCTTCATCTTTACTTTCTCAGTTTCGCCGTGCAAGCAGTTTCATTTTTTGGCATCTGGCTTGTAGGCGGCTTGGAGTGCCCAGTATTCATCAACCACCTTTTGACATTTTGTCTTGTCGGTCTCATCTTTGGGATAAACTTCACTTTCTCTTTTGTTTTCTCGAATCCTGCCAAGAATAGCGGGAGACTTTTGCTAGAGCTTATGCCTCGAAGGCTCTTTGTTTCCGCGCTTTTCACCTACGGCTTTAGCGGGACCACAGCTTTGCCCTCAACTGTTTCTTGGCTGGAGGTCAAGAACTGATCCGCTGAGGGTGAGCCAATCATCCTCAGTTCGCCCTTGTCGGTACGTCTTGTCCATTTGTGTATCTGTTTTTTGCTGTCTGTTCGTTAGCTTGTCCTGTAGTTTTGTCCGTGTGTCCATTTGTCTCTCAGTCTGTGCTATCAATGCGTCTGTCTGTTTTCCCGTCGTTTGTTTTCGTTTGTTTTGTAGCTTTTTTTTCTCTATCCGAATTGTTGTTTTTTTATGTTGTTCATAGGGTCACCTCCTCCACCCAGGGAGCTGTGCATTTCGCCATGCGCAGTGACCAAGGAGGATTAAGGGAAAATAGTCGGTGACCCATGGCAGCGGCACATACGAAGGCAAGCCCACCGTTACAACCTGAGGCGGCCTTACATCAGGAGGGCCCCTTTAGAAGACAGCCTTATTTAATACCCCGGCTGACAAACCTATCCAATAGGCAACCTTGAGTTGAGGGTTTGTTTTTAACAAACTTACGTCTTCGACTTGTGTGGTTTGCGGGAGGTATTTACTCTCCTATCACCCCTATCCACCATCTGGGAATCTGCCCTCTGGGGATTACAGGTTCCCCCGATTAGATTAACGATTAGTTGTATGGTAAAATTCTAGAGATCCCACAATGGCTATTTTCTTCTTCCATATAAAGTAAGTAAAAATATCCTACGCACCACGCCCCTAACGTATAGTTACCTACATATATCCCCACTATGTGTACTTTAATAGTGCCCTCAGAACAAATTTTGATGTGATGTTACGTACATTTTCAAAACGAGTGCGAACTTTATAATAAAATTTTGAACAGTACTGAGATCACTTCATTCACTAAAAAAGTTGTCTTCCTAAAATGGTAAATCTAAGTCTGGATAGACCAAGCCAATGGCACAGAAGGTGCGAGATCGTTTCTTCCTTTTCTTAAACTCGGTGCCGAGTCTCGCTGATTCATCGGCCCTGCAGTCCCCTTCAATGCCGCAATGGTCAGGAACGCATGTTACCTTAAGGTGAAATGACTCAGCCATCTCGTTAAGAAAAGTGCGGCATTTCATGGCTACCTTGGAGGTTTTCGACTGCTCTATGAGGGATTTTATCGCTGCCTGACTAACAGTGAAAATGTAAATATCATTTCAAGATATCGTACCACACTCTACTAGTGCCATCAGTTCAGTTTGAAAGGTGTATTTAAGGTGTTCAATAAGTTCACGTAAACTATTTTCAACTCTGGTATTTCTGATGGACAATCCTGCGTTTTAAAGGCTTCAAAAAAGAGAAACGTTTCAGAAGTGTTAAAAATTACCACCGATCCGTGGTCTTAACTCTAAGATGTTTGTTTGGCCAAGCTCGTCCTCATATTTGTGGCGTGCGACTTGATTTGTTCTACAAATGGAGGGACCGATTCCGAACGGGAAATGCTTTTTTAAGAGCAGAAATACGCTCGAAGATTTGCCATTGTCTACCGAGGGGCGACCGCTATTAGAAAAAACTTTTTCTTCATTTTGGTGTTTCACGCTTCGAATCTCCGTTCTGTCCAGAATTCCGAATGGTAGTCAAGTACCAACACATTCGGCTACGGCGGCCGAATTAGCAACTTCCAAATTCGCATTGGGTTGAATTTCTCCTAAAAATCTTAGTATACACCCTTACAAGATCGAAGGAACTCAAGAAGTGAAGCTTCTCCATCATAAGTACAAATATTATGTATCTATCGAGACACCTTTTACAAGCGAATGACTTAATTTCTTGCATCACATCACTAGTTTTCCCTCAAAAATCCATACGTCCACACTGACATTTGATTTATATCACGAATTTTTAAGTTAAATTGCGCTATCAAAAACTAACAAATTATTAACCCACTGCAAATAGCTGCCAGGCAATTGCAATAACGCAAACCATACAACACACAGCCACCAAACACCAAGCAATCAAACCATTTGGGAGTAGGCAACTGAGCTGCAATGTAAAAAACTCCATCAACCAGCTCCGTCCAAAACACTGGTAATTTCCAAGAAGGTGTTTAGTAGAAAACGCTTCCGGTGTTTTTTGTACGCGCATGTGCGCCAACCGGCTCGTCTCCGTCAAGCGGCATGTCCACATCTATCTGAATGGCCGATATTAAATTTGCCGATAATAGCGCCATTTACCGCGGGATAATACACGTTAATCTAATGCTGCAGTTGGCAGAGCAGACGTGGTACAACAACACACATAAGGACACAAAATGCAGAAATCAACAACATCATCATCATCAACGACAGCGACAAAGAGATCAAGCTGAAGAGTTAGTTCGTCTGCCTGTCGTTTGGTCTGTTACACTGTTGATGATGATCTTTCCTTTGCCAGTTACGGTCGCTAAGCCTGTGGGTAAATGTGTCGGATATTAAAAACGATCATCGCTACACAAAGAAAAGCTTCATTTTCAACTAACTGCCAACTCCTCCAAATAACTACTCGTGTCGTTTGAGCCATTCTATCGTACTGGCTGTTACAACTCCATTGGCGACGGCGCAATCACAGTGATCTTTACTGGCTGATCAGCTGCCGGTGGTGATGTTCGCTTTGCTGATCGTTTGTCTTGTTCAAGTTTTTACGCTCGTGGCGCTAAGTGTTTACCCTCTGTTGCCACCCCCTTCGATGTGTGTCAGTTAGCGATTGATGGCGCTCTATAGCCGTCGGTTACTGTAACTGATGATAGGCAGCTTATGATCCGTAGCCCTGACAGTCAATTTGGCCGTAACTTGGATGTGTTTTGCTGTGACGTTTTATGTATGCTGTGTATGTGCTTGCTACTTCAACGTCACTTCTTTTGCTACAAGTGTGGGTAATTTTTCAATGAACATTGCCTTGGTAGCCTTTTAGTGGGTGTATGCTGAGAATATTTTGAAAAATGTTCCGATGCAATTGTCTAATTGCTTGACATACTATACCAGATGTTTTTCTATTGGACTGAGGCATTAGTTTGTTAACAAACTCAAGCAAAGTGTTTAATCGTTAAGGTAGGGTAGCAATTTTTTAAAGGAAAAGAGTTTTGCACTGGTATATTGAGGTCAAGCGGGTAGACTGACGCAAAAACAAATTTATTACTTATTGTACTGGAGGCCGCCGTAGCTGAATGGGTTGGTGCGAAACTATAATTCGGAAGTGCACAATCTAATAGCATGAAACACGAAATGGTGATGATGAAACTTATTTGACAAATCGCATTATAAAATTTTTTAAATATGGTATTAAATATTAGTTCTTCGTGGTCTTCTTGTGTATGTGGCTTCTCTAAGTGCTGAATCTTCCGGGTTTATGTGCTCTCCCAGCCTTTTTTCATGTCTTGTAGCAAAGATAGGTATACTTTTAAGAACCTTGACCACCGACAGATCGTTGTGCAGATCGGTATTCCTTTTATACTAATGAAAATGTCCATATTACTATAGGATATTATAATGGAGGATATTTTCACTGGGATGTACGAAATCTTCTTGCTGGTGAAGTCAATGTGTACAGATTTGCTCTCGGTTAGTTTCATATTCCAGATTCATCTACCGATGCTTGTAACTTTATATACTAAGCGATGTATTTGATCGATCGTGGAATGTTTTTCTTGTAAACTAAATCAGTGATGTGATTGATTTAGACGTTTGGAAAATAATTTTTCAAGTAGTTTTCCAATTGCTAGAAGTAGTGCCATTGGGCGGTAGGATATGAGTTCTGAGTCATTAAGGTACTTTCTCGGCTTTGGAATAATTTTAATCTCAGAAATGTTCCAGCCCATTGGTATGTATTTGAATTTCTAGCATGCATTCATTACTGAAGTTAGTTTTATTAATGCTTTAGGTGATACATTTTTAAACAAACCGACTGCGATTAAGTCAATACCTGGACTTTTCTTTAATTTTAAGTTTGAAATTTACTTTTTAACATCATCAATGGCAAAATTTTCGATTTCAAGAGATTCTTGGACAGTGCAAGGAGGCAAGAAACTGCTTTGATGTGGTTCAAAGATGTTTCGAAGGTGTTGTGTGAATAATTTGGCCTTATCCAAATGGTTTTTTGCCCATGCTTGATTACCATTAAGATGTTTGATTGGGTGATTGTGCGAGACTAGTCGCTTCATGCAAGCAGTTTTCTGCTTTTCTGCGTTTGATTGATCCGAACCTTAAGTTTCACTTAAAATATTTTTCTTCATTCTAATGACACCTGTTTTTCACTTTATGCAGTGCTTTATGCTTATTGAGACCACAACTGTATTGAGCGAAAAACGCGTAAATGCAATCTTGCATACTAAGCAATTTTTGGCGGGAAACTTTTTTGTGGAATTTTAGTACCTTAGAATTGTGTTATTTTCGTTTATGTTTTCAATTTCATTAAATGTGAGATAAGATTCTCGCAACGCAAAAAAGATAAATAGGGGAGTGGAGTGAATATTATGAATTTAGAGTTCTTTCATTTCATTATTCCACACACATTTTTTTAATGAATCCAAAGCAAGAAACACAAGTTAATGGCAATCTCTTCTATATAGATAAAAATTCAGCCGTTTTTCGCGTTGTGATGAACTTTACGGAGAACGGCTTAACCGATTTTAACCAAACTTTGCCACATTAAAGAGACACGTGTGGAGAAATTTTAAGAATCAGATACCAGGGTCTCGAGAAATAGGCCAAAACGTGGACCCGGGTAACCCTAGGATGTGCTTGTACAATATGGATATCAAATGGAAGCTGTTGGTGAATGCTTTAATACAAAGTATTTTTCATGCCGCTCCGTGACTGGGGTGTCAAGATATAGGTCAACACGTGGACCCGGGTAACCCTTGGATGTGTTTGTACAATATGGGCAGCAAATGGAAGCTGTTGATGATTGCTATAGTATAGAGTATTTTTAATGCCCCTCCGTAACTAGGGTCTCGAGATATAGACCAAAACGTGGACCTGGATAACCCTAGGATGTGTATGTACAATATGGGTATCAAATGAAAGCTGTTGATAAGTGCTTTAATACGGGGTAATTTTCATACCTATTGATGACTAGGGTCTCGAAATATATAACAAAACGTGGACCCGCCGTGTCTTTGCACCGAATTAAACCAAACTTATGCACATTGTTAAGTAAGTATTGAAAATGGGTTTCGTAAAGTTTGGTTGTAATTCGGAACACCGGCAACGCGTACAGCGTTCTTTTGAACCAGCCATAATGTCGTTTACTTTTTTAACGCTTGGGGCGGAACTGAACTGTCAAATTGACAGTGCGAGTTATAATGTGTCAATATTTCTTTCTGATTTGGACGCCATAAGGAGAAGACGTAAGTGCAAAGTGTAAACATTTTTTGTGATTTTTTTTTGGAGTGGATTTTGGAACAGTGAATAATTTCTTACGAAATTTGAGAATTTAATGTGAGATCCGAATGTTCAAATGAAATTATGTTTTGTGGATTTATTTTTTCGGTTCATTTGCGATAAGCTACGATACACCATGAGTGAAAAAAATGGTAAAAAAAAAATTAAAAAACAAAAGAAATTGTTAAAGGATGCAAAAGAAGAGCTCGAAAAATGCGTAACTTTGATGAAAAAATTAATAGTCTTATCATGCAAATTGTCAACAATTTTCAGAAGAAAAGCGATGATTTAAGAAAATCACAACAAAATAAAATAATCCCGACCATGTGGACTTGGGCTTTTAAACACATATGCATCGAAAATATAATCCACAAAATTGAAAAAAAACATGTTTTAAAATATCAAAATACCATAATTACAATCATGTTTATTACAGTACAAATGCGAAGACAATCACGTAATCATATTGGTCGTTCGACAAATAATAATAGGCGCATGAGAAATGCCCGGAATAGCGCGACATCAGAAGAACATCAAGAACAAAATGAAGTAGTCAAACGATTGATGAATAATGTTATCCAAGCAACTATTTTAATTGGCAAATTCAAGAATGAAGACGTTCTAATACCAAGAATTCCAATGATTCCACCTGAATTGCCATTTGAATTCAAGCGTTTGCAACTGCCCATTCGTTTAGCATTTGCAATAACTATCAATAAATCACAAGGGCAAACTTTAGAAATATGCGGGATGAATTTAGAAGAACCAGTCTTCACCCATGGTCAACTATGTGGCTGTTCACGTGTTGGGAGAATAAGGAAATAAATAATATGAAAACCATATATTATATTTTCTGTTCTAAACCATATCTATTCTATTTTAGTGTGTCCAGCGAAGCGGGCGGGTTTGCTAGTAATTATCAAAGAATTTAAAACAGGCCTTCACAGATAAAATCTGTAGAAAAAATGAATTGTAATAGAGGATGTAACAGTACTTTCATCTGTTCGATTTTGTCGTCCAATATCTATTGAATTTAGCAAAGAAACTCCGGAAAAAACTAAAGCTGTTGTGGATGAGATAAGGTGTCAAATAAATTCCTTAAAACCAACATTTATTATTAAAGAAGATAAGAAAGTAGAAGTAAAGCATGAACTCTCTCTTATAATGATAGATGGCAAAGTAGCTCAGATCTATATGTCTAATTATAAATGGTATTACATGTCACCCTCGGTCCACAAAATTTTAACACAGGGAGAAAGTATTATAAAACATTTTGCAGTGCTTCCTATTAGTCAACTTTCTGAAGACGCACAAGAGTCCCGTAATAAGGATTTTAAAAAATTTCGTTTGCATCATGCTCGGAAATGCTCTCGATCAGCTACTAAAGAGCGCGTATTCCACACTCTTCTTTATACATCTGATCCATTTATAACAAGTTCAAGGAAACCCTATAAAGGAATTGTAAAGGAACTTGAATAGGAAACCCTGGATTTACTAAACAATAATTAATTTGTTTTTAATCCTTATTTTCCGTAAGTATATAAGTAATTAAAATAAATTTTTGTAAATAGAAACTGTTACAAAAAAATAACTTTTATAATGTTTATTATTTCTATTCCTTTAATACGTATTGTAATGTACTACTTCTCCTTACTGATTTTTATAATTGCTTTACTTAATTGTTTGACAATAATTTAAATATTTTGTTTTTTGTTATGAGTTATAAGTTTGTTTTTACATATTTTAAGACGTTTAGCTATTTAAAATGGAATAAAATAATTTTAAATTTGATAATTTTTAAGTTTAACTTTTTTTCAAACGGTATTTAAAAATAAATGATATTAAAATATATTTTATTTCAACCCTTACCCATTTTTTTGTATTTGTGAAAATTTTCGCAACTTAATCTTTAGAAATGTAACACTTATCGATTTTTGGTCCGTAAAACTCCGCGCTTTTCCATAGTGCAACGGACTACATACATATATTATATATGAAACGTACTTGCATATGCGTTTAAGACTTACTCACATTTTGAGGCTTGAGACGTTTTACGCAGGAACTTTTCTTTCAGCTTCACATACATATTTACATATGTAGATAGGCATTTCTCACTCTTCAAGGCTATACTTACATTACTATTTTCGATGCCAAACTCACAAGCGTAACTGAGTTCGATTAAAGTAATACAACAACTGACATGTGTCCGCAGCGCTTTTGTCACCCAAATTATGATGCATATTTATTGCACTAATTTGCTTACTTCACTAGCCAAATAGGCAAACCTATATCAAGAACACTAAAATTCTGTTACTATTAGCACATTCAAATATCTCACTTGCACAAGAACTTATTCAACTTCCGTTTCTGCTTCAATTACATGGCAAATTTTACTTGTCATCTCACAAAGTCGCAAAGCTGCATTCGCGGTAGCTGTGGCAGAATACGAACCGGTTACTATAGGGTATTTTGTGCAATAAATGCTTTATTGTTAAGAGGAGAGGTAGTAAGCATATACATATGTATTTTTTATGTTAATGCTAATGTTGAAGAACTGTATGCATACAATTTTACATTTATTATCGATGTTTGTATACATATTTCCCCAATAATAATGTAGCTACGTCCATTTTCACATGTGACATATTTTTGTAATACTAAGAGATATATAATTTTGGGTAATTCTTTTCGAAAGTGCAGAGATAAAAACGGAAATTTAGTAAATAATTATTAATTTTATTTTAAGTGTACCATTCAGCGCAAAATAGAAGTTCTCTACAAGTAATATATTTTTTGCAATATTTGTTCCTAAAAATTGAAAAGGAAGACTTTTTTTTCTGCAACTTTAATATTTGAATTAATATATGAACTGCATTTCAGATTATAATAGAACTACTTTTACAATTTTTGCGCGTCTGAAATTGTCAAGCATTGATTGTTATTAACTTAACCGGCCTGTAGGGTGGCACTTCCTAGTTAAATAATATATTATATATATTATTATATATATAATTGAAGGGGAGGAATTAAAAATAGGGAGTGAAAATACAATCGGATTCAATACCTAGCTTTTTTCCATAAGAAATACACCAATCGGAATTCAGAGAGAACGTAGGTTGGAATCTCGGTGAAACACCAAAATGAAGAAAAAGTTTTTTCTAATAACGGTCGCCCTTCGGCAGGCAATGGCAAGCCTCCGAGTGTATTTCTGTAATGAAAAGTTCCTCATAAAAAACATTTGTCGTTCGGAGTCAGCTTGAAACTGTAAGTCCCTCCACTTGTGGAACGATATCAAGACGCACGCCACAAATAAAAGGAGGACCTTAGCCAAACACCCAAAAAGGGTGTACACGCCAATTATATATATATACAATGCACAAAATGGTCGAATTATTAACATCATATCGATTCCTTCTAAATTGCTCGAGTATTCATTAATTAATCTACAAAATATGGAACCGTGAGAGAAATAATATTGATTTGATGATAATGTGTTGATTTGATATGATGATAATTTATGAAATCTAATCAACAATTCTTTGTGGTAGTATTAAGAAAAGTGACCATGAGAACCAAGATACATATGTATACAGAAATTTTAAAATTGATAATTTTTACCAATGAAAAAGAGTTGCTTCCAATGCTAAATGCTTTTTTAAAAAAACACTTTTGTATTTAATTTCTTTTTCATATTTTCAATTTATATTTAAAAATTAATTAAACAAGATTTTTTATTGATGCCAATAGCCAACAGTCAGTACAGTTCCATAGATTACAAAACATTCAGCTTCTATTCTAAAATAATAATAACCTGCCTAAAATAATAATAACCTTTTGGATGTGTTGCCGAGCTCTTTCTTCTGTTTATGGTGCACATCTTAATTTTTTTATCTCCGAATCGAGTGACCTACAGTTTTAAGTCGCCTATGAACAGCAAATGGTTTTTTATAATAAGTTTTTATTTTTCCATGGAACAAATACACTCGGACGTTCGCTATTGCCTAGCAAAATACGGCCGCTATTAGAAAAAATGTTTTCCATGATTTGGTGTTTCGTGGCCGGGGTCTCAAACCGTCATGTCGAGTAGTGAATGATGGTCAATTCAAACTGCAAATTTATATTTTAAGTACTGCTTATAAGCGAAAGGTATGGTCCTCATTAGAATGAGTTATTTAAATGTATGAATTCAAATCTATATTTCATCATTATTTTTCTAGTTGATTTACATAGTATTAGTAATTTAAAAAAAGTTATATAATTAGTAACATAAATAAGAAGGAATATACCATTGATCAGGAAATACCGGGGTGTTTAAATAGAACAAAACAGAGTTAAATTTCAGGCAAATTTATTTTATCTCCTTCAAAATATGACCCGTCTGAAGTAGCATGCATGTGCCAACATTTAACCCAGTCCTCCATGTACACCTGGTAGGCCAACGAATTGATGGCCTTCAGCTCCTTCGTCGCATTTCCTTTGATATCCTTCATCGACTGAAATCTCCTTCCACGAAGTTGTAACCTAAACTTGGAGGTTACAGTACAATTTGGGCTCGGTTATCATCATGCAAAACCCAAGAATTGTTTGCCCAGATTTCCGGCGTTTGCGACGAACAGCATCTCTCAAACGCTTCAAAACGGATAAATAGAGACAGTTGTGTGTCTTACAGTCCTACCAACATAAGAAAAAAATATGGGCGGATCTCACGTGCGCGGTTCGTTTAAATTAAACATTCCCGGTACTTTTTGATTACAGATACATACGTATGTCTTTAAACAAAGCTAATATGGTTTTTTTATATACTTTTTTTTAAATTACAAATTAAATTTTTTCAACAAAAAGTTGCCTTATAAATACTGCTAATCACTTGTAGTAATTCAATAAATAATACACATAAAATTCATATTTTCAATGTTTATTCTTACCCAGTTCTCATCTCCAAGCATTCTTTTAGATATCGAAATATCAAATTCGATTCGAATTTTGAAAAATTTAAAATTTGCAAGCTCGTGCCAAATTCATCAACTCTGTTCAAAAATTGCCGCTAAGTACCTCTTTTTTTCTAATGCTAGCCATCCTTTACTCTAGCAAAATATAGTTTCATATTAAAATATTAAAGAAAGTATTAAAAAATTATTTGCTGTTTACTTGTGAATAAAAACCGTTAACAAGAATAAAAGTATAGCCATAATTTCGTTTAAGCAAATAATCTTACCTTACTAAGCTCGGTACTATAAATTTATTTCAAAACTATTTGCCGTTGACCATTTCGCCTTAACCAACACTTTTTGTTTTGCGCAAATTATGAAAGCGTCTTGTGTCATTACATAAAACATTAATAAATGAATGGGAGATTCTTAAAGCGAAGTCATTCTTCTTCTTTTTATTTATTACACAATTTTATTCGAGTTAATTCAAGTTAAAATAACTTCTTAGGCAATTTTCATGCAAATGTATCCATTTCCATTGAAACCGGTACTCATTAGTTATTCGCGCTAATTAAAATTCAAATTTCACTCATTTACCGCGAATGCACCTCTGCACCTGTTCTTCAATTCGTAATGACAAGTTAAATCTAGATGAATTGCAGAAACGGAAGTTGAATAGTTATTACAAGTACGTTATTTAAAATAAGTAGTAATAAAGAGTGAATAGTGTTTTAAATCGTTTAGTCAGCTCGTGTGATGTGTGTTTTCTGTGATTCGCGAGTGTTGTGAAGTTATTTAGCAATCGCTTTATGAGTGCGGGTGTCAGTAAATTGCGCGTGAGTCTGGTGCTTTTTTATGCATATTCCTACTTTCTGTGGTACAGCGTTAAATTATGTATTACTATTTTATATTAAAAAGTGCGTATATTTAATACAAGTTTAAATGTGTGGTGCGGTGTTTAAATGTGTGATGTACAAAGTTTTGCATGATAAATTAAGCGTTTTTCCAACGTTAGCTCTAGAAAATGCTAGCTTATTCCTTCGTGCTAGTGCTTCGCAGTGCTTCGTTAAAATGGTGAGTTTGTTCGATTATTACATTTTGTACAAAAACTTTAGCTTTATATACAATTTGTGAATGAACTACGATTTGTAATTTAGATTAGCGTAAGGAATGAATACTTTCAAAGTAAAATGTGAATTGGAGTTTTATGCTAAATTAAAAATGAAATCAGCACAATATTAATATAAGAAATTAGGTAAGTGCGGTTAGCGCGAATCTGGAGGAGTTAATTATTAGGTTAGGTTAAGTTGTAATGGTTGCCCAGAAAGTGGGCCCACTTGGACAAAAGAAGAGTTAATTATTACTTTTATTTTTGTAATCGCACACTCAATATATCACTGATTTGATATTGAAACAAAAGAAATTTTTTTTGGAGTTTTTAGTTTGCAAATCTAATCAGCTAATGCATACACAAATGTTATGTTCGTGTATGCCTCAATGAGCTTCGTGAAGCTGTGAGTTTCGTGTAAGAGCGTTCTATATCAACTTTTGCTAGTTTCGGTTCTTGAAATTAGATAGTAGCTTAGCATTCATTTCCATTTAGAAAATTGCTGAAATTTGTTATTAGAAGAACTTTTAAAGAAATAATAATTTAGCAATGAGAAAAGGGCAAAACTTTTCATTAACAACACAATTAAATTTTTTTTCCAAATTTTCACTATTTATAGAAATATTTTTTTTTATACGATTTCTTAGTCTAAATTTTCACTATTTTTGAAAATATGGTTTTATTAGAGGCCAAATATCAATTGAATTCTTTTAAACACCACAAAAGTTCTATCTAACCTCATTGTTGTTTTGTTTTGTTGTGCGAAACGGTGCGTGTTCTTTACATATATGTACCTGGAAGTATGTATTTATTTACAGAAAAAGTGTAGAATATCAATAACTGATCTCGGAAAAAAAAATAAAAAGTTATCATGACTCAATCGCGTGGCGGCGTTGATGTTCGGTGATCTCGGGGCCACGAGCACGCTCAGGATCGTATAATCCTCAATCGATAGGATTCTTCTTTCTATTACTGCAGTATAATGGAACACAATTCTTTCTCTAACCGTTGTATGTATGGACCGATGTTGTATGGACTACGTCATAACGGTTTTTTTATATTTTCTAAAATAAATAATGAAAGAATTGCTCCGGTTTAGTTGACTAGGTTTACTCTTGTTTCGTTTTGTTCTTCTCTCACTATCGTTCCTTTGAGAGTTCGTGCCGTATATTTATTTTGCACGGTATTTAAGACGTTTAGAAGAACATTTGTAACAATAGAATTTTATTAAAATTCGGAGAAATAATTAGTAAAAATTGCTTTAAAGCAAATTTTAAAATAGTAAAGAGTGTTTATGAGCGAATATTGCTACTCTTCGGCGCTTGTATTTAAGTAAAAAAGACGTGAAAAGGCGTTTCAGAGTGTTTGAAAGTGCTTTTCAAACGTTACACATGTTTTTCTCAAAATTTCAAAGGCAGTGACCAACATTACTTGAAAACGGCAAAACCGATTGGGCTCAAATTTTAACACGAGCTTCTTAATATATTTTTAGTAATTAATTCAAGAAAAAATTGTTTTTTTTTCAACATAGTCCTCTTTTAGAAAGATACAATTCTCCCAACGCTCCCACCATTTTTAAACACCTCTCCAAAATAGTCTCTGTTTCGGTGATGACTTCTTCGTTTGAACTTAATTTTTTTCCGCGAGCCATTTCTTCATGCTAGGGATCAAGATAAAGTTGTCGGGAGCCAGATCAGGTGAATACGAGGGATGCGTCAGCAATTCATAACACAATTCATGCAATTTGGCGGCGGCAAATCCGAATGAATGAATCGATACATTATCTTTGTGAAAAAGCATCTTGTTTTTCGCTAAATGCGCCGTGTCTCTTTAAATTTTTTTGTGAAAGCGGCCCAATAACTCACTATAGTATTGTCCAGTGCTAGTTCTTCGTTTTTCAAAAAAAATTCACGAGGATGACGGCATTCACATCCCAAAAAATCGTCGCCATGACCTTTCTGGCCGATGAGACCGTCTTCGCCGAGATAAATCCATTGTTTTGATTGTTGCTTAGTTTCTGGTGTGTTTCCAGGTTTCATAAACGGTGACAACTCGTCTCAAAAATTCCCTCGCATCTTGCTTAAATTGCTCCAGACTCTGCTTCGAAGTTAACAGCCGCATCCGCTTGTCTATGCTTGTAAGCAATCGCGACACCCATCGGGCAGACAATTTTGTCATCGCCAACTTATTGTAAAGTATTAATTGCCGTTTCAGTCTTCGCACCAACAGAGGCCATAGTTGTTACTTCGCGCACTTTCGTTCGTCGATCAGCGAGATTCAAGTCGTGGACCTTTTGAATGATTTCCTCGGTACCCACATCTGCTAGGCGTTGTGTTGCTTCTGGTCGTTTAACCAATCTCTAACTGTGGTCATAGATGGCAAAGTGTCCCCATAGGCAACATCCAACTTTGCTTTTATCTGCTCGCAGTTTTCCCCATCCAAAAATAAAAATAAAATATCAATCAGTCTGAAACTTGTTATGTTGTCGTTTGATAGATGGCAGCACGCGATGCTAACACTAACTTCCCTCAGGAATGCCCTCTGTCATCAAACACGGTACTTATTGAACGCCGTCGTATAACTTATCATTCACAGTTATCTCAAATAGTTGTGAGATAGGCCAAAACTTCGAAGTCCGTCTGTAATTGCTGACATCGTTTTTATTTCCACTCTTAAATATTTTAATACCAGAAATTCTAAAGTCACTAAAAAAATTAGCAAAATCAGTTTTATTGTTTTGTTTTTTGCTTAAACTATTTTCAGCTCTATATTCCATATTTTCAATAATTTTCATTGGCAAAAATTATGCATGCATCTGTGGGAAGTTCATCAATGGATTACACTATGATGACTGTATGAATTTTTTCTTAGCCACCCATGGAGCAATTGTTGCTCCGCAATATTTATCTTTAATATACTTGAATAAAATAGGATGAAAAGTGAGAAAAAAGCAAAGTGAAAAAATTAGCTATGCTGCTCAGCAAGAAGCATAAATTGAATAGAAAAATGCTAAGTACTTAAACAAAACCACAAAGCATTTAAGCTGCAATGAAAGAAAACACATGAGTACCTAGGAATAAGCGAGTTGGATTGTTATTTTTTGAAGAGGCTTAGAGATTTCTAATATTTCTAAGACATAGCATTTACGGATCTTTTCTAAAGCAAAAGAAGTAAGCGAAAGAAATTTGCATAAAAAATGCATTTGATGCGAACAGCAGGAACCGCACGCCATAGTGGGTGAGAGGATGAGTGAGTGACTGTCAAAATTTGTTAGGTTAACACAATTGCATAAGACACGCATGCGACACACTTGAGGAATACCCAGGGCACTTGAGAACAATTTTTATGTATATATCAACGTACAAATATATGTACATATATACGTATGTAAAAATGTTTCAAAGTATATTTTACAAACGCTATGCATTCATACGAGTGCGGATCAATAAGTTCCTTAGAATTATCATCTCAAATCGAAAATTTTGACTCTTAAGAGAATATGCATATTTTTGTAAAACCGGAAAAGTGAAATTCGTGTACCCATAAACACTGAAAAAATATCACGGAAACTAAACATAAACTTTAAAAATATTGTGGCCACTCTGCCCTATCCCATTAATGGACAAACTCTCCAATCCCACCCAGTGAAATTCTGGACTCCAAACTTAGCTGGAAACTGAACAATAAAGAAGATGGAGTCTTCAACCTGAATATACTTTCTGGCTGCATAAGGCGGTTATACAAGCAATTTTATCGTTTGGATCGGTAGTTAAGTGGAAAGCTCTAAGAAGAGATTACAATGTCAAATATCTTGGAAGAATACAAAGATCAATTTGTGCAATAACGGTCGGTGCAGTCAGATCATGTCCTAGGGCTCTTAATGCACTGACACACGTTATTCCGTTACACAGATGGCTCTAAAGTGGACTGTGGTGTTGGAGCACATATTCTCATATACTTAAAATTGAAAAGTCTGAACGTCTTCCTAATGCCTGCAGTCTCTTCCAGGTGGAAGATTGTACCTTACTAATAGCAGATTTCTCTTTTAAGGGTGATATCGCTATTCTTTCGGATAGCCAAGCTGCAACCCAGGGTAGAACAACCTCTAAACTGGTGGAACAAAGCAGGAATAGGCTTACCACCTTAAATAAAAATCATAAAGTTACTTTAATCTGGGTCCCGCGACATCGGAATATCCAAGGTAACGAAAAGGCAGATGAATTGGCAAGACATTCTTGCAGAATCGGTATTCACACCACAGGGTGCAATGAAAAATACAATTTCCGAATCGCGGATTGTAAATGGAGAGACCAGACGGCATGCAAAATCAGCAATCATGGTCTACCTACAACCACAAACAAACATCAACATTGATAAATATAAAACGAAGAGATGCCTGCAGATTCACAGCAGTGATAACAGGCTTCTAGTCTATCGGTGGACAAGAGCATCCCTCACAACATACACCGTCTTAGTTGTAAACATCCGGAGAAAAGGGTTGGGTTCTTAAACCGCAAAGACTGATATAGTCATGCTGTAAATAACCACTAAACAAGTTTGTAACGATGATTTGGCAATAAAATGGTGCAGTAGCGTTAGTTGGATTCCGGATGAATCACCACTTCAACCAACTAACCTGCCCTATTCCTTGGAATCATGCACAATTCTGGTCATCACACCAAAAATTGTAAATAAAACGTTTGGTATGATATTCGAGACTAAAACGCATATGGCCGTCTGTTGCGCCGGAGCTATTCTGACTACTTCAGGCACGTCATTCGATGCTCTGGTTAGTCTACCACCACTTGATATTTTCATCCAAGGAAATCTGCAGCCTGAATCATAATGGAAATTAGTACGGCCCCTGTCCGGTATTGGACAACAGAGAAGGCATGGACTTCGGCCCAACGATTCTCTCCATGAACCTTGACTCCATGCCATCAGGACTCTCGTACGAAAAGAGATGGTGGTGCTGTCAGAGGCTAAATTGTGGTCAAACTCTGTAAATGAGCCCGGGTGGCTTCAAGACCGTGTACGGTTCTGGCTCTGGTGTCAGCGTGGAATCCAGCGGGACAAAACTATACTTTGCTCCTGGAATGTACGCATCTGTCTTTCAAGCGGAGGTGATTTTGATTCAATAATCAATGAACTTTACTGTGGAAAACAGACTGAGAGGCAGATCTAAATATATGTATGTGTCTGCATCGACAGCAAAGCTGCGCTCATGGCTTTAGACATTCCTCCAATCGCTTCAAGGGCAGTTGAGTTCTGCAACTGCAGACTGAACTATGACGGTACGGTATGACATTGGACGATCGGCAAGTGTGGTGTGCGAACTAACAGAAAATACTTGGCTATGAAAAAGCTGTGGGCGAGAAGGTTGCTGGATTTGTTCACAATTGACAACAAACGGAATCGATGGACAACTTCAAAGCAACGCTTGCCGATGTTCAGTTGTAATGTTATCGAGTTTTTGTAAAGTTAAGTAAACTTGAACAAAAAATGGATTTACTACGATACATCAGAGTCTAGAAGAAGGGACTCGTAGTGAATCGAAGTCGAAGTAGACCTCGCACGAACTGTTGACCCACAAAGAGGATGGTGAAGGTTCTGTGCCAGTCACATCAATTACCTTGAACATCTTGAACCTTGATTACCTATTGCGTTTGTTGCAAACAATTAGGTTCTCTTCCATCAAAACAATGTACCAGTACATGAGTTCGCAGTCGTAGTAGTAAATTCGCATAAATTGCGGTCTCATCCTCGGAATCGTATGGAGTTTCACTCGACATCTTGAAGACCTGGACTTTGCCGATAACATTTGTCATCCGTCTCTCACAAACACACTAACATGCAAGCGAAGACGGAGAGACTAGTCACGCTGACACGCACTGTTGGACCTTAGGTTAACATTGCCAAATCAATTATAATGGTTGACGGGTGTCCGGTGGAGTTTGTCGAAAGCTTCTGATACCTCGGCTGTACTATCACGGCAGAAGGCGGACCAGGTTATGATCTCAACTGCAGGCTAAATAAAGTAAGCGCGACTTTCGCGCGAACGCATACAATATGGACAAGTTCGCAAATCTTCAGCCGCTTTAAACTGCGAATATTCAGTTCATGTGTGAAGTCTGTATTGTTGTACGGAAGTGAAACATGGCTGGTCTCCAACACCATCACAGAGAGGCTACAGTTTTTCGCCAAGAAATGCTTCCGCAGCATCTGTATAATATTTTGGCTGAACATTATCTGTGGAGAGATGGTGTTTTGGGGATCAAGGAATGCGGAACCCATGGCAAGTCAAACGAAGAAAGTGGCGATGCATAGATCGTGGCGCGCTTAGAAACCTGAGAATAGCACTTTACTTTACTGAGAATAGCACTTTACTTTACTTTACTTTACTGGAACCCGCAAGGGAGCAGTCGGTCAAAGATCACTTGACGAAGGTCGATGTTGCGCGGACTAGAAGATGCCGACATCACATGAGACGGCGCGAAAACAAGAACCCAGAACCGTGTAGTATGGAAGAGTCTGGTCGAGGCCCTATGCTCTCGAGCGGAGTAAACAGGGATAAAAAAAAAAACAAAATTGCATAAGTAATTTTAACTTTATTTGTTTTCTATGCAACTTAAAACGTCTTTGCAATTTTGATAATGAAAATTGCAACCCTTTGTGATTAGCACTAAAAATTATAAATAATATATAAAACAAGTTTTTTCCCAAAAAGGTGTACCTAATCTAAATTTTCATGGACTTGACTTCTCGAGCAACCCTCGTGCATAGCTACATGCGTAATTGAGTGCACATTTCCACTCATATTATCAAGTGTTAATTGTTATTTGGTAAGCACGCAAATGCATTAAGTGGAATTGCAAATTCATGTAGCACAACAACAATGCTAACCACAAAAGTGAAGCGATTGGCAAGGAAAATGCAACATTTGTGCCCTAATGAAGAGCTCAGCGACACAAGCGGCACGAATGACATTTACAACGATCACATAAAAGCGTATCCACACACAAACCTACGCAGCAATGCGAGTATTAAAATGATATGAAAAATCAGTAAGTAAATTACGGGACATGTGCAGCTAATGAATTTCAATGCATTGCAGCGGCACGAACACTTTATCCCTGCTTGATTTGTAGGCTAAGACACCCGCAATACTTGTGCCAGTAGGCAGCTGTTCTGCTATCGGCACAAGTTTTCGCACTCCCGTTTCATTTCATGCCACTACTACGGCGAGTATCCCGGCGGTATTTGAGCATAATTAAAATTATGTTTTCGGCATTTTATTTGTTTTTTTTTTTCGTTTGTACGCAGCGATGCAGTAAAGAAATTGCGTGAAATCCGTTGCGTCGCTGATAATTAAAATATAATCGCAATCGTTTATCTCTCATCAGCAATGAAAGCTCAAATGAAGTTATTGTGCAACAACTCGGTGCATTTCATTCAACTGACACAAATAAACACATTCGTGCGTATGTGTGTATATGTGCGTGTGTTTGCCCTCGTGATACCCACAATTTGATCGCATTATCGCGTAACTGGTGATAAAGTTATTCATTTTATCTAACTATGGCTGCGCTGATGAGGATTTACTTGTAACGTGCCGCGATAATGCGCTGCATGCAGCACAAACACACACATCACCAACGTCATCCAACGTTTGCTAAAGTGTAGCACTAAACCATTCAGCCAACGACGACAACAGTCCACAACAACAGCCTACAGCCACTGCACTACAGCCATCAACTGATTGGCTTTAATGTATCAAATGCGCATCGCGTTGACATGATTTGAATTATCTTTACGCTGATCGGCGATAATGCAATTTATGTGGCATGTTTGATGCTGACAACTGCAAATGAAGAACATTTCCTTATTGGCATTTGCGCCAATAAAGCGAGAAATTATTATTATACTTGACTGCTTTTTTAGGTATTGCTATTAAAAGCTTAAATTAGCCTTGAGTGTTATTTTTATGGGTTTTTTAGGATTTGAACTTCAGAAAAAGATAGATAAAACGAAAAATGGAAAAAATTGATTTTGTAAGGATTATAAAAATTTAGTGCTGTGTGAACACTAGTGCATATTTGCAGCTACCAGTCAGCAGTGTCCAATAATGATACTGGGTTGGGGAATAAGTTCATAGCATTTTTATGATTTATTTTATTTTACAACGATTTCTTTGCTGTTTGGCAAAGGGTAAGCATTCATTCGATAGAAGCCTTTCTGCTCTACCAAACCATGTTAATTCTTTTTTTGAGTTATTTAATCTTTTATTAGATTTGAGGTTTAGAAATGGAATACCCAAGAGGCAAAAACAGCATTTTCGACACCTGCTCTTCTTTGCTTTTCATCCAGGTCAAAAGGCTGCCGCAGCAGCCCGGGTAATTTGCAACGTGTTTGGAGAAGCAGTCATAGGGGAGTCTATAGCACGGAAATGGTTTGCAACGAACAAAAATGGCGAATGACGAATCTCGACTTTGACATCGATGACTCGTCGCCCAGCGGAAGGCCTTCTGAACTCGATGAAGAGCGTCTCAAATTAGTTTTAAAGGAGCACGGACGCCCAACCAGTCGTGAATTGGCGGAAAAAATTAACTGCAATCATAAAACGATTCTCAATCACCTTCATTCAATGGGATTTAACGAAAACTTGCTAGGAAAATTTCACGGCAAGCCAAATGCATGTTTTTAGTCAAATTTCACAGCTGTGAAGTTAGTACTAGACTTTATTTAATTTAGAAAATTGTTTCTAAAAATATATTTAATTCGCTTACAAAAACAATATAAATTCAAGTTCTAAACTTTGTGGAAATTTAAAAAAAATTTCATACAAACTTCAGACTTTTTATCAAAAGTCTTTGTGTACCAGTGAAATGGCTCAAAAATCGCATACATTTTTGACAACTTTCTTTTACTGATGCTCTGGCGTGTTTTTTTTTCATATACAAAAATGCCAGGCCTTCGTTATGGGTAAAATGCACAAGACCGCCGAAAAACGAACAAAAAAATTAAAGAAAAGCTTTACCATACCAAAATTCAATGGGATATCGAGCAAAAGGGGTTTCTTTTCAAATTCTGATTACATTCTGTCAAAAAATATCGGTAATTGCTCATTTAAAAAGCGCGCGCTACACATACAGTCTAATTTTTCTGCTGAAATGTTGGTACAACAGTCCTCAATAGTGTCGCAGAGTTTGAGCGTGATCTGTCAATTTGCTTGTTTTTGGCATTTAATTATATCAGTCAACTGCAAGTGTGCTCTGGAGTGTTCAATATCGAAAAATCGAAAAATGAATTTGTACTAAATTTTGTGTGTTTGAACGGAATTTCGTGTTGTTGAAAATGTTGCAGAAACCCTATGCTTTATCAAAAACACGGGTCTACGAGTGGCATAAGGCTTTTGCAGACGGCCGAGAAGTCGTGGACGATTTGCCTCGATCTGGTCGTCCATCAACGTCTGCAACGGAGGAAAACGTCGACAAAGTCAAGGAAATGGTGCTCGAAAACCATCATTTAAATTTGAGGGAGGTAGCTCGTGACTTTAGCGTGTCTCATGAATTAGTTGGGGAAACAGTTCACACCACCAATTGGGCATAAGACGCGTGGTTGCTCGACTCGTTCCAAGAAAGTTGAATTTCTTTAAAAAAATTCATCGGAAGAAGGTGGCTGCAGACAAGAACTAACTAATCGTTGGCATTGTGGATTGCTTCGAATGGAGCCTATTTTGAAGGTGATAAAAAAAATTTTGAAGATTAAACAATTATTTTGCATTTTATTGAACAATTCCGGTACTTTTTTGACAGAATTTAAATAGTTTAATGAAAATTTCTTAATTTTTTTGCACAAATTTTGAAACTTTTATATATATGACTTTTGTAGAAGAACGAACTATATTTTCCTAAATAATTATTTAAATTAGATAAATAAAAAAAAAAAAATATTGTCAAAACTTGACAATAAGGCCCGGTGCTATAATTATTTAACACACTGGATTTCACAGTTTAAATAATATTTAATTTCCTTTAGTACAAAAAAGTCGATTTTTTGAAATTTCTACAGCGGCCTAATACCGTAAAAGACCATCACTCATGGCTTGGTGGATATACGATTTTCGAGATTTAAAAAATTCTTGCGGAAGTCAACAGATATACGATTTTCCAATTTCGTGATACCAAGGGTGTGTTTTAAGAACTAGAGAACTCAAAATGATAACACACAACAGAAATATTGTTGGGATGAATTTTTTTATTACAATCTGGTAGATAATTTCATGGGATTTATTTTTTAAATATGATATCCGGCATACACATATGGTCATTTAAATAGATACGCCCAAAGTTCACACCGAAAATGTAAGTTTTTAAATTATTAATAATAGATAATCAATTGTATGTGGTTTTTATTCCATAGATTAACATAAAAAATATACAAAAATAATTCAAAGATCTTTTAAAATTTAAACTAATTGCAATAGGGTCATGGGGTCACTAAAATTGGTACGAAATAGAAATATAATAATAGAAAAACGATACGAAAAGAACTTAGTCACTTTATTAAAAATGCTGTTTAAATTATCGAAGTTTAATCAATAACTACTGTGTCCCAAATGATTGTCAAAGACTTTTTGTATTCGATTTGGTATAGAATTGATAATCCGACGGCAGGTTTCTGTGGGAGCGAAATCCTTTTTGGTTTAGAATTTTTCCATCCCGCTTCTTTATAAAAACCAATCACCTACTAAACTTCAGGTGTATTTTGGGTCATTATCTTACATAAAAAGCCGCCTAATAGTCAAATTCTTCTCTGCGAATAGTAGCATCACTTCTTGTGCGTGTCCCCGTAAATATATTTGTTCATTTTATTGGTGAGGTAAATATATTTGTCCATTGTCATTTGACCTACTCCATACCAAGAGAAGCATCCCCAAATCATTATGTTGCCGTTGCCGCTACTGTGCCTGACTGTGCTTGTTTTTTTTTTTTTTGAGCCGTGATGAGAATTCTTTTCCTTTAGGTCGTTTTATTTTTATTTTTTAATTTTTTAATTTTTTAATTTATTTTTGTTTCATCGCTCCAAAATTTGTTATATCATTTTTTCATGCACTCTGGTCCACACCATGACTCGTGTTCCTGACCAAAACGTTTCCTCTTCCTTAAATTTGCTTGTCTCAACAGAAGAACTTTACAAGGTATTCTGCCCGGTAGGTTTATGTTGTTAAATTGACACCATACAGTTCTCGCTGATACTACGTTATTAATTTCAGTTCAGTGGTATTTGATGATTTAAAAGTATCTCTCTTGGCAAATGTCATAATTAAATTATCAGTAGTGCAATTCGTTTTCTGTAGATTTTTTGAGCATAAGCACATTTATAACAAAATTTTTGGACCGTCCAAGGGACTCAACGATACATTTTTGATCTGATATATTCGAGTTTATTCATTCAAAATAGTTCCCATTGTCCTCGATACACTGTTTTGCGTGATCTAAAAGCTTTTCGAAAGCGTGTATCAGATCATTGACCGGAATGTCTTTCAGGATGTCGGTGCAAGCCTTTTGGATGGCCTCTACGGACGCAAAACGTTTTCCTTTCATGGCCAAAAGCAATTTTCCGAACAGATAGAAGTCACAGGGAGCTATATCTAGCGAATACGGTGAGTGATTGCCGGTTAAAATGCGAATTCTAGTCAAAAAATCAGTCACAAGAGTGGATCGATGATATGGTGCATTACCATGCAATAAGCGCCAGCTTCCTGCATCGCGGTATTCAGGGCGAATTCGACGAATGCGATGCAACAAACGCTTCAAAACGCCAAGATAAAAAATTGCATTGACTTTTTGACCCGTTGGAACGAATTTCTTGTGGACAACTCCCTTGGACTCGTAAAAACAAATGAGCATCGACTTGATTTTTGACTTCTCCAAACACGATTTTTTGGGCGGTGACTCGTCCGGGGCCTTCCATTCGGCACTTTGACGTTTAGCTTCAGGTTCATGTTGGAAACACCACGCCTTATCACCAGTTACAATGTTGTAAAGGAAGTTCTTTCCAAACTTTCACTAAAAGTAAGCTAAGGATATAACTTCGACGCACTAGCTCATTAAAAAGATGACACTATCAGAAACATTTTTATGACGCCAGCCTTGTTTATTTTGGACTTCGCCTTATATTTCGATTGCTTTCAATTGCGATTACATCGACTCCCAAATATTTAAATTGCATTACTGGTCTATCTTATGGCAGTCATTCTCCAACTTGTATCGAATCTTTCAGGTTCTTTTGATATTAGTAAAGATTTAGATTTTTTAGTTGAAACTTCCATATGGAATTTTTTGCTAGTTATAGCAAAGCTATGCAAAAGCCTTTGATGATGTTGCGTCAACAAAATGCTAGTGAAAAGTTTTTTAACTTAGTCTAGCTGGGTTACACCGCGATAATTTTGTGGATGATCTTTCTTGCCTTTTTTAAAAGTTGATATCGTAAAGAGTGATTTCCACACTTACAAATTGTGTCATTTGTCAATGAAAGGTTGAAAAGATGTGCAAATTCTTAATGAAGATGCCCCACCATATTAAGGATTTCAACGGTATTGCAACGACAGGACCAGGAGCTTTTCTATTCTTGAGCATTTCGATTGAAAGTCCAACTTCCTTAGTAGTTATATTTACATCTCCAGATACATAATCTTAGAATGGCACTCTCGCCATCATAATTCTTTAAGGTATGATCCCCATTTATTAACTTGTATTGGATGAATATTTATTGTTTTATTCACTTCTATCCTCCGATTTCTTAACATTTTCCATACCTTACTGTGAGCACCATACATATCACTTTCCATGGACTTTGTACAACTTTCGCAGTACGATTCTTTTATTTCTCGTATTCTGTTATTGGTTACATTCCTTTGTTCAATGTGGCGTTCTTTGATTTCGTCTGATTTTACTGTCTTGTAGTCTAAAAATGCCTTATTTTTCTCTTCAGTTATCCGTTTTACTTTTTCGGTAAACCAGAGAGTTTTGTTCCCCTTAGCCTTAGCAATGCTTACTAGCCGTTTGCGTTTAATATTGGATTGAATCCCTTCGATCAGTCCTATTTTTGACTACTTTTACAATAAATCTGGCCGTATGGCGTCAGCGGTGGCTTGAATATTGCAAGCAATCGTCGATGTTTACGTGGTTACATTTTGGAAACAAAAATGTTCTATGAACTTCGCGAACTAATTTATTTTTTCCAAAGTAAATTTCCACAATTTGGAAGTAACTTTCCAAACTTTACGGGCGCTTACGCACTTTTTGTGTTTGACCGAGCCGCTCCTCCTAATTGTGGCGCGCGTCTTGATGATGTTCCACAAATAGGGGGACCTACAGTTTTAAGACGACTCAGAACGGCAGATATTTTTTATGAGGAGCTTTTTCATGACAAAAATACACTCGAAGGCTTGCCATTGCCTGCCGTGGGGCGAGCGCTATTAGAGATTCCCTAAGGAGATTCCAAACCTTACTGAACAGAAATGTCAACGCAGTTTGTCATTCTCAGCTATCAAATCATAGTTATCGATGTCGATAGTTCTCATGCAGCTAAAAAACACGCGACATCATTTCTGAAAATAAGCCTATGATGAATTCAGTGATAGGATTTTAAAACATCCACAGAAAAGTTTTTCAGCTGCGTTTTTTGATTTATCAAATTAAAATATTTAGTTTATTTGTGGAAGTTTTGATACTAGAGCCTCCATTAAAATTCTGAACCTTTCTTATACAGAAATGTGTGTCCAATTTCGTTTTGTTTCTGGCACCTGAATTTATGGAAATAATAGCACATTGAAACCAATTAATTTGAACTGCTTATCTTCTGCATTCACGGCGAGACGAAAGTTTGGTGGTGCCTGCATAGAAATGTGATCCATTTGCATTTGTATTTTAACAGCTAGAAAACGTCAAACATTTTTAATCCATGCGTAATCCTCAGATTAGTGTCAGAGTTTAAAATACTAATTATACTGATTTGTCGCTACTTTTTGCAGATATTTCTATCGGCTGCTGGGTGTGCGTTGCATACCTACAAAATGAGCAGCGTCCTACCTTTTTTGTTTTATGTTTTTATTATGTTTTATTATTATGTTTTTTTTTTTTGATTTTTCTTCGTTATTTTTTGCTTTTGCTTTCTAAAACTGACCATTAACTTTCAAAAATGTGTGCATAATTAAGCCGAAAAGAGTGATCCGCACAATGGACGCGACGCGGCGCATGCGTTGCAGTCAGCGAGAGTAAGCGGGAGCAAACGTTTGTGCCATTTGCTACCTAACGACTGCGTGTGTGTCCAACTCTGCTGATCGAAATGCACGTGTATATATTTTTGGATCAATTTTTTTTCAAAAGAGAAATGTCGAAAATGAGCATCAAAATTAAAGTGAAAAATCTCCGATTTCAACTACTTGCTTTGCTACTGGTTTCACTTGTGATTTATCTGTTCTATGTTTTTCTGGGAGTTGATAGTCAGTGTATCATTGATAATCTCTATCAAAGCGAGTCCTTGGAAATTCTGAGAAACAAGAGAAATCCGCTCGAAAGCGTTTAAGTATTTACTTCCGTTCTGTCTGGCAATATTTTTTTCGCAGTTAGAAATAAGAAAATAGTTTTCTGAATGAAACTGAATGAATTGTATGGAAACCGCACAATGTCAAGACCAACATGAAATCCTTTTCTTTCTTCCTTCAACTATTTATTGCTACTTTCCTCGTTTGTTTTGCTAATGTTTGTCCTAAAGCGCTTAAGCCTCTTTTGTTTGTATTGTTTTTCCCACGAATGTACACAAAACGCTTGTGGGTTTTCGTGTATTTGGCGCGTGCATTTGTAATAAATTCAACTTTATGTCAAACGAAGTGTCATTGAATAGTGTCATCCCTCAGAAAATTTGCCTGCTTCCTTCCTGCCACTTCGTTGATTTATGCACAACCTTTTGTTTACTCAGTTTTTCTTCTTGATTGTTTATTTTTGTAGGCTGTGCCCAGTTAAATGGCTTAAAGTTGAAAGAGTTGAGCTATGGCACGAATGCCACGAAAAATACTATGCGCCATAAGTATTCATATTCAAGTAAATGTAAGTACTTATGGCAAAATATTTTTCTAAGCATGTTGCCTTTTGTGTACACCTGAGACGTACATTTTTGTACCAAAAAATACTTGTAGGTATGCGTAAATATTTCAAAATATTTCTACGAAGCCTTTCAACACTCACTCAGCACTCTCAAGTGTTTCATATCACTTACTGAACCGCCTGCAGTTCGAAAAAAAAAAATTGTCAACCACATGTTTCACTATCCCATCATTACTCTCCCGATGCTTACCAATTCGTTCCACATTGTGCTGTTGTTGTTGCACAAGCAACTGTTGTGTTGTCGCGCAAAAATTAGCCAACTGTCGTCGCCTCTCATGCCACATAAGCCATAAACAATAATCCAATTTGGTTTTTATTTAAGTATTTGCGATTATTCACAAAAATGCACCAACCAATTTGAATTAAACCAATTGGCGATGTCTCTTAACTGATTTGCCCTTTTGATCACCGCGCAGGCGCAGTAAAGTGGAGTTGAACAGTCACGCAGTAGCTCAATTGCTGAGCAGCCGTTTGTAGTGATTTCCGACGGCGGCCAGATCACGGCGTTATTTCACAAATTCCGCGACAATTCTTTCCTAATTTGCCTACCCGCTTTATGATCGTTACGCCAAATGCCGCTGCAGTAGTTGTTTGTGCTTGTTGTTGTTGTTGGAAGGTAAATTGGCAAATTGGCTAACAACCAACAGCGATTGGCGATTATTTATGTATTTGTTTAAGATGTACGCATATTTTGCATTTACTTTGGTAATCTTGCATTTGAAATGTGCGCTGAAAGTTGGTGTTAATTTCAGATAGACACTGGAAGAAAATTTTACATTAATTGTACCCACTGGCACATCTGGAATTATCTGTGTGACAAAAAGTGTTTATAACTCAATCTAAATACATATATCTGAAGTTTCTACAGATAGGCTCTACTACTTTTTGATAAACCATTTAGGACTCATCCCATATTATAAAGCTGCAATTGAGTAGAAGCGAGGCTTTATCACTATTTTTAGTGATACTGCGTACCAGGTGCTCACTCCCCCGAGTGCATTTCTGCAATGAAAAAAAATCCTCATGAAAAACCATTTGCCGCTTGAAGTCGGGTCGGGTTGAAACTGTGAAAATTGAAACTGAAATTAAAAAAGATTGATTATTCTATAGTCTTCAGAATAATTTCATACATTTGAAGGGAAATTCCAGGAGCGTACCCTGCACTGGTACACAGATGACTCGCAGACATCAGAAGGCTTAAGTATTCTGTGCCTATGGGTAATTTTCCAAGCAACATCCAGGGGGAGATTAATGCCATCTGTCTATGTGAGGAAATAAACTTGGAGAGAAATTTCCGAAATGAGCGAATTGCCATTCTGAGCGGTAGTCAGGCGGTACTCAAAGCTCTGTCATCCTGCAAGCTTAAATCTTCTCTGGTTCTTGAATGTATTGAGGAACTGAATCTACAAAGAACGCACAATCGCTTCCGGCTAAATTGGGTCCCAGAACGCAGGGGTATAACTGGGAACGGACGTATTGGCGAGAGATGCTGCGGCCTACCCGTTAAAAGGAGCCGAGCTCTTCCTACCTATGGAACAAGGAGCAGCTTAGAAGTGGAGAGCTTAGTCTAAGGGAGGTTAACTGCCACCAAACTATGGGGCTACGCCGGGCGAAACCCCTACTGGGAGAGCACAACCAAAAGAGGTTTGAAAAACTCATAATCCTCTCCAAGGATAAACTAAGAATGCTCACGGGCTTTCTCTCAGACCATTGCAGACTACATCGATATATGCACATGATCGCGATATGGTCCACTGATTCTTGTCGTTTCTGCGACCAATCCCCGGAGACTCCAAGGCACCTACTCGGTACCAGAGATCCGTCTGAATTTATTGATAGATTTTCCGCCATCTCGCCAGCCTCTATATCTTGTTCATTTGCTTCGGATGGTTTCGACATCGATATATCGCACTGACTCATTCGTACCTCCTTTGACATAGTCAATTTGCCATTTTTCACCGCTAGTAGTGTGCTTCGTGATGATGTTTGCTATATAACCAGTAGAGACGTATAAAATATAACTATGCAGCTGCTCAAGCACCAGCAATACCTTGCAAATATAAACGTTTCTAAACAAAGTCTAGAGATGTGCTATTAACGCGTCTTGGTATGTACGCAGTAGCGATCTCCAACGTCATATTGGTATTCTGTCAGTCGCTGCCATAATACAAAAATATAATATGTCATAAGCCACATGAAGAGGCTCTTTCACCATGTTAATACCGAACACTCAGCTCTCACCGATCGGAGTGAGTGGAAAGAAAGACTGAAGCGTAAAACCCGAATCACAAATGTAACCGACGGTGTCAATGCCATCTCCATCATACGATCAGAATCTGGGCTACTCACCCATGAAAATACGTAAACTGCGCTAGTCCTGATCGCCATACTCACTGTGATGTTGTCATTCATTATCAAAGCTGGTGGTGATGATGATGCTACACCAAGCACTAAAAGCATTAGCATTCAACTGGATGAGGTGTAGTCAAGTCTGCTCTACCGAGATGACGCACTGACACACGTTATTCCAACAGACCTACACATTAAGAAAACGGCAACCATGAGTGCATTTATGTGAAACGAAGCGGGTCGCTGGAAAGAACAAACTCATGGTCATGCCAGCCGACTATTGCGACAAACTCAGTTACATTGGTAACATTTACGACGGTAACATTCAATAGGAATTTGGCCACTCTTTTCCCATCTAAGGAGGAATGGAATAAGCGATTTTCACTAAACAAATTCCACACTACAGTCTATACAGATGGTTTTAAAATGGATTGTTGTGTTGGAGCTGGTATATATTCTCATAGATTTAAAATTGCAGAATCTGTGCGTCTCCTCAATGCCTGCAGTGTCTTCCAGGCGGAAGTACTGGCAATTGGGGAAGCCTGTAGGCTACTAATCGCATATTTCTCTTAAGGGCAATATCGCTATTCTTTCGGATAGCC
The DNA here is from genome assembly GCF_027943255.1 of Anastrepha obliqua. Taxonomy (NCBI): domain Eukaryota; kingdom Metazoa; phylum Arthropoda; class Insecta; order Diptera; family Tephritidae; genus Anastrepha; species Anastrepha obliqua. The sequence continues at coordinate 18,184,171 of NC_072893.1, read as the reverse complement.
AAGCTGCAATCCAGGCACTGAATTCAGCTACAACAACCTCTATGATGGTGCAACAAAGTAGGAATAACCTTTCCACCTTGAGTGAAAACCATAACGTTACCTTAATCTGGGTCCCGGGAAATCGGAATATTGAAGGTAACGAAAAAGCAGATGAACTGGTAAGAGGGGGATCTGTCATGAATAACGCTTTTGCAGAATCGGTATTCGCACTATTAGGTGCAGTCAAGAGTAAAATTTCCCTAAAATACCTTCGAGTCGCGGATTGTAGATGGAGAGACCAGACGAAATGCAAAATCAGCAGAACGTTAGGGCCCAGCTACAACCTCAACCATTCGTCGACATTGATAAACATGAAACGACGGGACGCCTGGAGACTAAAGGCAGTCAAAACTGGCTTTTGGTCTGTCGGAGAACAAGCAGCCAAAATGGGCATCCCTCACAACACATACTGTCACAGTTGTAAACAACCGGAGAAAAAGTAAACAATCTTCCATTTCCTCTGTGAATGCCCTGCTCTATGGGAGCACATAATGTTAACCCTGGGCAAACCGCTGTTCGAGAGTCCCGAACAACTGTCTGGCTCAGACGTGAACAGCGTCACGTCAACGGTTCCTAAGCCGCACAGACTGAATATAGTCGTGCCGTAAATAAGTGGTAAACAATTTGGTAACGCGGATGTGGCAACAAAATGGTGCGGAAGCGGTAGTTGGATTCTGGAAGAATCTCCACTCAAACCAACCAACCAACCAACGATGTGAAGACGAAAAAAAGAAGGCCCTCTGGCATGACGAGCATTAGCAAATTTCCATGTTTGAGAAGTTCGCAGATCTTATTGGCCAAGAATTTATCCAAAAACTTCCCTCAAAGTTATATCTTTAGAAAAAGAAAATGAAAAAAAACTGCGAAAACAAAGTTACGCTACTTTGATGCGACCGACTATCAGAAATGATTAAATAATTTACTGAATCAAGATGATGAAGAAATGCAGGAGTCAAAATAATTAAAGAAAAAGAAAAATTTAGATATGTAAAGTGGACAACACTAAGTAGTTACTCCAATTAAGCGAATGAGCCTAAGAGTGTTGCACGCATTCTTCAAGCAAAGCAAAAAAAAAGGACCAACAAATCGAAGAAAAATATTCTTAGCTGCTTGGGAATTCAAAATTGCGGGTGGTCCTCTGCACTTTTGTTGAAAAACAAGGATATGCAACGGATAGCATTCATATAAATTCAAACAATGTATGTATGTTTGTGTGTGCCTCTGTCTGTGTGTGTGAGTCCAAATCTAGAGCGTACGGCTATTTTTGTATGGGATAAATTAGCTAATCCAGCGCATGCGCAAGGAACGCACGTAGCAGTCCAACATTTCAAATTTATATCTGCCTAAATATGTTTGTGTACGGGCAGGCGCTGCTTTATTTTGCTGCTGCGCATTAAACTACATCTTTGAGATTTTCTATTTTCTATTTTTTTCTAACAACATTCAATATTTTTTATTTCTTCTCAACCAACAATTCAAAAATGATGCAGAAAATTTTATTGCTAACTATAACGAATGTGATTTTCCCATGCGAAGAAGAAAAGTAAGATATGAAAGGAATTTGGCGCGAGAAATGTGCCAGCGAAAGGATTACTGCATGTAAAATGGCCAATTCGAGACCTACTAGCGAGAGGTTTTATATTCGATTTGTTTTACTCTGTTCCCAGCAATTCAGTTCGCAGCTCAATTGAGTGGAAAAGTTAATTTACGCAGGCAATTTTCTTTTGTGTCTATTGTTGAGAGCTGTAAAAACATGTCAGTCAGTTTTTGTGAGGAAATCAGCTACGCTGTTGAGTTTTCAATTATGTTAGAAAGAATTTGTTAGCATAAATTTCACGCTTTTCACTTGAAGCAAAGATGTTTATTTAAGATTTTTATTCTACTTCGAGCATTGCAACGAAGGAAAGTGGAAGACTACAGGCGGTTTGCTTTTTGTTTTTCAAATTTAAAAAATATTGCAAGCAGGATTGGCCATTTAGGTGGTTCCCTTTAAATACTTATTTTGGATGTTTTTATAAGGTTTTTTTTTCGGCTACCGCTTCTAGTTGTAGTAAATTCTTCAGGCCATCACCTGGTTTGAGCTCACTATATTTTGCCATGTCCCCATGGCCATTAACTTCCTTCTGCGCTCGGTTCATGTAGTTCTCTCGCATTCCTTTAGCGTACACTCTAGATCTATGGCCAGGTGAAGGCCTGATTTGGAGTAGAAAAATTCAGAAGAAAATGTTGAGACTCCGCAACATTCAAAAAAAAACCGTACTGATTATTGTACTTTATTTTTTTTTTCGAGAGTACTATAATTAATGAAGAGCGCCAAAGAACAATTATTACAGATTTTTCTTTTTTGTTTTGGTGGGTTCAGAATGCTTTCGATCTTACAGCGACCGTCGCTTTGCGTCAATCCTTCTTCCTCTTCTGGGCAGACACCCTTCCCGGGACTAAATTAGATTATATTCTTTAAGAATCTTGCATTTCAACTTCATGCTCTTTTCTACTCTCTACTCATCACAGTACCTCATCCAGACCCAGTTCCCTGATTAAACTCAGAATGGAGCTGCGTTGGATTGAGCGTATGTGCCTTTCTTCTGGCTATAGTAGGCCAAGATGTCTCAACCTTCTCTGCGCTATAGCGCTGCATTCTAAGAAACGGTGCATTGAAGTCATTTCTGAGGTCTATTTCCTCATTACTTCTACTTTCTGCATTACTTCGGGACGTTCCAGAATAACGTCCGTGAAATGCACTAGTTCTATTCGCCCACGTCTGGTTCCACCATGCTTGTAGCCAGCTTCATGTTATAGGCTCGTCTTCTTATGTCTCTCTGTTTGTGAGGCTTCGCTTTATTGTACTGTGTTGAGATCTTATGAATACTTAAGTTCATGTAATGTACCTCTCATCTAGACTCCACGTTCTCTTAATTTCACGTCCATCTACGAACCAGTATTTGCCGTGTTACAACCAATATATAGTACGACTTTTCATTCCCGTCCTCTCAAGATCGGAGAGCAACATTTGGAGACGGAATGTCGCGCATGTCTCAAAGTTGAACGGTAAGGGTTGGTGTATTTGTGTGCCGAGAAACTGCTGGGCTAAGGAGCTGTCAAGTAAATTCTCCATGCAAGTAGAGGATTGGAATCCCTTTAACTCCATATGAAAGGTGTACTTCGCTTAACTCAACGGATGTCTCGAAGTTGAGTGATAATATCGGTGTATTTTGTGTCCCAGTTACCGGAGTGGTAGTATGTTCCATGTGAAAACTGTGAAAGAAATAAACATTTATTCCGCCAGCCAAGTGACAATCAATGCCTTAGACTTACTGTTGATGCACTTGAAACTAGCCAAGGTGTGCCTGACTTCCTTTCGGCCACAACAGCACACTTTGACGCACTTACATGGCAAACAACTGCTGGGGTAATGAGCTACCAGCTGAATTTTCCAGGAAGAGGATTGGGGTTCTCTTATATACCTGTGTATTTCGGTATACTTCTCGTCAATTCAGCGAGCTCTGGGAAAGTATACAAATTTGTAAGATTATGAGTTTTTTCTGGTCACGTGTAAATCGGAGACGCTCGGGCAAACTTCTAAAGTTAACAAAACTCAGCTTCAATGACTGTGGGCATTCTAGCTGAAAATAGTCCATGAGGCATCCATACGTTGAGACTTGGCATTATTCCGAGATGGAATCATTACAGCACCTTCTCCTCAGGTCTTCTGCTTTTTATAGTAAGATCTAAGCATTTTGACCGTCACTGCTTTGCCCGCGGAAATAGCACGAAGTGGCTAACACAGCTGTAAAAGGTATAGTCAGCGTTTCAGCCTGAAACTAATTACACGGAACCAAATTAATTCCACCTAATTGATTGCGAGAAAATTACTTCAACCCCAGTTGCAAATAGGCTCCACAAAGTCAGGACTAAGGAAAGAGGTAAGATAAGATTAGGTATCAAAAATACAAATGACACATACATGCAATCCGGTGGATAGAGAATACCTTTCGCTGGCTACACATTTTCCAGGAGCCGTGTTTTCAAGACCTACCCAATCGGGCTAGAATTTCGTTAAACACTTGCTTACCCAGCATTCCATAAGATGAATCGTTAGCTCCTTTAACCCATGAAATATCCCAATGCCGCCTGGTAGTACTACAGCCAGTCGCCGAGTTAATTACACCACATCTCGTTGGGATAACGCGGGACAGCTTCGTGCTAGCATACTACCCAACAGTGTGGAGAAGACCAAAAGTGGTTTTCATTACCAAAAATTGGCAAAAAGGTCTAGTCACTGGCCATGTCCTGACCAATTAGTCTCACCTCCTTTGTATTGAAAGAATTGGAGAAGATTATCGATAAAGAAATCAGATCAAACGCTCTGCGTACAACTCCTCTCCATCAAAATCAGCATGCGTACCGGGCAGGTAGGTTAACGGACACTGCACTGTATCGGCTATGTACGAGCCTTTGACTGTGAGGAAATAGTTCTCTGTGCCTTCTTTGATATAGAGGGAGCTTTCGACAACGCCGCCTCTCACTCAGGAATATATCGCACACTAGAGAAGAGGAACGTGCAGAGACCCATCTGCAAATAGATACAGCTCCTGCTGCATACTAGGATAGCTGAAACCGCAGCAGGGTGTCCGCAGGGGGAGGTGAGTTTTATCGTAGTACATAACGACTTGCTAGATGAGCTGGAGAGGAGAGCCTGCAAGGTGATTACTTACGAGGATTTCAAGGCACTTATTGTCAGAGGGAAGGTTATAGATACTCTGCTGGAGCTGATGCAGGGTTATGTAAAACTATATCTAATCAAATTCGGGTCTCGTGATTACTCCTCCGAAGACGGAGCTCGTCTTATTTACTAGGAAATATAAAATACTTGGAGTCCTACTCCCTTCTATAGCGGGCGTTCCATTGGTGCTCTCTAACAGAGTGAATCATGCTTGTCAGGAATTAGAGACGATGATGACCATGCATTTTACGATGACGCCGACGGTGGCTGATTTGCGTTCGTAGTTAGCCGCAACAAGCTACTGATGAACTGCAACAAATTTATGATATTCAGACCCGCTCTATCCGCAGGCGTAGCGAAAAAATGAGAGCCCAGATGTCTAAATCTATGCCAGACGAGAGCAGGGCGGCTGAGAAGAAGGTGTTGAGATGATACCACCTCGTCCTCCAGACAGCTTCTGCAGAACGGACTTGAGACAATCCCAAGTCTCACCGCATGAACACCTAACGAACAATGTCAGGTAAGGATACCCACCAAATTCGAAAGCTGGGGCTTTGTTAGCCTTAGGAGTTCCCTCGAGCGTCCCCGATCTACCCATGGCCAGAAGGATCTCGCGACCTAGCACGTTTGTGCACTAGCCCAGCGCTCGCTGAGTTGACTCGAGGCCCATCTTTCCAGGAAAAGATCACAGGTTCTTAATTATCAAAATATCGAATTTTCAGTATTTTCGAAAATTACTGTTATAACGAAGGTAGGCACACTCTACATCAAATTTTGTTCATTTCCACTGCCAACACATTTTTCTGTTCAAGTGTGACGTCCGCACTGAATTTCGCTGAGATATCTCAATGTTTACTCGAGTCATCTGTTACTCCGCCAGACATGGCTTAATCAAGTCCCCTCATGGTTTGACGCGTTTTCGTAAACACACATTTGGGTAGGCTTTTGCATGCAACCGTCAAATGAGCAAAATTATAGTAAATACCTTCGCTGATGTATCAGAACGGCTGTGTATTAAAAATTCAATTTGCACTGAATTTCGAAGAAATTTTGCGAATTTCGAAAATTCACTCGAAAAAGGAATTGATTAACGATATTAAAAACGGGTAACCAAATTAAAATGTAGTAACTGCACTTAAATAAGTTGTGAAAGACGCTGCCGATTGTGCACGAAATTGCTGAAATACTCGAACACAACAACAAAAGCAACCAGAGTTAAGAAATACATTGGCGCGCGCGTGAAATTTCGCACACAAAAGTCGACACGATTCGACGATTAAATTAAATTTTTGGCCGCAAGTACCGTTCGCTGGCCAAACGGTGTAACCAAAACAAGCTGCCATTGTTGGCGGGAGGCTGTGAAGTGCCAAAAAGAGCAACAGAAGCCATTTCGAGGAGTTGATAAATTTACGAATTACGCTTTTTCAGCTGAAATACTGCCACTACTCGCACGCTGGCTGCGTCGGCATATCGGACGTACATATGTATGTATGTGGCAGTGGCACTGTTGCAACACTTAATGCGTTCATTTAAAAGCAGTTTACGTGCGTAATTTCCACACGCCACACGGCACTGCATAACAGCAACAACAACAACAAATTTGGATAATATGAAATTTTGAAGACTTTATGAATAAATTGAAATGTTGCTTTACTTGCCTTGGCATAGTAAAATTTATCGAGTACGTAAGCAAAATTGAAAGTGAATAAAAGTTAAGTGCAAGTGACGGCATTTGTGGCAGCCACCATTTAGCGTGGAACGACATTGTTGACGTGCTGCTGCGTATGGCGGCAAACCAGCGACAATTTTATGCACTTCCACATAGCAGCTGCCGCCTATCAGGCATTGCAGTGACGGGCTGTGGCATCACGCCTGTGGCATACGCATGCCAATAACAAATTCAAGTAGTTTAGCTGATACGATGCAGGCGCTGACGGCGACGCCAGCATGCGCGCAGGCGCAGTAGAAATTCAAGCCACGTACCGAGGCAAGCGTGTAAAGGACATGCAGGTACTTAAGTACAACTATACACACACACATACATACATTCATATGCATATGCCACATGTGTAAATATGTGCCTATGTAGGCTGCCAGTGACGGTGACAAGCAACAACTTGCAGTTGCATTGTATGTTTATGTATGCGAGTAGGCATGTGTGCATGTGTGAGTGCGAGCACGCGCATAAATTGTATTACATTTCCATTTCTAATGATCTCTCACATGCTGTGGATGTGGTTGGCGGTTATTGTGCACATTTTGTTTCTGCCATAAAATGAAAAATGGAAAAATTTTACTACACCACACGCCACTCTATTCCATGCCACATTGCAACGCAAATAAACCGCAAAACGCCAGCATATGCGCCAAATTTGATTTTCATTTCCTTAGAAATTAAGTTGACAATTCCCTTCGGGTAAATTAAGCTGCCATTAGAAATGATTTGCTCGCACACCTGGCTTATTTCTGCAAGGCAGTGGAGTAAACAAATGCTGAGCCGCCGACTGTGCCACACAGCTGTGGTCAGTCAGCGTGATCAGTGCGAAATATCAGTCGTTGGCATCAGTGTCAACCTCAGTATTGTCGCCTTCAACTTCACCTAAGCAAACTAACTGGCCAATTTGTTGTTGTACGTGCATTTGTGCCCAACTCGGCACACGTCGCATTGGTTTTTTTTTTTTTTTTTGGTATTTTTGTTTTATATATTCCATGTAATAGTCATTCCTACTTCCATATGTATGAGTTTGTTTTTAGTTTTGTGCCTATAAAATATAAATATTCAAACTGTTTGCATACTGCGCTCACGCCAAAGGGTGCCTGAGTAGGACTATTGTCCACTTGCAAAGAAGTCTGTAAATATTTGGTTCGAGCTCCTCCATTCATTCAATTACCAATTAATGTTAAATTCTACAGCAAATACAAAAAATCCAATTGTTCTTTCCAATAGCCAGAATGGCTGGTCAATTGCAAAGCAATGAGTTTCGTTAAAATTCCTATTGTAAAAATTTTATTGTTTCTTAGCTTCATTTATAATAAAACAATGCTAACAATAACTGCTTCGAAGCGGGAAACGGGAAGTCACAGATGAGCACTCAAATCAAATATTTGTACAATTTTTCTCCTTAAATGTCGTGTCATGTCAATGAGGGACTTTTTTTAATGACTAACTCAGAACCACGCAATTGAAGCCTTTTATACAAAATAATTTTGAGCGGCGAAAAAGGAGGGATCTACAGTTTTAAGCCGACTCCGAACGGGAGATGGTTTTTTTCATAAGGAGCTTTTCCATGGCAGAACTACACTCGAGGGCTTTCCATTACTTGCCGAGAAGCGAACGCTATTAGAAAAACTTTCTATAATTTTGCTGTTACGCGCACGGAGATTCGAACCTACGTACTCCCGAATGGTACGCACCAAACCATTTGGCTGCGGCGGCCGCTGTATTGGAAAACCTGTCGCTTGAGGCTCTACGTGAAAAAGTGTTGCAGAAAACTAGTGAGTTTTTGTCTACTCGATTTTTTGACAAACGGCGGCTCCGTGGAAAATGGACGGAACTAATTCAAACTGTACAAGATTTTGAAATTGCAAATTAATTAAAAAAAAGATGCTTGAAGGCTCTCTACATATAATTACTTTCTATATACATTTTACTCCATCAAAAGGAGGGGCCTTACTCGCCAAGATCATTCAGCTAGAAAGAGCTCGGTCCCTAGCGGTGAAGCTGTCGAATGCGCCTGGCGATGTACAGACAATCTCTAAAATTTCTCAATCTGATAGCAACACAGCCACATCGAGTTTCAGGTCGAAGTAGCGGTCCGCACCAGCTGGCAGCAAAGAGGTTGACTCTTCGTCGACAGTGCCTGCAACCTCTTCATCGACTTGCAACTTGATCGAGGGAATGGAGACCGCAACCAAGGGTAGTCTTGGTTTAGGCGAAGAGTGCAAGCTTCACAGGGGGCTTCTTGGAAAGTTTCTAACTTAAAGCCTACCTGACAAATATTATTGCATCCAAGAAAATAGGGATTATACCACATGATTTTCCGGATGGCATTTGGTCTACCAAGGAAATCTGCAAGGTACAAAAATGCATTCTTGATAAGATGTACGGAAGTCGTAGAGGTCCAGTAAAGCCCTATTTTGCAGAGTACTTTTTTAAGCCTGGCTGACTAGTTCTTAGCTGTCTGAGCAACGAAACAATAGCCTGGACTAACGAGGCTATATCTGCTCTAAAAGCTGAAGTGTCAAAGGCTACAATCTTCGGTGGCTGCTTTCCAAGTTCAGCTTCCTGGCCTAACGAACGAGTTTTGAGGCAAATAGTGCCGCGAGACTCAGAACTTTGTATCAGCGAATGGTCACCGGCTTCAAAATTAATAACTGGTGAAAAGCGCAATTGTTCTGGACCCTAGTTCGGCTGAAAAGGGTGTCAGAGCAAACAGTGATGATGCGGCAAAGGTGCCGGACGATCAACCATCAACTTCAGTAGCGGGTCGAGCTCAGTTGAGCATCCAGAAGCCAACAACGGGGCCCGAATTCTCTAAACCCAAGCCACAGGCCCCAATTTTGCCAAAAAACCATCCGCTCTTTCTGGTCGGCTGACAAAATGAGAAAGGAAAGACCCGAAGGCTGCGGAAATAATACGGAGCATAAAGGGTGGTAAGATTCGGAAGAGCCAGTCTGGGAAATAATGCCCCATGGGACTCACCCCAAATTTCAGCCCTGGAGGTAGTTTATTTATTTAAACCGTGCAGGCAATTTCGCAGTCTTCAAATAAACTTCCAACGCGGAGAAGCAGCCTCAATAAGGCTCGGTGTCATGGTGGAGAAAACGTTTCTGAACTTTGTGGCCATCCAGGAACTGTGGGCCTCATATGGAAGCGTTGCAGACAAAAACGTGTAAGTTCAGTTACGATACCAATTTTAACCTGCCCAGAGCGGCAATATTGATCGGAAAAAATATAAATTTTCTTCCAATTTCTCAGCTCATACAACGTAATTTGATGGCAGTACAGGCAGAAGTGGCTATTGCTCGAGGCAAAAGAGCGATTGTTCTGGCCTTGCTATGTCTTCCAGGTAGTTTTCGCGGACTATAGCAGCTAATGGTCTATTATCGCAAACAAAATTTCCAATGGGTCACATGCTGCGACGCCCCACTGTAGGGGGACGCACGGACATCAATGTAAGAGTTGAATCACTTCTTCATTTTACTTCTACTAATAATTTAGTGGTGAAAAATAGAAGCGGTGGAGGTCTTTGATCTCACTCTTACTAGCGCATATATATCAAATAGTATTTCCAATCGCTACCTGCTATGACGCAAAACATTGCGGTTCTGAGTGGAAGAATTACTAACTCTGAGGAGCTTAATCTTGAAGTTAACAAACTCGAGAAGAAGTGTGCTAGTAATTCTCCTTGGCGAAGTAAGGAGTTGAAAGTTCTACATATGAAAGCGCTACTAGCCAATGTGGTGAAACCACTTTGTCCCACTTTTAAACGACGAAATATTGTGTATAGCTCGGGGATTCCAAGTCTGCAAGACATCCAAAAATGGAAGAGGTTGAGCAGCAATATCGCGTTCTGATAAAAGCGGGTACTATTCAGTTGCACTCGTTCCTGCAGCTACGTTTTTACCATTGCCTCTTACGAGGAACCATGTGTTTACAATTAGGCAGTGCACTAATGGAAGGCCAGTCAACTTTGATGAGGGATCTAGTTTCCGTTCATTCTAGGCCAGACCTATCTAGCTATTTCACAAGTGGGTTGTGTGGTCCACCTCTTATTGGTATGCCCGATGTTGACCGAATTGTTGCAGAACTTGCTTGATGATAAAATCATGCCCGCATACTGGGCTGAGTTGACTGATTTGTTTTTGCCAGTTTATCCGCAATGAAATTTCCACGAATGTCTTTGGGTAAAGGAGCCCAGACCATACTCGTGGCGCACCGCTTAGCCAGCTCGTTTAGAGTGGCTCTAGATTCGATTGTTTTTTTTGGAGGAAGTATAATTCGCGCTATAGAAATTCAAGCAGCCAGACTGTCAAAGTAGATAGTGATACGCCGGAAATTTTTACTCGACATTTCTTTTTTTAAATAACGTGGCAAATGATGGGGAAATGGCACATCAACGAGGTAATATTTACAGTTAATTGTAATATAAATTGCTAGAAAATATCATCATCGTCATTATCGGTTCCTGTTTCTCCCATCGCAGCATAGGGTCTCCGTGAAACTGTTGCATACTCCTAAGGTTTGTGTCGTATACACGTATATATACATACATACATGTATGTATATATGTATTCTTTTATGTAGAATTGAAATATTCAGTATTTGTCTGCTAAATTGGCTCGAATGCTCATTTGTTTCGCATTTGTGGCATTGTTTTGCCTGTTGCCTGTGAGGTCTGCGCATTGTGTCCGATAACAATGTTTTGACCACAGTGTAACCAAAATATAATATAGGATACCAACAACTACATAAAAGGTTGTGAACGATATAACCAAAACATCAGTGCAGCAATGCTATGAGCGCGAGGATATGCCACAGGATATCCATAATGTGTGCATGTTTGCCATTTGCCATTTGCCAGTTGGGCAGAAAATGCACAAATGTACGCAATCAACTGTTGTCGCTGTTGCTGTTGTCCTTTGAATGGGCGTCATGTTGACATGTTCCACTAATAGCACGCGCAGCAACAACCAAACACAAGCCAGAGATTTACTTGTCACAGAGTTGGAGTTGCGCGTTTTGGTAACTTTGGTGGTCTGCAATTGCATTGTCTGCGATTACCGCTGTGCGTGGTGAGAGTCTGTCCGTGGTGTTGCCAAAACAATGCCTCATTATTGTTAAGACTCATTTAATGGTATTTTCAGTTTCGCAGTTTGTTGTTCTTGCTTTGGAATTTCGACAATTCGTTACGTGGATTGTTTTATTGCAACCTTGGTGACATCTTTTTTAAAGGAAAATATCTTGGAAATTACCTAACTGCAGCATACAACTTCCAGCGAATTGAGGCATCACAACTTGACGGGCTCCGCTGTAGGTACTGCTGCTATTTAACGAATGTCTCTCTTTTGTGCCAGCGGGCGTGAGTTGTTTTGCGAGTCATACTGCAGTTACACATAGCGAATTGTGACTGTTAAAAATAACTTATGTATGTATGTATTGCTTGATTTTATAAGCATGTCGCAATTTGTGGGCGTTTGTTTAGTAATAAACATTTATACAAACCCAGTACGCGAGGACAATAGGCGTCATTGTTGTAAGATTGCGGTTAGCAGAGAGATTTTGCTGCGGTGATAAGCATTTTGCCGATGCGCATGCGACCACTGACCAGATGCGCTGGTAGAACGATTGGTGAACATTTTTCGAATTAAATGGAAACGAGAGAAAGATTGGACAATTGAAGCGCCACCGGGGTTATTGAATAATTTCACACATTAGTTGGCGTGATTCGTAGTAGTAAACATAAAAAACCATTGAATAGTGCAAAGGAATTTTCTAAGAAGCTCGAGTGGTGCCAAAGATTGTTTGAGAATTTTGGAAAGTATATAAGTACAAGACTCCGAATGCTTCCAATGCTTCACGTATAGTGAAAATGTAAAACGTCTAATGAAAACTAAAAAACAACGTTAGAGCTTGAGGTAGTTCATATCGAAGGGAATCGGACTATTAATAATGAATTTAACCCTCCGTTTAGTACCACACTTTTTCGACTTTGGCAGTGAATTTAACATAAAGGGTTTTCCAATAACAGGTTTTATTTTGAATAACCCGCTATTTCGGTAGATGTCACTTTTGAAGCTGTGATTTTTTGATATTTGACAAGTAGAAACTACGCCATTAATAAAAATGAAACGATTAACGCTTAAACAATGCATTGAAATTATTAAAATTCACTATAAAAATGATGAAAATTTGGCAGAGACGTCTCGTAAAACTCGAACATTTTTGGGTCATCGTGAAGCACCTTGTCGGACCGCAATACAGAAATTGGTGAAAAAATTCTAGCTTTTGGGACAAGTTAGTGATGTGAAGAATAAAACCCGTGCACGTCGTTCAAGAACAGCCGAAAATATTGCTGTTGTAGCCGAAAGTGTTGAAGAAAACCCAGGTTTGTCCATTCCTCGTCTTTCTTTGGAATTAGGCATTGCATAAAGATTTGGGTCTTAAGACTAATAAAGACCAGTTAACACAAGAACTCAAGGCGGCCGATCATCAACAAGGTCGTGTCTTTGCTGATTGGGTCGTTGAAATGCATAAAAATAATCCGGAATTCCATCGAAAAATCATCTTGAGTGATGAGGCCCATTTCCATTACGGTGGCTTCGTCAACAAGCAAAATTGTCGGATCTGGGGTACGGTTTATGGTCCGGCGGAGCCATTGGACCTTATTTTTTCGAAAATGAAGCTGGAGCAACAGTTACGGTGAATGGATTGCACTATCGAGAGATGATTAACGATTTTTTATAGCCGGAATTGGATGGTAATGATCTGAACAACGTTTATTTTCAACAAGACGGCGCTAGGAGCCCCACAAGCAAGGAAACCATTCTTTGAATATCAAAATAACACCTCTTATTTGAAAATCCTATAATAGAACAAAACTAGGCCAGACCTGGGTGCCTAACCAAAGGTTTTAAAAGGTGCCCAACGGAGGGTCAAGCGGAAATAAATAAAAGCCTATAAGTTGGAATCTACTGTTTAAAACTAAAACATGCAAAGAAGACCATGTTTTACATCAGGCTGATCCGAACTTTATGTGGTTTCTTTCACATACTTACGTCTTTCCAATAAGGATTGGTGGGATGAAATGAAACAAGCTGTGTTAGAAGAGTTCACGAAATTATTTTACTTTTTATTTTTATTTTTCTGGTAAAGCATGGCTCAGTAAAAATTTATACGCTTAAAAATATCACCAACTTCTGAAAGAAACTACTGTTCGAAAGTTTTTATCTTGAAGGAATGGATATTTATTATGCTTTAATTAAAATTATAGTTCCTTGTTGTGCTAAAAATGGCAAGCATTTTTATTAATTTATTTTATTAGCCTTTGAATGTAAGGAACATTGAATAGTTTTCCTTTAAAATGCATCTGCTTTTCTTCAACTTGGCTTTCCCCATCACCCAAAATTTCTATTTAATGTAAACTCGATGGGTCATGTGATCTGCGACGATGAATGAAAGGCTGCAACTGCTCCTGGAGACACCGACTCGCTTTATTACTTGGCCACTCACATCATCCCTGACAAGTGGAAAGCAGGGAGAGTGGTCCCACTACTGAAACTTGGGAAACCCGCCAACCAAGGGGAATCGTATCGTCCGATAACTCTCCTTTCCCCAATAGTGAAGACACTTGAAGCCCTCCTACTCTCACTTTTCACACCTGGCCCGAGCCCCACATCAGCACAGTTTCCGACGAGTACATAGCACTACCACTGCACTTACCGCCATAAACGCCCAGATAAACCGCGGGCTTAACCCCTGCGAGAGGACTATTCTAGCAGCGTTGGACCTGAAGAAGGCTTTCGACACAGTCAGCCATTCCACGCTACTAGATGATATTTATCAGTCGATACTACCGCAAGGGCTGAAGAGGTGGTCCGCAAACTACCTGAGCGGTCGTCATTCGTCACTGATTTTTCGAGACCAAACATCGAAGCAGAGGAAGATTAAGCAAGGTGTTCCGCAGAGTGGTGTCTTTTTACCCTTGCTTTTCAACTTCTACATTTCGAAGCTCCTCCAATCACCGGAGGGAGTCTCCCTGGTCTCATACGCTGACGACTGCACGATAATGGCGTCGGACAATGACATCGATGGCCTGTGTTCCAAAGTTTACAACTATCTCACCGACCTTTCTCGCTTTTTCACTGCGAGGAATCTACAAATCGATGACACACCAATCCCGACAGTAAGCAATCCCAAAATTTTGAGTGTGACGTTTGACAGTTGGTTCTCCTTCTCCGCGCACACTACCGCTATTGCCAGTAAAGTCCAACAAGGTCCTCAAATCGCTTGTCGGTAGCACTTGGGGCAAATACACAAAATTGTTGCTATCGACATTTAAGGCAATAGGCCGGCCGTTTCTAAACTATGCTGCGCCTGTCTGGTGGCCTGGAACCAGTGATTCGCAGTGGATAAAGCTACAGCCATGCCAAAATACTGCCATTCGGACAGCGACCGGTTGCCTCCTGTTGTCCCCCCTTCAACACCTTCACCCTTGCAGACACCTGCTTGAGCCAGAGCCGCCTCCTAGGCACGTCAGGGAACACCTTTTAAAATAATCTACTGGACCAGACAGTGTTTAGACATCCATTAAACTGGGAGACCCTTACCACCTTCTTAAGCTCCCGTCCAGTGAATGCCGTAATCGGAGTCCAACCACCACCTATAGTATATGAAGAGCTCCAGTTTCCCCGTGAGACACGCGTATCACTGGCTCAATTACGTTCTGGATATTGTAGCAGATTAAACTCCTACTTATCCAGAATTGACCCCGACATACCAAACATATGTCCGGCAAGTGAAGGTACCCCGCACGACACTAAACTCCTTTTCACATGCCCTCTAAAACCGACTCATTTAACACCCCTCTCCCTCTGGACCCAACTCGTCGAAACAGCATGTTTCCTGGGCCTACCTTTAGATGAGCCAGACGAAGACGACCGGTAATATATCCTACACTGACGGGGCTTCTATTGCTGTTAGAACAACAACAACAAATATACTGTTTATAGTAAATTTCTGATTTAATTGTGGACAATGATGCAAATATCTTCACTTTCTGACGAGACACTTCCACATTTATTTGCCATACCAAATTTTTGGTCCGGAAGTTAGCTCAGATCTAGTTCTGCATGTGTTTCGCCATTTGTAACAGTACAGCCTGTGCTGTAAAAAAGTCGGTCGATAAGATTTGAGCCCCTATTTAAAAAAAATCCGTTAGGCTGCGCTTCTGCTTGTTTGAAATGTTTTTTCCCGACCGTAGTCCGACAGCTCAGGACTTTCGTGACTGAAGCCAATACCTTCACCTTGAATGTCGGATCAAGTGTCTTCATGACACCCATTTTTTGTATTTGTATTTTTTGTATGTATAGTTTTTAGTTTGGTACGGCTATTTAATTGCGCTGTAAAGAGTTATTTTTAGCCATTTTGGTCATTGGGCAAGTTTTGAATCGATTTTTGGGGGATTTCGTTCATAATTAGTGTTTGAGTTTCGCGCTTCATCGTCTGGAACCGAGAACTTACTAACTTACTTCTTAGGTACCTTGATTACAAATACTTCAATATTAATATTTTAAAAAATACTTCATTAAAAGCAGTACAATGAGAAGCTAGAACTTTTACTCCTATAAGTTGCATCTCAAATGCAATGAATCGAACATTGCTCGTTGCTCATATGACTCGTTAAACATTTTTTGAAAGATAGTTATTTAACTAGCCTCCCTGTATCGTAGATTATCCAAAAAGTTGCATCAAATAATACATTGATGATAAATTACAAGATGTGGTCATCCGAAGAAAATTTGAGAGAGTTACTTCAGATGCCTCTTCACCGGCGACTCTGCCTACTAATTTCACATGTATTCACACGCTCGTCCAGTCAGTCGTTGTTCAGACCGCAACGACAGTTTTTTCGTAAACAAATCCCAGTCATAACCCCGATTACGTCAGCAAATCAGTTGATTCCTTCAAAACCACAGAAATTCCTTTAACGGTCTGATGTTGGCCAGACCACCGCATTCTGTTCATGATATTTTCCTCAGTATCCTCTGTGTCTAGATGCTTTCGTACGTAGGCGCAATCCTAGTAAAATAAAATAAAAAACTGCTAGCTTCGCAAGTTCAGAGACTCGGTCAAAATAATTGATATTTCTGAAAACTTTCTCTGAAACTTTTCATTGTTATTTTTTTATGTTCCATTCTATAATAAGTGTAATTTGTCCGGCGAGAAAATTCTGTGTTCGTCTCTAAAAATTATTCAATTCTCAAGGAAGACAATCAAGAAAATGTTTCTCTCTTGAGAAATCTTGTTGTAGTCGTAGCTGCGTAAACATTCTCCATACATATACGGGAAATGCTGCTTAAGTGACAGACCTTGGTCGGATATAAATCCGGGTCGTTCCGGTTACGTATAACCGATTGTCGTGAGAAGCTTTGTCCTGGGAATTGGTTGCTCTGAAAATCAGTTGACTACTTAAAAGTTAATATTAAGAAATGCGTGTGCTAGACAAAGATAGATACATCAATTTTGCGATCTTTTCGGATCAAGCAAAAAACATGCCTTTTACTGGGTTGACATTGAACAATTTGTACACCGTGGATGGGCAACATTTTTTCATAGAAATGAAAACACCAGAAGTATAGACATATTGAATGCAAATTTCATTCGTAAAGAACTTACGACTCTATGAAAATTCTCAGAATTAGCTAATTCAGTGAGCAAGCCTCATATTTAGAGCTATCTTTGTATGCACAGTTACTACACACCTTTATATGATCCCTTTGAAAAATATTTTTTAATGCAGAAAGTTCCAAATTCATAAATATATCTGATTCTGTTTAATTTAAACGTTTTGCATTTCGATTTTTTCGGTTAATTACTCTCATATTTACTTACATAACTACAACGGCACTTCCCGCTAGCCTCTTCGCTTGTGATTATCTTGACCACCGAGGGGAAATACGAGCATAGCTCATAAAACGCATATTTTCCCCCATTCGGAAGGGGCGATAAGAAAAATACACACATACGACACCACTTCATGACACGCTTCATGCTTGAGTGGCGAACTCAACACTTCGGGACAAACCACCGTTTGATCATCGATTTTGGACGGTGGCAGCGGCAGCGGCGACAAACACAAAAACCGCACGTGACCACGCAAAAGCGGGCAGTGATTGAAACCACAAACCGCAGCGCAGGCTACAATTCTAAATCATTGATTGAGACATGCATTTGTGCTCTTCCAATCTACCGAATAAATATTGGGCAGATGAAGTAAAATTTGCCTTCAAAAATTGAAAAAAAAAAAATGAAAAAATTTCCGCATGTGAGTTAATTGATTTAACGAATGCAATTTTATGCTTATTGTCGGTAGATTTTCTTCAAACTTCACCGCCGCCAGCGTTGCTGTTAAAATTGCTGTCATAAGCCGATTAGTGGCGAGTGGGCGATCCAGCTACACAACCTAATACAGCTGGATGCCTGCGTGCTTCGACCAATTTGAGAAATTTCACACTTTTCGGTGGTCGCCTAGAAAGCAATGTGTTGGAAAGTAGCGAAATTACTCAATTTAATGCTAACTCACAGTTGGGGGAAAAGTCAATTATAGCATTTTACGCAAGATTTGTAATAGAGATATTGTCGTATTAGGCAAAGGTTTTCGTGTGCAAAGTGGCAATTATAGCGAGTTTCCTTTTTGCCACCCGGAAAACACTAATATTTTAATATTTTTGAGAAATTTTTA
This sequence comes from Anastrepha obliqua, assembly GCF_027943255.1. Taxonomy (NCBI): domain Eukaryota; kingdom Metazoa; phylum Arthropoda; class Insecta; order Diptera; family Tephritidae; genus Anastrepha; species Anastrepha obliqua. The sequence goes on along the minus strand of NC_072893.1, from coordinate 18,165,946 downwards.
ATTTTCTTACTTTAAGTCTGTTTTACCGTTTCCGGATTTTGCCTTACCTTCAGTTTGGATGAGGAGTAAGCTGGCAAACGGGAATGGATAATTCAATTACTTAAACGTAGTTGTACCTAAAGGCTGTTTGTACTGAGCGTTGAGGTTGAAGTGAACCACGCTTTTTTAATCATCCAACGGCCATTAATGATCCTGAGAAATCGGTGGAGACCAAAAATCTTAACGGACTGATTTCTCATTTACAGAAAAAATCTTTCAAAGTGCTCTAAAGCAAACTCTAAAATTATTAAAGTAATTTAAAGCAAAGACAATTTAAAATATTATATTTCTTAATTTAAATTATTTTCTTATAAAAATATAGTTCATTCTATAACAAACAACATAAGAATCCAAGTTTCATATTAGTTCATCATTTTAATTACAATTTAAGAAATAAATAAAAATAATTAGTTTCAATTTATTTTCAATTAAAAAATTTCTAAAAATCCGAAAAACTTTCATTAAAATTTCAAAATTTTTGGTCAGAAATACCAAAAAAATAATTGGGTACGCAGCTTTATAACCCATTGAATTTTGGTATAAAAAAATGCAAGTTCAAATTGGCTTAAAAATCGCATTCACCATTGGTTCCTGTTTCTCTCATCGGAGCATAGCCCTTCAATCGCATTGATTTTCAATTATTTTTCCCCTGACGCTGTAGCGCATTTTCTCCATATAAAAGAAAATGTGTTTTCGCGCATACCCAAAATTTTTCAAAAAATTCTGAATACAATGTGCAAAGTTTGTATGGAAATTGCTTGAATGCGTCTTCTTCTTCTTAATTGGCGCGATAAACGCTTACGCGATTTTGGCCGAGCATAACAAAGCGCGCCAGTCGTTTCTTCCTCGTGCTAACCGGTGCCAGTTGGACAAACCAAGTGTAGCCAAGTCCTTCTTCACCTGATCTTTCAAACGCAGAGTAGGATTTCCTCTTCCCTGCTACCAACAGCTGGTACTGCATCGAATACTTTCAGAGCCGGAGCGTTTGTATCCATTCGGACGACATGACCCAGCCAACGAAGCCGCTGGATCTTTATTCGCTGCGCTATGTCTATGTCGCCGTAAAGCTCATACAGCTCATCGTTGCATCGTCTGCGATATTCGTCGTTGCCAACGTGCAAAGGTCCAAAAATCTTGCGCAGAATCTTTCTCTCGAACACTCCAAGCGTCGCTTCATCGAATGATGAATGCTTACAAAGTATAAAACTTGGGTTAATTTAGTTTTTGTTATAAAATTGTATGAAAATAATAATTAGAATTAATCAATTTTTCAGTCAATCGTAGGAGGAAAGTTATTCCTCATTCTTTTTGCTTTTGTTGTTCGTTTTGTTGGTGTTATTATTATTTTTTCTTGTTGGTGTAATAGTGGTGGTGTCGTTGTACTTCGTGTTTTGGCTTTTGAGGTTGTTGTGTATGTTCTTGTTGTTGTTGTCGTTGTTATTGTTGGTTTGTTGATGTTGTTGTTATTATTGTTGTTGTTTTTCTTATTGATGTTGGTGATGCTGCTGTAAGCGGTGTTGTTTTTGGGTTTGTTGTTGTAGTTGTTGTTGTTGGCATTGTTGTTGTTGTTGTAGCAGCATAAACATTTCCCATACATATACGGTGAGTGCTGTTAAAGTGACAGTCCTTGGCCGGATATAAATCCGGGTTATTCTGGTTGCGTAGAACCGGCTGTTCTGGGAACACGTCCAAAACAATCTTCAGTTTAGATTAGTATTTTACGCATTTTATCGATGTACTTACATAGCTATTTTGTGAAATTTATAGTCTTAAGCTCACTCCGAACGCAAATGATTCTTTATGAGGAGCTTTTTTCAAAGCAGAAATACTTTCAGAAGTTTGCGACTGCTTGCGACCTTGGTGTTTCGTGCACTACTGAATGGCAGTCCCACACCAATCGACTCGGCTTTGGCAGACGGTTTTTCAATGCGTAAAACTTTTCTTTACTTTGATACCAATGCTTGTATGTATATAAGTATGCATCGTTTCTGCATGTCACTCTCCTTAATTTTAATAATTTCTCTGCACCATTAAATGCAAAAAACAAGAGGAAAACGAAAGAAAAAAATAAAAACGAAAATACGCTTGTCACCTTCTGCAGCATTAGATTTCTGCCACGCCTACCAATGCATTCAAAAATTGTTGTACATACATACATACCTACATGCATATGTATGTACATACACTTTGTAGAACGCGCTAAGTGTACTTGTCAGGCGTGTAATTTCCGATCAGCTAGCATTCGTTCCAAAGCAAGCAAAAAATTTTCCACCAATTTTCGTTTGATTTGCTCGATTTTCACATCAAGATTATTAGAGGAGTTTCCGCACATTCACAATTATCACCTACGTATTATCTGCCATGTAGAACTTGTCTTTCGCACCAATTTTTTTTTTTTTTTTGTTTTGCATTTTTTACCACACAGGAAATCACAAAAACACTAATTTGTAGTTACGAAGGCATACTCGTACAAACAAATTTACTGTACCAATTACATACATAGAAACACATATATACATACGTAAATAGTAGCAGGAACATTCGCGCCTATGTAGAAATAAGTTATCAAAGTGTTTATTTGATATGTTTCATATCCGGTTTGAAGTTACTCAATTGAAACTCTTATAAGCGCAGTTTTATCTGTTCTCAATACGAAGGCCTATTTCCGCTGGCTGTGTGACATTTATTCATTTCCATTATACGTAAATCCAAGTATGACTAAAAGTTGTTTCATATCCATAAAAATACAAGCAATTATGTATGTACGTATGTACCTCAACATATACCTTAAAAATAGAACTGCCTGACCCAAAAGTCACCATCATCATAATCATTTCAGTGTTTGTTGATATACTTGTACGAGGGCAGGCTGATAAGTGGCTTGATTGACCACTTTATGGCGAAATTATTTAATATACAGCTGCTCACACTCAAAATGGGACACAAAGAAAAATCATATGTTGCCTTATTTGGAACTTAAAATCGAAAACTTCAGTTAAAATTGAAAATTCACGTTTATTATGCTCCTCTTTACTAAAGAAATATCAAAACGAAAAAACAAAAATACAGTAATTTCCATAAAAATGATCTGAAATTACCGATTTCATATTCTAGCTGCTTACAGCTCAGCTCACACTCCAAGTAGAGAACATAGAACAATCTTATGTTGCCATATTCGGTACTCAAAATTAAAACTTCACTTAAAATTGAAAATTTTCATTTAAAACTTTTCTCTGTATTAAAAAAATATCAGAATAAATAAAAAAAAGTTCAGTAATTTCCATAAAAATGTTCTAAAATTAGCAGTTTCATATTTTAGCTGCTTAACGTTCGTTGGCACTCCAAGTGGGGCAAAAAGAAAAATCGTAGGTTGCCATATTTGGTACTCAAAATGGAAATCTCGGTTGAAGTTCTGAGTTTCTATTTAATATGTCTACTTTTTTTATTCAAGAAATATGAGACAAAACAAAAAATCAATGAGTTCCATAAAAATAAAATGTATTCCATATATTAGGTTGGGAAAAAGAAATCCATTATTTTCCCGGTAGATAGCTGTAGTGATTGGTATCTCGTAAAGCATCGATCAAATAAGATTAAAATTAAATAAATAATTTAAAGTTTATGCTCGTTGTCAAGGTGACATTTCACACTAAAAAAATGCGTTTACTGTTTTTATTTGTTCCATTCAGTTGTGAGTTACAGGGTGTTAATAATGGAAGTCAACAAGAGAAAATTCGGAACATTTTTCTTTGATAAAGGCGAAAATGCAAGCCAGGCCGCTGAAATTGTGAATGGTGTTTCAGAGGCCGATACTGTAACACCTAATTACGTGAAACTTTATTTTCGCGAATTCCCTTCAGGCATTTTTGATGTTAAAGAAGATGTCGATGAAATCATCGAAATAATCGAAGTTGGTCGGCTTGTTAGAAGGCGTAGCATCGCCTAGAAGCTAAAGGTCTACCGTAAAACAGTTTCTAACCATGGATTTCTTTTATATATATTATAGGATATTTTATTTTAATGTTCATAACAGAAGCGCAATGTAAATGTAAAACTCGATCCCTTTTAAACTAATTTTCATCGCAAAAAATCTTGTCATGTCTTTATTTGTCTCTGAAATCTTTATCTGTTGAACTTACAGCGTTTGGTGTGGTAAGGAAAGCGTCTGGAAGCAATAGTCAATAAAGCCTCTGCGTTGGTACTAAACAATACGCATAAATACTTCGTTTTATAATAAAAAAAAGGAAATTTAATTTAATTTAATTTAAAAATGTATTGTCTAATAAAAAATATTTGTACCAAAATATAAACTGGTTGTTTCTATTTTTTAAGTTAACCTATAATTTCCGAGTTTTTTAATTTCTTATGTTTTTATTAGATGTTATTATTAAAATACAGTCATATACTTATACACTTTTTTCATTCGCTCTTTATTACAAACTCAGACTTATTTCTAGCATTAAAGAAATCCAAGCTTACAGTTCAGGCTTACAGTTCAGGCTTACATTAAACAATAACAGAAAATGTTAAGGAATGCGTATATGTTTATGTTACAGATGTTAGTAAGCCACGGTGAGAAGATATTTTCTGTCATATAAGATGAGCAACAGATAATTAATATTAGAGTAATAAAGAGAGGGTGGTGGGTGAGGTCAGCATGGGACTATGTAAACAAAAACAAATTTAGGGTATGCAGTTTTTGTTATATTATACAGGGTGGTTGATGAATTTTGCTACATTAAGAAACTCAAATAACTTTTTTTTCAGTGTATGGAATTCATTTTTTTTTTTTCAAGTTGAAGGTCATTAAATTTTATTAAATGTAGCTTAACTAGTTTTAAAAATAATTGAATTTAAATGCCCCCCATGCTCGTTGACACAAGTGCGGCATCTTAGTAAAAAGTTGTTCATTGCTGCTTTGAGAGTTGCGACAGGAATAGCCGCAATTGTTGCCCGAATGGATTGTTTTAGTTCATCCAAATTTGTTGGCTTTGTTTTATAAACTTCTTGTTTACATAAACCCCACAAGAAAAAGTCAGGTGCAGTAAGGTCAGGCGACCTGGGGGGCCAACGAAATTCGGAGTTTCTTGAAATCAGTTTATTGGCAAATTTTCGTCGCAACTCTGTCATAACAGTCTGGGCTATGTGAGACGTTGCCCCATCTTGTTGAAACCACACAGAGTTGAAAGGAATTCTCTTTCGGCGTAGTTCTGGATAGAAAAATTCTTTCAGCATTTTCAAATAACGGTCTCCAGTAACCGTAACGGTGTGACCATTTTCTTCAAAAAAATAAGGCCCGACAATACAGCGTGAAGAAACCGCACACCACACTGTCACGCGAAGAGGATGCAATTCCGTCTCGTGGAGTATCTGTGGGTTAGAAGTACTCCATATTCGACAATTTTGCTTGTTCACATTGCCGTTTAAATCGAAATGGGCCTCATCAGATATGAAAAGGCAGTTTAACATGTTTTGGTCTTCTTCCACCATTTACAGGATCTTTTGGCAAAATTCCAAGCGAATCGGCAAGTCTGCTGCATTCAGTTTGTTAACCATTTGAAATTTGTAGGGAAATAAGTCAAAAACTTTGTGCATTATTGTTTGCAAAAACTGTCGGCTGACACCAAGTTGAGCAGATAAGCTTCTTGTTGAAACCCTTGGATTGCTTTGTATAGCTGCAGCTACAGCAGCGATCCTTTCCTCCGTCCGAACTGGTGGGTTTCGATGATAAGGCCTTCTTGCGACTGTTCCTTGCTCAGCAAAATTATTCACCAGTCTCATTATGGTCCATCTGCTCGGGGGATCGCCGCCAAACATCCGCCTGTACTCTCTCTGTACCAAAACTACGGACTCCAGTGCGTGATAGCGGCGGACTGTCCAAATTCTTGTTTGCGTGTCCCAGTTATCCATTTTAATAAATTTTAAAGATCAATCTGCAAATTAAAACAAAAATGGAACAGATAACTTAAAAAGAAAAAAAGTTATTCAATTTTTTTTTGGTAGCGGCTTTCATCAGCCACCCTGTATTAAAGTGCAAGTGAAACTAGCTCAAGATTCGCATGCTCCAAATGATTTTGTACGGAGATATTACACACGAACACCAGATAATAAAATACTCAAAAATCAATGCTAGTTTGGAGTATCTTAAAACTTGCGCTTTGTTAAACCAAAATTCAATGGTTCTTGATTAAAAAGTTTGAAATTTGGATGGAAATTTCTTGAATGTTTAAAAATTTAGTACAAATTACAAATTAGTTTAGCTGTAGTACAGACTAGATTTTCATAAAAAAAAAAATATAAAAAAAACTTACATAAAGACTAAAAAATATGCAAGATTTTAACTTATTTCTAGTTCTGCTTATATTGTGAACACGCGTGTATGATCCACTACGTTCCGAATTCCGCTTACTAATTTAAATACTTACCTATAGCCCATTTTTGGAATAAGGAAATGATTTCTAAGAGGAAACATCTAAAAAATCAAAGGAGAATTTGATAAAGTTCGTGGCACCGCTCAAGACCAATATATTTTCTGAATTCATCTTAGCCCGGCCGAACTATCATATCAAATATGAGCACATTCTGGTCATGTCCGATCTGCAGAATTTATTCAGCAAGTACAAGCGATCATTGACGAGAAAAATCAATGAGATCGCTTGGAAGGAAGCTTACTGATTCTAAGGATCTTATCCATCCATTTGTTCATGAAAATCTTAGGTTTAAATCCTACGCCATGCGAAGAAGACAGTTTATGTCGGAGCGAACACAAGTACAACGATTTATCTATTAATGTCGAATAATAAATTAATGTTGTGTACAAATTTCATGAAGTTTCTATTATTTTGGTTCGTTTCTTTTTTTTTTGTAAGACTTACATGGGAAACAATATCTCATCATAATCGATTATCTCGATTTATCTCATTTAGCGAAAAGAAATTTGTTCTCTCAATAAGGCAAACCACAGGTTCACCGGTTTCACGAAAATAATGACCTAATAAAATTAATTATGAATGAAAATATAGGGAATTCTATATTCGCAAGATTTGTATCACTTCGATTATTATCTGTTTAGAGATTTTCCTCAAATTCAGTTTCTGAAACGAGAAATAGTTCATATTTTAGTGAGCTCAGGTGTGATCATATTGAGGAAGACCTAAAAGTGCTGTAAATCATTGTAAAAATAACCTGAAGTTGTATGTTTGACTCAACAAATAAGTGAAAAAAATTAAAAATCATTGAAAGCAAATATTCCAGGGCATTTTTTGCTAGATATCTCTATCGAACCATACCTCTTGTTCAGGCCAGCCCTATGCAAATGACTTCAAATGGTTTTACGACTAATCTTCAGTAGACGGTTTTTAATCAGAAACGTTAGAAAATTTTCGGGTATGCAGTTTTGTAGCCAATTGAATTTTGAGTGCAAGTTTCAAGTGGCTCAAAAATGAAGTTGACTTTTGCCGATTTTTATTAATTTTTTTGCAGACAATCTGGAGCATTTTCTCCATATAACGAAAGCTGGACATTTTTTCATATGGAAGCACACACCTAACGCCGGTAGGAAAAAAATCAATATCAAAATTTAATTTGTATATGTAACGCAAGCCGAAGGCCTTAGCAGCCAGTGCTTATTATCTCAGTGTATCAACTATTATAGCTGGTTCTCTTGTTAATAAAATAAAATAAATTTGTATTCAATGGTCTGTAAATTCGCATTTCCGAAACTTTTTTAAAAATTATAATTAAATATCATATCTTAATGGAAATTTTTTGAATTTTTGTTTTTTTATTTTTATTTTTATTTACAAAAAGTTTGAAGTTTAGATTTAAGTGGTTTTTGAAGAATAATATATATTTTTGCAAAGGAAATTTAGAAAAAGAACATTATTGAAAAAAACTAATAAAAAAATTTTAAAATTTCTTGCACCGATATAAAATTTTGAAAAAAATGTTTTTTCTTAATTAATTAAGACATTTATTAGCTTTCGAAATTCAATGGGATTTGTATTCAATGGGTTATAAATTAGCAAACCTGAAATTTTTCTAAAGATTATAATAAAAAAGTGGATGGAAATAGTTTGAATATTTTTTTTGCGTAAATTTGCACGATTTGTAACTTGGATTTAAGAGGTTTTTGTAGGAGAATAAACTATATTTTCATAAGAGAAATTATAAAATAAATTATAAAAAAAAATAAAATTTGGTCAAAAATGTTTTTCTCTTCTTTAATTTAGACATTTATCATATTTCAAAATTCAAAGCGATTTGTAATCAATGGACTGTAAATCAGCATATCTGAAATTTTTCTGAAGGTTATAATTGAAAAGTTTATAGTCGTGATTTTTTTTAATTTGCACAAAGTTTGAAACTTAGAGAGTAAATTATATTTTATATATTTGTATAAAAAATTTATAAAAAAATTACAAAAATTTTTTTTTTAAATTACAAAAAAGTATAAAAAATAAAATAAAATTTTTTTTTTTAAATTATTAAAAAAAAACATTTCAATTAAATAATCAACCCAACAGCAAAGCTGCGCTCATGGCCATAGACAGCCCTCCAACCATTTCGAAGGTAGTTGAGTCCTGCCAATCCAGGCTGAACTATGTCGGCAGACATAATATCCTCTTGTTAAAAGGGATACCGGGACACGTGGGTATCTCGGGTAACGAGATCTCTGATTCTTTAGCTAGGAGGTGTTCTGAGGCCGACTTTTTGGTCCGGAGCCCGTTCTGTCACTCCCTTCTGCAGCCATCAAAGCCACGGTTAGCAGCCCACAAACGAGCTTGACAGACTGAGAGAGGCTGCAAATGGTCAGAACTGATGTTACCTGCCATATCCGACCGACGGTCGCAGATCCTCCTGTTATTAAGCAGCAGGTTAGGAAGCTGGTTAGACTGATGACGGCCCACTTTCTATGGGCGAGGCACATGAAAAAGAAAGCATCTCTGACAGTGCACTCTCTGACCAGCAAGTGGAGAGAAGGATGAGACGGCTGAACACTTTCTGTGCGTCTGCCCGGCCTTCGCTGGAATCAGACTTCAGGTCTTTGGTACTGATGTCTTAAGAAGCGACGACCTTAGCTCCTTGGCACCCCAAGATCTGCTCAGATTTCTTCAGAGGTCGGGTAGATTTAAAGAAAATTTAAAAAGGAACCCGAGTGGTTGTCTGAGTGCGGTACTTGCTAGTCAAAAACAAAAACGTAAATGGTAAAAATTGTCAACTAATCCTAGTGCTATACTATTTCATACACTGTAGCTCACTAACGAGGTTCTCCGGAAAAGGAGGAAGAGGATCGATGGCTACACGCCACTGGCAGGGTTTGGTATACTGAGGCAGCAAAAACAACCGAAAAACATCTTACTTCATTAACAAAATTTTGTCAAAAATGTCTTTTCTTTATTAATTAAGACACTTATCAGGCCTCCCTCGTGGATTCATAAATGTAAGTGCTTATGTAAATATGTAAATTCGGATTTTATAGGCTCTCCAAGTACACAACTTATATACATACATACGTACGTATATACAGACAATAACCTGACGACACTTAGTATTCATTCCCAATCAAAAGACAAGGCTTTTCTTATACGAATATTTTCTAAATAAGTTCTATCTTTCTTAATGTTTGCTCATACATACATACATACATACATGTATATATGTAAATAGAAGTGTGTTTGCTTATCACAGTGATAAACACGTGCGCACTGACAACTTTACTTTAGCTAAGTGCCAGTTAAATTTAATCTATCATTCCTCACTTTCCAGAGTCGATTCACAAATCTTGGCTTACAACGCGAACCATTCAAATGCCACCGATGGACGCACGCCAAAGATTAGAAGTGACAATTAACGAATTGTGATTTGATAAAGCGAGCGCAGGGCGGAAAGAATGGCTCGCACTGTGTGTGATCTTCTTCATAGCCGGAGTGATATTCAAATTGAGGGAAACTCACACAGACGAGAATTAACTGCGGGCAAGTCAGTGTTTCCTGGAATTGTTTACTAAGCATTTATTAGCGTAATTTATTCAAAAGGGAAAAAAAGAAGATTTTTTCTTTCATAAATAAATTGTGAATACTCGGACCCCAAAAGAAGTCTTCTTTTTTTGTTCTTTTACCATATTTGTCTATTCTGCTTTACATTTTTTACTTCCAATTACGTACCTGTTGTGCTGAAAAAGAGTCCCATGGCTAATCAATGATTTTCCTTGGCACTTTAAAGGACACCGCCATCAACGGTAGCCTGTGAAAATAGGATGTACCGGTGCGCTCCCTTTAGAAAGCAAAAAAAAAAAAAAAAAAAAAAACGAATCCTGGCTTGCATCTTGCCGCTTAGACCTTGCGCTAGATCTGCTTGTCTCTTACTGATATTTCTGTATTAGCAAAACTCAGTGAATACTTATATCTATATGTATGTATGTTTGTATGCAGGTATCCCACACCTGATTATTGCGAACTCATGCTGTGCAATTGAGCCAAAGGAAAGGCAGGCGTTGCACTTGTTTCCATTCGTTTTCGAAAATATGCACTTTGTAAAATTTATTGCACTAAAATCGATCGAAAAGGTATGCAGCGTCGGTAAAATCGGCGGTCAAGGAATTCTTTCATTGTTCCAATTTTAATTTCGGTCAATTAAGTGGCGTCTGCCATTGCGGTGGCCTTCAACCAAAATCATTTTCCAACCACAAATATTTATGTTGCCATTGCTATGCCTTTTAATGCTGTTATTATTCTAAGTATCTATGACGCCCACTCGATCGATTTATTATTAGTTGCATTCATGGTTTCTCAATTTATTGCATTCAAGGTTTCTCAATTTATTGCGGTCACTTTAAATTTATTCATTTAATTTGCTGCACTTCGGAAGTGGCTGGTTCCTTTCAATTGGAAATGAGAGGTGTTGGCGTTGATCCTTTTTAGTTTTTTTTATTTAATTGTTTTTTGTTTTTTTTTTTTTTTTTTTGTTGGAAACCGCGGCTTAGATAATTGTTCACGCCTTGTAAGTGGTTTAGTTTTCTAAATTTTCCTCGACATATTTATGTGCAACTTGGTGGTTTGTCGGCGCTTTATTTGTTGATCTTGAAACAGGAACAATAAATATTAAATAATTAGTAGTCATGCGCCGCCACTTGAATTATGACTTAAGTGAAGATAGAAATGTGGACTTACGGCCAATTTAGCTGGACAATTTTTTTCATGATGGTACTTTTTTTGTTGGAATCTTTAGCGCATCTTCAGCGTGTTTGACCGGCAGTATCAAAAACAGGCTCGAAAAGCCTGGGAGCCGAGCAGTCTGGAGGTCTAGAGGATATTTAAAAATAGATATGGATGACATTCTGCGTGATATCTACCTTAAATCTGAATAGAGGTTAGTCTTCATCCGACCTCCGAAGAAATCTTGTGGGGCCAAGGTGATTGTTTCTTAACACATCAGTGCCAAAGACCTCAAGCCTGATTCGAGTGAAGGCTGGGCAGACGCACAGAAAGTGGTCCGTCGTCTCATCCTCCTCTCCTGGGCATGCTGGGCAGAGTGCACTGTCTGAGATGCTTACCATTCCATGTGGCCCGTCATCAGTGCACCCAGCTGCCTACAGTCCCTTCTGCTTAATGACAAGAGGATCTGCGACAGTCGGACATGGCAAGTAACATTAGTTTTGTCCATCTGCAGCCTCTCTTAGTCTGTCAAGCTTGCTTTAGGGTTGTTAACCGCGGCTTTGATGGTTGCTGAAGGAAGTGGCAGAACGGGCTCCGGGCCAAAGAAGTTGTCATCAGAGTCCATCCTAGCTAAAGAGTCAGAGGTCTCGTTACCCGCGATACCCACATGTCCCGGGACACATTTTAGCTTCAAGATATTATGTCTACCGACATTTATGTATTTTTTTTGTGGTGGGTGGTTCGCACTAACAGCGACCGTCGTCTACTAGGTCCCTCCTCCTTCTAGGGAGACACCCTTCCCAATACTGCTTTCTATATTACTTCGGGAGGGCCAAGAACGGTATTCATAAAGGACCAATCCTATCCACCCACGTCTGGGTCCACCATATTTGTAGCAAGCTTTCATGCTACAGACTCGCCTTCTTGTGCCTCTATCTATGCGACTTCGCGTTGTTTCACTGTGTCGAGGTCAATCTTTTTTTTCCGTTGTAAGTTCTCGATGTATTTCAGTGTTCCGAGCTGGTATGACCCCTGATATATCGTCCGCGTATCCCACTAGATATGTACGTACTCAATATCTCGTCGTAGCTCAGATTCCAGAGATCGGGGCAGAGAATAGATCCTTGAGCTGCGCCAGATGTTATCGCTTTTGTTTTCTGGCCAGCTGGCGTGTCGTACAGCAGTTCACGCTCACTCAGGTAGCTCTGGAGAATCCTTAGCACGTATTCGAAACCTTTCTCTTAGTGCCTTTATAATGTCTATCCATTGTAGGCTGTTAAAGGCGTTTCGTATATCAAGCGTTTGCCAGGACGGTGATGCGGTTCGGGTAGTGGCGTCTGCGTTGAGCACTGCTTACCACCTCCTCTATTACGCCAATGGTTGATTTTCCGCGTCGGTAAACATATTGCCTTGCTAACAATTCCCCTGCACTCTCAACAGACTCTGCAAGTGTGCGCTGTATGAGTTTCTCAAGCAATTTCCCGGCGTTGTCCAGCATGTAAAGCGGACGCCAAGCTGACGATTGTGCTGGGTCACTCTTACTCAGCATCAGTTTCTACCGACATAGTTCAACCTGGATTTACAGAACTTATCTACCCAGGTGGGCTGACCGGAGGGCCATCTAAGGCTATGACATATACAGATCTGACTCTCCATCACTCTAATCTATTGCTACTTCTTCTTCTTCTACTTCTTGATTTGCACGATAACCGCTTAAGCCGTGTTGGCTGTTGGTTTTTGGAGGATGGTTCCATGTGTAGAAGACCCCGATTGTCATTCACTTGGGAGTGACCAGGATGATTCTTACAGTGCAAGCAGCTTACAACGTCCGGGCTTCGTCCAAGTATACTCTGGGTGGCTTCCGAACATCCGTTTAAGAGCAAGTTAATGTGAGAAGGCGAAGCAACCCAGAGTATATGGTTGTGCGCTCGGCTTTGGACTCGCCACGTAAAGATTCTCCCCCAAACGGAAACAAAAAAAATCGTCACATCTAGCGTCACGAAATTTTAACTTTTTCTGTCTTTCGTCCGCATTTATTTTGTAATACTGAGAATATTTTTTTCGTCAGTTTTCTTAATCAGCCAAAAAACTGTTTCGACGTATTTTTATATAGACATCTTAAACAGATAAAATCGTGGAAGATATCAACCAATTCCAATTAGCCACATGAAACAATCTTATGGGCATCCATTCTTTAAATTTGATAATGGATCTGCTTGAGGAGTGCACGGCCTGACTATCTTCTGGCGAAAAAAAAACGAAACATTTGGCCATAAGAAATACTTAGTTTTTTGTATTGTGCATTTGAATGTGTTAGTAGTAGACTCTAAAAAAATTATCGGAAATTGGTATCACAAAAAAAATTCCTGTTTTATGGACGTAGGTACATATGGATAAGTATGCACGTACGTATGTATGTATGCATCTTTAAACTGATTCAAAGAATAAACAAACAGAGATACAACATAAAGACGAGCTGTAAAACTGATTATTCGCTTAATCTCTCACCGATCTGCGCAAACCTTTCATGGATGGAATGTCTCCTTACAAGCCCGTTTAGTCCAACAAATCTCTTATCTGCTGTCATTAAACGGTCGCATTAGTGCAATACACACAAGCGCATACACACAGAAACAACCTCACATTTGCACAGTTCTTTCTGTACATTAGTGAGAAAAAAGAAACAACGGGATACCTGTCGCAAAAAGCGAAATTACCAAAAACAAACCGACAGTGAGCGAGTGGGTAGCGCATCTAAATTGCCCACTAGGCAGTCGTGGGTATTGTGTGAGTACCTTTCTCGCTGTAATTACATGCACGGCACAGGAGGTGTTCAAATGCTCTTGTAGATTTGTTTGTTTGCTAATCTGAAGGTGTGATGCATGTCAAGAGATCTGTCTGCAAGAGATATGAGTACATGTTGTAGACGAGCCATTAGTGCAGTCACGTGGCTTTGGCGACACGCTCGCAATGAGCGAATCTCTCGATGGAGATAATGTCGGTGCTGTGGTATGATTTATCTGTTTGTTAGGAGTAAAACATATGTAAATCACTTTGAATTTATTTTCTTACCAGTAAATAAGAGAGACACTATTTTTTATTTGTTTGTAAGGCGCATAGAAATATTACAAACTTGGAAAAGCAATTATGGGTTGGACATTTTTATTGGGTTAGGAATTTTGAATTCAAAGAAGAGGTGTGCTTTTTACAAATACAAATAAAATTTCAATTTACCCGAGCTCTACTCAAAAGTAACTTAAGTCATTAAGAAATTAGTTGCATGACTATTTATGGGAAATTTGATGCCTTGGCTGAGCTCATGTATTTATTGTCTTTATCGAGAGGGGGTTATACCGAGCAGCAACTTTTAAAAGATCGTTTTTTCGTTTTTACATTTTCATAAAGTAAAACTTTCCACGGTGACCCTTTTCACCATCTGCACAAAGTAGGTCAAACTGCAACTTAAAGGTAAAAGTCGGCGACACACCAAATCCCAAAACCTTCGGAGTAACCTTCGACAATTTTCTCTCTTAAGGCAATAGGCCGACCGGTTGAAAACTATGCTGCACTTGTCTGGTCGCCTGGAACCAGTGATTCGCACGATTGGACGAAGCTACAGACTTGTCAAAACACTGCCATTAAGACTACGACAGGATGTCTTCTGATGTCCCCACTACAAAATCTGCATGACAAGGCCCATAAGCTCCATGTAAAGGATCATAATAAACTGATCAGCAAGCAGTTCCTGTTAGAGTGTTACCGCAGGTCCCACCCATGCAGATACCTGCTTAAGCCTGAGCCATCTCCCAGGCAAGTCAAGAGGCACCTCCTCAACTACGCGGACGAGATCCAGGACAAAACAGGACAGTGTACAGACAGGTAATTAACGACATTCATCGGGAGACTCTTACCACTTTCTTAAGCTCCCAACCCCCAAATGCCGACATCGGAGTCGAACCACTTTGCAGACGAAAAGCTCCAACTTCACCGAGAGTCCCGCGTAACCTTGGCACAATTACGTTCTGGATATTGCAGCAAGTTAAGCTCCTGCTTATCCAGAATTGACCCCAAAATATTAAACATATCGCACCCTAAATACAAAAGGGGCACAACTCAAATTTTCCACACTCGAGCTTGACTTGTTTACAGTAGCACAGAAAACAAACTATGTGACATATCACGCTGAAATTTGCCATGTAAGCTTATAACAGTCCTACCAAAAAACAAAAAAATTAGTTTTGCCATATGTATCCGTGGACCGTTTTATTGATAACGTCTCGTTCATATTTGAGCAGAAGTACATTTTGAGTTGTGACCCTTTTGTATTAAGGGTGCGATATGTCCGGCATGTTAAGTCCCCCCGCACGACACTAACCACCTTTTCACATGCCCCATCAAACCCACTCATCTAACAGCCCTCTTCCTCTGGACCCAACCTGTCTAAACAACAAGTTTCACCGTTAGATGAGCTAGACGAAGGCGACCGGTGATTACACTACACTGAAACGGCAAAATTACTGCTACAACAACAAAAACACATCAAATTCTCCCATCTGACACTCCTTGACCTCTGGACCCAACCTGTCAACTCAGCAAGTTTCCGGTGCCTACCGTTAAATGAGAGAGCCGAAGATGACTGGTGTTCTACATAACACTGACAGGATAACTATACTGCTAGAACAAAAACAACAACAATCTGGAAAGCAGGAGAAGGCCCAAATTGCCCTTATTGGCATCAATGGGGACCTTCGGACCACTCCTACTCTAGCGCTGTACGCAATGCTGAATGTGTTACACGTGTGCATCGCAAGGAAAACTGCCGCTGCGCGTGCCGCAATCAGATTGAGGTGTTCGGACCACAAGTTAGACTTAAGCTATGGACGCTCTAGTATTCTTAGAAACTTTAAGTTCATCCCCATAGTGCTTGATCTGCGAACATCCTTCTATGGTCCGAGAGTCCTTTTTTCATTCATATTCCCTCAAGGGAGGAGTAGGCGGGTTGATACATTTAGAGACAGGATATGGCGAACATGTTTGCGGATGGCTTAAAGTCGGTGGGAAAGGTTAGTGGTGGAGTTTTACGAGAAGCTCCCTGTCAAGCTCAAATTTAGGCTAATAGGCCACTGTAGTGGTTTCCGAGTAGATAAGAGAGGTAAACATTTAGTCCGCCAGCCAGCGGCTATTAAGATCCTGGGCTCGTTATTGGTGCGTTAATCGGGGAATGCCTGACTTCTCTCTAGACTACATCCGAATACTTCGATACTATATTAGGCTCACTTGGGTTCCTCGTCACAGTGGTGAAGTGGGAAGCTTCTGGGCTGCTGAGCTATTTAGACTAACGGGGGCCCTCGAGACGGTTTCCTCGCGCTACACAGGGCTAGTTTACTGGGGCGACTTGATCGGGGAAAACTCGAGTCATTCCAGAAGACAGACATTGGACGACATTCATCCTTAGACCCTTATCACCTTCCACAAAGAGACAAAGACACTAACCACTTAATCACTCACTCACCTAACATCTCTCTGGCTCTGAACCCAGCCTGTCGAAACAGTACGTTTTCTGAGCCTACCTGGGATAGGCGATGAGGCACTAACAGGGTTTATTAAACTCATACAACAACAACATCAACGGTTTCCTCGCGAAAGGAAATGATTGGTTTCCCCCTTGAGAACCAGTGGTCTGCTCCTGGAAAAATGGGACACTCGTCAACTCAGTGAGCGTTAGGTTAGGGCAAATGTCAATGTTATGTAGATCAAACATGCAAAGTCGCAATTTCCGCCTGGCCATGTTTAGATCGGAGGCGCTCGAGGGAACTTTTAAAGCTAACAAAGCCTCAGCTCTCGAATTGAATGGGTATCTTCACCGGAAATTGTCCGTTAGGTGTCCATGCAATGAGTCTTGGAACTGTTTCAAGTCCTTTCTGCAACTGCTGTCTGGAGGATGAGATGGGAAAACTAGTAAACTAGTCCCGTCAAGTGTACCGTACCCCGTAGGACCAGATAGAATCATTAGCACCTTCTCTTGTCTAGTCGGGCTACGATTCAGACATCTTGGCTCTTAGTTTTTTGCTATACCTATGGATATAACAGATTTCAATATCACACACCTCGTGAATTTCTTCAGCAGTTTGAAGTGGTTAACGCAAATGTAATTAGCCTCCGTTTGGCTGTCATCTTTCTCTAATCCAAAGTCCCTACTTCCTTTTTCCCTTCTCTTCTTCGGTTCTTCTCCTTCTTTTTTCTTCTGTATGGCATCGCAATGCACGAATTTGATTCTTTTTCCAAGTGGGCTCTTGCATGAACACCCATTTATTCTAACCTATGATATAACAAAATTAATTGAATGCCAAACTTTTATGAGTGAGGCAAAACAACGTAACGCAGACTAACTGGGATATCGCGTCGAAAAGCGAATGTGATGTGGTAGGAAAGTGGCTTGTCGTTTAGGATATTTAATCGGTTCTCACGCCATTTCTCTACCTATCTATCTTTCTTTCCCTCTCTCTCTCTCTATCTATCTTTCTATCTCTCTTCCCCTCCCTCTCTACCTATTCTATCTCTCTATCGCTATCTCTCTCTCTCTCTCTCCCTCTCTCATTATCTTTCTATCTCTCTATCGCTATATCTCTCTTTCTCCTATTTCTATTTTTGTCTCCTTTCACTCTCCTTGTTTCTAAGGGCAACGTAATCAAATGCAACGTACGAAAGCTATGGACTACATCTTTCACAAGAACCAAGAATGATAGAAAGAAGATTGCGCCCATCAGAGCGTACATGACGTAACGTTTGCTGAGTTGTGCAGTATTACCAACCATTTGCTCTTCGCAATAAATTTAGTGCTTTTTTATACCGAAAATGCGAAAATTTTTAAGTTTCGTGTTTGTTTCTTTTCTTTAATTTAAAGCTAACGAAACTTTAAGTTAAAAAACAAACTATATTATTAAACAAAAAAAGGTTAAAATAGGTCACTCTGACAAGATTTTAGTGGTAATGAAAATTTTTTTACTCTTATAAAATTTGATAATTTGAAAGTGCAAACTTAATTTTCGGCTCCATTTAAGGTTATGCAAAAATATTAAATGCCCCTCTCTCAACTCTTCTTAAGATTGAAAACCTTTTTACACATTTTAAAAAGCCTTTGTATTTATTGAATGCGAATTAAAACCATACTGGTGTAATCGTTTCTTTCTGTCATCAATCCTTAGTGAGACATAGGACATTAAAAGTTATATTCATTGTAAAAATAAACAACAAAATACCAGAAAATACTAAAGAAACCATACCGACATTTTTACAAAAAGAGTAGCTTATCTAAATAGTTACATAACTTCAAATACAGCAAAAAGTCGTTCCCTTAACAAAAGAGTCTCGCTTAACAAAAAAAACTCATAAATTAAATTGTACATAAGCATATCACATTTATTTAAAAAAAACGCACATTCTAAAAAGAATTTGTCAGGCATACAAAGTTCTTTAAGTGATTCAATAAAAACTGGGTGTTTTATTTTCTTTAAACGGGCATTTTTAGTGCGTTTTTATATCCAAAGCTAGGCAACACTGCAGTAGCGAGAGAGAGATTTGACTGCCGAAAGCAGAAGAATACCAACAACACTTTCAATCGCGGGCAATGGCGCCAGATGTTAAAAAAAAGTAAAGTAAAACTGAGTGAATTATTTAAATAATTATTAAAAAATGTATATTTTACAAAATTATAAACATGACATTTTAATTAGAACAGCTAGAAAAATGTCATGAAGAAAGAACTAAAACTCCGAGACAAAAAATAATAAAAATAACAAAAAAATGCTAAATCAAGTTACGAAAATCTGGCCATACTGGAGCTAAAATCACGTAACTAGTTGTCAAATTCGCTGAGCGCAAAGTAACGGGACCACGATAGGCGCCATCTCATTATTCTTTCCATCATGACAAGAACGATGTCATACAAGATTGCGCCTTCGCAATTCGCCGTGACATCAGAGCTGCGAGTAAACAAACCACGCATGGGTCTGAAGTCAGTTTTGAAAATTATGAGGAAATAGATTTTGAAAAAATGTGTAGTATAACTTGAAATGTGTAGAGGCAACGATTCTACAGAATCGTTACAACTTTTATGTTGTTCTTTCTATTTGTTAAACACAAACTACATATTACGAGAAAAGTATTTTCTACCTCATGCCATCTTGCTTTTAAAGCGAAAACGACAGGAAAAAAAGAAAAAAATCTATAACAAAAATTGGCATTCGTTTGGTTCTGGAATAAAAGACAAAATTATTGTAACTGAATATAATAATGAATAACACGCGTTTGCTTTGCAAAATTATTTACCACAAATAGGGCAGGAAATCCGTCCTTTTTTTTGCCCAAAAATTTTATACTCATTTTAGCGAATTCCTTGGGGAACAATTACATTTCTGGAGCATAGAAAATCACAAAAATCAGCGAAGTTTTCCACAAAGAAATGCAGACCATCCAACTTCAGGTACCATTTCTACAATTCTTTTTAGCCAACAAAGCTGTGAAGAAATCGTGCAATTAACGCCCTCAAAGAGACGCCCACATGGGAAACTCCTTCGAACAGATGAAGGAAAAGATGGAGTGGACGGCAAGGCAGCATTGAGCCATTGCAAGTGTGGCAAAATGGGAAATCCATTGCACAAAAAGTGCGTATATAAAAACAATTTTGTAGTGCAAAAATCCGAGAAAGTGGGTGTAGCCATGGCAAACCGCTTTATTGAAATTTCAAAGCAACGTGCGAATGAAGAAGAAGGAAATTACAAAAAAAGAAAAAAAAAATTTTTTTGTTTTTAAATAAAAAAATATTACATACGGAAAACGTTGAAGGCAGAAAAAGGTCGAGTTGTCGAACGGCAGCATTCTGTGATGCAACAGCCGCTTGTGTAATTCATGCCAGTATGCGACGTCGCTGATCAACTGTGGCTGCTTGTCAGTCGCTGCACTTGCTTAGAGTCGTTTGAAAATTTAGAGAATTTTATGTGCAAGAGCTGAGTATCTTCTTCTGATGCTGTCAACACTATGTCAATAAATGTATATACAAAGAGCTGTTTTGTTGTTATTTTTTGCTAACAAAATTGTATGCATTTTTGCATGAATTGCACAGTAGCCACCACAGGACATTCGATAAACCATATACTTGATGGGCATTTTTCTGGGCACCCACTGTGCGTTAAAATTTTGCTCATTTCATGCCACAGAATTCTGAGCTGAGCTGCGCTAAACAAAGCTCATATCTATGCTACTGTGTGTATGCACATGCGTACGCGAGTATAAAGGGTGGTTCGTTCAGTGGTTTCTTAAACAAAAAAAATTAACAAAAACCAATCTTTTGCGTATTATGCACCTATGGGAAAGAGGTAATATTCTATAATTTGATTCCAGGTGATTCCAGGTTCCGTTTCTGTTGCTTGATTTCATTCCAAAAGTCGTCAACTCTGCAGTCAGTTTGTTATTTCTTCTTCTTGTTCCGGCTTCCGCAATCGTTTGTTATTTAAATTGAGGAACTGATTGGACCTCTGCACCCGATCCTGGTACTGGGACGGCCAGATACCTCCAGGCTGGGATGTTTTATGACAAGATTACTGAATTATACGCGCAGAAGATCGATTGTGGTATTGGCTGTGTGGAATGGCGCGCAATACTGCTGAAGCCATAGATCATCCAAAAATTAGCGACTGTCGTGTCGCTTTATTTGCATAACCGGAACGACCCGGATTTATATCCGGCAAAGGATTTATATTAGCAGCGTTCCTCGTATTTATATGGGAAATGTTTATGCGGCTACAACAACGAAAACATCCTCGAAATGTCTTCAATCTCAGGCCATAAAAGATCGTTTCTAATGGCTCTGCAGCAGAGATATGATGCTGAGTTTCCGTGAAGATATTCACCAGGAAACCGCTGTCGCTGTTAAAATAACACACCAAAACTCTATTTCGACCACCCTGTATAAATTTTGTCATTTGGTTCACAGCGTTGAAGACGAGATTTGCTATTTCGCTGATGTGCCTGCATAGTGACAATGGTGACAATTTCACGTCTAAATGCACATCAATGCATTGAGCGGAGGCCGCCTGTTTTGTCATCCTACTTTAGCCTTTGTGCAATGCTGCTGTTGCTTTGCGGCAACGTAAAGAATTGCAAAAAGCAAAGAGCAAAATCAGCAATAAAGCAAAGCAAAGAATCAATGCTGGGTCGAAAAGAGGTTTTTTTGATAAATCGATTATCGACATTACCGGCACAAAGGGAGTTCACAAAAAATGGCTAAGCAAAAAACAAAACCGAACAAAACCGTACTGAAATAATAGCAGTAATGCAGCGGTAGATAGATTTATGCCCTGATTTTCTTCTTATTCCCTTTATAATTTTAATGTTTTATTCTTGTCCTATATTTTATACTTCTTTTATGCTGGCGTGCATGCCATTAACTGGCTGCATCGAAATAAAAACCAAAACCGTCCCAGTGTTGACATTTCTTTTCCTGCACTCTGCGTCGCAGTTCAGTGATCGGCATTGAGGTCGCCGCCAAGACCGCCTCCGCCTTCTTCTCACTCGCATGCATTTTTCGATATTACTCTGATTATTTTTCTGTTTTTTTTGTTGTTTCTTATTCTACAGCCGCGTGTTGTTTGTGGTCATGTAGGTCACGCTTCAGCTGATCGCTATTGTCCTTTGCGGTAATACCCACGCGCATTAGCCATCCAAGTCAGTTTCTAATCCGCTCGCTATACTATCGCCCGATCGTATCATATATTCTTTGATATATCGCTAAGTCTAAGCTGGTTAGTTGCGTAGGGCGGGTTCTTTGTCCACTTATCAATAAATTTCTTTGTTTGCTCTTCTTGGTATTGATTTTGATTATTTGCGGTTGCGGTTTTGTTGCGCAATATGGATTTCATGCTTATCGGAGCGTGGCTAAATTCTATTGGAGTGCAGCTCAAAACAGAGAGGCTTTAAAATGTAGGCAAAAAAGGTAGCTCAGCCTGGTTGGTATTTTAGCTTCACAAAAAATGCGAGCCAGTTTTTTTTTTTTTTTTGCTAATGGTTTTTTCATCCTTCTCTGAAGATGTCACCTAAGTACAACAACGTCGCCATACTCGGCCGGCCTGAGCGGCTCGCCTTCGATTGATTCTCCGCCTTATGAACTGAGTGAGCACAATTGTGCTATCAAGCCCCTTATGACGTAGCAGCCAAAGTTACTCTCACAGTTTTGCTTTGGATGTCCAAATTTTGTATTCTATCATTCGTGTATAACCACGATCTATGACGAAGACGAAGCTTTTTTAGCCGGCAATTCATATTGCATCCTCGGGTCGATAGGTTCAGTCGTCGTGACAGCAGACGGCTGCACTACTTTCTCCAGCGGTGAGGTTCAGGTGACCATTAAAAACGCGAAAGCTTCCAAACCCATTGGCTTGATGGATTCAACATGCTGATGCTGAAACATCTGGGTCCATTGGGAAGAGGATATCGCACAAGGATATCCAAATTATCTATGACAATTGGCCCCACTATTGAAACCTAAAAAATCCGCCAACCAAGGGGCGTCTTATCATTCGAAATCACTTCATATCCTCCCACTCCCACTCTTCACTGATCACCTGACACCAGCTATGCATCAACAATGTTTTCGTAGAATGCACAGCACCACCTCAGGACTTACCGCTCACTGGTAATGTTGGACCTATCACAGACTTTCGGTACAGTCGTTCATTCCACACTACTAAATGATATCTGAACAGTCGACCTTCCTGCCGAGACTGAAGAGGATGTCTTCGTGACAGTCATGCTGCACTGAGGGCTCTGGAGAACGCGAATATGGCCACCATTGGAATCATTGAGGACCCGATTTGCCTCTTTTGGTTCGAGGAGCCGGATAGCACTCAGCATTTCCTCTGTAAATGTGCTGCCTTTGCTAGAGCAAGACTACGAATTTGAGATTCCGATGTTCTGAGAATGAGTAAAATTGTGTAGGGTATTTTCAGATTTGCCAAAGAATCTGGAAAATTCTCTCAGGACTAGCTATCTCTGTCTCTATCTCTATTCTATCCTATCTCTTTCTCTCTGTTACTTCTCTCCTTTCCTCCATGACTATTTACCCTGTCCTACTTTCCAAAGCTTTGACTACAAAAGGCTTTTTAGTCTAAGTGATAAGTAGTAACTCCATTCTCTCGATGCTTTGTGGCTCGCCTTTTTAAAATTCCAGAATTTCAATCGCGGGCTTAACCAAAACCGCCCCTGCGCGATGACTGTCCTAGTGACGTTAGACCTGTCGAATGCTGTTGGTACGGGCAACCATTTAAGTAGAAAATATTCAACAGTCGACTCTATTGTCGGAACTGCAGAGGTGTTCCGCGAACTGCTTGTGTGATCGGCAATCGTCTGTCATCTTTCAAAACCACAGCTCAAAACAGAATACCGAAAGGTCGTGAACTTTCGCCTTTGCTTTTCTACTTCTATATTTCGAGGCTCCCCCAACCACCAGACAGGGTTTCACTTTTTCACACTTTTTTACTCCACAGAATCTCCAGCTTTCCCCCCACGAAGTCCATGGCGACCCTCTTTACCATCGGGACGAAGGACGCCAAAACTGCAGTCAAAGGAGAAAGTTGATCGCATTAGTACCGACCGTTAAATACCCCAAATTGTTGGTGCGACCATCAACAGTTTACACTCCTTCTCGGCGCATTCAACCGAAATTGTCACTAAGGTCCGAAATAGCACGCTAGCAGTACTTAGAGCAAGGACAATGAAATGTTGTTGGCATCCTTTAAAACAATTGGCCGGCTGGTTATAAATTTCGCTGCACCAGTCTAGCCACCTGGCCGAAAATTCATAGTAAACAAAGCTCCAGACCTATCGAAATCCTGCTATCAAAACCGTCACGGGATACCTCCCGATGTCTCCCCTGCAACACCTTCACAACGATACTTCCATGCTTCCGGTGCGCTGTAAGATGATCAATAAGCAATTCCTACTGTGTTATTACAATAAGAATGAACTCTGCCGACAATTTCCAGAGCTTGAGAGCTTTTTGACTACACAAACGAGATCTAGAACCAAACATGGCTACAGTCACTGAATTGTACAGTATATAGACAAAGGTTAAACGACATTCATCTTGCCATCTTCCTAAATTCTCCACCCATGAATGCCGTCATCGGAGTCCAACCACCACCTATTGCAAACGAAGAGCTTCAACTGCCTCGCGATACCCGCATAGTTTTACTTCAATTACGTTCCGGATACTATAGCAGGATAAAATCCTACTTATTTTAAACCCACTCACCTAAGACCCCTCCCCCTCTCGACCCAACTCATTGAAACGGCTGCGATGACTAACAAAAGTCCTTATCCACGAAATACCTTAGAATATAATTAAAATCCATTGTGTAATATTGGAGCTATTTAAAATTCAAGCCCATTACTAGACGTTCTAGTCGAAGTGCATACCTTTTCCTCATAGCTCTCGTTACTCTTATTTATGCCAATATCCTGCTGTAAATCTACCAACGCGTTAAGGTTTCCACTTTAATGTTGTATGACCACTAAAACTTGCACCAGATTTGCATACATAATGAAATCACATAATCGTTAAAGCGAAATTAGTAATTTTCATCATTTAATTAATGAATAGCGACATTTGGAACGTCGCTGAGTCGACATTACGACGATGATCGATCTGCGCATGCGCACCGCAAAGGAAAACAAATGACTGCAGCCAATTTCTACAGGCGAGACAAGCATTAGTCTAAGGAAAATTAATCAATTCGTAGAAAAACAACATAAGCATACTTTGCTTTTGAAGTGTAACGGCACCTTTTTCAGTATGAAGTTTTGCGAGAACTCGGAAGGCTGCAAATTTTAGATTTGTAAGATAGGCTGCAAGAAAAATATTTTATACTTCTTTTTTCTCTTAGAAAGTACTTTGAAAAATGCTTTGCTTTAGTAAATTATGCTCACAATGTCTCTCGATTGATTAATGCAATTAGGTGGTGGTTAATGGTGGTAAGACAGTAGAAATGCCTATTTAATATCCCGTACGGAAGTATATTTTTTAATCATATGCTGTTTAGACATCAACATTTTGTTTCTGCTTAAAATTTTTACTGAATATATTTAGATATCCCACTGCTACATAACAAAATTAGTCGCTTTACACTTAAACATCAAAGTGTGTAACTCTTTTCGATTTTTACCATCCTGGGTTTTTCGGGTCATCGTTATTACAATTGTTGGGTCCCATGGCTAGTTTCGGCGTATTAATAAATAAATGGATTTTAAATAATCTTTTTTATTTAAAGCTAAATTTATTTCGTTAGTAAAGACAAAAGCAAAAGTTATACTCAGTTAATCATAAATTAGTGTATATCGTACATATCTGATAAAGCAACTTAAGATGTGCTGAAAAACGATCGATGTAGAAAAACTTAAAAACAGAGGAGGAGTCTTTTGTGCGGGGTAAAACTTACGAAATATGGTTTCAATTTGAAATCATAAAGTCAGAACTTCATTTTATTATTTATCTTTAGCACGGGCCAATCTTTTCTCTACTATGTTTCGGAGACTGCAGTATTCTACTGGCCATTCTGAATTAAAAAAGTTTACCATATAGAGTCATTGCGCTAAAATGCGTTCCGAGCGTCCTAATTTTTAATTCAATAATTTTTCTCTTTTTTGCTTAAAAATGTTGTAGAGAAAAATCTATGTTTATGGCATTTGGGAACCAGAAATTCTTTTGTGATAGCAAACAGCATCAGCTAATGATGAACAAATAAGAAAAAAAATTTAGGGTGGGTGCTTTTCACAATTGACAAAAAAAATACTCCCGAAAAATTTGAATAAGAAAAAAAAACCTTTTTTCAAAATAATTTTTCTTGAGAATTATGTTTTATTCTAACAAAAAACAACCAAAAACATTTGTTAAAATGTTGAAAGAAACCGGAGATATTTGACTTTAAAAAATTCCATACCAAAATTTTCAACATAGGATAAATTTCAAAATAATTAAAATAGAAAATTATTAATTTTTTTCCAAAATTTTCTTAGTTTAATTCTTACTATACTCTTCTTCTCATTATGCAAATTTTTCTTATGTTCTTAATTATTTAATTCTTATTACACAATACGATTTTTAGAAAAATTTAACACCATGTCCAAAATACTTTTGTAGAACTATTCAGGCTATTCCACATCCTCGACACCTGCTCTATTTTGCTTTTTATCGAAGTCAAAAAGCTGCTGAAACAGCCTGGGACATTTGCGACGTGTATGGAAAAGGTATCATAGGCGAGTCTACAGCACGAAAATGGTTTGCAAACTTCAAAAATGGCGACTTTGACCCGTCTTAAATCACTTTCGAAGAAGAACCGTCGCCAAATAAGTCGTTAATTGTCCGAAAAAATCAACGGCGATCATAAAACTATTCCCAATCAGCTTCATTCAATGGGATTTACTAAAAAATTTGGGAGCTCAACAAAAAAAAACAAAGAAAGTCGCCTTCTAATTGCTTCGCCATCGAGCAACACGCGGTCATAAACAGCGCTTGTTGTACCGAATTGTCACGGGAGATGAGAAATAGTGACAATACGCGTACATCAATATGAAGCGGAGAAAGGAGTAGGGGGGTCCAGGATGTACGCCAAAGCCGAGAGTCGTACAAAGAAGATCATGATATGTATTTGGTGGGACTGGGAGGGCATGGTGCACTGGGAAATGCTCGAAAAGAATGGCACGGTCAACAAGGAGCTCTATATTGCTCAGCTCCACTGCGTGAATGAGACTATTCGACTGATCGACAGAATCAAACCATACTCCTTCACGACAACGCCAGGCTCCATGTTGAAGAAGTCGTCAAAGCCGCACTCCAAGAGCTCGAATGGGAGGTCCTTCAGTATTCGCCGTATTCTCCGGATCTTGCACGGACCGATTACCATCTTTTATGCTCCCTGTCAAACCATACGAAGGGCGTTACCTTCGATAACAAAGAGGTCGAGAGGTTCGAGAGGTTAAAAACTGTCTCAACAACTTCTTTGACACCAGACCATGCAATTTTTGGCTTCAATAAATTGTTCGAGAGGCGGAACGAGGTTGTAAACAGCAACGGCAAATATCTAATTGATTAACTTATTGGTATAATTATTGTTTTTTTGTGTAAATAAAGGTCTTCCGTAAAAACGCCACGAACTTATTCCCCAACTAAATATGTTAACGCATTTTTAGCGATATAATTGTATGTGAACTACCCTGTACGTGTAAAAAAAATAAAATTTCTCGACTATGATGTGCCGCATTTTCATCGCTTGTTGTTTGTATGTTTGTCGAAATGCGTTTGAAGGTCTGTGTGCTCTTTTGCGGCATCACCGCAGTCATCAGGCTTACATAACCGCAAATGGTTTCACATCATATCAATCACGTCTGTAGCAGCAAATCACGCGTGGCAATGAGAAATGCTGAAATAAAAAACTTGTAAGGTAATTCTGATGATTGAAATCATCGTCAAGTCACAAGTAAATTAAACTCTTCAATGAAAAGAGTTCCTCGAAGGCCTATGATACTCTTGGCTCTTTGGTTTTTGCTATTATTCAGTGTTTGATGCTGTCATAAATGTGGTAACTGACAAGGTCATAAAATTATATGAAAAAAGATCAAATGTGGAGTAACTTGAAATTTATATCTACTACATATTTAGGACTCAGAAAGGTTTATTGAATGTATTTATGTATGTACACACCGTCAGTTATAAGAATTCTACTTCTATTGATACTGATTTCACTATCAAATATTGCGCATGCGCATACAACACAATTTCTTTCGCTTTGTCTACACTTCATTACGCTGCGTTGTTCATGACCTTTAACATTCACTTATGTACATATGTACATTCACACATACATACACACCTTCCCATTCAACTTTGCTGCCAGCATTTAATTTTGCTCCAGAAATATTCTTCGTTGTATTAAATTTACTAGAGAAATCGTAAACGAAAATGAAACTCGCTAACATTTGGTAGCTCCAAAGTCGTCGTTTTGTCAACTCACATTCACGTGCGCTATTATTCTCGTGTATCCTGTATCAAACAACAAGGGTGAGAGTGATTTTTTTTGTTTTTGTACGTCTATTCACTTTTGCTGCTGCGCAGGATACAGTGCCGCATTGTTTTTGCTCCCCCACATGGCTTCTTCTTTCCTTCGCTGCCTTCGTGATGCGCAGTATTTTTCGCTTTATTTGTGTCCTCATATGTGACTGCACACACATACACACACTCCCGCATGTTTTGTCCTTTGAATATTTAGCGATATTTCATTATAGTCAGATTTTTATGACTTGTTCGCAGTCAATTCGCTCTCGGGTACCTTCCATTGTTTGGCTAAAATTCTTGTATAGGAAACTATCGTACCGAGATGTTAGATTATTGGCGGGAGTGCAATTTACAAAAGAACTTTTACTATGACACAGGTCAGGAGGATATGTGGAAAGCATTGTTTGAAAAGAATTCTCAGGTTTTAGTCTTCTATGGGTCATTCACTCAGTTGAAGTGAAAACTTTGTTTGGCACAATAGATTCCTATGACATATTGAGCTATTCAGTGGATGCTACTAGAAGTGGATGCTTATTATAAAAATTGTTTTAATACAATAAGTTACCTTTGAATATTTTAGGAGAGTTGCATTAAAATGGCATTTTTCATATCACTTTTTTTTAAATTTCGTCAAGCAGTTATGTATTTATTGCCGTATAAAAGTATCTATACAGCAAATACCTATACTAAAATAGGATACTAGTGACTGAAGCTAGGAAAACGTAAAATAATTTTCAGTCTGACTGGCACAGCCCAGACACAAAAACATTCCAGACAGCACAGCACAAAAGATACCCCACTTGTAGAACCGCTGTTTTTTATTAATCGAACTGACTATGAATCTTCCTAGGCAGTCTATTTTCATTTCTGCAATTTCTTTCAAGTTAACCATCGAGAATTTGCCCTGCATTCTATGCATGTTGTAGAGGACCCAGACACAGCTAGTGAAAGACTGTTTCCTTAGATTCTTCTTAGATTGCAGCTTCTACATCCATCGTTGTACAGCCACTCTACCTTCCTGCGTCTTCCTATTCATCTCCCAATGGCCAGTGGTCGGTTATTGTTGACTTAATTCTGAATATGTCTGCTCGTGGCTTTCTTAACAACTCGTCAGTTGTGGATTTGTTCAAATTGGGCCACTTTCTCTTACTTAATTTGCAGGTATCCGGGTTAGTCCATCTGCCAACGGCCTGCTCCTGGAACAGCGAGAAGATCTCCATTTCGCGCACGCCTTGAGGGCAGCCTATTTCTACCACTTCGGATTCCTTATAGATTTCCCGCTGTCTTGCCAGTTCATCAGCTTTCTTGTTTCCTTCTATGTTCCTATGGCCGAATATCGAGAGATGAGAATGATGTGTGTTGTACGCACTAAAGCAATACTTTCAATGAATTACTTAAAACCGCAATATAATCAAACTGACACCTTCCAAAGTACATAAAGACACATATTTTTCTCTTCAATATCTTTCTCTTAATCTTGCGCTCGCTTTGCATTTTTGCCACTCTAAAACGTCTCCAATTTACCCAGATTCTCTCTGCTAAATTTACATTATCCTTTACCTTAAGGGAGGGGTCTAGGGTTTGAGCATTTTTTTTAATAAATTTTTGAGACTTTGCTTTAGGGATATGAATAGTGAAAATGTATTTAAACTTTTTGTACATTATAAAGCATCATTTCAACAATATTGTACTAAATTTTTTTAAGAAAATATCGGGAAATAAGCCGGTGAGGTAACTTTTCCGAAAACGCCTTTTCCAAAAGGTGATTTGCGGTGACTATCGTATCTAGTTGTAGAATCACCTGAAATAAAAAAAACAGAATTATTTGGTTAAATTATCACTAAAACCTCCCCCCCACGGGCTCCGATTTTTTTTTTTTTTCATTTTTACGTTGCCAGCGCGTTTTTGAAGCAAAAAGTGCGATTTTCACTGATTTTTTCGCTGTATAAGTGGAAACCGCCCTTAATGTAAAACAAAAAAGTGAAAAATCTCTCCGTGGGGGGGAGGTATTTTATATATAGAAGCTGTATACCAAATTTGAAAAGGATCGGTTAAATATTGTTGAAGTTCTAATAGTCACGGACTTTGAAAAAGT
Organism: Anastrepha obliqua; assembly: GCF_027943255.1. Lineage (NCBI taxonomy): Eukaryota > Metazoa > Arthropoda > Insecta > Diptera > Tephritidae > Anastrepha > Anastrepha obliqua. Next base: position 18,135,555 of record NC_072893.1, on the reverse strand, counting down.
GGTTTCGAGAAAAACGCGTTTGAAAAACACGCTCCGCTCGCAGCTGTCGCAGAGGAGTGGGGACAAAAACGTCTATAACTCCAAAAGGTTTACTCCGATTGAGCTGGAATTTTGGGACAATATTTTTGAGATGATTTACTATAAGAAATAGCTATTTCCAAAAAATCGATTTTTTGAAAGTCAAACCCTAGACCCCTCCCTTAAAATAGCTGGTAAGTAACCTTCTCTAATGAGTACACAAATTTTCGTTGCAAAACCAATTTCTAAGCACTAATACGTTGAGTTCTTCGTCCTTTTAACTAAACCGGATATTATGCACTTGTCGCTTTTGTTTGTTTTTTTCCTTGCCGGCGTGTGTATGTGTGTGTTGTATTTGTTCGAGAAAATCTGGCGAGCCTTTTTCCAAGAACTTATTAACTCCATAAATTTGCAGTGGCGTTGGGAAGGACAGGTTTGTGTGTCCTTCGCCCGTACCTGGTGTCAACAAACAAACGTTGAAGTGTAGTTATTTGTATTTGTATGTATGTATGTGCATAGTTGGTTGTAATTTGTGCAAGTATGGCGAATTGCAAGTTACACGCCAACTATGTTTTTATGTTTTATGGCAGTAACTGTGGTGAGTGACAAAAGAAACATAGATTAACTTTACTCAAAGGCAACTCAAACTGAGCTGGCTTACTTAGGTAGGAATTTGTTTGAATACGATGATAGCCAACTGACCTGGGTATTTGCTTAGTGGATTTTAGTTGATGCTACTTGCGCTCAATCAAGGAAATATAGAAGGTATGTTAACAGTAGGAAAAAAGAGCTTTTCAGAGACGTTGATTTTTTTAGGGCTATGTATAAGATGCTAAGTCAGGCTAAGCCAAAAATTATAACAGGAAATTCATTTGAAAAGGCCTTGACTGGTTTAAGGTTTTTAAGGCGTTAGTCACGTATATGACGTACATTGTACATTAGATTAGATTCGATGAGCTGTTCTTCGAAGCCGTTCACTCGGTAGCTACAAAAATTTACTTTAATACCCAGAAAAGATTTATTCATTTCAATTCTTTCTTATCCTTATACCATCACGAGTTTTTGACGAATCCAATCAAATCTTCCAATGAAACTCTACCTAAAGAGTCCACAGCCTCTACTGATATACCCAGAAAAGATTTATTCCTTTCTATTCCTACTTATCCTTATACCGTCACGAGTTTTTGACGAATCGTTTGATTGGATTCCAATGAAACTCTACCTAAAGAGTCAAGGCCTTCTACCATAATACCCAGAAAAGATACACCCATTTCAATCCCGACATTACCTTACACAATTACTAGGTTTTGGCGAGACCGATCAAACCTTCCAATGAAATTCTAAAGTACCTAAAGAGGCCAGGTCTTTGAGAAATCTAAATTGCTAAGTAGCCTCTGCCCTTACTTATCTCTGCAGTTACTACAAAAATTGTTATATAGAGCTTCGAATATGGAATCAGCACAAGCATTAATCCCGTCCTCCTATAGAAATCTAGTGAAAAGCCATATTTTCGAGTTCTTCGAGTGTTGCTCACAGTGAGCGTGATATACTGAAGATGTCTATATGAGCCCACTTGTTGATCGAAGGTAGGTAGGTATGTTAGATGGCGAGCGTGCTGCGAGTACACTACAAGTAGAACTGTCTCAGACTATCCCCAAACTAGGGAGTCTCATGCGCCTAGCAGCCAGACCCGGACATTTGCAAATAAAGTGTTCAACAGTTTTTCAGCTTCTGCAAACTTCTACAAGCGACCGTAATTCAAGACTACCCAGAAACCAGTGACTACCGTTAAGAGTTTGGAAACTGTGGGATCCCTAGCAATTTAAGTGTCCTGCTTCTGTCCGACTGGGGCCAAAGTTTCCCTTTAACAACGGCCGAGGAGATACCAATGTCAGAGATGGGGGCAACTGAAACCGGTTCTTTCAACACCTTTCCCTGACAATATCTTCAGAAACTTCTTTCTTGTTGTTCGTAGGTGCTCTAGAAGCCTCGACCACCTGTGAAAATAGGAGAATCAAAGACATACGAAACTTCCCTGCCTCTGGAATGTGCTACGTTCGGCACACTCGCTACGCTCCTTTGAAAAACTCAAAGTCTCACTTACAGAGCCCAGATCGTTTATTGCTATCCAAAATTAGCACTTTAAGTATCAGGTTCTACCGAGACTACAACTATTTTACAAGTCTCACGGATTGCATAGACTTACATACTGATTGACGTATGGTGCGTAATCGCTTAGATCTGTTGTGAAGGGCCGCGAAGATATTTGGATGCTTGAAAGCATACATAGTATATACAGTAGTTACAGGATGCTCCGAGAAATCTTTCTTTTTTTCGTTTTCTAATAAGAAGAGCTATCAGTGATTTGAGGCAGTTCAAGTTGATGTTCTAATTATTGGGAGCTCTAACGAAGATTGCTCTAGTTATGTAAGTTCAGGCCGATAGTTGCAGCCTGCTTATTATTGATTACTTCCTTTCGACGGATTTTTACTACACCAACGAGCTTTAAGAAATAAGCAAACGGATCGCCGCCTTGCACATCTTGACCATGAGTTTCGGACTCCAAAATAAACAAGACTGAGCTAAAATAGAAACGACAGGAGCTTTGTTCTGATAACTTCGAGTTTATTTAATCAAAATAGTTCCCTTTGATCCACTATTTTGCGCGATCTAAAAGCTTTTCGAATGCGTGTTTCAGGTCACGGAATCCGGAATGTCCTTTAGGATGTCGGTACAAGCCTATTGGATGGCCTCTACGGAGGCAAAACGTTTTCCTTTCATGGCCAAATGCAATTTTCTGAATAGGTAGAAGACACAGGAAGCGATGTCAGGCGAATACGGCGAGTGATTCATGTTTAAAATGCGATTTCTAGTCAAAAATCAGTCACAAAAGTGGATCGATGAGATGGTGCATTATCATGCAATAAGCACCAGCTTCCTCCTTCGCGGTAATCAGGGCGATTTCGATGATTTTTCGATTGAAAATGCCGAGGTTGAAAATTGCGTTGACAGTTTGGCCCATTGACATGAACTCCTTGTGGACAATTCCCTGGGAATCGTAAAATCAAATGAGCATCGACTTGATTTTTGACTTCTCCAAACGCGATTTTTTGGGTGGTGGCTCGTCTGGGGCATTCCGTTCGGCACTTAGTCGCTTAGTTTCAGGTTCACGTTAGAAACACCTCGTTACAATGCTTTTTATATTCATTGTCATTTATGTCCTCACAACCATCTCTGAAACGAGTAAACCACTCATGAACTCTGGCACGAGATAGACAATCATCGCCATACACTTTTTTCATCACTTCAAATGTTTCGGTAAACGATTTTACCGATTTTAAAACAAAATTTGATATTAGCTCTTCGCTCCCATTGAACCGAATGTCACCTAGCTTTCACTGAAAGTCAGCTAGGGATGTATCTTCCAACGCACTAACTCAATAAAAAGATGTCGCCATCAAAAACATTATTATGACGCCAGTCTTGTTTAATTTGGACTTCTCCTTGTAATATGCATTATGATGTTTTTCTTGAATGGTTTTTTATTTTCAATTAAAAATTTTTTTCAATTGCAATTTTTCATGGCAGAAATACACTCGGAGGTTTGCCATTGCCTGCCGAGGGGCGACCGCTATTAGAAAAATGTTTTTATTAATTTTGCTTTCACCGAGATTCGAACCAACGACCTCTCAGTGAATTCCGAATGGTGATCACGCACCAACCCATGCGGCTACGGCGGCCGCCAATTTTTTTCAATTGCATATGTAAAATTTATAAAGGAATAAAAAAAAATTGAAAAAAATATTTTAAAAATACTTTACTTTTCATCCTTTCAGAGAGGTAGTCATTTATCTCATTATCAAATTAGCTGAAATTTTTTGCATTTCTATTTCTTCTCAAATAATTATTTAAAAGGATATTGAGCGTTCAACTCTTTTTTGTCAACATTGCAGATTTAAAACTAAAATGGTAAGGTTAAAATGGTCCACACTTGGATGCTTGCATGCCTCTTTCATGTCTTGGATATTTAATGTGCATATATTCGTAAATTTTTGCTGACTACTGTTATTTCGAAAACTTCCTAAATATTAAGTAGTTTTTTTCATTGTTTGAAAAAAAACATATTTTTTTAGAGAGCGATGTTGTATCTATTATGCGCCCATTATTGGAACCATGAATTTCTTTATAATTTTTCTTTTCTAAAATCCTCTCTCATTTGCACCTTTCGATTCACAAATCATCATCTCGTGAGTAGCGAATAAAACAAAAAATCTCCATTTAATCCACCGTTGCATATAATTTCGCAGCGCTGAATTTTTTTGTTTCGACAAATTGTAATTTAATTCCATTGCTTTTCAAAGTGCATACCATGCGCTAGAGAGTGATGTATAGAAGAAGCAACTGATATAAATAAACATATATTGGCAGCACTGGAAAAGGTCTGTCAAAAAATGGTATCTGTTTGGAAGCACTTACTGATTCTTGCCTAATGGGAGTAAGTTCTCTAATAAGAAAGTTAGAGCCAGAAGGCACGGATACGTAGACCACTATTTAACCCAAATATTGAGCGGTCACGAATGTTTCTTGGAGTACTTCCATCGTTTTCATATGGAGATAACTTCGTTCTGTCTAAGTTGCAACAATGCAATAGAAAGCGCGGAGCACGTCCTCTTCTTTTGTGATGGTTTCAACGAAGAACGCCGAAAGCTTGAGTTAGTCTTGGGTGAACAGCTGAGCTCAGACAGCTTAATCAATAACATGTGTGCATCACACGACTGTTTAAACGCAGTTAAAAGTTTTGCAAAGAGGATAATACTACACCTGCAACGCGTGGAGTGGCAGCGCAAAATGCAGAGAAAAACAAATCAGTCCTCGATAGGAGGTGGACTGTCTACGAACTGAAGACAAATCACAGACGGTCGAGTCATTTGCTCACGATGGCATAAGACGGTATAATACTACCGCAACATCATCTTTGCTGATCCACATCCCATGTGAGAGGAACCTTAGAGAATGCCACACATACCACTGGTATGATGGCACAGAGATATTAGAAGACGAGCCTATAGCATGAAGCCTGCTACAAATATGGTGGACCTAGACGTGGGTGAATAGTATTGGTCCATTTAATGAACACCGTTTTGGGCCTTCCCGAAGTAATGCAAGGTAGTTCCGGGAAGGGAGTCTCCCCAAAAGAGAAGGAGGGATTGTTTTAGTGGCGCTGTAAGTGCGAAGGCATTTGGAACCCTCCTCACCCACCACAACAAGACAAAAACAAAAAAAAAAAACAGAGCAATAAGTTAGCGAACTATACCAGTTTTATGCGATGTAACTCGTTACGCGTAACAATAGGCAGCCGAATGGTAGTCGATTGGGTTGGTGCATAACTACAATTACGGCGTACGCAGGTTCGAATCTCCGTACATGAACATCAAACAATAGAAAAGGTTTTTTCTAATAGCGACCGCAGCTCGGCGGGTATTGGCAAATCTCCGAGTGTATTTCGGCCAAAAAGCTCCTCATAAAAACCATTTACTATTTGGAGTCGGCTTAAAACTGTATGCCCTTCCATTATGGATAAACGTCAAGACGCACGTCACCCATAAGTGGAGGAGCTCGAGCCAACACCCAGAAAGGGTGTGAACGGGAAATATACCTATATACTTAGTCTTGTCATAAATTCTGTGACAAATTTTACAATGCAAATTGTGAGAATAAATTATCAATTATTTTAGCTGCTCAGTTTCGTGGAAAATTTCGCTTGTTACCAGTGGAGTGGTGAGCTAGCAATGGAGTTGCACAAGTGCAAGTGAGATTTACGAATTGCTGAAAAAAAATTAATATTTCGAGAATGTTTGTTTATCGCACGATCAATCATTGTTCCCAAATGTCTGAAGTGGTTCGGACCAGTGCATCCATAAAACCCATTTGCCAAAGAATTCGCAGATATTCCCTTAGAAAGCAGCAAATCATGTCCAGGGAAATTAATACATCGACCAGATTCATGGCAATACAAATTGGAGATGAACTGCACATGAAGACTTTCCGTCGCGTAACTGGTTCGTTTCATTTGTGCGAAAAAGGGGTTAAGACCGGTGCACAAAAGTGTACCCAGAGGATGTCTTAGAAGGCGTGGTGAAGCAGTTGAGCAGTACTTTACTCAATGAAGAGCGTGGAATATTCCAACAAGATCCCGCTCCAGCGCATAAAGCAAAAACCACCCAGCAGTGGCTAAAAACCAATATTCCTGGGTTCATAGCCGCAGAAGATTGGGCGTCTGGAAGTCCAGATCTGAGTCCATTGTACTACAGTTTGTGGATCGTAATAAATACAATTTTAAATTTACTTACATCTTTGATTTGATCACAATGGCAATTTAGTGTGAATGCATTAAATTCTCAAATTTTAGTTTAATTGAATACTAATAGATGGTTTTCTCCAAGAATGGTAGAGTACAGCACGTGCTCCCTCGTACCTCGTATATACATTTATTTGCACGTGAATACATTTAACAGAATTTGCCTGAGCGTAGGCATAGCCTTTGTTAACATTCGAGCAGTTTTATTGTCTGTCCGCAAAATTCATAGGTAAATTTTACTAGAAAGAGGAATACGTTGCTGAAAAATGTCACACTTAATTTTTAAAATATTTAATATTTGCCGTAGATGACAATAAATATTAATCACAAGGACATTTCGAAGAATTTCGCGTTTTCGCCTCAAGGTCTTTTTGAAGGTCAAACTCTATTGAAATACGCGAAATAATAGCCCAAGATCGGCCGTAAATTTGTAAGGAAACTCGCGACTATTTGCGCATTATTTACCAAGCAGTTTCTAGTTAAGTACAGAGTCCCTGGGTAGGCTACTCGGTTTTATTGCCGAATGGGCAGATCTGACGCCATGCGACTTCTACTAATTTTCTACGATGAAATTTACATTAAAAGGCACAAAAGGCGAGTCCATTAAAATTGTACTCAGGTAGCACCAGTTTAAGGATGACTGAGAGAAGGAGATGACTACCTGCGCGGTTTCAAGCTAAGGCAGTCGTATCAAAGGTTCTAGTAAGTGAGTGTGTATGAAATTACGACCATTGTAGCCGCATAAGTTGATGTGTAACCATCATTCGGTAGTCCCCGAATTCGAAACTGCGAGCATGAAACACCAAATGACTGAAAAAGCTTTTTCCACGAGCGGATGTCTCTCGGCAGTTAAAGGCCATCCTCCGAGCAAACTACTGCCGGGAATAATTTCCATGCGTCACTCTTTCAACCAGTGAGTTATTTTATCAAGCGCTTTCAGGAGTGTTTTGGTGAATTGGTGACTTGGAATTTCATTTCGTTTTTCAATTATAGGCATGATTTTTTTTTTAGGAAAAGAGATTCCATTATTTGAGAGACAATAAAGTAAAAAGGCTGATGGGCTTATGAGCCTGGTTTGAGGATAATTTTTGCTTGAGTTACTTTCCATTGAGGAGGACCAAAACCAAATAATGTAATAGAATTGTATAAAAACGTAAGGAAAGTAAGTTCTTCTTTTGGAAGTTGCTTCAGTACTTCTCCTGTTATGCGGTCATATCCTGAGGTCTTCTTTTTTTAAGCTTTTTTTATCACTTTTTTAATTTCATTTGTCGAGAATTCTTTTATGGGTGGGTTCATCTGGTGCGTGGATTTTAAAGTATCTTTTACCTTTTGATCAGTGCTTGGGCTCGATTTTGTTGCGGTAGAACAGTCGGGTTAAGTTTGCCTTCTCGAGATCTGTTTTAGCCCATTTGTTAGTTCCAATTGCAATGGATGATTGTGCTAGAGTTGGCTTTTTTCAATTTTTTATTGCTTTCGAATAGAGAGTAGTCAGTGACAGAGGTTGCATCAAGTTTGCTGAGAAAGTTCCGGAGTTGAGAGTTGGGTTCTTTTTAAGTGAGTTCTTTGAATTCTTTTCTTGAGTTCTTTAAGTTCTTTTCTTGAGTTCCTTTTAAAGTATTCTTTGGTTCTCAGACTGTCTGTTTCTTTACCTCAATTTTTCTTTTACCTCAAGAGATATTTGTGTGTGGTGTTGTTTGGTGAGACAGTGTGTTGAGTTCCATGCTGCATGTTGGACAGAAGCATTGAAATGCTCGACAGCGTTTATTATGGCTCCATTGCTCATGAGTGAGTTTTTTAAGTTACTGGTTGAAGTTTTTTAAGTTAATGGTTGTTGGTTTTACTGTTGTGGAGACAGCAGTGGGCAAGAAATTCCGCTGAATTTGTATTCAAAGTGATATATAGTATACACGAATCTAAGAGAAAGTTTGAAGTTGCTATAAATCCCGTTGATTTCATAAATTTTTCACTTTATATTTTTATTTTTTATCAACGTGATTTTTTATAATTTTTTTTTCATAACGGCGTGGTGCATTTTATCCATATAAAAAATGCATGACATTTTTTTTATATATGGAAGATGCGAAATATCTCCATTACTTCACTCAAATTTCTACATCTCAAGACTGAAAAGGTTCTGTGAAACTCTTACATGGAGTATAATAAAACAGTGATTTATATTATGCTGACATTTGAAACCAAATAAATCCATGCAACTAATTTGATATACTTAACTTAATTTTCTATAGTTACTTCAGTTTTATTGCCACTTTCAAAGAATTCCTTCTTATGGCCGATTCTTATGGCAACAGCCAAATTCTCTCAGTTCATGTGAAAAAGAGTATTCAAATTTAATGGCACACTTCAAAAATCCTTGCCCAAAGTGGTAGCCAGTACAAAGAATTGTGATGCAACAGAATGCAATGTCCTCCGACTAAAGTAACAGTTGCGCGAGTGCTGAAGAAGGTGTCAAAATTCACTGGATCGGCAAGGAGTGCAGAATGCCAAGAGAGACTTTCAAGTGTATTAGTTATAGTGGAAAAATTCATATTTTCCCAATTTTCAAATATCGAGTAATGTCAAACGACACATACATACATAAATCACGCCAAAAAAGTAATCAATGAATATTAGTGGCAAAATGGGCGTGCTGGCGTTGTCTTACCAGACAAGCGCAAGTAGTGAGACCAAAAGATTTATGTGACGCCAAACAAACAATCGCACTAAACAAACATATGTGAAAATTGATGTCAACTCTCGGCCATGTGTATACTCTCACACACATGCATATGTTCTTGGGGGCAAGCGTACTCTGTTTGTACAGGAACCTGCACAAATTTATTGCAAGTGCTGAGGGATATATGAATGCTTCCGCACTAAAAATTATGTCAAATACGAGAACTTATTATTTCTACAATATTTGAACATCATATGTTTGATATGCTCGTGTACACACGTACACATATATACATGCATACATCCATGTGCGTGGAAACATATTTTTGTATCGTAAAACAACATTAACATTAGTATTGAATTTCAGTAGGATGCACTCCAACATATTTATATAAGCTATTGTTGTTGTTCTTATGTCCCAATGGGCGCTGAAGTACATAAAAATTTGTGTAACATGCACTTAGAGAGGAAATGTGCTGTGACAAGATGACAAGAGTCCGGCAGTACTGTTTTATTTTTTTTTTTGGGGACACAGAAGCAGCGATGCAGTGCAAAATAAACATCGACTACTTCCTTGCAGGATTTTTTCCGTTAACAAAAATAAAATTCTTCAACAAAACCAAGAAAAAATTTCTTCTACAAAAAAAATAAAAAAAAATCTTCTACAACAAAAACAAGAAAATTTTTTCTATAACAAAAACAAAAAAACGAATTCTACAAGAAAACCAAAAAAAAAATGTCTGCTGCAACAAAAACACAAACAAAAATTCTTTTACAACAAAAACAAAATCAAATTTTCTTCTACAACAAAACAAAAAAAAAATACTTCTACAACAAAAACAAAAAAATCGCTTCTACAACTAAACCAAAAACAAATTCTCTTCTGCAACAAAAACAAAAAAGATTTATTTTCTGAAACAAAGAAAAAAAGATTTTTTTTCTACAACAAAAACAATACAAAATTTTTCAACAAAAATCATCTTCTACAACAAAAACAAAAATTAAATTTTTTCTATAACAAAAACAAAAATAATTATTCTACAACAAAAACCGAGAAAAAATTCTTCTGGAACACAAAAAAGGTATTCTACAAGAAAAATAAACAAAAATTATTCTACAACAAAAAATTCTACTACAACAAAAAATGTTATTCTACAACAAAAACAAAAAAACGTTTTTCTACAACAAAAACAAAAAAAATCTTCTAACCAAAAACAAAACAATTTCTTCTAAAACAACAAAAAAATTATTTTACAACAAAAACACAAAAAAATTTTCTACTACAAAAAAAACTCTATAACAAAAGCAAAAAAAAAATTCTGCAACAAAAACAAAAGCCTAAATTTTTCAACAACAACTACAAAAATTATTCTACAACAAAAACAATAAAAAATGTCATCTACAAAAAAATAAAAAAAAAATCATTCCTTCTTTAACAAAAACACAATAAAAACATTTCTTCTACAATAAAAACAATAAAAAAATTTCTTCCACAACAAAATCAAAAAAAAAACAAACAGTCCTTCTACAACAAAAGCACAAAAAAAGCATTTCTTCCACAACAAAAACGATAAAAGCGTTCCTCTACAAAAAAAAAAACAGACAAACTTCTTCTTCAACAAAAATATAAAATATTCTTTTACCTACAGCAAAAAGAAAAAAAAAATATTCTACAACAAAAACAATAAAAAAACTTCTTCAACAACCAAAACAAAAAAAAAATATTTTACAACAAAAACAATAAAAAACAATTTATACAACAAAAACAAAAAAAATACTTCTTCAATAAAAACATCTACAACAAAAACAAAAAGTTTTCTGCAACAAAAAAAAAAATAAAATTCTTCTATATTACAACAAAAAAAAAACATTCTTCTGCAACAAAAAAAAAGAAATTTTTTCTACAACACAAAAAACGAAAATACGTCTACAACAAAAACAAAAAAAACATTTCTTCTGTTTTTTGCTTTTCTTTCCATTCGAACTTTAAAAAGAAAAAAAATCTTTTTGCCAACACTTTTTTTCTCTTTTTTCCCATAGTTCACTGAACGCATTCTATACTTTTTCAAAGAAAAAAACTAGCTGTCTTTGAATGATAACAAGCCACGCTCAGTGTCCATTCTCTACACATTTTCGGCACAGTAATAATCAGCAATAGTTTTTTTTTTATGCAACTCAATTGATTGGAATCTGAGCCACCTTAGTTAGATATATGAGCGTATTTGGCACAGGCACTCAGACGCATGCGCATTCGCTGAGGATTATTCCGTGCAGTAGTTGCATAAATCTTTGGCACAAATATTGCATCATTGGCTTATGCCGAATTTTGACACCTAGCCGGGATTAGTTAACCAGTATTATATAACTAGAGCAGCGTACAGCAGCTGATGTCCATCCCCCATCATCCGAAGGACGTCGGCGAGCGGAAGAGCGTCAACGAGGAAGTTGCTGCCTACTTACGTTGACATATCGCATTTGCGCTCGTCCTGAAAGCGACCATTTTTGAATGCACCTAACTCACAATTTCTTACAATTTCTGTGCGTATTTAATTTCAGCTTACGATTCTAAGGACAATTATCACAAATTCTGCAAAGAATTTGATACAATTTCTCGTTTCTTTTTTGTTCACACATAAAATCTATGATGAATGAATGAAGAAATTTTAATCCTCAACCTTTGGCAAAAATGCACTGTGTTTGTCGTCGTCCGCCTTACTTCCTGCACACTTCCTTGACTGTCGCCGAGTTCTGGCTACTGCAGTTCTCTTATTTCTCTTATTCTTCTGCAGCACAAAAATTTATTTTTCCTCTGCAACAGGGGGAGTTGTCTGTGCCTCAATGTCTTGTCGCAACCTACTCGGCATTTCATTTAAATTTTATTCGATATTTTATGTATAATGGGCGATTTCATGCCTAGTGATTCAGGTATTCTGGACATTGTCGTGCATTTGTCGGAAAACTGGTTTATTTGTAGGTTTGAGAAGAAACAAACTGAAAAAAAAAAATTTTGAGATTTATTTAGTGTTGTATATTTTCAAAGTGAATTATCTTCATTTCTTTTTAACATTTCAACAATTAAAAGTTACCTTTCAGATTTTTTTTTTATATTTTTCATTTTCATATCCCCGAAAATTTTGAACAAAAAATTAAATTTTTTCCAAAAAAAATGTTTTTATCCATCCTTAAATTTTTTTTATTTTGTCATCTTTAATTAGTCCATTTTATTCTACACAAATTCAAAAAGAAAAATTCAAATATTAAAAGAACTTTTCTTAAAACTATTGTTTGGTAGGTTTGAGGTATAAGAACATTTCAAAATGATGATTGAAAGAAACAAATTATAATTTTGAGATTCATTTAGTGTTGTTGTATTTTTTTTTATAAATAGTTGAGACTCTGCTCAGTAACCCCTGCTAGTTTCATAGTAAGATTCCCATACCATAAATTTCGAGTTAAATTCACAGATACAAAGAAAACTTTTCCCGAAAATTTTGAGCAATTAAATATTTTCCAAAAAAAAAAAATTTTAGAGAGTCCTTTTCATACTCAATAAGTAAAAAAAAATTTAAATATTAAAATGTACGTAAAATATTTCATTACAAAGAAATTAAATTACCTAAACCAAAAAAAAAATAAAAAAAAATTTTTTAGAGAGCCCAATTTATTACATATAACTAAAAAAATGATTTTTAAATATTAAAAAGTACATAAAATATATCATTGAAAAAAAATTAAATTTAAAAAATCTAACAAAAAATATTTGCATCACTTGAGATGGAATCGCTCAATGAATAATTTTCTTTGCCATAAAGTTTTTCTATATAAATTTCTTTTTTAAATCCATTTATTTCAAAAAATTTTAAAATTAAAAAAATGCTAATTTAAAAAATTGAATTAAATTTTCTTTTACAATAAAATTTTTTTTTAATTTTTAAATTTTAAAAGTACGGAAAATATTTTATTTTAAAAACTCGTACGAAAAGTTAAAAATTTTGAATAATCTCACAATTATTAATTTATTTTTATTTTTAATTTTTTAATATGCTCAGTTTATTTCTTAATATGCTCAAGTCTACGAATAAACTGATTTCCGGAAAAAGTCACCAATATAATCAAAATATTGGCGCTACTTGACTTGACTGAAAAATAATTTTTTTCAATGAATAAATTTTTTGCCTTAAACATTTCCTTTGATGCGATTTTTGCTTTTATTTTGATTTCGCAAATTATTTGAAATATCACTGCAGACTGTACTTTTAAGTTGTTTGTCATCTTCGACGCAAACAAATCAGCAAACAATTGTCACACTGTCACTGGCACATGGCCGGTTGCCGCCCATATCCGCTGTTACGCGTGTCCTTGCACTCGCCTCCAGGCTCGGTGGTAAGCAGTAAGTCTTGCAATATTTGCATAATTATTATGGACTGATCATATTTCAGCAATTCTTACCGTAGTTGCCTTAAGAAACCAACAGAATTTCGCTTTTCTTATTTCATTCTTTATTTCCTACACCGACAAACTGCTTGGGGTGCGCATGCGCACAGCTAATGCTAAGTCGCATGCCTGTCAAACCCTCTGATAGAGTTCCATACATATTTGCATACCTGTCTGCCGCTGCACAGTTGTGCTGTAACCACTTTATTGGGGTGTTGATTTCAATTCGATTCAATATTTATAGTCGTTTTTTTCTCTGCTTCTTGTTTTTAATTATGCAATAGCGCATTTATTGTGTGGCGCAGGCCTCTCTACCTTTTTGCTTTTCATGCATTTAAAATAAATAATTTTTTATTTATTATTTTTTCATTTACAAAAGTAGCTCACCTTATTCATCGCTTTGGCATGTCCTGCTCGCTATTGTTTGTTTGTTAGCGGCACACGTAAGCAATTTTCTTTCATTCGTAGATGTTGTTGTCTGTCATGCACGCACCCCTTTCGTCCCTTCCGCTCCTCAACATGTCAACATGTCCTGCTTATGTTCGCCCTTACTACGCTTTTGTGCATTCGCGCTCGCGTTGGGGTTGAGGTTTTTTCGTGTGGTGTGGTGGTGGTGGTGGTGGCCATGCACGTAGCAACGCCACTCCGGCCCGGAAGTGCATTAGCCGGCAAATTATGTACGCTTTACGCCTTTGACCAGGCGTAAAGCCTGCCGGTCCATCAGGATCGTTGGTTGGGTGCCAATCTAGCGCTCACTCAGCTCGGTTTGGTAAGCGTTTTGTTGCATTTATAGCCTGCATGCCCACGTGGTCCCTTCAGGTAAACAAGCAGGCTATGAGGCGTGACCGGCTACTTCCGCTCTTGCATTTAATTTGGATTTTTTGCTCCTTAAGCTCAGGGGAAATGATAAAAATATTTTAATTTTAATTTATTTATCTGGTTGCCAAGGCGTTCCAGAGGAATATGACATGGAAGTATTTACACGCTTTAAGCGCGTGCGTTCTGTGCTTGACTGTTTATAATTGTTGAAGGGAGTTGAGTAATTGAAAAATGCGAAATTTATTTTCAGAGGTTTTGATTAAATGTAACTTTCTTTGGGGTTTTTGTTTACTACCTTTGTTTCTGGTCATTTAAAAAACGTAAATATTCGTAAAATCGAAAATAGGACCTTCTTTTTACGTGGTACCATTGACGTGTGTCGATTTTGGCCGCATCCAAAATAGCGCGTCAGGTGTTTCCGTCCTGCGCTGACTGGTGCCAGTTGGAAGTCTCGAGTGCTGGCTGCTCCTACCATGACGTAGATTCGTCTTGCTGGAGTGTCTTCTTTCATTTTTACCCGCTCAACTATGCTCATGTCCCTATATACCTATGTACGCTGTATGCATCACTAACGCGAGAGGCCCAGAGCCGTCGCCCAGAGTTATTCTCCATTTGATCTCCAAGCTGCCGTCATTTCTTTTATTAGGTCCCAATGTCGACAAAGTCCTTCGCAACTTCGAATTGTTGGTAGTCTACACCGACATATTGTCCAAGACGCGAAGACACGAAAAGATTACCTTCAATGTCATAACTAATAAGTGATCTTGAATTCTCGAAAAAACTAGAACCTCCCTAAATTTCTATGAAATTTTACTTGAATTGCCATATATGCTGGTTTTTATTGCACGAACTTCAGTGTTCTCAGATCTACCAGCAAGCAATCTCATCAGGAAGCAATCTCTACCTTTGTTTTTGTTGTAGCAGCTTACCGAACTCGAGTTCGGGTGCAGCCGTTTTTGACATACACAGCAAAAATAGGCTTCAGTTCCAAGGTAAAGCTCGATGCTCGCACAGAGAATAACTGTTTGAGTAAGCCCAAGTGTCAAGCTGCGAAGAGTTGCTTCCGTGAAAAGAGACGAACAGTGGAGTTAAGCGAAACCCGAAGGGTTAGTTATTGGGGCGGTAGTCCTAGTCGGAAAAAACAGGAGCCGTTTTGGTACACGGAACTAGCTACCATGGAATGGGTGGCTTTCGCCCCCTTTTTGGGTGTTTGGCCGAACTCCTCCTTCTACTTGAGGTGTGCGCCTAATCTTTGTTCCACAATTGGAGGGACCTACAGTTGTAAGCCGACTCCGAACGGCTGATGATTTCCGTTGATTATGAAGAGCTTTTCAGGCCAGAAATACACTCAGAGGATTGCCATTACCTGCCGAGGAGCGACCGCTGTTAGAAAAAAATTTTTTCTACCAATTGGTGTTTCGTGTCCAGGGTTTTGAACCTGCGCACTTCCAAAGCGGTAGGTCTCAGTCAAAATATTGTAAGGAGAACGCAGACTTTACGGGCTATGTGTTAACGTTAGTGTGAACCTTGCGCGCGGTGCGCCTCTTTTACGGCAGACGCAGCTTGGTGGCCAAGTTTGGAGTTGTTTTTGTTATTTGGTTAATAATCAGCCCACATCCGTATGCCAAACGAACACAAAATCAACTCAAGCCATCGTGGAATTCTGTGAGACTGTGCGAGTAAACCTAAGACAACCAATTCCTCGTTTTCCGTAGGCCTCAACCGGGCGAATATCAAGTCTGGAGTTGGAACTGCACCCATACAAGTTCCAAAAGACTGAAAAGTTCTTAGTATATGGCCATAGGTGCCTTAGAGTTTCGAGCCTTTGGAAGAGAGTTCCAGTTTTGGGCAAAAGATAATCTTTCGTAGTGAGGCATCACGCGCAATTTCTCTGATAATGTTGATGCCGTTTTATGAATTTTTGCTTCAATTATTCTCTAATTTTTGAAAGCTGTATTACAGATCATAATGAAATCCTTGCCATAGTTAAATTTTTGAAAATTCTAATTACTTTTTGTTTTTGTGTACTAAAATATCTGTAAATAGAAGTTGAAGCGATATGCTGAACGGGAAGAAGACTTCCCCTGTAATTCTAATTTCGCAGGAAAATAATAATTTGACTGTATCCGCCCTCCCGTACTAGGCAATTTAGAAAGTAGACTAGACTTTCTCTTTGTCAAAACTTATAGTTTTAGTCCGAGCAATTTTCTCTGGTAGGTGTGTCTGAAGGTCAGCGGTAGTACACGTGACAAAATTATCTGCAAACAAAAGCGAACAGTATTTCGAATTTGCACATAAAAATATAATAAAATTCCTGGAAAACATTTGGCTAAGAGTATTAATGAGGAATTATGTACATATATCTAGTACGGTTGGTGGCGATTGTACCCTTGTGAGTGCTTACTTCGTGAACTATTGGTAATGCGCGAGGTAAACGAACGAGCGTCGCTTCGCCATTACTGTCAAAATTTGGCGACTACTTATTCTGCATTCGTATTAAAAAACGGAAAGGACATAAGTACACTTTATTCTTGTGTATACCTATGTAAATGGTTACATATACCAGAAAAATGTGTGAGCTAAAAAAGCAGGGACTAAAATTATTCGAAATGAAGGAAGAAAGGAAAGAGGAAGAAAATTCAGAAAAACAAGATGACACAAGGAATAGATGGAAATGAAGCAAAAGAAGCTGGACCTCAAATACAAAACAAAGGTTTAGCATTAAGAAACACAGCGAATAAAAGTTAAATTTAAAGTACCCGAATATGAAAAGTAGATTTAAGTTTAATATATTATATTTATTTTGATTTGAGGGCCTGCACCTGAAATGTCCAGTGCATGAAGGTGAAATGCAGGGATGCCTCTGCCTGGCTGGTTGATGTTCTCGTGAGAGCAAAGGCTGATATCAGCTCATTGTAGAGGTGCGATGGACGGAGCAAGGCAAGAAGAGATTTGGAGCTTGCGACGTAAAGGAGCTCAGCTGCCATGTAAAGGAGCACAAATGCGCCGACGTAAGAACAGGACGATGCGATCAAAGTTTGCTTTTATGACCGCCTGGAGAGTTCCTATGGGCGCTGCGCCGCCGCGACATAAAAATCGTGCTTGGCGACTTCAGCGCTACGGAGGGCAAGGGATGAATTTTTGGTTCCAAAGACGGAAAATTCAGCCTGCACAACGAAACATCCGGTAACGAACAGAAGCTGATTGACTTCACCGGGGCTCGAGACATGATAGTGCGCAGTTAGAAGAAGGCGCTAGGTACAACATTGGTAGAGCATTTTTAACAGATGTAGCGTATATAGGGTATCTTAAACTAACGAAGCTAAGCTCTTTTAAAAACGCATAGGTTGATTTCAAAGGGCCGCATTGTGAAGAGTCTAAGTGTGCCATATTGGCAGTCACCAGACCTACCCACCTAACTATGTGCCCGTCTCCTGATCGAAAAACGCGAAACCAGAACGACTATGTTGTGCTTAACAGCCCAACATCGATTCGCAACATTATTTTGTTGCATCTAAGATACGCAGACGCTTCTGTGAGTCCCTTGGAGTGTTTGAGAGACAGATTATATAGAAGATTTTTGGGCCTTTACATGTTGGCGAGGGCAAGTACTGCAGACGGTGGAACAATAAGCTCTATGAGCTCTACGACGACATAGTGCAGCAAATAAACATCCAGTGGTTTCGTTGGCAGGGTCATTTCGTCCGAGCGGATACGAACGCTCCGGCTCTTATAGTATACGATGCGGTACCAGCTGGTGGTAGCAGAGGGTGAAGAAGACCTCCTTTGCGTTGGAAACATCAAGTGAAGAAAGATTTATCTTCACTTGGGGTGTCCCACTGCAGCCGGTAAGCACGAAAAAGAAACAATTGGCGCGCTATAGGTATTAAATGAAACTAATTGTCGAAGGTTGGAAAGAAAGTTTGAAAAAATGTAAATCTTTCTATGAGGCATTATTCGGCAAGCAAATTATAAATCTGTAGAAACATTCTCAATGCTTTAAATATAATTATGAAATTTCAGAAACAATTGGAAATGGCGCTGAAGCTTCAGAGGTCTGAAAAAGCCTCCAAAAAACAAAAAAAAAAAAAAATTAGCATTAACAGAATGAAAATTAGAGTAAACGCACGGTAAACGTAAAGGCAATAATGGTAATATTTAATAAAGAAAATAATCTTAACAAAACCATTAATCAGTTCGTTATAATACATTTCTACAAATTGATATATATATGTGTGTGTATTTTCATTTCAAATGCATTCAGTAATTTGCAAATGCCTTACCTGCTGTTAATACTCAGGTAAATTGCGAATATGCTGCTCACGGTTCATACCTGGCTATGCAGGCCCACTGTCCGCTGGTAAACGATATAGTGGTGATAATTTGCAGTCCAGTACCTTGATAATAAAAAACAAAGGAACAGGTAAGTAAAGGTCATTTCCCAGTCTTTACTGAAGTTGTTAGCTCCGCCCTATTTACCTCGTACAGAGGTATTTGCTGACAACGTGGTGAACCTTATGAATACGTCGAGGGAAGCGGATGAATCAATGGAATTAAGGAACTCCGGAACGACCTAAATTTATATATCCGGCCAAGGACTGTCACTTCAGCAGCATTCTCCGTATATTTTGCTGCTACATCAATAACAACTCCAGTGATTTGTGCTCCAAGGCAGGCAGCCTTTCGCGAAGTATCTCTGGCTTTCGATCACTAAATTCACGGCAACCTTTTTTACCACCTGGACGAAGGACGTCGAATTACAGCTAAATGTTAAAGTCGATGACACACCGACGACCCTAAACAAACCGAAGCTATTGGCGGACACCTCTGCTAGTTTGCTCTGCATCTCAGCGCATGCAACCGCAATTGCCACTAAGGTGCAAAACTGCAACAAGGTCCTAAACTCGCTGTCCGGTAGCACTTAGAGCAAGGCCAAAGAAAAGTTGCTGGCGACATTTAAAGCAATCGGTCAGTCGGCTCTGGGCAGTTCAGCGCCCTTCTGATACAAGTTGTTCGCAGTGGAGGAAGCTCCAAACTTGTCCGAACACTGCCGTGTACATAGTCATGAGATGCCTCCTTATACACCAACTGTACAACGAGAGTTGTACGCTAAGGAACCTAGTAAGATGCTCTGCAAGCAATTCTCACTGGGATGATACAATAGGAACGACCACTGCTGGCATTTGCTGGAGGCTGAGTCACTTCCCTTCCGAGTCAGTAGACATCTCTTTGACCACACCGACGAAATTCAGTACCAAACACAACTGCTCCTTAACTACACTGACGAAATCCAGTATAGAATAGAACTGCTACACCAACAAGTTTTTAGACCGGTATTGAGCGACATTCTATGGAAATGTCTTGCCACCTTCCTGATATTTTTACTAGAACCTATATTGAGTGAATCAAGTTCGAAACATTCCTTGTTGCTGAAAGATTTAGTGCCAACAGAGAAAAGAGAATAATTTATGATTTTTCATTGTATTTTATTTTATTTGGTTTGCTTGTTTTTTTATAGTGGTTTGCCTCGTCTAAATTACTTAAAATTAGCGCTAAACTTAAACTAAGTACGATTTGAAATCAACTGTCTTCCATAACTTAGAATGTAAAAAACAATTCATACTTAAATCTAATATTTCACAGAATATATACAAACATAAAAAGGCACGACATATTTACAATCTCACAAAACATAAACTGTTTCTTACACACACACACACACACACACACGAATGTAGACTATGATGAGCTGTGATGTCTTAAGTCACAGATAGTTTCAGTTTATACTCAATGCTCCTGCCACGAAGAGATACATTCCAGCAGCGAATCGTCATCACCAAAGGACTGATCTTCAGTTAAAAAATGCGCGATGTTATCAAACTGCATCACTTGACTATCCTCCTTTGCTGATTGTTGATGCTCAAGCTTCACTGTTTGCAAATAGTTGGTACCACCAATAGAAATATCAGAATCGTCGCTATTGCTGGACAAAGGCGACGCGGAAACCTCGGAGTTGTAGCTCTGCTGCAGTTGATTGAAGGCTAAGTCGCTGGGACTGCCCATCGAGGAGTAACCGTAATTGCTGCCATCATTGCTGGACTCATCGCACAACGTATTTGCGATGTGCGATTTACTTTCCGCTGGCTGCGATGCCTCCAGCATATCCTGCAGACCGCGTATGTACTCCACCGCAATGCGAAGCGTATCCACTTTGGAGAGTTTCTTGCTGGCACCACGTCCTCCATGCGATAAGGTATTGATGACTGTTTGTGGCAAATGCCGGCGCAAGTTGGCAAAGCCGTTGTTCACCTGCTTGACGCGATTACGTTCGCGCGCATTGCGTCGTGCCACCGAAGGCAATTGCTCACCGTATGGCACGTTCATGTAGTTGTACTTCTTGCGCGGCACCAATGTACCACCACCACCTCCACCTGCTGGACCCACTTGGATATTATGCAGATTACTGTTACCCAATATTTTGGTTGCTGGTGCGATGGTTTGTTGCTTCTTGGACTGGTAGGCATTTGAATGAATTGTTTGTAGTTGCTGAGCCTTTTGTAACAGCAAAAAATTGTTGTTTAACAATTGGTACTGGTGTTCTGGTTGTAGCTGTCGATAGCTCGTTTGTGTCATGCACATACTTGCCATTTTTATTTGACGCGGGTTCTTTTGTGTTATTAAAATTGAGTTCAAACGTATTTTCTATCCTATTTAGCCTCAATCGATTGTTTACTTTATACACACGTTTTAGCATTTATACCGATTTCGAATAAATTAAATTAAGAAAACTATTCTTCAATTTCGTTTCTTTTTCGTTCTGCGACGCACTCGTTTTGGTATGAAATCAAATGCCGTAATGATTCCCTTCGTCCTCTTGCAGCGTTTAAATACTTTTTCCAAGCCCAGGCAACAGCTCACAATGTTCGTCCACAGTACAGACTACATTACATACGAGGAGTACAGTGTGAATACGTACGTATACCTGCTTCCCCGCCTGTTTAATGTCCGTACACAGGCATGAGGGTTAAATGCCAGCGCAAGTGATCATGAATTAACAGAGTTCTCGATCAGTGGCTGGGTACCTTCAAAGAGTTCAAAGAGTTTGTGCAGAGAAGGGTGGAGTGATGATGATGATGATAGAACATTGGAGCAGTGGAGTTGAGAGCACAAAAGTACGATTGCGGCGAGAGAGAATGTAAGCAAATCGTACACAGCGAGTGAAATGGTGCGATGAGTGTGCGATAGAGTTTTGTGAGTTCGTACAAATGTGTTGGGTAGATTACAGCCGTGCGGGTAGTTAATCAAAATTGAGAGTTACGTGCGTAAGTATGTGCGCAAGCATTGAAGCGCTTTTACTACGGGCGTATGTGGCGTGTGCCTACTTTTTTTAAATATATTTTTTATATATTGTTTTTATATATTTTTTAAAGCCCTTTTCAAAATTTTTTTATATATTTTTTTATATAATTTTTATATATTTTTTTATATATTTTTGTTACTTTTTTTATATACTCTTTTTATATTTTTTGTATATATTGTTTTTAATATTTTTTTATATATTTTTTATATATATTTTTTATTTGTTTTTTATATGTTTTTTATATATTTTTTATATGTTTTTTGATATAATCCTTTTATACATTTTTTATATCTTTTTTTATAAATTATTTTTATATTTTTTATATGCCTTTTTATATTTATTTTTTTATGTATTTTTTTATATATTTTTTTTTAATGTTTTTCGTATATCTTTTTTTTAATGTTTTTTCATACATTTTTGTCCAGTTTTTTTTATTATTTTTTTATATTTTTTTTGATACATATTTTAAACATTTTTTATATATTTTTTGATATAGTTTTTATGTATTTTTTTATATATTTTTTGATGTATCCTTTTTAAATATTTTTTTATTTTTTTTATAAACGTTTTTATATATTGTTTAATATTTTTTTAATTAATTTTTCTTATATATATTTTTATATATTTTTTACATATTTTTTTACATATTTTCTTATATATTTTTTGATATATTTTTTTACACATTTTTATATATTAAAAAATTTTTTTGTTTTTATATATTTTTTCATATATTTTTTACATATTTTTTATGCATTTACATTTTATATTTCATACATACATTTTTATTGTCATCTGCAAGTTGAATTTTTAATATTTTTTTATTCAATAAATATTCCCAAGGAACTGAAATTCGATACAAACTAGGGTGGCCTTTCTTTCTCAGTAAAAATTTATAATTAAATTACTGCAAAACAAAGTGGATTAAACCAAGAATATAGTGTATGGTTGCCGCAATAGTATAATAGCTTACTGCGTGCCTACCATTTGGAAGTGCGCAGGTTCGAATCTCGGTGCATGAAACACCAAATGATAGAAAAGTTTTTTCTGATAGCGGACTCCCTTCTACAGGCAATGGCAAACCTCCGAGTGTACTTCTGCAATGAAAAAGCTACTAATAAAAAAATTATCCTACAGCTCGGAGTCAGCTTCAAATTGTAGGTCCCCCCATCTGTGGGACAACAACGAGACGCACAGCACAAAAAAGAGGAGGTGCTCGGCCAAAAAACAAAAAGGGTGCAAGCGCCAATTACATATGTAGTTATGTATATTGAAAAAAAATTTCTTGTTTTTTTTAGTCAAAATTTTCTCTTTATCTACTAAACAAATTTACTAGTACAATTCAATATCAAGTCAAATCTTTGACCTCTTTGTGTTTGTATGTTTATTTTGACTTGATTTTGAAATCACTTTTTTAATACAATATTAACTTTTAAATTCATATTTATTCAAACTTTTAGTTCACTACTTAAATTTGCTAAATTTATTTCACCCATTCTTATCCTCTGCTAAAAACTTGCATAGCTTAGTTAATTTTTCCCCTTACAGTTTTTCGAGTCCTGTTGTTGCTTTTACGTGAGTAAAATGGTTTGTGAATGTTGTTGCTCTGCAACCATAAAACTCTTGTGCGCACGGTGTCGGTAGTTTGTTGGGGCTGTCAACTAATAAATTTACTTACATATATAATAAAAATTCCCCAAAACGTAAACTACTCAAATTACTTTCGGTTAAAGAGCGAATAGAGCATAGTTTAGGGCAAATATTCCAGAAAATTGCCAAAATAGACTCATTCTGTTATAACTTAAATTGCTGAACCCTTCGTTATTGAACTATCCAATAATTCGAATGAATTCCATCAAACCTCTTTGCATCAATGTCCACTACCTTTCGAAGCCTGCTGTTACATGCTGAGTTTATAAGTATTTTGTATATTTTCAAAGCGTAGAAATTGCACTAATGAACATCACATAATAACTGTTGTATGCAAATATGTATGTACGCATGCTGGCAATTCTAATCACAACGCTCTCCCTCACACTTAAAAATATTGATTCGATTCTCTATGTCAATAACTCCAACCGAAACTCTATCGATCGATTTCCCATTACATTTCCGAGCACTCTTCTGTCCATTAACATTCCAGAAACACTCCCACACAGCAGATCTACGTGCATAGCATATATGTGTGCTGCTACAGCTATGTTAACCAATAACAGCGCATTGTAAGTAAACTGCTACAACAAACTGTAAGTTTACTACATAAAAGTATGTATGTATGTAAGCAAATTGTTTGTATGTATTTATATAAATTGCGCTGATAACGTTCGCCTTCACCTTCGGCTTTGTGCAAGAAACCTGCACACAATGATTTCCCCTACTCTGAATTCGAGCCAGTGCAGTAACATCCCTGCAGTGCTCAACTACCTCAATATCAAATCTATCTGAATTTTGTTTTTTTTTTTTTAGAAACTCCTGCATATTTACATTGTTTTACTACATTGCACACAATTTTCTTGCATTTCTTGGGACTTTACTTGTATTTCTTAGGACTTTTAAAAGGATGTGTGTATGTGTCTTTTCTTTTCTTCTCTACTACGGCATGGGCATTGTTTTTGCTATTTGCTTTTGACCTTTTATGTCTGTTATACATATCCTTAGGAAAAATATTCTATGTACTATTATAAGTGAAATAAGAATTATTCTTGTGCCTTGTTGCTTAGGCTTCAACCGTGGCTATACAATTTCCTTGCTTCACTGACACAAAGGATATCTGATCTTTATGCATACAAAGGCACGCACACACATACACAAACACCATGGGATCTTTTCTCTATGCCTACTAGTTTTGCCTGTTAGTTGCATTTACTGACGAAAATCTTTTGCTCTTAAGGATTTTCTTTTCCTTTCATACAACACTTGTGTGGTGGGAGTTGCTTTTCGTAGTGTCGCAAAGTATTGAAAATTGAAAGTGTCTGTCGGCAATTGAATGTAAATGCCAGAATGTATGTAAGTGTACAGAAAAGTAATGTTTTGCTTGTTGTTGAGCTGTTCGCGCGCTGTCCCTGTGCGTGCTGGCAGTAGTCGATGCACAGTTCACCGAGCAAGTACTGGCTGCAAGGATATTTTGTTGCTTGAAAAAGTACACGGAAATGTAAAATTGCTCATATTTACATACCAGGAAGATCATCATTGAAGTCTGCTTAGTGTTGAAATTCATAAAATAACTGAGCAGAAAAGTTTTAGTGCTGCAAAAATTATGCAAACATATCTTCTATATAAAAGGTTGTTCGAATATTTGGGTTCCAATATTAGTCTATTAAATTGTTGGCAGGAAAATTCACAAAAATTAATTTTTTTCAGTTGAGCTACCTCGTACTAAATTAAAAAAAAAAATCAAGCAAATAAAATGCAAAACAACGAGCTTACCGTCTATGCCAAATTAGTTAATAACCAAGACGTGCAGGCATAAAATACAAAATATACCTTTGTTGTTTTTGTTGTTGCTATATCAGCATAAATAATCCTGAGAATGCTGCTGAAGTGACAGTCCTTGGCCGGATATAAATCCGGGTGGTGGGATACGGTACACCTGACAGGGCTAGTTTACTGGGGCGGCAGCCCTTGGTCGGGAAAGCCCGAGTCATTCCGGTAACACCGGCTGCCATGGGAATGAATTTCCGGGTCGTTGCGGTTACGTAGAAAGGAATGTCGTGGGAACAAAACATACCTTCAATGCTTTCGATTTGTAGTTTGGAAACTGCAGCAACGGCTACTGGAGGCTGTGGTTCAGAAGTAACCTACATACCTCATTGTGATTGGCCGATTCTTATTTAATATATGGCGTCAAATAAATTGTATAAATTTTATCGAAAATATATTTACTTACATTTTCAATTTTAATCACAATTTTTATTTAAATTTAGAACTTTGACTTAATTCGCAAATTTTTACTTCGCGTTTATTTGTACTTTGCGACCAGCTGTTCTGCTCACTACAAATTCTCTCAAGTAAAAATGTATGCAGTAAAAACTTGTAGTTTCCCCTCAAAATGAAATGTAATTTTGCTCTCTCACTTTGCCCCTACATTGCAAGTTTCTTGGATATATGAACACTAAAACATGATAATAATTTTTACAATTTACATTAAAATTGTTGTTGTAGCAATTGTTGTCATAATTGCTACAAATTATTTGCTTCACGAACAGAGCTATTAGCTTTAAGTCACTGCCTGGGACGCATGGCTTTAAGGCATTGAAGGAATTATAATAAAAGTTGTTTATAAAAAATGCATAGCCTAGAAGTAGGCCTCTATTATTTAATGATGGATTGACGGCTTGTACGAGCTGATTTATATGACACATATTTTTCAGAATTCTTAACTAAAACTATTGAAAATTACAAAATTTTTGGAAATGTGAATGGTTATGAGACAGAGGTAAAATGCTTGGCTGGCACACATTTAGAAATATGCACGTGCGTGCCTAGTAAGAACCTAGTAAGTAAGTACCTCCATAATAGATAATAGACTAAATATAAAAGAAAAATGTGGCAAAACAAATTAAGAATAATATTGTACTTTTACCCAAAGGGGCCTAAATTGCAATTTATTTCTGCGTACACACATACGTACATACATACATACACATACATACATACATACATTCACATTCAAACATCCATATATATTACATATACATTCTTTTGTTTTTGCGTGTCATCACAAAGTCAGTTTTACCTACCGTTGACCTTCATACAGCGAGACGAAAGTAAAGCAAGGAATAATTTCCTAATATTCTCGAACATACCCTAATAAATATTATCGAACATATCCTAAAATCGAATATAATCTAATAAATGTAATCGAACGCACCGTAATAAATGTTTTCGAATATACCCTAAAAAATATTCTGAAACATACCCCCAAAAATATTCTCGAACATACCCTAAAAAATATTCTCGAACATACCCTAATAAATGTTATCAAACATTCCTTAATATTTGTTAGTGCGATTACTGTTTTGATGCGAACACTTTTATTGGAGACTGTTCCCCAGCCTTTACAGCAGTCGTCGATCATTCGCCCTGCCTTTTAATAATGAGCCTATTTCACATAACTGTAATACACCATGTCAAGACGAGTCTATTCAAGGTGGCAGCATTCCCTTGACATCCATTCCATCTAAAAAATGTTGTTGTTGCTCGAGTGCTACCACCTTGAATAGAAATGCCTTAAGCTACGGCGACACGCTCATGCATTTGCTGTCCAGCAGCTTATATGTGTGCGTGTTGGGTGCATGACGCTTGCCCGCGAAAAAATCTAAAATTTTTGATTTTCATCATGCAAAAGCCGACAACAAGTATGTGTGACATGAAACAAGTACGTGTCTCACCCCACACGGACACATATAAGCTGCTGGCCAGCAAATGCATGACCGTGTCGCCGTAGTTTTACACCATGCTCTCGCTGGGTCTCGCTCACATCGTTGGAGAGAAAAATGTAAACAAAGGGAACAGTAGTGACTTTTTAGTAACTGTTTTGTATGTTGACAGTTTTAATTTTCAGAGCCAGAGAAGCTTAGATGGAAATAAATAAAACATAAAAGCGTTTTTTTAGCGTTTTTTTAATATGGATGCTATGTGGCCGCTGGAACCAGTATGCAGATTACACATCTGGGGATAAATTTTGCAGTAAATGAGGCTACAGTAATGCAAAAACGCTTTGAATTTTGGCTTCCAAGTGCTCAATCGTTTCTGGTTTATTGGTGTAAGCATGCGACTTGCATGCGCACTGAAAAATGCTTGTTTCAATAAATTAGGCACGAGAAAGTTCGTAATCTTGCTTCTATTCCACTCATCGTAGTTTTTAAAAATATATTGACCAATGATCCTCCCGTTTCATCGCCGTAATCTCGCAATTCAATTTGGTAAGATAGCCATTTAACCAAAGATGCGCTTGATCACTGCATAAAATTATCAAAGGCATTTATAGATCTACGAGCACGTGGTAAATGTGGTGAGTATATTCGTGGAGAAATAATCAAGAATTGTCAAATCGGCTGTCACAGAAAGCGGTGTTTCCAATTTCAAGTGCTCAGCTTCTAAAAAACAAACACCCTTTATTACACCACTTGAAACTTTTCTTGTTTTTTGCATAGGTTTTATTAATATCAAAATTTGAAAATAAAAAAAATGTAAATTAAACTCAACTTAGTGATGAGTAATACGTACATATAATATGGGTTTATGCAACAAAAGGGCATACGGTGCATGAGAAGTCTGTCGTAGTATCCATTGCAGTGCCAAAGCGATTAAAAATTTATTAAGTAAGCGTAAAAGATGAAGCTTTGACGATAACAACATCGGATGAAGCGTCCCTTGGAGTGTTTGAGAGAAAGATTCTGCGGAAGATTTTTGGACCTTTACGCCACCTTTGCACTTTAGCGAAGGCGAATATCGTAGGCGATGGCACAGTGAGCTGCATGCACCTTACGACGACCAAGGCTTTGAAAGTATTCCATGCAGTACCAACTGGTGGTATCTTGAAAGGATCCTCGAACAGGACGAGAAAAGGTCAGATCCAGGAGCCCAACCGAAGCTTTTACAAAGGTATCCAACGGAGGGTTAAGACCACTAAGAAAAATTGTTTGCGTAGCCTCAGACGTCCAGGCAGTTATAAAGACAATTCACTTTGAAGCAACCGCCGATAGCATTACTACGTACAAATTACTTGCTCTGATTTCGATTCTCTCGCGAACTACAACGAAATGTCACCGAATTGGCCAGTTACATATGTCAAATCATTTGCGAAATTTGCTGTGTTGAAAAATCATAGACAGTGACGAAAACAATGAGAGAATTGTGGAAGTGAAGAAGTGTGGATGTATAGCTATTGCCTTTGGGAAACTATCTGGGGTAAGCGTCTCGACACTCGCACAATCATCTTCAGCGATAGTCAAGCTGCAATTAAAACAATAATGGCTGTAAGCTCGGAATGCGTGCAACTCTGTAGATCCAAAGTGGACGAGCTGGGAAAGAATAGACAGATCATAATTTACTGGGTATCAGGCCACAAGGGATTAGAGAGAAATGAGAGAGTTGATGAGCTTGCTAAGGCAGGCTCTGCTGGATGAGTACGTCGAACATTCTCGTATATCACTCACTCTCACTTTTGAAAATGGCAGTAGATGAGGAACTAACTCTTGAAGCACATTCTATAGGGAAGCCTCGACCTCCCACAGGATTACCAAAATAATGCTCCGAACTTGCAACACGAAAACAACTAACTTTATTCTGTTACTCCCAATGAACGAATACAAAATACAGGACGGAGTACTGACCGTACTGACCGAACATAGTCTCACTGACAGCCGGCTGCCGCCCCAGTAAACTAGCCCTGTCTAGGGAACAGTTTATCATCACTGGATATCACGCAGCTAAATTAGGATTGGTGCAGAAAAAGAAGAAAAGGGTTAGTTAGCTTGCCACTGCTTTGATCTAAACAGATTTCGTTACAACTGCCTGAGATCGGTATATTTTTCATTTCCGAAAGATATTGCTGACTAATGTTTACAGTGTTTATTAAAACTTGCCAAGTCATGCGTCACAATCTGTGTTTAACACAACTCCAACAACACGGGTAACACTACGGACCCTTGTGGTCTGTGTGAAATCTATTCAGATCAGCCAGATATACCTAAGCTAACCTCAGCGCCAAGAAAACTTCGTACATCTAAAAATTTTTTACTTCCGAAACTACACATTGGGACAAAGCAGTTCCGCTTCTTTCAAATGTGTATATCCAACCGCTTCGCAATTTTTCTCTGTGTATATCCTTTTTTATTTTTTTCTCTGTAATATTCTTTTATTTTCAGATTTTACTGAGTTCTTTCTTCCAATTAATTCATTAAGTCAGACGCAGGCTAGGCCTTACAAAGTTGCGTACACAACCTTGGCCTTGACTGGCGATTTCGCCGACACAATCCGAGTCACCCGCACAACAACACAAAAAGCAAAAAACACCAATGTATACATACATACAAGCGCAGTATTCCACAGCAAAAACCGAAAAAAAGAAATCTATCAACACCAGAAAGCGGCATGAAACGCGTAATTGTTGCATGAAGTGTGCGCATTTGACACGTGCTTCCGATAAAAAACAACGGATTTAGCAAACATAGATACACACACGCACACACACATATACATGCATGCACTTATTTGCATATTCGCTTAGTCAACACTTTGTGGCACCAGACCACCTCCTCGCAACCCGCTCCAATTGGCCTCACCCGGCACTTGAAAGCATATGAATAAGCGCTCAGCTTGCGCTAGGGACAGATGTGCGCACGTCGCCGCTCAATCAGCAACGCTGTGCCACTGGCAACTGGGTGGAACGTGCGACTAGCAGCCGCACGACGACAAGTGGCGCGTACCAATGTGGCGCGCAGGCGCATGTGCACCACTCTGCTCTATGCAAATAAAAACAAATAAATACCGATTTAGTATTTCGCACTGAATGGCAGTGAGTCAGTCAGTTAGTTGGTTAAGCCACAGCTGCTATTAGCGGCTTTCAAGATTTGCACGTTGCATGCAACAATTGCTGCGCCATATGAGTTTGTGTGTGTGTGTGTGTGTTCCATTAATAGACAATTGACTTTGTGTGCCGACAATTGCAATAAATGTTGCCAATACTGCTGGTAGGCAGGAAAAACAAAGAAATGTGCAGAAAGCTGGAAACGAAGAAGGAAGCGCCACGGTGGTCACACAAATGAAAACTGCCGCGCTAATGGTAGTGATGATCACAACAATTTAGATTATGTTAATGAAGTTGGCGATGATGGCTCGGGCAAGAGTTGTTGCTACCACCGCAGAAGATGATATTTGTGATTTCGTTGTTGTCGACGCTGTTGACTGGCAATGGTGTGGTGAACTGCATCCACCAGTATTGGAGTGTGTGTGGTGCACATATGTAAATGTATGTATGTATGCCTATATGTATGTATAGCAAAGACAACAAATGTCTGCTAATATTACAACTGCGACAATAGCAATAACAATTCTGCTGCAGTATCAATCAAAAAGCAGAAATAGTACGCATGAGGAACAGCTGCAAACGCCGTGTGGCCCATACAGAATGCGTCGTAGGCTTATGAAGTAGCATTTGTGCCGTCGTTACAGTGCCAAGTTGCGGTCAGCTTTTAGTGCTGTATTTATTTTTAATATCTTTGTTTATAGATTTTTGAATTCTCTTTCGTTAATTATTTATTTTTGCATTTTCCTTTTTTGCATTTTCCTTTACTATTTTTTAATAAATTCTATACGATTGTTATGGCAAGCTTGAACAGTGTAAAATATGAAGGAAAGGTGCGCACATACACACATACATATGTGGTATGAAGGACAGATGTCTTTCAAATAGAAAGAGTCCTTTGCCCCGCATATTTTTAGTAGAAATCTATAACAAGTCGCATAGAATGGGCGATGATATCACTAAACTGGGGATTGGGCAAAGATCCCAGCGAGTGAGCTTACAAATATATTTCATTTGGTGACCCAATATTATCTTACCTGCTCTGCCAAATGGATTTAACAATAAGGTATATATTTCCTTCGCACTCCCTCAGAAGCAGCTAGACACCGATAGATGAAATATAACTGGATTGAGATGTTTTGGAGTCCCACAAAGGACAATATGAAATCAAAGGACTGCACGTATCGGCATCTGTGGAACATGTAGAACTTGCCCAAGTGCTGCCTTGAATCGTTTTGCACTTACTTCCCACTGACTCTCACGTTATTTCCATCGTTGCTAAAAGTGTAATCAGGTTAAAGGAAGTTGGCCTTTGGAGGACACGTCTCCCAAAGGACATGGCTGCATTTGTAAGCAGTTATCCGCCATTCATCAGGATCTCGCACAAATTTCTTTATCCACAAACTGGAGTTTGAGAGTCGTGCCTGGGCAATCTTTCCAAGTAAGCAGGATTGGAATGAAGGGAGAATCTGCACCGAAGCTGGTACCTCGGACTTCCCTGACGGCTCCAAGACATACATAATCGGGAGTCGGAGCAGGGATTTTCTCCAAATCAGCCAATTTATATAATTCCGTAAAACTGCCGACTACCACTAGTATTTTGCGATCCTGCAGGTATGCAAAATGCTTAGCAAACGTGAGAGTGAGGCAGATATTAACATTTTTTCCTATAGTTAAGTTGCGATCAAGGCTCTGAGGACTCGATGCTGCAAACCCAAACTGGCCAACTCCTGTAAGTAGGAGAAATCTCTTGGGTGTGCAACTAATATTTTTCTTTGATCTGCGTTCCAGGACTTTGGAATATAGAGGGGAAATGAAATTGTTGATGAGCTTGCCTAGAAGGGGTCAACCGAATTGGTCTCAGAAGTCTTCTACACGATAATCGGGATACCACTGACTGATACACTACACGATAAGCAGGAATACCGCGGCCTCGGTAGTCTAGCGTAAGTGCACTAGCCTGGTTCTGGGTTCCGGGTTCCCACGTAAGGCACGGTATTCGCACTTTTCCAAAACTTACCTACTTTCTTAGTTTGTAAAACCAAAAACAATTTTCATTCCTCAACCCCCAAAAAAAAACCTTATCCTTCCAATCCTTACTCCCGCACAAAAAATCAGCGCCTTGCTTGCATTGTGGCTGCTAAAACAAGCAAAAAAAAAAAAAAACACAGTTACACATTGCATCAGTGGTGCTAGCAAGAGGAAGCTGGCAATTGCGCTAATAGCGCAGACACACCAAATTTAGCGAAGTCCTCAATCATCTGTGTGATCCTTCTGCCAGAAAAATGCGATACACAGATGGCGTTTCAAGCAGTGAAAAGGCGTTGTTCCTAAGCAGGTGGGCATTCCCACTACTTAGAACTGGTAGCGGCAGGCTAATCACATACTCTGTCAGAAAGCAAATAGATTAAACGCCCTATGCTCCCGAGTGGAGTGAACAAGGAAACAAAAAAAAAAATCTTCAGGAAACCTCAGAGAGGCAGACTGTTGAGCTAATTCTTCAATCTTTCCCAAAATTCTTCTCTCAAACACTCCCAAGAAGGGTGGCGTCATCGAAAATTGTCATCGTTTAAGCTTCTGCGCCGTGCGATGAGAATTAAGGAAAACCAACCGCCGAAGGCCAATTATTTTTTACCAAGACAATGCGAACTCTTACTTACCGGCTCATACAAGATTGTTTTTGAGCACTCAAAAGATCGAAGTAATGGTTGATCCCCCTTATAGCCCTAATTAGACACCTAAATTATTTGTGTTTTTCCGCAAACATCAAAAATGATATGCGAGGTCAACGTTTTTTAACGCCTTTAACGGCTCATTTTGGTGGAATACACTTCTAAATGCCAAAAGAGCTTCGAAAATTGGATCAAGCGCATGCAGAAGTGTACTGAATAGAATATTTAGAAAAACCATAAGGCCACTCTCATAATTATTTTTACTGTGTTTTCGTTCTAAGAATTTAGAAGGCAATCCTCGTAGTGGTGTGTCCGTTGACTAAATTCCTAAAGCAGTCTCTCGAATGCAATCTAACTACGTTCGCGGTCCCATGCCTTAAAAAACCGTTCATTAAAAAAGCGCTAGGAAAATAATACGAACGAGCTCATTCATGCGCCTTTGTCTTGGTTATATGGGGTGGACCCAACCACATATTCTATCTGGTAACGCAACACCATCTTGCTTGCTCTGCGAAATGGATTTAGCAATAAGGCATTTATTTTATGTAAACTCCTCTATAATAAGATATTCGACGAGATATGAAATGCATATAACTGGCTTGATATGTTTTGGAATCACATAAAGGAAAATATTAATTCAATCAACGGTTTCAGCAAAACTATCCTATCCTAGTTTTGATATTATCACAGATTTATTCACAAAAAAGTGTCGAGTGGTTTCGGTATTTGTATTATTATTAGGTGATGATGCCTTGGCTAGAAAAATTGCGTCCTCGCTATTATTGTGATTGAGCCATCCCATGCTATTGGGATAACAGACCATTAAGGAAGCACTCAAAAGCGAAGAGCTAAGGCTAAGGGCTATAAACTAGCACCAAATAGCCATTTGTTCAATATCAGGGCACCCTATTTTCAGAATTTCCAAGTGAGTGAGATCGCCGAAGCAGTTTTTACCTCCTCCAGTGCCGTATGCCGAGTTTCTTCCAGGGCCCTTTTCATCCTTATAAACTAAGCGTGCTTCCTGCTGGACCATATCAGGTCCGAAGGGTAATTGGAATGGCGTTATCACATCTCGTTTGGCCAACGAGACAATGCGCGCGGTAAAGTATATAGCTTTGCGCGGTGAATGATTCTGCCTCAGCAACTGCCCGCAGATTACTGTTACTAGTTTCAATTTGAAGCTCGGAATGTGTCCCAATAAGGCAAGTTCATAGAAGATGATTTCAGTAGAACAACAACAAGACTTACATGTAAATATTTTGGTTTGAATGTCAGAATTTGATATGGGAAAGTAAGACAACAAACAAGGCAACAGCAAAAATCAGGGCACTTTAAAGTTCAATCCACTAAACCGTAAGAATGTTTATGCGTTCCCACGACAGTCGGTTCTACGTAACCGGAACGACCCGTATTTATATCCGGCCAAGGTCTGTCACTTCAGCAGCATTCCTCGTATATGCAACAAAAACAAAAACAAAAATACCAACAACAAAAAAATCGCAAAAACACCAACTATAACAGCAACAAAAACAAATCAACTGCTATACTGAATTCACTTGTGTGGATTTGCCTCGGCCCTTGTGAGCTTGAGATGCTTAGAGGAGGCGATTTCGCATTGTGCGAAGTAAAAGCCATGAAAGCGCAAACAGCATGAGACCACAAACCGAGTGGTCTACTCTTTATACGCCTTAAAGCCTGAGCAGGTATTAAGATGACACCACCGGTTACACTGGTTATATCTAATAGAAATTGAGTTCGAGTGAAGCGTTCTGTGGCAAAAATAGGCTAGGGGTAACATTCAGCGTGCTAAGTAGAGCTAGTTTACTAGGGTGGTAGCCGTTGGTCCTGATATTTGCAGTGCAATTTGCTAAGTGCAAAAGGTCTCCTTTATTTTTAGCTGCATGACATTTTTAATTCAAAATTCCTGCCAGCAAATACAGACAGACAACAACGATCCGAGTTAGTTTAATGGGGGTGGTAGCCGTTGCTCGGAGAAAACCCGAGACATTTTAATACATAGAACTGCATGCTCTTCCCAACCTGAGATTGGCTACACTTCCGAATGAAGTGCAAGAGGTACGCTTGACTCTTCGTTGCATCACATTTTTAATTCGAAATTCCCGTCAGGAAGTACTGTCAAAGCACAGTAATCGGAGGTAATCAGGGCAAAGCGAAATATTTTTAATATACATATATTCGAGTGCCCTAGGACTTCATGGGGTGCTTCTTTTACACATCGGACACCGTCCATTGCCATTCCTTACCTCCTACAAATAAAAATTCGTTTGGGCAAAAAGAACATCATTACTTTCTGGGTAGATGGCTGTAGTGATCGATAAATTTAGGCTCGTTGTCAAGATGACATTTCACACTAATCAAACTCTTTTGCTATTTTTTATTTGTTGCATTCAGTTGTGAGTTACCGGGTGTTAACAATGGAAGTCAACAAACAGAAAATTCGTTTAGAAATTCAACTTTACCAGCGTTTTCGTATTAGTGGCCGTACAGATGGCTCAAGCGGTTAAGAAATTTATAATTGAAGATTTTTTGAAGTGAAACTTCTTAGGCGTCGATAAACGAGCGAGAATGGAGAGTAAAATTTCAAGACCATGCAAAATTTTGGGCATTTTCGTTCCGCGAGAGAAAAAAGATATAACGTAGAGGAAAAAGAGAAAGAGAGCTATACCTTATACATATCTTAGATACATTTAAGGCTATTTCTCCTGAGTTTCTCCTTATGGTTGCTAATTTCTTGTAAGAAAAAACACTGTCTACTTTTTGGCGCTTGTTTGTTGGTGCAAACTTGTAGGAAATATATTTTTGGTGCCTACCTTTTGGCGGTTTATTTTCTTGGTGCCTACTGTTTGGGGCGTTTTTTGGTACCAATTTTTTGGCTTTTTTTTGGTTCCTACTTTTTGGCGCTTATTTCCGTTTCCTGGCTAGAGCTTGTGTGTAGTATAAAGTGCTATCC
Source organism: Anastrepha obliqua (assembly GCF_027943255.1). Classification (NCBI taxonomy): domain Eukaryota; kingdom Metazoa; phylum Arthropoda; class Insecta; order Diptera; family Tephritidae; genus Anastrepha; species Anastrepha obliqua. The sequence continues at coordinate 18,099,723 of NC_072893.1, read as the reverse complement.
ATTTCGGCGTCGGATTTATTGGTATTGCCTTGCGGTAATTTGTGCCGTTGCTGCGGTCCTGGAATCGCTGCGTTTGTGCCGGTGATAAACGCTCGGAGTAGTGCGCGATGTTACCACGGTTTGTGGCGGCGTTTACCTACACCGGTGGACCTTTCTCCGTTTTTTGTAAATTTTGTCTATTTGTATTCTCTGCAAACGGTGTGAATTTATTTAGATATATATTCTTTCTCTCTCTCTCTCTCTCATTCCCTCTCAGGTCTCTCCTTCTTTCTTTGTCTGTCTTGAAAGTTTCACTTCTGTTATGTGTGCACTGTTTTTTTTTTATTAGGTTTAACTCGTGCAGACGGCAACGAAGTGAGTATTTTTGTGTTAGACAATTAAATAATGCACCTGTTGAATATTCATAATTGCTATCAAATCTCTTTTCTCTAATCCAAATCACTTATTCATCTATTTTTAAGAATCTTGGGCACTTAAAATTCGATCGATATTAAAATACTTGCACTGAATTTATTTAAACTAAATTGAATTTTAATGCATTTTTGATAGATTTTCAATAGCTTGGTGAAAGAAGAAGAAGAAAAAAACTAAATTCCATTTATAAACATTTTGTGCCGTATTTGGTTGCGTCATCACTGTTACGCCTCCCCTTTAAACACGAAATTTTCCTCTGCTACTGTTGACTAGTGTCGACTACTGTTTCCCCCCGATTGCTGGCGCATCATTTTTCATTTCCATTTCATCCACTATTTCTAATCCTTTTTCTTGCCGCGCAGTTGAGCAGTAACCATTGCGCGCACCTTGCGTAATCCTTTGAAATGCTGCGCAATTTACCCTTCCTATCTCCTTTTTTATTTTTGTGAGCATAAACATGCATTTAGTGGGTGTTGCCCGCAACAAATTGATTCTTACTTGCAACATGAAAGAAATTTTAATTTCCAAACGCTTACCTTGAGCCTGATTGTCTAGGCGTTTGTGTATTTTCTAAAAAACGGCGTATCAATCGATTTGGTCATAGGCAAAATGTTTTGAAAATTTGTAAAAGAAATTTTCTCCAAAAAATGCTGTATACTTTCATTATAAATTTGGTTGTATGCGCAATAGTAGAAGGACAAATGACAAACGCTCATTACTGCTACAACAATAACAAACGCTCATAATATTTGATTAATTACTCCTTTTGTGCGCTGAAGAAAGTATCGATCAGAGCAATACTCAAATTTGCAAAAGGATAACCTCAGCCTTCGTCTTCTAATAAAATCTAATACGATTTCGAACTCCAAAAGCCATCCAGTGTAATTCTCTCGCTTGTATTGAGTAGCTGATTCAAAATTTCAAATTCACAATGACAGCCGTCCACCATTCGTGCGCAGCACAACTTGAGTAAAAATAAAAGAAATATTCTTCAACGCCATCCTGTGCATTCCACTTACTTACACACCTACAAATGGCTATTTGTTTCAAAATAGCATCCCTCATCCATTTCTATGCGACATCTAACGTCAAATCATTCAGATTTCCTCTTTTAATTTAAAAACTACCCCATCTTTTTTGTAACGAACCAAAGTAAAATCACTTTCAAGGCCAATTGGGGTTGCATTTGCAGGATTTTTCGGCTTAGCATTTGAGCGGGTGAATTTGTGGAACGTAAATGCAATCAGAGCGAAGGAATTTCTACAAAGGGATGCTGCAGCAAAAGGTGTTGCAAGCGCACAGATATTTTGTGAAGGATTCTAAAGGATAATAAAAACTACTCAAGGTTGGTGAAAAGGATAAAAGGATGTCCCTTCTAAGGGTAGTTTTTGTAATGTAATGGAATTTTTCGTTTAAAAAATTCTTGCAGTATAAACATGAAAACCTGCTGTTGTAGTCAAAGATCAAAACCATTCCATGCTGATGCTTTGATGATCATGGCAGTACACACATTCAAGGAAAACTGTAGCAAAAGTAGGTACACCTGTGTGCAAAATGATAGCAGCGCGATGAATTGCCAAATTTTGACCATTTTTTGTATACAAGGTGTGTTCAAAAAATCAGGGAATTTTAATTTTTCGCAAAAACTATTATATTTGTTCATCAATTTCTATTTTATCTCTTTGAAAGTAGTCCCTCTCAGATGTAATACACTTATGCCAGCGTTTTTTCCAACCCTCGAAGCAGTTCTGCTATGCACTTTTTGGTGTGTCCTTGAGCTCTCTCTCAGCGATTCGGTTTTAATATCCTCACTCGTCGCAAAACGCCGTCCTTTCATGGATCTCTTCCATCTTGGGAACAGGAAAAAGTCGCAGAGTCGAATGTACGTAGCCCGCGAAATTTGAAAATTTACCCTATTTTTTGAACACACCTCGTAACTATGTTTTTTTATTAGTATTTTTCTTTATTTAAAAGTATAGTACATTATTTATTTAAATTTACTTTTACTTAAAAGTATAGTATATTAAAAGAAAAATCGTTTAACTCAAAGCTACAAACTTTATTTATTATTTATTTAGTAAAGCGTTTTTCAGTAAGAGCGCTTCAACTTTTTTTTTAATAAAACACAAACGGTTTGACTTTTTTAACTAATTTCTTTTTATTATCGAGTTTGAACATATACATTTAAGTATGAAATTCGATTTCTTTTGCATGACCACCGCGTGCACGTTTTACGAAGTCCAATCGTTGAACCCAATTTTCGACCACTCTTTTGCATAAATCGGACGAAATTCCAGCAATTTCGCGTTCAATATTGGCTCTGAGCTCACAAATCGTCGCCGGCTTGTTACTGTAGACCAATGACTTCACATAACTCCAAAGATAATAGTCTAGAGGCGTCAAATCACACGAGCGCAGCGGCCATTCGACAGGTCCATCTCTGGAAATAATGCGGTCATCGAACTTACTCTTCAACAAATCAATTGTAGCGTGTGCTGTGTGGCTTGTGGCCCCGTCCTGTTGAAACCACATGTCGTCTAAGTCCATACCATTCAATTGCGGCCAAAAATAATAGTTTATCATGTCGCGGTATCGATTTCCATTCACAGTAACGTGGCGATCGTTCTCGTCAACGAAAAAATATGGGCCAATTACGCCGCCGGCATGTAAACCGCACCAAACAGTGATTTTTTCGGGATGCAACGGTGCCTCATGAATCAGGTGCGGATTGCTTTCTGCCCAGTAACGCATATTTTGCTTGTTGTCAAAGCCATTGAGCCAAAAGTGAGCTTCATCACTGAAGATGATTTTTTGGCCGTTATGATCTTAAAGTAGCAGCAACAGAACGATTATTTTCATAAAAAATTTGCACGATTTGCAATCGTTGTTCAAGTGTGTAGCGTTCCATGATGAAATGTATACTAATGAAGTTTACAAATGACAAGCGAGAAATAAAAAATATTGCGTCGTTCGCCCTCCCTATCGGGAAAAAGTTGAATCGCACCTATTGAAAAACGCCTTATTATTAAAGCCAAACATACAACCATTGATTATTTTTACAATGATTGAACATAAGAATAAGTTACTTTGTGCAAAATTCACAAAAATTTGAGAAATTTAAGAAATTGCCATCAAAACCTTTTAACCAGAATCTTTAAACTCTTCAAGGTATGCAGTTTTTTAGCGCATAGAATTTTTCTGATAAAATAAAGTGTTAGTTTGAAGTAGTTGTTGTTGTTTTTGTCGTTGTAGCAGCATAAACATTCCCCATACCTATATCCGCAGGAAATGACTATATATAAATCGGGGTTTAACTGTAGAAAATTGGTTTTGCATGCGCTGTTGACAATTTTCTCCCATTAAAGCGCATGCTCGGAAGCCTCTTATATGGAAGCAAATGCTGAGCATCTCAGCAAAAACAAAAATTGCTAAAAATCAACGAGAATCTTGAGCCAGTTGAAACTCGCACCCTCCTAATATTGAATAGACTACAAAGCTTTACACTGGGAAATGTTCTAAAACTGTTGAATAAAACCATGAAAATTTTGATTAAAACTTTGATGAAATTTTTTTGAGCTTTGGTACATTTTTGTGGGTGTTTTTACTAAGTTCGGAGCTTTGTGTCATAGTCATATGGTTTATGTTGTAACTTTAAATAAAAAAAAAAACTTAAACACATATTTTTTTATTTAAAATTTAATATAATTTTTTTTTAATTAAAAAATTTAAAAAAATTTTTTTCATTAAAAAAATATTAAATGCAAGAAAAGATAAAACTTGGTAATTCATTTTTAATGCCTTCTAAATGTATAATTTATCCGAATGTAGCAAACAAACTCGTTCAGCTACTATTACTTCGAACACATTTTTAATATTTTTTTAATATTAAATATACTTATGAAGCGTGAACAGATTGGAAGTACTTTTGCCAAAAGGGTTTTTTTTGTTGACAAATGACGCATGACTTCTCTCTAACTAAATACATATTTTTTTCAGTATTCTTAGGCACTTCATCATGGAAAGACTCAACAACCTTTACAAATCGTACAACTGAATTCCCAAAATCGACGCTCTGTGGTTTCTTAATAAATTTTTGTAAAGTTTTTTTCTTTGTTTTTGGATTAAGATTTTTATAAAGATTTCTTTTTACTTAGAATTTGTTTCTTTTTTAATTTTTGTTCCTTAATTATTTTGTCCCTTTTTTATAGATTTGTGTGCTTAAAGCCAAATTTCTTCAGTTATTTTGCATTTTTTTTAATTTCGGTTTTATGTTTTTGGATAAAAACCATTTTTTATAGAGTACTTTACTGAAAAAAAGAAATTTTTGTTCCTTAAGAGTAGTTTTCTCGTTTTCTTTAGATTTTTGAAATATTTTTGGTTAATTTTATCATTTTTATATTTTTTTATTTATACATCCCACTTTTTTTGGTATAAACAATGGATTTTATAGAAATATTTTTTTGGAAAAAAATTGTAATTTGTTTTTTTATATTTGTTCTAATATATAATAATTTTTTTCAAATTTTTTAAATCTATGTATATTTTTAATATTTTTGAATTTTTATATACATTTTTATTTTTTAAATATATTTTTAAATTTTTACAAAATTTTTTTTTTTTTTGACAAAACGCACTTTTTAAAAAAATATGTTTGGAAAAAAATTAATTTTTTTCTCAAATTTGTTTCTTAATAAATAACTGAAATTTTTTTGATCATTTTTAAATTTTTTTATTTGGTTTTGGCTAAAACCCATTTTTTATAATGATTTTTTTAAATAGATTTTTTTTTAATTTTTCTTCATTAATAATTTTTTTTTCTTTTTGTATAGATTTTTGAAGTTTATGTATTTAAAGTCAAATATTTTCAATTATTTTTATGATATTTAAAATTGTTTTATTTTTTTTAAATAAATAAATTGTTTTCTGTTTTCTACAGGTGTTTGAAATTTATGTGATTAAAGTCAAATAATTAATTAATAATAATTATTTTTACCATTTTTAGTATTTTGCTGTGTTTTTTTTGGAACAAAATTCGTTTTTTAAAAAGAATTTTTTTGAAAAAAAAGTTTAGAGTTTTGGTTTTGAATTTTCGTTCCTTAATAATTTCTTTTATTTTTTCATAGTTGTTTGAAATTTATGTGTTTAAACTCAAATATCTTTGGTTCTGTTTATCATATTTAAAATTCTTTTAGTTTTTGCTGATAAAATACATTTTTTAGAGAAAACTTGTTTGCAAAAAAATCAGATTTTTTTTTAATTTTGTTCTATAATAAATTTTCGGTTATTTTAAAATTTTAAAAATTTTGTTGGGATAAAATCTTTGTTTTAGAAAGAATGTGTTTTTTTTTTAATTTTTGTTTCTTAAGAATTTTTTAAAGATTTATTTCACCCCATTTGTAGTTTCTTTTCTAGCTGTTTTCTTTTTTCTGCAATATCGTGTAGTTGTTTGCCAGTTCCTGCGCTCCTGCATGCACTGGTTTACTTAATAAAAAAACAGTTGTCATTCCTTATCGCCACTCCACAATCGAACCGAACAAATCTTTGGAACAAATGTATGTGCTGTACGTGCCATAAGCACTCATCGTTCATAATACACATACATACAAAACAAATACACGCACAGTTAGTTAGAAGTTGAGGTTGAAGGAAAATTGTGTCAACACTTTGTCAAAGGGGAGAGGCAATTAATCAACAATTTTATGGGTGTTCCAACATTTGAGAAACGCGACTAAAAAGTACAAACACTGTTCTAAAGACCTGGTGGTAACCAACAACAAACAGCTTCGTATGTGACTAAAATTTGCTTCACTCATTACCCTGACTCCACCGTACAACCCATGCAACGAGAAGCAAATGCCACAAAGAATGCGGCGGAGGGATAAAAAAGTAAGCACTGCATTATTGTTGTGATTGTTTTTCATTTACAACAACACGCTCACTTGTACGGCTTAATGATTATGGCCTACCGATGGACATTACTCATTGATAAAAACGGAAATTCACACGAATTCTCAAAGCTATGCAACTGCTTTGTATGGCAGGATGGATGCACCCGAACGCGCGGCTAAATGTGGCAGCCAGCAGTTGCTGTTGCAATTCATGCAGTTACTTTTATTGGTTTTGTCAGCAGCATGCAGCGACATGCAACAGAATTATCATCGCATTTATCACGTGTCAATGAGTCTGTCGGACAACACCACAACGACAGCAGCAGCAGCAATAAATGTAACTACCGTTGCGTTGGCAGGCCAATGTAACTACCTCAGCCGCAGCAAAAAAACAAATACAGAACATCTTCTATAATAACAACAAACAGCAACAGGCTGTGAGCGCATTGGCGATTTGCACACTCGTTGCCACTTGTTAGCAATTAATTAAATAGAGCGCGCAACATTTTTGCGAACCCTGCAACATTTATTTTCGGCGTCCGTTGCCGCCAGCAGCCACGACGGACCAACCGAGCGAGCGGCAGTGCACTTTTAATTATGGCCGCATTAGTTATGTTGCTGTGCCAAAATGCAGCAGGAAAAAAAATGAAAAACACCAGAACAATTGCAGCAAGCAGGTAGCGAGTTTGTTGACAGCAGAGGAGTAACTGCTGATAATTTGTGGCGGCATTTGCATAATAATCCTTTCGCCACTACTGCCACTACTCACTACTGTCGCCGTTCTCGTTGTTGTCGATTTGTGCCCTAGGGCAACATCTCAGCATATGTGCGCTTGTGTGTGTGTGTGTGTGAGGTGGCTGCCAAATGGGTGTGCAGGGTGACAGGTTGTTGTTAATGCCACATGCAGTGTCGTTAAATGGTGGTGCATACATAAAATTTGGCATCTAAGTGATTTTTGTGATTCCGCCTCTAAACTGTTGCTGGAAGCGCACCGATGCGCAAACACCTGCTTAGAGGCGTAGGTAGTATTTCTATTACTAAGTTAGGGCAGGAGGGTAGCAACTTACTTGTCTGAAATTCTCATGCTAAAAAACCGTCAAATTCACTGCCTCGGATAACAAAATCAAGGCCACCGTTAACGATCTTTGGCTATCGCTTTAGGACTAAGATAAAAGACGTTCAATGCTGCAAATAGGAGTTAAAGAATCAACACAACTAATGGCAATAAAAGTTTTTGTCGGGCGTCATGAACTCGATTCTTATTACGATTACTTTGGTCAGCTCTGTGGACCTATTTTTTGTTTAACTGTATGAGCCTGCCTGAGTTCGTCTGAGCTTCTGGAAAAATTTAGTGGTGTACAACACCGTTGTAATCCTTAAAAACTGTGAGCGTCACTTTCTTTTTTGACTGAAAACGAGGAGGTTTTTTTTTTCTTGGTTCACTTGGAGCTCTCCAATTCAGACTCGCCTGACGTCTGGATTGAATGTCAAATGCTTCAACTTACGTCTCGTTCCCACTAATGATGCGTTTGACGAAGGTTGGATCGTATTCAACCTTGGAAATCATATTTTTGGCGATATCTACGCGATCCCTTGTTTCCATGAAATTCCGGTTCTTTGGGACTAACTTTGAAACAACACGGTGCAAACCCAATTTATTAGCCACAATTTTCTGAATGGAGCCATAAGCAATGTTCCAGTCCTCTGCCAGCTCTCTGATGGTTCATTTCCGCTTATTGCAGCTTTTCTTTCACATTATTGATGTTTTCATCAGTTTCCGATGTCGGCGGCCTGCCACTACATTTGCCATTCTCGATGGACTCACAATCTCTTTTGAAGCAACTTTTCATGCAACTTGTAAAAATATGTTTCTTTTCGGGGAAAAAATAATTTTTTGGAAAGAATTTTTTGAAAAAAATAAATGTTCCTTAATAAATTTTTTAAAGGATTTTTTAAATTTATGTGTTTAAAGTGAAATATCTTCGGTTATTTTTATCATTAGTATAAATTTTAAATGTTTTGCTAAAGCCCGAGCCACTAACCAGGCGAGTCACACCACACCAAACACAAGTGAAACATCTGGACCGGGCAGTATATAGACAGGCATTAAACGACATTCGTCGGGTTTCTCTTACCACCTTCTTAAACTTCCAACCCTCGAATGCTTTTGGAGTCAATCAGCACCCATTGCAGACGAAGTGCTTCAGCTGCTTTGGCTCAACTACGGGATGGATATTGCAGACAGTTAAGCTCCTACCTATCCAGAATCGACTCCGATATTCTCAATGTATGTTCGGCATATGAAGGTAATCACCTATTTTTATGTTCTCACAAACCTATTAATCTAATGCCTCACTCCTGTCGAAACACCACCTTTTCTGGGCCTACCGTTAGATGCGTTAGACGATTTCGATCAGTGACTACACCGCACTGGTAGGATCTAGTGAACTGCTTAAACAACAACAACAACGCATAGCACGGAAAAACTGGTTATATAAAAATAAATAAGGGAAAGCGACATTTAATCGCCAACATCTATAAATCAAAAAGTTTTGAGTTTTGGAAAACTGTAATTCTTAGTAATAAAAAGAAGTTAAACATATCTGGATCGAATTGTCGGTGTGTGGTATATATATATGTATGTATATATAAGTTCCTATGGTTCCGTGAGGACACAAAGGGCTACAACAAGCTGCTTCCATTCGTTTCTATCGAACACCAGCCACTTTAGTTCGTTCGAATTTTTGTTTGTTCTAAGTTTGTTTCTAAGGTTATGCCTCTGCGTCAGCTACCCTGCGGGTAGCTTCTTCTTAAAATGTGTCCAAGCCACCCCACTTTCTTTTGTCTGGAATAAAAAACCCTAATATACTGTTAAGCATGGCGGAGATTCTATCATGGCTTGGACTTTTATGGCAACTCAAAGAGTCGGACCATAGTTTCTATATATAGTATGACTCGATAAGTAAGCATATTATTATTACATAATGATCCTAAAATGTGAATAAATACCCGAAGTATTTGGAAGCACCTACCTAAAGTCGTGCAACCATAATCAAGTGATTGGACAGAAAATTTCATCTAAAAGTCACTTTGAAGCTATTTTGCTCAAGAAATGAAGAAAAATACCAGCCGAATTTTGTCGAAAGTTGGAAGAATCTACGCTTGGACGCTTCGAGGCGGTTTCCAAAAATAATTATTATCGTACGGAATATTAATTAGCTTGTCTATGGTCTTTCAAAAGGCTCCCCTAGATGTTGTTTTAAAATAAAACATACAAAAATTTAGATTCTTTAAGGTTTCACTATTTTTATTCGACTATTTCGGGTATTAAAAATTATAAGTGAAAAATGGCATCACTTAAACGTCCACCTTGAGGTAAATGTGGACAGGTGAAATCCACAAAACAGTCGGTTCATGAATGCCTAATTGCCGAAAACTTCGAGATATCGAAGTTGAAGGTTTCTCAGCAACACTGTGCGCTAGAGCAGCAATATTATCAACAGAAAATCCAGTGCTTGGCCTTTTTCTATCCTCGACAGAATCGGCTTTACGAAATTTTTTCACCAACCTTTGAATTGTTGATTCATTCGGAAGATTATTGCCACCAAAAAAAATAACCAAATTTCCGATATGTTATTCTTAAAGATCAGTAATTTTCATGCTGAGTTTCAACAATTTTAACGCGTTGTTCTATCGTGTAAAATTGTACGGCTGTCTACCAGACAATGCTGGACAAATTGCTTAACCGATTCATTCGTGGAAGTCTTTAAATCGTGTTAAATATCACCACGGCGCCGAGGAAGTCTGGTCGACCACAACGTATATGGACGAAGCAAATAGAAGGTGATATGAAACGTGCCAACTTAAACACTGAGACAAGCCAGGATCGAAGAATCTGGATATTACGTACTAGGAGAGCTGATCCCAACTGATGTGGGATAAAAGCAAGGAAGCAGAAAAGTCTACTTGACGTTTCGTCCCGACAGTCGGTTCTACGTTACCCTGATTTACTATATCTCCGGCCAAGAAATGTCACTCCAGCTGCACTCCCTGTATTTGTATGGGGAATGTTTTTTCTGTTAAAACGTCTAGGAATTATAATTACAAGATTTGACCATCCGCAGCAAAATTGTGAGAGTAACTTCGGCTGTCATATCATTGGGAACTCGGCGGTGGAATTCTGCCGGGTCATGTCTCGTACTCCCTCCCTCGTCCAATCAGTCGACGGTTAGATGGCAACGAAGTAATATGAACAATGGTTTCATCGCTTATATCAACAACGCAATCTCAGTTTTGTTGTAAATAGACCGCTGTCGCTTCCCTGGTTACGTCAGGAAACCAGCTGATTCGCTCAAAATTCCTGAGAGCTGATTAACCGTCTGACATTGGCAACATCTCTGGCCTCTGTTACTTCGCGCACTTTTGTTTGTCGATCAGCGAGAATCATGTCGTGGACTTGTTGAATGATTTCATCGGTAACCACGTCTGCTCTTCATTAAAAACGGATATTCGCCGACGTTTGAATTCGTTTAAAATATCTAAGTGTGGTCATAGATGGTGACGCGTCTCCATAGACAGCATCGAACTTTGCTTTTATATCCTCGCATTTTTTCCCATCCAAAAAAGGCAAATTACCGAACGATGCTGCTTTTTTTCCATCTGAGCGAAAATAACGAAACTCATTTTATTCGAATAGCTGCCAGATCCATCGCTTGATAGATGGCAACACACGATAATAACACCAACTTTTTTCATGAACGCCCTCTGCCATCAAACACCGGTACTTATTGAATCGCCCTCGTCCATTTGCAACTTCTGTTTCTTTCGTGCTTTATTTCTATATGAATTTGGGAATCCTCCACCGTGAGTTGATGCACTAATAATTTCTTCTTAAAATCTCATCTTCCCTACAAATTATACATAACGCTACTCGAATGGTAATCCGCTTTCCGCTTAAGTTACCTCACAGATTCAGATTTACTTAAAAATAATTTATCTGTCATTTCCTCTGCTCCAAATCCTTTACCCAAATACCATCCTTTGAATTATTCGCCTGTGAAGCAGTCCACGCGATCCTCCGTTGAATTCGCAACCATTTGTGGTAATTATTATGTATCGCCTGGATAATTTTAACACCTCAACGTCATCTGCAAATACCATCAATACGAGCCACTACCCACTTTTCACGCGCCAGCATGTCCGCCTCCTCTGGCACATAACAAAAAAAAAAGAAAATAATAAAAAAAGCAACTGTGTGCGCTCAATGAATCGTAGTTGGTTGTGTAACAACAATAAAATGAAGATACAACAATAAAAGATTTCGACATTTGCGCGCCCTGCTGAAAGCATATCGCCGCATAAAAATCACATCAAGCATGCAGCTTCTTAGAAAGCTTTCAACACCTTTTTTTCGGCGGCATTACAATTGAGGGCAGCCGGGAGGGGGAGCGCGCTTAAAGAGACCCCATTTGTGTGATCCCAGCCGCCACAAATGGGTAGTTTGGCCACTGGCCACAACAGCGGCAATAACAAAACGATAAGTATTATTGCAACAGCAGTAGCCACAGCCACAGTCACGGCCGGCACATTGTGTGTAGTTATCGAGCGCAAGAATAAAAAAAAAACAACAAGAACAGCCAAAAAACGCCGCAAGCCACTTATTTTCGCACCTCGACAAATTTTTTCGCACTTCATAGCTTCTAATTTGGCACTGCCGTGCGTGAGTGCGTGCATGTGCGTTGTTGCTAGTCGTCAAGCTGGAATTGCTGTTAGTGGTGTTCTTGTGGCAGGCGCGCGCGCCTGCGCGTTTGTGTTTGTGTGTGTGTGTGCGGTGTAACCTCCTCCTCACGTTGCTGTTGCGTCGTGTTATTTTCACCATTCAACAGTTATCTCAGCAGATGCATCAGTAATTTTTGATGCTGTTGCCCTTTTTATTGCGACTCACCAAGGTGTCGATTGCTGCTGCCAATAATGCGAAAACTACTACTGTTGCTCGGTTGCTACGACGCATCTTCATTGGCAGCAATAAAAATGTGAAATGGCAGCGATTTTCATGGATGGCGGCTTAGCAGTTGAAGGTGCCGCAATATTGCGAATTGGACATGCATGTATACTAGGGTTGCTAGAGATGGCGGAAAATGTCGATCCCAGGATTTTCGAGAATACGATATTCGTTTCGGGATTCAGCTTGATTGGTAAGTTAGTACTTCACAGCCGAGAAATATTTCCATCAACATTGACTGTTGAATGAGAAGAAACTTAAAATTTATGACCTTCGCCCTAGAATCAATTGGAAAATTTTGGTAAGAAAAATGTTTCTAAACAAATAAAATATTGAATGAAAAATCTTAACTAAATAAATGTTAGAAAAAAATGCATATATAGAAGATTTACTTTCACTTTTTGCAAGGGTACTCTACCCTGAAACGAGCATGGAGTTTTTGCTCTGTTTTAAATTGGAAGAGCATTTTTAATAGGTGTGAATAAATGTTGCTGGATGTTGCCCGATGTGTTCACGACGTAAACTCAATACTACTTTGCCATGAAATACGTAAGAAATTTCACGTATATTTCACGGCTATGCAAATTGTATAGATTTTGACAGTCATTTCTTGGGAAACCCAAACTTAGTACTTCTTACTTTACGAGTAAATTAAAACAAGTTTCTTGGAAATTGAAGAGCGCAAGTTTTTACCTCTTAAATGTTTAAATTTATCGGAATCCCGAAATTTATTTAATACATAATGAAAAAATAAATTGTATAAAAAGAGCTAATCACGTTAATCAGTTGAAAATAATAAATAATCAAATTTGTGGTAAACAAGTTTTTACCTCCTTCAATTGGTTATTTAAATTTTTCAGGATCCCGAAATAATTTATAAAATAAGTTAAATACGTTAACCAGTTGAAAAGATTTTACTGTAATGAAATTTGTGATACAAAAGTTTTTATCTCTTTCAACTGGATACTTAAATTTTTCGGGATCCCGAGACTAATTTATAATTGAAAAGCTCTACTGTAATCAAATTTGTGGTACAAAAGATTTTTCTTCTTTCAATGTCTTCTAAGTTATAAAATAAGTCGATCCCGAAATTTTCGGGATTCTTAACCCTTTCAATACTAACGGGACACATACGTCCCAATGAGTGTTTTCGTTTTACTAAATGCCAAATATTTCTTTGCATCGCTGTGTGTTTTCTTCCCATCAGTTTTTTACGAGATATACCATCAATTATGCTCCGTATGACCCGTTATACTTTGTATTTTTCTCTACACATGTTTTGCAGTCGTAGTTAAATCGTAGCACGTGCTAGGTCAGTAAGTGGAAACACGAGAATTATATATCTACTGAGTGTTCATTACGGGTGGGACAATGTTTTCCCAGGTCATTTTCTCAATTCCTAGAAATAATTTCTTTATTTATACAAGAGGGCATACTATTTAGATCACTAGTAATAACTATTCTTGGTTAAATATTTTTTCCCCTTAAAAAAAATCCATATTGAAAGGGTTAAATTTGAATTCCGGGACTACGGGACTCGCATCCCTAACGCATAAGCACATGCTCACTTATACGATGAAGCGATTCTTCACACCACATTTGTGCAATTATCGCCATACTTGTAAATTACCGTTATTATATGTTGTACAGCCGCACAATTTTAAAGCTAAAGTAGCATAAAATTAAAAATATTTACAAAAAATGAAAATGAAGAAAGATTCACGAAAGCGTAGAAGAAATATATTTTAATCGAAAATTATTTATTAAAAGGGTCATATGCAGCCTTAATGCATTGCTTTATATGGTTTTTCGATATTCGTTATTTTTAGGCCACTTTATATCTCTACATCACCCCTAATTCACGCCCCATTTACGTCCCCAAATGAAAGTGGTTTACTCAACAATTCACTCACACGCGTGCGTATGTATTATGAAAATTTGTGAAAAGTATAAATTAAAGTGTCACGAAGTGGTGTTAAGTAGCCTGTGACATGTTGCTGCAACATGTTTTATGCAACATCACCTTTTTTCAGCCTAGTGCTACAGTTTACTGGTAGCTGCTTTGACGCTCGGAACACCCATAAAATTGTTAACAAATGTGCTGTCTTATTGCGCCCCTTATCACAATTTCGAATCACGCTTCCTCTTTTTTTCACATAAAACAAGTCATGCTGTCTCTTTCACCCTTTCTCTCTCTCTCTCTCTAACTCGCCAGCACTTGCTGCAAAATCCATTGCGCCTTGTGCTTCATATGTGAGGCGACTAATGACAGATTTCACTTTCATGATAGCGCCCCTTTGCTTGGTATTTCGTGTACGACAGTTGTAACAGGTCGTTCGTGTTTTGGTCATACGTGTTGACCTATTAAATCACGTCCACACTCGATTGACCGAAATTAATTTTGGTGAATGGCAAGCAGACATCCAGTGCTAGCTATCCTCACTCACCTGAAAAGTATTAATGAAATGAGTAATGAGTGCTGGCAAGTGCACATTCTCGTGCGTTCTTTTGTTTGATTTAATCGTGACTGGAAATGTGATTTGATTTTATAACTATAGAAAGGACTCACAATTTTACTTTTCATTAATTCTTCTTCTACTTCGTTTTTTCATGCCTTTCATTTTCCACTTATTTCAGCAATAAAAACCCAAATTAATTGTTGATTGTCGTATATTTGAAGCAAAGTTGGATGCAGAAATTTATTGAGTCAGCGCACGTAGTTGCTTGGAGCAGGTTTGCTGAGAGGAGCAGCTAATTAAGAATGGCGATACACAGATGAAAATATGCTTATGTGATCCTGTAACTCCTATTTGGAGCATAGGTCGTCAGCAACTCACTCCTCTCTCCCACGGACACGGTGTTGTTATAAGTTATGTAGTTTGTTCTACTATAATCCAAGAGACTTCATTTCAGCTTCTGTTGAGAGTCGCCAGGTGGTACGTGGTTTGGTATATAGTGATGAATTTCACCAGGTGCATGATATTTAAACCCACAATATTCCCAGATGTGGCGAAAAAGTGGGAGCCCAAATGTCTAAGTATTTGATCGAGTAGCTGAGAAGAAGGTGCTGAGATGATTCCACTTCGTCCTCCAGACAGCTGCTGCAGGAAAGACTGGAAGCAATCTAAAATCTCACCGCATGGACTGCAAACGGACAATGTCCATTAAGGATACCTACCAAATTCGAGAGCTGGAACTTTTTTAGCTTTAGAAGTTACCTCAAACGCTTTCGATCTACCCATGGCCAGAAGGATTTCGCGACTTTGCACGTTTACGCACTAACCTAGCGCTCGCTGTGTATGACCATTGCCACTTTCTGCTGTTGATTTGGCATAGGATGTGTCCCTCATTCTTTACTCTCCAGAGCGCATCCTTGCTGATGGTGTTTAGCCAGAATATCTTACAGTGGCCTTTTTATTGACGAAAAGATTAACCTCTATGTGATAGTGTTAGAGACCAACCATGTTTCACTTCCGCACAGTAATAGTGACTTCATAAATGGGCTGACCATTCGCCGTTCTTGTTTTGTTTGTTGACATCGCTGCCGTGTTAGTATAGCCGAGGTAGCAGAAGCTTTCGACAAATGCCACGGGGCAACCGTCAACCCTTCTATGTCTTCCTTTATTATGGTTGACTCTCATAGCGTTGGTCTTCGCGATGTTTCCCTTTTAAATAAAATACTTAGTTATTTAAAATAAAGTTCCTAGTCCTACTATTCAAAGAGCAAATGCACACAAACACCGACATTTTTCTCATCGTTAACCCTTTTCACATAATTTTACTCTTATTCAAATAAGTACAGTTAACACTGCCGTAACATTTTGTATAATCAACAAATCTAACATAACTTTGTCTTTGCCCAAAAGGTGCAAATATATTATACAATGCAAAAATCTGCGCCTATCCGTTACCCTTAATCTATAGTTATCACATACCGTTACCGTGTGGCAAGCGCACTTCAAGATGTTTCCGGGTCTCTTCTAATCACGCACATCAAACGCTACTCGTATGCATATAATTTTCCATATTACGGTACTATGCAGATGGTTTGATTGCATTTGACACGCGTGCAATGCCAGCGAATGTCGAGCAATGAAAAAAAAAAATTATTTAAATAACTAAACAACTCATAACTGGTTTCCCATTCTTTTTTTTTTTTGAACGCGTTAACCTTGAAAAGTGTGACACTGCCGTGATCGGGTGATCCGGTGACCGCGCGGCAATCCGGCAATGCAGTGGTAGCACCTGCCATTCTGGGCTGTGCTGGGCTGCGCCGCGTGTGGAAGTTTTGAATAGAAATGAAAGGGGTTGTTAATTGTTGCACTTGGAATTCCGATGCTAAGTAATGCAGCAGGGGATCGGCGGCATAGGTGCCAGCTATGGTACAGGGGAAATGTACGTTTGTGTCCTGGTATTTGAAATTTAAGATTTCTCTCTTCCACATTTAACTATTATTATAATGTTTCTTTCCATTCGCTACTGGCTTGCTTGGTTGATGTACTTACATTGTTTGTTGTTGTTGGAACTTTTGTTAATTTTGATATTCGAAAAAAGTGAGAAACGAGCGAAAGGGTGACAATTGTCGCAAGTATACGAAACACGAAAAGGGAGGGGAAGCAGCTGCTTTGCTTTGGTGTGGACGAAGAGCTGCGCTCAAATCGTAGGCAGCTGGAATTAAAAGGATGTATTTTGAATGAGCGGAATCGCAGTAGGAAATATGAGATGTGTTTTTCTGATTAGCGTCACTGATTAAGGATTAAGCAAAGATTATATTAATTTTGATAAACAAGTTTCAGATTGCGGAAGATATTAGTTTCATGTTAGTTGTTATATAATATATTAACGTTTGTGCGTTCAAAATGAGTAGGGAATGGTTAACTTCTCTCTCGTTTGCTTTCGAATACTTCAATATTAGGCTCATCTGGGTTCCCGGTCACAGCGGCGTAGATGAAAACTGCTGGGCTGATGAGCTGGCTAGACTCGGGGGGCAATGGAGACGGTTTCATTGCAAAACGAGAGGTTTGGGGTTTCCTTGGAAATCTGTGATCTACTCCTTGAAAGATGGGTTTCGCGTCAACTCAGCGAGCACTGGGCTAGCGCGCAAACGTGTAAAGTCGCGAGGTGCTTCTGACCGCGGGTTGATGGACGCTCGGGGTATCGTATTTTCTAAGGCTAAAAAGCTGCAGCTCTCTATCTTGTTAGGCACCCCTCCGGATATTGTCCGCTTGGAGTCCATGCGGTGAGACCTATTCCGTTTTCCACCTGTCTGGTTCCTTTCCCCTGTACGGTATCACAACGGACAAATGGGGCAGCCATTTATCTCATCTTAGGTCACATGCTTAGAAAACCAATAGATAGCATCATGAGAATGGCACTGGGCTGGAACTCGCTAAAAAAAAGAAGTCACGGTCGGCCAAAAAATACTTGGAGAAGGTCGATGTTGTACGAACTAGTAGATATAAAAACAACAGCCCAGAACCGTGTAGGGTGGAAGAGTCTTGTGGAGGCCCTATGTTCCTGAGAAAAGTGAACAATGATGTAAAAAAACAAGCAAAAAACATGTATTTACTACAGGATGACTCCCAGTCACAATAAATTAATCGGTTGCTATAATATCTACAAAATATTACTTGTTGATACCGTCCCCAAACCAAGCTGGTCATGCAGGCGAGTAGTTTGTCTAACATTTACCAAGGGGAAGGTTATGACATCATCTATGCTTTTAGATTAATTTTGAAAGGAAACTCTGGAATAAGTGAATTGCTATTCTGAGGGACAAAGGCTTTATCTGCTTTTGAGGTTAAGCCTTCACTAGTCCTTGAGCGCATAAAGAAAATGTATTTATTAGGAGGCCACAAGCGCGTCAGATGTCTATGGGTCCTCGGACCTGAGAATGAGGCGACACGAGCATTTGCTAGCGAGGGTGCACCCTCCCTACTAATCCAATTTAAGTCCTTCCTTGTCTTGGATCAACATGCCATTAGTGAAGGCTGTAAAAGCTAAGAGATAAATATAAGTTAGTACCAAACAATGGGTTTACATCGGACATAAGCCCTTATTAGCATGGTACAACCGAAAGAGATTCAGGTATTTCATAAGCCTCCCTAAGGAAAAACAGAGAATGCTCACTAGCATTCTCACAGGTCATTGCTTTGGATACGGTCCACAAACTCCTGCCGTTTCTGTGACCAGTCCCCGAAAACTCCAGCATACCTTCTTTCGAACGCGACGCCATAGATACAAGAAAAAGTAGATATATCGGGCTGATATGGCAAGAAGAAACACACATACGCTCAGGCAATCAAGCTCCAGCTTAGTTTTACTGAAGGAACTGGGTTTGGATGAGGTACTGTGATGAGTAGACGACACAAAAGACAACAATAACTATATTTGACCGATGTCAAATTTCATACATAAATGACACTTTCAAATAAAGAAATCATTTCGTTAATCTACACTCAGCTTATTTTATTTAATTTGTGTTCTCTCCTTGTTGAAAAACTCTTTCTGATTGTGCTATAAAAATAATAAAATATTCGACTCTTAAGAAAAGTGTGCCCTGAAACTGTTTTACAAGTCTCTTTTTGTAAACCAATATTCAACATAGCTGAACGGGATTGAGCTGCTACTGACATTCCAGAAATATTAACGAAAAAAATTAAACCATTTTTAACGACTATCTGACAGGCCATACGAGTAATAATTCACAATCACTGTGGCTGCGAGACCAGATCCCTGTAAACCTAATGAAATATTTGCTTAGCTAAATAAGAACAAAAACAATATCAGGCTAGCCTAATTGAATTCACTTCAGTGGAAGTCAAATCATTAGTCCATGCGAACAAGATTTCAATCAACGATAAAGACAAATAGAACAAGAATATTTGAAACTACTGAAAAAATGTCAGTAAACATAGCAAAACGGCAGCAACACCCCATCGAGAGACAAGTGAGCGCCCCCAAGGGACAAAAGTAAACCACAAAATTTGAAACTCTTCTACTAATTGTAATTAATTATATGTATAAAAAATACCTACTATTTGTGGAAAAAGTAAAGCAACCTGTGAAGCGCAGCACGTGTTTACGAGCACTTGCAAGAATTCTAAGGAAATGTTAATGGAGAAAAAGCCGCAAAAAACATGCCAGCAATTGATATATTTTACGCGAAAAGGCAGAACAAAACGATTGGGCTCATATATCTTATCACACTGATCTATTGTGGTTGGTATGTATGTATGTATATGAGCATGTACACTTGTGTTCAAAATAATAGTAGCTTATGAATAACCAAGTTTTAACTATTTCACAGAAATTTAAGAAATTGCAAAAAAAAACTACATCATAATTTCAAAATTTGTTTTCAGAATTTTTAGAAAAATTCCAGGTATATAATTTTATAGCCCATTTTTTTATATTCTTATTTACTCTGCTCGGGAGCATAGGATCTAGACAAGACTCTTCCATCGTACACAGTTCTGGGCTGTTGTTTTTGCGCCGTCCCATGTTATGTCGGCATCTGCTAACTCACGCAACATCGATCTTCGCCAAGTGATCTTTGGACGATTGCGCCCTCTATTCTCTTGCGGGTTCCAGTCTAGTGTCATTCTCGTGATACCATTCGGTGGTTTTCTAAGCGTGTGACCTATCCATCGCCACTTTCTGTGTTTGATTTGCCATAGGATGGGCTCCTCATTCGTTGACCTCCATAGCGAGTCGTTGCTGATGGCTTTCAGCCAAAATATTCTACAGATGTCGCATTTAATATTAGCATAAGAAAGTGCAAGTTTCAAGTACCTGAAAATTCTCGTTGGCTTTTGCCATTTTTTTTTGTTGAGCTGTTAGCATTTCCTGCCACATAAAAGACTTCTGGGTATGTGATTTAATGAAAGAAAATTGTCAACGTCGCAAACAAAACCAATTGTCATAAGCTGAACCGATTTTTGAGCGATTTCAAACTTACATTTTATTGTATAAAGAATCAAGGCGCTATAAAACTGTACAACTTGAAATTTGCTGAAGATAAAAAAACCAAGAAAGAAGAATATTTGAAAAGATTGACGAAAAGATTAAAAAGTTTTGTTAACAATTTTTTAAATTTAGAAAAAATTTTTTGGGAATTTTTTAAAAAACTTTGGAACTTTGAGTTAGGTGGCTTTTATGGTATAATACACTGCACTTTTATAAAAAAAAAGTTTAATACAAAAAAACTTCAAAACATGGTATTTCTAAAAAATTAAGAAACATTTTAAAAGAGAGAAAGGTTGCAGAAAAAGATTAAAAAGTTTTAATAACAATTTTTTGTTTTTTTTTTTGTGACTTTTTTTTGCAAAAGATTGGAGTTTTGAGTTAGGTGGATTTTATGGTAGAATGCACTGTACTTTCATAAAAAATAATTAAATACACAGAAAAAGCTCAAAAGGTCATTGTTTTCTAAAAGATTAAGAAAAATTTGAAAAGAGCGGAAGGTTGAAGAAAAAGATTAAAAAGTTTTGTTGGCAATATTTCAATTTTTTTTTAATTTTTATGCAGTTTTTTTTAAAGTTTGGAGTTTTAAATTAATTGGATTTTATAAAAAATATAGAACAAAGTGCGTGTAGCGTAGTACACATAACAGAAGTGAAACTTTCAAGGCGGACAAAGAAAGAAGAAGAGACCCGAGAGAGAATCAGAGAGAGAGAGAGAAAGAATATGTATCTAACAAAATCCACAGCAAATACAAATAGACCAAATTTACAAAAAACGGAGAAGGGTCGACCGGTGTAGGTAAACGGCGGACACAAACCGTGGCAACAACGCGCACTACTTCGAGCGTTTATCACCCGCACAAACGCAGCGATTCCAGAACTGCAGCAACGGCACAAGTTACCGCAAGGCAATACCAATAAATCCGACGCCGGAATGGGTAGCACTTTATAGTACACCAAGCTCTAGCCAGGAAACGGAAATAAGCGCCAAAAAAACAAAAACGCCAAAAAAATTGGTACCAAAAAACGCTCCAAACAGTAGGCACCAAGGAAATATAACGCCAAAAACTAGGCACCAAAAATATATTTCCTACAAGTTTGCACCAACAAACAAGCGCCAAAAAGTAGGCAGTGTTATTTCTCACTAGAAATTAGCAACCGCAAGGGAAAACTCAGGAAAAATAGCGCAAAGTGTATCTAAGATATAAAGGGGTTTTCAATTGGCGCGGGTCGATTTTGGCGCCCTGTGGCAGCCATTTTGTTTTGGTGACATCTGTCAAATCTTTTGTTTATTATTCAGTTGATTATGACAAATCATCATGGCAAGTTGCACGATTGAACAGCACGTTCAAATGATAAAATTTTATTATCAAAATGAGTGTTCATTAACGCAATCGTTGCGCGCATTGCGCCCTTTTTTCGGTAGACGTGGTGGACCTTCCAATTTCTTATGGCCCATATTGAACCATATGGACCTAGACGACATGTGGTTCCAGCAGGACGGCGCTACGTGCCACACAGCAAACGCCATTTTATTCCATTTCAACATCTACCCGCCCTTATTGAAAAACCCTTTATATAAGGTGTAGCTCTCTCTCTCATTTTCCTCTACGCCATATCTTTTTTTCTCTTTCGCGGAACAAAAATGCGCAAAATGTTGCGTAACCTTGAAATTTTACTCTCCATTCTCGCTCGTTCATCGACGCCTAAGGAGTTTCACTTGAAAAATCAAATACAAAAACAAAAAATTTGAAAATATGGTATTTCTTTTAGCTGCTACTATTTTGAACACAGCTGTGTGCAGTGGCCATTCATCATTAGCTGGCCATCGCATATGTAGAGCGGGTGGGTATGGGAAGGCATTGGTAAGCCATATGTTTTGTTGCTGTTTCTAAATTCAATAAATTGGCTAAGAATTTTGAAAAATGATGCTTTTATGCTATTTGATAGATGCAATGTATGAAATAAGTAGTTTTTAAGCGCCAGTAGCAGCGCGACTGGTTTACATGGAAGAAGGAAATTGAATAAAAAAAAATATAAAAAAAAATTTTAAAATATAAAAAAAAAATGTTTAAGAACAAACGCATATTTTACATCACATTTCCCAGTCTTGGCTACAAAATATGACGCTCAACCGCCCCCGCACGCCAAGCGCCTACGTCGAGGCAATTAATCTAATTCCAATTATTGGCCGCCACAATGCAACAATAACAATACCACAAATTCACTGCCAATTTGTAGAAATCAATACGGCGCTGAGTGCGCTGGCAAGCTGTGTGATTGCGCTGGCCAATGTGTGCTCGTATGTCTGTGTGTGTGTGTGTGTGTGAGTGCGCCTTTGTGCGCATATGAGTGATGCTTTGCTGCAGGCTGCCAGATCATATTTCTCAAGCGCACTACTAACAAGATGAACGAAGTGTCTAAATTGGTGTTGAACAATATTACCACAAAATGCCAAAGGGCGAGGTAATATCGTAAGAGCACGGCAAAGCGAAAAAGCAAAAAAAAAAAAACAAAGAAGTGCACATACACACATATGAAGTGAAACACAATAAATCGTAGGTCAGTTGGAGGAGTTTATGTGCAACATCCCTTTGTACTTTTTTTGATTCTATACCTTCGATTTTTTTTTTACTCTTCTTGGCACTAGCGGAAATGCGCCGATATTGAAAGCGTAATAAAAGTAAAAAGTAATCATAAAAAAGCGAATTCGATGGTAAAAGTGCTGCAGGACATTTTTGCATGTAAATACATTTTCTGCAACCAGCTTCTAAGAGCGTGGCAAGCGAAGTGGCAGCAAATGATTTGCGCATATTGCACTTAAATTTTATTTTTTTTATTTTGTATGTTTTTAATTTTTTTATTTTTTTTTATTTTTTAAAAAATCTAAATATATACAATTCTTAAAAAAATGTCCTCTAAAAATATCTATAAACCCAAAATGCAAACAAAATACTTCAATCGCTATATCGCAGACCACACCTATTCGAAGGCAATCTCTGCTATCGCTCGTCTAATCTCACCCCTAGCGATTTCGGCGATCCTTATCACACTCAATATTTATGTGTAAGTAATTAATTTGTATTTAATATTCTCCAAAGTGTCACTTAGTAACGCTTGAGCATAAAAAATACAATAATTCCCACTTCTGCCATATCTTTCCTAACGTCTACCATATCTCCATACTCGTCCCATGCGCGCGTGTTCAACGAAAGTCGATGCGCAGTGATTCAAAAAAGAAAAGGATTTAACCACAAGGATTATTTTTCTTTTCATTTTCAATATTTGAGCATCCCGAAGAGTCCATGAAATGCAATGAAAATGAAGTTATCATTGATTTGTGGCCAGGATAAAGTCATAGAAATTTATGACTTCATTTTCAAAGGCACAATGACGCGACATTTTCTTGTTTTTTTTCCAAGCCTCATTAATTTATTGTATTTTTTTTCATCTGGTTGCTGCAGTACTTGGCCTTAATATCAAGTATTTTAATACTCAAATATTTCATATTTTGTTTGGTCATTGCAATTCCTGGATTTTCTACGGACTTGTTTTTTAAGTCTCCTTCTTGTTTGTGTTATTTCAATGCTTTTTTTTTTTTTTTGATTGAGTTTTTCTCTGGCTGGTAGTGCCCAGCGTGTGTTTTTGTCTTTTAGCCGGCAATATAAAATTAATCGCGGCGCATGAGTGAGTGGCTATTGATTTCTTTTACAGGCCTAGAAGATAAGTATCGCATTTCATGTTCTTAGCTAAGCTCTCTTAGTGGAGCGAAAAATCCTTAAAATGTTATTAGGCTGGTTTTATGGCGCGATTTTTTCTACTACAAAGAGTTTTTCGATTCGATTTTTATCTCTTATGTTTTTGTGTGTTTAAGAAAGGATTTATTACAATATATTTGAGCAGAAAAAATAAATAAAAAGTGCTTTGAAAGTATTTCTTATTGCTGCCAGACATTGAGGTAACTCTATTTTGTATTTTTTTAGCAGCTGAAAATTATTAACTGCGAAAAGAGAAATTATCAAAAGCCCATTTTTCGCTAATTCTAGGCAAAACTTATAATTTTGTTACTTATATGAATCCATCAGGTTTGCTTTGGGCTCAAACCACCATGAGTCGAAGTGCAAACCTCTTATAAAATCTAAGTTTTCTTTAATTTGTGCACAGTTTCACAGTTCGATGACTCCTCTTTTGGTAGATGTTAAGTAACAAATCTATAATTAACAAAAATTAGCTCGATTTCGCTTGAAAATCGTACAAAAATATTTAAAATTCCCTGCGTAAGAATTTGTTAAAAAACCAGCTTCTCAGAGAAATCTCATTTCAATTCGAAAGGGTAGGTCAAGTTAGGTTAGCCGGGTTGCTCGCCTAAAGCAAGACACTCCGTGATCCTGAGACCCATTGTGATACCTTCATTTGATTTCCATCCCCTAACTTTAGTTGCCTAAGACACTTGGATCTTCTTAAGAAGGTAACCAGTCCCTCGAGTGAGACATTTTGAGGCCTTTGTTTCCAGATCCTTAAAGAAATAGTCGCTAAAATATTCTTCTTCTTTGAAGTGCAGGTGGAGGTGTTGCACAGTGGAGGTGTTGTACCAACTCAATTTCTTTTTCACCTCCACCGTTACTGCAAAAGTCATTGTGAGGTACACTCATTCTAATGACTAGGGTGACAATAGCGCAGTGACGTTATGACACCTGTGAGGACGCTGAAGGGGCGGCTTCTCCATTTAGAAAAGAATAAGTTCATCTCCCTCATTCAGGAAGTAGCGGAAGGACAAAGAAGATCATACTGGAGCAGTCGGTCGGGTTTGGTCTGGGAGTGCTTTCTCACAATGTCCTTGGGCTTCCCGTTGTAGTACATGGAATGGCACATTCAGCTGAATACAGTTATTGCAAATATATAGACAAACTCATTTTCGGAGCAACCCAGGTTTTTGACAATGGCACATTTTTTTCTGAAGAAAAAAATAGTCAACATCGTAGAGAAAAAATGATGAAACATCAATGGGAAGAGAAAATAGGCAACATCGTAGAGAAAAAATTATGAAAAATCAATGGGAATTTCGAGCCTTTTTAAATTGCACTTAACTATATTATAATAAAAACTCATTTTCGAGGCAGTCCAGTTTATTGACAATGGCACTTTTTTTTCTGAAGAGAAAATAAGCAACATCGTACTGAAAACATTATGAAAAATCAATATAAAAAAAAGACAATATCGTAGAGAAAAAATGATGAAAAATCAATGGGAATCGAGCTACTTCAAACTTACACTTTAGCCCAATTTATTGACAGTGGCACTTTTTTCTGCAGAAAAAATAGGCAACATCGTAAGGAAAAAGTTATGTTGAATTTATTTGAAGAGAAAGTAGGAAACATCGTGCAGGAAATTAAAAAAAAAAATCAGTGGGATTTTTGAGCCATTTCCAACTTGTGCTTTATTATAATAAAAACTAATTTTCGAGGCAGCCCAGGTAAATGACAATGGCATTTTTTTTTCTGAAGAGCAAATAGTCAACATCGTAGAGAAAAAATGATGAAACACCAATGGGAAAAGAAAATAGGCAACATCGTAGAGAAAAAATAATGAAAAATCAATGGGAATTTCGAGCCACTTCAAACTTGCACTTTACTAATAATAAAACCACATTTTCCAGGCAGCCCAAAAAATGTGCACTTTTCTATAATTTAATTTTACCAGAGAAGGAAACAAAACTCAATCAAATAGGGCAAATTCCAAAATTGATTGAGAAAGTTGGGCTCCGAGAAATACCCTGAATTCACGAGGGGCCATAAAAGATCTTTCAGGTCTTTCAGTCCAAAAAGCGCTCGGTTTTGAAAAAGCTTTTCATAGAAAAACAATCTGCCGTTCATACTGTAGGCCCCGTCATTTGAGGAAAACATCAAAAAGCGCACCACTAATAGAAGGAGGAGTTCGGTAAAATAGCCACCAAAGGATGTAAGCACCTCTTATGTAACTAAATAATATCGCCAATACATTCAAGCTTGAAGAGGATTACATCTACTTTCTAAAAACACAAAAAAACCAGGAAAGTAAGGGTTACTCTGTAATTTTTTATTATCCCTTCTAAGTATTACCAACTCATAAAATTCGTGCAGCTTCCAATGTTACAATTCTAAAATGTTTTAATTAGATTTTACACTCTTTTTCCACTAAGTAATCGACTAGTAGTAAGTATTTTGTTTATCCAACATTTTTTCACGTCATGGCCAACGCCATAAATCATCGCATCAATTAACTCAATCACTCCTTCGTCTGCCACACTGCATTCACAAGTAGCACCACTTATTGCCAGGAAATAAGCCTTTCAGCGCATCACAGCTTCACCTACAAGAAGCAAAACAGTAAACTAAGTGAATATCCATGTGTGCATAGATATAAGGATGTGTGTTGTATGTGTTAGGGTTGTCTATGATGAGCCCATGGAATTTCGGTATTTTTTAAGTTCTGAAAATTTCGGGTTTATTTTCCGGGATTTTTAATTTCTTATAAAGCATTTGAAATAGAGACAGAAAGATTCTTTTTTAAAAAAGGAGTATTGACTTGACTATTTAGCAAAATGAATATATTTGAACGTTTTGGTTTTTGTTTTTAATATTAAAAGCAATACGAGTATATAACCGAATCTGGTCAGATTTTTTCAACTTTGGACGTGAATTTACCAAATTTATATTTTAGCTTACGTCTTGAGCTTCCAGATAGCTTTCTAAAATTTAATTTTTTTTCGTTATATGGATATAACTTTTTAAAAAGGATCGAAAAGGACGAAAAAAGGCCTGGTTTGAGTGCCCAACCAAAGGTTTTAAAAAAGGTGTCCAACGGAGGGTTAACTTAATTAAAGTTTTCTTTTAACAGAAATAAATAGTATCAGAAAGTACTGTATTCCATTTTTTCTGATACAATTCTACGAGATTGAAAATACTTCTTTCAGCCACAAACAAAAAAAAAACAAACAAAACTTAAAAAAAAATTTAGAATACAAAAAATTAAAAAAAAAAAACAATTTTTAAGGAAAAATTGTTTTTGAGCCACAAACAAAAAAATAAAAATAAAAAGAAAATTTTTATTAAAATTATTTTTTTTATTGAATTTTTGATTTATGTTTGTGGCTCAAAAAAATTTTTTTATTTAAAAATTTATTTACAAAAAAATTGTATTACACTGTGCGACAGTGAAAATATACTTTTATGGAGACCTAGCACAACTTGTAGGTATAGTAAAACTAAGAAACATGGTATAGGAGAAATTTCCAATACACCCCCAAAATCTCATTTTATGGCCATAAAACCGTTTTTCAGTAGGTTGATGTGAACAATCACTCCTAACTTCGCCAATTTCCATTCGATTTCGAATTTGTTTTTTTAGTTCGAAAGAACAAAAACAAGCCTTTTTGACAGTGTGTTGACAATTTTTCTGAAATGACAACTGACGAGATTGTAGACGGAAGTATTCGGAATTTTTTTATTTTTTCTCTATTTTTTCAACTTTGACATCATTTTTGCGATATTATCCGATATTGAGGATGTTTTTTAGTACACTACTGTTATAGTGAATTTAATTCTGCGTCGAATGAGCTATATTTGACTGTAATTGAGTTAAAATTCATAAAGTTGTGCGAGTTTTGCGAGTTTTAAGATTTTATTTTTTTTACTAATTTTATAGCAAGTGTCAGTATAAACACATCATCAGTACGAAACAGTACAGGTTTAAAATTTTAAAAGATGTCGGGAAAAACTAATCTTCATTTCAAAAATGTTTGCTAGACCTGCTCGGTTTATAAGAGCCATCACTTGTTTTACGTTTCAAGGACCAGCAGTAATCAGCAAGCATGTTGATGGAGTTCTTCCCTTGAAAACGTTTTTCGATTACTCCTGTCTCCTGGTGAAATCGTTCACCCTGTTCATCGCTCATCTGGCCCAGGTTTTCCGGGAAAAAATTCAAATGTGAGTGCAGGAAGTGTATCTTGATGGACATATTGCATTCCATTTTTTCGTACGCACTCAAAAACTCTTTGACGACTTCAACATAATCAGAGCTCTTTTTATTTCCAAGGAACTTCTCACACAATGATTTAAAACTTTCCCATGCCCGTCTTTCCACTGCACTGAGCTTACTCGTAAATTTCTCATCTCGCATGAGTTTTTGAATCTGAGGCCCGACAAGGATCCCTAAAATTGTAATAAACTGTAAACTACTATCAACAAATATGAGAATAATGTGTTACCTCCTTTTAGCTTTGCATCGCTGACTTTAGGGAATGCAACTTCTTTCACTCGACGCGAAAACCGACTTGCAAAAATATAAACGCGCAGGCAATTGTTGTTACAATTTATTATTTTTTTTTTAGCACAAGCGGATTAATTATGTTTAATTTTATAATTATGTTTTCACGCACTTAGTCCCTGCTCGGGCGCCATGAAAATTCTTAAGCGTTTTTAAGAGAAATTATTTTACGTGGGAAGGATGCGCGAACACAACAATTGCCTGTTAAATAAAATGCGAACGCGTTCGGTGGTAACTTCACAAGTGATTTGTTTATTTCAGAATTCAAGTTTTTATAATGTTTTAGCCTAACGGATTAAGTTCATATTTATGTAATTATAGTAAATATGTATTGCTCTGTTACGTTTATGTAATATAGGTGTTGATACATATATAGTGCTATTTTTATGTACGAAAATTGAACAGTATTTTTAGAAAACAGTAAACTTAATTTGAAACGTTACGAGAAATTATGGAATTTAACAAATTCTAATAATAATGATTAAAATTAAATTAAATATATAAAATTAAATTAGTAATTAAAATTCTAAGCCATTTGGCGTAACAGATAGCAAGGGTACTTGGTGTATCCACCTTGCATACCGAACAAAATTGTTAATACTTTTAGGTCGCTTACTATTTGCCATTTATATGCACTGTACTTGATAAGGCGAAGTATTTTTTCAAAATTTTCATATGTTTCCGTCATGTCAATTGCGTATGCCAATTTCAAGATGCAAGTGAGGAATATTGGAAGAGCACTTACTCATGCATGATCCATCAATGAAAAGTCGCCACTCATTTGATTCGTGATAATAGTCCAAGAGGTAGAATAATTCTTTTACATTCGAGCAATAAACAAGTTTGTCATTCTCTTCATCAGTTTTGAATACTTCTCTGTAAGAAATTCGGTCATCATCTTTCCGGAAATACGTAATTCTGAAGTCGTCATCAACTATATTCCATTGTTTAAATCGAGAAGCGAGATTTGTCTTCCCGATAGAAGTAAATCACGAGAAAGATCCTGAAAATCGGAATTTGATACAATGTGTCGTTCTGAAGACTTAGAATCAGACGGAAAGTACTCTTCATCATCACGTTCATTGTTATTAGTTTGATCATCATCAGCAATGAGTTGAACTTCCTTCAGTTCATGACCTGCAGTTGAGTCAATTATATCGTCCAAGACTACGGGTTTCTTAACAGTTGCTACATCAGCATACTTTATGTGCTTTCGAGTTTTATAATGATGACCGTTTACGTCCGTTTTACAAAAGTAACAGTCATCTGGTTTATGATAAGGCTGATGATGAATATTGAGAAATTCAACTTTTCTGGCAACGTTTTGATTTATATCTCTTGAATTTCAATGAACACTCAGTACAAGCAAATTCCGGTTCATACCAGCGATCAGAAGTAGTATATGTAAGCTTAAAGAAATCGTTGTAGCCATCAACCAGAGCTTCAAACGATGGTTTTGACCCACCAACAAACCACATATGAAACAAAACTTATTCCTTCAACGGGCAGTGTGAACTTAGGTACTCTTGCTAGCTTTTTCATATTTTTATTGAAAAAGAAATGCGTGATAATATGTTAGATATTTTCGAAAGTTCTAACCAGTTCTGTTGTATGCAGTACAGTGTACTCCTATGTATACATATATACTCCAATAAATATTATGTATCTATCATAATAATAACGCATCAAAACACTTATTCCGATTTAGCGTCAGTTATACCAATCTACCAAATTAGTAAAAAAAATAAAATCTTAAAACTCGCACAACTCGCACAACTCCATGAATTTTAATTCAATTACAGTCAAATATAGCTCATTCGACGCAGAATTAAATTTACTATAACAGTAGTGTACTAAAAAACATCCTCAATATCGGATAATATCGCAAAAATGATGTCAAAGTTGAAAAAATAGAGAAAAAATAAAAAAATTCCGAATACTTCCGTCTACAATCTCGTCAGTTGTCATTTCAGAAAAATTGTCAACACACTGTCAAAAAGGCTTGTTTTTGTTCTTTCGAACTAAAAAAACAAATTCGAAATCGAATGGAAATTGGCGAAGTTAGGAGTGATTGTTCACATCAACCTACTGAAAAACGGTTTTATGGCCATAAAATGAGATTTTGGGGGTGTATTGGAAATTTCTCCTATACCATGTTTCTTAGTTTTACTATACCTACAAGTTGTGCTAGGTCTCCATAAAAGTATATTTAATTTTTTCTTTTTTGTCACACCGTGTTATACTTAAAAAAAAATTGTATTAAAAAAAAAATTATTAAAAAAAATTTTATTTAGAAAAATTTTTATTTACTTACAATTTTTTTTATTTAAACATTTTTTTTAAGTTTTTGTTTTTTTTTTGTTTGAGGCTTTTTATTTACAACTCTTTTTTTTATTTTTTTTAAGTTTTTTGTTTTTTTTTTGTTTGTGGCTGAAATAAGTATTTTCAATAAAAAATTTTTTTTTAACTTTTGTCCGCTGTATTTTAAGTTGCTTTATCAGATACATATGTACACGCTAGGGTAATATTGAATGCGTTAAAATTTTAATTTTCTCTTTTGTTTTTGTTACTAAAGAATTCATTTTAACTTTTAATAGAAGAGAATGCCTAAAACCCATTTTTTTGTTTATTTTATGGGGCAAGGTTTCTCAAAAAACATTGACGCAATTTTTTTGAGTTGAGTTTTTGCAAAATAACGAATTTGGAATCCCGAAACGAATCCCGAAATTTTGGGATTCCAATAATGAGACCCCGAAAACTGCGGGATCGTAAAAATTGGCATCCCTACTACGTCTGTAGCCCTCTTCTACTATTCACCTCAAATATCAGCACTTGCCGGATATAGGGATTCAACCGCTGAGATCATTAAAAATACAACCAAGAAACGCTTAAAATGCAATTTATAGACAAGTACACAACTACCACGGCAAATATGTACATACTACGCGTACATATATCTAGGTGAACAAAAACAGCAAACGATTAACTTCTGTACTAATAAAACTCAGCGGAATGCAAACAAAAAAAAAAAAAGAGGGCGAAAGAATCAGTAGCTGTAGTAGAGGCGGCAAACACAATAGTTGTTGAAGAAATAAAGATTTTAAGTACTCGCGTTGATGTTTACGCAATTCAGGTCCTTTTGAGAGTTAACATACAACTAAATACAATACTAACGCTGCCACCGCCACCGCCGCCGCTGTCACTTTTCATACATGCAACCACATGCAATTGGGGCGTAAATGTAATTACTGACTACACCAATTGACTGACTGGCTGGCTGGTGACTGACTTCTTGCCCCTCATTGCTGCAGCTTTATAGCATATCAAATGAAGTCATTAAAATTATATCAGTTGGCTATCAACACTTGTTCCAGCCGGCGAAACGCATACACGTAACTGGGGCAAGTTTGTAGTGAATGGCCGCCGCAAAGAGAATTGTGTTTATGTGTGTATGTGTGCATGTTTGTGAAAAAATTAAAAACCTATTTGTGTAAAGTGGCTGAAAATGTTATTACTTTTCAATGTATTCTCAATACTTTTAATTATTTTCACTAATCCTCTTTGTAGGCCGAATGATTAAATTTTGATTGAGGTTCGCTGCTTAAGTCTTTTGTTTTGCATGCGAATTGAAGAGGATTCATTACATACGAACTCATTTATTATACATGGTGGTGGTTAAAAATGTATGTTTTTTTTCATTTCAAGTATACAAAATTTCACTAATACATGCACACACACATATATATATAAATTTATTAATTTGAATGCTTACATATTTTGTATATACCAACTTCCAAATCATACACAACTTCAGTCTTAGCAAAAATTTTACTCTTTCACACATTTACAAAATTTTCAGTGTGATCTATACGAATTGCAAATATTTCTGATGAATCGTATCGGATCTTCTTCTTCCTTTCAGAAGAAGCACTGCTTTGTATCGGATAGTATTCAAGAGTGAGAGAGGCGAAAAGAATCAAAAGCTGAATAGCTAAAAATCTTAACTATTGGTGAATATCATATTTGAAGTATTTCCAAAATGAGCGCTGTATAGATTAACCTGCGATTTTATGCAAAATTCATTTTAGACGAGGAACTCTACGCTCCACTCAAAAACAATATTGTCACTTTTGCAGAAGCGTTGAATCACTTGGTGATCACTTCTCAATGTTAATCTTAAATCAGCTCTTAGTCTTTCTTATTTCCCCTCAATGGATATGTTAAAGAATAAAATTCCGGCATCTGGGGGCCGTAGCGTAGATTTTCTAGAAGCTATTACGTCTGTAGAGAGTGATAGTGTGGACAAGATTTTGTCGTTGCACTTCATGATTTGTATTTTATTACAAAAACAAAAAAAAAAAAAATAAACCAAATACGTCTAGAAACGCGATTTGAGTTTTAGGGGAAGCAGGTAGGTGAAATGATTGAAGTACCAGTAGCACTAAAGCGCCGTTTCGATACCACTAGGAGACATCCAATAAGCAGATAACTACAGCCAACCAGAGCTGTTGATATAATTGAGAAGGTTGATGGAATTTAGGTTGGCTTCCTTTTAAGGCTGTCGAAGAAAGTAGAACCCAGTAACTTTAATCGTCTAGTTGTCAAACCTGGACATTTACAGAGAAAGTGCTGAACAGTCTCCTGTTCTGAAGGCTTCTGCATTGGAGATTATATGGTAAACTTAACTTTTCTAAATACGAGCTTGGAAATTGAATGGCGATGGGTCCTCAAACCTCTATTGTATAGAGACCGAAAAGTTTTCGAAACAACTTATGGAGAAATGGAGATCCATCTATCCTGTGCTTTTCTGAGAAATAAGTTGTGTAATTCTCCTCTAACAACAGTTAAGGAGATACCGATGACCGGGTAGAAGGTATCTCAGATCAATTTAGTCGATTCTTTCCTGGCAAACTGATCAGCAATTTCATTTCCCTCTATTTTCCTATGTCCTGGAACCCAGATCAGAGGAATGCTACCTGCACACCCAATATACTTGATCCCCTCCTTGGGAGTTGACTAGGTGGATCTGCATCATATGGCCGTCAGTGCCTTGATCGCAGGTTGACTATCAGTAAAAATGTATATATCTGCCTCGCTCCAAAGTTCCCTAAGCATTTTGAATACCTACAGGATCGCAAAGGCTTCTGATTGAAAACCACTAGCAGTATTCGGCAGTTTAAAAGAAATATACTAGGTGCGCAACTAAGTTGTGGCTGTTTTTTGATGAAAATACAACTTTATTCTGAAAAAATGGTTGCAAGTGAAAGTATTGCCCATCGCTGGCTACTACTTTTCCCCATCTTTCTGATAGATCTCGTATACCGTCGCGGTAAAACTCTTCCTCTTTTGAGGCTATCCACGAGAGGCATGCTGTAAAATCACTTTCTCATGCCTCTCCGCGTATTGCGGCCGTTTCTCGCGCAGTGTTCGGCTCAATCGGCTCTATCGCATCAATTGAAGTCGCTACCGATCCTCAGTGAGGGGTTCGCTTGGTTTTAACAGTTCATAAAAAATAGCACCAACTTGATCCCACCAAATACATAGCATAAACTTCGCAGCGTGAATATTCGGCCGAGTCAACGACGTAGAAGCATGACCGGGCAGTCTCCACGACTTTCTATTCTTTGGATTGCTGTAATGAATCCATTATTCATCACCCGTCACGATGCGATGAAGAAAACTCTTCCTTTTTTGCCGCTGAAGTATTTTCAGAGGCGAAAAACGATGTTCAACATTCTTTGGTTTTAAGTCATAAGGAACCCAAGTCCCCTGTTTTTGAATCATTCCCAAAACATGCAATCGTTTGGAAATGGATTGGCAGATAACTCCTATTACTGAAGCAAGCTCTTCTTGCGTTTGACATAGGTCCTCATTGAGCAATGCCTCCAATTCAGCGTCTTCGAAAGTTTTTGGCCTTCCATCATGCGGACGCTCATCAACATTAAAATCACCGTCTTTGAAGCGACGGAATCAATCTCGGCACGTTGTTTCACTTAAAGCAGCATCTCCATAAACATTTTGTAGCTCTCAATGCCGTTCAGCTGTCGTTTTTTTCGAATGAAAGAGGAAAATCAAAACTTCTCGCAAATGACGGCACAAAATCAGACATTTGCACGAAACCAAAGGTATATGACACCAAAACAATGTGCCACTAATGTGTGGAAGCAGTTTGTTTACCATATGTCTAAGCTTGGTTTATGACGTTTAGGTTATGTTAGAATCGACTAGCACACAGTGCTGGCGGCATATATTGACAAACAACGGGAACTTAGTTGGGCACCTAATATTAATTGGCTGATTATAAAATATTCCTACTCCAACTCCCGATTCCTTCAATGAAGGCAGAAGTACCCGCTTCGGTAAAGATTTTCCCCACATTCCAATCCTTACCAATCCTACTTGGAAGGATTGCCCTGGCACAACCCTCAAACTCATAGTTCAGAGAAATACGGTGTTAACTACTTGAAAGTGTTACCATGCGCCGTGAGAGTTCGCCTGCAGGGGGCAGCCTCCCTTACACTTTGACCAGCGATGAAAATAACGTAAAAGTCGATGGAAAGTAGGTGCAAAACGCCATTCAGGGCCGCACCGGGACAAGATCGGCATACTCCGGTGATGCCAATACATGCCGTCCTTTGACCCTCTCCAGTTTAGTGATATTATGGCCCTTTTCTTTATTTACCGTATAACCTGTTCTTGTTGAATTTCAGTCGGACGTTTTAAACAGTCCATTCCCGGTGCTTTTTTGGTAGAAATTATGTATGCATTTTTCATAAATTTTCCATTTTCCATGAATTTTCGCACTGTCCGAACAGCTCTTTGCCATTTTTGAGGGCTTTTGACAATTCCTTTAAATGCGCTTATTTCCAACGATCAGTTTCCAACACATTTTTGAGAAACCTTTTACCAGGAAAAATTTGGTTTTTTTTAATATTATTGGATTTTTGCAGTGCTGTGAGCAACTTGATACGTTCAGGAATCAACACAAAAAAATGCATTTTTGCACTTCAGCAATTTGTAACAGTTATACACTCGTGCCATATTTTTCTTTGTCTTTCTTTGGTTGATTTTTGTGCTTAATCATTTTTCGCAGTCCGACTCAATTATCAAAACAAATAGGAATCAATTTGTTTGCATTCGTTTCCATTGAAAAATTGGACTTGAATTGCCAAACGCTATTCTGTTTGTTCATTATGCGTAAAATTTATTGAAAATTGTATGTAATTGTATGCAATTTTCAAATTGAAGTAATATTTTGCAATTTGATATTTATAGACCGCCAAAGATGAATTTAAAATATTATATTAGCGATGGTGCAAAGAAAAAGATAAAATTTTGTTGGCATTTTTTTTTTAAGCCAAGCAAATGAACCGAAAAAGTGGTATGCATTTCTTAATGGTATATCGAATTATACGCAAAAACTAATCAACGGCAAATTATTTAGTAGAGTTTATAAAATTTGTGCCCACACCCCGACGAATGAAAAGGAATGCGACCAAAGAGTCCTTCTATGAGTGTCTGGAATATTCTTGTGAGAGCCTCCATCACCACGATATTCGAATCGTGCTTGGCCACTTCAATACCAGGGTCAGCTTGGGGGGGAATTTTCGATCCCACATCCGGTAATGGACAGCAGCAGATTCCAGCATGAAAAGATATATAAATCTACGTGGCTGTATCCTGGTCGAAAAATGTGAAATAAGATCGATGCTGTTGTGATAGACGGAAGACACGCCAAAATACGCGCATGCCTCAGTACGGTACCAGCTGCGAATGCTTCACCGGCCTCAGTTAGCATGAGAAAGAAACGACTGGCGCACTTTTCAAATTCGGCCAAAATCGTTTAAGAACCACTTTATCACCAATCGCTCGCACCTATCAAGCAGAGGAAGAAATTGTGTCCAAAATTGTTCATATGTGATACATAGACGTATACATGGTGTACTTGGACGAAAGAAGTTTAGTTCATCCTTTGTGATACCATTGCCAAAGGAAAAAAGAGGTGAGGGGTGGGGAGGGTTGAGTATTTGTGGACTATGAACGGTGACTACTTTGCGGTTGTGTTAGACGTTTTATGCTGCTGATGAAATTCATCAGTTTGATATCAAGACCTGCTATGTCAGCAGGCGCAGAAAAGAAGTGAGAACCAAGATGCTTAAATCTGAGGCCCCCGAGAGCGAGGCAGCTAAGGAGCAGGTGCTGAGATCATTCCATCATATCCTCCATATAACTGACGCAAAACGGACTCGAAGTAATTCCGAGTCTCACGGCATGTATACCTCGCGGATAATGCCTCGTGAGGATGCCCACAAAATTTGAGAGCTGAGATTTTGTCATCCTCAGAAGGACTTCGGGACCTTACATGTTCGTGTACTTGCCCAGCGCTCGCTGAGTTGGTGCAAAGCCCATCCTTCCAGCAGTAGAGCGCAGATTGTCAAGGGGATCACGATCCTCTCCTTTCGCGGGCACACTACCAGGTCCCTTGTCTGGCCAGCTCATCGGCTTCGTTGTTTCCAGCAAAATCACTTACCCTTATGTCGATGAATTCTGATGCAATCGATAGTGAGACCAGGCATTCCCTGAGCAGTTTCGAGTGCACTATAATAGAGCCTAGGGCCCTAATTGCCGCTTGGCTATCGAAGTAGATGTTTACTTCCTTAACAGTTATTTTGCAAGTAAGTAGCCAATCAGTTGCTTCTTTGATTGCGGCCACCTCTGCTTGGAACACACTAGAGTGATCCGGTAACTTGCCCAGAGATTTAGTGATTGCTCCCGGAAGAACGTTATTAAAAGCCCCCTGGATGTCGGGGAAGGCACCAGCCACGAGTTCTTTCTGATATAGAGACCCTCAATATCTTTAACAATTGTGTGCAGGGCAGATTCCACTGATCTGTCTTTGCAGTAGGCATGTTGGGTATGCGACAATCGCCCTCGAAGAATTTCGCTTCTTATGTGTAGATGAAAGGCTGCTTGTCAAAGGTTTTCAGCAAGAAATATGAGACACTGATTGGTCTAAAATGCTTAGGGGAGACATGTGAGCTCTTGTCAGCCTTGGATATGAACACACAACCCTCACAGTCCTCCAAGATCTCGGTATGCAGCTCCTGGCTATGTATCTCGCATAGATAGAACTCAGTCAGTGGTATGACACCTCCGCAGATTTCTGCAGTTGGGCAGGTATGATGCCATCAGGATCAGGTGACTTGAAGGGCGGAAGCAGCCAATGGCCCAAGCCAAACGGTGCTTATCCAGCAGCCAGTCCCGGTTCTGAAGACTGACTCTCAAGCTGGAGCTGCTAGATACTGGATCCGTCGGAAAATGAGCGTCGAGAAGTAATTTTAGTGATTCATCGGCACTCAACGTCCCGATTCATCTCTCAGGTATCCCAAGGGAGCAGAGCTCCTCGTGAGTATTCGTCTATCCCTTGAAGATTCATGTCAGCCGTCCACGCTTCACAGAAGTTTCTCCAAGAGTCCCTCTTGGCCTCCCTAATTTCTTTAGAGCCATACCCTGGTGGAATTATTTTCTTAGAATTTAATTCAGAATCCGAATCTGTTAGGAAAGATGCAAAAAAAAAATACCCACCCTACTGTATTTATGTATTACTGCACCGCCACACAGGTAGGCGAATTACTGTATGCATTATTTCTTCACATCCAGCTCCGTTACGCTCTATGACTTCTTACCTCGCCTTGACCTGTATTTCCCATACAGGCTAAGCAATAACCACAAAATTAGCTAACAAAACATTTTTGCTTTTGCACGAAACTGTGCAACTGATTTGATTTGCATTCAGGCGCACATATTTTCAAATTATTTCGGCAAATATTTTGAATGCTATTAGTTAGAGCTCGTTTAGTAAATTGATTTGCTCCGGATGCAGAATAAAATGA
Source organism: Anastrepha obliqua (assembly GCF_027943255.1). Classification (NCBI taxonomy): domain Eukaryota; kingdom Metazoa; phylum Arthropoda; class Insecta; order Diptera; family Tephritidae; genus Anastrepha; species Anastrepha obliqua. Next base: position 18,061,259 of record NC_072893.1, on the reverse strand, counting down.
AAACTAGGAAATAGGACAATAAAAAAAATGTAAGGAAGTGTGTAAATGTGAGACCATACATGAAGAAGAAGTTAAAAACAATGTGAATTGGAACTTTAAAATTTGCAAAAATCGGCGGTGAAGTATTTCTAATTTTAGGACTGGTGTAATAGCTGGAGTTTTAGAGGAGGCTAAAGAAGAAGGCTAATAATAAGGAATGGTAATTTTGTGACTGATATCGTGCTGATTATTAATATCAGCGGATGTTACAGAAGCTCTGATGACGAAATATGCACGCATAAAATCACTGAGACTTTCGACAAGGTACATTAATTATTCATCCGATACATACACACTTTGCGCCAAGTCTTGGAAAAAATCCGAAAAAAGATATTTGGCGCAAAACATCTAATTATTAATTTTAAAGCCGAGCACAAAATGAGTTCCCTATATCCTAGGCCAAACTACTGCGACTCTGTAGAAATGACGCTAAGTAATAACACTTCCAGCTTCATGGTAATTGTTAATGGTCTCTTTGAGCTGCTTGATTCCAGAAGAGGTTTTCGAGAGGGTGACCTTCTTATCTGGCTGATTGAACTTGACCCTAATCGCTCTCTTCGCTCCTAGAGTGCTCTAAATCTAATTATACTTCGAAAGTCTTATGGATCTTTTCACCTTGGTGATGGTGAATCCCGCAGTATGAGTTCTACAATAGTGCCTAAATAGTAGAGATGGAAAAATATCACCGTTACTATCGATATATCGATGGTTTGATTTTCCAAAAAAATGCTATCAACAAAAAGTTTAATGTTTTAGATCATTACATCAGTACGCGTAAAAAAAAATTTTTTTTTGGCGGTGAGGTTGAGGTAAAAATGCCTTCGCACCATATAGTAACCGTCACTATTACGTTTTACGTCCTTCCTTTTCTCTTGGATTTTTCCCTTCACCCCGGGACTGTTTCCGCATTGCTTCGAAGTAGAGGGCCAATACGGCGTTCTAAAAACGACACTTACGTAGTCACCCTGCGTCCATGGTTGCCTGTTTTTAAAAACTTATGATAAATGCCCTTCAGCATAACTTTCCATTTTACGCTTCTTTTTTCGGATGATATCCTCCAGGAAAATTGCGATGGCATTCCATTTTTCTTCGTCTATCATCATTTTCTCGATAATTTCTTCAGGTATAAATACACTAATAGCTCGTTGTAGAGCGAAAAGATCCATGTCTGGACAAAAACTGTGTGAAATAATAGTTAACCTCGCCGTGCTTTCTTTCTAGTCACTTTTTTAGATCGGGTATAAGTCTCGCTGTCCATCTACCATACCGTTCAGAGTTCCATCTTTCCTGCCAAAAAGTGAGCGTTTGAACTCTAATATCGGAGAAGCGTGGTACTGGGATTCCTGTGTTTTTTGCCTCCCATCTCCGTTTGCGCTCTTGTGCTAGAATATCTATAGAGATGGTTCCACTGATAACTAAAATAGCTGCTTCAGATACTGTTCTGTATGAAGAAACCACTCTGAGAGCGCAGGTGCGTTGCTCAGATTGCAGAGTTTTCCGGCGGCATTGTACCCTTAGCGAATCTGCCATTTTTCGCATTTCGAATCGAGTTCGTCGTGTCCATTAAAAGTTTTCGCTTGTTCTTCGTTGGACCTCAAAGGTTTGCCATGAGCTTACTTAACATGCCGCTTACTTAGGCAGCTCTTGTGGCAGCATGATTTATGTGCGCCCAGTAAGTTAGCCTGTGTCTAATTGCACTCCTAGGTATTTGACCACTCTTTTTGTCGATAAAGTGGCATCGAGTACTTTTAATGGGGTACGTCTGTTGGTTAGAAGGATTGGCTCTGTTTTTTCTATGTCCAACTTTAATACATGGTCTTCTAGCCATGCCTGGACTCGGATCATCACCTGATTTAACTTCCTTTTGGCTTCGTCAGTGTTTCGAACGATTATTACAGCTGCAATTTCATCTGCGTATCCCACTAAATGCACATCTTAGGTATCTGTGTTCGAAGGATTTCATCGTAGCTTATATTGAAAAGTTCAGGTCCAAGTATTGATCCTTGCGCCTCACTCGCTGTTATTTGTTTAGTCTTGCATTCCCCTCGTGTTTCGTAAAACAGATATAGGTGCTGCACTTTCGCTGATGGTACCTAAAGATCTTCAACCACTCAGTGTAGTGAATGATGAAGGTTTCACTCGTTGAATTATTATTTTGGATCCTCAATATCGCATTCCATCTAAAATAACCCTTAAAAACATTTGAATTGGAAATTGATATGAAACATCTTAATTAAAATAAAAAAGTTAACTTAAAGCAGTGGAATACGTTGCAGGTAGTTGCGATTTATGAAGCTCGAAGGCTATGGAATCCTATTTGACGTTGCTTATCATTTTATTGGCAGAGAATTTGATTTAAAATGCAAGGCGTTTTTAACCACAGCCCTGCTTAACCAAACAAACCATTCAGCTGAAAATATTGAGGCGTCTCTGTCTGGAATATTCGAAGTGTGGGGCTTGAGGGAAAAAGTGATTTGTTTTGTCACCAATAATGCATCTTCATTGCTGAAGGCTTGTGAGTCTCTAAAAAAAACGGCGTCTGTTACACATTCAGTCAACTTAGTTGTGCAAGATTGTTTAAAAATATATTACATAATTAAAAAAAAAACTTCAGAGCTATTGGGTGATTTTTTAAATCTAGTACACAGGCCCGTGCGCAGAAAATTTCCGAGAGGGTGGATTTAACTCAAGTTACGTAATCAATGAAAAAAGAACAAAAAATTTTTAGAGTACAGACATTTTATTGTCAAAAGTAATAATTAGCTACATTTAGGTATGTAATAAATCAACTCTTCGAGATACTGAAAAAAATTCTTTCAAAATTATTTGCGGATCGATTTTGACATCGCGATGTACATTGAGTGAGGCTAAGCCGTTCAGGCGATCTTCAGACATTGTTGATCTCAAATACGTTTTCAGTCGTTGCAAAGTTGAGAAGGATCGTTCATTCGTCGCTGTTGTCACAGGCAAAACTGCCATCACGCGAAGCATCTGGTTAACATTTGGAAACGCATCTTCATTACAAATATCGAGTGCTTCAAATGAGTTTTTTATTTCCTTTCCGGCAATGAGCTTCCGCCAAAGTTGTACTTCGTTCACCCAGATTTCACGGGAATCGTCGTGCAAAATTGAACAGTATGGTTGGAATAGTTGAGCGCAGGACTCTTCCTCGAAAATTTGCATTTTGTTGGGAAAAAGGCAAGCGAAATTTGATAAAATATTGCGGTGATTTAAGAATCGAGATGGCAATTGTACCAGAAACGAATCAATATACGTAGATTGTTATGCGGAAATAATCTTCAGCTGAATCAGTTTGTACGTTGGAACGTTGGGTCTGTTTCGACGCAATCCTTGGCTTTCGCAATTCAATTTCATATTGTTCGCTAATTTCGCTCACGCTTTTGAAAATTTGTCTACACTCACCCTCAGCGTTTTCTCTTCTTTCCATCAAAATTTGTTTCGCTGCATCAGCCAATTTTATAGCCTATCCCAGATCTTGATTTTCTCCTTGAAGTACTCGACTCAGGGACAATGTGAGAGAATGCACCGAGCTCAAAATATGCGTGGATATCTGGAAATTTGCGGTTTTTATAGCTGAAAGCTCCAGACGAAGTCGTTTGGTCTTTCCAGGTAGTAGAAATCACTTCACGAGCGCGAATCACTGCTGGTTGTAAATGAAGATATGTTGCGACGGACTCGTGCTGCTCTACCCATCTGATTTTACAAAATTGTTTCAATTTCTTTACTCGAGATTCCGATAGATGTTCGTTTTCATTTATCGCACCCTGAAGGGCATTTTGGCGTTTCGGATAAATGAAGAAGGAATGGATATTCTCTAAAACTCCCAGACAATTTTTGATTCCTGTTATATTGCACGCAGAGCTTACCGCCAAATTGAAGCTATGAGCAGAACAATGAGAGTAGAGCGCGAGGGGAAAAGTTTTTCTGACAACAGCTATAAGTATATGTATCAGTTATAAGTAATAAGGCATATTTAAACCGCTTTGCACTTACAAGTGAGTGCACGAACGTAAATGACAAATGACACCCACCAAAAAATTCGATCCGCATCTAAGGCTGTAAAGAGTATCAGATGGAATGGAATTTGGCCATTTGAAATATAAATGTTTGCTGAAATCTCCCTAAAAGGGAGGGCCGAAATGCTAATATCTGCTTTTTTGAGGGCAGGGAATAACGAAAATAATGAAAGCACTGAAATATAATCAACCAGTACTGAATATGCTGCTCACTAGACAGGGCTAGTTTACTCCAAGACAAAACTGACAGAAACTTACTGGACCAGACAGTATTTAGACAGTCAATAAACGATATTCACCGGAGACCGTCACCACCTTCTTAAGCTCCCGTCCAGTGAATGCCGTAATCGGAGTCCAACCACCACCTATAGCAGATAAATAGCTCCAGCTACTTATCCAGAATCGACCCCGACATACCAAACATATGTCCGGCATGTGAAGGCACCCCGCACGACACTAACCACCTCTTCACATGCCCTCTAAAACCGACTCATCTAACACCCCTCTACCTCTGGACCCAACCCGTCCCCCGCATGTTTCCAGGGTGTACCTTTAGATGAGCTAGACGAAGACGACCGGTGATATGCCCTACACTGGCGGGGCTTCTATTACTGTTAAACAAACAAACAAACCAGTACTAAATTTAGTCCTTTATTTAGCTTTCTACGCAGCGAGTAACCAACAAAAACAATAAAACACCAACGGCAAGTGCACATAAAGGAAATTGAGGAGTTAAAATGTTCCACAAAAATAATCCTAATGAAGTTCTACCATAGAATATTCACTAAAATATTTCTACCAGAAATCAACTTACAACATTTTTTGCACATTAAACTTTCATATTAGTCCACTGTATAAAAAACTGTGCTGGACTAGAACTTGGTTCGATGAAAGTGGTCTACCCTCGCTGTACTTTTTGGATTATACCTATGGTCGCTTTTCTACTAGAAAAATGCTGTTGGTCAGTATACAATACAATAAATTAATAAAATTCTCAAAATTATAAATCTTCCGATAAGGTGATTGATTTTGCGCCACCTTGATAGAAAGAAACTCACAATCGATTAATGCCGTTCACATTTTCCGACGTTACATACAATCGAATATACGAACCCATTTAAGCCTCTTTGATAAGATTTTTAACTAAATTTGGAATAACAAAAAAATTCCATCCAAAACATTTTTCTTAAAAAATTTGTTGATTGATTTTTCTTAAAAAAATACAAGGTTTTTTATTAAATTCCGATAACACTAAAATTCCATTGAAAGAACTTTCCGTAAAAAAAAAAAATTTTTTTGAGTACATAAGAACAAGCAACGCCACCACCACTTATGTGAGCGCGTAATATATTTTACTCAATTAATTTATTTGCTTAGACTAGCAAAAATCACCGTTACATCCTGTGGCTAGTAATGCACTATAAATCATGCTTTAACTGCATTTCCTCTTTCGATTTATTTTTTCACTTTTTATAAGATAAACCTTTCATTTTATGTATTTAGCATTTGCCTAAGGCTACAATTTAACGGGTATGCTAGAGCTCTCATCTTCCTGCTTCACAATAATTTCCGCTATCTTGGCGCATTCTGCATATGTAGATGTGTGCAAGTGTATGTAAGAATACGCCACTACCCAATATACCGTAAATAAGGGAATCCCGCCGATACTAAAAAATAAAAAAATGTGCCGTAAGCGTCTGGAAACTAGAAACAAATTTATGTGCTACGGTCAATAAAAACGATGTTATTGGCTTCCCTCAATCATAGGCATACATGTGCGTTTGGCAGATATTGTACGAGAGAGAATAAATGCAGCTTTGTTTACATATATAAGTAGATATATGTGAGTGAATACAGGAGTAATGTCTGCACATACCTACATTTTTGTTTAAGAGTAAAAGCTACGACGGTTGTTCGGCAACACTTTCCGCTAAATCAGTAATATTCTATACAGAACCTACAGTTTTTGGTCTGTCAATCCTTATTCTATTCTCGACAAACCCAATTACTTGAAATTTTTTCAACAGAGTATTATAAAACTCAACTTAATTTGAGGTAAATAATTTAAATACATTTTAAAGGGATGAAAAATTCAATGCTAGATCTCTGACCTTAGAAACCTTCTTTTCTTTGAAAGTATAGTGGAGTAAATTGGTGAGTACTTATTGCCTTTAGAAATCTTTTATTTAAATATTTCTAACTAATGTGGAGGTCCTGGGCATGCAAGCTGTATCACTCAAATCTAAAAAAAATTCTGAAAAATCGAATTTCCGTCTGCTTCTACAGGATATGTAACCCCCGAAAAGCTCGTAATTTAAGGTCTATGACCCTTCTTCGTTCCTACAGCTTCTGCACTTGTCATTATGGATGTCATTTTCCACTACGATAATGTGGTATTTTAGTAACCCTACAAAGTGTAACCAATTAAAAAGCCCTTAAATTTAGTTTGGAAAATTACTGTTATTTAATTCAAAGTAAAAAATGTGTAAAAATAATACGAAATCAATAACACAGGTCAACAACGTTTTGTTCTAGGAAAGTGTAGGGTCATTTTCGAAGTAATTTTTTACGTAGAATCCGAATCTGGGGTTTAAATTGCTCTATCACGTCAGGATTTTGAGATATCCCAACCTAAAAGTGCAAAAACGCTGTTTTTGCTCATTTTTGAGGTTATATAGCTACGCAGATTTTACTCTTCATAAAAACGTAAACACAGTAGTTTAAAGTATAAGTCTTCTTCTTTTAAATGCCGTTGAGTTTGCTTAAATATCTTTATTTTTCACTGAGATATCGCATTTTGAAGTTTCCATGTTTGTGAATTTTTCGATATTCGAAAATCCATTGAGATAACGTGAGACGTGATACGGTCGATTACATAGTCGCACAAAAAAAATAAAAAAAAAACTTCAAAATGCGATATCTCAGTGAAAAATTAAGATATTTGAGCCAACTCAACGGCATTTAAAAGAGGAAGACTTATAATTTAAAATACCACGTCTACTTTTTTATGAAGAGCAAAATCTTCGTAGCTGCATAACCTCAAAAATGGGCAAAAACAGCGTTTTTTGCACTTTTAGGTTAGGATATCTCAAAATCCTGACGTGATAGAGCAATTTAAGCCCCGGATTCGGATTCTACGCAAAAAATTACTTCGGAAATGACACTACACTTTTATAGAACATTCCGAACCCATTTTTTTGCAGACCTGTGTAATAAATTTACTTTGGCCCGATATGAACACCTTTTGCCTTGACTATAGCCTTAAGACGGTCCAGAAACGAATTGCAAGCTGCTCGAATGTGACTTGCAAGTATTTTGATTCACTCGCGGTAATGGTTTTTCTCAACGCCTTGAGACTCGTGTATCTTTCAGTTCGAACCTTGCTCTCCAAAATGGCCCAAAGAGAATAATCCATCAGATTTGCGGCTGGTGAATTTGAAAGCCATTGTGTGGTCGTTATGAAAATCGGAACGTTGGTTTTTAGCCATTCTTGGTGCATCCGAGCTCTTTGAGATGGTTACGGGTCAGCCACTGAAATGTTTGCCTGCCGCGGCTTCAAAGCAACCTCCAGAATACTTTCCAAATAATATTTCGCATTTACCTGACGCCAGGCTCGATGAAAACGATTGGAGAGCCCGCATCTGCAGTTATAGCGGCCCAACCTATTGCCTGTGGCGGCTGCTGCCTCCTGCCAATCGATGACTCAAATACTTGTATCAACCGTCGGTCAAATAAACCCTATCGTTTTGGGAGTTTACGAATTGCTCAATTTCAAACATTTTCTCGCCAGAAAACACAATGTTCGGAAGTTGACCGCTTTCGTTCAAGCGAAGCAACTCCTTCGCTCTCTCAAGTTTGATTTGTTGCTGCTTTTGGATCTTGTAAGGCTTGACTTTCAGATCATTTTTCAGTATGGGGCAGATGATACGGTCAGATATTTTCATTTCTTTCGGCCAGCTGCGCGAGCGGTCTGAAGTTGATTACACTGCGAGTGCCAGACACTGTAGATAAGTGTAGCTGTTGCGAGCGCCTCATATCTCATTCTAGTTCCATCATTTTGTATTGTTTATTACAAGTGCTTCCATATTGAACCTAAATCTTTGAGAAAAATTTCTCTTCTAATGAATTTGCTGGTGGTGAGTGGTATGAGATTGGCAAAAGTGGAAGGAGGTGCCATATTTTGCCAGCTCGTCTCCAATTTCGTTACTTGCAGTCTTGCTCAGTTTTCATGAAATGGATTTGGTATGGAACTGCGGATACCCGGTTTTTTCTTCAGTTTTCATACTATGCAAAAGTATACTGCTTTGCCTCTTCTTTGAGGGATTTGCGACAGCCAGCATTACCTAACCTAGCCTAATCGTACATACATATTTTATTCCTTCAATCGCTAGATCTTAGTGATTAATTCCATATTACTAAAATATTTCCTTAAATTGAATTCAAATACACATATTTTAAAAGGATTACATATACAATACTTACATTCAACTTACAACATTTGTTGTTCTCGTAGTAATTCCTGGAATTTAGATCCGCTTAATAGCCTTTGACGTCAATGCCGTCGCATTATACCGAAAGCAAAACCACTCAAAACTGCCATGGAGTGGAGGATTCCATCAATTGTTGTAGTTAATATGCCGTATGTATGTGTGTGTTTGTATGCATTCAGCTAGTATCCTTTGAATGTTGCACCGCATTATTAGGTAAATAAAATTGACAAAGCGTCAATATAATGGCGCATTAAGTAAACAAACATGCCACAAAAGGGTTTTCATATGCAATCGAATGCAATATTGGACAGAATGAACGCCAAGTCCTTTGAAATTGTTGAGTGGCTGAAATTTAACGCTAAAAATGAAACAATTGAAGACATGATTTTCAACAATGTATTGTGTTATATGTCTGTGTGTGTATAAGCATGAGTACATTGGCATGCTGGCATACAAATCCAATCAAAGGACAATAAAAATTGTTTGGTCATTATGGCTTTGATGAATACGCACGAAAAGGATTTCAAATCGATTTGGTAGATACGAAAAAGGATTCACGAATGGCAATAGATATTGTGGCTATATATGTACGAGTATGTAGGTACATAAGTATGTGTAAGCATTTCATTTTCAATGCCTGCCTCAGGTGCGTATGTAAATAATCCCTTGGGTTGTGCAAACGGCACGAGAATCAGCGGGAGCGTCTTTGTTAATGCTACTGGCCAGTTAAATGTGTAGTCTGCTTGGCTACCAAAAGTGGTAGGAATGAACAAATATTTGGCATGAAAACCAGTGAAAAATGCAACATTCTAAATGTGAATACTCAAACTAAATTTAAATTTAACCTTTCACCCGACAACCATCAAAGAGAAGCACACTTCGGCTGACCTTTGTCCGCCAGCTCAATACCCAACAGGAAAGAAGTAGTGAAATAAAATTATGTTCTCGAGTAGGTGCGATAATTACACGCGTGTGTGTGTAACACTTACATTAGGGTATAAATATTTTCTTAAAAATGGATGCCTCGTTACAATATATCTCATAGGGATTTTTAGAAGTGTGGTTCAAAAAGTGAGGAAGCGACTTCAGCGAAATGCCCGACGAAGTGCCAATTAGGCGAAAGAACTGAAAATATCTAACCGTAGCATCCGCCGCATACTCTCAACTTAAGTCGATGCATCCTGGTGTCCCACAAAGATCCTTCCTTCGACCGCTTTATTTTTCTGGTCTCGTGGATGCAATTGCTGGGTTCTGTCTGCTATCTCTGTTTGGACTTGTGTAATTCTTTCTTTTTAAATGAGTCTAAATAATTTGTCTTACCTGTAGGTAATAGCATAGTATTTGGTGAAAATATTCTTAAGCAGTGCATTGGCCACAGTTTCCTCAAAATGTGTGGATAAAATAGCAATTTAGGATTCCTTCTGAACTCTAAACTTACATTCATGTTCATATAAAAAAGGTGGTTGAGAGGGTGCCCGCTAACTGCGAAAACTGAGAGTCTTAGCTCCATATACACCAGTTGAAACCAAGCGTAGATTAGTGCCAGTGAATCCAGTATCTTTGAATAAAGTTAATGCAGCATTTAACAATGCTATACCCTACGTATACGGGATATCGTCATATTTCTTTTTGGCGAACTAGAATACTTGGTTGTTGCCTTGAGAACTATTTGTCTGCCAGGAATTGTACTATAGTGTTCTTCTTCTTCTTAATTGGTGCGATAACTGCTTAGGCGATTTTGGCCGAGTTCAACAAAGCCCACCAGTCGTTTCTTTCTCGTGCTAACCGGCGCCAGTTGGACACACCAAGTGAAGTCAAGTCCTTCTCCACTTGATCTTTCCAACGCAGAAGAGGCCTTACTCTTCCTCTGCTATCACCAGCTGGTATCGAATACGTTCAAGAGCCGGAGAGCTCGTATCCATTCGGACGATATGACCCAGCCAACGTATCCGCTGGATCTTTATTCGTTGCGCTATGTCTATGTCGTCGTAAAGCTCATACAGCTCATTGTTTCATCGTCTGCAATATTCGCCGCCACCAACGTGCAAAGGTCCAAATATCTTTCGCAGAATCTTTCTTTCAAACACTCCAAGGGACTCCTCATCGGATGTTTTCATCGTCCACGCTTCTGCACCATGCGATAAGAAGGGCATGATGAGAGCCCTGTAGAGTGTTAGTTAGAGAGGACTTTACTACTCATTTGCCTAACTTGTCCAAAGTAGCACTTGTTGGCAAGAGAGATGTACAAAGCCTCGGATAAGACACCATAGTCTAGTCGTGCTAAATACAATTACTTAACCTCCTCTATGCTATTTTTCATTAACGCCGTCGGAGTCTGGAATTCTATCCCGGAGTCAATAAAGGCTAAAATATACAGATTCAACTACAAGACACAACTATCCAAATATTTTAAAACAGTCCGCTTTTTCCTCATTTTAGTGTTTCACGGAGATTCGAACCAACATTCTCCGAATTCCTAACGGTAGTCACGCATCAACCCATTCAGCTATGAATAGTTGTTCATGTAAACAAGTGCCAAGAAAGTTTTTGAGTACTATTAAGTACTGAGCTTATGCAAGATTACCTAGTTCTCTTGTCAAATCTTTCTCCTTTGCTTTATATCAGCTAATCCTCGTCTTATTTGCGAGGAGAGTTAAGATCCCCAGGGCTCAACCTGAAGGATAAGGTGAATTATCTTGGGTTACTCCTGGAACAAAAGCAATTATGGAAATCCCATTATAAAAAATGTTTATTGGGTCATAATGCTCTGCGACCTTTGAAGAGGTCTGTTGTGCTTAACCTCAAGTCTAGAATTGGAGGCCTCTGTTGAGTTTCAGTACTTCCTGAGCCAGTGTGTCCCATACCATTACTTGGTGTATAGTCGCACTACCCAGGTTTTCCTTCCTTTGTCTTGCTGAAGCTGAACATCCATAGATAGTGTGCTCTAGAGTTTCACGATCCAGTTCGCAGAAACGCCAAATGTGTGTTTCTATTAATTCTAGTTTCCTGAAAGAACAAAGGCTGTAATGTTCCTTATAGCACCTAACCCACCAGTAAATATATGTTATTGTGGCCCATTTGATACTCTTTCGGAGGGAAAGAAAAACTATTCAGTCGACCTTTGCTCTAGACTCTCCATCCATTGTCTTATTAATTCCTTGTCCTTCTAGTCTCTATTATGTGAGTATTGCTGAGCCCGTAAAACGGTTCGGGTACTTGGAATTTTGAAATAGCAAGTACGAGGTTACAAGCCTCACCTCCCGATAGCAGTTGGTGTCTTAAGCGGTCACTGCCTGATGAATATCCATGCGGTGGAACTGTAAATAACTTTGAGTACATTTTGCAGTGGTTATCGAGAGGATAATGAGGTGGAATCTTTTCATCATTTACTTCTTAGCTGTTCTTGCTTTGCGAGGCTAATATCTTATTTATTACTTACTAACAAAATCTTAGGTGTTATCTGACTTGAACTATCACTATTTCTATCGCCAAATAATCGAACTGTTCAAGGCTCTAAATCCTCTGCTAGTAAGCTTTGCTGCAGCTCCCGTGTAAGTGCATGAATTCTTTAAGTTTTTCGTTTGTAATTTGTTGTACTTCACGCGACCGCAACAACACGCATGTACAACACTTCCTTCGCCTTGGCCTTTGGTTAAATTTTCCAAACACTTTTTTTTACTATTGAGCACCGAAGAGAACCTTAGTTTTTAGTTAAATTTGTATACTTGTTTTCAAGCGCGGGCGTTACACTTGAGCGCGCGAAACGCAAATATGTAATTTATGCAAAATATCGCAGCTCAAGCGCTGCTTGTTGAAGATTCGGATCGCTCAATCGGCTGCTTAAGCGAAGTTTATTATTTAAGCGGAAGAATTCTTTGCTTGGCCTGCCCGAAAAATATCCATTCCGATGCCTTATTTGTTGTAGGCCTATCATAAATCACTTGTGGTAGCAGCTCTTTGGGTTTTAAAGCGATAAGCGCCAAAATATGGTGGCAGGCACAAAAACAGTGGAACAATTTGAAATTAGGTTAAGTTGAATTTAAAAATTTGAAAATTATGATCAAAATCATCCAAAGGCTATTTTGTAGTTAAGCTTTGCTGCTTCTTTAAAATTTTTTCGATAGTAAAATAAAAAAATAGTTTAAAAAACTATAAAACACGCTTTTATTGCCAATCGAACTAAAAAGTATAAAATAAATTTTAATGACAAAGAGACCTATAATGAAGTAATAGCAAATCGAATGATCAGTCATAGTCAACTACCTCAGAACAGAATTATAACAAAAATTAAGATACAAATAGAGTAATTCAAATTAGAGTTAAAAGCGTGGGATACATTTTGCTTCACTTTCATAACCCTCTGTACATAGGTAGTTGCCAATAGAATGATTGTATTAATATTTACTATATCAAGCATCCCACGCTTTTAACTCTAATTTGAATTATTCTATTTGTGTCTTAATTTTTGTTATAATTTTGTTCTGAGGTAGTTGACTATGACTGATCGTTCAAGTGCTATTACTTCATTATAGGTCTCTTTGTCATTAAAATTTATTTTCTACTTTTTAGTTCGATTAGCAATAAAAGCGTGTTTTTTAGTTTTTTTAAACTATTTTTTATTAAGGTTAAACATATATTGGGATGCCAATGTTGTTGTTGGCTTACAAAAAAATATACCTAGTAATTTCTAATATATGTATGAGACTGACATACCCAGGCAGTATGAGCTGACACTATTTTTTCTTATGTAATTTGATATTCAAAACACAAAAATTCATAAAACTATTTTTGCGTGGTAGCATTTTTTTGTCTGTATTATTTTTAAATTTTTTAGAAGACGACTCGACATAAAACCATATGCATACGTTATCCTAACAGAAACGAAGAGCATCCAAAAAACTTAAAACAGGCGAAGAAAACTTTACTATTAAATTTTTTTTTATACTTTGGTAGGTTGATAATCGAACTGTATACGGAAATTATAGTGACTGTTTGAGATAGCAACTTTTTTATTCTCTTACCTAGTGTAAATATTTTTTATTTTTTAACTTGATTTTCTCAAAAAACTGCCGTTAGAGGATAATCACATTTGAGATAACTCCGGCTTTTCTTAGAATATTTACATAGGAAAATCTGACGTGGCAGGTTTGAGGAGTTTAACTTCTTTCTTAGCTTCTGCCTTATTTGTAGTATATGTAGTTCAAAAGGTTTTCAGGTATTCACATAAATATTTCAGAGTAAGAGATCAATTATGCAACTAATTTTGCCATCATACCTTTGATAAGGTAAATTAACCAACCGCCACACATTTAATGATGAAATGGATTCCAAGAGATGGGATACTCCCAGAAATCTGTAAAATTCAGCAGCTCATGATAATGAGCAAGAGGAGAGGCAACCCGAACAGTGCTCGACACAGCAGGAAAGCTCCTTGAAAGACTGATCGAGCCTCGACGCCAGAAGCCTACCCACAAGACACCACGGATTTAGACGCGGAAAGTCTACAAAATAAGCAATCGAAACTGTCATAAACAACATAGGAACAGCACACTAGGGCAGTATTCAATCCAGAAGCATAGTCCTCGTTGTCACCTTAGATATAAGGACCGCTTTCAATAGCATAAGATAGGCGGACATTATTAGCCGAGTTAAAGCACAGAAATCCCGGCACATAATGAAAAGTTAGATGCAAAACTGCCAACTCGTCTATCAAACCCCAGAGGGCTCTCGATGTATAGACGTCACTCCCGCAGTGGCATAAGAATTGATTCTCGGTCCCGAATTGTGGAACATTAGTTACGACAAGATATCTTAATAGAAAAAATGACCGATAGTACCTCTCTATAAATAAAAAAAATGAAGAATACTTCTAACCAAATGATAAAATGAAGTTAATATTATATTTTTAACCAAGAAGCACGCCAACAAGAAGTTAGCATGTAAACTTGGTTCATTATGCTAACCTCAAAAAAAGATTCCAAAGTATCTAGGCTTAAGACTCTTCCAAGACTAACCTTCTGGGCCCAAATAAAACACGCAGCAGAGAAGCCGCAATCATGTCGTCCTTACAGGGGGGCCAACCCAAGAGAAACGGGAAATAATGTTGGCTACCACGATCTCCGTTTTCTTATACGGAGCTGAACTGTGAACAAATGCGCTTAGGGAAAATAAGCTCCAAGCATCAGTACAACGAGCAGCAACTCTGAGAGTTGTGTTCTACTACCGCATAGTATCAGGGCCAACTGTTCAAGTGATAAGCGGTTCAATGCCGATAGATTTACTAGCCTTTGAGAGGGAAATGTTGTGGGCATTGGAAAACGGAAGGATGAAAGAAAGAGATAGCAAAATTGCAGAGCGCGAAATAAAAAACGAATCGCTAAGGTTATGACAAGACCGCTAGAGAAACGAAACACGAGGCAGATGGATGACTAGACTAATAAAAGATGTCGCTACATGGTATAGTAGGAGTTTCTGTGAAGTAAATTTTTATATAATCCAAGACACGGAGATAACGAAAATGATGCTGAACACACCTTTTTCCAATGCACGCGTTGGACGCAGGAATAGATTAGATTTGTGGCGGGTTGGACAAGTCCAAGCACTCAGTCAAGAAGGCCATTGTACTACACCCGCATAGATTACAGTGGAAGGAATAGAGAGACAGGATAGATGGATGGTAAGACGAATTTTTTAGATTCATTGATGAATCTTAAGAGGTCCGAAAGAGGAAGAGTATAAACTTTACCGATACTCAGAACAACGTAACCCAACAGCTTAAGTCTGATTCTAGTAAATGCCGGACAGCTGTAGAGAAAATGGTCTGCAGTGTCCTCATTTTCACAACAAGACAGACATATAGGGCCCCCAATGATTCCCATGGTAGCCATATGCTGAGACCACAAGCTTTGATTACACCTACCAGTACTCTCTGGCCCTTTCTGCTAAGTTTTAGAAGAAAGGTCGCTCATTTCCTATTTATTTCTCTGGATACAGACACCCGAGCGAAGATCTTGCAATGAGAAAGACGGAATGCCACTCTGAAGCTATGCGAAAACGTTTCCAGGGTGTGGGGGACCGTTCCAAAAGAGAGGGAGTGTTTAAGTCTCCGGACGTACCACTCCTGCGACGGTAGATTTGATGGTCCATTAGGCATTTTAAACCTCTTCGTTCCCGAAAAACCAAAAAATTTAAATAAACAAATTCATTTAATTCACGTCATTCGCATTTCTGTGTTTTGCATGTAGAGTCATTACAAAGTACACATTACTGATCTCTCTTGTGAAAGCTAAAATTCAGCTTGAGTCTCAAATCTTTCGCAAATTTTTTGGTATTGAGAAAAACGGCCCACTGCACAATTTTAGTCAAAATGCGCACCACTTTTGATAGCCTCTTAAAGAACTTCACTACTCTTTTGCTTAAATCGTTTACATATCCTTTTTAAGCACCACAACTATATGCACACACATACATTTATGTGTATAAAGGTTAAAACTTTTATGCGTAAATAATTTTTGCCTCACCGCCTCCTTCACCTCGCTGACACCTGCCCGCTCGCGTTACCCACACATGCATGGTCTGTTATGCGCCAAGGGGTAATTACAGTTCATGATTTATGGAAACGGCCGCCATAAGGTTCTTGGCCAAAGTTAAGAATTCTCCACTCCACCACGACTGAGCAGCGCAGTTGCCCTTTCGATGATGCACCAACACTTGTTCTTGTAATTATTTGGTTAATTTCGTTGTTGTTTTGTTGCACGCATATACCTCAACAGCAATCGATCAGTTAGGCTCGATACGCCGCCCATTTTGGCCGATGGGGTACGCAGGCGTACGTGGGCAAGCCGGAGTGGCAGCAGCGGCGTTGGAGGTGGCAGTAGCCTCGTGCATTTCCGACGCGGGCAATACAAACCAAAACAAAAAAATACGCGGAGTAAAAGCGCGAAGGAAGTGCATACGACTCAAAACCGCAGTGCGTGTCTGGCATCCGCAGCGACTGCTAAGACGTGGTGGCGGCGGCGACCACGCATTCGCGTTTGCATATGCCGTTGTTTATTTATGCAGGCATGTAAAATTAATAAAAATAGTTCATAAGAACATAAGTGCACACACTTAGCGCTCGTCATCGTTGTCTGCTGCATTGTGTCCACTTTGCCGCTCGCACAATTTTCGTTTATTCCTGCGCTCTATGGATTGCGATAAGACACGTTGCTGCTGCTGCTGCTGCTGCTGCTCCTACTGCTGTCTGACATCTTGATTGTTGCCCTCAAAGCAAGGAGAAAAAAAAAACTAATAGCGGCAAGAGCAACAGCAATGCGAAATTAATTTTGTTTTATGTGCAAAATCCACATAATCCATCAACTAACATCTCAGACATTGGCTACGTGCCGTCGCATTTCAATTGCAGATTTTCCAATAGTCGCTTGAGCTGAGGTGTCTTTGAGGTGATGCGCCGCCGCCACCGCCTTCGTACCTGGTGCTGAGTGTCGTGTATTTTCTTTTTTAATTTTTTATTTGGCAAACGTGTGCCAAATCACTTGCTGCGTGCAATGCAAAGCAGCACAGGCGCGTTGGCTCGCCATTCATAAAATTTTATTTGGCGTTTAAGTGCAATTTTGTATAGGAAAAAAAAATAATGCCCCAATGACACTAGGGCTGCACCTGGTCCAAAAAGTGTGAGATGCACGCACGGAATTGAAGTGATTAATTAAAATGTTGAATGAGTAAATGGAGGAGCGTAAAATTCAAAAGCTAGAAATATATTTTTCTTTTTAATTTTACACATGAAAATATGCTGCACTTAAGTATTGAATTTTGAATACTTTGCAAAAAAGTATGGAAGTATTTACATGATAAAATTTTTTTTTTAATTTTTTCTTAGAAATTGAGTCTAGAATTCGTGGGGAAATTCCTCATACTCTTCTGTGATTTAAATCGATCTCTTCGATTTTAGTGAACTAAGCTGATTTTCTCCTATACTTTCTAAAAGCCTCTTACCACATTATAGCTACGGTGAAAGAGTGTTCAAAAAGTACTCCACTATCTCATGCTCCTCCAAGCAGGTGTATCAAAGAGAGCTGTCATGTAACATATACTGATCTTAGTCTACCATAACTCACAAATGTGCACGTTTTCATGCTAAAACAAACATCTTAAATACTTACTTTCTTAAAGGTCCGTTTAAATTGTCTTACAAGAGTTTTGAAGTGTACTCCCATTACTCGAGATTAATAATTAAATGTTTCAAACAATTTTCATCCGCACGTATTTGCATGGCCTTACCTAAATCGTAATAAGTTTCGGAGAAAATACTTTCTTGTATGTTAAAAGTAGACTATTAAATCCATGCATATAAACATACATACACACATTTGTGCTTAGACTCATTCAAGTACCTTATGGAAACTGTAAGTCACTTGAACGGTGGCGCCTTGAGTTAGGGGTTAGCAATGCAAGAAAACGTAAATGCTTGTTTTTCTACTTATAAATTACGCCCACCAAATTACTGGATTCGTGCAAATGCTTCTGTGTATTTATTTGTTTATTTTGACTACTGCAAATTTGCTAAAAATAACAAAAATCATGATAAGGATTTCAAATGAAGAGAGAATCGTTTGTTGATAGGATTTCGATGTAGTCACTGGGCAATAATTTAATGACTTGCAATTTTTGTCATAATCTTAGATATTCCAAGATCTGTACGAGCATATTTTCGTAGCCTTCTTTTGCAACAAAAAAAAGGACTAACGGCTAAAAAGGATATTTTAAAAAATATTCATCTTCTAGTGGCAATTAATTATTTTATCTATTTTATCTTTTGTTGAGTGATAGTCAATTTTGCAGAATTTGAACGAGTAGATGAAGTGAGGATAACGGCGAAGCGTCTTAATGCCAAGGTAGCAACTAATTCTTCTTCTCCTTGATTGAAGCGATAACCGAGTTTAACAAAGCGCGCCAGTTGTTTCTTTCTCGTGCTAGCCGGATGTACCAAGTGAAGCGAAGTCCTTCTCCCTCTGATTTTCCAACGAGCCACCTTTGGATGCTTTGATTGAACTAATACTGCACAATATTCTGCTGATATGCGTCCTAGTGGTCCGTAAATTAAATTATTCCGGGGTAATTGAGAAAAAGTTTAAGTTGAAAATGTTGTGATATCAAAAGATTAATGTCCCGTAAGAATGGCGAATAGACTCACAAAGCGAGGCCATGACTTCTCTAACAGAATGACTGTTATGGTTGCATTCAGGCCATTTAAATTTAGTAATTCTGATATACCTCACCTTCTAAAGCGCCGCAAGGTTCACAAGATCAGGCCCGGGTTTTCCTAAAAAATCTGATTTTCCGTTAAGGATGGATTTAAGTCGTCTAGCAAGTCGAAAGTAATCGGAGTATTAAAGTCCTCTCTCGACGAACAAAACTAACAGTTTATAAAGCTCTCATCATGTCTATCCCAACGCTTGGCGCAGAAGCGTGGACGATGACAACATCCGATGAGGCGTGCCTTGGAGTGCTTGAGAGAAAGACGGCAAGTATCGTAGGCGACATATACATAGTACAACGAATAAAAATCTACGGCTTTATTGGCTGGATTATGTCGTCCGACACAACCGTCGATACAAACGCTCCGACTCTGAAAGTATTCGAAGCGATACCAGCGGGTGATAGCAAGAGAAAGAGGAAGTAAAGTTTGCGCTGTAAAGATCAGGTGGAGAAGTACATGGCTATACTCGGTTGTTGTTGTTGCAGCAGCTTACTACACCCTGCAATGTTGTTACCGGTCGTCTTCACCTAGCTCATCTAACGGTAGACCCAGTAAATTTGCTTTTTCGACAGGTTGGGCTCAGAAGAAAAGGGGTATTAGATGAGTGGGTTTGGTGGGGCATGTGAACAGGTGGTTAGTATCGCGTGGGGTGGCTTCACGGGCTGGGCATATCTATGTATGTCTGGGTCAATTTTGGAGTGGGATAAGAGTTTGGTCTGCTACAGTATCCAAAACGTAATTCTGCCAAGATCACGCGGATCTAACGGGGAGGCTGGGGCTCTTTATTTCCTGTAGGTGGTCGTTGGACTTCGATTACGGCACTCGGTGCTCGGGATCTCAAGAAGATTTGAACGAACGAAAATTTAAGTACAGTTGTTCTCGGCGGAAAACCTGGCAGCGAAATCCGCGAGGAGGCTAATGGCTGCGGGGGTATTCACATGCAGAACCTTCGGTCACAGCTCAATAGGAAAGTGGAGCTCAGGTGGCACGGACTACATGACTCCGTACTTTAATTGGGAGAGAAGGTTTCGCACTACAATTGAAGAGTAGGGATGGCACAAAGGCATGAAGCCTGGCCATAGAAGTTTTCACATCTATACAGACGGCTCTAAAACTCTAGACGGAGAGGGAGCGGGTATTTACTGCTCAAAACTAGGAATAAGGCAACCTATCAAGCTGCCAGACCACAGCAGAATTTTCCATTTTCCAAGTGGAAGTTTTTGCTGTGGGGAAAGCCGCGGAGCTAGCCTACACTAGAATAAGAAAGAACTCAACAATTAATATACCTATACGTGGATAGTCAAGCAGCAATAAGAGCAATAAGCTCATATTGTATTAAGTCCAAAAATATTCGACGGAGAAGGGAGGCCATAGAAAGGCTAGCCGCAAACAGTAGGGTACCTGGTCACAAAGGCATTATGGGGAACGAAATAGTAGATGAGTAGAGGCTATGTGTAGAACTAACGACAAAAAACTGACTCAATTCGTACTTACGCTCTCGCAAAAGGACTGCAGAACTATCATAGGTATGCTGACAGGTCATAATCTATTGGCTGCACATGCGTACAAGATAGGGATTGCTAACACGGACAAAAGCAGAAAATGCAGAAAGGATGTTGAGGAAACTTTAGAAAACCTTCTGTGCGTTTGTTCGGCATTATTAAAAACGCGACTAAGATGCCTGGGAGCCCCACTGTTTGAGGGTCTGGAAGACGTCTCAAAAGCGGAGCTCCCAGCCCTACTTAGATTCGCCAAAAGCGCTGACATCCTACATGATGTCCATCTGGTATCGCTAGGGACCAAAAGGTCTATGCGTGGCTTATTGCCAACCAGACTAACCTAACCTAACCTGTTCTGCTTTCATCGGTCCGAATGGCCCAACTGTTTTTGGACTAAAAAACTCATCTTCACTGTTACCTATTTCCCGCTTTCACTCGATAAGTTACCATGCGGATTTTATGATTTTGATACAAAATGCATTAGCGATATTAGGGAAGTCTGCTATAGATACAGATGCCATGATGAGCCACTCGGTATGCATAGACCAAGCAAAACACCATATCGGAAATAGACTATTCGCCATAAAATAAATCGGCTTAATTCTCCTTTCTGTTTATTTAATTGAATCAGATGACTTTCGTCCAAAAATAATAAGTTCCAATGCCTAAGTCGGCTTTCTCACAATGCAGAACAGTAACAGAGGAGCTGAGATACAGGTTTTCCCTCCTTGTTAGCTTCAGCATCGTTTCCATAAATGTATGGCCTTTGATTTGAAAGAACTTCTATAATTTATTGGGTATAGTTTCGATTTCGAATGCCTCGGCATTTTCTTCGTACTGGTGTTACACGGACATTCGAACCTATGTTCTCAGAATGGTAGTCATGCACCAACCCATTCGGCAACGGTGGCCGCGTAACCGCTTTATCCGGCTTACTAATGTGTTTTTGTTCCTCAGATGTTGTTTCCATCCTCTCGCATTCTTTGTCCCTGAGATCTGGGATCTTACTGAGATGAAGACTTTTCTGGTTAGCCGTTTATATTAAAAATCCATAAAAGTCCAGCATAAATTTCAGAAATGAACGTAAATGAGCCCAGAGTTTTAATTGCAGCCCAGTTCAATAAATATGAAGATGTCTCTGCCAAGAGATAAGGTTCACAGACTTCTACTGGATAACGCAAGAGAGATCGGAAACTTAAAAAAAATAGTTTAGGAGGAAGAGAGCTTTGCGAGAATACATCACTTTCAACTCTTCCACGCACCTTAGATGGATAGACTACTAAGTAAAGTATAAAAGGTATCCCTCTGTTGAGATTACTCTCAGGAACCAAGACCAGAGCACAACGAACTCTAATGCTAGGAATAAGACTAAACATATTCAATATACTTCTTTATATGAGAGAGAGGTTATGTCTTCATGATCCAACTGGAATGTTTCTTCCAAGCGAAGGACTGGCATCAAAAAAGGGCCACCTTCAGGCCAAAGGACGCTTGATTGAAAATAGCCTTTGGAGCCAAGTTTGATGTTATTTAAAGCGATCACCGCCAATTTTTGCACTTCAATGAGTAAATTAAAGTAACTAACTGCCTTATTAAAGTTCGTCTTATTTATTCATCATATAGGAAATCAAGTCTTACGACCGCTTTTTAGATCGTGGCACAAATATTTAAACATAAAGTACGAGTATTTATTATAAATAAATAATTAATAGCATCAGCTCAATAGACTGCCTCTAATTTCTGATTTTTCGTCTTTTTTTACTAAACTCCTCACTAAAAAGTTTATATAGTCAAGACCGTAAAATATGTGCATTAACCCATCCAAACACATGCTTATATCTACGCACATACATACATACGTCGTCAAATTTCTTCCCATTCACTCCCTTTTAAGTAAGTCCACCTTAGCAAAGCGCCACCATCCCAAAAATAAAGTTATCACTTCGTGCACTCAACTTCATTTATCACACAATTTTATATGACAGCTGTAAGAAGCCGTGTCCGATTCGAATGTATGAAAGAAGAAGAAGAGGCAGTATCACATGAAGGCACTTCGGTATATGCGCAAGTGTGCGTTGTATTTATAAATCGCAAATCTGTCATATTTTCTGCACTAATTGGCTCATATAGTCCAAGTTTGAACGGCTCACATACAAACAAATGTGTTTTATGCATTCCGTTGTTTATTGAGTTGTAGACTTTCCAATATAAAGAGAAGCATTGAAGGCAGCAATTTAAAGCATTCAACATTGTCCATACAGAAGCTGTTTATGTAACAAGAGACTCTGACTGTTACTCTCTGCAGGCAGAAAGATGCTTCCTCTTCTCAGTTTGCGAGTATCTTCCAAGCAGAAGTTTTTGCTTCCGCCCAAGGCTGTTACTCTTTAGAACGTAGTAAGTCAGTACCTTTAAGATGTGCGTATTTTCCCAAAAGATTTGGACTATAATTTTACCTCTGTCGTCTTTCACAATCAAATCAAAAGTGGTTAAGATGGTAATGGTAATGGTTGTACGGGTTGGGCTAAGGCCGAAAGCACTGCGACCAGATGGATCTTTTGTACTCCCCTAAGTGCATAATTTTAATTATTTAGTATTGCGAAGAATCGAACCAGCTCTTTAGGAGAAAGCCCTTTAAGTCTTTATCCTACGGAGCTCTTAAAGTCTTCATCCTATAGTAGGTACGGGCCCCGGAGTCTGTGTCTCCTGTGAGCTAATGGTTCACAATTGTGAGCTAATGGTTCACAGCAGAACCCTCATAAACTAGGGCCTGGTTGTCCTATTGTATTGAAATGTTTATTGCAGGCAAAGTGGCCTTTTTTTGTGGAGGAGGGAAGCATCAAAAGCCTATGGCCGAAGCCGTTAATCGTCTGTTATTGCCATTCTGTTCTGTTGATTTTGGTCATTGTGTTAAGGAGCTCTTTCTAGGGACCTACGTGCATATTCCGCGTATTGAAGGTTCTTCATAATATTTGCGGCCACTACACATGCAATTTTCCGGGTTTCTTCGTTTTCGCCCATATGTGGAATAAGATTTGTCTCACTTATGTTTTCACCAAACGCTCCCTCAAACATACTTCGCTCATTAATGAACCGCGGGCATTGGAACAAGATATGCCTCACCGTTTCTTATTGTTCGGGGTACTGCGGGCAGTACGGGTCATTCTCAAGAAGAAACCTGTGTAGGTATGCTTTGAAGCAACCGTGTTTGGAATCAGTTCAAAGGTCCACCTACCTTTCTCGGATTGCTCCCACCGAATCTTTCTTCTTTTTTGGCCACGTTCGACGGTTTCTGCTCAATGGTGTTATGTAACCTATACATCTCAACCGCGAGAAGGTCGATAGGCACCATTCCCGTCATCACATGGATTGCGTCATCTGAGACAGTGAGATAGGCACTGGCTACTCGCAGGGCGCCAAGTCTGTATGTGGCTCGTATGTGTTGGAGGTACGATGGCTTCGTGTTTGCCCAGATTGGTGCTGCGTACAGAATCACTGAGCTCGTGACTGTTAACAGGAGTTTCCGTATACTTGCGCGAGGGCTGCCAATATTACGCATTAAGCGAAGTGGCCTGGAAATACGCCACAGAGTAATCTGAACCCATTTTTAACTAGAGGATTAAATCAGATTTTGTTTTATTGGTATGAAAGTTCAAGAAGTTTTTGTAGTGGTTAAGGCCGTTTGTGCAGTTCCAGTATTTCTTGGCCCTTATTTGGATGTATTTATTGGTTTCCTGTTCTAACATAGGTGGTTTTTGTTAAAGCCGGAAAATGGAGTTGGTCCAATAAATGATCTTTTTGCCTATTTTTTAGCATACAAGTCTGTCTTCTCGTTCCCTTTGGGTCCCTCATTTCCTGGTACCCAATTGAGGGAGACCTGATTAAGAGTCGCCAGTTCGTTGAGTGCATTGTTACACTCTATAAGATATTTTAAATTAAACGTAAAGCTATTGAAGCGGTTTGGATATGCAGAACTCTGTTTCTCACGGTTTGCAGCCAACTTTTGATAGACCTATGTTGGATTTCTGATCATCGAAGCATTCCCGAAATGAGTTCGACGATGAATTGTTCAGAAAATGTTCCTTGATTTCATAAAGATTGGGTTGGATTCCAGCACCACTAGAACTAAGAAGCCTAGCTTTTATTTCTGTCTACTAGCTTCAGCAGTCGGTTCATAAAAGACATATTTATAGTATATCAACAAGTTTCATAATAAGCAAATTTATATAACCTGAAAATAATCTTAAGAGAAAATCCAAGTTGTAGCGATGCCCACAGCTCACGTTGAGAAAAGCAGCCCCGTTCTTATTTCTATCCATTCTCATCAGATGGCAGGGAATAGGCTTTGGTTACTACTGCAAAATAATATATTTATATAAGCTTTCCTTTAACAGCTAGTAGAGCATAGGGTGTCAACTACTCCAAAACGCTATCGGATACGGTTTTGCCGAGAGTGGCCATTTCGGATTCGGTTGATGTTCACCAGGTTATTCGACGTCTTCCAACTGCACGCCATACTTGCTGTAACAGACTCTACCCTAACCCATATTTGGCCATGTTGTCGTCATCGTTTCGAGGTGTGTGTCCATTCCATTGCCATTTCCTTTTTCACACTTCAAAGCGATCTCCACCTGATTGGTAACCCTAAGCAATTCGCAGTTGCTTATTTTTCAGGGCCAGAAGGTGGGTAGTATGCGTCGGAGGCAGCGGTTGGTGCATGTCGGGCGGCGTTTTGTGATTGCAACCCTAACTTTCCAAGTGTTGCACTTATACAGCAACACAGATTGAATTAATGATTGTTGAATATCTTTAATTTGGTACTAACGCTTATTTTGTTGTTTTGTCATAGAGGCGCGAGAACACCGAATGTAGACTTCGCTTAGCATACTCTTTGCTCAACATCCCTATCAGAGCCTCCACTAAGGTCAACAATGCTCTCATGGTAGTAAAACTTCTGCATGAACTCGAACTGCTGCCCGTCAACATCCAAAGACTACGAGGTGGTAATGTTGAGTTGCAAGGTTTTAGTTTTAGTGACATTGATTTTTAGTCCAGTTGGACGAAGTTGCTGATGAAAGACCATTGTCATAGTCTTAAGACCAGAAAGTTTGGGTGACAGTAAGCAGATGTCATCGGCATAGGTCAGGTATCTCAGCAAGGTGCTGTCAAGCTTCCATTAAATGATACGCGATAAATAGGAAAAGTAGAGGAATTTTCGATAACCTGAATTTAGGATAGGATCCACCGTTGACGCACTTTATTCTCAACTTGAAAAGGCTGTGAGCACACACCTTTGTGGAACCCACGGAAGTTTGCGCTGTGATAGCTTTATTTAATAAGAGCTACGAGTTTTTCTAGGATACCTCTTTTCCGCAAAGCTGCCAATAAGCATTTAAGGTTTTTAACTTAAATTCCACTGATTGCTCAATGATGATGCGCATGAAGTGCCGCTGCGAAAGCCTACCTGACAGAAGCTGATCATTATTTCGAGATGATATTTAAGACGGTGAAGAATGATGCTGGCTAATATTTTTGAAATTGCATACAAAATGCAGATCCCTCTCCAATTGTTGAAACATTTTTGAGGTGACATGGGTGCAAGCTTTTGAGTACAAAGTTAAAGAGTTCCGTGACTATTCACATTTCCGATTCATGCGTCCACGTTCTACTACCATGGGTAACGTAAGTAACCTACGTGCGAGATGCGATAGCTAACCCGTGTGATGTTATAAGTCACGTCGGGAAGATAGCAAGTTTTCTACGCATTCGTTCGGTCCACTAAAGTACGCAGCATCTGTCAGCTTCCTGGTACGACCAAAACTGGGCGTCTGTCTTGGAGTAGGCGGCTCGCTATCCAAATGTGTTTATGAAATTTAAATCTCACAAAGTGGGGTTGTACCCTGGGTAATTCTTTCCACAAAGAGCCAAAGGAACCTAACCTTCCATGACAAAAATGTGACGTCACTTCATTTAAGTGCTGCTTATGTGCTAATATAAGTATTTATAATATATTTACGGGTACAATATTTATAATTTTTTCTTCACTTCTGAACTTTCCATTTTACCCTTTCACTTCACATTCCCAATAAAGTCCCTAACCTCGCAATTATCCTTTTAGAATGCGGCTTAGAAAAAAAATTCAAATTACATATTCGCGGCCGATTTCATTAATAATTCATGCGCTTTATTGATAACACGCCCACCTTGTGTCCAACACGCGTTGCGCCCCTAATTAGTGTCTATTAGCATTGGTTTCTAACACGCGCCCGTAGCTAACTGCAACTGAGTTTATTTGAATATGGTTTGCGGGCCATTGACCAGCAGGGTCATCCTTTCTTACCGAACATTCATACGCACCTATACATACATAGATGTGCTCGCCGACTGCTTTGGTGGCTTATTGAAATTCAAATAAACAACTGAGGACCGCGAACTATGTACGTTACCGCCTACAAAGGTATGTTTGTATGTGCACGAATTTATATCAGTGGCTATCGCAAACTGGCGGCCAAATCAAAGGATACACGCCTTAGGTGTTAAATTTAAAATTTTAAAATACTTTCATCTACCGCAAAGCGCATCAGCCAGGAGTTGTTGGCGGCGGTGGCGTGTCGGCTAATCAGGCTAAGCCACACACATCAATCCGCATATATTTAAATATCCTACAGTTTAATCTGCGGCTGCTTAACTCATAAGAAAACATATAATTTGCGCTAATTTCAATTGATTTATGAAGGACTGGAAGTGCATTGTTTTTGGGCTCGTAATGCTTGTTCGTAGGGATATGATTGGAGTATGCCAGGGTATAGTTTTACATGCATACTTAAATATTGTGCATCAGCTTTTCAACAAAGTATTAGAAAAAGATAAAATAAATATATAAAAATTTTTGATATATATTTCTAAGCATTTTTCTGAAGTGAAGAAGTTTAGTCAGCCAGTTTCCATACAATAAAACAGAATATGAGCAAAATTTTTCCTAAATTTTCATTTCCAAATCATAAAAAATGAGCGAGAGATTGTGAATCTCTGGAAAGGAAAAAATTATTTTAAAATAGGTCTATCAAATTATAATTATCAGATACCAACAAATTTAAATACATTTTTGATTATTTAATTTTTCTATTTTTTGCGGCACTTAGAAACTAAAACCTGATTTTCACTGCAAAAAAACGGCCAATTTCTTATTGTAAGATTAATTAGTATTTGAAAAAAAAAAAAAACAAACAAACAACAAAACCACCCAAATCATACCTTTTGAATTATGTGAAGAAGTACTGCGCAAAATTTCGACAAGATCAAAATAAAATAAATAAGGGTGAACGCACCCTTTTTTGGGTGTTTGGCCCAGCACCTCCACCTATTTGTGGTGTGCGTCTTGATGCTCTTTCACAAATGGAAGGACCTACAGTTTTAAGCCGACTCCGAACGGCAGATAATTTTTTATTTCTTTATATCTGCACGGCAGAAATGCGCTCCGAGGTTTGTGATTGCCTGCCAAGGAGCGAGCGCTAATAGAAAACACTTTTTATCCCATTTTGCTGTTTCATGAACGGAGTTTCGAGCCTACGCCTTTCCGAATGGTAGTTGCGCACCAGTCCATTCGGCTACGGCGGTCACGATACGATTAGTCCAGTGAATTTTAAATTATGACATTTACGGACTTTATAAATAAGAAACAGGTATAGCAACCCAGTTTTGAGCAACGGACACTCAAATAATCATAACTTCGTCAACTTTACTCCAATCGAGTTGGCATTTAGACACAAATATTTTTGATATACTCTGCATTATTTTATATGTATATCAATAATATTTGTATATACCTTCCCAATTTTACTTAATGCGAGAAGCGCGCCAGCGATAAACTTCCTATGCATATCTTATCCAAGGCCAGTGGAAGTACAAACTTATACCAAATTTCTATGGGTGAATGAATAGGAAGCATGGCGATATCGACCAACTCTGACACTCACCGTAAACAGCTGTTTCTTGGGATACCTACACCGTTTCCAGTTGGCTGGCTGCCCTTTTTGTACCAGTTGAGAAAGACAGAACTCTTGGCCTTTCACTGCAAACGTGAAGAACGAGCAGTGCTGGATAAGGCATTCGAACATCTGCCGTCTTATACAAGATTTGTCCGAGATATGTGCTCGACCTTCGCTAAATAGACATTAAGTGGGAGAGGAAAGCCCAGGAATGACCGCAGCAGTTTCACTCCGTTTACTCATTCACTCTTGTTTACATTCCGTTATTCTTTATACTGCTCCCATTTGGGAGGGAGCTAAACCATCAAACGCACGACACGTGGCACAGGTGTTTCAACGGAATTCACTAGGAGTCGCTTGCGCATTCAAGACCGTCTCTGACGACGTGATTTGCGTTATCAGGAGAAAAAAGCTGCAGCACGTCTTCAATCCATACCATAATGGCAACATAGTGGGGATCTATCTGCCAACCGGAGTTAGACCTTAAATCGCACGATTGATGACCAGGAAATACGGCGGCGTTGATTTTTATCTAACGCAGCTTATCAGCGGACACGAATGCTTTCGGTTGTATCTCAATCGTTTTGAGCTGGCAGACAACCCTAACTACCCACATTGCTTCAACACAAACGAAAATGCAGAGCATGTCACCATTCAATGTGACCGTTTTCAAGACGAGCGTCAAACACTGGAGGTGCTACTTGGACTCCGAATGCAGGTGAACAATCTGATACCAGCTAAGTGTGCATCAATCGCTAACTCGAAGGCTTTTAAGACGTATTCAGTAAAAATAATGCAGTACCTCCGATATGCTAAGTGGGCGGCTGAAAAGTAGGAATTATTGAGTAAGGAGGCACTAACTGTTTGATTCAAGACGATACCAAACGGGAACGAGACGGTACTAAAATATTTGACATCGCATTCTTCCGATATTTATTTCAATAGTTTGTAAGTATTGAACTATGTATTTCTCATTTTCCGCTGTGAACGCAGTTCGAGGAGTGGCGAAAAGTCTACATATAACCACAAGAGTGTAATCTGAATGCAGGAACCTACTGTGTCAATGTACATTAAACGCGGCTCCACTCTGAAGAAATGCTACATCGCACATAGGGGTATTTAGTTAATCTAGCTGGCCAAAAACATTTGTTTGGGGTTTTGAGTTGCTAAGGATGGGAATAATACAAGCGTAATGTGAACGGTATAAATAATGTATTTTCTTTCAACTTCCATAAAAAAAAAGGAAAAAAAAAAAAACATGTTTACAATTTTACTAATTACACTGTGCGACAATTTTGGGGTCATCAAAATCAAACCGCACCGGACCTTTTTTTTCTGAAAATATACCTATTCAATAGCAAAACCCTCGCTGGGTTTTTAAAAGTTAGCTCGATTTTTTTTTTATTGCGTTTTGAAGTTTTCTATTTTCATGAGATTTTGGAGTTTTACCTGTACGCTAAATTTGACTTATAAATCGACCTTTGTTTGATTTAATCGATTTATTTTGTCATAGCTTGATGCAGAAATTTCGTACATGTACAAACAAACTTATTTTGAGAAGAACCTATATCTCAATACGCAATTTTGAATACCAAAATTTCGAAAAATTGTATGTTTTTACCATTTTTTACTGTAATTATGAAAATAATTTTATACGTAACCACCCGTTATACACATTTTAAGATTTTTCTATTTTTGCTAGTATTTTTTCCAGATACGGTTTTCCAATGAATATTGGATGTAACAAAATGTGATCGTGAGTAGTGAAAAGCAAGATTGGTCTCACAAGACTTTTAGCCTGTTAAGTACATAGAAAAGTGGCTAGCACACATTCCAAAATAAAAAGTATAAAGAAGGTTGTAGTCTGTCTTATCAGGAAATGTTTGTTTTAGAAATTCCAAAATTTGTTCCAAGATCGCAGCAGTCTTGCGAGATCAGGTTCGTGCATAACAACTCCTAAAATACATTTGACGCGCTAAATATTTTGTGAACAATACGGTTTTTGTTAACATATTTGAATTTATTAATTTCATTTATGTGAATTTTTTATGAATTAAGAAAATAAAAAATGTACAATTGTCCTGAAAATATTAACGTTTTCTACTATTGTTGTGGACGTTTCACACCAGCGAGTGAAAAGCATGGATCAATCAGTGATGATTTTACTGTGGCATACAGACATTATTTTGATCGTGAAGTTATTTTGAATGTACCTTGGGCGCCAAACATAGTGTGTAGAGCTTGTTATGTTGGTTTAGTTAATTGGTTGCACAAAAAACAAAGCAGAATGCCTTTTGGAATGCCAATACTATGTCACAATCCAGAAGAACATGATCCAAAAAATTGTTATAGTTGTGCAAATACTGTGATCGGATTGAACAAAAAGAAAGCGAAAAACAAAAAATACGTGACAGTCCAGTGTGTACAATTACCGCTTGATCATAATGAAAATTCACTTTCTTCACCAACATTTGGACTATTTTAGTCAACAATTGTCGACAGAATCAGATGAGCAAGGAGAGCGCTACCATCAAACTGCGATGCCGTTTGAGTCAAGATACCAAGGAAAACGAGCTCCAGGCATACTAGCCGAAATATGTTGGTGGAGTAAACATATTTTTCAATACGACCAGGAAGAAAATGAAGGAAAATGGAGTAACCAGGAGGAAAAAGAATATGAGGTAGAAGAAGAAGAGACAGGCATGGAATTCTTTACTGATGAATCTGATTACTCTGATAATGATGATGTTGAAATTCAATCATTGTCGAAAAGAGCTCGTCTCTAAGGTTTTAGTACGTAAAAATTCTTTATTTTAATAAATAAAAAAAAAAAAAATTATAAGAATTCAAGTCTATATTCTTTTTACTTAATCTATTTAATATTTTTACCTACAGAGTTTTTAGATATTTAAAAAAAAATTTAAAGCAGAGTATAAAAAAATTATTTTTATGAAGAAAAATCTTGTTAAAAATTTATTTTTTTAGAAAATAACAAACTTAAAGTTCAGTTTTATGTTTTTATCTTATAAATGACTTTTTTAGTACATTTTGCAACATTTTTGCTAGAAGAAATAGTGAGAAATTTTAATTATTTTCATAATTACAGTAAAAAATGGTAAAAACATACAATTTTTCGAAATTTTGGTATTCAAAATTGCGTATTGAGATATAGGTTCTTCTCAAAATAAGTTTGTTTGTACATGTACGAAATTTCTGCATCAAGCTATGACAAAATAAATCGATTAAATCAAACAAAGGTCGATTTATAAGTCAAATTTAGCGTACAGGTAAAACTCCAAAATCTCATGAAAATAGAAAACTTCAAAACGCAATAAAAAAAAAATCGAGCTAACTTTTAAAAACCCAGCGAGGGTTTTGCTATTGAATAGGTATATTTTCAGAAAAAAAAGGTCCGGTGCGGTTTGATTTTTGATGTCGCACTGTGTTATTCAATCAATCAATACATAAATTAATCTCATCGTGACTTTCGGATTGAAGTGTGTCTGCTGGGTTTGGTGATGCAGATACAAGCATATCCAATGTTTCAGGAAGAAAAGAAGACTTCTTATTTTTCTGTATTACCCTTGAGGCACTAAAATAGGGATCTGAGCTTAAAAGAAGCCTATTGAAAATGTCTCTGTTACAGGACTCTCTAGAAAATTTTCTTGAGTAATCCTGTCTGTATGACCTAAAATGCTTATTGCGCGCTTCTGCTGCTTCTTCAGATAGTTGCCCTATGGGTAACAATGCATTTTTTATTATGTCTGATCCGTGCACAAGTACTTTGTGAAGTGTGGGTGTCATTGGGTGCCACGGGTAAAGTTGCACGTATAAGCAAGCAGTTTCTTCTGCATATTTTTCATATTTTTCTAAATTTATATCGTATCCGCTCGAAATCGAGAGTCAATCTCATCGTCTAGTTTTTGTTTGTATTGGGCTTGTTGGGATCCGTCGCAGCCCCATTTACATAACAATTTCAAAGTGTTCCGCTCTTGTTTGTTTAT
This sequence comes from Anastrepha obliqua, assembly GCF_027943255.1. Lineage (NCBI taxonomy): Eukaryota > Metazoa > Arthropoda > Insecta > Diptera > Tephritidae > Anastrepha > Anastrepha obliqua. The sequence continues at coordinate 18,028,947 of NC_072893.1, read as the reverse complement.
TCTCAATAAGACTTCTTCTAAGAATTCTGATAAACGCTTGACAGTAATATCAATTAATGGTTGCAGTTGGGTTTCCGCGCAGGTACTCGTTACCGTGGTCGTTTCTGGAGGAGGATAACATTTCTTTTTGGCTTCTTGAATTAAGCTATAACAGGGAAAAAACTTCTTCTTTGTCTTTCTTATGATTTCATATTGTCCTCGTGTTAAATCTGCATCTATAAACATTTTTAAAGCTTCCATAGGGGTTAGACGCGATGATACTCCACACTTAGAGGTATCGAAAGCTTTTTTGTACTTCGTTGCACGAGTCGGGGAGCTTGTTATATCTTGGAGTACGCGGGAAGCATCACGTTTTCCAGATTTTCTTAATTCAACTTGTGCTGCGTGAATTAAAACACCATCTTCTACAATGGAGCGAATATCTTCGGTTTTCCTCCTTTTGCTCCTTTCGCTAGATTCACCAAATGATTTGCGAGGGCGACCTTGACGATTTGTAGTTGTGACTGGAATTTCGAAAGTACCTTCCAGCCAAAGATGGTTGTTTTTTAAGAAAACCTCTTCTTTTTTGTGCGCTTTAATCCACCTTTGCTTCAGTTCTGATTTAAGATGCGCAAAATTGTGTTTCAGTTTATTTAACTGACTTTCAGAAAGGTCGTCTTGAGTGAAAAGGTGGTCTCTTAAAAAACCCAACTTTTCTTCAATATTACGTAAATTTTCATTCTTCATCTTATCGAAGAGTGATTTACGAGTCACTATTCTCACTCCAGAGGTACCCGCTGAACCTAAAATAAATTTTAAACATAAATTAATATTTCAATAATTTTGACTTTACAAGATAAATGTTCTCGGCATTAGTGTATCCGCGCTATTCCGCGGCTAATTCAATTATCATTTGATACTTAAGAATGTATATTTTTAACATGAATGTCGAAAAAAGCCGGATCTACCCCGATACTTAAACAAATACATCTTTGAAGATAAAATTCTTTAAAAAAATCAACTAATTTTAGACATTATTTCTCGATAACTAAAAATATATTAAACAGAATCAAATTCTATTATTTAAATTACATTTGGATTGCTACATACCTGAAGTATTCGAATCTATTGCTTTTTTTAACCAGGTTAACACAGGAAACTGCAGTTTAGCTCACAATGGTAACGTTTTCTAAAAATCGCCGATAACTGACACAAGCTGCCTGTTCGATGATCAAGTACCGACTAAGGTTGCCAGGTAACGCGTAACGGGATAGGGGTGGGGACGGCGGCCTATTGTTCGTTGGAATGTCCCCTGCCTCAGATAGTCGAATGTTGTATCATTTCTTTAAGTTTGTTATATTGAGATTTGGCCGCGTAGATAATGAAAATACTCCTATGTGCATCGGTTCCAGGGTGGAAATCAGCCGAGGAGGAGGAATGTTATAGACTTGGTGGGAGCATGTCCCACATACCACTGGTGTGACGACACCTTTGATAATATTTCTGACATTTTGATTTCAATCTCCTTACCATTTACCTTATTGACTTGACTGTGATGCCAAATAAGGGATACGCGATTCCCTTTTTAACGAAATCTCAAAACTTCTAGTGCATTAAAGGATCTCTATTTTCAAATTTCTGCGGTGTATAAGTAAATAGCCGCGAAAGTATGAACTTGGCCTGTTCTAGAAGAACTGTACCTGTAGCTGTAGCTGCCTGCTAATAGTATTTTCAGTTTTGAAAACATATGTAAGAACAATCGATCAGTGGCAGTCGCTTAAGGGAGAAATCAGAGAAATCTGGCTGTTAGGATGCCAAAAAAGTGACTTTTCAAATTTCATGAGCTAAGCACAGCCCGCGGCAAAACGATATCACTTAAACATTTTGACCATTTGCGATTGACTCATTATCTAACAAAAACCATAAAAATCCGATTTTCAAATTTTATAGAAAAATTAAAAAAATTTCAGAAACTTTTTACTACAGTTCCATGGTTTTTAATTAGAATTTTTTTTAAATTATTTGCTAGCCTACGAAATTTTCTATCTAGCTTACAATTTTCCTAAATTGTATGCATTGTCAGCATCTATTTTATCGTAATGCAACGTGCGTTCCTTGAGAACCAAATTAGGAAAATACAAAAAAAAAAATCAATATAAACGCTAGTTGCTATTGGGACATTTTATTTAAATAGAAGAAATCACCCAACGCTAATGGATTGGTGCGTGACTACCATTTGGGAATGCGTAGGTCTCAAGTCTCCGTGCATGAAACAGCAAAACTAAAAAGTTTTTCTTAATAGCGGTCGCTCTTCGGCAGGGAAAGGCAAGCCTCCGAGTGTATTTCTGCCATGAAAAAGCTCCACATAAAAAATATCTGCCGTTCGGAATCGGCTTGAAACTGTAGGTCCCTCCATTTGTGGAATGGAAAAATATCAAGACACGCGCCACAAATAGGAGGAGGAGCTCAGCCAAACATCTAACAAATGTGTATGCGCCAGTTATTTATTTTTATAACTTACACTTCGTTATACTGAAATTCAAGGGACTATAACAATGCATGGTACATTTTTTTCTAATTCTAAATCGAAAAGTTGAAATTTCGTTAAAATTTGCACATAGTTTGAAAGTTGGATTCACGTGGTTTTTGTAGAGGAATAAACTATATTTTCATAAAAAATTATTAAAAATAAATAAGAAATAATTAATTGTCAAAACTTGTCGATAAGACCCACGGAGAGCCTACGAAATGTGGAAACGCATCCAGCTGGCTTACACTAAAAGTACAGACCCAAAGAAGTTTTGACTACTTATTTATTCATTTTTTTTCATTTCTTTTATTTTTTTATAAAAATTTAGTTCATTTTACAACAAAGCCCATATTAATCCCAGTCACAAACTTTTTGCAATTCAATAAATAACGAAAAGTTTTTGGAATTTTTCTGTTTGTATACAATTTGAGTCTTGGATTTATATGATTTTTGTTAGGCTATATATTATTAATATTTAAAAAAATAGAAACAGTCCAAATTGCTAAAAATGTTAAGGTTCTATAGTTTTTTTTTGTAGATTTCCAACTTTTTAAACAGTTCAGTTTTAAGTTTTCGTGCTAATATGGGTCTTTAATATTAAAGCTGGTGGAAAAAACTTGAGAGACATAACTGACCTATAAGGCCTAACAAATGACCTGAGAAATGAGTTTTAGATACTCATTCTATATTTATATTCTATATTTGGATAGCATTTGGATCTAAATTTCTTTCCAATTCTATGGATTTGAATGGCGTGATTGCTATTAGCTCTCACAGCCAATATCTCCTTAACATCTGCTAAAATAATGTTAAAGTGGCAGTAATTATGCAACTGGATATACTTCGGCAGAAGAAGATTATTGCTGAACACCTCCCGCTCTAATAATGCGAGGACTGGTAGGCTGTATAAAATTCATTACCCGACGCTTAAACCAGTGAGGTGTCACTGGCCAAGAGTCGTAAAACTCTCTCACCCTGCTCAAGTTTTCGAATACAAAATTCTTAAGAAAACGTTTTTGTTTTTTGTTTCAAATAAACATTACAAATATTTTGCTAGTTTTTATTTGGAAAAAATTCATTCTCACGCAATTTATAAAATACTTTTTTTTTACTTTTACTTTTTTATTGCATCTTATAAACAGCTCTATTTATGTTTAATGCCTTTTGTTAGCCCCTTCATGCGTAGCCTGAACCTGTCAAAACACATAAATAACATAAATAAATATTTACTTTCACACCAACAATAAAGACATTTACCTTGCCCTTGTCCACTGCAGCCGTAGCACATCCCATTGCTGGAACCCTCTATTGAGCTGTCAACTTAAAACTGGAGCAAACACAAAGGACTTTCTTTCTCTATGAAGCATTGAAAAAAATAAAAAAAAATCTGAACGCAGATTTTAATGAAAGAAGAAGTGAAAAGGTGAAAGTTTACTTCCGTCTAAAATGCAGTGACAAGGATTTCTTATGCCTTTCTCTCCCCCAACAGCTCTGATCGTTGCTCTATTGCTCGACTACATGCCGCTGCTGATCCTTTTGATTCCTCCACTCGCTTCGCGCGCACTCAAATGATGTATTACCTTAATCCTTGCCTACTATTTTCCTTACATTTTCCCATTGTATCTGCTTTCTGCATTCCATTGTAAAGTAGAGAGAAATTCATTTCTTTTATAGTCTTTTAATTTTGTATCTTCAATTGAAATGTAAAACGTCAACTTAGCATTACAATAAGTGCCACAGTTCATGGCAAAGAAAAAGAAACAACAATAAGTTCTTGGTTGCATCTTTAGTGCCTATTGTTTCTTTGACAGTTGAAGCGTCAGGATATGGAGTAAATAGTGCAAAGAGGAGTGCGAGAGTGATTTATGATATAAAATTCATGGTCAGGGTTGTTCAAATGCTACATAAAAAAAAATTAAAAGGAAAAAAAGGAGAAGTAAAAGAATTTCTTCAGTGAAATTTGTGTACTGATGGCGCTTTTTATCTCTGTCAAGATTTGCTGGCATTCAATTAAATAAAAATTTTGATTTCTTACTTTATCAAATACCGAACTACGAAAGAACTTTTTTCGAAGCACAATGCCGTATTTGATTTATTGTATAGGATTGAGGAATAAGTTCATAGCGTTTTTACCGAAGACTTTTATTTAAAAAAAAAACAATAATTATATAAAATAAATTAATCAATTATACATTCACCGTTGCTGTTTACAACCTCCTTCCACCTCTCACCCAATTTGTTGATGCCGTTCCGCCAAAAGTCGCCTGTTCTGGTGTCAAAAAAGTTGCTGAGCCAGTTCCTAAGGACCTCTTTGTTATCAAAGGTAACGTCTTTCATGTGGTTTGGTAGGGAGCAGAAAAAATGGTAATCAATCGGTGCAAGGTCCGGAGAATACGGCGGATGCTGAATGACCTCCCATTCGTGCTCTTAGAGTGCGGCTTTAACGACTTATGCAACATGAGACCTCGCGCTGTCGTGAAGGAGTGTGGGGTGACCATGTCGGTCAGGTCTTTTTGGTCGAATACCCTGATTCTCGCAATGTAGCTAGGCAATGTAGAGCTCCATGCTTGCCGTGATTATTTTCGAGCATTTCCCAGTACACCATGCCCTCCCAGTCGCCCCAAACACATACCATAATCTTCTTTGGATAAAGATCCGGCTTTACTCTCGACTTTGGCGTATCTCCCGGAGCCATCCACTCCTTTCTTTGCTTCATATCGATGTATAGGCACCATTTCTCATCTCTCGTGACGATTCGGTACAAAAAGCATTGCTTATGACCGCGTGTTGCTCGATGGTGGGCAAGATGCTGAGAAGCAACTTGAAGGCGGCTTTTTTTGTTGCTTTCGTTGAACTTGTGATGCACCCAAGCTCGCAATTTTTTTTAATGAAGATGATTAAGAATCGTTCTATGATCGCAGTTCATTTTTTCCGCCAATTCACGAATGGTTCCGTTCTCCTTCAAAACTGATTTGAGATGTTCTTCATAGAATTCAGAAGGCCTTCCGCAGCGGGACGTGCCATCGACTTCAAAGTTGCCACTTTTGAACTTTGGAGCCCATTCCCGTGCTGTAGACTCGCCTATGACAGCTTCTTCAAGCACGTCGCAAATGTCTCGGCCAGTTTCAGCAGCTTTTTGAAATCGACGAAAGCAAAGGGGAGCAGGTGTCGAAAATGTTGATCTTTGCCTCCTAGGTATTCCATTTCTAAGCCTCAAAACTAATAAAAAATTGAATAACTCAAAAATACAATTAACAAAACAATTAGAGGGCCGTTGTAAATATATTTCAATTTACTCTATATAAAGCTAGGGATTTTATTTCTCTCCAGCTCTTGGTTGGGGCTGGAATTTCCAGCTCAGTTGCCTTCTCCAGGTATGTGCTGAGCGTCCTGGCCTACGGCTGCCCTGTGGATTACATTTTCGTTACGTCGCCCGTTAGTCGACGCAGGACGGGGTCAATCAATCGCCGTTTCCTTCTTCTATTTTCATCGTCAGTAGCATCTTGTTGCGTTATTTTCCATAGTCTGTTATGCGTAACGACTTCTGGTCAGAAAATTCGCAATATACTTCGCAAACACTTGCGATAAAAACTTGAACTTTTTTTGTATAAAGCTGACAGCCATATTCCACGACTCACAGCCGTACAGGAGTACTGACTTTACATTGGAGTTGGACATCCGTCAAACCGGTTGTACTCGCCCAAAGTCCTGTCTTGCTTTCTGAAGTCTGTGATTGCCGTCAACTCCAGTTCCGGCATGGGTGGTAATAATGCTACCCAGGTAGCAAACGTAGTTGATATCTTCGATCGGCTGGGTATCGGCAGTTGTTATTCGTTGCGTTGATTAACAGTGTTTTGGCCTTATTAGCATTGGTTTTGAAGCCATAGCTGGCTCCCACTTCTTTAAGGCGTTGAAATTTTGCGGCCATGTCAGTAAAGCTGTGCGTAAGCAGCCAAATATCGTCTATAAAGTAAAGGTCGGTATATTGCCGTGCAGACCACAAGTGACACCTCTTCCTACGCGCACTGCATTCATCATAACCATCACGAGGACAATATTAAATAGTAGTGGGGACAAAATGCAGCCCTCCCGGACCCCAGTGCCCACTGGTCTTTTGTTGTTTAGTGTACTGTTATGTAGTAATCTACAATTGCCTTTTTGCTCTTGATGATCGATATAAGCTTTGACGGCACTCTTTGGCATGTGCTTTCCATATTACATCGTTGACGAGTCTATCGAATGCCTTTTCAAGGTCACAAGATAAAGAGTTTTTTTTTTGGTGGAGTGAGGGGAGGTTCAAAATGTCTTCGCTCTCGCAGCGACCGTCGTTTACTGCGTCAAGTGGTGTGGCCACTAAAACAATCCCTTCTCTCCTTCTGGGGAGACACCCTTCCCGGGACTAGTTCCTGTATTATTTCGGGACGGCCCAATACGACGTCAATAAAGGACCAATAGTATTCATCCACGTCTGGATCCACCATATTTGTAGTCAGCTTTCATGCTATAGGCTCGTCTTCTTGTGTCTCTCTGTGCGTCTTTGCTTTGTTGCACTGTTTTGAGGTCCATCTTTTCATTTCGTAGTACGTTCTCCATGTATCTTTTTACTACTTTCCAGCTCTGGTTCGAGCACATTGCTGATTATGTTTCTTGCCGCGATGCTGCCAATCTGCTTCCTCAGAGCATCTCTTTCCGCGAGCCATATGCTACAATTAAAAAACGTGTGTTCAGCGCCATCGCTCGGCGCTTCGCAGTAATATGCACTTGGGATCGCTTACCTTGTCCAAGCGGTATAGGTATCTATGGAAGTATCCGCAGCCCGAGAGGGAGTGAGTTAAGAAGTAGTTCCCTTCCCCGATGTTTCCATTTGCCTATTGATGGAATAAGTTTCGCCGTCCATCTGCTACTCTGTTCAGTGTCCCATCAGCTTTGTCACCGCAGCATAGTTTGGCATCTCCGTTCCGCAACGCTAGTGGTGACGTATTTCTTCTTGGAGACCCGCGCATCCATTCGTTCCCGGCTCATTAGCTTGACGGGCATAATAAAACAGAGATATAGTGTCGATCTGTATTCAACTGATTGCTCTGTCATGATTCTTGGGCTATTAACATGGTCTATGCACGGCTTTTGTTGTCGGAAGCCGCACTGTTCAGGTCTGAGCTCCGGATTTATTTCTACTGGAATTCTTTTGCCAACTATCTGTGCGATTGTTTTGTATACTGCATTAAGTAGAGCGATGCGACGCCAATATAGAGATTATCGCGCCGACCAAAAAGAAGAAGGTACTACGCCAATTGCATCTTTCTGCAAGGTCTCCATTCGTGGAGATCTTCACAATCACTCCTTTTTTCAGATCTTCTGAGAGTGATTCAGTAAATGTATTAAATTTTGCCTTCGCTTATATAATTTGATTTGAATGTTTGAAACAAATCAATAAATCCAATTAATTTTTTTTTTTGTGAAATTTTGCCTCAGAGCACCAAGAAACTTTAACTTGACACTGATGTGCAGAGTGAGAGATTCTCACACTTTTCTTCCCTTTGCCGTGACTTTGAACATGTATGTGTGTATTTTGAATCAATGGTTCGGAAATGCTTCAATAAAATTGTACATTTTGATGTTCATATCAAATGACAAAACTACTCAAATTGAAAGACAAAATACCGCTAAATCAAATAAGCTATGAAAATTGTCGTTCTAAACCCGCAATAACTGTCAATGCTAACATCATTCAATACTTTTAGCTAAGCAAATATCCTTAAGTATCTACATCCGCCAAGTGCTAAAACAAAACCACGCGTATTTACCTCAAACCGATCAAAAAGGTACAATTTTAGCGCCGTTCTCTTCCGCAAAAGGCAAAACACAAATATTTGCATAAGCACATCCGAAATAAAGGAAACGGCACATAAACTCAGCAACAATCGCCTTTTGGCAAATTTTCCTCTATATGCAAGTGTGTGTGGGCATACATTCACAGATGCTTGTGATGCAGCCACAGCGGCTAGAGAATAATTCTGTCAGCACTTCGGGGCCTCTTTATGGCATTGCAATGTTCGCAAGGAAGGAGCTGTAAATATATTCACGTATGAGGATGGGGATCAGTAGCTATGACTTGTGATATACTCGCGAGCTGTAAAGCTATTAAGTTTTACAAGTGAGTTTTAGCAGCAGAGTTGTAAAACTGACACAGCAGACTACTGTAACGGAAGGACAGCGGATAACAATTAAAAGCCTACATACACATACGCCTGTGTACAAAATAATGGGAACGCGACGAATTAGCAAGTTTTAACTATTTTTTTGTAATTTTAGTCATTTTTTATACTTTATATTCTTATAAAAATATGATAAAAAGGGTCCATCCCTTTTTAGCAACAAAAGTTCCAAACTATGAACAAAATTCACAAGACTTAAAAAATTAAAAAATAAAAAGAAAAAAGAATAATTTCCTACTTTTTTCAGAATTCTTAGAAAAATTCTATGTATGCCGTTTTATAGGCAATTCAAGATTAATATAGCAGAGTACAAGTTTCATGGTCCCACACATCCATTGTAAGACCGATACTAACGTTTATTAATCCCTACCACGGCATCCTATGAAGTCCTCTCCTTGTCCGCCTGTAACTTCACCGGGCAGTAGTTATAAAATGCACTTTCTACTTTTTCACATGTCGCGGCTAAACCAGAATTTATCTTCACGAGGTAAGCAATCTTTGGGAAATCTTCCCGTTGAGCAATCGGCGGCTCGGAAAACAGATGTGCCGGCCCGAACCCCACATATCGTTATGGAAAAACTGACACCCAGGATTTCAGAGGAATCAACCTACTAGCGGAGAAAAATGGCACATTGACTATGTCAGTGGAGAGCTGAGTGAATGAGAGCGATAGCGATGTCGAAACCATACGAAGCAACTGAACAAGCTGCGGAGGTGTTGGAAAACCTCTCAATAGACTCAAACGATCTCTAGTACCGAGTAAGTCTACGACAACGGTTAAACATAGAGCAAATCAGGAGAGTGCCGGGTAAAAGCCTGAAGTTACTGGGGACTCGAATGCAGGTGCTGCTCTATCCGAAAGGCAGATCAAGCAAAGAAGACAGAAGGGAAAAAAAGCCGAAGCATTAGCTAAAGCAAATACTCAAGCTCCGTCGACTTCGACACTTGTAATGGCAACGGGAAAGCGCGACAGAACAGATGACTCCACTGTAATGTTGCAATCTTTCGGAGCCGAAACGGGGGTATGTGCCAACGACTGGGAAGAGGAGAAAGGCAAATAAGAGGACAGTTGCGAGACTGAAGTCTGAAATGCATCTCATCCTGCATTCTCGATCCAATCGGAGGCAGATAAACCTTTATCTGAAAAGGAAAACACTAAGGGACTTCAAATGTCGAATGACACTCGTCCATCAACGTGTCGCGCATCACTCGCGAGTGGCAGCCAAGATAATAACGATATAAATACACATCGATAAACAAGACGGTCTGTTATCCAAAGGGCGAAAAGACAGTCTTGACGGCTATCTTTGGAAAGCCATAGTTGAGTCAAACAACGCACTAACACATCTATTACGGTTAGACTTACACAAAAAAAAAAAAAAATGCAACATGCAGTGCGGTGAGACTCAGAGACCCTCACTGCACAAAAACAAATCAGTCTTCAGAATCCCCGCCCTTAACTTCAAGAAAGACTTTACGGTACGTTTTCCACCTGAAGCCGAATGGAGGAAAGGGAAAGTGATCGGTAGATTTTTATAGATTTTTTACAAAGTTTTCTCATTTAAGTTACATGCTTTTTGTTATACAATGAACTGAACTTTTATAAAAATATTAACAAAAAATTAATACACAAAAAAAGAAGTTAAAACTCGATAACTCGCCGTGCTCCTATTATTATGAACAAAGGTGTATGTATGTGGCATATCCTAGCTGATAATTCACAGAGACAAGAGAATACCGAAAACAAAGCAAGTTAAATGGCATCATATAATAAGCTAATATAACTAAATGGGTCGGTTGGTTGCCTTAACATGCGACTGTTGATTGATGTGTCTATGATGAGCCTGAACTTTTGCGAATGCTTCCGGCGAAATTGAGTGAAATATCAATTATGAATCTTAAAGCAGAGTTAAGTCATGCATAGGTTTGTGTTGTGCAATGTTTACTATACAACTTTGGAATCCGTTTGGTGGAGAATTCTCAGAAGCTTAATTTAATAAAAACTATTTTCATAGTTATAGCTTGCGCGCCTTTGGCCATGAAGCAGTACGTAATTGATTAGGTTTATATGGATTTATGAGTATACTATAATTTTCATTTAATAATCCTTTTTACTTCGCTCTCCCTAAAGCAAGAATTCATTATTATATAATATGTTTATACCGTAGCGTATTTTAACATAGTCCACTTAGGGGTTATAACTATGAACGAGTCTGATGAAGTCGCATTCCATCTGTGCGTGAAATTTTTGAACTTCAGATTTTATTAATACTTGGAATTTGTTATATTTGGCGTGTATTTGAGGGTAGTCGAACGATTTTGCAAAATTTATTTTTTGTTTTTGCAAATTATTGCTGCTCAAACTTCTCAGTCATATGTTTTCAGGAAGTTTCCATTCGAAATCTTTTGATAAAGTTTAATAATTTTAAATAAAGTTTAATAATTTTTTTTTAATTATTTTAACTTTTTTTTGTTTTTGTTGAAATAATATTTGAAATAATAATAAAATGTGATTGTTGCCTTTTTCACCCCAAGGCAATAATCAGAAGTTGTAAAAATACCGTTAAAAATGATGAAATCATTAACGAAATTGGTCAGTCTTCAATTTAGTACATTTTAAAGTAAATTTTGCTATGCAAAAATTCGTTTGGAAGTTGTAATTCTGAGATTTGGAATAGGTCATTAAACATCGAGACAAAATACCGTGGAATTTTTTTCGTCAGGGTAGGTAGGTAGGTGGGGTGGCTGTCGCAATGACACACTTAAACCTTTCATAGATCCGTTGTAATACCACTGGAACTTATCCTTACTCTATGGGCTCCTTTTCAAACCCTCCAGTGGCTTTAATAAACGACCAGAGCTTCGTTAGTTTTAGATAGGCTATATCCGCTACATCAATTAAAAATGCCATGTCAAGCGTGCGGAGCCTCCCTGTTGATAATCTTTCACACTCACATAAAACGTGTCTGGCTCTTTCCTATTCTTCTGTATTAAGGCAGCTGCTACAGAAATCGAAGTACGGGATAATGACCAGCTAATACCCCTATTTTTCTTATAGCTTCTCTGTTAAATCTTAACAAGATTTTCGATCAACCCCTGCTCCAATTCGGCCGTGTCTGCTTAGTTCGCATGTTGTGAGGTTTTGCTAGCTTGTATTTACCTTGTCGATGGTTTCCCTATCTATAAGTAGCTTACAAGTGGCTAAAGGCATGAGTATCAGCATCTTATCCGCTTGGAGGTCGAGCGTTTTATTGGTTCGAGCAAGTTCATCTACATTGCAGTTCCCTGCTATATTCATGTAGTCTGGTACCCAAATAAGGTGTACTTTGTAGCATTTAGATACGTCATTTAGAAGTTTAAAACATTGTTTTTGACGAGTGTGTTTTAGATTCTAGCGCTTTTATTGCTCCTTGATAGTCTGAGTGTATGAAGACTTTCATTTCTCCTTCCATAAGGCAGGGCATTCACAGAGAAAATGAAAAAATGTTTTTCTCTGGTTGTTTACAACTGTGACGGTAGGGATGCCATGTTGACTGCTTGTTCCTCGACAGACCAAGAGCCAATTAAGACTGCCGTGAGTCTCCAGCCGTCCCATCTTTTCATTTTTATCAATGTCGACGATTGCTTGAGGTTGTAGGTGGGCCAAAACGTTCTGCTAATCTGCCAGATTAAGGTAACTGGTTTTCGGTCAAGGTGCTGAGGCTATCAGTTTAGAGGTTGTAGTAGCAGAATTCAATGCCTAGATTGCAGCTTGGCTATCCGAAAGAATAGCGATATTGTCCTTAAAAGAGAAATCTATGATTAGTAGCATACAAGCATCGCAGAACTTCCGCCTGTGAGACACTTCAGGCATTACGGAAACGTACAGGTTTTCCAATTTAAGTCTATGAAAACATATGTTTAAAAAAACAAAAACAGAGTTAAATTTCAGGCTAATTTATCTCCTCTATCGACTGAAATCTCCTTCCACGAAGTGGTAACTTCAGCTTGGGAAACAAAAAGAAGTCGCACGGGGCCATATCAGCTGAATACGGTGCTTGCCCGATGGTATTTACTTGGTGTTTGGTCAAATAATCCAGCACAATTTGGGCTCGGTGCGATGACGCGTTATCATCATGCAAAATCCAATGCAAGAAAAAAATACGCCCCGGTTCCCACGTGCGCGGTTCGTTTAAATACTTACTTTCTGATCATAGGGTATGTGAGGGATACATATTTTGGCTGCTTGTTCTCCGATAGACCAAGAGGCAGTTAAGACTGCCGTGAGTCTCCAGCCGTCCGATCTTTTCATGTTTATCAATGGCGACGATTGCTTGCGGTTGTAGGTGGGCCACAACGTTCCGCTAATCTGCCAGATTAAGGTAACTTTATGGTTTTCACTCAAGATGGTAGGGATATCAGTTTAGAGGTTGTTGTAGCGGAATCCAGTGACGGGATTACAGCTTGGCTATCCGAAAGAATAGCGATATTGTCCTTAAAAGAGAGCAGGCATTAGGGAAACGTACAGATTTTTCAAATTTAAGTCTCTGAAAATATATACTGGCTCCAACATCACAATTCATTTTAGAGCCGTCTGTATAGGCTATAGTGTCGAAGTTGTTAAGTGAGAATCCCTCACTCCATTCCTCCTGAGATGGAAAGAGAGTGCCACAATTCCTATTGAATGTTGCAAACTACCGATCCATGCGATAAAATTGGGTTGAAGACCCCATCTTCTTCCTAGCATACGTTTACATATAAAGTAATTTTTGCTTTCTTTACCCGTTCTTGAATGTTTGATTTCCAGCGAAGTTTGGAGTCCAGAAGTGCGGCTAAGTATTTTGCACTGGTTTAACGTGAGAGAGTACCTTGTATCTGCTGGTAAATAGCACAAGTTCTGCTTTCTGCGCCCAAGAATTAAGCTCGCCTTGCGGACTTGGAATGATCCCACTGATCGTATTGGGACACAGTCCTGATGCCATTAGCACCACATGATCAGCGTACGCCATCACTTTTACCCCACCTCCATTAAGTTTTATTCAGATTTTGCTAATCACACATAACCACAGAAGTGGGGATACCTAGTACTCCCCCTGTGGAGTATCCCATTGACTTTCTTAGTTATGTTGATATTACCCATAATAGCTCTAATGATCCTGGATTCTAGCACAGAAATGATCCAATTACTGATGCAAATGTTCACCTCTAAGTCTATCAACGCCCGTTGGATAGCATCAGTGCTAACATTATTAAATGCTTCCTCTATGTCTAGAAAAGTTGAAATGGTATACAGGTATTATTTTCTAGATACCCCTCTATTGTTTGGATTACTTTGTGAAGCGCTGTTTCCGTATATTTGCCTTTGAGGTAAGCGCTTTGTGCAATTGATATACCAGAACTCTCCAGTGAGCTTCTAGTGTGTATGCCTAAAAGTCGTTAAAAAATTTTAAAAGGAAAGACGAGAGATTAATTGGCCTAAAGTCCACATCTATCTACCTTCTGTACAAAGACGACACTAATAAGTTTCCAGCTATTTAAATTTAGTTACTTAATATCTAATTTTATTGATTGCTAATATTTTAGTTGCCAAATTTGGCTTATTTTTCTTTACATTTTTTCAAGTCTGTAAGGTAATTTTGCCTGTAGATTATTGAAAATAAAATAAATAAGTAATTAAACCTTATTTCAAGTATCACTCAACATTATTCTTCTCAGAAAACAATGTTTCGTCAACACTTTCCGATCTCTGTTCCTTTCCAAGTAAAGCAACATGTTTCACAAGAAATGTAATTCGGGCAACATGTTTCGCAACAAAGTTTCCTGGTGAGTAGGCACATTCCCAACGTTTTTTATGTTTATGTTTATTGCATAAACTTTCGAATATACGATAGCTTGGAAAAGAAATAAAACAAATGAAAGGATTCCACGTGCCCCAAATACCACACCCCATTTTTGGATATGCATTTAATGTATAGCAAAATTTGTCAAGTTGCGATTAAGCAACAAGCGTCCTTCAGCGATTACCCGGACAATTTATGCTTGCCAACGTCCACTCACCACAAATTTCTCAATGCATTCACCCAGCTAATCAGTTTGCGTACATTATCACTACATTGCACTACTATTAAAAGTCCATTGAGATAATGGAGTAAACAAACAAATGCATTTATATGTAAACTCTTTGCCGACATGTCACAATTACAAAATATAAATCTTGATTACGAATCACCGGCAATCAGTGGGAAAGTCAAGCGTTGATCAAAAAGTACTTGCATACAGTGGATAGGTGTATGTGTGTATTTGAGTATATGTGTATACGTATGCATATGTATGTGTGTTGTTTGTGTATGCATATGCGATTCTATGGAAAAAGAAGTCATTCATCAAACGTTGCATGAGCGCACCTATCTCATTTGCGCGATATTGCCGAGATGCCATTAGCCATTATTTATGACTGGTGCCCATTAATTTCATCACCAATTACTTAAGTTCACCATCCGGCAAATGCAGGCGAGAGTCTACAAGTTTTGCATGCACCAAATACATACAAACACAAGTGCCAACTGATGAACTAGTTCAGTGGGGGCTACTTTTGGAAAAGACCAAAGGCTGCTGACAAACGTAGTTGCAGAGGAGGGGAGAGAGGGTGAGAGGGAGGCTGGAGGGAGACTGGGAGGAGGGCTGCGAGTGTGCTATGCCGCTTGCTTGGCAACATGTTGCGCATCGTTATTGGGGGGAAAATTTGCTGCAAGTTCATTTATCAGAATTTCGTTTTATAGTCAATTGATCTTAATTATGCAATGTGATCAATGTTGCCACAACCAACGTTGTAATCATATTAACAAAAAAAGAATGACAAAGAAAACGGCAATGTAATGAAGGAACGAAGGAAAAGAGGTTTTAGTAGAGGCCAAAGCAAAGCGTAATGCTGAAGAAAGCACAAACGCCAGAAATGTCCATATGCGATGTGTTGTTAATAAATTTATAATTACAACTTGCCACAAAGGCAAGATGAAGTGGCTGTGGTATGAGAAGAAGCTGCTGCTGAAGTAGAAGCAGAGAAATTCAGTGCAAGTGCAGAAATGGCAACAAAAAAGAAAATTAAAAAAAATGAAAATAAAAAAAATCATCCGCAATTGTAAGCAAATTTTGTGGCCACCAAACAGGATTTGGCTCCCATCGCGAGTCGCGTGGCGCTGCTGTGGCAACAGGCAGTCAACAACCAGCCAACCAGCTAACCAGCCAGTCAGCCAGCCAGTCAACCAGCCAGTCAGTCAGCCAGCCAACCAGCCAACCACTAGCAATTTGATTAGGTATATTCGCCTTTGAGTCGTTTTGCTCGCATCCGTTCATCGTGCGAGCACAGCAGCATTGCAGCCACGCGTACATTGCGGCAAGTTGTCGTGCTAGCCCTACCATCAACGCAATATTGTGATAACACATTTTCAACAGCAACAACGACAAAAACAACAAGCAGCTAAATATATCAGCACAGCAGTATAGCGGCAATAATATTGTCGGCGATAGCCATACCACATGAACAACAATAATAACAACAAGCACAGATATGTGGCAACGGCAACAGCAGCCAAAGTCACCGCAGCAGATACAACAGACACATCAACCAAGCGGGCAGCATCACCATCGGCATCGGCATCGGTACACCATCATTATCGTCATCAGACGCAAAGTATGGCCAGTTGTATGGGTCGCACAACAACACTAGTGCTTATAAGTACATACGTAAACATACATACACACATACACATACATACATACGTGTGGCGCAAATATATGCATATAAGTTTGTGTATCAACTTTGTATGTTGCACTGATTCTGTAAATCCTACTTTTTTAATTTAATTTCTTATTTTTTAACTGGTGCACTGAACCACTTTGGCGCAGCTAAGAATGAGCGCATTGATTTTTCCATAGTTGGTGGCGCTTTCTCAGGCTTTGGTGCTGCTATTTAAGCACTAATTTTCCATTCTCGCCTCTGGAAGCCTACTGAGTATCTAATATTGCATCTAATTTACTCAGGCTGCTGCCTAACTATGAGTATCTGTCGGTAATTGTAGGGATGAACAATTAGTCTAACCAATTAATTTTTTTAATTTTTTATTTATAATTCTTTTTGGAATATAATAAACATTTAAGCATGCAATGGTAACTAAGCGACGTATTTGGATCAGCTGGCTTATTTTGACGCTCATTTAACTTCACTCACTCTATACCTCCCGGTAAGGCTTCGAATAACTGAAGGGTCCAGATGCGCAAAGATTCGTTAGGCATTCAAATAAGTACTGGTTGTTCAATAAGTTTTACGGTTCGATAAGAGAGAGAGCGTTGCTACTAGCCTCAATTCATGTCATGCTGGTACACTCTGCATATGAACTAATGTGAGGTTTCATTTCAATCTATCAATTCATTCCTTGTTTGCAAGCCATTTACTGGCGACGTGTAACAGTATTTTCCACAATGGAAAAAAATCAAGATTCCTTTAGTGATTGAAATTTTATTTTTGGAAGGTTTGAAAGCAAAGCGAATACCTTGAAGACCTGGATTACGCCGATGACATCAGCCTATTGTCAACCAAGGACTCCGACATGCAGAAGAAGCCCGACGTTTTGGTGGAAAAATCAAAGAAAGTCGGGCTGAAGATTAGCGGCGCAAAAAACTAAAGGGCTTAAAATAAATGTTGCGGATCCAAGCAGTAGCTTCAGTATTATGAATTCCACAATTTTAATCGTCAACAACTTCACCTATCTGGCAAGTGTAATTTCTACGGACGGAGGTGCAGCAGGGGTGTGCCATATAGCGTTGGCTTTTTGAACCACCTATTTTTTTGAGAATGGTACCACAAATGGCATGTCAAATGTGTTCATAATTTACTTAAAGGTTTGACATTTACGAAATAGGACGCTATACGCTTGAACAAAATTGGGAAATATTTAAAACCTATTTCCAAAAATTAGCGAGGAGCCGCGGTTACAGTAAATGGCGAGCGTTACCGTGACATGCTCAACGAGTTGTTTCCAAAAATTGAAGAGGATGACATGGACGACATTTGGTTTCAACAGGACGGTGCAACTTGTCACACTGCCAAAGTTACACTCGAACTTTTGGCTACCGTTTTTCAAAACCGAATAATCAGCCGAAATTTCGATATCAATTGGCCGCCTCGGAGCTGTGATTTAAGCCCGTTGGACTATTTTTTGTGGGGAGCCGTTAAGGACAAATGCTATGCGAACCATCCAGAGACGATTGATGCTTTAAAACACGACTATTCACGAAATTGGAGCCCAAACAATCGAAAATGTGCTTAAAATTGGGTTGTAAAGCCAGTCGCGGCAGTCATTTGAACGATGTTATTTTTCATTCATAAATGACAATGTTCAATCTTCAAAATAAAAAAAAAAAGTTTGATTATTGATTAGTTTTTTTATAGCCGATTCAAAAAGCAAATTTTACATGGCCCACCCTATAGTAGCGCGTTTGCTTAGCTAAACAATTTATGGGATTCTACATCGATTTCCACACATACAAAGCTGCGTAATTATAACTCAAATGTAAAATCGGTCCTTTTGTGTGGCTGTGAGGTCTGGCTCATGACAGACTTGCTCGCCAAATAAGCTGGAAGTTTTTGTCAACAAATATTTAAGACATTCATTGCGGATTTGGTGCCCTAGAACAATCAACACAGAGAGCTTTGGGCGAATTGTAAGCAGTTACCCATCCAGACTGAAATAAAGCAGAAGAAGTGAAAGTGGATTGGATGCCACAGAAATATACACGCAAGCACCGTAGATGCACTGGGAAGAGAAATCTCGATAAAGAACTTAAGGTTGCAGGCAAATCTTTCAAATAAATCAAAGTCATCGCGAAGAATCGTGACCTTTGGAATGGTTTTGTATAGGCCCTATGTTACATCAGGGTGGTCAGCAACTGAGAGAGAAAATAAAGCAAAGCAAATTTGTGAACGAATGCTGAAAGTGCATAAAGACTTTTCGCCATCAATTAGTACAGTAGAAAGACTCTACAATTCAACAATTTTTGTCAAAAAACGTGAAAACTGTTGTTATACCATCCTACTAAAAGTCCCTCTAATTGCTGTCAATACAGCCTGAAAGACCTTAAAATAATTACGCAATCACGATCTTTCATTTATTGAGTGGAGAAATATAAAAGATGGCTGTGGACTTATGGCCCGGGACGGAAATATTTTCCGGCTCGTGTCTCTTCGGGAATTTTTGTTCGCGAAACTAAACAAAAGAGTTTTATTTATTTTTATTTTTGTAGTTTCAAAAGCCTACATGATAATAAAATTATTAGTTAACTCAAGCAAACGCAGCGCCATCAGCAGAGGCTTTCGGCTGGCTGGTGATGTGTGTTGCATCGGATACGGCAGATTAGGTCGGTGTCCTTTAGAAATTTGTAAATTTTTTTTATGTTATTTTCAGTGGCATCTTTTAAAAGTCGAAGAGGATCTCTGTTGCTGAAGTGGTGATACCTTTGAGAAGCAAGTTCTGGGCAGGATACCAGTAGGTGATGTACACTGACTGTTGCTTGGCAGAAGGGGTAGGTGTTGGGTGTATTACCCTGTAATAAGTGTGCCCTAGTTATTACGGTGTGCCCAATACGGAGCCGTGTGTGTAGGCTAATGTGGTTGGTGGGTACTGATGATGGATAGGCAGGTTTTGTACGTTTGGGGTTAATGTTCGAATAATGGTATTTATAGGTTATTACAACCATTCACGAAGTAACTTTGTTTGCCTCTGTTCATAAATAAGTCGGTATATGTCGGTGGATGTGATTGTTGGTGTAACGGAAATGTCCTTGGCAATTGTATCTGCCAGTGTGTTACTCTGGATGCCGGAGAGCCCAGGTATCCACATAATTTTGATACTGCTCTGATGGGAACTGAGTATGTTTTTTATACAGTCGATGATTTAGCTTGACTTGTTGTTATGTCTTTACCCTTGCTTTTGGAATGAAAATAGAAACCGTACGTGATAACTTCGTGATCTTATTTTACCACTGCGTAAGAAGTGAGGGATCCTTTTGACCCGATTGCCAGCCGTTAAATTTATAGTCTGCGATTGTTTTGGAGAACTTGGCCCTGTAAACGGCGGTTGTAGTGTTATCTTTCCATAAAAAAGCTAGATCATTGATTAAGGATTTTTTGCTAACCGTGTACGGTGGGTGATTAGTGTACCGCAGAATGTGTGGTTTAGAAGGCAGCTCCGCATGTTTTGCAAATAAGGCGCAGGGGTGTATAGATGAGGGAATTTTAGATGTAGATTCACGTGAACTTGCAGATTAAAAGTCTTTGCGAATAAGAAGGTTGGCACTTAGAATAAGCTTTGGATAGAGCCTGAATATTTTGTCCTCCATGTTATCGTATAGAGACGGAAGGCCCGATTCGGCAAGAATAGCTTTTATGCGCGATGTCGAAAATGCGCGTATGGATCTGCGCACTGTGGCATGGTAGGGGGCAGCAAGCATCTTTAGATTTTATTTGGCGTGTTGATGGCGATGGTGGATAGGCTGAGAGCCTTTACCACATTAATCAGTAGAGCTGAGCTAATTAGCGAGCATTTGCTAGATAAGCATTTAATAATATTTAACTCTACGTATAGTTTTTCCCTAACATATTTACAGTGTTGTTGGAAGGAATATTTGGGATCGAATATAATACCAAGTAACTTAAGATTATCTGTACTTACAATATTTAGATTTTGTAAGACCTGTCTGCTGGAGACAACGACAAACTCTTTAGCATGCCTCTACCCTAGATCTTCCATCCAGCCTTCCATAAGCCTTCTCTATCCGAGTTTAGGAGCTTCTTTCATACAAAGTCTCTGCCCTGGATTCTCCATCCGTTGTCGTAAGAAATCCTTGCCTTCCAGTTTTTAATAACTTCTTTTAAGGGCGCTTTGGTAGTCATGGAATTTCGAAGCAGCTCTAAATTTTTCTAGTCGTGGTACCCAATCTAGGAAAACAAAAGGGTAATGCTCGTTTCCACGGCACTCGGGTCTACGGTACCGGAACGACCCGGATTTTTACTCGTTCGAGGACTATCATTCCAGAAATATTCCACGTAAATATATGTGGTATGATTATGCTGGCGCAACAACAACAACACTAGTACCAACACCAACAACAATAATGCATGCAAAATAATGTTCTATTAAGCAAAGCAGACCAGCAAGCCACTGACCTTCCTTGACCGATCCTCTACGTTCCCACTACAGTCGGTCCTACGTTACCTTAAACGAGTCGGATTTATATCCGGCCAAGGACTATTACTTCAGCAGCATTCCCCGTTCCTCTATTGGTGCTGTGGTTAGCACCCATACTGGACATTGCTTTATATGGATGCAAAAGATGATCTCTGGAAGTGATTTTTGTCGCAACTGTAGAGAAAATATATGAAAAGCGTTGAACACTAGTCCTGCCGCTACGAAATCTCTGCCTTAGTAGTAGCTTGTTTTTTCTGAATACCTAGCAGACGTCGAATCAATAGACATTCGAAATCAAAAAACCTAAATTCGTCCAATGCTGAATCGAATTTAGTAAAGTCGTTTTACAAGTACGCTGAAGTTCATCATGCCCACAGGATACGATTAGTCAAAGATCGACTGACTTTGCGGAACTGCGCAGAATTATCGTAGAAAAGCCCTTGTATGTAATTAACGCCATTCATAAGATGGAATCAAACTTTCTTGAAAGAGCTTTTGGAGCTTTACTTATAAGAGTATTTACTGTTATATAAGACCCATGGAAAGTAATCGGTTCTAGGTTGCCGGAACGATCTGGATTTATATCCGGCCAAGGATTGTCACTCCAGCAGCATTCCTCGTTTCCCAGTTTCTATGAAAAAAATGTGGAAAAAGATACATGAAACGAATTTTATTTTTTACAAATTTGCACAATTAACATAATTTAAATCTCATATTTCTAATAATAATACTTCTTCTGCTAAGATGGTAGGACTTGTCAGCAACGAAGAAAACACTAAATATATGGAAAGTGCAGCTCGCCACGCAACACATAACTTACAAATCGGCAGCTTTAGCTTTAAAATGGTCAGTAAATTTAGGTATCTTGGAGTTATGCTGAGCGCACAGAAATGCACATCTATTGCCAAACAAGACAGAATACAAGCTGCAAATAAGTCTTACTTCGTGCATACAAAGTTGATGAAGTCGAGATTACTTTTCAGGAACCAGAAATTATGAATTTACAAAACTGTCATAAGACCTAGACTCGCATACGGGCGGGAAGCCTGGGTTCTGAACTCCAATGAAACTGATCAGTTAAATTGTTTTGAAAGAGAAGACGGCTAACGTACCAGTCGCGCTAAGGAGGTGTAGCAGCTCCGACAACAGCCTCTTTCGTTAAGGGCTGTTGGCGGCCAGTGCTTATCTGAATACCTGGAAAGTTCATCAGCAAGCTGAGTGTCACACTTTGCTTCTCCGTAAAGGAGCCATCAGATTTCCAACGTGACCCCAGCTTTGCGGGTCGATGCCTTTTTAGGATCCTAACCAATTTCGCTGTGTTACTTAGAGATTCAATGCCGCCGCAAAATTCCCTAAAAGAAGCGCTTTTCGACTTCCGAATTAGCTTCTTGTAGTTCCTCTGAACATGACGGTCAGTACTCAGCAATATTAGTTTTGAGGGTCCGGTTTAGAAGTTTTCTCGACTCACACCTCAAGGTTCCACCACAGAACGGGAGTCCAAACAAGGAGAGGTCGAATTGGGCAGGCTGACTCAAAACGTTCAATTAAGGCAGCGCTGATTTTCTCAACTGCCACCTCAATGACCCTTTGCTTTCCGAGGTCTTGGTGGCATCTCGTCAAAGTCCCGCAACGCCCCACACTGGGGATTTTTGTACAGAGATGCGGAAAAAAGTATACATCCCAAAAAATATTTACATTTTTACTACTAACGAAGTTGTATATATTTGTGTATGAAAAGAGCATGTCTAAAAACTATTTTTTAAAAAAATTAAAAAAAAAAAATTTTTTTTTTAAATTCATAAATTTTAATTTTTTTTTTTTTTTTATTAATATAAGCCAGCAAATATTTACGCACAGGATACATGTAAGTTCATAATTCTGAATTACCCTCAAAATGTCAAAACAAAATTAAAAGTGTTTCGTTATCATTATGCACACACTAGAAAGCGTTTAGTTATTATCATTGCCAAAAAATAATCAGTGGCGCCTGGTGGCACCTGCAATTGATTAAAACTGAAAGAGACGTTATTAAGCAACACGTTGATACTAGTTTCTGACCGTAGGTAAATGTAGCTCAACTTGCAGATCCAAGAATATGAAGGAATATGATTTTTTTTTTTTCGTAAAATTAATTATAAAGAGATGCTTTACAGCCTTTGTTCTTCCGGCTAAAATATATAAAAATATCGTACCCTAAATGAAAAATAAAAAATTGGAAGTCGGCTCAAGCAAAAAGAAAAAAAACCACCTTGGGCTTTGAAGTTTTTTCTTGGTCAGTTCAATACTATAAAAAAATTATACTTTTGACATATCTATAAAAAAAAACTGTAAGTCGGAGCTTAGTAATTCTTTTTGATTTTATTGTTGGTTCTATTCTGGAATTTAGAAATACAATTAAACATTGCGTAGGTGGTATGTTGCAAATTTGACTTTTTTCCGCAAAATCCCCAGTGTGCGCCCCCCTAAATTTCTGCCAGTCTGTTTTTCTGGGGGTTTCTAGAGGATAATAACATTTGTACCTCCTCGCCACACTGAAACTCAATATACCTGTGGTCTGAGCACAAATCTTCGGCAAGGTCTCTCCAGTTCCTGATTGACCACCCAAGTTTTGAATTTGGTAAGGTGAGATCAATCACCTCCTGCCTTCTAGCAGTAACAAACGTAGACAAGGCAGATATTGTTGTGTATGCTTAGGCAAGAGGAAGCGACAAACATACACAACAAGAACAAATTTTGGAAAACAAATTTTTTTATGTAACATTTTGGTAAATTTTCATACAAATTTATTTTATTTTGCCAAAAACTTACACAAACGCGCTTACACGCTTTTTGAGTGATTAGCCGAGCTCATTCTTCTATTTGTGGTAGGCGTCTTGATGTTGTTGAACAAATGGAAGGATCTAAAATTTTAAGCCAACTCCGAAGGGTAGATATTTTTTAAAAGAATTTTATTCATGGCAGAAATACGCTCGGAGGTTTGCCCTTGCCTGCTGAGGGACGACCGCTATTATTAATATATATTTTCGTCTTTCTCCGAGATTCAAACCCAGTCACGAATTAACCCATTCGGCCATAGTGGCCGCCAGTAAGAATTAAGGTTTTTAAAATTGACCTTTAACCTCCTTTGACCTTTATCTCCACCATTTCCGCATAAAGATTTTGATACTATTCCAATCAGCGTAAATGGTTCTGTTGGACCTCATTTTTATTTATTTTTTTTTTAGTGAAAATTCTTTGTCTCTTGTGCTCACTCGACTACAACGTCTTGGTCGACCCATCGATTCGCTAGCAGCTTTCAAATTTGCTCCCGCTTCCTCGATCGAACGCACAGTCGGTTACGATGAGTGCCAATACTACGAGAATACTTACGAAAAATGTAGGGTATCGCTGGGGGTTAGTTCAAATCGAAATTAGGACCAGCTAAATATGAATTGAATTCCATTGAAAAGAAAGAGGGTTTTTTATTTTTTTTAATTTTTGTTTGCATTTTTTCTTTAATATATTTTTTGTATATAACTTTACTTAAAAGTAAGCTTAAAAACGGTTATAGTAAAATTCAGTTTTTTCAGCCTTAAATTAAGTGGGGTTTAGTGTCTTCCGGTGGTTTGCTTAGTCTAATTAACGTTAGGTATTGTCTTCCATTATGACTTAAAACTAATTAACCTAATTGGATTCGCTTTACGAGTAGTCATATCTCTCCATGTACATAATTTTCAACTAAGGCACACAAAATCCTCAACTACAAACTTAGAATTTAATTACAATTAAAGTCTGTGATTTAAGTAAAAATTGGCAAATTGAACTAATTTGACTAGGTAACTGAGTAAACTATAATAAAAAGCACAAAAAATATTTACAAACACTTTTACAAAACACAAAAAAAACTCAAACGCGCATCCTTTCACTGGTGATGTGTCCCTGAACAACTGGATATTTATAAATATTTCACTTTCATCAACCAACTGTCGCCTACTGCACTCACTGCTCCTGCCACAACGATATGTAGTCAAGTATCTCGTCGTCATCGGGCGTACAGTCCTCCTCATGCAAATTGAAGCTGTCATATGGCTCAAACTTCAGCTGCAAATTCGCATCGATCTGCGCACTCGCGTTGTTATTGCTGCTGCCGCGCTGCGCTTCCGCAGTAGTGTGTCGCAGCGGCGATAGCTGCTGCTGTGGCGCTGGCGAATGCACAAAAGTGCCCGAATCAAAGGACATGCTGGAGTTGAAAGATGAGGTGGGCGAAGGGCAACCAGCATCAAGCTGTGTCTGCAATGGCTGCGGCGAACACGCTTGCAATGCTTCGGCGGTGAGTAGCGCGGAGGTAAATTGTTGCTGCTGATGCTGCTGCTGATGATGGTGGTGTTGTTGTTGCTGTGTGAATGCTTGCAGCTTGCTATTAGCCGCGCTATAATACAACTGCTCCGTTGCAGCAACCCCGCTGGTGGCACTCGGTGAGTTGCGCGCTGGTGAATCCGCGGCGAGCAGGCTAAGATTACTGCTGGCGCTGACACTGCTGCTGAATGAGCTATTACTGGATGTTGTGTTATTGTCTGTGGCGAGCGCTAATAGCCCGCTAGCGTTGGCGCGCGCACTGTTACACTTCTGAGCCGCGCTACTACCACCACTGCCACCCGCATTCAAATCATCCACCAAATCCTGCAACCGTCTAATATATTCAACAGCGATGCGCAACGTATCCACTTTGCTGATTTTCTTATGCGGTCCACGGCCGCCACCTTTCAGCAAATCGGTAATGATTGTCTGTGGAATGTGTTGGCGTAAGCGCGCAAAGCTATTATTCACCTGTTTGACGCGATTGCGTTCACGCGCATTGCGGCGCTGCACTGATTGCGTCTGATCGACGCTGTAAGGTCCACCACCGGCGCTGGGTGCACGCGGCGTATATTTGCGCGTTTTAATCTCAGCACTAGCAGCAGACAACCCAGTGGGCGCCGGTGCGATATTTTGATATTTGAACATTTTCACAGCGGTTTCGAGGTGACGATGAGGCGCCGATGTGTTGCTGTTGTTACTAGTTTTGCTGTAGTATTGCAGCGGTATGTTGCCTTTAGAATTATTAGTAAAGATCGCGCTACTAGACATGTTCACCATCAGAAAATGGTCTCAACAACAACTGATTTGCGCGCAAAATGCAGTTTGAATATTTTTTTTGCTTTAACAATTTTTTGCGCGAGCACTTCAAAAATGTCTACAACACAGTAACGCTTATTTTAGTTATGCAATTTTTTAAAACTTTTAAAGCTTTCTACAACTCAATTGAACTTGATCCTATGACACCTTGCACAAGAATGAGTCCCTTCGTCCTAAACCTTTGCATTTTGTACTACACTCAACAGCAACTCCTGCGCCGTGTCGCTAAGGTACGAAATTTTAACAACCGTTTAGCTGAGCATACGTGCAGAGAACAGCAAGAGAAATGGTTGAGTGCGTGCATTGAGCGCACGGGCAAACATTTAGCATACTTTGATCAATCTGACAAACAGGTAAAAAACGAATAAACCCATCAGAGCACGCATATCCCAGCACAACGCTAAGCGGCGCAGTCGAACTGGGTAGGCACTCTAAGAGCATTGCAGGCGCTCTCTATGCTCGCTTCAGCAACTTGTCCTTACCACCACTCTTATATCTTTCCTCTCGAAGTACGCCAAATTGTGGGAAACTCTCTGCAAACTAGCAACTGCATTTCTCCAGATCACATTGCTTTCCGCCACAATGCACGCTCGATCGCTCTTCATGCGACGAGATCACTCACTCGCGCCTACATTGCCGATTGTGTGCTCTTATGCTACCCATACACATGAAAAGAGCGGCTTATCAGTCGAGTCTCACAGGTAAATAATAATAAATTGATATGGCTTTGGCAGTGGCATTCTTCCTTGTTCTACTCTTGTGTGCGTGTATGAGTGAGTGCGTGTCGTTTGAGGGCGACCGTGAACTCGTTTTTATGTTGTATAAACAAAAGCCAGGTAAAAAACGAAACTGCTCCCAATCTGGTTTTAAATTGCATATAGAGCACTGCCTCCTATTTGTGCGCAAGTCGCTCTTTTCCCGGTTTTACTCCTCTTACACGATCGCTCTGTGGTACTTTTTTTGTTGTGTTTTTGGTTTGTTTGTGGTTGCTGGTTTTGAGGATTTTACTTTGATTCTGAGCAAGCAAATGTAATTTTGCGAACTCAGTGCTCATTTGGAGTTTATCAAAGGAGGTTTGGTAGCTAACATTTTGTTGGTTAAATGGAAGCGGAAATGTACGTAAAAATTCCTTGGGTAGTCGATTTATCAGACTAAATTAAATTTTGGCAAAAGGGTTTGACTCAACTTAAGCTGTGAATTCTTATAACTGCAAGTCAAAGAATTTTATTAGCTATTGGATGGCAGTTGCCAACGGCTTTGACAAACTTCTCGAATTTATAACCATTTTCTTACTTCTGATCAAATTGGTAGTGGAATGTGGTACAAATTGTTCTAAGTTAATGTTACTGAAGTCAATCTGGAAAGTGGAATCTAATTAGCCAGTCTTCTTACGTATAGTTAAATTCAGCATATTTGTTGTAGTTGCACGACTTTTTGATTTAAATTTAGTATTTCTTTATTTGTGTTTGAGAATGGCGACCCGGCCACTTTCTAACTGGAATATGAATGAATACCCTTGCAGAATCTTTGAGTGCATACTTAGCCCTCCATTGGACACCCTTTTAAAGCCTTCGGTTGGGCACCCGGGTCTGACCTTTTTTCGTTTTGTTCGAGAATCCTTTTAAAAAGGTTATATCCATAAATCGATAGAAAATTAAGTTTTAGGAAGCTACCTGGAAGCTGAAGTTATTAGCTGTAATATAAATATGTTAAAGTCACGTCCAAAGTCGAAAAAGTCTGGTTAACCAACGAAGGGTTAAGGATGAATTGCTATTCACAGTTGTTGTTATTATTGTTGTGACTGTTCTTGTTGTTGTGACTGTTCTTGTTGTTGTGGCTGAAGTTGTTGTGGTGGTTGTTGTTGTTGTTGTTATTTTCGTTGTTGTTGCGAGTGTTGTTGTAATTGTTGTTGTTGTAGTTATTGTTGTTGTGGTGGTTTTTTGTTGTTGTTCTTGCTGTTGCTGTTGGTGGTGGTGGTGATGGTGGTGGTTGTGTTGTTATTGTTGTTATTGTAAGAGTATCACCATTCCCTATATATAAGCAAGGAGAATGTTGCTGTAGTAACAGTCCTAGGCCAAATAGGTATGAACCCGGGTCGTTCGAGTAACATAGAACCAGCTGTGATAGGAACGATTCACAGTTGGTACTTATAGTTTGATTTGCTCAAACCAATATGATTCTATCTGAGCCAGATCAACAATTTCCAATATTACGATTTTTACCCAAGACCGTTTTGGTGTCCTTCAAGAAAGTCATCAAGTTGATAGCTACAATTCTTAGCGACTTTTCGAAAGCATTCGATAGAGTTTCGCAAGAGGTTTTAATAGCTTAAAATTGAAGAATCCTGGTTTACATTCTAGTTTCCACATACAGCGAGAACAAATTCACAGAAAAAAGTTCCGTTAATTTTGCTTTTGTTCATATGCATTGTCTACTCATCAATTATAATCAGTTTCGTGACAAGTTTCGCTTGTTACCAATGGAGGAGGAGCTGAGGAAAATCGCAATGCAGTGCAGCCATAAAAGCCGTTCGAGAAAAAGTTCGCAGATATTACCTTAGAAAGCAGAAAATTGAGTCCAGGGAAATGAATGTATCAACCAGATTCATGTCAGGACTAATTAAAGATGATTGACAACGCGCTTGAAAAAAATTGGACTCGACAGATGCAAGCAGCTACACGCAGCCAAAGACCATGAAAGTATTATTTTCACAGATAACAAAGGTTCACTCTTAAAGAAGTTTTTAATAAGAAAATTTGCAAAATCTATGCCAAAAATTTCTAAAGACGTAAAAAATGCTGGGTTCAGCTTGGCCACCATCCAACCTCCGTAATGGTTTGTAAAGGCGTTACATCTCTTCATTTCTGCGAAAAAGGGGTTAATAGCAGGGCAAAAGTGTATCAGGAGGATGTCTTAGAAGCCGAATGATGAATCAGTTGAGCAGTACTCTCTTCAATGGAGAACATTGGATTTTCCAGCAAGACTCCGCTTCAGCCCATAAAGCAAAAACCACACAGCAGTGGCTAAAAACCAATAATCCTATGATCATAGCTGCCGAAGATTGGTCGCTTGGAAGTCGAGATCTGAAAGCACTGGACTACAGTTTGTGGTCAGAATTGGAGAACATTGCCAGTAGAAGACCTCATAGAAATTTGGAGAGTCTCAAACAATATTTGGTTCGAGCAGCGACGCCAATATCCATGGAAACCGTGCGTGCTGCAATAGCTGAATGGCCTAACTGTTTGAAGGCTTGTGTAAAAGCAATGATTACCATTTCAAATGAAAATTTAAAATTTTGTTGTTTAATATTTACATGATTAAATAAAACTAACTTCATTAAAAAAATCATAGCGGTCTTAACTTTCAGGGACACCGAGGATGCACAACGCAGTGGACATCCAAATGAGGCGGTAACACCAGAAAACATCAGAAAAATTAACAAAATCGTTTTAAATGATTGAAAAGTGAAGTTGCGTGAGTTAGCTGACACCGTAAAGATACCAAAAAAAGGCATTGGCTTTCTATTGCATAAGCATTTGACTATGAGAAAGCTCTGTTCAAAGTGGGTAACGCGTTTGCTCACTGTTTTGTTTCATCAAGACAACGAAGACAACGCACCGTGTCAAAAGTCAATCACAACAATAGCTAAACTACATGAATTGAACTTCGAATTGCTCCCACATTCACTGTACTCATCAGAAATTGGCCAACGAATTCTGGCTGTTCGTAGACCTACAAAAAATGCTCGCCGGTAAAAAATTTCGCTCGAATGAGGTTATCGCTGAAACTGAGGCCTATTTTAAAGCAGAGCGGCGCCGGAAGGATTACGTTGTTCTTGATGGAAATTTCGTTGATGAATAAAACTAATTTTCAACAAAAAAAACGTGTTTTCTTTATTAGATACTTTTTAGATTCATATAAAATTAAATCGAGGCTGGTAAAAGACAGCAAAATGCGTCTTAACCAATTGGTTAGTCTAATAAGGTCACTTCCGTGTGTTTCACGGAGTGTGAAGGGTTTGAAGTCAACGAAAGAGCAGCCAGCTTGCAAAGCGTGTGATCCAGTAACGCCGGAACTTAACTTATGTATGTAGTCTATAATAAATCATAGATTCTTTCACTTTTGAGTACGACTAGCATCTTCGTTCAATGCACAAAACTAAGCACATTCAAAATTATCCAAAACTTATAAATAGCCTAAGATTGAAGTGACTCGAAGAATTCGTTCCCACGGCACTCAGTTCTAGACTACCGGAACGACCGGGTTTATATTCGGTCAAGGACTGCCACTCCAGGGGCATTCCCCGTACATGTATGAGAAATGTTCTTGCTACTACAACAACAACCACTTCAGTCGTCTGAGAGACTAAGGCTTTGAAAACATAAAACAAGCGAGGTCAGTGTAGTAGACAGGGCTAGTTTAGCCGTCGGTCGAGAAAACTCGGGTCACTCCGATATTTAGAACCGGCTGCTGTAGCAATGTAGAACTGGCTGACAATGCCGACCGTTAACAACCCATCACAACGAAAGGGTACTAATAGTCAGAAAGGGTACTAAACTTCTACTTCTTGAAAACAGAGACAATATTGGGATTCCTATGGCAGCTTGCAAATTAAGAATAAAAAATAGTATTATCCAGGATGTCAATAGGTCATGGAGAGACGAAAATACTGTTGGCTAATTTGGCCACAAATAGATAAGAAAAGATCAGGAGAATTGCTCAACCTTTCAAGCGGGAACAACCCGAAAGTTGCGACTTTGCGCGTGTCACCGGTCATTGGCTATTATGAAAGCACTCCTTTGGGCTAGGAGTATTTCCCCATGAATGCTTCAGAAGTTGTAGTAACGAAGAAGATGAAGAAACATTAGAACACTTTCTCTGTAATTGTTTAGCCTTGACTAGGTGTAGAGCAAGTTTATTAGGACTCTCTCCTATCCTACGCTTCATAAGGCAGTCTAACTGGATCCATTAAAAAAATTAACAGTAAGGTTCCCGTGTAACACAGTGGTACCACAACGGATCTACATGGTTTAAGGGAGTAGGTTAAACCGACTGCCATAGAAACCTAATCTAACCTAACCTATCGTAAGGATCACCCCTGCAGATATTTACAAGAGCTTGAGCCGCCAACCAGGCGAGTCAGGAGACATCTCTTTGATTACACCGACGAGATCTGAACCGGAGCAACCGTTATATAGACAGGCCGGGCAGTATATAGACAGGCAATGAACGACATCCGTCGGGAGACTCTTACCATTTTCCTAAACTGCCCACCCTCGAGTCATTATTGCCGTTTTTGGAGTCCAATCACCACCCTTTGCATATGGAGAGCTTCAGCTGCCATAGAAATCCCCCTTGCAGACATTTGCCCGTCGACACAGCACGTTTACTGGGCCGACCGTTGGACGGGTTAGATGATGACGATCGGTGACTTCACCGCACTTGCAGGCCCTACTGAACTACTAAAACAACAACAACAACTGCTAAAACAACAACAATAACCAAATACAAAATATCTATTCAGGCGACAGCGAGTCTACCATAGCATTCATCTCCAATCTTTGACTAGTAAATTTGGTGTTCTTCAATTTGTAGCTAATTTTTATTCATAATGCCTAAATGCAACTACTCGTAGTAGAAAGGGGAAAGAAAATATTCTCTGTGTTGCAAGGGTACTGGTCAATTTATGGAATTTAATTTTACTATATTCCCCAAATCGGAACAGCAGCATTCCAAGTCATATTCCTGCCGAGGTTATTTATCAAATTTCTAAAACATAAAGTCATTAAGGCAAAAAGATCTAATCAGGTACTATTAAACGCGTGATGCATATTTTTACTATCAGTTTTTCCGCTTGCCAGCCGAAAAGTGGCAGACAAATTTGTAAACAACTGCAACCTACGCGAGCTCGCAATGCATTGCCCTACTTACCTTACCCTTAGTTAGTAAGGCTCGTCGCTCCACTTAATATTTTTAGCCTTATTTCCCAAAATATCCTGCGACAAGTCATTAAGCCTGTACGAGTATGCGATATGCGAGCATGAAGCATAGTTCCGGGCGTGTGTGCTACGTGGAACGTGACGCTTGTCCTGACGACAACCCAACAGCGGAAAGGTGTAAGCGCGATGCCAAAAAGCAATTATGCAGGACAAAATTACTATAATAATTAACAAAAACCTATATGCAGATACACCCTGGCCACACGTGCAACAACGACGGCAACTAGTTAAACCGTACATGCAACAAGGCAAAAATCAAGGGCACCACACAGGTTCCGACACTTGTGAGCATGCAGCGCTGCATTGCTACGAGGGTTGGTTAGAGTAGATAAATTTAAAATTAAAATGCGGGGTGACAACATTAAAAAACTAGTGAACATGGAGGCTTTAACATTTTTTAAGACAAAAAACAAAAGAAGAAAAAACAAAAAAAAATTAAAATGAAAAATAAATAAAAATTTGTAACTGCATTTGATTTAACATTAATCAGCATCACCGTATCGGA
Source organism: Anastrepha obliqua (assembly GCF_027943255.1). Lineage (NCBI taxonomy): Eukaryota > Metazoa > Arthropoda > Insecta > Diptera > Tephritidae > Anastrepha > Anastrepha obliqua. The sequence goes on along the minus strand of NC_072893.1, from coordinate 17,996,344 downwards.
ACTGGTCGCAGTAGTAGCTGCAACGCACTGCATTTTACTTCCTCGGTAGATTTTTGTTAATATTTTAATTAAATGCAAGCCCTTAAAGGGCTCACACATACATACACGCAAGCATAGTAAAGCCTGCTTGTACTAAATAAAAAAAGTGGTGTTGATTGTTTGGTTGTTGGTGCCGTTACCAGTGCTGGTGTAGGCCAGCGGCCACGCAACAGGCACGGCACATTGTATGCGTGTATGTCCGCTGTTGCTGTTGTTGGCACGCTGATGGCGCAACGGCGCGTGGCAGGTGTATTTACGAATTATGTGCTCGTCAAGTTGTAGGCACCACTTTCAGAGGGGAAAAATATAAACAAAATACAAAAAAAAAAATACAAAACAAAACATAAAAAAAAATATAAAAATGTCGAAAATATATCGAAAAAATTCGAAAAAATAGTAAAAAGAAAAATACATTGCTAGGGGATGAATTTTAATGTAGCTGCACTAAAATCTAAGTGCGAGGGTCGCAAGCAAAATAAAATTAATCTACAAAGACCTTCAAAGGATTGCTGCCGAGACTGGAGTTCAGGCTGAACTAAATATTAGAGTTGGAAGACAAATTTTTTCATGTTAAAATGCAGCATTTTAAAAGTCCCAGACGTCAGCTCGGAAGTATTGTAAAAGGTGATTAATTTAGAGGTATCGGATTTTAAATTGAAATAAAATAACGAAAATTCATTGATTGGGCTATCTTAATTATTTTTGTGTAGAACCATTCATGGCATTTATTTTTTAAAGATAATCCCATTCAAATGTTGGCCGCAACAGCGCCTTAATTCGGCCAACCGTAAACACCAATTTTGAATGACTCGCTGGAGGACTTCGGTCGGTATATCGTGAATAACTTTAGTCGGCTGAATGTTGGCTTCCTATGTCTCAATCGAAGCTGATTTATCCACAAAGCAATTAGACTTTACATACCCCAAAGTCCATACAACTAAAAGTCCAAAGGTGTGACACCACACGATCTTGGTGGCCGATTCACTGGTCCGAGTGATGAATTGCTCACCGGAAGGACGACGCAGTAAATCCAAAGCACTGACACTAGGGCTGGTCGATTTAAAAATCGCTCATTGCTCTGTGAAAATCGTATTCTAAGGATCAAAATAAGAAACTTTACCGAAGGCACCATACCTCTAAAACGAGTTCTGATGTCCCCCATTTTGGGTCGAACGAAAAATCCCACTTTGACCCATTTAGAGTGCTCCAATCGAGTTCAAATGTATGACCGACCCCCACTAACTTTGGACGGCCGATCCACCCATGCCAGTGGCACACCCCCTCAACTCCCCTGGGGGTTCCCCATACAATCATTTCAAAATATCACCATTTTTGGCCTTTACATGAGAAAAGAAACTAAAAAGTTCGACCCAAATTGGGGGACATCAGAATTCGTTTTAGAGGTATGGTTCTTTCGGCAAAGTTTCTTATTTTGATCGCTTGAATTTGATTTTCACAGAGCAATGGGCGATTTTTTTGCCTCCCCACAAAAGACACTAAAAGTTCGACCCAAATTGGGCGACATCAGAATTCGTTTTAGAGGTATGGTTCCTTCGGCAAAGTTTCTTATTTTGATCCCAAGAATATGATTTTCACAGAGCAATGGGTGATTTTTTTGCCTCCACACAAATCAACCCGGCCTAACTGACACCCTTCTGGCAGCGCAAAGGTGTCTTTGGGAAAACGTGGGGTCTTTCTCTTAGCAAGGTCCTATGGGTCTACACGGCTATGATAAGACCCATAGATCATCAGTGGTCTGGATGAGTCGACACCCTCTCGTGGAAGTCAGGAGGACCTTTTCGAGACTACAACGCACTATGGCCATCTGTTGTACCGAAGCTTTCCCGATTACTTCAAGACCAGCATTAGATGCTTTGGTTAGTCTACTACCACTTGATGTTTTCATCCAAGAAGAGACCTTGAAGGCTATTTGCAGGCTGTAACACAATGGGAATCGGTACGGCCCCTGTTCGTTATTGGACAGCAGAGAAAGCATGGACTTCGATCCAATGATCCTCTCCTTTAATGGTTCAACGCGGAATCCAGCGGTACAAAACTACCCATTGCTCATGGAATGCACGCATCTATGCTTCAAGCGGAGGTGCGTGCTGTTCAAGATGCGATGAACTTTCTTGTGGAAAACAGATGGGATGCATATCTGTATTTGTCTGCAGCGACAGCAAAGCTGCACTCATGGCCATACACGGCATTCCAACCACTTCAGGGGTAGTTGAGTCCTCTAAATCCAGGCTGAACTATGACAGTAGACATAATACCCTGATGTTAACAAGGATCTCGGGACAGTTGGCATCGCGGGTAACGAGATTTCTGACTTTTTAGCTAGGATGGGCTCTGAGGCGAGCTTCTTTGGCCCGGAACCCGTTCTGCCACTCACTTCTGTAGCCATCAAATCCACGATTACCAACCCATAAGTGAGATTGGCACATAGAGAGGCTGCAGTTGGTCGAAGGTGAAGGTACCTGTCATGTCCGATCGACTGTCGCAGATCCTTCTGTCATTAAGCAGAAGGGACTGGAGACAGCTGGTTGGACTGATGACGGGCCACTTTCTGGGGGCGAATGACATGGAAAAGGTAGGCATCTCAGACAGTGCACTCTACCCAGCATGTCATGAGGAGGCTGAGACGGCGTGTGCGCGTCTGCCCAGCCTTCGCTCGAATCAGGCTTACAGTCTTTGGCACTGAGGTGTTAAGGAGCGACCAACTTGGCTCCTTGGCACCACAAGATGTATTCAGATTTCTTCGGAGATCGGGTAGATTTAACGAAATTTAAAAAGTTAACCCGAGTGCAGTACAATGGACTTAACGTTATCTAAGTGATGTACTTGCTAGTCTGCCCCGACAAAAAATGGTATGGTAAATAGCGCCGTCTTGTTGAAACTATATGTTGTAGAGATCACGAGCTTCAATTGTCGGCATCAAAAAGTCGGTTGGCATGCTCATTTACATTAGCGCCAGCCTCGTCTTTGAATAAATCTGAACCGATGATTCCTCCAACCCATAGGCAGCACCAAGTGGATGTAATGACTATTCTTGAATGGTTTTCAGCCCAAATATGGTACTTGATGTAACCATTAAGCCAAAAATGGGCCTCATGCTGTTCCCCACCTGAGCGTGCGATGAACACTTTCCACAGAGCGTCGATTTTCGTACAACAATCCTACGACTTGTAAACAATGTTGAGGCGTAAGTCTTTTCATGATGAAATATCAATGAAACCCGAAAAAATTGTGTAGTTTGTTGACTGTTGTCACGCGTGATCTGTAAAATAAACCCCTATTGGGAAAAGTACCTCCACTCTGATCACCCTTTATATCTACATATAATTCAAATTCAAGTTCAAAATTGTTGCTGCTGCTAATACATTTCAAGTTACAAAACAAAATACTTACACATATTTTCTACTCATACACATACATATGTATATATGTAGAAGTGTATGTATGTATATTTTCCTCTACTCAGCCGCTTCAGTGGTCATTGAATCCCAGCTCAATTCTCAGCTGTTAGATAGCAATCGCTGACCGCGGGGCTCGTGTGGCCACCACCATCATCAACAGCACCACTACCAGCGCTGCCCTTCCTGGTTTTTGCGCTGATCTGTTTCCCTGCTTTTTTGTTTATTGTTGCCAAATATCAGCTTTCGTCTGCTGATTTACGTTTGATTCCTCCATTCAGCTTATAAAGTTCTTGTTGTTATTGTTGTTATGGTTACTTTCTTTACACACACACGCTCAAATGTTTATTTGTATTTCCCTTATTATTGTTCTGTACGTTTACTTGCGTATGTGTGTGTGTGCACGCATGTTGCAAAGCCAAAAAACCCTCAATTCAGTGGCACAGGCCATTAGATGCGGTCAAGTTGAAAACATCTGCCAGGTCAGATCGATTTCTTTTCTTCCCTTTTTGATTTTTATTGCACTCGCCATGACTTTTGTTTTCTTCGTTTGCATTTTTATTGGTTTTGGTGCCTTTCTATCTCTTTCTATTTTCATTTCCTTGGAATATCCACGTGGAAGAGTTTTCTGGGGCTAACTGCGGGTGCATAAAACGGACTGACTAGTTTTTGATATCACTAAAATTATGTCCTAAGGGAGTGATTATTTTATTGGAAAAGGTTTTGAAATACCAGTATGAATAATTACTAGTTGGTGCTGGCACCTTCCCTTGCTTATAAAATGGAATGCATTAAATATAAATCGGTTGAGCTATTTTAGGAGCCAGTTACTTTGGGAGAACAGTCGGTATGCAGATCAGTGCCTGCTTTTTTTTAAAGTGTTACCTTGTGGCTTTTTAATTGTCATTAAAAGAACAAAGTTATATGGAAACTGAATTCGCTTGAATTGAATAGATAATTTTTTGGCATAATTGGCTTTTGTGGATTATAAAAAACTTTCACCGTTGCTTCAATAATATTCGTTTGTGGATTTTTTATCACTCAAACTTGTGTAATTGCACAGCCTACGATGTTTTAAATTTCTTATTTTCTTCGGTTTTTTAATTCCTTGAATTGGTTTTTCTCTGATGAACCTCGAAAAAGTTTGAAAATTGCAGGTGACGTGATGAAGTAATCTTCTATATCGTTTTCACCTAATTCCGCTTTAAAAAGTAGATGCACCAACTTTGAATTAAAATATAATTCCAATGCGTCTGATTTATTCAGAGTTAAAACGGAAGTAAAGCAGAGAGACGCGTTGTCTGCGCTTGTGTTCAATCTGATACCAGACTATTTAATAAATTGGGCGCAGCACACTTAAATTCCAATCGGCAGGCATGCTTTCCTCCGACCATATTTTACATAGGAGCTGATGCATGCACCTCACCAGCTCCTCGCTGACATTCTACTATTCAAAGCTCAGCCGCCAGTCGGTCGGCTCCCGCGGCTTTGATGTTCTTTAGCCGCCCTATTGCTATTCTCACCTCGTCACGGACGGGTAGCGGAACGACAGTGCCGTCGTCGTCTTCACATTCTCTGTGACATGAGCAGCTGCCACTATTTAACAGGTTCGAGAAGTGTTCCTTCCATAATTTAAGTACACTCTGGATGTCAGTCACCAGATCGCCGTCTTTGTTCTTACAGGAAAACGTTCCGGTTTTGAAACCTTCTGTAATCTGCCGAACTTTCTGGTAGAATTTCTGGGCGTTGTTCCTATTGGGCCGTATCACACGCTCCTCGCACTCACATATTTCGACCTCCGTTTTATATTTCTGATAAAAGGTCTCTCTTCCTTTTCTAGCTCTCGGAAGCGATCCCACATGGCTCGCTTTGTTACATCGACAGCATCCATTCATTGCGCGGCAGCATGGCATTCCTCGTCGTACCAACTGTTTTTACGGGCTCGCCGAAATCCAATTTCTTCTTCGGCGGCGGTACGTTAAGAACGAGAAATGTTGCTCCATTGTTCGTGCATGCCGGATTGTTGGGCAGTACTCTCTGAGAGCAGGAGTGAGAGTCGAATAGCGAATTTTCTGGCTGTCTTTTGCGATTGCAGCTCGAGTGCAGTTCTTTGCAGCACAGAGACGTGTGCGTGATTCGGCTTCAACAAGGTAATGATCCGAGATGATGTTGGTTCCTCGAATCGTACATCTAAAACACTAGAAGCGTGTCTTCCATCTATCACAACATGATCGATCAGGTTTCGCGTTTTTCGATCAGAAAACAGCCACGTAACTTGGTGTATCTTCTTACGCTAGAACAGACCTCCATGTTTCGAAACCCGGTGAAGTCGGTCAGCCTTTTTTCGTTGCTGGATGTTTCGTTGTGCAAAGAGAATACCAATACTGTGGTACCAAAAATTTCCTCCTTGCCCCCCCTGGCGTTGAAGTCGCTAGGCACACGTAAGCTGTGGCGGCCGGAAGCGCTCATAGAAGCAATCTTTGATCGCATCGTCCTTCTCTTCGTCGGAGCGTCGGCGGAGCGGATTATAGTGAGACACTCGACCAGCGGAGTGAACGAAATTCCTTGTCGACGAGGTTTCTCTGCCACTATAAATTCAGCACCGTATTTGCTCTTCTTTACATTACAACAGTAGCAGATATCACAAGGTCCTATGTTTTTCTTGCCTTGCCTCGTCCATCACATCTCTTGAATGGTAGTGATGCCAGCCTTTGTACATCAACCAAGCGGGCAGAGACACCATTCCCATTAAGGGATCGGACATTTCAGGTGCATGCCCTCAAATCGTAATCCTTAGTTCGCTCGCAGTGGTTGTCATCAGTATAGGTAGTCCTCATCCGAGGCTTTATTTGTGTTTTCATTGGAGGGGGATTTTTACGTCCTAAACCCAGGGAGCAACCAGCTATCCTGGGTTGGCTCGCCTTTTCACATTAGCTCGCTCTCCAACGGGTGTTCGAAAGCTACCCAGAGGATACGTGGGCAAATCCCGGACATTGTGAGCTGCTTAGACGGTAAGCAGAAGAATCGTCCTGGCCACTCCCAAGTGAAAGGCAATCAGCAAATTTCCGCACTTGCGTGGACTTCTACGCATGAAACCATCTTCCATGGAAAAATCTACCTATTCTAAATATACCTATATTCACTATCTACTTTCACATGGTAATGTCAAAATAGATCAATTTAATTCAAAATCTCAAATCTCATATCATAAAACTTCAAGAAATCAAGAAGTAACAAAAACTGATTTCTCTCTCACATACACACATACATATAAATCTGCTTTCCCATACCAAATTGCTACTGGTTTTGTTCTTTCATAGAAAATAATTCTTCCTCAACATTTTGAGAATAACTTACAAGGCGCATCATTAGGCATTGTTCCTGGCATATCGGTCCATTGTTCGCGTCAAACTATTTGCATTGCCTGAAATGACACGCCGAAGGAGGAGATGGTAAAGTGATTTTTCAAATAGAAAATGTCAACTCACAGCCACAGCGGCGGTTTATTTCAATATTTGAATAGCCATGAAAAGAAAGGGTACTCAACACATACACCCAAAGGATAACATCGATAACAAAAGCAACATCATCACCAAAAATGTACACAAAACCAGACAAAATGTTAAGCAAACAACAAAAGCAGCGAAAGAAAAGCCAAAGGAAAGTGTTAATGATGCGCATTGAAAATCGCAAACAATGCAAGTGAGTATGGAAAATAGTGGAAAAGTGAAAGGATATGCAAAAGAATGCAAAAAGATATGAGCATGCGAAAAAAAAGATAAATAATAATTTACGGTGGCTGCGCATTTTTCGTGCGTCATGGCATGGCTGGTCGCTCGATCGATCTGGCTGTCGGTTTGTCGGCTTTTCTTGTTTGACATTTGCGAAAGCGAAAATTGACACGGGTTTTGCGGAGCCAAAATCGATTTATTCTCCACAAACAAAAAACAAAAAACTGGAAAAAAAAGAAAATCTGCAAATATAGAAAAATTGTCACAAAAGCAATGGCAACACCTGGTCGATTGCAAAAATCGAACAATGCTGAGAATATGGAGAAAAATTATACAAAAATTTATGGAAGAAAAAAAGTACCGTTTTGATATAAAATAAAAGCGAAAGGATTGGCTGGCTGCTGCTGCATTGAATTTGCAGTGCGGAACTGCCGAAAGACGGAAATGCGCTTATAAGGAAGTGAGTTGCATGCCACACACGCACACACACACGCAAACGCCACCAATGCATTGGCACTCACCTAGTAATTGCCTGCATGCATAAATACTGTTGTTCTGGTACTACTGCGCTGATTTGGCTACTGAGGGGTCTGAAGCACCGAAGTGCCTTAGTGCCTGTCGCTTGGGCCGCTTGCGTTGCAACGTTGGCGTTCTGACAGCAAATCAATGCGAAATGAACTCATCAAAATTCCAGTTGTTGTCAATGGGCTGCTAGTCGTGTTTTTTTGTGGTGGGACTGAAGCATAATGGACAACAAGGGGTAGAGCATTGGCTGCTAAAAAGCCTTGCTGGCGGAGTTGCCAACTTTTATAAACATTTTGAAAATAAATTTCCGCCATGTGAGTGGTGAGGGTTATTTCAGTTTACCCAAGTATTTTCACATTGTCGAGAGAGAAAAAGTGAAAAATAAACTGGGAAAATGTTGAAAATTTAATAATTTTGAGATTTATTCAATAATAAGAATTTTTATATAAATTTTTTGAAATCATATATCGTCCCCTTAGTATTAAAATAGCCTATACATTTTTTGATGTTTTGAGAAAATGAATTTCAAACTTTTTGTCGAAAGTAGCTCTCACTCAAATCTCGTTATGTCTGTAAATATTTATTCTTTTTTGACTGACGTTTTGACCCACTTTGTGGAACTAGAATTTGACAAAATTTTGACCACATATAAAATCGACGATGGAGAATCCAAAAATTCAATAAAAAAATAATAGCCTATGAGCACATAGGCTATTGTTATACTAAGGGGACGATATCTTCGATGCTTTTTTAACATTTTATATTTTGTAACATTTTTTTTTATATTCGGAAAATTTTTTGGAAAAAAATTCTTGCTAACATTTTTAACATTTTTTTAAATTAATATAAATAAAGTTTTTGAACATTTTTTGTGGAAAAATTTTTGACAAGATTTTGAAAAATTAAATAATTTTGAAATTTATTCAATGTTGAAAATTTTGATACGGAATCTTTTTAATTCAAGTTTGTTTTAATTTTTTGGTATAAAATAAACTTTAAAAGGTACTGAAGGCCCTAGTAGCCAGTGTGCTAATTAAGTTAGGGTTATATTGTATATATCTCTTATAAATAATAATAAGCTTAAAAATTTTTTTGTAAAATTTTGTAAAAAATTGAATAATTTTTAAACTTATTCAATGTTGAAAATTTTGGTATAGGTTTTTTAAAGTCCAATATCTTTGATACTTTCTAACAATTTTTTTTTAAATTTTGTTATAAAATAAATAAAAAAAATTGTTTGCAAAACTTTGGTATAGATTTTTTAAAGTGAAATATCTTCGATTTTTTCAAACATATTTAACATTTTTTTTAATTTTTTGGTATAAAATAAACTTTTTAAACATTTTTTTGGAAATTTTTTTTGTAAACTTTCAAACAATTTTGAAAAATTTAATAATTTTGAGATTTATTCAATGTTGAAAATTTTGGTATAGGTTTTTTTAAGTTCAATATCTTTGATTCTTTCTAACATTTTTAACAATTTTTTTTAATTCTTGGTTATAAACTAATTAAAAAAAAAATTTTTTGTTACTTTTTTTTTGGAAAAATTTTTGGGGAAAAAATTTGAAACAAATTTGAAAAATTGAATAATTTTGAGATTTATTCAATGTTGAAAACTTTAATATAGATTTTTTAAAGTCAAATATCTTCAATTTTTTCAAATATTCTTAACAATTTGTTTTAATTTTTTGGTATAAAATAAACTTTTTAAACATTTTTTTTGAATTGTTTTTGTATACTTTGAAACAATTTTAAAAAATTTAATAATTTTGAGATTTATTCAATGATGAAAATTTTGGTATAGGTTTTTTTTAGTCCATATCTTGATTCTTCGAACATTTTTAACATTTTTTTTTGTAATTTTTTGTTATAAAATAAATAAAAAAATTATTTGTATTTTTTTTTTTTTGAAAATTTTTTGGAAAAAAATTTTTGTTTCAACTTCCAAAAAATTTTGAAAAATTGAATAATTTTGAAATTTATTCAATGTTGAAAAATTTGGTATAGGTTTTTTACATTCCAATATCTTCGATTCTTTCTAATTTGCTTAACATTTTTTTTAAATTTTTTGTTATAAAATAAATTAAAAAAAATTCTTTTGTTACTTTAAAAACACTTCACCAGATTTTCTTATTATTTCGGTTATAAATTGCTGAGACTTTTTTCAATAATTTTTGAAAGTTTTATGGCAGGATTTCCATAACTTTTCGAGTTGTATTCAAATACGTTAACAAACCAGAGAAAATTTCCCGTAAAATAACCGTAACAACCCGTTGCCGAATTACAGCCTGCCTGCATAAGGTCTCGCCAGGTGTCTTTGTTTTTCGCACACCTTTTTCAGTTTCTTAGGCTAAGAGAAACCATGGCATACTCAATTTGGTTCTTCCACCGGGCACAAGGACGTTCTCTTCGCCGTCGACCGGCCCTTTTAAACACCTTCTTCGCCGGATGTTCCTTCCATACGGGCAAGATAACCCAGCCACCTTCATCAGGATAACTCGTTTGACTTTGTCTGCATCTGATTAGTTGACTGTCCCAGCTTCAGAAAAATAGGGAATCATCGTGATGATGAGCGTCTTGTAGAGTGTTTTTATCGTTCGCCGCGCTCTCGCGGCTACTCAATTGCGCACTTAGCTCAATGTCGCACCGGTTGACAAGAGTTATCCTTCGCTTGATTTAAAGGCTGACATCGTTATTTCTGGTAATAGCGGAACCAAGATAAATGAAGTCCTTGACCACATCGAATTTATAGTTGTTAACTTGGAACTCTGGTTCAAGAGGGCGCGACGGCAGAATATACTTGGTTTTGCCCTCGTTTACTGTCAGACCCAATCGTGCAGACCCGTTTTCAATAGCCGTAAAAGCGGCGATGAATGACCGTGACGTTGATGTATTCAGCATACGCAAGGAGCTGGCCATTTTTATAGAAAAATATCCGTTTCGTTCTCCTCCGCCCAGCGAACCACACTGTCCGTGAAAAGTTGAAGAGATCACATGACAATGAGTCAACTTGTCTGACATCTCGAATGGTATCAAAAGTTTCGCAGAGGTGCTTTCCTATTTTGACAGATCTTTGTGTGCTATTCAACGTCATTCTACACAGCCATATCAACTTGGAAGGGACACCGAACTAAGATTATGCGATATAGTTGGTCGCGAATCGGGTGGTGCGTGTTAATTTGATCCTCATTGGTCTACTACAGGATTTGCCACAGTGTTAATATTTGATCGATGGTGGAGCTCACAGGTCTGGAACCGCACTGTTACGACCCAATTAGGGATTGTGCGGAAGGTTTCAGTTTACAGCAGGCAAGATAGGATTTTATATGCGATGGGGCAAAGGCTGATCCCTCGATAGTTGGCGCAGTTCGAGGGTTCATCTTTCTTTAGATCCAATCCAAAATAAAATAAAAATTATAAAATAAAATACTGTTTTAGCGAATTTATAGCACTGTCTTTCACTTAGTGCGAAATGAAAAACACCACTTGCTTGACTCTGATCCCTCCAAATATTATATAGGTAGGTCTGTAATGCGTCTGATAAGTCTTAGTGAAGTACATTCGTGCGCGATATATTTTCAATAAGTTTTGTGTTCGACAGCAAACGTAAACAACCAAATGGCTCGATAAGAGCACCTATCAGGGATATAATTACTTCGCTTATCGTTTTCGAAAAGTTGGGCTCAGAGAAATACTTTGAATCCATGAAGGGGACACTTAAATCATTCAGGTAGTAGTGCCAAATTCTCTCATAACATTGATAATAACCACTTTTGGTCCAGACTGTAATGCGTTTTTAATCACTCGCATGGTTTTTAACATGTCTTATAGTTGCGCCTTCTCCATACTGGTCCACCGAAGATGGAAGTTGAGAGTAAGTCTTGAAATCTAGCAAGGAACCTATTTGGCCAGCAAGTGCTACTTTTGATGGTATGGGCAACTAATGCGGAAAGTCTACTCTCGGCGTGCTGAAATTATAATTCATAACGCCCTCACCTTGCTCAAGGATGACAACATCTTTGGAGTGCCCAAAATGAAGCAGAAAATTCATGCTATGCTGGCTAGCCAGGAGGAGAAGAGGAGTTCTTTGCGTTAAAAAATCAAGTGGTGAAGGTATTTGGTTTTTCCTCTTTCTTCATCGCTAGCCAGGCTGCTATTAAAGTAAAAATGGCTGTAATTACTAGCTCGTAATGCGTGCAACACTGTAGATCTAAAATGGATGAGCTCTGCGAGAATAGACAGGCCACGATTTATTGAGAAAATGAGGAATGAGAGAGTTGACGAGCTTGCTAAGGCAGGCACCCGCTTGTCTAGGTTGAGTACTCTAGTTTTAGCACTCTGAGTTTTGAATACGGAACTAGACGAAGAACTAACTCTGGGGGCACCGTTTATATAGGAAGCCTCCAACTCGCACAGATTACCAAAATAATGCTACGAACTTGCAACACGAAAGCAACCAACTTTATTCTTTCACTCCCAAGGAAGGAATGTAAAATATTGGTTGGAGTACTGACGAGAAATTATCTCACTCTTTATCAAGCAGCTAAAATGGGATTGGTTCAGAACTACGGGTGTAACTTATGCGAAGAAGAATGAGGTACGTTGGAATACTTCTTTTACCACTGCCTTGCTCTAAGCAGAACTCGTTACAACTGCCTGGGATCGGTATACTTTTCATCTCTGAAGGATATTGCTGACAAAAGTTTAAACTGTATATTAAAACTCGTCAAAATGTATGAATCACGACCTATGTTCAACATGACTCTAATAACATTGTTAACACTACGACCTCTTGTGGTCTATGTGAAATGCATTCAGATCAGCCAGATATAAGCTAATCTAGCAACGCAAAAGATTGAATGATGAGTTGTATGGGGTTTGCAGTGGCACAAAAATCAAAGAGCCAGCGGAGTCGGACTAGGTCAGAGCGCGTGAATGGCTACAAATGCTAAAGCTCGGAAAGTAACCAAAAATCAAAAATTCGTTCTTTGTGATACCATTGTAAAGGAAATAAGAAGTCTTCGAAGAAAGAAAAGATGAGGAGGAGGGGATGTGTATTTGTTGAGGACAACCGAACGATGACTGATTTACGGTGGTGATAGCCTCTCCGATGAAATTCATAAGATTTTAAATATCCATATTTGCTATATCAGCAGGCGTGGCAAAGAGATGAGAGCCTAAATGCTGGTGGTAGCAGTGGAAGAAGAAAGGCCTCCTTTGAGTTGGAAAAACCAAGTGGTGAAAGTCGTTTTTCCTCTTGTGCTCGGTTAGTAAAAAGAAGAAACGGTAAGCGAGCTTTGTCGAACATTGCCGAAACTACCGAGGCCATTTTGCGATAATCACGAAGAAGCACTAATTATCTGTTTATTTTTAAATTTATACTTTAAAGCAGGAATTTGTATACTTAAATTATATGTAAAAGTGGCGGCCGCCGTAGCCGAATGGGTTGATGCGTGACTACCTTTCGGAAGTGCATAGCTTCGAAAACCCATGCATGAAACCGCAAAAAGAAAAAAAAGTTTTTTACCGATTGCGGTAGCCGCTCGACAGGCAATGGCAAACTTCTGAATGTATTTCTGTCATGAAAAAGCTCCTCATAACAACCATTTGCAGCTCGGAGTCGGCCCTCCATTTGTGGAAAAAATCAAGACGCACACCACAAATAAAAGGAGAAGCTCGGCCAATCACCTATTATTATTTTTAGTTATTTAATTAATTAACCAAATATTTTTTAATTAATATTTTAAAGCAGGAATTTATATCTTTATAATAATTGGATTTGTTCTCCTATAAATTAAAAAAGGAAACGAACACTTAAATGTGGCAACACCAATTAAAGTGCTGTTAAATGTTATTTTCGTACTTACTATGCAGACATACACAAGTATGTGTGTGTGTGTCTGTGCATGTTCACTGCGAAGCTTTCGCTTTCTGTAACCGTCAATCAAATCGATCATTCATCATTTGTTGCATTGCTTGACTCCATGTTGCACATTGATTGGTTAGCGCTGTTGTTCTGATCATTTAATTAGAGAAATAAGTGAAATACTCCGAACACCTCATTGCGGCTGGCACAGAATAGCTAATCAGGCACCTACGCCACAGCCCCAACACCAGCCACACCAAGTTGCTGCAGTTGTTGCAGTTGCAGCCGTGTGGCATAAATGAATTGGAAGAAGTGTTTTTTTTTTGTTTTTGCTAAATATATACATATAACTGCGTGTTGTTGTATTGCATGGCGCATGCCAAGGTGTAGCCAGCAGTGCCTAAAAAGCACACAAACGAAATGCGGAGTGTTGCATGGCCAGCAAAGGATTTACTTTTGACTGGGCGTATGCGTGTGGTTGACATGGAATTTCCACCGAGTTGCTCATTACTCTGGCGCTAATGAGCCGAGGTGATCGTGAGCTGAATAGTTACAATTTCACTGGAACTGCTCGAACTGCGGGTTGGTGCAATGAAGGATTTGCTTGACTGAAATTACGCGATTTTAAATTAATTAACACAAAGGCGCATTGTTGGCGCAGCATGCAAAAAACAACAAATAAAAAAACTGGAACAAATAAAAATAAAATTCAAAATACAAAAATAAAAAATGCTTAAATGGTAATAACAATATGTAGTTGCGGCCCGCAGGAATTTGAGTAATCTCAATAGGTTTTAGTAGCCATTCGCAGCAGGCTTAAATGTGGCAATAACAATACGTATAAAATTTTTAATATTTACTTAACTGCTATTTATTTGTACATAAAAGCAGTTTACTGCTGCATTAACTAAATCTATTAATTAACATTTTCTTTTTTGTGGCAACATAGTTGCGCGCTTCATAGTGTTCAAGCAAGGCAAAAGAACAGAAATAATCCAAACAAAATGGCGCAATGAAATCAGCACACAAAGCAATTTTTACAACTTTACTCAAACACAATCCGCCAATTCATAGCCTTCGCCGCTCTACTTGTGATATATACATACATACACATACATACACACATACTCACTGACTGCAATCCACATACGATCGTAGCCTCGTAAAATCGCCACCAAGGTGGCAGCGCCTCTCATAAAATGCCACTTGATGATTTTTACGGCCACAAGACGTGACCGCCATCATTGCCACTGCCGCTTGGCTATCAAACAGCGCACAGGTCCCTGCTACATACATAGACACACAAGCCTACATATATGCAAATGTGTATGTATGTGCCAATCAATGGGTCACATAAAAATTCGCACAACTTTGTTGCGCATCCTAAAATCGAGAGAGTAGCAAACATTTTATTAAATTAAAACACAATTTGAGCATCGTAAAGAATCATTTACAACCAAATACGAGTACCGGTGATATAAAGCGGTCTACGGCGCAGTGGTCTTACGATATTGTCAATCTGATTGTCTGCCGATCTGTTGATCGAACAATTTGCTAAGCCTTTCTCCTCTGCCAGTCTTATCCCTAATCCATTTCATATTAATAATCACTGTTGACGATCTCTTTGTTATCATTATCGCGAATTTGTGCTTTAAGTGCTGAGTTGGAATTAATAAAGCCATAAAAAATCGAGCAACGATTTTATTATCTATAACTTCAATGCCAAGCCAGACCCAACAAAGGGGTTTATGTAAGCGCCGCCTGTCTGATCCAATAAAGAAAAACTTTGTTGATTGTCAGCGATAAAGTTTTGTTTGCCTTTTTTATGTGAGACGTTCGTGTTCAAGCGGCGTTTTATTCAAGATCGTACAAGATCGACAAGGAATTCATTGTTTGACAATAAAGCGACGTTTAAGCGCTTGCCTTATTAATCGAGCGCCGATTGTGTGTGTGCCACTTTCGATGCGAGCCTTTCGCGTGCGTAAAAACAATCGAGTATTTGTTATGGGCTTCTCACGTTTGGCCAAGAACGGGACATCACGTGTCTGATAAGAGCTTTTCACTTTTGGCCAGAAAAAGTCATCACGTGTCTGGTACGAGCTTTCCACTTCTGGCCAGAACGAGATTTCACGTGTCTGATGCGAGGCTTCCATTTTAGGCACAGAAATACGATCACATAAGATCAGTAGGATCTCCCAAACGTTGTTTTAAGGCAAAGAGTTAAGAGTGCGCATTCTACAGAGCATGCGGTTGAACAATGCTTAGAATCATCAAGTTTTTATCCAAATTCAAGTTCGCGAGCTGGTCAAATCAGCAATTGATGCTCCTTGGTATAAAATGCGAAAAATTTGGCATAAAAACCGATACACTGCAGGAAACAGCTTAGCAGATACACCAGCTAGGCAGGTCACTCGACAGGCTTTTCAGGGTTACCTAGACTATCGGTGAAGTACTTAGACGCTAGGACTGTTTTTTGCGGCGCGTGACTCCCATTCGAATAATGGCGGTCGCCCTTCGGTACGCAATGGCAGCCCTCCGAGTGTATTTTAGGCATGAAAAATCACCTCATAAAAAATATATGCCATTCGGAGTAGGCTTAAAACTGTAGGTCTCTCCATTTGTGGAACAACATCAAGACGCACACTACAAATAGGAGCTCGTCCAAGTACCCAGAAAGGATATATTGTAAAAAAATTACGAAATATTTAAAATGGAGGCGGAAACCCTTTTAATATGTATCAAAGCCTAATAGCCTCCGTTTCTTGGGTATTTTGTTTTCACGGCTAGGCTACCACCGGTGAATACATCTTAAGACATCCAGTTCTATATGTAATATCCCATTTTTTATAATGAGCCGCTTGCTCCAAGTACAGGCACTCGCTTTCGACTGCATCTGTCATGAAGAATCAGACGTCGAGAGAAGTAAGTTTTTTTACGAAGTGTATACCTCCGCCCTATGTGGTCGGCGGGAAATAATTTATCTACTACCGCGCCTCATCTGGGAGACATTCTCCTATCCTTCGCCTGGGGATGTCCCTAAGGAAAACGGGATCCCCTGAGGGGTCTATTACTAATTGTATATTTACACGAAAAATTACCGCTGGTTAGGCACATATCTCGTAAGAGGGTGCTGGGGAATGGTTTATGACCCAGGGTTTGTTCCAGGATAGCTTGTTCCTCTCTGAAGCGGTCGCTATAAAACATGACGTGTTCTGAGTTTTCGTCAGTATTCGGGCAGTTTGGACAGAAAGGGCTGTCTGCCAGCTTAAAACGGTGCGGGTATTCCTGAAAACAGCTATGTCCGTTGAGCTACTGCGAGAGGTGATAATCGGTGTCTCCATGTATTCTCATCAACACGTGGTATGAGGTTGTAGGTCCAACGTCCGTTTTGTCAAGTAGGTTGAGGGATTCAAAAACATACGTACTGATTACTGTTAGCAAGGCGTTTTTCAATAGGTGCGCTTCAACTTTTTTCTGATAGGGAGGGCGAACGACGCAATATTTTTTATTTTTCGCTTGTCATTTGTAAACTTCATTAGTATACATTTCATCATGGAACGCTACACACTTGAACAACGATTGCAAATCGTGCAAATTTTTTATGAAAATAATCGTTCTGTTGCTGCTACTTTTTTCCAAAAAATCATCTTCAGTGATGAAGCTCACTTTTGGCTCAATGGCTTTGTCAACAAGCAAAATATGCGTTACTGGGCAGAAAGCAATCCACACGTGATTCATGAGGCACCGTTGCATCCCGAAAAAATCACTGTATGGTGCGGTTTACATGCCGGCGGCGTAATTGGCCCATATTTTTTCGTTGACGAGAACGATCGCCACGTTACTGTGAATGGAAATCGATACCGCGACATGATAAACGATTATTTTTGACCGCAATTGAATGGTATGGACTTAGACGACATGTGGTTTCAACAGGACGGGGCCACAAGCCACACAGCACACGCTACAATTGATTTGTTGAAGAGTAAGTTCGATGAGCGCATTATTTCCAGAAATGGACCGGTCGAATGGCCGCCGCGCTCGTGTGATTTGACGCCTCTAGACTATTTTCTTTGGGGTTATGTGAAGTCATTGGTCTGCAATAACAAGCCGGCGACGATTTGTGAGCTCAGAGCTAATATTGAACGCGAAATTGCTGGAATTTCGGCCGATTTATGCAAAAGAGTGGTCGAAAATTGGGTTCAACGATTGGACTTCGTAAAACGTGCACGCGGTGGTCATGCAAAAGAAATCGAATTTCATACTTAAATGTATATGTTCCAATTCGATAATAAAAAAAATTAGTTAAAAAAGTCAAACCGTTTGTGTTTTATTCAAAAAAAAAGTTGAAGCGCTCTTACTGAAAAACGCTTTAGCACCAGCGAACGAAAGGTGATTGACCTGCTGAATGAAAAACCAGACTACAATGCCGCTTTTGACGCTCCCAATCCGAACCTGATCTAAGAATAGCTCCAGCACGTCACTAAAGATAATGTCTCGGAGTTAAGTAAAGATGTTTCCAAACATTAAAATGAGTTTGGAAAGGCAACAGCTGAGCTTTGAAATAAAAGAGATAAAATAAATAATTGGCGCATATAATTTTGTTAGTTGTTTGGCCGAGCTCCTCCTCCTATTTGTGGCGTACGTCTGGCGTCTGTTGTACCCCAAATGGAGCGACCTGCAGTTTTAAGCTGACTTCGAACTGCAAATGGTTTTTAGGAGGACCATTTTCATTGCAAAAGTACACTCGGGGTTTGCCATTGTCTGCCGAGGAGCGACCGCTATTTGAACAAAAATTTTCTGTTATTTTGCTGTTTCATGCACGGTGACTCATACCTCGTCCTTCGGAATGATAGTCCCCAGGTTATTGACCTACTGAACCAAAAACTAGACTATAAAGCCGCAGGCCTTTGACGCGCTGCATTCGAATCTGATCTAAGAATTACTCAAGTACGTCACGAGAAATGATGTCTAAGAGATAAAAAAAGAATTTTCTAAAAATTAAAATAGGTTTAGAAAGTGAAGAGTTGTTCCGTGAGATAAAGGTATGATATTTAAAAAAATATTTCGATTAATTTTTCCTCTTGTAAGTTGGAATCTCTCGATAAGCTAATATTGGTAAGTCCAGATTCAGATTCAGAAGGCCATTCATTAGTCTTCGGATGTTGATAGGCAAAATTTCCTAAGTTTTATTTATCACCTTTTACGTATATTAGTTAATGATATTTTTGTTTAATAATAACTGATCTACGCAACCTTTTATGTATTTTGTCTAGTTTAGTATTTTGGTAATAAAAACTTTCTTTGTCAACGTTTAGTCAAATATTACTAATAAATAACCGACCACCACCTGTGCTTCACCTCTTCTTCTTACTATCACAAAAAATGTGCATCCAATGACATGTGCTCATATGTGCGTATTAGAGATGCATATTTTTTTCGATTTCTCCGATCCCGGGATTGTCGGGATGTAATTATTACAATCTCGGGATCCCAAAACTAATACCGGGCTTAAGATATTAATTTTTTGCATATTAAAAAAAATTCCGTCGCTTAAAAGTATGTAAATAAAACATCCCGGGATTGTCGGGATGCCATTATAACAATCTCGGGATCGCGAAACTAGCCGCGGGACTAAGATACTCATATTTTGCATATAAAAGATATGAATTTTTTGCTGTAAATGGGGATTTCTCATACTTCGTCAGAAATTGCACAACCTGAAAATCCCGGGATCCACATCTCTAGTGCGTATGTGTGATTATTTGCTTTCCACCGCCTCCGTGTACTTAAAAGGCACTTCAAAAGCATAATTCCGCACAATTCCGCACATTTCAGCTTCATTAAAAATCAATAAACGCTCGCATTTGCGCTCCCATAACGAAAAACATAAAAATCCAAACAAAAACAAACAAAAACAAAAACGACATGGAGAAAATAAAATAAAAACGGACATCAACATTAAGGACCCGAAAAATTCAATTAACTGGATCAGTGTGGATCAATATGTAGTAATAACTTTCGGGTACCACATCAACAGCAGCAACAAAAACATGCGAAAAGTCATCGCCTGCTCAGACGTTGTTACAAATTTTATTCTCTTTAAATTAAATGATTCGTCGCTCATGCGATTATACCCAACTTTGTAGCAGCTACAACAGAACAGCGCCGATTCACTCACTTCTGTACCCATTACTAACTACTCGGAGCTCATTAAAGTGGCTAAATTGAGCAATCAAATAAATAATTTCGCTTTCGATAATTTTTTTTTTGTTTTTGTTAACAAAATTAATTCGATGGAACTTGGTAATGAAGCTGTGAAGAAAGGAGGCCCAATTCGAGCGCAAAGTCTTGCACTTGCCACATGCAGCACGCACACTTCACTTTACCTATTCACTTACCAAATTCTGCAATTTTTTTTCTTTAGCGAAAGCAAGTTCGAATTTACTGCAATTCGGCGAGTTCGGTGACTTATGCGCGGCGCTGGATGAAATGCAGCCGAAAGGGATATTGAGTAATGCCATATCCAACTATTCACTGCTCATCTTTGTACTGCACCAGCGGGCAGGATATATTTTTAATTTGTATTTGTTATTTTGTATTTTTACTGCGCACCGCAGAGCAGCTGTTGTCCACAATTGACAGTACTCACAGTTGTTATGCCACTAAGGATGAGTGCAACATAGGGGTAAGCTACTTTCATTACTTCCGCATTGTACATCATTTTGTACAATTATTTCACTCTTACGTGAAATACTCGTAAGCGCTTTACCTCTATTACTATTGATTGATTTTATACAAACAGGATATCAATCGTTCCATTTCATTAACTTCCGCGCTCGGCAATAGGTGCATTTGACCAGTCCACCAGTTCCCCAGCTCAGTTTTCACTTGCACAATTACACAATACGGTAACTCGCGCTTGAGTGAAAGGACTAAATACAGTTATGACCAGGGATGTATAGCAAGGGATTGTGTTTTTTGTGTTTCAAACTGCAGTCTTTCCTTTTCCTCTATCGATACCCAAGCGAAGCCAATGAGCGATTTCATGCCAAGGGATCCAAGTATTTTTGATATTGCAGCAAATTTTTCTAAAAATTAGTTTATTTGTAGGTTTGCGTATAATAGGAAGTAAAAACACTCTGTGAAATTATGCAGAGCTTATTAACAGAGGTAGACAAATGGTCGACGTCACGTCCGGTAGGACAGTAGGACTGCGAAAGTGGAGGTGAATTGGGTATACGCTTCGCAAGGATGCAAATGAAATGGATTGGAGTCTACAAGGTGCTCGCAAGGTTGACCGTCAAAAAATTTCTTAGAGGAGAACTGTTCAGAAGGAAGTTGAAACGTCAAAAGCTTGAAACGAAATCAAGCACCTTGCAAGAAATAGAATCAGATGGAGGCGTTTTACTGAAGCCCTATGTCCCAGTGGGAGAAACAAGAACTGATGATAATGATGTCCAGTAGACGCAAAGGCTACCAAGATTGAACTAGTATTATTTACTAGAAAACATCATTTACCAAATGCGTTCAGCGAAAGACCTCGCTACCTAAGCTTGATATTAGATAGAGAGTCAAATTGGAATTTAAATGTGCATAGAAGGCAGAGAGAGCGAACCCTCATCAGCACTTTAGTCATGCAATAAAACCATAGGGTTAACTTATGGTTTATCTCCGAAAATTATACACTGGTTGTATTCAGCAGTGGTAAGACCGATTCTTTACAATGCGGAATATTAGTAATGTGGCCGACACTTGATACAATTATTATTGGCTAACACAGATTGGCTCTAATTCAAGGAACAGCAAGCTTATTTATAAGTGGAGCTCGTAGAACTACTCCTACAAAAGCACTAAACGTAACTTTGTACTTCGTGCCAATTGGCTTATATGGTAAGCAACTAGCAGCCTAGTCAGCAGTGACACTCTGAGAACTAGCCCTCCTAAACACATTCAATAAAGGTCATTCCAACTACTACAGATTTCTGTAACAATGTAGAGCTCCATTTTAATAAACTATTTGCCAGAATAGTCTGCCCTTCTAAAGTGGTCTGGGACAGTGGTACGGTTGGTACTGAAAAGCTGATGGATCTAAGCTTGATCAACAGATAGGTGAAGGAGTTTATTCTGAAAGTTTGGGGGTCAAAGCATCCTTTCGTTTGCCTAATCACTGTAGCGTCTTTCACGCAGAAGTTATCGCCGTAAGAGAGGGCTTATTGCTCTTACTACGAGGAAAGCACAAGGTGAAGTCCAAAATAAACAATACTGAGCTAAAGTAGAAACGACAGAAGATTTTTTCTGATGACTTGGATGACTATTTCAAATAGTCTACTCTGCCCTCAATAAACTGTTTTGCGCGATCTAAAAGCTTTTCGAAAAAGTGTTTCAGGTCATTGACCATCATGTCCTCCAGGATGTCGGAACAAGCCTTTTGGATGGCCTCTACGGACGCAAAACGTTTAAATTTTTATGCGAATTATCACAATATTTGAATATATACCTGATTTGTGTGGCGGGCCATAGAAATATAGAAGATAACTGGAAAGCACAAGAGCTTGCAAGTGAAGGTACAACAGGAATATGCAGCCAGATAATGTACTAATTCCGATTCCCTTAGCTAAGTGCAAATTATTAATATATAGACACTGTACCAATGGTGCTAATGTCCGTTGGAGGCAATCACCATTCTGCCAAATAAGCAGGCCAACATGGTCAGAATGGAACCTCGGCCGCATGAAATCCCTACTGCCTTTTAGGCGACAGGATATAAGAAAAACGATAGGGGCACTAACGTCGCATATGGCTAACCATATAATGGCTTTTGTCTGAGCTGTCAAGATCCAAGAACCTAGTAAATGGGCTGTAGAAGCTATAATATGGGGAATTTCTGCCTGAAAATTTAACAGTATATTCCCAAGATATTACATATACATACAAATATATTCCCAAGATATTACATATATATACAAGGCCTTAAAGCCTTCAACGCAAAGTGCAGTAAAAAAGAAAGTTGGGGAAGCTTAAGGATCAAACACTGCTTTGGGTTATAGTGAAAGATTTCAGTCTTAACATAACACCTCGATCAAAAAGTTCCCGGAACAACCGTCAGGTGATGCTTTTAGTCAAGTGATTTGAATGCTGGATTTATGTTAGGATCTCACAACTGTGATTAACATTCCTGCTAAAATTGTATCGCCATTGCTTGACATTTGTAAAAGATACGCCGTCTTCAGTAAATCTGCCTCTGCGCGTGTTTTCGATTTTTTATAGTTTTAAAAATGGATTTCAGTTAGACACAATGAGTTTGTATTGAATTTTGCGCTAAAAAATGGATTCAATGGTGCGAAAACCTTAGAAATGTTGGGAAACTGTTTCAGTGTTTCAGTAATGATACTCTAAAGAAAACAGCCATTTACGAGTGTCATCAACGCTTCAGAAGAGATCGTGAGTTCGTCGAGGATGACGAACGTAAATGCAGGCCGTCGATATCGAAAACTAATGAAAATATCATGAAAGTGAAAGAAAAGTTGATCAATAATGGCAATGATTTGGGTTTGCGCTGTGTTGCTGCAAAGTTGTTCCGAAAGGACCTGAATTTCATGCAAAAAAGGATTGATATCGCCAAAGACATGATTTCCAACTAGAGACGAGACGTAGGCTTGTGAGTACGACACGCAATCCAGGGACCAGCCTTGTGAGTGGTGAGCTCCGAACGATCCAACACTAAAAAGCAGGTATTTTTCCGTCCAAAAAGAAAACGATGCTCATGATTCTCAAGGACTACAATAGTATTGTATGCCAGGAGTTTTTGGCAGGAACTCAGACAGGCTCAGGTAGTTAATAAGAACTATTATTTGGGCATTATGAGACGTTTACGTGAAGCAATTCGCCAAAAAAAAAGAAAGAATTTGTG
Source organism: Anastrepha obliqua (assembly GCF_027943255.1). Lineage (NCBI taxonomy): Eukaryota > Metazoa > Arthropoda > Insecta > Diptera > Tephritidae > Anastrepha > Anastrepha obliqua. The sequence continues at coordinate 17,972,857 of NC_072893.1, read as the reverse complement.
GGAAAACAACTCGTGGACTTTGCACCATAATAACGCACCATCGCCCAGTGCCTTCATTATCCGTACATTTTTGAGCAAGCCTGAAACCAACAGCCATCAAATTCACTTGATGTGAGCAATTTTTTTCTTTTCGATTGAGTCAAAAAGCCCCTACAGGGAATCACTTCTGCGTTTGAACAGCCGAAAGGAAGTAATGGAAAAGTTAAAAATGGTTCTGTTGGCTATACCGAAAATAGAGTTCCAAAAATGTTTCGAGAGCTGGATCAAACGTTGACGTTAGTGAGTTGCTGGTTGCAGTTGATGGGGAGTACTTTGAAGACACTTGATGCTGTGCGAATTGGCTATCGGTAAACCCCACCAAAACTGGTATTGTCCTCTTTACCAGAAGGAGGAAGCTTGATGGACTCGTTCTGTCTAAGCTAAAAGGTGTCACAATCTAGCTATCCAAAGAATTTAAATATCTTAAGTAATCCTCGATAGTAAACTTCTTTGGAAGTCACACGTTGAAACAAAGAGATTCAAAGCACTGACAGCTTTTTGGCAGTGCAAAGGTGTCTTTGGGAATCCAGCAGGACAAAACTGCACTTTGCTCTTGGAATCCATGCATCTGTGTTTCAAGCGGAGGTGTTTGCAGTCCAAGAAGCGATGAACTTTGTTGTGGATAACAGATGGAGAGGCAGATCTATATGTGTCTGCAGCGACAGCCAAGCTGCGCTCATGGCCTTAGACAGCCCCCCAACCACATCAGGGGTAGTCGAGTCCTGCAAATCCAGCCTGAACTATGTTGGTAGACATAATAGCCTGATGCTAACATGGGTCCCGGGACGCTTGGGTATCGTGGGTAACGAGACCTCTGACTCCTTAGCTAGGATAGGCTCTGAGACCAACTTCTTTGGCCCAGAGCCCGTTTTGCCACTCCCTTCTGCAGCCATCAAAGCCGCGATTAACAACCCACAAGCGAGCTTGGCAGGCTGAGAGAGGCTGCAGATGGACTAAACTGATGTTACCTGCCATGTCCGATCGACTTTCGCAAACCCTCGTGTCATTAAGCAGAAGGGAGTGCAGACAGCTGGTTGGACTGATGACGGGCCACTTTCTGTGGGTGAAGCACAAGGAAAAGGTAGGCATCTCAGATAGTCAGTGCACTCGGCCCAGCTTGCGAAGAGGAGAATGAGACGGCGGACCACTTCCTGTGCGTCTGCCCCACCTTCGCTTCGAGGTCCTTGGCACTGATGATAATAAAAACATAACTAAACACAAAAAGAAAAAACTTTGAAGGCAATAATATCACTTTTGAAGATTGAACTTGAAATTTAAATTTTTTGAATGTATTCCGTGAACTGTTTGATCGAGGGGTATGGCTTATATGGTGCCATAGGCTATTTTTATTTAAAAAAATGTACGTTTTCATGGTACGGAGGTTACATCTCTTGCAAATACTTGAAAATTGAAAGTCCTCTAGACACCAAGGAAAACCTAGTTACATATTCATGATGCTTAAAAAATGCTCAAGAGTTTAGTAGTGCGATAGCCTATTGAGAGGCCGAGAAAGAGAGATAGCGAGACAGAGATGCAGAGAGAGATAGCGAGAGAGAGATTCACGGAGAAAAGCAAAGCACACTGAAATAAAAGCCAGTTCGATACGTAGAAATGCACATTGAGAAATTGTTAGGCACATATGTAAATGTTAGAGAAAATACAGCGAGAAGAAAAAATACAGTTATAATAATAAAATAAAACCAGAGAAAGCGTGACGATGTCATTCCACAAAGAGATTCACTTAATTCATGTATAGATGCAGGTGCGCACACATACACATGTACATATGTATGCATGTAAGTATGTAATTGTTAGAATTTCTGTAGATGTTAAATGTTATTTGCTTTTAGTATTGTTGTTTTTGTACTGTTGTTGTTAAGCATACCTGTAACGACAAGGACTGGCGTACCAGATCACGTTTCTTAACCGGATATCGCTCCTGCCGACGAACGGATTAACGAATTAAATGCGTATTATTTGTTTTTATTTTAAGCAGGATAATGCGAAGCACACAGACCATTACCCGCATGTGAGTATTTGTAAGTGTGTGTGTGCGTTTATGGACGCGGAGCAAATATTGCAATAGAGGCACAAACACATATTTTCAGCGCGTTGGTAACCAGTTTGTGGGCGTGTGCATGTAGTAGTAGTAGTAGTAGCCGTGGTAGTGCATAGAAATGGCAGGGCAGTATTTGGTAGTTTAGTAGTTTGTAGCACAGAATTTGAGAGGCATTCATAGCATTGAAGAGCAGCGCAGTATTTGGTGTTGCATATTTTTTTTTTTTTGGTTGTTTCATTTTTGAAAATACATGGATTTTATTATTCATTTTGCCAGTTTTGTAAAGCATTTTATACACAGGGTTTTCGAGTGCATAAATAATTGCCAGGATGCACAACATTTAGGTCGCATTTTGTTTACGGATTATTTTGTTCGCCGTCAAGAATTTGTTATTTTAATATAATAATAAATCTTGAGATTTACTCAATATTGAAAATTTAGTATACAGTTTTTTAAGTGAAATACATTCGAATCGTTTTTATAATTTTTAAAGAAATATAATACTTTTTAAAAAAATTATAAATTTTTTTTTCTTAATTTTAAGTAAAGAAAATACTTTTTAAAAAGTTTAAAAAAAATACTATATTTTAATTTTTCTGCAACCACCGTTATAGAAAAAATACATCGGCGACAATGGCACGCCTCCGACTGTATTTCTGCCATGAGAAAGCGCCATCTACCGTTCCGAGGCGACGAAAGGGTAGGCTAGAGCTTCCCTCTATTTGTAGAAAACATCAAAACGCTCACGATAAATACGAGTTGTTGATTTGCCTATGAGAAGATTTATAATTTTTTCAAATGGCGCTGTACCCCAATCACACAGTAAAAGTCAAAATAAAGATTTCCATCATTAAAAATCATTTATTTTTATTTAGTAGAAGAATTATTTAAAAACGAAATATTAAAAATGATTAATTTTACGCCTTCTTATATACATATTTACATTAATTTAAACTATTTTTTTTTATACTACAACAACATAAAAAGCAAAGTTGCGAAGTTTCTATAAAATTTGTGAAAATTCGGTAAATTTTTATCAAAGTTTCAGTTTAATAAACAGCAAGTTTCTATGTCCATTTTTCAACAGAGTGTCCATTTCAGAGGGAGAAATTTATATTCAAAACTTGATATAGGAAAAAGTGTCCGCCCAAGGGAGATGTCCGTCTAATACACATAGGTGCCTCTTTGGAGAGATGTTACTGTACATATTATCCTGAAAAATTTAAAACAAAATAGAAAAAACAACTACCAATATTTTCAACATTGAATACATCGCAAACATGATGGAAAGAATAATGAGTTGGCGCCTATCGTGGTACCGTAACTTTGCTCTCAGCGAATTTGACAACGAGTTACGTGATTTTAGCTCCAGTATGGCCAGATTATCATTTTCGTAACTTGATTTAGATTTTTTTTTTGTTATTTAGTCTCGGAGTTTTAGTTCTTTCTTCATGACATTTTTCTAGCCTGTTCTAATAAATGTAATGTTTATAATTTTGTAAAATATACATTTTTTAATACTTAGTGAAATAATCCACTCAGTTTTATTTAGCTTTAATTTTTTTTAACATCTGGTGGCATTGCCCGCGATTGCAGGTATTGTTGGTATTCTTCTGCTTTCGGCAGTCAAATCTCTCTCTCGCTACTGCAGTGTTGCCTAGCTTTGGATATAAAAACGCACTAAAATGCACATTTAAATAAAATAAAACACCCAGTTTTTATTGAATCACTTAACGAACTTTGTATGCGTGACAAATTGTCTTTAAAATGTGCGTTTTTTTTTAGAAAATGTGTTATGCTTATGTACAATTTAATTTATGAGTTTTTTTGTTAAAAGAAACTCTTTTGTTAAGGGAATGACTTATTTGCTGTATTTGAGGTTATCTAACTAAATAAGGTACTCTTTTTGTAAAAATGTCAGTATGGTTTCTTTGGTATTTTGTGGCTTATTTTTACAATGAATACACCTCTTGATGCCCTATGTCCCACTAAGGATTGACGGCCGGAAGAAACGATTACACCTCTATGTTTTTAATCCGAGCAAACAATTAAATTCACACTTTCAAAATATCAAATTTTATAAGAACCAACTAATTTTCATTAGCACTAAAATATTCTCAGAGTGGCCTTTTTTAACCTTCTTTTGAATAATAATACAGTTTTTTTAACTTAAAGTTTCGGTAGCTTTAAATTAAAAAAAAAATAGAAACAAACACGAAACTTCAAAATTTTCGGATTTTCGGTATAAAAAACACTAAATTTATTGCGAAGAGCAAATGGTTGGCAATACTGCACAACTCGGAAAAACATGACTTCATTTTTTAATATTTTCAATTTAGTTCTAATTATACTCGCGCCTACAAATAAATTTCATTAATTTTCAGAAAAATTTAAGCTTATTTCCAAAATACTTCTATCATTTCACACGAAATCGCTCTTCTAGAACAATACTGGATTTTCCGTCCTAAGGAATGCCTTCTCATGCATCTATGGCGCCTCGTTAAGATTTTCACTTTCAAATTTGTATGTATAGAAAAATTAAATTTGTCGTCTCACGAAATACACTTTAATCTATCTTCCAACTCAAATACCTTATCAAATCACTGCTGTAGCTGTTATTTGACCGTGAAAGCTTCAGTTCCTGGAAAGGACATTTTGGATACTCAATGAATCTGAAATATTTGCAAATACCATCAATCAACAGTCCATCAACAACCTTTAGAGCAGACTGACGTAGGTGTTAATTTGCACAAATTTGCGCTAACTATCTTGTCTGGGGCAACACCTCGTTGAGTGTTGAAGGATCAGAAAAAATCAAATATATTAAACAAAATAAAATAAAAGAAAAAAATAACCAAAATTGCTAAAAAAATCTAAAAAAGGTAACAAAAATATATGAAGAAAAGTAACAAAATATAAAAAATCGGAGCACTGACTACGTCTGACGTTAATTAACACCAAAGCGACGCTAAGCAAAGGCGGTTTCATGTTACAGGCGGATTCGTGGACTCTCATCAAGTGGACTAAAGGCGCGACAACAGAACAAAAGGTGTTGATGTTAACACCAGCTGATCGGCCGTCAACAAGCAACACTTCTGTGGAGTTGGCAGATATACTTCGGTTTTTTTAACTTTTTTTGCATTTTTCAGTTTTTATTAGTGCGTGTAGTTGTGCAGTCCACACACACACACATACACAAGGTGCCAATCAAATCCTATTAGTGCCAATTTTAAGCAGATTTACGTTGCGGCGTGCCGTCGATTCTTGCAAGCGTTCAATGTACACAAAATGTATCGATAAATATGCATATGTATGTGTATATACATTTCATGTGCGTATGCATGTATGTGTGTATCTGTGTGTGCCTGAAATAATACTTGTTGACTTGTATATTCCAATTAAGCGTCTCAAATACCCAGCTTGAGCCTCTTAAAAAGCCATTAATCACCCGTTTAACTATGTTCTAAAAGTGCTAAATATCGGCAAGCGCAGAGACAACAACAGCTATAAAACAACAACAACAACAATATGCAAAGCAATGTTACTCTGCGGCCTTTGCCAATCTTGCACAAAATTCTTAAGTCGCCAAGTGAGCCGCAGCAAAGCAAAAAAACCCAAAAAACGTAGTATATTTGCTAAGGATACTCGACGACGAGTTTAGGTTAACAGTGCTAATACAGCAGTGTGCAACAACAACACGCAGTTAGTTTGCCAGCCAAATTGTTGCAAAAAGGTGCGAAGTAGTTGGCACCTTCCTCGTTTTTTTCTCTTGACTGTATGGCTTTTTTTATTATTATTGTTGTTTATTTTTTCTATGAAATTCACACCTTGCTGCCAAATCGATGCCACACGAACGAGCGAACGAATGAATAAACGCACCATTGAGCGAAAAAACCTCCTTCAGGTAAATTTCAGTATTGCAAAAACATTTAAATGAATGAGCGCAAAATCACTCACAGACCACTGCAATGCCAAAATATAATTTATTATCGACAAATGCGCATGCGCATATGTGTGTGTGTGTATGTGTGCACGCGTGCATGTTTACGTGTCAGCAGTTTAGTTAATTTGGTTTGCTGTGCTGATGCGTTGAATGGGCGCGGCATGTGTTTGCACTAAATTTGCAACACGCAATACGCCTGCCATTCGCACACACTCACGCCAAACGCCATATGTGGCATGCTATGTGGCGCCTAAAAAGTGTTATATTTCATTGTCCTCGCCGTTTGCTCTCCGAAGCAGGCAATGCATCGGTCACTGGCACTTCACACCTCTTCCGATTCTTGCAGGCGTTTAACGGTTTCATTGCTATAAAAGATGGTTCTTTGTCGGCTTTTGGCGCAAACGGATTTCTAAGGTGTTGCCGCCTTTTCAAGCAGTGTTCTTAATTTTTTATTTTTTGCATCGGACTTTCTGCAATTAAATTTCACAGCAATTACTCATCATGTTGCCTAATTATTTGGCGATGCAATAAAAATTTTGAGCACCCAAGCAATTCACCCTCAGCATTTCCACTCCAAGTCATTGATGAATGTAGTCGTAAATAACAAACACACATACACACATACATAACGTATGCTCAGAAAGTTAACGGAACTTATCAATAAACTAAAAAAGATTCAATTAGGCATTAATTTTAAATTCATTCCCTTCAAAGTAATCTGAAATTTTAAAAACAAATTTCTCCGCAGAGTTGGACATTTTGCACTACCACTCATTTTCGAGTGATAGTTAAAGTAAAGGTTTCATTATCACTAAATCTTCAGTTTTTCAGTGTTTTAACTATCCGATTATTTCATTAATTATTTAGTGAACTAAGCCTAACCCTGATTCTCCTGTACGGCCGCATTTGCCTCTTTTTGTTTCAAAACTCTCTTTAGCCTTGGAAACAGGAAAAAGTCACGCATGTTCTTTTCATTTGCATGTAGATTCTGTGGAACGACTATAGAGTTGGCTTTAGTCAATAATTAGACTTGGCACTAAGTACACAGATGAGTACGCAAGCACTGGCACACCCTCCAAAACGAGCATGGTTTTGAGGAAGGATTCGTCCGATGCAAATAAATGGAATAAACTTCGTTAGTTGTTACGCAATACCCAGCCATAGAAAAGTACAAATGGTTTCTTCACGATATTATACGGGAAGTTACGTGAAAATCGCCTTTACTTATAGCGTGTGAAGTTATCGCCTAGGCATCAGAATGGGGTAGTGGGCATACAAATAAGAGGGGAGAAATGCTTCCGGAAGCATTCGCTCAACTCCACATTACTATTGCGGAAGAGCGGATCGGCGACAGTAATAGACAATACTCTGGTTAAAGATTCCCTTGCTAGAGACAACAAATGAATAGTGAGTGAGACCTACACCCACAGTGATCATCAGGCTATTATAATGGACGTGACCGAAAGGAGGACCAAAGTCGCACCCAAACTAGCAGGCCGAAAGTGGAAGGACACAAATCTTGATAGCGACGCCCTTCAATGCATGACAGAGCAATTTAAATACACAGTAAGAGTCCAGCCGAGAATAGAACGAAACTCCTAGTAGATGGACTACGAGAAAATAAATAATAAAAAATAAATATTTTATTTTAAAAATACCCTATAGTAGTTTACATTGAGAAACACCCCACGTCAGATTTTTTGTAAATTTTTTACCAACAACAGAAAAAAGGTTCCCAAAAAAATTTTTTTAAAACTGTTTTTAAAACTTATTTATTAAAATAAAATAAATTAAAGCAAAATACTTGCTGATCATTTAAAAAAAACATTTACAAATCAATATAATAACCAAGCCAATGAAAATTCTGAATTTCATGCTCACCTCACAAATAACATAAATATACCAATCAAGAAAATAACTTCGAAAGAAATACGAATGGCAATTGAGACAAAAATTGGCATAAATAAATCCTCAGGATATGACGGAATCACAGAAAGGCTTCTAAAGGAGTTACCTGACAAAGCCACTCTCTACTTAAGAAATATATTTAACTCAGCATTACGAATGAAGTACATATTTTCCACTGCCTTGGAAGGCTGCTGAAATCATCGCCTTACCCAAATCTAATAAAGACGCCTCTGAAGCTGAGCAAACAGATACTTTTACATGAAATATTGTGACAAGTACTAGAACATTCAACTCATGGAAGCCGGTGTACCTCAGGGCAGTGTACTAGGGCCTGTACTATATGTGCTGTACACAGCTGATATTTCCTTGCCTGCAAGTATCGACATGGTAGCAACTTTTGCAGATGACACCGTCGTATTGGCAACTCATAAAACCTTAGAAGCAGCAACAAACAAGTTACAACAGATTTTGAACAAAACACTAATAAGAAAGTAGGACACACGAATCTGACAATAAACAATTCACAAATCCCGATAGACACCAAAGCAAGATACCTTGGACTGACTATTGACTCTAAACTTCTCTGGAAAGAACATATCACGTTGAAAGGAAATGGGGTAAAAAGCCGATTCCGACAACTATACTGGCTACTTGGCAGGCGCTCGAAACTGTTATTGCTGAATAAAACCTTTGTATACAAAACTGTGATTGTGCCAATCTGGGCATACGGCTTAGACATCTGGGGAACTGCAAGTAAAAGTAACATTCACATTATTCAACGACTGCAATCAAAAATACTCAGAACTATAACCAATGCTCCATGGTACGTCCCAAGCGAAAATATTCATCGCGGCCTCAACATCGAGACAGTAGCAGAAATCGTTCGCAAACGCAGGACAAATCATACTGTCGGTTTAATGAATCATACAAATACTGATATGCGACAACTCCCATCAGCAGAAAGGGCAAACTCCACACGACCAACCCCAACTCAGCTGATAACTAGAATAATTTAAAGCTATGTACATACATACTATGTACATACATAAAATTTAACCAAAATGTAATATTGATAATGATTAATGTTATGAAATCCAAGCTGTAGAAAGAATTACTTAGTGTCATACAACGAGTGTAATTAATAAAGGAGGCAAAAAAAAAACCTATGAAAGTTTACTTTCAAAAACGAGCCTCCGATTCTTAAAAAAAAATCCAAAAAAATGTTTTTAAAAAGTATATTTTGTTCTTAAAAATTAAAGCAAAAAAATATTTTCAAAAACAACATAAGATAGTTCACTTTCCAAACCACACCACGGCAGATTTAAAATTTTTTTTTTTCGAATAGAAAAAATTTCCAAAAAAATATTTTAAAAGAACATGTTCCCCTGAAAAATAAAAAAAAAAAATGTAAAAAGAGGCGACGATAGTTCGTTTTCAAAAACATCCCACACCAGATGATTTGAAGATTTTTGAAATTTTTTTTCGATTAAAAAAATTGCCAAAAAAATGTTTTAAAAAGGACATTTTGCCCTAAGCAATAAAAAAAAATAATTTTAAAAAGAACCGATGACAGTTCACTTTCAAAAACGCCTCACATCAGATTTTTTCTCGATTTTTTTAATTTTTTTCGGATAAAAAAATCCCAAAATAATTTTCGAATAAAAAAATTCCAAAAAATGTTTTTAAAAGTATGTTTTGTACTACAAAATAAAAAAAAAAAATTTTAAAAAGAACCGATGATAGTGTACTTTTAAAAACACCCCACATCAGATTTTTAGTCGCTTTAAAACTTTTTTTTTTTTTCGAATAAAAATAATCCCAAAAAAACTACTTTTAAAAGTATATTTTGTCCTAAAAGATAAAAAATAATTTAACTTTAAAAAGAACCGATAACTGTTTACTTTCAAACAATTTTTTTCGAATAAAAAAAATTCCAAAAAAAAATGTTTTTAAAAGTATGTTTTGTCCTAAAACATAAAAATAAAATTAATTTCAAAAAGAACCTACGATATTTCACTTTCAAAATTTTTATTTCGAATAAGAAAAATCCCAAAAAAATGTTTTTAAAAGTATATTTTGTCCTAAATCATAAAAAAATAGGTATTAAAAACAACCGATGATAAGCTGCTTTCAAAAACATCAGATTTTTCGTATAGTAAAAAAAGTTTTTTTACAAAAATTTATTTTAATTAAATTTTTTTTTTTACAAAAAATTATTTTCCAAATATATGCTTTTAAAAGAATATATTTTGTCCTAAGCTACACAAAAAAATTTATTATAAAAGCAACTGATGTTCACTTTCAAAAACACCCCACATCAGATTTTTTGTAAATTTCAAAACATGTTTTTACGATAATAAAATCCCAAAAAATTTATATTTTGTCCTAAAAAAGAAATGCAAAATTTTATTTTAAAAATAATCAATTTTCGTTCGCTTACCAAATTTTCACATTGGATAAATCTCAGAATTATTAAATGTTTTCATAAGTTTTTCAGCTTATTATTGTATATTCAAACCAACAAACAAACCAAATTTTCAGAAAGATTTCAAACCATGTCCAAAATACTTTGATGCCTTCACATGAATCGAGAAAAAAAATGCTATCCCTCTAAAAGGATACTTTTTATATCAGATATCACATATCCGCATTTTTCCTCCTCAAACCAAATCGCACAGTTAAATCAATATTTGGCAAACAAAAATCTGTAAATACTTTGTGACTTAAATGGAAATATAGCAAAGCGCCGAAAGATCAAAGGCTGGACAGTAGAAGGCAAGGCGATCAAATTACCGAAATGTGCGCGCATATTTTTATCAGCCATATGTGTAAGCCAGCTTTGAAGTCAGAAAAAGTAAGTCACAACAATGGAAAAGTCATTATCGGATAGGAATCATATATAAAAAGATTTGGGCATACATGATCACATATGTGTGTATGTATGTATGTTTTCTGTATTATTATTTACCACTCTCATTGACTTGACCGCATTACACGTATCCTGCGGCCGCAGTCTAATCATTTAAGCGCAATGCAAATATCCCAATCGTTTGCACAAACACAAACAAGGCAAAACAAAGCAAAATGCAAATGTGAATTCTGTTGTTGGTAGAAGCAAACACAGGAAGTAAAAATTGTTGGCTACTGTTGGCAGATAGTTGGAAAGGCAGATAGCGCAGCAATGTTTCTGTTTTGCTTTTCCTTTTTGCTGCTACTCTCTGGCCTAAATACCTAGTTTAGTTCACGCCTTGTTGCGCTCGCTACCTGCACTTGCCACACACAAAAGAAACGAATTATTAGGAAGAAGAAAAATAAATAATTGTAGTTTTTTCATTTACACAATTTTTTTTACCAGCTACTATGAAATCGCACCTCGCTTCTAGCGCAGAAATTTGATAAATCTCAGCGATTAGACTCTGAAGATACTCGTACGATGGCGCGGGTGTGTGTATGTGTGTTTCTGAAAATCTACGTGCAACAAAAGCGCTTTGATGTTGCGGCAGAGATTTCTGAAAAATAAAAATGGAAAGGAGATTAGTAGAAAATTGCGCTCTCCACGGTAATTTTGCATAATTCCCTCCATTGTCCACAGCCGTTGCATTGTGGGTAGTTGGACTCTGTATGGTTGCTGCAATTGGTTTACAATTTTCTAGTCCTTTGATTTTATGCCACAGATACTCAGCAGCTAATTCGTATATGAGTATGTTTGAATGTGTGTGTGCTTATCAAAATGTTCATAAGGAGGGGAATGACAAAAGTTTGTTTACTAATCTTTGGGAAATTCCAAGTTCGCTAATGTTTTATCGCAAACTGAAGGAAAAACTTAGTTTTAGCCTTCCAAGTTTGTTCTAAAAGATGTTTCTTAAAAGTTTACTGGTCGAAGTTGACTGACTTTAACACGGTTCCCTTCCTTGCCAGTTCATCCCCGGATTAGTGTCTAGGAATGCCTTTATGTTCTGGGACCCAGACTTGTTTCGTAGCACACATAAAGATGTATTAGAGCGGTTCTATGTCAAGTGATCCAAGCATTGGGAGTATGGTTTTAAATTCTTCTGAAAGTTGGTTTATTTCAGGGTTTAAGTATAATAAGAAGTAAAATGAGAAATATTAAAAAAAAAAAATTGAAATTTAATAATTTTAACATTTATGCAATGTTTCAAAGTTTGTTCATGGATTTTTTTTTTTATTAAATACCTTCGACTCGTCTATTTTTATAATATATAAATATTTTTTTTTGACAAAATTGGCCATCTAAAAACAAACATTAATTTCAAAAAAGATTAAAAAAGATCAAATAAAGTAAAACCAAAGAATTAATTAAAAAAAAAAAAATTCGTTGAAAATTTTAGGGAAAACTTTTTTTGTCAGTCCAAAAACAAACATTTCTTTAATTTAACAATTAATTATTAATAATTAATCTAACAATGCTTTTTCATAGACAATTTTTGCGGAATTTTTTTTCCTTTGACAAATTTTTTTTGCGAAATTTTTTTTTCAATTGTTAAAAATACCTCCCCAAGATTTATAATAAAAACAATTAAAAAAAATTAAAAAAATAAATTTCGAAAAATAAATTTCGAAAAATAAATTAAAAAAACAAAGATATTTTTTCGACGAAAATTATTGGGAAAATTTAAACATTTTTATAATTGTTAATTTTGTTAAATATATCGCCCAAAAAATTTTGTTTTTAAAAGGTTAAAAAAGTTAAAAGTTAAAAGATAAGTAAAAAAATAAATACGAATTAAAGTAACCAACCAGGCTAACCTACCCTAACCTAGCAAACAAATTGACAAATAAAATATGTATCGTCTAAAAAAATATTTTTTCGGATAAAATTTACCATAAAAAAAAATTATTTATTAAAAAGAAATTAAATTCAAAAAAAAAAAAAAAATTAAAAAGGAAAAAAGTAATAAAAAAAATAAAAGGAGGAAAAATTTTTTTTAGATGAAAATTTTTTGTAATTTGTGTTTTGTTATTTGATATAAGCACCTCCCTTAGATTTTTTTGCTTATTTTTTATAATTTTTGGATTTGTTATTTTGTTTTTTGGTAATATGTGCCTTCCCCAAAAACAACATAAAGAATTAAAAGAATATTAAAAAATAAAAACTAAACCAAAAAAAAAAAACTTTTGTCGTTGAAAATGTTTGGGAAAATTTTAATATTTTGATAATTTGTTAAAATATACCGTCAAAAAAAACATATATTTAAAAAAAATTTAAAAATATATTAAAAAAATTTTAAAATATTAATGTTTCTTGGAACCTTCCTTTTGTCATTTTTAAAACCATCTCCCTAAGATGTTTTACAATTTTTGGCTTATGTTTTGTTTTTTGGATAAAAGGTACCTCTGAAAAAAAAACATAAAGAATTAAAAAAGAAATATTATAATAAATAAATAAATTAAATTTAAATTTAAATTAAAATTGAATTTTAGTAAATCTTAAATATTTTTTATAATTAAATTTAAATTAAAGTTATTTTCATATAGACTGAAGTTTAAAAAAAAAAATTAAAAAAAAAAAGTTTCGTTGAAAATGTTTGGGAAAATTTGTACTTTGTTAAACTATACCGTCAAAAAAACAGTTATTTAAAAAAAATTAAAAAAAAGTAACCAAAAAGAAATTTTGTTTATTAAATTTAAAAAAGAATTTAATGTTTTCTTTTTTTTGTCATTTGTTAAAAAAAACCTCTTGAAAGTTTTTTTTTTAATATTTTTTGTTGTTTTTTCTTTGTTTGTTTTGTTGTTTGAAAAACATTTATTTAAAAAAAAATTAAAAAATTTAATTTAAAAAAATATTAAAAATTTGAATGTTTCGAATTTTGGGAATTTTCTTTTTTTTCTTTTTTTCATTAATAGTTGAGATTACTCAATATTCTTCGGCCTTCCATTAACTTCAAAGTGTCTGCTTTCTCGTCCTGAAAAAAACCATGTGCCCGACCTCAATTTATATTGGGAATATGCCAAAGGGATCTTTAACTTTTGTGAGTATTAACTCTAAGTTTACTTGTAAGAAGAAAGACAATCAGTTCTATATCGACAGAGTTTCATTGATTCAGGTAGATTTCAATTAGGCAATCCCATATAAAAGTAATTTAAATTGAGGCGGAGAGTCATGCAACACATTTTTTTGATATTTCTATTAAATTTGAGATATTAATTTTCTCGCTCCATGCAAACCAAACTGTCTGAGGTAAAAGAAAAAGAAAATAAATGTGGAGCCTACAAGCCTCTCTACTTTTATCATCAACTAAACGAACTTTCGTTAGTCCACCCGAATATGGCTAGCAGGGGATTTTTACAAAAACAGAAGCCGCGTTTTACATTCGCATCGCGATAAGACAACTCAACTGCTTGCTGCCAGCTTTCCGGGCGACTCCAGCTACAGCCTCAACCTGGGCGTCAGCCTCCGCCTCAGCTAGCGAGTGGCGTAGACCGTCGCGCCGTAGCCACAATTGAAATCAATTAAATTTTATTTCTTGCTTCACTATCTGCACGAAATGATAGCGATAATGAAACGTTTTTCTTTTTGCGTTAAACGCCAACTTAGTTGCTACACTTACGAGTATTGTAACTGAGAGGCACAAAGCATTTGCCGGATTTGCATGCTGGCTATTGTTGCATGAATAGTTTATATGGGTGTACATATGTGGGTATGTATATATGTGTGTACGTAAAAATGTATGTACCTGCATTAATGCAGATATATGAGTTTCAGCACACGCGCCGCCCCATAAAAGCATGGGACATAAACGAGTGTTGCATTCAGTCGCATTTTTTTGTTTTTTTGTGTTCAACAAACTTTATGAGCAACCAAATTACTTCATTTTCGCATATTCATATTGTCTGCTTAACAAGTGCATATAGGGTGGTCCAAATACACAAATATCCAAGATGGAGTCTGGAGTCGGAGCTGCGGTTTTCTCTACATCAGCCAATTTATTTTTTTCCTTAAAACTGCCGAGTACTGCTAGTGATTTTTAGGCAGAAGTCTTTCCCATCTTGCAGGCATGCAAAATTCTTTGGGAATGTGGGGCGAGGGAGATATTATTGTTTTTTTCGATAGTCGGGCTAAGATCAAGGCTCTGATGACCATGACGTGCAGATCCAAACTGGTCAAATCCTGTAAGAAAGAGAAATCTCTTAGATATGCAGGTAATACTTCTTTGATCTGGGTTCCAAGGCATAGGAACATAGAGGGGAATGAAATTACTGATGGGATTGGCCGGAAGGGGTCCACTGAATTGGTCTCAGAGGTCTTCTATCCGGTCATCGGTATTCCCCTGACTGCTGTTAAAAAGGAATTACACAACTTATTTCACAGAAAATGAGAAAAAATCAGCCAATCCAATTTAGACATGATTTTAAATTTTTCTGAAAACTAGATTATTTGTAGGTCTGAGAATAATAAGTGAAAAATTGAAAACAATTTTGAGAAAAATTTAAAAATTTTCGAATTTATTTAAAAATTTTGAAATTTATTTAATATTCAAAATTTTGTTAGAGTTTTCAAAAGTGAAATATCTTTTGATGTAAATGTAAAATATTTTTTGCCATTAATAAAATTTCTTTTAGGGTAATTTATTTTTTTAGGGTTATATATTATTTAACTAAAACTTTTTTCCCAAAGATTAAAAAAACATGTTTTTCTAATAAAAAAATTGTTTGGAAAAAACTTTTTTCAAAATTTTACATTTCCTATTTCTTGGGGCAGCGTATTTTTTTATGTTTATTATATTATATAAGAAAGAAACGTTTTTTTGTTTTTTTTTTTAATTTTTTTTCTTAAAACAATTTTTTCCCAAAAATTTTAATTTTTCAAGTTGGGGTTTTTTAAAATGAAATATCTTCAATTCTTTTTTTCATTTAAAATTTTTGCTTTCAGGCAGTATAAATATTTTTTTAAGGATATACATTATTTAAAAAAAAAGTTTTTTTTCCCAAAATTTTCAATTTTTAAGTTTGTGTTTTTTAAAATGAATTATCTTTAATTCATTTTTGAGATTCAAACAAAATGTTTTTGGGCAATATATATTTTGAGGTTCTTAAAAAATTTTTTACCAAAATTTTCAGTTCGCGTTTTTTATAATGAAATACCTTCAATTCTTTTTTGACATTTACAATTTTTTTCTTCCAAAGATTCAAAAAAAAGAAACTGTTTTTCTTAAAAAATTTTTTTTTTTAATTTTCAATTTTCAATTTGTTGGAAACAATTTTTTCAAAAATTCTGTTAGAGTTCTTAAGAAAATTTGTTTTTTTGGAATTTTTAAGAAAAAAACTTTAATTTTTAACAGTATCCCCCTGTTTCCTGTTTCATTAATACCCTCTTAGGTTTTTTTCCTCTTCATTTTTTTCCAAAATTTTTAATTTCCAATTTTTGGAGAAAGAATTTTTTTTAACGAAATTTCAATATTGAAAAAATGTCCAGATTTTTTTTTTTTTAACTTTTTCAGTTTACTTCTTAGAATACTCCTACAAATAAACCCACCTTCCGCAAAATTTACGCCCTAGTCCGAAATACTCGATTCCCTTGCCGTGTAATCGCCTAATACTAACCACTGCCAGTAAAGGTTTGAAGCGTGAAAAAGTTACCAGCGTCAAAATAACTCAACATGACTCAAAAAGTTCAACCTTGGGCCACCCTGTACATTATTTTGCTCCGATGTCATCTATGTACATATTTATTAGGCATATCTTAGTGCATAACTAACAAAGTTGTTAATAATTTTATGGTCCACTCCATCCATTGCTGCTGCAACAAAGTGGCATTCAGCCAATTCATGAATTTTCTATGAATTTCGCTCCAGCCAACATTCTTGTAGACGCATTTAATGTTCGTTTATCTGCTTATTCGTTTAGTATTAGCTGTATTTTAGTAGCCTTTCATGTGCGTTTGCACCCCAGCTCTAATGCATTGCAGATAAGTTGCTTGCACAAAATGTAATGGCAATTTTTTTTATATTCGCGCGAATTTAATGTTCGAAGTGCGTTGAAATAAAGATATGCTTCGATAATAATTTACTTCAGTAGGGCTGACTGTCGTTGGCAAAGGATCGCTATCGCTTCATAGAAAGGCAGTATTAAAATTATATATAGAGGAAATTTTTGATAGAAGGATTTTACCTAGAACGGTCGGCTAATTTCTATTTTCAAACTATTCTTTCTTTATCAACTATTTTCTGTATGATGAAGAAATGCAGTGTAAAGTTATAAATGCTTTCAATTCTAAAAGGGCAGTAACTAGTCATTCATTAAAAGATTTCTGTTTGAGATATGGCCGGCTAGCGGTGTGAATGGCGTTGGCTCGTGGCTTTTGTACTTATTTTCATTTTTATCGTTGTTAGCCCCTTCAATATATCTATCGATTGCTTCCTTGTGCTTATGTAGGTTTTCCACTGCGCCTGAGCTCTAGTATTCTGTGAATAGTCAAACGGTTAATGCACCCAAATTAGCACTTATTGGCAGCTAACAAAAGTTATAATCCACTTGATCTCTAGGCTGACACTTTTGGTACGTTTGGTGGTGTCTGCTATGTGGTAGAGAGCGGATTTGGACAGGTGGAATTCTCCTCTAATAACATATTTATTATTCATAGAAAAGCTTCCGTTGATGTAACTTTATTTTTTTCTTCACGCATCTACTCAATTCTATGAGCAGTAAATTTTATCACTACAGGAATTAACACAAGAACTACGGGTATAATCATCGACCAGATACCTGAACAATAGACAGAGTCCTTGAGCTTCGAAGTTATACCCGCCAACAGTGATGTTTGTTCGGAACGCGCAGACAATTTGTGTGCTACAAGAGCATCCTTTTTGTTTTCAAGAAACTCTTTGGTCTGCTTCTCTTAGCCAGTCTTGGTGTTGTGGCCTTCTCAACTTTCGCTTTACTATGTCTATGCCGTCGTAAGGCTCATTGATCCATCGCCTACGATACTCGCCGTCGCTAACGTGCAAAGGTCCAAAAATCTTGCGCAGAATCTTACTCTCAAACACTCCAAGGGGTGCATCATCGGATGTTGTCATCGTCCACGCTTCTGCGCTATACGGTAGGACGGGCATGATGAGAGCGTTGTAGAGTGTTAGTTTTGTTCGTCGGGAGAGGACTTTACTGCTCAGTTGCCTACTTAGTCCAAAGTAGCACTTGTTGGCAAGAGAGATTCTCCATTGGACTTCAAGGCTGACATTGCTTTCAGTGTTAATGCTGGTTCAGAGATAAACGAAGTCTTTTACAGCATCGAAATCATAACTGTCAAGAGTGAGGTGGGTGCCGAAATGGTAGTCCGCCGATTGTTTGTTTGATGACACAAGGAACTTCGCTTGGAAAAGGCAGAACTAACAGCGCGGTTCTTAAAGCCATAAGTAAGTAAAATGGTATTGACATCAAATCGTCAGACGGCTCGGAGAGGTCCTTTCTATTTCTAACGGCGCTGCTGGTACTGCCCAACGTCACATAAGTTCACACATCGCGGAATATAGTCAATTCCTTTTCGTGCTATCAAATGTAGCTTTAAAATCGACAAAATGATGGTGTGTGCCGATTCTCCTTTCATGGGTATTTCCCGATACTTGGTGTATTGTGAATATCTGGTCGATAGTGGATATGCAAGATTTGTGACGTAGTCAATGGAGCGTACATCCCTTATTCGGAGCGTACATGCCCCTAATTCATATTAACCATAACGGTATTAATTGCAGCCTTCAGAGATGGAATGGTCTTATGAAGATACTTATTGGGTTCGCGCTCAATTATACTTAGTAATTCAGGGGATTAAGGTTTAGGGAGTAAGGCGGCCATAAGTTGGGTACACTCGGGCGCTTTAGGGTACTTCATTTTGTTTAGAAGACCCTTTTCATCGGATAACTCGCTATTCCCGTGTTTGCTCCGTCATAAACTGTCTCCTGCGTATAACGTAGGGCTTACATCGGAGATCTTAATTGATAACGCGACGGATAAGACCCTTACAAACATTAAACTCTCTCGCACGGAGCCTCACTTATTTTGAAGGGTCCTTGTCAATGATTGCTTCCACTTGTTGAATAAATTCTGCAGATCGGATAGTGTCAGAACGTTGCTAGTGTTTTTTTGCGTTTAGCAACAGATTCTGTTCGCCGCTTGGCTCTTTCAATTCAAAGCGAACCTTGTGAAGGAATGAACGGTAACTGCGCTTATGGATAATTATGGATTTCTAAATAGCTTTATTGTTTTCAAAAATACCTTTCCTTCTACATCCACTTGAATCAATTTTCAAAGCACTTTTGCCACTCAAAAAAGGAAGGATGCCTCTAAAATGAGCAGTTTAACGACTGCCACAGCTGTTCTTGTCGTTGAAAAACGTTGACTTCGCATTCTTATTTTGATATTTGGAAATGATTAGGTACCGTATCAGGGCTATAAGGCGAATGACCCATTAGTTCGATCTTTTAAGTGCTCAGAAACTCTCTTGTGTGAAAGCTCGCATTGTCTTGGTGAAAGATGATTCGTCTTCATGGGCTGATTTTTCTTAATGCTCCGTAAACTTTTGTAACTAAATTGTTGTGGAGGTACAGTTCCGACATGGCCTAGTTTATGAGAAAAAAACAGGCTACTATTTGCTTTGAGGTGCTCCTCCTACGAACAACTTTTGTTAGACCAACCTCCTCTTGGAACTGCGATAATATTGATTTTTGTTTTGTTCCAAGCTCATATGCCGGGATAGAAGATTTGTCCCCTATTATGATGTCACCGTTTTGAACCACTGTGACCGAGTTTCTTCAACATTTCTTTACACCGATCGAAACGAACCCATTTTTGGGCAAGACATTTGTCAAGTTATATTGTCTCCCTCGATACAAATCTTCTTGACGACCAAATGCACACGCAATATTGAATGTATGCTGGCTCCCCTAATGCATAAGGATGTCTCTATCTTGCGATATGTCACACGACGATCTTGGGTTATCAATTGACCCAGACGAGCGATTGCTTTTAGCACAACAACTTTAACGGCCTTAACGAAATTCAAGTTGCAAGCATCGATAGCCACATTGGAACGCATTTTACTATAGATTCACAGCCAACACCAAAAGTCGAGGTAAGTTGATCAGTGATCAGTTGATCATTTTAATCGATTCAACTATGGATTGACGACTTCATGAGGTCTACCTATAGAAGACGTTGGTCTAAGTTGGGCTCCAGTAGCCAAGTACTTTGTGAAAGAACTAAACAGAAAATTAGCGACATTTCTCCCAAAGTTAGTTTGAAGGAATGAGAGTCCTAGTGCGTGTAGTTACAGGGCACAACGCGTGTAGTCAGTATATAGCTACTATGGGAATCATTGACTCTCCTGCCGTCAGAATAAGGACATGGCAGAGCATTTTTTCTATAACTGCCGGCGTTCTCTAGAATCAGACTTAGGCTATTGAAGTGCGATGTACTGATTATGGATAGAGTTTGTACTCTTCATCTTCTGGATCTCTTAAAATTCATCAATGAATCTAAAAAATTCGCGGAAGAGTGATCTCATACCAATTTTTCTGTCTTACCATTCATACTGTATTTATCCTGCCTCTCCATTCCTTTCACTGTAATCTATCCGGGTACAGTACAATGATTTTCTTAACTGAGTCCTTGGACCTATCCAACCGCCCAGAAATCTAATCTAATCAAAAAAATCCACGTCGAAAATGGTAATAAATTCTTGGGCGAAAAATTTCACGAGTTGTTTCCAACGATGAATTTTTGAACTCACTGAAAAAAGAAGAAAAAAAGTTGTAAGTGAAAATATTTTATGTTGGTTTGTGCTAAAAAATATTAAAATTTTCGCTAAAAATATCGAACTAAAAATCTTACATTTCGTCTTCTGGGCTCATTTCCCAACATGAATTTTAATACGAGTATTCCATCTTCCATCGAAGCAAATTTTTAACAGCATCTTTTGAGGATTTCTTCACCGCGCGTGCACTTCTCATTGCATAATCGCAAACCCTTTCCCCTTATGTGATTTATTGGTTGGAGCATCTGCTACGCGCAAACAACCACCCTCGTACCAATTTTGCATCTGCGAAAATCCTGCCATTTCCGAAATTGTGTTGCATTCGCATGCGCATATGCATCTGTATGTAGATACATACCTACCTACATACGTGCCACAATATGTGTTGCACAGGTGTAAAATATCAAAGCCATAATGTCACAATTCCATGTCATCAAAATTTACTGCAGACGCATTAATTTTCAGCAAAAGGTGTTTGCATTCACAATCGTGGACTGCTGTCCTGCACATAAACCCTTTTGCCACAAATATGCAATGCAATAATCAATAGGCAAAAGGGCTGGCATCTTATTTCTTATTTCCCCTTGCTCGCTTTATTTCTTTGTCGCATTTGAATGGCACAAACCAAAATCGAGACAGCACACAAAAATGTAATAAACTAGAGTGGATTTTCTATCAATGACACAACGATGTTGGCGGCATCGAATCGAAACGCATCAAATTTTAATGAAAGGTGCAACATGCAACATGCAGCACACACCTCAAATAAAATAAATAGGAAATTGTATATGCGCATGCGCCGCCGACGAAATGTGCCAGCGCATGGATGTGTTTGTGTGTGTGTGCACGCATAGCAATGCTGGCAGCGGCATTCCGAGGAGTAGGTAATGAGTGGCGGCGCTACTGGTGCGCTTACACATACCTATACATATGCATATATATATGGGCGAGTGTGTAGTTGTGTGTAAGCTTATGTGAAATGTGCATTTCGCTGTCAAATGAGACGTGCTAATATTTGCTCAACGCACACACACTCGAGCAAATGCCAGCGTTTTATGTGCAGCAGATGCATTTCATTTCTTATTTAGTTCAATTCCCATTTGTTTCTTGTTTTTGCCCTGAAATTATGGCAGCGCTAGAATTTCTGCCCGCCTCATTGAAGCGCAGGATTTCAGTCCAGGACTTTTCTGCGTCTACAATCAGGGAGTTGTTATGTTTTTTATAGAAATAAGTTTTATTGAAAACTTGCTTGAAAAAAAGTAGTCGACAAGCAGATGCACTTGCTGGCCTTTACGTGAGAGGAAATAATTAAAGGAAGTGGTGTCACTGACACTCGTGCGCCGATAGGAAGGATATTTCTTGTGTGCCTAGCGACCCTGCAAACTATTCTTTTGCTTATCTCGACAAGGCGTCAAGGCTTGTCTTACAAGACGCGAATGGCTTCCTACTCTGCTTGCCGCTACAACTATTTGATTACTTACATTTTCTACAAATGTACAAAATATTTTTTTTGTTCCCCATAACCGGCATGCTTTTCTAGAGACTCTCACATTGTACGTTGGCTTGTTTGTACAGCTTTATTTTGATTGTATAAAATTTAGTTTCAAGTGGCACTTGAAGCAAAGGTAAATATGCGCGTGCCATTGCCATGCTTACGTTATTTTTTTGGAGGCCAGTATTGTATATATTTTGAATATCTAAGATCTGTAAATATGATTGTGAAAGTTTCCCTCGATAAATTTTGATAACTCTTATAAACAGGTAACAAGTCCACGCATGTCTCGCTCTCCATTCTTGGCAGCAATCGAAGCCTACTGAGAATGGACTTGAGCCATACTTTCAAAAAGGAGAAGAAAGAGGTGGGGGTGGAGTTGCTGTTAGAAAGGAATGCCGTATAAAGTTTTTATCAAAAAATTAGACAGTAAGAATATTGTTCGGAGCAGCAGCTAATCCCGCTACACAACCTACAAACTAACTTCTTAACTATAGCCAATATTTATAATTTATATAAGCTGGTCACCTTAAAATGTTATGTTAGCTGGTCACCTTAAAATGTCATGTTATATTATTTTTCAGTTTTTATACATTCCTTACAATATTCCTTTTCGCTTAACGGCATACAAAAATACAAGGTATACGCAGGCATTTACTTAGCATAAGATATGTATACATAACATTACTTCTCCTTTCGCTTGTCTAATGCAGTTATGTACATATGCACAACATACAAAAATACAAGGTATACGCAGGCATTTACTTAGCATAAGATATGTATACATAACATTACTTCTCCTTTCGCTTGTCTAATGCAGTTATGTACATATGCACAACATACAAAAATACAAGGTATACGCAGGCATTTACTTAGCATAAGATATGTATACATAACATTACTTATCCTTTCGCTTGCCTAATACAGTTACATATGCACATATATATATACGTGCAAATATTCGCAAATTATCATAAGCAGTTGAACTTTTTGTAAACACGGCCACGCAATTAAATTAAAATTATAACGTATTAAAAAACCTAGTTTTTATTTCGCAACATATAGCTACCAAAAAATATTGGAAGCTCAACATTTGGTGACCCCGACGTGATCGCCGTGTTTTTTCGCGTTAATTTAATAATTTAAATTAAATAATTTAAAGTTGCATATTTTCCCGTTGCCGGTGGCGAAATTTATTAAAACAGTTGTTCCGGCCAGTTAGATACGGTGCATTTATTTTTACCGTATACATTGTCGTCGAGTATAACGCACCTATTTTTTTTATACGTGTCGCGCAGCGTTATAGTCAACCTATTTGTTCGCCATGCCATTCAGCCCGGCTACTGGTACACCAGCAAGAGACGATACGTATGATGTTGGTCCAACCAATGGGTCGACTATGGGTTCGCCTATGGGCCGAGTGACATTTCTGAAGATGAAATCGAAAGCTATACTTAATCGCCTTGAAAGTATAGCCACCGACTTGGATCCTGATAATCTGCACAGTAAGGATGAATATGCTCTCAACGCAATACTGGAATTATTGGTGGAGCTGAAATCCAGTTTTTCGGTCACCCACACAAGTTTGGAGGAACTGGACTTCGAGTCGATTACCAGTGACCTACCTGCCAAATTCGATACCACGCTAGTCAATCTCAGAGCCACTCTGCAACGGGAGATCGGGAAGCGCAGTACTTCACAACATTGCTCAACTTTTCGGATGAACACCGCGGACACACAGTCTATAATTGTAAACGCAAATCGTTCGCGTGTGCCACTGCTAACGTTGCCCAAATTTAGTGGGGCTTACACTGAGTGGACAAATTTTTACGCAATGTTCACATCTGTAATCGACAAAGACAGTGAACTGACACAAGTGGACAAGCTTCAACATTTGCGGTCTTGCCTTAGTGGTGCTGCCCTGGACACCGTGGGATCACTCGAGATAAACGACATTAACTACAAAATTGCATTAGAACTTTTACAAAAACGATTTGATAATAAACGTCTTATCTTTCAGGCACACATCAGGGGAATATTTGAGTTGGACAAGGTGGATTCGTCCGTACACACGTTGCGGGCATTGACAGACAAGGCAATCGCGCATATGCGCGCTCTACAATCTATCGGCTCAAAAGAACAAATATCCGATAGCATCCTCATTCAGTTGATAGTGCAAAGGTTAGACAAGGTGACTCAAGCTAAATGGGAGGAGAATTCGACAAGCAACGACCTACCCTCTTGGAACCAACTAGCTGGATTCTTAGAAAAACGCTGTCGTACACTCGAAAACGTCGAATATGCATTGCAGACACAAGCTAGCATTCCGGTAAAAGTCCTCAAAAGCGTGAGTACAAATCCAAGAAAATCTTTTGTTGCTTCGAATAGCTCAGTAGGTAGTTGCGTATTTTGCGAATCCCCCGAACATGTAATTTACCGTTGTCAACGCTACGTCAATTTGTCGCCAAATCTACGCCAGAAAGAAGCTAAAAGGCTCAACCTATGTCTTAATTGTTTGAAGAAAGGTCATCAGATTCGGGACTGCAAATCGGGACCATGTCGCAGCTGTCAAGCGAAGCATCATACACTGTTACATTTTGATCGGTTATCCATTTCACCAACTGCTCAGTGCCAAGCACCTTGCACTACTTCTGAATCGAATGCTAGGACTGCATCATTATCTGTCACGTCCCATGCTCATACTCCTTCTCCTGATGTTGTGCTCCTCGCCACTGCAATTGTTCTAATTAAAAATCGTGCTGGAACCTTCGTACCTTGCCGCGCCCTCCTAGATTCGGGTTCGCAGCTTCACTTCGTTACAACTCGTTTCGCTAACCAGCTACAACTTACTAGGACGAAATCATTGGTCGCAGTCTCCGGCATTGGAGATGCAAGCTTTTCGACTGATGGGTGCTCCGTTGATATAGTTCTGAAGTCGCGGACTTCAGATTTTTGTACAAATATGACTGCTGTTGTGGTGAAAACAATTACCGATAGTCAACCAGTCGCTTCAATAAACATCGCTAATTGGAACATACCCTCAAACATTCAACTAGCTGATCCTGGTTTTAACGTGCCCCAGCGTATTGATCTGCTCATCGGAGCAGGACTTTTCTATGAGCTACTTTGCGTAGGACAGATTCAATTAGCACCTGAAATACCATTACTTCAAAAAACTCGCCTTGGTTGGGTTCTGTCTGGCGGTAAGCAACAGGCCCCCAAACTTTCAACATTCGTAGCAAGTCACAGCTCAACTACAGATATCAATATTGATGATCGGCTGGATGATTTAGTCCGGCAGTTTTGGGAGATCGATCATGTCGTTGAACCGATTTCCAAAAATTCTAAAGAGGAGCTTGACTGTGAGTTGCATTTCAAGCAAAATTTCATTCGTTTAGCCTCAGGCGCATATTCGGTTCGCCTGCCAACAAAGCTAAATTTAGATTCGTTAGGTGAGTCGTACTCACAAGCTCGACGCCGATTTCAAAACCTAGAAAGAAAACTCGTACGTAATCCTGAGCTCAAGGCAAAATATTGTGCATTCATGAAAGAGTATCGTGACCTCAATCACATGTCGTTAGTTCCAAACTCTGCTATCCATGAGTGCAAATATTTTCTGCCGCATCATTGCGTCATTAAAGACGAAAGTACTACAACAAAATTAAGAGTTGTTTTTGACGGTTCTGCAGCTACAACCTCGGGTTTATCACTTAATGATTTACTCATGACTGGTCCAACAATTCAGCCCAAACTTTTCAATATTTTGATTCGTTTTCGTACGTTTCCGATTGCACTCACTGGAGACATCTGCAAAATGTATAGATGTGTCCGGATCTACCCACCGGATAGCATGCTCCAGTGTATATTGTGGCGTGATTCTCCTGAAGATGACTTAAATATATATAAATTAGACACTGTAACATATGGAACTAAATCTGCAGCATTCCTAGCGATTCGTTCAATGCACCAACTTGCGTCGGATGAATCCTCAGTTTATCCACTTGGTTCGCAAACCATCATTCGAGATTTTTACGTGGATGACTTGATAAGTGGTGGCGATACTTTGGAAGAAGTAGAAGAAATCAAACGACAAACAACGAATATTCTCGCTCGAGGTAACTTCCAGCTAAGAAAATGGTGTTCCAATAGTCCAGATGTTCTTCGTAATATTCCTGATACTGATAAACAAGACTTGCTTAAGTTTAATGACGGCAGCGACATCACCAAGGCATTGGGCTTGATCTGGAAGCCGTTTGATGACAATCTGCTATTTTCGTTTAAGTCGCAACCTGAATCTTGCAAGAATTCCAAGCGATCGGCGTTATCTACGTTAGCTCGTTGTTATGATCCGCTTGGACTCATTGGCCCCACTTTGACCAGAGGAAAAATTCTTTTACAGCGCATGTGGAGGGATAAGCTGGAGTGGGATGAAAGCTTACCGCACTCACTGAACACTGCTTGGTCTACATTTCGTAACGAGTTCGTCAAAGTGCAGCATTTATCATTCCCTCGGTACGTACTGCAGCCTGGAGCCACCGTCGAAATTCATGCATTTTGTGATGCAAGTATCGAAGCGTATGGTGCCTGTATCTACATTCGTTCGATAATGGATGACCGCGCGCAAGTGCATCTACTGTGTTCCAAAGCTCGCGTCGCTCCATTGAAGATACTTACGATACCCAAACTGGAACTCTGCGCTGCTGCCTTGCTTGCGGAATTAGTAAATGGGATATTCAAAATGAAACTTTTCGCCGGCCGCTTTCACTGTTGGTCGGATTCATCGATTGTGCTTTCATGGCTGCGTGAAGAGCCATCTAAATTTAATGTGTTTGTTGCTAACCGGGTAAGCGCGATACAGCAACTTACAGAGGGTATGCAATGGCATTACATTCCTACAGAATTAAACCCTGCTGACATTTTGTCGAAGGGAGCCTCACCAACGACACTTTCACAATCTCCACTTTGGATGCACGGGCCTTCGTTCTTGCGAGAAGTTGACAACAATTGGCCCCAATTTTGCGCACCTAAAACTAAAATTATAGAACTTCGACAAAAGGTGTTGCTCTTGTCAAATGATCGAACCGACTTAACACTATCCTTTAAGTACATAAATTCGTTTGGCAAGATGCAACGTATTTTTGGATATGTAAACAAGTTTATAACAAGCAGAATCTCACCAAGAACTTCGCAACTCACGTTTGAGGATATTCATCGCGGTACTCAATTGTTGATTCGCATCGTTCAAAGGGCGCAGTTGTGGTCCGAGTATGTGGCTTTGAAAAACAATAAGTGTGTTCACGCCTCAAGCCCCATCGCTTCGCTGTCACCATTTTTAGATGATTTTGGCCTTATTCGTGTAGGTGGCAGACTAAGACATTCAACGCTCAGCTTTGAAGCACGTCATCCATGCATCCTTCCAAGGGATCACCCACTGACATTCGCCATAATAACACATTATCACCGTAAGTACCACCATGCAGGTCCGCAGTCTTTGCTTGCTTCTCTTCGCATGCAGTTTTGGCCCATAGGAGGAAGGAAAACTACTGCGCGAGCCATACGAAGGTGTATCATATGTTGTAGATCAAAACCGCGTCTTCTCGAGCATATCATGGCTGACTTACCTAAAGAGCGCATTCAGACTACACGCGCTTTTATGATAACTGGGGTAGATTATTGTGGCCCATTTTATTATAAGTCTGAAATTCGCAACAAATCTCCACAAAAATGTTACCTGAGTGTCTTCATCTGCTTTTCAACAAAGGCAATTTGGATAGAACTAGTAAAAGATCTTTCTACTGACGCCTTTTTAGGCGCTCTCAAACGCTTCGTCGCTACGCGCGGCATACCTAGCTGCATCTGGTCAGACAACGCCACAAACTTTGTGGGCGCTAGAAACGAGTTAAACGACTTACGAAATTTAGTCCTCAATGAAAATCATCGTAGCGCAGTTAATAACTACTGCATTAGCAATGGATTTGATTGGCGCTTCATACCGCCTCGTTCGCCGCATTTTGGGGGCCTATGGGAGGCAGCGGTTAAAACAGCCAAGCAGCATCTATATCGTTCAGTTGGGTCCTCAATTCTTGGATTTGACGAATTGCGTACTTTGGTATGTCAAATAACAGCTATAATAAATTCGCGTCCTCTTGTTCCACTTTCAGAGAATCCAGAAGATCTTGATGTGCTTACGCCAGGTCACTTTTTGATTGGTGGCCCACCAACCGCTTTTCCTGAACCCAATCTTACGTCGCTGAATTATAACCGGCTCAATCAATGGCAACGCGTATCCTACATTCAACAAATTTTCTGGAAGCGTTGGAGTCAAGAATATCTAACTATTCTACAGCAGCGAGTTAAATGGCGAACGCCTCAGCCTAGCATCCAGGTCAACGACATTGTGTGCATCAAAGAGGAAAACACGGCTCCACTAAAATGGCCTTTGGCACGGGTAGTCGAACTCATCACTGGAACTGACGATGTTGCACGAGTAGCCGTCTTGCGTACACCTACTGGCATTACACGTAGAGCTATCAATAAGCTGTGCGTCCTTCCTGTAAATGCTTCTGTTGAAAGCCCTGACCTTTCAACGGGGGGGAGGATGTTCGGAGCAGCAGCTAATCCCGCTACACAACCTACAAACTAACTTCTTAACTATAGCCAATATTTATAATTTATATAAGCTGGTCACCTTAAAATGTTATGTTAGCTGGTCACCTTAAAATGTCATGTTATATTATTTTTCAGTTTTTATACATTCCTTACAATATTCCTTTTCGCTTAACGGCATACAAAAATACAAGGTATACGCAGGCATTTACTTAGCATAAGATATGTATACATAACATTACTTCTCCTTTCGCTTGTCTAATGCAGTTATGTACATATGCACAACATACAAAAATACAAGGTATACGCAGGCATTTACTTAGCATAAGATATGTATACATAACATTACTTATCCTTTCGCTTGCCTAATACAGTTACATATGCACATATATATATACGTGCAAATATTCGCAAATTATCATAAGCAGTTGAACTTTTTGTAAACACGGCCACGCAATTAAATTAAAATTATAACGTATTAAAAAACCTAGTTTTTATTTCGCAACATATAGCTACCAAAAAATATTGGAAGCCCAACAAATATATTTTATTAAAAATAAAAAAAAATTTACACGATTGCTTCTAGAGATCCTGAAAGTCCACCAAAATCAAAATAAAGAATTAAATATTGGATGATGCCATTAAGAGGATAAAAAGAAAGATTGAGAAGAATATAAGCGTGAGAAGGGGTGATGTTTGAAGGTTGTAGAGAAGACCCTGCTCACATTGATGTTATTGGAATTTGAAGTGGCAGTCAAGCTGCACTGAGAGCCCTTGCTAACCCGCCCTGCTCTTCGAAATTAGACGGTGAATGTATGACAGAACAGTGTTATGAAACACATCAAAGTTTGTCTTATATGGGTGCCTGGACATTGGGGTATGATAGGGAACGAGTTGGCTTATAAACTGGCTAATGAAAGCTCTGCAAGCCTCAACTATGTATTGACGACTTCATGAGGTCTACCCCTAGAAGGAGTTGGTCTGAGTTGGACTCCTCCAGCGTAGTTAAGTGTTTTGGGAAAGAACTAAACAGAAAATTTGCGACCTTTCTCCCAAAACTTAACAGAAAGGAGCTGAGAGTACTGGTAGGTGTAATCACAGCGCTCAACGCATGTGGTCAGCATATGGCTACCAAGGGAATCATTGACAACCCAATATGCGTATTCTGCCGTGAGTATGAGGACACTGCAGAGCGTTTTCTCTGTAGCTGTCCGGCGTTCTCTAGAATCAGACTTAAGCTCTTGGGGTGCGATGCTCTGGGAACGGATTTAGTTCATACTCTTCCTCTTCCGAATCTCTTAAGATTCATCAATGCATCTAAAAAATTCGCGGACCAATTGTTCTGCCTTACCATCCATACTGTATCTATCCTGTCTCCCTATTCCTTCCACTGTAATCTATCTGGATGTAGTACAAAACTAATCTAATCTAATCTACATTGATGTTAACCGCTTCATACTACTGCCTACGCTTCATCAGGTGTGTGATATCTAACCCTGCTATACACGCCGGTGTGGCAAAAGGCCAAAGGAAAGATGTCTGAATCTCAGCCCGGAATGAGCAGGACAGCTGAGAAAAAGGTACTGAGATCAGCCCACCCCATTCTCCAGACAGCTGCAGCAGAAAGGACTAGTAGCAGTACGTAGTCACACCGCGTGAATACCTAAGGGAAAATGTCCGAAAAGTGCACTCGCGAAATTCGTAAGCTGCCACTTTGCCAACCTCAGGAGATCCTGCGAATGCCTCCGATTCACACGTGGCCAAAAAGATTTCGCGACTTTATAAGTTTGCGTACTTTGTCAGCGTTCTCTAAGTTTACTCGAAGCCCTCCTTTCCAGTAGTAGACCACAGGTTTTTAAGGAAACCAGCCCGAGAGTTCCATCTCTAGCTAGCTCATTCATCCAACAGTTTACCGCTATGTACCTGTGACCAGAGACCCAAATGAGAAGGGAGCGGAAAGGTGGTGAGGTTGTTTGCATATTTATGGCTTACTGACAAAACTCATGAGATTGTCAATACCAAGTCCTGCTATGTCAACAGACGTAGCAAAGAAATGAGAGCCAAGACGCCTAAATCTTAGCCTCGGTAGAGCGAAACAGCTGAGAAGAGGGGGCTGAAATGCTTCCACCTTATCTTCCATACAGCCGACGTAAAAAAGACTCCAAGTAATGCCAAGACTCACTGCATTTATACCTGCGGATAGTGTCCTGTAAGAGCAAACACGAAATTCGAGAGCTGAGCTTGTGTTAATCTCTGAAGATCCCTCGAACGCCTACGATACACTCGTGGCTAGAAAAATTTCACGACCTTTCAATTTTGTGTAGTTGGCGCGAGCCTGCACTTCCAGGAGCTGATTACAGGTGGTCAACAGGATCCCAATCCTCTCTTTTCTAGAGGAAACTACTGGTGACGTGTCTAGTCATCTCATCCACCTCGCAACGCCTGCAATGACCAGGTACTCAGATGAGCCTTATATCAAATAATTCGGATGCGACCGAAAGTGAAGTCAGATATTCCCTGATCGATTTCATGTGCACCGTCGAGCCCAATGCTCTAATTGCTGCTTGGCTAGCGGAGTAAATATTTACGTCCGCGAGCATTTATTGCACAAGTAAGCAGCCAATCAGCTGTTTCTTTGATTGCGGCTACCTATGCTTGGAGCACACTGCTATGGTTCGGAAATCTGAACTTGTGTCTGATGGAGAGCTACTCCACCAAGATCACCCTTCCTTCCAAGACCAAACCTTACACGAACAAGAGAGGCCGAGCCGTAAGTAAGAGTGAACCTGTAACCCGAGCCTCTCAGTCTAATTGCTCCACGTACAGCGGCATTTTTCCCTGTGATATCTATGGTGCAGGTACTACATTTAGTATTGCGCTGAGCGTTAGAGTAAGAATAGTTCGAAGTGCCCCACTGATTCCAATAAATGCATACCTTTTAACTCTCACCAGATTCTTCTCCAACGTCGTCCTCTCCAGTGAATTCCACTAGACAATGACTCCATACAAGAAAATCGGTGGTATAATGGTGTTATAGAGCCAAAAAAACTATAGGCGAGAGGCCCCATCTTTTGCAATTAGCGGTCCTGCATCCTGTTACCTTCTTTATCCCCTCCCTCAGGGTTCTTCTCGGTCGTTGCTTTTCCTGTCGATTTCGACGTTTAACTGCCACTAAAGACTGGAACCCTCGGAATGAAAAATAATCTTACAGTATACACCAATTATGCGAAAGAGGCAAATTTTTGAGGCTCCTATGAAAGAATCTCTATTGCCAACAATTGCTACTTCGGACTAAGTAGGCAACTGAGTAGTAAAGTCCTCTCTCGACGAACAAAACTAACACTCTACTCTCATCGCGCCCGTCCTAGCGTATGGCGCAGAATCGTGGACGATGACAACATCCGATGAAGCGACGCTTGGAGTGTTTGGGAGAAAGATTCTGCGGAAGATTTTTGGACCTTTGCACATTGGCAATGGCGAATATCGCAGACGATGGAACAATGAGCTATATGAGCCTTACGACGACATAGACATAACGAAGCGAATAAACATCCAACAGCTACGTTGGCTGGGTCATATCGTCCCAATAGACACAAACGCTTCGGCTCTGAAAGTACTCGATGCGGTACCAGCTGATGGTAGCAGAGGAAGAGGAAGGTCTTCTCTGCGTGGAAAAAATGAGGTGGAGAAGGGCTTGACATCACTTGGAGTGTCCACCTGGCGTCGGTTAGCACGGGGAAGTAATGACTGGTGCGCTTTATTAAACTCGGCCAAAATCGGGTAAGCGGTTATCGCGCCAATCAAGAAGAAGTAGAAAGTGATAGTTACAGAAAAATTGGCTTGGGTTTTTCAGTGCTTTTTCTAAAAATCTCTAGCACAGCAAAGCTGGGTCGCCCAGGCATTATACATATAGTAAGTAAAGCAGTTTTCGATGGCAAATCCCTTCTAC
The DNA here is from genome assembly GCF_027943255.1 of Anastrepha obliqua. Classification (NCBI taxonomy): domain Eukaryota; kingdom Metazoa; phylum Arthropoda; class Insecta; order Diptera; family Tephritidae; genus Anastrepha; species Anastrepha obliqua. The sequence continues at coordinate 17,940,098 of NC_072893.1, read as the reverse complement.
TTTACTTAACCGAGAGATCTGCATTCGTCATTCATTTACTCAGTCCAACACTTACACTCTCCTTCATAGGATTTTGTGCGTGTGCGGATTTCGGTTCATACTTTTTCTTTCGGCACGTACCCACATCGCATACCTTTAATGCCATAATATACGGCCTAATACTAATGTAGCTCATAATTGTGGGTTTTTGGGGCAATTCGAATGTTACAGTTTAAATTATTCTTCAAAAATCATGAACGAATCAACGAAATCGCAGTCAAGAGAATTGACGCTCGAACATTTCAGTCAATTCATTAGTGTGCCCAGCGACCAGGCACGCCCTCCTGGATGCACCTACATTTTAGTAGCATTTATTTTTTGCTCAAATTGTTTCTCATTCTTTTATTTGCAAATGTTCCAAGAATAATTTTCTGCTGTCTGGTAATTGCACTGTCATTAGAAATGTTGAAGGTGCAAGCGTCTCAATGTGGCAGACGTTCGACTCGTGTCGCGCGCTCACTCAAACGCACAGAATAAGCAACGGCAAATATCATTAAAATTGCGTTATTTGGATGAATTAGTGTATGGATATGTGTATGTATAAGTGTTTGCTTCTCTGCCGCCTACAAGCCTGGCATTTTCTAAGCGCAGTAGGTAGCACAGCAACACAAATTGCGTTACGCTTTTGACTACTGGAACTACCGACTGTGTGAGCTAAGTGCGCAAACTGGCTGGCAGCCTTTGTCTACTTGGTTGACCTGTTGGTCTGATTTTGCTGCCGCCGTGTACAGGCTGACTATCGCTTGCGTTGTGCGGCAATCATTTATTTACCACTAAAATGATTGCAACATCGATCACTTGTCGTTTGGTGCCGCAACAGAGGGAGAGCAACAACAACAATATTTTATTATGGGGTTTACAAGTTGGCAGCTTGACGCTTAACGCTCGACCGGATGCCATTGTTGCTGTGTCTTGGCGGCATTCATTTATTTATGGATCCTGCGATATCATCGTCAGCACTGATGACCATTTCCCTTCGCCGGCTTTTTGTTATTGATTTTCTTTTTATTTCGCATTTTATTTCTCCCGCTGTCGATTATTTAATCTGTGCGCGGATGACGATGATGATGATGATGCTGATGTATTGATTTTTGATCGCAACGATTACGTTGCTGGTAATAGTCAGCGCGGTGGCCGCAATCTAGTAGTGAGTAGCAGTAGCACTTTGGCTTATGCAACCGCCAAATGTGCCACATTGGCTGATAGTGATCGCAATTTGATGATCAACGAACCACATCATAATAATTACTTGCAATTTGTTGCAATTGATAAGCCCAAACTGGCTTCGGTGTCACCCCGTGGCATTGCAATTTACTGTTGCGCATGCGCATGCGCGTTTATGACAAAACAAATGAAAGTCATTGATCATGAGCGCGTTCGCTGAGTCGCATATCAGGCGCTGATCAGCATCGTATTCTTCGATAGCCCCATCTCGCGTAATATTCCCTTACAAGCTCGGTCACATATGCAAATTTTTGCCGCGAAAAGTTGCTGCTCAATTTTTCCACCTTCTTACGCCTTTTTCTTCCCCCGTCCGCCTGCTCCTCCTCCTATTATTATTCCTCGTTTCAATTACTCGCCTTGAGCGCGCAGCGAGGCGTCACATGCCCATCTCAGGATTATCACCTCAATGGATCAGCGCTCATCGGTAACCCACTGGCACTTGTGCAGCTTTCACATACTTCCCCCTCTGTGTGCGTGTAAAAATTATAGCGGCGTCCAAGCTTGATGTGACCTTTGCTGTCGTCACTGCCACATTCCGCAGTGTAATTTACTCTTTGCCCGCAAGATGTGTTGGAGATGCGAGCTCTCTGATACTCTGCTAGCAACAGCTACTGTCTACGTTTATCCGCGCGCGTATTGCTTATAATTACAGTACATTTTGAGATTAATCTAGAGATTAAGCTTCATATTTGTAATGAAATCAGAAGCTTAGTTGACTTGATTTGTTACCATAAATTCTTCGAGTTTGAGTTTTACTAAGGAATGCGTTTGTAAACCACACACGGCTGAGTTGCGGTGACGACCGGCCAAGGCCAGAAACTGCAATATTCAATTTACTTCAACGAAATCTCTTTGTGAGTAAATATTTCTCCGCTTTACCCTGTTTTTCATCATCTTACATAAATATTCTGTTGAGGAGTAAAATAAAGTGTAATGGTGGAATCTTCAAGAAGTGTGTGAATTCAACAGTGTGCTTCCAACCCTACTGATCTCCGGAAATAGGTAGGTAGGTAGGTGAAATGGTTGAAGTGTCAGTGTGGCACTCCTCATGTAACACTGAAGAGCCATTTTGATATCATTATGAGACCTCCAACAGGCAGATATCTACAGCCAACCAGAGCTGTTGATATAATGGAGAAGATTGATTGGATTTAGGTTGACGCACTGCCCCAGGCTGTCGAAGAAAGGAGCGCCCAGTGACCTTAATCGTCTAGCTGGAAAACCCGGACGTTTACAGAGAAAATGCTGTACAGTCTCCTTCTTTGAAAGCTCCCCACAGCTCCTGCAATGGGGATTAAATGGTAACACTAGCTTTCCCGCGTGTGTGCCGATTGTCCAATGACCGGGAAACACAGCTATGAGTTTGGGAGTTTAATGACGAGGAGTCCAAGGGAATTTCTGGGTCCACTTTGCATGCATGCAGGATCCCAAGACTTCTTCTTGAAAAACACTAGCAGTATTCGGCAATTTTAAGATAATAGATAAATTGACTGATTTAGAGAAAACCTCTGCTCTGACTCCCGATTCCATCTTGGTGCAGATTTTTCCCTTGATCCAATCCTGCTTATTTCGAAAAGTTGTCCTAGCACGACCCTCAAACTCTAGTTTGTGGATAGAGAGATCTGTTCGAAGTGTGAGGAAATACGGTGTTAACTATCCGAATATGCTGCCATGACCTGGAGAGATTGCCTCTAGAGGCTAACCTCCTTTATCCTGATGACACTTTGAGTATCGTTGGAAATAACGTAAAAGTCGATGAGAAGTAAGTGCAAAACGACAGGGCAGCACTGGGGCTAGTTTTACACGCTCTTCTGATGCCATTGCAAGCAGTCCTTTGCATCCTCATCAGTTTAGTCATATTGTACCCTTTCCGAAGAGCTTCCCACCAAACCAGGCATTCATACGTTAAAATTGGTAAAACCACTGCGTTGTACATCCAAAGAACGACATGTGGCTTGAGTCCCCATTTTTTACCGAACATAGATTTGCAGAAGTAGAAGGCTATACTGGCTGGAATGTTGGGACAACTGTCCTCTATAGTGTCGCAGAGATTGCACGTGATATGTCAATTAGCTTGTTTTTGGCATTTAATTACATCAGTCAACCGCAGGTGTGCTCTGGGATTTTCACTAAGGATAAAAATATCGAACAAAAAATTTGTCTTACATTTTGCAACGTTAAGTTGAAAATATTGCAGAGAGTCTATGGCAAGTGTGCTTTATCAAAAACACGGCACACGGGTCTACGGGTGGTATAAGGCTTTGGCATAGGGCCGTCGTGGAAGATTTGACCCGATCTGGTATCCCATCAACATCTTCAACGGATGAAAACGTCGACGAAGTCAAGGAAATGGTCCTGGAAAACCATCATTTAAGTTTGCGGGAGGTAGCTCGTGACCTTAGCGTGTCTCACAAATCAATTCGCAACATTTTACACCATCAATCGGGCATGAGATGCGTGGCTACTCGTCTCATTCCAAGTGTATTGAATTTCTTTCAAAAAATTTATCGGAAGAAGGTGGCTGAAGGCATGCTTTAGCAAGTGAATTCGGGTCCCACGTTTTCCAGAGCATCATAATAGGTGACGAGATGTGGGTATATGAGTGTGACATGCGAACCAGTCAACAGGCGGCTGAATGGCGCTATCCACATGAGGGAAACCCAAAAAACCACGACAAAGTTGGTCAAAAGTGACAGTCATCTAAATCGTTTTCTTTGATTGTCATGGCGTTGTGCACTTGGAATTCATTTCAAATGGTTTGGGGTAAATAGAGAATATTATTCGGAAGTTATGTGACGTTTGAAAGAGAATGTGCGTGCCCAATTTGTGGAAAGAAAACACATGGATCTCGCACCATGATAACGCACCGTCTCACAAGGCTCATATTGTGAACACTTTTTTGGCCATAAACACGACAAATATCATCGAACAATCACCGTATACTCTGGATTTAGAACCCTGTAACTTTTTCCTTTTCCCAAAATTTAAATTGCCACTCGACGGACATTGCTTTGAGTCGATTAGGCCATTAAGAAGAATTCGCTGAAGGAGCTGAAGAAGATCTCTTCAAAAGCGTTTAAAAGTTCTTTGATGACTGGACTAATCGTTGACATATGTGGATTGCTTCGAATGGAACCTATTTGAAAGGCGACAAAATAAATTTTGATGATTAAACAATTATTTTGCATTTTATTGAACAATTCCCGGTACTTTTTTGGCAGAATGTATTTTCATTGTTCTTACTTTTAGTAGTCAGCCTGAAATTATGTTTTCTTGACTTCGTCAAATAAAAAAAATTAATAAAATAAAAAAAAACAGCAGTAACGCAACCACACTGAGCCTTGGAAAGGTGTTAGATTCGGATACGTGAAACTTCTAATGGCTATTTGGAGTTTTTATAAATATAATTAATTTTTTAAATATCTTTCTATATATTTCTCTTCAAATGATAGAAGATATCAAGTTTAAAAGGTCGGCAAAAATGTTATATTTTTATTTTATCATCGGATTCAAGTTAATGAGATTTTTGCAAGTACCTACTTTGAAATCAGTCCAGCTCACGTAAATCTCAATATCTTGCCGCAATATTTTTGACAGTCCTATAGATACTCGTATACTAAAATTTATAATTCCTATGCAAAAACAGTACCGATTGTGCACCCTAAAGTATATAAAAATATTCGCACAGAGTTTGAATAACTAGAAATTTCTCAGCAAAAACTCTTCCAACTTCACATTTAGTCACTCAGGTGTCACAAATCTCTCTTAACATTTGCCACCACTCTTCATTTTGCCACACGCTGTGCGACCGCACGCGTTCATGCCCTCTTTCCGCTCATTCGTTTGTAATCCGTCTCGCTATTAGAAACTATTTAAATTACTATACGAAATATATCCAGTAACCACACGTCAAGGTGAGGGGTCAGAGGTCAAGGTTTATGTGTAGTATAAATGTAAGTATTTGCAATTCGCTACTGTTCTCACCCATCTTTTGTTGCGCTACTTTAACGCTTCAGCGCATTTCAATGACCAACTTAGAGCTGGCCGACCGCTCGCCTATTGTGAAGCACATAAATTGACTAGGAAAAAAATTGTTGATCCATTTTCCGTGAACAACACACACGTTGTGTGGGCATGGGTCATCGAGCAGGGTGCTATTCTCGGCGCGCTTGATGGAAGGTCGGCTAAATTGGGCACAAAGGATCAACGCACTGTTGCTTGCCACCTGGACGGTGGGAATGCTGTGAATTTTTGTATTATCTTCTTTTTTGCAATTTTTATTATTTATTCGCATATTTTTTGTGTGATTTTTTTTTCATGAGCAGAAAGCAGTGAATAGCGCTAGGATATTTTGGGTGTGACCCCTTAAAATTATAAAAAATGTATCCAATGGAAAGACTTGACGCTTATTTATGCCATTAAATGCTTCGCGAGGTAGCCAATGTGTATTATAAAAACAATTTGTTTTCTTAAAAGTATAGTTAAGTTTCTTATAAATGGCTAAGCTTCCTTTAATTGCTTTCCGGTACCAATTATCTAGTTTTCAGTACTTTCTTTCCGTGTGAACTTCGGCCGAACTTACCATCTGCTACCTTGTGGGTTCTATTGTAGTGCCTGTCTTCAGACTTGAATTGGATCCTTTCATTAGCAATTTGCACTTTCTGAGTTCCTCGCGGGATGGTTAGTTGCTTTCCTTAATCCCAAAGATCTGCATTGAAGATTTTTCTGGGCCACCAATTGCGCAGAATACGCCGTACGCATTTGTTGATGAAAACTTGTAGTCTGTTGGCGAGCAAGTCCGTCACCAACCATGTTGCGCAACCATACAGAAGAACTGATTTGGCATTGGAGTTAAAAATGCGGAACTTAGTAATAGTGAGACTTGTTGAGGACATCCAGACTTTGCTAAGTTGCGCAACGCTCCACGGCCTCTTGCGATTCAAAGTTGAAGATCCTCTGCTGCACCACCGTCTATAGAGAAAACGCTTCCCAAGTAAGTGAATTTTCAGTATTGGTATTTGTAGCGGTAAAATTGCTGCCAGGTTCCGGAACATTCACTTTTAGTGATTTCGCGTTTTTCCGCATTGATCTTTAGTCCGACTTTTTTAGATTCCTGAACTAAACCGTCCATCTTATTCTACATATCCGCATATTTCGATGGCATTCGTCATATATCGTCAGCGTAATCAAGATCCTCTAGGTGGTCTTTGATGTTCCAATCCATACCTCTACGGCAGCCAGCCACCGGCTTAGCAAGAAGGACGTCGAGGTGGATAAGAAACAGCAGCGGCGATATGAGACACACTTGTTTTTACTGGTACTGAGATGGTTCCACCTCATCTTTCAGACAACTGTCTGTGATGACAAAAAGTAGCATTAAAACTAAGTTTTTCTGGGAGAGCATTTTTTTCATTGAGAAATTTGCCTTTAATTTAGTATTCTCGACTGATTCGATTGACATGAATTTTATATATGAAAAGCCCACTCGAAAAAATATTGAAAACTCGGCAGCCCTACTCAATGGATTAATGAAATATGAGCACCTTAAACGTTCAATCCTTCACCTGTAGACTTCCGCAAACAAATTGTAGTATTTAAAGTCTAAAGGCTTGGTGTTTCAGTGACCGTACATTTCGATAAGGAAAAAATGAGAAGTTGGTTTAGGTTTCTAACTGATTTGTTCGACGTTTTGCAGAACTACCACCAAATTTACCACTAACATATATTTCAGATATGATTTCCCTTGGAAGTAATACCGAGTCTCATGCGAGCATACCACGCGGCCAATGTTTGGTTAGCCTCAGAAGCTCCCTCAAGCACCTCCGATCGTCACGCGAACAGAAGTATTTTCCCACCTTGCAAGGTGTTGTACATTTACAGCTCTCGCTGAGTTGACTCCTTAGCCTTTCCGGAAACATATCACTAGTAGTTAAAAAGATCTTAATCCCCTCATTTTGAAGGTCCCCTGTCTAACTAGGTCATCCAACCATCAGTTTCTTGTAATATCCCTGTAACCAGGTACACAAATAAGGCTAATGGGAAAGATTTTGGATGCGATCGAAAGAGAAATCAGGTATTCCCTGAACAGTTTTGTCCATACCATCATCGAGACCAGGACTGCAATTGACGCTTAGCTACCGGGATAGATAATTAATTCCCTGACAGTGTTTGCTTCCCTGACGCTTAGCTTCCCTGACAGTGTTTGCACAGGTAAGAACCCATTAAAATGCTGCTTTTATTTTGGCTAACTCTGCTTTAAACACACTGTAGTGATTTTAGTCTGAACCAGAGTTTGATAGGGAGCTCCTTTCTGAATATTTCTCCCCCAACTTTGAGCTATCCTTGAATTGGTACACCACTCACTCCTTAAGGTGCAGGAGTTTTCACACCTTCTAGAAAGATCTTTATACCAGAATACCCTCTCTGATGAGATTGGATGATCTAAGGCAGAATGCATTGTCGTATTGGTAATCAGTGGTAATCAGAAGGTAATCTGTTTCATTCATCGGAACAGTTCAACTAAATTAAATTTTATATTGACATTTGGCAGCTGTAGAGGAGAAAAATTTTCAAGGTTCGTGAGTTTTTTGCCTTTTCCCGTCTTCTTTGAATATGACTCACTGGCACTTAATCTACAAAAACATTGGTCTATCCAACACACTCGTGATTCAAAGATTCATCCTGAGCTTAGGATCCTCACTTTATTCTAGGAAAAAGGTATTCAAAGTAAAAAATCTATGGGTAAGCCAAAAGTTTTTAACTTGAAATTCATAATGGAAAGTTGTTGGAACCAGCCCGCGTAGTAAAACTGGCGCTTACACCCTCTTTTGGGAGTTTGGCCGAGTTCCTCCTTCTATTTGTGGTGTGCGTTTTGATGTTGTTCCACAAATAGATGGATCTATAGTTTTAAACCAACTCCAAACGGCAGATGGTTTTTATAAGGAGCTTTTTCATGGCAGAGATACACTCAGAGGTTTGCTACTGCCTGCCAGAGATTCGAACCAGGGCACTTCCGGGTTACGGCGGCCACGTGCTATAGGGTTGCCTATTCCTCTATTCGCTAAAACCTTTTCAAGAATACTGAAATGAATATTATAGAGGAGTTTTTTTTTCGATTTAATAAGGAGGACATTTTCAAAAATCAGGACTGGTTCATGAATGCCTGCTAATATTGACTTTAACCCGAGGCTAGTTAACCGACCGATGGCTTGAAATGGTTATTTCATTTTCAACAAAGGCGGATTAGCTACTGTCCAATTTGGTTAATCATTAGAAATATTTTAGAAAAAATAAGCCGCCTCGGTGGTCTAGCGTAAGTGCACTAGCCTGACATGCCAGAGGTTGTGAGTTCGAATCGCACGTAAAGCACGGTCCACGCACTTTTCCATTTTTACCTAATTTCCCTGTTTCTATACAAACAAAAAAAAACAAATATCCTCCAATTCCATTCCTAAACCTCAAACATTTCTCCTTTCTATCCTTCCTCCCGCACAATAGTCTGCGTATTATTTGCATTGTGGATGCTAAAACAAGCAAAAAACAAAGAAGAAGACACAGTTACACATTGCATCAGTAGCGTCAGAAGAAGGAAGCGGGCGACCGCGGTAATAGCGCAGACACACAAAATTTAGCGAAATCCTCAACCATCTATGCCATCCTTCTGCCAGAAAAATGTGAAACACAGATGGCGCTCCAATCAGTAAGAAGGCGTTGCTCCTAAGCAACGACAGGTGGGTATTCCCACTACTTAGGACTGGTAGGGGCAGGCTAATCACCTGTCAGAAATCAAACACAGATTAACGAAACCAACGCAAGACTGAGTCTTGTCGAGGCCCTAAGAAAAAAAAAATCTACAAAAGCTCATTGTGGACATATGAAAACTACAAATAAGATGGATTTTGTTTAAATAAATTTGATGTAAATTTTCCTGCAATTTTGTGGTGCCGTACGCGTTTTTTGTCTTTTTACTCTTAGAATTTAATTTTAGTAATGGTGGGGAAAAAAGAGCTCCAAACAAGATTTATTTTTCAGCGGAAAGGCTGGTTAATGACGAATTTTTTTTTGTTGTATATTTGTATTTTTATTAAAATGTAAAAAATATAGCTTTGGATTTCATATTATTTCGGTATTTTCGGTGTAATTTATAGAAATTAAAAATTTTACTCAATGCCATTGACAGTAAGGTCGTGCGCCTTTTGCTGGAAGGAGAAACAAAACAAAAACAAAAAAATTAAATACACCTCTAATTCAACATTTCGACTATAAGTTAAAAATAGCCCCCTCAGGACTCGATACACAGGACTCTATAAGCTTTTGGAAAGAGTGTTTGAGGTCATTGAGCGGAACGTCCTTCAGGATGTCGGTACAAGCCTTTTGGATGGCCTCTATGGATGCAAACCGTTTTCCTTTCATGGCTAAATGCAGCTTTCTGAATAGATGGAAGTCACAGGGAGCCATATCAGGCGAATACGGGATAAAAATGCGATTTCTTGTCAAAAAATCAGTCACAAGAATGGTTCGATGAGATGGTGCATTATCGTGCAATAAGCGCCGGCTTCCTCCTTCGCAGTATTCAAGGCGATTTCGATGGTTTTTCGATTGAAAATGCCGAGGTAGAAAATTGCGTTGACGGTTTGGCCCATTGGCACGAACTCCTTGTGGACAATTTCCTTGGAATCGTAAAAACAAATGAGCAGTTTTGTTTTAGTCAACAGCTAATCGGGAGTCCACCTTCCGATTAAGTTTTCCATAAGTTAACTCGCCAAGTATTGAGAAATAATTTTTTTGCTATGCCCGATGAAGCTCTGATTAAGCACTTTAATCAAATATTACGAAAACAAGTTTAAGCGTATTACCTTTAATACATGAAGCTTCGACTTTTGACGAAAAAAATTTAGACTATTTTCTTTCTTCAATCTCTTCTTTCTCTTCCTCAGCATCGCTCAGCGTCAAAAAAAATTTCTACAATTCACTACACCAGCAGCAGTGATTTTTTCGCTGTGAAATTTGAATGAATCCTCAAGTGGCCGCTGCTGTCAGTTCATTCATTGACAACGTATTTACGTTGACGTAAAACAACTTCATTTCGTTGTCCATCAATGACAGTGGCAGGCGACAGTTAACGTTCTCCATTCAAGCGGCTGACGTTTGGGATTTGTGCTGCCCATCAGCGTGCAATAACAACAAATGCAAGCTTGTGCAGTTTTTACGAAAAACATTGACATCCTACGCGAAAACTTGAAATCACAACAACAACAGCAATGCAGGAATTGCAAGCGCTTCTGCTCTGGCTGCTGTGGTTTCCAGTCACATCATAAATCACAACATTCAGACTGCGGTTAGCTACATGTGGCTATAAACATGGTGTTGTAGTTGTTGTGATTGTATCATTCAAGTTGGTTGCATCTTAGCATTTTACACTTGTCATTGGTTGTAAATTTCAGTAAGCAAAATCGCAATCGTCATTGTCGTTTAGGCCGCAACATTTTGACATCTGTTGACTTCATATACTCGTGTGTGCGCCAACGCCGGTCCCTATAGGAAAAAGCTGCACTATTGGAACGAATAGCTGACGATTTCGGTAATTTCGAAGCACTTAGCTATATAATGTCGTCTTTGCAGAATGAGAGAGGGTCAGACATGCTAGAGTGTCAAAAAGATGTTACACGGTAGAGGCACTGCTTAAAAATGGATTTGAGCATTTACTTCGTTTATGACAATAGGAATTTGTTAATAACTTTTTATTGCAATTAATACTAAAGTCATTTATTCATTCTTTTACCTTCAAAATGAAGCAAACCAGAAGTCCACTACTCCAATTTCTATTGGAATTTTATTCAGTGGGCCCAGTTCGCTGCCGCTGGATTTTCCTATTGGGTGCTTATCGATAATGTTTTTGCCCTGGCGTCAAGTGTTGAACACACACATACACTCATACTACACACCCAAATACACTTCTTGCAAGCAACGGCAATGACAATGAATTGCCATCCAAAGGAGTTTTGATTCCAACTCTCACAAGTTTGGCTCCAGCAGTGTTGCAACTGCCGCATGGCGTTGATTATTTGAGATTTTATGTTGTTGCACAAATAAACACTTTTTGATAAGTCAATCATGCCAAGTGGTAGATCACTTCGATATCATTGAGTATTTTAAATGATTTTTTTTTTTTTACTTTTTTAAGGTTTGTCTTTTCTGCTGTTTTATTCACACACTTGGAAGAGTAGCAAGTGAATTCCTGAAACATAAAAAGTTTGGTACTTATGCAAGTTCAGACATTTCTTTGCTTCAGGCAGAGTTCAAAATGAGGCTGAGGGTAATAATATAAATTAGAAGAGTGGAAGGAAAGGCTTCAGATTACTATCGAGTTTGAAATTTTTTCACTACCGAATATGAGATGACTGAAGAAGTGGGAGGTCTTCCCTATTGCAATATTTGCAATAAACTAAATCAATAGTGCGATTTAAATAGGGAAGCTACTACTGCTCATTGGCATAGGCATAGGGGTAATAAAAGAGGAAATTCGCCAGTCAAAATCCGTTGTAATTTTCAGTCTATCACCGTTTATCAGCTTGCGATGTATAGAAAAGAAGTACGGAGCCATTTACCCTACTCAAACAGTTTTAGGCTATTCTTCTTCTTCTTAATTGGCGCGATAACCGCTTACCCGACTTTGACCGAGTTTAACAAAGTGCATCACTCGTCGTGATGACCGGCGCCAATTGGACGCACCAAGCAAAGCCAAGTCCTTCTCCACCTGATCTTTCCAACGCAGAGGAGGCCGCCCTCTTCCTCTGCTACCACCAGCTGGTACCGCATCGAATACTTTCAAAGCCGGAGCGTTTGTATCCATTCGGACGACATGACCCAGCCAACCTAGCTGCTGGATCTTTATTCGATGTGCTTTGTCTATGTCGTCGTAAATCTCATACAGCTCATCGTTCCATCGCCTGCGATATTCGCCGCTGTCAACATGCAAAGGTCTAAAAATCTTACGCAGAATCTATCTCTTAAACACTCCAAGCATTCCTTCATCGGATGTTGTCATGGTCCACGCCTCTGCGCCATACGTTAGGACGGGCATGATGAGAGTCTTGTAGAGTGTTAGTTTTGTTCGTCGAGAGAGGACTTTACTGCTCAGTTGCCTACTTAGTCCGAAGTAGCACTTGTTGGCAAGAGAGATTCTACGTTGGATTTCAAAGCTGACATTGTTATCGGTTCCTAAGTACACGAAGCCCCTCACAATCTCAAAATCATAACTGTCAACAGTGACGTGGGTGCCGATACGCGAGTGCGCCGACTGTTTGTTTGATGACAGGAGGTACTTCGTTTTGTCTTCGTTCACCACCAGACCCATTAGCTTTGCCTCTTTATCCAGTTTGGAGAAGGCCAAACTAACAGCGCGGTTGCTAAGGCCGATGTTGTCGACATCATCGGCATACGCCAACAATTGTACGCTCTTATAAAAAATTGTGCCTGAGCGATTAAGTTCTGCGGCTCGTACGATCCTCTCCAACATCAGGTTGGAGGCTATTAATAAATCCTAAAACTTCTATAGGCTTCATTTGTACCACGAGATGGTACAGTCGCATAGAAGATGTTCTGTTCTTTCTTGTGCCTCTTTGCAGAGTCTACAAGAATCATTTTCGGGCACACCAATTTTTTTCATGTGGTTAATGAGTTCACAATGTCCTGTTAGTAGTTCAGTATGGAGTTTATAGTATTTTCTGCTGAGCTGAAGGTTTGCCTCTACCTTTATACGTTCTAGATCAATGACTTTTTTCGACTGTCGCATGCCCGTTTGGGCCCTCCGGTACTCGATTAAGCCTCGTTGTTCCCGCTCACGTAAAAGGGTACTTTTGAAGCTATCGTTTACCCAGCAGAAAGGTTCAAGATCAAAGAAGGTAGTGTTTGCACGTTTTTTCCCTACTGTACGCAATGGCATTCCCTTCGTACCCCTCATGTCTCGGTACCTACATCAGAGTAACAAAGTTTCTTGTTGCAAGAGTTTCGATAATTTTAAAACATTCCCAGACCAACCTTGATTGAAATGGGAAAACTATCTAGCGATTTTAGAGCTACTATACTGTCAGAGAGAATGTTGATATTGGCATAAGGTGTGCCTCTCTTCTGGGATGGAACACCGCCCGAAAAATTGAAGCCAATTTTCCGATTACAATTGTTTTCTTGAAGTTTGGTTCGACAATTTCAGCCCGACAATGAAATTACTGGAGAATTCTAGTTTTTTTCCATCTTGTCACAGACCGTTAAGTGCGGAGAGTTCTGGATTGAACCCAGAATTCTTACATTGCCTAGAAGAAAGAAATAAATTAGGAAGCTTTAAGACTGCACCAGTTGCCGTCCGTTTGGCTACAAAGTGGAGTGGAAAGAGTCCAGTGACCTTCCGTTGTGGGGCAAGTTCGCATTGGTCCCGTTACGCTCAGACAGTCTATTCCATATACCTTGTTAAGTGTTATCTGAGTCTTAATTTAGTCCACTTTGGCCACCATACGTAATGATCACCTACGCCACTATTAACTCTGTGCTCTGCTTGCAGCCTTCACATGGTCTTGGATAGCAATCGTTGTACCATCCCTTCAATGGAGAAGCAGTCCTAGATAATTGATTTGATCTAGGCTTTCAAATCAATGATCACCAATTGTAGGGTCTGGCGCCTTTCTCAACGCGAGGTATTTCGTTTTGCTTTCATTGATCTTTAATCCAAAGAATTTTTCTCTTATTTGGAGTGCTTGGAATACTTCTTTTATAACATTCATATCTCTCGCGAGTATGACCAGGTCAGCTGCAAAACCACATATTTGGGAAGTTTTTGGTGAATATTGTCTCTGATGGATCAACATTTTAAATTGCATAGTGTAGGGTCAGAATGCACATAAGCGTTGACAACCCATTCCGTTGATCTATTTTTGATAAGCTCGGCAGCTATGCCATCTTTCCTACTTGCGTTTCCATTTCGTAACTTTTTGAGCGCAAGGCTAATTTCATCAACTGAGGGTGGTTTTAACCAAAATTTCTGTTGATAATGCACCCGGGATGACTAGAAAGAAATAAATGCGGCTGCCGAAACCCATTAGAATAACGCTTGACTACATACTGTTCGATTAGTCTATGGTTGTTACCCACCATGACATGGTGGTGGTGGTGGAGGCGTTGTCTGAGTGAAAGAGCTCGGACCCACTTGGCACAAAAGATGTCATTTTGATACCCTACTACTACTACTACTTTTACTACTTTTTTATTAGTCGAATCATCTTGATTTGACTATGAATCTGCTCAAGTCATCAATTTTGTTTTGTTTCAAGTTGACCATCGAGAATTCTCCCCGCTTTCTACTTCGTAGAGCACCCAGCCTTCAGCATTCACACAGATAGTGAAATACAGGTTCCTAGATTCTTCTTGATTGCAGCTTCTACATCTGATGCTTTCCATTTCAATTCAACCGGGCTATTTGGGTCATGTTCTTCGATTTCGATGTAACTGAAATATGTTGCTCTCTGGTCAAAATAATGAGACACGTATTTTTTTGTTCGCCCGAAAAAAAATTTTTTCAAGAGTTATCGGCAATTTTGTTTTTCGGCTCAAACTCGATTTTTTGTAATTATACAATATAAGAACAATTTTTTTTTAAATGTCCATAACTTTGTCAAAAATGAACCGGTTTTAATAATTCTGGGTTCAAAATGATCGTCATTACTTACAGGAGCGACTTAATGTAGAAAAAATTCCAAAAAAGTAGTTGAACATTTTTTATTTAGCAAAAAAGAAAAAAAATTGAGATTTTTTCGAAATTCAATTTTTCAAAAAGTGTATTTTTTTTTATAACTTTTTCCAAATCAAGAGGACACCTCAAACTTCAATTAAGCTGAATGCCCAGTAGCTAAAATGAGTTGTTTTTTAGTAATGAATTTTTGAGTAAAAACCCTGTTTCGCACTTTTTGTTTTTTGCAAAATAAAACATTTTCAACTTCTTTTTTGCAATTGTTTCTGCATGAAGTCACTCGTGTAAGTAATTACGATTATTTTGAACCCAGAATCATTCAAAATCATGGAGGATGGTTCCATGTGTAGAAGTCCACGCAAGTGGGGAAAGTTACTGATCGCCATTCACTTGGGAGTGGCCAGGACGATTCTTCTACATATGGTTCAAGCAGCTCACAACGTCCGGGATTAGCCCACGTATCCTCTGGTTAGCTTTCGAACACCCGTTCGGGAGTGAGCTAACGTGAGAAGGCGAAGCATCCCAGCATAGCTGGTTGTGCGCTGGGTTTGGGACCCGCCACTTAAAAATCCCCCCCAATGAAAACAGCAACAAAGCCTCGGATGAGAACTTCCAACACTGATGACGACCCCTGCAAACGAAATAAGGAATACGATTTGAGGGCATGCACCTGGAATGTCCGGTCCCTTAATGGGGAAGGTGCCTCTGCCCGGCTGGTTGATGTCCTCGTAAGAGCAAAGGCTGACATCACTGCCATCCAAGAGATGCGATGGACGGGGCAAGGCAAGAAAACCATAGGACCTTGCGACGTCTACTACAGCTGCCATGTAAAGGAGCGCAAATTCGGTGTCGGATTTGTTGTGGGAGAGAGACTTCGTCGCCAAGTACTGTCGTTCACTCCGGTGGACGAGCGTCTCGCAATAATCCGCATCAAAGCACGTTTTTTTAACATATCGCTAATTTGCGCCCACGCCCCGACGGAAGAGAAGGACGATGCGACCAAAGATTCCTTCTATGAGCGCTTGGAGCGTTCGTATGAGCACTGCCCCCGCCACGACATAAAAATCGTGATTGGCGACTTCAACGCCAGGGTGGGCAAGGAGGGAATTTTTGGTCCCACAGTCGGAAAATTCAGCCTGCACAACGAAACATCCGGTAACGGACAGAGGCTGATCGACTTCGCCGGGGCCCGAAACATGGTAGTCTGCAGCACCAGATTCCAGCATAAAAAAATCCACCAAGCTACCTGGCTGTCCCCTGATCGAAAAACGCGAAACCAGATCGATCATGTTGTGATAGATGGAAGACACGCTTCTAGTGTATTAGATGTACGCACGATCCGAGGACCCAACATCGACTCGGATCATTACCTTGTTGCAGCCAAGCTGCGCACACGCCTCTGTGCAGCAAAAAACGTACATCTACCTACGCAAAGAATGTTCGACATCGAAAAGCTGCAATCACAACAGACAGCCAGAAGATTCGCCACTCGACTCTCACTCCTGCTCTCAGAGAGCACTTCCCAACAAACCGGCATGCACGAGCAATGGAGCAACATTTCTCGTTCCCTACGTACCGCCGCCGAAGAAGAAATCGGATTCCGGCGAGCCCGAAAAAACAATTGGTACGACGAGGAATGTCATGCTGCCGCAGAAAGAAAGGATGCCGCCTATAGAGCCACGCTGCGATCGGGCGCAACGCGAGCCATGTGGGATCGCTACAGAGAGCTGAAAAAGGAAGAGAGACGTATTATCCGACAGAAGAAACGAGAGGCCGAAATACGTGAGTGCGAGGAGCTTGAGATGCTGGCCAACAGGAACAACGCCCGAAAATTCTACCAGAAAGTTCGGCGGCTTACAGAAGGTTTTAAGACCGGGGCGTTTTCCTGTAAGAACAAAGACGGCGATCTGGTGACTGACGTACAGAGCAATCTTAAATTATGGAGGGAACACTTCTCGAACCTGTTAAACAGTGACAGCTGCGCATGTCGTAGAGAATGTGAAGATCCCGATACCCCAATCGATGACGACGGAATTGTAGTTCCGTTACCCGACCATGACGAGGTGAGAATAGCAATATCACGGCTACAGAACAACAAAGCCGCGGGCGCCGACGGACTGCCGGCTGAGCTATTCAAACATGGCGGCGAGGAGCTGGTAAGGTGCATGCATCAGCTCCTATGCAAAATATGGTCGGATGAAAGCATGCCTGCCGATTGGAATTTAAGTGTGCTCTGCCCAATCCATAAGAAGGGCGACCCTGCAATTTGTGCCAATTACCGCGGGATTAGTCTTCTAAATATCGCCTATAAGGTTCTAGCGAGCGTATTGTGTGAAAGGCTGAAGCCCACCGTCGACCAACTGATTGGACCTTATCAGTGTGGCTTCAGACCTGGAAAGTCTACCATCGACCAAATATTCTCAATACGCCAAATCTTGGAAAAGACCCATGAAAGGAGAATCGACACACACCATCTTTTCGTCGACTTCAAAGCTGCATTCGACAGTACGGAAAGGAGTTACCTGTATGCCGCGATGTCTGAATTTGGTATCCCCGCAAAACTAATACGGCTATGTAAGATGACGTTGCTCAACACCAGTAGCGCCGTCAGAATTGGGAAGGACCTCTCCGAGCCGTTTGATACCAAACGAGGTTTCAGACAGGGTGACTCGCTGTCGTGTGACTTCTTTAACCTTATGTTGGAGAGCATCGTACGAGCCGCAGAACTTAATCGCTCAGGCACAATATTTTATAAGAGCGTACAATTGTTGGCGTATGCCGATGATATCGATATCATCGGCCTTAACAACCGCGCTGTTAGTTCTGCCTTCTCCAAACTGGATAAAGAGGCAAAGCGAATGGGTTTGGTGGTGAACGAGGACAAAACGAAGTACCTCCTGTCTTCAAACAAACAGTCGGCGCACTCGCGTATCGGCACCCACGTCACTGTAGACAGTTATAAGTTCGAGGTTGTAAAGGACTTCGTTTATTTAGGAACCAGCATTAACACCGATAACAATGTCAGCCTTGAAATCCAACGTAGAATCTCTCTTGCCAACAAGTGCTACTTTGGACTAAGTAGGCAATTGAGCAGTAAAGTCCTCTCTCGTCGAACAAAACTAACACTCTACAAGACTCTCATCATGCCCGTCCTAACGTATGGCGCAGAAGCTTGGACGATGTCAACATCCGATGAAGCGACGCTTGGAGTGTTCGAGAGAAAGATTCTGCGTAAGATTTTTGGACCTTTGCACGTTGGCAACGGCGAATATCGCAGACGATGGAACGATGAGCTGTATGAGCTTTACGACGACATAGATATAGCGCAGCGAATAAAGATCCAGCGGCTACGTTGGCTGGGTCATGTCGTCCGAATGGATACAAACGCTCCGGCTTTGAAAGTATTCGATGCGGTACCAGCTGGTGGTAGTAGAGGAAGAGGAAGGCCTCCTCTGCGTTGGAAAGATCAGGTGGAGAAGGACTTGGCTTCACTTGGTGTGTCCAATTGGCGCCGGTTAGCACGAGAAAGAAACGACTGGCGCGCTTTGTTAAACTCGGCCAAAATCGCGTAAGCGGTTATCGCGCCAATTAAGAAGAAGAAGAAGAATCATTCAACTCGGTTTATTTTTGACTAAGTTATGAGTAATGAAAAAAAAATTTCTTATATAGATTCTTTCCATTTCACTTCAAAAGGGCTATTCGAGACATGTTCTTCGATTTCGATGTAACTCAAATATGTTGCTCTCTGGTCAAAATAATGAGACACGTAGTTTTTTGTTCGCCCGAAAAAATTTTTTTTCAAGAGTTATCGGCAATTTTGTTTTTCGGCTCAAAATCGATTTTTTTTAATTATATAAGAAAATTTTTTTTAATGCTCATAACTTAGTCGAAATTAACCGATTTTAATAATTTTGAGTTCAAAATGATCGTCATTACTTACACGAGCGATTTCAAGTAGAAACAATTGCAAAAAAGTATTTGAAAATTTTTTATTTTGCAAAAAACAAAAAGTGCGAAACAGGTTTTTTACTCAAAAATTCATTACTCAAAAACAACTCATTTTAGCTACTGGGCATTCAGCTTAATTGAAGTTTGAGGTGTCCTCTTGATTTGGAAAAAGTTATAAAAAAAAATACCTTTTGAAATATTGAATTTCGAAAAAATCTCATTTTTTTTCTTTTTTGCTAAATAAAACATTTCCAACTACTTTTTTGCAATTTTTTCTACATTAAGTCGCTCCTGTAAGTAATGACGATCATTTTGAACTCAGAATTATTAAAATCGGTTCATTTTTGACTAAGTTATGGACATTTAAAAAAAAATTTTTCTTATATAATTAAAAAAAATCGAGTTTGAGCCGAAAAACAAAATTGCCGATAACTCTTGAAAAAATTTTTTTTCGGGCGAACAAAAAAATACGTGTCTCATTATTTTGACCAGAGAGCAACATATTTCAGTTACATCGAAATCGAAGAACATGACCCAAATAGTCCGGTTGAATTGAAATGGAAAGCATCATCTATCGTTGTTCGGCCACCCCATCTTTAGAGTATGGTCTCCCAAGGATCAGTGGTCGGTTATTGTTGACGTAATTCTGCATATGTCTGCTCGTGGTTTTCTTAACAACTCGTCAATTCTGGATTTGTTGAAATTGGGCCTCGTGTTTTTAGTTCTTTTACAGGTAGCCGCATTAGTCCATCTGTCAACCGTATTTCTTTGGCCCGGACTCGTTATAGGATGCTATAGGATACTATTCCTATTCTCCAGGCGAAAGGACTTGGAAGTTTCGATGTGTTTCGAATATACGCGCCTCAATCCATCTTGGATCTGTTAATGTAAAGTGCAATTGTATTCTCTTTGGCTACTGAATTCGAATCTCGTTCCTTTCACGTGACGAGCTTTACCTTAAATTCTATTCTGAAGTCTATAGTAACAGTAGTAAAATCTGATGGGTTGCTAGTAAGCCTTTGACTGTTTAAGACAACACTATGACCAAACGTCCTAGCATTCTAAAAACCACCTTCTTCTATCCTGAAGGCGGTATTCGTTGCTGTTAGTCGTAGTCGTAAGACTATTGGCACAAGATCTCATAGCTCCAGTTATTCCTGCGCCAGATGCTCGTTGTACGCTTGGTAACCCCATAATGTTGTACTATTTGTTAAATCCAAGGCACCATACCAATGCTCTGTCTGACATTATCGGTCTTATTATGGCGCTATACATCCAAAGTGCGAGTTTAGGCTTTAAACATCAGTTTCTACTGAGAACTCTTTTGCAAGTGTAATCAGCTACATAAGCTTTTTCTACCCTCTTTTCTACTTTGTGTCTCCAGTTACGCTTCGAATCCAGCACTACTTCTCGATATGTCGCTCTGTCTGTAAGCGGAGTTTGAACCCCATTGTTTGATGGAAGTCTGAACTGAGGAATATTGGATGATGAGGAACATGAATTGCGTTTTACTTGGGTTAATATTTACGCCACTGCTCGTCTACTTAGTTTCTCCAGAGCTCCTTTTAGTATTTCGCTAAAAGTAGAAGTAAATAAACCTATTGTTAGAATCACGAAGTTGTCTGCGTACGCGACTACCTTCACTTCTCATTTTTTAAGTCGCCATAACGAATGACATAAAATAACGAATAGTAGAACAAATATTTTCTGACTACAGGCAATCTGAGTGTATTCCTGTCACGAAAAAGATTCGCACAAAAGCTGACTACCGTTCGTTGAAGACACACACCGCAAATAGTGGTGGATAAACACGATCCATATACCTAATAAAGGATCCACGTGCCATTTATATAATACACATAAGATAATCTAAAAATAAAGAGGACCTTCGTTGTTTTCTTTTAATTTATTCAACTCAGAAACGCAGGAATTTCGGAAAAGAAGAAAAAAATTCTTCTGAAAAGAAAAACTTACAGTTTTTTGAGCATTGAACTGCAATCGAAAGTGATTGTGATACAAAAAAATCGAGACCACCAAAGTGTAGATTGTCAAAAACAAGTAACCCCAAAAAAAATATAAATAAAAAAATAATAAAAAAATTTTAAAAATAATTCGAAAATAAATAATGTATTCGAAATTTAAAAACCTGGAACTGCTGTGCAGCGCTCACCGCTATTTCATAACTCAATCAATTTGTGCATGGAAAATTCGACCGCTTTATTTTGTCGCTTTTACACAGACTTACCTTTACAAGTCACGCATGAATGCCTGTATGAACTGAATGCGAATGAACTATGAATGCATGTATGTATGTACATATGTATGATTGTAGTGTGTCGAAAAAAATTGTAACTAAATTTGCCGCCGCCACTCAGCTGCACAATGCGATCGTTTAAAAAGCGATTTGCGGGCGATAAAGGAATTTATTACCATGACGACAGCGGCAGCGGTGGCAGCAAAGACACGGTAATTGACCACCAAAATTTGCTGCATTTGTATGTAGTGGAGCAACCATTCATTGCTACCAATTGCCGATCACTATGGCTTGCCGATCGCGGTCTCATTGTTATGGAGTCATGGTGATCCATTGTTATTCACTCGAGCGCCAAATTAAGTTGCTCTGACAATTGCTGGTACTTTTGTAGGCCAGACAAGATACATGGCAAGCTTTTGCCGCAAACTGCAATACCAGCGCCACCAACGTAGCTTCCCAAGTTATTGAGTAAGCCCGAAAGGCAGTTGAATCTCCTGTTCAGTTTAGTTGTAAGCTCAGGTTGGGTAGATGCAACATGTTGTTTTCAATCCCTTGCTTTTCCATCCCTCTATGGGGGCTAGTAGTGGCTGTTGTGCGTACAATTTGTTATTACTGTTGTATTGTAAGTGTAATATATCACGACAGAGTGGGCTGAAAAAAAATCTCTCCATATATTCACAGAAAAAAGCAAAGAAAAAAGCGGCGTTGCCTTTTTTCGATACAAAAGTAGTCGGGATCCGCAAAGTGCAACCTGTAAAGGCAAAACAAAAAACACAAATAAGTACAATATTTCATTCGTACTTTAAAACACTCGATATGCTGGGCAGGCCATTCTATTTCATAACTCAATCAAATTGTGCCTGTAAGCTACGAAGTAGTCGAATTTTGTCACATGAACACAGAATTTATCTTTACATGTATGAATGCATATCCATATTTCCTAGGTACGCTAATTTTTTCGATTGTTACAACGTCGGGATTTTCGGTATCTCGGTTTTAAAAATCCGTCCGGAAATTTTCGGGATTGTAGACAAATAATCTCGAAATTGTTTACCTTCATTTCACAAGAAATTACCAATCCCGAAAATTTTCGGGCCTATTTTTCTACAATCCCGAATTTTTCGCGGCTTAAAAATGTATAATATTTTATAAAATATGGTAGTGGGTCAAAAAAAAAATTGGCGTCGCCTATCCCTATATCTCGGGATTATTTTTCTACAATCCCGAATTAAATGCAAAACGTAAGCAGTGTGCCAAAGAAAAAATTGGCGCCGCCGCCATTGATCGTTTAAAAAGCGATTTGCGGGTGATAAACGAATTTATTGGCACGACGGCAGCGGCGCTGGTAGCAAATACACAATAATTGACCATCAAAATGTGCTGTTGCCAAAGCCATTGCTGCTTCAATATATGTCTGTATGTATGTATGTATGAGCACATGTAATGTAGCACCCATTCATTGCTACCAATTGTTGATCACTATGCCTCTGCCACTGCTGCTGGTATGGGGTCATGGCGGTCCATTGTTATCCACTCTGAAGCTACACTCAACATTCGAACACCAAATTAAGTTGCTGCGGCAATGACTGGTGCTGTTGTAGGCCAGACAAAATGCATGACAAACTCCTGCCGCAAAATGCAATAGCAGCGCCACCAACACAGCTTCCCAAACAATTGCGTAGGCCGACAAGACACTCAAGTCTCGCACTCAGTTGCAATTTCAATTTGGGTAAATGCAACATGTTGCTTTCGATCTGCGCCCTCTCACCTCTTTATTGGTTTCTGGTAGCTGTTGTGGGTATAATTTGCTATTGTTGCTAGTGTAATATATCACGACAGCGAAGCCCGAAAAAGATATCTTTCCATAGGGCTCACTCACAGAAACAAAGAAGCTGCGTTTTTTTTGTTGTTTTTTTTGGTTGATGTGGAAGCTTCACAGCTGTATGTGGCGCGTCGGTGGCGCTGTTTAATCTTCAATGAGCCTCAATGTTAATCGATTATCAGCCATTTAAAGACAGCTTAATTTTTCTGTATTTGTATTGTTTTTGCAGCAGTTCACATATGCGACTTGTGCGTCCCGTGAGTATTCATTTCATGAGTTGTGGTGTGTGTCGCTGACGGCTGTTGGCTGTTGGCAGTGTTTCGTAAATTAGCTGATGTCATGTTTCATGTTCAACGATCTGCTGGATACTGTCAATTAATGCCGAACAACTTAATTTACTTCTGACTTTTTGAATTTATTTAATACTTAAGTTGTAACTATAATTCACTTGAATGCAAAATGATTCTGTTTATTTATTGAATTTTAAATGTAAGCCAGAACTTTTTTTCACTACCAATGTTTACTTATTTATGTAGACATTAGTAATTTGAGCTTTGCATAAAAAATTGTTTTTTGATTTATGTGGCAGCTAGTTGTGGCTAGGTAGACATATAAAATATGAAAATTGGCGTTTATTAAATAAATTAAAGTAAACTGAAGAATATTGGCTGTTGTGCTGGTTTGTAGGGAAATTTCAAGGCTCATGACTCATATTGGAGGACACAGACTAGGCTGTCATAATAATTTGTATGTGTTGCATTATTTATGTTATTATTATCAAACTCATATCCTTGCCTTGGAACTCACTCTCGCACTAATTGTCTTTGCCCAAGAACGATTTTTTTTATTAATCATATTAGAAGTTTGCTTATTCATTTATTTATTATGGTCTAACGTCTTATCTAGTCTAACAATTTGTACAGAGTACAAAATACGAAAGTTCCCTCTTATACTTTGAACCCAATAATAAAAATACAGTACATAATAATGAAAATGGCTTTGTTAGCTTTATTCTCCTTGGAAGTTATAACACTTCTGCATTCGCTTGAATCGATTTTCAAAACACTAAGAAGTTGATACCTCTAAAACGAGCTGTTTAAAGGTATCAACAGCTGCTTCAGACGTTGAAAAACATTGACCTCGCTCTTTTTTGATGTTGAGAAGCAAAAAAAAAAAAATTCTAGGTACTAAATCAGTGCTATATGCCAAATTACCCATTAACTCGATCTTTTGAGCGCTCAAAAACTCTTTTATGCATGTGAGCCGATACGTGAGAGAGAGCTCGCATTGTCTTGGTGAAGAGTCATTCGTCTTAGACGGTTGATTTTCCTTAATTCTCCAAAAAATTCTAGTAAAAAAGTGGTTGCGTTCCACTTAAAATTGACTGTAATTCTCCAGTAATTTTCTCTAGTGGTACAGTTGCGACATTACCAGATTTGTCGAAAAAACAGGCAACCTATTGCTTAAACTTCCACTTCCGCGAGCAACTTTTGTTGGAAACAACTCGACTTCGAACACCCATACTATCGATTGTTTTTTTGTTTTCAGCTGATATGCAGAGACCCAAGATTCGTCATTGAATCAGCGTGGCCGAATTTCTTCAACATTTCTTTACACCAATCGATACTAGTCCTTTTTTGGGCAATTATGACATTATTCGGTATCCAACGAGAAAAAATCTTCTTGTCAACCAAATATTCTTGCAATATGGAATCTGTGCTTGCCCCACTAATGCTCAGGGATCCTTCGATCTCGCAAAATGTCACATGACGATCTTACTTTATCAATTTTTTTTCCTTGTTCACTTCCCTTGGGAGCATAGAGCCTCTACAAGATTCTTCCATACGGTTCTGGACTATTGTTTTTGCACCGTCCCATGAGATGACGGCATCTGCTTGTTCGCACAGCATCGACCTTCTCCAAGTGTTTTTTGGTCGACTGCGACCTCTGCTCCCTTGCGAGTTCCAGTCTAATGCCATCCCCGTAATGCTATCTGGTGATTTTTTCAGTGTGTGAGCTATCAATCGCCACTTTCTGCGTTTGATTTGCTTAAGAATCTATCAATTAACCCACAATTTTGATTGTTTCTGGCACTACAACCGTTTTTCGACGGCCTTCACAAAATTAATCCTGCAAGGATCAACGGCCCCTCTTGGAACTCTTTATAGCAGCTTTTCACAGTGGCTGAGTGTGGTGCTTCAACGCCCACAGTCTGGATAATCCATGTCGGAAATCGTAATAAATCATCGCACGAAAATTTGCACGAGTAAATTCCTCCTTTTAGGTAAGATGAATTTTCCAACGCACTGAGAAAAGAACAAATATATGAAAATATTAAATTCAGCATTGCTCATGGCGTTCAATTTTTGGTGGTACGATAAATACGAACATTACTTGCATATGGAGTTGAATTATCACTTTAAATTGAGGTATAAATTGTGGTTCATTGCAAAAACTTTAAAATTAAAGGAGTTTGAAGAGATTGCTTGAGGATATTAAATCTAATTCGTTCTAATAAGTAAGAACAATCAACAACGTTGCTGTAAATAAAAGATGGACGGAATACGGATCTACGGCTATCAAGAAACTTAAGATTTAAGAGAGACGAAAAAAATACCATGGGATGGTATCGGAAAATTTAAAAGAATGAAATGCGAATTTAAGAAAAATTGAATTGAATAGAAAAATCTGAATAATCTATGTATTCTACTTCGGGCAGGTTAGAATACGCGGTATTCATTTGGATACCCTTTCATGCAGTCTATATTAACTTATTAGATTAGAATCTTTTCAGAGAGCTTTTGTGAGCTTTGCTTTGCGCATGATGAAATGCGTTGATCCCATTTGGTCCTATCGCTCTCGCTGCATACTAATAAATCTCACGTCCTTAGAGTCTAGGCGTGTTATGTTGTAGATGTGTTTTGCCTTTGATATTTGTGAGGGTTCAATATATGTATTGTCCGCATCCCTCATTCCCTCACGCATTTTCCGTTGTAATGAATTGGTTTTCGTGGATATTGCTAAAACTGTTCATTGGATGAATGCTCCGTTTGGCAAGACGCTAATTCAATTTAATCCTTGTTCTTCTTGCTTAGTCTTTGATTTCTCTTACTTTACTTTAAATCATTTGCTTTAGGACTCTTGTCATATAGTCTTGGAAGCGTCTTGTTTGTTGATTAAATAAAAAAATAAGTCATTTTCCTGCTGATATTTGTTACCGTTTGAAGGGTTTTCATTTCGCATAACATAAATAGAGCTATAAAATTGTTTGTTCAACTAAAACATTCTTTATACCCATAAACAATATTAATTCAAACCTTTTTGCCTGGCCCCATGGAAGTCTGTATTTTTGCTAAATTTCTGGAGTAGAATATTTTAAATTTAAATTCAGCCACCATGGGGAATATACTTAGCGCTTTTCTTTCTATTCCAAAGTGAGGACAGTGAAGTCATTGTTTGTGGAAATCTACAGGTAACAATACTAAACAGAAGCCCCAAGCTTTCCTACATTTGACTATTAATATGATTTCTACAGATATCGACTCCAGTTCACCTAGTGAGTATAACTAAACTCGGGGGTGGTTTTTTTTAATTAAAATTGTATTTTAGGTAATTAACATATACTCCGGCTCATCAAACCGATTTTTCTAAATATCTCAACCACAATTCCCCTGGTGGTTACAGTTTTTCCAAAAACATTTGCTTTTAAGTAGTTAAGATTTGTCCTGAGTATGAACTAAATCGTACCATAACCTTGCCTTAGACCACAACGACATCTGTAGGACCCAAATGAACTCGCCAACCTTCACAGATGAGTTCTCAATAACTCAGAAAAATGTAATCACAATTCGATAAGTAGTCTTTGGAGTCTATAAACTACCAACAAATAAATCTAAATCATAATCTAAAAAATTTTGTAAAAACGGCTTCAAAGTTTTCCCTCCTAATCCTCCTAAAATACATATTTTGATCTAATGACATCCAGCATAAAAGAAAAGCTCGGGGGGATATCCGCAAATTCATCTACATTTTTTTTTCGTGGTTTATGAGACTCTTGCAGCTAATAAGCCGCATAAGCGATTCTATGTGAAGTAACCAAGTATTTTCGACATCGTCGTAAGTTTTTCTGAATGTTGGTTTATTTGTCGGCTTGAATTTTTATGAAGTAAACTGAAAAAAGTTAAAAAAAAATTTATGATTTTGTGATTTAAAAATTAATTAAAAAAAAAAATAATTTAATAAACAAAAAAAATTTCCTTAAAACATTTGTTTGAAAAAAAAATCATATTTTTTCTTGAAATTTTTTTTTGTTGGGATTTTCGAAAAACTCTTTTTTTTGTTTTTGTTTTGTTATTTTTTATTAATAGGTTCATTATGTTATATAAACTTTAATTTAAATATAATTAAAACTTTAATTTAAAAAAAATTATCTTTAAAAAAATTATATTTTTTATTGAATAGCTATTTTTGGGGATTTTCGAAAACTTTTTTGCTGCAAAAAAATGTTTTTAAAGTGTGGTTGTAAAGGCTATAAAAAATATTATATTTTTTGTTGAATAATATTTTTTTTTTGTGAAATAAATAAAACATATGTAATATAAACTGTAATTAAAAAAAAAACTACTCCTTAAAAAAATTAGTTTGAAAAATCTTATACATTTTCTTGAAATTTTTTTGTTGGGATTCTTGAAAAACTCTTCTTTTGTTTTTGTTTTTTAATTAATAGGTTCATTATGTAATATTAACTTTAATTTAAGTATAATTAAAACTTCAATTAAAAAAAAAGTTCGTATAAAAAAAATTATATTTTCCGTTGAATCCTTTTTTTTGGATTTTTGAAATTGCAAAAACATTTTTTTTTTTAATTAAATAAAACATATGTAATATAAACTTTAATTCCAAAAAAAAATACTCCTTAAGAAAATCATATTTTTTCTTGAATTTTTTTTTGAGGATTTTTGAAAACTCTTCGTTTTTTAATTTTTTTAATTAATAGGTTCATTATATAAACCCAAGTTTAATAACGCGATTCCTTAAATTTTTTGTGTTTTTTTTACATACGTACCAGAAATCAGACTCAACCTGGTAATAATGTTGATGAATATACTTTTCACTTTTAAATGCATAGCCGTGATTTGTTTTATTACATCTCTACTTATCTTTATTTTTAGTAGCAGTATTTACTTCTTATTATTTTGTAGGCAATGATTCCTAAGCTGACTTTTCAATATTTTGTGAATTTTCCTTTATTTTTGTGGCCGAATTCCATCAGGCATCGAATCGGAACTACGAAATTCCGCAAAAGTGATGTTGTAATTTTATTTGACCATACATCTTCGACCACTTTGTTCAACTCCATATGAATTCAGAGTTTCTGTCTCGTTAGCTGTATCTTCATGATGTGCCAAATATTCTCATATTGCCGCTGTTTTCGGACCAGTCTCTCTTTGAAATGCCAACTTTTGCCTTAATAAAAATTTGCCTGTAAAAGCTAAGAAAATATTTAATTTCTGACGTGTCGCAGAATTACTTTGAAGAATTAGGTAATTTGATCGAGTATGAGATTCTTTTGTTGATGGAATTAGATGGTTCTCCAGAATGCTGTTGCATGAAGTTTCGTATACCGATTCATCAATGTGATTTGTATAAAAAGATTTGTGAAAACTCCCACATGAGTTGGCTACCGCACTGTTTAACAATCTCCGATCTACGCCTCACGTACGTCATTCCATTGGTTCCAGCAAAACGAACTTCAAGGCAGCAGAGAACATTATCTTTCTTAAGGTGCATGTCGCTCCTTGCTCATACTTTATCGCCTATCTTCAACTATTTTTACGGTTTTTTGTTTCAAAAGTAATTTTGTGTAGGTAGAGTAAGTAAAGTAAGAGTACGAGAGGAGGCTAGTCTTAATTCTGTTTCACCTTCTTCTAACTCATAATTTATTTAGCGAGTGAGATGTGATAAAATTAAGAAACCCCTATTTCATACTTAGCAAGCCCACCTACATATGTAGACCCATACAAAAATTGTATTTAAATACTTCTCGCAAATATTTCCCAAGCCTAGAGCTTTTTAAATAGTCTATGCACTGGTCAACCCTACATTAGCATATAACTACTTAATTGACAGCTATTGATGTTAAATGCGAAATGCCAATCCGAACCTTTAATCAGC
This sequence comes from Anastrepha obliqua, assembly GCF_027943255.1. Classification (NCBI taxonomy): domain Eukaryota; kingdom Metazoa; phylum Arthropoda; class Insecta; order Diptera; family Tephritidae; genus Anastrepha; species Anastrepha obliqua. The sequence goes on along the minus strand of NC_072893.1, from coordinate 17,910,899 downwards.
ATTTAAGCAAATTAATTATATTATTTGCATAAACTTTACAATGCTTACATGCGCAAAAATTAAATATGCGAGCACTACGAGTGTCGAGTGTAAATGCAGAACCAAAAAAAATCACAAAAATACCAACATTAAAAATTAAATGAGCAAAGCGGGCACAAAAAAGTACAAAAAACGCGCCGCCACGAGCAGTCATGCAATCGGTCAGCAAATAAGTAGGCAAGTGAAGAAAGTGCACAACAGCGAGTAGTAAAATCAAAATGTGATACGCGTGTCTCGACACGGCAGTCGTGTGTCAGGTGATGTAGCTGGCGATGGAAATGAGCTTGCGGCTCAGCTCATCAATGACACCTCACACAAGCAGCCGAAAAAATCAAAATCAATTCGGGCAATGCAAGTTGGTATGTAGAGCAGACGCTGAATGTTCGGCGGTCAGGCGGTGTGCAGCTGAAGGTGTTGGACCAAAGTCGTGGGGCCAGTGGCAGTGGCAACTGGTATGCGCAACATAGCATTCACATTTGGTGGTAGCGCCAATTACGACACTTCACATCACGTTTTGGCCCGAAGTGGCGCGCGCAAAAATGGAAAGGAGTGGCAATGAAGTTGAAGTTGCTTTTTTGTGTTGGGTTTTTTTTTCTTGTTGCTAAATTAAACGATGAGTGGGATCAGTGTCAGCAACACCCGCAAGTGTTGACGCAGCAGGCAAGCACAAGGGCGGACAGACATGCGCGCGCTTGCCGCATAAATGCAGGGTAGCGCGCAACAGGTTGTTGGGAATTTAATTTTGTTCATCAATTTCAGTTTCTTTTTTTACTTTTTCACTTAATTTTTGTTTTTTGATGCCTCATATTGTATTGACCGAAATGACGGATTTGTGCCCAATCTTCAACGCCCACCATGAACTTTTGCCTTGCAAACCACATTTTAAGTTGCCGCCGAAAGTGTAAAAGCTTTCGTTATGGCTGTCGACACTGTTGATGTGCAGACAAAGAAATGCAGGAAATTACGAAAATATTTAACGGGGTACGTACCTATAAATGCTTACAAATATTATGCGCTAAAAATGCTGGTAATTGTGTGGCAGAAAAATAATTTTTACTCTGCTAGTTCCGCGCTTCGCTACAGGCGCAATGAGGGTTCGCCCTATATAAACGCATTTTCCAACTATGAAGGAAGTAAACAAAGCTTTAGGTTCAGTAATTCAATTCGTGAAGAATGTAATGATTTAAAAGCATATAGGGTGGAGAGAAAATTTTCTTGGGAACCACAATGAGACTCTGTTGACTCAAAATGGAGGCTTTTTAAGAGAAGCTTGTCTGACCTAAGCAGATATGCACAAGTGTGTGTAAGTTAGAGTGAGTCAATTTGTAGAGAGCTGAGAAAATTCTAGTCACCGTTTCTAGCAGATTCGAATTCTACATAAATCGGAGATAAAGGAAACGATTCAAAAAGAAGCTCACTGGGTGCCACACCAATTAACACAAAAAAAAAAAAACACTGATGGATCGAAATCGATCTATTTTTAAACGGATGGTAACTGGGGATACGAAATGGTTCACATACGGCAATATTGTGCAAAAAAAGATGGTAGTCAAAGCGTGATGAAGTAGCTCACCGGTAGCCAAACCAAGACTAATGGCCCGGCTCTACTGTTTAAGTGGTGGGGCTTGATAGGGATAATTTATGAGAGTTTTTTGTGTGACCCAACACTAAATTTAGATTTCTACTGTCAACAACTGGGCCGTTTGAAGCTAGCGATTGAACAGAAATGGCCCGAATTGCCCAAAAGAAGAACTGTTGTGTTCCATAAGCACAACGCAAGGCCACGTATGTCTGGAGTGACTCGCTAAAACCTCCGGGAGCTTGGTTGGGAAGTTTTAATACATTCACCACATAGTCCGGACCTGACACCAAGACTTTACCCCCTTTTCTCTCATTGCAAGACTTCCTGAGTGATAAGAAATTAGTACCAAGAGAAGGTTGTGAAAATCGATTACTAGAGTTTTTCGCTAGTAAGAACCCAGACATCTATGAGAGAGGCCTTATGAAGATATCTTTAAAATGGCAACAAACTATACAAAAAAAACGGTGCATATATGACCCAAATCGGACAATCCGAAACATCTTAAACAAAGTTTTGATGGATTAATGGAAAGATTTCTTTCTCCCAACCTAATGTATGCAGGTTCATGTAAGAACAAAGATGGCGATCTGGTGATTGGCATCCAGAGCGTACTTAAATCATGGAGGGAACACTTCTCGAACTTGTTAAATAGTGACAGCTGCGCATTTCACAGATAATGGAAGATCTCATTACCCTAATCGTGCAAGAAGGAGCTGTCGTTCCGCTACCCGACCATGACGAGGTGAGAATAGCCATGTCGCGACCGACTGCCGGCTGAGCTGTTCAAACATGGTCCGATGAAAACATGCCTGCCTATTAGGATTTAAGTGTGATCTGCCCAATCCATAAGAAGAGTGATCCTGCAATCTGTGCGAAGTACCGCGGTATTATATATACATACAGGGTTGTCAATGTTCGACGGACCCATCTAGCAACCCTGTATCTTTTGACATAGACGTCAGATCGCTTAATAACATACCGCGTTGGAAGCGTCAGTCCAAGCAGATTTCTACCATGGAACAGTACACGCCACGCGAGCGCTCCCAAATTGTTGAAATTTACATTCAACAAAAGAAGTCAATTGTGAAAACTCAACGTACGTATAAAAAATTAAATAATGTGAAAAGTGCACCTTTTAGGAATACCATTAAACGTTTGTACGAAAGGTTTTCGACTAGTGATGCTCTTTCTAATTCAAAGAGGCCAAATCAAAACCGACCAAGGCGTCGCCAAGGACATCCCAAAATTGCCGCTCTCAGCAGTTGAGCATTGCTCGGACCCGTCGACGTTGTCGGGTCCGTTGAATATGGGCAACCCTGTATGTCTATAATTGGCGTGTACACCCCCTTTTTTTGGGTGTTTAGCCGAGCTCCTAATCCCATTTGTGGCGTGCGTCTTGATATTCTTCTACAAAATAGAGGGACCTACAGTTTCAAGCCGACTCCGAGCGGCATATATTTTTTATGAGGAGCTCTTTCACGGCAGAAATACACTCGGAGGTATTGCCTGTAGAGGGGCGACCTCTACCAGACTTTTTTTCTTAATTTTGGTATTTCACAAGTGATTTAAACGTTCCGTATGAATTCCGAATGGTACTCACGCACCAACCCATTCGGCTACGGCGGCCGCCCCGCGACATTAGTCTTGTAAATATCGCCTACAAGGCGCAGAACTTGCATAAAAGCGTACAATTCTTGACCTTAACAATCGCTTTCTTATTTCTGCCTTTTACAAACTGGATAAAGAAGTACAGCGAATGGGTCTGTTGGTGAACGAGGAAAAAATTAAGTACCTTGTGCCATCAGAAAAACAGTCGGTGCACTCACGTACTGGCACCCACGTCATTGTTGACAAGTTTGGTTTTGAAGTTGTGAGAGTCTTTGTTTAGTTAGGAATCAGCACTAATACCGATAACAATGACAGCTTTGAAGTCCAACTATGTCTTGTAGTTAAACAACGCACAAAACTAACACTTTATAATGCTGTCATCATGCCCGTTCTAACGTATGGCACAGGATGACAACATCCGATGAGGCGCCACTTGAAGTGTTTCAGAGAAAGATTTTGCGGGAGACTTTCGAACCTTTACACGTTGAGCTATACTACGACTTAGACATAGTGCAGCGAACAAGGACCCAGAAGCTTCGTTGCCTCGGTAATGTCGTCCGAATGGATACAAACGCTTCGGCTCTGAAAGTATTCGATGCGGTACCAACTGTTGGTAGCAGAGGAAGGGTAAGGCCTCCTCTGTGTTGAAAAGATCAGGTGGAGAAGATCTTGGCTTCACTTGGTGTTTCCAACTGTCGCCGGCTAGCACGAGAAGGAAACGACTAGCGTGCTTTGTTAAACTCAGCCGAAATCGCGTAAGCGGTTATTGCGCTAATGAAGAAGAAGGTACCACCTACAAATATTGCATGATATGCGCATTTAAGCTGCACTCCTACTCCCAAATTGCTATTGTTGTGACTTCGCACGCCCTCAGTAAGAGCGAGAACGCCGGTACATGTAATTATCTGTAGGAAACGCTTTATGTGAAATTATTAACTGAAAGCTTTGATGCGCCGCTGCCTGCAGTGACCTTGAACGTATGTAAATTGCGCACAAAAAATAAATAAAATTAAAAAAATTAAAAGTAAAAATAAAAAAGGAAAAAAAAAATAAAAGAAAAGAAAAAATAAAAAATAAATATAAATATAAAAACGCCCAAAAATAACTACGATTCAATGAGGAAGCATCTCAGCATTAAAATTCAAAAGTTTCTGAAAAGTATTGAAGATCGCTTCAGTGAAGAATTCCAAAAAAACTAACCTCAAAAGAGATCATAAAACCCGAAAGTTATTGAAAACTATCGAGGATATATAATTATTTAAAATATATGCTTGCTGACCCTTAATTAAATTTTATGTGATAATTAACGCCGATAATCGCATGTTGCAGTTGTAAATGTCCGACTGCGCTTAACAGAATAATTAACCAACGCCATTTTTCATATTTATTTTTATTAAATAAGATTTTTTTTTTGCTCGCGAAAATTTGTTTTTTAGTGCTATATTCATTTGGTGTTGCCTCACCCTTTGGCGCATTGCCACCGAAAATTTATTAAAATCCAATTAACTTTTATGTTGAACGACGCAAATGTGATCAGTTAAACTGTGTCCATTACAGTTAACCACATACGCTGATAGCATCGCCAGCCGCGGCACCAGCACCAGCAGCACTGGCACTTGCCGCCACCTTAGCACACAAAAAACTCCCCGCTAGCTGCCACATTCGCTCTCACTTGTAATCCACCGCTGCTTTAGTGCGGATTAATGCGGATAATCTAAATGGTTTAACGCCGCCATAAGCCATGCGCGTTACGCCCGCCTCCTTGTTGTCGTTTGCGTACTCGACTGTTGGTGTTGCTGTTCGTTTTTTTTTTTCTTCCTTTTATTTTTTCAGATTTTTTTTCTTTTTCCAACGGCCTTCTTATCCATCGCACTGCCTTCACAGCGCATAACTCTGTTGTATATTTTAATTAAAATGAAATTTTCGCGCACAAGCGACGCTATCGGCCAGCGCTGCCACTTTGCTGAAATCCATTGCTTACCTATATTCATATGTTTGTTTTTGTTTTTGTTTATCTTTTTTTGGCACATTTATTCATGTAAGTCTACCGCCAAAGCACACAGCTATCTCTCCGCCGATTTACGTAACCTGCCACAAGTCGCATCGCCTCAAATGATCAATGAATGCGCTCAGCTGGAGCACTCGCCATGTTGCGGTGCGCTCTGATCTTGATTATATGCCACGCAGCAATATGTTTTCCATTTGCTTGCAAGTGGCAAGTTACAATTGTGTATCAGTGTAAGCAAATTGTGCTGTTATTGCTTGCTTTTCTCACCTCGGCTACTACTGCCGTTGCCGCTGCTGCTGCTGTTGCAAATTACGCCTGTAATAACTGCTGCTTTCAATTGTTGCATATTTGTCTGTTAAGTGGTGGCAGTGTCATTGCGGTTAATTTTCATGTTATTACTATTGTTGTTGTTGCTTGTATTGCTATTGCTGTTATAGGCTATCGCCACGACGTAATCTGTACCTATCATCGGTTAACAGGTGCATAGCTAATCTTGCCTCATAGAAACTAGTTTGTTTGGCTGCTGGTGGTGTGATAGTTATTTATGTGCTCGTAAGTCGTTAACCTAAATCATACGCATTGGTGGCGACATTCTTTGCGTACTTCTAAACAGCGTACAATTTTTGCAAACGTGCGAATTTCGAGGCAAGTCATGGAACTTCTTTTATATTCAAGTCGAGGTGAAAAATTTTGAGCAATTTCCGCTGGATGTATTTACTAAACCATATCTTCCGATGTATCCATCTCACAGGATCGGCATATGTACGGCAATTTAAAGTTCACATTGTGCTTCAAAAAATGTTTTTTAACAAGTTTGTGTTTAATGTAGCGAGTTGATAGAAAATTCGATACATACAAGTTGAAGTCCAAAATAAACAAGACTGACGACATAAAAATGTTTTTGATAGCGCCATCTTTTTAATGAGTTAGTGCGTTGGAAGCTGCATTCCTAGCTGACTTCCAGTGAAAGCTTGGTGCCATTTGGTTCAGTGGAGGGAAGTTATTGCGTCTAAAGTGTCAGTATGTTTGTGTCATCGGTACAAAAATGAATTTCGCACAAAGAGCTAAGATTAAATTTTGTTTTAAAATCTGTAAAGCGTTTACCGAAACATTTGAATTGATGAAAAAAGTTTATGGCGATGATTGTCTATCTCGTGCCAAAGTTCATCACTCATGAACACGTTTCAGAGATGGTTGTGGAGACATAAATGAGAATAAACATACGGGCCCGCCTACAATCAGTAATCACCGGAAACACCAACGAAATTGTTCGTAAATTTATCAAAATTGAACCGAAATCATCATTGAAATTCATGGAATCGGAGTTGAATATGTCCAAAACATCGATTTATCGCATTTTAACTGATCATTTGGGCTTACGAAGGGTACATATGTGCACGTTTCGTTCCGCACAAGTTAGATGGCAATAAGACACGCATAGACCTTTCGGTCCCTAGCGATACCAGATGGATACCGCACAAGTTAACTGAGGACCAAAAATTGCTCAGAATTCAACATTCGAAAGACCTCATTAAAGAGCCGAGAAAAGACGAAAACTTGCTTTACAACATAGTAACTGATGATGAAACGTGGTGTTCCCAACATGAACCTGAAACTAAGCGCCAAAGTGCCGAATGGAAGGCCACAGACGAGCCACCTCCCAAAAAATCTCGTTTGGAGAAGTCAAAAATCTAATCGTTGCTCATTTCTGTTTACGATTCCAAGGGAATTGCCCACAAGGAGTTCGTGACAACGTGCCAAACAGTCACGGAAATTTTCTATCTTGGCGTTTTGAAGCATTTGTTGCATTGCATTTGTCGAATTTGACCTGAATACCGCGAAGGAGGAAGCTGGCGCTTATGGCATGATAAAACCCCATCTCATCGATCTACTTTAGTGACTAATATTTTGACTATAAATCGTTTCTTAACCAACAATCACTCACCGTATTCGCCTGATATGGCTCCCTGTGACTTCCACCTATTCGGAAAATTGCATTTGGCTATGAAAGGAAAACGTTTTGCATCCATAGAGGCCATTCAAAAGGCTTGTGCCGACATCCTCGGTCAATGACCTAAAACACTCTTTTGAAAAGAAAACAGTGTATCGAGGCCAGAGGGGTCTATTTTGAATAAATGAACTCCAAGTTATCAGAACAAAGCTCCTGTCGCTTCTATTTTAGCTCAGTCTTGTTTATTTTGGACTTCACCTTGCACTTCCGTACTGTCGAAGGGGTGAGGAAGTGGTCGAAGATGAAAAGTTAGAGCAGGTTGCTAAAAAAGGTTGAGAAATGGTTGACAGGTTTGACAGGACACTCTTGGACGAAAATCAAAAGTTTGTCCCTTATGATATCATTGTAAAGGCCACAAGAAGGCTATGAAGATAAGAAGGAGTCGGGAGGGGATGGTCATGTGTTGAAGAGGACCGAACGATGACTGACACCACCGTACGTGTTAGCCACTTCGTACTGCTGATGAAGTTTATGATATTTTAGTATCGAGTCATCCTATATCAGCAGCCGTGGCAAAGCGATGAGAGCTAAGATATTTAAATCTTAGCCCCGCGAAAGCAGTGCAGGTGAGAAGAAGGAGCTGAGAAAATTTCACCTCCATACTACTAACGCAAAGAGAACTCGAAGTAACGTCGAGTCTCACTTCGCGATCAATGTTCTGTAAGGGCACCCACGGAATTCGATGGCGAAGATTTTGTTAGCTCCAAAAGATCAGGAGCCAAAAATCAACATTTTCGATACCTGCTCTTCTTTGCTTTTCATCAAGGTCAGAAAGCTGGCAACGCAGCTCGGGACATTTGCGACGTGTATGGAGAAGGTGAAAAAATTGTTGCCAAACCAATCGTGAATTAGCGGGAAAAATGAACTGCGATTATCAAACGATTCTCAATCACCTTGATTCAATGGGATTAACCGAAAAATTGGGAGCCTAGGTGTCTCACGAGCTCAACGAAAGAATCAATGGAAGTCGCCTCAAATTGCTTCTCAGCACCTCGCCCGCCATGGAGCAACACGCGATCATAAACAAGGCTTTTTGTACCGAATCGTCACGGGAGATGAGAAATTGTGGTATTAAGCAAAGAAAGGAGTGGGTGGCTCTAGGAGTTAAAGCCACGTTCGACTCCCAAAAAAGATCATGATATGTGTTTGGTAGGACTAGAAGGGAATGGTGCACTGAGAAATGCTCGAAAAGGATGCCACGAAAAGACCTGGTTGACATTGCCAAAACACATGGTCCTTCATGATAACGTCAGGCCTCATGTTGCACAAGTCATCAAAGCTGCACTCCAAGACCTCGAATCGGACGTCCTTCAGCATTCGCCGTATTCTCCGGACCTTTCACCGACCGATTAGCATCTTTTCCGCTCTATGTCAAATCATATGAAGGACGTTACCTTCCATTACAAAGAGGTCCTTAAAACCTGACTCATCCACTTCTTTGATACCAGGCCAGGCGAAGTGAGAAGAGGTTGAAATAGCAACGGCGAATATATAATTGATTATTCGCCATAGTCGAATGGGTCGGTGCGTGACTACAATTCGGAATTCAGAGAGAAAGAATGTTCGAATCTCGGTGAAAGATCAAAATGAAGAAAAAGTTTTTCTAATAGCGGTCCTCCCTCGGCAGGCAATGGCAAACCTCCGAGTGAATTTTTGCCATGAAAAAGCTCCTCATAAAAAATATTTAGCCGTTCGGAGTCGGCTTGCTTAAATAAAAGTCTTTGGTTAAACCGCTACGAATTTATTTCCCAATATTTGCCTATTCTGCAATTCCATTTTGTTGAGTCGTATAAGCTACTGACGTTTGATAGTATTTTAAGAAAGTTTAATATTAAAGAATATAAAATAATATTAGTATTTATGAGAGGATTTTATGTCTCTGATTTTCACTTTTGGTCCATGCAGAATGTCCTTTCTGGCATTTAGTTCACTTCCACTGAAGGCATTTACTTGATTTCGCCTAAGTAATAAGACATAAATGGATCCCTTTGGCAAAATGTATTCATAAATATCAAAAAAGATGACAAAGAGTTCTTCCTCAAATCTCTCATATCCAATTACCCATAGGTGGAAGCGAGCCTTTTACTCACTCGATGCGCCTGCCTATCACCAGATCAAAAGCCATTTTAACTGCTCGCCATAGCCACAATCAAAGGCCAAGGCCATTAAGCCATCCAACTACCTTCGACAAAAGAGATGATGAGCAACGGATAAGAAACAGAACAATTGCACAGCGACGTCTTGAACTTGAACCTGAACTATGGAATGCTTAAGCAGCTCACGCATAAGCGTTTATATTTCACATTTATGTACTACTGGTTTTACGACTTCTCTACTTACGACTATAGCGAAATTTTTGTTTAATTGAATTTTTAAAAGCGCAGCAACAGTTGCAATCGAAACGCAGCAACAGCAGCAGTAGCAGATCAGCAGCAATGCAACATGTGTGGTAAATTTTAAAAATTTCTTAATCGCTCATTGACGATCGATTAATGAATGCCGCCACCACCAGGAACAATAAGCCGGGATATCAAGCGCATTGCCAACTGGCCGATGGCCGGTACGAAGTGCGCGCATAAATGTGTATGTATGTATGTGTGCACGCAGCTACAAAGAACAGGGTTCTAGCTTGTCAGTTTACTGAACTCAAAAGTGCAAAAAATGGGAAAAATTGGCGACACAGCGCTGGGGCATAATCGACGCGTCGTCAATTTGCCTAAAATACGCGAAACGCATGAGTAGGTAAGGCAGCAAGTAACAGCAACAGCAAAGGGAAGTAAAAATTAGCAACAAAGCAATTTGTAGCACGTCTAGTGTAGCTACGCATATGTGGCATGCCACATGCCGCATGCCCCACAAATTTTCCCATGCGCGGCCAATTTGTATAGCGCGTAATTAAATTGCCGATTGGCATGCATGCGCGCTTTTACAGGCATTGCACCTTGGTAATTGTTGCTAGTGTTGTTGGTGTTGTTGTTGTTGTTGTTTTTTGCCTCCCCATACTCTGCTGGTCATCAGCAATGACACGAGCATATCGAAGCCGATTTGCTGTTCCGTTTTTTACAACTCTCTTTCATTTTTGCGGCTAGCAACATATTTGCGCATGCCTTTGCTGCCACTTTGGCTGCCACATGGAGCATTTTTCCGCCCTTAGTATTGTTGTTGATCATTTTTTGTGAATGCTTGTTGCTTTATATAAAAATAGTTTTGCAGTTATTCCGGGCAATTCGCTTGCATGTCAATGGCTCATTACACACTAGACGTAAGTAAAATAAATATTTGTGGCATGTTGCATGTTGTTGCATGTGCAGTTCAGTATAATGCGTACCTTAAAGTAGACACATAAATGTATTGTAAAGCTCATCACCGGTGACTGCACTCCCTGCCGACCCGCTCTGTGCACAAAGCAGAGCACTGTGCGCGCGCTAATCAGTTATATGTCATTGAGCTGCTCCACTGGCCAACTCATCAATGCGGTAATGGGCTGATGCTGTTGCTAGCTGGCTGACAGCCAAAGCGGCACTGACTGATGTTGCACTAAATATGTGCCTTGCACACTTATATTCAATGTACTCTATCCAGTCCATTCAGCGCTCCAATTCATATACTTTTCATCAATGAAAATGAAGTGTCATTTATAGCATCGCTGATTGGCGGTCATTGTGCGCCCTACATAATTACAATCAATTAGCCACTCGCTGAGGCAGCACAAAAAGGCAGAGGTGAGTAGCAAAGAGACTGAGCGAGCAACTATTTAATAGCGCGTAGAACATTTTACTATTTCACTATTTTCATGCCGCCAATCAACGCTGGTGCGCGCGCGCGCGCGCGTTGACCGTTTAATGACAACAAATTAGCTGCCGACATAGGAATGAGCGGTAATTTCTAGTCGAAGCCGACAATGCGCTGCCAATGAGACAAAGGACAAGGACGCGCGCGCTATTTCGCGTTTATATTTTTGTGCTTGTATGTACTTTAAGCGTTTGTTGTTGTCACCGAACAATTAAGTGAGTACCTATAATGATTAGCGCCGATCAATGCGCTACATTGCTGATCATTATCGGAGTGATAGTGGAATTGAGATTGGATAATGGGTGATTGGGTGAGTTGCGGCGGCTGACGCTCAAGTAGCGTAAGTGCAACAAATGAAGATGAATCTAGACGCGCGAAACCAAACTTTTTATACCAGGCGCATAGCCGTAGCCGTGCTTGCGGTCGTAGTCATAGTCATAGTCATAGTCATAGTCATAGTCATAGTCATATTCATGGTCATAGTCATAGTCATAGTCATAGTCATAGTCATAGTCATAGTCATAGTCATAGTCATAGTCATAGTCATAGTCATAGTCATAGTCATAGTCATAGTCATAGTCATAGTCATAGTCATAGTCATAGTCATAGTCATAGTCATAGTCATAGTCATAGTCATAGTCATAGTCATAGTCATAGTCATAGTCATAGTCATAGTCATAGTCGTAGTCATAGTCATAGTCATAGTCATAGTCATAGTCATAGTCATAGTCATAGTCATAGTCATAGTCATAGTCATAGTCATAGTCATAGTCATAGTCATAGTCATAGTCATAGTCATAGTCATAGTCATAGTCATAGTCATAGTCATAGTCATAGTCATAGTCATAGTCATAGTCATAGTCGTAGTCGTAGCTATATGAAAACCATGTTCACAGTACTCATAGCTGCAGTCAAACTCATAGTAATACTCATATCCATTTGTCTTGGCATAGTAATGCTAATAGTTAGGTCATAGTCATAGTCAGAGTTAGAGTCAAACTTATCCCCATATTTAAAGTCTTAGTTATAGTTATTGCATTGGTCAGAATCATAGTCATATTAATAGTCAGACCCACGTGCTATAGTCAAAGCCATAGTCACAGTCGTAGTCATATTCATTGTCATAGTTATGCTCACTGAGTTATAGTCATAGCAACGCTTTTTTCTGTAAGAAGATTTAAATCAAAATGTCACAAACATCATCAACATGGGGCCAACGTACCAGTGGTATGTGGGGCATGGTTCCACTAATACTATTCCTAAATTCCTCTCCGGGACCTAAAGGTATTACATTAGCGTCAGCCACGTTTATATCTGCAGACACAACAAATATCTGCGACCAGATGCCTCTCCTGTGGGTGTACTGAGACTCTACGCTCTCGATAATATACAATTGTTCCTCAGTGTTTTTTGAGTAAATGGTGTATCGGAAACTTTGCTTTAGCGTGAAATTTACAAGCTATCTTCTTGTCATCTGCCGGTTACTGTAGTGAGTGCTTATCTCAAGCGCCTATTTAGTCATTTGTTTGTCTAAAGCAGTTCGTCTCTAGTGGTATGTTACTGCAGTTGCCACCGTTGAACTTTCTTTCCCCAATCAATGTATTGCAGTTTTGTGATGATTGAAACGCGCTTACTGCGTCCCATTTGACGCTGGGCGTGCACATGTCCTGCACAAGTCTGATTTCTATCAGCGGATGATCGCAGAACCTCACGAGCAAGGCCCGATCTCCGCCAAAGTGAATGCAGTGAAAGGCCAAATGCTCTGCACTCTCTATTAAATTGAAGCAGCTCGATCAGTAGGGACTGTCTGTAAACTGGAAGCAATGTAGATGCTCCAGAAAACAGCCTTGGCCGGTGATTAGTTGGGTGAGGTAATACTCAGTGTCACCGTGTCTTCTATTCACCTACTTCTCCAGGTTCGGGATAAGTCTGTACGTCCAAAGGCCTCTGGTAGACGCTTTCCATCTTCTTTCCCACTCGGTCATAGATCGAGCTCTTTCCATAGCTTTGTCTGCTTCAGTAGGTTTTGCTTCTTATAACTGTATAATCGATGTAGCGCTCTTGCGTTGATACTTACTGGTATCTTTCCGGCAATAAAACATATTGCGTCGTCCGAAAACGTTGTATGCACACGTACAATTCGTAATGAGCTGCGCCTCTGTGTCCGAAATACCTCACACGTGTGGCTATTTTTTGCTTCAGCATATGTCGGCGTTGCGTAGTAGATTATCGAGTCAGTTACTGTTGACAATAATCGCCATCTTTGGCCTTGTGTCCCACCATGCCATGCCTTGATGGTAGTCACATCGCTATGGTTATATTAATAATCACATCCACAGCTATTGTTCGCCCCTGCATCCTTAGTCCTTCATTTTGGACCTGCATCAACGCTAGGGTACTTTCGTTTGAGCAGCTATCCAGCTATCCACAAGAACTACCCGGCGTAGTATGCCCGTATTCGATACTACTTTCAGCCTCGCATCTTTCCAAGGCGTGAACTTTAGGGTTCCAGAATTCAGCAACTATCCAGCTGTCGCACTTCTGCATATTATAAAAATTGTCTCATATCCTGCGTGAGGATAGGCTTTACAGCACTCTCGGGGTACGTATCTACTCTGACTCCACTCAGTGCTTCCCGAAAAGATAAGGGTGGTGGGCGTATTTGTGTTCATGGCGAGGCTTGATTGTCTCGGTATTGGGCGTAAATTTATAACCTCGTGACTTTTTGTTGTTGTCATCTGTTGGTTCCGGTTGGTGTTTCGGCGCTTTTTCTAGTGGAGTTGCATTCGAAGAGTCCTCTGCGGGCACCAAGATATTTTTGGTTAGCCTTCGGACCGCTCTGATAACACTTTGCGATCGGCTGCAGTAAGCCTCTGACGCATTTTCGAACTGGCGTCCGTTGGGAAGCCGAGAAGTCTCTACTCAGCCTGCCGCGATATTTGCCATCGGCATTGCATGGAACTTACCATACATCCCGGGCAACGTTCAGATCTGCCTATCTATATATAAGCAGTAGAAACCGAGAAGTATCTCCTCAGCCTCGGGTGATATTTGCGTTCGACCCTTCATGGAGCTTACATCCCGGGCAATGTTCAGATCCACCTATCTATGATATAAGCAGTAGGAGCCTGCTCAGCCTCCGGCAATATTTGCGATCGGCACTTCATGGAGCTTACATCACGTGCAATGTTCCGTTCCACCATCTCTGTAACCATCACCGGAAAACTTACCCCCGTCATGGTTTTCCAGGCAGCAAGTTCATCGGTTTTTGAAAGCCCTGCGCTATTATTGAGAGCTGTGTAGCTTCAACTTGTTAGGTTAGGTTGAAATGGTTACCCATAGAGAGGACACATTTGGGCGAAAATCAAATATTCGTTTTTTGTGATATTGTTGTAAAGGAGATAAGAAGGCTGGGAAGAAAGGAAAGCTCCAATTGGTATTATTTACTCGTCATACTCTTTTTATCCATGTATTTATTCTATGAGTGCGGGAGTCAGCAGGTTCATCAGGATGTGACCACCACTAGCCCAGCAAGGCCCTGCTTATAACCGGATGCCGGTACTTGGACACATTGCGGGTAACAGTAGCGATTCCTGTTTTGTTGAGTTCTTCTCTACAGATCCGACAAACTCAATAAAAGCAGAGACACCTCGTGCAAGGTGAGTTGCTTTGCTACGAATGTTCGGTTTAGACCAGCAGGAGGTGTTCAACTTCTTTTGGTACTGCTACGGCATCTTTTACTTGACAGGGTAAGGTTTGTTGAGACGGTTGAAAAGTAAGAAAGGAAATGAAAATATCCATTTATTTCCGCCAATCTGATGAATAATCCTACGTTTAGAAAGTTGACAAATTTTCTTGGAAGTCTCTTTAAGCTCTAAAGCTCCAAAGCTCCATTTCGTTTCCTTCAGGCTGTTACAAAAATCCGTTGCATTAACAAAATTATATAATATACTCCAACCCCAGATTATTAGTGCGCGCGTGTATAAAAAGGGGGAAAAATATTTCAATTACTCACCTATTATTTTGTAAATTTTATGTGGCTATAAAAATATCGCGAATGGATTGCGAACACGCAATTCCCTTACAAGTTTACGGCGATTATGTTCCATGTTGAAGATGGCAATTGCATTGCAGGCGCCTTCAAAAGCAATGAAGTTTTGTACCTGTTTCCTTTTTTTTCATTAATGAAAATAAGAAGAAAAATTTGAAATAAGAGTGCGCAACTATCTACGATACCTGTAATATTTCTGATTTGTTGTGCCTGTGTTCGTTACCACATCAACAATGAATCCAACGGACTTCTTTGTTTTTGGTTGCCCTCACAAATTCACCAATGCTTTACTCTTATCAGAAGCGACCTCTGCGTTTCAAGTTCATACTACCACATTTATTGGCCATGAAACTTTCTTTGAAATTTTTGAAATAACAAAAAATCGAAATGCTCAAAAAAATTATACCACCAAATTGATTTATGTTTGTGCCACAAATTATTCACGGACCACACGTAATAAATATATTTCTAACAAAAATGTCAATTTTCTACAAAGCACCAGTCAAAGACGGACAAAGCACGCACAAACAAAAAAATCCAAACGCTAAAAAACATTTTTCTGCCTTTACCGTTTCCTCAAACAATTGCACACAGTTTGCGGTGGTGTTTGAAGCCAACAAGCGTAGAGAGCCATTAACCAAGCGATGCTCCAATTGATGACAAACTAGTCTAGCAAAAAATGGCACAAATCGCTCGTTGAACGGAGCGAGCTCGAATCAGGCAGGGGCGTTAACAGAAAAACAGGCGGCTATCAATCATGGTGACAGGCCGCAAAGGACAACAGTTGGATGCAGGTTACTTTGTGCTGCTGCTGTTGGGCTGCAATTGAGAGGTTCGTAAGTGTGTGTGTATGCGTGTATGTTTCTATGTATGTATGCGTGTGTATGAACTTGTATACTTATCCATGTTGATGTAGGAATGCCGCTTTACGCGAATGAAGTTGTTGAAAGTTTGATTACCTCTTGACTTGGCAGTCGCATAAAAAGCGACACAAACTTAATTGGCCTTTTATTTGCGCAACTCGATGATACTATTTGGAATGGCGCGATTGAGTTGGAATTTAATTGCCGTGAAACAGACTGAACTGGTGAATTGGCGAACATAAGTGCAGGCATAGTGGGGCATATGTACGTATGTATGTGTGTACATGCATTTATTGTGCGCGGCGAATGGGTTAAGCGTATAATTTAACTTGGTCTAGGATGCACAGTTGCCGTATCTAAAATTATAGTACACTGCGCTATTTTTTTTTTTTTGTAGTATTTTTAATATTGAGTAATGAGACCCTCGATAACTTGTAAAGCTAGGTATCAAATATTTTCCATTTTCAAAGGGCGAAAATTTAGTTTAAATTTCCGGAAGAACGCTTTTGAAACGATTAAGCCACTTTAGTTGAAAATCCACTTTTAGGAGAAATACGCATATTTTGGGAATTTTTTTCAGGTGAATAATGAAATAAATCGAAATTCAGTAAAGGTTTCCTCATTGTAAATATAATAAACTATAAATTGGATTTCAATTCTGCCGAAAACGCTTTTCAAAGAATCAAGTCACTGTAGCGGCGGAAAAAATAAGCATATTTTTTAAACTTTTGATGATTTGGCATGAACAAAATGCAAAATGTTCAAAATGAACATAGGCATGGACAAGTTCGCTCCATCTAAACTTAAATTGAAAAAGCTATAGAGAGGCGGAATTAAATGTATGATCATTAGAAAGGATACAAAACATATAATTAATATTTAGTTATGAGGAAAGAGGTTAGAAAAGCCACTTGTTAAAAGTACCAAGAGGAGGAAATGGAGGGGAAAACAGATTGGAGTTTTCCGTGACAGTCAGGCTGCACTAAAGGACCTGAAGACCCTGAAGTGAACCTCAAAGATTGTTCAAGAATGTAAGAAGAAGCTTAATTCTGACGCAAGACAGGCTTGCACTTATATGGGTTCAGGGACACTCCGGTGTTCAAGGAAACGAATTTGCCGATGAATTGTGGGTCAGCGGATCCCTCACAAGGGTCAGAGCCAATAATCGGAATCAGTTCCGCAGGAATCATGAATTGGATCAGCTATTATGTGACAAGCTCGAACAGAAAATTGTAGAGTTTAAAACTTGGTAGCAAAGACGTTCGGTTGATTGTGGGTATTATTACAGAGAACAACCCATGGGGTCAACATACGACACCAATTGGAGTACTTGAGGACTTGATTTACCTGTCTTGCTGCGTGGAGCCATATAGCACTGAGCAATTTCACAGTGACTATCCCACCTCTGCTAGAGCATGGCTACGAACTTTGGGTTCCGATGTCATAAGAATGAATAAAATTCGTTTTCTCAAACTGGAGGATATTTTCAGATTTACTAAAGAATCTGGAAAATTCTCACAGGACTAACTATCTCTATCTCTTTCTCTATTCTTTCCTTTCCCTTTCTCTGATACTTTTCTCCTTTCCTCCTTTATTCTCTTCCCTCTTTCCAGAGCTCTAAATACATACAATGGGCTTTTTAGCCTGAGTGTTTTAGGAGCCACCAAATCTCTTCGTTCTCCTTGGCTCGACCTATTCAAATTTTAAAATAATTTCTTGTTAAAAGTAAAGTGAAAACTTGTCAAAGATTAGTAGATTTTTTTACTATATAAATGAAAAATTTGGAAATAGTTTGGCACCTGGAATCATGAAGACTAACATAAATTTAGCTTTCCCTCTACTAAATGATCTAAAATCTAGTTTTTCGTTTGTTGATCAGTCCAACGCCTTGAATGTTTTCTCTCTATCGAGTCAAATGCGAATTAATCATGCATAGACAGTTGAGCGCTTTTCTTTCTGCGAACTCTCTTTTACACTAAGAGTAATCCGGTTTTCGAAGATGACATAATTGTATAAGTGTACTTATTGACTTTATCAAAGATATTCGAGAGTCCATTGACGAAGAAAAATCCACTTTCCTTACTCTACTTGACCATACAAAGGCATTCGATTCAGTACCACCACAGTATCTTAATGGCAAGACCCGACAAATGTTCGCTACTTCTATACAGTTAATTCATTCTTTTCTAAAAAACAACGACACAAGTTGTCCGTAGTGGGCCACTGACATCATCTGTTTGAATATTGCGCAGGGGCGTTTGCAAGAATCTATCCTTGGCCATCTTCTCTTTTCTTTCTACATCAACCGCCTACCAGTAATCTCTACCAAAATGCATTGCCACTTGTATGCAGATGACGTCCAGATTTATTGATCTTGCAAACTCAATGATATAAATGACTGTGCTCTTAAAATCAACCAAAATTTAGGCCGCATTAACAAATGGGCATACAACAATGCACTAAATCTAAACCCAAAGAAGTCTCAAGTGCTTGTTACTTCCATAAAGCCCCTTGCCACTTAAAATTTTCCAAAAGTCTTACTTGATGGCATTGCTTTCAATTATGTGCATAGGGCTAAAAATTTCGGCATCATTTTCAACCAGGATCGAGGCAAGAGACCACGTTTCTCTTCTTTCTGACACAATCTACTACATGTTCTTGGTAAAGCTTCTTCAGCCCCGATCTCTCTTACTTTTGCACAAAATTTGCTACTCGAAAGTACCTGGGTACCTCGCCCTCAGAATAATTGCTACGTCAGTGAGAAACTCAAATCATCTCGCTGCTATATATAAAACACTCACCCCAGAAAGAACACATTTAAACGTGAACTTCAGAGATATATTACCACTAAGAGAGATATTTTTTATTTAAATCGTGTGTAATTAATTAGCAACGTCACTTTTATTTAATGTCCATTTTATTTATTGGACACCATAAGAAGTTCATAAAATCCAGATCTGATCGACTTCTTTATAACCAAAAACGTTACTCACGAAGATATGTCAATTAAATCATTAATTGAATTATCATCTGACCATTCCCCAATAATAATGATATATCAGAGCTCATATACGAAGGAATTTTCGAATACAATCATATATTAAAAAAGGACTTGCTGGGATACATTTAGAGAAATAGTCATCTGTAAAGTTGGCACTAAAATAAGATTAAAGAACTTTGACGAAATCGACAGTGTGCTAGATAGCCTATTTTAATGACACAATTATGAACGCCACTATGAAATCTACTCCACAAGAAACTATCTGTTCCTCGAGCTACAACATACCTGCACACATCCAAGAAATCAAAATCAAAAACCGCTTACGTAAACGATGGCAAATAACAAGGCTGCCACTTGACAAAAGCAAGCTGAACGCGGCTACAAAGGAAATCAAACAAGTGCTATTCGACCATAACAATAAGAAACTTAAGTGACGCATCGAAAATCTTGGACCCGGTATAACGACAAACTATTCACTATGAAAAGCTACAAACATAATCGAAAATAAAATGTTATACAAACCACCTAACCCAGAAAACTTGATGTTAGCCGAACTGCAACAATTCTTGACAAGACTGAAGTTCTCGCAAAACACTTCAAAAGTACTTTCACCAACAATACGTCTAATGTAAACCTTTCGACCCACGCAAAAAAAGATCCTTGCAAACCAAAAAATGTTACTTTAGAAAAAATAAAACAATGCATATGTAAGAGAACTGTTCCTAAGAAGTCACCAGGATACGACCTAATAACTGAAAAATTGTAAAGAGAACTCCCAGAGAAGGGACTTATCTATATAAGTGACTTGTTCAATCAAATCTTAAATTTGAAATATTTCCCAAAAGTATGGAAAATTGCTCAAATTATTGCAATACCAAAATCATGCAAAGCTTCTACGCAAGTAACTTCTTACAGACCTATAAGTCTACTGCCAATATTATCAAAAATTTTTGAAAAGTTTCGAATCGAGCTCATCATACAAAAAGACAAAATAATACCTTTCCACCAATTCGTATTCAGGCAAAAACATTCCACCATAAAGCAAGTTCACAGAGTTACAAACAAAATGTTTGAAGACATCAATAAAAAAAAGCTCTGCCTTGCCACTGTTGTTGAAGATACTTATTTTTGTGCTCTGTAAGATGTTGCTGCAACTCCAAACTTTATTGAGTGTAGGAAAAGCACTTCTCGTATTATTTAAGGCGTCTTTGATATTTATTTCTCACACCCCATCTTTTAAAATTTTGCTGAAAATGTAACAAAAGCTATGAATGGCTTCAATGACCCGACCATCAATTGAGAGCGTACGCATTTGACGAACCGATACGCATAAGCTTGGTTTTTTGTTTATTTACTTTGAGACCGACTTTTCCAGAATTCTCCGAGAGCCATTTCAGCTTGACCTCCATATACTCGAGGCAATGCGCGAAAAAACATAAATCATCAGCGCAATCAATGTTTTCACGAAACTCATTTATACTCCAGCGGGTCCCAAAGGGCACTTGGTTGTTTGTTGCATCAAGAACTGAGTGCAACAGCGTGTACATTTCATAAACTATAAGACATTTTTTTTCCAAACAATATTCAGGAAAATATCGACTGCCCAGCTTCTCTTTGATACAGCAATTTTTTTTTTTGAAGAAAGCGCGTCCGGAGCGACGAAAGGTGTATAAAGAACTGTGTTTGGTTTAACAGAAAAGTACAAAAAACGGAGAGTTTAAGACAAAATTGTAAATTTCAAAAAAAAAAAGGAAAACGAAAAATCGATTAAAAATTTTTTATAGAAAAAGAGAAATGTAATATATCGAAAAACTCCATTCGTCTTCGCTTACATCCTTGGTTGATTGGAGCAAATTAGAGCAGAAGCAAATTGAATGATCGACTCATCCGGATGATTATTTCCATCAAACAATTTACAAATTTTGCGATATGTTGTTCTTTAAGATCGACGATTTTTATAATAAGTTTCAATAATTTTAACGCGTTGTACTATCGCTTGTACCTTGTCAACTTGACAAATGTCAAAGATGATCCCTTGCGAATAATAGGATTTGCCAAGTCTGAAAAATAGCCATTCGCTTCTGCAATCACCTCCTCGTTTGAGTAAAAGCTTTTTTCCGCCAGCCAGTTCTTCAAATTAATAAACAAAAAGTAGTCCGAGGGATCCGAGTTAGCCAAGTCTGGGGAATAAGGGATCCCCCATGAAAATAGTTGGAAGCCTATTTCTAATAATTTTGCGACCACAGCTGCTGAGGCCTGAGCTGGTGCGTTGTCGGGATGGAAATGGAAAACCAATCGACTTCTTCGATTCAAACGAATGCCAAACATAAAGAAACAGGCCGATTTGGCTGAAACTTCGTGCGTAAAAGAAGTTCTCAAAAATATAAATAATTTAATAAAAAAATCCCTCCATGAAGCAAGTTTATATACCTAAAGGCGCTTTACGCAGGATTAAAAAATACATGACTGAAAAAAATTGTGTAGATTTTCAGACTCAGCGAGCAATTTTACATAGGAAATTGATGATCTGGTTCCTGGGTAAAAAACTCATTAATTACTTGTAACACTGAATTTTTTAAACCAAATACTTTTCTTAATCAACTCTATGCAAGGCAGCTTTAGGTATATAAAAATTCTTATAATATTGTACAATAAAAGAAAAAAAAAATTTTTTTTTAAATATGCAACTTTTTTTCACTAGCTAATCATGTTTCTGACTACACCACTTTATTTTACCCCAACACTGTATTTTATCCACCAGCAACTGATCACCCTTAGTTCGTAAAATTTTTATAAAAAATCAAATATTCAACACGCCAACACTTTGCTGCCTCTAAACACCAACGCACTCCAGTGCCACATACGCAAATCCTCCGAAACGTGTCCAATGCGCACTCCCACTTGATATTATTTTCACACCTTGCGGCCGACACACATAATTAACACCTCAAATGCACCACGCACGCGCTTTCGAAGGTGTGAAACTCTTGAATGCTGGCTGATGTTTTCTCTCAAGCACTGAATGGTAACAAGTTGTACGACTTCAGCGCTTCCTGATGCTAATCAATACTGGGCTGCAATCCGTTTGCGAAAACTTTGAATTGTTGTGTGTGTGGTTGTTGGTGTTACTGCTATTGCAACAGCTTATGACCTACAGCCAAACGTATTGAATGCCAAGTAAATATTTATATTGTTTGTGATTATGTTGTTTGCTGTTAGCATTTGGATTTGTTATATGGCAACAATATTTCACCGTTGCTAAATTGGATTAAGCAAATTTGTTTGCTGCCTCTGTGGCATGCGTAGGCATACTTGCAGACTGCAGCTCAGGTTCGTTTGCTTAGCTCGGGTTAATGGCATCATACATCGGTCATTCAGGCATGCATTGCGTGCAATTTAGTTGTTGCTTAAGGACTTTCCATTTCTCTAACAAATTTTGTGCGCAGCAAATTGGTAAGAGGTGTTGATGTTGCGTGGTTGAGTTGAAAAATGATTATAAAATATTTGGACGTCTTGTGCTTTTTTAGCCTTTGGCGAGCATGATTGAATGTATGACTTGTAATTGTGTGGATCGATGGGAGAGGCAGAGGATTGGAGTGCTTATAACGGGTGATCAATTTAGAGTTATCGGATTTTATATTGAGACAATCTTTACCATTTTTGTGTAAAACCATTCATGGTATTTATTTTTAAAGATAATCCATTTCAAATGTTGGCCGCAACTGCGGCGCAATTCGGCTAACCGTAAACACCAATTTTGAATGACTCGTTGGAAGACGTCAGTGGGTATCTGATGAATAACTTTAGTAATGTGGGCTTCTAATGCCGCAGTCGAAGCTAGTTTATCCACAAGAGCATTTAGACTTTATATACCCCTACAAATAAAAGTCCAAAAGTGTTATATTACGAGCGATCTTAGTGGCCAATCCCCTGGTCCGAGAAGAGAGATGAGTTGCGCACCGAAACGAAAATGCAGTAAATCTGTTGTTTCACGAGCTAAAGGGTAAGTAACTTTTTCTTGTGTGAGCCAATAAACAAAATGTTGTGGAGATTACGGGCTTCAATTTCCGACATCCGGCATCAAGAAGTCATTTATAATGGCGCGACAGCTTTCACCATTCACTGTTACATTGGCCTCGTCTTTGAAGAAATTCCTCCAGCCCACAGATCGCACCAAACAGTTGTTTTCAATGGATCTAATGGTTCTTCTTGAATGTCTTTCATAAGTTTTCTGACCAAATTCTTTGAGTGAAATTGCCCAAGTAATGCCATAAGATAAGCCAAGTTATTGAGATCGGCGCCGAATCGATTCTTCCGCGTCTTCGGCAAAACTCTCATTAACAGCCGCATTATGTTTTTCACTTCGGATTGTATGTGGTCTAATCGATCGTGTATCATCTAGTAATGTAAAATGATTCTCGATTCTGCCGATGCTTTGCCAATATCGCGTTTGGTGGGACGGTTATGTACATCATAAATTGGCCTGAGCGTGTGATGAACACTTTTCACAAAGCGACGATTTTTGTAATAGAATTGTATGATTTGTAAACACAGTTGAGGCGTAAGTCTTTCCATGATGAGATTTCAATGAATACTGAAAAAAAAAATGTATTTAGTTTACAGTAGTCATGCGTGATCTGTCAAAAAATCCCATTGGAAAAGGTACCTCTAATCAGATCCTAAGAAGAGGTTTGAAATACTGTGTTTGAGATATCTATTGTAACAACGAAGAGAGAAAAAGCTCTAAATTCTAAGGAAAATTTCTTTAGGTGCGTTCTTAAATATTGAAGGTGCCTTTGGTAATACGAATTATCATTCTAAAGAAAGAGCTCTTCTTAGTAAGAAAATCGACACAACGACTGTAGGTTGGTTGAAAACACTAGGGGTTGAAACTGATCCAGTCAAAGCAATGAAATGCTGTCCATAAGGAGGTGTTTTGTCAACATTTCTGTGGTATTTAGTCATTAATGATCTCTTAGTAAAACTATAGAATACTGGCTTTGATTTCATTGGATATACTAACGATCTTACGGTCATGGACCAAGAGCTAATCCTCATATTAGACTGGTGTCGTGCTGAAGGTGTATCTATAAATTCTAGCAAGACAATCATTGTTCCTTTTACAAACAAATTAAAGTTGGAACTTGGTAATCCTATAGAGGTTAGACTGTAAGCTACTCCAACGAAGTAAAATATCCAGGTGTTATCTAAGATAAACGTCGGAATTGGAACTCTCATCGCGAAGCGCTGATATAAAAAGCCACTAGAGCTGTGTGAGCCTATCGAAG
This sequence comes from Anastrepha obliqua, assembly GCF_027943255.1. NCBI lineage: Eukaryota > Metazoa > Arthropoda > Insecta > Diptera > Tephritidae > Anastrepha > Anastrepha obliqua. The sequence goes on along the minus strand of NC_072893.1, from coordinate 17,886,656 downwards.
TCTTTATGGCAGGACGTGGGTCTGGGCTCTAAAATGGTTCAACTAAATTATTCATTACTTCCTCAGTGGCCGAAAGCCCAACAAGTAACCACATAACAACTACCTAACTCCTACTATAACCGGTGCATGAACACTTGCCTCACTGTTGCTATAAAAACAATAGTAGGACTATCCCCACCACATATTTTCCTTAAAAAATGCAAATCTTACTTGGGAAGGATCTTCCAGACTTTGGTCATACAAGTATCATAACAGAGCTACATGACCAGAATATAATTTGTTGTGTATGATACCAAAATGTGTTTTTAACCGAGAACTTGAAATCATAATCCCAGACTGCGATGAATGGCAACTGAGAGGACCTTGGGTCGATCCCACAAGTCTCGAATGATTCACAAACGTTCGAAAACAAATACTAGAGTCAATCCAGGGATCTATGGTAAAAGTTCGAAAATCTCTGAACTAATAAGCAAATGGCCTAACGTCTTTCTGAAATCTGGCAATCTTACTTCTGTACTTTTGGATATCCTGACTTTTAAAATATTAAGAAATAAATCCATTATTTTCTCGGTAGATGCCTGTACTGATCAATATCTCGTACAGTATCGATCAATTTAAAGCTTATACTCTTTGTTCAAGGTGACATTTCACACTACAAAAGTCTTTTGCTGCTTTTTCTTTGTTCGATTCATGAAGAGAGCGAGCAATAGAAGCATTGCTGGCATAATTTGTTCTGAACCTATACAAATGCACCGAAAATTTATTACGTAAGAACCAGGTAGGGGCTGAAAAGCTAATAAATTCTAGAAGAGAGGAACAGTCAATTCCCCCCTTGATAACATTAAGCAAAAAAGACTGCAACAAAATCGATCTTTTAGTTTTTAGCTGTTTGAAATTAATTAGAAGTAGGCGAGATTTATATGATGGGACAAGATCAGATAAATTTTGAGAAGAAAAAGCATCCATAAGAAAAACTTTTTGAACTCGTTTAATTCTGTCGATAGAGAATTGGTGGCAAGGCATCGAAATAAACCTTTCATATTCTAATGTAGCTCGAAAAAATGCAGTAAACAGCAATTTAAGACATTTATAAGACACCAGAGGCTAACGACTTATTGAAAATTAACTTGTGTGGCAAAGCAAGCGCTGAACAATGTTTGAAAAGAGCAACAACCATCATCATTCGTTCTTGGGGAGGGTTTTATGGCTAAAATACCTTTTTCAACATCTTCCAATGACAGGTTCAAACACCCAAAGTTAAGAGACGAAGTAGCATCCGCAGAATAGATCCTGCGTTAACCAGGTTTCTTACCTACAAAATTTACTTGAAACAAATCTGCAAACAGATTTACCACTTTAGAAGGTGTGGTAGCTAATTTATCATCCAGAAAAACAGCAGATAGAACACCAGAACAGGACTTCTTAGATTTGATGTATTAGTTTCGTCTATTCCGGTCAGGCATTTTGCTATTAATGAAACCGTCGATACTGTCGAAAATGTCGATAAAATCACAGAAATAATCGCAGTTGACCGGCGCATGTTATTAGCACCTTTTCCCCATTGCTAGGATGTCGGTAAAAGTGGCAGTTAAGCTATTCGGGGTTAAGTCTCTGGTGTGTAAAGAGTATACGAAAGCACTAAAAAAACTTCCTTGCGACACAGCAGCATTTATTTCTTCAAGGTTACAATGTTCATTTCCTTATTTGAGGCGAAAGTAGCATTCGGTCGGATACGACTTTAAGAGGGCGCAAAAACTATTTGGAAGGCAGGTTTTTAACTCATTTTCTATTCAGCTGTGATTCTGTGGACCTGGTCGATGGTTGAGTGCTTGTAGTAACAATATAAACAGGAAAATGATTCTAGTCCATGAATTTAATCAAGTTTTCTAAGAACTTACAGGAGCTTAGTACCAGAATCGTACGTTCCCGCCATCTGTATAAAAGTTAAACGTTCCGCTGAAAGTTCGCTGAAAAACAAGAAGCTTACGTCACTTGACAAGTTGTAAAGGAACCAGTGCGAACTGAACCATATCCTAACTGAAATAGAAAATAGTCTTTTCATACTCCATAATCTCACTCGCTGATCTATTTTGACCACCATGTCTGCTCTCTTCATTATCTCACACAGATATACACATCATTTTTTTCTTGTTGTAGTCATCTACTTATCGTCATTATCTATTAATTCTATTTACCAGCAAAACCGCTATTCAACTAACCGCATTTTGTCAAACTCATTAGTCGCCTTTCAGAAGGACCGTAAACAAAATTGTTAAGAAAATTGAATATTTTTCAACATTTGTAAGCCGCTTAGCCGATTCGTTTTGCTTACCAAAGGTCATAGAATATTAAGGGGCGGTGCGACCCGAACGCCTCAAAGACAGCACAAAGTAACTGATCTGCATTGGTTTGCCGCCACTGCTGATTTACCTAACTTCTTAGCTAAGCAGTTTTACTGATTTTGAGAAAAGAGAGAACGAAGGAAATTAAGAATCTACAGATAAGGAAAAGTGTATTATGTAAACAGTTTGTAATTTAAGGCTTTTCTTTTGTCGCTTTCGTTTTTGCTAGCTAAGCAGGTAGTTGCGTTTGGCTGCAGTGCGATGGTCAAGGCGAAGGCGGGCACATGCAAATGAGGTCTTGCGAAAAGATTACAAGATAAGGAGTGACCGCAAAAGGAGATTAGCTACTGCTTTGTATTATAGATATGAAGAATATGGATATGAATAATGCAGGGATTTACTGAAAGAAGATTATGGCTAAGGTTGTAATTTTGTACGTGGGTGGGTGAGTGTGCCAGTGAAAAGTAAAATGTATTGTATTTGGAATGTATATGTATTTTTGTAATACCAGAAGCAAGCGGCAAGTAATAGTAACTAACTAAACGTTTTTATACATACTTTTATTGTCAATCTGTGTTCCAATTTTAGAAAGTTGGTTGATAGATTCCGCTGTATTTAACTTAAATGCCATAAAAATTGAATTTTACCACCAGCCACTTCTGAAAATAATTTCAAATCTCAAAATGAATAAAATTTCCTATATTACAGGCAGTGAAAACACTATTCCACCATAAACATTTTCATCGTTTTTGACTATTTTTCCTCTTTTGCTTAATGTTGGTTATTTTGTTTTTTTAATAAAAGTATAGCTCTTTCTCAGGCCGCCGCCGTAGCCAAATGGGTTGGTGGGTGAGTACCATTCAGAATTCAGAGAGAACGTAATTTCGAATCTCAGTGAAAACACAAAAACTAAGAAAAAGATTTTTCTAATAGCGGTCACCCCTCGGCAGGCAATGGCAAACCTCCGAGTGTATTTCTGCCATGAAAAAGCTCCTCATAAAAATATCTGCCGTTCGGAGTCGACTTGAAACTGTAGGTCCCTCCATTTGTGGAAAAACATCAAGACGCACGCCACAAATAACAGGAGGAGCTCGGCCAAACACCCAAACACGAGTGTACGCGCCAATTATATAATACATATATATATATATATATATATATATATTCAATACCAACCTTTCTTAGATCACCGACAGCATATTTGGAGATGCAATTTTTTAGTTTTGAATGGAATTGAAATTTGAATAGTCGAGCCAAGAAGCACCGAGAGATTTGGTGACTCCTTAAACACTCAGGCTAAAAAGCTCATTGTATTTAAAGCTCTGCAAACTGGAAGGGTAGATAGTTAAGGAGGAAAGGTACATAGTTAGATTATGGGTGAAAAGTTTCAGACTAGAAGGTACAAAGGAAACATATTTTCTGCAACTTCGATATCCTTCGGTTAAAAAAATAACCAAATTAATCATAAGATTTCAATAAACAGTAATTTTGGGTCCCTAAAAATATTGTGATAAGTGTCTGAGCAACATAAGTGCAGGCTTGGTTATTATCTGTTCTGAATATTCACACAAATTTGCTCATAGCTGTGGCGGAATCTGGGAACTTCGTACATCTTCACTTCACTAACCACACCTTGTCACATTAGGCTTTCGAAGTTCGTTTCTTAAGTCTTTTATTTAATGTCAGAAGGAGAGAAAAGTTTAAGTTTACGATTACTGAGCCTATCGACCAATCAGTTGCTGTTGCTCACGTTTTTCATGTTGAGACAACTAAAGCGGCTGGTTCTAATTAATTCTTACTTACTAATTATTTCTCACTTACTAATTATTTTTCACTTAACTAAATGTTTGACGTTAAGGCTCACAATTAGGGTCAGCCTGCAGATATTTTCACACAATTCAAACAAATTCACACCTTTCAAAGCATTCTCGAGTGAGTGTTGAAGAGAGAAATTAAAAAAATTTGCACTTTTACACAAAGCCTCTGGCGAAAAGCAACATATTTTCGAAAATGTGTCAAGTATCAAGCGAATGCACTAACAAAATTAGTGAAGTGCAACAAAGGCACTGCAGGCAGACAACCATAATTTTTAGCAAAAAATACGCAAATAAAAGAAAACTCTACCGTAATTTTAATATATGTAGCATAAGTTTTTATGTATTTACGCGCAAATAACCGAAATTTTCACATTTTGACAGTTATGCGTATGTCAAAAATGTATAAGTACCTGTATAAAAACCATCACAACCGCACTCAAACTGACATTGCTGGCCACGCCCGCGGCGTAAGTTTTGATGGGGCGTGGTTGGGTGGCAGGCACTACAGCAGAGTAGAGCAGCGCAGAGCAATGAGCTTGCAAGTGAGCCCGGCTACTGTCGCCACTGACGCTGCCACCGCTACTGTGCCACTTCAAGTGCCGTGCAGTGCTGATGACGACTTGTGCCGCTGGCCATCGCCTGTTTGCTGACGTCTGTGCGATGACGTCTGTGCGCTGGCGTTGCCAAAAATGTACTGTGTCGCCTTCTGACATTCCCAGCAATCAGCCTGAGCTTGAAATATGCGTTATTTGCAATTAAGTCGTTTGCGTAACAATTAAATAATTCACATGCGCCTGCTGATGCCCCACTCCGTCAACTCCGCAACCATCGTCTGCTTTCGCGTGGCTGTCGCTTGGTAGAGCGCGTAAAAATGAAAAATTGTTGTACCACCGAAAAATCTACTTTAACTGTGACTGGGCAGTGCCATAAACAGTATTTTAGGTAGCAGCTAAAGGATATTTATTTTATGCGCTATTTCGCTTGAAGCGCACATTAAGGCGCATAAAGGCGTCCTTCCTGTCCAGCCCGTGTTGAACGTGTGAACGAGCGCACATTAAAATTATGTACAAGTGCATTTCGATGAGACACAAATGCTTGTGTGTGTGTGTGTCGGCATGTACGAGCGATTGCCTGCTGGGTGGACAGTTTGTAATTTGTTTAATTGCATTTTGACCTTGTGCGATTTTCGTACATCAAGTTGTGTGAAAGTCTTGACAGATGTGGCGCTGTGGCGTGCAGATGTTGCATGTCCCGGTGGCAAGTGCAGTCAAAATGCAGAATTTTTTATATTTATCAGGCGTGTTACAGTTTTTTTTTTGAAAGTAGAATGACGCTTTTTTGAATAATTTTTGTGGCTATATCAAACTTCCTAAATTTAGCTGTTTGAGTCTTTAAACAGTACACGAATTTAAAAAAATCCCTGTTTGACCCACTTCACATTCACGTGTTTGTCCATTCCGTGTTTGTCCATTGAAAAGCCCGCGCAAAATCAGAAAGATGGCACTGCTGCCGCATATCGAGTCGCATGTTTAGCTAGTAGCATATGGAGGAGCATACACCAACTTTCAGCCAGATCGGTTTATTTGTATTTGTGCCTAGCATTCGTTCGAAGTGGAGTGATTTTCCTTTTCCGTCACGACATCGCAATAGCTCATGCCTCAATAGTTGTGGTTGTAAAATTAATGGAAAAAGGGTTCTAATTCGATTCGCATGCCCCCAATTCTCGAGACTTGGCTCACTCTGATGCCTCGTACTACTATTTGTGAGCCATAATTTGAAGAAACGGCTGGAGGGGAAAAGATTTTACTCAAATGAGGAGGTGGTTGCAGAAACTTTTACCAATTTTTGGCAAATCCTATTATTCGAAAGGATCAACGGCGTTGGACGAAGTGTAGGTGTAAGCCTAAAGGAAGACTTTGTCAAAAAATAAAAAAGATTATCCCCACACAATTAAATAGTCTGTTTTAAAAGCCATATTTTATTGTTAACTGATTTATATGGAGACCCTAAAAACCCTCCAAACTTAAACAAAATATATTAAAAATTAAAAACAAGGACATTTTTAGGGGAAAAAATTGTAGGAGTATTTTTTCGTAAGTGACAAAAAACATTAAAAAACTGTTTTTTTTAATTCTTTTTTAAACCATTACCAAATTTTTAAAAATTGTTTTTTTTTTATTTATTTTTCAAATCATATTTTTAACTTTAGCCTTGAAACCCCAAAAATTAAATGTATTGAAAAATGTATTGAAAATTAAAAGAACCAAACACTTAAGAGAAACATTTTCAGGAGTGTTTTTCACAATTGGCAAAATAAAATTTCTGAGCTCTAAGAAGATGTTTCCATTCTGAAAACAAAAAACAATTTTTAAAAAGAACATTTTATTCTTAAAATAAAACAAAGACCAAATAAAAATTCTTAAAATCTTCTACAAAATTTTAAACATAAGTAAAAGTTTTCTCAAATATCCGTTTTTATTTATTTTAAAAAATTTAAATTTATGTACAAACTAAAAAGAACGAAAATATTTAGTGAAAAAATTTTGTATTTTTCACAAAGAGCAAAGATTAATTTACATAAAATTCTGAAAAAACGAGTAAAAAATTTTTTCGAGAAAAACAACTTTCTAGAAAAAATACGGTAAAAATTAAAAAGAATGAAAGTCTTTTCAGAAAAACTTTTCAGAGTGTTTTTCACAATTGTCAAAAAAAAAAAATTCCAATAAAATTTTAATAAAAAAGCAAACATTTTTTTAATAAAAAAAATATGTTAAAATTAAAAAGAATGAAAAACCTCAGAGAAAACAATTTTTTAGTGTGTTTTTCACAAATGAAAAAAAATACAAAAAAATTGGAACTAAACTGTAAAAGATGTTTCCGTTTGGGAAACAAGAAAGTGTTTTTTTCTTAAAATTAAAAAAAGAAAATTCAAAAATTTTTAAACAAGAGTAAACGCTTTTCCCCAAACATTTTTTTTTATTTTAAAAATTTAATCTTATGTAGAAATAAAAAGGAACAAAAATATTTATTAAAAAAATGTTAAGGTGTATTTTTCACAAATACCAAAGATAAAATTTACACAAAATTTTTAACGAACGACTAACGACGAATGTTAAAAAAAAAACTTATTTTCTAGAAAAACTATGTTAAAAAAATATCGAAAATATTTTGAGAAAAAACTTTTCCCTAGTGTTTTTTTACAAATGTCAAAAAAATTCCAATTAATTTTTATCAAAAGACCAAACAATTTTTTTAATAAAAAAAATATTTTAAAAATTAAAATGAACGAAAATCCTTAGAGAGAAAAAATTTTGGAAATGTTTTTCACAAATGAGAAAAAAGCCAAAAAATGTTGAATAAAACTGTAAAAAATGTTTCCATATTGGAAAAAAACAAATTTTTAGCTTTAAAATTAAAAAAAGATTAAAAGAAATTTCTGCAAAATTTTAGAGAAGAGTAAAACAATGTGCCAAAAAATTAAAAAAAACAATATTTTTTCCTGAAAAATGTTTAACAAAAATGTAAAAAAGTTTTCCAAAAAACAAAATTTCCAATATTTCTTAAACTAAATTTTTTAAACAGAATTTTTTAAAACTCGTTTTTTAAATTTCCACAAAATTAGAACTATAAAGTAAAAAATTTTTCCAGAAACAATTTTTTGTAAACGAAAATTTAAAAAAAATTCAAGAAAAAAAATTTGTTTACCCAATTTTTTGGGAACATTTTTCTCTCTTAAAATATTTTTTTCTTAAATTTTATTTTTCCTAAAATATTTTTTTCTTAATTTTTTTTAATGTAAAAATTAAAAAGAACGAAAATATTTAGAGGAAAAAATTTTCCGAAGTATTTTTCTCAAATGTCAAAAAAAAAGAGTTTACACAAAATTATGAACAAAAGTGTAAACAAACTTGCAAAAAAAATATTTCAATTTTTTCCAAACAAATAAAAAAAAATATTTTTTAGTAGTTTTTAGATTTTTTTCCTCAATTTTTGCAAAATTTTAAACTGTAAATTTTTCCAAAAAAAATCTTTTCAGAAATTTAGTTTTATTCTCAAAATTAAAAAAAAAGGACCAAAAGTACTTGAGCTTAAAAAACTCCATGCCAAAATTTTCTTCATTGAATAAGTATCGAAATTACAAATTATTTAAAAGGTTATTTTATTCTTAAAATTAAAAAAATTAGTTGCAAAAAATTTGTGAACAATTTTGAACATGAGTGAAAAATGTTCCCAAAAAATTGAGTAGAAAAAAATATAAGTTTACACAAAATTATGAACAAAATTATAACAAAAGTTTCAAAAAAAATATTTCCCAACTTTTTCCAAACAAGTTAACAAAAAAAAAATTTTAGTTTTTTTAGATTTTTTCGTCAGTTTTTATATAATTTTAAACCGTAAATTTATCCAAAAAAATCTGTTTAGAAATTTATTTTTATTCTTAAAATAAAAAAAAATTAGAAATACATTTTTTTAAAGAATTTTTTATCATTAAAAATAGAATACAAATTTTAAAAAAGAACTGAAATTATTTGACCTTATAGAACGCTATACAAGAATTGCATTAATTGAATCTCACAGTTACAATATTAATTTCTTTTTAAATATTTTCAGCTGAAACCCGCAATTAAACCAATTTTAAGAAAAATTTAATAACATGTCTGAATAACTTGATAGGAAACTGCACAATAAAAAATTTTTAATTTCTGTGAAAGTTCTTCTTGTTTATTTGAAATCCTCATATATGCCATTGCTTATGAAACATAACATCGTTTAAATCTCTAACGCAGCTACGCAGAATGACACAAAACAGAGAGATCCGATTGTCAATGACATCACTCCGTAGATTTGGCTGAATTATTGTAACACCCTGAGTTGTGTTGGATCTGAATGCAACTCCAGAAAATACAAAAAAGAGTATATCAAGGCTAAACTGCACAATTAACACAAAACATTCAAGTTTTTTTAATCTTTTCATGCTGCTCAATCGGTTCGCTTGTATTAGTGATTTTCATCAGTCACTGAATAGTAAACAACTAATTTGACAAACATCGCCAAAACAGCAAGGCAGTCACCATCTAGCGACATCGACTCGTCCTTATTAGAAATCCCTATACATACATATGTATGTACGCAGAAATTTATCTTAGCTATCACAGGTGGTGGAATACTCATTCATTTTGTGGTTTTTCATCGCGCCATTTATATAAAAGTTAAAAAATAAATTTCTTTTTTTTCGTTTCCCAAATTTATTTAAAATCGATACGAAATTAAGCATGTCAAGAATATCTTTCAGCTACCACTCGCTATTCAAGTCTTCCAAGAAGATATGGCGCCAAAATTTCTACCTATTCAAGAGCAGCCATAGTCCAGTTGTCCAGCTCAACTATTTACGACTATTTGCGGCTCGCTTTCAAGTGCCTCGTGGTGCCCTCATTGTCTTTTTTTTCTGCGCGCTTAAGTGTTTTTCAATTACTTTTCATAACCCACACCCACTGAGCACACAACAATGGATCTGCGTTCACTTTGTTTTTCTTTTTTTTTCAATTTTTTTTTGTGACAATTTTAGTCACCGCCAACGCCTCGCTGTCCAAAAAACAATGAGCGCATTGTTGCAAATCGCTACCAAATATAATGCAATTGCTACTGAGAAGAAGGAAAGGCGTGAATATGTGGCCAAGAGGAAAAGTGCACACTCAAGTGGCCGGCCAGCTCAGGCAGAGTACATTTCGCAGATGAGCCGCATTTCCATTGTGCGTACGAACGAGCGCGCATTGTTCATTTGGGCGTTTTGCGAAAATACTGACGACTATGGCTTTGTAGTTTGTTAGCTGACCATTGTCCTTTTGACAGTTCTGCCATTGTCCTTTTTGGTCGCTGGTTTAGTTGTTGTTGTTATTTTTGCTGCTATAACCACGTGTGGCTGCGTTTCAGGCTTTTCTTTTGCGTTTGAGGAGGCGTTACCGATTAGACGTGTTATTGTTTTGCTCTTTTTTCTATTTTTTGGTGTTCGTCTATTAATTTTTTCTCGTAATGCAATTTACGGGATTGTCCTTTGACTTGAGATTTCTTTTATTTTTTTTGCTTTTTGATTTCTTATAGAAAATTCGTTGAGTTAATTAAGATTAAATATCGAGGTGTGAGTCGTGTTCACATTAAATGTCAAATGCTTGTTATCTGAAGTACTTCATTTTTAGCTGGAAAATGCGCTTACTTTCCGCTTTACGCTGCCTGCTTGTTTCTTACAGGATTTTTCCATTGAACTGCAGAGGGCATGTGTGTGTGTAAGAATTTGTATTTGTGTGTTTATGTAAGCCCCGTTTTATGTTTCCACTTACCTTAATATCAGCGTATGCTCCCCTCTTTGAAATGCTTCCTTCCTCTTTTCTGATAGGTCGCCTGCCTCAAGGTGTTTTCTTCAGCGCAAGCCATTTAACAGCCGACTAGCGATTTCTTAAGCATTAAGGATATGCGCATAAGTCATTATTTACTATAGGGTGCATGCTGTGTGTGGCACACGCGATTTTTCAAGTGGCGCAATTCAGAGCGTAATTCTGGGGGGATCTTGTCATGCGGAGTATTTTCAAAATTTTAACTAATAGTGCACAAATTTGTACAAATTTATAAGCATTCAAACAGTTTTTTAACGCAAGGTGTGGCTAATAATAACGAAATTGATGCAGCTGATAAAAATCTGCGATAGCGATAGAAAAGAAGCGCTAAATATCTTGAAAGAACATTTTAATGAGCTTTTAAGTAACAACGAGGATCAGGTTCCTAGTGGTACAAAATCGACATAACTATGCTCATATGCTGACGAAATCGTCATCCTTGGGATAAATAGGGAACTCTTTAGAACATTTTCATGCGGCTAGTGCAAGCTACCAGACCAATGGGCCTCAATAAATAAAGCTCCGTCCTTATCAGTACAAGATCGCATTCAGGCCGGTAACAGGGTATGCTTTCTACATATCAAACTTATGAAGTCTTCATTGATATCAAAGGAATAAAAGTTCTAGATGTACAAAACTATAATGAGAACGGTTCTCACCTACAGCTGTGAAGCATGAATTTACTAATGCGATTTGAAATCAAAATTCTTAGAAAAATATTCGTCCATATTCGATTAGAAACGGTACATACCGTATACGGTTTAATCACAATCTCAGCGTTTTAATCGCGGGGTAAAATGTAACGCGGTTTAAAAAATAGCAAAGATTACGTTGGTATGGACAACTCCTAAGAAGGATATAGAGCGACAGTGAAATATAGAGATAAATGGGGACATACTGTAGAGGAAGCTATGGTCCACCCAGGACTGAGGCTGCTCGTAAAGTAGTACGAGCGCGTCAAGCGCCACCGATAGTCAGCTGTTTAGCGTGCAGCCATTCTGTCGGCTGCCGTACTTCTCGCTTGTGTAAACGAATCAGCATAGTCAGCCTTCGTTCCACGGTGTAGAGAGCTCGGAAGGTGTGACCAACATCAAATCATTAACCGGCTCTCAGCGAATTTGTTGTTTGTTGCTGTTTTGCTGACGTCACTTGAGATGCGACGGCGGCTTGTTAAAGAAAAAAATGAAGTCTGTTATACGAAAAAAATCTACGAAGCCATGCTCTGTTTGTTGTGGTTGTAGCAGCGTTAGATGGCAAGAGTACCATCTACAAGTAGAACTTGAGTGCCGGATGTACCTGCGAAAAATTCCAAAACTTAAAGGAACAAAAAAATATCTACAGCTATTCAGTTCTTTTGCTGTAGTGGAGGAGAGAAACGGGATCCAGACTGTAGAACTGTCTCATGCTACCTCCAAAAGGCACAATAAGAACCTCAAGTGCATATGGAGATTGTACGGAAGTCAAAGCTCATCCCCGCAAGTTCCGATCGCCCAGTGACCGGTGGCTACCTCCATGAGTTTGGAAATTGAATGGCGTCGTACTGAGGCCAAAGTGTTTTTGAAATAGCATTCGATAACATAGAACTCCCACTGTCTTGAGTTTTTTTTTTTTAAGAAATTGTATAGCTCTCCTTTACTTGTACGGAAAATGCTGTCTTTGGCCGGATATAAATTTGGATAATTCAGGTAAGGTGGAAAGGATTGCCGAGGGAACGACGATTTCGGGTCACAAAACCAATGGTAATTTTACTTAGTTGCAATCTTAAAAGCAAGTGATTGAACGCGAGTGTGAGTACGTTTGAAAAGAGCTCGCGGAATTCTTCTGTCGAATAGCCTATGACGTGGCAGCCAAAGTTAATCCCACAATTATGCTACGGATAACCAAATCTTCTAATCTAGCATCCTTGGCCTCGGCCATAGAGTTGTTTTGTTTGAGGAGCAATAGAGCATATAGGCATTCTAAGCTTTTCATAGAATGAATTATGCATTTAAAGTTATAAGACTTGAGTCCATTGTAGCTATGGAAGTGAACGAAAGAAGACTTTCCACTTTTGTTTGGTGTAGGTGGGGGCTAGTAACACTGTACAGCCCAATACAAAAGGAATAAGGTTGAGCCAACGTAATGCGCTTATGCAAAAATATTTCTAAATTTTTCTATTTTCTTTCTGAAAAATACAAATAATACCTTTTTGTCAAGGAGATAAAGGCTTAATATGTTCTATGAAAATTATTCTCACTATATTTCACATAAAATTCTTGAACATATTTCATATCTCAAATGTAAGCATCTTGTGATTTCGTATGCCACTTCATATAAGTAAAGACTAAGTTTGACCACCATTAAAAACTCAAACGTAAACTTAGAAAACGATGTATGACAGATATTACCACTTACCTCATCCAACATAAATATTCCAAGCCCGTGAAAGAGATGGAAAAAGGAGGAGGAGGAAAAGCAAATATAATTTCGATACCTTTGAAATAGTAATTAAAAACGGTATTACACGGATGGTATACGGTATTACGGAGTGGGTGCCTGGGATTCCAAGAAAAAACATGACATCACTAACGTCGCGGAATGGAGATGCCAAACCATGCAGCGGTGGCAAAACCGATAGAACACTGAATCGAGTGTCAGATGGACGGCAAAGCTGATTCCTGCAATAGGTAAATGGACTCAAAGGAACTTCGGGGAAGTGGGCTATTTCATGACTCAATTCCGCTAAAGCAAGTGAACCCAGAAGCACATACTGCGCAGCACCCAGCGATGACGCCGATTACACATGCACAGATGCTCTGATGGAGCAGATTGACGACATCGCACCGACCAATTTGATCGGCAAGATGCTTGAACGTGAATATAACTGGACTGTAGTTCAAAGATACGTTGAAGGCGTACTACGCAGAAAACAGATAGGCCTCGACGCAGTACAACCAAGCGAAGCCTCACAGACATAAGAAGATGAGCCTATAGCATGAAACTGGCTATAAGCATGGTGAACGGACCCAGACGTGGGCGAATGAAACGGCTCCATTTCATTCGTTTCTTTTCGTTTTTAGCCATCCCGAAGTAATGCAGGGAAGGGAGTTTCCCCAAAAAGGAGGAGGGAGTAGACGACTGTCGCTGTAAGTGCGAAGACATTTTGAACCCTACTCAACCCACAAAAAAAAAACACAAAACGGTATTATATTTAGATTTTCAAAATCTGTAATGTTTTGGAAATTCATAGAAATATTTTGAAGATTTTATTCGTTTCAAGCATGCTACTCACTTGATGTCTGGATTGCGTATCGTGAACTTTCGTTTCGTCTCCAGTAATGATGCATTTGATGAATGTTGGGTCGTCTGATGAATGTTTAGCCTTGGAAATCATGCCTGTCACTATGTTTGTCAATAGACTCACGACCTCTTCTAAGGCGTTCATGTCACTCGTAAACGGTAGTTTTCTTTACGTGTATTTGTGTGCATTATGTATTTGCTGATAACGACCGAACAATGACTGCGTTACGGTGACGTTAGCCGCTTCGTACTGTTCATGAAGTTCAACAGGTTTTGAATATCAAGACCTGCTATATCAGCAGTTAAAGAAATCAAAGCCAAGATACTTAGATCTTGTCCGCTCAAAAGCAGGGTATCTGAGGAGAATTTACGAGTTGATACCACCTCATCCTCCATACAACTGATGCAAAAAGTGCTCGGAATAATGCTGTACACCTCGCGACCAATGTCTTGTAAGGGCATCCACGAAGTTAGAGAGCTGAGATAGTTTAACCTTAGTAGATCTCTCTTTTCATTTCGCGGGAAAACTAACCTCGCAGCTCCCCTATGTAGCCAGCTCAGTTTTCTGCAATGTCGCTATGACCAGGTACCCAGATGAGTCTTATATTGAACAATTCGGATGCGATCGAAGGTGAAGTCCAGCATTCCTCAACCAGTTTCGAGTACACCATCATCAAACCCAAGGCTCTGATTGCCACGTGTCTGTCCGAGTAGATACTTACTTCCGTGACAGTTATTACACAAGTGAGGAACTGATCAGCTGCACCTTCAATTGCTGCTACCTCTGCTTTGAATGCACTGCATTGATTCGGTAACCAGAACTTGAGTTTTATGGGGAACTGGCGGTTGTTCCGAGAACTTTTTGATCAAAGTGGTACATTTGGAACTAAGTTGTCTACCTCAATTTCATTAGGAAACCAAGCATACTCGTCTCCTTTGAACTGTTTACTAAAAAGCGTAATTTTTTTTTTAACTTACTCTCAGCACTCCTTCCGTTTTGCTCTTTTCAGTACACGAGTGTAAACAATTAATTCGTGCAATGTATTAATTTAAATTTGTCAACAATTTCTATCGCTTGGTCAGTTTGTACCACTTAGCATATCTTCATCTACAAGACAATATCCGCGCACTCAAAACTACAAACAAGTAATGTCTGCAATTTGTTAATCTGCATTGACGAACATGCAGCAACACACACACACGCACACATACGCATACACATAAAGCTATGCTGCATTGTAGCTCAATTAAATGCGGCTTCTCTAAGCCGCAAACTGCGGGTTAAAGATTTTAAGCTCTTCAGTTGCGAACGACCTGTAGATCGGCACCTCCACCCTCCACTGCATTTTAGCTAATTATTTATTCCACATTTTGCTGATCCTCGCTTATCCAACGTCGCCGCTTGCTCCTGCTGCTGTTAAACTGTGTAATTTGCATTTATCTTGAGTTCATTTATCTTGAACAGAATGTTGTAGTCAATCGCTTATCGAACGGCTCGCATCTATGGGTCGGATGGGCTAAGGAAGCAAGTACGAATATGCTGTGCATATACTTGGATGTGTGTATCTGCATATGTGTGTGCGTATATGAACTTATAGGCATATGTGAGCCAAAGTACATGACGATGAAGGAGCTTAATAGCAATGAAAGTAAAATTTTTGTAAATAAACGCTACATCCCCATACGTACATACACATCCATCTACATCTACATAAAGGATCTTTCAAAAAGGGCATTCGAACCTTGTTAAGTTATATCAACTATAGGCATAAGGAAAATGGGTTGCAGTATTCGTCAAATCACACTTTCAAGTTTAGCTTCACGTAACGTTTGCGAATCATCAAATTTTTAGTTTCACGATCAGTTTGAGATATCTTCTGTACTTTATTTGGTTTTTATGGTAGGTAGGTAGGTAAGATGGCAAGAGTACCCCAGGTACGCTACAAGTAGCACTTACGTGCCGTTTTGATACCATAGAGTGGACCACTACCTGTGAAAGGATTAAGGGAGGAGATAAGACCGTCTACAGCCATCCAGTGCTGTTGATGTAGCGGAGGAGAGAAAAGGGATCTAGGCTGGAGAATTTCGTCAAGTCATCCCCAAAGGGAACGCTGAGGAATCTCAAGCGCCTAGCCGCCAAAGCCGGACATCTGCAGAGAAAGTGTACCACAGTCTCTTTCTCTGTAGGATCCCCACAGCTTCTGCAATGGGGGTTGTACGGAATTCCAAGCTTCTCCGCGTGAGTGCCGATCACCCAGTGGCCAGTGATCACCGCGATGAGTTTGGAAATTGAATGGCGGGGGGTTCCCATCACCTTAAGCGTTCTGTTTATGTCGTATTGAGGCCATAGTGCTTTTGAAATGGCACACGATGAGACAGACCTCCATCTGTCTTGCGCTTTTCTTAGAAAGAAGTTGTGTAGTTTCCCTTTAACGACGGCCAAGGGGATACCGATGTCTGAGAAGAGGGCAGCTGGACTCGGTTCTGCCGCCCCCTTCCTGGCAAGCTCATCGGCAATTTCATTTCCCTCTATATTCCTGTGCCCAGGAACCCAGATGAGGGAGATGTTTCCTGCCCGTTCGAGGCGCTTAAGTTCCTCCTTACAGGAGTTTACGAGAAGAGAGTTGCAATGCGGCGACGACAGTGCCTTGATTGCAGCTTGGCTATCGGAAAAAATATTTATGTCTCCCTCCCAACAGCGATCCCGAAGCATTTTGCATGCCTGCAGGATCGCGAAGACCTCTGCTTGAAAGACGCTGCTTGTCTCCGGCAGTTTATAGGAGACTGAGATTTTGGCTAATTTGGAGTAGACCCCCGCTCCCACTCCAGACTCCATTTTGGATCCGTCAGTGAAAACAGAGGCCTCTATATCCGCAACAACTCTCCCCTCTTTCCGATCTTGCCTGCTCGGAAAGATAGCCCTAGCACAACCCTCAAAGCACAGTTTGCGGATGGAGAGGTCGGTGCGAATATCTGAGAAGGAAGGGGAGATCTGCTTCAAGATGCTGCTATGCCCAACAGGGAGTCGTCTCCAGAGGCCAAACTCCCTCAGTCTGATAGCACTCTGAGCAGCAATGGATTTAACCTGCAGATCCACAGGAATTAAGTGGAGTATAACGTTGAGCGCAGCGGTGGGACATGTTCTGCAGGCACCAGTGATGCCCACACATGCAGTTCTCTGCACTCTCTCTAATTTAGTGAAGTTGTAGCCCTTCTGAAGAGCTAACCACCAAACTAGGCAACCGTATGTCAAAATTGGCAGAACCACTAAGTTGTACATCCAGAGTACGACACGTGGCTTGAGGCCCCATTTCTTGCCGAACATAGATTTACAGGCACAGAAGGCTATGTTAGCCTTCTTAACTCGATTTTCTATGTGCAGCTTCCAGTGGAGCTTGGGGTCAAGTATTACACCAAGATACTTGACTTCCGATGAAAGTGTAAGACACTGGTTATTAAGTCTAGGAAGCTTAAACGGCGGAGGCTTGTATTTTCTGGTGAATAGCATCAACTCCGTTTTGTCAGAGTTGACTCTGAGACCGCTACTGGCGGCCCACCTGCTGAGTGTAGCCAGTGCACCTTCCAAAATTTCAGCCATTACTGATGGGAAGGGACCTGAGACCATCAGGACTAAGTCATCGGCATATGCTACCACCTCAGTGCTTCTGCCTTCTTTAACAAAGGCAGGCAAATCGGGTCCTCAATGTTTCCAATGGTGGTCATATGCAGACCCTATGGATGACGTCCTGTAATAATATCGACAATCAACCGAACGTTTCCGCAACAGTCGGTTCTAGCTTACCGAAACGACCCGAATTCATATCCGGCCAAGGACTCTCACTCCAGCAGTATTCCTCGTATGTAAGTATGGGGAATGTTTATGCTGCTACAACAACAACAACAACAATCATTAGCCGATCATCTTTTCTCCCAAGTTTTACAAGAAAGTTCGAAATTTTTCTGTTCGGACTTGTCACAAAACACTTTGCAGTTCTGCAGCGTTCTAGACCGGACCATCGCTCTTTATATAAATTGCACACACAATCGTTGATCCACTTCATGATTCCTGCAGAACTGATTCCGATTATTGGCTCTGGTCTCTGTGGGCTGACCACTGCTCCACAGTTGACCAATTCATCAGCAATTTCACTCACTTGAACGCTGCAGGGTTATGGAACCCATATAAGTGAAAACTTATTCTGTCTTGCAACAGATTTAAGCTCCTTTTTACATTCTCGAAAAATCTTTGAGTTTTGCGTTGCTTCCTCCAGAGCCTTAACGCAACTTGACGGTTACTAAAGACTCCAATTTGTTTCCCGCTCCATCTCCTCTCAATTATCGATTCTGCTTTTTTCCCGAGTGGCAAAAATTTCCGTTTGGAAAACAGTTGTCCTTCCTTCCTTCCTTCTATAGCGTAATGATACTTCTTACTATCGTTTGAGTACCATCCGGCTCCAGAACCTTTTTCACTTTTGGTCTCATCGGTAAAGAAAATATCCGTCAAATCTCTTTGAATGTACTCTGGAGTACTCCATTTGACATCTAATTTTCTTTCAAATGAAAGAAAAGTCGTCCTTAAGCGGTGGATACTGCTCAGCACCTTAAAGATTTCTCTGTGTCCCGAAATTCCGTCTTCGTGCCAGAGGCCGTATTTATGTAGTCTACACATTGTTTTTATAGCTTCCTATTGTATCTTAAGATCCACGGGAGCAAATCAAGCATTGCATATAAGCCATTGCCGGAGGTTGTACTCATAGCACCCGTAATGCATATTTTATGGTTGCTGTATGCCATCCATGAGTGCATTTAGGTTAAATGCAGAGGGCCTTTCGAGGAGAAAAACTTATAGCCATGCCAGTGTATTATTGCGACTAACTCAGTACGTCTCGATGAGGACTGATTGCATCATCCAAACTCGTGACATTCAATAGAAATTTTGTCACTCTCCTTCCATCTCGGAAGAAATGCAGTAAGGGACTTTCCTTTGACTACTTCGTGGCTACAGTCTTTACAGATGGTTCAAAAATGGTTAATTAATTGTGCTGGAGAAGGTATGTATTCTCGTAGACTTAGAATTGGAAAACCTATGCGTCTTCCTAATACTTACAGTGACTTCCAAGCGAAAGTATTGACAATAGGGGACACTTGTAAGCCACTAATCTCAAACTTCTTTTTAAGTGGATAATCGCTATTCTTCCGTACAACTAAGCTAAAATCCTAGCACTGGAAGAAAAGTAGAAATAGCCTTACGGCCTTGAGCGGACACCATAACATTACCTTCATTTCGTTCCCACGACATCGGAACATTAAAGAAAAAAAAAATAAATAAATAAATAAAACGGATGAACTGGCAAGAGGGGAATCTATCATGAATAACATTCTTGCATAATCGGTATTCACGCCACTGGGTGCAATCAAGAATGCAATCTCCTCACAATGCCTACGAATCGCGGATTGTAGATGGAGGAATTGTACAACTTCCAGAGTCAGCAGAACGTTATGACCCACCTGCAACCACAAACAAACTTCAACATTGATAAATATAAAACGAAGGGTTGCCTGCAGATTCACGGCAACGATAACTGGCTTCTGATCCATAGGAGAACAGACAACCCAAATGGGTATCCCTTACAATTTATATTGCCATAGTTGTAATCAACCAGAGAAAAAGGAAGCTATTTTCCTCTTTCTCTGTCAATGTCCTGCCCTATGGAAGGTGAGATTGCTAACTCTTGGCTAACCGCTTTTGGAGCACCTCAAGGCTCTCATTGGTACAGATATAAACAACATTATAAGACTCCTCTATCGCGCAGATAGTTGTGTAAGAATGACCCGTATAACTTGTTGATAGCGAGAATGTGGCAACAAAATTGTGCTGAAGCGCTACTTGGATTCCTGGTGCATCAGCACAGCACTTCCACCATCCAACACCTTTTCTAATAGTACTTCAGAAAGCGTCAAATGTACTTCAGAAGCGAAAGTATTATCGAGCAAAGGCACTAGTACGAGTGAGGCTCCCCAAGGAGCGAAGAAATTGCCCAAGAAGAGACGAGCCTCTAGTACTAGTATTGGCAAAGCCTTTGATGGTTGCTGGTTGCGATTGTGGCTGAGCTATTCAACATTCTGCCGCTTTTCATCCAGATGCAACATCTTTGTTAGCTTAAAATACAACTTCCTCAAGAACTTACCTTACACGAACGTTGTGTGCCCTCAGCGAGGACTCTACAATAGTACGAATTTTATCGAAATTTTACTGGAAAACATCTCTATTTCACTCGGGCAAGTCAATGGGAAGTTTACCATTGACATCTGGTGATTTAATGCTTAAATATCGAACGTCCTTGTTGAATGACCCTGTGTAGTGTAATTATATGCAAGCTCATGAAGTTAATTCCTTTCATAGCAGTAAAAATGTAAAGAGTTATGTAAAAGCTGCATTTAGTAGTTCAACGCAAAAGAGATGCGGTTTCAAAAGGGGACGAACTATAGGCAAATCATTTCCCATCTGCTATTTCTAATGCACAGAAAGTTTTGGCACAGAATAACTTTAAGACTTGATTCGTTGAATTCCTTCACGCGACATAAAATGAACAACGAACTAAACAATATCGGTGGCTTCGTAAAGATCAAATTGCTTATAATTTCGTCATCTTTTATATTCACCATCACTAACCAGGAAATATTGACCAAAATCCGATGATTTGTCATTTAGTAGGATGCGAATGATGAGGGCCGATTTCAACGGAGGCACTTTGATCAATGTGTCCTAATTCTACGTCGCTAAATGCTTATATCCACGGTACCTTCACATTCCCTAATGTCGTTTGAGAAGTCCGTGGCAGCCGCTTTCTTAATACCCTTGGACTTTTTTACACGTTTCCCGACACTCCCATAAAATGTATTTAGACGTCTTACCATTCTCTAACTTTAGCGCACAATCTGCCTTATTATCATACTTGTCTCAATGACGAGTGAAATACAATAGATTGTGAGCAACCTTAAAACCTCCGTTGGGCACCCGGATCTGGACAGAATTTTTCGACTTTGGACGGGAATTTCACATATTTCTATTATAGGTAACGAATTGAGCTTCAGGGTTCCAACCTTCCTAAAATTTAGCTTTTCTATCGATATAAACTTTTAAAAAGGATCCTTGAACAGAACCAAAAAAGATCAGACCTGGGTGCCAAACCGAAGGTTTTAAAAAACAGTGTCCAAAGTAGAGTTAAGTCAACTCTATTCGACATATTTTCATCATTCTTACTAAAAGGTATCGAAAAAGATTCGGAAGGATCACAAGCTGTATTCCGTCTTTGTGGAGCGACGGAATAACCGCCTTATATCCACTCAACGGCACCAATTTCTACAATCTTGCAGTGCCTGGTTACCTAAAACTGCGTTACTGTAATTTTCCTTACCGGAAACTCTGGGACGTCATAACCAGTCCTTTACTTATTCAGTGTGGATAAAACTTTCCAAGCTGATTGTCGATTGATTCTCCAGGAATGGGTTCATCTGACTATATTCTGCATGAAAGTTGGGGCATCTACTTCGTCACCCATTTGAAAAAAATTTAAGTAGGTAATTACTTAGTAGGTCACATGACCTTGCCTAAGTCATCCTAATGATTTTCTTATTTAGAAAAATGCATGCTAAGGGCCGTCAAATATTTCTTCCTAAACTGCACTTACGGATTATTCGTGGTGCCTTTTATTTCAGTACCTTTCGTGATAAAGGAGACTACAGAAGTGATCTCTATAAACGTCAGGTACGACCTGAAGACTTTAGTTCCAAAGTCGCTGATTTATTTTCACAAGAATACTTTTCCTCGGTAAGCGGCTGAACTGCTGGTAGATGTTTGATAAGATTTTTCATTTCTCGCTGGACCTCTTGGTGATTCGGACACATTTTGGCATTCTTCTAATATAATTTTCTACCTAAGAAGGGTCTGTATGCCATCCTGTATCGGTCTAGAGCAATATAAATACGCCACTATCCATTTGTATCGGTTAGATCACAGGAAAATTCTGAATTTTTCGATGATTAGCTCTAGAAGCAAGCGTCATAATGATTGCGATTGTGCCTCACTACTTGTCGGTAAATCCCGGTTCCTAAACTCACTGTGACCATGAAGCATCAAGTGAGACAAATCTCCGAGCGAACGAAATTCAATACATTATTTTTTACCATCGTACAGGCAAGACGGTCCAGGTGAAAAGAAGGAGCAGGCATCCGAAAACAAGTGTGTTATTGTACCATAATAAGCTGTGGATCCAACGACTCCATTCTGGTAATCTTGGATGCTAAAAGTGAGAGTTTGGCCAAACGACGAACTTTTTTGTGTGTTAATTTAATGGATCACTTAGAAGTAAAATTAAGGCTTTTAAAACTTAATCTATTAGTAGTCGATCTGCTATTAACGCATTCGGTGGGTTCTTTTTTGTCCCCGTATCACCAACTACGGGGGCGGCGTCCGCAGCTGATTGGTTGGGGCATGACTACCACTGGGAAGCATGCGGCTTCGACGCCCACTGTATAAGAAACCATCTGACAGCCGGAGGTAAAACTGTAGGTTCCTCCATTTGTGGAAAACGTTAAAACGCACACCACAAATAAGACCAAGAGCTAGGCCAATATATATAATATATATAATATTATATATAGGATCCTCTAACTACTAGTGGGAGCATAGAGCGTCCGCGTGAGGTGGTTCGTAGTTTGCCTACAGTTCGCCCTGTCTGTTGGAAGGAGATCCATCAAAGCACCTAATTGGCGATGTTGTCGTCACGCTTCCTCAGGGTGTGGCCAGTCTTTCAGCGGATTTCAGTCACCACATCGGTTTGATTAGTCTTCCTTAGTAATTCGGTGTTAGATTTATTGCGAGGCCAGAAATCTCAAATTGTGCGGCGCAAGCAGTGATTAATCAACGTGTCGAAGCTCGGCCAAAGACCCAAAAAAAAACGGGTGTTAGCTCCAGTTAAGCATAAGTACATATGAAATACCTCCAACTAACACGGAGCGATCTTTCCATTGTACTTGGACATAATATGTTTTGTTATACATTCATAGGTCGACGAACTCGGTAAGGAAAATAACCCAGTTTCTTACAGCATCCGGTGTGATTTACATCGGCCTTACCCTATGGAGCTAAAAAGCAGAGTGGATCAAATCAATGCATTGATCAGCGGCCCAAAAGGCCAAAATCATTTAAATGAATGGACACACTAGCCACCCCGGCGGGGTTCGAGGCCTATCTACACCCCTGACGTAGTTTGGGTTCGGCACCCGGTTTGCGTTTGGAACTCCACATCGAGCCAAAAAGGCTCTCCCCATATTTTGGTGTAGACCACTGCCACCACGATACTCCCTTAGGGGCCGTCCTCGCGAACAGGGCCAGCTTCTTGCAGTAGAATTTCGTTATCGCAGTAATGGGAATCCTTCTAGATTCGCAAAATTAGATGCTGTAGAGGAGAGTAACTCAAACAACTTTTGTTTGTGGCGTGTGTCTTGATGTTGCCCCACAGATGGAAGCACCACCGGTTTAAGCCGACTCCGAATGGCGGATAGTTTTTGATGAGGAGCTTTTTCATGGCAGAAATGTACTTGGAGGTTTGTCATTGCCTACCGAGAGGTGACTGCTATTGGAAAAAACTTTTTTTTCTCTTAATTTTTGGTGTTTCATCGAGACTCGAATCTACGTTCTCTCTGTGAATTCCGAATGGTAGTCATGCACCAACCCATTCGACTACGGCGCCCACTACCTTAGCCAATTGCTGGCCTCTCATTTTCAGCACTTGCACAAAAGGCTAGTGGTTTTAGGCTGGACAAAGAAGAAATATCCTACAGCAGATTTAAAATTTCCCATAAGGAGAGAAGCGAATCCAAATTTTTATAATGAAAGCAAACATTCTTAGAAATATAAAATTACATGTATCGAAAACAATAAATACGCGACTGGAGACAGTCGATTGCAGTCAGTAGACTCGCCTGTAATGCGCTTCAGGTGAAATATTTAATTAATGAAGGATATGACTTGGCGCGGACTGGAGTCCTTAAAAATGCACCTATGCAGCAAAGCAATGAAAATGAATTCTCCGCAGCGGAGGCAGTGCAAAAGGCGAAGGGGACAAAAGCAGAGCCATCAGCAACAAAAATAACAAAAAACATAAATATGTCTGTATGTTTGTGTAACCAAAAAATAAACCAGCAAAACGCACCTTTATCGGGCACAATTCAATGCGTGGCAAGTTGCAGATGCATTTTGAGCCATCAAGTACTTTGCGTACAAACATGCGTGCACACATACATACATATCAGCCAATTCATGTACACATTCAGCTACATACGCGCATGCAATGCGTTCACTTGTAGCCGCACAGGATAACAGCCAAAAGGAAGAAATTTATATAACCACCGCGTCGCGCATACGAATGCAGGAAATGAGGAACTAAATGTGTGGTTCCTGTGTGCCAGCGACTACGCCAACGACAGTGAGGAACAAAATTACGAGCGCGCATGCATGAGTGTAAATATATTTCCATTTGTATGTAATATATGTATTCATTGTTTTGCTGGCGATGTAGTGAGGTGTGCAGGGGCGCATGCGTGGCAAGCAGATGTTTTTGGCACACGCAGCGTTGCACCACCACTCTCTCCCCACTCCCCGCTCCATTATCAGCTTGTGCTAGTATCAGCATTAGAATTTGGTTGTTGATTGTTGTTGTATTTCTTGGTAGCGCTCGGGGTTGACGATAACAGGGTGTGGTGTGTTGCTTTGCAAGAAGAAAGCAGAAAAGGGTTTGGCTCAAGGATTTGCTTATTTGATGCTAGGGTGTGCATATTCCTACATGGCTTTGAAATATGGGTGTAGTTCTATATAAAAAAAGAAAATAAATAAAAAATATGGGTGTAGTTTTGTATAAAAAAAATTAATAAAAAATATGGGTATAGTTTTATAAAAAAAATCAATAAAAATAGGGGTGTAGTTTTATATTAAAAAAAAAGTAAAAAATATGGATGTAGTTTCATATAAAATAATACATTTAAAAAAGTTAAAACCAAACTGAATAAAAAAATTCAATAATTTTCATACCATATCAATTACAGCTTACATAATTTTTTTTTGTATACTGTAATTATTATTTATTGAATCTATTAATTAATCTTAATTCTAACAATAAGGTTTCGACACTTAACCTAAATTATAATACCTTCTTGAAGAATCTTAAGGTTGTTATACCGGCCTCAAATATGCGTCACAGGGTTGGAAGGTCAATTCTTCTGAGACGTTACGAATTGACGGTATGTAACAGCGACCGAGCCCATGGATTTGGGTGGAGTCCGAACCTTTGATAATAGTTTTGTTGGATTACTGCTCTTTCTGCTGCCACTAATGGAACGTTTAGGTCTCGAGGGATATTTTCATTGGTTATACCTATATCACGGCGCACCAGTAACCATTCTTAATATTTTAGATTGCCTTTGTTGCATAATTGCCCCACAGTTGTTATGCCTACGTCCAGATTGGCTTGATGATTGTATTGTAGAGAAGGACTCAGTGATCAAGGCTAAGCCGTCACTTCTATTTAGTGTAAAAGTTACCTGCCAACCATTTTATTATGTGTTTCAGATGACTGTTAAGTTGATCAGACGCTCGTGTTGGACACTTGGAGCGACAAAGGATTGTAGTGTCATCAGCAAACGTGGATGTAAATATTTGCGGGTTTGTTGGAAGGCCAGTCGTGTATATTACATATAAAAGGGGACTCAGTACACTGCCTTGTGGTAGGCCGGCTTTAATATCGACTGCATCAGATAGTCAGTTTTTATATCTTACCATAAACAGATAAGACTCTAATATTTTGTATGAGCTTTGTGGCGGTGTGCGTTGGATTTTGTAGAGAAGTCTCTCGTGCCATACTCTGTCGAACGCTTGAGCTACATTTAGAAATATGGCTGAGCAATATTCCCCGTCGATCAAAAGCATTTCTTATTTCGGAGCTGATGCGATTGACTTGCTCAGCTGTGTCGTGTTTCTCACGAAAACCTAACTCATGAGCTGGAACAATGTTGTTTTGCTGCAGATGCGGCATCAGTTTTCGTTTTAGCAACTTTTCAAATAGTTTGGCGAGAGATGGCAGCAGACTTATAGGACTGCATGAAGGAGGAAAGTGGCCAATTTTTTTTTTTTAGGATTCATCTCGTTCTCAATTATTTGCTTCAGCTCACACGGAGAATTTTTTATTGCATTGTTACTACTGGGTGAAGTGTTACCTATTCAAAACCCCATAATTTTTTTGTGTAAAATTAGTTTCTATTGATATCAAAGACAAAATTGTTCAAAAATGACCACCTTTCGCCTTGACTAAAGCCTTCAAACGGTCAAAAAATGAGTTGCATGCTGCACGAATGTGATCTTGAGGTATTTTGGCCCATTCTCGTATAATCGCTTTCTTCAGCGCATCCATACTGGCATATTTTTTAGTCCTCACCTTGCGCTCCAAAATGGACCAGATGGAATAGTCCATCGGATTTGCGCCTGGCGAATTTGAAAGCCATTGTGTGGACAAAATGAGGTGTGGAACATGAATTTTTAACCATTCTTGGTTCACACAAGCTTTATGAGACGGTGCCGAGTCCTGTTGGAACGTCCATGGTCTACGACCAAAATGTTTGCGTGTCCACGGCTCTAAAGCAACTTCTAAAACATTCCCGATAATAAGTCGCATTCACTTTGACACCAGGCTCGATAAAAACAATTGGAGAGCGTCCATCAGCGGTCACTGCGGCCTAAACCATTACTTGCGATGGGAAATTGCTTCGAGTGGCCATACGTAGGCTCAAATTCTCGTATGTGCGTTCGGTCAAGTAAACACGATCGTTTTGAGTGTTTATGAACTGCTCAATTGGGAAATTTTTTTCATCAGAAAACACAATGTTAGGAAATTCGCCACGTTCGTGCAAGCGCAACAACTCCTTTGCTCTTTCGCACTGAACTTTTTTTTGCTGGAGTGAAAGATCGTGTGCTTTTTGGAACTTGTAAGCCTTGACCTTGATCTAATTTTTCAATATGCGTCGAATGCTGTCTTGCGATATTTTCAGTTCTTTGGCCATTTTTCTTCCACTTCGACGTGGATTTCGTTCAAGTCATGCCTTTACTTTCCGAACCATTTCTGGCGTTGTTGCGGTTTTTTTTGGTCCTCCTCCATAGCGTTTTGCAATGCTACCAGTATCATTATAAGGTTTTATAATAGGACTATGAATAAGTTCCTTGCGGTTTTACAACAGATGGCGTAACTTGATTATTATTCCATCGATCCACATTTCCAAACATTCATTGGAGAGCTACTGTCGTAAGGCACAAACGTCAGTATAAGTTTTTTATTTGAAGCGTAAACAACAATATTTTTACCACACTTGAAAATGTCGAATTTCGCGCCAAATAATGTGTTTTTGCGGGGAATTTTTTAATATGAAGAAAAAAGCAGCCGAAAGTCATCGTATCTTGGTGGAAGTTTATGGTGAGCATGCTCTAGCTGAGCGAACGTGCCAGAAGTGGTTTGCACGCTTTAAAAGTGGTGATTTTGGCTTGGAAGACGAAGAACGCGAGGGTGCGCCGCCAAAGTTCATGGATACCGAATTGGAGGAATTGCTCGATCAAGATCCGGCTCAAACGCTAGAAGAGGTTGCAAAAACTTTGGGAGTTGATCAATCAACCATTTCCAAACGTTTTAAAGCCATGGGAATGATCCGAAAGGTAGGCCATTGGGTGCCGTATGAATTGAAGCCAAGAGACGTTGAACGCCGTTTTATGGCATGCGAACAACTGCTTCAACGGCACAAAAGAAAGGGTTTTTTGCATCGAATTGTGACTGGCGATGAAAAGTGGGTCCATTACGACAATCCAAAACGTCGGGCAACGTATGGATACCCTGGCCATGCTTCAACATCGACGTCGGCGCAGAATATTCATGGCCTGAAGGTTATGCTGTGTATCTGGTGGGACCAGCTGGGTGTTGTGTATTATGAGCTACTGAAACCGAATGAAACGATTACGGGGGATGTCTACCGACGACAATTGATGCGTTTGAGCCGAGCACTGCGAGAAAAACGGCCGCAATACGCCGATAGACACGACAAAGTTATTTTGCAACATGACAATGCTCGGCCACATGTTGCACAAGTGGTCAAAACATACTTAGAAACGCTCAAATGGGATGTCCTACCCCACCCGCCGTATAGTCCAGACCTTGCGCCATCCGATTACTATCTCTTCCGATCGATGCAACATGGCCTGGCTGACCAGCACTTCCGTAATTACGATGAAGTCAAAAAATGGATCGATTCGTGGATTGCGGCAAAACCGACCGAATTTTTCACAAAGGGAATCCGTGAATTGCCAGAAAGATGGGAAAAAGTAGTAGCAAGCGATGGACAATACTTTGAATATTAAATTTGTAACCATTTTACGTCAATAAAGTTTCAAATTTCGAAAAAAACCGCACGAACTTAACCATAGTCCTATTAGTACGATGCACAAATATTTTATTCACTTTGAGGTGACTGAGCTCACAAACAATGGCTAGTTGTGCCAGCCAAATATAACTCAATCACACTATTACGGTTGAATTCCATCACAGAAAAAAAATTCAACTAAACTGAGACGCAAATGCTTTTGATGGCTTACAAATAATATATTGAACTGTCATTAGAACGATTTTGACGTTGATGTCATGAGCTGGTTTACAGATACAAGCAGTGTGAAGTTGGTAACACTTCATATCGTTCACCCTTATTGAAGTGGTGATGGAGACTCTCTACTAGATTTCGTCAAATCGGTTTTAGTTGCAGGCAATTCAAACCCATTAGTTAGGGGGCTGGGTTGAAACACCATCTTGAAATGCTCAGCAAACACATTGGTTATTTCTGCATCTGACCGAGCCCAGGCGCCTTGATCGTATCAAATTGGTACTTCATATTCAGTTGGTGGTTCCAATTTTTGTGCCTTCCATAAGGATAGATTAGCTAACGCTGCTGATAGGTTTTGTATTAAACGTCTGTTATTATACACTTTTTCGAGTTTAAGTACTTTTCTTAAAGCTTTTTCGGCGTTTTTGAAGCGCACCTTAGATGCAGGGGATCTATACTCTTGTCATTCTCTTCTGTACCTACGTTTTTCCATAACGAGTCTTTCGATTCCACTATTTGTTATATTATAGGTTTTCTGTCGAGAGAAACTTGTGCTCGATGTAGACTGGCGAGCAGCAGATATGAGGATTGAGTTGAATATTTCTACCGAGTGTTCAATATCTTCAACTGTGTTTATTTGAGGGTTAGTTGCAATATGTGCGCTTATGTATTTTTTAAATTTTAACCAATTGGTGTTGGACGAAATAAGTTTCTATAAGCTGCGGTTGATCCATAACTACGAAACTCATAGGAGAATGGTCCGATGATAAGTCTGTGTGAGTATCAATTGTAACTATTATATACTTCTGGGAAGTCTTCTAGGGATACCGAAATCAATTAGGTCAAGAACTTTTCTTGGATCCGTTGGCCAGTATGTAGGCTTACCCGGAGAATCATAATCAAGTGTGTTGTTCGAGTTTATGATTGCTTTGTATAGTTAGCTGTTAGCTAGTCGGGAGCCCCAGTAAGGACGTTTAGCAATGTAGTCTACAACTGCCAGAAATCAACCTACAAGAGAATTAAAGAAGTTCTTGAAAATCTGACTGCTGTATTTGTCAGATTAGCTTTAAGCCCTTGTATTCGAATAGATGTAGCTTGAAGATATGCCGTTGAGTATGATTCAAGAGGGAAGGGAGTTGAAGGAAAGTGTCATCATCTATCTTCCTAAGAAAGGTGATCTGTCAGAATGTAAGAACTGGCAGGGAATGACGCTTCTGAGCAGGGTGAACACGTCAACAGAGAGTGATAGTAGAGCAATCGATAGAATGGCAATCTCCTCTCTACCTTATCTTCATCAATTTCCAAAAAGCATACGTTTCTCTCCACTATCATGAGATTTGGAATGCCCTAGCTTGTAAAGGTGTACCGAAACTCCGAATCGAGCTAATCCGTGCATTATACACCACCGTTAGTTGCCGCATCATGCAGAAAAAAGAACTGAGTATTCATCACTACTGAAGTTCAACAAGGCTGCGTCCTGTCACTGCTACTCTTTAACATTACTTGGACGTCGTGATTGAGCAAAGCTACTTACTTACTTATGTGGAGCTACAACCGTGTGTCGGTTTTGGTCGAATCCAAAATGGCGCGCCAGCTGTTTTTGTCCTGCTCTCGCTGGTGTCAGTTGGAAATCTCGAGTGAAGACAGGTCCTGCAGCACTTGGTCTCTCCAACGGAGTTGTGATCTTCTTCTTCCACGTCTTCCTTTTTGGGGTACCGTGTCGTAAATTCGCCTTGCTGAAGCGTCTTCTTTCATATGGGCGACATAGCCACTGTATTTTTATCCGCTCACCTCCCTATACAGCTCATGCAGCTCGCCGTTCCTCCGAATGCTGTATGCATCACTAACGCGAGAGGGCCAAAGATCGTACGTAAAATTTTTCTCTCCTAGGCTGCCAAAACTTTCTCATCAGCTGTTGACATCGTCCATGCTTCTGCGGCATATATTAGGACAGGAATAATGAGGGTTTTATAGAGTGCCTGTTTAGTCCTTCGAGAGAGAGAGCCCTATTTCTCAGTTGCCCACTGAGCCCAAAGTAACACCTGCCGGCAAGAGTTATTCTCCGTTTGATCTCCAGGTTGAGGTCATTTCTGTTAGTAATACTGGTCCCAAGGTAAACAAAGTCCTTCACAACTTCGAATTTTTGGTTGTCAACACTGACATATTGTCCAAAACGTGAAGACTCCCTTTGTGTTGACAGCAGTTTGTTTTACCCTCATTCGCCGTAAGACCCACATTGCTCGCCTTTCTCTTTAAACTGGAGTATGCCGAGACAACAGCGCGGTTGGTTTCGTCGATAATGTCGATGTCGTCGGCATATGCTAGTAGCATGGTACTCTTATGAAAAATAGTACCAGTGCGGTTCAGCTCGGCAGCCCGAAAGATTCACAAAATAGAGAATCTCCTTGTCTGAAACCTCGCTTGGTATCGAACGGCTCGGAGAGTTTACCTCCAATTCTGATGGCGCTTGTGGTAGCGGGCAACGTAATCTTACACAGTCGTAATAGTTTTGCGGGGATACCAAACTCAGACATAGCGGCATAGACGTGATTTCTAGCCGTGCTATCAAAGGCGGCCTTAAAATCGACGAAGAAGTGGTGCGTCTTGACTTGTTTTTCGTGGGTTTTCTCCAGGATTTGGCATATTGTGATGATTTGGTCTATGGTAAACTTACCAGGTCTGAAGCCGTACTGATAAGGCCCAATCACTACGCTCGACAGGGCCTAATATACGATGTTAAGCAGGCTTATTCCGCGGTAATTTTCGCAGATTGCAGGATCACACAAAGAAATAGCATGGGGACTATGGATCACACTTTTGAAGACATGCCAAAAATCTAACGCTGGTAACACAAAATATCGCAGAAATAGGCCTAAAAATAAACATTGCCAAAGCAAAGGTAATGTGTGTAAATTCTAACTACTCGCAAAAATTCCAAACCAGTAACGCTGAGCTCGAACACGTGGACTCCTTTTCCTATTTGGGTCAAGAGAAGTCATCGAAAACCGTATAAAAAAACGGAGCAAGTTGTAGGTGCTCTAATTGCTATGTGAAACGTCACGATTATTCAAGTATATGACGCACAAAAATAAAAAAATTTAATTCCAATGGGAAGTCCATTCTTATGTACGCTTGCGGAACATGGAACCTTGTAGCTCTTGACCTCCAAACGCTGCAGGTTTTCACCGATCGTTATTTCTGCAAAGTATTGAGAATTTTCTGGCCCGACACGATCTCAAACACTGACCTGTGGAATCGTTGTAACCATTGGTGTCTGGCGCATTACACCATCCGCATTATTCTCCGCACCTTGCCATAAGACTCATACATCTTTAAACATATGAAGTATTTACTTAACGGAAGAGCACTTAAGTACGTTGAAACTATGAAAGGGAAGGCGGCACGGCACGTTGCCTGAGGGAGGGAAAATAATACGTTCAGTAGTGTTCCGGTCAATGGTAAATTTTGATGAGACCTAATAATGATGGCGGCCACCGCAGCCGAATGGTTTGGTGTGTGACTACCATTCGGAATTCAGAGAGAACGTAGGTTCGAATCTCGGCGAAACACCAAAATGAAAAAAAAAAAACATTTTTATAATAGCGGTCGCCCCTCGGCAGGCAATGGCAAACCTCCGAGTGTATTTCTGCCATGAAAAAGCTCCTCATAAAAATATCTGCCGTTCGGAGTCGGCTTGAAACTGTAGGTCCCTCCCCTTGTGGAACAACATCAAGACGCACACAACAAATAGGAGGAGGAGCTGAGCCAAACACCCAAAAAGGGTGTACGCCCCAATTATGACTGATAAGGGTAAAAATGAACAATAAGGGTCGCTACAAAAAAATGTGTCATATAATTTTAAGTTTTATGAAGTGGGAATCAAAGCCGGGATCAGCCAAATGCAGTCTGCCAGAAAGTCCAGCAACTTTAAATCTTCTTAGTTTGCGGTTATAAGTTAGCGCGGATGACAATTGCAATCGACCACATTGAGCTCAAAGTTCCATTGGAGAAAGGTAACCTACAACGTAAATTCATTTCTAAATTGTTCCCACTTCACAAGTCATAATTGTAAAAAGAAGAAAAATACTTTCTTCCTGAAATAAATTCCAGCTAATCAAATTTTGTTATTTTTCACACGCTCAGGTATGCAGAATTGCTGAATAAACCAACTTCAAATAAAAAAAAAATTGTCGACTGCTACACTATTTCATTATTGTCCTCGGTAATCCTTCTGCGTAAACCAAAAAAAAAAGTTATAAGCCAAACAAAAACAAAGCATTCCCATTGAATTTTCTGAACCTATTAAGTGTTGACAGTTTGCAAAAATATATATGATTTTTTTTTTTATTTTGCTACATTTTGTGACAACTGAAAAAGTGTTGAAAATGCGTGCAGCTGCTAAACTCATAGCTTTCGATCGACTGACTGTCATACGCACAAGTGTAAGAGTGCTAACAAAAGATGTTGAAAAAATGCATTAAACCATTATAATTTTTGACAAGCTAAATTCATATGTGCAAAAATGCCAGAGTTTTCACAATCATTTACATTTACCTGAGGCTGTGCTGCACGTATCGTGGACATGCCCAGTATAGTACAGCCGCAGAGAAGCGATTAAGTAGCTGTGTCATGTGACAAGCATCGAACGCTGAATGATTTTGTTGACGTGCGCTGATGGTGAGGCGATGATGATGATGATGCCTTCTGCAGTGTGTGCAGGTATGTGTGCATGTATGTATGTGATAGTCATGTCGGTGATGATGTACCTGTCGGAAAATTCACTAGTACCAACTGGTTCGCTTTTGGCTAATTTTGAACTACTCACGTGGGAGATCGAGTTGGTTCGCTGTGGATGAGACTCTTAACCATCTTGCAGGAATTGAAACTGGCTCGTTTTTTTTTTTAATTTAGAATAGTGTTGGCCACACAAAATTAACTTTTTGTGCTTTTACATTTACACTGGAAACGCTTTCGTCCTACCTCTGAGACCTTCATTGCTCTCTATGTTCCTATGTCATGGAACCCAGATCAGAGAAATGTTACTTGCGGACCCAAGTGATTTGTTCTCCTCCTTACAGCAGTTGAACAGTTTGGATCTGGGCCATGGCGTTGTAAAAATATAGTTTTGAGAAAAACGCGAACAAAGAAGGAAAAAGCGAAAGCGGTCAACAGCCCTCACATCCTCTGAACATGGTGATGGGATTAGAAATATATTCAACTGTTTCTAAGCTACAATACAAGATCTGAGGCTACCTTCAGTCCGTTTGTAGAAAAGGTTATGGTTGTTTCCAGTAAACCCCTTCACCTCGGTGTTCCGCACCCAGGGTTCCTGGATTAATGCGATGTCAACATCCTCTTTCGCCAGAAAAACGGTTAGGTTGTCCGTTGCAATCCGCGAGTGCTGCAGGTTTATCTGGACAACCTTGATACCCATGCTACTGGCCGTTTTACAATTTATTGGTGTCGTCCATCTGCATTCCCAGGTGCTGCTCGTTAACGCCATCGTTTTTGGTAGAAGCGGCGTTGTCAAGTTGCATGCCCGTGAGCAACTCGTTGGCGCCGTCAACCTCGTCTTGCTCGTCCTCCGGATTTGCAGAGCAAAATATCTTCAGTTGCCGTTGAGGGATCTCGCTGGCTGGGATTAGTTTGAGCCTCGAACCTCACAAGTCGTTCTGAATCTTGGCCACAACTGTTTGCAGGAAATCAAGGGAGAACTGATCAAGGCATTTGATCACCCTGTATCCGCGGACCACGTCCATTGAGTCAAATCCTGGCACTTGACCCTCCGGATTTGCTATATCGTGATCAACGACAATGCGAGACATCCGTGCCTCAATTCCGGACCACTTCTCCAATGCAGGTTTACCGCGGTTCGTAATTTCGTCTACCAACGCAGTTTGCAGGTGATCCCGTACCACCTCATTGGATGCCCCTTTGGCTTGTTTTGGTATGGAAGCGGTGGGAACAGACACTTTGTGCTTCTTCCAAGGTTTGTCGCTTTCATGCTGGAAACGATTGCATTTCACGACTTCTGCCTTCTAGGTGGCCTGGAACGCCAGGCACTCATCGACCACCCTTCGGCACCTTGTCTTATCGGCCGCATCCTTTAGTTTTCATTTTCCTTTAGTTTCGGCCTCATTTTCGTTTATTCTGCCGAGACTAACCAGAGCTCTCTGGTAAAGCTTATACCTGGACGGGCCTTTTTTTACGTTTTGACGTTTTTGCCTCTTGCCATCAGTGGATGTGGATGGTTGATTTAAAGTTGATGGCGTGCTGTGACCCACAGCTTTCTCATCGACTCTCTCTTGGATGGAGGTCAAGAGTTCGTCCTCTGAGGAAGTTCCCTACTTCCTAAGTTCGCTAGTGTCGGTCCGTGTTGTCCATTTGTCCATCTGTTTTGTCAACGGGTCGGCTTATTCGTCCGTTTTGGTTCTGTGTCCGTCCTCTTGTCCATCTGCTTGAATGTCCGTTTGTGGATACTATTCGATTAATAGTTTTTCTTTGTTCATTTCTGTTTCCTATGGTCACCTGCCCTCAGGGGGCTGCACATGTCGCCATGTGCAGTGACCAAAGAGGATATCGGGAAAATAATCGGTGAGCCATGGCAGCGTCCTATTCCATGATAAGGCCACCGTTACAACCTGAGGCGGCCAGGTGTCAGATGCGCTTCGTTAGAAGACAGCCTAATTTTGTCCCCCGGCTGCCAAACCCACCCAAACCCACCCAATAGGCACGGGTCGCATCACACCATGGGTTGAGAGAGTTTTTTTTTACGAAGTTTACATTCTCGACATGTGTGTTTCGCTGAGATGTCCTCCTACTGCCCATATCTGGAAGGCGTTCCCCTATCCACCACCTGGGGACGCGCTCTCTAGAGATAACAGTTTCCCGAAAGGGGAGGAACTCTCGACTCGCTCTCCAGACTCTACCTACTAAACTTTTAAAAACTAATTCTCCGAAAACTTTCGAAAATATTCCTTAAATTAGAGAAGTTGATCGCAGAAGCTTGGATGATGACAACACCCGATGAGCGTCCATTGAAGTGTTTAAGAAAAATACAAGAATTTCGCAGAAGATTCTTGCTTGTTGGATACGTCAAGTAATGCAGGCGATGGAACAATGAGCTGTATGAGTTCTACGATGACACAGATATAGCGCAGCAAATAAAAATCCGGTGGCTTCGTTGGCAGGATGATGCCGTCCGAAACTCGCGGGCTCTGAAAGTATCCGATGCGGTACCAGCTGGTGGAAGCAGAAGAAGAGGTAGACCTCCTCTGCATTAGAAAGATCAGGTAGAGAAGGGCTTTGTTTCACTTGGCGCGTCCAATTGGCGCCGGTTAGCACGAGAAAGAAACGGCTGGCGCGCTTTGTTAAGCTCGGAAAAAATCGCGTAAGCAGTTATCGCGGCAATCAAGAAGAGCAAATTGAAATTGCAACTCTTCTGAACCGCAAATTTGCTTCACTATTACAAACTCATATTTCCTGCCGGGTTTGACTATACCAATTACAAAGTTGTTACTATGCCCCTTACTGTGGCTTTGGTTGGCTGCTGGCTGAGTGGGACAGTGATGATGACAACTCGTGGCAACTACGTGTTCCACACGCTGACAACTTATCGCCATTGGGACATTTACTAATAATAAGCGGATTATGCACTGGCACGACCATTTTTGATATAAGCCGACATTGAGCGACGCTGATGCCAGTAGCCGCTACCGGCCGCAACCTGTTGGCCAGCGCTAATAAAGTTAAATATGTTTATTATTTATGTTTTGCAGCGAAGTTGCACAGCAAAAATAGCCAAGTAAATGACTATGAAAAGGCTAACAATTGCCACCGCACAGTGGGGCGACGACTTTCGTTGCTTTGAAGTGCCGAAATGAGCGTGCAATTGACTAGGCAACAACGCTAATGAAAATGCATGAATTGTTGAATTTATGAGGTCAAGAATTAGCTAAAATCGTTAGAGTTACCAAGAAATTGAGCACTCGAAAATTGTCGATCTGCCGCTCACATTGCATGCCCCATGAATTGGCACTTAATAAGGTGCGAAATCTAACATCACTTAACACCTCAATTGACGTGTATGTTGCATGCAACGTTGCACAAATCATTTGGGTTAACCCATTCGAATTGAAAATGAAGTTTGCTGACTTTTTCAGGCATGAAAAAAAAAAAAAAATAAAACACTTAAAAAAATGTTTGTTTTTACGCCACAAAAAATGTTTACTCAATCTAGCCGAAAAAAACACGAAGTATTACAGTGTGTGCGCTTGTGGTTGCTAACAAGTCAACAAGGCTGTGCAGGCATGGACACAAGGATACGCACAATAACAAAATAATAATTCCCAAAAACGTACACTACCTGTGCGGTTAACATCAAAAGTGGCACGTCCATGCACTTGTTGCACTTGTTCAGCGCCTTCAAGGAAACGAGCGGAGACATGCAACGCCTTGCAACAAGTACTGCCACGCAATGCCTTGCCCTGCTGCTACTACAGAACACGCAATCATTTTACAACAACGTTTTTTTTAACGTATTTTTCTCAACATCTCTCGCTCATGTGATTATGACGCGCAAACTCCTGGAAGCCGCATTCGATGGCCACTAATTGGTTACTGATAAATTTTCACATTCGCGCCAATTGAAGGCGGCTAGTCTCGTTTTGCTGGCTTTCATTTGAAGACAATGGAGAGTTCTAATGAAAAACGTGCCTCAGTGGCGAAGCGCAACTCTTTAGCACGATTCGAAAAAATTGGAAAAATAAAATAAAAAAAAATGTAAGAGAAAAAAGGCTAAAAGAAAAAAAAAATATATAAAAATATAAAATACAAATACAAAACTAAAAGTCCCTAAGTAGCTAGTTTTTTCCACAATTTGTGGTGGGCGTGCCTGCTATTTGAGCAACAAACCGCTGCTCACACAGCGCCAACATTTACTTTCACTTTTGCTGCTGCTTCTGCTGCCAAACAGTCTCTGCGCCCGCTGTGCGTCGTTATTTGACGAAACTAATTTTCAGAAAACGAGCTCTCAGCACTTTCCGCAAAGTAAAGGCAAATTTCTATCTTATATTATTCACGCATTAAGATTTTTATCAACACAATTTGTGGTGAAAGCAATTTGCTGTCGCGGTTTGAGAAATTGCTTTATTTAGTTGGAAATAACACAACTCAGGCGAGTCGATAGAGCAATAAATAAATAATTTTAGAAAATTTTGAAATCCTTTTTCTAACCCGTAGCACTAAAATTAATGGGTGGGCGTTAGCGTTGAGAAATATAAATACAAATATCACCGCCTGTGTCAAAAAATGTTAAGGCATTTAAAATAAAATTTACGGTTTAATTATTGTTTTCACTTTAAGGGCGGTGAAAATCAAAACAAATCTAGTGAAAGTACAGCCGATGCAATTTCGATGGTGTAGTTAAAATTTTCCCACTTTGTAGATGATTTTCTAATGAAATGTAAAATTTGATAGACAGTAACATACGATAACAAAGCCTGCGAGCTGGCACTGCAAAACCTTGTTGCTAGGGTAGAGCTGGCCATCAACAGAATAGCCATAGCGTACTATGGGCATCTTTTTGGATTTAGAGGGGGAGTTTGATACTGCCACTTTTGACAGTATGTGTAGCTCTGCTAGTAGGCACGGCGTAGACCGGGTGCTAGTAAATTGGATTCGGTCGATGCTGGCCCAAAGAATCGTCTCGGTGCGAGCAGAGGAAGATCTGCTGGTGTCATCCGGAGTTAATAGAGGTTGCCCCCAAGGCGGTGTGCTGTCTCCATTGCTCTGGTGTATGGTGATCGATCCTCTGCTCACCACCTTAAATGATGCCGGAGTCTAGGCACAAGCACATGCGGGCGACGTTTCTTCTTTGGCAACAGGCCCTTCGCTTATAAAAGTGCAGAAAATTCTGGATATGACTGAGACTTGGTGCTGTGTGAATGGGATATCAGCAAACCCCACCAAGACTGGTATTGCCCTCTTCGCCAGAAGGAGGAAGCTTGATAGACTCGTTCTGTCTAACCAGAACAGAGGCACAATCCAGCCATTCAAAGAAATCAAATATATTGGAGTAATCCTCGATAGCAAACTCCTTTGGAAGTCACACATTGAAACAAAGACATCCAAAGCACTGACAGACTTCGGGCACTGCAAAGGTGTCTTTGGGAAAACGTGGGGTCTTTCTCCTAGCAAGATCCTAGATCCACGGCTATGATAAGGCCTATGCATCAGTGGTCTGGACGAGTAGACTCCCTCTCGTGGTAGTCAGGAGGACCTCTATTACCCCGGAGCTTTTGCGACTACTTCAGGCCCGGCATTGGATGCTCACCACCACTTGATGTTTTTATACTGTCATGTCCGACCGGCTGTCGCATATCCTCCTGCCATAAAGCAGAAGAGTCTGCAGATAGCTGGTTGGACTGATGACTCTATGAGCGAAGCACACGGAAAACGTAGGCATCTCAGACAGTGCACTCTGTCCTGCATGTGGAGAGTAGGATGAGACGGCGGACCAGTTTCTGGTCGTCTCAAATCATGCTTGAGGTCTTTGGCACTGATCACCTTGGCTCCTTCGTACCAAAGGGATCCACTCAGATTTCTTTGGTAGGGTAGATTTAAGGAAAATTAAAATAGAAACCGGAGTGTAGTAGAATTTACTTAATGTTGTCTGAGTGCTGTACTTGCTAGTCTAACCCGAGAAAAAAATCATATGAAGATCCTTTGAAAAGTCCCCGCAAAAATAAGAACTGCTTTATCGTTTGGGGAACCCTTTTTTATTTTTCGACATTGTCCTCTTTTAGGCTCATACAATTCATGCAACGCTGTGATGTGATGGAAATGGAAAACCAATCGACTTCCTCGATTCAAACAAATGTCAAACACCTTGATACGCGCCAGTACATAGTGCCGAATCATTGACTTTGCACGGACTTTTCAAACGACCACGTAATATTAAACTTTTTTCGATGGCTTTCGATACTTTAGTTATAGAGCAGCGCTGCAATTGAATACTAACACAATTCATTATTTTTTATTAAAGTTCATTTAAATTGTTTTAAGAAAAATTACTACATCAACTGTTCATAGATTTCTATAAAGCATTCTATGCCGTCAATCGTAGCCCAATACGGAAATTTTTCAACAGGAATGGTATTCCGTAGAAAATATTATAAATCGCTTTATCAGAACGTTGTACGAGAAGGCAGAGTTGTCAGTACAATACAATGCATTCTCTACCAATGCTGGAGTAAGACAAGGCTGCTCCTCTCCGCTCTATTATTCACCATCATTTTGAATGAGGTTATCACGCGGTCCAGAGCAATTACATGGTTTCTCAAGAGACAATTGGAGAGCTTGAACTTTGTCGACGACTGCCTCACAAAATATCCAAAATACTGGTGAAGGTGGACGAAGTAATCGCCCTCGCAAGCTAAGTTGGCTTGAAAATAAACGTCCCAGAAACTAAGACAATGAGAGTCAATATCACCAGCACTAACCGCGACCTTAATGCAATAGTTGTCGTCGACAGCTTTTGAGACTTCGGCTGCACTAAAACAAATCATGATAGTGACTGGGTAGATTTAGGCAAGTTCGTAAACCTCAAATAACAAAAACCAAGCTCAGGGTATTCAACGCATCGATGAGTCAACGAGTCAACTATATGGCAGCGAAACTTGACCCGTATATTTGGGGAATTTTGTTAGATAATAAAATAAAACGGCCGCCGTAGCCGAATGGGTTGGTGCGTGATCACCATTCGGAATTCACTGAGAGGTCGTTGGTTCGAATCTCGGTGAAAGCAAAATTAATAAAAACATTTTTCTAATAGCGGTCGCCCCTCGGCAGGCAATGGCAAACCTCCGAGTGTATTTCTGCCATGAAAAAGCTCCTCATAAAAACATCTGCCGTTCGGAGTCGGCTTAAAACTGTAGGTCCCTCCATTTGTGGAACAACACCAAGACGCACACCACAAATAGGAGGAGGAGCTCGGCCAAACACCTAACAGAAGTGTACGCGCCAATTATTTATTTATTTTTTTTTTAATAAAATAAAACGAAATTATTAAAAACATCCCCTTTTTTGTACTTTTCATAAGCTGTATAAATTATAAACGAAAATGGCGGCTACACAGTTCTTCTTCGATGAAAACTTCGTTTGAACGGAGCGCTGTCGAACCAACCGCTCTGGAAATTTTTAATTTTAGAATGAATACATTTTTTTCGAAAACTTTTTATAAAATAACTATATCGTAGCGTGGAAAATCTGGTCAAGTCGCAACTGCAGCTTTAGAGAAATTTAAAACACTCAATTTGAGTGGTTTACAACAATTTATCTGACAGAAGTTTTCAGAGAATCAACCGCAGAAGACGAATCGTTCGTTGCCCAGATAATGCGAGCTCTCACGTATCGGCTCACACAAGAGAGTTTTTGAGCATTCAAAAGATCGAATTAATGGGTAATCTGCTTTAAAGCCCTGATTTGGCGACTAATGATTTAATTTTGTTCTCGAACATCTAAAAGACGATACGAGGTCAACTTTTATCAACGTCGGGAGAAGCTGTTGAAGCCTTTAAACACCTTATTTTAAAGGTGACAAAAGAGGTTTTAAAATTGGTTCAATGGAATGCAGAAGTTGATTTCTTAGAATATTTTGAAAAATAATAAAGCTGAATCATTTTTGTAAATTTCTAGCAAACTAAACTTCCGGTGTATATTATTCTAGCTGTCAAAATCGGAAAAAACCGACATTTGAGATTCCAAACGCTTTCACTGCTTTGAAGTAAATATTAGAGATTATAAAGATTTTGATAGATTTTTTCTATTATTGAAACAGTTGATTATTATATCGTCCAATGAGCAAATTCCTCTTCCAAAGTGGTATGAACTAGTTTTTGGGGTAAATATGTTAATTTGCGACGGCTATCAAATCAATAGTAACGATGAAAAATTTGGTGGCGCGAGATTAGTCTTGGAATGTTTTTTTTTTTTCAAGAACTTTCCTACTAAATAAAAATATAATTTAAGTGAAAGAAATCTTTGTTTTATTTGAGATATTATAAATCTTCCCGCAAGGTGATTAATATTGCGCCATCTTGTATTAGAATTCTATTTAACTCTAGGTTGGGCACCCAGATCTATGCAGTCCTTTTTCGACTTTAAACTTGAACATATTTCTATTATAGCCAACTACTGGAAGTCAAACATCTTAGAAAGAGTAAGGACAACGAGCCTAGGTTTTTATGCCTGTAAGAGAGCTTTTGGTGAGACCTGGAGAATAAAGCCTAAGGTTACTCACTGGCTTTATACTGCAGTTGTTAGACCCGTTGTTCTATATGGAAATATTGTCTGGTGGTGAGCTAGACAGAAAAAGTCCTATTCTCAGGCCTC
This sequence comes from Anastrepha obliqua, assembly GCF_027943255.1. Classification (NCBI taxonomy): domain Eukaryota; kingdom Metazoa; phylum Arthropoda; class Insecta; order Diptera; family Tephritidae; genus Anastrepha; species Anastrepha obliqua. The sequence continues at coordinate 17,844,749 of NC_072893.1, read as the reverse complement.
AGCGGCCTGTTCCGCTTTAAGACTCAGAGCGAGCTCACAATGGAAGACTGTCAACCATCTTAGACTCCTATACGAATATACCCAGTGATTGTGACTATCACCCTCCCATTCTCTGCTTCGAAATGAATTTCCAGATGAAAACCCTTCCAGACTGGAATGGCTTGAAAGATCCATCACCCAACACACCCGTTAAGATATACACGGACGGATCTAAAATGGATACCGGCGTAGAATCAGGGTTAACTTGCCCAGATTTTTTATCTGTGAATCCTTTAAACTATGGGTTCACTGTAGTGTTTGTCAAGCAGAAATAAACGCTATTCATGAAGCCTTCAGATGGTTAGAGATACACAAAATATCATCAAAAGATATCTGCATTATATCAGACAATAAAACTGTTTGCATGCATTCCAAATAACATCGAAGTGTGTCTTACATTGTCGCCAATCTCTTAATCAGACGGCTAAACAGTATCGTATTATCTAATGCTGCGTTCCAGGCCACAGAGATATACCAGGAGACTATAGAGAGGGAACTGTAGGGCTAACCAGCTTGCAATAGAAGGTACCTGTATGCGAAACATAAATAATTGTATGGGGGTACCTTTCGCAACTTGTATGCTTTTTGTTATGGGCACAGTAATCAATTCTGTAAATCAAAGATGGATTAGTGCCAATACCTATGAAATCGCTAGGCAAACATGACCAAGAATACTATAAAATTTAGTAGACTTCAAATTAGGACCTTAGTAGAGCCCTCACAGGACATTGTCTCATAGGAAATCATGCAAGGAGATTAGGTGTTTAAATGCATGATTTCTGTCGTAGCTACAGAAATGAGGAAGAGTTGAAAACAGTGCAACACATTTTTTTTGCACATGCCCGGCTCTAGCCAGAAGCTGGAACCAATATTTAAGATCCTACTTCTTAATGAATATAGATAATCTATACACTTTAGGTATTAACAAGCTTTTACGCTTTGTCCAAAGCTCAGGATTGTTCAATATGGAGATGGAAACGTAACTCAGCCCCTGCGGCTCACCCTATATGCCTAACCAACCTAGCTAACGACTTGAGCTTCCAGCTAGCTTCATAAACTTTAATATTCTACGATTTATGGATATACCCTTGTAAAAATGATCCTTGGACGAAAAAAAAGGATTTTAAAAGTTACACCTTCGGTTGCGCATCTTCGGTTTTTCGACGGAGCTTTTCGCCTCCTTGTAGACGAAGAGCGTATCGGCACCGGTTGGTTGATGGACCACAATATTTCCAGGGATTGTGATTGGTTTGTTGAAAATTGATTCCATAGTCAAACGAGTAGTAAACTGAGAAATAATGGCTGAATTATTCATACGACTTTCGATGTTTGCAAGGACCAATGTGTCAAAAAATTTTGTCTCGCATCTCTTATTCTGAGCCCATCAACTTCCGTGCAAATACAAAATGTTGCTAATGCCATGACATCCCACATGCGGCAAAAGAAAGCAAAGGTCCATCGACTTCTAAGCTGTTTTTATGTGAAATGTTTGACCATTTGATCCATGCAATCGACGCCAGCTCTGTGTGCATTTTAATAAATAATGCGCGGTGGTTTTTCTGCTTTGCCTTTACAATCTTTGGTACTAATGAACAGAGGAAAATAAGTTAACCACTCTAATATTTTTTGATACGTAGCTGCTGATTGTAACCAGGTTTTGCATGAAAACCAAACAACGGCGCAAGCACTGGGCGAGAATTTTTCTTTTTCATTTCTGGTGGTTTTGCCGCGGTTTTAAAAAAGGTGTCTAACGGAGGATTAATTCATCAAGACCTTAAATCTTAAACCGCTTAAAGGATTTAATCTCCAGTCACTTTCACTATCTGTTCAACATAAAACTGAAGTCTCAGAAAAAAAAATTAAATGCAACAGTTAAAAACAGATAAAATTCAGTTTAACGATTAATTTGCCAGGAAAAAAAATGAAACCAAAAAAAGTGCATAAATCAATATTGGCTAATTTAGTTAAATAATAAAGCAATGAAGTTGCTCACTACGCCCTACAGATTGGCCGCACATATTTTAGCTACGCACACATGTGTTTGTGTGTATGCACAACAACAATAATAAGCCAAAAATATTATTTACATGCATTTAAGCAGTTCGCGAATGTATAAATGCATATAAAAATATCAGTAGTGGCAAGCGTTTACAGCCAATCAACATAATTTAGCAGCACAATGGCAACCCTGATTGTCATAAAAATTCATTAATTGCATTTTTATGGCCACAATATGTCGCGACCAATTTAAATGTGGCATAAGAAATCAACAAGCCACCTACCCGCCAAGCTGAAGGATGTAACCGAGACAAAACTGCGGCATATGAGTGTGCGTGTGTGTGTGTGTGTGTGTGTACGAAGACTTCTTGTAAGTGGGAATATATGAATTTTTTCGGACGAAAATGAGTACCCCCTGCCAATGAATGACGGCAAATCAAGTGAATGTCCACATTAACATAAATGCACCCACAGTGGGGCGCAAGCAACGATTAAAGCAACAACAAGATTTTGGCTCTTATTTGCGCGCTGATTTGGCTGCCATACGCGGATGCATGGGATGGGAAAGCGTTGAGAGCTAAAGACGACTTCATTGAACTTTTAATCATAACTGCTGAACAACAACAACAACAATAATAATAATAAAAACGACAACAACAATAATAATAACAACAACAAAAGCAACAATGTCAACGCATAAAGAATGATCAACATCGCCGTCTCGACATCATTACGTGGCTGTGCAACAGATGTAATGGACTTGTGGCAAGTTGGCGATTGCAGGCGGAAGACAAAAGCAAATACGGATGCATAAATCGAATTACAAATCCAATTACTTGCAAATGTTACAAAGGCTAAGATGATGAGAAATAAGAAGAAGGAAAAGGGGTTGTAGAGTTTGTTGCAAGCACACACACCCGTAAGCAGTCACATTTGCTGCTAGCAAGCGGCAAAACAAAACTTGCAACATTGCACAACTGCTTGCCACACAAATCAGTGCTGACCATAACACAGGATAACTCATAAGCGATGCGTAGGCCTTGTGGAACTTGTTAAACTAAAAACAACAACAACAACAAATATGCAAACAAAAACAAAACCCACAACGGAGACATTGCCCGCGTTGACACAATGCAAATGTTTGCACACACATACATATGCACGCACAATAACAACAACAACAACAACGCATTGCTAACTAATCATACCAAGCAGCCAACCAACCAACCAACCAACTTCATTCAGTCTGCTGTCCTACTTCTCATTCAACTTTTTACTACGCCAACAAGTGCCAAGGTGGAGCCCCTGGTTACTGAGACGCAAATACAAATTTATTGTCCGGTGTGGTGGCATCGTTGTTTTTCTGTGTTGTGAATGTGATCATTTCCCGCTTAAGTCAAAAATAATGAATTGAATGACATTCATAAATAAAAACAATATGCAAGGCGCTGGCAGTAGCAGCGGCAGAGGCAGAGGCAAGACATGGCGTGGTACGACTGCGGCGCAATCAGGCTTCTTACTAACCATGTGAATTGAGATGATCTGCCAACTTTGGCGTGGAAGAAACTAGCAGGCGGGCGGATAAAGATTGTAATGAAGACATAACAGCGAATCGCAGCGAGCGGAATTGCGGAGCACTGGAAGAAATCATCGATTCTTTTTCCCTATAACTGCACATGCAGTTCCTTTTGTTCCGAATGAACCGTAGGGCCTATGGTTTCTGTTATAGAACTATAACTTAAATCTAACACAAATTCTGCACCTCCGAATCCGACGCGCATGTTGCCGTAATAGGTGGTTTCTTTGTTTTTTTTTGGCGGGTCAGGTGGGGTTGAAAAAGCCTCGACATTTACAGCGACCGTCGTTCGAGTACTGCGACAAGTGATGTGGCCACTAAAACGATCCATCCTCCTCTTCTGTGGAGACTCCCTTTCCGGTACTATTTTCTGCATTACTTCGGGAGGGCCAAGAACGACTTCCACAAAATGGACCGATACTATTCATCCATGTCTGGGTCCACCATATTTGTAGCCAGCTTCATGCTGTAGGCTCATCTTTTAATGTCTATGTGCCATCATAGCAGTGGTGTGTGGGGCATGCTCCCAGATTTCTTTCAAATGGGCGCATGAAGGTTATAAGCTATCGATAGTTTCTTTTGCATCTGCAGCCAAACAGAAACATCAGAAGATGTTGCGATAATATTATACCGTCTTTTACGGTCGTGAGCACTTGACTAGATTATCTGTGGTATGTCGTCAGTTCGTAGAGAGTCCACTTCCTGTCGAGAACCGATTTCTTCTCTGCGTTTTGTGTTGCCACTCCGCGCGTTGCAGGAAAAGCGATGCGAGACTTTTAACTGCCTTCCAACCGTCATTTGATGCACACTTGTTATTGTTTTACTTGTCTGGGCTCTGCTGTTCACACAAGAATTACTCAAGCGTTCCGCGTTCTTCGTTCACCGTTGCATAGTGAAGGGTACACTTATATGCAAAAGGCGGTGTCGACTCGCCTTTGACACATTGTCAGAGGTTACTTATTTGTGAAAACTTATTCGAAACTAACCTGCTACTACAGGCCGTCCGGCTATCCGCAAGCTACCGACCCTCACGGTGGCTTAGGGCCAGCTTAGTCGTCCGATCCCTAAGTGCCGGGGTTAAAATGTGGAGCACATCTATAAGTTACAAACCTAATCAAGATGTGGTGAGATCCACGGTAAGATGACCAGGTACTCAATAGTGTGAAGCCGGTTCTAACCTGAAGAACAGACGCCTCTTGCAGCCGCTCGCTCCGAGGCAAACGCTGCGAACTTCGGGAGGCCTTTAAATTGCATATGTCAAAGCAGCCCGCCGAAGCTTCCCGTCTCGTTAGATTTGACCATGCCTCCAAGCGAATTAGATACCTTGAGGTCAGCTGTATTTGCTCTGGTGACTAGGGTTTACCATAGAACGCTGATAATTGCTTCCTCAGATTTTTAAAAACCTCTGTGTGTACTCTAAAACCGCATTACAACCCAAATGGCAGATTGGTGGTAATAAATTTCGAGACATTCAAATATATTTCATGTTACATGACCGCAAATGAAGCTGAAAACCTGTTTTATAAATCGGTTGAGAATTTCATGTAAGCTTAGCGCACAGGTCCTCGTAACTGGACCTTGACGTGGTGGTTGGGCTTGTGTGCATCTGTGAAAGGCTGGGCTTTACCAACATGTTGGAGAGGTCAGCCTGAAGACGTCAGACAAAGACATGTGTCAAACAGTTTGTCCGTGTTTTGAAACCGGAAGCTTTGCCATACTTCCCAAGCACCTTTCAGGCAGGAGATCAACGTCCGTAAATCCAGAAGCATCTGTCTCATAATGAGCGACTTAGCGAAATAGAGATTTCCATCACTCAAAATCTTTTTTTTTATTTAGTAAACAAGTGTTTGAAAAACAAAGTTGGATAATCACTACTAACTGCTGAATCTCCAAAGCGATCTGGCCAAAACTGAATATTAAAAGGACAAAATGTCTCCTTGGATTCAGCAGATCAACTACCAGCATACGAAGAGGTGTTATAACAGGTCATTGCGCTATTGGCACGCTAGCAGGAGAATGGGTTACCTCACACTGACTTCTGTAGGAGCTTTGGAGATGAAGAAGAAATTGAGTCGGTTCAACAGCTCCTCCTCTATGAATGTCTTGCACTTCAAAGAAGCTGTACCAAACGTTTTTGCGATTATTTCTTTGAAGGCCTGGGAAATTTGCACAATGTCTCACTGGGGGACTGGTTACCTTCTTAAAATGATCTAAGTGGTTTAAGCAACTTAGTTAGGGGATGGAAATCAAATGCAGATATCACAATGGGCCTTCTGGAATATCTTGTCTTAGACAAACAACCTGGCTAACCTAACCTAACTTAACTCTGAATGCTCGAAAATTTTCAAAAATTCTGATTAAAAAGCCTTTTATTTTGATGGAAATTTATTGCAATTTTTTTAATTTGCAAAAAGCTTGAATATTAGATTAATGTAGTGTTTGTAGAAAAATTAACCTTATTTTCATAAAAAAGTATTAAAATTATATAAGAAACAAAATAAATTTTCAAAACTTGCCCATAAGTCTCTGTGCTTTAGTCTATGGTATTTAACGCAGTGCAAGTAGGTGCTTCTGACTTTAAAGCACTCATCCCAATAAGCTGCTAAAATGCTATTCTAATCAACCGAGAGCTCTATAAAACGCTTACCCCAAATCTTCTTCTTCTTAGCAACTCAATCCTTGGTGAAACATTGCTTCGCTTCACTCACAAACTTGCGCCATCTGTTCGGTCTAAGGATACTTCCTTCAACTGCCGCACATTCAGCTTTTCAAGGTCAACTTCCACGTCTTCGGGACATCTCTTTCTGGGGTGTCTCTTCTTTGGCCCCCAACAGGGTGTAATTTAACTACCTTTCGAGTTGTTCTCCCCTTGAGGACTCTGAATATGTGTCCAAGCCATCGTATCCTCTGACATTTTATAAATCTTATCACAGTTTCGTTTTTTTCTACTAGTTCCAGGTCATGATTACATCTAATTCGATAGGTACCGTCTTGAGGTATTACAGATCCATATATTTTTCCTTCAAATACCATTAGCTGATAGTGTTAGTACTTTTTAGCATCCATAGTTCGCTACCATGAGTAAGCACGAGACGGATCAAGGTCTGGTATATCCTTCATGGTCGGGAGATAATAAATTAGACTTAAACAGCTTCAGATTAGACAGGTAAGACTTATTTGCTGTTAAAACTCTGTAGTTTAATGTCAATGATGTATCCTTATTGGCTGATATGTTGATGCCCTGATAGGTAAATTCTCGAATGCTTAGTCTCAGATCAGCAGGTCATCATGTCTTAAGCCGGAGCTGAATCGGACCATTGACTTTGTATTCTCTTACCCCAAATACGAGTACATAATCCTTTTAAAGCAAGACCAGATGAACCTTTCAAAGTCCTAACGGAGTTTTTTGAAGCCAAGTGAACTAAGATTCAATACTTTCCTAATTTCAGCAACACATTTCTCACAGTGCAATGCATTGTCCCCCAATCAGTGATGTCTCATTTAACTATTGTCCATCAGGATCACTGCCATTGAATGAAACCAGCTACAGCCTAGTGATCGAGCTGTCTTGCCATAACAGCGACCGGAAGAAATGGGGAATCAAATAATTCCCAACTACAAAAACAATGAGTGGACATGCAAAGAAATGGATATGTATACACATACACGTAAGTACATGAGTACGAAATCTTGTCTGCATTTATACAAACAGTTAAATGAAGCTGGAAATCACATATTTAATACAAAACTTCAAAGTCACATCGTTGTTGTTGTGCGTTCATTGAGAGTATTTAGGTAACAACAAATCATCATAAATGTCAGAACGGGTGGTATGATGCTTTGTTTAGCTTGGCTGCAGTAGAAATAACGTTTTAAGGTCTCAAAGAAGGTATGTACGTATGCATGAATGTAGGCTGCGTATGTATGAGTGAATGTACACCAATGTGCAAAAACTAAGCAACTTTTGCGCTTGAATTGAGGATGCAGTTGGTTTTTTTTTGGAGAACATTTTTTTTTACATCTTTATAAAATATTAAATTTTCATATTTGGACGAGTGAGATGAGTAAATAGAAAATCATATGTCCAAAAAAATTTGGGATCCCGCAGGCCTGATTTGAAATGGTGTTCTTTGGGTGTTTCCCTGATAGTGTTGTACATTCTCTCCAATGACATGAATTTATAGAATTCAAATAGAAGAATCGTTGGGAGAGAGCAGTTTTAGTGAGAAAATAGTTCAAAAGTGATTTAGGTCTTATTCTACTAGTGATGAGACCTCTATGAAGACGCCTGAAGATGATTTTTACAACAAAATTCTCGGAACTTTCCAGCTGTTTCGAAGCCCATGCAGAGTAGCGATATCGGAGCTGAGTTAATTGTAGTGAGTCAACTTTCTCGGTCCAGGCGCTCATGGGTTCAGCATTGGAAGCAATGTTATAGGATAAGTTTACGTGTCGAATACGAGGATAGCTTGAGTTGACCACAAAGATGCTAATTTTTTGATTTTTCTTCATAAATTTACATATGCAAAATTTATTTATTAAAATTTGTACTCTTTAAGATACACATCATCCGCCTTATAAATAAAATTTCAATACTTCGATATTCAAGGCCAAAGCAAGCCATTTTCCACTGCCGAGATATGCTGACTATTTTCCTTCACTCGCTTTTTTTAGCAAAAAATAACTGGCAGTGTCAAGAGATAGAGATAAGGGACATAATTTAATATGAAACCATGGAATGACACACCCTTTATGCCTGCACGTTGCATACACATTATAAGGCAACTTGACATCATCATTAATATATGTACAAAATATTGAAAGCGACTCTTTTGAGAGGAGAGAAACAGACGCTCAATCAGAATATTGACCTAAGCTTAGCTGGAGTTGATGCGTACGCACTAAGGATATCAAACATAAGATGACCTAAAGGCGGGATCAAAAATCCCGGGATTTGCTGATATGAATCCCGAAATAATTTATTAATTTTATATTATACAGTAATGAAAGTTTAGGAAAGATTTAGAATACAAATTTTTGAAAAGAAAGCTGACAATAATTTAGATTACAAATTTTCCTTGCTTGAAATTTTAAACGTTGACAGAATTTACCTCTTTTAGTGTGTAAATCCCCATTCGAGAATATGAAACTTCCAGAATGAAGTTTTTATTTCCAAATTATTTACTCAAGTTTTTATTTCCAAATTATTTACATTAGAAAAACCACGCATTTGATTTTAGACTCTATTTAAGGTACTATTTTTAGCTTCAAAAGAAATTTCAAGAAATAAAAGAAAATTTGGCCATCTGCTATAAAAGTTGCTGGTTTAAGTTGTTTTCAACGAAATAACTAATATTTTAAATATAATATTCCTATTTATCTTTAATTTCATAAACTCCTTTGCAATATCATTACATGGTCGGGATGTTTCAAATTGTACGATTGGAAATCGATGCGATTTGCAAAATATTTTTACATTTTTTTTAATGAAAATATATAAAACTCGCAAATAAGTATTTTAAACCGCGCAGATCTCAAATTACACGATTTTCGGAAAATGCCTGGGTGTGTTTAAAATTCAATAAGGTTAGATTGGGTTTGCCAGATTGTTTGTCTAAGGCTAGACAGTCGGTGGCTCTGAGGCCCATTGTGATACCTGCATTTCACATACCCTAACCAAGTTGCTTAAGCCACTTAGATCTTTTTAAGAAGGCAACTGGTCGCTGCAGTGAGACATTTTACAAATTTACCAAGCCTTCAAAGAAAAAATCGTCAAGATATTTGGCACGGCTTCTTTGAAGTGCAGAACATTCACAGTGGAGTTGTTGTACAGGCTCAATTTCTTTTTCATTTCCACAGCTCCAGCAGAAGTCATTGTGAGGTACAGCCATTTTACTGGCTAGGGTGCCAATAGCGCTTGTGATGACACTGGTAGTTGAGCTGTTGAATCCAAGCAGGCATTGTCTCCTTTTAAGATCCAGTTTTGGCCAAACCGTTTTGGAGACCCTGCAATTAGTAGTCAGAGACCACCTTCTATTGGTTTTCGCGGATACGCTCAAGTCAATCGCAGTATAAATTTCGTTTAAAGAAATGCGTATGTCCTCTACCACTTGCTGAAGGTCAAGCTCAGAGCCTATCCTTGCACACTCATCCGCTCTTTCATTTCCCTCCACTCCAAAGTGGTCGGAGACCCAACAAAGTGTGGTGTTGTGTTGTTGGTTAAGTGAGGGCGACCTCCTGCATACTTTAACACATTTTGAATTGATGCGCGTTTAGGTCAGTACCTTGATCGCTGTTTGACTATCAACAAAAATGGTAAGGTTTGCTGGAGATAAGTCCATTTCTTCCCATTGCCGTACGTAATTTTCGTACACATTCTGCATCACTACCATGATTTTCAAAGTAATGTCGCAATATTTCCCAGCGTTCTTTGAGCGTATACACAACCATTTTCGTTCAGCGGAAAAATAAAACTAATCTTCTGTCAAATCAGATGACAGCTAAGTGTTACCATTCTTCAAATAATACCTAGTTCAAATCCGTAACGATAGATGGCGGGCCCGTAGATCTGATGCATGACCGCGTGTGTTTTCTTTTAGCTTGCCTGCTGGTTTAATCCTGGAACCACATTTGGCCACTATAGTTTCAACAGATATATCAATGGATGAAATATGTATGATCACTTCCAGCGCTTCGATCGGAGCGCACCTGATATTCATACATAAGCTAATCGTTGATCTTTTATGAGTTTCTGTAGGTTCTGTAGTTTCTTGTGTCTGCACCGCCTCCATAAGTTAGTAGTTTGTATGGGGTTTTAGACGCCAGATGTTCTCTTGTGGATAAAGAGCGTATTACAAGCGTTACTCCATCAATAGACGGTAGCTGAAAACTTGGTATCTTATTTCTTCTAGTGAACACACCTAGTTCGGTCTTGGCTGAGTTAACCATCAGACCATTTGAGGTCGCCTACTTAGAGAGTTGCGTTAACGATGATTTCATAAGTCCGCTGATAGTCGAGAGAAACTTCAGTGTCATCAGGATGACTACATCATCCGCATAAGCATCTATTTTGATCCTTGTCTTGCTCATGGTCATAAGTCAACAAAATCAATCAGTCTTTCTGATGTTTTGTGTAAAAACGAAGAGTGATGAATTGGTCTGAAATCTTTCCTTAAGATAGAAGAAGTAGAATCTCTCTTGCCAAGAAGTGCTACTTTGGACTAAGTAGGCAAATGAGTAGTAAAGTCCTCTCTCGATGAACAAAACTAACACTCTACAAGGCTCTCGTCATGCCCGTCCTAACGTATGGCGCAGAAGCGTGGGCGATGATAACATCCGATGAAGCGGCACTTGGAGTATTTGAGAGAAAGATTCTGCGGAAGATTTTTGGACCGTTCCTCGTTGACAACGGCGAATATCGCACCCGATGGAATGATGAGCTGTATGAGCTTTACGACGACATAGACATAGCGCAGCGAATAATGAATCAGCGGCTACGTTGGCTGGGTCATGTCGTCCGAATGTATAGAAACGCTCCGGTACTTGTGCGGTACCAGCTGGTGGTAGCAGCGAAGAAAAGGCCTCCGCTGAGTTGGAAAGGTCAGGAGGAGAAGGACTTGGCTTCACTTGGAGTGTCCAACTAGCGCCGGTTAGCACGAGAATCAAACGACTTGATAAACTCTGAGAAAATCGGAGAAAATCGCGTAAGCGCTTAAAGCGCCAATAAGCCAAGCGTCGGGACAAATTTCCGGATCCCGAAATTTCGGGATTAACAATCACTGCTAACTTTGGCATCCACAGTACCTTCATGTGTTCCTTGTTTTGTTCTTTTTTTCTCTGGTTTTCCCTTGACAAATCAATGGTTTGTGGTTTTGCGGCTTAATTGACATTTTTGCTTATGATTGTCGTTATGCTAATGCCATGCACACACACACACTCTCGCACACACTTGCATCCGCCTGCAACTGAAAAAGTATAATGACATACTTGTTAGTGCTTGCATTATTTAACTGCAATAAAATTCAATGGCATTTGATATTTTGTTAGTGAAATTCGTTAGTGAAATGTGGCTGGGTCAAAAGGTTGGCCAATTAGCATTCGGCAGCGTATGTAAAAGACATTGAAGCGCATCGATTTGATAAATGTTGAAAATATGCAGAAAAAAGGGAGCGGGGCTAAGATTTTCAAAATCCAACGCATGACATGGCCCCTTAAGCGACTCCACTGATAACTTGAGCCAAATTTATTGCCCATACCAATGGAAAATTGGATATAATTAATAAATTGGGTATAAGGAAAGCAGATTTCATAAATTAACTTTTAATTGGAGGATTGTAATGGATCATAAATTGTATGCAGTTATATTCAGGGCAAAATGGGAATTGCTGTTTTTCAAGAGTACCAAAGGATTAAGGCAGAAGCGACAAAATCTGCAACAGTTCAATGGTTGGCTAAATGGGCATGTATGAGTGTAAGTGTGTGTGTGTATGTGTAGGTGTGTGTGTGTGTGCTTTTGTAGGTGCATGTATGTAGGTGTACGCGTTACTGCATTTGTAGTGGTGACTTGCGATTATATGCGGCCCATAAAATATTATTTATGATCGCACTCATAATTCAAAAGTTAACTGCAAAGATTTCGTGATACCTCAAGACGCAGCGTGAAAAGTATGTCACCACGTCGCTTTTACAATGACAAATATGCATGCGTGTATTGTAGGTTAAACCTGCTCATACTGGCTTATATTGCCACTTGCATGCGTACGAAGGTTATGTGGCAAGTGCAACAAGACGCAGTCCACTTTAATAACTCTAATCGTTTGCAATGAAATTAAGCCATTATTTATTGACAGGTCAGGCGTAAAAAGTAATTTCCACTGCTCTCGATTGCTTTATGGCTTTGGAATTAAAAAAAAATTTATACAAAAAAATTCAAAAAAAAAAAAATTATGAAAAAAAATGAATAAAAACAATTTATAAAAAAAAATTCCAAAAAAAAACATTCATACGCAACAAATAATTTCACGCATGCGCTTTGAAAACAAAAAAACTAAAACATGAAATCTCATTAGTACGCCCCATTTAACACCTTTTGTGGCAAACAAAGCCGCCTGCATAGCCAACCTTTCTTCTATCCTATCACCTTTCAGTGTCAATAGCAGCACTTCAAAGGCGTTCGCCGCCATTCGCACAAGTGCAACAAGTGTCCTTATTATAGCAACCGCAAATCGTTTCGGTGACTAAATTTCTTTTATTTTTTTGTTTATTTCTTTCTCACCCGCTACAACTTGACTTTCACTTTTTGTGCACGGCTTCTATGACTTTTGCTGTCGGCGAGAGGCAGGATTCGCCTTTGTTGCGCATATCCTTGCGCTACGAGTGCGCGCCGCGTTACGCTATTATCAAAATGCCATTAATTATGTACTTAATTGATATTTTCACACTTCTCAACTATGTTATTCACCGCCTTTCGGCTGCGATATCCTTGCATTGTGATCCAATCAGGTGTATCATTTCTATAACATTTTGGATGGCTTTGTTGTACATTTAAGCAAATTATGTATGAGAAGGTTAGCACTTAATTTTTATTATATTTTCAACAATAGAATGAATGGTTCATTTAAAAATTCCTAAAGCATGAAAGTAAAATGCGATTTTCCAAGAAATTACGTTTCGTTTTCTTTCAGAAGAGAAATTCGAACTTCATAGGGGCATTAATTCCGCTTGTTCATACCTCGCCTGGTATTAATACAATAATAATTTTTATTTTCCACCTACATATGTACATATATGTATACACATATTTTAGTTACTACTCTTTTTCCTCAAAGAGCTGAAAACATTTTGCGATCCTTCACACAACCCGAAGCAGGTGACATCCCTCGTGTCACCGAACAAGAACTCCAAGCGGGGGGTAACAAAATAAAGTCTGAGAAAGCTTCAGGTCCAGATGGTATACCAATTAGAGCCCTGAAATTAGCGATTTCAAAACGTCCAGACATATTTCTAGCAGTATTCCAAACCTACCTTAACGAAGGCACACCCCCAAAGAGGTGGAAGAAGCAAACACTGGTGCTTTTACCAAAGGGAAACAAAAAGCCTGGCGAACCTGAGTCTTACCGACCAATATGTCTACTAGACACAATGGGAAAAATTCTCGAGATTATTACTTGCGACAGATTTTCATCTTTCGCTCTAAAGGTATTTTATCCACATACCAGTTTGGCTTCAGGAAATCCCGCTCAACAGTGGATGCCATCAAATGCGTTGTAGATTTAGCAACAGAAGCCATTAAAGGCAAGAGATGGCGCGGCGCGTAAAAAGAATACTACGCTGTGTTAACTCTCGACGTTAGAAATGCTTTTAACACAGCTAGCTGGGGCAACGTATACTGGCAACTCTCGTAAAAATAGAGTCACCTCGTTATATTATCCGAATAATTTAGAGCTATTTCACGGACCGTAAACTGCGGTTTAGAAGCGACAAAGGCGCTGAGGAGTATATCGTGGCAGCAGGGGTTCTTCAGGGAGCAGTTCTGGGTCCACAGCTATGGGACTTTATGCATGAAGCGGTTCTAAGACTGGAACTAAAGTCATTGGATGCGCGGATGACATCGCGGTGGTAATGATGGCAAACAAATCCACGAAATTGAAAGGATCGCCAGCGAATCAGTTAGCATGATCAAGACTTGACTAAGATCTATGAAGTTGGAATTAGCTGAGATAAGAATTAGCTGATAAGACCGATGAAATCCTAATAAGCAGCAGAAAGATAGTAGAAACTATAAATGTAAAGGGACCTCAAACTATTATTTCAAAACGCGCTTTTGAATACCTAGGAGTGATGATTGACAGTCGTTTAATCTTCAAAACGCACCTGGAATATGCTGCGAAGAAGGCATCTAGTGTGCAGTCCTGTCTGCTGCGAATAATGCCAAACAACGACGAACCTAGCGACTTCAAAAGAACACTATATAGCAGGGTAGTCAGCTCGGTTCTCTTATATGCCGCACCGATCTGGACTGATGCACTGAACATAAATAGCTACACAAAAAACTGATAGCCGTCTATCGGCTAAGCGCTTTGCGGACTATCTGCGGCTTCCGTACAATTTCGGACGATGCTTTCTTTGCCCATAGCCGGTTTATTCTCCGTAGACATTTTAGCGAAAGAAGTACAGAAAGTGTATTTAAAGCTATCCCAGCCCGACGTTAGAACAAGTCGTTAAAATATTTCATGAGAAGAAAGGCGTCTTTCGAACGCTCACTGGCAAGACCGGTGGAACAGATCACAGAAAGGTAGATGGACGCATGGGCTAATACCCATTCTTACGAAAGGAACCATGGGGAAACAAACTTCCATCTAACCCAATTCCTTTCAGCACACGGAGTGTTTCAAAAATACCTCCATAGATTCGGCCATGATAGTTCACCAAACTGCCCAATCTGCAAGGAGAGGGAAGAAGACACTGATCACGTCTTCTTTCAATGCCCACGCTATGCTCCCGAAACTTGTAGTATATTAAACGGAGATAATATTATAGATTTTATGGTAAAATCGGGTGATAACTGGAAGCGAATCTGCGCGCATGTAAAACATATCCACAATGACTTAAGACGCGCGGAGGTTCGTAGACGAAATAACTAGCAGCCTATGAGCTAACCCGCTCCGTGAGGTAATTTCTTCTTGGACAGTTCCGCGGGGAGAGTGGTAGATAGTGGAGAGGTGTTTAGTACGTAGGTGTAGCTGTGAGGCTACAAGTCGTGGATACTGTTATGCCGGTATAGTAGTACTCATGAGACTTCCCTCTTCACGGGCGCCATCCCGGAAAAAATCATATATTTTTGAATTTTAAGTACTTATAAGAGCACTCCTTCTAAAAATATGTAGGGGTACGAGAAAAACGAAAATCTTCACACTTCGGCACAGAACTAAAATCCAATAATAAAACATTGGCGAAAATTACTTACAGTATGGTTTTGAGATGCCCGGTAGAATTTGCAATATTTCTTATAAACTCCTTATTTAAAATTATACACCTTCTTCTAAATACCGGCAGTAACAACCTAGGCGATTTTAGTCGAGTTCAAGAAAGAACGTCTGTCATTTCTTAGTTCATACCCAGATGAGTCATTATCATTGGGCAAAGTGCCATACATTTCATGCAGAACTCTTCTCTAGAAAACTCTAAGGATCGTCTCATTATATGCTGTCACCATCCAGGCTTCATTAAATAGACGATCATGATAAGCCTCTCATAAAGCGAGTTTTCTGTTCGCCGTACTTTTTCAACACTGGATGAAATATATTACGCCGTAGGTAGTCGTTCTTAGTGTACCAATACAATAATGCATCCCTAAATCTTAAAGCCCTGAGAACTCTACTTTTTGATGGCTTACACATTTATGATAGCCCGATTCCCGTAATTAAGCGAGTTTGTGTATCGCCTGCTATGAAGTATGAAATGTTAACAAATGTTCGTAGTGGTAGCTCTGCTGCCTGGATCATGTCGTCCACTTGATTATAGATGTTCTGGAAGTATTCCATGCGATGCTTGCTGGTAGCATCAGATGAAGAGAAAGACCTTCTTTGCCTTGGAAAGATCCGATCGAGAAAGAGTTGTCTTCACGTGGTGAGTCCAATTAGTAATGTTAGCCTATTATACTTAAGACCCATAGCGATATCGCAGTTTATATTATAATTAATTGCCCTCTTTTCGGAATCATCCAATATTCCTGATGAAACTCATCAGGCATGTTTAACCCACGACTTGATTAGATGGGCACGATGAGATGACCGCAGATAACGCAGCCTAAGTTTGCATAATTATGTAGAAAATGAAGCAATGCTTGTTACCTCTTCGCACACTTAGACTTTCAAGAATTCCTTTGAATTAAGCAATGCCCTAATGGAACTCAAACGGTGGGGAGCTATAGACTCGCTTCGCAGAGAATACCAGCCAGCTTCGATTACCGATCATATTTCGGTCATGTTTGTCAGGGAATCCGATAACTCGTACTTTGGGAATCCGATAACTCGTACTCCATATTTCAAAAGTTTGTCTATAATCATTCGAGTACAGATGAGATAAGTTCTTTCTCCATGATCTCTGTTTACTTAAATCTTGAGTCGAATACATCAGATTGAGCTTCCCATGATCAGCTCGCTCGCAAACGTATAACTGAGTACTACCTATATGATACTTGAACGAAACTCATGGGAGGGCAGAGAATCAACTACAAACAATTCATTTTTCTACTCAGGTGAATGAAAGTCAAAAATATTCCAGACTTGAGTCATTTTTGCATCCGAATCTAATATCTCTTTTAATATTCTACGATGTCGAATGCCTGTAAGCACTTGTTTGCCGATACCATTGAAACTTTTACCAGTTATGGTCAAAAAATCCAAAAATGAACACGATTTTGTATACGAGTATTCGTTCATTCCGATTGAAATGGAATGGAATTGTGGCTGGGCGGAATTTCCTAAGCGTTCATTGCACTTAAGGCCTAGAGAGAAGCTTTAAGTGATAGAGGAAGACAGAAAAGTAAATAGTAAATATAATTTAGTAAATAGTAAATATAATTATGTTTTCTTTTAATTCCTTGTGGAGCATAGGGCGTCTTTGATGTTTCGTTAGAAATTTAGAATCGAAGCAATAGGTTGCTCGCCCGATTATCCGAGGTTGGTGATAGACTAAAACTAAACACACCTCCAAGCAGGTGTTGCCCGTTTTGGTTCGTGTGTGGTGTTTTATTTCCCACCTCGACTACATGTCTGTCGAGCGTTCCCCTTTCCATCACCCAGGAACACGACCGATGGGATATGCCTTGGAGATGCCTATGGTGACCAAATATCGTCCCCATGAGCTCTATACAGTAACCAGGCGCTCAAAGGCGCTACTTAATCGGTCAAGGAGAAACGTTTCTATGTTAGTTGCTTTAATCACAGACCACTGTCTCATAGGTCGACATACTCAAAGATTGAACTTACCTCAATTCAATTATTGCAGAAGCTTGAAGAATGACGAGGAGCAAGATTTCGTTACGTACTTTCTCTGTTACTGTCCCGCGTGTCATGCCACGAGGTTTAGAAACTTTGGCTCATCGTTTTTAAATGATGCTGATAACCCTCGGGATATAAGTGTCAACCAGATCAATGGATCTGAGTGAGTTGGTATGGAGACCGACTGCCACTTCTACCTACCAGACTACCTCCTTCTCTGAAACGTCCTCACAGCTTCTGCAATGGAGGTTAAATGGCCAGGTTTTCCGCGTGTATACCGATCTCGTAGTGTTATTGGCAAGGAAATTGTCCTTTTTCGAAAACACACTCAACGGCAGGCTTGAGGTTTCATTAAATACGCAAATCACTTCGTTTGTGTGAGGAGGCCGACAAGGGAACTATTTATTTCACGTTACATTTATAATTGTCTTGATGTCATTTGATGCACTCAAAGCGCTTTTATCACCTCCAAGAAATCTTTTCAACATAGACACTCCGCTGTCAATCACCACAAATTCATTGCATCATTACATGATTCGGCTGCTTTGATTTCGATCCAAGGACAACCGCAGTTTTCACGCTAAAAGCGACCGCTGTGTACCGCTAACGAGACCGAAACTACCGAATGGAACTGTCATTCAAAAGCCGTTATTCAACGGCAAGAAAAACAGCTGTGCAACCGTTCGGTAGTAGTGCCACATTGTCTGCGCTATCCACACATGCCGCGTGCCTTTGCCACTAACTCACACTTTTTTTTTGCTGATATTTTGCAAAGCTATAACAAATTAAAAGGAAAACACATAGAATCTCAAAAGAAAATGAGAAAAAAATTATGCCGACTCGACAATTGCCAACAAATACGATTTGTAAATATTGCAACGCCCAGCATGCGCCAAGTGTACAATGGACAAATGTGGACAGCAGGCACAGGACACCGAATACAGAATACAGCGCAGGCGTTAAAAGTCCTTTATCCATTGTGCCGTAGATTACATGAATTTATTGGTTGCATGCTACTTTCGAATTGTCGCAAAACAAAAAAAATTTTACATACAAAGGATTAACAAATTGACACTAAGGCGCACAGAGGCAATAAGAAGTTGAATGGCAAACAAACGAACAAAATAAGGTGCAGCGTTCAGTTCGAAAAAGAAAGAATGACGCAAATGCCAAGGCGTAAATTGTTATGAAATTGCAAAGTGTGCAGGGTTGGCGAGTGCCAGTAGGTCAACCAGCATCAAGTATGATTTTCTGCAAGACTGTGCATGCGTGTGTGTGTGCGTGAGTGTTAATAGGCCTTGCATTTTTACTACTTAGCTGTTAGCTGCATAAGTATGAGGGCGGCACTATTTGCTTATGCTGATTGGTTGTCCTTTGTGAGCGCATGCATGCACACATATACATACACACACATCCACATATATGTGTGTGCACCTAAGAATTTGCTTCTTTTCGGCTGAGCTGGTAATTCTTTCGTGTAAAATGCGAAAGTCTAACAACTCACCGACAAAGCAAACGAGCACATAATGAGCTGGGCACAAAGCCTCATAGAATGGCAACGCACCGCAGGGGACTTTTTGTTTAATGGACACTAACTAACTAAGCACAATCTATTTGTTTTCCTTTTATTCTGTCACGGTTTGCATGGCGGTTTGACGTTTGGATTGGGTTTGGCATAAGATTCCAGTGAGGCAAAGAAACGCAGAGATTTTTTTCTTTTCCATCAAGACGGGAGACCTGTGGGTTAGGAAATTTTCGTACATATTTCGCTGCATCGGACAATACTAACAAGTAAAAGCGAATATTCTTTTTTTCTTAATTATTTTCCTATGTATCGACTCAAATAATTTATCAACGAATTTATTTTCTCCTATTCTATTTTACGCGAAACTCACGCGAGTTTTTCTAAATGAAACGGCTAGGAGTTTGTGAAATGTAGGACACCTAAAGATACGATGTGGCCGCCAAGTGAGAACTGCCGCTTAAGTTTTGAGGCAGACAAGTTAAAATAAATATTTATAATCGGAAAATATTTTCGCTTGAGCCAAAAAAATTAAATATATCGGGTTTTGAAAAAAAAAAAACAAATTTTTAATCGAAAAAGTTATGTATCATATCAAAGAAAAAATTCCAGGCTTTCATTTCAGAAAAATTAATAATATTAAATATGTCGAAACTTAAAAAAAATTAAAAAAATTAAAAAAAAAAAAATTTGAAAAACAAAAAAATTTAAATTTTTCGGAAAATTTGTACACTCTAAATAAGAAAATCTCCATTTTAAAGAAAAAAATTCCAGACTTTTATTAAAACAAATCAACTGTGTCCAAATTTGAAAAAATATGTGAAAACAGATGTGAACTTTTTACACTAACATTTTTCACTGCGCAAAAATTTTGGTATAATTTTAAAGAAAAAATTACTAATACTCAACTGAACATAATTAAGAAAACTATATATCATCATCATCATCTTTTGGTTCTACAGCTCTTTGTGAGCTTTGGCCTGCTGCACGTGGGACCTTCATACGTCTCGAACGATTGCGACTTTTTCCAGTTCGTTATCCTAAGTTTCTTGATGTCGTTCTCTAGTTCGTCGGTCCATCTTGTTCTCGGCCTCCCTCTTGCTCTAGCGTTGAACGTTCTGGGTTCTACGATTTTCTTCTGCGCCCTCGTACCGTCCATTCTTGTAATGTGACCCAGCCATCTTAACCGTTGCGCTTTGATGAACGTATAACATTTTCGCCCTTTATCAGATCTAGCTAGTCATTCCATCTTATCCGCCACTCGCCGTGATCTTTGATTGCTCCGAAAACTCTTCTGATTACTTTTCGTTCGAAGGTTTGCAGTTTTGTTTTATCTGCTTCAATTAGCGTCCACGATTCAGCGGCATGGCATAATACTGATCTAATGATGGTTTTATACAGAGTCAATTTGCATTGTCTGTTTAGTAGTTTTGATTTGAAGAGTTTCGTTAACGACGCATACGATCTGTTCGCTGCTAGAATTCTCTCATAGATGGTGAGGCTCATTGAATTGTCTCTACTCAGTTTGAAGCCTAAATAGGTAAAGGATTCAACGATTTCAGTTTGCCTGATGTTGGTTTATTTTGTGTGGACATCATCATATATTTCGCCTTATCTTCGTTGATATTAAGACCAATTTTACTAGCAGCAATTTCAATATCAGCGAAGGTTTTGGTTAGGGCGTGGATATTTTTGCTGACAATTGCTATGGCATCTGTGTATGCCAATAATTGGGTAGTTCTGTTTAAGCATAGCATAAGGTTGCAGATTGTTGATGAGATCGTATCCACTTGTCTTACTCCAGTTGGGGATAGGCCTCCTGTTGATGCTATCGAAAGCTTGCTAAATATCCAGAACTTTGAAAAAAATAAAAAATAAACAAAAGATTTAAAAACGCTTTCATGAATTTTTTGATTAAATTCTTCCACTACAAAAAAGTTAGACATCAATTTTAAGAAAAAACTCTAAACTTGCACTTGCAAAAAAATTATAAAAAATTCTGACATATTAAAAAAATAAGATTAAAAAAAAAAAACGAAATTTTAGCATACAATTTTTCACTCCATAAAAATTTTAAAATTTTTGATTTTCATTTGAGCATAATTAAACAAAAATGATAAAAAATTTTGAGATATGAAAAAAAACATTAAAAAAAAAATTTTTAATTTTTTATTAAATTTTAACGAATAATTTTTCACTCCATAAAAATTTTAAAATTCTTAATTTTAACTTGAGTATAATTAGAAAAATTATAATAAATTTTGAGATTTGAAAAAAAAAATAAAATTAAAAAAACCAAAATTTGAAAAAAATGTCAACGAAACCCTAGCCTAGAATTGTCCACTCTATAAAAATTTAAAACATCCCAACTTTCATTTGATCATAATTAAAAAAAAAATTATAAAAATTTTGAGATTTGAAGAAGATAAAATAAAAAACAAAAAAAGTTTAAAAAAGTGTTCACGAAATTTTAGCATACAATTTTTCACTACATAAAAATTTAAAAATTTTTAACTTTCATTTGCGCATAATTAAAAAAAAATTATAAAAAATTTTGATATTTGCAAAAAATGAAATCAAAAAACAAAATTTTTTTTAAATTGTTTACGAAATTTTAGTATACAATTTTTCACTCCATAAAAATTTAAAAAATCTTGACTTTCTTTTGAGCATAATTGACCAAACCTAAATATGACGATATTAAAAAAAAGACAAGCAAAACGATTTCAAAAATTTTCAATAAATATTCGGCGCTCCATGATTTAGAAAAAAAAAAATCTAAGCCTTTAGATGTGCCGAAATGAAAAAAAAAAAACCAAAATATAGAGCGAAAATGGAAATTCTGCACTTCATAAAACGGTATCATTTAAAAAAAAATAAAACAAGATTTAATTTAAATATAATCTTATATATAAAATAAAGTCAACTTTTTGTGTGTGTTCGCTAACCGGCCGTGTCTTTGCACCGAATTAAACCAAACTTACACACATTGTTAAGTAGGTATTGAAGATGGTTTACCTATAGTTTGGATGCCTATTGGTGGACAGAGCTCGACATATAGGTCAAAACGTGGACCCGGGTAACCTTCGGATGTGTATGTACAATATGGGTATCAAATGGAAGCTGTTGGTGAATGCTTTAGTTCAGAGTATTTTTCATGCCGCTCCGTGACTAGGGTCCCGAGATAGAGACCAAAACGTGGACCCTAGAATGTGTTTGTACAATATGGATATCAAATTGAAGCTGTTAGTACAGAGTATTTTTCATGCCGCTTCGTGACTGGGGGCTCGAGATATAGGTCAAAACGTGGACCCGGGTAACCTTCGGATGTGTATGTACAATATGGGTATCAAATGGAAGCTGTTGGTGAATGCTTTAGTTTAGAGTATTTTTCATGCCGCTCCGTGAATAAGGTCTTGAGATAGAGACCAAAAGTGCTTTAATACGGGGTAATTTTCATACCTATTGATGACTAGGGTCTCGAAATATATGCCAAAACGTGGACCCGCCGTGTCTTAGCACCGAATTAAACCAAACTTACACACATTGTTAAGTAGGTATTGAAGATGGTTTCCGTATAGTTTGGATACCTATTGGTATATAGGTCAAAACGTGGACCCGGGTAACCTTTGGACGTGTATGTACAATATGGGTATCAAATGAAAGCTGTTGGTGAATGCTTTAGTACAAAGTATTTTTCATGCCGCTCCGTGACTGGGGTCTCGAGACATAGGTCAAAACGTGGACCCGGGTAACGTTCGGTTGTGTATGTACAATATGGGTATCAAATGAAAGCTGTTCATAAGTAATTTTCATACCTACCTACCTTTCTGGTAGAATTTTCGGGCGGAATAAAAGTTAGTAAACAAAAAATAAAATTGAACTCAGTCAATCGGCTTATATCAATAAAGTCTTGGAAAAATTTGGCATGAATGGTTGTAATCCAGTTAATACTCCACTTTCAAGTAAATTGGACTATGAAAGTTTAAATTCAGGTGAAATATATAAAGTTGGAATTTGTTGGAATACAAAGAAACAAAACTCGATTGCGGCATCGTCGACTGAAGCTAAAATATAATAGATATGGTTTAGAACAGAAAAGATATGGTTTTCATATTATTTATTTCTTTATTCTTTATTCAAGCGCTTTGGCATAAACAATATTTTTTGTTTTTCTATTTGTTTTTGAGTAAATATAAAATATAAATTGAAAATCAGGAAAAAAGAAGATTGTTTTTAAATTTGAAATCAACGCAAATGAATAACTAAGAAACAATCGTCTTTTTTCCTGATCATCCATGAATTTTTCGTGTGCCCAGCGAAGCGGGCCGGGTTTGCTAGTTATATTATATATAAAAAATTTCGAGATAGAAAAACAAAATTTAAGAAAAAAAATCCAAACTTTCATTTGAGCATAATAGAAAATAAATCAAATGTGCATAAATTTGAAAACAAAAAAAATATTAAAAAAAAAATTTCGAAAAATGTATTCTGAAATTTTTCGTAAAATTTATTCAAAATTGTTTTAAAAATGTATTATCACATTTTTCGTAAAATTTTTTCCCTCTTCAAAAAGTTGTCCATCATTTCAAAGAAAAATTTCTAAGCCTTAACTTTTAACACATTTATAACGAGATTCGAAAATCAAAATTATAAAAAAAAGATTTCGAAAATATTTATGAAGCTCTTCAAGAAAATGTTTCGCTCTATAAAAATTTAGGTATCATTTAAGAAAAAAACTTAAACAAAAAGTTCCAAACTTTCATTTGAGCATAATTAAAAGTATATCAAATTTAAAAACAACCAAATTAAAATCTAAGATTTGAAAAAAAAATTAAAAACAAAGATTTCAAAAAAATAAAGGGAAAGTTTTTAATTTCATAAAAAGTTAGGTATAATTTCAAAGACAAATTCCCAACTATTTTTTGAGGATAATTTAAAAAGTTAAGTGAGTCGAAAATTAAAAAAAAAACTAAAAACAAAGAGTCAAAAAATAATTTTAAAAAATTTGATATGTGAGATTTAAAAAAAGTAAAAAAAAATATTAGAAAAATTTTTCACTGCATAAAAACTTGGTTACCATTTAAAAAAAAATTCTTAACTATAATTTGGGCAAAATTAAAAAAAGTTTAATATGCCGGAAATTGGAAAAAAAAATTCCAAAAAAACAAGATTTAAAAAAAATTTTCTGAAATTTTTCGTCGAAGTATTTCATTCACTCTAAAAAAATTAGGTGTTATTTGAACATAATTTAAAAAAAATAGATATGTCGGAACTGGCAAAATATTTAAAAAAATGTTTAAAAAGTTTTCTATTTTAAAGAAAAAATTTTAAGCCCTCATTTAAGCACAATTTAAAAAATAAAATATGTCGATACTTGTAAAAAATTTCGAACAAAAACAATTTAAAAACCCTTTACATGAAGTTTTTCGGGATATTTTTTCGTTCACTGCATACAAAGTTAAGTACCATTTTAAAGAAAAAATGCCTAACTATAATTTGAGCAAAATTAATAAAGTTCAAATTGCTGAAATTTAAAAACAAAAATTACAAAAAAAAAAGATTTGAAAAAATTTTTCTAAAATTGTTGATGGAAGTGTTTCACTCAATAAAAAAATTAGATGTCATTTTAAAAAAGAATTCAAAATTAATAAAAATTTTAACATGATGAAAAAGATAGATATGTTGGATCTTGAAAAATATTAAAAAATATATATAAAAACTTGTTCATGAAGTTTTCCATGAAAATTTTTTCCTCCATAAAAATTAAGATATCATTTTAAAGAAAAAATTCTAAGCCCTCATTTAAGAATAATTGAAGAATATGTCGAAACTTGAAAACAAAAACACTTTACAAAAAGTGCGTGTAGCGTAGTACACATAACAGAAGTGAAACTTCCGAGAGAGAATGAGAGAGAGAGAGGAGAGAATATATATCTAAATAAATTCACAACATTTACAGAGAATAGAAATAGACAAAATTTACAAAAAACGGAGAAGGGTCGACCGGTGTAGGTAAACGCCTGACCCAAATCGTGGCAACAACGCGCACTACTCCGGGTGTTTATCACCCGCACAAACGCAGCGACTCCAGGACCGCGGCAACGGCACAAATTACCGCAAGGCAATACCAATAAATTCGCCAAAAAGTAGGCACATGAAAAAAAAACGCCAAAAAAACACTCCAAACAGTAGGCACCAAGGAAATATAACGCTAAAAAGGAGACACCACAAATATATTTCCTTTGCACCAACAAACAAGCGCTCAAAAGTAAGCAGTGTTATTTCTCACTAGAAATTAGCAACCACAAGGAGAAACATAGGAAAAATAGCCTAAAGTGTATCTTTTTTCTCTCTCGCGGAACGAAAATGTCCAAAACGTTGCATGGCCTTAAAATTTTACTCTCCATTCTCGCTCGTCCATTGACGCCCAAGAAGTTTCACTTCAAAAACTTTTCATGAAGTTTTCCGGGAAATTTTTTCATTCCAAAAAACTTAGGTATAATTCTCAAGAAAAAAGGTGAAGCTGTCATTTGAGCTTAACTTAAAAGAATTAAACATTTTGAAATGTTGAAGGAAAAATTTCGTTCGAGAGTATTAAAAAGAATGTAATGCATCAAAATTAAAAATTAAAAATATGTAAAAAGGGATTAAATTAATTTCCTGTTTTTCTACAATAACAAAAAATGTTTGAAATTCTTTTTATTTTACATTTTTAGCGGAAATTATTTAAAAAAATGTGTAAAATATATATACCTATATATTTTTTTTTTCGCTTTGCACTCAGAATTATCTGACTCACAACTCAAAGAAGAAAAATTTTAATTTAAACCTCCAGGATTCCAATATTTGAATTCCATATTTGAAGCCTCAATAATTCCTCCCCACATTTTTCTTCAATTTAAATTGTTGTATTATGGCGCATCAATGCGAAGAATTTTTTAGCCGGCTGCACTTGATGTGCTTTGCCTCGTAAGTTGTTATCAAATAAAACAATTTTTAACTATTTCAACTATCAACAAAAATGTGTTCAATTTTCAATGAAATCATACATTTCTTTCTATCAACTCCCACTTCCGCTGCAGCTAAAAAGAAGTCCAGAATTAGATAAACACTTAGCCCAGCTACACTTCAAATATATGTTTTATGCAGAGTATTTCCAACTAATATCTTTTCTTATGATTGTCTACACCTCAGACTACACCTCACGCATATTAATGACTTACCCGCCGCTCATCTGCATCAAATCAAATCAAATTCATCGCTCATCAATCGCAGCAGAAAAAAATACAAAATATTCAATTAAGCGAAACGTATCCTGCACGTCAATACGAGTGAGGATTCCAATGAATCGCGCACCGGCTGCACAACTGCTTGGCATACAAATACACATGCATGCACACATCTATATGATACTCACTCTCAGAGTCACGCACACACATACACATAAGTGAAAAATCGAAATATATTTTGCTTTCGCATACCAAAAAAAATCTGTCTCAATAGAAAAAAAAAATAGATCAAAATGCGCTGCTGAAGATTTATTATCCTTTGTATGTGGCGAAAAGGGGTTGAACTGGATTTGATTTTGAATTTCTATTATTTTTTATGCTGCCGTGTTTTTTAGTAATCTGTTTTTTTTTTTTTTGTTTTTGAATGTAGGTGTAAACTATTTTGAGCGCCCACAAAACATTGTGGCTTCGATTGAAAAACATTTTTACATATTTATAAATTTATTGACATTTGGTGAGAACTATTCTAAACCAAAAATACAAAGGACCCAAAAGTGAATTTATTTAGATTTGTTTTGCCGTGCGTGAATTCCAATATCGTTGCTTTATTCTCTGTTGCTGAGAATCAATATCGGTATGCTGATCGATCCTGAAAGAAATTTACATTTTTATTTTTTAGCGTTTGATTCGATTTCCGTTTCCGTATTGGATTATTATTATTATTTTTTGTTAAGAAATGTCAATTTGGGAGTCTGCATAAAATTAGATGAAATAAGTAAATTAAAATACGCATGAATAAATGCATAAACGCGTTAAGAACTCAGTTTGATTTACTCCAGTGTAGAGTGAAAACTATTGGAAGAAGATGTAGTCTCTTTTCTATAGCAGCTCATTGGCTTGCTGAAGCTATAGTGGCAATAGTAATGGTAATGGTTGTACGAGATAGGCTAAGACCTTTGTGCACTGTAACCAGATTGCATGTAATCATTCTTGTATAATTATTTAGTATACCGAGGAATCGAACCGGCTCTTAGGAGGGCGCAATTGTAGCTGTTCCTCCTCTAGTAGGTACGACAGTTGGTGATTAAGTGTTCCATAGACACCTCTTCATCACAGAAGAACCTACGTAATATGCGTAATGTTATATGATGAT
The DNA here is from genome assembly GCF_027943255.1 of Anastrepha obliqua. NCBI lineage: Eukaryota > Metazoa > Arthropoda > Insecta > Diptera > Tephritidae > Anastrepha > Anastrepha obliqua. Next base: position 17,817,226 of record NC_072893.1, on the reverse strand, counting down.
CATATCTGACAGAAGTATATGGAAAAGGATACTTCGGTTAGAAAAAATTTATAGCATGTCTCGTGTTGTGAGAGTGACGCTGTAGATTCTTTCACTCAAGGTTGTGCGTACTAAAAATCTTGCCCTTAAAGTAGAAAACGTAAGGCTTAGCTGATTGTGGGCACTCAAACAAAATAGTCTAAGAAAATGTGGAAATTCCAGCGTTAATAGTTCAGCAGGCACCAATATTTGCTCCGAGTAAATCCGTCATGACTTCCATCCATTTAAAGATAAATTTGGGTAGGTGTGCTAACTGAAGCCAATGGTTTTCTCCTCTGTTTGGTTCTAGAATCTAGTCAATGTTTTTCCTCTCTGTTTGGTTCTTTTCCCTCTGTATTGCATCACAATGGACGAATTTTAATACTTTGTAAAGGATTTTCCAATAAGAGGTGTTATTCCCATAAAAGATCAATGGTTTCGTTGCTTGGGTGGCACGTAGCGCCGTCTTGTTGAAAATAAACGTTGCCCAGATCAATATCTGCCATAAAAAATCATTAATCATCTCTCGATAGCGCAATCCATTCAACGTAACTGTTGCCCAAGCTTTATTTTCGACAAAGTAAGGTCCAATGACTCCGCCGAACCATAAACCGCACCAAATAGCCACACGCTGAGGATAGAGAGACTTTTCAATAATAACTCTTGGATTTTTGGAGGTCCAGATCCGACTATTTTGCTTGTTGACGAAGCCACCGAGGGGGAAATGGGCCTCATCACTCAAGATGATTTTTCGATGGAATTCCAGTTTCCGTGAGTGAGTTTCTGCTTCATCAATCTTAAATATAGCCATCCTGCTTAAAAAAGTGTATTTCAGGTAATTTCTGAAATCAAACTCCAGTGAAAACACTCACGAACGGTTTGACACTCCGCGGTGCCCGAAAGAAAAGCCGCTCAAATTAATTCGTTGATCAGCGCTCTAAAACGGTAAAAGCATTTGCAGTATCAAGTGGTTGTGTGAAATAGACACACCCTAAAAGCTACCTTACTTGTATTGCAATTCCACGTCGAGCTAAAAACTTTACCCACATTTGGGTATTAGCCCCTTGCGGTGGTATTAAATTTGGACATGGGAGTCGTACTGCTCGGAAATAATTTCCGTTGAAAGAGCAGTGATGCATAACCTGTAAGAATATGAAGAATAAACAAGACTTATTAGTTCTACGTATAAACAAATACTATACATACGACCGCAAGGGATTAAATAATGATGGTTGCTAGGTGTATAATGTTTTAAGTTCACCGATGCTTTCTTGTCTTGTTAATCCACGTCGAAAAAAAGCCACTCGGAAGTTTTTACGATTTAAGGGGTTAGGTGGGTTTGAAAATTTCAAAAAATCGAATTTTTTTTATCTCATTAAATAGTACAGTACGCTTAAAATACTCTCCTAAAATTTTAAGTCAATCCGAGTAAAATTCTAAGAGATAGACGCTTCAGAAGTTCCGCCCATTAGGCCACGTCAGTTGAACGCTTCGCAGGTATACGTGTTTATCTCAAAACTTCATTTTTTAAGACGGTGGACACGATATCTCGAAAAGTTATGAAGCGATTTAATTCAAATTTTGTACAAATCTTTGAAATAACATTATCTAGTTATTGAACGAAGGATTTTTTTTTTTTAATTACAACTATTTTTTTTGAGCCAATGTATGTCGAAAATTGGTTTTCTGATTTTAGATGAACCAATACTGAGTTATGCTGTCCACAGCAAGAGATTTTTTTTTTTGAGACGTTAAGGAAGATGAGGTACCAACGGCTGAGTTTTCGAAATTTTTAAATAAAAATTTCACAAAATACTGTTTATATATGTATCTTAGATATAGTGAATTGCTTAAATAAAATATATGATTTTATATACTAAAAAAAATAGTCAAAACCTCCTTTTTTGCAACCTCTGAAACCCTTTTTTTGTCGAGAGGAATTTTTAAAGTCACCTCAAACAACACTAATTTGACTTACTCATCAAAGTGCTCTGAGTGCGTTCGAAATTAGTCGGGGAATGCCCGACTTCTCTCTGGATTGCATCGGAATTCTTCGATATTGGGAGAGAAACTATTGGGCCAATGAGCTGGTTTGACAGGGGACCCTGGAGACGGTTTCACCGCAACATGAGAGGATTGGAGCTCCCTTAAGAACCTGTGGTAGGCTACTAGAAAGGTGGGCCTCGCTTCAACTCAGCAAGTGCTGGACTTCCGCGCAAACGTGGAAATTCGCGAGACCTTCTGGTCACAAGTAGATTAGGGGCGTTCGAGAAAATTTCTAAGACTAAGAAAGCCGCAGCTATCGAATTTTGTAGGCATCCTTACCGAACATTGGATGTTAGGTGTCTATGCGGAGAGGCTTGGGATTACTTCAAGTCCTTTCGGGAGAAGCTGTCTGGAGGACAAGATGGTATCATCTCAGTACCTTCTTCTCAGCTGCCCTGCTCTCGTCCGGCAAAAGTTTAGACATCAAGGCTCACACTTTTTCACTACACCCTCGGATATTGCGGGTGTAAATATCACAAATCTGGTGAAATTCATCAGCAGCCTTAAGCGATTAATACAAATGTAAATCGCCATTGTTGGTCGTCATCTTCTAGTCCTAGCCCATTCTCGCTCTTTCTTCCATCTGTCTGGTTCCTTTCCTTCTCCTTTCCCCTATATGGTATTACAACGGGCAAATTTGAAATTTGGTCCAAATGGGGCCCCAGCAAGGGCAGCCATTTAACCTAATCTAACTTAACCTATCCAATGACAGAGTCAGATGGTGCCTGACAGCACTAGAAGTACCCAAGAATGGAAACATAAGTAGCAACCCTCGTAGTTATCTCAGTTGACGTCGGCGGTTTTTGTCTGTGCTAGTTAGCTCGCTGGCCTCAGCAACTTATAATATGGTAGATCTCACCTGTTACATTCCAAATGGCTTTCGATTTTTCCCGCGCTACCGCATGTACAGCTAGACAATACCGTTACCCTTAATCCTTATGAATATTCTAATACAACGGTAGAAAAGAACACCTTAGTGCCGGAACCAGTTGCATTCTTCATATTCTCCTTGCCACTCTTCAAACACTTCTGACTGATTATGACGTTTGGCGTAACTCAGTGGGGACACGACGTATAACAAATCAGAGTGCTGATTTATGGCGTCTTTTGCTTGCTGATCTGCGACTTCATTGAATTCGATTGCAATGTGAGATCTTACACAGAAAAAATCAATAAAATGTCCTTGACGAAGTCGATAAAGGCGTTGGTAAATTGATGCAATCAAGAGCTTAGATTGCTTCGATCTTGAATAGCGTCCGAGTAGGAACGACTGTCGGAAATGACGCACAATCTAAGCGTTTTCAGCATAGCTTGAGCCCACATTAAAGCAGAGTGGATGGGAGGGCTTCAGCCTGGAAGACAGTGTACGCTTTGTGGAGGGTAAACTTGTACGACTCCCAGTCTCCATGGAGACGAACAACGAAAGCTGTTCCACAATCGCCAGTGAAAAGCTTACTACCATCTGTGAAGATGAATGTGGCCTTATCTGCCGGGACATTATCGGCCTGCTGATATTTAATATTTTAGCGCTTTGAAGGGTGTAACTGGTCTTTGGACGTATACGTTGCTCTATTTTTATATTTCCAGACGAATGTGGATACACTCCGGTAGCCTCAATGTTTTTTTGATTTTCGTTGCTTCCGCAACTTTAAAGTAAAAAACCATCAAGGGCTAGGTAAGGTTAGGTTGAAGCGGTTGCCCACCATGGGATACACTCAGGCGCATATCCCATTGTGATGTAGCGTAAGGAACTTGCCTTTATCTCCTCTAGAACCAGTATGTACCTATCTTTCAAACATTTTTAGAAGATCTTTGATTTCCGCAGTACTGAAATCTTCTAATTCATTGAAAAAATGTTATACCTAAAATGGTAAGTCTACGTCTGGATAGAGCAAGACAATGGGACAGGAGGTGCGAGATTGTCTCTTCCTCTTTCTTATCTAGATAGCTGCGGTAGAAGTCATCATGTGCTTTCCTGGTCATCTTCTGGACGTGACTGGCTATTATGCAGTACAGTTATAATGGAAATCAGAGTTGCCAAAGTATTCACCAACAAGCTTGGAAGGCAGTGAGTGCAGTTATTAACTATTTAAGAAATATTGTGCATAATTTTTTCTTGCCTCATCAAGTTAAGAACTAAGTATAGCAATTCATGGCTTGATTCACTTTTAATTTCATCTATATTTAGTCAAAATATAACAATTCGAGTCTCCCCACTATGCACCACAAATGGCTTGGCGGCAAAACTTCCTTCCAGCCATAGTCCTTGATTTAATTTGGATATAATTTAACTGTATCGTCTGCCCGCTGGCCATACGTGTACGAACATTTGTATAAACAATTGCACACTTTGCACGAAAATACAACAAATAAACAGTCAGACCTCATACGTCCTACGAAAAATATGTAGCAAAAAGCTGGTAGTGTTAAAGGCGTCACGTGGTTGGCTTAAAGCAACATAAAATTCACGCGGCATGTAAATAACAAAATAACTGAAAATTAAAATTTTATGGTATATTTATTTGTGAGTTTTTTTTTTTTGGTTGGCATGAACTCGTTTGCGCAGCAACAGCAGCTACTTGCATAATTGTGGCAACCGCCGTATTTGCATAAGTTGTGGATTTGCGAGGATTTTATGACAGGTCAGTGACAGGCATGGACATTGCGCTAGTGGTGGCGGTGCTAGATCGCTGATCGCGCATCGCGGATCAGCTGTGAACGCTGCGGTTGCTCACAGTTACAGGATTGCTGCCACAAATGTTCACAGTCAGCGAACTGAGGTCAAATTTAATTGGCAACTACTTTGGCAAGATAATTTTTTATAACCGAAATGTAAGCGAATTTAATTATACTTTCAACTTTATTAATTAGTGAGTTGAATTGCTTATGAGCAGGCAGGTTTAGAGCAGGCTGGCGGCGGCACAATCAAGCACATCTTAAGCGACAAGCGTCACTGGGAGCTAAGCGCTGGATGACGACGCGCGTACGCCAGTGTGAGATGGTTCGAAAATTTGCATACATAATTTTCGATTTTCATCAGATTAAGTGAGATTATGGTGGCTATCACGAAAGAGCACAAACAGAAATATACCGAGTAGCAGACCATTGTGGTACTGAGCAATGAAAGTGAGGTGAAAAATTGAGGAAATTGGAAATAGAAAGTGAATATTAACGCTTGTCAAAGGTTAATTATAGAACAACTAAAATCTGTAATGAAAAATTTGTTAAAGGTTAATATTAACCGCAGTTAAGCATCCAGGAGTGTCCAATAATTAGTCGCTGGAAAGGAAAAGCACTGGCATTCGTTGCTACCTTCTACTTGCAAGCTACTTAGTACTTACTTGGCTAGATGGGCAAAAGAAGACAAGAGATCCTCCTATCATGAAACAAAAGAGACAGTAGGCAGCTGGTTGGACTAATGACGGACCACTTTCTCTGGGCGAAGCACATGGAAAAGGTAGGCATCTCTGACCAGCATGTGGAGAGGAGGTGAAGAGGCGTCTGTGCGTCTGCTTAAGGTCTTTAGCACTGATGTGTTAAGAAGCGACCACCTTAGCTTCTACCGTCTGTGAAGGGACGGCCTGCTGATATTTAATAGTTTGGCGCTTTGGAGGGTATAACTGGTGTTTTGGACGTATATGTTGTTCAGATTTCTTCTGAAGTCGGGTAAATAAAAAAAATTTAAAAAGGGAACGCGAGTGCAGTACAATGGACTTAATGCTGTCTGAGTACTGTACTTGTCATAGTGGTAAGCAACCGGAGAAGGAAACAATATTCTAGTTCCTCTGTGAATGCCCTGTCCTATAAAAGGACAGAATGTTCACCCTGGGCAGGCCTCTGTTCGAGAGTTTCGAACAATTGTCTGGCTTAGATGTCAACAACCTAATAAGGTTCTTAAACCTCACAGACTGAATAAAGTCATGCCGTAAATAACTGGTAAACAATTTGCTAACGAGGATGTGGCAACAACATGTAGGGTTAATAGAGGCTGCCCCCAAGGCGGTGTGCTGTCTCCATTGCTCTGGTGCATGGTAATCGATCCTCTACTCACCACCTTAAATGATTCGGAAGTCTACACACAAGCATATGCGGACGATGTTGCTTGTTTGGTAACAGGCCCTTCGCTTATGAACATCTGCAGGAAAGTTCAGAAAACTCTGGATCGTATTGACACTTGGTGCTGTGCGAATGAGTTATCGGCAAATCCCGCCAAGACTGGTATTGTCCTCTTTACCAGAAAGAGGAAGCTTGATGGACTCGTTCTGCCAAAGCTAAAAGGAGTCACAATCCAGCTATCCAAGGAAATTAAATATCTTGGAGTAATCCTCGATAGCAAGCTCCTATGGAAATCACACGTTGAAACAAAGACATCCAAAGCACTGACAGCTTTCTGGCAGTACAAAGGTGTCTTTGGGAAAACGTGGGGTCTCTTTCCTAGCAAAGTCCTATGGATCTACACGGCTATGATAAGACCTATTATCACCTATGCATCAGTGGTCTGGATGAGTAGACTCTCTGTAGTGGGAGTCAGGAGGACCTTATCCAGACTACAACGCACTGTGGCCATCTGTTGTACCGGAGCTTTTCCGACTACTTCAGGCCCGGCACTAGATGCTCTGATTGGTTTACCACCACTTGATGCTTTCATCCAAGGAGAGGCCTTGAAGGCCATCTGCAGACTGAAACACAGTGGGAACTGGTACGGCCCTTCTCCGGCACTGGAACACAGAGAAAGCAACGATTCTCTCCATGCCCCTTGACTCCATGCCATCAAGAATCGTACTTGAAAAGAGATACAGTGTAGTGCTACCAGAGGCTCAGTTGTGGGGAGGCTCAGAAAATGAGCCCGGTAAACACTGTTTTCGCATTTTTACGAATGGCTCCAGGACCGAGCATGGATCTGGCTCTGGGGTCTACGTGGAATCCAGCGGGACAAAACTGCACTTTGCTCTTGGAATGCATGCATCTGTGTTTTAAGCGGAGGTGTATGCAGTTCAAGAAGCGATGAACTTTGTTGTGGAAAAACGATGGAGAGGCAGAACTATATGTGTCTGCAGCGACAGCCAAACTGCGCTTATGGCCTTAGACAGCCCTCCAACCACATCAGGGGTAGTGAAGTCCTGTAAATCCAGGCTGAACTATGTCGGTAGACATAATAGCCTGATGCTAACATGGGTCCCGGGAAACGTGGGTATCGCGGGTAACGAGACCTCTGACAGGCCAACTTCTTTGGCCCAGAGCCCGCTTTGCCACTCCCCTCTGCGGCCATCACGGCCACGGTCAGCAAATGGGTAACTACCACCCACAAGCGAGCTTGGCAGGCTGAGAGAGGCTGCAGATGGACAAAACTGATGTTACCTGTCATGTCCGATCGACTGTCGCAAACCCTTCTGTCATTAGGCAGAGGGGAGTGTAGACGGCTGGTTGGACTGATGACAAGGTTGGGCATCTCAGACAGTGTACTCTGCCCAGCTTGTGAAGAGGAGGATGAGACGGCGGACCACTTCCTGTGTGTCTACCCCGCCTTCGCTCGAATCAGGTTTGAGATCTTTGGCACTGATGTGTTAAGAACCGACCATCTTGGCTCCTTGGCACCACAAGATCTACTCAGATTTCTTCGGAGATCGGGTAGATTTAAAGAAAATTAAAAGGGAATCCAAGTGTAGTACAATGGACTCAATTAATGTCTGAGTGCGGCACTTGCTAGTTGTCCCGACAAAAAAAAAAAAAAAATGTGGCAACAAAATGGTGCGGAAGCGCTAGTTGGATGGATTCTGGATGAATCACCACAAAAACCAACCAACCAACCAACTGTACTTGCTAGTTGTCCCAACAAAAAAAGATCAAAATACAGCGCGTCCTACAGGCTAGGTTAGGTTTTATGGTGTTTCATGAGAGTATCCACTGGAATATGTCTCCCTTGTGATACCAAAACATCTCTTTTGGGTGTTTGGCCGATCTCCTCCCCCTATTTGTGGCGTACGTCTTGATGTTATTCCACAAATGGAGGGACCTACAGTTTTAGGCCGACTCCGAAAAACAGATATTTTTTATGAGGAGCTTTTTCATGGCAGCAATACATTCCGAGGCTTGCCATTGCCTGCAGAGGGGCGACCGCTATTAGAAAAAACGTTTTCTATAATTTCGTTGTTTCATGCGCGGAGGTTCGAACCCACAATCTTCCGAATGTTGGTCACATATCAGCGCATTCGGCTACGTTGGCCACCTTACATTGAGGTAATCCGTGTTCTTAAAACTTTAGCTCTGCTTCATGCGTCGTAGGCGCAAGTCCTAGTTCTAATCTAAAAAATGGGGAAACGACATGAAAAAAGAGAGCAAGGTGGAGTGTGAAGATTGAGAGTTATGAAAAACAGAGACCGAACGATGACTAATCAAGGTTGTATCAACCGCCTCATGCTGCATAAATTCAGCAGTCGGCCTAATAGACCCGTAGGCGTAGCAAAGAAGAGAGCGCCAAAACGCCACTGACATGATTTCAACTCAAAGTCGCGATAGCTGCCGCAACAAAAACTCGAAGTGCTGTCGAGCCTCACAGCATGTATTGTATATCACAAGGACTATATCGTAAAAAGACACTCACACAATTCGGGAGCAGCACTTTTGTTAACCTAAGAAACTGCGCCGAGTGCCCGCGGTCCTCACGTGGCTAGAAGTATCCCGCAACTTTGCAAATTGTTTTAATTTCTTAGCACTGATCGCATGTAGTCAATCGGATCCCAATCATTTAGTTTCGCGGGGAAACGGTGAGAAACTCGTCTACACCCTCCCCTGCTTGCTCATCTGTCCAGCAGATTCAAACAAAGTTCCTGTCTCCAGGTACCCAAATACGAACAATATCAAAGAATTCGGATGCATTAGAAAGGTAAAATAAAAAAAATAAAATTTTTCTCACAGATCTCTTTTCGGATACTTTATAACAAAGAAATAAAAATTTTAAATTCACTACAAAAATTTTCGAAAAAAAAATCAAAATTTTAAATTCACTACAAAAATTTTGAAAAAAGTTTTTAATTTAAAATAGAAATACAAATTATTCTGAAACCTCTACTCCCCAATGACCTCTTTTCGGACCGACCAATTCTCCTCCAATTAATTACTTTTTTATTTTCAAATTCCTAGTCTCGAAATTTTCCATTTTTCAGCTTTCAAAATTTTAAATTCACTAAAAAAGTGTAAAAGTAAAAATAGTAATAAAAATTATTCGTGAATCTCTTCTTCCTAGCGCTATATTCTATGATCAACCAGCTGTCAGCCATTTACATCTTAAATTTTCATTGAATAATTTTCTTTATAACTCGAAAAAAATTCTCAATTTTAAATTCACTAAAAAGTAAAAAACAAAAAAACTTTTAGATAAAAAAAAATTATTCTCGAAAACTCTTTTCAAATGATCTCTTTTCTGTGTTTTAAGTACCTTTTATTATCTTTATAACTCGAAAAAACTACAAAACTCTAAATTCGCTAAACATTAAAAAAAAAACAGAATTAACAAAAAAAAAAAATAATTCTCCGAAAATCCTTTTCTGATTCTTTATAACCCGAAAAAATGCAAAATTTGTAATTCATTAAAAAAATGTACAATCCAGAAAAGAAATAAAAATCATTCTGAAAACTCTTCCTTCTAACGATTTTATTTCTGTTTGGCCAACTATCTTTCAATTACTTTTCATAATTTCAAATTTTTAATTTTCCCTATAACTCGGACAGCTTTTATTGCGTAATTAATACAAATATTTGCATTATTTGTCTCTGTGTTCTCCACACTGATTACATAGTTGAGACCTCTAGAGTGCTTGTAAATACTTACATACACACTCGCACATACATGGGCCCTCCTACTTGCCCACTGGCGCACTGGCTTGGCTTTCCAGTTTACACCGGCGCATTCACACAGTAGTCGCGCCTGTCAGTGGCGTGTCCAGCTACTGCGAGTGTATCGGCTCAAAAGACTCATCGCAATGTTTAATCACCCACCTTAGGGCAAAATGTCATTTCGTATGCGCCTGCTATCAGCAACAAAAGCAAAAACAAACCTGAGAAATGTTTTCGCAACAAATTCGTAGCTGCTGCTGCTTCTGCAACTGCGAGAGCATTGCAATCATAAAAATTTCATTATAAAATGTTCCAGATAGTTCGTGAATGCTTTATTTGCAAAATATTGGTCCATACACTCAGCGGCCAGTGGTGTCCGCATCACCGCCGCAGGATTTATGTTGCCACATATGTCATTTCAGCGGTCGCAGTGGTCACAGTTGTCTGAAAAGTGGCCAACATTGGAGGCCTTGGATTTTCATTTAGCGCGCATAATTATTTATTTGTCGGTGTATATTCAGTTTGAATTTTTGCCTCCAACTGCATTCATTCACTTAATTCGCCATTCATCTTTTTGTCAAGTTTATTATTTATTTATTTCATTTTTTGTTTTTTTTTTCTTTTGGTTTCGTGTTGGCCATTCTGTGGCGTGAAATCTGAACTAAATGCATTTGGAATGGTTTCGGCTGGCATTTCTTTGGATATTTAAATTTGATTTTTTAATTTTGAGAAATTTTCGCTCAAGTCTGAAAGTGGCAAAACGATTTTTTACTCATTCGGCCTGAACTAAATTTTTTGCGATCGTGTGGCTTTGAGTAGTAATTAAAATTCAAATTGATTAATTTGTATGACATAATTTATCAGCACCTTTTTTTAATATTAAATGAAGAACTTCCATTGTGTGAATGAAGTCATTAGACTAAGAAGTCGCCGAAAACTGCATGCTTTGGAATAACGAAAATTCCCTTTTGAGAATTAGGATTTGCGAGTCTGATAGTTGATTCTTTTTTACTACAGGGTGACGAATAAATTATTTTTTGAAGATATCACAAGTAAGCTAAAGCGAGGCAGTTATTTATTTTTTTTAATACAGGTCGCCCAATGAAAATCCGTAGAAAAAAAATATTCCAACTTTTTTCTGAAACTTTTTTTTTTATTTAAGAGTTCACTTTAGATTTAATAAAGGGACAGTCGGGATGATGAGACACGATTTGGGTTATTTGCTTCCAAATGAAGATTCGTTGAATATCTGGCGGTACATCTCCAAACACACGGACCTAAATGACGCTAGTAACCTCTTTCGCCGAGCAGGGGAAAGCTGCTCAAGGCTTTAATATGAAAAACTGTCAGTTGCGATATCGTAAATTATTTCTACTCCTGTAAAACGTTTCCAGTTGATTTTTTTTGTCATAACGAGCTGTACCAGGCGCGCGTTGCTACGTCAACAACTAAAATAAATTTAAGAAAAATTACTTTAAAGAATAATCATTACACAAATATTCAATTCTTTCTAAACCATTTTATGGATTTTTTTTATTTCGAAAAAATTGTGACATTACAAAGCTTAGTTTCAATTCAATGTTTATTGAAATGCTGTGGGATACACAATATTTCTTGCTTTTCCATCTGGTGCGTAGACGAATAAATCAGAAGGTTTTCCGACACGTGAGCGAGCCACATGGAGCTGTCCATGTGAGAACCATAGGTTCTCCAAATTTAATCCACACACTTGTAACGATTGTCCTTGTGCTTTGTTAATAGTCATTGCGAAAGCGAGTTGCACCGGGAACTGTAAACGTTTGAATTCCAATGGCATATTATATCATATGGATCATTGGGATACGTAGCAACAGTACGTCTTCACCTTTGAATTTTCCAGTCAAAATTGTTGCCTCGATAACATTGTTCATCATTTTTTTGACTGAGAGTCTGGTTCCGTTGCAAAGACGTGTTGGATTTATGTTTCGAAGAAGAATGATGGGTACGCCTATTTTCAATGAAGGAACGTGTGGCGGCATGTCTGGCAAATCAAGCGAATTCAAGAATTCAGTTGGATAGTTGACAACCTCGTCTTAATTCTTCACAGTATCGATAGACTTATATGTTGCCGTTTCACTGGGTATTCCATGCTGAATGGTGAAGTTGATGGTACTGTTATCGATGTTTTTGGCTGCTAGTATAGCACGCGTACTGAGCCACTGATGGTTTTTCTAGTTTTGTGCAATGTTTGTGAAAACTTCCAATGCTTTCTTGTGAGACATTGTACATTCGTCCCATATGATAATTTGACACGTTTGGAGTACTGTTCCCAATCCAGAGTTTTTGCTGATGTTGCATGTTGGTGCCTCAGTGTTTTGCAAATTCAACGACAGTTTCAATGATGAATGCGCTGTTCGGCCACCATCCCAAAGAGTTGACGCAATTCCAGATGAGACAATAGCCAGTGCAATATTGTTTTGTGATCGTATGGTTGCCAAAATTAGTGAAAGAAGAAAAGTCTTGCCTCTACCACCGGCCGCGTCTATGAAAAACAGTCCACCGCTTTGTTCTGTAATTGCACGCATAATTCTGTCAAACTCAATGCGTTGTTCTAGAATCAACTGCGGAAGATTTGTTCTAATAAATGTCCCCAGTTAGTCAGAATCATAGTGTGTTTCTCGTTGCAAATCACGATCGAAAAGGTTGTTTGCAGGTCAGTTTGAAGCAGGCATTCCCAGTTGCACCGGTGCCTTGTTAACGATTGTCAAACATAAGGCTTCAATCAAAATCTATGTTACATCTATGAACATGTCATATTCGTTTCCTTTGTGTAAAAATACATGATCATACTAATTTTTATGACAATCGGTTGAACGGGGCAAAAGGTGCTACTCTGCAGCGCCACCTGCTGGCGAGTGGCATCAATGAGCATATTCTACAAACCTTCTCCGTGAAAAAATACATTTATATACCAATTTTTATAATAATCGGTCCAGTAGTTTTTGAGTTCATCGAGGGCATACAGACAAACATTCATTTTTATATATAAAGAACTAGCAAACCCGGCCCCCTTCGCTGGGCACACTAAAATAGAATAGATATGGTTTAGAACAGAAAATATATGATTTTCATATTATTTATTTCCTTATTCTTTATTCAAGCGCTTTGGCATAAACAATATTTTTTGTTTTTCTATTTGTTTTTGAGTAAATATAAAATATAAATTGAAAATCAGGAAAAAAGAAGATTGTTTTTAAATTTCAAATCAACGCATATGAATAACTAAGAAACAATCGTCTTTTTTCCTGATCATCCATGAATTTTCCGTTTCAATTTATATGTTTTATTAAGCATTGGAGCTTTTTTAACCATTATCCATTTATATTTTTCAAAAAAAAAAAACGAAAAAATTTTTTTTTTCCACGAATTTCATTCGGATTTCACATTAAATTCTCAAATTTCGTAAGAAATTATTCACTGTTCCAAAATCCACTCCCAAAGAATTCACAAACAATTTTTACATTTTGCACTTACGTTTTTTCCTTATGGCATCCAAATCAGAAAGAAATATTGACACATTGTAACTCACACTGTCAATTTGACAGTTCAGTTCCGCCCCAAGCGTTAAAAAAGTAAGCGACATTATGGCTGGTTCAAAAGAACGCTGTACCCGTTGCCAGTGCTCCGAATTACAACCAAACTTTACGAAACCCATTTTCAATACTTACTTAACAATGTGCGTAAGTTTGGTTTAATTCGGTGCAAAGACACGGCGGGTCCACGTTTTGGCATATATTTCCAGACCCTAGTCATCAATAGGTATGAAAATTACCCCGTATTAAAGCATTCACCAACAGCTTTCATTTGATACCATATTGTACATACACGTCCGAAGGTTACCCGGGTCCACGTTTTGACCTATATTTCGAGACCCCAGTCACGGAGCGGCATGAAAAATACTCTGTACTAAAGCATTCACCAACAGCTTCAATTTGATATCCATATTGTACAAACACATTCTAGGGTCCACGTTTTGGTCTCTATCTCGAGACCCTAGTCACGGAGCGGCATGAAAAATACTCTGGACTAAAGCATTCACCAACAGCTTCCATTTGATACCCATATTGTACACACATCCGAAGGTTACCCGGGCCCACGTTTTGACCTATATCTCGAGCCCTATTTCCAAAATAAAATATAATCCATGTTACTCGTGGATGATGTAGCTTTCGAATGGTGAAAGAATTTTTAAAATCGGTCCAGTAGGTTTTGAGCCTATTCATTACAACCAAACAAACAAACAAACAAAGTTTTCCTCTTTATAATATTAGTATAGATATAAAAATATTATAAAAAATTTTTTATTTTTGTTATTCACTAAAAAAATTGATTTAAATTTCAAATGTTCAAATCGTTTGGAGAAAGAAAATTTAAATCAATGCCAGTGCATGAGCACTTTTTTATATTTAAAATTATTTCGTGTGAAATTTTCTTGCAATTCAAAGAAAATTTTTTGTTATCCATTAAAAAAGTTGTTTTAAACTTTAAATGCGTTTAATCTTTTACAGAAAATGAAAAATTAATTCAACGTCAGTACATGAGGACATTTTTTAAATATTATATTTAAAATTGTTTTGGGTTTGTTATTCGCTAAAAAAATTAGTTTAAATTTTAACTGCGTTAGTCACTTAGAGTTTTACTAGCTGAATTTTTTTATTATTAAAAAAAAAATTTTGGTTATTCACTAGAAACATTAATTTTAATTTGAAACGGTTAACCCGTTGGTGTGTAAAAAAAATTTTAATCAGCATTAGTTTTAATAAATTACACTTATTATATAAAAAATCTGCAGGATTGGTCAGCAAAAAAAAAAAAATTTAATAAAAACCAATACAATTTTTCAGCTGCCTTAAAGTTCAACTGGTTTTACCAAAATTTCATGAGTGTCTTTATTGCATACCCAAACATTTTCTACAAAATTCAGATTAAAATTTAAAATTTCAAAGAAAATTTGTAGAACTTTTCTAAAACTTTCTTTTGTTAAAGCATGAAATGATTACACCGCTTGTTAATTTAAAATCTAAATTATGACACCATCGTTGCATCTCTGCCGTGAAATTGATTTCAGACTATCAAATTTACTTTTTCTAACTCTCCGCCTCCCTCTCTTTCTCTCTCCCTCTTTCCAATGCTCCATTCAATTACAACTCTCTTCCACTGTTAATCAGCTTAAAATGATATACGGCGCGTTGTAACTACTTTTCCAATGCATTGTCCTGGCACGTCCTTTTTATTGGCACTCATATTGTAATTTAAGGCTTGCATACAAACATACGAGTATGGGATCATATGTTTCTAATACTTACATAGACATTGGCAGGGGTATTCAATATACGAAAGGAGCATGCGCTTTTGTTACACAAAAGTGCATTCCGAGTAATCTTCAAAAGGTGTACTTTAATTGCTGACTCCTTGAAAGTTAATTCCTTAAAAGTGTCCTCGTTTTAATGTCTCTACTTTCTTTGAAAAATTTAAAATATATTCAAGAGCTAACAAGTGGATACCTTAAATTCTAATTAATTGTAAATAGTATTTTCATTGAAAAAGGCAGATTTTTCTTGAGTTATATTATCTATGTAGGGACTTTAATGCGATTAAAGATATGTTTTTTGTTACTTTCCTTCGTTTTTTGGTGAAGTTCTTTATGAATATCAGCTTTGAGCTGCATTAAGCGAATGCTTCTTCAATTCTGGATTTTTATTTATTATATTTATTTATTATATCAGCAAAACGATTGGCAAATACTTGCAGTTACTTAAGCAAACTAGTTTTTTAAACTTTGCTAGACTTTTGTCACTTGTTTGGTTACGTTGCTGCTCTGGCTACTTCTCTGAATTTGAGCATTCAAGTATCAAGTCTTGACGTGCTTTTGCTTTCCATTTTTTTTTTCATAGTCTAAGTCACACAGATTTTGGGTTGAGTAGCCAGTGTAATACTGAGCTTTTGTGGCCTTCCAGGTGAAACCCTGTGCGCACCGAGTTAAGCTATATTATTTTCTGTAGAAAACAAGATATTAGTTATTTAATTTTAAATTATTACTTCTTATTTTTTTTATTTAAATTTTCCGAATACCAGACGCTAATAGCATAAAAATTCAATGTTGAGCCGAGTGAGCTGGCCTGGAGACCACCATTGGAAACTTTTTGGTAACCGAGAATCTTTCAAACGTGACGCTTAGAAGTCAGTAGTGAATAGTTCCTAGACGATAACATTTTTTATGTCATCATTGACATTTGTAAAGTAGGCAGATATACAATTATTCACAATAGAACGAGGCGTTAAAATGATTGAAACTTATTAAGAAAATAGTCGATCTTTGAGAGCAACATAACGCATAATTCGTGATTTTTTTGGTGGAAATAATCGCCCGAATGCGTCAGCAATTCAAAGGTACGGTTATGAGACCACCAACAGACAGATATCTACACTGGCCCAGGCTGTCGAAGAAAGGAGCACCCATTGACCTTAATCATTGGGCTGCTAAAGCCGGACATTTAAAGAGAAAGTGCTCAACAGTCTCCATCTCTGAAAGGCCCCCACAGCTTCTGCAATGGGGGTTTCATGGTAACCCTAGCTTTTCCGCTTGTGTGCAGATCATCCAGTAACACAGCTACGAGTTTGGAAATTGAATGGTGAGGAGTCCAAAGGACTTTCTGAGTCCTTCGTATATCGTATTGGGGTCAAAGGGGTTTTAAAATAGCACATGAAGGAATTTAGCTCCATCTTTTCTGCGCTTTCCTGAGAAATAATTTGTGCAGTTCCCCTTTAACAACTGTCAAGGGGATGCCGATGTCTGAGAAGAGGGCAGCTGGACTCGGTTCTGCCGCCCCCTTCCTGGCAAGCTCATCGGCAATTTCATTTCCATTTGTATTCCTGTGCCCAGGAACCCAAATGAGGGAGATGTTTCCTGCCCGTTCGAGGCGTTTAAGTTCCTCCTTACAGGAGTTTACGAGAAGAGAGTTACAATGCGGGTAGGAGGTCCCTGAGGCCAATTCAGTCCCATTCCTGGCAAGCTCATCAGCAATTTCATGTTCCTATGTCCTGGCACCTAGTTCAGAGAAATACTACCTGCACACTCAAGAGATTTGATCTCCTCCTTACAGGACTTAACTAACTCTGTCTATCAGACTTACAAAACATTGTTGTTGGTCTAGTGCCCCCACTTTTAAGAATGTGTCTAGCAGCAAAACCTCGGTTCTGGCTGCAGCCGTGAATTGGATGCAGTATTTTCGGAAATTTACGTATTTTTAAGCAAATTCAAACAAATTTATTATTAAGGATTTTCACTTTTTAAAATTCACAACATATTTTTCACTGCCAGGGAAAAATATGCACATCATCCACATGTCATATTTCAATATCAAAAATTTTTTAAGAAAAAAAAATCAACGAACAAGCAAAGTCTCACACGACAAGAGCTTCATTGTTCGAGTAACAAGTTTAGCCATTTGCCAAAGTGCTTCCTTCTCGTTCCATTTTCTGCGATCACTTTTTACAATTTTTTTTTCGTGTTTTGGAATTTTTTGTCTTTATACACTCATATTTTTGCAAAGCAGATCTTGTAATCAGCGCATCCTTAATAAATCATAAATTTATTCGAGCAAATATTTTTTTATTAAGCGAACATACAATTGCAGGTATGCGATTGTAGTTTTGTGCATGTGTTTGTGCATAAGTACGACTATATTTCCGCGCATAAGCATACACTTGTCAGTAGGCAGTCAGTCAGTTCGTCACATAGCTGGTGAAGGCATTGTATTTATGCCATTCACTCAAGTGCTGTTGGTGGTGTCCAATGATGGTGTCTGTAGTCACACATCTCAAGCAGCTAACCTCCAGCCACCAGACGTCAGACGACAGCCACCAACCTGCCGGACTGTGATGGGCCAACATGTACAACAATTGATGCAAACAGCTATGTTTTTATACGCTAATATGCATGTTTGTTGTATTGTGCCCATCCGTCCGTCCGTCCGTGCGTCCATTTCACCTTACGCCAACTTTACACCGATCATTTATTCTTGTGTATGTACATACACATGTACATGTGTAGGTATGATTGTCCGTCCGCGCATACAGATTTCTGCATATATTTTCTGCTCCTCGAGAGACATTGTCTTTTGGCATTGTTGTTGCTAGCAAAAACCCTTACCTCTTATTATTGTTGTTCTTGTCGGTTGTCCGGCGAATGACAAACGTATTATTAACTTCACACAAAAAGCGTTCGATTTTGCACCGTTTGCTGTCGTTGAGTGTCGCACCTTCGCGCACAACTTCTCACACGGCGCACAGCTCCTGCACACAGCTTCTCCACATGGAGAATATTCTCATCTTCCAGAGACTTCCCGCGGTCGCAATCATACCGCCCGGCGTGGTTTGTTGACTCGACCTGGCTTTGGCCTCCACAGGGTTTACTCGCTACAATTGCTTGGTCTTTGTTTTTGTTTTCGCATTTGTTTGTTTTTGTTTACAACAACAAGCGTACAATTGCAGGGAAAAGTCTTCAGCGAATATCATTGCCTAAATGCATGTATTTATCAGATACTGAGATGTATATGGCGTACCTGCCTACCCCATTTCGAATGCATCATTTTGAACTATTGCATACATGAATTTTGGCTTAAGCGATTTGGTGTGCGAAAAAAGGAGAGAAAGGAAAAGGTAAAGAAAATATGAGAAAAACTGCGAAATAGCCGGAAATCATAATCCCATTGCAGTTCATTGAATGGGCATTAGTAGGAGTGGGCAAATGTTCGAGTTTTTTTTCATAGCAAACATAAATTCCATTTTTTCGAGCTTGGCATACTTGGATATATTCGTCTAGGTCATACATAGTTATCATACCTGCCCCGAAGCTTGCACCTCTGTCTTCACTGACGGTTCCAAGACGGAGCAGGGGTTTTCTCTAAATCAACCAATTTATATATCTTCTTCAAACTGCCGAATACTGCTAGTGTTTTTCAAGCAGAAGCGAGGAAGATATTAACGTATTCTCTGATAGTCAAGCCGCGATCAAAGCTCTGACGTCGCCATGGTGCAGAACGAAATTAGTAAACTTCTGTAAGGAGGAGATCAAATCTCTTGGGGGGAAATGAAATTGCTGGTGAGCTTGCCAGGAAGGGGACTGAATTGGTCTCAGACACTTCCTACCCAGTCATCGGCATCCGCCTGACAGTTGTTAAGGGGGAACTGCAAAAATTATTTCTCAGAAAAGCCCAGAAAGGATGGAGCTCCATTTCTTCATGTGCTATTTCGAAAACCCCAATACGATATACGAAGGATTCAGAAAGTCCTTAGGACTCCTCGCCATTCAATTTCCTAAATCGTAGCTGTGTTTATCGGTCAATGAACGATCGGCACACACGAGGAAAAGCTAGGCTTACCATTTAACCCCTTTTACAGAAGCTGTGGGGACCTTTCAAAGAAGGATAATGTTGAGCAGCTAGACGAAATACCATTAATCTTCTCCATAATATAAACAGCTCTGGCTGGCTGTAGATATCTGCTGAATGCATTAGCTTTAAGTTCGGTTGACGGCTATGGCAATGATAAAAGGCATGAGGTAGCGGATGGGTGGCACCTTGAGGAATGACTTTCGATTAATGGGCAAGCCCCGGCCTTTATAGGATGGAATTGGATCTTCTTCGTCTTTGTAACCGCTTACGCTATATTGAAGAAAATTTAACAAGGCACACCAGTCGTTTCTTTCTCGTGCTAACCGGCGCCAGTTAGACACACGAAGTGATGCCAAGCCCTTCTCCACATCATTTTTCCAAGCAAAGAAGACCTTCCTCTTCCTCTACTACCACCAGGTGATACCGCATCGATTACTTTCAAAGCCGGAGCGTTTCTAATCATTCGGACGGCATGACCCAGCCAACGAATCCGCTGGATCTTTATTCGCTGCGTTATGTCTATATCACCGTAAAGCTCTTACAGCTTATCGTTCCATCGCCTGCGATACTCGCCGTTGCCAACGCGCAAAGGTTCAAAAATCTACCGCAGAACCTTTCTCTCGAACACTCCAAGCCTCGTTTCATCGGATGCTATCATCGTTCACGCTTCAGCGCCACACGTTAGAACGGGCATGATGAGAGTCTTGTAGGGTGTTAGTTTTGTATGTTTTTTGTGCGTCGTCAGAGGACTTTACTGCTCAATTGCTTACTTAGTCCAAAGTAGCACTTGTTGGCAAGCGAGATTCTCCGTTGGATTTCAAACATTGTTATTGGTGTTAATACTGGTTCCTAAATAAACAGAGACTCTCACAACTTTCAAGTCATAACTGCCAACAGTGACGTGGATGCCGATACGCGAGTGCTCAGACCATTTATTCTGATGGCACAGGAGGTTCTTCGATTTGTCCTCGTTCACCACCAGACCCATTCGCTTTGCCTCTTTATCCAGTTTAGAAAAGGCAGAATTAGCAGCGCAGTTGCTGAGACCGATGATGTCAATATCATCGGCAAACGCCAACAATTGTACGCTCTTATAAAAAGTTGTGCCTGAGCGATTAAGTTCTGTGGCGCGCACGATTTTTCACAACATCAGGTTAAAGAAGTCACATGACAGCGAGTCACCCTCTTTGAACCCTCGTTTGGTAACAAACGACTCAGAGAGGTCCTTCCCAATTGTGACGGCGCTGTTGTTATTGAGCAACGTCATTTTGCGTAGCTGTATTAGTTTTGCGGAGATACCAAATTCAGACATTGCGACAAAAATTGAGGTTTGCAAAAAATTACCTCAGATAATAAGGAAACTATACTAACTACTAACTGGACCGATTTAGACAATCTCATCTTTACTTTATTTCTTGGTAAATAAACCCATTCACGTTTCACATTTTTTTCGAAAATGCCATTACTTTGATTCTGTTGATATTTTTTTGCATCTTTCTGCAAATCTTTACTTCTTGAATCATTTGAGGTGAATTTTTTTGAAAAAATATTTTCAAAAACTAATTTGATTTATAAAAACTGTGATTTTGCAGGTCTATAATTCCAATAAGAAAAAAGTACCGATTTTTGTCTAACACGGAAGGTGATGTATCTTGATAAATATATCCCCTAATTTACAGATGTAGTACTCGTAAAATAAGTTTAAGTAGGTATTCACCTCTATGGTTCATGTCGGAGCCCCCCCAGAGCGTGTGATGAGAGTTCGCATCGGACCCTATAACCAGAGCTAGCTTCCTTCGCTAGACTTCCTTAACCAGCCTACGAAGGTCATCCGGCGGTGCTTCCCTCTCGTGGTAGTATTTCATCCCTGCAGCCCTGAGTAGTCACCACTGGCAGCTCATCTATGGAGAGATTGATATTAAAGTAGGAACATACACTTTTCTTAACAAGGTTTACTGCTCTTACCCTGTTCGTAGGGCTCCCCGAACTCTTGGGTTATAGTTTGGTAAGTCCAGTTCAGATACCATGTTTCCCGAACCGATCCATGGTGCCTGAACTAGAGCCACGTCGTAGTTGACCCCCTCTAAATTTTGAAGGAGCTCAACTGAGGCTTACTAGTTTTTATGGAGGTTAATTTAAAGGATCTTCAGCACTATTTTTTGGTTCCTTCACTCGGTTGGGTACCTGCTCCAGCTCACCCACCTTCTCGTCGAAGATGCTAAGAGAGGTTACGAGATGTCTTCAATGCCGAGATCCTTCTCAACCTCCCCAGTTTTGAGAGTGTTTTCATTTTCATCCATTGGTTTGCATTTTTTGAGGCGAAGGAATACGCTACTAATGACCCACGCCATTTTCCCAAATCAATCGTACAAGATGTCCTCCGCCGTTTTATTTATCTGGAGCTTATAGTGTTCTGGCTTCCATCTGCATTCGCTGATTTACCCACTTTTAACACCTTCCAGTCGTCGGTAGGAACATCTTTGTTCTGCATTTGTAGCAGACGCAGTGCTTGCTCCGGGTTGACTATTTCAAGTGTGGCACCTTCCCATAGGCCTTGAAGCTTCTTCACAGCTTCCTTAACCCATGTGAGAGAGGAGTCGTCTTTGCACTTTATGATTTTGATGGCAATGAACCAACCTGCTCCATTTAGGCATAGAGGATTAGCATTCATTCTTGCGAAGAGAGCTTCCAACAGCTTCATTTCCATTGTTTTCTACTGCTCCTGCGACATTTGCCCCAGCGGGTATACAGACATATAATTTTTTTTTTCATAAAAATAATTCACCTGTAAAGCTCTGTTACAAACGTCAACTCCTTTTGAAATGAGAAATGAGCAATAAAACCAAAAAACAAAAAAAAAAACACCCAAAAACTCAACAAATTAAAACGTTCATAAAATTTTCGTGTGAAATCTATGATAAGAACTGAGAAATTGCGGGAAAGACTCACCAGTGCCCAAGCACACAGCCATATGTATGAATGTGTGAATGCTGTTTCAATTGTGCAGAGGCAGAGCTGTGCGTGTGAGTGACCATTAGATGACACTATTTTGCTAGCGACGTTACATTTCAAATGTCCTTAAGCCAGCTGAATTATTGCAACAAGTCAAAAAGGCACATGACTGCCGACAAACGGTACAAGGACGTTACGGCAAAACGCCTCAAATTATCAACAACAATATGAGCTCATTCAAAGCGCTAGAGACTCACTCCTCGTCGACATCATCTATGTCCCCAAATTGCATGGCAGGATATTAAATAGCATTCAGTGCCATTGTGCGGTGGCAATAATGTTGCAACAAGTGCAATTCTTTTTTTTTTTTTTTTTTGTTTTTTTGTTTTTTTTTAGTTCATAACCTTTTGTTTGCCTTTCTGGTAATCGCTATATCCCTTTATTATTTTTATTTCTTTTAATTGTTGTAATTCTTGGATTTTTGCACTGCTCTGGCGAAGTAATTTAGTGGATTTTTTCATGTCCTTTTGCTACAATTCGCGTAATTTCTTTTGCTGTACACGCATGTATGTATGTATGTAAGGCTGGCTGCAGCTACTTACGTATTCGTGTGCTTGTATGTATATCATACATCCCTGCACTTGTTATCCTTTTCGCAGGTGTACTTCAACTCGACAGCAGGATTTGTGGCTATTTCGCGTTGCAGAGTTTTTGTGCATTTAATTTTGTATTGGTCGCTCCTCTAAAGTGAGGGTACATATAAAATAACACGCACACAGCCATATATATACAGGGTTGGCCATATTAAACTGACCCATGTGATTATTAAAAAAATATGGAAAAAGAAACATTTTTTTGTGTTTCATTGTGAAAAACATTTAATTTAGTTCAAGGAGATTCGTTTACATCACTTTTTGAATATGATATCGCGCAAGTGGTCGCCCTTAGCTCGTATAGCGTAATGTGCCCGTTTTTCGGCGTTTTCCATAGTTTTGGCCAGCGTCTCGGCCGATACGGCGGCTATTTCCCGTCGGATATTGGCCTTAAGTGCGCCTAGTGTCTTTGGCTTGTTGACGTAAACCTTAGATTTCAAATAGCCCCAAAGAAAAAAGTCCGGTGGCGTCAAATCCGGTGATCGTGGCGGCCAGTCAAAATCGCCGCTTTTTGATATCAAACGGCCAGGGAACAAAGTCTTCAATAAGTTGACGGTGGCTCGTGCTGTGTGTGGTGGTGCGCCATCTTGCTGAAACCAGAAGTGCTCCATACCATTTTCACGAACAATCGGCATCACAAAATCGGTTATCATGGCCCGATAACGCTCTTGATTGACGGTCAATGGTTGGTGTTGACCATTTTCAAAGAAGAACGGCCCAATGACCATATCAGCGCAAATGCCACACCAGACTGTAACTTTTTGGTCGTGGAGAGGTACCTCTTCAATAATTTGAGGGTTTTCAGTGGCGTAGAAACGGCAATTTTGCTTATTTACGGTTCCGTTCAAGGAGAAATGGGCCTCATCACTCATAATGATTTGATGCCAAAAATCCTCATCAGTTTGGGCCATTCGGACGACAAAATTGGCATATTCCAAGCGACGAGGCTTGTCGGCCGGCAACAGTTGTTGATTTAGTTGTATTTTGTACGGGAATATCCCCAAATCCAAACGAATGATACGTCGTAGAGTGGTCCGAGGGATGTCCAACTGAGCAGAACGACGATTACCTGACGTTCGCGGCGATGACTCGATACTGGCTCGTACGGCCGCGATATTTTCGTTAGATCGTCTTGGCCGCTTTTTATTTGGACGTCGGGTATTAGCCACAGTGCCGGAAGACAAAAATCTTTTGTGCATTTGCTTGATTGCGTTCTTTGACGGCGCACTTTTCACTTTATTTTTTTTTCTCCACGCACGTTGCGTTTTTACAATCGAGAAGGAATTTTGAATGTACAGCTGAACAATTTCAGCGCGTTCTATTTTGGTGTACTGTTTCATGGTATAAATCTCCTTCGACTGACGCTTCCAACGCGGTATGTCATTAGCTGATCTGAAATTACAGTAAAAAGTTATAGGGTTACTCAATGGGTCAGTTTAATATGGCCAACCTTGTATAAATATTCTACTTCTCTGTTCTTCATGTTGCTGTAGTTCCTTCGCGTGTCTCAGTGTGTTTCACGCACGGCAGGTGCATCCTTTTGTATTTTACATACCGACACTCATATCAGCTACGCCTTGGAGCTGTCGCTGTGCTCTTTATTATAAGTTGATCGTATGATTTGGATGGTTTTTTATTTCTGACGTATTTAGTTTAGCTATGCTGGTGGTGCAACAAGTCATCATAGTTCTGCCATGAATTTCCTATTAATGTTAAATGTTCCAGTGTGAATATTTGATCAGAGTGATTGATTAGCTTAGTTTCGTTGTAGGTGGACAATCTGTTTGGTGCGGGGTCTATAGAATTATGAAAAGTAAGTCAAAGTCGATCCGACTCATGTCTCTATGGTTTGGTGGCAACGAACCATGGTTAAGTCCCCACTTTGGGAACTATACAGGCTGCAAAGAAGAGTATGTTTATGCATTATGTGATGAGTACAACCTCCGGAAATGCTTTACCGCACATCCCACCCATGCAGACACCTGCTTGAGCCTTAGCCGCCTCCCAGGCACGTCAGGAGGCACGTCCTCGATTACGCGGACGAGATCCAGGACAAAACAGACCGACAATTACTGGATCGGACAGTGTACAGACAAGGCAATTAACGACATTTATCGAGAGACTCTTACCACCTTCTTAAGCTCCCAACCCCCAAATGCCGTCATCGGAGTCCAACCACTTTGCAGACGAAAAGCTCCAACTTCACCGAGAGTGCCGCGTAACCTTGGCCCAATAACGTTCTGGATACTGTAGCAGGTTAAGCTCCTGCATATCCAGCATTGACCCCGACATATTAAACATATGTCCGGCATGTGAAGTCCCCCCGAACGACACTAACAACCTTTTCACAAGCCCCATCAAACTCACTCACCTAACACCCCTCTCTCTCTAGATGCAACCTGTCGAAAGAGCAAGTTTCCTGGGCCAACCGTTAGATAAGCTAGCCGAAGACGACTGGTGATTTACACTACACAGACCGGGCAAAGGTACTGCTACAAGAACAACTAGAGCGTCTTAGGACGACCTTATACCTATAATTTCATTTGGAAGGAAATTAGATGTCAAATGGAGTAATCCAGAGTGTATTCAAAAGGAATTGACGGATATTTTCTTTACCGATGAGTCCAAGAATGAAATAGGTTCTGGAGCCGGATGGTACTCAAATGATCGTTACGCTATGGGAGGAATGGCACTGTTTTCCAAACGAAAATTTTTGCCACTCCGACAGTAGCAGAATAGGTATTTGAGAGTAAATGGTCCCGGAAACAGATTGGGGTCTTTAGCGACAGTCAGGCTGCACTAAAGGCTCTGGAGAACGCAAAGCAAACCTCAAAGATTGTTCAAGAATGTAAGAAGAAACTTAACTATTTTGCAAGACAGAATAAGCTTTTGCTTCTTGGGGTTCCAGGACACTGCGGCGCTCAAGATAACGAAATTATCGACGATTTGGCCAACTGTGTGACCAGAGTCACTAATCGGAATCAGTTCTGCAGAAATCATGAAGTGGATCAGCGATTATGTATGCAATTTATATAAAGAACGATGGTGCGGTCTAGAACGCTGCAGAACTGCAAAGTATTTTGTGACAAGCCCGAACAGAGAATTGACGAGCTTTTTTCTGAAACTTCGAAAAGAAGACCTTCGATAGATGGTCAGTATTATTACAGGACACAATCCAATCGTCATGTGATCACCATTGGAATCATTGAGAACTTAATTTGCCTGTCTTGCTTAGAAGAGGGAGATAGCATTGAAAATATTATCGGTGAGTGTCCTGCATTTGCCAGAGCAAGGCTACGAAGTTTGGGTTCCGATGCCATGAGAACGGGTAAAATTCTTTCTCTCAAACTGCAGAATATTTTCAGATTTGCCAAAGAATCTGGTAAGTTTTCACAGGTCTAACTATCTCTATTTCTCTTTACTATCCTATCTTTGTCCTTCTATCACTTTTTGCCTTTCCTCCTTGACTAGCTACCCTTTCACTTTCCAGTGGTTTGAATACAATGCAGCCTGAGCAGTTTCAGAGTTAACAAATCTCTCGACGGCTCGACTTTTCAAATGTCAATTTGAATAGTGGAACCTTTAGATCAATCAATAATTGAAGAAGTTAATGGCATACAAAGTACCCTGCTTAGAAAGGCATAAAGGCTCCTCGGGTGGAATTGGACTTTGGTACAGTCCTCTTTGGATTAAGCCGAGTTGGACCAAGAGGTAGAAATATTTTTTTTCTTGATTCAAACTATCTTGAAAATTCAAACTTTCTAGGTCAGCCGTCGCCATTTCTTGCACGTTTTAGGTGCACACTTTTTATTACTGGAAGATGTTTGAGAGATTTAAATGATTTAATCTAGGGATGCCAAAAACTCTGAAATACAATGGACCCGTGAATGCGCATTATCTTTTAATCGTTTCTAGTTGTTCAAGATCCAATGAATAGAGCTCCACTTGTACAATATCATGAAGTTTATAATCTGAGTTTTATACTTGATGTTGCTGTTGTTGTTGTATCACCATAAACATTCCCCATACATTAAGGGGAATATACATACATTCGCCAGGTACGAAGAATGCTGCTGGTGTGACAGTCCTGGGCCGAATATAAATCCGGGTCCTTCCGGTAACGTAAAACGCCTATCGTGCGAACGTTTTGATGCTTGACAGAGTGCTTTGATTGAGATATGGTATGTAGGTAGAAAGGTAGAAGTTGCAGTCGGTCTTTAAACCAACTCCCTTAGACCACCACCGATCCATTGCGGTACCATAGAACGAGGAGCCAAAGCATCTAAACCTAGTGGCATGCCACACGGGACATTAACAGAGAAGATGTCAGACAGACTCCTCCTCCAGCTTTTGCAATAGTCCATATGAGGCACGTTCAATATATGTCGAACATATCGACCGAGGAGATCTGTGATCAAAGCAACTAAAATAGAACAACTTAAGAAGCGCCTTTATGCGCCTGACGTCTCATTTTGCCCAAATTCGTTTTGTAGCGTAACATGTTGTAACGGGTACCTGGCACCCATATCAAATGGTTGCGGAAATGTTCTGCTATCTCATTAAGAGACGCCCGGCATTTGCGAGCTATGATGGAATTAGGGGCAATCTCACCAAGAGACTTAATCGTCACTTGGCTATCGGAGTAAGTATAAAATTCCCTAAAGGTAGTAACATTTTTGCCTAACCAGACAGCTGCCTCATTAATGACGAGAATTTCAGCACGAAATAAGTGACAGTGATTGAAAAGACGGATCCACCCTTTCTACTCACCAAATCTTACGGAACGCTTGCATTACTCTTGTAATTTTTCATTAGTAGAGGTCTGACTTGAACTCTCGGCTCGATTAGAGCATCTCATTTTAGATGTTTGCCTTACAATCCAGACAAACTAGTAGCCAAACCTTTTTTGTATTATAACGATATTTTATGCCAGTTTACCTTTATTTATTTTTATTATTTTTTTTTTTATTTTTTTTTTTTATTTTTTTTTTATTTTTAATTTTTAAATTTTTTTTGTTTTAGTTTTTAAACTTTTTTTGGATATTTAGTTGGTTTTTTGTTTTTCATTTTTATTTTTTTTTTATGATTCAGAATCCTCGGTTTCTGATGAGCTGTTTTCTGAGGCTGGATCATTTTTCAAATTTAAAAGCGCAAGAACCTTTTTTGAAAATGGTTTTGGCTTGTTTTTCGGAACCTTAGTTTTTGATATTATAACTACATCTGATGAAAAAAGCAAAGCATTTAATAAATCTGTCATTGTGTCAGTTCTCGACATTTTTCGTGTATTATTTTGTCTAAAATTTTTCAAATCCTTATTGCGTGCTTCCTGAGCCTCTTCGGAGAGTTGGCCAATAGGCAGCAAAGCATGTTTAATAATTAAACTCCCATGAATTAATATTTTGTGCACGGAAGCCGGCATGTAATACCAATCATATAGTTGGACAAATAGTTTAGCAGAATCAAGGGCATATTTTTGAAATGCTTCAATATTAATATCAAGACCAGACGATAATGTTTGTAAAATAGTGGCAAACCGCTTGATTAAATGAATATCAATTCCAGTAATTTCTGATGATACTTCAGGATCTTTAAAAAACCTGCGAGCCGAGTTCCCATCATTTGTCGTTCCACTACCACCCGTTTTAGGAATATTCACCAATAATCCCATTCGACTTTTGAATGCTGCTTGGACACATGTCTTTTTATTTTTTAAACTATTTTTTTCTTCTAGCCTGCCATTTTTTGAACTCTAATCGATTTGATATGTGTAGTAAACATTCGAAAAATCGTATCTATGCATGTAAAGTGGACAAGCCAAACTGAAATGTAGATGGATCGGTTTCCTTAAGAATTGATTCTTCGATTTTGTTCATCATTATTGGCGTTGACCCACATACATGATGATGTGTGGGTAAGAGCATTGCATACTTTGCCATCTACCATGGTGAGTAGCATTTTATGCGAAATTGATATATTTAATTCATTAAGTTTAATTTTACTTGGTGTTAAATTATCTATTTGACTTTGTACCCAATCCCTTTCTTTCAAAGAAACTATCGAACTCTCTTTTATGAACTGAAGTCTAATAGGCACGCAAGTTCGGGAAGATGATGGGCGATCATTTTTCCAAACGATTATTTTCTCTGTTGTATTAGACATATTTGTGTACAATTCTATAGGTACTAGTGAAGTTATGAAGAGGTTTTGGTCATCAAAAATTTCAATTGATCTCTGTTTATAAGCTGAATGGCCCGAACTACCGTCAAAGCCCCACTTAACAATTAAAATCAAATTTGGGATACATTCGGAAGGAAGGCTGATCAAAACAGACTCTGCAATTTCAACTAAACGTTTTGATAAATGGTCGAGCAGTGATTGCAACTGAATTTCTGCACTATGTTCGCTTACTGTAATCTGGTCAGGGTAACACCTTTTCTTAGTTTCGAGAATTTTATGGTAAGAAGGACATAGATCAATTCCTCTTTCTATTGCACCAGATCTTATAGAAAGATGCTTTGTCAGTCTATTAGCCACCAAGAAAGCTAAAGCTTCATCGCTGGTATAAGAGGTAAAAGTTTTAATGGGCTTAGGAATGTGTTCAACCATTTTAGAAGTATGTGCTACATGTCTCACTAAAATTGAACCCTAAACGTTACCTTCTGAACGCAAATTTACTGATGCAGCATACGCCAATTCGGGCCCGCTTGATTTGCGTAAATTCTCTACTTTACGTCTCTTGGAATGTTCGCAAACATCATTGAATGTTTTTACGGGGCGGCCAACATTAGTACAGCTACCAGAGCCAGATGAAGAGGATTTAAAGTTGTCGTTTAAGGGAAAATCAATTTTTTCAGCTAACCAAGATGCATTCTCATTCAATACGCGACCCCAATGTCTGTTAGATCGTTCTAATTTTCTATTAATATCTTTACAAAAATTACTAGCAATCTTCAAAACCTGATCTTTCAATTCTTTCACACTATCATCATGGTATTGAAGCTTCTCAAGAACGTAATCTTGTAATTCTAACTTCTTTGACTCAAAACTTTTTTTTTCTGAAGAACGCAACAAAATAAACAACTCCTTTTTTTCAAAACTATACGTCATTTTGATTTTATTATTACAAGCAATTCTCAGATGTTCGTTAATATTCTAATCGGCTTATGCGCGTTCCTCCAGTGACAGATAAAAATGTTATATAATATTATTATATATAATTTTATTGTATATAGTGTTATATATACATATATCATATTAATATTGTAATAATATTAAAAACAAATTTTGTTTTTTTAAAACATTTTTTTTTTTATTTGTCTCTTAGTGCTGATGGGTTCTGTGATGTCTTTTTCTGTCTTTTACACAAAATTGCATAAACCATATGTAACGTT
The DNA here is from genome assembly GCF_027943255.1 of Anastrepha obliqua. Classification (NCBI taxonomy): domain Eukaryota; kingdom Metazoa; phylum Arthropoda; class Insecta; order Diptera; family Tephritidae; genus Anastrepha; species Anastrepha obliqua. The sequence goes on along the minus strand of NC_072893.1, from coordinate 17,786,899 downwards.
TTGCCTGTGGGTAAATGCACAAAAGCTACATTATTTTTAATTTGCGCAACTTTGCGCAACAGGTTTCAGTTTGAGATCATAGCTGAAATATTATATGTGGCTACATCACTTATGTTGATTTCAAGTGGACCGGTGTGGACCACTCGAAAAAATGATCTTTAAAAAAAAATTTTCAAAAAATTTTGAAATTTCAAAAAAAAATTGGATTTTGTACCACAACTTAAGAGAATTATTACTGTTTCCGTTAATATATTCAATTATCTTTTTTTTCAATATTTGGTTAACAATCAAATGGTAATATTTATTTGCAGACATGAAAATGAAGCTCTTGTATGAAGTACGATTTGCATACAATTTCATGTTTAAAGTCAAAAAATTTAATTAAGTAATATTTTCAGGAAATCTGCCTTGAATATTTAAGAAAATATCTGCATTATCAAATTTTTATTTCAAAAATGTTGAAAAATTGAATTTTGTCCGGCCGCCGGACCACTGTTGGTTGCATTTTACTAAAGCTTCGCCGGCCGCTTAATGCGAGCCACACGATTTTGTGTGGGTGGTATATATACATGGAACCTTTTTTCTTGAAAGCAGCATTATATAAATAAACACAAATGGACAAATTCCAGGAGGGCTAGTATTCAGCTCATAGTAAATGGAATAAGTGTCCCGCCCATGTGATGGTTAGACTCCACGATTTCTATGATTTTACCAAAATGTTCTAAGATTTGTCCTTTAGAGCTTACCTAATCTTCGATTTCTATTGCACTTTTTGAGTATGGATGCTTTAAAATTCCCCTTTAACAACTCTCAACGGTACGTCGACAGTCCCCTTTCGAGTAAGCCCATCAGCAATTTCATCTACCCTCTATATTCCTCTTTCCTGGAACACTGATCAGAGTAATGTTACCTGCACATCCGAAAGATTTGATCTTTTCCTTACACGAGTTGGCCAGTTTGGGTCTGTACCACGGCGTCATCAGAGCCTTGCTCGCAACTGGACTATCGGAAAAACTGTTAACATCTCCCTCGCGCCCACTTTCCCTAAGCATTTTGAATGCCTGCAGGATCGCAAAGACTTCTGCCTAAAGCACACTAACAGCATACGGCAGTTTTAAGGAAATAGATAAATTGGCTGATTTAGAGAAAACTCCGATGCCATCTTGGAGCCCTCAGTGGAAGCAGAGGTATGAGTGTCGGTACAGATTTTTCCCTCGTTCTAATCCTTCCTATTTCGAAAGATTGCCCTGGCATGACCCTCAAACTCCAGTTTGCGCATAAAGAGATCTGTCTGAAGTTCAGAAGTCAGTGGGAGATTTCCTCTAGATGCCTACCTGCTTTAACCTGATTGCACTTTGAGCGCCGATGGAAATAACGTAAAAGTCGATGGAAAGTAAGTGCAAAACGACATTCAAGGCAGCTCGTGGGAAAGTTACACTTGCTCCGGTGATGCCAATACATGCAGTCCTGCCTAGCTTAGTGATATTATGGCCCTGCCGAAGATCTTCCCACCAAACCAGTCATTCGTACGCTACACTTGGTAGAACCACTACGTTGTACATTCACAGCACGACCTGCGGCTTGAGTCCTCATATTTTACCGAACATAGATTTTCAGGAGTGGAAAGCTATGCTGGTCTTCCTTACCTAATTTTCAATGTTTAGATTCTAATGAAGTTTGGAGTCAAGTATCACTCCAAGATACCTGACTTCCGATGAATATGCTTACTTAATTAGGGAAGTCTGAAGTGTGAAGGTTTATATTTTCTGGTAAATAGCACCAGCTCTGTTTTTTCAGAGTTGACTCGGAGGCCGCAAGTGGCAGCCACGCGACTGAGTACATCCAATTACCTTTCCGAAATCTCGTTCGGAAATTGGTCAGGAGACCACTGGGACCAAGTCATAGGCATAAACTACTAATTTAACCCCACCCTTATTAAATATTTTTAGAACTTCGTCAGTAGCAACTAGCCGAAAAAGAGGCGAAAGGACACCACTCTTCGGCGTAAACAACTCAAATGTTTTTACCTCCTTGCTCCGAACTATTACTTTGGCAGTATTCGTACTAAAGGATACATCAAATACCTAAATTGCAAAGCCAAGCGCAAAGCACTGGAGACTGTGCAACGAACAGCGGCACTCAGAGTTGCCTCAGCCTATCGCACAGTCTCAGGTGCTGCAATTTTCGTGATCAGCGGTCAGATACCCATCGACCTGATGGTCCGGGAACGAATGGATGCGTGGGACTCCAAGAAGAAACACGTCATCACCAGCTTCCCAGAACGCAGATGCCAAACCATGCTGCGGTGGCAAAGCCGATGGAACACTGAACCAAGTGGTAGATGGACGGCGAAACTTATTCCATCAATTGACAAATAGGTCCAAAGGAACTTCGGAGAAGTGAACTACTTTTTAACTCTTTTCCTCTCGGGCCACGGATACTTCCGGAGTTACCTATACCGTATGGGCAAGGTAACCGATTCTAAGTGTATCTACTGCGAAGCGCTGAGCGATGACGCTGAACGTACGTTTTTTATTTGTGACAGATGGCTCGCAGAAAGAAATGCTCTGAGAGGGCAGATCGGCGACATCGCACCGAGCAACATAATCAGCAAAATGCTCGAACGCGGGGACAGCTAGGACGCGGTACAGAAATACATCGAGAACGTACTACGAAAAAAAAGATTGCCCTCGACACAGTGCAACTAAGCGAAGCCGCACAGAGAGAGGCATAAGAAGACGAGTCTATAGCACGAAAGCTGACTACACATATGGTGGACCCAGACGTGGGTGAATAGAATTGGTCTTTATGGATGTCATTCTGGGCCCTCCCGAAGTAATATAGAAAGCAGTTCCGGGAAGGGTGTCTCCCCAGAAGGAGAAGAGGGATCGTTTTAGTGGCCACACCACTCGACGCAGTAGACGACGGTCGCTGTAAGTACGAAGGCATTTTGAACACTACCTCACCCATAAAAAAAAAAACTAATATATGGAGGCTAAAATAACGTTCGGTGAGTAGAGAAGGGTTTTTCGGAGAAAGTTCCCTACTTAAGCTTACGCCTCTCGCTCCTCATCTATTAGGAAATAAAACAAACCTACACATCAAAACTAACACGAAATATTATTTAAATATAGAATCTTTACATTGACAACACGCACACAAAAAAAATCATGTGCGCTATTAGAAACAAACTGATTTCATGTTTATGCGCGCGATTTTCATCTATCCACCGGGCAAACTTGTAAACGTTCGTATAGAAACCAGGAAAGCCGGGCGTGCCACAGCCGATGCCAGCCGCTACAACGCCATATAATTTCTCGTCACATATCAAGGGTCCACCAGAGTCACCCATACATGAATCACGTTCCGGATCCCTTATAAAACCGGCACATAACATGGAGGGCAAGTAATATTCTTCATACGTCGCACAAAGAATTGGTGACCACACTTGCAAATCCACGTACATCGTTTCGGCAGGCATCGGGCCATGCTACAAATATATACACACACATATGCAACGAATAATAGTAATAGCACTTGACATATACGAGTATTATGAAAAAAACAGACTCACAAAAAACAATCTTCCCCATCCAAGAACAGTGCACGCCATCCCCGTTCTAGGCATTTTACGGGCAATTGGCAGAATGCCTGTGGTTATATTATCGATAGTAATATTTTTCTGCAAAATAATAAGCGCCAGATCGGTTGTTTTAGACACGGCATAACGTTTCACTTTCATTACTTGAGTGTCAGGAGTTTTAACAAAACGATTTGGCGTACCAGCTGTGACCAAAACCGATCGCGTAATACTCATTCCATAAATTTTTCTGTCGAAGACAAGACTGTGCTGTAGAATTCTTGGACTTAACATATGCCAGTGCGTACTTACTTGGTGACACAATGAGCAGCGGTTACAATGACATGCGGTTTGACAATTGAGCCTGCACAAAAGTGAGAATCACCGAAGAATTTTGTGGTTTGTTTAGCACCAATCGAAACCACGTATTTCAACAGCTTGTCCTCGTCGGGCCGATAACCGCCACTGATGAGAAATGTGTAGCCTTCATTCCTTTCACTATGGTCTTCATTTTCGTGTAGGGTTGGATAGATTTTCTTCAAATGATTATTACATAGGATGAGCTGTGTAGCAGACAACACAGTGAGAATGGAAATGACATAAAATTTGTTAGCTAAATATTCCACAAATATCATAATTTACATTTTTGACTGATAGAAAATGCGTCGAGAAAAGAGAAAATCAAAACAAAATAAAACAAACAATTTTGAAATGTCTATAAAACCAAACTATTTTGAAATTTCGAAATCACACAAAATGTTCTTAACTTCTGAAAGGTACTTAAGGCGAACAAAATTCTGTAAACTTATAATTAAGAAACACTTGAGCACTTCCTTTGCAATTGCCCAGCATTAGCTAAAATCAGAGCAGATTTTCTAGGTAAATGGTTTTTCAATTCTATAACAGAACTACCCGGTGTGGAGATGGGACTAATACTGCGCGTCATAAGAGCCACAAAATGGTGCCACGTAGAAAAGTAAATAAGGCTCCCGTGTAGCACCGTGGTATCACAACGGAACTGTGAGCTCGAAGTGAGTTGGTCGTATAGATCTACTACCACCATAGCCTCTCCTAACCTATCATGGTCTCGCACTTATTAAACCAATACTTGTTCTAAGTGGAATATTGTCCTCTGAAGGATCAAATTTACAAAGTTTCGAAATGGAGGCCAAGCTCATACCAAAACTTACTACACGTATTGTTGTCGACAGAGCACTACGAACTTAAGATCAATTGAGCTCCAACGTAGCCGTCGATCCATGCAGGATGAATTTCATGCGAACGTCCAAAAATGGTTGTAGTGCCAGAAACAATCGAATCGATAAAGCAAGATCCTCATGTGGTATATAGCGAGAAAGGGGCATTAATGGGACCAGCATACGTTCAATAGGATAAGATAGAATAGGATAAAATAAATGGCTGCCCAATCGAGGAGTCCACATGGACAAAACTTCAAAAATGTGTCTATTGTGATGCCATACAGGAGGAGGGGAAGGAAAAGGAGAAGGGAGAGAACCAGACAGGAGGAAGAGGATTTGGGTTAGAAGATGACGACAAATGGCGGCGACTAACGTTCGTATAAACTGCTTCAAGCTGCTGATGAATTTCACCAGGTGTATGATATTTACACCCGCAATATCCGAAGGTGTAGTGAAAAAGTGAGCGCCCAGATGTCTAAGCCATTGCCCAACTAGAGCAGGGTAGCTAATAAAAAGTTACTGAGCTGATTCCACCTTGTTCACTACACAGCTTCTGCAGAAAGGACTTGAAGCAATCCCAAGTCTCCCCACAGGGTAATCTAGCGGACAATGTCAGATAAGGACATCTACCAAATTCGCGAACTGCAACTTTGTTAGCCTTAGAAATTTCGTCGAGTGTCTCCGATAAACCAATGGTCAGAAGAATCACGCGACATTGCATGTTTGCGCACTAGACCAGAACTCGTAGAGTTGACGCAAGGCCCATCTTTCCAGTAGCAGACGCCTGGTTCCCAAGGGAACTGCAATTGCAGTTCCCCCTATGCCGCGGTTGACGTGAAGCCCCTCTTCCAGTAGTAGCAGACCACAGGTTCTCAAGGGAACCCCAATCATCGCATTTTGCAATGAAACCGTCTCCAGAGTCCCCTGTTTCGTTAGCTCATCAGGCCAGCAGTTTCCCCCTATGCCGCTGTGACTGGTAACCCCAATGAGCCTTATATCGGAGTACTCGAACGCAATCGAGAGCGAGAAGTCAGGCATTCCACGACTAATTTCGAACTCACAAACAACGAGCCCAAGGCCTAATTGGCGCTTGGCTGTCGAAGTAGATATTTATATCCTTTACTGTAATTACAGAAGTAAGCAACCTGTCCACTGCTTCTTTAATAGAGGCGTGGTACGGAAGCCTAAATTTGCGCTTGGTGGAGAACTCCTCGCAGAATACTTCCCCATCAACTCTTTCATCCAACTTCGAGCCATTCACTCCTCCCTTGAGGAAAAATCAATGAAAAAAGTTCCGCTCGGACCTAGCGTATATATAAGTATACTTTTGGCCCGAACATCTCAGCATAAATACTGAAGATTCCTGGTTACAAGAAGATTTCCGGATACCGCAGATGCTTTCTATTTCAGTTCAACCGGGCTATTCGGGTCATGTTCTCCGATTTCGATATAACTCAAATATGTTGCTCTTTGGTCAAAATAATGAGACACGTATTTTTTTGTTCGCGCGAAAAAAATTTTTTTCAAGATTTATCGGCGATTTTGTTTTTCGGCTCAAAATCGATTTTTTTATTAGATAAGAATAACTTTTTTTAATTGCTCATAACTTAGTCAAAAATGAACCGATTTTAATGATTCTGAGTTCAAAATGATCGTCATTACTTACACGAGCGACTTAATGTAGAAACTATTGCAAAAAAGTAGTTAAACATTTTTTATTTTGCAAAAAGCAAAAAGTGCGAAACAGGTTTTTTACTCAATTGTTTCTACATGAAGTCGCTCGTGCAAGTAATGACGATCATTTCTAACCCAGAATCGTTAAAATCGGTTCATTTTTGATAAAGTTATGAGCAATTAAAAAAAATCGATTTTGAGCCGAAAAACAAAATTGCCGATAAATTTTGAAAAAATGTTTTTTCGAGCGAACAAAAAACTACGTGTCTCATTATTTTGACTAGAGAGTAATATATTTGAGTTACATCGAAATCGAAGGACCTGACCCGAATAGCCCGGTTGAATTGAAATGGAAAGCACCAATGGACCTCGACCTTTTCAAATTTCAATTCAACCACAGATCAATCTGAGTCTACTGAGAGATTGTCCGCCATCTCCACATCCTCCACAACTTGTTCAGTTGCTTCGGATCGTTTCGACGACGGTGTATCGCTCACACTCACTCGGCTCTTCATTGGCATAGCCAATGTGCCATGTTTCACCACTAGTAGTGCGCTTTCTCCAGAGCCGTAGGAGTCATTTCCGGTAATAGGAGCGTATGGGGCTCGGGCCTGCACATCCGATGCCCGAGTCGTCGATTGCTCGACGGGAGGATTTCCCGAAAGTGGGTTACCTTGTGCAGAATGATCCATCGTTAACCTCCACATTGTAGAAAAAGAAAGCATTTTATACCTACTGCCAGGTTGTCGGTACGGTACTCTCCACATAGTACCTACTTGGGTGGCCACCAATTCCGCCGTTCCGTGGATGGGTGGATACCCAATTCCTATATGGAACTGCCCTCTTAGTGCGTGGTAAGTTAATCTCCATAATATGGGGTTAAGTCACCACTTAAGCCTCATCCCCGCGGCAAGGAGACCGACATGACATGGTATACTATTGAGGACGATATTTTCTCACGGCATAGATATGTGGTAAGGAAATGACACCTCCAAAAAAGTATAATTAAATAATTCCGGTAATTAAAAAACCTTAATCCAATAATATTTTCAAATATTTTTGCCACCTGTGTAAAAAATATTTAGCTCAATTAAATATTCAACCCATACAAACGCACAAATCCTACTTTTATGTACACTGACGGGCACAGCTGTGCAATGCGGTCAATACTGTCGTCAATTCGCAGTGATTTCAAGCAGCTCCGTATGCGAAATTTGGATTAACTGGACGGATGCTTTGAAATCGATATGCAAATCAGTGCCGCAACGCTAACAAAAACAACAATCATACAGCTGAGCGACTATCTCTTGCTGCGTTCAGCGAATTCTCCCGCATTTGGTCATCTTTGCCACTGACAGCGCCTACAACAAGAAAAAGCCAAAAAAGAAAAAAAAAAACAACAAAAAAAGCATGCAACAGCAGGCGATTGTGGACAAGCAATAACCAATAACAACAATTGCACATATTATTGTCAGCAGTGGCAGCGATGATCAGCGCTGGTAGCAGGTACACCAATGACAACAACACTAACAACACATGGGTGTGCGGCGAGGCTAACTGATCGCAGCCAAATCGCAAAACTGTTGTAAAATCGCTGAGAGCCGCCGATTTGCACAGCTTTCGCTGACATTATTGTCTTACCACTGGCGGTGCGGCAAGTGTTGTTGTTTTTTAATTTTTATTTTATTTGTGTTATTGTGCCGTTGCCGATTTGGCAGCAAATTTAACTGATTTGCTGCTTCTGATTCCACAGATTTTTTCGTTTTTTTGTTTTTTTTTTTCAATGTTGTTAATGCGGCTGCTATGTACTTCTGTCATTGGTTTTGTCGTCGTCATCGAACTGATCTGCGTGTCGATTATGTCGCGCATTCGAACATGAGCATCCGCTCAGCCAGCGCCAACTTCGCAGCTTCTGCACTAACTGGGATTCATTTAATTTCCAACAACTGGCCAATGTGGCTTCCTTGTGGCACAACAGCAGCAGTATTTACCGTATTTTTTATTTTATTTATTTATTTTTTTATTTTATTTTTTTTCTTACTTATTGGCTTCTTTCCCGCTGGTGATGCCTCCGCGCTGATAGCAAAAGCAGTGTTTGTAATTTGTGTTTGTTGTTGTTGCTGTTGATGTTATTATTGTTTTGTATGCAAATAATGCGGTTAACGGAAAAGGTTGACATCTCGAGGGTAGATAAGTAAATTAAGTTGCTCCCCATTACAAGCGAATCACATAAAATACACTTGCTAAATGGTGTTCCTTTGCCGTGCTCGTGTGTGCGTATGTACGTGCGTGTGTTTGCGTGTGTATGCATGTCTGTGAATCCACAATTCGTGTAGGTTAGCAAAACTTTCTTTAATTTGGGCACATAAAATATTTTAACAACTTATATGACAAATCGTCTGACCATAAAGTCCCGGCATGAACCCTCGTAAAAGATTTTATTGACTAAAATAAAAAAAAAAAATAAAAAATTTAATAAATACGTAAGAAATTTAAATAAACTAAATGGTCGAAATAAACAATAGCTGCACTATTTTTCATATCTGGCTTGAAATATTGACCTGAAGTCGCTATTTATTCCATTAAAATGAAAATAAATAAAGTGAAAATAATTTGAAAAAGCCTTAAGACAAGCTCAAATAGGTTGAAAATTTTCGTCCAATATTTTTATACGTGCATGTGTTAGTGAAATTTTGTGTACGTCTGTTAGAGCGCCGCAAACTCACAATACAGCAAAGCTCGTCAAATATTCGTTCCTCATTTATGTTTACACTATGAGGTCGACAACGCTGAGTATGCAATGAAAGGACTCCGTGTCAAATTCCACAAGTATTTTGGAAATGGCTTCAAATTTTTCGGAAAATTAGTTTATTTGTAGGTTATGAGTAAAAAAAGTAAACTAAAAAAAAATTCAGGAATTTGAATAATAATTTGAGATTTATTCAATATTAATTATTTTGTTTTGGTCAAATATTTTCGGTTTTTTGTTTAATTTTTTTCTTTTTTTATTTTTTTAGTGTAAAACCAACTTTGTAACACACAAATATTTTGAGCTCAGCTATTAACGAAAAACATCCTGCCTTAAATTTTTTTCGCAAATGAAGAGAGAAAATGTTTTTTCCAAAAATTTCGAACAAAAAAATAAACATTTTTTCCAAAAAACGTATTTTTTTAAATTTCGTATTATCCAAGAAAAATAAAAAAATACTAAAATGTGTAAGATGATGTTACCTTTATATGTCAGAAAAAGAAAACGCACATGTAAGTGCTACGGTTGCTTTATTATTACTAATATACTAATTATGATTTTTACATATGTTAAAATGTACCGAAGATATTTGACTTCAAAAAGCTTGAAAATTTTTGAAAACCAAATTATCAATATTGAATAAATCTCTGAATGATTAAATTTGTCTAACATTTTCTCAGCATACTTCTTATTATACTCAGGCCAACAAATAAAATAGTTTGTCAAAAACAATGTTATATGTTTCTGCCAAATTTTGAGAAACATTTTTATTTGATATTTGTGAAAAATATACCTCCTCAGCATGTGCTTTTATTCTTTATTTTCATTTAATATTTGAGGCTTTGCTCAGTAATCCCTGCAACGGAAGTCCAACGGTGTCAAATCACATGATCTTGACGGCCAATTGACATCGCCGCGACGTCAGATTATTCGGCCATCAAATTTTTCGCGCAAAGAGCCATTGTTTCGTTAGCTGTGTGACAAGTGGCTCCGTCCTGTTGAAACCACATATCGTCCACATCCATATCTTCCAATTCGGGCCATAGAAAGTTCGTTATCATTTCACGATAGCGAACACTATTCTCAGTAACTGCCCGACCGGCCTCATTTTGGAAAAAATACGGCCCAATGATGCCACCGGCTCATAAACCGCACCAAACAGTCACTCTTTGTGGGTGCATTGGTTTTTCGGCAATCACTCGTGGATTATCATTCGCCCAATGCGGCAATTCTGAGGTCACTGAGGTGAAAATGTGCCTCATCACTGAAGATGATTTTCTTCGAAAATTGGTCATTCACTGTTGCCATTTCCTGTCACCCACCATTCTGACCATTGACGACGCTTGAAATGGTCAAGAGACTTTAGTTCTTGAGTCAATTGCACCTTGTAAGCGTGTAAATGCAAGTCCTTATGCATAATGTTCAGCAACGACGAACGTGAGAGGTGCAATTGTTAGGCACGACGACGAGTTGAGGTAGACGGCTCTTCAACCACACAATCGCGAATAGCAGTAATATTTTCTGCAGTACGAGCTGTACGAGCATGCACTGGTGTTTTCACATCTCCTACAGACCCGGTTTGCTCAAACTTTTGCACGCTTTTTTCGATTGTATATCTTTCCATGTTTCAAATTGAGTTAATCTGAAATTGAAAAATGTAAAATGAAATGCAGAAAAAGTCTTGACGTTTAGGTGTGGTTCACATTCGACATCGGCCCTTGAAATTTAACCACCCTTTACCGTCTGTTAATGAAAGTATTATCTCTGTTAAGTATTTTGTTAAATGAATAAGCAGTATAGTGAATATATCAATAAAAAGCAAGTACTGGTCTCTAGAACCATTTGATAGTAAAGGAGCACGTGATTACAATGATAAATTTTATTAATACAAAATTAGTTAAACTTATAAGATTAGTTTACCAAACTAAAGTTATTAAATGTCTAATATAGCCCCTCTTGATAAGTGTATTTATTATTTTTTCTATTACATGTTTACTATTTGGCATAATAAATGATTCCTCAATCTCCTAAATCTGATTCAAAAAAAATATTCACTCAATCTTCAAATTGAAAATGACATTATATTTATTCACAGTTTTCGATCCAGTTTCAGTATTTTCAATTTATCATTAAAATAAAAAGAATTCTTTTAGAACATATTGACTAATATCTGCACGATATCGTATTTTTTGAGATTCAAGAAAAAGACATTTAACATTAACTTTAGCATTAATCTCCAGCAGGAATTAAACCATTTAACTTTACTTTAATATAACGTGAGCACAACACATGGCTTTCTAATGCTAGGATACAATCGTTGCATGTGAATGCTAAATTTATTATAGCGAATAGTTTTTTTATTGTATCGCAGCAATGTGCTAAACAGTCTAGATTGACCCACGATTCCTAAAGTCTCTGAAGCTCGAGCAGGTGGACACCATCGCTTTAGTACAGCGAATAAGGTCCTTAACGCTGAACTCGATAGGACCACCTTCAAGAAGATTGTCTTACCGAAGAATAATTGTTTAAAGGAATGTATCGTGTGATTATATCAACAATAGCTCCAAATGCCTCCTAGTTTAAGTTCCACTTCAGCTTCTAGGATCTAGAGAGCATTTGTTAAAACAGTTCGTAAAAATGAAATTTCAAGTTTGATCTATGTGGGACGTCAAGGAACATTTTAGACTGCCGAAGGTTGTGAAACTATGACAGTAGCCATAGTGCTTATCTTGCCTAAGTCGGTTGATCACAGTCTTGATAACTGCTTATCTATCCGATTATTTCAAAAGCACGAAACACTCAAATGTTTACAGTGTGAATATTTCAACTAATAATAAAAAGGCAGAGCGTCAAAATGGGAACTGTGTTGTTGGCCAAATAATTTGCACCAAAAGCTAAAATTTTACTACAATTTAAAAGTTTTTTGAAGTGAAAACTTCTTTAGAATCGTTGGGAGTGATTTGAGACTCGATGAAACGAAAAAGCGACACTACGAAGCGTTATACCTATGTTGATATATGTATATGTGTGTGGCTGCGTACTGCTGAGCCACGCTACTATAGTGAGTATTGTAGTATGTACCTATACTACACTGCCTATTACTTGCTTTGGTGTTTAGTTCAAGCGTCATACGTATGTAGGTTTGTATGTATGCTAGTACGTATGTGTGCGCGCCTGTAATGTGTAACAATCGCACTGAATCGACAACACGATCAAAAACAACCATTGACGCGGTATTTCAAAGATATGTTGACAACATCGAAACCAAAGCATTTGTATCATATTTTAGCTATCATAAGCCACTCGTATCATTTGTTGAAATTGAAAACATTGAGGATGAATACTAATAAAATGAAGAAAATAAAATATGAACTTTATAGCATTATTATAATGAACCTATAATTATCCCGCTCCTAATGCTGCTTTCGTCTCATTCTCTCTCAATTTGTTTTACGGAAGGTTTCACTTCTATCGCGTCTAACCGCTAGACTGGTATTTTTTTTATATGTACATATATTCGTAAAGAAGCTACATGTTTTCAAATAAGGGAGCGCATGTGTTCAGAAGAAGCGAGAAAGTTGCTTTCTTACCTAACCCTCTATAGTTGAATAATGTTGAATTCCCATAACTTTTCTAGTTTTATTCAAATACGTATAGTGAACCAGAGCAAAATAGCGCTGCTTTGATTGATTAATATGCGAGTAAGCATTCTAGTGCTGCACTTGGCAGTAACTGGCGAAAACTCCATCGAAATTTTTCGTAAATTTGTCCAAAATGAACCGAAACCATGGTTGAAATTCATGAAATCGGAGTTGAATATAACTAAAACATCGATTTATCGCATTTTAATTGATCATTTGGGCTTAGTTTATTATTAAGGTAAGTTGAGTAGTTTCCATTAGCAAATAAATAATTTTCATGCAGGGAAAATAATTTTTTAGGACCCTATGCTACCGGCCGCCGTAGCCGAATGGGTTGGTACGTGACTACCATTCGGAATTCACAGAGGGAACGTAGGTTCGAATCTCCGTGAATTTTTCTAAATATATACGAGTATATATATGCCAAAAAGATCGCAGTCATCTACCGAAGAGCTTCACAGTATTCTAGTTTATAGTGAATCGCGAGTCTCAGTTTGAAAAATTCCGCTAAAAGTAAATCGAAATAAAAATACAATCCACGAAGCTTACACTGCGCTACAAAGAGCTAGAGCTGAATTCGCCTATAATCATAAGTTCTGGGATGATGAATGGCAATCCATCATTTTTAGCGTCGAAAAAAAAATTTTATCTCGATGGACCTGGAAGTAATGGCGAGATATTCGCGAGCTACGACAAACGCATCATTCCCGAAACTTCCGCGGTGGCTCTCTTATGACCTTGATTGTCTTGTGGCTACCGTGACAAGACCCCAATTTGTTTTATTTCAGATAAGATGAACGCAAAAAACTACTTAGAGGTCTTGGATAATGTTTTATCAAATTGTACCGAAGAAATTCACGGTGAGCCTTGGACGTATCAACACGACAATGCTTCAGTCCTCGGCGCTAACCGTACAAAGATATTCCTGTGCTAAAATGGCCTGCAGTTAGTCCATACCTAAATACAATGAAAAGCCTCTAGAGCATTCTTAGCAACAATTTTATAAAAGCGAACGCCGGTTTAACAACCTATTGCATCGTAAAAGAGATATTCAGGAGGAATGGGCAAAAATCGACCTTAGTGCCCTTCAGTCACTCGTAAATTCTATGCCACGGCGATTAGTACCAATTACAATAAATAACGGTTGGCATACCAGCTATTAAATATTAATTAACTTTTTTTTTAAGAATTATTATTTTTCTAGGCTTACTATTAGTTTTGTCCTATACCTACTTCCCTTTACGTCCTTGAAGTAAGTAAATTTGTACAGTTTTATTCTTACTTTTGGTTTCTTCCCTTATGCCGAAAGTTAAAAGAGTTAACCTCTCGTTATTTTATTAGAAAAAAAGTTTGTTCGGTGTCTCATATACTGTACAGTACTGGAGAGATAAATAAAGCTACTTAGTTATAGTGCAAAGTCTATTAATAAAAACCACTTCTATTGCATTCAATATACAAAATCCCAGCAAGATGATGCCTAACAAGAATCTTCGCAACCGGTACTTGGCTTACAAGGGACTGGGGTTGTCATGCAAACCGCCCTTTGTTTCTAATGTCCAATATGTCCAAAATGACTTGACATGGAACGGCCAAATATACTAGGATAAGTAAAAGAGGCTCAATACGAAGGTATAATCTCTTCGCGAGGATTAAAAATTGGCGAACTTGGCTTGGTTGGCATAGCGCTTAATATTGCATGAGTATTTGGATATCAAATAGCTATCCACTAAATGAGTGCCACATTTGCTCATAATAGACAACGAATGTCATGGTTTGAAAATTTCAAAGTAGTGTTTGGTAATGCTCACAGTACGAATGCCATTTCCTTAAAGTAGTTTAAACGAAATATGGGTATTTTCATGGTAAATCGAAGCCGAAGAACGCCAAAGTGGTTTAGTCGAAGCCAACGAAGCCACGTCGAGCGAATTTTGGAATGCATGCGTTGTCATTTATATATGTAGATTATGATGAAAAAGAGAAAACAATCACCAACCCAATTAGGCAGAGCTGTTTGATCGATTCAACGCCGACTTCAAAATTTTTGTCGATAAAAAAATTTCTCTTCCAACAGTCGGCAGACGCTTTCTCAAATTTCTATGAATTAAGTCATGAACTCCTTTCTGGCCCAGCATGTGCTAGAGATTAAAGCTATTACGACTAGTTCCGGTTTCCAAATATAAACGGTGAAACGAACGTCTATTTTGATACTTGAGGGAAATCGGTTCGGAGAGATCTTTCCCAATTCTGACCTCGCTGCTTGTGTTGAGCAACGTCTAAGATAATTAGTATGGAAACATAGTTGGTATGGGAGGTGCCACAGCCCCTTTTCCAATAGTTATAACTTTTCATTATTGGTAGGGTATTTACAATAAGTGTGGCTGTACCAAATTTCAGTAGTGTAGCATAAGCGGCTACAGAGATAAACAGGAAGAAAATTTAAGTTTGTATGGGCGGTGCCACACCCCCTTTCCAATGCCTACCATTTTTCGCTATTTGAAGGCTATTACTAAAAAAGTTAGGCATACCAAAGGCAATGATAATTTGTATAGAAATTTTGGCTTGTATGGGAAGTTCCACACCTCCTTTTCCAATGCATACAATTTTTACATATTCGTAGGATATTTACAATAAATGTAGCAAATTCCAGTAGTGTAACAGGAAGAATGTTTAAGTTTGTTTGGGAGACTTTGTATGGTATACTTTGAGAGTCGGAGTGTTTGTATCCATTCGAATGACATAACCCCAGCTAATGTTGGACCAGATTTTTTTATGTCTATGTCATTGTAAAGCTCATACATCTCATTGTTCCATCGCCTATAAGACTCGTGCGAAAGTCCAAAAATCTTCCACAGAATATTTCTCTCAAACACTGCAAGAGACCCCTCATTGGATATTGTCATCATCCTAGCTTACTGTATAGGAAGTTATTACATTCCCATGGACAGCTCGAATTTCTCCATAAGAGCTCAGCCTTTAAAACTCAAAATTAGTTCTTTTCTACCCTCAGACGAAAAGTAAGAAAAATTAAAGCGGTTGATTTCTTTTAAAAAGTTCTTTCATTCTTAGGTGTATTTAGTGTCTTCCAGAGGTTTGCAACTTAAAACTATTACCTTAAATTATTGTCTTCCATTGTTAGATTAAACCTTAAAATACTATTAACAAAAATTTAAAACTAAAAACGCGCAAAATATGCGAAAAATAATAATAAATAAATAATTTACATACAAATAATACTAACAAATTCCAAGTGAGGTAATAATAAGCAGTTTCGGTCATTGGTTATTTAAGTCAACGATCAGCTGACTAGCTTCTCAAGTCTCAATCGCACCCTATTGCCGCCCAGCTTTACGCATCGGCCTACCACAACGAGATATAGTCCAGCAGACCCTCCTCATCATCCGAGGTGCATGCCGTTGCCACCTCATTGTACTGTTGCTCATATTTCATTTGCAGAGGCAGCGAAAATTGTTGCGTCTCTGCCAAAATCGTTGTCGGCTGATTGTAAAATGACGACGCATCCGAGTCGCTGCCGACGCTAGAGCTAACTGAACCAGCTGGTGATATTAACGCTGGATATGGATTGAACACATTTTGCTGCAATTGTGGCTGTTGATATTTGAGGTTGATGAATTGCTGTTGTTGTTGTTGTTGCAAACTATTAGCATAGTTGAATGCTTGATAGTGTTGTTGCATTTTAGAAGCCAGCAACGACGTCTGCATGTCCGCTTTGGGTGGCGTTGGTGGTGGCGAATCGGATGCGCTTGTTGCCATATTCGACCAATCGTTGCTTGGCGCTTGCGCATTTGCACGCTTTACATCATCGACTTCGTCGATGACGCGCTTCAATCGGCGTATATATTCCACAGCCATGCGCAGTGTGTCCACTTTGGAAAGTTTTTTAAGTGCACCCGGTCCAATACCACGGCGGCCGTTACTTAAATCTGCAACGATGGCAGGCGGTAAGTGTTTGCGTAGATGTGTGAAACCGTTGTTCACTTGCTTGACGCGATTACGTTCGCGTGCATTGCGTCGCACTACGGCCGGGTTGTTGGAGTCGAGTGTGGTGCCACTGACGCCGCCATAATATTTCGCCCCGGACGTTTTGCCAATGGCTGGCAAGACGAGTGGTATCGGCGCCGGTGCGATGGCACGCGGCGGTTGGTGCTGCTGATGAGTGATGCGCGTTGTACTGAGCTGTCGCTGGTATAGTTGATGCTGATGATGATTACTATTGCTGGTTATGCTGCCGAGTGCCATGCTTCCGAGTTCTTCTTTTTTCCTTTTTTCTAAGAAATGCGTCTTTATGCGCTTTTTAAGTCTTTGCACTTTGGTTTGACGCCTTCGTCCTGTTGATTCTGTAGCGCTCTACGGCTGAATGATGCCCTTCCCGCCGTTGCTGCGCTATTTGTACCTTTTCCTCGTTCACCTTAGTGCACCTAAATGCACAGGAATTCTTTACTTCTTCTCCAAATGAGTATCACACACCACCTCAGCAAATTGCAGATAAAGAGTGAGATACTCATTGGCTGTGGCTATGCATACCTGCACTTCTGGTGGTTGCAGCCACAACAGCATCCAGTTTGGTCTTCAGCTCTCGACCACGATCCTTCGCTTGTGAGGGTTGATACCTGAGCAGAAGTGTTTAGTACTGATTTTGGTGTAAGGTGTCTCTCTAAACTATGACCGCTCTTAATCTCTTTTGCTGCTTTGCGCTCTTAACTTGTATCTGCTTCTCTTAACTTATTTGTGACTGTTAGCCATTATACTTCCCCTACTTCGATTCTCCTTTTAAGTGGGTACAGTTTGTTGGCTATTTCTCATGTATGCATATCTCGCTCTCTATGTGCTGATTGCTTCTCTAAACTGGGCACTGATTATGCTGATATTCGCATTAACTAACTCGGGTAACTCATTTTCTTATTTGAGTTCGAGTTGAGCTATTCTTTGCCAATTGAGCGCATTCCCATGCCATTGAGCAACGTGTGCCACTCTGAAGGCCGGTTTCTAATAAGAAAATAATCAAAAATTGAGTGTTTTATATTCAATAAATTCAACTGAGAAAGAAATGGCATACATTTTTTTTTTGTATTTGAATAATTTGAAGGATTTTTTTCCAATTAATCAAACAGATGACTCAATCATGTATAACTATGTCATAAAGCACAAAATCAGGATTGACGCAAGCCAAAACAAATTAAAACAAAATAAGATAAAGCTGTGAGATATTCGTGTCTGTACGCTAAAAATATTATTAAAAAAAATTATTGCAAATGACTTAAAAATTTAACAGAATAAATTAGACCATTCTTAGAAGCTTTCTGTGTTATTTCCGGAACGATAAAACAAACTCAGCGATATTTTCAGTAATGAGTAGCGGAAGGCTTGCTCTGAAAATATTTCTCTCTAAGGTCAACGTCATTCCTTAGAAAATCTTGGGTGTGGGAATAAGTTTCCGTCCTTTCTTAGCCAAAGTAAGGAATTATTTAAACAATTAAATAATACATGGAATTATGTGAAGTTATGTGCCATTGGAAGGCACAACTTTACTCCATCTTTCATGCAGCTTACGGATTCTACTAACGAAAAATTCGAGTTCTTTTGACTTGATCCATTCATTGAGCCAGTTTGTGATGCTTTCATAAGAAGTGAACTGCTCTCCAATAAAGGAGATGGTAAAACGGATGGTAATCCGAAGATGCAATGTCTGGGAAATACGGCGGGTGGAGCGAGATTTCCGAATCCAGACCTCTGAATATTTCTGGGCCGATTTAGCAACGTTTGGCCTGGCGTTGACATGAAGCAAAATAAGTTTGTCATGTCCAACGTCCCATTCCAGCCGCTTTTCTTTGAGAGCTCTATTCAATAACGATCGTTGCAGTCAATAACGATCGCCAGTGATGGCTTCAGATGGTTTAAGGAGTTCATAATAGATGGCATCCTTCTGATCACACCAGATGCACAACATAAACTTTGAAGCACAAATATTTTTTTTCGCTGTCGACGGACCTGGTTCACCTGACAGGCTCCAACAAGTGCGACGCTTAGAGTTATCATGATAACTTACTACTGACGCTGCGATGCAGAAAACCTTTTTTTTCTGCCGTTTAAAAAGCAACTCACACGTCACCAAACGTTTCTCGATATCGCTCGTAGAAATTTTTGGACGTCAGATAAAAAGGGATCTTTACGCTTCAAACGCATGTCAACTAATGCGATCGAGACCTCACATATACACCTTCAAATCACCAGTATATTACTAGAGCGAACACAAAATTAGTATCAGCAGTGACACCTCTTTTATGAAGGCGGCAACTTATTCCCATACCCAATATTAATAGAACCTAATGATACCATCGCATAGTTAACGTTCGCATCATCAATAGTAACCGTTAGTTTTAGACATACCATCGAAAAATTCTCGATCGTTTTTGATAGTATGCGAACAGAATTGCAGCAGGCAGCGGGTCACGCATTTACTGCCTTTTTTCATATCTTTGTTCACTTCGCTCGGGAGCAGAGGATTTCGGCAAGACTCTTCCATCCTATTCTAGGCTGTTGTTTTTGCGGCATCTGCTAGTTCGCCAAGAAATCTTTGGCCAACCACGACCTCTGCTCCGTTTGCCGATTCCAGTCCAGTGCCACTCTCGTGATGCTATCTATCTAAGTTTATTATGCGTGTGACCTCTCCATTAGCACTTTCTGCGTTTGACTTGTCATAGGATGGGCTCCTCATTGGTCGATCTCCACTGCGCGTCGTTGATGGTGTTCGGCAAGAATATTCTAAAGATGATGCGGAGGCATTTGCTGACGAAAGCTTGTAGTTTTTGTGTGATGTTGTTATAGACCAGCCATCTTTCAGTTCCGTTCAACTATTCAGACTTCACACATGAGCT
The DNA here is from genome assembly GCF_027943255.1 of Anastrepha obliqua. Taxonomy (NCBI): domain Eukaryota; kingdom Metazoa; phylum Arthropoda; class Insecta; order Diptera; family Tephritidae; genus Anastrepha; species Anastrepha obliqua. Next base: position 17,767,163 of record NC_072893.1, on the reverse strand, counting down.
GAGTATTCGCACCTGCTTTCGCCCGAAACACCGTCCTCCGTCTGTCATGATAGTGCAGTACTCAACTGTCTGCTTCTCTGGAAGGTCTCCACAACTTCTGCAATAAAGGTTAAATGATAAACCTAGCCTTCCTGTATATGAGCCTATCGTCCAATTACCGATAAACACAGCTACGAGTTTGGAAATTTAATGGCGTTGACTTTTAGAGTCCTCCGGCTATTGCACTGACGCCACTGGGTTTTCAAAATACCACATGAAGAAATGGAGCACCATCTATTCTGTGTTTTCTAAAAATAAGTTGCACAGTTTCCTTCAACAATATTCAGTCCCCTGGCAGGCTCATCAGAAATTTCATTTCCCCTCTATATTCCTATGTCTTGGAACACTGATCTGAAAAATGTTACCTGCAAACCCAAGAGATTTGATCTTCTCCTTACAGGAGTTGACAGAGTCTTGGTCGCAATTGGACTATCGGAAAAAATGTTAAAACCTCCCTCGCTCCCATTTTCCCTAAGCATTTTGAATGCCTGCAGGATCGCAAAGGCTTCTGCTTGAAAAACACTAGCAGTGTTCGGCAGTTTAAAGGAGATAGATAAATTAGCTGATTTATAGAAAACCCCTGCTTCAACTTCCGATGCCATCGTGGAGCCACCAGTGAAGACAGAGGTGCTAGTTTCGATGCAGATTTTCCCCTCGTTCCAATCCTTCCTATTTCGAAATATTGCCCTGGCACGACCCTCATACTCCAGTTTGCGTCTACGAGACCTGTCCGAAGTTCAGAAGTCAGTGGGAGATTTCCTCTAGAGACCTATCTGCTTTAACTTGATTGCACTTTGAGCAGCGATGGAAATAACGTAAAAGGCTATGAGAAATAAATAAGTGTTCTTCAACAAATATTCCTAGGAGGGAAACCACTTAGAGTAACAGAGGGAAAATATTTACGACTTGTAAAGCTAAATTGGGGGCTCACAGTCGCAGACAGAGCACGCAAAGCTATGACCGCGTTGTACTCCTGCGGAAGGCTTATTGGGAAGAAATGGGGGTTGGAAGCCACAATGATATATTGGCTCTACACAGCAGTAGTTAGACCAATTCTCTACTATCTACATATATATGGAATACCCTTGAAAAGGGTGTGAATATCAAAAAACTTGGCAAGGTTCAAAGCCTAGCATCTGTTCTGATAACAGTCGCGATGTCAACCACACTATCGAAAGCATTTTATGCGACATTAAACTTCCTTCCGGCAGATCTGCGGGCCATATATAACGCAAGCAGTGCGGCAATAAGACTGAACACTCCAAGTAAGTGGTCAAACACGGTAAAATCCTGGCTGGCACTTTGGGGCTTCCCGGACTGGTGGACTATGCACTCCCGCCTATACTTGCCCTTACAGAGTTTAGGACCCCCCTACCCTCAAAGAAAGAGTGGGAACGGGATGATGTAAAACAGGGCGAGTCCATCCATGTATACACAGATGGCTCAAAGCTCGAGGGCAGGGTTGGCGGAGGTATATACTCCCCTACTACTATAGTGTCTTTCAGGCTGATCAGGCGATAAAATCCCTCACAAAACAGGCGACAACCTTCAGGATAGCCATAAAATGCCGCACATCTCTTAACGAAATGGCTAAGCCATATGAGTCAGGGTAACTGCAGAGTCGATTAACTAGCGAGGATCAGCACCAAATTGACCGATGAATACATAGACAATGACATAAGTATACTCTTACAAACATGTAAGCTATGCATCCTTGAAGAAATGGTAAGGAAAGCAAACGATGGATGGCGTAATGAAGCCACCTGCAAAATCGCCCTTCCACTGTGACTGTCTTTGAATATCTTCTAAGCCCAAATAAACACAGTCTTAGCACACCGATCTCAGTCATAATGGGGCACTGCTTAATAGGTAGACATGCCCAAAGAATGGGTATGCAAACACATGACTTCTGTAGAAGTTGTCTAGATGAGGACGAGGAAGAGACAGCTTCGCACCTACTGTGCCACTGTCCTGCTCTATCCAGACGCAGGTTTACTATTCTGGGTAAACATTTTTTTAATGAGTTGGAAGATCTTGTTCCTGCAGAAATCAGAGATATTCTGGTTTTAGGAGATATAGGATCAAGCCCCCACGCGGCATCACAATGGGCCTGAGTGTGTCCCACAAGACAAACGCTTCAACCTAATCTAACCTAAGTGCAGAGCGACATTCAAGGCAGCACTGTGGCAAGTTCTACATGCTACATGCAGCTCTTTACATCCTCCCCAGTTTAGTGATATTATAGCCCTGCCGAAAAGCTTCCCACCAAACCAGGCATCCATACGTTACAACTGACAGAACCACTACGTTGTACATCCACAGCACGACCTGCGGCTTGGGTGCTCATTTTTTACCGAGCATAGTTTTTCAGGAGTGGAAAGAGGGAGAACCAGGTTATTTAATATGGGAAGTGGAGGTTTATACTTTCCGGTAAATAGCATCAGCTTTGTTTTATCAGTGTTAGTTCTGAGTGGTTATTTAATCAGGGAAGTTTAAAGTATGAAGGTTTTTTCTTCTTATGATTGGCGCGATAACCGCTTACGCAATTTTACCCACATTTAACGAAGTACGCCAATCGTTTCTTTCTCAAGCTAACCGGCGCCAGTTGGACTAAGTGGTGCGAAGTCATTTTCCACCTTATCTGTGGAGATTTATACTTAGATATATATTCCTATAGGAATTTAATGTTAATTTTCAAAGTATTCTACACGTGTAAGTATCAAAAAAAAGCAAGAGAAAATATAGGAGTCTCTCGAAAGTGAGTTCAAGAAAAATATATACATATTTTTTGGACTATCCTAATGTACGGGATAGATAGATTAGCCAAACTGTTATGAACCAATAAAGTAATTTGAACACAATAAGCTCTACGATTTATTGTTGACGTCTTTTATTGAAGCTTATCACCTCTTTTAATCGCCTTCTAATAAAATTACTGCTAAAACTCATTAATCGATTAGTTTTGTTGAAGTGGTACTGCTTTCATTTACACTCAAATATTTCGCAATCAAGGAACACATTTTGAATTTCATCAATTTCAGCTACCTAAGGCCACACTCGCTTCCCGAATGCTGTCACCATGACTGTGAACGTGACGGCCAATAAACTACCACTAGCGCGATCGGCTGGATTGCAGCCGTCCGTGTTGCACTGTTTGCACGAACGTTGATAGCTTTGAGAGAAATATGGGCGTACATTATAAAAGCAGCTCTGGTAGTTATTAAAAATGCAACCCTTGCGCATTATGTCGCCGCTGCCCGCTAGGTTCAAAAATAGAAGAACAAATGGAAGTATTTAGTAGTGACTTGAGTTTTCGCCATAAGGAAAAGCTTACCTGGCTTCAGCAAATCACTCATACACAAAAAACCAATACTAGTGGTATTTGGTACCCCTGTATAGTACAAATCGAGATAGTTTCTGGTACTATTGGCTGAGTCGTAGGTGCACTGCACTTTACTTGGTTTTTTACAAGTTTTGGAATCAATACAGGAGAAACACTTCAAGGAATTGACTGTGAAATGAATGAAAGAGAAAATCAATTAAATTCAATAAAGGAAGTATAAATAAAATAAATAATTAAGCAAAATTTTATTTACAGGAACACAAAAATAAACTTTGTTACCCAACATAAATTTCATATGTAAGTGAAATATCTATATGTAGTTTGAAGAATAAGTTCGTAGCGTTTTTACTGAAGACTTTTATTTAAACAAAAAGCAAGAATTATAGCATTAAACTAATCAATTATAAAATGTTTTCCAATAAGAGATGTTATTTATATATTCAAAGAAAAATGTTTTTTTTTTTTAATATAAATGATCGGATGTTTATTTCATTATAAAGAGGAACCTTCTGCCGTTAATAGTGGAAAATAACATCAGGAAAATGGCCATGAAATTTTCCATAACCGAATTGCAAAGTGGCTGCCCTATGTTCTTGATAGCCTCACCTCTTTGAGGTCTTGAATCGACCCTGTGCTGTTGGCGTAGACCTTCTCTTTCACGTGGCCCCAAAGAAAAAAGTCGCAAGGTGTTAAGTCACAAGATCTCGGTGGCCAATTGTGATCACCTCTTCGATGGATAAGACGGCCTAGAAACTTTTCCCGTAAAAGATCAATGGTTTTGTTGCTTGTGTGGCACGTAGCGCCGTCTTGTTGAAAATAAACGTTGTCCCGATCAATACCATCCAATTCCGGTCATAAAAATCGTTAATCATCTCTCGATCGCGATAGATAACACATGTTATTGGAAATCCCTTTAATATGCGCCGTTGCTGTTTACAATCTCTTCCCACCTCTCGACCAATTTGTTGAGGCCATTCCGCCAAAAATCGCCTTGTCTGGTATCAAAGAAGTTGTTGAGCCAGTTTTTAAGGACTTCTTTGTTAACGAAGTTAACACCCTTCATCCGGTTTGATAGGGAGCGAAAGCGATGTTAATTGGTCGGTGCAAGGTCCCATTCGAGCTCTTGAAGTGCGGTTTTGACGACTTGAGCAACATGCCGCCTCGCGTTGTCGTGAAGGAGTATCGGTTGATCATGTTGATCAGGTTTTTTCAGTCGAATATCCTCATTCATGCGGTGTAGCTTGGCCTTGTAGAGCTCCTTGTTGATCGTGGCATTCTTTTCGAGCATTTCTCAGTGCACCATGCCCTACCAGTCCAACCAAATACATATCATAATCTCCTTAGGTTGAAGAACCGGCTTAACTCTCGGCTTGGGCGTATCTCCTGGAGCCACCCACTCCTTTCTTTACTTCATATTGATGTATAGGCACCATTTCTCATCCCCCATAGCAATGCGGTACAAAAAGAATTGTTTATGATCGCGTGTTGCTCGATAGAGAGCGAGATGCTGAGAACCAATTTGAAAGCGACTTTCTTTGTTTTTTTCGTTGAGCTCGTGAGGCACACAGACCCCCAGGCTCAAAATTTTTTGGTAAATCGCATTGAATGAAGGTGATTGAGAATCGTTTTATGATCGTAGTTCATTTCTTCCGCCAATTCACGACTGGTTTGGAGACCATTTTCCTTCAAAAGTGATTTGAGATGTTCTTTTTCGAATTCAGAAGACCTTCCGCTGCAAAACGTGTCATCGACGTCAAAGTCACCATTCGCCATTTTTGCACTTTCCCAATCATTTTCGTGCTATAGATTCGCCTATGACAACTTCTCCTTACACTTCGCAAATATCCCGTGCTTTTTCGACAGCTTTTTGACCTCGATGAAAAGCAAAGAAGAGCAGATGTCAAAAATGTTGATTTTTGACTCCTGAGTACTCCAATTCTAAGCCTCAAAACTAATACAAATTAAATACCTCAAAAATACAATTAACACAGTTTTGTAGAGCAGAAATACTTACTCTTTGCCGAATAGCAAACAAATCGTTGTAAAATAAAAGAAAATATAAAAACTCTATGAACTAATTCTCCAACCCAATATTTTAAATACAAGGTGAGCAATTGCGATAACCAAAGTTAGTCGACGATTGATTTGATTGCTTTATTCGAGACAGTAAATTTGACGATTTGTTGGCAAAAGGAGTTTGAGATAGGTGACGCGTCCAATGGAAAACAAGCAACTCCGCACGGACGCCCTATGCTCCAAATCGAGTTAAGGTAAAAACAAGAAATAAAAGTGAGGTGGCGCAAAATTAATCACCCTATCGGAAGGTTTATAATTTTGCAAGTGATAACGTACGTCAAACATATTTGACACTCGTGAACTAGACATCTGCAGTATACAAAGAGACAAGCTACGGGTCCCATAAAAGTCAACCAAAAAATGTTCATCACTCAAACTCAATTTTTTTATATTTATTTCTTCAAAAGCAAAATTGGATGGCTAATTCTGCGCCACCTTGTATTCAATTAATTTAGACTGCTAAAGTGCTATATACTATTTTATATATCTTTGTCATCAAATAAATTTTTTAAGCGATTTTAAAGTTTCAAGAAAAAAAAATCAATGTGTCCTTTTTTTTTTTAACTGTAAGAAGTAATATTCAGGCGCGTATTAATATATATACATACCTTTCACAAATATTATTCATAATAATTCATAAGAAGCTATTCAAGAACAGCCATTATATCAATTGAAAACAATCGCTTGGTGCGGCCTATCAGTTGGCGGAATCATCGGTCCATATTTCTTCTCAGACGAGACTGGCACCAATGTAACAGTGAATGGAGAACCCTATCGCGCTATGATAAACGACTTTTTGATGCCGGAATTTGAAGTCAGTAATCTCCACAACATTTTAACATTTGGTTCCAACAAGACGGCGAACGGCGCTAATTGCCACACAGTCCGTGAAACAATGGATTTACTGCGTCGTCGCTTCGGCGAATAATTTATCGCTCGTCTTGGACCAGTGGATTGACCACGAAGATCGTGTGATATCACACCTTTAGCCTCTAAGTCGAATTGCTTTGTGGATAAATCAGCTTCGATTGAGGCATTGGAATCCAACTTTACTAAAGTTATTTACGAGATACCGACCAAAGTCCTCCAGCGAGTCATTCAAAATTGATGTTTACGGATGCCCGAATTACGGTCCAGTTGCGGTCAACATTTGAAAGGGAGTATTTTCAAACAATAAATGCCATGAATGGTTGTACACAAAAGTAATAAAGATTGCCCACCCAATTTGAGTTTTCTTTTCTTTATTTATTAAAATCCGATATCTCTAAATGGATTACTCTTTATAAGGCTAACTTGAGCTTTTTTATACATAGGTTAATTAAGAAGAAACAATTAGAAAGATGTCATTCAAAGCTTTATTTAATGTAGTCAAAATGATCCGATTGTGTTTGTTAACTGATCACTACTTTAGGTGAAAATCCATTATGCCTCTCCCATTAGAAATTTCGTGCCTATTGGTGGAAACATTGGAGCAGCCGATTTTCACAGGCTTCTCTTGAGGCAATTTTTTCACCAGCAAAATCCTTCGAAATACGCAGAAACTTGTCTTGAGGCAAATTTCTTTCCAGAAAATTTCTTCGAAATACACAGAAACTTGTCTTGAGTCAAATTTTTCACCAGAAAATTCTTCGAAATACACAGAAACTTTCTTGAGGCAAATTTTTCACCAGCAAAATCCTTCGACATAGACACAAACTTGTCCTGAGGCAAATTTTTCATCAGCAAAATGACTCCAAATAGGCAGAAACTTGTCTTGAGTCAAATTTTTCTGCAGCAAAATCCTTCGAAATACACAGAAACTTGTCTTGAGGCAAATTTTTCACCAGGAAAATCCTTCCAAATATATAGAAACTTGCCTTGAGGCAAATTTTTCAGCACAAAATCCTTCGCAATAGACAGAAACTTGTCTTGAGTCAAATTTTTCTGCAGCAAAATCCTTCGAAATACACAGAAACTTGCCTTGAGGCAAATTTTTCACCAGGAAAATCCTTCCAAATATACAGAAACTTGCCTTGAGGCAAATTTTTCAGCACAAAATCCTTCCAAATAGACAAAAACTTGTCTTGAGTCAAATTTTTCATTAGCAAAGTCCTTCGAAATACACAGAAACACAGAAACTTGTCTTGAGGCAAATTTTCCACTAGCGAAATCTTGCTAAATAGACAGAAACAGGTCGTAATCACTTAGTGCCCGATCCTGACTATGAGGTGGTTGCATAAGAAGCTCCCAACCAAGCTGAGAGAGACTGTGGTGTGGCATTTCCTTGATGGAATACAATTACTTTTCTATTGGCCAACGCTGACTACGTCTGGACGATTGCTTTATGTCCAGTCGAAGACACTCAGGCTTATTCATTTGGCTTGAATTGGAAAAATGCTTACATAACAGTCAACCGAACAGATTTCCATTATTTTAGCGACATTTTTGGTAGGTGGCCTTCCTGATAGTCCTATGACATCAAAACTACCGAAATTTAATCAGCATCTAAGCACCATTCAGCCACCTGGTTAGAGTTTTCAAATTCAAATTCAAGAAATGGTATTAAATAAAGAGCAGTTTTCATTGGTGGATATTCATCTACCGACGTGCGCTCAAACATTACTGAGTCAAATGGTCACGAAAAAACTGTCTCACAAATTTGTTTACTTCTAATATAAAATCTAAGCTCGCGTAGTCCGAGCGCATTTATGCCACTCGAGATGCAGATTACTAAAGAATTCTATGGAAACAATAATATAATTCTTCTTTTTGCTGCACTTTCTTAATTGCTTATTCTCCATACAAGGAATCTTAATTTTTGTATAGATTCGAAAAAGTTAGAGTACCTAGCAAAAAATAGGCGATTTTAAGGCAGAATTTGAAAGTTTATTTGAAATTAATTTTTTTTATTTCATTTAAAATTAAAATTTGTTTTAATATAATTTAAAATTTAATTTTTTTTTATTTATAAAATTTATTTTTTTTTTAATTTAAATTTTTTTTTAATTTAATTTAAAATTTGTTCTTGCTATCCATTGCACAGGTAATTTTCTCTATTATAACGCACGTTTATTTTTATTTTAATTGATTTTAGGCCACCATTGCAACTGCGAGCAAACTTTGTTTTTGCAACTTCCGAGATTCTCACGCACTCGTCGTGGAAAATTAACTATTTTTAATACTAAAACTAATCATTCACTTAAATAAACTGCACACAAATATATTCACCGATTTTAAGGCATACATTCGACGCAATACTTTTCATTAAATAAATCGCAAAAAATCCAATTTTTCTTCGGTAATCACACCACACTAATTTTGCACTTAACCTTCAACGAATACTTTAAAAAATAAAAAGTAACAAACATAATTAGTTTCAATAGAAATAGAAAAAAAAAAAATTTAAAAATTAGAATAAAAATATTCGACATGATAAAGTAATCAAAAAAAAATTCTTAACAAAATCTCCTTACCAACCGTAAGGCAGCATAAGCCGACTACTACCAGGGTGATGAGAATTTTTTTGGAGTTCATGTTTGAAACAGTCCTCCACCGATGAGTGTTAAACAAAAGTACCTGATCACAATTACCGTATCGAACTGACACTAAAGTAATACAAATTATTACATATTCACCAACCCAAACAAGCCATATAATCACTCAGTGATAATACTGTGAGCTGTCTAATCGAACACCTGTTAAGAATAAGTTTACGATGTGCGGCCATAAAATAAAAAGACTGCTTCCGCAGTAGAGCCATTCCCCCTCAAGTGATACAAATATTTTGGGCGTAGCCGTCAATTCGTCTAAAAATTGTTTTTAAGCCTGAATATAGTAAAAGTACACTGAAAGAGATTTGAAAAAAGAAGTGAAAAATAGATAGGTATAATTTTCAGATACATTCGATGTTGATAATTTGGGTAAAGAGTTATTTGAATTGAATATCTTCGGTTATTTTTAAAATATTTATATACGTATATATATTTTTGGTTACTTTTTAAAATAAAATATGTACAATAAAAAAAAAATTTAGAAAAAAAATCAATTTTCTCGAAAAATTTGAAAAAAAAATTTGTGGTAAACTATTTTTTTATTCTGTGGAAAAAATTTATATAAGGGAAAAGTTTTTTTTGTTGAAATTTTTAAGTGCAAAATACTTTTTTGTAATTCTTGATATTTTAATGGTTCAAAATTTTTTCACTTCAAATATATCTTTTGTAGAAATTTTTTTTATTAAATTATTGTAATATTTTTTTGTTTACTTTTTTTAAATAAAATATTTATAATTAAAAACAAAAAATTTTAGGAAAAAAATACTTTTCGCTCAAAAATTTGGAAAAAAAAATTTTATATATTTTTTTTGATTTCCAAAATTTTGGTTTCTTTTTGGTTTTAATTTTTTTATAAATAAAATATATATTAATAAAATATTTTATAAAAAAAAATGTATCCTAAAAATTTCCAACAAAAAAAGCTTTTTTTAGGAAAAGATTTTATATTACGAAAAAAATTAATTTCTTTTTCGAAATTTTTGGGTGAAAAATAATTTTCTGTAATTTTTGATATTTTAAATGTTGCAAATTTTTATATCTTTTTTAAAAAACATTTAAAAAAAAATATTCATATTTTTTTGCTTACTTTTTTTAATTAAAATATGTATAATTAAGAACAAAACATTTTGGAATGAAAAAGTATTAATAATAATAATATTTCAGGAAAAAAAATTTATTTTAGGAAAAACAATTTTTTTTTTAATTTTGGGTGGAAAGTATTTTTTGCACTTTTTGCTTTTTTAAATGTTGAAAATTTTGTCACTTCAAATATATCTTTTTTAAAAAGCATTTTGAAAAAAATTTAAGAAAAAAATTTCCCCAAAATTTAAAAAAAAAATTTGCCCCAAAATGTTCGAAAAAAAGTTTATTTAGGAAAAAAATGATATTTTTTCGAATTTTGTTAGGGAGAAAACTTTATTTTAGAAAGAAACATTAATATTTTGTTCGAAATTTTTTAAAAAAATTTACGATTGGAAAAAAACAAAAAAAAAACACCTAAATCGTGGAAAAACCATTGGAACAAAAAACAACTTTTTCAAAAACTTTTTTTTTTAATATTTTATATTTTTTTGAAATTTTTTATGAAAAAATTTTACGATAGGAAAAAAATGAAAAAAACATCAAAATCTTGGAATTAGCTATTTGTTTACTGCAGCTCTCTAATTCTTCTTCTTCTCTACTGGTGCGATAACCGCTTGCGCGATTTCTCTAATTCACAAGTGCCAAACATATCTGACTTATGATGCCATTTGTAAAAATTATAAATATTCCGATAGGGTGATTAATTTTGCGCCACCTCGTAGTATTCGGCTCTCCACCTTATTTGCCGGATCGTGCACTGTGCGATTACTTTCTGTTTCCAAAGTTGAAATTTTCATTAAAAAGATTAAGATTTGCGTCTGTTGGCGCTATGAAGGAGCTGACAAACGACGACCTTCAGCTCGCTTTCAAACAATGGAAGATTGGCATGGATCGTAGGGGTTGCATATTGAGGGGGATAATAAATATATATTTATGAAGTCAAAATAAAATGTTTTGCAGTGTAAGTTTCACTATTGAATAGCCACACCTCGTATGTGCGGTGATTTGGTTGTTTAATATCACAAATGTTTTACGACTCCAGTTATCGCTAAAAACGTGAAATTTTATTACCAATATTTTGCAAGTAGAAAACTACTTATCTCCATTCAAGTTAAAAGAGTTAAGAAAATTCCACTAAACACCAATGTAAGATTTCATCCAAAGCCTTATACTCGTACAATGTTGAGGCGCTGCGGGTCCCGGTTGCGGTGGGTGAGTTAGGTTCGCTAGAAAATTCAGTATTCCAGTGCCAGTCTGACTGCATGAGCACTCAGTAACCTTTCAGTAAACTATGAAAAGAACCCTGAAGATCGCTTGGCGCACAAAGAAATCGACGAACACCTGCAGAGCCCGCGGGACTGTAGCTGGTGAAAATAGTCAACGTTGTTGGATCCGCATATTTATGAAACTCAGAGTCGGAAGAACTTCTTCTGCCTTTTGAGATATCCAAAGCAGAGCTATTCCAAGCCAGCTCATCGCTGTGGACGTGTATGTATGCAGATCAGGCAAACTTTCAGTGTCGAAGGGTTCTAAAATGGCTCAAATATTAACCGATAAAAATACGTGCAAGGCTCTGCTTTGACTTTATCAATTTTCTTCTTCAATATTCCATATATATTTTTTTATATATTTTTTTCAGTAGACTTTCTTTTCCTTGCAGTGGGCCAATATTTTTTTCATTTGATCATCAAGTAGACTAAATATGTATGCAGGGGTTTCCATTAGGGGCATAATAAAATATTTGCAGAGTCTAATCTGGGTGTAGGTGTAGGTGTAGGTGGAGGTTAAGATAAAAATATAATTGAGGGAGAGCCAATGTTTGGGAAAGGCGTGCCTCCTGAACTGAGACAGCTGGTGCAAACTCTTCTGAACTTTGGTAAGTGCGTTATTTTACTGTCTAAAGACTATTTAGTAGAACTCCAATTCATTCACTCAATCAGTTTATTTGGTTTAGCGATAACTGTGACGAAAATTAGAGTTGTGATCTCAGACTGAGAATTTCGATAATAATTTTTAATAATTCCTATAAGTTGGTCATTTATTCACGTGTTTTAGCATTTCGGCATCATCACTTAGTTTCTTACTTAGATGGTACTAAAACCGTGTGTCGGTTTCGGCCGAATCTAAGTTCCAGTTGGAGAAACAGAAACCGGTGATGATGATGATCTAGCTCAGTTCGCTGCTTGCCGGCGCCAGTTGGTGAAACCGAGTGCTGCCAGGTAATGAACCACTTGATCTCTCCAACGCAGATTAGGTCTTCTTTTTCCTCGTCGTCCTCTTCTTCTTCCTTTTGTCGTCCACCAGTTCCACCGTTATCTCTCGAAGGGCTGCCGTGCCAGAGTACTTTCGTTCACTCTCCAGACGTGCCCATTCCAGCGCAGCCGCTGTATTTTAATACGCTTCACTATGTCCACATCTCCTTATAGTTCATGCAGCTGTTCTATCGGATAAGGAAATCATTCTCGTCTACGTGAAAGATTTTTCGGAGAATTTTTCTCTCGAACGCTCCCTGAGGTCTCATCAGTTGTCATCATCGTCCAAGCTTCTGCGCCGTATACAAGAACAATTGCCTACCGAGCCCAAAGTAACACCTGTTGGCAAGAGTTATTCTTCGTTTAATATCTAGACTGTCGTAGTTTTGTCTGTTAACACTGGTACTCAAATATAACAAGTCTTTGACCATTTCAAATTCACGTGTGCCAAAACGCGAGGACTCTTTGTGTGTTGGCAGGTAGCAGGTACTTTGTTTTACTTTCGATAATCGCAGACCCGTTTTTTCTACTTCCTTCTCCAGACTTTTATAGTAGATAGTACCAAAGGGGTTCAACTCAGCAGCACGAATAATTTTTTCGAGTAGGAGTTTAAAGAAAAACCTCGCTTGGTATCAAACAACTCGGAGAGATCCTTTCATTTCCGTCATTTTACACATAAGTTTTGCGGGGATGCCAAAGCCAGACATAGCGGCGTAGAGGTCGTTCCTGCTGGTATTATCGAAGCTATGCTTTGAAATCGACAACAAGTTGGTGTGTGTTGATTTGTCGGTCGTGGGTTTTCTCCAGGATTTGGTGTATCGTGAAGATCTGGTGAATAGTAGACTTACCAAGCCTAAAGCCGGACTCAATAAGACCCGCACGGTTAAGGTCCAATCAGTTCTTTGACGATGGCCTTGTATGCGACATTAATAAGACTACTTCTTGATTGGCGCGAAAAGACAAACCCCACTGTAATTTTTTACAGTCTGTAGGATCACCCTTCTTGACGATTGGGCAAAACACGCTTTTGTTTCAGTTATTCAGCCGTTTAAAAGCCGTATAAATGTTTACTTATAGTCATTAGGCGATAGTCGATTTCTTTTAAATTTCAAATTCTCTGTTCAATTATATTTATGGTCGAATGTCTGTACAAAGTAATAAATAAGTTCATAAAAACTTTCTCGGAACCAGGGGAATCATTGGTAGCTACTTGATAAGGAATTTTGCAAAAATATACTTCGTTGTTTGTATATATTCGTGTAAATAAGCTCGTTAACGATTGACCGATTGACTCGCTAAGGGAATCACTAGTTGACTAGTAGATAAAGAATATTATCTGCTTAAGAACATGCATACGTACGTACATACATATCTACGTACATACGCACATACATAAGAGTATATCTATAATCGGTTCAAGATTACCTCATGGTTAATAACGTTCGATGGTCGGGAATAGAATGTTTCTGTCTTGGTTTATAAAACATAAAGGCCCTTTCAGTTTTTCAGGTACAAATATTACCCATTTTTGTGAAATAGATAAGGATCTACCGAAATATGTCCTATTAAATGTGTTGCTCTTGGGGGAAAAAAATCACCCACATGGGTGGCGTGACTTTTGATTACTCCAAAATGTAGAAAAAGTGATTAAATTCATTACAAAACCTCACATGTTAGACCAATGCGTAAAACCAATAGACCACTAATCCATAGATAAGGGCATTAGACTAACCGTAGTTGGTATGAAAATAATACATTCATTTTTTGCGTATGCCAATGCACTGGAAGATTTCTGAAATTCAAATGATTCAAAAGCCGTGAAAACCCCCAATGAAGTCACATCCTACCGGTCAATAGCATTACTTCCAGTAATCGGAAAGCTATTTTCCATGCAACTAATACTTTCTCACCAATTTGATTTTCTAGAAAAACATTCCACGAGCGATCAAATATATCGTTTAGTATACACGATTGAAGAAGCTGTAGAAAATAACCAAGTTTGTTCAACAATATTTGTTGATGTAGCTCGGGCATTCAATAAAGTGTGGCATGAAGGTCTGATCTGCAAGCTAAGGACGATGCTGCCTGTCACCCATTTACTTCGCCATCGTCCCAGACGACGACATAACCCAATTGACCCTGCCCAAAAGACGCATCGTATGGAGTTTCACCAGATTTCTTGAGCACCTGGACTTCACCCAAGACATCTGCCTTCTCTCTCACAGCTGACTAACATGCACACGAAGACGGACAGACTAGTCACGCTGGCACGCACTGTTGGACTGGAGGTCAACATCGCCAATACAAAGGCAATGAGAGTCAACCACAATAAGCCAAGACCTATAATGGTTGACGGGTGTCCGGTGAAATTTGTCGAAAGCTTTTGCTAACTCGGCTGCACTATCACGACAGACGGCGGAGGCTATAAAGAAGTCAACTCCAAGCAAGAGCGGTGTTCGGACGAATGCATACAGTACAGGCGCGTTCGCAAATCTCCAGGCGCACTAAACTGTGAATATTCAGCTCATGTGTGAAGTCTGTATTGTTGTACGGAAGTGAAACATGGCCGGTCTATAACACCAGCATACAGAGGCTACAATCTTTTGCATCATCTGTAGAATATTCTAGCCGAACACCGACGCGCTTTGGAGATCAATGAATGAGGAGCCCATCCTATGGAAAATAAAACGCAGAAAGTGCCGATGTAAATGTCACACGCTTAGAAAACCATCAAATAGCATCGCAAGATTGGCACTGGACTGGAACCCGCAAGAGAGCAGAGGTCGCAGTCCGCCAAAGATCACTTGGAGAAGTTCGGTGTTGCGCGAACTAGCAGATGTCGATATCACATGGGACGGCACAACAGTCCAGAACCATGTATGATGGAAGAGTCTTGTCGAGGCCCTCTGCTCCCGAGTGAGTGAACAAGGATATAAAAAGACAGTACACAAAAAGCCATTGAAGAACCAAACCTCGAAACTTAGTGACCAACGTGTCATACTCGTAGTTATGATGTAAAATTTTGATCGCTTATATGTTATCAATTCATTATACCGAAAAATATTACTTGCGAAGAATATTACGTAGCGAGGTAAGGTGTACGTAACGTTAATTCGAAAAAATTTAAGATATTCTCTGGAACCTAGGATTATCAAAAAAACTGCTTATTAAGAAATGTTCAGCCTAACAAAGAAAGTTTAATGCTCCAAGTTTGAAAAATATTTATTATTATTTTGGTTATTCGCTTCAACTTTTAAAATCGTTATTTATCGCACAATCAATATTGCATGGAAAATAAAAATAAATCGTAACTTATTGTTTTGCTTTATAGGTAAGAGTTTAGTTTACAAAATTAGTATTTTTTCGAACTTCAGGCTCCAGTCGGAACGTCTAAATCTTATCCTATTGGCTTGATATTTTAGTAGTTTTTTTGGAAGCCCTATAGCTCTTTAGGATGTCCTGAACAATATCAAAAGTTTCAGAAATTGCGGCCCCCCTAATGTACATATAAGTATTGTGTCATATGGATTCAGCATCAATTCCTTTATCTCTAATGCGAGCATAGCGGCTCAATAAAGCATATCCACCTGGCCGTGATTTTGGCTAGCAATTTATGTGTGCTCCACGATTTCCCGCTTTCATCGACTTCTTTTTGTAGCGGTCTTCTCCATGTAGTCTTGGGTCGGCCCCTCTTGCGGCTTCCTTGGTGGCTCCAACTAAGCGCTTGTCGATTGACTTCCGTTGCGACTTTTCGCATTGTATGGTCTATCCACCTCTACCGTTTTACAAGGAGGAAACAAATCAACGAGAGGCCCTCTATATTAAGGGGCAACCAATAAAAGTAAAATCAACTATCAAGTACCTAAGATCGATCCTGAGCGGATATCAAAACATAGATCAATAATTGACACACAGAGTTACAACGGCGTGGTTAGAGTAACGCAGCCTGACACATCTTGACGTCTTATGTGACAGGAAAATGCCATTAACAATGAAGGGAAAGGTGTCCAAAACCTGGGTGAGACCAGTAATGCTGTACGGGTCGGAATGTGGGGCAACGCAAGCTAAGCACAACCAGAATAGGAAGGAATAGAGATATAGGATAGATATTATATGGACGATAAGAGTGGAAAATTGGTTTGAGGTTACTCCCCCGCGAATCTTTGGATTCATTGATGAATCTCCAGAGGTTCGAAAGAGGAAGAATATCATATTTATCCATACTCAGAACATCGCACCCGAATAGCCTTAGTCTGACACTCGAAAACGTCGGACAGCTTCAGAGGAAATGCTCTGCTGTATCCCCATTCTCACGGCAGGATAGGCACACTGAGTCGTCAATGATGCCCATGTTAGCCATATACTGACCACAGGCGTCGTGCCCCACGATTGTACCCACCAGTACGCTCAGCTCCTTCATACTAGGTTTTAAGGGAAAGGTCGCTAGTTTCCTGTTTGGAGGCTAAAATGGTACGGACAGAAAATGTGTAGAGACGAACACCACATTGTCAAACTCGCCATGAACATAACTGAGCAAACAAAATTAAAGGGGATCAAAAACGACCTGTCCAAATACGACACCAAAAGACATAAGAGAGCAGTACCTTGATGATGTTACGACGCAAGACAGAGAAACCTGTCGCATGAGGACAAGGATGGTTAACACCAAATAGAGGCAAGGAAACAAAATAGAAAGAGAGATAGTACGCGGATATGGATCGAATTAAGCCGATGTTATTTGCTACTTATTATTAATTTTTCATTAATCAAAAGTCATTCGCTTAAAAAGGTGATCCATTAAGTTCCGTTTCAGCAGAGTTTCATAGCTAAACATTTGATCCATTCGATTTTTCATCATCAACTCATTTGGCACCTACACAACGAGCTTCTTTTTCATTCAACTTATTTCAAATGGTTCGAAAAGGTTTGAAGATTGTTTTTTAGCTACCATGCGAAATCATAAACACGTCTGCGCTAGTCTTTTACATTATTTTATATAATTTAACTTGCAATTTTCTACCTCTTATTTCTAAAATATGAATAATAAATCTGCAAGTCTATCGTGTCTGTATAATGAAAATATTTTCAAAAACAAAACAGTTAATATCACAAAATATATAGAAACCATTTCTAAAAACTTCGTATGTTTATGTACACTAATTTCTGGAATGGGTGAACCGAATTTGACTGGATATTGAGTGATGGGTAGAATAATTTTCTAATAATTTTTATTTAGTTTTATTTTATTTCATTTTGGTTTATTTCAATTTATTTAATTTTACTTGGTTCTAACTATTATTATTTTTTAATTCTAACTTGTTTTATTTTGATTAAATTTTCATTGCTTTACTTAATGCAATTTTGCCATATTTTATTTTATTTTTTTGTTTTTTTTTTTTTTTTTTGATTGCATCCCAAAAAAGGAGTGTTTTACATTAATTGCCGACAGCTTAGCTGCAAGCCAATAATTTATAACAGGTACAAAATATTACAGTTAAATATATATTATATATAAATATTATACAAAATAGTTAACAAATTTACTAACAAGAAAAACGTTTACTGTAAAAAGTTTGCGACTATATGACAAGAATTGAGTAAAGCTGCTTTCTGCATGTCGAAAATTAAATATTCTGGGAGTTGAAGAGTTTTTACGTTGTCTGCTAAGTTTTTATGCATTAGTCCGTGGGCTGAGATGATAATTGGTAGTATGTGCACCTTCCTTAGCTTCCACTGGCGTTTGACATCAATGCCCAAGTCAGAATATTTGGATATTTTTTCTGCATATGTTTTTTGCATGTTTTGCAATATCAACTATATAACCAGTCGCTTGAGATTTATCAATACGGAAAATATCTGGCCTATTGTGGTCTCTTGTGGCATTTGTTAAAATTGTTCGGTCATAATATAGAAGGTAGTTGGAGTCTTCTTGAACAGGTTCTGGGGTGTATCTGAAGTACGGTATTTTGCTTGTATTGAAGTTGTACATCTGCGTCAGTTTTAGATGGATGTCATTATGTCGCTTCAGGTACATAGAGTTTGCCAGTGTGGTGCATCCCGCTAGCACGTGGTCTAATGTCTCACTTCGACTATTGCATCTTCGACATCTGTCTGCAGCGGCATTTGGATCTCGCATTACATATTTAATGTATTTTTTAGTAGGAATCACACCATCTTGTATGGCGAAAATGGTACCCTCCGTTTCGGTAAATATCGACCTGTTGGTAAGCCATAATTGCGACAATTTTTGGTCGACATGTGGGCTCAGCAAGTCTTTTCGATATACGCCGTGGGCAGCCATTTCAGACCATCTTTGGATTTTTTCATCTATTGTGGTTGCGTTCCTGATTTCGTAGGATTGATTCATCCGAATTGGGGTGTAATTATCATCTGCAGCACTTGCAGCTTTGTGCAGATCGGATTGGGAGCACTTAGGTATGTTGGAAGTATGCTCTTATGTTTAAGATAAGTTTGTCATGCAGTGCTCCAACATCAATCTGTCCTCTATTTTATTTTATTTTATTTTATTTTATTTTATTTTATTCTACATATATGGTTGAAATTTATTTTAATTTAATTTTAATTGTTTTATTTAATTTACTTTTGCCATATTTTATTTAATTTTAATTGATTTTTATTTTATTGTAATTTAATATGTCTTAATTTTTTAAATTTATTTCACTTAAATTTATTTAATTGTAGTTAATTTTGCCGTATTTTAATTAAATTTAATTTAATTTAAGTAATTCAATTTTAAATTATTTCATTAACATTCATTCAATTTTTAACAAATTAGTTTATTTCGTTTTTAATTTAATTTATGAGTAGTTCTAAATACTAAATATATTCCCGGAGAAGCTCAATTTTTTACTTACTCAAAGTAACACAGTACGAAGCCATGAACACCAAACAAATTAGAATTTGGGCTTTATTCATTTTATACGACTTTTTTATAATTTTTAAACGATTTTTAACTTTTATTAACTAAAGCGAATCCGTCCCCAAAAGTGCTAAATAACTGGCGCTGTATATGCAGAATGGAATACGGCAAACCACAAAAAATCCGATAATAAGTAAATACTCGTAAGTCAATAAATTCCAATTGCCATGTTTTTCCCCGCGTTTTATCAATGAACCAAAATTCATTGGATACAAATGACGCACTCACTATTACGCAGATATGCATACATACTTACATGTACGACTACACAAAAAGCTCCTCCAACGGTTCTACAGCAGTTCCGATGATAAGAACTCTTATCCACGAACCATTTAATATTTTTGTTTACAATTTCATCATAATATCTTCGCATTTGTAAATATAATTAAATATTTTTGTTGCCGTTGAGGTAGGTGCGTGAGTTGCTAAGTAAGCCCTTGCTTCAGAGTTAAATCAGTACTAGTTAATGGACTGGTTCATATTGGGATAAAAAAACAGGTGATTGACTTCATCAATCGTTGTATTGTGCGTTCCTAACTTTTGTAGCAGTCTTATTTATAGTAATAGAAAAATATTTGATATTTACTCACCTATAAACTGGTACAATTCTTAGTACTTTGTAATTTCTTCTTTAGCTTCGAATATCAGTTTAGGAATCGGAATGCTTACTGATAGTTTTGCTCTCCACTGCTGGTATGTATTATGTACTGATAAATAATATATGTGGACAAACATTTCCAAGTCTATATGTATGTACAATATATATTTACAATACATATAGTTTTCATACATATATACGGACATGTATTGATAGGTTGGCTGCTCCGTTTCTAAGCTACTGATCAAGTTTTGCGATCTTTTGTGTGATATGACTCAATGAAGCCCTTTTTAATGATTGTAAATAATATGTTTCTTACAACTATTTTCTATAGGGTTAGAGTTAGAGTAACAATAAAGATTATTTACATTCTGGGCTACATGGCAAGTGCTTTGCCTATGGCCTTGAGACGATCTAGATTTGGTATTTTGGCCTGCTTTGATGTAAGATTATTCGCCTGTTAGATCTTGTAGGGTATGACTTTGAGATAATTCATGACTATGCGGCGGATGCTACGGTCAGATATTCTCATTTCTTTCGCCATTTGAGGGAATTTCGCTCAAATCACTTCTTCACTCTCTAAACCATTGCAGTCTTTTGATGACCACCTACTTGGCGTTTCGCGATGCTACCAGCATCATTGTGACGAGTGATGGTGCGGTAAACAAAAACTTTTATTTACTTTAAGATGCTAGAGCTCACAAACAATCGTTGGTTGTGAGTTTCCAGCCAAATATCGGTCAGTCCATAAGTTCGTGCGAATTTTACACATAATTTCACTTTTGTACGATTTTTGCATACAAAAAATTATTCGCGGAATATAACGGAACTATTTATATTTTCTTACAATATATCAAGTGCATTCAACAAGTGATTTTAATCGCGGATAGAAGCACGTGTTGTTAAAATATAAAAGGGAATCTTCGAACGCGTGTAAGAGGCATATTTTGTATTTTTTTTATAAAAGCGGTAAAAACGCAACAACTGCTGCTGCAGAAATAAACACTGTTCACGGAGAGGATACCGTGGGTGTAAGGACTGCGCAAAAGTGGTTTGCAAAATTCCGAAGTGGTAGTTGCGACGTGGAGGATGCCCCGCACGCTGGTCGTTCTGAAGTCTTTAACTCCGATGCCTTCAAATTTGACAGTCGATATGATAGCTCAGAGGTTAAATTCATCGCATGGAACTGTTCACAGGCACCTGTTTCAGTTGGGAAAGATTTCAAAGCTGGCAAAATGGGTTCCGCATAGACTTTCCGTCGCCAACCTTCAGCAGAGAGTGAAATGTGTGTTCTCAGCTGCTGCAACGGCTTGAAAATTAAAGTTTTTCGAACCGTATCGTTACTGGTGATGAAAAATGGGTCCTAAAGATGAAACACCAGAACCGACCCCTAGAGATGGCCTTCACCCCAAGAAGATTCTCCTGTATATTTGGTGGAATATGGCTGGTATTGTTTATTATGAACTCTTGGAACCAAACCAGACGATAACTGCTGATTATTATTCCCATCAGCTATCAAACCTGAATGAGGCACTTAAAAAAATCGACCGCCTTTAATGAAAAGACGCAAAGTTTTGTTTCGCCACGACAACGCAAGACCTCATACCGCAAGGCAAACATTAGGCAACCTGAATGACCTCGGATGGGAGCTAATGCCGCATCTACCATACTCTCCGGATATTGCACCTTGTGATTATCACCTTTTCCGTGGACTTCAATCCTATATGAGTAACAAGAACTACTCCTCAAAAGAAGCTATAAAAAGGGATGTCAAAGCGTATTTTGGCTCGAAGGACAAAAAATATTTTGAGCAGGGAATTAAAAATGTGCCTAAACGTTGGGAAGACATTGTAAATAATGAGGGAAAATATATTATTGATTAATAAATACTTTAAACATCTCTTTTATTAATTTTAAAACTACTTTTAAAAAACGCACGAACTTATGGACTGACCTGATATAATGCAATCACACTATTACGTTTGAAATCCATTACAGATTTTTTTTTTGTGCTTTTACTCTCGGCAAAAGGCTTCCGCGTAAGTTGTCTGAAGTTGGTTACACTTTGAATACTGTGCCGTGTGTTCAGCCCTACGACGTAGCACCCGGACCACAGATACACTTGTGGCATACCCATGGTTCTTGTACATACACACATAAGTGGGGGCTTGTTTGTGGTTTTGCATGCCTACAGCACAGGAGAGCCGTAGACACTTTGCTATGCTGCAGGTTTGTTTGCGTGAATATAACTTGAGTCAGGAGTCGGAGTATATTTACGCTACTCTCAGCAAGAATGAATAGTCTAGCTGGAATTTTCGCTGTTACTTATTCCAGCCATTCTCGAGAAAAATCATTGAAACATTACACCTTACAGTCTTTCGACTCACCTATGGCTTTCCAAAAATAGGCGCCAAGGTAGTCTTGTTATCCTTTGAACAATAGACTGTCTTGTTTGTCGTATTTCTACCTTGGCTGCCACTCTCGCGAGTGATGCGCCAGACCTTGACGGACGAGTGTCATTCGATATTTGAAGTCCCTTAGCGTTTTCCTTTTCAGATAAAGGTTTATCTGCCTCCGATTGGGTCGAGGATGCATGCATTTCCGACTTCCGTCTCTCGACTTTCCTCTTTTTGCCTTTCTCCTCTTCCCGGTCGTTGGCATATACCCCGTTTCGTTTCCGAAAGAGTGCAACGTTACAGAGAAATCCTCATTTCTTTCGCGCTTTCTCGTTGCCATTACAGGTGACGGAGCTTGAGTATTAATGCTCAGCTAATGCTTCGGCGTTTTGCGCCTTCTGTCTTCTTCGTTTGATCTGCCTTTCGGATAGACCAGAAGCTGCATTCGAATCCGTAGTAACTTCAACCTTTTTACAGGTATTCTCCTGATTCGCCCCAGGTTTAACCGTTGCGAGAGACTTAATCGGTACCAGAGATCCATTAGAGGCTATTGCGAGATTTTTCACCATCTCCACATCCTCCATAGCTTGTATAGTTGCTCTCCATTGACCTAGTCAATGCCCAAGCCTAGTAATAAACGATGTTTTTGAGAATCCAAACAGTGAAAACTAATAAAATACAATGTACAGTGGCTCACAGCTTATTTTATGCAGTGCATAGTCTCAAATCCCAAGCTTTATAACTACAAAACTAAGAAGAATATGAAAAAGAAATTGGGACCATTAAAAAGATAAAAAACTCAAGTTTAGAAAAATAATTTCATTTATTGTGAAAATATGTATTTAAATAACATAAAACAACCAAAATCAAAAATACTGCGTAATTTCAGGTCACAGCTTATTTTATGCAGTCGCTTCTTTGTACAACGGTACTTAAATATTACGTTATTTAAGAGTAGTAGGCGTATGTAATATCATCGCTTATTTATAAAATTACTTTGTATTCGCTTTTTAGTTTGATTTTAGTATTTGAAGTGTCAATTAATGTGATTAATAAAATGGGTCCGCGAACAACGATAGGTCAACGTGAATTGGTTATTCACCATTTCAAAAACGGCCAATCGCAGCGAAAAATAGCAGAAATAGTTAACATTAACGCCCCTACAGTACAAAAAATCATCGAGCGCTTCGTCCATGAAAATCGTGTACATAATAAGGGCAGGGAACCACCAAACAAAATTTTCAGTGACACTGATGAGCGAACTATTGTAAGAAGGATAAAAGCTAATCCACGACTCTCGGCTCCGAAACTGACCTCTGCAGTTCAATCTGACCTCGGTAAACAATGTAGTGTGGAAACTGTTCACCGTATTCTGCGCAAACACGATTTTCATGGCCGAGTAGCACGTAAAGGACCTTTTATCAGCCCAAAAAATAGACTTTGCCGACTTAGATTTGCCAATGAGCATGTTTCAGAGACGTCAGAGTACTGGAATTCTGTTATTTTCGCAGATGAATCGAAATTCAACATATTCGGCTCGGATGGGGTGTCCTATGTTTGGCGAAAACCAAATAAGGAACTCAATAAAGAAAATTTGAAACCGACAATGAAACATGGCGGTGGCAGCGTCATGGTTTGGGCCTGCATGTCGGCTGCTGGTACTGGGAGGTTGACATTTATTGAGACAACAATGGACAAATTTAAATACCTACAGATTCTGAAGGATAATTTGTTGCAGAGTGCCGAGGATCTGGGTATAAAATCAGATTTTCGATTTTATCAGGATAACGATCCAAAGCATAAAGCGGGTATTGTACAAAGCTGGCTAATATATAACTGTCCTCACTTGATGACGCCGCCGCCACAGTCGCCAGACTTGAATGTCATTGAAAACTTGTGGTCTATACTAGAAACTAATATCCGGAAACATAAGATTTCTAACAAAAACGACCTAAAGGAGGCGCTGAAAACGGAGTGGACGAATATTTCGCCAGATATTACAAAAAACTGGTGACATCAATGCAAAATCGCCTTAAATCTGTTATAGACAACAAGGGTTATCATACCAAATATTAAAAATACTTCAAATTATGTTTAATATTAAGTTTTTTATAATTATAAGTAACTGCATAAAATAAGCTGTGACCTGAAATTAACCAGTATTTTTGGTTTTCGTAGTTTAAAGTTATTTAAATATATATTTTCACAATAAATGAAGTTATTTTGTTAAATTTGAGTTTTTTATCTTTTTAATGGTACCAATTTCTTTTTCAAATTCTTCTTAGTTTTGTAGTTATAAAGCTTGGGATTTGAGACTATGCACTGCATAAAATAAGCTGTGAGCCACTGTATAATTAATAAACGAAATCTTCTCGAAAACACATTTTTCCAGACATTTTTCACAATGATTGAAAAATTTTCTGCCTGTGCAGTACCTAATTTTAATAATTGCTTTTGAATTATATTAAATTAATTAAGAAATTCTAACGAATCAAATAAAATTATTTTCCGTATCTTCTCTTGAAAAGTGCCCGTTTTTTCACTCACGGCTCACTTTGTAAGTAAGAAAAAAAGAGCCAAGCAACCCACCAGTAAATGTATCTACCTAAGACTCCATACAGCCAAAAGGCACAGACTACTTGCCATTATCAATTCCGCGCCAGAGAGTCTAGCCAAGTGCCTTGTATCTTCAGAAAAAAAGTTAAATAATTTTCAATACGTAAAATAGCAAATATTAGAAAATAAAACGCCTTCACTGCAAGCAGTCCCAAAGTCAAACTCTACTCTACCAACTGTTGCAATTTCGCAGTTTCCACTGGCAATGTTACGCATTTTAGTCTTTAGACTTCACTTTGCTTTCATCTTCGTCGCTCAAAGGACACGCGACATGCGGTGCGCCACGGCACGTCCCAAAAATGTCCTTTACTGTTGCCAAGCTGTTTTATTACCTGGTTTATGAGTCTTGATTCCGCCCGCCTTTGGAAATATCTGGTTCGTGACAAGTAATTTCGCTATGGTCGTAGACAGCAGGTCTAAAGTGGACACTTGCTTACGATCCGAAACAATGGGCCGTTGGCGTGCTGAGTGTCATTTAACGCTTCATTATGCGTTTAACTGGACTTTTGTGCGAACTAATACAAAGGTGATTCTGAACTATTTGTTTCCTATGTAGTTTGATATTTTTGTCCGGGATTTTGTTTAGTGAAAATTTATTGCAAAGACAAAACTAGGCAGCAGGTACGATTTGATGCAGTTTTCCATATCCGGTTGCATGGTTTAATAAAAGTAGTATAAATAAAATGCTCAATTTCGGCCTAGCGTTGTCGGTTAAACCAAATCGAAAACGAAACAAATTTTATGATGTTGCCGAAGTGAGAATATATGGGGCATTCTGTTAAGGAAGTACTGGGTATTAAACAATAAAAAAAGGTATTTATTACTCATTCAAATTTGTTGTATAGCCTCCTGGCCAACGAGTACTTCACTTTTCAAACATAGCTTTCGGAATCGGCTTCAATTGTTGTTGCTCATTCCCTGTCTTACCTCAAAAAGTTGCGATTCTTCCGAAACAATTATACAATTTTTTATATTTTAAGACTTCAACAAAAAATTATTTGGAAAATATTAAGAATTACGGAGCTGAAAATACTCTCAGAAATTGAGTCTTTTATAAATAAAATTAGTTTCTAAAAATATTTTTTCGAAAAATCAGCTCAGGTCAGAAGAGCCTGGGCCATAGCCAAGGGTAGATCGGCGGTGCTCGAGGTAACTTTGAAGACTAACAAAGCCACAGCTTTCGAATTTAGTAGGTATTCTTACCAAACATTGTCCGTTAGGTGTCCTTGCGATGAGGCTTGGGATTGCTTCAAGTCCTTTCTGGAGAATGAGGTGGAGTTATCTCAGCACCTTCTTCTCAGCTGTTCTGCGCTCGTCGGACAAACATTTAGACATCTGGCTTCTCGCTTTTTTGAAAAACTTGCGGATAAATGCGGATTTATTGGGTTGTTCGGAAACTAATTTCGTTTTTTCCCGACAGAGGATTTAATTGTATTTTTTCGCAGCTAACTTCACACTTAAGTCGCATTCTCATTATATGTTTTGACAGCTGATATAGCAAGGATTGTGGCGTGAATAAGTTCAATTGATTTTACTTAGTAGTTTTTGGTCGGTGCCCTTTTAAATATGGAGCGCAATAAGCAGCATTTTCGACTTATTTTACTTTTTTTACTATAGAAAAGGTAAAAATGCTGTTCAAGCCAGAAAGAATTTAATCGATTGTGTATGGAGAAGATGTGTTGACAATATGGCAGTGCCCGAACTGGTTTGCAAAATTTCGATTCGGCAAATTTGATGTCGAAGATGCACCACGTTCTGGAAGGCCAGTTGAAGCTGGCAAAGAGGCGATAAAGGCATTAGTTGCTGCAAACCGGCGAATAACAATACGTGAGATCGGTGAGAGGTTAAATTTAACGGATTCATCTGTTTAGATATGACCACCCGAAAGGCATGGGCTTAACCTCGAAGCTCGATATATGGGTTCCCCATGTCCACACGGGGCTTCACTCCTCAAACGTCACAAAAATTATCCATTTGTGAAGCGTATCATTACTGAGAACGAAAAATGGGTTGTATGTAACATTGTCAAACGCAAGAGATCATGGAGCAGAAAAGATAAACCGGCTCAAAGCATTTCAAAAGCCGATATACATTAAAAAAAGTGATACTGTCTATTTGGTGGGATTTCAAAGGAGTCACTTTTTTGAGCTTCTACCGGATAACACAACAATTAATTCGGAAGTCTACTTTCATCAGCTGGGCAAACTGAATGATGCACTTCAACAGAAAAGGCGGAATCCCCGCTCTAGTCTAAAGAGGATTTAGCCATTGGTCATTCAACTTACTATTAGCTCCAGCTTAGGGCAAATCACAGGTGTAAGCTCCTAGCATCGGTACAGCGAACGACAGCTCTGAGAGTTTTGTCTACCAACCGCTGAGTATTAGGGCCAGCAGTTCAATTAATAAGCGGTTCAATTCCGATAGAGTTACTAGGCTTTGAGAGCAAAAAGTTGTGGGTGTTAAAGAAGAAGTGGATAGAAGAATATATACGTTTTTTTGTAACTCCTTGTAGAGCACAGGGCGTCATTCTAGATCGCCAGCAAGTACGGTTTTGCGCAGTAACCCTCAGTTCGCTCCGTGATAAGCCAAGAGTTGCCATTTCGCATTCGGTTGATCTTCGTCTGGCGGTACGAGGTCTTCCAACTGAACATCCTGCTTGTTGGAACGGTTTCCACCTTAGCCACATTGTTGTTGTCTTCTCGAAGTGTGTGATCAATCCATTGCCATTTCATTCTCCGCACTTCACAGACAATCTCGATCTGATTGGTAATCCTAAGCAACTCGGAGTTGCTTATTTTTACGGGGTCAGGACTACGAATCTTCTGGATGAAGGCAGCGGTTGATGAAAATTATATTAACACTGTAATCTTCCAAGTAGTGCATCCATATATTAACAAAGATTTAAGGCATGTATTAAATATTTTCAGTTAGGGGATGTCAGAAGCAGAGAGGAAACCAGCAGCGGGCGAAATAAGAGACGAAACGATAAGGCTATGGCAAGACCGCTGGAGAAACGAAGCACGGCGGCTAGGAAGATGTTGCTACATGACACAGTAGAAATTTCCGTAAAGTCAATTTTTATACAACCCACCTACATTTTTCCAAAGTATGCATTGGGAACAAGAACGCCGAACGCTGGAGAATGCGGCAGGCCACATAACCACTGAAAACGTAAGTGGTAAGATGCTAAGCAGCGAGGAAAGTCAGTCAATCGTCAGTGGTTTCGCCGAAAAAATTCTCTGGGTGAACGAGCGGGACTTGGACGCAGACACCCAGGCATAGACCTTGTAATGAGGAAGATGGAACGCCACTTTGAAGTAATGCAAAAGCTGTCCCAAGATGGGCGACGGTTCCAAACGAGGGGAAGTTTTTTAGTCTCCGCAGAGGTCTTTAGTCTTAGCAAAAGTCGCCAACTATGATATTAAATTTTCGATGAAGTTCCAAAAATTGGTTAGCTTGTCTCTGTAGCGCTCTTCTTTGAGCGAAATTTTATTGCCATCTTCATTGTTGAAAAAAATTGGACAATAATTGATCTACTTGGTCACGCTCTCAGGATAAATTGGCTGCTTTGTAAGTAAACGTGGGTTCTCTGTGCCCGAATACAAAAAATTTTCTTTCTTTGATGTCCGAGTTGTGCAGCTAGCGGATTAAGCTCACTGGGTGCTCTTTTCTTCAACAGCCTGGGGCAGTGCTCCAGCCTAAACCCCATCAATATTCTCCTTTACATCAACAGCTCTGGCTGGCAGTAAATATCTGCCCGTTGGATGTCCCAAATTGGTATCGAAACGCTTAAGTGCTTCTTGGGGCGTACCAGAGTGGTACTTCTTCCATTTCATTTATCTGCCTAATAAGACACCGTCTTTGTGAGGCATTCTCCTAATTTAGGTAATGTTAAGCTGCTTTAAACTACGGCGAGCTGCTGTTAACGGTCCCGTGCGCACACTATCGGCAAGGGTGGAAACATCAGCGGTTGTGTTGTCAATATCTCGAGCTTTCTTTACAAATTTATGTTCGAGTATACCACGTGCGGTTGGTGCAAAATCTTGCTCTGTTTGAGCAACCCATTCTGAAGCGAGTTTACAATATTTTGAAACATTTTTCGTCGTCGCTTTGGTTGTGAGGAATCCCACAAACTGCAGTATGCTTTAATTTAGACAGCGAACTTTCGCCCAATGAAATTCGCGACATTATGTTCATACTTTGATACAAACCATTTTGTAACTCGAAGATATGTAACTGAGTTTCTGTTTTTTTCTTTTGGGTACGAAAGAGCTGTAAGTTCGTAAGCCGAACGCGCCATTTATATATTTACATACTCCATAAATATGACTGGTATTGCGCTCATAAATTTGTTCAACAATATTTCTTCACTGATATGCTTATTTATCTTGTAACCTCCATAAAAATGCAAAAATCAGAGAGTAGACCATCTCTACTCTATTACAGCCCGCAGCAACACAGAAGAATAATGAGCATTTTGACATTTATTGACACCAAGGCGTCCATATATTTGTAATAACATAACTCGCTGCATACATAAATATATCACACACACACACACACAAAGCTGTATGTACCCTATAGTCAGGCCGATTAGTCGCTGCACTACCTTAAGGCCAGTTTGCTTGGCAGCTAAAGTAATGGATCTTCATGCTCTTCCAATGACAAAAACTGGGGTATTTAAAATGATGATACCTTGCGAATTGTCAATTTTTCGCCTTGGCATCGGCATTGTAGCCGCTGTATAAGGCTAGTTAGTCAACTACTCCGTATTGTACCAGTTAATGAATTAGCTCAAGAAAGCAGTTGCATGCTTAACGTTTGAAGCATTCGTGCTAATAGTAAACGAATAATATTTTGTCTTGCATACAATTCTAATTAGTTCTTTTGCAACTAGTAAGATTCTAGTTACTTTCTAACTAGTTTAATTTCTTCTTCCATCAAATAACAGTACATGAACTGGAATGCTTGATCAGTTGTTTTTCGTTCTTCACGTTTGAGGCTTGCTACCTAATAGTAATCGAATAATATTTTGTTCTGCATACACCTTTAACTGTACCTTTTGCAACTAGTACCACTGTAGTGACTCTCGAACTAATTTAATTTCTTCCTCTAAAATAACATTTTGTTCTGCATACACCTCTAGCTGTACATTTCGCAACTAGTACCATTCTAACCACTCCCGAACTAGTTTAATTTCTTCTTCCATAAAAATATTTTGTTCAGCATACACCTCTAGCTGAGCCTTTTGCAACTAGTACCACTCTAACCACTCTCGAACTAGTTTAACTTCTTCTTCCATAAAAATATTTTGTTCTGCATACACCTCTGATTGGCCCTTTTACAACTACTACCATTCTAGCCACTCTCGAACTAGTGTAATTTCTTCTTCCATCAAAGTAACTGGAATGTTTGATGAGTCGTTTATGTCTTCTCTCATTTGAAACGTTCTTACTAATAGTAATCGAGTAACATTTTGCTTCACATAGACCTCTAACTGGTCCTATTGCAACTAGTATCATTCTAGCAACTCTCAAACTAGCTTAATTTCTTCTTCCATAAAAATATTTTGTGCTGCATACACCTTTAGCTGAGCCTTTAGCAACTAGTACCATTCTAACCACTCTCGAACTAGTTTAATTTCTTCTTACATCAAATACCAGTACATGAACGGGAATGTTTGATTAGTCGTTTTTGGTTCTTCACGTTTGAAACATTCTCACTAATAGTAATCGCATAACATTTTGCTTCACATAGACCTCTAACTGGTCCTTTTGCAACTAGTATCGTTCTACCCACTCTCGACCTAGAGTAATATCTTTTTTCACAATATTATTTTGTTCTGCATACACCTCTAGTTGGTCCTTTTACAACTAGTACCATTCTAGCTACTCTTGAACTAGTTTAGTTTCTTCTTCTTTCAAATGAACTGGAATGTTTGATGAGTAGTGTCTACCTCTTCACGTATGAAGTATTCTGACTAATTGAATAGTAATCGAATAATATTTTCTTCTGCACATAACTCGAACTAGTCCTTTTGAAACTAGTACCATTCTAACCACTGTTGAACTAGTTTAATTTCAACTTCCATCAAATTTATCTTATTTATTGTTTTTTTTATTTCTCTTATAAAAATATAAATATTTTATTTCTCTTTTAAAAATATAGCTTAACTACAACAAAAACCATATAATTTAATGTTTCAAACTTGCTGCAAAATTTTTAAAGTTTAAATAATTTCCATTAAAACAGAATTTTTAGAAAATTTCTGAGTATGTAGTTTTGTAGCCCAATAATTTTCATTTCAAAGACGTTCAAGTTTGAGTTGGCGCAAAAATCGCGTTGATTTTTGACAATTTTTTTTGCTGGTAGTTTTGTGTATTTTCTCCACATAAAAAAATTTCGAAATGGAAGGAAATGCATAACACGAATTTTGAGCCACTTCACATTTGCACTTTATTATACCAAAATTTAATGAGCTAAAGACTTGATCTTCTGGTCTACCATCAGAGTTTTCCCTGAAACTTTGTTAAAAATTTGTTGATTTTTTTAAATTTTGTACAAAGTTTGAAATTGTGAATTAAGTAATTTTTGTTGTAGTATAAACTATGAATATTTAAAAAAAATACAAAAAATTAAATAAGAATCAATTTAGAGCGCAAACATACGAAGAAGTGCTAACTACAATTGACTGTCAAGTAATCAAATAAAAAATCCAAAAAATTGCATGCTTTCACTTTCGTATATTTTCGTAAGCGGTAAGTGGCAAGTTGCAAGTGACAAGTGGAAATACTCATAATTAATGATATTCATGCGGCAGCAAAACAATTACCAAATGGCAGTGCAAAAGTGGCGACAACAACAACAATTGCCAAATATCACATAAACTAAGGAAAGAAAAATTAATAAACAAATGAAAGGCATGCAGCAGCGCATGAAGAAGAAGCCGATGCGCGCTGCTACGCTGACCTATCATAAGAAATATGTTTTAGCCAACATGTCAACATAATTAATATTAAATTTTTGTGTCAGATAATGATAACGACTGTTGACTTGTAAGCCAGTCACTTGCCATGCTGCACTGCAAATCTGTCGGCGACTGGGGTTGCCTGCCATTTGGCTGTTCGTTGCTGGTTGTTGATTGTCTGGCTGTCGCTAAACCATACAGCCGCCACACTAACAACACCAACGCCGCCAACGACAGCATCATTGCAGCGTATTAAGTTACCGCAGCGAACATCTTCATCAGCCAACATAATACAGAAGAAGAAAAAAAAGCAACAACAACAGCAACAGCAGCCAAACCAACCGGTTGATTGCCAACTTTACGCTTTTTCGCCAATTCAAAATGTGTTACTGCTACATTTAGTTGCTTTTATATAAAAGCAGAAATAATGATACGACAAACAACAAAAAGCAACGCGAACAACAACAACAACAACAGTCAAATCATTTAATCGCTTCTGTTAATGGTATTAAGTGCTCTAGCATAAAAAAACGCCACACTGCGGGCATGCGGAGTAGGAGATGATGAAGAAGTAGCCGTAACAACAGCGGCAGCAACAGCAAAGTAGCAACGACGACAGCCAGCAATAATAAGTGAAACGTTTAATATATGCCGCCATCTGAGTTTTTAATTTAAATTGAAACGCATAAAGTTAAATAATTTACAATTTATAAAAGTGCAGCAAGTGTAAGTGTGTGTGTGTGTGCGTGTGCACGTGTGTATGCGTGTATGTATGTCTGCATGTGTTGCATTTCTAGGTTGTCGGTAAAGTGCGAGGTAGTGTGAGGCAATAAATAGTTATATGAGTGAATGCTATATGTAACGGGTGCTTTTTTAGACGCATATAACATTCGATAGGGAAAATCAGTAAATACAAAACAGAAAATTTTATAAATTACGAAACTAGCAGCAAAATAATCACATTTTTTAACTGTCTTGTTCAGTGCATCCTATTAAATCGTCTATAAATGTGAACATTAGCGGGTGAGCGAATGGCGGAGTATGTTTGTAACCTGTAACGCCTAGACGCAATCATATTTTTTACAGAGAGATGCCACCTATTTAAAAAGTTAAATTATATTAAATTATTAAGTTAAAACAAATTAATTGTAATGTGTGTGCCAAACAAAAGAAGTTTAAGAAATATTAATCTCGAAAACATTTTTGGAGAGGGTTGCCACCTGTTTAAAAAATTAAATGAAAATTAATTCACCAGTTTGTATGTTTGTGCCACATGCTTTTTCAACTTATTTTTATCTATCAGTATTAGACTCGCAAAACTCTTCAAACTCTTCTACATTCCAAAAAAAGTCACTCTTTGGTGCAGGTATCATCTCAAAGATTCTTCTTTCCCTTGGCGCGATAACCGCTTAAGCGCTTTTGGCCGAGTTTAATAAAGTGCGCCAGTTGGAAACACCAATAAAATCAAGTCCTTCTCCACCTGATATTTCCAAAGCATTTTTAAATTTGTTGAATTTTCCAAAATTTGTTGAATTTTTTAAGATTTGTTGAATTTTCTAAAATTTGTCGGATTTTTTCTAAAATTTGTTGAATTTTCTGAGATTTAAAGGAGTTTTCTAAAATTTTTTGAATTTTCTAAAAATTTATTAAATTTTCTAAAATTTTGTGAATTTTCTAGATTTTGTTAAATTTCCTAAACTTTTTAGAATTTTCTAAAATCTCTTTAATTTCCTAAAATTTGTTGAATTTTTTAAATTTTTTTAAGATTTCATTTTTAATTTTAATTTTTTAAGATTTGTTGAATTCTCTAAAATGTGTTGAATTTTCCAAAAATTTGTTGAGTTTACTAAAAGCTGTTGAATTTTCTGAGGTTTGCTCAATTTTTTTAAATTTGTTGAATTTTTAAAATTTATTAAATCTTTAAAATTTATCAAATTTTCTAAAATTTGTTGAATTTTCTAAAATTTGTTAAATTTTCTGAAATCTGTTGAATTTTCTAAATTTTGTTGAATTTTTAAAATTTATTATATTTTTAAAATTTTCTAAAATTTGTTGAATTTTCTAAGATTTGTTAGACTTTCTAAAATTTGTTGCATTTTCTAAAATTGTTTGAATTTTCCAAATTTTGGGTAAAGCATGAACAATATTTAAAAAAATGTTACAAAACAGTTTTACCTCAAAAAAAAATTTTAAATTATGATAAATTAAAAAAAACTTCACGATGCATCCACCTATGCTCGCCATTGCATTTAAGAGTATGTAAAAAAGTATGCTCCTAAAGCCACACCTCAGTCACAAACACATTTTACGTAAACGATAATCTTATCACTGCTCCGAGTCGGTGTTAACAGTGGGAGGCCACTGGGCATTAGCAACTCAACACCTGATTTTGTGTATGTAGAAGTACAAATCCTAAGTCACATAAACTATTTTAACATCTATGCTACCAGTGATATGCATTTGCCAGCACTAGCATATAGAGAGAGCGAGCGCGGAGTAGATGAGTAACGAATGATGACTGCCTGCAGTTCAACAGCGCTTCTTCTTTCGAATGCATTTGTGATGTATTTGTAAATGATTCTCCTAAACACTTAAAATACAAACAAAACAATTGCGAATTTGACAAATGTGGACCTTCAACGAAATCTATGGGCGATAAAAACTAATTACAGCAGGCGCTGAATGTTAGCATATCTTTACATTGCATGCGAATGTTAGCTAACAGTTGCCGAGCACCAAAGTAAAGACACTGAGAAACTTCGGCAAATAAATTCGCGTGCAATAAAATCCAAAGTGCGACATTACAATTAATCAACATGCAATAAATTTTCCATTCATTGTTGTGTACAATATTTCATTGTCTTCCGGCCGCCAAATGATCGCATAACTCGCATGTGACATGAGAAATGCATCAAAACAATTTCCAAGGAACTGCTTTAACAATTTCACACTAAGTGCAACTAAAATATTTGTGAAGGCAAAAAATTATCCACTTTGAAACAAAACATCAATCACATTAGAGCTGTCAGAAAATGTGGCAAACGTAAAGGAAGAAACGCACACTTTTATGACAGCATATCATAAAAAGATTAAAAAAATAAAAAAAAAAATAAAAAAAATAAAAAAAATAAAAAAAGAGGCCACATTATTATGAGCTACATTGACCAGCAGCGTTCGGCTGAAGCTGAGATGCCATTTCTCGTCTGCGTTCTTGTTGGTGCAGTCACAGTGTTACCTTCTTCGTAACCAGCTCCTGTTGCTCTCACTTCAGTTGTTGGTGGTTTTTTGTGCGTTGATAAGGCTCACAACGGATTTATGGCACTTAGCTGCCATAACTTATCACCAGAAATTTCATAAATATCACTGGCGCGTCAAAGCCGGCGAAACTCAAGAAATGGGTATCAATGGCTGATTCGATGCATTATTTATGTATTTTTGATGTTTTTGGTAAGGCATAAAGAAAAAACAAAACAAAAAAAAAAGAAAAGTGAAAATTTTAGCGAAATGCCTTTGCTATCGCTTATTTCACATTTTTTTGAGCAAAAACTCATTTGTAGTTATTTCTGTCCACAGCGCCATGTAGCAAGTCAAGATTTCGTGATCTGCTTGTATGGCATAAAAGCAAAAGCACGCGTTTTCTGGAAGAAAATTATACAAAATATCCATAAAATATCGAAAAAACTGACATTAAAGTTTTCAATTTACAGTCATAATTTCTTCTACCAAAATCTTCTTCTTCTACTGTTAATAGATACGCGTATGGCGAATATTTCTCACTTCTGCATCTCTCTCTCGACTTTAGGTTATGATAATCTGTGAAATTTATTGATCATGAACATGGGCCAGAGTACTACTTAGGGATTGTATAGCGCGTAGGCTTCAGGTATTTCTGTGATAACCTATTTCGTGTGGTCTAGTAAATTACTAATCTAATTGTAAATCTAAATCAGAGCTCTTAATGAAGGACTGACAAGTTAGCTAAGTCGCGGTATACGGAATATTAAGAAGTATACAACCCGCGACAACACTATGGCACCTCAATGTTTTCACCAGTTTTGAATATAATATTTTCCCTTTTTTCGATTCAATCATTATTTCTTTATGTTCGTGGCGTAAGAAGCATTAATGCCTCATACAAAGCCTTTTCTGCTTAACTGTCAACCTATACCTTCCTGTGGCGCACCCTGTTTCTACTACAAAGGCAATGTCGGCCGAATACCTGCATCCTGCTGTATTAGCAAATTACTACATCATGAACGAGCTGTGAAGCAGGCTTGGAGGCTTCACATCCAATTTCACAACACCCTAGGTAGCAGCCCTGCCACCAAGCTTTGGAGTTAACACTTTAATACCCAGCACCGACATTTGGCGGGGTATTAGACTACTAAACACTACAAAAATAAAAAATTAAAATGGGCATTTCCAAAACTTAAATAATATACTCGTATGCTAGCAAGTGCTTAGCTTATTTCGATTCGCAGAAAATCCAGTTGCAAGTCAAATTTGTCAGTGCTCGAACATAAAAATACAAATTTATTGAAATAGTGATATTTATAAAAAGAAAAAAAAACAGAGTTCATTTCATCGTAGAGAGTTAAAAAAATACTGGTGAGTAGGCAACTTAAAATATTTATTAGTTAGTAAATTAAGTGTAGTAAAATCGCTCCGTTAGTGAAACCTCCTAAAGGCGGATCTGGGCATTGCGTTCAAAATTTGTGGTCGTTGTGTGCTTTTATTGTGTTTTAATGTTTTTCATAGTAATGTTGCGTAGAAAAATTAGCACTCTATCTGAGGAAGACATTTTAGCCATGATGAATGAGATTCCTACAAGTGACTAAAACACAGAAGTGAACAAGAATGCGAATCAAATGATGACAATGGAGAGGCAGCAAATGACTGAATTTTTGATAGGGACATCAACGAATGTCTCAACTGGACAGATGCATTAATTAATGCAATAAATTTAAGGTATACTGGGTAATTTTCTAAGCACATGCAACTATAACTCCAATTCTTTTAGCAGAAAAAAAAAACTACAACCGCTTCCGATCCAATCGGTTAAACTTCATCCGGTGCTTCTGCTGCTCTTCGCTCTCAGCCAAGCAAACGCCGACGTGAACCTCCCCCCGAGCTTGGGTTTGAGAATAGCTGACCTGCTGTTCCAACGAGCGATGTTTTTGTTGGTAATTCAAATGAATTAAGAAATAATGAACCCATTCTCAAATCAATTACTTGGAAGAAGACGTATTTGTGTCTACATGCGAGTGAGCTCGTTTTCCAAGGCCACAAAGAAATCCCAGCAGAATTCAAAGTATTCAAGACACCTTTTGATTGCTTCAAATATTTTTTGGCAAATGATTTTCTAAATGCGCAGGTAGTTTAGTAATCTCCCACTTGATTCAAAACTTCATATATCTTTTTTCCTGTTTAGTCCTTTGCCGAGCAAATGAATTTATATGCTCGTAAAAAGATGTCGAAATACGGTTTGTAGCAGATGGAGCTGAACTTGAAAAAATTATTGTCATCATGGATTTTAATGATAATTCATCCGCCATTCTCAAAGATCAGCTTGGTTATGATCGATTATTTAAAGTAAGACCACTCATCAAGTACTTTAACGAAAAATGTCAAGCTGTCAACTGCTTTTGGTTGAGGCTGTGTTGTTTCCAGGCTTTGCGTTGATAAGTAAATTTGTTCGGCAAAAATGCAAGGCAACCAGACCCTTCAATATATGCCAGTTAAATGGGAAACAAAACTTATCTCTATATCTGATTCGACTGGCTCATATGTTTCCGAAATTTACTCAGGCGCTGGGGATAATGTCATACTTGAAAATACTCATGACCTTGGCGCTGCATCAAATGTCGTTGTAAGACTTTCTCAAAAAATTCCGGACAACGTTAATCTATTATCCATTATCTACCTTCGGGAGCCGTGGTGTTTACAGTTTAGGGACTGTACGAGTTAATCGCGTACCAAATTGCAAGTTGTCTTTTTTCATTTCATTCGTCATATAAAATGCTTAACGTGGCTATTTCAAAGAGCTTGCAGGTACAGCTTTCTGTGTTGAGCATTAGAGATTAATGTTCTATGGGGCCACACAAAAACAAAGCGTTTGGTACCTTCTTATGTTGGTATTCAACAGTTCTTGCCTCGAAAGAAAGATACTCAGTTGCTAAAAGTGACTCGTTGGGATCGAAAAAATAAAGAAAATATCGAGATAGATTCCCAA
The DNA here is from genome assembly GCF_027943255.1 of Anastrepha obliqua. Lineage (NCBI taxonomy): Eukaryota > Metazoa > Arthropoda > Insecta > Diptera > Tephritidae > Anastrepha > Anastrepha obliqua. The sequence continues at coordinate 17,729,091 of NC_072893.1, read as the reverse complement.
ATGTTACAAAAGAACAAAGTCGCCATATGGACGGCGTGGATTTGATGGAGCGACTTATTGGCCATTACCCTATACGTCACTGGCAAATGCGTAACTTTCGTAATAGTGATGTCGTTGAATCAATGTGTTTGTTTGGTTCTCTCCAGTTCTATTGTCGCAGTCGTCCACCATTACATTCGGCATCTCTTTTATCACAGCGATTGGTGTCGAAGAATACCCTTTGTCACAAATGATGTTCGTTAACATCAGATTGGTCATTGGTGTGAAATGTTAGATCGATCGGGCCAAAAAAGCTGCAACACTTAAGCGTAAATACCCAATCCCGCCAAAAGGCGGAGTAGGTATTTTTACTTGTATTATTCATTGCAAGGCGTATTCACTAAAGGTGGTGGCACTAGGCCAACAACAATGTGCTGTACGTTTGATTGTCAAAACAAAGTATTGGGAAACTAGAAACCAAATAATGAATTCGCCTTGTTTCATTCTGAGCTGATAGCCACATGAGCACGGCGAGAGAAAAAAAAACAAATCAGCTGATTTACCAACACCACCTTTAATAGATTCGCCTTGGTTCATTGCCTAATAAAACTCGTATAAAGTCAAATGTAAATTTTATACAAATTTAGAAATATTTTTTACATTTTTATTCTAATTTCAAGCTTTTTTTAGTTGAATATAGTGAAAAAAATTAAATAATTTCAAGATTTACTAAGTATTGCAAATTTTGGTATAGAGTTTTTTAAAGTGGTTAATTAACTTTTAATTGAATTAGATACAATGTGTTTTTTTTTTAATTTTTAAGTACAATCCCGTCGGTCGATCTTCTCTTATTTTTGTTAATACCTTAAACTTAGATGAGTAATTCCTACAAAATTTCATAATTGGATTCTCGGAACTTTTCAAGTTATATTAAAGTGCTTACGGAGAAAAAAAATTATAAAAATTCTAAAAAGTACCTAAATTATTTCATTTTGAAAAATCTTTAAAACGACTTATGAATCTAATGTCGCTTCTGAAAGGCCCTTTACATACAAGCTTGTGATTTTACTTCTAAAGCGTTTTTCAGTAAGAGCGCTTCAACTTTTTTTTTGAAAAAAACACAAACGGTTTGACTTTTTTAACTAATTTTTCTTTTATTATCGAGTTTGAACATATACATTTAAGTGTGAAATTCGATTTCTTTTGCATGACCACCGCGTGCACGTTTTACGAAGTCCAATCGTTGAACCCAATTTTCGACCACTCTTTTGCATAAATTCCAGCAATTTCGCGTTCAATATTAGCTCTGAGCTCACAAATCGTCGCCGGCTTGTTATTGTAGACCAATGACTTCACATAACCCCAAAGAAAATAGTCTAGAGGCGTCAAATCACACGAGCGCGGCGGCCATTCGACCGGTCCATTTCTGGAAATAATGCGCTCATCGAACTTACTCTTCAACAAATCAATTGTAGCGTGTGCTGTGTGGCTTGTGGCCCCGTCCTGTTGAAACCACATGTCGTCTAAGTCCATACCATTCAATTGCGGCCAAAAATAATAGTTTATCATGTCGCTGTATCGATTTCCATTCACAGTAACGTGGCGATCGTTCTCGTCAAGGAAAAAATATGGGCCAATTACGCCGCCGGCATGTAAACCGCACCAAACAGTGATTTTTTCGGGATGCAACGGTGCCTCATGAATCACGTCTGGATTTCTTTCTGCCCAGTAACGCATATTTTGCATGTTGATAAAGCCATTGAGCCAAAAGTGAGCTTCATCACTGAAGATGATTTTTTGGAAAAACTGCTCTTAAAGTAGCGGCAACAGAACGATTATTTTCATAAAAAATTTGCACGATTTGCAATCGTTGCTCAAGTGTGTAGCGTCCCACGATGAAATGTATACTAATGAAGTTTACAAATGACAAGCGAAAAATAAAAAATATTGCGTCGTTCGCCCTCCCTATCGGAAAAAAGTTGAAGCGCACCTATTGAAAAACGCTTTAGTAGTTCTTAAAGAAGCCTTAAATATTTTTTTTATTGCCGAACCAGACCATACAATCGTGGTATCGCCGGTAACAGACCCCAAAAATTATGTGTATTTTCAGACTCAGCAAATGATTTTACATAGGAGGTGGATGGCCTGCTTCTTGGGGGTTTTTGTTTGGCGTGTAAACTTGTATAATAATTATTAAACAAAATATGTTTTTAATATAAATTCTTTTGCAACGACATTGAGTACTACTTTTTAGTTAAGAGCAGACGCAAATTTTTTTTTATAGAATTAAAAAAAAATATAAATATTTTCCTCTCCAAAAAAAAAATTAAAAAAATAAGCTTTCACTTCCTGTGCCAATAATGCTTCAGGCATCATTGCCGTGACCAGGATTCGAACCTGGGTTACTACGGCCACAACGTAGGGTCCTAACCACTAGACGATCACGGCTACTGAAAGCTTAACAATCAGCCGAATTTTTCCATAGCAAAAGTAGAGCAATTCAAAGCCAAAATGCATTAATGGGTTTATGTACTTTTACAATGCAAATGCTTGCGTATGTGTGTGTATATTTGAACGGGCAATGAAACTACATTTAAGCCATTAGTCAGTAAAAGCAACAGCAAACAAGTTGAAGCGGAAAACAATAGACGATTGAACCGCAAGTGCGATAAAAAGAAAGGGCGAAAAATAATAGACAAAAGGTCAAGGCAAAGTCAAAATATGTACATGCACTTCTATAAGTATAAATGTATTGGTAAAAGCAAATCATTGCAAGTAGAAGTAGTATTTTTTTGTTTTATTGTAAAGTACAGTGAACGCCCAGCTCAACGAACTTTGGGAATAACAAATTTTCGGTTTAACGAATTATCAAACTGAGCTCACTGATGTTTCTTAAGCTTCCCGTTGTTAACAAAAGTTAAAGGTTTCGTTATGCTAACCTTATCTTGGCTGCTGAAAATATGTAGGTTTATATTTTGTTTTAACATCAGGGTCATGACTTAAAAAGTATTTTTTCATGCGGTCGGTTATATTTCGTGTGGTGAAGACGGTTCAATCACAAATCATAAACCAATTCGAAACTAAATTGCAGATATTGGACGATCTCACCAAGGTGCGATTTGGAGTTCCGAAGTCATCGGTTTGTACTATAAAACAAAAAAAAAAAAAAAAAAAAAAATGTATAAAAAATTGACGAATACATGGAATAAAGCGAAAAAAAAAACAAAACAAATGACCGTGATCGTCTAGTGGTTAACACCCTTGACGTTGTAGCCACAGTAGCCCAGACTCGAATTCTGGTCACGGCAATGATGCGTGTAACGACTTTGTGAAGTATTTTTATCACAGGAATATTTTCTTAAAAACCAGAAAAAGGCGAATTCCCTAGAACGGAGCAGGGGCTGCAGGAATGGTTTATGACTCAATGTCATAACGACATCTCTGTTACTGGTGTCGTTTTAAAAACAAGAGGGAAGAAAGTTTCGTTCTTAAGATTTACCATAGAAACTGGGATAAGATAAGTGAGCAAAAAGCGAATCTATTGGCTGAGCAGTTGAAAAAAACGTTTACCTCTACTGAAGGCACTGATGAAGTAAAGCCTGAATATTTTATTCCAGTTACTCCAGAAGAAGTTGGCAGACGGGCATTCTACCCCCACCAAAAAGTATTCATTTTGCTTAAAAAGTTCCCCGGATTTGATTTAATTACGGCGAAGTTCTTCGTAATCTGCCAAAAAATGGCATTTCCTATTTGCCCAGCTTATTAAATAAATGTCTCAGCTTGAGATATGTGTTTACATAAGATGCATAGGAAATTCGCCAGAGTTACCATGATCCTTAAGCCTGGTAAGTCACCTAATGAAGTGTCTTCTTTCAGGTGAACATCTTTGTTACCTGTAATGTCGCAGTTTTTTGAAAAAATACTTTTAAAAAGTCTACAGTCAGTCACTGAAAATAAGCTGGTGATTTCCATTCACCAGTTTGATTTCACAGAGCACCAACCAAAGCACGATCAAAGACCCAGAGTCGTAAGCACCATAGAAATCGCTATCATCGCATGGCATGAAGGGCCCCTCCACAAGCTCAAGTCCCTTCTGCCAACACAATAATGCAAGGTGCTCTCATCACACCTCAACCCAGCATTGAACACCTTCTTTAAAACCTTCCGTCGGGCACTTAGGTCTGGCCTTTTTGCAGTCCTGTGGATCATTTTTAAAAGCTTACACTTATAAATCGATAAAAAATTAAATTTAAGAAGCTACTTGCAAGCTTAAGTCGTTAGCTATAACAGAAGTATGTTAAATTCACGTCCAAAGTAGAAAAAGTCTTGCCAGATCCTGGTTCACAACGGAGAATTAATGATAGGTACTTTTGCGTAGCAAATGAATACACTAACTTGTTTCTAAGAACATATGAAGGCAGGCGTTTCACAGTGAAGCATTTTGGGTATTCTGTTATACCTCCTGTATACCCATGATCTGCTTCTCCACCTTCTCCTTCTTGATCGGCGCGAGAACCGCTTACGAGATCTTGGCCGAGTTTGACAAAGTGGGCCAGTCGTTTCTTTCTCATGCTGAAGTGAAGCCAAGTTCTTATCCACCTGATCTTTACAACGCAGAGGAGGCCTTCCTCTTTCTCTGCTACCACCAACTGGTACCGCATCGAATACTTTCAGAGCCGCTATGTCTATGTCGTCGTAAAGCTCATACAACTCATCGTTCCATCGTCTGCGATATTTGCCGTTGCCAACGTGCAAAGGTCCAAAAATCTTCTGGGGCTCAGCGATTAAGTTCTGCGGCACGCATGATGCTAGAAATGTCATCTAACATCAGGTTAAAGAAGACACACGAGATAGAGTCATTCTGACTAAAATCTCGCTTGGTATCAAATGTTTCTGACAGGTCTTTGCTAATTCTGATGGTACTACTGGTATTGCTGGACGTGATTTTCACAACTGTATTGCTTTTGCCATGATACTAAGTCCAGAGATCGCAGTATATAAGCAACTCTTTTACGTGCTGCCGAATGCGGCTTTAGAATCGACAAAGGAAGGGTGTGCGCCGATTTACCTTTCATGGGGAGTTTCCAAAACTTGGCGTACTATGAATATCTAGTCGATTGTAGATCTTCCAGATCTAAAGTCACACTGACAAGGTCCAGTCAGTTGGTTGATGGTGGGCTTTAATCTTTCTCACAATACGCTCGCTTGAATCTTACACGCGATATTTAGAAGACTAATCCCGTGGAAATTGGTACAAATTAGCAAGTAATTGCAATATTTGCGGCCGACACTGCTATACTTTCAGTCGATAATCCCATTGGAACCGCAACGAATAAGCTACCAGAAGCTCTTAACCTTTTTGTTAGATCGGCTAACAAGCGGCGAATAAAGCTAAACAAAAGCAAGTCAGCACATATTAGTCCAGTCAAAAGAGACAAAAAAAATAGCCAAACTAAGTAATTTTAGGAGTATGCGAGTTTATGGTTTTATTATGTAAAACCCATCACTGTGAACTTAAATTTGAGTTTTCGGGATCGGGGGTTGTGTCCCGTGGCCACCATCTTGGAAATAAGGGTGCAACTGGTTTTTTGCGATTATCTCGTGAATTTCGAATGTTACGAAAATTTTGTAAAATACTTTTTTGTAGATAATAATATTATCTACAACTTTCATTCAAAACTTTTTATTGTAAAATTAATCATAAAAAAGTTATAAACAAAATTACGCGAAAAATTAAGGGATGAATTTCTTTCAAGCGTAATAACTTTTTTTTTATTGATTTTATGGAAAATATACATCAGAGCTTTTTTATAGAACATTCTTTTGTGAACATTTTTGTCCATAAGTTTTTTTCGCTATCTTTATTTAGTCTTATGATTTTGAGCTGCTAAGCGGAGCAACCATTACATTAGCGAAGCGCGTACATGATTACACAGGCCGACAAAATTTAACCACCATTCAGACCCAGAAACCAGACTATATATTTCCGAAGGTTTATGATGCGCTGAATCCAAATCTGGCCTCAGAATTGCTCTATCAGCTCTGGTTTTCGAGATATCCTAACCTAAAAGTGCAAAAAACACCGTTTTTGCCCATATTTGAGGTTATGTAGCCTTGCAGATGTTTTCTTTCACCAAAATTAAAGGATGGCATCTTTAAATACAAGCCTTCTTTTTTCAAATGGCGTTGAGTTTGCTCAAATATCTTTTTTTTCGCTGAGATATCGCATTTTGAAATTTTCATGTTTCTAAATTTTCCTACAACTGAAAATCGATTGAGATAACATAGACATGATAAGTAACAGTGGCAACGGTGGTTGGCTGAGCGTGCACTAGTACAGTATATAGTGAGTTGTCAAATAGCCGCGCATGAAAGAAGTCGTTAAGCAGTCGAGTGTCAAGAATAATTAAATAAATCAGCTTAAAATCTTTTTATATTGTACTCATACAATTAAAATACCAATACTAAGTGCTACCTTGTTAAAAAGTATAAAATAAATGAACTTAAATCTCTTCATATTACATGATATAGTCGATTACTAATTTTCTTGAATTGAGTCTTATTTTTCTTAAAATTTTGTCTCACACCATAAGTGTGCTAACTCACCAAACTCCAAACTATCTAACCCACGGGTACCGAGTCAGACACAGCCCTAACCCTTAGAAACCACCCCTACCATACCGCAAGCAAGCGTAGGGGTGTGGTAAACCATAAACTCGCATACTCCTAAAATTACTAAGTTAAATCTTCTTTTGACTGGACTAATATAGTGTTTTCCCTAAAAAACGCCTCTTACAAGACACTTTTCGTTGATGAGGCCAAATATCTTGGCAGAACACTTGATGCGCTGGAAAGGTAATGTCAAGAAAAAACGAGAATAGGCGTATCAATCCACAACAAATTATTTACTTACAAACAAACACAAAGTCTGGTTTGGATTTACGGTATACAATTCTGAGGATGAGCTAGTCGGAAGTACATAATTTTGACGGTGAATCAAGATCTGGGCACGACTAAGTCGATAAAGGCTTTAAATATAGCATCAAACGGCAAAAAGCTGCTCCTCAAGATCACTTCATCGACCACTTCTAGTGTGGTGATCTCAATTGTGCGACGACGTCACACTCGGCGCCACTTGAGTTGTCGCGAATGCATCGAAATTGAGTAGTATCGTCTGACAAATTTTGTGCTAATTCATAGCTATCGAAAAGGGAATGTAGGAGTGCACAATTAATGAAAATTTTCTTAATATGCACCAACTGCCGATATGGAAAAGAAGGAACACAAACTAGTTCAGGTTCCAAATGCGCAAGATCCGTCCTCGGTCAGAACTGGCAAATTTTATAGCATTGCACTCATATTGCGGCGACAACTGCTATACTATGGCACTGCATTTTAATTAACTCTAAATTGCGCGTTATCAGTGAACAAAAAACCAAAAATGCAACAGAAAAAATAGATATGGGGGGAAAAATGCCGACACACGGGAAAACCGCCACGCTTAACAAGCAAAAAATGCATAAAAAAAAACAAAATTATACCTGCAGTACTCACAAACAAAGGCAATCCAAAGGGGTGAAGAGAAATTTGTCACGCACGCGTATCAGACATATGCATGCGCACAAAATATACGTATACACATACACATATGTGCAGTAATACTCTAAGTATATCCGCGTAAGGTCCGGTATCGGAAAGGCGCGTGCGCCGCCAAACGAGTTGATTCGCGTCGCGTAATTTGCAAATCGCTACAGTGCAAAGCAATGGCAGGGAGACCCGCAACCTGCCGCCACCAGTAAATATACACAAATATAATACATACGTACAGGGACTTACAAGCGCGTGGTTCTCTTTTAAATGAAAATGAAATACATATTTTGAATTGGAACTCCAAGTCGTTTTCTTCTCGAGCTAACCGGCACCAGTTGGACACACCAGGTGTAGCCAAGTCCTCATCCACCTAATCTTTCCCACGCAGAGGAGGCCTTCTTCTTCCTCTGTTACCATAGCTGGTACCGCATCGAATACTTTCAGTTTCAGAAAGATTTTATCCATTCGGACGTCATGGCTTAGGTTGGCTAAGTGGCCACTGGATCTTCATTCGCTACGCCACGTCTATGTCTGCGTAAATCTCATTGTTCCATCGCACTCGATACTCGCTGTCAACAACGTACAATGGTTCCAAAATCTTCTGCAGTTTCTTTCTCTCTCAAACATACCAGGGGACACCTCATTGGGTATTGTCATCGGCCAAGCTTCTGCGTCATACGATAGGGCGGCCATAATAAGAGCCTTGTGGGGTATTAGTTTTGTTCGTCGAGAGAGGACTTTGATACTTAATTGCCTACTTACTCTAAAGTAGAGCGTTGGCCAGAGAGACTACTTTTATATTCTCGAGAGAAAATGGAACTAATTTTTGTAAGCTCCAGATCTTCGAACTAACAAATCTCGAAAGAGACTCCTGACAGCAATCAACCCAAATGACTATTAAAAAATAAACTAGAGCTTGGAAGACCCTGTTTATTAATGCAGGCATTTCATCTAAATATACGCATGCACAGAGGTCGTCCCCTTCTTAGTAAAGTGCTGCACTTGATTTGGTAATTTTTTCTTACCCCTCTCATTCGGCCACTTTAATTTCGTCGTCGTTGTCGTCTGCGGCGTCTGTGGATCATTGCCGCATCAATGTCAACCGTTTTCATTTTCATTATTAATGATGAAACTTTCACATGCTGCTGCATACATACAGTGTCGTGTAAAAGTTAAGCACTGCCTTAGTAGATTTCTGCTTTTTTTTTTGCATACAGAAAATTTACGTCCCAATTAAAATTATAGTTTGTAGTTTTGACGTGATAACGTCTTGTAATTCGATGTAGCCGGGTGCACGCACCAAAAAATACGTCGTTACCTTGCTTGAGCTACAAGCGAGAGCGCGGAACGAACGACAAAGAGGCACAATCGGCCCCCACGTTCGGCAACGTTCGACATCAGGCTCTTTCCTACTTGAGTGAGCATATATCTATATCTATAAAAAATATATTATATATCAAACAAATAAAATTAAAATTTTCTTTTGAAAAATGCAACCATTCCATCAGTATTTTCTTATGACGTTGTCACGTTAAACTATCGTCAGTAAACCGACTTTACAGACCACGTCTTTTTTCTATACAAGATTTTTTTTCAATTATTATCAAAAACATATGTACAAAACTCAAAGTTCCATATATACAAAAATTTAATCAAAAAATCTTTGGAAGAAAGAATATTAATCAGTAAAACTAAAGTACCCTGGCCTTTATGGCGAATAAAAATCTTCGGAATAGGTATTAAGTAGCGAACCTAACTACGTTTCTTGGGTAATTCCGTTTAACGTCCGGGCTACCAACCCTCCGAAACCCCACGTACGCTAGTAGGGAACGCACTGACGAAGCACATCGTAAGGCATCCAGTTCTACCTGTTGTAACACATTTAGGTATATAGCGAACCGCTTGCTGTAAATACCTCCAAAGGTACTCCAAGCTATCTACCTGCTTACAACAGCTTCTTCCATCAGACCTCGAGAAAAGTTGTTTTTTAACAGTTTTAGCAGTTTACGTCTCCCATCTGTGTAGCCCGCAGGAGACATTCCATTTTTCTCATACCACACATACATATACATATGTGAGGTATTCTCCTATCCCCCACCTGAGTCGTGCTCTCTAGGGATAACAAGCTCCGACACCTTATGTTCCGACTGGGAACGTCATTAAATTGTAATGCTACATTTTTTGTATCCAGTTTATTAGCAAGGAAATAAAAAAAAAGTACACAGGAAACCCATTATCTTGGATGACATATCTCTTAGGTTAGGTTCGGTATATCGGGTTAATTGGAATAGGTCTCACATAGACCACAAGGGTCCATAGTGCTACCAGTATTATTGGAGTCGTGCTAAACATAGTTCGTGATACATCTCTTGGCGAGTTTTAATAAACAGTTTAAACGTTTGTCAGCAATATCCTTCAGAGATGAAAAATATGCCATTCCAGGAAAATTCTAACTAGTTCTTCTTAGAACAGGGCAGTGGCAAAGAGGTGTTCTAAAGTACACCTTTCTTCTTCGCATAAGTTACATGGGTCGTTCTGGACCAATCCCTTTTTATCTGCGTAATATGGAGTGTGATTATGTCCCGTCTGTACTCCAATCAATATTTTACATTCCTTTCTCGGGAGTGATAGAATAAAGTTAGTTGTTTTCGCATTATGGTGGCGGTCCTGTGGGTGGTCTATGATTAATATCTTGTTGTGTGCCTTACAGTAGTTCACCAAGCCTATGATACGTCGGCGTCAACTGGGAAATAGGCCGAGGCAATAACGACTTCCGCTTCTTTCCATCAAAGTTCGGTTTGACTAGTACCGTTGCCATGTCGCCATCTATAAATTCATTAAATAGCAAATGTTTAATGTTGTGTATTGTATTTACTGTTTAACCAGTGCTCCTGTCTAAGCCCTGAGTTGAAGTTTCCCTTCTTGGCAAACCTTATGCTAAGTTTGGCCAATGCGGCCTTAGAGTGATGAAAATTTGCCTGAATACACTTCATGTATCGGCTGTCTGTCGTTTTAGGGTTAGATGGAATGCTTTCGTCGTCTGTATCCAACTCCATAGCTTCCATTTTGTCCGCCAATGCATCAGCATTGACGGGTGGAGCCTTCAGCTTGAGGGTCACTTGACTGAAACGGTAGTTTACCCTTTCTGGTCTACTGCTAAAACCAGTGTTACGATTGAACCTCTTTCAACTCTCCTTAGTGTACGCCAGATGTCGACGGGGAGGCCTTTATTTTGCCCCTGCAAAAAGCCTAGTATCTTCGGGGTTTTCAAGGACTGGGAATTGGGAAACTACCCCACTGCGATCCATGGGTGAGGTATCTTTGATTCCTCTGTGGTCCACAGTGAAGCATTCTCCCATGGTATCGCGCCAGTGATAGCCGCTTTTAACCAGTCCGTGGAAGCACCATCCTTACAATGCAGGATCATGTACCCTGCTGTGTAGGTCGCACCCAAAAATGCCGGTTTTATGTTCTGGTCTTTCTCCACTAGTATTTCCCCAAGAATAAAGTTCTGGTTGGAGTGCATTTATTCTGTTGTTAAAGGCGTATTGGGCTATTCCCTTCAAGGTAGCCTCTGGTGGTATCTGTTCCGATGACCTCTGGCGATTTGGACCTGGCTTAATGCCATCTGCCTTCATCGCGGGCATGGGGAATAGAGCTTTGGCACACCTAAACTTTTTGCCTAAGGCATTCCTGCCTATGAGGTCCCGCCTTTGGGGTCTTGAATAACGATCCTTTGGCTCGCTCCATTTGAGGGCTGCTCCTCCTTTACTTGATTGAGGTACTGGGTCTTTTGATCGTGAGCTATTATGGCTGCTCTCGCCATTTTTGTTTTTGTTTTTATTATATTTGTTTTTATTGTTTCCATTTTGGTCGCACGAGTAAAGGGGAAAGGCTGGTCCGCAGCGCCAGTGCCCCGGTGGCGCAGTGAGGCACTTATTGAAATGGAGCCTTGTCTGGGCGCTCCAAGTTCGCATATTAGCGACTAGATGTTCCCGGGGGTTTGTATAGAGTACCTTACCTCGGGCAAATTCTAACCCCTGACCCGCTGGTGGAAAATCTAGATGGTTTAAGGATATGGCCCTAAATGATTTCAAAAAGAGCCAGCCCAAACTTATCTACTTTTTTTTTTGTTTTTGGAGAAAGTCTAGACATATTACCTAGATCATGAAAAAAGGTAAGCCCATAAAATTATTTTATACTTTCGCTCTGACTTTACTCATTTTAGAATAGCTATCGTTGTCGGTTGCGACCTGCCATTCCAATGGGCCTTCTTCATCGTAAAATTCCGTCCCCATAGTAACAAATCACTTAAACCTCAAGCGTATATTTAATAATCCGTAACTCTCTCAACCTTATAGACTGACCCAATTACTTGACCTGATTAGATAATCTAAAATACTACAATGCTTTCTCTGTGCTGTATAATTTTATCGTTGCCTTGCAATGCCATTTAATCTTTTAATTTCTGGTCTATGGTTAGTCCTTATTTTACTAAAAATCCAAGTTGTCCGTGGAGACGTTAGAGAAACATTTTTCCAGTTTCCAGTAAAGCATTAGTGATAGGCTTTGACTTTGAAGTTCCAGTTCCTTAAAGATAATTTTTTATTTGGGATTTTATGGTTCTTTTTTACCTTTCTATTATTATTATTACTGTTATTACGAGGGGATTCAGCATGGATTTAGAATACTTCTTTGAGTCCAGCTCCCTCAACAAATTGACGCTCCAGCGACGACAGAGTTGCTATAATCACGAAGCCGTTTCTGTTACTGATTCACTCAGCCTATTGACGTCGTAGAAATACTCATAACTGACAGGCTGAAGTATGGATTTTAATCGCTTCCTAGAAAAAACATTCGTTTCCGCGGGCATACTGAAGCCCCCTAACCCGTAGGGAATATCTTAATGTTACTAATTTCCCAATTTTGTGAACTATTCGCCGGCAAAAGTAGCCGAATTGCTTGGTGTGTGACTACTAATTGGTGTGTGACTCTTGAAACCTTGGGCTCAAAACACCTTGCAAAGGCGAGGAGAGGTAATGACAAGCCTCCGAGTATATTTCTGGCATGAAAAATCTCGTCATAAAAACCATCTGCCATTCATTAACTGTGATTTTTCATTTAAAAAATTCTGAATTATGCAAGTATTTTTTTTATCCACGTAGGATAGGATAAATGCTGCCCTTGCTAGGATCCCACGTGGACAAAAATTCAAAACTGTGTCCGTTATGACAGTATACAGGAGTAGGGGAGTGGGTCGGAAAAAGAAAAGGAAAAGGGAAGGAACCCGACAGGAATACGGGGTTTGGGTTAGAACATGACGACAATTGGCGGCGATTTTCGTTCGTAATACCGTTTCAAGATGTTAAGGAATTTCACCAGGTGTGTAATGTTTAAACCTGCTATATCCGCAGGTGTAGTGAAAAAGTGAGAGTAAATAAGGGTGGTTAAGTTTTAAGGGCCGGGGTTGATTTTGAATAAAATACAATTTTTTTAGGAAATTATTTTCATTTCTCCTTATTATGATAAAATTGGTATAGCTCAATTGGGTATAGAAAAAAATATCGGCCAAATGGCCGCCGCGATCTCAGCGGCACACCTCCATCCGATGGTGGATGATGGAAAAAAATACGACCCAATGATGCCTCCGGTCCATAAACCGCACCAAACAGTCACTCTTTGTGGGTGCATTGGTTTTCCGGCAATCACTCTTGGAGTATCATTCGCCCAAATGCGGCAATTCTGCTTATTGACGAATCCACTGAGGTGAAAATGTGCCTCATCACTGATGATGATTTTCTTCGAAAATTGGTCATTCACTGTTGCCATTTCCTTTTTTTCCACTTTAACGCGGTGCTCGATTGTGTATCTTTCCCTGGTTCAAATTGAGTTAGTCTGACATTGAAAAATGTCAAATGAAATGCAGAAAAACTTGACGTTTAGGTGTGGTTCACATTCAACATCGAACCTTGAAATTTAACCACCCTTTAAATTAATAACACTGGTTTACAGCCAAAATGCACCAGAGACGCCGTTATGAAATTCCTATGTAAAATCACCGTCTGATTCCGAAAATCAAGGTTATTTTTTATTCTATGGTAACGTTTTTGAGATATTTACGAATTACCGTTATTTCAAAAAAACAAAAAATTGGGCCCACTTAATCATATATATCTCGAAAACGAATTGAGCGATTCCAAAACCGTTTAAAGCTTTTAAAAGGTAATAAAATTTCCTATAAACTATGTGTAAAACACTTTTTGCTAGGCCCTGCAGATTCAAAGATAACGAACTATCATAACGGATTTTTTAAATTTTTTTAGTAAAAATATAAAAAAAATTGTACTTTGAGAGAAAGGATCTCGAAAACTTTTTACTTTTTCGTGTATTTTTTGTTTTCACTCTAAGCTCTGTTTTATTACAAAAAAAATAAACTTTGATTAAACAAAATCGATGAACTAATACAAAAGTTACAAGCATTCAAGTAAATATATCCATATAGTAAAACTTAAGTATCCTACAAATAATAGCATATGTACTGTATGTATTCTGTCTTAACTCTATGATCTTATTTCATAATTGAAAAAGTTATGTGTCTTGTTTTGACGCTTATTTATATAAGGATCGGTTTCTCTTATGAGAAACCAACAGTAGTCACCCATCATAGCGACATCCCAGAATCCTTGATACCGACTTTCAATCATTTTCATTTGCTGGTGAAACCTTTCGCCATGCTCGTCACTTTCGTCGCCAAGATTTTGCGGGAAAAAATTTAAATGGGAGTGCATAAAATGAATTTTTAAAGACATATTTACTCCTGAAAGAAAATTAAAAAAGGAATTAGATAAATACGTAAGTGACACATTAGCATATAATTTTCTTAGGCTGGGTTAATCTTCCAATTCAGAACAAATTTTGGTCGTTCTTGTTTGTTCGGAGCAGGGCAATAAATTTAGATTAAGAGCTATATATTCTCATGTAAATTTAAAAATTTGCTTTAAAATTTTTTGTTTAGTTTTAAAGTTAACTGAGAAAACGGTCTTATATACATATATATATATATTGTATATATAACGGTCTTATATGTGTTTTTTATTTACCCATTTCCGCATTGTTTTTGATTAAATCGTTCTCTATCAGCTCGAAGGACTTTTGTGTTTGCCTAAAAAAGAAGTAACGACCTTTTCAAAAGAGTCCCACGCCGCTGCCTCCACTGGTGACAATAGTTCTTTGAAATGGGTATTGACCATTATTTTCCTTATTTGCGGCCCCACAAAAATCCCTTCCTTTATTTTTGCTTCTGAAATCTGTGGAAAGATTGTTTTCAAATAATGAAAAGCTTCGCCTTCTTTGTCCAAAGCCTTGACAAAGTTTTTGATAAGGCCGATCTTGATGTGGAGCGGAGTATGAGTATTTTATGTTATCCACCCCAACTTGAAACGCGATTCGTTCTGGCCAATCCTTTATGATGTAGTGGTCTTGACGTGCTCGGCTATCTCATTTGCATAGAAAGCAACAGTATTTTGTGTATCCAGGTTGTAGACCACATAGCTTTCCAACGACTTTTAGATCGGTACATATTTTTCAATCATGTTCTTCGTATTTAATTAATTCAAGCAATTTTTGCATTGTCTCATATGTTTCCTTCGCATTTACTGCATGCGCGATCGGGATAGATGGCTTTTGGTTGCCAATATGCAATAATACGGCCTTTAAACTTAATTAATTGCCGTCTATGAACAATCGCCACTCTTTTGAATCATATGGTTCACCAAACTGTTTAAATAGACCAGCAATGTTTTTGCAATAACAAACACTGTCCTTCTTCGTATAGTACTGGGAGAATTGTTCGTGACGAGTCATATAATATGTTACCTTAACACCGGATGAAACAAATTTAAATTGTTGCATACGAGAGGCGTGTAGTTTGGCCTTTTCTTTTGACAATTCCAAATCCCTTATCCAATCATTGAGTTGTGCTTGTGACAAAGGGTTTCTTTCGTTTTCCGTTTGCAATTCAGTACAACATGATGCCGCGTAATCAGATACTGCTGTTGACAATGAAACTGGAGCCGAAACTAAAGTTAAATTTGATTCTGGCAATGTAGCTTCCGTTGAATTTAGTTCTGGTAATGACACTGTAGATACGCTCGCATAGGTTACTTTTCTTGACTTTCCAACCCCAAATACTTTTGTAGTACAAATATAGCAGTCCGTTGAATGGCAAGTTGGTTCCCTCCTCTTCATTGGTGTAATAAATTTCATATGTCGCCTAAATAGATAGTTTAAGAATCATATGTACATATGACAGAATCATATGTACATATGCTACTATTTGTAGGGTACTTAAGTTTTACTATATGGATATATTTACTTGAATGCTTGTAACTTTTGTATTAGTTCATCGAATTTGTTTAATCAAAGTTTATTTTGTTTGTAATAAAACAGAGCTTAGAGTGAAAACAAAAAATACACGAAAAAGTAAAAAGTTTTCGAGATCCTTTCTCTCAAAGTACAAATTTTTTTATATTTTTACTAAAAAAATTTAAAAAATCCGTTATGATAGTTCGTTATCTTTGAATCTGCAGGGCCTAGCAAAAAGTGTTTTACACACAGTTTATAGGAAATTTTATTACCTTTTAAAAGCTTTAAACGGTTTTGGAATCGCTCAATTCGTTTTCGAGATATATATGATTAAGTGGGCCCAATTTTTTTTTTTTTTGAAATAACGGTAATTCGTAAATATCTCAAAAACGTTACCATAGAATAAAAAATAACCTTGATTTTCGGAATCAAACGGTGATTTTACATAGGAATTTCATAACGGCGTCTCTGGTGCAGAAAAAAAGTTGAAATTTGTGATCCAGTGTAATTAAAATCCATAAAGCCGACTTCCTAAAAAATTTGCCTATGAAAAACAAAAATTCACTAAAGAGGGTGCCTCATGTTTTCATCAACACTGTACGGTACTCTGCATATGCAGCACTGGCAACTGATAACAAGAAAAAATGTGTGCAAGTATATGCATGTGTGTGTGTGTGTGTGTGCATGTCTGTGCAAGTGCCTACCAATAAACAGACGACAGTGCAAATTCCACTCTATCACGAGAATCATCAGCATCAACGACGAATGGCGACAACAACAACAGCAGCAACAACAATAACAGTGTTACAACTGTGACAACTGCAAAAGCGTAAAGTTGCGCACGCGCCGTCCACTTTATTGACTGTGTAACCGGCTCGCCGTCATGCTGATTAGCGATCAGCGATTACAACGCTTACAAGGCAGTCTGACCAGCACCGAACCGATTCGAATGAGGCGAGTAGTCGGGCTATTTAAGTTGGTTGTAAATCAAAATCGCCTTTTAGACAGGCGTTGTAATTATAGCCAAGTTCGTAATGTAAGCGTCCTTAAGTCTGAAAAAACTGAAAAACATTTACTTAATTTTCGATTATTTCATGTTTTCTATAAATAGCAGCCAACTTATCTCTCTTTACTGCTTTGAGAATTAATACAAAATTTAGCTATCTGAAAAAATATTAATTTCAAAAATTAGTAATGTTTTGGTGCGTGCACTGTCAGCTGTCTTAGGCCGAGCTTACACTCTGATTTGCCGTGTGAGCCTTTGTATGAAATACTCCACAAATTAAGTGCTGTATAATTTTAAATACTATGCAGGAACAAGCAGGCGGAAGTATTTGGGGAGTAGCTTTCCATGATAGAAATGCGCTCGGAGGTTGCCCGATTAGGAACCGGGATTTAAATTTAAAAAAATATTTTATTTTTTTTTTAATTTTTACGTTACGAAAAAAAAACCAAATTTTTTACAAGAATTTTATTAAACGATTAAGGGAATTAGCAACAAAGGCCAATCTTTATTGAGATTTCTTTCGAAGGGATTTTTTGCAAAATAGTTACCTGAACATCTTCCCGGAAGTGCCTTAGGAAGAAAGGATATATAGGTTTGGTTAGCCAGGTTTCTCGTCTAAAACAAAACACTCGGTGGCTCTAAGGCCTATTTCTACCTGTATTCAATTTCCATCCCCTAACTAAGTTGCTTAAGCCACTTGGATCTTTTTAATAAGGTAACCAGTTTTGCAAGTTTCTCAGGCTTCCAAGAAATAATCTCCAAGATATTTGGTACGGCTTCTTTGCAGAGCAGGACATTCACAGAGGAGTTGTTGTACCGGCTCGATTTTTTTTCACCTCCACAGCTCCTGCGGAAGTCATTGCGAGGTACACCCATTTTACGTGCCAATAGTGCAGTGATCCGTTATAACACCTGCGAGGACGCTGGTAGTTGATCTGTTGAATCCAGGCAGGATTTTTGTCCTTTTAAATTCAGTTTTGGCCAGAACGCTTTGGCGACCTTACAGTTTGTAATCTCTTGGGGTCTGCGATTACACTCAAGTCGATCGCAGTGTACAGAGGAATGTTCATGTCCTCTACCACTTGCTGAAGGTCAAGCTCAGAACCTTTCTTTGCACCCTCATCCGCTCTTTCATTTCCCTTCACTCCAGAGTGCCCGGGAACTCCATATATATATATGGCGTGGTTCATAGGTGGAAAATTGGGCCTCAGTAAGTGAGAATAAGAAAGAAAAAAATGCTTGAAACAACCAAGCAGAGATTTCCAGCGAAGTAATTTCAATGGTAGCTAAAAGTGAGTGATAACGCAATTATAGGAAATTAATATTACTTATTACAATGACGGCCACAGTAGCCGAATAGTTTGGTGCGAATGGGTTACCATACCGAAAGTACATCAAGTACACCAAATGATAGAACATTTTTTTCTAATAGCGGTCGCCCACCGGCAGTTAACTGTAAACCTCCCAGTGTATTTCTGCCACGAAAAAGCTCCTCATAAAAATATCTGCCGTTTGGGGTCAGCTTAAAACGGTAGATCCTTCAATTTGTGCATTTTACCGCACACCACAAATATAGGGTTTTTCAATAAGGGCGGGTAGATGTTGAAATGGAATGTCGTGGCGTTTGCTGTGTGGCACGTAGCGCCGTGCTGCTGGAACCACATGTCGTCTAGGTCCATATGGTTCAATATGGGCCATAAGAAATTGGAAGGGCCACCACGTCTACCGAAAAATGGGCGCAATGCGCGCAACGTTTGCGTTAATGAACACTCATTTTGATAATAAAGTTTTATCATTTGAACGTGCTGTTCAATCGTGTAACTTGCCAAGATGATTTGCCATAAACCACTGAATAATAAACAAAAGATTTGACAGATGTGACCAAAACAAAATGGCTGCTACAGGGCGCCAAAATCGACCCGCGCCAATTGAAAAACCCTTTATTTCAGCTCAGTCTTGTTTATTTTGGACTTTACCTTCAGTGCAAAAGAAATCGAATTTCATACTTAAATGTATATGTTCAAACTCGATAATAAAAAAAAAATTAGTTAAAAAAGTCAAACCGTTTGTGTTTTATTTAAAAAAAAAGTTGAAGCGCCCTTAAAAAAATGCCCTATACTTAGAAAGGTGAGCTCTTCAGTACATAACAGTGTTTGCAGAAAACATTAGTAGTCATATACTTTTTTTCTATTGTCAATGAAAGGGTGCCTATAGCCATTTAAATTTTCCATTCAAAATAATAGAAAGCTCAATATTTTCCTTGGGTATTTCTTTTGTGTTTTAGTTTTCACATTTTGGTTTCACGAGCTAAAAGTCGCCTTAAAAATAAAAGAGGAAATTCAATTATTGCTTTAATTTATTTGTCGCTTTTACTCATTTATCGATATTTCGGCCTTTATTAGAAGCAGTCTCTAAAAAATCTTCGTTGTGCCTGGCTGTTTATTTTATGAAAACCTTTTCGAAAATATAGTTACAGAAAGTAGCAGACCAGAAAGAGATGATCTTACTCTAGTCATAGTTCAAGGCGAAGTTGGAAATCGGCGTCATGTGCGGTTTTTTTGTTTATTTTTGTAGGGATAACTCAGACACAATTAAGTTCGCAGGCTCATCCTGTTCTCCACATGTAGGGCAGAATACACTGTCTGAGATGCATACCTTTTCCATGTACTTTGCCCGTCATGAGTTCAATCAGCTGCCTACATTCCCTTCTTTTTTACGACGCCATAGTCGGTCCGACATGACAGGTAAAATCTGCATCCTCTCTCAGCTCCAAGCTCGCGTGTGGGTTGTAGTAACCCATTTTCTAACCGTGGCTCTAATGGGCTGCAGATGGGAGTGGCAGAGAGTCCAGAACCCATCCTAGCTAAGGTGTCAGAGATCTCGTTACCAACGATACCCACGAGTCCTAGCATCCATGTTAGCATTAAGCTATTATGTTTACCGACATAGTTCAGCCTGGATTTACTGTACTCAACTACCCTTGATGTGGTTTGAGGGCTGTCTAAGGCCATAAGCGCAGCTTGGCTGTCGCTGCAGATACATATCGATCTGCCTTTCTATCTGTTTTCCACAACAAAGTTGATCGCTTCTTGAACAGCACACACCTCCGCTTGAAACACAGATGCATGTATTCCAAGAGCAAAGTGCAGTTTTGTCCTGCTGGATTCCATGTAGAACCCAGAGCCGGAGCCGTGGTCGGTGCTGGAGCCATCCGTGAAAATGCGAAAATAGTTTTTGTCGGGCTCATTTTCTTAGTTTGACCACAACTCAACCTCTGGCAGCCCCACACTGCATCTCTTTTCAAGTACGACTCTTAATTGCATGGAGTCAAGGGGCATGGAAAAAATCGTTGGATCGAAGTCCATGCCTTCTCTGTTTTCCCATGCCGTACAGGGGCCGTACCAGTTCCCATTGTGTTTCAGTCTGCAGATGACCTTCAAGTCCTCTCCTTGGATGAAAGCATCAAATGGTGGTAGACTAATCAGAGCTTCTAATGCCGAGCCTGAATTAGTCGTAAAAGCACCAACGCAACAGATGGCCACATTGCGTTGTAGTCTCGATAAGGTCCTCCTGTCTCCCACGAGAGAGAGTCTACGCATCCAAATCACTGATGCATAGGTGATAATAGGTCTTATCATAGCCGTGTATCATAGCCGTGTAGATGGTAGGAGAAAGACCGCACGTTTTCCCAAAGACACCTTTGCACCTCCAGAAAGCTGTCAGTGCTTTGGATGTCTTTGTTTCAACAGAACGAGTCCATCAAGCTTCTTCCTTCTGGCGAAGAGGGCAATACCAGTATCTGTGGGGTTTCCGATATCCCATTCGCTCAGCTCCAAGTGTCAATCATGTCCAAAGTTTTCTACACTTTTTTACAAATGTTCATAAGCGAAGGGCCTGTTGCCAAACAGGAAACGTCGTCCGCGTATACTTGTGTTTAGACTCCCGAATCATTTAAGGTGGTGAACAGAGGATCGATTGCCATGCACCAGAGCAATGGAGATAGCACACCGCCTTGGGGGCAGCCTGTATTAACCCCGGATGACACCAGCAGATCTTCCTCTGCTCGCACCGAAACGATTCTTTGAACGAATCCAGCATCGAACGAATCCAATTTACTAACACCCGGTCTACGCCGTGTCTACTAGCAGAGCTACACATACTGTCAAAAGTGGCATTATCAAACGCCCCCTCTATGTCTTAAAAGCTGCCCATTGCGTAGCCTTTCTTGTCGATGGCTAACTCTACCCTAGCAGCAAGGTTTTGCGGTGTCGACTTGCAGGATTTTCCAATTTGATAAGCATGCTGAAATGGAGACAGAGGGTGAGCCTTCAGCGACTTCTGACGTATGCGCAATTCCACCAGTCGTTCGAGACTTTTCACCATGAAAGAAGTCATGCTGATGGGGCTGGTGTACTATAGTCGTCTCTTCCAACCTTTTGGAGGAAAGCGACCATCACCATCCTTCAATTCAGCCGCATTGCCATATAAAAGCGATAAGCTAAAGTTTGCCGCAACTAATTGTGATTTGATAATGTTTTTATAATAGTTTTTAATTATTTTTCAAACAAAAATTATAAAATTCTACATTCAGCTCACCATCAGTTGGCAAGTTGCTCGCTTAAGTCTTTCGATTTACACTGGTATTCTGGCACTTCACTCAAATAAATATGCGAAAATAGTAACGCTCATAAAGTGAGTGAGAGAGAAGAAAACAGAATATCCAATAAAATGCGGATAATTATATGTCAGCAATTTACATGTCGTGTGTCGCACACGCTCACCAGCCGACAGCAGCGGATCTGGTGTAACAGCAATAACCAATCGCACCACCACCACCACCAGCACTCAACTTTGTCAACAACAATGAGTGCAAGCGCATGGAAGTGAACGACGACATCAACACGATCGCAAGTCAGCGCAATCAACGCGCCTGTCATGGTCCCACTGCCTTGTGGCCGCCTTATCGGTAGCGGGCGCAAAAAGCTTCTGGCACTCACGCGTCGCCTCGCCTCGCAACACAGCACGCCGCACAGCCGCAATGCGAAGCGACACAAAGACATTGACGTAGTGGCATGCCACTGCTACCACCAGGTATGCGAATGTCGAACGGCACCGGGCAGGCGATTGAACCGGTCACCAGTAATTGAGTAAAGTATAGCATAACTTGACTTTTGACTGAATGCAGTGAGGTGTGTGAGTGTGTGTGTGCACTGACACGCATATATACATATGCATGGAATATGAATGAAACGTTAAGGTTGACAATGAAACTTGATACTCCGCGCCAGGTTGTAAGCCTGTGTTGGTGCCCCTCAGCCAGCGGCCAGCGACTAGCGGCCAGTAACCACAACCGCCTTGCTCATCTGTCTTTTTGCTAGCGCGTAATGATAGCATAGTGACGGTGATGGTGGATGGTGGCTTTGACAGTGGCAGTGGCAGTGGCAGTGACACAGACTCTTGGCAGTCAACTACTGGCTGCTGATCAAAGTAATGCCAACTGCCAACTTCACCAGCTCGGCTGGTTGGTGGCAATGTCGCAATTATGTTGCCGCGCTTGAATCCTCACATACGTGGGCATGCAACGTTTGCAGCAGCGACAACAACAATCTCGCTCTACAATAACAGTGCACGCGTGCAGCTTAACTTCACCTGTTGACACAGTAACTCATATGCATGCACATACACACACACTCACATGCATAAATAACCACATAAGCGTAGGCAACTAAATAATATCGTTGCTGGAAAATATTTGCATGTTGCAATTCGCTGCCACTGCCACACAAATTGGTATTAAGTTGGTTGGCTGCCTGACTGGCGGTCCTTTTCTATACATTTTTTCTTTCGTATTTTTTTTTTGGTGTTATTACTTTTCGTTATATTTTCAGATAACTCGATTTTGAAAGCCTGCGGCAAGGCAATTCATATTTATAGTAAACTTGTGCAGCCGATTCATTGGCAGCGCATTTTTGCCGCGTGCTCAACAAATTGAATAAAATGAACTAATTTGCATTACAAACAGCGGCGATTGGGGCAGTAGCCCAGCCTGGTGCTGTAGTTGTAGGAAAATTGATTTTTGTTATGGAAGGTTTGCAAACATATATATATATATATATATATATATATACATAAATATATATACGTACACAAATATGCAAAACTGCTTACTCAAAATTTTCACAAAACTTGTGTTCACAAATTTGGAAATTTTGATGATCAATTTTGTGCTTTTTCTGAGTTTTGAAAAAAAAAAATGTGAAGCTTTAAAACACAAAGAAGACATAGAATTATGTTTTGTTCAAAAATTAATTAGAATGGAATTAAAAACAACTACAATAAATTTCAAAATTTATAATCGCAATGGGTGTGTTGATGGAGATAATTATAGAAGTCATATTTATGATGCCATATACCAGGTATATACCTATGAAATGAGACTTTCAGCTATTAGTCCATAGTCCGCTAAGAGTATTTTAAAACCTCCCCAAATGTCTTGTTTTTTTTGTCTGTCATCTGTCAACAAGAGATATTCAATTCATTGTTTGTTACGTTTCATACAACAATGCATTTTGTCGCTCTTAAAAATGTCGAATTTCGTGCCTTCAAACTACGATTTGCGGACATCGTTGATTTTCTGTTATCAATTGAAGAAAAACACTTCTCAACCTCATCAAATGCTTACAGAAGCTTATGATGGGCATGCTCTAAGTAGAGCATAGTGCTTCAGGTGGTTTGAAAAATTCCTAAGTGGTGATTTTAGCGTGGAGAACGAGGACCGTGGCCGGCCACCGAAAAAGTTTGAGGACGCCGAATTGCAAGCATTGTTGGATGAAGATGATGGTCAAACGCAAGAAATGATGGCACAGCAGTTGGGAGTGACCAAAAAAACCATTACCAAACGTTTGAACAACATGGGGATGCTTTTAAAGGTCGGAAGATGGGTGCCGCATGAACTGACTGTAAGGCAGCAAGAGAACCGAAAAACCACTTGTGAAATGCTACTCTCCCAGTTCAAAAGGAAGTCTTTTTTGCATCTAATCGTTACGGGTGATGAAAAATGGGCGTATTTCTCCAATCCCAAGCGTAAATGATCGTATGGCCGGCCACAAGCCAAAAACAATGGCCAAACCAAATAGCTTCGGCCGCAAGGCAATGCTGTGTGTTCTCTGGGATCAGCGTGGTATGATTTGGTACGAGCTATTAAAACCAGGTGAAACAGTTGACGGTGCACGTTACCAACGACAATTGGAAAATTTAAACAGCGCTATACCTACACCGAAAACGCACAGAATATGCCGATCGGCGTCACAAAGTAATTTTTGTTGATGACAATGCACCGCCGCATCGAACAAGAGCGACCCGGGAATTGGTGGAGACGTACGATTGGGAACCGCTGGTACATGCGACTTACTCACCAGACTTGGCGCCTTCCGATTATCATTTGTTTGCATTGATGGGCCACGCACTTTCCGAACAGCGCTTCAATTTTTACAAAGAAGTCAAAAAATGGCTCGATGATTAGTTTGCGGCAACCACAAATTGACTGAGAGATGGGAAAAATGTGTCGCTAGCGATGGCTATCATTTTGAAGATTAAATTTGCAGCAATTTTTCGTTAGTAAGCGTTTGAAATTGAAAAAAGTCTCATTTCATAGGTATATACCTATAATTCATACTCGAAGCATATTTGACCAACTAAAAAGTAAAAGTCCTGCCGGAAGTTTTTTTACAAGGTGAAGTCCAAAATAAACCAGACTAACGCCATAAAAATGTTTTTGATTGCGCCATTCTCTTCATGAGTTAGTGCATTTTAAGTTACATTCCTAGCTGACTTCCAGTGAAAGCTTGGTGCCATTCGGTTTAAAGGAAGCGAAGTTATTGCGTCTAAAGTGTCAGTATGTTTGTGTCATCGGTACAAAAGTGAGTTTCGAACAAAGAGCTAATATCAAATTTAGTGTTAAAATCGGTAAATCATTCAACGAAGCATTTTAATTTATGAAAAAAGTTTGTGGCGCTGATTGTCTATCTCGTGCTAGAATTCATGAGGGATTACATAAGGGCCGCCCAAAATCAGAAGTCACCGAAAACTCCATTCGCAAATTTATCAAAAATTAAATTAAAGATTTATTGAAATTCATGGTATCGAAGTTGAATATCTCCAAAAGATCGATGTATCGCATTTTAGCTAATCATTTGGACTTACGAAAGGTCTCTACACGTTTCATTCCGCACAAGTTAACTGAGGACCAAAAATTGCTCAGAATTCAACATTCGAAAGAATTCATTAAAGAGGCGAGAAAAGAAGAAAACTTGCTTTACAACATTGTAACTGATGGTGAAACGTGGTGTTTCCAATATGAACCTGAAACTAAGCGGTAAAGTGCCAAATGGAGGGCCCCAGATGAGCCACCCCCCAAAATATCGCGTCTGGAGAAATGAAAAATCGAGTCGATGCTCATTTGTTTTTACTAATCCAAGGGAATTGTCCACAAGGAGTTCGTGCCAACGGGCCAAACCGTCAATGCAATTTTCTATCGTGGCATTTGAAGCGTTTGTTTCATCGCATTTGTCGAATTCGCCCTGAATACTGCGAAGGAAGAAGCTGTCGCTTATTGCATGATAATGCGCCACCTCATTGATCCACTCTAGTGACTGAGTTTTTGACTAGAAATCGCATTTTAATTATGAATGACTCACCGTATTCGCCTGATTGGCTCCCTGTGACCTCTACCTATTCGGAAAATTGCATTTGGCCATGAAAGGCAAACGTTTTGCGTCCGTAAAGGCCATTCAAAATTCCGGATTCCGATCAGCGACTTGAAACACTCTTTCGAAAAGCTCGAAAAGCTCGAAAAGCTTTTAGTAAGCTCAGTGTATCGAGGCCAGAGGGGACTATTTTGAATAAATAAACTGGAAGTTATCAGAACAAAGCTCCTGTCGTTTCTATTTTAGCTCAGTCTTGTTTATTTTGGACTTCACCTTGTAAATATGGATACTTTTTTTTAATGAAATTAGTTTTATTCAATCATGCAAATATTAAAAACAAAATATATTTTGATTCGAAATGATCTCCATTTGCTTTTACACAAGTCTTCAAACGATTAGGTCAGTCAGCTATTATTGCAGCACGCACGGTTTCCAAGGTGGTTAATATCGCTACTTAATTGTTTGAGACTCACCAAATTTCTGTGAGGCTTCGACAGGTCATGTTCTCAAACTGTAATCAGAATTCCGGGGTTCAGATCTGTACTCTCAGACGGATAATCTTTTACGGCAATGAACCCAGGAATATTGGTTTTTAGCCACTGCTGGGTGGTTTTCACCTTATGAGCTGGAGCGGCATCTCGCTAGAAGATCCAACGCTCTCCATTGAAGAGAGTACCACTCAACTGCTTCACCACGCTTTTCAAGAGATGTAACGCCTTTACAAGACACTCTCCAGCAATTTATTACAGAGCCACGGAGGCTGGATGATGGCCACGCTGAACACTTCAAACAGTTTTTGCGTTCTTAGAAGTTTTAGCATACATTTGGTCGTTTCACTTATTAAAAACTTGTTCAACAGGGAAAATTTTGTCATCTGTGAAAAGAATATTTTCATGGCCGTTGGCCGCGTGCCTCCGATGAAGCTGCTTGCATCTGTCAAGTGTAATTTTCTTCAATCGAATTGTCCAAAGATGAGCAATTGAGCGATGAAGAGCTTCCACTTGGAGATCATCTCTAATTAGTCGCGACATGGATCTGGTATATTAATTAATTTCCCTGGACATGATTTTCTGCTTTCTAAAGAGATTTCTGCGAATTCTTTCTCGAACGACTTTTATGGTTACACTGGTGCGAACCTCACGAGGAAAACCACTTATTTTTCTGTCTATCTCTTCAGACGTTTCGGAAACACGACTGACCAGGCGGTAAACAAACATTCTCGAAATACTAAGTTTTTTCAGCAATTCGTAAATCTCACTTGCATTTTTACCACTCTTTTGTTATGGAATCACTGCAATGCGTTTTTCCTTAGCTCCCTCTTCCGTTTTTAGGAATCGAAATTTGCCACGGAACTGAGTATAATTTATGAGTTGAGAATTTGTGAATTCATACGAGCAAAATAAATAATAACGTGATTTTTTTCAGCGTATTTATTCTCGCCGTATGGACTGTAAAATTTGTCACAGAATTTATGACAAGGCAAGGTATAAGCTTTTGTTAGAAACAGGGATTATTATCCAAATAAAAATGAAAAAGACGCATCGCACGTCAATCACAATTGGCCAATTGAGTACTAGGCTACTTCAGTAGACAAACACCCAAACAATGGAGCGCATAAAGATCAAAATAATGATTTCCCATACTAAAAACAATTTTTGTTTTTTACTTGGTAAAGAAGTTATTCAAAAACAAAACTGTATGATTAATTTTGCGCCACCTTGTGTTTGACTGTTCTGTATTTTCGAAATTTTTGTACATATGCATACGATTTAAACCAATTACAAGTCGCTCCGATTCGTGTAAACTTTAGTCAGATATCAATAACGTCGCAACCTGGAGTGATGAAATTCACCTTCACGTAAATTTTATGAAAGGCTTTCAGACATCTTTTTCTAACGAATCATGCCTTACGGTTATGAGTGCCGTTTTGCGGATTAGGGTGTAATTTTTTATTCAAGATTCCTATTTCTGAGGCAATTTCTTCAATCTTCATCTCTTTATACCAATCGACACGA
Source organism: Anastrepha obliqua (assembly GCF_027943255.1). NCBI lineage: Eukaryota > Metazoa > Arthropoda > Insecta > Diptera > Tephritidae > Anastrepha > Anastrepha obliqua. Next base: position 17,701,432 of record NC_072893.1, on the reverse strand, counting down.
GTCCTATTTTGGCCAATTGTCAAACTATGCGGTGTCCAACTAGTACAAATTTTCTGTCAGGGCAAATGGTTATGCAATTTTGAATCTATTCTGGTCCCACTAACGCTTAAGGGTGCCTCTCTCTCGCGATATGTCACATGACTATCTTGCATTACCAAATGACGCTCAGAGTCAAGACGGTAGCTAAGTGTGGTGCTTCGACGCCAAAAGTAGGGTGGAATCTTGTCTCGATAATCCATCTCGAAAGTCATCGCATGAAAGTTTTATTTTAGCAAGATGAATTTTTCAACTCACTGCAAAAAAAAACAAAAAAAAAAGCAATGAAAATGTTTTACGTAAGTTTATGCTAGAAAATACAAAACTTTTCCATAAAAATATCGAATTGCAGCTCATCAGCGTAGCGTTGCAAAGACGCTAAATATAAAGGGCAGCCCACGAATTCAAAAGCATTTTCCTCGTTTCGCTCTCAGATCGCTTAATTTTGCTGATCCGATTCCGTTGCACCATGCAAAACGTGTCTTAAGAAATATGAGTTCATACAAATTGAACGAGTATTATTTCACCTTGCTTTATCTTTACAAGGTTTGGTCATCTAAACTTCGGCTGCCATGTCATCGGGAACTCGGCAGCATAATTCTGCCCGCTCATTTCACACGTAATTTAACGCTCGGCCAATCAGTCGTTGTACAACAAAGTAACCAACGTCAACACAATATAAGTTTATTCGTAAACAAACCGCTGCCACATCCCCTGTTACGTCAGCATATCCGCTGATTTCTTCAAATTTACTGAGAGCCGGTTAAAGGCCTGATGTTGGCCACAGCTTCGGAATACTTTTCACCATGTAATTGATTGTCTTTTAAAGCGCATTTCACAAAATACCTGTGGAGAAATTATTTATGCTTTCTGGAGTAAACGGTAAACGGTTTATGCATCTTATGCTCCGATACATAGAACATTGAAAGAATTTATATAAATAATTCAAATTCTGTGGCTTTTGATTTTTCGTCTTCTAAGTAAACTTTCAAGTTGTCACTAAATGAATTATACAAATAAGTTTGGACAATTATCGTTAAGTATTTTTTGTTGTTATAGTCTATAAGACATCATCTGTTTTTAGGCTCACTAAGAGATTATAAATAAACAAATAAATTTGGGACCTGAAATATACAAAAATGTGTATCAGTCACTCTGCTTTCATTCCAAAAATAATCTGCGATATATTGGGTATTTGAATTAGCCTCCGGAGTCGTATAAGGGATATCGCTGTTAATAACACAAAAATAGGTGTTCGCTCTAGTAATATACTCGTGATTTGAAGGTGTATATGTGAGGACTCGATCGCAGTAGTTGACATTCGTTTGAAGCGGAAATATACTTTTTATCTGACGTAAAAAATGTCTACATTCGTCCCGAAAAAACAGCATTTGTGAGAAGTCATACTTCATTATTACCTTTCAAAGAAAAGTGTAGCTGAAACAAGTCGTATATTGATCAATATTTACGGTAATCCCGCTCAATCAAATACAACTTGTAAAGAGTGGTTTCGACGCTTCCAAAGTTGCAATTTCGACGTGAGTAATAATGATCGCGAAGGGATGCCTGAAAAATTCGAAGGTACTCAACTACAACAATTATCGGATGAAGACGCATGTCGAACCCTCGAGAATATGTCTCAAGAGTTGCATGTTGCCAGATCAACCGTCGGTAAGCGCTTGCCTGCGATGGCAATGGTCCAGAAAGCAGGTAACTGGGTGCCACATCAATTAGAGGAGGGGGACATCGAAAGCCGCTTGGTGCTGTGTGAGATGCTTCTTGAACGGCAGAGAAGAAAAGGTTTTCTGCATCGCATCGTCACTGGCGATGAAAAATGTATCTATATGTATGTATGTATGGCGTAACTTGATTATTATTCCATCGATCCACATTTCCAAACATTCATTGGAGAGCTACTGTCGTAAGGCACAAACGTCAGTATAAGTTTTTTATTTGAAGCGTAAACAACAATATTTTTACCACACTTGAAAATGTCGAATTTCGTGCCAAATAATGTGTTTTTGCGGGGAATTTTTTAATATGAAGAAAAAAGCAGCCGAAAGTCATCGTATCTTGGTGGAAGTTTATGGTGAGCATGCTCTAGCTGAGCGAACGTGCCAGAAGTGGTTTGCACGCTTTAAAAGTGGTGATTTTGGCCGCGCCGCCAAAGTTCATGGATACCGAATTGGAGGAATTGCTCGATCAAGATCCGGCTCAAACGCAAGAAGAGGTTGCAAAAACTTTGGGAGTTGATCAATCAACCATTTCCAAACGTTTAAAAGCCATGGGAATGATCCGAAATTCAAATTTCGAAAAAAAACCGCACGAACTTATTCATAGACCTATATTATGATAAACCTAAGCGTCGAAAATGTTGGAGCCTGCCAGTTGAACCAGGTCCATCGACAAGGAAAGAAAATATTCATGCTTCAAAGGTTATGTTGGGCATCTGGTGGGGTTAGTGGAATCAGAAGGGTGTCATCTACTCTGAACTCCTTAAACGATCTGAATCCATCACTGGCGATCATTACCGACTGCAGCTAATGCATCTGAATCGAGCTCTCAATGAAAAGCGGCGGAATAGGGTAGTGGACATGACAAACTTATTTTGCTGCATGACAACGCCAGGCCACACGTTGCTATATCATCCCAGAAATGTTTAGATTGATTAAATTGGGAAGCATCTTCGGATTACCATCCGTTCCGATCAGTGCAGTGAACCCTTATTGGAGAGCAGTTCACTTCTTACGAGAGCATCGCAAACTGGGCGCAATGAATGGATCAAGTCAAAAGGACTCGAATTTTTCGTCAGGGAAATCCATATCTATATATATATAAAAATACAATTGGCGCGTATACCCTTCTTGTGTACACCCACCCGTGTTTGGTCGAGCTCCTCCTCCTATTTGTGGTGTGCGTGTTGATGTTGTTCCACAAATGGAGGGACCTACAGTTTCAAGCCGACCCCGAACGGCAGATATTTTTATGAGGAGCTTTTTCATGGCAGAAATAAACTCGGAGGTTTGCCATTGCCTGCCGAGGGGTGACCGCTATTAGAAAAATGTTTTTCTTAATTTTGATGTTTCACCGAGATTCGAAATAACCTGCGGTATAAAAGTAAACCAGCCCATATCCCTTTTTTTACATATCTGATACCAAGCGAGAGCTGCTGTAATTAAAGAAACAAATTTGCTAACAAAATTATGATTAAATTCTTTAATTGTTTCAACATAACATTGCATTATTTGAAGGTATAAGTTCCACCACGAAATTCATATCGAGCAAATGAATTATAACTGATAATTAAATATGCAAATGTGATACATTTTTAAAGTTTTTTTTGTTTTTTTTGCATAAAACAATAAAAAATTCAAATCTCAAAGTTTTCCGTACATACATTCCATTAATTAAGGAAACAAATGCACCAACATTATTTTACAAAATTCTCAACATTCAGAATATAAATTTTTCGCCTTATTTTTATGCCTCCCATACCTTTTTGCTATTTATACACCTACCGTTACAGCGCTCCATACTAAAGGCCGCATTATCGTAAATGTGAAAAAAAATTAAGCAGGAAAAAAATATGAAAAAAAATTTTACGAAACAAGTCCGCAGCAAAAAATGTTGTTCATTGCACGCACTTCGAACGCACAACAGGCATCCCGCCGCGTTGATGAATGACTGCCTTGCAATTTATGCGCACAAACGCACATGCGTACACAGCCACGCGCATACATTTGTATGCTCAACTCACATACACTTGTTTCCACATACAAACAGCCGAACATAGAGAAGTATTCCCCATGCAATTTGCCCTGGCGCTTGGCGTTGCACTTGTTGCACTTTCGCTGTTTCTCTTTCTGTTTTGCCTGTGCCACGCACGCGAATCTCGAGCATGTCTGTCCACATTGCTACATTGTTACTGTTAACATTGGCCAATCGCACAACATTCTTATGATTTATTTCGAAAAATAACAAAATTATGATTTATGTAGGTCAATTCAAGGGTGTAGCAGCGCCTGCCAGCATTCAACTGTCCGTCTGTGCGTCGGCCGATTGCAGTTGCAATTAATTTCAAATTTCAACAAGTTTCAACAACAAATGCCTCCAATTAAATGGCGTTGGTGAAATGTGCCTAGACCCAGTAATTATGTGGTTAGAATGAATGGTTGAATGGCTGAATGTCAGACGCAGCGAAAAACGAAATGGCAAGCAATCAAATATGTAGGTAAGTAAGCAAATATCTCCAAGGGTGAATATATAAATTTGAGATAATTTTTTTGCCTGCATATATGAATCTAATAGTTTATGGTCACGCACATTTTGGGTTGCACTAAATTTGTTGCACGTGCAAAAATCGCTCTATTTTTTTTTTTTTTTGTGTTGTTTGAAATGCTAAAATCTCTGAATTCATACCCAAAGTGCCAATTAGGAACTAAATTAGGAAGGTAAATGGGATAATTTGATTTTTAGCAAGAAACTGTAATTGATTGCCATGATTGATTGGCAATTAGATTAGAATTAAAAATTGAGATTTTGATTTAAATGATAGTTTGGGTTTATCGATTATGATTTTTTTTTATTGGTTAGGTTACAGGACCGAAAATAAAAACAATCCCTTTTTCTCGCATAGTGCGAAATTTCTGAATAAAAACGATTTCGGACTATAAATGAATTTCTCGTAATAATACACAACTGGCTCCACCAAATATCGAATTAGCAAGGGACGTTTTTTGAAATGTAATGCCACCTTTAAATCGCCGTATAGTATAATTCCATGCGGCGTTTGCATCGTAAGATATCGCTCACTAATGATATCTAGCCAACCCACTACTACATACTAGAAGAGGAGTCGCTGCTATTTTCTTATAATAAAAGGTAGGTCATCTACCGTACGAAATCTAATTTTTAATTTATTAATCATACACCTACATCTTCTAGTAAATCTGTCTTAACATCTATCAAATTTCTATTGTGACTCCCAATGGCATGCTGATGTTAAGACACCGATTTCAAGAAATGCGATATGATTAGATTAGATTCGATTTGTGAGAGGCTGGACAAGTCCAAGCACTCAGTCAGGAGACCATTGTACTACACCCGGATAGATTTCAGTGAAAAGAATATATAGATGGGAAAGATAAAGTGTGGGTGGTAAGACAGAAAAATTAGTTTGAGGTCTCTCTTCTACAAATCTCTTGGATTCATTGATAAATCGTAAAAGATCCGGAAGAGGAAGAGTATGAACCTTAGCCTCATACTCAGTATATGGCAACCCAATATCCTAAGTCTGATTCTGGAAAACGCCGGACAGCTACAGAGAAAATGCTCTGCAGTGTCGTCATCCACAAGACAGGATAGACATATCGAGCTGTCGATGACCCCCATGGCAGCCATAAGCTGACTACAGGCGTTGTGCCCTGTGATTACACCCACCAGTACTCTCAGGTCTTTTCTGCTAAGTTTTAGGAGAAAGGTCGCTATTTTCCATTTTGGTTCCTTCACAAAGCACTTGGCTACTCTGCATGAGTTCAACCCAGACCAACGTTCTCTATGGGTAGACCTCATGAAGTCGTCAAACCATAGTTGAATCGATGCGGAATTGACACCTAGAAAGGGTTCAGAGCCTAGTGGCATACTTTTAGAGCCTTCATTAGCAAATTTATCAGCTAACTCGTTCCCTGGGGTTTACTCTGGAATTAACCATTGCAGCCTTCCACCATACTACAGAGACGTATGTAATAATGGGTCTAATCAGGGTGATGTACAACCAATGTACTATCGCCGGTATTAGCCCCCATGTCTTGCCAAAGGTTCTCTTACACTGCCCATAAGACTTTTAGTTTCGTGTGATGTGCTCGATGTGCTTCTTCCAGGTAAGCTTACTATCTAGTATTACTTCTAAGTATTTAACCTCAGAAGACAGTTGTAGTGGGTAGTAACAGGCCTTCCATATTGCGTTTCCTAGTGAAAAACACTAAGGTGTTTTTATAGGTGTTTATATAGGAATGCTCAATCTTATTTAGAGCTACTTGCATTTTTTTGTATATAACTTTAAATGACCGTCCTGAGATTAATACGCATACATCGTCCGCGTCGGCTTGGATGTGTCCAATTTCCTGTAGATCATTAAGAAGAGAGAGTAGAGTAGAGTAGTAGAGAGTACAACGCCTTGTGGGCAACCCTTCTCAACCGCAACCTTGACTCCTTTATCGCTTTCTCTATCCATGGTAAGTAGTCTTTTGGATAGCATAGAGTGATCCATCTGACAATTGTTTCTTCTACTCCATAACTTCTGATAGAAGAGCACAAAGGGTGTAATCGGTGACGTCACTTGATTGGTTAAAAGGTGGTCGATTGTTACTGAATACTTGTAGATTATGGGCATACGGTTCCCATAGAACTTTCTTCTCATTTGGGTATATTATAGCCACATTCTTTTTATTGAATAGTAGAGGTGTCTTCTTTTTAGATTGTGATTCGCAAGTTCTTTTGAGCATTTTGTGAAGATTAAAATCCTCATTTGCAGCTTGCAGCCTCTCTATTTCATTGCATTGATTCTTTAAGTAATCAGTTTTCCCAGCACGAACTTTTCGACGAATTTCCTGATATGATTGCTTATACAAAGCAAAGTCCAAATTAAACAAGACTGAGCTAAAATAGGAACGACAGAAACTTTGTTCTGATAACTTCGAGTTTATTTGTTCCAAATAGTTCACTCTGCCCTCGATAAACTGTTTACGGACCGGAATCCGGAATGTCCTTCAGGATGTCGGTACAAGACTTTTGGACGCAAGCCTCTACGGACGCAAGCCTCCACGAACGCAAAACGTTATCCTTTTTCGGCCAAATGCAATTCTCCGAATACGTAGGTACAAGTCACAGGGAGCCATATCAGACGAATACGGTGAGTGATTGATGGTTAAAATGCGATTTCTAGTCAAAATGTCAGTCACAAGAGTAATTCGATGAGATGGTGCATTATCATGCAATAAGCGCCACCTTCCTCCTTTGCGGTATTCAGGGCGAATTCGATGAATGCGATGCAACAAACGCTTCAAAAAGCCAAGATACAAAATTGCATTGCCGGTTTGGCCCGTTGGCACGATTGGCACGAGATATTCAACTCCGATTCCATGAATGTCAATAATAATTTCGGTTCATTTTTGATAAATTTACTAACAATTTTGATGGAGTTTTCGGTGATTACTGATTTTGGGCGGCCCGTATGTAATCCCTCATGAACTCTGGCATGAGATAGACAATCATTGCTATAAACTTTTTTCATCAATTCAAATGTTTCGGTAAATGATTTACGGATTTTAAAATAAAGTTTGATATTAATTCTCTGTGCGAAACTAATTTTTGTACCGATGACACAGACATACGACACTTTAGACACAATAACTTTGCTTCCACTGAACCGAATGTCACCAAGCTTTCATTGCAAGTCAACTAGGGATGTAACTTCCAACGCGAAGGGAACGAGAAGTCAGACTTTTATACCTAAAAAGAGGCAGAAGGGCTATTTATTGGACCAATCCCATTTTTCGGCTTTATCAAAAATAATATAAAACAGGAAACCACAAAATGGTTAAAATCAGGGAACACTGGAATATCACAAGCGGCCTTAGTCACTCCAAAAAGTTTTAGAATTTCAATGCCAATAGAGCAAAATCTGCTCAACCCTAGATAAAAAGGGCCTCAGATTACTTTGTGGACCACTTACAGGCCACTTTGCCTGTTATGAATACTTTAACACAATAGAGTTATCTAGTACAAGACTATGGAACACTTAATCACCAACTGTGAGGCATTAGGCCAAAAGAAACACAGAATTCTCGGCTCGTACCTACAATTGATCCCTCCTAAACAGCTTGTTCGATTCCTCGGGCTACTATAATTAAGTAATTAGGGGCACACAATAGATCAATCTGGTCGCAGTGCATAGAGGCCCTAGCCTAACCCGTTCAACCATTACCAACTTCTAACGCACTAACTCATTAAAAAGATCGCGCCATCAAAGACATTTTTATGATGCCAGTCTTGTTTATTTTGAACTTCACATTGCAGCTTTCGAGGATTTTATGAGTTCTCCTTCCAATTATATGTTAGTTTTATTATTACATCTCAATCTGTTACTTTTGAGCTTAGAGTATTTTAGAAATTTACTTTTTCCCGCATTTCAAGTAGTTCTATAGTCTTTAACGGGATCTCTTTGATGGTGTTGTTAATTTGAAATGAAATGCCAGCATCAATTTCATTCAGTTTTGAGCAATCTTGTGTTAATTTTTTCTTATTATTTACGTTTGGTTTCTTGCGTGCAGCAGACAGCTTTAGTTTTAACTTTGCTAGTATGAGATTATGATCAAACGACATATCGGCTCTAGGATATGTTAAATTGCGGAACCAAAGTTTTTGATAATCAATATAAAAACAATTGAATTCCTTACAATATTATTGCGAAATTATGCATTAAAAAATTCTGTACTGAAGAATTCTGTGAACTGTACGTATAACGAGAAAAGGTGTGGGTATCTAAGACAAATTTTAGAAAAAAATATATTTTTTGCTCAAATTTTTGGGAAATTTCTTTTCTCTTGTTGTCACTTTTAGCATTTTTACATTTGCTGAATTGAAGGCATGGCTCAATGAGGATCCGTGTCAAACGTAAAAGAGCTTCCTTCAGTGATAGGAGTTACCCGCCAATCCATTTTCAAGCGATTGCATGCTTTGGGAATGATTCAGAAACAGGGGACTTGGGTTCCCTATGAGTTAAAACCAAGGGATGTTGAACGTCGTTTTTTCGCCTGTGAATATCTGCTCCTGCGGCAAAAAAGGAAGGGTTTTCTTCATCGCATCGTAACGGGTGATGAAAAATAGATTCTTTGCAGCAATTCAAAGAAAAGAAAGTCATGGGGATTGCTCGGTCATGCTTTTACTTCGTCGCCTCGGCCGACTATTCACGCTGCGAAGGTTGTGCTATGTATTTGGTGGGGCCAAGTTGGTTTTATTTATTATGAACTGTTAAAACCTGTTTACAAAATGCTGTTTACAAAATTCTGTATTTCAAAATTCTGTAAAAAATATTCTGAATTGCCGAAATGCTGTATTGACGAAATTCTGTATTGACGAAATTTTGCATTGACAAAATTCGGTATTGACGAAATGCTGTAAGTAAATGATAAGAAATTCAACAAATTTTATAAAAAAAGTGCGCACTTTTTTTCTTCAGTTTCGATAGAATCCACCGTATTTTTGCGTAGAACTCCTTTTCGCGTGGGCGGCCTTCGGCCGCGCTTCAAAAAAATAACCCTCGTCAGTCTAACTCCGGCTACGCAATCCACCGTATTTTTGCGTAGAACTCCTTTTTTCGTTGACTTTTGTCAACACAAAATTTTTTCAATACAGAATTTTGTTAATACAGAATTTCGTCAGTACAGAATGTCGTCAATACACAATTTTGTCAATACAGAATTTTTTTAAAATAGTACAGAATTTTGTATATTAAATACAGAATTTTGTCACTGCAGAATTTTGTTACGTTAATTTACAGTATTTCGTACGAAAAGAATTTTGATATACAGCATTTTGTAGGGATCCCAAAAAAAACATTTTAAAATTTTTGAAAAAAAAAATATTTTTTACTGAAATTTATGGGGAATTTCTTTTTTTTTTGTAATTTGCAACAATTTTTAAAACTAATTTTTTCAATTTTTTGCAATAAAATATACCTAAAAATATTTGTTACTAAAATTTTTGCGTTTATTTTTTTTATATATATTAATATAATAATTCGTCTGCGTAGTCGAAGACAGGCAAGTGTCCCTTGCTTAATGATTTTTGTAACTCTTAAGATATGCGAGTAACGAATTTTTTACATAATTTTGTAATTTATTACGGAAACTCTTTGTTCGCATATAATTTCGATTAAATCTACGGGTGTTTAAGATATTGTCAATTAATCTCTTTTAAATCTTAACAAAAAAATCATTTAATTGGCACTCATGTACTTGCATACTTATGTGTGTATGTATGTATGTATGTAGGTGATTGTGATAGACTTTGATTGAATTCTTATGGCTAAACTGCGTGCGTAAATTTTCAATGGAAATTTGTCGAGCCAACAGCGACCGGTTTTCGACTGATTAATTACGTTCATTAGGTACGCACATCCACGAACTCACTAACACACGTTTTTGTTAAAATTAAAATAGCCATAAAAAAATTTACTAAAGCGGGACATGTCAAAGAAATGATTGATGACGTCAAGAATTCCTACAGAATCGCAAATGCGGCTACTATGGAGACATGAGTAACGACAGCAGCGTAGTGCGGAAGGTGGGCGGTGGGCTGGGCCTGTGTGCTGCAGACAACGAAAGCTTTTTAAATGCTTGACACGGCGCAGCAGCCACAAACAGAAATGCATTCTTAGCATGCGAAAGTGCGTGCAACAGGCAGCAAGTGATTAACGCAGTTTGAGTGCGCAGACACATGAGAAGATGTATGGATGCATATCTGTTGCAAATACTAAATATGTTTGGCGAAGCGTGCATACGTGGCTGTGTGTGTGTGTGCGTGCGTGCCATCCCACATGTAACGGAGACGCGTGTCGATAGGGCAAGGGTGGTGGCGTGGTGAGTAAATACTGATGGCCTGCCACTGGCTGCTAGTGGACGCTGGCTGATGATGATGACGATGATGATGGCGATGGCGGCAACGGTGGTGAAAAGCTGATTTGTTTACTTAAACGGACCACCAACGAAGTTCGCAGCTCAGCACTGCCGAAAAAGCCATTTCGTTGAAGAATGAGATCACTTCAGGTCCGGAATGGTGATGATAATGAGTGTGAATGCGTTGGTGTTGTTGTTGGCGTCTCTGCCCTGCCACTGATGGTGCTTTTTGATGGAATGCGTTCGAAATTAATTTTTTGGTTAAATATTTTGCACCAAAATTGTACACCATGGAAATGAGGCGCAGGATACGATGAGGCGCAGGCAATAACTGATTAAATGGGCGGACGTGTATGAGGGCGTGTGTGTGTGTGTGTGTGTGTGTATGTATGTATGTAATACATTAATAGTAGTAGTATCTACACTGCACATTTTATACCCTTTAGTGACAATTTTAGCAACTTTTTGCTCTTGCTTCTTGAGTGTTGCGTTGTGCTTAGATTCTAATCGGTGCAATAAGTACGAAAATGGGTTAAACAAATCAGGACAATAAGTAATTAGTAGTTAATCCATTACGTACCTCGCTCAAACCTTCACTAAACCATGGCAAGAAGCACTATTTTATTGGTGGAGTCAATTACTTTTGCTCTAAACAAGAATGCGTCTATTAAGATGATGAGCTCGCTGAAGAGGGGATTCTTGAGATGGTTTCACCGCTAAATGAGAGGATTGGGGTTCGTCTTGCGTCAATTCAGGGAGCGCTGGGTTAGTACAAATGTCGCGAGATCCTTCTGGTCACGGATGTATCGAGGGCGCTCGAGGGAGTTTCTGGAGATAACAAAGGCCCAGCTTTCGAATTTGGTGGATGCCCCTACCAAGCATTGTCCGTTAGGTATCTATGTGGTGAGATTTGGTATTACTTCGAGTCTTTTCTGGAGCAGCTGTCTGAAATATTAGGTGGAATCATCTCAGCACCCTCTGCTCAGCTGCCCTGGTCTCGTTGGGCTAGGTTAGGCTAGGTGGTGCTAGCTAATCTGTTAAAAGATCTCACTTAAACCTCTAGCGGCCATTATGTCACCAGTGCTATGTATCTGGAGTTGAAAATATTATTTTATGTAATTCCTAATGCACGACTTCGCGAGTTTTAACAAGCCTTTTGTCAGCAATATCCGTCAAAGAATGAAATATGTGCTGATCTTAGGCGCATTTGTCGAATCCTACAAAGAGCAGGGCAGTGGTAAAGTCAGTATTCTGAAGTAGCCCTAGAGACAGTTTCCGTCAGTAGTCCAGCAAATATAATATTTTGCTGTATTTTCTAACGAAGTAGTTTTCGTATTCCAAATTCATAGCATAATTTTGGTAGTTTTGTACGGGGTTGAGTTCCACATCATCTGCAGAATTTTCGGGCCAATCACCATCAATAACGACGCACTGTGAAGATTAATGAACGAGGAACCCATCCTTAGGCAAATCAAACGCAGGAAGTGGCGATGGATAGGTCAAATGTTGAGCAAAGCACCAAAGAGCATCACGAGATAATCCATCAAATAATTGAGCCATTTGGAACTTGTACTTTGTTATACTATAATTGAAAGAGCTATAAAACCGCTAAATCAGAAAAATTCGAAAAATTCTGTTTTTGAAGGAATTAAAAACAAAAAAAAATTAATTTAATACAATAGAAAAATTCAAAATTTGCGTTACATGGTTTTTGTTGTTAATTTTAAATATTTACACTTCATATTGTTAATATTTGACTATTTATTTATTTATTTTAAAATTTCTATTATTTTTTTTTTAAGTATAGTTCAACTACAACAAAAGCCATACAAATTAAAGTTTCGAACTTTGTATAAAACTTCGGCAAATTTTCATCAGAATTTCAGACTTTTTACTTAGAGTTTTTACAAAAATTTCGGTATCTAGTTTTATAGATCATTCAATTTTGGATAATAAAGTGCAAGTTTTAAGTAAATTCAAAATTACACTGATTTTTGACCATTTTTTTAGGAAGCGGTCTGGCGCATTTTCTCTATTCGACACAATTTTCTTATATGAAAAAAACAACCTATACCGTCCGCAGAAAAAATTGTCAAAAATCAACGCAATTTTTGAAATACTTGAATTGTGTATTTTAGTATACCAAAATTCAATAATCTACAAAACTGCGTACTTGAAATTTTTCTATAAATTCCTAGTAAAAATTGTGAAATTTTTCTACACATTTGCAGCATTTTTATAAATCTTGTGTTAAGTTCGAAACCTTAGTTTATATGGGTTTTATTTTAGTTCGAACCATTTTTTTAAATAATTGAAATTATAAAATAAGTAAACAAATAGTCAAAACTTAACAATATTTGGTGTACACTTTATTTTGACGCTGACGGTATATAATAATTATAGTCGCACATTTTGCAACGGGATATGTATGGTATAACAAGAAATCGTAGAGATATGAGTTAAAACTCCTAGTGGGGATTTTTCGATTTGGATGATTTCTATCACTACTTTTGAATCACAAGGAGCAAATCGAAAATGGCTCAAAAATTGCGTTGATTTTTTATCAATTTTTGAAGTGAAACTTCTTAGGCGTCGATGGACGAGCGAGAATGAAGAGTAAAATTTCAAGGCCATGCAACGTTTTGAACATTTTCGTTCCGCGGGAGAGAAAAAAGATATGACGTAGAGGAAAAGGAGAGAGAGAGAGAGAGCTATACCTTATATATATCTTAGATACACTTTTTTTTTCTGAGTTTTTCCTTGTGGTTGCTAATTTATAGTGAGAAATAACACTGCCCACTTTTTGACGCTTGTTTGTTGGTGTAAACTTGTAGGAAATATATTTTTGGTGCCTACTTTTCGGCGTTATATTTCTTTGGTGCATACTGTTTGGGGCGTTTTTTGGTCCAAATTTTTTTGGCGCTTTTTTTGGTGCCTACTTTTTGGCGCTTATTTCCGTTTCATGGCTAGTGTTTGTGCGTACTATAAAGTGCTATCCATTCCGGCGTCGGATTTATTGGTATTGCCTTGCGATAATTTGTGTCCTTGCCGCGGTCCTAGAATCGCTCGAAGTAGTGCGCGTTGTTGCCACGGTTTTTGTCCGGCGTTTACCTACACCGGTCGACGCTACTCCGTTTTTTGTAAATTTTGTCTATTTGTATTCTCTGCAAGTGTTGTGAATTCATTTAGATATATGTTATTTCTCTCTCTCACTCTCTCATTCTCTCTCGGGTCTCTCCCTCTTTCTTTGTCTGCCTTGAAAGTTTCACTTCTGTTATGTGTACTACGCTACACGCACTTTTTGTGCACTTTTTCCATATTTCGAATGCTTGAAATAACGTAAAAAAGAATTGTCAAAAATAAAAGCGATTTTTAAGGCACCTGAAACTTACACTTTATTATCACCAAATTCACTGGGATACAAAACTGCGAACTCGAAATTTTTATTTTATTTTTTATTTTTTGTTAATTTCATAAACATTTTTTGATTTATTTTTTTAGTTCGCACAAACTTTGAAACTTGGATTTAGTGGTTTTTGTATATGGAAAAACTATGTTTTCATAAAAGAAACTATAAAAATAATTTAAAAAAAAATGTCAAAACCATTATTAAAATTAAATGAGAAACAAACATTTCTCCAAACTTACGAATAAGTCCTACTTCTTTATTAATTTTCTAATTGCTCCATATTTTTGTACCTGTTTTTTTTTTTTTGTTCTTTTGCAAAGGTGCAAATATTTCTGCACTATCAAATTTATCTGCTTTTCTGACATCAAAGTAATGCAAAGCAAAATCAAAAATCGCATTCAAGCCCTTCAATAATTTTCGCCCATTCATCATCATAATCATCGATTGGCGCTACAACTTCTTTTGAACTTTGGTGTGCTGAAATCGGCAAAAATCTGTTACCATCAACTTATATTTCCTTAGTCCTTGCATACGTTTTATAGAAGAAAATTAATCATCCGATCGGAAATAAATAGTTTTTGCAAATGACGTTGAGCGTCAATCATATTTGACAGCTTCAGTGAACAAATAAAGAAGCCGAAAAGGTCAAAATAAAGATTTACATGAACCAAAATAATTTTTTTTTATTTAGTAGAAAAGTTTGTTCAAAGCAAAATTGATTGATTGATTGATTGATTTTGCGTCACCTTTTAGTAAAAAGTTCATTGAATGCTTTGACCCTCTACAAAATACTGATGCATCCTAGCGGAACTAAGCAAAGTTTGTATATATATATATATATAATTGGCGCGTACACCCTTTTTGGGTGTTTGGCCGAGCTCCTCCTCCTATTTGTGGTGTGCGTCTTGATGTTGTTCCACAAATGGAGGGACCTACAGTTTTAAGCCGACTCCGAGCGGCAGATATTTTTTTGAGGAGCTTTTTCATGGCAGAAATATACTCGGAGGTTTGCCATTGCCTGCCAAGGGGCGACCGCTATTAGAAAAATATTTTTCTTCATTTTGGTGTTTTCACCGAGATTCGAACCAACGTTCTCTCTGTGAATTCCGAATGGTAGTCACGCACCAACCCATTCGGCTACGACGGCCGGAAAGCAAAGTTTTTAATACAACTAAAATTCTATGTTTTTCAGTAAAGGGTATACTTTTAATAGATTTAGCTTCTACCATCAATATTTTTACCATAGATATGTTTAGCGGCCCCTTTTGCATTCATCAATCGCTGTGAAAGCCACTTCAATAATTATGCAAAAATTTCTAGATTTTTATTGTGATAAAAAGAAAGTGGATCAGTTTTCTGAGCAGACTTTTACCTGCCCTAATCGATCTTCCTCAATTTGCGCGCATTTCATTTGGGGCGGAGTTTGAGAGAGCTTACGCTTTTTGCAATATTCTTCGTATAGGAATTAAGCAATTTGTAACTGCTGGCAATTAACAAATTGTTGCAAGCCTAAGTAGGGCGCGCGCATGCGCAGCCAAGTGCAAAAAGCGAGGCACTGCCGATCGTATCAACTAAAGCTAAAGTATATGGAAACACCCGCCGGCAGCATGCAAGAGCAGGAAAACTATAAGGTAGCAACTCGTACATATGGACAAACATACATGGATTCGTATGTAATACAAAAGCACTCCCTCGGCGTGTTGCATGTTATAGATGTTGCACACGCAACTGAACTTAATTTATCGGCGGTAGTTTTTTTGTAGTTTTCCTTAGCATTTCGTCTTTGTTTGTTTGTTTATTTGTTTGTTCTTGCAATTGTAAGCGCCTTTTTTAGTGCAGCTAACTGCATTAAATGCTTTTATATGTTGTTGTTTGTATACCTGCAAATGTGTGCTTGCATGCAGCTATCATTTTGAGCAGCTCTTAGAGCCAACACCGACAAACGTTTGTGTTAACTGAAAAACTCGAAGAACTCAAATGTACTGATCCTTTTTTTCCACTCACTTACCACCACCGTTGGTTTGCCTTAGCGGATGTTTTGTGCCTTTATGGTGTTTGTATCGTAAAATTCTAATTGATCCACTCTGCAGTCACAAAATTGGGCTATTAAGGCGGCCAAACAAGCAGCAAATGCAAAATCCAACTGACAAAAGCTGTTGTAAATTTGCTTCCGCATTTCATTGTATCTCAACTTAGGAGCTACAGTGTGCCAGAACTTTATAAATGGTTAATAATTTTAAGAGGAGCCCTAACTGGATGGATGTGTGAGTGTTAGAGATTTGCTGCTCTGCCCCTTTTCTCAAATGTGGTGAACCTGCTAGCTTCCACAAGCAAAATAAATTTAGTGAAACATTTTATCACTTATTTCCATACAAAAAAACAAAATTACTAAAAAAAATGCCTTCACCCGTTGTAATGTTGACGCAAGTTGTGGTGCGCCATTGCCGTGACCAGGATTCGAACCTGGGTTACTACGGCCACAACGTAGGGTCCTAACCACTAGACGATCACGGCTACTGAAAGCTTGCTGCCAAACGCAAAAATTTGTTAACAACAAACACGCATGCAGACATGGAAATACAAGAAATAGGAAAACGAATAATTAATAATGAAAGTAGAGCCAGAAATCAGTAAAAATAACAACAATTTCAAGCCAACCCAAACCATTGAAAATTGCGGCTTTGTTAGAGAAAAGTGAAAGGCTTTGAGGTTGGCATGAATAGGTGCGTGATACACAAACTGCGTATGTAGATATGATGGATTGTTGCACGTAATACAAAACAAGAAAAATATGAATGCCTTCATGTAGAATAGACTATATAATAATAACGTATCGTACATACCCTATGATCAAAAAGTACCGGGAAGGTGATGTTGCCTGTTTTCTTTGATTGCCAAGGCGTAGTGCACCATGAGTACGTTCCATTGCGCCAGACAGTCAATAAAGAATATTATTTATCCGTTCTGAAGCGTTCGTGAAATGCTGTACGTCGCAAACGGCCGGAAATGTGGGCAAACAGTTCTTGAATTTTGCATGATGATAACGCGCCATCGCACCGAGCCCAAATTGTGCTGGATTATTTGACCAAACACCAAGTAAATACCATAGTGCAAGCCCCGTATTCACTTGATATGGCCCCGTGCGACTTCTTTTTGTTTCCCAAGATGAAGTTACCACTTCGTCAAAGGAGATTTCAGTCGATAGAGGAGATCAAAGAGAATGCGACGAAGGACCTGAAGGCCATCCCTTCGTCGGCCCACAAGGAGTGCATGGAAGACTGAGTTAAACGTTGGCACATGAGTGTTGCTTCAGACGAGTCATATTTTTAAAAAGATAAAATAAATTTGCCTGAAATTTAATTCCGTTTGATATGTATACACAGTCCAGTTGAGGCGAATTCTCTCATATTCTCTCGAACGCTGCGGAGCGCCCGAACGTCTTTTGTTAATTCTTGAATATCTCGAAAAGTATTTGTCGGATTTACTTCAAATTTTCAGACAATATTTTCAAGATATTATACTTTAAGAAAATGCAAAAAACCGAATCCAATTTTTTGAAAATTCTGACTACCCCTAAACCATTAGAAACGACAAAAAAAGCACCATAATTCTGGATGAAATGCATTATTTGGGGGAATCGTTGTCGTACATACAAAAAATTAGTAGGATAAGTTAAATGGCTGCCCTTGCGAGGGGACTACTTGGACAAAAAATTCAAAACTCGTCCGTTGTCATACCATGCAGGGGGAGAGGAGGAGAAAAAGAGAAGGAAAAGAACCGGACAGGTAGAAGACAAGTAAGAAGGGGCTTTGGATTAGATAACGACTACAACCGGTGGCGATTTACGTTTGTATTAACCGCTTCAAGCTACTAAGGAAATTCAACAGCTGCATCTAAATCTTAGCCTAACGGGAGCAGGGTAGCTTAAGGAAAGGCTGAGTTGATTCCACCCTATCCTCCAGACAGGTTCTGCAGAAAGAACTTGAAGTAATCCCAAGTCGCATCGCATGGACATTTAACGGGCAATACCCAACCAATAGTAAGAATACCCACCAAATTCAAGAGTTGCGACTTTGTTAGTCTTAGAAGTTCCATTGAGCGACCTCGATTGGCTTGTGGGCAATGTAATGGGCAAGCTTGTCTCAATGCTCTACCATATCAGAGCAACATTGCCGAAGATGGAACCTTTCACCCCGAAATCATGGAAGAACTTGAGACAAGTGTCATTGAAGACGATAATGAAGAGCAGTTTGAAATTTACCTGCAGCCGGAAGACGACGATGAAGAGGAAGATGATGATTAAAATTATAAATTGTAGTTTTTGTACCCTTTATTCCATTTTTTACTTTTAATAAAAATAAATGTATTGAATAATATTTTTTAATAAAAAGATTAATCCATAATTTATTTTTTTTTCATCATGTAAGAAGGTATTAATATTAATTAGGTTAAAATTCAAATACAATTCCTATATTTTCATTAACTATGCTGCAATTACATGGGCAGGTAAGTGTTGTTAAGTAAATTAATACCGAATTAAAAGTGGATAGGTTAGGAAAAAATCACAAAATATAATATGATAGTTAATAAAAATTGACAAATATTAATAGTTATTGATTTATCGATAGTTCATCAACTATATACGGCGCGTTTTCGACCGGAGGCACCAGTTGACCTGAAGTGATCCTGTGACTGCGCCCTCTCCGCCCTCTATCTCGAAAATGGTTCACCGTAGTTGTGTACACCCTACCATATGTAGATTTAGGGTGTCAATATACAAGTATTTACAGACTTACAGCTGGGTATCTCGAATTCCGAGATTCTCACCTAATTTAAGCTTAAATGACTGGACTATAAATGCCAGCTTTTTTGATTGTTTTTGGTAGGTGAGATAAGGTTCAAAATGCCTTCACAATTACAGCGACCATCGTCTCCTGCGGCGAGTGATATGGCCACTAAAGCAATCCCTCTTCCTCTTCTGGGGAGATATCTTTCCCGGGACTGCTTTCTTCATTACTTTGGGTGGGTCTTATGTCTCTACCTATGTGAGGCTTTGCTTTGTTGTACTGCGTCGAGGTCTATCTTTTTTCTCCGTATTACACCTTCTACGTATCTTTTAAACGAATTCTCATCTCTTTCCATCAATCCATCTGTCGCAATTAAAGAACGTGCATTCGTGGTACAGCCTCCAATGCCTTGCCCTTGGTTTTATAGTTTAGCGCATATCCTCATATTTTGCTGCCGTACAGCAGATTGCGTCTGTGGTCCCCATGAGCAACCTTCTTTTACCCTGGGTTTATCCACCGATGTTCGCCATTAATCTGCTCAGCATTCCCGTAATCTTCGATGCTTTAATAGCTGTGTGCCGTATTCGGGTCCAGAACGCAAACCTGCAATCGGTTTGAATGCTCAGGTGTTTCACTGCTTTTTGAGTTACTCGGGTTGTGTCGCCTAGTTGCATGTTGTCCTCGAGTTGCAAGTGGCCTCGTATCATCAGAACTACTTCGGTCTTATATTTGGCGAGCTCCAGGCCAAGGTCATCACGGCAAAATTGGATCCTTAATATGACTTCACTTGTCCTTCAGCAGACGCAAGTTACGACTGATTTCGATTAAATGTTGATTACTACCATCCTCACAAAAATGAAAAGAAAGACTTGAAAGTCATATTTGCATCGAAAATGTCGTTTTCTAAACATATAGGTTTTATGATTGCCAGCAATGTCTATGCTCGATTTGTAGTAAGGAATTCAAAGGAGTTCCAGAAACTTTCTAAGCTGAAGAATTTGTATTTTTTTCTTATTAGATCACACCTCGAATAATGCAGCATCACCTGGGATCCTTTCTTTATGGATTCATCTTTCAGAATTCGAAGGATTAAGAAACGTTTCACTAGACTTGCCATTCAGTCAATTCGTTGGCATTTTAGTTGGGCTGCCACCATCCCACCACCACCGCTCCCCGCCCTCTCCTTTCATCCCATTGGTTTTTTTTTTTCTCTTTTACCTCACCTCCTTCACAATGGTATCACAAAGGGCAAACCCGTTTATCTTCGTCGAAGTGTGCTCATTCCTTGATCAACCATTCCAACCTAACCTAACCTAGTTTGGCTGCATATAAAAGTAGATGCCTCTTCTTAGCGTTGCCAACATTAGAAATGCGAATAAAAATTTCATAGGTAATGTTTATAAGGGGCATAGCCAGAATGCCACTTCCTACTCAAGCTAATACTTTTCAATTGTCCTACTCGTAAGCTTAGACTGAGCAATTTGTTCCATTCACCTTATCACAAGACCAACTTTAGTCGTAATGACAATGAAATAGACGAAAACATGATCGTGGGTAAACATTATGATCACAGTCATACTGGATTTACACTATCACTAACACCTAGAGATTATAGAACAATAATAGGCGAGCGGACGCGACACAGCCCAGTAGCAGCGTTTGCTTATAACATAGCAATCTCGGGCATGCAGGAAATGGAGTCAGCAGGGCTCAAGAGAAATTGTAGAGCATCTTCTTTGCAGAGTAAAAAGAAAAATAATGGTTTGGGAAGCTATAGCAAAATATGCATGTGAATTTCCTCAAATACTGCACGCATCCTGTAATAACGAATGATTGTATTTGATTTGCGAATCCCTTGTTCGTCGAAAAGTAGTCTCTTTTTTGATTGATTATACAAAAAATATACCTATTGGCAAGATTTTTTCACTAAATCTCTAGGCTGGCTTAAATATTTGTTTTAATGAACATCACAGTTCATTTCCTCATGCCAATGAAATGAGCAATCGACCAACTCTGCTGCTAAAGGCCGAAAAAATCGCGCCAAAGTCGGTCAAAAAAATGAAGTTGCTATTAGCAAAATCAGTCTGCTTTTAGTATTCGTCACCAACTAATATTGCCAGTGTTGCTCCTACTGTCAAGATTGGGAGAACATTTGTATGTAGAAATAGCTTAAAACTGGTTCATGGCCGATCTTTAGCGCCTGGCCGACGCTACGACTACTAACATGTCGGTAAACTTCGGTTATTTCTGTGATTTTATCGATATTTTCGACACTATCGACATTTGATATAACATCAAAACTGCCTGAACGGAATCGTCGAAACCAGAATTGCGCGTAATTAGCTGTTAAAGTATCGGCAACATAAATACCATTTCAGCTATTCAGAGGGCTGGCTTGCATTTTCGCCTTTATCAACGAAAAATTGTGAAATGTACCGAATTTTTTCTTTGTTGACTTCCATTATTAACACCCTGCAATGCACAACTGAATAGAATAAAGAACAGCAAAAGATTTTTTTAGTGTAAAATGTCATCTTGACTACGGGGGTAGACTGTCTAATAAATTGTTTGATCGTTACTTCACGAGATATTGATCACTGCAGAAATCTGCCGAGAAAATAATGGATTTCTTTTTCCCCAAACTAATATGAATATTTGTAATTATATTTGAAGAAAATAAGAAATAAAAGAAAAACCGTCCCAATTTGGCTTATAAAAACTATGTAAAATATCAAAGAAATAATTTTGTAACTCTCTCACAAAAACCCCATAAATCCAAGTTTCTAACTTAATGCGAATATCCAAAAAATTCAATAAATTTTTAACAGAATTTTAGAAGTGAAACTTCTTAGGAGTCGATGGACGAGCGAGAATGGAGAATACAATTTCAAGGCCATGCAACGTTTTGGACATTTTCGTTCCGCGAGAGAGAGAAAAGACATAACGTAGAGGAAAAGGAGGGAGAGAGCTATACCTTTCATATATCTTAGATAAATTTTAGGCTATTTTTCCCGAGTTTTTCCTTGTGGTTGCTAATTTCTAGT
Source organism: Anastrepha obliqua (assembly GCF_027943255.1). NCBI lineage: Eukaryota > Metazoa > Arthropoda > Insecta > Diptera > Tephritidae > Anastrepha > Anastrepha obliqua. The sequence goes on along the minus strand of NC_072893.1, from coordinate 17,679,480 downwards.
GAGAAATAACAGTGCTTACTTTTTGGCGCTTGTTTGTTGATGCAAACTTGTGGGAAATATGTTTTTGGTGCCTATTTTTTGGCGCTATATTTCCTTGGTGCCTACTGTTTGGGGCGTTTTTTTCGGTGCCTACTTTTTGGCGCTTATTTCCGTTTTCTGGCTAGTGCTTGTGCGTACTACATATGAAGTGTTATCCATTCCGGGGTAGGATTTATTGGTATTGCCTTGCGATAATTTGTGCCATTGCTGGAATCAATGCGTTTGTGCGGGTGATAAACGCTCGGAGTAGTACGCATTGTTGCCACGGTTTGTGTCCGGCGTTTACCTACACCGATCGACCCTTCCCCGTTTTTTGTAAATTTTGTCTATTTGTATTCTCTGCAAATGTTGTGAATTTATTTAGATACGTATTCTTTCTCCCTCTCTCTCTCATTCTCTCTCGGAAGTTTCACTGTTATGTGGACTACATGGCGAAAATTCACAAAACCATGAACAAAAATAAATCATGCATGAGAGATAAAATGCGTAGTCAGCGAAATTCAATACCTGAAAAGGCTTCAAAAATTATGTTTTTCAGACACTTTATTCGATAGTTGGTTTTTTTCAATGCAAATGTGTATAAATCTTCAAGGTCAGTATTTTGAAAAATTTTGTAATAAAACGGTTCTTTCCATAAAGTGCATTTGTGTTTTTTCTATATTTTTTAAGAAAGTACTCAAAAAACCAAAAGAACAAAAAAATATATATTCAAGATTTTGCATAACCTCAAATTATGTAAAACTGAAAACCTGATGTGCTGGTCTATGCTGAGATCTGATTCGAAAGCTCTTCAAAATTGTGAAGTCTGGTCTGCCCGGCTGGTATATTATCTGTGCTAGGTAGCAGTATTGCCGCATCACAGTGTAGAAACTTCATATAAAAAAAACGCTTAAGAAGACCGCAAGAGAATTTTTTGTGCCAAATTTTCTAAACATAGTCCATGTTTTCAAAATATAAACTACTTTTCTCACTACTTTTATTATCAGTTTTAAAAAAACAGAATGAATAAAAAAACTCTGATTTGGCTAAAAAAATGGTGTCGAAGACACCCTTTACTCAGGGAGGAAGCTCATTTTGAGCATTTTCCCAAAAGATATGGACTAATCTTAAAAACATATTTCTCCACATTCCATTCACTTTCATATAACATATTTACCACACTGTGCCCAAGAGGCAGCCAAAATTTTACGACACCAATCAACTTTTTATGCCACATTTGAAAAGCAGAAGAGCCATCGCTCAACACCCGCCAATGCAAATACTTCAGCGACTATTTTTTATGCATCGCGCCTACCTACAGCAATGTGTGTGTGTGCTGAATTTAATGTTGCATGCTACTTAACAAGCAGCAGGCTCAGCACACATTGTTGTAAATTTCAGGCGCTTTTATCTTGAAATCAGTTAACAAGCGGTGGCAATTGCGAGCAACGAGCCTTGCCAAAGGGCTACGCACCACTGCGACTGCTTATTGTCAATTGCTAATTCCTGAGCACCACCATAGAACCGTTAATTGTGTTGCGACAGACCCTTAAAGCGTCATAAAAATAAAAACGTGCCGCAAATTATAGTTACGAGTAGTGGCATCCAAACCACTTGAGGCACAATCAAAGTGCAGCCATATACGAGTATTATTTGTTGCACATGTCACGACTCAAAGGTGTAGAGTTGACACAATTTCCCTTACAAAAAACACTTAAAGCAAAACAAAAAAGAAGCAAAAAACCGAGAAAAGCATAAATAGCACAAAAGTTAAGGTGGCATTTTATTAACGATTTCCAGAAATTATTCGTAGTTACACGCATGGAATGCAATTACCACGCCCAATAGTCGTCGGCCCGGTAGTTATTGCACGCCCACTGCCCTTGCCAAGGTCTGGCGTAGATGCGATATGCGCCACTGCGCCGTGAGTTGAGGCACGCGGCAACTGATTACTGTCAACAACTGACCAATGCCTGGCCATGCGACGGCGCAGCAATTTTCCTAGCCAATCTAGGCAAATTACAACGCTTTGCAATCTATAATTTTTTATCCAACAAGTAATTTCATGTCCCTTCTCAAAGTATTTGTAAAAATCAAAAGTTGCCTACAGCTCTTCCAGTGTTGCACAGCTGATGATACGCGTAGAAAATTGTGAGCAATTAGCATTTTTCGATTTGCTGTTTTAATTAAATGCGGCTATGGATGGCATCAGAGGCAATAAAAGTAGCAGAGCTAGAACAACGGCAACAGATACTGGCCAGTTTCTCATTTACAACATTCAAATATGCGTATGTACTCATATATCTGCATTAGGGTAACCAGGTGTGCGAAAAAGTAATTGAGTTATATTGGCGCGCCCAACATTGCGGAGAGAATTAGGAAGGCAACAGACGCCTTGTATGAATGTAGGGGCGCTATCGGAAAAGATGGAGGCTCTCTCCTAAAGTCACATTTCGGCTATGAAACTCAATTGTAAAGACAATTTCATTGTGTGGTGGAACTTGTCTGGTGGAACTCGCTAGAAAGGACGACATCAGTTAGGAAGCAGAGATGGTCCAAAGGTTTGCCCCTATTGGTATCAGTGGGGATTCCAGTGGGTCACTCCCACTCTAGCGCTCAATGCAGTGCTGAAAGTGGTACGCCCACTGCACGCGCCGCAAGATAGAGGTGTTCCGGTCAAAGGGTAGACTTAAGCTACGAACACTCAAGTATTCAACAGAAACTTAGACCCCAATCCATAGTGCTTGGTCAATGTGCACCCACGCTGGGTCCGAGGGGTACTTTTTCCTATCATATTCCCTCAAGGGAGAAGTAGGCGGGGTGCAACATTTGAAGACGGCGCATGACAAACATGTTTACGGATAGTTCGAAGTTAGACGGAGTTGGAGAGGTAGTATTCTGCGAAAAGCTCCTCATCAAGCTCAAATTTAGGCTTCCGGACTGCTGTAGTGTTTTCCAAGTGACGGCAGGCGCAATTAAGAAAACTGTGGATTGGTTACTTACCTCTGTAATTACATTAAAAATCATAAATATCTACTCCAAGAGCCAAACGGCAATTAGGGCGTTGGGCTCGTTGTTTGTGCGTTCGCACTTAGTCTGACTCACTTCTCTCTCAACTGCATCCGCATACTTCGATGTTAGGCGCATTTGGGTTCCCAGTTACAGCGACATAGAAGGAAACTGCTGCAGTGATGAGCTGGCTAGATAATAGACCATAGAGAGATTTAACTGCAGATCAAGAGGATTGGGGTTTCCTTGGATCTCTTTACGTCTACTGTTGGGAAGATGGATCTGGTGTCAACTTAGAGAGCGCTGGGTTAGTGCACAAGCATACAAAGACGCGAAATTCTTCTGGCCACGGGCGTTCGAGGGGACTTCTAAGGCTAACAAAACCGCAGCTATCGAATTTGGTAGGTATCCTAAACGAACATTATCCGTTAGGTGTCCATGCGGTGAGACTTGGATGGCTTCAATTCCTTTCTGCAGAAGCTGTCTGGAGGATGCCTTCTTCTCAGCTGCCCTGCTCTCGTCGGGCAAAGATTAAGACATCTTCTTTGCTACACCCACGGATATTGCGCATTTAAATATCACACACCTGGTGAATTTCATCAGTAGCTTGAAACGGTTAATATAAACGTAATTAGACACTGTTGGTCGTCATCCTCTAATCCAAAGCCCCTTTCTTCTTCTTCTTATAGATTGATGTAGCTAATATCTGATCAATGACGACAAAGAAAAGTTGCGGTGGCAAAATGCAGCCTTGTCTTACATATGAAAAAAGGGTGACCTTTACGCAGGTACAACGAGGGCGATTACATAGTGCAATAGGGAACTCCACCCCGAAGTCATGCGAGAGCGGTTCCACGGTAGATCTAAGTTTATGATGAGGAGGATGTTTAGTGGATGCGAGTGCTCCATACCACTGGCCAAACTGCCCCTTGGAGATGCATAAAACATTTTTTAAACTCCCCGCCGAAAATCAAAATGGTGTCACATCATTAGTAAATGCTCATATGCAATACTGTGTAGCATTTTTCGAAGGGAACCAGTCATATTTACCCCAGTAAAATGGAAGTAGGACTCAAAAAGTTCTGGGGACTCCATGCACATATCGGCACATACGCGGAAAAGTTAGGTTTACCATTTAAGCCTCATTGCGGAAGCTATAGAGACCTTTCAGAGAAGGAGACTGTTGAGCACTCTCTCTGCAAACGTCCTAGGACAGGAGGTAGACGAATATTTTCACTGGGTGCTCCTTTCTATAGATATCTGCCTTTTGGTGGTATCAAACCGGCGCTTTAGAGCTACTTGGGGTATGCCAGAGCGGTACTTCAACCATTTCACCTAGCCACCTACCACGCATATTTAACTGGAGTATCAATATTGAACCTTCGTGCCCAATTTCCTTGTGCATTTTATATGGAAAAAAGTACCCATTGCGGCGCTCAATATAGGTCTACATAGCCGTTTTTCAACTCTTTAGATGTGCTGGTTTTTTTTTTACCTGGTCACCCTAATGCTGGCACATACGCCTATTTGAATGTGTAAATGACTTTGCTATCATATCTGTATACGCACATCAATCAGCGAGTGCTTCATCGGGCTTGGCATGCGAAACGAACTGTCAGCACTTCTTTGGTGGTCGCGTTCTTGTAATTATTCATCGAATCACCACCAATATTTCGGGTGGAGGCCGACCAGTCCGCCTGCTTTGGCATGCCGTGGCGAGTGTTAATTACAGCAGCAGTTACAACTAAGTGCTTGTAACTTGGCCAATTTTATTTTGTATTGAGTAATACGATAAATATGTAAGTGCATATGTTAAACAGAGAGGAATGAGCCCAGCAGTGGCTTTTAAAGAGTTTTTAATTAGCATTTAATGTCTGATGAAAATGGGTAAATTTAAGTTATTATGTCAAAGTTACACAAACTATCATTAATTTAAATAAACTAGTAATGTTAGTCTAAGCATATGTGTATACATATATACACCCGTCGAAATAAAAACTTACACACCTTTTTCGGATGTAAACTAATTTACTTGATTTAATTTTAACTAATTTTTAACAAAAATTTAGCTAATCCTCTTACAAAATTCATATTAACAAAATGCCCAAACTTAATATAGCACGAAATTCAGAAAAAATCATCAAATTCTCATTCAAATCTCCAACTTTTTAATAAACATTTTTAAGACTTTTAAGTAAACAGTTTTATAGTTCATTCAATTTTAGCAAAATAAAGTGAAGTGCGTCGAAAATTTCTTTGATTTTAAACATTTTTTATATAGAGAAAAAGTATTGAACTATTGAATGCAGAAGCAAGAAAACTGACCATAAACAACGCGATTTTCGGGCTCTTCAAATCTTAATTTTATTAGTCCCACTCACACTACGGCATGAAATGCAGCTACAATGCGATATCTTTGCTCACATCTTATTTCATGCAAGAGCATTTAATTGTTCGAAAAATATCGGCTCCAAAACTGCTAAACGAAATTCAGCAGGAAGTCGGCAAATCATGTTGGGTCGAAACAGTGTGACGGTTACTACGTGAAAAGGTCTTTAATGGTCGAGTAGCACGAAAGAAGCCATTCATGAATAAAAAAAATGAAATGAGCCGAGTTGTCTTTGCCAGAGGGCTCGAAATCAAAGATTTTGATTACTGGAAAACGATAATATTTTCTGACGAGTCCAAATTCAACCTTTTTGGTTGAGATGGAATGTCTTACGTCTGGCGGAAACCTAATACAGAGCTCCACAAAAGCAACATAAAACCGACCGTGAAACATTTTGGTGGCAGTGTAATGGTATGGGCATGTATGTCAGCAGCCGGAGTAGGAAATTTAGTGTTTGTCGAGGGTAATATTCTAAAGGATAATCTACTCCAAAGTGCTGCGAAACTTGGAATACCTCAAGATTTCCGTTTCTACCAGGACAATGACCTTAAACATAAGGCGGCCACCGACTCAATCACCTGACATGAACGTCATCGAGAATTTAAGGTCATTGCTGGAAACAAAGATCCGCAGACATCACATAAGCAATAGAGATCAGATAAAAACCGTAATTTTGGAGGAGTGGAATAAAATCGGACCGGAAGTAACGAGTCAATGCCAGAAAAGAAATAAATCAAAACTAAGCTGAACAAGACACAAAGAACAGCGTGTATCTTAACTACAGGAACGCTTAGCACCAGTCCTACTGAAGCGCTCAATGTATAATACTAGCTCACCTGCTACCATTACACTTACACACGTAGCGCGGCGAGACTCAGAGACATAGGAAGCTGGACAACAATATCGTACGGTCATAGCAAGATCCTCCTACAAGGCCCCCGCTGCTCAAAAACAGATCAGACTACACTGTCCCTTAACTTCAAGAAAATCTTTACGGTACGTTTTCCACCGAGAGCCGAATGGAGCAAAGGGAAGGAATGGAGCAAAGGGAAGACACGATATTGAAATCTATATCGGTGGTTCTAAGATGAACTGTGGTGTGGGAGCTGGCTTCCATTCGGAGCCGCTCAACCTAACTCAGTCAATTCGTCTTCCAGACTATGCCACCGTTTTCCAGGCAGAACCTTTAGCGATCAAAGAAGCATGCAAATCACTAAAACTCTACAAGGAAGTTGGTGCAAGAGTAGCTATCTTCTCAGACAGTCAAGCAGCTATAAAGGCCCTAGACTCCAACTCCATTCCATTCAAACAAGTCTTGCAGTGTAGAGAGGAGCTGGAAATGCTTGTCATTGGCTTGAAATCACGCTGATATAGGTCCCCGGTCACAGAAACATACGTGGTAATGAGATAGCGGATGACCTAGGAAGAAAAGGTTAGACACCAGAAATAGCAGAGGTGGTGGCAGTCTCCACCTCACTCAACACATTAAAAGCATTCATTGCTTCACACTATCATGCTTCAGCCGAAAGAAGATTGAAGCAATTAACTGCATGTATTACAACAAAAAACACATGGCCGTCGTACAAAATCCAAAGGACGAATGCGACGTACGTTAGGACGGACATGATGTGAACCTGGAGAGAGGACTTTACTACTCAATTGTCTACTTAGTCGAAAGTAGCACTTGTTGGCAAGAGAGATTCTCCCTTTAATTTCAAGGCTGACATTATTTTCGGTGTTATTGCTGGTTTCCAAATAAACGAAGTTTCTTACAACCTCGAACTCATAACTGACAACAGTTACGGGAGTGCCGATACGCGAGTGCACTGAGTGTTTGTTTTGTGACAGGAGACACGCCGTTTTGTCTTCGTTCACCACCAGACCCATTCGCTTTGCTTCTTTATCCAGTTTGGTGAAGGCCGAACTAACATAGCGGTTGTTAAGGTCGATGATGTCAATATTATTGGCATACGCCAACAATTGTACGCTCTTACACAAAATTGTGCTTGAGCGATTAAGTTCTGCGGCTCGCACGATCTTCTCCAACATCAGGTTAAAGAAGTCACACGACAGCGAGTCACCCTGTCTGAAATCTCATTTGGTATCAAACGGCTCGGAAAGGTCCTTCCTAATTCTGATGGCGTTGATGGTATTGAACAACGTCATTTTGCATAGCCGTATTAGTTTTGCGGGGATACCAAATTCAGACATTGCGGCGTATTGGCATCTTTTTTTGGAACTGTCGAATGCCGCTTTAAAATCGACGAAAAGATGGTGTGCGTCGATTCTCCTTTCGTGGGTCTTTTCCTAGACTTGGCGTATTATAAATATTTGGTCGATGGTAGACTTTCCAGGTCTAAAGCCACACCGATAAGGTCCAATCAGTTGCTTGATGGTGGGCTTCAGCTTTTTACACAAAACGCTCGCTAGAACCTTATAGGCTATATTTGGAATACTAATCCCGCGGTAATTGGCGCAGATGCATATGACTTTTATTATAATAGCGCTATTCATCAAACAAAAGCAAAAAGAATGGTACAGGTAATCCTATAAACACGATAAATTGCTCGCATGCAACTTAGGGATCGAATGGATGGGTTAACCTAATATTTTATATTTTATTGGTGATTCACCTAAGTTCATTGCTTTTTTCGAGTTTTTTCCCCTCAAACCAATCGAAATAGTACATAAAAATGTTTTGCTGCTTCAAAAAAATTACATTAATTAGCAGTAAATATTGAATTCGTTTATTCTTTATTGCTCTATTTTTTCTTAACGGTTCGTAAATAAAAAAAAATTATGAAATAATAATAAAGTATGGCAAAAGTAAGTTTATAGGCAAACCTGCTTATTAAAAAACGAATGTTAACATGTAAATTGGCTATAGTAAAAAAACAACAACAACACCAATTAGAGTGCCACAAGCCAATGCTACTACTTACATCCATACACAACCTGAGTGCAGTTAAAATATTACAAGAAATATGCACTTGGTTATAATTTTCATTTTCCTTACTGCGCGCATGCACGCACACACACACACACGCATATACTCATACCATCGCCGAATACTTGATTTTCCCCTTCTACGCAGGCGCGCGCGCGCAAGGTCTCAATTTCACCTGAGGGCATGTGCCATTGCGGTTTGCCCCGGCCACTGTTGCCCCAATGGAGAGCTGGCAAAATGCCAGAAGTGTGCCCCAGTTTATGCACTTGAATTATAGATGAAGAAAGCGTTCATTGCCTGTAAGTGATCATTAAGAAATGCACTACTGTGTCACGAAAAAAAAGTGTGTGTGTGTGTGTGTGTGTGTGTGTGCACATACATATTTATTACTTTTGACTTGTTTTGCTACTTTTGCATTTGTGCATATGCAGCGAGAAGTGCAGAAATACGACTTATTTTTATATTTTGCTCGCACAGCGTTCTTGTGGTAATTAAGCGAGCAGTGCGTCCGTCCTTGCCGCGAGGCTGTTTTGGTTAGAAAGTGATTGGGGGAACAATTTGAACAAAACAAAAAAACACAAAAAAAAAACAGTGTTGCTTTTACCACTCGACCAGTTCGATGACAAGAAATTATGACATTGATTGTGTGCGGTTGTTGTTGTTGCTGTTCATTGTTTCAGTTACTGTTGGCTGCTGGCCGTTACGCATTTGTCACCTCACACCTGTTGCACTGCGCTCGCATTTCACTCGCTTTAAGGATATGTGTTTTTGCACTTGTAAACAGGATTTTTTTCCTATTTTTTTTTTTGCAACTTTCAGTTTCATTTCAGTGTGGCCGGTGTAAAACGGGTCTGTGTCGCTCTTTTTACATTTTTCCTTTTTTTATAAATAATGAATAATTTTGTTTTCGTTAAAAGGACATACACAATTTTCAAGGACTGGTTACTGGCATGGCATTTGCTGCTGATATGCAAATAAACTTGTTGACGCAATCGGCTATTTACTTGTAATTTCAATATCAGCTACGACGACTCGGAATTAAGTGGTAATTTGTCTGGTGGAAAATAAGTTGACCGAAATCTGTTGATCGACCTGTTGTTTGGTTCCCTATTGGCGCTGCGTAAGAAAATCAATTGAAAATGTCAAAGATGCGAGGGCAGGACTATGTGTAGCTTTAATTCTTAATAAATTTAAAAATTTATGGTCAAATAAGCCATCTTTCCCCCAGCCAAATAAGCTATCTTGCCCCCAGTGAGCCCGCTATATTTTTTCTGGAATTTTTTGAAGTAATTTTTTTGCTCGATGGTTTTTTCGATTTTCGTACTTGGTATTGATACTTTTGAACAGTATTTCCTATATGGCTTTATCGTTCACCATAAATTCATTCTATCCTCTCAAAATGGGCTAAGCAAATTTGTGTTTTCAGTTATTTCTTCTGGTTTACTTTTCTTGTAACTTCTGCGATTAATTGATTATGAAAAGTGACCTACAAGAATTTCGCTTGGCAAAACTTTGAAAAACTAACTCCAGTGAACTTGCAGCGCGCGTTAAATAAAGAGTGGTTAAGTTTCAAGGGCTTGTGTAGATTTTGAATAAAATACAATTTTTTTAGGGAATTATTGTCACTTCTCTATATTATGATAATATTGGTATGGCTCAATTACGGATGGAATAAAATATTGGCCAAATGATCGCCGCGGTCTCGCCGACACACCTCCATCCGATGGTCCAAATTTTCGATGACGCTGAGGCATAATTGAGGTTCTATGCCTTTAATGTGCCAAATTATCTCATCCTTTAGCTCTTGAATTGTTGCTGGCATATCGAGGTACACCTTTTCTTTCAAATAATCCTAATGAAAGAAGTCCAACGATGTCAAATCACATGATCTTGGCGGCCAATTGACATCGCCGCGACGTGAGATTACTCGGCCCTCAAATTTTTCGGGCAAAAGAGCCATTGTTTCGTTAGCTGTGTGACAAGTGGCACCGTCCTGTTGAAACCACATATCGTCCACACCCATATCTTCCAATTCGGGCCATAAAAAGTTCATTATCATCTCACGATAGCGAACACTATTCACAGTAACTGCCTGACCGGCCTCATTTTGGAAAAAATACGGTTCAATGATGCCGCCGGCCCATAAACCGCACCAAACAGTCACTCTTTGTGGGTGCATTGGTTTTTCGGCAATAACTTTTGGATTATCATTCGCCCAAATGCGGCAATTCTGCTTATTGACGAATCCACTGAGGTGAAAATGTGCCTCATCACTGAAGATGATTTTCTTCACGAAATGCGCGATATGCATTTTGATTTGAACGCCCGTTTTCATAATAAGCCTGAATAACTTTAACGCATTGCACGATTGTGTATCTTTCCATGGTTCAAATTGAGTTAGTCTGCGATTGGAAAATGTTAAATGAAATGCAGAAAAAGCTTGACATTTAGGTATGGTTCACATTCTACATCGGCCTTTAAAATTTAACCACCCTTTAAAATAGCTTTTAATGTGCAAACTTGACTTACATCTAAATGCTCACTTATCTTCAATAATTGCTCTTTCACTTCTTTGGATTGAAATTTAACAGGAAAGATGAATCGATCAATTACAAAAAAGTTATTAGACAAAGGCACATAGAAGATATGGCCTACGTCTTTGTTACTTCAGACTCAATTAGGATTAAGAAAACAAAAACATTTTTAACTCCTGTCGGATGTAGGTGACACTACGAATTGAAGTGTTAAGAAACCAAGTGCAATATAATCCCTGTCATTGCCAATGCAGCCAGAGCAACAACATCTCATTGCTTTGTCACAGAGTGCTGAGCGACATAATCAAACTACACGTGGTCTTTAAGATTAATTTCGTGCAACGTAAAAAATATTTTTATTTACTCGAATTTTTTTTTCTGCTTTCAACGCGACTCCTCTATATCAGCTGTACATGGATATCCTTTTAATTAAACCATGAAGGCATTCACTAGCCTGCATAAAGTTACATTGTACAGGCATGCACACTTACATACATACACACATGCATACATACACGCATACATATATGTGTATACTTGTATGCGTAGTCTCTTTGCTTAGAGTGATAAGAGCGCAAAAGTGGCGTCAGACTTTTAATTGTGTCTACTGCAAACAAGTGAGCAAAAATTGAAAGTTAAAAGGCGAAAAAGGGAAAAGGATTATCTAAGCGATTGTGTCTATCGCCTGGTCATTGACCGCCTACCTTGATTGTCTTCATACGTCGCTAGCAGTCCACCTACCTATCCTGCCTATCCTGCGCTACTCGCTGCATAAGAATGTCGCAGGCAAACACGCACGCACTCGTACACTCACTAACGCCAGCAGTCAGACCTAAAAGAGTCCTTTGGTTTGTTTTATCAATGAATATGCCACAGCGAGCATTGTCAATGTCTCAGATTAGTAAATGACAATTTTATTGCATTAGAATATCACAACGAACACATGAATGAGGGTAGCTAGCGAAGGCACGAATGACCTTTTTCTTGTGTTCGAGTACCCTTTCGTTGTGTCCTCATTCCTTGTATCTCATCCATCTGCGCCGCTTATGGCGGGAGAATGCTAAACTGTCTTGCTTGCCGTCGTTATCAATGGTGCAACAACTTCATTTGGAGCGTTTGACACATTTGCTATGCTACGGATATCTTCGGCTATGTGTTTCTTTCTGAGATTATGCTTGTATGCCACATTTAATGCGTTTTTAGTTGATAAGTTGAGGTTTGAGTCGCTCACACTTGCCCATTGGCGAGATAAGGCAAATAGACCACCGAGATGCGGGCAGAAGAGGGATTCGAGTAGCTACTGAATTTGAAAATGTTTAGAAAGGAAGAGAACTTTACTATTGTGATATGAATTTAGTAAATATGCGAGGGATTTGATATTGCTTGACAGTCAAGTTTTAAAAAGGCTCAAAAATTCAATGTGGCGGTTAATTTTAAATTTTATACCATGAGAATTTTTTTTTTAATTACTAAACTAAAAATGTCTATACATTTAAATGCTTATATTCCAAGATGCATAACTTCACTAATTTTGTCAATAGAAATATCTAAAAGCTTGCTTGCTGACAGCTAGAAATATAACAAAAATATTGACGTCATCGGCAGTTAATCATACACTCTGAATTTGAATCAAAACGAACCAGAAATAAATTTTTTTGAAATACATATCTCGAGCAGAATGTCTGCTAACGAGAAAACTGCCTTTTCCAATATTATTTCCATCTCTGCACCACACGAAAAAACTATATAAGACAAACTAAATTTCTTATATTTTTGTTATCAATTTAGGGCTAAAAACTTATGTTTTCAGTATTTAAACTTTTAATGATAAATGTTTTAAAAATACTCAAAAATAAGCACACTTTTCACACAACTTAAATAATTATTAGGAAAAGTTAAATCTACAGAGCGAAAGTATCAGACCAATGTTTTTATATTTAAAATAAAGAAATAGAATTCTCGGAGTTAGTTCATAATTTGAATTTAGCAATTTTTGTTGGAACCTCCTTTGATTATTACTTCTTGAAGTCATTGAGGCATCGATTTGATTCATTTAGCGACAGCTATTAGAAACAACTTTTTCTTAATTTTGGTGTTTCACCGAGATTTGAACCAACGTTCTCTCTGTGAATTCCGAATGGTAGTCATGCACTAACCTATTCGGCTACGGCGACCGCCGTTTTTTTTATAATAATGGTCTATGAATAAGTTCGTGATTCCTCCAATTCGGTATCCATGAACTTTGGCGGCGCGGCCAAAATCACCACTTTTAAAGCGTGCAAACCACTTCTGGCACGTTCGCTCAGCTAGAGCCTCCTCACCATAAACTTCCACCAAGATACGATGACTTTCGGCTGCTTTTTTCTTCATATTAAAGAATTCCCCGCAAAAACACATTATTTGGCACGAAATTCGACATTTTCAAGTGTGGTAAAAATATTGTTGTTTACGCTTCAAATAAAAAACTTATACTGACGTTTGTGCCTTACGACAGTAGCTCTCCAATGAATGTTTGGAAATGTGGATCGATGGAATAATAATCAAGTTACGCCATCTGTTGTAAAACCGCACGAATTTATATTATATTTTAATTTTTGACCACTCAACATTAACCGCACTTCTAAGGCCTCAAGCGCTAAAAAACTGTCTTTTATTTTGGAAAACTGATTGAGAAAGTATTGCTCTTACATTTTCGATTGGGTTAAGGTCAAAGCTGCAGGTACGCCATTCTAATATTGGTATTTTTTCGCTGCCAAAAACTCTTTTCCTTCTTTGGATGCAAGAACGGCTGCGTTGTCTTGCTGGGAAATCCACTCCTCATCGAAATTATCATCGAAAAAGTAATAAGTACTTCGTCTAGAAGTTCCATATACTTGACACTATTTACTTTTGTGGATATGAAGCATAAGGCCGTTTTGCCTTTGACACTAACGGCTGCCCAAACCATGGCAAACCCCTCGCCGAAATTAGAAACCATTCACTCCCCTTTTTTTCTTCCGCTTATCATGCCAATATATTTGGGAATCATCTGACCTGTCGATTTAATTTTCTTTTTAAATCGGAAAAAAATACTCTTTCCCATTCGGTTTACCAAAATTGGTACTTTTCTGCAAATGCCAATCTGGTATATTTGTGTCGTGTGAATAACTTAGGTTTAGGTACTCGTTTTACATATCCTAGACTAGAACCCACTTGCAAAATTTGTTGCACACGGGGTAGTGTGTTTAGTTTCAGCAGGGTCAATTATTTGATTTATTTATTTATAGCTAAATTTTTGATTTGGGAAACATCTCTAGCGCTAAGTTTTGATTTTCTACCACTTCTCTTTCAATTGAAAGTAATGCAAAATTAAGCCGCCTCCGAACGGTAGATGAATTTTTAAAAGGGACTTTTTTACGGCTGAAATACCTTCAGAAGTTTGCCATTGCCTGCCAAGGAGTGGCCGCCGTTAGAAAACAAATGTTCTGTATGTTCTGGTATTTCGTGTTCATACTGGGTTTCGAAAATACGTACTACTAACTCATTTCGCTACGACGGCAAACGACTCTGATAAAATATAGTTTGAAACCCCTTCTTATTTGCTCTTGTGATGGATTTAGCTCCGGAGAAGAGATGGAGACCATTCATCCATTGGAATAAAACTTTCCACACCTTATGTATAGTTTTAGCCTTATGAGCCAGAACAGAGTTTTGATGGAATCAAGGGTGCTCTTCCCCCAAAAACCCCTAACCTCCCTTAGCCCTAGTTCTTCCGTCACTCCTTAACTTCTCCTTAATGGGCTGTTGTCCCATAGCAAGAAAGGGCTCGGGTTCTCATTGAAAATGTTTTTACGAATGGTCTATTATAGTTTAGATCAAAAATATAACAAATATTTATTTCGACCTATCCTTTTTCTCTTTGTTTACAATTTGAAGGTGAGGTGCAACAGAGTTCGTTTTACAAATTACAAAATTCTTTTTCGTCTTTATTCGCTGCACCATGTCTATGTCTTCGTAAAGGTCATACAATTCAATTTTCCATCGCTTGTGATATTCGTGGTCGCTAAACGGCAAAGATGGTGCAAAGGTCCCGAAAACTTCCGCGAGAATGTTTCCCTCAAACACTTCAAGGGACACCTTATCGGATGTTGTCATCGTCCACGCTTCCGCGTCATACATTAGGAGGGGTATGATGAGAGCGTTGTAGAGGTTAGTATTGTTCGTCGAGGGAGGACGCCTCCTTAATTCAAAGTAGTACTTATTGGCAACAAAGATTCTACGTTGGATTTCAAGGCTGACATTGTTATCGGTGTTAATGCTGGTTCCTAAATATACGAAGTCTTTTACAACCTCTAAATCATAACTGTCAACAGTGACATGGGTGCCGAAACGTGAATGCACGGACTGTTTGTTTGACGACAGGAGGTACTTCGTTTTATACTCGCTCACCACCAGACCCTTTCACTTTGCGTTTCTATCCTGTTTGGAAAAGGTAGAACTAACAGCGCGGTTGTTAAGGCCGATGATGTCAATATAGTCGGCATACACCAGGAATTGTTCGCTCTTATAAAAAATTGTGTGTGAAACTTCGAAAAGAAGAAGTGAGAACCAAGATGTTTAAATCTTAGTCGCGCGAGAGCGGTGCAGCTAAGGAGCAGGTGCTGAGATGATTCCACCTCATCCTCCATATAACTGACGCAAATGGACTTGAAGTAATTCCGAGTCTCACGACATGTATACCCCGCGAATAGCGCCCCGTGAGGATGCCCACGAAATTTGAGAGGTGAGATTTTGTCATCCTCAGAATATACCTCGAACGCCTCTGATCCAAACGTGGCCAGACGGATTTCGCGACCTTATACGTTCGTGTACTTGCCCAGCGCTTGCTGAGTTGGTGCAAAGCCCATCTTTCCACGAGTAGAGCGTAGGTTGTCAAGGGGATCCCAATTCGCTCCTTTCGCGGGGACAATACCTCATAGGCCCCTTGTCTGGCCAGCTCGTCGGGTTCGCAGTTTCCAGTAATATCACTATGACCAAGTACCCAGATTATCTTTATGTCGAAGAATTCTGATGCAATCTAAAGTGAGACCAAGCATTCCCTGACCAGTTTCAAATGCACCATAATAGAGCCTAGGGCGCTAATTGCCGCTTAGCTATCGGAGTAAATATTTACCTTCTTAACAGTTTTTTTTCTCGTTCTTCACTCCTCGCAGAGCATAGGGCCTCGACAAGGCTCTTCCATATTACACGGTTCTGCGCTGTTGTTTTTGCACCATCCTATCAGAAGTCGGAATCTGCTAGTTCGCGCAGCATCGATCTTCTCCAAGAGTTTTTTTGGTCGACCGCGACCTCCTCCGGTTCCAGTCCAGTGCCAGTTATTACCCAAGTAAGTAGCCAGTCAGCTGCTTCTTTGATTGCGGCGCCTCCTGTATTAAGTCACTTCAGGCCAACCAGAAAATGTCTCAAAGTAAGTGAACTATGATATTTTACGTGCACTTTCGTCGTCTTATTGAAACGTCATGACCCGCTCATCAATATCATCTAATGCAGTCAAGAAAGAACTCGACTATCATGTTGCGTTATCACAAAACCAGAAGCTGTCACTGCCTTACCAGTCCCATTTCCATATTTATTGGGAAATGCTGTGGTAGCTTCCTCTATCCCAAAACATGCGCCAAAGAGCTTCTTTACTAATTAAATTAAAATAATAAAAGGGGGTAATCGCCCTTTTTAGTGTTTGACCAAGCTCATCCTCCTAATTGTGGTGTGTGTCTTGATGTTGTTCCGAACGGTAATGCGACCGCCAAAGCTTATTATCACTCACAGTTATAATTTTTGCTGTTGTAGTCGCAAAAATTATTCTCCAGACATTTTGGGTAAATGCTCTACTCAGCTCTTTGTTCAGTTTTTTTTTCCTTGTGAATAAATTGAAAACAAAAAAAATAATGCAACGTTTAGTGTCGTTCCTAGACGGAACATAGGACGGAGAGCTCCGTTTCTTGGGTATTTTGGTTTTAGGGCAAGACTACCAACCTTAAGCAACTCAACGTACGTCAGTGGGGAACGCTCCGTTCTACCTGTAATATCACATTTTTTAAAGCGAGCCGCTTGCTCCAAAATACAGACACCCGCTTACGACCGCATCTCACATGATGAAACAGACGTCGAGGAAAGTTAGTTTTTTTGACGAAGTTTACATCTCCGACCTGTGTGGTCCACCGGAGACATTTTATTTCTCTCCTATTACCCATATCTGGGAGGCTACTACCCATAACAGGCTTCCCTGAGTGAGCTCCTAGGATGTAATATTGTTCAAAGAATATGACTGCTTTATGATATTACAGCAATAACAACAACAGCAACAAGAAACACACCAACATTCGTTTCGAACTATTCCGCTCGGCCCTTTGATGCAACCACAAAAGTTTTAGCGCCTACAATTCTTAGGCGCCTAATAAAATAAATTACTTTCCATTTATTTGTGCTGTACAAATTTTTGCTGAGTGTAAACTCAAGGGCATTAAATTAATTTTTTGAGTGCCAGCCGCACTTAAGGTGATACATAAACACGATTTTAGCCACTTTGCTTAGCAGCTACCAGCGATAGCGCCAGTTCACAACAGTTTGCCGCTGAAAGCCATTTCATTTGCTTTATTACATAATGAATTTCAGATATCAGCAAAAGTATCCTATGGCGGCAGCAGCAGCAGCAGCAGCACAACTTGTTTGCAAACCTTTTCCGCTGCCTTGCATACATACATGCACGCATACCCATATATGGATTTATTATATTACTTGCATTTTTTTCGTTTATCCGTTTTTTTTTTAGCGCCGTCACTTTTCGGGCGCCGCACTAATATCTGCAAACGGAAATCCATTTTACAACGCGATGTGTCGTACAAGAATTAATCAAATCCTTAATTGATTTCAACACAGAATGCGTGATTTTAATTTGCATACCCACTCGCTCGAAATGCATTTGTGCGCTAAAACCGCACGCATCAACATAAAATTGCTCTTCAACTGTAACATTGCCACAGTAAACTGCTTTAACTGTTGCAACAACAAAAACATAGAGCGCCACATTTGCCACTACCAGCATAAGATTTCAAGTTGGTATGCCCGACATTTCCCATCGTCCACAACGGCACGCAATCATCCTCAACGGCTCATCGTTCATTTTGGACAGAAGCCGCTGAAATGACTGTCAGACGCATTTACGTAAGTACTTGCCATACTTCTTAATGCGTGTTTGTGTGTGTGTGTATTTGTTTGTGTGTTAGTCAACTAACTTTCCATGCACGCAGGCGGTGTAAAGCTACTGAGGAAATGGCCACCATTTGTTATGGCCGATTGTGTGATTGCTACTCCACTTCTTTGCGTGACTCACCAAAGCGAGTGCTTTTTAACTAAATTTATTTTTTGCTGTGAACATCTCAAAGTGTTTTCTATGTTTTTACTATTCCGCTTAAGTGACAAAAGTGGTTTATTACGTTTTATACCCAGTATGCAATTGCATTATTGGCTATTTAAAGGCTTAAGGGAGGCATAAAGATAGTGACCATCTCACCTCTCTTAAGGGGGCAGCCTCGTTTATGAGGTCTAAAAATTGCATCTCTTTGCGATTTACTTTTTAAGGAAAAAATTAATTTAGCACTGCAAAGTTTTTTCTATCTTTTAATGAACATTTAAAAAGTATAAAAAATTGTTGTACTGGTTAAAATAAGTTGAAAAAAATGTTTAACATAGAAATTAGGAGTTTCCAACTGGCGTACAAGATACAGTTCGTAATTATTATCTAAAGCAAAAAATTTAAATGGATTTCTAATTATCATGATCTTTTATTCTAGATGAACTAAGAAAACTGAGAGAAATTCCAAAATTTCAACCTTTTGGAGGTTTTAAAGAAAAAAATGCCTTGCTATAAAAAAAAAATTTACTTCAACTTGGTATAAAAATCTTGAAAATTCTTTTTTAATCTATTTTGTTAGTTCAAAGAGAAGAGAATTTAATATTGAAGGGAACAAGCTATGATTCATTTCAAAAGGTTCATTAGTACGCCAATTCAAAGAAATCATAAAAATGAAAAGTCGAGAAAAGAAGATAAAGTTTGTACTATAGCTGTCCGGTCACAGCGTAACTACCTAACGCTCGCCTACCTTTGGCTTTGTATCTACGGAAATATTGAGAATTAGGCTCTGTAACTTTGTGTCAATATTCTGAAATATATTAGGAATCGCTTAAAACGAAAAAAAAAAATTATTTTTGACCTTATAAACCAGGCTCCTCCCTTAATTATATTTTTATGCGTCGTAGCCATTCTCACTGTCAATACAGCTGCGATAGTTTTTAATTTATTTCTATTAATGGTCCACAAAGATCCAATAATATGTAGAAAAACCAGCGTTTCTAATGCGAGATGTTTATTACATGAAAGCTCGTACAGAAATATTTTGTAATTTCATCACAAAGTATCTCTAAGTGAAAATTTATTATATATACAGAACAGAAAATATATTAAATTGCTACTGTGTATACCAAAGTATGTGTACAACAACAGCAAATAAGTTCCAAAAGTAGTGCAGAAAGTAGTTCTGGGAAGAGGGTATCCCCAGTAGAGGAGGAGCGATTGTTTTAGTGACCACACACCACTCAATGCAGTAGACGACGGTTGCTGTAAGAGCGAAGGCATTTTTGAACCTACCCCATACCAAAAAAAAAATTTTTCTAGCAGTAAATTGTTAAGCTGCGGCACTACGAAAATTACTAAAAATGCTTTATTATAAAAATGCTTTCTTTATTTTATCTAAACTTTAAGTTTCCAAAACATTTTGCCTTTGTTTCTAGTTTTATTTTCAGGAATAATAAGAATGAGAAATAAAAGTAGTGAGCAAAACAAGACTACCACTGGCCTGGTTAGAAACTTATGCCAGGGTTGTGAGAAGTTATTAAAAAAAATTTAAACACTCTACAATTCCCGAATGCGTCGGCCGATTTCGTTGAAATGTTGATATTGTTTAGATTAATTAAAAAAAATCGTTATATGAATTAATTTTGTGTTATAATTTCTAAGAAAAAAATCGAAAATTTTTCTATTTCAAATTTAATACGCTCAATACAGATGACTTTTTATCAATTAAAAAAAAAACTTAAAAATAGAACTATGAAACAAATTTTGTTAAGGGATGATATACCGTTAGAATTTTCAAAAAATTGTTTTATTTTTTTTTTTTTCTTGATGTACATATATTTAAAAATACACACAGAAAATTTAATCTCGATCCGGTGAATATTTTTGAATTTACTCGCAAATTTGAAAAGGCGTTTCAGAGTGCTTGAATGTACAGCGGAGCGATAGGACGGCATTACTCGAAAACGCCTAAACCGATAAGTCTCAAATTTTAACACGAACTTTCTAAATATATTTTTTAGTAACTAATACAAGATTTTTTCTCAGCAATAAAAAAATTTTTTTAACAATTTAAGGCCGAAATTGTGGTCAAAAATCGATGTTTGTTTTTGAGAAAGCGCCATTTTGTCCAAAAAATGTATTTTGCTTATTTCTGCGATTAACTACTATATTTAATATTACTTTAACGAAATCTGTTTGGTTTTTTATTTTAAGAGGATCCAGTTCAGAGATATTGTGGTCACCGCAAAACGTCTTCAGCAGTAACTCCTTTCGGAATAAATATTTTTACTAATACTAAGTCTTAAAATACAGTTAAAAGATAACAGATGTGCACAAATTCTTAGATCAATAAATTTAAAAGTTTCTCAGAAAAATTTCTGGAAAATTCGATTTTTTTCGGTCTTCTAACTATATGCAACGCCTTGATGATTTTGGAAGAACTTACAAAACTGGTACAATTTCAAAAAACTATCCATAAAACACAAAAATTAAAAAAAAAATATTTTTAGATGCTGTTATTTTTAGGTTTAATATTTTTACTGTTTTTCATCCACTTAACATATACATAATATATACTTATTGCAAAAAAAAATAAAAATTCTATATTTTCAACAGGAAACAGTTGTTTACTAAAAAAAATTAAAATCTGGCTTTTCAAATTTGAGAGTCAATGTATAGAAGATTTTTGTAACATTAAGGGGGAGCCTGGTTTATAAGGTCAAAAAAATCAATATTTTTTTTCGTTTTAAGCGATTCCTAATATATTTCAGAATATTGACACAAAGTTACAGAGCCTAATTCTCAATATTTCCGTAGATACAAAGCCAAAGGTAGGCGAGCGTTAGGTAGTTACGCTGTGACCGGACAGCTATAGTACAAACTTTATCTTCTTTTCTCGACTTTTCATTTTTATGATTTCTTTGAATTGGTGTCCATGAATGAAAAAAAACTAATGAACCTTTTGAAATGAATCATAACTTCTTCCCTTCAATATTAAATTCTCTTCTCTTTGAACTAACAAAATAGATTAAAAAAAAATTTTCAAGATTTTTATACCAAGTTGAAGTAAATTTTTTTTTTATAGAAAGGCATTTTTTTCTTTAAAACCTCCAAAAGGTTGAAATTTTGGAATTTCTCTCAGTTTTCTTAGTTCATCTAGAATAAAAAATCATGATAATTAGAAATCCATTTGAATTTTTTGCTTTAGATAATAATTACCAGCTGTATCTTGTACGCCAGTTGGAAACTCCAGCGTTGCAGCGCTCTATTAATTTCTATGTTAAACATTTTTTTCAACTTATTTTAACCAGTACAAAAATTTTTTATACTTTTTAAGATAGAAAAAACTTTGCAGTGCTAAATTAATTTTTTCCTAAAAAAAAATCGCAAAGAGATGCAATTTTTAGACCTCGTACACCAGGCTCCCCCCTTAATAGAATTTTGTGAAGAGATTTTCATAATCACTTCCTTAAGGGGCAGATATCTGTAAACGGCCATATTTTCCCTAATTTTCATTAAAATTATTTTAAATTAAGAAGTCAATATATTTTTTCAAAATTGACATACAGTTTATTTATACATTAAAATAATATAATTTTTTTTTTAATAATTTAAAATTGCGGATGTACCTTCAATTCTTCCAGAAAGGTCGCAGCGGGGCTTCTCAATCGGCGGGCATTGTAGCATCGGCGTCAGTCACCTGAGTACAAAAAATCAAAATTGTTTTTGTTTATTAATGACATAATTTCTATATAAATTAAACAAAAATGGGAAAAAATTCGCGGAATAAAATGCTTCAAAAAAACAAAAAAATGAATTTTGGGGTAAATTTTCCTACTATTTTTGCTTCGAAAAAATTATTTTTCGAAAAATTTCCAAAAACTTGTAAGTTCACATAGGAAGTAATATCGTAAAAAAGATGTGGGCAAAATTTCAGGGAGATCGGTCAATAACTTTTCGAGTTATCGTGTATGCCAATTCGAAAAATATAGTTTTGAGAAAAAGGCGTCTAAAGTGTGAATACCTGAAAATTCCTCTCCCAGCGCTCGAACGCAAAGAATAGAGTCGTCACGGATCACAATTTGTAATATTAGAGAATTATATTAACTTTTTATGTTAACCATTCGACGCCAAGCATTTCTTCCAGATAACGCTAATGTTCGGGAGTACTCAGCTTCCGAAGAAAAAATTATCAAATTGGTCAACAATTATGGCCACCGCAGCTGAATGAGTTGGTGCGTGACTACCATTCGGTACTGTACATGGCCTTGAAACGCCAAATTGTAGAAAAAATAGTTCCTAAAACCACTGGCCCACTGACAGGCAATGGAAAGCCTACTCCTGTGTATTTCTGCCACGAAAAAGCTTCTCATAAATAGCCATCCGCCGTTCGGAGGAGGCAATAAAAGTGTAAGTCTTATTTTTATGGGAAAACATCATTTGGAGCGCGGCGAAACATTTTCTAACATTTTCTAATGAAAGCAAGTACTTGGTTTTCGCCTTTGAATAAATCTTTGTGTACTTGCGCATCAGAATGAAAATAGTTTGTGTTTAACAACTTAGACGAGGTCCTCCTGCTCTACTTATTAGTGCTCGACTCAGTCAATGCTTGTAACTATTTATCGACATTCACTGCCGATTTCTGCGCCTACATTCCTGTATTTTCAACTATATTTAAAAAAATATTTTATTCCACTTGAAAACAATTATATTAATAATAATAATTCACGAAACTTATTTAGTTCACTGACTTGATCGCTGACCCACCGATA
This sequence comes from Anastrepha obliqua, assembly GCF_027943255.1. NCBI lineage: Eukaryota > Metazoa > Arthropoda > Insecta > Diptera > Tephritidae > Anastrepha > Anastrepha obliqua. The sequence goes on along the minus strand of NC_072893.1, from coordinate 17,656,421 downwards.
ACCTTGAAACATTTAAATAGAAATCATCTTTAGCCTCTCCGAAAAGAAGAAAAAAATGTAAATTGTTTACAACACCAATTATCGGTATACTCATAAAAATATAGATTATATGAATGTAGGCACATGGGAGCATCATTTTTGCACCCCATTGGTTCTCAGCTAAAATAAGTTTTAGTTAAATTATTGCAGTACGATTAGCCATCCAGCTGCTTAAATCGATTTGCGCAAGCTTCTAAAATGCACTTAATTACTCGCTGAATGGCGGCAGTTATCGGTGGTGTTGGAAAAATTTACTTTGCTGGCAACTTCAAACGCGCATCTCAATTTTTTTTGTGTTTCTCTTGCAACTTCATTCAAGCATCGCAACTTCGCCTTGCCACTGCCTCTGAACACCCGCTGCTGTTTGATTATCGCCTGCTGCTGCTCGTTCAACTTTTTCTTGCTACGTTTTATTAACTGTAGCTCTTTTGTATTGGGGCCAGTACACCACTGTGGCCACTGGTAATTCGGCGCTTGCCTTATGGGAAGTAAAATATTTGGCGGCTATCGCAGTGGGGAACTCCAACGCGCCGAATGGGCCCATTAACAACAATTTGTGAAAATAGACGGCTTGTAGTTGCTAAAATACTGTGGCGATGGGCACTTGCCAGCCGATTGTATAAACAGACGTGCATCTGTGTGTGTAATGGAGAATTGGGTGATAATTTCTGGTTAGGCTGTAAGTTTAAATCGCACTTGCTGACAGCCTGCGTGCAAAATCTGAAAACAAACTGGGATCTTAGACTTATTAACATAACGAAAATTCCGGGATTAGCTGATGTGAATTTCGGGATAGTTTTATTTATTTTAATAATTTTATTTTTTATAACAATTAAATTTTTTTTTTTATCAAGTAAAGATGTAGGAAAAATTTGAGGTAAAATCCAGTTGAAAGAATTTTGGCATTAGTCAAAATCAAGCATCTCTTTTGACAGTACAGTGTGAAAAATGGCCAATTCGAGAGCATTCACTTACCGATGGCTGTTTGCTCTCGACTGATTGAATGTGCAATAAATTCAGATCACAGTTTGAAGGCCTTACTTTACATATTTTGCTAATTTCAAACACATAAAATTTTTAAATCTAGTGAGCCATAAATAAATAAAATAAATAAATAATTGGAGCGTACACTTGGAGGGACTTACAGTTTTAAGCCCACTCCGAATGGCAAATGGTTTTATGAGGAGCTTTTTGATGGCAGAAATACACTCAGAGGTTTGCCATTCCCTACCGAGTGGCGACTGCTATTAGAAAAAACTTTTTCTATTATTTTGCTGATTAATGACAAACCCATTCAGCTACGGCGGCCGCCAATGAGCCATAGAGCTCTGATAATTTACTTTTATTGGCCCAAAAATAAGCTAAAAAATTAAGCCAATATTTTTCCATCTGCCCGATGTGCCCGATGTGCCTAAGCCTCAAGTTAAGTAAATGACATTTGAGAAATGTACAGGGTGATGCAGAATTAATCCTACATTTTGTTTTTGTTTTGAGTGATTCTGTTTGTATACTGTCCGAAAATGTATATTTTTAAAAGATCTTTACTCGTCTTTCTTTCGTTGATTAACACAATCTTTAATGACGAGTTCCTCGACTATATTCGAAAAATTTCATTTTCTCTCGAAGATTACACGCAATCAAACAGTAAATGGGTTAAAAGTCATAATGGTGCAAAATTAATCATTTAATTTTTTGTTATATAACTTTTTTACTAAATAAAAAAATTATTTTGACTCTTTATTTCGATCTTAACGCCCTTCAGTACTTTTATGTTTGTAAATATATTGCATACTGATATATGGACGCTATTTACAAAGATTATAAATCTTTATATGGGGTGATTAATTTTGCGCCACCTTGTAAATATTAGTTCAAAAACTAGTTCCTGTTCTTGAAATTGGTTGTTTGTGTTATTTTGTATTAAATAAATTAAATTCAAAATCTTTGTAAGACATTTATTTATAGTATAAACCATAAAATTGTATGTTAAAAACACTTTTAGGAAGGTAAAACAACTTACATACATATAATATAAACGAGCAAGTTAGCTTTGCCAACATCCTAAAAAAAAATGGCAAAATTATCTTAGCAGGTTCTACGTAAGCGAGCAAAAATATGAGAGACGAAGCTTTCTCACGACAGTCGGTTCTACGTAACCGGGTTGGATTTATATCCGGCCAAGGACTGTCACTTCAGAATCATTCCCCGCATAGGTATGGAGAATGTTTATGCTGCTACAACTACAACGTGAGAGATGAAGCGGACAAATTGAGCAACAGTTAAATGAGCCGCGTCTTCTACACATTCACAAGATTTAATCTCCTTTAACGATGTTGAGTCGAATACAACGAAGCTCAAAACCCGAAAATCATCAGATCCTGATCGTATAGCCAATGAAAACTTTTCAACAACAGGAATACTCTAGATAATTACAGAAGCTTCCCGCGTTCTAGCGCAACTTATTTCTGGCCCATTTGACTTTCGAACTTTGATCTATTCATTTTAAACCACATATTTTTTTCTTTTTCCGCAAAAACTACAAAAAGATCATATCCAATGAGGGGTTAAAAGGTAAAAATGTTTCACAAAAATGTTCTTCGTGAAAAAAAAAGAAAAATATAAATAATAAACAATAATAAATAAATAATTTTTATTTAAATTAAATTTTTTGAACTAAAATACTTGATATTTATATGGAATTTTAAATTTGAATAAATTAAAAGCAAAAAATTAATTTAAAATTTTAAATTTAAGTAAATTAAAAACAAAAATTTAATTTAAAATTTAAATTAAACAACAGTTTTTTTAATTAATGTTTCTTTTTTTATTTAACAAAAAAAAAGTTCAATTTTTTTTAGGAAAATGCTTTTAAGGCATAATTTCCATTCCCGATTTACCATAAAAGTGTGTAAAATGACGAGCGTGGCCATTAAGGCGTCATCTTTAACTTAGCAGTAGGATACTATCTTCAAAAAGTTGTTGGAATATATTTTCTTGAACGAAAATACTTGACATGAAAGTAAAATCAAAAGAAATTTCAAATAAATAAATAAATAAAGATAAAATTAATACATTTTTTAAACAATAAATAATTTTTTTATAAATACATTTTTTTTAAATAAATTTTTGAAGTGAAACTTCTTAGAAGTCGATGGACGAGCAAGAATGAAGAGTTAAATTTCAAGGCCATGCAACGTTGTGGGCATTTTCGTTCCGCGAGAGAGCGAGAGCAAAACCTTGTGTATATCGTAGATACCCTTTAGGCTATTTTTCCTAAGTTTTTCCTTGTGGTTGCTAATTTCTAGTGAGAAATAACACTGCCTACTTTTTGGCGCTTGTTTGTTGGTGCAAACTTGTAGGAAATATAGTTTTGGTGCCTACTTTTGGGCGTTATATCTCCTTGATGCCTACTGTTTGGGGCGTTTTTTGGTCCCAATTTTTGTGGCGTTTTCTTTTTTGGTACCTACTTTTTCGCGCTTATTTCCATTTCCTGGCTAGTGCTTGTGCGTACTATAAAGTGCTATCCATTTCGGCGTCGGATTTATTGGTATTGCCTTGCGGTAATTTGTGCCGTTCTGCGGTCCTGGAATCGCTGCGTTTGTGCGGGTGATGAACGCTCGGAGTAGTGCGCGTTGTTGCCACGGTTTGTGTCCGGGGTTTACCTACACCGGTCGACCCTTCTCCGTTTTTTGTAAATTTTGTCCATTTGTATTCTCTGCAAATGTTGTGAATTTATTTCATTCTCTCTCGGGTCTCTTTCTTTCGTTACCTGCCTTGAAAGTTTCACTTCTGTTATGTATAAAAAATATTTTTCCCTTATTTATTTAAAAATTTAAAAATTTGTTTTATTTTTTAAATATTTAGAAAACTTTTTTTTTCAAAATTGGTTCTATTAAATTTTTTTTCATATATTTTAATTTAAGGAAAATGCTTTTAATTAAAATTTTTTTTGTTTAAATAATTTTTTTATTTTTGGTTTTATTTTTGTTTAATAAATTTTTTTTAACTGTTTTTTATAATAAACTTTGCTTTGAAAAAAAATGTTCAGCAAAAACGCTTATAATTTAGTTTTTTTATATTATTTAAAATTATTTTCCTTATTTGAAAAGGTTTGTTTTTTAATAATAATATTTTTTTTATTTTTTTTCGCAAAAAATGCCTTCCATTTAAATGACCCTGCATGCTATTTTCTACGTGTGTCTATTGAGGAAAATAAGAAAAAAAATCTGGCAAATTACAAAATTAAAAAAAGTTGTTTCCAAAAAATATGTTAAATTTTGATCAAAATTTATATATTTCTCCAAAAAAATTTTTTTTAGATACCTTAAAAAATTATAAAAATAAGAAAACATGTGTCAGACTAATAAAATTTGGAACTCAATCGGTGTAGAAAAGCATGCAGCTATTTTTGAGAAAATAAGGAAATGAAATTTGAGAAAAAAATGGAAAATTGATTTGAGGTTCTTCTAAAATATTACAAAAAATAAAAAAAATGTCCCAAATATTAGTTTTTCCCAAAAATGTTAAGCAAAAACTAAAAATTTCTTCAAAAAGCAAATTTTTAAAAGCATGTTTTACCGTAAAAAATAAGAAAGCAATTCCAAAATTTTGAGAATAATTCAGCTTTTAATAATTACAAAACCAAAACTAAAAAGATTTTCCCCAAACAAAGTTTTTCCGAAAAATGTTCAACAAAAATTAAATTTTTTTACTAAAAAAAGAAGTAGAAAGTATGTTTAACCCTAAAAAATTATAAAAAATCAGAAAATCTATATGAAACTGATAAAATTTTGAGCTTAATCGGTGTTCAAAAGCATTCAGCTGTTAATGAAAAAATAAGGAAATGATATTTGATTAAAAAAATTACAAAACCAATAAAAACAATGTTTCTCAAAAATTTTTTTCCCTCAAATTTTGAGCAAAAACTAATTTTTTCTAAAAGAAATTTTTTTAAGTATGTTTAAACCTAAAAATTTATAAATTTGTAAAAAGGAACCACTTTAAATAGCTCCATACCAAAATTTTCAACATTTATGAAATCTCAAAATTTACAAAAATATTTTAAATTACAAAAATTTGTATTTTTATAAATGAATTTATTTAAAATAAAAAAAATTTTTTAAATCAAAAAATTTAATTTACACAATTTTATTTTAAACTAAGAAGAAAAAAAATATTTTAATTAAAAAATTGAATTTACAAAAATTTGTGCATTTTTTAATGAGTTTATTTTAAATTAAAAAAAAAATACCAGTCTAACGGTTAGACGCGATAGAAGTGAAACCTTCCGTAAAACAAATTGAGAGAGAATGAGACGAAAGCAGCATTAGGAGCGGGATAATTATAGGTTCATTATAATATTGCTATAAAGTTCATATATTATTTTCTTCATTTTATTATTATTCATCCTCAATGTTTTCAATTTCAACAAATGATACGAGTGGCTTATGATAGCTAAAATATGATACAAATGCTTTGGTTTCGATGTTGTCAACATATCTTTGAAATACCGCGTCAATTGTTGTTTTTGATCGTGTTGTCGATTCAGTGCGATCGTTACATATTTTTAAATTGAATGTTGTATTGAGAAAGTCAATGTGTGTTCAATGCAAAATTTACGTTACAATCGCCACTTAAAATCATTGGAACTTTATCATAATCTTTTCTAAGTATCCGCGATACTTCTGGTGTATACTTTATTAAATTTTCGTGAATGAATTCCGTGATGCTATTTATTGATTTTTTTTTTCTGTCGATATTCACGACACTTTTCTGCATTATTTTTCGGCATAATTGCGGTAAATATTTAAAAATGAAAATATTTACGAATATAAAAATACGGACGCAATACAGCACACGCGGTTGCTATTATGAGCGTCGTAACGCGTATAATACACAGACGTACTAACATACACGCAAACATTCGTAGGACGCTTGGTTTGAATTTTTTATACATATGTATGTATGCTATACTATGGCCTAGCCTATGTACGTACATACATATTTGTATTCTGAACTTACAGCAAAACAATGCTTATTAATATACACATATGCATCTACATACAACCGCACAACAGGCCACTCACTTTATTCCTATAAATGTGTATGTCGTCCAAAGCTAAAATTCTATGCCTAGCGACTACAAGAACATAATACATTAATAGGCGCAGGCGTAGCGGCCATCATCCTAGTTGCCATAGCGCTGAACAGTCGCGGCGGCGCCGAACAGTTTCAACTATTGTACTGTGCAACAAAAACTCATCATCAAAAAATTGATTTATAAATTCGAGCTCATAGTTCTAAGAGCAAGTATATTACTTTCATTCATAAAACGAGCCGCCCATATGCTAATTACTCGACAATTCGAAAATAGTCAATATTGGAATATTTCGCGTAGAATTATTTGCCAATATTCAATTTTTGTCAAGTCGAGTGCCCGCGGCTCCGTAAATATGTTTGCACCCATATATGTATGTAAATATATGTTTCTAAATGCTCGACAACCGCAGCTGCCTGTTCAAGGTTACTGTACATTAGGCCGGGTCGATTTGTGGGAAGGCAAAAAAATCGCCCATTGCTCTGTGAAAATCATATTCTAGGGATCAGAATAAGAAATTTTGCCGAAGGAATCATACCTCTAAAACGATTTCTGATGTCCCCCAATATGGGTCGAACTTTTTAGTTTCTTTTCTATAACTCACATTCATTCATTTACATATGTTCTGACTAAATAAATTTCTTAAGAGAAAAAATGGATAATATTATAAATAAATAAAAATAATGCCATTAGCTGATTTTTTCATGTAAAGGCCAAAAATGGTGATATTTTGAAATTGGGGGACATCAGAATTCGTTTTAGAGGTATGGTTCCTTCGGCAAAGTTTCTTATTTTGATCCCTAGAATACGATTTTCATAGAGCAATGAGCAATTTTTAAATCGACCCGCCCTACTGTACGTTCAATGCTGTGCCTATGAATGTGCGCTGTGCCTATGAATGCGCGCTGGATTTCTTGAGAAATTTTACCGTATGTTTTGCTGTGGCGAGGCACATATGTACATACACACAGCATATATACATATATCCGCATATATACATACATATATAAATTCACAAATTTAAATTTGCTTATGCCATCCTTCTGTGTGCCTGGTAATGAAGCATTTTCTATACATACATATATATACGTATATCTTTTTTCTTCTTCTTTTTGGTGTCGTTTCATCGAGTCTCAATCAAAAACTATTTCAATTAAAAAAATTATTTAAATTTTTTTTTTTTATTTTTTTTAACTAAAAAGTGTTTTTTTAATTTTCCCGTTTACTTCTCCTTATATTCAAGTCCGCAAATAAACCAATTTTCATGAAATCCGACAACAGTGTCCAAAATACTTGGATGACTTGACATGAATTCGTTCTCATGATTTTAAAAACAAGTTCGCTGCATAAGTCTTTCGTGCGCTGCCTAACCAGCCATCCAAAGGCCGCAATATATCAACACTTGCCATCTATTTTGTTGTCACTGCTGGCAGTTGAAATCTTAATACAGCAGGCATTTCGAAACAACATACTGCAAATTGGCCACTTTACAGCCATAAACAAACCAAAAAAAAAGATTCGAAAAATCAACAACACATCAACGATTAGCAACTAGCGACAGGATAACAATTTGTAAGGGCAGCACACTTGTACAGCTTCCGCTCGTGCGTTAATTTGGCAAGCAGCTAATTTAGAATGCGCTAGGTAGCACTTGGATTTATGGCATGCAAATCGGATGAATGTGCGAAAGGGTCAATAGCCAGTGCGGGATGCAAAACCCATTAAAAACCTAAGAAAAAAAATAAAAATAAAAATAAACAAAAAAATATATAAAATTGTTAAAAACCACTAATGATGGGCTTAGCTCCGCATCAGATTAGAATGTGCCACTTTTTCGCTATAAACTCATCGCTCTTAATGCCACACCGCGTATACGTATAGCGTAGCCTTCCGCTGCGCAAGCGAAAATTTCTATAATTTACTCACGCAGTTTGCAAGACAAAAGGCGGCGGCACTGAATTCGTTTGCTGGTTATAGTTAATTTAGGAGCAGAGCTGCATGCAAATCATGAGGGCTACTTTCCAACCACAAATTAGCCACTGCGCCTTGTCTACTACGTGTCGCTCGTTGCAATACAAATAAATTCGCTGAATATTTACTTTAAGCGACTGGCAAACAACAACAAAAGCAAACTTTGTTAATTTCCCAGAGCTAAAATGTGTTCCAATAAATTTTAACCAGCCACTGACCACCAGCAGCAGCTCAAACGATGCACAGACAGCCAGACATAGAGACCGATACTCGGCCCAAAAATTTGTTGCGGTCAATCTTGTTGATTTGTAGGTTTTGTTGGTGATTTTATTTTTGGTTATTTTTATTTAATTTTTTTTTTATTTTTTTACGTTTTTTTGTTTTTGTTTTTACTCAAATTATAGCGATTGTTGTTGCAGCTACTGTTGACCGCGCCAACTGTTGCCTGTTATTTGGTTACCTGCTGGCCAACGAAGTGTTGCCTCCGCCACTTGTGGCGTTAAATTTTGCATCTTCTTGATTAGGTGTTATGTTGCGGTTGAGGCAGTGGCAGTGGCAGTGGCAATGGTAGTTGTGGCAGTGCCAGTGGAAGTGGGCAGTGACGGCCAATATGCCAGCAATCTGCGTTCGAACCCTGCTTGTTTGCCCTCTCTGTTTACTTTGCTATTGTTTTTAACAGTTCATTCAAAATTTTCGCTTGCGCCAGTTAAACAAACAACTTAAGCATAATCAGTATTCATATGGAGCAAAACTTTCGCCTTTGTTTGTCTTATGAAAGTCGACAACACGGACACGCCCACTGGTGTACGAAAAAGCGTGTAAATTTTTTCGCCTGCTACTTTGATATAAATCATAAATGAGTGTGGCACGTATTGATTGAAAAAATAAGCAAATGTATTTATGTGTATTCGCTGTTGTTTTTGTAGTCCGTACTTTTATCGCCAGCATCGCAGCAAAATGCAACAGATCGTTAACTTGCAATTTTCGACAAATATCTCGGCAAAGCCTCTGCGCAGGCGCACTGCTTGGCATGTCTACATCTGCAAGTACAGGGCAAGGACTTCATTTCTCTGTTTTGGTGTTGTAGGTGATGCTGGTTAATTTGAGAGATAGTAGCCTGATGTTATCACCAACACTACAATGCTGATAATGGCTAATTTACACATAATTTAGTGTGAATTTTGACGGCCGTGATGCGGTGATAAATCGCAAGTGAGAGTAAATTTTTTGAATGAAATTAGGTTAAATATGAAATTTAATAAGGCAGCGAAGATGCATGCGTGTGTGTGTGTGCGCGTGAGCTCTGCTCTAATTGCACTTGCAATTAAAAATAAAAGAAAGTATGGCAGATACATACTACTGCTTAAATAAAGTGGCGCAAAATTAATCACCCTACAGGAAGATTTATAATTTTTGCAAATAACGTCGCACGTCAAACACAGAAAAGCAATGGAACGCGTAAGCATAAATGAAGATTAAGATTAATAAGAAAAGATTACCGTCACTTAAAATATTTTTTTTTAAATTTTTTTTATTGTTTTTAATTCTTGTTTACTTGTATTTTTGTTATTTTAATTTTTTTAAATTTTTGTTATTTATTTATTTTTTTATTTATTTATACTTTTTTATTTTTTTTTTACTTTTTAAGTTTTTTTTTATGTTTTTATATATATTTTTTTAATTTGTTCTATATTTTTTTCATTTCTTTTTTATTTTTTATTTTCAACTTTAACTTTTATTTTTAATTTTTTTTTTAATTTTGTTTGAATTTTTATATTTTAATTTTTTTTTTTAATATTTTTAATTTTTTTATATATATTCTTATAATTTTTTTAACGTATTTTTAATTTTTTTTAATTAAAAAAAAATGTTTATCTTTTTTTACTTATATTTTTTATTATATTAATTTTCATTAAACATTTTTTTTTTAATTTTTTTATATAAATATTTTTTTTAATTTTTAAAATTATTTTTCTAATTTTTTTATTTTTTTCTTTATTTTATTTCTATTTTTTTTTTATTTAATGCTTTATTTTTTTTTTATATATTTTTTTTCTGTTTTATTAAAAAAGTTATTCAAACCCAAAATTGTATGATTAATTTTGCATCATAAAACCTCCTTACTTTCTTTATTTTTTTTTTACTTAGTTTTTTTATTATTTTAATTTATGCTTACAATTTTTTTTTAATTTTTTAATTGTTATAAATTTTTTTTAAATCAAATTTTTTTTTAATATTTTAATTTTTTTTTTTTATTTTAAACATTTTTTTTAACTTTTTTCTAATTGTTTTATTATTGTTATTATTATGATTAATTTTGCACCGCAAAACCTCTTTAATTTTTTTTATTTTTTTTTTACTTATATTTTTTATTTTATTTTCATCTTTATTAAACAATAGTTTTTAAACTTTTTTATTCTTTCAAATTTTTTTTAGTGTTTTAAATTTTTTAATTTTTATCTTTAAATTTTTAAATATTTTTTTAAATTTTATTTATAATTGTTTTATTATTTTTATTTCTTCTTAATTTTTTAATTTTAATTTTTATTTAAATTTTGTTTTTCTTTCATTTTTTTGTTAATATATGTTATTTCTTTTTTAATTTCATTTTTAATTTTATTATTTCTTTTTAGTTTTTATATTAATTTTGTTTTTTTTACCAAAAACTTTATTCAAACCCAAGATTGTGTGATTAATTTTGCGCCACAAAACCTCTTTAATGTACAAACTCCAGTTAGAAGTAAATTTTGCGCCTCGGCCAGCATTGTTTAAAACTTCATATGTCAGCCTAAAAGCACGCAATGGAAACACAGCCAAAAAGAAACAATGGAAAGCCTTCACCACTAACTTGAAGTAAATTGCTTGCGCCCAGATGTATGCAATGAATTTGTTGTTCTGCATTACTTCGCCCTTCAAGCGGTTGCCAGATGAAGCGATTTAAAATTTTTCAGTAAAATAAATGGAGTAAAGACCAAGCCGAAGTGTATGTGTGTGTGTATGAACAAAACTGCCTCACTTTAGGAATAAAAGTGGCGCGAAATATGTTAAAGTAAAACGTACATATGTACAGTTTGTCTCATAAATCTTTTCATATAAAAATATTTGGCAAGTAAAAATGTTTGAAGTGGATTTCGAAAGAAAGCGAGTTTTTATTTATTTATTTTTATAACAAAATAAACTTTTTATATTTTTCCGTAATTAATGGAAAAAATGATAAATATTTATTTAAAATGATTTAGAAAAATAGCAATTAAATAAAAAAAATATTGCGCGTATACTTCTGTTAGGTGTTTGGGCGAGCTCTTCCGCCTATTTGTGGCAGGCGTCTTGATCTTGTTCCACAAATTGGGACCAACTATTTTAAACCGACTCCGAACGCCAGATATTTTTTATGAGGAGCTTTTTCATGCCATTGACCACGGATCGGAGACGCTTAAGCTAGCTTCTAAGGTTCACAAAGCCTCATCTCTCGAATTTTGTAGATGCGCTTGCATTATATGGGAGACTGGGTGTCCTTACATGGGACATTGCCCACGACTGTTTCTTTGTCGTGGAATTCATTTCTTTTGAACGGAATTTTTAATTTTGGGGAGAGCCCAAAGTCAGGATTGTGTGATGGAAGGCTGATGGAGCTTAATGACTTTATGCTTTGTCAAAAATTGTTACATGATATTCGATGCATGTTCGGGTGCGTTGTTTTTAGACAAACATTAGCTGCCAAGGAAATTTGTGTAGCTTCGCCGTTCTTTTTCAATGTAGGCCGCTAAAAGTGTCGGAAGCGAAGGTATACAAGAAAGTCAAAGACTTTTGAGGCTAGAAGGCATGGGAGGCCCTCAATGCTAAACGGACAGTATCTCTGCTAAGCTAAAATAAGCACAGTTTCTGCCGCGGCCGCCGTAGCCGAATGGGTTGGTGCGTGATTACCATTCGGAATTCACAGAGAGGTCGTTGGTTCGAATCTCGGTGAAAGCAAAATTAATAAAAACATTTTTCTAATAGCGGTCGCCCCTCGGCAGGCAATGGCAAACCTCCGAGTGTATTTCTGCCATGAAAAAGCTCCTCATAAAAATATTTGCCGTTCGGAGTCGGCTTGAAACTGTAGGTCCCTCCATTTGTGGAACAACATCAAGACGCACACCACAAATAGGAGGAGGAGCTCGGCCAAACACCTAACAGAAGTGTACGCGCCAATTATTTATTTTTTTTATTTTATTTTTTTTCTGCACACTGATATCCATTACGATGGGGCACTGCCTAATATATAGAAGTTGTCTGAATGAGAAAGTGGAAAATACGATTTCGTACCTTCTGTGCCAATATCCAGCTCTATCCAGACGTAGGTTTACTATTCTAGGTAGACAATTTTTTAATGAATTGAAAGCTCTCAGTTCTGCAGAAATCAGGGATATTCTAAAATTTTTGGAAAGCACACGCTGGCTTTAGGAGAGATAGGGGCAAGTTCCACACGCGTCATCACAATGGGCTAAGAGTCTTAGTGCGTCTCACAGAACAATCGCTTCAATCCAACCTAGATATTCCCTGCCTCAGGCTGGGAAAGCCAAATTCTTCCAGTAAATGTTCCGCCTTGTGGACAACTTTCAGAATATGTATCTGCAACAGGAGTATTTTTGATATCATTCGGATCCACTTGATCTCGTTGAAAGATGTGCAGTCTTGTCTTAGCCGATGCAATATATTTGCATAAGATATGCTCTGTGGTCTCATTATCCTTCAGACAGAGTCTCACTCTGTTTCATTCTCATTGCCAATGTGAAGGTGTATGTTAGTCTTTAAGTTTATTTTGCTCTGGTTTAAAGCAAACCATGGGCGTGCATGGTTGTGGATCACGCAACAACAACGGCAGCAGGGTAATTTATGTGTGCGAGATATTTCAGCTTGTCATTCGTGGCTCAATCTTCCCCCACAAGGAAATCCATAAATACATGCACCTGGATTTCACCCAGTGGGACTACTTATAACCGAATAGACCATATTTGCGTGAGACAAGAGTAAAGAGGCTCGCTACTTGATGTCAGGAATAGACGGGAATCCGATATAGGCAATGACCACAAGCTAATTACCGGCGACGTCAAGATCAAGCTGAAATGCAGGAAGATAAAGGGCATTCAATGTACAACTGCTACGCTATTCTGCGGCCAGAAAAGAAATGGCAAGCCTTTCGGTAGAAGCTGCTCGCTAATCAGCAAAACAAAGATTGGGAAGCTACAAATGTTCCGCTCAGGCAAATCGCTCAAGAGGAAATCGGCACAGTAAAAGCCACCAATACCAAATCATGGATCTCTAATACTACTTGGGGTATCATTCAGCGCAGAAATGAACTCAAAAGGCAACTCCCTTCGGCCAGCCTACAGAGAGGTGGCGAAGCAAGTAAAAAAATCGGCTAGAAACGATAAGAAAAAGTTCACTGAAGATCGTGCTAGCGATGCCGAATGATCACCAGATGCCTAGATGGAAAGAACACTTTGAAGCAATTAGTAACAATGCTCTTAGCAGCGAGTCCTGGACAAAAGGCGTCATCGTGAAGCTGCCCAAGAATGGCGATTTGCGTGACTGCGGCAACTGGCGCCGAATAGCCCTGCACAACGCCACCTACAAAATTCTAGCCATAATCGTATAAGGCTAAGATAATATGGCTCATAACTGGCAGTGCTCCACAACGCCTCCGTTAGCGACCCATTCACCACCAACGGCGTAAGGCAAAGTTGTCCTCTGTTGCCCCTTCTCTTCGCCATCGTCCTAGATGACATTATTAGCCCATTGACTCTGCACAAAAGAGACACCGTAGGAAGTTTCACCAAACATCTTGAAGGCCTGGACTTCGCCGATGACATCTGACTTCTCTCTCACAAACTCAATGACATACAAGCGAAGGTGGACAGACTACCCACGCTGGCAAGCACTATCGGAGTGGAGGTCAACATCGCCAAGACCAAGGCTATGAGATTCAACCACAATAAAGCAAGACCTATAATGGTTGACGGTTGTCCGGTGGAATTTTTCAAAAGCTTCTGCTACCTGGGCTGATCACGTAGGCAATAAACAAGTCAATTCCAAGTAAGGGGGCATTCGGACGAATGCATACGGGATGAACGAGTTCGCAAACCTCCAGGCGCACTAAACTGCGAATAATCAGCTCATTTATGAAGTCAGTATTGTGGTACGAAAGTGAAACATGGCTGATCGCTAACACTAACACACAGAGACTACAATCTTTCGTCAACAAATGCCTCCGCATCATCTGTAGAATATTCTGGCCGAACACCCTCAGTTATGATGGGCTATGGAAATCATCGAATGAGGAGTCCATCCTATGGCAAATCAAACGCAGAAAGTGCCGAAGTATAAGTCAGCTTAGAAAATCACCAGATAGAATCACGAAAATTTACTGGACTGGAACCCGCAAGGGGAGCATAGGTCGCGGTCGGCCCAAGATCAATGACGTGGCGTGGCAAAGGTCGATGTTGCGCAAACTAGCAGATGCCAACATAGCATACGACGGCTGAAAAACAACAGCCCAAAACAGTATGGAAGAATCTTGTCGAGACTCTATGCTCCCGAGTGGAGTGAATAAGGAAATAAAACAATAAATTTAAAATGTTGTGGATTTTTTTTTTGTTTCTTTTGGTTTTGGTTAGCCAGTCGTCTCACAGCCTTCCTTTTTCCCTTTCTCCATCGGAGTGTCTTGCGTCTAACCCAACTCGAATCCAACCGCAGTTTCCCACATAAACGAATTTTCTCGATGACTTTCAATTAAAACACATTTTATTTTACGATAAATTCATTCCGAAAACATTTCGCAAAGAACATTTCTTAATAGGTAATACATTGGCTCTTCACACTACAAATTATTTAAACATTATTTATATGTATGTACATAGGTAGGGATGCGAAATTCATAAAATAAGTATTTACAAATTTATTCTTGTCTAGAATCAGTTAGGAAGCAACAGCCAGACTTTGTTACTAAAGTGCAGCGTTGCCTCGGGGTATTTGCACGGAGTTACAACAAAGTCACACAATCTATTCTAAAATTACTGATAGGTATACGAGTATGGGGAAATAAATTTCTTCCGGGTTGATGCTCTTTCAGTGGAATGCTTGGAAGTTGGCATATTCAGGTGTTAGATGATAAGTGCAAAAAGGTTGTCGGGGTTCCCACGTTCAGCGCTGCATCCACCAGCCGGACGTGCGAGTTGTCACATAGTTCTTCAAACCCTCCGCTTGTATCGGAAACAGATGTGGTCCACCAGCTTCATAGGTGAGACCATTGTTGAAGACGTACGCCTTGGCTGAGTCGGCGCGCTGCGTTGTGTAGCCAGTGCCCATCAATGGCGGTAGATAATTGCGGCTTGGCGGAGCGACACGTGGCACATCCGCTTGCACAACCGGCTTTGTAGGCAGTGGCGGCAAGTAGGGTTTGTTCAGACGCGTCTGCGGTTTCGGCACATTCACTGGATTCGGTGGACCGTACACTTTGTTACCACCACCAATACCCAAATGTGGACCATAAATATTATTCGTACTCGTGGGCGTGTCATAGAAACTGCTAACCGAGCCAACCGAATTCGATGGCCCATAGGCGTTGTTACGTATATCGCAGACGGTGTTCTCAATCAAAGTGCTCAGCGGCGCAGAGTAAATGCGGAAGTTGACGTCATTGTAGTCGAGATCGGAGAGCAAAAATACCGGCATACGATCGGAGAGTACCCACACATTTTTATTTTCATCGATCTTCACATCGGCCGGAAACACCAGACCGACATCATCCCGATCCACAATGCCATGAAATTGTGGTGTGTACGGCATCGATGAATGCCAACAGCCCACGGCATTTTGATCAATTAAATCGTACAGCTCAATGCCATCATCGCTCATAACACGCGCCGTCGTATGCGAGTTGGGGCCACGTTCATCTAGCGCCACAAAATCATGATAACTATCTTCGACACGACTCTCATCGCGTAAAATGCGCGTCGATACGGCGAAATGACGATGACTGGCCAGAGGGCTGAAGAACATAGTACGATAGCCATCGGAACGTATGGGTGAAAGTGCCATGCCAAAGATGCCCTCCTCACCCCATTGGAAGTTCAAGCCGGCAATATTGTAGTCGCCGCGCAAGGGATCCGGGAAGAAGTATGAGTGCGCCGAAAAACGCCACGATTTATTCTGTTCCCACGAATAAGCAATCAAACCATAGCCGAGTTCATCGGAAAAGTAAGCGAATGCATCGTCGCATGACTTGCCAATATCCACAGCGATGTTGGCAACAAAAGTGTTGGCATTGGTGTCATCGGCGCGCAACTCATAACGGCGTATACGTGTGTTGGTGGTCAAGTCGTAGACGTTCACCGCATACGGGCATGGATTGGTGGTGGTGTTGCCAATGCCAACAGTGCCGGTGTCAAGTACCCATAGGCGGCCACACTCGTCCGCCTTAATGCGATACGCGGTGGTGATGCTGTTTGCACAATCGCCAGCTGTGTTGCTACGCCAATCGGGATATGGAATGAGCTCCGGTGAGCCAGTTACACTATGGTCCATGTTGATGTAAGTCAAGGTAGCGGGAATACCTGGAAAGAGGTGGTAGAGTAGGATACTAAAATTAAACACGCATGATAAATGGTTTGTACGTGTGCTGAGTGTCGAATGTTGAATTGTCATTAGTGTTGAGTGATGATTGATGATTGACAGGTGAACAGTGACGAAATGACATGGAGTGAGTTCCTACTACCATAAGGAAAATGAGGTGTTTTTTTTTTTACTAAGCCGTATCATATTTAGCCTGTCAAAGCAAATATGTACATAATTTTATGTTTTTAATTGGCATCAGCATTTGGATGGTCCACAAAAAGTCGACGCATTGAATATTTATTACAATTTATATTTTTTTTTTAAAGCGAAATATCGTTTGTCCATTGAATTAATTGTTAATTTTTAGCAATTTGTATTTTTCCTCCTCATAAAATACTAACTGGTACTCGCTGCTTGGCTTGCATAAAAAATAACCAGTATGAATTTTGGAAGCGAAAGACCAACAATTTCTGTTTTAAGTTGAGATTTTTTTTCATTTCTTCCAGATATTTAAAAATTCTTCTGGCTAAATCGTTGCTTCATCTATGGATATACTACCATTACCTAATTTTTTCCAGAACTATGAAGTTTGTAATAAGTTTCTTCTCCTGAGTAAGAGTTTCTCCTTTAGAAAGTGGCTTCAACTAATGAGACTTCATGAAATAGAACATCGATTTTTCAGGCCGAATCGAAACCAAACCGCACAAACCGCAGGTATCTGGTAGGTAAGTAAGTAGGTTAGATGACAAGAGTACCTCGGGTATACTAGAAATAGCACTTGAGAGCCATTTTGATACCCTAATGTAAACCACTACCTGTGGAAAATTTCACAACTTAAAGAAAGAGAAACCATCTACAGATATCCAGTGCTGTTAATATAGTGAAGGATAGAAACGGAATCTATGCTTGAAAACTGCTTCAGGCTATCCCCGAAAAACACACTTAAAAAACCTCAGGCGGCTAGCCGCCAGACCCGGACACTTCTCAAGACAAGAGTCTTACAGTCTTTTCCTCTGTAGGATCCCCACAGCTTATTCAATGGTGGTTTTATGAAAGCTCAAGCTTCTGCGCATGCGGTCCGATCACTCAGTTACCGGTGACCACCGCTTTGAGTTTGGAAATTGAATGATGGGGTATCCCTAGCGCTTTAAGCGTACTACTTCTGCCGTACGGAGGCCAAAATGTTTTTGAGATAGTACACGATAAGATAGAGCTCTATCTGTATGGCGCTGTATTAATAAATAAGTTATGCAGTTTCCGTGTAACAACAGTCACGAGGACACCGATATCTGAGATTGGAGAATTAAAATCGCTCTGTCAACCCTTTCCTGACAAGCTCATTGGATATTTTATTTCTCTCTATGTTCCTATGCATTGGAATTCAGATAAGAGATGTTTCCTGCACATTCGAGACGTTTGATCTCCTCCTTACAGAAGTTCACTAGAAGAGAGCTGCAACATGGTGACGACAGGACCTTGATCGCAACTTGACTATCGAAAAATATATTTATGTTTCCCACCCAAAAGCGATCGCTAAGCATTTTTCATGCTTGCAGGATCGCGAAGACCTCTGCTTGAAAAACACTACTAGTTTTCAGCAATTTCAAGGAGAATAAAGTATTGGCTGATTTAGAGGAAACCCCCGCTCCTACTGTACGTTCCTTCTTGAATCCATCGGAGAAAACATAGGTAGCTATGTCTGTCCAGACTATTTGCTCCTTCAAATCTAGCCTATTTGAGAAGGTAGCCCTAGCACAACCCTCAAAACCCAGTTTCCGAACGGAGAGATCTACGATGTACAAAGAAGGAAGGAGAAATCATCAAACAGCTGCCATGTGGAGAGAAGATTGCCTCCAACTTGCTTCACCCTAATAGCACTCTGAGCAGCAATGGATTGAACTTGAAGATCAATGGAAAGTAAGTGCAGAATGGCGTTAAGAGCGGCAGTGGGGCATGTTCTACACACCCTAGCGATGCCAATGCATGCAGTCCTCTGCAGTTTCTCTAATTTAGTGGTGTTATAGAGGCTTGCGAAGAGCAATCCACCAGACTAGGAAGCTATATGCCAAAACTGCCAGAACCGCTAAGTTGTGCATCCACAGAAGGGCACGTGGCTTGGGCTCAGGTAATAACCAAACAATTATTTTTTTTTTAATTCAGTATTTTTATTAAAGGAAAAGCAAAAAACGATGCATAAGTCTCAATAAGATTAATTTCGGCTCATATAATAAAATTATGTTTGTAAAAATAACAACAAAAACACTTATTTTTTAATGTATGCATGCAGTAGTTCAATAACTTTATCTAAGGCGCCTTCGATCGCCACTTCTCTGTTCGCCATTTCTGCCTTCTGGTCACTTCACGAAAAATTTGCATATGAAAGTAACGAAAAAGTTATCGAGCAAAATTCACCGCTAGCGAGTACGATTTTACTACCTCATAA
Source organism: Anastrepha obliqua (assembly GCF_027943255.1). Classification (NCBI taxonomy): domain Eukaryota; kingdom Metazoa; phylum Arthropoda; class Insecta; order Diptera; family Tephritidae; genus Anastrepha; species Anastrepha obliqua. The sequence continues at coordinate 17,637,276 of NC_072893.1, read as the reverse complement.
AACTGTTATAACTCACTATTTTTCACGAAGAGCCTGCGCAGGAATAATTGGAGCTATGAAATCGTGCCCAGCAGAGGCACTTAACGCCGCGCTCTATCTGTTACCAATAGACTTACAACTACGACTAACGGCAAAGAATACTGCCTTCAGGATAAAAGAAGGTGGTTTTTGTAATGCTAAGATGTTTGGTCACAGTGTTCTTTTAGATAGCCAAAAGCTTACTAACAGTTCATCAGATTTTACTACCGCTTCTCTATGACTTCAGAATTGAGTTTAACCCATTAGGGACGGAGTTTCAAAACACGTTATATTTAATAGTATTTTCATGGATATACTAAATGATGTCTAAATAAATATATTATGAAAAAAAAATATAAAATTTTTTTATAATTCTTGAGTTTTAGACTGTTGCCATATGGCAACGCAAGGCACATACGAGTACTTAAATCAAAATTTTTGATGAATTATTTTGAATGAAATAAAACTTAATTTGTGTTAAGAAAACAAGTATTTATTATAGTTTAACTATTCTTATCTTGTAGTAGAGTTATTCATAGTTCATAGAGTTATACATTATTTTTATTATAATTAGTATTTCGTATGAAATTTTTCAAAACACTTGAGACACAATCCTACATTACACTTTGAACATGTGACCCTGCCTATAGTTTGACAATTTTCACCAGCACACCTTCGTTTCTTGTCAACAGACCGGGGATAATGATGTAATCCGTCAAACCTAACTCCTTCCAGTATCCTTCCTCCAAACTGAGAGGTTGATGGTCTGCCGCCCGCTTTTGGAGGATTCGCGTACTTTTTCAAATATGTTTGAGCAATTTCACGACGGAAATCTAACTGAGAAATATTCCTACCGGATTTGCGCATCAAAATCCATGAATTGTTTACTGAAACATCAATAAGCCAAGTAAAGATAGGCCACCACCATTTCTTGCTTCGAATACCAATCCTGTAATTATTTATGTGAGCATCCATGAGATCTGTGCCTCCCATTGATTGATTGTAAGCACCAATAAGATGGGGTCGAGGAATTTTGATTTTCTGTTTACAAGCCTTCGAGTATCGAGATGCTGTACCAAGCGGGTGTACTTTATGATCGGTGGAGGCGACTGTCACAACAGAGTTATCCATCCAGCGGGCTACAACGACGTCGCCTTGACTAGCATATTCATACGAACCTCTTTCTCTCTTCTTCATGGTTTCAACTTTAGCAATCGGACATTCTTTAGGTAATCGGTTTTGGCGAAGAGTACCAGTACCACCATAACCCATCTTTTTCAAGTGCATCAATAGTGGAATACCTGTGAAAAGATTATCAAAATAAAACCGCAGCTTTTGTGTCCGCATAGCTAGAGGTAACTCGTTTATCATAGTTAGCATTGGAGCTGTCGCTTTACCGAATTTCTGCTCATGTTCCAAATTAGAGCCTGGAATCGAACCTTGATACACCTCAAAATTAGCTAAATATCCACTGACAGAATTTAGGCACCAAGCTTTATATCCGAAACGAATAGGCTTATTCCGAATACATTGCTTACATCCATGTCTTCCGTAATATTCAATCATGCTTTCGTCGTAGTTTAGATCTTGTTCGATTGGAATGTGCTCAAGAAACTTATTTTTTAAAACGTTCATCAACGGTCGTAATTTACTCATTCTATCGTTCTTGTTCAATTGAGTATTATCACTCGCATGAACAAATCGCATGATTTGTATAAACTTATCTCGCCGCATAGCATTAGATACCAAAGAATTTCGCATATCATCGCCAGTTTCCCAGTACGATTTTTTACTTGGTAACTTGTTATAACCCGAGACAATCAAAATGGCAAAAAAACATTTAAGTTCCGCTATGTTTATACGGGGATCTGGGCAGTTCAAAAATAATGCGTACTTAGTGGTCTGGTCAATTAGAAACTGACAAACGCCCTCATCAAAAAATAATTCAAACATATCCGTACAAGTCTTGCCTTCGTAGTCCTGAGAAATTGTCGTTTCGAATTCGGTGGAGGGTAAATCTGGCAAGTCAGCTTTCTTCCATTTATAGCTGACTTTACGCTTTTTAGCTGGACCATGAGCTGTAACCTCATCTTCGGTTTCCTCAAAAGACGTTCTCCGCGTGACGATTTCAGCAGTAGCCAAGAGTTGTCTTCCAGTCAAGTTGTCAATGAATCCACCAGAATCCTCATCCGCTGAATCCTCGTCGGTGTATTCTGCAACCTCCGGTGGCTCAATGTAAACATCCTGAGCATCATCCCATTGTTCCAATTCATCTTCTATCTCATGCAATTTCAAGCTAACACAAAAAAGTTATTATTTAGAATAGTTGTACATCATATGGACTAGCGTTGCCATTTGGCAACGCTGAGAAATAACCTCGACAACAGAAAATTAGAAATTAGTTCACAAGAAATTGTTGTTGCTTTAGAATATTTATACATTCATAATACTAAAATATTTACAACCAAAAAAATATATGTACATTTATGAAAAATATTTCAACTTACCTTTTCCGATGCGACATTTTTTCGCGATTCACAAAATGCACTAGAAAAACCATAGACTTACTCGCCGAATTTAAGGAAAAAATAGAAACAAAATCGCTTCGTCAATGGTGAAAGCTTTCCGTTACACGAATATAATAACTTAAACAATCTAAGGTGGCTGGTTTTTGCTGTTTTGGATAACTGTAAATTCAACCTACAGTGTTGCCATATGGCAACGCTAGTACATAATGGGTTAAGGTAAAGTTCCCCAAACAAAAGGAATCTGATTTCAATTCATTATTGAAGAAAAATACAACTGCACTTTACACTGATGAATCCAAGATGGATTGTGACGTTGGAGTCGGTGTCTATTCGTAAGACCTCGGAACTTCCAAGTCTTTTCCCCCTGAGTAACGACTTTCATGCGAATTCATGAGTTTTTTCAAAAATCCGTCCGCCATATTGGATCCGGCATTTTGAAATTTGGAAATCTAACACCAGATTTGTAATCAGCGACCCAAAAAACCCCCGAGTAATATTATACATTTTAAGTGAATTTGAGTAGTTTTAAAAAATTAGCCGCCATGTTGTGGCCGCCATCTTGGATTTAAAAATTTTTCATTTTGTATTTTAAAGTAAACTTTATTAGCTAAATTTTGAGACCTCGTACAACTCTTTCCGTTGATATAAATTTTTTTGGTATAGGTTATTAGAATGAATTTAATGAATTTTGATTACATTTTTAGCCATATAAAATGAGCCATCTTGAATTTCGTTTTTGGCCACTCTGTATTGAAAAGTAGATAAAAAGAGCTCAATTTTAAGCCCTATTAGAACTCTCTAGGTCAAAAACATTTTTGGACAGATAGGGGTCTCCCGTTGAGAAAGAATGCCCCATATATATTTTATTTATATTTGTTTTTTTAATGCTTTTTACTTTTTACTTTTTATTTTTTTAATTTCCTTAATTTTTTTTTTTAATTATTTTTTTTAATTTTATTTTTTCATTTTATTGTATTTAATTGTTTTTTAATTCTATTGATTTCTATTTTTTTTTAATTTTTTTTTTTTAATTTTAACATATTTGATTTTTTTATTGTATTTCTAATAAGTATTTCCTATATGAATTTTGAATTCTTATTTTTTTTAATCTTTCATTTGATTTAAATTATTTTATGTTTGTATTTTTTTTAATGTTTTTTTTAATTTCGTTTATTTTTAATTTTATTTTTATTTTTATTTATTTTTTATTTGATTTGTTTCAGTTTATTGTATTTAATTGTTTTTTAATTTTATTCGTTTATTTTTTTTTTTTTTAATTTTAACATTTTAAATTTTTTTAATTATGTTCAACTGAAAACTTTAAAATTATACGTAACTTCCTAATAAGAGAAAAAATTTCTTATATGAATTTTGAGTTCTTCTTAAAGCTTATTACAATTTTTTTTTTTTTGTTGAATTCTTCATTTGAATATAATTTTATTTATTTTTTTTTTTTTAATTTTTCCTAATATTTCTATGATTTTTTTTTTCTTTTTATTGTATTTAATTCTATTTTTCGTTTTTTTTATTTAATTTTGAGTTCTAAAAAGTTCTAAAGAGTTAAAAAGTAATAAATTAATTTTTTTGAATTTTTAATTTGAATATAATTTTTTAAATTTTTTCTTAAATTTTTGTTTAATATTTTTTTTTAATATTTTTTTTTTCATTTTACTGTTTTTAATTTAATTTTTAATTTTTTTTTCCTCTTTTTTTATTATGTTTTTGTTAGGAAAAAAAGCTTCTCTTCTTCTTCGTAAAAAATCTACGAACAAAAAGTTAAATTTGTGTACATTTTTCCATTACTTTCATAATTTTTTTTTTGTTACATCTAAGTGTTAAATTCTCCATTTTTTGTTTATGTTAATAAGATTTCCAAATTCAATACGTTCACTTGCCACCCAATAAAGGCTACTATAGTTTCATAAGCAAGAAATTTTTTTCATTAGTTACTCTACCAAATGAACATCATATCTATCCAACTGCCCTCGTACTTGTACCATTTTCAATACGAATTATGCCTTTTAGACACACCGCAATTTTTAGCTTTGCAAAATTCAATAAATAAAATACCAATTCAATTCAATTTTGTTTTTGTTCATTTGCCGACTGAAAGAATTTATTTGCACACTCGCCTATTTGAGCTGCGTTTGCCGCCAAGCTGTCTAGCGTTGCTGTGTATCTTTACCGGTTTTTTGCCCAAGTGTGTCTGCAACTACGGATATCTACCGGTTTTTTGAGAAGCCCATAATAAAATGCACAACAAAATGCCAACACCCGTACACCTGAACACCCGAGCAACTGAGCACTTGAACACTTGAACACCTGAACAGCGTGAACTACCAACGCGGCCGCAAGTGTGGTGCTAGGTGATTTCCAGTCAACACTTGATGACTTAATTGATGTTTAATTGCTGACTAATGGCTGTCTAGTCAAGTGTTACTTATTTATTTATTTATCTAATACGCCTATGACAGCGGAAGAAGTAGTTTTTCTTTTTTACTTGAAAGGAATAAGCCGCTGCGACAAATGGGTACCAGAAGGGGCGCTTATACCGACAGGTGTAATAAATACGCAGAAATGTTGGACTGCTTAAATGAAAGTTAACCACCTCTTTACTTACTTCTATTCCTCAAAAGCGTTTTGAATTTATTCTTTCTGTGCTACAACGCGCCCTAAATTTGTTTTTTGCCTTGCCTAACCACCTTACCGCAGGTGGATTACAAAAGCAGCCGTCGTATAGAAACTTATAGCAAAATGTTCATTACCACCAAATGCCCATAAATGCAAGTTATTGATATTGAGACTATTTGTTGCAACGCCAGCGCCACTAATTGTCTATAAATCAAATATTTTTGTGTGCGCATGCGTATATATGAGACTCTCGAGGCCTATTAAAATGCTGAAAAAGTAACTGCTGGTTGTGCTTGGCTTCCCAGAGGAATAACTCGTTCTCAATTTTTCAAAATTGGAGTTACTAAATGCAGCATTACCATCAGTGGAACTGGCTAAAATCTCGAATATTCATTGCATGGAGAAAATGCATGAGAACTTTGTTCGTTAGTTGCAGTAAATAGTCCAGAAGTTGGAACGTTGAGATGTATGAGCTTTAAGGCGACTTTTGTTAGTAGGCTTAATACGGCTTATAAAGACCCAGAGGCTCCGGTGGCTGGGGCATTTCAAGGGAATGCAGGCAAAGGCTCCAGCTGTGAAATTATTTGAAGCGATACCTGTTGGTCCTCACAACGGACCCATTTTGTGGTCTAAGTGGCATCGTTGTCTCAATGTGCGATGCGGCTGCTAAACCTACCTGTTGGTCGTAGCAGAGGAAGAGTTAAGTTGGACAACTTATTTGGCAAAGGACTTGCCCTCACTGGATGTGCCTGACTGGCAGCACTTAGGAAGAAGGAGAAGCGAAAACGCCCCACTTTGTTGCATTCAGAAAATCAGCGGGCACGTCAAAAATATTTTTTTGGACCATACGGAGCTTCTGAGATCGTTGAAAGTTGATAATTTTTTGCATTCAAAAAGTCAGGGAGCAAATCAGAAATATTATTTTGGGCCTTACGCAGGTTCTGAGATCGTTCAAAGTTGATCATTTTTTGCATTCAAAAAGTCAAAGGGCAAATCAAGAATATTATCTTGGTCCTTACGCAGCACTTGAGATCGATAAAATTTGTGGAAAAAGGTACTAAGAATTTCAAGGCATTCTGCTGTTATGCTACCTTTTCAGGGGTCTGGCAAACTTTTGATACACATTAGTTGCGGGTTCAGTTAAAAGGTTAGTACGAAAGTTTTCACCAGTTTCTCAGGCATTTTCTTCTTTTAATTTAAATTTAAATTGAAATAAATTTTGTTTTTAATTAAGCTTTTCATATGAATACGAGGGGTGCCTTTTATATTTCGGGATTTGGCAACCCTGGTGTTGCCATCTGGCAACTGAAATTTCTTGTATCGCAAAGTTTGACATTTTTTGGCTTTTACGTACTCAGAACGTTTTGAAATACCAGCGCTATTTGTGTTGTTTACAGTAACTTAAAAGATTCGTGCGATTATTTTTTAGAACTTTCGACGTGGATTAACTCAGCAACATTGTATGGATGAACTTAATTCATTTTTTGGCGATGAAGCTCCATCAAGGACCAGTGTTTATCGATGGTATGGTGAATTCAATCGTGGTCGTAGTTCACTCCAAGACGAATTTCGTGAAGGTCGTCCAAAATCAGTTGTTGTTCCGAAAACCATTGATGCTGTGCGCGAACTGATATTGCAAGATCGTCATGTGACCTATCGTGAGATTGAGACAATCTTAGGTATTAGTGGGACTAGCATACATTCAATATTGCATAAACATTTGACTGTCAAAAAAATTTGTTCGCGTTGGATCCCACACAATTTGTCAATCGCTCAAAAAAAGGCTCGTGTCGATTGGTCGAAGGAAATGCTGAAAAAATACGTTCGCGGGGTTTCGAAACACGTCTATGACATCGTGACAGGTGATGAATCATGGATTTACGCGCATGAGCCCGAAAGTAAACAGCAGTCGACTGTATGGGTGTTTCAAGATGAGCCAAATCCAACAAAAGTTGTTCGCGCACGAAGCACTTCCAAGCAAATGGTCGCCTGTTTTTTCGGAAAAACTGGACATATCGCAACAGTACAACTAGAACAACGCAGAACAGTAAATTCTGAGTGGGACACAACCATTTGTTTGCCAGTTGTCTTCCAAGAAATTAGGAAAACCAATCACCAAAGACGGATCACTCTTCACCAGGACAATGCGAGCTCTCACACATCGGCGCAAACAACTGCATTTTTGAGCACCCAAAACATCGAATTAATGGGTCATCCGCCGTATAGTCCTGACTTGGCACCGAATGACTTCTTTTTATTCCCGTACGTAAAAAACAAACCGAGAGGTCAACGTTTTTCGACACCTGAAGAAGCGGTTGCGGCATTCAGAATGCATGTTTTGGAGGTACCTCATTCAGAGTGGCAAAAGTGCTTCAACAATTGGTTCAAACGCATGCAAAAGTGTATAGATCTTCATGGAGAATATTTTGAAAAACAATAAATTTTCTTATAGCTAATAAGAGTTCTCTCTTTTCAAAAATCTTTTTTTTTGTCAACTTTCTTTGGTACTAAAGCACAAACAACTACAAACTACGCTCTTTGCTTTATTCTTTTTGTTCTCACTTAATTGCTGTCATTAATTTGTGCCTGCTACAACGACACAACTCAAGTGTTGGAATAATAATTAAGTGATTAATTTCCACTATTTATATTCATTTTATTTGAAGCTTGTGGCAAAACGCGAACAGATTTCATGCCATATATGCAGTGCAAATGTACTTACAAATATTTTCAGCCAGTTAATTAGCAAAAAATTCAACTACTGCAGTACGAGGCAAGCATAGGCATTTGTGTAGGTACATAAATATTCAATTTTTAATAAAGCAATAAGGCAGCCAGTGCCACCTCCACCCAACCACCTCCTCGGCTCCTCACCATACAATGCTATTTATGTATAAGTGACATGTTCGCTAATAGGCGCGACTGAAATTTATTAAAAAAAAAACAAAAACGTCGAACCAATTTCATTTCTAACAGTTATTGTCAGGTAATTAGGAAAAAAACATGAATTGTCGACATAAGTGGACGAAAAAAGGAAAATAGGAAGGATTACAAGTTGGGGAAAATTTTGTTTATCCAGTTTTAATCAAATTATGTGGGCATCAAACGCGGACAAATGCACCAAATTCGACTGACATCCATCAACTGCACAAAAGTAGTGAAATAATTTAATGGCTACGCTGCTTGTAAGGCAAATGGTTGGTGGGCACAGTGACAGTAGTCCGTATTTGATATGAGTGAGAGAGAGAAAAATATTGAATGATGCTTTCGGAATACTTATAACTTTTAAAATATATACAAATTTACTAGGAAATGTTTTCTAATCTCAATAAATAAATTCAGGTAAAAGGTGATCAATTCAGAGGTATTTGGAATGACTCATTGAAGGCCTTCGGTCGGTATCTCGTGAATAACTTTAGCAATCTTGGTTTCTATGCTGGTTGGCTGTATGGCAAGTAGCGTAGTCTTACTGGAACCAAATGTTGTGAAGTTTACGGGCTTTCTTCTTCTTAATTGGCGCTAGAACCGCTTACGCGATTTTGGCCGAGTTTAACAAAGCACGCCAGTCGTTTCTTTCTCGTGCTAACCGGCGCCAGTTGGACACACCAAGTGAAGCCAAGTCCTTCTCCACCTGATCTTTCCAACGCAGAGGAGGCCGCCCTCTTCCTCTGCTACCACCAGCTGGTATCGCATCGAATACTTTCAAAGCCGGAGCGTTTGTATCCATTCGGACGACATGACCCAGCCAACGTAGCCGCTGGATCTTTATTCGCTGCGCTATGTCTATGTCGTCGTAAAGCTCATACAGCTCATCGTTCCATCGTCTGCGATATTCGCCGTTGCCAACGTGCAAAGGTCCAAAAATCTTACGCAGAATCTTTCTCTCGAACACTCCAAGCGTCGCTTCATCGGATGTTGTCATCGTCCAAGCTTCTGCGCCATACGTTAGGACGGGCATGATGAGAGCCTTGTAGAGTGTTAGTTTTGTTCGTCGAGAGAGGACTTTACTACTCAATTGCCTACTTAGTCCAAAGTAGCACTTGTTGGCAAGAGAGATTCTACGTTGGATTTCAAGGCTGACATTGTTATCGGTGTTAATGCTGGTTCCTAAATAGACGAAGTCCTTTACAACCTCGAAATTATAACTGTCTACAGTGACGTGGGTTCCGATACGCGAGTGCGCGGACTGTTTGTTTGAAGACAGGAGGTACTTCGTTTTGTCCTCGTTCACCACCAGACCCATTCGCTTTGCCTCTTTATCCAGTTTGGAGAAGGCAGAACTAACAGCGCGGTTGTTAAGGCCAATGATGTCAATATCATCGGCATACGCCAACAATTGTACGCTCTTATAAAATATTGTGCCTGAGCGATTAAGTTCTGCGGCTCGTACGATGCTCTCCAACATCAGGTTAAAGAAGTCACACGACAGCGAGTCACCCTGTCTGAAACCTCGTTTGGTATCAAACGGCTCGGAGAGGTCCTTCCCAATTCTGACGGCGCTGCTGGTGTTGAGCAACGTCATCTTACATAGCCGTATTAGTTTTGCGGGGATACCAAATTCAGACATCGCGGCATACAGGTAACTTCTTTCCGTACTGTCGAATGCAGCTTTGAAGTCGACGAAAAGATGATGTGTGTCGATTCTCCTTTCATGGGTCTTTTCCAAGATTTGGCGTATTGAGAATATTTGGTCGATGGTGGACTTTCCAGGTCTGAAGCCACACTGATAAGGTCCAATCAGTTGGTTGACGGTGGGCTTCAGCCTTTCACACAATACGCTCGCTAGAACCTTATAGGCGATATTTAGAAGACTTATCCCGCGGTAATTGGCACAAATTGCAGGATCACCCTTCTTATGGATTGGGCAGAGCACACTTAAATTCCAATCGGCAGGCATGCTTTCATCCGACCATATTATGCATAGGAGCTGATGCATGCACCTTACCAGCTCCTCACCGCCATGTTTAAATAGCTCAGCCGGCAGTCCGTCGGCGCCCGCGGCTTTGTTGTTCTTTAGCCGCGTTATCGCTATTCTCACCTCGTCATGATCGGGTAGCGGAACGACAATTCCGTCGTCAACGATTGGGGTATCGGGATCTTCACTTTCTCTGTGACATGCGCAGCTGTCACCGTTTAACAGGTTCGAGAAGTGTTCCCTCCATAATTTAAGATTGCTCTGTACGTCAGTCACCAGATCGCCGTCTTTGTTCTTACAGGAAAACGCCCCGGTCTTGAAACCTTCTGTAAGCCGCCGAACTTTCTGGTAGAATTTTCGGGCGTTGTTCCTGTTGGCCAGCATCTCAAGCTCTTCGCACTCACGTATTTCGGCCTCTCGTTTCTTCTTTCGGATAATACGTCTCTCTTCCTTTTTCAGCTCTCTGTAGCGATCCCACATGGCTCGCGTTGCGCCCGATCGCAGCGTGGCTCTATAAGCGGCATCTTTTCTTTCTGCGGCAGCATGACATTCCTCGTCGTACCAATTGTTTTTTCGGGCTCGCCGGAATCCGATTTCTTCTTCGGCGGCGGTACGTAGGGAACGAGAAATGTGGCTCCATTGCTCGCGCATGCCGATTTGTTGGGCAGTGCTTTCGGAGAGCAGGAGTGAGAGTCGAGTGGCGAATCTTCTGGCTGTCTGTTGTGATTGCAGCTTTTCAATGTCGAACATTCTTTGCGTAGGTAGATGTACGTTTTTTGCTGCACAGAGGCGGGTGCGCAGCTTGGCTGCAACAAGGTAATGATCCGAGTCGATGTTGGGTCCTCGGATCGTGCGTACATCTAATACACTAGAAGCGTGTCTTCCATCTATCACAACATGATCGATCTGGTTTCGCGTTTTTCGATCAGGAGACAGCCAGGTAGCTTGGTGTATCTTTTTATGCTGGAATCTGGTGCTGCAGACTACCATGTTTCGGGCCCCGGCGAAGTCGATCAGCCTCTGTCCGTTACCGGATGTTTCGTTGTGCAGGCTGAATTTTCCGACTGTGGGACCAAAAATTCCCTCCTTGCCCACCCTGGCGTTGAAGTCGCCAAGCACGACTTTTATGTCGTGGCGGGGGCAGCGCTCATAGGAACGTTCCAGGCGCTCATAGAAGGAATCTTTGGTCACATCGTCCTTCTCTTCCGTCGGGGCGTGGGCGCAAATTAGCGATATGTTGAAAAAACGGGCTTTGATGCGGATTGTTGCGAGACGCTCGTCCACCGGAGTGAACGACAGTACTTGGCGACGAAGTCTCTCTCCCACAACAAATCCGACACCGAATTTGCGCTCCTTTACATGGCAGCTGTAGTAGACGTCGCAAGGTCCTATGGTTTTCTTACCTTGCCCCGTCCATCGCATCTCTTGGATGGCAGTGATGTCAGCCTTTACTCTCACGAGGACATCAACCAGCCGGGCAGAGGCACCTTCCCCATTAAGGGACCGGACATTCCAGGTGCATGCCCTCAAATCATAATCCTTAGTTCGTTTGCAGGGGTCGTCATCAGTATAGGGAGGTCTCATCCGAGGCTTTTTTACACTTTTCATTGGGGGCGATTTTTAAGTGGCGGGTCCCAAACCCAACGCACAACCAGCTATCCTGGAATATTTCGCCTTCTCACGTTAGCTCACTCCCAAACGGATGTTCGGAAGCTACCCAGAGGATACGTGGGCTAATCCCGGCCGTTGTGAGCTGCTTGAACCATATGCAGAAGAATCGTCCTGGCCATTCCCAAGTGAATGGCGATCAGTAACTTTCCCCACTTGCGTGGACTTCTACACATGGAACCATCCTCCGTTTACGGGCTTTCCGGGCATCAAAAAGTCGTTCGTCATGGCGCGATAGCGTTCGACATTCTCTGTTACATTGGCGCCAGCCTCGTCTTTGAAGAAATATGAGCCGACGATTCCTTCAGCCCATAGGCAGCACCAAACGGTTGCTTTCAATGGATGTAATGGCTGCTCTTGAATGGCTTCGTATTGCTCTTCAGCTCAAATACGTCAATTTTTCTTATTGACGCAGTCATTAGGGCAAAAATGGGCCTCTTAGCTGAATACCATAAATTGGACTGAGCGTGCGATGAACACTTTTCACAGAGCGTCGATTTTTGTAATACAATGTTACGATTTATAGACGTTGTTAAGGCGTAAGTCTTGAAATGCCAATGAATACGGAAAATAGTATGCACTTAGTTTGACTGTAGTCGCGCGTGATCTGTCAAATGAACTCTATTGGAAAAAGTACTCTAATCTAATCACCCTTTCCAAGCACATGACTCGAGTATGAATCAATAAAAAATGTAGAAAAATTTTTCTACTGCTTTAAACCTATTCTACACTTTGTAGAGAAAAAGTAGGAAAAACGAGACAAATTTGGGTATAAGTTTGGCCTTAATCCATCAAAGATGTGCACATTGACCTATGAGATGTTATTGAAAATCAATAATTGAAATAAGGCAATGTATCTGGGGCCAAAAAATTATGTATTATTGAGATATGAAGAAAAGTTTTATTCAGATAATGAAATAATTGTCGATTTGTCACCCTCTCTTCGCCATTATTAATATAAGCGTGGTCTTAAGCGGCTTTGCCGCAACGTGACTCTCCCTTCTATGCGAAATCTCCATTTTTTAATACCCGAGCACTTCTGCCCGCGTATATTATAATTCTGATCAAATCAAGGTTGTATGTAACAACATCAAGAAACCAGGATATATATGGACATATATACTTCCACCAACAACTATTAATTTGTATTCTTACGGTTTCTTCTCAACGGTTTCCCTTTGCAAAACTATAAATGCACAACTATTTTTTTATAAAATTCTGGTATACTATAGTTCATACTATAACCAAAACCGTATAACCCAAAGTTTCTAACTTTGTATTCAATTTTTCAAAACATTGAAATGTCATGAAAACTTTTAACATTTTAACCAGAATTTTTAAAATTTATCTACTAGGTTGTTCAATAAGTTTTGCGGTTGGAAAAGAAAAATACAATTTTTTGGTTCGAAATGCACTTTATCATTCAGTATGTATAGTCTAGCTGAACATTACTACACCTGTCCCAAAGAGAATCCAATTTATAAATTCCATCCTTGATTGTAGAATCTGGAGGGGCTTCCACAGCTGTTATGACCTCATTATGCGATGAAAACAGCTTTCCACGCATGAATTTTTTTAGCTCTGGAAACAGATGGAAGTCGCTAAGGGTCAAATCTGGTGAATGCGGCGAATGCTCCAACAATTCGAAATTTAATTCATAGATTTTAGCCATTGCTAAAATGCTCTTGTGAATCTATGCGTTGTCTTGATGAAAAATATTTTTTTTAAAGGCTACAATAATATTCATAATTTGTTGTTTAACCCTACAAACTGGTAATCCACAAACAAAACTCCTTTCTCATCCCCAAACAGCCGGTGCTAATACTTTTTTCTAGGCACGAACTCATTTCGGAGCTGAAGAACCAGGTTCACACGACTGTTCGGATTTGATTTAGGATCACGGTGAGAAACCCATGTCACATCCATAGTGATGAATCGATGCACAAAATTCACTTTATCTTTTCGAAAACGCTCTAAATGTTGCTGAGAAAGTCACATTCGAATGTGTTTTTAACTCATTGGCAAGAGAATGTGGCACACAGCTTTCTGAAACCCAATACTTCAGCACAAATATTGCTTACACTGGCCAACGAGACGCCTAGAGCTTCTACAAAATCTCTTTCAGTCACTCGACGACTTTCCAATATGACTTTCTGCATGTTTCTACAATTTCTGGTGTTGTTGCTCTTTTTGGACGCCCTTGACTTGCATTGTCTTCAAGGCTTGTGCGACCACATTTAAATTCAGCAACCCGTCTTTCCCCTGTCCTAAATAATGGCGATGTCAGTTATGGCACCAATTAAGAAGAAGAATTAATGGCGAAAAGTCCTTGTATACTTTCAACAAACGTTCCTTTGTTTTCAAACCTTCCAAAAATAAAAATCCAGTCACTTGAAAGTGACGAAACTTCATTTTTTCCATCGTAGAAAATACTGTGACATGTCGACACTAAATGGCTTGGAAACAAAGAACGAATTGCCAGATTGAAATGAAACTTCCCATTTCCCCATTCATATGAAGAAGGTGCTAACATAACAAAAAAAAATTCTTATCGAACCACAAAACTGTTTACACAACTTAGTGCATAAGTGAGATATACTATATATTTTTTGTTATTTTTGATTGATTTTTTGTTTTTTTTTGTTTTTGAAATCATCTCTTATGCTGCTAAATAAGGTCTTTTGCGAAAATGAAATACATAGACTTGAACTCCTTCCGTTTTCACCTCCTTATTAACCACTGCCACACCACTGTGCTACAACTTTTCACACAATCCTTAATTTGAAGCTACTCAGCCGTCAATCAGTTGGTGCCTAATCGGTTAAACCAAACTGCGTACATTTCATGTATGTTTAAGTAACGAGTTCATGATTTATCAGCAAATAAGCTCACTTGTTTTGTACTTTTTCGTTTGCGTTATGGTTTTGCCGCAACTTTGTTATGGTGGTTTTGCTTTATTTGTTTTATTTTATCGCAATTAAAACTTATCTGATTTTAACTTTTTTACCACTTTTTATTTGTCACTACTTTTATGTCACATCTGTTGCAACAAATCAATTTGCGCTATTTTGTCCACCGCGTTGAACATTTGTTGTTGCTTGTTGCACACCTTTATGTGTTGACAGGTGATTTATCTATATATAAACATATATAACACTTCCATGTGATCGAAATTGCCGTTATGTGGATTTGAGTAATAATTGCATATTACAATGATGCTAACGATAAACATGAGCCATGTAACGAGAGCAGAAATTAAGTCAGTTGAATGGAAAACGGCGGCCGTCGTAAGCAAATGGGTAGGTGCGTGATTAGCATTCGGAAGTACATAGGTTCGCATCTGCGTGCATGAAACTGCAAAATGATAAGAAAAGTTGCTTCTAATAGCAGTCGCCCTCGGCAGGCAATAGCAAATCTTCTCATACAAAAAAAATATCTGCCGTAAACTGGCTCCTTACATCTGTAGGTCCCTCCATTTGTGGAACAACATCAAGACGCCTGCTGCAAACAATAAAAGGAGCTCGGCCAAACACCCAAAAAGGGTGTAAACGCCAATTATTTAGTTTACTTTTTTTAAGGAAATAAATGCGACAGAAAAGCAAACACAACAAAAGAAAAGAAAACAAAAAACCTTTTTTTAACCAAAACTAATAAATTACTTATTTATCACTGCATTTACGCACATATCCAATTATCTAAATTGCTCAGCCAAATCAGTCGAAAAATCAACGTTAAAGCACAAAAGATAAAAAGAAAATACAAACGCAAAAATTTGTTAAATTTAATTAGAAGTTTGAAATTGATTCGCTGCCAGTTAAAGTTTAGTTAAAAAAACCTACTGATGTTTTTTCAATTTTTTGTTTTCATATGTTTTGACTGTTTAAATGTTTAAACCACAAAAAAAACACTTCTACAGAAAATTTGCTATTTGGAGACATTTTTCAAATGTAGTGCATGCCGCTGACCAAAATCACGCACAGATATTGTAAATACAGCAAATTTCTATGCCAAATCCGTACGCATGCGCAACTCTTAAGTGACTATGTAAGAGCAGCGAATAGACTTCTATTTTGGGGGGAAAAATGCATTAACGAAAATAGACAAAAAAACGAGTTCAGGTGAAAATTTAAAAAATTTAGTGAATACTAAAAAAAATAAAAAACTAGAAAATAAGATTATTGAAAATTGGATGAAATTTATATCAGTATTAGATGGAATTGAATACAAATTATATAAAAAAAAGTATTAAAAAAACTAACAAATTTAATGAAGAAAAAAAATTGTGTATATATTATAATGATTTTTATTCAATTTAATGCCACACAAAAAAAAATTATGTGGATTGAGATGGAATTAAATTGAAATCAATTAAATTAAAAATATAAGAAAAAACCTATTCAATGAAAATACATTTTTTTTGTACATATCAAGATTTTTGTTTAATTTAATGCAATGCAAAAAAAATTTTATTAAAATTTTTATTAGAATTTTGTTTGCCTGTTTTTTAGCATTTCAATTTTTTTATTGAATTCAATTCAATCTAATACACATTTAAATACATTTTTTTTTGTATAAAATAATATTTATTTAATACAATACCAAATAAAATATTTAAATTTAAAAGAATGGAAAAAAAATTATAAAAAAATTTTCATACATAACACAACATTTTGTATAAAAAAATGTTCATACATCAAAAATTTTTTTTTCTTTTTGCTTTATAAATACAATATGAATGAAAATAAAAATTATTTAAGTAAACTTAACAAACAATCTATTTTTATTTTTATTATTTACATTTAAAAAAAAATTATGCAAAAAAAAAATACTTATACAGGAAAAAAATGTTTCTTCCTTCTTTGTTAAAAAAATATGAATGAAAAAAAAATTATGTGAACTAAATTTTGTTTGCCTTTTTTAGCATTTTGCTTTTTCTATTCAATTTAATTGAATTCAATTCAATCTATCACTCATTTAAATGAAATTGACTTTTTTATATAGGTATTTATAATACAAAACCAAAAAAAAAATAATACATTTAAATGAAAAGAAAAACAATTTTTTTTTTAATTTGTGTACACAAACAAGTTTTTTTTCTGTTTTTATAAAAATTTACACACAAACATTTTTTTTCTTTTTTTATTAAAATTTACATACACAAAACTATTTTTTTTAAATATTAATAAAAAAAGAAAATGTATTTAAGTTAATTAACTAACAAATTGTTTTTATTATTTACATTTAAAAAAGGCTTATGGAAATAATTACATACACAAGAAAAACATTTTTTCCTTAAAAAAAAAATTAAAAATTAAAAAAAAATATGCAAATTATTTTTGTTTGCCTTTTTTAGCACTTTGATTTTATTATTCAATTTAATTGAATTCTATTCAATCTAATACGCATTTAAATAAATTGTTTTTTGTATATAATAATGTTTATTTAATTTCATACTATGCAAAATACCAAAAAAAAAAATTATTGCATTTTTTAAATTAAAAAAAAGTTATTTAAAAGAAATTACATGCACAAAAAAAATTTTTTGTTTTCATTTCAACTTTTTTTTCTATTTTTTAAATATGAATGAAAAAAAAATCTATTTAAATTAATTAATCATTTAAATGTTTGTTTTGCTTTTTTCGGAATTTAAATTTTTTATTCAATTTAATTCAATTCATTTCAATCTAACACTCATTTAAATGAAAAAAAATATGCATATAATAATACCTATTTAATTTAAAAATATACAAATAATAAAAAATTATTTAATAATTTCAATTTCAAAAAAATTTTTTTTCATTTCAACTTTTTTTTCTTTTTTGTAAATATGAATGGAAAAAAATATCTATTGAAGTCAATTTTTTATTAAATTTTTATTTTGCCTTTTTTTAACATTTTGATTTTTTATTCAATTTAATTCAATCTTACACTCATTTAGATGAAAAAAATTTTTTTGTATGTTATATGTATAATGTTTATTTAATTTAATACTATACAAAATATAAAAAAATTACTTCATTATTTAAATTTTTTTTTTAAAAAAAGGAAAAAAAAATGAGTAAAAAAAATTACATGCACAAAAATTTTCTTTTCATTTAAACTTTTTTCCATTTTTAAAAATATGAATGAAAAAAAGCATCTATTTAATTTTTTATTTAAATGTTTTTTTGCCTTTTTTAGCATTTAAATTATTTTTATTCAATTTAATTGAATTCAATTCAATCTGTCACTCATTAAAGTGAAACAAATTTTTTTGTATATAATAATATTTTTTTAATTTAATACTATACAAAATACAAAAAAAAATTCGTTATTTAAATTTTTTAAAAAAGAGGAAAAAAATTTATTAAAAAAATTACATACACAAACAATTTTCTTTTTATTTCAACTATTTTTCCTTTTTTTAAATATGAATGAAAAAAAAAATCTATTTAATTTAATTTTTTATTTAAATTTCTTTTTTGCTTCTTTCAGCATTTTAATTTTTTTATTCAATTTAATTGAATTCAATTCAATCTATATTAATACTGATTTAAATGAATTTATTATTATTTATTTAATTTATATATACTGTACCCTACAAAATAAAAAATTTTTTTTATTTAATTTAAATATGTATATGTAATTTTAATTAAAAAAAAATATTTTTTGTGTATGTAATTCTAATTTTTATGTAAATCAAAATTTACCCTCTTTTATTTTTTAACTTTAAATGAAAAAAAAATTTTATTTTAATTTTTGTTTATTGAAGTTAATTAAATTAAACTAAATTAAAGCAAACTCAATTTCGAGAATATGCTGTGTGAAGTAACTGACTAAAAACTGACTATTATCCACTAGACGTCTTCTAGATTTGAACCATAACTCGCGGTATACAACGCATCGAGTCACACTAAAATATGTTTTACAGTGGTCCAAAATGTAAGTAAAACAAAAGAAAATTCGACGTATTCTTCAGTACCTTTACAACAAAAGTCAAAAGTTGGAGCAGCCGGCCGAAAAAGTTTGTATTGCATCAGCAAAGCCGTAGCTCTAAACTCTCCATTCCGGGGATATGTCCGTTGAAATCGAAACACTCCCTAGGTGGTCAATAGTAGAAAATTTCGGTATAATAATGAAATCATAGAATTGGACTAGCATGAGAGGATAGTGTGCTCTCATTGCCTATGAACTAAGAATCAGCCAGACTCAGCCAAATTAATTGAAACGAAGGAACCTTTCGCACCTAAACGACGCCTGTGGTTATTTACTGAAGTGTAATGTAAGTCGATTCATTTGTGAGGCGGATGTTAACTGGATCTTGTACGAGAACAACAACCTAAGGAGTTTATTGCGAAATGCTTTGAGCCATGCCAAACAATCGCTAAGAACGGATTAGCGTTTAGGAAGGTTTCATTGTGCATTTGGCGAGATTGGCAATGAGTTCCTTTGAGCTTTCTCATAAGGCCAAACACTTAATTTGGATCTCAACTAAAGGGTTTTCCAATAACAGGTGTTAACTTTTTTTTCAACAAGACGGCGCCAACAAGCCACGGTCGATTCAAGACCTCAAAGACGGAATTTGTGAGGCTATCGACGATATAGGGCAGCCACTTTGCAATTCGGCTATGGAAAATTTCATGAAAAGGATATTGTCTTCTAAGCGTGGTCGTGGTGGTCATTTACCTGATGTTATTTTCCACTATTAACGGCATACCTTCCTCTTTATAATTAAATAAACATCCGATCATTTATTTAAAAAAAACTTTTTTCTTTGAATATCGTAAAAACGCCTCTTATTGGAAAACCCAGGATTGAAGCAGACGATCGACTAGAAGTGACACTTTGAGCTTTTCCCATCGGTTCGAACACGTAATTTGGGCCTCAATAGATTAAATAGAAGCAGACGATCGGCTAAAAGCGACCACATTTGACGAATAGAAAAGACCGGACCACAAACATTTGTTGAAGTCTTTTAACGTCGCGACGCAACTGAAGTTCCAATATCTTGGTTAGAAAGTGCCATCCAATGGCATAATAAATTTGAATGAATTGTAAATATATTTAGTTCTTTATTGACCAAGTTCCGGTGGTTGTTTAACAGTATGCGTTTTTATTTGATGCTGGGAAAGGTAATTGGAGCTGCAGAACTGAATTGGTTAGGTTGCCGTTATTAGCACCTTTCCTTCCGCGTTCTTTGAATTGCATAAAAAAAGCTAAGCAAATGAGGCTAGTGTGGAACGAGGACAAGGTGATTTTCATTTTATTTTTAAATATTTTTTCTTAATTTGTAAGGGGACTTCGTTAATTGTCAACCATCCTGCATAGCGTAACATTTATAGATTTTTGCAGATAAGCAACGAAAGCCTAAGACTGGTTGCCCGCTGAAGAGAATTTGGTGCTTTTAAATAATTTCCACATTTACTGTATATTTTGTCAAATGTTTTTCTTCTGTCGAAGAACTGGTCAACCGAAATGAATGTACATAAATTTATTGCTGGCTTTTATTGCCATATGTGAATGAATGTAATTTTTTATATTTCATTTTTTTTCGAAAGTATAACACTAAGCAGCTAGGCAGCTAATTTGCTGTCATGAGTAGCATTTTGCACCTACCGCACATATTTATGTACAATTGTAGGTATATGTGTCGCATTAAGGTGGGTCGATTTTTATGGAAAATTGTTTCTCGAAAAAGACTTGAACTAATCAATCACTTTATTATGTGCTCAAACACTATGATATACGTACACACATTAGGGTAAGCACACTCATTACGGTGAGTTAATTTATATGGAACGGTTTTTCTCGTCATCGTTCCCAGTACATTCAGATTCTACTTAAATTTATAAGAAAAAAGTGCATTAGAGCATAGTTCTCAGGCCAGTTTTGAGCCGCTCAAATTTTAAAGGAAGCTGTCTTTAGTTGAACAAAGTTAATATGAAGATTAGTATTTGCTAAAGTTTTATTAATGTTATTTTTGCTCAACTCAAACCTGTATTTTGTGACCTTTTGTCACGAAAAATTTATTTTAGATGCCTATTTTTTATATAAAGAATTCCAAGATGAGGCTGCAAAGTAAATTATTGTATTTTTTTAACACAATAATGGGAAAAGTGACTTGAAACCTTCTTGTTGTATGTAAATCAAACTAAAACTTAAAAAAAATTAAGTTTTTAATATATTTAAAAACAAAAAATTATTAATTTTAAATTAATAAATATTAAAAAAAATCTTAAATATTAAAAAAAGAATTTATAGTATAAATTTTAAATTTTAATATTTTAAATATAAATTTAAATTTTTTTTTTTTGTATTTTAAAACTAATTTTTTTCTTTAAATTTAAAATTTATATATTTTTTGCGCATATAAATTTTTATTAAAAGCAAAAAAAAAAAATTAAATAAAAGTAAAAAAATAAAATTAAAAAAAAATTATATACACAAAAACAAAAAACAATTCTTACATTTAAAAATTTATTTTATAAAATTTGTTTTTCTCTTAAATTTAAAAAAAAAACAAAATAAATTTTTTAAATAAAAATAAAAAAATTAAATTTTGTAAAATAAATTTACATACACAAAAGAAAAAAAATTTAATTTAGAAATTTGTTTTATAAAATTTGTTTTTCTTTTAAATTTAAATAAAAACTTTGTTTTGGTTTATTTTGTATTGCATTAAATAAATATTATTATATACAAAAAAGCTTTTTTCATTTAAATGGCTGTTAGATTGAATTGACTTCATTTAAATTGAATGAAGAAAAATCAAAATGCTATAAAACAGGCAAAAAAATCTAATAAGAATTTTGATAATTTGTTTTTTTTTGTATTGCATTAAATTAAACAACAATCATTTCAATACATACAAACACAATTTTTTTATTAAACTTGTTTTTTTGTTTTAAGATACATTTTTAAAAATTTAAAAATTAAAAAAAATTTTTAAGTTTTTAAATTTTTTTCTGAATATTTATTAAATTATCTTAACATTTTTTTCTATTAATTCTTTTCTTCTAATAATTTTTTTTTTTTACAACTCACAATATATTTACAATTTTTGGTTTTAGCAATATTTTTCGTTGAACACCATGTACCTTTTTTTTACACTTTCTATCTTCACTACCATAACTCCCTCGCTTAGAGTATTTTCGTATTAATTAAAGTTAGCTTCTTTCATACTTTAAAATTTGGAGGACTCGAAATTTACTTTGGAGCTATGCTCTACGGCCCTATTTTTTGCTAGAATAGCCTACAGAATCTGAATCTGTTAAGAGCGATGCTTAAAAAAAATCATTCCGCACAAATTGACCCACCCTAGTGTATGTGTGCATATACTTATATATATGTGCGCGCATGTACATAGTGTTTGTGCCAAAAATGAATTGATTAGTTCAAGTTTTTGCTACTTAAACGAGTAATTGATTTATTTATCAATAAAGAAAACAGTTTAAGAAACAAAGCTTTTAAAAAATATTCACAATCCAATGGATAACTACAATCAATATTGTTTGGGTGTTAAATTGTTCGAGTGGCCAGTTAGCTGCAAATTAGCAAATTAACATTGTTGAATGCGCTTATTAACTGCTACGTTTTTGTGCCACGCGAGACAGAGTATTACGAGGGTTTTTTTTGTATAATATGTTAAGAGGCGTAACAGGCAGTAGTAGATATTTCCACGGTGTAATTTAACATTTTCGACATAAATCTTTGGCAGAAATGAAGTGGATTCAATGGGCTTACTTCTACTTTACTTTGTACTTTTTCCAATAAATGTCGTTTTTTGCCATTGGCAAAGATCAACCAATTACCCCCTGTTTCAAGTGTTCTAAGCGTGAAATAATAATTAATTATTATGTTTTGAAAAAGAACTACAAAGTATCTGAAGACAACATATGTCTTATCATCAGTGATATTCAAGAACATATAATTCCAGCTTTTAATAAAAGATGAATGGAAGTCTCCCTTAAAAAAGACATATTAAAAAAAACAGTTGGATTCCGAATATTCAGTTATTTTACCGAAAGACAATACACCCGTTTCTGGTAAACATGGAAAACCATGCTTACCCTATACAGACTCATCAGAACCCAGCAAGAAAAGAAAACAAACACAATGTTACTCCATGAATACGGATTTGAATACATTTACAATGCTTATCTTCAGGGACTATGTTCGATAGGAGAAGGAACAGAAGCAAATCTTGTGGAAACAATAAGAGCAGCAGACCGTAAAAATAAGACCTTATACTCGGATCTAATAGAAAAATCAGAACAGAAACCCATTCTAACGGATGAAGAACCATTAAGTGTTTTAATTGATTTAAATTTAACAAAAGCCAAATATCAATACCTAAAAAATTTAACTAACGAACGACACTCTTTTATATTTCCACCATATTACAAAGTGCAAGCAATTAAACAAACCTGCTATCCGCCAGTGTCCTCAATAGAAGGAACAAACTCAAGTGCAAAAATAATGAAGCTTCAAGATTTATTGGATCACACTGTGGCTAGAATTTTGAGAGTAGATTCCGTCTTCAAAGATGATTTGAAACATCTAGTTTTGTACAGTGAATGGGGATGTAATGGTTCATCTGGACAAAGCCAGTATAAACAAAAACTTCCAGAAGAGTCTGAAAGTATTACTGACGCAAATTTGTTTATCGCTTCTATGGTGCCTATTATTTCTATTCCTTTAATACGTATTGTAATGTACTGATTCTTCTTAAACAATATTTAATTTGATAATTTTTAAGTTTAACTTTTTTTCACAAGCTATTTAAAAACAAATGATATTAAAATATATTTTTTAAATAAATCTTTACACATTTTTTTGTATTTGTGCAAATTTTCGTAACTTAATCTTTAGAAATGTAACAATTATCGATTTTTGGTCCGCAAAACTCCTCGATTTTCCATATTGCAGCGCTTCAATTTTTTAATTAATATAGTTTTATTAAGACTTATGTTTGTATATTTTCCAATTTTTTTATTATTTTGAATTAATTTTTTCTTTACTTTCTAAATTTCGTTTTATTATAATCGTCACCATAAAATATATATTTCTTATACACTTCCATTCTTAATTTTTTGTTCAATTTAATTATTGAAATTTTTTGTTACTTTGAACCCTTGTTTTTGGTGTTCTGTTTTTTTATTTCGATAAAATATTTTTAATTAGACTCGTGCCTGTATATATCATAACTTTTTTTTAATTTTTAATTAATTTTTTTTTATATTCTTAAATTTTGTTTTTTATAATCATCCCCGTGAAATATATATTTCTCATTCCATTCTTAAACTATTGTTATTTTTTTTTTTTCAATTTAATTATTTAAATTTATTTGTTGACCTCATATTGTTTTGAACCTTTTTTTCGGTGTTTCATTTCTGTTTTTTTATTTCAACAATTTGTAGTTAAGTTGGTTTATATTTGTGTTATACCTTAAACATTTTTTGAGCCCATCTTTCGTGTTTTTTTTATTTCAATAATGCATTGTTAATCAGATTTATGTTTGCCTTTTTCATAATTTTTTATTTTTTATTTTTAGTTTCATTAAATTTTTTTTTAATTTTCAAATTTTATCTTCTTAATTTTCAAATTTTATCTTCCTTAAAATATATATTTCTTATTCCGTTATTTAATTAACCTTATTTTTAATCAGGTTTAATTCAATCAGATTTAAGTTTGTATGCGTTCATAAATTAAAAAAAAAATTCAATTCTTTTAATCTTGAATTCTGATTTACCCTTATAATTTCATTAAAATATATTTTTTTTTTTTGTAGTTTTATTAATTTCGTTACCTCGCTCACGTTATACGAGGACGGGTCAATAAGTCCGTGACTTTTTGTATTTCTGACCTCTTTACTGAAAAAGAAATACTGCTCCTGTCAACTGGCATCTGTCAGTTGACTACTGTCAAAATTTCAACGTGCTGTGTCAGTTAGTTTGTGTTTTACAGCTACCTTTATCAGACTATCCAGTAATTCACAGTCGACCACAAACGCAATCGTGTAACAACTTCACAGGAAGGTTTGGCGTTGTTTAATAGCAATATGGAGGAGTTTTTGCGCCATTTTGTAACCGTGGACGAAACATGGATCCATCACCACACACCAGAGACCAAACAAGAGTCGAAACAGTGGGTTTCTAAGGGTAAATCGGCTTAATAAGCACACGAAATTCAGTTTTTTCCATTTTTCCTCAAATTACTGAGTAGTCTGATAAAGGTAGCTGTAAAACACAAACTAACTGACGCAGCACGTTCAAATTTTGACAGGAGTCAACTGACAGATGCCTGTTGACAGGAGCAGTATTTCTTTTTCAGTAAAGAGGTCAGAAATACAAAAAGTCACGGACTTATTGACCTGCCCTCGTATTTTTATATTTCAGTTATATTTTGCGTTTTTCTATTTTAATTATGTATGCACATACGCCTGTGTCCAAAATAATAAGAGCGCATTTTTTTGTTTATATTTTTTTAAGTACAGTGCATTGCCCAACAAAAATCACATAACTCAAAGCAAAACTTAAGCGAATTACAAAAAAAAACTACAAAAATTTACAAGTTTTATTCAGAATTTTTAGAAAAATTCTGGGTTGCAGCCCATGCAGTATTAGTACACAAAGTGCAAGTTGCGAGTGGTTCAAACTTCTGGTTAATTTTTGAAATTTTTTTTTCGCCGATGCGAATTTTCTGAGCATTTTTTCCATATAAAAGGCTTTTTTCCTATAAATTGTCGCAAATCGATGAGATTTCGATTTTAAACTTACATCTTATGATATTCTAATTTACATAATTGCATATACTACAAAACTGATTACACGATTTTTTCTGAAGATTCTATTTAAAAATTTAAATTTTTGTGAACTATTTTTTTTAAATTTGTGAAATTTTTGTGAATTTTGTTCCAAGTTTCAAGCTTTGAGTTATAAGTTTTTATAAAAAAAAATGTAATGCAAAAAATAGTGAAAAACTGGTAATTTATCATGTTCTTTTTATTTTGAACACGTACATATGTATATCTTTTAACACGGTGCTGGACAAATTTCCGCAAAACTCCAGGGGCCAACAGGACCCCTTCGTGAAAAAGGAAAAATCACGCCAAATTTATGCTAATTTCAAATTTCTTTGTTTTTTTAGGTAATGTCTTTTTTAAGGAGAGGGGCTCTGCCAAACACCTAACAAAAGTGTACGGGCCAATATTTTATATTTTTGTTTTTATTTGTTATTATTTTTTAGTTTTTCAAAAATTTTTTTTTGGTTTTTTTTGGGACCTTTAAGGTTAACAAAAAGGGTAAAAAAACGAAATTTTTTATAGCTCACACGATAACGATATTGATACGGAACAAGATTCTTTTTGTCTTTTTGATATCAGACACCTGTAGGTCCCGGAATTCGTGTCGCCAGCGACATAGTATTTTTTGGAAGACAATTTTTTTAAGGCTGGCAACTTTTTGAACGAACCACAAATGGTCAAAAAAAAAATTGATTTTGTAGCAATGGATCAAAAACTTCAATACTGGAAACAAAAATAAAATATATTTTTTCGTTTGCGTTTTACACGTTTTTAAAGAAATACTCAAAAAACACGATTTCAAATGAGGCTAGAGCCTTAATAGAATAAAATGAAAAAAAAAAAATTTTCTTACAATTTTTTACAGAATTTTCTTGTCCTTCAATTTCAATGCTTTAAAGGAGCTAGATTAAAATGGATTCAAGTACATGAACTCCGCTTTCATCCACTTCTATCTCTATAATATTTCCGTAGAGTGGCAATTAATCAAAAACCTAGTGTTTGAAAGCACACAAATTTTATGTCAGCGCAGACCTTCGTCAACAAAACAAAGTTCCACTCTAAATGACTTCAAAAACCGCTACCCGAATGTATGAAATTTTACTTCGCCTTTTAAATTTGTATCCCTCTGCTAACCCTCCGACCTCTTAATCACCTACACGCATACACGAAAATGAATGTACGTAGAGATATGTAAATCACTCTAAATATCCTTTCGTATCCTTGCACTTTGCTGAGTTACACCTACCGTCACGCCAACGTGGTACCGTTACAAACAGCCGATTGCCCCAATGCTCCACGCCCACAGGCAATGCATTTTGTGGCACATAATCGCCGCTGGCGAGCGCTTGCTGCTTCAAATTAGCACTCGGAAAAGCGAAATCCAATTGTGTCCAGCTGTAACGTTCCTGCAATTTGTATGTCGCACGCGCATGCGCCACCAGGCACAACAACACGGCTAGGCAAAAAATTGGTGAACGCAAATTCGCATTCATTTTTTTTTAAATTTTTTAATATTCCTGTATTTGCACTTTAAAAAGGATATTTTCATCAACTTTTATTTGCAAATTTAAAATTTATTTTTTTGTATAAATTTTTAATTTCCAACACAACGCGCACTTCCGTTTTCTTGCAAGCGACGCGTTACTCGATATACTCAATGCACCAACGTTGGCGGCGCTAACACGCGACTGTTGTCCAATTGGCGAAATGTTACGATTTTTATAAACTTTAACAAAACAAGCAACACAGCAGGCCACCAACGGTGGCCACCTGTTTGCGGGCCGGCTAGTCTGTCTGTCTGCCTGTCTGTTAGCCATCACACGCTTGATGACCGCAAAAGACATAGACTCAGCGCCGACGACAAGCCTCTCTCTGTGCGCTGATACGCGCATAAACCGTTTTTGTTTTTTTCATTTTTGTTGTTTTTGCTGACATTCGCTATTGCTCGTATGGGTACACCGAACGCTACGTCACACTTTGGCTGGTGTTTCTTTTTGCTGCTGCTGCTGCTGCTGGTGTTTTTTACAGCTGACGACAATGCAACTGATTCCATTAGCAACAAATTCGTATCAAACTATAATTGACAATGTATTTGGTTTCTGCCAAATTTATGACAACCATTAAAACGTGCTTTTGAATAGCAGTCTGCATAAGCGATCAGAATGGTTTTTATGTGCATTAATACCACCGCGGCAGACGGTCGTTAATCGGCGGCTGGCAGGCACAGTGACAGCGCGGCTGGTTATTTGTACGTGCCACTCATTGCGTGTGGTGGCGCAAATTCTGAACACTTTTTTGGCGTTATGGCCATGTAGGACTACGCAGATGCACACATACACACATACAGATGAATATGTAACAAAATGTAGCCATAAGCTTCTTGCTTCTGTGCTCCAATTCCGCTTGCGCAAGGCTCAAATTTACAGATTTTCTTCGATTTGCAGTAATAAGCAGTAGTTATGAGCAATGAGGAAAATCTCGACGTGGTGTGTTAAGTAGGTGTAAATAAATACTCGTACACACACATTTGCACTAATGCCAATATATCAAAGAAGGCATATTTGGAAATCCTCTTATGATTAAAAAACAAAAAAACGCAGCACAGTGCGACAAATTTTCCACTTTTTTAACACCCATGAGAAAAAATATAAGTGCATAATATTAGAGCTGAATTATAATGAATTAGAGTGAATTTACATTTTTCAATTCCCACCAGCGTAGCAGCATTTAAGTTCTCGAAAGACCTCAAAGTTTTACCTGGCAGGCAAAATTCAAAAAATTATTATAAATTTATAAAAGTATTGGGTTGGGGAATAAGTGCATAGCGTTTTTATATTTTCTTTTATTTTACAACGATTTGTTTGCTGTTTGGCAAATATTAATTATTTCTGCTCTACAAAACTGTGTTAATTGTATTTTTGAGCTATTTAATTTTTATTAGTTTTGAGGCTTAGAAATGGCATACCCAAGAGGCGAAAATCAACACTTTCGACACCTGCTCTTTCTTGCTTTTCATGGAGGTCAAAAAGCTCCTGAAGCAGCCCGGGATACTCGCGATATGTAGGTGAGTCTACAGCACGGAAATGGTTTGAAAAGTTCAAAAATGGCGACTTTGACGTCGATGATACGTTCCACAGCGGAAGGCCTTCTGAAGATCGTCTCAAATCACTTTTGTTTTTCAACAGTCGTCAAACCAGTCGTGAATTGGCAGAAAAAATGAACTGTGATCATAAACCGATTCTCAATCACCTTCCAACTTAATGATTTACCGAAAATGTCTGCCTGGATTCAACAGATCAACTACCAGCCTCCTCACAGGTGCTGTAACGGGTCACTGCACTATTGGCGCTCTAGTCTGTAGAATGGGTGACTTCTGCAAGATGAAGAAGAAATTGAGTCGGTACAGCACCTCATCTGTGTAGGTCCTGCACTTTAAAGAAGTTGTGCCAAATATCTTGGCGATTATTTCTTTGAAGACCTGGGAAATTTGCAAAAAGTCTCACTGGCGGGACTGGTTAACTTTTTAAAAAGATGCAAAGGGTTTAAGCAACTTAGTTAGGCGAAGGAAAACAAATGCAGGTATAACAATGGGCCATAGGGCCACCGAGTGTTTTGTCTTAGACAAGCAACCTGGCTAACCTAGCCCAATCTACCCTACCAGAAGATGATTTTTTAGCGAAATTGTTCTTAGTGAATTTTCGTTATTTTTATAGGGCTGCCAAATGAGATCGAATTAATTTTTGCAATTTATAGACATAATTTATAGATCGAACTGTGGCAGTTGTCAAAACTAAATACAGCGAAAAAATTAAAGCCAAGTTAAACGATCCTATGTATTTATAGAAATAAAAAAATGTATCAGTTTTGCCTAGAAATAGCGAAAAATGTACCTTTGATAATTTTTCTCAACTTGCAGTTAACTTCTTTTGGCTGAAACAGAAAAACAGATTCCAGTAAGTAATGGAATATTTCAAAAACACTTTTTATTTATTTTTTCTGCTCAAAAATATTGTAATAAATCCTTCTGAAAATAAAAAAAAACATACAAACTAAAAATCGAATCGAAAAACTCCTTGAAATATAAAGTTCCAGCATTCATTTTATATTAGACAAGCAACCTGACCAACCGAAGCTACAATCATGTTTTCTGAAAAATGTTAAAAATATCCTTTGAAATGTTTTTCAAAAGACGCGCCTAGAAGTTGTTTTCAAATAAATCAAACTTCGTAAAAATTTAGATTCTTTCAGATTTTACAATCTTTTTTGTTCAAAATACGGCTCTTAAGGATTATATGTATGTGAAAAATAACATCACATGAATACATATATACCATTTACCTCATTGTTGAGAACGTCGAGACATCGATGTTCAGCAACACTTTGCGCTATAGCCGCAATATTTTTAACAGTATTTTTTCAGTTTTTGGTTTGCAAGTCCTTTTTCTATTATCGACAGAACCAGTTTCTTGACTTTTTTCATCCACCTTTGAAATGTCGACTCATTTCCACCAAAAATCAGGAATTTTGTGATATGTTGTTCTTAAAGATTGACCATTTTCATAATAAGTTGCAATAATGTATAAGTGTTATTCTGTCGTGTAAAGTTGTACATCTGCCTACTTGGCAAAAGTCAAAGATGTCATAGAAAAGGTACCGCCTGGGAATAATTCACTACTAACATCTACGCGTCACGTTTGAAAGACCCTTCGATACACTTCAAAATTTCCATTGAATTTATTTTAAAAAGCATTATGGTTGAGACAATTAGTTTAATTAAAACTGGCGAAATATTTGTACTCCTAGCTCCATTAATTCTAGAGTAAAATGAGTGCGAGAGTTGCCGTTTATATTGTATTTTGCGCCTCTGCAACATTACGTAAAATGATGACCAATAATTCGTTATTTTTAACGAAAAGTTTACTAATTTTTAACATAAACCTACATATAAAGTTTTTATTTACTTGTTTACTTTTTCATTTTTTAATGAGTTGCGTCCATTGATCAGCTTTCTTGGACTGTTGGTATAGAAGCACCACACTTAGCCACTATGAAATACTGGTGCAAAAAGTTCCATGCAGGATGAATTTCATGAAAGCCGTGCAAAAACGATTGTTATGCCAAAACCAATCGATGCTGTGCGTTGATAATGCAAAATAGTCATGTGAAATATCGCGATGTAGAGGCATCCTTGGGCATTAGTGCGACTAGCATACATTCAGTAGCAGTGCAAACCTCATAAAGAATCTAATCTAATACATTCAGTATTGCAATTTGCTCGTCAAGAAGATTTATTACAATTGGATACCGCATAATTTGCTAAGTGTCTTGCCCGAAAATAGACTCGTGTCGATTGGTGTAAAGAAATAATGAAGAAGTTCAGCCGCGGTGCTTTAAGATACCTCTATGACACCGCAATAGGTGACAAAGCTTGGTCTGTTCCACGTAACCGGAATTACCTGGATTTATATCCGGCCAACGGCTGTCACTTTAGCACCTCTTAGGCACCTCAAAGCAAATGGTCGCCTTTTTTCGCACAACTGTACCACTAAAGAAACTAAAAAAATTAAGATTCTTTAAATGCAGCCTGGAGAGAACTATTTTTTCTTAAAAACTTCATATGAAATTTGAAAAGTTTTAAATTTTTCGAGCTAGCGAAGAGTTTAGTCTAGGTCACGCAAAAAGTGTTTAACTTCATCAAAAAAAATCTTATTAAGAAAAATGTGTAGTATATAATATTTGTATCTTACGTTAGTTACGCAAAAGGTTAGATTTTTCTGTATATATATTATATTTCTTGTCAGTCTAAAGAGAGATGCCGGGTAATGAGATGTAATTAGGCTGGTACAGAAGAAACCCTGGAGCATATCCTATGCTACTGTCCGGCTCTCTCGAAAAATAAACTATGCTACCTGGGTGATCTCTGTTTTGAAAGACTAGAATCTATCCCTGAACTGGAGCTGGAGTTGGAGCAACTCCTAAAATTCGCGAATAATGCGCGCATCTTAAGCGATGCATATTTTCGCTAAAAGTAGGACTTTGAATCTGGTAGCGCTATGGACCAAAATGGTGTCTAGAGTATAACCTAACCTAACCTACAGGGAAATGTCTTACAGACCAATGCAATATTTTGTTAAAATTATTTTTGCATTTGTCGATGGCACCTCCTTTTATTGATTTATAATAATTTTTCGAGCCCTGCAGAAAAATTGAAAAATTCTTTTAAAATAATTTAAAATTGATAATGTTAAAGAAGATTTTTTTAAATAATTTAAATTTCTTTCATTTGAAACCTATGTTCCCGTATTAGTTACTTTAAGAGATTTATAATAATTTGTCTAGTCCTAAAGAAAGATTTTAATAAATCTTCTTCGAATATTTCAAAGTAGTTAATTTGCCATGAGAACCTTTTTTTTATTCATCACAAAAAAAATTTGTAAATATTAAAAAAAATATGTAATAATTTTTCGAGTTGTGTCTTTAAAAAGGATTTTAAAGTATACTTTCCAAATGTTTTAAAGTGAATAGTTTTAAATGACAAACTTTATTTAGCATAAAAAAAATGGTAAATATTAAAAAAAACTATCTAAAAAATTTTCTAGCTCTGAAGAAAGATTTTGAAGTATCCTTTTCGAATATTTTAAAGTGGATAATTTTAAATAAGCATTTTTTTATTCATTATTTTACTCAACATTTTTCTTCCATTTGAAATTAAGAAGTCCAAATCAGTTACTTCTCTGGACTTTCAATAATTTTGCGTATACTGTATTATAACTGAAACTTTGATTTCCTTTCAAAAAAGAAATTCCAACGTATTGGCGAAAAACTAAATAAGCCAACTTGCCACATCTAAACCCCTATATCGAATGCAGGTATTGTAAGTTTTCATTTTCATTTCTCATGCGCAAGATGCACTGTTGCACGATGCATTATAATGGAAACTCCTTAGGTAGATACATTTCTGTTTGCTGTTGATTGATTTGATATATTTTCACAAAAAAACTAGTTATCGATTCCCTGTAGTGTCACATATGTCACGCTACAAGCCTCTTGCTACATTGCCTTCGTCGTGTTGCAACTTGTCTTAATAGTTTGTTTTTGCGGCATCCCGCTGTGGCGGAATTGATACAAACTCATTTTGCTTGGCACTGACTTTTTCCGCTAGCCGGTGACAGCATAATTTTATGAAATTAATATTAATTAATAGAAGGTATTTCGACGAAATGGTTCCTCAATTTTGAACAAAATTGAGAGCACAATTGATTGCCATGCGATTTTTCCAGGAATGAAGTTATAATCAAAGTTTTGAAAAGCTCAACTAATGCACCACTTCATCATTTGTAACATTTTCATACAGCGGCCCTGAAGCAGATTCTTGACCTTCACCCAATAGACTTAGTAACAAAAAGTTCTGCAAAGAAGTTGGCACTTAGGCTATTGACAAAAGCACAGCATTCAAAATATGGCCACAGCCGAATATGCAGTGGTTTAAACGCTAACTCGAACTACGTTAATCCTCAAGCTAATTTCAAAAAGGCAGCAAAGGTAGTATTAGAAAAGGACGGATGGCGGAAGCGACAACTTTTAACGCGCCACACCTTTAACATATACACAGATGGTGCCAAAATGGAAGAGGGTGTTTGTGCTGCAATATTAAGCTATGAACAGTCATACAAACTACCGGACTACTGCATTGTGTTCCAAGCTGAGATCTACGTGAACGAAAGCGGCGGACTTAGCCATAGAGAACACTCCTCCGAACTCTCAAATAAACGTTTACGTTGACTGCCAAGCAGACATCAAAGCAATAGCAGTTCTAATGATAAACTTACACTGTGTACGACAATGCCGGAACAGGATGGATGAGTTAAGAACTGAGAAACAAGCCATCATCTATGAGCTAAGCAGGCACATTGTCAAGTCTACAAACTACATATATTTTATCTGTTCTCAGGAAAGAGTGTAAACTTATGGTGATGATACTGACGAGACACTGTCTCACTCCATTGTACGCGGCCAAACTGAAGCTATTGAACAACGCGAGCTCTGAAACACCTACCTGGAACAATGCCTTGCTCTTAGCAAAACTTGAATAAACTGCTTAGGTTCTGTATCATTTTCAACCTTAGAAAGCGTGGCTGATCAAAAATTAGCAGCCTACTTAAATTATCTAAACTGTGCATCAAAGACACAATACAAGGTTCTTAAACTCTCCTTACAGAGCACTTGGTGTCCCTATGGATCGATTTCTGGTCTATATGCGATCTACAGTATCAAATAAGTTCAGCCTTACTTAACACTTTTATCAAAGTTTTGCTAATCTTCCGCAGAATCTAACTTTCAAACACTCCAAGTTTCGTCTCACCAAATATTTCCGTAGGCGGAGTTCGATGAGACATATTTCGAAATACACTTTTTCATCGACATACGACCTTAGTGCAAGCGAGTGCAAGCCTATTAAAGCTTCATTTAAAAGACTTGTTGATAAGAAAATTTTCATTAAATTCAGGAGATATTTTGCCTCATTCGCAGTCACTTCCTCACCCACACTTATCTAGTTTGGAGAATATTAAACTTACGTCCTCTCTATTGGCGTATCGTATAAACATTTCCAGCCGATGTCGGTCCTTGAAGTAGGAATACAGGAAGACTAACTTTGCGATGTAAAGATCAAGTTAGGGCATAGCGCTAGTTACCACGACGAAGAAACGGTGGCGCTGTTTTTGAAGTGAGCCAAATTCCCTTAAGCGGAATCGAGAAGAAGAATAACCAGAACCAGGTCAGCAGTGTATCGGAAATTTGCAAGAGGGAGGATTGAAATACGGAAGTCAAAGCTTCTCCACATGAGTTCCAATCACCCAGTGACCGGCAACCACCGCTATGAGTTTGGGAACTTAATGCCGGGGTATTCCCAGCACTTTAAGCGTCCGGCTTCTGTCGTACTGAGCCCAAAGCGTGTTTGAGATAGCACCCGATAAGATAGAACTCCATCTGTTATGCGCTTTTTTAAGAAAGAAATTGTGCAGTTTCCCTTTAATAACGGTCAAGAGGATGCCGATATCTGAGATGGGGACAACTAAAACTGGCTCTGTCGACCCCTTCCTGGCAACCCCCTATGTTCCTATGCCCTGGAACTCAGATAAGTTAAATGTTTTCTGCACGTTCGAGACGTTTGAGTTCCTCCTTACAGGAGTTAACCAGAAGAGAGCTGCAACATGGCGACGACAGGGTCTTAATTGCCACTTGACCATCGGAAAAGATATTTGAGTCTCCCACCCAACAAGGATCCCTAAACTTTTTGCATGGCTGCGGGATCGCGAAGCCGTCTGCTTAAAAAACACTACTAGTTTTCAACAGTTTCAAGTAGACTGAAATATTGGCTGATTAAGAGAAAACCCCGCTCTGACTCTAGATTCCATCTTGGACCCGTCAGTGGAAATAGACGTAGCCATTTCAGTGCAAACTCTCGCCTCCTTTAAGATCAAGATGAATTACTTCAATGGTAACCTAATTGAAACTTCTTTTAAATATATCTACCCTCTATCGTCGGAATCTACAAACCACATTCTTTAATGCTCTTAATAAAAGATTTTCCCGTACAGCAATCACTACAGCAAGCGCTACTACCCGATAGGAAGTAAAAAAATAGCAAATTTTCAAAAATTTCTTCTCCGCTCTTATTAAGTATTGTTATGGGATTTTTTTAACAATATTTAGCATCCTTTGAAAGTGAAAGAAATATATTTTTTCGAAGATAATTTTTTACTATTTTAGGGAGGGCGTGAAAACGTGTTCTCGAAGGACCTTGCTCACAGCTCATGATATTATCAGAAAGTCGAAAATACAAAATTTAAAGAACCGTTGGTAAAAAATACTTTGAATATACAAAAATTTCACAAAAGCAAAATAAAAAAAAGTACCTTTTTGCTATCCAGACAGAAAAGTCTATTTTTTCTACTTTTTAACCCAAGTGCCGTGAATTGCTCCTGATGATAATGAATCAAACGATCCGATCAAACCAAAGATTAACTGGGCGTAGTGCATTCCCTCTCTCATGATACACTTTTCGAAAAAAAATTTCATTTTATTACTCAGTTGCAACCACCTCGGACTGTATGCCATACGGGTTTGGCGGGCATCAGGCACCAGTCTTGAACCATCATCATTTTATATGGAAGTAAAATCGCTTGAGGAACCGCCGGGAAATGGCAAATTACGTTGCGCGTTTTCGCATCGATGTTGATGATTTCTCCCCGACACTGTCCCTCACAGTTTCAATGTAGACGTGTGTCAAATGATCGGCTTATTCGAGGCCGTATGGGTGGACTCTCTTACCTCGGGTTGATCCACTCTTTCCAAATCGAGTTCAAATCTGAGGCCCAATTTGTTTGAGCAGCAAGCGCCTCCTGGTTTGGATACGAGTTCTGAAATTCAAGTTCATTTAAAGCTACTAACGAATTATTCTGCAAAAACATATAGTCATTTCCAGAAGTGTATCTTTTTCCATTTTGAAGCACACGAAATTTAACAACTACGAAATGCTTAATGTAAAAAAACTATATTAACCGCCAAATTTGTGCCTATCATTTCTTTTGGTTTCAGTAACAGGTGAGTTTCGAACACAAGAGGTTGTTGGCACAGAGGTTCTATTCTTCTGGCTGGTCTGTCGCCTTTGATAAAGCTTTGAAGGAAAAGCGATTTGATGTGCATGGATTGGACACACCCTTAGAAAACCAGGCCAAGAAATACCAGCGATGGCCTTGGAGTAGAACCCAGGTTATGGACGCAGAGGTAGACCAAAAGATTCCTGGCGACGGAGCCTGCATGTCTAAATCGATCTAACGATCTTGCCTGAATTCAATTAAGGCAAATTATTAAGTGGAAATCATTAACTTTGGCTCCATGCGACACATAACTCGTGCTTAAGCAAACTATAACAATCACCAAATAAACAAGTTTTAGCGTCCTGAAATGGAGTAATACTTTTTGAGCCACCTTATGCTCTACCATGTTTGACACTTATTTTTTTAAGGCATTGGATTTTGTAGATTATTATCACGTAATTAAATCGCCAACATTCCAATCTCGCAATTAGTTATGAATCACGTTGACATATCGAAAATTCATTGAATGGCTGATGGCTAAGAAATCGTGTTAGGTATTTTATTGCCACTTATTGACTTTCTAAAATCAAACACACAAAGCGGATACCGATTACGTGTTAATAAGGCGAAAAATATAGAATGAGCTGTGACAAACGAAATGACAGGAGAATGGAACAACTCGTGTCAAACTAATTGAATGAAAAATCCTTTTAATTCAATGAGATAATATCTTGTTTGATTGGGTTTTACCAAAATAGCTGAATGGACTCGCCACTTTCTGTATCTACTTAATACGAGTGATCTGTGTCCACTATGCGTATTTAAATGGTCACTATTAATTGCTTACTTTTATATTTTGGTACCGGATGTTCGAGGCTTCGATTGCGTATAATATAAAATATGGGTGAAGTAAAAAGAAATCCATTATATTTGCATGGCCTTAAAGATTTATTTGAAAGGCGCGTAGATGTTCATAACCTTTACATCAGGTGGATTTTTCACCAGGTGATAACCACTTGGTGCGAACACCGGACTATAGAGTTATTACCCAAGCTGCCCTCAATGAGCTGCAGCTTCTTCTGGTGAGTCACTATCGGAGTGTGTGGCCTTACATTGTTTGGATGGCTCACAGCTCCTCTTCTATTGGCTGACCGCTTGTTGTTGTATATACCCAGAAAGTACCGGTAATGTTTAAATAAAACAAAACAGATTTAAATTTCAGTCAAATTTATGTTATCTCCTTCAAAATATGACCCGTCTGAAGCAACAGACATGTGCCAATCTTTAACCCAGTCCTCCATGCACCCTTGGTAGGCTGACGAAGGGATGGCTTTCAACTCCTTCGTCGCCTTCTCTTTGATCTCATCTATCGACTGAAATCTCCCCACACGAAGTGGTAACTTCAACTTTGGAAACAAAAAGAAGTCGCACGAGGACATATCAGCTGAATACGGTGCTTGCACGATAGTATTTACTCGGTGTTTGATCAAATAATCCAGCACAATTTGACTCGGTGCGATGGCGCGTTATCATCATCCAACATCCAAGAATTGTTTGCCCACATTTCCGGCCGTTTGAGAGATGCTGTACATAGCAAACGACTTCAAAACGGATAAATAATATTCTTTATTGACTGTCTGGCCCAATGGAAGGTACTCATGGTGCACTACGACTTGGCAATCGAAGAAAACAGTGGACATCATCTTCACTTTTGAAGGCTTGGCGCGATTTTTTCGGTTTCGACTGGTCTTCGGATCGCCACTCAGTCGATTGTTCCTTGGTTTCCATGTCAAATTCATAGACCCATGTCTCGTCGCCAATAATTATCCGTTTCATGAAGGTTGAATCACTTTGGGCTTCAGAAATCATCAAATTATACAGTTGACATGGTAAACAAACGCCAGGCAGACACTAATGATCCGATGGCGCTAAAAAGTGACAGATGTGTGCCTTACAGTCCTACCAACATAAGAAAAAAATATTTACCGGTTCCCATGTGCGCGGTTCGTTTAAATTAAACATTCCCAGTACTTTTTGATCATAGAGTATATGGGGAATGCTGCTGAAGTGACAGTCTTAGGCCGAATATTAATCCGGATCGTTCCGGTTACAAAGAATCGACTGTCATGAAAACGAAAGCTGACCGCTTCGGGGCAATTGCTTCCTTCAAATGGCCCAATTGTGGACAAGTTTGAATTAGAATTTTGACCGTAAAGGAACAGCGCATGATGACTCGCTGCAAATCAAACATCAAACAAACTAATTCAGGCATAACCGACGTGCGATGGACTGTGAGAAAAGCATTCTGCCCGCAGATCAATCACTTTGCTTTAACAGTTTGGTTTCGCAGCTTTATAAATGTCAATAAGTTAGGTTAGCCATGTTGCTTGTCTGATACAACACAATCGGCGACCCTAAAGCCCATTGCGATACCTGCGTTTGATTTCCATCACCCAACTAAGTTGCTTAAACCACCTAGATCTCTTTAAGACGGCAACTAGTCCCTCCAGTGAGACCTTTTGGAAATTTCCCCGGTTTCCAAAGAAATAATTGCCAAGATATTTGGCATGGCTTCTTTGAAGTGCAGAACATTCACAGAGGAGGTGTTGTACCGACTCAATTTCTTCCTTATCTCCACAGATCCTGCAGCAGTCATTGTGGGGTACACCCATTTTACTGGCTAGGGTGCCAATAGCGCAGTGACTCGTTATAGCACCTGTGAGGACGCTAGTGGTTGATCTTTTGATTCCAAGCAGACATTTTGTTCTCTTAAAATATAGTTTTGGCCTGAGCGCTTTGGTGACACTGCAGTTAGTAGTTAGATACCACCTTCTATTGTTTCCGCAATTCAATCGCAGTGTACAGTTCGTTTAGAGGAATGGCACTGTTCTCTACCACTCGCAGAAGCTCAAGCTCAGAGCCTTTCCTTGCACACTCATCCGCTCTTTCATTTCCCTACACTTCAGAGTTGCCGATGACCCAACAAAGTTTGGTGTTCTGTTGTTGGATAAACGAGAGCGAACTCCCGCATTCTTTAACACATCTTTAATTGGTGCGCGGCCAGTGCCTTCATCGCTGTTTGACTATCAACATATAGTAAATGGAGAGGTTTGCCGGAGGTAAGTCCATTAGTCTTATCGTGTTTGCTTCTTTGTCTTTAACGTTAATCTCAGTTTGAACGACGCTAACGGGTTTGGGAGTCTAAAAGAGCAATTTCGATGGAGTTTTCGGTGATTACTGATTTTGGGCGGCCCCAATGTTCATTGTCATTTATGTCCTCACAACCCTTTCGGAAACGTGTAAACCACCCTTGAACTCTGGCACGAGATAGACAATTATCGCTGTAAACTTTTTTCACTAATTCAAATGTTTCGGTAAACGTTTTACCGATTTTAAAACAAAATTTGATATTAGCTCTTTGTTCGAAACTCATTTTTGTACCGATGACACAAACATACTGACACTTTAGAGGCAATAACTTCGCTTCCACTGGAACGAATGTCGCCAAGCTCTCACTGGAAGTCAGCTAGGGATGTAACTTCCAACGCACTAACGCATTAAAAAGATCGCACCATCAAAAAAATTTTTATATCGTCAGTCTTGTTTATTTTGGACTTCACCTTGGAAGTGTATACTTTTGAAAAAAAATAGGTGGTAACGCCATCAAGAAAACTAATTTTGAATTAACGCTTTCTTAAGTGTCATGACTGTTTTAGAAACGTACCATAAATAGGTGTCCACACTCTGCTAAAATGGGCGTTACGCACAAATCAACTGTAGACAGGCAATAAACTTTCCAATTAAGCAGCAAATATAAAAATCGGCTCATTAGTTCTTGAGTAATACCTCCTGATGCAAGAAAATTATTTATTCTTGAAAACTAATTGACATGCGATATTATTTTATTCATTTAAGAAACTATAACCAATCAACGCACAACGGAGCACGTCACTCAATTGCAGAAAAATAAAGAAAAACGGTGATTATTTTTTATGAACGTCGTTGGCAATGCAAGCGACATAATTTAGCCGGTTTCGCTTCAGGCTAAGCAGAAAATTAGCTTTATTGCCCATTGAAGCCTATAATGCAACGAGGAGTGAAGAGTTTACAGCCACTTCGATATTGCACAACATACAGCCGTAAGGAAACATGTCTTTCCATAATTCGCCATAAATGGAACTGCATCCTTTGGTGATTAATAACTGATGATTTTGTAAAAGTTATTAGCAGAAAAGCTATCAACCGACATTAGAAGCTGCGTGCAGCACGCCATTCGCAGTTTGCATGCAACTTGCAACATCCATATGTGTGTATGTGTATGCATATATTCACACTCAAACACATTCATATATTATATTTGGCATTTGTTTAGTCACTTAAAAGTGATTGCGACAAGCTTATGCTACCAACTACAGCTGAGGAAGCAAAAAAAAAAACTAAAAAAAACAAAGACAAAGAAAGGTCGGCGAAATGTTACTCGCATATTTGTTGATTACTCAACAGGAAGCCTGGTAGTTGATTAGCATGAATTGATGGTTGGCGGAGGAGCGGCGAAAAAATGCTGCTGTATTGCGCAACTTTATAATCAAATTACGTAAAAAATGCCAATTACATTTTTATAAAAAGAAAACCAGTTGCTGACTTTCACACACACTTCAAAGTCAAGTTCAATGGCAAGGAGGCAAGGCTGACCGAAAAGGAGTTGACGTAATGGGGAAACGCATGGTTTATATTTATTATAGAAAAGAGTGTATTAAGGTGGACTCAAAAATTATTTATTCTCATATTAAAGTAGGGAAAATATGTTGGCAATTTACAAACCAGTAAATAATTCTTACTTTATTTTTGGTGTAACAGTCCGCGCACTAATTGAAAAGCTTGATCCAAGAATTTTAGATATTGTCGACAATTCTTATCAAAAATTGTAGATTAAAAAACAATTTGAAATTTTTTTTAATA
The DNA here is from genome assembly GCF_027943255.1 of Anastrepha obliqua. Taxonomy (NCBI): domain Eukaryota; kingdom Metazoa; phylum Arthropoda; class Insecta; order Diptera; family Tephritidae; genus Anastrepha; species Anastrepha obliqua. The sequence goes on along the minus strand of NC_072893.1, from coordinate 17,596,173 downwards.
ATTTTGATATAGGTTTATGGAATGACGAATATTGAGGCGTAGAGTTTTTGAAGTGGAATACCTCTGGCTCTTTTTAACATTTTAAAAACACATTTTTTTTAATTTTCTTGGATAAAATATGCTTGTAAAAAAACATATTTCAGAAAAAAATTGCTTATTAAACTTTTTAGATTAATTTTATTAATTTTTTTGTACTAAAATTTTAAGTAAAACTTTTTTACTAAATTTTAAGGAAAAAAAGGGTCAAGTTACATATGGTATCACTAAGGACCAATACGTCTATGTAACGGCTTTCAGCCAGCCAGGTCAACCTGACCTAACCTTAGTAAAAAAAGTTAAAAAAAAAGTTTTAATAAAAAAAATTCTACAAAGTTTTAATAAACAATTTTTTTTCTGAAAATTTTTTTTTTACAAGCATATTTTATTCTACAAAATTAAGAAAAAATAAAAAAAATATGAATTTTAAATTAAACAAAAATGATTTTTTTTATTAAAATTTTAAATTATAAAAAATTGAAAATATTTAAATAAAATACAAAATAAAATTTTATATTAGTAAAAAAAGTTTTAATAAAAAAATTGACTAATACAGCTTTTTTATTAGTAGTTAAATTCATTTTAGTAAAAAAAAGTTTTAATAAAAAAAATTCTAAAAAGTTTTAATAGCAAGCATATTTTATTCTACAAAATTAAGAAAAAAAAAGAATTTTAAATTAAAAAATAATTTTTAGTAAAAAAAGTTTTAATAAAAAAATTGACTGACACAGCTTTTCTAATGGTGGTTAAATACATTTTGGTAAAAAAAAGCTTCAATAAAAAAATTGATACAGCTTTTCTATTAGTGGTTAAATTCATTTTAGTCAAAAAAAGTTTTAATAAAAAAAATTCTAAAAAGTTTTAATAACAAGCATATTTTATTCTACAAAATTAAGAAAAAAAAATGAATTTTAAATTAAAAAAATAATTTTTAGTAAAAAAAAGTTTTAACAAAAAAAATTCTAAAAAGTTTTAATAACAAGCACATTTTATTCTACAAAATTAAAAAAAAAAAATGAATTTTAAATTAAAAAAATAATTTTTTTTACTAAAATTTTAAATTAAAAAAAAAATATTTTTTATTATTTTTTTTTATTAAAATTTTAGTAAAAAAAGTTTTAATAAAAAAATTGACTGATACAGCTTTTCTATTGGTGGTTAAATACATTTTAGTAAAAAAAAGTTTTAATAAAAAAAATTGTAAAAAGTTTTAATAAAACATTCTAAAAAGTTTAAATAAAAAAAATTTTTTGTTAATATAATAACTTTTTTTATAAAAAATATTTTTTTCATCATTTTAGAAAAAAAGTTTTTATCAAATGTATTTTTTTTTTTAATAACAGCTTAGACTAAGCTCTACAAATGGAAAAATATGTATCACATTGAACTCAGATGGAAGGACAATAGAGATATGGAGAGATGGAAGGACTATGGAGATATTAGAAAAGAAACCTTTCATTTTTACTATAGTGGCACACCAAATAAAAGCGGCTTACGTGGAACTGGATTCATGGTATCGAAAAAAACGTTCGACTCGGTATTGGGATTCACACCTAATAGTGATCGCAACTGCGCCCTAAGACTCTAAGGCAAGTTTAACAACATTACGCCAATATCAGTTTATGCACCATGGAAGACTCGGATGAAGCAACCAAAGATACTTTCTATACTGAGCTAAAATGAGCTTGTAGCAAAATTAATTCTTATGACACACTCATCTTGATCAGTGATTTTAATGCTCGCGTAAGCAAAGAAGATTTCTATAGCCAAGTAGCCGGAAAATTCTCGATTCATCACAAAATGGAAAACGCTAATGTCAGTTTGCTAGTGGTATGAACGTCTTTATTAGAAGCACGCAATTTCCTCATAAAAACATCCATAAAGTAAACTGGGTTATACCAGACACAGCTGCAACAAATAAAATTGGCCATTTCATAGTGGTGAAGCGTCAAAAGCCGACGATCATTGATGTGTATGCATGTCGCAGCGCAAGCGTGGACAGTGATCATTACCTCGTAAAAGCTATTTTCGGGAACAAAATTACTAAAGCAATGAAAAGTAAAGGTTTCAAAATACCCAAATGGAACACAGTAATTCTTAATGATGACGCTTTAGCAAAGAAAATCCCCAGCAGTTTCAATTGGGAGTACTAGCAACGTAAAGGACAAACGGACTAAAATTCAAGATGCGATCATCGCAGCCGTGGAGGGGATCTGAAAAGAATGCAGACTGGTTTGATTGCCGAGTGCAAACAAGCAATTGCGGCTAAATATCATGCCAGAGAAAGGTTGGCCTTTTCACTAGGGATAATCCAAAAACCTACTCTGAAGAAAGAAAAAGGGCGACCAAACTCTGTCGTAAGAAGGAAAGATATTCGATTAAGGACCAAATAAAACAGTTATATGCTGGGCCCAGCATTAACAACAGCAGAATATTCTACAGGAAACTAAAACAGCCAACACAAAGTTTCCAACCAAGGATACATTTTTCTATCATAGAAATAAAGTTTGTGAGGTGATTACTGAGGATAATCATCATAATGGAGCGTTGGCGAGAATATTTTCATGAGCTGTTTGCCCCTATAACAATAGAGGACCATGGAGATATGAAAAATTATATTCGAGGTGATATCTGTGATCCAGAGCAAACTCTAAATGAACACTAAAGATTATTAACTATATGAAAAACAATGAAGCACCTGGTGAAGATGGCATTGCCGCTGAACTGTTTAGAGCTCTGAACGAGGATGGAGTAGCAGTGATACTTAAGTTGATACTACGACTATGGAGAGAAGAAGATGTTCCTGACGCATGGCTAGTAGGATTGTTACTACCAATCTACAAAAAAGCATCTGCTACTACTCAGCATCTGCTACTAATTATTCTCGAGTTTGCTGGCAAACGGCCTCAGAATGCACTAGAAGAGTATCAGTGTGGTTTCCACTCGGTCCCTCAATAACTGACCAGGTTTTCAAACTGCAAAACCCTGAAAGGATTTCCTAAGACCCCTGGCGGAGGAGTCTTAGGAAATTATATATATTTATAAGACATTGCTGCAAGTTTATTAATAAGAGCTGTTATTTTGACCGAATAGCAAAGTGGCTGCCCTATGTCCTCGATAGCCTCACGAATTCCATCTTTGAGGTCTTGAATCGACCCTGAGCTGTTGGCGTAGACCTGCTCTTTCACGTGGCCCCAAAGAAACAAGTCACAAGGTGTTAAATCACAAGATCTCGTTGGCCAATTGTGATCACCTTTTCGAGAGATAGCACGGTCCTGCAACTTTTCCCGTAAAAGATCAATGATTTTGTTGCTTGTGTGGTACGTAGCGCCGTCTTGTTGAAAATAAACGTTGTCCAGATCAATACCATCCAATTCCGGCCATACAAAACGTTAATCATCTCTGGATAGCGCAATTCATTTACCTGTAACACCTGTTATTGGAAAATCAACCCATTATAATTCCCACTTCCCTATATCTTTTTTTTCTTTAACACAAAACCTTTACTTGGCGCTAACACGAAAACTACATGATAGAAATAACGGTGCAGATTTTTGCACTCAGACACCGATCTTGCATAGGAATTCATAATTAATGATCAAATATGTTTTCCTTTTTCCCCACACATAAGCGACTCACCCTAACGCATCCGTTTGTGTACGTACGTACATATGTATACACACCTGTCACGTTTAATGAGCATGAAAACAATTGACATCCGAATCTGCGCCTCTTTGACGCTAAACAAACAAACATTTGATTGATTGACAGCGTAAGAAAAATCAAGCACATCAAAATCGTTAAATTGAAAACCATGGCAAGCGAGAAACGGGGAGTACGTGTATGTGTTACCATGACTATTTGTATGCATGAAATATTTGAGATCACACACAGCTCCCTTGTATGCTCATTCCAGCCTTTAAAAAGTGTGATCCTGCGTTCATGTCCAACTACGACCAGTTACTTTAGAGGCTTACCCGCTAGTGATATTTGGTTAAAAACAGGTTTCTCATGTCTCCTGCTAAAAAGTATTAAATCAGTTTTTTCCGGATTTATGCCTAGTCACCGACTGCTCTACAAAGTGTAGCCTGACACCCTGACTTGGAATTTCTTGATTCAATTTCCGCCTTATTCTATACTTATGTCCGTTCAATTACTCAAGTTACTCTCATCTCCGTGAGTGATGTTGTAATTTCTTCCGGATATTGTTACTGAAAACACCCTGAAGCGACTTGTCAATCGTGTCATTCAACGACTAAAGCTCTGCGTGAAATCCTTCGCTTTCTTAAATATGGTTTTTTCTCCTTTGGGAATAAATACCACTTTTACCATTTTAGTACCTTTCTTGGGGATATGATTAAACTGGATCGCTGCCTCAAAAACATACGCGAGTCTAGGTGCAATCATGTCTATGTTGCAAATTGGCTGGGATAATTCCATCTCCCCCCGTTGATTTATAGGGTTGTAAGTTGCCAATGTCGAATTTTATGTTATCCTCCATTACAAATTCTATTGGGCAATTCCCACTGTGAAGTATAACACGAGTTCTGCTGCCTTCGTTACAAAGACAACCCGGAAAAAGTGTCTGTATTCTAGCTATTCTAGTGTTTATTCATTGTACTATATTTCTCCAATTGCCATCATATTTCATCAGATAACTAGGGTTATTGGGGCTCATTGATAAAACTTTCCGGAGTCTGCGGATCTCAGCTGATCAGCTTTCTGACTTTTCACAGAAGGCTCTCCAAGACGTTGTTTTTTCTGCTCTTGCGGCTTATTTAAATACGTCTTTGCAGTCTTTATATCCGTCCCAAGAGTTGTACCTCCTCGATTTATTAAATTTATTTCTACATTTCCTTCTCAGCATTACTATATCAGTTGTCTTCGGACACTCTCAAGTCTTTAAAGATTTTTCGTTGACACTACAGGACGAGATGATGTGCATTAGCCTCTACTCCCAGTACTAATTGAATACCACGTCTCGACGCTTCTTATATCGCACCTCTTGTAACTAGTGAGGTAGATGGCTCCTCCGAATCGTGTGTCATATAAGTATGAGGTAAACCATATTATCCCTCTACAGCACTCCACTGCTGTGATGATAGTAAGCGAGTCGGTAAATTATATCCAAAAATACACATTAATATGTTAGACTAGGCAACCCTTACCCGTTTACCATACCGGGATCGGATGCCTTTTCGTCATTTTGAGGGCTTTCATTTACAACTGGAGTACCCTTGCCGGCTATATCCTGCCTATAAACTTAGAGTGTGAATGCTTAGAAATCAATTTTGGTCTTCCACTTCTGGCTAGCGAGCGGGGAGAGTGATTTCTTATTGGCCGGCTGGGGATGTTTTCCTAAACGACCAGAGTAAATAAGTCCGTGGACCTACTTTACTAATTTGACATGGGACTGAAGCCACCCCGCATCCAAGCAACTGGATGTGGGTTCGGAATTTTCTTTCGGGATATCTTTTCCAAAGACTTCTGTTTACCAGCTCCCAGTTTGCTTGCAGGATCGCACCATCATGAGAACTGCGGTCAATCTCCGCCACAATATAACATTATTTTGTTATTTCCGCAAAAGATTTTTTTTGCTACAATATTGGCCATCCGGGTTGCGGACAGCTTTGAACTTTTAACTACAGCCGACGCCCCTTCACTCGGTCGTTAGCGTTTCGCTTCCGCGGTGTCTATTTTGGCCTTCTCCCGGTGTTCGATGATGAAAGCTTTAGCCCGCACTACAGTGATAGTGTCAGATAGTCTAGCATCAAAATTACTACTAGCTGAATCATGTGGTTCGATTCCGTCACGAGATATGACAAAGGAGGCATGATCGACACGAGATTGAGCTTTAAGCAACATCTAGCAGCAGTCAATAACAAAGCAGCCAAAAATCTCCATACATCCACAAGAGAGAAACCTAGATGCAGGCACCTGGTTATGTCTATAGATTTAAACTCAGCTCCAACTTGATGAAATGATTGTCGATCTGGTGGCCAGTAAGGCGTCTCGCTGCCATTCTGAAGACGTGAGGTGGTCCCTGAAGGGACGGAGTCGGTGCTAGGCCTTGGCTTAGCCACAGCCTTCACACAGCTCGCATTTATGACCTTCCCGAAGGATTGGCTCTTAATTTGACTATATTTTGGTTATTCGTGGCTGGGTTTTTTTGTTTCTTTTAATACATTTTCATTATTGTCCACGCTACTCGACGTGTCGACGGTGGCGGACTAGAATTTTGGCTGGTTGGCTGACTGCAAACCATTCAGTGGAAACGTTGTCGAATAACACCCTACGAACAGCCAGCCAATGCCCACTTGGGGCGGTTAAACTACCACACAAACCTTATCCCCACGTCAAGGAGACCAAAATCATGAGGAAACAAATAAAGAAAATATAAAACAAATGACAGAAATAGTTGACCAAAGCAGTGTGACAACAATAAGCAGATCTTTCCCTATTGCCACCACTGCAGAGATGGCGTTCAGTCGGTCGCGGATGTTCAATCGATGGCAAGCCACATTCACCCGGTATTTCTTCAAGCAACTGAAATCGGCTAATATGGCAAAAAATTGTATAAAATCCATGCACCAATGAAGAGATACAGGATCAGAAATAGACAAAGGCAAAAACGAAAACGAAAAGAAAAAATAATAATACAGTAATTTTACTTGTTTATTTTGCTTTGGCCACGATTCGGTCTTTGTTGCAATTAAGAAAAAAAACATAAATAAAAAAAATAGAAAAAAATCAGAAAAAGAGAAAAAAATGCACTACCTAGTATTGGCAGCATTACTGTCTACAATTATAATTATGTATTTGTACAAACGCTGGCTTTTTTCATAATTTGCAAATGCCAACGCATAAGGCAAGAACAACAAAAAATAAGAATTGAAAAAATTGCGCGTAGTAAAGTAGTGGCAATCAATAACTCCAAGCAATGACGGATTGTGTCAAGAGCAGCAAATATGTGCGCATGCATGTATGTATGTGTGTATGTGTGTAGTTGCATAGAAGTAACTGTAACGCAATATGCTTGGTAACCAAGTGTTGCATTGAAAAGTATGCATGTTGCATCAACGCCTTCCGATCGCTTAAATAGGCTAAAGACTATGAGACAGCGGCATTGCCAAGTGATTAGGCGCATGTGTGTATATATATATACATATATGTGTGTGTGTGTAATGGCGTTAGCAAATATGAACTGCGCACTAATCGCTAATTAATTGAGCACAATCCCATTTTCAGTCCTTAATACATATATATGTATGTATGTATGTATGTATGTGTGTGTGTGTGTGTGTGTGTGTGCTTACTTTTATATGCTTCAGCTCTTTGGCTTCTTTGAGGAAATTTTTGCTACAGTTAAAGCTTTAAGTAATTAAGCCACACTTGTATTGGAAAGCAAAAATTGCAATAAGAAACAACAACAATCTTATTTCATGGACTATAATTTGGCATTTCATTGTCGTGAGTGCGCAAATGAATGAATGCGTTTTGGATTTTTTTTATATTTTTTTTTTTTAATTTTTTTTTAAATTTTTTTTATATCTATTTTTTAACATTTTTTTTTTTAATTTTTTCTTCATTTTGTATTATAGCAAAAAATTGCCATAACTATAAATACATACACACAAATATACTTATACCCAGCGCACGCAAGTGTAAAAACTCATATCTACACACAAAAATTTGCACATAAATTTTCGCCAACTCACTCCATTCCCTTTTCGTGCCGTTTACTCTACGTATTGTTGTTTCCCCTCCCTCTTCGTGCACTTAAATTTGTTCACTTGTGTTTGCGGTAAATGTCGATCACAATACTCACATAATTTTCCTATTAATCATTTTTTTACGAGCGGCTCGTTGATTAACCAAATAATAATGGCAAATATTTATTGAAGCTTTGTCATGAATTGAATTGTTTGGGCAAACTCTGGTAGTGGGCGGGTCATGAGCCAAGGCCTCTGAGGTAACATCAACAATACATAAATACATACATACATACATACATACATACATACATACATACATACATAGTTATTAAAACTACTTACTTCCCACAGCGATTATGGTTGCTGAATGTGTTTTTGCCAGACGTGCCGGCAGTAACTCGTGTCTCAAGAGCAAGCAGGAAGTTTGCAGGAAGCATTGAAAGCTTCCACCCCGTTCGTTCAAACCGAACCAGCAGCTCAGAGTAATTTTGACAAAATAATTGTTTAATTATCAAACTTTATTTTGTCACCTTCAAAATAGGCTCCATTCGAAGCATGCCAACGATTAGTCCAGTCATCAAATCACCTTTTAAGCGCATTTGAAGAGATCTTCTTCAGCTTCTCCAGCGAATTCTCCTCTCCGCGGAGTGGAAATTTAAGTTTTGGGAAAAGAGAAAAAGTCGCAAGAGTGCACCGAGTGCACAACTCCATGAGAATCAAAGAAAACGAGTAGCATGACTTTCACTTTTGACCGACTTTGACGTGGTTTCGACTCATGTGGATAGCGCCATTCAGCCGTCTTTTGACTATTTTGCATGTCAAACTCATATACCCACGACTCATCACCTGTTATGATGCGCTGAATAAAAGTTGAGTCCGAATTCACTTGCCTAGCTTCAAGCACGTCTTCAGCCACCTTCTTCCGATGAATTTTTTGCAAGAAATTGAACTCTCTTGGAACGAGTCGAGCAGCCACGCGTCTCATGCCCAATTGATGGTGTAAAATGTTTCGAATTGATTGGTGGGACACGCTAAGATCACGAACTACCTCCCTTAAACTTATATGATGGTTTTCCAGTACCACTTCCTTGACTTGGTCGACGTTTTCATTCGTTAAAAACGTTGATAGGCGACCAGATCGAAGCAAATCTTCCACGACTTGTCCACGACCCTCACGACCATTTGTAGGCCCGTGTTTTGATAAAGTACACTCGCCATAGGCTTTTTGCAACATTTTCAATGATTCAGCACACGAAATCCTGTTCAAAATACAAAATTTAAGAAAAATTCTTTGTTCAATATTTTTATTCATAGTGAAACTGATATATGTAATTAAATGCCAAAACAAGCTAATTGTCTGATCATGCGCAAACTCTGCGAGGCTATAAGGGCAGTTGTACCATTCCAGCAAAAAAAAAAAAAAAATTAGACATATGTGTAACGCACGCTTTTTAAATAAACAATTTCCGATATTTTTTGACAGAAATAGTCGTAAAAAATAACATTTTTATTCAATATTTACGAAGCAAAAACTTCCAAATTCATTTCCGGAATAAGATAACTTAAGCTTATAACTAAGTAAGACCCAATTTTATACAAAAATATTATTCGTGCATAACCTATAAAGAATATTTTATTAAAAGATAATAGAAAAAACTAATATTCAGTACTTTGTTGGGCCGCCTTTAGCTTTAATAACTGCTTCTAAACGTCGATGTATACTTTTCACCAATACCTTGGTTTCATTAGCTGACTTTTTCTAAGAGGTCCCAGACATGTTCAATTGGTTTCAGATCCGGTGATTGAGGTGCAGTTTTAAGGCGTTACATACGTCCAGCAACGCCAAAAATGCGCTAAAAACAAAACTGTTTTTAGAAGGGATAACAATAGAAATAAATATAAATAGTACAATACATTGTTTATTAGTACTTAAACTTTATAAAAAAATGTATTTAAATTTTTCTTTACAAAAATTAGTATATAAAAAATCACGTGACCCAAAGTACAATGAAATAAAAGGTGCTCCACGGTCTGCTTCATTTCTCCTTGAAATGTTGATGTATCTGCAAAAAGTAAAAAAAATCTTGTAAAATAAAGTTGTAGTTATAGTCTGTTGAGCCGAATTTTGAATTTCGAAAAATTTTTCTATTTACGGCATTTAAAAAAAAAGTAGTTTCTTCTCCAGTTCGACAATGAAAATACTGAGGTTTTTCGTCCGTTAGTGATTTATAGCTGAATGCGCCCATTTGGCATTTTTCGTATTTTGCAGTAAGTCAATATTATTTCTCATTCCCAACCGTAATAAATAGTTAGCTCACCTATTAGTTTGGCTGTTAATTTTCCATTTCTATCCAAACTAACTCGTTTAATTTGATTCGATGTATTTGAATTTTCCTTCGTAGTCGTTGGTTTCTCTTCTTTCGTGATTGACGTCGGTTTTTTACTGTCATTGACGATTTGGCGAAAGCGCTTACCCATACGTTTTTGGACATGACCCACGCATTCTTTCTTCTTTACTTCGAGGCCTTGATACAGCTGAACATTCGCGATACTAGAAAACGTTTTTGTATCACCGTCACCCAAGAATGATTGAAACAAGATTGCGCCCATCAGAGCGTACGTGACGTCACGTTTGCTGAGTTGTGCAGTATTGCCAACCATTTGCTCTTCGCAATAAATTTAGTGCTTTTTTATACCGAAAATGCGAAAATTTTGAAGTTTCGTGTTTGTTTCTTTTTGCGTTTAATTTAAAGCTACCGAAACTGTAAGTTAAAAAAAAACTGTATTATTAAAGAAAGAATGTTATAAAAGGTCACTCTGAGAAGATTTTAGTGCTAATGAAAATTTTTTTACTCTTATAAAATTTGATAATTTAAAAGTGCAAATTTAATTTTTTGCTCCATTTAAGGTTATGCAAAAATATTAAATGCCCCTCTCTCAACTTTTCTTTCCTTTTTACACATTTTAAAAAGCCTTTGAATATATTGAATGCGAATTAAAACCATAGAGGTGTAATCGTTTCTTCCGGTCATCAATCCTTAGTGAGACATAGGACATTAAGAGTTATATTCATTGTAAAAATAAACAAGAAAATACCAGAAAATACTAAAGAAACCATACTGACATTTTTACAAAAAGAGTACCTTATCTAGTTACATAACTTTAAATATAGCAAAAAAGTCGTTCCCTTAACAAAAGAGTCTCGCTTAACAAAAAAACCTCATAAATTAAATTGTACATAAGCATGACAAATTTATTTAAAAAAACGCACATTTTAAAGACAATTTGTCACGCATATAAAGTTCTTTAAGTGATTCAATAAAAATTTGTTAGGTTATTTTCTTTGAATGGGCATTTTAATGCGTTTTTATATCCAAAGCTAGGCAGCACTGCAGTAGCGAGAGAGAGATTTGACTGCCGAAAGCAGAAGAACACCAACAACACCTGCACTCGCGGGCAATGCCACCAGATGTTAAAAAAAAGTAAAGCTAAATAAAATGTCATGAAGAAAGAACTAAAACTCCGAGACAAAAAAAAATGCTAAATTAAGTTACGAAAATGGTAATCTGGCCATACTGGAGCTAAAATCACGTAACTAGTTGTCAAATTCGCTGAGCGCAAAGTAACGGGACCACGATAGGCGCCATCTCATTATTCTTTCCATCATGACCATCACCTATGTAATATTCATATTTAACTCGATAGTTTTCTAATGATCTCCAAAACATTTCCGCAGCACTATCTGTTTCCATTTTCCAAACGATGAAAACCCTCTCTTCCAAGTGCCATCTCCGGATACAATAATTCCATCCTTAAATATAATAATTAAAAATTATCTTGATTGCCAGCAACTTTTATAGATGCTTTAGCAACGGTTGCTGAAGCTTCTTCAATATTTTTCATAATTGAACCAAAGCTTGTTTGTGCGATACATGATGTTAAATCCATGACACCACAAAAAAGCTGCATTGCCTTCAATACTTTTCCTAACAGTCGGAAAGCTAATGTGAAGCGTCGATTTATGTCGTATGCAGTGTTTATCAAAGGCGATGAAAAAATACTCTTGATATTAGCGTCACACGCTGTACTAAAAATATTTAATTCGAAATCAAGTCCACGCGGACAAAAAATTTAACATTGCCAGCACATGTACGCCAGTCCACACACTCCGAAATAGCTATAAAAACCGCAGTGAACTGTAAAATACAGTATGAGAACGCTGGCTCGAATGAAACCTCATGTAATTGTGCTGCAGCCTAACTAGTGTATTTTGTTTCACTCTCCATCTGATCTGCCCTCTGAGGAGGTTTCTTCCTTCTAGGACGTGAACATCGTCCACTCTTACTGCCTTAACGATCTATACAACGACGTTTTGACATTTTCGAGAATCACAAATAAGACACACAACTGTTCGCTTCGAATGATCAAAAGCAACTAACCCTTAGTTTAATAAACCTTCACATATCGACCCTACACATACTCTAAAATTTTCTTTAAATTCTGACTATCCCTAACCCCTTAAATGAAAAAATTTACAACCCACGTAGTTATCAAACAAAATTTGCTCAAAATACTTGTCCAGAAATTTTCCAAAATGAGTACATGATTTTTTGCAGTACAGTATGTATTTATTTTAATTGCCGGTTTTTAATTAAATTTTTAAATGTTAATCAATTGAGCTGAGTTAATTTTTAATTTTCCTTACAATTAAAGTAAAACGTTCCCAACACTGCCTGCACCGATGCCCAAATGCGAAAGAATCCTAGGTGACCATCTAATAATGGATGGGTCGATGAATACCAGAGACTTAGAGAGAAGAGACCAAGACTTCATACTAAAGTTCCATTAATTGAAATTCCCTAAATCTTTATAGCGAACACCATTGATCCCAAAGGCGCAGCGCTCTATCCCCTACTAAAAATTTAATAAGTTCGCTACGGAAGATTCCAACAAAGGGCCTTCATTTTACATATTCCCATTGCCACTATGATAAGCGTGTACAATCAAGCCTTTTTGTTTGGAGATAAATTAAAGCACCTGCTGTTCGAAATCGAAATCCAATTCCAGCTTTTGTTATGCAAATTCTTGCGCACTCTACTCTTTCTCTAAAGTTCAATGACAATCATGATTTCTGCCCTTTATTATTGGCAATTTTTTATTTATATATTTTTTTTTTTTTTTATTTTTTTGTTTTTTGCAAAGTCAGTGCTATACTTATTTAATATGAATATGAAAAAATTAAGAAAGATATTTGTGGGTAACTTCTTGTGTATCCAACTTTTACTTTTGTGGCCAAAGCGCAGACTGCAGGTAGCGCTCGTGCGAATGGAAAAACAAACTCGCAGATATTAGTTCAAGTACGTCAAACTGCATGACTCCAATTAAAAAGCAAATTATACAAATGCACGATAATGAAGTCATTGCGAAAAATGAATAAATACATAATAATCTCTCATTCAATAAAGTGCCGGCAGTATTTGTGAAATTTTGATTTTACAAAAAATTCCAGCTCAACCGCTTTTCGTGCATTGAATCCCAAATATGAAGTCTTATCCATATTTCGTTGATTGACAAGCCTCACAATAATGTGCAAACTATTTTAAAATAATTGGGTGTAAAATTTACGTTTTTAAAATTGTTGTGAAAAAAACTTGCAGAAAAAAATGTACTGGTGTCTGTTCGGGATTTTAGATGATTGTGGTTTAGAAAGTGCCAGGCAACATTTTCTTATATTTGTACATGAAAGGCTTTTGCGTTAGGACTCTCGATATTTCGAAAAGTGCTGCCGCACTCTGGGCTCGTTAAGAATAAATAGCGCCTCAAAATGGTATCAATGGTACTTCCAACCATTTCATCTACCTACCTACCTACCACAAATTGACAAGTTTCGACTATTTATTTATTTATTTTTTAATATCTATAAATTTTTTGTAAAACTGTATTTCCCTCTATAGCAACAACCACAATAATCCACGATTCAAACTTTGTACCAAATTTAAACAAATTTTAAAATATTTAGAGTCGTTTTATAGTCCATTAAGTTTTAGTAATTAGTCCATTAACAAAGTACAAATTTGAAATCGCTGAAAATTATCCTTGATTTTTTATCAGTTTTTCTCCTGACGCTGTTGCCTATTTTCCCCACATAAAACAAAACTTTCGCTCACTTGTTATATGCAGAAAATGCGCTACCCCTTCAGAAGAAAAAATGATCAAAACTCAGCGACAATTTTGAGGGTATTCAAATCTCTATAAACTTTTTTTAAAAATATTATTTATTCTATAGCAAAAACCACAATAATCCAAGATTCAAACTTTGTAACAGGTTAAAAAAAAAATCTAAAAATTTTCCTCAAATTTCAAAATATTTAATTAGAATATTTTAAGCAAATTTGAGGTAGTTTCATAGTCCATTAAGTTTTACTAATTAGGCCATTAACAAAGTGCAAATTTGAAATCCAAAAATTTAATTTACATCGACACTTGTCCTGACACTGTTGTCTATTTTCTCCACATAAAACAAAACTTTGACGCATTTGTTACATTCAGAAGAAAAAATGATCAAAAATCAGCGACAATTTTGAGGGTCTTTAAATGTCTATAAACTTTTTTTAAAAATATTATTTATTCTATAGCAAAAACCACAATAATCCAAGATTCAAATTTGTAACAGATTAAAAAAAATTTTAAAAATTTTCTTCAAATTTCAAAATATTTAATTAGAATATTTTAAGCAAATTTGGGGTAGTTTCATAATCCATTAAGTTTTACTAATTAGGCCATTAACAAAGTGCAAATTTTTAATCGAAAAATTTTAAAATTTTACTCGATTTTTTATTAGTTTTTCTCCTGACGGTGAAAAAATGATCAGAAATCAGCAACAATTTTGAGGGACTTCAAACTTTTGTTGTAGGCCTCTTCGATTCGCCAAGCGTTAGCAAGTGGTGAATAGATGAAGCAACATAAATATACATATATGGGTAGCACTGGAAGGGAGCTGCAAAAATTGAAATTATTTTATTCAAATTTATTAAGTCTGGAAACACTTAATGAGTATTAGTAAGATGGCGTTCATACAGAGAAACTTTTTTTTGCTTCAACTCGTTACTTGGGATGTTCCTGCTCTGTCAGCACCTTTTGTGTTTTCGTTATTTGCATTGCTGTTATGGACTAAAAACTAACTAACTTGCTAAGTGTGTGAACACGACGGGCAAAACCAAAAGAGATATCGCGATGTTGAAGCAACAAAAATCTCTCTGTATGAACGCGGTCTAAGGGAACTCTCTTCAAAGAGAGTTGAGAGCATTGAAGTAAGTAATAACAGTTTTATGAGGTAGTACGGCTATACCTTGATAACTTTCTTGTTGCTTCCACATGAAAATCTTTCGTCAAGTGAGGAGAGCCCAGAGATTGCGAGCAGAGAAGTAGCGAATCGAAGGCGCCTTTTGCAATGTTTTACATTTAAATTTTTTTGAGCTATAAAACTGCGTACCCAATTTTTTTTTAATTCTGATTAAAAAATTTTTAATTTTTCCTAAAATTCGTCGATAAAAATAATTACTGCAAAAAATTTCAAACTTAAATTTTGAAGGTCTTTGTTATACAAGGTGGCGCACAAATAGTCATCCTATAGGAAGATTTCTAATTTTTACAAATGGCATCGCACGTCAAACTTATTTGACCATAGTGAAGTAAAAAGCTGCACAAACAGGCAAGCAAATCAATCACAATCTGTTTTTTTTTTATAAAAAAGTTATTCAAAAACAAAATGGTTATGATAGATGGATGATTAATTTTGTGGCACCTTGTAGAATGAACTATATTTTTATAAAGAAAAATAATTGAGCCTAAAAACTAAATCAGTAAATAGTCAAAAGTTGTCAAGGTATAATAATTTCCGGTTGTGTATAAGCAAAATGCAACCTAAATACCAAAAAAAGTATGAAGCGAAAGGCTCTTGAAAGAAATTTTAATAAATATAATTTAATTTCCATTTTTTTAAATAGAAAAGTAATCACTCAATTATCATGTAATTAATATTATTTTATCATTAAAATATTAATGAAATAAATAAAATTATTATTAAATTTACTTTATTTTATTTTTGAGTATTACTGAGAAAGTTTTTTACAGAGCTTTTTTTAAGTTTTTTAACAGAGTTGGAATTTAAACAAAAATTGAAATAGGTTTACCCCATGCACCGGAACTAAATGGAAAATAATGCAGGTTAGGCGTCGAATAAGAGGTTTTTCAATGGGACATATCGATGTTGGAATTAAATAAAACAGCGTCAACTCAGCGTGCTCTGGGCAAGTATATAATAGACCGGAGTGAAATACGTAAATTTTTTCAAATAATATCGTAATAGCAGGGAAAAGTTGCTACATATCAATACAAATTCAGGAAAAAAAAGAAATTTCAAATCGGTTAATATCTTCCGTTCGCGCATTGCATTTAAAATTTACAAATTTTATAATAAATTGAACAAATATTCGAAAAATTGTAAGAGGTGGAAATGATGTTAGATAAAGTTCATTTTTTGTAGACTATTACAACATCAGGTATAGTTTGAAAAGAAAAACGTCTACCGCTCTATCAAAGCCCCTACAGCCCCTGAAAAGAAGTGGAAAATGTCATTTTTTGTATAAATTTACGTAATTGCGGGTGGTTAGTTTCTCTATTTTAATTTTTGTATAAGTCTTCTTGAGTATATAAGTAGAATAAATTATTCCCCTCTTAGCGCGCCCACTGACCACACTATCTTAAAGAAGTTTTGTACAGCTCTTGGCCCGCCCTTTTTGGACGACTCAGAACTCACCGCGTGAAGGTGACTGTACGACGAGTTCCACCCACTCCCTTCCCAACCAACCAACCAAAGATGAAAAATTATTTATTCGGGAGTGGCAAAGTCTGCTTTAGTGTCAAATTGAGGCATAACTGTACGAGAAGTGAGTGCTGCTCTTATAAACCCATCACGTCTCTCGTTCCCATACACTTTTGAGGACGCTTGAGTTACTAGTTTTACGCAACGCTCCACAGCTTGCGTATGGCATGGAATATTTGTTAAATCTATGGTTAATTTAGGTTTTTCTTTATCAGAAATTAATTGCAAGATATCTTCAGAAGAAAGGCTGTCTAAAATTGGAGGGCAGGTAAGTTTCATTTCAGACCAATTAATTAACTCAAAATATTCATTTGCTCCAAAGTTCAGTTTAGGAACCAAAAAGTTTCTAATATTTTTGTCTTTTGAAGGGATTTCTTTTATTTTCAGAACTCGCCTCAATCCAAGATCGCGGACATGCTCTCTGTCATCTACCACCATCGAGAGAAGAATGCTTTCTGGATGGGCAAAAAAGGAATTTGTTTGAATAACCTTATGAACTACTGCCTAGACTTCTGAAGATAAGATTCTACATTTTTTAATACATTCTAAAATATGTTTAGGTCCGTCAACTATTGACGAATTTGTTTTGATTTCGAACCATAGAGGTGCGTATACAGTCAAAATGTATTTTACAATTTGAATGAGATTTTTAGATGGCTCCTGCAAAGAAATGTATAATCGTAGGAACCTGTTTGCAATTGTCAACCACCGAGAGTGTGATACTGGTCCCGGATCTCGATTTGCTAGATCTGGGGAGCAAAAATAGCAATGGCAATGTCATGTAAGTATTTCTGATCTTTACTTAAGCTTATTGCGTCAAGCGTTCGTGGAAGAGAGCATTCGATCCTCTGAAAAGCAACGATGGACAAAGATTCACATTTAGCCAGCTGTTTGCCAAGAAGCCCACTGAAAGACTGAGGACCTGTTGTTTTACCATCAAGTATTTCAACTAGATGCCTCAGAGGTAATTCATTAAAATGGAGGAGACAGATAGCCCATTGTACTGGTATTTTTAAACGCGTTTCAATGAATTTTATTGCACCATTCTTCCACCAAGTATTTGTTGACGTACCATCACATCCAATCACTACAACATTAGATTTATTTATACCATTTTCTTCAAAATAATTTACAATGCTGTATGCTGTGCCCTTTCCACTTTTTGAAGTAGGTACTAAGGTACTTTGAGCCTGGTTCTGCTATTACTGAAATGTGCTCTTCTTTTTTTATAGATTGATAACGTTTGTTTCCTTTTTCAACTAAAACTAAAGTGTCATCCATCCTGCCATCAAAATACACACACATCGGATCGTTTAATTGCTCTATTGCATTCCCCGATTCGATAAGTTTTAGTCTACATTTTTCTTTTTCTCTTCTCATTTTGCTTCGATCAACAACAAAAGAAGTATCTTTGTCCGTTATAAGACCAACGTCTTTAAATGCACTAGACACAATAGCTGCTGCTGCTCTATCAGATACTCCAAAATGATCACTTGTTAAGGCCGTTGCTGGAAGTGATAAGCGCATCTGTGCATTTTTTGAACTTGCTGACTGAGAGGAAATAGAGCGTGGGGTCTGAAAATCGGGATCATTCTTATCATTGTCAACTTCAGGAGTTATCTCTGTTTCAGAATCAATACTACTACAAGAAGGTCCAGGTAAGTTGGTCTGACTTAAGTGACGAGCTTTTCTCTGCAATTTTAATGTAAGCTTTTGAGTTTCTTTGGTATCTACTGTCCCAATCTTTCCTTGTCCGAGATATCTTTGAGCATATAGAAATTTGATTTCTAATGGCGGTATCTTTCTATCTTTAGGGCATGTGCAGTTGATAGTTACCGGCCTGGGACAAATACACTTGTCAAAGCTTCTTTGACAAAAGCAATTGAGTGTCATCTCGCACTTGCAGGACGAAATGTCAAATAATGTACTTGAAGATTGTTCAATAAAATCATTGTACTTCTTTTGTTTCTCAGGTGTGTCTTTGTCCCTTGAATAAGATTTACGAAGAGTGTAGTATCGATCATGTAGATGTTTAATCTTTTGTACAACTCTTGTGTGGGAAACTATTGGAATCGAAGCCTTGGAATAAAGGGACTCAGTCTGATGAGCTACAGTATCTGCTACAACTGTGAAGCTTAACTTCTGACCAGAACTGGCAGCAGAAGATTCTACTGACATTTTGTACCTCACTTCTTGCCAACATTGTATAATGTCGGTATTAGTGGGAAGGACCGATGACAGCAGTGGTTTAGGTGCACAAAAAAATGGGCAGTGTATGTCCTTACGAGTAAGAGACATGAATAAAATGTTTCAAGAGATTTAATGTTAAGTAATTGTGTAAACTATGTAATTCAAAAGAACATCGAATAGAATTTTTTTTGACCAAACAGCGCTGTTCGACAAGAGTGAAAGCAGAACTGGTAATGACCAGAGAGTACTAGCTCTTCCGTGCACTTCGTTTATCGGTATGCCAGAATCAAAAGCAAAATGAAAAGAAAGACGATGGAATACAAGTAACCAAGTGGAAGACAATTTAAAGCACAGACGTGTTGTAGTAGCCGTAAGCCGCTTTCACGCAAGCCTCATTTGGCATAGGCTTCCTTAGTAGATTCCAAAACGCTCCAAGGAGTAGGAGCAGGAATAGGCCTAAAGCACACAAATCCCTAACACTAAGTATAGATACTACAATTTTCCATGCGGAGCTCTTCGCCATAATGGAAACAGTGGAAATCATATACAAAAGAGGGTTCGAGAAAGTAAAAATTCAAATACTTTCCGACAGTCAATTGGTTCACTCATAATCAGGTCTCACTGATGTGGGTACAAGGAAATGAGGGACACGAAGGAAACGAGAAGGCAGACTTTTATGCCAAAAAAGGGGCAAAAGGGCTATTTATTGGACGATTTTTCGGCTTTAACAAAAATAATATAAAACAGAAAACCAAAAAATGAATCCGAACTAAAATCAAAGAAGGCTGGAACGGCACAAGCGGCCTTAATCACTCCAAAATGTTTTTGAACTTGAATGCCAACGGAGCAAAATCTGATCTAACACTAGATAAAAAGGGCCTTAGATTACTTTATGGAGCACTTACATGTCACACAATAGGATTATCTAGTACAAGGTCATGCAGGTTCTGCTGCGATGAAAAGGAGTCTATGGAACTCATAATCACCAACTGTAAGGCATTAGGCCACAGGAGACACAGAATCCTGGAGTCGTACCTACTAGAGGAGGAAGACCTACAATTGCTTCCTCCTAAGGAGCTTGTTTGATTCATCGGTATACTAAATATGATAATTATAATTAAGTAATTAAAGGCGCACAATAGCCCTAGTCTAACGCGTACAACCATTACAATTATCGAGGCGCGAAGCCCTTCTGGCCATGTGTGAATCGGAGAGATTCAAGGTTGACAAAATCTCAGCTCTCGAATTTCGTGGGTGTTCTCACAGGTACGCGAGGTATTCAAGATGTGAGGTTTGGAATTAGTTCGAGTCCTCTTTGCGTCAGCTGCATGGAGAATAAGGTGGAATCATCTCAGTACCCTTTTCTTAGCTGGCTAGCTCTCGCGGAGCTAGGACGTAACTCAGTCATCGTTTGTAATCCACAAATACTCAACCCCCATCTTTCCCACCAGCCCCCTCCATACTTCTCTCTCCTTTCGTCCTATTAGCTTCTTCCACCGTACTTCCTTTGCAATGGCATCACAAAGCATGAATTTGAATTCTTCGTCCAAGTGTGCCCACTATTTGGGCAACCATTTTAACCTAACCTAGCCAATGTGAGGTATTAACGTCATTCTCATTTTTTTATTGAAAAACCCATGCATAGGTATATATGTATAATAGTAATAAAATCAACGATTTTCCTCCTCACACCAAACCAGCGACGCCGTCCCAATACGTGCGGCTCATTTCCGTTTTGGCGCCAGTCCAAGAAAGGCAGAAGTTAGCTAAGCGTTGAAGCGTTGAGTTGTAAAACTGCTCAGCTATAAAAAACAGTTCATCAGCTGAATAAAAATGTAGAAGCATACCCCCTTATCGTTTAGTCAATATAAGTTTAGTATAGTTTTCTATGAGGTGAAAAGCTAAAGTGCGATATATCAAAAGTGCTGGAGTGGAAGTTAAAACCTGGGCTTAAGGACTTATATATTCATTTAGTTCATAATTTCTTTTGGATATCTCAAATAAAGAGCTCTAAAGGGCATTGATGTTCGAGAGGGAACATTAAGGTCAACTTTTGGCTGAACAAAATGGACTATAAATCGACCCTGTTTAATGAGCAAATTTACTCTAAATATTATTCCAAGCATTTTTAGACGATCAGCAAGAGTGGGAAGATTGATGAGTTTTAGATGGCTTTTGTTAAAAGGAAAAAGTTCCATGGAAAATCTCTTAAGGCAAAAAATAAAATCTATCTTTGAGTAAACTCTGGCCCAGCTATGTAAATTTTCTAATGCGAGCTCTAGTGCCATATTCCAGCATTAGATTTGGGCATAGCGCAGTAATAATAAATGCAATAAGTGGATAGTTGGAACACTGAAAAACTGAGGATTTAGTGATAATGAAACCCTTACTTTAACTACCGCTAAAAAATTAGTGGTAGTGCAATTTAATGGTAGTGCAAAATGCCCAACCCCGTCCAGTAACAATCTTACTTACCTAAGTTCAAAAGTCCACCACGGCTTCACTCCATGACACCGATCCGAGAGGTGTCCAATTTTCAATTCATATAACTGGCTGAGGGTTTGAGCAATGAACTGGATTCTCTTGCATTGGTCGATTGTGGCTTGTTGGCTTAAGCCTACGACTACTGAAAACTTCACAAGAGAAAGCCTAGCGGGGTTAACTCTTTCCGTCACGCTCTTTACTGCGACATAAAAAATTTATTTTTTGTTGTTAATTCGTGAATATGGAATACAAGTAACACACGAATGCAAAAAAAAAAAATATTTATCGTTAGGTTTTTGAGAAACGAGGTGGTCACCACCAGTAACCACCATGACTGAAGGGTACAAAAATTTATTAAAATTAATGCACTCAATTACTTCACTTTTTTATTTATTTTTAGAAAAAAGACAATACAAAATTTGGTAATAAATTTACAAATAATTATTTCTTGTGAAAATCTGAAAAACATGTCTTTCCTTTTCGGAAGCAAAGTCGGACGTGGCATGTTCTGTATTGCCATACTGTGCGGACAGGGACGCTTTTGGTACTGCAAAAGGCGCATCTTCTAGGTGTGCCTCTAAGCGGTTGGTGTCGATTACTCTCATGGCGGATTTCAGCAGGCACGCTAGGCTTATACCGTTTTATAGCAACTGGTACAGGAGATCTTGGTCTTGAACCATTGCTGATTGCGGAATTTCCTCGAGCTCGCTTGTTTACGTAGCAAGCTGCTAACAGCCCCCGATAAATTGAGCGGCGAAAGTCCTTCAATGTCATCTTATCCAAATGAGGTCTGTTAATTTGAAGCTCTTTGTTAGCTATATAGCTATTGATATCGCAGCAATCCAAGAAATGAAAAAAAATTCGGTGCCACCACTTTTGGGATTTTCCGTCGATGGAGTAACACGCTTTTAATTGATCGAATTTATCAATTTATTTCTTTACAGCGCACAGTGGTTCGCGTAGTATGGGGATACATGACAAAAATCCTAGCAACCCAAATATCGCCAAGATTATAGTGAAAATGGCTTTTTATGATTAAAAATGTTTATTAGAATGAAAAAAAATATGATTTACATGACTAACACATACAGGTTTATAGAAATAGCATAGACAAAATACTATAATATAATGAAAAAAATTGTTACAATTAGATTTATTTATTTTTGAATATCAACATTATACAACATGAAATAGCTGTGCATAACGGTGATAAACATTTTGAAATGAAATAAAAAAATATATATTATAACAATCTCTAAAAATACAGCACCTTTATAACAGATAACGTAACCTGTATTCGAACATTTTAAAAATACATTCTTACACTAAAAGAAACAAAACATAAATGAACATCTAACTTAAACAAATCAAATCCAAGACCTCTTGTGGCAACGATGCCTTTTTCGTTTTTGGTAGTTTACGTAAGCCAGTAATTAACGGATCGGAACTGAGAAGTAACCGATTTAGTAAATCTGTGTTCGAAGCGATTCGCGATATTTTTCTTGTATGATTTAGCCTAAAATTTTTTATGTCTTTATTTTTAGCTTCCGCCGCCTTCTCAGATAAATCTCCTATAGGTAAAAGTGCATAATCAATAACGGATGCACCGTGAATAAGGATTTTATGCACAGTTGCCGAAAGATTGTACCAAGGAAAGGCGGCTACAATCTGTCTCGCGGTCTCTACAGAAAAGCTGTGGAATTTAGATGTATTTATTTTATGTCCCGATGCTAACGTTATTAGAATAATCCTACACCTATCAATGATTGTTTTGTCTATTCCAATTATATCTGCTGAAATTTCAGAATTAGAGAAAAATCTACGCGCCGTATTACCATCATTTGACGTCCCACTACCCCCACTGCGCGGCTGGTCGACTATTAACCCTAATTTTTCGCGGAATTGCATTTGGATATACTTTTTACGCTCAGAGAAAGACTTTTTTTCCTCCTCTGTTCGCATGTGCCATTTTTTAACCCCTAACCTAAATGAAACGTGCAAGAAAAACTCGAAAAACCTAATCCACGCATGTAACGTGGATGGTCCGAACTGAAATCTACTCTCATCAATTACTGGCTTCTTTAAACACGCATCGATATTGTTCATCTGCTTAGGCGTAGCCCCGCACAGGAAACAGCTAACTGACGCGGTGTCAGTTAACGCATTGCACACCTTACCATCAACCATAGTTAGCTGAAGTTCGTGTTTTATTGAAATTGATTTGCCTGCGACAATTATATTAGTAGGTTGTAAATTATTTATTTGGTTTTTAACATAAGTCTCTTCTTCTTTAGATATAGTTGACGTTTCTTTTTTAAATTGAAATCTAATTGGCCGACAATACCTAGTTGAGGATGGACGGGGATTTTTCCACACAATGTCTTCCGTAACCATGTCAACTAATTTCAAAGGCACATAAGAAGTAACAAGCAAACTAGCATCGATAGTATCTGAATCGACAAAAATTTGCTTGTATTCTGAATGTCCCGTGCTACCATCAAATCCCCATTTTCCTATAAGACGCAAATTATTAATATTCCCTAAGTCTGTTGGGTCCCTACTTTCCGAATATTCGATTATGCGCGACGCGGTGTGATCTAAAAGACTTTGTATTTTCACTTCAGCTAAATTATCGGTAACAATAACGTCTGCTGGATAACATTTTTTTTTTGCCGAAAGAAGGTCTTGGTACGTTGGAAGTACTTTCGCAGATAACTTTATGTTTATAAACTCTTTTATTAATAAATATTGATGTTTAGTTAGTTTTGCTTCGGTAAACAATGACAAACATTCATTTATATTTATAGATGGAACAATAAAATTTTTAGAATTTTCTCTAAGGGACTCGCTTAGTGACTCATCTATTTCTCTCAATTCTGCTATCCGCCGCTTTTTTGTTCTATCAGAACTCTCAGAAAATGATTTCCTCGGTCTGCCGCGTACTCCACTCCCGGACGGCATATTTGTTTCACTTAACGACGGTAATGATGATTCAAACTCTTCATCGGTATTCAAATACTCTGCATATTTAGTAATAAGTCGTGTTTTTGAATTGCCACATTTACGCCACATATGCAGCAAGCTTTTACATACACATTTAATGCGATGTTCGACTTCACTAAGATTTAGTTGTTGTTTATCGTGTAATTCATTGCCGATTATATGTTGCTGCACTTTACGCACTCTTTCAGTTTCAAGTGACTCACTTGTTGATAGCCACGTATTAAATATCACCATTCTTGATATTTTGCATGTCGTTACATCAACTGGAACAAATAATATAAATTTTAAAACAGAAATTACACAGGACTACGCCGTAGTCGCCGGTGCTCCGCCATGACGTGAACATGCTACACCAGCTCCTAAATGCACAGTCGTGGTTAAACGTAGATCGCTCATATGACATTTAAAACTTGAATATGTATTCTTTCAACTTAATATAGTCTGTATGATTGCATCGGATTGCATCATTACTAAAAGTTTACGAGAAATTTAAGTTTACTTGTATTTCTAGGAAAATAACGGTACTTTGTTTTTAAGCTCATTGACAAAGGGCGGTAAAGTTCAAAGGGATTTTAATTGTGCAAAATATGTAAACTTACCTTGATTCTCAGAATCCATCTTCAAAAAAAGTTATCACCGAACCAGTTCCGAGAAATTCACTATGCAACATTAGGGTTGCAGTCACTTTTGTTTGCGCGAAATTAAAGTACTCGGGATTTGTGCACTTCAAGGATTAACAAAGTAATGAATTTAAAGTTCATAGGTTGTTTTAGTTATATATTTGTCATATTTAGGGATCTGTTTGTAACATACAAGCTTTAATTTAGGAATCCAAAAACCTTCATTTTCATATTATTGACATATGGTAGAAACCACAGTGCAGCGGATGGTTTATAATTATTTCTGAAGTTGCGGCGAAGAATTTCAAGCATAGGACGGACTTTATATAACTTATCATAGTCTAGATGCTTTCTAGCAGGCATGAGATTATTGTCATTCAGATGCAAGCATCCAAGAAGCCAGCTGAAGCGATTTAGGGGCATACAAGAGGAAATGTAGGAGTCACGTAAATCAGGAGCAGAAGACCAGTAATCTTTGTCGGTAGCTTTTTATACCTATCACCATATTTATGGCCAAGAAAGTTTGTATTTCAGAAGAACTGGTAGGAGAAAAAGGTTTACCTTCTTGTGTTGCGTATTGGTTAGTTTAGTTAGTCACTTATGTCACGGTGGTTACTGTTGCTAACCACCACTGATTATAAGAAATATTCGTAAAATAATCGAAATTTAAGCGAGAAAGCAACCACTGTGTATCAAACACACCACAAGAACTAAATTTGCACAAAATCAAACCATAAATTGCGTTATTGAATTTATTATGAATTTTTACTTCTGGCTTTCACAAAAACGCGCGGCCACGGATTTTTACTTTAAATTTTCTCAACACGTGGTGGGTGTATTTCTAGCTATTAGCGTCCTCTTCACTTAAAAGGAAGCAAAAATCAATATTCGTGCAAAATTAAAAACATAAATGTCCCCAACGGTCGTAAAAAAAATAAAAAATAGGTGGTTAGCAACGCTAACCACCGAGACGGAAAGAGTTAAATCGCATGGACTTTCTGGGGCTGTTAACTTCCGTGAGAGATACTCATAATCAGCCAACTATACTCTTAAATCGATCATAGGCTTAAAAACCAGAATGGACTTCAAAAGGCACTAATAGAGGTGATAATTGCGGGCTTTAAGGGGACTTACACGATTTATTGGCCCCTCCTCATATTTCTGGTGTGCGTCTTGATGTTGTTCCACAAATGGAACGGCCTACAGTTTTAAGCCAACTACGAACGGCAGATGATTTTTCATGAGGAGCTTCTTCATGACAGAAATATACTCGGAGGTTTGCCATTGTCGGCTGAGGGGCGGCTGCTGTTAGAAAAAACTTCTGCTATTATTAAATCCCAAATGATTAGACCGGAGACGGAAATAAAGACAAATAAAGGAAGTACTTTTGAACTAATTTCTTATAATTAACACGTGCACTTCCAAATAGAGATTTGTCAAAGCTTTGCCTGGAATGTAAGGTGTGAATGGAGAGGCCTACACTTCTATGACGACTCTTTGGGTATTTAGCCGAGCTCCTCCTCCTATTTGTGGCGTGCGTCTTGATGTTATTCCACAAGTGAAGGGACCTACAGTTCTATGCCGACTCTAAACAGCAAATAGTTTTTATGAGGAGCTTTTTCCTGGCAGAAATAAACTCGGAGGTTCACCATTGTGTGCCAAGGGGTGACTGCTATTATGATAGAAAAGAACTTTCATTAGAAAAGAACTTTCTATCATTCAGCTGTTTCATTCCCGGAGATGCGAATCCAAGTAGTAGTCCAAACAGTAGTCACGCACGAACCCATTCGGCTATGGCGGCTGCTTTCGCAGCTGTTAAAAATAATAGATAATATAAAAAATTGGATGATTAATTTTGCGCCACCTTGCACTAGAAAAATTAGGACTAGTTTCTGATCAAAAAAAATTTATTGGGCTGAGAGAAATCCGGTTCGTTTATAGATTTCCACTCTCATCTTAAATTATTTAATGAGAATTGTTACTGAAAATTTCCTTTAAGAATTTAACAATAAATCTCGGCGAAGCCTCATGCCACCGAGCTCAATTAGCAGCATACGAAAAAATGTTAAATTGTGCGTACGCGCAAAAAGGCAACTCATTATCTGTAAATTCGAAAACACTACCTACTCACATTGAATTACAATCCAGACACAACATCCGCCATAAAAGGCAATACTAAAGCAAATTTTACATGCATTTGTTTTTCAAAAAAAGTACAAAAAATAAAACAAAATAGTTCAAGTAAAATAAATTGTAAAATGCGCGCAATTAATCGATTTTACTTGTAGAGCTGGACTTAATGAAAATCAGATGCAGGCACAATTTGGTCTTTCATTCCGCATTTTCTTGCCCATGTAAAATGTGGTTTGTTTAATCGCGCTCGGTTTAAGGTACAGTCACACTTGTACCAAAAATTGTAATTGCAACATTCAGCTGTAAATTGGTGGCTTGGCCTTTTTTCTTAATCTTTTTTCTTTTATCTTAGTTTATCGAGTCGTACACATTCTTTGTTTTACAAAAGGACATAGCCGGGTTTCCATTAGAAAAAATGCTCTTAAAATAAACTAAATTGAAAAAGGAGAACGAATGGAAGTACTTTAACGCTGTATGACAACTTGAAATTTCTCAATCAGTGTTTTGATTTTTTTAAGGAGAGATCGTAAATTTCGGTATTTCAATTATTTTGTAACTTCTTTTGAATTAATTTAAAAATTTGGAAAATTGCATAGCAAACCATTTACGTTTGAAAGTACGACTGGGAATTTCGAAAATTTGAAATAAAATTAGTTGCCTCACATACATAAAATACTAGAGGGAATTTTCTAATTACAGCATGAAATTTATCAATCAGCGATTTGATTTTTTAAGGCGAGATCTTAAATTTGGATATGGGAATTTCAAACTAGGAATTTGACTGCTGAAGGCATTTAGAAATTTTAGTCAAGAGTTGGACACGAAATTTCGAGTCATACAAAATGTGAGAGATGAATAGTAAAGGGCATCTAGTCAGCACTTCAAATATTTGGGGAGTGTTAAAACAAAATAGCAACAATAGTCACGACTGCTAGCACGCACAGTAACTTGAAGATATATTTCGTTCTGCTTTTCACTGCATAATAGTTCCACTCAAGGGTTACGACGCCAGTTCTAACTCAGGTTACTGTCGTTTGAAACTTTCCCGTAAGCGCAGCCAAACAAAAATGAGTGAGAAGTACGCGAAGCGTTTTGAGGCGGTATTTTCATGCACGTAATCGAAAGGGCCGAAATTATCTTACGGCTGGAAAAGTAATTAAAAAATCAAAAAACTTTGTTGTGATATGGAATCAGCGGTATAAGGTGTATAAAAATGTTGATGACTTTTCCGAGCGTGACTTGAAGCGACAGACGACAAAAAAGCAGTATAAAGTGATCGTCTAACTTTTTCAGCGGGACCCTTCTTTATGACTACGCCAAGCACGATCAGTTCTTGCTAAAAAGGGAATAGATGAGAGTATCAACACCATCGAACGTCGACTGAATGAGGCGAAAACCACTGCTCTCAGAAAAACACATTGAGAAACAACAAAACAAGAAAATGGTGTCACAGTACTGGCCAGTCCAACAGACGCTAACCCCATTGAAAATATGTGAGGAACTGGGAAAACGCAACTTGCCGGAAGGCTAGTCCATGATTAAAAGCAACTTGTGCGTCAAGTTCGCAAAATCTAAACCTGTTTGTCGACGAGCAACGCAGAAAAACTGGTTCAAAGCATGAAGAAGATGCCAGGCTATACTTGACAACGATGAATACTGCACGGCTTATTGAGTAATTGCGACACGTAGTTTTGTACATACTTTCATGTAAAAAATGTTTGAATATACATCTTTTATACTTCATGAATAATCGCGATTATTTTTCTCACACAGACTGTAAATGTAAACTCCGCCTCTCCCAGTAATAATTCGGGCGGTGCTGTCGTACGGCTGCAAGTGCTGGACAAAGCAAAGACGCTTAAGACAAAGCAAAGAAGCTTAAGACTGTTCGAGCGAAAAATGCTCCGAAGGGTGTTTGGCTCCATACGCTACTACGATGAGACGTACCGAAAACGCTGCAACGCTGAGTTGCTAAGGGTAGAAGATGTCGTTAAACACATTAAATCCCGAAGGCTTCGTTGATTAGGACACACTAGAATTTTTGGGCAGTTAGCACTGTATTTCTCTGAACTAAACTAAAGTTTGAGGGTGGTGCTAGGGCAATCTTTCCAAATAGGCAGGATTGGATGGAGGGGGAAATCTGCACCGAAGCTTGCTCCTCTGTCTTCACTGACGGTTCCAAGATGGAATCAGGAGTCGGAGTATGGGTTTTCTCTAAATCAGCCAATTTATCTATCTCCTTTAAACTGTCGAATACTGCTAGTGTTTTTTCCAACAGAAGTCTTTGCGACCCTGCAGGCATACAAAATGCTTAGGGAACGCGGGAGCGAGGAAGATATTAACATTTTCTCCGACAGTCAAGCCGCGATCACGGCTCTGACGACGCCATGGTGCAGAACGAAACAAGTAAACTCCTGTAAGGCGAAGATCATATCTCTTGGGTCTGCAGGTAACATTTCTCTGCTATGGGTTCCAGGGCATAGGAACATAGAGGGTAAATGAAATTGCTGGTGAGCTTGCCAGGAAAGGAACTGAATTGATCTCAGTGACATCCTACCCGGTTATCCCATTTCTTCATGTGCTACTTCGAACACCCTTTGGTCCCAGTACAATATACGAAGGACTAAGAAAGTCTTGGACTCCTCGTCATTCAATTTCCAAACTCGTAGCTGTGTTTACCGGTCATTGGACGATCGGCGCAGACGCGGAAAAGCTAGGTTTACCATTTAAGCTCCATTGCAAAAGCTGTGGGGCCCATTCAGAGAAGGAGACTGTTGAGCACTTTTCCCTTTAAATGGCCGACTTTGGCAGCTAGACTATTAAGGTCACTGGGTACTCTTTTCTTCGACAACCTGGGGCAGTGCGCCAACCTAAATCCCATCAATCTTCCCCATTACATCAACAGCTCTGGGCCTGTTGGAGGCCTCCCAATGGTATCTGCGCTTTAGTGCTACTTGAGTACCAGACTGGCACTTCTACCATTTCACCTACCTACCTACCTATGCACATGAAGGACAGCCGCTCTCAATAGTCTTTTGTAACAACAAACTCTGGAGGATATTTTCATCTTCATTTTCATTTCAATCTGAAAAAATCTCACTGGTCTATTTCTCTGTTATATCTTATATTTTTCCTTCTGTTACTTCTCTCCTTTCCTCCTTGACCATCTACCCGTTTACTTTCCAGAACTTTAACTACAATGGGTCTTTCTTGCCTGAGTGTTTTTTGGAAGTTACCAAATCTCTTGGTGCTTCTTGGCTCGACTTTTCAAATTTCAATTTCAACCAAAAACATTCTAACGACCCGGTATCGAGGACTTTCAAGGTTAAGCCGTCCATAGCCGTAGCAAGTCAAAGCCGACACGAAGAAGCTACGAGTTCGGAGTTGGAAGTCTATTGCTATGAACCATGCAAATTGGAAGCGGATTGTGGGCGAAGCTAAAGCTCACGCTGAGCTGTAATCGCTACTTGATGATGGTGATGAAGATGCAGATGATAAATGGGCATCCACGTCTCAGTGCTTTAGCTTTTATTAAGGTGCTCCCGGCACACTGAAATACAAGGAAGATGCCAGCAAGTGGGAAGATTTAAAAATGCATGCATTAGTTTCAAATAAAGTAAAGAAAGTGAAACTATTAAAAAAAAATTATTACTCAGATCGGGCATTTCATCAGTTCCACGTTTTAGACGGCGATTGACGTTAAAGTGATTTATTTTCACATAAACTCCTCACCAACCTTAAATTTGAACTTCTAAATACGTACTTCGCATACGTAGAACTAACAACTAACTTTTCACCAGCGCAAGACCACTGAAGTCACGCTTGAAAATTGATTGACTGGGCTCTAAGTATAAATTTATCAACTTGATCTGTAAAGGCATTAATTTCGAGAAAATAATGACATTATAGGCCTATGTGTAGTAAAGAAAGATACGCAAAGTCCTGATAATCTCGATCAACAAAAAGTTCGTCCAAAAGAGTTGAAAGGCTTTCAGTGATTTCAGCAGGTTCTGTTTTTCAGCTGACATCATTGTAGAGACTTATTTTCATTTGTTGTTTACAAACATCTTTCTTCCCGCTATCGTTTTTTCTATTATTTTCCTTATCCATATTAACTAACCCAACTTGACTGATGAACTGCGGTGCCTTGGAGTGTCCAACTGGACCGAAGCCAATTTTAGGGCCAAGTAAAGTGGAAAGCAGAAAAGGTTGTTTCTAATAGCGTTTGGCCCTCGCCCGCCTCCGAGCCTACTTTTTTCATGAAAAAGTCTCTCATAAACAACCCCTCTGCTGTTCGGCGGCGGCATAAAACTATTGTTTTTTACGAGGAAGAAACTTCGAAAGCCGTTATCGAATCAGTGTGGGACTTTAACCCGAACTAAACCTACCGTCAGTGTACAGATCCCGTCCCGGTACTGCTATTAAGCAAATCGTCGGGTGGTTAATTTGTGGAAAAACATCAAGACGCACACCACAAATGAAAGGAGGAGCTCAACAAACACCCAACAAAGGGTGTAAGCGCCAATTATTATTATGATTATTATTACAGCGGGAACAGTCGGTACAAGAAGGCTATTAGTAATAAATTTACTGACTCGTGAAAAACAACCAAGTATTTGCTGAAAAAACTTAACTGCGTTATAGATAAAATTCCTTCCCAGGCAGAGGAGAAGTGACCTATGAGCACTGATAGGGCACACTCTTAGGCAGCACAATTCATGGAGACGACAAATGGTCAGCTTAGGCATCAGCTTTAATCCGGTGCGTACATCTTGCCTTAAAGATGCAGATAGTACAGAGCATTTTCCCGACTGCTACCCTATTAACGCCAGACTTGGGTGGCATATTTTTGGGTCGGTTGTGTTGAAAATGGACGAGCTGTATCCTCTTTCCCTAGACAGGTTGCTAAGGTTCAACAAAAGGCTTGAAAGTTTGTTGAAGGGTAATGAATCCTAATCTCTCTGCCTTTAAGTCCTTCCTCTTGGCCTTAAATGGTCTGAGTTCGTGGATGTTGATCATCCATAATTCTATGCCATTCTATACCTCACAGCATCAGAATGTCAAGCAACTATTGTTGAATCAACGAAACGAGACATTTCATATCCAATACAAACAACTTTGTAAGAATCGTTAAAAAATCGTTTAGAAAGGGGAAACGACCATGGCGTAACAATCTCGCAGAAGCTGCTGTAGGTACGGCAGCGCTTGGTAATAAAAAACAGCTTGACAACATTACGAGAACATTAGCCAATAGGCCGTTTAATAGTAACCTGTCCCGCCGTAATAAATAATAAGCTAACAAACGAACAAAATCAGCTTTCAAGCGCAACACTTTAAAGGACAATGCGCTCGGGATACATACGCATTTAAATAATGTTAATAAAGGCCCTCCATCAAAAGCAGAATTGTGGCAACAATCAAATCAGTAAAAAACGGAAAGAACAAAGCGTTGGTCGATTGTTGATTTTCCTCTACGAAAACCACATTGATAGTCATCAGTAATGATTTCTGTGTATTCGTTAATTCGTTCATAGAAAACATTTGTAAAAAGCTTGTAAGCCGTGTTTAATAGTGATATGCCACTATACGAGGGGTGCCTTTTATATGTCGGGATTAGAGAACAAAAACAAATTTTAATAATCGAAAATCACTTTATTGTTTTTCAAAATATTCTCCATGAATATCTATGCACTTTTGAATGCGTTTGAACCATTTGTCGAAGCACTTTTGCCACTTTGAATGAGGTACCTCCAAAACATGCATTCTGAATGCCGCAACCGCTTCTTCGGGTGTCGAAAAACGTTGACCTCTCAGTTTGTTTTTTACGTACGGGAATAAAAAGAAGTGATTCGGTGCCAAGTCAGGACTATACGGCGGATGACCCATTAATTCGATGTTTTGGGTGTTCAAAAATGCAGTTGTTTGAGCCGATGTGTGAGAGCTCGCATTGTCCTGGTGAAGAGTGATCCGTCTTTGGTGATTGGTTTTCCTAATTTCTTGGAAGACAACTGGCAAACAAATGGTTGTGTACCACTCAGAATTTACTGTTCTGCGTTGTTCTAGTGGTACGGTTGCGACATGTCCAGTTTTTCCGAAAAAACAGGCGACCATTTGCTTGAAAGTGCTTCGTGCGCGAACATTTTTTGTTGGATTTGGGTCATCTTGAAACACCCATACAGTCGACTGCTGTTTACTTTCGGGCTCATACGCGTAAATCCATGATTCATCACCTATCACGATGTCATAGACGTGTTTCGAAGCCCCGCGATCGTATTTTTTGAGCATTTCCTTCGACCAATCGACACGAGCCTTTTTTTGAGCTATTGACAAATTGTGTGGGATCCAACGCGAACAAATTTTTTTGACAGTCAAATGTTTATGCAATATTGAATGTATGCTGGTCCCACTAATGCGTAATATTGTCTCAATCTCACGATAGGTCACATGACAATATCAGTTCGCGCACAGCATCAATGGTTTTCGGAACAACAACTGATTTTGGACGACCTTCACGAAATTCGTCTTGGAGTGAACTACGACCACGATTGAATTCACCATACCATCGATAAACACTGGTCCTTGATGGAGCTTCAGCGCCAAAAAATGAATTAAGTTCATCCATGCAATGTTGCTGAGTTAATCCATTTTTAATTTTAATTCCATTTTTGGACCGAGATGAATCTTTTAAGTTACTGTAAACAACACAAATAGCGCTGGTATTTCAAAACGTTCTGAGTACGTAAAAGCCAAAAAAGTCAAACTTTGCGATACAAGAAATGTCAGTTGCCAGATTGCAACACCAGGGTTGCCAAATCCCGACATATACAAGGCACCCCTCGCAGTTATCGCATACTAACTTAACTCTTTTCTTGTGTATTGGAAAGATTATGCAGCCTAGTCAATCAGATGATATGGATTCTTTTTCCCAAACGTCTACTATTAAATGATGGAGGTTCTTATGTAGCTCCTCACGACCTGTAATTTTTTTTAACGGAGTAAATCAGCAGAAAATACGCCTTTGCTACGGCGTAACTGAATAAATCCACAGAGATAACAAACTTCAGTCGTCACCCATCAGACTTAACATGACACTCATTACTGTGTTTACAAGTAAATACTTGCAGATATCATGCACAGTGCTGCAGTTCTCGTAAAATTGGAGGTTAAAGCTGGGGTTAGCACAACATAACAGTTTTTATGCAAAGCACTGGGCATGGCTGGGTGAGCAAGTTTCATAGCAAGCAATAAGCATTTTTTTTAGTTTATAAAAAAGCACTCGCAAGAATGCCTGCGTAAACGTTGAAAGGTTTAAAAGTAAAAGAGAAAAAGGCGAAGTGTGAAAGAGAAAAAAACGAAAACATATTGAACTAAATACCATCCTGATCAAAAAGTTCGCGGAACAACCGCCAGCTGACGCTCTAAGCCAGCTGATTTGAGTTCTATTATATTTGCTCGGTTGTCACATCTGTGATTAACATTTCTACCCAAATTTTATAGACATTACTTGACATTTGTGTAAATAAAAAAATGTTTTATATTTTTGGAATTTATTAAGCAGGTACGTGAAATGGTTGAAGCACCACACTGGCACTCTCCAAGTAGCACTAAAGCGCCGTGTTGATACCATTTTGAGACCTCGAATAGGCAGATATCTGCAGCTAACCAGAGCTTTTGATGTAGTGGAGAAGATTGATGGGATTTAGTTTGGCGCACTATCTCAGACTTGCGAAGAAAGGAGCACCTAGTGACCATAATCGCCTAGCTGTCACACCCGGTCATTTAAAGAGAAAGTACTCAACAGTCTCCTTCTTTGAAGGGCTACTGCAATGGGGATTAAATGGTATACCTAGCTTTTCCGCGTGTGGGCCCATCGTCCAATGACCGGTAAATACAGCTACGAGTTTGAAAATTGAATAGTGCTGAGCCCTCAGGTCTTTCTGATTATTCCGTCTATTGTACTAGGACCATAGGATTTTCGAAATAGCACGCGCTGGATTAGTGCGCAAACGCAAAAGTCGCCGGATCCTTCTGCCAAAGGGTAGATCGTGGGTGCTCGGAGGAACTTCTAAGGCTTACATAGCCGTTGGTCTATCACCACTTGATGTTTTCATCCAAGGAGAGACCTTGAAGGCCTGAATTGATAGGTTGAATTACAATGGGAATTGGTGCGGTCTCTGTGCGGCATTGTACAACAGAGAGGGCGTGGACTTCGATCCAATGATCCTCACAATGCCCCTTGACTTCAAGCCATCCAGAGTCGTGCTTGACAAGAGATACAGTGTGGCGCTGTGTGAGGCTCAATGGTGGCCAAACTCTGAAAATGAACCCGGCTGTTTTCCCATTTTCACAGATGGCTTCAGGACCAGGCATGGTTCCGGCTCTACATTTACACCGGCAACTACATTTGCTCTTGGAATGTAGGTACTCATCAGTCTTTCAAGCGGAGGTGTATGCTATTCAAAAAGCAATGAACTTTGTTGTGGAAAGCAGATGGAGAGGCAGCGACAGCCAAGCTACGCTCATGACCTTAGACAGACCTCCAACCACTTCAAGGGTAGTTGAGTACTGTAAATCCAGGCTGAACTATGTCGGTAGACATAATATCCTGATGCTAAAATGGGTTCTGGGAACGACCTCGGTAGTCTAGCGTAAGTGCACAAGCCTGGGATGGCACTGTCCTCGCATTTTCCCAAATTTACCTACATTCCCTGTTTCTAAAAAACAAAAAAAGAAACAAATTTAAAAAAATCTCAATCATCAAACCCAAAAACGTATCCTTTCCATCCTTATTACCACACAATAGTTAGCGCGTGGCTGCTAAAACAAGCAAACAACAAACAGTTAAACAGTACATCAGTGGCGCCAGCAAGAGGAAGCGGGCAAACGTTGTAATAGCGCAGACACACCAAAATTTAGCGGAGTCCTCAACCATCTGTGCGATCCTTCTGGCAGAAAAACTTGAAACACAGATGGCGCTCCAAGCAGTAAGAAGACGCTGTTCCTAAGCAATGACAGGTGGGCATTTCCACCACTTAAGACTGGGGCAGGCCAATCACCTAATCAACCTGACGAAACCAAAGTAAGACAAGTCTTGTCGAGGCCCTATGCTTCCGAGAAGAGTGAACAAGGATAAAAAACATGGGTCGTGGGACACGTGGGTATCGCGGGTAACGAGATCTCTGACTGTTTAGCTAAGATGCGATCTGAGGCCAACTTCTTTGACCCGTTGCCCGTTCTATCACTCCCTTCTGCAATCATCGAAGCCACGGTTAGCAAATGGGACACCTTAACCCACAAACGAGCTTGGAAAAAGTAGGCGTCTCAGATAGTGCACTCTCTGACCAGCATGTGGAGAGGTGGATTAGACGGCCGACCAACATTCTGTGCCTCTGCCCAGCCTTCGTTCGAGTCTGGGTCGAGGTCTTTGGCACTGATGAGTTCAGAAGCGACCACCATGGCTCCTTGGCAACACAAGATCTACTTAGATTTCTTCGGAGGTCGGATAGATTTAAAGAAAATTAAAAAAGGGACCCGAGTACATTGGACTTAATGTGTCTGAGTGCTGAACTTGCTAGTCAGTCCCGACAAACAAAGCACAAAAAACCACTGCTCTCAAATTTAGTAGGTATCCTTATGGGGCATTGTCCGTTAGGTGTTTATGCGGTGAGGCTTGGGATTGCTTTAAGTCCTTTGTGCAGAAGTCGGCTGGAGGGCGAGGTGGAATCAGTACCTTCTACTCAGCTGCCCTGCTCTCATCAGGTAAAGATTTAGACACCTGGACTCTCACTTTTTCGCTACACCTGCGGATAGTGCGGGTTTACATATCACACATTTGGTGAAGTTCGACAGTAGATTCAGGTTATATATGTACAGTTAATATAGAATTTTCAAAAAATCGATTTTGTTTTATTTTATTTTCTTAATGTACATATATTCAAGAACGCACAGGGAAAATTTATTATATTTCCGGTGAATATTTTCGAAGTTACGCGCAAATTTGAAAAGGCGTTTCAGATAATTTTTACCCTATGTAAAGTGTTTTTCAAACTTTAAACGCGTTGTTCTCAAAACCGTGTTTTCGAAATCGGTAGACACG
The DNA here is from genome assembly GCF_027943255.1 of Anastrepha obliqua. Lineage (NCBI taxonomy): Eukaryota > Metazoa > Arthropoda > Insecta > Diptera > Tephritidae > Anastrepha > Anastrepha obliqua. The sequence goes on along the minus strand of NC_072893.1, from coordinate 17,559,012 downwards.
ATTTCTCAAAAATGGCAAAACCGATCGCCTTGAAATTTTAACCCCACCTTATCAGATATATTCTCCAGGTATTAATCGAAGGAATAAGAATTCTGATGCTTTGATTTTTTGTATCTGGAAATTACTTCCTTAATAGTTTGCTTATGTTCAAAGTATATTTGGCGGCCGCCGTAGCCGAATGGGTTCGTGCGTGATTACCATTCGGAATTCACAGAGAGGTCGTTGGTTCGAATCTCGGTGAAAGCAAAATTAATAAAAACATTTTTCTAATAGCGGTCGCCCCTCGGCAGGCAATGGCAAACCTCCGAGTGTATTTCTGCCATGAAAAAGCTCCTCATAAAAATATCTGCCGTTCGGAGTCGGCTTGAAACTGTAGGTCCCTCCATTTGTGGAACAACATCAAGACGCACACCACAAATAGGAGGAGGAGCTCGGCCAAACACCTAACAGAAGTGTACGCGCCAATTATTTTTTTTTTTAAGAATTCTGATGATTTTTTCTATTTTTTTAGGCAATTTTTCGCGAAAATTTTTGTAGAAAATTCGATTTTTTTTCCTATTATTTTATCAAAAATTAAAATTTTGGCTATTCCTTCTATTAGTACCTAGCTTTATCTATCCACAAAAATAATCTAATTGGTTTTACGATTTCAGATAATCCAAACCGGAGATATTTTGTTCACCGCCGAACGCTTTTTTGATTTTTCAGCCGAAGGTATATACCTATGAAATGAAGGTATATACTTATGAAATAAGACTTTCAGCGATTAGAGCATAGATGTTGCTTGATACAATAATGCTCTTAAAAATGTCGAATTTCGTGCCTTCAAACTACGATTTGCGGACATCGTTGATGAACCGAAAAACCACTTGTGAAATCCTGCTCTCCCGGTTCAAAAGAAAGTCTTTTTTGCATCAAATCATTACGGGTGATGGAAAATAGGTGTATTTCTTCAATCCCAAGCATAAACGATCGTATGGTCCGCCCGGCCACAAGTCAAAAACAACGGCCAAACCAAATCGCTTCGGCCGCAAGGCAATGCTGTGTGTTTTTTGGGATTAGCGTGGTATGATTTGGGACGAGCTATTAAAACCAGGTGAAACAGTTGGCGGTGCACGTTACCAACGACAATTGGCCGATTTGAACAGCGCTATACACCGAAAACGCCCAGAATATGCCGATCGGCGTCACATAGTAATTTGTCTTGATGACAATGCACCGCCACATCGAACAAGAGCGGCCCAGGAATTGGTGGAGACGTACGATTGGGAACCGCTGGTGCATGCAGCTTCCTCACCAGACTTGGCGCCTTCCGATTATCACTTGTTCGCATCGATGGGCCACGCACTTTCCGAGCAGCGCTTCAATTCTCACGAAGAAGCCAAACAATGGCTCGATGATTGGTTTGCGGCCAAAGACGGCTAATTTTTTTGGGCCGGCATTCACAAATTGCCTGAGAGAGGGGAAAAATGTGTCGCTAGCGATGGCTATTTTTTTTTTTTAAGATTAAATTTGTAACCATTTTTTGTTAATAAACGTCTGAAATTAAAAAAAAAAGTATATAACCCCTTCAAGCGGCCAATTACGAACGTAGATTAGCCACTGTTGGTCGTCATTCTCTAATTCCAAGTTGCTTTCTTCCTTATTTTTCCCACCTGTCTGGTGCTTTTCTTTCTCTTAACTTTTTTCCATCGAATTTGAGTTAGCTGAGCTGCATTTGAGCAAACCCTCAACACTGTGCCTTATTAGCGACACCTTTCAAAAATGTCAATCAACGCCGCCGTTTGTATTTTTTACTATTTTTTATTTCGCTTTTTTTTCTGTTTTTTAACTCAGCTCAGCGATATTATTGCTATTAAATAGGCGTAAACTTATAATCTTAATGCAATCAGCAATCAAAGTCCAATCACTACAATCAATAAATAAATTGTGATCATAGTCAAGTGTTGTTGTTTTTTGCTTTTGGATGGTAATAGCGATAAAATTTGGTTGTAATTGAGCTGGCAAATAAACGCACACAAATTTGGTGCGTACAAATGTACCTATCAAACCAATGCACTTCAGCATGTGGGGCACAACAAACACAACAACAACAACACGTGGCAGTTGGCCAACAATTGGAGTTGCACGCGCATTTTATGAGATTTCCTACTCAGTTTTATATGTGTATATGTATGTGTGTGCGTGCAGCTATTGGAAATATTCTGGCCAATTTTAAATTGTAATTCGGTTGCTTGCTTACACAAATTCGCTTGTTTTGTTATTGCTATTGTGTGGCGATGAGCGGTTCCATTGCATTTCATTTTGCTTACATTGTCTGCCTTATTTTACTTTTTGTTGTTATTTTGTTGTGGCTTATAAGTAGACCGTAGCTTTTAGAAGGTCGCGTCGCATGGCTTAGAACCACTTGAGCTGAGTTTTGCCCATGTATGCGTGCATTTACATGCTCAAAACATACAACAAAAACAACAACAACAAAAAAACGAACTGGCTTAATTGTTACCATTAGAGCAGAAAAGATATCATTTCATTTGCTTGTTTGCTGTTCATTGGATTTCATTATTGGCTGGGGAATTGTGAAATCTGCATTCGTTCGTGCAAATTTGCGCCTGCAAAGCACACACACACACTCACATATACGTGCACATTTATCCACATGCATATATTTATAGCACGAATTTTTATACCTATACTATAGATGCAGTACCTTGGCTTGTGTTAATTAAGTTTTTATTACTGTTATCCAATAACCGCTAAATGCAGTGCTCAAATAACGGTCTTGCTATTGTTTTTTGTTCTTGAAAAACTTAAACTTTGAATAATATTTATTTGCCTTGAATCGATTTCCAATGTGAATGAATATTCATGAATTGTTATGCAGGATATAACTAAAAGCAGTGCATGCATACGAGCACATATGAGTACATATAGTCCAGTCAAAAGAGACGAAAAAAATAGCCAACTTCGTAATTTTAGGAGTATGCGAGTTTATGGTTTTATTATGTAAAACCCATCACTGTGAACTTAAATTTGAGTTTTCGGGGTCGGGGGTTGTGTCCCGCGGCCGCCATCTTGGAAATAAGGGTGCAACTGGTTTTTTGCGATTATCTCGTGAATTTCGAAAGTTACGAAAATTTTGTAAAAACCTTTTTTTTAGATAATAATATTATCTACAACTTTCATTCAAAACGTTTTATTGTAATAGGTCTATGAATAAGTTCGTGCGGTTTTTTTCGAAATTTGAATTTCGGATCATTCCCATGGCTTTTAAACGTTTGGAAATGGTTGATTGATCAACTCCCAAAGTTTTTGCAACCTCTTCTTGCGTTTGAGCCGGATCTTGATCGAGCAATTCCTCCAATTCGGTATCCATGAACTTTGGCGGCGCGGCCAAAATCACCACTTTTAAAGCGTGCAAACCACTTCTGGCACGTTCGCTCAGCTAGAGCATGCTCACCATAAACTTCCACCAAGATACGATGACTTTCGGCTGCTTTTTTCTTCATATTAAAATAATGAAGAAGAATTCCCCGCAAAAACACATTATTTGGCACGAAATTCGACATTTTCAAGTGTGGTAAAAATATTGTTGTTTACGCTTCAAATAAAAAACTTATACTGACGTTTGTGCCTTACGACAGTAGCTCTCCAATGAATGTTTGGAAATGTGGATCGATGGAATAATAATCAAGTTACGCCATCTGTTGTAAAACCGCACGAACTTATCCATAGATAATGATAAATTAATAATAAAAAAGTTATAAACAAAATTACGCGAAAAATTAAGGGATGCATTGTTTTAAAGCGTAATAACTTTTTTTTATTGATTTTATGGAAAATATACATTAGAGCTTTTTTATAGAGCATTCTTTTGTGAACATTTTTGTCTAAAAGTTTTTTCCGCTATCTTTATTTAGTCGTATGATTTTGAGCTGCTAAGCGGAGCAACCAATACATTAGCGAAGCGCGTACATGATTACACAGGCCGACAAAATTTAACCAACATTCAGACCCAGAAACCAGACTATATATTTCCAAAGGTTTATGATGCGCTAAATCCAAATCTGGCCTCAGAATTGCTCTATCAGCTCTGGTTTTCGAGATATCCTAACCTAAAAGTGCAAAAAACACCATTTTTGCCATATTTGAGGTTATGTAGCCTTGCAGATGTTTTCTTTCACCAAAATTAAAGGATGGTATCTTTAAATACAATCCTTCTTTTTTCAAATGGCGTTTTGTTTGCTCAAATATCATTTTTTTTCGCAGAGATATCGCATTTTGAAATTTTCATGTTTCCTACACCTGAAAATCGATTAAGATAACATAGACATGATATAGTCGCTTACTAATTTTCTTGGGTTTGAGGGCCTGAAATATATGGATTAATAGTATGTAAATTTGGAGTTTGTGGGAAAGCCTGCTCGCGGTATGATAGGGGTGGTTTCTAGGGGTTAGGGCTGTGTGTGACTCGGTACCCAAAGGTTAGATAGTGTAGGGATGTGGTGAGTCAGGACACTTATGGTGTGAGACAAAATTTTAAGAAAAATAAGACTCAATTCAAGAAAATTAGTAATCGAATATATCATGTCTATGTTATCTTAATCGATTTTCAGGTGTAGGAAAATTTCGAAACATGAAAATTTCAAAATGCGATATCTCTGCGAAAAAAATGATATTTGAGCAAACAAAACGCCATTTGAAAAAAGAAGGCTTGTATTTAAAGATACCATCCTTTAATTTTGGTGAAAGAAAACATCTGCAAGGCTACATAACCTCAAATATGGGCAAAAATGGTGTTTTTTGCACTTTTAGGTTAGGATATCTCGAAAACCACAGCTGATAGAGCAATTCTGAGGCCAGATTTGGATTTAGCGCATCATAAACCTTTGGAAATATATAGTCTGGTTTCTGGGTCTGAATGTTGGTTAAATTTTGTCGGCCTGTGTAATCATGTACGCGCTTCGCTAATGTATTGGTTGCTCCGCTTAGCAGCTCAAAATCATACGACTAAATAAAGATAGCGGAAAAAACTTTTAGACAAAAATGTTCACAAAAGAATGCTCTATAAAAAAGCTCTAATGTATATTTTCCATAAAATCAATAAAAAAAAAGTTATTACGCTTTAAAACAATGCATCCCTTAATTTTTCGCGTAATTTTGTTTATAACTTTTTTATTATTAATTTTACAATAAAACGTTTTGAATGAAAGTTGTAGATAATATTATTATCTAAAAAAAAGGTTTTAACAAAATTTTCGTAACTTTCGAAATTCACGAGATAATCGCAAAAAACCAGTTGCACCCTTATTTCCAAGATGGCGGCCGCGGGACACAACCCCCGACCCCGAAAACTCAAACTTAAGTTCACAGTGAAGGGCTTTACATAATAAAACCATAAACTCACATACTCCTAAAATTACGAAGTTAAATCCTCTTTTGACTGGACTAATACAACATATGTACATATGTGCTTAACACTTTGCCGGTTTGCTCATCATTGCATTTGCCCTTTTTACTTCAATTCATGGCACCCAGGGCAAAAATGTGGCATATGGTGTTTAGTCATGTCCGCTTTATAAAAAAAAAATTACTTTTCTGGTATTTAGGTTCGATTAGATTGCAGCGTTTGTCCAATGTGGGACACACTCAGACTTATAGCCCATTGTGTTGCCGCGTGAGAAACTTGCGCTTATCTCTCCAGTGTTTACTTTTTTCAAAAATATTAGAAGATCCCTGATTTCCATAGTAGTGAGATCTTCCAATTGATTAAAAATTGTCTACCAAGAATAGCAAAGAATAGAGCAGGACAATGGCGCAGAAGGTGCGAGATCGTGTCTTCCTCTTCCTCATCTAGACAACTTCTCCAGAATTGAAGTGTTTGTACGAGTACGCCCATCCGCTTGTCGTATCTGCAGTGCCCCATTATAACAGAAATCACTGTGCTAAGACTATGCTTATTTTGGCTTAGCAGAGAGTCTGTACGTTGAGCATTGAGAGTTGGCCACAGTGGTCGTGGAGGTGATCCTGGAGGTGATTTCATTACGTCATCTTTCATACGCTGCTCTTACAATTTCCTCAAAAATAAGAAGCTTACAAGTCTGTATAGGTATGCCTTTTTCCTTTTTTTAAGGAGATTAAAATGAAAATGTCAGAAGCATCATCAAAGTTGCCGTCGCACCAATGGGATGTGGAGCATGCCCCCACTTACACTGCAACAATCCTCCTTTTCGGTTTAATTCCACCCTAGGACCATGGTAATATTTCATCAAGGTGGAGCAGTGTTTATGTCTATTGACACAAAAGGTACCAGCGTCCAGGTTCCTCTCACATGGGCGTAAAGAGGTTATACGCTATCGATAGTATCCATTGCTTCCACTTCATAAGATGTCGTAAGGTTAGACTAGGTTGGAATGGTTGCCCATAGAATGGTCACACTTGAACTAAGATAAACGGATTCGTCCTTTGCGATACCATTGCGAAGGAGGTAAGGTGAAAGAGAAAACCGATGGGATGAAAACAGCGGGGTGGGAAGAGGTGGTGATGAGAGGGTTAGGAAGATGAGTTTAGAGTGTATGGATTATGAACGATGACTGTGCTGCGTTTTTGCGCCAACCGCTTTGTGCTGCTGATGATATTCATCAGATTTTTAATGTCAACGCCAGCTACATATATCAGATCTTAACCCCGCCAGAGCAGCGCAGCTAAGGAGAAGGTGCTGAGATGATTCCACCTCATCCTCCATACATTCAACGCAAAAAGGACTCGAGGTAATTCCAAGACTGACAGTACGCATTCCTCGCGCATAGTGTCCTGTAAGGACACCCACGAAATTCGAGAGCTGAAATTTTGTCAACCTCGGAAGCTCGCCCGAGCGCTCCCGATCAACACGGTGCCAGAAGGATTGCGTACTCATCCAACTCGCGCCAACTCAGCGAACCCATCTTTCCAGAAGCAGACCACACTGCAGTGGTCCGGTAACCTGAATTTGAGTCTGATGGGGAACTCCTCGCAAAAAACCCGCTAACCTTTCCTGCCAACTTCGATCTATACGTGAACAAGTTCACCAGACCCTGCCCCCTAGTGGAGCCCCCCGTCCACTCAGTCTTTGATGGAATATGAGTGGAGAAAGTTCCAATTGAACTAAGCGAGGGTGTATAGTGATACATTGATAGGGGGATGAACTCAAAGTTTCTAAGAATGCTTAAATGTCCATAAGTCAAGTTGAGCCTATAGCCCGAACCCCTCAGTTTGATTACGGTACATGCAGCGACAATTCTGCCTGCGATGTCTACGGGTACCGAATTCAACATTGCATTGACCGCCAGAGTACGAGTCGTTCGAAGTGCCCCACTGATTCCAACGAGTGTCGACCTCTGAACTCTTTCCAGCTTTTTCACCAATGTCGTCCTCTCTAGTCAGTTCCACCAGACCATGACTCCATATACCAAATCATCTTTACAATGGTATTTTATAGCCATATAATTTCGCTTCCTATGTGTGAGTCAATCAGTCTCTCAAGGGCTTTTAGCAAGAAAGGTGAGAGACTGGTTGGCCTGAAGTCCTTAGGGGAGGTATGCGAGCTCTTTCCTGACTTGGGTATAAAGCCAACCCTCACGGCTCTTCATGATCTTGATATATAGCCCCTGGCTATGCAACTCGTAAGTATTTCCAGACCTGTCGTGTTCTGACACGGTCATAAGCACTTGGCTCAGGCGCCTGTGATTTGTCGTCAGTTCGTAGGCAGCACCATCATTGTTGCAAAATTAGTTGCTACATTTCAGCAAATACTTGATGCGGGCTGGTATGGGTATGCCTTGGTGTTATATTCTGTGTACTCGTCAGTAAACTTGGTGCTAAGTCTCGATAGTTCATCGCAGCTGCAGTTACCCTCAATGTTACAATGGCCAGGAACGTATGTCATATTTAGGCGAAATGACTCAGCCAGGTCGTTAAGAGATTTCGACTACTTTGTGATGGATTTTATCACCGCCTGGCTATTAGTGAAAATGTAGATAGATTCTAAAGGCATTGTACCAGCGTCACCGTTTTGTTGATTGCCTTCAGTTTCATCTGAAAAATATTGCAATAATCGGGGAGTCGATAGCTGAAAAAGATCAACAAATATTTTTTCTTTTTTTTTCAATTTCGACTAAGATATGTAAAATCGAACCTCTTCATTCCCCATTCCCATAAATGTAACTATAACCCCACGATTTGGCCAGAATCACAAATTTTTCGCAGAAAATTCATTTGTTTTTGTATCGAAATACAGATATAATTTCCATACAAAGTATTTCAAAGGTGATCGTGTTGAATGATTGGCTACCGCGTCCGCTAGGGTATCACCTTACACTATGCATGGCTCGATATGCAAAGAAACTTGTTTTTAATTGGGCGTATCCCTGATCTGGCTTATTGATGGATCGGCCACGTTCATGCTTAAAATGGCTTTAAGTGAAACCAAAGAATCACTGCACATTATATGGTGAGCTGTTTGTGTTTTTTACTATGTCTTAATAAGCGTAGGGAAAGGCTGTTGTGGTGAAGAGTGATTCCGCTACGGTTGTAAAGTACAATTTTTAGTTATAAAGGGTCTTTCAAAAGGCGCGCCTAGATGTTGTTTTAAAATAAAACACATTCTAAAAAAAAACATCTAAAAAATTTTAATTCTTTCAAGTTTCACTATTCTTATTCAAAATACAGCTCTGAACAATTAAATTTGAAAAATGCCATCATTTAAATGTCCACCATGGACACGTTTACAGGTAACCCCACGTCCGTCAAACAGACGATTCATGAATGTCTCATTGTTGAGGACGACGAGATATCGATGTTGAAGGTTTTTCAGCAACATTTTGCGGTACAGCAGCAATCTTCGCAACAGAACGGGTAATTTTTGGTCTGCCAGTCCTTTCTCTATGCTCGACAGAGCCAGTTTCATGAAATTTTTCATCCAACTTTTCCCTATAAGTAAATAAAATTGCACATCTGTCTACTTGACAAATGTCACAGATGATATGAAGGAAGGTAGCTCCGAATTATTCACAACTGGTATCTAGGTGTCACTTTGAAAGACCCTTTATTTTTGTTATTGAAAACCTCTGTGTAAAGGGGTCGCCAGTTGCTGCGTGTACTGCATACGTCTGGAGACTGGCCGAACTTCGTGAGTGAAGTGTTCTCTGTATTGTGGATAAGCAGGTCTCATATGTCAGAAGAAAAGGGATACGACGTTGAGACCACAGTGGCCGAGATTTTTTGATGTTTAGCCACATCAAGAATGTTTTGGCGAGCTGAGATTTTACTTGGTTTCTCCCTTCCTTTTTAGCCTACCGACTTTATCTTTTCAAGTTCAAACCACATTGCAATGGTTTTGTCTCGCACAAATTTCTAATAAAGAAATCCCGAGAATGAATATTATGAATTTTTTTTTCGTCATTGCAGTCACCGCCGCCCGCCTTGAAATTTAGCATCGTGCTTCCATCTGGTGATTCATAAGCTTTTGGAGTGTAAGCGTTAGTTATATGGATACTGCGAATTTAAACTTACTTGAAAAATTTAAAACTTCTGCGCAGTACCTGGCATACCCCATGTCACTAGTAGCGAGTTAAGCTACTCAGAAACTTACCAGTTGTTATTTGACTAGCGAACGCTAGATGTCGCACGAAAACAGGGAGATTCAGAACAGTTAAAACTTTTATTGTGGGGGCTTCTTAGATGCAAATCACTTGACACAGATGGCGCCACAGGCAATTTAACAGGGTGACTTACATGAAATAAATTTTTGTATGAATTGTGGTGTGGTGGTTAGAGTCTCCCGATGAATGTCGTTTATTTTCTTTCTAAACACTGACTGGTCCAGTAGATGTCTGTTCGTTTTGTCCTGGATCTCGTCCGCGTAATTGAGGAGGTGCCTCCTGACTTTCCTTTGAGGCGCCTCAGGCTCAAGCAGATGAGACCTGCGGTAGCACCCAAGGAGAAACTGTTTGCTGAGTAGTTTATGATGCACTTTACAGGAAGCTATGGACCTCGTAGTGTAGATGTTGAAGTGGGGACATCAGAAGACATCCTATCGCAGTCCTAATGGCACCGTTTTGACAAGTCTGTAGCTTCGTCCACTGCGAATCACTGGTTTAAAACCGGCCGACCTATTGCCTTAAATGTCGATAGCAACATTTCTTTGTCTTTGTCCCAAGTGCTGCCGACCAGCGATTTGAGGACCTTGTTGCGATTTTGGACTTTAGTGGCTTATTGTCTTATTTGTAGGATTGAGTATAATAAAAAGTCAACCGAAAAAAAATTGATATTTATTAAATGGTGACAATTTTGGTATGGAGTTGTTTAAAGTGAAATATTTTCGGTTCTTTGTAACATTTTAAAAATTGTTTTTGGTTTTTTTAATTTTTTACCAGGAAACATCCTTTAAAACCTTAAGAAAAAAAAACATTTTAAAAAAAAATTTTATGTATTGGTTAAACATTTTTGGGCAAAATTCTATTTTGTTTAATTTTTAAAATCACACCCCTCAAATTTTTTTATTGTTTTGTTTCATTAATTGCCAATGCTAAACACAGCTCTAGTGAAACGCCACCATACGTCCTCGTGTATTGCGCCCGTTTGAATGCGGTATCCCAGTCTACTGAGGTGTCTTCTCTTTAGGGAGTGACTAGTGATTAACGCGCTAGTAATTCGGAAAAGAAACATCATCAATGTTTCCTTGAATCCCTAGCGGGGCATGGGGCACCAACAACACCTACTCACCATCTCGTCCGGTTACTGGAAAGTGCCTTCATCTACTTCCAGCTTAACCCGAGTTGAGCCGCCTCGCGATCCACAGTTCTTTGCCAGGTTTCCCTTGGTCTGCCAGTCACTCTTTCTCTCGCTACGAGTGCGTTCCACTTCATTGCCTTCTTCGCTATGTTACCGTCTTTCTTGCGTGAAGAGTCAGCAAGAAGTGGAAGCGTCTTCTTCCAAATTTAAATGTCTAGCATCTCCATGCTTGCTTTTTCGAAAAATTCCTTTTTTGGCATTATTTTTGGCCAGAAAATTCGGAATATAATTCTTAGACAGCGATTGACAAAAATTTGTAAGCGATTGGTTATAGCGGTGCTGATTTTCCAGGTAGAGCTACTGTACACCTGCACCGACAGTACAATCGACTTGAAGAGCCTAACCTTTAAACTGAAACTCAAGTTGATGTTTCACCCTACAGAGTACAACATCCCGAATCTCCCTCTGGCTTTTTCGATACGGGCGCGTATGCCTACATGCGTGTCACCGTCCGGGACAACTTTGCTGTCGAGGGAAGTAAATTGCTCCACTGTTTCGATAGGATTACCTGCAATTTCCACACACCCACCCATCTTATTTGTTGGACCATCATCTTTGCCTTGTCAAAATTTATTTTAAGGCGGGTATGCCTAGCTTCCCTATGAAGCGCGGAATCCATTTCCTAAAGTTCGGTTAGGTGTTGTGCCAGGAGGCACATATCGTCAGCATAATCAATGTGTTGAAATGTGTTATTCATCGTTCATTTAAGACCGCAGTTGTGACGAGGCTTGATGGTGCTTCGAGGACATCGCCTTACTAAGAGATAGAATAAACAGGGGCGATAGAATACATCCCTGGCGAATTGCGCTTCGAAGTTCGAATAGCTCCGAAAGCATACCCATCATAAGTTGTTTTAATAATTGAAATGATTTTTTCGGGAACGCCTCAACCGCACAGGGCAACCTACCGGCAGTCTCTTTGTACGCTGTCAAAATCTTTTTCAAAATCGATGAAGATGAAATTATCGTCAGCTCTGAACTTTGGGCATTTTTCTATGATAATTCTAACAACTTTTATATGATCAGTACAAAAGGGTCCTGCTCGGAAACCAGCTTGGGCACAGTCGATTGTGGAATAGAAGTGATCCCTTAGTCGATCCAGGATGACTTTTGTCACAATCTTAGATACCACGTGCAGCACGAGAATATCTCGTCAATTATCACAATCTCTCAGATCACCTTTTTTTGGTATTTTGATAATAAAAATACCATTCAGTCGGAAAACTTTGCTGATGAGAGATGTTGAGACAAATCTCCAGCAAAATCGGCGTGCGCTGTGAAGAATTCAGCAGAAATGCCATCAATCCCTGCTGATTTGTTTGTTCGGTAATGATTTGATAGTGGCTTTTAACTCGCTGACACGGGGAGCAACGGCTCTTTTTTGAGTGATGTTGTTAAGCGAAACTAAACCGTGCAAGTAAATATGGAGGCATCGTGGACCAAGATATGGTTTAACACCGACGCAAAGTGTCCCTTCCATCTTGCAAGTTGGTCTTCCTTTGTAAGCAACATACGACTATCCCGTCTTCGCACAGGATATTCAACTGCGAGGTTTCAGTTAATCAGTTGTTTAGTGATTTTATGCACTGTACTGCTATCGTCACGAAGGACGAGCTCCTCGGCTTCACAAGCCATGGTAGGTAGGTAGGTAAGATGGCAAGAGTACCTCAGGTACACTTCAAGTAGCACTTACGTGCCGTTTTGATACCATAATGTGGACCTGTGAAAAGATTAAGAGAAAAATAAACCGTCTACAGCCAGTGCTGTTCATGTAGTGGAGGAGAGAAAAGGGATCTAGGCTGGAGAATTTCTTCAAGTCATCCCCAAAGGGCACGCTAAGGAATCTCAAGCGCCTAGCCGCCAGAGCCGAACATTTGCAGAGAAAGTGTTCCACAGTCTCTTTGTCTGCAGGATCCCCACAGCTTCTGCAATAGGGGTTGTACAGAATTCCAAGCTTCTCCGCATGAGTACCGATCACCCAGCGACCAGTGAACACCGCCATGAGTTTGGAAATTTAATGGCAGGGGATGCCCATCACCTTAAGCATTCTGTTTCTATCGTATTGAGGCCATAGTGTTTTCGAAATAGCACACGAAGAGAGAGACCTCCATCTGTCTTGCGTTTTTTCTAGAAAGAAATTGTGTAGTTTCCCTTTAACGATGGCCAAGAGGACACCGACGCTTGATCGCAGCTTGACTATAGGAAAAAATATTAATGTCTCCCTCCCAACAGCGATCCCGAAGCATTCTGCATGCTTGCAGGATCGCGAAGACCTCTGCTTGAAAATACTGCTCCTTTGCCGCAGTTTAAAGGAGACCGAAATGCTGGCTGATTTAGAGTAAACCCCCTCTCCGACTCCAGACTCCATTTTGGATCCGTCAGTGCAAACAGAGGTATCTATAACCGTACCGACTCTCTGCTCTTTCCAATCTTGCCTGCTCGGAAAGATAGCCCTAGCACAACCCTCAAAGCACAGTTTGCGGATGGAGAGGTCAGTGCGAATAACAGAGTAGGAAGGGCAGATCTGCTTCAAGATGCTACTATGTCACAAGCCATATTAACAACTCTATTTCGTTTGTCGTTCCACACTCTTTTTTTCTGTCGCTTTCTGCTTCGATCTACGTTGAGCAACCAGCTCTTTGCGTTTCTCAACGGTTTTTGCTACTATTTGTTGTGCCTTAAGTTCGACGCGCTACGAAATGAGAATCCAGCTTTTATTGGACATTCAGGGCTGAAACCTTTTCGCAAGTCTGCCGATGGAGTTGTCACCGACTGAGCGAAAAACAGCTTTAATTTTTTCCCATTGTTGAATAACTTTATAAAAATAGGAAAATAACTTCGTAAACGTAGCAGGACAACTTTATGAATATCAAACTATGATATTAATTTCATAAATTAAAAAATGAAAATTCGCAAACAGTTTTCGTAAAAGGCATTTGCTCGAAAAAGGGAGCCGTTCTTCTTTCCTTCCCCAAAAAAAACGGCGTGTAGTGTAGTACACATAACAGAAGTGAAACTTTCAAGGCAGACAAAGAAAGAGGGAGAGACCCGAGAGAGAATGGGAGAGAGAGAGAGAAAGAATATGTATATAAATAAATTCACAACATTTGCAGAGAATACAAATAGACAAAATTTACAAATAAATTCCCCTTCATCGCTCGACATATAGACAACTCGTACTTTTACGATAGATAGTTGCATTGTGTGCGGATAAGCCACTGACGATACGACCCGCGTGCAGAGGCCGATATTGAAACAGAACGTTGTGACTGATGACCGTAATAAAATAATACAAAATGTAAACTGCCAAATATCAGGCGGTCAACAGCAAATAATCGACAGAAAATGGATGGATTTATGATGGTAAATTGCTATAAAACATATAAAGTATAGCTCTCTCTCCCCTTTTCCTCTACGTTATATCTTTTTTCTCTCTAGCGGAACGAAAATGCTCAAAACGTTGCATGGCCTTGAAACTTTACTCGCCATACTCGCTTGTCCATCGACGCCTAAGAAGTTTCACTTTTCCTCTACGTTATATCTTTTTTCTCTCTCGCGGAACGAAAATGCCCAAAACGTTACATGACCTTGAAATTTTACTCTCCATTCTCGCTCGTCCATCGACGCTTAAGAAGTTTCACTTCAAAAAACAAACCATCCGTAGTAATAAACAAACGAACAAAGTTGTATTTTAAATTTATTAATTTTATTTTATTCGAATTTAAAATTACTCTTCAATGCTTCACTTTTGTTTGTTTGTATGTGTGTATGTATTCGTGTACGTGTGGTGTATGTGGAGTATATCGTAATGGTTTGTCTAGCTGTAATTAAGTTTGTTCGGTTCCTAAGATGTTTCAAGTCTGTTTTGTTGTTCTCGCTCGCTCTTGAGCGAATCTGTGAGTGGGTGTGTGGGTGAGTGAGAGCGAGTTCTTAGTTCTGCGTCATGTGAGATCGTCTCTAGCAATTACCCCACTCGCAGTGTCAACTCTGCACTGAGATGTGTTCGGTAGTGTGGGTGTGTTTCTCTGTGAGTGGGCACCTTTGTATATGCGCGTGTGTGTGTTGCTTGAAGCAGCGCTTTTCTCTTTTTAGCTACACTACAAATACAATATCATTTCATACTTTGCCATCATTAAACATATACATACACACATATTTGTATGCAGTATATTCACTTAGTACTTGTATTGCACACATACATACATATACATGTATGTATGTATATATACTTATGTGTATTTTGTATATATAGAATCGAGTTGAACTATTTTGTAATACTTGAATTATTTAATTTACTATTTTGTGTTTTGCTCTCGCTTTCGCTTTACATTTTCTTTATATTTGCTTTGCTTGCAGTTTCGTTTATATCAACAGGATATCGTTCTCCTTGAGCCATTTGCGTTTTTCTTCGTTCATATCTTTTGCGCTACTTTGCTTCTTTTGGTGCTATTTACTTTTTCCCTTTTTTTATTATTTCGTTTTATTTTTATTTATTTATTTTTATTTATTTATTTTTATTTTATTTTTGTTTATTTATTTTTTCTTGTTAATATTTGTTATATATGCATGTATGTATATCGTTACACATGTAAATATGTATTCGCACTAATATTTCTTTGGATTTTCAAATATTTCTGAAATGTACATTTTTTTTCACAAATCGTGCAAAATTTTCGCTATTTAAGAAATTGGTTACAATTTTTTAATTTTTTTTTTTCATATATATATATTATGTACTTTTTGTTTTTATTTTACTTTTTGGTTGTTGCTTTATGACTGATTTCATTTTGAGTTGGTTGAATTTTATTAATTATTTGGTTTGGTATTTTTCTCTTTCCCTCTAATTCTTTCGCTTCTCTAATCTTCTTATACCCAGTAAAATTTGTAGTGAAGTGAAGTGAAGTGCTGTACATACATACATATAAGTATATACTCATCTACTTGTACATATATTGTATATATATACTTGTATATATAAAGGGTGGTTAAATTTTAAGGGCCGATGTTGAATGTGACCCACACCTAAATGTCAAGTTTTTTTGTGCATTTCTCTTGATATTTTTCAATTTCAGACTAACTCAATTTGAACCATGGAAAGATAGACAATCGAGCAACGCATTATTATGAAAACGCGCCTTCAAATCAAAATGCATATCGCGCACTTTCGAAGAAAATCATCTTCACTGATGAGACACATTTTCACCTCAGTGGATTCGTCAATAAGCAGAATTGCCGCATTTGGGCGAATGATAATCCAAGAGTAATTGCCGAAAAACCAATGCACCCACAAAGAGTGACTGTATGGTGTGGTTTAAAGGCCGGCGGCATCATTGGGAAGTATTTTTTTTTTTCAAATTGAGGCCGGTCAGGCAGTTACTTGGGCATCTTTCTTTGGTGTTATTTGAAAGAAAGATGTACGTCGATAAGCCAGCAACAATTCAAGAGTTAAAGGATGAGATAATTCGGCACATTAACGGCATAGAACCTCAATTATGCCTCAGCGTCATCGAGAATTTGGACCATCGGATGGAGGTGTGCCGCCGAGGCCGTGGCGGCTATTTGGCCGATATTTTGTTCCATACGTAATTGAGTGGTACCAGTATTATCATAATAAAAAAAATTACAATAATTTTCTAAAAAAATTGTATTTTATACAAAATCAGCACCGGCCCTTGAAACTTAACCACCCTTTATAATCTCCCGCTTGCACACTGTTTCTTTGCGTACGTGGAAGGAAACAATGGCTTGAAGCAGCATTCAAAGTCTCCTACAAGCGGTTGAAAGCTTTTAATTTTCTCATTTACTGTTATGCACTTCGCTTAACATTTCTTTCTTTCTACTTTACTTCATTTTTATCTCATTTATTTTTTTTGCCATATTTGCTTTCTCATTTCAGCCATATTTACCTTCTCTCAGTACCTACATCTTACATGTCTCAGCCTTGAAGTATGCTTCAATTAAAATTCTCTACATAGATGAGTACTTATGAATAATGAATTGAAAATGCTGGTATTTCGAACTTTTTACGCTCTGCTTATTAAATTTCATGCATCGTTGTGTGCGGCATATTGTTTTTCTTAGTATTTTTTCAATTTCCTTTAACTCTATGGTTATATGTATATGTACCTATATGCCTTTTTTACATTTATGCTACACAGATGCCTTAACTTTTTTTTGTTTTTGGAATTTGAGTTTTTCTACATACAAATAGCGTTTTGCGTGATACACTTATTTTGAATATTACTACCAACTAATTGCCAGTGTTAGCAGAAATTATTGGCGTTTGTTTTGAACTTGAAGGGAAACTTGCGTGGACTGAATTAGAAACAATCAAAAAAATAAAAAAAAATTACGTGTTTTAAGGTTCTTATAAATTGAATATGAATACTTTAAAATTTTTTTAAAATTACTTAATTTGAAATTACTTCACATAATTTGAAATTACTTTGAGCACGACTCTCGCTGTTTCAGCAAAAATTGGTGTGCTGTGGCCCAGTTTATAGCTTGAAAGATTTGCAAATCGAGATTTGAATATTTTTTAAATAAAGTGCATTCCAGCCTCTATTAAAATTCAGTGCCTCAGTTTCATGTGCGTGCATCTAACTTGGAGTCGCAAAGGCGAATAATTCTAAATCAACTCAAAACTCAAAACCTTTACTGCTAATTTCTACCTAAAATGGCACAGAGTATAGGAAACTTGCTGAGGCAAAGGCGTGGCGTAGGAAATTCGCGCGACTACTCGTTTAAAGGCAAAGGGGATTCGCGTGAACTCTTCTTTTGTGCACAAAAACGAAAAAAGAGAATGGGTGTGGAAACGCATGATTTCTGCAGAAGTTGTCTAGACGTGGAAGCGGAAGAGACGATCCCGCACCTTCTGTGTTACTGTTCTGCTCTATCCAGACGTAGACTCGCCTTTAGCTAGACAATCTTTTAATGAATTGGAAAATCTTAGCTCCGTCGGAATTAAGGATATTATACATTTTTTTTAAAAGTACTGACTTATTTTAGGAGAGATATGGATAAGTTCTCCATGCGTCACCACAATGGGCTATGAGCCTCAATGTGTCTCACAATGGGCAACCACTTCAACCTAACCTAACTTAACCTACCCGTTAAAGATAGAATCTTCCCTTAAACCTGAGTTTCCGCAATAATTCCGAAATATTTTCAAATGTTCTTGTATCGTTCCTGAAATCATTTAAGTGATAAAAAATTTAAAAAAAAATTTAGTTAAATATTTTCATTAATCCCGATTTTTTGCAATTGTGGTTGAGTAGTTTTTGGAATCGTTTAAGTTTTTTCAGTAATCCCTAAATACTTTCATTGTATTTGAATAGTTTTTGGATCAATGAACAATAGGTAGAATTTTTTCAAAAGTTCTTGAATATGTTCTGAAATCACACTTCCCTTTTATTTGAACTTTCGCAATAATCCCGAATTTTTTTTTAAACGTTCTTGAATGGTTTCTGAAATCAATTGAATTTTGTTCAGTAATCCCGAAATGTTTTTGTATGTATTTTAATAATTTTTGGGATCAATTACCAGTAAGCAAATTTGTCAAATAAAAACTGCGCTCCTAATTGAGTTTTCATAATAATCCAGACATATTTTCAAATGTTGTTTAAGAATTTCTGAATTTATTAGAATTTTTTCAGCAGTCGCGAAATATTTTGCTACGTATTTGAATAGTTTTTGGGATCGTCCACTCGTTGGTTGAAATGGCAGATCAAAGTTTTGCGTAGATTTAAATTTTTGAATTAATACGAAAATTTTTTAAATTTTCTCAGATTATTTTGAGTAGTTTTTGAATTCATCTGAATTTATTTTTTAGTAATCCGGAAATATTTTCATTTGAATTTGAATAATTTTTGGGACTAATCATTAATAAGTAGATTTGTCACTTCGTTTTCAATTAAGTTTTTGGAATAATCCCGAAATTCTGTCAAAAATTCTTGAATATCAATCACAAATCTAAAAGGGAAACAAATCAAAAGGGAAATCATCCCTCTCTTTTATTTGAATTTTCGCAATAATTACGAAATTTTTTTGAAATTTTCTTTCAGAACTTTTTTCAGCAATCCCAAAATTTTGCATTTGTATTTAAATAGTTGAACTTATCAGATCGAAATTTCGCTTTCATTTCAATTTTCGCAATATTCCCGAAAATTTAGCAGATGCTTTTTGAATAGTTTCCTAAGCCGGTTTTCCAATTTATTTGAATTTTTTTCAGTAATCGCCAAATATTTTAAAATGTTGAATAGTTTTTGGAAACGTATACCAAAAAGAAGATTTATAGGAAAAAAACTTTATTTTGATTTAAATATTCGCAATAGTCTCCAAACTTTTTCGAGTGTTTTTATTAATTTTTTAAAGCTACTTTGGCACTAAAAGGCAGCATCATTAGATCAAAATTTCGCTTATATTTAAATTTTGGAAGTAATCCCAAATTATTTTAAAATAGTTTGGAATCGGTTTTGAATTCATATACTGATAAGAAGATTTAAGGGATTAAAATTTTGCTTTGATTTGAATTTCCGCACTAACCCGATATTTTTTATAATGTTCTGGTGCAGTTTTTTGGATTCGTGCACGAATAAGTAGAACTTTTGAAATAATACCGACATTTTTTCATATTTTCTGGAATAGTTTCTGAAATCATCTGAATATTTTTAGTAATCTCGAAATTTTTTCAAAACTTTTTTAATTCATAAACAGGCTAAGAAATAGACAAATTTTAATTAAATTATTTTTATGCAAGCGCGCTTTCTACTACGGAGATGTGAATTTACTTGCATGCAGACTCTTGTGAGCCTTTTGTTTTTTCCTATTGATAATGCGGATCATTTGCCACTGGCTGCTGACGTATTTATGTGATTTTTATGTATTATGTAAATATATATAAATGTATATATGTATACGTGTGTATACATAAACGGCAGTGTTCTTAAGTGTTTATTGATGTCGGAAGTGGAGTAGTGTTGGGTGTGAAGATGACTATGCACATACGTACATACATACATATGCATGTTTACACATACATACATACATAAAAAATAATGCTTATGTAAAGTGAAATGCACGGGATGCTGAATATGTATGTATGTATGTATGTGCTATATATGAACATCGATTCAAGCGATCGAACTTTCTACATATAAAACTTAGATAGCAGCAACTTGAAATTTCTCTGCGCGCCAAAGGTTGTGCGCCACGGAGATGATCCTAAGGTAGACAGAGACACACACTTATGCTTACATACATATTTAATTTTCTTATTTGTTGTTGTTTTTTTGTTTTTTAATTTTTTTGTAATTTTATGAATTACATGAAGCGCGATTTTTTAAATATTTAATGCAGTTTTCTAAAAACTATTTGCCCATCTGCTGATGACAGTGAGAAATTTCTCCACACATTGAAAAAAAATTCGGCATGAATTGAATGAATGTTTATTGGTTTGGTTTTCATACAACGAAAAATGCAACGATTAGCGTAATTTTGTTTTTCTTGTTGTTGTTCTCTTTCTTGCACATACACATCTATAAGTATATATATAATTGATTTCAAAAGAATGTTCGTGTGTATGTAATACTTAGAAATTGGTGGGTTGTTGGTGTACATTTACATACATTGTTTTGTTGTTGTTGCTGTTGTAATTTGGTAAGCATGTATGTGTGTGTATTGCTTGTGTGTTGCCAATAATTTGGTTTTGTTTTTGTTTTGGTTTAAATGCCTTCTGTATGTTTTTTAGAATGTTTTCGGGCTGTGTTTTTCTCCCTGTTTTTTGGGGATTTCTTTTATTTTCTTTCCAAAAATTACATGTAAACAGGTTTTTATATAGATTTTTTTTTTATAGAACATGTACATATATTACATATGTACTTGCACGTATTCTTTACTCATTTTTGTTATGTTTTTTTCAAGTTTTTTTCCTGTACCGAATTTCGTGTGGTTTCTGTTTACGTCAAAATGCAACAAATTTCCTGCTCGTCTGATTTTTTTCTTCTCTTCTTTCGCTGCTTTATTTGTATTTGTAATGCTGCTGTTGTTCGTTCGTTTTTTGTATTTTGCTTTGTTTGTTTGTTTTCTGCTTTATAAGTTTTTTTTTATCATTTAAAGTTCACTACTAATATTCAAAATGGACATTTAAAAAAGTTGATTACTTTAATTTTTTACATTTCTTAGGTTTTTGGTTTTCATTCATTAATTTTACTCGCACTTTCGTGCTTTGCTTTGTATTAGATTAGATTTTGGTTTCTTCTTTTGTTTAATTTATTTACCATTTCATGTTTCTTTTGTTTCTATTACGCCATTGAATTTTTTTCAAATGCGCGTTTTTATATAAAAAATGTTCATAATTACTACAAAACTCTGGATCAAATTTAATATACTTGACTTTTTTCTGCTTCTCGCTTCCTCTAATAATTTCCAATTCTCTCATGTTTTTGTATTTGTTTTTGTTTTCGTTTTTGCTGCTTTGTCTTCTTGTGTTTGCATTTCCAACGTTGCCAAAAAAACATAAAATAAATGTCAATTGATCACAGTTTATTGTTGTTGTTGTTGTTTACCATGTATGTATGCTTGTATGTTTGTTTTCGCATTTTTGCTTGCTTTGCTTCAGCTTCCGCTTCCGCTTTTCCTGCTTACTTTTTATGCATTCTGCGAGTTTGCAGTGATGTGATGTTGTTGTTGTTGGTGGAGGTGATGGTGATGGTGCTGATGTTCTTGATGATGATGGTGATGATAATGGCATTCATGTGTAGATGTATAGCAACGCCTGTGATTTGGGTATTCTGGTAGGTGTCGCTCATGCTCGAGATCACCTACGAAAAGGTGGTAGAGACTGGAAGAGTTGGTATTTTGGAGCGAATCCTTGGAGTGCGTTTTTAAGTTATCTTAGAATATAGAAGTTATTACTTGAGGCTATGAAAGGGCATACGTTTATGATGAGCAGAGGACTACCGTCTGCATCCGGATCTGGGTACAGAGTTGTCGGCTTTATCACCGGGTTTGCAAGGCGTAGGAATTTCTTCCTCGTTGATCGAAAAGTTAAACCGCCAACTAGGAACCATGAATCCTAATATATGTATATATATATATGTATGAAGAGGCTGCTCAAAACCTATAGATTCATGGACCAGTTAGGTGATTTGGTAGGACCAACATCATTAGTTTTGCTGATATACATTTAATACCTCTCCTGCACGTCATTGCACAAATGAGATGGTCAAGTACCATATTTTTATTATTATTTATTAGAAAGTAGAGGCATGAGAAAAGATTACCTACATTTTTTCGTATTCCCAGATCAATTAGTTTACGATTTTTACGGGCAAAAATAACCCTGAACAAGCCTTCAGCTGAAGCGGTAAATATGACCCTAAAATATTTGGATTGTAAGAAAAATTCGGCAGGCTAATCACCTAACCTGACAGAAATCAAATAGATTAACGAAACCAACGCAAGGTTTGTTGAGGTCCTTTGCTCCCGAGTGGAGTGAAAAAGAAAAATTCGTATCAATGTGTGATCGCTGTTGAGGCATCAATTTAACAAAATTCAATGCGTTATGCATATAAAATTGACTCATATACTTTGAAAATATCGCCAGATCTGAATACTTTGTAGTTCAGAATAATCGATCTAGGAAAAAGATCATTAAAAACTGCTAAGAAACCCCACATATTTCAAGCTCTGCAAAGCATCCTTCTGTTAAAGAAACTTTCGCCTTCAAAGGAGACTTGCTTTTTCCTTCGGATTATCCCCGATTCCTAAAGAGTTGAGCTTCAGAAAATGTCTAAGTCAATCGTGAATTTCTCATATCAGAAGCCTCTTTTCGTATTTTTCAAGAAAACGATCTCTATAGAGACAACAGATTTTCATATAATACTTTACCTTTCAGTGGAATCACTCACACACACTAGGGGTACAATACACCTCCCAAGTACTAATAATTTGCATTTCTTAGCTAAAAACTTCGTATTCGTTGTAATTCAGGGGTTCTTCATGTTCTTATCTTTATTCGACATAGTGCAGCGAATAAGGATCCAGCGGCTTCGTAGACTGCGTCATGTCGTCCGACAGAATCGTCGATACAAACCCTCCGGCTCTGAAAGTATTCGATGCGGTATCAGCTGGTGGTAGCAGAGGAAAAGGAAGACCTCCTCGGCGTTGGAAAGATCAGGTGGAGAGGAACTTGACTTCACTTGGTGTATCCAACAAGCTTCAGAGAAGTTAGCACGAGAAAGAAGGACTGGCGCGCTTTGTTAAACTCAACCAAAATCGCGTAAGCGGTTATCGCGCCAATTAAGAAGAAGAATACCTTCTTATGACACAGGCAAACCATTGTAGCCTTCGGGAGCTGTTAGCAAGCTCAAGGCCGACCGTTTCTTTCGAATTGTCACAATGTTCACGAGGTGATCCTGTTTTCTTATTTTTTAGTTAGTTGAACCGTGCGGAATTATGTTGACTCAACTTATTCGGACAGACTCCTCGCATATGGCGTTATTTATCCTTTCCACAGTACCGAATATAAGTTGAAACCACAACTCTGCCTGAAGCGAAACAAACTGGGACCACTTCCGCAAAACGTAAATAGTTTGATTGTCTAGGAGCAAGCAGCTCCAAGACCAAGCAGTTTTAAAAATCTCTCTATTCAGTATCAAGAAACAAATTTCAACCAAACAGTTTATGCTATGAGAGGCTTATGAGAAGCCTGCATAATTACCATCCCTGCTTAAAAAGATTGGGACCGTTTCTCAAAATGTAAATTGGTTGAAGGAAACGAATATCAACCAAACAGTTTATGCTATCAGAGGCTCATGAGAATCTGCATCAGTAATAACCTCTGGTTAAGATAGTTCAATAGTCAGCCACAGAACAGGTCAGAACAGTGAATTGCAGGTGCTCGTAAGAGAATTGTCGGAATGTTGCGAGTGCCTCAAAATAAGCACTTTGATTAGATGTGAAGGGCATTCGCATTACTCTTTGAATAAAAAAAAAATTCTCATTGTGAACTAAGACGTCAAAAGTCGTCGAAAGGTATGTACACCAGTATTGCATTTTGAAGATCTGGGATGTGTTGAGTGTCTGTAAATTACAAACTCTTACAGCTCACTAAAAGAAGCAAGAATTGGTCTTGAAATGAACAGCGCAAAATGGACAGTAAGAGTTGAATTACTCAGCAGATTTTATCTCAGCATCAATATTTGGCAGACATTGGCCATCTATCTACCTCTTCCTCATATCGATGCAGAGTGTCTAGTTGTAGTAGCATAAATATTCCCCATACACATACGGAGGATGCTGCTGAAGCGACACTCCTTAGCCGGATATAAATTCGGGTCGTTCCGGTTACGTAAAACCGACTGTCGTGGAAACGCAGAGTGCCTAGTTTTCACTTGAGCTGTTTAGCTGCCCAAAAGTGAACTTTCATGAAAAGACATATTCATGTTGAGTGAAAGCAAGGCTATAAGGGATCTTCTGTGGAGCTTCAACTAGAGCTCTGAACATTTAATTTGTGCTAGACTGTTGACAGAGAAGCTATAAAAAAATGTTAGGGGTATTGACTGGTCATTGTTTAATAGGCAGTCATTCTAGAAGCTGAGGACTCCTGTACTTAGACTCCTGTAAAAGCTGTCTAATACAAAAGAAGAGGAAACAGTCTGATATCTTTTATGTGAGTGTGAAAGCTTAGCTACAAGGAGGCTCCGCACTCTTGATACGGCATTTTTTTACTGATGTAGCGGACATAGCGCATCTAAAGCTAATGAAGCTTTGCTAGTTTATTAAAGCTAGCGGATGGTTTGAAAAGGATCCCATAGGGTAAGTATAAATGCCAGTGCTATCTCAATGGACTTACGAAAGCTCTAAGTGTGTCATTGCGACAGCCACCTACCTACCTATAATAGCGCTGATATCTACCAGCGATTTTTAAACAGAACACGCCCCAGCGCACGGGGGCCCCAGTTCATAATGAAGTAGAGAGAAAAAATGCTGGGCAAATGAAGTTGCAGAACAGCTGGCCTGGAATAAGTGTTATTTAGGGATTTTATATAGGTAAGCCAGTGAGAGATGAAAACCTCTCTTTCTCTCTCTCTCTCTTTCCCTTTCTCTCTCTCTCTCCCTTTCTCTCTCTCTCTCCCTCTCTCTCTCTCTCTCTCTCTCTCTGTCTTGACACCCTTAATCATTGAATTGTAGAGAGATGCCGTTCAATTTTTCTAAAGAGCATTCATCTCCATATAATAGGTGCAAAATCTCTCCCAGTTTCTCAAGCTGTGTGCTGTACACACTGAGAAAAAATTATCACTGTTACTCTTGATGATTAATGTGCTCATGTTAGTGATGATACGCAATTGATACACCTTCCCTTCTCTTATCGTCGTCCATGTTCTAATAAATTATGTAGTATAATCTGTGATACTCTTTCGAACTGCTCTGTCAAAATCGTTACTAAAATGCTGTGCTTCCTGTTTAATGTACTCGTATATATGTATTTCCATGTGGATACAAATATCATCAAATTTAATGAATAATTTTTAATATTATTTTTAATATTATTTCTTACCCTTTTATGTTTCAAAATACTGCTGATAACACGCTTATATATATGTATAGTAAAATTTATACTCCAAGCCCATTCAGTATTTCTATGTATGTATATATATTTGCTTAACTTTTTCCTTTAATTTCTTAGTTGTATTAGATATGAAGAATATCGTTTACCAACAACTGCATAGAAAATAAATAAACAACAATTTTTTATGAATTTTTTTTTTGCTTTTGTTTTTGTATTTCTTTATGTTTAATATTAATATGGGTGTATATAACTTTAGTTTAATTTACTTAATATTAGTATATATTCACTGGTTTTCTCTTACTCGGGAGTTAGATTTATAGATCTTTACGCATTAAATTGTAACATAAAATAAATATTCGATTGCATTTTTTTCACAAAATATACATGGGCAATGATTTTTGTTTTTCTCATAAAAGAACTGGAAAATTATTTTTTTGGCATGAGAAAATTAATAAAACCTAAAATCAAAGAAGGGAGAGAATTTCAAAGGAATTAAATTGTAGTGAAGGCTCTGAAAATTAATTAATTAAATATTATAACAAAAATAAAAAGTAAAAAAAAACAAAAATACTATAAAACAGAGTACAGAACTGCAAAATTTTTTAATATATATAATAACAGTAAATTTAATTTAATTTTCATTTCATTTATTAATGCAATAAAAAGCATACTTCTTGTCATAGAAATCAGAAATCGATAAAAATTAAAACACAAATTTAAAACTTAAAAGGTTAAAACATAGAAAAAATTAAGAAAGCAGAAACCAATAAAAAACTATTGTAGAATAGAGAAGAAAAAATATTTTGGAATATTACAAAAAAAATTTAGTTTAAAATACTAAAAAAGAAAACCATAAAAAAAAAATAAAAAAGTCGAACAAACTAATATTTTTAAACATTAACAAAAGTAAAATATGAAAGTAATATTTTATTTTATTTATTTTATATAATAGTAAAAACAATAATCAGAAAATAAAATTATTGCACACTGATTTTTTAGAAATATTAGAGCCCTAAAAAATATAACTATTTAAATATTCAAGAATGAAGTATTTCAAACTGAAATATAACAAAACATAATTAAATAAAAAACAATAGAAATAAAAAAAAATATAATTAAAAAAAATATATTATTAAAAAAATTTATAATAAAAAATAAAAGAAATATTATAACAATGAATTTTATTTTCCCCAATACAATTAAGGACATATTTCCTTTCATAGGAATCAGAAATCTATAAAAATTGAAATATAAATTTAAAACTTATAGGATTAAATCAAACAAAAAACAAATAAAATAAGAAAAATGAAATTTGAAAAGGTCGAGCCAAGGAGCACCAGGAGATTTGGTGGCTCCTAAAACACTCAGGCTAAAAAGGCCATTCTATTTAAAGCTCTGGAAAGGGGGTAGATTTGTAGTCAAGGAGGGAAGGAGAAAAGTATCAGAGAAAGGTATCGGAAAGGATAGAGACAGAGATACAGATAATAAAATAAGAAGTCTCGAATCGAAAAATTCGAATGAAAAGGAAATATTTTAAAACTTTTCTTTATTTTTTTTAAATAATTTATATTTTTTTAAAGCGAAATTTTCTTTTTCCGTTGCTTTTTTTTTATTCAATTGGTTTTTTAGCCTCTTTTCAATTTGATACAAAATTTTTTTAAAATACTACAAAAACAAAATTAAATATAAAATAATACAAAAACAAACTTAAATATAAAATACGAAAAAAATTATTAAAAAAATTAAAGAAAATAATAATTAAAATGTAATCATAAAATATTTTTTTACAAAATAGAGGCAAAAAGTAAAATAAAAATTTACAAAAATGCAGGTATATACCTATGAAATGAGACTTCTAGTTATTAGTCCATAGATGTCGCTAGGAGTATTTTTAAACCTTCCCAAATGTCTTGTTTTTTTGGTCTGTCGTCGTCAACAATATTCAGTTCATTGTTTGTTACGTTTCATACAACAATGCATTTTTGTCGCTCTTAAAAATATCGAATTTCGTGCCTTCAAACTACGATTTGCGGACCTCGTTGATTTTCTGTTATCAATTGAAGAAAAACGCTTCTCAAGCTCATCATATGCTTACAGAAGCTTATGGTGGGTATGCTCTAAGTAGAGCACAGTGCTTCAGGTAGTTTGAAAAATTCCGAAGTGGTGATCTTAGCGTGGAGAGCGAGGACCGTGGCCGGCCACCGAAAAAGTTTGAAGACGCCGAATTGCAAGCATTGTTGGATGAATATGATCGTCAAAAGCAAAAAATGATGGTAGAGCAGTTGGGAGTGACCCAAAAAACCATTTCTAAACGTTTGAAAGACATGGCCATGATTTTAAAAGTCGAAAACCCACTTGTGAAATGCTACTCTCCCGGTTCAAAAGGGCGTATTTTTTGCATCGAATCGTTACGGGTGATGAAAAATGGGTGTATTTCTCCAATCCCAAGCGTAAACGATCGTATGTTCCACCTGCCCACAAGTCAAAAACAACGGCCAAACCAAATTGTTTCGGCCGCAAGGCAATGCTGTGTGTTTTCTGGGATCAGCGTGGTATGATTTGGTACGACCTATTAAAACCAGGTTAAGCAGTTGACGGTGCACGCTCCCAATGACAAATGGCCGATTTGAACAACGCTATACACCGAAAACGCCGAGAATATGCCAATTGGTGTCATAAAGTAATTTTTCTTGATGTCAATGCACCGCCACATCGAACAAGAGCGACCCGGGAATTGGTGGAGACGTACGATTGGGAACCGCTGGTGCATGCGGCTTACTCACCAGACTTGGCGCCTTCCGATTATCATTTGTTTGCATCGATGGGCCACACACTTTCCGAGAGCGCTTCAATTCTCACGAAGAAGCCAAAAAATGGCTCGATGATTGGTTTGCGGCCAAAGACGGCATATTTCTTTGGCGCGGCACCCACAAATTTCCTGAGAGATGGGAAAAATGTGTCGCCAGTGATGCCTATTATTTTGAAGATTAAATTTGTAACCATTCTTTGTTAATAAACGATAATAAACGAAATTGAAAACAAAGTCTCATTTCATAGGTATAGACCGTTATCAAATTGAAAGTCTCATTTCATAGGTATAGGCCGTTATCAAATTGAGAAATGGCAAAAACACAAAAAAAAATATACAAATAAATAAGAAACCAATAGGAAAATTAGAACAAAGCATAATATTTTAAAATATTTTTTTCAATATTACAAAAAAATATATTTTAAAAAATTGTATTTTAAATACTAAAATTATGTATTTCTTTTTTAAGTGTAAAGGAAATAAAAAGATACTATAAAAGCAACAAAGAAAAAAGTATATTAAAAAATAATTTTTAAATATGTTTTTATTGAAATAATTTATTGAAATATTTATTATATATTTATTTATTCAAATTACAAAAGAATGTTCCCAAAAATATTTTTAACTTGACATACAATTAAATAACAATTTTATATTGCATTAGAAAGCGAAAAATAAAAAGGAGTAAAAACTGTAATAAAATGTTAACAGTTTTAAAATAAATTTAAATAAAATATTAAAAAAATTTTGAAATATTGTGAAAGAATTTTGATTTTATTTTAACAATAAAGATCAAACATTTATTTAAATAAAAACGGAAATAGAAATAGTAAAGGCGCATAAAACTGGAAGAAAATCTTAACAATTTTGAAATAAAGTTCAGTAAAAAATTAAATAAATTCTTTTAGAAATCTTTTATGCTTCATTTTTTAAATAAAGGAAACTCCAAAAATATTCGACAGATACACAAAATTAAATATCAATAAACTAAAACTAAAGGAAGACCAAATAAAAAAACAGAAAAATAAAAAAATATACACACAAAAAATTACATATCGTTCGTAAATCTCCGCCGCCATCAACTCATTTTTCCCCCATCCTTCGCTTACTTTAATTTGAAAATTGCAAATATGAAATCATTACTATTTAAGTACTAATAAATTGTCGCTTTGCGGCCATACAAATGAGTTTTTGCACTCTTATGGGCGTGGCTGCTAGCAAGCACTACAGCTTATTTTAAAAATATGACTTAGCAAAAACCAAAAAAAAAGTTATCGCAACTGCTACCCAATTAATGGCAGCCTACCACAGAGGAGAAACATTCAAATTATTAATTAATTTTTTGTAGTTGTTTTTTACTCCCCACTTCATAACGAAATTCTATGTAAATCATTTTTATTTTTATTGTTTGCTTTTTCAAATTGTTTTCCATCCGGTTTGTGGTTGGTTAAGAATAATAAATAAAAATATTTCGGTGACTTTTTAAAAATTAGTTTTACACACTCGTGGAAATCTAAAAATTGTACTCGCTTAACTATGTAAGTAGTTCATAATTAATAATTGTTATGTTCCTTTTTGCATTTTCCATTTTTTATTTGTAATAATTAATAAGTAAAATCTTAACATTAGACTTAAATATACAACTTTTTTGTCTGCTCTAATTCAGATGCGCAGATGCGGCTACAATACATAATTTGATTCGCCTTAATCGTTTGCTTGCCATTTTGCTTTGGATGCTTTTACTTTTACTTGTCCTTACTATTACTTTGCTGAGTGTAGGTATGTTTGTTTATGTATGTAGTATAGCATGGCATAGCATAACATGGCATAAGCCAGTGTCTATTTTCGGTTGTTTGAATATGTGGCGTGTGTGTGTGTATGTCGGTGTGGGTGATAATGTGTATGTTGTATGCGAGTAACAGCTTAGTGGTTCAATATGTTTGACTTCACAACATCCTTAGCCCTCCCTACCTTATAGATTTGTTTTTTTTTTGTTTTGTTTTTTTTTCAGGGTTATTCGTGCAATTATTTTTTACCTTCTATGTATTTTATCCTTCTCACACAATTGAATTTGTCACTTTTTAATAAATTTAAATTATTAATTTTCTTTTACGCTGCTTCAGTGTTAAATTATGCTGTGTAATTCATCTGTTTCTTTAGACATTCATTTTTTCGTCGTCACTTGTTTTCCCAATTTCTTTCTTTTCTCCGCTTGCTTCCTTTTCTTCCTTTTGTTTTGTTTTTTGGTACCTTTTTTGCAGTTTGGCAGTTTCTTTGCTATTCGCTTTAAATACTCTTTGGGCACTCTACATAATCCATTCTCTATTTGCTTATGCAGTACAATTTCAGCTGGAGCGTCGTCGTGTCTCCTTATTCGAGGCGTGCCTTATACGTTGTCTTCCAGATTTCGGCGAGTGTTACGGCGCTGTGGAAGCGGTGGAAAATGCAGAGTGGCAGTGTGACGCGTTGAATTATTGACCATGGCACAAAGCCGTAAAAGTCAAGTTGAACCTGTGCACCACACAAACGGAGAAAAACCGCATTGAAGATGGAGAAAGTAGAGAGAAAAATATAGATTTTAATGAAATTTTCAAAACGATCAATGCTCTAATTCTACGTAACATCAAGAGTGCAAAAAGTACGCAATACATGAAGATATGAGAAGTGAAAACGTGGTAAGAAACTGGATTTGAAAAAGAAATATGCAAAGATAATATTTTATTACACTGAGATATGTATGTATGTGTGTGTACTAGGGATGGCAATAGGTACAGCGGTAACTAATGACCCCAAAATTTTGGGTTGATATTAATATAGGGCCGGCATCTCGGGACTCATTCTGGGTTGTAAATTAGAAATATCCTGGAAGTTCGGGATTCATTCCGGGATATATATTTTTCAAATGAATAAAAAAACACGTGGTCCCGAAATTTCGGGATTTAAAAAGTATAGTCTCGGAATGTCGGTACTCATTTCAGTATTAAAATTGCTTAAATTCAATAAAAAATGAAAAAGCAAGACAAGTTCCTGAAACGTCGGGAAAATTTTAATATAGTGCCGGAATATTAAAAACAATAAAAACAAAACAAAAAAAAAAAAACAATACGTGTTCCTGAAATGTCGGGATATTTGTAATATTGTATATTTCCGGCATCTCGGGACTTATTTCGGGGTATACATACATTTTTTGAAATTCAATAAAAAACAGAAAAAACATGGAACTCCGAAAGATCGGGACTCATTTGAAGATATACATTTTTTTAAACTCAACAAAAATCACTTTCTCCCGAAATTTTCTTATATTTGTAACATAATCCCGACAACTTATTCCGGTATTAAAATTTCTTAAATTCAATAAAAAAAACAAGACACCACGTCACCTAAAAGTCATGATATTTTTAATATGATCCTGGTATCTCGGAACTCATTTCGGGATAAAAATTTCTTGAATTTAATAAAAAACGAAAAAGAAGACGGGGTCCCGAAACGTGGCGTTATTTTGAATATAATCCCAGCATGTTGGGATTCATTTCGGGTTATACATAATTTTTTTAAAGCCATAAGAAATCACTTGGTCCCGAAACGTGGGGATATTTTTAATATAGCTCCGGCAACTCAAAATTCAAACCAAAAACAATACGAGTTTCCGAAACGGAGAGATATTTCTCGGGATCCATTCCAGGATATAATTTTTTTAAATTCAATAACAAACAAAAAACAAGAAGTGATAACGAAATGTTGTAATATTTTTAATATAGCCTCGGCATCCCGAGAGCCATTTCGGAATATAAATTTTTTAAATTCAATAAAACAAAAAACAAGACGGGGTGCCAAGAGGACAAGATTTATTTAATATATACGTAGTTCCGACTTCTTGGGGTATAAATGTTTTAATTTCAACTTGGGTCCGAAACATCGCCCGGCCGTTCGGGACTCATTTCGGAAATACATTTTTGTAAATTCAATAAAACATGAAAATCAACACACGGGCCCGAATTATCGAGGTATTTTTAATATAATTCTGGCATATCGGGACTCATTTCGGAATATGAATTTCTTAAAATCAATAAAAAACAAAATACAACACAGGGTCCCGAAACGCTGGGATATCTATATCTATACTCGCAGCATCTCGAGATCTCAATTTCTTAAATTCAATAAAAATCACGGGGAAAATTCGGGGAAATCGACCTCCCGAAATATCAGTATTGACATCTCTAGTAGGTATTTAGTATTTCGGTAAGATGTTACTCTATCTATAAATAATATTTTTAAATTAAATATCTATGAATTATAAATAATTATATGTAAATAATTCCAACACGAATTTGCTGAAAAATGGCTTCAATGATTTCTACATTTAGAACTAACTAGACTAGCATGTTTTACACCCCTAAAAGGGTCGTATATGAGTTCAAGAATTTACACAGTTTCGTTAAAAAAGAAGTTTATTATAGTTGTATTTTAAAAAGCGTCTGCTCAACCCAACCCCTTTGAGAGTAGCATTATTTTGGTTCATTCTAACAGACTCCTATTTGAACCCTGCGTTATCTTGAATACACCATAAAATGTCCCGAAGAAAAAGAAATACTTTTGAAGAACAGGTAGGTGCGCTTTTTTGAATCTTTTACCAGATATAATTACGAACTAGTAAATGGCTTTACTTAGAACTCGCTACTTGGGATTAATGTCGATCGAAATGTCAAGGGAATGGAGTTAACTCTTGCGATAAAATGCTTAGTACTTTGAACCAGACAATCCTCTAATCCGGCTAGTGCCACACCTGTTGTAAGGCGCTGATGTATGGAGAATGGCACTGCCCCATAAAAAACCTTTGGAGTGTTCGAGAGAAAGATTGTGCGGAACATTTATGGAACTTTGCCTATTAGCAACATCAAATATCAGGTATTTGCTGCAAGGCCTTTAAAACATAGTCAAGTGGCTTCACAGTATTGGAAGTGTCACGACTTGGTGATAGCAAAGGAAGGCTAAGGGCTCCTCGGTGTGAGAAAAACCAAATGCAGCAGAACATCTAAATGACGTTACTTAGCGCAGAAATTCTCTAACAATAATTTTCAAATCTGCACAGAGATCTTAAAAAAAACGACGTTTATGTCCTTTAATGCCGACATATTCAGAATTACGTCAACAATAATCAGTCAGTGAGGTTTGGAAGACCATGCCAGGAAGATGGGATAGCTGTACAACGATAGATGTAGAAGCTGCTATCAACAAAAAAACCCATGAAACAGTCTTTCACTATCTGTGTGAGCGCTCAAGTCTGGGTGCTCTACGAGAAAGAATTCCGGGTGAATTCTCGATGATTAACTTGAAAGAAATTGCAGAAAAGAAAACAGACGACATTGGCAGATTCATAGTCAAATCCAGATGGTTCGACTAATAAAAATCAGTCATTGTACAAGTGGTATATCAAAATGGCAAATTTTGTGCTAATTGGGTCTGGGATGTATCACTCAGACAACACCACCATGCTTTCTTATTAGAGTAATACTGAGTGAGAATACGCTTTGTGGAGATCTCAAAGTGGATATATACAAGTATACCTTTATAGCAGATATACAACGACCTTAAGTTATATAGCATTCACTCGTCTCTTGAGGAACCTTAAGGTTTCTCGTGTATTTTCGAAATGGCGAGAGTGTCTAATATTTTATGTGGAAGCTTTTGGACATTCGCTAACGACATGTATCTTGAGGAAACCCCAAATTATTTAAGATGTTTTGCCTAATTCTCTAAACTTAAACTCTCTAAGATTAAACTAAGCTAAATTCAAATAAAAGTTCATACCCCTTTTTTTGCTGCAGCGTTACATCCTATCTGACGTAATTTATCTGGCAACTATTGACAGTTCTGAAAGATCCACTAACATGAAACCAAGACTACCTACGAACTTCAGCACCATTTTTCAGCTCAGTAGAAGTTAATTTTCCCATTGGGGAAGTACGAACTAACATGCTGGATCTACTGACAGAGTCTTAAGTACCAGGATGTTCATTTTTCTTTGGGCCTTATTTAAAAAATTTATGCGACTATACATAATCATGTGGTCCTGTCAAGGTCGTGTTTTAGATTTACTACGTAGTGATTCTGCCAGCTTTAACGTATGGATGCCTGGTTTGGTGAGAAGCCCTTCGGCAGGGCTATAATATCACTAAACTGGAGAGGTTGCAAAAGACTGCATACATTAGCATCACCGGAGCGTGTAGAACTTGTCCCAGTGCTGCCCTGAGTGTCGTTTGGCACTTACTTCCCATCAACTTTAATGTTATTTCCACCACTGATCAAAGTACAATCAGGTTAAAGGAGGTTGACCTCTTGAGACATCTCTCAGGGAAGATGGAAGCATTTTTGGGCAGTTAACACCGAATTTCTCTGAACTTCGTGCAGATCTCTCTATCCGCAAATTGGAGTTTGAGGGTTGTGCCAGGGCAATTTTTCAAAGTAGGCAGGATTGGAACGAAGGGAAAATCTGCACAGAAGCTGTCACCCCTCTCTTCCCTCCAAGATGGAATCGGGATTCGAAGCGAGGCCAATTTGTCTATTTCTTTAAAATTGCCGAATACTGATAGTGGTTTTCAGAGAAGGAGATCGAATCTCTTGGGTGTGCAGGTAACATTTCACTGATCTGCGGTCCATGACATAGGACCATAGAGAGAAATTAAATTGCTGATAAGCTTGCCAGGAA
Source organism: Anastrepha obliqua (assembly GCF_027943255.1). Classification (NCBI taxonomy): domain Eukaryota; kingdom Metazoa; phylum Arthropoda; class Insecta; order Diptera; family Tephritidae; genus Anastrepha; species Anastrepha obliqua. The sequence goes on along the minus strand of NC_072893.1, from coordinate 17,524,099 downwards.
AGGAACTGACTGGGTCTCAGATACCCCGTACTCGGTCGTCGGCATCCCCATGGCAGTTGTTAAAAGGGAATTGCACAACTTATTTTTTAGGAAAGCGCAGAAATGATGGAGCTCCATTTATTTATGTGCTATTTCGCAAGTCCTCTTGCCCAAGTACATTAGACGGAGTACTCAGAAAGTTCTGGGGACTCCATGTCATTCAATTCCTAAACTTTAACGATCATTGGACGATCGGCACACATGCGGAAAAACTAGGGTTACCATTTACCTCCATTGCAGAAGCTGTGGGGACCTTTCAGAGGAGGAGACTGTAGAGCGATTTCTCTGGAAATGTCCGGGTTTGGCAGCTATACGATTAAGGTCACTGGGTGATCTTTTCTTCGACAGCATTGGGTAGTGCTCTAACTTAAATCCCATCAGCTTTCTTCGTTACATCAACAGCTTTGGCTGGCTGTAGATATCTGCCTGGCGGAGGTCTCGAAATGGTATCAAAACGGCGGTTTAGTGATACTTGGGGAGGGCTCGAGTGGTACTTCAATCATTTCACCTACCTACCTAAACATCATCTCTGAGAATAATATCTAATATCTCAGTCCCTCACATGCCTATCCAAAGCTTGATTTTCAAATTTCCATCGATAATTTCTAAATGCATAGCAGGAATTTTAATTCTATTGGGAAGTGAAGCCAATTGCAGTTCAGAGAAACTTCGATAGATGTTTGGAATCATAACTTCGGAACCAAAAAATTAAAATGATCATGAATCGTTTAATTTTTACAACAACAATATGTTTAAATATTAAAATCAAATAGTACTTCGCTACTTGAAACAAAAACAGGCAAAAACTCATGCAACAACTCTGAATTCACATACTTTTCAAAACCATAAGGCACAAAGGATATCGCAATGTCCTTCAAATATCAACTCTCACATACTTATGCGTTTTGTTTTTGAATTTCGTAAAACTGTTTTTTTTTTCTTTTGGTAAAACATATCTTCATATATCGCTCACGTACATATCTACTTACAGGATTGGCGAATACTTTTTGAGCTTCAAATGTGTAAATAGCAAACATAGCCACATTACAGATCAATAGGAATGTGACAATCTGACGGCCCGGTTTGCTGCGGTCATGCTCGGGCAAGTGAACGCGACGACGCGAAACATCGGCTATGAAGAGCAATTGTAAGATCACCTGGAATACCGCTACGGCGCTTGTGGTCATGACTAGAAGATTCGGTTCGCTCTCGAGCGCCTTCAAACTGCCGGCTATGACGCCAAACACCGAATAGGTGAAAAGACCAAAAGCGGAGATGCGTAGTAGAATGTCATTGAGATTGGATTGCTCTTCGCAACGGAATTTAAGATTTTTAACTCTGCGGATGGGAGTAGAAGAAATTGTTAGCGTTTTTTTAAGAAAACCATTTCATTCTTACCTTATAAAGCCGATGATGATGGCGAGCACAGCGAATGCCATGAGTATGCAGTGACTTGCGTCGGCTAGGTAAATTGCTAGCAGCGAGAACTGCTGATGACGCACCAAGACGAAGAAGAGTATCAGGCAGATCAATGCACCTACCAACAACAACAGACCAAAGAACAACCCCTTTGACGAGCCCACGCAATCGACACGACCCGAACGAGCCTGATGTGCCATTGCCACAGCACGACGTGACAACATCACTTCCAAACGATGCTCCAAATCCTCATCGTTCATACGACCCGGATAACGACCGATATGCTTCCACATAACATACAATACAACAGCGCCGATCAGTGAGTACTCGATAATGAAGGGATACAGGAAGGGTGCCGAGTCGTAGACAATAGTGCCCATAATATCGACACGTCCACAAGCGGTTGAGTTCAAAGTGCCAATGTTGGAGGATAATGCGGCGGGATAGATGTTATCGAGGCTCTCAAGATTTTCAAAACTCACAACACCAGTTGATTCCGGATGTGAGATGCCCGAGTATGTTTGGAAATTATTCATGCCGGGTCCAAGCAAATTAGTCATGACATTCAAAGCATTTTCAGTGGTAGTGGAGGGTGTGGTTGTGGTGACGGTGGTACTAGGCGTTGACGAGACTAAATTACTAAAGAACGAGGCAATGCCCGAACCAATGCTCGAAGACATAGTCTCTGAGGTGGATGATGGCAAATCGGCAACAGCGCCGTGTGTGGACATAAGATAATCGGTGGCAACGCTTGGGGCACCAGTCGTAAATGCCGAATGCTCAAAGTGATGTCTGAAGGGTGACTCAGTGGTCGTGGTTGTTGTGGTAGTGGTTGTGGTAAAAGGGCTGCTCGCCAGCATTGTAGTCGATGTTGGTGTTGTGGTAGGCGTGGTGCCCAACGTGGTGGTGGACGTGGCAGCTGTAGTGCTCGTGATAAACTTCTTCAACTTGCGTGCCATAGTAGTACTTTGCCACTGATATGATGGTGTAGTGAAATAGGGACGTGGGGTAGTGGTGGTGGTGGTGGTGATGGTGGCAGGTCTAGCGGTAGATGTAAGCAGCGTGGTGAGCGCTGCATTGGCATTCGTACCGGCAGCAGCGCCCATGCCCAGCGACTTGGAAATGCCATCAACAGTTTTGCGCACCAATTTCGAGATCACATTGTCAGTTTTGTAGGCATTGGCGGGAAGCAAATCCTCGCCGTCCAGTACCTCAAATTCTTCATTGGGGCCGGCGTGTGTGCGCAGAACTGTACCAGCATGACGCAATGCATGCTGACGTATGGACTTGGCAATGGACGAGTCATCGGGATCGGGTTCACGACGTTGATGATAGAGTGTGATTTCGAGTAGTGACTCCTTGACGAGCGTACGTATCCAAACGCAAATATTTGTGGCGACAACGTGCATGAGGCCAAAGCGGGCGATCACCTTGAAGCGGTGGATGTTGAGCTGGAATTGTTAAGGAGGACTTTGTTAAAGGGCAGTTTGCGCGCTAGAGTAAATTAAATGTAGAAAATGAATATTTCAAAAAGCCATTCGGTTTAAAAGAAAGACGAAAAATAAATTTCTGAATAAAAAAAAATAAAATTAAATTTTGAAAAAAAAAAAATAAATACATAATATTAAAATAAACAAATAAAATTAAAATTTTTAAATACCTAGATGGCAATGTAGCATAAAAAGTGGAAATACTGTACCTGATATGGTGGCCTAGTCTGCATATGAAAAGGATTTTATGCGTGAAAATTTTAATTAAAAGCTACTTGGAAAATTTTGAAAAAATTTCTCGCATGCAATAAAAATGTCAAATTTAAGGGCAAGATTGGCAAGAAAGCTAAACGAACTAAAAATGATATTAAGAGCTAAAAAAATTAGCTAATAAAATACGAATAGCGGAGAAAATTAATCGAATATTCGATATAAAAAAAATAATAATAAAATAAAATAAAATATTAAAACAAAAAATAAAAATTAAAAACAAAATATAAAATTAAAAATATTAAAATAAAAATTAAAAAATATTAAAACAAAAAATAAAAATTAAAAAAAAAATATTAAAACAAGAAAATATTGAAATAAAAAATAAAAAAATACTAAAATAAAAAATAAAAAAAAAATATTAAAATAAAAATAAAAAAATATTAAAACAAAAAATAAAAATTAAAAAAAAATATTAAAACAAAAAAGTATTAAAATAAAAAATAAAAAAAAATATTAAAACAAAAAATAAAAATTAAACAAAAAATATTAAAACAAAAAAATAGTAAAATAAAAAATAAAAAAATATTAAAACAAAAAAATATATACAATGAGGTATAAAAAAAGGAAAAACACCAGTCACGAATTTTTGAAAAGCTTTGCAGCATGGAAGATCAAATTATGAATTAAGTAAAAATAGTATGAATGAATCGATAAAAAAATTTGATAAATTGTATATCATAATTTCAAAGCCATATAAGCAGTTGGCAGTTACAAGTATCTGTTGGAGTCAAAAAGCACCCAAATGGCTTTTTGTACACATAAAATAAAAAAAATATTATTTGTTAAATTAAAAAATATTATTGAAGGAAAGAAGGCACGCTTAGTTTCTTAAGGGGATATATACCTTGTGTTGGACCTAAAACTTTTTTATGTCATATTCTAAAAGTATATCAACTTAAAAATATAAGTTCAAAAAATCATAAAGATCGGAGCACTAAAACGAAAGTTACAGACCGTGGAAGCGCGCGACCTTTCTTGGAACGAGAAGTGCACGCAAAACTTTAGACGCGATTCTCTCAAGGTCGTGTTTTTTGAAAATTACCATCGCGGTGATCATTATTTATCAAAAACTATTTGATCGACTTGCCTAAACTTTTTTTCAATTATTCGAAGTTACAACCTCGTGAATCTGAACGGTTCACTTTTTATAAATATTTGCATAGTTCGCTGGAATTAATCACCGCAAACCTCTTCTAAAAAGTGGCGTTTCGGGGGAGGGGCGATATCAACAACAAATAATAACATTTTTTAAAATAGAAACACCAAAATGTATTCTTCGAGAGTTACCCTTCCGTATGATATTTGCCTCATTTGAATAAAAGTCCTAAAACATATTTAAAAAAAATTATGACAATCGTCCAATTTTTCGGGCTTACAAGGTATATAACCCCTTAATATGTATAGAAAAAATGGTTAAAGCTAAGTTTGCGGAATTTCCCATTTCGATCATCAAATTTTAAAAATTTAAAAAATATCTTCCGAAAAAAGTTAGAGCTTAAATAAGAACTCATTAACTCTTCTTAAAGCCCGAGATATATTTCAAAATTCAGTTCAAATTCCAGCATATTTTCTAATTTTTGTGAGGTCTTCAAATTGTGAAGCTACGGGCATAAATATTTGTATGAAGACAATTCAAATTTATTATAAATATTTATTTTAATTTTATTTTTATAAGAAGACAATTCAAATTTTTTATTTTTTTATATTAATTTTGTTTTTGTACGAAGGCAATTCAAATTTATTTTTTTTATTTTAATTTCATTTTTGTTCGAAAACAATTCGAATTTATTATTTTTAATTTTGGTTTTATTTTTATTCGAAGACAATTCGAACTTAATATTTTTTATATTAACTTTATTTTTGCACGAAGGCAATTCAAATTTATTACTTTAAATAAGTTCACTTTTTTCTGTTGACTCAACTGAAACATTTTTAAGTTTCAATCATCCCCATCAATGGCCCCCACGATCGTATTTCTTTCTACCCAACATTGACTTCTCTTTCAATTAGAGAGGCTTTCTTCTTCATTTTCTTCCTCAAAATATAATAACTGTGAACTTCTAAACTATTAACATCAGAATTATGGACCGAGGAAGTGTAGCACTTCTACTATTAAAATATAAAAGCTTTTGATTAAGTTGTATATGAGCAATACAAAAAGGAAAAGGTATATAGATTAGCTTCAACTCGTAAGGTATCAAAACTCTAAATTTTGTTTTAAACTATCCAAATCCATATCACTACTTAGTATGCTGATAGCCTTTTTCGCACATCGGTCTTGTTTATTACATTAGTAGACATTCAAGAATGGTAAAAATTGGGGCTTGAAATTGAGCAAAAGAGATGATGAGGATGGGCGTCTTTGCTTTATGGACTCATCGTATTGTCGTGACAACCTGAATATTAACTCGCAAAGTTCATTACCTTCCTTATGAGAAGCGTACGAGGAAAGTCGCTAATTTTTCCTTTTTTGCACAAGACGGTGCAGGAATCTCAAATCGTTGGTTCCTTTAGTGACATATCAGAAGAAATTATTTTTCTTGTATGTACCATCTTTTGGAGCAAAAGTTTTTTCTAAAAAAGGTAATTTATCTATTTCTTTAAACTGCCGAATACTGCTCCTGTTTTTCAGGCAGAAGTCGTTGCAATCCTTGCTTGGGGGACGTGGGAGCCTGGGAGATATTAACATATTTTTCCGATAGTCAACCAACGATCAAGGCTCTGAAGACACCATGGTGCAGATCCGAACTGGTCAATTCCTGTAAGTACGAGATAAAATCTCTTGGGTGTAATATTTCGCTGATCTAGGTTCCAGGACATAAGGAACGTAAAGGAAAATGAAACTGCTGATTAGTTTGTCAGGAAGCGGTCAACTAAATCGGTCTCAGAGATCTCCCGCCCGGTCATCGGCATTTACTTGTTGTTAAAGGAGAATTGCAAAACTTCTTTCTCAGACAAGCGCAGAGCAGATGAAGGGAGCTCCATTTATTGGTGTGCTATTTGGGGATCTTTCAGAGAAGGAGACTGCTGAGCGATTTCTCTGAAAATGTCCGAACTCGGCAGCCAGACGATTGAGATCACTGGGTTCTCCTTTTTCGACACCCTGAGTCAGTGCGCCAACCCAAATCCCATTAATCTTCTTCATTATATCAACAGCTCTGGTTGGCTGCAGATATCTGCTCTTTGGAGATCTCCAAAGGATATCAAAATGGGGCTGTAATGCTACTTAAGGAGTGCCAGGCTGCGCCAGACCTTTCAGCTTTGTACTAGGTGAAAAAAGCTGGCTGGTACAGGCGCTAGTAAGTTAAAGACAATATTCTTTCTTAAAGTGATGGTGAGCGCTAAGAGATAGGAAGTGGACTGTTAGTACTGCCGTAATCTGAAGTTTCTTAATTTCGGACTATCGTCAGCGCCGCATTTCTTTTAAAAGACATGGAGAAGAAGTTATAACTGGGAAGTTTGCTATACTCATAAGCCCATTAAAGTTTCTTTCTTGACGAGTTCAATAGGAAATATTACTCAGATTGACATTTTCGCTAGACAGACGTCATCGATAGACAGGCTGACCTAAACTACTGGTGGATTTTCGAAGATATAAGCAGATAGGGAAATAAGTTCTTAAAAACTTTTTAATACTGAGTGTACGTGGAAAATAGGCAAAATTGTTTGATACAATTTTTGCTTAATTTCGTTAGTCCAGTATCGTTGGAAGTAGCCTTATCCAGTTCTGGTATCTTGGGGATGGCTAAGGTGATCTATGACACTCACACGTTTAGTTTTTACAGATGGCTCGCGGAAAGAAATGCTCTGAGGGAGCAGATTGGCGACATCGCACCGAGCAACACAATCAGCAAACTGCTCGAACGCGAGGACAGCTTGAACGCGGTAAAGAAGTACATCGAGAACGTACTACGAAAAAAAAGATTGACTTCGACACAATGCAACAAAGCGAAGCCGCACAGACAGAGACACAAGAAGACGAGCCTATAGTATGAAAGCTGGCTATAAATATGGCGGACCCAGACGTTGGTGAATATAATTGGTCTTTTATGGATGCCGTTCTGGGCCCTCTCGAAGCAATATAGAAAGCAGTTCCGGGAAGGGTGTCTCCTCAGAAGGAGAGAAGGGGTCGTTTTAGTGGCCACACCACACGACGCAGTAGACAACGCACTATGGGCTGGCATCAAGAAAGGTGGAAAAAAATCTTAAAATGTTGTTTTTTACCAAAAAGTTTTAGCCGTCGAATGCTGGCAACTTTTGGCACTCCATGATATTAACAAAATTTCAATATGAAAATATTCTTTGAAGTATCTATTATTACCTATTAATGCGCAAATGTGCGCTTTTTAGTATTTTCAGAGATAACGGTAAAAACGTATGTGCGCTCTGAACAGCTTTTGTACTGTGTCTATGTTCAAATGCCCATAACGTTTTACTGAATTGACAGATTTGAGTCATTTTTGATATATTAAAAATATTTTTAAAAAATCCTTACACAGCCAATAGAAATGTTTTTTTGTTTACATTACAAAAGTAACAAAGTAGCCATGATAAATTAAAAAAATCGTTGGGAGAACGTAATTCTGATTGGGGGAAGGTTTTTTTAAATGTCTAGAATTTTGCTTCTAACAACATAGTAGGCATTAAATCAAAAATAAATTTCAGAAAATTCGAAACTTAGTTGGTCGGCTCATTGTTAAATGCAATTTAATCAAAGCTGTTTCATTATAATGGCGACATTCACGAAGAAGGAAATTTTAGATGCCAATGATGCTGAAAAAGGAAGCGGTGTAAAATATATTTTAAATAAATTACTAATTGAAGAAAATAAGGTACATTCTGAGGATCTTAAGCGTTTAGTTAAGATGGTTGCGTCTCTTATTTCTAAAAGAAAGGTTAAATACAAAAAAACCAAAAAAAATAATAAATCATTTACAGAGAAAAATGTCGAATGGATTAATTCACAGTTTCTCATTCCAGAATTAAGAATAAAGTCTAGTTCCGATTCTTCTTCCTTGAAACGTGGTCGCCCATGTGTTGAATTTGAAAAAATGTCAGATCGATCGAAGCGGCGGGCAATTGCAAAAATAAGCCAGCAATGTGAAAACGATCCTCTAAAAATATTATTGGCGGCACGACAAGCTGCAATAAAGTCTCAGGAGTGCGAATTAAGTTCGGTTTTGAAGAAAATCATAGAAAACCCAGAGTATTGCGTGAAAATAAAGCAATCCAGTAAAGCCACGCTTTCACTTATTGTGAAATCTCCTGAAGAAGCTCTGGCTTTTTTGATCGATAATGGGCTTTCAAAATCAGTTTATACAAATATAAGGTTAGCAACAAAATTAAGCGGAGCTGATGTTTGGCCTCCTTACGATCGATTAAAGGAAGCTAAAGAGCAATGTAGACCTCTAAAAGAATTCATTCAAATAAATGAGAATGAAGCTAAGTGCGATCTTCAAGCGCTTTTAAATCATACTGCCAGAAGAATTGCCGAGTTGCAGCAAGAAGTAGTACTTTTATATGCACAGAAGTCTAATTTTTGCGACATTGAAGCTGTTTTTATTTTTTCTTGGGGGTTTGATGGAACCAGTGGATTTCCATCATTCAAACAACCTTATTCTGAATCAAGTGTAGAAAAAGTTGATACAAATTTACTTGCTTGTACATGCATTCCTTTAAGATTAGTAACGTCAAATGGGACCATTTTGTGGAACAACGCTATTTCTCAATCTGAAAAATTTTGTCGCCCAATTTCACTTAAATGGATAAAAGAAACTACTGAAATTATTAAATCACAAAAGCAAATAATGGACGAACAAATTAATAAGCTCGAGTGCTTGGAAATTGAGGTACAACATTTTCGTATACGTTTACATTTTTCTTTGCATATGACTCTAATAGATGGTAAAGTTTTAAATGCACTTACTGACACAACATCATCACAGTCATGTCCAATTTGCCACGCGACACCAAAACAATTCAATGATCTTTCCAATATTGCGACAGATGTTTTCTTACCAATTACTGGCTGCCTGCAGCATGGCATAAGTCCATTGCACGCTTGGATTAAAATTTTGGAATGCTGTTTAAATATTTCATACAGGAAAAATATAAGAAAGTGGAGAGTCTCAAACGAAGTTGATAAAAAAGAATATTCGCGCAGAAAAGCAGAAATACAAGATATTTTGTGGAAGAAATTGGGATTGAAAGTGGACATGCCCAAGGATAGAGGTTGCGGAAACAGTAATGATGGCAATTCAGCTCGTCGGGCTTTTCAAAATTCAGAAGTCTTTGCAAATTGTTTAGAGTTGAATACAGAATTAGTAACCAACTTTTCAATAATATTAATGGCTTTATCCTGCCATCTGCCGATAGATCCTAATAAATTCAATATACTGTGCCATCAGACTGCAAGAATTTATGTTGCGAACTACAATTGGTATTTTATGCCTGCGACGGTTCATAAAATATTAATTCACGGCTCTGCGATTATAGAAAATAGTATTTTACCTGTAGGAATGTTTGCAGAAGAAGCTTCTGAAGCCCGCAATAAAAATTATAAGTGTTACCGTGAGCGGCACAGTCGGAAATGTAGTCGAGAAGCTACAATGCAAGATATGTTCTTGCGTTCTATGGATTCCTCAGATCCACTAATAGCGTCTCATAGCTTGAGTTCACGACTACAAAAACGAAAAAAATTGCCTCTTCCATCTGCAGTAATTGCATTACTCGCATTACCAGAGGTTCCGCAAAGTGACGAGTAACGGCCACTCCTCAAAAGAGATAAAAAAAAAGTAAATCATAAAAAAAATATAAAAATATAAAAAAATTAAAAAAAAAAAATCTTAAAAAAGCAAAAAAAAATATTTTCAGTTGAAATCAATTTTATTTTCCTAAAATATCTTTAATTTTCAAATTAAGAAAAATATAAAATAAAAAAATCTTAAAAAAAAATCGTTTTAATAAAAAAAAACCAAAAAACCGTAAAAAAAAATTTAAAAAATAAAGAAAAATTAAAAAAAAATAAAAAAAAAATTAAAAAAAATAAAAAAAAAATAAAAGTGGAGTCTTCTAAACCTGTAACCTCCTCGTGGTAGGCTCTGGAAACTGCAAATGTTCACCAAACTTTGCAGGCTAATAACAGGCTTATGAAAGTGCTGGAATTTTCAACTTAGGCGCTTGGTATAAAGATTTTTCAAATTCTGAGTCCAGATTCGAAATCAGCAACCTCGAAAACCCCTTTATGCAAATATTTGTATAAAAAATTGATTTTTTTTAATTTCGGCCGCCATATTGGATCCGCCATATTGAATTTTTAAATTCTGAGTCCAGATTCGAAATCAGCGACCTCGAAAACCCCTGTATGCAAATATTTGTATAAAAAAATTGATTTTTTAAAATTTCGGTCGCCATATTGGATCCGCCATATTGAATTTTTAAATCCTGAGTCCAGATTCGAAATCAGCGACCTCGAAAACCCATGTATGCAAATATTTGTATAAAAATATGGATTTTTTAAATTTTCGGTCGCCATATTGGATCCGCCATATTGAATTTCTAAAATCTGATTTCAGATTCGACATCAGCGACCCCAAAAACATTTATATACCAAGTTTCACGAAAAAATGTTTTGATTTCGATTTATGGCCGCTTTTCCTTGATGCCAGCCCATAGTGCAACGGTCTCTGTAAGTGCGAAGGCGTTTTGAACCCTACCTCATACACCAAAACAAAAAAAAGGTGATCTATGACAAGTCAGGCAGGCATGACTATCACAAAGTACAGGAGGACAAGTACAAGTGATCGTGATATTCAGCGTATCTTTAAACATCCAATGCATGGATCGCATTCGGCAGCGAGTGCCTATCAATTTCTTAACAGTGGCTAAATGATATCTTGAGAATTTAACTTTAGCAGCCGCGTTTTAACATTGGAAAGAAGTAATGCAAAAATAGAGTTCCATAAATGTTTCGAGAGCTAAATCCAAAGCTAGCATAAGTGCGTTGCAGTTGATGGGGATCACTTTGAAGGCGATAATAACCTTTTTTAGCGAATAAATTTGTATTTTAAATTTTCTGAACATATTCTGGGAACTTTTGATCAAAGTATTATGAAAATGGAAAATGGTACGATCAGTTTCTGAAAGCCAGTCAGTACTTGCTAACCATAACTACAGTCTGTGTCAGAAAAAAGGAACCGCGATTATCCACGAAGTATAAAAGATATATAAATATTAAAATTTTTTTTTTACATGAAAGTATGCACAAAACTACGAGTCGCAATAGCTCAATAAGCAGTGTAGTCATCATCGTTGTCCAGTATAGCCTGGCATCTTCTCGGCATGCTTTGAACCAGCTTTTCTGCGTAGCTCGTCGACGAACAGGACTAGATTTTGCGAACTTGACGCACGAGTTGCTTTAAATCGTGGACTGGCCTTCCGGCAAGATGCGTTTTCATAATTCCCCACACATTTTCAATGGGGTGGGCGTCTGGGGACTGGGAAGGCTAATTCAATACTGTGACATAATTTTTTTGTTTCGCTGTTTCTGAATGTGTTTTTCTGAGAGCAGTGGTTTTGATGATGTTCGCTTCCTTCAGTTGACGTTCGACTGTGTTGATACTCACATTAATTCCCTTTTTAGCAAGAACTGATCGTGCTTGGCGTAGTCACAAAGAAGGGTTTCGCTTAAAAAGTTGGACGATCACTTTATCTTGCTTTTTTGTCGTCACTCGCTTCAAGATACGCTCGGAAAAGCCAGCAACATTTTTATACACCTTATACCGTTGATTCCATATCACAGCAAAGGTTTTTGATTTTTTAATTACTTTTCCAGCCGTAAAATAATTTCGGACATTTCGATTGCGTGCATAAAAATACCGCCTCAAAACGCTTTGCGTACTTCTCACTCATTTTGGTTTGATTGCGTTTACGGGAAAGTTTCGAGCGACACTAACCTGAGTTAGCACTAGCGTCGTACGCCTTGAGTGGGACTATCATGCAGCAAACGGCAGAACGAAGAATATTTTGAAGCTACAAGAAAAAAAAACAGTTATTTTCTTCTGACACAGACTGTATGTGCGCTTTCCCCAGATATTTTTGCTTAAAATTCTTCCTTCATTTATGTAATGGACGATACGAGTTATCTCACGGCTGAAGGCAATCAATAGGCTCTAAAATATTGCGGCAAGCTTCCAAGCAGCGAATCACTTACCAAAGTAACCGTCAAAGTCCCGTACCAAGACCAAATCTCAAAAGATTTTTTGATGGTGAGCGTAGCATAAGGGAGTTGAGATTTTTAAAATCGGGTTTAGCCAAATATGCTGCCTTCCTGTGCTTAAGAATTTCATTAGTGATGCTCATAAGAATGAGAAAATAACTTCTGCCAGAATAGCCGTCTGCTCGTTTGGTCGAGAAGTCAATCTATATTTTATTTCTTTGGTATTTCAAAAACCACCCGTAATTTCCTCTTACATAGTATACCAAAATTTTCTAAAGTTTGCTTATCACCTTTGTTAACAAATCTGTTTTTTCTTCGGCTATCTCGGCTTTAACCATTTTCCTGCAAAGAGGATTAATATATTTTTCGTTTACTTACTCTGGCATTCATGAAAATGAAATACATCTGCATAAAGGTGAATACCATCTGCAGCAATGGATTTACGCCGATCAAAATGTGATGGCAGGGCGAATCGAAGGGGATCTCAAAGAAAGAGCCAAACTCCAGTCCAATATAGATCATGGCGCCCAAGCCAAAAGCTAGAAAATGAGAAAGCGAAAAACGATGTATGCGTGTTTGTTAATATGTGGCGAAATAATGAGAGCATAAACAAATAATTTCTAATGAAATTTAAAACAAAAAAAGAAATATTCAGCATTAAAGGTCTTATTTTTCTGCGCAAATTCAATTATTTAGATCAGTTAATTTTTTTTTTAAATCTCTAAAGTGTTAATTACTTTTTTTCTCATTTTCTTTTTCAGCCTTTCATTTTTGCTCTGAACTTACCAATGGCGCCCACACGCAAGAAGAAGCTGCCATGTGTGGGATCGCTGTGGGTTGTCTTACGTTTTCGTACATTCTTCGTGGTTACGGCGACCTCAGCCTCAGCTTGTGAATCCTGTGAGTGATTATTTTTTAAAAATTCATAAAATTAAACATCTTTCGATTTAAAAGTTACAATATTTGCATATTTGCGGATGGCGCAAAATTAATCATCCAAATTTGTTTTTGAATAAATCTTTCGTTAAACAAAAAAAAATAGTTTGAGTGATGGAAGTCTTTATTTTAAGGAACGTTGCTTGTCTTTTTATATATTGCAGCTGTTTAGTTCACAAGTCTCAAAAATTATAAATCTTCTGCTAGGGTGATTAATTTTGCGCCAGTTATGTTAAAACTTAGTGATTCCTTTTGCAGACGAACTAAATGACATTTGTTAGTATATTAGTAAAATGTGGATGAATTTAATTTGTTGCAGGTTTCAGGAAGTATTTGGTATCTACTTGTTGCAGGGTGATGCGTTAAGAGTTTTTCTAGCAGTGTGTAGCATAGTGTAATGTGGGTTCAGTGATTTCTACAGTGTATTTGGTTTGTAAGACATACATACATATATACATTAACACATATATGCGAGGTACTACATAACATACATACATACATACAAAAGCTACAGTGCTAAAAGTTGTTAAACTACATGAAATACATATGAGGTACGTTTTGACTTATTTCTCACATTTAAGTTGAATTTGGAGCTTTAATACATTGAGAGACTTAGAGCTGAATTTTACACCGAACATTTTTGTGGTACATTTTAACCCGCTATATCCGTCGGTTTTGTGTATTTTTGGCCCTTTTCCGAAAAAGAGCCAAAAAAGATCCATCTATTGAAGAGTTAGAGGGTTAAAATGTTCCACAAAACTGTTACCCGTTATTTTTTACAAAGAATTGCTGAACACATCATATATCTAAAATGCATGGGTCACACAGTTTCCTGTACCAATTTACCATAGGAATGTGCAAAAGGGTGAAAACTTTAATATTTTCCAAAAATATTCAGACGTACTAAACTTTGAAATCGGCGAAACACATATTTTTTGTTTTTCTCTCTACTAATTATTGCTTTTTTTTGCTGTTTTTTGTTTGTTTTGTGTTGTACGGTGTAATCGCCATAAGACTCTGCTGATGATGGGTATTCTCCAAAGTTAAGGTATAAAAAACATCCAGGAGTAAATATCACCTTGTTTAGCCTATTTTTGATTAGATTTTTCATTTTGAAATTTTAACTCGAAGTGGATCTAAAGACCGACAACTTTGGTCTAGGTGGATATAATTGTCTGAGGATTTTCTGCGACTAAAGCGGGACGTTTAATAATTCTAAGGTATTAAGAGTAGAAATATGTATAAATTATTCATAATCAGAAATATCAAACTGATCAAAAATATGCTCCTATAGGTAGGGAGGCAGATGATATGGTTGAAGTACCACTGTGGTGCTCCCCAAGTAGCACTTAAGCGTCGTTTTAATACCATTTTGAGACCTCCCCCAGGCATATATCTACAGCCAGCCAGAGCTGTTGATATAATGGAAAAATTGATGGGATTTTAGTTGGCGCATTGCCCAGTCTATCGTATAGTAGAAAGGAGAACCCAGTGACCTTAATCATTGGGCTGCCCAGCCCGAACATTTACCGAGAAATGCTCAAAAATCTCCTTCTCTGAAAGGTTCACACAGCTTTTGCAAAGGGGGGTTATATGGTAAACCTTGCTATTCGAAAGACAAATGAGCACGGTTCAGTCCTTGGACCACTGCTCTGGAACATCATGTACGATGGTGTTTTGCACCTCAATATACCCAGTGGTGCCAACATTATCGGATTTGCGAACGATATCGCAGTAGTTACTACAACGAAGAGACTGAGCGACATTTGCGAAAAAGCAAATCGGACCATAGCGTCCGTTAATTCATGGCTGGTGCAAAATGGCCTTCAACTCGCTGAGCAAAAAACGGAGTCCGTTCTCATATCGAGCCAGAAAAAAGTAGAAGTGGCAACTATACAAGTTGGCAATCACAGCATCACGACAGTACCAGAAGTTAAATATCTGGGAATATTGATAGACAGGAGGCTATCTTTTAAAACTCACCTGGAGTATGCGACCAAAAAAGCATCAGTAACTGTAGCAGCCTTATCGCAAATAATGCTAAACGCCCGCGGGCCAAAACAACGGCGATGCCGCCTTCTAGCAGGCGTGGATAAGAACCAAATATTATATGGTGCTCTTGTTTGGCACATGGTTACGCAACATCCTTCCTACTTCCGCGGTATAAAGGCAGAGTATCGCTTATGTGCGTTTTGAGTCTGTTCCGCCTTTAAAACGGTTTCAGAAGAAGCAGCGCTGATTATCGCTGGAATGTATCCAATAGAGATACTGGCAAACGAAGCTGCAGTATTGGCTGACAGTGAAACACAACGCATCGTAGCACGGGAAACTAGTACCCAAACTTGGCAGCGAAAATGGAATAATACACGGAAGGGCTGCTGGATACATCGCTGCATTCCAGACTTGCGAAGTTGGATTGAAAGAAAACACGGAGAAGTGGATTTTTATCTGACGCAATTTTTAACCGGGCATGGATGCTTCAAAGCATACTTCCATCGGTTCAAACATGAATCGGACGCCACTTGCGATTACTGTTGGGTAAACGCGATAGCAGACGTTCACCACGTATTCTTCGAATGTAAGCGTTTTTATGGCTCCAGATCGAAGCTTCGGCGCATATTTGGAGGAAACTACGATCTAGATACATTCGTCCAATCTATGCCACAATGTCATAGCAGAGACTATGAAAAAACTAAGGACCCTCGAAAGATTACGAAGAAGGACCGGCGACTAATTCGCCCTTCCCCCCACGATGTAATACTTAGCGGTTGTCCGGTAAACACAGCCACGAGTTTGGAAATTCAGTCCCCACGACTTTCGGAGTCCTCTATCTATTGTACTGGGGCTAAGGGTTTTCGAAATGGCACATGAAGAAATGTAGTTCCATCTTTCCTGCGCTTTCCTGAGAAATAATACACAACTTATTTCTTTCCCTTTTAACAACGGTCAGGGCTACACCAATGACTGGGCAGGAGATCTCTGAGACCAATTCAGTTCTTTTCCTGGCAAGCTCATCAGCAATCTGATTTTCCCCTATGTTTCTATGTCCTGAAATCCAGATGAGAAAAATGTTACCTGCATAGCCACGATATTTGATCTTCTCTTTACAGGAGAGAGACCATAGCGTTGACAGAGCCTTCATCGCGGCTTGACTATCGGATAAAACGTTAATATAGTATATCCCTCGCTCTTTCTTTCCCTAACCATTTTGCATGCCTGCAGGATCGCAAAATCTTCTGCCTGCAAAACACCCACAGAATTCGGTAATTTTAAGGAAATAAATAAATTGACCCAGAGGTCAGTGGGAAATTTCCTCCAGAGGTCAACCTCCTTTAACGTGATGGCACTTTGAACGGCGATGGAAATAACGTAAGTAAGGGCAAAACGACATTCAGGCAACACGTTTTACTTCCTCTGGTGAAGCCAATACATGCAGTTCTTTGCACCCACCCAAGTTTAGTAATATTATTGCCCTTCCAGAGAGCTTCCCACCAAACCAAGCGTTAAAAGTGGCAGAACCACTACTTTGTATAAGTACATCCAAAGAACTACCTGTGGCTTGAGTCACAATTTTTGGCCGAACATAGATTTGGAGAAACAGAAAGCTATACTGGCCTTCTTTACCCTACCAATGTCTAGCTTCTAAAGGAGTTTGGAATCAAGTATCACTCCAATATACCTCCTGTAGAATAAAAACAAAAAAAATTGAAATTTTTTCTAAAGACTATTAGTATAGACTTAGCTTAACTGAACTGAACGTCTCTCAAACTTCATCCGATGGCTCACTGGCGATCCCTTCATTCGACACTTGCACTTTGTGTTTTATTTTTTGAGGTAAGAAAGATACAGGCTGCTTAATTCGGAAAGTGTGATGGATGAGAGAGCAATTCAAAATACAATTCATATGACTGCGTTCGTATGCGTTGTTGCTAAAGGTGATAGATTACCAGGTTTGGCCATTCGAAGCCAAAAGACGAGAGTAACATCAACTGCCACGTCACCGGAGACTCTGTAACAGAATTTTGGCCAATCATTTCCCATGTATTCTTACACTCGTCCAATCAGTCGTTGTTCAATTATTCTGATAGAAAATCAGCGCTGTCGAGGCTCTAGGTTAATTGATTATGATAATGAAATGAGAATGTCTGACTTCACTTTCGGTCGCAGCTGAATATTTCATTATCAAGCTTCAGACAAAACTGCAAAACTGGAAAGCTGGCTAGCTAGAACAAGGTAGAAGAGCTCTCTTCACGCAAAGGTAGTGTAGGAACTCCTTCAATTACCCGCAAACTGCTATTGGATAGGTGCGAAGAGAGGATAGGCTGCTTCACTTAGTAAACTGATCTTGGAACAGATGGGTTTCGAGTCCATTTAGCAATGGTGGGGCGAGGGCATCAGGTTCTAACTACTAGTGGATCAGACTCGCACAAAGAAACTTGTGAGATTAAGAAAGTCACACTAATTCTTAGTTTTATAAATCTTAACCGCACACTGTCTGTGTAATTCCTTTCCCAGTATCTGCATGGATAGTGATGAGGTGAAATATTTCCTCCATTCCTGTTTAGTTTTCGTAAGTCTAAACACCTTGGCTCCCACACTTTGCACCCACGGCTGAGGAGATATCAGCGGAGTAGATATCAGCACGCATCAGCTTGGCATCCGATAAGTACAAAGTAGCTTCGGGGAAGAGAATTACTTCCTTAACTCAGTTCCTCTCGGGCCACGGATACTTCCAAAGATACCTTTATCGCATGGGTAAGGTAAGCGATCCCAAGTGCATATCTGCGAAGCGCCGAACGATGACGCTGAACACACGTTTTTTAGTTGTGACAGATGGCTCGCGGAGTGAGATGCTCAGAGGAAGCATTGTTGAAAGCAGCGAAATTGCGGCGAGCAACATAATCAGAAAAATACTGGAACGTGATAAAGAGATACATCGAAGACGTAGTACGGGGAAAAAGATAGAACCCGACGCAGTGCAACAAAGAGAAGCTGCATAGATAGAGACACAAGAAGACGAGCCTATAGCATGAAAGCTGGCTGCAAATAGACGTTGATGAATAGAATTGGTCTTTTATCGATGCTGATCTGCAGCCTCCTAAAGTCATGCAGAAAGGGTGTCTTCTTAGAAGGAGTGGAGGGATTGTTGTAGTGGCCACACCACTCGACGCAGTAGACGAGGGTGGCTGTAAGAGCGAAGACAGTTTGAACTCTACCTCATCCACAACAAAAAAAAAAAAAAACAAATCCGGTGAGTTCGGAGCTAACTGTATATGAAAACATCAAATTATATGGAAAGAGGTTTCCTGCGGTCGTCAGACAATGGCGAAACTCCCAGTGTTATCTTCCGCAAAAAAGCGTCTTATTGAGGTCATCTAACGTCTGGTCGATTTCTTTACTCAACTCATCAAATTTATCCCTAGAGGAGTCATATCTCATACATAGCCAAACTTAGTTTCAAGTTAAGAAATTAAGTGATCCAACTGCGCTGCTTTCCAAACTACTTCTGTCTAAAATTTTCGGCTTTTAAATTTGACATTTCCATTAACCTCAAATCCTTGATTTTTTATCATTAAATCTTCCCTAAACCCCACCTGTAAATTCACTTGAATCACTTTTCTTTACAACTTTTCCACAATTTTTCATTTTCACTCAACGCATTTTGTTGCAATTTGTCTTGGTAATTTTGCACTCCGTTGCTGCAACAATCACATCACATCATAGCCCTCACAATTATGGCAATTTGATGCTGACTTGTAATTAATACTAAATGCAATGTGGCCCATAAATGGGCGCAACAATGAGACATTCATAAGCAAAGCATTGGAGCCAGAGTCATTAGAGTCGACAGACGAACAGGCGATAGAGCAAAGTTGTGCAAACTTACGCAAACTTTGTGGTGTTGTGGCGTATGAAGTGTGTGTGTATGTCGCAAGTGAATACACACGCACGCATATACACTTAAATTCACACATCCAGAACTGCTGCCACTGACAGCAGTGAGTTTTAATGCGACTGACAGTCATAAGTGACTAACTGAGAGACTTAGAGGCTGAAAGGCTGAGAGACTGACTGACTCACTAGCTGAATGCCTGACTTAACTGGTGCATTATCTACTCGGGTGGCTGTTGTTTCTGTTGCTTTTGGACTGCTGTTGCGTTGCTACTGGCACCTCAGCCCATCAGCTCGCACTCAACGCAACAGCGTCTTGCCACTTACAGCCAGTGACGGCCACAACTTTGTCTATTTTGCAATAAATGTGATAAATTTCAAAATTTTCGCGGCTTCTCTATGCAACTTTGCCACAAGCACAAACACCGCAAAATGTGATTGTGACAGAAAGTTTTTTTTAGTTTTAGTTTTATTTTTAGTTTTATTCTAACATGCAGAGAAAAGATTTGTGAAACAGACCTGGGATGAAGAAAACTTTTTCAATGAAGAATTCGTAAAACTTATGAATCTCATTGAGTTAGTTTTGAAGTCTTTATTATTGGATAAAGGAGTTTTAGCAACTCACAAAAGTTTATGGCCATTAAAATGTTTGATCGTGAATTAGTTTTTGCTGCAGCAGTTTGAAGTTTTGCAAAAATGCAAACTGCAGAATAAAGTGGGGCATAACGGCATAAATCAAAGATAATATTTTTCATCCTTCAAAGGCTCAGCAAACTCTAAAAAGGGAAGGGTGAAATGTGAAATACAAGGTGGCGCAAAATTAATCACCCTAAGGGAGGATTTACAATTTTCGAAGATAGCGTAAAACGTCACACATATATGGCACCTGTGAACTAGGCAGTTGCAGTATACAAACATATAAGCATTGGAGCGCGAAAGGTCAAAATAAAGATATCCGTCACTCAAAATCATTTTTTTTGTTTGTAGTGAAAAGTTTATTTCAAAACAAAATTCGACGATCAATTTTGCGCAACTTTATATATGAAAAGTGTTATGTTATTAATTTCAAATAAGAAATATATCCACCGAAGACGAATCAATAAACCAATGCGCGTTCTCACGAATCGGCTCACACCAGAGAGCTTTTGTTCACTCAAAAGACCGAATTAAATAGATAACGGACCTACAGCAGCTAGGTTGTCTGGGTCATGTCGTCCGAATGGACACAAACGTTCCAGCTCTGAAAGTATTCGATGCGGTACCAGCTGGTGATAGCAGAGGAAAAAGAAAGACCTACTCGGCGTTGGAAAGATCAGGTGGAGAAGGACTTAGCTTGGTGTCCAAGGTGTTTGCAACTGAAACGACTGGCGCTCTTTGGTAAACTCCGCCAAAATCGCGTAAACGGTTATCGCGCCAATAAAGAAGAAGAAGAGGCTGTTGAAGCTTTTAACCAACTCGTTTTGGAGGAAAAGTGATTTGAAACTAGGAACTTGGAAGCGAATGAAGACGTGCGTTGACTTTCAAGGATACTATTTTGAAAAAGAATAAAGCCATTAATTTAATCATTATTCACTTTGTATCCATATTGGGCGCAAAAAAAAAGATAGATAAAAAACTACCGGAATGCGAAAAAAGAAAATTCTTCACAAGTCACACAGTAAGCTGGCTGAACTACAAACACTTATTCAAAATCTGGTTTCAGACTAGAAATTCGAGCTTTTTTTTATTGCGGATCGCATTACTACAGAGTGGCGTTCCATCTTTTTCATTACAAAGGTATATGTCCATGTGCCTATGTCCATCTTGTCGAAGCTTCTGCGGTCCATGTGGCGACGACTTTTATGAGTCAAGCCGTCCATTTACCGCGTGTTTCGTTTTTCCAGCGTTCTTCCATAGCCTTAGCGTTTCATCCCTTTTATCGCGCGCTGCAGGTTTTCGAACTCCTTCTTCTATTCCCTCTTTCTTTAATGTACATAACTTTTTCCTTTCAAAAGCTCGTGACTGCTTATTACCTGAACTGGCTGGCCCTGATACTGTGCGGTAGGTGGACATAACTCTCAGGGCTGCCGTTCGTTGTACCGAAGAGCTTGCATCGGTGATTTATGTTAAGCGCATTTGCCCACAGTTCAGTTCCGTATAAGAGAAAGGAGATCGTGGTATCCATCATTATATCCCGTTTCCCTTGGGTTGGGCCCCCTAAGTTTGCCATCAGTTTTCTGAGTAGGAATCCCATCTTAACGGCTTTGTTTACTGGGTGCTTTATTTGGGCCCAGTCAGTTATTAAAACTGTTCCATAATCGAAAATTGTATTCGAAAATTGTATGGATAAGAAAAGAAAGAAAACGATATTTTCTAGATTCCGTTGCAGCGCAAGCGCAGTATTTCATATTAACAGAAATCAGGAATAATATTCAAAACATATAAATAATTTTAGGTTGGTAACTTTTAAACGCAATTTTATTGGAATTATAAATATTTAGAAAAAAAATACGTTGGAGTTGTAGAATTATGTCTTTTATGAAAATTTCTGATTTATAAATTTTCCTTTTATTTGAAAGCATTACTGGAACCAGCAAAATATTGAATTTAAATGAATGAAAACGATTTCACACTTTTCTATTTCACTCGGGACTGGAAACAACGCAACGAAACGTAAACGGAATTTGCATCGTTTTACTTTTCAAATTGAGGCGAAGTGCAGAACAGGCCAGAATATTTTTATTTGCTTTCATTTCCTAAGTCACATAAGACAGATTACAAAACACAATTTGAGAATCCAAATATTTTTACATCTTTAGTGAAAACGTTTTTAAATTTTTTAATTAGTTAGATAAATTAGTAGAAAGCAGAAGAGGGTTAGAGGGATTAGAAAAAAAATTAAAAATTTGTTACACCTGCAGACCAACAACCAAGCAGTAAAAGTAATAATGAGGAAATTGCAAGCATTCATTGCAACTTAGTGACGGACTAGTCTAAAAGCATGGCATTATATTAGAAAGAAGAAACTCTTATGACTTTCTGAATTTGGTGGCATCAAAAAATATCAGCAAAAAAAAAATAAAAAAAAATTACTAAAACTAATTACAATTCTTACACTTGAGAGACCCCGGGGGTCTAGAGCTCAAAAGTTTAGGGTATTTTCAGGAATTTTTTGACAATAAAAAATGAAAAACGATATTTAAATTGTTTAAGCTTTTTTTTAACTTTTTTTACATACAAGAATGAAAAAAAAATTTTTTTATTTTAATAATTTAAAAAATTGCACTGAAATTGGCCCTCCCGAAAAATTGGACCTGGACGGTGTGGTGCATTTTGACTCTTCTATTTATCTGAAACACAAAAACAAAAAAAAATAGTAATCAGTATGACTGTAGCTATCATGTCCCACACTAGAATAAACAAACAAAAAAAATTGAAAAAATGCGCGATTTTGAATTTGAAACTCTAAAAATCAGAGTTTTTTTTAGTTTTTTAATAAAAAAATACGAAATAATTGAAATAATAATATTATTCTAGTACGGGCGATAGCCATGAACCACATATTGAAATTTCAGACTATTCGGTTTAATAGGTTATGTTTTTTTTGACAACACCAGGCCGAAAAAGATGTTTCGAGATGAATGAGTTTAAAGTTTGAAGTACCTACAGGAGCACGCGGACCACTCTCTACCTAGTAAATGGGCTATAGAAGCTATAATACGGGGAATTTCTGCCTGAAAATTTAACAGTATATTCCCAAGATATTACATATACATATATACTTTTGATATATCAAAAAAACAAAAGTATCGATTTTGTGAAATTTCTAGACCACCGGGTCCCCTTGAATACTAAGGGAGTGGCCTTAAGGCCTTCAACGCAAAGTGCAGTAAAAAAGAAAGTGGGGGAAGCTTAAGGATCAAACACTGTTTTGGGTTATAGTGAAAGATTTCAGTCTTAACATAACACTTCGATCAAAAAGTTCCCGGAACAACCTCCAGGTGACGCTTTTAATCAAGTGATTTGAGTGCCGAGTTTATGTTAGATTCTCACATCTATGATTAACATTCCTGCCAAAATTGTATCGCCATTGCTTGATATTTGTAAAAGTTACGCTGTCTCGGGTAAATCTACCCCTGCGCGTGTTTTCGATTTTTTACAGTTTTAAAAATGGATTTGAGTTAGACACAACGAGTTTGTATTGAATTTTGCGTTAAAAATGAGTTCAAGGGTGCGAAAACCTATAAATGCTTGATGTTTCGGTAATGATATTCTTAGGAAGACGTTAAGCCGTTAACGAGTGGCATCAACGCTTCAGATGAGATCGCGAGTCCAACGAGAATGACAAACGTATTGGCAAGCCGTGGACATCGAAAACTGATGAAAACATCAAGAAAGTGGAAGAGAAGTTGATCAATAATCGCAAATTAACCATCAGAGAGCTGCCAGAGGACTTCAACATTGCTTATGAATCCATTCAGGACATTGTAGTTAATGATTTGGGTTTGCGCAGTGTTACTTCAAAGTTGTTCCGAAAGGACCTAAATTTCTTGCAGATAAGAGACCGCGTTGACAACGTCAAAGACATGATTTCCAATGCTGAATCGGACCCAACATTCAACCAAAGCATTATTACTGGATACGGGATGTGGGTTTATGTATACGACACACAATCCAGGCAATAGGCTAGTGGGACAAGATAAAAAAAACCACGTCGTTTTCAGTCAAAAACGAAAGCAATGCTCACGGTTTTTATGGATTACAAGGGTATTGTAGACCAGGAATTTTTGGTAGAAGCCCAGACTGGCTCAGGTAGTTAATAAGGACTATTAATTGGGTGTTATGAAACGTTTACGTGAAGCAGTTCCTCAAAAAACGAAATGATTTGTGGGAAAACAAGTTTGCACCATAATAACGCACCCTCGCCCAGTGCCTTCATTATCCGTGAATTTTTGAACCAGAACAAAACAAATACCAACCAACAGCCATCGAATTCACTTGAAGTGGCTCCCTGCGATTTATTTCTGAGGAAACTACTCTGCCGTTTTAACAGGCGGAAAGGAAGTAATGGAAAAGTTGAAAACGGCTCTGATGGCTATACCGAAAATAAAGTTCCAAAAATACTTCGAGAGCTGCATCAAACGTTGACGTTAGTGAGTTGCAGGTTGCACAAATTTCCAAAAATGATTCGAGAGCTAGATCAAACGTTTTGGTTTGAGGGGGCTTGTGAAGAGGTGGTTAGTGTCGTGCGGAGTATCTTCACATGCCGGAATCACTTCTGGCTAAGTAGGAGTTTAACCTGCTACAGTATCCAGAAAGTAATTGTGCCCGTGTTACGGGTGTCTCACGGGGAAGTTGAAGCTTTTAATCTGCTCTAGGTGGTGGTTGGACTTCGGTTACGGCATTCACAGGAAGTGAGCTTAAAAAGGATGTGACGGTCTCCCGGTAAATGCCGTTTATTGACTGTCTAAACACTGTCTGGTCCAGTAGATATCTGACAGTTTTGTCCTGGATCTTCTCGGCATAGTTTAAAAGGTGTCTCCCGACACCGGGCGGCTCTGGCTCAAGCAGGTGTCTGCAAGGGTGAAACCTGCGGTAGCACCCTAGCAAGAACTGCTTGCTGAGCAGTTTGTTGTGCTCCGTTACAGGGAGAATTTGTGCCTTATTGTGAAGACGTTGAATAGGGGGCATCAGGAGGCAACCGGTCGCTGTCCGAATGGCGGTATTTTGGCAGCTACATATAGCTTTATCCACTGCGTGTCACTAGTTCCAGGCGACCAGACAGACGCAGCATAGTTTAGAACCGGCTGGTCAATTGCCTTAAATGTCGATATCAACAATTCTTTGTCTTTGCCACAAGTGCTGCCGGCAAGCGATTTGAGGACCTTGTTGCGATTTTGGACTTTAGTGACAATTGCGGTTGTGTGCGCTGAGAAGGAGAGCAAACTGTCGAAGGTTACATCCAAAATTTTGGGATTGTTTACCGTCGGAATTGATGTGACATCGACTTTTACCTTGAGGGGCAGTTTGAACCCCTTTGTCCAGGTGGTAAGGACGGTCGCCGTGGACTTAGTGGGGGAATTTAAAGATTCCGCGCAGTGAAAAAGCGAGAAAGGTCGGTGAGATAGTTGTTCACTTTGGAGCATAGGTCCACGATGTCATTGCCCGACGGCAATATCGTGCAGTCGTCAGCGTATGAGACCAGGGAGACTCTCTCTGGTGGTTGGGGGAGCTTCGAGATGTAGAAGTTGAACAGCAAGTGTGAAAAGACAACACCCTGCGGAGCTCCTTGCTTTATTTTCCTCTGTTTGGATGTTTGGTCTCGAAAAATCACTGACGAGTGACAACCGCTCAGGTAGTTTGTGGGCCACCTCTTCGGCCCTGGCGGGAGTGTCGACTGATAAATATCATCTAGTATAACCTTTTTAATC
This sequence comes from Anastrepha obliqua, assembly GCF_027943255.1. NCBI lineage: Eukaryota > Metazoa > Arthropoda > Insecta > Diptera > Tephritidae > Anastrepha > Anastrepha obliqua. Next base: position 17,498,423 of record NC_072893.1, on the reverse strand, counting down.
GAGGGGTATGGTTTATATGGTGCCATAAGTTTGTATTTATAAAAAAGTACGTTTTCATGCAAATGCTTGAAAATTTAAAGTTCTCGAGACACCAGAGAAAGCCTGGTTACATATTCATGATGCTTGAAAAATGCGCAAGAGTTAAGTAGTGCGATCGTTTAGAGAAGAGAGAGACAGCGATACAGAGAGGTAGAAAGAGATAGGGAGAGTGAGAGAGGCACAGACAGAAGCAAAGCACACTCAAATAAAAGCCAGTTAGATACGTCGAAATGCAGATTGAGAAATTGTTAGGCACATAAATGTTAGAGAAGAGTCAGCGAGAAGAAAAAATATGAATACAGTTATAATAATAAAATAAAACCACAGAAAGCGTGACGATGTCATTCCACAAAGAGATTCACTTAATTCATGTATGGATGCAGGTGCGCACACATACACATGTACATATGTATGCATGTAAGTATGTAATTGTTAGAATTTCTGTAGATGTTAAATGTTATTTGCTTTTAGTATTGTTGTTTTTGTACTGTTGTTGTTAAGCATACCTGTAACGACAAGGACTGGCGTACCAGATCACGTTTCTTAACCGGATATCGCTCCTGCCGACGAACGGATTAACGAATTAAATGCGTATTATTTGTTTTTATTTTAAGCAGGATAATGCAAAGGACACACACCATTACCCGCATGTGAGTATTTGTAAGTGTGTGTGTGCGTTTATGGGCGCGGAGCAAATATTGCAATAGAGGCACAAACACATACAGATATTTTCAGCGCGTTGGTAACCAGTTTGTGGGCGTGTGCGTGTAGTAGTAGTAGTAGCCGTTGTAGTGCATAGAAATGTCAGGGCAGTATTTGGTAGTTTAGTAGTTTGTAGCACAGAATTTGAGAGGCATTCATAGCATTGAAGAGCGGCGCAGTATTTGGTGTTGCATAGTTTTTTTTCGGTTGTTTCATTTTTGAAAATACATGGATTTTATTATTCATTTTGCCAGTTTTGTAAAGCATTTTATACACAGGGTTTTCGAGTGCATAAAGGATTGCCAGGATGCACAACATTTAGGTCGCATTTTGTTTTCGGATTATTTTTTTCGCCGACAAGCATTTGTTGTTTTAGTTTGAGCGATTTAATTGACAGCAATCATTTGCATTTGTGTTGGTGAGCGATTCAGTTTCATTTATTATTTTTGTTTTATTTTTTGTATAGTTGGTTTTAGTTTTGGGTTTGTGTTTGTGTTTGGCGGTAGCAGGCAGATATGATAATGTTGTGTGGATGATGATGATGAAAGGTGGTGGTGAAAAAATGAAAAATAATTATTTAATTTAATATTTCCTTTTACATGTATAAAAGGAAGAAAAAAACCAATAAGTTAAAGCTGCTTATTAGAAAAAAAAAAAACAATTAATAAACGCTGTGCACATAGTCAAATAATGAAGAACTAACTAAGATAAAGAGAATATTTCTAAATACACTTGCAGGGCATTTTATTTTCAAAATTAAGACATAGACAATACTGTCTAAGTGGCTCATATGCTGTCTAAAATGTATTTTGTACAGTAAGTTTCACGAAAAATATTTTTTTAGAATATTTTAACCCATTAACTCCCTCAAATTAGGGTTGATGTAAAACTATTTTTGAGAAGTGTAAAAAACGATGCATTTTTAAAGTATCTAGAGCGCAAAATTATTCCCCGGAAAATTTCACTAGGGGTCTTCTCAGACAAAATCTGCATAAACAAAACTTGAAAGTATGCAGAAACTAAAATAGCAAATAGTTCACCTGTTCGTTTTAGGTTAGGTTAGGTTATGTTATGGTGGTAGTCGGTCTCTACAACCAACTCACATAGATCTTACAGGTCCGTTATGATACCACTGTGCAACACGGAAACTTCATTTACAAGTATTAAATCGTTGTGTGGCTCTTATGAAGCGTAGGATTGGTCAAATCCCCACGCTGGACAGTTCCGAAAGAGAATTGAAAAAGGGTCTACCTAGAAAACTTGCTAAAGCTGGGCACTTGCAAAGGAAGTACTCAACTGTTTCTTCCTCCTCCTCATCTCTACAGCTTCTACAATATTCATGGAAGAGTACTCCTAGTCTCAAGGAATGCCTTCCAAATAGCCATCTCTTGAGAACCTAAGCAATTCCCTTGTCCTTTTCTTGTTTAATTGCGGTCATAGTAGCCTGTCTGTTATGCATGTATCTTCTTCTTCCCATGACTTATTGGCCTCCTGGGTAATGTTGTTTTTTATTATTAATTTACGCGTGGCCAAAGGTATTCCAATGGTACTTTTAACACAGAACAGTTGAAGAGCAGTATCTTTTATGGCTAGCTCATCAGCTCTACAGTTTCCCTCAATATCTCTGTGTCGCGGAACCCAAATAAGGCTGACCTTGAATATGACACTAATATCATTTACGGCTGCCCGGCATTTCCGTGGAACCCTTGATCGTAGTGCAGTCGCATTCATTGATTTAATGGCCACCTGGTTATCCGAAAATATATTTAAGGAACCATTAAATTGCTAAAAAAACACTTCTTTCATATCTAGAACTTCTGCCTGATAAGCGCTGCAGTAGTCTTGTAATCGAACGGATAGTTCCAGTCCTAACCATGTAACCAAGTGCTTAGCCCGTTTTAGATTGAGCAGCATTTGTATCAGACCAGAGTAAGTTGGTTTCATAGAACTGAACGGTCACTTGGTTATTGGTTAGTATTTTCTAATTAATCATTAAAAAAAATTCCGAACAATCCGCCCAACGTTCCCCTTAAGGCAAATTATGGCAGTATTTCAACAGCAGATGAAGACCAACTTACCCGGTGGGAGGAGTTTTTGAAGGGCGACGCTGATAACGATGTTATCGAAGAAAACCTTAATAGGAGTATCTCCACAGACCCGGCATCTTTCGAAAAGATCTCAAAAAATAATAAATGTCCTAAGCCGGATGATATCCCAGCTGAACTCCTAAGTATGGTGTCAGACGCCACCATCGCTGGCGACTGAAAAGAGGGCGTAATCTTTGAAAAACAAATAAACAAATAATTTGCACGTACACTAAAACAGGTTTTGACATTCATTTAAAAAAAAAGGATATCGCTCGCTCTTGCGTAAAGAACAATATGGCTCTAGGCCAAGTCGATCCTGCGTAGATCGCATTGTTGCCTTACGCATAATTATAGAGCAATCAAATGAAAGGAGATCGCTACTTTACATGCTCTTCGTTGACTTTGAGTCTGCATTTGATACCATCTTTAGGGACGCATTATGGAGTTCGTTCAACAAGGCTGCGTCGTATCGCCGCACTTGTTCAAAATAGTTCTGGATAGCGTCTTCATATGTACACATACACAGAAGATCTAGAGAGACTGACCAGGAGACTAATTCAGAAATTTAGTAATCTACATTATGCTGATGGTATTTGTTTTATGATACGTGCATTTTCAAAACATCGTCAACTTGAAATAAATGTACGTGCAGCAAGCCATAAAATAAACTTTTTAAAAAACCAGATAATCAGGGTACAAACATATTCATATCCAAGTCATGGCAGCTTAAGATCTTTTTAAATTTGCAAAATGTAGATCTAGCCACTTCTATTCTGGTTTTTATTTCGGCTCATGTGTGCCAATTTTCATTCAACCAGCATTCAAGGTATTTGAGATTCGAAACTTTTTCTTTTTTAAAATTTTGAACCTGCTCCTGCATGACTCCTACTGATATGCATGAATTTCGTTGTATTAATGTTCATTTTAAGATCGTAATTTTCGCTGTGATGAACAACTTTATTTAATAACATTTGCAAATCGTTCAAGTTATCTGCTAAAAGTGTGGTGTCGTCGGCGTATCTAATCTTACTTATAACGAACTCATTAACTTGTATGCCTACATGTGAATCCCAGAGAGCTGCTTGGATGATTTTCTCAGCAGAGATGTTGAGAAATAGAGGTGATAATATACATAATGGAGATTTTCTGTGATTTTCCATTGTCAATATTAATTACGGCAATCTGGTTCCAATAAAGGTTTCTTAAGCATCGTAACTCTTTAGTGTCAATAGCGAGTGATGCTAGGATGTCAAAGAGTTTGTCATGTTGCACTGTGTCGAATGCTTTTTCATAGTCTAGAAAACACACGAATACATCCTTTTGCACATCTTTGCAACTTTGGACAAGAACATGAACACAAAACAGCGCTTCAGGAGTTCACGTGCCATTTCTAAAACCAAATTGCGTAGGGCCCATGGCTTGTTCACATTTTTTATAAACTCTATTGTGTGTAATTAAAAAAAAAACTTTTAGTGAGTGATTCATGAGACTTATGAGCCTATATTCCTCGCACTTCTTTGCTTTTGTTTTTGCTTTTTTTTTGTGTTTTTGTGTTCCGAGAGATATGTTTTAATTATAATAGTTGCTTAGATCTTCTTAATAATGTCATCAAAAAGGATATATTATGAAGGAATAAAAAAAATACGAGGTATGTTCAAAAAGTATCGCGAATTTTGTGTTTTTTCAAAAATTATTTATTTATTCATTAATATGTATTTGGTCCGCTTCAAAGTAATCCCCATGAGAATTATGCACTTGTGCCAATGTTTTCTCTAAAAATCATTTTTTTTTAACTTGTTCAGCTCCTCCTTCGATGCCGTCTTTATATCGTCAATCGTTGCGTAGTGTCATCCTTTCATGGGCCTCTTCAGTTTCGGGAACAAGAAAAAGTCACAGGGGGCCAGATCTGAGCAGAGCGTATTGTGTGAAGGGCTGAAGCCCACCGTCAACCAACTGATTGGACCTTATTAGTGTGGCTTCAGAGCTGGAAAGTCTACCATCGACCAAATATTCTCAATACGCCAAATCTTGGAAAAGAGCCATGGAAGGAGAATCGACACACACCATCTTTTCGTCGACTTCAAAGCTGCATTCGACAGTACGGAAAGGAGTTACCTGTATGCCGCGATGTCTGAATTTGGTATCCCCGCAAAACTAATACGGCTATGTAAGATGACATTGCTCAACACCAGCAGCGCCGTCAAAATTGAGAAGGACCTCTCCAAGCCGTTTGATACCAAACGAGGTTTCAGACAGGCTGACTCGCTGTCGTGTGACTTCTTTAACCTGATGTTGGAGAGCATCGTACGAGCCGCACTTAATCGCTCAGGCACAATTTTTTATAGGAGCGTACAACTGCTGGCGTATGCCGATGATATTGACATCATCGGCCATAACAACCGCGCTGTTAGTTCTGCCTTCTCCAAACTGGATAAAGAGGCAAAGCGAATGAGTCTGGTGGTGAACGAGGACAAAACGAAGTACCTCCTGTCTTCAAACAAACAGTCGGCGCACTCTCGTATCGGCACCCACGTCACTGTAGACAGTTATAATTTCGAGGTTGTAAAAGACTTCGTCTATTTAGGAACCAGCATTAACACCGATAACAATGTCAGCCTTGAAATCCAACGTAGAATCTCTCTTGCCAACAAGTGCTACTTTGGACTAAGTAGGCAACTGAGCAGTAAAGTCCTCTCTCGACGAACAAAACTAACACTCTACAAGACTCTCATCATGCCCGTCCTAACGTATGGCGCAGAAGCTTGGACGATGACAACATCCGATGAAGCGACGCTTGGAGTGTTCGAGAGAAAGATTCTGTGTAAGATTTTTTGGACCTTTGCACGTTGGCAACGGCGAAAATCGCAGGCGATGGAACGATGAGCTGTATGAGCTTTACGACGACATAGACATAGCGCAGCGAATAAAGATCCAGCGGCTACGTTGGCTGGGTCATGTCGTCCGAATGTATACAAACGCTCCGGCTTTGAAAGTATTCGATGCGGTACCAGCTGGTGGTAGCAGAGGAAGAGGGCGGCCTCCTCTGCGTTGGAAAGATCAGGTGGAGAAGGACTTTGCCTCACTTGGTGTGTCCAACTGGCGCCGGTTAGCACGAGAAAGAAACGGTTGGCGCGCTTTGTCAAACTCGGCCAAAATCGCGTAAGCGGTTATAGCGCCAATTAAGAAGAAGAAGAAGAAGAAGTGGTTCTTATTTGCAATTCTTATACATCATTGTTTTTTAAGACTATTCTTGCAATATTATTATAATAAAGGGTGGTTAAGTTTCAAGGGCCGGTGTTGATTTTGAATCAAATACAATTGTTTTAGGAAATTATTGTCATTTCTCTTTATTATGATATTATCGGTATGGCTCAATTACGTATGGAACAAAATATCTGCCAAATGACCACCATGGCCTCGGCGGCACACCTCCATCCGATGGTCCAAATTTTCGATGACGCTGTGGCATAATTCAGGTTCTATGCGGTTAATGTGCCGAATTATCTCATCCTTTAGCTCTTGAATTGTTGCTGGCTTATCGACGTATACCTTTTCTTTCAAATAACCCCAAAGAAAGAAGTCCAACGGTGTCGTTGACGTTTAGGTGTGGTTCACAATCAACATCGGCCCTTGAAATTTAACCACCCTTTATTTTTTTATATATATTTTTAATAAAATCTTTCTTGCTGTTTCATATATTACATACATTTTGCGCTACGTAAATTTTGCCCGCAAGTGCATTTAAATTTTTTCAATAAAAAACATAACGCTAACCTGCTACAAATAAAGTCAAAATTGCAAAGCATAATTTGGTGATAACCCAGAAAACCAAGAAATTAATAATTAGAAAGAGATAGCGGGACATACAAAAACATGAAGGTAAATAACATTAAAGATTTTTATTTTCTATTTTTATTTTTTTTCACAAATTTACCCTTGGCCCCCAAATACAAATTAAGTAGCACAACATAAGCTCTAATAGATTTAGTAATGAACAATAGTTAAAGTAATTACAGCCAATTAACACACAATTAAGTACCTACGAAACCCTCAGAAGAATTTTGAAATGCATAAATTTTATAGCTTCAACTGCACTTGACAAACATTTAAGCATTAAAAATTCAGAAAGGCGTGCTTGTGTGGGGAATTTCTAACTCAGAGAGAGAGGGAGGGTGACTGAAGGTTGTTGAAGCGGATGGGTGTGTGCGTGTGCGTGTATATGGGAATGTGAAATTGGGAAACAGAAATTACTAGTCTAACTTTTCGTAAACAGAGAACCCCATTCTAATTTGCAAGGTTGCAGTAGGGAATTGCATATAATTTTATTCTCACTGCACATGAAAGTGTGAATCTATGTGGAACGCACCTGGTATGGACTCGGTTTGCCGCCCTTGCCAGAATCCTTGGAACCCTTCGCATCCTTCGAATCGGTTGGATCTGGTACTTTCTTCTTTGATTTTTTCTCCTTAGGTGGTGGTTTCGGTTTACTGTTGCCATTACAGCAGGAACTCTCTGTGGGATGAGAAACGGTAGGAAGAAGAAATTTAATTAATAAGGCACTATATATGTAATAAAATATTGAAAGTGTCAATAAAAAAAAAAAAAATATTGAAAATATTTAATAGTTTTACAATCCTCAATTCTTATAGATATAAAAAAAATTGCATTATAAAATCAGAGATGTAATTAGATTTAAATTACCACTAAATTAAATCACAAATAGAAAACCTAATAAACGATAGAGCAGTAGCCAAAAAAGTGGCTCTGCTCTTGTCGACTAAAATTCTAACATTCTCTGAAGAGATGCTAATCCAGTCTTAGGTCTCATGGCATAACTTTCTGTGACCAAAACGTAACACTGGCAGTGGCGCTACTCGGAGTACTAACGCTGATCTATTGGTACCATTTATGGGTAGTTTGTGTATTTTTCTTTGGAAATTAAAAAAATTTCAGATTAATTCTACTAATATTATTAATATTTGTAAGCAAAAGTATTAAAATTTTTTTAATTATTGTATAAATATATATTTCTATTTTCCTTTTAATTTTTTTATGCTTAATAAATTCCTAATTTTTTTTAATAATTTAACCAGAGTAGAAAATTTTAAGATTAAATTGTTATTTACTTAAATTTAAAATAGTACCAATTTTTATCAAATAAAGAAAATAAATAAATGTATTTACCTACAGTCAGAGATTTTATTTTTCAAACTCGCTGCAATAATATTAATTTAAAAAAATTTTAGACCGATTCTACTAATTTCAATATTCAAACATTTTGCCGAACTCATTCTACTAATATTAATATAATTTTTGCATGTGAAAATATTAAAATTTTTAAATTGAAAAAAATATTAATATTTTTTTAATATTCCGAATGCAAATAAGTTAATATCGTAATAAATATCTAAGCATTTTTTTTTTGCTAATTTTAAAAGTTTAACTAGAAAAGGAAATGGTGAAAATTAGTACTAATATTAGTGTTATTATTGTATTAATAAAAAAAATAATATTCTTCTGATGAAATTTAAATTGATAAAAAAATTAAAAAAAAACGATTTTATTAACATAATTTTAACAGTTTCTGTTTTATAAATATATTATGATTAACTACACAATACTATTAAATTATAAAATATGAAAATAAAAAAATAAATGCTTTATTCACATTTAACACTAGCTTTATTCAGACTCATTACCCTAAAATTATATTAAATAAATAAAATTGAATTTTTTTTTTCAATTTACTTTAACACCATTTTTTCTAATTCAAGAAAATTCTATCAACATTTAAAACTTGTTGAAATTTATTTTACTAATTTCTTTGGACATTTTTTTTTCTAGCGCAAATATTACAACTATTTTTTTTTATAAATTCATAATTCAAATAAAAGTGAATCATAAATTTAAATACCATTATTAAATACCACTTTTGTTTTAATAATTTTTTTTTGTTTTACAAATTTAATTGTAATCACACACAATTTTTTTTTGAAATTCATTCTACTAAATTTTTATTTTTTCTGGCGAAATATAATATTAAAACTATGTTTTTCTTAAATATTCAGAATTCAAATAAAAATTGGTCATAAATTTTTTAATTACTTTTGTTCTTAGTTTTTAACTTAATTAGAACATTAAAAATAAAATGGAATAATAATAATAAATAATTTTTTTTCTTTTGAAAATTGAATTGCATTTTCACACACAATTTTTTCAAATTCATTCTACTAATTGCTTTATAATTTTTTTTCATAGCACAAATATTAAAATTAAAACAATTTTTTTGGAAATTTAAAAGTAATTTCAAATAATTATTATTTCTCTAATTCATTCAATCAGTATCAGTTTGTACATTTTTTTAAAATTCCTTTTATTAATTTCTGTATTATTTTTTTTTATTATTATTTTTTTTATTCTAATTTTTCTTATAATATTCAGTATGTATTTAAATAAAAAATTAGCACAACATTCCTAGTTACTTTTGTTTTAATTTGGAAAACTTAGCCAGAACATAAAATAATAAGACGAAATACTGAAACGAATAATCAATAGTATTCAGTTGCATCAAATTTAAAACCACTAACTAAAAAATTTACAAATTAAAAAAAAAATTTAACACTATTTTCTTTGTAAATTCATTCTAATAAATTAATATCATTACTTAAAATTTTCACTCTCATTATATATCGAAAGCGAGCAGTAGTCCCTCCCTTATAAGGTTATATATTTCTACAAAATAATATTTTTTGTTAAACTTTTGTCAACTTACCCTGCAACAGGAAGCAAAATACATACAATAGGAAGAGTATGCTGACGCCATACAAATACGTAAAGAACGTTTCGTAGTAGAGCACTGGCAGACGGTGGGTTGTCACATCGCTAATCACATAGGCAATGCAAACAACAATCAAAATGATGGCGTACACCAAACTGGTGACGATGAACAACGATGTCCTGTACAAGGCAAACGCATGACGAAACAGCATGGAAATGGAAATAAAATATTTATATTAGAAAACATTTTTTAATAAATTCATACTTTTTTTTTTTTGACTAATAATTTCAAGAAAATCTAAGAGCAAAATCCAATAATCGCTGTGTTAGTAATTGTGCACAAACCCAAAATAATCCAATGTTTCACTATTAAAATTGCATACAAAAATATGTGAATGTATTTACAAAACATTTCTCGACTATGCGGACTCCCTGCATGCAATAAATGAGCAAAAATTAAATACCAACCGAAATTCTGTGGCTCGGTACGAAAGTGCATTATTACTTTCTAACGTGGATTCTTAAAATAATTTTTGGTTTTTCTAAAAATTTGTTCATTAAATATTAATTTGTGACTGTTGAATTACAGAAACTTATATTTACTTATAGTACTTTATGCGATTATAAAATCTTGAGACGCATCCTGCTTTGGGGGTACAAATAAATGATTTTTTTATTGCTTATTTTTACGTTGCCTCGGAAGGTACAATCTTGAGCGTTGCGAGTAGTCAAGCAAGTGTTAGAGTGTCTGGTTAAATTTGATGTGCGTTTCTCTATTTTTGATTTTTACGATTTTCATAAATTGGTGGGCAGGATTGAGTGCAAACTCAGCCACCAATTTGGATGAGTCCAAACTCTTCTTCACTATTCCTTAATTTGTTTTTTGAACTAAAGCATTTTTTTTACAATTTTTTAGAAATTTATAATTGTTTTTTTTCTCTAGTAATTAAGTTTTTTGCTTCAAATCTTTAAAAGAATTTCAATTTCACGAACTTTAAAATAATTGAAATTTAAAATTATTTTTGAAACTTTTTTTTCATAAAAGAATTACTATGATTTCCATCTTGCCCAACGAATTCATATTGGATTTTGAAGCGGGCATGTAAAATTGGTTATAAGTGCAGTATAAATAATTATATTTGTGGATGAACTACTATTAAGATTTTTAACCCCTTTTTCCATTGCAATAAACATCAATTTGGTCGCCTAAATATTATAATAAAATTACTCCGTGCGGTCGCAAAGACAATAATGTGGATGAGCAATTCTGATAGATGAAGAGTTGTGTAATTTAAGTTTTTCATAATTCGTTGGACATAAAAGTAAAGTAAAGCAGAAACCCCTTTCACATGGAAGCTGAGTGTAGGGAAGAGGCTTAGAAAATACTCAAATGCCTTATACACCTGCAAGAAAACACTCAAAAAGGAAAGAGGTTTAGCCCACTGACCGTCACAATCGATATGGATGACTGAGATAAGGCCTAGTTTGCACTATCACATCTTTGTTTGATGGATGACGGTAGATGAAAAGGCATCCTTATATGGTAGGATGTTGAGAGTGAACCCAGCCTCGCCGGTCTGTGTATAACTACTCACACAGCAGCACTGGAAGCATATTGAACTTGTGCCTGATGGCCATAGTTGAACATTAGAGAACTCAACGGATAAATCAGCGTTTTTACTAAGAGCAACAACTATTCAAGAAGGAATGAACTTTGTTGTGGAAAGCAAAGCTGCGCTCATGGCCTTAGTCAGCCCTTTAACAACTTCAGGGGTATTTGAGTACTGTAAATCCAGGCTGGACTATGTCGGTAGACATAATATCCTGATGCCAACATAGGTCCCGGGATACACGGTAACGAGACCTCTGACTCTTTAGCCAACGAAGTAGGCCTCAGCTTCTTTGGTCCGGAGCCCGTTCTGTCCCGCCCTTTTGCAGCCATAAAAGTGACGGTTAGCAAACGGGTTACATCAACCCACAAGCGAGCTTGGCAGGCTGACGGTGGCTGAAGATAGACAAAACTGATGTTATCATTCATGTCCGACCGACTGTCGCAGATCCTCTTGTTATTAGGAGAAGGTAGGCATCTCAAACAGTGCACTCTGCCTACCGCACGTGAAGACGAGGATGAGACGACGGACCACTTTCGGTTTGTCTGCCCAGCCTATGCTCGAAGTTAGAAGCGACCACCACGGCTCCTTGGCACCACAAGATCTACTCATACTTCTTCGGACGCCGGGTAGACTTTAAGCAAATTAAAAAGGGAAGCCGAGTGCGATGGACTTAATCTTGTTTGAGTGATGTATAATGCGATGTATATGACTACCGATTTCAAAACAGAAAATAATTCAATAAGATGAGTGAATGAGAACATTTCGGTTCTACCGTCACATCAACGAGGGTACAACGTTTTACGGGCTAATCTACGCTGAAACGGACGAAAAGACTGAAGAGGTAGAAGCTGCTCTATTCTGTGCATTACTTCCTCTTGAGCAGTCGTGTAAACTCTTGCAGCAAGCTGAGATCTTCATTATAACTAAAGCAGCTGAGCCCGCAGCCAAGCTAATCGCTCTCATCTCTAAAGCAGCTTTGATGCCCACTTCGCTAAGTGTGAGATGCTGCGCCAGAAATAAGGTGGATGAATTTGGCTTAGCAGACGAGTGTTTGAGGGAAAGATTCTGGGGAAGATTTTTGGACCTTTGCGCCACCTTTGTACGTTGGCGATGGCGAGTATCGCAGGCGATGGAACAATGAGCTTTATGAGCTTTTCGACGACATAGACATAGCGCAGCGAATAAAGATCCAGCGGCTACGTTGGCTGGGTCATGCCATCCAAATGTATAAAAACGCTCCGACTCGCAAAATATTCGATGCGGTACCAGCTGGAGGTAGTAGAGAAAGAGTAAGGCCTCCTCTGCATTTAAATGATCAGGCGGAGAAAGACTTGGCTTCACTTGGTGTGCCCAACTGGCCCCGGTTAACACGAAAAAGAAACTATTGGCGCGCATTATCAAAAATGTTCAACTATTTGGATTGATAAAGACCACCCTGTGTATTATTATAGTTTAAAAAACTTACCTCGAATGCCGTTAAATCAATGCACGTTCTTCTAGAACTCACACTTCTTCGAATTCATGTCCAATCCGAAGCTAGGGTGACTATTTTAAGAACAAATAAAGTTACTATTGACCCAAGTGCTCATCAAAATTGTAGGAAATTTGATATTCTTGTTGAACTATCCCCTGAGATCTCAATGCCATGGGATATAATGCCATCCATGCTCCGTTTTGTCAAACGTCTCAAGAATGAAGTGCGTAATAAAAATACTTGGAAGGGGTTATCTAAAACCCACAAGATAAATCAGAACATTATGACATGATACATGAACGGGTACTTGACTGAGAAAAGTGCAGGGACAGAGTACTGCGGACGACGAAATGATACTCGCAAACTCCAGTACCTTATATAAGTATTTTTTAAGGCGAAGTGAACGCAATAGAAAAAATTCGCTTACTTTAACTGTGAACGCAACTATAACAACAGAAGTATAGCATTCCGCGCTAATAGCCAGGCAGCAATAAATGTTCTCACCTCCAAGTCACATCAAATCTGGTTCTGAAAATCTTAGTTCACAACAATCAGAAGCGGACTTGATGAGTTCAAGGGTACATAGGAATTACTGGGAACTAAGTAACAGATAATTGATATAAAAAATAGGCAATTCTCCCTCCCCCCTTTCATAGACCCAGAGCCATCTTGTCGCCTAGAAAAGGGTAACTTCTCCTCTCTTATTCAGAAAGTAGAGGGAGAACAAAAAAGATCATACCGGGACAGTTAATCGGATTCATAGCAATCAATATTAATGATTGGTAGCCTTAACCTAATAATTCATGCAGCACGAATATTTTTTTCCAGTAGGAGACTAAAAAAATAGCTTTGTCTGAAACCTCGCTAGGTATTCAACGGCTCGGTAAGGTCCTTTCTGATCCTAGAGGAGTTTACAGTAGCGCTCAACGTCATTTTACATAGCCGTATAAGTTTTGCGGGGATAAATTAAATCATCATCTTTCTAACCTGGGGATATATACCAATTGAACTTGCAGGTTTTGAAGGAAGGGAGATGAAACCAACAAAAATGAGGTGCTGTCGTGCCAAGCACTCATGCATAAGCGGGAAAACACCTGGGTAAGCATATTTTGCCAAATGAGGAAACGAAACTCAATAAATAATTTATTGAAGAAAGTGGGCTCAGAGAAATACTCTGAATCCATGACAAGGGTGCAGTAGATCTTTTGCTATTCTGAGTCCAAGAAAGTACTTGTCTTGCTTTACCTTCAAAGTGTTTTGGAAAATATTGCAATAGTTAGTAACTAACTTTTAAACTCATCCTAAAAACATGGCAGCAACTATAGGTTTTCTTGCGCTGGTTGTCCTTTTTGTATTTTTTTATATTTTTTTTTATTTGCTGCGGTTACTCTTACAGCAGGCCCACTTTTGAGTAGATGAGCAAAGTTTTCACGGCCGAATAAAACATGCACTTGAACTTAATTGCTTTTCAACTTAATTGCTTTTATACTTCTGCAATAAAACTCACTAAGTTCAAGTTTTCTTGGTACTACATGGTCGGTTATAGTCTTTGGCAGCGCTATAAGCATCCTAATAAGCATAATTTTTTTTTTCATCATTCTAAAGTTTATGATTTCTTTTTAAGTTTATGATTTCATGCTGTATAGCACGCAGTATACGCTTTTTCGCAAACATTTCCATTGCGATTTTTTGTGTCACATTTCAATTATGCACTTGATTTGAGTTTTTGCAAAAAGCATTTGCCGAAAGAGGCACATCTTTGGAAAATACTTTGAAAATTTGCACATGCAGAAATTTAATTAAATTAATTTGAATTTATTGCTCTACTGCTAAGTATTAGTCACGTATTATGAGCTCAACCGGAAAGTAGACAAAACACACGCCACACACGTGCCGACTTCGGCCACATAAATATTAAATGAAAAATGGTTCATTCAAAATAGCAGAAAAATTAAAAGAAAATAATAAAAATCACGAAATTTTGTGGCTCACGCGCCTCTTCAGTGTTTGTTTAATTTTTGGATGCTTTATATCACATAAATATATACCTATATATGTATGTAAATGTAGCTATGTAGGCAAGTGATCATACTTAGCTACAAATAGCCCAATTAGGCCGATCGTAGGGGACGGCTTTTTACATTTTTTTTTTATATCTTCGGAATTTGCAGTCGGATCTTAAGTAAGTTACATCAATGCTTTTTTGTTTGGTGATTACTACTTTGTTTGTTTCATGGTTCATTGCTCCTTATAGTACTTACTAAAGTGGTGCACAAGTCGACATATATGTGCTTTCAAGTCATTTGCTAAATTCACACAACAATGCAGTGTTTTGTTCTCAACTAACAGTAACAGGCAATAGCAGCTAGAGAGAAAACCAAATCATGCTTTTGTATGACTTGTTTCTCTCTCAGCATTATCACAACACACATATTTCGGCAAGATAGCAAGAAAAGCAATGACACTGAAAGGCAATGAAAAACAATTCAATTCAAACAAGTGAATTGTGTCAAATGTGGATTATTTACTTACATGAATTCCTGATATTTTAAAAGCAAATAGGCAGTTAATGTTTGGTATGATGGTTTTGTAGAATAAAAATTAAATTCTGATTAATATTTGAATGTAACTTACACTTTGCCGCTAATATACACTACGTACATACATACATATGACACCAATTCACACATTGTACTTGATGTCTTTCGGCAAAGCTTGTATGAGAATGTTTTTCTACCATTGCCATGCAAGCATATAAGCAGCGTCGTGCAATTCGTGCACTGTCGATAGAGCCGAAGGAGTATTGCTTGTTGAAGACAGTTTTTCTTCGTTGCTGTTCAAGTTGTGTGCCTACATTGCTTTTTGTCTTCACAAACAGTGTCACATGCAATGTGTGACTTGTTGCTTGGTAATAAGCAAGTCATTTGTGCACCACTTTAGTACTTACCAACCAAATACTCAGTTTCTATTACCCTAATACCAGTATATTAAAGCTCGCTAAAAATCATTAAACTTACTCTCAGGAAGTTTTTCAATTCAAAACGAATTTAGATTTTTTTTGTCGTACGTAGCGGATGCATTCTTTTTTTCGTCATATCTTCGGTATTTACAGCCGGATTTTCAAGTTGATATACCCATGGTTTGGTTCCAGGAAAATATTTTCGGTTTTGTTTCAAAGTTGTTGAATGATCCTTAAAAAGTAAAGTTTATGTCAAGTCGAAGACCACTGATGAACTTAAAGTTATCGTACAAGGTGAAATATTTAGCTATTATAACGCCCAAAGTACTGGCTAATGCTCTGTAGAATTTTCGGAAGAGAGCTAGTTTTTTCATATAGAGATGACGTACCCGTAGTTAGAGTTGGCGCTTATTTGTTAAAAAAGAGTTATTTTTAGGATATTCGAATAATAAACACAACACTAGTAACAATAATTATAATAAAAACGAGTATTCAACATTTTTGTCACATCTATCGTCCAAGTTTCTTGCTTTCCGTGTTTTTATCACATCCTTTTATCCATTTTTTGCAGACGACAGTACTTCTGAAAAATTATTAAAACAAAGCAAACTGCAAGACTGGACTAGCAGACTAATGAAATCAAAGCTGAGTAAGCAGTGACAGAAATAAACAAACAGTTAATCAATTAAAGAAAGAAATGATACTTATTCTTATTAGGCATCTTCGATTCGCTTGAGCTCAGCTCGCCCGACGAAGGTTGATTAGTGAATAGCGAATATACCTCTACAGCTAGAAAAGTTTTATTACACCATATCCATACGAGGTGAATGTAAAACAAAACTGGGCAGTGTTGCAAAACACAATAAAATTAGTCTTATTTGGGTGCCTGCACATTGTGGTATTACAGCGAGCGAGTTAGCTAATGAAGGCTATGCAAATATGCCACTAGGCCCTGAACTCTTTCCAGGTGTCAATTCTGCATCGATTCAACTATGGCTTGACGACTTCATGAGGTCTACCCATAGAGGACGTTGGTCTGGGTTGAATTCGTGCAGAGTAGCCAAGTGATTTGTGAAACAACCAAACAGGAAAATAGCGACCTTTCACCTATAACTCAGGAGAAAGGACTTGAGAGTACTGGTGGGTGTAATCACAAGGCACAACGTCTGTGGTCAGCATATGGCTACCATGGGGGCATAGACAGCCCGATAGGCCTACCTTGTCTTGATAATGGCGACACTGCAGAGCATTTTCTCTGTAGCTGTCCTGCTTTTTCCAGAATCACTCCTAGGATATTGGGTTGCGATATACTGAGTATGGATAAAGTTCATACTCTTCTGCTTCCGGATCTCTTAAGATTCATCAATGAATCCAAGAGATTTGTGGAGGAGTGACCTCAAAATAATTTTTCTGTCTTACCACCCACATTTTATCTTTCCTATCTCTCTATTCTTTCTACTGAAATCTATCCGGGTGTAGTACAATTGTCTCCTGACTGAGTGCTTGGACTTGTCCAACCCCCCACAAATCTAATCTAATCTAATCTAATCTAATCTAATCTAATCTAATCTAATCTAATCTAATCTAATCTAATCTAATCTAATCTAATCTAATCTAATCTAATCTAATCTAATCTAATCTAATCTAATCTAATCTAATCTAATCTAATCTAATCTAATCTAATCTAATCTAATCTAATCTAATCTAATCTAATCTAATCTAATCTAATCTAATCTAATCTAATCTAATCTAATCTAATCTAATCTAATCTAATCTAATCTAATCTAATCTAATCTAATCTAATCTAATCTAATCTAATCTAATCTAATCTAATCTAATCTAATCTAATCTAATCTAATCTAATCTAATCTAATCTAATCTTTCCAAAATATTCCTCATGGAAGTCAATACACTTTTGCATTTGCCTATAGGGCAACTTTTGTTGCTTTAACTGGTAACTTATTGAAGAGGGGGGTCTTAAAGAAAAGAACCGAGTGGCTCGGTTTTTAGAAGGATAAAAACAAAAATAAAATTTTCTATGCTGACGAGATCCCCTGGACATAAGATTTAACAGGGGTGGCATTTTAACAGGTGGATTTAAGCAGGGCTGCACTTTTGCAAATATTTTTCAACTTAGTCTACTGCAAACACCAGCATATGCAAAGAATTTCCATATATGGTAGATGGGGCGTATGGGCAACATTGTAACTCCCTGTCATTTGAGGAAAATGAGTGTGATAGCAATTAAAAGGAGGACGTCGTAAGTAAATAGTAATGAGATCCATTTTGGGCACAATGGTCAAAAGAAATTTACATTTTTATAACTATCTCTACTGGTTATTTGTTATG
Organism: Anastrepha obliqua; assembly: GCF_027943255.1. Taxonomy (NCBI): domain Eukaryota; kingdom Metazoa; phylum Arthropoda; class Insecta; order Diptera; family Tephritidae; genus Anastrepha; species Anastrepha obliqua. The sequence continues at coordinate 17,480,423 of NC_072893.1, read as the reverse complement.
ATGGATTTCGATAGAATATACTAATCAGTTGAACTAGAAAAATACCAACTTTCAACACATGAATTTTTTTTCATAAATAACTGAAAAACGAATTCTTTACAAAATAATCAACTGAATTGTCGCAGGATTAGGAAAGTATTTTTTTATACAAAAGAAAGTTCAAATTACAGTTTTTTTATCACGCGCAATTTAAATTTCTTTAAATTTTTTAGGTATTTATTGGTTAAAAATTTACGTTTGGGAATACAGTTTTTCGTCTCCATTAATAAATCCAATTTTTTTTAGTTAGTTGCAAAAACAGTTCAAAGTTAAAGAACTATATCCGAGAGCGGGCGTAGATAAGGTAAGCGCTGAGATGATATGCTCAGTGTTATAAGCGACACTTCATATTTAGTAAACTTATAATTGTAAAAAAGTTTTTTCTAACAGCTGTCGCCCCTTGGCAAGCAATATGAAGTCTCTGAGTGTATTTCTGCCATGAAAAAGCTCCTCATATAAAACTATCCGCCATATGGAAGCAGCATAGAACTATAGGTCTCTGCATTTGTGAGACAGCATCAACACGTACACCACAAATAGGAGGAGGAGCTCGGCCAGGCACGCATTAAAATGTGTAAGCGCCAATTATACCTGTACATACCTATATACTTAGTATTGCCATAAATTCTGTGACAAATTTTACAATACATACATCGATAATAAATTCGCAGAAAAAAGTTCCGTTATTTTAGCTTTTGTATGTGTGCATTGTTTGCTCATAAATTATACTCAGTTTCGTGGCAATTTTCGCTTGTTAACAATGAAGTGGGGAGGTAAAGAAAATCGCATTGCAGTGTCTCCATAACAAAAGAGTGGCCACGAGTGTGAGTGAGATTTACGAATTACTGAAAGAACTTAGTATTTCGAGAATGTTTGATTACCAAACAGTTTTCCTTAATGTCTCAAGCGTGGGTCGAACCAGTGCAGCCATAAAAGCCGTTCGAGAAAGAATTCACAGAAATCCACTTAGAAAGCAGAAAATCATATCCAGGGAAATGAATGTATCGACCAAATCCATGTCAAGACTAATTAGAGATGAAATGACAAAATTTTCACTCTTACAAAGATTTTTAATAAGCAAAACGACAAAATCTATGCTTACACATCTAAAGAGGCAAAAAATGTTGTTCCAAGGCTCGCAATCTTCTCTTTATTTAATATTTATTGGCGGCAAGCTTTGAAAATCACCAATGATTTTCTCTGGGTAAAATACAATTTTCCGTATATTTGGTATAAAATGTTAACATAATTATATTTTTGAATCTCCTCTTCTAATTTCTCTTCACAAATATCAAAAAATTACTCCAAAAATAAAACAAATCCAGAAATGTTTCTTTTAAATAAAGAATGGGGTAAAAGTTTATAGATATTTGTTAATACAAATTAAAAGAAGGGATTAAAAACTGCCGATCTGGAAACATTATGCACCAAATTTATGGAAAAGTGCCAATTAAAATTTAGTGGTAATTTGCAAAGCGACGAGGGTACGTGTAAATTTTATATAAAAAAAAAGTAGAAATAAGTGTCTCAATTATTTGGTTATAGAAAAAGTTTTAGGAGTAACATTAAGAAAAAAATTTTTTTTGCCCATCCTAATATCTTATATTCTTTTGAAAATTCCAATGTTTTACGCGTCTTTTATACTCCAAAGCCTCAAAGAGCACCATCCCAAAAAACAAAGTGTGTTTTTCCAGTCCCTGGAACTGAGTTTAATATCAGTTTAGTCGCGAAACAACAGAGCCCCTTTTCTAACCTCACTGACTGATTAAAAATCAGATGCCAGTTTTTAAAAACTTAAAATTTGTATTTTAAATTTCGGAGGTCAAATTTAAAAAAAAAATTGTTATATTCTAGCAAACCTTTCATTACATATCATTTATAAGCATATTTAAATCTGCACTTTTCATCGATTTGTTGCTTCCCTTTTTTCTTTTTTTTTTTGTTTTTTTTTTTTGCCTATTGTAATCCTTTAGTTTAAATTCAAAATTAACTTCCTTTCTTAGTAACCATACAGCTTCCCCCTCTTCAATCATTATTGGTGACATTTTCCATTTTTTTTTGTTTCATAATTGAAAAATTCTTATTCTCTTCTTACCACGAAATGTGAGTGCGTGTGTGTGTATGTTTTTTTTTTAATGAAAACCTCTTTTGTTATATTGTTTTGTTAATTACCATAGCTCAATTGGTCCGGTTATTATGTTAGTTTGATAAGTGCCGTGCACGGTGATTCTTGCCGGTAGAAAACTTCGGTTTGGATTTGGCTTTATTGAATAGCAAACCCTAGAACAATAACAATTTACCCAGAATTAAATAAATTTCAAATGTCAAGCTTTGTACTCAATTTGGAGTTTGTGCTGCACACAAAACGAAATACTCTGGCAAGGATTACAAAGCACAGGTACACGTGTTTCTCATTTAGGGAAGAGTACAGATGGATGGGGTAAATTGTGGGAGCACAACTGGAATTAACTGAATTTACACGCGGCTTTAAAGGGAACAACTTGATATATTTGTAGGTGTATTTATGTATGTGTGGAGTATTGTTCGTTTTCCATTACAATATTAAAAAAGTAATTAAAAGCAAGGAATTTTATATATTTGTACAAATACGAGTAGCTTGGCAATACTAATGCAGATGAAATTAAGAAGGGATTGATATTTGGAAGCGTACGTAAGATGGCTAGCATGGCTTTATGCATACGCAAATTTTAAGTAAAGAGAAAAAAATAAGCTTTTTAAGCACACAAGCAAGATTTAGCAGATTTAAAAAAAAAAATAAAAATAAAAAAATATTAAAATAAGTAAGCAAATTAATTTGTCTTTCAAAAGTAACACCTATTCAGTAGTGAATAATTCTTTGACGGTATCTATTTTATATCTCCCTTAGCATTTGTCAAATAGACAGATGTACAATTTTACACAAAAGAAATCGCGTTACAATTACTTAAATTTATCATGAAATTTGTCGCACTTTAAAAAAATTCGTGTTTTTTTTGGTAGAAATAATCATCCGAACGTGTCCAGAATTCCAAGATTGGTGAAATAACGTCAAGAAACTGGTTCTGTTGGGGATGAAAAAAGAACTGGCAGACCAAAAACTAGACATTCTGTTGAGAAAATTGCTGCTGTAGCGCAAAGTATTGCTGAAAAATCTTCAACATGGATATCTCGACGTTCTCAACAATTAGGCATTCGGATCAGTTCGGGATTGGTTCGGGATTGCGAGGAAAATGGTCATGCACCTATAACGAAACTCTGCCAATTCAATATACTCTCCTACTTAACTTTGGTAGTTTTTAAGGATTTCGTCGGTCTAAAAGTAATAGAGCGCCGTAACCGATTGGGTTGGGGCGTGTCTACCATACGGAATTCAGACTACCATTTAAATGTCAAAGTAAATACATAATTTTTTTTCAGTATTCATTGATACTTCATCATGGAAAGATTTACTCATCAACAAAGTTTGCAAATCGTACAATTGAATTACGATTGTCGACGCTCTGTAAAAATTGTCCTATCGAACGCCTTATTCGGCAAACCAATGACTAAATTGAGAATAACCTTACATTAGTGGGTCTTACTCGACCGATTAGGCCATGTACTGCCCGAAGCTGGCTGGAAGTCAGAGTTTTGCCGAAGACCCGAAATAATCGATTCGGCGCCGATTCCAGCAACTTATGGCACTATTTGGGCGATTTTACGCAAAGATCTTGGTTGAAAGCGTGTAAAATACAGTTAATTCAAGGTTTAAAGCCGCCCGATCTTTCAAAGCGTCATAATTTAAATCATTGGGCTCTTGAAAAACTCGCCAAAGATCCACATTTAGGGACCCGAATTTTGTTCAGCTATGAGGCCTGTTTTTAGATTTATGCCTACGTCAAAATTGCTGTATTTAGGATAAAGAGCAACCCGAAACTCGAATTCATTCAAGAACAACCACTGCATCCATTGAAAACAACAATTCGGTGCGGCCTATGGGAATCATCGGTTCATATTTCTTCAAAGACGAGGCTTACACCAATATAGCAGTGAATCGCGTCATGATAAACGACTTCTTGACACCAGAAATTGAAGCCAGTGATCTCCACAATATTCAGTTCTAATAAGACTGTGTTACTTGCCATACCGCCTGTGAAACAACGGAGTTAGTGCGTCGTCGTTTCGGTGAGCAATTTATCTCTCGTCTTAGATCAGTGAATTGGCCACCAAGATCGTGTGATATCACACCTTTGGACTTTTATTTGTGGGGGCTTACAAAGTCTAACTGCTTTGAGGGTAAACCAGCTGCGATGGAGGCATTGGATGTCATTCATGAGATACCAACCGACGTCCTCCAGCGAGTCACTTAAAATTGGTGCTTACGGATGGTTTACGGCGCAGTTGCTGCCAACATTTGAAATGAATAATCTTTAAAAAAATAAATGTCATGAATGGTTTTACACAAAAATAATAAAAATTCCTCACTCAATTTGAGTTTCCTTTGCTTTATTTCATTTTAAAATCCGATACCTCTAAATTTATCACCCTATACACATGTAAATAATGTATAACTTGTATTGTTAATCTAATGTAGTTCTCGAACAGGATACAGTCCTAAATAAATTTGAAGAAGAAGAAGAGGAACAACTAGCCAAACTAAGACAGGCGACCGTCAGGAAGCGGCTAGAGGGAGATAGGAAGGTTTTTGCGTTCCATCAAGACCGGCCAGTCAGGCCGTACTTATTCTATACTCTTTTGCTACAGCAAAGAGTAGCATTACCTACCGCTCGGTATGCAAAAGGTTGCTTATACGCCAAAAACTTCCAGAGCTCGTAGGGTTCTATGAGATCTGCCTTTTAGTTCAGATCTGGGGACAAGCCATTCTTGACTTTTTCGAGCATCAAGAGCGACCTGTTTAAATGACCTTTACTTCTGCCTTCTCCTAAACTGAATAACAGAACAAATAGGTGTGAATGTAGATGAGAGCATCTCAAAAAAAATATAAGCAAGGATCGAACGAACTCTCAACAGGATCGCGACTCGGCATACACATCACTGTACTTACTTACTTACTTGCTTAGATGGCACTACAAACGTATGTCGGTTTTGGAAAAATCTAAAACACTGCGCCATCTAGCTCGTCCCACTGCTTTTAAGCGCCAGTTGGTGACACCGAGTGCTGTTATGCCTCACTTGGTCCAACGTAGATCAGGCCTTCCTCTTCCTCGTCGTCCACCTGTGGGTTCCCCCTCCAAGGAGTGCCGTGCCGGAACACTTTCGCTCATCCTCGAGATATGGCTAAGTCAGCGCAGCCGCTGCATTTTAATGCTCTTCACTATGTCCACTTCTCGGTATAGCTCATACAGTTCGCTGTTCCATCGGATACGGAACTCAGTCTCGCCTATGCGAACTGGACTACAGATTTTTTGGAGCATTTTTCTCTCGAACACTCCTAGTGCTCTCTCATCAGTTGTTGTCATCGCCCAAGCTTCTTCACCGTATACAAAGACGGCGATGATTAGGCTTTCATGAAGCGTGAATTGCGTTTTTCGAGAGAGGACTCTACTTCTCAGCTGCCTGCTGAGCTCAAAGTAACACCTGTTTGCAAGAGTTACCCTTCGTTTAATGTCTAGACTGCTGACGTTCTGGCTGATAAATGAAGTCCTTGACCACTTTGAACTCGCAGTTGCCAACAGTGACGTGTTGTCCAAGATATGAGGTTGCCGGCGGTACTTTTTTCTTTTTGTCTTCTTCTTTTTTTTTGTCTGAACAATTAGCAAGTACAGCACTCAGACAACATTAAGTCCATTGTACTGTAGTGGCGTGCCCATTTAAATTTTCTTTAAATCTACCCGACCTCTGAAGAAATCTGAGTAGATCTTATGGTGCCAAGGAGCCAAAGTGGTCGCTTCTTAACACTTCAGTGCCAAAGAGCTCAAGCTTGATGCGAGCGGAGAGCGAGCAGACGCACAGAAAGTGGTCCGCCGTCTCGTCTTCTTCTCTACATGCTGGGCAGAGTGCACTGTCAAAGATGCCTACCTTTTCCATGTGCTTCGCCCATAGAAAATGGCCCGTCATCAGTTCAACCAGCTGCCTACAGTCCCTTTTTCTTAAGGACAGGAGGATCCGCGACATGATATCGGACGGTTCGGAGAGGTCCAGTCCGATCCCGATTGAGCTTGCCGTAGCACTCAACGTCATATTGCACAGCCGTATAAGTTTTATGGGGATAACAAAATTAAGCATAGCAGTGTAAAGGCAGTTCCTGTTTGTGCTATCGAAAGTAGCTTTGTAATCGACAAAAAGGTGGTGCGTGTCAATTTGTCGTTCGTGGGTTCTCTCCAGGACTAAATTTAGTTATCAGCTTAAATAATGGGCTTTGTTGAGTTACTCTGGTTGTTCTTGTTGTAGCACCATAAGCATTTCCCATACATGTATGATAGTCCTTGGTCGGATATAAATCTGGGTCAGTCCGGTAACGTTGAGCCGACTGTCGTGGGAAACAAGAGTTACTCTTGTCAACCTGTTCGATGACATGCTTGCCGTTGAAGTCACTGATTACCAAGACAGGGCATTAATGTATGAATTTGTTTGTAGTGTAAGGGCTAATCTGAATTCTTTAATAAAATTAAATATAAAAAGTCATAATTTCCTATTTTTGTTCGGAAAATTTAGAGAGATTTGTTTTTTTTTCTTTTATTTTTTTCTTTCAAATCAGAAGAGCAAATAAATCAAAAGACGCATACAGATGCGCAGGGATAAAAATACAGAGACAGATGTATAAATTTACACACACATACACATTCACATACATATATGAATTCATATGAATCACTGCTTTATTCCACAAAGCCAACATAAGGATTTTCATGTATTCATGTAGGAATTTTTTGTATTTATGTGTGCATGTATTTGTGCGCGTACATGTGAAACAGCAGTCATACAAAACAGACTGATGTACTTCGAGGATTTTATTTCTTTTTCATAAGCATTTTGGAAGCGCGCACAATTTTAAGTGCATTGCAGTAAAATGGAAAACAACTTGACTGAGTATTGTAATGTTAAAAGCAACAAATATTTACACCGCCTACTATACGACTTTATATACTACCCCCCTACTTGCACAACTATTCAGCCATTATCATCATCAACATCGGCATGAAAACTGAAAGCCTGTGTCGGTGTAAATGTGCCTGTGTATTTGTATTTGTGAGCACAGATTGTTGAGGCAGGTTAAAATATGCACAAGAGGAGCGACCCAATTCTGTAGCGGTGGTGTTATTATGCCCATACGGCATTTCAGCTCCCCGGAAACGTTCAGAGCCAAACACTTCCAAAGCTCTCAGCCCCAATGCAGGCGGCAGTAGAGAGGTTGGCTGTACGGGCAGCAGGTGGACTTTTGCTACACTTCTCATTTTCCTCTGCTCTACCTCAGCTGGTGCATTAAGGCAAGTGCTCCATGTTTGACTGCACAAAATATCAGCGAGTTTATGCAGCTTAAAGCGCGAATGCCCTACACCCACCGCGCTAAAGTTCGTGTGGAGCTCATCTCCTGGGATGCGCTTGCCGGTAGCCAATGAAATGCAAAACTTAGGTGTGTATGTGGGTAAATATGTCGTTATGTGTGTAGCTCCTAACACGGAAATGAGGTACATCAATTACTATGACGCGCTTATCCGATTTATCTAACAGCGGTGGTCCCTCGGCGGGCGGAAGCAAGTCTCTTAATGTACTACTGTGATCAAAAAACGCCTCATAAAAAACGACATATATGCGCCATAAAACTTAAGTCTCTCCGCTTGTAGGACAGCATTGAGATGGAGTAGAAGCTCGGCCAACTCCTAATAAAGAGTGTAAGTGCATCTGACATCCAACTAAATGATACACCAAGGCAGACCACGATGCTCCGTGGCAAGTGGGGGCCAACTATTGAAGTAAGTTAGGCTTTGAAATGAAAAATAGACAGGGTGAGCCCCTTTGAAACCTTTCTTAGAAGAAATCGTGTTTCGAAACTTAATTTTCACGGGAAGTCGTTTTCTGAAACTAACCTTTCGATGGAAGTCCCACTCAGCTGTTTCTACCATTTAGTCTCTAGGTACCTTTAAGCCGAATAAGATGGAATGGCGCCACCAGAGTTCGCTTACTAACTTTAGCCCGCCCCACTAACACTTTTTTTTTACTAACTACTTGGAAAATATTTTATCGATGTCGGAAGCTTTAAAGTACTTAAACCAGATACAAAAGCACAGTTTCAAGCTACCACTAGGCGAATGGAAGTTAAGAGCTTTTCCCAATTTTATTCTGTTTGGCCGAGCTCATCCTCTTATATGTGCTTTTGCTGTTTTCAACAAGTGGAGGGACCTATAGTTTTACGCGTCTTCCACAAACGGAGAAATCAGTTTCAGTATTCAGTTTTAGGCCGCCTCCGAACGACAGATGGTTTTTTTATGAGAAGGCTTTTCATGCCAGCCGCCGTAGCCGAAGGGGTAGGTGCGGGACTAGCATTCGGAGTATGTAAGTTGGAATCTCCGTGCATGAAACACCAAAATGAAGAAAAAGTGTTTTCTAACGCGATAGCCCTTCGGCAGGCATAACACACTTCCAGCAGAAATACGCCACAAAAAAGAGCCTCATAAAAAATCCATTTGCCGTTTGTAGTCGGCTTAAAACTGTAGGTTTCTCCATTTTTGGAGGAGAAACTAACAACTAACAGAAGTGTACGCGCCAATTATTTATTTATTTTTTTTTTTTTTTATACCGGAAGTATACTCGGAGCTTTGCCATTGCCTGCTGAGGAGCGACTGCTATTATAAACAACTTTTTGTATGAATTAATGATTCGTGGCCGTGCCTCCGAATGACAGTCACGCATAACCCAAGCCTCAAGCCGCTTTGCATTCGTTGGCAGTGCTCCATTTTTTGTTGACTCGGTCCAATATGTTTGGCGTCTCTCCAGTCATAATATCTCGAATGTTGGCTTCGAACTCGTTCAGAGCAGTTGACCTAGTGTAGATAAAAAAATGTATGCATTCCCTGAAGAAATATTAGAGAGGCGTCAAGTCGCATGATCGCGACAGCCAGTTGATGAGCGCTCGCTATGAGATGATCCACTTACAAAATTTCTTCTTCGCAACTTCAAGCGTTGCGTCGCTTGTATGGCATGCTGCGCTGTTTTTTTTTTGTAACTACAGCTGGGATATGCCAATGTTGTCCAGTTCTGGACATGCAAAGTCAGTTAATATAGTTCTAGATCGAGAACCAATTGATGGTAGTCGTGTATTTTTTCTTATTTCGAATTAAGTAAGTTTCGCTGATGCTGTCAAGTCATTAATTACATCAAAAAATCAGTCTTTGTGGCTATGAATTGATGTTTTGTTGAAGACTTGTGGATTTTGTACGTTCACATAAGGGCAGTTTTGCACATTGAGACATTTTTTCACACACCTACTGAACCAAAAATGGGTCTCAGCGGAGAAATTGATTTATTTTTTATTTGAAGTTGCCTTAGATAGGATATATAGGATAGATAGGATATGAAGCTTTTTTGTATAAGAAATAGCTTCAAGGAGTTATTATTGGCTTTTTTCTTCGAAATAAAATTCCATCATAAGTGGTTCGATGTTCACAGTGGGTTTCGAGTGTAGCATCTGTCGCATGAATCAAATCGGCTATGGACACCCATTCGCCGATAATTATTAGAGTAACTTAAGGGGATTTTTAGGTCCTTTTTGGCTAAGAGCCATGTGCTTTCTAGTTACGAGATTTGCTGATTAACTTTTGAGATATGGAAAACTGCACTGTGAGTTTATCAACTCTGACTTTGTGCTCATAAAATTTTATATTTTTTATGATGATAGAGCTCAGAACATTTTGTCATACTAGTCTTACTTTTGCTGCTTAAAACTACTTGGAATACTCATCATAATCAAAGAATGGAATTGAATTATGAAAATTTTCGTGTAATTGTTTTTTATAATGGAGCTCCCAGATTCGCCTTTTGCTGATTAACCATCATTTGTGTGCAATTTACATAAAGAGCGATGGTCCAGTCTAAAATGCTGCAGAACAGTAAAGTGTTTTGTGACAAGCCCGAACAAAAACCTGTCGAATTTTCTTCTAAAACTTGGAAGAAAAGACGGATGGTCGGTTTTATTGCAGAACACAACCCACAAATCATTGAGGACGCGATGGGTCTGTCTTGCTTAGAGGAGCCGGATAGCACTGAGCATTTTCCCCGCGAGTGTGTCGCATTTGCTAGAGCAAGCCTACAAATTTTGGGTTAAGGTGCCAAAACGTAAAATTCGTCCTCTCAAACTGGAGGATATTTTCAGATTTGCCATTTTTCTCTGTCTCTGTCTCTGTCTCCGTCTTTGTCTTTGTCTTTGTCTTTGTCTCCGTCTTTGTCTTTGTCTTTGTCTTTGTCTTTGTCTTTGTCTTTGTCTTTGTCTTTGTCTTTGTCTTTGTCTTTGTCTTTGTCTTTGTCTTTGTCTTTGTCTTTGTCTTTGTCTTTGTCTTTGTCTTTGTCTTTGTCTTTGTCTTTGTCTTTGTCTTTGTCTTTGTCTTTGTCTTTGTCTTTGTCTTTGTCTTTGTCTTTGTCTTTGTCTTTGTCTTTGTCTTTGTCTTTGTCTTTGTCTTTGTCTTTGTCTTTGTCTTTGTCTATGTCTTTGTCTTTGTCTTTGTCTTTGTCTTTGTCTTTGTCTTTGTCTTTGTCTTTGTCTTTGTCTTTGTCTTTGTCTTTGTCTTTGTCTTTGTCTTTGTCTTTGTCTTTGTCTTTGTCTTTGTCTTTGTCTTTGTCTTTGTCTTTGTCTTTGTCTTTGTCTTTGTCTTTGTCTTTGTCTTTGTCTTTGTCTTTGTCTTTGTCTTTGTCTTTGTCTTTGTCTTTGTCTTTGTCTTTGTCTTTGTCTTTGTCTTTGTCTTTGTCTTTGTCTTTGTCTTTGTCTTTGTCTTTCTCTTTGTCTTTGTCTTTGTCTTTGTCTTTGTCTTTGTCTTTGTCTTTGTCTTTGTCTTTGTCTTTGTCTTTGTCTCTGTCTCTGTCTCTGTCTCTGTCTCTGTCTCTGTCTCTGTCTCTGTCTCTGTCTCTGTCTCTGTCTCTGTCTCTGTTTCGGTCTCCGTCTCTGTCTTTGTCTCTGTCTCTGTCTTTGTCTCTATTCTATTATATTCTATCTCTTTCTCCCTGTCATCTCTGTCTTTGTCTCTATTCTATTATATTCTATCTCTTTCTCCCTGTCATCTCTGTCTTTGTCTCTATTCTATTCTATCTCTTTCTCCCTGTCATCTCTCCTTTCCTCCTTGACTATCTACTTTTTTACTTCCCACAGCTTTGAATACAATAGACTTTTTAGCCTGTAGGTTCTAAGATTCCCATTCTCTCGGTGGTTCTTGGCTCGCCTTTTTCAAATGTCAATTTTAACCATCATTCTTTATTTGGCTGGTTTTCGGCATTCTCTCGTATCAAAAACAGCTTAAATAAAAGTTTTTTGTTTTTTAATGTAAGGAATTAATCTGGCTTTGAGCTCAGTCGCATGCAGCAACGCCCTTAGTTGTCTTCAACTCGTTTTATGTAAATGTAAAATGCAAGCAAGTATCTAAGTTTTGTATTTTAATGAAATGCGCCTCATTCGCTTTTGGAACGTATGTATGTATATGTGAAAAAGGATGAAGTTTTTTCCTCTTGCTCATGCATAAGTAGATGCCATATTTTCTGACACAGTTCATTAGTAGTCACCTGAAATGTAGAAAGTTGCAACTGATACACACCGTTCGCCCACTCGCACACCATTGCATACTCGTACATGCCACTAGCCACACAACCCTTTGCAAAACACATACATGCATACGTTTTTTCGTATGCTTCACTTTTTATAAAGGGTGTTTCTTTTGGAGGCGGTGAACTTTAAGTTCTTAATATTACTTTCTGTGGCAGCTGATTTAACTGGTAGCGACTGTTATGAGTTTAGTTTGGTAAGGAAATTCATTGTACTTAGAGTCACGCCGCAGAAAATTTGTTAATTGTTGAAAATTATTTTTAAAAACAAGGTTTCTTTCAAGATGATTATCACAGGTCATTGTTGAAACACCATTCCGTTCCGAAGAAGTAACGATTTGGTGAACTTTTTGTGTAAGTGGAATCACATGCCACTTCGTTAATGCGATTTGACTGCTTTAGATTAACTTTCAGATAGACTGACAACAATTTTGGGGTTATTGTGTGAGAATGGAATGAGACCGGCGGAGAATGAAAGTACTAGCCCCATATAGAAAAATCCCTAAAGCTTATTGGATTCCCTGATAAAATATTTATGGCCTAATTAAATTTTAAATTTATGTATTGTACCTCAGCGCTTTTCAAAAATGTTTTCCTTACCTTGGATGGAATATTTATCAGTGCGAAATACCGGGTTTAACATACCTGAGTATAACAAAGTGCAGGTTTCAAATAAAAATAAAAATAAATAAAGGATATATGCTAATCCTTCTTCGTCTGTTAGGTATTTAGCCGAGCTCCTCGTCGTATTTGTGGGGTACGTCTTGACGTTGCTTCACAAATGGAGGGATCTGCAGTTTCAAGCCGACTCCAAATGCCAGATATTTTTATGAGGAGCTTTTTCATGGCATAAATACACGCGGAGGCTTGCCATTGCTTGCCGAGGGACGACCGCTGTTAGGTAAAAACTTTTCCTTCATTTTTGTGACGCATGCAAGGAGATTCGAATGATAGTCAAAAATCCAAATTTTGTTACCCCAACTTTAGTTTTTCGACTTGCTAGTCAACAATTATAAGTTTTTGCTATTCGTTAAATTTGCGAATTGATATGATTTAAGTTCAGGATAACCCACCAGCAAAACATGCGGCTCGTGCCATTTTATGTTTTTTTTTTTGGGTTTTTTTATAATGAATATTTCTTATTTTTTTTACAAAAAGTAAAAACTATGTGAATCAAAATTTCAACTTTGTACAAAAATTAAAGAATTTCACAAACTTTGCATCATAATTCCATGGTTTTAAATTAGAATTAAAATCTGCAAAATATTTGATGTAACGAGTTTTATGATTTATTAAATTTTTGTATTATAAAGTGCAAGTTTGAAGCCGCTGAAAAGTCCTATTAGTAGGCTAAATGACAGTCCAGAGTATTATTTACAAACGGGCGGAAATATTTTGCCGAGAGTAAAACCGAAAAAAGGAAATCAGTAATGGATTTCAAACGTAAAAGTGTGATTGCATTATATTTGGCTGGAAAATCACAATCAGCGATTGTTCGTGAGTTCGATCACCTTAAAGTAAATAAAGTTTTTGTTTATCGCACCATTATCGCACTGGTAGCATCGCGAAACGTCATGGAGATGGTCATCAAAAGACTGCAAGGTCACGTGAAATGGTTCAAAAAATCCAGAAGCGACTTGAGCGAAATCCTTGACGACGTGCCAATCAAAAGGCAAAAGAACTGAAAATATCTGACCGTAGCATCCGCCGCATACTGAAAATTGATCTCAAATCAAGCCTTACTAGATCCAAAGGGCGCGCGATCTCACACCAAAGCAGCAACAAGTCAGATTTGAGAGAGCAAAGGAGTTACTTTGCTTAGCCGAAAGCAGTCAACTTCCGAACATTGTGTTTTCTGACGAAAAACCCTATCGTAAACTCGCAACACGATAGGGTTTATTTGACCGACCGCTCATACGAGAATTTGAGTCATCGATTGGCCACCAAGTGGCAGCATCCGCCACAATAGTCTCCAATCGTTTTCATCGAGCCTGGCATCAAGGTAAAATATAAATATTATCGGGAAAGTATTCTGGAAGTTGCTTTCGAGCTGTGGCCAGAGAAACATTTCGGTGCCAGACCATGGACGTTTCAACAGGACTCGGCACCGTCTCACAAAACGCGAGTGAACCAAGAATGGTTAAAAAACAACGTTCCGAACTTCATAATGTCCACACAATGCCTCTCAAATTCACCAGACGCGAATACGACGGATTATTCTCTTTGGGCCTTTTTGGAGAGCAAGGTCCGAATTAAAAGATTCACAAGTCTCGAGGCTCTGAAAAAATCCATTGTCCGCGAGTGGTCCCAAATATCTGCGAGTCACATTCGGGCAGCTTGCGACTCGTATCTGGACCGTCTTAAGGCCATAGTCAAGGTAAAAGGTGACCATATCGAGCAAAAGTAAATTGATTCTTAATTTTGTATTATTTTCACATATTTTTTTCTTTGAATTGATTAAAAGTAATTTTCCAAACTAAATTTATGGTCTCTTTAATTGGTTACGCTTCGAGTGTAGGACCCTGTAGAATAAAAATCTGCATACCAAAATTTTTCCATACATTCTAATTTAAAATGGTGAATTTAAGAGGAAAAGTTTGTGCAACTTTTCTCATTTTTGTTTAAAACCAGAAATTTGAATTTATGTGGTTTTTGTTAGAAAATGCACCTTTATAACAAAAATAATGAGCATTCATGAAAAAAAAACTGAAAACCAGTAAAAACTGGTCACAATATTCATGTGCTATTGATAGTCGCGGGTTGCCTTTTATATATTGTGACCCATAATGCAAAAATAGTTAAATAATAATAAAATTACTTTATTGGTTTTCAAAATATTCTTCTTAGAAGTCAAAACGCTTGAGGCAATTTTCAAACCACTTTTGCCGCTCAGAAGTGAATACCTCCCAAACAAGGCTTTTTTAGGCTTTCGGGTACAAAAAGAAATCAGTGAGTCCAAATTAGAGCTGTAAGGCGAGTGAACCATTAACTCGATCTTATGAGTGCCCCAAAACTCTCTAGTGTTAGCCGATGCGTGAGAGCTCGCATTGGCTTGGAAGAAGAATAATCGGCGGTTGATTTTCCTTATTTCTCCAAAAACTTCTGGCAAACAAATGGCTGTATCCCACTCAGAATTGACTGTTTTAAGTTTCTCTAGTGGTACAAGTGCGACATGACTAGATTTTCCACTTTATGTGAAAAAACAAGCGACAATTTGCTTTGAGCAGCTGCTTCCCCGCATAACTTTTGTTAGCTCAAGCTCGCCTTGGCAAAGCCTTACTGTCGATTGGTGTGTTGTTTCCGGCTCATATGCATAGATCCAAGATTCATCACTTATTACGATTTAATTTTTTTTTTTTGTCCTTGTTCACTCCTCTCGGGAGCATAGGGCCTCGACAAGATTCAGTCTTGCGTTGGTTTCGTTAATCTATTTTGATTTCTGACGGTGATTAGCCTGCCGCTATCAGTCCTAAAAAGTGGGAATGCCCACCTGTCGTTGCCTTCTTACTGCTTGGAGTGTCATCTATGTCTCACGATTTCATAGACGTGTTTAAATTCACCCTGACTGAATTTCTTCAACATTTGCATCCTTTAATCGACACGAGTCCTCTCGGGGGCATTTATCAAATGATGCTGTACCCCATCAGAAGACCTAAAGCTATATTGAATGTATATTGGCTGGCTAATGCCCAAAAGATTCTTTTATTTCACGATATGTGACATCACGCTCTTGCGTTATCAATTCACGCACAGCACCGATTGTTTCTGTCACAAGAACAGTTTTTGAAGGGCCTTCACGAAACTCGTCCTGCAATCGATCGGTTGCTACATTGAAGCTCGTCATACCAGCTCGTCATAGTAGCTATGTGAGGTTCTTCAATGCCAAAAGTCCAACCAAGTTGATCAATGCACCCCCGTCTCGATAATATCTGTCGAAAATCGTAAATCATCGCATGCAAATTTTTACGAGTTCATTTCATCTTTTTTGCGAGCTGAGTTTTTCAACTCACTGAAAAAAGAGCAAATAATGCGCGTAAGTGAAAACTTTGTATGCAAGTTTATGCTTAAAAATATGAAAATTTTCCATAAGAATATCAAATTATAGCTCATCATTACACATAGTGTTGCAAAGGCGCAAAATATAAAGGCAACCCTCGCATCTGACTACATAGGAATTTGTATCACTGTCTCAAAGTTGTATCACGGAAATTTGGAACAAATGTTTAAAGTTTTAATGACATGCAAATACATGCACTCCAATATATTATATAAGTGCATGTATGTATGTATGTATTCACATACATCTACATATGAGTAAACACAAACAAAGTTAACTAACAATTTCCCCACTCAAGCAATTTTCCCACTCAGTCATGAACAACTTGTCAACGCTGGATTTACAAGAAAATCATGACTGCGAACATGAACCCTATATGTAGTATCTGCGCCAACAACAATAACAATAGCAAAAAGTATGTATTCATATATGAAAAAGACAATCCTGCAAGAGCGACGTGTAAATCCAACACGATTGCGCTGCAGGCTATGGGCGGATAGCAGAAGAGAAGAGGTCCATGTGGGGATAGAAAAGAATTGTCACAGGCAGCAGTAAAATAAAGAATGTAACAAAATTGATGAATTACTTGCAGCATCAAGTTGCACATTGTCGCATTATGGCGCACAGTTACAGCAATCACCAGCAATCAACAGCCGGGAGCCAGGATATGCAGGCTGAGTGATTGACTGAACGGCCGCGCGTAAGTGGGTGGGTGTGGCTGTGTGCTTGCACAAACAGAAGTGGCATAAAAAGAAGACACAGTTAAAGGAACAAGGAGCACAGGATTTATGCGCGAGAGGAATTTCAGCGCAGTGACAATGTGGATGGGGAGAAATAGCAGTGGCTCGCTTATGAAATGCCCACCCGAGAGCAAATCAAAGTAGACCAAGCGAAAACGTGTTAAATAACGTTATAAAATATTTGTTAGCAGAGGGGTTGGCCAAGGCGGGGTGGGGGTTATGAGAGCAAAGAATTTAAACTGTTTGTACAACACATTTTTATGGTGTTTCTGCTGGAATTTTTAATAAGATTTTGTATGCATGTAAAGGGTGTTTGTTTTTTTTTGAAAGGCAGAGAAGATTGGGTTAGGTTGGATTGCGTTGGCTGCCTAGAGGTCCATTGTGATAACACTTGTTTCGGCACAAGTCTCCCCCGCTAATTCCCGATGGGGTAAAACAGCTGCATCTTTTTGATAGAGACAGAGAAACTTGAATGGAAATGAATAACAGAAAAATGTTTTAAGGGAAGAGATACCTGTAAAATTTCGAAAAAAAAGATTTTTTTTTTTCATAAAATGTTAATATAATCCTCGAAGGTCGTGGCTTGTGTCACTGGCCACTGGCTATTTGGAAAGCATTTCTTGAGACTAGACTTCCTTTGCAATTGTCCAGCCTTAGCTAAAATCAGAGCAGGTTGTCTAGGTAAACACTTTTTCAATTCTCTTACAGAACTATGTGGAGCGGGGATAAGAGCAATCCTGCGCTTCATAAGAGCCTCAAAATGGTTTCATGAAAGTAAATAAACAAGGTTCCCATGTCGCACAGTGGTATCACAACGGACCTATAAGGTCTAAGTACGGACCGACTACCACCATAACCTAACATAACCTAATATTATATAATCCTTTAAGAATATGTAAAAAAAAATTTTTAGAACGTAAATTGAAGTATTTCCTGCATTATAGATCGTCAGCCGTGACGACTCTATTCTTTGCGTTCGAGCGCTGGGAGAGGTTTAGTTACATTACATTCAAACTATATTTTTCGAATTGGGGTGCACGATAACTCGAAACGTTATTGGCCGATATATATTTTTTATGATATTTTTCGAAAAAATAATTATTTCGAAACAAAAATAGTAGGAAAATTCGCCCCAAAATCGTTTTTGTTTTCTTTTGAAGCATTTTATTCCGCGAAATTTTTTTCCACTTTTGTTTAAAATCAAAATTTATGACATTAAAAATAAAAATTTTTTGGTTTTTTGTATTCAGGTAACTGACGTCGATGTTGCAATGCCCGCATACTGAGAAGCCCCGCTGCAATCTTCCTGCATCCGCCATTTTAAATGATAAAATAAAATAAAATTTGCATATTATTTTAATGTACAGATAAACTGTAGGCACATTTGGAAAAAAATATATTGACTTCTTCATTTTAAATCATTTTAATGAAAATCAGGGAAAATTTGACCGTTTACAGGTATCTGCCCCCTAAATATCGCTGAAACTGGCTTTATTTGACCGTTGAAACATGACATCGAGCATGTGCCTGTCGTGACTTGTGCGTACAGGGAGTCACCTGGAGATCCAATTTTCATGCACTTTTCGCAGTAAAATCAGGTTGTCAGTGTCTCATTCCAAGTGCTCCATGGTTTCCTGAATAGGCATGCAGTTTTACATTTCCACCAGAAAAAATAACACAGTTCAACAGCAAAGTTAAACATTCAATTTGGTTTCTGAGTAACCTTTTGACTAAATAAAACAATTGATTTTGAGTGATGAAACTCTTTATTTTGACCCTTACGCGCGTCATAGCTTGTCTGCTTGTATACGCAGATGTTCACAAGTGTCAAACATGATTGGCCTACAACCCCATTGGCAAAAATTATAAATCTTCCGATAGGGTGATTAATTTTGCGCCCCCTTGTTTGTTCCCAAAGATTTTAGCATTCTCAGGTAAATATTTTTCTAAGCTTAAATAATTTTTAAATAATGTACCTGAGCCATACCTCATACCATGTAATGAGCTCTTACGAAAAATGTGAAAACTGGTTAAAATACTTCTCTGTGTGAAACACCGAGCTTGGACGTGTATAATAGAATTTCATGAAGAATCTTTTTGTAAAATATTTTAACCCACTATTTTACTCAAAACAGCGTCGTTTTGACTATCTTTTTGAAAAGTTTGAAAAACGATGTATTTGTAAGGTCGCTAGAGGGTTAAAATGTTTTAAAAAATTATTTCTCAGAAAATTTAACTAGGGGTCTTCTCAGACAAAATGTGCATGAAAAGAACGTGAAAGTCTACAGAAACTGAAATAGGAAATAGTTCAACAGTTCCCTTTAAGATATGCAACACTCTACTTTTTTTGTACTTTTTCTGCCTAACTAGTTTTCGAATGTAGAGTAGAATTTCACGAAAAATCTCTTTGTAGAATATTTTAACCAATTAAGGGGGGAGGCTGGTTTATAAGGTCAAAAAAATCAATTTTTTTTTTCGTTTTAAGCGATTCCTAATATATTTCAGAATATTCACACACAGTTACAGAGCCTAATTCTCAATATTTCCGTAGATACAAAGTCAAAGGTAGCCGAGCGTTAGGTAGTTACGCTGTGACCGGACAGCTATAGTACAAACTTTATCTTCTTTTCTCGACTTTTCATTTTTATGATTTCTTTGAATTGGCGTACATGAATGAAAAAAACTAATGAACCTTTTGAAATGAATCATAGCTTGTTCCCTTCTGTATTAAATTCTCTTCTATTTGAACTAACAAAATAGATAAAAAAAAATTTCAAGATTTTTATACCAAGTTAAAGTGAATTTTTTTTTATAGAAAGGCATTTTTTTCTTTAAAATCTCCAAAAAGTTGAAATTTTGGAATTTCTCTCAGTTTTCTTAGTTCATCTAGAATAAAAAATCATGATAATTAGAAATCCATTTGAATTTTTTGCTTTAGATAATAATTACCAGCTGTATCTTGTACGCCGGTTGGAAACTCCAGCGTTGCAGCGCTCTACAAATTTCTATGTTAAACATTTTTTTCAACTTATTTTAACCAGTACAAAAATTTTTTATACTTTTTAAGATAGAAAAAACTTTGCAGTACTAAATTAATTTTTTCCTTGAAAAAAAAATTGCAAAGAGATGCAATTTTTAGGCCTCATAAACCAGGCTCCCCCCTTAACTCCCTCAAATTAGGGTCGTTTTGAAACTTTTTTTGAGTAGCCATAAAAACAACACGTTTTTAAGGTCGTTAGAGTGTTAAAATGTTCTACAAAATTATTCCCCGGAAAATTTCACTAGAGATCTTCTCAGACAAAATCTGCATGAAAAGAACGTGAACAGAAATAAAAAGAGCAGGACCTAAAATAATTGTTCCCCAGTTCCCCTTAAGATATGCAACACTTTTTATTATTTCTTTCATAGCCATTTACGTTGCGAATGAACAGATCTGCTAACTGTGCAACCAATTGCATTTTTTAGAACACTAGAAAAGGGTTTGCTTCCTTTAAAAAAATATTTCTACTATGCACTACTGAGATTTCTTTTCATATATACCTTTGCCAAATAATAAACACACCACAATTTTTGCTTGATGTAAATACAATTTAAGGGGTAACACCACTGTACACGCGTAAAATAAACACGATTTTTAAAGAATTTTTTTGTATAGAAGGAAAGGGAAAACAATCACTCTGATTTGGGAAGTTATTATTGTACTTATATACTAAAATACAAAACTACAAAGTTTGATATAAAAATTTTACAAAATGGCGGCATAGGAGACATTTTTGTAATGTGGTTTCTCTTGAAGGAGCTCCGCGGCACGCAGCACAGAGGGTGCAAATTTTAATCTGGAACAAAGAAACATTTTTTTCTTAATCTAGATAAGAATAGCTAGAGAAACACGTAGGGGATTTAAAAAATATTTATTTTTGTGGAATTAGCAAGCATTTGAAGGAAAAAACTCTATTTTGGACTAAAAAAACGGCACTTAAATAATTATAACAATCGTTTAAATTAATCTATCGAAAATCCCCTACGCTCTTCTCTTAAGAAGGTTATTATACAGACGTAGTGAAAAACCTGATTAAAAATATTTAAAATTGTTTGAGTTATGCTGCGTGCCAATTTCAGAAAACGTGTTTTGAGAAAAACGCGTTTAAAGTTTGGAAATTTGGAGAAATCGTTAGGTAGCAGTCACTAACGCTTGGTTAAAAGCTTAAAATAGTTATGAAATAAACTTCGGTAACGTATAAAACTTTTTGTTCTGTATTTTAAAAGGTTCAAAGAATTTTTTAAGCTTATAAAAAAGAAATCAATTTTTTGAAATTTCTACAGTGGTGTTACCCCTTAAACTAAAAAAACAAAACCATATTGTAAAAAAATGTTCCAACTTGCATCAAAAATGTATCTAAAATTTTGAGAATTTTCCTGGGCAAACAGTTTTATAGCCCATTGAATTTTAGTCTAACAAAGTGCAAGTTTTAAGTAAACCCATTGTGATACCTAAATTTCATTTTCATCCCCTAATTAACCTGCTTAAGCCACTTAGATCTTTTTAAGAAGGTAACTAACGGCCGCCGTAGCTGAATGAGTTCGAGCGTGTCTACCATTCGGAATTCAGAGAGAACGAATCTCGGTGAAAGATCAAAATAAAGAGCAATTTTTTTTGTAATAGTGGTCGTCCCTCGGAAGGCCATAGCAACATTTTGCAAATAATTTCCTAGGTCTCCAAAGAAATTATCGCCAAGATATTTGGCACGGTTATTCACAGAGGATTGATTATAGCTCAAATTCTAACAGCTAACACAAAACAACGTGACTTGGTTTAACAGTTAGGTTAAACCTCCGTTAGACACCTTTTTCAAAACTTTTATTTGGGCACCCGGGTCTGGCCTTTTTTCGTCCACTTCGAGGATCTTTTTTAAAAGGTTATATCCATAAATTGATAGAAAATTAAATTTTAGGAAGCTATTTGGAAGCTCAAGACGTTAGCTATAATAGAAATGTGTTTAATTCACGTACAAAGTCGAAAAAGCTAGTCTGGCCATACTCGGGTGCCCAACAGAGGGTTAAAACACTTATTAGCCCACCTCCGTTAGGCACTGTTGCCTAATTTCATGACTGAAAGCTAAAAAAAAACAAATAACTTGCATAGATTTTTTTTATTTTAGTCATAAATTTAGACATACTTTTCGAAGTATTTACT
The DNA here is from genome assembly GCF_027943255.1 of Anastrepha obliqua. Lineage (NCBI taxonomy): Eukaryota > Metazoa > Arthropoda > Insecta > Diptera > Tephritidae > Anastrepha > Anastrepha obliqua. Next base: position 17,458,651 of record NC_072893.1, on the reverse strand, counting down.
TGTGAAAAGGTTTTCAGAAATTGTATACCATTACACTGTTAGTTTGAGACCTTTTTCGTTCTTCTGTCTTAAATGCTATAATTTTCTCAATTCATCATTTCTCTGCGTAATAATTACTTCCAAAAAATAATAAAATGGATATTAACCTTTGCAATGGTTGCGGCATCACGTTCTTTAATTCCATTTCCTTATTGGCAGCATTATTCTTCTCGGCGCTATCATTGCTGCCGGTCGTGTGGGAGCGCGACACCGGAAGTGTGGCCATATTATCGCCGCTCTCAACATCAACGGTAGCGACTTTAACTTCACCGCCACCCATTACTAACAAATTTCACTACACACTCACGCACAAGTTTGCAAAAATCTCAAATCACTTTGTTTTTTGTTTTTGTTGTTTTGCGTGCTGAATTTGCTTGACTGAATTTTTATGATATATTCAAAAACATTTAGCTGTTGCTTATTTGAGCAGAATAATAATTTGACACTGATTTACATTTTAAATATTTATGTAACTTTTTGTTTTGTTTTTTATTTCAAAATTTTTAATTGATAAATTTGCAATTTTACTTATTTTTTACTTAAATTTTCTGAATTTGTTTCTTATTGTTTCCACAATTGGACGTTAGCGTATTTCGTTGTCACTGTCACATTAAAACTGCGAGAGGAAAATGGGCGAAGAAGTTGAAATTTTGCGTCTATACAAAGACAGCAGAAATATTTGCTGAAACTGTGCTTCAAATGCGTGCGCTCTCGTAACGATGTGCCGATGTGCCGATGTGCAAATTGTGTATGTGGAGTGGAACTTATTGTGAATAAATGGGGAGTTAATGCCACAGCGACTTCTTTTCAGAGAAGAGACATCATATTTTTTCAGAAGTAGGCAAGGATGTAAATTGGGGTACCCTTAGAGTGTGGAACTCATACGGTGTGGAAACTGTATAGAGTATGGAACTCATTGTGATTAGATATCAAGTTGTTTTCAGAGAAGAAACAGCTTATTTTTTCAGAAGTAATCCATTGTGGAACCTATGTGTCGTGTGGAACTGGTCGTAAATAAATCTAAAGCGACTGCCACAGCCGATGCAGAACTTTTTTTGGAAGCGTGCGCAAGGATGTGAAGTGTGGAACTTATGTGGATTGTGGAACCTATTTATCATAGTGTGTGCAACTCATTATGATTAAATAGCAAGTGGTTTTTAGAGACGAGACGGCATAATTTTATAGGAGTAAGCATGAAGGACATCCATTGTGGAACCTATGTGCCGTGTGGAACTGGTCGTGAATAAATCGAGAGCGACTGCCACAGCCGATGTAGAACTTTTTTTGGAAGCGCGAGCAAGGATGTGCAGTGTGGAACTGATGTGTATTGTGGAACCTATTTAGTGTGTGGAACCAATAACGCTTAAATAGCAAGTTGTTTACAGAGAAGAAACAACATATTTTTCAGGAGTAAGCATGGATGGCATCTATTGTGGAACCTGGTTGTGAATAAATAGGAAAAGCTTTATGCCCGAGCAAGTACTCTCTTGCGCACTTGTCGTATGAATGAGCACACTTATTTGCTCAAATACACACACACACATGCGCTCGTAAGCACATACTTATGTATGTGTAAGTAGTCGAGCGAGGTGCCAGTTTCCTGCTACAACGACAATAAAGCTTCTTTCCCCTTCAGCTTCTCCTATTCTCAGTTTCTCACACACTTCAGATTCTGGCACTCAACTCTACTCTACTCCACTTTACTATTCCACAATCATGCAGGCAATTATGTGTACTACCTCAAGAATACCCGCTCATCATTATTTGCTCATCATTCTGCCAAATCATATTCTTATGTGTATTCCATATTACTTTGCTTTACTATTTTTTCCCCACCTATTTGCTTTGTGAGTGTTGTTTCGCTTAGTCCTTGCGAACGTCCTTTGTACTCTGCTTTGTGTGCTGCTTTTGCTTTTACGCCTCGCTTTCAAGCGAAACTGTGCCAGACTTTTAAGCTATTTGCATATTTTCTTGCTGGTATACTCTGGGGTGTTGCGCTTTGCTCCCTAGACCATCAGGCACAATGGCTCCTTGTAGGCTCGCATGGCTTGTTGGGGCCTTATTGGGCATTGTATGTACTTGTTGTATGTATTGTTGTGTTTTTTTCTTTTTGTATATCCTATCACTTTGCTTGCGTCTTCCATCATTTATATTCAAATTGTGTACAAATTTCATTTGCATAGCAAATGGGTTAAATCGCTAAATAAAATTTGTGCGCTTCGTTGATTCTAAGGGATATTGTGTTGGTTAACCAGTTAAATGTGGGATATGGAAGAAAAATATTTGTAATTACAAAGGATTTAAATTTGTGTTCTTCATTAAATCAGATTACGTAGTAAATGAGTAGTTGGTTGAGAGGTGCTTCGATAGCAAAATAAATAGGTGAGTGCCCAGTCAACGACCATGTTTTATATCCTCTAAACCAATTTGATGTAGCAGATTTACCATTTGTAGAGTTAAGCATTTTTCTAATATTTTCTATTACTCCCTTCGACTACGCACTTCGGTCGATATGCAGTGGGCAGGGAACTTTGTCTTTACTTACTAGCATTCACTCATCCTGCTGGATAAACGTCTCTAAAAAAGTCATATCAAAATGGAGTCCAGGCAAGTTTCCTGCACATACGTGCGTCGTGCACAGAGGGAAGGATTGAAGTAAAAAATACAAATTATCACTCCTGCGAGTGCTGAGAATAAGAAAACTATAAACGAATGATACCAGGCAGTACCAGTCGATCGATAAGTTATAGATTGTAAACGTGTAGCCTTTGACCGAAGAATCGGAAGATGCTATCACAGAAGCACAGAGAATATTTGAGCTCGAAAAATGACTACTTGAGGGGTTAAAGGTAGTCAGCATTTTCAAAAAATTGGATTTTTACGCATTTTCTTAAGATCTAATATCTTAAAAATGTTGTGTGAAAATTTGCACTGAATCCGACAAATACTTTTCGAGTTATTCAACAATTAATAAAGGACGCTGGGCGCTTTGGATAAGCCACAAAATCTTTTAATGCATTTTTCTCAAAATTAGGTTTTTTGAACTGGTGATCACTTTAACTTAAAAACCGCTTGGTAGATTTCAATAAAATTTATACAGCTTTGAAAAACATAAAAAGCTCATGCCTGATCGAAGGCTTTTTCTTTTTCAAAAATTTCGATCTTTTTAATAATTTTTTTTTCTCGAAAATCTGAAAAATATTTTCTGAGGACGCCATATTGTTAATTTTGAAAGAAAGCTAAAAATAAAACTAATTTCTCTAGTTCGATTGAATTTAGATGAATCTCCAAGGACTTTTGATCATCACCCCAAGTGACTTCTGGAGAAACGGGCTCCACACAAATAGTGATAACTTTTACAATTATTCGTCTATGGATAAGTTCGTGCGGTTTTACAACAGATGGCGTAACTTGATTATTATTCCATCGATCCACATTTCCAAACATTCATTGGAGAGCTACTGTCGTAAGGCACAAACGTCAGTATAAGTTTTTTATTTGAAGCGTAAACAACAATATTTTTACCACACTTGAAAATGTCGAATTTCGTGCCAAATAATGTGTTTTTGCGGGGAATTCTTCTTCATTATTTTAATATGAAGAAAAAAGCAGCCGTAAGTCATCGTATCTTGGTGGAAGTTTATGGTGAGCATGCTCTAGCTGAGCGAACGTGCCAGAAGTGGTTTGCACGCTTTAAAAGTGGTGATTTTGGCCGCGCCGCCAAAGTTCATGGATACCGAATTGGAGGAATTGCTCGATCAAGATCCGGCTCAAACGCAAGAAGAGGTTGCAAAAACTTTGGGAGTTGATCAATCAACCATTTCCAAACGTTTAAAAGCCATGGGAATGATCCGAAATTCAAATTTCGAAAAAAAACCGCACGAACTTATTCATAGACCTATTACTTTTTAAAAATTTTTTTTTTTTAATTTTGCTATAATTCCACACAAATAGTGATAACTTTTACAATTATTAATTTTTTTTTTATTTTTTTTTAATTTTGCTATTAGTTTTTGTTTTTTAATTTTTTTTTTTTGAAATCTTGTTCTTATTTTTGTAAAATAAAGCATTTGACTAGCAAAAAAAAATTATTGAAAATCATCATTTTCGGGCCTCTGACTACCCTTAACCCCTTAAAGACCCCAGATAACTCATGAAAATATTCTTATTCTAGCTCATGGCTGCCTGTTAAAAAAAACTTTATCATTCTAAAAAGTTAATTTAGGAAATTGAAAGGACGCGATCAAACTAAAAGATATTCTTCAATGAATTGAGCGAATCTACAGCGAAGTGAATGGTTGCATTGTTGCACCATTCGCAGCTTGGAAGGCTTGAAAGCCAAAACTTTACGCGAAATTTGCCATGTGATCATTGTTGATAGCCAGAATTGCTGACAACTTCAGGAAATGACAAATGCGGATCTTTTTCAATACTGTAACGAGCCGTGAGTTATATTCTCTTAAATGACCGGGTCGACTTTGCGTTGGTGTTGCCACATTAAGTGCCGACCCCAGTGCACTCAAATTTGTTCTCCAAATTCCTAATAGCGCTCTCAGAAGGTCTATTATGTTGACCGAAAGTATTACGAATTGTACGTAGAGTAGCTTCTGCAGATTTACCATTTTCATAGCGAATTTTATTATTTTATTGCGAATTTCGAGCGAAAATTAATTCATTGCAATAATTCCCTAAGCTTCGCTTTGCAGAAGAGCAGAAAAAACTATATGTCAAAACTGCCATAATATAAGCCTTTGCCCCTGTTGAAAAACAAAGTTCTTGTTGAAAAACCGCAGACGAAACCCCATTTTGATTTCTCTGTATACCTCAACAAGCAAAAGTGCCGCATATGGGCTGCTAAAAATCCAAGAGCGAATGTGGAGAAGCCTTCGCATGCTAAGTTTACCACTGTTTGGTGGGCTATGTGGTCTGGAGGTGTTTTTTTTTGTCGGGACAGACTAGGAAGTGCAGCACTCAGACACAATTAAATCCATTGTACTGCACTCGGATTCCCTTTTTAATTTTCCTTTTTTCTGGAGGCCTTTTTTTGTTCAAAATTCGGCTAAAAGGGCGGTTATGGTTAATATAGGTACTAAGCTATGGAGACATGATAAGTACTGAATTTGGCTAGGTTGGTTGGTTTGTTTAAGTAGTGATTCTTCCAGAATCCAACTAGCGCTTCCGCACCAATTTGTTGCCACATCCTCGTTACCAACTTGCTTACTAGTTGTTTACAGCAAGACTATATCTAGTCTGTGCGGTTTAGGAACCTTATTAGGTTGTTGACGTCTAAGCCAGACAGTTGCTCAAGACTCTCAAATACCGGTTTGCCCAGGGTTAACATTCTGTCCTTCTATAGGGCAGCTTATTGGCTTATGGCTCAGGTCGAAAACCCCGTAGTAAGGTAAAAATAAAATTTGAAGAGTTCAAAAGCTTCTCCAGAAATTTTAATTGAGGGGACAGATACCTGTAAAATTTCGATTTTTTTTTTTTTTTTAATAAAATGTTAATATAATCTTTTAAGAATATGACAGCACATTTTTAGAACGTAAATGTAAGTATTTCATATATTATAGATCGTCACCATGACGACTCTATTCTTTGCGTTCGAGCGCTGGGAGAGGTATAGTAGTTACGTTGCCGACTTCAGTCGCGTTTTTCTCAAAACTATATTTTTCGAATTGGTGTACACGATAATTCGAAAAGTTATTGACCGATATTTGGATAAATCGCCCCAAAATTCATTTTTGTTTTAATTCGCATTTTATTCCGCGAGTTTCTTCCATTTTTGCATAATTCCTGGAAGAATTGAGTGTAAATCCTCCATTTTAAATGTTATAATTTTTTATATTATTTTATTGTATAAATAAACTGTATGCCAATTTTGAAAAAAATATATTGACTTCTTCGTTTTAAATAATTTTAATGAAAATCAGGGAAAATATGGCCGTTTACAGGTATCTGCCCCCTTAAATGGCTTGCAAGATTACATCACTCTTCAGAGAGTGTAAAACAATAATTGGCAATGTCTCTGAAGAAGTTACCTTACCTGAAGACTACCAAAAACTTGTGTGTACCAATTTTACCAATGCCATCGAGGGAAGTGAAGGAAACGAGAAAGTGGATAAATTAGACTAAGAGGGCGTAAATCTCCCTGTAGCTAGCACGGCTGGTATACAACCACCTCGCTGCAAACAACACAAATAATCTGCTTACATTCTGCATCATTACCAACCTTAAGAAGCGTGGCAGATCAAAAAATTAGCAGCCTACAGAAATTATCTCAACTGTATACTAAAGCAAACAACTCTCTATACAAACACTAGCTAAATATGTGCGATCTACAATGTCAGCCAAGTCCAACCTAACCTAACCTTACCAAAACCAATCCCGGTGACCAATACTCTTTTGCTTGAATTGTGCATTAGATGTGATATCACTTTTTATATTTCATGAACATATACAGGTTTACGAGTACAGTTGTTGGTACAGTAAAAAAATATAATAAATCTAAGCAGTCACAAGCTCGAGAGAAGCACTCAACTTTACTAAGAGTTTGTGAAACTGCTGAAAAAAAGCCGTAGTTTTGCCGGCGACTATGCAAAGTAGAAACGTCAATCACGAAATCCCGCTATTTTTTATATTGTGAAAATTCTGTAAATTTTTTTTTATTCGTAATTTCTTACGACGCATATGAAATGGAGACAGTAAAATTCCCTTTTATAGCAAAAATGCAAAATTGAAAGGCGCCTTGCGTTTACCAAATTTTTGTGGTAGAAATCAGCTGGGGTTTGTGTTCAATGTAAGGGTTGACTGAAATTTTTGCGTTCACTGCTCAACTCTTCCAATTAATAAAATATTGTGCAAGCACCGCAATGTTTAATTAACTACATATTTTCTTCGATTGCCAAGGCATAGTGCACCATGGGTACCTTCTAACGGGCCAGACAGTCAGTAAAGAATATTATTTTTGGTTTTGAAGCGCTTGAAAGATGCTGTACATCGCATACGGCCGAAAATGTGGACAAACAATTCTTGGATTTTGCATGATGATAACGTGCTATCGCACCGAGCCCAAATTGTGCTGGATTATTTGACCAAACACCAAGTACATACCATTGTGCAAGCACCGTATTCAGCTGATATGTCCTCGTGCGACTTCTTTTTGTTTCCCAAGTTGAAGTTACCACTTCGTGGAAGGAGATTTCAGTCGATAGAGGAGATCAAAAAGAATGCGACGAAGGGGCTGAAGGCCATCCCTTCGTCGGCCTACAAGGGGTACATGGAGGACTGGATTAAACGTTGGCACATGTGTGTTGTTTCAGATGGGTCATATTTTGAAGGAGATAAAATAAATTTGCCTGAAATTTAACTCTTTTTTGTTTTATTTAAGCATTCCCGATACTTTCTGATCATAGGGTACTTATCGCTTGAACGAGTACCACTGATTTCTTCGATATTCCGAACAACTCTTGCGTATGATTGCCATCAAAGCGAATTCATAAAACACGTTAGCAATAGTAAAACAAGAATTTTCATGTCTTTTGCTTTTGCGATTGGGGGATGGGAATGCTAAAAACAACTGATCACTTTCCGCGAACTTCAATGAGAATGCAAAAACAAAACAGATCACTTTGCCATTGGAGTCCCATAAACGAAAAAAATAAAACAAAAAAATAAAAATAAAAAAAAAAAATAAACAAAAAAAAAATGAAAAGGTGCTTCGGTGACCTTGGTTAAAGGAGTTTAGATCAAATAATCTTATAGTATTTGGTATAACTCAAATATGAAAGCTCAAATTTGTCCCACTCTAAAACGAACACTCCACTACTCTCCCTAATTTTTCTTAACAAAAATGAAAAATGAAAACAAAATTAAAAATTAAAAAGCATATAAACAAATTAAGTCATCCAGCGCTTGCTTATGCTTCTCTGGCCAATTTAATTAATTAACAGTAAATAAATAAATTTGTAAGAGTTTTTGCGCACACTTTTTTTTGTTTCTTTTTTTTTTTTTTTGTTTTTCTTTATCCACTTAAAAGCACTTGCTTGCCATTAGTACTACTTTGCTTTTAACGTAAATACGCACGTAGCTGTGTAACAAAAACAATATAGAGAAATTTTGTGCTGAATGTATTCAAACTCGTCGTTGGTATACAAACGCAAAGCAGCTTAATTTTAGGGTGTGGTTGGTTGACTATTTATTTGTTAGCTCTGTGACAACAATCACAGAGTTCTTTTCATCAGTCTTTATTTACTTAAATTTTGGCGACTGCTACCTGTAAATATTTGAAAAGAAGAAACTTTTTTTTCTTTTTGTAAGGAAGCGAAGTAATGCAGAGCAAAAAAATTGTAGAAATGATTGACTTAATTGAATAATTGCACCATTCAAGGAGATTTTTTGGAACATTTATCTGGATTGCTATCGTCCTGAAAGCACATCACGAGTAGAACAGAAACTTAGAACTTATAGCCCTATATGTCTCAACTTTTGTTTACGGTAGGTCAAAGTTTCGAAATTTTGTTCGAAGAAGCCTTTAAATGACATGCAAAAAGTGTTATAAGCCACTTTCTGATAGGTATATTATTGTGAATATTCTATAGTAGAATTGTATGAGTATTACTTTTGCGAAACACTTTAACCCGCTAACCTCCCTCTATCCGGCTCAATTTGACCACTTTTATAAAAAAAGTTCAAGAAATCCTACAAAATAGGATATTCGGGTAGTAAAATGTTCTACGAAAATATTTGTCAGAAAATTTCATTGGGGGTTGCTGAAGACAACAAAATCTGTCAATGCAAGCGTTTATTCGCAATTAATAGAAATGCGCGTCTACCAGTGCCTTGTGTTCCGATGCAAAAAATCGGCGTTTAGTATTTGTTTATTTACAACCTCCGAAAAAATTTTGCATATATTTCGGAGGATTTCATAGTTTCATGCTACCTTCGAGCGGCAATCGGTACATCTTAGAAGCGAAATATACCCATAGCACTAGGATTTGCTCACAAATATTGAGAAATTCTTTGTGTCTTATTTAATGCTATTAATTTTTTTTTTTTTTTAAAAGCTCATTCTATTACAAAACCCATACAAATACAAGCTTCAAACTTTGTGCATTTCAAACATCAAACGCTAGATTACGGACTTCAAACATGACCAAACCGAAGATGCTGGGTGCAATGGATGCTCTTTCAGAGATCACCCTCTTTCGGTGTTTGGCCGAGCTTCTTCTCCTATTTGTGGTGTGCGTCTTGATGTTGTTCCACAAATGGACGGACGTACAGTTTCAAGCCGACTCCGAACGGCAGATATTTTTATGAGGTGCTTTTTCATGGCAGAAATGCACTCCGAAGTTTGCCATTGCCTGCTGAGGGGCGAACGCTATTAGAAAAAACTTTTTCTTAATTTTGATCTTTCACCGAGATTTGAACCGACGTTCTCTCTCTGAATTCCGAATGGTAGTCACGCACCAACTCATTCGGCCACGGCGGCCGCCTCAGAGATCATAGCCATATTTATTTAAATTATCAATAATATCTTACACGAAGATTTGGGTATGAGAAAGCTAACCGCGCTGGTTACCGCATTTTCTCACCAAAACAAATGCAATGACAATGCACCGGTAAATCTATCAATGAAAGCCATGTCCAAATTGAAGAAGTTTCGCAAGGAATTGGTTCGCCTTCCACCTTTTCTTCAGATATTGATATTCATATGGAGGTTGAATTAGTTTTAAAGGTTTTTTTCGAAGATTTGGGGCTTTATTGTGAAAAACGGTACAAAATATTTTATTCGAAGTATTGGCCATCGCTAGCTACAACTTTCGCCCATCTTTCGGGCAATTTCCGGATGCCGTTTCTCCAAAATTCTGGCCGCTGCTTGGCTATCCATGACTCAACCCATATTTTGGTAGCCTCGTACGAGGAGAACCGCTGGTCCGCCAAATCGAGACTCATATGCCGGAACAAATGATAATCGGAGGGAGCTATGTCTGGACTATACGGCGGGTGGAGTAACACTTCCCAGCCAAGCGTTCCAAGGTATTTTTTGACAGGTTGAGCAACATGCGGCCGAGCGTTGTCATGTTGCAAAATAACCTTGTCGTGCCTTTTTACTGTTTCCAGCCGTTTTTCTTTCAATGCCCGGCTTAAACGCATCAATTGCAGTCGGTAACGATCCCCCGTGATTGTTTCGCCCGGTTGGAGCAGCTCAAAATATACGACGCCGACCTGATCCCACCAAATGCAGAGCATGATTTTCTTGCTGTGAATATTCTGCTTGGCCGTCGACGTTGATGCGTGGCCGGGCAAACCCCATGATTTTTTGCGTTTTGGGTTATCGTAGTGGATCCATTTTTCGTCGCCAGTCACCACCCGATGCAAAAAACCCTTCCGATTTTGTCGCTCGATCAGCAATTCGCACGTAAAAAATCGCCGTTCGACGTCGCGCAGCTTCAACTCGTACGGGACCCAATGTCCTTGCTTTTGGATCATTCACATCGCTTTTAGACGCTTGCAAACGGTTGATTTATCAACGCCCAATGATTCAGCAAGCTCTTCTTGGGTTTGGCACGAGTCCTCGTTTACCAATTCCTCCAATTCCGCGTCCTCGAACTTTTTGGGCTGGCCAAGACGCTCCTTGTCTTCGGTGTGAAAATCACCACTTTTGAATCGTCGAAACCAGTACTCACATGTTGAAATCGACGGAGTATGGTCTGGGCAGGCCTCCTGCAGCAATTCACGGGCTTGGGCTGTATTTTTTTTCAAATTGAAGCAGAAAAGCAAAGCTTCCCGCAAATTGCGTTTCGACGGCACGAAAGTTGACATACTCGGAGCACGAAAACACTGCGTTGTTTATATTTCAGCGAAATGACAGATACTGATAAACAAAGCCTAGGGATGAGGCTTTGTCATGAATATATATTCAGTATTGCCAACGCGATAAAGTGATAAATAGCGCCATCTGTGTATCACCTTTAAAACTAATTCAACCTCCAATATATTGTGAAAAGATGAGAAGTAGAGACCTATTTTTTGTTTTTGTTCCAAAGGGGTAGTGAAATGTTGGTGAAATTGACCCAGCGCATTGCTTCTGAATTTCGTTGAATTGAGAGTAATGATATAATGAAAAAAAAAAAAAAGATTATCAAAAAAAAGTTATCCCATATTTTCTCTACCAGATTCGGAACTTTTCATGTCATGTCTAGTAATATACTAACATTTGACACACTGCTGCATCGTTCTTATGAAACCTTATTTGCATACAGGGTCGGGTACTCGAAGTGTAACCAACTTCAGAACGCTCGCGAAGCTGATTTTCGGGCATCAACTGTCTGTTAGTCGGCTAAATGACAGTCCAGAATATTTTCTACAAGCGCGCGAAAGCATTTTGCCAAGAGTAAATACGAAAAAAGAAAATCAGTAATAAATTTCAGAAGTAAAAGTCTGATGGCATTATTTTTGGCTGGAAAAATCAACAAGTTTTCGTTTATCGCACCATTACTCGTTGCAATGATACTGGTAGCATCGCGAAACGTCATGGAGGTGGTCATCAAAAAACTGCAAAGTCACGTGAAATGGTTCAAAAAATACAAAAACGACTTGAGCGAAATCCCCGACGAAGTGCCAATCAAACGACGAAAGAACTGAAAATATCTGACCTTAGCATCCGCCGCATCAACCAACTGATTGGCCCTTATCAGTGAGGCTTTAGACCTGGAAAGTCTACCATCGACCAAATATTCAGAATACACCAAATATTGGAAAATACCCTTGAAAGGAAAATCGACACACCACATCTTTTCGTCAACGTCAAAGCTGCATTCGACTGTACGAAAAAGAGTTATCTGTATGCCGCGATGTCTGAATCTGGTATCCCCGCAAAACTAATATGGCTATGTAAGATGACGTTGCTCAATACCATCAGCGCTGTCAGAATTGGGAAGGACCTCTCCGAGCCGTTTGATATCAAACGAGGTTTCAGACAGGGTAACTCGCTGTCGTGTGACTTCTTTAACCTGATGTTAGAAAAGATCGTGCGAGCCGCAGAAGTTAATCACAATATTTTATAAGAGCGTACAATTGCTGGCGTATGGCGATGACAACCGCGCTGTTAGTTCTGCCTTCTCCAAAGTGGATGAAGAAGCAAAGCGAATGGGTCTCGTGGTGAACGAGGACAAAACGAAGTACCTCCTGTCATCAGTTGACGCACTCGCGTATCGGCACCCACGTCCCTGTTGGCAGTTATGATATCGAGGTTGTAAACGAAGGTTTATTTCAGAACCTGTATTAACACCGACAACATTCTCAGTGGAAATCCAACGTAGAATCTCTCTTGCCAACAAGTGCTACTTTGGACTAAGTAGGCAACTGAGTAGGCAACTGAGTAGTAAAGTCCTCTCTCAACGAACAAAACTAATACTTTATAAGGCTCTCATCATGCCCGTCCTAGCGTAGGGCATATAATGGTGGACGATAACAATATCCGATGAGGTATCCCTTGCAGTGTTTTAGGGAAAGGTTCTACGGAAGGTTTTTGGAACTTTGCATGTTGGCGATGGCGAATATTGCAGGAGATGGAACAATGAGCTGTATGAGCTTTACAATGCCATATAAATAACGCAGCGAGTAAAGATCCACCGGCATCGTTGGCGCGCTTTGTTAATCTCGGCCAAAATGGGGTAAGCTATTATCGCGCTAATCAAGAAGAAGAATAAGAAGAAGAAGAATGAATTAGAGAACATTCTCGAGCTTTTTGTTTCATATTACCACTAAATTTAGAGTCACATCGCCTGCTTAGGTGAGTGAGGCTTAGTTTTGCGAGAGTTGCGAGAGGGTAGAGAATGTGATCTTGTGTTTCATTGCCCAGCTCGTAGAAACGAGAAACGCTTGACTCTACTGATAGTAGTTTCCTAAAATAATAACGAATACTATAATGTCCCTTACAGTACCCACTGAGAGTACGTAAGGCCTCTCTACCCGAACTTATTATTTTCAGACCTATGAAATGCGCATTTTTCATCCTAGATAAAGTAAAAAAAAAAACAAAAAAAAAATGTTTGGTGCAGTTGAATTTTACATGAAAAGTTGTATAATAAATTCCTTTGACCAGAATCTAACAAAGAAATTACTGTTAACTAGTTGACAGTTGGAGCTATCCAGAGCTGACTGACAGCAGTCCCTCATTACGGCGACACCCATTCGGCACCCAACACAATAAAAGTCATAAAAACTTGCGAATTAAAAGCGAAAACAAAAAAGCAACGACAATAATCGCCCATAAACAAAAAGTTGGGCAGCTGCTTGAAAGCGTACGTAAACAAAACTATAAAGACTTGAGATTTCAATTAAAGTTAAAATCACTAACAAACAAACAACAGCGCAAAAAGAAAGCCAAATAGCAGGCGCTGGTGGATTTCTAGCGGGCAACGGACAACTGAGGCAAGAGCGTGCGCAAACAATGGCCAAGCTTGGCACCATAAACTGAATTAACTGATTGTAGTGACTATTGAGTTTACGCGCACTCGCCTGAGTAGCACAGAGGGGATGGACAGCAAAGAGAATGTAGAAGGGGAAGATGAGAAGAAGTGGTAGGGGGCGCTTAATAAAGTTGTAGTAGCCACAGCAGCCATACACAGAAAGGAATAGCGAACTATAAAAAAAAAACACCTCAATGCACAGCATTGCAAGAAGAGAAAAGGAGGGGGAGGGGGCATAATTTTCGCACCCTCACGCGCTACCTCCTGCTACTATAAGTAGCAGCACAACTGCTTGTTGTTGGCGCGAGTGCATAGAAAGCACTCGGCATTCGGCTGTGCCTGCAATAACAAAAAAATAATGCATTTTAGAACAACAACAACCACAAGAGAGAGTGTCAAATGCAATAGCAAAGTTACGAGCTGCCCAATGCTTAACGCTAAGCTTGAGCAAACGACGTGTAAAAGCCGTGGCGGACACGGCAGCAACAACACAATGTGTACGTAGGAGAGGTATCCCGGGCCGACCTAGTGACCTCCCTGAAGCAAAAGCAAATAATTTGAGTTATTTTTTTTTTTTGTATTTCTTTTACGCTACTCGTCGTAACTATAAGAATCGCTGGTGGTATTGTTAGTGGGATAGTGCGTATATTTGGCAACTCTACTGCATACGCAGCACTCGACTGGCTAACTGGGTGGCTCAGATGGAAAATGATGCTGAACTGGTGGTGCTGAAGGCACCTACTTTTTACATAAACATACTTACACACATATACACGTACATGCATACATATATATATATATATAAATATACCCTTACATATGCATGTAGATATGTATATGTTCATACGTCCACCAAACAAGTCTTTCGCCTCTAAAGAAAGCTAAGTGGGGCAAGCGTCTAGGCGGGGATGACTCGAGGCCACGCAGTCTCTCTGAAAAATCAGCGTACTTTCGCACACTCGCACATCTTCGCACGAGTAAGCCTCCGCCGCTTGCTTGCCTGCTTTGCACGGTTTTGTTGACGGCCGAGTTGCCTCGTCTCGCAAGCGCTCACGCATTTTCTCATTGTACGACTCATCAAAATCGGAGCTAAGGTTTCTTAGTATGTATTTGTGGTAGGAGAATAGGTAGCCTCGACTAACTGTAATACACAAGTGAAGAAGCTGAGGCACTCAAAATGAACAATTGAACGTACAATAGTTATGCCTAAAGCTCAGCTATGCTAATCGCCTCAAAATATGTAAGCAAAGTAAAGCAGCTTAAAAAGCTGATTAAAATACTCTACTGGTCGATAAGAAATGATAGTGTCATTTGGCGTAGAAGAGCAAGAGGGGGTGTGGTACATTATCTTATGCTCGAGTGAGTGCTTTAGTGTGTGTGTGAGCGCGCTTCTGTTTTGCATATTTTTTTTTTGTTATTTTTTTTTTGTGTACTTTTTTTTTGGTGTATTTTTTTTGTGTATTTTGTATGTTTTTTTTTGTGTTTTCTTTTTGTATTTTTTTTTTTATTTTTTTGTTTTTATATATTTTTTTTTTTTTTTTGTATTTCGTGTTTTCGTTTCTTCGCTTTTGAGAGCACTGCCTAGCTTATGCGAGGTGCTCGTCTCAAAAGCTGGCTCCTCGTTAACAGTTTATGTTTTACATGAGCGCAAATAGTAAATTATGTATTCATGAATGTGTGTGTGTGTGTTTGTGTGTATGCATTGAGGCATGAATGGCTTCTATTTGTGTATATATCGGGGCAGCAGGTCTCAAGTGAGTTTTCCCGTATAATTAGCAGAAGTGAAGTATATTTTTTTATATACTGCGCGATTGGTTGTATGAGATTTTCACAGTATTCTGATCGGAAATACATATTTTGAAATGAAGTGGAAAAAAATATTTTTTTTTGTTTTTGTAAAAAATTCGCACTATTGTATACACAAAATTTGAGCTTGCGAGGCATTTGAAGCGCAGTTTCTTGTTTGAAGCTATTATTTGAATTTGTTTAATTTTTTCAATTTTGCATTTTTCCACTTTTTCTTTAAAAAAGCATTATTTTCATCAAAAATATTGCATTTATTAAACTTGGCGAGCACTGCAAAATTGCTAACAACTCAGTATTCATTTCTAAAAAGTAATTTTGCTCTGTTTTTCACGGGCTATTTGGGCACTTTTTTTCGTAAATTTTATTTTTTATTAAAACTTTTATATTTCCGTGGAAAACTACTAAAAATCAACTACGAAAGCATATGAAAATCAATTCCATTTAAAATTTCTGAGCAACTTAAAATTTTTCACACATCAAATACACAAAAAATGTATTTTGCACTTTTCAAAGGGAGCATTTTTTCTATGTTTTTTTTTCCATGCACATACTTTTACAATCCGTAAATGGCAATCACATTCGTCTGCGACGATATCCTATCCAACTACAACTGAGTGCGAGCACAGCAATTGGTATTAGCTCGGCTGCCATGGATGGCTGCGTTGACTTCGTTGATGCTCTGTGCCAGCGAATAGCACGGATGCTGCTCGGCCGCGAACGCTGGCTCAAGCATAGCAGCCTCTATCTCGCATTAATTTCAACTCAGCATCCAATAACAACATAAAATGCCACAATCAGCAGCGACTGCTGCTCGCCACGCTCTTACAACTAAGATAGCGAGCGAGCATCTTTCGTGCTATCAATGCAATGCACGTGCATGTTGGTGTGCGCGCGTGTGTGTGTGCGTGTGTGAATAGCCACTGGTCCAGCAAGGCAGGCAGGATACGGTGTGCTCTGCATTGATGTTTGGCACGCTTCGGCGCACTGTGCATGAATTTGAGTATTCGACTCGTGAAATGTGGAATGTAAAGGATTTCTGTTTCTACATTTTCCTCGCTACTCATTTTCCTTGCTACTCATTTTCCTTCCTACTCATTTTCCCTGTAGCCTCTACCTACTCTACATGGTACGCCTGCTGCATGTGTATGCGTGAGCGCTTTCCCCATTCGGAAAATGCTCGCTTGCGTTAGTTACACATTTCATTCTACTTCTTGCCGTAGCTGGTCGTCCCTTTTCTTGTACTTTGTGCTTTTACTGAGGGGAAATTTCTTTGTTTTTGTGTTGCTTATTGTTGATTTGTCTTTCTTCTTCTCATCGTTTGTTGTTTTTCTACTGCTGTTTGTTGTGAGTGTATTTCTGATTGCATTGCTTTTGTTATTGTTGATTTTATTTTACACTGGAAAGTAGGACATTATTCTCTATGTATTCTTGCGACGCGCGTTGCAAGTTTCGATGCTTTTGTTTTTGTTGCAATGTTCGTTGCATCGGAAATGCATTTTCAATAGAGAAGTGTTGCATGAATTGGTTAGTATAATACGAATGTGTTTTGTGGTTGGTATAATAAGATGTCGTCCTGTTGTTTTTCAAAATAGGGTTGCCCTAGTGCTCGTGAAAATGTTAGAAAAAAAACACCGTAAATTACGAAAAAAAAATTGCGAATTGTTATACTACTTAGACTGTAAAGTTGGGTAACGAGACCGCTGACTCCTTAGCTAGGATGGGCTCTGAGACCAACTTTTTTGGCACTCCCTTTTGCAGCCATCAAAGCCACGATTAGCAAACGGGTTACTTCAACCCAAAAGCGAGCTTAGCAGGCTGAGAGAGGCTGCAGATGGACTAAACTGATGTTATCTGTCGTGCCCGACCGACTGTCGCAAATGCTCCTGTCATTAAGCAGAAGAGACTGCAGACAGCTGGTTGGACTGATGACGGGGCACTTTCTCTTGGCGAAGCATATGGAAAGGTAGGCATCTCAAGCAGTGATCACTTTCTGTGCGTCTGCCCCGCCTTCGCGCGAATAAAGTTTGAGGTCTTTCTCACTGATGTGTTAAGAAGCGACCACCTCGGCTCTTTGGCACCACAGGATTTACTCAGATTTCTTCGGAGATCGGGTAGATTTAAAGAATATTAAAAGGGAATCCAAGTGTAGTGCAATGAACTTAATTGTGTCTGAGTTGTCTCGACGAAAACCAAACAAAGATTGTAAAGGATGCAAAGATATACATACTCCGACAGCCAAGCGGCAATTAGGGTCTTGGGCTTCTTGTTAGTGCATTCGAAATTAGTCGAGGAATGCCTGACTTCTCTCTCGACTGCATCCAAATAGTTTGATATTAGGTCCATTTGGGTTCCCAGTCACAGTGGCATAGAGAGTAACTGCTGGGATGATGGGCTGGCTAGGCAAGCCGCCCTCGAAATGGTTTTGAACGCAAACCGAGAGGATTAGGGTTTTATATTTTTATTTTTATATATAATTTCGCGAGGTAGCAAAGGGCCACAACAATCGAAAATTCTACTCAATCAGAAGCAACCTTCCTCAACTCATCTTCGTTTTTGGTTTTCTGTTTGGTCAGCGAAGGTCTATCGCTTCGTCGGTTTCCTTGTGAACTCCAATCAATTGCAGTACGTGTAGTGCCACTTAATTCTCTTCTAAGAGATGCCCAAGTCTGCCCGATTTCTTTTTCAGGGTTGCGTTTGCATTGGAGTCTGATTGGCGCTAGTCCGCAGGCTGCTGTTTGGTTTGGCGTTGAGCCAGAAAATGCGAACTATTGTGCGCAAACAGCGATTTGCAAAGACTTGTGGGCATTACATGTCTGTAACTGCAAAGTTCCAAGTTTCGCCGCCGTACAGTAAAGCTGAGTTGATGTGCGAATTGAAAATTTTTATCTCGGTATTTCGTGAGATTATAGACAAGCACCAGACCGAAAGCCATCTTGGCCTTTTTTATGCGATTCGTAATTCCTCTTTTGAGCCACCATTTGAGGATATTATGCTTCCAAGAAAGCAAATGAAGCTAACATCTTCAAGCTCAGTGCCGTCAATCTCGAATCTGTGTGTGTAGGGGGAATTAAGGTGTATTACTTTGGTTTTACCGATGTTTATCTTCAGGCTTACCTTCTCCGCTGTATCTTTCACACGCCCTAATTTTTTTAACATGTCAGTGAAGGTGTACGTCATTAGGCAGATATCATTGGCATAGTCCAAATGTTCGCCCCGCTTAGTCCCCATGTTATTCCATTTATATTGTGCGTTACGTTGTTCATTTCGCTGCCCAGGACAATACTTAATAGTAGCGACGATAGCACACAGACCTGACGGACGTTTGCTGTAATCGTTAAGTGACGCCTCAGTTTTTGCAAGGTAGGTCGCATTCTTATATAATGCTGGTATTAACTTAATTAGTTTTACCGTGATCAATACATGAACACTCTGGGCGAAATCTTACTTAGTCCGTTCTGATTTTTTACTGTAAGGCATTCGATAGTCGTAGCAATTATTTTCTTGAGCATATTCAAAAGCTTGACGCCACACCAGTGTTTGCGCTCTGTGAAGTCGCCGCGGTAATAGCACAGACATATCAACTTTAGCGAAGTCCTCAACCATCTGTGCGATCTTTCTGGAAACCAAATGGAAAACACAGATGACGCTCCAAGCAGTAAGAGGGCGTTGTTCCTAAGTTTGGGACTGCTATAGGCAGGCTAATCACCTACCCTGTCAGAAATCAAATAGATTAACGCAACCAACGCAAGACAAATGTCTTGTCGAGGCCCTATACTCCTGAGAGGAGGGAACAAGGACAAAAAAATCGCCCTTTTTAAGGTAGGTTGATGATGGCATCCATCTTTAATTCTACGGGAAGTTATCCTGTTGGCCAGAAGCCCCTAATTATCGGACCATTGCAGAATCTGCTTTTAAAAGTTCAGGAGCAATGTTGTCAAGGGCTGTTGCTTTGTTGTGCTTTAAGATTTTTATTACACTTACACTCTCCTGCTTGCTTGGATAGCTAAAGCTTGAAAACATATCAAATAAAGGGTGATTTTTTAAGAGCCATAGGAAAGTTTTTCAAAAAAACACACGTAAAATTCAGAAAAATGCAGGCAGTTTTTATTTAAATTGATAGTACAGTCCATATAATTTAATATTTGAAGATTATTTCATGCAAATGTTGACCGCGACTGCGCTTCAAATGGTCCATCCGCCTAGTCGAATTTTGGCATACTCTTTCCAATGTTTCGGCCGGTATTTCACATAGTTACGAATGCTTTAATGTTGTCTTCCAATGCGTTAATTGAGGCAGGATTGTCTGAATAGACATGAACTTTAACACAGCCCCACAAAAAATAATCTAAAGGCGTTATATCGCACGATCTGGGTGGCCAATTGACAGGTCCCGAACGTGAAATAAAATGTTCACCGCACTCGCCTCTCAACAAGTCCATTGTTAGGCGTGCTGTGTGGCATGTGGCACCGTCATGCAAGTCAAGCTCTTGCATTTTGGGCAAAATAAAGTTGTATATCATTTCACGGTAGAGCTCACCATTCACAGTTACGTTACGATTCGCAGCATCTTTGAAGAAGTACGGCCCAATGATACCTCCAGCTCATTAACCGCATCAAACTGTGACCTTTTCTGGATACATTGGTAGCTCTTGCAATTCTTCTGGCTGATCTTCATGTATTTATTTTTTACGTACCCATTGATCCAAAAATGAGCTTCTTCGCTGAACACAATTTTTCGATAAAAAAGTGGATCTTCGGCCAACTTTCCAAGAGCCCATTCACCGAAAATTCTGCGTTGCGGTAGGTCGTTCGGCTTCAATTCTTGCACCAGTTGTATTTTGAAAGGCTTCACACCTAAATCCTTTCGCAAAATTTTCCACGTTGTTGAGTAACAGAGGCCCAATTGCTGCAAACGGCGACGAATCGATAATTAATGGTCATCATTAACACTGGCCGACGTAAGCGTGTTGGCGGTTTGATGTCCAATAATGTAAATTTGGTTCTAAATTTAGTCACAATACCTCGAATAGCCGCTTCAGTGGGTCGATTAAACTGACCATAAAATGGAGGAAGCGCGCGATAAACTTTCTTAACAGAACACGCATTTTTATAATGAAATTCAATGATTTGCAAGCGTTGTTCGTCTGTAAGACGATTCATGGTTAAATTATGGATTAAACTGAAGATGTTTGACAGTTAAACAAAATACGAAACGTGCGTCAGCTGTTTAAACCAACTGTTTAAAAAGATAATAGCTAAAAAATCATTCGTTAGTTGTAGCAGAGGGAGCTACTAACCAGTTTTGATAACTTAATTGCTGCTTATGTAATTTTAATATTTTTGATAAATAATATTGAATGAATACTCCGAAAAATTTACCTACATATGTAAATTTCTGCATTCGTTAGATGGGGAAAATGTAAAAGACAGGTAGCAAAAAAAAATTCGCAAAAACCAGGAAGATTTTTTAACCATTTGAAACTTCCATTTTATTAGACCAAAATTAATAAACTGTAAAACTGCATACCCGAAATCGTTCTAAAAATTCAAATTAAACAGGATGAAATTTTTGGAAAAATTGTTAAATTCTTTTGAAATTTACACAAAGATGAAATTTTGATTTATATGAATTTTATAGGAGAATAAACAGTATTTTCATAAGAAAAGTATTACAAAAAAAAGCAACAAATTATTT
Source organism: Anastrepha obliqua (assembly GCF_027943255.1). NCBI lineage: Eukaryota > Metazoa > Arthropoda > Insecta > Diptera > Tephritidae > Anastrepha > Anastrepha obliqua. Next base: position 17,437,636 of record NC_072893.1, on the reverse strand, counting down.
AAGACCGTTTAAGTTGGCAAATTTTCCAAACACACAAATTTAAAAGTCTTCGAACACATGGAAAACTTCACTACTACTTGAGTTCCGCAAGCAGAAGTTGGTCGCTTTAAAGCAACAAAGACCCATATGCTCCTGAGATTTGTGGCCATAACATCGCATTTGATATGCTGCATGTAATTATGCCTTACTACCTTTAGATACTGACGTACTGCGTATGCTATCGTACGAACTCACAAGCACACGCATAAATGAAAATATTTTGCAAACTATGCATAACTTTCTGAGGAATTTGAGCGAACCCAAATGAGAATCTTACGTGAAACTTGCGGCGAATTCGCTCTTCAACACAATTTTCGGTATAAATTTAACTACCCTGTAGGGAAACCAAATGCATAAAATTAATATTTTAGCAGATTAAACTAAGTTATCACTTCCGTTTTTAAAGAATATTTATGCATTTTATTCAACCATTAATAGTTCGTAAAATTGTTTCCATGCTTATTCTTGTGGTCTGCTTCGAAACACTTAAGTTGGCTCAAAAATATTTTACAGCATACCTAAATAATTTACGTCAATATAGCCTTTCGTGAAAACCAGATCAAATTCTTTACATTTTGGACCTATTTACAACAATAATAATAATAATACTTTACATAGCACGAAAGGAGTATTCATCCTACCACGAAAAAGCTTCTCCTAAGAAAACCATTTGCCGCTCGGAGTTGGCATAAGTCTTTATGTGCCTTCAGTTGCACGGCAATTTTTAGAAAACAAATTCGAGGACAAGCTCGGTCAAATACGTATATTTGGTGAAAAGTTTATCATCGCACCCAGGGTAATTGATTTGATGTATGCGAACTATTTTTGTGAAACTTTTTGAAATCGTCGGTCTATGTGAACGAACCACTAACCATTCCAGTCTTGGAAACTAACATCAAGTGAAGCACCCGTAACAAATGGCCTCAGACGCAGTGATGGTAAATGTAGGTGAAATTCCCTATATTCAGGGATTTTTGTGGAAAAATGCGGTTGTAGGGAAAAGAAGGACAGGTTTTTTTAAATTTTGTAAATGTAGGGAATTTTCAAGGACAGAAAAAAATGTTTAATAAGCGGGAAAAATTAAAAAGGTTCATTTAAAATAACAATCCGCAGTAAGATTTCATGCCCGACTTTTTTTCCTTATGGCAGCATACTTTTAAAAGCTTTAATACGGCACAATTTCTCATTTTTCCCTTCGTTAACGCTAACGCGATTTTTTCTTCGCGCGAAAATTGTTAGTTGTCCCGCGTTTTCTAGTGCTTTTCACTTTTGAGGAAAGTTTGCAGACCTCTCTAGATCTACAAGTTCGAAAGGAAGCGATGAAGGCGGCGTACAGGCTAAAGTTAAACGGAGTCTGGGGAAATGAAGAAAGCACTGACCACAATTTGTAGTGAGAGTGAAGCTGCACCGAAAGCCCTTGCTAACCCAGCGTGGGTTTTCGAAATTAGTCGGTGAATGTAAGACAAGATTGTAAAGTGTTGCAAAACACAACAAAGTTTGTCTTTTTTTGGTGACTGAACATTTTGGTATTACAGGGAACGAGTTAGCTGATAACTGGCTAATGAAGGATCTGACCTGAAGGACCTTGAACTCTTTCTAGGTTTCAATTCTGCATCAATTTAACTATGGATTGACGACTTCATGACGTCGTGCAGAGTAGCCAAGTGCTTTGTGAAAGAACCAAGCAGGAAAATAGCGACCTTTCTCCTAAAACTCAGCAGAAAGGACCTGAGCTAACTGGTGGTTGTAATCACAGAGCACAACGCCTGTGGTCGGCATATGATTGCCATGGGGGTCGTCGACAGCCCGATATGCTATCCTGTCTTGAGGATGACGACACTACAGAGCATTTTCTCTGCAGCTGTTCGGAGTTTTCCATAATCAGACTTAGGATATTGGGTTACGATGTACTGAGTACGGATAAAGTTCATACTCTTTCTCTTTCGGATCTCTTAAGGAGGAGTGATCTCAAACTATTTTTTTCCGTCTCACAACCCACATATTATCTCTCCTATTTGTATTCTTTCTTCTGAATTCTATCCGAATGTGGTACAATGGTCTCCTGACTGAGTGCTTGGATTTGTTCAACCCCCACAAATCTAATCTTATCTAATCTAACTTTTTGCCTTTTCGAGAAGCTTCAATGGATTTGTAGCTCAATGTGTGTGTTGAGCTTTAATTTATAATTATTTATAACGTATAAATGCTTATTTTGTAACTCGAATAAAATTACTTCACTTTTCCAATACTCGATGCACTACTGGCATGCGCGTTTTGGTAGATCAGGCCTTGAGCTGTTTCACTGTCCTCGTTTATTACTTCTATTATCTTTATGTACGCCTGCCGTTGCTTACTAGTTGAGAATTTCCAAAAATCCATTAACACACTTATTGCGAATGTCCTCAAAAAGTGATAGGAGAAAGAAACAAATTTTCGAAAATATCTATTCGATTTTTATTGCGCATCACGAAAAAAATTCTTATGAATTAATTAAATGTCTCTAACTAAAATTCCAAAAAATTTTTGTTTTATAAAAAATGGAAAAAATCACATGAAATAGTTAAGGTCGTAAATTCCTTAGCTGGGCGTTGCCTATAAATATTCCTGCAGGGTATTAAATTCGCTTGACTGTGGTGAATACCTGAAAACAGGAAGTAGCCCGTAATACGGCGCTGAGCACTTCCTTATTCACGATTCCTTCAATCGTATTGCACATCTCTCTTCTTGCTTTTGCTTTTGCTTCGCATTCGTACACATACACACCTATTTGTGCAGAGCTATATATGTTGTGTATATCAATACGGTTTGTTTATTTTTGAATTTTCATAGCCTTTTTCGTGGCCCACCTTTATTTCTTTCGACTTGTTTTGGTAGGAATTTCCGCTACAAATAACAAATGACTTCTACTCCAACTTCCTTTTATTTTTACTTTCAGTTTTTTTTTGTGTGTATATGTATGTATGAATGAATGTATGTATGCATGTTTTTGTTCCGATATTTTTGTTCACCGTTTTTGCAACAGCCGCTTAAGTGGCCACTCTGTTTGCATGCTGCTGCGCAATGTCACTTATTTTCTTTGTTGTTACCTTCATTAGGTGCTCTTATAAATTTGTTCTTCCTCTTACAATGGCAACAAAAAATAGCAACAACAATAGCAATGGCAATTTCAAAATCCAGTCGACATCATGCGACGCAAATAAATTGACCTAAGCATCTTTAATATGTGGCATGCCACGTAGCACTTGCCTGTAGTCAATGTACGTACTACAAATACATGTACACACATACACATACATCCATACACGATGAGGCGCTCAACACATGACCGTGCCACACTTTGGGGATGAATGCGTGACATTGTCATTCTGTTGTGATTATTTTTGTTATTGTTGTTGCTCTCATCACCTTGTTGCGTTGTAGTAGCAGAGTTGCTTGCAAACCCTGCAGGGAAATCCAATCTGGGAAATTAATACAAGTCCACTTTTAATACTTTTCCCATATAAAGTACAAATGTTGCGTTTCGCGTGAAATGACTGCCAAAATCCATACGAATTGCATTGCCGTGAAACATGCGTGAAATTTCATGTATCTCTTATGGCAAAATAGTGCTCAGTTAACGTCTCGAAAACAGCGTCCAAGATGATGAAAGCATCATTTTTTTACAACTATGTATTTAAAATGCACAGGTTATTTAAAATTGAGCGAAGTTATAGAGTAAGTAACAAAGAGTAAACATTGAGTACAGTCTCATTCGAGTGACTTCCATGGCTGGCTTTACAGCATCTCTGAAGCATTTCTTCTTGAAGCATCTCTGAATAGTTAAAGCCTGTATGCCGCTAATAGACATAACCGTTTCGGCAGATTATTCGATTTTTGAGGATATATTTTCATCAAAGTCAAATGCCAAAAGCCAGATGGAGCATATTTTTTTCTCTTTGTTAGTTCGAAACTCGTACCCAATTCGACAGATAGGATCTGGTATACTTAGCATACCATTTCAAACCGAAGCTAATACGTCTAGCAAAGAAGCATATCCCATCCCAAACTTGGTCAAAGACGCTAACCACAAAAGGGTTCCAAAGTACTTAGGCATAGGGCTGGACCCAAGACAAACTATCTGGGCACAAATGAAAGCTGCAGCAAAGAAAGCCGCTAAAATGGTATCCCTACTCAATAGACTGATGGCAAACATAGGTGAACCAACACAAAGGAAACGGAAATAATAATGGCTATCATGCTCTCCGTTCTCTTATACGGAGCTGAATTGTGGGCAAATACGCTAAAGGCTAATTACCGATGTAAGCTTCGGTGCAACGAACGACATCTCGGAGAGTTGGGTCTGCCGACCGCCCTGCATCAGGGCCAGCTGTTTATACGATAAGGGATTCCGATAGGTTTACTAGAGTTTTAGCAGAAAAAGTTGTGAACATTAAAGAACGAAGGGAGGGAAGAAGGAGTTAGTAAAACTCCAGAGCACGAAATAAAGGACGAAACACGCGGCCGCTGGAGGGTTGGCTAATAAAAGACGTCGCTACATGGTACGGCAAGAAATTCGGTGAAGTAAATTTTTATAAAACTCAAATGCTTTCGAGACGCCAGTATTTCAAGAAATACCTGATCAATATAGGACAATTTTTCCAATGGCATTTTAACCTGATCATCCGCAAAAACGAAACTAAAAACTAACAAAAATAAGCGATTTTACAAAAATGGAAAATTTGGTGCATACACAGAAAAAATAGACTTAGTGAAAATACAAATTCAGAAGCAACCTCCTAGCTCCTCTTCAAAATGCTGGTAGCAATCATATAAAAAAATATCGCATTTCTTAATGAAAAGTTATGCTTGTCTAAAATATTATCGGCATAGAGAAGACAGCCTAATATTCAGATCGTCAACTTTCGATCCACCACCCAAATCTTCATGCAAGTCATATAATTTTCTTTTTTTAACGAGCTGTGATTTATTTTACCTTTAGCCTTGGTCAGTGTGAGACTTTAACGTCACAAAAAGGACCTCAAGTTCGACGGTTCATCCTACTGGGATGCTGTTTTGGTAATTATGTCTGGAGGCCTTCGTGAGCTTAATCGTCAGTTACATTTTTTTGCTGTCCGTCTTGCTGCATTTTATTAATACGGCAGTTGTTGTTGCTGCCGCATTCGTCTCGCATCATTCCTTCGCCTCCAATCAGAGTTGCGAAGGTCTACAACAATTAATTTTGCAAAAGCTTGTACCGCCCTCTATTTTTCATCCGACTCAAGCATTTGTGGGACCAGATTGTTCGGCGTAAGAAACATACCAGTTCTGCTTGCTAAATCGTCGCGTTCCTTAGCAACCCTGATGCAATAAAAGGCCGTCTATCTATTCTTCGTCCATGCAATCTGGGCAATAAGGACTGCCGGCCAAGTCCAGGCGATGCAGATATTTTTCGAAACATCCGTGTCTGCTTAATAGCTGCGTCAGGAAGAAATCAACGTCACCGTGTTTTCGACAGATCCACTCGTCAATCCGTGAGAGCAACCTATGCCCAGCCTATCATTTAAATGTATCGCAAAAAGTAAAGGTAAAAGTAAAGTAAAAAAGATAATAGACACTCTTGCTTCACCCCTGAGAACGTTTCAAAATCATCTGAATAATCTTCAACTGGTCGACCAGAGCGTTTTTGAACTTTGAGTGAAAAATCACCAGAACGAAATTTGGCAAACCAATTTTGACACTGCCGTTCGTTTAAGGCTTCGTCACAATAAACAGCACATAACCTTTTATGAGCAAAATATGACGAAAATGTTCCTTTGGATTTTCCATTTTTCAACGAACGCCAAACGAAAACTACGCAACCGATCAAAAAACTTTTTTTTACTGATTGACAGCTGAACTGCCAACTATCAAATAAGAAAATGTGTTTTACATTTGTACTACGTCTGCAAACCTAAAAATTCAACTGAATCCATCTATGAGTGAAATCCCCAATTACTTGGTTCCCAACCCAATAGTTCCGAAACAGAAATTTGTTTCTCTACTCAAATTTTACCTGCAGGGAATGCCAGAAATGAGCTGCGCTCGCTCCACTTCTCTTCGCTTTGCCCTGCCTCTGCATACGCAATTCTCCAACAATACCAACTTATACTTATATATTGAGTTTGACTGACTTTGTTTCTGGTATGTTGTTTATCTTATTTTATTTTTATTTTTTGTTTTAGGCTTTTGGCGACTTTACTTTTGCTATAGTATTAGTGTCTCTTCGTGCTAAGGGTGGATATTCATTTTATTTTGCGATGCAATCGAAATTTGAGTTTTATGAATAAAGAAGAGTAAAAACAATCAATGACAGAAGCGCAGAAGTGGAGCGTGTTTACAGTAGCGCCAACATCATCATCATTAGCAGAAGCAGAAGCAACAACCAGAACGGCAGTAGCAACAACAGCAGCAACAAGCGGTAAATTCTACTATGCGCGTACGTGGGCAATGGAAATGGAGTTTTGCAGGGTGAGTAGTGAAAACATTGATTGTTTTGCCAACAACGCAACGAAACGCAACGCAACGCCACGCACTCACCCTTGAGTTGTCCGTGGTTTGCTACAGCCAACTTGCTGACGGCGTCAATAACTAGAGAAATACTTGGAAGGAGTGTATTATTACACTGAGAGATTCTTGAATGGAATCTGAAGAGGCGCACATGGAAGATGAAATGCGAAGTAAATGTTGAGTAGAGTTTTCTGAGTTTTATGGGTCTTAATTCTCGATTGACGCAAATTATCAGGTTTTATTATTATTATAAAAAGCCAGTTTGCTTTCAAGCCTGTGAGCGGAAGATGGCTGCACAGAACATACCTCACCTCACTTAAAAAAGGCTGCGGTATCCGAGGTCACCATTTCGAACTGACCAAAGACAGGTGGCGAATGTCAGCCTAAGGTGGTCGATCCGAATGTTTGGTTAAAAAAATAGAAATCTAGATAGACTGTACGCGGGTAAAAGCAGAACGAATCTATACCAGGTGGTGCCACTAGAGCAACAGTAATATTTACATGTATTTTATCCTGCAATTTCATATTTTGAATGTAAAAATTTGAATAAGAATGTAAACTAACAAACCAGGCAACAACAAAGAAGCAGGACCATTCGACATTCAAGCCATCAAATAACAAGGAAACAACAAACCAGCAGTCTTAGCATTAACACCCTGTATGCATTTCCTCGTTTTTTTTGTTTTGGTCCCACAGTTGGAAAATTCAGCCTCCACAACGAAATATCCGGGAAAGGACAGTGGCTGATCGACTGAGCTGGGACTGGAAACATGGTAGTCTGCAGCACCAGATTCCAGTATAAAGTAAACACACTAAGCTACGTGGCTGCCTCCAGATCGGAAAACGGGAAACCAGATCGATCATGTTGTCATAGATGGAAGACGCCCTTCTAGTGTTTTAGATGTACTTGCGATCCGAGGACCCAACATCGACTCGGATCACCGCCTTATTGCAGCCAAACTACACACACTCCTCTGTGCAGCAAAAAATGTACAAACATCTAAATACCCAAATGTTCAACATCGGAAAGCTGCAATCGCAACAGAAATCCATTCCCACTCGAGTCTCACCGCTGCTCTCAGAGAGTACTGCCCAACAATACGGCATGACGAGCAATGGAACAACATTTCTCGTTCTTTACGTACCGCCGCCTAAGAAGAAATTGGATTACGGCGAACCCGAAAAAACAGTTGGTGCGACGAGGAATGTCGTGCTATCGCAGAAAGAAATTATGCTGTCTAGGGAGTCACGCTGCGATCGGGCGCAACGCGAGCCATGTGGGGTCGCTACCGGAAAAAGAAGAAATACTTATTATCGCAAGAAGAAAAAAGAGGCCAAAATCCGTGAGTGCGAGGAAGTTGAGATGTTGGCAATAGGAAAAATGCCCGAAAATTCTACCATAAAGTTCGGAGGATAACTGAAGGTTCTAAAACCTGAGCGTTTTCCTGTAAGAACAAAGATCTGGTGACTGTCATCCAGACCGTACTTAAATTATGGAGGGAACACTTCTCGAACCTGCTAAACAGTGATAGTATTTCACAGAGAATGTGAAGATCCCTTTACCTGACTCGGGGTGGGAATAGCAATAACACGGCTGAAGAACAAAAAATCAGTAGGAGCCGACGGACTGTCAATACGACAAGTCTTGGAAAACATCCATGAAAGAGAATCGACACACACAAGCTTTTTGTCTATTTGAAAACTGCATTCGGCGGTACGAAAAGGAGATGATTTCGAGGTAGTAAAAGACTTCGTTTATTTAGGAACGAGTATTAACACGAATAATAATGTCAGCCTTGAAATCCAACTTAGAATCATTTGCCAACAAGTGCTACTTCGGACTAAGTAGGCAAATGAGTAGTAAAGTCCTCTCTCGACGAACAAAACTAACACTTTACAAGGCTCTCATCATGCCCGTACTAACGTATGGTGCAGAAGTTTGGACGATGAAAATATCCGATGAAGCGAAGCTTGGAGTGTTTGAGAGAAAGATTCTGCGCAAGATTTTTGGACCTTTGCACGTTGGCGACGGCGAATATCGCAGGCGATGGAACGAAGAGCTATATGAGCTTTACGACGACATAGACATAGCACAGCGAATAAAGATGCAGCGGCTACGCTGGCTGGGTCATGTCGTCCGAACGGATACAAATGCTCCATCTCTGAAAGTATTTGATGCGGTACAAGCTGGTGCTAGCAGAGGAAGAGGAAGGCCTCCTCTGCGTTGGAAAAATCAAGTGGAGAAAGACTTGGCCTCACTTATTGTGTCCAACTGGCGCCGATCAGCACGAGAAAGAAACGGTTGGCGCGCTTTGTTAAACTCGGCCAAAATCGCTTAAGCGGTTATAGCGCTAATCAGGAAGAAGCACCGAAATTTGCGCTTACTTTTCCACTTCAATATGCGTAATTTTGTATTCTGTCCTTTCTTAGGTGAACATGTGAAAATATGAATAACAACCAAAAATGGGAAAATAGGTGAATTATGATAGATTACTAGGTTTGTTCATCCGAGGTAAGATTGCCACGTCACTAGAGATTCGGCAGCAGAATTATGCCCGCTCATTTCCCACGTATTCTTACGTTTATGCAATCAGTTAGTTGTTCAGACGGCATCGAAGTAGCATGAACAATAGTTGAGTTGACTTTTTTCGTATATCACCAACACAATCTCAGTTTTTACCGACGTCTAGTTTTTATCTGCCGTAAACGAAGTGCTGTCATAACCCACCGTGCAAAGATTTTTAGAGGTGTGCTATTTAGAAGTCCGTTATTCGGCTCTGAGCGAATTTTACAGAATCACTTGATGGTCTGGCGTCACTTGAGATATGTTTAATTTAGCTTGTGTTAGTGATGTACGAAAAAGATTAACCAATAGAACTTCGTTGCCCTCTGAAAAATGACTGTTTGGACGGAGTGTGAATACACGTGAAATGATCGTGCAGAATTTGGCTGAGTCCCGCAAGTGACATGGCAGCCTCTAGGTACAGCTGCTATATTCTTAGTTGGATAGTGACAAAAGAATCGATAAGCTTTTTCTTATCTTCCTTTGAAAACTTTAAGTCCCCTGGACCTGACGGAATGTATCCAACAATGCTTAAGAAAGGAGGAGACAGGCTTTTTGAGGCTCTGAAAAGGATCTTTAAAACCAGTCTTGCACTTGGTTATATACCATCCCAATGGCGACGCCTAAGAGTAGTATTTATTCCAAAACCAAGAAAAGATGACTATTCCCTAGTTTTAGACCAATCAATTTGGCATCGTTCGTTTTGAAAAATCTAGAACGAGCGGTAGAGAAACATATTGAAGTGGAGGAGAAGGCCACTTACTAGAAATCAACACGCTTACCAGAGTGAAAAATCATGTGAATCAGCCTTACACGATCTTGTTAGCAAGATTGAAGCCGGTCTGAAAGCTGACGAGTACACAATGGGCGTGTTTGTGGGCATTGAGGGGGCTTTTGATAAGGCTACTCAAAGGCTCAATACGTTCCTCTGCCGAACAACATGGAGTTAGTCAAACCAATGTGAAGTGGATAAATTCCACGCTCTCTGAAAGGCTGTTAACCGCTGGTGGGAACAGTGACGAACTAATCACCGTCAGGACCAAGAAAGGATGTACCCAAGGGGTGTTCTTTCTCTGCTGTTGTGGTGCCGAAGAATGGGCCAACCAGGTATCAGCGGTTCCCACACAAGGGGCAGAGCTAATAATCGGAATCAGTTCCGCAGGAATCATGGATGGGATCGGCGATTATTTATACAATTTACATAAAGAACGATGCTCCGGTCTAGAACGCTGCAGAACTGCAAAGTGTTTTCTGACAAGTCCGAACATAAAACTGTCAAACTTTCTACTAAAACTTGGAAGCAAAGACGTTCGGTTGATGGTCGGTATTGTTACAGGACACAACCCATGGAGTCAGCATATGATCACCATTGAAATCATTTAGAACCCATTGAAATCATTTAGAAACCCACTAAGTATTTTCTCTGTGAGTGTCCTGCCTTTGCTAGAGCAAGGCTATGAGTTTTGGGTTCCGATGTCGTGAGAATGTGTAATATTCGTTCTCTAAAACTAGAGGATGTTTACAGATTTGCCAAAGAATCTGGAAAATTCTTACAGGTCTGTCTACCTTTGTCTCTATCTCTATTTTTTCCTATCTCTGTCTCTGATAATTTTCTCCTATCCTCCTTGACTACGTACCCTCTTTCCAGAGCTTTAAATACAATGGGCTTTTTAGCTTGAGTGTTTTAAGAGCCACCAAATCTCTTGGTGCTCCTTGGCTCGACCTATTCAAATTTCAATTTCAGATATGGCACCCGACACAGTTTTCTTTTTCACCATAGTTAAAGAAAAAACCTAGCAAATCTATCATCCATAGGCATAACCCAGATTACGTCAGCAAACCAGCTGTTTCCTTCAATATCGCTGACCGCCGGTTAACGGTCTAATGTTGGTTACACTTTCTGAATCATTTTCACCATGAAAATAGGCAACTATGCGTGTAGCTTCTCTACACTAATAGATCCGCCATACAGTGACTGTTGTTAGCGCAATGATTCCAGTAGTTAATAGGCGACTCTATACGACTTCGGAAAAGGTAGCAAAGAAACAGATCCTGACACTCCAGTTGATACTCGTATTGGCGTGTGCTTCAAATATCGTATGGCTTTTCAATTTACGGCTCCTGAATATTCGGAGCTCAATTTAAGAAAATTCTAATTAAATTTTTCCAGTGTAAGTAGAGTGGGGTTGGTAAGAGTATAGTCTGAGGAATTGGGGCAAAACATCGATTGAATTGCCTCACAGCTATTTTAAAGTCCCTTATTAAATAAAGGCATGAAACTGGAGGCAACTAAAAATGTTCATGCATTTTTTTCAATGTCTAAAATGCCAAAATGAAAATTGATTTTAGGGATTTTTAAAATTTATGTATAGTAGAATCCACTTTTTTCACTTAGCTGCGCTGAAAAGATTTATGAGTTTGGGAAAAAATGTATGATGACTCAAAGATTTCGTAAAATAGAAAAATTAGTGAATACTAAACGAGATGTGTAACGAATTACGCTAATTTATTTACTATTGTTTTGCTGTTGCAAAGCAACAAACACGTCACGCACATATACTTTCACATATTTACACATACACAGGAATGTATATATGTATGTATGCACTATATATCCGGACGATACTGAAAATTTATATAGTGCCGCTAATCTTTGGTCGCTGCCATTTATCGCATTTTCACCCCACCACTGACAGCAACACCAACACTGTGAATGTGTGCTGAAGGGTGTGTTTGTGGCACGTGTGGCACATGCTGCAATCATGGTGATAGTAATTGATGCACAAATAAACCTAGTCCGCACTAAAGACTTGAGGGACTGCAGCTACGCGAAGTGCAAAAAAGCAAAGAAATCGCATATCAAGAAAGGACGCAGGACAGCAATGAACAAAGGACGAAAAAGGACGCCTTTGTGGCAACTTTTGTTTTGGTCAATGCGTGAATAAAAATGCAGAATGAATGATGAATGAATAACGTGAAATGTTTTAATGTTGCTGCCACAATAGCTGTGGTGCAAACAAAGGGATGCCACGTTTTGTTGAATGATGGAATATCAAATAGGGAGGGGGGACGTCGAATGGAATAGAAGGTGTGCCAGTATTTAGCTATTCACTGGCCAAGTATTAAATAGTTTGTAAATACAAATACAATTTAACGCGCAAGCTGCGGACATTCCATGTGGGCGTGGCTACTAAATTTAAGTAAAGTGTAGCTGCTTTTGGCAGCCAGCAACGGCATAAAAATAGAAGACAATTTTTGTGTCCAAATGAGTTGCACGTTTTGGCACTGAAAATTAAATATTTACATTAGATTACCGACAGAATTGCAAAGAACGAGACTCCATTTACTTGATATGTGATATGTGTATGTATGTGTGTGTGTGTGTGTGTATGTTTGATTTGCTGCATATCCTACGTGCTGCATCCTTTGGCAATCGCTAGCAGCAAGTCAACAACCTGCCGTCTGGCCTAGTTTCGCCGTTGATTTTTATGCTTACGTAAAGGAGTAAGCGCAGACATACAAATTCAAGCACACATGTGCATATGTATGTATTTACACATATATATATGTATATAAATATGTATTTAATCAGCAGACTTAGACGCGATTTGGCAAGCAAACAAGAAAAGCAAAAATAAGAACCAAGTACAGTTAGTGATATAAGCATCATTTGGGCTTCTTCACATATAAGTACATACATACATATGTATGTATATTAATACAGTATGCGCTAACACTTAAATATCCGCAAACATCATAGCAAACGTATCGTATGAGAATTGGCTGCAATATTTTGCGGCAAAATACCCACAAAGAAAACCATGAATGCTTTCTGCATGCACTGCTAATGTGTAAAAACCGTCACATGTTTGATTGAGGCCATACACTCATACTTGTATGTATGTTCAATAAAGCGCAAAATTAATCACCTTATCGGAGGGTTTATAATTCTTGCAAGTGGCGCCGTACGTCAATCATATTTCACATTGGTGAACTAGACAGCTGCAGTATAAAAACCAACAAGCAATGCAGTGCGTGGAGTACAAAAAAATGTTAGTAAAAAAATTATTTAAAAAAATTATTTTAATTCATAGATAACACTGGCTTATACGAAAAGATTACTTCGAGTATTTTTGGTATTAAATTGTTGACGCTGAATAAGAAAATATCCAAATAAATGTTTGAGATGTAGGCAAAAAAAACTGTTTTGCTTGCAGTAATTACAGAAAAAATACTCCAGAAAACCGCATAAATTGTTTTTTAATTTTTATTCATTATTTTCAGTTCTAAGCTTTGTAAGAAAAAATAATTAAAGTTGTTGAAAATATCAAAGATAATTCGTTCCGAGTTTTTTCAGCCTAAGCCAAGGCGCATGCATTAAAGGTGGTGGCACTAGACCAACAACAATATTTTAGACGTTGATTGTCGTGGCAAAATATTGGCAAAGTAGAAAGCAAATAATGAATTTGCCTTGTTTAATTCTGTGCTGAAAGTGGATGCGGCGAAAGAAAAAAGAAATCAAATCAGCTGATTTACCGATGCCACCCAAGACATTATTGAGTATCTAAGGTGGCGCCATTAAAAAGCAGTTACTCTATTTTTCGCGATTTTGACAAGTCAGACGTCAGCTCCATTCGCAATGCAAAAAAAACAAGAACAAAATAGACAAAAGTGAGAAAAATAACATTTTTATGAAGATTCAGTGAATGGCTTGGTAATATTGTCATTTGTAAGATTTAAACTAATCAAACTAATGAAAACGAAGTGCCATTTGCTGAATTGTAAAAGCACAAATTAATATAAAGCCTCCAATTTCAGTTTGTTAGAGTTTTTTATGCGGAATACGCCGTGGTAAGAAAGCATGATTCCAGTGCTTTCGCCAACTCTTCCTCTCACAAACAATTAATTTCCCTTTCCTTTTGCTTTTTTATTCATGGGCACTTACTACACGGCGAATTCGGAAGGCGCAATCGTGTACTCTATCATTTTTGGATACCATCTTTAATAGATTAGCTTTGATAAAAGCTATGCGAATTTAATTTGCGGAACCGATAAAAAATTAATGATTTTCTACTCGGTTTAACAGTCCCAATTTATAAAAAAGAGGACAAATTAAATTGTATAAATTCTAGAGGAATATCCTAACTAAACATGAGCTACAAAATTCCATCAAACATACTGTTTGAGAATCTAAATGTGTATGTAGAAGAGATTGCGGGAGATTATCAATGCGGCTTTAGACTCGTACGCTCGACAACAGATCAATGCTTTATTATGCCGCAGATATTCGAAAAATTGACTAACACTAAGACTTTAAGCAGGCGTTTGATGAACTCAACAGAAAATATATCAACCATCACCTAAAAGTACTGGGTTTACCACAAAAATACATAAATTTGATCAATGTGACCCTTATATACTCAAACGCTAAAGTAATAATGAATGGCGAAATATCGGACGAATTCGAAATGAAATGCGGGGTGAGGCAAGGTGACCCTCACTGGCAACATTTTTGTTTAACACTGCATTCAGCAAATAAACGAAATAGTTCCAAGTGGCACAATATTTTATAAAACGACACAAATATGCGCTTACGCTCACGACATTGTGATTCTTGCGAGGAGGCTCTTCAGAACGTTTTCATGCGGTTAGTGCAAGCTACAAGACCTGCGGGCTTCAATATAAATGAAGAAAAGACAAAGTGCATGACACGATCCTTTCCTGATAGTCACATCAGAATCGGAAGTTATGTTTTTGAACTCAAGTAAAAGTTTAAATACTTAGGCATAGTACTCAGTATAAATAAGGATCTGTCTTTATCTATACAAGACCGCATTCAGGCAGCTAACAGGGCATACTTTGGCCATATCAAACTTATGAAGTCTTCATTGAAATCAACGGAATAAAAACTCCAAATATACAAAACTATAATTAGACCGGTTCTCATCTAAGGCTGTGAAACATGGAGCCTTAAAGTTAATGCCGTAAATTTACTGATGCGATTTAAAAGAAAATTTCTTAGGAAAATACTCGGCCCAAGGAGACGCCGGTTAAGGCGACGATGACTACAAGACGTAGGAGACGACGCACGTAAGATGAGAATTAACATTACAACATAGAGCGAAAGCGGGTTGTCGAGAAGAATGGATACGTATTGTAGAGCAGGCAATAGTCCACTCCAGACTGAAATGCCAATATAATGATGGGATTCATTTATAAATGGCATTGCCATCTAATTGTAAAAATTTAATTTAATTAAAAACAAAAATTAATTGGTGCTTAAGATATAGGTTTAAAAGAATACACGAAGCTTTAAACAAAATATTTTGTGTATGGTGTAGGTGGCAACATTCTGTAAGTGAAAAGTGTATGAATTTGTATGAGTTAATTATAAGTAATAGGATTTTGGGGTAATGCAAATTATGATAGGCAAGGTTTTAATTCAAAAATATGTTTAAATGTTTATGCGTTGCCACTTTTTTTAGTTCTTTTAATTATGAATTGTAAGTTATGATAAACATTAAGAAGGCCCAAAAAATGTTATTTCTTGATTGACTTATAAACGGCGTTGCCATCTAATTGTAAAAATTAAATTCAATTAATAACAAAACTTAACTAGAGCTTAAGATGTGAATTCAAGAAAATGAACGAAACTTTAATTAAAATAATTTGTGTATGGCGTTGCCACCTAATTCTGAAGGCGAAAATTATTCGAACTTATATGAATTTATATGAAGTAATTATCAGTAATAGGATGATGGTATCACTTAAATTATTATAGGGAATATTTTGAGTAAAACGTATTTTTTGAAGAGCGTTGCCACTTTTTTAGTTCAAAAAATAATTGTTTAAAATTATGAATTGTAACTTATGATCATTATTACAAGTGCCCAAAACAAAAACGTTTTTTCTTGATAAATTTATAAACAGCGTTACCATCTAATTGCAAGCAATTATTATCATTAATTATAATTAATAACAAAATTTAACTGGAGCTTAAGATGTGAATTCAAAAAAATGTACGAAGTGTTAATCAAAATAATAACAAAAACGACTATAAATACATTATCGGATAGCTAGGCGGCCATCAAATCAATGAATGCGGCTTTACTAAGATCGAAGGTTGCACAGGCATGCCAGGCAGCTCTCAATGATATTAGTGATGTATTCAAGGTCAGCCTTATTTGGGTTCCGGGACATAGAGATATTGAGGAAAACTGTAAAGCTGATGAGCTAGCCAGAAAAGGTACTGCTCTCCAACTGCTCAGTGATAAAAGTACCATGGGAATACCCATGGCCACGAGTAAACTAATAATAAAAAACAACATTATCCAAGAGGTCAATAGGTCATGGAGAAATGAAGATACGTGACTAACAGCTAGGCTACTATGGCCGCAAATAAACCAGAAAAGGACAAAGGAATTGCTTAGTCTCTCAAGAGACAATATCTCGAAGGTCGTGGCTTGTTTAACCGGTCACTGGCTATTTGGCAGGTAGTATTTGAGACTAGGAGTATTCTCCCATGAATATTGTAGAAGTTGTAGAGATGAGGAAGAGGAATAAACAGTTGAGCCCTTCCTTTGCAATTGTCCAGCCCTAGCTAAAATCAGAGCAGGTTGTCTAGGTAAATACTTTTTTAATTCTCTTACAGAACTGTCTGGCGTGGGGTTGGCATCAATACTACGTTTCATAAGAGCCACAAAATGGTTCCACGAAGTAATGTAAATGAGGTTCCCGTGTAGCACAGTGGTATCACAATGGACCTGTAAGGTCTAAGTGTCTAAGTGAGTTCGTCGTGCAGACCGACTACCACCATAACCTAACCTAACCTAATCAAAATAATTTGTGTATCGTGTTACCACCTAACCCTAAAGACGAAGTTTATATGAGTTATTTATAAGTGATAGGATGTTTGTATCACGCAAATAATGATAGGTAACGTTTTAATAAAAAACAATTTTAATAGCCTTGGCACATTTTGAGTTCAAAAATGATGGTTAAAATTATGAGTTTTAAGTAATGACAAATATTGGGAAGACCCAAAAACAGTGTTTTTTTCTCGATTTATTTATAAACGGTGTTGCCATCTAATTGTAAAAATTATTTTAAATTAATAACAAAATTTAACTGGAGCTTAAACTGTGGGTTAAAAAGAAAAAACGAAACCTTAGTTAAAATTATTTATGTATGGTGTTGCCACCTAATTCTTAACGCGGACATGATATGAATTAATCATAAGTAATACGATACCGCACAAATTATGATAGGGAATGCTTTGAGTGAAAAATATTTTTTGGCGTTGCCACTTTCTTTACTTCAAAAGGTATTGTTTACAATTATGAGTTACTTCTTTTAATAAACATTATGATGACTCAGAAAAAAAAGATTTTGAGAAATGTCCACCTATTTTTCTCTTCAATTTAATATTTACACAATGCCTAAAAAAAATTAATATTGAATTTCCCCAGCTATATTGCACTTTTCCATAAATTTCGAAAACTATGTTTACGTTGCTAATGTTAATTTTATAGATTTGTTTACTCGTTTCTTTTGATCTCCCTTCACAAATATCCAAAAAATGAAACCCCCTGCTTTATTTAAAATAATGGACTAACCATCTTTTGAATAGGCCCCTAAATTCTCCAAATTTATAATAATAAATTGTTGAATTATAAAAAAAGTCTCTCAAAAAGAGGAATTCATTGCTTAGCGAGAGAGTTAGAGTTGCGGTTACAAGAAGTAATGGGCAACTTCGGTAATAAAATTTGGCCCTCGAAAACAGCAAAGCAGCAGCTCTAGATGCTAAAAAGCGATTAGCTCCAATTTCATTCCTATTCGAGTCAGTTGTCTTTTAGAATCGTAAATATTGCTCGCGATTTTTAGTATAGAAATGCACCTTCTCTGTTTTAGACGTTCTCTGCTGCCAGTAAAAATATGCCTGGCAACTTTCTGAATATGTAGACTTGTTCGAGGAGTTTTATTAAGGATCAGTACTTTTTTTACATAATTTCTTTTTTACTTATTACCACATTTATACGATTTTGTTTGATTGGAAGTGTAATAAAGCAATGAAGTACTCGGACTCAGCTCTGCAGCAAACTCCCTTACCACTGGGCGAAACATTTGAGGCTCCCCTCAAGACCAGACTGATACCCTCGGAATCACCGGGAGATAAGACGACTCTGTATATCAAACTTTTCTTTCAAGTTGGTGGAAATGCAGTGCTTGTCATGTTCTCAGTGGTCAATTAGCACATTTTCAATGCCAGTCAAAGGCTTAATTTATTCTCTAAATGTTAGATATTTATTTTTAATTTTTAAAATATTTGTACCTACTCATACACAGTTATGTAAATTATGCAAATCCAAAGTGTTTACTGCACCTAACCTCCAATTTCCCCGAAACCAAAGTGCACTGGTGCAGTATTCATAACAAATAAGATCTTAACAGTTGCGTGCAAAAGTAATCGTTCATGTGCTATACCTAAACCCTTGGCCTAATGGTTAAATTTTTATAAAACCCTTAAATTTTTATATAACTACAAGAACAACAACACGCATAAACAGAAATGCAAAAAATTTCATGCGTAAAAACAAAAGCCAGGCAAAACACTTGGCCAATACCGAATTAATAAAAGAGTGACAAAAAAAATTAATTCAAAGAATCAAACCAAATAAATGAACCAATTAACATCCTTAAGTGGGTAGGGATTTCTGTTAAAATTTTTTTTTGTTTTTTTTTTCAGCGATTCTTTAAATTTTAGAATTCCAAAGAACTGTGCACAAATTAATTCTACAAAATATTGGCATTTTCTGCAAAAAAAAAATATATTTCCTTTACATACAAATATACATAGAGTACATAAGCCATGAGTAATATTTAAATAAAAAAACTAAATTACAAAACCAACAAAAACGCAATAAAGCAACGAAATGAAAGAAATGTAGAAAAATGAGGAGTCGAACCTTTTCACTGATGAAATCGAAACAGGGTCCAGAGCGTTGCTGGAGTGGTTTCTGTGTGTTTGGTGAGTGAATGGTTTTTATTTGAGATTTTTTTTTTTTTATTCAATTTCGTTTATATATAAAATTTGTTTGTGTTTTTTTTTTATTTGACGCCAACAAAAAGCGCACACGGACAGTAAAGGAAAAGAAAAAAAGATATATATTTTATTTAAAAAACTTATCTGAAGCGTAAAAGCCCAGTTAGTCTAGACTTGACTTAACTTAATTGGACGTAACTTAACCTGGCACAAATCATTTAAAATAACCATTTTTTTGCTTTAATTTCCTTTTTTTTGTTCTATTTTTTTTTTTTTTAATTTTTAAGACTTCGTCGATGTTGCCTTATCAAATAAAATATTTGCTTGGAAAATTAGATACGGCGATACAATTTTAGAATAATGAACCAGATTTTTGGATCATTAATCAGATTCTCGGACGATGTTTGATATACTGCAAAAATTACTACTTTTAGCTTTATTTGAGGTTATGCAACAGCGTTAAATATACTGTTTTCAAGCTAAGATACAAAAGAGAGATATGCAGCTCGATCTTAGAGTCTATTGTGACTTCTGCTACTGATGTCACCTCATAGTGATTCAGCTCTTGTAGAAAAAAGTACTGCTCTGAACTGAGCGTATGCCCTCCCAGACCATTTACGTTTTCTGCTTGATCTGGCATCTCGTTTAATATCGTAACAGTATCTCGAGGCAGCACTCTTTCCGTTTAAAATCAGAATTTGATATGTAAACCACAATTTTTTGTCTTTGAGTTATCTTAGGTTGGAAAGTAGATGGTTGCCGATACATTGTGACACCTCAGTAGTACTTTATCTACTATCTCGTGAAGCCATTTTGTCTTAAGTGCAAACTAATTCATCTGGCTGGCACTTATATCTCTACGGCCATCAGTATCATTGAATAACGACGAGCGGAAGTATCAAAACCTAGTGGCATACCACGCGGGACAGTGACAGAAAAAATATCTTACTCAGACTCTTTTTCCGACTCATTATTTCAGCTTCTGCAGTAGTCAAAATGAGGTGCGTGTAATTTGAGAGTATGTCGGCATAGGAGACAGTGCTGTGATCATAGCAACTAACATAGAGATTTTTTTCCTTGGCCGATTAAATAGCGCCTTTGAGCGCATGGCGTCCAATTTTGGCCAAATTCTGTTTGTACCCATTCGTGTTGACTGAAGTCATATTGGGATGTACTTATCACATAACCCCAATACCAAAAGAGAGGCGAGTGGTAGTGAACTCTCTCACTATTTGTCTACCTTACAGTTCTCTGGTATGTCATTATGCCTTCGCATCCATACCAAATGAATGCGGTTAAAAATCGATCGGCATTTGCGTGGAATGATGGAATTAGTCCCAACCCCACTAAGGGATACCAAATGCATGCGGAAATATACCGCCATATCGTTCAGAGACGATTGGCATTTGCGTGAAATGATGGAATTAGTCACAACTCCACCAAGAGATTTAATCGCCGCTTTGGCTATCGGTGTAAATATAAATATCTCTAAAAGTAGTCACATTTTTGCCTAACCTCTCAGCTACCGCATTAATAGCTAGGATATCAGCCTGAATTTAGGGATTAGAAAAACGAGCCGAAACGTCTACTTTTGGCTTCTTAGAGTAGACACCAAAGCGAACTTTGTCGTAAAGCTTTGAGCCATCAGCAAGTAACTGTAAGCAGTTTTTCCGACCGTTGACGTCTTCGACCTTTGGCGACAGCGGCTTTGTTGGCTAGGTCATGTGGCCCGCCTGCCAACTCTGCGGCTCTAAGTATTCGATGCGGTACTAGCTGGTGGTAGTTGAAAAAGAGGAAGGCCTCCTCTGCCTTAGAAATATCAGGACTTGGCTTCACTTGGTGTTTCCAACTGGCGCCGGTGTGCACGGGAAAGAAACGCCTGGCACGCTTTATCAAACTCGACCAAAATCGCTCAAGCGGTTATCACGCCAAACAAGAAGAAGAGGAAGAAGTTTTTCAGACCAGGTATATTGTAAACCCACTCACGTCTAGCTGGAATTCTAGTACTAAATAACCTATAAAATAAGGTTCATTCAAACAAAACGCAACAAGATTGGTTGGACCCAGACTGAGTGTAATGGCCGAGTGTCCAACATCTAAAACGCGTCATTGATGAGTTGCGATAAGCCGAGCGGCAGTCTGCACTCTGTAAGAAGAAAGGAGCATTCACAGCATCAGAGGGTGTGGTTTTAAGAGCGCTGCTGACACATATAAGCGCCATACGTTGAACCTTCTGAAGCCTGTTTCTAATAGTAGTCTTGTCGAGAACCGTCCACCAGACTACAATTCCGTAGGGAAGGATAGATATCGTAAGTCAAATTTAGTGGATCCTTACTTACTGTTCCTTGGGTGTTTTATGGGTCAGTTTATATGGATCAGCTTTTATATTTCAGCAGACGGTTTCTCAGAGGCATATAAAGACTTTTTGCATATAAACAAAGGAATTTTAAATAGAAACAGCGCCCGGGTTTGGCCAGACTTTTTCCACTTCGGACGTGAATTTAACGCATTTCTATTATAGCTAACGACTTGAGCTTGCAGGCAACTTCCTAAAATTTAATTTTCTATCGCTTTATGGATATAACCTTCTAAAAGGGATCCTCAAACAGGACCCAAAAAGACCTGACTCGGGTGGGTGTCCAACCGAAGATTTAAAAAAATCTCTCTAACGGAGGGTTAAAAAACAAGTTCCATAACCTTAAATATCGTCAAAAATCTTATTTTTTGCACTTGTAAGTTGGAATATAATATTACGAAAACGTGACGTGCTGAGTCTTTACTGATGCCAGATTTAAGCATATCAAAAACCAAAAATAAAATTGTGTATTTAATTATCCACAATAATTTCTTTTCTCAGAAATAAAACAAAAACGCCTGCATGAAAATTTCACAAATTTTTTGAAAAAGTTCACATATTTTTAGAAAATATTTTTTAATGTTGAATATCTCTGATGATCCTAGCAAGATTTTTTAACAATAAAAAATTATTGCCTAAACAAATTACTAAAAAATAAGCTTTTTAATCTTTTTTGTTGTAATAATTAAAAATTTAACGTCTTCTTTTTCAGTATGTTTTTACAAAATTTCAAATTAAAAAAAAATATTTGTTTTTGGAAAATCTGTAATGATTCTAGTACGATTTCTCTCAAAATAAAAATTTTTTGTTTAAGTAATATAAATTATTAAAAAATAATTAAAATTTTTTTTTAAATAATATGTAAATTTAACCCTATCTTCTTCACTATTTTTTTTACAAAATTACCGATTAAAAAGTCTATATATTTTTGTTTTGGACAATCTGTAATGATACTGGCCTGATGTCTAATAATTATTGCTGAAATATATATTTTATTATACCATATAAAATATATTTATTATTAAAAATTGTGTACTTAAAAAAAATTTTTTTTTAACTTTTTTTTTTTTTTTAAATAATATAAAAATTAAAAATTTTTTTTATAATATTTTTTATAAATACTTTTTTGTTGTAATAGTTTTCGAGGTAAAATTTCTTAAAAACGCGGCGTTTCTTTTCAATTTCAAATT
The DNA here is from genome assembly GCF_027943255.1 of Anastrepha obliqua. NCBI lineage: Eukaryota > Metazoa > Arthropoda > Insecta > Diptera > Tephritidae > Anastrepha > Anastrepha obliqua. The sequence continues at coordinate 17,414,921 of NC_072893.1, read as the reverse complement.
TTCAATTTCGCTTTCAAAATAAGAAAATCCAAATTTGCTTAACCCAGTTATTTGGCACGGCAAGTACTAAAAAGCTTCAATGTTTAATAAAACTCACGATCCACTCTTTCCCTTTCCTTTGGAACTGACGAACTCTTTATTTCGAACTATTATAAAAACAGACATCTGGCAAGCCTGATTATTTCACCGCTCAGAACTCACGCAAAGCCGTAATAAAAAACACGAAATTAATATCTTCTCTAGTTTCTTGCGTTTACATTTTAGTTTTGACGATGGGCTTGCACAGCTTTTCTTATAAGAAATTGGCAAAAAAATTAAGTCAAGTTAAGATACGCAATTTAAGTCTAGACTTCCTAGGCCATTTATGTATATATTTTCGGCAGCAAGTTGTATGTAGATAAGAGTGTACAATTTGTGGTTTTTGATTTCGTTTTTGTGTTAGTGGGGTGGCACACAAAGGGTTAATATTTACACATGAAAACAGGGCAGGGTTTATAAAAATTTATAAGCAGCAATAAATTGCATACAAACGACAGCCAATTAAATACAAAATTTAGCCACAAAATAATTTAGCAAATTTAGCATTGAATTTAACGCTAATTCAAATATTTCATTGAAGCCTGCAGCAATGGAACACAAAAATTACAATATTAAAAAAAAAGTATATGCAAGCAAAAATGCAAGAGCTCAAAATAAGAAGCACTCAAACATATAGAGCGTTTTTACACTTAAATTTTAATTAATTTTTTTTATTCTTTTTTTAATATTTTTTTATTATTTTTTTATTACTTAATTTTAAAATTTTTTATTTTTTATTATTTTTTTTTTAACTAAAATTTTTAATGACTTGGATTGTGGTTGGGTTGTGTGACAGCAAAACGAATTTGAATTGGAAAATTTTTGTGCAAATGGGTACAACACAATACTTTTTTTGTTTCACAAAATATTGGTTTCATTTACAAATAAACTTACTTGGCATTTTTAGGCCGACGCGCATCGATCGGAAAATCTTCGTCAAAATCCAAATTGAAATCCTCGCCCAGATCGCGTGGCACTAGCGGCGTTCGCTGATGTGCTGGACTCGTGTGATAGCCATCGGCGTGTAGCTGCTCCCGCGCAAATATTTAATTGTAGTTTCATTGTTGTTGTCATATTTTATTTATAAACATTTTTCACAGAAAATATAAAATATTTTTGTTTAATTTTTAAACCATTATTTTATAGCACATTTTATGTGTTTGGCCATGATGCGTATTTATAAAATTATTTCGGATTTGCAATGCCGTCGTATGCGTAGCGGATGGCGTTGTTGTGTAGCAATTTCGTATTGGCGTTGGTTGCGTTGTGGTAGTGGTGAATGGAAATTGAAAAAAATGTAAACAATATTTATGTTGGTTTATTTTAGATTTCTTTTTAAGTTTGGCGGAAGGTTATAAAACTTTTTTTTTTACTTGTGTTTTTACGAAATTCATCTAAAAACATTTTTTTACAAACAGACATAAATTTTTGTTTTATTTTCAAATTGCAAGGAAGTCAAGTCAAATTACATTGGAATCGAAAGCATGCGTTAGAACTGCAGAATTGCTCGAGTGCTAAGGGTAAAACTTAATTTAAATGACAAAATTTTTAGGTAAATGTGTTAAAAAGCAGTTATAAATACACAAAATATTATGTTAATTCAAAATTTACATTTTCATATTGAAGGCTGCCTAAACCACTTTACCGAAGTCTTCTACCCCATAAAAAATATTTTTTTAATATTTCGAAAAAAAAAGTCTAAGCCTTAAATATAACTAACTTCGCTAATTTAGAATTACTTTAACGAAGTCTTACATCCCTAAAAAAATAGTTTTCTTTTCTTAATTTTTTTAAAATACTCAAAACTCCAAATGCAACTAACGTCGCTAATTTGGAATTACTTTAGCAAAGTTTCCCAGCCCATAAATTTTTTAATATTTAATTATTAGAAATTATTTTAAAATTTGTTTTCTTTTTATCTATTTTTTTACAAAAATACAAGTTAAAAAAACTTTTTTTTAATATTTTTTTTTTTTTGAAAAGTCTAAACTCCAAGTGCAACTAATTTCTCTAATTTAAAATTACTTTAACGAAGTCTCCTAGCTCGGAAAATTTGTTTTGTTAATATTTCGAAAAAAGTCTAAACCTCAAACACCAACTATCTCCTCTAATTTAGAACTTTCCTGAATGAATTCTAATACCAAATTTTCATTATCAGTGTGGCTAGCAAGAGTTCGAATACTAATTCAAACAGCCACTCACCCAGCCATACCAACCAGTTGCCGTTTACGATAGCTTAATGGAATAAAAACGGAATTAGCTGCTTTTGTACTCTGATTTTTATTAGGAATGTCAATGATATCGTAATCCTGTAGTCAGGTAATGCTGTGATCCCGAGTTGCCGCTTTCTCAATGTTTTGAAGTATCAAAAGTGTTGGTTGTGTGTTTTAGAGAGGAAGAACTAAAGCAGCGCTCACTCAGTAGTTTCACGACCCTGAGCTCAGCTGGATAACCTTCCCCCACTTAACGAAAAAGTATAACTGGATTTCTCGAAAGGACAAACGAGACTCTTTACCAGTGAATCAGGAGACGGGAAATGACCGTAAGTTATCAATGGAACCACGGCCTTACTGAATAGTTTCAAATTTATACACACACATATGTATGTTTAATTCCCTATGGTTCCGAGGGAGCAAACCACCACAACAATACTCCTCTATTCGACTCTATCAGAATCAACTTTATTCAGCTCCCTCCAGCTTTTGTTGGCTTTTTTATCTCCGATTCTAAACGCTATCTCCAGGAAATTGAGGGTCTACCTCTTAATCGGTTTCCGTATGGATTCCTATCATGTGCGTGTGGTGCCACTTGATTCTCTTCTAAGAACGTATCCAAGTCAACGCCATTTCCTTTTCAGAACTTCTGTTTGCATTGAAGTTTGGTTCGCTCTCCTCTACAGGGTGCTGCGAGGCAGTTGTAGCTCTGCGATGTGTGGTAGTTGGGCTGAAGCTAAAGGATTGTCGATCAATGCCGTTTGTTTGTTTCCTGAATATCATATTATGCTCCTTAACTGGGAGCATAGTAGCCTCGCTGTGTAGATGTTATAAGGGGGACATCAGGAGACATCCCGTGACAGGAGTTATCCCGTAATAGCAGTTCTTTGGCAGATCTGAAACTTCATACATTACGTGTCCCTACATTCATATGATCAGATGGGCACTGCCAAATTCAGAGCCGGCCAACTAATTGCCTTAAATTTCGGTAGCTAGGGTCAGATGTTTCGTGAATAGAAGTAGGAGAGAGTTCCCATGGCAGCCGGTTCTACTTATCGGAAGGACTAGGGTTTTTCCCGACCAAGGGCTACAACCCAGAAAACTAGCCTCGCTTAGTGCCCTAAACCTCGCCCTTCAAATTATCACTTCATCCTGAATGCTGCTGAACGAGCGTATCTGACTGGATTTCCGAGTTTCTAAAGAATTGTGTCATGAATAAGGCAATTCCGATGTTAGTAGAGTTAAACTGTACATTATATTAGGTGAAGTAAAAAGTGCTGAATGTTTTTTCGCTTTATTTCGGCGATGAAATTAAAATGGTTACAAGTACTTGAAAACTGAAATTGAAATTTGAAAAAGGCGAGCCAAGAAGCATCGAGAGAATGGTAACTCCCAAAACACTCAGCCTAACTGGCTCATTGTATTCGAAGATCTGGAAAGTTAAAGGATTGATAGTCAAGGAAGATAGGAGAGAAGTGACAGAGAGAAAGAGATAGTATAGAATAGAGACAGAGACAGAGATGGCTAGTCCTATAGTGAGAATTTTCCAGATTCTTTTACAAATCTGAAAATATCCCCCAGTTTGAGAGAACGTAATTTATATTAAATTCCTTTTGAGTGATCTTTAGTTCCTGAACAACAGAATGAATTTTTGCGGATGAGGAAGTTTAAAATGCCCAAAGACTCATCAAGACTTCGTTCTCAGCAAAGGTATCTACGGAGACTAAAAAATTTCAATGACTCATTTCGAACCGCATGCCGGGCCGGCTTCACGACTTCCATGAGTTGATTGTCGTTTTCAACAATTTGCCTTTCAGAGTGAGCCTTATCTTCAACCTCCATATTACCAGCATAGAATTATTGGAACTATTTCCTTGCTAGTGCATTCGATACTCTACTGGATTGGTAAACAATAGAAGATTTTTTAACTGGCTGCATCAACTGTCCCCCTTGGTCGTACTGGTACCGAAGAAAGTAATGAATTTTCTCTCCATTTACCTCAGAATTCGCTTGACCAAACGCAAACTTTTCAAAAAAGCTGGCTTTCTAGCGGAAAATGTTCTGAACTTTTTACTTCACCTAATATATTTCACGTATAATAGCAATAAAAAACTTGGTCATATTTACAAAAAAAACCAACAAATGTCAAATGCCAAAATTTAACAAAATCATGCTTTAAACGATTAGTTAAAAATAGTATCCCTTTTAAGCTCTAAGTTATGAATGCCTATGCATATAAGGTGGCGCAAAATTAATCATCCAATTTTGTTTTTGATTATTTTTTCTACTAAATAAAAGAAAAATGTTTTTTATTGATGCAAATCTTTATTTCGACTTTGCGCGCTTCTTTGCTTGTCAAGGCCTCTTCGATTCGCCAAGCCTTAGCAAGTGGCGAATAGATGAAGGAACTGGTATACAAACATACTTTGGTAGCACTGGAAAAGGGCTGCAGAAAATTATACTTATTTTCCACTAAAAACATCTCTGCTTTCTCTCGGTTTTTTTGCTCAAACTCGGGTCGGCTTCTGCGTTGCTTCGAGGTAGAGGTCAAAGACGGCGTCTTAAGGAGGACACATTCACTAAGGCGTAACACAGTAGAACGTAGATTCCAGTACGTCCAGTAACACAGGTTTGAAAAAAAAAACATTCTTAATTCTCTTCTGCATAAGTTTCCGTTTCACGCCTCTTTATTTGGATAATATCCTCAACGAAATTTGCGACGGCATTCCGTTTTTCTTCGCCTAATATTAACTTCACTTTCTTTCTACCCACTTTTTTGAATCGGATATTAGTATCGTTTTCCATATCCCATACTGCTCAGAGTTCTATCTTGTTTTCCTCAAATGTGTGTCTTTGAATTCTAATGTCGGAGAAACACGGTCCTGGAATATCTCAGACTTTTGCCTCCCATTTCGGTTTGCGCTCTTGGTTTAAAAGATCTATAGGAATGATATCACTTATAACCGCTGCTTCGGATAATGTTCTGTAGAAGCCATACTGAGAATCTGAATCTGCCATATTTCGCATCCGTATAACAGCGGCCGCCGTAGCCTAATGGGTTGCTGCGAGACTACCATTCGGGATTCAGAGCGAACGTAGGTTCGAATCTCTGTGAAAGACCAAAGTGAAGACAAAGTTTTTTCTAATAGCAGTCGCCCCTCGGCAGGCAATGGCAAACCTCCGAGTGAAAAAGCTCCTCATAAAAAATATCTGCTGTTCGGAGACGGCTTACAACTTTAGGTCCCTCCATTTGTGGAATAAAATCAAGACGCACACCACAAGTAGGAGGAGGAGCTCTTTTTCCAAACACCCAAAAAGGGTCTAAGCGCCAATTATATATATATATGTATAGTATATATACAGCAGAATCGAGTTCGCCGTGTCTATTAAAAGTTTTCGCTTCCTCTGAGTTGGACCTCCAAGGTTTGCCATGCGCGTACTTAACATGCTGCTTACTCTGGCAACTCTTGCGGCTGCGTGATTTATGTGCGTCCAGTAAGTTAGTCTTGAGTCTAGTTGCCCTTCTAGATATTTGGTCAGTCTTTTTGTCGCTAAAGTGGCACCGAGTACTTGCATATCCACTTGTAATAGGACATCTCACTGTTGGTTAAAAGGATTAGCTCTGTTTTCTTTGTAGCCAGTTTTAATCCGTGGTCTTCTAGCCATGTGTTTACTCGGATCATCCCCTGCTTCAACTTTCTTTTAGCTTCGTTTGGAAGCATTTAATGAATATTAGTAAGACTGCGTTGATCCAGGTAAACATTTGTTGCTTCAACTGTGATGCTCGTGCTCTGTTAACACCCGTTTGTGGGTCAGTCTTCTCAATGCTGTTGTTGACTTTAGACTAAAAACTAACACATGCAAGGTGTGTGAACATGATGAGCAACATCAAAAGGACATTCGCACTGCTGAAACGGCAAAAGTCTCTCTGTGTGAAGGCGTCGTAATGAAACTCGCTCGAAAGAGAGTAGGCAGCGTTGAAAATAGTGAGTTAGAGAAGTTTTATGAGGTATAACCACATTCGCTAGCGGTGAATCATGCTTGGTAACTTCGTTGTGGTTTTCACATACATTTTTTCCTCAAGCGAGCAGAGATGTGTCGAATCGAAGACGTCTTATATTTGTATACTGCAGCTATCTGATTCCTAAGTGTCGAATATTATTGACGTACGATGCGATTTGCAAAAATTGTAACTCTTCCGAGGGGTGATTAATTTTGCGCCACCTTGTATTTGGTGTAACTGGTTGTGTGATTTTGTTGTTGTGCTTTGAAGCAAATATAATATTATACATGAAAACTTGAAGCAACCAATGATATTCTCACATACATCCAATTCCAATTTACCGAAAGCATACAAAATTGTGTCTTATTGTCGGATGGCAAAAGAAAAAAAAAATAAATTAAATTTACAATGATTCGTGTTGAGATGAATTTGCATAAAATATAAATATACAAATAATTAATTTTTTTTCATAATTTTTTTTTTGAATTTTTTTAATAAAATTTTCATAAAATCATTAAAAATACTTAAACGGGGCAATCAATACTCGTGCAAGGATATTCCAATGTTACTTATGTTCAGAGATGTGGGTATTTTTTCGGTAGAACTCTTTTTTAAAGAATATTAACTTCATATTTATCAACGCTAGGAGCATCAGCCAAAACGCAAACAATTCAAAGTGGCACATTTCAAACTATACAAGGCAGGAACAAGAAAATTATTATATTATAATATATATAAAAATATGCATTAAAAATTTTAAGAAAATCCAAAATTATTCATATCGAAAATGAGAACACATTGAGAGAGAGCGAGAAATAGTGATAACGGTAGTTGCAGAGTGCCGTTGTTGCATATCCTTGGTACGAGTATGGTAGATAGCCCCTACCTTGACCACTGTGCCGACCTGATGCGAATCAGCCGATTGTCGATTGTCTAATAAATTTGCGCGCTCCATTTGCTCCAACGGTACTGACTCACGTGGCTGTTCGTTCAGTAAACGTTCTCGCATTTCATGTATGTAGGGACAACGCTGCATTCCTTTCTACGCTTGCCGGCGATGGAACGTTTGTTTATGTGATGCTGCTGTAGGCGTGACGAAATGACGAAAACGATGATGTAGAAGTAAATGAGAAAAAATTTGCGTTGGTCGCTAAAAAAGTTGCGCCAAATGATTTGGAACTGATTTGTAGTAGTTGGCTGTTCTTGTTTTTATTTTTATTTTTCCTTTTCTTAAGGCCTTTATTGTTGTTGCTGCTTTTGATTTTTTTGTTTCTATTTTATTTTAATTGTTTTTCAATGCGTTTTGTTTTGAGAATTTTGTGATTGTTATGTAACACACACAATTTTTTGTATGTAAAAAGTTTAGAAAATTATTTTGGTTTTGTTGTAAATTTGATTTGCTGCTAACTACTTATAAAGTTTTGTTGTTGTTGGTTTTTTTTTTGTTTTTTTTTTTTTTTTTGAAGAATTTAATATTTAGATTTTTTACTTAACTTTTGGCAGAGTAAATCAGTCAATGGTTTAAAACAATTCCAAGTTGCTTCTTTTGATTTTTTTTATTTCATATGACCTGAAACGAAAAAGAGAAACAAAAAAGTTATTGATAAAATATTTTTATATGTACGGTGGCGCAAAATATATAATCTAGTCTTGTTTTGAAACTACTTTTTTACTAAATATAAAAAAATCATTTTGAGTGATGGAAATCTTTATTTTGACCTTCACGCACTGCATTGCTTATCTGCAGCCCTCGAGTTCGCAAGTGTCAAATTAAAAATCAATAATTAAAAATTTTTCGATAAAAAAATAAAATAAATAATTGGCGCATACACTTCTGTTAGGTGCTTGGCCGAGCTCCCCCTCCTATCAGTGGTGTGCGTGTTGATGTTGTTCCACAAACGGAGGGACCTACAGTTTCAAGCCGACTCCGAACGGCAGATATTTTTATGAAGAGCTTTTTCATGGCAGAAATACACTCGGAGGTTTGCCATTGCCTGCCGAGGGGCGACCGCTATGAGAAAAATGTTTTTTTTTATTAATTTTGCTTTCACCGAGATTCGAACCAACGATCTCTCTGTGAATTCCGAATGGTAATCACGCACACATCACATTCGGCTACGGCGGCCGCCGTATTTTTTCGATAGAGTGATTAATTTTGTGCCACCTTGTATGTATGCTAATTCAATTTTGTATATGATAGCTACAGATTAGCTGTAAAAAAAATAATAGATATTTCAAGGGAATTTTAGTGCTCATGCGCACTTGAGCTTACTGTAAAAAAATTAACCAATTAATATTATATTTATGAGTTGCGGCAATTAAGTTCCTGGAATTCAGTTTTAACTTAGAAACTGGAAGCATTACATTGTTATGGAAAGAGCATAATTTTCTTTCGTTCCAGTCGAAATTTGATGTTGGTAGAGAGTTTAGTTTGTGTTTTATGCGGTCTTCTCGAAAGTTAACCTTTAGTGGCATAATGAAACTGAGTGAAAATCGATCTGCGCGAATTCGATATTCGTCAACACCCTTTTTGAGCGTTTCGCCGAGCTCCTCCTTCTATTTGTGTCGTGCGTCGTAATGTTTTCCTTAAATAAAGGGACCTACAGTTTTAAGACGATTCCGAATAGCATCCTTATAAATGCCTTTTCATGGCAGAAATAGCTGTCACCCTGTCGAGGCGCGACCGCTAATAGGAAAAACTTGTTTCTACCATTTGGTGTTTCATGCACAGAAATTCGAACCATTCGAGATTAGAACTAGACAGCAAAGGTTTATCATTCGAAAGGACTCTATATAATAGAATTCAAGTAGGGTTAGGTAAGTAGGGTAGGTAGGGTGGCTGTCGCAATGACACACTTAGACCTGGCACTATCGATTATTTTTTAACCACCCTGCAACTTTTATAAACTAGCAAAGTTTCGTTAATTTAAGATGCGCCATATCCGCTACATCAGCTAAGAATACAGTACCAAGAGTGCGCAGCCTCCTTCTGGCTGAACCTTCACACTCCCATTGGAGATGTCTGATTGTTTCCTCTTCAAAAATTGTAGTATGGGTGTGCTAATCAACTGGCGGGGTTATCTATTCAACAATAACGAGCTAATACACCTCTCACGTTTCTTGTAACTCCTCTATTAAATCTCAGCAGGCTTTTTCAGTGACTGCTGTTCCATTTCGGTGATGCCTGTTTGCTCAGTTCGCATGTAGTGAGGTTTTGCTAAATTGTATTTACCATATTGATGGTTTCAATATCTATTAGTAATATACAAATGGCTATAGGCATAGGTGTCAGCATCTCATCCAATTGCATATCAAGAGTTGAATATCTTGGTTCACTCGAGCTTTGTGAGATAGTGCCGAGTCATGTGGAAATGTCCATGGTCTGTCACCGAAATGATTGTCTGCCCATGGCTTCAAAGCAACCTCCAGAATACTTTCCCGATAATATTTCGTATTTATCTTGACGCCATGACGCCTATGAAAACGATTGGAGAACGCCCATCTGCGGTTACAGCGGCCCAAACCATTACCTGTGGTGAGTGCGGCCTCCTGGTGATCAATCGATGACTCAAATTCTCACATGAACGGTCGGTCAAATAAAGCCTATCGTGTTGGGAGTTTACGAATTGCTCAATTTCAAAAATGTTCTCGTCAGAAAACAAAACGTTCGTAAGTTGACCGCTTTCGACCAAGCGAAGCAAAGCAACTCCTTCTTCGCTCTCTCAAGTGTGACTTGTTGCTGCTTTGGTGTGAGATCATGCGCCTTTTGAACCTTGTATGGCTAGACTTTGAGATCATTTTTTAGTATGCGGCAGATGCTATGATCGGATAATTGCAGTTCTCTTGCCTTTTAATTGAAACTTCGCCAGGAATTGCGCTCAAGTCGCTTCTTCCCTTTTTGAACCATTTCACTTGACGTTGCAGTCTTTTGACGATCTCCATGACGTTTCCCGATGCTACCAGTATCATTGCAACGAGTAATGGTGCGATAAACAAAAACTTTATTTATTTTAAGGTACTCAAGCTCACGAACAATCGCTTATTGTGATTTTCCAGTCAAATATAATGCAATCACACAATTACGTTTGAAATCCATTACTGATCTTCTTTTCGCGTTTACTCTCGGTAATACTATTTCTGGAATTCCATGTTTCGTAGTAAATAAGATGAGTTCAGTTTTATTAGGGTTGACGCTTAGCCTATTTGCCGCTGACGAGTTGTAGTAACCATATTTAGTAAATCTTGCATGATTTCACAAAGTGTATTGAGAAATTTCCCTCTTACTAACATCGCAACCTCAACCGCATAGGCTACGATATGTTGTCCTTTCTCCTCTAGGCTCCTTACCAAGAAGTGTATTGCCAGCACTCAGGGGAGAGGGGATAGCACTCCGCCTTGAGGTGTGGGTTAGGGTTAAAACTGGCTAATAGTTAGTGTGTTTGCGTCCTTAACCAAATTTACTTAGTTGGAATTGAGATAAAAAATACAAAGGGAGTTAAAATTCTTGGGAGTAACATTTGAGCAAAACTTACTCGAAAAGATGGCGAGAAAGGCCATAAAGTATTCATGAATTACATTTCGGTTCAGTCATGCACAAAACTTTAGACAACCGACTTTTGTCTCAGGAACACTAGGATTAACATCTGCTGAGACTCGAAAATGTTCCTTTATGTCCAAGGTTGCGGCAGAACTAAGCTTCTGCAAGTTTCGTGTAATTTTATTAACCTAATCATGGGACTTGTTCTCGTGCGAGCGCCAACTCACGTACCTTGCTCGCTCAGCCTGAATGAACTTCTGAGACTTAAGGCGACCCGGTGGTCTAGAAATGTTAAAAAATCGAGTGTTTGTTTTTTCGATATTTTGAAAGTATATCATCATAATTATATAGTGTAAAGTTTTCAGGCGGAAATTTCCAATATTAAAACTTCTACAGCCCATTACCTAGGTAGAGAGCGGTCCGTGCGCTCCTGTTCCTCAAACTTTAAACTCGTTTCTCTCGAAACGACTTCTTTCGACTTTGTCAAAAAACAAAAACTATTCAATACTAGAATCATATTATTAAAAAACTTAACGATTTTTAGAGTCTCAAATTCAAAACTGCGCCATTTTGTTAAAATTTATTTATTTCTTATTCTAGTAGCAGGGCAAAGTTTCAGTCATACTGATTAATAATTTTTTTGGTTTTTGGGTTTCTGGTAAATAGAAAAGCCAAAATGGACAACACCGTCCAGGTCCAATTTTTCGGGAGGGTCAACTTGAGCGCCATTTATAAAATTATTAAAATAAATTTTTTTTTTTTTCATTTTTGTTTGTAAAAGAAATTAAATAAAAAGCCTGAATAATTTAAATATCGTTTTAAATTTTTTTATTGTAAAAAAATTTCTGAAAATGCCCTAAATTTTCGAGCTCTACACCACCAGGACCCTTTCAGCAACCTTAGGAGGTTGCTTGAAAAAAGATTGGCGCCGAGATGCAATGGACCAGTGACTAATTGCATGGGACTGTAAAAGGTATAGGAGGTGTCCCAAATTTTATGAGAGAGAGAAAGTAATTCAATAAAGACTTTGAGACCTGATTAGAGGCATGCAATTTCTTACTTTACCCGCTAAAGGCCTTTCCCAATTAAAGTTTGTAATTTTCCATACTCGATCTACAGCCCAAACTACTTTTCTTTGTATTAGAATTTTTTTAATTTCTTCAACAAAATTCCCACTCGTTTTCCAGCTTAAGAAACTAAACACTTCCACATTAGCAACTACTAAACATGCAACACTGTTGCACATCTCTGTGCAACAGCTTGACAACGGAAAATGGGAGCAACGTACCCGCTGCCATTCATACGGTAACTAAATACCATTTTTCATGACAAAAACATTATTTGAAGCAATGGAAGCAAATGAAAAAGAGATGAGACGAAATGAGTGAAAAATAAAGCACTTTTGTGTTGCATGTTCTAGACAGTGGCAATTGTTGTTGTCAGTGCTTTTGCTGTTATTGTTGCTCGCAACGCAATAAAAGTCACATGCAATACAATAAGAATTAAGTCAGTGGAACAATGCCCAACAGATGTCTTTCAAGCGAACAGCAACCGGCCGACGACCATCAGCCAGCCAATAAATGACAGCCGACATATGGAACTTAGCAAATGCAACTTATTTTACAGGCATACATACATACATACATATTGTACATATGTATGTGCATGTGTCGAACGGTGTTACGATACCAGCTTTATTATAAAAGAGTACCATAAAATATATAATTCATTTGCATGTATGTAAGTGTGTGTGTGGGTCTAAGTAGATGTGTGTCGTATAGTCTGGCTTTTCTCGACTTGCCACAAATGACTTTAAGTCGCATCTGCCGGTATATGCAAACAAGAGGTCTAAGAAATAAATGCATATATAAATATTATAGATTAGGTAAAAATGCTCAGCCACATACATATTGTAGGTATGTTTGTATGGGCGTACTTACGTCGAACAATTATAATTATTGCTATTTAATGAGCACAAACTGGGGAAGTCGGATTGCGGCATCCCGGGATGTCAATAACGTATAATATTTCATGTAGGCAATAATACGAGAATACTAATGTTTAAAACGATTACCATTGAATAGGCAAAAACTCGATATGCAAATCCCGAAATTTCGGGATCTTAGTGTAATTTCATACATAGAAGAGATATTCATGTTAACAATTATTTTTATCGAATAAGCAAAACCTAGTATGCAAATACCGAAATCCCGAAATTTCAAAATTAGGGTGTATCGGTGATATTTATAAAGGGTGGTTAAATTTCAAGGGCCGATGTTGAATGTGAACCACACCTAAATGTCAACGACACCGTTGGTCTTCTTTCTTTGGGGTTATTTGAAAGAAAAGGTGTACGTCGATAAGCCAGCAACAATTCAAGAGCTAAAGGATGAGATCATTCGGCACATTAACAGCATAGAAGCTCAATTATGCCTCAGCGTCATCGAAAATTTGGCCGATATTTTGTGCTATACGTAATTGAGCCATACCAATTTTATCATAATAAAGAGAAATTACAATAATTTCCTAAAAAAATTGTATTTTGTTCAAAATCAACACCGGCCCTTGAAACTTAACCACCCTTTATAATTGGAAGTTTGGCTATTAGTTAGTCCCGAAATCTTCTTCTTTGCTACGCCTGCTGATATAGCATCCCAGCACCACCTCTCCCGGCCCTCTCCCTGCATCTCATCGGTCTTTCTCTTTCCCATCACCTCCTTTATAATGGTATCACAAAGGACGAATCGGTTTTTCTTCGTCCAAGTGTGCTCATTCCTTGGGCAACCATACCAACATAACCTAACCTAGTCCCGAAATCCTCAGATCTCCGGACCTTAGTATAATCTCATACATTCAAACAGACATTAATAGGGATGCAAATCCCGTCATCCCAGATTTGGGTGTACCTATGATATTTAAAAATTTTAACTGCAGCGAGTAGTTGATATAAGTCTCAGGAAAATTTATTAGTTTGTTTCAACTAAAAGTTTAATAAATATTGGAAATAAAATCTTTTTAAAAGGTAGTCGAAGTACGCAACTTTCCCCTTTTAACGTGCAAAAAATGAAACAAGCTTTCATAAAACATGACCGATTCAAGACCATATCGCTAATTAACTAGAGTAGTGCCATGATCAAAACAAAAATATATATGTGTAACAGGTCAGTCCATAAGTTCGTGCGGATTTTACCCATAATTTCACTTTTGTACGATTTTTACATACAAAAAATTATTCGCGGAAAATAACGGACTAATTTATATTTTCTTTGACACATTGTGCATTCAACAAGTGATTTTAATCGCGGACAGAAGCACGTGTTGTTAAAAAGTAAAATGGAATCTTCGAACGCGTATATGGGGCATATTTTGTATTTTTTTTATAAAAGTGGTAAAAACACAACAAGTGCTGCTGCAGAAATAAACACTGTTCACGGAGAGGATACCGTGATTGTAAGGACTGCGCAAAAGTGGTTTTCAAATTTCCGAAGTGGAGGATGCCCCGCGTGCTGGTCGTCCTGAAGTCTTTAACTCCGACGCCTTGGTCGAACTCGTAGAAGCTGAGCCAAATTTGACAGTCGATAAATTTTATTAAATTTATCGCATGGAACAGTTCACAGGCACCTGGTTCAGTTGGAAAAGGTTTCAAAGTTGGGAAAATGGGTTCCGCATAGACTTTCCGTCACCAACCTTCAGCAGAGAGTGAATGTGAGTTTTCAGCTGCTGCAACGGCTTGAAAATGAAAGTGTTTTGAACCATATCGCTACTGGTGATGAAAAATGGGTATTTTACAATAATCCTGTTCGGAAACGACAATGGTTAGATAAAGATGAAACACCAGAACCGACCCCTAGAGATGGCCTTCACCACAAGAAGATTTTCCTGTTTATTTGGTGGGATATGGCCCTTATTGTTTATTATGAACTTCTGGAACCAAACCAGACGATATCTGCTGATTATTATTCCCATCAGCTTTCAAACCTGAATGAGGCACTTAACAAAAATCGACCGTCTTTAGTGAATAGACGCAAAGTTTTGTTTCACCACGACAACGCAAGACCTCATACCGCAAGGCAAACATTAGGCAAGCTGAACGAGCTCGGATGGGAGCTAATGCCGCATCCACCATACTCTCCGGATATTGTACCTTGTAATTATCACCTTTTCCGTGGACTTCAATCCCATATGAGTAACAAGAACTACTCCTCAAAAGAAGCTATAAAAAGAGATATCGAAGCGTATTTTGGCTCGAAGGACAAAAAATATTTTGAGCAGGGAATTAAAAATTTGCCTTAACCTTGGGAAGACATTGTAAACATTATAATGAAGGAAAATATATTATTGATTAATAAATACTTTAAACATCCTTTTTATTAATTTTAAAACCACCTTCAAAAAACGCATGAACTGACCTGATACATATTGGATAAGTATGCAGAAATTACCATAAGCTCTTCTTTTATGCTGTGTAAAAAATTCATGGCGATATCTGTTAACAGTATATCCTTCGGATAAAAATATGTATTTACTTAGGAAGGCATATTAAATTGACAACTTTTTCGACATTTTAATTATCAGTTTGCAACTTTTTTTTTTTGTTTTTATATTTTATTAACGCATCTTATACAATTTACAGAAGTTTTATAATATTGAAACTAGTATGGAAATAATATTACTTCTACTTATAGTTGATAATTTAGACCGCCGTCCAATTAGATAATGCTGTTTTTGAAGCTTCAAATCGAGCTCGAAACTTTTTTGTTTACGTGCCCTTTTCAGCGTAGTTTTGCGTCAAGTGTAATACCTAAGTATGTGGCTTCATTGACGGTATGGGATTGTCGAGGGTACGGCACTCAAAGTGCAGCCAACTTCAGACCGCTCACGCAGCTGATGCTCACGAACAATACATCAGCTGCCTGCTAGTTGACTAAATGACACTCCAGAGTATTGTTTACAAAAGCATTTTTGAAGCATTTTGCCGAGAGTAAACGCGAAAAAAGAAAATATGTAATGAATTTCAAACGTAACAGTGGGTTTGCATTATATTTGGATGGAAAATCAAAACCAGCAATTGTTCGTGAGCTCGAGCACCTTGAAGTAAATAAAGTTTCTGTTTATCGCACCATTATCGCATTGGTAGCATCGCGAAACGTCATGGAGGTGGTCATCAAAAGACCGCAACGGCACGTAAATTGGTTCACAGAGTGAAGAAGCGACTTGAGCGAAATCCCCAACTATGTGCCAAACAAATGGCGAAAGAACTGAAAATATCTGACCGTAGCATTCGCCGCATACTGAAATATGATCTCAAAGTCAGGCCTTACAAGATCCAAAAGGCGTATGATCTCACACCAAAGCAGCAACAATTCTGACTTGAGAGAGTGAAGGTGTTGTTCGCTTGGCCGAAAGCGGTCAATTTACGAAAATTGTGTTTTCTACCGACAAAATTTTTCACATTGAGCAATTCGCAAATTCTCAAAACGAAAGGGTTTATTTGACCGACCGCTCATACGAAAATTTGAGTCATCGATTGACCACCAGGAGGCAGCACTCGGTAATGGTTTGGGCCGCTGTAACCGCAGATGGGCGCTCTCCAATCATTCTTTTGAGCCTGTCGTCAAGGTAAATGCGAAATATTATCGGGAAAGTATTGTGGAGGTTGCTTTGAAGCCGTGGACAGACAAACATTTCGGTGGCAGACCATGGACGTTTTCATAGGACTCGGCACCGTCTCACAAAGCTCGAGTGAACCAAGAATGGAGTATATAAAATGAGGTGACTTCATTAGGGGATTTTCCAGGCTTGGGTATCATGATAACTTCTGCGAATTTCCAGTATATGCGCTTATATTTCAAGCTCACGGAAGCTTTTTTAACATAAAATTTATTGATTGTTGTACCAACTTTTTTTGGTGTAGCTGGAGTAATTTGAACATCGCATTCATGCATACTTTTTGTGGCTTCGATTACACCGTAGCCTTCATTTGAACCAAAGGTTTTCTCAAAATGTTCAGCAAATATTTGCGCTTTTTGCTAACTTGTTTTAGCATCATCATCATCAACTTGCATCATTTTTAATCGGAGCTCAGTGTTGAATTGGGCTTTTTGCAGTTGTTCGTTCTGTCGATTGCATTCAGTTTAGTTTTGATTTCTGATGATCTGGTTTGCTGTCAACGTTTCCGTGGCTTCCGTTTTTTTGGTGATTAAGCTTCTATGGGATTAATTTTTAGTCTACCTATTTTCTTGAATACCACATCGATCATTACTCTCGCACAATAGCCTGCGCATTATTTGCATTGTGGCTGCTAAAACAAACAAAAGCCAAAGAAAAACACACAGTTGCACATTGCACCAGTGGCGCTAGCAAGAGGAAGCGGGCAACCGTGGTAATAGCACAGACACACGAAATGTAGCGAAGTCCTCAACCATCTGTGCGATCCTTCTGACAGAAAAATGTGAGACACAGATGGCGCTCCAAGCAGTAAGAAAACGTTGTTCCTAAGCAACGACAGGTGGGCATTATCACTACTTAGGACTGGTAGAGGCAGGCTAATCACCTACCCTGTCAGAAATCAAAAAAAAACAAAAAAAAAAAAACAGATTAACGAAACCAACGCAAGACTGAGTCTTGTCGAGGCTCTATGCTCCCGATAGAAGTGAACAAGGAAAAAAAAAACGTCTAATAAAGGGTAGATATTTTTTACCATAAACAAATTGATTAAGTGTGCGTGTGCTACCACATGCTGCCAACGGAATTTCGTTTGCAACTGATGATTAAAAAAAGTGTACAACTGATATTTGCATGGCAGCCGCCGTATCCAAAAGGGTTGGTGCGTGACTATCATTCGAAAGTGCGTAGGTTCGAAGGTCTGTTCATGAAACACCAAAATGAAGAAAAAGTTTTTTCTAATAATGGACACCCCTCAGCAGGCAATGGTTAGCCTCCGAGTGAATCTCCATCTTTTTGCGAAAGAAGATTAAGACGTACGCCATAAGTAGGAGGTCGATTTATATGTATGTTTATAACTGTTATTTGCAAAGTGGTATCTTCCTATAGCTTCCCGTATTAGTATTTTTAACTTAAAGGAGAGAGAAATAATAGAAAATAATCCAAACTGTAAATTTATGAAATAAGAATTAAAAAATATAATAAGGGGTTATACATATATAGTTAGAATTTTCAAAAAAATCGTTTTTTTTATTTTATCTTCTTAATGTACATATGTATATTTAAGAATAAACACAGAAAATTTAATATCGTTCCGGTGAATATTTTGGAAGTTACACGCAAATTTGAAAAGGCGTTTCAGAGTGATTGAAAGTAGAAGGCCGGAGCGGCAGAACGTTTCAGAGTATCCAGTTCAGAGATATAGTAGTCACCGCAAAACGTCTTTTTGAGAGAAGCTCCCGAAGACAAGCTGTAGCTCATTTCCAAATAAATATTTTTACTAATACTAAGTCTTAAAATAAAGTTAAAAGATGACATAATATGTGTAAAAATTTTTAGATCAATAAATTTATAAATTTTCTCAGAAAACATTCTGGAAAATTCGCTAACAGGTTATTTTAAAAATATTTCTAATTTTCATAAAATAACCACAGACGGATTGAAATTTTACTGAATTTCAGGAAGTTATAATCATAATCCGTTATTAAATAAATAACATCCCGAAATCTCGTGATCACCAATTTCCGCCAATATCTGCGTCCCTAGTACAAACATATCGATAACCACTCGTGCTCTCATTTAACTTTCTTTACTTCCACTCTCAAATGTGTGTATGTGTGTGTATGCTCATTCATGTTTATGCATGTACTTGTATATGGGCTGCTATTTGTTCAAACACGCTGCTTGCGTGTGATAAATCCATTTAGCGCAACGCCACACCAAACCACAAAGCAAATATGATCAATTGCATGTCGCGTACTTTGTATAATTCACACAAAACAATAAAAACAATAAAAGCAAAGAAAAGCGCATCATCAATTATAGCCAATTGAATAGTAACACAGCAAGCCAATTGATTTGCCTTAAGCTGCGCTCAACTCGAATTGGAAAAATTGCGATCGCCATACATTATTTTAGTTTTTGAGAATAATTGTCTCAGAGTTCAATTAAGAAGCTGCATAAAAGCTGTGAATAAATAGTCAATATAGTATTTGCATTAGACAAACCATAAAACACCAAACACTTTAAGTGGAGATAACCAATTATGCGAGTATGAGGCATATGAGGCAAGCTGCAATGTCTGGCCAAACAATTGGAAAGGGTTTCTTATAAGGTTGGGCAATATGAGTAAATCATTGAATTTTAAAAAACATACTTGCAAATTTAAGTGTATACACATAAGTATAGAAAAAGCTTCTTCTAATAGCGGTCGCCCATCGACAAGCAATGGCAAACCTCAGAGTGCATTTCTACCTTGACAAAAGTTCTCTTAAAAGAACTAATGCCGTTCGGAGGTGGCTTGAAACTGTAGGTCCCCCTTTTATGGAGGAAATCCAATTTTTATAAATAAAAATGCACTGTTCGATAGCGCTCGCCATTCACCGCACCCGCAGCTTTTTTCTCACTTCGGAAGAAATTAGGACCTATGGTGCCGCCAGGAAACTATGAACTTCGCAAACAAATCTTTTTTTTAAGTAAATTTCCACACTTTTAAAGCATTGTGTTAATGTTAAGCGACTGCCCAACCTTCTTCTGCTTCATTGGCCTGATAGCCGTAGCTGAGTTTAACAAAGTAAGTCAGTCGTTTCTTTCTCGTACTAACCGGAGCCAATTGAAAACACCAAGTGACCTTAATTTCTTCTCCATCCGATCTTCCTCTTCCTCTGCTACCATTATCTGGTACCGCATCGAATACTTTCAGAACGGAAGCGTTTGTGTTCATTCCGACGACATTACCCAGCCAACGAAGCCGGATCTTTATTCGATGCACTATGTCTATGTCTTCGTAAAGGTCATAGATCTCATTTTCCCATCGTCTGTGATATTCGCGGTCGCTAACGTACAAAGATGGTGTAAAGGTCCAAAAATCTTGCGCAGAATCTTTCTCTCAAACACTCCAAGCGTCGCTTCATCGGATATTGTCATCGTCCACGTCTCTGCACCAGACGTTACGATGGACTTGATGAGAGCCTTGTAGAGTGCTAGTTTTGGTCTCCGAAAAAGGACTTTATTATACAATTGCCTTCTTAATCTAAAGTAGCACTTGTTGGCAAGAGAGATTTTTCGCTGGATTTCCAGGCTTACATTGTAATCGGTGTTAATGCTGGTTCCTAGATAAACAAAATCTCTTACAACTTCAAAATTATAACTGTCAACAGTGACGTGGGTGCCGATATGGCAGTGCACCGACTATTTGTTTGATGACAGGAGGGACTTCGTTTTGTGCTTGTTCCCCACCAGACCAATTCACTTTGCTTCTTTATCCAGTTTGGGAAAGGCAGAACTAACAGCGGGGTTGTTCAGGCCAATGATGTTAATATCATCGGCGAACGCCAGCAATTGTACACTTTTATAGAAAATTATGCTTGACAGGCATGCTTTCATCCGACCATATTAGGCCTAGAAGCTGATACATGCACCTTACCAGCTCCTCGTCGCCATATTTGAATAGCTCAGCTGGCAGTCCGTCTGCTCCCGCGGCTTTGCTCTTTAGGCGGGCTATCGCTATTCCCACCTCGTCATGGTCGGGTAGCGGAACGACAATTCCGTCGTCAACGATTGAGGTATCGGGATCTTCCCATTCTTTGTGACATGCGCAGTTGCTACAATTTAGCAAGCTCGAGAAGTGTTCCCTCCATAATTTAAGCACACTCTGCATGTCAGTCACCGAATCGCCGTCTTTGTTCTTATAGGAAAGAGCCCCACTCTTGAAAACTTCTGTAAGCCGCCGAACTTTCTGGTAGAATTTTCGGGCGTTGGTTCTATTTGCAAGCATTTGTAGCTCCTCGCACTCACGTATTTCGGCCTCTTGTTTCTTCCTTTTGATAATACGTCTCCCTTCTTTTTCAGCTTCTGGTAGCGATCCCACATGACTCGCATTGCACCCGATCGCAGCTTGGCTCTATAGGCAGCATCTTTTCTTTCTACGGCAGCATGACATTCATCGTCGTACCAAATGTTTTTTTGGGCTCACCGGAATCTGATTTCTTCTTCGGCGGCGGTACGTAGAGAACGAGAAATGTTGATCTATTGCTCGTGCGTAATGGTTTGTTGGACAGTACTCTCTGAGACAGGAGTGAGAGTCGAGTGACGAATCTTCTGGCTGTCTGTTGTGATTGAAGCTTTTTGATGTCGAGCATTCTTTGCGTAGTTAGATGTGCGTTTTGTGCTCCACAGAGGCGTGTGCGCAGTTTGGCTGCAACGAGGTAACGATCCGAGTCGATGTTATGTCCTCGGATCGTACGTACATCTAAAACACTGGAGGCGTGACTTCTATCTATCACAACATGATCAATCTGGTTTCTCGTTTTCCGATCAGGGGACAGCCAGGTAGCTTGGTGTATCTTTTTATGCTGGAATCTGATGCTGCATACTACCATGTTTCGAGCCCCGGCGAAGTCGATCAACCTCTGTCCGTTAACGGATGTTTCATTGTGCAGGGTGAATTTTCCGACTGTGTGACCAAAAATTTCTTGCTTGCCCACCCTGGCATTGAAGCCGCCAACCACGATTTTTGTGTCGTAGCGGGGTCAGTGCTCACAGGGACGTTCCGAGCGCTCATAGAAGGAATTTTTGGTCACATGGTGCTTCTCTTCCATCCGGGCGTGGGCGCAAATGAACGAGGTGTTGAAAAATCTTGCATTGATGCAGATTGTTGCGGGACGCTCGTCCACCGGAGTCAACGAAGTCTCTCTCCCACAATAAATCCCACAACTCGAATTTGCGCTCCTTTATATGGTAGCTGTAGTAGACGTCGTAAGGTCTTATGTTTTTCTTGCTTAGCCTCGCCCATAGCAATTCTTGAATGGCAGTTATGTCAGCCTTTACTCTCACGAGGACATGAACCAGCCGAGCAGAGGCACCTTCTCCATTAGGTGAAATGGTTGAAGTGCCGGTCTGGCACTCCTCAAATAGCACTAAAGCGCGCCATTAAGGGACCGCACATTCCAGGTGCGTGTCCTGAAATCGTAGTTCTTAGTTCGTTTGCAGAGCCCATCGTCAGTATAGGAAGTTGTCATCCGAGGCTTTGTTCGTGTTTTCACTACGTGGTACTTTTACGAGGCGGGTGCCAAATGCAGCGCATAACCAGCTATCCTGATCCATCGCCTTCTCACATTAGCTCGCTCTCGAACGGGTGTTCGGAAGCTAACCAGAGGATACTTGTGCTAAGCGGAAGTTGTGAGCTGATTGGACCATATGTAGATGCATCGTTCTGGCAACTCCCCAGTGAATGGCAATCAGTGATTTTCCGCACTTGCGTCGATTTCAACATATGGAACCATCCTCCGAATTTTACTACTAGGAGTTTTAATTTTGACCAGTTATTAAAAAAAAAATCGAGTCATATTTAAAATAATCTCTTTACTGTTCTCCACTTAAATATAGAGGCCTGAATGCGTGAAAAACCTTCAACTGTAAATACATTCAATAAATTTCTAACGCAATTGACATTCAAAATATATTGCAATGATTTTCTTGGCCAAAATTTTTTTTATAAATTACTTTTAACTCAATAAATGTATCATCGTATCTCTAAGATGCAGATGATGATCTCCAGCAGGCAATCAAAACCAGATACTCTTCATTCTCATTAGATTTAGTGGCAAAGCGGCTGTCAGCTTAATTCCACTAAGCTTAGTGGAATTTCGGTATGTGCAACATCTGTGAATTTTCTAGGCAAGTTGCCAAAAAAATATTATTCTACATCTGCATATACAAAGTGAGCTTCTAGATCGGCTAGCTGCGCGGCACCGCGGTGGTATTAGTTGGTTAGTAATTGGAATGGCGCTTTCGCTACGCACTACAAATCTACGCTGCTCGATGGGACGCTTCTGCTTATTTTTGCATGCCGTAGTATTATTAGTGAACAATGTTTTGGTGCCATACAAAGTAGATACACACACACACATCTGTACACATATACATATGTACATATTCGTTTGACCCAATTTCACGTGGATGCACTCCAGAAATGTGCGCGCATTCGCCTCGCCTTCAGCGATTGCTATTGACGGGCTCATCCGTTTGTTTATTTGCCGCACATTTGTGATTGTAGCTGTTGATGTTGTTGGGCCTGCAATTTGTCTGTGCGTAATCAATAAGAAAATTGCAACAACAAAGCCATAACATCAATAAATAGAAAATGGGCCAACTTATTTTTGAGTGCGCTTCTGTGTGTGTGTGTGTGAGCGTGCATGCATTTCTTCTAATTTTGTGTATTGTGGCACGAACACAAACCAATTGCAAATGCATGCAACTGCACAGCTTACATCTGTGGCAATTACTTTTGTATTCTTTATTGTTATTTGCATGAGCTATTAGCTGCTGTTTTTGTTGTAAACAGATTTGGGTGGGTTCGTAAATATTTGTGGCAAGCAAAAATGGAAATTAAAAATTCTTGTGATATGAAATGGCGTTGAAATCGTATTACAATAAAAGCGTTTGGGTGACTTTAAGATTTTTTTTTGTGAATGTGAAAAATTTATGAATATCGGGCTGGCCTTATTGGACGTCATGGAGAAGTTCTTTGCATTGTAAGAATAAAAATTTTGTTGTTGTATGAAATGGAAATACACTTTCTGTGATCTAAAGGCATATTTTTCCATATATGTACTCGTACAGTCATAGTCAAAATTATAAGTACAACTTATTTTGAATAGTTTTAAACAGTTTTTAAATATTTTGAATTTTTATTTCTTTTGCGTTTTGATTTTAATGAAATTTTATAAATACATTTCATTTTTTTTAAATATATTGTAGTTGATTGTTGTCAATACCATATAAATCAAAGTTTACATATTTGTACATAATTCACAAAAATTAAAACAAATGTTTAGAATTACACTGACAGAGGGACAAAATATGTAGAAACCTGCTCTGCATCATGAATTGCAAACTGCTGAGCTAAATTTGACGTTCATAATTTTGCTACTTTTTTTGCCTTGATGTGCCCTGGGGAGCTTGATCAAAATCTCATAGACGTTTATCTCGAAAAAACACGAAGGAATTTAGTTTTTTTTTATTTTTTATTATAATTTTTTCTTTCTCAATGATTTTTACCCCGAACTAAACATGAACATTTTTGGTTTTGAATTTTTTGATAAAAAAAAAATTTTTTTTTTAATGTTCGCTTTTGACCTTCAAAAAACATTTTTTTTTCAGTTTTTTGTTAGCCGAAGGCCCTCGTAGCTAGTGGTGTAATATTATAAGTTAAGTTATTAATTAGTTGTTACTCTGTCAAATCAATAAATAAAAACATTTTTTTATTATAATTTTTTCTTTCTCATTGATTTTTATTCCAAATTAAGCTTGAAAAATATTTTTTTTAATTCTTATTTGTTTTCGCTCCATCGAAGTTTTTTATTCTTAACTAATTTTTTAATATTTCGTTGTTTTGTTTTTTTCTAATAGACGCTATTCGCGAAACAAACATTTTTTTCTAATTTATATTTTTTTTACTTTAATATGGATTTACTCTTCGAACTAATTTTTCGATGTACAATTTTTCTCATAGACAGTAACACAAAAACAAAAAAAAACCAAAATTTTTGTTTTAATTTTTTTTTTCTTTTCCGTGGATTCTTACTCCCAACTGAATCTACAAAGTCTTTATTTTATATTTTTAAGTAATTATATTTTTGTTTTTATTTTATTTTCTCATAAATGCTAATCCCGAAACATGTATAAAAAAAGTTTTTTTTTTATTTTTATATTTTTTATTTCTTTTTCTGTCTCATGGATTTTAGGCTCGAACTACACATGCTCCTTTTTTCTATTTTCTATTCTCATGAACCCTAATACCAAAACAAACAAGCAGAAAATTTTTGTTATAATTTTTTTTTTTGTTTTTGCTCCCAACTTAACATAAAATCCATTTTTTTTTTATTTTTATATTTTATAAGCTTCATGTTTTTTTTGTTTTTAAATTTTTATATTATTTTTATTTTTTTCTGGTTCCTTTGGTTTTTTTCTAACTTAATTTCCATAATTTAATTTTTATATTTCATTTTAATTTTTCTTTTTTTATTTTTTCATAATTTTTTAATTTCGCATGGGTTTTGAATCCGAATTAGGTAATAAAAATTTGATTTGTTATTTTATTTTTTTATTGACGCTAATCCCGAAACACGCATGAATAAACAGATATTTTTTTAATTTTCATATTTTTCCAATTTTTTTATTTCCTCATTGATTTTTACTCCGAACTCAACATGAAAACAACTTTTTTTTATTAATTCCTAACTTTTTCTTCTATCTAGAGGATTCTTACTGCTAATTCAATTTATTTTTTTATTTATTTTTTCTTATTTACTTATTTTTTTTATTATTTTTTCCTTTCCCAAGGATTTCTACTCCCAACTAAACATACCAACTCTTTATTTTTTATGTTATTTTATTTTATTTTATTTTTATTTTTGTTATTTTATTTTTACTTCTGTTTTTTCTCATGGATGCTAATCTCGACGCAAACATGAAGAAATGTTTTTTTGTTTAATTTGCAAATTTTTATATTTTTTTTTATTTTTATGCTTTTGTATATATATTTTTTCTTTCATAGATTTTTACCCCAAACTAGACATAAAATTTTTTGTTTTTTAGTTTTTCTCATTGACGTTAATCCCGAAACAGAAGTGAAGACAAGTTTTTTTAAATTTATATATTTTTAAAAATTTTATTTATTTTTTCATCAATTTTTACTCCGAAGTAAATCGCGAAACAGTTTTAGTTTTGTAGTATTTTCTCAAGGAAGCTAATCCTGAAAACAAAAGCATAAAAATATTTTTTTTTTAATTTTTACATATTTTTGTTTTTACACTATCTCATACATTTTTACTGAAAACTACATTTGAACATTCACTGACCACGAAACAATCAAAAATAACAAATTTTTAAATGCTTTTTTATTTTTTCTTTCTCATGAAGTTATACCCGAACTAAGCTTGCTAAAGTTTAATTTTTTTATTTTCTTTTCTCATGCACACTAACAGATTTCTATAATTGTTGAAAATATGAAAAAAAAAAATTTTATTTTATTATTTTCCCGGTTTTCCGAATTAAATATATAATAATTTTTTTTTTAATCCTTTTTTTAAATTTTTTTTAATAATTTTTTTTAATTGGTTTTAAATTTTCTTCTCCCATAGACTCTAGCCTCAAAAAACAAAATAAAGTATCAAATTTTTTTTATTCTCCCCTTTCTCATGGATTATTTACCGAAAAAAATTAAGATAAAAAATATTTTTTTATGTAAAACTTAAAATTATTATTTTTTTTTATTTTGTTCTTTTAATGTTCGCTTTTGACATTCACTTTGTTGCTGAACAACTTCAGCAAGTATTTGAAAAAAAAAAACGATTGTTTCCCCTATTCCAGTTACAAATACGAACTCCATACATTTTTTGAAATTAGTCTCCCACTTGTTTGCGCAGAAACTTTTGACATTCGAATGGACCCCAAGTGAAAGAATCAAACTTAAGTCCTTTGCCATTTCAAAAAGCACAAATAGCACCGTTTTCTCGCTAATAGTTTGCCCAACTCATTCGCTGAACATTTGATTTTATCTGCAGTGCGGTGCGATGTCAAAACTTTTTGCTGCATCCGCAAAATTGGGCAGTGCAGCTTTGAAAATGTTCCGTATTCTTGTCTATACTTCCACGTACCTTTTTTTTTGTGCCAACATGTCCCCTCTGGCTTTAGTTTGCACGCTTTTGCTTGCCTCAGCTGCAGCAACACCCTTGCAATGGCATCCTTTATCCTCTTTTATTTGCTCGTGCGCTAGTAAGCATGCGGCGTGCGTGTGTGTGAGTGTTTGTGTGTGCCCATTTAGCAAGTTCAAGAAACTGCTCTAGTTGTGCAATTTGTTGTTGTATGTAGGCTATAATATTCTGACAGTTGACTTAGTTGCATATCTTGCATCAGTTCGTTTGTTTATCTCCTCCAAAGCGTGTGTGTGTGTGTGTGGGTGTGTGCGTGTATTTGCTTTGCTCACGCTTTGTGTGCGCTCATCTGGTTGAGTGCAAGGCTGCTGCATTTTTCCAGCAATTGTGTGGATGCGCTTTTTTCTCTCGACTGCGCTTGTTTTGTTTACACGGTTAAGTGTTCTAATTTCGAAAAATATGCCGTTGGACTTGAGCTACATAAATATGCTGTTGTGCGCTGTCCCACTATTCTCTGTACTCAAACGTAGGCTGCAGCTTTCCTCTTCATGTTCAACAAATGTCCTTCATGCCATCCCTATTTTTACTCAGGCGTCCTTCTGCTATTCTCAAAGCCTCATTTTCACTACATTGTTATCAATTTATTTTTATGTTGACTTTTTTAATTGATGTGCCATACTGCGGCGTTTATCGGTAATTGAAATTGCTTTCCACATGCGAGTATTTCTGTGGCAAATATTCATAATAGTTTTCCATCTGAGTTGTGCTTTTTAATGTAAAAATTAATTCATATTTTCGAGGCGAATTCGTAATTCTCCATATTAAATTTAATAGTTTTTTTTTTATTTTATACAATTGGTCATTACCTGCTGTGAAATTTGCTTAAAAAGAGCTAAAGCCTATACGAAGAGCAAAGCTATTCACCTGCGTTAATCTGAAACATATTTCTACTTTTTTGCTGAGACTTCACATAAAATATTTATAAGTACTCGTACATACATGCGCACATACATACTACAACACTATGCCACAAAATTTACTTTTTTCGGATATCACTGTGAAGCGATTAGCCATGTTTGATAGCCTACGGAGATTTGCGATTCGTGTTACCTCTACATTTCAAAGATACATTTGAAAATATACTAACGACATAAATTTCACTGATACGAGGATTAGAATCAAATTAAAAAAATTACATTTACCGATATAAAATAAATAATAAAAACTCTAAAGAACAATAAATCGCCTGGATACGATCAAATTGCGGGAGCAATTATAAAGCATATGCCTGACAAGGCAATAATTTATCTAAGAAATATTTTAAACATTACTATAAGCCTTAAAAATATTTCTCTGGTATCCGGAAAGTAGCTGAAATTATAGCGATCCGAGAACCAAACAAAAACGCTACACTACCTACATCATATCAACCAATCAGCTTACTGCTACTAAAGGGCTCTCCAACAACAGGTGTGGTTTTGAATAGCCCCCTATTTCGGTAGATGTCACTTTTGAAGCTGTGATTTTTTGATATTTGACAAGTAGAAACTACTCCATTAATAAAAATGGAACGCTACACGCTTAAGCAACGCATTGTAATGATTAAAATTCGCTATAACAATGGTGAACATTTGGCAGAGACGGTTCGTAAAACTCGAACATTTTTGGGTCATCGTGAAGCACCTTGTTGGAACGCAATACAGAAGTTGGTGAAAAAATTCGAGCTATTGGGACAAGTTAGGGATGGGAAGAATAAAACCCGTGCACGTCGCTCAAGAACAGCCGAAAATCAAAAATATTGCTGTTGTAGCCGAAAGTGTTAAAGATAACCCTGATTTTTCCATTCCTCGTCGTTCTTTGGAATTAGGCATTCCACAAACGTCATTACACCGTGTTTTGCATAAAGAGTTGGGTCTTAAGGCTTATAAAGTCCAGTTAACACAAGCCGGCCGATTATCAACAAATTCGTGTCTTTGCTGATTGGGTCGTTGAAATGCATGAAAATGATCCGGAATTCCATCGGAAAATCATTTTGAGTGATGAGGGCCATTTGGACCGATTGTCAACAAGCAAAATTGTCGGATCTGGGGCTCAGAAAATCCAATACTTATTGTTGAAAAGCCTCTCTATCCTCAACGTGTGACTGTTTGGTGCGGTTTATGGTCCGGCGGAGCCATTGAACCTTACTTTTTCAAGAATGAAGCTGGAGCAAAGTTACGGCGAATGGATTGCGCCATCGAGCTATGATTAAGGATTTTTTATGGCCGGAATTGGATGGTATTGATATGGACAACGTTTATTTTCAACAAGACGGCGCTAGGTGCCGCACAAGCAACGAAACCATTGATATTTTATGGGAATAACACTCCTTTATTCAACCGCGTAAATCCTATTATGACAACCATGAAGACCAATTTGGATTTGACGAAATCATTCCACAATCCAGCAGGTTCATAGCGTGGCTCATAAAATAATTATAACTTGAATAAAAAAAAGTGCGCATGTACATATGCCTCGACGTAGCTAAAGCTTTTGACAAAGTATGGCACTCTGGGTTGCTATATAAGGCCATTAGCTAGCTTTTACCTGATGCTTAAGAAGTCCCGGTGGTCTAAGCTCGAAAATTTAGGGTATTTTCAAGAATTTTTTTTTCCAAAAAGAGAAAAAATTAAAATCGATATTTAAATTTTGTAGACTTCTTATTTAACTTATTTTACATACAAAAATGTTTTTTAGTTTTATTAGTTTTAAAAATGGCGCTAAAGTTGACATTCTCAACAAATTGGACCTGGACGGTACTGTCCATTTTGGCTCTTTTATTTATCTGAAACACAAAAACCAAAAAAAATGATCAATGAGTATGGCTATGTCCCATACTAGAATAAAAAAAAAAAAATTGACAAAATGGTGCGGTTTTGAATTTGACAAATAATTGAAATAATAATATGATTCTAGTACGGGCGATAGCCATAGCTGTTGTGGACACCATATGAGGTGCATTCAAAAAGTATCGCGAATTTTGTGTTTTTTTTTTCAAATCATTTATTTATTCATTAATATCTATATTGTCTCCTTCAAAGTAATCCCCATGAGATATTATGCACTTGTGCCAACGTTTTTTCCAATTTTCGAAGCACTTCAAAAAATCATTTTTTTATCTTGTTCAGCTTCTCCTTCGATGTCGTCCTTTCATGGGCCTCTTCAGTTTCGGGAACAATAAAAGGTCACAGGGGGCCAAATCTGGGGAATACGGTGGCTGTGGCATCATTAGTGTGTTGTTTTTGGCCAAAAAGTCGCGCACCAGCAACCATGTGTGAGCAGGGGCGTTATCGTAATGCAAGAGCCAAATTTTGTTCTTCCACAAAAACGGGCGTTTCTGGTGGATTGCTTCTCGCAAATTGCGCATAACTTGCAGGTAATATTCCTTATTGACCGTTTTACCCTGTGGCAAGACCTCCTGATGCACAACGCCCCTGCATCGAAGAAAACCGTAAGCAAAACTTTTACATTCGGCCGAACTTGGCGCGCTTTTTTCGGTCTTGGTTCGTGCGGCAGCGTCCATTGAGATGATTGAGCTTTGGTTTCCACGTCATAACCAGGTTATGGTTGTCCTGGCGAAAAGTTAACGATTTTTTGTTTTATTACGGAACATACCTGTTGCGTTTTATATACAAAGAAGAACTTAATCCCATTGTTGGAAACTTTAGAGTTCGTTGAGCATTGGTGATAAAGTTTATAGTTTCACATTGATATGAAAGTTTTGCTCAATAACTTTTACATTCACACGCTGTCGGAGAAGAAACTCTATTGAAAAGAGAAAACTCTTTAGAAAGAAAGAACTTTTTTATTATATTTGAACATACAGCCAATGCTTTTTAGTTAGTAGACCCAGTTTCGTTTTTTAGATATTTATGTTTATTTCTAATATTTTCTTATCGTTCTTAATTTGTTGAACAGCTACTGCATTTCGTTGTCATGCAGTCACACAGTGTTGTTGGATGCTGCTGTAAATAGCTACATATATCTAGAACACTTATGCGACAACGCCAGCAGCTAATAACTCTTTGCATTTATGGCTTTTTGTTTTTGCTTTCTTTACTGTGGGCTTGCTTGTCTGCTGCTGTTTTTGCAGCCATCAGCTGGCTGGTGATAAAACAATTTTACGAGTTATGAACACTTTCAGTGCTGTTAATGATATTAAAGTGAACACAAAAGTCAACAACAAAGCGGCAAGGAATGAATGGCGAGGTGAGACGGTGGATGTGCGCCATCAGGTGTGGCCAAGGAGAGCAACGGAAGTGTGCATGAAATACTTGCATTTCAATATATGAGGCATTTTTTGAATGAAATGTGCTTTTAAATACTTTGGAAAAATAGAATAGCTCAATTTTGTTTGTTCTCAAATTAGGCAGACGCCTGGAGGCGGGGCGTATACGTATTCCAGATGCTACTTATTAAGTTATTAAAATATCTAAGCATATTCATGGAATCTGGTTTTTTCGCTTTCTGTGTGTGTGCCTGTACTCGTGTATGATTCCATGACATTTATTTGCCATTAAAATTCGCCAGAGCATTAAGCACTTTTTTTGCTTCCCATTGACGTTTTGGAATGCTTGCAACGCTTGATTTGTTAACTGTTTATACTCGTAGCACTCGTTTACGCCAGGCGCGTTTTCCAGCTGATGTCATGCGCCTATTGTTGTTGCTTGTCTTTTTTTAGCGCGATTCGCTCATTTCGCTGATAGGTGCACGTTTTGCTTGTTTGTTTGTTTGTTTTCAATACATCAATAATGTCAATTAATGCGGCAAAATAATCCAAGCAAAAACCTACAGTCCTATACAGAATACTTATATATCCACGTACATACCTACTTATCTACATACAAAGATATATGTATATATGTAAACCGATGCGCATCAAAACGTAAATCAGTTTCAATGTAAAAAGTTCAAAACGAAACTTATACCATTTCGAGGGAAAAGTCACATTTGGCCTTTTTTGATTTGAGAAAATTTATAAAAATAAAACAAAACTTTAATAAAAATTAATTTTGGTATAAAAGTAAATTTTGATAAAAATTGTCAGATTTGGGCCACTTTATTAAACTGAGAGAATTTCTAAAAATAAAAATAAAAATTGTTTAATTTAATTTTGGTATCAAGTGAAAAGTCACATGTAGTGGCTTTTTTGAACTCAAAGGTATTTATAAAAATAAAAAATAATATTAAAAACAAACTTAATTTTGCTATCAAGCAAAAATTCACATTTGGGCCGCTTTGTTGAACTGAGAAAATTTATAACAATAAAAAATAAACTTTAACATTTAATTTTGGTATTAAGGAAAATCCATAGTTGGGCCGCGTTTTTCAACTGAGAGAATTTATAAAAAAAAAAATTTGATTTTTGGCTTGGCGCTTTTGAACTGAAAGAATTTATTAAAATAAAAAATAAAAATTATTTATGTAAGTTGGTATCAAGAAAAAAGTCACATTTAATAGGTGGCTTTCTTGAACTCAGAAAATTTATAACAATTAAATAAGCCGAGAGAATTTATAAAAAAAAAAATTTTAATTTATTTTTGGTATCAAGGAAAGAGTCGCGTTTGGACCACCGCTTTTTTTCAACCTAGAGAATTTATAAAAATAAAATTAAATTAAATTTTGGTAACAAGTAAAAAGTCACATTTGAAAATGTAAAATTTAGGCCATTTTTTTGAAATGACAAAAATTAAAAAAAAAATTTTTTAAATTTATGTTGGTATCAAGAAAAGTCGCATTTGGGCAGCTTTGTTGACAGCAAAAAACATTTTATTTTGGTATCAAGGTAAAAGTAAGAGCTTCTTTTAACTAATGAAATAAAATTAACCACAAATACTTTTTTCCCCCTTAAAGGGAGAGCCTCAAAATCGGTAATTTTTGAACATATTTGTGACAAAATATTTATATTATTTTGGAGCTTTAACACAACTTTATTTAACCTTTCGAGAGTATAAAAAAAATGTTTTCATTTTTTCCCCCAAAATGGCGGCTCAGGATCATTTCTTGTCGGCTGCCTACGGCGCGAGGTCCCAAACTGCTCTATTTATTTATTACTCTTAATCTATCGATCTGAAACAAAAAAATGAAATTGGTTTTTTTTTGATAACATATTAACGGAAAGGATGGACCTATAAAATTAAAAAACAAGAATAAAATTAATTATAAAATAAGCCTTTAAAAAAAGTCAGAATTTTTTTTATTGACATTTTTAACCCCCAAAAAGTAATTAATGAACGCGGAATATCTGAAATGTTAGGTTTATCCTTCCGATAGTAATGTACAGAAAGGCCTCCCCAAACTTCAAAGAAATCGGTCGATAACTTTTTGAGTTACATCACGAGCAGTTTTTAAAAAGTCATTTCGAGGTAATTGGGCTTAAAGCTTAAGATACAGGAGCGTGCGGACCAATCTCTACCTAGTTAGTGGGCTGTAGAAGCTATAATATTAAGAATTTTCGCATGAAAATTTCGCAGTATATTCTTAAGATACTATATTTTCAGATTATCGAAAAAACAAAACATCGAGTTTTTGTGGCTTCTACATGAGGCTGCCCTCTTAAGAGCGCTCGAGCTTTGAAATACAATATTTTTTTTTGTTTTTTTTTTATATCCATTCGAGGACCTTAAATGTGAAATACAATTTCGAGTAACTGGGTGCCGCGGCCTGAGTATATTTAGTACATCCTAGTTTTCCCTTTTCGGGATGACATCATCGCATCAATGAATCTCAATTGCAAGAAATAAAGGCCAATGTTGCCGCCATATCGAAATTTGCACAAAACAGTGAGTTTTTTGGAGTGTAGATAGATCTGATCTTCATCATCACGGATATTCGCGCTGCTCCAAGTTTGGTAACTTTGCTTATTTATGAAGCCGCTAAACCACGAGCCTCATCACCGAAGACGATTTTCTCGCCATACGCAAACGAAACTTTTGGCCATTCAATTTGATAATAAATAAATTTTAACGCAGTATTTAACTTTGTACCATTTCTTAGTTGATGGCCAAGATGGTCCTTAAATATATATAAATAGCCTTTCCAACATTTATTGGGTGTTTGGCCGAGTCTCTTCCTATTTGTGGTCGGCATCGGAATATATTTCCATAAACGGAGGAACCTACAATTTTATGTCTCTGCATGGCAGATGGTTATTTCTATCAACTGCCCAGAGATTACTAGGCCAACTTCGGAATTGTAGTCACAAACGGCTGAAAGTTTTTCGAAAGCAGTAGACTAGAAAGAGGGCTCTTTGAAAGGTATAACGGCCTTTGAAAAAGCGAAGCCCTTATGGACATCTGATTGCGAATACAAAGGTTTACTCGACTGCTAAGCAACTAATTTGACTGCAATTCGCGTATACGAGGTCCCACAGTACTTTTGATATTTGTTTGCATTCGAGCAGAGATGACGTTTTGGTTCTACATCGTTGAATTTCGCTCGTTTCGGTTTGTGCCTTAAATGTTTTATTATTGCATGAAATCGTTGATGTCATATTACGTTATGAAAGTTTTTTATTTCTTTTTTCTCTCTCTAATTTTTTTAAATTGTTTTTACATTTTTTTTTTTTTTTGTTCCGCAAATATTTTGTTATATATATATATATATATATATATTTTACAACTGTCGGGACTTTATATTCTACCAGATTAAATTAATACGATATACACGCATACACACATATACGCGCACATACAGACGTCCATGCATACATACAGACATAAGTGCACGTGATGTTGCTGAATACTCACACTATCAGGTTTGGGTATCGAAATATTTTGCTTAATAACTATCATTAGGAATGCCAGATTCAATCTGTATTACAGCAACAAATTTGTGTATTAATTTTTTCATCTATAAATTGACTCTTATGCCTCCTCTCAGGGGGGGTGTGCAAACAGAACTTTTGTTTCTGTGGAGTTTTATATAAAATGCGCTTAACGTTCTAGAAAAAAATTTAAATTAAGACAAAAACAAAATAAAAAATGTATGAAAACAAATTAAAACCAAATCACAATGAAACAAATAAAGATACAAAGGGGCGACAAATTAATCATGCAAATTTATTTTTTAATAACTTGTTTACTAAATAAAAAAATGATTTTGAGGTACAAGAGAGGGCAAAATTAATCATCCAAATTTATTTCTGAATATCTTTTTTACTAAATATTGGGAGGTTGAATTAGTTTTAAAGGTTTTTTTCGAAGATTTGGGGCTTTATTGTGAAAAAACGGTACAAAATATTTTATTCGAAGTATTGGCCATCGCTAGCTACAACTTTCGCCCATCTTTCGGGCAATTTCCGGATGCCGTTTCTCCAAAATTCTGGCCGCTGCTTGGCTATCCATGACTCAACCCATATTTTGGTAGTCTCGTACGAGGAGAACCGCTGGTCCGCCAAATCGAGACTCATATGCCGGAACAAATGATAATCGGAGGGAGCTATGTCTGGACTATACGGCGGGTGGGGTAACACTTCCCAGCCAAGCGTTCCAAGGTATTTTTTTACAGGTTGAGCAACATGCGGCCGAGCGTTGTCATGTTGCAAAATAACCTTGTCGTGCCTTTTTACCGTTTCCGGCCGTTTTTCTTTCAATGCCCGGCTTAAACGCATCAATTGCAGTCGGTAACGATGCCCCGTGATTGTTTC
This sequence comes from Anastrepha obliqua, assembly GCF_027943255.1. NCBI lineage: Eukaryota > Metazoa > Arthropoda > Insecta > Diptera > Tephritidae > Anastrepha > Anastrepha obliqua. The sequence goes on along the minus strand of NC_072893.1, from coordinate 17,379,583 downwards.
GCCCGGTTGGAGCAGCTCAAAATATACGACGCCGACCTGATCCCACCAAATGCAGAGCATGATTTTCTTGCCGTGAATATTCTGCTTGGCCGTCGACGTTGATGCGTGGCCGGGCAAACCCCATGATTTTTTGCATTTTGGGTTATCGTAGTGGATCCATTTTTCGTCGCCAGTCACCACCCGATGCAAAAACCCTTCCGATTTTGTCGCTCGATCAGCAATTCGCACGTAAAAAATCGCCGTTCGACGTCGCGCAACTTCAACTCGTACATGACCCAATGTCCTTGCTTTTGGATCATTCCCATCGCTTTTAGACGCTTGCAAGCGGTTGATTTATCAACGCCCAATGATTCAGCAAGCTCTTCTTGGGTTTGGCACGAGTCCTCGTTTACCAATTCCCCCAATTCCGCGTCCTCGAACTTTTTGGGCTGGCCAAGACGCTCCTTGTCTTCGGTGTGAAAATCACCACTTTTGAATCGTCGAAACCAGTACTCACATGTTGAAATCGACGGAGTATGGTCTGGGTAGGCCTCCTGCAGCAATTCACGGGCTTGGGCTGTATTTTTTTTTCAAATTGAAGCAGAAAAGCAAAGCTTCCCGCAAATTGCGTTTCGACGGCACGAAAGTTGACATACTCGGAGCACGAAAACACTGCGTTGTTTATACTTCAGCGAAATGACAGATACTGATAAACAAAGCCTAGGGATGAGGCTTTGTCATGAGAATATATTCAGTATTGCCAACGCGATAAAGTGATAAATAGCGCTATCTGTGTGTCACCTTTAAAACTAATTCAACCTCCTAATAAAAAAAATGATTTTGAGCGATTCCTTTTCTTTCTTCTTTATTTGTTTTTTAGTTTGACCTTTACGCGCTTCATTTCTCGTCTGTTTGTATGCAGCAGCTGTCTGGTTTACAGTGTCAAGTGTCAATCAGACGATAATATTTTGAAAAACAATAAAGCCCTACATTATTTATTTACAGTGTCTAAATGTAAAAAGTTAGTAAGCAGAATAAATATTTTGAGGTGTACAATCATTCATCATTTATCGAGGGCTGATAGTAGGAAGCTAAGAGAAGCGCTCGTGGAACTTAATTTTTCTTTTTTCAATTATATTGATCCCAGTGCCAAAATTCTGGTGTCAAAATTAGTGGTGAAGCCTTTCTGGTTGCCAAGCTGATAGCCTATTGCCTGAAGCCATCGCTTTATTGGAACGAAGTCACCAGTAAGATGAACTATCACAAGCAACGAAGCGATTGTTATCGGGTTATAGTCCGGGGGCCAGGGACCATTCATTTCATGCCGACTGATTTTAATACTGAAGGCAGACGCTATCCTATGGATGACGGACCAGCTGACCCAGTAGCGGTGGGTACGTGCGTGGGATGCTGTGAAACGTGTTGAAAAAAGATTTTTAACAACTATTTTAATACCGGCAGAAATTTTTTTTGTGTATTGTTGACATTTAGTAGAATAAAAGAAAAATAGTCAGCTGCGCCGTAGAGGGGGGAAAATACGTCAGCTGAACAGGCGAACTTGTAAAATAAATTAAAAAGTAAAACTACTTTATTAAATTTGTTTACATAATTTTGGACACATATGAAAATATAATAATGATGGTCAACTGCATTTATAGCTCGAATAAGACCGTCAGCCGAAGCATTGAAAATTCCGCGCGCCGCCGAGATGCCCCTTGATCGGACTCCCGTTCCGTGGTGGAACCGAGAGCTCCAAACATTGAGGCGTGAGTCGATAAAACTTCTAAACCGGGCCTTCAAGACTAACTTTGCTGAGGACTGGGAGCGATACTGTCATGTTCAGAGAAACAACAAGAAGCTAACTCGTGAATCAAAAAGCGCACCTTTTAGGGAATTTTGCGGCGGTATTGAATCCCTGAGTGACACGGCGAAATTGGTTAGGATACTGAAAAGGGATCAAAAAGCAAAGCTGGGGTCACTTAGGAAATTGGATGACTCCCAAAGTGAGACACTCAGCTTGCTAATGGACTATCACTTTCCAGGTAATCAGATAAGCATTGGCCGGCAACAGCTCTTAACGGGAGAGGCTGCTGTTAGAGCTGCTACGCCTTCTCGACATAACTGGTACGTTGCCAGATATGTGGTAAATAAAGCCGCCATTCGATTTACCGTCGAGTCTTTCGGCGGGTACAAGCCCTCCGGACCAGATGTCATTTATCCTGCCATGCTGAAGGAAGGTATACTATAGAGTCAGTGAGAAAATCTTCACTGCATGCCTGGCACTGGCTTATATCCCACGCACGTGGAGGATGGAGAGGTTCGCTTTCATCTCTAAGGTTGGGAGAGATGACTACACCAGTCCCAAAAGCTTTGGACCTATCAGTATGACCTCTTTCATGCTGAAAAGTCTCGAACGGCTAGTGGAGTTGCATATGCGTCAGAGGTCGCTTTACGATATGCTTAGGAAAGGTGAGAAAGACGAGATATTAATATTTTTTCTGATAATCAAGACAGCTGTAGATATCTGCCTATTACAGAACTCATAGTGGTATCAAAACGGCGCTTTAAGGCTACTTGGGTACGGCCAGATTGGTACTGCAACCATTTGCACATTTTACAAAGTGGCGCAAAATTAATCATGCAAATTTGTTATTGAAAACGAACGAAAAATCCCACTTTGACCCATTTAGAGTGCTCCAGTCGAGTCCAAATGAATGACCGACCCGCACTAACTTTGGACGGCCGATCCACCCATGCCAGTGGCACATCCCCTGGAACTCCCCTGGGGGGTTCCTCATACAATTATTTCAAAATATCACCATTTTTGGCCTTTACATAAAAAAAGAAACTAAAAAGTTCGGAGGATGGTTCCATGTGTAGAAGTCCACGCAAGTGGGGAAAGTTACTGATCGCCATTCACTTGGGAATGGCCAGGACGATTCTTCTGCATATGGTTCAAGCAGCTCACAACGGCCGGGATTAGCCCACGTATCCTCTGGGTAGCTTCCGAACACCCGTTCGGGAGTGAGCTAAAGTGAGAAGGCGAAGCATCCCAGCATAGCTGGTTGTGCGCTGGGCTTGGGACCCGCCACTTAAAAATCCCCCCCAATGAAAACTTTAAAAAAGCCTCGGATGAGACCTCCCTATACTGATGAAGACCCCTGCAAACGAACTAAGGAATACGATTTGAGGGCATGCACCTGGAATGTCCGGTCCCTTAATGGCGAAAGTGCCTCTGCCCGGCTGGTTGATGTCCTCGTGAGAGTAAAGGCTGACATCACTGCCATCCAAGAGATGCGATGGACGGGGCAAGGAAAGAAAACCATAGGACCTTGCGACGTCTACTACAGCTGCCATGTAAAGGAGCGCAAATTCGGTGTCGGATTTGTTGTGGGAGAGAGACTTCGTCGCCAAGTACTGTCGTTCACTCCGGTGGACGAGCGTCTCGCAACAATCCGCATCAAAGCCTGATTTTTCAACATATCGCTAATTTGCGCCCACGCCCCGACGGAAGAGAAGGACGATGCGACCAAAGATTCCTTCTATGAGCGCCTGGAACGTTCCTATGAGCGCTGCCCCCGCCACGACATAAAAATCGTGCTTGGCGACTTCAACGCCAGGGTGGGTAAGGAGGGAATTTTTGGTCCAACAGTCGGAAAATTCAGCCTGCACAACGAAACATCCGGTAACGGACAGAGGCTGATCGACTTCGCCGGGGCCCGAAACATGGTAGTCTGCAGCACCAGATTCCAGCATAAGAAGATTCACCAAGCCACCTGGCTGTCTCCTGATCGAAAAACACGAAACCAGATCGATCATGTTGTGATAGATGGAAGACACGCTTCTAGTGTATTAGATGTACGTACGATCCGAGGACCCAACATTGACTCGGATCACTACCTTGTTGCAGCCAAACTGCGCATACGCCTCTGTGCAGCAAAAAACGTGCATCTACCTACGCAAAGAATGTTCGGCATCGAAAAGCTGCAATCACAACAGACAGCCAGAAGATTCGCCACTCGACTCTCACTCCTGCTCTCAGAGAGTACTGCCCAACAAACCGGCATCCATGAGCAATGGAGCAACATTTCTCGTTCTCTACGTACCGCCGCCGAAGAAGAAATCGGATTCCGGCGAGCCCGAAAAAACAACTGGTACGACGAGGAATGTCATGCTGCCGCAGAAAGAAAGGATGCCGCCTATAGAGCCACGCTGCGATCGGGCGCAACGCGAGCCATGTGGGATCGCTACAGAGAGCTGAAAAAGGAAGAGAGACGTATTATCCGAAAGAAGAAACGAGAGGCCGAAATACGTGAGTGCGAAGAGCTTGAGATGCTGGCCAACAGGAACAACGCCCGAAAATTCTACCAGAAAGTTCGGCGGCTTACAGAAGGTTTCAAGACCGGGGCGTTTTCCTGTAAGAACAAAGACGGCGAACTGGTGACTGACGTACAGAGCAATCTTAGATTATGGAGGGAACACTTCTCGAACCTATTAAACAGTGACAGCTGCGCATGTCACAGAGAAAGTGAAGATCCCGATACCCCAATCGTTGACGACGGAATTGTCGTTCCGCTACCCGATCATGACGAGGTGAGAATAGCGATAACGCGGCTAAAGAACAACAAAGCCGCGGGCGCCGACGGACTGCCGGCTGAGCTATTCAAACATGGCGGCGAGGAGCTGGTAAGGTGCATGCATCAGCTCCTATGCAAAATATGGTCGGATGAAAGCATGCCTGCCGATTGGAATTTAAGTGTGCTCTGCCCAATCCATAAGAAGGGCGATCCTGCAATTTGTGCCAATTACCGCGGGATTAGTCTTCTAAATATCGCCTATAAGGTTCTAGCGAGCGTATTGTGTGAAAGGCTGAATCCCACCGTCAACCAACTGATTGGACCTTATCAGTGTGGCTTCAGACCTGGAAAGTCTACCATCGACCAAATATTCTCAATACGCCAAATCTTGGAAAAGACCCAGGAAAGGAGAATCGACACACACCACCTTTTCGTCGATTTCAAAGCTGCATTCGACAGTACGGAAAGGAGTTACCTGTATGCCGCGATGTCTGAATTTGGTATCCCCGCAAAACTAATACGGCTATGTAAGATGACGTTGCTCAACACCAGCAGCGCCGTCAGAATTGGGAAGGACCTCTCCGAGCCGTTTGATACCAAACGAGGTTTCAGACAGGGTGACTCGCTGTCGTGTGACTTCTTTAACCTGATGTTGGAGAGCATTGTACGAGCCGCAGAACTTAATCGCTCAGGCACAATATTTTATAAGAGCGTACAATTGTTGGCGTATGCCGATGATATTGACATCATTGGCCTTAACAACCGCGCTGTTAGTTCTGCCTTCTCCAAACTGGATAAAGAGGCAAAGCGAATGGGTCTGGTGGTGAACGAGGACAAAACGAAGTACCTCCTGTCTTCAAACAAACAGTCGACGCACTCGCGTATCGGAACCCACGTCACTGTAGACAGTTATAATTTCGAGGTTGTAAAGGACTTCGTGTATTTAGGAACCAGCATTAACACCGATAACAATGTCAGCCTTGAAATCCAACGTAGAATCTCTCTTGCCAACAAGTGCTACTTTGGACTAAGTAGGCAACTGAGCAGTAAAGCCCTCTCTCAACGAACAAAACTAACACTCTACAAGACTCTCATCATGCCCGTCCTAACGTATGGCGCAGAAGCTTGGACGATGACAACATCCGATGAAGCGACGCTTGGAGTGTTCGAGAGAAAGATTCTGCGTAAGATTTTTGGTCCTTTGCACGTTGGCAACGGCGAATATCGCAGACGATGGAACGATGAGCTGTATGAGCTTTACGACGACATAGACATAGCGCAGCGAATAAAGATCCAGCGGCTACGTTGGCTGGGTCATGTCGTCCGAATGGATACAAACGCTCCGGCTTTGAAAGTATTCGATGCGGTACCAGCTGGTGGTAGCAGAGGAAGAGGGCGGCCTCCACTGCGTTGGAAAGATCAGGTGGAGAAGGACTTGGCTTCACTTGGTGTGTCCAACTGGCGCCGGTTAGCACGAGAAAGAAACGACTGGCGCGCTTTGTTAAACTCGGCCAAAATCGCGTAAGCGGTTATAGCGCCAATTAAGAAGAAGAAGAAAAAGTTCGACCCAAATTGGGGGACATCAGAATTCGTTTTAGAGATATGGTTCCTTCGGCAAAGTTTCTTATTTTGATCCCTAGAATATGATTTTCACAGAGCAATGGGCGATTTGTTTGCCTCCCCACAAATCGACCCGGCCTAATAATGAGCCTTAAGTTTACTGAAGTTGTGCGAAGGTACCATATAAGAACCTTTAATCCATGGAAATGGGACAACTTCATGACAGACAAGGAGTAAAACCGACAACTGAAGCGAAAGCTGCAGAACGTCTGCATTCGTTAGAAAAGTGGAAAGGCAGATGGGACTTGCCTTGTTAACGGACGTTGGACCTATAGACTTATCCCCAAAATCAGCCAATGGGTGACTAGAAGCCATGGAGACGTAGACCACTATTTAATCGAAATGTTGAGCGGTCACAGATGTTTCTTGGAGTACCACCATCGTTTTCACATGGCGCACACTTCGTTCTGCCCAAGCTGCGACAATGCAATAGGAAGCCCGAAGCACTTGTTCCTCTACTGTGATCGTTTCAACGAAGAACGCCGAACGCTTGAGTTAGTATTGGGAGAACAGCTGAGACCAGACGGCTTAATCAATGACATGGGTACATCACATACCTGTTGGAACGTAGTTAAAAGTTTTGCAAAGAGGATAATGCTGCACCTGCAACGGGCGGGTGTTCAGTGCAAAACGCAGAGAAAAACAATTCAGCCCTCGATAGGAGGTGGACTGTCTACGAACTGACGGCAAATCACAGACGATCGAATCATGTGCTCACGACGGCATAAGACGATATAATATTACCGCCACATCTCCTTTGTTGCAGATGCAAAAGTAACCTCGATAGCGTATAACATCCATACGCCCATGTGAGAGGAACTTGAGAGCATGCCACACATACCACTGGTATGACGGCACAGACACACTGGAAGACGAGCCTAAAACATGAAGTTGGCTACAAATATGGTGGACCCAGACGTGGGTGAATAGTATTGGTCCATTTAATGGACATCGTTCTGGGCCTTGTCGAAGTAATGCCAGGTAGTTCCGGGAAGGGAGTACCTCCAGAAGACGAGGAAGAATTGTTTTAGTGGTTACACTATTCGACGCAGTTGACAACGGTTGCTGTAAGTGCGAAGGCGTTTTGAACCCTCCTCACGCACACCAAAAAAAAGACCTTTAATCGATTGAGTGTACAGGTTCTAGGACCTTTTCTGCTGTAGTTCACTGATTGAAAATTTGATGTAAAAAAAACTATTGGGTTAAATTTAGTTCGAAAATTGAGTGACATCACTTCCACTCAATAAAATTACTTAACTTATTTTACACATACACTTTTTTTTTGTATTTATAATCTCATTTTATTTTTTTATTTTTCACCAACAATTCAATGCCTATTTTCATGGCAATAAACTTGTTGAATTTCCTTTGTCACTGAGCCCCGTTCAGCAACTCCAATTAAACACATGACAAAGTGAAAAAACAAAAGAATTAATTGGAGCTACCGAGCGGTTTTAACAAATCATTTTATGCACACAAAATTACCAGCAAACATACAGCAACTATGTGAATAACGAACCGACAGACAATAAAAGCAGTAAATTGAAATGTTAGGTTTGTTTGACAACAACAACAACAACAACAAACAATTGACCTAAAGCAAATAGGTGGAATAACACGAAAACAAGTACCGGAAGGTTAATTAGTCGAATGATATTTCTATGTAAACTAGGAAGAGAGAAATACACAAAAAGAGAAGAATGCAAGTTTTTATGTATTATTTAGGCTGTCTGCAAAGTTTGGTAACTATAAGAAATAAAATTGGCGTTGAATTGCCCAATCAGCGATTACCCCACAGGGACCAGAGCCAATAATCAGAATCAGTTCTACAGGGATCATGAATTTGATCAGCCATTAAGTATGCAATTCACATAAAGAGTGATGGCCCGCTTTAGAAGGCTGCAGAACTGCAAAGTGCCCGAACAGAAAACTGTCGCACTTTGTGCCAAAACTTGGAGAAAAGACGCTCGGTTGATGGTCGCTACTTTAACAGCACACAACCCATGGGGTCAGCATGTGACCAACATTGATTAAAGAAGGCGGATAGCCTTTAGAATTTTCTCTGTGAGTGTCTTGCCTTTGCTAGAGTCAATAATTGGCTACGAATTTTGGGTTCCGATGCCATGGCAATAAGTCAAATTCATTCTCTCAAACTGTGGGACATTTTCAGATTTATCAAAGAAACTGGAAAATTCTCGTATGTCTAGCTATCTCATCCTCTGCCTCCATTCTATTCTATCTTTTTCTATCTCTCACTTCTCTCCTTTCCTCCTTGACGATCTGCCCTTTTACTTTCCAGAGCCTTAAATACAATGGGAATGTTTAGCATAAGTGTTTTAGGAGTTATCAATCTCTCGGTGCTTATTGGCTTTTCTTTTTCAAATTTTAATTTAACTAATTGTCTATATGTAAAGGGTTTTCCACTAACAGGTGTTATTGGAGAATGAATTGCGCTATCCGTAGATGATTAACGATTATTTTTGGCCGGAATTGGATGGTATTGATCTGGGCAACGTTTATTTTCAACAAGACGGCGCTACGTGCACAAAAGCCACGAAGAGGTGATCACAATTGGCCAGCGAGATCTTGTGATTTAACACTTTGTGACTTTTTTCTTTGGACCCACGTGAAAGAGAAGGTCTACGCCAACAGCCCAGGGTCGGTTCAAGACCTCAAAGATGGAATTCGTGAGGCTATCGAGGACATAGCAGCAGCCACTTTGCAATTCGGTTATGGAAAATTTCATGAAAAGGTTATGGAAAATTTTCCTGTAAGCGTAGTCGTGGTGATCATTTGCCTGATGGTATTTTCCACTATTAACGGCATGCCTTCCTCTTTATAATGAAATAAACATCCGATCATTTGTATTAAAAAATAGCATTTTTCTTTGAATATCAAAAATAACACCTCTTCTTGGAAAACCCTTTACAAGGTTGCGCAAAATTAATCATACAAATTTGTTTAGGAATAACTTTTATAGTAAATAAAAAACATATTTTTTGTAATGGAAACTTTTTTGACCTCTACTTTACGCTTAATTGCTTGGCTTTACTTTCTGGTGCCCAAGTCTCAAATTTGATTGGCGTACGACGTCATTTTCGAAAATTATAAATCTTTCCATAGGATGATTAATTTTGCGCCAACTTGGAGAAACAACTACATTTTTCAAAACTTCCACTAACACCATTTGAAATGTCAACTACCCTGGCTGTTTCATTTTGTTCGATCGCAATTCATGTAAATTTACAGCCTTCTGTTAACGCCGGCTGTTAAATGTTTATGGCGCTGCAAAAGCACTGTGAGCCACATTTTAACTGAGTGAGAGCAAAGTTTTAGTTAAAGTGAAAAGTACTGAATTCTCTGTAGCTCGAGGTCAGCCTTATTTAGCCTAAATTTTCAACAATTCCCATGGTTTTAACTCGCATGTCTCGTGCAGGTTCTTATTGAAAATTTTCGACAATTTACTTTTTTTTATTTAATTTTAGTATTTTTTTTAAGGAAGTATACTTCATTCGACTACAAAAAGCATATAAATCCAAATTTCAAACTTTGAGCAAATTAAAAAAAAATTGAAAAAATATTCATAACAAAGTCAAACCTTCCAAGCAGGAAAATGTGGCATAAAATATATCAGGTATAAAGTTTTTTTTTCCAAATAATTTAGTGTAACCCGAGACTAAGTTAGGAAAACTTCAATGCACTTCAGTCTACAGCTCTTCCGCTTTTTAATAATTAAAATTTATTACAAGGCACACAAAGTCAATTTAATTATTCAGCGCGTATGCAAATTTCATGAGGTATTCAAAGTTTACTGATTTATAGCCACTGTAGTTGACTTAATGTCAAGCAGCTCACTGATAGGTTAGAGTGAGAATGTTAATTTTTTGTATTCCAAAACTCGCCAATTTAATGAAGAAGAGCTCACTTAAAAAAAAATTTGCCAATTTATAAATCTGAGATCGAAACTGTTTTAAGAAAATCAATTTTCACCACAATTAATTTTATTGTTGGCGCTTTCGGTGACGACTTCTTTTTGCCACCTACCACTATATATGAACATATGTGCATATATAGCATATGAAATTTCCTAGCATACATATGTAAATATGTCATATACAGAGAGCTCACCTTTCGTCAATTTTATCAAAGCAGAGGCATTTATTGTGGCTTGAGAAAATTCCCTTGCCCAGTAATTACAAAAACAAACACTTATTTTTGTTTCTAGTGTACGTGTGCCAGTCCACTGGCCTCAACCTCAGCCTCTGCCTCTGCTTGTGCCATTTGCACTCGTATACCGCCGGCATCGCTCTCTACTCTCGCCTCATGTAATGAATTTCCCAAATTAATTGAGTGTTGACGTACAAATCACACAACGCACCGAGTCCAATGCAGGCACATCTCACAACAACTGGCATCTCAAGCAACCGCAGAAGCACATACAGGTCACACGCACTCATGTAACAACACGCGTATGGAAATTGAAAAAATGGGAGAATCTATACATGCATACATACAAGTATGTACATATGTGCACCTCTGTAATGTAGCATTGTAATGCTTTGGTAAGGCAGCACACTTGACTCATAGACACAAATTGTTGCTATCTTTGTTTATAAATAAAGCATCTGCTAACAGAGCACAGAGTTTAATGTTCAATGCTAACAAACTTGCTCGTGCACACTTGCGGTTACATGCCTATGTAAATGTGTGAATGCCTGTATGTATGTATGTATAGAATTTCACGGTTTTAATTTAAAAGTAGCCTGGCGTGCGTACGCATAAATCGACTCTTTCGGTGTTTCTAGGTCTCGCTGAGTCAGGCGAAATTTTGGCAAAAGTTCAAAGCAATCGTTGGGGGTGTAGAACAAGGAAATTTAAAAAAGTGGAGGCTCAAATATTGACTAAATGTTAAAATGCCTGCATGTGTATAAGGGCAAATGTATTCATTTAATACAAACTTACATATACAGAGGGATGCTTATAAATCTGTGTAAATATTGATGATACTACGAAATGCATTGCCTTTGTAGGTATTCGCTTGTCAGGTGTAAAAGCGAATTTTTTTCTATTGATTTTGAAGTTAAGCGGAAGTTTATTTTAAAAGTTACTTAGGTCCGTTTAACTGCTCAAAAATTTACTGCTCAAAACTAGGAATAAGGCAGCCTATCAAGCTACCAGACCACAGCAGTATTTTCCAAGCGGAAGTTGTTGCTGTGGGGAAGGCCGCGGAGCTAGCCTACTCTAGAACAAGAAAGAACTCAACAATTAATATTATATATACGTGGACAGTCAAGCAGCAATAAAAGCAATAAGCTCATGTTGTATTAAGTCCAAAAATGTGCGACGGAGCAGGGAGGCCATAGAAAGGCTAGCTGGAAACAATAGGCTACACATCTACTGGGTACCTGGTCACAAAGGCATTATGGGGAACGAAATAGTAGATGAGATAGCAAAAAGGGCTGTGAGACTACCATTTGAACAAGAGAACGACATACCAAAACCGCTTAACACAATATACAACGAAATGGACGACCACATGAAAAGGCAAGTGGAAGCTAGGTGGACTAACTTGACCACATGCAAAACAGCAAAAGTCATGTGTAGAACTAACGACAAAAAACTGACTCCATTCGTACTTACGCTCTCACGCAAGGACTGTAGAACTATAATAGGTATGCTGACAAGCCATAATCTATTGGCTGCACATGCGTACAAGATAGGGATTGCTAACACGGGCAAATGCAGGAAATGCGGAGAGGATGTTGAGGAAATTTTAGAACACCTTCTGTGCGCTTGTCGGGCATTATTAAAAACGCGACTAAAATGCTGACATCCTACATGATGTCTACTTCAGGTATTCATAGAGGTCGATTTCCATCTGGTATCGCTAGGGACCAAATTGCCAACCAGGCTAACCTAACCTAACCTAGGTCCGTTTAAAAAAATTTAGATATAACATAATTCAGTAAGAATTTTGTGTACGGTTTTTACTCAAAAACATGCAGCTTACAGTATTTAGTGGAATGCGAGGAGTTTTGTCAATTACACTGTTCAACAAAATCAATTTTTTTTCAAAATAACAAGGTTCCAGCAATGGATTCTGGTGGAGCGGGGGGAAAAAATCATGCATATGTAAAGAGTGGTTAAATTTCAGGGCCGATGTTGAATTCGAACCACACCCAAACGTCAACGACACCGTTGGACTTCGTTCTTTGGGGTTATTTGAAAGAAAAGGTGTACGTCGATAAGCCAGTAACCATTCCAGAGCTAAAGGATGAGATAATTCGGCGCATTAACGGCATAGAACCTCAATTATGCCTCAGCGTCATCGAAAATTTGGTCCATCGGATGGAGGTGTGCCGCCGAGGCCGCGGCGGCCATTTGGCCACTATTTTGTTCCATGCGTAATTGAGCTATACCAGTTTTATCATAGTAAAGAGAAATGACAATAATTTCCTAAAAAAATTGTTTTTTATTCAAAATCAACATCGGCCCTTGAAACTTAACCACCCTTTACATCCATCGGTGATTTGAAAGTTTACGTGTAAATTTTTTCAGGGATCCTTAAAGTTTATACCATTTCGCACATTATTATGGTAATTATGGTAAAAACTAACATTTTAGATAAATAAGACGTTCAGTATTTTTATATAGAAAACCTTGGGAACATTTTTGTAGAACATTTTAACCCTCTAACGCCTCAATTGATAGGTATTTTAGTCCCTCTTGCCGTAAAGTGCAGAAAGTGTTCATAACAGCGCGATTTAACGAGTAAAATGTGCCACAAAAATATGTCTCTCTAAGTTCAGTTTAAACCCAGAAATATTTTAAGTCAACTCGGAAAAATGTGTAAAGATTAATTGCCTTAGATAAGATTAGATTAGATTTCTGGGGATAGATTTCAGTAGAAAGAGTAGAGATAGGAAGGATAAAATGTTTGAGGTCACTCTTCCACAAATCTCTTGGATTCATTGATGAAACTTACGAGATCCGGATGAGGACGAGTAAGAACTTTATCCATATCGCAACCCAATTCTAAGTCTGTTTCTGGAAAACGCCGGACAGCTACCAAGAAAATGCTCTGCAGCGTCGTCATCCTCAAGACAGGATAGGCATATCGGGATGTCGACGACCCCCATGGCAGTCATATGCTGACCACAGGCGTAGTGCGCTTAGATTACACCCACCAGTACGTACTCTCAGATCCTTTCTGCTGAGTTTTAGCTGCTTGGTTCTTTCACAAATCACTTGGCTACTCTGCACGAGTTCAACCAAGACTAACGCCTTCTATGTGTAGACCTCATGAAGTCGTCAATCCATAGTTGAATCGATTGAATTGACAGAATTGACACCTAGAAAGGGTTCAGGGACTAGTGGCATACTTGCAGAGCCTTCATTAGCCAGTTAATCAGTCAACTCGTTCCCTGTAATATCAAAATGGCCAGTCACCCAAATAAGACTAACTTTGTTGTGTTTTGCAACACTGTTCAGTTTTGTCTTACATTTACCGCCTAACTTCGAAGAGCAGCGTGGGTTAGCAAGGACTTACAGTGCAGCTTGACTGTCACTACAAATTGCAGTACTGTTGCCCCGCCACATTTTCTCAATTAGCCAATATGCCACGTTCAAAATGGCATAGACTCCCGTATGGAATACCGTAGCCATCTGCCCTGTGGCATAGGAGTACTTAGTGTCTTCGTCTAAATACCATCCAGATCCGCTATCATCACTGGTTTTGGATCCGTCGTTGTATGTAGAAAGTGTGCCGATATCGCGTTAATAGGTTCTCTGGACTTAACCATTGATCTCTATCTGGGATCAAAACATCATACTTTCTACCGAGGTTAGTATGCATTGAAAAAATTGTTTCGGTCATATTTTCATATGCAGCTATTACCTTCTTATAAAATAATTAAATACCTACTTTTTTTAATTTAATTTTTTTAGAATATTGAATGAAAGTAAAATTCTTCTAGTCCGATGAGTGTATTAATATTAATTATTTTGCCGTTATTTAATGTTTCCAAATGAATTAACCTCATCCTAAAGGGTGGTTAAGTTTCAAGGGCCGGTGTTGATTTTAAATAAAATAAATTTTTTTTAAGAAATTATTATAATTTCTCTTCATTATGATAATATTGGTATGGTTCAATTATGTATGGAATAAAATATCAGCTAAATAGCCGTCGCGGCCTCGGCGGCACACCTCCATCCGATGGTCCAAATTTTCAATGACGCTGAGGCATAATTGAGGTTCTATGCCGTTGATGTGCCGAATTATCTCACCCTTTAACTCTCGAATTGTTGCTGGCTTATCGACGTACACCTTTTCTTTCAAATAACCCGAAAGAAAGATGTCCAACGGTGTCGTTGACGTTTAGGTGTGGTTCACATTCAACATCGGCCCTTGAAATTTAACCATCCTTTAGAAGGAAATAATTAAATTTTGTATAATAACTTAAAAAATTCCCTGGCAAAACAAAGGCGACTTTTTGAAAATAAATTGAAAACAATGTTAAACCAATACTTTGGATAAAATTCATGGTTTTTTATTACTGCTCCACATCATCTTGTTTGGGATCGCGGAATTGTGGAGTCCGGCGGAAGCCGAGCTACAGGCTAATGAACAGGTCACAGGTGGCGGCTAGTGATACGGTCTTCAGATATGAAGGGTAGCTTTGAATAGGTATTTATTCACAAATAAGGTCTGCCGAACAAGCAGAAGCTAGGAATAGGTGGTCTTGCCTTGGGCTATGGCACTATTCACCCAGTGATTAATCCTCATCAGCGATGTGGATCTTGGCATAAATTATCAATGGAATTGATTGCCAGGCCGCTTGAGGTCTATTGGAGAGGTCATCAACATATCTTACGCTACTTCTCTCCATCCGCTTATTCACCAGTTTCCAAAAATTGTGAATCGGGTTGGTGTGTGGACTACAATTGATGTCGGATTCAGCCTTGGAAATCAAGTCTTTTTTACATAAAATTCAAGTCCTTTGGGACTAACTTTTCAGCAAAACGGCGGAGACCCAAATCATTAACTACATTACCCTGAACAGCTCCATAAGCAATGCTCAAGTTCTCTACCAGCTCACTACCTTCAGCACTCTCGATGAGATCACTAGGTCTTCTGAAGCGTTCATGCCACTCGTGAATGGCTGCTTTCTTACGAATATCATTACCGAAACAGGTTCCCCACATTTCTAAGGCTTTTCATTTTTGATGCAAAATTTTATATAAACTCGTTACTGCAAATTCACATCCATTTTTAAAACTGTAGAAAATTTAAAACACGTGCAGAGTTAGATTTATTCAAACTTTTACAAATGTCAAGCAATGGAAATACAATTTTGAGAGGAATGTTGGTTACAGATGTGGCAACCTAACAAAAAAATTAAAAAAAATAAAGAGAACTGAAGTCAGTTGGCTAAGAGTGTCATTTGGCAGTTGTACGAGGAATTTGTTGATCAAGACGGCTGCCAATTGTTAGAAAATAAATGGAATAGAAAACCTTCAAGTATGTTACCTAAAAATATTTGCCTTTAGGCACCACATATGAAGCTTAATATTATATTATCAACTTGAAAACTACTTGCTCCGGAAGTGCTTTTAACTACATAGAAAACTTTGAAATCATCCGCTTAAACAAGAAATTTCGAAATTTTGTTTAAAAAAGTTACTAATTTTCTTGTGGAACCCTTAAAGCAGGGACTGGATCTCTTCCTTCATCTCTTACACAGGTATGAGTCTAACTATCATAGGAAACTCGAATGAAAGCCAAGCTAGGCTAGCCTTCCACTTCCAATAAATAATTTGTGAGATACTTTATCGAATTATTTTGAGCAGTCTCTACTGAAACCCAGACGAAAAAGACTCGAAGCAATACTCAAGAAAAGTAAAAATTCCAAGATTGGACACAATAGAGGACTAGGACAGCAACAATTAGGAGACTAGTGTAAGTTTGTTTATGAAGAGGATAAACAATGCTATTTTATTATTATAAAAAAAAAATAGATTAATAAGTGGCATGTACACTTCTGTTAGGTGTTTGGCAGAGCTCCTCCTCCTACTGGTAGTGCGCGTATTGAAATTGTTCTATAAATAGAAGGACCCACAGTTTTAAGCCGACTCCGAACGGCAAATATTTTTTATGAGCAGCTTTTTCATGGCAGAAATACACTCGGAAGTTTGCCATAGCCTACCGAGGGCTGCCGCTATTAGAAACAACTTTTTCTTCATTTTTGAGTTTCATGCACGGAGATTCGAACCTATGCAATTCAAGTAATTTATTCAATCAATTTATATAAGTTTAATTCTCGAAAACACGTAAATGGACTTGCATCACTTTCAAAATAAACTTAAATGATAGCAAATAAATATTTCTTACACCCTTGGAATTTACTTGAAAACAAACAATCGAAGTGCGTTCAACCCATATACGGGAATTCTGGCTGTCAATAAGCTCCCAAGTTCACCAGAGACTCCTTCATTCATGTACACATGACTACATACGTACATGCACAGTTATGTGTGTCTATGTATACAAAGTGTTTGAAAAGTTTGAAGTTCAGAGTTCTTTGAATGCTGTATCGACCACAGCAAAGAGATTTTTGTATATTTATTTTAGTGTTGGCACTTGGAATTTAAGAGGAAGTATGTAAGTGATTTAAAGCAAACGCTTATTTCAAAAGCCACCATCAGGGTAAGTTAAATAAAAGAGTTATTCAGAATCTTGTGGCTCTGGAATATATCAGGTCAGTCCATAAGTTCGTGCGTATTTTACCCATAATTTCACTTTTGTACGATTTTTGCATACAAAAAATTATTCGCGGAATATAACGGAACTTTTTATATTTTCTTTGATGTATTGTGCATTCAACAAGTGATTTTAATCGCGGATAGAGGCACGTGCTGTTAAAATTTAAAATGGAATCTTCGAACGTGTATAAGAGGCATATTTTGTATTTTTTTTATAAAAGTGGTAAAAACACAACAACTGCTGCTGCAGAAATAAACACTTTTCATGGAGAGGATACCATGAGTGTAAGGACTGCGCAAAAGTGGTTTCTAAAATTCCGAAGTGGTAACTGCGACGTGGAGGATGCCCCGCGCGCTGGTCGTCCTGAAGTCTTTAACTCCGACGCCTTGCTCGAACTCGTGGAAGCTGAGCCAAATTTGACAGTCGATATGAAAGCTCAGAGGTTAAATTCATCGCATGGAAGAGGTCACAGGCACCTGGTTCAATTGGGAAAGGTTTCAAAGCTGGGAAAATAGGTTCCGCATAGACTTTCCGTCCCCAACATTCAGCAGAGAGTGAATGTGTGTTCTCAGATACTGCAACGGCTTGAAAATGAAAGTTTTTTTAACCGTATCGTTACTGGTGATGAAAAATGGGTCATTTACGTTGGGAAGACATTGTAAATAATGAGGGAAAATATATTATTGATTAAGAAGTACTTTAAACATCCTTTTTATTAATTTTAAAACCACCTTTAAAAAACGCACGAACTTATGGACTGACCTGATATTAGCTTTTACTCTATAGACAAGCAGCAGATGAGTGAGAAAAAACACTCCACTAAGGTTTTGATGAAAAAATATCTAAATTACAACTAATCTCCCCTAATTGTTCTTAATATCCCTATTTGTGCCGTAGTGGGTACCATCGCCGGATACTCTCATATGGAGACGGATGGCAAGCGAATAGGCTTCCTTAAAAATTATTTTTTGTCAGAAGAGAGGAGATTACTAACACCATCTCTATCATTGACTCACTCTGATATCTATATATTAGTAAGTATAACTTTAAATACCTAGCGAATTTGGAGTCAGTAGCCATTCAGAGTCTCCAACATTTCAAAAAAGTCCTTTCACATGCGGAATTGAAATTAGATATGGCTCACGTGGCATTCCTTAAAGTCTTCAGGTCTACGTGTGACTCTCCGCACCTCCAGTTATAAAAGCGACATCCACCAAAATCAAACATAGCAGAAACCTAGAAACATAACAAATTTTACGTTATTTCGGTCTTCTCTGCTGCTACCAAACCAATGTGTTACTCGATATGTATTCACACAAACACACTCGTATATTATTCCGTTGAGGTGTCGGTGTGTGCACTAAGAAGTTTGCATTGGTGGTAAGTAAAATGCGCAAGCCTTTCAAGGCACGTCGAACATCTAAGCTAATTAAGGTATTTCGTCAAGGTAACAAAACAAACGAAACCAAATGCGGTCAACCCAACCCAGCTGGCGGGCGACTGGCGCCCAAATAGGGTGGCCACGTGGCTTACAAATTATTTCTAAGCTTTGCGGAAACTGCGTAAATCGATCAATAAGGAAAACAAAAACGAAAGTAAAAAAACAACAGCTGCAGCAGAAAGTCAATCAAAAAACAAAAACCTTTGGATTTACTAAATTTACAAATTCCATTTATACAGGGTGGTGGTCTGTCTAGCGTTCTCGATTTGAATTATAGATTTATTTTATATTATTTGCCACAGTGGCAGCTAAGATAACATTTGTGAGCTGTTAGAAATTTATTTTAGAGTTAGAGATTTCACGGTTGCTTACTTCTGTAATTACTGTAAAGGACGTAAATATCTCCTCCGACAGCCAAGCGGCAACTAAGCCATGGGTTCATTGTTTGCGCATTCGAATTAAGTCGGGGAATGCCAGACTTCTCTCGCGATTGCAGCCGAATACTTCGATATTAGACTCATTTGGGTCCTCTCTAACAGCACCATAAAAAGAAATTGCTGGGCTGATGGGCTGGTCACACAGAGGACGCTGGAGAGGGTTTCATTGCAAAACGGGAGGGTTGGGGTTCTCTTGAGAACCTGTAATCTACTCCTGGAAAGATGGGCCCCACGTCAACTCAGCAAGCCCTGGGCTAGTGGGCAAACTTGCAAAGTAGCGAGATCCTTCTGGCCACGGATAGATCCGGGTTGATCGAGCGAACTTCTAAAGCTATCAAAGCCGCAGCTCTCGAAATTGGGAGGTATCCTTACCGGACATTGTCCATTAGGTGTCCATGTGGTGAGCCTTGGGGTGGGTTATAGTAATTTCTGAAAGAACCGGAAGATGAGGTGGAATCATCTCCACATCTTCTTCTCCGAAAACCTGCTCTCATCGGGCAAAGATTTAGGCATCTGGGCTTGCATAATTTTCTACACCTGTAGATATTACGGATTTAAATATCTCACAGCTGGTGAAATTCATCAGTAGATTGAAGCAGTTAACACGTACGTACTAATCAAGAGCCCCTTCTTCCTTCCTTTCCTGTTTGGTTTGTTGACTTACACATTTTCCTCATGGTCTTTTGTGCCCTCTACTCCTTACAGTACCTCATCCAGACCCAGTTCACTTATTAAACTCAGGATGGAGCTGGGTTGGATTGAGCGATTGGAGTGCCTCTTTTCTGGCTGCAATTGGCTAAGATGCCGCAATCTTGTCCGCGATGTCGCGCTGCATTTCAGTAGAAGGTGCATTTGAGTCTCCTGAGATTGATCGCAGAAGTGACAAGAGTCCGTAAACCAAATCCCTATCATGTGCAGTCTGCATTGGCCTGTCAGAATGCCCATGAGCATTCTGAGTTTATCCTTGGGGAGGGTTATGAGTTTTCTAAACCACTTTTTATTGTAGCCTTCCAGTAAGGATTTTGCCTGGCCTAGCCCCATAGTTTGGTGTCGGCAAACCTCCCTTAGCCCTAGCTCCTCACTCTTAAGTTTCTCCTTAATGGTGTGTAGCCACATGGCAAAGAAAAGCTCGGGTCTTATTATGGAGAGACCGCAATCTCTCTCGCCAATGCGTCCGCTACTGCGTTCCCAGTGATGCTCCAGTGCTCTGGAACCCGAATTAGCTGGATGCGATTGTACGTTCCTAACAGATTCAACTTCTCGATACACTCAAGGACTACTCAAGGACAGGGTTTAACCTCATAGGATGGTAGTGCCTTGAGCACCCCCTGATTGTCGCTCAAAATGGCAATTCACTCATTCCGAAAATTTCTGTCTAAGTTTATATCTGTACATACCTAGATAGATGGCATACGTCTCCGTGTGCAAGTTGCTTGAAAAACTACCCATTGGCACAGAGCCGTAAATTCCAGTGTCTATGACTTTTGATGTCTTCGAGTCATCTGTGTACGCGTGCTGGGTACACTCTTGGAGTTTCTTTTCAAAATAATGATCTTACTGTAAAGCCATCCGTGGAAGTATTAGGTTGGGGAATAAATTCGTAGCGTTTTTACAGAAGATTTATTTTATTTAACCAAAAAAGCGATAATTATATCAATCAGCTAACCAAACATATATTTGCTGTTTAGTATCTTTTCCCACCTCTCGATAAATTTGTTGATGCCGTTCCGCAAAACAAAGCCCGTCTTTAAGCGCCTCTTTGTTATCGAAGGTGTCGCCATTCATAATGTTTGAGAGGAAGAAGAAAGGAAGGTAATCGGTCGGTGAAGGTCCGGAGAATGCAGCGCATGCTGAAGGACCTCCCATTTGAGCTCTTGAAGTGCGTTGTCGTGCGGGAGTAAGACTTAACCCTGTCGATCAGGTTTTTTCAGTCGAACAGCCTCATTCACGCGGTATAACTGGGCAATGTAGAGCTCCTTGAGGATCATTGCATTCTTTTCGAGCATTTTGCAGTGCACCGTGCCCTCCCAGTCCCGCCAAACACTTATCATGATCTTCTTTGGATGAACATCCGATTTGAATCGCGGCTTTGGCGTATCTCCTAGAGCCACTCAATCTTTTCTTTGCTTTATATTGATGTATAGGCCCCATTTCAAATCTGCCGAGACGATTAGGTAGAAAAAAACGCTGTTTATGACCACGTATTGCTCGATGGCGGGCGAGATGCTGAGAAGCAATTTGAAGGCGACTTTCTTTGTTTGTTTTGTTGAGCTCGTGAATCACCTAGACCCCAAGGCTCCTAGTTTTTCGATAAATCCCATTGAATAAAGGTGATTGAGAATCGTTATATGATCGCAGTTCATGTTTTGCGCCAATTCACGACTGGTTTGGCTGCCATTCTCCTTCTCCTTCCTTGATTTGAGACGTTCTTCATCAAATTCAAAAGGCCTGCTGCGGGACGTGTCATCGACATCAAAGTTGCCATTCTCCATTTTTGAACTTTGCAAACCATTTCCGTGCTGCAGATTCACCTATGATCACTTCTCCATACACGTAGCAGATGTCCCGGGCTGCTTCAGTAGCTTTTTGACCTCGATGAAAAGCAAAGAAGCGCAGGTGTCGAAAATATTGATTTTTGCCCTCCGAGTATTCCATTTCTAAGCCTCAAAACTAATGAAAAATTAAATAACTTAAAAATACAATTAACATAGTTTTTTTAGAGCAGAAATAGTTGTATCGTATGAATTCTTGCCATTTGCCAAGCTGCAAACAAATCGTTGTGAAATAAAAGAAAACATAAAAACGCTGTGAACTTATTCCCCAACCCAATAATTGGATTTAAATAGTGTGTAATGTTTAATAGCAAAATTTACTCTTTCAAAAACAAAAAAAAAAACAAAAAACTATAATAAAAAATATTCACGTAGCCTTTATTCACAACCAAATTAAATTAAATAAAATTCCATACACCTAATCGACCACCCTGTATATGAAATGAATGTATTTCGTAACACTTCTGGCGCTATATAAATATTTTCGCTGTGACAGTACTTTCGAGCAACATGTTGCACGCTTCGGCCACTCGATTGACGTGCGATATAAACAAAAGAAATCCCACAGCGGTAATTTATCACAATATCTAAGATTATTTGTGTTTATGTTTGAATGCGCAGCAGAGCGGCATCTTAGCGGAAACTTAAGAAGCTGCTCGGCACTCAAAGCAATTCATTTCATTCGGCAATTGGCAGCAATCAGTAGCGTAGCTTTTATGCTCGACTCGACGGAGCCACGACAGAGGGGAATTAGCCGCCCATTAAACAGGCCAGTAGCTACTTTACATTCGTCTAGCTGTTCTTGTTGCTTGTTCTTTATGATGCATTTTTTGTTTTTTTCTTTGCCCATTTCTTTCTTAAGAAGCCCATTGTAGGTGTAATTGCCCTCATTTGCATGCCTTCTAACGCTGTTATTTATCTTCTCATGCAACAAGAAATTAATACATACAAGCACACATATATACATACAAGCATACATATTTACATACATACATTAATATTTACATACCTACATACCCACTTACATACACACACACTCACACATATGTTACAAAATTAACAGCAGCGTATTTCCTGCCAATCAGCCCACAGCCTACGATTTTCAGCTGCTTGCCTTCTTTACCATCGCCCTCTCGGGCTTCCGGGTGGCTGTCGGCCACAGTTGCATTGTCTTTTCACATATTGTGCGCATTAAGAACTCATAAATATTTATGCCTACAATTTCTCATATTGCTGTTATGCATATATCCATATGTATGTAGGTACGATATAAGATTGGATGTAATCTGTGTAGATTTGGTGATCTTGCGCATCGCTGGACCGTCGCTCTTCCTGTGTGCCCATTGATTGACGCCCGCAACCATATTTTTGTGCTGTTTTTTTATTTTGAAAGTGAAGTAAACTTTTTGCTGGTACTGAACTTTTTATATTCACTGCTTCAATATATTTGCTCATAAATAAATCAGGTATAGTTGACACAGAGTTCCAAAAATATATTACCATATCTTCAACTCTTCCCAACTCAGGTAACATCGTAGGTGGCCGTGGTGCTTTATTTATTTGAGTATTTATTTTATTATTAAACCTCTGCGAACGGAGCAATCACTTAAGAGGTGCTAAACACGCCTACGTCTAGACATTGAAATATTTCTTTAAAAAAAACGCAAAAAATGCCACCAATAACGGGAGACTTTTTTGAAAACGTTGTAAAATGGATTTGTTTTATTTCTTCGCCGAAAGTTGACAATAAAATTATTAGCTAGTAGCTTAGCATTCGGATGTCTTCCCTTTCCCCCCTTAAAAACTTAGTCCCCCACGTCGAGCAGCGCGGACGATTATGAAAACAGAAATGAATAAAAACACTATAGCAAAAACTCGCGCATGGCCTTAACCTGCCCTCCAACCACTTCAAGGGTAGTTGAGTCCTGCAAATCATGGCTGAATAATATATAATATATACATAATATCCTGATGCTAACATGGATCCCAGAGACGTGGGTAGCGCGGGTAACGAAATCTCTAACTCTTCACCTAGGATGGACAACTTCTTTGGCCCGGAGCCCATTCTGCCACTCCCTTCTGCAACCATCAAAGTCACGGTTGGCAAACGGACTCTAAGACACAAGCGAGCTTGACAGGTTGAGAAAGGCTGCAAATGGACAAAACTGATGTTACCTGTCATGTTCGCCCAACTGCCGCAGATCCTCCTGTCATGAAGCAGAAGAGACTGTGGGAAGCTGATTGGGCTGATGACGGGCCACTTTCTATAAGCGAAGTTCATGGAAGACGTAGGCATCTCAAACAGTGCAGTCTGTCCAGCATGTGGAGAGGAGGATAAGACGGCGGACCACTTTCTGTGCGTCTTGCATCGGGACTTCGCTCTAACCAGGCACTGATGTGTTAAGAAGCGACCTCCTTGGCTCCTTGGCATAGGTGAATGCAGAAGCGCAGAAAGCAGGCTATTCGTGTAGAAATTTCTAGCTTTAAATAAATCAAATTATAATTTGTTTGTTAAGGCCCTATGTTGGTGCTCTCTGAAAAGCTGAAGTACCTAATACTTATCCTTGACAGAGATTTTACGTGGAAGCCATACATTGAGGAGAGAATTAGTAAGGCAACAGTCGCCTTGTATGGTTGCAGGAGCGCTATCAGCAAAAGATCGTGCCTCTCGCCTAAAGTCACTTTTTGTCTTTATAACACGATTATAAAACCAATCTTGCTATACGGAGTCCTTGTCTGGTGGAACTGGCTAAAAAGGATGGTATTAGTTAAGAATCTGGTGAGGGTACAAAGGTCTGCCCTCATTGAAATTAGTGGGGCGCTCCGTACCACTCCTACCCTAGCGCTTAACGCTATGCTGAATGTGGCACCCGTAGACATTATAGGTAAAACTACAGCTGCACGCACCGCAATAAGACTAAGGTGTAAGGGCCATAAGCTAGACTTAAGTTACTCTAGCATTCTTGAGTATTCTGTAAGGAGCGGAAGTTCAAATTCAGGCTTCCGGACCACTGTAGTGTTTTCCAAGCGGAGGTATCCGTAATTAAGGCAGCAGCGGATGGGTTGCTTACCTCGGTAATTACCGTTAAGGAAGTAAATATTTACTCCGATAGCTAAGCGGCAATTGGGGCCTTGAGCTCGTTGTTTGTGCGTTCGAGATTGGTCGGGGAATATCTGGCTTCTCTCTCTATTATATCCGAATACTTTGACATCAGGCTCATTTGGTTTCCCGGTCACAGCGGCATAAAAGGAAAGTGCTGGGTTGATGAACTGGTTAGACAGGTATCTTTGCAGACGGTTTCATCCCAAAATGAGAGGACTGAGCCTTCCTTAAGAACCTATGGTCGGCTCTTGGAAAGATGGGCCTCGAGTCAACTCAGCGAGCGCTGGGCTTTTGCGCAAACGTGCAAAGTCGCGAGATCCTTCTGGCCACTGGTAGATCGGGACGCTCGAGGAAACTTCTAAGGTTAACAAAGTCCCAGCTCTCGAAGTTGGGTATCCTTACCGGACATTGTCCGTTAGGTGTTCATGCGGTGAGACTTGGGATTGCTTCAAGTCCGTTCTGTAGAAGTTGTCTTGAGGACGAGGTGGAATCATCGTAAAATGCATGGTCATCATCGTCTCTAATCCCAAGGCTCCTTCTTCCTTCCCGTCTCCTTTCTCCTCTGATCTGCATGGCATCACAACGAACGAATTTTTTGAATATTTGTCCAAGTGTGCCCTAAGCTATGGCAGCCATTTAACCTAACCTAATCTAACCCTTTGTTCCAGCTAGGAACAACGGGAAAATATATATAAATAATTATCATTGTAAATGCTAACTGCTCTTGAGTAAGTGGAAAAATTCAATTAGCCTTCTTAGATCTATGTATAAGAAGTACAGACTTCAGCCGGAGCTCTCGCACTCTTCGCCATGCGAAAGCAGATGGTTGGGCAGGCGGATGGACAAATGCCCTTATTGTCTTACAATATTTTTTGGTTTAAGTACAAAAGAGAGGAACCTAAATTAGCCAAGTGCTTAGCTAAACTTTCGAGTTTATCAGAATAATAAAAACAACAATAACAGACGCATGCAACAACGCGTTGCGCACGCCGCTCGCATCTAAAACAAACGCATCTACGTACATTTGGGTCATAGCCAGCTAAGTTGGGGTGATAGCACCAAATTATAAATCATTTAGACAGGCGCAAGTGCATACATATGTGGGTATATATGTGTATGTATGCGATTCACATGTTGCAAGCACTGTTTGTGCCACCACTGACATTGCCGCCACCACTTTTACATGGGCATATGCGCGAGTACAACAATGCCGCTTATGCTACTGTTCCTAAAGGAATTTCTGTAGTTCTATAAGTAGGAAAATTTTGTTGTTGTTAGTTTAATTGTTATTTTTTGTATTTTTGTTGTTGTTGCTGTTGCTATTACTGTTCATTTAAATTATGTGTTGCTCATTACTATCCGCAGTATAAACGTTTGTGTATGTGTGTGTGGCACCAACAACATCCACTGTTACATGCTGCAATTAATGTGCTCATTTTAGCTGGTCACCTCAAAGCATCGTTAGCAACCAAACACAACACATTTGCATACACAATTTTTCCGGTGAATGGATTTTCCTCTCCATGAGGTGAAGTGAGCAGCGACGCGGCAGAACAGTCGGATACCATGTAATGAGTAGCGAGCGCGATAAGTAATTACTATAAAAAACCGCAAAGTTTTCAGTGTTGTTTTATTGTTGTTCTTACTCGCCTTATTTTTGTTGTTGCGCCAGCTATGCGTTAATCACATTAAACTGCGCCAACTTTAACCGATTTTTCACCTCTTTCCACCTTTCGCAGATGCACTCGCTGGTGCTTGCACGATTCCCCTCTCTGTTTTTACTCTTGCTCTCTTTACGACTATTTCCCACTCTGCGTTTCCCCTACTAGCGCTTGACTAAATAATTCAAAAAGGCATAGCAAAGACAACAAACAAAGAAGGAAAAATGTAATAAAAAAACGTATCGGTGTTAAGTTCAAGTTTAAATTCAATTTTTCTCCATAAACGAGTAGATTTTCACAATAGGTACACAGATTTCCGCTTGAAGTGCTTGGAGGTGAGTTTTTTGTTTTTTTTTTAGCCAGATAGCTGCCATTTACCACCTGTTCTTTATTGCCCTCTTCTCTCTTTGATGTTATTAAATGTGCCTAATATACGAACCTGCACGCATACATACGTACATATGTACATACATTTATACACACATACAAACACATGTGTGTAGATCTTTACATGCGTTCATATGCGTATCTGCTGCTTGTTCTAAAATTGTTTATTATTTTTTTAATAAACTTGTCGGCGTTTTTGGCTTACAATTAAATGCTTTTTATGCTGCTTTCCTACAAAATAATAAAATTATCATTAAATGTGGGTAATTTTTTGTGGCCCGCATTTTTGCTCATTAATTTGCAAAACAAAAATATCACAATAAAAAAAAGAGATTGGATTATAGTGATTTTTTTTCTTTTTAATAGGAAACATAAATTTAAAATTTTATGTGTTAATTATATTTACTGACATCTTCCTTGCCGCCGGGTTTTTCTAATTTTTTGTAATTAACACCAAAAAGTATTTTACGCACAAAAATCTTTTAGCCTGTAATACTCGCAAGTGAGTTAGAGGTCATACAAAATTGTTTATATGACACTGCGCAACACAAAAAAATTCCCAAGGTCCCGATAATGGCTGCTGGTAGAAGACTTAAAAACGATAAACATTCGTAATTGGAGAAATGAGACAAAAGAGAGCAGAATTGGGGGAGGATTGTTGATGAAGCCACAGACTGTGAAGCTAAGAGAGAGAGAAATTTAAAAGTTTGCGTCAGAACTTTTTTTTTTGGGTGCGTCACAGATTCTTATTGCAAATCGACATAGAGAGTCACATGATCGGACAATGTTTGGACTTATTTCTGTTGTTTAACCCTTTACTGCGTGAATTAAGAAGTGTTTAAAAAATGTATTTTATTTTATTTTTTTATTTAATTATCAATAAGACATACTAAAAGAGAAATAATGATAAAATGTTATACATATATTTTTTTTAACAGAACCATATACAAAAACTAGTTATAAAATATAGAAAACAGTTGAAAAGCGGAGAAATTATAATCCGTTGAGAAATATGAGTATATCGACTTCATGAAAATATTTTGTTTTTGTCAAAAAGTACATAAGTTTGACTCCGTTATCATGTTTTGAAAATGAATCACCCAACCCTCAATTCTGCTTTTCATTCACTTGCACATAAGTGAGGCGATCAGGTCAGTCCATAAGTTCGTGCGGTTGGTGGTTTTAAAATTAATAAAAAAGATGTTTAAAGTATTTATTAATCAATAATATATTTTCCTTCATTATTTACAATGTCTTCCCAACGTTTTGGCAAAATTTTAATTCCTGCTCAAAAAATTTGTTGTCCCTGGAGTTAAAATACGCTTCGATATCCCTTTTTATAGCTTCTTTTGAGGAGTAGTTCTTGTTACTCATATGGGATTAAAGTCCACGGAAAAGGTGATAATCACAAGGTGCAATATCCGGAGAGTATGGTGGTTGCGGCATTAGCTTCCATCCGAGCTCGTTCAGCTTGCCTAATGTTTGCCTTGCGGTAAGAGGTCTTGCGTTGTCGTGGTGAAACAAAACTTTGCGTCTATTCACTAAAGACGGTCCATTTTTGTTAAGTGCCTCATTCAGGAATAATAATCAGCAGTTACCGTCTGGTTTGGTTCCAGAAGTTCATAATAAACAATACCGGCCATATCCCATCAAACAGACAGGGGAATCTTCTCGGGGTGAAGGCCATCTCCAGGGGTCGGTTCTGGTATTTCATCTATATCTTACCATTGGCGTTTGCGAACAGGATTATTCTAAAGGACCCATTTTTCATCACCAGTAACGATACGGTTCAAAAAACTTTCATTTTCAAGCCGTTGCAGCAGCTGAGAACACACATTCACTCTCTGCTGAAGTTTGGCGACTGAAAGTCTATGCGGAACCCATTTTCCCAGCTTTGAAATCTTTCCCAACTGAACCAGGTGCCTGTGAACTATTCCATACGATGAATTTACACTCACGGTATCCTCTCCGTAAACATTGCTTATTTCTGCAGCAGCAATTTTCGTGTAAGAACAAAGTAGACGAACTGGGGACTGACATCCAGAGCATACTTAAATTATGGAGGGAACACTTCTCGAACTTGTTAAATAGTGGCAACTGCGCATGTCACAGAGAATGTGAAGATCCCGATACCCCAATCGTTGACTACGGAATTGTCGTTCCGCTACCCGAACATGACGAGGTGAGAATAGCGATAACGCGGCTAACGAACAACAAGGCCTTCGGCCGCCGACGGACTGCCGGCCGAGCTATTTAAAAATAACATGCCTACCGATCAGAATTTAATTGTGCTCTGCTCAATCCATAAGAAGGGTTATCCTGGAATCTGTGACAATTATCGTGGGATTAGTCTTCTAAGTATGGCCTATAAGGTTCTAGCGTGCGTATTGTGTGAAAGGCTGAAGCCCACCGTCAACCAACTTATTGGACCTTATCAGTGTGACTTTAAACTTGGAAAACCCACAATCGACCAGATATTCGCAATACGCCAAGTCTTTGAAAAGACCCACGAAAGAAGAATCGGCACACACCATCTTTTCGTCGATTTCAAAGCTGCATTCTTCGTACTGTCGTACACGCCTGTATGCCGCAATGCCTGAATTTGGTATCCCCGCAAAACTAAAACGGCTATGCAAGATGACGTTGCTCAATACCAGCAGCGCCATCAGATTTGGGAAGGCCCTTTCCAAGCCGTTTGATACCAAACGAGGTTTCAGACAGGGTGACTCGCTTTCGTGTGACTTCTTTAACCTGATGTTGGAGAGCATCGTATGAGCCGCAGAACTTAATCGCTCAGGCACAATATTTTATAAGAGCGTATAATTCCTGATATTGACATCATCGGCCTTAAAAACCGCGCTGTTACTTCTGCCTTCTCCGAATTGCATAAAGAGGCAAAGCGAATGGGTTTGGTGGTGAACGAGGACAAAACGAAGTATCTCCTGTCATCAAACAAACAGTCGGCGCACTTGCGCATCGGCGCTCACGTCACTGTTGACAGTTTTGATTTCAAGGTTGTAACAGTCTTTGTTTATTTAGGAAACAACACTAACACCGATAACAAGGTCAGCCTTGACAATTTCTCTTGCCAACAAGTGCTACTTTCGACTAAGCAGTCAATTGTGTAGTTAAGTCCTCTCTCGACGAGCAAAACTAAGACTCTTCACGGCTTTCATCATGCCCGTCGCAACGTATGTCGCAGAAACTTGGACGATGGCAATATCCGATGAGGCGTCCCTTGGAGTATTTGGAAAAAGATTTTTTCTCTTGCTAACCGGTGTCAGTTGGAAACACTAAGTGAAGCCGAGTCCTTCTCCACCTGATCTTTCCAACACAGAGGAGGCCTTCCTAATGCTACCTTATGCGTGTCGATTGGGCATCTTTAAAAATATAATACCTTTTTTTTTTTTGCAAAATACAAAATTTTGGACTACTTTTTTGCTATTGTTTGTACATAAAGTTGCTCGTGCAAGTAATAACGATCATTTTGAACCCAGAATCATTAAAATCGGTTCACTTTTGACTAAGTTATGAGTATTAAAAAAAACAATTCTTATATTATACAATGAAAAAAAATCGATTTTGAGCCGAAAAACAAAAAAATACGTGTCTCATTATTTTGACCAAAGAGCAACATATTTGAGTTACATCGAAATCGAAGGGCCGATTGCCGAATAGCCCGGTTGAATTAAAATGGAAAGAATCTTGTATGTTTGTTTACTGCTGCTGTGTAGTTGTCAAAAAAGTGTCAAGTACGATTGAAGTATGACGTCATATGCAAAAATTATAAATTTTCCTATAGGGTGATTAATTTTGCGCCACCTTGCGGTTCCAAATTTCAAATATGTACATATGTCAATAGTATCAAAATTTATCAGCCACCCTGTATATATCGAGTATATATCGAGTCCACACATATTTCCATATTTCGACACACTCGGCTGCTTCACAGGTATGCCGTGATGCTTAAATATATTTTTATATTTACATATCGAAGATTTTTTTCCACATCTTTAAACAATTATATATGACTTAAGCACTTCAGCTCATCAGAATTCATCAAACATTTAATGAACAAATACAGAAATAAATTTTTAATAAGAATCGCCTGATTATAATCATTATTAATTACATATTAATTTGTATACCGTATGCCGTTTTAATAGATCCAAGCGCTGATAAAAATTGACTATGCCCAAGTAAGGGTAGATATGTAGTTATGTACATACATATGTACGTGCATATGTTTTCATGGCACCAATGACCAATAACTCATTTAATAATGACGTCAAATCGCAAGTGCCAGCCAGTCAATCTCTTCGTATTTTGAATAAATTAAACAATAATCAATAGGCTCAAAAGCTTAGCACCTCATTTCACTAATTCAATACCATTCTTCTGCTGGATACGCATTGAAATACCAGAATTAATGATAAATAGTTGATTTTGTAGCCAGAAGTATTTGCATTGTATGACCTAAGAAACCGGTTCCTAACGGCCACTTTATGGGCAGTAGAGTGAATTTCGCTATTTTGCGTTAGTTGGCAGTTGACTGCTTTGCTTTTTTTTGTTTGTTTTGTTTTTCGGAATGCTAATAAGGTAGGCAAAACAAAAAATAAGCATTGCAAATCTGGTAACAACATCATTATTATATAATATACGTAAAGCGGTGATATTCATTAGAGGAAGCTAAGAATCACTTGCCTTGGCGAGTACTAACACATGCAAACACACAAACGTGCATTCGTACAATTCGTAAATAATGCTTTGAATTTCCAGTGGTTATTTAAATTTTATGGCTTTTCTGTACGAGTTTTGGCGAGTAACTAAATTGGGCAAGGGTTGCAAATATGAACATACGAAGATAAGCAACAGAGTCTAATGCAGGTGAAGCAAAAGTTGTATATCCCAACGGCAAGGCTGTGTGCCGAGTATGCGCTAAGTAAAATCGTTCATAGATATCCCAATATAATTTGGTGCATTCGAGAAAAAAATTAGCTAAAAAACTTAATTTTTTAAAAAGCAATTATAAAAATTATCTTACAATAATTAGTTTGCCAGTTCGCGATTTCAGTTTCTGCTAAGCATCAGCTCTTGAAAGTGTATTTTGCGTGGAAGTAGTTTTGTTAAATCATAAAGGAAGTCATAGATGTTGAACGGCTACTTTGAAAAAAATTTGCAATTTAAAAAAGTTTTAAATGTTAAGGTTTATTTTTTTTTTTTTTTATCACGCATTAGTCCCTTGCGTCAATTAAACTTTGTGTAAAGAGTGTGAAGCACAATGAATATTTATAAATTATATGAATTATGAATTATAAAAGAGATAATGCTTTTCTAATATTTAATTTTTTATTTTTGTTTTAGTTTAATTTTATTTTTTATTCCAATTCTTTCATTTTTAATTTTTTTATTAGTTTCCAACATTTTTTTACTTTCTAATTAATTAATCTTTTTTATTTTATCAATGTGAATTTTGGTGGAAAATTATATATTTCTTATTTTTAATAAAATAAAAAAGCTGCTGTTTTTTTTTTATTTAATTTATCATGGCTTGCGTAAAAAAATTATTATTTTTATTTTGTATACATTTTTAATTAATTTTTTGTCATTGAGCATTTTTTGGTGTAAGCAGGCGCTTTTTATTTTATCCTAAGTAACAAATAATGTTAAAAAAACTCCAGTTGTATCGCATGGCACTCAATATAATATAGCTTTAGAGAAACATACAGGGTGGCGCAAAATAATCACCCAATTTGATTTTTGAATAATTTTTTTACTACTTATAAATAAACAAACTGATCTTGCTGGATGGAAATCTTTATTTTGACCTTTACTCGCTCCGTTGCTTGTCTGTTTGGGCACTGAGCTGACTATTTCACAAGTGTCAAATATGATTGATGTATTCTTCCGATAGGGTGATTATTTTTTATTCACTCCGTATAATCTTAAAGCATAAATAAAAATAAGTAATTAAATATTTAAATTATTTAATAAAAAGACTTTACTATAATTTTTTTCTTGTATATACAACAAAATTATTTAATAAAAATATCTTAATATTAAAAAAATGCTTAAATAAAAATAATTTAGTATTAAAAATGGAAATAATTAATATATTTTTTATTTTTTTCTTTACATCCCATTTTTTGTAATACATTTTACTTTATTTTACGTAACATAAATTATTAAGAAACAAAAAGGTACGCCAGTTAAATAAAATTTAAAGTTAGATTTTGTTTTAATTTTTTACATATAATTTTTTGTAGAATTTTCAACATAAAAATATCGTAAAATATTTTGTTTCATTTCGCACTTATCTTCCACATAAATTTTGTATAATGTTGTTAAAAAATGTCCCTTCAAAGCGGGAGGCACCTGATAGAGCTTCACTGTATTTGCCCTTTCATGCCAAGGGTATACAAATTAATTCTAACTACATACATACGTATTTACATGCCGCACTCTTCTACATTATTTTTCTATATTCCTTTTTTGGATTAAAAACAAAAAAAAATAATAATAATCCATGTTTGACCACCGCAACTTGACTAATTGAATGTTTAAGTTCGCGCCGACTGGCGTAGTTCATTTGTGCGAAAAAAATGCTTATCTCGGCAGTAAAACATTTTCAGACGCTTTGCAGCCATTCTACAACTTGTCGTATTTGCGCATGCGCGTAGCTTTACGTGCGCCAACTTTTATGGATAAACCATTTTCCCATTGTCCATTTCTGTTCGACTTACGGAGTTTCGCTTATGTATAACTTAACGTTGTTGCATATTTTAACGGTGATCCAATAATATTAGATCACTTTTTGAAAAAGATTATATCACCTCAGCTGACCACGCGTCAACTTGGTCTTTGAGGTCTGCGCAGTGGGGAGTGAGTACGGGGAAAGGCATGAGTAGTGTTTGTGATGATTTCAGTGTTACCTTTCAATTTCCATTACATTTTAAGTTCACACAGATTTGCTAGTTTTCTACTTTGCTAATTTAATTATTCACACGCGTTCACCCTTTCTCCCGCAATTTCACTGTCAATGGGGTCTCGGCTCTGACACATGCTCGTATATTGTACATATGTAAGTACGTGCATGTATGCGTGCTCACCTCTGTACTTGATTTTTCTTCTCTACCTTAACATTATTTCCATTCTTCCAAGTGCCGGCTGGCACTCGCATTCTCGGCTTTTGTGTCTGCTATTTGTTGTAACTGTGCAAAATTAATCGCATGTGTGTATATGTGTGTGTGTGCGCCATGTAGTTCGCGCACTTCATTATGCGGATGCTAATCTATTGGCAACTGACCTAATTGCTTGCCAACGTTAATTGCTTGCTGCGCTCGGCCCAGCACGGCAAAGTAGGGTAATATTTTTAAATTGATTATTTTTGCTGTATTTGTTTTTGTTTTTCTTCTTGTAATTGTTGTTCCATATTGTTGCATATTCTTTATTGCCAAGCTATCAACAACAAACGCCACAAACATTCGAATTGAATTTTATTTCGGTAATTTAAAACATTTTTTTTTCGCTGACCACAAGCAAAATAGGCAAAGTAGACAAATAGGCACGGAAATGGGCAAATGCGGGGCAAACTCTTTAATTTGATATTCATGGGAAACGCGTACGTGCTGCGCTGCGTCGAAAATCGTGGAAAATTAATTAAATGCTTGTCTTGCCATTTGTCTTTGTCGAAGCGATCAGGCGTGAATTTAATTTATGTAATTTCAAGAGTCCTCATTAAACTACTCATTATCAGAAGTGTTTTTGTTTTACGATCTTCGTGATTTGCGGTAAACGTAAAAGATATGCAAAAATAATCTTGACGCACGTTAAATGCTCACACGCACATACTTACATATGTACGTATTAGTGATGTCAATCCCGGGATCCCGATATTGAGATATTTTCGGAATCAAGAAATTTTCGTCTTATGGATGCCAATCCCAGTATTCCGACATTTCGGTATATTCGGGATCCCGAAAGTTTCGGGATTTTTTGCCTACAATTCCGAGTTTGCAATTTCATACAAAAGATATGAAATGAAGACAAGAAAATCCTCTTTTAAAGCAGAAAAAGCAACTCTGAAATTTCGAGGAAGAAGTGGAAGAAATGCTAACAAAAAAAGAATTATCAAAAACACTATGGCTATAGAAAAACTAAACAAAATGGTATAGGAGAAATTTCCAATACACCCCCAAAATCTCATTTTATGGCCATAAAACCGTTTTTCAGTAGGTTGATGTGAAGAATCTCTCCTAACTTCGCCAATTTCCATCCGATTTCGAATTTGTTTTTTTAGTTCGAAAGAACAAAAACAAGCCTTTTTGACAGTGTGTTGACAATTTTTCTGAAATGACAACTGACGAGACTGTAGACGGAAGCATTTGGAATTTTTTTATTTTTTCTCTATTTTTTCAACTTTGACATAATTTTTGCGATATTATCCGATATTGAGGATTTTTTTTAGTACACTACTGTTATAGTAAATTTAATTTTGCGTCGAATGAGCTATATTTGACTGTAATTGAATTAAAATTAATAGAGTTGTGTGAGTTTTAAGATTTTATTTTTTTTTTTTTACTAATTTGGTATGTAGGCATCAAAGCTTGAAAATGATAACAAGTGTCTTTATAAACACATAATATTTATTGGAGTATTGTGCAGTGCAGCATTGTACGGTATGGTACGGTGCAGTACACAACGGAACTTGTTCCTAACTTAAAAATGCATTGGAAACGGCCCTTTGGAGTTTAGTATGGTACGGTACATTTGTCATTCTCTTCATCAGTTTTGAATACTTCTCTGTAAGAAATTCGATCATCATCATTCATCTGAAGTCGTCATCAACTAAATTCCATTGTTTAAATCGAGAAGCGAGCGTTTCAGATTGTCTTCCCAATAGAAGTAAATCACGAGAAAGATCCTGAAAATCTGAATTTGATACAATGTGTCGTTCTGAAGACTTAGAACCAGACGGAAAGTACTCTTCATCATCGGGTTTATTGTTATCAGTTTGATCATCATCAGCAACGAGTTGAACTTCCTTCAGTTCATGACCTGCAGTTGAGTCAATCATATCGTCCAAGACTACGGGGTTCTTAAAAGTTACAACATCAGCATACTTTATGTGCTTTCGAGTTTTATAATGATGACCGTTCACGTCCGTTTTATAAAAATAACAATCATCTGGTTTATGATAAGGCTGATGATGCCACATCATCCGAGAATATTGAGAAATTCGTCTTTTCTGGCAACGTTTTGATTTATATCTCTTGAATTTCAATGAAACAGACAATAAAACTTTAACGATTTAATAAGGTTAAATTATAATAACAAACTTCTTTTGTTAATCAATGTACAGTGTGAACTTTGGTACACTTGGGAGCTTTTTCATATTTCTATTGAAAAAAAAGTGCTATAATATGTCAGATATTTTCGTAAGTTCTAACCAGTTCTGTTGTATGCAGTACAGTGTACTCTTATGTATACATACATATATACTCCAATAAATATTACGTATCTATAATAACGCATCAAAACACGTCCTTATTCCCATTTAGCGTAAGCTATACCTACATACCAAATTAGAAAAAAAAATATATATAAAATCTTAAAACTCACACAACTGTTTTAATTTTAATTCAATTACAGTCAAATATAACTCATTCACGCAAAATTAAATTTACTATAACAGTAGTGTACTAAAAAAAATCCTCAATATCGGATAATATCGCAAAAATTATGTCAAAGTTGAAAAAATAGAGAAAAAATAAAAAAATTCCAAATGCTTCCGTCTACAGTCTCGTCAGTTGTCATTTCAGAAAAATTGTCAACACACTGTCAAAAAGGCTTGTTTTTGTTCTTTCGAACTAAAAAAACAAATTCGAAATCGGATGGAAATTGGCGAAGTTAGGAGAGATTCTTCACATCAACCTACTGAAAAACGGTTTTATGGCCATAAAATGAGATTTTGGGGGTGTATTGGAAATTTCTCCTATACCATTTTTCTTAGTTTTACTATACCTACAAGTTGTACTAGGTCTCCATAAAAGTATAAAATCACTGTCGCTGAAATCAATGCAAATTTTAAGCCACATTAAATTGGTTTTTTTAATTATGTGCATACTCGAAATTTTTCCAAAATTTCTAATAAAATTCTCATAGCAAAAGAAATCCATTATTTTTGCGCAAATGGGTTAAAACTATTTTACGGCCGATCTACGGGCGATGCTACAACTACTAACTGCCGGTCAACTTCGATTATTCCTCTGATTTTATCAACACTTTTGATGGCGGGCCTGCACGTGCGAGGTGCATATTTAACATGCCATCATAAAAATACCTAAGTGGAATCGACAAAACTAACATTACACTTAATTGCACCACACGCACCATTCACAATTTCAGCAGCCTGGCTTGCATTTTCGCCTTTATCAAAGAAAAACTGCGAAACGTACGGAATTTTCTCTTTGTTGACTTCCATTGTTAACACCCTGTAACTCACAATTGAATGCAACAAAAAAAGGAAAAGAAGAGCAAAACATTTTTCTAGTTTGAAATGTCACCTTGACAACGAGCATAAACTTTAACCTGTTTGATCGATACTTTTCGAGATATCGATCACTACAGCCAACTACCCAGAAAATTAGTAGGTTTATTTTTTCCCCCAACCTAACATTTTATAAAAATGGTCATTCTGCAAGAAGTTCATTTCGCGCATTGCGAGAGTTTTTAGTCAACATAACCGGCCGTCTGAGTCAACAATCAGCCGTTTGGTACAGAAATTGTGGGAAACTGTGGGATAATTCAAATGTTTGGCAATAGCACCTTGGTTTGGTTGGTGCAAAAATTATCCCTATAATAAATGTAGTATTCCTGGCAAAATTTTAGGCCGAACTTCTCCATTGTTGCCTTTGCATGGTAAATTGCCAGGTTTTACTATATAGAAATAATATCTGATTGACAGATATCCCTATTGCAAGTTATATAAATACATCAAGAAAATACTCTATACATTTTTGTGTCTCATCCAAGCTTTCGGATGTCTGCGACCTGAATGATCGGTCTTGGTGGAAGACAAAACTCCTTCTGATCACTTCTGCTGTTTGGCACTATATGTCAAGAATTGAGTAAAGCTGCTTTCTGCAGGCCGAAAATTAAAGATTCTTGGAGTTGAAGAGTTATCACGTTGTCTGTTAAGTTTTTATGCACGTGGGCTGAGAGGATAATTGGTAGTATGTACACCTTCCTTAGCTTCCACTGGCGTTTGAGATCAATCCCTAATTGATATTTTTTCTGCATATGTTTTTGCATGTTTTTGTTTAGATGAACAGCAATATCAACTAATATATATAACCAGTCGTTTGATATTTATCGATCGGGAAAATGTCTGGGCTCTTGTGGTCTCTTGTTGCATTCGTTAAAACTGTTCGGTCATAATACAAAAGGTAATTGGAGTCTTCTGGAACAGGTTCTGGGGTGTATCTGAAGTACAGTATTTTGCATTGACTGCTCAGTTTTATATTGATTATTTTCGCGATGTCATTGTGTCGCTCCACGTACATAGAGTTTGCCAGTGTATTGCATCTCAACATCTGTCTGCAGCGACATTTGGATCTCGCATTCCTTTATGGACATAGAGGAAGCCTTCGACAACGCAAATTACAAATCCATGGAAACAGCACTCGAGAAAAGAGGTGCAAACCCAATATTAACACATCGGATAAGCCAAATGCTTAATCAGAGGATTATTAAAGCCTCGTTAGGCCAAGATGAACTTAATGTCACAACAGTAAAGGGATGGAGGAGGAGTTCTTTCTCCACTGCTATGGTCCTTACTAGATGATGACTTGGTGCAGCACCTAAACAATAAGGGATTTATAACCATTGGTTATGCAGATGACATATCTGTTATAATAAAAGGCAACCATGAAAGGACACTAACAGACTTAATGCAAAGAAAAATACAAAGGCTTGCTTGCCTATGCATCACAGGGGCTATGAGAACTATCCCAACAGCTGGCATGGAAGCACTCCTTAATCTCCCACCACTTCATATAGCAATCCAAGAGGAAGCAGCTACGCAAGCACTCATGCTACACATGAAAGAAAATTTCAAATTGGGCAACCTCACTGGTCACCTAAATATCCTAAATAAAATCAAAAACACCATAAGCATGGCTCAAGTTTCAGACCACATTGACCCAACCCTCTGTTTCACAAAAGGATACACAGTTACCTTTCCGGAGAGGATCGAGGGGAAAACAAACCCGAAATGGATGAATGATGATTCACAAAAATGGTATACTGATGGATCAAAAACACCTTACGGTGTAGGAGCAGGAGTAATGGGGCCCAGAATCCACAAATCATACACTCTCACCAGGGACACAACTATCTTACCAGCGGAACTATACGCAATAATGGAAGCAGCAAACATCATGCAACGTAGAAACCACAAGAGAGTAAAGATCAAAATACTCTCGGACAGCCAATCAGTTCTAAAAGCTTTAGATAGCTATACCTTCAACTCAAAAATCCTCTTAGAATGTCACAAGGCACTCAATAACCTGACATCCAAAAACAATGTGTCATTAATTTGGGTACCGGGACATGAGGGATATGACGGCAACGAAAAGACAGACTTTCAAGCCAAAAAAGGGGCAGATGAAAACTTCATCGGACCTAGTCCTATGTTCGGATTCAACAAAAACAACCTGAAACAAAAAGTAAAATACTGGGCCAATACTCTATTAAATCAGCATTGGAACAACGTAGAGGGTCTTACACACTCCAAAAAGTTCCTAAGTTTCAACGCTAAAAGATCTAACATGGCCCTTATGTTAAACAAACAGAGCATTCGCACTCTCACAGGCGCCCTCACGGGTCACTTCACCTGCAACAAACACTTACATAAATTAGGCATAACTAACACCAGCACCTACAGATTTTGCTGCGAAGATGAGGAGTCTATAGAACATCTCATTATCGAATGTCCGGGGTTGACGCATAGAAGGAAACGGTTTTTAAACAAGTCCATGCTTACAGATGAAGACCTTCAGTCACTCCCTCAGAAGGAGCTGGTACAATTCATAAGCATACTTAACAGTCAATAGACAGCATAGGGTGCACAATAGACCAATATGGTCGCAGTGCTAAAGGGCCATACCTTAACCCTTTACAACCATTAACCATTAACCATGACATATTTAATGTAATTTCTTGTTGGAATCACACCATCTTGTATGGCGAAAATGGTACCCTCCGTTTCGGCTAATATCGACCTGTTGGTAAGTCGTAAGTGCGACAATTTTTGGAGTGGACTCAACGAGTCACCTTGAAAGATGCCATTTCGAATGTTTATTTCAGTTGCGTATTGATAGCTTTCAGAGCCAGATATCATTTTTTTTCGTGTCCTCCAGCGTTGCATAATTTTTTCTAGAAAGAGTATGATATTGGGATTGAAGTCGTAAATACGAAGTACTTCATAACCAAGAGTGTGGAACCGAATCGAATGCTTTCATCCAGTCAATATAAGCTGCATAAAGGTTTCTGTTATTCTTTTTATATTGCCCAAGAACAACTTGATCTAAATATAATCAATTGCTCCATGCAACCTTGTGATGCATGTATATATCCCTTCTGCTCCTCTGCAATCTGACTATGTGTCTCGATATGCTCATAAAAGATGTTAGTTATGCACGACGTGAGTATTTTGTAAATAACTGACAGATAGGTGATTCGCTGGTTTCATCACATTTTGGAATCATATATGTTATACCAAGCGTTGCCTAATTTGGCAAATTTTTTTCGCCGGTTATTATCTTGGTGAAGAGGACTGTAAGTTTGTCGTGTTTACATGTGAGCTTTTTGAACCAGTAAGCATGTAAGTTGTCACAGCCCGGAGTTTTCCAATTGTGGAGCCTTCGACCAGCTTTCGCAACCACTTCAGGTGTTACGGCTGAGAAACCGAGTATTGGGATACTAGGGTACTTTTCCTCCACTTCTGCTATCCAGCTTGCTTGTGATTATTTCCGAAATATTAGTTCTTCGAGACTAATCTCTTCGTTCCTATTATTATTAATTTATTATTATTTGTTTATTTATTTAATTTTTTATTTATTTACTTATTTATTAAGCCAATGAATATAACAGATTCTTATTGGCTGAGTAAACATATTTTATGGATAATAGGCATTAAAAAAGGAAGTACAATGAAACTACAATATTTAGGTATAATAAATATCCAAAAAGTTCAATAGGCGAACGAAAAATTAATCTCAGCAACGAGATTATATTAAATTCAATGCAGGCTCTATTAATAAGAGTATTTTCAACATAAAGACATTTGAGAGACCAACATAGAAGAACTCCGAACGAGGAAAATCTTCTCAAGTAGTTTTAGAAGGGTGGTACCAAATGATGATGGAAGCAGTGTGACTGTCATGCTCAGAAAGAAGAAGAAGTACCTAATGGTTTTCGACCTAATCTTCAATTTCTGGTTAATGGATTATATACACACAGACCGGTCCGACTACCAGATTTAGATGAATTCAACAACGATTTCAACAATTGGCTTACCAGAGCGTATCTCATGTGCTTACTACTCCTTTGGCCAGTTTTTAAAATATTGAGAAATAGAAAATTAAAAAAAAAAATAGATAAAAGGGTGTCTCTTCTGTAATAGGTATGCTTACTCTCCCCCAGCCTGTTAAATTTGGTAGATCTGGTCCCAGATTTTTTACAATTTCCAATGCAGTGGCACAGACACATAATTTAGTTACATCGAAGACTTAGTTACATCGCTTCGTAAGTCTTTGAAAATTTTACTAAAAGTGAAGGAATTTTTTATGCCTCCTTCTATTGAAAACTGTTTCGTACAGCTCGAATCTTTTTTTCACATATCTGCCGATTGTTGTTCACTGCTAAAAAATCGATTTCTGCTTTTTAATGTCATTCGCTTGAAGTAAGTTCCGTGCCCCCCCAAGTGACACTCACAAGCGAACTTACAAAAATAATAAAAAATTCTTAGTTAGGCTTTAAGAAAGAGGCTTTTTTCTGCATATTTTATCAACATTTCCATTTAATATGTAAATTTTAAGGCTCACAACTCAAGCAGAAGCACAAATCTTTCATAAAATGCTCCACCACTACACAGTTACTTTAGCAGCTTTCGCAACTCCCACGCCCACACCAAGCGCACACCCATTAAATCGTATTCCTACTGCAGTGGTAGGCATGCCACACTCCGTAAACTTCAGAATGGGATATGCAACATGAACATTTCAAGCAGCAGGCAAATGCATTATAAAAGGACTTGAACTTGAAGGCTGCCGCGATGGCACTTAGGGTTGGAAAAACACAAAACTTCGCCGTTGCAATGAAAACAAAGTAAAATGTCGTTGCAACAACACCGGCTATGCAATTACCAACAGTGCCTAACAGCAGATACGATGATTTTTCCAACAGCACCAACAACACATTCACTTAAAGCTGCACTAACTTTCTACTGCGTACGTCAGGAGTCAACTGTGTGGAGCTGTCAGTCAACGCGACTAAAAGGTGCACGCGCGGCCATTGACATGTAAGTATTTACATGCGTACACACACACACATACAGGCATATGCTCGCAGCTGGATTAAAGCTTATTTGCATATGTAGTTGTGGGTATGCCACGAGCGGTGGCCTAATGCATGCAACCTGGTTATAAAGAAAATATATTTGCGGCACGTTTCTCTGACTATTCCTTTGGACGCAGCGGTAGGGGTAGTCAACGGGTTGGGAAAGTAGTAAAATATTTGTATGCCTGTGGGTGTCGAGTATGAGGAGTTGTAGAGGAAGTTTCAAAACATAATAAACATCAGTGTAAACAACCGCTATGAACTTATAGAGCAGCTACAACAACAAAAAGTATTGTACTTGTGACCAATGCCATATTTTGCATAATGGCGTCTAGAGAGGGGAGGGGAAAGTGGCAGAGGGTTTCCGGTTGTGCTTGCCACAGGTGGTTACCATGACTTCAACAACTTTTTATTGCCGCTAGAACGCGTATAAGGCGTAAGCATGTTGACACATACATACCAACGGGTTTGTATGTAAA
The DNA here is from genome assembly GCF_027943255.1 of Anastrepha obliqua. Classification (NCBI taxonomy): domain Eukaryota; kingdom Metazoa; phylum Arthropoda; class Insecta; order Diptera; family Tephritidae; genus Anastrepha; species Anastrepha obliqua. The sequence continues at coordinate 17,336,964 of NC_072893.1, read as the reverse complement.
TTAGGATGGCACAGAAAAAAGAATTTTTTTTTTTTTTTTTTTCAAAATGCTACCATTCTGATTTTGTTCTGTGGCCAAAAAACTGTGTCACCGACATATATATATTTTTAATTTATTATTTAACCGTGGCATCAATGCTTTGAAAATTGAATTTGCATAGGAGAAAATTAATTTCTTTGTCGAATTGGCATAAAATGTTAAAAAAATGTCATCTTCTAATTTCTCTTCAAGAGCATCCAAAGAATGAGTATCTATGTTTTATAAAAAAAAAAATTTAACTAAATTTTGTAGTTATCTTGAAATTTCCAAAAAATAAAAAAAAAATAATATTTAATAGAAAATAAAAAATTAAGAAAAAATTTGGTTAGTTAAGAAAAAAGGTCCCAGGAGAAGAAACGAAAATCTCGATCCTTGTGATAAAGCATCTACAAATTTCAAAAAAATATGTTTGTAGTTAAAAAAATAAGTTTTTTATTAAAAGTAAGTGAGTAAAATTTTTATTAACAAAAAGTAAAAGTTTTTGTTAACAGAAAGTAAAAGCTTTTATCAACTAAAGAAACAAAAACAGACTCACTTGGAAAAATTAAAAAAAAAATTTCTCATAAATATTTGGCTAAAATTTTTTTTTATTATAATTTTATCATAAATCATTTATTAAAATGTGAAAAAAAACGAAAATGAAAAAAAAAAATTTTTTTATAAAGAAAACAAAAATTCTTTAATGAAAAACTATATTTAAAATGGACCCACTTAGACGAGAAACACAAATTTCGCGCCTTGTGATGAAACCCCGAAAAATTCAATAAAAACTCAAAAACAAAAAAAACGAAGCTTAAAAATTTTTTTTTTAATAAAATTTTGTAAAACAAAATTATGCATAAAAATTATATTTTATATTATATTAAAAAATATATATAAAAAGGGCCAATTTAGCCGAAAAATCAAAAAAAGAAAAAAAAATTGACTTAAAAAGTTTTTTTATTAAAATTTAATGCTTTTTGATAAAACTCTTAGAAAAACAAAAAAAAATCGTTTAATTAAAAAATGTATAAAATACAAAAATTTCTTGACTTCTGCTGAAACCCGAAAAATTAAAAAAAAATTTAACAAACAAAAGAACTTTGCTTAAAAAAAATTTTTTATTAAAATTTTGTGCCTTTTAATAAAACCCCCAAAAATAAGAATTATGTATAAAAATTATATTTTATATTATATTAAAAATATATATATAAAAAGGGCCAATTTAGCCGAGAAATCCAAAAATGATAAAAATAAATTTGACTTAAATTTTTTTTTATTAAAATATAATGCCTTTTGATAAAACTCTCAAAAATGAGAATGAAAACAAAACAGATTGTTTAATTAAAAAAATCTATACACAAATTTCGTGCCGTCTGATGAAACCCGAAAAATTAAAAAAAAAATTATTTACAACAGAAGAAAAATTATTAAAAAACTAGTAATTAAAAAAAAAGATTTTGTTAAAAACATAATTTTTTCATAAATTGTTTTTGCACTTGCGAAGAGAAATTAAAAAAGGATATATTTTGGGCCATCCTATTGCATGCATGTGTATGTATATATGTGTATGTACGAGAATATGTAAGCGTCTACGAATATTGCACCACTTTTTCGCGGATGGTACTAGACAATAGGTGCATTCCTACTACGAACAAAAAAGCCAGTAGGCAATTTGGAATTTTAAATTTAAAATACAATTAAAAGTCCACAACTCGAACTTCTTAAATTCGAATTTTCCATAACTGGAACTGAATTGAATCAATAGCTTTTAAAAAGCAATATAGGCTCAATTTTAGTCCCATAACTCGAGCTTCTCTAATTCGAATAAGAATTGGTGCATGCACATGCTTCTCTAAGTCGAATTATTTGGCAGGAAACCCGAATTATGTATTTGTTTAATTTTTTTTTTTTTCTGTTTCAGTGTATTCTGGGAAGTACTTATGAATTTGTAAAGCGAATAATATTTTCTCTTTATGGCGTTTCTTCTTTGTGTAGTAATGGTGGTGAGATATAGAAATTTGACTGTATGTGACCTCACCAATTTGAGCAATAGAATACTCTTACTGACATCTATGTAAAATTTCAACTGGTCACAGCCATATATAAGGCCGGAGAACTATTAGCAAGACAGCACGCCTTTAGACGCCGAAAATCTACAATAGGGGCGATCAAAACTGTTATAAACAGCGCAGGGCAGCGCAACAGGGCGAAATCCAATCCACAAGTGCGGTCCCCCTTGCCACTTTAGATGTCAGGAACGCTTTCAAATGCTTAAGATGGGCGGGCATATTAGCTGTCTTTGAGCTAAGGTTCAAAATTCCGGCATACCTACAGCGCATAAAGAGGAATTAGTTGCGAGACCGCAAACTCGACTGTCAAACCACAGAGGCTTCTCCATGTGTAGACGTAACACCAGGAACGGCATAAGGATCAATTCTGGTTTCCGACTTGTGGAAGATCAGCTATGATGAGATATTCAATATAGAAATTCCCGATAGTAACTTTCTAATCGGATAAGCAGACGATATAGCCGCAGTCATTGCGGCGCACGAAACACTGAAAGAGCCCGTAGAAAACTTAACCAAGTCATGATACGGACACAAACGTGACTAGATTCACCTGTCCACAAATTAGCCACAGAGAAAATTGAGTTAATATTTCTAACCAAGAAGCATATCCCGTTAGAAGCTAGCATGCTAACTTACTCAAATACACTACCCACAAAAGAGGTTTTAAATGCACCTAAGCATAAGACTGGACGACACAAGACTAACTTTCTGGGCCCAAATAAAACACGCAGCATAGAAAGCCGGCAAGCATAGGGGGACCCACCTAAATGAAACGGAACTTATTTTACTTCTTTACTTATAAACAAAAAAATTAATAACGAAATTAAATTACCTATTCAATTAACTATTGATCTTCATCAAGAAATTCGGGAAAACCTATTTTCAAAGAAATCATTTTTAAGACGTCGATATAGGGAGGATTACCACAGTGCAACGGCTCGTCCTTCAAAGAAAATTTTTCACCCTCCAAAACTTGTGTTACAAGGTGATAATTAACTGTTGTAGACTCCATTTACAATTTTATCTCCAAGCAAAAAATATCACAGCGATTCTCAGATGTACTTAAATCTAAAATTCTCGAAAGTTGCAGCTCTTTTTTTTTGCATAAATATGTGAATACCGCCAGAATATGAAAGCAACACACAACAAATTGTTGTGGTTTTTTTAAATATTGCATGCAACATTTATATTCATATTATTTGCACATAATATTTACAAAATACTTGTGGTGGCGGCTGGCCAATAATTTATTTAAATTTCAGCTTTTTTCCATACATTTTGCCATTTGTGGCATATGGCAATAATTTTCTGCCTTTTCGCCATTGAACACCGCACTAAATTTGTATGGTAAGCTTTGCAACCAACACATAATGACAGGCGGACATTAGAAATTTGTTTGCAATAAGCGGGTGGTGCAAAGAAGGTTGCCGCAAAATGTGACAACTAATAGTTACCCACCACCTGAAATTAAGCAGAATAGTTTTGTGTTTGGGTCAGCCGGATATGCGTTGGCTTGAGGCACACACATTAATGACGCGTCAATAATGCATTGGCTGCCGCCGCGGCTCATAGAGAGGCCACACACAGCCCACGGTAATCGCCCAACCCATAGAAAAGTTCCGGTCAAGCCGCATTCAACACACGTGCGCACATATGTAGTTGTCTGTAGGTGATATGAAATGTGGGTGTACGGAACCAAATCCACTGTCCTTAAAAAAGTCGCACTTAAGCTGTCTGGAAATTCGCGGCAAACGCGGAAATGTCCAGTTCGATCGACGCTATAACATAGCGCATGCCACACACACGCATGCACACAAATTTTCACTACCCCAGCGAAATAGCGCAAAACCAACTCAATTCTAGGTAAAAAAAAAATGTGGCAAATGACGCCACCCACCTACACTGATAGATCTTCGCTCAGCCCCATTCCTCTCTACTTTTTGCTTTGGATTTTTTTTTTTTTTCATTTTTTATTTATTAATTGGAAACTTTATTTGTAGCGAATGCCTTTATGCATTTGTTGCGTGCAACATAATACTAAAAGTGCAACTTTATGTTTGTCCAGTTCCGTTTTACGTTCATGGAGTGGAGTGCCGTTGAAAATTGTTGGTTACATATTTCAGTTTGCGAGTGCTTTATCGGAGGAGGCTAGTCAACAATTATGTTAACCGTTAGTTAGTTAGTTAGTAGGTTTGTATAGCGCCGTTGGGCCCCGCTTGGTGGCTAAGGTGTGGGTTGTTGTGGGTGGTGAATCGAACAAACGCACATATGCATGTGTAAGTGCATGTGTATGGGTGTGCGGTAAATTTATTAAAAGGACATTGCACTTAATGGCGCGTTCAATGCTTTGGCGAAATTTAATGCCCGCATACTTGCAACATATGGCTGCTCATTTAAGTGGAATGGCTATTTGGGTGTGTACCGATATTGTGTGTGTGTGTATGGGTGAATGATTTAGTGAATAATGTTTTAACAATTAAAGCTAATTAAGTAATTTCTAGGCCTCACACACCTTTTAAAAACAATTCTTGCTTCTGCCGTGGAAACTCTACATAAATATAAAACTTAATAAATAAAACGGAAGTGTCACATAAAAAGGGGTTTCCCCATAAGGGTGGGTGTTGAAATGGAATAAAACAAACTGTGTGTGAGGTAATAACAAAATTTCCTTTCTAGTTGAAAGGTCCATGTACGTCATTATATGTGAAACCCAATGTTGAAGTGTGGCTTCGCACGACGGCACGGACTCGAGAGCTCCAATTTTCATTAACTCTATTTTTCTCAGATCCAACTGGATTTGAACAACGGCCTGGGCTATGTTGAGAAGCGTGAACCGAAGCGTGCAATCACCATTTGGTACACTGAGGTAACGCTAGTGCCGGTCGTTACATTTTTTGTGACCTAAGCTAATAAAAAACGGAACATTTTAAACTAACCTGAACCTGAACCTCTAGTTACAAAAAAGAAATTTTAACTTTCAGAATTTTTTTTTGTTTAGGGAAAAACTTTGTGCCTTCTGGACATAGATTTGAACACTGTTTGAATAAAATTTTGATTTAATGATTATGAGCGCTTAAAGCAAAAAACATGAGTCTTTATTTTTTCTTTCAAAAAAACATTAAAATTTTGATAAACAAAATTTTTTTCTTTATTTATGAAACATCCTTTTTCTCATAAATTTGAACACTGTTTGCCACATGAGATTTGTGATTGATTATGAGCTTTTAGAGCGAAATACGCAAACCCTTAATTAAAAAAAAAATGTATTTTAATAATTAAATATTCTTCAATTTTATTTTTTGAAAATTAAGTTTTCTTTGAAAATTAAATTTTGTTTAATTTAGGAAAATAAATACATTTCCATAATGAGTATGCCCTTGAAGATCAAAAAATATGAGCCTTTAGGTTAAAAAAAAAATTTTATATTCAAAAACTATTTGCTTGAAAAAACAAAACAAGTTTTCGAAAAAAAATTTTATTTAGAAAAAAAAATGTCTTCTTTTTTTTTTCTCATAAATTTCAACAACGTTTGCCAAAGAAATTGTGGATAACGCTAAGGGAAATTATTTTTTTCATTTCGATAATGATTATCAGCGTTTAAAGAAACGAAAACCTAAAACTTGGATTTTTCAAAAAAAAAATATATAAATTTATTTTTCAGAAAAAAAAGACTTCCATTTCTCAAAATCATTAACTTAAAAAAGTTAACTTAAACTTTTGCAAAAATTGTTTTTTGTTTTTAATTTAAGTAAACGGTTTTTTTCATAAATTTCAAACTTGGTTTTCAAAAACAAATGAGAAAAAAACAAATTCTGAAGATTTTCATTACTCAAAATCATTAACTTAAAAAAAATTAAAAATTTTTTAATTAAAAAAAAAATTAATTTGCCAAAAAAAATTTTTTGTTGTCTTAAATTTGAACAAAACACGCGAATAGTTCATTTTTCTCAAAGAAAAAAAAACTATTTAATTTTGTTTTTAATAAGAAAAAAAGTTTTTTGTTATAAATTTGAACACTGTTTGCCATAAAATTGAGAAAATAGCTGAATCAAATTTTCTTCACTTCGATAATTGTTATGAGCGTTTAAAGAAACAAAACCCTGAACCATTAATTTTTCAAAAACAAAAATTTAATTTTTCAAAAAAAATTTTAATTTTTCAAAAAAAATTTTAATTAAAAAAAAGACATTAAATTGTTCAATAAAAAACATTATGCTGATTTCCATTACATAAAAACATTTTTGGTTCTTATTAAGTAAAAATTTTGACTTTAACTATCAAAACTTTTTGATTTTTGGACATAAATTTGAACACTGTTTAAAGAATTTTTTTATTTTCATTCCGAAAATAATTTTGAGAGTTTAGATCAAATAAAAAAATATTATGAATTTTCAAAACAACCGATTTACTTTTAATTAAAAGAAAGATTTTTTTTTCTTTTTGCCATAAAAATGAGAAAAAGGTGCTGCTAATTTTTCTTTTCATTTTGATACTGATTTTGAGCGTTAAGACCAAAAGAGAGAAAAAAAATTTTTAATTTCCAAAAATTGTTCGTTTTTAATTTAGCAAAAAAAATGTAGTTTTCGAAAAAATTTTTTAATTTAGTAAAGTTTCGTTTTTTTTTACTTTTTGTAAAAAATTTTAACATTTTTCGCCAAAGAATTTTGAAAACAGCTGAAGGAGTAGAGTAAAAAAATTAACTAAAACTTTTTCTAAAAAAATTTTAATGTAGGAAAAAAAGCTTCTGGTTTTTGTCATAAATTTGAACACTATTCGCCAATTGTGAAAAGCACTAAAGCAAATTTGTATCCTCATTTCGATAATAAATATGGGTCTTTAGTGTAAACAATCTGAATCTTTAAATTGTCAAAAAAAACTTTATTTTTAAACAAAAAAACCTTTTATGTTTTCAAAAAAATTTTAGTTTTGAAATATTGTTTGTTTTTAATTTAGTAAAAAAATTTGTTTTTGAAAAAAAATTTTAACTTAGGAAACTTTTTTTACTTTTTGCAAAAATTTTAACACTGTTCGCCAAAGAATTTTGAAAAAAGCTGAGGTAAATTTTTATTTTTATTTCAATAATGAATAAGAGCATGTTTTTCAAAAACAAAATTTATTTAGAAAAAAAACAAAAATTAAAAAATTTTCAAAATTTTATTTACTCAAAATTATTAACTTAAAAACGCTAACTTAATTTTTTTCGAAAAACAAAATTTTAATGTAAGAAAAAAAGTTTCTGATTTGTGTCATAAATTTGAACACTGTTCGCCAATTTTGAAAAGCATTAAATTTTTATCCTCATTTCGATAATGGATATGAGACTTTAGTGAAAAAAACCTGAACCTTTAATTTATCAAAAAGAAAAAACTTTATTTAAAAAAAAGCATTTCGTTTTCAAACATTTTTATGTTTAAAAAAAAAATAACCTTCAAAAATTGTTTGTTTTTAATTTAGCGAAAAAATTTGTTTTGGAGAAAAAATTTAATTTAGGAAACTTGTTTTTACGTTTTGCAAAAATTTGAACACTGTTCCCCAAAAAATTTTGAAACAAGCTGAGGTAAATATTTACTTTCATTTCAATAATGATAAACAAAAACCTAAGCCTTTGATTTTTTCAAAAAAAAAATTTATTTTTCAGAAAAAAAAAATTAAAAAAATGTTTAAAATTTAATTACTTACTCAAAATTATTAACTTAAAACAGCTTGCTTAATTTTTTTCGAAAAAAAAAATTTTAATGTAAGAAAAAATGCTTCTGATTTTTGTCAAAAATTTGAACACTGTTCGAATATGAATATGAGACTTAAATGAAATAGACCAGAAAACCTGAAAAAAAAATTGTTTGTTTTTTGTTTTTTTTTTTAATTAAAATTCTTGCTTTTTCCATTGCTCAAAATAATTTTTTTTTATAATATGTAGTAAAGAAAGAATTCAGAAACAAAATTGGATGATTAATTTTTCGGCACCTACTAATTTCCCTTATAAATTTGTTATTTTATTTTTTTATTTGATTTGCAACTAAATTTTTAATAGATAAAAAAAAATTACTACGTGAAATTTAAAAGTGTTAGAAATTTTATAAATTATTTAAGTGTTCTGAAATTTCTAGGCGCCACTCAAAATATATGTTCAGTCTTAAGTGCCACAGAAAAATGGTGACGGTGGTATATACAAAAGTACGAGGCTTTTCATAGCTTTCCATGTCTTTCCGTGTTGTCAACAATCGTTTCACAATAAAGAAAGAAAATTCCAATTTTTCTCTTTAGTACGTCTTTCACGCTTTAACTTATTTTACTTACAATCGTCAAACAATCATTAAGGCCAACATTTTCGTATTTTGTGGGCATAACTTTTATGCTTTTAAATATTCAAAATTTCTTGCATCGCCTCTTTGCAATTAATCTCTCATTGTTTCCTTTTCCATGCCATCACTGGTGGTTGGTTACCTTAACCTGCCCACTGTTGTGCATATTTTGTTATTGTACCGCAATATTGAATAATAAAAAATGCAGCTTTCCCTAACATTGTAATTTGCATAGCTGCACAGTTCTGCAGTGGGTAGCCCGTTTTCAATAAAATCGCCTTAATTGGCGGATTGTAAGTGAATGAAACTCTCAAGCGAAGCAAATATTATCATTGAAAGCAATCAAATAAAAACTTGCATTCGCTTAAATTTATTATACAATTTACATTTTTGTTATACGCCACTAAGGCAGTGCCAAATCCAATACGAACACAGTATTTGTGGGTGTGAACACGGCAAGTTTTCCAAGACGAAAATGGGCGATAAACTGCGGTCTTGATGGCTGTTGTCCAGACGCATTGGGCGGTTTGAATGTAATTGATTTCGATTTGAATTTAATATTGACTATTGTGAGTTTATGCAAATATATAAGCAAAGTTATATTTATTATAAAAATTTATACAATTTAGAAAATTTTACTTCAATTGCTGCCATGTTAAAGGTGAGGTGCAATTCTTCAAATCCCCATCGAAAGTGCTCTACATCTGGAACTAAAACTCGATGTTGTTGTTGTGGTAGCAGTTATTCGTAAGTGCCCTTTCTTCACTTACTTAAACATAATCAGGTGATAGAAGTATTGGGGCACTTTGATACATTAATTTTCTTAATTTAATTTGAAAAATGTCATTGCCATTTCATATAACTATCGCAATTAGCACATTTTCATGTCACCTTTTTTTCCTTTTACTTTTAATTTTATCTCCATTTGCATTTTGCGGCAGCACAAAATTGTGTCAATAAAGCCATATAAATGTTGCTGTTGCAAGTACCACCGACCAGATACCCCCATTTACAGATTGGTTGAAAAGTATTGGAAAAGATGACTACGAGCATTGACCTGTAGAGGTGTCAATATTTATAGGTGGGTGAAATGGTTGAAGTATCAGTCGGGCACTCACCAAGTAGCCGTTTTGATACTATTTTGAAACCTCCAATGAGCAAATATCTACAGTCAAACAGAGAGCAGCTGCTGTGATGGAGAAGATTGATGGGATTTTGGTTGCCGCATGCCGTCGAGGAAAGGAACACCCAGTGATCTTACTCGTCTAGTAGCCAAGCCCGGACATTTACAGAGACATTATTTCTCTCTGAAAGGTCTCCACAGCTTCTGCAATTGGGCTCAGAATCATCAACACTTTCTGGGTTTTGGCCAACAGTGAGCAAACGCGACACCCACTTTGCACAGAGCTTTCTCATAGTCAATGCTCATGCAATATAAAGCCAAAACGTTCTTTTGATATCTTTTTGATGCCAGCTTACTCACGAAACTTCACTTTTCAATCATTTAAAAGAATTTTGTGGATTTTTTTATATTTTCTGGTGTTACCGCCTCATTTTAACGTCCACTGCGTTGTGCATCCTCGGTGCCTTTACGACCACGACCACGCTTGAAGTCAGCAAACCACTTTATTGTTATTTCTGATGGAGCGGGTTCCTCATAACACTTTTCAAGCAGTGTAAAATTAAAATACGAAATTATTTTTGATCCATTGCTTTGAAAATAACAAAAGTAGCGTCACTTTTAGCACAATAACTCACGAACTAATAAGTAGAATATCGTGAAATTTTAGTAGCTGTCGTTTTAAGGTTAGTACTGATTAAAGAAGAGGTGAATGTAATAAAACTAGTGCCATTTATGTCTTAGGTCCGTGCCCTTTCGGACCATATTTTATACAGTCTGAAGAAAAGAATGGGTGTTTTTCTTAAAACTTCAAAATATATTTCGTTCTGCTTTTTGCTGCATAATAGTCCAACTCAAGGGCTACGACGCCAGTGCTAACTCAGGTTAGTGCCGTTCGAAACTTTCCCGTAAACGCAACTGAACAAAAATGAGTGCAGAAGTAGGCGAAACTTTTCGAGGCGGTATTTTTATGCACGCATTCGAAAGGGTCGAAATTATCTTACGCCGTGACTGCAAAAGTAGTTGAAAAAAATAAAAAAGTTTGTTTTGATGTGGAATCAGCGATAAAAAGTGTACAAAAATGTTACTGACTTTTCCGAACGCGGCTTGAAGCGAATGTCGACAAAAAAGCAGCATAAAGTTATCGTCCAACATTTTAAGAGGGACTCTTCTTTGCGACTACGCCAAGCACAATCAGTTCTTGCTAAAAAGGGAATAGATGTGAGTATCTACACCATCGAACGACGACTGAAGGAGGCGAACATTCCTACTGTCCCACATCATCAAAACTACTCTCAGAAAAACACTCTGAAAGGCCAGGAAACAAGAAAATGGCATCACAGTAATGGACTGGCCTTCCCAGTCCCCAGACGCCAACCTCATTGAAAATGTGTGGGGAACTATGAAAACCTTGATTTAAAGCAACTCGTGCGTCAAGTTCGCAAAATCTGATCCTCTTTGTCGACGAGCTACGCAGAAAAGCTGGTTCAAAGCATGCCGAGAAGAGGCCAGGCTATACCGGTCAACAATGGAGACTACACGGCTTATTGAGTCATTGCGACTCTTAGTTTTGTGTAAAAATATTTTAAATATATATCTTTTATACTTCATGAATAATCGCGGTTCCTTTTTTTCCTGTCACAAACAGTATAATTACAATCATTTTCTCTTTTTCATGTCCCTACTTTTCAGCCAACCTGTGCCGCTGCCATCGTGCAACCCATTGCCCTAGCAAATACTCGAATGGTAAACAACTTTGTGTTAACGGGTTTTAAGTATTCGCAAGACGAAAATTACCTTCAATTGTGGTTGAATTTATAAGCAGTTTTTCCATTTCTTCAATATTCTCTTGAATTACGCTTTTTCTTTAACAAACGCTGCATTTGCCTTTATTTCCAATTTTTCTTTTGCTAAGAGACATCTCTTTTATTTTCTATTTTTTGCTGCTGTTTTGCGCTCACACAAAATCGATTGCTACGTGCAGTTTAGCGCTTTGTTGCCCTCCTCTGCGCTTATTTTGTTGTGCTCAGACGTATCTAATTTTTTACACATTTTTTTCTTTTTTCTTTCTTATACAAAGGTGCTTTATGCCACTGCTTTGCGTACGTATGCATGTACATATGTATGTGTGCCTGTATGTATGTTAGTTCGTGGCTCCAGCTACTTTGCAACACACTTTCTCAGCTTTGCCATTCATTTCATTTATGAATTATGTCTACAATATTTTGTTGTTCGCACATCTTTTGTTGTCGTTTGTCGTTTGGCTGCATTGATAAGTTTGTTTGTCAGGTTGTCTGCCTTCGTCGCCTGTCTACCTTTATACGAGTAGTCTGCCGTTCTTCTGCTCGCAAAGCTTGCATGTGTGGCTGCTCCACGGTTGGTTTTTCATAATAGTATTTCTGACAATTACCAATCCATGTAACTGCTGGAAACTACGCATGAATTGCATGGGTATCTGGTGTCAAATGCCCATTGAAATCGGCAGCATAGAAACCTACAAACATACGGGCGAACTGATGTGTCCATGTGAGTGTTTGCGTCACAGCAGTGGAAATGTCACGTTTGTTGCGTCGTATCGGAAGCGCATTGAGAAACAAAGTGTCAGCTTTTCTACTCTACATAGGTGTGTTTGTATTATGTGTATGGGGGGACTAACAAAAGTTCGGTAAATAGAATTGGAAAAAGGGACGGACATATTTTTTCATTTTCTTTTATGTTTCCACATAATCACCATTAATTTCAATGCATTTTCTTTAATCTGTAATTCCACTAGTGAAAACAGTTCTCGAAATCGCGATTTTGCTGCTTCTTAAGATCAGCGAGACCTCTCACTCTTTAGCTAGGTTGCGGTCTTAGGTTAACTTGTTTGACCCGCAGTCCGTTCTGCCACTCCCTTTTGCAGCCATCAAAGCCACGATTAGCAAACGGGTTACTTCAACCCACAAGCGAGCTTGGCAGGCTGAGAGAGGCTGAAGATGAACAAAACTGATTCTCCTGTCATTAATCAGAAGGGAATGTAGGCAACTGGCTGGACTGATAACGTTCCACTTTCTATGGGCAGTGCACTATGCCCAGCGTGTGGAGAGGAGGATAAGATGGCGGACTTTCTGTGCATCTGCCTGGCCTTAGCTCGAATCAGGCCTGAGGTCTTTTGTACTGATGAGTTAAGAAGCGACCACCTTGGCTCTTTGGCACCACAAGATCTACTCAGACTTCTTCGAAGGTCGGGTAGACTTCCTACCAAATTTTTCTTAATTCTTCGAAATAACCAGAAATTACACAGCACCAGATACGGAGAATATGGCGATATATGAATTTCTTCAATGCCAAAAACCGGAATGAACCGTATAATTTCAGCAGTGTGAGCTGGCAGCAGTGCGAGCTTGGCGCATTCTCGTGGTGTAAGAAGTAGCGACGCAATTCCTCGTTTTTCCTATTTTCAAGTACATTTTGGAACACTTGTGGTAAGCAGTTTTCAGTACAGCATTTGTCAGTTCCTGTCTGAGAAGAATCTAGAGGAATAGCACCAACTATTTTTGCTCCGGTGAAGTAAAACGAGATCATCACTTTTGTTGCTGACATTTGCGGCCTGGATTTTTCAAGCGTCTTTGATCCTTTCGACCTCCATACCATGGACTGCTATTTAGTTTCAGGGCCATACTTAAAAAAACCAAGCTTCGTCACCTAGTATGATCATATTAAAGCCAACAAAGCTTCCTCACCTATTATGATGACATTGGGAGATTCGCTGTTTTCGAATTTCCTTAAAAAATATTAAGCAAAACTTACTCTAACTTAATTTTGGCCCTGATTCAAAATTTGTGGAACCCGTCGAGCAAATTTCTTCTTTTATTTCAAGTGATCATGCAACATTCGCAATACTATCATAGCCTTGAACTCCAATTCACTACTTATCATTTTCTGTGTTATTCCTGGGTCTCCGTCAATTTTTCGCTTCACCAGGGCCACATTTGTCTCGTCGGTCAGCGATTTCGTCGGTTCTTCTCGATTCTTGCCCTCCACAGAAGTTATCTTTGATACCATTCACAAATAGTCTGAAGAGATGGATTGTCTGTGTAATGTGCAGTTTGGAACTCATTAAAAATATGCACATGCGACGAAACCGTAAAGTATTAAGTGACAAATTTCCTGCTGCATCTGTGGCAGAATTTCTATTGAGATTGCAGCAATTATTTCAAAAAAGTAAAAAAAATTAAAAATACCATCGATTTACCGACCTTTTATCGGTCCCCTCGTGTATGTAAAAAATCAGAAGCGAAATACGCTTGCGGTTCACTACGGCTGGAAGTCTTCCATAGGTTTATGCCTAAGCTTTATTTTCTTAATTACATAGTAATTTCCTTTGGTGCTGTTAGTAATTATCCTCTTTGAATGTTAGCAAAGTTTTTTATTTTTTTATGTTGGCAAAGGAAACCTGGAGCTGCTAGACATTTGGATTAGAAGACAGAAATGGAAGTCGATTGATCAGACTTTACGCAAGGAAGACGGTAACATAGCGAAGAAGACAATGAAATGGAACCCACTCACAGCGAGAGGGCGAGCGCCTGTCAGGCCAAGGGCAACCTGGAAAAGAACTGTGGATCGCGAAACGGCTCAACTCAGGTTAAGCTAGAAGTAGGCGAAGTTCATTCCAGAATGCGTTCATCCTTTACATGGCTCTAAGCTATTGTGCTGCGTTTTTATACAATTTATATAATTACATTTATCTTATATAAATTTTGTAAAACTAAAAAAATAAGTAAAGATTTATTAGAAAAAGTTTTATGCATTATTCTTACTATTTTTCAGATTTCTTGTATCGCAAAACCAGCAGCTCTGACTTGTTTAGAAAAATTGGAGGTAAGTTTTATAGTAACGTTTTTTATGTGCGAAGTCTATGCTGGACCAATTTCAACGCCTCTCATGAATTAACAACTCTTAGGAAAAATGAAATATTGCTTATATCTTTTATGTATTCTTCAATAGCCTCATAAAAAATACACATTTCATTTTATTTGAATTTCTGATTTTTTTTTCAATATAAAAGTTTCCGATCTTATAAAGGAAACCCTTTTTTGGGAATTTCTCAAGCCTGATAAAGATATACATTTTTTTTTTTTTCAATTTATTTGTTCAATATAAACATTTTCCTACCTGATAAAAGAACTTTTTTTTATTGATTTTTTTTTGTTTTTTTTTTTTTATTTTATTTTTTCCCTTTGTTTTTTCAACATTAAAGTTTCCGACTCGGTAAAAACAAAATTGTTTTCGATTTTTTTCTATTTATTTCGCAATTTAAATTTTTTTTTGTGCTTCTAGCCTGATAAGAACGGTTTTTTTTGCTTAAGTTTTCCAGCCTAATAAAGAATATACATTTTTGTCAGCTTTTTTCATCGATCTTAATTTCTTTGTATTCGTGGTCGTACTCATTGAGTCATTTTTTATGGAACACGATTTCATTCAAGTGACTACCTCGACTGAACTTGATGACGGTTTCTGATTCTATCTCTCAAATGGCTTGCTCGATGTTCACCTTTAGCGACTGACTGGTTAATAGTCCGTCACCTTCATGGACCTTCGTTAATAGTCGTAACGGGTATTCGCAACACCCCCAAAAAAAGTCGAACCGCTTCAAATCGCAACTCCGAGATGGCACGATTACCGAGCTTGGCGCCAAAAAAAATTGATGGTAGCATAGAATGCGTAAGATAGCTTACCACTCTGCTGAAACCAAAGACCACCAAAGGCCATGTCTTAAACTTCCGATCACAAAAAATCGCTTATGATGCCTCTGTAGCGCTCACCATTGACCGAAATGGGGTTCGCATCACCATTTTCAAAGAAAAATGGGCTGCAAAACCCGCAAAAAAGAGGTGTGTAGACCATGAACGGTGACTAATTTGCGCTTGTGTTAGCCTCTTTATGCTGCTGATGAAGTTCATCAGATTTTTGATATCAAGACCTGCTATATTAGCAGGCGCCGAAAAGAAGTGACAGCCAAGATGCTTGAATCTTAGTACCGCGAGAGCTAGGCAGCTAAGGAGCAGGTGCTGAGATGATTTCACCTCATTCTCCATACAGCTGACGCAAAAAGGACTCGAAATAATTCCGAGTCTCACGGCATGTGTACCTCGAGGACAGTGCCCCGTGAGGATGCCCACGAAATTTGAAAGATGAGATTTTGTCATCCTCAGAATATCCCCCGAACGCCTCCAATCCAAACGTGGCCAGAAGGACTTCGCGACCTTGCACGTTCGTGTACTTGCCCAGCGCTCGCTGAGTTGGTGCAAAGCTCATGCTTCCAGGAGTAGAGCGCAGGTTGTCAAGGGGATCCCGATCCTCTCCTTTTGCAGGTACACTGCCTCACAGGTCCCTTGTCTGGCCAGGTCGTCGGCTTCGCAGATCCCAGCAATATCACTATGTCACTATGTCTGTATGTTACTTGGACACTGTTGAGAATAGACAATTTTAGCGACTTCTGAGTCATTCAAAGAGATCGGAAAAAAATATGAAGAGACCATCGGTAGGATACGGGAAATTACAAAATAGCTAATGAGGTTCATTGGTGCAAAAAGAGCTGAGATCTTTCTCAACAGGATAGAAATAGAAATGGAAAAATGGTTTCTCACACCCATATTGGAAAAGTTACGTTAGGTTTAGGTACTACAGATTGTGAACTAAGATTTATAAAGACAACGAATGACTATAAAGGGTCTTACAAGCGTCTTCTATCAAGCGACAGAAGAAAATATAAAGTATTTCTTAGGCTATTTTCATGTATCACATTTCTGGGCCAATTATGTTAATAAAGCCATATTTCTTGAGTAGTCTGGGAGCCTTGAAGAGGAGTAGCGAGACTATCCTTTTGACCTTAAATTTAATAGGTAGACATATCTATTATTATTTGGAGATTTATCATTACGGCTTGAAATATCTATTTTGCCCAAATATATATAAGTGACAAGAAAATCGGATTTGTTCTCCCAACCAATTTTAAAGGCAATCCAAATCCAACCGACTTGATTCGGAAAACTAAATTTCTTTGAAAGTACTCTGATTGAAATCTGCATACTTTTAAGCGAGTAAGATCTCATTTTGAAGATACAAATTGGTATATAACATAATTCGATTCAGTACAACGATTTTACTACCCAGTATTTTTAAGAATTTGCTGATTTTCGTTCTCCATGGAATTTCAAAAGTTATTGCTGAGTTCACATCGAACAAGTCTTTTCTTCCATCTTACTTCCTTTTTTCCTTATTTCCTCAATATTATGCAATCACAAAACGCCCGCATAAAAATTTCAAGTTCATGCCCAACCATAATGTGGGGAGATTATTATTCAATAAGTGGTTCTACAGTGACCTTAAATAAAATTCACTTCATAGCCTGCAAAGTTATGTATAGACGTACACACATACTCGTACTGGCTGAAGGAAAAAATGCACACAAACAAAATGTGTGACAGACAGTCAATGACCGCCTAAAATTGCAAGCGAAGATTCGACGTAAAAATGCAGGTTTACCAAATACCTTAAATAGATATGTAAGTAAATAAAGGCTGGGAATCCTTATAGTGCCAAAATAGTTGAAGGAACTGTGCACGCAAAATAGTTATTTAGAATTTGTGTGCCGGTTTGTGGGTGGCAAGAAGGTGAAATACTCTTAGTAAAGAATCTCAGGGCAATAATACACCTAGTAAAATGAGCTAAGGATATAAAACGAAGGCAACGAAGCGCTGTTTGCTGTTTGGGCGTAATCGAAAAGTGTACAGCTTTTGCACACACACGAACAGAAAACACCCAAATAATGCAATAATAAGAAATAAGTAGAAAATAAAAAAAAAATTAAATAATAATAAAAACATTTTAGTAGGAGTGGAAAAATGTCGAATCATTGAGCAAATAATACAGTTAGGTATGTATAAAAAATTTTTGCATGGAAATTTATTCAAATTCTGTTAGAAAAAGGGAGATTATTGAGCGATAAACGAAAAGCAGAGCAAGATCAAATTAGGAACAAATAAAAACGAACAAATACGTGGATTTGTTGGAGATGTCCAACCTGATAAAGAAATGTTCTTTTTGGTTTTGTTAATTTTTTTCTATAATTTTTGCGCTTCAAAATAAAAGTTTTCAATTTGATACGAAAAACTGCTTTTTGGGATCTTTTTCAAAATGTATTTTTATATAAAAGTTATCAACCTGATAAATTTGATTCTTTTTTTAATTTTTCACTTTATAAAAGTTTCTAGCTTAAAGAAGA
The DNA here is from genome assembly GCF_027943255.1 of Anastrepha obliqua. Taxonomy (NCBI): domain Eukaryota; kingdom Metazoa; phylum Arthropoda; class Insecta; order Diptera; family Tephritidae; genus Anastrepha; species Anastrepha obliqua. Next base: position 17,319,186 of record NC_072893.1, on the reverse strand, counting down.
AAATTTTATTTTGAAGTTTCCTAGCTGAACACCTGGTAGGTAGAAAGTCCCATCAGAGCACTCTGTCTTTTCGACAATATTTTTTTTTTTTATTATAAATAATATGTGGTAAAAATTTCAACGTGCCTCTAAAACATTTTTTCACTTTTTAAAAACTTATTGTGCAATCACCTGGCAAAGTTTCAGACCCAACCAAATAATCTGGCTTATTTTTTTTTCAAACATTCAATTTTAACATATTAAATTTTCAAAGTGCCTCAAAAACATTTTTTGCATACAAAATATATTTTTTTTAGTTAAAGGGTTGGTTTAGCCCCGCTACCCCTTAGCCAGGTCTGTGTTTCTGTATTTAGATAACATAAAACAGTATTCTAGATGATTTTCATTGTGCCTCAAATACCTGCTCAAAAATGCTTACCAGCTCCGAGACTATAATAAAGGCGACATATTTTTTTTCTAGATAAAAATTTGCAACCTGATAAACAAAAAGATTTTTTTCTTTCGTTTTTAATTTTTTTTCTTTTATTTTTGTGCTTCAAAATAAAAGTCTCTGATTTGAACAGAAAAAAATGCTTTTTGGAATAATTTAACTTAATTTTTTCAAACTGACACATTTTTTCTTTTGTTTTTATGCTTCAAAATAAAAGTTTCCAATTTGATATAGAAAAAAACGCTTTTGGAATTGTTTTCATTTAAATTTTTAATGTGGAATTGTCAGCCTGATTAATTTTGTTTTTTAATTTCATATATTTCTAGCCTAATAAATAAAGTTGTTCTTAAAGTTTTCCAGCCTAATAAAGGAGACACATTTATGTTTTTTTTTTTTTCAATATAAAAATGTGCAGCCTGATCAAGGAAAACAATTACTTTTCTTTCATTTTGTTCCTCCAAATACAAGTTTTCAATGTGATATCGAAAATTTTTTTTCGGAGTGGTTTTAATTTGATTTTTCATTATAAAAGTTTTCAACCTGATAGAAAGTTTTTCTTCGGATTTTTTTTTTCTGCTTTTCAATATATGTAAGTTAGTCTAGTCTGATAAAGAATATCTTTTCTGTTTTAGGAAGTTTTCTTGAAGAAGGAAATACATTTATTTTTTATTGTTACTTTTTTTCAATATAAAAGTTTTGAATGTGATAAAATAAAAAGAAAATTCTTTGGATTTTTTTCTTCATTATTTTTTAATATAATAAGGGCTCCAACTTGATAGTTTTTTTTAATTTCTTTCTTTTATTTAAACATTGGAAAAAAACATTTTTTTTAAGATTTTTTTATTTTACTTTCCAAAATAAACGTTTTCAACCTGATAAAGAAAACATTTCTTTTTTTGATTTTTAATTTTTTTTCCAACATTTGAGTTTCCGACTTGATAAAGAAAAAAATGTTTGTTTTGGATATTTTTCATTAAATTTTTCAATAAAAATGTTTCAGGTCTGATAAAGAAACCTTTGTTTTAGAATTTTTCCAGGCTAATAAAAACCCCAGTTTTTTTAATTAAAAAATTTGATTTTTTCCAATCAAAAGTTTTTTTGTTTGATAAAAGAATTTTTTTTATATTTCAATATGAAAGTTTATAAACTGACAATTTTTTATATTTTCGCATTTTATTTTCCCACTTTTGAGTTTCTGCCCGGTTAAAGTTGTTTGGATGATTTGGCTGTTTTTCATTTAACTATTAATATAAATGTCTCGTGGCTGATAAAGAAACCCATATTTTTGGAATTTTTTCGAAGGTGATATACATTTTTTCCTATTCTCACTTCACTTTTCAAGATCGAAGTTTCTGATCTAACGAAGAAAAAAATTTTGTTTTGGATTTTTTCATTTAATTTTTCAACACTAAATTTTCCGAGCTATCTAATAAACCCGTTCTTTGATATTTCTCCAGTCTGATAAAAGATATGCATTTTTTTTAATTAAAATTTGTTTTCAATATAAAAGTTTCCGGAATGATAAAAAATTATCTTTTTAAATTTATTTACCTACTAAATAAAAGATTTGCGCCTAATAAAGAAAACTGTTTTTTTGAAATTTTTCATTTCGCATATTTTTTACAAATTTGATGAAGAAAAACTCTCTTAAATGTCTTTTTAAATATTATTTCAAAACATGGAAGTTTGACTCTGATAAAAAGTTATTAATTTTTTAAATTTATTATTATTATTTTTTTATTGTGATTTCCATCAAGACTATTATATTTCTCATAACGGATATCTAATGCATTATAGTAAGTTAGTAGAGTCAACGTCCTCAAAATACTCATTTTAATAGCATTTCATCATTTTTTCAATAAAGTCTACCATTATAACCTCAAGCATACGGGACTCCCTCATTAGGTTTTTTTGTTTTATTTGAAAACCTGTTGCATTTGACTATTTAATATGATGTGGAAGTCTACTTCAGTGTACAAACCATTTCTGCTTTGTTTTGAAATAAAATTTTAAGTCAAAGTATGTTATGACCGGATTTCTTCAATTTCACGTATGTCCGGAGGCATTTTCGCTAATAACTTATCAAACGTATTCGAATCGATCTGAATTTTGCCATGCAATCTAGCCAAGAAGGTTGTAATGGAATGCCAATAAAAAATCAAACATACAGTTGACACTAGACTTCTGGATCAAGACGGAAACTTTCCACCCTGCCCCCGAATTTCGGGATTTAAAGGATTGTTAGAAAGTAAGTGAGACTAAGAAATTATTTTTTTTTTTTTCGCGTAAAAGGTAATTTATTTTAGGGATAAACTGAAGTTACTCAAGAATTTTCTCTTGTTTTCTTCGCAATATTCTTATCCTACTACTCGCTGAGGAGGCTTAAGTGCGGTAAGCCAAACAAATTGCTGCAACATCGAGCAGCTACACATCACTGCTGCATGCAATCTGACGAGCACATAAATCATTTTCTTATTTACAACCGACAGAAATTAATACGCAGAGCCGTGGAAGAACATGAAACGGAATAAATAATAAGGATTTAAAAGCAATAATCATTTTACAATGCACCCTGCCGAAGACGAATGTGCAAGGTAAAGAAAATTAAAAAAAATAAAAAAACAAAAATTGATAAAAAAGCCAGAAGTGTGCAAATCAAAGGAAAACTAGGACGAATTCTTTAAGAAGCAAGAAGAAATTGTTTTCACGCTTACAAGCCAGACGACGCAGCAAGCGAATGCACACCAAAAGGACACACAATCCCCTAGCATGGACATGAGTGCATTCATCAAATACTAGAAAGTGACATGCATTGCCGTAGTTATCCTGTTGATAGCTGGCAGTCATCAACACGAGACAACAAGCATCTTTCGTCAGGCACCGGATGGTGGGAAAACTATTATCTAGAAACACATAACAAAAAGCTAGAAATATTGCTATAAAAAACAAAAACAAGAAGGGAAAAATAATCAGAAATAAAAAGGGGGAAAAAATAAAAAACACCGAATCACAGGAAAGGAGGAGAATAAACTGCAGTTGCGAGCAATGAATGAATGGAGGAGCGCACAAATCAAGGAATAACTGAATGTGCACACGAAGGAATATGCAGTCTAAGTGTTTGAATGGGGGAAAAAATGTTGGAGCGTTTTAATAAATGAAGCTAACAAGTAAACGACGTGCCACAAGAAATCGCTTGCAGCAAATACGCGAGGGCATGTGTTTCCAATGGAAGGCTGCCACATGATGGCGGCTTGTATGGATATTTTATGTTATACATAAGGTGGCGCAAAATTAGTCACGTGAACAGAAAATTTATAATTTTTGCAAATGGTGTCGTACGTCAGTCATATTTGACACTTGTGAAGTAGACTGCTGGAGTATACAAACATTATGCAAATCAAAATAAAGATTTTCATCACTCAAAGTTATTTTTTTTTTTTATTTAATAAAACAGTTATTAAAAATAAAATTAAAATTAAAAAAAAAGTTTAAATTGAATGAATAATTTTTAAATAATTTTAAAAAAAAAATTAAAAATAAAATAAGTTTAATAATTTAATTTTTTATTTAGTAAAAAAGTTATTAAAAAAATTAAAATTTCAAAATAAAAAAAAAAAAAATTTTAATAAATAAAACAAAATTTAAATTTAAAAATAACTTTTTTTGAACAAGTTTTTTATAATTATATGATTTATTTATAATTTTGGTTTTATTTAGAAAAAAAGTTATTAAAAAAATTAAAATGAAAAAAAATGTAAATTGGATGACTAGTTCCTTAAATCCTTATTTTATTTTGTAAAAAAGTTATTAAAAAACTTAAATTAAAAAAATAAAAATAAAAAAATTTTAATTGAGGAATTAATTTGTTAATAATTTTTTGTAGTAAAAACGTTTTTAAAAAAATAAAAATTTAAAAGTAAAAAAATTTAATACTTTTCTTATTTAATAAAAAAGTTATTTAAAAAAAAAAATATTAAAAAATTATTTTTTTTTGTTGTTATAAATTTAAATTTATAATTTTAAAAATATATATATAATTATTAAAAAATTAAAACGAAAAAAATTGTAAATTGCATGATTAATTCTTTAATTCTTTAATTTAGTAAAAGAGTTATTAATAAAAATTAAACTTTATAAATAAAATTTTTTTTTGGAAATTGGATGATTAATTTTGCGCCGCCTTTTACTTATACTTGTAACTGGAACAGCATATCAAAGGGATTGAAGGTGGCAGATTTTTTCGTAGGCTGATTGTTTACTGACCATTAACTACGTCAAGGAAAAGTTGCACATTGCTTACTTTATTTGTACCTGTGGTATTTGACAAAAAATTATTTCAAAGTATGGCCTTTTAACAAGAAAATAAGTCACTTCTGGAAAAATGGGATTGAAAATAGGGAAGTTATAATCACTTAAACAAAGCTATAGAAACCGCTTGAACCCAGATCAGAGAAGTGTTACCTGCACACGCAAGAGATCTGATCTCCTCCTTTCATGAGTTGACTAGTGTGGATGTGCACCATGGCATCTTGACTATCGAGAAAAAGGTTAATATCTTCCTCGCTCCCACGTTACCTAAGCATTTTGCATGCCTGTAGGCTCACAAAGACTTCTACCTAAAAACTACTAGCAGTATTCGGCAAGATTAAGGAAATATAAGAATTGGCTGATTTAGAGAAAACCGCTGCTCTGGCTGCCGATTACAATTTTGAGCCGTCAGTGAAGACAAGGGTACCAGCTTCGGTGCAGATTTTTTCCTCGTTCCAATCCTGCCAACTTGGAAAAATTGCCCTATCACGACCCTCAAACTCTAGTTTGCGGATAGAGCGATTTGTACGAAGTTCAGAGAAATACAGTGTTAACTGCCCAAAAATGCTACCATTTCCCTTGAGAGACTGCCTCGCCTCCAGAGGCCAACCTCCTTTACCTTATTGCACTTTGAGTAGCGATGCAAATAGCGTAAAAGTCGATAGGTAGTAAGTGCAAGACGATATTCAGGGCAGGCTGCGGCAAGTTCTATGTGCTACAGTAATGTCAATACATGCAGTCCTTTACACTCTCGCCAGTTGCCAGTTTAGTGATATTATTGCCCTTCCGAAGAGCTTCTCACCCTACCAGGCATTCATTAAAATTGGCAGTACGGCTACGTAGTACGAAGCACAACCTGTGGCTTGCTTGAGTCCCCATTTTTTTCCGAACGTAGATTTGCAAGAGTAGAAAGCTATACTGGCTTTCTTTACTCGATTTTCATTGTGTAGTTACCAATGGAGTTTGGAGCCAAGTAACACTCCAAGATTCCTAACTTTCGATGAAAGCAGTAGAACGATAGTTGTTTAATTTGGGAAGTCTAAAGTATGGAGATTTATTGTTTCAGGTAAATAGCACCAGCTCCGTTTTGTTAGAGTTGACTCTGTAGCCGCAGCTGCCAGTCCAGCGACTGAGTCAGCCAGTGACCACTCCAAAATCTCAGCCATGACAGAGGGAAATGGTCCCGATACCATTAACTTCCACGATCTGTGTTTTTACAATGTTTGAAAAAAATGTCAAAAATTTAATACATAAATAAATTTAATAAAATAAAATTTTGCGAAGACAGCCTGTCGTATTTCAGTCTAGTGGAAATAAAATCTTTTCTAAGCACACACAAACCAAATCTAACTAAATACAGACCACCACTCAGAGTGATTTTTTTAGATCCCCCACCGTATGAGTGTACAATTACTAATAAACCTACAGCGCTTATATTTCGTCCTGTGGCTGCTTTCACCATTGCTGGCGACTTGATAATTGGATTTGCTGCTAGGCTTGACTAACTCTGGTGCGCCACCAAATGGCACAATATGGCAAATGTGTATGTATTGTATGTACATACAGCAACTGCACACACACACACACAGTGTACTCTATTTTGCGCTCGCTTCTTCACTGCACTTCTCAATCTTCCGTTGCCTGTCACCATTTGGCACATCCTAAACGCTTCCTTAGGGAGCCTAAAATAAAACGTCACAAACATGCCGCACAACTTCAATTTAATTCATTTTTTCTTCCCTACTCTCTTCCTTCCTTCCTTCCTTCGTGTTCGTACGAGTAACTGCTATATGAATTTTATTTTCACCACAAAAACACAGTTGCCACTGTGACCCATGGCGCAATTGCAAGTGACATCAATACGAATGGGTAGTCGTAATGTGTGCCAACAGACAACTGCAGCCAAGCACAGCACCACAAAATACTGCTGTCGTGAAAGCATAATTTAGCTAGTGAAAGCTTTCAGATATTTTACATTTTTTGCACCAAAGTTCTTAGCAAATATTTTTGCTTGACTGTGCTGTACTACTTTAGCACTATTTCTTCTGCATAGCTGTGGTGTTGTATGCCATTTTATTTACTTATGCATGATGATGATGACTTCTGCTGATGCAGTGTTGGTTTTTATTGTTGTTGGGTAAATGAAATATTATTATGAAATTGCTATATATGTACTATAGATTGCATGTGTAAGTGTGTTTGTGTGTACTCATATACATACATATGCACATCCTCACTGCAAGTCGCCTGCTCCAGTCACACTAATTGCTGGTTCAAGTGATTCCAAAGTGTGCAGTCCTTTAGAGCGCCACTTTCACCTCAGCTTATGGAACTATGTTTCTATGCATATGGAAGTATGTAAATGCGTGTAAATGTGTATTTTTTAATTTGTCAATGATTGCAGTTAAATTTAATTCAATGAATCCCTGTAATTGACAAATACTGTCTAAGGGGAGTTAACTTTTATTTTTCATGACGCTTAAATGTAATTAAAAAGTGTCTTTCATAAGGGGCGAGCACTTTTTTTATCGTTTTTCCCTTCTACTGGCCAGCTGCTAGTCCCTGAGGCAAATGCCTGCTATGAAATAGGAGAGGATTTTCAACTATGCTCTGGTGCATAAAAGTATGAAAAGGAGAACGAAGTTGTATTAAAAATTAAAGCATTTTAAGTGATGGAGTGCATAAAAGAGATTAATGCACTATTCCATATAGAGCTCGAATAGTATTCATTTATTTCTCTATTTATTATTAATAGATGTAGAAATACATGACTTCCTACAGACAAAAAACAAAAACGGATTTTTAGCTAGTATAAGTTCTTTAAAAAAAGCATTTTTCGCTAGCAAAAGTTCTTCAAAAGTGACGACTAGATGTGAGTAGTGAATAATTCCTTGTCGCTCCTTTCATATGTAATCTTTGCCATTTGTAAAGTAGACAGATGTACAAATTCACAGGATAGAACAACGCAGTAAAGTTATCGAAAGATGTTATAAAAATGAGCAATCTTTAGGAAAAACATTCGCAAAATAAATAATTTTTTTGGTGGAACTAATCGTCCGAATGTTTCGAGCATTCAAAGCTTGGTGAAAAAATTTGAAGAAACTGGTTTTCTCGAGTATAGCAAACGGACTGTCACACCAAAAACTGGCCGTTCTGGAGGCTTAAGCGCAAAAAACTTCATTGCCCTTTGTAAGAAGACTGATTCAACGAGTGTAAGAATACGTGTGAAATCAGCGGGCAGAATTATGCTGCCGAATCCCCGATTGTGTGGGGTTCTCTCAGTTACTCTCAGAATTTTGCTTCAAACGGTCAAACCATATAATCCATCATCCTTGAGTGTATTACATCACTGATGTTACCAGAGATAGAGGAGATTAAAAGAATAATTCTGCTAGTTTTTAGTTACTTTAAATTTATTAAGACGGATCTTGTAACATACAAAGGAATCGGATCAAAAAAAGTTAAGTGATCTGTGAACGAAACGTAGAAAATGTTTTTGAATTCATTCAGGTCTAATAATATGACAGAGGTGATGCGGCCCCCATATAAAGACACCATAATCCTACTAAGTTCGCACAAGTGAGGTAAATAGTAACTTTAGCGTATATGGATCAATAAAGTCTCAACCAAAGTGTCGAATAAAGGCAAGCATAGAATATGAGTCAGAAATTAAATAAATTAAGTGATTCAGAAATAGGAATATGGAATCAAAAATTACAGTCGGTACAGAAACTTCGTTCATAATGACGAGATTCCATTCCGTTCATTTTTAAATATGAGATAGCAAATAACTGACTAGACTTTGAAACCGATATCTGAAAGCATTTCCTAAAATTTAGGTGAAGGCAATTTTTATCACACCAAACCGCGTCGTTATTGTAATCTGACTGGAGCTTTGCAAGTCGGAAAAGCTTGAAACTGATTTATAAAATTTTAAATCGTCTGCATATATAAAAAATTTCGAAAGTTTAAAATACTCAGATACAAGGTGGCGTAAAGTTAATCATGCAATGTTTAATCATCCAAATTGATTTAAAATTTTTCAAATCATCTGCATATATAATATAAAAAAAAATTGGAAAATTTAAAATACTCAGTTACAAAATGGAGCAAAATTAATCATCCATTTTTTAATCAACCAAATTGACTTAGAAATGTTTAAATCGTCTACATATAAAAAAATGTCTAAAATTTAAAATACTCGGATAAAAGGTGGCGCAAAATTAATCATCCAAATTGATTGCATATATAAAAAAATTTGGAAAATTTAAAATAGTCAAATTTAAAAATTTTTAAATCCTTTGTGTGAATAAGGAAAGTTCGAAAATTTAAAATTCTCAGATACAAGGTGGGGCAAAATTAATAACCGAATTTTTTATCAACCATATTGACTTAAAAATATTTAAATCGTCTACATATATAAAAAGTTTCAAAAATTTTAGAACTCAGATACAAGGTGGCGCAAAATTAATCATCCAATTTTTAATCAACCAAATTTACTTTAAAATGTTTAAATCGTCTACACATATAAAAAATTTCGAAATTTTTACATACTCAGATACTAGGTGGCGCAAAATTAATTATCCAAATTGATTTAAATAATTGTAAATCGTCTGCATATATAAAAAAATTTGGAAAGTTTAAAATAGTCAGATCTAAAAAATTTTAAATCGTCTGCATCAATAAGGAAATTTCGAAAATTTTACATTAATCATCTAATTATTAATCAACCTAATTGACTTAAAAATGTTTAAATCGTTGCATATAAAAAAAAATTTCGAAAATTTAAAGTACTCAGATACCAGGTGGCACAAAATTAATTATCCAATTTTTAATCATCCAAATTGCCCTAAAAAGGTTTAAATCGTCTGTAGTTATAAAAAAAATTCGAAAGTTTTAAATACTCTGAAAAAAAATTTTAATTTTTTTCGGAAATTTTAGTTTCACCTTTATAAAAATAATCAATCTCGTTGATCCCTATTGTTTTCATTATTATGCAAAGTTTCCGAACGTAGGAACTCAGATAAATAATAAATTTGTAGGAAAGGCTCTTGATTAACTTTATCGATGACCTGATGTTATATTTCAGCAAGGTAAAGCTGTCATACTTGCGTCACACGGCACCTGGCGTTGACTTCGGGAGAAGCAGATTCAAGTATTAAAGTGATCATCACCCGGACGTAAATCCGATCAAGAATATGTGGAGTTCCGATCGATAACACATCGAATATACGCTGGAAGAATTTAGTTTCAGATGGTAAAGGAGGTACGTAGCGTCGTTTTGTAAGAATGGTCTTGAATCCCACTTTCGGAGTTTCGAAATGTCGTTGTTTCGATGTCAAACCGGTTTTTTAAAGTGATAATTAACAATAATAGTGCGCTATTAGTTGTATATTACACACATTTATCATGCGTCTTCCGAATCAATTTTTTATTGAGGATGTATTGAATTTCGCATTTAAGTTAATTTTTTTGTATAATATTTCTTATTTTTTCTTTTTTTACTCCTAACAAATATTGCCATGAAGTGAAAAAAACACTATAGGTATAGAGTTTTTTTTTTCAAATTTTTTTTAAGCAAAAAAAAGCGGCCTTTAATTAAGGGGGAGGTAGGGTTTAGCGCTAAAAAAAACACTTTTTTTGTGAATTTTTTACAGAAATATGGCTTAAGATACTTTAATAAAATCAGTTGCATGTTATTGTACATCTTTTCAATAAGTTTTTAAAAAATATTAATAATAAAATATTGACAAATAAGCCCATGACAGAGTTTTTTTGGAGATATGTTTTTCGAGAGGTGCTCTGCGGTGCCAATCGGCATTCGTCGTAGAATCATCTGAAACTAAAAAAGTCGAATTTTTCAGTTAAAGTATGACGTAATGCTCCCCCCTACATTAATACATTTTTTTTTTTTTCATTTTTGTAGTTTTGGTGGCAAAAAAACGTAAAACGAGCATTTTTGGCGAAAAATTTCGCCATATTTGTAAGTGAAAAACAACCTTAGAAAACAAAAAATAAAAAAAAACAGTGTAGGGGGGAGGTATTTTTGATTTAGAAAACGTGTGCCAAATTTGAAAAGAATCGGTTGAATAGTTTCGGAGTTGTGATTGGCACCGACTTTTAAGAAGTCGTTTCGGGAAAAACGCGTTTGAAAAAATGACTCTAAGAAATTATCGATGCTCCGCATTCGAGGTAGAGTGCCTACAAAGGCTATAACTTTGAGAGTTCTGCTCCGATCCACTTAAAATTTTGACACAACATTCTTGAAATGATTTACTATAAGATGAGTGAAGAAAAAAAATTTCGATTTTGTGACCCTACCCCCCCCCCCCCCCTTAAATATCGCGTGGTATTTAAGGTCGACTTACATTTTCGTGATTATTAACTTCTAGAACTTTTAACAAACAAACAATTATTGCCGAAATTCTCAGTCAGTGATCGCAATTTAAATGTAGCTAGGGTAAAGATCTTGGCTGTAGGCCACCACCAGAGCAAATTAACTCAAGTTGTGAAACCTCATCATTTGATGCTCAACTTTTTCGAGATATGGGCCTTTCCTTGTCAAGTGACCCAAATATTTTTATATGACGTAAATTTTGAAATTCTGGTAAATTGGAAAAATTTTTATAAAATTAATAATTTTGAGATATATTCGATGTGAAAAATTTTGGTATAGTGTTTTTAAAATGAAATATTTTAGATTTTTTAATAAATATTTAAATTTAGTAAATATATATTAAAAATATTAATATCCATGATAAAATATACATAAAAAAATTGTTTTGGAAGAAATTTTTTGAGTTTAATAGAAAATATATGTTTTTAAATTTTTATGCTAAAATATCCGTTTAAAAAAATTTTTCTTCGGAAGAAATTTTTTTCTTTTATTATATTTTTTGTTAAACACTGTTTTAATAGCGATCGCCTCTCAGCAGGTAATGACAAGCCTTCGAGTGTATTTCTGACATGAAAAAATTCCTTTATTCAAAATTTTTCAGAATAAAATTTAGTTTTTTTATTCGAAAGTTTTAAATTAAAAATTAAATTTCTTTATTCAAAAATTCTCATAATAAAATTTTATTCCTTTATTCAAAATTTTTCAGAATAAAATTTAGTTGCTTTATTCAAAATTTTTCAGAATAAAATATAATTTTCTTATTCGGAATACTTAAGAATAAAATTTAATTCCTTTTTTCAATATTTTTGACAAAAAATGTAATTCTTTATTCAAAATTTTTGAGAAAAATTAAAAGTTTTTATTCAAAAAATTAAATTTTTTTATTCAACATTTTTTAGAAAAAAATCTAATTTTTGTATTCGAAAGTTTTGCGAATAAAAGTGAATGCCTTCGTTCAAAATTAAAAAAAAAATTTATTTCCTTATTCAGAATATTTAAAAAAAAAATTTAAACACTTCATATAAAATTTTTGAAAAAAGGGTAATTCCTTTATTCAAAATTTTTCAGAATAAAATTTAATTCCTTTATTCAAAATTTTTGAGAATAAAATTTAATTCCTTTATTATTTTCAAAATAAAATAAAATTTTTTTATTCAAAAGTTTTGCGAATAAAATTTTATTCCATTATTCAAAATTTTTGAGAAAAAAATGTAAATGTTTTGTTCTTTTTCTCATTTTTAAAAACATCACACCAGATTTTCTTAAAAACAAAATAAATAAAAAAAATTTCTTTAATGTCTTGTTTTCTAGTGAATAGCGGTCGCCCTTTGGCAGTCAATGGCAAGCCTTCGAGCGTATTTCTGCCATGAAAAAGCTTCTCCCATCAGCCGTTTGGAGGCAGTAGGTGGCTCTATTTTTCGAACAAATGTCGAACGGGTATTGCCTATTTGTCGAACGACACATACATTTACATATATACCTATATATATACATATATTTTTATAGTTTTATGTCACGCATACGAGTATATTATAAAATCTATTCAATTAGTCCATATAAGTAAAACAGATTTCTGTTGAACTCTTTAAATGTTGGTAGCAAAAGTATTTAACTCTAGACTTACATTGATTGTGAAGAGAATACAAAAGTTGCAGTCTTTGTATTGTTTTTTCCTCCCAGTATTTAGTGTTGTATATCAAAAGTGGGCACCCCCAAAAGAAGAGTACGAATACAAAAGGAATTGGTTTGCTTTGAACCACCACTTCGCGCCGCGCGCTCAAACACATATACAGAAAATAATGCACTGCACAATTCCACTGATACCGTTAAACGCGGATTGAGTTGAAAAAGGTATTCTTATAAATTTGCTACTTGTTGTTGTTTACCTTGTCCTGTCAAAGCAGCTAAGGCAGACGCTAAGCACAACTACTGGTATCTATGAGACGCAAGGCATACTTTTGATTTTATCAGACATGTTGCACGTCGCATTTTTTGTTATTTTGGTTTTTGTTTTTGTTATCGCACTGCGCGCCAGTGCTATCAAATTATCCTTTTGCTTTGATCCTTTGTCGCTGCGTGTTTTTGGTATGTTAGGCTTTTCTGTGGGGGAGGTTTGGTTGTCTACCAGTCGGAGAGCTATTAATTTGGCTCGTTTGTTTGGCAGTCAGTCGTTTTTACTTTTTCTTTGATTTAGGTTTTTTTTTTGCAACTTTATGCTTTAAGGATTTTATAAACTTAAATTTTTGTTTACATTTTTTTCAATTGCACTTTTTTTCTTGCTCCAAGATTCGCTATTCTATGAAAGATTTACTTTTTTCAATACGTATGTATGTGTGGATGTATGTAAGGATATGTATTTTTATTGCAAATACCAATGCACGCAGCTTGAGTGGGAATTTTGATTGATTGCTAGATTTGCCAGTATTGAAATATGCGGAATCTTTTAAAGCAGTTTGCATTCGCGTCGTAATAAAATTCCTTTAAGTATATGTAGTGAATTGCACACAGAAATTATCGCACGTACACATACACACGCAAACACTACAGTGACAGGTTAAGCGCAAGCTTTGCCACCACTTAGCCTTTACGTCGGCTACAGATAGTGTATATCCACTCAGGCTGCTACAACTTTGTATCCTTCGCATTTATCCTCTACCTGTTCATTTGCGTGTTTGTCTGCATTCTTTGCAGTTTATTGGCAGACTTGATAGACTTTTAGGCGCACAAACCCAGCGCTACAAGGGTTTGCACAGATTACAGATTTACGATTTTATTTCAAATATTTATATAACTTAAATTTCACTGCAATTTACAGCACAAAATTTTAGCTTTTTTGTATTCTTTTAAATTTTTTTTTGTTTTTATTATTTTTTGTCTACTCAATTTAGCGTTTACGCGTACAAAATCACCGGCATTTACTAGGTGCTATCACCCTTTTCGGTTGTGCTACTCAACTTCTTCTGCCACAACTTCAAGCTTCAGTGCCTATCTGATAATCTACCGGCCTGCCGTCTGTCTGTCACTGTACTTCACCACATTGACTCTGATTCTGACACTGGCTAGCTTCTTTGCCCCATCAACAATTCACAAATTCACACAAAAAGAATCGAACCCGTTGAAATATTCTAAACGCAGCCAATTTCTCTTCCATCCATTGCTCACAACAATTCGTTTCAGACTGAAAACAACTTCAGCCAGCAAACAAACAATCAACCCACCGTAGTCTGACTGGATTGGCACTGCTGCTGTGAGTGGTTAAAGCGCCGCCGCATTAAAAACGCCGAACGTAACGCAACGTTGCTTACGTGCAGCGTAAATAGTTCCTCTTGTGCCACCACCGCCAGACCACTCGCTTGTATTTTACTATGGTTCGTTTGCCAAAGTAGGGCTGCCAAGGTAAATTTGCTAAGATTGAACTTAAGTTGTATGTAAATAGTTTGGGGAATGTATAGATTTGTTAAAGAAAATAGCTTGAATTAAAAAAATAATAGGTTGGAAGACTTTGTAGCTAGCGCCTTTTAATTGTAAGATAATTATTTATAAATAATATTATATTTCCAGTAAATAAATAATTAATCAAAATGGAAAAACAAATTAAAATTAGAAGTATATGAATTAAGACCCTATTGAAATGTGGCCCCACGCTCCAACTTGGAACTGATGGAATTGATAATGATGATATGAGTTTAAATGTTCCATGAAGGGATTATATACAGTTAGAAGGTCGAAAAAAAGCGAATTTTCCAGAACTTTTTCTAATGAAACTTTTAAACTTATTGATCTAAAAATTTGTACACATATTACTTTATATTTTAACTGTATTTTTAGACTTAGAATTAGTAAAAATATTTATTTGGAAAGGAGCTACAGCTTATCTCTGTTAGCTCCCCTCACAAAAGACGTTTTGAGGTGACAAGTATATCTCTGAACTGGATCCTCTGAAATTAAAAAGCCAAACAGATTTCGTGAAAGTAATATTAAATCTAATAGTGATTCGAAGGAATAAGCAAAATAAATTCTTTTTTACAAAATGGTGGTTTCTCAAAACAAACAAAAAATATCGATATTTGACCAAAATTTCGGCCTTAATTGTTTATAAAACAAACAAAAAATTATCGGTGAGAAAAAATCTTCCATTAACTACTAAAAAATATATTAAGGAGCTCGTGTTACAATTTGAGACCAATCGGTTTAGCCGTTTTCGAGTAATGTTGGTCTCCGACTTTGAAAACATCATTTTGAGAAAAACGCGTTTAAAGTTCCAGCCAAGCGTTTCCACTCCGGCCTTGTACTTTTAAGCACTCTAAAACGCATTTTCAAATTTGCGTGTTACTTCGAAAATATTCACCGGAATAATATTAAATTTTCTGTGTATATTCTTAAATATAGGTATGTATATTAATCAATCATTTTTGTTTGCTAGTCAATTGCCTTATATTACAAAAATAAAGACATAGCATTAATACATTATGTTTTGACTTGACTTTGGAAAAATCCAAACAAAAAAATTAATAATTGTAAAAGTTAACGCTGTTTGTGTGGAGCCCGTTTCTCCAGAAGTCCTTTGCGGTGATCATCACAAGTACTTGGAGATTCATCTAAAATCAATCGGACATGAGAAATTAGTTTATTAATAGATAATCCTGTGCCTGATCGAAGCGTTTTTTCAAAATCAACAATATGGCGGCCTCAGGAAATATTTTTCAGATTTTCGAGAAAAAAACCTATAATTAGTTGTTTAAAATAAATCGAAAAAAAAAAATCTTTCTATCAAGCACGAGTTTTTTATGTTTTTCAAAGGCAGCATAAATTTTATTGAAATCTACCATGCGGATTCACTTCAAATTTTCACACAATCTTTTTAGGATATTATACTTAAAGAAAATGCAAAAAAAATTCAATTTTTTGAAAATTCTGACTACCCCTAACCCCCTAAGTGGAGCACGTTGTTCAGATGGCAACTAAATGTTGTTATTAGTTGATTTTTTTTTCTTATATCAGCAACACAATCCCAGCCCATCAGCTAATTTGGACATATTCAACAATGTACTCCGTTTTTTTTTTTGTGCCACTTCTTACTCAATCTTAGGTTTTATACGGCGCAATAGCCCGAGACTGTCGAGCCCTTACACTCTCCAATTAATGTCCACTTACTTTGTTCGCTGTAGATTAGAGTATGCAGCATTTACCTGGAGGCCTTGCCATCAAATTTCAATTACGGGTACAGAAGTCGATTCTTAGATATGCTCTCAGATCGTTAAAATTGTCGAATCCTATCTAAGGCGTACATATGTGTGGTGCGATTAGAGTAGTTGATTTCCTGTTCTTCCATTCGCCTTTAATTTGGAAATGTCAGTAAAACGGAATGCCGGAAAGTTGTTGTTGTATTGTGAATGGGCAACAAACCAATTGTATCTCATTGTCATTTATTACTTTATTTTATCATCTTTCGCTCAACAGTTCTAATTAAAAATATGCTGTTACTCGAATGTTACCACCTTGAACAGATTCGTCTTGATCATATCCCATTCTATAATTCCCGCTTGATTTTAATCCTTAAAATCCCTAGAGAATAGAAGGTCTGTATTCTCACTGTGTTTTGTTTTTAGTGCAACCAAAGGTGAAATTGAATGCTAATCTTTGTTATAGAGCATCCACTTTCATATCCGTACTAGAGCTCTACACAACACTTACCCATTTCCTCTTAAATTGATTTACACGAATTTTGCGCGTAATGCTCCTGTTGGCCGCGCACTAACCGAATTCAATGAGATCACGAGTTATATTTCGCTTAACTTTTTCGAGTCCAAGAGAAATTTCATGAAATTTTAAACCCTTTTTTGAACTAATTTTATTTATTTATTTAAATAAATTTATAATAAAAAAAATTATAAATTTTCGACTTCAAATAAAAGAAAAAAATATATATATAAGCAGCGAAGTATAGCATTTAAATATAAACTTATATATATATACCCAATACATTTGTAAAATTGTATGTATTGGGTATTCACATAGGTACTTTTCTTTTATTATATATTATTATTATTATTTTTTTTATTATTTCCCTTAATAATTCATACTTGTTTTTGATTATTATTTAATTTCATTTTTTAATTAATTTCGATTTATTTAAATTAATTTTATTCATATTCATTAAAAAATTCACCCGTACCCAATAAACGCATACAATAAGTTGAATGCAAGTGGCCTAAACGTCAAAAAAATTTCAATAAAAACAGCCTCTCATATAAAAAGTGCATTCTTTGTGTCATTGTTTGTTTTGTTTTTTTTTCCATATATTACAACAATAACTGAAACTTTCACCAAAATCGCAACTTTGGTAGTCAAGAGGTTAATGCAAAAATTTTTAATTTTCAATTAAAAACCATCGGACTAAAAAGTTATCAATATCAATCAGCAAAATCAAGTTGTCAAGGCAACCCTGCTCATAGTAAATGCGTAGAAGCAGAGTATGAAAAATAATAGCTTTGGCGAAACCGGCACAACACAATAGAGAAGCGAGTGTGCAGCTAACGTGAAATCAAATATTTAAAACTTACCACAAATTTACGATAAACGCAAATACTACGTCAGAGAACGTAAAAAAGTTGAGAAGGTGCGAAAGCGAATTGGAAATTATTTCTGTTTGGCCGCTAACAGTGTTTAATAGTTTTCACCACGGAATTTCAACAGAGGTGATTTACAGTGTCGACAAATGTTAAATTAAATGAAAGCAAACAGAAAATTGTTAAAGGATATGTTTCTGTTGGGAAATAGAAAAATATCGAGTTAAATGTTGATCATAACTATGCATGTAGGTATAACTATGTAAACTAATGCAGAAATATGCGTGCAAATATGGAAAATAAAAATTTTGCAATACGTTGAGATTTATGAGTATTTAAAAGTTGAGGATTTTTATACAATGAATGTTTTTATTATATTTTATATTTACATAAATATAAATTATTATTGCATTTGTTCAATTTTAAAACTTTTTTTAAGTAAAATATCTTTGGCTCTTTTAAAATTTTTAATGATTCTTTTTTTTATTACTATTAAATATATTTTTACATAAACACACGTTAGAAATTTGGAAGATATTTTTGATTTTTTAATTAAAAAATTTTCTTTGATTTCTAACATTTTTAATTTTTTTAGATTAAAATATATTTAAAAAAAATTTATAAAATGTACTACTTAAAAAAATTGTTTGAAAAAAACTCAATAGGTTTGAAGTAAAATATCTTTAGTTATTTTTATTTAATTTTTCGGTTTTTTTTTATTAAAATGTCTTCATTATTTTTCGCATTTTCAATTTTTTTTCTTTATAAAATTTATTTTAAAATTTTTTTTTTAATGTTCAATTCCTTTTTATATACACATACAAATACATATTAGCATTTAAAAATTTTTTCTTATAAAATTTACCTTTTTTAAAATTGTTATGGAAAAAAATGCAATTGTTCGGTTTAATAAAATATCTTTGGCTATTTGTAGGACTTTTAAAATTTCACTTTTTCTTATTATATAAAATTTACATATTAAAAAAACATTAGGGACAAAATTCAATTGTTTTTTTTAATTAAAAATTTTTTTTTATAAAATTTTCATACTAAAAATTTGGAAAAAAATTCAATTGCTTTTTTCATGTAAAATATTGTTGGTTATTTTAAAATTTTTTCAATCCTTATAAAATTAGCTTTAAAAAAAACTTTTTTTGAAATAGAAATTCAATTGTGTTTTTAAGTGAAATATATTTTTTAAATTTTAAAATTAGGAAAATTCTATGGTTTTTTATCTTCGATTATTTTTAGCAAAATAAAACTTAATAAAAAAGAAAAAACATTAAATCAGATTTTATTTATTTTATAATATTATTAACTGATACCATTTTCAGTAATCCCAACGCGTTTCACAGTGGATTCTCATAACTTTTCGAGTTATATTCAAATATGTGCAACGAATCTGCTTACTAATGTTCATAGCGATGCTTCAATCAATTTTCAAACGAATGCAATTATGATCAATGTTGGCGGGACGGTTGGGGTTGAACCTTGGCCTCTCTCAATAACTTCGACGAAGAATGTTAATTCTTTACAGAATCCTCCAGCTTTTCAGTCCAAAAATCCTGGCGTTGTCAATAAGTGTATCAGTTCAAGTTTTCCTTGGATGACCTCTTTTATAAAGATTGCTATCATAGATCGTTTTGGTCTATCCTCAAAAGATGCCCAACCCACTTAAGTCGCTGAAGCTTGATGGAGTCGGCGATTTAGAAGTCGTTTCGAAATATGCTAGGAAAAGTATTTTGCATTATTTTTACTGGTTCGCTTCCCGTATTTGAATATAGTACAAATTGAAGAAATATTTTTTTAGAAAGTACATTTTATCCTAAAGAGTCTAAATAAAAATTTATAAAAGTTTTAAGAGCGGCCCAAGGTAACTGACTTTAAATACCTACATATCAATAGTTTCAATATTGAATAAATTTCAAAATTATGAATTTTTTTTTCAAAATTTTTTTAGTACACTTTAGTATACTACAAATAAATACTTTTTCAGAGAAATTGAAGACCAAGTCCAAAATAGCGTTTTTTTGTTTTTATTTCCTACGTAGTTCGAATAAAGTTTGCTATAGTTAGGTGTGATGAAATAAGAAAATAGTGGAAGCGTTGGCCAAAATCGTATATTGTACATAATGGCAAAGCAGCGTCTGAAAATATGGGTGCACTATTGAATTCAAATTTTGTGCTTTACACCTAACCCTAGTGGCTTATTTTGAACGATGCTTACAGCTTTTCATTAAACTTTGGGAAGACTTACATATTTTATCAAAATATATCAACTTTTTTATGGCTCTAATGCTGCTTCATGCGCTAATCTTCTAATAGTTTCTGGCACACATACATACATGCATAGAAATATATGCGCATACATCCTCGAAACTCTCACAAAACTTGTCGAACAATATGTTTCAACAGAACTTCATAATCGGCAGCATTAACATTACTAACCTAAATAGAGGGAGTGCACAGACGCGAAAATACACAGAAATTACAAGTTTGTACGTATTAACATATAATATAATATGCTCGAATGTATATAAGTACTACTTCAATACTACCAGCAAAAAAATCTCGAACAACCCAGTAGAGAAATGATAGGTCGGGAGCGTAGTGACGAATTCAAAACACTTCGTTTGATGCGTAGCGACATCTTTTTTTGAGTAAAACAGTAGCGTTGCTGAGAAGTAGAGACAAAGAATTGCCACAAATGCCCGTGGAATGTATATATGTATTCAGCTACTGTCTCAGTAAGTTTCTGATTCGGCTTTGGTTAAAAGATGATGTGAAATGGTTTCTTTGAAATCAATAAATCTTAGTTGCAACCCAAATGAAGTTTAATGGCATGCCAATTTGTTTTTTGAATAATTTGCTTATTAAATAAGCACTAAATAATAATTTTGGGTGATGGAAGTCTTTATTTTGGCCTTTATGCGCCCCACTGGTTGTGTGTTTGTGTACTGCAGCTGTCTGATTCACAAGTGTCAAATATGATTACTGTACGACGCTGTTAGCAAAAATTATAAATCTTCCAATAGGGCGACTAATTTTGCGCCCCCTTTTATAAAAAATACGAATTAATATTTATTTTGACGCCCCAAAAAGTGAATCTGTTGTGTCTATTGCGACAACGGCAGTGAATTAGTTTGGTGTTTAATATCTCATAGATTGAAAAAAAATTAAATTGTGCTTTTTTATTTTACTTATCTCTGGTTATTTTTAGCATTTTTAAAATTTGTTTCCCCTTATAAAATTTAATTAAAAAAAACAATTTTTTTAGAAAAAAAATTCAATTTTTTTTTAGTAAAATATTTTTAGTTATTCTTCTTATCATTCTCATTCTTAAAATTTTTTTCCTCCTAATAAAATTTATTTCAAAAAAAACCTTTTTTGGAAAAACATTCAATATAAATCTTTATTTTTAGTCTTTTTCTATTTTTTTTTTTTTAATTTACTTAAAATTTTTGTTTTTTTGGAAAAACTCTACTTGTGTTTTTGAGCAAAATATCTTTAGTTATTTTCAACATTTAAAAATTTTTTTTCTTATAAAATTTACTTATTAAAAAAAATGTTTGGAAAAAAATTCAATTGTTTTGTAAGTAAAATATCTTTAGTTATTTTTAGCATTCTAAAATTGGTTTTCCCT
The DNA here is from genome assembly GCF_027943255.1 of Anastrepha obliqua. Classification (NCBI taxonomy): domain Eukaryota; kingdom Metazoa; phylum Arthropoda; class Insecta; order Diptera; family Tephritidae; genus Anastrepha; species Anastrepha obliqua. Next base: position 17,297,839 of record NC_072893.1, on the reverse strand, counting down.
AATAAAATTTATTTAAAACAAAAAAATGTTTGGAAAAAAAATCAATGTAAATCTTTTCGTAAAATATTTTTGGTTATTTTCAGCATTTTGCAATTATTACCTTTTTAAATAAAACTTTAAATAATTTTTTTTTTAAACTACTTGTTTTTTTCAGAAAAGTATCTTTTTACTTAATAAATAATTTTTGAAAAAACATTCAATTGTTTTTTTAAGTAAAATATCTTTAGTTATTTTTAGCATTTTTAAAATGTTTTTCCCTAATAAAATTTATTAAAAAAAAAATTTTTTTGGAAAAAAATTCAAAATAACATTTTTCGAAAATATTTTTGGTTATTTTTTGCATTTTTTAATTTTTTTTCTGTTTAAAATTTACTTAACAATTTTTTTTTTTTTGGAAAAAACTCCATTTCAACTTATTTTCTTTATAAAATTTACTTTTTAAAAATTGTCCTTTTTTTAATTCAAAATGACATTTTTCGAAAAATATTTTTGGTTATTTTTAACATTTGTCTATTTCTTTATAAAATTTACTTTAACATTTTTTTTTTTTTTTTGGAAAAATTCCACTTATTTTTGGAGCAAAATATCATTGATTAACTTAGGCATTTTTAACTTTTTTCTTTTCTTATTAAATTTACTTAAAAAAATTTGGCAAAGGAAAATTTGGCAAACTGCAATTGTTTTTGTTCTAGTAAAATATTTTTGTTTATTTCTAATATTTAAAAGTTCTAGCATTCCCTACTTACATGACTTACACGCTTCGCTCTGGACTAATCGGATTTTCGCTGAGTGATGTGGAGTGAAAAAGTTTCCTGTATGTACTCGAACCAACATTTTACAGTCTTTTCCAGAGAGTGATAAAATAAAATTTGTAGCTTTCGTAATCCAAGGCTTTAGTATATTTTTGGCAGTTTTGCGTTTCCTAATTTGCATTTCAGAGCTAATTCCTATTTCAGTTCCGTTTTCATAAAAGAGAAATACTTACCTTAGCTCATCGGCCTTTCATTTCCTTATATTCCTTTGTGTCCTGGTATCCATAAAATGGTGGTCCAATAAATGGTGGTGGCTGAAAGCTCCATTAATTTTTGATAATTTTTTTTAATTGGCAATGTTGAACAATTTCTTCCATATAGAAAAAATTTCGAATATTCATATTTTTATAGTAAAATAAAAAAATAGAAAAAATAAAAATAAAACTTAGCAAATCGTCGCGCTGCTATTATTTTGACTGCCACTGTAAATGCAGAGTGCACTATATACTACTAGGTTCATCTCATCTGACAAATTCAGACCGAACTATAGAAAAAGCTGTAAACGCTGCAATTGCTCATGTGGGGAAAAGAAGAAACCCACACTAGTTCCAAATGAACCAGAAACGCACCAGTTCGATAGCTGCGCATTTCCATGGCGGGAATTGTGCAAGCCATCTATTAACACACAGTAGGCGCATCGTAAAGACAATAGTAACAAAATAATTACGCGAACACGGAAAGTACTTATAGAAATATGCAATACGCAAATCCTTTTGTTGCATGTGTTCCATAACGCATCCATGTTCAAAAGTCAATACTTGCAACAAACAATAGATAACTGTTCAACAATAGAAGTTTTCAAAAAAATGCAAAGTTTTGCTGAGTACTTGTAAAAATTTACGCAGCAGATACATAAGACACAAAAACGAAAAAATGTTATATGTTTGCATAGGAATATATGAAAGTTGAAAGTTGAATGACTGAATGGAAAAGTGGAGATTTTGCTTGAAAATTTCAAGTCTACTAAGTAGAAAATCAATTCTTTTAAGTTGCATATTATGGGTGTGTTTGAGATATGCAAAAAATATTTCAGTATTTTATTCCCACTACTCTGCCGGCTCTCTGCCCTGTTTGATAATCTGTTGCAATATTGAAGAAATTATTTTGCACATAACCCGAAGTTTTATAAAATCAAAAAGAAGTATGGATTTTTTTTTCTCTTTAATAACTGACGAGAGCGATTTTATGTCAAGTGATCCAAGAATTTTGAGCACTGTCGTCCACTCCTCTAAATATGTTCTAATTGTAGGCTTGAATACAATAAGAAATGAACTGAAAAAAATTTTGAAAAAAATTTTGAAAAAATTTTCATATGTAGTTTTGAAATTTATTCAATGTTGCAAATTTTGGTATACAGTTTTTGAAGCAGAAATATTTTCGGTTCTTTTTTTTAAGTTTTTGTAATTTTTTTCTTTAAATTTTTAGGGACAAACCAGACTTAAAAAACAAATTTGGAAACAAATTTTGTTTAAAATTTTTGACAAAAAATTTTTTTGCTTTTAGTTAGTTTTTTTTTGTTAAACATTTCAAACGCACAATCGAGACTAAAAAAAATTTTTTCTTAAAAATTTGTTGACAAAATTTTGTTACAAATTTGTTTAGTTAGTTAGTTTTTTCTGTCAAAAATTTTTAAAGACACGAGATTAAAAAAAAAATGTTACAAACAATTTTTTGTTAAAAATTTTTGGCAAATTTTTAAATCAAATGTTTTCGTTTTTTTTTTTTTTTGTTGAACATTTTTGGGAATATTTTTTATAAATTAAAAAAAACAATTTTTTTCGTCCGTTTTTATTAAGTATTATATATATATATGTATTTATATATATATATTTATATATATATATATATATCGCGCAAAATAAGCCAATGCGAAAGTCGTGGCTTAAAAAAAATCAACCGGCGTCGAAACGCGTCTTTATTGATTAAATGGTATTTTTCAATTACAAATTTTTATATGCTTACAGCTAGTATTTATAATATTTCCTATTGCTAATAGTTGATTCACTTACAATACAATATTTGGTGAATCAACGAAATATGAATATTGCTTATTCTAAGTTTCCTAAATTATTTGCATAAGTGTCGTTGCACTCATTTCATTACAAGCTAATTGTGTCGCTTGCGAAATGCGTTAGTGCAATGGCACTTATTTGGTTGGGTATCGAGTTACGATGACCAGTCCACTTCAATTGTATTTTCTTTTGGAGTAGAATGGTTGAGTGACGTTACTCCCCTTTCCTTTGATTGAAAACACTCCTGGGTTTTTGCATTTACGTTAAGTTCAATGGCTTTGTGCTTATTTGTGAAATGAATAAAAATTACAGATAAAGCTAATGTGCTTACTGCGATGAATGAAATTGTTAGCCAAATATTAATTTGATATGATTTTTTGTGGAAGGTTAGTTCTTCGATTTTTTGAGCGTTTTCAATTTGGTTAATAATTAATTCGTCAAATGTAGGTTCGAGTTGTGTGTTATTTATATTTGATTCAAGGTGACGTATTACATATTTTTGTGTAAATGATTTATTTAAATTTTTATAAGTTTCGTTTTTTACATAAAGTTCACAATCATTGAATAAAATAAGTTGAGTTCCTATGGAATTTAAAGTTCTTTCGTTACATGTACTTTTTATTTCAATTCCTTTAGAATTTTTTACAATTATTAAGCCTTTTTCGATTTCCATAATTTCTTCTTTATAATTTTTGATTTTCTTACAATTTTTCTTTATTACACATGATTTTGAGGCTTTTAGGTTTTTTTGGTATAAATTTCTTGAAAAAGTGAATCTTGTTTTATTTATTTCCAAAAGATGTTCGCTTTTGAATTGTAATTCTTCCGAGTTCTTGTTTGCACATGGAGTTATGAATATATGTTTTGCTATAGTTGTATTTGTTGGGATTTTTAATGAAAATATAATATTATCTGCGGCGGTTGCTGCTCCTAATTCTATGTTTTCTAGTTTAAATATATCTATATTGTATGTATTTATTTCCTCAGGGGTAAGAATGTTGCTGGACATTAAGTTTAGTCTAGCTGATGCTAAGTTATTTTGGATGTGCTCTATACTATTGCTAAGTGATCTAATTCTCAAAAGAATGTCAAGATGTAGAAGCTCTTTATGTATGTCTTGATTTTGATGTTGTACTGAGTTTAATTTTAAAGAGATTTGTCTTCTATCTGATTCTATAGCTTTTTGAATATTTTGGAATGTTTTGTTAAAGTTATCATTTATCTTTATATTCTTATTTAAGGTGTCTATGGCAATATGGTTATTCGTGTCAATAATTTTAAAATGTTCTTCTATATTTTGTCTATCGTCGTCGTCCATACTTCCATATAGCCATTTCATTGTTGTACCTAATATGTTAATTAGTCCTCTTTTCTGTCTGTGAGGTAGTAATGTGTAAAGTTTGCTTCGTAATATTGCAAATTCCTGTGTTAGAATTTGTCCCTTTTCGATCAGTTTCAAGTCTTTTGCTAAATTCTCAAGTGCGTCAATAATATTTTCTATTTCCTTTGGTTTGATTATGTGGAGGATGATGTCAAAATCTGTGATCACCTGTATGTTGTCGAGTTTTATTTCAGCAAACCCGTCTTCACTTTTGATGTCTTCAGTTATTATCGTTGTGGTCGATCCTATTATCAGTGTTATTAACATCATTGATGTCAAGAGTACCTGCAAATTTTCCGGGTCTTTTAATGTTACTTGCATGAGTGTTTTGAAATGGTAGCTTTCGATATCTAGGTTCGTGTTTATGTCTAAGTGCTCTATAATTTTTTACGTGTCCTGTACTTCTTTCATCGTTAAAAACCTCTCTTTTGTTATTAATCTTGTTAATAACTTTTTCTTTAGCTTCTTTTATTCGGTCATGGATTATCTCTTTGTCAATTTTACCAGATGCTATATCTGAAGGTCTTTCTTTCAGTGTGGAATGGATATTATTATTGTAGGTTTGAATACATTTGTACATTTTCTCTCTTGTTGATAGAGTTGGTGATTGGAGTTCCATAATTCTAAATTTTTCTCCTATCGTGTTATGAAGTCGTTCAATATCTGAGTTCCCTGTATGACTATTTGGTTTAGTAAAATGGACTTCAACTCCTTCTTCTCTTAAAAAGTCTTTTACATTCACGCAATTGAATTCATTATCAGTTATAAAGAGTTTAGGTTTTCCTCTCATTGCAAAATACATCCGTAGGTTTTCAACAAGTGTAATGCTATTTCTGTCTTCTAAGAGGATAGCTACTGCGAATTTAGAAAATTTGTCGATAAAAGTCATAAAGTTGTGCTTCTTAATTGTGTACGTATCAAGGTGTACTATTTCGTTAGTATCCTTTGGTGTTTCGGTCAGATGAAATTTCGGTTTGATAGGTTTTCTATCATATTTTGTTTGACAACATATATCACAGTTATTTATAAATTTTTGAATTAATTGCTTTAAATTTTTGTGATATATGAGTTTTTTCAGTCCTTCGTAATTTTCATTTATGCCTGAATGGCCACTTTCGGTGAAGTGATAATTTTTTATATACCTAAATGTCTCGTCTTCATTCTGCATGTCTTTAGCATGGTAAGAGCATTTGAAAAATTTTATATTTCCATTAAATAATTCTATTAGTTTTTGCTGTACAGTATTGTAATCACTGTCAGAAAGCTCAGAGAAAATTCCAACTTTTCCTGATTTGAGAAATCGTCTGAATATATCAGAAATAAAACCGCTATTTATATCGTCTAGGCAAATATATATCTTTCTTTTATTTCCAATAATTTCAATCTCTCTATATTTGTGCTCAACTAATATTATTTGTGTGTGGAAACGATTGACTACTGTATCTAGAATTGGAAAATGATCATTAAGGTCCTCTTCTTGAGAGTGTATGGTTGCAGAGGTACTCATATTGTCTAAGTTATCCTCGATTTGTGTGTCCTCATTCGTTAGGTAGATGTCACCTGTTTCGCTATTAATTCTACTTAGGAAATCGGCTAGGGTATTTTCTTTACCTTTAATGTAACCGATGTTGATGTCATATTCACCTAATTTCAGTATCCATCTTTGTAGTCTTGGATTTATGTCCTTTCCTCTGTATTTTGTTTGTAACCACTTTAGTGGTTGATGGTCTGTTAATAAGTCAAATTTCCTGCCGTAAACATAGGGCCTAAAATAATTGACTGCCCATACTATGGCGAGAAGTTCCTTTTCTGTGGTAGAGTATTTTTTTTCGTGCTCATTTAAAGTTCTACTTGCGTAGCATATGGGATGACCTGCTTGCGTTAATGCGGCACCTATAGCGTAATCACTTGCGTCTGTAGCAATTTCAAATTTTTTTCCGAAATCCGGGTACTTAAGTATCGGTGGGGATATAAGTAATCTCTTCAATTTATAAAAGGCGTCCATGTACTGTGTATCGTGGACGTTGACTTTTGCATCCTTTTTTAGGTATTTAGTCATAGCTTGAGCTATTTTAGCGTAATTCTTTATGAATTTACGGTAGTATCCAGTTGCTCCCAGAAATGATTTAATCTGTTTTGCTGTTTGCGGCAGCTTGAGCTTTTGGATTGCCTCCACTTTGGTGGGGTTTGGTTTTGCACCTTCTGTAGTCAGGATGTGCCCTAAATATTCTGTGGTTGTAGCGAAAAAATTACTCTTATCAATTTGAACTCGTAGGTTATGTTTTCGTAGTCTATCGAAGATTTTCTTGATACTGTCCATGTGTTCTTGGGCTGTAGTGCTAAATATAAGAATGTCGTCTAAGTAGACAACGCAAATTTTATTGATATAGTCTCTCAAGACTGAATTCATAAGTCTTTGGAAGGTGGCAGGAGCATTTTTTAGTCCAAAGGGCATACGAACAAATTCGTAGTGTCCTAGTGGAGTAGAGAATGCGGTTTTCGCCCTGTCTTCCTCTTTTATAAGGATCTGGTGGAAACCTTTGGCCAGATCTAAAGTTGTGAAATATTGGGCTCTTCCCAATTTTTCTAAAATGTTTTCTATGTTGGGTATAGGAAATTTATCGCTTACCGTGATCTCGTTAAGGGCTCTATAGTCTATAACGATGCGCCATTTCTTTTTACCTGATTTGTCCACTTTTTTGGGGACGATCCACAATGGTGAGTTATAAGGAGAACAGCTTTCTTTAATGATGCCGTGCTCTAGCATTTCCTTCATTTGCTTATTTATTTCCTCTTCATGAATTTGAGGGTATCGATATATTTTAGAATATACTGGTCTGTCAATAGTGGTGACGATTTCGTGTCTTATTTCATGTGTGTGAGAGAGTTTTTGTCCTTCCTGAAAAAATAGGTCGCCATTTTCGTCTACTATTGTTTGTAATAGACTTTTTACCTCTTCGTTCATATCTTCACGTGAAAGCTTTTGTATAATTTTACTGTCTATTTGTGTGGTTTCGAGTGTGTGTATGTCCTCGTAACTGTGTGGGCATGAATCGATGAACTTCGTCCTTGTATTGTGGATTTCTATATATCCATCTTTTAGGTTAATTATTGCCTCCATTGGCTTTAAAATGTTTTGTCCAAGTATTCCGTCGAATTTTTTGTTCTTCAAGTTTGTCAACTTCCAACTCATTAAATTTTTTTCGTTGAATTCAGTTGGGAGTGGTGTGATAATCTCTGTATCCACTCTTACATTTCCGTCCAATGTCTTAAAATTGAGAGGCTTCGTGAGTCTTTGTCGTTTATAGTTTTGGAGTTTGTCTTCTCCGAGAAGAGAAGTGTTAGAGCCTGTATCAATAAGGCACGTCATTTCGTTTTTTCCTATTGTCAATTTAACTACCGGTAGGTTGTAGTATGGGCAGGAAACCGAAAATTTTCACTTTCTTCGTTAGTGGTTTCTATGTTATCCACTTCCATGGGTTCGGTCTGATTCGACTTGTACTGTCCTGAACCCCTATTTGTTGTGTTATTTGGAAATCGCCTACTTTGTTGCGAATTTCTATGAAATTGTCCAGAAGCAGGTTTATTCTGCTTAAACTGTCCTGATGTGTCGGAACTAGTAGTTGGTCCGTGACTCCTTGTATTTTGTCCGGATCCTTGTCGAGGATAGTTTTGTGTCGACTCGTACTGTTGGTTGTTTTGTGTAAATCTATTTGACCTATTGTTCCTATAGTCATATTTCTTGAGCATGCCAGTTTCTTCGAGTATATAGTAAGATTCCCTAAGTGTCTTTTTATTCCTACTATAAACTATACTAGCTAAATTTGGGTCTATCCCATTAAGAAATGTCTTTAAAATTATTGATTCGTTAACCTCAGGTGCAAACTCTACTGGCTTGCTTTCGTCCTGTTCGTATTTTGTGTTCAGTTTGTCTAAAATATTTCTTAAATTAGAAAAATAATCACTTACATTATAATTTTTTGTTGTGATCGCCTGGTGGTACAGATTGTGATAGGTTTCTTTCACGCCGAAATTCCTGATCAGCTCCCTTTTTATTTCGTCCCAAGTAGGTGATTGTCCCAATGTCCTGATTGTGTTTAGTGCCTGTCCCTGGATCTTCGTCCTGATGTGACGCTGGAATATGAACTCTTGCAGCGGTAGATTTTGGCTAAATAGCGGAAGGATGATTTCAACTTCCCGTATAAACGCCGATAAGTCATAAGATCTGTCGCCTCTGAACTCTTTAATGCGGGACGCCTCCTTGATGAGTTCGGTTACTGCTATTGCTGGTTGTGGTTGGTCGTTCATTTTTATAAACTTTTCCTTTTTGTTTAAATATGAAGGACCAATTTAATCGTCTTTTTAGTTTCTTTTGATCACTGTGACTGTTCACTATTATTTTTCGGTCCTAATTCTTGACTTTAGTCAGGAATTTAATTTTTTTTTTTTTTTTTTTTTTTTTTTTTTTTCGGTCCTTAGGGATGCCGATAGTTATTTTAATCACTAATTCTTGACTTTAGTCAGGAATTTTAATTTTTTTCTTTTTCGGTCCTTAAGGATGCCGATAGTTATTTTAATCACTAATTCTTGACTTTAGTGAGGAATTTAATTTTTCTTGTTTTTCGGTCCTTAAGGATGCCGATAGTTCTTTTAATCACTAATTCTTGACTTCAGTCAGGAATTTTTTTTTTTTTTTCTTTTTTTTCGGTCCTTAAGGATGCCGATAGTTCTTTTACTCACTAATTCTTCACTAGCTCTTTCAATCAATTCTTCGGAATTGATTTCACGGCGGTGTATATCTTAAGTTAGATTTCAATTTTTTTTTTTTTTTTTTTTTTTTTTTTTTTTTTTATAATCCTTAAGGATTCGACTGGGTTAGTGATAAATTCTTCGGAATTTATTCACGGCGGTGTACAACTTAAGTTTGATTTCCGCGACGGTATTTTAAGTGTACCGTGTTGAATTGTTGTAACGGTCCTTCAGGACTCGTTCCGTTCTATAATCAATTCTTCGGAATTGATTCCCTTTCGACTGCGCCAAATAAGCCAATGCGAAAGTCGTGGCTTAAAAAAAATCAACCGGCGTCGAAACGCGTCTTTATTGATTAAATGGTATTTTTCAATTACAAATTTTTATATGCTTACAGCTAGTATTTATAATATTTCCTATTGCTAATAGTTGATTCACTTACAATACAATATTTGGTGAATCAACGAAATATGAATATTGTTATTCTAAGTTTCCTAAATTATTTGCATAAGTGTCGTTGCACTCATTTCATTACAAGCTAATTGTGTCGCTTGCGAAATGCGTTAGTGCAATGGCACTTATTTGGTTGGGTATCGAGTTACGATGACCAGTCCACTTCAATTGTATTTTCTTTTGGAGTAGAATGGTTGAGTGACGTAACTCGCACGCTCCATAACGTGAACTAATTCAAACCAAGGCAGTTCACGTTAACAAAAGTGTTCACGTTTGGAATGCCCAAAAAGACTAATTAAATATATTTTTTCACATTTAAATTCACATTTTATTCTTGTTTTCGTTACATATTAATTGAAAATTATGCCATACGATGGTTTTATTTAAAAAAAATCAGTCATCTTTTTTGTATCTTTTGTTTCAGCTTTCTCCCTTAACCGTGTTAGCACACACATATCATTTTGATCGACGTGTTCATGACCAGTCCATATTAAGGCCTTGTTAAAAATTTCAACTGCTACAGTCGGCTTAATTTTCTCCAGTTGCTCTGATACGCTGTCATCATCGGATTCGTCCTCTTGTTGATAATCGTCATCTACATTGCCCTGCTCGATATCTTCGTTCCATTCATTAATGGCTGGTAACGTGAATTCAATCTGAAATTTTTAATAAAAAAAAGTTTTTTCAATAACCCACATACATATCTTTGAGCATATCTGCGAACACGAACGAACCTCAGGATTTAAACTACTAAGGAGATCGACGGTGTTGCTCATCAGGGTGCGAAGTACAGCTTCCCATTTTTCTTTTAAACCCGCCAACGAAACATTATCTTCGGGATCATCATTGTTTACCGCAAAATTTAAAATACTCTTCCAGCACTTAGCTAATGTTGCTTCACCAACACGAAACCAAGCCGCATCCAAAAGATTTATAGCTGTTTTTAAGTTAATTCTTTTCAACGACTCGAGCAAATCAGACTTTGTCGCTGCTATTGAAGCTAGACGGCTGTTTCCGTAAGCAACTTAGTGATTTTAATTGCATTCTGATCCATCGGTTGAATGAACGGAGTAACGTTTGGTGTCATAAACATTGCCGCCATTGGCCAATTCTCCGTTGTCAGTTCAGGTTCATTTGGGTAAGAAGGAGCGTTGTCGATTAGGAGGAGAGCTTTAATTGGTAAGGCTTTCTCCTTTAAAAACGATGTAACCTTAAAAAACAACCAGTTAACCTTAAAAATCGGACAAAACTTAAACGGAATATCCACCTGTGGAACAAATGACTCATGAAACCATTGCTTGAAAATAGCCGACGTCATCCAGGCGGATACCGAGCTCTTATAGTCGGTGGGATACTGAAAGTTTTTAAATCAGCGTGGATTTTTCGCCTTTCCAATTAGCAAAAGCTTAAGCCTGTGGGATCCAATACTTTCATGTATATCGCATAACTCCCACACACACACGAGTACTTACGGCTCTTCGCCAATTTAAGAAAAACACTTGTTAATTTAAGAAAACTTTTGTTTAAATTTGTTCATTTATAACTTTGTTCGATATTACCGATCCGCACAGTTCAAGAATAAAACAGTAATTGAATTTATGCTTAGTTGGTAATTAGTGTAAGAGTATGAAGAGCGGATAACGGTTATATTAGAAGAAATAAATGAGCAATATTCATAAAAACGTGATTCGCTTCTTGTTGGACTTTACCCCTGGAGCTCTCTTCTCCATACTTGACGCGTACGTTTTCTCTGGCAAAAGTCTCCAGAATAACCCCGACTCATCAGCAATATATAACTGATCGTTGCACAACTCCAATTCGGCCATTTTAGTTTTAAGTTTTTCTTTAAACGGATCCACTAGCTGAGGTTGCGAAGACAGTTTTTCGCCTGATATTTTAAGAAGACGAATACCGTACCTCTTCTTGAATCCTTGGAGCCATCCATCACTAGCGAGGAAGTTTGCTTCATTTTCCTTAAATTTTGCATGCAGTATTTTTGCCTTTTCTTTCAACACTAGAGCAATTACTGGCCAGTTTTTATCTCGCATTCGGATAAACCAACGATAAAGAGCTCGCTCCATTTTGGGCAATTCTGAAGAACGCAGTGTTTTCTATTTCCCGGTCCACAATACGTGTTGCTTACGCATTTTAAAATCACTTGCTTTTTCGCTTTACTGTTACAAATTGTTGATTAAGCAACATTATATTTCTTTGCTAAAATCATTTTCACCAGAAAATAAGACGAAACACTCTTTGCAAAACCAAAACCGCGACTGAAATATTTTACTCCTTACATGCAATTACGAATAAAATGCCTATTTTATAATTAGCGGATGCCCCAATTTCAGAATTACTTGAGATCAATGTAAACTACATTCAAATAATTGTAACGTTTATTGTTCATGTTATAGAGCTTTTGGGTTTGTTCACGTTTTAGAGAAGTCAATGCACAAAAATGTCTGTTCACGTTTTGGGGTGTTCACACTTTAGAGCGTTCACGTTATCGAGCGTGCGCTGTATATATATAAAGAATTTTCCAATAAGAGGTGTTATTTTTATATTCAAAGAAAAATGCTATTTTTTAATATAAATGATTGGATGTTTATTTCATTATAAAGAGGAAGGTATGCCGTTAATAGTGAAAAATAACATCAGGCAAATGACCACCACGGCTACGCTTACAGGACAATGTCCTTTTCATGAAATTTTCCATAATCTAATTGGAAAGTGGCTGCCTTATGTCCTCGATAGCATCACGAATTCCACCTTTGATGTCTTGAATCGACCTTGGGCTGTTGGCGAGACCTTCTGTTTTACGTGGTCCCAAAGAAAAAAGTCACAAGGTGAGAAATCACAAAATCTCGGTCGTCAATTGTATTCACCTCTTCGAAAGACAACACGATCCGGAAACTTTTCCCGTAAAAGATCAATGGTTTCGTTGTTTGTGTGGCACGTAGCTACCTCTAAATTGATCACCCTTTCACATCAATATTTCTTAAGGGGTCCCTGTGGTCTAGAATTTTCAGAAAATTGATATACTGTCAAATTTTTGGAAGGATATTCCCAGTATTATCGATTCGCAGCTGCTTTAGCAGGTAGAGTCAGATTCGTCACGCGGCCACTCTCAAAAACCCAATTATCGCAAAACTACTTTTTTCGGCCTGGTGTGGTCAAAAAAAAAAAAAAACAAACAACTATTCAACCAAGTCGTCTGAGCTTTTTATTAATGGTATTTAAATACAACTATTATGAGGGTCCCGTTATGAAATTGGCAAAAATTATTGCGCATAGGGGGTGTTTTCCAAAAATTACAAAATAATATTACAATATATAAGTAGTTCTTATTCTAAAAAAACAAATTTTTCAGTATATTTTAATACACAAAAAAAACGTTAAAAATGTCAAAAATACCCGAAAATATTTTACTTGAGCTTCTTTCGAAAATAGTAGGGAGGTTGAATTAGTTTTAAAGGTTTTTTTCGAAGATTTGGGGCTTTATTGTGAAAAAACGGTAGAAAATATTTTATTCGAAGTATTGGCCATCGCTAGCTACAACTTTCGCCCATCTTTCGGGCAATTTCCGGATGCCGTTTCTCCAAAATTCTGGCCGCTGCTTGGCTATCCATGACTCAACCCATATTTTGGTAGCCTCGTACGAGAAGAACCGCTGGTCCGCCAAATCGAGACTCATATGCCGGAACAAATGATAATCGGAGGGAGCTATGTCTGGACTATACGGCGGGTGGGGTAACACTTCCCAGCCAAGCGTTCCAAAGTATTTTTTGACAGGTTGAGCAACATGCGGCCGAGCGTTGTCATGTTGCAAAATAACCTTGTCGTGCCTTTTTACCGTTTCCGGCCGTTTTTCTTTCAATGCCCGGCTTAAACGCATCAATTGCAGTCGGTAACGATCCCCCGTGATTGTTTCGCCCGGTTGGAGCAGCTCAAAATATACGACGCCGACCTGATCCCACCAAATGCAGAGCATGATTTTCTTGCCGTGAATATTCTGCTTGGCCGTCGTTGATGCGTGGCCGGGCAAACCCCATGATTTTTTGCGTTTTGGGTTATCGTAGTGGATCCATTTTTCGTCGCCAGTCACCACCCGATGCAAAAAACCCTTCCGATTTTGTCGCTCGATCAGCAATTCGCACGTAAAAAATCGCCGTTCGACGTCGCGCAGCTTCAACTCGTACGGGACCCAATGTCCTTGCTTTTGGATCATTCCCATCGCTTTTAGACGCTTGCAAACGGTTGATTTATCAACGCCCAATGATTCAGCAAGCTCTTCTTGGGTTTGGCACGAGTCCTCGTTTACCAATTCCCCCAATTCCGCGTCCTCGAACTTTTTGGGCTGGCCAAGACGCTCCTTGTCTTCGGTGTGAAAATCACCACTTTTGAATCGTCGAAACCAGTACTCACATGTTGAAATCGACGGAGTATGATCTGGGTAGGCCTCCTGCAGCAATTCACGGGCTTGGGCTGTATTTTTTTTTAAATTGAAGCAGAAAAGCAAAGCTTCCCGCAAATTGCGTTTCGACGGCACGAAAGTTGACATACTCGGAGCACGAAAACACTGCGTTGTTTATACTTCAGCGAAATGACGGATACTGATAAACAAAGCCTAGGGATGAGGCTTTGTCATGAATATATATTCAGTATTGCCAACGCGATAAAGTGATAAATAGCGCCATCTGTGTGTCACCTTTAAAACTAATTCAACCTCCAATAATTAATGTCCATCACAAAACCTTGCTTAGCAATGAGATCCTCCTCGATTGAAGGGGGAGTAGTGAGCCCTCATTTTTTGGATCACTGTTTGTTCCGGGATAGACAATTCTTTTTCTATTTTCCTGCAGGGGAGCTCCTAAAACTATTAAGTTCATCGCCATCGTACACCTAATAATGAGTTTTTTTTCAGAAAGCAATGCCAGCTCAATAATGACTTTTGTATACGAGTACTATAAATGTGGCAACTTTCCCTGTTGAATGCGTAGCAATAGATCTAAAAAAAGGTTTTCAACCAAGTCGTCTGAAATTTGAATGGCCATCGCCCATACTAAAATCATATTATTATTTCCATTATTTCGTATTGTTTTGGTTAAAAATCAGAAAAAACCCGATTTTCAGAGTGTCAAATTCAAAACCGCGCCCTTTTAAAATTTTTTTTCTAGTAACGGGACATAGGTAGATAGCTACAGTCATACTGATATTTTTTTTGGTTTTTGTGCTTCAGATAAATAATTAGAAGAGCTGATGTGGGCAATACCGTCCAGGTCAAAGTTTTCGAGAGGGTCAACTTTAGCGCCATTTTTTCAATTATTAATATTAAAAATTTTTTTTTTTAAATCGAAAAACCGAAATTTTTTGTTTTTCATTTTTGTATGTGAAGAAAGTTAAATAAAATAAAATATAAAATAAATATCGTTTCCATTTTTTTATTGCAAAAAAAAAATTCCTGAAAATACCCAAAACTTCTGAGCTCTAGACCATCGGGACCCCTTAAATTCAAGTATTTTTATTTCATTTGTATCTAAAAACATAACCCAAATTAGTTCATTCCAAGTTAATCAATAAAATACGAGAAAGTAGCTATTTAAAAATTATGAGTAAATTTTACGTATGATTATCTTTCTAGGGTTAACAAATGAAATGATATTTTATTTCATATTTTAGTTCAGGAGTTGTTCTTGACCTATTGGAATTTATCTTCTCTGTCAGGAAATCTTCTTAGAAAGCCATCCGACGGCATCAAATTAAAATAAATCAAAAAAAAGTGTGAAAACAAAGTGAAATTACGCGCCTGAAATATTATATTTCACAAAGCCTTATTAAAAATTGAACCAAAACTATTTCATAATTTACTCGCTCTGTGATAAGCTAGCGAGCGCATGTATATACAAAAGTATATATAACACATTTATGAAGACGTGTGAAGATATGCACTCGTATATTTACTGCTGCTACTACTACTACTACCACTACTACAAATGCATATCTCTATCCATTTATGTGGACTCATAGTTTCGTTTGCCTCCTGCACGCCAAGCATGCGCCTTGCATTTGTGAAGCAAACGTTGCTCTATGAATTCGCCTGCAATTCGAATGAAAGGACATTCACCTTTCGCTTTGCTTTCGCTGCCCTTTTACATGTAGAAATATTTATGTGTGTGTATGTAGGTTTTGTTGAACTTTGGAAAGTGATAAATTTTACTTAAACTTGGAATGGCAAACAAATTGATACACTCACCGTTTTCGCATACATGCATACTTACAAACGTCTACACATATTTTGACCAAATGCATATTTGAAGGGCCTAAAAGTGTGTGAGTGTGTGTTGATAGATACTGCACAGGTATCTGTTGGCAAATTTCGACATTTTGTTCGTGCCTTAATTATTTTTATTCGTATAAATTTAAATTCTAAACTTTATGAAAATTTAAAAAAATACAAAAAATGCAAAATAAAAGATTTGAAATATTTTATTCAAAATTTATTAAAAAGTGTCGAGTATGCAATTTTATAGTCAATTCAATTTTGCAATGGAAGTTTCAAGTTCCCTACATTATCATTCTATACGTTGTTGTTGTAGTAATAACTTTGGCCTGTCTGTGTAATCACCGGTCCCCTTCGTCTTGCTCATCTAACGGTAGGCCTAGGAAACGAGCTGTTTCGACAGTTTGGGTCCAGAGGGAAATGGGTGTTAGATGAGTGGGTTTGATGGGGCATGTGAAAAGGTGGTTAGTGTCGTGCGGAGTGCCTTCACATGCTGGACGATGTTTAGTACGTCGGGGTCGAATCTGGATAAGTAGGAGTTTAACCTGCTACAGTATCCAGAACGTAATTGTGCCAAGGTTACGCGGGACTCTCGTAGAAGTTGGAGCTCTTCGTCTGCGATTGGTGGTGGTTGGACTCCGATAACGGCATTCGAGGGTCGGGAGGTTAAGAAGGTGGTGAGAGTCTCCCGATGAAAGTCGTTTATGGCCTGTCTATACGCTGCCCGATCTAGTAGCTGTCTGTCTGTTTTGTCTTGGATCTCGTCCGCGCAGTTGAGAAAATGCCTCCTGATGTGCCTGGGAGGTGGCTCAGGCTCAAGCAGGTGTCTGCATGCATCATTCTATACATCTCGTTGCCTGATTTATGGCCGTCTTAATTCCCCTACTGCAAACTATCTTATTATTATGTGTGGGGCGTAGTTGAAGCAAGAGTTAACGCAGAGGTCACTATCACGGAAGTGATGACTACAAAGAGCTTGTTGGTTCGTGCCTACAGGAGCCCATATTAGAGTATTGTAGCTGCAAAATTATCCACTATGGTATGTATACGAGCATCGCAAACAAATCGTAAACATATCTCCGCGGAACGAAATGAATCGCTTTCTGCTTGAAAAACGTTGGGAAGTATTGTCAACTTATTTCCCAAGTCAATGTTGTGTAACCCCAACAGTGCTTTTATTAAAAAAAAGAAATCGAAATCACTTTTTTTGGCGAAGCACATTTTCATCTCGGCGGTTATGTTAATAAACTCAATTGCGGTATGTGGGTATCGAAAAACCCGTACCCGATTGTCGAAAAGCTAATGCACCCTCAGAGAGTGATTGTTTAATGCATAGTGTGGAGCTGTATCACTCGCCCATTTTGCTTTGAAATGCTTCAGCGGCCATTTCGATCAAGCGCCATTTCGGTGAGCGCTGTAGTGGCATGGCAAATTATCTTTTTTATCCCCGAAAGTTCAAGACACGGATCTGGACGATCTTTGGTTTCATCCGGATAGCTCACCATGCCACACAGCGATTTTTGTACGCCACCTTAACCACCTTCGATCCGATCTTTTATATGACAGGTTCTTAAATCGAGTCTCTTACCGATGATCACTGAAAAACGGGCTTATTGGTTCAATAAAGTCATAATTAGGTCGACAAAGGCATAATTAGATCATATTTCTTCAAAAATAATGAACATTTGTTGGATGCCCTTAATGAATTTGAGCACTTCTGCGGGCTTTTTGTTCCATATCACCGCGTAGAAGTCAGAGTCACACCACCTAGCTGAGTGAGTCTTCGTCTTGAGAGAGCTGCACATTGGCAGAAGATGTGCTCCGCTGAAATGACGAGGAAGTCTAAAGTTTTTAGTATAATATCCAGTGAAAGTCGATACCTGCTGGTGGTAGCAGAGGAAGGGGAAGGCATCCTCTGAGTTGGAAAGTAGAGGTCGGCTTCACTTGGTGTTTCGAACTGCCGCCGGTCAGTACGAGAAAGAAATGATAGACGCGTTTTCTTAGATTCGGCCAAAATCGCGTAAATGGTTTTCGCGTCGATCAAGAAGAAGAAGAAGAAGAGAATTTGTAAGGCCTCTTTTCTAAACCTGCAGATTTAAGAGCCAACTTGACGCTCCTCTTGAAGGAAGGATAACACCAACAGTCACCATCATAGTTAGAGGTTTGCTTGACAAAAATAGAGGTATCTTCCCAAAAGGCGTGAACATTGCCTGGAAGGCATTTGATTTCAGCTGAACGTTTAACGCGAACGCATTGATTTATTGAAGAATGGGTTAGGTTAGGCCAGCCAGGTTGCTTGTCTAAAACACTCTATGGCCCTAAGGTTCGTTGTGATACCTGCATTTGATTTCCTTCCCCTAACTAAGGTGCTTAAACCACTTAGATCTTCATAACAAGGTAATTAGTACCTCCAGTGAGACAATTTTCCCAAGTTTTTAAATAAATAATCGCTAAGATACTTGGCACAGCTTCTTTAAAGTGCAGGACATTCACAGAGCTGACTAAATTTTTTCTTCATCTCCACGACTCCTGCAAAAGTCATTGTGAGGTACACCCATTCTACCGGCTAGGGTGCCAATAGTGCAGTGACCCGTTATAACACCTGTGAGGCTGCTGGTAGTTGATCTGTTGCCTCCAAGCAAACATTTTGTCCTTTTAAGATCCAATTTTGGCCAGAGCGTTATGGAGACCCTGCAGTTAGTAGTGAGATACAACCTTTTACTGGTTTCCGTTATTACGTTAAAGCCAACCGCAGTGTATAATTCGTTTAGAGGAATGGTTATGTCCTCTTCCACTCACTGAAGGCCCTGTTCAGAGCCTTTCTTTGCACACTCATCCGCTCTTTCATTTCCCTCTATTTCAGATTGGCCGGGAACCCAACAATGTGTATTGTTGTGTTGTTGGATAAGCGAGAGCGACCTTCTGCATTATTTAACGCATCTTGAACTGACGCGCACTGAGGTCAGTGCCTTGATCGCTGCTTGACTATCAACAAAAATGGTGAAGTTTGCTGGAGGTAAGTCTATCAGACTTATCGGCTTGGCTGTTTTGTCCATAGCGTAGAACTCAGCTTGGAAGACGCTACACCGGCCTGGGAGGTTAAAAGATCAATTTAAAAATAAAATGATTTGTTGATTAATAGGACTATCTCCAGAATTAGGCCTGTATACTAGCCGCCAAGGTCATGTCTCTGGCCTATTGTTTGTATTGGGAGCTAAAAGTATTTTTATGACTCACTATGATATATGAACCTCAGACGGGATTGAAGTTGTCTTTTGCCTGCTCCCTTTTCGGTTCTTATTATCATGCGCCTGTCTGCTTTATGATTTCAAAAGGCTCACAGAGATATTGTGGCATAAATCCGACGCAACAATCTCGGCTTGCTTCCCGTAATCACATTGATTACCAGCAAAATGTTGACGTATAAGAGTTAAGTAAATGACTGTATTCGCGAGTTTGTTTAATTATTAACAGCTCCCTTGTATACCATGCGCCCTATGCAAGCCTCGCGAAAATGTCGATAAGTGTAAGCAAACACAAAACACAGTCCCACCAAAAGCTTTTAGGTCAGCGACCAACAGGGGAAACCAAAGTTTCTAACAAACGCATGAATTCAGGAAAGAGACCAATATAGCGTGCGACATAATTCCCCTCTTTCGCAGGGGAACTTTTAATACCTTAGCTGTCTCATTCGCTGAAAGCTCCGGCACGAAAGCTACATAGCATCCAACTAAAACTTTGGCGTTACTTACAATAGATTACAAACTTTTTCATGCATTCAAGCGCCGCAAAGTATGCATACCAAATTTGGCGCTTAAAATACTGATACAGAAGCAAAGGCACACATACACGACTAGCGGCCAGCTTGTAAATGGAAATAGGAGAGCCTAAGCTTGGAGTTAGAGAGTGCATATGGAATTTAACAGTTATGCGAGCGCAAGAGAGTGCGACTGCAAGTGCGAGCGCGCGAATATCTAACAGATACTCACACAATTTTTTTCTTTTTATTGTTTTTTTTTTTTGCAAGGTACAAATGAGTGGCGAATGATATTCGCGAAGTTGTTTGCGTGCCGCTGCAGCCAACAACGCGCGCTCACAGCATCCACAAGCGATAAGATGGTAGCTGTGATGTACTCAAATGCGCATACACACACAATTAAATCTCAAATATTACTTACAATGAAGTTTTTTGTTTTAGTTTTTGGGTTGGTCCCGAATTCATATTTTCCTAGCTATGCTTTTTTGTTGCTGCTTTGTGTTGCGGATACTCTTATCATTTTATTGTGTATCCTGTATCTCTGCGGTATATTATTTTTGTATGTATAAACAGCGGCCAGCAGTGCGAGAACCCCACCCAACTCGCAACTCTCTAACACACACGCATTTGTACATATTTCACCCACACACACACACCTAGCCAGCCTTGCCCATCCCAACTGGCTGCGCCAGTATTTAATACAGTTCCACGACGCTTATCCGCGCATTTCAAATTCTACAACGGTGAATAAGGTTGTCGTCGGCAACTGGTAAGCGGCCAGCCAGTTTGCCACCAAAAAGCTATGCCACCTGCCACATTCCTCCCTCACATTCACTCTTTATACAATACCTACTCTAGCAGCTACCGAAACGCCCATTTAACCCAATTTTATGAAGTGTTCAACTGTGCCAATATTTGTGCCGTAGTTACTTTTATTACAATTCGCACTACAATCACTCCATTTCCGCATTGTCATTGTGATTGGTGGTGAATAGCCAATGTCCATATATGAGCACAATACTCACATTAATACATACATACTCATGCACTCATACATGTGGAGGGAAGTATGTATGTACCTGCACGCATACGTGCTCTGGCTTCCTGTGGTAGCTTCCACTTTGCCCTCTCTTTCCTGCCGCAAGCCACCAGCTGCTGCTCACTTAACCGCACCAGCTACTCACAACGGCTCGTACATAACTGAGTGTGCATTATGCATGTATGTATGTGTGCGCGTATGTGTTTGCTTGCCGGAAGTCATAGTTGACCACAAATGAATTCCTCTACCAGCAGCCTCTCTCAAGGGTCATAACTTTCATTATAAAATTCAATCAAATGGAAAATTATGTGTACCTTTTATTTATGTAGATGAATTTATTTGCTTCAACACAAAGTGGAGAATGCGAAAAACTTGTTAACATAACCTCAACTCAAATGAAAATTAACAACATTCGCCACTTTTACTTAATAGGTTTGTGGGCCATTTATTTGGCACTCAAAGTGGCGCGTATTTAATTGGAGGCGCATTGTGTGAGGTTCTTGTCGAATATTTGCTTCTCAGGCAAATTGATTTAATTGAAGAGCCAGTGATTTTTGCTTTAATGTAGGCAAATACTAGGATGTGACTATAAGAAAAAAAAAACTAACTTTTTTTTTGCGAAAATTCGGGGGACATACGCACCTGAAAGAAAGGTCTGTTAATATTCAAAATTAGTATGCAGGTGAGGGAATTAAACCTTGGTGATGTGTCTCGATTCTATCTATGTATACTAACCATTATTTTATATAATTATCAATTATTAAGGCCCTCACCTCATTTGAAATGGTATTTTTGGGTGTTTCTTTAAAAGCTTGTAAAATGGAAAAGAAAAAAGATTTTTTATTTTTGTTTTGAGTATTTTATTTTTTGATCCATTATTAAAAAACACATTTTCGTTTTGATCATACGAGGCTCGTTAAAAAAGATGGCAGCCTTCAGAATATGGTCTTCCAATAAAAAGTGTGTTGCTGGCGACAAGGACTCCGGGACTCACAGGTGTCTGAAATCAAAGAGACAAAACGGTTCTTGTTCAGCATCACCGTTATCGTGTGAAGTACGATCTTAAAAAAAAAACAAATTGAGAAAATGACACATGTTTAAAGTCGAAAACCCGTTTTTTGACCCTTTTTTCACTTTAAGGGTCCGAAAAAATATTAAATTTTTTTTCCAAATGATCGTAGTTTACACAATAACGACATCACTAATACGTCATTTAAATTTTATTTGATCAATATGGTTCAGTAGAACCGGCAATATCTGTGTCCATTCTCCATATGAAAACCATTTTATGAAGGCCGGCAACTTTTTGAATGAACCTCGTATGGCCAATTAAAATATTTTATTTTTTGACAATGGATTAAGAAATAAAATACTCAAAACAAAAATAGCAAATATTTTTCCGTTTCCGTTTTACGCGCTTTTATAGAAACACCCAAAAACCACCATTTCAAATGAAGCGAGGGCCTTAAGGGGTGAGGGGTAGTCAGAATTTTCTAAAAATTTGATTTTTTTTGTTGCACTTTCTTAAAGTATAATACCTTTATAATATTGTGTGAAAATTTTAAGTTAATCCGACATATACATACTTTTCGAGTTATTTAACAATTAACAACGGGCGCTCGGGCGCTCCGGAGCGGAAACTTAAAAATTTAAATGGGTTTTACTCAAAACTATGTTTTATGAAGTGGTGATCACTGTAACTTAAAAACCGCTTGGTAGATTTCAATAAAATTTATACTGCTTTTGAAAAACATAAAAAACTCGTGTCTGATCGCAGGACTTTTTTTTCAAAATTTCGATTTTTTTAAACAATTCATTATCAGCTTTTTCTCGAAAATCTTAAAAATATTTTCTGATGCCGCCATTTTGAAAAAAAAAGCTTCGATCAAGCACAAGATTATCTATTAATAGAACTAATTTCTCTTGTCCGATTGATTTTAGGTGATTCTCCAAGGACTTGTGATGATCACCGTAAGGGACTTTTAGAGAAACGGGCTCCACACAAACAGCGATAACTTTTACAATTCTTAACTTTTTTTTTTGAAATTTTGCTAAGCTCTAGTTGAAACATGATGTAGTAATGCTCTGTTTTAATTTTTGTAAAATAAAGCAATTGACTAGCGAACAAAAATTATTGAAAATCAGCATTTTTTCGGGCCCCTGACATATCCATATCCGCTTAGGCGATTTTGG
The DNA here is from genome assembly GCF_027943255.1 of Anastrepha obliqua. Taxonomy (NCBI): domain Eukaryota; kingdom Metazoa; phylum Arthropoda; class Insecta; order Diptera; family Tephritidae; genus Anastrepha; species Anastrepha obliqua. The sequence goes on along the minus strand of NC_072893.1, from coordinate 17,275,166 downwards.
CCGAGATTAACACGCCAAGGGAAGCTAAGTCCTTCTCCGCCTGATCTTTCCAACGCAGAGGAAGACTTCCTCTTCCTCTGCTACCACCAGCTGGTACCGCATCGAATTCGTCCAAAAATCTTGCGTAGAATATTTCTTTCAAACACTCCAAGCGTCGTTTTATCATATGTATGTTGTCATCGTCCAAGCTTTTACGCGATATGTTCTTCGTTGGATTTCAAGCCTGACATTGAAATGATATGAAACATATAGGCGTTTTGTCTTTGACACTTATAGCTGCCCAAACCATGACAGATCCTCCTACGAAATTACGAGCCACTCCCTTTTTCTTTTTTCTTCGTTTATCATGGCCATACATTTAGGAACCATCTCCTCCGTCCATATTGAAATTTTTTTATTGGATTGTCCTGATGAAAAATATTTTTTTCTTTTGTGAACTCGGTCTTTTCACGATTTTTTTCCTTCAGTTAGTCGAAAAGGTTACAACAATATTCAGACTTTATTGTTTTACCAGTTTGGAAGTAATCCACAAACAGAATTCCTTTCGCATCCATTCTTCAGTCTCTTGTTTTGATTTAGGATCATGGTGATGGATCCAAGTCTCATCCGAAGTACAAAATCCACTTCATCCGTTCGAAAACTCTCTAAATATTGCTGATAAAGTCTCATTCGAATGTGTTTTTGTTCCATTGTTAGCGAATGTGGCACCAATTTAATAAGAGTAGACCATCGGCTGGTTTCTTTTTCTAAGTATAAAATATTAGTTTGAGGCTTCAGATTAGACTCTGGTTGATATTATTTATTTTCGAAGCAAAGTCCGCTCGCCTTCGCTAAAAGAATCTTCTCTTCTCGCTAGAGCTGCCAATTCGCTGATTCGGAATATGCATAAGGAAATGCATTTACAGATTAAAAATTTGCATTGTTGCAAAATCTTTTATCTTGACTCGAAGAAAAAAAACGTGATGTCTGGGTTGCCCTTTAACAGGGTGGCCTTCGCAACGGTGGCATGATTAGCTGCAATTCGCTTTTTTATCGAAAATTTTGGTATTTTCTAGGATAATCTTACATATAAAATTTTCACTTACGAGCTCTATTTGTTATTTTTTGAGTGAGTCGAAAAAATTCATTTCGCCCAAACGATGGAATATATATATATATATGTATATATAATTGGCACGTACACCCTTTTTGGGTGTTTGGCTGAGCTCCTCCTCCTATTTGTGGTGTGCGTCTTGATGTTGTTCCACAAATGGAAAACCTACAGTTTTAAGTCGACTTTCGAACCGCAAATGTTTTTATAAGTAGCTTCTTCATGACAGAAATAGACTCGGAGGTTTGCCATTGCCTGTCAAGGGGCGATCGCTATTAGAAAAAACTTTTCCTTCTTTTTGGTCTTTCACCGAGATTCGAACCTATGTTCTCTCTAAATTCCGAGTAGTAGTCACGCACCAACCCATTCGGCTACAACGGCCGCAAAACGAAGGAAACGATGGAATTAAGTTTTGAAAATATCCGTGCGTTGTTTAGTACGATTTTCGACGGGAATTACCGAGACAGGAGTGCTTTGATTCACTTACTTGAACTTTTAGCGTTGAACGTTTTTAACGTTTTTTAATGGCCGAGGAAGCTGTTTAAGCTTTTAAACAGCTCGTATTGGAGGTATCCACTTCAGAGTGACAAAATTTGGAAAATATTGAAGCTACAGTCGACTCTCGTTAATTCGAAATTCGAGGGACTCTTAAAATATTACGAATTATCGAGTGTTTGAAATATTAAATGGTTCGAAATTTTTGAGAGAAAATAAATAAAACTTCGAATTATCAAGAGTTTTTATTTAACTGTTAATATTTTACATATTCATAATGTGAATTAAGTAATCTTTGAAAATAACCCATTTATACGGGTTATACGGGTAAGTTATCGAATGAGGTTCTTGCTACCTTAACTAACTCCAAAGGTTCTGATGTATCGTCTTCATCTTCATCGTTGCTCTTTTCATTCGTATCATAGTGCATCAGTTAACGGCCTGATTCTGAAACGGCGAGAAGATCTCCCTTTTGTGCACGCCTTGGTATTGCCAGTTCCTTTTATGCTCCTATGGCCAGGTACCCAGATTAGAGAGATTTCTGTCGTGCGCGCTAAAGCATTAAGTTCTTCTTTGCATTGTCCGATGATTTCTGAATTGATAATAGAAGACTTTAAAGGGAAGATAGCAGTTTGACTATCTGAAAAAATACGTATTTCTGTTTTTGTGGATGATTTCTAATTATCCTGTAAGTTTCTTTTATCCCGAGAATATCTACTTGAAAAATATTGTTCCAATTCCAATTGATAGTTTCGAGGTTTTTTGAATATACTCGTACACCGGCCCCGACACCGCAATCCGGGAAATCGAAAAACACTGCTTTCTTCAGAATTGCCCAAAATGGAGCGAGCTCTTTATCGTTGGTTTATCCGAATGCGAGATAAAAACTGGCCAGTAAGTGCTCTAGTGTTGAAAGAAAAGGCAAAAATACTGCATGCAAAATTTAAGGAAAATGAAGCAAACTTCCTCGCTAGTGATGGATGGCTCCAAGGATTCAAGAAGAGGTACGGTATTCGTCTTCTTAAAATATCAGGCGAAAAACTGTCTTCGCAACCTCAGCTAGTGGATCCGTTTAAAGAAAAACTTAAAGGTAAAATGGCCGAATTGGAGTTGTGCAACGATCAGTTATATAAAGCTGATGAGTCGGGGTTATTCCGGAGACTTTTGCCAGAGAAAACGTACGCTCAAATTTGGAGAAGAGAGCCCCAGGAGTAAAGTTCGAGAAGCAGCGAAGGACGTTTCTATGCTGTTCAAACGGCACTGGATCCCATAAGCTTAAGCATCTGGGAATTAGAAAGGCGAAGAATCCACGCTGCTTTAAAAACTTTCAGTGTCCCACCGACTATAAGAACTCGAAATCCGCCTGGATGACGTCGGCTATTTTCAAGCAATAGTTTCATGAGTCATTTGTTCCACAGGTGGATATTCCGTTTAAGTTTTGTCCGATTTTTAAGGTTAACTGGTTGTTTTTTAAGGTTACACCGTGTTTAAAGGAGAAAGCCTTACCAATTAAAGCTCTCCTCCTAATCGACAACGCTCCTTCTCACCCAAATGAACTGACAACAATTTTTATGCCACCAAACGTTACTCCCTTCATTCAACCGATGGATCAGAATGCAAAAAAAAATCAGTAAGTTGCATTACAGAAACAGCCTTCTAGCTTCAATAGCGGCCACAAAGTGTGATTTGCTCGAGTGGTTGAAAAGAATTAACTTAAAAACGTCTATAAATCTTTTGGATGCGGCTTGGTTTCGGGTTGGTGAAGCAACATTAGCTAAGTACTGGAACAGTACTTTAAATTTTGCGGTAAACAATGATGATCCCGAGAATAATGTTCCGTTGGCGGTTTTAACAGAAAAATGGGAAGCTCAACTTCGCTTTTTGATAAGCAACACCGTCGATCTCCTTAGTAGTTTAAATCCTGAGGTTCGTTCGTGTACGCAGATATGCTCAAAGATATGTATGTGGGTTATTGAAAAAACTTTTTTTTATTAAAAATTTCAGATTGAATTCACGTTTCCAGCCATTCATGAATGGACCGAAGTTATTGAGGAGGGCAATGTAGATGACGATCATCAACAAGAGGGCGAATCCGATGATGACAGCATACCAGATCAACTGGAGAAAATTAAGCCGACTGAAGCGGTTAAAATTTTCAACAAGGCGTTAATATTGGTTGGTCAATAATATTGGCTCATCATATGAGTGTGCTAAGACGGTTAAGGGAGAAAGTTGTGCTTCAAATTTTAGAAAAACAGAAGATACAAAAAAAGATTACTGATTTTTTTAAATAAAACCATCGTATGACTTAATTTTCAATTAATATATAACGAAAGCCAGAATAAATTGTGAATTTAAATGTGAAAAAATATATTTGCTTAGTTTGCTGGGGCATTCCAAAACGTGAACAATTTTGTTAACGTGAACTGCCTTGGTTTAAATTAGTTCACGTTGTCGAGCGTGCGCTGTAATTCCTTTCGCATGGGGAACTTTACCTTAAACTCTATTCTAAAGTCTCTGGTAGCAGTAGTAAAATTTGATGAGTTCCTAATAAGCCTTTGGCTGTCTAAAATAACACTAAGACCACGCATAATTGCATTCCTTAATTCCTGAGATAATTCTAAATACATTCGTTAATCCCGATTAACGCCACCGTCTGTCTACATAGGCTATTAGGCTCTCAGCTCCTAACCTCAAATGAAAGACGAAAACAGTTTAGATATTTATTTATATTTATTAATAATATGCATGTCTATATGCTTTATCGTCAACTTTATGATTGTTATTACATCATACAATTTTATGTCTTTCAACTGCAGAGATATCGTGGAGAATATCCTTCGCCATATACTAGTAAAACGAAATAATAACATTCTGTTTTTTGTTTGTTTTTTTTTTGTCTTTTCGTATGTTTTTAATTATCAATTATAATATATATGTATGTATATTTTTTTAACATTTCATTTTTCAATTAAGACAAAATTTAGTAGTTGTAAAAATATGCTAATAAATATTAAAATATCGTACGTATGTATAAGTAATATGTAAATAGTTAATGCTAAGTGATTTCTATTGTATATATGTATGTGTGTATGTATGTATATTGTAAGTCGTATACCTAAAACATAAAATAGCAATGAAGAGGAATGAAGAAATAATTTACAGACAGTGAAAATATTGCGATTCTATAAATTTAAATGATTTACATGGGTATATACACATACATATGTAGGTATGTAAGTATGTATGTATGTGTATTTACTTTTTAATGTTTTATAATACATTTTGGTAACTTTCAATCGCTAACATATAAGTATGTGATTTTTTTGAATTTTTTTGATTTTTTTTTGGAATTTTTTTGAATTTTTTTTTTGATGTTTTTTTAATTTGTTTAAATGCTTTTTTTTGTTTGATTTTTTTTTGTTTAATTTTTTTTAATATTTTGTTAATTTTTTTTTTTTGTTTTAATATTTATTAATACTTTTTTTAATTCCTCTTAATTTTTTTAAGTTTTTTCGTTAAATTTTGTTTATTTAACAAACATTTTTTAAGTTGTTTTTTAATTTTTCTCAATTTTTCTTTTAAAGTTTTTTTATTTTTTAAGCTTTTTCGTTAAATTTTTTTTATTTAACACAAATTTTTTAATTTTTTTTATAATTTTTCTCAATTTTTTTCTTTTTAAGTCTTTTATTTAATTCTCTTTTTTTTAATTTTTTTATTAAAATTTTTTGTTTTACTTATTCTCAATTTTTCTTTTTAAGTTTTTTATCTTCTTTATCTTTTTTAATTTTTTGTATTTAAATTTTTTTTTTATTTTTTTAATTTTTTTTTAATTTGTAATTGTTTTCGTTTAGTTTTTCATTCTTCGTTCTTTATTGATTTGATTTATTTTTTCTTTTATTTCGTTTTTTTTTTGTAGTGACTATGTTGAACATACATTTCTATATAAATTAAAGTTTTTGTTTTTGTTGTAGTACTCGTTTATATGAAGTAAGTATAGCAAGAACACGTCGCTCTATAAGATTGCTTGGGTTTTATATACTGTTTGTTTTACTTCTATTTGCTTTTTGTTTTTGTAATATTATTTACAAGCATTTTACTTGCTTGCTTTTTCCCTATAACTCTTTAATTTTTATTTATAATTTTTTTTTTGTTTTTTTTTTTTTTGCTTCGTCCTTTTTTGCTTTTAACTACTCTAACTGGAAAAAAGATGTACAGAAATCTTATAAAAAGAAATCTTCACTTCATCTCGTTTTGCTATGTTTGCTTATATTCTACAAAATACAGCATATATTATAGTATGTGTATATATGTTTGTGTGTACGAGTATATTAAATTTGCAATAACTAAATTAAAAACTATTTGCTTGTTCAGAATTAACTGTAAAACACTCAATACTTATTTTTTCATTCCATTTTTTTTTTACTTTCTAATTTATAATTTTTTTTCCAATGACAGACAGCAAACACTTAAATTAGACTTATAAATACAAATACGTATGAATATATAAATAATTTATGTATCTACTCGTATGTGGTTTTGAAAATCTTTGGCATCAAAAAAAAAAACTATGCGCATTAGACGAAAGCATTTTTTTTTTCATTTCAAGTAGTTTTCATTTCTTAACTAATAAATCATAATTACACTACAATAGGTATAAAATTTATTTGGCATACACTTTTTTGATTTATTTATTACAGGTTACACGCTAAATTTATTATTCTTACTTTTTCCAACGATGCAGTTAACGTCTCGGTGTGATTAGAATTTGTTTAGCGCTTCAAAGTAAGAAATTTCTTTTTTTTGGCTTTTGCGTTTTTTAACTAAATTCAACAAAAATAAAGGCCTAAGTTGCAGTTAATATTTAAGCTAGATAAAAGTAATAAATAATTAAAACCAAAAAAAAAATTAAATAGAAAATCTGGTGGAATAACATTGGCTTCTTATTAGTACTTCTTATTAAAGAATCAAACAATGTTTCAATTTGTGAATTCATTCTACAAATATTTATTTTATTTCATATTCACAAACAATCAAAATTTGTTTATATAGGGTTATTCAATAGGTGCGCTTCAACTTTTTTCCGATAGGGAGGGCGAACGACGCAATCTTTTTTTATTTTTTGCTTATCATTTGTAAACTTCATTAGTATACATTTCATCATGGGACGCTACACACTTGAGCAACGATTGCAAATCGTGCAATTTTTTTATGAAAATAATCGTTCTGTTGCTGCTACTTTAAGAGCATTACGGTCCATTTAACAAGCCGTCCCGTTTTGGGGTTATGTGAAGTCATTGGTCTACAGTAACAAGCCGGCGACGATTTGTGAGCTCAGAGCCAATATTGAACGCGAAATTGCTGGAATTTCGGCCGAGTTATGCAAAAGAGTGGTCGAAAATTGGGTTCAACGATTGGACTTCGTAAAACGTGCACGCGGTGGTCATGCAAAAGAAATCGAATTTCATACTAGAATGTATATGTTCAAACTCGATAATAAAAAAAAAATTAGTTAAAAAAGTCAAACCGTTTGTGTTTTATTCAAAAAAGTTCAAAAGTTGAAGCGCTCTTACTGAAAAACCCTATATATGCTTTAAAATTAAAAGTTTTGGAAAACAAAAAAATGTGTATAAAATTTAAAAAACAAAATTATAAATTTTAAAAAATATTATATAAACAGTAAAGTATTTAAACTTAATATATATTTTTATAAATAATAATTTTTTTCTCAATTCAAATAAAATTGTTTTAAAAATTAAAGATTTGGAAATTAAATACTTTTATCTGAAATTTTGAATAAATATTATAATTTTAAATTTCTTTATAATAAATTTAGTTTTCTCAGTTAAATATTTTTTTACTTAAAGTTATGTAAATTAAAAATTTTGATTTAAAATGATTTAAAATTTTTAATGTGGTAATAATTTGGTGCTCATATTAACGCATATGTCATCGAATTTATAAACCAAAACGTTTATTTTTTTATTTTTTTTTATTTTGTTTATAATATTTTTTTTAACCATGTTTTGTTTAACAAATGAAGTATAAAATTTAGTTTTGAAAGAAAGAAATTTAATCAAACTAACAAATTAAATTATAAATAGGAATTTTTGTTTTTTTTTTTAATTTAAATTCTTGCTTAAAAAACTCAGTCAAGAACACAAACTTTAAAAGAAATTAAAAAAATTAAGATAAACATATTTTTTATTAAAATATTTCTGTTCAAAAATTTTAAATCAAGAAATTAAAAACTTGTTAAATACTGTGAGAAATAAGTTTTTTTGTGATAACAATTTTTGGAAATATTTTTTTTATATAATTTTTATTTATCTTAAGGTTTTGTTAAATAAAATCAGTAGAAAACTAATTTTTTCTTAGTAGTAAAAGCCTTTAGTTGTTCTAATTAAACAAAACGATTTTACACTTACACCTATTATTATAACACATACATATAAACATCTGTATGTACTTATAGTATAATTAATAATACAAAAGAATATTTACCTCCTCACCGATGCCCTAAATTATCACACACATAAACACATTTCGGGATTAGGACTACATTTGTTAATATAATTTTGTGTTTTATAATTTAAATTTTTTTATTTTTTAATGAATTAGAACATTACAATCAACCAGTAAAAAACGTTCAAAGGATCAAGCATATGAACAATAAAACAAACAATTCGTCGATCTTTGCAACAATAAAGGAATGCAACGGAACAATTTCGCAAACAAATAACAGAATTTTATATTTCTTTTTTTTTCTTTCTTTGGTATGAACAGGTGGCTATTAGAGGGCTATTAGCGCGACCTTACGAAAAGCATTAATGGGCTTTAGGATCTATGGCGGCCGATATGCGTGGAGGCGCATCAATTGCGAATTGGCTTTGAAAGTCTTAGATTTAAACGATTTATACAGCAAAACACAACAAATCACTTTGCACACTTGACAAGCATCGAAAGCTTTGTACGAATACTTTGCAAGCAGCTACTAGAGAGCATCGATAGTAGAAATTTTATACAGCTAAATGCACATAAACTTTATATAAAATGTATGCTTAGTAAGCTTGGCTGAAGTGAAGCTTAGCTGAGGTGAAGTGATACACGCACTGCTTCTAACTTCAGCTTAAGGCTTTAAATATCTTCAATTGCGAGACATAAAAACTGTGCTCAAAGCTTAACAGAAAATTGGAAATACGAACCATCAAAATGTTAACGATTTATGGAAGATTTAGCAGGGTGTGTTTTCTTATGCTTTGCAAGCTCAAGGCCAAGGATTTCCTCTAATTCATGGCGAACATTTTGAAGTTATAACAAAAACAGTTATTTCAGAGAATTTTAATTTCATGGTTAATTTCATTAACATTCTCTGGTTATATACCGACTTTAAATGGTATTCGGCTTTTGTGAGCAGCTTCTTCCTGACAAAAATGATAGTTTGCTCCCTTGAACAGCTGTTCTTGGCACAAATGCGCTTGGAGTTTTTCTGTAGAAGTAGGCATTTTCAACTAACATGTATCATAATGAGTTCAGCCTGGGTATTGCCACCCACTTATTGTATTTGCCTTCATAGAGCAACTTTTTTTCTTGGTTAGGACATCGGTCTTCTTTTTACATTTATGTTACCCAGCCTAATCCAATCAGTTATATCTACTTCTTAATGATTTGATTTTCATGGCTGATTTTTTAATCTTATTCTTACAGCATTTTTTTTAGTTTTATTTCCTTAATAAATTTCTGTTAAAATCTGCTAAATAATTTATACAAATTTGGCAACTTTTATTTGCGTCTTGTGTCAAAAGGTTTTTAGGAAGAAAACAGCAAAAATTACAAATGATAACACAAAAAAACAAAATCGCACTTTTTGTCTGATGAATGACTTTTGATACTTGATGTTTACTAATTTGACAACGCTGATTCTAAATATACCCTCATTTTTTTTGTAACAGCTCTTGTTTACGAGTTATAGCTATCACAAAAAAATCACTATATTTCAGTGTTAATTGACGAATATTTAAACAAATATTAAGTTTTCTTAATATTATTTGTTATGGCATCGTCAAGACGAGTTTGTATAAATGACGGGAATAGTTTTTGTTTTATTTGCGGAGAGTATATCGCACCTTAAATACAAAAGGGTCACAGCTCAAAATTTTCCACACTCGAGCTTCACTTGTTTACAGTAGCACAGAAAACAAACTATGTGGCATATCGCGCTGAAATTTGCCATGTAAGCTTATAACAGCCCTACCAAAAAATAAAAAAAATATTTTTGCCATATGTCATCCGCGGACCGTTTTATTGATAACGTCTCGTTCATATTTGAGCAGAAGTACATTTTGAGTTGTGACCCTTTTGTATTTAGGATGCGATATGTTTCAAGAAAACCGTTTGAATGTGACATCGTTCGTAAATGAGGCGTACAAAAATTACTTCGGTCACCCAATGGAAATGAAAAATAAGCCTTGGATTCCACAAAAGGTATGCAGAACGTGCGTTGAGTTTCTACGTTTGTGGACGAATAAGAAAAGGAATAAATTTAGATACGAAACTGCTATGATCTGAATTGAACCTGTGAACCACGACGACGCCTGTTATTTTTGTATGGTAAAAATAACTGGCATTAACCGAAAAAATCGAGGCAACCATACGATCGGCACTAGACGTGTTTTGAGCCCTACGATGTCATCTGAACTTCAACCTGGTGCTTCACAGAAAGAACCTTTACATTTTGAGGCAAAAACAGACAATAGCGATAGTGACTTTGATTGTGACCTGGGAACACCAAAACCATTGAATATTTTGCTGAAGAAGATGACTTTGTATTTTGTAAAAATGTACCTGGTTTAATGACTGCAATGGGATTACAAAATTACATTTCTAGTGAGTGGCGTTTATTTATAGATTCATCAAAACGGAGTTTAAAATGTGTTCTCTTACACAATGGGAACAAACTGGGCTCATTGCCTATTGCACATTCGACGAAAGTAAAAGAAGAACATACAACTATTGCTCTAGTTTTAGACAAAATTAAATATGCGGAACACAATTGGGTCATATGTGTCGATTTAAAAATGGTAAATTTTCTTCTAGGCCAACAAGATGGTTACACAAAGTTTCCCTGTTTTCTTTGCTTATGGGATAGTAGAGCTAAAAATCAACAATGGATTAAAAAAGATTAGCCTGCTCGGGAAGCGTTAGTACCAGGACAACAGAACGTGATAAACCCACCTTTAGTATCAAGGGATCGTATGATTTTACCTCCGTTACATATAAAACTGGGGCTTATAAAAAAATTTGTTAAAGCTCTTGACAAAAATGGAAATTCTTTTCTTTTTCGGTCTAAAAAGTTTCCAAAATTGAGTGCAGAAAGATAAAAGCGGGTATTTTTGACGGGCCACAGATAAGGTCGTTAATAAAAGACTCAAATTTCATAGACACTATGACAGTGATTGAGAAAATGGCATGGAATGAGTTTGTTTGGCTGGTTCAAAATTTCTTAGGAAATAAGAAAAGTTCTGACTATTCTCAGCACGTCGAACAACTAATGGGTCACTTCCAAAGGGTTGGATGTAATATGAGCATTAAGTTACACTTTCTTCACAACCATATAGGACTATTTTCCAGCTAATCTTGGGGATCTCAGCGAAGAACAGGGCGAGCGATTCCACCAGGACCTTCGTACGATGAAGGAACGCTATCAAGGTTACTGGAACACACACATGATGGCCGACTATTGTTGGAGCATTAACAACAATTCTATGCCTTCAACTTCAGCAAGGAAATCATATAAAAGAAAATTTTTTTAAACTTAAGAAGGCAATAAAATAAAATAATCTTTAAATCTATAGTGTTTTATTACAAAAAGTCAAATGTGTCATATAGAGTCATATAGAGCTGATACAGAAATTTCAGTTACAGATTTGAAATTGTCATTAAAAATTGGACTAAAACCATGTATCATAACCCAATCATCAGAAATGCTGTTGTGCAGTGTAATATTTGTTTTTTAAAATTTCAATATTTGATGACAGTCATGCGCCTTAAAACAAATTAGCTTAAATATAACGATCATCCTGTCTCATGTGATGAAAATCTGGGAAAGAGTAATTTTCGCCCGTACCAAAGAAGTGGCGGATGTCAGTGAAAATCAGTTTGGCTTTGTATGCGGCAGATCTACGATAGATGCCCTATTCACATTTTATGACATCAGGTGGAAAAATCTCGAGTGCAACGTAAGAGCCTTCATGCCATATTTATAGATCTGAAAAATGTGTTCGATCGAGTTCCAAGTAATCTAGTGGGAAGGTGCTTTGAGAAAAAAAGTATCTTCCAGAAATCACTGAAAACGGGCGAAGGATATGTACCTATCTACAAGCAACATCACAATTCTTATGTGTCAAATGGATGCGAATAAAGTTAAAAGGCAAAATTTATAAAGCTGTGATTAGACCAGCAATGGCGTATGCCTCAGAATGCTGGCGCCGTTTGCTCAACAGGAGCAAAGAATCCATTTGGCAGAGATGAGAATGCTGCAATGGCCATCGAGCGTCACAAAACTGATTAAGATAAGCAAAATGTAAACGCATCAGAGGTAGCTGTGATGTGGCGCCAATAACAGAGAAATTGAGAAAAAATCGCTTGCGCTGGTATGGGCACATTAAGCAGAAGCACAGCAGAAGAGCAGCATGCAACAAAGAAATTGATAACACAGCCGCTACCACCGTGACTGACCCTTTAAGCCCTGGCTAAACACTATTAAAAACGATTTGCAGCGTAGCAAAGTCAACACAGGGACAACCGAGAATCGAGTGATCTGGAAATTGCATACGAGGAGGGCCGACCCCAACTAAGGGGCCATGGCGATGATGAAGAAGAAAAAGAAAACGATCATCCTACTGTCACACGCTTGTACAATTTTAAGCAAAGACTTATTTACTTCATTATCAAAAAAAGTAAGAGTCTGTTTGATATCTCACAGTATTGCTATCTTTTTCCCACTGTCATCTGGTGACAAACTTAATTTTATCATACCATTTTCGGCTGCCGCATAGCCTTTACTACTTAAGCGTCAAGACTTTTGGGGAAAATCAAAAAACATACTTCCTATTAAAACACCATCTTAATACCGGGACTCCATTTATTTCATTTTATTTATTTCTTTCACAATACAGTAGAAGGAGGCAAAATACTTAAAAAAATATTCATCAAGTCGCTCTCTATGGTGTTATGAGTTTAATGCAGAATTTCTCATCATTGACTTGAAAACTCGATTTATTCTGATCCACTTAATTGCACAATCAGCAACCGTATTCCCAGAATTATAGTTTATTCTAAGCATAAGCAAACCAAATTCCAAAAAAACAAATAATTTCTCTACTCCTTGCTTGTTACATTTCAACGTACAGGCTTGAACTGACTCCTACTACTCATTTATGTGCGCCTGGTAAAATCATACAATACTTCTTTTCTACACGCAAATTGCTTAGTGTAGGAAACTGACACTTAAAAATGCAGCATATTTTTAGGAGCAAAATGGAAAAAACGTTTTTATTGTTGCATAAAGAATATTTATGTATTGCCGGCTGTTGCCCATATCCATTTGGCTGGTAAAATTGGTAGTTGGTTGCAAAAATCAATTTTTGCTGAACTACTGAGCTGCTGGGAAATAAATTACTGGCAATAAAAATGAAATATATGCCCAGCAGCAGAAAGTGGAACATAGAAATACATATTGCAAAGCTGATTGCTGCCCAATTGTGAGAGCATAGATGTATGAGATTGTACCATTGAACAAATATATCGGTTTTTCCTGATGTACCTACTAATCAGATCAGATACCACTTTTGAATGAAATTCAGCACCAGCTTAGCCTAAGCATTTAAAATTCAGAGAAAACTATATAATTCCCTCGTGGCATTTAAAATACGCACAAAAATGATTCACCTGACTCTAACTACATACTTCTGCGCACCTGGTGAAATTATATGAAGCTGAGCATTGAAATTATTTTTCTGCACTCCTCAGCTTGACGAAAATATGGCATATTTTTAGGAGAAGGCTGCAAAATTAAGCTGTCACTACTTCTGGCACTTCTGAGCCACCTTACTATTGAATTTGTGTAAGGCTAGTGACAGAAAGCGATATCGGTTGAACTGCTTATTGAATGAAAAAATTGCCAGCAACTGTTGCAGGACCAAAGCGAGCTGTACAGAAACGCCGAAATAGCAGTTTGCTTCAACGGACGAGAAAGTGGAGCTTTTGACATCTCCAGAGAAGTGAAACAATGATGCATTTTGTCACCCACTCTCTTCTTACTACTTTTGGACTCAGCGCTTGACGCAAAAAACAACCGAGGACACTTTGGCATCCGCTGGAGTTCTTCGAAGGCGTTAATAACGCTGATGACAAATATATTTTCGCGCATTGCTTCGAGCATTTAGAGGCGAAACTGAAGTCCTCTTGGAGAGTGCGGCAAAAGTCGTCCTTAAAATATAATACGGGAAAAACTAAGCTAAACTAATGCCTAACGGCCTGTTAAATGTAAACCCACTCTCTGATGGTTAAGTCATTGAAGACGTTGACAGCTTTTGTTACCATGGCACCAAAATTACTAAAAATGATGGGTCCGAAGAAGAAATCAACGACGATAAGTGCTCTTCTTACCCTCAATAAAGTTTGCAGTAATATCTAACAGATCACGAAAATAAGAATCTTCAACTGCAATGTCACGGCAATGCTGTTACACGTTTGCACAACTAGCAGTCTGACACAGGCAACCAGTCGCAAACTCCAAGTTTTTATCAACCGATGCTTACGAAAAATACTCCGAATTTTCTGGCCAAATCGTATTTCAGACGTAGATCTTTTGTTACGCACAAGTACCAGCCCGGTCGAAAAAGAAATTCGGAGTATAAAATGGACTTGACTGGGCCATACTCTATGCCGACCAACGATAACGAGATCGCCAGAACTGTGTAAGACTGAAAACCACAATGGCAGCGCAGGCGGGGACGTCCATGAAATTTCTGAAGCCGCTGTACCAAACGAGAATTGGCAGCAGCCCAAGCATCTTGGAACCAAGCTAAAACCTTAGTCCAAAATAAAGTTAGATGGAGAGAACATGTCGATGCTCTATGTGCATTGTACATTTTAGTGAAGCCTATATTGTAAGTACGAGTACAGGACCAGAGTAGAAATGAATCCATTGAAATTGATGAAGTCCAACGATGGAAATAGAAATTGGTGGAATTCAACGCCTTCCACGCGTATATTTAATACTTTTTATGGAAAAGAAATCAAATGCAGGTATCACATTTGATCTTGTCTTAAACAAGCAACCTGACTTAACTAACCTAACTTAAGGGCCGCCATTGGCTGGAACCGCCAAGTAAGTCGCAGAGGGGGGAAACTAGCGAATACCTGGAGATGACTGCTGGAGTCAGAAACCCGCGCTGGAATGAAGTTGAGAGATTGGCGCAAAACAGACACGAATGGAAGAAATTCGTTGTGGCCCTACGTTCCACACTGAAACTCTAGGCATTTATGATGATGATGATGATGATATCCCATGCGCTCTAGTTGAATGACCCAATTCAAAATGACTAATGTTAATAAACTTTTTCGTTTAAAATTCTGCTATTACTGAATTCGTTATAGGATTTATTAACTTTATTAACTTTTTTGGTTTCTTTTCTTTTTGCTTACTTTTTCGTTATGCGATAGTTTTTTTTGCAGTGAACACACAATCAGTCTATACAAATACATAGTATCGATAAATACGTCTACATGCCCATAGTATTTCTCGATATATTTTATAGATTCTCTAGATTTTTAACAGTATTTTTGCGTACTTTCGAAATCCATTTAATCGCTTTTTAAGTTTACAATATTTTTGCTTTTTGTATTTTGCATTTTGTATTTCTATTTATTAGTTTTGTTTATTATTTTTATTTTTATTTCTTTTTTTTATTATTTTTATTTATGCTACACATATTCTTATATATGGATCTACATACATTACATTACAAATGCGTGCGTGTATATCGCAATATTCGATTATTATCAATTTTTTTGTTTTTCAATTCAGTTACAATAAAAATTATTATTATTTAGTCCTGTTCTTCTGCGTTTTTTTCTTCTTTTACAATTTAACTATGCACTTTAAGTATGCTTACTTAATGTTTGTATGTATGTATATATTTTTATTTATGTTTTATGAAAAATCGAAAGAAAATAAAACTCTATTGGCTTATATTTGATTTGGTTTGTAGAATAAATGATTTATCATCGAAAAATACTTGTTTGTAGTTCATCATATGTACGCATGTATGTATGTATGTGTGTAGGTATAGTATGTAAGGTAGGCTCCTTAGCTGAGTGTAGATGTATGCGTGGGTTAATTGTTTGTTGTTAATTTCCGTTCATTTCCTTACTTCATTCATTCATTCGAATTATGCTTTTTTCTCATATTTCATTCCTTTTTTGTGTTTTGGTTTTTTGGGTTTCATTTCTAGTCTTGTTAGTGCGCCAATACAAATTTTGCTCGAAATGGTGGTTTGTGGTGGGTCCGTATATCGCTTTAATGATTCTTTTTATTATTTTTTTTTTCCTCAATTTTCTCGGTGAATGCAGTTTAATGAAATTTATTACTCGTTTTTTATTTCTCTTTTATTTATTTTATTTTTTCCTAGTGGTCTCAGTTAGTTGCGCATAATTTGGTTTTTGATTTCAATGCCTGCTTAATTAACGGCTCTTAAGCAACTCGAGCATTTTCATATTATTGCTTTAATAATTTCGTTTTTATAAATTTTATGATTTCAACATAACTTGTCTAAGGAATGCTGCTAATATTCCTGCCGGTGAGCTATGAAAGTTAAGTGCGCAGACTCGAAAGTAAAATTATTTCATTTATTTCCTGGTCACAATTTTAGCGGCAGGCTAATCAACTACCCCGTCAGAATTCAAATATATTAGATTAAGGTAAGCAACGCAAGACAAATGTCTTGTCGAGGCCCTATGCTCCCGAGAGGAGTGAAGGACGAAAAAAAATAATAATAATAATTTTCAATTTGCGGTTTTAACTCAAAATTTTATTTTATGCCTTAACAGGTTGAGTGCCGCCAGAGACAACTTTATTTCCATGTATTAATTTTTAATACCTAGTTTTAACTCAACATTTTATTTCAAATCTTAACACGCTGAGTGCCCCCAGTGGCGGATTTCTTTCCATGTATTGATTTTAAATTCTTAGTTTTAGTTCAAAATTTTATTTCTTGCCTAAACACGCTGAGTGTCACCAGAGACATATTTCTTTCAAGGTATTAATTCTCATAATCAAAAATTCGAAATTCTTTTTTAAAGCTTAACACGTTGAGAGCCGCCATATCGTCCCCTTTCTGTGTTAACTTCTTATCTATAAAACATAATTTTCAGTAAATCGATAAAAATGTTTAGAGTTACTTAACTCCTATGAAAAGTTAAAACTTATTTGATACGATACTTATAGTAGATACGAAGTTTTTGAATTCGAACATGTAGATACGAGAAAAATCGAAACGCTCTGAAAAAAATTCTATAATCATTGTATGTTTTGGTTTACGTAATAGGAGTGCTAAGGAGAGTTTTTCACTCAAAATCTCAATTTCGAAAAAAATGAAGTTACGAGGTTAACACAGAAAGGACGCGATATATAATTATAAAATTCACATTCTCTAGTTGCCATTATTAAAATTAGTTTCAGAGACTAGCGCATAGTCTTATTTTTCGATATTAAATAAATTTTCCAAAATTAAAAAAAAACAAAAAATTTTAAATAAATAAAGCTATCAATATATTCTTAAGACCATAAATGCACATTTTTTTTCGTTTTTGATTTTTTCAATGTTGCAGCAAATAATAGATTTATGCTGTTTCAATCACAAGATTTATTGAAATTCAAAAAAAAAAAAACAAACCTAAAAGAAATTAAAAAAAAAATGCCATAAATTTATCATTATTTTCTTACGACGATAAATGCACATTATTTTTTGTTTGGCTGCACTGCTACAGAAAATAAGAAAATAAAAGATGTGAAAATAGAATTTGCAAAGTTGGCGCTACACATGGCCCTCAACGTGTTAAACATTAATATCAATAAAGTGCTACAGAAAATAATAAATTTCTATTGTTGCCATCATTAAGACCTAATATTATTCTTTGACGGTAAACAAAATGAAAAAAAAAATTAAAAAAAGAATTAAAAAAAATTAACTTAAATATAAAAAAAAATAAAAAAATTTTAAATTGCAATAAATTTACAGTTGCTTACTTTGAGTGTCGTTTTGAAGAAAATAATGGAACAAAATATGCGACGTCACATTAGTAAAAATAAAGTTTGTTGAGCCGGCGATGCACACCAACGGGTTAAACATCAATACCAACGGGTCAAACATCAATATCAAAAAGTTACAAAAAGTAATAGATTTGTGTTGTTGTCATATTTAAGACCTAATAATATTCTTTGACAGTAAAACCAATTAAAAAAAAAAATAAAAAATATATGTGTTTTAATTAAAAATTTTTAAATTGTAATAAATTTAACGTTGCTTTCTTTGAGTGTCGTTTTGCAGAAAATAATGGAACAAAACATTTGACGTCACACTAGTGAAAATAAAGTGTGTTGAGCCGACGATGCACATGACACTCAACGGGTTAAACATTAACACCAGTGCAGTGTTACAGAAAATGATAGATTTGTGTTGTTGTAATATCTAAGGCATAATAATTTTCTTTGACATTAAAAAAAAAACAAAAAAAAAATTAAATGAAATTAAAAAAAATTAAAATTAAATTAAATTAAAATGAATTTTTTTTTTTAATTGAAATAAATTTGCCGTTGCCTTTTGGAGGTCATAAACGCACATCATTTTTTTTTCAGTGCCGTTTTGCAGAAAATAATAGAAAACAAATGCAGATTACCTTCTTAAGTAGTATTCTATGCTGGCACTCGACGTGTTAAAAATCAATATCAATACCATGTTGCAGCAAATAATACATGTGGGTTGTTTTAATTTCTATGACATAAAAAAAAAATTTAAAGTAAAAAAAAGTCAAAATCAGCACAGTTTTACAGAAAGTTATTTATTTTGCATTTAGCATTTAGGGGGCACACCGTTGGCGTGTTATTAAAAATTAAGTGGTCTCAGCCAATGGCACTCACTCAGGTGGCACTCAACGTGTTAAATATCAGTTACACTGAATATCAGGTAGCTACTTTTGTTTTTGCAATGTTTATATTTTTTTACGTATTATTTTTAAAAAATTTGTTTATATTCTAACAAAAACGTTATAAATCACATTCCTAAATTTTATCAAAAAAATGCAAAACACGACAAAATAAAAAAAATGTAAATTTTCTAATAATCCTGTGCATTTTTTTCATATTTACCGTAATAACATTTTCTATTCTTTTCATCGGTTCTTATTATTTGCGTGAAGTGGAAATATGCAAGGCTGTCAGCTGAAAACCTCCTAAGTCGTAAGTTTCGTCGCAATAGTTGGAGACCCTAATTACACTAGTGGCTCTAATGGCACCAAGAAAAAAATGTCGATTTATGGTAATTTAGGCTTTATCACTTGCACTTTATTTTACAAATGCTGGGACTATAAGCCTCATACCCAAAAAGTTTTGAAAAATTTATAGAAAATTTATTTTTTTATTTCTTTTCTTCAAAAAAATTTTGAAAAATTTATTGAAACTTTTATTTTATTTTTTTATTTTTATTTAGTTTGAATTTTTTTGAAAAGTTTGTAAGTTTTTGAAAGTTTTGCAATTTTTTCAAAAATTTGTAACTTTTTAAATTTTTTTGAAATTGTCAAAACTTGTTGAAGGTATCTAAAAAGATTGAATTTTCTTGGAAAGTTTTTGAAAAATTTATTAAAAACTTAATTTTTTTATATTTTTTTTTTAGTTTCTATTTTCTAGAAGAATTTTTGAAAACACATTGAAATTTGCATTTTTCAATTTATTTTTTCGTGAAAAGTTTGCAACTTTTTGAAAAATTTTTAACTTTTGAAAAGTTTTTAACTTTTGAATTTTTCATAATTTGTTCAAGGTTTTTATTAGTTTGTATTTTCTTGGAAAATTTGTCAAAAATGTGTTAAAAATTTTATTTTTTTTTATATATTTTTAGGTTTGTATTTTCTTGAAAAGTTTCTGAAAAATTTATTAAAAATTTAATTTTTTTTTAATATTCTTAAGTTTGCATTTTCTTGAAAAATTTATTGAAAATTTTTTTTGTATATATTTTTAAGTTTGTACTTTCGGAAAAATTTATTGAATAATTTTTATTTTTTTTAAGTTATTATACTATTTTCTATAAAAAGTTTGTAACTTTGTGAAGCGTTTTTAACGTTTTAAATTTTTTTTGAAATTTTCAAAATTTGTTCAAAGGTTTTAAAAAGTTTGTGTTTCCTTGAAAATTTTTTGAAAAATTTATTGCATTTTTTTGTGCGTATATTTTGAAGTTGTTTTCTTGAAAAATTTATTGAAAATTTGTTTTTACAGTTTCTATTTTCTTGAAATGTTTGTAACTTGCTAAATTTTTTTGAAATTTTCAGTATAGGTTTAAGGTTTTTAAAAAGTTTGTATTTTCTTGAAAAGTTTCTGAAACATTTTTTGAAAATGTTATTTTTTTAAGTTTGTATTTTCCTGAAAAGAGGGTAACTTTTTGAAATGTTTGACTTTAAATGTTAACAGTTTAAATTTTTTTTGAAATTTTCAAAATTTTTTCAAGTTTTTTGAAAAGTTTGCTTTTTTGATGTATACCATTTAAACCATATTTCTAAAATACACCAACAACAACAAAAAAATTAACAATGCAAAACAAATCACTGTACGATTTTTAATACCACTCACTGTAATATTTAACAGACGCCAGATTTTAGCTATAAAATAATAAGCAAACTTACGCTTTCTTCACAAACAGGCTGTGGTTATTTCCCTACATTAAACCACAGGTCTTGCAAGTCCCAACAAAAAATACTATGGTATCTGCTTTATATAGATACCAAGTTTTTGAGTAGCTACACTTTTTTATGCTACTATGTTTTTGTTTTTTGATTTTTGCGTTTTTGAGTTGATTTTCACTTTAGTTTTGCGCTAAAATTTGACTTGCCATTTTTTTTTTTAATTTTATTTTATTTTTTTTTATTTTATTTTATTTTATTTTATTTTATTTTTTTTTTATTTTATTTTATTTTATTATTTAATAAATTTCAAGTACTAAACTCGCAGGATATGTTTGCTTTGAAAAAGAAATTCCACATCTTTTCCCCTCTATGCATAACACAACTATTAGTAAAGTTCGCGGCTTCTTGTTTTCTATTTAAGCGCTGATCGTACTTTTAATCCAAACCCTATACTTTTCCTACGGTCCCTCCACGCCCTAAACGCCCTAGATGCCTATTTGTGCACTGCCGCCTTAAACGAACGTGAGCTCGCGATCGCTACCCGCATCGATGAACTCAAAATCCTCGTAAACTCATTCACCATTTATTATGAATACCGGACAAAATGGGGCAGGTTTACCACTGAAACCACCACCACCACCACCACCACTACCATCACCTCCACCATTACCATTACCGCCCACTAACTTGACATGTCTTTGTCTGGGTTGCTGCTGCTGTTGCTGCTGTTTTTTCTGTTCACGGCCATTTGATTTGGTTTGTTTTGGTCGTTGTGTCACTTCCAGTTCATCACCGTCCGTTGTCTCCAATTCCTCTTCTTCGGTTGCTACAGTGCCGGTACCGGTGCCACCCTCTAGCACCGCTGTGGTTGTATCGGTACCAGCGCCACCAACGTCGCCATTGCCACCATCTTCACCCTCGTCATCTTCTTCGTAGCCGTTGCTCTCGCCACTCTCCGCCTCTTCGACGGTTTCGAGTTCGCCACCGGCCAGTGTTGTCGAGCAATAACAGTACGACAGATTGGTTTTGAGATCTTCACAGAATTGTTGCTGTTGCGCAATGCTTGCAATGCGCTCGCGCGCAAACTCTCACATATAGGCCGGTTTGAGTTTGTAAGCCCTCTTCCAGATTTCACACAGACAAACAGTTGAGTGAAAACGATAGAATATTGCCAATGGCATGGAGACATGCGTAATTATCGTCCACGCCCAAAGACCGTAGAAATTCAGCTGTATGGGATGTGATTCGGCGCGTGATTTTTCTAGCGTACTAATAGCCCACATGGCTAAATTCACCACCAGCATAAAGGTCACAATTTCTCGTCCAGGTTTCTTACGTATATGCTCCGGTGTGATGGCTTGCCGCCGGCTGGCATCCAATATGAACAACGTTTGGCAAGCAGTTTGCACAATGGAGGCGAGTGCATTCAAGGGCACTAGCATATCGTCGCTGCGTAGTGTAAAATGTCCCGCAATTACCGTGAATATGTTGTATAAAAAGGAACCAGTCTGTGCACCGACTAATAGAATATCATCCAAGGAGAAGCTGCGATACCAATCGTACTGCAGATGCCTTATTTGTATCATGCCAATGAGTGTCGCTATGGTGGCAGTGCCGTAGATGAGCAGCTCACAGATGGTCACTTCGGTGACGGCCAGGGCGACAAAATCCGGTCGCGAGATCAACACGAAGAAGAGAATGAGCGAAATGATGGTCAGCACGAGTATGAGTATGCCAACGAAGAGACCCTTGTGCGCGCGCGCACAATCCACCGAATAGTGATGTGGAGAACGCTTCATCGGCGAACTGATCGTATCCGGACGTTGTGGCGCTGGTGTTTGCGGGCGCGAAATACTACGCCACATCACATACAGAATGGCGGCGCAAATGAGTGAATACTCAATGGTGCAGGGAAAGAGAAATGGCGAAGCATCTTGTACGAGAGTGCCGAGTATGTTGGTTCGTCGACACTCGAAAATCTGATACGGACCCTTGAGGCCACGCGGTACACGCAAGTGTGCCGTCGGATCGGATGTAATGACCGCCGGTGCAATGGCATGTCCGCGCGAATGGCCTGGAATGCGATGTGATATGCGTAGTGTGCGATTTTCCGGGTTGTAAAATGTGAGAATTTCGTGTTTCGTTTCCTGTATGAGTACATTCAGCCAGACGGCCAAATTGGTGCCAATCATATGCATGAGACCGAAGCGGGCGATTATCTTGTAGCGGTAGACTTTAATTTGCTGCAAGAAAGAGATATCAGTTATACAAAAAATATGGCAATGTGAAGATGATACAAAAATATATACATATATTCGCACAAAATGAAGAAAACATAATACAAGAGTTGGATTTTATATTTTGCGCTCTTACAACACCACGTGTAATGAGCTGTAATTCGATATTTTTATAGAAAAGTTTGGTATTCTTTGGTATAATCTTACATCTAATGTTTTCACTTACGACCTTCATTTGTTCTTTTTTTTCAAAAAAATTTCGTTGAAAAACTCACCTCGTCCAAACAATGGACTTAACTCGTGGAAAATATCGTGTGCTGATTTATTCTTGGGCATTAGTGGGGCCAACATATATACATACAATATTGCATAAGCATTTGGTCATCAAGAAGAGTTGTTCTCTTTGGATACCGCATAATTGGACAATTGCCAAAAACAAAAAAGCTCATGTCAATTGGTGTAAAGAAATTTTAAAGAAATTCAGCCGCGATGTCTCAAAACACGTCCACTATATCGTAACAGTTGGCGAGTCTGAGATCTAATCGAGTCGAAAACATAAAAGCAGTCGACATTATAGGTGTTCCAACACAAACTTAATCCAACAAAATTTGTTTGCGTGAGAAGCCCCCAAAGGATATGATCTTCTGTTTTTGTAGAAAGTCTAGTCATAACGCAACTTTATTTAAGAAGAGAAACTTAAGACAGTCCATTCTGAGTCGTACACAGCCGTTTGCCAGAAGTTTTCGAAGAGTTAAGGAAAACCAATCGGCAAAGACGATTAATCCTTCACCAAAAGGCGAATAATTCTTCACCGTTTGCTAGAAGTTTTCGAAGAGTTAAGGAAAAGCAATCCCCAAAGACGAATAATCATTCACCAAAACAATACGAGCTCTCACGTATCAGCTCACTCCAGAGAGTTTTTCAGCATTGAAGAATTGAAAGATTGAATTAGTTGGCTCTAATTTGGCACCTAATGACTCCTTTTACTCCCGAACATCAAAAATAAAATGAAAGATCGACGTTTTTCAACACCTGAAGAAACCACTGGAGCCTTTAAATATCTTATTTTGGAGGTTTCCGCTTTTGAGTAGCAAAAGTGCTTTGAAAATTGGTACAAGCGAATGCAGAAGTCTATTGACTTCTAAGGAGAATATTTGAAAAATAATAAAGCCTTTTTCATTCTATTTTACTATGTTTTCATTATTGGACGTAACATATAAATGGCAACCCTCGTATATAGGTTCCTTTGAAATAAAGTACACATATTTCTGAGATTATAAAGGACTCAATCAAATTGTTATTAACAAATTGGATTTTATATAGTAAATTACTAGGTGTGGCTTTCATATAGCGAGATTAAGGTTTTAAAACATTTTTTGATTTTGATCGTGGCTTTGCCCATTAAAAGTTTTTACTTTAAATAACTAAAACGCAATATCCTTGTGCCGAGCTCCTCTTTGAATTTGTGTTGCGTGTTTTGCTGTTGTTCACAAACTGGAGTGACCTATAGCTTTATGCTGCCTTCGAAGGGCAAATGGTTTTTTTTTTATTTATTGGCAAAATGCCTCAATCGAATAATTGGACTGATCATTTCGAATCAGCGCTGCTTCTAATATAAGTCACAGGTATTCTGACTTGCAGTAGTACGAAATAAAATCTTCAGTCCACAGCGCACCGATTTTATACACTACTTGAATACTTGTACAATATATGCACTCTTCTTTGGTTTAGCGCCGCCTCCGAATGGCAGATGGTTTTTTATGAGCAGATTTTTTATGACAAAAAAGCACTCGGAAGTTTGTCTTTGCCTACCGAGAAGCGCATTCGTGCAGTCATCACAAATGAGTATTTAAACTATGTTTTATATTTTAATAAGATTACCACTACCTTCAATATAAATCCCTCTTTTAGACTTAGAACAGGCATTTTCCTGCAGTCACCTCTCACAATACCCATGCCACTGACCTTTACAGCTTCAACAGACTAAAATCGACTTCCTTTGAAAGCAGATTCCATCTAAGGAAACAAAGAAAAGTCGCACGTTGCAATAAAGCAATAAAGGTAATGAATAAATCGGATGATCTTTATTGGTATGGATGATCTTTATTGGCTAAAAACATATTGACAAGCAATGCCGAGCTAATGACGCTTTATCTTGGTGGATAACTCATGTTTTACCCTTTCCCAATTTGGGTCGTTTTTTCTTTAATCTTTCACTGAGTGCAGCGAAAATTTGTTAGCAGTAAAGATTTTACAGTAAAACCTCTATATACCGAAGTTGGAAGAGTTGTATATCGGTATGTCTACAGTTTCGTTATATTTATAAAAATTAAAAACCACGATAAAACGAAATTTGCATAAATTTAAAATAAAATTATTTTTTTAGTTTAGTTTCCCAGATACAGTAATTAAGCCAAACATATGTACACTGTTAGATTTTTTATTGATAATTACATCATTTAAAGTTTAGTGGCAATATATTTTGTTATTTCGCTTCGAAGCTTCGAAACTATTTATATTAAAAATTTTTTCGTTTTGCCAAAGTTCGTTATATTCAATTACGGTGAGTGGCAAGGACTCTCGAGTTATGCTCACTGAAGTTCACAAAATTAATCAACTAAACATCGTTGATATTTGGTTCCAACATTACGGCGCAACTTGCCACGCAGCCCGCTTATTAATCGATTTATTGCGATATTCAAGCCACCATTCACGCCATGTGACCAGATTTATTGGAAAAAGTAGTCAAAAATTGGACTGATCGAATAGACCATGTAACACGTGGGCGCGTTGGATATACGCCGAATGTCATATTAAAAAAATAAGTCCCATGAAATTATCTACCAGATTATAAAAAAAATTCTTTCAAAAAATACTCCTGTTTCATATTATCATTTTAAGCTCTCAAGCTCTTGAAAAACACCCATTACTTATAGATATGTATGTAAATAGTAGACTCACCTCGTTATTCAGGAATATAAAGTACATTTGTATGAAAATGAAAGCCATGCGCGTCGCTGGTGTCAATGCCAAAAGTACATTGTGACATTTGGTGTCCGGATTCAATTCGAAATATTGGCCAAACTCCAAGCCCGAATAAATCATGCTGCCAATACCAAAGGCTACAATGAAGAATATGGAAACATAAAATGAGAAGAAAAAGGGAAACGATGTTATTGAAATAAAATTAGATATAAAATTTAATTTATAGCTGCTATA
Organism: Anastrepha obliqua; assembly: GCF_027943255.1. Taxonomy (NCBI): domain Eukaryota; kingdom Metazoa; phylum Arthropoda; class Insecta; order Diptera; family Tephritidae; genus Anastrepha; species Anastrepha obliqua. The sequence continues at coordinate 17,249,171 of NC_072893.1, read as the reverse complement.
AAAGGCATCATAAACCAAATTAAGGAGGTAATTAGGCAACAAAATTAAAATTAACAAAATAGGTGGCAGTTGCCGTCAAAATCTTAGCAAGTAATCTGGCAAACTGATGACTTGGCGACAGCTGGAATTTGTGGGCGTAAACGCAATATTGACGGGGAGTCAACATGCATTTGTTTGCACAATAAAAAGTAATAAAAAAACTTGTGAAAGTGAAAGGAAAATATTTGCAGCGCTGAAATAAGTTAAAGGACTTGGTATGAAAGTTCATTTTTTCTTACAAAATTTTTTAAGGCTAAATTTTTTTAAAGGATTAAAATAAAAATTAATTTTTTTTTTAGAAAATTTTTTCAATGAAAGTTAATTTTTCTACTAAATTTCATAACCTTTAAGGCTTTTAAAGAATTTTTTTTAAAGGATTTTCAATGAAAGTTAATTTTTCTACTAAATTTCATAACCTTTAAGGCTTTTAAAGAATTTTTTTTAAAGGATTTTCAATAAAAGTTCATTTTTCATATAAAATTTCGTAGTGCTTTAAGTCATTTAAAGAATTTTTTTTAAAGGATTTTCAATGAAATGTTTTTTTTTTAGAAAATTTCAGACTACTCTAAGGCATTTAAAGAAATTCATTAAGGATTTTCAATGAAAGATCATTTTTCTTACAAAATTTCATACTGCTTTAAGGCGTTTAAAGAATTTTTTAAAGGGTTTTTAATGAAAGTTTATTTTTCGTACAAAATTTCGTAGAGCTTTAAGTCATTTAAAGAATTTTTTTTAAAGGATTTTCAATGAAATGTTTTTTTTTTAGAAAATTTCAGACTACTCTAAGGCATTTAAATAAATTCATTAAGGATTTTCAATGAAAGTTCATTTTTCTTACAAAATTTCATACTGCTTTAAGGCGTTTAAAGAATTTTTTAAAGGGTTTTTAATGAAAGTTTATTTTTCGTACAAAATTTCGTAGAGCTTTAAGTCATTTAAAGAATTTTTTTTAAAGGATTTTCAATGAAATTTTTTTTTTTTAGAAAATTTCAGACTACTCTAAGGCATTTAGAGAATTTTTTTAATGGATTTCCAATGAAAGTTAATTTTTCTTACAAAATTTCATAGTGCTTTAAGGCGTTTAAAGAAATTTATTAAGGACTTTCAAAGAAAATTAATTTTTTTTTTTTAGAAAATTTCATACTGCTTTAAGTCATTTAAAGAATTTTTTTAAGGATTTTCAATGAAAGTTCATTTTTCTTACAAAATTTCGTAGTCTTTAAGGCATTTAAAGAGTTTTGCTTAAAACTAATAGACATTAATAAAAAAGATGCTGCTTATCGCAAAACATTTCTCGGAGATAAACCACTATTGAGTGGTGCGCAATAAATAACTTTTGCTCGGCAAAACGAACAAAAAAGAGCAAACAGATGTAAGCTTTAGTATCTATTTCATATCTACTTCCTTAAATTGCTCGAATTTCGCAATAAATGTTAAGACGCAAAAGAAGAAAATACGCTTAACTCAGTTGCTGCTACTGTTGGTTTCACATATGTGTGTGTATGTGTGTAAGTATGTATGCATGTATGTATGTATGCGTGTATAAGTGTGAGTAAGTATGAAAGTGGATAAGAATAAATGGCTCTTCTCCGTTTTCAATCACTTTATAGGTCCCTTGGGAAATCTAACGTCACTGAATGAGCGATTGGGAAATGAATTAGAAAAAGTTTTAAAAGAATCCTTGCAGCAGTTGTACTTTTGTAAGCTTTGGGGAAGAATATCTGGAGATAAATAAATGGCCATATCCTGATTTGAATGTCATACAAACTTTAAATAAATTTTTAAATCGTAAACCAAATTCAAGTACTTTCTCAAACTAATTCTAAATTTCGCAAATGGCGTCGTAAGTCAATCCTGTTTGAACGCTTGGAAACTAGACAGCTGCAGTATACAAACAAGCAAGCAATTAGTCGTCAAAGTAAAGGTCGAAATAAAGATTTCCATTACCCAAGATAATTTTTATTACATATATTCGTAAAAAAAATATCGATAAGTGTTCATTTAAAGAGCGCGCGTTACACATTGATTGAGTTTGAGCGTAATCTGTCAATGAGCTTGTTTTTGGCATTTAATTACATCAGTCAACCGCAGGTGTGCTCTGTGATTTTCACTATGGATAAAAATATCGAACAAAGAATTTCCCTTTAATTTCGTGTTTTGAACGGGACTTCGTGTGCTGAATCGTTGAAAATGTTACAGAGCGCCGAGATGGCGAGACTCCTTTATCAAAAACATGGGTCTACGAGTGGTATAAGGCTTTTGCAGAGGGTCGAGAAGTCCTGGAAGATCCATCAACGTCTTCAACGGATGAAAACGTCGACAAAGTCAAGAAAATGGTGCCGGAAAGCGGCGTGACTCACGAATCAATTCCCAACATTTTACACCATCAATTGGGCATGAGACGCGTGCCTGCTCGACTTGAAGCAAGAGAGTTGAATTTCTTTCAAAAAATTCATCGGAAGAAGGTGGCTGAAGACATGCTTGAGCAAGTGAATTCGTTGCCAGGGTTTATTCAACACATCATAACAGGTGATGAGTCATGGGTATATGAGTTTGACATGCAAACCAGTCAACATGCGGCTGAATAGCGCTATCCGCATGAGTCGAAACCCAAAAAACCACGTCAAAGTCGGCCAAAAGTGAAGGTAATGCTCCTCGTTTTCTTCGATTATCAGGGTGTTGTGTACGCGGAATTCATTGGAAATGATACTGCGGTAAATAATGAATATTATTTTTGAGTTATGCGACGTTTGAGAGAGAAGGAAGGAAGTGCGTAGGAAACGGCCCAATTTATGTAAATAAAACTCATGGATCTTGCACCATGATAACACACCGACTCTCAAGGTTCATATTGTAAATACTTTTTTTTAACAAAAACTCGGCAAACATCATCGAACAACCACAGTATTCACCGGATTTAGCCCCCTGAGACTTTTTTCTTTTCGCAAAACTTAAATTGCCACTCCGCGGAGACCGCTTTGAGTCGATAGAGGCCATTAAGGAGAATTCGCTGAAGGAGCTGAAGAATATCTCTTCAAACGCGTTTATAAGGTGCTTTGCTGACGGGACTAATCGTTTTCTAACGTGTATTGCTTCGAATGAAGCCTATTTTGAAGGCGACAAAATACATTTTGATAATTAACGGGAGGTTCTAGTCAAAATCGACCAAAAAAACGTATTCTTTTGTATTGCTTTATTTTCATCCTTAAGGTCTTAAAAATATGTAGGCAAAAGGATATTTCCCTATCTGATTGATTTTGCGAGTTATAGCGTATACACGGGAGAGCCAAAAAACAGGTAAAAGCGCGCGCTCGGAGCCGTTAAACGCGTTTTTCTCGACGCGGGACGCTATTCCGCTTCAGCGACTAAGCCGATTTGGACGTTTGGTGGCTCAAACTAAAGATTATTCAATTTAGGCTGCCTTGAGCAACTGCTTTTTGTGAAAAAATTTTTTAGTATTGTTTTCTTAACGTTAAAACAAATAAAAAGAGGGGAAGAGGTGTTTTTTTTTAGAAAGGGTTTTTTTAAAAATCGGAAATTCATAAGACCTCCGGAATTTCATCCATTTTAAGATTTTTTTTTTGGTTTTTTCGTTTCAGATCACTTGGCAGGACTGTAGAGTGCCCCGCGCACGACCATGAAGGCTGGAGCTACCATTTTGTATTATATGTAGGAGAGAATGGGGAGTTGTGAAACGGGTTTTGTTTTTGGACCTGTATTACTCAAAATCTTAATATTCTGCATATGTCAACGATGGAATCTTTAGTGAATGAATACTGGAAGCTATTGGTATGGCCTATTTAACAAAACTACAATTTTCCTTAAAATTAAAATTGTATATAATAATATAAAATATAATACAAAATACAAAAATGTGGGGAGTTGTGAGACACCATGGTTTAAATCAATAAAGATGACTTATTTTAGTTGTTAGTTCTTTATTAAGATGAAAAATGAAAAAGAAAAGACAATTGTTATAAAAAAGTGTATAAAAAATGCAATGCCATCAATCTGATGATTCGCAATGAGAACATGTATAATAACCAGTTCGTAAATTGGCACACTTTAGGTGCACAGCTCGATCGCATACATTGCAATGAATGGAATTGTTTCTGCTTAACTTTTTCGGCATTGCACCTTTGCAGATGATGCAGAAATCTTCTTCTTCTTCAAATTCTGATGAACTTGAAATTATTGCTGCTGAAAGATGCGTTAAAAACGGTGTCTCACAACTCCCCAAATCGTTTTTTTTTTATAAATGGCCGCGTAGTCATAAACACATCGAAGCCAGTTCATGCCCAAGTGAATGTGTAAATTCAAAGCTAATAGGACAATTAATAATTTGTATATATTAACATTTGCAATTTGTTTCAACAACTGATTGAATGTATCGCAAAACAAATGATGAAAAGAACTTACCGAGAAATTCCAAAACACAGTAACTGGAGAGACGCGTCGAATGCGTGTAAATATGACCAATGCTAGCTGAAAAGTGAGATCGCATCGAGAACAGTTGTTGACACTTAAAATCGAATGTAAGCAAATGAATAATGCCGAAAGGTAACAATGTCTCACAACTCCCTGTGTCTCACAACTCCCCATTTTCGCCTACTCTCAAAAAAAAAAACATGAAATTACGCACATTTTCGGGCCTTTGGACTAGAACCTCCACATAAACAATTAAAATATTTTGCGTTTTATTGAACGATTCCCGGTACTTTTTGACAGAATGCATTTAAAAATAATTTTATTATAATATAAAGGCTGTATTTTCTCACTTTTTTTGTATGCCTTCTGGTAAACTTTGGATATTTAGATCAAAGAATATCAAAGAAGAAATCTTTCCCTGAATATCAACACTACGAAAAAGTGAGAAAACGCATTTTCTCTCTCACCAGCAACTATGAAATTTCGTTGTTATTTTTTCACAAAAAATCTTATTTGTCATATTCTCGTTAACTTAGAAAAAAACTACACTCGTACACTCTCCTTCAATAAAATCTTTAACTAAAAAAATAAAATGTAAACATCGTATAAAAAAAAAAGAAAATAAATAATTGGCGCGTACACTTCTGTTAGGTGTTTGGCCGAGCTCCTCCTCCTATTTGTGGTGTGCGTCTTGATGTTGTTCCACAAATGGAGGGACCTACAGTTTCAAGCCGATTCCGAACGGCAGATATTTTTATGAGGAGCTTTTTCATGGCAGAAATACACTCGGAGGTTTGCCATTGCCTGCCGAGGGGCGACCGCTATTAGAAAAATGTTTTTATTAATTTTGCTTTACATCGTATAAAACTGACAATATTTTCGCTTTTAATTTTTCAAAGTGCCCATTATATACAAGTAATTTATGGCGCGGAAAATATGTTGATTCACTACGTTGACTTTACTGTTGACGGGAAATGTAGCGGATTCTGTGTTGCTCAGTTTGCAAAACCATAAAAAAGCCACTTAAAGTGAGAGTACTTCAAATAATTTATACTTTTGCGGCATCAGGAAAATATGTATGTATGTAAGTGCATATCCAGCAAGCATTTAGTATCTAAATATATCTACATACTGGAACTTCATAAATTTTCATTAAATGCATAAAAACGCTTACGCTGTCCAGCTAGCAAATAAATCTTCATAAATTCAAGGGTTATGAGAGACCGCGCGATTTTATTTCACGCAACTCAAGATGCTCGACGATTAATACGTGGATACATGCATACATACAAACACATACATACCCACAACCATGCATGTACACACACACATCCATCCATACATACGAAAGTAAGTAAAAAGGATTATACAGAGTTACAGCAGTTGTTTCGTTCCACTTCATTTTTACTACTTTAATTTTCACACTCCCACATACATAAATGGGTGTATGTACACATTTAACGTTTTCCCGCAAATTATAGTACATACATATGCGCAAATATACTCACCCACTGCACCCATACGCAGATAGAAGGATCCATAGTGATGTTGTCGACCGAGCGGTGCCAGCAGCGAGGGCCTTCGGGCGGGTATAACCGTCGGTATGCGTTTGTTATGCATCGAATTGCTGTCAGTGTCCGATTCATCCATACTATCCGAGGCAGTAGAGGAGCGCGCTTTTGACGCGGATTTGCTTGGTGATGCTGCAGCGGTGAGAGAAAGAAAGGAAGGATAAAGTAAGGATTAAATAACATTAGTGTTCGCTTGCATGTTTTCGGAAATATTTATTCTGTTTTTGTGTTTTGCGGTGAACACAGTTGTGCACATTGAAATCCGGGCAAGTAGTGGAATAGGTGACAAATGCATGCCATTGACAGGCATCAGATGCAGGTTGAAATGCGTGCGATGAAAGCTTTTTGTTATTAATGGTAATTTATTTTTCGAGAAAATTAATTTTGAAAGTGCCAAAGAAGCTGAGGTTAGGTCAAGTATAAGCAAAATTAAAGCAAGAAATAGCAAAATTTTTGTATTGGCATGGCGAAAAAAAAAATGTGGTACGAAGGAAATTATTGCAAAAGTTCGATTCAGCAAATCTGCCATCGAAGATTTTTTGAAAAATCATAAAATGAGCGACACTCTTATACGACGAATAGTCCCAGGAGCTGTAAAAATTACCAATTGAAAGAAAAAGCGCATCAGCGTAAATAATATTTTTCAAAAATATCTAGGACATTATAAAGGGAATTTGTGTAAAAGTGTAGAAACATTCTTACGAGTCATTGGTTTCTGGTTTATAGGAGAGTATGTAGCCAAAATGGGCATAAAGAGTATACTGTACTGAGTATAAAATATAAAAGTATACTCTCGTTTACACAGCCAAAAGAAACTATCTTCCTCTTATTCTATGAATGCCCTGCCCTATGGAAGGCGAGGATGTTAACCCTGGCAAACCGCTTTTTGAAAACCTCGTAGAGCTGACCAGCATAGCAAAACAACCTTATATAGTAAACAAACCTATACGATTCCTCAATTTCAGACTGGGTATAGTCCTGAAGAATAAATCGTATAACTTGTTGGTAGCCAGGATGTATTACAAAATGATGCGGAAGAACTAACAGGATTCTTGGTGAATCAGCACTTCAACCAGCTAATCACAAAAGCAATCTTCAGTGGAAAACCTCTCCATACTGGTTTGAAAGTTAAATAACCCATACAAAATATTTTCTTTTGACTGCAACAGTGCATCAAAATTGCCTATGATGTCCGAAGGACAGCAAATTGATTAATAAAAAGTAATTTTCTTGGGCGAATGAAAATACAACAATTTTTGTAACGAGAGAATGTCATACGCTTGAAGAATCGACAAATTAAAATATCAGCTGGGTCGGAGAGTGCTTTTTTCACAATGCCCTGTCTCTTCTTGTGGTACATGGAATAATACACGCAGGCAGATGATTTATTAAAATTTGATACCTTCAGCTATTGCGCAATATCAAAGAAAAACTCATTTTGCAGGAAGCCCTGTCTATTGATGGCATTATGCATTACCCCTTTATAGTGATGGCACGACATTTCCTTTTATGAAGAGTATATAGGTATTATCGTAGAGAAAAAATGATGAGCAATCAATCGGAAGGGGAAATAGTCAACATGGTACAGAAGATATAAGGAGCAATCAATCGGAAGGGAAAATAGGAAATAGAAAATACAGAATAAATGAGGAACAATCAATCGGAAGATAAAATAGGAAGTAGACAATACAGAAGAAAGGAGGACCAATTAATAGGAAGAGAAAATGGGCAACATCGTACAGAAGAAAGGAGGAGCCATCGATGGGAAGAGAAAATAGGCAACATCGTTAGAAAAGAAGAGATCGGCAATCAAACGGAAGAGAAAACAGGCAACATCGTAGAGAAATGTGATGAACAATCAACAGGAAGAGAAAATAGGCAACATCGTTCAGAAGAAATGAGGAACAATCAATAGGAAGAGAAAATAGGCAACGTCGTAAGGAAAAAAATGATAGACAATCAACGGGAAGAAAAACCAGGCAACATCATACAAAAGAAATGATGAGTAATGAATGGCAAAAGAAAATAGGCAAAATCTTAAGAAAAAAACTAATGGGAAATCTATGAGAAATCAATGGAAATTTCGAGCTACTTCAAACTTGCACTTTACTATAATCTTACACTATACCAAAACTTTACCAGAGCGGGAAATAAAACTCACTAAAATAAGACAAATACTAAAATTTATTGATGAAAAAATTAAAATACATTCCCATCTCCTGTAAAACAGCTAAGGTTCTAATGTTTATCAAGCCAGGAAAACCAGCATGTCACATCATATCGGCTCATATCTCCGATGATTGCCTTATGCTTTCAAAGTTAATGGAAAGACTGCTTGTCAAGCATCTTAGTCACTTAATTGAACAGAGGAATACAATTACTACGCGCCAACTTGGTTGCCGAGCAAAGCATTCAACCATCAATCAAGTCCACATATTAACTCGAATTATTGAAAACGCCTTTGAAGAAAAACTGTGTTCCTTGACATGTCTAAAGCCATCGACAAATTATGCCGCGGTGGTCTTCCCAGTAGGATTAACGCATTACTACCAACACAATAACACAACCTACTAACATCATGTTTGCCAGCTCGCTTTTGTCGAATCAAATAGAGGGATATATGCTCCGCCCTCAAAGAAATTAAAGCTGGCATTCTGCAGGGTAGTGCTTGCGCCCCATCCTTTACTTGCGAATTACCCATGAAGCAGCCGCGTTTGCAGACGAAACGGCCATTTTTTCGGTTGGTAAACCGCAGTTCGAGTCAATTGCAAAACTTCAACGTCACCTCAACAACATCTCTGAATGGACAACAGGATGACGCATAAAGTTAAGTGGCAAAAATTGATATGTACCTTTACCTACAACAAAATCCGATACCTGCCTTTGTACATACACGGACTACAAATCCCACATCATAACACCGCTAAATATCTGGGTACGATTTTAAATACTAAACTCAAATGGAACGAATATGTTAAAAAGAAAAAAGAGGAATTGGAAATGAAATACCGAAACATGATCTGGCCTATAGGCAAGCGATCTGCTTTATCCTCATTCCAGATGCTCAAACCAATATGGATGTATAGAATCTAATTAGGAGGTTGCTCAAGTACCAGCAATAATTTGCAAATATTAGGTCGAGGGGAAAAATCCATTATTGATTATTTATTATTGTAGCCAGAAATAATGGCCCCAAACTAATGCAAAGGTTTCAAGACAAAGTCTTGAAATGTGCTGTTAACATGCCTTCCCGTACTAAGGCAGTAGCGATCTCGAACGTGATTTTGGTATTGAGACAGTTGCTGTGATAATCCAAAAATATGCCATATTGCACATGAAGTGGCTCTTTCACCATTTTAATAGCAAAGTTTCAGTGGATAGAAAGACTCAAGCGTAAAAATCCGAATCACTTCACGCAGCAGCCAACTACTCTGAAGGAAGTGTGCAGAGCATCATAACAGTGCAGCTGAGGAGCAGGTGTTGATGTGATTCCACCTCATCCTCCATACAACTGACACAAAAAGGACTTGTAGTAATGCCGAGTCTCACAGCATCTATACCTCATCCCCAATGTGCTGTAAGAGCATCGAGAGGGCGAAATTCGAGAACTGAAATTTTGTTAGCCTCAAGAGATCCCTCGTGCGCCAACCAGTTTCGTGGCCTGAAAGATTTTCTGACTTAATCAGTTTGTGTGTTTGTCCAGTGTTCGCTGAGTTGACACGAAGCCCACCTCTCCAGGATCCAGACATCCCGATCGTCTCATTTCGTGGTGAAACTACCTCACAAGTCCCCTGTTTGCCCAACTCATCCGCATCGCAGATTCCAGCTATGCCGCTATAACCCAGACAAGCCTTATATTATATCAAAGAAATAGCGAAAATGAAGTCAGGCAATCTTGAACCAGTTTCGAGTGCACGTAGCAGTTATTACACAAATTAGTAGCCAATCAGCTGCTTCTTTAATTGCCGCTACCTCTTCATGGAATACACCGCAGTGGTCCAGTAACCTGAACTAGAATCTGTTGGGGAGCTCCTCGCAGAATACTCATCTGCCATCCCTTCTATTCAACTTCAAGCCATCCATGAACAGGTTCACCAGGCCCTGCCTCCAAATAATGCACCCTGTCTACTCTTCCCTTGAAATGGAATGTGAGTGGAGACTGGTCAGCTTGGATTAAGCAGGAATGCACATTGAACAGTCGTCAAGGGGATGAACCCAAAGCTTTTAAGGGCGCTTGAGTGTCCGTAATTGAAACTCTTAGTCTGGTTGCGGGACGTGTAGCGACAGCTTTGCCTGCGAAGTCTACAGGTACCACATTTAATATTGCATTAAGCGCTAGAGTAGGAGTAGATCGAAGCGCCCCACTGATTGCAACGTGCGAATATAAGAAAATTGGCGTACGAAAAGCAAGAACCAATACCATTCATATACAGAATATACTCCAATGGATCCTGAATTCTACGCCAGAAGTTGCGAAAAAAGGTCCAGATTGAACATCAATTCCTTCTAATATATTCAAAGGATTTAAGCCATTGCGGAAAGTAGAGTGAAAATCTAGACAAACGAACCAGTCAATCAACGCCGTAGGTGAAACTGTGTCGAAGGTTTTAGAAAAGTCGGTGTAAATGCAATCAATTTGGCACCCAGAAGAGAATGCTGAAATACAATACTCACTAAACACAGTCAAGCTTTTGAGTGTAGAACGACCCGATACAAATCCGTGTTGATTTGGGCGAATTGAGCTCTTAACTGACTTATCTTTGAAGACGCATCCCAAGACCTACGTTCAAGATAGGTTTATGACTTCATTGACATGAATATAAAATAGCAACAAAAAATAATAAATTTTATTATTTAATTATGAATTAATTAATTTTGTTTTTGTTGTTTTTTTTCATACACAGTATAGAAAACGAAATCTTTATCAAAATTTTTGGCAAAACCTTTACTTCTTAATGCGGCCGGATCTTAATTGCCGCAACTGTATACGCTTGCAAGGGTTGTTTTATTACGCAAGAAAGGATGTTCGGCGCGATTAACGTTGATGTTTGGTAATGACACGCGTAATGGCGAAAATAAATAAAATGGTGGAAAAACATTTTAATTACCAATACTCTTGTTTTTTCTACATTTTTTGATTAATTATTATTCTTGTTGTTTGCTTTTTGTTTGTATTTCGCTTCTATGTATGCGGTAAGACATTTTTGTGTTGGAAATGAAAAATTAAATGACATGTCAACAGTTAATTGAATAGTTTAAAATTAAATGAAAACTTTGGATGAAAAATTCGTAAGCTTTTCAGCTAAAGGGATGCCTGCTCACTTGGTATTGTTGTTACTAATTTTTTTTTTTTTTTACTTCCTGGTACTTACTTATATTTGCCGGGATTTTCGGACGACCCCACAGCAGTGTGGCATACATGAAGAGCAGGAATATCATACTTCCAATGTACAAGTATAAGTAATACACCTGTGGAAGAAGGAAAATAATTAAATTGAAATAGAAAAATATGAAATCGGTCAATGACTGAGGATTTAGAGAAATATACGAAGTTTGTTAAAAAAAATAAGGTGAATTTGCAAATTTCGTGGGCTACGTACATTCGACTTTCGATTGTAATTATTATTTTTTGTTTTTTGGTTTGTACCCTCGTCTTGAAGATATGTTCACGGTTTTAGCAATATAGTGGCTTAGTTTGTTTGTGAGAGGCATAAATAAGGCAAGAGTTTTGCGTGTTCGGCGATTTTCTGCTATCGACTCGTGACGCTCCTATACTCTTCCATTGGGAGGATTGGACTTTGTTTGTTGCTGACTTAAAACTAACAATTTAGAAAAGAATAACAGTAATAGTTATATTTACTATATCGCACCCTAAATACAAAAGGGTCACAACTCAAAATTTTCCAAAACTGAGTTTTTTGCATAAATTAATTCAGAGTACACATTTCTAACTGCTGCAAATATTTCGTTCACATAACTATCTTTTTTAACTGCAAAAATACAGTTATGTCTGTTTTTATGTCAAGTGTGTTGCTTTTGCACGATCAACTAAAGAGCATTATTTTGAGTTGCGTTAATGGGCTCAAGAACAGCTGATTAGTTTTATTACACATAAAGAGTTTTATTTTGAGTTCTGCCTCTACAACTGTAAAAAGTGATACATTTCGTGGTATATTATTTTGCATTGTGCCTCTTTAGTTGTGAAAAGTGAGTTCAATTAGGTTAGGAAACTTATAAAATTACAACATTTTATCAGTTAAAAAGGCACAACTTAAGATAATATCACTAGTTAATCGAAAAAATTTCAGTTAAAGAGTCATAAATCAAAATTTTGTTTTATTTTCGCAAACATAATATAAAATTGAAAAAAATATAGTAGAACCTTCTTCAATGTTGTATATTTTCATGATGGAACAATATTTTCTTTAAATATTACAATAATTTTTACATAAAACGTTTTTCGTCTCTCCTGAAAATCTTAATATAGTATTTTGAGTTGTGACCCTTTTGTATTTAGGGTGCGATATATGTATCTACAAGGTGGCGCAGAAAGGCAGACAATGACGTCGTATGTCAACCATATTTGTCCCTTATAATGTGTTTTTATTTCGTAAAAAGTTTATTGAAAAACCAAATTGGATGATTCATTTTGCGCCACTTTGTATGTTATCACATTCCTTGAAACCTATTCATTTACTTCGATCTGAATACATTTTTTTCAAAATTTTATTTAAAAGAAAGCACGGAAGATTAATAGCCAGATTGATAGGATGATCGTTACATTGCCTAAACAGGATCCCAGGAAGAGGGCTGCTGACATTGATATTGACATCATCGGCCTTAACAACCGCGCTGTTAGTTCAGCCTTCTCCAAACTGGATAAAGAAGCAAAGCGAATGGGTGTGTGTAATGGTGCACGAGGACAAAACGAAGTACCTCCTTCCATCAAACAAACAGTCGGCGCACTCGCGTATCGGCATCCACGACATTGTTGACTTTAGTATTTTTGGGGTTTTAAAAGACTTCGTTTATTTAGGAACCAGAATTAACATTAAGTTGGCAATTGAGTATTAAAGTCGTCTCTCGACGAACAAAACTAACATACAAGGCTCTCATCATGCCCGCCCTAACGTGTGGCGCACACTGGGGATTTTTGTACAGAGATGCGGAAAAAAGTATACATCCCAAAAAATATTTACATTTTTACTACTAACGAAGTTGTATATATTTGTGTATGAAAAGAACATGTTTAAAAACTATTTTTTTAAAAAATTTTAAATTTTTTCAAAAAACAATGTTTTTTAAAATTCATAAATTTTAATTTTTTTTTTATTAATATAAGCCAGCAAATATTTACGCACAGGATACATGTAAGTTCATAATTCTGAATTACCCTCAAAATGTCAAAACAAAATTAAAAGTGTTTCGTTATCATTATGCACACACTAGAAAGCGTTTAGTTATTATCATTGCCAAAAAATAATCAGTGGCGCCTGGTGGCACCTGCAATTGATTAAAACTGAAAGAGACGCTATTAAGCAACACGTTGATACTAGTTTCTGACCGTAGGTAAATGTAGCTCAACTTGCAGATACAAGAATATGAAGGAATATAATTTTTTTTTTCGTAAAATTAATTATAAATAGATAATCAAATGCTTCACAGCCTTTGTTCTTCCGGCTAAAATATATAAAAATATCGTACCCTAAGTGAAAAATAAAAAATTGGAAGTCGGCTCAAGCAAAAGGAAAAAAAAACCACCTTGGGCTTTGAAGTTTTTTCTTAGTCAGTTCAATACTATAAAAAAATTATGCTTTTGACATATCTATAAAAAAAACTGTAAGTCGGAGTTCAGTAATTCTTTTTGATTTTATTGTTTGTTCTATTCTGGAATTTAGAAATACCATTAAACATTGCGTAGGTGGTATGTTGCAAATTTGACTTTCTTCCGCTAAATCCCCAGTGAATCCGATGAAGCGACGCTTGGAGTATTTGAGAGAAAGATTCTGTGTAAGCATTTTGGACCTTTGCACTTTGGCCACGGCGAATATCGCAGGCGATGGAACGATAAGCTGTATGACAGGGACGGCAGAAGCCATTGATGCCAGCATAGATCGACAAGTAAGAATGGAGTTCTTTCGAGAGCAAAAATCAAAATCAGTTGCGTTATATTATAGTCAGCGATGAAACGAGACTAAATAGAGTTGATGTTAGATGGTAGGAAGTATGTGCAAGTTCGTCCATGGTGAAAAGATTTTTAGAGGTGCACTACCGTTATTCGGTTCTGATGTCCGTCAGGATGTCGGTACAAGCCTTTTGGATGGTCTCTACGGGCAAAAAACGTTTTCCTTTCATGGCCAAATGCAATTTTTCGAGTAGGTAGAAGTCGCAGGGAGCCATATCAGGCGAATCCGCTGAGTTATTGATGTTTAAAATACGATTTCTGGTCAAAAAATCAGTCACAAGAGTTGATCGATGAGATGGTGCATCAACATGCAATAAACCCCAGCTTCATCCTTCACGATATTCAGGGCGTATTCGACGAATGTGATGCAACAAACGCTTCAAAATGCCAAGATAGAAAATTTCATTGACGGTTTGGCCCATTGACTTGATTTTTGACTTCTCCAAACGGAATTTTTTGGGTGGTGGCTCATCTTAGACGACGCTTAGTTTCAGGTTCATGTTGGAAACACCACTATTCATCACCAGTTAGAATGTTGTAAACGAAGTTCTCGTCTTTTCCCGCCTATTTAATGAGGTCTTTCGAATGTTGAATTCTGAGCAATTTTTGGTCCTCAGTTAACTTGTGCGGCATGAAACGTGCACAGATCTTTCGTAAGCCCAAATGATCAGTTAAAATGGTATAAATCGAGCTTAGTCTGTACTGCGACAGAATGAACAAACTTGCTTCGCGTTCTCCAGGGCCTTCATTGCAGCCTAACTGTCACTGAAAACTATATTACAATCTGTTTCCCGCTCCATCTCCTCTCGATTATCTATTCGGCTACTTTCAGAATGGCAAAAATTTCCGCTTGAAAAACAATTGCCATTTCCCCCATAGCATAGTGATACTTAGTACTATCGTTTAAGTACCATCCGGCTTCAGACCCTATTTCATTCTTGGACCCATCGGTAAATAAAATATCTGTCAAACCTCTCTGAATGCATTCTGTATTGCTCCATTCCTTCCAAATGAAACTGTGGGTAACAGGTCGTCTTTAGGTGCCAAAAACAGTGGATACTGCTCAGATAGCAACTGTGTCCCGAAGTTCCGTCTTCATGCCAAAAACCATAATTATGGAGTCAACACCCGACAGCTATTAGAAAAAACTTTCTATAGTTTTGCTGTTTCATGCACGGATAAATTTTAATTCAAATAGGTGACAACATCAAGCTGAAATATTCTTACACGCAAGCAATCTAAGACCCTCGGCTTTCCAGTGATGCGAAAATTGAGGAATTAATTTTGAGTGATGCTCTTTCGAAAAATATTTTACGATTTTCTGTGTACTTGTGTACCATATTTGGACATATTAGTGGATGCATATAAATTATTAAGCCTTTATTTTTCTAATTTTTTTAATGATTCAGTTGCTTATGAATTCCACTCCTAAAGAGCAGTTCCCTGTAGCCTTAAGCAGCTACCAACCGTGCAAGTATAGGCGTACAAATTATCCACGCGAAATAATGCAAATCAATATAATCCTGAAGCATTGCGCACCACTACTCCACTGACGCTGTTGACATATGATTGACCGAAAAAAGATTTATTGAACTCTCTGCCACCACGACAATCGATAATATCAACACGCCAGGCCACACAGCCAAGCTGTTTGCAAACGATGACTATTAATGCCGACTAAATGCACTTCCGCAATCAATGGATGGCGTTGAAGCGAGTGTAACAAACAAACCCACACACACACCAACAAAGGCGCACAACACAAAAGCAATATTTCTAATCCTTCCCAGCGAACGCCTCGAAGTATGCAATAACAATTTACGCGTGATGGAAACGGGAATAACTTTAACTACAGTGAGTCAGCCAGCCAGTTAGCGTGCGAGTCGTTAGTTGCAGCAGCAGCGACAACAGATGACAAAATGATATCGCCACAATGCGTCTTATAAGCACTACGTATAGATGTATGCATGTATGTGTGTGTGTGTGTGTAGGTGTAGTAGAAGTAGAAGGATTACAGCACACAGGGACAGCACGACATTTGTACCAAGCAGCAAGGAATTAATGTTGTCTGCAATTGAACATGACATGTGGCATGACTTTCAGTCAACCAAAACAGCCAACCAGTCGAACCACTAGGCAGTACAACAACAACTTGCCATAGGCAATCGAAGCGCTGCAAACACTGGTGAAGCAGGCGCACGGCTTGTCTAGCAGTTATCTATGTAAGTAAGTGTTGTTGTTGTGGTTGCAGTTGTAGTTGTCGCGCTTGTCTTGTTAGCCATGTTTTCTGTACTTTCAAATTGTCTGCAGGGAGTTGCCTAACATATTGCAACACAGTGACAAAATGGCACACTCACACGTTAACAGAAAATAAATACAAAAATAAAAACAAAAACGCATTTATCAAATTGAACTGGTGTTAATTTAAATCGTTGCTGGTGTTTAAAAATTGATTTTTTTCGCTTTTGTACCTTTACGACACTTTTCAGACAATTTGCCCGCCAAGACAAATGACTGTAAATGGCTAAGCATTGGGTAGTAGTTAATTGAATTTGTTGTTGTGAGAAACAAAAAGCACAACGTGCAAAGCTAGCAAAAGGCCAGTAGAATGAAAAATACTTCCATTTACAATTACGTGCGGATAGTCAAAAAAACAAAATTTATGGTGCTACTCTTGAATTTGTTCTTGGGCCACAGAAATTAGACTCCTATTTCTTTATTTTTTTTAATATCTACCCAACGCTTGGAATTGAATTATTGAGTACTGAATTATTGAATTCCTTTGCAAAAATGCACTTTTCCATATATTTGGTATAAAATGTTTACCGATTGATATTATTTAATCGCCGCTTTAAAATACTATTCATGAATAATATAATAATAATGAAAACAATAATGTTTTTTTAACTTTTGGAACTTTTTGGACTTTGTAAAGCATTTTGCGTAGGAGTGAACAATGGTATTACCCAGTGGCTATGAGGAAGTTGAGCCAAGTTATAATAAGGACGCGAATATGGCGACACGTCCCTAATGACCTAAAAAGTATTGAAGTATTTAGGTATTCAACTTGACTGCAGGCTTACTTTCTGGGCTCAGATACGGCATGCAGCTACCAAAACATCAAAGGTCACGAGAATGGGATTAAGGGGAAACATCGGTGGGCCAACACAGAGCAAAAGAAGGCTAATCATGGCGGCCACAAACTCAATTCTCCTGAGGAATTTTGCTAAACTGCAAAGCACCGGGGGCGGCTATGCATTAGAAGTTTTCTTCCATGAATATTGTAGAAGTTGTAGAGATGAGGAAGAGGAAGAAACAGTTGAGTACTTCCTTTGCAATTGCCAAGCCTTAGCTAAAATCAGAGCAGGTTGTCTAGGCAATCATTTCTATAATTCTCTTACGGAACTGTCTGGCGTTGGGATGGGACCAATCCTGCGTTTCATAAGCGCCCCAAAAAAGTTCCATAAAGAAAAATAAATGAGGTTCCTGTGGCACGCAGTGGAATCACAACGGACCTGTAAGGTCTAAGTCAGTTGGTTGTACAGACCGACTACCACCATAGCCTAACCTAATCTACAAGTAAGTAGTTAGACATAATGTCAACGGCACAAACACCTTGCGGGCGTTCAATGAGGTATGATTTTATTAAATGTAATGCTGTCGATGAAAAGTTAAGCAAGTTGCTAAGTTTGAAAGCATTATTCCGATACCGTAACCACACCTCTAATAACTTAAAGCTTTCTATATTATAAAAATATGTATACATTCGCTTGGATTATAATAGTTTTGGAAGGAATTCTGCCTTTGGTTGGTTCCACAAAGCGCAGTAATAACTTAAATACAGATCTCGAAACATGAAGTATATCTTCTCTTACTGTCAATCTCCCAACTTGAATCCTCCTATCGGTGAAACTGTTAAACTCAACCAGAAACTGGGTACCTCACAAAGTGGGAAGACTGACAACCTGCCCTAAAGCAAAGAACCTTATACCAGTATTTGTTGTCGCTGGCGATCTGCCTCCTCTCAGTTGAAAAGGTTGGTCACATCCCTCAATTGCGACAAAATATACTTTGAACATAAGCAAACTATTTAGGAAGTAATTTCCAGATACAAAAAAATCAAATCAAAATATTTGTTGTCGCTAATCCACATTGTGAAAGCAAAGTCTGCACAAGACTGTAGAGCTAATGATGATGCTGATTCTGTCGTTTGTCATTGTACTGCTTGCATACTCACACCTTATATGTTACCCACTTTCTTAGCTTTCATTATAAATTAAATTTTGTGTATACGAAAATCGTAACGACTTTAAACGAGGAAAATGTGCCCGGTCTAATTTAATTTTTTTGGAGAGATGCATTTTTAAAGTTATTGTAAAAAACATTGCTATGGCTTCCACATCAAAAAATTCTAAGTTCGTTTATAGTAAAATAAGGGTGGTTAAATTCCAAGGGCCGATGTTGAATGTGAACCACACCTAAACTTCAAGTTTTTTTCTGCATTTTATTTGACACTTTTAATTTCAGACTAATTCAATTTGAACCGTGGAAAGATACACAATTGACCAACGCGTTAAAGTTATTCAGGCTTATTATGAAAACGGGCAACAGTGAATAACCAATTTTCGAAGAAAATCATCTTCAGTGATGAGACACATTTTCACCTCAGTGGATTCGTCAATAAGCAGAATTGCTGCATTTGGGCGAATGATAATCCAAGAGTGATTGCTGAAAAACCAATGTACCCACAAAGAGTGACTGTTTGGTGCGGTTTATGGGCCGGCGGCATCATTGGGCCGTATTTTTTCCAAAATTAGGCCGGTCAGGCAGTTACTGTGAATAGTGTTCGCTATCGTGAGATGATAACGAACTTTTTATGGCCCGAATTGGAAGACATGGATTTGGACGACATGTGGTTTCAACAGGACGGTGCCACTTGTCACACAGCTAACGAAACAATGGCTCTTTTGCCCGAAAATTTTGAGGGCCGAATAATCTCACATCGCGGCGATGTTAATTGGCCGCCAAGATCATGAGATTTGACACCGTTGGACTTCTTTCTTTGGGGTTATTTGAAAGAAAATGTGTACGTCGATAAGCCAGCCACAATTCAAGAGCTAAAGTATGAGATAATTCGGCACATTAACGGCATAGAACCTGAATTATGCCTCAGCGTCATCGAAAATTTGGATCATCGGATGGAGGTGTTCCATACAGAATTGAACTATACCAATACCAAAATCAAGACCGGCCCTTAAAACTTAACCACCCTTTATATTGAACTTCCCAAAGGGAACGTCAGTTGGCGCCTGACAACTCTAGAGGGGTCCATGGCCAAATTAAATTATATTAAATTATGTGACAAATATAAATAGCAACCCCCGTATATCATCTTCGAAAGGTAATCAATAAATCCTAAACCTTTTCATGATCAAAACGCGCTCAAATGTTAGAAATATATTAATGATGTGTACTTTAGAAATATTAAATATATCTCATAAAATAGGAAGCGTACTTTATACTCATAAAAACAATAAATTTACGAAAAATAAATTTCTAGTGCTTATTTAAAAAAAAAAATTGGAGTCGACCATGCCATAAAAAATTACTATTCATTTACTTACCTCATAAAACGAAGGCGGTATATAAGTGGATATAACTTCAGCCATGGGAAAGGCGATGCCCATTACCACCAACAATTTGCCATACAATGCAGAGAAGAGTGTAGCCAAAGCATCACCACTGAAATAAAAATAAAATATTCCCATAAAAACATTAGATGCCAGAAACCATTAAGGCTCAAATATAAAAGCTTACGCACAGCCAATCATTTTCGATTTAAGCAAAAGCCTAAAACGCGCCAATATTACACACAAAACTATCAAATATGCATTAACTTGCTCTAACTGCACAAATATGTATGTATGTGTAAGTGTACATCTTCAACCCCATTTGCAAACCCTTCACTTCGTACACAACGGAAATGGTGCAGTTAATTTGGTGAACACCTTTTCGTACTTAACCACAGCAATACCAGCAACAACAAAGACAACCGCAAACTGTCTATTAATTAGCACAAGAAAGCCGCACACTTGAGTGACAGCTACAACGAAAGTGTCTACTCGTATTAAAGGAAATGCATATGGCGAGCACATACGTACATATTTACATACACACATACATGCATACATTTATGTAGCCTGCAGTTAAAAGCCAAATTGTTCAGCAAACATTCTAGTTTTTGAACTGGTATTTGAGGCAAGAAGTCATACTAGTTCGTGAGTGCCTGGAATTGGACCAGTTGCAGAATTACCAATTACAGTTATATGCGAAATAAATGGTAGTTTGTGGAAAAAAAATATCCATTATTCCAAACTTCCCAACCAAGCTCCCGTTTTTGGCGAGTCACTACAGACGTACTGATAAAACACAACACCTCTTTTGTTGGAAAAACAGTGATTACCCTCACCAGACAATGACGACCATTCGAGGCATATCTGCCTTAAGAAAGCTCCTCATAAAAAAAAGCCCATTTTATATTGCATTTCACTCCATTTGTAGAACAATATCAGAACGCGCACCACAAATAGGAGGAGGAGTTCGGGCAAAATAACCAATAAAGGGTGTTGGGTTGATTGGAGTGATGATTCACCAAGAATCAAATTAGTGCTTCTTCACCAGTTTGTTGCCACATCCTCGCTACCACCAAGTTGATAAAAGTTATTCCTTCACGACTATATCCAGTCTGTGCGAGTGAGGCACCTTATAAGGTTGTTCACGTCTACGCCAGTTGTTCGAGAATAGTGGGTTGACAAGGGTTAACATTCTCGCCTTCCATAGGGCAGGGCATTTACAGAGGGAGTGGAAATAGTTTCCTTTTCTCCGGTTGACTACAACTATGGCAGTATACTTATATATTGTAAGGAATACCCATTTTTGCTGATACTGCTACTCTCTATGGGCCAGAAGCAGGTTATCACTGCCGTGAGTCTGCAGGAATCCTCTTGCTTCATATTCATCAATGTTGACGTTTATTTGTGCTTGTAGGGGGGCCATAACGGTCTGCTGACTTTGCATGTTGTCTGGTCTCTGCATCTACAATCCGCGATTCGCAGATATTTAAAGTGTGAATACCGATTATGCAAGAATGTTATTCAAGGCAGATCTCCCTCTAGCCAGTTCATCTGCTTTTTCATTACCTTCAATGTTTCGATGTCGTTAACATTAACGCCTGCTTTATTCCACCTGTTTAGAGGTTATTTACACTCAAACCGCAATAGCTGGGCTATCCGAAAAAATAGCGACATGGCCATTAAAAAAGTAGCCTGCGATTAGAAGCCTAAAAGCTTCTCCTATTGCCAATACTTCCGCCCGGAGGACACTGCAGGCATTAGGGAGACTCACAGATTTTTCAATTCTAAATCAATGAAAATATATGCCTGCTCCAGCGCCACCATCTGTGTAGACTGCAGTGTTGAAGTGGTTTAGTAAAAATCCCTTAGTACATTCCTCCGGAGATAGAAAAAAATGGCAAAGTTCCTATTTAATGTCACCGTGGAGACGATGTAATCGGTCCTCCCCGAGAGGAACTGAGTTTGTCGCAAAAATAGACTGGCATCGCCATAAGTTTTTTCCTGCCAGTTTCATTGAACCTATATGCATTCATGTTTGCCATCATATATGGTCTAAGCGCCAATTATATTACAAGGTGAAGTCCAAAATAAACAAGACTGGTGTCATAAAAATGTTTTTGATGGCGCTATCTTTTTAATGAGTTAGTGCGTTGGAAGTTACATCCCCATCTGACTTCCAGTGAAATTTTGGTGACGTTCGGTTAAGTGAAGGCGAAGTTATTGTGTCAGTATGTTTGTGTCATCGGTACAAAAATGAATTTCGAACAAAGAGCTAATATCAAATTTTGTTTTAAAATCGGTAAAACATTTACCGAAAAATTTCAATTGATGAAAAAAGTTTATGGTGATGATTGTCTATCTCGTGCCAGAGTTCGTGAGTGGTCTACACGTTTTAGAGAGGTCACCCAAAATCAGTAATCACCGAAAACTCCATTGAAATTGTTCGTAAATTTATAAAAAATGAAACGAAATTATCGTTGAAATTCATGGAATTGGAGTTGAATATCTCCAAAACATCGATTGATTGCATTTTAACTGATCACTTGGGCTTACGAAATGGCTGTGCACGTTTCATTCCGCACAAGTTGACTGAGGACCAAAAATTGCTCAGAATTCAAAACTCGAAAGACCTCATTAAAGACGCGGGAAAAGACGAGAACTTCATTTTCAAAATTGTAACTGATGTTGAAACGTGGTGTTTCCAATATGAACCTGAAACTGAGCGTCAAAGTGTCGAATGGACGAGCCACCACCCTAAACATCGCGTTTGGAGAAGTCAAGAATCACGTCTATGCTCATTTGTTTTTACGATTCCAAGGGAATTGTCCAACGGGCCACGCCGTCAATACAATTTTCTATCTTTCTTTGTTGCATCGCATTCGTCGAATTCGCCCTGAATACCGCGAGGACGAAGCTAACGCTTATTGCATGATAATGCACCATCTCATCGATCCACATTTGTGACTGATTTTTTGACTAGAAATCGCATATTAAGCAGTCATCAATCACTCACCGTATTCGCTTGATGAGGCTCCCTGTGACTTCTACCTATTCGGAAAATTGCATTTGGCCATGAAAGGAAAACGTTTTGCGTCCGTAGAGGCCATCCAAAAGGCTTGTCCCGACATCCTGAAAGACATTGCGGATTCCAGTCAATGAGTTGAACTACTCTTTCGAAAAGCTTTTAGATCGCGCAAAACAGTGTATCGGGGCCAGAGGGGACTATTTTGAATAAATAAACTCAAAGTTATCAGAACAAAGCTCCTGTCGTTTCCAGTTTAGCTCAGTCTTGTTTATTTTGGACTTCACCTGGTATATGCCCAAACAATTTTTTAGAACATGGATCCATAAATGAAAATTTCTAAAAAATGTAATAAGTCGAGATATTTTTGATGTAATCCCAGAATCCCGTTATTCGTTGCGATACATACATTTCTGAAATTCGATAAACATTCAATAAGTTTTATAATTAGTTTTTCTAAGGAGCAAACTTTTTTTGGGATATAAAATAATTTAAGTTAAACCACAGAAAGTTCTTAAAACAAAAGTTGGCTCGCAGATTAATAATTTTAAAATTTTTGTTTTAATCATTTTCAATTAGCAGTCTCTTTGGGAGCTAAAATCACCGAAAAGAGTATAAAAAATAAAATAAACTGAGGTAACACCTAGATTTAAATTTTGGGTGCAAGAATATCAACCCATTTAAAGCTGGTATTCTAGGGATGATTTAAATTTATGGTATTTCACATAAAAGCTGAGTAGAAAAGCAACACTTTATAAGTAAAAGTTGCATAGACTTTCGAATTGGCAATGCAATTCTATAGTTCCTGTAACGTTAACTCATTTCCTAGAGGGTTATATTCCACTTGAACACTACTGCACTTTAACCTGAAAAAGTTAATAATTTATACCAGAACTCACAGAAACTAATCCTGAGATTTTTATTCAACAAAAGCACCTAAGTCCCGTAATTCCGGGATTAACATCCCTTATAAATATAAATACATATGCGCAAGCGAGCTTAAGTGTTGTTTATGTTTAAAGATGCCGATAGACAAGCGAAAACTACACATAACCCTAACATTTTTGCCATTGAAAGCAGCAGCCAGCTGTAGTGGAACAGGGCCGACAGTGCCAAGCGACAGAAATTAAGCTAATGACGAGCGATGATGCACATTACAGTGCAGTCACCGGCTAATGCTCGAGGGTTGAGTGAGATAATGGCCTGATAAAATGGAAAAGCAAAAGATCACTGATGAAGTAAATGAGCGCCATAATGAAGCAAAGCGCTGTGTCAGTCGTGAAGGTAGCAAGGCAGTGGCTGAAAATTTATTGCAAACGGCAACACAAAGATGCGTGTACATGAGGTGGGCATGTGTGTGTGTGTGTTTTTTTTTATTCGTGATAGGGAAATATATTTTTATTTACTACTAGGATTACCATCGATTTTTTTACAATCGAACGTTTCTTGTGTTGCCACAACAAGTTTGATAGTAGAAATGGAATTTTTTTCGAATAAAAATAAGAACTGGCGATGCTGGTCTATTCAACGCAACTCGGATCGGAAATTGTAAGAATATTATTTTAATTAATTAAATTATTTTTTTAAGTTATTGTAGAAAATGATTGATGAAATTTATTCTAGCAAGTAATATATTTTTTTATATTTTTTTATTTTTTATATTTTTATATATTTTATAATTTTGAATTTTTTTTTTTCGATGAAATTACAAAGTGATGAAATTACCAGTTTTGCTAGGGGAATGGTCGGTCTATGATATTACGTTCGTTGCTTCCATATACTGAGAAAACGCTTTGATGTGTGCACAATTTCCCAAAAAGTTTCATGCGCGGAAATATCAAACTATGCTCTTCCGAATGGTAATCACGCACCTTATGGCTACAGCGACCGATTATAATTTGAAAAAAAAAATAGTTAAACGATAAATACTTTTTTTTATATTCGGATTAAGGCATTTAGAAGTTGCTATTTTGTTGAAGTAAAACTGAAGAAATTTCTTCGTTTAAATGAGATTTATGGTGAAGTAGTAAAAAGTAATGCTAGGCACCGCAGTTCAGCACTCTTGTGGAGAAAAGTTCCAACAAGAATGACTGGAAACTCGCCAAAACATATTTTGTTTTTTTTTTTTATTTTGAAAGCTAAGTCTCAGCATTGTGTAAAATCTCCGTATTATTAGTTTTATAATATCAGTAAAATTGTCAAAAACACCAAATTTTCCATGCTTTTGGTTACAATTAATTCCTATTGAAATTTTTGAATAATTGTTATAAATAGTTTAATTGTACTTTTTTAATGCCTATTAAAATATGTCTACTAGCCTATAAGAATCTATTACACTGTGTGACAAAAAAAAAAATTAAATATACTTTTATAGATACCTAACACAACTTGTGGGTATAGTAAAACTAAAAAAAATGGTGTAGGAGAAATTTCCAATACACCCCCAAAATCTCATTTTATGGCCATAAAACCGTTTTTCAGTAGGTTGATGTGAACAATCACTCCTAACTTCGCCAATTTCCATCCGATTTCGAATTTGTTTTTTTAATTCGAAAGAACAAAAACAAACCTTTATGACAGTGTGTTGATAATTTTTCTGAAATGACAACTGAGGAGACTGTAGACGGAAGTATTTGGAATTTTTTTATTTTTTCTCTATTTTTTCAACTTTGACATAATTTTTACGATATTATCCGATATTGAGGATTTTTTTTAGTACTCTACTGTTATAGTAAATTTAACTTTGCGTCGAATGAGGTAGATTTGACTGTAATTGAATTAAAATTAATAGAGTTGTGTGAGTTTTAAGATCTTATTTTTTTTTACTAATTTGGTATGTAGGTATAACTTACGCTAAATGGGAATAAGGACGTGTTTTGATGCGTTATTATAGATATGTAATATTAATTGGAGTATATATGTATACATAAGAGTACACTGCACTGCATACAACAGAACTGGTTAGAACTTACGAAAATATCTGACATATTATCACACTTTTTTTTTTCAATAGAAATATGAAAAAGCTCCCAAGTGTACCAAAGTTCACACTGTACATTGATTAACAAAGGAAGTTTGTTATTATAATTTAACCTTATTAAATCGTTAAAGTTTTATTGTTTTGCTTCAATTTGTGAGAAAGAAATGTGCAATAATCGCAATAAGTTTTGTGTCATATGTGGTTTGTGGATCAAAAGCATTGTTTGAAGTTACAGAGTAATAAAGCTCTGGTTGATGGCTACAACGATTTCTTTAAGCTTACATAAAATACTTACACACAAGAGATATAAATCAAAACGTTGCCAGAAAAGTCGAATTTCTTTATATTCTCCGATGATGTGGCATCATCAGCCTTATCATAAACCAGATGATTGTTATTTTTGTAAAACGGACGTAAACGGTCATCATTATAAAACTCGAAAGCACATAAAGTATGCTGGTGTTGCAACTGTTGAGAACCCCGTAGTCTTGAAACGCTCGCTTCTCGATTTAAACAATGGATTTTACTTGATGACTTCAGATGAATGATGATGATCGAATTTCTTACAGAGAAGTATTCAAAACTGATGAAGAGAATGACAAATGTACCGTAACATACTAAACTCCAAAGGGCCGTTTCCATGCATTTTTAAGTTTGGAACCAGTTCCGTTGTGTACTGCACCGTACCGCACCGTACCATACCGTACAGTGCTGCACTGCACAATACTCCAATAAATATTATGTGTTTATAATGACACTTATCATTTTCATGCTTCGAAACGCGCCCTTATTCCCATTTAGCGTAAGTTATACCTACATACCAAATTAGTAAAAAAAAATAAGATCTTAAAACTTACACAACTCTATTAATTTTAACTCAATTACAGTCAAATTTAGCTCATTCGACGCAAAATTAAATTTACTATAACAGTAGAGTACTAAAAAAAATCCTCAATATCGGATAATATCGTAAAAATTATGTCAAAGTTGAAAAAATAGAGAAAAAATAAAAAAATTCAAAATACTTCCGTCTACAGTCTCGTCAGTTGTCATTTCAGAAAAATTGTCAACACACTGTCAAAACGGCTTGTTTTTGTTCTTTCGAACTAAAAAAACAAATTCGAAATCGGTGGAAATTGGCGAAGTTAGGAGTGATTGTTCACATCAACCTACTGAAAAACGGTTTTATGGCCATAAAATGAGATTTTGGGGGTGTATTGGAAATTTCTCCTATACCATTTTTTTTAGTTTTACTATACCTACAAGTTGTACTAGGTCTCCATAAAAGTATAATATCACTGTCGCACAGTGTTATCTTTATTGGCTTAATAAATAAACAAATAATGTAAGAATTGTGGTTCAAAGCCTCAACCAACTAACTTCGAAAGTATCCAAGTATCAAAAAAGGAGTTGGATGCATGTATCACAAATTTTTACAGTGATTTAGATCTTAAATTTTTTATCACAAACTCAATTATTACAATATTATTATTATTATTATTTATTTTTTTTTTTTTGAAATATTATAAATAATATTGTATAATTCCCGTCCTCAGTGTTCTGAAACACCTTAAAAGACTTTTACTGAAAGCTCAACAAAAATTTCAAACAGAAAATTCTATTAGTGGTTGCCGTAGGAGAAAAATTGCTACGGATAAAAATTGAATTACATCGGAGAAAGTCAATTGAGTCTTGATGAAAGCAGAGCAAAGTTGATAATTATTATTGTTTGTAATTGGAAGCCATAACTTCTGGAGTCTTTAAGACTTCATCTCGGAAAGCGTCTTATTTAAAAGGTAAAAGGTTTCAATATATTTATTTATTATATTTTATTCAACAATTTTCGATATATGGAACGAAGTTTTGAATATTAAAAAGAAGAGCATTTTAAACAAATATTTTGTGGAAAAAATTATGAAGATAATAAAACTGGAATGCTGCCTGCTTTATAACCTTTTCAATGATACAGTTTTAATGTACATATGATTAGAGAATTTTGACTTATATCGCGTATTTTTTTTAGCTGCATTAGGCGACGTCGATAATTATGGTTTGACAGCTAAGAATGCCAAACTGTGTTGACATTTCTGTTCAGTAAGGTGTGGTAAACGAAAAGGTGTGGCAAGTCATCATCAAACGTTTAACACCAGAAAAACGCTTAAAAATTGTGAAAATTTACTTTGAAAAAAAATAAATCTGTTCGCGAAATTCATCGAATGAAATGTTAAAGAAGAAGGCGAAATGTCGCCTAATCGTCGAACTCTATTTGTTGGCATTTGTCCTTACATGGAAAATTTTGGTTTAAATTTGATACAAATTTGAAGATGTATAAATCTTGGCTTACGTGCCTATAAAATACAGTTCATACAAGAGTTGAAGCCATCGTTTGGGTCGGATTTTTACTGATTGGGCTCATTTAGATTTCTTATTCAGATTTATTGGAAAAAGTAGTCAAAACTAGGTCTGATCGAATGGACCATGTAACTAGTACCCGCGGCGGATATGTGCCGGATACTATATTCAAAAATTAAATGCCATGAAATTATATACCAGACTATAATAAAAAAATTTAAAGAATATTGTTTTGTATTATTAGGCCGCCGTAGTCGCATGGGTTGGTGCGTGACTACCATTCGGATTTCAGACCGAACGTGGGTTCGAGTCTTCGTGAAACACCAAAATGAAGAATAGCGGTCGCCCCCCGGCAGGCAAAGGCAAGCCTCCGAGTGTATTTCTGCCAGGAAAAAGCTACTCATAAAAAAGATTTGCCATTCGGAGTCGGCTCAAAACTGTAGGTCCCCCATTTGTGGAACAGCATCAAGGCGCACACCACAAATAGGAGAAGGACCAAGAACCAACCAACTTTTTTACCAATTAAAAAATAATTCTTTTGAGTGATGGAAATCTTAATTTTTGCCTTTACGGGCTTCATTGCTTGTCTGTTTGTTTACTGCAGCTGCCTACTAGACAAGTGTCAAATACGATTGACGTATGAGGTCATTTGCAAAAACTATAAATTTCCCAATAGGGTAATTAGTTTTCCTTGTATAAGGTTTTAGTAATTCTTGTTAAAACTTTTTTGATTTTTGTCACTGCTGTGAAAAAAATTTCAAAATTCTTGTAAGCCCCTTTCCGTCATTTTAGACATGAATTCGGCCCATATGCCATATATGAGCTAACTCGAAGACCACGATTTTGAAGCTAACTACTTTTAATTTGGGATGGCTGTATAACTGCTAGTTGAATCGATTGGAATTTTGAAGAAAAAATCGACTGTGCCAATCTATGATTGCTAAATAAATTCTATGGGGCTCAACTCGATGTTCAATCACAATATTTTACAAATGGCACGCGACCTCTCCAAAGATGTTATCAAACAATTGCGGTGAGCGAATAATTGCTCTTGTGCTACAAGCACCAATTGTGGTGAGACAGCAATTTGCCATTAACCGCACACAAGCAATGATTGCCCGTACAAAACCATTAATTAGGATTTTACGAAATGCAGCACTGGAGTTGGTTGAAAAGCTGCAAAAGATGCAGTTGCAACAAGAAATGTATATTTTCACATGTAGGTATGTATAGGTATTTGTGTGCTACTACATATGAGGATGCACACATATTAGGGGGGTCTGCAAAAGGGCAAAGGGTGCTCCGGAGCCGATAACAAAACTTTAAATGCGTTTTTCTCAAAACTATGTTTTTTGAACTGGTTACCACTGTAACTTAAAAACCGCTGGTAGATTTCAATAAAATTTATACTGCTTTTAAAAACCATACAAAACTCGAGCCCGATTGAAGAATTATTATTTTTTTTCAAAATCTCGACTTTTTTTAAACAATTACTTTTCGGTTTTTTTCTCGAAAATCTGAAAAATATTTTGAAAAAACAAAAAAAAAAGCAAAAGCTTCGATCAGGCACAAGATAATCTTTTGATAAAACTCATTTCTCTTGCCCGATTCATTTAAAATAAATCTCCAAGGACTTGTGATGATCACCGCAAGGACTTCTGGAGAAACGGGCTCCACACAAAATATTAATTTTTGTTTTTTAAATTTTGCTACAGTCAAGTCGAATCCATTGACTAGCAAACAAAAATTATTGAAAATCATCTGACTACCCCTAACCCCTTAAGGCACCAGGTCCGAATGGCATAATTACAGCGGTTTTGCGAAAGGGAAGTTCATCCCTGATACCTTGGCTGAAAGACATATTTAAATACTGTTTGAAATTCAACTATGTTCCGAAGAATTGGAGTCTCTCATGGGTTGTATTTATACCAAATGCAGATAAAAGCAGTTACTTTTTTGCAAAGGACTATCAGCCTATAAGCCTTCCATCGTTCCTCCTTAAAACCTTCGAAAGATTACTGGATTCCTATATTAATAAAAAGAATACCATCTCACGTAAAATCTGAATATCAAACGCTTACGCAAAAGTTAGGTCCACCGAAACAGCTCTACGTAAAATTGCAGATAAAAAATTTGGAGTCTTTCTTGACATATCTGGAGCTTTCAACAATGTTTCGAACGAGGCACTGATTGAGGGTCTAAAAT
The DNA here is from genome assembly GCF_027943255.1 of Anastrepha obliqua. Classification (NCBI taxonomy): domain Eukaryota; kingdom Metazoa; phylum Arthropoda; class Insecta; order Diptera; family Tephritidae; genus Anastrepha; species Anastrepha obliqua. Next base: position 17,218,756 of record NC_072893.1, on the reverse strand, counting down.
CAATTGACACACATCCATCGATACAAAACTAGATCGGCAACCTATTGAATTGTCGGTACCTGAATAAGCCTCTTTTTTATGTATCTGAGAGCTAGTAGAGGTACATCAAAAGAAGGTCTACTATCTCCTCTACTGCAGACTATGGTAGGAAACAGGACCTTACTAAAAATGAGAAACGGAGGACCAACGTTAACTGCTTATGTGTTCACCTGGCCATCATCATCTCGGGAAGATGTCTAAACACTATGGATCAAAATCTTGAAGGGGCGCTTCAGGAAATCAGGAGGTGGGCAGCTGAGCGCAACTAAAAGTAAATCCTGAGAAGGCAGGCTTCGTACTGTAGTACACAGAAAATTAGCTAAGTAGACTGCTAATTATCTAAACTTTATATTAAAGGCAAAATATAAAGTTTTTAAACTCTCTATACGAAACACTTGGCATATCTTTGGTTCACTATGGCTCAATTTCTGGTATATGTGCCATCTACAGGATCATGAGAATTGTTATTGGTCGAGTTTTCGATCACGGCCGATACTAATTTTAATAAGCAATCATACTGCGATATTTTTAATATCGGATTGGCAGGCGGTTTATGTGTAGTAAAAAAGAGTGGCTAGAGAGAAGTAGTAGACCCACATGTGTATGAAAATTTCTCATTTGCCGTAATAAATATTGTGTAATTCGAATTTTTGTGGACCACCCTAGTACCTATATAAATATACTATATTATTTGCTTGCGTATAAGTATGTTTGCTCGCAAGTGCAGTCACTCTTTAGTGCCAGCCATTCAACTTTTTGCTTGAAGGACTTAATTCAGCTGAACATTAGGCGACAACCTATAAATTTTCTGTTCCGTCATTATGCAACTTACGTATGAATGTACAAAATAATATACGGTTTGGAATTTATAGCTTTTACAAGCATTTCGTTTCATTATTATAGGTAAGCTTTTCCTAACTGTGCTTGTACCTCTGCATAAATCGAAAAGTATCTGCTATTAAATTTGATCTTAAACTAACATCGATTAAAAAAAAAAAAGTTTTACTTATGAATCATTGCTTTTTCAAGGCAATATTAGAAAAACTATAATAATATTAATATTAAAAATAAGAAAAATATGAATTAATTAAATATTAAAAATATTAATAATATATTATTTAATAGTGGCGACCTCTGCCATCCCAGAGCTTGTGGGTTCGAGTCTCACGTAAAGCACGGTTCTCGCACTTTCCAAATTTACCTACTTTCCATTTTCTCATAAAAAAACACATCTCATTCCTCAACCCCAAATCCTAATCCTTCCATCATTACTTCCGCACAATAGTCAGCGCATCATTTGAATTGTATGATAGCTGCTAAAACAAGCAAAAAACAAAGAATACACCTTGCATCAGTGGCGCCAGCAAGACGAAGCGGGCAACCGCGGTAATAGCGCAGACACACTAAATTTAGCGAAGTCCCCAAACATCTGTACGATCCTTCTGCCAGAATGGGAAACACAGATGGCGCTTCAAGCAGTAAGAAGGCGTTGTTCCTAAGCAACGACAGGTGGGCATTTCCACGACTTAGGACTTCTAGCGGCAGGCTAATCACCTACCCTGTCAGAAATCAAATAGATTAACGAAGCCAACGCAAGACTGAGTCTTGTCGGCACCCTATGCTCCCGAGAGGAGTGAACAAGAAATAATAATAATAATAATAAGTAAACTGAAAAAGGTCTGGATAAAAATGGTATAATTTTGCTATTTTTTTATATTGAAAACTTTGATAGAGAGATTTTCAATGTGAAATTTCGTTCATTATTTTTAATATTTTTACGATTTCTTTTTTTCAACTAAAGTTTCTTCGCTTGTGTTTAACGTTTTTCTAGTCTCGTTGTTTGTTCTTTAGTATAAAGCAAATACATACATTTTGTGTGGGACATTTTTGTATATTTTTTTGCTAAGAACTCGTTTTTCAAATTTTATTAAATATTGAAAACTTTGGTAGGGAGTTTTACAAAAGTGAAGTTTTTTGGTAAACTTCAGTTATCTTCGGTTATTTTTAACATAAAGAATAAAATCTGCTTTTTAAGAATTTTCGAGAACCATTTTTTTTATAATTTTCGGAAAAACTCCAAAAAACTCCTGCAATATATTGCTCTGTCAAAGCGCCGGCCTACGCACTCGTGCCATTTCGACCGAACCGTCGATACGTACATTAGCAAGTACAAATTGATTTTAAATTAATCACCCCATCGGAAGATTTATAGTTTTCGCCAATGACGACATATGTCAATCATATTTGACACTTGAGAACTTGACACCTGCAACATAAGCAGTTTTGCATTAGACAAACAATGGAGCGCGTAAAGGTCAAAAGATGGATTTCCATTACTCAAAATCATTTTTTTGTATCTCTTTTTTTTTAATGTGACTTCTTCCTGTTTCCCAAGCTCAAGTTGCCGCTCCGTGGAAAACATTTGGGACAATTGAAGTCATAAAACAGAATTCGAAGAACACACTCGAGCTTGACTTGTTTACAGTAGCACAGAAAACAAACTATGTGACATATCGCGCTGAAATTTGCCATGTAAGCTTATAACAGTCCTACCAAAAAACAAAAAATTATTTTTATTATTATTATTTTTGCCATATGTCTTCCGCGGACCGTTTTATTGATAACGTCTCGTTCATATTTGAGCAGAGGATATATTATAATATCTTAAAACTATTTTGTGAAAATTTCAAGTGAATTCGACAAATACTTTTCGAGTTATTCAACAATTAACAAAAGGCGCTCAACTGAATATATCAACTGGTGATTACTGGAAGTTAGAAACCGCTTGGTAGATTTCAATAAAATTTTTACTGCTTTTGAAAAACATAAAAAACTGGTGTTTGATGAAGGATTTTCCTTAATTAATTGTGGGTTTTATCTCGAAAATCTGAAAAATACTTCCTAAGGCCGCCATATTGTTAATTTTGAAAAAAAGCTTCGGTCAGGCACAAGATTATCTATTAATAAAACTAATTTCTCTTCTCCGACTGACTTTAGATGAATCTCCATTGAAAATGAAAAACAAATGCAAGCAATTGACTAGCAAAAAAAAAATTATTGAAAATTATCATATTTTTGATTTTTTGAAAAGTTATTTTATATTAAAAACAAAAAATTCATAAAAATTTTAAAAATAAGCCATACAAGTTCTTTACGAGGTCAACAATTTTTCAACATTAAATAAACCGCAAAACTATAAAATTTTCTTTAAAAAAATTTTAATTTACTTTTCATTATACTCAAGCCTACAAATACACAAATTTTCAAAGAAATGTATGGCAATGTCCGAAATACTTGGATCATTTGAAGCGGAATTTCTCAGGTGACTCATTTTTTTTATTTTATTGGCCATAATAAAAATTTGGATGTAGCAGTAAATCCGAAAAACTTTTTTCTACCACTTTCCACACTGAAGATTCGCCTTAGAATACCTATTTGTCATTTACCCATCTGATGGAATATTATGAGAAGTTGTTCGCAACTGCAATTGACATGAGATGACGTGAAAAAGAGTCAAATATTAAAGGGACTCCACATTTGTGGTTGAACAAGTTTTCTAAGATCCTGTAAAGTCTTTACAATTTGCTCAACACAATAATTTGATGCATTTCATTCCTTTTTCCTTTGATTTATTTCAGTTTTTATTGAGTTTTCAGTGAATAAAATGGATAAAATGTATGTAATTTATAAGGCTTATTATTTATTAACCTCATTAAGTTAACACTGACACATATCGGGCTTTGATAAATCACAGCAAATCAGATGATGTGCAACATCTATTAGTTCAGCCCAATAACTTGAACTTATCAAAATATCTGTCTTACTTTATCATTACGTAATTTGTCACTGAGTTGTGGGATGCCATGCAGCCAGCAGCTCCACGAATAAGATGGAGTGTTGGGCGAAAGTTAGAGCGAAGTATGCGAAAGCATGTGAATGAGTGTGCGTACTTCTGTACTTGTAAACTGAAGCTCCCATATGCACACATACATGCAACTAGTTGCCCGTATACATATACACATCTTTAAGATTTCAGATTATGGAAACGACATGTCATCTCGGCTGGGGTTCGTCGCTGGTATTGTAAGCGATTTTTGATGCACAGCGTTGACAATTTTCGTATTTTCTTAAACTCTGCCAAAATGACAAAACACTTTTGAATGGCTATTCCTTTCTGTCTGAAGCAGTGATGCGAATGATTGGCTTTTATTATCGCGATTAAGAATCTTGAAAAACAAAAAAAAAAACAGTTGAAAACAAAATTTATACTAAAAACTTAGTTTGTTTTTTGACGGTTAAGAATGCTGCTATTCAATTAGAGCAAGTGAAAGCAGTAAACCGCTTAGAATGACTAAGAGGTTTCAAAAACAAAATTAAAGTACATCAGAATTAAATTTTGTGCCCCGGCGCATGTGATGATTAGAGATGTGAACAATGAAATATATGCGCTTCGGCTCTTCTTCCTAAGCATTGTAGCATGTTTCAGGCTGAAATTGTAGCCACTAATGAGGTAGCTGACTGGTTAGGCAAAAATGTGACTGCCTTTAGAGAAGTCTATATTTACACCGATAGCCAAGCGACGATTAAATCTCTGGGTGGGGTTGTCACTGATTCCATCATTGCAGCGAAAATGCCCGATATCTCTTCACGAGATGGCCGAATATTTCACCATTAATTTGATATGGGTGCGAGGGCTATAATGTCATACCAGAGAATTGTGTGACAGACAAATTAACGAGAGAGGGCACTACCACTCGCCTCCCTCTTGGTATGAAGATTGCAGGTATATCCCTCTCAATCTACAAATTGCGTGCTACAAGTGCATTGTCACTTCAGCCAGCACGAGATGGGTTGATAGTCTGACATGTAATTCTACAAAAAGTATTTAGCCAAAATTGGACGTCAAGCGCTCAAAAGGGCTACTTAATCAGTCAAAAGAATATGTCTCTATGTTAATTGCTGTCTCCCAGGTCGATACCTCATTTCGACTATTGTAGAAGCGGCAAGAATGAGGAGGAGGAAGAGTCTGTCGGACATCATCTCTGTCACTGTCCCACGTGGCATGTCACTAGCTTCAGATAGTTTGGGTTATCGTTCTTCAATTACACTGATGGCCTCAGTGATGTAAGAGTCAGCCAGAACAAGCCAGGGTTTGCACTTAAACCAAAGTGGTTTAACGAGGTGTAGTAGATAAATTACTACTGTGGTATCATAGGGGATCAGCACGGTCTAAGTGAGTTGGTCTCTACCGACTTCCACTTCTACCTACACCTATCTTCCTAGCTAGCTAACATTACATCGGTCCGTGAGCAGACGTGCTTTTATTGAGCTTCACGTTCCAAGCTTTTTTCACTGCCTAACGAATTGAGTGACCGCTGTAGTCCACTGAATGGGTTCGTGATACCATTCGGAAGTGCACAGGTTCCGATCTCCCTGCATGAAACACGAAAATGATAGAAAAAGTTTTTTCTAATAGCGGTCACCACTCGGCAGGCAATAGTAAGCCCTGAGTGAATTTCTGCCATGAATAAGCTCCTCATAAAATACCATTTGCCGTTCAGAGTCGGCTTAAAACTGTAGGTACCTCTTTTTGTGGAAAGCATCAAAGCGTACACCACAAATAGGACAAAAGAGGTAAGCACCAATTATATCCATCCTGTAATTCTCGGTTAAAGCTAATTATTCTAGAATCGCCAAAAAAGAAAAGGGCAGTCCTTTCACTTTCGTTTATTTCCAGTGTTGTCAATAGCATCGTCGACTGTCCACTTCTACTTGAGTGGATAAGCTTTAATATTCCACAAAACTGTCTCCGTATCATTTACCCTTTTTATGGGGAAAACTTGAAGAGTAAACTTGCGAGTACTGCATCCATTGTTCGGGCACTTCGAGACTTTAATTAATTGTACAATTTTAGCATCCTTGACTTCACTTGATCTAAATCTAATTTTGTAAAAATTTTAAATTTAGTTGCCTAATACCACATTTGGCTTGATTTTCTTTACATTTTTCTAAGTCTGTAAGGTACTTTGCCAAGGCCATTCTCTGCACTAAATCTCGTAGGGAAAAACGTGGCCGCCGCCCCGGCGCTTAGACTCAAAAATATGGCGATATGGAAAGAATGGTGGTTTGGCCACGCCTGTATTTGGCACACTCTGAACAGTCACAAACAATAAGTAGACTATTCTATTCCTAGACTTACCTTCGACAAGCTCTCGAATAGCCAAGTGGCCATTAAATCAAAGCCTGCACAGGAATGTCGGGTAGCCCTAAATGATATTAGCGTCGTATTCAAGGTCAGCCTTATTTGGGTTCCGGAACACAGTAGAGGGAAACTGTAGAACTGATGAGCTAGCCAGAAAAAGTACTGCTCTTCAACTGTTCCGTGATAAAAGTACCATTGGAATACCTTTGGCCACGAGTAAATTAATAATAAAAAACAGCATTACCAAAGAGGCCAATAGGTCATGGGAAGAAGAAAATACATGCGCAACAGCCAGGCTACTATGGCCGCAAATAAACAAGAAAAGAACAAAGAAATTGCTTAGCCTCACAAGAGATAATATCTCGAAGGTCGTGGTTTGTGTCACCGGTCATTGGCTATTTGGCAGGCATTCCATGAGACTAGGAGTTTTCTACCATAAATATTGTAGAAGTTGCAGAGAAGAAGAATAAACAGTTCAGCACTTCCTTTGCAATTGTCCAGCCTTAGCTAAAATCAGAGCAGGTTGTCTAGATAAACACTCCAAACTCTAGGTAAACAATTTTCTTACAGAACTACCTGGCGCGGGAATTAGACCAATCCTGCGCTTCATAAGAGCCTCAAAATGGTTCATGAAAATAAATATACAAGTTTCCCGTGGCACATAGTGGTATCACAACAGACCTGTAAGGTCTAGGTGAGTTGGTCATACGGACAGACTACCACCATAACCTAACCAAACCTAATGTACTTTGCACTGTAGATTACCAAAATAAAATAAATAAATATATATATACTTATACATGAACGGTACCCCACAGAGCGAGGTCCTGTCTCCACTTTTATGGCCTCTAGCTTTAAATATTATTTTACTGCGACTCAACAGAGGGGGAGTGAAGGTAGTCGCGTACGCAGGTAACGTCGAGATTCTAACAATAGGTTTATATACTTCTACTATTAGCGAAATACTAGAAGGAGCTCTGGAGGAACTAAGTAGATGGGCTACGAGCAGTATTCTAAATGTCAACCCAAGCAAAACGAAACCAGAGTTGTTTACAACTAAAATCAATATTCCTCAGTTTAGATTAGCATAAATCAAAGAGGGTAAATTCCGCTTTAAAATCTGAGAGTAGCTTAACTGGAGGCACAGGCAGAAAAGCGAAAAGAAAAAGCTTATGTAGCTTATTATACTTGCAAAAGAGTTATTAGCAGAAATTTGGGTTTAGAGCCTAAACTCGCACTTTGGAGCATTGGTATGGCGGCCTGCATTAAACAAACAGTGCAAAGTGAGGCGGCTAACAAGCGTACAACGAGCAGCCTGCGCAGGATTAACTGGAACTATCAAATCGTGTGCAGCAAAGACACTTAATGTCATACTCTACCTGCTACCAACAGACTTAGAACTAAGATAAAGTGCCGCACACGAAGAAATGAGATTTGAAGTCTGTAGTCAAAGAAAATATACTTTATAACACTGACGGACCTAAGATAGACTGCGGTGTCGGCGCTGGTGTACATTCGCAAAACTCCGAAACTACCAAATATTTTCGCCTGATGAATTGGAATAGTATTTTTCAAGTCGTTGTCCTCGGGATAAGACAAACTTGCAGGATAATTAGAAGCCATCACAACAACTATAGAAAGTATTTATTTTTTCGGATAGTCAAGTAGCCATCTTCACTTTGAAATCTCGTAAAACCAATTCAAAAATCAAAAAAAAGCCTTCCGAATAAAGCCTACAACAATTAACAAAATACACATCTTCAATATATATACAATGTAGTACTTACGCTCTGACTCGCGGCATTGGCGGATATATGAACGACGGTCGATGCGTCCGCTTAATGGCTGGCAACACCGGATAGCTGGTTAACTGATGCGAGTGATACATTAACGCTAAATGCCCCGTCTGACGGTCATCCCCCAACGCCGAGGAAAGCCTGCGATTTGATGAACCAGGCGATGGTGGTCCCGAACCGCCAGCACCACCACCGCCACCACCACTACCAGCATCACCATCGTCACCACCCCCACCACCACCACTAATATCCAGTTGATGACTCGCCGCCGAAGATGTTGGTATATTCGATTCATCGATAGTGACGCGGTGATGTGAACCCGAATCACGTAGGCGTGCAGTCAAGCGTCCTGGCGATACGGAGGTGGTCGACACAGCACCTGGCATCAGCATAAGACTTGACGTTGCTGCGGTTGTTGGCGCGCTGGGCGGTGAACGACGTTCCTGAATGTGTGGCGGCTTGGCGGGTGGAGTTGGACCACTACCACCACTCACGCTACCGCTGCTATCCTCATCCAACGCACTGCTGCTATAGGTTGTGGCTTTGTGGTGCAGTAGATGTTGTGTCCCCGCATAGCTGGCGGGCACCGTGGGCGTAGCCACGGGTACACCACCGTGCGTATGATGATTCTGATGGTGTGGATGTTGGAACTGATGCGGCAGGTGATAGTGGTGATGACTGCTGAGGTGTGCGCGCATCACATGCTGCTGGGGCTGTTGCTCGTCCTGGTAGCTGAGCGATGTGCTCACAGCGGGAGGTGCGGCAGCGTCTGTCATAGTGGGCGAAGCGACCGAAGCGGCGTCTAAAGTTTCACTGGACGCGGCTGCCGAGTCGCTGTAGGTGCTGCAAGTGGAATTGGAACGAGATATTGTTGTTGCAGCCATATACAAGTTAAATACAAATATGCATAACGATTTATTTTTTTTTTTTTAATTGGGAAAATCACTTTTGTCGGTTGTAAAGTAGGAATTTCATGGATAATTCGATGGTTGGGGGTAAACTGATTTTTATTTTATTTGACTATTTTTTTTTAATGAAAGTGCTTGAGTCATTATTTAAACTGGAAATTTTTTCTGCGCTTTGTAACCAGACAAATATTTCAATTTTAAATTGTGGCTGATATTTGCTTGTTTTCTTTTCTACAAACGCATATTTTTTATTTTTGCAATAAATACTCATTAAATAGCTGGATTAGGGGAATCTGCTCATTTTCACTGCTAGTTTTTCAGTTATTTTATTTTTTCCCATAATGAAATAAATTTAAAATAAAAAGCGAATATTTTAAACGTAAATATTTCAATCATTTGCAACCATTTTTTTTTTGTTTCATATAAAATTATATTTCATTTTATCTTTCTGCTCGTTTTTTTGCAACATTAAAAATTTTCATGATTTTCACATTTTTGCCCACAAAATTCTAGTGCCGCCACAACCACGGTTTTTAGAACGCCCGCCGCAGCACGCTCGCGTTGAGTGACTGCGATGGCGGTGCCGTTAATTTAAGCGTTCAGCTGCCCAACGGCCCAACAGACCGGATACACTTTAAAGCGCTGCCGTCAAGCAAATAAAAATTAAATAAAATAACAGCAGCAACAACAACACTTGCGAATATGTACCTATATTAAGCTTGTGTTTTTTTTTTCTTTTTGTTGCTGTTGTTAACATTAAATTGGATAATTCAGTTTTAAGTTGTTTGAACGCCCTAATTGACGTTGGTGTCGGCACGGCTTTGCCACGGCGAGCGTCAAGTGAATTTTTCGCATAAGAGCGAAAGTGAAGCAGCGGGAAGAATTAAGAAATAGCAAAGCTGAATTTTGTTTTCTTGTTTTTTTTTTTTGTTTTGTTTTGCACAGCACATAGGTACAGGCATATAAACAGGCTCATTCAATTTGCATTATGAAAAAATCACTTTGAACTCAATTCGAGGAAGATTTTAATGAGGTGGCAAGTATTTATAATATTCAGTTGTAAGCAAAAAAAAAAGCAATGCAATGCGTCAGAGGATGATTTAAATATATTTAAAAAATATTATAAATGACATTTTTTAAACCTAAATTTTTTTTGTTTTATTTTACGGAGTTCGGGGTAGTAAAAATTTTAAAATAATTTGACATTTTTTTTGCATTTTTTTAAGTATAATATCTTAAAAATATTGTGTGAAATATATCCGCTTCAAGTTTTCGAGTTATTCAACAATTAACAAAGGAAGCTCGGGCGCTCAGGAGCCCATAACAAAACTTTAAATGCGTTTGTCTCAAAACTATGTTTTTTGAACTGCTGATCACTTTTTCTTGTCGGTTTTTTTCTCGAAAATCTGAAAAACATTTTCTGAGGCTGCCATATAATTAATTTGGTCAAAAACAGAAAAGAGCATCGATCAGGCACAAGATTATCTATAAAACTAATTTCTCTTGTCCGATTGATTTTAGATGAATCTCCAAGGACTTGTGATGAGCACCGCAAGGGACTCTCCACACAAACATCGATAATTTTTACAATTACTAAATTTTGCTAAAGTTAAGTTGAAACATGATCTATTAATGCTATGTTTTTATTTATGTAAAATAAAGCAATTGAGTAGCAAAAAACAAAGTGCGTGTAGTGTAATACACATAACAGAAGTGAAACTTTCAGGGCAGACAAAGAAAGAGGGAGAGAAACGAGAGAGAATGAGAGTGCTATCAAAGAAAGGAGCACCCAGTGACCTTGATTTTCTAGTTGACAAACTCGAATATTTACAGAGAAAGAGCTCAACAGTTTCCTTCTCTGAAAGGTAGACCACAGGTCGTCCAATAACCGGTAAACACAGCAACGAATTTGGAAAGTAAACGGCGTGGAGCTCCCACGACTTTATGAGTCCTCCATTTATTGTATTGGGACCAAAAGATTTTCGAAATTGCAGAGCTCAAAGAAACGGAGCTCCATCCAAATAAATTGTGCGATTCCCCTTTAACAACAATTAGTGGGATGCCGATGACCGGGTAAGAGGTCTCTGAGACCAATTTAGTCAACCACTTCCTGGCAAGCTCATCAGCAATTTCATTTCCATCTATGGCTGATTTAGAGAAAACTCCGGCTCCGATTCCCGATTCTATCTTGGAGCCGTCAGTGAAGGCGGAGGTATTAGTTTGGGTGCAGATTTTCTCCTCGTTCTAACCTTACTTACTTGTAGTGGGACCAAATTGCTTTCGAAATTTCACATGAAGAAATGAAACTTCATCTTTTCTGGACTTTCCTAAGAAAAGCATTGTGCAATTGCACTCTAACAACAGTCAGGGGATGCTGTTGACCGGGCAGGAGGTTTCTGAGACCAATGCAGTACCCTCCTGGCAATTTTATTTCGATCTGTGTTTCTATGTCCTGGAACCAAAAGCACATTTTGTGGCTTGAGTCCCGATTTTTTGCCGAACATAGATGTGTAGGAGTAGAGAGCTGTACTGGCCTTCCTTGCCCGATTTTCAATGTTTAGCTTCCAATGGAGTTTGGAGTGACGTATCACTCCAAGATGCCTATGTAACATCCGATAAAATTAGAAGAACGTGGTTATTTTCGTGGTTTCGTTTTGCCAGAGTTGACTCGCAGCCCAGCGACTGAGTACAGCTCAGTCAGCTTTTCCTCAGCCTAAACTGGGGGAAACGATTCCAATACCATTAGGACCCTTTATCGGCATATACTACCACCTTTACCCCATGCCTATGTATTTAAACGTGCTAGATCTTCGTTAGCTACTAGCCAAACGAGAAGCGAAAGGACACTACCCTGCGGTGTACCCCTCTGCACGAATCTAGTGATTCTGAGCACTCCCTAAAGCCTAGTAAGGACGATATACAGCTACAAATATGCCTCTCTACCTCTAGTCTATTCAGTGCAGTGACAATTGGCTCAGCCCTAACATCATTGAAAGTTTTTCCCTTAGAGAGATTTCTCCACAGTCCCTACTACCTCATGTAAGGCTGTTTCGGTACATTTCCCTTTCGGGTAAACGTGCAGAGCTGGCGGTAATTTGGTTTCAGAGTGCTCTTGAATGTGATAGTCGATCACTCTGTTGAACTCCTTCAGAATATATAAGGTATCTAAGGAAACAAAAATATAATGAAGTACCTACTAAATTTCCAAGCATTTAATAGCAATGAAATCTGTTTTGATTTTCAAATGCTAATCTACTGCCTCGCCTTAATTAATATAATTTTACTCAATGCTTTAAAGAAAAGTTATTATAAAAGATGATGGCAACTGATGAGTTCAAGCTTTAGCTGTTTAATTTGCGCTGCAAGCAGTAAGCCTTCCGCCATCCTTCGCGCCTGCATTTCAAAACAGAATTGTCGAGACTATTGCTGTCTCCCATCAGCGGTCCATTGAATCAATAGTCCTTGAGAAGCGCAACATTATCCATTGGGCGAGAGTTGAATAACGTTTGGTTTATTTCGCAGGAAAAAAAATCATATCTTATTTCGCGACAACTCGACAGTTCAATACTGACGTGCACACCTGTAAATTTTGTTAATTAACAGCCATACAAAGGAAATTCGACTGAGTAATTAAAAATCACAAGCCATTGCCACCAATTTCCGCACAATATGTGTACAATCAGTACGTAAGCTAGCAAGCGGCGAGAGTTGCGAAAGTTGCGCATACGACCTGGCGGGCAACTTATTTCTGCTGCAGTTGCTGTGGGGCAAGCAGTTCGCCGTATTTGCGCGTCTCTGACGTTTTTGTTAGTTGTAACAAAAGAAAAATCAAGAATAGTGGCAGTTAGTAACAGATAAGGGTGCAAGAGCGGGTACAGCGACACAGCTTGATGGCAGCTTAATTTAATATTTTCGCTCACTCTCACTTCGGTATGGCAGCAGCGGGAGAGGAGTCGCTTGGATGAGGGCTGGGTGGCTGACTGTGTGGCTGGCTGGCTGGATAGATTGCTTGCTTCATTTCACTCTTTGTTGCTTTAGCAACAGCAAATTGAATTTATTTACTTTCTTATGCTGGCCCATTTCGAGCCAATATATTTTTTATGCCAGACAATTGAGTGCTGACAGGTGTACCTGTTTGCTTGTATGTATGTCCAACGCTTTACAGGCAGAAAAAGGTAGCAGCAAATAATGTAAAAAAGCGGTAAAGCAAACATTAAAAGAAAAAAGTGCCAAGCCGCCGCAACTCTGCAGGCGGGTATGAGCTGGTTTGAGCAGTATTTACAGCGTACACAATTCAATTTGTAAAGCAAAGTTAATTTCACTACACAGGATATGCTTGCAGGCAGAAATTTGTATCAAACAAGTAGCACACAAGCACAAAAACACAAAAACACACTGCTGCTTGTGCTCCTGTTTTTTTTTTTTTAATTTTAGCTACCACTTTACTGCCCAGCATTTCGCTTTTGCCAACTTCAAGTGGACACTTTTGATTCCCCTACATTTGCAGTTCACAGCCATGGATAACAAAAGCGGGCAGGAAGTAAGTGAGAAAAATATGTTATTTAATAAATTTTGTACTATCACATAGCTACACGCTTAACACAGGTCATTTCATTCACGAATATTTATGATAATGCTTTAATAAAAGCCGCTTAAAGTTTTACGCATTTGCATTTATTTATTTTCCATTGAAAATGTCAAATAAGCCCCAGGGCGTATGAGTTACGTGCGAGCACAAGTACGGCTGGTTGCACAGCACAAAGTGAGGTGTTTAATTAAATTGTTTTTGGTGTGCTAACAACGCATCCTTTATGCATGCATGTGTACACAAATAACAACAATGCAGCGACATTATGCATAATGCGATTTTATTTATGTAATTAGCAACATAAATTCACAAAACTGACACGTTTATTAAATTATGCTTTTTGTTGTCACACCGCATCCTAGTTACAAAAGGAATACTCGAGATTTTTAGTTGATAAATTGGCCGAATAGGCAGAGTTTGTAGACTTCAATTGAGAGTACAGCTCTGCCACCTCATTCCGTGCCCTACCATCGATATCATACAAAACAGACAATTCAAGACACTTAGAACTTAAGTCAGAAATTCGCACATATAAGAGGGTATTTTAGAAAGTCCGTGCAAAAATAAAAACTACTTAAGGGGGTATTCTACTTCGAACTACTCCTACTCTAGCGCTTAATGTAATGATAAATGTGGTACCTATAGACATCGCAGGCAGAATTGCCGCTGCACGTACCGCAATCAGACTGAGGGGCTTGGGCTATAAGCTCAATCTCACATATGGCCACTCAAGCATTCTCAGAAACTTTGAGTTCATCCCCTCGTCGACGGATCAGTGCGTGCCTTCGCTTACTCCAAGAGGAACTCTCTCCACCCATATTCCATCAAGGGAGGAGTGTACCGGGGGCAACACTTGGGGACAGGGCCTGGTTAATCTGTTCACGGATGGCTCGAAGTTGGACGGTAGGGTTGGAGGAGGAGTATTCTGCAAAGAGCTCCCCATCAAACTCCAATTCAGGTTACCGGATCACTGCAGTGTGTTCCAAGCAAAAGTGGCCGCAATTACAGAAGCAATGCTAAGAAGGTAAATATTTACTCCGATAGCCAAGCAGCAATTAGGGCCCTAGGCTCTACTATGGTGCATTCGAAATTGGTCAGAGAATGTCTGATCTCAGTCTCGATAGCATCAGAATTCTTCCATATAAAGATAATTTGAGTACCAGGTCACAGTAAAATTGCTGGAAACTGCGAAGCCGACGAGCTGGCCAGACAAGGGACCTGTGAGACGGTGTGCCCGCGAAAAAAGAGGATCGGGATCCCCTTGACAACCTGCGCTCTACTCCTGGGCGGATGGGCTTTGCACCAACTCAGCGAGCGCTGGGCAAGTACACGAACGTCAAGCAGCTATTAAGGCCTTAGACTCCAACTACATTTCATCCAAACTGGTCCTACAGTGTAGAGAGGAGCTGAAACTGCTCAGCCTTTGGCTTGAAATTACCCTGATATGGGTTCCCGGTCATAGGAACATACGGGGCAATGAGATAGCGGATGAGCTAGCAAGAAAGGGCTCGACACTATACATAGCAGAGGTGGTGACAGTCTCCACCCCACTGAACACTCTAATAGCATCCATTGCTTCACACTATCATGCTTTAGCCGAAAGAAGATGGAAGCAAATACCTACATGTATTACAACAAAAAACACATGGCCGTCATACAAAATCCAAAGGACGAATGACCTGCTAGGATGTCCTCGGCCAAACATTTCACGTATCACTGCAACCCTTACAGGACATTGGAAAGTAGGGGATCATGCAGCTAGACTCAATCTACCCTTCAATCCTATCTGTAGAAGCTGTCAAGCGGAAGGGGCGAAAGAAAGTCTGTTCCACTATTTATGTGAATGTCCGGGACTAGCCAGGGCACGACTCCGATCCTTCGGTAAGCCTTTCCTACAGCAAATTAAGGAGATCTCAGACATCGAGATAAAGGATTTGCTGCTATACTTGGACTTCACTAAATGGATCTGACTTGGAAAAAAAAAAAAAAATAACAACATCATCTTCACACGAGATAGTGGTAGTAAAACGGTGCTAGTCACTAATTAGGAGCATTTCAGCTCAGAAATGTTCAACCACCTCAACAGCAACAACAACACGAACGTGCAAGGTCGCTATATCCTTCTGGCCTACGAGGTGTTCGAGGGATATTCTGAGGATCTCAAGTTTCGGATGCCCTCATGGGGCACTGCCCGCGGGGTATAAATGCCGTGAGACTCGGAATTACTTCGAGTCCTTTTTGCGTCAGCTGTATGGAGGATGAGGTGGAATCATCTCAGCACCTTCTTCTTACCTGCCCAGCTCTCGCGGGACTAAGATTTAAGCATATTGGTTCTCACTTCTTTTCTGTGACTGCTGATATAGCAGGTCTTGATAACAAGAATCTGAGGAACTTCATCAAGATCATAAAGAGGTTAACACAACCGCAGACTAGTCACCATTCATAGTCCACAAACACTCAACCCTCTTTCGCTTTCGTCCTATCGTCCTTTTCCTTCACCTGTGGATTGTTGCAGATTCTAAGTCTGTCGGAAGTAAGAGTTTAGACAACGATGACAGACAAACAATAGCACTCTCCACTTCCTCCACGTTTTTGCAGCTACGACAGAACTCATTCGAGGGAAGCACTTTCTCTTTCTCTTAGGCTTTCTTCGTGTTCCAATTTGCCAGCGGTAATTATACGAACTACTGTGCTAATGGAAGACCGGCTTATATTCATGAGGCAACTACTTATATTTTCAAATTCTAGGCCATATCTGACTAGTTATCTCAAAAGTGGTGGATCTCTTGTTAGCCTGCATGATGTAGATCGACCTGATCTAGAGCTTGCTTGAGGATAAAGAGATGCTCACTTAATGAACAGATTGACTGATTTAAGATGAGTTCCACTGCTGGCCAGCTCATTCGGGATATATTTTCCAAGAGTATCCCTGTGCCCAGACAACACTCTTGGTACATCGCTTAGCCACCTAATTTAGTATAGGTGGCCCGTTTTGAAAGAAATTTGACTGTCAGAATAGATAGTGATAAGTTGTACTGCAACAGACGAGTTCGCGACCCACAACGCTGTCTGTTTTATAGATAATATCTCCATGTTCTACAGAATTGAGAAGTGTGACACACTTCAGACCGTTAGCTGACTCTAACTAATATTGAAGGATTTGCCTACAACAGAAACTCAAATTTGTTGATAATATACGAAAAAAAAGTAACACAGTCTCATTTGACTTCGTTGGCGTCTGAACAACGACTGGTAGGATGAGAATACGTGTGAAGTGAGCGATCATAGTTCTGCTGTCGGATCCTTGATGACATGGCATCAAGCATAATTTAGCTGCAATATAAGAAGATCAGAACGGATACATATTCGACGTCATAATGTCTTCAAAGTATACTGGGATACAGACGATACTCGTACTTGACAAAGAAACGAACTCTTAAGTCGAAATGTGGCAAGTACGGACAGGCCCAATTTGGATGGTTTCTTTCGGAAATAAACCAAACTTGGGGGAAAATACATGCAACTTTTGACGGCCTATACGTGAAGACTAACTGATGTAGAGCTTAGTAACTGATGTAGAGCTTAGTGCTGAACAGCCTCCGAACGATTTTTAACTGTAGTACTGGGAGGGGATCGGTGCATTGTCGGTGGGATGTTTGGATTGAGTTAATGTCCCACACTGACGGGATAAAGGCTTTCGAGGCTTCCTCTTCGTATAAAAAACAAAAAATAAAAAAAAACATGGCGTCCGAAGTTACTTTCACAATTTTTCTTCTATTATTCTATTATACTCGATTTGATGAGTTTAAAAGACACAGCCGAGCGCTTAGGTTTCCGAGAAAATATTTAATCTTGAGTACCATCAGTGAAGATGGCAACTAGACCACGAAATGGGACCACTTAGACCACGAAATGGGTCCATTGTGAGCCGCAGATGCTGGACTACATTTCCCTTTCCAGATTGAACCATCCTGATCTTTGGACAAAGCGTAAAAGGTTGTTGATACCTAAAGTGTATAGATTATCTGTATTCATTAAGAAGTCTTTGAATTACAGAAACGATTAGTGCGTCCATAACAAGAAGCTTACAAGTTGGCGGAGGTACCCTAACAAAATTATTTATGTTTGGCATACAGGTACCTTCGTTTGCAAGTTGGTCAGCCCTATAGTTCCATGATATATCTCTGTGGCCTGGAATCTAGCATAAGATAATATGAAATTGTTTAGCCATCTCATTAAGAGGTTGGCGGCAATGCAAGGTACGCCTTGATGTTTTTTGGAATGCATCCAGGGCGCAGGAATGCCTAGAAGCTGCCCTACGCGCCCTAGCTGCATTGAAAATAACATCAAGGAGTGTTTTGCATTGCCGCCAACCTCTTAATGAGATAGATCGCAGATATCTATTGATGATCTTCTATTTATCTCCAACCATGTTAAGGCTTCATGAATAGCTTTTATTTCCGCTTGAGAAACACCACAGTGTACCGGTAGTTTAAAGGATTCACTGATAAAAAGCTCTTCCCGATAAAACCCTTATCCTACAGCGGTGTCCATTTTCGATTCGTCCATGTAGATTTTAACGGGTCTGTTGGGGGGTAATGGATCTTCTTCAAGCCATTCCTGTCTAGAAGGGATTTTTATTGAGAAATTCCTTTCGCAGCAGAGAATGGAAGGGTGATAATTACAATCACTGGGTATTCCTTAACGAAATCCCATTAAAATATTTATTGGATTCATGTGGAATTTTCGGTTATTAAATTAACAAAACTCAATGAAAATTTTAATTCTAAAAATTTTAAAAATTCCTATTAATTCTGGTAATAAAATACAAAAGTCTTTCGCCACAATTCCACAGTTTTCAATTCCTAACTGCATTTTCTGGCAAATAACTTTTAGTAACTACGAAAATGAAGAATTTATGAAAATCGTTAAATATTTAAACCAACTAAATGTTTTACCGGTGGAAAATCAGGTCACCAGCTATCAGCAGAGTTCAAGTGTGTTTGAGCGAAGGGTTGCGGCAAAAGTGCAAACTTTTCAGCTTTTATCGCAGTACTTTGAAATTTTAATGCAATACAACCAATAAAAAAAGAAAAAAATTCAGAAAATAGTTAATTTAGTTTTTATACCTCAAAAATACGGACAAATAAAATGCAGAGAGCTTTGGAAATTCTGTCCGAGCCTCAATGCCTAACAATGCTTTGCTGCAACTATGCTCAGCGTTGAAGTATAGAAGTATTAAAGTTTATGCCAGCGTACATTACTTGTACGTACATTTGCATTAAAGAATTTATGTATGTACGTACATATTTTATTAGCTGCTTGGCAAGTGACCTACATAAGACATGAATGACATTTTTATATCAAAAACTAAAACGATTTTAATGTTGCCAGTTTGCTGGTGTTTATGTGGCTTGTAATGGGAGAAACATTTTGTAGAACTAAGCAACTGAAGATTAAGAGCAAATGTCGTAGAAAAGTTTATCTTAACGAACATGCATACATACATACACACAAACATACGTACATACACACTTACCCACATACATAAATATGTATATGCATACACGATTACGGTTAGGGATTACCGTTAACTGGGTGCACTTCCAACTCTTGACTCTTGACTGGTGCCGGTTAAGCGCCAAGTCAAGTAGGGATTTCATGAGAATTCGTAAAAGTGGGAATTGTCACTGTCACGACATGAGACTTTGGATTTAAATTTTTTACGAACTTTCTATTGCCGCATAATTGACATATAAACACATATTCTTAAACTAGATGCCTTCGTTTTTGCTTCACCCATACAAAACAAAAATACAGATCGACATGAATTTCGAGTCTGAATTCTGTAGCTCATTACATCTTAGTGAAAGTGTGCCCCTTGTTCTTCTGAAAATGCTCCCTAGTTATATTTAAATTTATCCAGGTGAGCTTATTATCGCGTGTACTTTAAGGCACATTCTCCAACCCATGAATTTGAAGGCATCAAAAAAAAAATAGAAATAAACCTTTTGTAACTCTCAGCCTTCCTGTTGTCAAGAACTGTTGTCACTGCTTTAATGCTGAATCAATCTTGTTTTTCATGGCTACTCAGGAGCTGTACCAATTATTCACTGATCATTATTTTCTTTATTTGTGCACCGACAAAAATACCAGCTTTAATTTTAGACTCTGCGAATTTCAGAAAAAATATGCTTGAATACGAGTATGGAAAGGCTTCAGAGACTTAATGAAGAACCTTTACAAATTGCTTCATAAAACATACTTTATGTTCAGTGAAGGCATTAAAAAATGTTCAGGCTTCACAATTGGTTTATTTTTGGTATTATGTTTTCCTATTTTAAACTCGGTCCGTTTAGGTTATGAGTGCTACTGATAGTGATGTGCTCAACTATCCCACAAGCAAAGAGAACGCAGATATTTAGTGTAGCCGCATTGCATTCCTGCCGAAAAATGAACAATTTTGAAACTTTTTCATACTTTAAAGTTTGAAGCGTTGCATTACATGAATGAACCAGAGGAAGAGATGCAAATTTATTTCCATTATGAATAAGAACTGCTTTCAAAGCTTCTTGAAGAGCTCTCGATGAAAAGAAGAAGGAATACAAGGAATTTCGATTGCATCAAGCAAACATAAGTTCTGTTTTTTTTAAACACAATAAGCATGAAGCAAATGATTCTGGATGTATATGCGGGGACAAAGAAGTACCCTTCTGCCGACAAACAAACAGTCACACGTTTCTCTATACTCATGTCTCTATTGAAATGTACTTCTCAAATAAATAAAAAAAAATAGCAGAGAACTTCGATTAATTGGAAACCGACATTAACGCCGTTACTAATAAACGCTTTGTTATCCACTTTGCGCTGAATAGGCAACTGAATCGACAAACGAATTCTGCACTTTACCGATTCCATATATTTCGAGGCAGTTAATTTCAAGCGTCGTATTAATGAAAGCCCGTCTAGATTTATGAGAGATCTGGTTCTGTGCTTATTCTTTCTAGGTGAAATCTGTCCAGTTATTTGGCAAGAAGTGGTTTACTTCCTCTCTCATATGCTGAGCGGACACGGTTATTTCACTTATTATCTGCATAAGTTTGGTCTCTCCGCTTTACCATACTGTCCTACCTGCCCAGAAGAGTTGAAAGACGCGCGACACGTACTATTCTACTATCCAAGGTTCACAAGAGATAACGAGTTCGCCACGATCTTTGGAAGACAGCCAAGTAAGACAAATTTAACTGGTAGTATTTGATATTGAAAACATTTCTTGTACATGCACGTACACTACGAAAGCAGAATGAAGAAAAGCGTCAGCTACGCCCTGGGCCGCGTGTAATCACACCGAACTTCCCGACGGGTGCTGAATTGAACCTGAAACACTGTTTCAGAAGAAGTCGACTCAGACGTACCGAATACAATTACAGACGCTTGAATTAACGACTCAGGGCCATATCATAAGCAGACAAGACGGTAATGCACATGACATTATCGCTCCTTTTTGAAGCTCCATCGGCATCATAACGAAAATAATGGAAACTTTCAGCGACGTATAGCCTCCATACGTAATAGGTAGAGAGTCTGGATGCGGGTTTCTTTTGTGGTTGATACACACCATTACGACTCCACCCTCGATGTAGTGCAAATGCAGTCCCCCAGGGTGGAAGTAAGCCGAATAAGGGAAGTTTGTTTTAGTGGGTCCCACATATCAATGGTGCGACGGTATAAACCAAAATGTTTCTGACATTTTTATACTCCCTTTCCCAAAACAAAAAAAAAGTAGCAAGTGGGCTCCGTAGTCCATGTACTGTTGGCCTGCGCAATATAAAGCGACCGAATCTAGAGCTTGTTTGAGGATAAATGGATGCTCTCAAATTGGACAGACTGATTTAATATCTATTTCCCTCCTAGCCAGCTCATGCGCGATGCAATTTCTAAGAATGTCTTTGAGTCCTGGAACTCAAACAACGTTCGTGTTGCACCAGCTCATTAGGAAGAGCTCTACATCCAATTACTACTTTGGGAGATGTATTCTTGCTTTGCGCAGCTTGACGGGCAAAGTAGATTGTGATCGGTTGTGCTGCAACAGACGAGTTCCTGAGAAATGTGAAGTCGAAGTTAAGTAGCGGTAAACTTAGGTTCAGCTGCGGCACTACTGAGTGGATGCCACTCTCGGCGGTTTTATTTTGTCTTGAGCCGTCAGTAAATATTGCCACTGACCCTTAACGTTAGCCTTGGTAAAGATCTTGGACATTATGCCATTTGCATCTTTCTTTTGTCGTTTTGTCATGCCAAGTATGCTGAAAATTGGAATCTTTATCGAATTCACTGTATGTATTTCTTCAAAAAAATATTCTTCAACAAGTAATCAAAATAAAAAAGAAATTAAAGTTTATTAGCCACAATAAACCCTCCACCACAGAGTTTGACATGACTCCCTCATATAAAACATACTCAAGCACATACAAATTACCACACAACTGCGGCATCTCACTGCCATCTCAATACTACTACCACACACCATTTTGCGCATGCAACAGCACTGCGATTACCTAACTATTTCAATTTCAATCTGCCATAAAACTGGGAAAATATGCGCCAGCAAAGCACCAACGAAGTTACACCCAAGCTCGAAATCATCACTGGCTGGCCCTAGTGCCTACCGCAAACAACCCCATCTACTCTAAGACCGGTTCAGGCTGCTGAGCGTATAATTTACGTAACGAATACTCGTATTTAAAACCAGAACATGGAATTTTCAAATTTTTTACAACACACTATCTAATTGCAAAAAGGAGTATAGCAAATAAACTGAAGAAAATTGCATTAATGCATTTTGTAGCCAGCGACGTGCCAGCGGCGAAACTGTCTACTCTGCTTCTACTCGTAATAGACTGGCTGAGTTTGTTGCACCGACTTCTACCGCCGCCGTCGCCAAGTGGTGCAAATTTATGTATCCTTCAGGAAAAAGGCACCCAAACCGAGCATTAACAATGAAATTAACAGCAACCGCCAATGGCAGGGACTGCAGCAGGCGCATACGCTCAACAAACACAAACACACGCAGGCATACGTTAGTACTCGAGCTTAGCAAATCCATATTTTTCCCATGTGAGTATAGATAAGTTGTCGCGTTGCTTCTGCCGCTGCTGCTTGCGAGATATTTTAACTAAGCGATAAACTCATGCGACTATATCGCCAATAATCTGTGTTTGCGTATGTATACAGTGGTGGGCACATAATCATAAGCGATGCTAGTCGAGAAAGTTTGGCTACGAAAGCTACTGAATTCAGTAAATTCCGCTGAAATGGGCAGTAAAATGTGCAGGTCAGTAAATCAGGCAAGCTATCTGTACATTCATCGTCGCAAAACTAATCATGCAATTTTGCTTTTGAATACCACTCGTTGGCCTGAATCCAACTAACGCTCCGGCACCATTTTGTTGCCATATTCTCGTTACCAACTTGTTTGACATTTATTTACAGCATGACTATAACACGTCTGTGCGGTTGTTGACAGCCTTATTAGGTTGTTGACCTCCAAGCCAGACAGTTGTTCAAGACTCTCGAACAGCGGCTTGCCCAGGATTAACATTCTCTACTTCTGTAGGGTGGGGCATTCACAGAGGAAATGGAAGATTGTTTCCTTATTCTCCAGCTGTTTGCAACTGTGACAGTATACTCGTATATTGTGAGGGATGCCCATTTTGGCTGCTTGTTCTCCGACAGATATAAAGCCAGTTATGACTGTCACTAGTCTACGGGCGTGCCGTCGTTTCATGTTTATCAATGTCGACGATTGCTTGGGGTTGTAGATCGGCCATAAAGCCCCGCTAATTTTGCATTTCGTCTGGTCTCTCCATCTACAATCCGCGATTCGGAGGGAAATCATTTTCTTGACTGCGCCTAATGGTGTGAATACCGATTCCGCAAGAGCGTTATTCTTGGCAGATCCCCCTCTTGCCATTTCATCTGCTTTTTCGTTACCTTTAATGTTTCGATGTCCCGGGATTCAGATTGAAGCAACTTTATGGTTTTCACTTAGGGTGGTAAGGCTATTCCTACTTTGCTCCACCACTTTAGAGGTTGTTGTAGCCGAATCCAGTGCCTGGTCTGTGAAAACTATAATTACATTTTAGACATAAAATATACGAAATAAACTTTTTGCATCGCCTTCGATAGAATATACTGTATGCAAGAACGTCTGCCCCGAAATGAGAACAACATTTCGTCCACAGTAATGCAGCCACCATCAGAATCCTCACTATCGTACGATTCTCCAACATCAGACCGACTCACTTTTATTCTTTATCCAGTTTGGAAAAAGTTTTGAAAAGGCAGAACTAACAATGCGGTTGTTGAGTTCGATGGCATACGCCAGCAATTTTTTTTTATTCCTTTATAAATTATACATTTACATAACATTTCCAATTAAAAATTAACAAACCATTTAAAAAAACATCATAATGCTTATTACAAGGTGAAGTCCAAAATACACAAAAGTGAGCTAAAATAGAAACGACAGGAGCTTTGTTCTGATAACTTCAAGTTTAGGTATTTATTCAAAATAGTCGCCTCTGACCTCGATACACTGCTTTGCGCGATCTAAAAGGAAAGAGTGTTTTATGCCACTGACCGGAATATCCTTCAGGATGTCGGCGGTACAAGCCTTTAGGATGGCCTCTACGGACGCAAAAGGCTCTTTTTTCATGTCCAAATGCAATTTTCCGAATAGGTGGAAGTCGCAGGAAGCCATATCGGGCGAATATCATCGTGATTGATGATTAAAATGCGATTTCTATCAGTCACAAGAGTGGATCGATAAGATGTTGCATTATCATGCAATACGCGCCAGCTTCCTCCTTCGGGGTATTCAGGGTGAATTCGACGAATGCAATGCATAAACGCTTCAAAACGCCAAGATAGAAAATTCCATTGACAGTTTGGCCCGTTGGCACGAACTCTTCTGGACAATTCCCTTGG
Source organism: Anastrepha obliqua (assembly GCF_027943255.1). Taxonomy (NCBI): domain Eukaryota; kingdom Metazoa; phylum Arthropoda; class Insecta; order Diptera; family Tephritidae; genus Anastrepha; species Anastrepha obliqua. Next base: position 17,194,237 of record NC_072893.1, on the reverse strand, counting down.
AATCCTAAAAACTAATGAGTATCAACTTGATCTTTGACTTCTCCAAACGCGATGTTTAGGGTGGTGGCTCGTCCGGGGCCTTCCATTCGACTCTTTGACGCTTAGTTTCAGGTTCATGTTGGAAACACCACGTTTCATCACCAGTTACAATTTTGAAAATGAAGTTCTCGTCGTTTCTCGCCTCTTTAATGAGGACTTTCGAATGCTGAATTCTGAGCAATTTTTGGCCCTCAGTTAACTTGTGCGGCATGAAACGTGCACAGAGCTTTTGTAGGCCCAAACGATCAGTTAAAATGCGATAAATCGATATTTTGGAGGTACTCAACTGCGATTCCGTTCATTTTTGGTTCATTTTTGATGAATTTACAAACAATTCCGATGGAGTTTGCAGTGATTACTGATTTTGAAGCGTGTTAACCCCTCATTAACTCTGGCACGAGATAGACAATCATCGCCATAAACTTTTTTATCAATTCAAATATTTCGGTAAATGTTTTACCGATTTTAAAATAAAATTTGATATTAGCTCTTCGTTCGGAACTCATTTTTGTACCGAGGACACACACATACTGACACTTTAGACGCAATAATTTCGCTGCGGCTGAACCGAACCTCACCAAGATTTCACTGGAAGTCAGCTAAGGATGTAACTTCCAACGCACTAACTCATTAAAAAAATGGCGCCATCAAAAACATTTTTATGACGCCAGTCTTGTTTATTTTGGACTTCAGCTTGTATATCGCTCTTAGTCGAAAAATAGGGCAGAAACAACGCTTTCTGTCAGCCGCTATGTGTCTGATTTGGCTCCAGGTGGTTGTGGAAAGAGTCTCGATTCTGTGCATCCATGTTTGACATAGAGGACCTCTGCCTCGACTTCGTTGCGGGTTCCATTAAGAAGTCATTTTGACAACATTATCGTCTTCTCTACGAAGAGTATGTCCAATCCAATTCCATTTTCGTATTTTCATTTCGGAATTAATTGGGCAGTTTTTAGTAAGCTAAAGAAGGTCCATATTGGAGATGGTTCTGGGTCAAAAGATACTGCATATAATGCTGAGGCATTTGTTGGCAAAAGCTTGAAGACGTCATCTAATGTGACCAAACATGAGCCAGGTCTCAGAACTACATAGGAAGACCGAGTTGAAGCTAGTTTTGAAGATTTTAAGTTTTGTTTTTAGTGGCAGGGTGCGAGATCGCCACAGTCTGCTAAGCTTATGAAACGCAGTTCGTGCTGTATAAACACGAGCTGCCATATCTGCAACTGCGCCACCATCTTTTGTGATTTGTCTATCGAGGTACCAGAACTCATTCACATCTTCGATAATGATGGCGTTCTGGTTGGTTGTAAGTTCAAGAGGAGATATGTTTGACGGTTGTATAAGTTAAGTTTTTGTCAAGTTTATTTTAAAACCAACTGCGGGTGCATTATTTTCTAGTTGGCGAAAATTTGCGGTGGCGTCAGCTAATGTGTGAGTGGTCATCAAAAGAAAGCAACATCACGTGAAATGGTTCAAAGAGTGATGAACCAACTGAACTGAAAATATCTCACCGTAGCGTCTCCACATATTAAAAATAATCTCAATGTAAAGTCTTTCAAGATTCAAAAGCAGCAACAAGTCAGACTTGAGACAGCGAAGCAGTTGCTTGCTTGGCCTGAAGCGGTGAATTTCCGAGCATTGGGTCTTCTGACAAGAAAATTGAGCAATTCGTATACTCCCAAAACGAAAGGGTTTACTTGACCGACCGTTCATGCGAGAATTTGAGTCATCGATTGGCCACCAGGAGGCAGCACCCACCACAGGTAATCGTTTGGGCCGCTGTAACCGCATATGGGCGCTCTCCAATCGTTTTCGTCGGGCCTGTCGTCAAGGTGAATGCGAGATATTATTGAGAAAGTATTCGGGAGGTTGCTCTGAAGCCGTGGGCAAACAAACATTTCGGTGGAAGACCATGGACGTTTCAACAGGACTCGGCGTCATCTCTCAAAGCTCGAATAAACCAAGAATGGTTAAAAAACAACGTTCCGAACTTCATAACGTCCACACAATGGCCCTCAAGCTCACCAGACGCGAATCCGATGGATTATTCCTTTTTGGCCATTTTAGAGTTCAAAGTCCAAACTAAAATATTCACCAGTCTCGAGGCGCTGAAAAAGCCATTGTCCCCTAGTGAGCCAAAATACCTGCAAGCCACATTCAGGCAGTTTGCGATTCGTTTCTGGATCGTCTCAAGGCCATAGTCTAGGCGAAATATGGTCATATCGAGCAAAAGAAACTTGACTCTTAATTTTGAATTATTTTCACACATTTTTTACTTTGAATTGAATAAAAGTAATTTTCCAAACTAAATTTGTGGCCTTTTTAATTAGTTATACTTCGAGTGCCGGACCCTGTATAAACAAAAGCTAAACACATTGCATTACTCAGGTCGCCTTTTTTTGGGATGGTAATGATTACGCCATTTGTGGAACAACATCAAAACGGACACCACAAATAGGAGGAGGAGCTCGGACAAACACCCAAAAAGGGTGTACGCGCCAATTATATATATATTTAATGATTACGCCCTCTTCCCAGTAGCCAGGGATGGTGGCGTCTGTCCACACTAATTGCAATTGTGCCTGAGAGATTAAGTTCTGCTGCTCGCACGATCTTTTCCAGTACCAGGTTAAAGAAGTTACACGATAGCGAATCCCCCTGTGAGAAACCTCGTTTGGTTTCAAGCGACTCGGAGAGGTCCTTCCCAATTCTGACAGCGCTACTGGTATTGCTCGATGTCATTTTGCGTGGCCGTATTAGTTTTGCGGGAATACCCAATTCAGATATTGCATTAATACAAATAAATTTTAAACTATATTTGCAATATTAAAAAAAAAATCGTTGATAGAGTAAAAGAAAAAAGATGTAACAAAAAGCTTCTGAGCAGTTCCTATTGTCTTTACAGATGATGGACAGGATATATCATAGAAAATCGCTACTCTGGAAGGTTGTTTCCAATAATTTCACTGTCGCTGTATATATGTAAAATATTTAAATGGATCTGCATGGAGTTGTAATTATCTATTAGTGCAAATAGTCTTTCTGCCTTACTTGCGCATACGTTAAACTAGCTTATGTGCATTTCATTTCATATGAGGGTGTATATGTAGACACACATACATGTACTTGTCTATGTATACCCCCAAATGTGCGCAGCTTGTCAGGGGAGTCTGCGTTTGCTATTAGTAACTTTACACTTTAAGCCAACTAAGCAAAATACTGAAACTCCGCCGAGTGAGTGACAACAACTACCAGCACCCATACGCACACGGGCACAAGTATTTGCATATTTTAGACGTACACACACATATATCTATAAATGTATTGCTGCCTTTCCTGCCAGTTGAGTTGCTGCTACCATTTGCCAGCTAGCTAAGTGTTCATCATACGAGCGATAATTATATTTTAAGTGTTGAGTGCAGCATATTTACGTGCAATTGTGTTGGAAGTGCTACTTAGTTGTGTTGCAGTTGCTGCTGTCATTAATCGCTGTGCGTGCATTGCTGTTGTTGTTATTTTCCCAAAGCAAGCCTTGATTCCACCTGCTAGCGCTTGAGCGTCTGCTAATTTCCAGCCTCCTCCCATCTATTATGAATACCTACAAGGCAGCAAATTTCATTCGTTACTCCCAATCACAGTTGTGGCGCTTGTGGCATCTGTGGCAGCTTTGTTAGTTGGCTGCAGGCTTTTCAAACTTTGTTACTCATTTGTTAGGAATTTAATTTAATTTGTAAAACCTCAATGTCATGGTTACATTTTAGTCAATTAATATTCTAATTACAAGTGAAATAAATGGGTAAAATGTACAAATGCGCACACATCGCCACACATCCAAGTGGGTAGGAGGGCTTTAAAAATTCAACTGTTTAATTTCAATTTCGCCTTGGATATTTGTGTGGAATACGTATCTCTGCAAAGAAGTATAATTCTGTATACTTGAGAGCAGCTAAATGCTCAGTCCGTGGCGATGGGTATGGCCATGCATTTTATATCAAGGCCACTATGCGATTCGATTTGTATAACTTCACGCATCTGCCACTACAGCTGAATGTGCTGGTGCATGATTACCATTTGGTGGTTCGAAACCTCGCGCAAAACATCATTTGTTTCTAATAGCGGTCGCATCTAGGCAGGTAAAGGAGAACCCCCGAAAATGAAAAACTCCTCATAAAAAACCATCTGCCGTTCGAAAGCGACATGAAACTGTAGGTCCCTCCATTTGTGGAAAACATCAAGACGCACACCACAAATAGGAAAAAGAGCTTTGTTAGTGACTATCGAGGCGCGACCGCTATTATAAACCACTTTTTTCTACCATTGGTGTTTCCTACACAGAGATTCGAACCTGCGCACTTCCTTATGCTAGCCACGCAAGTGACTTTAATTCTCTTGATGGAACTATTCAACAATGGTTTATCATTCGAAGGGACTCTTTTTAATAGAATTCAATTAGGGTTAAAACTAACTAAAAGGTGGTGTGTTAAGCGAAACATAACTCCAGCATTATCGACTGTCGTAATATTCACAAGAATTGACATAAAAATAAAAAAAAGGAAGTAAAACAATTAGGTGTAACATTTCTCCAAAAATTCCTATACAAAGCATAAATAGAATAGATGGCATGAAAGTTCACCAAATATTCATGACGTGTAAAACTATTTCAGGTAAAAGTCAACGAATTTGCAATGGATCTGCATGACTATAGTCAGTCCTATGATTTCCTATGGTGCAGTAGTCCTAGAGAATTACGCGATGAAACAATGCGGAATCAACACACTAAAACGGTTGCAAAGACTTGCGTGTGTATGCATAACAGGAGCCACGCGTGCATAACTCACCACCTCAATAGAGGTTCTTCTAGTACGCACACCTCTTCACATTCATATCCAATTCCACATGATGGCACATCTCGGAACAAACAAAGCTGCTATTGGCTCAAGCGGTCATCCTAATCGCAGGAAATTTGATACTTTTGCTGAACCAATAGATCCTTCAGCTTGTTTTTGATTATCCAAATGAAGGATTCAACAGATTCTCCAGGTATTGAAAAACGTTGATCTCGCAGTTTACTTTTGAAAATCGGGAATAAAAGGAAATCATTGGGGGACTGTAAGGCGGATGATCCATTAATTCGATCTTTTGAGTGCTGAAAAAACTCTCTTACGTGAGCCGACACATGAGAGCTCAGATTGCCTTGGTGGAAAAATGATTCGTCAAAAATTGAAGAGCAATTGCGCATAGCTGGTAGTCTAATCTGAATAACAGAACCGTATGGTATAATACAGACGTAGACCCCAAAAGCTGTAAGGTAACTGGAGGAATCTCTGTGGAACATAATGTATGATGGAGTAATACGCGTTGAGCAGCACGAACAAGCAAATATGGTTGATTATGCAGATGATCTGGGTGTGGTAGTCGTAGGGAAAACGCTACATAGAAGAGGTCTCATGAAGAGTAGAGAACACCATCAATAAAATTAAGCAATGGGTACAATCGACTGGGCTAAGATTAGCAAACCATAAGACAGAACTGGTTCTCATAAGTTTTCGACGAAAAAACCTTCAAATAAAGGTTGGTGGTCTCAATATAACATCAAAAGGTACCATAAAATATTTAGGGGTAATGATCGTCAGAAGATTCAGTTTTAAAAAGCATCTGGAATACGCAAGCTCGAAAGCTGCAAAATCCTGCGCGACTTTAGCGCGACTGATGCCCAATGTGGGTGGACCAAGACAACAAATGAGAGCATTGTTGGCAAGCGTCTGCCACTCGATCCTGTTTTACGCTGTGGAACAGTGGAATGGCGAAATGAAATATCCCAGCTACTTGAGACAACCTAAACGGGTGTACAGGTTATGCAATATTAGAACCATTAGAGGCTACAGAACCATATCTGACGAAGCAGCAGAGGTAATAGCAAGCAGAATTCCCTTTGATATAAAAGTAAATTGTATGAAACAAAAATACCAGCATACAAAAAACGCGCGGATATATGGTAGCAAAGCCTCACTGAGGGACGCCCTACAGAGGATCGATGATATCGCTCTGCAAAATTGGCAGACCAAATGGAACGATAGTGGGAAGGGAGGAACCACTTTCACTATGATCCCCGACGTAAAGAAATTAGTCCGGAAAACCCATGAAAATATTAATTTCCTGATGACCCAGTTTTTAACTAGGAATGAGTGTCTCAGGCAGTATTTGTACAAATACAAACACACAGACTCCCCATTTTGCCTATACTGCCACGAAAATATAAAACTCCTGAGCATGCCCTGTTAGAATGCTCTTGATTTGATGGGGAACGAAGCATGTGGCGCTCAAATACACCAATATGCTAGAATCTGAAGAAACGTGATATGAAGCAATGGTTACTGGACTATGAAGCAACGTTGAATTTGAATTGAATTTGAAAGGGTCGAGCCAAGGAGCACCAGGAGATTTGGTGGCTCCTAAAACACTCAGGCTAAAAAGTCCATTGTATTTAAAGCTCTGGAAAGGGGATAGATAGGCAAGGAGGGAGGGAGAAAAGTATCAGAGAAAGAGATAGGAAAGATTAGAGACAGAGATAGAGATAGTTAGTCCTGTGAGAATTTTCCAGATTCTTTGGCAAATCTGTAAATATCCTCCCGTTTTAGAGAACGAACGTCGGAACCCGTAGCCTTGTTCTAGCAAAGGCAGGACACTCACAGAGAAAGAGCTCAGTGCTATCCGCCTCCTCCAAGCATGACAGGCATACCGGGTCCTCGATGATTCCAATGGTGGTCATATTAAGCAACGTAGTCTCAACAATTATGTGAAGACTGAGACACGATGATAATGAACGCAGACAAATGATTGAATACACACATCCTGCCCCCTCGCAGGAATATCTTAACTGGTAATACCGAGGGGAAAAAAGCAGAACAGCGAGGGGATGGGGTGGTTTAGTCCGTAGGCACTACGAAATTTGGTTCAACAAAAGCCGCGGAATATCGCTTGTGATTCAGGCATACGTATGAGTCGTCTCATATGTATCTTTAGAAAATTTCACTTCCCAGGTCCGCATACCATAAATAAAAACAAACAAAAAAATCTAAATACATTGCGGAATGGCCTTATCGGTAAAGGAATTATACTTTCAAAATCAATTTTCACTGGTATGCTATATGGCCGGCAGCTATTTAGTGAAGTATGCAGATTTCTGTAGAACTTGTCGAGATGAGGAAGGGGTAGAGGAAGAATTTATTCAATAATTTTTAATGCTCTGCACCCCGAAAAAACTTGCTGCAATATTCTATTAAACCACTTTTTCTATAGCGTTAGTTCGAAAAATTCTGGCACAAGTGGTGTGCATCACTCCGACACGACTGCTTTAAGTTTCGCTTGTGAGAAAACCACCATCACGGGAATGGCACTGGACTGGAATCCGCAAGGGAGCAGAGGTCGCGTTCGACCAAAATACACTTAGAGAAGGTCGACTTTGCGCGAACTAGCAAATGCCGACCTCTCGTGGGAAGGTGCAAAAACAACAGCACAAAACCGCGTACGATGGAAGAGTCTTGTCGAAGGAAAAAGTTGCAACATCACCAGATTTTCCGAAGAACACAGGTGACCATTTGCTTTGAGGTGCTCCTCCCGTGAACAATTTTTTTTTGGACTAAGTTTTCTTGGAGCACCCTGTCAATAGTTGTTTTGTTTCCAGTTCATATGTATAGATCCAATATTCGTTACATTTGACGATATCATAGACGGGCTTTAAACCAGCGTGGCAGAATTTCTTCTGATGACGACGCTGTCCCCATTTATCACGTTGACGTTGCTATCCCGAAAGAAGTACTTTGCTCGCTTGTTCGCATTTTTGAGTCATGTCCGATTACTCGGTAGAATTTACCCTGACTGCAGAGTTTATAAGCCAACTGTCTTCCATCAAACTAAAGTGGAAGGCTCAGCAGGCGGAAAGTATCAGAGAAAAAGATAGGAAAGTATAGAGACAGAGATCGATTTAGTTAGTCCTGTGAAAATTTTCCAGATTCTTTGGTAAATCTGTAAATATCCTCCAGTTTTAGAGAACGAATATTACTCACTCTCACGACATCGGAATCAAAAACTCGCAGCCTTGCCCTTGCAAAGGCAGGACACTCGCAGAGAAAGTGCTCAGTGTTATCCGCCTTCTTCAAGCAAGACAGGCACACCGGGTCCTCAATGATTCCAATGGTGGTAATATGCTGACCTGTATGTCCTGTAATGATACCCACCATCAACCGAACGTCTTTCCTTCCAAGTTTTAGTAGAAAGTTTGACAGTTTTCCAGATCAGACCATTGCTCTATATGTAGATTGCCTACATAATAGCTGATCCAATTCATGATTGCAGCGGAACTGATTCCAATTAAACGCTGTAGTAGTCGACATCTCGTAAAGTATACATCAAACAATTTAAAGTTTATGCTCGAAGTCAAACTAAAAAAATCGTTTGCTGTTTTAGTTTATTTCATTCAGTTGCGAGTTACAGGGACCTACTCTGGACAAAGAAAGTCGACAAAGAGAAAATTCGATATATTTTACAGATTTTCTTTGATAAAGGCGAAAGACGCAAATGCAAGCCAGGTGGATGAATTGTGAATGGTGTTTATGGTGCCAATACAGTAACGGCTTGTTTTAGTTTCGTCGATTTCGTTCAGGCATTTTTGATGTTAAAGATTCGCCTCGTCGTGAAAAAAGTCAATAAAATCACCGAAATAGTCGAAGTTGACCGACATGTTATTAGTCGTATCATCGCCTAGAAGCTACAGATCGACCATAAAACAGTTTCAAACCATTAGCGCAGAAAATTGTACGCAAAAATAATGAATTTCTTTTTCCTTAAACTAATATTTCCTAGAAATCCAACGTAGAATCTCTCTTGCCAATAAGTGCTACTTTGGACTAACTAGTAAAGTCCTCTCTCGACGAGCAAAACTCACTCTCTACAAGGCTCTCATCATGCCTGTCCTAACGTATGGCGCAGAAGCTTGGACGATGGCAACATCCGATGAGGCGTCACTTGGAGTGCGTGAGAGAGATTCTGCGAAAGATTTTTGGACCTTTGCACGTTGGCAACGGTGAATATCGCAAGCGATGGAACGATGAGCTGTATGAGCTTTACGACTATATAGACATAGCTCAGCGAATAAAGATCCAGCGGCTACGCTGGCTGGGTCATGTCGTCCGAATGGACACAAACGCTCCGGCTCTGAAAGTATTCGATGCGGTACCACCTGGTGGTAGCAGAAGAAGAGGAAGATCTCCTCTGCGTTGGAAAGATCAGGTGGAGAAGGACTTGGCTTCACTTGGTGCGTCCAACTGGCGCCGTTTAGAACGAGAAAGAAACGACTGGCGCGCTTTGTTGAACTCGGCCAAAATCGCGTAAGCGGTTATCGCGCCAATTAAGAAGAAGAAAAACAAGAAGATGAAGAAAAAGAAAAATATTTTCAAAAAATTGCATAACTGTGGTTTTGCTAAGAGGCCTCTATACACTGTATATACTATACACCCTATAGTTTTTTCAAGTTGTTTTACTCATTTATACAGCAAATTATTTGATTTAGAGTTGGCCAGATTTTTTAAATTTATTACTGTCAGACGAAAAATTACCACTATTTACCTACCAAAAAGTTAAATAATTTCACTAAATTAATTTACTGCAAATTATTGCATAAATAATACTACCAAATACCTTCTCCTCATTCCCCAGCCTGCTATGTAGGTATGCGCTTTCATCAACCCAAAGTAAATGCAAATATCGCAATCAGCAGTTTTTGCATATTTTTAGGCGTTTTCGCCGGTAATTTACAACTGCCCATCTGTACACTGCTGATTATGCATTTCTCTGCCTGTTCGTAGTTTCGCTTGCAACATTTTTCAAACATAGAATCCTTTTCAAGAAGTACAACAAAAAGTAAGCACAAAAAATAAGGATTTATGGATTTCCTACACTGTTACTTTTTTTCGCCAACATTCCTGTTTTTCGCCAACATTACTTTTTTTCATTTTTTTTTTTGTTATTTTTCATTTTTTGTTTTTTTTTGTCATTTTTCAAGTTGTTGGATATTAATTTTTTCCAGCCATTGCTAACACTCGAATGCGACTGCTGTGTTGCTCAGCTTACAGCCGCTGGGTAATTTTGCGGCACAGACACAGACACAGACATAAATGCACCCACACACATACACACATATACACAAATGCACAAAAAGTAGATTTGGAAAATTGCGCCGCTGTAAGTCACTGTGGCATTCACCATCAGCCAGTGCATTGCTCTCCGTACAGTGTGCCAAAAAAGAAAACGTCCTCAAGCCGGTATTTGGCTTGCATTTTGATAGGCGTTTGTTTATCCGCTCCCCAATCTCTTGGTTAGTGGGTGCAGCATCGATGTCCTTATCAAATGTTGGCGTCGCTCGGCTCGCATCCAAATATATGCATCTACATTACAGCTCTTTTACAGTTGTTGCTTTGCACTATTTTTCCACAATTTAGTTCTATTTCATTTTTTACAATTTCACTGCTGTTGGTTTTTCATTTTAGCTGAATGTAGTTTTTTCTCATTTTATTTTTATTGTATTTTTTTCAAACTCATTTTTCATAGTTTTTATTGCCGCCTCAAAAGTGTAAAGTGGATTTATGTTTATTTGTAAGCGCATATTGAAAAGGAAATATTCGTGATACTTAGGTATATATGTGTGTGTGTGTGTTTAGAGTCGTATATAGGCGAGTAGGCAAAAAGTTGGTTGAACTTAGCTAAACAACCGTTCGGCATACGCCCAGCTGGGTAACGAGGACAAAGCGCCAGCGCTATTTTACGCTCTTGCAGCTGTCTTTGTGCGATTGTTGTGCGGGTATGAGTAGCTGCTACCGATGTTTTTCGTGCTTGTTGCCGGCTTTGAAGTGGCTGTGGTTTACATTCAGAATTGAAATGAAAAATTTATTTGCAAAAGCAATGCGCTTTGGCGATTTAAAAATTTACTGGATATGAAAAGAAACGCGCCCACATACAGCCTCACGCAGCTTCACACACGCACAACTTAGGGAAAGCGCACAGGCAGGACTAATACCATGTATGTGCATAAAATATATTTATTTTTATAAAAGCGGTTTTAATAAGTATTAAAATATTCAATTTGTTGGGCAATTTGCGCGGCTTCAAGCGTAGATGGGGGGGGCGCGGTTATGTAACAAGTTTGTGTGCCTATCTTTTATCTTTATCGAGTTAAATAGTTTAGGCTTGTAAATACCCGAAGAAAATTGAAAAATTTGTAATTTGTGTTTGCTTGGTTTTGGAGCGCAGAAATTTTTAGTAGCAGAGCCAAAGACACCGAAATTCGATTCGATCTATTTTAAAATTTAATATACAGGATCTGTCCAACGAATTACGAGCAGTAAGGATTATTTATCAAATTGGCCATTATAGTTGGAGGCCAGCTCGAAAACGCAAACCATTTGGGGGTAAAAGTATGCTGTTTGATATACGTCTGCTCAAATATGAACGAGACTTTATCAATAAAACGGTCCGCGGATGAGATATGGCAAAGATACATTTTTTTTGTTTTTTGGTAGGACTGTTATAAGCTTACATGGCAAATTTCAGCGTGATATGTCACATAGTTTGTTTTCTGTGCTACTGTAAACAAGTCAAGCTCGAGTGTGTTTTTCGAATTTAACGATAGAAATTCAAGTTGAACAAAGAATTTGTTTGATATTTTGTTATTCCAACAAAATTTCGGCTTCAGACGCCTTAAAAATGTTGCAGACAACCTATGGGGACTCTGCTCTATCGCGTGCACGTGTTTTCCAGTGGTACAAATCGTTCAAAGAGGACCGTACATCGGTTGAAAACTTGCCTCATGAACGTCGTCCAGCAACATCAGTAAACGACGAAAACATCGGAAAAGTAAAGGAAATTGTACTTGAAAATCGCCGTGTGAACGAAAGAGAGATAGCTAGTGAGCTGAGCATATCAAATGGATCCGTTCATACTATTATTCATGATGTCATGGGCATGAGACGAGTGTCCGCGTGTCTTGTTCCAAAATTGTTGAATTTTCTTCAAAAAGAACAACGCAAAACTGTCGCTAAGGAAATGCTCGCCATGACTGATACGGACATCCGGCACATCATAATTAACTGGTGACGAGACTTGGGTTTATGAGTATGACGTCGAAACAGCCCAACAATCATCGGAATGGCGCTCCCCGGAGGAGCCGAAACCCAAAAAACCACGCCAAAGTCGCTCAAAAATTAAGGTTATGCTGACTGTTTTTTCGATTACGAAGGTGTGGCGCACTCGGAGTTCCTTCCGCAAGGCCGATCGGTTAACGCTGAATATTATTTAGATGTTTTAAAGCGTTTGCGAGAGAACATTCGTCTTAAAAGGAAGGGATTGTGGGACAACAAGTCATGGTTCTTGCATCACGATAATGCACCAGCTCACACATCACGTCTTGTTCGCGATTATTTGAACAAAAATAATGTTAATATCGTTCCGCAAGCACCGTATTCGCCTGATATGGCTCCATGTGACTTTTTCCTGTTTCCCAAGCTCAAGTTGCCGCTCCGTGGAAAACATTTTGAGACAATTGAAGTCATAAAAGAGAATTCGAAGAAGGAACTGAAATCCATACCGAAATCGGCCTTCCAGAAATGCTATGATGATTGGAAAAAACGTTGGCATATGTGTATCGCTTCCAATGGTGATTACTTTGAAGGAGATAAAATAAAAATTGAACAATAATTAACCGTTTGTGTTTTAATAAACCAGTCTCGCTCATATTTGAGCAGAAGTATATTTTAAAGTTTTATAAATCGTTTTCTTAAAAAAAAAAAAATTTAATTATTGAAAAACCACATTTCGTATGTTTAGTGCTTTATATTTGGCAAAAACACTTGGTTTAGCTGAATCAAAAACTTTCGAAATAAACAAAAAAATACCGCATCATTTAAGCATCTAACAGGAAAATAGGAGAATTTATTCTAATAATATCTTGCATTTACCTTATGATAAGAAGGTTTCGGGAAATTCATTTTATCTCCTTCAAAAAATGGCCCGTCTGAAGCAGCACACATGTGCCAACGTTTAACCCAGTTCTCCACGCACCCTTGATTATGACGCGACTTCGCCATATTGATTGGAAACGCAAAGCGTTTCAGCAACAGAGAAGGCGGACAGTTTCTGACGAACCGACAACAAGCGCAGACGTTTGAGTGAAACACTCATTAAGAATTAACAGACGTTTGAGGGAAACACTCAACTGAATTAAAATAACACTACTGCAAGTTTTCCGATATCTCCTTTACTTTGGAACCACATATAAACACAGTGGGAGTAATTGGGACTATCGACGGTATAAAGCCTTCATACGCCAACAGGAGAGGAACCTACCCAGAAGTTATACTTTTGTGGTCCCAGGGTAGAATAAGCCGAGGTGAAGGCCTTTTATATTATTAGTGGGAGCGTGGCTCACATACCATTGATGTGACGGCACCTTTGAGATGTTTCTGACATTTTGATTTCAACCTCCTTAAAAAAAATACAAAAAAAAAACAAAAAAAAGTCCTCCATGCACCCTTGGTAGGCCGACGAAGGGATGGCCTTCAGCCCCTTCGTCGCATTCTTTTTGAACTCCTCTATCAACTGAAATCTCCTTCTACGAAATGGTAGTTTCAACTTGGGAAACAAAAAAAAGTCGCACGGGGCCATATCCGCTGAATACGGTTCTTGCACGATGGTATTTACTTGGTGTTTGGTCAAATATTCCAGCACATTTTGGGCTCGGTGCGATGGCGCGTTATCATCATGCAAAATCTAAGAATTATTTTTCCAATATTTCTGGCCGTTTGCGACATACAGCATCTCTCAAACGCTTCCAAACGGATAAATAATATTCTTTATTGACTGTCTGGCCCGATGGAAGGTACTCATGGTGCACTACGTCTTCGGTTCGTTTATATTAAACATTCCCGGTACTTTTTGGTCATAGGGTATGTATCCACACAAATGTAGTTTGAGGGCTCAAAAGCAAGTCTTTGAACAAAAATTGTTATCCTTGTCAAAGGTGAACAACAGGGTACTGTAAAAAGGCCTTACAATAATTGGTCATCTTCATTTGGCGCCACAGCTCTGTATGAGCTTTGGCCTGCTGCACAAAATGTCGTCTCCATTTGAACCAATCCTTGGCTGATTCTTTCCAGTTGTTGACACTGAGTTTCTTCCTATCGTCTTCTAATTCGTCAATCTATTTTGATCTTGGTATGTCTCTTGTTTTTTTTTTGAGCTCTACTGGAGTATATTCCCATGATATCGCCTAGCCAATTTGGATGTGAGCTCTGATGAGTCGTTTAAGGGGTTAGAGGAGGGCCAGCGAAAGATATGTTGTTGGTATAGGGTGCCCAATACTCGAAATTCACCGAGTATTGGATCCAATACTCGGAATCTTGAAACAAAGGTCAATTTTTATCTGAATAACAATAAAATTAATGAAAACCAAAACAAACTGTAACATTTTCTCAAAATTTTACATTTCAAATGTCCCTCCATGTTACTTAGCCTAGCTAAAAGCGCCACATTTGGTGAACAAGCGTAAATTTTCCAGCCTCTCCGTTTCTCTGTATGCATATATCAGCTGTTCGTTATTATTGTCATTTCATATACGTAATTTCATAAATTAAAATAAATATTTTGTGAGTAATCAGAAAGTTTTCCAAATGGGTTGGCCTTCTCGATTTTATATGAGTTCAGAGCTGGAAACGCATTTAAAAATTGCCTGCGTTTTTTGGGCGTCGGGTTTTGCCTGCGTCGGGTGTATTTTTTACAGATGGGTCATACGGATTAATTCATTAAAAATTGTGCAAGCTAACTACACGGAATCGATGGAGTTTTTCGACAATGTGGTTAGACATCACGAGACTGACAGTTCAAGTTCTGCAAAAGCAGCAGGCTTTTATACACAAATGGATTCATTCCATTTTCTCTTTTTTCTGACAATAATGATTGAACTCTTTGACAGAATCGAAATATTGAACAAGGATTTACAAAACTCTGAATATAGCGTCAATGATTCATATCAAAAAGTTGAGGCAGTGAAATATTATCGCGGGAATCGAAACTCGACGTAATATGGGAAAAATGCATCAAGGATTCAAGAAAATGTGGCATCGATGAGCCACAATTGCCTCGACGACGAAAACTTCTAAAGCGCTACGACTTTAATCAAGAACAAAGACATCTGTTTTCAGCCCCAAAAGAAATGTTCCAAAAGATGTGTTTGGAAGTTTTCGACCAAGCTATCACTTCTCTAGAAGATCGATTCGATACGAATTCTGCTCGATTTTTCAAATCTCTTGAAACCTTCGCAAGTGGAAACTCTGTTGAGGTTGAGAAAATCATGATGGTTCGCTAGCACAATACTCGGAATTTTCCTCTTCCGTGGGCCCTGGGTTAGAGGAAGTCAGAATTTTAATAAAATTTGATCTTTTTTACATTTTCGTAAGGTATAATATCTTATAAATATTGTGAGAAAGTTTGAAGTGAATCAGACAAATACTTTTCGAGTTATTCAACAACTAATAGTGGACACTCGGGCGCTCCGGACCTCAATAACAAAATTTAAAATGCGCTTTTTTTCACAACTATGTTTTTTGAACTGGTGATCACTGTAACTTAAAACCGCTTGGTAGATTTCAATAAAATGTTTACTGCTTTTAAAAAATTTAAAAAAGTCGTACCTGATCGAAGAATTTTTTTTTCAAAACTTTCTATTTTTTTTTAACAATTAATTGCCGGTTTTTTTCTCGAAAATCTGAAAAAAATTTTCTGAGGCCGCCATACTGTTAATTTTTGAAAAAAAGCTTCGGGCAGGTACAAGATTATCTATTAATAAAACTAATTTCTCCTCTCCGATTGATTTTAGATGAATCTCCAACGACTTGTGATGAGCATCGCAAGAGACTTCTGGAGAAACGGGCTCCACACAACCAGCGATAACTTTTACAATTATTATTTTTTTGAAATTTCGCTAAAGTCAAGTCGAAACGAGATGCATTAACCCTATGCTTTTATTTTTTGTAAAATAAAGCAATTGGCTAGCAAAAACCATTTTTGAAAATCATCATTTTTTCGGGCCTCTGACTTGCCCTAAACTGGAAAATCTGGTAATGTCGCATCTGAATAAATGTTACTTTTTCGCCTAAAGTATATTTTATTCGGTATTTACATTTATATATAATCTATATATATAAAAATGAAATGATGTTCGTTTGTACGCATTTTTTTAGGCCGATACGAGGCCAATTTTATTCGTTCTTTTTTCATATTATAGGGATCCACAAGAGGAAGGTTTTTAGCAAAAAAAGATTTCTTTTAAATATTTTCTTCATATAAAAAAAAGAAAAAATCAAAATATTGTACAAAACAAAACTTGCTCGATTCTTAGATTAAAGTAAGTTTCGAATCGACATTCATTTTATGTGTACAACTTTTTTTGAATTTTTCGTTATTGTATACAGAAATTTCAAATGATTCGAATGAAATTTTTTATTTTTTTTTTTATTTCTTCCATAAAATATTACACCTGTCGTTAGACAATAAGTAATTTGATTTACAAAAAGATGGAATGAGAGTGATATTGAAGGGCCAATGTCCCCAAGCTCATTTAGAAGAAATATATACATATTATTTAAAAACAAGTGGTTAACAAACAATGACATATACGATTAGTTGACAATTGATTACAAGGATTTTGCAAGATTTGTTGGTGTTTGACGGTTAAGCCGACTTTGGGTAGATTTTTCTTTATTTGGTAGTCTTCTCATCATAGGATTTGTATGCGTTAATAGTCTATTTATGTGTCTTCTGCTAGCGCTTTGTATTGTTTCATCAATAGTATCGATGTCAAGGTCGCGATGAATATCTGCGTTAGGTATTTAGTAGTATAATTTAGTTTTGTTTTGATTTTTTGCAACATTTTGGTTTTCAGTTAATACAATAAAAGCAATACTGTTTTTTCGTGAACACAGTTTTGTGTAAATTTATTACGTTGTTTGTTTAGAATTTTTTTAGAAAAAAAGTAAATTTTTTGGTTTTGAGGAAATTTGTTTATTGTTGCTATTTGTGAAAGCGTAGATATTTGTAAGTATTTGACTATAATCCTAAAAGTTAATGGAATACCACTATGACACATAGAAAACATTTTTTCAAAGGGGTGTTTTTCGAAAATTATAAAAAAAATTGTTTTCAAAAATTTTGAAGAAATAAAGTAAAATAAAAAAAATTCGAAAACATGAAATTTTTTCAAAACCAAATTTTCCTCAAAAAGATAAAAGAAATTTCTTCGAAGAGGTGTTTTTCTAAAATTACAAAAAAAAAATTTCAAAAATTTTAAACAAATAAAATAAAATAAAATTTTTTCAAGGGTATAAAATTTTTTCAAAACAAAATTTTCTGAAAACCAAACAAAATTAAAAAAAAAAAATGGTGTTTTCAAAGCATTTCATATTCCACTATTAATAGAGAATACATTTTTTCGAGGGGGTGTTTTTCAAAGCGGAAAAAAATCTTTTTTAACAAATCAATTTAAACTTTTACAAAAGTATGAAATTTTTTCAAGAACAAAATTTTCTCAAAAACGTTAAATTAAAAAAAAAAATTTTTTTCAAAATATTTAATTTTCAGCAATTAACTGAGAAGAAATTTGTTAGAGCGAAGTGTTTTTCAAAACTTCAAAAAACACTTTTTAACCAAAAAAAATAAACCTTTTTTCAAAAACAACAGGAATGATAACATTGCCTAACAATTTCTGCACTTTTGCACAGTCTAAAGAGGCATTGATACAGAGTGTATTTCCAAACATAGTTCAACATTACAAAAACCATGATTGACTCAGCGAAAGAGCAATTTTAGCTGGGAAAAATAAGGACGTCAATGATATAAATTCAGCTATTTTAGATCAAATACCTGGTGACATAGTTGCGTATAAGTCAATGGACACTATTACTGATCAAGATGAGGTCGTAAATTATCCAACTGAATTCTTAAACTCACTCGATTTGCCAGGCTTACCACCTCATAATTTACGATTAAAAATTGAAGCACCGATTATTATGCTGCGCAATAGTAATGTGCCCCGACTTTGCAACGGTACCAGACTCGCTGTGAAGAAGCTAATGGGTAACGTTATCGAAGCAACAATTTTGAAAGGGAAGTACAAAGGAGAAGACATTTTGATACCCTGAATTCCACTGATTCCGGCGGATTTACCATTCGATTTCAAACGTTTGCAGTTCCCTATTCGCCTTGCCTTCGCTATGAGAATTAATAAGGCGCAAGGGCAGTCTCTACAAATGTGCGGTATTAATTTAGAATACCCAATTTTTTCTCATGGACAATTGTATGTAGCTTGCTCACGAGTTGGCAAACCATCGTCATTATTCACGCGAAAGATGAAAAAACCAAAAACGTTGTCTACCAAAAAGTGTTACAATAAAGTTTCAATGAAATTGTATCAAAGAATTTGCTTTGTTTCGTATTAATTTTATTCTCTTTCAGAAAATCATTGAATTTATCGTCTAGCGAAGCGGGCGAGGGTACGCTAGTATCATATAAAATTTAAATATTTATTAATTTAAGGTCTGGAAAATGGTCCCCATGACATCCCTCACGTTTCATGAAAAGGCAGAACTATGTTCTCTAGGGTTAATAAAGAACATTCCCGCCGTTTTGAGGGGCCATCAGGGGCCCTGTTGGGAGATTATTCAAATATGATTCAGCAGTAAAAGAAACACGTCCTCGCATATTGGCTAAGAAATTTTCAGGGTTATAGTATAAACAGTTTTAGCAACCCTCCTAAAGGGTCAGCACCAAAAAAATCTTTGTGGGGCATCTAATTACATTTAGAGGTCAATTGCCTACCAGTGTCAGGCTAACTGTAACGATATCTAGGATTTCTTATTTTACTAAATAGAAAATTAAATTTAAACTTGCACTCGTTTCAAGTCATTAAACTCCATAAAGCCAGACGAAATTACGCCCAAAAGTAGCTAGCACACATTCACCTACTTTATTGCGCTTTTAGCAATTCATTTCAAGTATTTGCTGAAGCATAATTCAATTCATTGCTAATTAATGACTCTGAATGAAATTGCAATTGCGCACGACGTATAACTTTTGGGGAGATGAGACTGTCCATCCACCCACTACACGAAAACAAAGAACAAACAATAAAAGTCAGCAAAAAACCACTTAAAACGTGATTCACCACAGCGAAATAACGCCAAACGGTTTTTCATGACCCAAGCAACGTAAAGTGTTTCAGTTAATTTCTCTTTCTACTCATTTACTCTCCATTTATTCCCTTTATTTTTCTTTCTCGCAGTTGCTCCATTTAATTCTCAAGTGACGAAAATACGCTGAAGAAACAAAATTACAAATCAAAAGAAAAAAACAAAGTGACAAGTAAACATTAAAGAAAAACCAAAGAAGCTCACAAAGCAATCCCGAAAAGCGAACCGCTAGAGTTCACTGACTCACCACATTTAGGAACCATTCATTTTGTGGCATAAAACGTGACAATATAATCTCAGGACACTGACAACAATGTGACGATGGAAAGCCAACCGCCGAATGACTAAATGAACGAACGAACGAATGAAATGCTGGTTGACTGGCTTGTTGTTTGGCACGTTGTTCTGACAATGTGTTAACCAAAACGCTGCTGCTGCTAAAATGGCAGCTGGCAAAAAGTGCGACCGCCAAGTAGCAGCAATGCGAAGGCAAGTAGAAAGAACAATAACTAAAGTGCGAAATGTAAGTTGATTAAATGAAAAGAATTGCAAGAGAATTCGACAAATTACTTTTTACGTCCATATTTACAATCCCCTTCTCGGTTTCTCCCTTTTATGTTAAAGTTTTAATTTATCTTTCTGCTTGTACTCGTATCATGCAACATTCGACTTCTGGGCGCCAAAAAACCGTAAACCGTATTTTTATGGGAACGAAGCATTTCCAGGTTCTTAGGTTTTGTGGCATTTGGTTAGCTAAGCTTAGTTATCAAGTCACATTTAACTAAAAAATTATGATGAATGGAAAGCAAGGGAGAATATGAGAATTAATGCTTGAAATGCTTGCACAAATATACTTTCACTGAAATGAATCAAATGTGAAAATTTATTATTATAGATTTAAGAAAAGAAGTATAGACAAAAGTGGAAGCTGTAGTAAAGGACGCCGGGATGGCGGTAGGCGGTGAAAAACCGTCAACTACTATCAATAATTAAGGCTCGCCAGTTGCAGTCAGTCTGGGGTTTGTGCGCAATATTATACTTTTTTTTATTAAAAATAATATCAAGGAAAACATTGGCGGCCACCGTAGCCGAATGGGTTGGTGCGTGACTACCATTCGGAATTCACAGAGACAACGTCGGTTCGAATCTCGGAGAAACACCAAAATTAAGAAAAATATTTTTTCTAATAGCGGTCGCCCCTTGGCAGGCAATGGCAAATCTCCGAATGTATTTCTGCCTCATAAAAAGATCTGCCGTTCGGAGTCGGCTTGAAACTGTAGGTCCCCTCATTTGTGGAACAACATCAAGATTATAGCACGGACTTTATATGAAATAAGGTTTAAGAGAGCTATTTATATTTCCCAGTGTGCGGGATAGCGTAATCTTACTGTAACCATGAGTGCAAACTTGTAGCAACGAATTCAATATTTTCATTTGTTCTCGATATCCGGCTAAGCTCCGGTCGTAAACTGTTTCATTTCGTTTAATTTCCTTGGTACATCACGTATACGTCGAATATTGTAACATGAACAAAATCGACGACGAGCAGTTGCACACGAATCATGGGCTCAGCAGTTAGAAAGAAGCTTTAAATTTAAAACCTGACTCTCCAGAGGACGCCCTGTGCATACATTTGTAGATTGCTCCAGACTTCGTACTCTGCAAAAATTGTTAATTTATGCAAATGGCCAAAACCAAAAACGCTGTTTATCGCTTTACGATAAATTAAAAAAAAAAAAATGATAAACAAATCAAAAAAAATAATTCTGTTTAATATTTTTAAATTAATTAATAATATTGCTTTTTTTGTTTAATAAATTTAATTTTAATTTACTTGTTGAGGCGTAGCAACGTTTGCCGGGGATTAGCTAGTTCAAATTTAATAATCAATAATTTTGCTTTTGAATAACTTGTTTATTATATATAAAAAAAATTAGAGTAATGGAAATCTTTTTTTTGCCCATTTCGGGCTCCATTGCAGCTGTCTATGATTGACGTAGGACGCCATTTTCAAAAATTATAAATCGTCTGGCAGGGTGATTACTTTTAGGCTGCCTTGTATTTACTATAAAGGCCTTAAATGTTGTAATGAACTACCTGATAGTATTAAGAACAATAAGTCATTAAGGAATCTATTTAAAAATGTTTGTATAGGGTGGGCCATGTAAAATTTGCTTTTTGAATCGGCTATAAAAAAAAAAACTAATCAATATTTTTTCAAAATTTTTTTTATTTTGTAGATTGAACATTGTCATTAATGAATAAAAAATAATATCGTTCAAATGACTGCCCCGACTGGCTTTACAGTAGGTCCTTCGATCGACCCAATTTTTAAGCACATTTTTGATTGTTTGGGCTCCAATTTCATGAATGGCAACTTCGATTTCGTGTTTTAAAGCATCAATCGTCTCTGGATGGTTCGCATAGCATTTGTCCTTAACGGCTCCCCACAAAAAATAGTCCAACGGGCTTAAATGACAGCTCCGAGGCGGCCAATTGCCAAAAGTAGGCGGTAGCCAAAAGTTCGAGTGTAACTTTGGCAGTGTGAAAAGTTGCACCGCCCTGTTGAAACCAAATGTCGTCCATGTCATCCTCTTCAATTTTTGGAAACAAAAACTTGTTGAGCATGTGACGGTAACGCTCGCCATTTTCTGTAACCGCGGAAGAAGAAGAAGACTCGCCACTTTGGAAATAGGTTTTCAATATTTCCCAATTTTGTTCAAGCGTATAGCGTCCCATTTCGTAAATGACAAACCTTTAAGTAAATTATGAACACATTTGCCATGTCATTTGTGTTACCATTCTCAAAAAAATAGGTGGTTCAAAACGCAAACGCTATATGGCCCACCCTGTATATTGTGAGGCAATCTCTATATAGAGCTAAATACAGTTGCTCATTTACTTTTTTTCTGAATTAAGTTTCGCAAATTTGCCCACTCAAAGTTGACTTTTCGATATTTTGTATGTTTATATTTCTCTATTAGGCAAAATAGAGTTTTTACTCAGTTAAATGTCGAATCATTTTGATGAAAAAATTATTTTTAAAAATAATAAAATATGTTATATAGAAACTTCTCATTTACGTAAAAAAAAATTCAAAAAGCTTCATTTCTGCAAATTTTTTTTCTATAAAAAAATTGGTACCTTTAAACGACAAAATATAGGATGAGTCATGTAAAATTTGCTTTTTGAATCGGCTATATAAAAAAACTATTCAATATGTTTTCAAACTTTTTTTATTTGGCTTTACAGTATGCCATTCGATCAACCCAATTTTTAAGCACATTTTCGATTGTTTGGGCTTCAATTTCATAAATGGCAACTTCGATTTCGTGTTTTAAAGCATAAAGCAAACGCTATATGGCCCACCCTATACTAACATATGCCCTTTATAGTGAAGGCAAGCAAGCTAAAGTTGACTGTTCCATTACTTATACACAATACCATGATTCAAATATAGTATTTAAAGTTTGCTAACTTGTAGCGTTAAGCCTAGAAACGGTTCAACCAATGGTTTAATTCAAGATTATATTTTTTGAATACTTCATCCACCCCAGTGAAGATAGGCTCATAGGAAACATGTTCTGTCAATCCCAGATTTCTTATAATGAAGCCTGCAATGTATTCCATCACGTACTCAAGGAGGCTATTCAACTCTTATAACTCTTATCCTTATTTTAGCTCTTTTCACGACGTGAATTCCCTAAAAATAACCTCATCACCTTTTAAATTCTCCACTGATACATACGTAACTTAGGTGAAGCCACTCGGTTCCATCAGTTTGCACGTTACCGCGAGCAGCGGGCCGTGATTAATTACATATTACTAAATGAACTCTTGTCGGCCTCTGGGTGTCAAAATGTTCATCTCTTGCGCACATTGCCCCAAAAAATGCTCTAGGATATCCTGATTTACACAGTATGTTCAATAAATAACAGAACTTTTTATTTAAATCATGGAACACGTAGAGCTATCTATTAAACTTTGATCATATTGAAAAGGTACAAGCGTCAGCTTTCAACCGCAGCCAACTTCATGTAAATCGTTTGACAGGTTAAAAAGTTACGCGCCTTTTATTGAGAGTATGTTTCGTGCTTGTGTCGTAAAAACACAATGGAACAAAGAGCAAATATTAAATTCTGTGTTAAAATTGGAAAAACATTTAGTGAGACGCAAAATGATGCAGAAAAGTTTATGATGATGATTGTTTAGCTCGTTCAAATGTATATAATTGGTTTAAACGATTTAAAAGTGGTTGTGAAGATTTGACTGATGATGAAAGATCTGGTCGTCCAGAAGCAAGTAATCATGCTGAATTGGTGGGAAAAGTCCGCGAAATCATTGCTGTTGACGGAAATTTCACTGTAAGAATGTTGGCTAAAGAATTAAATTCATCTATTGGTACTATTTGGAAAATTTTAACTGACGATTTGGGTAAAAGAAAGGTTTGTGCACGCTTTGTTCCACACCAATTAAATGAAAATCAAAAAATCGCTCGTGTAGAGCATTGTAAAGATATCATTTCAGCAGCTGAAAACGATCCAGATTTTCTTGATTCGATCATAACTGGTGACAAAACATGGTGCTTCAAATATGACCCTGAAACTAAGCGTCAATCTGCAGAATGGAAGACGAAAGGGGAGCCAAAAGCAAAGAAATTGCGTTTTCAGAAGTCAAGAATCAAAACAATGTTGATCACGTTCTACGATTCCAAGGGTATTATACACAAGAAATTTGTTGCAGAAGGTCAAACTATTAATGGATAATACTATTTACAAGTTTTACATCCCCCAAAGGGGAAACAGCTGTTTTATTGCATGATAATGCACCACCTCACAAAACCAAAAATGTTCGTGCATTTTTTTTGCAAAAACATATTTGTGTCATCGACCACCCTCCGTATTCTCCTGATCTATCACCATGCGACTATTTTCTGTTCCCTAAATTGAAAACTGCCATGAAAGGTGCGTTTTATGATGACATTCCAGCCATTCAAGCAGCCGTGACACAGGTGTTAAAGAACATTCCCTTAGATGACATAAAAAAGTTCATGCCGAAATTGGTTGATCGTTCTGAACGTTGTATCGAGTTAAATGGAGACTATTTTGAATAAAAAATAACTTTCAAACACGGTACGATACGTGTTTTATTCTACATCTGAAAAGTTCTGCTATTTATTGAACATACTATGTAAGTGTTATGTAAGGATATATTCCATGCTGTAATGGTCCTGGGCTTACCCGGCAAGTTCATGCACACACCATAAGCACACCTTTTTGAAAGAGAAAAGTTGTTCTTACAAATTTTGCTTTTTCTCCCTGTTTACTCAATATTTTTAAATTTAGCAACCCAGTGTCTTGCTAAGAGAGCCGATTTGTCAAGAGGCAACAATGAACAAATGCGCAATACTATCTCTTCCAACAGAATAATTTCTAGCAATATTGCCACTAGCTAATACAAATATCATAGTCCCCTTACAGTAGATCCGACAATGCGATGCAAAGAAAAAGTTAAAATACATCAATGTTTATTTGAACATTGAATCCCCTACCAGCCGTTAAAAACGCCTCGCATTCTGAACGTCCTGCCACAGTAAACTCGTTGTCTAATGAGCGGAATGCGTAATAAAAAGCAGTGAGCAGAACGAAAATAACAACAAAGTAATTTCCAAAATATTTATTGAATTATAATAAAATTGAAACAGAAACTAGCCAAGCGAAAAACGTAAGTTGATACGAGCACAAAAATTTTAAGTAAAGAGCTTTGAACGATAAATTCAATAAGGAAAACAAACTGATAAATGGAAAGTTAGAATGGAAAATCTGTAACAAGCGATTACTTAGTACAAACTGGCAGGAGTAGAGCGTCAAGACCGGCAGCTTACAAGAAGAGCAATTACAGAAGTGGAAATGGGTAGGGGGCTGAATATTCGCTTCAATGGCAAATGGCAATTTAGTTTCCGCATTGTTATCGAGACAAGTTAACAGTTATCAGGCAGCAAAGAAGCAGTAAAGGCAGAAGAGGACAAAAAAAAGATGAAATGATAAGTTCCATAGCCACAAAAATGTCCCGCCTATTTTTTCTAAGCGACCTCATTTTTTTAATGTAATTTTAACCGCCTAACTGGTGCCAGACTTATTTTGTTTACTCTGTTTCTTTCCATTATTCTTCTTCTCGCGCAGGGTTGGAGGTTTCTAAAACGCCACTTTGGCTTGCCAACGAATTTAAATTATGCCAAAATTATGCAATCGAAGCAGTTAATGGCAGAGCGAACGATGAGCAGCTTCATTACAGCGCAGATGATAAAATTTAATGTGTCTACCGCCCTAAAGTAGACTTTAATTTTTCACTTAAATATGTAATCGACTGAAAGTTTCTCTATTAGTCGCTTACTGTGGCCTTTTAATGGCTTGATTTTTTTTTTCTCTTTTTTTTAACTTTTTAACAACCTTCATGACCACTTTGCATCACTCGCTCGCCCGCACACTCGCAAGCAAGTGGAAAAGTTGAGATTAAAATTTGTAGTGTCCCAGAGCATCCTGCCGCTATGTATGAAATCTCTTTGTGCCATATGAAATTGGTGTATGCATGTATGTGTAACTACATGTAAACATGTAAAAAGGATTCCTTTACAAGCTTAAATTTCATTTCGATAAAATTTCATTAATAATCGTAGTTTAATGCTGTTACTGCTGCTGATAACGCCACTGGCTTACATTCTTTGTGCAAATACGTATGTGTGTGTAGGGCACCTATATGTTTAAGTGTGTTGGTATATACGCACTCAGCTACCAGGATGAAGGCAGTATTGTAAGTGCATCATACAGATACAGTGAGTGTCACTGAAGATCGCACAACTATTGTTTGCAAAGTTTGCATTTCTTTTTTGTTGTTAGATTTCTTAATGCAAATTCTAACAAAGGCAATATTAATCATAAATTCGATTATATTTGCGGGGGGTTGAAAAAGCCCAAGCACTCAGTCAGGACGACCATTGTACTACTCCCGGATAGAATGCAGTGGAAGGAATGGAGAGACAGGATAGATACAGAATAGATGCTAAGACTGGAAACTTGGTTTTGAGGTCACTCTTCCTCAAATCTTTTGGATTCATCGATGAATGTTAAGTGGTCCGGAAGAGGAAGAGTACGAACCTCATCCATACTTAGTACATAGCAGCCCAACAGCCTACGTCTGATACTAAAAAACGCCGAACAGCTATAGAGAAAATGCTCTGCAGTATTCCTAAGACAGGATAGGCACATTGGGTCGCCAATGATTCCCATGGTAGCCATGCCCTGACCACTGGCGATGTGCCCTGTGATTACACCCACCAGTGCGCACAATTGAATGAAAAAATTCGAAAAGCATTGAAGGAAAAATCTAAAGCAATTAAAAAAACGGAAATGGCGTTAGTATATCATTTTGGTTTAGCTGAAAATATTCAGTAAAAGGCCTAAACTTTAAGAGGCAACAAAAGTGAATACCCGAAATAATTAAAAAATATATCGGAGAGAATTTTTTCTAGCTTTTAAGAATTTCTTTAAGCTTTTAAAACATATGTAATTAGGGTGTATACCATATTTTTTATAAAAGAGCACAAAAGAAAGCAACTTAAAAGAAAAAAAAAATAAAAAATAAAAATAAGCCATACGACTGTGAGTGACATTGGGCTACGAGGCTTCATTTATGATAAAAATTTAAAAAATAAATAGTTTCAAATTAAAAAAAATTAAAAAAAAATTATTTTTTCAAATTAAAAACTCTGAGACTTTGATTTATACAAAAAACAAAATTTTGGTAAAAAATAAAAAAATTAGAACAAAAAAAAAAATAAAAAAGTTATTCGACAGTGGCACTGGGCATGACTGCTAATCCGAAAGTTGCAACAAAAAAATTGCCTAAGTTTTTCCAAATTTTTTGAAATTTTGTTAAGCTTTTAAATATATAGGACTTTCATATACACAAAATTTAATAAAAAATTAATTTGTTTTTTAGTTTTAATATAAAAAAATTAAACAAAATTGTTCATACAATAAAAAAAAAATATTAACAAAAATGTGAAAATTAGCTATACGATTGTCAGTGACACTGAGCTACAAAACGAAAAAATTCTAAAAAATATCTGGTTAATTTTTTTCAAATTTAAAAAAAATATAGACTTTAACCAAATCTGGGACTTTCATCTATTCAAAAATTTTTGGTAAGAAAAAACTTCAAACAGCAGAATATGAAAAAAGTTATTCGAATGTCAGTGACACCGAAAAAATTGTAACAAAAACGTTTTGTAAAATTTTTTCATGTTTCGAAAAATTTCGTTATGAGACTTGCATTTATATTATTTCTTTTTATGAAAAATATATAGAAATAAATAATATAAATTTCTAAAAATGAAAAAATATTGAAACTACAAAAAATTGTAAATTAGCTTCACGACCATCAATGACACTGAGTTCGAAAAAATTCTAAGAAATATCAAATTAAATTTTTCCAAATTTAAAAAAAATTAAGGTTTTTAAAAAAACTGGGTCTTTTATTTATGTGAAATTTGTTGGTAAAAAGTAAATAAAACTAAAAAAATAAAAACAACAACAACAACAAAAAATTCAGCAAAACAGAAACTGAAAAAAAGTTATTCGACTGTCGGGGGCACTGGGCTAGAAAATTGCATACCCAAAAAAACTCTAAGACAAACATTTG
Organism: Anastrepha obliqua; assembly: GCF_027943255.1. Taxonomy (NCBI): domain Eukaryota; kingdom Metazoa; phylum Arthropoda; class Insecta; order Diptera; family Tephritidae; genus Anastrepha; species Anastrepha obliqua. The sequence goes on along the minus strand of NC_072893.1, from coordinate 17,166,209 downwards.
CTTAATTGTTTATTTTATTAAGCTTTTTAAACTTTTGGAACTTTTATAAAATTTTTTTTTTTAATAAAAAAATTCAAACAAAAAAATTTTAAAATAGCTCTACTACTATCAATGAAATTCTCAAAAACAAAAATTTGTGTTTACATTTTTTCAAGGTTCAAAAAATTTTGTTAAGTTTTTACGCCATCTGGAACCCTCATTTATATATATATGGATATATTTTGTTTTTTTTTTTTCTTAGTAAAATATTAAATCTTAAAAAAGTTTCATCTTAAAAAAATTTTATCTTAAAAAATGTTTATCTTAAAAAAATTTTATCGTAAAAAAACGTTTATCTTAAAAAATGTTATCTTAAAAAAATTTTTTTAAATTGCTGTACGAATGTGAGCAGTACTGGGTAACTAGAAAACTGCATGCGCTAAAAAACAGCATTTGGATAACTTTTTCAAATTAAAAAAAAATCGATGAGCTTTTAAAACATCTTAGACATTTGTTTAAGCTATAAACGATTTTTTTTATTAAAAAGGGCAAATTTAAAAAAAAAGCGAAAAAGAAGGTATATGATTTGCAGTGATACTCACTGTATGCAAATATACGTACATACATATATCAATCCTCCTTTCATGTGTGCGCCTATAAGCAGAGCTGCGAAACGTTCGATTTGACACAAATCCATGGCACACAACTTCACCCACATGACCCAGTTTCATGGTATGCAGTTATAATCATAACTTTTCCACTTTTCTCTCACAGTCCGTCCTAAGCGCCACTACCATCCATTACACACCACTCCCCACCCACACTGATCTGCCTTTACTTACACTCACCAGATGGCAGCTTTCAAAGCACGAATAGTTGGATTTGCGAATTTACTTAAAATGATGCGGGTGGCCTAACCCAACAACAATACGCTGCCATGAAAGTGCAATAACGCTTACAACAACAATGGTTAGATACAACTACGCTTTTCCCATAAAGCCGCTGCAGCCAAAGTCGTAAGTAAATATCACAAAAATCTGCCACTCAACAAAAACAAAAAAAAAAAACAACAATAAAAAAAGGAATAATAAAAAATGAAAATCAGGGTAAAATGCAATTTCGACGTCAGTCAGCCATCAATGGCGGCCATTGTTTTTGTAGTTGTTGCCGCAATGCAGGCAGGCACCACATTGTTGTTGGCCTCACACATACGAACATACAAGTTTTGTGCTATGATTGTTGGGTTATGCCGATTTACTATGCATTGAATTGCATTTAAAGACGCAAGCCAGTCAAGCTCTGCACGGAGGTGGAAGGCATGGATGTGAAATGGGAAATAGTATAGATGCAGAAGTCGGGATGTAAGTCACACATTGCGCTACGCCAGCTGTTTACAGCGCCATTAACCACTTTTCCCGTCCTCCAAGGCGATTTTCCGCCAACTCAATTCATACGATTGGGCCACTGAAGTTGGTTGAAATTGAGTTGGTGGAGGCGAGTGAAGGGGTTGAATACACCACGGCTTGTAATACTCGTAAAGCAAATATCTAACTGTAAACCGTTAAATGGGGTACATATATCCGACTTATGTGGGGTAGTGTCAAAAGTTTGATAACAAATTAACGAAATACGGCTCAAAACTCAAATACATTGTTTTATTTTTTAAAAGCAAACTCGAACACTAGAGTGAATAGCTTAGGTGATATCGTGATAAATATTACTCAAGTCGAAATCCATGCGTGGTAATCCTCTAGAACGAGGATGTGAATAACTGCACTGACTTCGAATGAAATTTCGGATATATAGACTGCATTACCTCCACAGCCATATCGATATATTTAAAACACAACGCAAGAGACTTAAGGGAAGAGCAAAGGAAGCTCTTGCAGCAAAATATAAAAGTAATAGAGAATAGATACGAAGACCTGCTCAGATAATGGCCGGATATTGCTAGGGACTTGAGTGTGCTAGGAATGCATTATTGTTCGCACCTAACTCACCAAAAATAAATCAATAAGAATAAAATGTCTCTGGGCTGACAAAAATGTCTTTAATAAAATTTATTTCTTCTTTGATTTTCGAAATTTAAGATCACCATAATATACGAGGACCATTCAAAATTGTTAGGGGCTAACCTTTTCCAACATAGTCTGCTAGTTCTACATAGTTTGCTGACCCTTTCCGAATATTATGATTTGTCCAATTCTGAATATTATGATTTGTCCAATTCCGAAAAATAGCCATTCGCTTCTGCAATCACCTCCTCGTTTGAGTAAAACCTTTTCTCGCCAAGCATTTCTTCGAAGTGGGAAACAAATGGTAGTCCAAGGTATTCGAAAGAGCCAAGTATGGAAAGTAGGAGGGATGTGAAACAAGTTGGAACCCTATTTCTATTAATTTTGTGAACACTTAACGTTTTCGATTCATACGACTGTCAAACACAATGGAGTAAACCGATCTGGCGGAAACTTGGTATATCTGATTCCAAGAGATACTAAACATATCCTCGATACGCAGCAGAAGCGCCATCTCTCTGACTTTGCACGAACTTTTTAAACGACCCTGTACAACAGAGGCATCGTATGGAGTTTGATGACATATGCCTCCTCTCTCACAAGCTCAATGGCATGCAAGCGAAGGCGGACATACTAGTCACGCTCGCACGCACGATCGGACTGGAGATCAACATCGCCATGACCAAGTCCATGAGAGTCAGCCACAATAAAGCAAGACATATAATGGTTAGCGGGTGCCCGGTGGAATTTGTCGAAAGCTTCTGTTACCTTGGCTGCACTACTACGACAGACTGCGGGGCAGATGAAGATGTCAACCGCAGGCTAAACAAACCAAGGGTGGGTGAGTTCATGTATGAAGTCAATATTGCTGTACGGAAGTGAATCATGGCTGGTCTCCAACACCATCAAACCGAGGCTACAATCTTTCATCAACAAATGCCTCCGCGTCAGCTGCAGAATACTCTGCCCGACCACCATCAGCAACGACGAGCTGTGGAGATGAACGAATGAGGAGCGCATCCTATGGCAAATCAAACGGAGAAAAAAGCGATGGATAGATGACACGATTAGAAATCCTCCAAATAGCATCACGAGTATGGCACTGCACGGGAGTTCGCAAGGGAGCAGAGGATGTGGTCGGACACCGACTCCTTGGAGAAGGTCGATGTACGAATACGAATAGTCTTGTCGAGGCCATATACTGCCAAGTGGGGAGTTTTTTTTTTTTTTTTATATAACTTACTTTATTTGCAATCTATCTACTATAAGACATTCAGCAAATTAGATCTTATAAGATAATGGCAGCGGTAGTTTTGCTTTTGTGCAAATCTACATAGAAATTACAACAGCTTGTTAACTTGTACAGTTCATTCTTAAATTATTAAAACAGAAAAAAATAATGTAATATACAAGGTGGCACAAAATTAATCGTCCATTTTTGTTTTTTTTAACCTAATAAATGAAATAAGTTTGGTGATGGAAATATTTGTTTTGACTCTCCCTTGTTTGTCCGTGTGTGTACTGTAGCTGTCTACTTTCCAAATTTGATTGACGTATGACACTATTTTCAAGACTTATAAATCTTCCAATAGGATGATTAATTTTGCGGCACCTTGCATTTTACATTCTTTTACACTTACAAATCGCATTTTTAACTCATAAAATTTTGTCTCAGCAAAACTCAATTCGTACGCATAGGCCAACTGGGTCTATCCAATTTTCATTAAAAAAATTTGTTACTTTGCCAAAATTTATTACCGAACTTTTTGGATTACCCAATATATAACGTAAACATATAAAAATATATATATTTGTAGGCAACAGTGCTTCTGTGCATTTGTCATGGTTGTGTGTGTGTATGTGCATATTTTACAAATTGCCACAATAGGCTTGAAAAGTTGGTAATTGGATTGTTTTTAGTTAATGGGTCAGGTATTACAGCATCGCAGCAGTTGCAGCAGCAACTACAACAACAGCTCCACAGAAATTTTATTTACAGTTCGTTTGTTTTTCTGTGTTCCTTTGCTTTCATTTATATTTAAGCCGGTGCATGTCCTTTTATACTTTTATGCTTTCATTTTTTTCTTTTTTTTCCTTTTTTCTTTTCTCTTTTCGCTTAATTTTCTTTTTATAGTGAAAGTGGGTAAATTTGCGGACAATCACATTTGTCGTTGCAATTTGTTACGTTAAGTGTATTTAATGGAGCAAAAGCGCCCACACACAGATAGCTATTCACGCACACACACACAATATGGTGGTTACATACAATTTAATGCAATTTGTCCTCTTCTATTGTAGGCCAGCAAAGGTGAGTAGGCTATTTGCGATCACAAGTGTTGCCAAGGATATGCGACGAGACTGTTGAAGTGCAACGCATTGAGTGCAGCGAGTTTACGGTGCATACGAATGTATTTTCTTTAGAGGGCGTAAAAGCTTAGAGTGGCGCATTAAGAATTGTAGAGAATATTTAAGATTTCGTTTATGAGTAGCTAAACATAAAATATATAGAGTAAGATCTCAAAAGTTGTATTTCATTGTGTGACTAGCAAATACCAGCTTAGTGGGGCTTGGCGCACATGTGGGAACATAAAGTGAAGGCCTTAAGGCTGCGTAAAGCAGTATATTTTCGTATTTTCCAGAAGGTAAACAAAAATTTTAAAAATTTCGATATATTGTATGTAGACTTAAATCCATCACTGTGCGTTAGGTTAGGCTAGATTAAATGGCTGCCCTTGCTTGGGAGCCCACTTGTGATGCCATACAGGGGAAAGGAGAAGGGAAGGAAGAAGGAGCCTTGGCAATAGGGGATGACGCCCATGCACTTACGACGACGCCGACGGTGTCTGATTTACATTCGTAATTAGCCACATCAAGCACCTGATGAACTTCACCAGATGTATTATATTTAAACCCGCTATATCAGTAAGTGTATCAAAAAAGTGAGAGCTCAGATGTCTAAATCTTTGCCCGACGAGAGCAGGGCAGCTGACAAAAAGGTGTTCAGATGTTTATACCTCGTCCTCAAGACAGCTTCTGCAGAACGGACTTGAGACAAACCCAAATCTCACCCCATGGACACATAACGGGCAATGTCCGGTAAGCATACCCACCAAACTCTGCGGTTTTGTAAGCCTTAGGAGTTCCCTCGAGCGTCCCCGATGTAACCGTGACCAGAAGGATCTCGCGATCTTGCACATTTGCTCACTAGCCCAGTGCTCGCTGAGTTGATTTGAGGCCCATCTTTCAAGAAGCAGACCACAGGTTTTTAAGGGAACCCCAATCCTCTCATTTTGCGACGAAACTGTCTCCAAAGTTCCCTGTTTAGCCCGCTCATCAACCCAGCAGTTTCCCTATATGCTGCTGTGACCGGGAACTCAAATGATCCTGATATCGAAGTATTTGGATGCAATCGAGGGAGAAGCCAGACATTCCCCGAGCAGTCTCGAATACACAAACGACGAGCCCAAGGCCCTAATTGCTGCTTAGATTTGTGGGGGGTTGGACAAGTACAATCACTCAGTCAGGCGACCATTGTACTACACCCGGATAGATTTCAGTAAAAATAATAGAGAGATAGGAAGATAAAATGTGGGTGGTAAGACGGAAAAATTAGTTTGAGGGTCACTCTTCCACAAATCTCTTGGATTCATTAATGAATCTTAAGAGATCCGGAAGAGGAAGAGTATGAATTTTATCCACACTCAGTATATCGCAACCCAATATCCTAAGTCTGATTATGGAAAACGCCGGACAGCTACAGAGAAAATGCTCTGCAGTGTCGTTATCCTCAAGACAGGATAGGCATATCGGGCTGTCTACGACCCCCATGGCAATCAAATGCTGACCACAGGTGTTGTGCTCTGTGATTACACCCACCAGTACTCTCAGGTCTTTTCTGCTGAGTTTTAGGAGAAAGGTCGCTATTTTCCACTTGGCTAATCGGCACGAGTTCAAATCAGACCAACGACCTCTGTGGGTAGACCTCATGAAGTCGTCAACCCATAGTTGAATCGATGCAGAATTGACACTTAGAAAGGGTTCAGGACCTAGTGGCATACTTGCAGAGCCTTCAATTGCCAATTTATCAGCTAACTCGTTCCATGTAATAACACAATGTTCATGGGCCCAAATAAGGCTAACTTTGATGTTTTTAGCAACACTGTTCAGTTTTGTCTTACATTCACCGACTAATTTCGAAGAGCAGCGTGGGTTAGCAAAGGCTTTCAGTGCAGCTTGACTGTGAAATTCCAATACCGCTACCCGCCACATTTTCTCAATTAGCCAGTATGCCACATTCAAGATGGCATAGAATTAAGAAAAACCAACCTCCGAAAAAGAATCATCTTTCACCAGGACAATTCGAGCTCTCACTTGTGGGCTAACACAAGAGAGTTTTGAGGCACTCAAAATATCGAATTAATGAGTCATTCGCCACACAACCCTGACTTGGCACCTAATGTTTTATTTTAATTTTATTTTGTCCTATGGCATTACTATACCATGGCAGCTTTTCTAGACATAGAAGACGCATTTAATAGCGTTAGCACTGATGCTATCCAAGGAGCGTTAATAGACTTAGGGTGGAAAATTATATCAGCAATTGGATCATCTCTATGCTAGACCAGGATCATCAAAGCTAACATGGGTTATATCAACATAACTAAGAGAGTCCATAGAAGTACTCCACAGGGGGAGTATTATCTCCACTTCTTTAGTTATGTGTGATTAGCAAACTCTTAATAAAACTTAATAGAGGTGGGATAAAGCGGTAGCGTACGCTGATTATGTGATGCATCAGGACTGTGTCCTAATGCGATCAGTGGGATCATTCAAAAGCTCGCCTAATAGCTTAACTCTTGGGCCACAGGCTGAGGCCTAAGTTTAAGCCCGCGTAAAACAGAACTTACGCTTTTTACCCCCAGATATAAGGTACCAATCTTTACCGTACCAAATATTAACGAACAACTCCTCTCACTTTCACCCAGTGCAAAGTACTTGGGAGTAATTTTGGACTCCAAATTTAGCTAGAAATTAAACGTCGAAGATCGGGTACGAAAAGCAGAAATTGCTTTATATGCCTGTAAACGTATGCTTGGAAGAAGATGGGGTCTTCAACCTAAGCATACATTACGGTTGTACACGGCGGTTATGCAATTTTATCGTATGGTTCGGTAGTCTAGTGAAAAGCTCTAGAGAGAGATTACAACACCAAATTACTCGGTAGAATACAAAGATCAGCCTGTACAATAACGGTCGGTGCAATCAGATCATGTCCTAGAGAGGCTCTCAATGCCCTGGTTATTCCAATAGACCTACATATAAAGAAGACGGCAACCATGAGTGCATTTAGGTTAAAAGCTCAGTTAACACTTTATCGACCGGTAGCCTATTAATCGGCTTTTGGTTATCGACGCTTTCTGTCAGTGGGTTGCTCTTTTTATAACTACGCAGCGCCAACGTCGTTAATTATTTGCAACTTTGTACTGACCTCTCCAATTTTTTATCAATTATAATAGTTTTTTACCGTTTCTAATGGATAAAGAAAGTGCAGATGAAGAGTTTTGCTTAGATGCTCAAATGACCACCAAAATACTTCAGGGCCTACAAGAAGAGCACCAAAATCAGATCATCCAGAAAGATTATCATGCATAAAGAAGCACAAAAGGATAAGAATAGAGACAAGTGGTAAATGCAAAAAACCCCAAATACAATGTAGAGTATGTGCGTCGAAAAAGATAAGAAGTCGAACATGATTCGTATGTAAATTTTGTACTGTTACGAGAGATACCACACTCTAAATAGATATTAAAAAATTTAATTACTGTTACCTTGAATTTATTTCATGAATGTAAGTGAAACAGGCAATAAATTGTATAAAACAAATACAAAATAAAGTATAAATATCAATAAAATTCCATTACTTTAAAACAAAAGGAATAAGCACAACACAATGCATAGTGAATATTTAGCCGGTACTTACTGAGTGGCAGCCTCAAATACAACCGGTCGATAAAGTGTTAATCTCAGAGAGGACTGACTACATCGTCCCGACGGTAAATAGGAATTTTACCACTCTCTTTCCATCTCGGGAGGAATGGAATAAGGGATTCTCGCTAAACAACTTCGACACTACAGTCTATACAGATGGCTGTAAAATGGACGGTGGTGTTGGAGCTTGTATATATTCTCAAAGACTTAGAATTGAAAAATCTTTGCGTCTCCCCAATGCCTGCAGTGTCTTCCAGGCAGCAGTACTGCCAATTTGGGAAGCTTGTAGGCTTCTAATCGCAGATCCCTCTTTTAAGGGCAATATAGCTATTCTTTCGGATAGCCAAGCTGCAATCCATGCAGTACGTTCAGCTACAACAACCTCTATGGTGTTGGAATAAAGTAGGAATAACCTTTCCACCTTGAGTGAAAAACATTGGAATATTGAAGGTAGCGAAAAAGCAGACGAACTGGCAAGAGGAGGATCTGCCATGAATAACGTTCTTGCAGAATCGGCATTCTTGAGCAGTGAAGAGTACAATTTCCCTAAAATGCCTCCGAATCGCGGATTGTAGATGGAGGGACCAGACGAAATACAAAATTAGCAGAACGTTATGGTCCACTGACCACCTCAATCTATCGTCGACATTGATAAATATGAAACGACGGGACGCCTGGAGACTAACCACAGTCATAACTGGTTTCTGGCCTTTCGGAGAACAAGCAGCCAAAATGGGTATCCCTCACAATACATTCTGTCACAGTTGTAAATAACCGGAGAAAAAGGAAACAATCTTGCACTTCCTCTGTGAATGCCCTGCCCTATGGAAGGACAGACTGTTAACCCTGGGCCAACCGCTGTTCGAGGGTCTCGAACAACTGCCTGGCTTAGATTCAGACTGGATATAGTCATGACGTAAATAACTGGTAAACAAGTTGCTAACGAGGATGTGGCACCAAAGATGGATGAATCACCACTCTAACCAATCAACCAACCAGAGGCGTTACTGAATGAGCGATTGTATTTATTGATTGAATGTATTTTTGATTTTTTTTCGTGTGGTGTATGTAGCAAATGATTCCATAGTAATTTTGGCAATGAGGTTCAGAATCATTTCAAACGAATCAAAGACAAGAAACTTACGCATAATGATAAAAATCGATTGTTTAATTGTATTTCACGAAAAAAACCCATATCGTTGGAAGTAATGAATTTGTGCTGCCTTAAAATTTTGATTTTATATTAAAAAAAATTATTAGCGTTTTCGTTCACTTCCTTCTCTAATTCGATGCATTCGTTTTGTTTACACTTGCATTAAACTCAAACTCAAACAAAAACAAATACTTTTCTAATCCTCTATAAATCCGAGAATCAAACTTTTTAAGTCCATACGAGAATTCATGCGAAATTTAAGCAAAAACTGCTTAGCTACTTTTCTGGAAGTTGCGCTGCCTACTGCTTAAGAAGAAAATCTTTCAGCTACTTGTATGCATACATACACATACATATGTATATATATATATACATACATACAAATACAGCCATCTACACTTAATTCACAAAAACAAAAGACAAGAATTTATTTGTTTCGGTCTAAAATCGTGAAAGGTGCTTATTTTCTCTTTGTCCACGTGTATGGCCTGCAGTAATGGGGAAACAACAGTGAACAAAAGTGAGTAAACGCTGAAAAGTTGTTTCTCTTTATTTAACACCAAATATATCCACAGCCTTCAGTACTTTCCACGCACACTAATAAACTCGAATTTCGGCTTTGCGAAAACTTTTCCAACTTTTTCATATTCCATTCATTTCCATTGTTTTTGCCATTTATTCGAAATCACAATCAAAAGCAAATTCGCCAACAGGCACGTTTTACTCCCGAGACAATGGCGCACAAAGTCAGCGCAGCAACAACTTTTGTTTCAACAATAAAACGATGGCACTTATGTAATTCTAGAATAAATTCAAACAAAAAGAAAGAATTACGGCGACGCGCAATCTCTTGGGAGAGTACCTGAGAAGAGATGTGCTTTCGGAAAAATGTTTGCTTGGAGCGCAGAGCAATGTTTGTTACGTATAAAGGATCAATGCACGAAAGGACATCAATGGCGAAATTACGTTTACTTTCTGCATACGAATATACTGCACTTCTAAGTGTTGCAGGTGTTTTTGTTATGAGCAAAAGTCTAATATGGTTTATACGAGAGTTGCATTTTACATAATGCGCCCAATACTAACAGTAAAATAGTGATGGAAACGGATTTATTGTTTTCCAAACTAACTACTCCTTGAAAGTCAATGCACTCCTGTATTCGCTTGAATCAATTTTTAACCCACTTTTGGCACTCAGAAGTGGATACCTCCAAAACGAGCGGTTTCAAGTATTCAATAGTTTCTTTAGGCGTTGAAAAACGGTGACCTTACATTTTATTTTTGATTTTCGCGAGCAAAAACCATTAGGCTTTCAAGGCATGAAAAATTTTGAAAATCGGATGTAAAACAACAAAACTGTCAAATGCCGAGTGACCCGAAACACCTAGTTCAAAGCTGCTTTGACTTCACCATAACTTTTTAGTAAACTTGCTATAACTCGCTTCCCTTTACTCCGATCAGCCTGAAATTTCGGGAGGTTAATGTGAAAGCATTAGGCTTTCCAGGCATGAAAAATTATGAAAATCGGTGCCAAATCAAAGTTTTAAGGCGAATGACCGATCTTTCTCCTATTTTTTAAGTACTCAAAAACTCTCTTATGTGAGCCGATACGTGAGAGTTCGCATTGGCTTGGTGAAGAGGGATTCGTCTTTCGCATTTGGTTTTTCTTAATTCTCTCAAAACTTCTAGCAAACCGATAGTTGTTTACCACCCAGAATTGTCTGTTTTAAGTTTCTCTAGTGGTACGTCAGCGACACGACCAGATTTTCAAGTTTATTCGAGGAAGCACGCGTTCATCTGCTTTGAAGTGGTTTTTAACTGGGTAGCAACTTTTATAGGATTTAGTTCGTCTTGGCACACCCATACGGTTGATTGGTCTTTTGTTTCCGGCTCATAAGCATAGATCCAAGATTGGTCACCTATTACAATGTCATAGACGTGGTTAGAACCACAGCGGCTGAATTTCTTCAACATTTCTTTACCCCAATCGGCAGGAGTGCCGCATTTGTCAAATTATGGGGTATCCAACGAGAACAAATTTTCTAGAAGACCAAATTTTCATGTAATATTGAATTTATGCTGACCCCACTAATGCTGGTCCCATGGATGTCTCTATCTAGCGTTACGTCACATCACGATCTTGCATTGCTAATTGGCGCATAATATCGATGGTTTCTGACACAACAACCGTATTTGGACGGCCTTAAAGAAATTCATTCTGCAAGAATCGACGCCCACATTGGAACTCGTTGTACCCTAGCGTTTTACAGTGGCCAAGTGTATTGCTTCAATGCCAAAGCTCAAAGTATGTTTATCAATGCTCCCCTGTCTCAATAATCCACGTCGAAAATCGTAATAAATCTTCGCAACAAAATTTTCACCAGCTAATTATATTTTTTTTTGGTGGAGATGAATTTTCCAACTTACTGAAAAAAGAAGCAGTAAGGCTCTTAAGTGACTATTCAATAAAAATATCGAATTAAAACTAAAAATAAATGATGGCTCAAAAAATTGGTACAGAGATGGTTCCAAAACACTCCCAGGAGTAAGAGCAGGAATAGGGGTGCCTAGTGCACACAAATACCTAACACTAAGTACAGATACCACGACTTTCCATGCGGAGCTCTTCGCCATAATGGAAACAGTGGAAATCATATCCAAAGAGGGCTCGACAAAGAAAAAATTAAAATACTTTCGGAGAGCCTATCGATTCTCAAAGCCTTGAATATCACCACCTTCAAGTCAAAAGTCCTAATAGAGTGTAACAATGGGCTCAACAAACTGGCCACTCATAATCAGGTCTTTTCGGTACCAGGACATGAAGAACACGAAGGAAACAAAGAAAGGGCAGAAGGACTATTTATTGGACCAACCCCATTTTTTGTTAGCCTGGAAATCCAACGTAGAATCTCTCTTGCCAACAAGTGCTACTTTGGACTAAGCAGGCAAATGAGTAGTAAAGTTCTCTCTCGACGAACAAAACTAACACTCTACAAGGCTCTCATCATGTCCGTCCTAACGTATTCCGCAGAGGCGTGGAGTTTTAGAGTTTGAGAGAAAGATTGTGCGTAAGATTTTTGGACCTTTGCACGTTGGCAGCGGCGAATATCGCAGGCGATGCAACGATGAACTGTATGAGCTTTACGACGACATAGACATAGCGCAGCGAATAAAGATCCAGCGGCTATGTTGGGTGGGTCTTGTCGTCCGAATGGATACAACGCTTCGGCTCTGAAAGTAGCGATGTGGTACCAGCTGGTGGGAGCAGAAGGCTTCCTCCGCGTTAGAAAGATCAGGTGGAGAAGGACTTGGCTTCACTTGGTGTGTCCAACTGGCGCCGGTTAGCACGAGAAAAAAACATCCCAATCCCCGACATCCCCATTTCAGGTACAAGCCCTGGGTAGTATCAGCTAAAAAGTGGCTCAGTCTAATCTAGTCTCTACTTTACTTCTGATATTAAAACGCATTTGCTTGCAAGCCTTTGCAAACAAATCAAAATAGAAAACCAACATTAACAGGCGTTAAATAAAAACTTCCACAAATGAGACGGCAGGAAATGAGACTAATTGCAACAATTGCTAAAAATACCTTTCGAGCATACATATTTATGTCGTATTTTTGTCAAGGTCAAAGTTCATTTCAGTTAAACACCAACTAACTGCGCTAATAATTGCCATAATCAGCAGGGTAAGCTTGTGCAACAGCTGACTGTGACATTCATCGGGCGATTGTGGCGTGTGCGCTTCGACTAACATTTTACGTGAATAAAATGTTACATGAATGTATATGTGTGTGTGCATTTGCAAAATATGTAAATATGTACATTAGAGTCATCATAAGTGTACCAGTTCTCAGCTACGGGATCAGTGATTGTTTTAAATTGTAAATGATTCTCATTTGCCTGTGGTCCGAGTTTAAGTGCTGGGCTGCTGCTGTGTGGCACAGTGTCTGGCACCGGCAGCGTACAACCCCTACTGGACAACGACACATAGCTTCGTATTTGATGTATGTGAACATACATATTTATGCTTATACAAACATACAAATATAAGATTTTACAAATTCACATTATTAAGCGTAATTGAAATGCCTTTCGCTTGAGCTGCGTTAGCAACAAAATTTCCGTGCGGAATGGCGTAATTTGGGTTTGGAAACAGCTGATCCGCTTCAAAGCAGATTTGCATAGCGCACTAAATTGTGAGCGTAGATTTTTTGCTCAGACTACACTAGTACGTGTACCTACATTTGTCAGGCTTTTAAACAATGAAATTTAAAAATGACTGACAGTGATTGAAATGTTGAATTCTCGGGGCAGTTGTCGCGTTCTGTAGCTCTGTTTTGCATAATTCACCGGTAAATAACCTGTCACTGAGGTTATATTAATATCCTCACTGCGGCATTGTTGCTGGCACGCCGGAGGTATGCAAACGAAGGGGTTTCCAATAGGTATGCACGAACTTTGACAGTCTGTAGAAAAAATACATTTGACCCCACAAACTTTTCGACCAACAAAATCAACATTAGCAGATATTAGAAACGTCGTCAAATTTTGGAAATTCGCTGTCATCTGAATTCATAACAAAAAATGGCCTCAAACAAAGTTATGATCTTTCATACCTGCGACCCTTGAAAAAGTAATAAGGAAAGTTAGCGTACCAATGGACGGAACTACATTCCTCAAATCAATAAAAATCCTGGCGTATGCAGGTCACATGGACAAGCAGCGCAGAGCATCGGCTAAAGTCTTAAAATAGGTCCCTAGGTTAGGTTTAATGGCTGTCCTTGCTAGCCTCTAACTTGGAAAAAAATTTAAAATTTGTCGGTTGTGATAGGGGGAACAGAAGCGGGAAAGAAGGGAAGGAGAAGAGAAGAGAAAGAGAAGGGAGGGGAAGGAACCAGACAGGTGGAAGAAAAAGGGGCTTGGACTAGACGATTTACGTTCGTTTTAACTGCTTCAAGCTACTGACGAATTTCACCAGGTGTATGATATTTAAACCCGCTATAACCGCCGGTGTAGCAAAAAAGTGAAAGCTCAGATGCCCAAACCTTAGCCCGACAACGAGAGCATGGCAGCTGAGAAGAAGGTGCTGAGATGATACCACCTCGTCCTCCAGACGCCGCATGAACACCTAACGGACAATGTCCGGTAAAGATACCAAGATACGAGCTTTGTTGGACTTAGTGGTGGTTAGAAGATTTCGTGACCGTGCACGTTTTCGCACTAGCGCAGCTCTCGCTAAAATGGCACGACTCCCATCTTTCCAGTAGCAGACCACAGGTTCTCAAGGGAACTCCAATCAATTCATATTGCGATGAAGTCGTCTCCAGGATTCCCTGTCTAGCCAAGTCCCTATATTTTCGAATTAGTTCAGGAACTCAAATATCTCGGTGTCAAAATCGACAATAAAGACAACATAAAAGGTCGCATTCTTGCGAGACCAGCAAAAATAATAATTTCTGGTACTCTTATCGTGAAATTGCAGATTAACGCATGTAAAACTTGGACACTAAACAAGGCCGAACGTAAAATCCCAAATATTTGGTGCTGTTTGCGAAAACGACATTTACGGAATACGATTCAATCACGAGACTTTTTATACACTTGTCACAGCTTGTGACTTTATAAAGGCAGACGAAGTATGTCACCGGCAGAAAATCCTACTGGATATGCGCAGAAGAAAAAGTGGCAAAGGAAGACCAAAACTCCGATGGTTAGACGGCGTAGATCGGAATACTGAGTTATTTGGAGTTTGGAAAACTTAAGCAATACATCGAACTGGAGACAAATTTTACATCAAGCCAAGGCCCGGAGCTAGTTGTGAAGCTAATAATGATATACATTTGATCCGGTTTCGAGGCACACTGAGAGCATGAAAGATCAAAACAGTTTTTTTCTAATAGGGGTTGTCCTCAGTAGGCTATAGTAAACCTCTAGATGAATTTTCACCCCGAAAAAGCTTCTCATAGAACCTATCTGCAATTCGAAGACGGCAAAAACTTGTAGGTTGCTCTATGTATAAGAAAACATTAAGGCAAGCACCTCCAAGTGGTTAAGAAATTCGCCCAAACAACTAGCAAAATATGTAAGTGTCAATTAAATAGATTTAATTATTTATTTATTGGGTTTGATCTACTAACAAAAATATCTATAAATAAATTACTCACAGATTCCTTTATGCGAACCGCTGCTTTTTCTATTTGTGCAATCACCTAAAGAGCTGCTTTTCAGGCAAAAGAACGAAGCTTACTCTGTACCGTTGAATTATCATATTATTCCAACCTCGCTATACGGTAGTGAAGCCTGGATATACAGAAGCTGCTGAGTTGGAGAGTCCTATGAAAAATCTTTGACGTGATATGTGATATAGACGAAAGACAGAAGCGCTACATTCGTGAACCCATTCAGATGGGCTGACGGTGTAGAAGAAGATGCAGGTTTTTGAGATTTCGGACATGGAGGATGCACCCATGAAATCGAAACAATTTGAGGCTTATGCTGCAGCAGCCGAAGACCCGACCAGGGTTGTCCAGCCAACAATTATGATGATAAATAAATGATCAACTTGAGTTTAGTTATTAAAATAGTCTCTTAGTAATTAAAAGATTAAGGGAACTTATGAATCGATTCATTAAAGCCACATGCAGTTCTTCGATATCTTGTATAAAAAGCAAACTTTTCTCTTAGGACTGTAGTCCTTACGATCTGTTCTTCAAGTACGATTCAATCCCTTTAAGAGGGATGGAGTATATACCTATTTTCAATTTGGTGAAAAGTAATCCTTTGTTTAAACTTTCGAAGGCCTCAATGAAATCCGTGTAAAGCGCATTTATTTGAAGTCTGTCATCAACTGCGTTTAACTTAAAGTTGGAAAAAGTTTCGAGGTTAGTTCAAATAGACCTTCTTGGCCAACGCATATCTGGTTAAATGGCTTCGTAAACAAACAAAATTGTCGGATTTGGAGCGGTAGATAGGAAGACGAATAATTCCTCACATTGCTTATGGGAATAAGTTTCCGCCCTCGTAAAAGAGGTGTCGCGGCTGATACTATTTTTGTGTTCGCTCTAATAATACACTGGTGATTTGAAGGTGTATATGTGAGGTCTCGAACGCAGTAGTTGATATTCATTTCAAGCGTAAAGAAGCGCTTGACGTCAAAAATGTCTACGTTCGTCCAGAAAAAACAGGATTTGCGGGAAGTCATGCTTCATTATTACATATTAAAGAAAAGTGCAGCTGAAACGTGTCGATTACGGTAATCCATCAAATACTACTTGTAAATAGTGGTTTCAACGCTTCCAAAGTGACAACTTCGACGTGAATGATAAAGACCGCGAAGGGGCACCGGAAAAATTCGAATATACTCAACTACAACAATTATTGGATGAAGACGCATGGTGAACCCTTAATGATATGTCTAAAGAGTTGAATGTTGACAGATCAACCCTCGCTAAACGCTTGCACGCAATGGGAATAGTCCAGAAAGCAGGTAACTGGGTGCCACATCAATTGAGGAAGAGGGATATCGAGACGTGTTTGGTGACGTGTGAGAGGCTTCTTGAACGACAGAAAAGAAAACGGCATCGTCACTGGCGATGAAAAATTGATCTATTATGATAACCCTAAGCGTCGAAAATGAGCCAGCCAGGACCATCGACAGCGAGAAAAATTATTCATGCTTCAAAGATTATGTTATGCTTCTGGTGGGATCAGAAGGGTATCATCTATTATGAACTCCTTAAACCATCTGAAACCATCACTGGCGATTGTTACCGACTGCAGCTAATGCATTTCAATCGAGCTCTGAAAGAAATGGGAAATGGAATGAGACGGTAGACATGACAAACTGATTTTGCTGCATGACAACGCCAGGCCACACGTTGCTAAATCGGTGCAGAAATATTTAGAGGAACTGAATTCGGAAATCTTACCCCACCCGTCGTATTCCCCAGACATTGCACCTTCGAACTACCATCTGTTCCGACCAATGCAGTCAGTCCTTATTGGAGAGCGCTTCATTTCTTACGAGATCATCGCAAACTGGCTCAATGAATGGGTCAACTCAAAAGAATTCGAATTTTTCGTCAGAGGAATCCGTATGATGCCTGAAAGACGGAGTAGAGTTGTAACTTCCAATGGCACACACTTCACATAATATCAGGTATTGTTTAATTGTTTAAATATTTCGCAACTTTGGCTAAGAAAGGACGGATTCCCATACCCAATATTGATTATTTTTATCAATTCTTTAATTAAAAACGCACCTGTTGAGAAACTTCCTTTCCTTCGAAGAAAATGTGAATCCATTTTAAGGCAGAACACTGTACTTGTACAAGGTGGCACAAAATGGATCACTCTATTAGAAGATTTATAATTTTTGCCAATGGCATCGTACGTCAATCATATATGCTACTTGTATGACGCTTGTGAACTAAACAGCTGTAGTACACAAACAAGCAATTATTGGAACGCGTAAAAATCAAAACAAAGATGTCCATCACTCAAAATAATTATTTTTCATTTAGTAAAAAAGTTATTTAAAAACAAAATTGGCTGAGTAGCTTTGCTCCACCCTGTATATACGGGTATGCATGCATGCATGAGAATCTCAGCTTAAGATTGCGTTGAGATTCCTACTTACTAATAACAACAATAGCAATAGTGTTGCGTTGTTATTATTTTTTATTATTCCAACAGGTCCATCCGCCTCCATTCAGTGCCTTTGTGTGTCGCCTCAGACCTTTATATCCTCAATTTATGCGACAATCAAAATGCATTTCACTTATACCCACATTTACTTATGTATGCATATATGTGTATGTGTGTTTGTGTGTACACAAAGAGTCAATTATTTTTTGTTGTTCATCATAATCTTTGCGCTGCCGTCACGTTCGCTCATTTCGAGCTATGAATTTATATGAATGTACAAATGTGTGTAAATGCGGGTATGTATGTATGTATGTGTAATGTGCTATTTGTGTAGTTGTCCTTATGCTATTATTTATTGTGCTGCTTTCCTTCTTATTACCGTGTTTTTTATTGTTTTTCTTTTCTATTTTGTTTACTCTAATAAATCAAAGCAGCAGTCAAAAGGGAAGCGAAAGTTCATTTCCCCTAGAGACTTTCGCGCGTCTTTGTTTGTTGTTATTATTACACTCTTGTTATTTTGTTGGTTCGTCGCCTCTTCGCTTTATTGTATTTCCGTTGTGACGCCGCAATCGCAATTTTCGTTGTTAACTAGCGTGCCACAAATGTTGCATGAATATCAACAATTCCACAAAATACGAAGGTGGTAGGTGTGCCTAGTTCAGATTGGTAATTGTTGTTGTGACAGCAATGTACTTTTCGCCAAATCGATTTGAAGAAACTTTGTCAGGTAATGTACAGTAAAATACATCGATGTCATTCAACTTCCACTGAACTTATTAAAAGGCAAACCAGTTGGAGTTTCTCTTTTTCTATTTTTGTGTTTCTATTTCTGTAACACAAGAAAACTTCATGTGGCATATTCGATGCTATTCATTAAGCCGGCACAACTTTTTCGAACTCAACGTATTTTGTTTCAATTCAGCCCATTTTGGCAATATATTAGGTGCGCAACTAAGATCTCGCTGTTTGTCAATAGATGCCGCCAGCAGTGTGTGCTAATCGACTCTAACATAACCTAAACATCATAAACCAAACTTAGACATATGGTAAACAAACTGCTTCGACACATTAGCGATTTCGTTTTGGTATCATATACTTTTGGTTTGTGAAAATGTCTGATTTGGTGTCGAATGATCGTCATTTGCGAGAAGTGTTGATTTTCCTCTTTCGTTCGAAAAAAGCGGCGGCTGAAGCGCATCGAGAGCTACAAAAAGTTTATGGAGATGCTGCTTTAAGTGAAACAACGTGCCGAGATTGGTTCCGTCGCTTCAAAGACGGTGATTTTAAATTTGACGACCGTCCGCGTGAATGAAGACCAAAAGCCTTCGAAGACGCTGAATTGGAGGCATTGCTCAATGAGGATCCGTATCATCGTTTTCCACCTGTGAACAACTGCTCCAGTGGCAAAAACGGAAGGGTTTTCTTCATCGCATCGTGACGGGTGATGAAAAATGGATTCATAACAGCAATCCAAAAAAAGAAAGTCATGGGGACTGCTTCTATGTCGGTCAAGCTTCTACGTCGTCGCCTCGATCGAGTATTCACGCTGCGGTAGGACCAAATTGGTGTTATTTATTATGAACTGTTAAAACCAAGCGAAACCATCACTGGGGATCGGTATCGAATTCAATTGATGCGATTGAGCCGAACACTGCGCGAGAAGCAGCCGCAATGCGCGGATAGGCATGAAAAAGTGATTCTACAGCATGACAACGCTCGGCCTCACGTTGCCAAACCCGTTGAAACCTACCTGGAAACACTGAAATGGGAAATCCTACCCCACCCGCCATATTCTCCAGAAATTGCGTCGTCCGATTATCACCTATTCCGATCGATGGCACATGGCCTAGCTGACCAGCAGTTCCATTCATATGAAGACCCCAAAAATGGCTTGATCCGTGGATAGCCTCAAAAGATGAACAGTTTTACCGCGACGGTATACGAGATCTACCAGAAAAATGGGAAAAAGTAGTAGCCAGCGATGGGTAATACTTTCAATGATTCACTTGTAACCATTTTTTCAGACTAAAGCTGTATTTTCATCAAAAAAACAGCGAGAACTTAGCTGCGCACCTAATATATAAATATAAATAACTTCCTATAGTTCCGCAGGGATCAAAAGGTGGCTCTTCGTCAATATTCTATCAAAAACGATAGAAATATTCTGGTTGACAATAGAAATGGATACTTTCATAATACGATAGAGCCACGAATGATTTAGGTAAATCAAATTGTCTTTACAAAAAAACATAGACAGCCTACAGTCTCCCCACTAATTTTCAAGGGTGTGGACATTCCTTTAAAGGCGATTGTTAAATACTTAGGACTCAGATGTAAAAAAGTGTCGGAATCAAATGGAGATTAACACCTCGTATCTCACACTGGCTTTACACTTCGTTAGTTCGGCCTATTTTACTATATAGAATACTTGTCAGGCAAATTATAGGAAACTGCTGAGCAAGGTCCAAAAAACTGTATTTGTATGCATCCCCGTTGCTTTAAAGACCACCCCTAATAAAGCGCTTGCTTGTTCTAGGTAGGTTAGATGGCAAGAGTAGCACAGATACACTTCAAGTAGTGCACTTGAGTGCCGTTTTGATACCCTACTGTAGACTACTACATGCGAAAAATTTCACAACTTAAAGGAAGAAAAACTATTGTCAGCCATCCAGCGCTGTTGATGTAGTGGGGGAGAGAAACGAGATCTAGGGAGGAGAACTGCCTCAGGCTATACCCGAAAAACACACTAAGAAACCTCAAGACCCTAGCTGTTGACCCAGATATTTGCAAAGGCTTCAACACTTCTTTCTTCACAACTTCTGCAATTGCAGTTGTACCGAAATCCAAGCTTCTCCGCATGAGTTTCGATCCCCCAGTGACCACCGGTATGAGTTTGTGAAGTGAATGACGGAGGATCCCCAGCACTTTAAACGTAATGTTTCTGTCGTACTGAGCCTAAAGCGTTTTTGAGATAGCACACGATAAGATAGAATTCCATCTATGTATATATAGGTATATATATAGGTATAATCTTATATATAAAATTCTCGTGTCACGGTGTTCGAACTTGAACTCCTCCGAAACGGCTCGACCGATTTTTGTGATCCTTAGCGTGATTGTCGGACAGGGTGGAGAATCGGCCAACATCTATTTTTCATCCCCCTAAATGTTAAGGGTAGTCCACCCCTAAATTTTATCTTTATATATATATTTCTTATGTTCGTGTGTTTGTCACTGAACTCCTCCTAAACGACTGAACCGATTTTGATGAAATTTTTTGTGTGTGTTCAATGGGATTCGAGAATGGTTTAGATTCACAATTTCCATCCGCTTCGTGACTAGGGTCTCGAGATAGAGACCAAAACGTGGACCCTAGAATATGTTTGTACAATATGGATAGCAATTGGAAGATATTGGTGAATGCTTTAGTACAGAGTATTTCTCATGCCGCTCCGTGACTGGGGTCTCGAGATATAGGTCAAAATGTGGGCCAGGGTAACCTTCGGATGTGTATATACAATATGGGTATCAAATGGAAGCTGTTGGTGAATGCTTTAGTTCAGAGTATTTTTCATGCCGCTCCGTGACTAGGGTCCCGAGATAGAGACCAACACGTGGACCCTAGAATGTGTTTGTACAATATGGATAGCAATTGGAAGCTATTGGTGAATGCTTTAGTACAGAGTATTTCTCATGCAGCTCCGTGACTGGGGTCTCGAGATATAGGTCAAAATGTGGGCCCGGGTAACCTTTGGATGTGTATATACAATATGGGTATCAAATGGAAGCTGTTGGTGAATGCTTTAGTTCAGAGTATTTTCATGTCGCTCCGTGACTAGGGTCCCGAGATAGAGACCAACACGTGGACCCTAGAATGTGTTTGTACAATATGGATATCAATTGGAAGCTGTTAGTGAATGCTTTAGTACAGAGTATTTCTCATGCCGCTCCGTGACTGGGGTCCCGAGATAGAGACCAACACGTGGACCCTAGAATGTGTTTGTACAATATGGATAGCAATTGGAAGCTATTGGTGAATGCTTTAATACAGAGTATTTCTCATGCCGCTCCGTGACTGGGGTCTCGAGATATAGGTCAAAATGTGGGCCCTAGAATGTGTTTGTACAATATGGATAGCAATTGGAAGCTATTGGTGAATGCTTTAGTACAGAGTATTTCTCATGCCGCTCCGTGACTGGGGTCTCGAGATATAGGTCAAAATGTGGGCCCGGGTAACCTTTGGATGTGTATATACAATATGGGTATCAAATGGAAGCTGTTGGTGAATGCTTTAGTTCAGAGTATTTTTCATGTCGCTCCGTGACTAGGGTCCCGAGATAGAGACCAACACGTGGACCCTAGAATGTGTTTGTACAATATGGATAGCAATTGGAAGCTATTGGTGAATGCTTTAGTACAGAGTATTTCTCATGCCGCTCCGTGACTGGGGTCTCGAGATATAGGTCAAAATGTGGGCCCGGGTAACCTTTGGATGTGTATATACAATATGGGTATCAAATGGAAGCTGTTGGTGAATGCTTTAGTTCAGAGTATTTTTCATGTCGCTCCGTGACTAGGGTCCCGAGATAGAGACCAACACGTGGACCCTAGAATGTGTTTGTACAATATGGATATCAATTGGAAGCTGTTAGTGAATGCTTTAGTACAGAGTATTTCTCATGCCGCTCCGTGACTGGGGTCTCAAGATATAGGTCAAAACGTGGGCCCGGGTAACCTTCGGATGTGTATATACAATATGGGTATCAAATGGAAGCTGTTGGTGAATGCTTTAGTTCAGAGTATTTTTCATGCCGCTCCGTGACTAGGGTCCCGAGATAGAGACCAACACGTGGACCCTAGAATGTGTTTGTACAATATGGATAGCAATTGGAAGCTATTGGTGAATGCTTTAGTACAGAGTATTTCTCATGCCGCTACGTGACTGGGGTCTCGAGATATAGGTCAAAACGTGGGCCCGGGTAACCTTCGGATGTGTATATACAATATGGGTATCAAATGGAAGCTGTTGGTGAATGCTTTAGTTCAGAGTATTTTTCATGCCGCTCCGTGACTAGGGTCCCGAGATAGAGACCAACACGTGGACCCTAGAATGTGTTTGTACAATATGGATATCAATTGGAAGCTGTTGGTGAATGCTTTAGTACAGAGTATTTCTCATGCCGCTCCGTGACTGGGGTCTCGAGATATAGGTCAAAACGTGGGCCCGGGTAACCTTTGGTTGTGGATGTGCAATATGGGCATCAAATGAAAGCTGTCGATAAGTGCTTTAACGTGGGGTAATTTTCATACCTATTGATGACTAGGGTCTCGAAATATATGCCAAAACGTGGACCCACCGTGTCTTTGCCCAGCGAAGCGGGTCGGGTTTGCTAGTATATATATATAATTGGCACGTACACCGTTTTTGGGTGTTTGGCCGATCTCCTCCTCCTACTTGTGGTGTGCGTCTTGATGTTGTTCCACAAATGGAAGGACCTGCAGTTTTAAGTCGAATCCAAACGGCAGATATTTTTATGAGGAGCTTTTTCATGGCAGAAATACACTCGGAGGTTTGCCATTGCCTGCCGAGGGCCGACCGCTATTAGAAAAATGTTTGTCTTAATTTTGGTGTTTTCACCGAGATTCGAACCAACGTTCCCTCTGTGAATTCCGAAAGATAGTCACGCACCAACCCATTCGACTACGACGGCCATTTAGTTTGCTCTTTTTTAAGAAAGAAATTGTGCAGTTTCCCTTTAACAACGGTCAAGGGGACGCCGATGTCTGAGAAGGAGACAACTGAAATCGGTTCAATTTCATTTTCCTCTATATTCCTGTGCCCAGGAACCCAGAAGAGAGAAATGTTTCCTACACGTTCGAGACGTTTGAGTTCCCCCTTACAGGAGTTAACCAGAAGAGAGCTGCAATATGGCGACGACAGGGCCTTGATCGCAGCTTGACTATCGGAAAAATATTAATTTCTCCCTCCCAGCACCGATCCATAAGCATTTTGCATGCTTGCAGGATCGCAAAGACCTCTCCTTGAAAAATGCTGCTCGTTTCCGGTAGTTTAAAGGATACCGAAATATGGGCTGATTTAGAAAAAACCGCCGCTACCACTCCAGATTTCTTATTGGATCAGTCAGTGATAACAGAGGTGATATATCCGTGCCGACTCTGCGTTTATTCCAATCTTGTCTGCTCGGAAAGATAGCTCTAGCACAACCTCAAAACCCAGTTTGCGGATGGAGAGATCTGTACGTAGTACAGAGAAGGAAGGGGAGATCTGCTTCAAGATGCTACCATGTCTCACAGGAAGTTGCCTCCAGAGGTCAATCTCCTTCAACCGAATAGCGCTCTGAGCAGCAATGGGTTTAACTTGAAGATCCACGGGAAGTAAGTGCAGAATCACGTTGAGGACATGAGTGGGACATGTTCTAGCACCAGAAATGCTCACACATGCAATTCTCTGCACTCTCTCTAGTTTAGTGGTGTTGTAGCCCTTCTGAAAAGCTACCCACCACACTAGGCAACCATATGTCAAAATTGGCGGAACCACGCCTTTATACTCATACTATTAGTAGTTATAACCAAGAAATCGACTACACTTTTCCGAAACTCACCTTCGACAGGCTCTTCAAGACTAAAATACCGGCAAACTCGAAGACCATGGAGTAGAGGCGAAATAAATTTCTACACGTATGAACCCCAGCTAGAAAATGAAGTAAGCTAACGAGTTTTTTCAAAATAATTAGAATAAATTAATAATATATTTAATAAATATTAAAACAAATAAATAAATTAATTAAAAAATAACCATGGGGTCAGCATATGACCACCATTGGAATCATTGAGGACCCGATGTGCTTGTCTTGCTTGGAGGAAGCGGATAGCACTGAGCACTTTCTCTGTGAGTGTCCTACCTTTGCTAGAGCAAGACTACGAGTTTTGGGTTCTGATGTCGTGAGAATAAGTAATATTCTTTCTCTAAAACTGGAAGATATTTACAGGTTTGCCAAAGAAACTGGAAAGTTCTTCCTTTGTCTCTGTCTCTTTTCTTTCCTATCTCTTTCTTTGATACTTTACTCCTTTCCTCCCTGACTATCTACTCTCTCTCCACAGCTCATGGGCTTTGTAGCCTGAGTGTTTTAGGAGCCACCAAATCTCTTGGTGCTCCTTGGCTCGACCTATTCAAATTTCAAGTCGGCCTGTACAACCAACTCACTTAGACCTTACAGGTGCTTTGTGATACCACAGTGGGACACGGGAACCTCATATATTTTTCTTCGTGGAAGCATTTGTGGCGCTTATGAAACGCAGGATTGATCCCATCCCCATGCCGAACAGTTCCCTAAGAGAATTGAAAAAGTATGCACCTAGAAAACCTGCTTTGATTTTAGCTGAGGCTAGACGATTGCAAAGGAAGTGCTCAAAGAAAGTGCTCTGCTTCTTCCTCATCTCTACAGCTTCTACAATATCCATGGGAGTAAACTCCTAATTTCAAGAAAGGCCTGCCAAATAGCCAATGACCACTTGTACAAGCCACAACCTTCGAAATATCCTCTTTTGAAAAACTAAGCAGCGCCTTCGTCTTTTTCTTACTTATTTGCAGTCATAGTAACTTAATTATTAATAAAAGAAATTTCAGAAAATAATTCCATTGAAATAAGGATCTGAATTGCCACACCCTTTATAAGCTACGGTCAGGAGGAATACTCCCTAGAACAAATATATTGATAACCCACCAAATCTCCTTAAAGCTCGCACTTTTACGCAAAGCTTTTAGCTCGCTAACTTGCAAAATTCCATCGTGATTTAATTTTTAATTAAAAATGTCAATTAAAAAAGTCAACAATACCGTAAATCACACCGTCTATGGACAAAAAGCGAACTTTTTCAAAGGAAACTTAAAATTCACTTGAGCTCAAAAAAGTGCTAGCTCCCCAACAACAACAACAACAATGCATATTTCAGTACATATAAACATATAAAAACAAATAACTGGGTATTTATTTATGTAAGCTGGCTTTCTCTATAAATTTCTTGCCGCTCTTTGCAAACTGTTGACATTCTAGCCGTTGGGGCACTCAAACCCTCCAAAATTAAATTTCCATTTCCACACAGATTAAAATAAAGAAACACGTATATATATAAATAAATAAATAATATTAAAAAAAATATATTTTCCCATTGAGAGAGTCAAATGTCAACTGTCAACGGCAACCTGTTTGTGTTGGCATGACCCTGGCGCTGTCGCCAACAGAATACCCTCAGATGTCGAGGAAATTCACATACACTTATTTTCCATTGCAAATGGCTATTTGTATGTTTGTATGTGTGTGCGTGTGGGTGTGTGTGTGTACGCAAAAGAGGAATGTGAGGTCGCGCCGCATGTCGTGTTGGTCGTTAGTATCGTGTCAAAGCAAAATGAGTTTCCCTCATCATACTTTTGATTACAAAAAAAAAAAACAACAAACAAACCAGGACGCACAGTTACACACATACATCTATAGAGGTGTTAACATATATGGCGAGCACAGAAATGTTTGCCGCTAGGCGTAGATTTGCATATAGAAGAGTGCGACCAATGAATCAACAGATATGGTAACGCAGCGTGGCAAATTCGTTTGATTCAATAAATATGTGCATGTGTGTGTGTATCTATGTATGTAGGCACGCACAGTAGGGAGCAAAACAGTCAACAAGTTTGCTGAATGCAATTTTGGAACACTTTTATAACATTTGTTCTATAACATTTGAACACTAAAATGAAGCTGGAACTCTCCTTTTTTCAAACTGGTAAACTAAAAAAAAATATTTCATTATTCCACAAAAATATTCGTTTAATTGCACTTACAAGTCATTTTGACAGTTTTTCACTTAAGCGCAATTTCGCTAGAAAACTCCCGCCATGTTTAGAGCCAAGGGTGATAGATTACCAGGTTTGGTAATCCGAAGCAAAATTGTGAGAGTAACTTCGGCGGTCAAAATGTGAATTTATTGCAGGTGATGGCATCCGCCCAGCTAATTTTCTCGTCGTAGACATGAATAATCGCAAAATGATTTGCTTTGCTTGCATTCGTGTGCTTAGTTTGCCACTTCTGTGCATTGAAAATGTAGAGTTGGTTCTTCAAATAAATCCAAAAACCTAAAAAGTGTTTGCTGTGCTTGAAAAAAGTTAAGCAGGGTTTACCTCACCCTTTTTTGACGTTCCCGGTGAGGAACTGAAACGGGAATAGTGGAGCAGAGCATGCCGGTTTTGACGAGATGGAACTCAAAAAACAAAGAAATGAAATACACATATAACTCTACTCTGGGTGCCGAGCCACAGTAACACCGACGGTAACTGGCGAGGCAGGTGCGTTAGCTAGACTGGGCACTACGCTCCAAATTACTCAAGTCAAAGATGATATACCCATGCCCTTGGCAACAAGTTAGCAACAAATAGATACATAGATATACCTAAAGTATTGTTAACAATCACTGCAGACAGTAGGCATGAGTAGGCAGGCATGGCCAGAATGGAATATGGGTCGTACTAACAGTCTACTTAAATTTAATAGGAAATACCTACGACAATTAGTAGGAGTCCTATCTAGGCACTGTCTTATAGGAGGGTAGTAGAATTGGGGCACCC
The DNA here is from genome assembly GCF_027943255.1 of Anastrepha obliqua. Classification (NCBI taxonomy): domain Eukaryota; kingdom Metazoa; phylum Arthropoda; class Insecta; order Diptera; family Tephritidae; genus Anastrepha; species Anastrepha obliqua. The sequence continues at coordinate 17,138,790 of NC_072893.1, read as the reverse complement.
ATCCTCGCGATGGTGCTTCAAGAGGTGGCGCGTTGGTGAATTGTATGGGCTAAATGAAGTAATGAACCAGGAGACGAATCCACACATTCTGCAATCACTGCAGCCGCGGAAATAATCTTCCAGCAAGTAGCAAACTTCAAAAATTGTTCAAACCTGGCCACTAAATCAATATTTTAAAACGTTCAAATGGCCTTCAAAAAGTTCAGATATTAACTCAATGGAACAACTGTGGGTATGAGGTATGAATCATCCACTGGTCCAGTGCCGAAATCCAGCATCAAGCATGGACGAAGTGTGGCTCCGGGTACGGAGTGGAAATACTCGCATACCTCAGTCAATTATTAAAAATTTTGTAGAAAGTGTGTCCAGGCGTAAAATCAAACTACAGGGTGGCTGATGAAAGCCGCTACCAAAAAAAAATTGAATAACTTTTTTTCTTTTTAAGTTATCTGTTCCATTTTTCTTTTAATTTGCAGATTGATCTTTAAAATTTATTAAAATGGATAACTGGGACACGCAAACAAGAATTTGGATAGTCCGCCGCTATCACGCACTGGAGTCCGTAGTTTTGGTACAGAGAGAGCACAGGCGGATGTTTGGCGGCGATCCCCCGAGCAGATGGACCATAATGAGACTGGTGAATAATTTTGCTGAGCAAGGAACAGTCGCAAGAAGGCTTTATCATCGAAACCCACCAGTTCGGACAGAGGAAACGATCGCTGCTGTAGCTGCAGCTATACAACGCAATCCAAGGGTTTCAACAAGAAGCTTATCTGCCCAACTTGGTGTCAGCCGACAGTCTTTGCAAACAATAATGCACAAAAATTTAGACTTATTTCCCTACAAAATTCAAATGGTTAACAAACTGAATGCAGCAGACTTGCCGATTCGCTTGGAATTTTGCCAGAAGATCCTGCAAATGGTGGAAGAAGACCAAAACATGTTAAACTGCCTTTTCATGTCTGATGAGGCCCATTTCGATTTAAACGGCAATGTGAACAAACAAAATTGTCGAATATGGAGTACTTCTAACCCACAGATACTCCACGAGACGGAATTGCATCCTCTTCGCGTGACAGTGTGGTGTGCGGTTTCTTCACGCTGTATTGTCGGGCCTTATTTTTTTGAAGAAAATGGTCACACCGTTACGGTTACTGGAGACCGTTATTTGAAAATGCTGAACGAATTTTTCTATCCAGAACTACGCCGAAAGAGAATTCCTTTCAACTCTGTGTGGTTTCAACAAGATGGGGCAACGTCTCACATTGCTCAGACTGTTATGACAGAGTTGCGACGAAAATTTCCCAATAAACTGATTTCAAGAAACTCCGAATTTCGTTGGCCCCCCAGGTCGCCTGACCTTACTGCACCTGACTTTTTCTTGTGGGGTTTATGTAAACAAGAAGTTTATAAAACAAAGCCAACAAATTTGGATGAACTAAAACAATCCATTCGGGCAACAATTGCGGTTATTCCTGTCGCAACTCTCAAAGCAGCAATGAACAACTTTTTACTAAGATGCCGCACTTGTGTCAACGAGCATGGGGGGCATTTAAATTCAATTATTTTTAAAACTAGTTAAGCTACATTTTATAAAATTTAATGACCTTCAACTTGAAAAAAAAAATAAATGAATTCCATACACTAAAAAAAAAGTTATTTGAATTTCTTAATGTAGCAAAATTCATCAGCCACCCTGTAGTAGTAAGAAACTCAGCCAAAAGATCACAACTTAAATTTGGAAAAAAGCCTAGCGTCATTATAGAGCAAAATACACGGCAGAATTTATAGACAATTTCTGTACAGATTGCTCCGAAACGGAGAAAGGAGTAGGACTCGCTGTCTTTTGTCCGGAATTTGATCTCCAAAGTCTTTCAGACTCCCTAATTATGTATATATAATTGGCGCGGGTATTGGGTATTTGGCCGAGCTCCGAGCTAATTTACACAGGTGAATTGGTCTTCGATGATAGTTCGGGACGCTTAAAACAATAACTGATGGTGCCATTGCTGCGATGGATAGTTAAAAAATTGAGCCCGAAAGGACTTGTGGCAGTTTCTTGTACTTGTCGTAGCAAAGTTTGTGGCGTATTTGGTGACGCTGGGTAGTTATCAGTCAAACAACGGCGCACTAGTGGTGGACGAATTTCGGGCGTTCTCAGTGGATCCACTAGTTCTGACTGCTCGTCTGGTCAGTGGGCGGGTGAAAACGCATTTTTGATTTGCCCAATAAACAATGAGTCTAGATCGCTGGGCACTTTTGGCATTGAATTCGATGACTTTGCGGAATGTTGCATCGATTCAATGTCAAATAATTCCATATCGTCCTCTTCCATTAATGATGACCCCCGCGAATCAGATAATAGGCTGTGGAATATGCGCAAACTTTTTTAAAGCATTTGAGCGGTGCTACTGCCTTAGCATTTTGTAGCTTCTGTAGGCGTGATGCAATTGATAGACGATTGCGGACATTCTCACCATTGGCGCTAGCATCCCGACGATTTCTCTGCATTTTGGACATCACTACAAACTGGAAGCGACATGGCGCTCCTTCTGGTGAAAGTAAAGGTCTCAGTCGGGTTAGTGGTTGAAGGCAAGCGCGGTACGGCCACGTTAATCCTCCTATTTGTGGCGAGCGTCTTGATGTTATTCCACAAATAGAGGGACCTACAGTTTCAAGCCGACTCCGAACGGCAAATAGATAGTTTTTCATGAGGAGCTTTTTCATGGCAGAAACACACGCGGAGGCTTACCATTGCCTGCCGAGGGGCGACCGCTGTTAGAAAAACTTTTTCTTCATTTTGGTGTTTCACCGAGACTCGAGCCTATGTTCTCTCTGAATTCCGAATGGTAGTCACGCACCAACCCGTTCGGCTACGACGGCCATAATTACTGTAGTATATTTTTAGTTGAAATCTATTCCGCAACAAAAGCACTTAGCACTAAGCAGACTAACTGGCTCCTTGGACTTACTCGAAATGTGTTTAACAATGCAGATCCTAAATGGATTAACTCTCAGAAAATAGTCAAGTCACTATGTACAGGATACTAGGACACAAAGGATGGAGGGAAATGAGAGAGCCGATGAGGTCACTAGGGCAGGTATTTGCTAATAATTCGACTCCAAATACGAGCTGCACTGATAACACAATGAACCGTGGAGGTCTAAGTGAGATCTTTTTATAAATCAGCCAGCACTAGCTAATCTAACCTATGCCCAGGCGTATAAAAACGTTAGTCAAAATAAAAATTTTGGGACAAATTATTCATATCTATACGAGATTTAGCTGTCACGACTGTCAAAATGATTTGTAAATGAAATGATTCGTTTATTTTTGTTAAAGAGAGATAGTTCCAGCTATTCCACAGTATTTACAGAAGTTGGTTTTAGCAAAAATGTTGACTGTTTTGCTCTCCACTGTATTTGATGCCAAATAAATTTCGCCTGTCACCGATGGTTCGCTTATTCCGTTGGGTTGGTTTTTGTCTCATGATTCTTTTGATGCTACTCACGGTAATAATGGCCCAATTGGCGTACTATCAAGCTTGCAGACTGCGAATTCGATACATACACATTTAGTTTATTTGTACACATTTCAACATATTTATAAAACCAATTTCAATTATTCGTTGTTGTATGGCAAATCCACTGCTGCCTGACAGAAATATGATTTAATTTAAAAGTTATTTCAAATTTCATGTATTTTTGAAGCTTTTTCCACAGGAAGGAACTCTGACATTATGACAGTTCATTTGTCTGCCTTTTTATTCATTATTGTTTGACATTTCACAATAACCAGACTTACATTCAAACAGCGTGAGTACTCTAGCTCTCAAAGTGCTCAGTACTGTACTGATGATGGCAGAGGGCGAGGAAGACGAACTTTGATTTGTAATGCGTAAAGTTCAGTCTCAATGGATTTGCACTTGAATGAAATGAAGACGAGATTAAGAATAAACCTCAGAAAATGGGGAAAACGGCGCTCTCCCAACATGGGTCAACTATTTTTAATATTCAAATATCAGATTGGGTTGTGAACTACTTATACGGGTATTCAGGCTGAGCGATCTAGCGTTGCAAATTTTAATATATTAAATTTGACTATAAATACAAGACACTTGGAGATGCCATGTCAAGTGCTTCAAATATTTTTATTTAATTTTTTTTTCTTATTAGGCTTGAGTATAATAAAAAGTAAACTGGAAATATTTTGAAAAAAAAATTAATAATTGTGAGATTTATTCAATTTAGAAAATTTTGGCATAGAAATTTTTAAGTAAAATAGCTTCGGCTCTTTTGCACATTTTATTGAAAATATGTATTGAAACGCAGAGCCTTGCTAGAACGTGTTCTCGTTTATGCGATTAAACAGGATGAAAAAAGTGTGATTCCATGAATTGACATTTAGTCTGAATAATAAAGGTGATGCCAGATATGTGATATATTATCTATTTCAAAACATTCTTTCTAAATTTCTGTTTATAAAAGAACAATAAAGAAATTTCATTTTTATTAAACATTTTTTTCTAATTTTTAATTGTGAGATTTTCGAAAAAGTGTGTTTGTCATTTTTGGGAAACCGCCCCGCTCAGATATTTATCTTATTTCTGAGTTTTCTTATTGAAAATTTTTTGCATGCAAATTCTAAGGAACCTGCTTCGTATTTTTGAATATTTTTATAAAATTTTCGTTTTAAATTCCTGTTTAATTTTTTTTAAGCACCATTCGAAAAAATTATAGTTTTTATTCAAAATACATTTTTTGCATAAAAAAAAATTTTTTAAATACAAGAAAAACAAAAAACTATACGTTTTTATTCAAAATGTTTAGAAACAAATATTGTTTTGAGCCCCTCTCATATATATTTTTTTTTATATTTGAATTTTCTTATTGAACATTTTTGAACAGACGAAGTGAAAAAGCTTCGGCTCTTTGAATATTTTATGGTAATTTTTGAAATAGAACCCCACTCAGATATTCGTCTTATTTCTGAATCTTCTCAATGAATATTTTTTGCGTCTTTGAATATTTTCATAAAGTTTTTTTTTTAAATTTCTTCCTTCCGTAAAAAAAAATGTTTTGATAATTTTTGAAAAACATATTTTTTGGCTCTTTTGAACATTTTTATAAAAAAACATTTTTAAAATATATTTTTTATTCAAAATTATTTTTTTGTAAAACAAAATTTTTTTTTTGGTAATTTTTGAAAAAAAATATTTTTCAGCTCCTTTGAACATGTTTACAAAAAAAAAAAACATTTTTAATATATATTTCTATTAAATTTTTTTCTCATTGAACATTTTTTTTTTCATACAAATCTTTAAGTGAACTTCGGCTCTTTGAATATTTTTATAATATTTTTTTTAATTATATTTTTATTTTTAAATTTCTTTCTAAATTTCTTTTTAAACTTATTTTTAAAAACACCACTAAAAAAATTATAGTTTTTTATTCAAAACATAGATGGACGGCTTCATTAAAATTTGTATTAATCTAATCAGCATTTCGGGCAGCTTTCTTACTTTTTCGAAGAAATTTTAAATTGCATACAACTCTATTTGGTCATTTCGCAACTATGTAGTATAATTCTATTCATTTTCGAACTGGTATGGCAAATACAAATTTACGAAGTGGCATGTAGGCTGAGTAGACTGGCTTTTCACAGCAGGGCACCTATGTATAAATGTGCGACTACTTGGATGTGTTGAAATATTAGAATTTGCAAACCGCTACAGACACAATCTTTGGAAAATGCAAAAGTGAAGGATTATTGTATTGTATTTGATTAGAGCCTTGACAGGCAATTGGCAGATACGTGATTTTATTGAAATGACAACTGAGTGCTGCACAAGTATGTGCCTGGATACATGTGTATGTATATGTATGTATGTGAACATTAGGGAGGGTTCATTTGCATAAGACAATTTTTTTTGTCATACTTCCCAGCAGTTGTGGATTCTAATGAAATTCGAAGAAATGAAGTTCGTTAGAGCAAAGCTCCGAGGCCGGTTTGAGTCTCTCAAATATTAATATTAATTAATCCGAATTTTATTTTATATCAAGATTAATATTTATTTTTATTTTTTATTTAATATTATACAAACTAGTTCTTGGAAATTCTTCGGTACGAATAATTTGTTTTTGATATCTACTTTTTATTTAAGAAATCGCAAGATGGTCCTACGAAGAAAATTATTTGTAATTTCTTAATATTTTATTATATTATATAAAGAAACAGGCGAAGGTTCAGCGCTGTAGGTCCAACGTAGAGTACAGGGTAAAGAAAGCGAATATAGCACGTTACACGTGTAAGAGAATGTTGCGTAAATGGGGTATCCAACCAAAACTATCCAACTAGTCCTACACAGCCATTGCAAGGCCAATACTAACATATCCGGCACTAGTCTGGTGTCTCGCAATTGAAAATAAATACAACCAAACCAAGCTGAACAAGATACAGTAACTTAAAAGATTCATTTCGGTCCAAAAATGGAATTGAATCGTGAACATTTTCGTGCGATTATTTTTTACAATTTTCGACGTGGATTAACTCAGCAACATTGCATGGATGAACTTAATTCATTTTTTGGCGATGAAGCTCCATCAAGGACCAGTGTTTATCGATGGTATGGTGAATTCAATCGTGGTCGTAGTTCACTCCAAGACGAATTTCGTGAAGGTCGTCCAAAATCAGTTGTTGTTCCGAAAACCATTGATGCTGTGCGCGAACTGATATTGCAACATCGTCATGTGACCTATCGTGAGATTGAGACAATCTTAGGCATTAGTGGGACCAGCATACATTCAATATTGCATAAACATTTGACTGTCAAAAAAATTTGTTCGCGTTGGATCCCACACAATTTGTCAATCGCTCAGACAAAGGCTCGTGTCGATTGGTCGAAGGAAATGCTCAAAAAATACGATCGCGGGGCTTCGAAACACGTCTATGACATCGTGGCAGGTGATGAATCATGGATTTACGCGTATGAGCCCGAAAGTAAACAGCAATCGACTGTATGGGTGTTTCAAGATGAGCCAAATCCAACAAAAGTAGTTCGCGCACGAAGCACTTCCAAGCAAATGGTCGCCTGTTTTTTCGAAAAAACTGGACATGTCGCAACCGTACGACTAGAACAACGCAGAACAGTAAAGTCTGAGTGGTACACAACCATTTGTTTGCGAGTTGTCTTCCAAGAAATTAGAAAAACCAATCGCCAAAGACGGATCACTCTTCACCAGGACAATGCGAGCTCTCACACATCGGCTCAAACAACTGCATTTTTGAGCACCCAAAACATCGAATTAATGGGTCATCCGCCGTATAGTCCTGACTTGGCACCGAATGACTTCTTTTTATTCCCGTACGTAAAAAACAAACTGAGAAGTCAACGTTTTTCGACACCTGAAGAAGCGGTTGCGGCATTCAGAATGCATGTTTTGGAGGTACCTCATTCAAAGTGGCAAAAGTGCTTCGACAATTGGTTCAAACGAATGCAAAAGTGTATAGATCTTCATGGAGAATATTTTGGAAAACAATAAAGTGATTTTCGATGATTAAAATTTTGTTTTAATCCTGACATATAAAAGGCACCCCTACCATTAGACTTACATATAAAAACAATCGCTACTTGACACATAGGAAGCTGGCCAACAAGGTCATACGGCCACAGCAAGATCCTCCTACAAGCACCCTCGCTGCTCAAAACCAGATCGGACTACACAGTCCTACCTTAACTTCAAGAAAGACTTTACGATACGTTTTCCACCGAGAGCCGAATGGGGAAAAGGGAAGGTGATTGGAAGAGACGATATTGAAATCTACACTGACGGGTCTAAAATGAACAGTGGTGTGGGAGCTGGCTTCCATTCGGAGCCGCTCAACCTATCTCAGTCAATTCGATTTCCTGACTATGCCTGCGTGTTCCAAGCAGAATTATTAGCGATCAGAGAAGCATGCAAATCGCTAAAACTCTACAAGGAAGTTGGCGCAAGAGTAGCTATCTTCTCAGATAGTCAAGCATCTATCAAGACCTTAGACTCCAACTCCCATTCATCCAAACTAGTCTTCTAGCGTGGCTACCTATTAAATAATGACTAGTTAATACACCTATCATTTTTCTTATAGATTCTCTGTTGAATCTTAGCAAGATCTTCGATCGACTGCTGTTCCAGTTCGGCCATGTGTGTCTGCTTAGTTCGCATGTTGGGAGGTTTTGCCAGCTTGTATTTACCTTTTTGATGGTTTCCCTGTCTATAAGTAATTTACAAGTGGCTATGGGCATGGGTATCAGCGCCTTACCCGGTTCGAGATGGAGCGTTATACCGGTTCTTGCAAGTTCATCCGCCTTACAGTTTCCTTCAATGTTCCTGTGGCCTGGTACCCAGATAAGGTGCACCTTGTGGCACTTAGATACGTCATCTAATAGTTTAAAATATTCTAGAACTGTTTTTGATTCCAGCGCTTTTATTGCTGCTTGGCCTGGTCCGAGTAAATGAAGACTTCATTTGTGGATAATTCTCTCGTTTTATTTCTTTAAGTCCCTCTTTTATGGCAGTGACTTCCGCCTGAAATACACTGAAATGATCAGGTAAGCGAAATGATTGACATACTCCGAGTTTGTCGGAGTAGACCCCTCCACCTACTTTGTTGTCCAGTTTTGAGCCATCTGTGTAGATGTTTAAGTCATTTATCTTAACAATGAGCCCGTTATCCCATTCCTCTTTGGAAGGAAATACTGTGACAAAGGATTTATTAAAATTGATGTCCTTGGTCCTACAGAAATCCGTTGTGCTGGGAATGCAGGGGAATTGTTCTAAAATTGAGGAGTGTCCTCTTTGGTTCGTTCTGAGTAGGCCGATTTCTCTTAGTCTGAGAGTTGCTTTGGCAGCTGTTTGCTTACCGTATTGCTCTATTGGTAAAATTTTAAACATAATATTTAGTGCATCTGTGGATGTGGTTCTGAGGGCCCCGCAGATGCAAAGACTGGCCATTCTTTGTACGTGTGCCATGGTTCTCTTAACGTACAATTTATCTAAAGCTGGCCACCATACTAATATGCCGTATGTTAGGATTGGTCTGACAATTGCCGTGTAAAGCCAGTATACAATAGATGGGGGGAGACCCCAACTTAGTCCTATCAGCTGTTTACAAGAGTATAGTGCTATTGGCGCCCTTTTTACTCTATCTTCGACATTTGCCTTCCAAGTTAGCTTTCGGTCTAGTATTAGACCTAAATAGCGGGCCTCATCACTAAATGACAGTGCCGTTCCACCTAGAGTCGGAGGAGGTATATTTGGAATTTTGTGTTTCCTGGTAAATAGCATGAGTTCAGTTTTATTGGGGTTGACTCTTAGCCCATTTGCTTTTGACCAGTTTTCAACCATGTTTAGTAAATCTTGCATGACTTCTCTAAGTGTATTGGGAAATTTCCCTCTTCAAAAGGAAAGTCTTCCCCACTAGTTAAGTAGGTAAGCACATTAATGAGATCTCAAACATCGAGAATTTTCTGCTATACTTGGATCTCACTTAGAATAAAAAAAAAAGACATCATCACACGAAGACAGTGATAGTAAAACGGTGCTGGTAAACATATTATATATCAAAGTACAGTTTACAAAACAAAATATTTTTGACATCGCTACAAACGCATGAGTTTTTTTTTATAAAAAATATTTATCGAACATTCTTTTTAATAAGAAAATTTCTTGTACGAAATGGCATTTTAGAAATTAACACTCAGAATACTTTAGTAAAATTAATCTTCATATTTATTCCATACTAATTAAGGTAAAATTCTTTTAAAATTTGAACTTAGCTATGGGACTTTCTTCATAAAACTGTATGTAGTAGCCGAATGTGCGAGAAAGAAGACAAAAAAATTGGCCCCCCCTAATACACATATACAGGTATATACGGATATAAGTATATAAGCATAAAATATATACGCACAAATATATTTGGATAGGGATAAGCTTTGCTAACAAGCTTCGAAAGCACATTTGTGCATAATTTAAGGAAATCTGTATGACAACATGTGGATTTATTTCAAATACCTTAACAACAGGACATCAAAAACTAAAAGAAATAAATTAATCATTTCGAAAACCGAAAATTTTACTTAAACAAAGAGAAATAAGTAAAGTTGTCGGTTTTCAAAATAACTAAAAAATTGTGGCTGGAAAATGTGTTAATAAACTATTATTAGTAACCTTGCTTCAATGTTTCCCCGAATTTAGCTTTAAAATATTATTTGTATACCCTTAAAAAGAAAAAAAATGTGAATATAGCATCCAAAGAGCTGTACTAGCCCCATTTTACTTTTGATCGCATCACTACTTTGCTTTATTATTTGTATTGCTTTGTTTTGAAATTTTTCATTTTCCATTTACGAAACATTTCAAATTTGTTACGCGCCATTTTTCCGCTCATCCTTTTCATACAAATCGCAAAAAAACAAGTAGGCCAACTATAAACGGATAACAGTAACATCTAAAATTACTTTTTACTACCAACAAAACAAATTTTTACTATCTTCAATCAGTCGCACCAGCCATACGAATCAGCTAACCAGCAGAGGCGGGCGCAGCGGCAGTCGGCAATCGGCACGCCAGTTTGTCTGCTTAATACAGCCATTCCAATGTCTCCAAAAGGTCTTGTAAAAATAATAGAAAAACTAAAAAATAAAAGTCAACACTAAGAGCTGAAACGGAAACAGCTCGAAAGTGGTGGAGGTGTGGGTGATATGCTGCGAGTCACGCACGAATGCGTACAGCTCCCTAGTGCTCTGCCATACAAATACTCGCACACATATATATATACATATATACACTCATATATACGCCCATACATATATACACACCCGAAGACATACATATAAGAACTTAAAAGGAGATGAAAAGTTTGTGAACTGGCTCTGGCTGTTTTGGACGCCTTCGACTTGCTTATCAACTACCCTAAGATTTGAGCAAACAAGGCTGCATGCAAATAGGTCTATTCAAATTTTTTTTCTTTATTTTTGTTTTCGTGTATTTGCGTACGTGCAAAATTATTCTAGGCATTTTACTTTACGCATCATTTAAATAATTTGCTTAACAGGCACTTGAAAGAGGAAACAAGATTTTCTTAGTTATTATTCGATTGTACGCTTACAGATTTGTAAGTTTGCGTTTGTTTTTTTATATATTTGTATTATGGGTGGCAAAACCTTCTTACTCTCAATCTCCTAGAAGTATCTGTGGACGGAGTGCGGGCGCAAACCAGGCAGTGTAGCGGTAGACGAATGGTCTTGTATCTGGTGAGAACGAGGAAACGTAGTAATAAAAACTGTAGCGAAAGAGAGAGATGACCTGGTGTGTTTTCGAGTCACACTTCTCGAGGAATGGTAACAGACGAGCTTTTTTTTTGGAAGGAACCAAAAGGTCAGAAAAATCGCAGAGGTGCCGTCACACCACTGGTATGTGGGGCACTCTCCCACTAATACTATACAAGTCCTCCACCTCGGCAGCGTAGAGCCGCGTTTATGTCCAAAGACGCAACAGGTACCTGCGTCCAGGTTCCTCTCCTGCAAGCATATGAAGGATATACCCCGTCGATAGTCCCAATTACTCCCACGGTGTTTATAGGTGGCTCCAAAGTAAAGGAGACATCGGAAAACTTGCAGTAGTGTTTCACTCAAACGTCAGTGCTTGTTGTCGGTTCGTTAGAAACTGTCCGCCTTCTTTGTTGCTGAAACGCTTTACGTTCGCAGTCAATATAGCGAGGGTGAGGGTGCTGGGGGATGGTTGATGACCCAGGGCTTGTTCCTGAATAGCTCGTTCCTCTCTGAAGTGGTCGCAATAAAACATGACGTGTTCTACGTTTTCGTTGGTATTAGGGCAGTTTGGACAAAAAGGGCTATGTGCCGGCTTAAAACGGTGCGGGTATTCCTCAAAACAGCCATGTCCGCTGGACAACTGCGAGAGGTGATAGTCGGTGTCTCCATGTTTTCTCAATAACCACTCATCAACACGTGGTATGAGTTTGTAGGTCCAACGTTCACTTTGTGACTCAGACTGAGCCTTTATTTTTGAGTAGGGCCAGCAGTAGCAGCCACATCCCGAATCAAGGAGAGAAACTCGAACAAGAAACCGTCTTCTTACCATCTAGGTGCGGGTGTACGTACTTGAAGCAAGCTGCTCGCTATAAAAATATGTCTTAAATCACAGTACTGGATTCTTCAATCACCTATCTTTAGCACAACTGCAACCTGAACGCTTACCACCATCTCAGCTTCTCAGCTATATAAACGAAATCCCTACTACAAAACACTATTGTACCAGTATCACCGTTTTTATTATTGCCAACAGTTCAGCCTGAAAGACACTGCAGTAGTTGGGTAGTTGCAAACTGAAGGTGATTCCCAGATATTCGAAATATACACCTCCGACCACCCTACCCTCGAGCCACCAGTGCATGCATGGATGAGTTCGTCCTGACTCACATCGTCCTATTCTCGGCCTTCCCTTGAGGGTAGGAAGGTCGTGATCTTTGTAATGGTAATTGTAGGTGGGAGGGTACAGTGCACCAGTCCGGAAAGCTCCAACATACGAGTTAGTAAGGTACCGTTTCCATAGATCCCTTTTTACCATTTACTTAAGGTGTTCAACTTTTTTTAAGCACTGCTAGCGATATACATTCTGTCAAAAAAATATCGGGAATTGTTCATTTAAAAAGTGCACGTTACACATTTGTCAAATTTGTTTTGCTGGAATGTTGGTACAACGGTCCTCTACTCGTATGGTGTCGCAGAGTTTGAAGGTGTTCTGTCAATTAGCTTGTTTTTGGCATTTAATTATGTCAGTAAACCGCAGGTGTGCTCTGCGATTTTCACTACTGATAAAAATATCGGACAAAGAATTTGTCTTAAATCTTGTGTTGTGAACGGGATTTCGTGGCTGAATCGTTGGAAATATAGCAGAAAGCCTATGGTGAGTGTGATTTATCAAAAACACGGGTCTGTGAGTGGTATACGGCTTTTTCAGAGGGCCGAGCAGTCGTGGAAGATTTGCCCGATCTGGTCGCCCCTCAACGTCTTCAACGGATGAAAACGTCGACAAACTGGAGGAAATGGGGCTGGAAATCCATTATTTAAGTTTCAGGGAGGTAACTCGTGACCTTAGCGCGTCTCACAGGTCAATTCGCAACATTTTACACCAACAATTAGGCATTTTTTCTTTCAAAAAATGCATAGGGAGAAGGTGGCTGAAGACGAAGATATGCTTAACATTCGGGCCCAACGTTTATTCAGCGCATCATAACAGGTGATGAGTCGTGGGTATATGAGTTCGACATGCAAACCAGTCAACATGCAACCAGGTGGCTGAATGGCGCTATCCACATGAGCCGAAGCCCAAAAAACCACGTCAAAGTCGGTCAAAAGTGAAAGACAGGATACTCGTTTTCTTTGATTACACTGGATCACAAATTTCAACTTTTTTTCTGCACCAGAGACGCCGTTATGAAATTCCTATGTAAAATCACCGTCTGATTCCGAAAATCAAAGTTATTTTTTATTCTATGGTAACGTTTTTGAGATATTTACGAATTACCGTTATTTCAAAAAAACAAAAAATTGGGCCCACTTAATCATATATATCTCGAAAACGAATTGAGCGATTCCAAAACCGTTTAAAGCTTTTAAAAGGTAATAAAATTTCCTATAAACTGTGTGTAAAACACTTTTTGCTAGGCCCTGCAGATTCAAAGATAACGAACTATCATAACGGATTTTTTAAATTTTTTTAGTAAAAATATAAAAAAATTTGTACTTTGAGAGAAAGGATCTCGAAAACTTTTTACTTTTTCGTGTATTTTTTGTTTTCACTCTAAGCTCTGTTTTATTACAAAAAAAATAAACTTTGATTAAACAAAATCGATGAACTAATACAAAAGTTACAAGCATTCAAGTAAATATATCCATATAGTAAAACTTAAGTACCCTACAAATAGTAGCATATGTACATATGATTCTTAAACTATCTATTTAGGCGACATATGAAATTTATTACACCAATGAAGAGGAGGGAACCAACTTGCCATTCAACGGACTGCTATATTTGTACTACAAAAGTATTTGGGGTTGGAAAGTCAAGAAAAGTAACCTATGCCAGCGTATCTACAGTGTCATTGCCAGAACTAAATTCAAGGGAAGCTACATTGCCAGAATCAAATTTAACTTTAGTTTCGGCTCCAGTTTCATTGTCAACAGCAGTATCTGATTACGCGGCATCATGTTGTACTGAATTGCAAACGGAAAACGAAAGAAACCCTTTGTCACAAGCACAACTCAATGATTGGATAAGGGATTTGGAATTGTCAAAAGAAAAGGCCGAACTACACGCCTCTCGTGTGCAACAATTTAAATTTGTTTCATCCGATGTTAAGGTAACATATTATAGGACTCGTCACGAACAATTCTCCCAGTACTATACGAAGAAGGACAGTGTTTGTTATTGCAAAAACATTGCTAGTCTATTTAAACAGTTTGGTGAACCATATGATTCAAAAGAGTGGCGATTGTTCATAGACGGCAATTAATTAAGTTTAAAGGCCGTATTATTGCATATTGGCAACCAAAAGCCATCTATCCCGATCGCGCATGCAGTAAATACGAAGGAAACATATGAGACAATGCAAAAATTGCTTGAATTAATTAAATACGAAGAACATGATTGGAAAATATGTGCCGATCTAAAAGTCGTTGGAAAGCTATGTGGTCTAAAACCTGGATACACAAAATACTGTTGCTTTCTATGCAAATGGGATAGCCGAGCACGTCAAGACCACTACATCATAAAGGATTGGCCAGAACGAATCGCGTTTCAAGTTGGGGTGGATAACATAAAATACTCATACTCCGCTCCACATCAAGCTCGGCCTTATCAAAAACTTTGTCAAGGCTTTGGACAAAGAAGGCGAAACTTTTCATTATTTGAAAACAATCTTTCCACAGATTTCAGAAGCAAAAATAAAGGAAGGGATTTTTGTGGGGCCGCAAATAAGGAAAATAACGGCCAATACCCATTTCAAAGAACTATTGTCACGAGTGGAGGCAGCGGCGTGGGACTCTTTTGAAAAGGTCGTTACTTCTTTTTTAGGCAAACACAAAAGTCCTTCGAGCTGATAGAGAACGATTTAATCAAAAACAATGCGGAAATGGGTAAATAAAAAACACATATAAGACCGTTATATATATATTATATATATATATATGTATATAAGACCGTTTTCTCAGTTAACTTTAAAACTAAACAAAAAATTTTAAAGCAAATTTTTAAATTTACATGAGAATATATAGCCCTTAACCTGAATTTATTGCCCTGCTCCGAACAAACAAGAACGACCAAAATTTGTTCTGAATTGGAAGATTAACCCAGCCTAAGAAAATTATATGCTAATGTGTCACTTATGTATTTATCTAATTCCTTTTTTAATTTTCTTTCAGGAGTAAATATGTCTTTAAAAATTCATTTTATGCACTCCCATTTAAATTTTTTCCCGCAAAATTTTGGCGACGAAAGTGACGAGCATGGCGAAAGGTTTCACCAGCAAATAAAAATGATTGAAAGTCGGTATCAAGGATTCTGGGATGTTGCTATGATGGGTGACTACTGTTGGTTTCTCATAAGAGAAACCGATCCTTATATAAATAAGCGTCAAAACAAGACACATAACTTTTTCAATTATAAAATAAGATCATAGAGTTAAGACAGAATACATACAGTACATATGCTATTATTTGTAGGATACTTAAGTTTTACTATATGGATATATTTACTTGAATGCTTGTAACTTTTGTATTAGTTCATCGATTTTGTTTAATCAAAGTTTATTTTTTTTGTAATAAAACAGAGCTTAGAGTGAAAACAAAAAATACACGAAAAAGTAAAAAGTTTTCGAGATCCTTTCTCTCAAAGTACAAATTTTTTTATATTTTTACTAAAAAAATTTAAAAAATCCGTTATGATAGTTCGTTATCTTTGAATCTGCAGGGCCTAGCAAAAAGTGTTTTACACACAGTTTATAGGAAATTTTATTACCTTTTAAAAGCTTTAAACGGTTTTGGAATCGCTCAATTCGTTTTTGAGATATATATGATTAAGTGGGCCCAATTTTTTGTTTTTTTGAAATAACGGTAATTCGTAAATATCTCAAAAACGTTACCATAGAATAAAAAATAACCTTGATTTTCGGAATCAGACGGTGATTTTACATAGGAATTTCATAACGGCGTCTCTGGTGCATTTTGGCTGTAAACCAGTGTTATCAGGCACTCGGAATTCGTTCCAAATAGTTCTACGGTAAATAAAGAATCTTATTTTGAAGTTATGCGACGTTTGAGAGAGAATATCTGTAGGAAATGGCACAATTTGTGGAAAGAAAACTCATGTATCTTCCACCATGATAACGCACCGTCTCACAAGACTTATATTGCGAACACTTTTTTGACTAAAAACTGAACAAATATCATCGAAAAACCAACGTATTCACCGGATTTAGCCTCTTGTGCCTTTTTCCTTTTCCCTAAACTTAAATTGCTACTCCGCTGACACCGCTTTGAGTCGAAAGAGGTCATTAAAGAGAATTCGCTGAAGGAGCTGAAGAAGATCTCTTCAAACGCGTTTAAAAGGTGATTTGATGACTGGACTAATCGTTGGCATGTGAGTATTGCTACGAATGGAGAAAGGCGGCAAAACAAATGTTAATGATTAAACAATTATTTTGCGTTTTATTGAACAATTCCTGGTGCTTTTTTGACAGAATGTATTTTGCCTGCAGATCTACTGAAAGGAAGTTTAGTGTCGCATATAATGATTTAGATGGTGTGATTGGCATTGTACCTATTATGAGAACAGATGCGAGTTTTTGAACCCTGTCAATCTTTTTCATGTTCACACCCTTCTAAAGGGCATGCCATCATACTAAAGTAAGTACTTAATTCAACAAAGTTTATAGCGACCAATAAGTGACATTTAGCAAAAGGCAGAACTTGAGGAATTTTATGATTTTTTAAATGCGCCGAATATCACCTTCTTAAGACATCTGCTACTTCAGCAGCTTCTAAATATTTGATAAGCAACTTTTGCACTCTGAAATCCAATTAACACCTTAGCTTTACTCGCTCTGGCTCGTACATATCTGGACTAAGGAGAGCTCACTTAACGTCAACCCTGTCTAGAAATGAATCTGATGAGAAACTGATCCTAAATAATACAATATAAAATACCCTTTGTAAGCTAAATTGAACTCAGGACTTCAAGATATGAGACTCGATTAATATCGATACATTGAAAATCAGTATCTGCTATATAGTCTATGATGCATCCTGATTTTATGAGCAAAATAGAAAGAGTGCAACTGCCATGATTAACGTTCTTGCAGTACCGGTATTCACACCATTAAGTGCAGTCTACAGTACAATTTCCCAAAAATACCTCCTAGACGCGGATTGTAGGTGGAAAGACCAGACCAAATACAAAATTAGCACAACGTTATGGCCCACCTACAACCTCAAGCAATCGTCGACATTGATAAGCATGAAACGACGGGACGCTTGTAGACTAACGGTAGTCATAACTGGCTTCTAGTATATCGGGGGACAAGCCGCCAAAATGGGCATCCCTCACAATATACGAGTATAATGTCATAGTTCCACACAACCGGAGAATAAGGAATAAATCTTCCAATTCCTCTGTTAATGCCCTGTCCTATGGAAGTACAGAATTTTAAACCTGGGCAAACCGCTGTTCGAGAGTCTCGAGCAACTGTCTGGCTTAGACGTCAACAGCCTAATAAGGTTCCTAAACCGCACAGACTGGATATAGTATTGCTGTAAATAACTGTTAAACAAGTTGGTAACGAGGATGTGGCAACAATATGGTGCGGAAGCGCTAGTTGGATTCTGAATGAATCACTACTCTAACCAACCAACCAGAGGAAAGTATATAAGCCACAAGTTTTTACGCAAAACAAATACAAAAACAAAGGTTTCGCAGTAGCCAACGCCCGAGTATGACCAGTGTGCTCACTAAAAGGAGAGCAAAGCATTTGTTTTCTCATAAAAATGCAAACCTGGCACCAAAAAATGCCAACGCAAGCAGCTATTTGCACAGCAGCAAATAAATACCGGTGGAAGAAATAGGAAAATATGTCTGAAAAAATGCGCCAACGGCACAAATATTCAGTTGACTCAATTCGGGAATTTCGCATATCATCAGTTGTTCAGTCGGAGTCACCACATATCCGTTCACCACATGAAATCATACTTTATTTCATATTTCCTGTCTTTGTTTTTATTATATTTTCTCTATGCTCACTGGCATTTTTCGCTTTAGCCAAACCCCACTTGACTTAAATTCTCTGAAATTTAAGCTACTTATCTATGAGTGTGTGTAAGTGTGTGTTTGCATGTGTGCGTTATTTGGTATATCCTTGAAAAACAGCCGGTGTTAGCAATGAAAACATAGAAGTGCAAAAGTTTATAAAAGTGTATGTGTATGTGTATGTAAATCTTTTCCAACAAACTTATTTCATAGTAAAAACAAAATTCATGACAAACTGCATTAAAGTCAACGCACTTCAGTCAGCCTCAATTCCTTTGAAACAAGCATTGACAGTAACGAACCAACGAAATGCAAAAGAGAAGGCAATGAACAAAAAATAAAAAAAATGAAACAAATAAAAAACAGGCCACAGATTTATTCAACGGCATCTGGGCGGATATCTGCGCAAAAATTCGCCTGGATATGCATTTTTCTGGCAAAGAGAGCAGTGAGCAGAGCGGCAGCAAAAAACGAGTTAGTTATTCCGGATGCAGTGGAAAATGCAACCGTGAGAAAATGTACCATTCAATTAGATTGCACATTTTTTATTTGAATTTGCTGCCACTTTTTGTGGGCTTAATCCGAAAGGAGTACTTCCTCTGCTGTGTGTTTACTTACAACCACTGAAGCGGCTTAGCCAATTGTAACTCACCCAAAAAGGGGTTTCTAATGGAATATCATTCATCATTTACATCCACTTTACTAGCCCAAAAAAAAAAACTGAACGAAAAGCCGAGTATCCAATCTGTTGCATAAAGTTAGTTAAGGTGATTAAAACTCTTTTTATAAACAAATATATACAGTCACTCACACTTTATTTTATACAGATACGATTTTTTGTAAAGTGTTCTATATTTCAAAAGCTGCCGGAACTGATGGCGTGCCTGGCGAGCTGTTTAAAGTTGAAGGAGATGAATTGGTAGCGCGCATGCACCGACTTATAGGCTTGTTCTGGCAAGTAGAAAGCAAGCCCGGTGATTGGAGTATCAGTACCCTTTTTCCTATCCTAAAGAAAGGTGACCCCACGAACTGCGCGAGTTATTGAGTGATCAGCCTTATCGTTATCGCATATAAAATTCTATTCTGCCTGCTATGTGATAAATTGAGACCTTACGCCCAAGCATTAATTGGGCCGTATCAGTGGGCTTTCAGACCTGGTCACTCCATCGCCAACAAAATGTTCGCACTGCCACTGACCATGGAGAAGACCCATAGTTGACACGCACCACAACCATTTCGTCGCCAGATTTGATAAAAGACTGTGGAGCGACAAACTAGCCACTACAGCGCAGGCTGCTGCGGAAACGAACCGTACCCGAGACCTTTATCGCACGATACGACAATTAACAAAACACCAAGCACGGTGAGCCAACAACATCTAAGCACAAGCAAGTCAAAGAATAGCTTCCAGCCAGCCCCACCCCCGCCCTTGCAGCCCATTCCATCGTGTAGCTGCCAACGTTACATTGCAAGACGTGACATCTCCACGATATGCCCAGATGCGAGCGAGATAATATATGCGATAACGTCTCTAAAAAACTGCAAAGCTCCCGATAATATCAACCCGAAACTACTAAAAGCTGACCCCAAGATAAACACTCAGATCCTTCTGCCCTTATTGAAAAACATCTCGAACTTTGAAAGAATACCATCTGAGTTAAAAGAGTTGGTTATCACCCTTCTCCCGAAGAAGGGTAACCTATCTGAGTGCAAAAATTGGCGAGGAATCACGTTGCTAAGCATGGTGAATAAAGAAATAGCACACGTAATTCACAAAAGGCTGTCCAACTCATTGAATCAAGGAAAAATCACATAGAAATTATGCGTCGCAAGTGGAAATGGATCGGACACACATTGCGCAAACCTCGCATTTGGATTCCCGGGGTTTGTTGTCTGTTGGGTTTATGAGCTGGCAAAACGAGAGGGAAAAAAAGGAGAAGGACAAAAAAAAATCGAAAGGACGAAAAGAAAATGGGTAGGGAGGGTCGAGTATTTGTGGACTAAGAACTGTGACTTATTTGCGGTTCTGTCATCCTCTTTATGCTGTTGATGAAGTTCATCAGATTTTTTAGAAAAGAAGTGAGAACCAAGACGCTTGAATCTTAGTCCCGCGAGAGCTGGGCAGCTAAAGAGCAGGTGCTGAGATGCTTCCACCTCATCCTCCATGCAGCTGACGCAAAAAGGACTCGAAGTGATTCCGTGTCTCACGGCATGTATACACTGCGGATAGTGCCACGTGAGGATGCCCACGAAATGTGAGAGATAAGATTTTGTCATCCTCAGAATATCCTTCGAACGCCTCCTATCCAAACGTGGCCAGAAGGACTTCGCGACCTTACACGTTCGTGTATTTGCCCAGCGCTCGCTAAGTTGGTGCAAAGCCCAGCCTTCCAGGAGTAGAGCGCAGGTTTTCAAGGGGATCCCGATCTTCTCCTTTCGCGGGCACACTACCGCACAGGTCCCTTGTCTGGTCAGCTGTCTAGAGAACGAAGTGGAATCATCTCAGTACCTTCTTCTCAGCTGCGCTGTTCTCGACGAGCACGCAAAGTTTTAAGCACCTAGGTTCTCGCTTTTTTTCTCCACCTGCGGAAGTGGTTAATACGAACGAAATTAGCCACTGTTGGTAGTCATTTTCTAGTCCAAAACACCTGCTTCCTTTTTCCACTAGTTTGGTTCTTTTCGCTTTGCTAATCTCGGGTAAAATCGCGTAAGAAGAAGAAGATGACTTTCTTTTATCGAACTGATGCAAAATATCACAACAACTCAGAGTGCGTGACCAACAATATCCAAATTGAAATTCGTCATGGGTTCCACAATCTAACATATCCTCCCCAAATATCCTCGCTTAAACGAATAAAATACTTGAGCCCATTTTTTCAGGGTTTTTCTTTTTATTTATTTTTTCTTTAGTATCTTTTCCATCAATTCAAGGTAACTTCGATGCCAAAACTCAAAGTAAATATACATAGCGTTTAACTGGCAGAGATAAGTCAACCAACTTTTGCCAATGCACACACATACAGGTACAAAGTCAACATTCCAGAATCCTTCGGCTATGCTCGCCGGCGCTGAGTGAGGCATGCCAAATAGGCGAAGGTTGATAACCTGTAAGCACGTTTAGACCTCATTGGCAACTTTTCAAGCGAAGTAAGCACGTACCCACACATGTGCACATGCATCTGTGTATGTATTCAAATATGGGCATGTAAGTGTGTGTGCTGCAGCTCCATCTTCTAATGCTTCACACTACGGCTCACTACTAGCAACGCGTATGTGCAACAGTTATAGCAACAATACTGCGAGAAAGATAAAAAATTGCCACATACCCGAGTAAGGAAATCCAAGTACAAAACTTTGTAATGCCTGTGCCAGTAGCTGGAGAATTATATGAAGAAGTGCACTTCAGGGAACAAATGGTAGGTGCTTTTGTTGTGTACACTGCCAGCTATCTATTTTTTCTGTTGGTGTGTGTGTGCTTTCGAGTGTTGTTGGAGTACATGTTTCATAGAAAGGAGTTGCATTTTTGTTAGTATTTTTCTTTTTTTTTTGCATTTTTTACTACTTCTAGACGCATCATCACGTTTCAACTGGATTGCTTTTGAATTTTAATACAATAAAATATAAGCAGATATATCCACCTTGACTTCTACGCAGCCCTAAGTACTTTAGCTATGCAGTGGGCGTCAAACTTTTTCAAATGGTAGTGCTCTTGAATGGATAAAAGACTGTTAACTGTTGCATAGTTGGACAGCTTAAATTTAAAGGTGGTTTATACGAAGCGATCGACGTAGCCGAGTGGGTTTATGCATTACGTGTGCTATGACACATGGACTTATTGGCAATATTTCACAATCCATTTGTTTCTTATTTAATTTTAATAATTTTTTTATGCAAATATGGTTCACTCTACTACAAAAATTATATAAAATCTAGTTTCAGACTTTGTGAAAATTTAGAAAAAAATTCAAAAAAATTTTAACAAATTTTCATAATTGTCACTCGGAGGTTTGCCATTGCCTGACGAGGGGCGATCGCTATTAGAAAAAACATTTTCGTTATTTTGATCTTTCACCGAGATTCGTACCTACATTCTCGTTCACTATAGAGCCCAAGTTTCAAGCTTTTTATAAATTTAGAAATAAATTCAACAAATTGGAATCAAAATTTCATACTTTTTCGAAAAATTGCGGGTATGCAGTTTCATAGCCCATTGGTCTCAGCAGTTTGGTCTCAGAAAGCGCAAGTTTCAAGTGGATCAAAAACTGTGCTGATTTTTGAGAATTTTGTTTCCTGCGCCATATAACGAATGTTGAAATTTTTTTATTTTTTATTTTTTTTTTATTTTTTTATAGAAGCACTAAACAGAATAGACAGCATTCACTCCGCGCTTTCTATGCTTGAGGAAACGAGCTAATTATACTAGATTTTGGTATAATGAGATTCTGATTCTATCTAAATGAGCAAATGCTAATTTTTTAACAATTCGAATACAAGGTGGCGCAAAATAATCATACAATTTTGTTTTTGAATTACTTTTTTAAGTAGGTAGCTGAAATTGTTGAAGAACCAAAGCCGTTTTGAAACCATTATGAGATCTCCCACGGGTAGATATCTACAGTCAACAGATTAGATTGGATTATATTTGTGAGGGGTTGGGCAAGTCCGAGCACTCAGTCAGGAGAGCATTGTACTACCAGAGCTATTGATGTAATGGAGCAAATTTATGGGACTTAGGTTGGTGCACTGCCACAGGCTATTGGAGAAAGGAACGCTCAGTGACCTTAATCGTCTAGCTGCCAAACCTGGACTTTTAAGGAGAGAGTGCTCAATAGACTCCTTCTCTATATATCTCCACAGATTCTGCAATGGTGATTAAGCTCTTCTGCGCGTGTGACGAACGTCCAATGACCAGTAAGCACAGCACACAATCATGAACCCAGATCAGAGAATTTGTACCTGCACACTCACGAAATTTGATCTGCTACTCACAGGAGTTCATTACTTTGGATCTACACCATGGCGTCGATAGAACCTTGATCGCGGCTTGACTAATGTTAATATCTCCCTCGCTCCAACGTTCCCTAAGCAGTTTACATGATCGCAAAGACTGCTGTCTCAAAAACATTAGCAGTACTCGGCAGTTTTAAGAAAATAAAAACATTTTCTGATATAAAGAAACCCCTGCCTGACTCCCGATTCCATCTTGGAATCGTCAGTGAAGACAGAGCTACAGATTTTCACCTCGTTCCAGTTCTGCCTACTTGCAGCAAATATTACCTTGACGAGACCCTCAAACTCCAGTTTGCGGATGATGATGGAAACTTTTATTTTGACCTTTACACGCTTCATTACTTGTCTGTTTATATACTGCCACTGTTTAGTGCACAGATATCAAATATGATTGACGCCACTTTCAAAAATTATACATTTTCCCATTAAGTGATTAATTTTGTGCCACCTTGTATATACAAGTATTTGCCTCAGCATAATTACAAGTGTCTCTTTCTTTCAGAAAATCGCGTTAAGTTGAATAAATTTATATAGATAATTAATTTGTATAGAGCAAGAAAACCCAGAGCTAGATTTCTAAATATTAAATTTCTATTTCTATTACTGAATACTAAGCGTTGAAGGCATCATTAAATTTTGCTTATACGCAATCTAACAGATCGATTTTCAAGACATAAGCCTTTATGTTTTGGCTTTAGCTTTCAAATACCTTTACCCGATAATCAATAATATCTGGAGTCTTACAATAATACAGTACTAAATTTAAACGAATTTCATACTCTCGATAGGGGTGACAAGGATGATGATAAGGAGACTTTGAGGAAGTTCAGATGAAATTAAAACTTTGGTATAAAATAATTTGCAACATAAAGTTCGAAGAACCTAAGAAGGCTTAGCATTCTGGACTAAATCGATGACTGGTGCATGAGACAAAGTATTTCCGTCAATCCGAACAAAACAACCATAGCCTTGTTCACGAGAAAACGGAAATTGGATGAACTTAGTCTTCCAGCACTGAAAGGTGTGGCACTTGGTCTTTCCGATGAAGTTAAATATCTAGGTGTAATCTTGGATAAGAAGCTGACTTGGGAGACGCACGTTTGACTGAATGTGAATCGCGCATTAAGGATTTTTCAGCAATGGTAAAACCTGGGGTCTGAAACATGCTGTGGTTCTATGGATATGCACAGCACTTATCAGACCAATCATCACTTACGCCTCTGTGGTCTGTTGGCGACGGAGCATGGATACGTCCACACTCCGGGAAGTATACAAGCTGAAAGAAGTGTATGTTTATGCATTCCGGGTGCCTTGAGTACAACCTCCGAAGATGCTCTAAATGCTATGCTTGATTTGCTCCCGTTGGATCTTAAGATACAACAGGAAATATGGGTTCTGGCACGAAGATGGAACTTCGGGACACAGAGAAATCTTTAAGTTGCTATTCTGAGCAGTATCCACTGTTTTTGGCACCTAAAGATGACCTGATACCCATAGTTTCATTTAGAAGGAAATTTAATGTCAGATTTCCATTGCGTGAGCAATGGAGCAATCCAGAATGCATGCAGGGAGGTTTGACGAATATTTTCTTTACCGATGGATCCAAGAATGAAATAGAATCTGTCAAACTGTCAAACTTTCTACTAAAATTGGGAAGGAAATTCTTTAGTTGTTGGTCGGTATTATTACAGTGGACAGTCCATGGGGTCAAAATATGATCACCATTGGAAGCATTGAGGATCCGTTGTGCCTGTCTTGCTTGGAGGAAGCGGATAGCTCTGAGCACTTTCCCCGTGATTGCCCTGACTTTGCTAGAGCAGGGTAACGAGTTTTAGGTTCCGATGTCGTAAAAATGAGTAATATTCGTTCTCTAAAACTGAAAGATATTATATTTTCAGATTTGCCAAAGAATCTGGAAAATTTGCACAGGACTAACTAAATCTATCTCTGTCTCTATTCTTTCCTATCTCTTTTCCAATGAACTTTTGTCCTTTCCTCCTTGACTATCTATCCTCTTTCCGGAGCTCTAAATACATTGGGTTTTTTAGCCTGAGTCTTTTAGGAGATCTCTTGGCACTCTGGCACCAATTCAAATTTCAATTTTCAAGTTCGATGAAAATCTAAAAACTCTTTTCAAAATCATTGAACTGTTTCGAAAAGATTTATGTACTGTCAAATATACACGGTGGCGCAAAATTTCATCACTCGAAATCACTTTTTTGTTGTATTTAGTAAAAAAGTTATTCAACAACAAAATTGGATGATTAATTTTGCACCACCTGTTATATAATATATTAAGTATTCTGTCAACTCTTTCCATAACAACTGTTCAAGCCCACTCAGTACTCGGCACTCAACACTCAGCACTCGGTTGGTAAGCTTACTGATCTCGGCACTCAACACAAGATGGGGTAAGCTTACTAATCAGTAGAAGTACAAGTTTCAAGTTGCTCAAAATTTGCGTTAATTTTCGACAATTTTTTGCCTGACGGTGTTAGGTCTTTTCACGCACTTCACAAAATTTGGTAGTTTTCCACATCAAATTCGCAAGGCCGACAGCTATTTACTATTTTTAACATTTATTGGCTATTTGGCATTTTTCAACTAGCTGTTGTGTTTCTCTTTTTATGTGAAGCCAGATGACCTCAGCTATGAAAAATTTCATTACACAACTGATGTTTTATATAATATGGGTTTCCCCATAACAGGTGTTATTTAAATATATAAAATTTTTGAGAGATGATTAACGATTTTTTATGGCCGGAATTGGATGGTATTGATCTGAGCAACGTTTATTTTCAACAAGACGGCACTACGTGCCACACAAGCAACGAAACCATTGATTTTTTACGGGAAAAATTTCCGGACCGTGTTATCTCTCGAAAAGGTGATCACAATTGGCCACCGAGATTTTGTGATTTAATACCTTATGGCTTTTTTCTTTGGGGCCACGTGAAAGAGAAGGTCTACGGTCTACGCCAACAGTCCAGAGTCGATTCAAGACCTCAAAGATGGAATTCGTGAGACTATCGAGGACATAGGGCAGCCACTTTACAATTCGGTTATGGAAAATTGCATGAAAAGGATATGGAAAATTGTCCTGTAAGCGTGAACGTGGTGGTAATTTAACTGATGTTATTTTCCACTATTAACGACATTCCTTCCTCTTTATAATGAAATAAACATCCGATCATTTATATTAAAAGATAGCAATTTTCTTTGAATATCAAAATATCACCTCTTATTGGAAAACCCTATATATAAAAAATGTGTAGCAGGCGATAAGTCGAGAAAATGAAAGAGACCGAGTGAGAAAAAATTCTCCAAAATCAGTGTAATTTTTAATATACATATATAAAACAGCATAGCTGACATTTATCTAAAAATTCTAAGTAAAAAGTTTGAAGTTTTTATAAAATGTTGCCGAAGTTCAAATTTTGCTTTATATGCTTCTTGTTGTAGTATGAACTACGTTTTTATAAAGAATAATAATTGAAATGAAATAAAGAAAAAAATTTAAAGAAATATGTAAATAGTCAAAACTTATCAATATGTGGTGCACACTTTATTTTGACGCTGTCTGTATCTATATACACATTTTTGAAGTTATTCACTAAGCGCACTAAATGCAACTAAGAAAACTATTCCAGAAATGAAAAGAAATCCAATCCAAAAACCAAATGTAGAGACTAAATTCCCACTATTGAACTGGCAACCAACCAGGCAACTGTTGGAACACACCCAGGCCATTAAACTGCAAATATGCATTTCTGCAGCGCGAAAATCAACACAAACATACACGCACACTCACACAAATTCATTTGGAAAACATAAGCGCATACAAGCAATTGCAATCATCCAACGTTCTGGCAGATGCCTTAAGGCATAGAAAAACTACTCCAATTCGAACGACGCAACAATGTTGGTGCTGTGTGCTGGCGCCTTCAGCTGCGTTTAAGTGTTGCAGACGGAAAACAACCGCATACAAATAGCGACGAAAATATGCAAACAAATATCATCCATACATATGTATGAATGTATGTATGAATGTATGAATGTATGCAACATTGATATGTTGCTGAAAGAAACTTTCTGGCGCACATAGAGTTATGTACGTATGTATGATATATATGAGCATAGAAGTAGATTTCTTTCAGCAACGTCTCAATGATGCAGCTTCACTTCAATGCTACAACTGCTGCTGCAGCTATAACTGCTTCTTCTTCGCCTTCTTATTCTTTTTCTTCTCGCCTCTGTTGCATTATTTAGTTGTAGTGCACTTGACGCAACATAAACAGTTACAAAAACAGCACAACAACACCGCAGTTACTAATGCCAAAGGCGATAGAGTTGCAACGAGCAGCAACACCAATACTTCTTTCAGCGCTCGCTCCAGTTGATGGTGTACGCCTTGGTGTATACGTGATATCACTAGCAAAATAGGCATATTTGCAAATCCTTCATGTTTTTCATATTTTTGCAATCTTTCATGCTTTTTCAAATTCCAACTACTGAACTCTTTTTTTTTAAATTTTTCTTACCATATTTTTAGCAGACTTAGTTGCACAGACTTTTTGCATTTCTACCCCTTCTTGCTTGTTGCTTTGTTTGCTGTACTCTAATTTTTTACTTCTCACTTTTCTATTTGCATCTATCTATGCTTTCTTCTACGCTTCTCTTCTTCTTTCTCTTCAATGTTTGCAGCTTAAGCGCCTGTGGTGTTGTACTGGCACGTGATGTTTAATTAATGGCAGCTGTTAGTCAGCCATTGCTGCGTCAGCACATTCAGTTTTCGTATTTTTCTTTTCTTGCGTCTTTCTTGCTTTGTTGACTGGCTGCAACTTGTGGCCTAAGAAGTTTATTTTGCCTAGCAGTGGTCGCACAAAGATCAAGTTGCATTGGAAAATTTCTTAATTTGCAAATTAACGCTGATTATAGAGTTTGCCATGGCTTCGGATGGTGTGAGAAAAGTTGCTTGAACTTAAGGAAAAATAAATAAATAGATTTAAGTGCTTATGGTGTAAGTGGGTGTTTTTTGATGGTACACAGCTTAGGAATGCAAATTAATCAAATGGCCAATATTTTAGCTTTATTTTATTTGGCTGATCTGAGTACAGCAAAGAATCATTAAAGAAAACCCAAGTACTTTGGTACGGATGCTCTTTGCACTTAAGACCTAAAAATAAAATGACGACGGAGGTGAAATATACTACGGTTTTAATTTTAATTTTAAAATTAAATATTTAGTCTTGAATTTATCGCAATTATTTGTTAAAGGTTAAACTTAAGAATTCGATATTTAATTGTCTATTTTAATGCCTTTGATATGCAATAAAAGACTAAGTTTAGGCAGATAAAACTCCATTTAGAACAAAAACAAAACTTAAACTAAATTTAATTTAAAAAAATATTTAAATAAAAACAATAATCAAAAAAATAAATTAAATTAAATTAAAAAATTAAATAAAATAAAACCAATTTTTTTAAATACTTTAAATAATCATTTATCAAAACATAAAATAAAATATTAAAAAATATTTAACTAACACTAAAATTTAAAAATAAATAACTAAAATGGAATAAAAAAATAAAATTATATGAAAATAATTATATAAAAATATTTTTTTTTAATACAAAAAATAATCACTCAGCAAAAAATAAAATAAAAAAATCAAATAAAATAAAATAAAATAGAATGAAATAAAAACTAAATGAAACATAACAAAATATTTAAGTTAAAAAAAAACTAAAAAAACCTAAATAAATAAAATAAAACTTTAAAAACTAAGTAAAAAAAGTCAATTTTTTAAGACAAAAATAATCATTAAGCAAAAAAAACACATTTTAATTATATAAAACACAAAAAATATTTCGCTGAATAACTAAATTAAAAAAATTAATTAATCAAAATAAAATAAAAAAACAAATAAATAAAATAAAAGTCAAATTTTTAAGACAAAAAATAATGATTTAGCAAAAACATTTAGCATTTGGCTATTAAACAAAATATTAAATATATTCAACTAAAAATAAAACTTAAAAAAATCAAACATGCATATAAAATTCATTTCAAAAATATTAAAAAATAGTAATTTAGCAAAAAATAAAATTAGATAAAAACTGCATAAAATATATTACAAAAACTATTTAAGTAAAAAAAAAATTAAAAAGAATTAAAAATAAATTAGAAAACTCCTCCTTTCTGCTCTGACGCGGGATGGTTCCAGGCAAGGGTCAAGTTGATCGCGTGCTCGGATCAACGTTCGGTCAGCCTGTACGGCAAGGCCCTCGACCGACTCGGCGAGGTATGGCCCGGAGCGAATCTCCAACTCATCAAAAAGAGTGAAATTCCTAACAAACCCCGCGGCAGAGCAAGGATACCTGTAGAGCCATCCGATCCGGAAACCATCCTGGAGCTACTGAAGATCGGAAACCCGAACCTACCCACCGAAAACTGGAGGGTAGTTAAGGTGGAAGAGCCTTCAGGAAACTCCAGACATGTCACGCTGCTCCTGGACCAGGAAAGCGTTCAAGCACTGGACGACCGCAAGGGGATTGTGGCATTCGGGTTCACTACCACTACCATTTGGACCTATCAGCCGAAAAATCTCCTCGCACCCAGCGAAGAGAGTACGGCGGCCCCAGAGATGGATGTCGATAAGCCTCTCTCACAAGATTCGACGATTGAGTCCGACTCGGAATCAAACAGCGAACTTGTGGGAAACTTATTTAACATTCAACTCGAGGACGAGGATAGTCTTTTAGATAGCGATGATGACGCGAACGCCACAGTCATCGAATGTCCCTCTAAAAGTGCTGCAGATTAATCTGCACCACTCTAAGGCTGCCTCGGCAGCCCTCATTCTTCGTCTCTCTGACCTCAGAGAAGACATCATTCTCATCCAAGAACCTTGGATATCAAACAACAAGATATGCGGCCTGAAAGATAGGCACTACACCTTGTTTCAAGGTGAGGCTAACGGTAGATCGCGCTCTTGTATTCTCATTCGAAAACATATTAATGCTTTTCTTCTTCCCCTTAGCAATGCTGACACCACTGCCATAGAGGTTGAAGCAGTCCACGGCCCGATCTGGATTGTGTCGGCTTACATGCCTTACGACGCAGCGGAGGCGCCTCCTCCTGAAGCAGTGAGGAGGCTCGTCAATACGGCGCATCTGATCCAGAAACGCGTCATTATTGGAGCAGACGCTAATGCACATAATACTGTTTGGGGCAGTACAAACAACAACACACGAGGTGAGCAACTTTTTGATTATATTCTAGCAAATAAGCTTGATATATGTAATAGAGGGGATGTCCCTACGTTTCTTAACTCGTCTAGAAGAGAGGTACTCGATATTACTCTTGCTAGCGAATCATGTACACAACTGGTGCAGGACTGGAGCGTTGATAAACAGCACTCTTTTTCCGACCACCAATATATAACATTCACTTTAAAAGCCGAAACGGCAAAACCCATGAAGTACCTTAACAAAAAACGTATGAATTGGATCAAATATAAAGAACATCTTGCCAATGGACTTCCTGATATCAGGCAGTTTGAAATGGCAAATAAAAACGATATCGAAAACGCTGTCAACATAATAACGAAGACGTGTCAAAGCGCAGCACGACAATCTTGCCCCCTGACGAAAACAGGAGGTAAGCATAAACCTTTTTGGTGGACTCCAGAAATCTCAGAACTTCGCAATCGAACTCGGAAACTCTTTAACCAATCTAAAATAACAGACGAATGGGAAGAATATCGACAATGTCTCAAAGACTTTAAGAAAGCCGTCAGAAGTGCAAAACGCACATCCTGGCGATCATACACTCAAGAATTAGAGAACACCTCAGAAGTAAGCAGACTACGCAGGATTCTTGCTTCAAACCCAGTCTCTCCCAGTTTTATCATGACTCAAGATGGAACTTGGACTACTTCAACTGACCACACTCTTAGAATACTTCTAGAATCTCACTTTCCAGGCTGTGTTGCCAACTTACCTGCACTTCCCAGCACTTTTCAGAGTAATTATGGGAATAGATCAGATCTAATCAGCTCTAATAGCATCTCTACAGCAATACTAAGCTTTAAAAAATTTAAATCACCAGGTCCTGACAACATCATTCCAGCAGAACTTCAAGAAGGACTAGAAATTCTACTGCCTTGGTTAACCAGGATCTTTAACAAGTGTTTAAATCTGTCTTATCTTCCGACAATTTGGAAGAAATCGAAGGTAGTATTCATTCCGAAAACGGGGAAGCCTTCACACTGTAAACCAAACGACTTCAGGCCCATTAGCCTAACCTCTTTTTGCTTAAAAGCTTTTGAAAAAGTCTTAGATGAGCAAATCAAAACCCAACTTGATACTAAGTTGATCTCAGAGGCACAACATGCCTACACTAAAGGGAAATCGACTGAAACGGCACTTCATTCACTGGTGCAAACAGTGGAAACTTCCCTTCACAATAAGGAGTACTCTCTTGTCGCATTTATGGACATAGAAGGTGCTTTTAATAATATTGAACCCAACGCTATTTTGTCTGAAATTGCCAAATTGGGTATCAATTACTCCATCCGAAAGATGATCGAACAAATGCTCCAAAGTAGAATAATCACTGCAGAGCTTGGGTTAAGCCGCATGAGAATGTACGCCGTCAAAGGCACCCCTCAAGGCGGAGTACTTTCACCCCTTCTCTGGAATCTCGCTGTAAACAGTTTGCTCCGAAATCTCGAAAAAGCAGGCTGCAAGGTTGTAGCATATGCAGATGATATTGCTCTCTGCGTGTCAGGCAAACACCTGAATACTCTTACTGAGCTCATGCAACGCTCAATCAATATTCTGTCAAAATGGTGCACCGAATGCGGACTAAATGCGAATCCAGCAAAGACAGATCTTGTTCTCTTCAATAGGAAACAACAATCTCCTCCACTGCAAACAATAACCTTAAAAGGGGAATCATTACTCCTATCTGACTCAGCTAAATATCTAGGAGTTATTCTAGATAGGAAGTTGAGTTGGAAATTGAACATCGAAAACAGATGCAAAAAAGCCTTCATAGCTCTTTATACTTGTAAGAAAGCTATAGGCAAAACCTGGGGTTTTTCACCTCGGATCATTTATTCGATATATACCTCGATCATCAAACCGATACTCTTCTACGGTGTGGTTGTATGGTGGACAGCACTCGAAAAACGGTGTAGAGTAGCCACAATTGATCGAGTTCAAAGAACAGCCTGCCTCCTGATAACAGGATGCTTAAGTACAACACCTACTAAGGCTCTAAATACGTTGCTTCACTTGCTCCCTATCGATCTGGCTGGCAAAGCGATTGCAGCGAAAGCAGCGACACGCATGAATGCTATATCGAAATGGAATAAGTATCTTGGCCATTCGGCCATACTGAACAGGAACACTGTTATCTCTTCCGACATAGACTATCATGTAAGTCTTCCATCACCACCCTTGCTATTCTCCTGTTCACTCCCAACTAGGGAAGAATGGAAGACAAATCTTACCGAAAGCGATGGCCCTCTGACTATATATACAGATGGTTCAAAACAAGACGGCAAAGTGGGATTTGGAATCTTTTCCAATTCCCCTCACATCAATCTATCATTTAGATTACCCGACTACTGTAGCGTATTCCAAGCGGAAGTATGCGCTATCTGGTATGCTGCGAAAACTCTCTTAGAAAATAGAATATCACTAGAGGATATCCGCTTTTTCACCGACAGTCAAGCGGCCGTTCGAGCACTCAGCTCCTCTTATACCCACTCAGATGTGGTTCGATCCTGTCTCTTATCTCTTAACGAGATAAGTGTTCAGAATTCTGTCCAAGTTATCTGGATACCGGGTCACAGTGGATTCGAAGGTAACTGCAAAGCTGATGAGCTCGCAAGAGCTGGAGCTGCGCAATCATATGTCAGTAACTTACCCACAATCCACATTCCGCTCTCAACATGTAAATTACTCATTGATCGAGAATTTCACAGCGTTGCTGATCGGAGGTGGCGAGTGGAAACTACTTGCGTTACGACCAGACAAATCTGGCCATCCTACAATCTGAAACAGACAAAAACCCTTATAAGTCTTTCGAAACACGAACTAAGGCATATAACATCTCTTATCACCGGCCACTGCCTTTTGGGCACTCACGCACGTCGGCTCGGGGTTCCTCAAAACGACCTGTGCAGATACTGCGAGGACGAAGATGAGGAAGTATCGAGCAGACATTTGCTGTGCAGTTGTCCGGGTCTAGCCAGAAGTCGACTCGCTCTTCTAGGCTCTCCAACTATTGACAATCTTTCAGTACTCTCGGACCTGAAAATCGAATCTCTCATCAAATTTTCGAAACGAATTAATATCTTTGACCAAAATCTACAATAAAAATCTCGGTTAGGTGGGGAAATCATTTAAAATAATGAGCTCTAGGGCAACACAACGGACCCAACTTGCGGTCTATGTGGCACTCCGATGCGGGGTCACCCTTAAACCAACCAACCAAGTAACATACAAAAAATTTTGTTAAGACAAAAAATAATATATTAGCAAAAAACAAAATAAAATTAAATAAAATATAAAAAAATTGTCAAAAAAAAAAAAAAATTGGGAAATATAATAAAAAAGAAAAGAAAATTAAATAAAAGTCATCAAATAAAATAAGAATGCAAAAAACAAACTAAATCAATTAGCAAAAAATAAGATAAAATAAAGTTAGATAAAAACCGCATAAAATATAAAAAATATTTAAGTAAAATAAGAATTAAAAATAAATTAAAACATGAAATAAAAAATTAAGTAAAGTACAAATAAAATTAATTTGTTTAAGACAAAAAATTGCATATTTAAAAAAAACCAAATTGAATGAAATAAAAATTAAATAAAATACAAAAAAATTAGATAAAAGTAAATAAAAGCAAAAATAAAATAAAATTTAAAAACTTAAATAAAATAAAAATAAAGATCTGACTTATTCAACATGACAAATAACAATCATTTAGCAAAAACCAAAATAAAATGAAATAAAAATGAAGTAAAATATAAAAAACAATTTATCAAAAAATAATAATTAAGTAAAATAAATAAAATAAAATATAAAATAAAAATAATATTCTTTTTAACAAAAAAATAAGCACTTGGCAAAAAATAAATAAAAATCAATTTCGAATAAATAAATAAGTACGAAATAAATAAATAAAATATAAAAAATTTTAAACTAAAAATAAAAATAAAAAATAAATTAAATTAAATTAGAAAAATACAACAAAACAAAAATAAAATTCTTTTAAAATACAAAAAAGAATCATTTAGCAAAAAATAAAATAAAAGGAAATAAAAATTAAATTAAATAAAAAACAATTAACAAAATAATTTAAAAAAAATTTAAAATAAATAAAACAAATTAAATTTTTTTTAATATGCAAAAGATTTTTTAAAATAAAGGAAAGTTAAAAAATTTGTTTTTATTAAGAAAAAAAAACCTATTATTCAAACTTCCCTAACTCTTTAATGTATCTGTAGAGTTTATCGACTCATACGTCTACATTCTCTCATCTATTCTGCATCTTTTCTTTTGAAATAACACAAGGTGCCGCAAAATTAATCTACCTATCGAAGGGTTTATAATATTTGAAAATGGCGTCATGCGTCAATCATATTATATATAACACTTACGCAGTATACAAACACACAAGCAATGGACCACATAGACGTCAAAAGGGTTTCCATCACTCGGAATCATTTTTTTTATTAAAACAGTTATAAGAAAGTTATTCAAAAACAAATCAAATTGGATCATTAAATTTGAAGCAAAAAGAGTCCAAATTGAATATAAAAAACTTGAAGGGAAAACATAATTTTTATATTGTAAATTTAGGGCATTATTTAATATAAACAAAAAAAAAATAACATCACATGTGAAAAGAGAGAATTATTGAAAGTCATTCCAGATACCTATTTTTTTTATAAACTTTTTTTTAATTTTTTTAGGCTTAAGGCTTAATTTAAAGTTTCGCAAAGGAAATTCTTTAGTGTCATTATTAATAGTAAGAAATACTCCAAAATTATCGATCTGTGAAAATAAAAATGCCCATTTCAGGAATTTCGACTCATATAAAGATTGAAAAAGGTAAGCTATTATTTTCCCCCGAATGTAATTTTCCCTGCAATTTATAAATAATAAATTGCTTAGATCCGCCTCACAATTACACCTGAACTGTTAACCGCAAATCTTGTCATCACACATCAACATCAAAAACAAACTACGTTGAGGGTATGACATTAATTAAATTTCAGCCGCAACTGGAGGAAGCACGTCTGGCCTACTCAACCCAAAATTCAATTTTCTATATATAAATTTGTAGCCATGTGTAGTAGGGCGGCTCACAAAAAAACGAAGCTAGAACAAGAATTGGAATTTAAGAATTTAATTATTTTATTATTTTATTTATTGAAAGCTATTGAAGGTTGGTTACAAAGTGTTCACAAATATTGTGTACGAGCGTATCAAAGTTTATGCTGATGAAATAATAAATGAATACCAGTGTGATGTGCGATGAAGAAAACCCTTACTTTTTTGCCGCTGGAGCAGTTGTTCACAAAACCAAAGGTGATGATACCAAAACAAAATCACTAATGTGTCGAAGCAGTTTGTTTACCATATGTCTGAGCTTCGTTTATGACGTTTAGGTTATGTTAGAATCGACTAGCACACACTGCTGGCGGCATCTATTGACAAACAGCGAGAACTTAGTTGCGAGCCTATTAAATTATTAAAAATTAAAAATTTTATAAATTAATGAAAAAAAATTATAAAATTTAAATTAAATAAGAACAAAAAAATATATAAAATAAAAAATTGAAATTAAAACTTTTCTTGTATTACAGTTTAGGTGAGTTGGATCGGTTTGAAAGTATCTCCAAAAATCTAACTAAAAAGAATATTTACATTTTATAAATTAAAAATTTAAGAAAGAGAATTTTTTAAAATATAAATTAGAAACAAAAAAATGTAAAAAATATATAAAAATTTTTAATTTTTAAAATTTTTTATTTTTAAACTTTCTCTTATTTAGTTTATTATTCATAAAAAAATTATTGTTTTACTAATTTATACAATTTAAATTTTTCTATAATAAAAATTATTTTTTTGTTTTACTTCATTTACATTTTATAAACATTTTTTTTAATTCGATTTTTAGAGACTGGCTTAAAAGTCGAACTCATATAAATTTTTTATAATTTACATTTTTTTTTTTCATTTTATTGTTTTTTGTTTTTGTTAACAATTTTTTTTATTAATTTATAAAGTTTTTAATTTTATTTTCGGAGGTGCTTTTAAACCAGTCCAACTCATCTAAATTTGTATGTAAAAAAAAATAGAATTTTATTTTGGATTTTATAATTTAAATTTTTTTCATTTGATTGTTTTCTTTTTTGTTTAAATTTTTTTGTATTAATTTATAAAGTTTTATTTATTTTTTTTTCGGAGATACTTTTAAACCAGTCCAACTCATCTAAATTTTATTGTAAAGCAAATAGAATTATTTTTTTGTTTGTTTTATTTTTTTTATTGAAATTTTTTTTATTTGATTGTTTTTTTTTTGCTATGCATTTTTTTTTTAATAATTTACAATTTTTAATTTTGAATTTTTAAATTTTTTTTAATTTGATTTTCGGAGGTACTTTGAAATCGATGCAACTCATCTAAATTTTAGTATTTCTTTGCTATATTTTGGCTAATTTACATTTTATAAACTTTTTTTAATTCGATTTTTGGGGGTGATTTCAAACCAGCCCAACTCACGTAAATTTTATTTGTTTTTATAATATAATTTTTTTTTTTTGCAATTTCTTTTATTAATTTATAAAATTTTTAATTTTTAGTTTTTTTAATTTTGTTTTGAATTGACTTTTGGAGGTGCTTCCAAACCGGTCCAACCCACATAAATTCTAAAATTTTTTACAATATTTTTGCGGAGCTCTCAAAATACAATAAACCTTGCATTTCTGATGAATAGTACCAATTTTTTTTTGTCTGAAAAGTGATACATCCTAATAGTCATATACACACACACATACAAATTTGTATTGCGTGCAATAAAAGACACTCACTGAAACCCAACTGCAGTCACACTAATTAAGAAATCCAAGTCGAGACGCATTTCAGTCACTCTAACACAAATTAAATGGCTGGCGTGATGAAAGTCACCAGAAATGTCTGTATGTCTGTAAGTATGTACGTACAGCGGGATAAAAGTATAAATGCACAGGTCTAAGTAAGGAAATATGGAAATTGTATGGTAAACAAATAAGGAATGCTCGCAAAAAATCAGTAGCTTCTAGTATTACATAAATGTGTATGTAAATACAGCTAAGCATAGCACCCCGACACGCGACTTGTGGAGCGCAAAATCCTAGTGACAACTTAACAAAGCTTGGAAGTGATTATAAGCGATTAGATGAGTGGACGCAAATAACTCACCGGCAACACGCAACACTGCCATAGACAGACAGTTGTGGTTTTACTGTTGGCGACGCACGCCATGAATTAACACAAAAGCTTACCGAGACCGAGGTCGTACCAACCCAGCGGACTTACGGGGCGTATGAGTTACATCAACTTGTTGGACTGTTACTGAAAATTATGGGCGTGTATTGAAGCGTTAATCGCTTACAGCAAATTACTACGACCAACGGCTACCTGCAGCTCAGCACACACCTGATACACTGCCTCCCGAATTTTGTGTACAACTCGAAATGAGTGAAAGAAAATGGAAAGCAACAGCGCCGTGGGCGACATTTTGGGGGTAATTCAACAAACCACCAGACAAGTTGGACAAGTGAAAGTAAAAGTCAATGGAGTAGGTAAAATGTCATTATAGTCAACCAACTCAACCGTACCACCAACAACAACTTTCCAGATATCCAGCTAAGTATTTAATAGACGACAACTCTTTAAATTGAGTTTGCTGGATTTTGATGGCGTTGAAACGTATGGCGCAGAGCTGGCGTATAGCTGAGCAGACGTCAAACTTCAAACAGCATGCGGTAATCAAACAGTGGCAGCTTCACCCCTGCAAACATGCAAAAACAAATTTGAAAGGTCGACAGGAGGTCAGCCAAACAAAGGGGAGCATATTTTTCGATGTGGTGGGTTGCGCACAGGCAGCTTCGTTGCATTTAAATTTAATTCGACGGCGACAGTAGCAAACAGCAGCCAAAATGTACTTAAAATTGTACTGATATTTTGTGGAAAGGGTGGTTTGCGAGCAAGCAACAGGGTTACATGCCGTCCAAAATAGGATGGGATGAGGGCGGAACACACCTAAATATATATTATATTTGTTGGTTTACCACCGACATACAGACA
The DNA here is from genome assembly GCF_027943255.1 of Anastrepha obliqua. Classification (NCBI taxonomy): domain Eukaryota; kingdom Metazoa; phylum Arthropoda; class Insecta; order Diptera; family Tephritidae; genus Anastrepha; species Anastrepha obliqua. The sequence continues at coordinate 17,100,041 of NC_072893.1, read as the reverse complement.
CAAGCAAAGGTAGTTGTAGCGAATTGTTCAGATTCCACAAGTTGATTTGCAACCCCTAAAAATGCGACAGGTGGCTACCATCGCAGTGAGTGATTGTGAGTGAAGGAAATTTATTTATTGTAAGTGAATAGAAAATTGTAATGTAAATAAAATTCAACATATTTTCTGTTCTAATTCCATGCTACAAACCAATCTCTCAAAAAATGGTTTTAAGTAATTACACTGAAGCTAAGATATTAATATGAATTCTAAGCAAAATAGGATATCCATAACGGGAACCCCTCTAACACGAAGTTCTTCGAATAAGGATTATCGGGCATCCTTCACTGAGTTGAATTATTTAGGAGAAGTCCCAAATTATTATGTGTAATTATTTAATTTTTTTTCTTTCGCGAAATTCTTGTTTGAGGAAGTACTTATTTATTTGTAAAGCAAACGCCTTGTTTCTTTTTGACGCTAATGTTTGTTAATCAGTTTGGGTAGCATTCCCTTGGACTAAAGTATATTTATCACGGCTTCAAAGCGTGCTTTAAAGTGTTTGCCTATTGAAATATGTATGCTAATAGAATAATAGAAAGTGGAAAAAAGAATAAAGTAGTGACTGAAAAATCCCAACGGGAACGTTTTCCACAATTTAAAAAAATAAAGAATCAATAATAATGTCTTTCGGGTCTGGTGCTGCCTCTGGGTATTGCAAAAGAATTAAGAAAGAATGGCTTGCAGCAGCTAGAAATCAGAACATGTCAATATCCGGGGCAATTTTAAAGGGCACAGCAATGGAGTGGGCAAAAAGTAAGGTGAATTTATTTGTCAAACTTCGCGGGATTAAAATTTCGCTCTAGTTATTTTTTTCATGAGTTGGCAGCACTGTTAATCACGTGAATGTCATTATTTTTTTCATGAGTTGGCAGCACTGTTAATCACGTGCATGTCATTATCAGTAATATATTTACGCTTGTGTTTACCAAACGACCAAGAGTGCATTTTTCGATTTTTACAATGTCTGATTTGATTGAGCAGAGAAGTGCCATCAAATTTTGTTTGCGGAATGAAATTTCGGCTGCGGAAACGTTTAGCATGTTGCAGAAGGCATTTGGTGATTCGACCATGTCGCAGAAAAATGTTTACAAGTGGTATGAAGACTTCAAAGAGGGTCGAGAACGTGTTGATGACTTGGAGCGCTCCGGACGACCATCGACGTCAACAAATGACCAACACGTCAATAAAGTGAAGGAGTTAGTGCTCAAAAATCGTCGGTTGACTGTTAAAGACCTAACTGATATGATCGGAATATCAGAAGGATCTGTGAAAACCATTTTGAGAGACCATTTGGGCATACGAAAAGTCAAATCTCGTTTGGTACCCAAAACTCTCAATTTCTTCGAAAAATGTCGTCGCGTTGATGTGTGTGACACAATGCTTTCAGACTATCAGGACAAGCTCAAATGCATCATTACGGGAGATGAGACTTGGATTTATGCTTACGACCCTGAAACAACCGACCATCAAGCGAATATCGTGCTAAAGGCGAGGCCAGACCGAAAAGAGCACGACAATGCCGTTCATAAATAAAGGTCATGATGACAGTTTTTTTCGATTTTCGTGGTGTGTTGCACTATGAATTCCTTCCATCTGGCCAAACTGTTAATAAGGAATATTATTTGAGCGTTATGCGTCGTTTACGTGAAGCAATTCGTCTAAAAAGACCAGAATTATGGGCCAACAACTCTTGGTTTTTGCATCACGATAATGCACCGTCTCACACTGCACTCGTTCTTCGTGACCATTTCGCCAAAAATTCCCCGCATATCGTTCCGCAACCACCGTAGTCGCCTGATTTGGCTCCGTGTTACTTCTGGCTATTCCCAAAACTCAAGAGACCACTCCGGGGAACGCGTTTCGAGTCGATTGAGGAGATAAAAGCTAAATCGAAGAAGGTGCTGATGGCTATACCGGAAATGGACTATTTGGCATGTTTCGGGGATTGGAAAAATCGTTGGCATCGAGAGGGGATTATTTTGAAGGGGATGAAATTGATTTACAAGAATAAATAAAGATTTTTCATTTTACAACCAAATTCACCTTACTTTTTGCCCACATAGTACAAGGAGATTTGGTAATGACGACTTCAAGGCAAGCACAGGTTGGCTTGATTAATGGAAGTAGAGGCACTAAGTAAGAGATATACCTGATGAATTGTTTATTTAAAGTAGATGCTTACTACAGGGTCCGGCACTCGAAGTGTAACTAACTTCAGGTCGCTCGCGCAGCTGATGCACGAGCACCTTAAGGCACGTGAGCTCGAGCACCTCGCAGTAAATAAAGTTTTTGTTTATCGCACCATTACTCGTTGCAGTGACACTGGTAGCATCACGAAACATCATGGAGGTGGTCATCAAAAAACTGAAACGTCATATGAAATGTTTCAAAAAGTGAAGAAGCGAATTGAGCGAAATCCCCGACGAAGTGCCATCAAATGGCGAAAGAACTGAAAATATCTGACCATAGCAACCGCCGCAAGATCCAAAGCAGCACACAAGTCAGACTTGAGAGGCATTTTTCAAATTAAGCAGTGCGTAAACTCCCAAAACGATAGGGTTTATTTGGCCGGTTGTTCATACGAAAATTTGAGTCATCGATTGGCAACCAGGAGGCAGCACTCACCACAGGTAATGGTTTGGGCCGCTATAACCGCAGATGGGCGCTCTCCAATCGTTTTCATCGAGCCTGGCGTCAAGGTAAATGCGAAATATTATCGGCAAAGTATTTTGGAGGTTGCTTTGAAGCCGTGGGCAGACAAACATTTCAGTGGCAGACCATGGACGTTTCAACAGGGCTCCGTACCGTCTCACAAAATTGTTCTAAAAATTTCAATTTTTTTGATTATTGTTTTTAAAAATTGTTTGAAAAAATTTGGTTTATACATTTTGAACTGTTGATGATATTTCACGATTTTTTATAAATCAAGTACAAAATTTGAAAGTTGGATAATTATGGCCTTTGTTATTGAACCAGCTCTATTTTTATTTATAAAATTAAAAAAAAAAATTTCAACGTCGTTTCGTCGTTTTTCTTTACCCCGATACAGTTCATCCAAATTTTTATGACCTGCAAATTAAACAATTTCTAAATTGGTATGAAAAAAGTTATTTGTTTCTTCTATGGCCTCTTCTTCCATCCAAATCAAATGACGCTGAACCATTTCTTTATATTTGGAAACAGAAAATAGTCACTGAGGCTCAAGTCAGAGCATATTCTGAATGCAAGAACAATAAATTTTTAATGAAATCGGCATCGCATCGATTCATCAGCTTCATCAGTTTGTTATGAGTAGCTTTTCCATGGCGGAAAAACGGGTGTTATTTCACAAATGCACGTTTTACTCTTTCAAAAACAATTAACGTGAACGGCACCGCACGCAGCTCAAACAAACTTTCATCAAGGCCTGTCTAACCGTCAGAAATACCTTTACTTATCGCCCTCTCCTTCAATGCATCACTGCCCACTAACTTGATGACTAGGTTATTCGTCAGGCTCTAGTATTGTGATCGCTCCATTTGTTGCTTAAGGCTACGAAGCAGTGACAAAATTTGTTTGGATTTCGACAAAACATTACCAAATACACTTAGAAGTCGTCAAAAGAATGAATTTATTTTCATTTGTGAGCAAATGCAGCACGCACCTTGCGGTTAGCTATCTAATTATTTATGCGAACCTAAAAGCTGACTTTTAGCCGAATGCGTTGGTGCGTGATTGCCATTCGGAATTCACAGAGAGAACGTGGGCTCGAATCTCGGTGAAACACCAAAATTAAGAAAAACATTTTTCTAATAGCGGTCGCCCCTTGGCAAGCAATGGCAAACCTTCGAGTGTATTTCTGCCATGAAAAAGCTCCTCATAAAAATATCTGCCGTTCGGAATCGGCTTGAAACTGTAGGTCCCTCCATTTAGGGAACAACATCAAGACGCACACCACAAATAGGAGGAGGAGCAATATATATATACTAGCTTTAACCCGCAGCCCCGCTTGCGTAGGAGTAGTTTTGAGGGATTTAGGATATGTATATAAAAGAATTACAAAACAATAATTTCATAGAAAATATTTATTTATTAATAAGCATAATATTACAATACCCGGCATCCGTTGCTATGCCTCGTTGAATAAAATCAAAACAACCAATCTGAAAAATACCAAGCAAAATTATTTTTATTAATTTTCTATCTCAAACCGTTTTTGAACTTTGGATTTGGGTCATATTTGAACAGCTTATGCGGATTATAAAGTCTAGAGTGTGCTATAAATAGTGGGAAATAGGAGAAACTAAAATTGTTTGGATTAAATTTAAGCAATTGGCGCGGTCTGGGGGCTGTGGGAAGGGAGTTCTATCATAAAAACATGCCTATAACCTTCATTGGGTGAAAATATGAATGTATAAAAATGTTTACGTCATTTGGTGTTGTCGTTTCGTAGTGATGCGCGGACAACGTACAGACATTCACCTTTATAGTATAGATTATATGTATAACCTAATTGAAGACTGACTACAGAAATGCTCCTGTGAAGAATTAAAGAGTAATTTCCCCCTTTGTCACACTGTACATAATTTTCTGCAAGAACTCATCAAAACTGTAAAGCTGCCAGGCTGCAGCCAAGTTCTTGCCCATCAAAGGTAAATAATATGAAACCATAGCAAAGCCACATTACTTGTACAACTCTCGCCAACAGAAGTTACAAATAGCTAAGTGCAATCACGCAGAATTTTGCAGTCCTGCTGCTGCTCCTTCAGCTGCCACATTCCATGGCTAACTTCGCCGCGAGCGACGAAGTGTGCGCAAATACGTTTTCAAATTAACTTCAATCGTCGCTTGACAAATAAGGCGACACACACATACACATAATTGTATGTATGTATTTATAGGTAGTTGCTTTACTTGGTGGTGAGTTAACCCAGCAAACATTCAGGCTCAGGCAAACCGCACTTGATAAACTTTTGGATGCCAAACACTCGCTCAGGTGTTAAATAGTGCAGAGTAGTTGGAGATTTATTTGAAAAGTATGGAATTCTGAACAACTGTAATTGATTTTGTGTTTGAGAAATCTCAATCCTCGAAGGTTGTGTTGTGGAAATTAACAAGAATTTATGTATGGCACACATACATACTCATTCATGTACTCGTACATACGTTCGGGAGACTCCTTGGAGCACGGCTGTGATATCAAATTGAAATTTGAAGCTTACTAGGAGGCAAGCATTTTGAAAGCACAAATGTGCAACGAATTGTGAACAGTCGCTCTGTTATCCCGCCAGTCAGTCACCCAATCGTTTGTGTAATTTAACAAGCAGCTCTCGCGAAATGCCCTATCCGCCGCTCAGCAATCAAACGGCAATCAAGCAGCAGTGAAGTGATTCCGTTGCTTTTTATTGTCATGTAAATATGTATAAAAAATAAATAGTGAAAGAGAAGGAAACCAAATTTATTATTTTCTTTTGCTCAACTATGTAAGTATTTCCTTTTATCCTTTTACCTGCCGGCTTTTGCTGAACTGTTACTTACTTCTTTGCAGCGCAGTTACTATGTTTTGATGTATGCATAAGTGCGTATTTATGTGTGTATGTAAGTGAAGCAATCGGGAGAATTGTTGCAATAGTATTTACACAGTTTAGCACTATTTGGCTCAGAGTACAGTGAGATTAATAAATACTCGGAATTTTTATCATATTTTCTTTTTTCTTGGTTGTTGTACAAATATTTTCTTAAAAATATGCAAGAAATTCGATATAATCAATCATAGTTTATAGAAGACTAGCAAACCCGGCCCTCTTCGCTGGGCACACTAAAATAGAATAGATATGGTTTAGAACAGAAAATATATGGTTTTCATATTATTTATTTCTTTATTCTTTATTCAAGCGCTTTGGCATAAACAATATTTTTTGTTTTTCTATTTGTTTTTGAGTAAATATAAAATATAAATTGAAAATCAGGAAAAAATAAGATTGTTTTTAAATTTCAAATCAACGCATATGAATAACTAAGAAACAATCGTCTTTTTTCCTGATCATCCATGAATTTTTCGTTTCAATTTATTTGTTTTATTAAGCATTGGAGCTTTTTTAACCATTATCCAATTATTCACTGTTCCAAAATCCACTCCAAAAAAATGCACAAACAATTTTTACATGTTGCACTTACGTTTTTTCCTTATGGCATCCAAATCAGAAAGAAATATTGACACATTGTAACTCACACTGTCAATTTGACAGTTCAGTTCCGCCCCAAGCGTTAAAAAAGTAAGCGACATTATGGCTGGTTCAAAAGAACGCTGTACCCGTTGCCAGTGCTCCGAATTACAACCAAACTTTACGAAACCCATTTTCAATACTTACTTAATAATGTGCGTAAGTTTGGTTTAATTCGGTGCAAAGACACGGCGGGTCCACGTTTTGGCATATATTTCGAGACCCTAGTCATCAATAGGTATGAAAATTACCCCGTATTAAAGCACTTATCGACAGCTTTCATTTGATACCCATATTGTACATACACGTCCGAAGGTTACCCGGGTCCACGTTTTGACCTATATCTCGACACCCACCAATAGGTATTCAAACTATACGGAAATCATCTTCAATACCTACTTAACAATGTGTGTAAGTTTGGTTTAATTCGGTTCAAAGACACGGCGGGTCCACGTTTTGGCATATATTTCGAGACCCTAGTCATCAATAGGTATGAAAATTACCCCGTATTAAAGCACTTATCAACAACTTTCATTTGATATCCATATTGTACAAACACATTCTGGGGTCTACGTTTTGGTCTCTGTCTCGAGACCCTAGTCACGGAGCGTATGGAAATACTCTGAACTAAAGCATTCACCAACAGCTTCCATTTGATACCCATATTGTACATACACATCCGAAGGTTACCCGGGTCGACGTTTTGACCTATATCTCGAGACCCTATCTACCAGTAGGTATCCAAACTATACGGAAACCATCTTCAATACCTCCTTAACAATGTGTGTAAGTTTGGTTTAATTCGGTGCAAAGACACGGCGGGTCCACGTTTTGGCATATATTTCCAGACCCTAGTCATCAATAGGTATGAAAATTACCCCGTATTAAAGCACTTATCAACAGCTTTCATTTTATACCCATATTGTACATACACAACCAAAGGTTACCCGGGTCCACGTTTTGACCTATATCTCGAGACCCCAGTCACGGAGCGGCATGAAAAATACTCTGTACTAAAGCATTCACCAACAGCTTCAATTTGATATCCATATTGTACAAACACATTCTAGGGTCCACGTTTTGGTCGCTATCTCGAGACCCTAGTCACGGAGCGGCATGAAGGATACTCTGGACTAAAGCATTCACCAACAGCTTCCATTTGATACCCATATTGTACATACACATCCGAAGGTTACCCGGGTCCACGTTTTGACCTATATCTCGAGCCCTATTTCCAAAATAAAATATGATCCATGTTACTCGTGGATGATGTAGCTTTCGAATGGTGAAAGAATTTTTAAAATCGGTCCAGTAGTTTTTGAGCCTATTCATTACAAACAAACAAACAAAGTTTTCCTCTTTATAATATTAGTATAGAAAAAAAATAGAAAACAATTGTATAGCTAATAATAAAAAAAAACTCAGCAATCACTACAGCTCACAGAGCTCGTTAATGAAAAATTTGAATTTATACGGGGATTGCTTTTCATATAGTATTTAACTCCTTTACAACACTACTCGTTGATGATTAGCTGTAATTCGTTATTTTTATATACTAGTATGATACTTTTTAGCTTAAACTTACATATAACTTTTTCACTCACGAGCTTTGTTTGCTCTGTTTTCAGTGAGCTGGGAAATTTATATCCGCCAAAGATAGAATTAACTCCTGAATGTTTACGAGAATCGTGCAATGATTAATTACTATTTTCAATGTGGATTACCGAGACAGGAATGCATTGACCAACTTACTTCGATTTTTGGTCAAAGAGCCACCTATTCGGGTTCAGCTATAGTTAAAAAAAATGCAGGTAACCAACAAAAGTAAGAACAAAAATTTCAACATCTACCAACCTACAATTCTATATACATAAAAACACTTTCTTTGTGACCTGCAAGTGCGTCATTTAAAAATTCGGAACAAAAAGTTCAAAAGTTTCTCATAATTTTTTGAAATTGTTAGGTTTTTGTGAATTTTGTAGAAAGTTCGGAAGTTTGATTTATAAAGTTTCTGCTCCATAAAGTAATATATTTTTAGAAAAAATAGCGAAAAAAAATTAGGTATGAAAAATATTGTGAATGTTGTAAAACGATGAGGTAACTTAATTAGGAGACCACAGATGAGGCTGGCCATAAGCATCATATGCATGTGCCGCTAGCAAATTGTGGCCTGCCAGTACGACTAAGATAATTGTGCTTTCTTTTCTAGACAGAGTTAGTACGAATCTGGCGTATTTTCCTGCATTCTGTGTATACATGATTTTCGCAAGGATGCCATTGTAGATCGTCTTTAAGAGTTTTAATATGTCGGTTTCTTGTTCAAATGGCGTATAAACTACGCTCTTGAAAACCTCACCTACAATTTCGTTTCCTGCAATGGCCTTATGTTCGGGTATTGGATGTGCAGCCGTGTCTCTGCTAGTCTCTCTATGGCTTCTCCTGCTCTTGAGAACGTTTTGAGATGAAATTTCATATGAGTTTATTGCCGTTATCGCCGTAACTATCAACGTATATATTTATTTTGGAGTTGCTTGCTGTCTTTGCGAATGATAATTCTACAGCCCTTCCTACAGCAAAGACTTCTGCTTGAAAGATATTGCAGTCAGGGAGTTTGAATGGCCGCTCGATGCCTGTATGGCTAGGCAACATTTTCATTTCGTCCAACATTTTCGAGCCATCATTAAATACACGAAGCGTATTGGAGTTAGGTTTCATGCCTTTTTTCCACCCTTTTTCTTCTATTATTGTTCGGAATCTCTTCACCTAGTTGCATTTCTGAGTCATATAATCCTTATTGGCCCTATAACTCACGCTTATTGAGCTATGTCCCAATGTTTTACATGTAAATTCACCCATTGCGTTAAGTCTTACCGCAGATTTAGCTGCTAGACATTCTGCCGCAATATCGATCGGTAGCAGGTTGAGTATTCTTTCAAGCGCTACCGTTTGAGTAGTTCTCATTGCCCTGCAGTGCAGAGTGCACCAAGATGTTGCATTTTGTATGTCGTTTTTCTTAACGCAGCGCAGACTAATAATGACTTTACTACAACTGGATAGCAAGAGTGAAAAAGATTAGAAGGAGATTACGTAACCACAAGTGTGCATTCATTAGTTAACCAATAGTTAAAAATGTCGAGATCACGAGTATGCTGCATACTTGTTGATACTTGCATCATTCTTTTAAAGAAGAACTAATAAAGTAACAAACTTGAAGCATCGATTTATTTGGAATGAAACTTATGTAATTCTTTAAGAATATTTAAGGAAGAAATTTTTTAAAACTATTTTTCATACTTTTGAAAAGGATAGTAAGAAAAAAGAATATTTTTGAATTCTCTTGACACTCTTCTATCATTTGATGCTCTAATATCTATGTATTTCATATAATTTTATCTCTGCTCGCTTGATGAAAAATTTGCATGTGAAAGCAACAACAAAGTTATCTAGCAAGATTCGTCGTTAACGAGTATGGTTGTACCTCATAAAACTGATACGGTTCGATAAGGCAGGTCGTTGCTATTAGCTTAATTTTTTTCCTTTGTTTTCTTGGCACACTCTTCGTATGCACTCAAGTGAAGTTTCATTTCAATCTATCAATTTATTCTTTGTTTACAAGCCATTTAGTATCGTCGTGTCGGAGTATCTTCTATAATGGAAAAAATCAAGTATCGTGCGGTGATTGAATTTTTATTTTTGGAAGGTTTAAAAGCAACGGAAATTTATGAACGAATATTGAAAATTTATAAGAACTTTTCGACATCAGTTCTTCTTCTTCTTAATTGGCGCTATAACTGCTTACGCGATTTTGGCCGATTCGCCATCAGTTAGTACGGTAGAAGGATGGGTTGCTGAATTTAAACGTGATCGTACAAGTCTTGAAGACGATCCAGAAATCGTAGACGGAATACAGGATATCGAATAGGAAAATCGTCGATGACTAAACGAGATTTAGTAGAAGCCCTAGGCATCTCATTGGGCAGTGCAAGCAATATAATATAATATTTTGAGTGAAGTATTGAGTTTCAGAAAGCTGTGCGCACAATGGCCCATTTGCTAAAAATAGAACAAAAACACATTCGAATGCGACTTTCTCAGCAACATTTAGAGTATTTTCGAAATGATAAAGTAGATTTTGTGCATGGAGCCGTCACCATGATCCTAAATCAAAACAAGGGGTGAGGAGTGGTGAGACCCTCAGTTTGTTGAGATCTGAGAGGAATTCTGTTTGTGGATTACTTGCAAACTTGTAACTTGTAACTTTTCAGATCAGCTGAAGGAAAACATTCGTCAAAACAGACCCAGTTTGCAAAAGAAAAAAATGTATTTTTCATCAGGATAACACACCGTTTCACAAGAGTCAACAAGGTTAAAATCCATGAATTGAAGTTCGAATTGTTGGAGCATCCACCGTATTCACCAGATTTGGACTCTTACGGCATCTTTCTACTTACAGACCTAAAAAAATGCATGCGTGGAGAACGTTTTTTATCGAACAGCCCTCAAGAGCTGTGGAAGCGTATTTTGAGGAATGGAATTCATACATTGGAATCTCGTTAGAGCAAGTGTATTGATGTCCCGTGAGACCGCATGCAGAGTTCGTAGGTTTGAATCTACGTGAAACACCTAAATGAATAAAAAGTTCTTTCTAATAGCGCTCCCCACTCGATAGGCGATGGGAAACCTCCGAGTGTATTTCTGCCATGAAAAGGCGCCTCATTAAAAAATATCTGCCGTTCAGAGACTCATGCCTCAAATAGGTAGAGGAGTTCGACCAAACACCCAAATTTGATTCGGTACATCATAGCCCTTATTTCAAAAAGCTTAAGCTCTTTTTTGGATTTTCTGATAGCCCTGTCAAGCTATGATCTGCTATCTTTCAAGAAAACTCAAAAGGTAATGTGCAAGGCTGGCTGCTCCACGTGGAGTTGTGTTGGCTCCGGTATGCAGCAAGGCTCTGTCCTTGGTCCTCTCTTGTTTAGACTTTTTGTCAATGAAAAACTTCTTATAAAAAACATTTGCCGTTCGAAAGTCGACTTAAACCTGTAAGTTCCCTCATTTGTGGAACAACATCAAGACCCACGCCCCAAATAGGAGGAGGAGCTCGGCCAAATACCTAACAGAAGCTTACGCGTCAATTATGTATTTATAATATTATTATTTATAATATTTTATTTATTTGAAACCATAATATTGTGTTTTTCTTATCTAACCACATAACTTGTTGAACAACCTAGCACTTTCAATGCTGTCAGGCGAATTTCATTTGGCCGCGTTCATACAGGGAGACTTTTGTTGCTTTAACTTACCGAATTGTCCTTTGAGGTTCCTGTCGTGTTCACACAACTTGTAATTGTCAGTTTTTAGTCTACAGTCAACAGCAATATTGAGAAGAATGAACGAGCAACACAAGTAACGAATTGAAGCAACAAATGTTTCCCTGTATGAACGCCGTCTTACTAACACGCATTAAGTGCTTCCAAACAAATGAGATCTTTAGCAGTTCTTTCCCAGTGCTACCAACATATGTTTATTCACACCAGTATTCCAAATCTACCTTAACAAACGCACTTTCCCAAAGAGGTGGAAGAAGCAAACACTTTTGCCTTTACCCAAGGGCAACAAAAAGCTTGGTGAACCCGAGTCTTACCGACCAATATGTGTACTAGACACAATGCGGAAAATTCTGGAGAGAATTATTTGCGACAGGTTGTCGTCTTGCGCTGAAGATAAAGGTATTATATCCACATACCAGTTTGGCTTCAAGAAATCCCATTCAACAGTGGATGCTACCAAATGCGTGGTAGATTTAGCAACAGAAGTTCAATGCTTTTAACACAGCTAGCTGGCAGCGTACACTAGAAACCCTCGCAAAAATAGGGTCGCCTAGTTATATTAGCACATTAATTGAGAGCTATTTCTCGGACCGTAAGCTGAGGCTTAGAAGTGACAAAGGCGTTGAGGAGTATATCGTGTCAGCAGGGGTTCCTCAAGGCTCGGTTCTGGGTCCACTGCTATGGAACCCAATGTATGATGGGGTTCTAAGACTAGATATGCCCCTAGAACTAAATTCATTGGATTCGTGGACGACACCGCGGTGGTAATGGTGGTAGCAAAACATATCCACGGAATTGAGAGGATCGCCAGCGAATCAGTAAGCAGGATTAAGACTAGGCTAAGATCTATGAAGCTGGAATTAGCTGAGCATAAGACCGATGTAGTTATAGTAAGCAGAAAGAATATAGTAGAAACTATGAATGTAAATGTTGGGTCTGTAACCATTAGTTCAAAACCCGCTATAAAATACCTAGGAGTGATGGATGACAGCCGTTTAAACTTCAAAATGCACCTGGAATACGCTGTGAAGAAGGCATCGAGTGTGCAGTCTTGCCTGTCGCGAATCACGCCAAACAATGGCGGACCTAGCCACAGCAAAAGAATGCTATATAGCAGGCTAGTCAGCTCAGTTCTTTTGTATGCCGCACCGATCTGGGCTGATGCACTAAACCTAAATATGTTAGCTTCACAAAAAAACTGGCAACCGTCTATCGGCTAAGCCCCTTGCGGACTATCTGCGGCTTCCAATGTCGTATTTGTGATCGAAATTTGACGCTTCATTTAACGTACTTAGAATTATCCGATTCAAGTCAAATATGCCCCATTTTGTTCGCAAACTTGTTGCCATTTAGAAGGCAACTTCATTATCCCCGCTTTATAAAACCCCCTCCTTATTTGCAAAAAACTCAGACAACCAGTTTTTGCAAGCCACTTTTGAGGCCAACTTGGTATCATCAAGGGTGTTTTGCATGGACCGGAAGAGATGATAGTTACTTGGTGCCAGATCCGGAATATATGGTGGGTGCGATAGGACATCCCATCCGAGCTCCCGTAGCTTCTGGCGGGTCATCAAAGATGTGTGAGGACGAGCGTTGTCCTGGTGGAACACAACACCATTCCTATTGACCAATTCTGGCCGCTTCTGGTCAATCGCCTGCTTCAAACGGTCAAATTGCTCACAGTAGAGGACCGAATTAAGGGTCTGGCCATAGTTGAGTAGCACATAGTGGATAATTCCCTTCCAATCCCACCAAACACACAGCAAAACCTACCTGACGATCAATCCAGGCTTGGCGATGGTTTGGGCCGACTCGCCGCTTCTCGACCACGACCTCTTTCGCTTGGCGTTGTCGTACGTGATCCACTTGACCGCCAGTCACCGCCAGTCACCATCCGCTTCAAAAATGGGTCAAGTTCGTTCCGTTTTAGCAGAGAGTCGCAAGGGTTGATTCGGTCCAAGAGATTTTTTTGCGTCAACACGTGTGGCACCCAAACATCCAGTTTTTTTTTGGAATCCAATCTTCTGCAAATCGTTCCAAACGGTTTTGTGTTCTACACCTAGTTCCTGACTAATCGAGCGAATGCTCACATGCCGGTCTCTTTGGATAATTTCAACGATTTTATCAGTCTCTACGATGATTGGCCTACCAGTACGGGGTGCATCTTCGACATCTACTCATACTACACCAGAACGAAATCGATGGAACCAACGCTGTGCTGTGCGAATCGTTACAGTATCAGGCCCATAAACTTCACAAATTTTTGCCGCCGCCTTCGTTGCATTTTTCCCTCTAAGGTAGTAAAAACGTAAAAGATGACGAATTTCTTGCTTGGTGGACTCCATCTTTGACGCGCTATAACTAAAGACTGAAACGTACGATCACAACACTGTCAAAGAGGCACTTGTAGTACAGATTTTCGTCTTCAAATCGCCGTTTAGTGTGACTCGATGCAATAAGTACAACGCAAGATATGTTTAAATGTCGCGCTCAATTGACAAAATACGACATTACTTTTTCCCCAACCCAATATATTATATATACATATCGATTATGTCATGTGTAAGAAGTAATCTCGCACAAAGTATTATATGAAAACTAAAAAGTAAAAAATTATAAAATAAAACCAACTCATGAATTTTGAGTTTTTAATAAAGATTTGAGTATGTAGAAAATGTTCACTGAATATTAATAACACTCACTGTACATATACATGCATAGATCTACCCCTTCACCTCATGTCTTCATCTCCTGCAAGCACCAGCTTAGTGGTTGTTTCGCTTGTGATTTGCTTTACTGCGTAGCAGGCACTTAATTCTTTGCATTTTTGTTTGTATTTTTTATGGATAAAAGCGTCATTGCACAGTTTTGCAACTGGGGTAGCAGCAAGTTGAAAGAGTTCGACATATGTTCAAGTTGTTTAATGGCATTTAAATGCTTTCATCCCTTTTCAGCCGGCGCCCCCAAAACTCCACCGCCCCGCTGAAATTGCGTTAGTGCGTAGTTACAACGCGGCTGAATTACGCGAAATCACCAATTTACATGCTTTAAATAAAGGGATACGACGTTGTTCCAGCGGAAAAGTGGAGTTAGAAAGGGTGTTGCAGAAAGAGTTGGATTTTCCATTCAATTTGTAATTAAGAATTTATAAGCCATTCCTTAGGCTGCCATTTAAGCACCCAAAGGATGATTTTCATTGCTGCTGTCACACATGAATGTGCGCGTTTGTGGATTCCTGGAGAAAATACCAGCCTGATATGTATGTGTGTGTGTATGTATATAAGACCACAACAATGGGAAATTGGGTCAGTTGTGCATTTTAAAGCCCGTAGCAAATTAATAAAGTTTTAGTTCGTTGCTTTGCAGGCAAAAAACAGATATTACGCTTTGTCTCAAATACTCGAACTGCCAATTACAGGAAAACTTTAAGTCCGTTTATATCGTACATTTTACCTCGACAGTCGTTCAATCAGAAGTATTCAATACTTTAGGTATATACAATAACTATGTAGGTATGTACACTTGTGCTCACATAATTAAGTTACTTTATCTTTTACAAAATTCGCAACATTTTTCACGCTGTATTTTTTCACATTTTTTTATAGAAATGTGACAGATGATTCGACAAAAGCCTTGCTACCATCTAAAGCCATTGGCCCTGACGGACTTAACACACGGATGCTGAAGCACCTGGGTCCTTTGGGAGTAGGATTTCTCACAAGGGTCTTCAATCTGTCCTTGGTCACTCTCATTATTCCTGACAAGTGGAAAACAGGGAGAGTCGTCCCGCTACTGAAATCTGGGAAACCGTGCCAACCAAGGGGAAACTTATCGGTCAATAACTTTCTTTTCCCAGTAGTGAAGACACTTGCAGCTCTCCTACTCCCACTCTTCACGAAACACCTGTCCCCAGCCCCACATTAGCATGGTTTCCGCCGAGTGCACAGCACCACCACAGCACTCACCGTCATAAACGCCCAGATAAATCGCGGGCTTAGCTAAAACCGCCCTAGTATGGCCTGTGCGCCAAAGTGAACGTCTACCTCACCGACCTTTCTCGCCTTTTCACTGCGAGGAATCTGCAACTTCCCCCACTAAATCCCCGGCGAACCTTTTTACCACCTGGACAAAGGGGGTCAAACTACAACTCAAGATAAAAGTCGATGACTCACTAATTCCGACTATTTACAGCCCCAAAATCTTGGTAGTTACCTTCGACAGTTTGCTCTCCGTCTCAGCGCATACAACCGCTTTTGCCACTAAAGTCTAAAAACACCACAAGGTCCTCAAATCGCTTGCCGGTAGCACTTGGGGCAAAGACAAATAAATGTTGCTATTGACATTTAAGGCAATAGGACGGCCGGTTCTAAACTATGCTGCGCCTGTCTGGTCACCTGGAACCAGTAATTCGCAGTGCACGAAACTACAGATTTGTCAAAACACTGCCATTAGGACTGTCACGGCATGTCTATTGATGTCCCCACTTCTATACACAACGAGGCCCATATGCTCCCTGTAAAGAAGCATAATAAACTGTTCCTTCCTTAATGTTGCCGCAGGTCCCACCCAGGCAGACACTTGCTTGAGCCTAAGCTGCCTCCCAGGCATGTCAGGAGGCACCTTCTCAACTACCCGGACGGGATTCAGTATAAAACAGGCCGACAATTACTGGGTCGGACAGTGTACAGACAGACAATTAATGACATTCATCGGAAGACTCTTACCACCTTCTTAAGCTCTCAAACCCCGAACCTCTCCAACCACCACCCATTGCAGACGAAGAGCTGCAACTACTACGAGAGTCCCGCGTAACCTTGGCACAATTTACATTAAAACCCACTCATCTAACACCTCTCTCCCGCTGGACCCAAATTGTCGAAACAGCTAGTTTCCTGGGCCTACCGTTAGATGAGCTAGACGAAGGCGACCGGTGATTACACTACACTGACAGAACAAAGTTACTGCTACAACAACAACAACAAACTCAGGGTTCATTACATCATCTCAACGGTGGCATTCAATAAAAATTTCGCCACTCTCTTCCCATCTCGGGAGGGAATTTTACTAACAATTTCGACACTACAGTCTATATAAAGGGCTCAATAATGGACTGTGGTGTTGAAGCTGGTATATATTCTAAAAGACTTAGAATTTAGAAATCTCTGCGTCCTCCCAATACTTGCAGTACCTTCCAGGCGGAAGTGTTGAGGAAAGTGATTAAGCTAATAATCGCTGACTTCTCTTTAAGTGCAACATCGCAATGCATTCGGATAGTCAATCCAGACGTTGGACTCATTTACAACAACCTCTAAACTAGTGGAACAAAGCAGAGAAGTAGCCTAACCACCTTAAGGGTAAACCTCGGCACCTTAATCTGGGTACTGGGACATGGGAACAATGCGGTTCTAACTAGGAGTTATAACTAAATTTATATATGTATATCCTTAAAATTGCCGAATATTACTAGGAGTTTTCAGGCAGAACTCTTCTTTGTGATGCTGCAGGCATACAAAATGCTTAAGGAACGTGGGCGCGAGCTAGAATTAGTCAAGCCGCGATAAGGGCTCTGAAATAAAGCGAAATAGAAGAGAAATTAAACTGCTGATGAGACAAGTCCAAGCACTCGGTCAGGAAACCATTGTACTACACCCGCATAGATTTCAGTAGAATTAATAGAGATAGGAAAGATAAAATGTGGATGATAAGACGGAAAGATTAGTTTGAAGTCACTCCTCCACAAATCTCTTGGATTCATTGATGAATCTTAAGAGATCCGGAAGACGAATATTATGAACTTTATCCATACTCAGTATATCGCAACCCAATATCCTAAATCTGATTCTGGAAAACGCCGGACAACTACAGAGAAAACGCTCTGCATTGTCGTCATCCTCAAGACAGGATAGCTGTCGACGACCCCCATGGCAGCCTGACCACAGGCGGTACTCTCAGGTCCTTTCACAAAGCACTTGGCTACTCTGCACGAGTTCAACCCAGACCAACGTCCTCTATGGGTAGACCTTATGAGTGCCTTATAGCAGTGCTTACCGGTCAAACGGACGATCGGCGCAGACACATAAAAGCTAGGTTTACCATTTAAACCCCATTGCCGAAACTGTGGGGACCTTTGCAGAAAAGGAAACTGTTGAGCACTTTCTCTGTAAATGTCCCGGTTTGGTTGATAGACGATTAAGGTCATTGGGTGCTCTTTTCTTTGCCAGACTGGGGTAGTGGCCCAACCTAAATCCCATCATTCTTCTTCATTGCATCAACAGCTTTGGTTGGCTGTAGATATCTGTCCGTTGGTGGTCTCAAAATGGTATCAACACGGCGCTTTAGAGCCACTTGGGGAGTGTCAGAGTGGTACTTCAACCATTTCACCTACCTACCTACCTACCAACCAGAGGCATCATTCACTTAAGTTTCGTACGCCAATTCCCATTCTACGCTAAACTCATCAAGCTTATGGCAAAATAATTGGCTTGGTATGAGTCTATAGAGCACGGCATTATTACCATAGTTTTCTCTTAGAACTTTCACTTCGTCTTACAGCTGACAGCAATCACGCTACTTGCAGAAACAACAAGAGCCAGCCTGAGCAATTCTTGGAGCCTCAGCGCTCAGTAAAAGAACTCTAACAAAGAGTTATTTACGCCCTGTGTCCCCCCTATTATCTTCTCTCTACAGGGTGGGCCATATAGCGTTTGCTTTTTGAACCACCTATTTTTTTGAGAATGGTAACATAAATGACATGTCAAATGTGTTCATAATTTACTTAAAGGTTTGACATTTACGAAATGGGACGTTATACGCTTGAACGAAATTGGGAAATATTGAAAACCTATTTCCAAAGTGCTGAGTCTTCTTCTTCTTTTCTGATTTTCACATCGGTGGCTACATGAATAAACAAAATTGTCGGGTTTGGGGCTCAGAAAATACACACCTTACTGTAGAGAAGCAAATGCATCCACAACGAGTCACTGTTTGGTGCGGTTTTTGGTCTGGCAGCATCGTCGGGCCATTTTTTTCGAAAATGAGCGAGGAGCCGCGGTTACAGTAAATGGCGAGCGTTACCGTGACATGCTCAACGAGTTGTTTCCAAAAATTGAAGAGGATGACATGGACGCCATTTGGTTTCAACAGGACGGTGCAACTTTTCACACTGCCAAAGTTACACTCGAACTTTTGGCTACCGTTTTTGAAAACCGAATAATCAGCCGAAATTCCGATATCAATTGGCCGCCTCGGAGCTGTGATTTAAGCCCGTTGGACTATTTTTTGTGGGGAGCCGTTAAGCACAAATGCTATGCGAACCATCCAGAAACGGTTGATGCTTTAAGGGGTTAGGGGTAGTCAGAGGCCCGAAAAAATGATGATTTTCACGAATTTTTTTTGCTACTTAATTAATTTATTTAACAATAATAAAAACATAGCATAAAAACATCATGTTTTAACTTGACTTCACCAAAATTTCAAAAAAAAAAATTAATAATTGCAAAAGTTATCGCTGTTTGTGTGAAGCCCGTTTCTCCAGAAGTCCCTTGCGGTGAACATCACAAGTCCTTGCAGATTCATCTAAAACCAATCGGACAAGAAAAATTAGTTTTATTAATAGATAATCTTGTGCCTGATCGAAGCTTTTTTTTTCCAAAATGAACAAAATGGCGGCCTCAGAAAATTTTTTCCAGATTTTAGAAAAAAAAACCAACAGTTAATTGTTAAAAAAAAATCGAAATTTTTGAAAAAAAAAAATCCTTCGATCAGGCACAAGTTTTTTATGTTTTTCAAAAGCTGTATAAATTTTATTGAAATCTACGTAGCGGTTTTTAAGTTACAGTGTTCACCAGTTTGAAAAACATAGTTTTGAGAAAAACGCATTTAAAGTTTTGCTATCGGCTCCGGAGCGGCCGAGCGCCCTTTGTTAATTGTTGAATAACTTGAAAAGTATTTGTCGGATTCACTTCAAATTTTTACACAATATTTTTAAAACATTATACTTTAAGAAAATGCAAAAATTTTTTTGAAAATTCTGACTACCCCTAACACCTTAAAACACGAAAACGAAGGTGCCATTCATGAAATTGGAGCCCAAACAATCGAAAATGTGCTTAAAAATTGGGTTGACCGAATGGCCTACTGTAAAGCCAGTCGTAGCAGTCATTTGAACGATATTATTTTTCATTCATAAATGACAATGTTCAATCTTCAAAATAAAAAAAAGTTTGAAAAAACATTGATTAGTTTTTTTTATAGCCGATTCAAAAAGCAAATTTTACATGGCCCATCCTATATAAGTGAGATCCCCGTCTTCCTAAGTGAAATACTGTTCTGATTCCTCAGACTTCCTAGATCCCTCTCCGAGTGTGTGAGTGTTCTGTTCTGTAGAGTCTCATATACGAATTTCCTTGAGTCTTTCTCAAAAATGTCAAATATTTATAGACTTTACAATTAATCCAGAAAATTGGCAACGCCAAATGAATGGCGCTCATATGAACAAATTTAATATACTTGCATTTGGCAGCCACATTCATAACCACGCAGTGTCACTTAGAAGCCCCTACAGCTTTCACTCACATTCGGCAGTTTTGGGAGAACAAATTACACTGCTGCTTATTACGATGTTTTATGGCTCAAGCACGAAATGTCGAATGGCGGCAGCTTACATACATTTATCTTATGTTAATTTTATACTTTCCCTTTTATATATTTCGTATGCAAATTTCCCACCGCTAAATCCCAAAACAACCCACATCCTTGGACTTTAATAGGCAGGCGAAAAGCTATTAACTCTTGCAGTCAACAGCTGTAGACACACATCCCCACAGCCATGCATAGGAGCATGAAAGTCGGAAGAACGTGTGCAACAAAGAGCAATAATCATAAAAAGTAAAACAAAAGAAAATTTGTGAAAGACGAAGAAATCATACATCAGAGCCGTGGTGAACACACACACACAAAGGATAGAAGCAAATAAATCAAGCTAAAATATGTTATACGAACAAGGAAGGGTACGTGGTTCTAATTTTCCTTGTTAAATATTCCCGTGTTGCCGCATATTTGTGCGTTTCTGCTCGAATGTTTGAAACAATATTGCGCCACGCCATGCGATGTAACCGATGAAAAAAGGGTGGCGTGAGACGAGCAACGCAGCTAAACATGTGGGCGACTACTCACACCCGGCCACTAGAAGGCGGGAAGGGGTCAGTGCCAAACGGATTTGCATTTTGTTTTCAAACTTCAACATTCCCGAACAACGCAAAGCCAAAGCCATAGCCAAAGAGCAAAAGAACAGTGAAGCATAGAAATGTGTGACTTTAGAAAAGCAGGGATTGCGTGGCGGGTTTTGAGTTACAAAAATAAAGAAAGATGTGACTGAAAAACAAAGAACTCATAAAAATTGTTTGCACATTGGCACAAATCGGCACCCAGGAAGGGGGGAAAAGCACGGAGGGCAGCACGGGTGTGCGGATGTTAGCGGATTATGGCTTTTGTGTTTGTGCGCCAACACTTTGCCGCTCATCGAACGCCAGACAATGGCAAAGGAAATGCAGCGAAAGCTTAGAACACAGTTACGGGCACTCGCTCGTTTCAGCGCCATAAAGTATACTCTGATTATGATGTATGTGTGTACATATGTGATGTATGTGTGTACACATGTGCTCATACACACATATACGTTTGCTGCTGTTGACTTTAACAACAAAAGAAAGTTGCCGCGAATTATTGCCAATATTATTGTGGCTTTGATATTTCAACCTCATATCCGCTGATCGTTTGCACTCGTATTATATGGATTGGTTTAGATGTGCACACATACATACGTACATGTGCCGTATTATTGAATAAACATGTGCTGCTGTGCTGGTAATAGTTTTGTTTTTTAATGTGATTATCTCACGATTTTTTGTCATAATTGTTTGCCTACGGATGTGAGTATGGTATGATGGCTTAATTTTTCTGTTTTTTGTTTTTATACTTAGTCCTGCCATAAGTTCTGTTACAAGTGAAATCCGTTATACATTTGAAATTATAATACTTTTTTTACTAAAGTTAGTTTTATTTATTCATGTAAATATTAAAAAAAAAATTTTAATTTTCATTCGAAATCATCACCATTTGCTTTTACAAAGGCCTTTAAACTATTAGCTCATTCAGCTCTTGCAGCATGCACGGTTTCCATGGATATTGACGTGGCTGTTCGAACCAAAGATTGTTTGGGACTCTTCAACTTTCTGTGAGGTCTTCGACAGGCCATGTTCTCGAATTCTGACCACAATGGATTAAATCTGGACTTCCAGACGGCCAATCTTCTACAGCTAGGAACCCAGGAATATTGTGTTTTAGCCACTGCTGGGTGGTTTTTGCCTTATCGGCTACAGCGGAATCTTGCTGGAGGATCCCTCGGACTGCTCAAGTGCTTTACTAAACCATCTAAGACATCCTCCTGGTACACTTTTGCCCTGATCTTAACCCCCTTTTCGCAGAAATGGAGAGACTTACAAGACAATCCCCACCAAACCATTACGGAGGCTGGATAGTGGCCACGCTGAACCCTTGGACCAACATTTTTTGCGTCTTTAGAAGTTTTAACACAGATTTTGTTGTTTTGCTTATTGAAAACTTCTTCAACAGTAAAAATTTCTCATCTGTGGAAAGAATATTTTCATGGCCGTTGACCGCCAGCCACCGAAGTAGCTGCTTGCATCAGCCGAGTCTAATTTTCTTCAAGAGCGTTGTCAATAGATGATCAGTTGAGCGAAGGAGGGCTTTCGTGTGGAAATCATCTCTAATTAGTCTTGACATGGATCTGGTCGACATATTCATTTCCCTAGACATGATTTTCTGCTTTCTAAGGAGATTTCTGCAAATTTTTCACTAACGGATTTTATAGCAGCACTCTTTTGCTGTCTGCCACTTCAGACGTTTAGGAAAAACGGTTGTTCATGCGGTAACCAAACATTCTCTAAATATTTAGTTTTTTCAGCAATTCGTAAATCTCACTTGCGCTTTTACCACACTTTTGTAATGCAATCACAGCAATGCGATTTTCCTAAGCTCCCCACCTCATTGTTCACATGCGAAATTTGCCACGAAACTGAGTACAATTTATCAGCATTATGCATTGAACAAAATTAAAAATAACGAAAGTTTTTTATACGAATTTGTTCTCGCCGATTACATCTTTTATTGGATATTTGGCCGAGCTCCTCCTTCTATTTGTGGTGTGCGTCTCAAAGTTTTCTAACAAACGGAGGGACCTACAGCTTTAAACCGACTCCGAATGGTAAAATAGTTTTTTATGAGAAGATCCTTCATGGCAGAAAACACTCGCTACACAGAAGAACAATTTAAACGGAATGCCCAATCCAGGGTAATTTACAACTAATTGGCCTGCGATAAACAAAGATTTTATAAGTTCTGTCCAACCCTATTTGAAAGTGTTCTTGGTTAGGTGCAGAAGCAGCCCTGAGTGGATAGATTATTTCAATGTTAAAAACAGGAAAATTCGCGCAGAAATTGAAAATCTCTTAACAGAGGTACCCCGCAGGCAGGTGTACTAACCGCCCTGCTGTGGCTACTAGTTATCAAAAACACTCTCTCTACCTTCAACCAAATGGTTTCAGACATGTTCCCGAACATAATTAGAAAAATTTAGTTTAATTTCACAGTAAACTCAGTTGAAACTAAAAGATCTAGCATTGTTGAAACCTCTTCTTACATATGATAAATTCGCCTACAATAGGCAAAAGCTACAACTAAACCAAACTCGTGAGAATACGAAAACAGCTTGTACTCTAGCGTTGAGTGGATGAGGTCAACCAAGCAAAGCCAGTAGAAGTTTCCTTCGGATTAAGTGGAAGTGGCGTCTTGCTATTACACCATTGCAAGTAGACGATGGAAGAGCCTACCAGTCTGTGCAATGTCCTCGAGCAGCAAACTTATTGTAACATTTTCCTTAGAAAATAGTTGATATCAGGCTAGGTTGAATTACGGTGGTTTCCACTCTTCATAAGGGTGTAGGGAGTCATGTAGAATCACTTAGGACTTCCACTGAAAATATTTGAAAAACAACCAATCCATTTTCGTTATTATTTTACTGTGTTTTCAGTATTGGGTGCAAAATGTAAAAGGCAATTCTAGTAGATGTATAAAATCACATTCTTAAAAAAATGGAAAAAATTTTGAAGCCTATATTACAAGCTTTATATTTGTAATACATACTGTATTATGAGTTTGGGGGTTAATGAATTTCAAAAATTGTAAGTAATACTAGTAAATTTAACGAATGGCATGTCTGCATTTAACACTTCTAAAAACATGTGATGAATTCTTGAATTAATATTAATATTCCATTTACGTCTTTTTCACAAAGTTTTTATTTTTTGGGGTTTTTGATTTTTTTGTTTTTTTTTTTGTTTGTTTACAAACACCAAATCGCTGTTACTAAATTTAATTTGAAATTGTAATTTTCAAACAAATTACTCATTCATTGTTCTAGTTTCGTAATTGACAAATTGTTCTTTAATATTTCGCTGAGAAAGCGGAAAGAATCAAAGGGCACTTTAAATAAGGAACAATTTATCGTCTCGGTTAGGTTAGGTTAGGGTGAAGCGGTTATCCACACTCACTTTATGGGACACACTCAGGTTCATGGCCCATTGTGATGCCGCGTGGGGAACTAGCCCTTATCCCTTCTGTGTACTTTTAAAAAATTTTGTAAGATCCTTAATTTCGACGGAGCCGAGGTCGTCCAATTCATTAAAGGACTGTCCACCAAATATGACGAGTCTACGTCTCACAGTGGGAACTTTTCATGTAGACTGCGGCCATAAATCAATTTTTTTCACATCGTTCGATTTGCATGAAATTTTCAAAATTTATTAACAACTAATTAAGAATTGTTGTTTTAAAATTTTAGACCATAATCTTGATTATTTTTCTGTACACAGTATGTCAAAGTTAAGGTATGACAACATACTTGAAATATGGGAGTACAAAGTGCTATATTTGAATGCTTGTTATTTACATATGAAACATCACACAACATTTCTAAAAATGCAATTCGTAAGAACCATTTTTCTTTATCAAAAATGACAAACAAAAAAATAAATTCCTAAAAAATGGAAAAAAGTTTAAATTTGGAATTTCTCCGCTTCATGCGAGAATTAAATTTATGGAGTGTATTTTGCACATCGCATATAATAAAAATTTTGCAGCATGGAGGACAAATGAACATACAAAAGAACAGAAGGAAGAAACTAAAAAAGAAATTCAAAGAAATTTTAGATCAGTACTGGGATTAAAAGTTGATATTGTTAAGCAAGGTACGACCAATGATGGAAATGTTTCTCGAAGATTTTTTAAAAATCCAGAAACAACGGCTGACATAACTGGTGTTAATAAAAATTTAATTCACCGATTTAAAATTATTTTAAATACCATAAATAGTAGGAAACCTATAGATACCAACAAGTTCCACGTCTATTGCATGGACACTGCAAAATTATATGTAGAACTTTATGCGTGGTATTATATGCCCATTACTGTACATAAAGTTTTGATTCATGGCAGTAAAATTGTATCTGAGGCTATATTGCCAATAAGTATGTTTTCTTGCTATATTATTGTTTGATAAATGTTTATATTTAATCACAACTATTAATATTTTGTTTTACAGGAATGTTATCTGAAGAAGCTCAAGAAGCCATGAATAAGAATTACAGAAACTGTCGGCAATTTCATTCGCGTAAAAGTTCCCGCATTTCTACGAATGAAGATGTGATGCATCATCTTCAAATATTATCTCATCCATATATTAATTCATTTAGAACAAAATTGTAGTTAAAGAAATCGGAATACCATGATGATGTAAAAAATTTATTAAAAGATTAAAAAAAAAAAAATTTTTTATTGCAGTACTATGAAAAGTAGGCGTAAAAATAATATAGTAGGAATAATTTGAAATTTACACCAAATATTGAAAACTTTTTAAAACGTAAATGTACCAAATTTTAAAGTTTCACCTAAAATTTTATGCCAGTTAGAGCATTTTTTAAGTTAGTATTGTATGGGAGGTGGTCGTAAGAGGGGGCAGATTTTTTTGATTTTTTAACTAGAAGTTTAAAATGTCTTAAAAGTGATTTCTGCAAATTTTCAAAGTTCTAGAATGACTCCTTGTATTTTTGGCCGCTGTGGCACCACTGTGCGTCTGGATAGAGCAGGACAGTGACACAGAAGGTGCGGAATCGTCTCTTCTCATCTAGACAACTTCTGCAGAAGTCACGTATCAACCCATTCGGCTACGGCGGCCGCCTACCGATTAGGTCTCGTAATAACTGAAATCAATGTGCTAAGACTGTGCTTATTTATCTCTTCTTAGTAGAAGTCCCGTGCGTTTAGCATTAAGAGTCGGCCAAAGCTGTCGGGCGATTTTGCAAGTGGTTTCATTACGCCATCTTTCATCCGCTACACTTATAATTTCTTCGAGGATACGTAGTTTACATGTTTTCAAGGGTATACTTATTTTATTGTATATGTACTCATCAGTCAATTTGGTACCGATTTTCGCTAGTTCATCGGCTCTGCAGTTCCCCTCAATGTCACAATATTATCTTTAGGGGAAATGACTCAGCCATCTCGTTAAGAGATGCGCGGAATTTCATGGCTACCTTGGAGGTTGTCGACTGTTTTGTGAGGGACTTTATCGCCGCCCACCCTGCTTGGAGCCATCGTCTCGGTTAGTAAAGCGTATTCTATAGGCAAGATGAAAAAACGGTTCTAGATCAGGTTAGGCTATAGTGTGTTGTGATACCACTGTGCGACACGGGAACCTCATTTATTTTTCTTCGCGGAACCATTTTGTGGCCCTTATGAAGCGCGGGATTGGTCCAGTTCCCCCTCTGAACAATTTTATAAGAGAATTGAAAAAAATATTTACCTAGAAAACCGGCTCTGATTTTAGCTAAGGTTACACAATTGCAAAGGAAGTGCTCAACTGTTTCTGCCTCTCCCTCATCTCTACAATTTCTAAAATATTCATGGGAGAAAACTCCTAGTCTCAAGGAAGGCTTGCCAAATAGCCAATGATCGGTTATACAAGCCGAGTCCTTCGAGATATCTTCTCTTGAAAGGCTAAGTAGTTCCTTTGTATTTTTATTATTTATTTGTGTTCACTGTTACGCACATGCCGTCATCTCTTCAAGACTTATTGGCCTCCTACTGTTTTTAATTATTAGTTGGCTCGGGAACTTAGGTATCCCAATGATACTTCTATAACTATGCAGGTGAATAGAAATACATTTCCTAGAAAATGGCCCGAAATGAAATCGTTTTTTTTTTCTATATTAAGATGGCACTCCAACAAAAGTTTTCAAACAATTCTACTAATAACATAATTTTACTCAATTTTACTATGACTCACTGTAGGTGACTTAAAGATCAGAAAACTTACGACAATCTCCATCCTCTAGGCGCGGTCTTGTTGCCCTTTATCCATACTTTCAAACCTCTAATAAGTAAGTTTTCTGAGAAATATCATAAACAAAGTCAAACATGTCGAACTAGCCAAGTCTATGTGTGCTTTCCTACGGCACTTTCGTCTGCTGCGCTGATCTGTCTCGGCCGCTACCTCTGATTCTGCCTCTGCCGCTAACTCTAACTATTCAATTCTATGAGTATCATTTCTTCGTCGCTTTTTCTACCATTGCATTAATAAATAATGACATTCATGCAACTTGTTACAACTACTACTTTGGCACAACAACACCAACTACTCACCGGCAAGTAGTTTAAACAAACAAGCGTTAAAGTGGAAAAAGGACATGCCATGCATGACGCGACTGTTTGCCGGCAGGACAATGACTTCCATACACCACCATTGCACGCAAATACACATGCAATGCATACAGATGTATAGGTACACACATATACATACATATATTATAGGGGGCACTGCTACTCACAATATATACAAGTAGCGTAACCTCGCTTCTACAACCTTTTCAAGATTGTTAATTGTGCTTTGGATTGCGGCATATCTGCATGCTTATGCGTACATATGCGCGCTCATGTGTTTCATATTCATATTTTTACATACCGACATATATTTTCATTCAAAGGATTTGAGTCATAACAACAAACCGGCACATTAAAGTAGATAAAAATCGCTTCCGGGTATTTACATACAAACGAGAAATCCAGCTTAGCTCCGGGATAATATTAGAAAAAATTATTTGATAGATGAGACTTACGCAATTGGTTTTCTTTAGTTTTGCGCTCTGTTCTAGACAAATGCACAGAAATTTTTGCTGATCAATTTTTTAATATTGTTTAAGGTACTTTAAAGGAACAAAATCTATGCAATTGACATGGAGGAAGAGCTGGTTAGAGTAATGGAACTCGCTCTTTAAAAACTTTCTACATATATACACAGTCGGGCTGCTATCAAAGCCCTTATGATGGTAGTGTACATTTCGAAATGTGCTCAAGAATGTCGAACATCCCTACAGCCTTTTCGAAAGCACATCGTAACACATCGAGATCGAAATCTGATGAAAATATCAATCAAGTGAAAGAAAAGTTGATCAATAGCCGAAAATTAACCATCAAACAGCTGGCAGAGGACTTGAACATTGCTTATAGATCCCTTCAGGGCATTGTAGTTAATGGTTTGGTTTACGCCAAGTTGCTAAAAAGTTGTTCCCAAAGCACCTGAACTTATACAAGAAAGGGGCCGCGTTGATATCGCCAAAGACATGATTTCCAAGGCCGAATCCGACCCAACATTCATCAAACGTATCATTACTGACATCAAGCCAGACATCAAGTGAGTGAGCGGAGAGCTCTAAGAAGAAAGTGATGCTCACAGTTTTTAAAGATTACAAAGATACTCTATACCACGAATTTTCGCCAGAAGGTGAGACAGTCAATAAGAACTATTATTTGGACGTTATTTGTGGAAAAAAAACTCGTGGATTTTCCACCATGATAAGACGCCGCCGCAGAGTGCCATCATTGTCCGCGAATTTTGAACCGAGAACGAAGCAAACCTCTGTCTTCACTGATGGCTTCAAGATGGAATCAAGAGTCGAAGCAAAGGTTTTTTCTAAATCAGGCAACTTATCTACTTCCTTAAAACTGCCGAATACTGCTAGTGTTTATCAGGCAGATGGCTTTGCATTCCTGCAGTCTTGCCAAATGCTTAGGGAACGTGGGAGCGAGGGAGATGTTAACATTTTTTTAATTTTCCGATAGTCAAGCCGCGATCAAGGCTCTGAGGACGCCATGGTGCACATCCGAACTAGTCAACTCTGGTAAGGACGAGAAATTTCGTGGATGTGCAGCTAACATTCCTCTGATCGGGGTTCCAAGACATAGGTACATAGAGGGAAATGAAATTGGTGATAAGTTTGCCAGGAAGGGGGCTGATGCCTAACCTGTCATCCCCCTGACTGTGGTAAAAAGAGGAATTCTACAACTTATTTCCCAGGAAAATGCAGAAAAGATGGAGCTCTACTTCTTCCAGTACAATAGACGAAGCACTCATAAGGTCCTGCGGATTCTACGCCGAAATTTCCAGACTCAGACTGTTTACCAGTCATTAGAAGATCGACAGCCTGTGGCAGTTCGTCAATCTAAATTCCATCAATCGTCTCCATTAGACTAACAGGTCTGGCCGGCTGAAGCTATCTGCCTGTTGGGAGTCTCATAATAGTATCGAAATGACGCTTTGGTGCTACTGATGGCACTCCCAGCGTGCTACTTCAACCATTTCACCTAACTACCTACCTATCGACGAAGCGAATACCATCCAACCGCTATCAAAATCCCCTGATATGGCACCCTGCAATATTTTCTGTTTGATCGAGTCAAAAAACCACTACGGCTAGCCTCTTTGGCGTTTTAACAGGCGAAGAGAAGTAAAAGAAAAATTGAAGACGGCTCTGATGGCTATACCGAAAACAGATTTTCAACAGCTGGATCAAACGCTGGCCTAAGTGTATTACCGATAGAATCTTTTTTGAGGAACAAACTTACATTTTGAATTTTCTGAATATATTCCGGGTACTTTTTGATCAAGGTGGTATATGACCGCCTGGTCTGGATCCACACATAACGATTTCTGAAGAGGCTGTGAGATAAGGAAGAGACAGAGTCTGTGGAAATGCCCTCCACTTCGAGGAATAGGTCTCAGATTCTCGAGAAATCATTTCACGGATTTCCTGGATGGTTTACGCAGAGTTTGGGTTGAAAGGCTGATTCTATTCGCCAAAATGTTATTAAAGGATGCGTAAAGGTAGGATTTGGTAAATTTTGTTTGGACACGGCAATGGGTGCAATGAGCTTATCGACGACATAGACATAGCGCAGCGAATAAAGATCCAGCGGCTTCGAGCTGGTTAATGTCGTTCGAATGAGTACAAATGCTCTGGTTCTGAAAGTATTCGATGCGGTACCAGCTGGAAGGAAGAGCAAGACCTTTTCTTCGTTGGAAAGATCAGGTGGAGATGGACTTGGCTAACAAAGTTATTGAATTTCAGCAAGAAATCAACTGCTAGAAAAGGTGCAGATGAGACCTTGTAAAAACATTAAAAGGAAGGCAAAGTAAGGTGAGTACGAAGAGTTTGAATTAATTGCAGTCGAGGAAAACGTCCGTCAGTTATTCCACACATGTTAAGATCTCATACATGGATGCCTTCAAAATAAATACCTATTAGAGTACAAAGAGAAGAAAAGGTTGTGATCCCAAGAGTCGATGCGCGCGGTAGCTGAATGGATTCGTATGTGACAGCTACTCGGTTAACTCGCGTAAGAAACCCACAGTAGTAGGGGGAAACATCAAATTTGCTAATAGCTATTCCCCCTTGGCAAGCAATCGGAAACCTCCGAGTACATTTCTGATATGAAAAAGATGCTCAAAAGTTGTCCCCAGTTCGGAGATGTGATAAAACAGTAGGTATCTCGATTTATAAGACAACTGCAAGGCACATACTATGAGTTGGAAAAGAAGTTTGGACAAACATCCAATAAAATGATGGCGGTCTGGCTATCAACGACGATAATTAGAGTTGAAAGTGGTTAGTTCGGCTGCCGATTCAGCTATAGTTGCAATAATCTGATAGTTGCAATAGTCTGATCTGGTACGACAGTTAAAAATCAAGTTCTGAATCAAGTTCAGGTCCCCCTACTTTTGTTATTTTCGATCTATTTGTGAAGAAATTATGGGTGTGACGATGGTATCGAAGCCTTTTTCTCCACCCAGCTTACTATTTTATCTCGTGTGACCCTTTCTTGAAATTGACCAGAAGTAGATACAACTAATTTTAAGCTGCTGCTCAGTCTTCGTATAATACTATGACTTTCTCTACTAAGTTCTTTGTTTCTAACTAAATCCATCGACTCTACATATACATTTCAACGAGTCCCTCCACACCCTCTTGGACCATAAAGTGGTCCATCAAATAGAGATCCTATAGGGTACAATACAATTTTATGGCCCTTGTGCATAACAAAATGCACGCAATTTCCATTGCATTCAACAAAAGTGATTTTCCCATTTGGATAGTAAATTCACAATAATATAAGAGATCTTCTTACCTTGCAACTGGGCCTTTTGTTGGTCTTTCTACGTCTTCTTTCTTCAAATCCAAGGAATCCGTTTTACGCGTAGGTGGACTACCTACCAATGGAGGACTATACACTCTTGGTGGACTGGTCACCTTCGGTGGACTATGCATCAATGGTGGACTCTTCATGAGCAGTGGTGAACGCATCGCTGGTGGCGATGGCATTACCGGTGGCCGGTCGCCCTCAGGCGGACTTTTCATCACCGGTGGCGAAGCGCTATGTTTCGAGTACGACGACTTTATCGACGGTTGACTGCGTATCGATTTAACTGAGGGTTGTGGTGATGCCACGGCAGCTGTAGATGCTACTGCTTCAATGACCGGTTGCGAGCCCGATGCAATGGATGCTGCGGCCGATGCCACCGAGGCAGCGGCAATACTACCAGCACGTGATGCAATACTGCCGCGTACGCTACCGCTGCGACTGGCATTACGACTACCGCTGCCATGACTACCGCTATGGCTAGCACTCCGACTAGCGCTGCGACTACCCGAGCCGCTTCCGCCACTGCCGGTAACACTACTACGCTTTTTCTTAGGCGAGCCAGAAGTTGGCGGTGTAGGATGTGGCGTGCCGCGTGGTGTTGCCTGTGATGTCGGAGTGCCACGTGTCTCAACTATCTCGTCTGCTGGCGTATCGGCGGTTGTATGATCCTCGGTTATAGCGTCGCTCAATTGACGCTCGGATATTGGAGTTTTTTCACTTGACGTTTGTTCATCTTCAATAATTTCGTCGACTTCCATAAGTTCTGCCGCCTGTTTTCTAGCATCTTCTGCTACTTCCATTTCTTCTTCCTGGTCTTCGATAGGTAATTCGTCTTCCATTCCTGGTGGTGGCGGTATATCAGCTAACATCATGCCAGTATCTTGCTCCAATTCACCCAACTGATCAGCTGGTGGCGGAATGATGGACGAAGCTGAATATCCATTGCTCGGAGGAGTGGTTATAGTGGTGGATTCATCTTCATTTGATGATTTGGTCTCATCGATCATATGGTAGGCGGTGCCATAGGTAATACCTTGAATTAGCTCAGCTGACTTGACTTCAACCGCGGCAGCCAAGGCGGCGGCTATAACATCGCTTGGCTCACCGAAATCTGGTGGCGGTGTAGCTGGATCATCGTCCATTACAAGTTCTCTACTGCGTGGCGGTGAACCAATCGAGCCCTGCGGTGAGCCCACGGAACGTGGTTGGGAACTTGTGGAGTGCGGTGGTGAACCCACAACGACGCGCTGTTGCGAACCAATCGAGCGTGGTTGCGAGCCGACTGAGCTGGTAGGCGAACCAACCGAACGTGGTGGTGATTGTGGTAGGGCAGCATGCTGTGGCAATGGTGGTGGCGGTGAATTAGGTTGTGATTGATCACTCTCCGATGGCGGTGTCAGTGGTGGCAATGGCGCTTGTGCGTGCATCGGTGGAGGTGGCGAGGCCAACTTCATGGGTAATGTCATTTTAGGACATGGCGGTGGGGTGTCTGGTGGTGATGGTGATGTTGAGGGCGACTTGGTTGTCGGTGGTGTAACACCGTTCACGCCATGTGCGCCATTGCCATGCACATAAGAAAAATTCGATGGCAGTGGTGGCAATGGAGGTGGTGGAGTTGACTTATCATCATCCTCTTCTTCCTCCTCATCTACATCGGCATCGTCTCCCTCATCTTCGGTTTCAATGGGTGGCGAAGGTGGTGCCATGGCGCGTACTGGTGGAGGCGGTGTTGCCATAGGTGGTGATAGTGGTGGTGGTGGTATCATTTCGAGTACCGACGAAGTAGGCGAAGCGGGTGGCGAATCGACTGCGGTGTCAGTGGGGTGATGTGGTGGTGGTGTTGGTGGTAGATCATCGTGTTCGGTGAGTGTTGGCAGCGGCTGACCCTGCATGGGCAGCGGCGGAGGCGGTATAAAACCAGCACCAAGTGCATCTTCAGGTGCCATGACGGGCAAGGGTGGTGGCGGTGGTTGTTGCGGCTCGAGCGCCAAAGCGCTATTATCCACCTCCTCGATGTCAGAGTCTATGCCTTGCGCAAAATCCATGTAGAAGTTGTCACGTGAATCGCTCGAGCCACGACGTAACTTCAAGGATAGATCGGGTGAACTATCCATGACTTCGTTTTTGCAACGCTATAACGGTGTTGCTGTTAATGCCGATTTACACTGAAACACTGTATGAAAGCGCTTTAATTTTTTTTTATGATTTTCCCAAATTTGATTTGTTGGTTTCTACGCCTTTAACTCACATAAGAACTGTTTTTTTTTTTTGCTTAAATGCTTTCAAGTGGTATTTCAACTGTTGGCTGAGGCATCTCCCAGTTCACAGACCTGCAACGAGGACACATGCAACGAATACTTTTACTTTACACACAACAACAGCAGCAACAACAACAAGAGCAGCTATGTACAAGTATGTTATTTTTCGGCTGTGCACTGGCGCAAATTTACTACGTCACAATTTAATTTGTTGGCTATGTTTTCCGAGAACAAATGTCAAGGGTTGGTGTTGTTGCTGCCTGACATATCCAGTGAAAGACGGGCGCGCGCACACAGACACAAATTCACACGCACTTGGGTTAATGGCACAAAACAATTTATATTTATGCTGCCTTTACGCATAATAAATGTGTGACAACAACAACATCCGCAAACAGCAGAACAAATTTATATTATTTACGCGACTGCAAGGAAATCTCGAGCATCCAACAGAAATGGTTTGGCAGTGGTAGACAAAAATAATGCGCACTCGCTAGTTGGGTGATGTGCGGCAGAGGAAGCAGCAGTCGCATAAAAAAACAGGCATGACCAGGCATCAACCCCTCCAGCAAGTTAAGCACCCTCGCATGCGTGCATTTAAAGATCCTGGTTGAGGGGGTGCCCAGACAGGCGAGTAGTTTCACTAATGCGCACTTTCGGTTGCCCCAAAGAAGCATATAATGGACTTGATATCCAGCGTTTGACTCAATGCCAACGAAAATGCGTCGAAAAATGTCTCCGCACACACTCACCAGATTCGGCCGCTGTGTGCGTGTGTGCGTACAATATATTTGTGCTGCCCGCAAATTCGCCAGCCACTTAATAGTGTCTAATAGTCCATTTGAGTTTTGGCAATCGTAAGTCCGCTTTGTTTTGCCATCATTACTGACATTGGCATAGACGACTTTGCGGACGCCATTTATAATGGAAATGAAGAAGGCCACTTACTCAATACGATTTTCTCAGCTAATGCTGTCATAAATCTTTAGTGAGTTAGTAATAATGGTTTAATACGAGTGGAGGCTTAGAAATTCGATCAGCACATTTTGCGTTGAGGAATGGTTGAGTGGTTCTTAGTCGAGTGGTAGTGGAATAATTGAAAATAAAATTTTATTCAATGATTATCAGATTATTAGTATTCATGGCACAATTTTCTTAAGCTAATGGGTTCGCAGCCGCCGTAGCCGAATGGGTTGGTGCTTAACTACCATTCGGGAGTGAGTAGGTTTGCATCTCCATGCATCTCCATGCAGGAAACCGCAAAATCAAACTTTTTTTCTAATAGCGGTCGCCCCTCGGCTGGCAATGGCAAACCTCCAAGTGTATTTCTGCCATGAAAAAGTTCCTCATAAAAAATATTTGCCGCTTGGAGTCGGCTTGAAATTGTAGGACCCTATATTTTGTGGAACAACATCAAGACGCACACCACAAATAAGAGGAAGAGTTCGGCCAAACACCCAAGCAAGAGCTTATAACGGCGCTGCATTGAGATTTACCTGTAAAATCAGTGAATCAATACCGATTTGACGGATATTTTCTTTACCGATGGGTCAAAGAATGAAATAGGATCTGGAGCCAGGTGGTGCTTAAACGATAGTAATAAGTATTACTTTGCTATGGGGAAATGGCAATTGTTTTCCAAACGGACACTTTTGCCATCCTGAAAGTATCCGATTGGGTAAACGAGAGGAGATGGAGCGAGAAACAGATTGGAGTTCTCAGTGACAGTCAGGCTGCACTGAAGACTCTGAAGAACGCGAAGTAAACCTCGAAGATTGTTCAGGAATGTAAGAGAAACTTAATTTTGGCGCAACACAGAACATGCTTGTACTTATATGGGTTCCAGGGCACTCCGGTGTTCAAGGTAACGAAATTGCCGATGAATTGGCCAACCGTGGATCAGCGGTTCCCCACAAGCGCCAGAGCCAGTAATCAGAATCAGTTCGCAGGGATCATGAATTGGATCAGCGATTATGTATGCAATTTATATAAAGAGCGATAGTCCAGTCTAGAACGCTATAGAACAAAGTATTTTCTGACAAGTAGAGCAAAGTATTTTCTGACAAGCTCGAACAGAAAATTGTCGAAATTTCTACTAAAACCTGGAAGAAAAGACAACCGGTTGCTGGTCAGAATTATTACAGGACATAGCACATGGGGTCAGCATATGACCATCATTGGAAGCATTGAGGGCCCAATGTGCCTGTCTTGCTTGGAGGAGGCGGATAGCACTGGGCACTTTCTCTGTGAGTGTCCTGACTTTGCTAAAGCAAGGCTGCGAGTTTTGGGTTCCGCTGTCGTGAGAATTAGTAATATTCGTTCTCTACAGTACTGGAGGATATTTACAGATTTACCAAAGCATCGGGAAAATTCTCACAGGACTAACTACCTCTGTCTCTGTGTCTGTCTTTGTCTCGTTCTCTGATACTTTTCTCCTTCCCTCCTTGACTATCTACCCTCTTTCCAGAGCTCTAAATACAATGGGCTTTTTAGCCGGAGTGTTTTAGATGCCACCAAAACTCTTGGTGCTCCTTGGCTTGACCTATTCAAATTTCAATACCCAACTTATTTCATATGAAACGACACTAATCCCCAGGCGACTCATCAATGAAAAGATCTCGAAAAATGCTTTTTTGATATGTTTGATATGTCCGGTTTGTTCACCGGAGGCGTAATCAAATCATCCAACGTCAAAAAAGAAACGAAATCGGGTTGCTATTATGAATGACGACCACCTTAGAATGATGTGCAAGGATTTTTGTTCCCATGGTTGAAAAATTTTTAATTTAGCAAAACAGTGCCCCACCACGTACTACTGATAAAACTATGGATTTACTGTACGGAAGTATTCATTAGTAAGCTTATCTCGAAATGGAACTGTACTTTGTCCTTCAAAAGCACTTGCGTACGGGCTCAAATGCTCAACAAATAGTAGAAAAATTAAGCTCCATACTTAAGTTTTCAGACAAAATATTCATGCGTGGAAAGCCTTTTTCTTCAAATGGTGAAGTCATAACAGCTGTGGAAGCGTATTTTGTAGCCCTTCCAGATTCTCACTTCAGGAATGAAATTCATAAATTCGAATCTCTTTGGAACAAGTGGGTTGATGTTCAGAGAGACTATACAGAATAACAAAGTGTATTTCAGACCATAAAATTGTGTTTTTCTTATCGAACCGCAAACTTATTGAACATCCTAGCATCTACGCAGTTTGTGTATCTTCAAAATATAACCTTTAATGTGCTAAATTTTCTGAACGCGATCCTAAGAAATCAATCAGCACCACATAATAAAGAAAGCGCCGTAGAATGAACTTAATTCTTTAGTAACCAAAAGTTTCCGGGACAAATAGATGAATAGAATAGATAGATAGAATAGAGTGGAATCTCATTAGTGAAGACTCAGGCACTCAGGTATGGAAAACCACTGCACTTAAAACCCTTAAAGTAGCACAGGGAGTATGGATTAAAAACGGAAACGGGCTGACTCATTTAGGAATCTGAGAAGCTTGTCGAGAGGTAGAAAATGTAGCTGATCTACAAGGTGAAGTCCAAAATAAATCAGACTGGTGTCATAGACATGTTTTTGATGGTCCCATCTTTATAATGAGTTAGTGCGTTGAAAGTTCATCCCTAGCTGACTTCCAGTGAAAACTTGGTTCAGTGGAAGTTAAGTTGTTACATCAAAAGTGTCATCGGTACAAAAATGAGTTTCGAACAAATTAGGAGTTTATATAAAATTTTGTTTTAAAATCGGTAAAACGTTAATGAAACATTTGAATTGATGAAACAAGTTTATGGCGATGATTGTCTATCTCCTGCTAGAGTTCATTAGTGCCTTACACGTTTCAGATGGTTGTGAGGACATAAATGACAATGAACATACGGGCCAAGCCGGACAAAATCAGAAATCACCGAAAACTCAATCGAAATTGTTTGTAAATTTATCAAAGATGAACCAAAATTATCGTTGAAATTCATGGAATCGAAGTTGAATATCTCCAAAAAATCGATTTATCGGTTTTTAACTGATCATTTGGGCTTAGGAAAGATCTGTGCACGTTTCATTCCGCACAAATTAACTGAGGACCAAAAATCGCACAGAATTCAGCATTCGAAAGACCTCTAATGAGGCGAGAAACGACGAGAACTCCCAAGATGAACCTGAAACTAAGCGTCAATGGAAGTAATGGAAGGCCCCAGGCGAGCCACCACCCAAAAAATCGCGTTTGGAGAAGTCAAAAATTCAGTCGATTTTACGATTCCAAGGGATTTTTCCACAAGTAGTTCGCACCAATGGGCCAAACCGTCCATGCAATCTTCTATCTTGGCGTTTTGAAGCGTTTGTTGCATCGCATTCGTGGAATTCGCCCTGAATATCGCGAAGGCGGAAGCTGGCGCTTATTGCATCTCATCGATCCACTCTTGTGACTGATTTTTTACTACAAATCGCATTTTAAATAAATTGCATTTGGCCATGAAAGGAAAACGTTTTGCGTTCGTAGAGGACATCCAAAAGGCTTATACCGACATCCTGAAAGACATTCCGGTCAATGACCTGAAACACTCTTTCGAAAAACAATGTTTTGAAGCCAGAGGGGACTATTTTGAATAAATAAACTCGAAGTTATCAGAACAAAGCTCCTGTCGTTTCTATTTTAGTTCAGTCTTGTTTATTTCGAGCTTTACTTTGTATTCTTAGTACGAATGCATCTAACCTCAAAATACTTCTTTTTGGTCTAGCGAATGCTGAACTAAATGAAATAAAGTGCACTGAACTGTCATCCTCTGCCCGGCAGTGGACACATATTGGGTTGTCCATGATGCCTGTGGTAGTCATATCTAAGCCGCAGCGACCCATTCACCACCAACGCAGGCGTAAGGCAAGGTTGTCCCCTGTCGCTCTTCTCTTCGCCATCGTCCTAGACGACGTCATGAGTCAATTGACTCTACACAAACGCGACATCGTATGTAGTTTTACCAGACATCTTGAGGACCTGCACTTCGCCTATGACATCTGCCTCCTCTCTCACAAGCTCACTGACACGAAAACGCAGACGGGCAGACTGGTCACGCTGGTATGCACTATCGAAGCGGAAGAAAACATCACCAAGACGGATGTTATGAGAGTCAACCACAATAAAGCAGGAATTTGTGGACAGCTTCTGCTACCACGGCAGACTGTGGAGCAGATGGAGATGTTCAATGCAGGCTAAACAAAGCAAGGATGCCGTTTGGACGAATGCATACAGTATGGGCGAGGTCGCAAATCTTCAGGCTATCTAAACTTCGAATATTCAGCTCATGTGTGAAGTTAGTATTGTTGTGCGGAAGGGAAACATAGCTGATATCCAACACCATCACACAGAGGCTACAATCTTTCGCATCATCTGTAGAATATTCTGGCCGAACACCATCAGCAACGACGCGCAGTGGAGATCAACGAATGAGGAACACATCGTATGGCAAATCACACGCAGAAAGTGACCCTGGATAGATCACACTCTTAGAAAACCACCAGATATCATCATGGGAATGGCACTGGACTGGAATCCCCAAGCGAGCAGAGGTCGCGGTCGATCAAAAAACACTTGGAGAAGATCGATTCTGCGCGAACTTGCAGATACCGACATCTCATCGGACGGTGTGAAAGCAACAGCACAGAACCGTATACGATGGAACAGTCTTGACGAGGCCCTATGTTCCCGAGAGGAGTGAACAAGGGAAAAAAAAACAAACAAAAAATTTGCAGGTGTAGCAAAAAAGTGAGAGCACAGTCTAAATCTTTGCCCGACGAGAGCAGATCAGCAGCTGAGAAGAATCCTCATCCTCTAGACAGCTTCCGCCAAAAGAACATGAAGCAATCCCAAATCTCACCGCATAGACACCTGAGGGACAATCTCACGTAAGGATACCTACAAAATTTAAAAGCTACGGCTTTGTTAGCCTTAGAAGTTCCTCGAGCGCCCCGATCTACCCGTGATCAAAAGGATGTTGGGACTTTCCACGTTTGCGCACTACCCCAAAGCTGCCAGAGTTGACGCGAGGTCCATCTTTCCAGGAGTAGACCACAGATTTTTAAGGACGGCTAAAACTATGTGACTATGTGTGATAGAACTTCACTACAGATTGTGGAGGAATTCCCACTTAACCTGTCAAAGTTGTCCACTCAACGTATATATCCTACAAATCCATGTCCTATGCCGCCTCCGAACGGTACCCAGTTTTTATGAGCAGCCTTTTCATAGCCTAGGAGTGAAAACAATTAGAAATCACTTTTCTATCGCTTGATGTTCCCAGCCCATAGTGGGCATTGAATCTGGAACCCATCGAATGGGCCGTTTGGCTACGTCCTGGCGGTTACTCAAAATATGCATATATGCATTTATCTTATTTTACAGAATTTTACAGCAGCCCTACACATCGTGAAAGCTAAAACTAAAACTACTTTCACAATTCCCATTCAACTATTCATGGGCGTTTTCTTTGCGCACACGAGAAAGTGTTTCGCCTAAAAACCAGTCAACTATGAAAATACTCGCATAGAGTAAATCAAAATAGCCAACACAAAGTAGGAGCTGCATAGGGAAATCCGAGCGAGTAGGAGTTGAAGCACAGCCAAGTTGACGGTTGGGAGGCTTATTGGGCGGTCAACCATTGTTCGATTTGAAAGCCAACGAAAGGGACAGTGTAAGCCATAATAATAACCACTTGACTCTGTAGCAAATACATACAGACATATATGTATAGGTATATGTATGTATGTATGTATGCATCGAGGCGAAAGTAGAGACCGCAACGAAACATAAGAGGTGCGATTGCAAAGGAAGCAGTCGAAGGAGGCATTGCCTATGGGCGAGTGTAGTTAACTGCATATATTTGTATGTAGTTGTTGCTAGAATAATGCAATGCGAATACGAAGTATTGTGTGTTGTAGTTGTAAATAGTTTCGGTTCGTCGGTAATTGTAGTATAGAAAATAAGAGGCTGGCGAAAAATTTACTGTATCGTTGTTTGCCAAGAGATAACACTTTTCCTGCTGTCATTCCCCTGCTGCTGATGTTACTTTGCCTGGCTGAGTTGGATGCTGTAGAGTAATTGCTTTTATTGTTGCTGCTGTTGTTGTGGTTGTTGTTTTTTCAACTGTGGGGAGTTGTGTCGCGTAGTTTTTATGTTTTTTTTTTCTTTTCGCTTTTTTTTTGCTTTCTCACTTTCAGCTTTCTTTTTACGTAGTAAGTGGTTTTCGCTTTTTCTCTATAACAACAACAATATCAACTGAACTAAATATTGTAGTACGCACACACACACACACGCTTGCATGTACCACATATCCATGTACACTATCACTAAACACATACATGCATACATACATATTATATATGCATACGCTCGATTTTCGCCACTGCCCTAACAAGCAAGTGTGTATACACCAAAAATTTTGCACTACTGCCACTTTTCCACTTTACGAATTTTTACTATTCGCATTTATTGAAAAATTTCACATTAAGGAACCGGATATCTCGTTTTAATGCACAGCTAACTAACACATACATACTTGTACATACACATAGGTAAATAAATTTTCACTTTTTACGCACTGCTACAATTTATTTTAAGTGAACGCAATTTTCTTCTTTTTTTCTTTGTTTTTACACCCAAGAAGTGGGGCCTAACACCCAGCCATAGGCAGAAAAATTTTTGTTTTTTTCTTTGTTTTTTTTTCTTTGGGTTTTTGATTATCGAAATTTCTTCTTTCAAGCCAAATGCGGTTGTGTATCCTGTGTGAGTAGCACAAAAAATGTGACGCGTGCAAGGAAACTGCGATCCTGCTGCGACAACACTCAAATATGGAATGACAATAGCCAAAGCGCTCCAGCCGCTCAGTGCTGTTACATAGGCTGCATAGTCGTCGTCGTCGTCGTTGTCGGTTCACGAGTCAAGGCAGCCGAGTTGTTTCGCACAACGAGTCAAGTCAGCCAGATTTGCGCGCGTCCAACAACACAACAAATACATATTTACATACCAGAATATATCTATCAGCAGCAGCAGCAGCAGCCGATTGGAAGTACCGGAAGCACCAGCAGAGTGGCAGAGTGTGAGTATTGGATTTCCCGCGCCGCTTCCAGGCGCGCGCACAACGTAACCGAGCAAAACAAAGTTAGAGCAATAACGCACACTGGAAGGAAACGGAAGAGGCCGTTGAGGCGCGCACTTAAAGCACCCATACTACAACATATTACGGTTTATTGTGATGTATGTGTAGTACACTAGGGCGGTTAATGGCATCGAGCCGCTGGTGACACCATTGGAATTTGTGTTTTGTTGTTTGTTATTATTTTGCTCATCTCTCCTGCTGTTATTTTGTTTTTATTTGCTATGTGCGTTTTATTTAGTGTGTTTTTGTTTTTGTTCGTTTTTGGTTACCGAACAACCGACGAGCGTAATCGGCAATCGGTGTTGAGGCTGCTATAACCGGTCACAGTATGCAATGAATGAAATGGCGCCCACTCACCGTGGCAACGAGCAAGCGAAGTGGGTGAGTACGTGCGAGTGGAAGGGGTATGGTTTGCTTGTTTGTTGTTCCAAATACAAACATACTTATGTATATGCAAATGTATGTATATATGTATGTATGTAGGCACGTATATGCGTATGTTCGTATACTGTTTTTTTTTTTTTTTGCATTTTTGTTTCAGTTTTTTTTCAGTTCTAGCACGCTGGGGTTGAGGTTCATTTCAAGCTCACGGGTAAGCGGGGCTAGCTTACCAAGCATCCATCCTACTGTTCGTCAGGTAGGTTGACAGTGATTCTGCTGGCTGAGTGCGTGTAAATGACGACAAATTAATTGCGTATTGGTGCATGTGTGTGTGTGTGTATGTGTAGTGTGTATGTGTACGCGCATGCATTCGAAGTGAGTGTGTGAGTGCTACTGCACTTCGTACACCTCGTACATATCGACATATGCAGTTGCATAGAGGAGCGTATGACAAACTTGTTTTTGATAGACTGAATGGCGTCTACTTCCGGTCTGTGCGCTTTGCTGAGAGCGTTGAAATCGCATTGTTTGTGTGTTTTCAATGGGAAAACACCGAATGCTGATAGCTTTTGAAAATAAATGCAAGCGTTAATACGAGTAGGGAATATGAATATTTTTGAAAAGTATTAAAAATTGAAGGAAAATTCATAATGCGCAATTGTAAATTAGACTTTTTTAAGAAAATTAATCTAAAATAACTACTGAACTCGAGGTTTAAAATTATATATGTATGTATGTTTGTTTGTATCTCCACTTGCGCTCATATAAATAAATCACGCTATAGTACAACACTAAGCCTGTCAAAAACGCACATTTTTTATTAAAAAAAATGGAAAAAAGTTTTTATAAGATTTTTGTACAACTTATTGCTATAATTTTTTCTTTAAATTAAGTGGATCAATAAACTTTTAAGAGAAAAACAATGTATTCCACCATACATTTCGCGCTCATACAAACTGGCGCAAAATTAATCATCCAATATTATTTCCAATAACTCGTTTACTAAATAAAAAAAATGCTTTTCAGTGATGGAAATCAGTGATGGAATACAAATTTTCCGATTTTATTAATTTTGCGCCACCTTGTATATTTAAGTGATCTGAAAAAAATTATTCTGAGTGATGGAAATCTTTATTTTGACCTTTAGCGCTCCATTGCTTTACAATTAACAATTTTCCGATAGGGTGATTAATTTTGCCCCACCTTGTATATTTAAGTGATCTGAAAAAAATTATTCTGAGTGATG
Source organism: Anastrepha obliqua (assembly GCF_027943255.1). Taxonomy (NCBI): domain Eukaryota; kingdom Metazoa; phylum Arthropoda; class Insecta; order Diptera; family Tephritidae; genus Anastrepha; species Anastrepha obliqua. The sequence continues at coordinate 17,056,817 of NC_072893.1, read as the reverse complement.
GAAATCTTTATTTTGACCTTTAGCGCTCCATTGCTTTACAATTAACCATTTTCCGATAGGGTGATTAATTTTGCGCCACCTTGTATATTTAAATGATCTGAAAAAAAAAACTATTCTGAGTGATGGAAATCTTTATTTTGACCTTTAGCGCTCCATTGCTTTACAATTAACAATTTTCCGATAGGCTGATTAATTTTGCGCCACCTTGTATATTAAGTGATCTGAAAAAACATTATTCTGAGTGATGGAAATCTTTATTTTGACCTTTAGCGTTCCATTGTTTTACAATTACAAATTTTCCTATAGAATGATTAATTGTATAAAACTGAAAAAAATTCCTTATTTATTTATTTATTTATTTATTTATTAGGAATATAATTATAAATAACTATATTACATTACGAAAGGCACTAGTAGCTAAGACTATCGGCCTGAAATAATACTAATAGATTTTTTACTTATTTATAAAAAAAATATTAGAATAAAAATTATTATGTGTAGGGAATTAATAAACAAAATTATAAAAGATAAACTAGTCCAATTTGGTATATAAAATTATAAATTTTCGACATATTTTCTAGAGAAATCTCTTTCAGTAACTCGGAAGGTTTGCTGCCGTTAAAGATATTTTTTCTGCCATTGTTATACTTGGTGCAGTAGTCTATTATATGAATAATGGACAGTGGACAGTTACATGCTGAGCAAATCGGGGCAGGCATTCCTTTTAGAAGGTGTTGGTGAGTAATATTTGTGTGTCCTAGCCGGAGTCGAGTAAAGATTTTTGTCTGCTGCAGTGTCGCTCCAGTTGGAATAGTTGCTTTTAGTCGTTCTGGATTTATGGATTTGTAGCTGTGTTGGTATGTAAGCCATTTCTCCCTTACGGTTGAGTGATAGATACTATCGATTATCCTGAGAATGTCGGATTTAACGAAGGTTTCGATACAGAATGTAGGGATATTGCTGACATTTTTTGCTGCTTTATCAGCGTTTTCGTTGCCTAGAATTCCGCTGTGTCCAGGGATCCACATAACTTTTATTTTTGCCTTTTGCTGGGACAATTTATTTCGAATATTGTCAATTAAAGGTTCTCTGCTGTTTGCGCTCGACAGAGCTGTGATGGCAGATTTACTGTCTGTACAGATTATATATTTTCCTTTAGTTGAGGAGGCGTAGTCAATGGCGAAGTTTATAGCAATCGCCTCGGTAGTAAATATCGAGTTGTGTGGGAATAGAAGACCAGTCCTAAGTATGCTTCCCTTATCAGATACCACAGCAAATGCAGTTGAGTCGGTTTCTTTAGAGCCGTCAGTGTAAATAAATTTCCAGCCTTTGGCATCCCAATAGTTCTTGATTTGAAAGAATAGCATTTGATAAACATTTTTAGAGGTGTTTTGTTTTGAATACATCAGTAGGCTGGTGATGAAAATGGATGGAGGAAGTTCCCAGGGTGGGAATCTCGATTGAAAAGTTAACATGGGCTTTATGGAAACGTCGAATTTCGCGGTTTCATCCACCGCTCTGTATATAGCTGATTCACGCTTCAATTTTGTGGTTCTTCTGATGACATTTTTCAAGTCATTGTTTATAATTGGGTTACTGGAACAATATATCCTTGGAATTAAACGAAGTGTATTATACCTTACTCTATCACTCATTTCGGGGAGTCCAGCTTCGGCTAAAATATTTTTTGTCGGGGAGGTTGGAAAAGCTCGAAGACTTTTACGAACGGCTGAATGGTAGATTGCTGATATGTTCGCGAGGGTACCTTTTGAACACTGCCCATATATTGGTAGACCGTAATCAATGCAAGATATTATTAACGATTTTGTTAGATTTATTAGAGAATTTTGGGTAACATTACTATATTTTGAGGCAAAGTATTTAATGAGATTTAATCTATTATTAAGTTTAAATTTAAGGTATTTACAATGTTCCTTAAAGCTAAGATTTTTATCAAAAATTATGCCTAATATTTTCAGGTTAGTAACATTTTCTATTGTCTGATCATTGTAGGTCAAGCTAAAATTACAATAGGGTTTTTTCTTACATATATGCAGAGTTTTGCACTTATTATATGATAGGCTAGCTCCAGAAGTAAGTGTCCAGAGAGATATATCATCAAGTAAATTATGGAATATGTTATTTATTTCGTTTAAGTTGTTTCTCTTTGAAAATATTAACACATCATCAGCATAAATAGAGTGTTTGACGTCGTATTTTTCAATAATGTTACTTATTTCATCAAAAGCAATAATAAAAAATATCACTGATAGGGGAGAACCCTGTGCAATTCCATTGTACAGAGGTACTCTATCAGAGTATTTATAGTTAACTTTAGTTCGAAAAGTACGGTTTGTTAAAAAGCTTTTTACGAAGTTGAATATCTTTTGGCCAATGTTCCATTTTTTAAGTTGTTTCAATACAACATGTATGCCGATTCTATCAAACGCTTTTTCAAAGTCGAGACCCAGTACAGTGACATGGTTTCGGCTGGAAATAGCGGTTGACAAGTAATGATCAAAATATAATAGTACATCTGAAGTACTTTGCCCAGATTTAAATGCTACTTGATTAGGAGATAAAAGTTTTTTCCTTAGCGCAAACCACATGATGCGTTTTGCAACAATTTTTTCTAACGTTTTACTGAGGCAAGAGAGAAGAGAAATTGGTCGGTAGCTATTGACGTCAGCTTTTGGTTTATTAGGCTTTAAAACTGGCATAATGTCGGCGTTTTTCCAGTTTTGTGGAAATATCCCATGGACGAAAATATTATTATAGAGCCTGAGCAGTCTGCTTATTAGATCAAATGAAGCGTTTTTCAATATAGTGTAACATATTCTATCATGTCCCGGGGTTTTTCCTTTAGCAGACCGTAGGGCTTCCTTAAGTTCTACAAAAGTGATCGGTTTTTCTAAGAAAACAGCTTCTTTGGAAATAGAATGGGGGAGATAGTCAGATCCACTAAGGGCCATGTTTTTTTCGGTTATAAATTCTTGATCAAAGTTGGTGTCGCTAGAAAATGCAGACCAAACTGAGGAGAAGTGATTGGCAATTTCTTTACTTTCAGTAATGGTGCCCCTTTCTGTATTTATAACTGAAACTTTGTTTTGTTTGTGGGAGCCGGAAATCAGCCTAATACTGTGCCAGACATCTTTTGGGCTAGTGCTGGGGTTGATTGAATCAGTTAGGTTTGCAAAGCACTTTCTTTTAGCCAATTTGGAGTTGTATCTGAAGGTAGCATTTGCCTTTTTATAGGCTATTAAATTATATTCGTTTTGTTGCTTTTTATATTTAGCCCAGGCGTTTTGTTTATTTTGCCTTAGGTTTGCTAACTCGTTATTCCACCATGGAACCGATGGTTTGAGTAGTCTATTTTTGGTTTGAGGTATATGGAGGTGGGATGCAGCACGTAGGATCTTTTTAATATTTGCTGCTTCTTTATTGATGTTGTCGGAAGTAGGAATTTTTAAACATTGATCATCGCAGGACTTTTGGAACTTTGGCCAGTTGGCCTTGTCGGTAAGGAACCTAGGTGGTTTCCTTATTCTGTCGTTGTTGTGGTTAGATTCTATTGTTATAATAATTGGGAAGTGATCACTTCCATAGGGATTATTTAAAATTCTCCAGGAGCATTTCGCAGCTAAATTAGGGCTACAAAGAGAAATGTCTATATTGGTGAAAGTTTTGTGCGTTGAGAAGTGGGTGGAAAACCCGTCATTTAGAACGATTAGGTTTGAGGCAAGAATTACGTCTTCAATACTTTTTCCTCTTTGGTTAACAGTATCAGAGCCCCAGAGAGGGCTCCAACTGTTAAGATCCCCTAATAACAAAATTGGTGTTGATATACTCGTAAGGACGGAAAGGAGTTCGCTTGAATTAAAATTTTGATCGGGTGGTATATACATTGAAATTATGGTAAGTTTAAACCCAATGTTTATTTCTATTGCAATTGTTGAAATGTTCGATGTGACATCTAATTTTGTCTGCGGGATATCCTCTTTAATTAACAAGCATATTCCTTGTTTATTACTAGTGTTAATGGGTAAATTGTGATAATATCCACAAAATGATTTGGGTGGTGTAGGAGAGTTCCCATAATGTAAATGAGTTTCTTGTAATGCAATAATTGCCGGATTATATTCGTTTAACAAGAGTTGCAATTCATGGTAATTATTCCAATAGCCTTTGATATTCCATTGTAGTACTTTAGTCATTATTAAATAAACAAAATTTGGCAAAGAGAGAATGGATAGAAAGAGTGTATGAACGAAAAAACAAAAAGTTAATATGTAGGGTATATATGTAAGTAGTGTCTTGTTTTTGCTTTGTGAATTAGTTGATCAATAATTGTTAATTTACATCTTATGCTTTGCATTTTTATTCTTTGTCTGATAACATTGTGGAGTCATCAGCAGGAGGTAAAGAGTTGATATGAGAGTAAGCGTTCATTTCATCTGGGTTGCTGATATGAGAGAAGTCAAGAGAGTAGTTTGAAGGTAAATGTAGATAATTTTCTATATTGGTGTTAGTGTTCAAAAAGGAATGTTGTAAATTAATATCAATAGCTTGGTTGTTGTTATGAACTTGCGATTGGGTGGGTATCGAATGTGAAGTGAGAGATTGGATAAAAGATTGAGTGTTTTTAATAAGCTGTGAATTGGATTGTGGAATGCAGATCTCCTGCATTTGTGGCGTTGGAGTGTCAAATTGTTCGCTGACAATAGTCTTATTTTGTGGTTGAGTGTTGTTTAGTTCAATATTATTGTTTGGATTAGAAACAATGGAAGCAAATGAAGGAGAATTTTCAGAGAGATTTGGAGTGATTGTTTTGTGTGTTTTTATGGCTTCTCGCATAGTGCACTTTTGAGTCACCTTTATTTTTAAAATTTCTTTTGCTTGGATGAACTTTTCGCACTTGTTGGAGGAAGCAGGGTGATCAGAGGAGCAGTTTGCACATTGCGTGCGCTTACATGCTTCGGGCGAGTGAGGGGGCAAGTTACAATTTTCACATGCTGGTGAACGTTTGCAGAATTTGGCTGTATGTCCGAGCAATTGACAGCTCTTGCAGCGCATGGGGTTAGGAATGTATTGCCTAACACGAACATTACGCCAAGCAATGTCCATCTTTTCGGGGGTATGGAAGAGGTCGAATGTAAGTAATATAACGCCAGTAGGAAATATTTTATCATTGCTACTTTTTCTTTGGAATTTATAAACAGCGACCACTCCTTGGGGGCTAAGTTCACTCACTATTTCTTCATCTGGTACATTTATTAGGAATGGTGCATATACTGTTCCTTTACTGTAGTTAAGATTTTCGTGATATTTTACTTTTACACGACATATGCCAGGGAGTTCTTTTAAGGAGATAAATCTTTCAGCAATGCTTTTGTTGTTCACTAATAATAAAATGTTACCATCGCGGAGTTCTGAGACTGTTTGGAATTCTTTACTCACTGCACGAATAGATTTATGAACCGCAAAGCAAGAGTAGTGAGATAAAGGCTTATTTTTGTCAATAGATTCCAAGACTATAAATTTAGGATTTGCTTTATTGGTAGATGGAAGCTCGGGGAAATTAATGAAAGGGGTATTCAGAGATGTTTTTTTGTTATTGTTTTTCACTCGTTTTTTCTTTTTTATTGTTGTGCTATCGGCTAGCAATGCGAACCGATTAGCGCCAATTAGCGGCGGCCCGGGGGCCATGGTTTTAGCACTTAACCAAAGGTGTAGTTTAATTAGATATTGGCACTGTATGTAAATGAACGAAATCAATTGATAGAAAAAGAATGTCAAAAATCGTGAGCCACGTGGGCTATGCAGATGGCGAAAAAGTCAGAAAACACACAAAACGAAAGAATGAACCGCTCGCTATGAGTGATAGTCGGAGACTGAAAAAATTCCTTATTTTCTGGCTTCCTTGGAGCTGCCGCTCTTCTTACTCCTACAAATTCTCTATTAGCTTGAGGTCGAAGCTTTGCCCGTTTGTATAAAATTGGGTGTGCTCCGGGCAAGTCTACGTTATTAAATTTAGCTGCCTTTAAGGAGGATTATTTGATACCTTTCAAAGGGATTTCCAAGTGGATGCGATCTATACAGATTTCTCTAAGTCTTTTGATAGGGTATCTCACCCAATATTAAGAGCTAAACTTGAGGGTTACGGCTTTCACTGTCAATTTCTAAAGCGGCTAACTTCCTATCTGGATAATAGACACTGTGTCCTTCGGCTCGATAATGTATCGACTTATTCTTTCGTTATTTCGTCTGGTTTCCCCCAAGGGAGTGTTCTAAGTTCGTTACTATTTATACTCTTCATTAACGATTTTTCCTCCTCTTTTTCCATGTGTAATTTTCTTCTATACGTGAATGATCTGGAAATCTATTATGAAATTACATGGCCAGAAGATTTATCACCTCTCCCGTGTGAGTTGAATAACCTGTACAGTGTTGGTATGTGCGTAATCAATTGTTCCTCAAAATTATTTAATGTCACTATACTTCATATGCGAAAGTTTTTAATGTTGTTTCAACAGCTTACTGCATTCCGAACTCGCCGCTAAAGTCAATCAGTGAATTACACGACCTGGATGTTTATTTTGACTCCAAGCTCAACTTCACCACCCACACAAACTATATTATTTCTAAATCGTTCGCAATGTAGTACTCATCCTTAGTTCGGTTCAAGTTAGAATACGCGGTATTTGTTTGGAGACCGTTTCATGCAGTCTATATAAATAGATTAGTGTATGTTCAGAGAGTTTTTATGTGCTCTGCTTTGCGATCAATGAAATTTGTTGATCCCATTCCGTGTTATCGCTCTCGTTGCTTATTAACGTTGTGGATGTGTTTTGTCTCTGATATTTGTGCGCGCTCAATAGATTGCGCGTATCTGCTCAATAAAATTAATTTCAATGTTCGCTCTCACATTTTCCGTTGGGGTATTGTTGAAACTGTTTATGGCATGAGTGCTACTTGTAGGAGGACGCTAGATCAATTTTATGCTTATTCTTGTTTCTTAGGCTTTTCTTACCCTAAGATTAACTTTAAAAAGTGACTTATAAGTATGTCTGATAGACTCTTGTCATAAGGTTTTTATTTGTATATGTATATCTATATATCTTACAGTACGTAAACATCCTGTTGTTTGGTTAACAAATAAATAATATACATACATATAAGTAGCCGCACCAAGTTTAGTTATGAAGGTGTCAAAAATTAAAAACATTAGTCAACATTTTCTAATCCGATTTGCATAGGAGGGGTATCGTTGTGTGGGCTATAAGCCAGACAGTTTTTCAGTTTGAATATCTTCATAATATTAACCATGGAATATGTTAATATGTACCGACAGCTAGTACTCGTTCTCGTATTAGTTTTAGTCTTATATATTATTTCTTATAAATAAATAATTTTTTTTAAAACCCTACTCTTAATTTTAAAAATTTGGTTCCATATTTCCTAAATTTCAACTGAACTATGTATAATCATAGAAGCGATTAAAAAATTACCTTTTTAAAAAAGTACTCTCTAAGATGGAGTCTCAAAGATTTCAGAAATTGCGTCTGTTTGAAGATGTACAACAAAGCCAAAAAAAATTATTGAATTTAAAGAAAATAATTGTTGCTAGAAATCACCACTTTTTGTTACAATTAATTAAGAAGGCCTGTTTATTTTTTCTTATAAATTTAAGTGTTAATTAAAATATGATAGACAATGTTTTTTCTAATAGCGGTCGTCCCTCCGCACGCATTAGCAAACCTCCTATTTCTGCTATGAAAAAGCTTCTCATTGCAAAAAAAACATCTGCCGTCTAAAGGTAACGTAAAACTGTAGGTCCCTCCATATGTGGAACAATATGAAGACGCACATCACAAAATGAAGGAGGAGATCGCTGAAATACCCTACAAATGATGTACGCCCAATAACGTATTTTATATAATGCAGCCAAAAAAATTATTAAATTATGAAATATATTTTGTGGTATTTCCATTATAGAAAAAAAATCTTATATTTTTAATTTATTAATGCCCATTTTATCCGCACTTTGTACTAAATTATCTTTTAGCAGATCCAGATATATCTCTTTATTCATGTTTCCTTCGATAAATGTTAAATTTCCCACACCCAAATAGGACATGCAGCCCCATACCATCACACTGCCTTCGCCGCACTGTAGAGCGCAAATTACATGGTTGAAGCGCGGTGTTTGGTTTTCTCCAAACGCAGGACTTTCCATCAGACCTGAAAAAGTTAAATTTGCTTTCACCCGCAAAAACAGCGGACTTCCAGAACGAAATGTCTTTGTTCAAATGGTGTCTGCAAAACTCTATTCTTTGTTTTCTATGACGAGCATTAATCAACGGCTTATTTCGGGCAGTCCTTCCATGAAAATTTTCTTCGCGCAGAACTCTACGAACAGTTTCAGAGTTACAGATCTTGCCTAAGTATTTTTCGACTTCGTTCGTTAATTTTGAAGTGCTTAAATCGGGTTTTTCTTTAAGAGGGCAGATACCTGTAAACGGCCATATTTTCCCTGATTTTCATTAAAATTATTTAAAATGCAGAAGTCAATATATTTTTTTTTTTCAAAATTGGCATTCAGTTTATTTATACATTAAAATAATAAACAATTTTTATTTTTTATTTTAATCATTTAAAATGGCGGATGTACACCCAATTCTTCCAGGAGGGTCGCAGCGGGGCTTCTCAATCGGCGGGCATTGTAGAATCGGCGTCAGTGACCTGAATACAAAAAACCAAAATTTTTTGACGTGCTAAAGTCTTATAATTCGATTTAACAGGCTGCACGCACGAAAAAATGTGTCGTTACCTTGCTCATTAGTGTTACCTTGCTCATTGCCGTTACCTTGCTCATTTGTCGTTACCTTACTCATTGCATTGAATGAACTGCAAGCGAAAGCGCGGAACGAACGGCAAAGCAAACAAAGCAAACGAACGGCAACGTTCGACATCTTGCTCTCTCCTACTTAAGTGAGCGTATATATGTATGTATATGCGCATATGTACATATATAAATTCACGTATTTGTATTTGCATATGCCTTCTTATTGATTATTATTAATTTGATTTACTTGAAGAATTTAAAATAAAACAAAGTTTGTTAATAATACCTGTTGTTTAATGTTATTATTATTAATTTTTGATTATTATTAATTTGATTTACTTGAAGAATTTAAAATAAAACCAAGTTTGTTAATAATACCTGTTGTTTTAATGTTATTATAATATTATTTTTTGACGTGATAACGTCTTATAATTCTATGTAGCCGGCTGCACGCACCAAAAAATGCGTCGTTATCTTGCCCATGCGTCGTTACCTTGCTTGAACAGCATGTTATGTTATGTTATGTTATGTTATGTTATGTTATGTTATGTTACGTTATGTTATGTTATGTTATGTTATGTTATGTTATGTTATGTTATGTTATGTTAATGTTAACTCATTCTCTATATCCATACAAAATATCTATCAAACAAATAAAATTAAAATTTTCTTTTGAAAAATGCAACCATTCAATCAGTATTTTCTTATGACGTTATCACGTTAAACTATCGTCAGTAAACCGACTTTACAGACAACCTCTTTTTTTGTTTATTAATGTCATAATTTCTATATAAATTAAACAAAAATGGGAAGAAAAATTCGTGGAATAAAATGCTTCAAAAACGAAAATGAATTTTGGGGCGATTTTCGTACTACATATTTTTGTTTCGAAAAAATTATTTTTTCGAAAAATTTTCGAAATTGTAAATTCGCATAGAAAGTATGATAATATCATAAAAACGATGTGTGCAAAATATCAGGGAGATCGGTCAACAACTTTTCGAGTTATCGTGTATGCCAATCCGAAAAATATAGTTTTGAGAAAAACGCGTCTAAAGTTTGAATACTTGTTTGCCACGGCTCAATATTGAGCGTAGAATTCACTTTTGAAGAGGCACTCAGAATTATAAGAAATTTAATATTCAGGGATTGGTATGACGGCTTTCGTCATTCTCAGAAGAAAAACCAGTGCCGGTGAAATTAACTCTTGCGTTCACAGAATCTTTAACTGTCCACTCCTTGATCACATCAGAACAAATTACAGTTTTTTTCTTCATACACGGACCTCGTTTCCATATTTAAAACCAATGAAGTCTTCAAGTCTTTTATTTCATTTCTTAGTGCTGCCAACCTTTCCTTTTAAATAATGTCACTCTCAAAACTTTAATGCACCAGAGCACTTAGTTTTGCATACCGAAATAAGGTATTTTTCAATACCAAACGTTGAACACCCTGGCTTTTTGTGGATATAAAATCCCGCCAAACACTTCTTAAATTCAAAAAAACAGTTTGAATACAACGTAACTATACCTCTCCCAGCGCTCGAACGCAAAGAATAGAATCGTTACGGTTGACTATCTATAATATATAAATTTACGTTCTAAAAATTGTTTGACATATTTTTAAAGGATTATATTAACATTTTTTGAAAAAAAGCTAAACAGAAAAAAATTAAATTCACCGTTACATATTTCATTACAAGTCGTATACAAAAATGTATTAAATTTAATAAACATCGACTTTTTTTTTTTTTCTAAAAAAGTATTACCTGCATCAAATAGGCTGTGAGTCACTGTATAAGTCGTTTTGACCCATTGCAACATACAACTTCCGCAGGTTTATTCTGAGCTCTAACTGAAAAGCATTATTTAAAATGCAAATTTGACCACCGATTCCCATAAAAACGGTAAAAATCTTTATAATTTGGAAAATAGATGCTCGTATTTTTTCTCCTTTTGCAAAAGTAAGAAATACTAATTAGTTTCTCATTATAAAGAAAACATCTACCAGCTATATACCTATGAAACCGGAATTATCCATACTTAAAGAAGAAGACACATTTATTTTCGAAAAATAGGAGGGTCGCCGTTTTTTCAAAGAGAGTGAAAGCGGTAATTTTTAAATCTACGCGCACGTTTCCAAAAATTAAATAATTAAATAATTACCTTATGACGCACTTTATACTTTTTTATAAATTCCTTCATACTCTACTATTAGTTCAACTCGTTTAAGCCGGTTCATCGGAATTTTCAACTTTTCCCCTTTTTTATTTTCTAAAAATTACCTATTTTCACTATTTTCTTCACACTTTCATAACGATATACATACATACGTACATATGTATATACTCGCTTCTTTATGCATATTCATTTATCACCCGCTGATTATGTGCATACCAACAAATAGCGCAGTAAATATGCAGATCTACCACATTCATGCACATATACACACGCAATCATTCAAACCATCCTTCACATTCCGTTATCATAACAAATAGTAGAACTTGACTTACCTACATTGTAAATGGAAAGTGTCCACCCACTGCACTGGAATTTGGGAATTTCGCTGGAATGAAGGCGTAAAAAAGTGTGTAGTTTATGAGGCAGTTGACTGAAAGAAGAGAAACATTTACTTTATATTATTTGTATTTTACATAATATTTATGCTAATTATTTTTGTATTTGTAGTCTACGAGGAAGTTTTTTGTTAAATCTATACTTTCTATTTTATTTTATTTTTTTTTTTTTGTTTTTAGTACTCCATTGTAATTTCAAATTTACTTTGTGCAAGTGGCCATACAAATAATTTCATGGCATGGCATCACCACACGCATGAAAAGCAACCCTTCAAAGAGCGACAATAATAAAACGTAGGCACGCTAAACACAGCTGTTTGTTATTAACAGCAACCGGCGCCAATTTCCTGTTACACTTATTTATATTTATTGGCAATTACTTTTGCAAAGTTACTCGAAAATGACAGACAAGACTGATAAAGAATGTCGAATGCCATGGTAAGTTGAATTAATACTAATGGAATATCAAATTCGTAATGGAAATTCTTTACAGGGTAGAGAAATATCGACCTTCAAAGCTGGACGATTTAATCTCGCACGAGGAAATCATCTCTACAAGTAAGTTGCTATATCCTGAACAATGTTCAAATTTAACTGTCATTATTCCATACACCCACCAGTAAATCGCTTCATCAGTCAAAAACAATTGCCGCATTTACTCTTCTATGGCCCTCCCGGTACCGGCAAAACCAGCACCATTCTCGCCTGCGCTAAGCAGCTCTACAGTCCAGCGCAATTCAAATCGATGGTGCTGGAGTTGAATGCTTCCGATGATCGCGGTATTGGCATTGTGCGTGGACAAATACTGAATTTCGCCTCAACTCGCACCATTTTCAGTGGCACCTTCAAATTGATTGTCTTAGATGAGGCTGATGCTATGACGAATGATGCACAAAATGCGCTGCGACGTATTATTGAAAAGTATACGGAGAATGTGCGTTTCTGTATAATTTGCAATTATCTAAGCAAAATTATACCAGCATTGCAGTCACGTTGTACGCGTTACCGCTTTGCGCCACTCTCGCCTGAGCAAATATTACCGCGACTGGATACGATTATTGAAAAGGAAAAGTATGGCGCTACATTTATATGAATGGTGAACTCGTGAATCTATTGATTTCTTTTTTCTAAACTATTTGTAGGCTCAATGTCACTGAAGATGGCAAGAAAGCGCTGATGACACTTTCCAAAGGTGATATGCGCAAGGTGCTCAATGTCTTGCAAAGTACCTCAATGGCATTCGATGTCGTTAATGAAGATAATGTATACACCTGTGTTGGTCATCCATTACGCAGTGATATAGAACGCACTTTGCAGACACTACTATCCACAGAGAATTTCGAGCAGGCTTACGATGGTGAGTGTATTTTGAGAGACTGTTTTTTTTGGGTTGGCTTTCCATTACTACCACGATAAATTTACTTATAATATCGTAAGTGCGTGGATCGAATTTAAAATTTATAACACACAAATGTTGTCAGTATATCAGCCTTTTGAGTAGGATTTCTCACAAGGGTCTTCAATCTGTCCCTGGCCACTCTCATCATCCCTGACAAGTGGAAAGCAGGGAGAGTGGTCCCACTACTGAGACCTGGGAAACCCGCCAACCAAGGGGAATCTTATCGGCCGATAACTCTCCTTTCCACAGTAGTGAAGACACTTGAAGCTCTCCCACTCTTCACGAAACACCTGGCCCAGCCCCACATCAGCACGGCTTCCGACGAGTGCATAGCACCACCCTGCAATCACCGTCATAAACGCCCAGATAAACCGCAGGCTTAACCAAAACCGCCCCTACGAGAGGACTGTCCTAGTAGCGTTGGACCTGACGAAGGCTTTCGACACAGTCAGCCATTCCACGCTACTAGATGATATTTATCAGTCGACACTCTCGCCAGGGCTGAAGAGGTGGTCCGCAAACTATCTGAGCGGTCGACACTCGTCAGTGATTTTTCGAGATCAAACATCAAAGCAGAGGAAGATTAAGCAAGGTGTACCGCAGGGTGCTGTCCTTTCTCCTTTGCTGTTCAACTTCTATATCTCGAAGCTCCCCCAACCACCAGCGGGAGTTTCCCTGATCTCATACGCTGACGACTGCACAATAATGGCCTCGGACAATGACATCGATGGCCTGTGTTCCAAAGTGAACAACTACCTCACCGACCTTTCTCGCCAACTTTCCCCCACCAAGTCCACGGCGACACTCTTTACCATCCACTGGGAAACCGCCACCACCTTCATGAACTCCCGTCCTATGAATGCCGTAATCGGAGTCCAACCACCACCTATTGCAGACGAAGAGCACCAGCTTCCCCGTGAGACTCGTGTAACACTGGCACAACTACGTTCTGGATACTGTAGCAGGTTAAACTCCTACATATCCAGAATCGACCCCGACATTCCAAACACATGTCCGGCATGTGAAGGTACCCCGAACGACACTAACCACCTCTTCACATGCCCCCTAAAACCGACTCATCTAACACCCCTCTCCCTCTGGACCCAACCTGTCGAAACAGCAGGGCCTACCCCAAGATGAGCTAGACGAAGATGACCGGTGATATGCCTACACTGACAGGGCTACCTATACTGTTAAAACAACATAAAACAACAACAACAAGCTCAGATGGAAGCTAATGCCGCATCCACCATAGTCTGCGGATGTTACACCTTGTGATTATCACCTTTTCCGTGGACTTCAATCACAAATGAGTAACAAGAACTACTCCTCAAAAGAAGCTATAAAAAGGAATATCGAAGCGTATTTTGGCTCGAAGGGCAAACAAATTTTTGAACAGGGAATTAAAAATTTGCCTAAACGTTGGGAAGACATTGTAAATAATGAAGGAAAATACAAAAAGATAATTGAGTGGTTTGGCTACAAAAAAACGCAACTCTGGATAGACCGCGGGGCTGCTGGAAGAGAATATGTGTTTCAGCAGGACTCCGCACCTGCTTCTCAAGGCAAAGAAGACTCAGGCTTGGCTCCAGAACAACCTACCCTACCGCTGGTCACCAGATTTTTGGCCACCTTCAAGCCCAGACTGCAATCCTCTTGATTATTACGTGTGGGGCACAGTTGAAGCAAAAGTTAACGCAAAGCCTCATAACACTAAGGACGCTCTGAAGACAATCATCGAGAAAGTGATGACCACAATGGACAAAGAAGAGCTAGCTCGCGCATGGGGGCGCTTCAGGTCCCGGTAAAATCCAATACATTTGTTTTTAAGTTCAACATTCCGGATTTACCTCGACGGCCCTGTATATTATTGATTAATAAATACTTTAAACACCTTTTTTATTAATTTTAAAACCACCTTTAAAAAACGCACGAACTTATGGACTGACCTAATACTACGAATTTTATTAAAATTCTATTATTACAAATGTTATTCAAAACGTTCTTCACAACATTTGCAATACCGTTGCAAAATAAATGTGCGGAACGAACTGCCAAAGTTACGATTATGAGAAATTAATAAAGCGAAACCGAAAAAACCCAGTCAACCAACAATGAAGTTCTATAGAACTTTTGTATAACAGCTTTTAAAAGAGTTAATGATATTCGTTTCCTGATAGTTACATCATTTTCTCCATTTCCGTTTTAGAAATTCAACGCATCAAATCTGTGCGCGGCCTAGCGATGAGCGATATTCTCACGGATTTACATTTATTTGTTATGCGCTGTAAGTTGAAAAATCATTTTGCATTTATAAATCTTGCTTTTCACAACTTCTTTGTTTTTAGTGGAGCTCCCGCCAGGCGTTATGAACAAGTTAGTTATAAAAATGGCCAACATTGAGGAACGTTTGGCGAAAGGTTGCACTGAGTCTCCTCAAACAACAGCATTGATTGCAGCATTCTTCATCTGCCGCGACATGGTATCGCTGGAGAGTTAAACCGGACAACGAATCGCTACTCTCGAAAAAGTATTTTTTTATTGTCGTAGGAAGAACACATTTTTTGCACCCCTTTTTCATTTGCTCATTTATTCATTTTGCTTATTTGCGCACTGCCTTTGTAAACTAAAAGATTACTTTCCATAGTGGACTGTGGATATGTTAAACTGATACCATCCGTTTGTTTTGTTATAAATAACTCAGGAGTGTGAATTATGTAGTAAACTTCTGTCTAAAAATTTAATACATTAAAAGTATGAATGAAGAAGTGTTCTTTCGCTATCGGTCCAAGTGTGCGCTCTCATTTGTCTGCATTCATGTAATCTAATTTAAGAGGCTTTGCCACTCTTATTCAAAAATATGCTCTTAAGCAAAGAGCTTCTCGCTTATCTTTATTAAAAAAAGAAATTGTTTTGGACCTGCTCAATTATTGCTGCGCTAATAATAATGCTCCAGTATGCAAGATATCTTAGAAGCCATTGTACGCTTATCAGTTCTGTTTAGCTGTTGGTCTATATTGATAAAATTAAACTCTTTTTACGCGTAAAATAGCGACTTGGGGAAAAACGGACGACAAAAGCTAATTTATATTTAACAGTAAATATGTTGCAGAAAATTTTAGTATGTTGCAAATATTTCGTGAAACTACTGAAATGTAGAATTTTCGGATGAAAGTGTGAAACGGGAACTTCATTAGCAATTTCTCGAAAGGTCAAAAGCCATATATTAAAGAGTAAAAAAGAGCATAAAGTGTAGAGCATAAAATTACTTTTATTTAATTTTTTTTATTCAAAAAATGTTGTGGCGCCTATGGAACTTATTTACGCTTGACTTCAGTTCATGTAAATAATAGTGAACACAAAATAGTATGAATTTGTATGCATTAAATTTTTATGAAAGGAGTTTAACTGCCAACTGATGCCATTAATAATTACATACTTTTTTTTTAGTTACTGTTTAATATTTTTGGATTTGTTATCGAATTAAAAAAAAAAAAAAAAATTAGTATTGCATCCCAGTAATATCTAAAGGGTTTTCCAATAAGAGGTGTTATTTTGATACTCAAAGAAAAATGCTATATTTTAATATAAATGACCGGATGTTTATTTCATTATAAAGAAAATAACATCAGGCAAATGACCACCACGACCACGCTTACAGAACAATATCCTTTTCATGAAATTTCCCATAGCTGAATTGCAGGTGGCTGCCCCTATGTCACGAATCCCATCTTTGAGGTCTTGAATCGACCCTGGACTGTTAACGTGGACCTTTTCTTTTACGTGGCCCCAAAGAAAAAAGGCACAAGGTGTTAAATCACAAGATCTCGGTGGCCAATTGTGATCACCTCTTCGAGAGATAACACGGCCCGGAAACTTTCCCCGTAAAAGATCAATGGTTTCGTTGCTTGTGTGGCACGTAGCGCCGCCTTGTTGAAAATAAACGTTGCCCAGATCAATACCATCCAATTGCGGCAAAAAAAAAAAATTGCCGATCATCTCTCGATAGCGCAATCCATTCACCATAACTGTTGCTCCAGCTTCATTTTCGAAAAAGGAAGGTCCAATAACTCTGCCGGACCACACACCGCACCAAACAGTCACACGTTGAGGATACAGAAGTATTTCAACAATAACTCTTAGATTTTCTGAGCCCCAGATCTGACAATTTTGCTTGTTGACGAAGCCACCGAGGTGGAAATGATCCTCATCACTCAAGATGATTTTTCGTTGGAATTCCGGATCATTTTCATGCATTTCAACGACCCAATCAGCAATTTCTGTATTGCGGTCCGACAAGTTGCTTCACGATGACCCAAAAATGTTCGTGTTTTACGAACCGTCTCTGCCAAATATTCATCATTTTTATAGTGAATTTTAATAATTTCAATGCGTTGTTTAAGCGTTTATCGTTCCATTTTTATTAATGGCGTAGTTTCTACATGTCAAAAATCAAAAAATTACAGCTTCAAAAGTGACATCTACCAAAATCGCGGGCTATTCAAAATAACACCTGTTATTGGAAAACCCTTTATTTTGATATGTTATCGGATTCAAAAAAACAAAAGTCAAAAACATATGTGGTATAGCATCCAAGTAATGTCTTTAAAATCAATGCATTTCAGTAAATGTCAGTGGAATTGACTCATTCTACATATGTAAGGTCTGTTCATGCAAAACTTAGCCAGTCGCTTAATTTCCGAGGATTCGCTCTCGAAGAGAAAAATATCAAAAAAGTAGATGAACGCAAACCAGTAACAATTTGCAAGTTTTGCGAACAGCAGATTAAATTGTTGGCGTGAAAAACCACAAAAATTAAAATTTTGTTCAATAAGCTACCTCGTATAAAATAAAAAACCGTGATATCTTCGACTCCAGTTACATAGCACTGGCAACACAGTCGACCGTAGGACTTTAAGGCACCTTTCTGGTCTAGAGACGTGAAAATTGAAGGCGTTGAAAATTGAAGAAAAACAATCGGTATTAATTGAAAATCGTTTTTATTCATTAGATTAATTATTTATGTACAAAAAAAAACCAAAAACATAAAAAAAAAATTTTTTTCAATGACAATAATAAAAAATTGCTTCCCCTCACGTAACACATGCCACTGCCGTAACTGATTGGGCTGCTCAGGTTCGTCTGGAAAAAAAATTCGGTCGATTATTCATCAGGAGATATGTCGCTATGGTCTGCTACCCACCACAAAAAAACAAAAAAAAAAAAATTGTTTTCTAGATATTTTATCTGTTTATTGGAAAAACAAAAAAAATGGATTTTTTTCACGTTCTCGCCCCTTAAGTGAGATCTTTTTATAAATATAAATCAGCCAGTACTACCTAGCCTAACCTGCCTCGAAAATAGCGAGCTTCGCCTCACATGATTTTATTTTGTCCGCAATAATTTATTCCCTTCCATCATCGCTGTCGGATGCAGCACATTCCATTAGCAATTGCATTCTTGTGGAAATCACAGCTTTCTTCATATTCTTTTCTTGCTTCCGTCTATGCATGTATAAATATATTGTCAACTTAGTTATTAACTAAGAAGTTATTATATTATTATTAGTTGCTATCGCGTCGCCTTAGTGCCGAAACAAATGTTTTCCAATGTTATCTACTTCTCCCTTCCGTCTTAATTTTAGTCCATGAGAGAGATTCGTCAATTCCTAAAAATTCTTCTTTTAGGCTACCTGGCCACGATCCTTTAGGGCGTCCTTTGCGGTGAGATTCTTGTGGGTTCCAGTCGAGTGCCATTGTACATATGTCGGTCGCTGGCTTGCGCAACGTATGGCCAATCTGACTCCTTTTGCGTTCTCATATTTCAATGGCAATTGGTTTTTAATCTGCTTCGTTTAAAGAGTTGTTCGTTTGAAATACAATTTTCGGGCCACCAGATACAGAAAATTGTACTTAGATACCCACAAGCATAAGCCTCAAAAATACCATCAATGCTTTCGATTTGTATTTTGGAAACTCCAGCAACGGTGACCCCAGGCTGTGGTTCTGAAGCACTTACCTCCGTATCATTCACCGATTCCTATTTAATATACATACATATGAATTCAAATGAACTTTATAAATTTTATTTAAAATATATTTAATTATATTTTCAGTTTTAACCACCATTTGTATTTAAATTTAGAACTTTGGCTCAATTCGCAAATTATAATTCGTGCTCTTTTTTGTACTTAGCGATCAGCTGTTTTTCTCACTTGTAAAATTCTTACTTGTAAGAAGTACAATAATTTATCCCGTAAAAACTTGCAACTTCCCCTCAAAATGAAATGCATGCTTTTTTGCTCTCTCACTTTCCCCTACTTTGCAAATATTTTGGATACATGAACGCCAAATTGTTATTGTACAAATTACAACAAACAATCGTAACAAATCATTTGCTTCATGAATAGACGTGTGCGAACATGTACATATGTATAAATAAAAAAAATTGCATGCATTGGTACACAAATGCAGTTCTCATAATTGAATTGCGAACAGAAAGAAAGTTGAGTTAAACTGACATTTAATGCGAAATGTGAATAAATTCATTTTATTTCAAAAAATATGTAAACACTGTTAATTTATGAAATGTGAAGATATCTCGTTATAAAATTTCATGTTAATCACTCAGTTATTAAGAGAGCAACGGTTAATTGGTCATTTAAGGCAGCTTTTTAATAAGACCAAAGTTCAGGTTTTTTTGCATTTACACCTTGCACGTTCATCTTAATTTTACAGACATATAAGTTTGCATGTTTTTAATACTTCTAAGTTTCATTAAGATGTTCTCGAAATTAACGGAGTTGGACGAAGTCGTATTTGAATAAAAGTATTTAGTAGCGATATTTCAATTTTGTTTCAATTCTAGAAACTCTTATTCGCCGGTTTATTCTTATATGCAGATATTGTGAAGCGCGAGCCAAATTATTTTCTTTATTTCAAACCCTTTAAAAAAATCTGAAAAATGGGCATCGGGCAGGTTCTGTAATTCACTTCCGAGTGATTTTCACTGCAATTGCCAGAGAATTTCAGCGTCATAATTGTTAAGAAGGTCGAGGTAGCCGAAGGAGTTAGTGTATTGTTGTTGTTGTAGCATAAATATTCTCCATACATATGTATATAGGGAATTCTGCTAAAGTGACAGCCCTTGACCGGATGTAAGTCCGGGTCGTTCCGGTCAGTTTGTGCGTCACAGAGTTCCGTAGTGCGCAGATTCGCGACTTCGAGCATAAAACACCAAATGGGGTGGGGAAAAACATCAAAACGGGCACCACAAATCGGAGGAGCAGCTTGGCCAAACACTCAACAAAAGGATGTAAACATCAATCATACATTTATAAATGCATACGTGTTTTGGAGTTTAAAAAATTCTAAAAAAAAAAGTGCGTGTAGCGTAGTACACATAACAGAAGTGATACTTTCAAGGCAGACAAAGAAAGAGGGAGAGACCCGAGAGAGAATAGAGAGAGAGAAAGAATATATATCTAAGTAAGCTCACAACATTTGCGACGCCGGAATGGATAGCACTTTATAGTACACCCAAGCACTAGCCAGGAAACGGAAATAAGCGCCAATAAGTAGGCACAGAAAAAAAACGCCAAAAAAATTGGTACCAAAACGCCCCAAACAGTAGGCACCAAGGAAATATAACGCCAAAGAGTAGGCACCAAAAATATATTTCCTACAAGATTACACCAACAAACAAGCGCCAAAGAGTAGGCAGTGTTATTTCTCACTAGAAATTAGCAACCACAAGGGAAAACTCAGGAAAAATAGCGTAAAGTGTATCTAAGATATATATAAGGTATAGCTCTCTCTCTCCTTTTCCTCTACGTTACATCTTTTTTCTCTCTCGCGGAATGAAAATGCCCAAAACGTTGCATGGCCTTGAAATTTTACTCCATTCTCACTCGTCCATCGACGCCTAAGAAGTTTCACTTCAAAAAAAGTTCAGTATGTCCAAATTTTTGTAATATATAAAAACTTGTTACTTACTAGAATATTGAAAAAAAATTCGAGTTTCAAAAATTATATACTTATCGATTTAGGTAAATTTTGGTTTTATGAATTTTCCTCAGCGCATTATTGCTAAGATCGAGGCTACATATGTACATATATACTATAATATCCGACCACTTTTTATGCGAATGTAGGCTAAATTTTTTTTTTTTTTTTTTGTTTATTAAATTACAAACCAAGTATAAAAACTCTGGCTGCAACGGCTTTCATCTTACTTTTTTTAGTTAGGGTTAATTCAGGTGCGCAAAATTTCTACAAATCACTCATGTGTTCAGCTATGCACACAGGTGTTTTTCGATTATATTGAAGGCGAAGCGCGGAAAAATGCACCAACATAGGTATAAAATTATTGAAGGGGCCGCGCTTGAGGTGAGACCGCCCTTTCACCCTTCTCTCTTACAACTTTTTTACGAATTAACTGGAGTTAATACTAGAATTTTTGGAGTCAATTAAAATTGACACGAATTAAATGGAGTTAATAATAGATTTTCGTCGGTTTTACGTTGCCAGAAGGATCCCGATTTACACTTGTGCGCACATAATTAAGTCACTTAATTTTTTTTTTTTGTTTTTCAATATTCGTTCGGGACGCAAAATTAGTCACCTTGTCGGCAGATTAACAACTTTTGCAAATGTTGTACGTCCATCATATTTTACATCTGTGAATTAGACAACACTGAACCAGACAAAAAGACTTTCGTGAAGAAAAATCGTATGCGAAAAAAGTTTCAAAAAGTAAAACGATTTTTGAGCGAATTTAAACTTCACTTTATTATACCAAATATTAAGGCTATAAAGCTGCATAGGCAACAATTTTCTAAAGATTCCTCCTAAAAAGTTGAAATATTAGGTCTGTTCATGAAGCAAATAGGCAAATTATCAAATTTTGATGTTCATCTTTCCAAAAAAGAGAGTGAGAGAGCGAAATGGCATTTCATTTTGAGGGGAAGTTGCAAATTTTTACTGGAAAAATTGTTACTTGTAAGAATTTGCAAGCGAGAAAAACAGCTAATCGCAAAGTAAAAATAAACACGAACTCAAATTTGCGCATTGAGCCGCAGTTCTGAATTGAAATAAAAATGATGATTAACCCTTTGGCGAAGGAGCCGCTCGACGGGTGAGCGTCGCTGAGGACGAGAGGTATTGGAGTACGCAGTAAAGAAAATAAATACGTTGAACGTTATAAAAACTAAGGCTTTTTATTTAACACAATAAAAATTTTTCATAAAATCAAAAAATAATTATAAACAAACTGCTATCACTGCTAATGTTGAAATGGCTGAGTGGATTTCTTATTGCACGGATTTCACTTCCACTTGACAAAGTAATGCCGTCATCTTCCGTCTTATCAGATTCAAAGTAATACCTGTATTCGTCAGAACTGTCACTATCTAACGTATCATCTCTAGATCGCTTAGCCATCGTGCGTAGGATAAAATATAAATTATAGTGTCCATGCTGGTTCCTCTGGCAGAGAGGAAGTCTCTCCCTGCTGAGAGACTAAATCGAAGAACTGAAGTTCGTTCTGACTCTACCGTCGTCTCATATCGTAAGTTTACATTATAAGGAAGATAAGACTTCATCGCTAATGGCCCTTAATTTCTTTGAATAAAAACGTGACTCTTTTACTATACCTATGCGTATCTTATCGCTCAGAACGACAGACGTCGCAGCTACGAACTAATTTGGGCGACTATATGCCGACACTCGTCCCCAAAGGGTTTAAATGGACGATGTAAGTACACGTAATTCTCTTGTTACACCATAGATACGTTCCCAAAAAATCGTGTAAAAAGAAAATTCATGCAAAAAGAGAATTTAGTGACAACAACCCTAAAAAATTCTTTTTAAAGTTCTCTTAAGAATTTATTTTGTGCTTACACATTTTAATTCATTACTACTAAAGCGTTTTTCAGTAAGAGCGCTTCAACTTTTTTTTTTTGAATAAAACACAAACGGTTTAACTTTTTTAACTATTTTTTTTTTTTTATTATCGAGTTTGAACATATACATTTAAGTATGAAATTCGATTTCTTTTGCATGACCACCGCGTGCACGTTTTACGAAGTCCAATCGTTGAACCCAATTTTCGACCACTCTTTTGCATAAACCGGCCGAAATTCCAGCAATTTCGCGTTCAATATTGGCTCTGAGCTCACAAATCGTCGCAGGCTTGTTACTGTAGACCAATGACTCCACATAACCCCAAAGAAAATAGTCTAGAGGCGTCAAATCACACGAGCGCGGCGGCCATTCGACCGGTCCATTTCTGGAAATAATGCGCTCATCGAACTTACTCTCCAACAAATCAATTGTAGCGTGTGCTGTGTGGCTTGTGGCCCCGTCCTGTTGAAACCACATGTCGTCTAAGTCCATACCATTCAATTGCGGCCAAAAATAATCGTTTATCATGTCGCGGTATCGATTTCCATTCACAGTAGCGTGGCGATCGTTCTCGTCAACGAAAAAATATGGGCCAATTACGCCACCGGCATGTAAACCGCACCAAACAGTGATTTTTTCGGGATGCAACGGTGCCTCATGAATCACGTGTGGATTGCTTTCTGCCCAGTAACGCATATTTTGCTTGTTGACAAAGCCATTGATCCAAAAGTGAGCTTCATCACTGAAGATAATTTTTTGGAAAAAATCTGGATCATTTTCGAGTTGATCTTCAGCACAATTTACGAATCGACGTCGCTTCAAATGGTCAAACGGCTTCAGTTCTTGTGTCAACTTGATCTTGTACGGATGTAGGCCAAGATCTTTTCGCAAAATTCGCCACAATGACGACACAGAAAGGCCCAATTGTTGAGAACGTCGTGTGAGTGACACATTTGCGTCTTCTTGAACTGAAGCCCTGGCGGCAGCAATATTTTCAACACTTCGTGCACTTCTTGCTCTCACTGGCACCGGAACATTATGTAGCGAAAACGTAGATACAAAATGTTTCACTAGACGGTCGATTGTCGAACGGGATGGCTTGTTAAATGGACCGTAAAATGGCCGTAATGCTCTTAAAGTAGCAGCAACAGAACGATTATTTTCATAAAAAATTGGCACGATTTGCAATCGTTGCTCAAGTGTGTAGCGTTCCATGATGAAATGTATACTAATGAAGTTTACAAATGACAAGCGAAAAATAAAAAAATACCAGTCTAACGGTTAGACTCGATAGAAGTGAAACCTTCCGTAAAACAAACTGAGAGAGGATAAGACGAAAGCAGCATTAGGAGCGGGATAATTATAGGTTCATTATAATATTGCTATAAAGTTCATATTTTATTTTCTTCATTTTATCATTATTCATCCTCAATGTTTTCAATTTCAACAAATGATACGAGTGGCTTATGATAGATAAAATATGATACAAATGCTTTGGTTTTGATGTTGTCAAAAAAAAATACCCAAACGGACCGAAGAAACAGACTTACAAATTTCTTCCATTTTCGTCTACTTGTATTCATATAAAAATTTATGTCTCTTCCCACCAAAGCTAAATGTATTAGTATATTTCTTCTTGTATTTATTCAAGGCCGAAATCCCGGCGTTACTGCAATACCGGGCCAAGCCGTGGCAGAGGTGGAGGCAAGCGCCTAAAACACTCCACCTATTTCCAAAAATTAGTTTAACATTTGTTGTCCTCCGATGGAGAATCTATCAGATGCTAAGCTAATAAGAACAGATACCACACTACCTAGTCAATACATTTTCTAATAAACCTTTTGAGAATTACACTCTCACAAAAATTAATGTACGAAATGTTTATACCGATTCACTTAAACTGACTTTCAGTATCTAAACCAAAACACTGTTTTCAATAAATAATCAGAAATGTCCTACAATGCAAATTTCAAAAAAAAATTTCATTTTCGTTTACATGTATTCATATAAAAATTTATGGCTCTTCCCACCAAGGCTAAATGTATTAGTATATTTCTTCTTGTATTTATTCAAGGCCGAAATCCCGGCGGTACTGCAATACCGGGCCAACCCGTGGCAGAGGTGGAGGCAAGCCCCTAAAACACTCCACCCATTTCCAAAAATCAGTTTAACATTTGTTGTCCTCCGATGGAGGATCTATCAGATGTTAAGCTGATAACCACACTACCTAGTCAATACATTTTAAATAATAAACCTAATAAACCTTTTGAGAATTACACGCTCACAAAAATTATTTATATCAACATATAATATAACGCTTCGTAACTAAATAACTTTTAGGCCAGCGAAGACAGCATGGCGCGATAGCCGAGCGACTAGCAATGTGAGCTTCCGATCCAAAATCCTTGGTTCGAATCACAAGAAAAAATAAAAGTTATTTTTATTTAGTTCGTCGCTACGTTTATATCAACATATAATATAACGCTTCGTAGCCAAGTTGGTCGCTTTTTTCGTTTCACTTTTCCTCAAATCACTCCCAACGATTCTAAAGAAGTTTTCACTTCAAAAATATTGCGTCGTTCGCCCTCCCTATCGGAAAAAAGTTGAAGCGCACCTATTGAAAAACGCGTTACATAATTCAACTATTTTTAGTTCCAATGCTTTCAACAGAGATCGCCTTGTTTCTATCAAACACAAGATGATCTTTGAATTATACAGAGGAAGATAAAGTTATCTAAAGTATTTAAATGCTTCTGCAGGTTCCTTTCGAATCTAAGTTTAGAAATAGAAGTTCGGGGTGAAGACAAGAAAAGAAAAACGTGTTCTGATATTAATATTTCTTGCTGGTGTAGCAGCTGACAGATCCCTTCCCTAGTGGTGTGAATCCATCAACAGTAAGAAATAAATTATAAAACGGCGAGGGCAAAATTTACCTAGTCTCAGAGACTTTTCCTGAGACTAATTTAAACGCGTGCTTGCGTCGAAAAATCTCACTCTATTTGCTCTATTAGATTCAAGAAAAATTCATAAAATTTTAGAAATCGTGTTAACACAATTCGTCTAAAAAAGAAATAGGCATAAATATATTTTAGATAAAATTTATTAAGTTTATTTAAAGACATACAGGAAATAGGAGTCGGTCAATGATATAGAGGTGCATATGTACTTCTGAACCACAACCTCCAGTCACCGATGCTAGAGTTTCCAAAATACAAATCGAAAGCATTGAAGGTGTTTTTTGTTGTTGTTGTAGCAGTATACTTATCCCTGTCAGTGTTATATAAATCTCCAGTCACCTTCGCCTAGTTCATCTAACGGTAGGCCCAGGAAACTTGCTGTTTCGACAGGTTGGATCCAGAGGGAGAGGGGTGTTAGATGAGTGGGTTTGATGAGGCATGTGAAAAGGTGGTAACTGTCGTGCGGAGTGCCTTCACATGCTGGACATATGTTTAGTAGGATAACTATGAGTTTAACCTGCTGCAATATCCAGAACGTAATTGTGCTAGTGTTATGCGGGTCTCACGAGGACGCTGGGGCTCTTCATCTGCAGTGGGCGGTGGTTATACTCTGATAACGGCATTCGGGGGTCGTGAGCTTAAGAAGGTGGTAAGTGTCTCCCGATGAATGTCGTTAATTGTCTGTATAAACACTCTCCGTCAAGTAATTGTCGATTTATTTTGTCCTGGATCTCGTCGGCACAATTGAAAAGGTGTTTTCTGACGTGCTTGGTAGGCGGTACAGTTTCAAGCAGGTGTCTGCATGGGTAGGACCTGCGGTAGCACCCTATCAGAAATTGCTTGCTGAGCAGTTTGTTGTGCTCCTTCACAAGGAGCATCTGTGCCTCCTTGTGTAGGTGTTGTAATGGGGACATCAGGAGATATCCGAATGGCAGTGTTTTGGCTTGTCTGAAGCTGCGGCCACTGTGTATCATTAGTTCCAGGCAACCAGACAGACGCAGCGTTATTTACAAATGGCCGGACAATTGTCGCCAACCATATTTCTTTGTCTTTGCCTCAAGAACAAAAAAATTATTGTGGACAAAAAAAATTATGTGATGCGAAGCTCGTTATTTTCCGTTTCACTAACAATATTTTTTTTTTAATTTAATACGAGGTAGCTCAAATGAATTTTGTTTGTTTTTAGTTTTGTGATTTTTAACACCAAGAATTTAATTAGCTGTTCGGAAAACTTGCAAATTTTTTTGATATTTTTCTTTTTGAGGGAGAATTCTCAGAAATTAAATTACTGGATAATTTTTACATAAACAGGCCTATTGACATTTTGTTTTATTTTTATGAATGTTGTACAAAATTTGCAACTTTGATTTATTAGAGTTTTTGTTACACAATGAACTGTATTTTAATAAAAAATTAATGAAAAAACTTTAGCATGAAAAATATTGCGAGTATAAAGTGACTTAATTCTGTGAGCATAAGTGTATCCGGTTAAGAATTGCACTTCAGCATGATACCCCAACAATTTGTGTGGAATGTTTTATACTATTAAAATAACAACAATGTCAAAGTAAAATGTTTGCATTTAAATCAATTCCTCTTAAAAAAAATTATTTGTATGCCCAATTTTCCGCACGGTAAGGTGAATTTAAGAGCTTGCAGGTGGTTTAGCTCTCAAATCTCTCGATCTCTTTCAATAGATGTTTTGTTTACATGTTGATATGAGAAATATTTAATTCTTTTATCAATTCAGGTTATTAACAGTTAGAAATTGATATTGTCGCAAAAAATATCGCATAAAAAGCGTAAAATTAACTAGAATCTACTTAATATTTAATAATAAAAAAAGAAGCACCTGTTAAGCCAGCGAGCCTATGGGCAACTACATACATACATACACATGCCTGTATGCACATATGTACGTATGTGTATAACGAACTTTGTTCCGAGAGCCAAATGAGCGTGCGCTTTTACTCACTTAAAATGTGTAAACAAATAAACAACAAGCATGCGAATTTTAACTTTTCTATCCAATAAATGAGCAGCAAAGAGATTAAGAGAGCAACAACGCAGCATTCCATTCATGACTGGCACATTTCAAATTTTCTAGTATTCAGTAGTTGAACGCGAATCGGCAACAGGTTAGGAAGTGAGCAGAGTTCTATGAAAAGAAAAACAGAGAGCCTCGCTGAAATTGATGTGTACAACTCTTTTTTTGTGATTAATTTAATATTATATATTTAAGTGAATGCGTCAATTGATATTTAATTATTGAGTGCTTTGGACATATAAAGATTTCCAGCGATAACAAATTCGTCGACACCTGCTTTTCAAAATCACACTCTACGCACTGCATTGCCTAGTTTTTGCGCTTAATATTTGTGTGTTGTTGGTGTTCTAGTGTCATTTCGTTGGCGTCGAAGGGAAAACATGTCGCTAAAATTCTATTATGATTTGATGTCGCAGCCATCGCGTGCGCTGCATATTATCCTCAAGATGAGCGGTATGCAATTCGAAGAATGTCCAGTGGCGCTGAGAAAAGGTATGTAAGTTGGCATTTGTTTTTTTGTTTGTTGCATTTTCAGATGTTGATATGTAATTATGTATGTTTGTATGCACATTTAAAATGCACCCGTAGGACGTAGTGGAATTTCGATTAGGGAGGGCCAAAGTTCACTAAGTTTGAATTGAATTTTATGAAGGGTCTTTCAAAAGACGCGCCGAGACGTTTAAAATTTACATGTAAACATTTAGATTCCTTTAGGTTTCAGTATTTTTATTCAAAATACAGCTCTTAACAATTATATGTAAAAAAAATATATAATATATGCCCCACCATGGGGCAATTCATGGTGGGCGTCTTCAGGTAAAATCCAAACAGTCGATTTTTATGAGTGAATAATTGTCGAGAACGTCGAGAAATCGATGTTGGTTGAAGGTTGCTCAGCAAGACTTTGCGCTATATGTGGCAGCAATATTCCAACAGAACGTCCAGTTTTAGGCCTTCCAGTCCTTTTTCTATCCCCAACAAAAACAGTTTGTCGAAATTTTTAATAAAAACCTTAGTCACCGGTAGTCTTCTTCCTTACTAAGACCACGATCATCTAACGGTAGACACAGAAAACGTGCTGTTTTGACTAGTTGGGCCCAGAGGGAGAGGGGTGTTACGTGGGTAGGTTTGATGGGGCATGCAAATGGGTGGTTAGGTCATGCGGTGCGACTTCACACGCTGGACATATATTGGATATGTCGGGGTCGATTCTGGAAAAGTAAGAGTTCAACCTACTAAAATATCCAGAAAGGGTCAAAGTTACGCAGGACTCGTAGTGGTAAAAGTATCCCGATGAATGTCGTTTAATGATTGTCTGTATAATGTCCGGTCGTATTGTTGACTCATTTGGACGATTATTTCCATTAAAAAAATCACGAATTTTTCAATATGTCGTTCCTAAAGATCGATCATTTTCACAATAAGATTCATTATTTGAACGCGTTATTTTATCGTGTAAAATTGTGCATCTGTCTACTTGACAAATGTCAAAGATGGCATAAAAAAAAGGAAGCGTCTAGGAATTGTTCACTACTGACAGCTAGGCGTTACTTTTAAAAGACCCTTTATTTATGTTTTTTTCTGGATGAAGTACTGCGATGAGTAGAGGGCATAAAAGTCCATGAAATCGAAGAGGTGACCTCCGATAAATCTAAATCTAAATTTAGAATTATTTTATTTTGGTTCTGACTGCTTGTTGGGGTCGAAATCTTTACTGTGACTTAGTGAAATACTTCCACAGAAACAAATTAATGGTCCAAAACCTAAACAACGTTGCAAAGTATTGAATTTCTAGTGGTACTTATTTTGTGGGGTTTCTTGAAAGGTCAATTTTGAGCAGAAATCTAGAATGCCCGCTTATTGCACCAGGTCTTCCTAAGATAGAGTCAAAAGCTATTTACAGGGCATTTGAAGATTGGATTAATAATATGCGCTATCATGAAGCCAGTCGATGAAAATGTTTTACTTAAAAATGAGGAACACTTGTTTCTGTTTTGTAAAGCCATAAATAAGGGGTTAGGGATAGTCAGAATTTTCAAAACAAATGAATTCTTTTTTGCATATTTTTAAAGTATAATATCTTTAAAATATTGTGTGAAAATTTGAAGTGAATCCGACAAATGCGTTGCGAGTTATTCAACAATTAACAAAGGGCGCTCCGGAGCGTTCGCAGAACTTTAAATGCGTTTTTCTCAAAACTGTGTTTTTTGAACTGTTGATCGGTGTAACTCGAAAACCGCTAGGTAGATTTCAATAAAATGTATACTACTTTGGAAAAACATAAAAAACTCGTACCGGATCGTAGGATTTTTTTTCAGAAATAGATTTTTTTAAAGCAATTAATTGCCGGTTTTTTCTCGAAAATCTGAAAAATATTTCCTGAAGCCCCTATATAGTTAATTTGAAAAAAAAGCTTCGATCAGGCACAAGATTATCTATTAATAAAACTAATTTCTCTTGTCCGATTGATTTTAAATAAATCTCCAAGGTCTTGTGATGATCACCGCAAGGGGCTTCTGGGGAAACGGGCTAAAGTCAAGTCGAAATATGGTGTATTAATGCTATGTTTTTATTTTTCCAAAATTAAGCAACTGAGTAGGGAAAAAAGTATTGAAAATCATCATTTTTTCGGGCCTCTGACTACCCCTAACCCACAATATATTAAAATTTTTTCATTCATCTATTGATTGTGGTTCCTCTTTATATACAAGTATTTTTTTTTTTTTTAATTTGTTTATCTACAGATCCATTTAAAACGACAAAATCTAAATCGTTCCCTTGACGGTCGGTTCTAAGCTACCGAAACGACCCGGATTTATATCCGGTCAAGGACTGTCACCAACATTCCCCGTATATATGTATATGAGAAATGTTTATGCTGCTACAACAACAACAACTAAATCTAAATAAGAGACAAACGTCATGGATTCTCGGCTAAGCTTTATAAAACGTTTCCGCAATATTATTTTTATTTTCTCTCAATACGCATTTCTTTCCAATTTTTGTATACTCGTAACAATATTCAACCATAGGCAACCATGCAAGTACCTAGTGCTTTGCGTGATGACGATTGTAAATGCCTTTATGCTATAAAAAAATTTAAGAGGCATCAAAGGTCAAAGGTAAACATTTCAAAATTAAAATACTTTTCATATCTCTAAAAGTAACTGACCGTTTAAAAATGTTTAAGGTTCGAGTAATTAAAATTATTCTTTTACACCAAAAAAGTGTTTATTTAGTGGTTATCATTTTTATCGAGTCCAATTTTTTTGTTTTCTACAGTTAGCGTTCCAGCGTTTTTAATCAATGCTTATCAAAAGCTATTCGCAAGAGTATTCTTTGTTTATAATAATCGGGCACAAATACATATTATACATACATACATAAATATATACATTCATACATGGTTACATATACCATACACCAAAGCAAGTTTGCGGTTTTTCATTGAAATTATAATGTTTATTATGTTTTATGAATTCCATCAAATGATTTGTATAAAAATATTCAGCTCAAACCAATATTTCCGGGGAGCATTTCTGTCTGAACCTAAAACATAGTACTAAGTTTGCATATCAGTGAAATATGCGTGAAATTTCATGTGTATCTCACGGCAAAGCAGTACTCAAAACTACTGCGAGTCGGCACTGCAAAACCTTGTTCCTAGGGTAGAGCCTACCATCGACAGCAGGCATCTTTTTGGATATAGGGGGGAGTTTGATAATGCCACTTTTGACAATATGTGCAGATCTGCTAGTAGACATGGGGTGGACCGGGTGCTAGTGAATTGGATTCGTTCGATGTTAGGTTAAAAAAAGGTTAAAAAAAGCTGCCCCCAAGATGGTGTGCTGTCTTCATTGCTCTGGTGCATGCTGATCGATCCTCTACTCACCACCTTAAACGATGCTGGAGTCTACGCACAAGCATATGCGGACGACGTTGCCTGTTTGGTAACAGGCCCTTCGCTTACGAACATCTGCAGGAAAATGCAGAAAACTCTGGATATGATTAGCACTTGGTGATGTGCTAATGGACTATCGGCAAACCCCACCAAGACTGTCATTGTCCTCTTAACCATAAGGAGGATGCTTGATGGACTCGTTCTGCCTAAGCTAAAAGGAGTCGCAATTCAGCTATCCAAAGAAATTAAATATTTAAAGTAATCCTCGATAGTAAACACCTCTGGAAGTCACACGTTGAAACAAAGACGTCCATATCATTGACAGCCCTCTGGCTGTGGAGAGGAGGAGCGACCAGCTTGGCTCCTTAGCTCACAAAATCTACTGAGATTTCTTCGGAGGTCCGGTATATTTAAAGAAAACTAAAAAGGGAACCCGAGTGCAGTACATGGACTTGCTGTTGTCTGAGTGTTGTATGTACTTGCTAGTTCTCCCGACAAAAAAAAAACAAAAACAGTACTCAGTTCTCGCCGTAAAAACAATAAGAAGCAACATTTTTTTCACACCTATTTAAAATACACAGGTTATTTAAAATTTAGCGAAAACTGACAGTTCGTTTGCGAGTGAAGTGCCTGAGTTTGAAGACTCCGCCTTCCTAAGGGAAACGTGTAAATAAATCTTCTTTATAAATTTTGGTGTCAATTTATATGTGTATGAATTTATTTAAAAACACTTTTCTTACCGAAATTTGCCAATCGCCTCTGCGGTTCAGAATTTCATACATTTGACGTTTCTTCTCATTTGACAATCAATGTTCCAGTAACATTTCGCGGCAAATGAAATGTGCATGTTGCTGGCGAAATTTCACGACCGTGAATTTTATTTTAGCCTTAAGGGGTCCCGGTAGTCTAGAGCTCGAAAATTTATGATATTTTCAGGAACAAATACAATAAAAAAATGAAATTTAAATTTTTTAGGGTTTTTATATAACTTCTTTTACATATAAAAATTAAACAAAAAATAAAATGTGTCTAATTTTAGTAATTTTAAAAATGGCGTTGAAATTGACCCTCCC
The DNA here is from genome assembly GCF_027943255.1 of Anastrepha obliqua. Lineage (NCBI taxonomy): Eukaryota > Metazoa > Arthropoda > Insecta > Diptera > Tephritidae > Anastrepha > Anastrepha obliqua. The sequence goes on along the minus strand of NC_072893.1, from coordinate 17,024,118 downwards.
GAAAAATTGGGCCTGGACGGTGTTGTCCATTTTGGCTCTTCTATTTATCCGAATCACAAAAACCAAAAGAATTATTGATCAGTATGACTGTGGCTATGTCCCGTATTAGAACATAAAAATAAAAAAATTCACAAAATGGCACGGTCTTGAATTTGGCACTCTAAAAATCGGGGTTTTTTCAGTTTTTTAATAAAAAAAAAAACGAAGTAATTGAAATAATAATATGGTAGCCATTGGTGTTGTGAACAACATAATAAAATATGTTGTTGAATAGTTTTTTTTTTTTTTTTTTTTTTTTTTTTTTTTTTTTTTTTTTTTTTTTTTTTTTTTTTTACCCCCAGGTCGAAAAAAGTAGTTTCGAGATAAATGAGTTTAAAGTTTGAGGTACAGGAGCGCGCGGACAGCTATAATATTGGGAATTCCCGCATGAAAATTTGTGAATACATTCTTAAGATACCATACTTTTGAAATATCGAAAAAACAAAAAATCGATGTTTTGAAATTTCTGGATCACCCCTTAAGATATTTTGCGCAAGGCTAATTCCTCTGAGCGCACGCATTTTCACAATTATCAAAGTCATTTGGAAAGTATTTACTCACTTAAGTGCTTATATTTTCATTTTTATTTTCCCTCCGTGTATCTTTCTAGGTGAACATTACACGGAAGAGTTCAAGCAAAATATTAATCGCTTCCAGCGTGTGCCCTGTATTATCGATGATGGCTTCAAATTGGCCGAAAGTATTGCAGTGCTCAGGTAAGTCAATCATAGTCCTATGTTTTCCATTTACCTGGGCGCACTATAAGTTTGTTGACAAAACGGTTGTATGTAGCAGGACAAGGGGTAAATATAGACATATATACAGTCTGTGTCAGAAAAAAGGAACCGCGATTATTAAAGATATATATTTAAAATTTACATGAAATTATGTATAAAATTGCGAGTCGTAATTACTCAATAAGCCGTGTAGTCTTCATCGTTGTCGAGTATAGCCTGGCATGCTTTGAACGAGCTTTTCTGAGTAGCTCGTGGACAAAGAGAACCAGATTTTGCGAACTTGACGCACGAGTTGCTTTAAATCGTGGACTGGCTTTCCAACAAGGAGTGTTTTCATAGTTCCCCACACATTTTCAATGGGATTGGCGTCTGGGGACTGGGAAGGCTAGTCCAATACTGTGACGCCATTTTCTTGTTTTGTTGTTTCTCAATGTGTTTTTCTGAGAGCAGTGGTTTTGATGATGTGGGACGGTAGGATATGTTCGCCTCCTTCAGTCGCCGTTCGATGGTGTTCTTACCCACATCTATTCCCTTTTCAGCAAGAACTGATCGAGCCACAAAGAAGGGTCCCTTGGACGATCACTTTGTCCTGCTTTTTTGTCGCCTTTCGCTTCAAGCCGTGCTCAGAAAAGTCATCAACATTTTTCTATCATTCATTCCGCTGATTTTTTTTTTTGCAGCCGCGGCGTAGGATAATTTCGGCTCTTTCGAATGCGTGCATAAAAATACCACCTCGAAACACTTCGTGTACTGAGTGCAAACTTTTGTTTGGTTGCGTTTACGGGAAAGTTTCGAACGACACTAACTTGAGTGGGACTATTACGCAGCAAATAGCAGAACGAAAAATAATTTGAAGTTACAAGAAAAAAACCGGTTCCTTTCTTCTGACACAGACTGTATATGTACCAAAATGATCAGAATGTTGAAGAGTCCACCAAGAGTCGGTGCTCACGATACCTCGAGCAAAAATTTGTATACATCAATGAAACTTGGTGCACATTTTTCTCTTTATCCAACGTAATTTAATATTGAAGATGGGTGTAATCGGTTCATAAACACGTCCGCCTACCATCTAATGGTTGTTTTCAAAGAAAAAAAACCGTGCTATCTATGACGTTCCAAATAAAGCAAAATTATTTAAATTTGATGCGATTGATGGACCCTAAAAAATGAAATATGACGCAAGTAAGACTTTCAAAAATGGAAGAGGCCACGCCTACTGGTATATCGATAACGACTTGATAAGCCTCGCCCTTGCTTAGTACACGCACTGCTTCCAACATAAATTTGACTGAGATCGGATGAAAATCACGGCCACTTTTGTATGTTAAGTCTAATCCATCCGTCCGTCCATCAGATGTTACAAGCTATTATAGCAACATCTCATTATTGTTGTTGTTGTGGTTGTTGTTGTAGCAACATAAACATTCCCCATACATATGAGGGGAATGCTGCTGAAAAGACAGTTCTTGGCCGGATATAAGTCCTGGTCATTCCAGTACGTTGAACCGACTGTCGTGAGACCGAGTATCTCATTGTCTATGAGTTCGTTTGATTTCAAAAATTAACAACCAGCCCAAATTGAATTTTTCTAAAATGTGCACTAAGTTCGATCCGTGTAGTAGAGATCTTTTGGAAAGGAGCGCCAAAACTCGTTACTTGATAATTTTTCTCGCAAAAAAACTAGTATCCAATTAACGAGAACGAAGAATGAAACATAGAAAATGTGGCCCCACGAAATGTGACGCTCCGTGACGCCAACTTAAAACTATTCAATCTGTCACTATATTCGACAACGTGTCCATGATTTCCGTAGCCGAATAGATTGGTGCGTGGCTACCATTCGCCAGTGCGTAGGTTCGAACCTCCGTGGATAAACAGCAAATACAATTTTTTTTTCAAATAGCGCTCGCCCTTCGGCGGACAATGGCAAACCTCCGAGTGTATTTCTGTCATGAAAAAGCTCCTCATAAAAACCATTTGGTCCCTCTATTTTTGGAACAACATCAAGACACACACGTCGAGGAGCTCGGCCAAACTCCTAACTAAAGTGTACGCCCCAATTATTTATTTTTATTTTTTATCCACGATTAATGAGACTGCCCAACAAATCGGCATACGCGAGCAATGGAGCAACATTTCTCGTTCCCTACGTACCGCCGCCGAAGAAGAAATCGGATTCCGGCGAGCCCGAAAAAACAATTGGTACGACGAGGAGTGTCATGCTGCCGCAGAAAGAAAAGATGCCGCCTATAGAGCCACGCTGCGATCGGGCGCAACGCGAGCCATGTGGGATCGCTACAGAGAGCTGAAAAAGGAAGAGAGACGTATTATCCGACAGAAGAAACGAGAGGCCGAAATACGTGAGTGCGAGGAGCTTGAGATGCTGGCCAATAGGAACAACGCCCGAAAATTCTACCAGAAAGTTCGGCGGCTTACAGAAGGTTTTAAGACCGGGGCGTTTTTCCTGTAAGAACAAAGACGGCGATCTGGTGACTGACGTACAGAGCAATCTTAAATTATGGAGGGAACACTTCTCGAACCTGTTAAACAGTGACAGCTGCGCATGTCATAGAGAATGTGAAGATCCCGATACCCCAATCGATGACGACGGAATTGTAGTTCCGTTACCCGATCATGACGAGGTGAGAATAGCGATAACGCGCCTAAAGAACAACAAAGCCGCGGGCGCCGACGGACTCCCGGCTGAGCTATTCAAACATGGCGGCGAGGAGCTGGTAAGGTGCATGCATCAGCTCCTATGCAAAATATGGTCGGATGAAAGCATGCCTGCCGATTGGAATTTAAGTGTGCTCTGCCCAATCCATAAGAAGGGCGATCCTGCAATTTGTGCCAATTACCGCGGGATTAGTCTTCTAAATATCGCCTATAAGGTTCTAGCGAGCGTATTGTGTGAAAGGCTGAAGCCCACCGTCAACCAACTGATTGGACCTTATCAGTGTGGCTTCAGACCTGGAAAGTCTACCATCGACCAAATATTCACAATACGCCAAATCTTGGAAAAGACCCACGAAAGGAGAATCGACACACACCATCTTTTCGTCGACTTCAAAGCTGCATTCGACAGTACAGAAAGGAGTTACCTGTATGCCGCTATGTCTGAATTTGGTATCCCCGCAAAACTAATACGGCTATGTAAGATGACGTTGCTCAACACCAGCAGCGCCGTCAGAATTGGGAAGGACCTCTCCGAGCCGTTTGATACCAAACGAGGTTTCAGACAGGGTGACTCACTGTCGTGTGACTTCTTTAACCTGATGTTGGAGAGCATCGTACGAGCCGCAGAACTTAATCGCTCAGGCACAATATTTTATAAGAGCGTACAATTACTGGCGTATGCCGATGATATTGACATCATCGGCCTTAACAACCGCGCTGTTAGTTCTGCCTTCTCCAAACTGGATAAAGAGGCAAAGCGAATGGGTCTGGTGGTGAATGAGGACAAAACGAAGTACCTCCTGTCTTCAAACAAACAGTCGGCGCACTCGCGTATCGGCACCCACGTCACTGTAGACAGTTATAATTTTGAGGTTGTAAAAGACTTCGTGTATTTGGGAACCAGCATTAACACCTATAACAATGTCAGCCTTGAAATCCAACGTAGAATCTCTCTTGCCAACAAGTGCTACTTTGGACTAAGTAGGCAACTGAGCAGTAAAGTCCTCTCTCGACGGACAAAACTAACACTCTACAAGACTCTCATCATGCCCGTCCTGACGTATGGCGCAGAAGCTTGGACGATGACAACATCCGATGAAGCGACGCTTGGAGTGTTCGAGAGAAAGATTCTGCGTAAGATTTTTGGACCTTTGCACGTTGGCAACGGCGAATATCGCAGACGATGGAACGATGAGCTGTATGAGCTTTACGACGACATAGACATAGCGCAGCGAATAAAGATCCAGCGGCTACGTTGGCTGGGTCATGTCGTCCGAATGGATACAAACGCTCCGGCTTTGAAAGTATTCGATGCGGTACCAGCTGGTGGTAGCAGAGGAAGAGGAAGGCCTCCTCTGCGTTGGAAAGATCAGGTGGAGAAGGACTTGGCTTCACTTGGTGTGTCCAATTGGCGCCGGTTAGCACGAGAAAGAAACGACTGGCGCGCTTTATTAAGCTCGGCCAAAATCGCGTAAGCGGTTATCGCGCCAATTAAGAAGAAGAAGAATGAGGCTGTAATTGTCGTAAACAATCGATTAGTTGCGACTTGCACTCTTTCGTTGGCTGCTTCTCAGCCTTTTTCTCGAAATCCTAACTTTATTTACAGTCATTGCGGTCATACTCAAATGTCCAGACCTCCTCTCCACTGGCAGCCTGATCGTACGTCGACCCACAAATTGCAATTTCTCATCAATTTTTAAGCTTCCCTTGCATATTTTCGCCAAGCTCACTTGAAACCTTGAAGTTTTTAGAGGAAAAATTGTGCTTTAAATTTCTCTTTCCTCCACATCAACACTGAATTTTACTTTTACCTTAAGTCGAACACTCTTTATTACAAAATATTACTTTATAATTAAGTAAAAAAAAAATTAGTATTCATTAAGAAATTCTCCACAGGTACCTCAGCGCAAAGGGTAAAATTCCCGAATATCTTTACCCAAAATACTTTGTGGAGCAGGCACGAGTTGATGAATTTCTCGAATGGCAACACATCACTCTCCGTGTTACCTGTTCACTTTACTTCCGCACCATTTGGCTGGATCCATTGGTAACCGGTGAACGTCCGGTGGATGAGAAAGTAGCGAAAGTCAAAAGTCAAATGGAGGCGAATTTAGATATCGTAGAGAATGTGTGGCTCGCAAAAACCGATTTTCTTACCGGGCAACGGCTGACGGTGGCGGATATTTTTGCGGCGTGCGAAATCGAACAGACACGTGAGTGGGTAAAAAATTTAAAAGTACTTGGAATATACATTCACCGAAATTATTATAAAGACACGAACATTATTTTATGCAGAGAAAATGCGAAACTTCGTTAAGAAAACAAAATGATCAAAAATCAAGGAATATTTTGCACGATTTCAAACTTGCACGATGTTTAGTAAAATTAATGGGCTGTAAGAAATTAACAGTTTTCAAAATTTGATGAAAATTTTTGGAATTTTGTCTATTTTTTATAAATCTTGTAGAAAATGTAAAACTTTGAAACTTAGATTATTATGTTCTTTGCTATAAAACGAACTCTTTTTCTTCTTAATTAGCGCGATTGCCGCTTACGTGATTTTGGCCGAGTTTAACAAAGTGCGCCAGTCGTTTCTTTCTCGGGGTAACCGGCGCCAGTTGGGCACACCAAGTGAAGCCAAGTCCCTCTCCGCCTGATCTTTCCAACGCAAAGGAGGCCTTCCACCAGCAGGCACCGCATCGAATACTTTCAGAGCTAGAGCGTTTGTATCCATTCGGACGACATGACCCAGCCTACGCAGCCGCTGGATCTTTATTCGCTGCGGAGTGTCTATGTCGCAGTAAAGCTCATACAGCCCATTGCTTCACTGCCTCGCGGTCACCAACGTGCAAAGGTCCACAAATCTTCCGCAGAATCTTTCTCTCAAACACTCCAAGGGAGGCCTCATCAGATATTGTCATCGTCCAAGCTTCTGCGCCATACGTTAAAACGGGCATGATGAGAGCCTTGTAGAGTGTTAGTTTCGTTCGTCGAGAGAGGACTTTACTACTCATTTGCCTACTTAGTCCAAAGTAGCACTTGTTGGCAAGAGAGATTCTACGTAGGATGTCAAGGCTGACAATCTTGTCGTTAATGCTGGTTCCTAAATAAACGAAGTCTTTTACAACCTCGAAATCAGAACTGTCAAGAGTGACGTGGGTGCTGATACGCGAGTGCGCCGATTGTTTGATGACAGGTGGTACGTCGATTTGTCCTCGTTCACCACCAGACCCATTCGCTTTGCCTCTTTAGCCAGTCACCCTGTCTGAAACCTCATTTGGTATCAAACGGCTCGAAGAGGTCCTTCCAAATTCTGATAGTGCTGCTGGTATTAAGCATCGGCATTTTGCATAGCCGTATTAGTTGCGGGGATAAAATGCGGGAGGCAATTCGGCAAATGTGTTTTGCTGTGAACCGCTTTTCACTTATTTCTGTTAGCTTGGTAATGCCCTTTCGCACCAGCTGAATCACTTGCGAATTACCTTCGTTTCAATCACCGGAATATATTCTTCAAACATCGAATTTTTGGCTATAATTACTTCAATTTTTAATATTTTAAACATAAACTTCGCGTCTGACCGATCAAATTGTCAAGCTTGTCAACACAGCGATTCGTTACTTGGCTCTTCGTGGCCTTCGGTGGATTCACAAAAAAAGCGAAAGTGGCATGTAACGAAGCAACAATACGACACCCTTATGAACCATCCAAAACTATTTTTATATGAAGACAAATTCTGCATTTCCCTTCCGATTGAATTTCAATCAAATTCACTATGAATCCAAAATTTGGCGAACTGTGTTTTACTTTAACCATTTCATTCGCCCTTTTTCTAAAATGAATTCCGAAAGAATTTGAATATTTTGAAAAACGAATTCACAGGAGAACTGTTGATGAGTATTAATTTTAATTTAGTTTGCCTAGTTTTGGATATGAAAAAGCACTAAAACACCCATTTATTTAATGAAAAGAAAATACCAAATTTTTATTGATTTATTAAAGAATTTACAGCTGTCTGTACTGTGTGCGTTTTTTAAAAGACAGAGTATCAAAAAAACATAGTTTCAAAAATCCAACCTTGTAGTTAAGGCTTATGTTAAGAGAATTTCAACAACAACAACAATTTCAACAAAAGGCCGAAAACACTTTTTTGCTATATTTGAGATTATGTACCAAGATAAGATACTCATTTTTCAAAAACGTCGTCCATGGACTTAATTAGTACTCAGTAAATTCAAAGGCTTCTTTTTTTAATTTATAAAAAAGTTTTAAATGTTAAGAGGAGTTGATCCAATATTCTTGTATAATCTCAAAAGGAGTAAAAAATAGGATTTGCACTTCCAAAACATCAAATTTTATAAAAATCAACAAATTTTCAATAGCACCAAAAAAGTTCTCAGAGTTGCCTTTTAAAACTTTTTTTAATTATAATTTTTACTTACCATTTTGGTAGCTTCAATTTAAAAAAAGAAACAAACACCAAAATCAAAAATTTTCGCAATTTGTGTTTAAAGAGGCACTCAATTTATTGCGAAGAGCAAAGGGTTGGCAACATTACACAACTAGGTTAGTGTGACATCACGCACTCTATGTTGGGCGCAATATAGCTTCTATCATTCTTGAGAGAACTATAGGTTTTAGATTCCCAAGCTATGTGTTTTAAGTAAATTGAGAACCGTAAGGTTCATATCACCATATCACCAAAATCAGACTCTTCTAAAGAATTGGAATGGTCGCGTAAAAACTTTCTGTTTTGAAGACTTCTTCTGTAAGTGTCTCATTTTCTATTATCTAATTTAAGTGGTTTTTAGTAAAAAATGTGTTTTTTTTTATTGGCTAAATTGGAAGCCCTCAGCTGTGGAGTTCATTTTTCGAGTAAATCGAAAGCGAGTTCAAAAACTAACAAATAATTCGTTTCTCATAACACGAAAACTAAATTCACTCGTATTTACAACCATTTTTGTATATACACTTTCGCTCGGAGAACTCCAAAAAATACTTTATAATTTCATTTCTTGGCTTTACCTAAAATAATATTTGAAATCTTACACTTTTCCCTTGCAGGCATGGCTGATTATGACGTGCGCATCAAATACCCGAAAATCAAGGCATGGCTGAAACGCGTGCGCGCAGGCTGCAGTCCACACTACGATAATGCCCACCACCTTGTCTATAAGATCAGCGGCACTGCACCACATGCGAAGCTGTGAAATATATTTAATTTCCTATGATTTTTGATATTTTGTCACTTGTGTAAACTTACAAATGTTTGTCAATAATAAGGGATGTGAATAATAAAGTGAAATAGAATAAATTATAATAAAAATAATTAAAAAAAGGAACTAAAAAATTTAATTAGAGAAAAAAATAAAGAGTTAAAAATAATAATTACACAAAAAAATTAAAAAAGAATTCAAAAAATTTAATTACATAAACAAAATTAAAAATGATTTGAAATAAAATAATTACATAAAAAACTAAACAAAAATTTTAAAACTTAAGTTGCATAAAAATTTTTTTTTAAATAATTTAAGAAGGATTTGAAATAAAATAATTACACAAAAAATTAAAACACAGTTTAAAAAAATTATCTACACAAAAAAATTAAAAAAGTTTAAAAAAATTTTACACAAAAAATTTGATTTGCAAAAATTAAAAACTAGAATTAAAAAAATGTTATTACGAAAAATTTAAAAAGGATTGTAAATAAAATATTTACACAAAAGAAATTAAAAAATAGTTTAAATAAAATAATTACACAAAAAAATTAAAGAGTTTAAAAAAATTATTAGAAAAAAAATTAAAAACGAACTTAAAAAATTTAATTGCATAAAAAAATTAAAAAAAAGTGTAAAAACGAATTTAAAAAGGGTTTTAAATAAAATAATTACATAACAAAATTAAAAAAAAAAATTATTAAAAAATAATTATACCCCCACCAAAAAAAGAAGAATTTAAAAAGTTTAATTCATAAAAAAATTAAAAAAATAATTTAAAACAGATTTTAAATAAAATAATTACATAAAAAAATTAAAAAAGTTTAACAAATTTTTACACAAAAAAATTTGATTGCAAAAATTAAAAACAAGAATCAAAAAAATTTAATTACGAAAAATTTTAAAAGGATTTTAAATAAAATAAAATCCTAGGACTATGAATAAGTTCGTGCGGTTTTTTTTCGAAATTTGAAACTTTATTGACGTAAAATGGTTACAAATTTAATATTCAAAGTATTGTCCATCGCTTACTACTACTTTTTCCCATCTTTCTGGCAATTCACGGATTCCCTTTGTGAAAAATTCGGTCGGTTTTGCCGCAATCCACGAATCGATCCATTTTTTGACTTCATCGTAATTACGGAAGTGCTGGTCAGCCAGGCCATGTTGCATCGATCGGAAGAGATAGTAATCGGATGGCGCAAGGTCTGGACTATACGGCGGGTGGGGTAGGACATCCCATTTGAGCGTTTCTAAGTATGTTTTGACCACTTGTGCAACATGTGGCCGAGCATTGTCATGTTGCAAAATAACTTTGTCGTGTCTATCGGCGTATTGCGGCCGTTTTTCTCGCAGTGCTCGGCTCAAACGCATCAATTGTCGTCGGTAGACATCCCCCGTAATCGTTTCATTCGGTTTCAGTAGCTCATAATACACAACACCCAGCTGGTCCCACCAGATACACAGCATAACCTTCAGGCCATGAATATTCTGCGCCGACGTCGATGTTGAAGCATGGCCAGGGTATCCATACGTTGCCCGACGTTTTGGATTGTCGTAATGGACCCACTTTTCATCGCCAGTCACAATTCGATGCAAAAAAGCCTTTCTTTTGTGCCGTTGAAGCAGTTGTTCGCATGCCATAAAACGGCGTTCAACGTCTCTTGGCTTCAATTCATACGGCACCCAATGGCCTACCTTTCGGATCATTCCCATGGCTTTTAAACGTTTGGAAATGGTTGATTGATCAACTCCCAAAGTTTTTGCAACCTCTTCTTGCGTTTGAGCCGGATCTTGATCGAGCAATTCCTCCAATTCGGTATCCATGAACTTTGGCGGCGCACCCTCGCGTTCTTCGTCTTCCAAGCCAAAATCACCACTTTTAAAGCGTGCAAACCACTTCTGGCACGTTCGCTCAGCTAGAACATGCTCACCATAAACTTCCACCTAGATACGATGACTTTCGGCTGCTTTTTTCTTCATATTAAAATAATGAAGAAGAATTCCCCGCAAAAACACATTATTTGGCACGAAATTCGACATTTTCAAGTGTGGTAAAAATATTGTTGTTTACGCTTCAAATAAAAAACTTATACTGACGTTTGTGCCTTACGACAGTAGCTCTCCAATGAATGTTTGGAAATGTGGATCGATGGAATAATAATCAAGTTACGCCATCTGTTGTAAAACCGCACGAACTTATTCATAGTCCTATTAATTATATAAAAAAAATTGAAAAAAAATGATTACACAATAAAACTAAGTGTTTAAAAACTGTAATTACATAAAAAAACCAAAAAACAATTTTAAAAATTCAATTACATATAAAAATTAAAAACGAACCTAAAAAATTTAATTGGATAAAAAAATTAAAAAAATTAATCGATTCGCATTCGAGTCTTGTGTTAAAAAGGCGCTCGGAGGCTTACCCCGGTCTGTCGAAAAAAAATCTTTTCATACAAAGATGATAGATTTACCAGGTTTGCTCTTCAACTATGGTAAAAAAGAAAAATGTGAGGGAACTTTGGCTGCCAACGAAGTAACATGAACGAAGACTGCGTTGTTTTTTCGTATATCACTAAAAAATTTTATCGCCAGCCGAAATTTGCACCATCATTTCACAAGTATTCACACACTCGTCCAATCAGTAGTTGTTCAGGCGGTAACGAAGTGTCATTGGTTGATTTTTCTCTTAGACCACCAACACAATCTCAGTTTTTTTGCTAGCACACCTCAAGTGAAGTGATGCCGCCAGCTGATTCCGTCAAATTCGCTGAAAGCCGAATAACGGTCTGCTAAATATTGGGTTGGGGAATAAGTTCATAGCTTTTTTATATTTTCTTTTATTTTATAACGATTTGTTTGTTGTTAGCTAAAAAGGGGCAAACATGCTTTTAACTTGTCCGGAACCTTTCTGTGGGCTTACAAAGGGTTATATTAAAAAATTTCTAAGGAAGTGGGAGGAGAAGAAACTGGTTGAATACTGGCGAAATTCTATTGGTCAGCGACAAGCGAAACAATACAGAGACATTTCTCAAAAGCTACTTTCACTCAGCATAGTAGACTTAAGACTTTTAAATGGTTACTTTATAGACCACTTATATCCCAGGCATCTACTTAAACAAAATTGGTCTCTCTGAAACCATTACCTGCCGATTCTGTAACATGGACACGGCAAATTCAGAACACATTCTTTGAAAATGACATGTACTGCAAAAAATGGCTTCGTCACCTCGCTGGTAGTGCCATGCATTCATATAAATTATGAAACAATAAACCACAGACTGTGCAAAAATTATTAAAAAGCCTTAAGGGGTCAGGGGTGGTCAGAGGTCCGAAAAAATGGTGATTTTCAATAATTATTTTTTGGTAGTTTGCTTTAATTTACAAAAATAAAAGCATAGCATTAATACACTATGTTTTAACTTGATTTTAGCAAAATTTAAAAAAAAAATTAATAGTTCTAAAAGTCATCGCTGTTTGTGTGGAACCCGAACGCTCCGGAGCGCCCTTTGTTAATTGTTGAATAACTCGAAATTTATTTGTCGGATTCACTTCAAATTTTCACACAATGTTTTTAAGATATTATACTTACAGAAGAAAATGCAAAAATAAGAAACAAATCCAATTTTTTGAAAATTCTGACTACCCCTAACCCCTTAATTTTATATTAAAAAAAGTGCGTGTATCGTGGTACACGTAACAGAAGTGAAACTTTCAAGGCAGACAAAGAAAGAGGGAGAAACCCGAGAGAGAATGAGAGAGAGACAAAGAGAGAAATAAATCTAAATAAATTCACATTTTCAGAGAATACAAATAGACAAAATTTACAGAAAACGGAGAAGGTTCGACCGGTGTAGGTAAATGCCGGACACAAACCGTGGCAACCACGCAGCTCTACTCCCAGCGTTTATCACCCACACAAACGCAGCGATTCCAGGACAGCAGCAACGGCACAAATTATCGCAAGGCACCAGACCAATAAATCCGACGCGAGAATGGATAGCACTTTATTACTATAAAGCACTAGCCAGGAAACGGAAATAAGCGCCAAAAAGTAGGCACCAAAAAAAAAAACCCCAAAAAATTGGGACCAAAAACTGCCCCAAACAATGCCTACCAAGGAAATATAACGCCAAAAAGTAGGCACCAAAAATATATTTCCTACAAGTTTGCACCAACAAACAAGCGCCAAAAAGTAGGCAGTGTTATTTCTCACTACAAATTAGCAAGCACAAGGAAAAACTCAGGAAAAATAGCCCAAAAAGTATCTAAGATATATATAAGATATAGCTTTCTCTATCTCCTTTTCCTCTACGTTATATCTTTTTTCTCTCTCGCGGAACGAAAATGCCCAAAACGTTGCATGGCCTTCAAATTTTACTCTCCATTCTCGCTCGTCCATCGAGGCCTAAGAAGTTTCACTTCAAAAAAAAAAAAGAAACAAACACCAAACTTAAAAATGTTCGCATTTTGGGTATAAAAAAGCACTCAATTTGTTGCGAAGAACAAATGGTTGGCAGCACTGCACAACCTAGTTAATGCAATGTCACGCACTCTCTGATGGGCACAATCATAGTGAAAAGATTGTTAGAGATGTACTACCACCTAGCAGACCGTTATTCGGCTCAGAGCGAATTTGACAGATTTGCCGAAGTGTTTGTGTGTCATAAAATTTAGCTTTAGCTTAGTAGAATCCAAAGTTCCCCTCACCACACTTAACGAGCAAACCTGGTATCTATCATCCTTGGGCAAAATCTTGTTACTATCATTCTTGGCTTCTCACATTACATTTTCGAAACATAAGAGAGCTGCTCTCAAAATAAAACCACCTTTCAATGTTTCGTTTCTAAATTTGTAATTCTCTTTTATTTACTCTTGATAATATTGATGCGTGTATGTTTGTGTGTATTTGAGTGTTTCTTACTCAAATCATTCCTCAGTTGCTCTCCCACATTTCATTTGTGTTTATCTCTTTCGTATTTACTGCACTTTCGCGTACTTAATAATTTTTTAAACTTGCACAGTTTTTGTATTTTTTCGTGTTTATTTATTAGGTTTTTTTTTGTTTGTTGTAATATTTTTTATTACTTCATTTAATTGTATATGTATAAGTAATTACACAAAATAAATCGATACATTTATAGGTAAATAGGTAGGTAAATATATATATGTGTATGTGTGTGTGGTTGTATATACATATATATACTGTTTATATATATATATATAAATACATATGCGTTTTTGTGTGTATATCGAGCTACATACAATTTATTCCTTTTCAATAAAAACTTTCCGGATTGGGCACAAAATGTTGGGAAAATAAACTCACTTGCATTCCACTCTAAACAATTCAAATATACTCGTCTCTTTTTCTCTTTACTACTCACTTGTCATACCGCGTTTTCCCCTACGTAATTGCGAAAGGTGCCGAAACGAAACGCGCGTTCGTGAACCATAAAAGCTAAACAAATTTGAACAACACATTTTTATATATCTAATTGTTTTTCGTTTTTGTTTTTGTTTTTTTCGCCAAACATAAATTTTGGCTTGCAAATACAACTTAAGTATTTATTCATAAGCAAATAACAAAGAGTAAATAAAATCAATCGCATTTTAATCGAAGAATCAATCAGCAAAATAATATTTATAATTACTATGTAAATTTAAGTGTAACTGTATAAGTAAATCGTTTAATACAAGCATAATTATTATCGAAAAAGTAATAATAATAATAATAATAATAATTATGTTACATACATAAACACATACATACGTACAAGGGAGAGAGGGGATGCGTAAATAATATAGTACATACAGACATATATTAATTATATGTGCAGATAATTAAATAGTTTTCGTTTTTGTTGTTTTTTCTTTCTCAAATTAAAATATACAGCAACAAACCACATACAAATACAATGCAATGCCTAGCGCGGAATTGAACTCTCCACGGTGAAAAGGCTGTTGAATTTAATAATTTTTGACGCCTGCATGCTTTCCTCGGTTTTCAAATAATAAACTTTTTTTTTTAATAAATACCAACAAATTTTTAAAACATTTTTTTAATATTAAAGCGTTCTACTCAAGATTGTTTTAAAAATTTACGCTATAAAAATAAGCGTCAAATGTTGAGCATGCCATACAAATTTACAATTGCTTAATTTTTATTTAAATTTTTAATATTATTTTCAATTCTTAGTTTTTTTATTTAAATTTCTAATTTTTATTTTTATTTTATACATTTTTTATTTTTATTGTTAAATTAAAAATTTTTAATTTTACATTTTTAATTTTAAATCTTTGTTTTTAAATTTTTAATTTTTATTATTGAGTTTTTAAATTTTTTATTTTTAAATTTCTAAATTTTATTTTTGATTTTTAAATTTTTATTCTTGAATTTTTGAGTTTTTAAAATTTTTAATTTTTATTTTTAATTTTTAAATGTTAAATTTTATTTTTAATTTTAATTTTTGAATTTTTGAATTTTTTATTTTTATTTTTGAATTATTAAATTTCATTTTTAAATTATTAAATTTTATTTTTAAAATTTAAACTTTTATTTTTGAATTTTAAATTTTATTTTTTTTTAATTTTTATTTATTAATTTTTAAATTTTATTTTTAAATTTTTAAAGTTTATTTTTCAATTTTTAATTTAAAATTTTTATTTTTCAATTTTTATTATTAAATTTTTATTTTTGAATTATTTAATTTTGCTTTGGAATTATTCAATTTTATTTTTAACTTTTGAATTTTTATTTTCGAATTTATAAATTTTATTTTCCAATTTTTATTTTTGAATTTTTAAATTTTATTTTTCGACTTTTAATTTTTATTTTTCAATTTTTTTCAACTTTTCAATTTTTAATTTTTATTTTTCAATTATGTATTAAATTTAATTTTTAAATTATTAAATTTTATTTTAAAATTTTAAATTTTTATTTGTGAATTTCAAATTCTATTTTTTTAATTTTTAGTTATTAATTTTTAAATTTTATTTTTACATTTTTAAAGTTTATTTTTCAATTTTTAATTTACAATTTTTATTTTTCAATTTTTAATTTTTGTTTTTGAATCTTTATTTTCCAATTTTTAACTTTTAAATTTTTATTTTCGAATTTTTTAATTTAGTTTTCAATTTTTAATTTTTAATTTTTACTTTTAAACTTTTAATTTTTATTTTTGAATTATTCAATTTTATTTTTAACTTTTAAATTTTTAGTTTTCATTTTTATTTTTAAATTTTATTTTTAAATTTTTATTTTTGAATTTTTAATTTTTATTTTTCAGTTTTTTTCAACTTTTCAATTTGTAATTTTTATTTTTGAATTATTAAATTTAATTTTTAAATTATTAAATTTTATTCTGAAATTTTAAATTTTCATTTGTGAATTTCAAATTTTCTTTTTAATTTTTAGTTATTAATTTTTAAATTTTATTTTTAAATTTTTAAAGTTTATTTTTCAATTTTTAGTTTACAATTTTTATTTTTCAATTTTTAATTTTTGTTTTGAATCTTTAGTTTCCAATTTTTAACTTTTAAATTTCTATTTTCGAATTTTTAAATTTATTTTTCAATTTTAAATTTTAAATTTTTATTTTTAAATTTAAAATTTTTATTTTTGAATTATTGAATTTTGTTTTTGAATTATTAAATTTTATTTTTAACTTTTAACTTTATTTTAGAATTTTTAATTTTATTTTTCAATTTTTAATTTTGAATTATTCCATTTTATTTTTAAATTCAAAATTTTTAGTTTTGAATTTTTAAATTTTATTTTTCAATGTTAAATTTTTATTTGTGAATTTCAAATTTTATTTTTTTAATTTTTAATTTTTATTTATTAAGTTTTGAATTTTATTTTTCAATTTTTTAAGTTTATTTTTCAATTTTTAATTTAAAATTTTTATTTTTCAATTTTAAATTTTTAATTTTTATTTTTGAATCTTTATTTTCCAATCTTTAACTTTTATATTTTTATTTTCGAATTTTTAAATTTATTTTTCACTTTTAAATTTTTAATTTTTATTTTTGAATTTTTAATTTTTATTTTTGAATTATTGAATTTTGTTTTTGAATTATTCAATTTTATTTTTAACTTTTAACTTTATTTTCGAATTTTAAAATTTTATTTTTTAATTTTTAATTTTAAATTTTTAGTTTTCATTTTTAATTTTTAATTTTATTTTTCAATTTTTAATTTTTATTTTTCAATTTTAAATTTTTTTTTTTTGAACTTTTAATTATTATTTTTTAACTTTTAATTTTTATTTTTAGTTTTTAAATTTTGTATTATTAATTTTTACATTTTTTATTTTTTTCATTCTTTCACTTCGTACTGAACACCAATTTCTCCGTTTTATTTTCAATTCCGCAACCTATTAATGTACAAAAATACATCCTAATTGATTTTAAATTCATTTTTTTAATTTAAAAGTTTATTAAATAATACAACAACGCAACTGAATTTAATTTTGTAAAATTATTTAATACTTAATTTAATAACACCAAAATGTAGCAAAACAAAAAAAAAAAAAAAAAATGTGCAAAAAATAACAATAAAATTCGTGCACTATTCGCTTTGCTGCTACCTTTTCAAATTTTCAAATATTCAACTTTACTCTTTTCACTCACCAGCCATACAAACAAACTCTCTTTTTGGGGTTTCCAAAGTAAAAGCATATCGCGTCAAAAAATATATGTTATAAATATATATACCGGTGCCTTCCTCGCATATCAGATGAGCGCATACTGCAGTTTCGCCTATTTGCCGTGAAATTGGAATGTGACAAAGTTTTTTAAAAACAGGTCTAAGTGAATTATTCGTTAATTTCCAAGATGGCTTCTTTTTGATTTGCTGCCTTGCGACTGCCAGCATAAGAACTGGTGACTTTCGGTATCATATGTGGGATATTCTTCACCCATTTGCTTCGTTCGACGGAATAATGCGTGCACAAAAACTCTCTCTCTTTTATGACCAAAGCGGAATAGGCGACAATAAATAATATTATTATTTTTTTTTTTTTTTTTTTTTTTGGTAAAGTTTGAGAAAAATAAATAATTTTGGTAAACCAAAATAATTGGTATGAATAAATATCTGAGACTAAATTGGGTGAGTTATAAACGTCAAACTACAAACAAACGTCAATACTGACAAATATGAAACGATGCCTGCAGATTCACGACGGTGCTAATTGCCTTCTGGTCTATCGGGAAACAAGCAGCCAAATGGCCATCCCTTACAACTCAGACTGTGACAGTTGTAAAGAACCGGATAAAAATGAAACGGTTTTGCATTTCCTCTGTGAATGCCCTGCCCTATGGGAGGAGAGAATGTCAACCCTGAGCAAATCACTGTTCGAGAGACTCGAACAACTGGCTGGCTTAGATGTCAAAAGCCTAATGAGGTTCTTCAACCGCACAGACTGGCTATAGTCATGCTGTAAATAACCACTAAACAAGTTGGTAGCGAGGATGTGGCAACAAAATGGTGCAGAGGCGCTAGTTGGATTCCGAATGAATCACCACTTAAATCAACCAACCAACCAAATTGGGTGTGTATTAGAGCTTTGAATATAAACTGAAAAATCATTTTAACAAAAAAAAAAAAAAAAAGTTAGATGCTCCCATGTTGTTGGGTTTGTTGTAGCAGCATAAACATTCCCCAAACATATATGGGGAATGCTGCTGAAGTGACAGTTCTTGGCCGGATATAAATCCGGCTCGTTCCGGTAACGTAGAACCGACATCTTCCGATGCAATGGACTGCAGGTTAGCGTATAAAGCATGTCATTAATGTCTGTCCACGCATTATGCCTCATAAACTCGTGCAGGGTAAAGAGCAAATTTTTTTTTGTACTTTTGTTTTAGTCAGTTCAAAATTTAGAATGTGATACCTTCGAACGCGCTGAAAAGAGTCTTAAATAATAGTGCAGGTCAACTGGATTTTCAATAAAACTCAGCATAAATTAGGTTTAGTTTTAGGTTGCATGAGAGAAGTTTTTGAAATTGCCAATTTGGTTTTCTTCTTTTTCTTTCTTGTTCTAAATTCTTTAACAACAAAACTGCCTTTTGCCACATTCCAATCTCAATGCAAATGTATGCACTCTTCCTTGGCTTCTATGCTTAAATTTCTTATTCCTATTTTCATAAATAAATTTTTTGTGTGTACTTTTTTGTTGTAATTTTACCACTAAAGTTGCTTGGTTTGTGTGTAGGCGTTGGGAGGTGTTGTATCTTTTCAAGTGCATTTACATTTAATATATTTATATATTTTTTTAATAGTTTTAATTTTTTTTTGTTCACAGAGGATATTCATGCCATGATGTGCAGAGTAGGGTCGCAAGGTTGAAAATAATTTTATTTTAATTTTTTTGATTTTTTACTTCACATTTCAAAGTGCTCCACTTGCTCTATGGGAGTCTATTTATTAGTTCAAATAAAACTGTTTTACGATAAAAAAAAATGGTGCGCACAAAATGATGCGGCATTTAAAGATGTCCTGTTGCTCCTTTCAAGCTACAAAATAGTACGGCCGTGTTTTATTGAATGGATAAATTTTAAAATTTATTCGTGAAACGGGGCACAAGTCAATGAAAATTAACGACGATTTTTACTTGCTCAATTTGAGCGAATTTAACGATTATTCATAATTGCAATGCGCATAAGGATGATGTTTTTTTTTCTGTGTACTTCTTTCCCCTGAAAACTGAGAAATAATAATTATTTTTCCTTTTTTTTGCGTAAATAAACTACTCAAGTTGTAGGGAATGCTGGTGGAGTGACAGTCCTGGGCCGTATATAAATCCGGGTCGTTTCCGTTGTTTGGCAACGACGACTAAATGATTAAATCGACTCAGGCAGGGTTTGGTATACATAAATGTACTTTACATGCAATCAAATAATTTTTTTGAGTTCTGAAATCGATATTGAATAGAACTAAAGAAATTTGAGATATTTGGAAGAATTATTGCTCTACTTTATTTTAATTCAAAACATAATTATAATTTCGAAACCAAAAAATTAGAAACACAGGCATTCAATAGAGAAATTAATAAAAATTTAATGTAGGTAATCATTAGGCTTTTAGGTTAGGTTTGGCAGCCGCATCGCACATAGAGACAACGATGCCACTTAGACCACGAAATGGGTCTGTTGTGAGCCGCGGGGTCTGGGCTACATTTCCCTCTCCATATTGAACCATCCTGAGCTTTTGACAAAGCGTAAAATGTTGTTGATACCTAAAGTATATAGATTATCCAGATTCATTAAAAAGTAGGATTTTAAAAATCGGTTCCTGCTTCTGGCTAGAGCTGGGCATGTGCAAAAAAGGTGTTGAATTGTTTCCAACTCCTCCTCAATTCTGCTGCTACGTCAGAAATCATGCATGTAAACGCCTAATATCCTTGCATGATTTCCTATGAAATAATGTTCTGTGAGGGCCCCTACTAAGGTCCTGATTTGAAGTCTACTCAGTTTTATAATACTCTTGGACAGATGTAAATTTATCATTGGCAATTTCACAGGTGTTAACGCTAATCCATCTTTGATTTGTAGAACTGATTAGTGCGCCCTTGATGAGAAGCTTACAAGTTGCGAGAGGTAATCATTACTCTTGAGTGAAAAATTGAAATAAAAAAATTAAAAAAAGAATTAAGAGATTAAAAAATTAGAAAACAATTTAAAAAAATAAAAAAAAAAAAAAAAAATAAAAAAAAAAATAAAAAAAAAAATAAAAAAAAAATAAAAAAAAAAATAAAAAAAAATAAAAAGAAAATAACAAAATTTTTAAATATTAAAAAAAAATTAAATATTTAAAAAACATTTTTTTATTTAAAAAATAATGGTCTTTTTGAATAAAAAAAAAACGTAATAAAAAAGGGGAAAAAAATAAAAAAACATTAAAGAGTAAAAACAAAACAGAACAAAAAAAAACTAAAAGATAAAAAATTAAAAACAATAAAATTAAATAAATAATAAGAAAAAAATTTAAATAAAACTAGAAAAAATAATAATAAATATATAAA
This sequence comes from Anastrepha obliqua, assembly GCF_027943255.1. Lineage (NCBI taxonomy): Eukaryota > Metazoa > Arthropoda > Insecta > Diptera > Tephritidae > Anastrepha > Anastrepha obliqua. The sequence goes on along the minus strand of NC_072893.1, from coordinate 17,003,420 downwards.
CAATAAAGAAAAATAAAAAAAAAAATGTTTGCCACGTTGGTCGGGTGTACAATATCGCTCCAGCAGAATTCCTTGAAAATTTAGACACTACAACTGAAGTCATATATAAGGTGTACCCCGAGTTACACGGCATCAATAATCACGATTCGTGTAACTCAAGGGACACTTTATATTTGACTTCAGTTAGAGGTCTAAATTTTCGAGAAATTCTGCTGAAGCTGTATTGTAAACCTGACAAACTTGGCAATGCTATTCTTTTTTTTAATTTTTCTTAATTAATTTATTTATTTTATTATTATTATTTTTTATAATTTTATTTTAATTTGTTTTATTGTTTTTTTAATTTTTTTGTTTTTAATGGTTTTATTAATATTTTTTAGTTTTTTTTTCGTTATTTTTAAAATTTTCTTTTTAATTTTTTAATTTTTTTTATTTTTTTTTTACTTTTTTTATTACGTGTTTTTATTTTTTTTTATATTTAAAAAGAAAATTATTTTTTAATTAAACAATTGTTTTTTTAATATAAAGAAATTTAATGTTTTTTTTTATTTTTTTTTTTTACAATATTTTTATTTTTTAAATTTTATTTTTTTATTTTAATTTTTTTTATTTTTTTTTGTTATTTGATTTTTTATTTTTTAATCTCTTTTTAATTACTTTTTAATTTTTTTTATTTTATCTTTTCACTCAGATCTGTACGTATCTGCAGCGAGAGGAAAGCTGTGTTCATGGCCTTAGACAGCCCTCCAACAACATGGATATCACGCGAGTAACGAGATCTCTGACTCTTTAGCTAGGATAGGCTCTAAGGCCAACTTTTTTGGCCCGGAGCCCGTTCAACCACTCCCTTCTGCAGCCATCAAACCCACGGTTAGCAAACGGGTTAGTTCAACCCACAAGCGAGCTTGGCAGGCTAAAAGAGGCTGTAGTTGGACCAAACTGTTGTTACCTGTCATGTCCGACCGACTGTCGCAGATCCTCCTGTTATTAAGTGAAGAGACTGTAGGCAGCTGGTTGGACTGACAAGCTACTTTCTATGGGCGAAGCACAAGGAAAAGGTAGGCATCTCAGACAGTGCACTCGGCCCAGCATGTGGAGAGAAGGATGAGACTGCGGACGACTTTCAGTGCATCTGTCAGGCTCGGGTTGCCGCTCGAATCAGGCTTGAGGACCACCTTGGCTCCTTGGCACCACAAGATCTACTCAGATGACTTCGGAGGTCAGGTAGATTTAAAGAAAATTAAATGCCTAATGCATCATCAAAGCTGGCATCGTAGCAATGGTATGACTGGAGACTAAAAAACTGCCACCAGTTATTATTTTGTTTTTTATTTCGTTCTTATGAAAAATTCTTAAAAAAGAAAACCGTGTAACCCAAACCCCACGTACCTCACGTATCTCGAGGGATACCGATAAATTAAAAATAAGTAAATAATTGGGGTGTAAGCTTCTGTTAGGTGTTTGACCGAGCTCCTCCTTTTTTTGACTGCGTCTTGATGTTATTTTACAAATGAAAGGGCATACAGTTTCAAGCCGACTCCGAATGACAATTTTTTTTTTGAGGAGCTTTTATGGCAGAAATATGCTCAGATGCTTGACATTGCCTACCGAGAGGTGACTGCTATTAGAAAAAAACTTTTTCTTCATTTTGCTCTTTCACCGAGATTCAAACCTACGTTTTCTCGGAATTCCGAACGGTAGTCACGCATCAACCCGTTCGACTATGGCGCCCGCCAGTTGTTGTTGTTGTAGCAGCATACAAATTCCTCGAACATATACCAGGATTGCTGCTGGAGTGACAGTCCTTGGCCGGATATAAATCCGGGTCGTTTCGGTAACGTAGAGCCGACTGTCGTGGAAGCGCCCACCAGTCGTTTATTTAAGTTCAGGAAAATGTATGCTATTAAAAAAGCTTTTCATTTTGCGCGAATGGGTACCACTCCCGAATGGATACCTCAATTCACCTTACGCAAAAAAAAATTAAGAATAATCATTACATTCTCCATTTTCGGATTAAAAGTATTTTAAAAAAATGTTCGCGCTCTGTCTCATGAAATCATATGAAATTGCACTTTTTACTTTTTTTTTGTAAGCTTAAAATTTTTTTTTTCCAAAATATTATATAAGTTAATTATTAAATAAGTTTTACTATCATCGTCATCAACTCCTTTTGTCCCGAATGGAGCATAGGACCTTCCACTTTTACTATGTTTACCTTAAAAACTCATGCGACTCTTGAGGTGCCCGATTTGCTAATTTAAAAAAAATTTATTTTGGTTTCATGCACGACTTTTTGCGCTATTCTATTTTACAACATTCATCAGGCCACGGCATGAATATCCTCTGATCTTGCTTCATTGTTGTTTTGCGCTTTTTGTTTTCTAATTTTAAATTTTCGCTAATATTAGATTTTTAAATTTGTTTTTACACACACATTTAACTGAACGCTGCTGACTTTTTATATTTTCAACTTAACAACTAATTGGTGTTTTCCTTATAACTCTGTTTTGTTTGTATATTCCTTTGCAGTTTTTACTTTTTACTGCTTTCGCCGCAACATTTCGCCGATTTCGCCTCCACTTTATTACAATGCTGCGCTATAACTGTCATCCGCTTGCCAGCTCTCGTCGTTTATGATGTTGCACTCCTAATATCGACTTCTGTTGATATTCTTTATGCGTATGCCCACCTCCAGCACATGCTCGCCGCCCGTGCCGCTCGCCATAGTCACTGCAGCTCCACCGGCACCGCCGCCAACCACTACATTGCCACCACCGCCATTACCACTTCCACCGCCGCCGCCACCATTGCCATTGTTGCCGTCTTGCGTTAGATTTGTATTGATATTATTGTTGTTGTTGCTTATGTTGCCATTAGCGCTTGGTATAGGAATGCGTCTTAGTACGGTTGTGGTGGTTGTTGTAGTACCACCCGCACCAGCAGTCACCTTGCAGGTGTGATGATGATTGCAATTGTTGCTATTCGCTGCCGGACAGCCATTGGGTCCAACATAGTCATGCGGTCCGCCTACCGTGTGCCTCCGTTTTATCGAACGATTCTGTTTGTTTTGTATCTGTCGCTTCTTCGTTAAATTCATATCAGTCTTTTCATCTTTTGTTAACGCTGATGCAGAACCGCCAGTATTGTGCGGTCCACCGCTGCTGCTATGCCTGCCCGACGACGACGAATAGTTGCGGCAATTGAAAGAAGCGGAGCGGAAGAGTCGATGATCGCGTCGTTTCTTGTTGTAGCGATCTAGAAAAAACGGCGGCGAGGCAATGATGAGCGAATCCTTGGGATCGCTCGTTGTCGAACCCTCTGAGTCATCATCTGAGCAACACTGTTGCTCGTACACTTGCTTGGAGAAGCGTGTGCCACGCCCTAAATAGGAATTACGTGCTAAATTACTGCCACTGCCGGTACCTACAGCGGCACCACCGCTAACGCCAATACCACCTTGTGTGTTGGTCGTTTTTACCGTCAAAATAGCGGTGGGCGTGGATGCCGTAGTCGATGGTGTGCTGCCGGTGTTCACAATTGTTGTTGTTGAGCCGGGATTGATGGGGACGGTGGCAGAATGTTGCAGTTTGTTGCTTTTGAATGCAGACAATACCGCCGCGACGCGCTGCTCTTTGCTCTCATTCGCTTTCGCCAAGGTCAGTGTGTTGGTGGCGGTGCAGGAACGACTGAGCATCAGCACATTGGGCGCATCCAAAGGGCAGGAATGAAAATGACGCTCAGGTGACTCGTCGGCGTAGGGAATGTTTTCTGAATGCAGATGCAGCGGCTGGCCAAGCGTGTGTCGCCGATTTTTGCGGAACTCGGGCGAACCGTTTTCATCATTCGATTCGGAGCCGCTGCGCAAATTGCGCAATTTTGAGTCCAGCGTGTCCGTGATTGTCGTAAGCGACATGGAACCTGCCGGGATGATACAAATACAATTTTTCGTTAAGAACTCAATAAATCTTTAATTAAAAAAAAAAAAAAAAATTTTACTCACCCGTGTCGCTTCGACTGTTGCTCGACTCGTCATCAGTGAGCAGCACCGATATATCGACGCTGCTGCGTTGCTGTTCCTTGCTCATGCTGCCACCGCTGCCACTACCCGAGCCGCTACAACTGCCCGAGTCCTTCTCATCCAGGCTGGCTTTTCGATGGTGCAGACGCACAAAACCGCCGCCGCTGTGATTAATCAGGAAGCTACGCTCCTTTTTCGTCTTTTGCGTTGAAGATGTGACGCTGCTGCTGCCGCCACTGCCACTGCTCGATGACGCCGTGGTAGCATTGGTGGAGCTGCTACTTGTGGTCATCGCTGTCGTAGCAGATTTGGTGGAATCCAATGACTGAAATTGTACACGCAATGTTAACCCAAAATCATAAATAGTGGGCACGGCTTTGCGACGCCGCTGCTGCAGCTGCTGCTTTTGCATTTGCTGCGGTTGCTGCTGCTGCGGCTGCTGGCGGCTCGCCGTTGCACATTGCTTGAGAGGCTTTGGGGATGGAGTGGCTGCGGCCACGCATATATTGGGTGTGGATTGTGTGGTAGTGTTGTTGTTGGAATTCGTACTAGTCATATTGTACTTGAGTAGTGCGTTGTGCATGTTGTGTGGTGCGGAAATGAGTTTGGTAATGGTTTGGTTGAGGTTGATGGATGATTGCAATGATTTGCGTTTGTGTTTGTTTGTGTTATGTGAACTCAGATTCGCATTATGATTTTGGATCAAGCTTTGACTTTTGCTTACCAACACACTTTCGCCCGAGTAGGTGTCCGAGCTGGCAGCACCCCGCTTGCTGTGCGTGCGGCGTCGCAGCTGCGGAATGAAACGCGAGGTGCGCGTTGTGGATGACGTCTCGCGCTCGGTTAGGCGCTCGATCTTCGACACATTGTGCAGCAACATATTCGTCTGGTCCTCCTGGGTGTGGAGTACGCCTGAAGCCGAGCTGGAAGTGGACGCAATGGGAGTGTTACCAGTGACGTCCGCCAGGTCGGGCAAGGGGCCGTTCTCAAAGAAGTAATCATACTGGAAAAAATTCATATGAATGAAATTGTTTAAAAAAACAAATTGTTTAAGTTTAGAGAAAAAAAATCACCTGCGTCACGAGCAACTCTACAATGCGACACTGATGCTTCATGTCCTTCACCGCCATCTCGAGCGTATCGTTGGGCGTGCGTATAATCGATGGACCGAATATGATTGCCAAATTTTTTGGCTCCATCAAATTCACATCACAATTTTTGCTCACACGACTCAGATGACGTATCAGATGCTTCAATGTCTCATATGAGTAACGCGGCAGCGAGTTCAGCAACTCCCTGAGCTCTTTTAAGCGTTCCAGGCCCGTCTTCTTGTCAGCTTCAATGAAATTTATGTAGAACGAACAGGGCAGCAGCGCATCGGGCAGATTGCGTATGAATTGCTTTAGCAAACTCGACACGACGTTCACGTCTTCCCACCTAACGTCGGTGCTGCAGCGATCCCACGAAAAGTCTGATTTATTCACCTGCTCCGACAGCTCCGAAATGGCAGCCTTATTGCCAGGTATGCGGTAGATGCCCACAATGCCCAGCCCTTTCGTTTCAACGATATTTGTGCAGACGTCCACCAAGAGCGGCACATATTCGTTGTTTTTAGACTAAAACAGAAACAGAAAAAGCATATAAATGACGCAACAAAGCTTTATAAGAAAAAAAGTTTTTAAAATCTCAAATTACCATCGGACACGCTTTCAATGGCACGCCAATTGAACCGGTCGTTTTGCCGCCAGAAGCTAAGCTGGATGGCGAAATATCCGCATTGTGGCTACTACTACTACCGCCACCGCGTCTAAAGAGTAAATCTTTCCAATTTTTGGCTTTTGGTGAACCCAAATCTTTGTCAGGTATATTTTTGTGTGAAGATGATTTGCGCGTTTTCATCACCGGCGAAATGGAGTCCGATACGATCTCGGAATCGCCACGTGAGGTTGTGCTTAATGGTGAATATTCTGGTTGTAATTGTTGGTGTTGGTGTTGCTGTTGTTGTACGTTATCATCACAGTATGTTGCTGTTGGCATGCTTGAGATAGCCGCGGTTTTCTGCGGCTCAGCCAATTGCCTGCCTTGAAGATCCTGTGGCAATAGGAAAACGTGGATATGAGGTAAAAAGAATAACATTTAAATAGACGACAATAATTTCAGTGCCATAAAGTATCAAGAAATGGGTTCACTCACACTATCGTCGTAAATTAAACTATTTTTCCATTGCAATAAACCGAAAATGCGTTTCATTTCCGTCATGCTTTTCGTTTTAAATAATATTTCCGTTGGTTGTTGGTGTGGTTGGTGATGTTGCGGCTCCACGTGCGACGCTGATGTCGACGCACTGCTGCCCGATGAGGTCAGCTTATCGGGTACATCGTCCAGATTCAGCTCATTGCCCAAAGTGGCGATTTGTGTTGGTTTCGATTGCATGCGAAACATGTAGGATTTCTTTTTGTCGACCGACTCGTCGAAGATTTTAAAGTTTCTAATATCGAGTTCTATCATCTGGGTGAAAAAAATCGGAATTATTTTATGAAAAAAATGTACTATATGGCATTCGAACGAAGGAACTTACATTGCTCTCCTTACAACTTCGGCCTGGATAGATACGTAGAAGATCGCCTTTGATTTCGATTTTCACTTGCCGCCAAGAACGATAATCCGAAAGGCGCTGGAAAATGAAAAAACAAAAACAGTATTTATTTAAAGAAAAGGATTAGTTAAAATTGTTATTAAGAAATAGGGATATAATGTGAAGGAAAATTAAATAACATAACATAACAAAATAAAAATAAATTAAAATCAAATAAAATAAAATAAACTAAATTTAAAATAAAATAGAATGTAAAAAATACAATGAAATAAATTATACTAAAATAATATAAAATAATAAATGTATAATAGAACATAAAATAAAATTTAATTAACTTGAATGAAATGATGTGAGATAAAATAAAAAAATAAAAAAAATATAACTCCAATTATTAAATGAAGTTAGGTAAATTAAAATTACATTAATTATATAAAACTACATAAAATGGAATTTAATAAATAAAATAAAATTAATTTAAAAAAAATTAAAAAAAATAGAACAAAATTTAATTAAACCAATAAAATAAGGTTAGGTTGGCCAGTTTGCTTGTCTAAGACAAGACGCTCGGTATCACTAAGGCTCATTGTGATATATATATTATATATATATAATTGGCGCGTACACCCTTTTTGGGTGTTTGGCCGAGCTCCTCCTCCTATTTGTGGTGTGCGTCTTGATGTTGTTCCACAAATGGAGGGACCTACAGTTTCAAGCCGACTCCGAACGGCAGATATTTCTTATGAGGAGATTTTTTCATGGCAGAAATACACTCGGAGGTTTGCCATTGCCTGCCGAGGGGTGACCGCTATTAGGATAAAATGTTTTTCGTAATTTTGATGTTTCACCGAGATTCGAACCTACGTTCTCTCTGTGAATTCCGAATTGTAGTCACGCACCAACCCATTCGGCTACGGCGTCCGCTCATTGTGATACCTGCATTTGATTTCCAACCCCTAACTAAGCCGTTTAAGGGGTTACATACGTCCAGAATTTTTAAAAGTTCTTTTTTTTTCGATATTTCGAAAGTATGGTATAGTATCGAGAGAATATACTGTAAAATTTCGCAGAGACGTCAGCTTGATTCTAAAAGAAGTGGACAAAAATCCAAAAGTTTCTGCCCCGAAATTGGCCGAGGATATAGCAAGCTCATCCAACAAGTGTGTTCATCCAAGAACAATTCAAAGAGTTCTAAACAAAAACGGCTTTCATAGTAGAACACCACGAAAAAAGTCTCTTATTTCTGAAAAATAAAAAACCGTAAACTTCGTCTGGAGTTCGCCAAAGCGCACAGGGAAAAGGGGATGGATTTTTGGCAAAAAGTTTTGTTTACAGATGAGTCGAAGTTTAATATAGTGATGGAAGAGCAAAAGTGTGGAGGAAAAAAAAACTGCATTGAGTCCGAAGAATTTGGTATCAACAGTGAAGCATGGTGGCGGCAATGTAATGGTTTGGAGAGCTGTTGCTGCATCTGGAGTTGGAAGATTAGTATTTACTGAAGGTAATATGGATCGTTATAAATACAAATCACTATTGGAAGTCAATCTGAAATCTTCGGTGGACAATTTGGAGCTTGGTCCAGGTTGGGTCTTTCAACAGGATAACGATCCAAAGCACACAGCACACATTGGCTGCTTTGCCATGCTCCAAGGCAATTAAATACACCACCGCAAGGCCCAGATTTGAATATTATTGAACATATCTGGGAAATTTTAGATCGAAAAATTAGAAAATATCCTGAAGCGTTTGAATTCAGTACTCATAAGAAGCAATATTACTTAGAGTTAAGTGAAGTTTTTCACACTGGAGTAAGATATTTGTGTAGTGTATGTAGACTTTTGTCAACGTTGGTTTTAGGTTTTTTTGCCATAGCTTTGCTATTTTATGTTAATGTATGAATTTTTTTAAATTTATAATAATTAGAAAAAGGTTTCAAAGAAAACTGTGTAACACATTTTTCAGTAAAGTTTTTGAACTTTCAATCCAGTGGAAATGGGGGTGTATGTAAATGAAATAAAATAAAATAAAATTTAATTAAATTGAAATAAATCAAATAAACTAAAATAAAGAAGAACCAAATAAAAGTTATTTATGTTATGTAATCAAATTAAATTAAATTAGTTAAATAAAAGAAATAAAAAGTTAAAGTAAATTAAGTAAACTGAATTAAATAAATAAAACATTAATTTTAATTGAGGTAAAGTAAAATAAAAAAATTAAATAATTTAATAAATCAAGTAAAATAAAATATTATTAATATAAAATACAAAAAAATATAAAATTCCTTTAATTTATTCAATTAATGTTGTGTTAAACGAATGAAACCAATTTTTTGTTTTTTGCGGTGTTTAAAATGCCTAATGCATCATCAAAGATGCAGTCGCAAAAGACCAATAAATTAAATTAAATCATTTAAATAAAGAAAATTAAATAAAATAGATATCATAAAAATAATGAAATAAAAAGAAAATAAGTAAATAGTAAAATAAAAAAATAAACTAAATATAATATAAAACAAAATAAAAAAAAACCTAACTAAATTAAATTAAATTAATTAGTAAATAAAGAAAAGTAAACAAAATATCTAGAATACAATAAAATATTATTAAATTAAAAGAAAACAAGTAATTAGTAAAATAAAAAGTAAAATTATAAAATTAAAATAAAATAAAACAAAATGAAGTAAATAAAAACTTAACTAAATTAAATTAAAAATTAAATAAGATTAACTAAATAAGAACAAATTAAATTAAATTAAACATAATTAAATGAAAAAATATGTATAAAATAAAATTATTTTTCCTCCACTTATGACCCAGAGCTATACATACAAAATTTTTTAATTTCACATTTCCTACACACATACACACATCGAATATAATACAAATAAGTATTTCTCGAATTTCGTGTCGTATTTAAAAATTTTTAAATTAAATTATATAAAACTGCCACTGGCATAAACAAAACACGAGTTCGAATTAAAATTCCGTACACACCTTGCCATTGATACACGACGACTTAATCTCCATTTCAGTTTCGAACACTTCCATTTCGGTAGCCACATCCTTTGTTTCCAATTTGCCATTTATGTCTGCGATTACATCGTCAATGTGAACGCTAAGTATAAATGATAAGGCAAAAACAAAACAAAAAAAGAAACAAATTATGAAACGCCACTTCATATTAAGCTTTTGTTATTTCTTTTCTTTTTTTTCGTATTTTTTTACGCGTTAAGTAATTAGTAAATCAATCATAAAACGCAGCGCTATCACCACCGCCACACAGCGGTGGCAACACATGCGGCGGTTCGGTGGCACGCATTTATTACACACCTATTTCGTATTTCACTATTCACCGATTCGCGTCTACTTTCACTTATAGCCGCCGCAGCACCGCCACCAACACCTGCAGCCGTCACCGCCGCCACAATGGCCGCCTCTGCAGTGACACTCGCTCTATCTTTCAAATGCTGCTGCTGCTGCTCCAACTGCTCCTGTGCCGTAGCAGCCATCAACTCGGCAGCCGTTTGTATAGTTTCGCGTTCATCACCAGCTACCACGTCATACGTAGGATCCTCATCATCGTCGACCACATCATCATCATCGTCGAATGACGATTGCTTAGACGTCACCTCAATAAGTGGCGGTGCACCAATACCAACTCCACTACTATTTAACCCCGTCAGCGATGTGGTGGATGTGTCCGATGTTGAATAGTCGGCCTCATTGTTAGTGGCGCGTAGATATGAGATGCGACGCATTGGTTTGCTATCATCAAACGAGGACATCGGCTTGTAGCGACGCTCCACAACAGCAGCACTACTGCCATCGGAAGCGCCAACAGCTGCTGCCACTGTGTGGAAAAACGATAAGAAAGATTAGATGTGGTGAAAATGTAGTAGGAAAAGATGAAAAACGGAAACGAATTTGATTGCAAATAGCAGGTTTTCCAACGCAACCAATTGCCAAGGCAAGAGTAGCGAAGAAAGAGCGAGTAAGAGAGAAAGAAAGAGAGAGAGAAGGGAGAGAATTATAATTTACCTTGGATGTTCGCTGGCACCTCATTGCTTTCAGCGATATCAGTGAGTGCCGGTTTTGGTTCAGCCACCGCAGTCGCCGCTGTTGTTGCCGATCCAAGAGCTTCCGGTAATTTACTGCTGTATTCTAAAAACAAAACAAAAAAAACGTAAACAGCGAAAAATATGAATATCAAGTATTAGGCATTTTTTCTTCTATGTTACAACCGGGCGAACGAGTTTCGAAATTTTAAAATGAAGTACGACAAATGCGTAGATAAACAGTGAACTGGCGGCAAAACAAACTTATAAACTATAAATAATAAACAAACTTATAAATAAAATATAATAAATTATCGAGGAATTGTAAGAAGTTCAGTTTTGGAATAAATAAATAAAAATTTTTTTTTTTTAAGAATTTAGCTGTTAGATCTGTCTTGAATTATGATATAGGCTATAATTGTTTTTAAGAAGGAACAGTACTTTAGCTTGGCAACTGTCTTTTTATGAGGCTATGAAGAGTCAAGCATATAATTTGTTTTAACAATAAAATAAAATAAATTTTTTCAAATATTAATATGTAAATATAAATTTTTAATTTACACCTCCAAAAATTAAAAATTTTGCTTTAAGCACCCCTACCTTGGTTTTCGGAAAATAAAGATGCAAAAACGTATTTTATACAAAACAGAGAATTTAATTATAGCTTCCGTCTTTTATTTAATTTTTTATTAGTTTTCAAATTTTTATATGGTAAATTTTTTATTCATTTTTTTTAAATGTAAATTTTTTATTAATTTTTATTTCTTTTCATTTAAATTTTTTATTAATTTTGACTTTTTTATTAATTTAAATTTTTTATAAAATTTTTGTAAATTTTCTTTTACTAATTTCTAATTTTTTATTAATTTTTTGTTAATTTAAATTTTTTATTAATTTTAATTTTTTATAAATTTTTCATTTTTATTAATTTCCTATAAATTTTGAATTTTTTATTAATTTTCATTTTTTTTATTTTCGCTTTTTCATTTAAATTTTTTATTAATTTTTTGTTAATTTTAATTTTTTTATTAATTCTAGATTTTTTATTAATTTTATTAACTGTATTAATTTTAATTTTTTTCTCATTTTTAATTTTTTATTATTCTTCAATTTTTTATAAATTTTGAGTTTCTTATTCATATATATTTTTTTATTTTCATTTCTTTGATTTTAATTTTTTATTAATTTTGACTTTTTTATTAATTTAAATTTTTTTATTAATTTTAATTTTTTTATTAATTTCAATTTTTTATTAATTTTTAGTTAATTTTTCTTTTTTTTATAATTTTTTATTTTTTTATTAATTTTTAATTTTGATTTTGTATAAATTTTTGGTTTTTTATTAATTTTGAATCTTTTATTGATTTTGAATTTTTATTAATTTTTTATTAATTTTTAATTTTTTTATTAATTTTAAAATTTTTATTAATGAATAATTTTTATTATTATTATTATTTTTTTTTTTAAATAATATACATACTGTATGCCATGAAAAATGGAAACATCTGGTTAGAGCCTTATGCGGCACAGCCATCATATGATATTTTGTTTAGGTCACACTTTTTGTGAGCTTCTGCATGAGCTTGAAAATCTAAACTGTAATTCTGTTTCAATTTTTAAATTAATGCATTGGGATTTTCTGTTTTATGCTACAGCTTAATTTGTCTTGAATTTATGCGGTACTAAAATTTTTCAGTACAGCAGAGTTCGCCAAGACAAATTTGGGAGTGTTTTCTAGTACGCAACAACAAAAATACCCCTCTCAATTACCATATTTATATGATTGGAGGGTAATACAACTCGAAATGAGTTTCTAACATTAGTCTGTTGAACAACCCGATATTTATTGAAAATTATCACAAAGTATCACAAAACTTTTAAAGTAGGGGACATTGAGAGCGCAGAGTGTCAGTTCACGTGAAGGGGATATCGCTAATTCCCGTGAATAAATTTTTAGTGTCTAAAACTTGCAAGCAATAAAACAGCTGTCTTAAAGAACAAGAGTAGTCACCGCTGTTCACCAAAAAAACAGTGAAGGCAATATAATGTCTTGGAGATGCTTCACCTCGTATGGAGCCATCTCATAACCAATAAAATGGGCAAATTTAACAACCAAGACACCAAATCGTCTTAAGCGATTATCGCTCTAATCAAAATTATGGACGCGGGTAACAGCGTGTGCAAGCTACATAATATACAACAGGTGCTGCCGCAATAAATTCAAAAAATAGAACCTCAATTTTTTTTAGATATATCTAAATTTATTGGTAGTGAATATCACAAATGTCATTAAAATTTTCTCTGATCTGGGTTCCAGGACAAAAGAACATAGAGGGAAATGGAATTGCTGATGAGCTTGCCAAGAAGGGGACTGCATTGGCTTCAGAGACCTCCTACCCGGTCATCGGCATCTCCCTGACAGTTGTTAAAGGGGAACTGCACAAATTATTTCTCAGGAAAGAGCAGAAAAGATGGACCTCCATTTCTTTGTTTGTTATTTCGAAAACCCTTTGGACCCAGTACAATAGACGGAGGACTCACGCTTTGAATTTCCAAAGTTGTAGCTGCGAACGGCACTTACGCAGAAAAGCTAGGTTTACCATTTAACCCCCATTGTGAAGGTTGTGGGGACCTTTCATAGAAGGAGACTGTTGAGCACTTTCTCTGTATATGTCCAGGTTTGGCAGCTAGACAATACTGGGAGCTCCTTTCTTCGATAGTTTAGAGCAGTGCGACAACCTAAATCTCATCAATCTCCTCCATTTCTGGCTGGCTGGCTGTAGATATCTGCCCGTTGGAGATCTCATAATGGTACCAATATGGCGCTTTAGTGCTACTTGGGGAGTTCCAGAGTGGTACTTCAACCATTTCACCTACCTACCTACACTCTTAGCGAATTTGTTAATTGAGCGAACGACATCAAGCCTTTGCCTTCACATTGCATTCCTTCTTTCTTGGATTTCAGGACCTGGGAATGGCGCAATCTTGTATTCTATGATTCTTGTTTGAATTAAATAATTTTTGGAGCTTCAGTTGGTTGGTTGGTTGAAGTGGTGTTCCATCCAGAATTCAACTAGCGCTTCCATTGTTCCATTTTGTTGCCACATCCTCGCTACCAACAAGTTATATGATTTCTTCAAAACTTTATCCAGTCTGTGAGATTGAGAAAACTTATGAGATTGTTTACGGCTATGCCGGCCAACTCTTAGAGGTTTTCAAAGAGCGGTTTACCAAGGGTTAACATCCTTGCCTTCTATAGGGCAGGGTATTCACAGGGAATATAGTTTCCTTTTTCTCTGGTTGATTACAGCTATGCCTGCTCTACTATGGGCCAGAAGCCAGTTAGAGTCAGTGAAGTCATGGTTCTCAATAAATCAACTTTTAAAAATGCCCTTATCTGACTCACTCTATACCCTTCTCACAATAACTTCTTCTCGCCACTTGCTGTTGTTTTTGTTAGTGTTACAGGGAACGTTTTCCCCCATAAATTTTTGTGGAATTCTGTTGAAGTAACAGTCATGGGCCGGCTTTAAATCCGGGTCGTTCTTACCGCTCTCTGCCCTCCACTACCACTACTCTCACTAAGCTAATTACTAATTTCTCTAAGAAAAAGAAACACTTTAGAAAAATGTGCCTTTGTATAAAAAAAAGCTCACCAAGAAATATTAAAAAAAACAATGCAAGGGTTCCATTTTTTTTTTTTTTTTTTTTTTTACCGACCCACCTATGTTTTATGCCGCTTCTGAACCGCAAATGGTTTTTTATGAGAAGCTTTTTCTTCGCAGAAATACATTCGGGACGACCGCTGTTAGAAACAACTTTTTCTATTATTTGGTGTTTCATGCTCGAGATGTCGAGCCTGGCCACTGTCCAATGGTGGTCACGCACAAACCACGCGGCTACGGCGACTGCCATAAATACATTATTCAAACCAAAAAGTTTTCTTTGGAATATTTTATAAAAAGAATTAACAAATCAAACAATCAATTTGAGTTTTATCTAAACTTAAGTAGATTTCTCAAAAAATTTGCATATAATAATGCATTTAACCTAAACTCTGTTATTTTTGAACTTCGAGCTACGATTAAATTCAAAACATTTTATTTGCGTAAAAACTTCTTCGCTCTATTCTCATTTCGTAATGTAATTTGAGCTTTCAGAAAAATTTAAAAAAAAAACGTCGAATTCTGCATATCTAAACAGGTTTACGTGCAGAAAAAGTCTCCGTCCACAAAGAAATGAAAGCAACATACATACATTTATGAGATAGAGCAGCTAAGAGCTACATATCGCTGTTTAACTGTACTTAAAAAATGTAAAGCAAGCGAAATAGTATGAACAAAAAACTCACTACTTGACGGCGCATGATCGATGGTCGTCGTGGCCAAACTGGCCTTGTGTATCTCCATGCGGCTGAATTGTGCACCATCCACAACGCTGCCGGTCACATGATGCTGCTGCTGCTGCTGCTGTTGCTGTTGCAGCTGCAGCTGGTGGTGCTGCCCCATCGAACTGCTGGCGGCGTGCATCTTCGCCAATTGCAATGGCATTTGTGAAGTTTGTGCTTGTTGCGTTTGTTGCAGTTGTTGTACCTGTAGCTGATGCAACGGATGATGTTGCAGTGATTCGTAAAGCACTGTGGGTTTCTTTATCAGCCCCACATTGCCAGCTGTAGCGTTGGGATCCACGCAGGCGTTTGTATTGATGGAGAGCGGTTGGAAGGGATCGAATCCCTTGGCGAGGTGTGAGACGAGTTTGCGCTCGAAACTAGAATTGCGAGTAAAAAAACAAATGTTGTTGGTTGCAAAATAATTAAATGTAGATTAAAATCAACTTACACTTTGTTGGTGACTCCAGTCTCCTGTAGCGTTTCCAAATAATCCAAATCCTTCACGTATTTGTCACCCATGACATTGTTGTTGTTCGCGCTAGTACCTGCACTACCATTGCCAGCTGCACGTCGCGACACGGCCGCATCAACGCCACCACCAGCTCTAACACCACCACTCACGCTCATTGCCGCATTAACTGCACTGCCACGGCTCATCGCACTCTCCATGCTAATATAATTGCCGCCACCGCCACTACCGCCACCGATATTCGTGACGTGGTTTTTGCTACTGCCAGTGTTGCTCACACTACCATAGTATTGATGCATTTCAACTGCACTGACGTTGGCGGGCAACAATTCACGCGTACTAGACGCCGATGAGGACGTCGCCGATAGTGGTTGCTTGACGAGTGTACGCACCTGACCACGCGCAGTCGCCGTCGTCGGCCCGCCGGCGCCTATGCTGCTCAGCCCTGATGAACCGGCCGATGTTGATGTCGTCGACACCATAGACAATTGCGGGCTGCCCGACGGCGGTGTGTGTGGCGGGAAGAAATGTTGTTGGGCGCTATGGCCCACAGCGGGAATGCTGTGCAGTGTGGCGTGCGTGTGTGGCAGCGGTGATTTAAGGAATTCCTCTTTCTGTTTGATCGACTCACGTAGGCGTATCATCAATTCGCTGGTGTCAACGGCGCCAACACCCGAGGCTGGGGCATAAAAGGCAGAATTGGCTGCGGCCGCAGCAGCTGCAGCCGAATGTGAGTGGTAGAGTTGATGTTGCTGGTGTTGATGTTGTTGTTGTTGTTGTCGGGATAATACTGTCAAATTTGGCGGCGGCTGGGAACTGAAATGTAAAATAAAAGAAAAAAGAGAAAATAAGATTAGAGCGAAAAATTTGAAGGAAATGGACATATGTATATTTATTATTATATTTAAAACTAAATCTTCTGCTGGGCACCGAGTGAACTCTACTCCAAAATACCAGCACGTCTAACCTAACTTTAACTAATTTAAGAGATCGCAACAATATCGGTATAAATTATTTTCGAAATTATTTTCTTATATTTAATTTTCTTTTTTGTATAAAACATTTCCCATAAATTGTTTTAGAAATCGGTCCGAGAAAACAGACTAGGCCGGCATCGTAGATTTTGGTGGTCTTGGCCACGGTATATCTTCTTTCATCACATTTGGTTTCGGCAGATTCTTTTTGAGGTTTGCACTTCGATCTCATGGTCTTTTGTGCCCTCTACTCATCACAGTACCTTATCCAGATCCAATCCCCTTATTAGTTTCGCAAACTTAACCAGGCCAGACCTTCACTTGATTGCACTCGCAATGCATCATTTTTTACTTTAAATATTTCACAAAAAAGAGAGTGCAAATGGACTATTTAAATCAGTACTTAAAGTCTAGACCGACGGCGGCGTTAATCGGGATTACCGGCGTAGTTAAATCCGCTTAAAATTGTAGTGTGTCAGACGGTTGTTGCGCGGGTTAGTGAACAGCTGATTTATTTATTGGTTAGTTTTTCAGTAAAACATGGGCCGCAGGCAACAAATACGGGTACTATAGCTGTCCTGATACTAAGAAATAAATATTTATTAAAAAAAAATGTTAAATTGGAATTTCTCAAACTGCTCCGAAATGTCAAAACAATCAATGTCACTTCGAACGTGTTAGTGCAAACTAGCTTGCATGCAGCCTTTCTTGTTCTTCTCTTTAAAAGTTTCATTATTTCTCATTCACAATAGATATTAACTGTCATTTTTCGGCAATGTTGCCATTAAAAATTCCCCTAATTCACCTAAATTGTGAGAATTAAGTTTAGTTGTCAATACGCATTAAGGGGTTACATACGTAGAGAATTTTTAAAAACTCGATTTTTTTCGATATTTCGAAAGTATACTCGTAGTATCTTGAGAATATACTGTGAAATTTTCATGCGGAAATTCCCAATATTATAGCTTCTACAGCCCATTAGCTAGGTAGAGAGCGGTCCTGTACCTCAAATTTTAAACTCGTTTTTCTCGAAACTACTTTTTCCGGCACGGTCTGCATGATAACTCATACAGTTTTTAATATTTGTTGATGCGTTTTTTTTTTTAAACATTCGAAATTGTTTTCTCTAAAGTCTGTAGAACCGGAAAAATTTTATAAACATAATTAAAGTGCGACATTTATGACGTAAAACGCATAGGTTTTTTTTAATGCCTTAAATTGCAAAATTTTTCGTAATTCAAAAATCCGACTCGACAGACTATAACTACAACTTTATTTTGCAAAAAAATTTTTTTTTTTTACTTTTTACAGATCCATCCACATTTCAAGGAGAAATGATACCGTGGAGCAACTTTTTTTCATTGTACTTTGGGTCACGTGATTTTTTATATACTAATTTTTGTAAAGAAAAATTAAAATAAATTTTTTTTATAAAGTTTAAGTACTAATAAATAATGTATAAACTTTGTTTATATTTATTTCTATTGTTATTCCTTCTAAAAACAGATTTACTTTTAGCCCATTTTTGGCGCTGTTGCACGTATAAACCCCTTAACACAATGAACTCTGTTTTTTACGCGATCGACCCTCCAACTTTTGCGACATTCTCAAAAGGCGCATCCATCATTTCAATGGCGATGTTGATTTATATTCAAATTTTGAAGTCAGCAATCTCAAATTTTGACAAAAAGAGATAATAATTACAGTGACATGACGTAGAAGTACAAATCTCAAATAAACCTAATAAGAAAAATAAGGTGGCGAAATAAAGTTCGAGTTCAGATTTGTATTCGTACAATTTTTTCATGGTGAAAACGCTGCAGGTGGTGTTTCGGTGTCTCGTGCTAACGGAAATAATATTTTAATATTTTTCTTTTCCCGAGCGCGATCGTTCTGCACTCAAAGTCAGCCCCACATTTGTTTGCGGTACTCTTGTTTTGGTAATAGATGTAAATTATGGCATGCCATCATTACCTCTTTAGCAAAAACAAAAGAAATTAAAGCCTTTTATCTCTCTCTCTTCTTTGCAAAAAGCCCATTAGTTGGTCTTTTTCCTATACTCCTTTGCATTGACACATTGAATGGTCAATTCATGATTCCGTTCTTTGTCGGTTATATGCGACTTCGGTATTATTTTCAAAGGTATTGCCTCACAGAACACCTTAAGATTTCCAGCGACCCTTATTATTTTTATTTCTTGCAATAACCGGGGAAAAATTACTTCACGATATTCAATTTAATTTATTTTTGCCAAAATTTAAAACCTGTTCGTTCTCAGAGCTGTTAAACTATTCACCGAGTGACTCATAGGCTTCAATTTTCTACTGCAACCACAGCTGGTGCAAAATACACAGCCATGCATACATAATAGGTTTGTGAATATTGGATATTAGTGATGTGTCTTGCATAGCCTAATGATTTATGCACAGTTATGCGAATTAAAACAAAACCTTTGCTGGAATATGAACAGCTGAAGCTTCACACGAAGAAAAAAAAAACAAATATATATATAAAGAGAAACCTCAATACAGTAACACAATCCGAAAATAAAAGAATAAAAATATATTTAAGTGCATACGCATGAGAAACCAAAATTAAAACAAAAAAAAATTTCAGTAGAAATATTAATATATGTAAATATAGCAAAAAAAAAAAAAAGAAAAATACAAAAAAAAACAAATTATGTGAGAAAATTATTAATTTTTAATGTATACAAAAATTATATAAAAAAAATATATATTTACAAATCTTATACATACATAAAAAAGAATTGTATATAAAAAATGTATACATAAACAAAAGTTAAAAATATATCAAAAAATTATACATTAAATACTATATAAATTAAATACTTTTCACTTAATATTAAAAAATTTTGAAGTACAAAATAAGCAAAAGATTCCAAAAAATAGTAAGGAATAAAAAAAAAATAATAAACATAATACAATAAAAACACAAATAGCGGAAAAAGAAATCCCTTATTTTCTCGGTACATGGCTGTAGTGAGCGATATCTCGTAAAATTTCAATCAAACAATTTAAAGTTTATGCTCGTTGTCAAGGTGACATTTCACACTAAAAAATTCGTTTGCTGTTCTTTATTTGTCCCATTCAGTTGTGAGTTACAGGGTGTTAACAATGGAAAAAGAGAGAATAAAGTGAAAATTCAGTACATTTTACAGTTTTTCTTTGATCAAGGCTAAACTGCAAGCCAGGCCGCTGAAATTGTGAATGGGGCTTGTGGTGGCGTTTAACATATGCAATTTTCGTTTCGTCGATTCAGGCGTTTCTGATGTTAAAGAAAATCGAAGTTTGCATTTTAGGAGCTAAAGATCGACTATAAAATAATTTTAAACTATTTGCGCAACATTTTTACGCAAAAATAATGGATTTCTCTTTCCGTAAGCTAATATTAAAAAATTCCAAAATCGTTAACAACATCCACAGTACAATACAAAAACAAAAACATGAAGAAACAGCTACAAACTAATATACCTTCGGAAATAAAATCTGCGGAAAAAAAGCACAACAAATATTATAACAAAACCAAAACCCAAAACACAAAAAAAACTAAGAAAAGAAAATTAAAAGGGCAAAGTAACCAAAAGAAAAATTACCAAAATAAGAACAGAAATTCGTAAAAATGGACATATTTAAAAATTAAAATCCAAATCACAAATATAAAAAAAATATTAAAACAAAAAAATTAACTAAAAAAACAGTAAACACAAATAACAGAAAACAATAAACAAAAAAAAAAACAAAAAACAAAAACAGGAAATAAAATAAAATTAACACCTGGCAAGCCAAACAATTAAAAAACGACATGAAAATAAAAAATATAAAACTGGAATATTAAAAAATAAAAATAATAGGAAAAATTAAATATTAAGATATAAAAATAATATGAAAAAAAAATTACCTATTTCTTTTTTAAGCAAAGCCGCAGATGACTGTTAGTAAAACGATAATAATGAATGTAAAATAAAATAATAAATATAAAAAAAAATTAAAAATAGGAAAAAAAATTTAAAATAAAAATAATAACAAAATATTAAAAAAAAATATGAATATGAAAAAATAAAATGTTAGAAAATAACAATATGAAAAAAATAAAATATTATTTAAAAAATAAAACTATGAATATGAAAACATAAAATATTAAAAAATAAGAATAATATGAAAAAAATAAAATATTATTTAAAAAATAAAAATAACATAAAAAAAAACCAAAAAAAAATATTATTATTTTACCCATTTAAATTTTTTTTTTTTTTAATTTATTATTATTTTATATATTTTTTATTGTTTTATATATTTATTATTATTTTATACTTTTTTATACATATTATTTTTATATAAAAATGAGCCAATATTTTTTATATGAATAGCAGCTAATAAATAAACAAATAAAAATAAAATATTAAATTATATTAAAAAATAAAAATAATATAAAAAAAAGTTTTATATTACCTATTTTAATTTTTTTATTTTGTATGTAAGCGATAACAATAAATGTAAAATATAATAACAAATATAAAAAAAAATAAAAATAGGTAAAAAAATTAAAAAAAAATAAAAACAAAATATTAAAAAAATAAAACTATGAATATGAAAAAATAAAATATTAAAAACTAAGAATAATATGAAAAAAAAAACAAAAAAAAATTAATTTTTTTTTACCCACTTTTAATAATAGATGTAGAAAATAGATGTATGTATAAATATAAAAATAGTTAAAAATTAAAATTTTAATAAAAATAAAAACAAAATATTAAAAAATTAAAACTAATATGAAAACATAAAATATTAAAAACTAAGAATAATATGAAAAAACAAAATATTAAAAAATAAAAATAATATTTAAATTTTTTTTACCCCTTTCATTTTTTTTATATTTATTTTTATTTTTATTTATTATTTTTATATAAATAGTTGTCTATATTTTTTATATTAATAGCAGTCAAACAAAAAAAAATTTTAGGTACTTTTTATTTTACCTATTTTTGAGTTTACTAGCACTTGGACTTAAATTAAATTTTATAACTTTTTTTTGTATATGAATATCAAATACGTCACTTAAATATGTAAAAAAATTTCACACACACATACATATGTGTTAACACAGCCGAAAAAATGCATTTTTCGCATTTCAAAATAACTATAAAACTGTTTTTTAGTTCGGTTGAGCCACCCACCAAAAAGAGGAACAAATAAAAATGACGAGCTTCCGCCTAGTGCGCGGCACCCATCACTTGACAGCAAACAAATACAAACACGCACACATGCAAACACACACACTCACACACCTACGACATGGTGACTGACACATTCTGCAAAAACAATTTAATACCGCATCCAACGGCCCCATCATAACATCGGAATGTAGCGAGCGTTGCGGGCAGCGCGAATGATGTATGAATTCGTACTGAAGTCGACACTTTTATTCAATGCGAAAACATTTTTTATACTTTAATTAAGTGCTTGAGTACAACTTATTTTCTATTTAAAATAATATTCACTAGCACGCGCGAACTTCAGATATTGCATGTAGAAATAAAACAACAACAAAAAAAAAAAAAACAATTATCAAAGGGTGTGGTTGACTTAAATATGCCTGATGATCGATGCAAATCGGTAGTGATAATTAATTATGTAAATTTTTTCTTGATTCAATCTCACTGAGTTGAATTTAAAATTTGTTGTAGGTTATTGTGTAAACACTTTCATAATCTCATTCTTAAACTATTTTCTGTGATGATCACTTGCAATTTCAAATAGTGAAATTTATTACATTTGGTAGCACTGTGCACATTTTTATGCTAAAAGAAAATACCGCAAATATAACAACCAAAACGTTGATGACACTACCGACGACCTAAGCGTAAACGAAAAACACAAAATACCACAGATCACTTCATCAAACACTAGATAACTGAGCATTCTTTCATTTTTCGATAATCACCAGGCGATTGCTTAATATTTTATTAACCACCGTCTACCGTTTTCCAACCCGATTGACTAAGTAATGCGACTAGATGAGCGAAAAAGCAGAAGCACCAAGTATTGAGCCACTAAGCGCTAGAAACTATACGACTACATATATATTGACAACGCGTCAACTTAATTTGACGCATATGTAATATAATAACGCGGCTATCGTTGACAAGGCGAAATACGCAAATCAATGCGTTGTATGATGGGCGGCGCGTTCAGCCCGATCAGCGCGACGAGCTCGACGATGAGCCACTACTTGTGGCATTCCTTTATTTTGGAACTACGCTGAAAAGCCACGTCAAAGCTGACTGGCGCGCACGAGAATGCGACGGACACTGACAGTCGAACACCCGTCACAACCTTCAGCGCGATCGTTGTAAGCAAAATACGCTCCAGTAGAAACCAAAGTCAGAGTCAACAGCTCACACAAGCTCACTAGGCTTGTCAGGCTGGCACCCGGCTTAGACAACAGCTACCAACCAACCATCCATCCATTGACATCCACTGACTGACGTATGAATATTGCTATGCGCTGCCAACGCCATCAATTGGAGCCCCATTAAGGAGGGCGTAGCAGCGGCGGCGGCGACGACTATGGCAATCTATTGAAATGGTACGGCTGCGCAGTCGACGCAATTCCTTAAAGAGTGCTCATCCGCACCACACGCACCACCACCACCGCCACACCACCCCAACTTTGACGACGCCAACAAAACTGCACACCACAATGTCATTAATGGAAAATGATTGAATAGCGAAAATTCAAAAATAAAAATTAAAAACTTTCGGCCAAGCAAAATATTTCTACACAAAAATCGTACAAAATAAATATAATTAATATAATTTCAATTTGCAATCGAATACAAAAGCGCTACACCGCCCGCCAGCCCGCCACATAGTGGCTTAGTAGCTATAAAGTAAGCAAAAGCTAAGCTCCATACAAGCGAGTGCCTTGACTTATTTGTATGGCGGCAGCCAATTGCGCTTAGCGGCTGGTCGAAAAAGGAACAAACGCTGTTTGTTGTTGTCGTTTTTTGTATGCACACATACGTATACACCCAAGTATTTTTCAAGCGTTGTGAGTGCGCGCGAAATTCAATTTCCGATTTTGTCCCCTTTCCATTGGTAGTACGACGACGTGTAGCAGCAGCAGCAGCCTATGGAGGGTGAGCAATATGCCACCAGATGGATGTGGTGAATTGTGGCTGCTACGCTGGCTTGCATAAATGTAGAGTTGTACATATATATAATAATGTATATGTCTATGTTAGCAATGCTGGCATTCTGATAGAAAGGCTAAAAACAAAGCCTAACCCTGGCAGTATTCGATTTATTTGACCTTGAGCAAGTTTACGAAACGAGAATGTTGGAAGCAAAAAAAAAAAAAGTTCGCATAAGTGAGTTGTCAACATGTGGGCAGACAGATATATGGAAGAATCAGCATTGAACGATAACTGTAGCATTGAACAATGCACCATCATCGATTTCCTTTGGCTGGGGCGTAAGACCAAAATGTAAGCGCTGCAGCTTGCGCGTCTTAAGGCTAGTGGGTTGCTGCACTTTGAACTGCTGAGGTGCACTGAAATACGCGATAGTTCCACTAGAGTTCAGATTTGTGCAAACTATCGAGTTACATGTACAAATAGTTCCTTAAATTTACTCAAAGCCATCAAAATTGTGTAAAAGGTGTGTCGATTTGTAATTTAAAGGGGTTAGGGGTAGTCAGAATTTTCAAAACATTGTATTTTTTTGCATTTTCTTAAAGTATAATATCCTAAAAACAGTGTGAAAATTTGAAGTGAATCCGAAAAATACTTTTCGAGTTATTCAACAATTAACAAAGGGCGCTCGGGCGCTCCGGAGCGGATAACAAAATTTTAAATGCGTTTTTCTCAAAACTATGTTATTTGATCAAGTGATCACTGTAACTTAAAAACCGCATGGTAGATTTCAATAAAATTTATTTTTATTTTTTTTTTTCCTTGTCCACTCCACTCGGGAGCATCGACAAGACTCAGTCTTGCGTTTTTCGTTAATCTATTTTAATCTATTAGCCTTCTGCAGGGTAGGTGATTAGCCTGCCGCTTACCAGTTCTAAGTAATGGGAATGCCCACCTGTCGTTGCTTAGGAACAACGCCTTTTTACTACTTGGAGCGCCATCTGTGTGTCACATTTTTTTGGCAGAAGGATCGCACAGATGGTGGAGGACTTCGCTAAGTTTGGTGTGTCTGGCACCACTGATGCAATGTAAAACTGTGTCTTTTTTTATTTTATTTTTTGCTTGTTTAAGCCACAATGCAAGTAATGCGCTGACTTTTTGTGTGGGAGTAAGGATTGGTTGTTGGGGTTGAGGAATTCATTTTTTTTTTTTTTTTATAGAAACCAGGAAAGTAGGTACGTTTGGAAAAGTGCAAGGACCGTGCTTTACGTGGGATTCGACCCCACAACCTCTGGGATGGCAGGCTAGTGCACTTTCGCTAGACTACCGAGGCCAATAAAATTTATACTGCTTTTGAAAACCATAAAAAACTCGTGCCTGATTAAAGAATTTTTTCTTTTTAATTTTCGATTTTTTTTGAATAATTAATTGTCGGTTTTTTTCTCGAAAATATGAAAAATATTTCCTGAGGCCGCTATATTGTTAATTTTGAAAACAAAGCTTCGATCAGGCACAAGATTATCTATTAATGAAACTAATTTCTAATTTCTCTTGCCCGATTGATTTTAGATGAATCTGCATGGACTTGTGATGATCACCGCAAGGAACTTCTGGAGAAACGGGCTTCACACAAACTTTGGACTAACTCGTCTTTGTTTTAAGGACTCCACTTTGACGTCAAAAATTGTAAACAAATTAATATAAAATTAGCTTTAACAAAATTTTTTTATATACTTCAAAACACCAATAAAAACATGTAACAACTTTAAAATGATCGCATTTCATTTTCTTTTTAAAAAATATTCATGAAAAAATGTCGAAATTTCGGTCGTTACACCAGACTACTACCTTATATAGTATGATTTTAGCAATAAAAAAAATAAATGAAAAAAATTAAAAAAAAAATTTAAATAAAAAATAAATCAAAGAATATTAAAGTAAAAGTAAAAAAAAAACAAACCAGTCTAACGGTTAGACGCGATAGAAGTGAAACCTTCCGTAAAACAAACTGAGAGAGAATGAGACGAAAGCAGCATTAGGGGCGGGATAATTATAGGTTCATTATAATATTGCTATAAAGTTCATATTTTGTTTTCTTCATTTTATTATTATTCATCCTCAATGTTTTCAATTTCAACAAATGATACGAGTGGCTTATGATAGCTAAAATATGATACAAATGCTTTGGTTTCGATGTTGTCAACATATCTTTGAAATACCGCGTCAATGGTTGTTTTTGATCGTGTTGTCGATTCAGTGCGATTGTTACACATTTTTAAATTGAATGTTGTATTGAGAACGTCAATTAAAGGAACCGCTGTGTCCAATGCAAAATTTACGTTAAAATCGCCACTTAAAATCATTGGAACTTTATTGTAATCTTTTCTAAGTATCCGCGATACTTCTGGTGTATACTTTATTAAATTTTCGTGAATGAATTCCGTGATGCTATTTATTGATTTTTTTTTCTGTCGATATTCACGACACTTTTCTGCATTGTTTTTTGGCATAATTGCGCTAAATATTTAAAAATGAAAATATTTACGAATATAAAAATACACACGCGGTTGCTATTATGAGCGTCCCCAGCAAAACC
Source organism: Anastrepha obliqua (assembly GCF_027943255.1). NCBI lineage: Eukaryota > Metazoa > Arthropoda > Insecta > Diptera > Tephritidae > Anastrepha > Anastrepha obliqua. Next base: position 16,977,167 of record NC_072893.1, on the reverse strand, counting down.
TGCGTGACCGAAACTCTAACACAATTACATTTTTTTGAATGTTACAAACACATATGCACGCAGGTTTTGCTGGGGCGTGACCGAAACTCTAACACAATTACACATATGCACTCGTATTTGTTTGAAAATCGACTTTCTTTTTGGTTCTCCGTCACCTTTGGAAAATGTGTAAACAGTAAGCAAACTTTATTCAAATATTTTCCCTCATTTTTGCATCAGTAAAATTAAACAAACGCCGTAGCCGAATGGGTTGGTGCGTGACTACTATTCAGAATTCACAGAGAGAACGTCAGTTCGAATCTCGGTGAAAACACCAAAATTAAGGAAAACTATTTTTCTAATAGCGCTCACCCCTCGGCAGGCAATGGCAAAACACCGAGTGTATTTCTGCCATGAAAAAAAGCTCCTCATAAACATATCATAAAATAAAATAAAATAACTGTATAAAAAAAATTTTTTCTTGTGATTCGAACCAAGGATTTTGGATCGGAAGCTCACAATGCTAGTCGCTCGGCCACCGCGCCATGCTGTCGATGCTGGCCTAAAAGTTATTTAGTTCGTCGCTACGTTTATATCAACATATAATATAACGCTTCGTAACTAAATAACTTTTAGGCCAGCGCCGACAGCATGGCGCGGTAGCCGAGCGACTAGCAATATGAGCTTCCGATCCAAAATCCGTGGTTCGAATCACAAGAAAAAATAAAAGTTATTTAGCTCGTCGCTACGTGTATATGTAATATTCGTAGCCAAGAGTGTCGCTTTTTTCGTTTCACTTTTCCTCAAATCACTCCCAACGATTCTAAAGAAGTTTTCACTTCAAAAATATTAAAAAGAATAAAAACAATTCTAACTCTAAAAGTATAAAATTCGATTTATATGATTTTAGCAAAAAAAACAGATATTATACAAAATAAGAACATGAAAAAAAAAAATAAATAAATAAACAAAAAAAAAGAAATAATTCTAACTCTAAAATTATTGTAAATACTAAAAAAAATTATCACGCTCTCAGTTATGCCCGCTTCCGCATATACATATAGCAAATCGAATTTAGTAACTGACCAAACAAACTACAATAGATTCATATATATTTTTTGAATTTAACTTATTTTATCATCATTCCATATATTTGCATTTCTATGCAAGTGCACACACATGTATGTGTGAATGCTTGCACGTAAGTAAATGTGAAAAAATCCACGACGCAGTTGCTGCACGTCTGACACGCGGGTATTTACTGTCAACACATCGCCATCACCGTGGCCGCTACTGCTGCTGCCAACTGTCATTTTCCTTTAGTTTAGTTTAAAATGTGCCCAAGTGGCTCCGCTGCCCTTTTACAACTTTAGCTAGCCGTTGGTGAAGGCCTATTAGCGCCTATTTGGCTTAGGTTAATTTATGTAACTCAGGTAGGTACCTACGAACAACAATAAAAAGACTAAGCCGACTGTCAGTCAGCAGTCAACAAAACTAAAAGCAAGACGAAAGCATAAAAAGCGCCATAAAAACAAAAGGCGTTCGTTGTCAATATTTTTTTATGGCAGTCAATCACCAGCCGCATCAGTTCTGCTCCAAGTACGTCTAAGTTTTTTTTTTCTTCTTTTTATTTATGAAGCGTTTTAGTTGTTTATAGTTTCAGTTTCAGTTTCATTTTCATATTTTTTATTATCGTACGTATGAGCGTGTGAATGTGTATGTTCGTATGTGGGTATAATTTATTTATGCGCATTTTCGCATATTTTCATGCGTGCTGTCAGGTCTCCTCGCCGTGACACGATGTCTCTTTGCCATGTCTGCTATGGAGCGTATTTGCGCCGGCGCGTCAACAACTATTTCAGTGGGTTGACAACACCATGGCAGCCAATGCCGGTCGGCAATTCGTAATACTGCAGATCTTTGATTTGTGTGCCCTGCGGTGTTGTGCAGTGGGCATTTTAGTTGAACTGCTTCGATGGGCCATCCATACATCCAGTCAAGTCATGCCCACATAGGTTACTTCAAGTATTTTTCTTTTTGGTTTTGGTTTTGTTTAGCAAACATTGTTGTTGCTATTGCAATGGTTATTTATGATTGTGGAGTAAGTTTTTATTTGATTTTTATTTTTCCTTATTTTTGGGTTTGTATTTATTAATTTCATTTGCAAATTAAGTGTTTATGCGAATGGCTACGATTAGGTTTCGCTGTTGAAAAATGTTTATACTTGGAATTTCCTTGTGGCATTCGCACTGGTCTGCAATTTATAATTACATATGATTGTGGCGGTATTATTATTATGTTTTCCGGTATTTACTCATTTCATTAACTGAAATTTTATAGCAAAACATGGCTTTTTACGCTTGAAAATGTCAAAAAGCTCTGAAATAGAACTAGATTTGACTTCATTAGCCCTTAACCCCTTGCCGTGCTTTATCGAGTCTGAATCGGGGAGGAAATTTTGGTCCAAACATGAATATGACGAGCCAGGCTCGTGAATAGATAGTCGGATCAAACATAAACATCACGAGCCTGGGTCGTGATTGAATGGTAGTTTCTATCTGTACGCCACAAAAGTTAGTCACGAATCTCATATTCGCTGTTACAAAGTATAGTAGTTTATATTATTCTGATCTGTTTACAACGCGTTGGGCCCGAGTTTCGTCGAGCTAAATGGCACGGCAAGGGCTAAGCAGAATCACTGGTATCTTGTGCATATTTCTTCCATTTAAGCAACATTGAATTATATACAATGTACTCTCTCCTAAGGGACACCTCTTTTAAGCGGATACTATTTTCAGCACATACCACAAATTCTTAAAATATTTTTCTCTTGAGCGGACAATTCTCTCATGACATGCTAGACTTCCCATAACATGAAATAAACTTTTTTCACTTTTCCCATAAGCGAACTCCTCCCATATGCGGGCACATTTTTCAGTCCCTTAGATGTCCGGTTAAGAGAAAGTACCTTTAAAATCCATCCACTTTCCTTCAACTAGTGGATGTCTCCCACCCAAAATGTTTCTATGGGGCGAAGCTGTGGGTAATTAGATGAATTTATTTATTTAGGGATCCCTTCGACTTCATTATCCAGGTCCCATTACTTGGTTTCTATGGAATGATGTATGCTGACTCGGTCAGGACAAAATTTGACAAGTGATCTGTGATGTTGAATAAAAGGCAGTTCTGGAGACACTATGTGGTCTATGCAGAGTGCGCCATCTTTTATGTCGGTATGTAAACGCTGAATTTTCATTTACCAACCGATCGACTCCAACATACATGTTTTCGATACGTCAATTCAGTACAATTTCAACCATGGATAGCTTTACAGCGAAGCAATGCGCTGAAATAGTGACGCTATACTTCGAAAGTAGTCGTTCTATTGTTCAAACTCAATGCGCATATCGCAAAAAGGATCGCGGCAAACAGGCACCGTCTGACAATACTATTTGTCGTTTGGTGTCGAATTTTTTTGAGCACGGGACAGTAGGAGATCGTCAACATGCCGTTCATCAACAACCAAGACGTTCCAAAGAACTTGTGAAGCAGTGAGGGAGAGCGTTGCCCAGGAGCCAACAGTGTCGTATCGTCGTCGCGCTCAGCATTTTGGCGTCAGTTAACCCCAATGTGGCGCATTTTAAAGGATGATTCAAATTTGTCTCCGTATAATGTGCAATTGACAAAAAGAATATTGCCGACAGACCATTCACGTCGCTTGGAATACGGCCAAACAGTCGCTCGAATGGTTAACACTGAACTCAAATTTTTGGAAGCAAATTTTAATGACTGACAAGGCACATTTTAACCTATCTGGCAGCGTGAATAAACAAAATTGCCGCATTTGGAGAACTGAGAATCCACACGAGATCCATTTGCGCCAAAACTATCATTGAGCCATATTTCTACCGAGAAAAGGAAACGGTCGATTGAAACCGATATCGATGGATGTTAGATCATTATGTCTGCCGCAAATGCCTGAGAAAGGTTTAGACGGTTCTAACTACTTTCTCTTTTTTTATAAAAGTTCAGTAACGTGAACCTTAACCATAAAAATTATATTAAAAAAAAAAATGTAATAAAGATCGCCCCTCTGCTGTCAATAGCAAGGCTCCGAGTGAAGTTCTGTTAAAAAAGTTCCTATAAAAAGCCTTTCAAATGAAGCATAGAGACGAAGATACACCTCTTTAGGTGTATATACAGTTATTTAATGAGTTGCAGATCTCCACACTGTAGAAATCAGAGATCTTCTAAAGGTCTTGAAAAATTGGCATCGGTTTTAGGATCATGCGACATCACGATAGGCTATGAGCCTGGTGTAAGTCTCATAATGGGCAACCACTACAACCTAACCTAACCTAAACGCCATATAGAAGTGTAAGTGCATCCAATTGTAGAAAAATGTCAAGAAACCTCCCAAGAATATAATTTGATAATTATTTATTTTAAGTTTTACTGCATAGCAGTAATCGACCTGCTATAGACCTGATCTCACAATCTCTCTTGTATTCCCGGGCACATAATTTTGCTTCCGGTAACAGTAGTAAATATTGGCGTTATGTTCTTAATATGATAGTTAATAAGGTTATAGAGAACTTCGTTTGTCTGGAATTCAAAATGAACATCGTTAAAAATGGCAGTCTTGAAAACCAATGGAAAAACTGTATCTTACCAATTAATGATAAATGCTAAGCAGGCATCTCAGCAGTAAAGATCTCTCGCGATGAACAAGAATCATAATTTAGAAGTCTCATGCCCGTCCTATTAAGTGGCACAGAGCCGTGGACAATGATCACATCCGATGAGGTGGCTATTTGAGTGTTCGGAAGTATCTGCCGAAGTTTTATGGATTGGCGGTTAACGCAGACGATCGAACCATGAACTGTGTAAGCTTTACGGCAATATAGGCATAGGTTCAGTGGCGCAACAGCCAGTTACATGTCATATGAATGGATAGGAAAGCTCCAGCACTAAAAGTATTTGGCGCGCTACCCACTGGCGGTGGCTGAGAAAGAGCAAGATCCCTCTGTGTTTGCGAGATGAAGTGGAAAAGGACTCAGCTGTGTTTGGTGTTTCTAATTGGTGCAGGAAAGGAAAAGGAAGAAAAAACTCTCGCGTTTTGTGATGCAATCACTCGCAAGTCTGTAATAAAATGCTAGTATTGATTGATTTGAGGTTTGCACTTCGACCTTAGGGTCTTTCATGCCCTGTGCTATCATAAGTAGATGGTTCGAATCTCCGAGCATGAAAGAACAAAATGATAGAAAAAGTTTTTTCTAATAGCGGTCGTCCTTCGGCAGGAAATGGCAAACCTCCGAGTGTATTTCTGCAATGAAAAAGCTCCCCATAAAAAATATCTGCTGCTCGGAGTCGGCTTAAAACTGTAGGTCGCTCGGCCAAACACCTAAACGAGTGTAAGAGTTGTTGAGTTCAGTGGATTGGGTGGCATACTTTTGGCAGCCGCATTACCATCGATACGAACCGAAAGGACCATAAGTATGGTCGACTAACCCGCCATTATGTAGCTGCCGGGTTTATTGATAAGTGTGGGCATGAAATATCGATAGAAAAAGTAGCTCTTAAGAAAGCAATGTCGAAACTTGAAGTGCATTGCTGTCATCAAAAGGTTGTTCTTAAAACCATCGGAGCTGGTATAAAACTGTAAGTCTCTCCACTTGTAGAACTTGTAGTAGAACAGCGGGAAGACGCTCGGATAGTTGATAGACTCCATTAACTTTCAATTTCACAGATTTTAAGAGCAGGGTGCCCTTAAACGTGGCATTTAGGTTTTCATACGAATGTAGATTTCACCCGGGGGGTTGAGTATATGTGGCTTACAAACGATGACTGAGTTGCGGCTGTGTTAACCGCTTTATACTGCTCATGAAGTTCATCAGGTGACTAATATCAAGATCTGGTATAGCAGCAGGCGTAGCGAAGAAGTGAGAACTAATATGCCTAAATATTAGCCCCGCGAGAGCAGTGCAGCTAAGCAGAAGGTGCTGAGATGATTCCGCCTCATCCTCCATACAGCTAACGCTAAAAGGACTCAAGGCAATTCCAAGTCTCACAGCATGCATACCTCGCGGATAGTGTCCTGTAAGAACATCCACGAAATTCGAGAGCCGTCATTTGTCAACCTCAGAAGATCCCTCGAAAACCTTCGATCTACAAGTGGGCTTATAAAATTGTGTCTTTGCCCAGCGCTCGCTGAGTTTACGCGAAACCCATCTTACCAGGAGCATTCGAGTATATATCCGCCATGAAAACCAATAAAAAATGTGAGAAAACCCAAGCAACCAGGCTACGCAAGCTTTAAATTAAATTTTTACTCGTTTTTTTTTATCACAAATCGTTACAATATGCAGTTATGCAGGCGTGAAAAACACCATTAGCCACTTTGTCGATTTAAAAGCGCATACACGAGTATATATGTGTATGTGTGTAATCGTATATATGTGTATGTGTGCTTATACTGTGCTGAGCTGCTGCAAGCATGGAAGTTCGTCATCAATTTGGTATGCGCACAGATTTAAAAAAGCGAAGGAAACGAAACGCAATAAAATAAACTAATAAAAAATGAATAAAACAGAAAGATGCAGAGCGATCAGCCAGCCAATCGGGCGACAAAGCAGTCAGTCGAAGCAGTAGCAACAAGGCGGCTGACACTTTGAAAGACGCGATGTTGCATGGCAGACAGAATGACAGACAAGTAGAGACAGCCAACGCGAAAAGTCTGAGGCGAACGAGGCAACAATATAGGCTAGACAGACAGGCAGACAGACAGACAGAGAGACAGACCAGCAGTCAGTCAGTCAGTCAGCCAGCCAGGCATCCATTTCCACTGGCAGTCAGTCAGTCAGTCAGTTAATCATTGAGTCAGGCAGTCAATTTCGGTTGCTCAGTGCACCGCGAACGCGTCGCCGGTGGCAGTCGACTGCAGCAGCTCGTGTTCGCGCGCGCCACAACGTTTAATTAAGAGTTCAACATATTTCCAACAATTGCTGGTGAATTCCATTGGTGGAATTGTTGCTTACAATTGCATTACAAAAAATGCAAATATTGTAAATTCATGTTGTGTAAATTGGGCAACAACAACAACAAAGGGCAATTGTAAAATGCAATAAATAAATGACAATCAAAATAACAACAGAAATAGCAGCCGGCGCAACAACAACACTTGGGGCCAGTATAAGCAATGCAATGATGTGGCAGGCAGACGGCAATCACACAAAACAAGCGCATAACAGTCGCTACTCAGCACCAGCAGCAACATGAGCAATAATCACAACAACGGCGGCAAACGCCAACAACACAAAAGCAATTTACTAATCTGTTGTACAAAAACAAAAATACAAATTATACTCACTTTTTTTTTAGGAAAAAATCGCTGGCAACAGAAGACAGTGCATTGCGCACGGAGGAGGGGAAAAGAAGTGGGAGTAGGTGAAATAAACTCAATTGTATATAAATGTGAGCCATTGTGCGCATAGGCACAGTAGCATGCAAGTGATGGGATAACAGCAATAAAACTGCATTCATTTTACAGTTGTTTTTACCTCTCTACAGCTTACAACAAAATAAAGTTTCAGAATATGTACGCTTGTAAGCTAATAACTAAGCACAAAATGCTCCGATTTGCACGGGATTTCTTGCATTCTGAAGTTAATATCCCCTGCCAGGTTCTTTTCGACATAAACGGCATAAACTTACAAAAAAGACTGGCGCATAAGCCGAAATGTGTTAAAAAATCAAAAAAATTATTTTCAAACTACAATAAATCGAAACTGGCTCAATCAACTGGAGTACATTTTTCTTGCCATAAAACCTTGAAATGTTTACTAATTAATGAATTAATAATTGGCGCGTACACTTCAGTTAGGTGTTTGGCCGAGCTCCTCCTTCTATTGGTGCGTCTTGATGTTGTTCCACAAATGGAGAGGCCTACAGTTTCAAGCCGACTCCGAACGGCAGATATTTCTATGAGGAGCTTTTTCATGGCAGACATACACTCGGATGGCAAACCGCCTGCCGAGGGGCGACCGCTATTAGAAAAATATTTTTATTAATTTTGGTTTCACCGAGATTCGAACCAACGTTCTCTCTGTGAATTCCGAATGGTAATCACGCACCAACCCATTCGGCTACGGCGGCCGCCTGTTTACTATCACTCTGCATTAATTAAAGATATCTACTACTATAAAAATTAAAAAAAAAATTTAACTTTTTTTCTTTTTTTTTTTAAACTAACTTCATTAAGCAGGCAAAGCAAAAAGGAAAACACATGCTTTGTGATTTCTATAACTAAAGGGTTTTCTAATAACAGGTGTTATTTTGAGATGATTAACGATTTTTATGACCGGAATTGGATGGTATTGATCTGGGCAATGTTTATTTTCAACAAGACGGCGCTACGTGCCACACAAGCAACGAAACCACCAATCTTTTACAGGAAAAGTTTCCGGACCGTGTTATCTCTCGAAGAGGTGATCACAATTGACCACCGAGATCTTGTGATTTAACACCTTGTGACTTTTTTCTTTGGGGCCACGTGAAAGAGAAGGTCTACGCCATCAGCCCAGGCTCGGTTCAAGACCTCAAAGATGGAATTCGTGAGGCTATCGAGGACATAGGGCAGCCACTTTCCAATTCGGTTATGGAAAATTTCATAAAAAAAGGTTATGGAAAATTTTCCTGTAAGTGTGGTCGTGGTGGTCATTTGCCTGATGTTATTTTCTTTATAATGAAATAAACATCCGGTCATTTATATTAAAAAAAATAGCATTTTTCTTTGAATATCAAAATAACACCTCTGTTTGGAAAACCCTATAGAAGACGATGTACGTAAGATGAGAATCTCACAATAAAGAGCGAAGACGGGCTGTCGAGAAGAATGGAGGCCTATTGTAGAGGAAGCAATGGTCTACCCCGGAGTGTAATGCCAATATGACGTATTTCTTAATGGCAAGGTACTGGGAGGAGCAACCGTTCGGAAGAAAAAGAGGTTTTAGTTCGGGGTTAAGTCCCACAATGGCCTTCTAGGCGTCGAAAGCTTTCCTCCTACTAACAAAAAAAAACAAAAAAAGCTAAAAAGAAAAAAAAAATTAAAAACAATAATAAAAAAATTAAAAAATTAAAAAAAAAAATTAATAATAAAAAATAAAGAAAATAAATAAAAAAGAACACAATTCAAAACAAATTAAAAAAAATAATAAAACCAATAATTAAAAAAAAAAAACAAAAAACTAACAAAAAATAAAACAAAAAATTAAACAAAAAATAAAACAAAAAATTAAAAAAAAATTAAAAAAAACACAAAAATTAAAAAAAAAAAAATAAAAAAAAAACACAAAAATTTAAATTAAAAACAAAAAAAAACAACATACTCCAGCAAAAATTTCTAATTTCCAAATTATTTTCTGGATGCCAGCCTGTTATTTATTTGCTTTTATAATTTGCATTATTACTGATTGTTATTGCTAGCTATTTATAAATATATACTTATATAAATATGTACTTTATGATATGCATTTTCAGCAAAAACAAATTCAAAGACAGCAAAAACCACTTTGCAAATCCAACATTTGGAAAGGGACTGCCAGTTGATGCCAGACAGAAAAATGAAATACCAAAAAGACCAAAAAAAAAAAACCAAAGAGAAAGAAAAACAACACAACAAAAATATTATAAAAATGTGGAAAACCTAAAGTTACTATGAAAGAAATAAAAAAATTAAATAAAAATATATAAAAACAGAAACATATAAAAAAGAAAAATAAAAAAAATAAAAAAAATAAAAATATATAAAAAAAAGAAAAATGAAAAAAAATAAAAATATATAAAAAGAAAAATATAAAAAAAGAAAAAAATTAAAATGTGAAAAACCAAAAGTTACAATGCAAGAAAAATTTAGCTGCTGCAGGCAAAAATAGTTTTCCTATTTTGTTGTATTTATTGTTTGCCGTTGCAGCTGTCATCGCCGCCGCGGTGCTTTAATATTGCGACACATACCAAGGCTGGTGGTATGCACTTAAATATATGCATACATACACACACATATATGTATGTTGGCGCACTTGTGTATGAGTACAAGCGACCATACAAGTATGAGCGCGAAAATTACTGTCATTTGTTGGCTAATTTACATTTCTCTTTTTATTTTTTTGTTTTATTTTATTTTATTTATTTTATAATTTTTTTTTTTTGTATTCTTTCTTTTATTTTCTTTACCTATTTTTATTTATGTGTACATACACATATTTATTTCGAAATTAGAAAGTGCATTGTGCACACCAAGCACACAAACGAATACAAGTACATTTTCAGTATGTCTTTGCAGTGACAGCAAATTGAGTGGAACCTTTGCCTCCGTAGCCGGCAATCACAAAGCAAGCGCGCACCTCATAAACGCAGAAATGTACGTGTGCATGTGTGTGTGTGTAACTGTATAAGTATTTGACGGCAGTAATTTTTATCAGCAGTAATAATTGATAACAATAAAGTATAGCATATGCACACAGGCATGAGCAAACATATATAGACGTATGTATGTATGTGTGTATATATATTTACAAATTTACACATACACATATGAATACAATGAACGGAAGGAGAGTGTAAATTTTGGATTGTTATCAGCTAACACAAAAAAAGGAAAAATAAAAGAAAAAATAAAAATAAAAATAAAAGTTATATAAAATTGCGACAACGAAAATTGCAGCAAAAGCAACAGCTGTTGACGTACTCGCGCACACAGACATATCTACATCCCCATTTTTCATAAGCAACCGCAAAAAAATATGTAATTCTTGAAGTGATTGATTATTTTGCATTATTTTATAAATAAAAATATTTTACCGCAAAATTTGCGGGAAAATATTGAAGATTATTTTTGTAAAAAAATATTTGACGAAGCACTACGTAAAAGAACAGTAGAGCCAGAAGTGGTTGTAGTATTAAGAAATATTAATTTAATTTTAACATACAGCGGGAAGGGCATTTCGATGGCGTGAACCTAAAAACTTGACGCACCACCAAAAGAAAAAAATTAAAAAACCATGTATTACAACTGTATCAGAACAAAGCTATCAAATTGTAATCAATTCGGCTTAAAAGTTACTCATACGCCGTGTGTACGAGTATACATTGCACATCCATATGTAGAGAGGAGGCTAAGTACTTGGGAACGTGTCAAGCCATGCTTAATTCCAAAATACAAAGCTAGAGAAAAGAGTAATGCAAAATATAAAAAACGTTAGGTATTGATATTAAACTATTGAGAATTAATAAAATAAGAAGGAAAACAGAGAAAAAAGGGTGCAATTAAAAAAAAAATTAAATAAAAACATATAAGGAAATAAAAGGAAAAAAGTAAAAACAGGTCTAAGTTGGCATTAAAAAAAGGAGTTGAATACAAATATATATTCTTCTCTTCTTTTTCCGGTCCTCTATGCATCGTGAGATTTTATTATTATTATTATTCATAAAGCGTCTACCTCCGCTTGGAAATCACTACAATGGTTCGGACGCCTAAATTTGAACTTGACAAGGAGCTTCCCGCAAAATACGTCTCCACCAACCTATCCGCCAAGCTTCAAGTTTCATGATTGGAAAAAGTTCCGCTCGGTGAGGGTGTGCATTGATCAAGCACCATTCGGATGAACTCTAAGCTTCTAAGAATATTAGAGTGTCCTTAGCTTAAGTCTAGTTAATGGCTCGAACACCTCAAATTGCGATGCGTGCAGCGGCAGTTTTCCTTGCGATGCCCATGGTACCATATTCACAATAGCGTTAACCGCTAGAGTTTGTGTACATATATTAACAGAGGAGCTATAATAATATCGATCTGTATGATATCTCCATCTGGCCGATGGGAATAAATAGGTAATTTGGTGTCGTTGGTCATAGAACAAATTTAAGGAGTAACATAAAAAAACAAGTTCTTTACAGTAAGTAGTTAAGAATTGCAAAAAAACACTGCAAAATTTGTGTAAAAATTTGTATATGTTTTCATAAATTTTTGTATGTTTTCAAGTGTTTTAGTATGTACATATGAATTTGTAACAAAACATTCAAACAAAAATTGAAAACACATAAATTAAAAACAAAAAAGTTTTAATATTTTTTAATAGAAAATTAAAAAAAACATTCAAAACAAACTATGTATACAAAAAAAATTATTGAATTAAAACATTATTGAACAAAATTACTCAATAAAAAAATTATTTAAAAAAACTTAAAAACAATTAAGAAAAAAAATTAAATATCATCACAAAAGTATTCAAAACAAAAATATAATATATATAAAAATTCAATAAAAATATATTCAATAAAAACAATTATTAAAAACAAAAAAATCATTAAAAAACAAATCATTCAAAAAACATTGATTAATATATTACTTAAGATGTGTTCCGGGTTGTTTTTTAAAGGATAACCCAAGTGAAATTTAAAAACAAAAAACATTGAAAACAAAAATTTAAATCAATAAAAAAAACAAAATATTTAAAAGAAGTATTAGAAACTAAAATAAATAAACAATAAATTTCAAAAAAAAAAAACAAAATCGAAAAAAATCAATAAAAAATCCAATAAAAATTATTAAATAAAAAAATTATAAAAAAAAATTATAAAAAAAAAATATTAAAAAACAACTTTGATTAACACTTAAAGTGTGCTCCTGATTGTATTTTGAAGGATAACACAAATTCAGAATTTTTTGTTCTCTTTTTATGGATTGAACCCTAAAACACAATATCTTATCTATTATAGCTTATTTAATAAAAATTTGTTAGAAGATTCAATCCCGCTGCCGTTGCACTTAGAAGCTGCTCGTAAATGACTTAAGGGCTTACATGGGCTTCAAAATTTAAACAAAAAACCCATGTTTTAATTATAGTATTAAATTGCACAAATAAGAATATTATTTTTAAAATACAATTTTAGGAAAAAGTGCGATAGAAAGTTCTGTTGATTAGGCCAAGTCGATTTATTGCGTCTCGAGAAGTGGAAACTCAGCTGAATGGAAGCTAAAAGTAATAAAAATCGCATGAAAATTCATGTCGTAGTATTAAAATAAGAGCGTTTAAACAGACGAAGAGATAAGCAGGCAAACCGGCAAAGTTTCTAAAACTTATCTTAATATATAGGTTCATCCACAATTATTTGTTTGTGTTATTGGACTTACTTAAGAATGGATTTTTTAAATAAAATTCGATTTATGTTCGTTCTACGTCCACTCGGCTGCCAGATAAAAAGGAAGAAAGGCCGAGAAGATGGCCACTTGACATATGTAACAGAGTACTTCATATACCTTAATTATTTATGCAACAATGGGTGGTTCAGATAAACTAGTATTTACATTTGACAAAATTTTCCACGACGATTCTACAGTTTTTTTTACAGTATACATTAGATATACTTCCGGCTAAGAAATTCCAATCTCTTTCGTTATATATATATATTATATAATTGGCGCGTACACCCTTTTTGGGTGTTTGGCAGAGGTCCTCCTTCTATTTGTGGTGTGCGTCTTGACGTTGTTCCACAAATGGAGGGACCTACAGTTTCAAGCCGACTCCGAACGGCAGATATTTTTATGAGGAGCTTTTTCATGGCAGAAATACACTCGGAGGTTTGTCATTGCCCGCCGAGGGGCGACCGCTACTAGAAAAATGATTTTCTTAATTTTGGTGTTTTCACCGAGATTCGAACCGACGTTCTCTCTGTGAATTCCGAATGGTAGTCACGCACCAACCCATTCGGCTACGGCGGCCGCCTCTTTCGTTACTCCTGAAATAAAAAAGATCTAATTTTTTAAGCCTAATCGGCGACTTTGCTCTTCTAACCGAGCTATGCAAAATCTGCTCATAGCAATAACAATTTGTTTTAAATTATTAAACACATGCATCTAGGCATTTTCACACCCATACGATGCTCGTATATGACCCCTCCAGACATAAGCAAAATAGACACCCGACGTGGTGTCAGTTTTAGTTTTGGATTTGGAAAATATTGTAAATTCGAGCGCTTCTGTAAGGCACTGCCATTCCCACATACGAGTAACAAGCCACAACCACACCCCTGTCACTATCGCACATACATACATACATACATATATCCGCTGGTAGTTACTCACAAACGCATACGCGCACACCAATATAATTGACATTCTCCTTGGCGGTGGTCTACGTGCCGTCAATCTTATGCGCATTTACGCATGGTGATTTAATTATTCACTTTTTGCTACTTGCACATTTTCATTAAAACGCTTCATTCACGGCCTGCCACAGCTACAGCCGTTGCCACTACCCCAATCACCAGCATCACTGCCACTAGAAGCGATTTCTTTCCCAGTCATGGCGCACCGCCACACTTCAGAGGCAAAATTAGCTCAGTTGGCCTTCTACCGGTATGACACAACAACAACAACTACACTCACATATTGCAGTTTTATACACGTAATTGCACTTCAAAAAAATTCATTGAAGTAGTGCGTAGTTTAGATGGAAAATTATAATTTTTTTCTCAACTATTTTTTGCAACAAATTTGCTTTTTCCAATGCACCCTCCGCACAAAAAGTGAATTAATGGGGTTGTCTGTCTCATGCCTGTCTCTTCTAATCATCTATTTCGCACTCGACCTACTATATGATACAATTACCTATAATATGTATGAATGTGTGTATGTATGAGTGTGTGGAAATGCGTACAAATGTACTTGAGTTTAAATATTAAAAATTGTAAATGTGAAAAAAACACTAAAAGTTTTTAATTGCATTTCCGTTTGTGCTACTTTTAATATCATTGCACATAATTAATTTAACCATTTTGATCTAATTTATATTTGCTGAGATATGGTGTGCAGCTAGCAAACGAATGTTTGTGGCGACTGGAGACCGCATTGCTGCTTTGTCGTGCTCGACCAGTTGCACGCGCGAATGTCACTCATTAGTAGCAAAGACCTGCTGCTACTATTTCTGTATGTACGAGTAGAAGTAACAGTAGTTGTTGTAGTTATTTTTGTTGTTTCCATTTCACTTTGACATTTTAGGCGAAGCGTGTACCTGGTGTCACCGCCCACAATGTTGCCTTCGCCATAATTGGGTTACTGCGGTCACTTAGTATTTTAATTGCTGCTGCACTTTTAACTACTCTACTCCAAGGGCAACAGTAACTAATGGCATTTGGCATATGGGAGTGATTGCTCCAAGCAGGGGAGGGTGTGCAGAAAAAGTTCATCATTGCACGGAAGACTCAGTTTAAATGTGACTGCTCAATGTTACTTCGAGAAACAGGCCCAAAGCATCAGCTCTAATGAATAGCTGACGTTCGTCGAGATGAGTATGTGGAAGTACCTAAATAAAGTCCAAAGTTCTGGTGTGTAAATCTCAAATATGCTCAATGTCAATAGCATAGCGAAGAGCCACACGATTAAGCGTCCGAAGGCTTGAAATTATTTACAGGGTTTCGATTTCGCTAGACGATCAAGAGCACTTCAATTTTGTAGGCTGAGAACAAGGAAAGCGCTGATGTACTAAGTACTCAATATAATTAAGAAAAGAAAATTTTAAGGATCACAAGAAAGGGTGCACCCAATAATGCAAAGTTTCGAGTAGCTTAGGTTAGGTTTTTGTGGCAGTCGCTTAGAGAAGCCAACTCACTTCGACCATTTAGTTCCGTTGTGGTGGTACTGTGTAACACGGGAAACCTCAGTGTTGATTCATAATGGAACCATGTAGACGTTCTTATGAAGCGTAGGATAAGTTTTATTAGAATTATTTTACTAAAAACTGTGCTCTACTAGCTAAGGCTGGACAATTACAGCGGAAGTGTTCTACTGTTCTTCTACCTCTTCCTGATCTCTACAACTTCTGCAGTTTCGAGTAATTAGTTACTTGAGCTTTCTTTAATTAGAATGTTTTTGTTTAACTGGAATTAAAAAAAAAATTTGTTCAATTGGACTTTTTTTAATATAAGCCCTTTCTATTTACAATTTTTTTTTAATTTAAATTTTTGACGCAAATTCGTTTTTAAATAAAATTTGCTTTAAATTAAAAACTTTCTTAATTCAAATTTTCTTTAAATTCAAATTTTGTTTTAATTAATATTTTTTTAACTGAATATTTTTTTTTAATTTAATTTGTTTTTTAATATATATATTTGCTATTAAAAACATTTTTTTGGGTTTTTTTTTTAAATTTGCTTTTTAATTTATTCTAATTCATTTATTTTTAAATAAAATTCTTTTAAATATTTTTTTTTTTTTTCATTTTAGTTTTTTTTTGTAGTTATTTTTTTTTTTTTTTGTTAATTTACATTTTTTATTTTATTTTATTACAAGTTTTTTTATCAAAATTCCTTTTTAATATTAACTTATTTTTTAATTTTAACTGTTTTTAAATTTTATTTTGCTTTTTTAAACAAAAAATTTTTTCTAATTTTAACTTATTTGTTAATTTTTATAATTTATTTTTTTAAAAAATATCCGTTTTTATACAATTTTTTTTTATTTAGCTTAGTTTTTTTAACAAACTTTATTTTTATTAAAATTTCTGTTTTTATAATTTTTTCCCCTAATTCAATTTAAATGTTTTTATTAAAATATTTTTTATAAAAGGAAATTTTACTTTTAAATTTTAAGGTTTTTTAAATTTTATTTGCTTCTTTCTAATTTAAACTGTTTTCTAATTTTACGTTTTTTTTATGTTTTTATAATATTTTTTTCTTATTTAATTTACATTTTTTTAATACAATTTTTTTACCAAAATTTCTTTTTCAATTTTAAACTTATTGTTTGTTTTATTTTTAATTCAACTTTTTTTCCAAGTTTAACCCTTTTTTTTAGTTTTTACTAATTTTTTTTTTATTTCGGTTTTTATAACAATTTTTTCTCGTTTAATTTAAATTTTTAATAAACTTTGCTTTACTAAACTTTCTTTTTTGATTTTAACTTTTTTTAAATTTTAGTCTCCTTTTTTAATTGAAACTGCTTTCCAATTTTAACTTCGTTTTTAGTTTTTTACTAATTTATTTTTTTATTTAAATTTCTGTTTTTATATTTTTTTCTTAATATATTTAATTAAAAAATTATTAATACATTTTTTTAATAGTTTTTTTTTTAATTTAAATATTTTTTTATAATTTTTTTTTTCATTGAAATTTCGTTTTTAATTTTAACTCTTTTTAAATTTTATTTTCCTTTTATTTAATTTAAACCTTCTTCTGTGTGAGATATATTCTTTTGTGCAATATTTTTTTTTCTTATTTACTTAAATCTTGTTTTCCTTTTTTTTGTTGAAACTTTTTTCTAATTTTAAGTTCGTTTTTATTTTTTTACTAATTTTATGCTTTTTAATTACAAATTTTCTCCTTTTCTTTCTTTATTTAATTTTTGTTTTAATAACTTTTTTTTCTCATTTAATTTTAACTTTTTTTATTTTTTCTTCTCTTTTACTTTTACTGTTTTTTTTTTTTTAAATTAACTTCTTTGTAACAAAGTTAGTATTATAACAAAAACCGAACAAAATGTATAAATTTCGGCAATTGTAAGCTTTTTTATCAGAATTTATTACTTGTAAATAATGAGGTGCCTTCATTATATAAAAAAAGTTTTTTAAAATCAACGCAAATTTTGAACCACTTGAAACTTGCACTTTGTTATACTAAAATTGAATGAGCTAAAAAACTGCATACTCAGAATGTTTTTAATTTTCCTGGTAAATCGCCAAGCTTCTTACTCTAGTGCATGCGAATAGCTCTAATTTTTCTAATGAGCTAATTTTATTCCACCAATCTGCTAATATGGTTGAAAAAAAAAAACAGATTTTGTAAAAATTATTCTTCGCAGTATTTTCCGCCATAACTTGCCTCCGCAGATTATCCCTCATAAGTAGCTCCTAGAAGTCTTCAGTGGTAAACAAAAAAAGTGAGTTAAGTTAAGTTTAAACTTATGATAATAAATTGCCTTCAAGCCAGGGTTTTCCTCCAAAATGTGATATGTGCCATGGTTGCAAATGGAGGCTCCGTGCCATATACAGCTTTTATGAGAGTTTGAGCATCGCCTGCGGAAAGCCAACACTATTGGGATCAACTTAGTGATAACTAATGTGCGCAGTACCTAAAACCTTCGTATTCCTAGTCTTATAACTTTCTAGCAGTTTTTGACCTTATTTAGAGTAATTGCAAGTACTCTAATCTATTTACTTCATCACTTCCCTTGCATGACTTGCAATTAAACTGAGGCATAAAAACATTTCCCATGACCGTGATTTTTTTATGGCCAAAACTTGAAAATCAAAATTTTAGATGATCAATGAAGTTAAGTAAATAAATTTACAAGATTTACCAGCAATCTAAAAAAAATCGATCTATAATTACAGGCGCGGAACCTTCACCTCGAAGTGAAACAAAGGCAGAAAAAAATAAGCAAAAAAACACACCAAAAACATGAAAAAGAATCAAACAAAGCCGAACAAGAAAGGCCGAACTCATGAAAAGAATAATAAAAGAAATATACACGAAAAGAGGCAACAATGCAGCGGAAGCCCTTTTTAGTGAATGCACGACACACATACATACGAGCATTGTACAAATTTAATACGTATAAATGTACGTAAGTAAAAAAAAAAACGAGGAAACCTTGAAATGAATTAAATTATACGAAAGTTCAAGTGCTAGCCGGCTAAGCAAGACGCACCAGTTATGCGCGCCCAGGCCAACGAGATCCGAGTAGTTTATTAAATGTGCACATACACACCTTCTCAAAATTATGGGCGCAATGAAATGTGTATGTGTGTGTGCTTTTTACATTTAAGTATGGACAAAATATACTGTGTAATTTGGCGAAAAAAATATTGCTTTAGCTTAATAAGTTGGATATGGGAGCCAAAAAAGTTCTAAAAAGTTGCAGTAATAGCTCGCAAATTTACATTAGACTAACTCCCGCTAGACAATCCTTCAATTGTGAAGAATTCGGTTGCCGAGGATATTTTAAATTTTCTCTTTTATTCTCTTGTTATATACTACTAATACTTATGAGAGAGTATATAGAAAAGAAAGCGAAAAGGAAAGGATAGTTTCTGAGGAATTTTGAAAATAATAAGCAAGATGTTTGGAACCTATGTAATCTCGCGAAAACAAGGTAGAATTGATTTCTTATCGACCTTATCGATAGTGCAGTAGGAAGATGGATTGCTGACTCTAAAAGTGGTCGTACAAGACTTGAAGACGATCCACATCAAGGAACAGAAGAACAGAAAAACAGCAATAACACCAGAAATCGTTAAAAAATACAGGATATATCGTATTGGAAAATCAGTGGATGACTGAAAGGGATTTAGTAGAAGCCCTAGGCATGTCATTGGGCCGTGTAAGCAATATTTTGACTAAAGTTTCAGAAAGCTGTGTGCAAAATGAATGCCTGATTATCTACCAATGGAACAAAAACATATTCGAATGCGACTTTCTCAGCAACATTTAGAGCGTTTTCGAAAGGATAAAGTGAATTTTGTGCGTCGATTCATCACTTGGATAAGTTCATCACCATGATCCTAAATCAAAACAAGAGTCTAAACAGTGGTGTGAATCTGGTTCTTCGGCTCCGAAACGAGCTCGTGTGCAGAAATCAGCCAGTAAAGTGTCAGCATCAGTTTTTTGGGATGCGAAAGTATTTCTGTTTGTGGATTACTTGCAAACTGGTAAAGCAATAAATTCTGAACAATATTGTAACATTTTAGACCAGCTGAAAGAAAAAAATCGGGAAAAAATACCCAGTTTAAAGTTGGAAGTGTTGAAGCATCCACTGTATTCACCAGATTTGACCCCTAGCGACTTCCATCTATTTCCAGACCTAAAAAATGCATGCGTGGAAAGCGTTTTTCATCAAATGATGAGGTCATGGAAGCATATTTTGCAGCCCTTTCAGATTTTCACTTCAGGGATGAAATTCATAAATTGGAATCTCGTTGGAACAAGTATATTTACGTTCAGGGTGACTATATAATAAAGTGTATTTGTATCACCACCACGACCACGCTTACAGGACAATATCCTTTTCATGAAAATTTCCATAACCGAATTTCAAAGTGGCTGCCCTATGTCCTCGATAGCCTCACGAATTCCCCCTTTGAGGTCTTGAATCGACCCTGGGCTGTTGGCGTAGACCTTCTCTTTCACGTGGCCCCAAAGAAAAAAGTCCAAGATGTTAAATCACAAGATCTCGGTGGCCAATTGTGATCACCTCTTCGAGAGATAACACGGTCCGGAAACTTTTCCCGCAAAAGATCAATGGTTTCGTTGCTTGTGTGGCACGTAGCGCCGTCTTGTTGAAAATAAACGTTGTCCAGATCAATACCATCCAATTCCGACCATAAAAAATCGTTAATCATCTCTCGATAGCGCAATCCTATTTAAAATCACACCTGTTATTGGAAAACCCTTTAGTTATGTTCTAATATATCTCTTAATTCCTGATTATATTACCGGACACTCTGTACAACACTCCCTAATAGCAAAAACTAATAAAGTTAAGTGATTTTTTTGCCTCTTTTTTTCTTTAAACTGTTTACCACAAAAGTCTTTGTTTGAAACAGAAAATTATTTATGATTAGGATACATTTTTTTTGTACCAATACCAATATAGGGGAGCTCTTTTGTATCATATCTGTGGACTTTTGGCAAAACAACCTATGTGACTTGAAGAGGATTTGCTTTGATGAGGTCAATGAATTCTGATTTATGAGAGAAAAATTTAGAATTTTATTGAACTTTTATTAAGATGATTAGCAAATATTTCGGGAAAATCAAGCAATTTAATGCATAATAGAAAAGGGTGCCAAGTCACCTTATGTTGTTTTATCAAAAGCACACAGATTGAAATTCAAATTTTTTCATGCGTTTTTATGCAATGCTTTTCATTGTGTAAACACAATTCTGACGCAGCAAAAATACGCAACCCAGTCGCCAAAACAACAACAACACACGACTACATATATGGGGTGTATAACAGTACAACACATGCAAGCACATTTGTGAGTATGCGACAGTATACGCAACGAACGTATCATTTTGGCAAGCGTCAGCGTGGAATGTTGATACACATCGGCATGGAAGTGGCTGTATGGACATGTGTGACTGTCGATGGCATGGAATTTGGTACGTGTGAACGCCTATCAGTGGCGCAAATACCTGTTGACTGTTGGCTGCTGAAATTTGCGTTTTAGCGATAACACGCACACACACACACACACACACACACAACCGCCACAAACAGCAGTAAGCAAGCGAACAAACATTTGGAGTGGTGCCTTGGCAGTTATTGCACCACTCTGATGAGACGACAGCTTCGTTGGGTGGCCTAGCCTAGCCATTTTACGTTGGAAAAGCTGATACATTTGTATATATGTATGTATGTATGTAGTCTGATGTCTTGGGCGATTTACCGATTGGTCGATCGGTCACTTTGTGGATTGCTTGTTAATTTATTTATTTATTTCGCGTGGCTGAAGTGCCAATACATGCAGTTATAGCAAATTGGTTACACTTACAAATTAATTAATATGTGTATGTATGTAAGTGCGCTGCACGGCAGCAGATTTTCGGACGACGACTACCTCTTTTTATCAAAGCTGTCAGCGATTTAAATTTACGACTTGTTAATTGCAAAAGGCCAAAGACAAAATATCGACAAAAAGAAACGGCCACCTAATAACGATCAAATATCTTTATGACGTGCGATATGAAATAAACAGGTGCGAGTAAAAGGGGCACCGATGACGAGAAGTGGCAAATAAATACATACACGATTGCCTTTGTATGCGCATATAAATATATTTATCGAAGGCGAACGTAATGCGTATTTACTGTTATTGCGTTTTTCAATCGTAATGTCCGGTGTGTTTTACAAGGGTACCTACTGATATCGGCCTTACCCTCCTGCAGAGCTGAAAACCACACTGGCTGAAATCAATGCGTTGATCAGCTCAAGTTATCTATTTGCAATAAGAAATGAATGCTAAAACTACCTAGCAAAGGTTCAACGCTCATCTAAAACCTCTGCCATGTTTTGGATTCAGCTGTAATAGGTAAATATTGAAAGTCAATCACGAAGAATTATACGGACCAACAACACACAAAAATTGTGAAAATCTCCTGCCTAAATTACGAGATCTTGGCGAGGACGGTTCGAGGTTCCTCCTCCTGAGCCGAGTTGATGTATGAGTTGGTCACGCGGATGATCAATGGATTTTTTCTTTGGGTTTCTATGAAAACTAAAAAGCGTATGCCAAGAACACAGAAGTAATAGCTAACTGGAAGAGAAAATTCGATGCGATTTGGTAGAAATTTAGCCGGCAAAATGACAAAACATTCTAATCACTGAGCCTAATCTCACGACTTGGTGAGCTTGTGAGAATGTTGTGTTCTACATCTATCTCCACTCGTAGCCTTAAGATGAGCTTTTGCTCATCAAGTATTGATTGCCATGAAAAAAATTGTTCTTTATGAGAAGAGTATGTGAAGTGCTCAGTGGTTGGAGTGTGAGAACACTCAAAGAGCCTAGCCAAAACAGGACCTCCTGTTAAATGAGCAGGTAAATGAGTTGTGATATATTCATTCTAATAACTGCCGCGTTCCATTGCAACGAATTGAACTAAAACTGAAAGACTGATGAACAGAAATTCTTCACGACAAGCCACATGATTCCCACTTGACCTTCAAAAGTTGATGGAATTCGGTATTCGCCGGACTTATCGGCAATAGATTACATCCAGAATTATTATGACTTTCTATGTGGATTATCAAGAAAAATTTGCATCGGTAAACTTATTGCCCCTTTGAAACCTTGGAATAAGAAGTTCAGATGTTGATGTTATTCATTTACTAAGAACGAACTTCTTGAAATTTATCTTAAATCGGTAAGCAAAAATGAAACAATGAAAATTTATCATCCGGATATGCGGTGATATTATTAAATGCTTTGAAGGGTTTATAGTGAATAAAGTAAACGATATATTCAAAGATGGCATGTATTTCATAGCGGATTATTGGCAAATGGATATCGATGCGAATGGAGATTGTTTTTAAAATAAATGTTTCTTCATATTGGGCCGTACTTCTTTGATTTCATGATCGGCATTTATACCACTATAAAGCGATTCTATGTAAAGTAATCCAGGTATTTTAGACCTTGTCGTCAATTCTTCTAAAACTTGGTTTATTTGTTAGCTGGAGTATAATAAAAAGTAAACTAAAAAAAATTGACCAAAAATTTAAAAAAATATATTTTTTAAATTTAATTTATATTTTCTTCTAAAAGCCTGAAAAAGCAAACAAAAAACCTTCACAAAACATTTTAACAAAAAACCAAATTTTTTAAATTTAATTATCCTTTTTTGTTTTTTTTTTTTTTTTTATTTATATTTTTTCCTAACAAAACTTTTTTTGAACAAATTATTTATTTGATGTTGAAAATTTTGGTATGGTTTTTAAGGTGAAATATTTTAGGTTCTTTTTAACATTAAGAAAATCATAATAAAATATAAGATTTTAAAAAGCATTTTAGTAAAAAAATTTTATTTGAAGAGATTCAAAAAAAAATAAACAAAAAAAAACCAAAAAATTTAACAATTTTTTAGCAAACTATTTTTTTTTAATTTTTTGTTCTTTTTTTTATGTAATTTATATTTTATCCCTAATAAAAAGAGAAGAGATTAAAAAAAAAAATTAATTAAAAAAAAAACAAAAAACTGAAAAACATTAAAAAATAAAAAATAAACGTATACTAATTTCAAAACAAACCGACAGTGCGTCACCTTAAAACCCCATATAACTCAATATTCAACATTGAAAAAATCTGAATATGATTAAATTTATTTCAACCATTCTCCAGTTTTCTTCTTACTATACTTACAGATTTATTCAATGTTCAAAATTTTTGTGTCGAGTTTTTTGGTTAAGTATTTTCAATTCATTTTACAATTTTCATAGTTTTCATAAGATCTTTAGGATAAAATGGAGGTCTCAAAATGGTCTCCAAACAGCGCTTTACTACTACTTGGGGAGGGCCAGACTTCTTGTACTTCAACCCTTTTATACCCAGGCCCAAAAATAAATCAGTTTTTAGATAAGTTTTAATGGCTAACTTTTAAATTTTCGGGTGTTGTAGCCCTGATTTTGAAATTTAGAGATGTGGTTCGGTATTTCAGACCAAGTGAAGAGGCCATTTCGAAGCTTGAAAACAAGAATGTGAAAACGTTTTTGGTGGTTCCAACTACATAAATGAAGAGGAAATGAATGTCTATTTTGAGTATCTCAAAATACTGTCACGTTTGGTTACAGAACTAGCAAATCGGGCAGTCCATATTGACTATTTATTTGAATTATCGGATTTGTACCCTGTTCTCGAATTCAGAGATATGGTTCGGTAATTCAAATCAAGTAAAAAAGGCCAATTCAAATCTCTAAATAAATAAACAAATAAATAATAAATAAATAAATAACATTTATGTTCTCGCTCAATTCACTACGGCTCGATGCTTCGAATTTTGAGCTTCTCAATAAACCGTATGACAAGTAAGACACCGAAAAATTTAAATCTACTGAGTTAGAGGCACATTTCTTGGTAACTGAACTCAATTTTCTCTAGGCCAATTACTTCTCAACCTGCCCTGGCATGTATTATATAATTTAATAACTAACAATTGATCTTCTCATAAAAATCGGAGGCGCCAGAGATGGTATGAATTATTGTCACATAATCAAGTATTAAATGACTATTAGACTGATGAGGTAGCGCAAATATAGGCAGATTGATGAGTGCGACACTGATCGGTTTATGACAGGTTGTAGTTAATAAAATAAACAGTAAACAGCTGCAAAGCAAGATCATAGCCGCAAAATAAGCAGATCCAATAGATATCACGTGGCCATTTCTTTGAAGCGGTATACACATATATACGTATGTATGCATGTATATATATAGGTACGTCTTAAGTGTGTTGGGTTTTGTTTTGCTTTTTTTCAGTTGGAACAAATCAAAATACACAAACAAACAAACAATAAACGGCAAGTGCAATAAAAATCCAACTACAAGGTGAAACGCAAATATGAGTACGTAGTGCGTGCATGAGTATGTCTGCGTAAGCAACATATACATAGATGTGAGCAACCGCAATCTCAGTCCCACTACACCTGAGATGTTCAACAAACAACTTGAGGTTTCAAGATCATACAAATATGTAAATTCATTTTAACCACACTTGAGATAATTTCAGAGACGAGTTAGCGATTTAAGTAATCTAGAAAAAAATAGCATACACATGTTTATTGATGCGCTCGTGTCCTGATAAACTACAAGAAAAATTTGAATGAATTAACGCACGAAAATTGTAAATAGTTAATGCGTTAGGGGTAGTCAGAATTAAAAAAAAATTGGATTTTTTTTTTTTGCATTTTCTTAAAGTATAATATTCTAAAAATATTGTGTGAAAATTTGAAGTGAATCTGACAAATACTTTTCGAGTCATTCAACAATTAACAAAGGGCGCGCGGGCGCTCCGTCGCGTTCCATTTGCTATTTGTTGATTTTACACAAATTTCAAGCAGCTGTAAGCAACAAAATTCGAACCACGAAAATCGAAGAGATTATACATAGTCAAAAAAGTCAAATTTTGGTGGTTTAGTAATTAAGTAAATAATGACTCTTGTATAGGTGGTTCCATAGAGGTGAGCAATACGAGGAAATTATTAAAAACATCCCATCGAGATGTCGAGTCTGTGGACATAACTTTAAGAGCGCTTAAGCCACTTATTCGCCAGACTTCTACAGGAATTGAAAATCTCTGTGCGCCACAAGGCTTATACTCTTAAAAGATCAAATGAACTGAAGAAAAGAAGTCTTTTGATAATTTCAAGCAGCGCAACATCGACATTAGACAAGTTCAAGAAGAATATCGGAACCGAAATTGCTAACACTCGGGCCGATGTGAGTGAAACGCTGGCGGAAAAATTAAAAAACAGAAATATAAAAGATAAAAAAAAAAATAGTTAAATAAAAATTAAAAAAAAAAAATAAAAATAAAATATAAAATAAATAAAAAAAAAATAAAAATAAAATATACCATAAATAAAAAAAAAAAATTAAAAATAAAAAATAAAAGTAAAAAAAAAAAAAATAAAAAAATAAAAATAAAAATAAAAAAATAAAAATAAAAATAAAAAAATAAAAATAAAAATAAAAAAATAAAAATAAAAATAAAAAAATAAAAAAATAAAAATAAAAATAAAAAAATAAAAATAGAGAACAAAAATGCTTTCACTGCCACGATAAACTGGCCTGTGAAGTTTGAGGTTAATTGAGAAAACTGCCCGGGGAAAAATGTCCACTGGATATCTCAGTAATAGAAAAATTCTATAAATACATATAAGGGAGAAATCCTATGAAAATATCCAATTTTATTCCAATCTGTCAAGAATGTCACGTTGTCGTACAATTTAACTCTCTGTTCGCTTTTCAATTCTGTTCGCGTTTGAAGGCTTTATGAGATGGACGGAGCGTTAAACTGTAGCCGGACTCGAAGAACCATTGACAGGAAGTCTCAGGAGCTAGGACAATAAGTCAATAATTATATTTCTATTTATATTTACTTTCTATTTCTATATAATATATTTTTCTTATACTACCCTTAAATTCGCTATAAAAGTGCGCACCAAAACTTGTTATAAAAATTCTGATATTTTTTTATTGAATTATTAATTTTTGATTTTTTATAATTTTTGCATTAAGTTTGAAAACAATAATTGTCGGGCACTTCTTCAGGTAGGTTCGTTGCGCCAACTTTCATTCCCTGCTCTTACAATTTTCTCAAAAATAAGGAGCTTCCAAATTGTATTTTTGTTTTTTTTTTTTGTTTTTGCCTTGCTTATTAATTTTTGCTTGAAGTTTGCAATTTTGATTTATACGACTTTTATGGGACTAGACGTTGGAAAAGCAACCAAACGCCGATATTTTCAATACATAATTTTTACTTTTGAAAATATTTTAGTATTTTCTAGAAAACTTTAGAATTCTTAGTACTTTTACTGAAAATAAATCTAAACAAAACAAAAAAATCAACAACAACAACAAACCAAATTATCAAAATGTTGAGATCCTATAATGCTTTCACGAGCTGTACCATACAGCCCATTGACTGTTTGTTTGACATCAGCTACCTCCACTTTTTATGCGCAGCAGTGATCCAGAAATTTGTTACGCTTTTAATCGAGCGTAGAAGACTTACTTCTTCTTCTTTTCCACTAAATTTCCACTTTCGGCCGCATCTGAATATTTTGCTATAAGGCTTGTGTGGATATCTGTCCACAAACGCATGTCTAATGAGCTGACTAGGCAGAGCTACCTGTAGCCTGCAGACCTCGAATCGACGCAGCGAGCGCTAAGCCGCATATAAGTATCAGCTTGCAGGGTTATCGAGGTCTTCTTGCTACGTTTAGACTGAAAAGCGAGCAGAGATAATCTTCTATGGCTACTACTAAAACCTCTTCTCTCGTTAGTGCTATGAGCCCCAGCCGAACACTGCCCACAGGAAGTGCAGTTAGACTCAAAGTAATTTTGAGCCCCTTGTTGCAATAGTTGTATGCAGAATGAAGGTTAGGTTAAGTTGTAGCAATCGTCCCCGCGTGGGGAACTTGCTCTTACCTCTCCTAAACCAGTGAGAACTTTTTCAAAAATTTCAGAAATTACCTGATTTCTATTGTACTGATATCTTCCAACTGATTAAAAAGTTAGCTACCTAAAGTGGTGAAACTATATCTGGATAGAGCAAAACAGCGGCACAGAGTACGGAAGATTGTCTCTGGCTCATCCGAAACTTTTCTTTATCTCTTCTATAACCAGTGTGAACTTTTCAAAAAGTTTAGAAGATCCCTGATTTCCACAGAACTGAGATCTTCCAAGTCATTAATGGACAATGGCACAGAAGATTCGAGATTGTCTCTTCTTCTTCCTGAAATAGTTTCTACAGAAGTCATGTGACTGCACGCCCATACTCTGGCGCAGTCTTCCATTATAACAAGAAATCGGTGTGCTAAGATTATGTTTTGTTTGGCTTAGCAGAGCTGCAGTGCGTTTAGCATTGAAAGTGGACCTCAATTGTCGAGCGTTTCTGCAGGAGGTTTCCTTACGACATCTTTCAATCGCTGCTTTCATATATATTTAAAAAAAATAAATAGCTTACAAGGTATACTCTTACAGCCTATGTTATATTATCTTTCTCTTTGAAGAATGAAAGGCTGAAATCAAGTCAGTATCAACTTCTAAGCCATCCTGCTTCGCGTGGCAAAGATCTAGGCGTTTTTGGTCGTCGTCCCACTAGTTATTCAAGGCGATGAACATGTTCCTTTTTGAGTCGTGCCGGAATTCAGTTTCTGTAGACGTCAGATCTATCAGATCCACGTGGTAACGGCTGGAAACAATTGTGCATTAGACAAAGGCGCGGCTTGTTTTTCAAATAGGTCGTAAGGCCTGTTTGATGTACAATTGGATAGGATAGATCGGGCGGAGGGAGTAAACTCTGTCAAAGAAAACCCCTCTAACCCAAGGAGTCATGCGACCCGTGCCTATTGAGTGGTTTGCAGTCAGAGGGTTTTCCGATTGTATTTCTACAGAGCTACCTCGATACCGGGTCCCCTCGGGGTATAACCATGATCTTGCCGCACTTTTTAACCAAACTTGAGGTGAAATCAGAGACGGCGGACCACTTTCTGTGCGTCTGCACGGTCTTCGCTCGAATCAGGCTTGACGTCTTTGGCATTGATGTGTTAAGAAGCACAAGATCTACTCAGATTTCTTCGGAGGTCGGGTGGATTAAAAAAAAATTAAAAAGGAAACCCGAGTGCAGTACAAAAAGTAAATACAAATTTTTTGCCCACAGAATTTACTCATCGGCACGCAGCGGTTTATGTCTTTTCCGCATTTCTCAACATCTGCTTGTCCTCTCTTGAGAGTTTCTTAACCCTTTCACCACGGCGCACCTGTACCATATTTTGCCATTTTTGGCGACGTCAGTCTATGTGGACCAAAAAGTGGCTGCCGTATAAAAACGGCGTCAGCAGCTGTGATGCACCGAGTGGCTGTCATAAATGCACGGCACCGCACGCGAAAGGGTTAAGGGTATCACAAGGAACGATTCCTATACACAACTGTTTAAAAGGTGCTTTCCTATACATTCTGTCAAAAAAGTACCGGGAATTGTTCAATAAAACGTAAAATAATTGTTTAATGATGAAAATTTATTTTGTCGCCTTCAAAATAGGCTACATTCGAAGCAATACATATATGCCAACGATTAGTCCAGTCATCAACGCACCTTTTAAACGCGTTTGAAGAGATCTTCTTCAGCTCCTTCAGCGAATTCTCCTTAATGGCCTCTATAGACACAAAGCAGCATCCGCGAAGCGGCAAATTAAGTTTTGGGAAAAGGAAAAAGTCACTCTATCGTTTAAAAGGTGCTTCCCTATACATATTTGAGCACCCCTTTTAACCTAGCGAACCTAAATTAAATTTCTACTCCTCTTCTCGCTTCGAACTAAAAACCGATATACCAGACACAATCACACTCGGATACGGCGATCACCGACATTTAAAACCGCACTTAAATCTAATAAAAAAAAACGCACAAATCAAAAAAAAATTAAAGAAAAAAAAAACAAAAGAAAAATATAAAGAAACTCACTCTCTCATGGAACTGCAATGAATCGCATGAAGCTGCGATCAGTTGACGGCGGACATTAAGTATGCCATGTAGTAGTGCGTAACCCAAGTTATCAGTGACAATCGATCAGCGGAAAATAGCAACAACTGCTGGAGTAAACTTTTTCTTAATTTCAACACCAGTAGCACTGCGTTTGGCCACTACGGCGGCGCTGACTTGTGCGCCCCTTCTTCTCCTTGCCAATTGCCAGTTTGGTGATGATGGTGAAGTGGTTAATAGCTGTACCACCGAGGTAATTAAGATCGCTGGTTCTGATTTCTTTTCAGCGTATTAGCTTTTAGCACTTCGAATGTAATAAAATTTAGCGACACAACAATGTTTCGCACGGTAGCCAAGACGCGATAACTTACGGATTCGGGTTGTTGTCTGTTATGGCACTCTTTTTATTGCGCAAAGAAAACTAATTACACTTTTATATCAATCAGATTTATTTTTGCACACAAACACTTTGTGATTGAAAAAAATTTCCCAAACTGACAGTTGTTGGCTCAGCGAGTGGGTGAGGGAGCGAAGATTTTTGCACACGAAGATTTTGCTTAACAGATAATTGTAATATTTGGTTTAGTTTTTGTTTTTTTTTTTTTACTTTATTTTTTTAAATTAATTTTTCAATGGATTTTCGATTTTACTTCGTTTTACTTTTTGAGCGCACAAACATTTTTGTATTCATATTTTTCTTGCATTTAAAAATTACCACAAATGTTATGCCACACAGCCACTTCATCAACCACCTCAGCTTGGCGGCTTCTTAGCCGAGTGTTGCTCGCACGCCTGACTAGACTAGACTGGCGGCTTGGCGCGGCTTGGTGTTGCATGCCACATCAGTGTGCGGCGCCGTTGCGTACGACAGGTAGGAAAACAACTGCTGGCAATGCACCAGTACACGTAATGCCTGACACTGAAGTACTAAGAAAGCTCAAACAGCAGGCACACAGCAAGTCGGATTAAAGCTTGAATGCAGCTACGCACGCCTCGCGACCGAATGTGAACAAAAGACTTACGGCGGAGGCCGAGACAGAGACAGTGTTTCGCCAGCTAGCAAAAAGGTACGCCGTTGGTTTTTTTTTCGTTTTATTTTTTTTAATTACAGTATTACTTTTCTGCGACACAATGTCAGACGATCGAACGGTGTACGCGTGCTAATGTAATGCCGTCAGCCTACCATCAACCTAGAAGATGAATCCAAGCGAGCGTCAACTGCATTTAGTTGACAGGTTGGTTAGTTGGTTGGTTGGTTGATCGACTTTAGTTGGCACCTCGACGACAACGCTAACTAAACTGAACTGAACGAATTGATTAATATTAGTGCGAGTGGAGCGTAAATATCTCATAGAGCTTTACTGCACCCTAATATCCAATTGTGCGCATAATCACCGACCGGCCAGCCGACATACCGACCGACCGAACGACTGTCAGACCCACCAATATGGGTGGAAAATACTATGTACTATAAAAGCCGCTGCTGCTCCAAATGCAATTACATACCATTGAGTATAGCTTCCGAATAACTACATATGTTTGTGTTTGAGTTTGTGTTAGTTAACTACCACCCACCCACCACCTAACCATCACTAACGTCACAACCAGCAACTGTCACCCAACCTGCTACAAGTATAGGTTTGGGGCAACAACAACACCAACTAGCCACATATTGTTATAGTCCCACAACACCCCATGGCAACACACACACACACATTCATGCACACACCTACATATGCACACCCACCCAATTCAGTGGTGGAGGCGGGAGCAACTCTAAAGTGGTTTTAGGGGCACTACTGTTACCGTTGCCTTAGCATTGCATTGGTACTACACACATAAAAATACACATACAAATATTTCACCTACACCGTGTGATTGTATGTATGTATGTGTATATTACTATAGCACAATGCTTAAAATAACAACAAACTTAATAAGAGTAGTGATGGCAAAAAATTAAGTGTGTACTTGTACTCGGTAATAATAATAATAATAACAACAACAACAATAGCAATAAACACTAGATACAACAATACTACGAGCGAGTATAGCACAAATCAGTTTCACAACGCGCTTTTCTAGGTAAGTATATGCACATAAGAGCACAATAATGTTATTAGACGTAATTGTCAACGTAAGTAAGTGGCTGCAATAACTGCGGTTTCGTCGTTGAGTTGTGGTGAAAGATCCGAAGACAGTGTGACAGTGTGGCGGGTGTGAACTTGTCGGTGGTGCATGAAACTTTTACAGTCGATTGTACTGAAATTTAGTATATTTATGTATATGCGTGTAGATATGTAGTTCTGAGATTTTTTACAAAAGCTTTAAAAATGTTCGTACATAATTTTTAGATGATTCGCGAAAGGTTTAAAAAATATTTGGTACATAGTTTTCCAAATTTTTAGTAGACAAATTTTCGAATTTTCCGGAATACAGAATTCGGTAGATGGTAAGTTTTAGATATTTCCTGTTTACTTTTAAACTTTTAGTGCTAAATTTTTACATTTTTCACCAAAAACTTTAAAAAAGTTAGTATATAATTTGTGCTTTTCAAAACTTTCCAATTTTAAACGCTTAATTTTTAGATTTTTGGCCGATAATCCAGTACATAGTTTCTACTTTTGAAAACTTTCGATATTTTTAGTTCGCACTTTTTCAAATTTTTCAAATTTAAAAAAAAAAAAATGATAAAACAATTAAAAACAATATTGCATATATTTTTATTTTTCTGGAAACTATAAAAAATATTGGCACATTATTTTTAGATTTTCCGGGTAGTTTTAAAAAGTTTAATACAAATTTTTTGCATTTTCTTGAAAATTTTCAAATTTTTATTGCTTAACACTTTTCGCTGAATGTCTAAAAATAAATCACTGAAGAAAAGTTAAAAAAATTAGAACAATTTTTCAGTTTTTTTTTTTAAATAAAAAAATTTTGTATATAATTTTTACCATAAATTTAAACAAATTTAGAACACACATTTCGGTTCCCTACCAAAATGTAAAAGCTTAGTGCATAATTTTTCGATCAAAAATTATTTCAAATACCAAAAAAATTAAAAAAAATACAGTATGTAGATAGATTTACACTTTTTCTAATACACTTTAAAAAATTTAGCACATAACTTTTGCTGATTTTCCCAAAACTGAAGAAGTACTGTTTTCCAATTTGCCTGGAAAACAAAAAAAAAACAACACTTAAGCTTTAAAAAATACATACAATACATAATTTATCGATAGGTTAAAATTTTTAGTACACAATTTTTCGAATTTTACCGACTTCTGTACATAATTTTTATGTTGGCTGTACACTTTTCAATACTTAGTGCTAATTTTTTAGATTTTTCACCAAAAGTTTTCCAAATTTTAGTGCTACCTTTTAAGATTTTTCACCGATGAAAATTTATTACATAATTTTTGCTTTTGAAAAACTTTCCAATTTTCCTTTTTTTTCTGAGTATTAAAAAAAATTAAAAAAATAAACAAAAATAAAATAAGAAAAAAATTGTTTTCAAAAAAACTAAGAAAATTTGAAATTTTCAAAAATATTACAACATAATTTTCCATTTTCTCAATAGTTTCAAAAAGTTTAATACATAGCTTTTCATGAAAATTTTCGAATTCTTAGTGCGTATCTTTTAGATTTTCACTGAATATTACAAAAACAAACACAAATAGTACAAAAGTTTTCGATTTTGTTTCTTTGTATACTTCAGCGTATACCCTTTGTTGTCTTACTGATTTTTTTATTAGAACTTAATTTTTCGATTTCCCAGTCATTTATTTAATTTTTGTTTTCTCAGAAAATGTTTGATTTCTTAGAACGTAATTTTTCAATTTTTTGTTTGTTGCTATATCGAAAACTGAAAAAAATTTCTCCCGAAATAAAATATAATAAATGAAATAAAGTAAATAAAATAATATGAAATAAAATAAAATTAAAAAATTGGAAACTTGAAATAAAATGAAATAAAATAAAACAAACTAATCCTAGAAATTATAAAACATATAGAATAAAACAAATTTAAATAAAACATTTGAAAAACTTTAAATTAAATGAAATTAAATTTAATGAAAAAAATAGAATAAATAAAGTAAAATAAAATAAAATGAAACAAACTTTAATATTATAAAAAAATGTAAAAACTTAAAATAAAATAAATAAAATGAAATAAAATAAAATACAATAAACAAAGTAAAATAAAATAAAAGAAATTTAAATACAAAAGAAAAGATAAAAGACTTAAAAACTTGAAATAAAATGGAACAAATTAAAAATGAAAAAAATATATATTTTATTTATAAAATAAATTTTAGTACAAAATTTACAAACCTTAAACCAAAATTAAATTAAATAAAATAAAACAAAATGAAATTTAAAAAATATATAAAATTAAATAAAAAAAAGCTTTAAAAACTCAAAACACTTGAACAAAGGAAATTAAATAAAATAAAATTAAATTAAATTAAAAAAATTGAGATAAAATAAAGCAAATTCAATAAAGTGAAAAATTAAAAAAATATATTATATATATACTTTGATAATATAAAATACAATTTTAAAAAATATATAAAATAAAATAAATTTAAATTAAAAATTAAAAAAACTTAAAATGAAGTGAAATGAAATAAAAAAGTAAAATAAAATAAATTCAAATTGAAAAAATATATTCAAATGAAAAATTAAAAAACTTTATGTCAAAATAAAATACAATAAGGTGAAATAAAATAAAATGAAACAAATTAAAATAAGAAAGAAAAAACAAATAAAATGAAACGAAAGAAAATAAAATAAAAATGTAAAATGTTTAAAAGCGAAGTTAAAAATCAATATAAAATAAAATTCCATTTATTCAAATAAAATAAAATTAGTTTAAAAATATATAATTTTCTTTTTTATCTGTTTTTTTTTTTGTAATGAGTTTAAGAAATATAAAATTTTCTTTTTTTCGGTTTTTTTGTGTTTCTGCACACGTTATTCTAGGTAAGTTTCATTTGAAATGCCTTTTATTCATTTATTGTTTTATAGTTTTCATAAATATTAATTAGGCCTTTTCAGCGTTTTATTTCTAAATCTTTAGCACTTTCCTTAAAAAAATTTGGCAACACTGTTGGGGTTACCAAGCGTACTCTGCTACTTTCGTAACGTTGATTATGCGTCACGCATATTTCTTTATCAATAATAATTTTTGCACATTTTTTAAGGTGTTCTCACGCTGGGCCAGCAATGACAACGAAATTAAAAAGTTGGCTGCCTTTATAATTCATGCAAACCCATTCGATTTCAACATCGATCACAACGCGATCTCACTTCATTTTTTTTTGTGTTGGTTTTTTTGTAGTTTTCATTTCATTTTATTTGCATAAACGATTTACATATGACCATAAAAGGCAAAAATGCACGCATATCACACACTGGTAACTGAGATCAACCGTCGCCATTTCACACACATTCAAACCAACTTAACACACGCGCACAACATACAAGGGAACACATAAATTTTTGGTTCATGCAAATCCAAGATAAACATGAATATCAGCCCACACAAACCGCATGTGATTTCGGCCCACTGTGCGATTCGATTTTGTCAAGTGTATGCCGCTATCCTACATAGCACAGCATAGCCTGAAGCTCAAGCCGCAGAAGAGGCTAGCAAAAATCGGCTACAAGTGTACAAGTGTATCTGTTTGTATGTATGTATGTATGTATATGTATTGGAAATTTGTAAATGTATGCACATGTTGAACAACTTTAGTATCACCGCATCAATCATAGCATTGCTGAATGACAACTCAGACAAGCAACAACAAAAACAACTAAGATAGCGTCTATAATAGAATGACGAAAAAGGAATTGATACATGAATAGCTGAAGAAGTTATGAGTGCGATGAGTATCATAAAAGCGCAATAAAATATGAAATTAATAAATAATGAAATGAAATGTGGGAAATGAAATTTAATGTGCGTGTGTTTGTAGGTATGTAGGTATGCAAATATTAAAAAAGGCGAAACGCTACAAATACAAGTAGCAGAAGAGGAGCGAATTTGACGAGGGTGCTTTGCAGCAATGACCACGACAAGTGGGACTCTTCAAGTAGAAAATAATGTTAAAAACAAAATTAAAAAAAACATATAAATAAAGAAAAAAACAAAAAATAATAAAAGAAATAAAAAAAAGAATAAAAAATTAAAAATAAAATAAAAAATTAGGAAAAGAAAAAAGAAAAATATATAGGTATATAAAAAAATTAATAAAAAATTCATTTCTGAAACATAAAAGCCTTTATTTATATGTAGTTGAATAGCTACACATATTTAACAGCCCCAACAACAACAATGCGCATAAAAGCACTGATAATCGCACAAAAAAAACAACATTGTGGGCAAAATATCTGAGTGCCCAACTGAGGATGGATGGATGTATGCAAGTATGGTGGCACCACTGACTGACGAGGAGCAGAACAAATACTGCCAGCGAGAACACACCCGACCGACGCTGCAATGTGGAGAGGGGTGGAGGACAGCAGATGGCGAAAAAAAGCAAACAGTTGTGGAAAACATGTGGCGAGACAGACAAGTTTGAATGTGAATTGGACGCGTCTACTGTAAAATTCAACAAAAATAACAATAACAAATGTACATACCAACACACACATAGCTACAAATAGCACAATAATGTTATTAACACATAATAGAAAGCGCAAAAAAGCGGAAAGGAATTCCGCAACTACCATCGCAGATAACCTCATAATTACAATACACACGAAATAGTGACCACCCTCAACGCTAGGCCAAAAAAAACAGCTAGAATACACATAACACAGTACAGTGGTGGTCGAAATTAAAGTAGCGTGAAATATTGAAAAATATGTGACTATTTATGTAATTTTTTCTATAAAATAAAATTTATACTACAACCAAAAAACATATATCTCGAAGTTTGTTAAAATTAAAAAAAAAAACAAAATAACGAGGAAAAAATTGTTTTTTGTTTTTAACTTATTAAGTTGTTTTTTTTTAATGAATAATTTTTTTTTTTTTTTTTTCATTACAAATTTTTTTTAGAAAAATTTAAAAAAAGTTCATCAAATTTCAGAAACAAAAAACTCAAATTTTTTTTATTTAAAAAAAATTTCAAACTTTTTAGTCAGAAGTCGAAGAAAAATCCTCCATATGCAGTTTTGTAGCCCATGTAATTTTAGTACAATATTGTGCAAGTTTAAAGAGGCTTAAACTTCGCACCGGTTTTTTATAACTTTTGTTGATGGCGGTGTTATGTATTTTCTTCCATACATTGAATGCTCGATTTTTTTTTTTCACAACAAAACAAAAAATATCCAAAAATTACGATTATAATATAGTATTTTTCTCCATATGCTGACTGTGCATTGAAGCAAGCCATGACAGAAAAGGGTAAATGGGTGTAAAGGCCAAAGGCAGACCGAGGAACCGATGGATAGACGCAGTGGAAAACGATCTCATTCTTATGGATTTGGGAACACGTAAATATGCAGCAAAAGCTAAAGATCGACCGAAAAAAACACTTCCAACTTCCACAATATTATGCTAAAACTGAATGAGCTGCATTACTGCACACCCAGTATTTTTCTAAAAATTGTGACTCAAATGTCTGACGTTTTGATGAAAATTTTGTATGACTTTTTTTTTTTAAATAATAATAATAAAAAAAAATTAAAAACAAAAACATAATAATAATAATATAAAAAAATTAAACAAGACATTTGCAAATAAAAAAATACAGTGCACTCGCGATAACTCGAACTAATTAAAACAGGCGCTGTTCGATTTATCGAATTTGTTCGACTTATCAATTGAGTGTGCTATGTTAAAAAAACAGTCATCGATATCGATTTTTTTCAATTAAATTTATTTATTTATTTACATATGGATATGAACATGAATATGTTTAAAATAATTAATTCGTTTCAATATTTTTCATCAAATATTTGGCAGTCTTTGTGTCAGTTACACAAAAAAAGTCAGCTTTAACAGAAAAGTTAGGCCGAAAAGAAAGTTGTAATGTGTGTTTGTCTTTTCTTGCCTGCAGCAATGTTGATGAGTGTTAACCTTTGCGGGGCTTACTTGTTCAGTTGTGGCCCACTGAATTACCTTATTGTATTACCATTTGTATAAAGCGGCTTTCATTTTAGGAAACTCAGAAGCTTTTAAAGTTCTCCTCTTCCCAGGACCCAAAAACGTGTTGTTTACTGCTTTTAAAATTGCCTTGTCTTTCTTTTTTATAAGACTTATGGTGGACTTGGCTACCCCATATTCCTTCGCTAGAGAAGTAACACTACATCCACGTTTAATTTTGTTAAGGACTTCAGCCCTCTCTTTTAATGTTAAACACTTCAACCTTTTACGATCCATTACTCACATGCACTGATACACTACAAATGACAAATTTAAAGCAATTTGGTCAATGCAAGATGTTGTTCCCAGAAAACTAACGGGATATTAACGTCGAAATATTCATATGGACAATACACTAGTATACATATAATTTATATACATATACTATTACATATGTATCTATGTACAAAATGTACATGTTTGAAAAGAATGTGTGTACAAATAAATTTGTTTTTTTGTTCGAGTTATAGCGCTTTAATATTGTTCGAGTTACAAACTAGTCAATAGGGGAAAAAATGTGTTCGAGTTAGCACGTCGTTCGACTTAGCGGCTATTCGAGTTACCGCGAGTGCACTGTATTACAAACAAACTTTTTTAAAATAAAAACAATTAAAAAGCTAAAAAAATTAAAAAAAACTAAAAAAAAAACGAAAAAAAATAATTAAAAATATTACAGATATAAAATATATTAAAAAAAATAACCAATTAAAAAAAACGTACTTAAAAAACTAAAAACATTACAAAAAAATTAAGAAAAATAAAGAAATATAAAAAAACATTAAAAGTATTGTATATAAAAAACATTAAAAAATATATAAATAAAACATTAAAAAATATAAAAAAACATTAGAAAATATAAATATGTAATTAAAAAAATGCATATTCTTCTTAATGTTTTTTTTTCTAAATTTTTTATATATTTTTAATGTTCTTGTTTTTTTTTTAATTTTATAAAATTTATTTTTTTTCTATCATTTTTTAATTTTTTTAGTTTTGAACAAATAATTATCAAAAATTAAAAAAAAATTTAAATACAAAAACAAAAAAA
The DNA here is from genome assembly GCF_027943255.1 of Anastrepha obliqua. Classification (NCBI taxonomy): domain Eukaryota; kingdom Metazoa; phylum Arthropoda; class Insecta; order Diptera; family Tephritidae; genus Anastrepha; species Anastrepha obliqua. The sequence goes on along the minus strand of NC_072893.1, from coordinate 16,938,235 downwards.
CATGTCCTAATATACCGCACTGTTATTGCTTTTACCGCCACTGTATATTTTATATATATTTTTTATAGATACAGCACTTCTGGAAAAACCGAAAGAAATTGCCGAAAAATGGAATGGAATGGAAAGAAAAGGTAAATACGTTTATTTGCTCCGACAATGCCCAGGTTATGTTGCAGTGATGGCTCTTCTGCGCAACTGAACTCTTAACTGCTCTACATATAGTCCAAATTCAGATTAATACATTTTTATTTTCAAAAAGTAAAAAAGAGTTTCGAGGAAAAATATTAAATTATAACAATAAAATAAAATCAGTAAGTTCTGCTTATATTAAACAAACAAACGAAAAGACTTTAGTTATGACATAAAAAAATATGAAATATCTGAAAAGGCTTAAAAAGGAATATACCAAAAACAAAATAAAATTATTTTACTTTTCACTTTTTGGATTTTGGATACAATTTTTAGGAAATAGAAACGTTACCAGCTAAAATTAAAAAGTGTGTTCCTCGAAGGGTTGTTTCCAACGCACAGGTGGGTAGCACAACTCAAGTTATAACATATTCAACCGATTTTGAAAAACTTAAATTCGTTTTGTTTCTAATTAAAACCTTTAGCATGCATTGCCATCGAAAGCTGATTATTTGTATATTTTTGCTTTCAATTGCGACCCAACGAAGTCTCTTTTTTCAATTTTTACTGCTATATACAAACAGCCAAAAAATTGAGCGCGGAAAAAATCCAAATAAAGATTTGCATCACTCAAAATCATTTTTGTGCCACCTTGTAAATATACGAATACTTTTATAAATTTTTATATCTAATCAAAGGGCAAAATATGAAATTGAAAGCGGATCAAAGACAAAAACAAAAACATTCACTAAGTGGATACACTTTCTCCAGACATTTCCAAAGTACCCAGCAAAATATGGAAGCGACAGCAGTGAGTGGGATTAGCAGCAATAAAAAACATAAAAAACTATATTCATAAAATAATTTCGGCAAAAAAACCACATTGGACGTGAAAATTGCGAAATTGATGAATTCATAAGTCACGACTTGATGAAGAAACACTGGCTGCCAGCCAAAGTACTTAGAAGCGGTAAGTAGTAAAGCCGAGAAAATAAATACAGCAACAGACGCAAGCCAGGTAGGCAGACAAGGCAGCAGCAGACAACCTGGCTGGTTGGCCCATATGTATACATACACGCGCACGCTCACACTGTCTATGTAGTAGTGAAACATACTTAGAGAGGCGATTACGTGCAGCGGGCATAAAAGCGCATGCGCATTGGAGGCGGGAGAAATGTGGAAATGGTGTGTGCGCGCTAAAAGATTCGGTCGCGGCGCTGATATTCCACCCGCGCTTAATTACAAAATTATGTGTGCGCGCGTGCGCACAATTGTAATGATAAAATCTAATGTTTGTGTGTATGTACGAGTGTGTATGTATATAGGTAAGTAAAATTAACGTTATACAAAACAAAAACAATGGTACAGGGGAGCAGTGGGAGCCGAGCATGTCAAATTTTTTATACATAGTCCACGCTGAATTATAAAACTGACGCAGCCAGAGTCACTCAGTCAGTCAGTCAGAGGAAAGTAAGGAAATTTTGATGCAATGTGCAATTTTAAAGGTAAAGTTATGAAACAATATTTTTTTTTGCAAATCACAGCGTGACAAAATGTAATTACAAAAGAGTGTGAAATGTTTTACGTAAAACGTAATGAAAGCACATTCGCGCGCTAATTTTCACTAAGCAAACATTAAATTATCCCACGATTTAAGCACATAAGATAATTTTTGAAATGTATTTTAGTTTACATATCGTTACCTTAACACTTTCCACCTCGATTTTTGCCCCCTTTCACTACAAAAATATATTTTTTTTTCACTTGCCAATTTTTTTTATTTTTTTCAAAAATTTTCTATTTTCATTTTTGGAACTGACATTCTCTTTCTTCACAAGTGCAAAGGCTTATATTTTTTATTTTTTAAAACATTCTGGTTGTTTCTGGCGCATTACAATATAGACCCTCGGTACAGCTTTTCGAACCAGCCGGATTTTCGAGAGATTGGAATGAGTTCCTCCGGTTCCTTTTGTTTAACCTGTTTTAACCCTTTTTGTTAAATATTTTTAAAAAATTTTAATAATTTGAAGAATAATTTTGAAAATTTGAAAAAAATTGTGAAAATTTGAAAAAAAAAAATTTAAATCAAAAAAAAATTTTAAAATTTGAAAAATTTTTAAATTAAAAAAAAATTTCTAAATTGAATCTTTTTGTTATATTGTTTTTGTTGTAGTATGATCTGTATTTTACAACAAAAAAAAATTTTATTTTTTTAAATTTTGCCACGGTGCGTATGTGAGAAGAAATCGTTAATAGTGGTTAGCGCAAGTAGAGCCCATATATAATATAACATCTCAGCATTTAGACCAGTGTTGACTATTTGTCTTCTTTTTTATTGTTTTTTTTTTTGCACTCACTGTCTCACAAACAACCATTAAAGTCGAAATTTTTCTACAAAAATTAGAAAAATTGGAGAAATTTACATCGAAATACCACGATTGTTAATTTGAATTTTGAGAAAAAATTTGGCATGCACTTTGATAGTATATTAAATTTCAATATAATAAAGAGCAGGTTGCTAGAAAATCCCGTTGGTATTTTATAATTTTTTCTTTGACGGTGTTGCATATTTTCCCCATATATAGCAAATCCACGCAAGTTTTGTTTTGCATGGACAAAATAGGCAACACCGCAACAGAAGAAAACTATAAAATACTCCGAAAAAAATTATCAAAAATCAGCGAGAAACTTGAGTTATTTCAAATTGGCTTTTTATTATTACTAAAAGTGTATGGACTATAAAACTGCGTACCCAGTTTTTTCAAATTCTGATAAAAGCATTTTGGAAACTGTAATAAAAATTGGAGAAATTTTTATTAATATTGTACAATGCTTGAAACTTGAATTGATATGGCCTTTAGTGTAGAATAAATTATGTTATATAAAACTACATACCAAATTTTTTTTTTTTAGGACTATGTTTAAGTTCGTGCGGTTTTTTTTTCGAAATTTGAAACTTTATTGACGTAAAATGGTTACAAATTTAATATTCAAAGTATTGTCCATCGCTTACTACTACTTTTTCCCATCTTTCTGGCAATTCACGGATTCCCTTTGTGAAAAATTCGGTCGGTTTTGCCGCAATCCACGAATCGATCCATTTTTTGACTTCATCGTAATTACGGAAGTGCTGGTCAGCCAGGCCATGTTGCATCGATCGGAAGAGATAGTAATCGGATGGCGCAAGGTCTGGACTATACGGCGGGTGGGGTAGGACATCCCATTTGAGCGTTTCTAAGTATGTTTTGACCACTTGTGCAACATGTGGCCGAGCATTGTCATGTTGCAAAATAACTTTGTCGTGTCTACCGGCGTATTGCGGCCGTTTTTCTCGCAGTGCTCGGCTCAAACGCATTAATTGTCGTCGATAGACATCCCCCGTAATCGTTTCATTCGGTTTCAGTAGCTCATAATACACAACACCCAGCTGGTCCCACCAGATACACAGCATAACCTTCAGGCCATGAATATTCTGCGCCGACGTCGATGTTGAAGCATGGCCAGGGTATCCATACGTTGCCCGACGTTTTGGATTGTCGTAATGGACCCACTTTTCATCGCCAGTCACAATTCGATGCAAAAAACCCTTTCTTTTGTGCCGTTGAAGCAGTTGTTCGCATGCCATAAAACGGCGTTCAACGTCTCTTGGCTTCAATTCATACGGCACCCAATGGCCTACCTTTCGGATCATTCCCATGGCTTTTAAACGTTTGGAAATGGTTGATTGATCAACTCCCAAAGTTTTTGCAACCTCTTCTTGCGTTTGAGCCGGATCTTGATCGAGCAATTCCTCCAATTCGGTATCCATGAACTTTGGCGGCGCACCCTCGCGTTCTTCGTCTTCCAAGCCAAAATCACCACTTTTAAAGCGTGCAAACCACTTCTGGCACGTTCGCTCAGCTAGAGCATGCTCACCATAAACTTCCACCAAGATACGATGACTTTCGGCTGCTTTTTTCTTCATATTAAAAAATTCCCCGCAAAAACACATTATTTGGCACGAAATTCGACATTTTCAAGTGTGGTAAAAATATTGTTGTTTACGCTTCAAATAAAAAACTTATACTGACGTTTGTGCCTTACGACAGTAGCTCTCCAATGAATGTTTGGAAATGTGGATCGATGGAATAATAATCAAGTTACGCCATCTGTTGTAAAACCGCACGAACTTATCGATAGACCTATTAATTTGATAAAACAATTTAAAATTTTTATGAAAAGTTAAGGAATTTTTACTATTCTTGTACAATGTTTGAAACTTGAATTAATATGGTTTTTATTATGGAATGGATTATATTTTTATATTTATGTAGTTTTTAGAACTGAGAACCCAATTTTTTTTTTTAATTTTGATAAATTTTTTTGAAATTGTAGTAAACTGATTTTTATTAATCATTGTACAATCATTGTTTAAATTAATATGGTCTTTATAATAAAGGGTTTTTCAATTGGCGCGGGTCGATTTTGGCGCCCTGTGGCAGCCATTTTGTTTTGGTGACATCTGCCAAATCTTTTGTTTATTATTGAACAGCACGTTCAAATGATAAAACTTTATTATCAAAATGAGTGTTCATTAACCCAAACGTTGCGCGCATTGCGCCCATTTTTCGGTAGACGTGGTGGCCCTTCCAATTTCTTATGGCCCATATTGAACCATATGGACCTAGACGACATGTGGTTCCAGCGGGACGGCGCTACGTACCACACAGCAAACGCCATTTTATTCCTTTCAACATCTACCCGCCCTTATTGAAAAACCCTTTGGAATAAATTATATTTTTATATTTTATAAAATTTCGTACCCAAATCGTTTTTTTTTGTAATTCAGACAAAAATTTTGAAAATTTTAATGCATTTTTTCGCATTTTTTGAATATTGTATAAAATTTGAAACCTAAATTACCTTTCTTATAGAATGGATTTTTTATATATTATTTATAAAACTGCGCACCAATTTTTTTTTTTTGTTTTGATAAAATTTTTTGAAATTTTTATGAAAATTTGAGAAATTTTTATGAAAATTTGAGAAATTTTTAATAATCTTGTACAATGTTTGAAACTCGGTTTATTATGGTTTTTATTATAGAATGATTATATTTTTATAATTTCTAAAACTGCGCATCCATTTTTTTTTTGTAATTCTGATAAAATTTTTGGAAATTTTAATGACTTTTTTCGAATTATTTTAATCTTGTGCAAATTTGAAGCCTGGAATCAATATGGCCTTTATTTAAGAATAGATTATTTTTATATTTTAAAAACTGCGTAATAATTTTTTTTTTTTTCTGCCAAACCTTTTTTTTATTTCTACTAAAAATTTTTGTTTTCTTTTCTTTTATTTTTTTTAAATTTTTTTTATTATTTTATTATTATTATTTTTTTTATTATTTCTTTTTTTTATTTGTTTATTTAAACATTTTTTTTTTAGCTTTTGGAAATTTTAATGACATTTTTTCGATTTTTGTAATCTTTTACAAAATTTTAAACTTGACAAATCAATGGCCTTTATTTTGGAGTGAATTATATTTTTATATTTTATAAAACTGCGTACCAAATTGTTTTTTTGTTTTTGTTTTGTATTTCTGATAAAAAAAAATTTTTTGTTAACAATTTTAATGACATTTTTTCGAATTTATTTAATCTTGCCCAAAATTTGAAACTATGGCCTTTATTTTAGAAATAATTTATTTTTATAAAAAAAGTTTAAGTTTAATTAAAAAATTTATAAATAAATAGTTGAAACTCAGTAGCCAAACCAAATTTTTTTTTTAAATTATTCGAAATTTTAATGGAAGTTTGCGGATTGTTTACTAATCCTGTACAGAATTTGAAACTTCAATGAAAATGGCATTCATTGAATTATATTTTTATAAAACACAAAATAAGTTTAATTCAAAAATAAATACTTAAATAGTCAATAGTTTAATTCAAAAATAAATACTTAACTATCAAAACTAGTCAAAATATAAAGTTACTATATTTTTCGCGGGTTGTACAAGTATAACCTCCACCATAAATACACCTTCACTAAAAGCTTATTGTATATATCACTATGGAAATAACGATAAAACAAGCATTGAAAAAAACACTTAAAAAATTATATTTATTTTGGACCAAATTTCCATTCATTTTTTTTCTTCTCCTGTAAGTAACTTAAATACGCGAGTTGTGGTCTCTTCATATTAAGGGGTTAGGTGGGTTTGAAAATTTCAAAAAATCGATTTTTTTTTTTTTGTCTTATTAAATAGTATAATATGTTTAAAATATTCTCCTAAAATTTCAAATTGATCCGAGTAAAATTCTACGAGATAGACCCTTCAGAAGTTCCGCCCATCAGGTCATGTCAGTGCAGCGTTTCGCAGGTATACGCGTTTATCTCAAAACTCGATTTTTTAAGTCGGTGGACACGATTTCTCGAAAAGTTATGAAGCGATTTTGTTCAAATTTTGCACACATCTTTGGAATAACATTATCAAGTTATTGAACGAAGGATTTTTTTTTATTTTTATTACAACTAATTTTTTCGAGCCAACACATGACGAAAATTTGACCAAAAAATGTGTTTTTTTGTTCAAAGTCTGTCAAAAATTCAAATTAAATTTTATTTTTTTTTCCTTCGTCCAGTAACGAGATTTATCCATGTACTAACGAAATATTTTTGGTTTTTTGATTTTAAATGAACCAATAATGAGTTATGCTGTCCACGGCAAGAGCATTTTTTTGTGAGACGTTAAGGGAGATGAGGTACCAACGGCTGAGTTTTCGGAATTTTTAAATAAAAATTTCACAAAATACTGTTTAAATATGTATCTTTGATATGCTGGATTGTTTAAATAAAATATATGATTGTATATATTAAAAAAAAATAGTAAAAATACCCTTTTTTTGAACCTCTGTAACCCACCTAACCCCTTAAGTTAACGGTAATATTTTGTACCGGAATATATTTAGAAATTCCATGTATGTATATATATAAAAAAAAAATATGTGGAAACACATCATTTCTCGCCTCGCAGAGTAGCCGGCAATCCATCAAAAAATCGCTAACAAAGCTCAGCTGTTACCACTTATCGCGTTGTCACATCATTGATTTATATAAACTTAAAATGTATTGTTACTAATTCACATACGAGGTTTTATAAAAAACAAAAATAATAAAAATAAATAAAAAATACACAAACCAACTTGTTCTCGCCGCCATTCAACTTTAATCAAATCAACATCATTGCTGACGGACTGTTGACAGCAAAGTCTGCGAACAATGCGCCGCCCTCGGACTCACAGCTTTGCGATTTACACAATGACACTTAACGACAATTTTCACTATTCAATTGCAACAATGCATATTATATGTTTGTATGTCTGTAGCACAGATCACAAACAAAGCATTTGCACACAACAAAAAAAAACAACTTTTTAAAATCAAAATTATAAAAGCCAGCAAAGTTTGTGTAAAAAATCCAAACTTCTATGCGGACTCTTACTATTGGTGGGAATGAATGCAAGTGTATGTATGTATGTGCTGTGAGTGTGTGTACGCACTTGGCAGCCACTTGTTCGTATGTAGTGTTGCTTTGTGAAAACTTTATTTAAGTTATGACAATGACGGCGGATATGTCAGCTGCTTGTTTGGGTTTGAAGTGTGCGCAAAGGCTAGAATAATATCTGCTATGCATCTACACCTATGTATGTGTGTGTGTGTGCGTCGATTTTAGTTGCCGTGTGAAAGTGTTTCCTGCAATCAATTCACAGGCTGTTTACAATTAAAAAATAAAGAAAAAACTACTTGAATATGAGAACGAGCACAACTGAGAAAATTTGCAGTATTCATAAAACCAATAAATTAGTAATAGATAGCAGATAGTCTTCATGCCCAGCTCGCTATTGCTGTAAATCATCAAGCGGTAACTTAAATCAAGCATTTAGTTTTTACATCTACCAAACCGCCAAGAAAAAACTACGCGACGGAGGTGGCCGAATAAGAAATTACGCTAATTTAGAGCTGGGTTTTCAAACTTGACTTGCTCTTCTTTGGAGTGAGAAGAAAAAGAATCCAGCTCGACAAAACAGATCATCCAGATGTATGGTTCTTGGGTAGATGTTATGGTTTAGTGGAAGATAGATGACTAATCAGTTAAGCAGTTGAGAGCTCCTATGCAATAAATACTCGAAATTTAAAAGGACTCTTATTACAGGCAATTTTTTCAATTAAGCAATTAAAAAATAATACATAGATCGATTTGAGCATCACCCCCCCTTACACATGATGTGAGCTTGAATTCAAACTATGAGCTGGAACTCAAACTCTTAACTCTTAAACTCAAAGCTTGAGTGTAGAGATACGGATTGGAAAGTCGATAAAGTTTACACCAAACCGCTAATGGCGCGGTTGCGTACGTAGACAGGTTTCCGCAAGCACTTTTTCCCTTGCTGTAAAGGATGTGTCAAGATGGTTCAAACGCTGCGGATGAAGAGTCAACTCGAGTAGAGTGAATACAAGATGCCGTCGATCATTCCACCAGACCTCTCAAAGGAATCCGCCTAAGCCTCGCAAATTAGGACACGTTCTTAGCCTAATTCTAAGTAAAGCGGCGAACGGAAAGGAAAACCCAACTCATCGGTATGAAAAGACTTCTAATGCTTTGCAAAGGGTAATCAGATTGGAGGTTCTTTTTCCAATAGAGTTTTTTTTAAAGATCATACCTGACTACTGTCAAACTACAATAAATACGTTTTCGGAATTCATTGATATTTCATTATGCAAAAACGTACGCTTCAACAACGTTTACAAATCGTACAATTGAATTACGAAAATGGAAGCTCTGTGAAAAGTGTTCATAGCGCGTTCAAGCCAGCTTATGGTCCACTTATGGAGGCCCATTTCTGGCTTACTGGCTACGTCAATAAGCAAAGTTGCCAGTAAGAAAGCCGAAGCCATTCAAGAACAGCTATTGCATTCATTCAAAACGGCTGTTTGGTGCGGCCTATGGGCTGGAGGAATCATCGAATCATCATGGCGAACGCTATCGCGCCATGATAAACGACTGATTAATGCCGGAAATTAAAGTCCGTGATCAACATTTGGTGCCAACGACTCGACGCTACTTGCCATACAGAACGTGAAACAATGCATTTACTACGTCGTCGTTTTGGTGGATAATTTATATCTCGTCTAGGACCAGTGGATTATAATATCACACCTTTAAGCTTTTATTTGTGGGTAAACCAGCTTCGATTGAGGCATTACAAGCCAACATTACTAAAATTATTAACAAGATACTGACCGAAGTCCTCCAGAGAGTCATTCACAATTGGTGTTTACGGATTGGCCGAATTACGGCGCAGTTGCGGCCAACATTTGAACGAGATTATCTTTAAAAAATAAATTTTATGAATGGTTCTGCACAAAAATATTAAAGATTGTCAATTTAAAATCCGACACCTCTAAATTAATCACCCTTTATACAAAAAGGGTTTTTTAATAAGAGGTGCTATTTTGATATTAAAAGAAAAATTCTACTTTTTAATAAAATGATCGGATGTTTATTTCATTATGAAGAGGAAGGTATACCATTAATAGTAGAAAATAACACCAGGCAACGATACCGCTTACAGGACAATATCCTTTCCATGAAATTTTCCATAATCGAATTGCAAAGAGACTGCTCTATGCGCTCAATAGCCTCACGAATTCCATCTTTGAGGTCTTGAATCGACCCTGGGCTGTTGGTGTAGACCTTCTCTTTCACGTGGCCACAAAGAAAAAAGTCACAAGGTGTTAAATCACAAGATCTCGGTGACCAATTGTGATCACCACTTCGATAACACGGTCCGGAAACTTTTCCCGTAAAAGTTCAACGGTTTTTCGTTGCTTATGTGGCACTTGTGCCGTCTTGTTGAAAATAAACGTTGTCCAGATCAATACCATCCAATCCCGGTCATAAAAAATCGTTAATCATCTCTCGATAACGCAATCCATTCACCTGTAACACCTGTTATTGGAACCCCCTATATAAAGATCGACTACTAGACAAATATCAAAGATGACATTAAAACAAAGTACCGTCTAAGAATTATTTTCTACTGACAGCTAGACGCCACTTTTGAACGACCTTTTATATTGGGTTGCGGAATAAGTTCATAAATAGAGATAGAAATCTTTTTGCTCTACAAAACTATGTTAATTGTATTTTTGAGTTATTCAATATTTTATTAGTTTTGAGGCTTAGAAATGGAATACCATGGATGCAAAAATCAACAATTTCGATGCCTGCTCTTTTTTGCTTTTCATCGAGGCCAAAAAGGTGCCGAAGCAGCGCGGAACATTTGCGACATGTATGGAGAAGGTGTCATAGGCGAGTCTACAGCGCGGAAATGGTTTGCAAAGTTCAAAAATGGCGACTTTGAAGTAGATGACACGTCCCGCAGCGGAAAGCCTTCTGAATTCAAATCACTTTTGAAGGAGAACGGTCGCCAAAAAAGCTGTGAATTGGCGGAAAAATCAACTGCGATCATAAAACAATTCCCCATCACCTTCATTCAATAGGATATACCGAAAAATTGGGAGCATAGGTACTTCACGAGCTGAGCGAAAAAACAAAGAAAGTCGGCTTCAAATTGCTTCTCAGCATCTCGCCCACCATCGAGCAACACGCGATCAGCAACAGCGATTTTTGTACCGAATCGTCACGGCAGATGAGAAATGGTGGCTATACATTAATATGAAGCAAAGAAAGAAGTGGGGAGCTCCAGGAGAAACGCCAAAGCCGAGAGTCAAGCCGGATTTTCATCCAAAGAAGTTCATGTTTGGTGAGACTGGGAGGGCAGCATGCTGCACTGAGAAAAGCTCGAAGAGAATTCTACGGTCAACAAGGAGCTCCACATTGCTCAGCTATACCGCATAAACGAGGCTATTTGACTGAGAAGACCTGATCGGCATGGTCAAACCATACTCCTTCACGACAACGCCAGGCCACCTGTTGCACAAGTCGTCGAAGCTGCATTTCAAGAACTCCAATGGGAGTTCCTTCAGCATCCACCGCATTCTTCGGACCTTGCACCAACCGATTACCATCTTTTCCGCTCGCTGTCAAACCATATAAAGGGCGTTACCTTCAATAACAAAGAGGTGCTTAAAAACTGGCTCAACAACTTCTAAGACACCAGTCAATTTTTGGCGGAACGGCATCAACAAATTGGTTGAGAGTTGGGAAAAAGTTGTAAACAGCAATGGCGAATATATAATTGACTAACTTTTTGACATAATTATTGTCTTTTGTTTGAATAAAAGTAAAAGTAAAAACGCTACGAACTTATTCCCTAACCCAATAATTTTTCTCATGTCCTCAAACGAAGCCATTTATGATGGCTGGGGCTGTAATATAGTCGCTGGTTGCTCGTCGTTGGTATAGGAAGCGGAAATTCGAAAATGAACTCGCAAAACTTTCTTCTTTACTCGTACATTTTTTACTTTCCAACTTCTTTGCCTTTGCTTCACCAAAGCTTCATCCACCAAACCTCCATTTAGAATACAAAAACTGCAATGTTCGATGGCCCACCCTGTATATACGTGCGTATAAGCACTTATATATTTATTGAGCGGAAATCATCCACCTACACTTGCGCTGAAAACTTGAACTTAATCAAGGGCAAGGTCATTGCGAGAGTTGCGAGACTTGCGATTGTCATGTGGGGCAATAATAGTTATAATTTTTTATTAAATATAAATATTGAAGTTACATGAATTCATGCATACATACATATACACGTACATATATGTATGCAAATATGTATTATAAAATATCACATGCTTGCACAATCCTGCTCTCTTGCAAGAGTTTATCACAGCAGCGGCTTATCTCGAGAAGAAAAAAATTTCACAGAAAATGCAATTAAAGATAAAAAAAATAAAGCCGTAAAAATAGAAATAAAATGCAATAATTCAAGATAATTTATATCAAACCAGCAATATATAATTCAAATAGATTGCATTTTTAATTTTAAAAATTTTATATTTAGCAACCACAACAACACAATCATTCATTTACAATTTAAATCTACTCACGCTTGCACGATGGCATGGCGAAAATAGCGCAATTAACACATAAAAATAATGCAAACGAAAATATAAATGGGAAAAATTAAAAACAAAAATCGCAACAACAAAAAACAACAACAACAAAACATTAAATGATAATAATAATTTTTGCAATGCAAAAGAATGACAAACATGCAGACATGGCGAATTAAATAAGCTTGATGAAATCATCTCAGACCCTCAACAGCGCATTTTTCATCTCATTTCGACGGCGTCGCAATGGAATGGAATGAGGAACAACAACTCGCAGGCTCTGGGCTCTGATGCGGTAATTGCGGGTAATCGTGTTGTTATTTTTGTTATTGTTGTTGTTGTTCACTGTGTTATGCTTATAAAAATGATGATTGTAAAGAGCGCGGCGTTAATAATGACGTTAATGATGGGGCTAAACGTGGCGTTTACTGGGGTTAAATTGGCGCTGTTGCTATTCAAGTTTCTGTTGCGGCGCAAACTGCCTGACTCTTGTCTCATTATATTATAGTTGTATAAGGCATACCCTGCAGGGAATACGAGAAAGTGAGCTAAATAAACAAGTCTCGGGTTCAACACTGATATAATTTCACAAACAGCGGACCGTGTTGCTGAAGTGTCAAAGCGCTGAGGAGCCATGGAGCGAACGCAAACAACTGCACTTCCTGCACATGAATGCTTAGCCGAGTTAGTAAGAGGGTTACCGATATTATGCTTCAGAAAGTTCTATAAGACTATAACTTCTGAAGAGAACTCTTATGCACAGAACAAAAAAGGCTTCAATTGGCATAGAAACTCAACTTTGGTGTGCTAGGATAGTTGTATTTGGATCCAGAATCCAATAACGTCGGCTAATGGACACATGCCAGGCGGGAGTTTTCGCAATTGAAAGTTTTACCCTCAGATGCCTTTGGGAAAGTACAATAAATATTACGTCGGATTGCATTCAGAGTCACAAAATGGCATGCAAGAAATTGTGCACAACAACGTCGCCCTATGTTCCATACAGGAACTCTAGGAATTTATGACAATGATCATGTACTCGTAGTAAGCTTCTTTAAGGAAATTGGAATTTGTAGCAACGTTACCTTGTGCTATTCAAAAGTTCTAACAACTTTTGTAGAACCACAGGCAGTTAGATTACATTGCTCCACATTGCTTTGGAAATGGTTTTTTCACAAGAATCCTAGAAAGATTTGAATGGTTTAACGTTAGGCACCTTGACAAGGGTCAGTGGCAATCTTCACCGATGGCGCAAGACAAAATAATAGGGTCGGCAGTGGATCACGAACTCGTCCGGAATAGCGCAAGCGTCCATAAAAAAACCAATTCGAAAAATTTCAATACTTAAACTAAGAAAAACCAGCTTCAATGATCTAGGGATCTAGCCTTGAGAACTACCTCAGGCTATCCCTGAACGACACACCAAGGAATCACAAGCGCCTAGCCGCCAGACCCGGGCATTTACAAAGTAAGTGTTCAACAGTATCTTTCTTTGCCGGATCCACACAGCTTCCGCAATAGAGGTTGTATGGAAGTCCAAGTTAGACAGAAAAGCCGTCATAAAGTAGCAATTGAATGTAAAACTCTTCTAAATGCGCTGACTAAGCGATGCACCACGAATGTTGTCCGTGGCCGTAGTCATAGAAACATGCTTGGAAATAACATACCGGATTAGATGGCTAAAAAGTGACCTGATCATAAATCTATCAACTCTGCCCATTATGCAAATATCCCTTTCCCCTCAAACAAACTCGGTCTACATCGCGCAAACCAAAAATAGATGTACCACGGTCACCACTTGTGCGATAGCTAGGCAGTTCTGGTAGCCTAGAATGGATCAAAAGAGTGCTAAGTCCCGTTACAATCTGAAGTGGTCTTCCATCTATTAAACACATTTATTAAAATAATGGAAGGATAGCCGCCCACAGACATATTTAGAAGAGGAAAGATAATGCAGAAGATTAATCTCCGAAGAACTGCTAGAACTTAACTGACAGAGCTTGAGGGTTTAGAGAACGATGCAAGTTAATAGGTCTATGGATAAGTTCGTGCGGTTTTACAACAGATGGCGTAACTTGATTATTATTCCATCGATCCACATTTCCAAACATTCATTGGAGAGCTACTGTCGTAAGGCACAAACGTCAGTATAAGTAAACTCTTTGAAGAAGCGGACTGCACGTAATGTAGGCGAGTAGAGGATGCCTCAGAATATATCTTAGAGCGATTGAAGTTGAAATATTAAGTACTCACTGGTCTCCGGGGAACTGAATCTCTTAGGTACGTACAGTCGCATCCGGCTAATTTATATAACGAAGTAACGGGCGTCGTCATTTATAGGACGCGAGCCCTTCCTTGCTATGGAACATCACACCGTCAAGGAGAAGCTGAGGAGTAAAAAGCTAGAGGAGGTTTGCTAGCACCAAACTATGGGGCTACGACAGGCGAAATCCTTACTCGAGGCGAACAACGAAAAGAGGTTTAAATAAACTGAGAATGCTTACAGTATTTCTCACAGGCCATTCAGACTGCGTAGCTATCTCCACATGATCGGGATACGGTCCACTGACTCTTGACATTTCTGTGACCAAACCCAGTAGACCTTCTCCTTGAATACAGCGCTATAGCGCCGAGAAGGCCAACCAACCCAGCTTGTATCTTAAGTTTAATAAAAAAAAGACTGGATCTGGATGAAGTACTGTGATGGGTAGAGGGCACAAAAGGCCATGAGGTCGAAGCGCTAGCCTCCAATAAATCTAAATCTAAGTTGAGATATCATCTTGTTAAGATGGAAATCTCTGAAGAAACGGACAGTAGGTGTTGTGGGAGGGTGGAGGAAATATCAGAACACATGTCTTGTCTGACTGCTTACATATTAGAAGATTCATACACTTTGTAGAACGACTAACAAATAATTTTGTAAATGGACTGGCGAGATTAAATTGAGTATCAAAAAAGAAGATCTTTTTACATAGCGAGTATATCTTATAACTACTGTATTTTTAGACTCAACTTCGGCAGAGTCTTCAAGAGGAGCATACCGACAAGAAGAGAGTGGTAAACATCAAGGGCATGGAGAACGGGAGAATTAAATTTCTATACAGAGGGCTAGGCGATAGGGTTGGCTATGGAGTATTTTCGAATGGAATAGAATTGAGACTTGAACTATCCGTTCGACTACCAGATTACTGCAGCGTTCATCAGGCAGAAATTCTAGTTATAAAAGAAGTGGCTACATATCTGAATACGCATGCCGTAACAAAAGCTACAATAAATACATTTTCGTATAACCAGAAGATCACTAAATAAATGACTGCGGCTATATTGAGATCAAAGGTTCCACAGGAATGCCGGCAGCCCATGTCGTAGTCAAGTTCTTGTTTGGGTTTCGGAGCACAGAGAGATTGATGGAAATTGTAAAGCCGATGAGCTAGCAAGGAAAGGTACTACTCTTCAACTGCTTAGTGATAGAAGTACGACTGGGATACCTATGGCCACAAGCAAAGTGATAATTACAAACAAACTTTGATGAAGGCCTTGTAAAACCAGTCATGGCCTATCCGGCAGACATTCCTTGAGACTAGGAGTTTTCTCCCATGAATATTGTAGAAGTTGTAGAGATGAGGAAGAGGAGGAAACAATTGGGTACTTCCTTTGCAATTGCCTAGTCTTAGCAGGTTTTCTAGGCAGATACTTTTTCAATTAACTTACGGAACTGTGCGGCGTGCGGATGGGACTAATCCTGAACTTCATTAGAACCACAAAACGCGTTAATTAGGATAAATATTGGGTAATTTCCGATTTTACATATAGACGCCGTTGATAATTGTTTTGATCAGCTTGTGACCATTTATTTAAATTTTTTCTTTTGACAGTTATTGGCTGTCACTTTTAGCTTGCTTGAGAAAAAAAGTGCGCGTAATTTTTTTTATATTTGTTTGTTCGGCGTCAATTTTAATAAGGAGCCCACAAAAGAGCATTTTCGTCATATTTTACTTTATTATTTCCATAAAGGAAAAAAGCGCAGAGAAGGTTACTAAAAACTTGCGTGATTTGTATGGTGATAAAGCCTTAAAAGAAAGACAGTGTCAAAATTGGTTTATCAAATTCCGTTCTGGAGATTTTTCACTTAAAGATGAGCCACGTTCAGGTCGGCCAGGTCGGTGATGTCGATGAAGACGTTACCAAGGCTTTAATCGAATTTGATCGTCATGTAACTTAGCGTCAAATTGAAGAGAAGTTAAATATACCAAAATCAACCGTTCATGAGCATATAAAGAGTCATGGACTGCTAAAAAAGCTTGATATTTGGGTACCACATGAATTTAAAGAAATTTATTTCACAAACAGAATCAACGCTTGTGATATGCATTTTAAACGCAATGAAGTCGATCCGTTTTTGAAGCGGATTATCACTGGTGTTGAAAAATGGATTGTTTACAATAACGTCAATCGAAAACGATTATGATCCAAGCATGATGAAGCGCCACAAACCACTTCAAAGGCTGATATTCACCAAAAGACGATTCTGCTGTCAGTTTGGTGGGACTGGAGGGGTGTGGTATATTTTGAGCTGCTTCAGAGGAACCAAACAATTAATTCGAATGTCTGCTGTCAACAATTGGACAAATTGAATACAACTATCAACGAGAAGCGACCAGAATTGATCAATCATAAAGGTGGCAATGACGAGGCTATAAAATCGCACTTGGTTCAGTTTTTTGCAAATAAAGGCCAGAAGTTCTATGAGCACGGAATAATGAATTTACCGGAAAGATGGCAAAAGGTTATCGAACAAAATGGAAAATATATAATTGATTAAAGTTCATTCTAAGTTTTAATAAAAATTTATTTACTTTCTTCTAATAAATCGGCAATTTCTTTCCGGACAACCCAATAAATGAGGTTCCCTCGGAAGTTTGCCATTGCCTGCCAAGGAGCGACCGCTATTAGAAAGTGTGAACTTCCGAATGTTAGCCACGCACAGCAGCCGCCATTTTATATATTTATTCGAATTCAACAATGGCTTAGAATTAACACAGAACGGATGATGCCGCAGTTGAAAGTTTAGTAAAACGAAATCTATTACGAAAGTGCGCCAAATTGTATGGTTTTTTGTTCGATAAAAACGAAAACGCAAGCCAGTCGACTGCAAGCTCCCAATGCTTGGTTGGTAGGTTCTTACGCATCCATCTTCCATAGTGCGAACTTGGCTCCAGGTGATTACCACAAGTTCCTCTCTATGGGGCATGATTTTGCTTTTGAAAAATCCATTTGTGAAAATCGGTTGTTCTAATTCGTTGTCAATAGGGATGAGTGTTTCTATAAGATATGTAGGCCCAATGGAATTATCTACGAAATGAGAAGCGGTAGATAACTACTTAACTATGCTAAATAAATCATGAAATGGCATGCAAAGATAACAAATTTTCACTTTTTGTATAAACTCGTAGAACACAAAAGTCCATGAGGTCGAAGTGCAAACCTCCAATAAATCTAATCTAATATATACTCGTACAAAAAATAGACTATTCAGTTTCGAAATTCACTAGAAACTCGTTAGTTAAGGGTTTTCCAATAAGAGGTATTATTTTGATATTCAATCAATGGCTTCGTTGCTTGTGTGGCACGGAGCGCCGTCTTGTTGAAAATAAACGTTGTCCAGATCAATACCATCCAATTCTGGCAATAAAAAATCTTTAATCATCTCTCGATAGCGCAAACCATTCACCGCAACTGTTGCTCCAGCTTCACTCAAGATGATTTTTCGATGGAATTCCGGATCATTTTCATGCATTTCAAGGACCCAATAGGCAATGACACGACGTTGAGTTCTTGTGTTAACTGGACTTTATAAGCCTTAAGACCCAAATCTTTATGCAAAATACGGTGTAATGACGTTTGTGGAATGCCTAATTCCAAGGAACGACGAGAAATGGACAAACCTGGGTTTTCTTCAACACTTCCAGCTACAACAGCAATATTTTCAGCTGTTCTTAAGTGACGTGAACGGGTTTTATTCTTCACATCACTAACTTGCCCAACAGCTCGAATTTTTCCACCAATTTCTGTATTGTGGTTCGACAAGGTGCTTCACGATGACCCAAAAATGTGCGAGTTTTACGAACCGTTTCTGCCAAATTTTCACCATTTTCATAGTGAATTTTAATAATTTCAATGCGTTGTTTAAACGTGTATCGTTCCAGTTTTTTAATGACGTAGTTTTTACTTGTCAAATATCAAAAAATGACAGCTTCAAAAGTGACATCGACCGAAATAGCGGGCTATTCCAAAAAATACCTGTTATTGGAAAACCCTTTAGTAACTAAAGAGATTCCCTGCTGGGTGTATATAGACACACACTGGTAAATGTGCATAACTATTAGCACAATTTTTTGCTTTCATTTCCATAACAAATGCGATATGAGCGTCATAATAACCAGCTAGAACGATTTCGATCAGTATTCCAGAGCTGCAGATAATTGAATTAAGTGAAGAAGAATGCAGACAAGAGATATACGAGTACATATGTACACATACATACATATAAGTAGGTACAAACAGGGTGGGAACAACGCGAAATTTTACAAAAGTCAAAACGAAAGATTTTGTGTGTTAAATTTTAAACTCGAAAATATAAAATACATTAATGTGGAGTCTATATCTAAGTATGCATGCGTGTGTGCTGATATTATCTCTGCCAAAATAGTTACTATTCCTCTCATGATAAGCGGAGCAATTGCAGTAGCGAAAAAATTACTAAATTAGATAACACATGAATGAAATTCATAATGTCTGGCAGTCGGGCAGACAATCAGTCCGTCAACTACCACCAACAATAATCAAGCGGTTACGTTTTTGCTGACGTCAGTAAAGTGCTTTGACTTACTCGTTCAGCTGACTTGTTTATGAGATTATAATGATTGCGGTATTATTATTAGTTATATTGCGAATTTAAGTACTTAGCTACGTAATATGCTGAGGGGTAACTGAATTTAATTATATTAACCAAAAACTAGTTATCACGTTTCGAATATCCAAGCTCTGAAATTTATAATTACTTTTAGAATTTTTAACTTTTTTTTCTTTTTTTTGACGAAGCATACAAAACTGGTATTGAGGCATATCTCTTCATAAAAGAAAGGTTTTTCGTTATTTTTAGTTAGATTTGATTTAGCAAGCAACTTCTAACTCTCTTCTAAGTGAATCATGAATTAACCATCGAAAAAAAAACCGAATTCGTATATGGATATTTTATTGGCAAATTGAAGGTCACACTCGTCAAGTGTTCACCGACTTAAAAAATCCACCTTCATTCATTTATAAATTGTATGGTGTGGTACGGTATGGACATGTCTTCTAGCTGGGCAAATTTAGCAACGAAATTTGGCAACTAAGCCTCTCGAATAAGATAGACAAGATGTAGACATTTACTTGAGCCACCTCCCAGGCATGCCAGGAGGCACCTCTTTAACTACGCGGACGAGATCCAGGACAAAACAGACCGACAATTACTGGATCGGACAGCGTACATACGACATTCATCGGGAGACTCTTATCACCTTCTTAAGCTCCCGACCACCGAATGCCGTCATCGGAGACCAACCACCACCCATTGCATACGCAGAGCTCCAACTTTCCCCGAGAGTCCCGCGTAGCCTTGGCACAATTAGGTTCTGGATACTGTAGCAGGTTAAACTCCTACCTAACCAGAATCGACTCCGACATACTAAACATATGTCCGACATGTGAAGCCACCCCGCACGACACTAACCACCTCGAAACAGCAAGTTTCCCGGGCCTACCGTTAGATGAGCTAGACGAAGACGACCGGTGATTACACTACACTGACAGGGCAAAGTTACTGCTACAAAAACAATAAGAGAGACAAAGAAATTACCTTCACTATTACGAGTTTCTTTTTAATTTCATACACTTTTTGTTCATTTCTGCTATACCCGGCAGGCAATGACAAACCTCCACTAGTATTTCTGTCATGAAATGATGCTGATGATTAATTACCGATCACTGGGTGCATAGTGTCCGTTACCGCGGAATTAGATAGATGTCTTAGCGAGTTCTAATAAACTTTTGTTCGCAGTATCCTTCAAAGATGAAAAGTATACCGATCCCAGGTAGTTGTAATGAGTTCAGCTTAGAGCAGGACAGCGGCAAAGCAGGTGTTCTAACGTACCCCTTCTTCTTCGCACAAGTGGCACGCGTCTTCCTGGACCAATCCTATTTTAGAAATGAATAAGTACGTATTTATTTGCAAATAAGCAATCCCGGGCAAGCAGCGGGTAGGGATTTGGGTGTGGGTGGCCTTGCTATGGCAAGCACTTCAAAAGACCTACAGTGCCCGCTAATTCCTACTGACAAAATGAACAAACGCCGCCCTCAATTAAGCATTCTTCCCTAATTCCACATCGCAGGGTTTGTCTTCATGTGTGGTGTGGCTCAAACCACATCTGTCTCGTAACGAGCGGTTGTCTCTTGGAAATGCCATTCCTCTCGAGCTATACCTAAGGTTGATCAGCCCCATAACGAGGATATGGATTCTAGGCTAATAACCAACCTATTACTCCAAAATCACATTGCGACGGAAACCAGAACCGTCATGAAAATTCTCCTCCATCGGTCGTTTGGAGGCGGCATAAAACTGTAGTTCCCTGCATTTGCGTAAAAGCATAAAGACGCATACCACTTGTTGGAGTAGGAGTGCACCCAAACATGTAATAGAGGATGTAAACACCAATTATATATGGAAAACGAAGGTAGACTGCGATTGTGAAACTAAACCGCCTTCTCAAGAAATCGCCATTCTCGAGGGAATGGGCAAGCAGTATTCAAGCGTGTAAATTGGCAACAGTTTTCTACCCAATTATTACAGAATTAAGGCCACGGCCGCTAGGAAAGCATATTGTAAGGATAATATGTCGCTACAAAAGAACCCCGGATCCGCACCTTGTGGAGTATAGGGCGCCGTGTGCAGTTGACTGTCTCCCATCGGTGGCGTCCGCAGGTGGTGAATTGGGGAACGCTCGGCAGATATGCAGGGTAGGTTAGGTGGGTGATCGGTAAAAAGATCTCACTCAGGCCTCTAGGGTTCATTGTGTTACCAGTGCTATGTATCTGGAGTTGAAGATATTATTTTATGTAATTCCTAATGCACTTCGCGAGTTTTAACAAGCTGTTCAGCCTTTTGTCGGCAATATCCTTCAAGGATGAAAAATATGTTAATCCAAGGCACATTTGTCGAGTCTTACAAAGAGCAGGATATTGGCAAAGTAGGTGTTCCAAAGTACTAGCATTCGCTTCGTTGCATGTCTTACACTCATCGCTCTGGACTAATCGCATTTTGGCTGCGTGATGTGGGGTGAGACAATGTCCCGCCAGTACTCCAACCAATACCAGTATTTTCTATTTTAAAGGCACAAAAGCCAAAATCATTATGAAAAACTTCCTCGTAGTCGAAGGACAAGGGCTAACAAGTTGAGAACGACGGCGCATCAACATTTCGAAGTGTTCTTCAACACTTCGCTCTATGAACTTCGAGAATAGATTAATTTTTTAGTTTTTTTTTTTTTAAGTAAATTCCACACTTTCGAAGCGTTGTTAGGACGTTAAACGATTCATGCTGACTTGCCAAACCTTACTGAACAGAAACGTCAACCCGCCATTCTCAGCTGTCAAGCCATAGTTATCGATACCAATAGCACTCATGCAGGTAAAAAAAAACACCCGACATATCCGTCTGAGGACCACCACTTCAGCAGTAGGCTCCTGAAGTTTTAACGGAGTATTGCACGTTGTTCAAGCAACAATAAAAATTTTTATATAAAATCAAAACCTGCTATTGACTCTTCTGTGATTTTCGCTTCAAACGGGATTACGAGCAGAACGAACGTTTTAAAAACCGCAATTCGGATACATTCGCAATCCAAAAATATGTTTACATTCTCATTTTATACATTTTACACTTTCAATATTACATTTACATGCATGAGATCATTAATAACACAGGTCGCCACTATATTTGGCGCAGAGCCATGAGTTGTTGACGATAAGAGATGCATCACTTCTGAAAATTTAGCTCAGGAAGACTCGCTGAAAGAGTCGATTAACATTTTTTAGATTTCATGATTATTATTCTATATTTCTTCAAAGTAGGTTAGGCTAGGTTACGTTGAAGCGATTGTCCTGTGGGACACACTCAGGATCATAGCCCATTGTGATGCCGCGTGGGGAGTTTTCCCTATTTTTACTAAAACCAGTGAGTGCTTTTCAAAAATTTTAGAATATCTTCTATTTCTGAAGAACTGAGATCTTCCAATTCGTTAAAAAATGTTCTGCCTAGAACAGTAAATCTCCGTCTGTATAGAGCAGGATAATGGCACAGAAGGTGCAAGTGCATGAAAGTAAAACATACAAACTTCTGAACTACTAATTTCCAGTACTCAATCTTGTACGTGCAACCAAACGAATTCGACTTTTTTCGTTACAAAATATTTTAAAATTATCAGCTCTTTCAAATGTATACTCTTTTTTTTACTCTATTGCAGGCGCGCAAAAATTAGATATGCTGAGTTGCATAATTATCATTTCAACCACACTTTCCATAAAATAATAAGCAAATATTTAATTGTACACTTACCGCGCCACAAATCCTCCGCCGCCATCGTCCCGTAACAGCAACCGTCCGCTGTGCTGGTGCAGTGCCTGCGATGGCATATCGACAAATTCACCACTCCCCACTACTGTGGGACGGAAGCTACTGCTACCAGAGCTTGTAATACTGCCCGAACGACTAGCCTTTCCTCCGGTGCCAACCCCACTACCACCAGTACCACCACCACCACCGCTCAACGGTGGATATGAGATCAATTGATGTTGGTGTGAAAATGATTTTGTTGTAGTTGCAGCCGCAGCTGATGTGATTGGTATTAATGCGCCAGCTGCATTACCATTGCCCACAGTTACAGGCGATGGTATGGGTCGAGGCGCTGTGGCAAGACGATTAGTTTCTGGTGTATGCGCAATGCTGGTGTAATGCTGCAATCCGTGTGGAAATGGAAATGTGGAAATAGGCAGAGATATGGTTATTAATAATTTGTCATTTATGAATGAATGAATGAATGGCTCAAACAACACTTACCATCTGTAGTACATCGCATTCCTTGGGCACTACATGCAACGTCAACACTGAAGGCGTTTGCTTGATCATCGACACGATTGTACTGTATGCAAGTCCGGCGATGGGTGTGTTGTTCACCATTAGAACGCGATCGCCCGTCTGCAGGTTGGCATAGTGAGCAGGTCCGTTCGTTTGAACTTCTTTTATGAAAATGGTTTCCATAGCTTTCACTTGGTGGTGGTACGGATCAGATGCTTCCTACACACGCCGAAGCCAGTCGGTTAGTTAGTCAGCAAGCCAGCGCAAAACGGCAAAACAGCCACCAACAATCCAACCATTCAAAGAGCCAGTCGAAGTGAGCCAACAAAGTCAACACCACCACAAGACCGAAAAAATCGAGCGGCGAGAGTCACAATTGGAGTTGAAGTGGAAATCAGCGTCATAGCATGCGAAAGAGAAAAAAATAAAAGCAGAAAAATGAGCGAGTGAATGAGTTATTTGATGGTTAAGTGTGAGAAAGTGTGCAAAAAAAACACCAAAAAACACTAATAACTCAAAAGTTGAGGGAGGGGGCGACGAAAAAAATATATATATTGTTAGGTTTATTTTTTGTTTTTATTTATTTTTTAGTTTTATTTATTTTTAGATGTGTTTATAATGAATGTTGTAAAAATGGTTGTTGCAGAAATGGCGAAAAAGTGGCGGTGACCGTAACGTTCGTTTTTATTTTATTGCTATCACTTTAGTTTTTGTTGTTGCTGTTGAACGTGTTTGTGTTGTTATTTAAAGTGGCAATCAACGAAGCATGGCAAAAACAAAAGCGAGAATACTCAACATAAAAGAAAGGCAAACTTTTAAGCCAAACAAAATCAGAGGAAAACAGTAAAAAAAAAGTATATAAATGCGAATAACTGTAGACCAAACGTTTGTCTTCTTGCTGAAGGGAGAGATTGATAAAAGTTCCTCAGGTATTTAAAACTATGGCTCATGAACCTGGGAGTTGTAAAGCTGTAAAACAGAGGAGTGCAATATCTTTTGTTTTACAAATTCTCAATTACACTGTGCGACAAATTGAAGATCTAAGGATGTTGGGTGAGTAGATCAAAACCCACAGAAGGTTGAACCCGAATTAGTGGCTAAATTAAGTTTGCATATTTATGACCAACACTGCCGTAGCCGAAAGCATTGGCGCATGACTACCATTCGGGAGTGCGTAGGTTCGAATCTCCGTGAACAAAACAGCAACCGTTTTTTCAATAGCAGTCGCTTCTCGGCAGGCAGTGGCTAACCTCCGCGTGTATTTCTGCCATCAAAACGCTCCTCATACAAAGCCATTTGCCTTTCGGAGTCGACATAAAACTGTAGGTTTGTCCATTTGTAGCACAACATCAAAACGCACGCCACAAAAAGGAGAATGAGCTCGGCCAAACACATAACAGGAGTGTACGCGCCAAAATGTTAAAGGGCAATCTTTATGTAAAACATTTTAACCTGTTATTGTTTGTCTGAAAGGACATCTAAAGCACTAAGAAGATTTTCGACATGCTCCTGTTCCTTATTGGGTTGATACATTACCTCCCAAGTCCATTCTCTTCAGGATTTCTCTTCCAAATTCTTACTAATGCACTTACCGCCTGGAAAAATAATTCTATCAGCTGTAAAGCTTGGGTTGAAATTAAAATATGGTAGATCAGGAGCGGGAGTCAATGGGCCTAAATTCAAAAAATCGATTCCAATGAGTTTTTTCCCAACAATCTTTTAGGCAGAAACACATGCCATCGAGATATGTGTGAGGAAATGTCACCGAAGTAGACACCTGGTCTGAGATACCACTTAAACAGATTTGAAATGATTGCGCGCCAAGTTCGGTAATCGTGACCTTGGAGCTGCGATTTTATGCCGTTCGAGTTTTTTTGGTGCAGCGTCGTGAAAGGCCGATGTTATGGGAACAATCCATTAATGATTCAGATCCTTAAGGCGGATATCGAGCAAGCCATTCGTGAGATAAGGCCACAACAAGGTAACAGAAGAAGAGGCCGGCCGAGAAAACGATGGAGAGATGACATCAAAGGCGACTTTGGAGCTATGGACATATCTGATATCAAATGAAATGCTGATGACCGAGTGACGTGGAGGTGAAATGTAACGGAAGCAATGGTTCACCCCGAACAGTGATGATATGATGATGATGATATACAGATGGCGCAAAATTAGTCACTCCATCGGAAAATTTTTAATTTTTTCAAATGGCGTCGCACGTCTATCATATTTGACACTTGGGAATTATACAGCTGCTTGATTAATGTTGCGCCACCTTGTATGGCATACACTTTAAAAGTGCAGAAGGTACCGTAAAAGTCATATTAGAGGTTAATGCAATGGAGCGCATAAAGGACCAAATAAAGATATCCAATCGCGACAAAATTGTTTTTTGATTAGAGAAAAAATTTTTTTTAATAAAATTGGATAATTAATTTTGCGCCCCCTCGTAGTTACAAAATGAATTTCCATAAATTGTTTTTTTTTTTTTTTTTGTTGGTGACCTGCTGCCATCAAATTGACAGAAAAGTGGTAAAAACGGTCAAGTAATTTTTTTTTTTAAAACTGTACTTACAAAAATTTTATGTAAAAAAACAACAGCGAAAAAAGTCCAAATAAAGATTTCCAACACTCAAAATCACTTGTTTTTGTAGTTACTCAAAAATAAATTTCAGAAACAAAATTGGATGATTAATTTTGTTATAAAACGAATTACCATAAATATTTTTTGATGACCTTTTGGCATCAAATGCTTAATCGACAGAAAAATGGTAAAAAAAGTTAAAGTAAATTTTTTTTAAAAACTGTACGTACAAAAATTTTATGTAAAAAACAACAGCGAAAAAAGTCCAAATAAAGATTTCCAACACTCAAAATCACTTGTTTTTGTAGTTACTCAAAAATAAATTTCAGAAACAAAATTGGATGATTAATTTTGTTATAAAACGAATTACCATAAATATTTTTTGATGACCTTTTGGCATCAAATGCTTAATCGACAGAAAAATGGTAAAAAAAGTTAAAGTAAATTTTTTTTAAAAACTGTACGTACAAAAATTTTATGTAAAAAACAACAGCGAACAAAGGTCCAAATAAAGATTTCCAGCACCCAAAAATTTTGCTTTTAATAAGTCAAAAAAAAAAAATTAAAAAAAAATTAAAAAAAAATTAAAAAAAAATTAAAAAAAATTGTATGATTAATTTTGCGCCACCTCGTAGTTATAAAATGATTACCATAAGTTTTTTGTTTTTGCTTTTTTGTGTTTTGATGACCTGCTGGCATCGAATGTCTACTCGACAGAAAAGTGGTAAAAAAAAAGTTAAAGTAATTTAAAAAAAACTTTTTTTTTAAAGAACTGTTCTTACAAAAATTGTATGTAAAAAACGAAAACGAAGATTTCCAACACTCAAAATCTTTGTTTTTCTAATTAATGAAAAAAAAAAAAAAAAAAATTGAATGATTAATTTTGCGCTGCCTTGTAGTTATAAAACGATTACCATACATTTTTTTATTTTGCTTTTGTTTTTTGTGACCTGCTACCATTAACTGTCTAATCGACAGAAAAGTGGTAAAAAAAGATAAATTAAACTTTTTTACGAACTGCACTTACAAAAATGTAATGTAAAAAAACAGCGAACACCAACAGAACGAACATTCATCACGCCCTCCCTAACCATTTTTTCGCACATACCTACAGACTATGCGCCGTATTCAATTCAACTGTCCATCGCACAAATAAATTTAACACCCATATATATATAAATGTATGTATGTATGTATATTTGTATGTATGCAAGAAAGAGTAGCTTTTGTTTGCGTTGTGTACTTTAACGCTTACCTGTGGCCAAGAGGGATCATCTTCCGGTGGGTAGGCAATGAAATGACGCAGCGTAAAACCGAAACCTTGATTCGGACGTCGTCGAATTACAACGACTTTTGGCTGTATGGCGGTACTATTGGTGTCTTGCAACATTTTTTCGGCAAATGCGGCTATACAATTTTCTTAAATTTCTTGTTTTTGTTTTTCTATATATTTTATTTATATTGTTGTACTCTCTACTTTTTCGTTGCGAGCGTAACTCTGGTGGTCACTGTCTTAATGTCACTACTATGGTATTATTACGACGTTGTTGTACGTTGGACGATGGATGAGGTGGTTGGCGATTGCAACTGCGACCTCGGCGACGCTGACGACGACGACGCAGCAACAAAATTAGGTTGATTATAGTATTTAGTAATGGTGGGAATGGCAATGTTTGTGTTATTTGTGTTGTTTGCCGTTTCTTTTTTTTTTGTTTTTTGATTCCTTCTTGTTGCTGATTTTGGACAGTTGACAACATGCGGTTGATGCGCTCGTTCTCAAAATGTCCCCCTTTGTGCTTGCATTTGCGCTTAAAATGGTAATTTAAAGTTTTTCGTTTTTGGGGTTGTTGGTTGACGATTTTCTTTTGCTAAATTATTTTTTATTTTTCATATTCAGAGTTAAGTTCGTTTTTTTTTCTCCCTTTTCTTTTTCAGCTTTTTGTTTACTTGCTTTTCGTAGCGGATTATGCGGTCTGATCCGGGTTTTTTTGTGCGTCAGTCAGGCAATCACATTTACAACCTTCATTGGGATTCCATCTAAGTCCTGCGCTTTAGTCCTGCTCTGTGTGGTATATCATTTCGTTTGACGTTGGTTTGCTTACAATATTTTTACCACATATATAGGGCTTCTGCCTCGCCTGTGTGTACGATTGATGGCTCCTTTCATCCGCTCAGCCGGCCTTCGCACTTCCACTTTTAGTTTCGACTTTCGTTAAGTCATGTTGAAGGTATTACATTGTTCCTGTTCCGCTTTGCTTTTTTTCTTGTTGTTGTTGTTGTTTTTGCTTTCAGTCAACCAAAGCGTAGGTTATGATGCATTTACGTGTGGTATCTACATCAACTGCAATGAAAAGAAGAGGAAGAAAAAGTTGCGATAAATAACCAGGTTTACTTGTAAGTCAGATAATTAACTTCGTAGACGGAAGGAAAACGTCAATGTAGAGAGGATAAAATATACCAATTAGTTAAATTGCCAATGGCCAGTAATAATATTTGGCGCATTTACTACTTTGTATGCAGGCAGGTAATAAAAAATAAAAGTATAATAAAAAGTGAAAAAATTTGCGAAAAAAAATTAAAAAGTTGCCAAAAAAAAAGGAAAATAAAAATACCCAGCTATTGCCCGCCAAAAACTAATTTACGATCAAAAGCTTAAACCTTATTTCCGGCACAAAACAGCAAAAAAAAACAAATCTTTGAAAATCATAAAAATTACACAAAGCTAGCGCGCATCGTATTGCAACTCCTTTGGAGCACTCGGAACGAATTGATTATTTCCGCAAATAAAGCAGCAACAATGGAAGGCGAAAAGTGGCTTTTTAAAACTCTACCATGTCAGAGTATTGTAATAATTTCAACGAATTTGTATTCCAAATTTTGCAAACTTACCGCCATGCAAACCGTGCAAACAGGCAAAAACAATAAAAAAATTGCAGAAAAATATGAAAAAAATGTAAAAAAACACAAAAAAAAATACGAACATAAAAACATAAAAAATGTAATATATTACAAAAAAAAAAACATAAAAAGATTTAAAAAAAATTAAAAAAAAGAACAATTAAAAAAATTACAAAAAAAAACAACAAATTTCAAAAAATTTCACAAAATTAAAAAAAAAATTTAAAAAATATTAAAATAAAAAATAAAAAAAACAAAAAAAATTTTAAACCCACATAAAATCTGTAAATAAGTAATTAAAACATAATCAAAAATTACACTACTTTTACAAACATACGTTTGTAAAAAATATATAAAAACAACATTAAAAAAATTTCAAAAAAATTAAACCACAAAATTAAAAAAAAGTAAAAAAAAAATTTTAAAACTCCAAAAAACCCAAAAAAAAATTAATAAATAAGTAATTAAAAAATAATCAAAAATCACACTACTTTTACAAACATTTTACATAAAAAATTTATAAAAAAAATAAATAAAAAAATAAATAAATAAATAAAAAATAAAAATAAAAATAAAAAAGCCCACAAAAAATCACTAAATAAGTAATTAAAAAATAATCTAAAATCACACTAACAAATTACGTTAGCAATAGTTGTACGCGCGCGTAGCCATATGTTACACGTCCGTTGCGCGTGTTGTTGTTGCAGTTGTTGCTGTAAAAATGCAAACTTTAATGCATAATAAACAATAAATAGTTGGCATTAAAATTTGCAACCAACAGCGCCAGCACAGCAAGCGTCAACAATAACTACTGTTACAACAACAACAACAACAACAACAACAACAACAGCAGCAACAACTCCGGCACCTAATCTATTGGCCAGTAATCGCGCACGCGTGTCAGCCAGTTCACAGTTGGAAAGCGACTTTTATGAAAAATTTTGTAAAATTCAATTAAAAGCAGTGCCTCGCTGCTGTGACGACGGTGCTGTGATGCGATTATTGCAGCGAAATACATTATGTGTGTGTGTGTGTGTCTATTTGTGCTGGCTGGTCAGTGACCCATTGCCTAGCAGCAGCCGGTCAATTCATCACCGCCACTGGACCACCATTCACAGCACAGCGCTTGCGCGCAAGCACTCAACTTTACATATATACACACACACACACTAACATATGTATGTACATACAAACGCGCTTAGGTGTGATTTAACGGGCTTCCGCGGACATCAAACTGAAAACGTTAATAGAGTTAAGCACATTAAATTAAAGTTACAGCGACAAAAGCTAATAAAGTGTACCTTTTTGTGGCAATTTAAATTAGCAATAAAAAAAGACGAAAATTTATGATACCTATTTAATAAAATTAAAAAAAAAACAACAAAAAGAAATATGTACTGATATAGATTTCACATTTTAGATCGGTTGATTTATTAACTGTAGACTAATTCAAAGGAAAGGGCGGGAAGTAAAGCATTGGTAGCAGTAGCAGCAGCTGTTAGTTCTGCCTTTTGCAAACTGGATAAAGAAGAAAAGCGAATGGGTCAGGGGCAAACGAGAACAAAACAAAGTACCTCCTGTCATCAAACAAACGTCCCTGTTAAAGATTATGATTTCGAGGTTGTAAGTGACCTCATTTATCCCGAACTCAGCATTAAGGGGGTATCTGGTGTAGAATTTTGAAAAATCGATTTTTTTACATATTTTAAGTTTAGAAATTTAAGAATATGTCATTAAGAGGCTTTTTTAAGGGGTTAGGGGTAGTCAGAATAAAAAAAAATTGGATTATTTTTGTTACATTTTTTTTAAGTATAAAGTATTGTGTGAAAATTTTACACGAATCCGACAAATACTTTTCGATTTATTTAACAATTAACAAAGAGCGCTCAGGCGCTCCGGAGCCGATAACAAATGCGTTTTTATCAAAACTAGGTTTTGCGAACTGGTGATCACTGTAACTTGAAAACCGCTTAGTAGATAATAAATAAAATTTATACTGCATTTGAAAACCATAAAACACTCGTGCCAGATCGAAATATTTTTTTTTTTTTCAAAATTTCGATTTTTTTTACCAATTAATTGTTGGTTGAACACCTTACTTTGATGGCACATAATTTTGTCAATTTTAATTTTGTTTTTTGGTTAGTTTTTAATGTACTAATTAATAATCAATAACCAAATGATAAAAAAAGGCCGATACAATTTTCTTTTATTTCCTTTGTACAGCGCTTCAAAAACCGGGCCAAATTCATGCCTCCACATTAGAATACCCCCGCCGTTAGCAATATCAGCCTTGAAATCCAAGAGAGATTTTCCCTCTTGCCAACAAGTGCTACTTTGGACCAAGTAGGCAATTGAGTTGTAAAGTCCTCTTTCGACGAAACCAAGCTAACACTCTGCAAGGCTCTCATGCCCGTCCTGACATATGGGAGGAAGATTCTGCTGAAGATTTTTGGACCTTTGATCGTTGGTGACCGCAAGGCAATGGAGCAATGAGCTGTATGAGCTTTTCGGCGACATAGACATTCCGCAGCGAATAAAGATCCAGCGGCTGCGTTGGCTGGATCATGTCGTCCGAATGGATACAAACGCTCCGGCTCTGAAAGTATTCGATGCCGTGCCAGCTGGTGGCAGCAGAGGAAGAGGAAAGCCTTCTTTGCGTTGGAAAGATCAGGTGGAGAAGAACTCGGGTTCAATTGGTGTGTTCGGCCCCGGTTAGCACGAGAAAGAAACGACTGGCGGGCCGATCAAGAAGAATAAGTCATCTATCTCATCTAACGGTAGGCCTAGAAAATGTGCTGTTTCAGCGGATTAGGTCCAAAGGCAGTGGGATGTCAGATGCGCCGGATTATGTTGACCTGTGAACAGATGGTTAGTGTCGTGCGGGATACCTGCACATGCCGAATATTTGTATGTTAAGTATATCTTGGTCACTTCTGTTAGGTAGGGGTTTAACTTACTACAATATCCTGAATAAATTTTGCCAGGAGTGGGTGTGAGTGGCCGCTGATACTTGTGGTTCTTGGTATGATACAACATGGTTCCAAAATCCCTATACCTATTCCCCCCAATTGTTACACTTTTCTAAAGCACTATAAAAGTAGATACCTGATGATTTCTAACTCTTCTCCATCGTGACAGCTACCACAAAAGTCATTGTATAGGCCCTTAATCGTTCTTTTATCTCCCTATAGATGTGTATGCGGCCCATAAGAAGAGCAATAGTGTGCGTAGTGCTTGTGATTTCCGTACGTTCCGCTTTAGCCTCATGGGTTTGGCTGTGTTGCAGCAGCTCGTCATGTATTTCCATTTCCTGTCACTTTTAGTGAAGGTAATGATTGTCTCTCGATAAATGTCGCTTAAAGCCAAATGATTCTACGTAGACCCCAGAGCCGGAGCCGTACTCGGCTCCGGAGCCATCCGTGAAAATGCAAGAACAGTGTTTGCCGGGCTCATTTTCTGAGCTTGACCACAGTTGAGCCTCGTCCGCACCACACTGTATTTCTTGTCAAGTACGACTCTAAACAGCATGGAGTCAAGTGGCACAGCGAGTATCGTTAGATCGAAGGCCATACCTACTTTGCTATCCAACGCCGGACAGGAGCCATACAAATTCCCTTAGTCGGAAAAGCTCCGGTGCAACAGATGGCCACAGTGCGTTGTAGTCACGATAAGGTCCTCCTGACTTCCATGAGAAAGTCTACTCATCCAGACCACTGATGCATAGGTAATGATAGGTCTTATCATAGCCGTGTAGATCCAGAGGATCTTGCTAGAAGAAAGATCCCACGTTTTCCCGTCTTTTACTAAAGCATCTTGAGCAACTTGCAATCAATAAAAACATTTGGGGCCGGCTCAGTACTAGAACTTCTTTGACAGAAGGTAAATTTAAAAAAAGCGAAGAGCAACGCAACGTTGCTGATTATTCTACAGAATGAAAGTACCAACCTAGAAAGAATGTTAATTAAAAGTTGTGCTTTCAAAGCGAAATTAACTGTAACTGTAAGTGAGGGAAAAAACAAGTTGTGAAAGAAAGCAAAAAATAATTAAATAAAGAGCAGCCATGAATTGGGTGAAAATGTTTTCACAACAACAATTGCAGGTAGTGTAACAGCGAGCGGTATTTCTTTGAGTAATGAAACGTAATTAAAAAAAACAAACAAACAAAAAAAGGCAAGAAACTACTTTTTAGGCTATTTTTGAATAGTTTTTTTTTTTAAGTTTTTATTTTTGAAGAAGTAACAATAATTGAAATGATTACAAAAGAAATAGCAGCAGCACGCAAAGCAACCAGACGCAATCACAAATGCTGCGCAATCGCACAAAATTGAAATAATTATTTATCGCACACGAATCTGAGGCGGCGGCAGCTTGCGGCAAAACTGAGTTAAAACCAGAGAAGTTCGGGCACTTAGCAGCAAATGGCAGGATGGAGGCTGGCTGGCGGTTGGGCTGAGGCGGCAAAGCGAGGCAGCTCAATGTGTGAGTATTATTTAATAGCGCATTAAATTCATATTTTTTTACGCGCTTACACAATACAAAATGGGAGAAAAACAATGGAGGTGGTAGGCGAGTGAGCAATGCGCATAAAAATAAAAATTTCACACTAAATTACAATTAAATCGTCACACAGTTGTTTACGTTTATGGCGGTAATGAGTCGGCGAATTGGCGGGCAAGTGGTCAAAGAATGGACGACGACGACGAATCTATGCTTGGCTGGTTGTATGGTCTAATGAGCGTGCGGCGTGGCGCGCATGCTTGCAACACAAATAAAAATGTGCGACCAGCAAAACTTGTAAATGGAGGCTGAAGTAAGAAAAAAACAAAAACTAAAAAAAAAATAGAAAAAAAACCAACACATAAAAAAACAAAAAACTAAAAAAAATTTAACAAAAAAACATTTAAAAATTAAAAAAAAAAATTACAAAAAAAAACAATTAAAAAAAAAACAATTAAAAAAAAAACAATTAAAAAAAAAACAATACAAAAAACAACAACACAAAACCAAAACAATCGAAGGCTGTTGCTGGGCGGCACTCACAACAATTAATTACCCAAGTAGCCACCTACCGCAACCACCGCTTCAACTGACCGTACGATAAACTGTATGTTGCAGAATCATCGATTGTCTTTTGTGTGTAAATCGATTCAAGAGTAAAATTGCTGTTGTTTTAGCTATTGTTGTTTTTGTATAATATATTTTTGGTAAATTATTGTGTTAAGTAAATAGTGCTTGTATGCTTTTAATCATTACCGGCTGTTAGGTATAGGGTTCTCTAAAGGGTTCGGTTACAAATTCCCGATAGATAACATACTTCCAGAGTTCAGGTTCCAGTTCAGTTCCATGTAATACAACTTTATATACGAGTGGCAATTGAGTTGCAGGAATTTGACAATAAAACAGAAGTAAAGGAATTTACGATCAGTGGACCGGGCAGAGTATAGACAGGCATTAAACGACGTCCATCGAAAGATTCTTACCACCTTCCTAAGCTTCCGACTCCCGAGTGCAGTAATCGGCGGAGTCCAACCACCACCTATTGCAGACGAAGACCAGCATAACTTTGGCTCAATTCAATTTTATTCTGGATATCGTAGCAGGTTAAACTCCTACATATCCAGAATCGACTCAATGCATCCAAAAACGTGTGAATTTTGCTAAAAACTAAATATTAAAGAATGTTTTGATAACCCAATATTTCAAAAATTATTACACATTAACAAATGATTGCAATCGCACTATTTTTTTTTTTCTTATTTAGTAATTAAGTGAAAATTTCGAAATTTTCAGCCAACCAAGAGATTGCGTGATAACTCTGCGGCGGCTAGTATGCGGCATGTGTATGTATGTAAGTACACCAATTAACCAAATTATGCAATGTGAATATTCACTTAAGTACGTAAAAGTTAGTTCATGTATCTATGAATGTACATTAAGGTAGCTCAACAAGAGAATTTTCGAATTTTTCACTGGAATTACAAAGTTTATTATATTATATTTTAAGACTTCTACCAGAGTATCACTAAAATTTACTTCAGCTAGACCGATTTGCAGATCCCCCCCAATGAAAAAAACATTAGAAAAATTTGAAAAATTATATAGGTTTTTAAAAATATTTTCTCCAAAAAATCACCTTAATTTTAGTTAAGAGTCTGCAAAAAAAAAATATTTAAAAAAATTGTACTAACGGAATCATGGTTGCTCAATATTTAAGAAATAAAAATCATGAGAAAATACCTTTTCAATAAAACCTTAGAAGTCTAAATCACACAAAATTTGATTGAACTATTAAAGTTTTCCTTAAACCCATCTTCCAAAAAAGTAAAAAATAACATCTCATTATTTTTATTCCGTTAATAAAATGTTTAAACATTTTGAAGCAGACATTTTAAGCTTAAGGTAATTTTTTGGAAAAAAATATTGTTAAAAATTAATTTTATTTACAAAAGACTTGATTTTTGGCGGTCTTTTCAAATCTGTTCAGCTCACGTAAATTTTAATAATTTTTCGAAATATTCTGGCGAAGGTTTTACAATATAATAAATGTTATTATTTCAATGGAGAAACAGTACTAATATTTTGTTTTTGTGTATAGAGAGTGATGCACTCTATTGTATATATGTATATGTGTGTGAATGTAAATAAGGCCGGGTCGATCACCACCCAAAAACAGATTTTCTTTTTATGTGGAAAGTGTCTCGACACAAAAGTAATGTTTTTGCACTTAATTATATTTTTTTGCAACAGTTTTGGCATTTGCAGGTCGATTTTTGTAAACGAAATATCTTTTGAAGGTACAACAATTGCTTTATTTTCTTCCATGACATTAATTTGCCCAGAATTCTTATTTTACTAGTGAAGTATTGCGCCAGCCCTCCCTCGAAAAATCGGATATTTTTTAAGAGCTTGAAAACTTCAAATAATAATACGAAACTAAATTATTGTTGGAATGAATTGTTTTTTTGTTATAGTCTGCTGATAATTCCATGTCATTTATTTTTTGAAAATGATATCCGACATACATCCGCCGCGCCTACGAGCTACATGATCCATTCCATTTTCTTCCTACTTTTTCCAATAAATCTGGCCGTTTGGCGTCAATAGTGGCACGAATATTACAATAAATCGATTTTTCAGCCCGCTGTATGACGCCATATTGTTGGAACCAAATATCGTCGATATTTAGCTGAGTAATTTTTAGAAACAAATATTTAGTCAGCAAAGCTCGATAGCGCTCACCATTCACCGTAACGGAAGCTTCTTTCTCATTTCGAATTTAATAAGGAAGGATGGTCATTTGACTTCAATTCTTCCTCGAGTTATATTTCATAGGCTTGTAACTCAATATTCTTGTGTAAGATGTTCCACGTAGTCGAAGAACAAAGGTCAAGTTGGTGAGCACGACGGTGAATCGACATTTACATCGACGTATTCTTCAACACTTCGCTCTATGAACTTCGAGCACAGATTTATTTTTGGTAAATTTCCACAATTTGGAAGCGTTGGTTTGGCGTAGAACAATTCATGATGACTTGCCACACTTTATTGAATAGAAAGGTCAATACAGTTTGCCATTCTCAGTTATGGATATCGATAGTTCTCATGCAGTTAAAAACAAAACCCCCGATATACATAAAGTCAGCGTCAAAAGAAAGTGTGCGCCATATATTGTTTTGACTTTTTTAAAATTTTTTTTATTTATCTTTTTTTTACTTTTATTTTTCATTTGTATTTTTTTACTTTTGTTTTATTAATTTTTTTCATTCTTTTTTTGTTTATTTATCTTTTTGCATTATTATTTTTTTAATTATCTCTTTGCATTTTTTTTATTTCTATTTTTTTCATCTTTTTTCATTTTTATTTTTAATTTATATTTTTTTATTTAATTTTTTTATCTCTTTTTTATTGTTTTTTTATTTATCTTTTTAATTTTAATTTTTTTTTATTTATATTGTTTAATTTTGTTTTTATTTTTTTTAGCTTTTCAATTTTTTTATTTATTTTTTATATTTTTTTAATTATTATTTTTTATTTATTTATTTTCCTTTATTTATTTATTTTCATTATTTTTATTTTTTAAATTATTTTTTTATAATTTTTTTATATATTTAAAAAATTTTTTTTTTTTTTTGTTTTTATAAAGAAGAAAGCACCCGTCAGGCAAATAGCAACGCGATCTTTGTGCCACTGGACACTTGCACTTTATTTAACCAAAATTCAATAAAAATTTTGAAATTTAGTCGAAAATTTCCCGAGTTTAAAAAACAATTTAGAAAGTTTGAAACATTGCTTTATGTGGTTTACATAGTTGTAGTTCTGGTATGAACTATATTTTTATGAAAAAATAGTTGAAATAACAAACTAATAACAAACTAAACTTATCAATATGTGTCGTTCACTTTCATTCTTTTGACACTGACCGTATAAACTGAAAATTGAAATTGCACCAAAACTGTGAGTATCTATAAGTTGGTTTTTTATACAATTCATTGAACACATCTTGGGCAAGGATTCAATGATATTTCGAGAGATTTCATTAAAAATAAAGAATTAAAAACAAGTGGCGTTTCGTGGGATTCAGAAATATATGATTTCCACAAATCAAAGTTAAAATGCCAAAATTATGACAAAAACTGGATTTTTGGCGGTTGTTAAAGGTAATCAAAAAAAAATTTTTTTGTCGAAATATTTTCCACAGAACCTTTCCCATAAAGGGTGATTTGTCGAATTTTTTGTCCGACCCGCTCTAATGTATGTATGTATGCATATAATAGATGTATACAACCGCACAACGTTATCACACACGCTCCACAAACTCATTACCGCTAATTTTTCGCTTTGCTTTTTTGTATGTACATAAACACATATTTACTAACGAATACCAAAATATTATTACAATGACTGTTGTTCCTTTTTTGTTGTTCTCAATTTTACTTTCAAAATTTATTCAGCTGTTGCTTGTGCACTCTTGTTTGTGTGTGTGTCTGAGCATAAAGCGCGCACACTTTGTTCGATGTCCGTCGGTCATACGTATCGAACCAACTGATTTTAAATTGAAATTTCAATTTAATTCAAGTGGACTATTCGCCGTTTATCAGCGAACAAATGAATAACGAGGCAACGAGGCAGCGAGTCAATGGGGCAGCCAATCAACCAAGTCAAAGCATCAAACGTCTGAATGCCGCAGCGCGCTATGGACCAGACCTCTTACGAGGTAAAGTGCCACTAAGAGAAATAGTCGACAGACACTTGGGAAAGAATATACTCGTATATGTATGTGTGCATACATACAAATATGGTATAAAAAACATAAAATTTAAATTTATATTAAAATTAGATTAAAAAAAATTCAATTTTCTCTGGCTACTGCCATTCAACTTAAACTTTGTTGTATTATGGAGAATGCTAAATGTTAAAGTTTTATCATGAAACGCTTAAATAAGGAAGCAGGTAACATCTCACGTGCTTGAGCTTCAAATAACGGCGAACATAGTCGATGAATCTCCAATTTTAACATCGGGAGGAGCTCTAGAGAAAGTAAAATTTATTTGAATTCAAGGACGCACACCTGTGGTCACAATAATATCAGTGCAATTTACAGTGTACTCTCTTAAGCAGACACCTAAGAGACTGAAAAATTTGTCCGCTTATGTGAAAGATGTAAAAAAAAGTTAATATGTTATAGGAGGGTCGTCCGCTCAAAAAAAAAAAAATGTTTTGATATGTAATGAAAAAAGTGTCTGCTTTTGGGAGGTATCCGTTACGAGAGAGTACACTGTATTTAACCTTCCGTTGGGCACCCGGGTCTGGCCAGACTTTTTCGACTTTGGTCGTGAATTTCACATATTTCATTAGCCATAATAATGACTTGAGCTTCCAGGTAGCTTCCTAACATTTAATTTTCTATTGAATTATGGATACAACCTTTTTAAAAGGATCCTCGAACACGACGAAAAAATATTAGAAGATTATAAAAACGGTATCCGGAGGGTTAACTTTATTTTTAATAAAAGTAAAGCATTAAACGTTGCATAAAATTCACAAAAATTTTAGATATTTCACAAAATTGCCACACAAATTGTAATTACAATCTTAAGAAAATCTCAGAGTGGCGCAAAATTAATCACCCAAGCTGAAGATTTATAATTATAAATCAAAATTGGTTGAATAAACTTTAGAAACCACTTGTTCGGAAGTCTTTTGTGTGAAAGAAAATATTCAACACCTCGTAAAATCAAATTGTCAGAAACTAACGAGAATTTAAAGCCACTTCAAACATGCACTTTTTCAAATTAATACTTAAAACTACATATCCAAAATTTTCATAAAATTCGGCAAATTTTGGAAACTTTCATTTATTTCTGTTACTTTCTTCAATTTTTTTTAGGATTTTGTACAAATTTTGGAGGCTTGATTTATTTGATAGTATGTCCTATACTTTTACCCAAACAAAAAAGAAATTATACACAAACAAAAAATGTTTACAAAAAAACAAAAACTTATACGCACAAAAACAAAATAATAAACAAAAAAACATTATTTACAAAAAAAGTATATGCAAACAATATTATATGCAAAAACAATTATATGCAAAAAAACAGTTTTTAAAAAAAAAAACCAAAAACTTATACGCAAAAAACCAAAATGATAAACAAAAAAAACATTATATAAATACAAAAAAAAAATTATATGCAAAAAAAAAATTATATGCAAAAAAAATTTTTACAAAAAAACAAAAAAAAATAAAAAACATAAAGTTATATGCAAAAAAAAGTATATACAAAACAATTATATGTAAAAAAAATTATACACAAACAAAAAATTTTTACAAAAAAAAAACAAACAATTTTATACAAACAAAATTAAAACAAAAAAGCTAAAGCTTAATAATTCGTCGTGCTTCTATTGTTTCGGCACAGCTGTATTTTGGGCATGATTGCGCTTTAATAAATATCTGCTTTAAAAAGAAAAAGATAATTTTCCTAAAATATCTATTTTTAAGAATCTTCACTTCTTATTATTCTTTAATAACATTGACACAATTTCGTCTGGCACTCTTTCTATACGAGTAAAGGGACCCACCCGATAGACTGGCGTCGATTTTTTTTTTTAATGTTTCTTGGGTGTAGAAATTGCCGGCTTTCAGAAGGGGTCAATATTTCACTGGCTATAGTTTGTAATTTTTTAATAAGGTATTATTTTTTTTAAGAGTCTCATTTTCAGCATCAATTTTTTTTAATTGTTTTTTTTTTCATTTATAATTTTTTTATTTTTTTATTATTATTAATAATTTTTTTTATTATTAATTTTTTTTTTATTATTGTTAATTGTTTTTTATTATTATTAATTTTTTTTACTCATTATAATTTTTTTAATTATTACAATTTTTTTAATTATTATATATTTTTTTAAATATTATATATTTATTTAACTATTATATTTTATTTTTATTATTATAATCTTTTTTGAATTATTATATACATACATATTTTTTTAATATTACATATATATTTTTTTGTATTATAAGTTTTTTATTTGTTTGGTGTTGCAAAAACGTTTTAGTAATTTTTTAGTAAGCGTCAATTTTTAAATAGTTTAAAAAATTTTTTTTTTTAATTAAAGAGTTTTTCTTTTTTTTGTTGAACTATTATAATTTTTTTTTAGTTAAAAATTTTTTTATTATACATTTTTTTGCAATTATCAACTTTTTTTAATCTTTATATATTTTTTTTAATTATTATATTTTTTTTTTATTTTATATACATTTTTAATTATTATATTTTTTTCTTTAATTATTATAATTTTCTTGTTTTAATTATTATATTTTTTGTTAGTTATCATAATTTTATTTTTTTTTAATTATAATTTTTTTTCATTTGACATCTATTTTCTTTAGTTATTGTATTTTATTAATTATTAGATTTTTTTTAATATATTATATATATATATTTTTTGTAATTACATATAAGGTTGTCAAAAAAGTCTTGCGGTATTTCCGCAAGCTTGTCTTTGCAAGCGCGTAGTTCTAGTTGTATTCGTCGCATCGGTTCACTCTAGAGCTTTTTGGAAAGCTCTTTTCACGTGCTAACACGTGTTTGATTAATTGTTGTTTGCTTTTAGTCGTTCGTGAGTTATAGCGTCGCAAACATGGAGCAAAATAAAGAGAAAATACGGTATATTTTACAGTACTACTACGATAAAGGCAAAAATGCATCTCATGCTCCCAATAAAATTTGTGCAGTTTATGGACCCGATACAGTTTCCATTTCCACTGCACAACGATGGTTTCAACGTTTTCGTTCTGGTGCAGAGGTGAGCGAAGATGCGCCACGGTCCGGAAGGCCTGCCGTCGAAAATTGCGATAAAATCGCTGAACTGATCGAAAGAGACCGGCATGGTAGCAGCCGTAGCATCGGCCAAGAGCTGGGCATGAGTCATCAAACCGTTATAAACCATTTGAAGAAGCTTGGATTCAAAAAGAAGTTCGATGTATGGGTGCCACACGACTTGACGCAAAAAAACATTTTTGCCCGTATGGATGCAAGCGAATCGCTTCTGAATCGCAACAAAATCGGTCGTTTTTTAAGCGGATGGTGACTGGCGATGAAAAGTGGGTCACTTACGACAACTTGAATCGCAAACGGTCGTGGTCGAAAAGCGGTGAAGCTGCCCAGACGGTGCCCAAGCCTGGATTGTCGGCCAGGAAGGTTCTTCTGTGTGTTTGGTGGGATTGGCAGGGAATCATCCACTATGAGCTGCTCCCCTATGGCCAAACGCTCAATTCGGACCTGTACTGCCAACAACTGGACCACTTGAATGCAGCACTCATGCAGAAGAAGCCATATTTGATCAACAGAGGCCGAATTGTCTTCCATCAGGACAACGCCAGGCCACACACATCTTTGGTGACGCGCCAGAAGCTCCGGGAGCTCGGATGGGAGGTTCTTTTGCATCCACCGTATAGTCCGGATCTCGCACCAAGTGATTACCACCTATTTCTGTCCATGGCGAACGAGCTTGGTAGTCGGAAGTTGTCCACAAGAGAGTCCTGTGAAAATTGGCTCTCCGAGTTTTTTGACAATAGGGAAGCGAGCTTCTATAAGAGGGGTATTATGAAGTTGGAATTTCGTTGGGAACTCGTCATCGAACCAAACGGCGCATATTTGACGTAAATCGCATTATTATAACCAATTTTATGAACAATTGAAAATTCAATAAAAATACCGCAAGACTTTTTTGACAACCTTATATTACAATTTTTTTGTTTTTTTTTTGGTATCACAAAAACGTTTTAGCGTGCTTCCGAAATTCAAATGTCGTGTTTCCTCTTTTTCGCTTGAAGAAAGTCTTAGAAGTTCCTTTGACTAACGTCCCCTTTAATTAAAATATGCCATAAAAAATTTAAAAACTTTTTTTTTTTAATGGACGCAAACACACGCATTATACTGCACATTAAACTTTCACAATCGCAATCATAAAATACAAATTTTATTGCTAACCACAAGAAATTTAAAAGTTTTTACATTACTTTATTCAAGTCGCACAATTTTTGCTATCAAAGGCAGTATTTTCTTTAATTACTTTTACATTCTTTAAAGTCCATAATAGTGTTTTCTTAAAACTTCAGTTGCACGCCCACCACAGATATTTGACACAACATCACAATTACTGAAGCAAATACTCGTATCATTACAATTAGTGAAATTTTGTTCTTGTAAAAAGAAAGCACAGCTAGAATATATGTAATATGTGTATGTTTATATGTAGTGTACAGATGTGCACTTTTATTTGTAAGTATGCCAACAATTGCACTCACCGAACACATCCCACGCACAATGCCTAAGAATTGGCACACATT
Organism: Anastrepha obliqua; assembly: GCF_027943255.1. NCBI lineage: Eukaryota > Metazoa > Arthropoda > Insecta > Diptera > Tephritidae > Anastrepha > Anastrepha obliqua. Next base: position 16,895,521 of record NC_072893.1, on the reverse strand, counting down.
CCAAACGGTCTATTGACTGACGAACTGACTGCCTGCCTGACTCGATGAATGTATGCACACAAATACATAGCACACACAAATATGTATATGTATGTGTATGTACCAATGTAGAAGTATAGATACGAATTGACAAACAATAAAACACAATAACAAAAACAATGCCGGTGCTGCAAAAACAGTCAACAGTCAACAGCCAACAGCCAACTGACAATTGACAGCAACTGGCAACAGTCAAGCGTCAAACGATGGAAGTCCGAAATGGCAGACGAGCGGGGAAACACCTAATGAAGAGGAATTACAATTGAACTGATTGTTTGGCCGCACTAACAAAAACAACAACAACATTGACAGCAATAATAATAATGTAAACAACAACAATAGCAACAACAACAAAGAAGCGATATTATTGAAAGTAGCGCATGGCTACATAGATTGGAAGTATCGGCAAAAATTATATTTCTTCGTTATTTGCCGTTATTCATTGAAAATCAACAACGAAGTTGGAGTAACCGTACATAGATACTTACGTACAGTAAGTGCATACATATACACGTATAAAAAATATCTATATATCGACATATACAAACCTATAAATATTTTTAGAAGTCATTGCAGTGAGATAGGAATAGAAAAAGTGGAAGTCTAACGGCCATCAATTTGAGTCGCTTCGTTTCGTTCATAAGTGGGTAATGAGCGAAGGAAAGGTGAAACTTCCACAGATACATGCACCCATACATGTACATATGTATGTATGTGCATTATCGTAGAATTTACACACATATATAAACTTGTACTTGAAGATAAAAGCGCATGTCAAGTAACATTATCTAGAAAACAGCAAAAACAAAAAACGCAAAGAAAGCTAACAACTGTGGCAGTAACTGCAAATGCAGTAAAAGTTCTTGAGAAAACAACAAAACCCAAAACAAGTAAATAAAAAAGAAATACAAAAAAAATTTATACGAGTAAAGCAGAAAACTTCAAGAAAAATTTGCTTTTGCAGCGAAGTTAGCGTGAAACAATAAGAAGCCACTCTTCGCCACACGCCACGCGAAAAATCAAAGCAATTTAACCACTTCTGATATTTTATTCTCAGGAGCTGACAAATGGCAGCAATCTGCAATTGCTTTAAGAAGAGCAGAAATATGAGCATTAAACTGAATTTAATTGAACTTTATTTCTGTTGAATAGTCGAAAAAAGAATAAAGATGCGCATACATATGTATGTGTGTGTGTGTAGTTCATTTATTGGGCAGATGTCATGTGATCTTAAGAGAGTCGGCGTAAGGTGGCAAGGTGAAAGTGGTATAGTCGGTAGCAAGGAGGAACGAAATTCACCCGTTCCGAGGTGAAAATTCCTCCAGAAGGAAAAGTGAATTTAGTTAACACTTTTGTTGTTTTACTAGCTTTTTTAAAGTGCTTCCAGAAAAGGCTGTTGTCAAAAAATTAGTGCAGGAAGGAGGGTTACTGGGGCATTTAATTTCACTGTGCATGTGAAGAAAATATTAATACTCATGTACCCAACTTTTAAGTTTCCTAAAGCATCAAGAAAAAAAAAATTTTTAAATCAAATATAATTTTTTTTTCATAAGTTTGTATTTAATGTAAAACATAAATAAATGTATCATATAATTCACCTTGACAACGAGCACAAACCTTATATTGTTTAATCCTTATGAGATATCGATCACTACAGCCATCTACCGGAAAATAATGTATTTCTTTTTCCCCAAACAAAACCTACTGAAACAAGGGATAAACGGTCACGAACTATGTTTTTTTACTGCGCGAAAATCTCTGAACCTCTGCATTCCAGTATGACAAGTGATGAATTATTTTATTTTTAATTTTTTTGTTATTTTTTTTTAATGTTTTTAATATTTTTTTTTTTAATATTTTTTTTTATTTTAATTTATTTTTTTTTAACGTATTTTAGAAGATTTTCAAATAGTAAAATCTTGATATCCCTTTATATAGTGTACATAAAATACTTTTAGGAATGAATTACCTACTTTTGCAAATTTAACAATAAAAATAATATTCAATTAAAGTTGGTGTAGTGAATCAGACAACTGCAATCTACAGCACCAAGGGCGCTTCTGGCGAATCATTTATTCATTGCATTGATTGCCTATCAAAAAAAAGTATCTGATAGAGGCGGTGCATAGAACGTTGAACTGTTTCAGAAAACTTAAAGAAAGATAATGAAAGAAAAGCATTAAATGCCACAATGAACTTATTCTTTAATATATTAATTCAAACAGTTTTTTTTTTTTAACAGAATAAATAAATCACATATGTATGTGTGTATATCCATCGATACATACAACCACAAAGAACAGAGAAAACTTTTATGTCGATATAAAAACACAAAGGTACTTCATCAAAATAAATAATAAATTATCGAATAAATAAAAACCTAAATTAAAGACAATAACAAGAACAAGAGCAAGGGAAGCGACAACCCAAACATCCAGACGTAAATATAAGACGTTCACTTCGATTCGCTGGCAATGCCTATGGCGATAACGCATCAGCGCAGAGATGATCAGCGCGATAAAAAGTAAATCAATTCAAGACAATGAAGTAAAAGAACGCAACAGAATAAAAGTACAAAGAAACTATGTACTTAAATAAGAGAGTTGTAGCAAAGAAAACAAATATGAAAAAAATTATGGCTGGGCAACTTTGTTTTGATTAATATCTACCTACCGAAAATCAACTGTAAAAGCATTGAAGGCGTAATTACTAACTTACTTGGCGGTGAAGGAGATGATAGCAGAACTGATAAAGTTTTCTGATAATGGCATGAGTAGGTATGTACACCTGTGTTCACAATAATATCAACGCGACATATTGCATTTTGACTATTTCTTTTATTATTTTTTATTTTTATTATTTCCTTATTTTATTATTTCTTTATTAAATTTAAAAAAAAATTATATCTATTTTCTTTTCATAATGATGGTTGATTTAAGGGTGACTCCGCATCGGAGTGCCACATAGACCGCAAGTTGGGTCCGTTGTGTTGCCCTGGAGCTCATTATGTTACATGATTTCCCCACCTAACCGAGATTTTTATTGTGGATTTTGGTCAAAGATATTCTTTTCATAATACTTTGATTTTTTTCATTTAATTTTTTTATTTAATTTTTTTGTTTAATTTTTTTATTTCACTTTTTAAATTTTTAATACATTTAATTTTTTCTAATTAATTTTTTTAATTTAATTCGTTTTATTAAATTTTTTTATTTAATTTGTTTTGTTTAATTTTTTTAATTATTATTTTTTTTATTTCTGTATTAAATTTTTTTTATTTCATTTTTCTGTATTTGTTTTTTTTTTAATTAATTATATGTCTATTTATTTATTTTTTTATTTAATTGTTTCTACTATATTTTTTTAAATTAAGTTTTTTTATTTGTTTTATTGTATTAGTTTTCTATTCATTTTTTAATCTATTTTTTTATTTAATTTTCTTTTATTTAGTTCTGTTTATTTATTTTTTTTCATTTATCTTGTTTTTTATTTCATCGTTTTTACTTATTTTTCTTAATTAACTCTTCTTACTTAATTTTTTTTATTTAATTTTCTTTTATTTAATTTTGTGTTATTTATTTTTTTTATGAAACTTTTTTATTTTATTTTTCTTTATTTAATGTTTTGATTTAATTTGTTTTTTTTTTCATTTACTGATTTTTCTACTTTTTTATATTTAATTTTCTTTTATTTAATTATCTTTAAATATTATTTAATTATTTTCTTTACAATTTTTATTCAGTTTTTTATTAAAATTTTTGATTTTTTATTAAATTTTTTTTTTCTTTTTTTTATTAAATTTTTTTATTTTTTATATTAAATTTTTTTATTTTTTATATAAATTTTTTTTATTAAACTTTTTTATTAAATTGGTTTATTAAAGTTCTTTACATAATTTTTTAAATTTAAGTATTTTTTATTTAAAATTTTTTTTCTGTATTTAATTTTTTTTTGTAACTTTTGTTATTTTTTTAAACTTTTGTTATTGGTTTTTCCCGTTTTGCTATTTAAATATTTTTCTAATTGTTTATATTTTTATTTGTTTTATTTAATTTCATTTTATTTAATTTCATTTATTTAATTTGTTTTTTATTTATTTATTTTTTATTACATTTATTTATTTATTTTTTTTTATTAAATTTGTTTATTAAAGTTTTTTATATTTTTTTTTTAATTTATTATTTTTGATTTAAAATTGGTTTTCTGTATTTAATTTTATTTTTAATTTTGTTATCTATTTTTTTTTTTTTTGTTATTTAATTAGTTATCAATTTTTTTTTTGTTTTTGTTATTTAATTATTTTTCTATTTATTTTATTTTTTTTTTTTTTGTTATTTAATTATTTTTCTATTTATTTTTTTTACTTGGTTGTTTGGTTTAAGGGTGACCCCGCATCGGAGTACCACATAGACCGCAATGTGGGTCCGTTGTGTTGCCCTAGAGCTCATTATGTTATATGATTAGTAGTATGTAGATTTTGGTCAAAGAGTCCGAGAGTACTGAAAGATTGTCAATTATTGGAGAGCCTAGAAGAGCGAGTCGACTTCTGGCTAGACCGGGACAACTGCACAGCAAATGTCTGCTCGATACTTTCTCATCTTCGTCCTCGCAGTATCTGCACAGATCGTTTTGAGGAACCCCGAGCCGACGTGCGTGAGTGCCCAAAAGGCAGTGGCCGGTGATAAGAAATATTATATGCCTTAGTTCGTGTTTCGAAAGACTTATAAGGGTTTTTGTCTGTTTCAGATTGTAGGATGGCCAGATTTGTCTGGTCGTAACGCAAGTAGTTTCCACTCGCCACCTCCGATCAGCAATGCTGTGAAATTCTCGATCAGTGAGCATTTTACATGTTGAGAGCGGAATGTGAATTGTGAGTAAGTTACTAACATTTGATTGCGCAGCTCCAGCTCTTGCGAGCTCATCAGCTTTGCAGTTACCTTCGAATCCACTGTGACCCGGTATCCAGATAACTTGGACATAATTCTGAACACTTATCTCGTTAAGAGATAAGAGACAGGATCGAACCACATCTGAGTGGGTATAAGAGGAGCTGAGTGCTCGAACGGCCGCTTGACTGTCGATGAAAAAGCGGATATCCTCTAGTGATATTCTATTTTCTAAGAGAGTTTTCGCAGCATACCAGATAGCGCATACTTCCGCTTGGAATTCGCTACAGTAGTCGGGTAATCTAAATGATAGATTGATGTGAGGATGTGAGGGGAATTGGAAAAGATTCCAAATCCCACTTTGCCGTCTCGTTTTGAACCACCTGTATATATAATCAGAGGGCCATCGATTTCGGTAAGATTTGTCTTTCATTTTTCCCTAGTTGGGTGTGAACAGAATATAGCAAGGGTGGTGATGGAAGACTTATTTTTTCAATTTTAATAACTTGTTTTATTTAATTGTTCTTTTATGTAGTGTTTTTTATTAAACTTTTTTTATTAATTTTTTTTTTTAACTTATTTTATTTATTTAAAAGTTAAAGTGAGAAATTTTGCATAAAATTAAAAAACAAAAATTCAACAAATTTTCGTCAAAATTTCAGAATTTTTAGAAAAATTTCGAGTATGCAATTTATAGCCCTTGGAATTTTGGTATGCAAAGTATACATTTGAAGTGGCTCAAAATTCGCGTTGCTTTTTGATTGACCCTTCGTAGGCCTACCAGGGGTGCATGGGAGACTGAGTTAAACGGTGGCACATGTGTGTTGCCTCAGACGGGTCATATTTTAAAGGAGATAAAATAAATTTGTCTAAAATTTAACTCTGTATTGTTTTATTTAAACATTCCTGGTACTTTCAGATCATAGGGTATGTCGGGTACTATTACGAACACAGATGTATGTGTAAATCAGAATGATAAAAATGTCTTGTAGAAAACGCCAACTGGATGTATTTTTCAGTTGCGCGTTGCAACTCACCAAGGTGTCATAAATGGTAGTCAGACCTATTGACAAGCGACACAGCAAGTCGCCGCCATCACCTTCGGTTTTACGGTTATATTTAAATGCTAAGCGACATTTTGTGATATTTGTTCACCTTTATGGCAAATGAATGACCGATAGCGGTTGAACATACAATCGGTCATTATGAGTTTATATTTGAGTTTCATTTATACCCGAGCTGTTAGTCGGTTTGTTTAATCAACATGGGTAGGTAACTATTGGCCTTGCAGGGGCCAGATAATAACCATGTAGTGTCAGTTTTATGATTTCGACTACTCAAATTTATACTATTTTATATTCGAATGTGAAAAACATTTTTGAAGGATATATCGTAGTACATGGACTGCATTTATGTAACATTTACAGGCTAGTTTGATTTTAGATTTAGGAGTCGACCATTGATAAGGAACCAAAGAACCATAGCGACGTTCTTCAATTTAAGCTACTATAATAGAAATAATACTACAGCAGATTGGATATGAGATCATTAAAGCAGATTTTAGGAAGGGACTGTCGTTTCGCTACTCGACCATGCCGAGATAAGAATAACGATAACGCGGCTAAATAACAACAAAGCCGCGGGAGCCAACGGATTACAAAATATGGCGGGATGAAAGCATGACTTTCCGATTAGAATTTAAGTGTGCTCTGCCCTATCCACAAGAAGAGTGATACTGCAATCTATGCCAATTATCGCGGGATTAGTCTTATAAATCTCGCGTGTAAGGTTCTGCTACAATCAACCAACTGATTGGACCTTATCAGAGTGGCTTTAGACTTGGAAAATTCACCATAGACCAGATTTTCACATTACGCTAAGGCTGAGAAAAGACCCATAAACGCCGTACATATTTTCGTAAATTTTCAAGCAGCATTCGACCGCTCGAAAAGGAGTTGCCGATATGCCGCGATATCTGAATTTGATATCCCAACAAAACTAATATGGCCGTGCAAAAGGAGCTCGAACAATACCAGTAAATCCGTCAGAGATGGGAAAGACCACTCCGAACCATTTGGTACCAAGCGAGGTTACAGACAGGGTAACTCGCTGTCGTATGACTTCTTTAACCTGATGCTGGAAAAAATCGTGCGAGCCGCAGAGCTTAATCGCTCAAGCACAATTTTCTATAAGGCCGTACAATTCATCGACCATAACAACACACTGTTAGTTCTGCCTTTTCTAAGCTGAATAAATAAACAAAGCAAAAGGGTATTTTGGTGAACGAGGACAAAACGCACTGTTCGGGTACACAGATAGCTCGAAGACACCAGAAGGCATGGGCGCTGGAATATATGGCCTTAGAACCAAACCTTCTGTGCCGATGACTAGTTTCTGCGGTCTCGTTATTAATACCACCTGGCTCCAAACTATCGCGCTACGTTAGGCGAAATCGCTACTGAGGATATACAACTAAAAGGGATTTAGAAAACTAATGCAAAGATAAATTTAAAATGCTCACATGCGTTCTCATAGGCCGTTGCAGGTAGCGCTGCAATGATTCACTCTCTCTTGTCATTTCAGAAACCAGTCGCAGGAGACCTCAATACACATTCTACTTGAATGCAGCTCTAAAGCGTGGAGAAGGTTGAGACGTCTCGGCCATTTGCAGCCAGAAGAAAAGTACACACGCTCAGTCTAACCCAGCTCTGTCATAAGTTTAATAAAGGAACTGGGTCTGGATGAGTTACTGTGATGAGTAGAAGGCGCAAAGAAAAGATCATGAGGTCGAAGTGAACATCTCAAATCAATTCTTATCTAACTTGACATTTTATAAGGCTCTCATCAAGCCCACCCTATTATATGTATGTCGAAGCTTGGACAATAACAACATTCGATCAAGCGTCCCTTGGAGTGTTTGCGAGAAAAATTGCGCGAAGGATTTTTGGACCTTTACACGTTAGCGATGGCGAGTATTGCTGACGCGAGAACAATGAGCTATGCAGGAAGCAGAGAAAGAAAAAGGTCTCTTTTAAATTGCAAAGATCAGGTAGGGAAGGACTTGGCTTCGCTTAGTGTGTCCAACTGACGCGGCTTACCACTGGAAAGAAACGACTGGTGAGAAGAAGGCGGTACCACGACAGCCGGAACTACCCGGATTTATATTCGGCCAAGGGCTGTCACTTCAGCAGCATTCTCCGTATATGTATGGGAATGTCTGTACGACTACAACAACAACAACAGCAACAATGTCCTCAAATTGGTAGCCGTCAGCACTTGGAACAAAGATAAACAAATTTTAGTGGCGACATTTAAAGTTGGCCGGCCGCTTGTGAATTATGCAGCTCCCATGTGGTCGGCTGGAACTAATGACACGTAGTGAATGAAGCTTCCACGCCTGCTAGAAATACTGCTATCAGGACAGCGACGGGATGTCTGCTAACATCTCCTATACAACATCTACACAGCTACAGACGACTTTGTTCCCAGTTAGGGTTCATTGTAGGAAGCTCAGCAAGCAGTTCCTACTGGGATGCTACCGCAGTGCGAACCGAATTTAGCCTTCTTACAACTTTATTGTTTTTTTTTGTGTTTTTTGTCAATTTCTTTTTAATTTAATTTATTTATTTATTTTTTTATTTAGTTTTTATTTATTTTTTTTTTTTTTGTTTCTTTTTTTAATTTTCCTTTTTTATTAATATATTTTTTTAATTTTAATTTTGTTTTGTTTTTCATTTTTATTTAATTTCTTCTTTTTTTTATTTATTTTTATTTTTTTATTTGTTTATTTTTGTTTTTTGTTTTTTTTTTTTGTTTTTTCTTTATTATTTTTTTTTTTTTTTGTTTTTTATTATTATTTTTTAATTACTTTTTTTTATTATTATTTTTTTAATTACTTTTTTTATTATTTTTATTTTATTTTTTTTTTTAATGCTGTTTTTTTTTGGTACTTTTTTTTATTTTTTTGGTAGTTTTTTCATTTGTTTTAGTAACTTTTTTTATTTGTTTTGGTTTGTTTTTTTGTTTTGTTTGTTTTTTTGTTTCGCCTTTTTTGTTGTTTTTATTTCTTATTTTTGTTTTGAGTGCCTGCTATACAAAGTTATCTGCGGTTATTTGTTTTACACACCAAGTCGTAAATAAAAACAAGTAAATATGAGTCAGCCAGTGTTTAACTTTCAATATAAGGTCATCTTTTATCTTGATAGAAAAAAAATATTACAATAAAAATTAAAAAAATATTAAAATAAAAAATAAAAATATATTTATTATTTTCAAGTGCACTTTACATATGAAAATATCTTTCCCTGTTAAAAAAATATGGCAAAGTACAAACAAACAAAGGCATTAATTGTCACACTTATCAGAGGCGGCTTAATTTCCAATTAATTATAATCACAAGCAGACTTGTCAACGAACAGGCAGCAAAACAATGCAAGTGAAACGCAAAACAATTGAACAGCTGGCCAACAACAATGAAAGTGGGATATCGAAGGGATATTAAAAACCAAAAAAAGAGAAAAAACAGAAATCACGGAAACGCCGTGAACAAAAACTACATGCACACTTTTCACGAGCGGATTATATCATCACCTTCTCGCTGCTGCTGCTGATTGGCATTAAAATTTCAAATTTCATAAGACAGCACCACCGGTAATCCCCCATCATACCCACAACCTGCACGGCAGCTACAAAGTGCATGATTTACGCGTAGAAAGCAAAATGGCAAACGGAAAGCGGAAGGCGGGAAACGGCTGCGACTGACACTGCAACACTCATGCAATCGCGCAACATGCTTAGTGCAACAATTAGAGTTGCCGTGGGCGCTGTTGCATATTTCGTTTACCTTGACCGTGTTCTTTGACCTTACGCGCGAACATGGAGAGCTCTTCTCCCACTGCCAGCCAGCCCACCAGCCAAACAGCCAAGCAGCCAGCAGCGCCAAGTCTATTATGTCAGTCATTGATTGTTGCTTACATATTTGTTTGTTGTATACAACAAAGTGGATGAATAAATAAGTACAAACGAAAATAATTTAATTCACGCTAGCAATAGATACAACTGCATATGTGTATGTGTACACTCGTGTATGTAGCGCGTGTGTGCGTGTGTGTTTGAAAATGCGTATACGTTGCGGCCACCGTACGCTTGCCTACTCTGTCTATTTTGTGCCCATCCAATGCAATGACGGCTAGTTGGATATAAACCAGTGCTGTGGTAGCCATTAAAATTCAATATTCTCACCTTCTTCAGCTTTTCATTTTTATTGTGGCGGCGGCGGCGACGACGACGACGTCATCGGTGTCCATGTGGCGCTGAGGCTACAACTGCTCGCTTGCTAGTTGCTGCCTGTTGCCAGTTGCCTGGTGTGTACCGTACGTCCGTCGTCTGTCCAACACAGTAAGGAATTATGTAAACATTTTCATTTGGATTGAGCAAACAGGCCAAAAATAGCTGTACGCGCGGTAAAACAAGAACTACATGGAAGTATAGCCAGCCTATGCGCTTATATCACACACCGGTACTTTCAAGGCTCTTACGATCGTTTATTATGCTTACAAAGAATATTCTATTTGTAGTTGAGGAAACAGCAAAAAAAAAATACAATTCCAGACGGTGGCTTTGGTGACGATATAGAAGACTCATACGAACTCAACGCACCCCGGATGTGTTTTAGTTTAGCCGTCGATTTTCGACATTTTCGTGCACCTATTCAAGAGATGACCGTGTCAAAGTCGTACAAAAGGGGTGAATGAAATTGATTTACTGGTAAAAAGGAAGCGTTTTGTGGGCCTCCAAAACTAACTAAAAATCTTTGTCGACCAACATCCTGAAGAATTCTTGGCCGACGATCGGCATGCTTGAGAATGTGGAAATCGGTGTATTGAGTTGGAGAAGATTTTTTGGATTTTGTTTTTGTTGTTGAGGCAGCGTAAACATTCCCCATACATATGCGGGGAATGTTGTTGAATTGATAGTTGAACGGATATAAATCCATGTCGTTCCGATTACATAGAACCGACTTTAGTGGGAATGGAGTTTTTTGGATAAAATGAAACCGTTTGGGTAAAATATTTGGGAATACAGTAGATTCTGTTTTTATGTGGTTTTGAAAAAGTGCGGTTTTTTTTTTTAATTAAAAAATTCATGTCGACCCATCGGGAATTGTACATATAAACAAGATTCTAAACCAGCTAAGCAAAAACTCATCACAGATTATATCAAAAATGCTAACCCTACAAGTATGGAACCGCCTGCATCACCATCCAGATCAGACGTGTACATTTCCTCAAGTGACGGAAGTGATTTTACGCCAAATCCTAAACGAATGCGCAACATGCGGGTATTGTCTGATTCTATTTTGACGATGTAAATTTATTTTTCGATTCTGACGTTTCTTAAATAAATATATAATATAATATGCTTTACTTTGTAGCGCATCTTGCGTAGGTAAGGATCCTATAGAGGATATCAAAATGACACTGAGTGCAATGGTGAAGTCTTTTCTAAGCCGAAGCGACAGAAGTTCATTCTGTAGGGCCTTAAAATATCTACATTTATCGCTGTAAATGCATACATACATACTACATACGTGTACAATCGGAATATGATGCCGGTATATCGAGATTTCGGGATACCGCCCTTTTATGAAAACCATAAATCACGGGGCTAGTCGGCTTAAATGTCGACGATGACAACATCCGATGAGGCATTCCTTGGAGTGTTTGAGAGAAAGATTCTGGGGAGGATTTTTGGACCTTTGCACGTTGGCGACGGCGAGTATTGCAGGCGATGACGGAAAGAGCTGTATGAGCTTTACGACGACACCTGTCCGATTTGATACAAACGCTCCGGTTCTGAGGAAGGGCACGGCCTCCTCTGCGTTGGAAAGATCGGGTGGTGAAGAGCTTGACTTCATTTGGTGTGTCCAACTGACGCCGGTTAGCACGAAAAAGAAACGGCTAGCGCGTTTTGTTAAACTCAGCCAAAATCACTTATCCGGTTATCGCGGCAATTAAGAAGAAGAACAATAAGTCGATTCAAATCCAGGGATCGTCGAAAATATTTTTTTTTTTTACATCAGACGCAATCAGCAAAATGTTCATTTAAAAATTCCCCTTTTTGAGGAAAAAACCGCTTTATATGCAAATCAGTACAGATAACTTTCACACTCCGCAAAAACTCGTGTTCGCCAGTATACGAAAATACCTCAAGCTGATCAAACAAAATACCTGGATATTCAACTGGAGTCTGGGTATTCAACTCAAGTCTAATATGGCTTCCACATATCCATGAAGCGTAAGAACTGGGTTTAAAATTTCGGTCTCTTTACTGGCTACTCAATCAAAAATCTGCATTCTCACTGGATAACAAAATTTTGCTCTACATAATCGTTACCTAAGATATAGATTTAGAGTTCAAGTATGCGGTTCAACCTCGGTATCAAAGTTTCAATCAAGTCTGATTTAAGAGGAACAAGAGTTGAGCCCATAAAGCTGGAACATCCTGACGGAAAATAACTTTTAACGCTGCTTCGAACAATGGAGGTTTCACTTGGATTGTTGTAGAGTAGAAATGGAGGAAGGACGTGTTTTCAAGGTGATAAGAAGTAAATATTTATGCAATCAAAACAAAATGTTTTACAGCGTAAGTTTTATTATAAGATAGTCACAAATCGTTTAAGCATATAAGTTACAAGGTGGCACAAAATTAATCAACATTTCGGAAGACTTATAATTTATGCAAATAACATTGTGCATCAATCATATTTGACACTTTTGAGCTGTCTAGTTCAGCTACAGCATAAAAAAGACCAGCAACGAAGCGCGTAAAGGTGAAAATAAAGAGTTCCATACTTCAAAATTATTGTTTTTATTTAGTAAAAAAGTTATTCAAAAACAAAAATGGATGAATAATTTTGTGCCACCTTGTAAATATAAGTACATAGCTATGTAGTTGCTCAGCACACCAAAGCAGAATAATTCTTTGAAAGATTCGAACCACCCGCTGGTATTTATTCTTATGGCTATTTCTGAACAATTTCTAGAGGAGTGATACGAGTTAGAGGAATCGACAAAGTCATACCTAAAACCAATACTACCACGTTCCAAGAAATAAGTATACGTACAGCGGAAATAAAGTATGACGAAACCACGAAAATTAATTAAATCCAAATAGAAAAGAAAATTCGATTTTGTTTTTCATTTAATGGAAGAAGAAATGTTTAAGAAAGCAAACATAGACCAAAACGGTAAAAAAGAAAATACAAATCAACAAATAAGCAACACAAAACTGCAATACCAAGGAAAGCAAAAGGCAGGTGAATAGACACACAGAATACAGAAGACCAAATTTACGATGCACAGTGGGGTTGATGACTAACAAAAATTACACAAAATGTTAAGTGTTATTAAAATTTGCTCGATAGCTTAATAAAATGAAGTTATTGAATAGTTAAAAAGCGCCGCTTCTTCGGTTAGTTGAATCATCAAAAACAGACTATCTGGTTCCGAAGATAGATCTGAACCGAATAAAATGCGAATATTCGACAGAAAGGATTGGCAGACCAGAGTCTTATCAGACGATTATACTGAGGGCTCAAAGACGGACAATGCCACTGGGTCGGGAGTGTACTCGAAACAATTATTCTTAAATTGCTCCCTTAGACTCCCAGACCGGTGTTGCGTATTTCAAGCTGAGATCTACGCTATAGACAAAGCAGCAAAAATGATAAGACGAATGGACTTATCTGCTGCACGCCCTACGATTTTTATTGATAATAAAGCAGCGATCATGGCACTGGCTTCAGCGCGCATCAATTCAAAATGTGTTTAAAAATGCAGAAGGTCCCTCTCGCTCAAACAACAACACAACACCACACTTTGTTGAGTCCCCGGCCACTCTGAAGTGGAGGGAAATGAAAGAGCGGATGAGTGTACAAGGAAATGCTCTAACAACGAGTGGTGCAGGAAACATTACTCTAAACGAACTATACGCTGCGATTGACTTGCGGAAACCAATAGAACGTGGTATCTGACTACTAACTGCAAGGTCTCCAAAGCGCTCTGCACAAAATTCAATCATAAAAGGACAAAATGTCTGCTTGTATTCAACAGGTAGTTGATCTGTTGATCAGTTGATCAGCGTCCTCATAGGAGTTATAACGGGTCACTGCACTATTGACACTATTGAATCGGTACAACACTCGTCTGTGAGTATCCTACACTTCAAAAAAGCCGCCAAATATCTGGGCGATTATCTCTTGGAAGACCTGGGAAATTTGCATAAGGTCTCACTGGAAAGTGTAGTTCCCTTCTTAAAAGGATCTTCGTGGTTTAAGCAACTTAGTTAATAAAAAAAAAAAAATAATTGGCGCGTACACTTCTGTTAGGTGTTTGGCCGAGCTCCTCCTCCTATTTGTGGTGTGCGTCTTGGTGTTGTTCCACAAATGGAGGGACCTACAGTTTCAAGCCGACTCCGAACGGCAGATATTTTTATGAGGAGCTTTTTCATGGCAGAAATACACTCGGAGGTTTGCCATTGCCTGCCGAAGGGCGACCGCTATTAGAAAAATGTTTTTTTTATTAATTTTGCTTTCACCGAGATTCGAACCAACGACCTCTCAGTGAATTCTGAATGGTGATCACGCACCAACCCATTCGGCTACGGCGGCCGCCGCAACTTAGTTAGGGGATGAAAATCAAATGCAGCCATCACAATGAGCCTTAGGGCCACCTGGTGCCGTGTCTTAGGCAAGCAACCTGGGTAACCTAACAGAAGTCGGCACGTAATACAATTCAGTTGTAGTAGAATGACTAAAATATGACTCAAAATATGCTTGCTCAGTTTTGCTTATTTGCTCTAAAAAGAAAATGATTCAGCCTCAAAATGTTTAAGACAAATCAGTCCCTGGCAAAAAATGTCATATTCCAAATGATCGTTGACCTACTGTTCTCATGAAGGCGCAGGTAACAAAATTCTAGGCAGCCCGAAATCCGTTTAGAAAAAAAATTTGTTTAAGAACAACTTATCGATTTGCTGATGATTATTCCTGCGAAATTCTAGCTATAGAACCTTTTGGTTACTGAGAAGCTGAGCTGACACCAAATATTGATTATCACATAAAAAAATTATATTCCCGAAACTAACACAAATATCCGCTTTAATCATATTTATCTTATCTTCACAATCTTATTTTGACCGCATTTTATTCACCCACAAACCACTGTTTCTACGCTGACGTTTTACTTTTCATTGGCTACAAAGTAAAAAGTGAAAAGTCTGAAAGTTTCACGTTTGTATTGCGTTTGGTACAATAAAAATACGAAATGGAAAATAAACAATTCACTAAGAATAAAAGAAAAAGAGTTATGACGGCTGTCGGCAGCGAATTCCAAAGCAATGGGTGTTTCTTTTAGAAGTATAGAACTTTTTTCACATAAAACGAAAAAAATCTATGAAATCTCGCTGGCAAATTTTAAGGCGTCTCATGAAGAACATTTGATAAGGTCAATTTTGTAATGCATTCTCCGACACGAGCAGACTTGTTTTCTTTAATAACCCAACGAATCTTGACTTCCAAGGCTTGAGACGCAGTTGGTTTAGTAGCACAGACTGTTGTTTTTAATTTTAAACTTTTCAACCAGAATTTTTAAAAATTTTCTGCCTATGCAGTTTTACGAGTATAGCATTTATAGAATTTTAGTGCAACAAAGTTCATGTTTCAAGTGGCTACGAAATTCCGTTGATTTTTCACAATTTTTGTTCCTAAGGAAGGCTAATCAATCCGATGGGGCGACTGAAGTCCTCGAAAAGAATTGGCAATGGATCGCCTCAGGGTGTGAGGCAGAGTGATGGCAATATCGCCAAACAGGTGCTGCGATGGAACACCCCTTCCAACAGACAGGACGAAATGTAGCCAGACCACGACGCACCTGGCGCCGTTCAACGGAGCCTGAAATGAGGTATTTGAATAAGACTTGGCATTAACTTACGGTCCTTTCACAAAACCGTCTTCGATGGTGAAGAGGAGTTGTCGACGTCCTGAGCGCCAACTAGGAGTTAGAGGATCCTATTATTATTTAAATCCTATTTTTATCTAAATCGCTGAAGGTAAATGTCGCGAATCCAAGCAGTAGCTTTAGCGTTATGAATTCCAGCATTCAAAACGTTAACAACTTCACCTATCTGCGCAGTGTAATTTCCACAGACGGAGACGGAGGTGCAGCAGATGACATACAAAGCAAAATCGTAAAAGCTCGTTGCGCGTCTGCTCAGCTGAACAAGAAATGGAATTCTGCTGCGTATTTTCAACTCAAATGTAAAATCGGTCCGTGTTGTATGACTGTGAGACAGACTTTCACGCAAATAAGCTGCCGATTTGGCGGCCCAGAACAATCAACAACAGAGACCTTTGGGCGAGCTGTAAGCAGTTATCCATCCAGACTGAAATAAAACAGAGGAAGGAAGACAAAGCCATACTCTTCGAAAGGATCCCACAGAAATATGCAGGCAAGCACTTGATTGGACCTGCAAGACAGTAGAATAAAATGACGCACTTAGAAGAGAACTCTCGAAAAAGGGTTTAAGGCTGCAGGCAACTCTTTCAAAGAAGTCAAAATCATCGCGAAGGATCGTGACCGTTGGAAGCGTTTTGTAGCCCTACGTCCCAGGGAGGACAGGAATTAAGACAGAGATTATTATTTATAATTCTTCGCCAAGGTGTCACGGCTTTTCCCCCATACAAAACACTTTTTTGTTGTCACAGACTAGCAAGTACAGCACTCAGACACAACTAAGTCCATTGTACTGCATTCGGGTTCCCTTTTTAATTTTCTTTAAATCTACCAGACCTCCGAAGAAATCTGAGTAGATCTTGTGGAGCCAAGGAGCCAAGATGGTCGCTTCTTAACACATCAGTGCCAAAAACCTCATGCCTGATTTGAGCGAAGACCGGGCAGACACAGACTATGTCGTCTGCCGTCTCATTCTTCTCTCCATATGCTCGTGCCCACCTTTTCTTTGTGATTCGCCCATAGAAAGTGGCCCGTGAACAGTCTAACCAGCTGATTACAGTCTCTTCTACTTAATGACAGGAGTATCTGCAACAGTCGGTCGGACATGACCGGTAAAATCAGTTTTGTCCACCTGCAGCCTCTCTCAGACTCCCAGGCTCTCTTGTGGGTCAGAGTAACCCGTTTGCTAGCCGTGGCTTTGAAGGCTACAGAACGGGCTACCGCCCAAAAAAGTTGGCCTCAGAGCTCAGCCTAGCTAAAGAGTCAGAGATTTCGTTACCCGCATGATACCCATGTGCCCCGGGACCCATGTTAGCGTCAGAATATTATGTCTACCAACATAGTTCAGCCTGGATTTATAGTACTCTACTACCCTTTAAGTGGTTGGGGGGCAATCTAATGCCTTGAGCGTAGCTTTGCTGTTACTGAAGACACATACATATCTGCCTCTCTATTTGTTTTGCACAACAAAGTTCATCGCTTCCTGAACAGCATACACCTCCGCCTGAAACAAAACCCAAACAATTTTTGACGCGTACACTTCTGTTAAGTATTACGCCGAGTTTCTCCTCCTATTTGTGATGTGCGTCTTGAAGTTCTTTAACAAATGGAGGGACTTACAGTTTTAAACCGATTCCGAATGGCAAATGGTTTTTATGAAGAGCTTCTTTATGGCAGCAATACACTCCGAGGTTTGCCATTGCCTGCCTAGGGGCGATCATACGGTTAGAGCGGCCAGCATTTTTGTTTGTTTTAGCTTAGACGTCATTTATTTTATCATTTATCTCAGTCTCTGTAATTTGTATTTTAAACTCGTATAAACCAGATTTTTCCCTTTAAACTTCCAATATTAAATTCTAATATTTTCCTTAAGTCTGACCCACTTTCACTAATTTTTCTCAAGACCATTAAGAACATCATTTTTTTATCAAGCTCATTAACAATTGCAAAAAAAAAGTGATATACATACGTTTTTTTTTATTTTTGTATAAATTTTCATTGTTGGCTCCACAACGAGATCGTTTACTACTCGGTTGGTTATATATGAATTCGTTCTGAGGCTACTGTTTACTGCTCTAATTTAAATAAATGATTTATGTATTAATTTATGTCCAATGTAACTGGGTCGTTGTCAAAACACACGCCACGAAACGTACACACACAAACACACACACGCACACTTTTGGATACATGAAACAAATATGGAAACAGAAGAGAAATAAATGCCAAAGCATAAATGGGCAAACAATCTACGCTTGTCAGCAATTTACGGCGCGAATATTTCAATTTTCATTCTTGTTTTCGTTTTTCTTTTTGTTTTTTTCTACTTTTTTTGAATAAAAAAAAATACAATAAAAAGTGGTATGTAAACGTTTAATTTTCATATAGCACCAACGCGCATGCCCTGCTACCACCAGATACTCCTCGCTTGTAGACGCAACGCCATACTTTGCACGCTCGCCAAACTGTCTGTCAGTCAATAAACCCGAAGTGTGAATAAATAAATATAACTAATAATAAAAATAAAAATGGAATGAGGCGCATTTAATGCATTGGTCAAAGGCCTGAATAATTACCAGTTAAGGTTTGAGACAACAACAATCCAAAGAGACAAGAATACATCAGCAGACTAGCAAATTTTGTTGCAGAAAAAAGTTAAAGCAAGGACTGAAACTGAATGGGTGTAGACAATCGAAAAGTGTAAGAATTTCAACTGAAGTCAATAGTGAAAAAGTAGCGAGGCAATATTTACCAATCATAAGACTACTAACATCGCCACAGAACGTGATGATTTGGGATGAGCAGAAAAATAGTGAAAAGCTAATAATGAAACTCATAATGAATCTCGAATGCTGCTGATGTGCGTGATATAGACTATTACTGTGATATACATGCACACAAACATATCTGTAATCGCTATAATGCGCTTCACAATCATATCTGGAATACACTCGGTGGAAAAAGTCCGCGTACATGGAACCAACATAATTAAATCATTGAAAAAAAATTAAAAATGTGAAATGATAGGTGGAATGGTTGAAGTGCCAGTTTGGCACTTCTCAAGTAGCACTAAAGTGCCGTTTTTTATAAAATCGTATTAATTTCAAATTCGTTCCAAGATATTTAGCTTCTATATTTATGAAAATAATAGAGATAAATATTCCATAAATAACAAAACATGCATACGCCTTCAAAATCCATTAGGAAAAGTCTGCGTACAGGGTACATACGAATGTGCTAAACAAGATTATTTTTTCTTCCATATTTCCCTTAAAATTTAATAAGAAGTCGTTTTGGCATGGAATTGTCAAACTTAGAGGTCGAAGCGATTTCAGCCAATTTCTCGCGCAGCACTTCCTTGAGCATAGCCATTGAGATAATTGGGCGCTGAAAAATTTTCGTCCCAGTATATCCCATAGGTGCTTTTAGGATTGTTTTTTTTATATTTTTTTTTATATATATATTTATTTCTTTAATTTTTCTTTTTCTTATATTTGCTTTTGTTGTTTAATTTTTTTATTTTTCTCTTAATTTTATTTTTTTTTTATTGTATTTTTTTTTTAATTTATGTTTTTTTATTTATTTATTTTTTTATTTATTTATTTTTTTATTTACTTATTTTTTTATTTTTTATTTATTTATTTTTTATTATTTTTTTTCATTTATTTTTTTTTTTTATTTGTTATTTATTTTTTATTTTTATTTTTTTATATATATATTTTTTATTTTTTTATATTTTTAAAAATTTGTTTTTATATTTTTATTTTATTTATTTCTTTACTTATGTTATTTATTTATTTTTATTTATTTATTTTTTTGTTTTTATGTATTTTTTTTTTAATTACTTATTTATTGTTTTTATTTATTTATTTTTATTTATTTATTCCTTTTTTTTTGTTATTATATTTCAATTTTTTTTGCGGATGAAAGGGTTTAAAATGCCTAATGCGGCATCAAAGCTCCGTCGCAGCAATGGTATACCCGGGTACTTAAAAAATTCCCCCTCGTTTGGAGCCGTCGCCCACTCTGGAACCACTTTCGCATTACATCAGAGTGGCGTTCCATCTTCCCCATTATTAAAGTTTACACCTAAGTGTCTGCGTCCAGGTCCCGCTTTTTATCCAAAGAATTCTTTCCGCGAAACCACTGATGATCTCCCACGTTTCCTCACTGCTTAGCATCTTGTCGATTACATTTTCAGTGGTTATGTGACCGACTGTATTCTCCAACGTTTGACGTTCTTATTCCCAATGCATGTATTGGAAGAATGTTTTTTCAGCGTCATCTTCGGTGGCATTCCTATATAGGTACGTGGGGTGTTCGCTTTTCCTTATTTTGAACAGGTATTTCTGGAAATACCCGTGCCCCGAAAGCATTTGGTTTGTATAAAAATTGAGACCACCGAAGTTCCGGCTATTCGATGTGGCGACGTATTTTATGAGTCTAGCCGTCCATCTGCAGCGTGTTTCGCTAAGTCAGCGGTCTTGCCATAGCCTTAGCGTTTCGTCCCTTATTTCGCGCGCTGCAGGTTTGTTCCATCCCTCTTTCCTTTCAAAAGCTAGGTATTGAACCGCTTATTACTTGAACAGCTGGCCCTGATACTGTGCGGTAGGCGGACACAACTCTCAGGGCTGCCGTTCGTTGTACTAATGCTAAGAGCTTAGCGCTGATTTGCCTTTTATGCATCTGCCCATAGTTGAGCTCTGTATAAGAGAGCTAAGAGCGTGGTAGCAATCATTATTTCCTGTTTCATTTGGGTTGGTCCCCCTATGTTTGCCATAAATCTATTAAGAAGGAATGCCATCTTAGCAGCTTTTTCTGCTGCGAGCTTTATTTGCTCTGTAGGATTCATATCTGGGGATTGTGGTGGATCGCTCGAAACTATTGAGGAACGTTATAGCTTAACTATGTCAGCAGTATGCTTCGGTTCGTTATGCGGCTGAAAATAGTAGCCATTTCCTAGACGTAATTCGTCAGCGCTTTGTTTCAAATTGCTTTTCAAGATATTAAGGTATGCATATTTGTTCATAGTGAACTCATTGAACTCCATTCTTGCCACATCTTTACTTTCGAGGCTCGCTTGCGAAGCAATATCTACGCTTTTGCCTATTAACTGACGATATGAAGGGCTCTATGCGCGCGATATGGCCCTGCTTTCTTTAAAATTATGCAAATTGTGCCGGTGCAGACGGTCGTTTTAAAATTTTGTTGTACATTTTGGGCATTTTTGGATGCCGATAGTCCGGAATTTTGCTAGACACTTTGCAAAATGTCACGAGTTTTACGTTGTGTTAATATTTTTGGGCGTCCTGAACGCGGCCGAGAAACAACAAAAACACCGGTGCCTGTGATTTTGTATCACTCTTTGTACGGAAGAATATGTTCTTTCAACAAACAGACCGATTCCACGCTAAATTTTTCCTACTTTAAAAAGTTTAACCATAAATTCCTTTTCTGAATAGAATAAAAACCGCCTTAAATTGTTGCTTTTACGAAAACTAGTAAGAATACAACTTTCCGACACTTTTACACTATTTTATGACGCGAGGAATACCCGTTTTAATACAAGTATGCAGACTTTTCCTACGCTGCCGAATGAGTCTTCGTTGTAAATTTATCGATAAAAAAAATGTTGACAGCTTGCCATTGCTTCAAATGCTATGAGATTGTGCAAGAGACTAGCAATAAAGCATAGAATGTGATTTTTCTCCGAAATTTGGTAAAAATAGATTATTTTTGGATGAAAGGAAATAAGACAGTAAGTAGTATGTACGCAGACTTTTTCTGCCGAGTGTACATATTTTACATAAAAACCATTCTAATGAGTTGAGTAATAATAGAAAAAACAGTCCAGTATGGACTATGAAGTAGCTAAAATGCATACATACACGTGAACATACATACAAACATATGTCAGCAACATCGCATCATCAACAGCAGCAACGACAACAGCCCTAGTAATGAATCAACGGAAGTCACAGCAACAGCAGCAGCAAACAGTCGCTACAATGGTTCGGTGCTCATCTGAAGGCACAATCATGCCACATCACGATGCAGTTGGGAAACGTAATCCTCAGTAGCCTCTTTTGCATAGCATTTGCGCATAATGACTGGGCATTACTTTAGTTTCAGACATACTCTACAACTATTACACATGCATACTATCCACTCATCTCTGGTTCATGTATCTGTTAGTACTGACAGAGGGGCGGATGAATGGCAAGCGAAAGATCAGACTGAAAGCACAATTAAGAGCTCAAAAAGTATTAAAATATATAAATAAAAAATATAAAGCGAAAAATTAACATTAAACAATGCAAAATGACACTGGGGAACAAGTAGAAGTGGACAGTTGGTGAGTGTGGGCTATGGCATAAGAATTCCTTTAAGCGGACGTCAGTCAGGTTGAATCAAAATGACCTGTGATATTTTCAAACGCGCATATTTTTTCGAGTATAAGTGACGAGTAAAGTTTTGCGTTATGAGTCCCTGATATGATGAGGTTTTTATTATTTTTTACCAAAATATAATAATTTGAGAAAAGACAGCTATTTTAAGGGGTTAGGGGTAGTCAAAATTTTCAAAAACTTGGATTTTTTTTTGCATTTCCTTAAAGTATAATACCTTAAGAATATTGTGTGAAAATTTTAATTTACAATTTTTTTTGTTTTTTTTTTGTTTTTTTTTTGAAATCTTGAAATTTTGCTCAAGTTAAATAGAAGCATGATGTATTAGTGCTATGTTTTTTTCTGTAAAATAAAGCAATTGACTAGCAAAACGAAATTATTGAAAATCATAATTTTTTTGGGCCTCTGACTACAAGTAACCCCTTAAAATAAAAACACAACGATAGAATTTTTTTTTTTTTCATATCCCGTGCCATTATGATCCCTCTTACCCCTTGAATACAGAATTACAGTGGGCAGCGAGTTGATGGGTACCCACTGTCAAAATTAGAACACATTTAATAGCATGAAATTGCAGAGAATTGCGGCGGGGACGAATTTCTTGTCGTCGGTTATTTTTACGGCGGCAAAATAAATAGATTTATTTCTATTTTCTTCGAAGGGGTTGAAGACTTAGTGTTGCTTTTTTTGATAATACCGGACAAAGGCACAGAATATGCTATAAAGTTTACTCTATGCTTCCTACATGTAAAATGTGCAGCCTTATGTTTGCGGCTAGGTTTTCTATGGCTTCCTTGCTCCGTTGGACATTTTTGGACTTAATACAATATGAGATTATTGCTTTTACTACTGCTTGACTCTCGGCTCCCCGACTACTGTAGTGTCTTTCAGGCAGAACTGATGCCAATAATGAAAGCCGCGACACTAATACAGTGTGATGCGATATCCGGAAATAATATCTATATGTTCACTGATAGCCAAGCGGCGATAAATCTCTCACAAAACAGTTGAAAATCTCCAAGATAGCCATGAAATGCCGCACATCTCTTAATGATATGGCTGAGTCATACCTAAAGGTAACATGGGTTCCTGCCCATCGCGATATTGAGGGTAACTGTAGAGCCGATGAACTAACGAGACTCGGCACCAAATAATAATAGGTAGGCGCGCCCAAAGAATGGGTATGCAAACACATGACTTCCGTAGAAGTTGTCTAGATGAGGACGAGGAAGAGACAATCTCGCAGCTACTGTCCCCTGCTCTATCCAGACGCAGGTTTACTATTCTGGGTGAACAATTTTTTAATGAGTTGGAAGATCTCAGTTCTACAGAAATTCGATATATTCTAAAATTTCTGAAAAGCACACACTGGTTTTAGGAGAGATAGGGACAAGCTCCCCACGCGGCATCACAATCGGCTATGAGCCTGAGTGTGTGCCACAGGACAACCGTTTCAACCTAACCTAACCTACTGCTTGACTATCCACGTAAATATTAATTATTGAATTATTTTCAATTTTTATGTAGGCTCCAGGCTTTCCCAACAGCAAAACCTTCTGCCTGGAAGCTGCCTTGATTGGCTGCCGCTCTCGCCCCGTCCAAAATCTTAGAGTCGTCTGTGTAAATATAAAAAGCCCTACGGCCAGGTTTCATGCATTGGTGCCATTCTTCGTCTTCATTTTTAGTATGAAATCTAATCTAATCAATTAAAGCGCGGAGTCATGTAGCCTGTGCAACCTGTACTCCCCTTTCCTATTGAGATATGTCCGAAGGTTCTGTAAGTAAACACTGTAGCAGACACTAATCTTTCGCACGGTCAATAGGTGGTGTGCAGGTAAAAAGCAAGCAAATAACAAACAACTAATATTTTTCAATTTGCTCAAGAAAACCCGCAAAATATCAGAAATTTTTTTCTTGTAACAATGAGTTTCAATGATTTGCATCACAAATATAGGAAACAAAAAGATTTCACTACAAAATTAATTTCATTGTAACGACAAAATATCAACTGAAAAAGGGGCACTTGTGTTTAACCGACCGAATTTTCCGACGGAAGTGGGTCATCTGATCACCACCCAGAGTCAGTTTAACTTGGCCAGATGGAATATTTGTGAGGTAATTCGCTTCTATGACCACAGTTAAATATTGGTTCAACGAATTTAAACGTGGACGAACATCCGTTTTTGATGAGGAGCGACCAGGATGCCCGGCAGACGTGGTTACCGAGGATATCATTCAAAAAGTCCACGACATGATTCTCGTTGATCGACGAACGAAGGCGCGCGAACTAACAGAGGCCATAGGTGTGTCGACCGGAACGGCAATTAATATTTTATATAATAAGTTGGCGATGAAAAAATGTCGGCCCGATAGGTGCGTGATTGCTCACAAGCAACATCAAGTGTATGCGGCTGTTAACTTCGAATCAGAGCAATTTAAGCAAGATCGGAAGGAATTTGTGCGCCGAGTTGTCACCGTTGATGAAACCTGGATTCATCATTCCACACCAGAAACTAAGCAATAATCAAAACAATGGATTTCTCCCGGTGAATCTGCTCCAAAGAAGGCGAAGACAGTCCCATCGGTCGGAAGGATCATGACAACGATATTTTGGTATGCGAGCGGATCCATGATGATATTTTTTAGAAAAAGGAAGAATGCTACAGTGAGTTATTGGACCAGCTTTCACAAAAAATTTAAGGAGACACGGCCGCGTTTGGCGAAAAAGTGCTGTTTCATCAACTATGTTGAAAAACAAAAAAAAAAATTTGAAAAAATTCTGTTTTCATTTCTCACACAGGTAGATACTTATTAATGTAAGTAATTAACGTAAATTTCAAATAAATTTTTTGAAAAAAAAAAAAATAAAATTGATGCCAAACCTATAAAATAATGTTTTTTCTAAGAGTAGGTGCGCCTCTTACAACAAAATCATAGATAAAGTCAAGTAGCTAATAAAAAAAAGTATCCCATTTCTATGCGTGCCACTGTTTTCGTACACACTGTGTAAAAATGTAATATCTCTGGTTGGAAAATTAAAACACTTGAGGGTTCACTTAAACATTTGACTTGGTTGATGGTTGTTTGGCAGCGAACAGATACAGATACAAATAAAAATATAAATAAATAAATAGGTTTGTACGTATGTACAAATATAAAGAGAATTAAACAAAAATAAAAAAAAATTTAAGAAAAGCGAAACGCTTTCACACCTCAAAATAAAAATAAATGTCTACTAAAATATAAAACAAAAGCAAAGGAAAGGCAGACTGAGGATGCTGATGTGATTTAGAGGCGAGAAGAAATTAGAAAGTCAAAAAGGCCGATGATGATGCTGATGCATCGTCGTCAGGCATATTGGCATGTTGGCAAATAGATAAGTAGGCGCAGACATGCCTAAATACACACACACACACGTAAAGACACTCAAATCTTCTAGCCATTAATGATGATGTGTGCCGATGACGAAAGCAACGTCATCCTTATGGGGCAATGAGCGCCAGTACGCACGCATACTACTACAACAGTCATGTACAAATAGACAAAGCAAATACGCGAAATACTCAGATACACAGTGTGAGGTGCAAGACGTAAGACGCTTGATGAAATGACGATAAGCGTCATAGAATCTGACTG
The DNA here is from genome assembly GCF_027943255.1 of Anastrepha obliqua. Taxonomy (NCBI): domain Eukaryota; kingdom Metazoa; phylum Arthropoda; class Insecta; order Diptera; family Tephritidae; genus Anastrepha; species Anastrepha obliqua. The sequence goes on along the minus strand of NC_072893.1, from coordinate 16,869,541 downwards.
AAAGCACGTACGAGTGCCTTAGTGGGTAATAGAAGCTTGCGAAAATATGGTTGGCAGAAGAAACTTGTATGTGTGCATGTATGTATTGATGTATGTATGTATGTATGTATGTATGGATGTAAGTATGTGTGAATGTGTGTGTATGTACGTTTGTATGAATATAAAATTAAGGGCGTTGAACAAAAGCGGCGCATTAACTTACATGCGCGCTTCGCTTCACTTGCTCACTTCTTCACCTGTCACACAAAGGCGTGTAGAGGAAGCCAGGATAATGGGGAAGAAGGTAAAAACTTTCACAGGAAATGTTTGACGGCAAGAGTTTAGTTGGGCGATATGCTTGTGATACTGTCGAATGGAAAAGTAATGGTCTCATTTAAAGGGGTGACGCAGCTAACAAGCGTCAGATTGAAGTGGCTGACAACAACAAGCTGCCGCCAACACAATAGCAGTAAATGCACATATACATACACAAATATGTGCAATGGTATATTTGCATGGGTTAATAGGATGTAAGTAAAATAGTGATGACGTCATTGGAAGCAAACACAATTAAATTCTGGATAATGACTAGTTAAATAACCACACAAAATAATAAAAAAAATGTTTAAATATCAGCAAACATTTTCTCATATGGAAGAAAATTTAATTTTGCACGTACACACATAGACACACAGACAAAAAATAAAAAATTAAAATAAAAAAAAAATTAATATAATATAATAAAAAAATATATAAAAAATTAAAATAAAAAAAATTTAATATATAATAAAAAAATATATAAAAAATAATAAAAAAATAATAAAAAAATATATAAAAAATAATAAAAAAATATATAAAAAATAATAAAAAAATATATAAAAAATAATAAAAAAAAAACTTTTTTAAAACCAGCAAACATTTTCTCATATGGCAGAAAATTTAATTTTGTACTCACAAACATACACACATACAAAAAAAAATAATAATAAAAAAACAAACAAAAAAAAATAATAAAAAAAAAACAAAAAATAATAATAAACAAAATGAATAATAATAATAAACAAAATAAAAAATATCAATAAAAAAAAATAAAATAAAAAAAAATTTTAAATCGCAGCAAACATTTTCCCACATGGAAGATTCTCCGATGTGAGTCCCTTTGACGATAATTTTAATAATCGCCGAAAGTATTTATTATTATTATTATTTTTTTTTTTTTTTGATGAAGCTCGATAGCTTGACATACTTCCGAAACTCCAGCGTGGCCACCAACCAGCTTCTTAGGTTGTGCTGTTTTAGTGGCTTAAGGGCTCCTATGCCTCATTACTGTGAAAAAAATGCCATAACCACGTCGACACTATTTCAAATGGACGCTTTAGAGACGATTATGGAGTTAAGTTGCTTCAGAATTGCGAACCTTCTTTGGTGTTGCGAACCTTCTGTTGGTTGTGAACAAATGTTTCATTGCACAAATGTATTATGAGCGCGGTCTTCCTAATATCCACTAAGCCCTTCTAAACAAATGCAATTTTAGGCAGCTCTAGTCCAGTGCTGCCAAGATATATTTATTTATACCAGTTGCTTGAGCTATTCGAGACTTGCTAACGCTTGGCGAAAAGAGGAGGCGTTATGTTTTTTGTGTTCCAGTGCTTCTGGATTGTTTATGCTCTATTGAGAGAGATGTCGTTCTTACTCTCTTTTGACCGAAACTTGCCCGAAAATTAAAAAAAAACAGACTTATTGTATTGAATGGATTGTTTCGAGAATACCAAGTTAGTGATTAGGACATGAACAGCACGCTTCTATTCACTAAAGAACATCTACATACTACAGAGGTCTTTCGCTGACGGCGATCAGTGATTTTGATCGTAACGACACTACTTGAGGACTCAACTTGCAAAAGAACCAGACACAGAGAGAAAAAGAGAGAGAGAGCTAGCGCACTTGGCACCTCCGTAGCCGAATGGATTGGGGCGTAGGTTCGAATCTTCGTGCATGAAGCAGAAAAATGATAGAACAGGTTTTTTCTAATAGCGGTCGCTCCTCGGTAGGCAATGGCGAACCTCCGAGTATATTTCTGGCATGAAAAAGTTCCTCCATTTGTGGAACAACATGAAGACGCACACCAGACGTAGGAGGAGGGGCTCGACCCAACACCTAACAGAAGTGAACAGGCAGTAGCTTCTTCCAAAGAAAAGAATGAAAGCGAAAACTACATAAATTTTTATCACCAGTTACGAAATGCACCAGCTCCTGCACCGCTGCATTTTCTTGCAGGGTCTGCTTGCTATATATTTTAGTATGTTAGCAAAATAAATAATACGCTTGGGAAAAAATGTACAACTGACAACAATGCCATCATAATGCGGCATAAATTATGTATGACGTCATTGGACACACACACAGTCACGCATACTACATACATATGTACATAAGTAGACGTGTGTGATTGGCTGTACTGTGTGTGTTCATTGTTTGCGAATTTTGTCGTGCAAATTTATAACTCACTAATGAAATTAGAATATGAATAAGTGGCGAAAGCCGTTTGATTACGTGCTGCATCACATTTTAACGATTTATGTAACACGAAGTTGCAGCCGCTGCGAGATCACGTTTTGTAGCAGCGAGAAAAATTATTTTTAATTCTCGTTTCAATATTGGATTGCGGAAGAGGAGATTAATTTGTTTTTTTATAATTTTTTTTTTTTTGTATAAGAACAAATGTTGACAGTGTCCAGATGTAAGCGATTTAAATAAACGAACAGTCATCAGAGTAGGTTGACCCGGAGTCGACTAGAACAGACTATACATCTGTGGGCATAAGTAATAACCGCCAAGTTGTTATTGTTGTAGTACCATTTCGCAACCTGTAGTAGTTGCATCTTGTCCATTGCAGTGAAGTCAGCGATCGTTTTGGTCTTAAATGAGTTTAAGTGGGCATGTAAACAGTGGGCCAGGTAACCCACCTTCAGATACCGGACATATATTGAGTGTGTTTGGGTAAATTCTGGATAAGTAGGAAAATTCGAAATATTCAAAATAATTAATGTAATTTGGAAAGTGTTAGTGCAAACTAGCATTGCATCCAGTATTTCTTGTTCTTCTCCTTAAAAGTTTGATTATTTTTCATTGACAATAGGATTTTATTGTCGTTTTTCAGCAGTGTTGCTATCGGAAATTGCCCTCTCTCTCTCTCGCCCCTCTCTCCCTCCACTCTCTCCATATCTTTCCCCCTCTATCGCTCTCTCTCTCTCTCTTTATCTTAGCTTCACAGTCTGTGGTGAACCCATAGCTTCAATTCAGTCTCTCTCTTGGTTCATTTCTCCAATTACGAACGTTCGTTGCACTTAATTCCTGATTCTAATTTATTAATCCCGATTAACGCCACCGTCTGGTCTATGCTATAACCTGACTTACACAGAAACCATGAAACTTCTTATATGGAGGTTTTTGGCGTTAGTATAAAGAAATTAAAAATGGCTGAAGACCAATCAGAAAATGAATTAGATGATTTGAGCTTACCGAATTCTCATTCATTTCGTATTGCGCAAAAGCTAGTCAATCAAATCTCATGAGGTGTAGTACCTTCATTAATGCAGATATGCGCCGTTAATCCGTATTTGTTGTTCATTATTTTCATTATATTTATTAACTGGCAATGCCAAAAAGTAATTCAGATTTGCCTTTTAATTAGGCTGAAGGTCACGAATGAGCACAGTGCAAAAAAACTCTCCGTATTTGAGGAAACCAATTTGATGAAAACAAAATCTATAAAAAAATTTAATCTATAGATATGGATTTTTTTTCGTGTTACAGTTACTGATTTTTGACTGCATACTGGGTGTATACAGAAGAAATTTAGAAAACTTCGATCCAAATGTTTCTTTTTTTTCTGGAAATTTGTGACATCATCCTACTATTTTTGGTATTCAGAAATTTCTGTTTAACGTTTATTTCTACCTGAAACTTACGCTGTGGTAAAATGTTTGCTGCTTTTTATGGCTTATATGGTTTCTATGGCTCTTCATTGCAAAAATTATCATTTTACTCTTCCCAAGACTAAGAATTCTTGTTTTGATGTATATTTCATTTTAAAACTTTTATTATTTTATATTTTAAAATAGGTAATATAAAATGCGTACAAAAATATAAAAGTAAAGAAAAAATATTTTTAGAAAATATAAAATAAAATAAAACACACACAAAAATTAAAATTAAAAAAAAAAAGAAATGTATCGAAAAATAAAAAATAAAATTAAAGTAAATAAATAAACACAAAAATTAAAAATAATATAAAAAAATTAATATAAAAAAATTAATATAAAAAAAAAAATAAATAAATAAATAAAAACATAAATAAACAAAAATAAAAAAATGTGCCTAGAAATAGTACTACAACCTTTTCGTGGTGGATCCTGGAAACTACTACATTGTAGTGGGCGAACTGAGGGACGAGAAAACCATTTAGCACAGACAAAGTAGACAATTCTAAGACAAAATTTTGGACCGAAAAGTGGCATAAATTCCTTAAAATGTATACTCTAATGAACAAAATGATTCTAAAGCCATTTCAACATCGTAGTTAATGGGTGAAAGATAAATTCCTTTTATAATTCAAAGACTTGCAATAAAAAAAAACACCAGAAAGAGTATCCAATAAATATTCAATGGATTTTCTTGAAACTTGGGCCCTATTTACTATTATTACCTTTTTTACATACAATAAGATTGTCTAAACCCTTTAACCAATTTCAGAACTTCTTTATTATTTTTATTTCATTGGCAATAAATTGAGTTTCAAAACTTGATTTCGGCAAATTTTCGTCAGTTTTCAGGGGCTTCTGTCGGATAATGCGGCCATTAGGACGCATACTAATGAGAAGTGAGCAACAAGTCAAAGGATCTATGGTAGTTCAATTCTGAATTTATAATATATTTTTCCGCGTTGCTGTCACGGGCTCCTAATACTTAGGCTACTGGGCAGACTCGAATAGAAAATTTCTTCATCGCCGTTCATTCTTTGTCATTTTCCTGCGCCATAAAGTTCTACTATAACAATTATAATTGTTTTAATAATAATTATTATTGCAGTCCAGGTTCATCATTATGCTACTTAATTGCATGAAGAGCAACAGATTCCTGGTTGATTCTTCAAAAGCAGCTAGGACTTAACTTTTTCATTGAATTATGTAACAAGATTTATCCGAGGCAATATTTGTCGTGATATATGAAGCAACTTTGTCAAGTCATAACTTATGCAAGAAAATACGAAATTTTAGTAGTAAACTTTCAGAAACTTCAACAAAACAAACAAACCCCATAAATTCTAACTATAATCATATGAAACGTCAATTCAGACGCAATTCACACATAACCACAACAACAATTTCCACCCTCTACCATCACACATTTACTCACAAGATTAAACCCAGACGAGCTGTGACCAATTTATCGGATTAGAAAACGTTTTGAAATTGATAGCAAATAGCAAAAAAAAATGAAAGATATATTTACGAGCAACAAAAACAAAAGATATAAGAGCACTCACAATCTTTGATTAAGTAGATACCGATTACACACGCGCCACATTCTTGCAAAGTGTGTTAGGCAAAACAACAAAAACATGAGCGGTGGTGGTGAGTGGAAAGGCAGAAACAGGAGCAAAAGGGTGGAAAAAGTCGGGCGCTCAAACCCTCATTATTCAAATAAGTGTCTGCATTTGGATATGTATGTATGTATGTATATATATATGTATGTGGCTAAAAAATGCAGATATGGCACATCACTTGTGCTGGCACTCAGTCTAATGCACTTCGAAACTCATTCATAGATGAATGAAGCACAAACAAAATTACTGCGGTTATGCGGAGATAGAAACAAAAGGGTAAGTAAACTGAAAGTGAAGGAAGAAAGAAGTTGCTACGCCGCACCAACACTCGATTGGAGGTGGGCCAAAAACTTGCTTGGGGGTTGGTTAAAAACAAAGCCGAAACAGTAATAAAGGAAGTAATGGAAAGTTGCAACGCCAACGAAAGCGCTTCCACACCACCACCCGTTCACACGAGAAAACCACCCCTCAGTGCGCTTGCATAACGACTCGACGCAATCTCCATTCTGCTCTACTCACTGATATGCATAAATGTACAGTAATACCTTACGTTAAAACGTACATAGGCAACACTGCAACAACGTATGCAGGTCTATACGCCCCAAAATTAAGCACCCACAAGCCACCCATGCGCACAGCTCAGTGTGTGAGGAGAAAAAATGAGGGTATAACTACGCTTGGGAGATATGTATGTATGTACATAAGCTAAGGGCCCGGAGCATACGTTGTGGCGCATATGCAAAAATTCATCAATAATAAATGCGCTGACAATGAATGAGTGCAACAAGGCGCAGCCAGGCAACGAACGCAAGTGCGGCAACATACAGATGCAGGGTGTAATGCTTACTTGATGTAGTTTTATTTGAAAAAAAAGAAAAAATAAGTGAAGGCAACAATCGAAGCAGTTTGTGCGATTTTCTTCTCTGAAAATTACTTTCTCAAAAATCTCATACCTAAGCCCCGATTTACACAGCGACATCTGGAAGAGAGGCACTGGAAATCCACACGGCCAAATAGTTTTCGGCAACATTCGTTGCTTTTGAAGTTTACTTCTTTAATTTTGACAATATTTAATAAGAAGCACAAAGCGTGTCGCCAGTAAGGGAATAAAAAAACCTCTTGTCTCTTCCTCTTCCGTCCTTTTCCCACGAACAACATGCTTCCCTTCCAAATGTTTCCCTATGGAAATCGGGATTTTGCCTTGCAAAGATGCGGCAGACGCACAAAAAGTGCTCCGGTGTCTCTTCCTTTTCAAGTCAAGCAGGAGGAATGAGTAAATATGGATACTGAATTTCACGAAAATTTAGCTCATAACAGCATACAAAATTCGCTATAGATTTTTGGGAAGTGCTACTGAAGTAACTTGGTTCTGGGAGGGTTATAAGTCCGGGTCGCTCCGCTAGTGTACGTAGGTAGGTGAAATTATTGAATAAGTACTCTGGGACTCCCCAAGTAGCACTAAAGCCCCGTTTCGATACCATTTTGAGATCTCCAACAGGCAGATATCTACAGCCAGACAGAGCTTTTGATGCAATGGAGAAGATTAATAGGATTTAGGTTGGAGTACTACCCCAGGCTGTCGAAGAAAGGAGCTCACAGTGACCTTAATCGGCTAGCTGCCAAACGCATTAATTTACATGGAAAGTGCTCAACAGTTTCCTTTTCTGAAAGGTCCCCACAACTTCTGCAATGGTGACTAAATGGTAAGCCTAGCTTTTCTGCGTGTGTGCCGATCGTCCAATGGCCGTTTAATACAGCTACGAGGTTGGAAATTGAATAACGGGTAGTCCCCAGGACTTCCTGAGTGATCCGTCTATTGTATATTACTAAGTGTAAAGGGTTTTCGAAAAAGCACACAAAGAAATGGAGCTACATCTTTTCCGCGCTTTCTTGAGAAATAAAATGTGCAATTGCTATTTAACAACATCCAGGGGGCTACCGATAAGCGGGTAGGAGATCTCTGAGACCAATTAAATCGACCCCTTCCTGGCAAGCTCATCAGCAATTTCATTTCCCTCTATGTTCTTTTGTCCTGGAACCCAGATCGGAGAAATGATACCTGCACAAATTGGCTGATTTAGAGAAAACTCCCACTCCCGATTACATCATGGAGCCATCAGTGTAGAGAGAGGTACGTGTATCAAAGTAGTGTAGAGCAAATTCAAAAAGTGGACGGACCAAAGTTGGTATGCAGAAGTCAGATTATTGGGGACAATAACGACCAAGTCTTCGTAAAAGCTTTAATACGCCAGTGAAAGAGTGCTAAAAAAGCTTGGTCAGATCTCACATGCATCCAGATTGAAAATTAAACCAGATTTTGAACTTCAGAAAGAATTATGCAACGTATATTCGAATTTATTTCGAGCTCGATATTGAAATTGAAGATCTAAGGCACAAAAGTGACTCCCCTTACAAGTTCATAAAAAACTATACAATATTTAAGGCCGAGCTCGATATTGGGATCGCAGAACTGTGGCCCAAAACCTAGGCCCCATAAAATCTATAAAAACTTCAGATTCTAAGCCTCATTTCAGAGAGATCAGCAAAAATTGTACAAGCTCCCACTCGATACTGAAATTGGCTCAAAAGTGGCTCCCCCTAAAAGTTCTTTGGATTTCAGTGGTTAAGCCTCATTTCGGAGACATTAGCAAACATTATACCACAAATAATTCCAGCTCGATATTGGGATCGAAACACCATGGTACAAAATTACTCTACTTACAACCTTGTATAGACTCTAGATGCTGAGCTTCATTTCGAAGGCATCAGAAAAAAATATCCAATAAGTAAGGCCGAGTTCGGTATTGGTATCGAAGATTCATAGTGTAAAACCAATTCCCCTTACAATCTATAAAGATTTCAGATGCTGAGCTCCATTTCGAAGGCATCAGAAAAAAATATCGAATATGTAAGGCCAAGTTCAGTATTGGTATCGAAAGTCCATAGTCTAAAACCAATTCCCCGAGCTTCATTTCGGAGACATCATGAATATATAAACCGAGCTCGATATTGGGGTCGAAAAACCATGAACCAAAACCTACTCGCCTTCGAAACTCTATAGATTTTAGAAATTGAACTTCAATTTGAAGTCGTCAGCAAAAAAGTTTACTATGTATTTGCAAGCCTGAGCTCGGTATTGGAATGGAGTACTACTAACGAGGCTCAGCTTTGTAATATCTCTTTAGTAAAAACAGCTCATGCAGCAATTTCCATCCCACCTTACTTCGTTTTGAGCATCCAAATAGCTTTTAAAGTCCTCCCATGTATTGACACTCAAGTTGGCCATTAGTTTATCGTTACGTAGAGAAAACTCTAAGCTAATAGCAGGTCTGGGCATAGAGATTTAAATAAAAAGGATGCCCTATGTAAGAGACCATTCATATTTTCTAAGGATTTTAACTAAACTCAAGGAAGCGTGGGACTTTTAATATTTATTCCTTTCAAAAAGATAATAGCTACCTGGGGTTTTGAGGGTAGGATACAAGAGATGTGAAATTGAGGATTTATTTCTGATTTTGGATAATCAAAATATAAAACCAAAACATGCCCTAAAATTTAAATTTTTCGAAAGCTTTTCATTTGCATGACCGCTGCTTAAAAACTCGGGCGTGAATAAGTTATATCGGTAGGGAGCTTGGTACTTGATGATACTTTCAGTAGTTTTTGTAACTTTTAACTTAAAATTTACCAATCGGGTGTATGTTAAATTCCTACCGGCTTAAAGCCTTGAGATCCTGTATAGTACACTCAATACCGTGAAGAGGATATGGAAATGTGGAATTTACAGGCAAAATTATGTGAAGTAAAGAATGAGAAGGCGGTGACTGGCGCAAAAAATAGGCAGCAGTACAGTAGCAGCCAAAGTGGCAACACAGCGAGTGTTGTGAAAGCTAAAGAGGTGCAGAGAGAGTAGGGGCGAATTACTACACGCTTTGGTGAGCCATTAAAAACTTACACAAAAACAAAAAAACAAAACACAACAAAGCGATGTGCAAACAATGAAGAATCAGCCAGTAAAACAGCAAACCGCCTAACAGATCCATCAGCACAGCTGCAGCGGCGAAAAAGCCAGCATCAGACGCAGCAGTAGCCTGTCCATGCATAATGAAGTAAACCGGAGCGTGCAGACGACTGTGGATGACAGGATTAGAGTGAGCGCCAGTAGCCAGTTAAAACTGATAGAGCAGAGCGAAGCAATGCAAGGCGAATAGATCAGCAGCAGCAGCAGCAGCAAATGCAGAAATGGTTGCTAGGCAAATATCGAGCAGCAAACTGAAATCCACCATCCTCCTTACCTACCTACCTACCTCGTCTATCTACATAAGGCTGCTGTGAGGCACAGTGAGGTTAAGGCCTTGCCGAGCCAAGAGCTATAGTAGCTGAAGTTGTAGCTGTAGCTGGTTGGACTGCTGCTCGGCTACTCGGCTGTTGGGGTTTGTTCACCCATTTGTGCGCTCGCTTGTTAGTCGCTCGTTTGCCGGGTTCGCCCGGTACACCCGGTGTGTGCACGGTGCTCCGGTTCGTTGCCATCGGGAAGTAATAAATTATTTAGCATGCATGCAAAATAATTGCGAATGCGAGTGAATGAATGCATTCGATGGCAGTGAGGAGCCATTTGTGGAGTAACAGACACCACTGCGCGTTGCTGCCAGTCATACACAGAGATTGGCAGCAGACAGGCTGTTGTTAAGGCAGTTCACAAAGTCTCAAATATTGGGGACTGAGGTGCGTTTCTGGAGTTGGAGTTGGAGCTGAAGCTGTTCAGTTGCATACAAAGGCTGAAAGCCGACTGACATTCAACCAACCAACCAAACGACCAACCCATATGGCCTAACACCGACTGAACAGTCAGCGCCTGGCTGCCTGCCCGCCTGTCTGTCTGCCTATTAGGTACTCGAAGCGAAAGGAGTACAACAACAACAGTAAGAACGGTAATATTAACCACTTTGAAAAGCAGCGGGTAACGATTATAAAGCAAACTGAACAACAACAGCAACAGCAATATGCAGTAATCAAAGTTTGAGGCGTTGCAAAGCAAAACGAGGTGCCTGCAACTACTGCACACTTTGCTTCCCTTCGAATGCTGTGCTTTTAAAATGCTTTTTTTTTTTGGTTTCCTTGTTTTAGCTTTCAATGTGTTTGTGTGCTCCATGGTGTTTGCCTGTTTCATCGGCGATTTTTTTCTCCAAGCAATAATTTCGTGCATCAGCCTCAATTTCTGGTTTTGGGTTGTGCTTTCGGTTCGGTTTGGTTCGCTCGTTCGTATTGACAGTTCAAGGACCAGACCAGACAACGTACACGTAAAACAAAAACACGGCAAAGCATAATAAACAACAATGAATATAAAACAGCAACAACAACAACTAAACGACAACGTAACGATGTAACAGCTACAACAACAAGCTAAACATACACACCGCACAACTGCAACAGCCGCTTTTGTTGAGCGACAGCAGCAATACGGTTTTTTTGTGTTTTTGTTGTTGTTGTTTTTGTTTTGCAAAAACTGTTCGGATTTTCTGTAGCAGTTAATTTTTTTATTTGCTTATTTTTATATGTAGCTGCTTAACTGGTTAAAAAGCAAAGGTAACTAACTGACGTTGCCATCGAGATGGTAAACGTTTTCGATCAGAGTGCCGTTCACTCGTTGCTTAGTGGAAAATATGCAAGTAGGCATTAAGTAAAGAAGGATATATGTATGTATGTATGTAGTAAAGAGAACGACAGCGAAATGAGTAAATTATAATAATAGAGAGGCTTAGCGCAAGAAGATAATGCAAAGTTCCCTAAATAAAATCGCAACCAACTGCATTCGTCCCTTGCCAATGGCCACAGAAAGTCATTTATAAAATGTATACCTATTTTTACTAACTTCAGGGAATACCTAAAGGCGTCGGACCTTTAAAAAAGAGATCAAACAAAACCGCAGGCTATCGTTGTGCGGATTTTTGTGCACTTCGGAGTCCAACTTTTTTCTAAATTGGGGATGGGTACAACAGTCACTCGCCAAGGTGCGTGAGTTTATGATTATGAAACCTACGAGAATCTATGTAGCAAGTGGAAGTTGGCATCTTAATCTGAATGACTTAATGGTTGTTGTTGTTGTTGTAGCAGCATAAACATCCCCATACATTTACGCGAAATGCTGCTGGAGTGACAGTCCTTGACCGCATATAAATACGGGTCGTTTCGGTAGCGTAGAACTGCTTGCCGGGGGAACGACTTTTGACTTACTGGTTATTGTTTTAGCGCCTTACTAAGCCCTATCAGTGCAATGAAGTTACCGGTCGTCTTCGTCTAGCTCATCTACCGGTAAGCCCAGAAAACGAGCTGTTTCGACAGTTTGGGACCAGAGAGAAATGGTCCTCACCTAGAATAAGTTTGATGGGGCATGTGAAAAGGTGGTTAGTGTCGTGCGGGGAGCTTTCACATGCTGGACATATATTGGGTACAGTATCCAGAACGCAATTGTGCCAAAGTTGCACGAGTATCTCGGGGTAGCTAAAGCTTTTCATCTGCCGTGGGCTGTGGTTGAACTCCGATTACGGCATTCAGGGGTCGAGAGTTTACATAGATGGTAAGTGTCTCCCGATGAATGTCATTGAGCATATGTATGTCTAAACACTGTCCGGTCCGGTAGTTGTCGGTTGATTTTGCCCTAGATCTCGTCGGAATATTTGAAGAGACGCCTCCTTACGTGCCTGGGACTCATGTTTTAGCAGGTGTCTACCGGAATGAAACCTACGGTAATACCCGAGTTTCTGAGCATTTTGTTGTGCTCTTTGAATAAATTGCAACGATCAGTGTGCGTGGGAAACTGCGCCAACGAGAACCTGGATACACGGATAGACTCAGTGCACTTCTAAGAATACGCCCCATCCCTATCATGATAAGGGATAGAGGGAGCTAACTACCTTAGAACAATGAGACTTAATAATGGTTCTGACCAAAGTATGGAACATTTTATAGGGCATATGGAAATTTCAATGCAATTTATAAACAATTCTGGAGTGCAAATGTTTAGGAAAAGGAATTTTAAAGTATATATAATATTTTAGACGGCCACTTTGCGAGATAGAAGTGATGCTACTCCGAGGAATCTTGAAGTTTCCAGGAGGCGCCGTCGTATTCCGTGAAGTAGGAGCCGCGCAGGCTTAAGATGCCTGAGGCCACGAGCAGCATGTGGCCACAATCCGATGGCCATACCCATTGCACTGGCTGGTGGCATCTAACCGGATTTGAGTTCGGGTGGAGCTTTATTTGCCAAACGCAGCAGAAATAGACTTTAGTTCCAGGGTTAGGCTCGATGCCAACCCTGAGAACAAGTGTTTGGATCAACCTTCATAACGTAGAGTTGCTTCAGTAACGATAGACGGGGTTGCAGTCCAGTGCACGAATCAGGGTTTGTTTACTGGTGTCGGTAGCGAGCCCGAGTCATTCCCTTACGTAGAACAGGTTGTCATGAGCATGGAATATTGGGATGCGATCCTAATGCATTCAATTGGTTCATCATTTCCTACACTACAAATTCAAATGAGATCCAGCACAAGTTGGCCTTATCTATTAAAAAAGCCTAAGAAGAGGCGACCGGAGTAGCTGAATGGGTTGGTGTGTGACTACCATTCGAAAGTGCACGGGTTCGAATCTTCGTGCAGGAAACAGCAAAATTTCAAAAACAAAAGTTGTTTCTAAGAGCGGTCGCCCCTCGGCAAGCAGATGCAAACCTGCGAGTGTATTTCTGTCATGAAAAGCAGGAAAACATCTGCCGTTCGGAGTCGGCTTATAACTGTAAGTCACTCTATTTGTGGACCAACATCAAGACACACACACCACAAATAGGAGGAGGAACCTTGTCAAACACCCAATAAAGTGTATAAGCGCCAGAAGTTATTAGAAATGTTTAGTTCTCAGTCTTACGGAATATTGCGCCAATAGTCATAGTGTTTGTACGTATGTGTAAGTATTAAATATGTTATCCTTCTTAATATGTACAGCTGTGTTCAAAATAATAGGAGTACCAAGAATTACCAAGTTTTAAATGTTTTTTTAAATCTATTTTTTTTAGTTTAATTTATTTTTTTTATTATTATTTTTTTTTTAACTTTTGTTTTATTTAATCTTTTTTTATTTAATTCTTTTATTTTATTTTTTTATTACATTTTTTTATTTAATTTTCTTTTTGATTTAATTTTTTTTTTATTTAATTTCTTTCGATTCAATTTTTTCTTATTAATTTTTTTTTAGTTTTTACAAAAGAATAGTGCTCTAAACTGTGCAAAAATTCGACGAAATTTAACTAATTTTAATAAAAATTTTCAATACTTTATTCACAATTTTTAGAAAACTTCAAGCTATGCAGTTTTACATTCCATTCAATTTAGTTTTAAAAAGCGCAAGTTTGAGGTCGCTCAGAAATCGCGTTGCTTTTTTGCAATTTTTTTTGCATACTATGTTGGTAATTTTATCCATATTTAGTACATTTTGGTAGTAGATATTTAGTACAATAGTTTCATTCAGTAGACTTTTATATGCAAAAAGCTTTTACTTTTTATACTATAAAATTGCACAGCAAAAGTTTTTCGAAAAATTCGAAAAGAAAGGTTGAAATTGGAATGTATTTTTTTATTTTTGTTGTTTTTTTTCTTTTGCTTTTTTGTTTTATTTTTGTATTTTTTTTTTTTTTGTTTTTGGAAATCTGTTAATCTTTGCACCTATATTGAAGTCGCTCCAAAATTGGGAATTCAGAAATTTATTTATTTTTGGATACGATGTTCGGAATTTTTTTCCATATGAAGTACAATTTCATTCGGTAGTATTTTATATTTAAGAAGGTTTTACTTTTTATACTATAAAATTGCATAGCAAGAGTTTTTCGAAAAATTCAGAAGGAAAAGTTGCATATCTTGATGTATTTCTTGTTTTTGTTGTACATATTTTGCTGTTTCTTTTTGTTGGTGTTGTTGCTTCTTTTTGTTGTTGTTGTTGTTGTTGCTGTTTCTTTTTGTTGTTGTTGTTGTTGTTGTTGCTGTTTCTTTTTGTTGTTGTTGTTGTTCCTTTTTTGTTATTTTTGTTCCTTCTTTTTTGTTCTTGTTCCTTCTTTTTTGTTGTTGTTCCTTCCTTTATTGTTGTTGTTGTTCTTTCTTTTTTTTTATTGTTGTTCCTTCCGTTTGTGGTTGTTGCTCTTTCTTTTTTGGTTGTTGTTGTCGTTGATTCTTTTTTGTTGTTATTATTGCTCTTTTTTGTTGATGTTGTTGTTATTGTTGCTGCTTTTTGTTTCTTTTTTGTTATTGTTTGTTTTTTTCTTTTTTGAGGTTTTTTGTTGTAAATGCAAGTCTTTGTGCATAATGTTCTTCAACGACGAGCGGAAGAGGTGCCATTGTTGGGCACGACCACGAGTTGAGGTGGACGGCTCTTCAACTACACTATCGCGAACAGCAGCAATGTTTTCTGCAATACGAGCTGTACGAGTTTGTACTGGTGTTTTCACATCTCTTACAGACCCGGTTTGCTCAAACTTTTGCACAATTTTTTCGATTGTACCCACATTTGGACGATTAAATTGACCGAAAAAATCAGGAAGTGCGCGATATGCATTTTGATTTGAACGCCCGTTTTCATAATAAGCCTGAATAACTTTAACGCGTTGCTCGATTGTGTATCTTTCCATGGTTCAAATTGAGTTAGTCTGAAATTGAAAAATGTCAAATGAAATGCAGAAAAAAACTTGACGTGTAGGTGTGGTTCACATTCAACATCGGCCCTTGAAATTTAACCACCCTTTAATTTTTTTTTAATTCGTTACGTTTTCTGAAATTTGCACAAAGCTTGGAAATATGAGTTATATGGTTTTTAAGTAGATGGTACTATACTTTAAAAGAAAAAATCAAATACAATAAAGTGGTCAAAACTTGGTAATTCGTTGCGCTCCCATTACTTTGAACACAACAATATATGTAATAATCAAGGACATTTTTGTAGATTCTACTTTTTAATATTTTGTAAACTAATATTTCCATATTTCGTTATTGGGAACCTACACTCTTTAACCCAATAAATATCTGTTGTTTACTGCATTTATGCTATTTGAGCCATACATACACATATTCATGCATACAAACATAACAACAGCTGTGCGGTACGACAATAAAGTTATAAAAATAAATTTACTTTTCTCCCCATTAAATTCATAAATTTAAAACTATTACGGTTAATTGACATCTTTTTTGTTCGCATTCCATTTTTTCTTCTGAGTTTGCTACCACAGCCGATAACAACGAGCCTTCCTTTTGCTATGGTACAGCTATGACCATGACATACATACATATTTAGCATGAAATGTGATATGATTTCGTTGATAAAAATTTGCTGAAAACGCTCATTACAGCCGACACCTGGCTTGTTAAGGCTACTATGCACTACGGCGTGGCTTATGAGGAGAACATGTGTTGTGACATGTTGAACATGAAAAGGTAAAAATACCCAAATTTGTATTGAATAGCCTTATTGTGGATTTCTTTTGTGCATATTTGTTGCCTTGAGTTTTGGCAATTCTGTATTGAAGTTTTAATTCCCAATTTTCATGCTTGCCAATTTTACTTATTTTTTCAACATTGATTTACTTTAATCCTTTGTTATATTTTTTGTGTAATAATTCATAATACCACTATACATGTAATTTCTTCAGCACCGACTTATGGTTGGATACTGTATTTTTATTTCATTTGCTTATCTTGATTTTTTTTTTCGTTTTGCATAGAAGGGTCTTATCAACAATTTTTTGATTGGCGAACATTTTTGTTTAAGTATGAAAGTCATTGGTTTGATATGTGAAGCTTCTGAGTACAGCGACACTTCTTAAAATCGCGCTATTCTAACAAAGGGAGGTACCTGGTATATAAAGTTTTGAAATACAGAAAACTTTCTTTGAAGTAAATGAAGTGATGTGCCCACGACAGTCGGTTCTATGTGACCGGAACGCCCCGGATTTATATCCGGCCAAGGACTCACCTCAACAGCATTCCCCGTCTATGTATGGGGAATGTTTATGCTCCTACAACAACAACATGTTGTGTGTTTACACTTCATTGAATAATCATAGCACAGTACAGGGACTTATTGACAAGTTTTTACCTTTTTTTCTCATTTAATTTTAATATTTTTTTATAGAAATATACTTACTACTCCTACAAAAACTATATAAATACAATTATCAAATTCTGTGCAAGCTAAACAAAAAAAATCATCATCAGGGTCACAAAATCGAAATTTTTTTCTTCACTTATCTTATAGTAAATCATTTCAAGAATGTTGTGTCAAAATTTTAAGTGGATCGGAGCAGAACTCTCAAAGTTATAGCCTTTGTAGGCACTCTACCTCGAATGCGGAGCATCGATAATTTTTCAGAGTAATTTTTTCAAACGCGTTTTTCCCGAAACGACTTCTTAAAAGTCGGTGCCAATCACAACTCCGAAACTATTCAACCGATTCTTTTCAAATTTGGCACACGTTTTCTAAATCAAAAATATCTCCCCCCCCCCCCACTGTTTGTTTTTTTATTTTTTTTTTTAAGGTTGTTTTTCACTTACAAATATGGCGAAATTTTTCGCCAAAAATGCTCGTTTTACGTTTTTTTGCCACCAAAACTAATATACAAAAATGAAAAAAAAAAATTTTTATTAATGGGGGGGAGCATTACGTCATACTTTAACTGAAAAATTCGACTTTTTTAGTTTCAGATGATTCTACGACGAATGCCGATTGGCACCGCAGAGCACCTCTCGAAAAACATATCTCCAAAAAAACTCTGTCATGGGCTTATTTGTCAATATTTTATTATTAATATTTTTTAAAAACTTATTGAAAAGATGTACAATAACATGCAACTGATTTTATTAAAGTATCTTAAGCCATATTTCTGTAAAAAATTAAAAAAAAAAGTGTTTTTTTTTTAGCGCTCAACCCTAGCACCCCCTTAAGGACCATAGTAGGAAGTTCAGCAAGCAATTCCTGCAGGGATGCTAACACAGGGTCAACTGTGCAAACGCTTCCTGTAGGCTGCGCTATCTAGACACGTTCCCACGACAGTCGGTATAAAGGCATACCCTTAAAAACGTGTAAGCTACTTATCTTTGAGGAAGCGAGCGAAAGCAGCGCACAAAAGATGACGTAATGTAACCACCTGCAGAATCGACAATTGTGGCCCACTTTCAATGCTAAACGTACTGAAGCTCTTCTAAGCTGAGGTAAGCACAGTCTTAGCACACTGATTTCAGTTATAACGGGGCACTGCTTAATAGGTACGCATGCCCAGAGGATGGATATGCAAACACATGATTTCCGCAGAAGTTCTGTAGATGAGAAAGAGGAAGAGATGATCTCGCACCTTCTGTGCCATTATCCTGCTCTATCCAGACGTAGGTTTACTATTCTAGGTTGATAATTTTTTAATGAATTGGAAGATCTCAGTTCTGCAAAAATTAGGTATAAGAGCCTGAGTGTGTACCACAGGACAACCGCTTCAACCTCGCGTAACCTAACCTAACTTTCGGAGAATCCGGTCTTTTAAAACTCTATGATTGCTTTTCGCAGAGCTTGGGTGCAATTTTTCTCTTTCGAATTACAATTTTTATCTTTAGAATCATTATTGAATCATTTCAACTAAGGTAAAGTGCTGTAGGAATACTCCAGATACTTAGTTTTTTACTTATAAAACAATTCACAAAATTTTTGGCCGAAGACCGAATCGTTTTTAAGTATATTTCTCACAAAAATATCACATACTAAAAGACAAAAAATCAATGCGAACCCTTCCAGAGAAATACATGATAAATGAACAGATTTCAATGAATGTGAAAGTAATTAATAAAAATGGGACGTGGAAAACATTGCACGCCGGAAAAAAGAGCTCTTATATACCGAATGAGTCAAAAAGCTATGCAGAAATAGTTGAAATGATGATGTGCTCTCGGAAAATGTTTTATAATGCTCTTAATTTAGTTAAGAAAGATTCATCCAAACTAAGCAAAAAAAACGGAAAGAAAACCAAAGCCGCGAAAAACTGATGTTAATGTGGATAGAGCTATAATACGTAAGAGCAAAGCAGCTCTTTTTAAGTCGGCACAGCAAATAATGCTTGAAATAAACCAAGAATCTGATCTACAGGTCTCCAGAAAGCTTGTAGGAAGGCGACTTAACGAAGCCCAGCTGTTTATCCGCATAAGCAGAAAAAAACCACTCCTCTCAAAAAGACATATTAAACACCGACTTGCCTTTGCAAAAGCCCACAAAGACAAATCTATTCAGTTTTGGAGACACGTACTTTGGACCGACGAAACGAAAATTAATAGGATGGGACCAGATGGGAAAACTATTGTACGTCATCCAAAAAATCAAGCGCTAAATGCTAGGTTCACAAAAAAGACGATTAAACGCGGCGGCGGTAGCATCACGGTTTGGGGAGCTTTTTCCTGGCATGGTGTTGGTCCGCTTGTTCGCGTGGTTGGTAAAATGGATAGATTTCAGTATATGAATATACTCCAGAATAAAATGGAGACATTTGTGTTTGAGTTTATGCCATTAAATTGCATATTTAGGCAGGACAATGATCCAAAGCATACTGCAAAGACAGTGAAGCAATGGCTCAGAAGAGAAAAAATTAATGTACTAGATTGGCCGGCGCAGAGCCTTGATCTCAATCCAATAGAAAATTTGTGGAATGACGTTAAGGTCAAAATCGCTAACAAAAATTTAAAAAAATTTGATGATTTGTGGGCCGTAGTTGAGGAGGCTTGGTACTCGATTCCAAAGGAAAGATGCCACAAGCTTGTGGAAAGCATGGAGCGACGGCTTGATGAAGTTGTTGTTGTTGTAGCAGCATAAACATTCCCCATACTTACATACGGGGAATGCTGCTGGAGTGACAGTCCTTGGCCGGATATAAAATCGGGTCGTTTCGGTAACGTAGAACCGACTGTCGTGGAAACGCCGACTGTCGTAGGCTTGAAGAAGTAATCAAAAAACGGTGCATATAGTACAAAATACTAAACTGGTAAAACAATATTCTTACTTAACTATCTGATTTATTTACTGTTTTTGCTTTTATTTGGAATTTTGTTAGGTGTCCAGGAGTTTTCGTGAGTTATTAACATTCTCGTAAATTAAATCAGAACTGAAATTCTTTTTGACCATTTTTTTTTTGTTTTAAAGTGGAAGTAAATAAGTTTTTTTATTCTTTATGTTGCTTTTTTCCCCAATAAAAAATAATTATTTATACAACATATTCAACTCTTTGCTTTTAAAGTTTAAATGCGCTATTTATATGACCATGGCTGTATGTTTGCCAACGCAACGTTCTTAAGAAATTGCCAACAGCTGTATGTTAACGTCATCAGCGCAAAAAAGGGAAAAAAGCGAAGAAGAGCACCGAACTTTTCACTTTATCTAATATTTTCAAATATCGCGCCCACGTGCCAGCTAACGGATTCGTTCCAATTTTTATGCTTATTTCAAATTTTATCTGAGTTGTGCTGAATATTTCAAGCCGCTGGTTTACATATCTTCTGCTCAAATATGAACGAGACGTTATCAATAAAACGGTCCGCGGATGACATATGGCAAAAATAAATTTTTTATTTTTTGGTAGGACTGTTATAAGCTTACATGGCAAATTTCAGCGTGATATGTCACATAGTTTGTTTTCTGTGCTACTGTAAACAAGTCAAGCTCGAGTGTGTTCTTCGAATTCTCTTTTATGACTTCAATTGTCTCAAAATGTTCTCCACGGAGCGGCAACTTGAGCTTGGGAAACAGGAAAAAGTCACATGGAGCCATATCGGGGGAATACGGTGCTTGCGGAACGATATTAACATTATTTTTCTTCAAATAATCGTGAACAAGATTTGATGTGTGAGCTGGTGCATTATCGTGATGCAAGAACCATGACTTGTTGTCCCACAATTCCTTCCTTTTAAGACGAATGTTCTCGTGCAAACGCTTTAAACGTCTAAATATAAGGTTGTCAAAAAAGTCTTGCGGTATTTCCGCAAGCTTGTCTTTGCAAGCGCGTAGTTCTAGTTGTATTCGTCGCATCGGTTCACGCTAGAGCTTTTTGGAAAGCTCTTTTCACGCGCTAACACGTGTTTGATTAATTGTTGTTTGCTTTTAGTCGTTCGTGAGTTATAGCGTCGCAAACATGTAGCAAAATAAAGAGAAAATACGGCATATTTTACAGTACTACTACGATAAAGGCAAAAATGCATCTCATGCTGCCAATAAAATTTGTGCAGTTTATGGACCCGATACAGTTTCCATTTCCACCGCACAACGATGGTTTCAACGTTTTCGTTCTGGTGCAGAGGTGATCGAAGATGCGCCACGGTCCGGAAGGCCTGTCGTCAAAAATTGCGATAAAATCGCTGAATTGATCGAAAGAGACCGGCATAGTAGCTGCCATAGCATCGGCCAAGAGCTGGGCATGAGTCATCAAACCGTTATAAACCATTTGAAGAAGCTTGGATTCAAAAAGAAGCTCGATGTATGGGTGCCACACGACTTGACGCAAAAAAACATTTTTGCCCGTATGGATGCATGCGAATCGCTTCTGAATCGCAACAAAATCGACCCGTTTTTGAAGCGGATGGTGACTGGCGATGAAAAGTGGGTCACTTACGACAACGTGAAGCGCAAACGGTCGTGGTCGAAAAGCGGTGAAGCTGCCCAGACGGTGGCCAAGCCTGGATTGACGGCCAGGAAGGTTGTTCAGTGTGTTTGGTGGGATTGGCAGGGAATCATCCACTATGAGCTGCTCCCCTATGGAAAAACGCTCAATTCGGACCTGTACTGCCAACAACTGGATCGCTTGAATGCAGCACTCATGCAGAAGAGGCCATCTTTGATCAACAGAGGCCGAATTGTCTTCCATCAGGACAACGCCAGGCCACACACATCTTTGGTGACGCGCCAGAAGATCCGGGAGCTCGGATGGGAGGTTCTTTTGCATCCACCGTATAGTCCGGATCTCGCACCAAGTGATTACCACCTATTTCTGTCCATGGCGAACGAGCTTGGTAGTCGGAAGTTGTCCACAAGAGAGTCCTGTGAAAATTGGCTCTCCGAGTTTTTTGACAATAGGGAAGCGAGCTTCTATAAGAGGGGCATTATGAAGTTGGCATCTCGTTGGGAACTCGTCATCGAACAAAACGGCGCATATTTGACTTAAATCGCATTATTATAACGAATTTTATGAACAATTGAAAATTCAATAAAAATACCGTAAGACTTTTTTGACAACCTTATAATATTCAGCGTTAACCGATCGGCCTTGCGGAAGGAACTCCGAGTGCACCACACCTTCGTAATCGAAAAAAACAGTCAGCATAACCTTAATTTTTGAGCGACTTTGGCGTGGGTTTATGGGTTTTGGGTTTATGTACGGCCCTCTTTGAACGATTTGTGCCACTGGAAAACACGTGCACGCGATAGAGCAGAGTCCCCATAGGTTGTCTGCAACATTTTTAAGGCGTCTGAAGCCGAAATTTTGTTGAAATAACAAAATTTCAAACAAATTCTTTGTTCAACTTGAATTTCCATCGTTAAATTCGAAGAACACACTCGAGCTTGACTTGTTTACAGTAGCACAGAAAACAAACTATTTATTTTTGCCATATGTCATCCGCGGACCGTTTTATTGATACCGTCTCCTTTATATTTGAGCAGAAGGTATCTAGAAGTTGGTATGAAATCGATCATAAAATTTGTACTGAATAGACGCGAATGAAAGCGACCTAATAAAAAATATTTTAAAATAGGAATTTTTATGCAAACAGCAACATTTGAAGTCAGTGAAATTTGCTGCTGCGCCATTGTCGTCTTATCAAACCTTCTGGGATATCGCATTTATTTATTATTTACATTTTTGTTTGCGTGTTGATAAAAAGGTATTCATGTGTGTGTGTGTATATATGTGTATATGTATGTATGTATGTATGTATGTGAGTATGTATGTATGTATGTTTGTATGTATGTACATATGCACACATTTACATACATTTGTTGGTATTTTTTGCAAACAGTCGACAAACAACACCTCCTACAATTAATGGTTGAATAATAACAACAAAAAAATATATATAAAATAAATACAAATAAAAAGCACAGAAAGCTGCACAAAAATTCATAAACAACCAAACAATCAGCGAGAAAGAAAACAAGAAACAAAAAAATAAAATAGTGAAAGATCCATTATCGATAGAAAAACCTTCAATCAAACAAACAACAAACCCACCGACCTGCCTGCTTCTCCGCTTGACTCCTTAACTGACTGGCTGTGTGACTGACTGTACTGTACATCGTTTTACAATTAACAATTAAAAATTTAATGTCCGCATTGCTAGTTGCTGTTTATTTTCGGCCTCATGACACTTGGCGGAAATAAGAGAAAGGCGAGAAGCGGCAACACCGAGTACTAGTACGTAGAAGCGTTTCAAGCGACTACAATAAAGACAATGCGAACTAAAAGAAGAAACCTACAAAAAAGAACAGCTTTTTCGTGCTGCTGGGCGCTGCTCCAATGCGTCTGATACTGTCTGTTAGCCGGCTAGTTTGCCAGCGCCGTGCAGTTGTTATTCTTGTTCTGCTGCTGCTGCTGCTGCTGTTGTTACTTTGTTGTAACTGAAATCATTCTTTTACTGCTGATGTTTTCTGTCAGTGTCAGTTTTGCGCGCTTCCTTGAAAGGCAAAAGCCGGACGAGATTTTTTTTCTTCCTTGCCTTCCCTCATAAGCTACAACAATATATTGAGGCCAACCACCAGCCAGCACGCACAACCAGTTCGAACCATACCCAGCCGCTTTGGAGGCAGTCAGTCAGAGACCAAACGATGGCCAGCAGCAATAAAGCAAAATGCTTTACATTGCATAAGCAAACGGCCCGGCTGGCTTCTTACGCTTTTCCACAAATACGCAACCAAGCGGGTGTGTGTGTATATGTATATATGTATGTATGTGTGTGTGTGTACTACAAAGTATATTGCGCGCATATGTAGAGCGTATTGTGTTTGTTGTTGCTGTTATTGGTATTTAAGTTTGTGCCAGTGAATGGCGGCCAACAGGATTTCCTAGTATGGCGAGCAGCAAAGCGAAAGCAAGCTTATTAAGGAAGTGGAGCCGGGAATGTGTGAAGACTGTGAGTGAATACCAAGCAATAACGCAGTATTTCGAGGGTAAAACAAAATTATGCGTTGGAGGACAACATTAATGCCAGCCTTACCGCTGCCACCACCGCCACCACCACCACCACCACCATCCCCATCACAACTAAAGCACATTTCCACAGTCGTCGTGTGAACATAATATCACCAAAGCCAAAAGGGGGTGGGTGTTGTTGGGTGTACTGAGTTGAGTTAGTTGGTGCTGGCGTTTGTGTTGCTGTTGGTGTTGGTCTACATTGTTGGCGACACTAGACTTGTTCGCTACAGCTTTGATGATGTTGATAATGATGGCGACACAGCTTAGCAAGTGCCTCAATGGCTGAAGGTTGAACGGTGAACGTCGAAGTAGCGCAGACATTGACACTGGCAGGTATGCGCCTTGTGGTGTGTGGAGTCACTTAAGAGATCGCCCCCCTTTCCTTCTGCGTTCATATGTACACATGATTGTAGTGGGGATAGCGACGATGGTAGGCAGCGGCAAAATATCGATCGGTAGTTTAAATGACGTAGCGAACTGCGTGCGCCTTTCCACCCGCGTACAGCAGACAAGCAGGCAGCAGGCGCCTTTTACTTCGTTTTGCGGATTTTCCCTCGCTCACTATTGATGCGAATTCGGCGTATTTGGTACGATTAATAGTATAAATTTTGGAGCTCATAAAAAAATCAGAAAGTATCTATTGAAGTGCAGCATTGCAGCAGAAATAGTTTGCAAAGCTTTTACTCTCTTCATGGCCCTATCGTCCTGTGATATCAAATCCTCTCACTGGTACTTGAGTGTAACGAGAAACTTCATCTACTAGGAATCCACGACTGCATCCGTCTAATCGGGGTCCCAGTACACAGGGGTATAATTGGATTGAAATAGCGAACGCATTGGTGAGAGTGACTGCGACCTCGTCTTTAATAGGGCCCGAGCCCTTCCTTGCTATAGAAAAAAACACCATCAAGGAGAAGCTCAGGAGTGAAGAGCTAGGGCTAAGGGCGGTTTGCTGACACCAAACTATGAGGCTAAGCCTGGCGATATACTTACTGAGAGGGTACAACTCCAAGAGATTTAAAAAAGGATAATCAGAGAATGCTCAGTAGCATCCCCACAGGTCACTCCAGACTGCGAAGTCACCTGCATACGATCGGGATTTAGTCTACGGACTCTTTCCGTTTCTGCGACCAATCTTAGGAGACTCCAATGCACCTTTTCCTGGAATGCAGCGCTATAACGTGGAAAAGGTTGAGACATCTTGGCCAATTACAGCCAGAAGAAAGGCATATACGCGCAATCCAACCCAGCTCTATGCTGACTTTAATAAGGGAACTGAGCTGGATGTGGTACTGTGATGAGTAAAGGGCACAAAAGACCATGAGGAGGTCGAAGTGCAAGCCTCACAAAGAATCTTATCTAATCTTTGGCTATCCTAAAATCGGTATTTTAATAGATGTACTGGAGTGAAATCAAATATAGTTTGAGTAACGAAATATTTTCAACAGTAGAAAAAACTGAAAGCAGAGCTTATATAGTTTACCGACTATAAAGTCAACTTGGGCGATGAGCGACTGGCTGCTTTATGCATTACGAGAGCGCTAAGAACGACTCCAACGGCGGCCCTCGATTATATACTTCACGCAGCACAGATAGATCTTTTTGCGGATAGTCTTGCAAGGAAATCTGCAGGAAGACTAAAAGAACTAAATGAAATCTCATATAAGCCCTATGGACATAGCTCAATAAACCAGAAGAATATAGTCAATATGAACCATGTGGCTCCGGTTCTTACACGGGAAAAATCAAGATCAAGATAGGCGCTGGGATATACTGTACAGAGTTAGACCTAAGGAAGTGGCATAAACTTCCAGATCACTGCAGCGTATTCCAGGCTGAGGCCTTCGCAGTAGGAAAGGCAGAAGACCTAGCTTGAGATACTACTGCGACCAACTTCAAGCAATTACATCGATTAGTATAACTTCAAAGATCGTTTTTCAGAGCAGGGAGGCAATAGAAAGGTTGACAGCGAGTTGTAAGCAACATTCCTTTGGGGTTCCAGGCCATAACAGCATTGAAGGGAACTAGACGAAAACATGATCAGAAAGTTCAGAACAAGATGGAAGATGATTGTATAGTAAATTTGGCGTGAAAGAATGGATTCACTGTGTCGTCGTTTGGTGACGCAATTTATCTTTCGTCTCGGACCAGCGGATTGGCCACCAAGATCGTGTGATATCACACCTTTTGACTTTTATTTGTGTTATTTGAGGAGATATGTAAAGTCTAAAAGATTTGTGGATAAACCAGCTTCGATTGAAACATTAGAAGCCAACATTACTAAAGTTATTCACGACATACGGACCGAAGTGATCCATTCATAATTGGTAATTACGGATGGCCGTTGTTTTTTTTTTTTGTTGTTGTAGCAGTATAAACATTCCCCGTGCATATACGAGGAATGCTGCTGAAGTGAAAGTCCTTGGCTGGATATAAATTCGGGTCGTTCCGCTTACGTAGAACCGACTGTCGTCGGAACGCTACGGATGCCCGTATTACGGTGCAGTTGCGGCCAAGATTTGAAAGAGATATTCATAAAAAAAAAATAGATGTCATGAACGATTCAAAACTAATAAAGACTGCCCAATCAATTTGAATTTTTATTGTTTTACTTTAATTTAAAATCCGATGCCTCTAAATTGATCACCTTTTATTGATTTACTTCTAACTTTCGAATAAGATAAAGGATTGGCAAAGTCCCACATAGAATTTGGACTGCCTACACTGCCATATATTTTTTTAATTTAATTTTTTCATTCAGCGAATTCTAATATTTTTGTTTTCGAAAAATTCAGCTATTTACAAAAACAAAAAAATGTATATATATAAAATCTACTGTAATTCTAGTAAACCACGCGTAATAGGGGAGTTTCTCAGCAATATCGTGAAACCTCTATACTTAGCTATGAACATACATACATACGAGTTATATATTATAAATAACTTTCCCCTTTCGCTCTCGCTCTCTTCATTATCTAACTGTAATAATTAGCTATGTAAGTAATATATTTAATTGTTGTAATTGTTGTAAGAATAAATGGGGAAATCATTCTCTCTTCATTTCAAGTATAAATCTAACTGTTAAAATAAATTGAATAAGTATAGTTTTTAATGTTAAAAGTAGTCTTCAAAGTCACCTTGAAGAGTAAAGAACAAATTATTTTGAAGTGTAATCAAACTTGTTCCATTTTAATAAAAATAAAACTAATAAAAATAAAACTTTAACAAATTTATTTTATTTTCAAAAATAAATTTAACTGGCGACGAGGATGGGATATGTTAGTTAAAACATATCCAGTGATAATCGGCAAAAGAAAAGTTTAAAATTTTCAAAAAACCGATGTGAACCGCAAATAATTCAAGTGGACATTACTAAAGTGTGGCAAAAAAAGCGAAATTTTTGTAAACTTAAAAACTAAAAACTAAACTAAAAAAAATATATTTCGTGTAATAACTAATCCGAAAGAATAGTTCTAACAAGTTTATGATCGTTGAAAATAATTTGAACTTAGCGCAGGTGGGTGGCATTAGTTGCAGATTTTTGTAAATATAAAAACAAATGGAAAAGTGCATTTTCTCACTAAAATATCAAATTATTAGTTGAGTGCAAAACGGCAAATTTGTGCATAATTTGTGAGCAATTTTACTGCCCAAATTGATATGATTACCGTACATACATATATTTAAAGCGGACAAAATCTTTGACAAACAAGAAAAAAGATTCGCTTCGTAAAAAACAAAAAAAAAAAGGAAAAGAAATTACTAGAAGTTAAAAGTTAACGGAAAAAGAGAAGAAAGTGTACGGTGTGCATTCCAGTGCTAACGGCGTGAAAGACGAAAGAGAAAGCAAGCCAGCTACCATTAGAGAAAGGAGCAGAGCAGCGTGTGCTTAGAATTACAACAACACCCACAATGGCTTTGACGTTAGCTGAGAGCTTGCGTGAAGCGAGGAGCTTGCCTGCATTTAACGGGAGCAGTGAATATACGCTCAGCAACTACCTGAGGGACGTCGCAACTGTGTTGCAGCTAACGCCAGCAGAACATGTACAGACAATAAAAACAGTATTAAGCAATAGACTGCAAGGTAAGGCGTTAAAGGCGGTTGAAACCTTATTTAACCCTACATGGGAGGGTATAATAGTTAAGCTTAAGGAGGAATTTGGAGTAAAAAGAAGTTTTTTTAATTTAAGAAGTGACGCTCTAAACGAAGAAGCTAGAAACATTGAGGAATTACATTATAAATTAAGTAAAATTTTAAGTTTAATGAACACAAAGTATAGCTTAGAACCTGACATTTTGTATACACCTGAAAATAATGAAAAATTAATTTTTGATATTTATGTAAACTACTTACCTATTAGTATTAAATCTCTTTTGCTACAAAATAATATTAGATCTATTAACATAGCTTATACATTTTATTTAGAAAATAATTTATTAAAAGATATAAAACTAGTAAATAATAAACAAGCGAATAGTTTTGCGTATAAAAGTTTTCAAAACAATAATGATTTTCGAAATAACAATACCTTTCCTAATTATAGTAGCCGTAATAACAGAAATAATAGTGGTGGTTTTAATAATTGTAACAGAAATTTCAGAAATTTTCAAACGCAAACTTTTAACACTTTTAACAGAAATAATCAGCAACAACAAACCCAAAATTATGACTTAGAAAATTTTTGTAATTTACGACAAAATCATTCATATAATAGACATTTAAGTAATAATGAAGAACCAATGGAAATTGATGCAATTCATGTTACAGAAAATTTTCCTGTGCAGCCTCGAAATTATCATTACCCATAGTAATATTAACTATAAATAATACAAAAACAAGATGCCTAATTGATAGTGGTGCTGCTACTACCCTCGGAGATTATAATTTTTTTTCCAATATAGGAATAAAGAAAAGTTTAATAAAACCAATTTTATTAAATACCCTGGTCGGTAATAACATTATTAAAGATGAAGTGATAGTAAATGTGCCGGATGAATTTAAAGAAAAAAATAGCACCATGTCTGTTAAAT
This sequence comes from Anastrepha obliqua, assembly GCF_027943255.1. Taxonomy (NCBI): domain Eukaryota; kingdom Metazoa; phylum Arthropoda; class Insecta; order Diptera; family Tephritidae; genus Anastrepha; species Anastrepha obliqua. Next base: position 16,840,682 of record NC_072893.1, on the reverse strand, counting down.
TAATTAATTTTATTGATAAAAAATTCGATTGCATAATAGGAATAAATATTTTACAGCCCTTTGGAGCTATAATAGATTTTCAAAATAATACTCTTAAAGTAAATAATAACGAAATAAAACTAATTGACTATAAATTTAACATTTCTTATGAGGAAATTAATTATATAGAAAAATTTGAGCTGGATAAATTCAAAGATTTAATGCCTACAAACTTAAATAAGGAAGAAAATAAGTTATTAGAAAATTTTTTACATAAAAATAAAAAGACGTTTTATATTAAAAACCAAAATTTAACTACAACTACCTGTGTAAAACATAAAATAATAACTACTTCTAATAAAATAGTATACTGCAAGAATTATAGGCATCCACAGATTTTAGAAAATGAAATAGAAAAGCAAATAAATGAAATGTTAAAAGAAAATATAATACGCCCCAGCAAATCGCCTTATAATTCCCCTTTGTGGATTGTTAAAAAGAAGTCCGATAATTCGAACCAGCAGAAATGGCGATTAGTTATAGACTTTAGGAAGCTAAATGAAATAACTGTGGATGACAAATTTCCTCTGCCAAATATAGAGTCATTATTTGACAAGTTAGGTAAGGCACAATATTTCTCGTCCTTGGACCTTGCGAAAGGCTTTCATCAGGTTTTGATGGAGGAAAGCGACATTGAGAAAACGGCTTTTTCAACGCCCCGTGGTCACTTCGAGTTCATTCGAATGCCCTTCGGTCTCAAAAACGCGCCCGCTACATTTCAGCGAATGCTAAACTACATTTTGGCTGATTATATAAATAAAATTTGTATAATTTATATGGATGATATACTAGTCTTTTCAACCTCGCTAACCGAACACTTAGAAAGCTTGCAAAAGGTATTTAATAAACTGAATGACTACAATTTAAAGGTTCAAATAGATAAGTGTAGATTCTTATCGAAAGAAACAAACTTTCTTGGTCATATCATAACAAATAATGGGATAAAGCCCAACCCCGAGAAAATTAATATAATACAAAACTTGCAGCTACCAAAGTCAGTAAAAGAAATAAAATCGTTTTTAGGTTTAACCGGATATTACCGGAAATTCATTAGGAACTATTCCTTTGTTGCTAGCCCTATAATAAAATATTTAAAAAAAAATAGTAAAATTGATATTAATGACAAATCTTATATTGACGCTTTCGAAAAATTGAAGAAAATTTTAACAAATCCACCAATATTATGCTATCCAGACTTTAATAAAAAATTTGTATTGACCACGGATGCAAGCAATGTTGCTATTGGCGCGGTGTTGAGCCAGGATGGCAAACCAGTAAGTTACGCCAGTAGGACTTTAAATGGACATGAAAAAAACTACTCAACGCTAGAAAAAGAATTATTAGCCATTGTATGGTCAGTGAAATATTACCGTCCATACCTTTTTGGTCGAAAGTTTCTAGTTCAAACTGATCATCAGCCTTTGAAATGGCTTTATTCACTTAAAGAGCCCAATTCTAGAATCATCCGATGGAAAATATTATTAGATGAATTTGATCTCGATATTGAATATATTAAGGGAAAGGAGAATAAGGTAGCTGATTTTTTGAGCAGAGTTGAAGTAAATCATAGTACGGAAGAAAATGTAAATATTAATTTCTTTAGAATAAATAAAATTGTTAATAAATATAGGACGCAAATAAGAATAGTTAAAAATAAAAATAAAGAAACCGAAATACTTTTTAAAAAATATAAAATAATATATGTGTCTGAGAAGGACTTAAATAATACTCATTATTTGAATGATTTATTTAGACGTGAAATAAAAAAAGGAAAAATTGGGGTATACTCGGAGCTTGACAATAATAAATATAATATAATAAAGAACAAATTAATTGAATTATTTTCCAATAACAATAAAATAAATTTCATAAATTGTACTAAAGTTGCTAGTGATATTGAATCCGAGGAATCTTTATTGAATATCATTGATGATATTCATATTAAAGGTAACCACAGAGGAATCCAGGAGAATTTCGAAGAATTAAAAGATAATTATTATAATCCTAAATTATTAAAATTTATAAATAGATATTGCAATAACTGCAGAATATGTAATGAAAACAAATATGACAGAAAACCAATAAATAAAATATTTCAACATACTCCAACACCAGAAAAACCAAATGAAATAGTGCATATAGATATTTTTCAGATACAAAAAACTAGTTTTTTGACAACAATAGACAAATTTACGAAATTAGGAACGGCACATAAACTAAATGACAAAAATATGGTAACAATTAAAACTAAAATCGAAGAGCGAATCGCATTTTTAGGAAAACCTGATAAAATTATTATGGATAATGAATTTAATAATGCACTTATAAAGCTGTTCTGTCAAGAAAATAATATAGAAACTCATTTTACAACACCGAATTCGCACACAGGAAATTCAGATGTAGAAAGAATGCATTCGACTCTCTTAGAGCATATAAGAATATTAAAAAACGCTGAAAATATTAATGACTCTGAAGAATTAGTACTAAAAGCAATTAATTACTATAATAATACAATTCACAGCACAACTAAATTAAAACCAATTGATTTTATAAATAAGTTACATATAAATTTAAAAGAGGTTAAGGTAAGATCTGAAGCAATTAAAAAGAAAACCATTGATAGAGAAAATATTAAAAGAGAAAATATTACACTTAATTTACAAAAATCTAATTTATATATTAAAAATCCTACTGTAATTAGACAAAAAACTGCTAAAAGATTTAACAGATACCACCACAGCAACCCTAATAAAGTAGACACTGCACAATTTAGACGCCCATTAAAGTCTATAAAATAAAATAAAAATAAATAAAAAAAATAATAATAATAAAAAAAATGAAATGGATTTGTAGAGCAAAACATGGAAAACTATTCGTTAATATTTTTTTTATATTAAATCACACTATATTTATTTTTTTAAAATGTAAACTATAGAATAAGAAATGAATATTTATGGCTAATATAGTTTAATATTTATCTTGGAAAAAAACCCCTAAACAACTTAAATATATTTCATGTTTTATGTTAAGTTGTGATTTAAATCTGTATCACTATAAGAAAATATTAAACTTTCGTATTGTATATTTGTAAAAGATTCGACGAGACTCGAATTCTTTAAGGAGAGGCGAGTTATATATTATAAATAACTTTCCCCTTTCGCTCTCGCTCTCTTCATTATCTAACTGTAATAATTAGCTATGTAAGTAATATATTTAATTGTTGTAATTGTTGTAAGAATAAATGGGGAAATCATTCTCTCTTCATTTCAAGTATAAATCTAACTGTTAAAATAAATTGAATAAGTATAGTTTTTAATGTTAAAAGTAGTCTTCAAAGTCACCTTGAAGAGTAAAGAACAAATTATTTTGAAGTGTAATCAAACTTGTTCCATTTTAATAAAAATAAAACTAATAAAAATAAAACTTTAACAAATTTATTTTATTTTCAAAAATAAATTTAACTTACGTACATACCTATGTAAGTACATATTCCGCATCGTTCGTGGCAATACATTTGTACTTCCTTTCTAATATTATTTGCCAATAAACGAGCATAAAAAACAATAGTAGCTTAATCATGTTGCTGCAACATACAATTTCAGCTTCAATGCCAAATGCAACAAAATTTTTAATAAGCTTATAATGAAATTACAGTGCTTTGCACAGCCTTTGGACACAAAACAATTTGCGTTTTGTAATGGCACAGGTACTTTAAAAATTTACATACAATTATGAACAAAAACACACCTAAATATTTGCGGTCATATTCGTAGAAAATAAAACAGATTTAGTCTTTATAAGTAGAAAAATTCCATGGAAATATAATTTTACAGAGCGTTGCAAATATTTTAATTTGTATCGACAAAGTCATTAGAAAAGAATAGACCAAGAAACATGATTTGAAATAGGATAGATTAGTAAGCGAGGGAAAATAGCTTAGATTTATAGTCAAATTTCGGATGGCAACTATTTAACTAAATTTTTGAATACAGCCGGTTGCATTCGAAGTAAAAATAGTGTTGAGAAATGTAATAAGAAAGGCGCATACGCGCAGTCCAACCCAGCGCTATCTTAAGTTTAATAAGGGAACTGGGTCTGGAGCAGAGGGCAAAAAAAACTATAAGGTCGAAGTGTAAACCACCAATAAATCTAAATCAAAATATAAATCTTCTTCTTCTTCTTAATTGGCACGATTGTCGCTTACGCGATTTTGGCGGAGTTTAACAAAGCGCGCCAGTCGTTTCTTTCTCGTGGTGGTGTTGTTGTTGTAGCAGCATAAACATTTCCCATATTTACATACGGGGAATGCTGCTGGAGTGACAGTCCTTGGCTGGATATAAATCCGGGTCGTTTCGGTAACGTAGAACCGACTGTCGTGGAAACGATTCTCGTGCTAACCGGCGCCAGTTGGGCAGCCCAAGTGAAGCCAAGTCCTTTTCTACCTGATCTTTCCAACGCAGAGGAGGCCTTCCTCTACTGCCACCAGCTGGTACCGCGTCGAATGCTTTCAGAGCCGGCCAGCATGACCCAGCCAACGTAGGAATCTAGGATAAGTAATGTACGCATTGCAAAATATTATTATTTCTGGGTCAAAAATTCAAAATTACAATTAAAAAAAAGATTTAAAAAAAATTAAAAAAAAGTTAAGAAAAAAAAAAATATATGTATATAAAAAAATTAAAAAAAAAAAAATTTTTTTAATGAAAACAAAAAATTAAAAAAAAAAATAAAAAAAATTAAAACAAAATAAAAAAATGCAAATTAAAAACTAAAAATATACAAATTAAAAAATAAAAAAAATTCAAATTAAAAAAAATTCAAATTAAAAAAAAATTCAAATTCAAAAATAAAAAATATTAAAAAATTCAAATAAATATATAAAAAAATTGTTTAAAATTCAAATAAAAAAATTTTAAAAAATTCAAATAAAAAAATATAAGAAAATTCTAATAAAAAAATAAAGAAAAATTCAAATAAAAAAAATCAAAGAAAAATTCAAATAAAAAAATAAAAAAAGTTCAAATAAAATAATAAAGAAAAATTCAAATAATAAAATTAAAAAAAAATTAAAAATTAAAAAATAAATCAAATTCAAAAAAATAAAAAAAAATTCAAAAAAAAAATCTATATATATAAAAAGAAGTTACATTTCCTTGGTAATCTTATAACTCAAGAACCGCCGAACCGATTAACACAAAAATTTCAGAGTTCTTTTCTATCTTTGAGGAGGTGCTTTGTGTGAAGTTTGATTGAAATCGGTGCAGCCGTTCCTGACATTTTATGTGAGTAATGGTTTCCTCTCATACGAAATGCCTGTAATATACTGTTTCTTGAAATAATTTTCAATATTTCGCTATTACATTTAATTAGTAATATATTGTACTGAAAGAATGCCACGTGCAAGACGAGCAAACATTCTATATACATAAAAAGAAGTTACATACATTTCCTTGGTAATATTATAACTCAAGAACCGCCGAACCGATTAACACAAGAATTTCAGAGTTCTTTTCTATCTTTGAGGAGGTGGTTTGTGTGAAGCTTGATTGAAATCGGTGCAGCCGTTCCTGAGTAATGACATTTTATGTGAGTAATGGTTTCCTCTCATACGAAATGCCTGTATGGGAAAAACAACAACAAATACACAGCCGCTTAGGAGCGTTTCTGTTGTACTGTTGTGGTTGTAAGTGTATTATGTTAATATTAATTTTGGACGAAAATATAATAAAAACTGGAGCATTCAGGGAACTGGAAAAACATTTTTAACTTTATTTATTTTAGCATAATTTATTTAGCGTAAAAAATTGAAATGGAAATTAAAGAATCAAAGTTTAATTACAAGTTTTTATCGGCTCTTTCACCTTACCTATATATACTTAGGTGACCACCACAATCAAATTTTAAAAAAGTATAGAAAAGGCTATTGTGACATCTTTAGAAAGTATGTTGAATGAAAAAAATCAACTAATTCAACTGTTTAAACATTTTACGAGTTCTATAAAGAAAACTTAATATGAAAAATTTCTTGCGATATAAAAAAACATTTTATGTATGGTGGTGCGAAGCCCACTGGGAAATGCTAGTAATAAATAAAAAAAATTCAAATTAAAAAATAAAAAAATGCGTTTGACACTTCGTTGGACACCTTTTTTTAAACTGTGGGGTTAAAGACACGGGTCTTGTCTTCCTTTTTTTCGTGCTGTTCGAGTATCCTTTTTGAAAGCTAATATCCATAAATCTAAAAAAAATTTAAATTTAGGAAGCTACCTGGAAGCTCAAGTCGCTAGCTGTAATGAAAATTAGTGAAATTCACATCCAAAGTCGAAAAAGTCTGGCCAAACGCGGGTGCCTAACGGAGGGTAAATATCATTGCATTCAATGTAAGAATAGAGAAGAATGACAAGCATGCGTATGTATGTATGCATGTATATAAATTAGCAATTACGCGAGTTTAAAGGTTAATCCAAAACAAATTGGCAGTTGCAGCAAGCAAATTGCCACAAATGCTGGAAACCAAAAAACAAAAAAAGTCTTTATTAAATATTACAAAATATTATATTCTGTTATTTTCATTATTTAATTGAATTAGGAAAAGCTGATTATGAAAAAGCTAATCAAAAAAATTATTATATAAAACCTTGGATTAGTTTTGTTTGCAGTCGCTCTGCATGTCTTTTGAATTATGCAACGTCTCTGAATATACCGCTACTATGACGGAGTCAAGAGACGGCAATGCATTGCACAGCTGCAACAAACAATGTACCGCTTGATTTTGGACTGACAGACACACAGTAAAACCAATGAACTATTTGACCGACAGACGATGGACGGTTTATGAGAAGATGAACAGACACACATATACACAAATAGTGAATAAGTGCTAGGTATTGTATGTGTGTATGAATGTATATATGTATGTATGTAAATATGTATGTACCAATACATACATACATGCACACGTATTCAGATGGGTGGAATGAGTGATTTATTAGCACAGACAAAACATGCTACAAAATTATAAAACAAAGAAAGGTAATCAACAAAGACTGAATTAAGTTGCACTGAGCCAGCGCTGCAAGTCATGCACTACAGCATCTATTTCAAAGTCCAGCACTGCATCCAATTTACAGTTGTTTGCTGTTTTCTATCTTTTTGTTACTGATTTTATTATTAGCAGCGATCAATGAACGTAAATACACCACGAACAAGATAACGATGAGTAACCACAGTGAATGTGACAGACAGACATCAGGCAAACGCATAAATTTCAATACGATAATACATATGAAAAAAAAGTGAATTCAAAATATCACAACAAATTCGTAATAAGTCAACAAATCTGTAAGTGAAAAGAAGACTTGACTTTAGCAGGGTGGAATGAACAACCAATACTTCAGAGTTCATTTTGTAGCAAAAAATAAATAAAATACGATAAATATTTAATCACCTAAAACTGAAGCAATAAAAAATATTTAGCATATTTTTAGAAAAAAAGGCAAAAAACCTACTCCTGCTCTACATAACGGAAACGCTTTCGCTTTTCTTCCAGAAGCAGCCGAAACGAAATTCATTCTGTACGAAAATTAGCGAAAACAGATACTTGTCTGTCATTTGCAATGATTTAAATTACTTACCTCTACACCACTGTTCCTCTATTATAGAAGTTATGAAGATATATTCTGTAGTTCAATGCAGCAATCCGTTAAAATATTACTTTTCCTCATAAAAAATAAATTCCTATTCTAAATGTACTCCGCTGTGTTGTTGCTTGCAAAATTTCCAGGGTGGCAAAAACTAACAGAAAAACACGAACAAAGTTTCGGTAAGGCGCTGACGAAATAAAAGTATGTGAATTGCAGCAGCACAGTGAAGGTTTCGCCTGTTTTGGAAACAAATTTAGTTTTTATAGCAACAAGGCGCCAATGGCAAAATCAAAATTTCATAATTAATGCAGGTATGCATTCATTGTTGATAGATGGGAAGATGTTAATGTTGATAATGATGTTGATGGTGATGACGAAACGGCCAACGACGATGACCTAGCCACCAATAATTGGGGGACGTTTGGACACTTTTTTTCGCCTTACTTGTGGCGCACATTCACATTTGCCCTTTTCTTGCTTGTTCCTTCTTCCTTTACACTTTTCTTCTTTGGTCGATTTCTTGTATCAACGTCAATGCACGTTTAATATTTTTTTTCTTCTTTTAGTTTCTACACACGCACATATTTTCTTTTATAATTTATTAATTTTAACTTTTCATTTAATGTAATTATTGCAACGCAATCAGAAATCAACATAAATTCAGCATAACACTAAATATTCTAATAACTTTTTTGCACAGCTAGCAATTCTTTCACTTCTGCACTTATTCATTCGCCTCAATTCAATATTTGAGTGTGCACTTTTCCATTCTTCTTTCACATTCACTCAACGCAAGCAGCAGCAACAACATCGACGACACTCGGTTCGGTTTGCTTTGACACTGGAAGCAGCGCGTTTGCTGACTTTGTTTTTGTCGTACTGCCACTACTTCGCTGTTGGAAATAAGTACAGAGGAGCAACAGCAAAGTGATGGGAAAAAACGGTTAAAAGGTCCGCGCGGACTGGTACATGAATGCGCGAATACACGGAGATAGCGGAAATGGAAGAAATTTTTTCACACAACTTTCAGACCGGCTGGCATTATAAATAAACTTTCGCACTTTCTTCGCTCTACACACCAGATATATTTACAATTTATTGTTGCTAATATTTCTTACAATCCTGTTTCTGCTTTCATTTCATTTTTATTACATATTTTCACTATGATTACTACTCGTTGAACTATCGAACTCGGCTAACCAGAAAGCACTTCAAATAACTTATTGGACGAAGGAAAATAGGGTTTATGTATTGTTCCGCTATTTTGGAAGTACGTACACATAAAGCAACCCTGCTTTGCATATAGATATTCACATGTACAAAAAACAAATAATACAAACAAAATTACAATAATTTAATAATATAAATATATATATATGTATATATATTCTTTTTAGTTTATAATTAAGTAATGTAAATATTTTTGTGGAGATATTGCTGATATTGTGAAGTATTTTATTAACAACGAAATTAAATTCATTCATCTAACCATTATACTCGACAACACTGATTGCTTGAGATACCCTAATGTGTTCATAAAGTTGGTAATATTTTGTCATAGAAACGTCAATAATATTGCGCTCAGAAGGTATCATGTCAATATTTTCCATTTCAATGACTGCAAGTTGAAAGCATATTCTCTCAATTTTTTGCAATTTATTTGGGGTCCGGCAACAAAGTCATTTAATTCAGTAGTGGCGCTATGGGAAAATCTTTTAAAAATGTATAATTATTATTCATATTATTTCTAACAAAAAGAATGAGCAAAAAACTATACATATTTTTAATTGTTTTTAATTGAAAGTAAATCAAGTAACGGGTGTTTCCGATAGGGATTGATTTCGTATCGAGTTGGATTTCTAACTCGAGTTCTAAAAGTGGTGTGACAATCCTATCGAAATTCAAAAGTTCAAATCTGACATAATCCACTTGCACTAGGTGCGATATTGATTTGTGCTAGAGTTTTGATTTTTAACAGTTTTCTGTTAATTTCTGGTTTGTTGCTGCAATTGCAATCGATATCATAAAAAATATAATTAAAGAAAAAAAGTGCGTATAGCGTAGTACACATAACAGAAGTGAAACTTTCAAGGCAGACAAAGAAAGAGGGAGAGACCCGAGAGAGGATGAGAGAGAAAAGAATATATATCTAAATAAATTCCCAACATTTGCAGAGAATACAAATAGACAAAATTTACAAAAAAAAAGAGGTTGTCTGTAAAGTCGGTTTACTGACGATAGTTTAACGTTATAACGTCATAAGAATATACTGATTGAATGGTTGCATTTTTCAAAAGAAAATTTTAATTTTATTTGTTTGATAGATATTTTGTATGGATATAGAGAATGAGTTAACATTAACATAACATAATATACTTTAACGTAACATAACATAACATAACATAACATAACATAACATAACATAACATAACATAACATAACATAACATAACATAACATAACATAACATAACATAACATAACATAACATAACATAACATAACATAACATAACATAACATAACATAACATAACATAACATAACATAACATAACATAACATAACATAACATAACATAACATAACATAACATAACATAACATAACATAACATAACATAACATAACATAACATAACATAACATAACATAACATAACATAACATAACATAACATAACATAACATAACATAACATAACATAACATAACATAACATAACATAACATAACATAACATAACATAACATAACATAACATAACATAACATAACATAACATAAAATATCATAACATAACATAACATGCTGTTCAAGCAAGATAACGACGCATTTTTTGGTGCGTGCAGCCGGCTACATAGAATTATAAGACGTTGTCACGTCAAAAAATAATAATAACATTAAAACAACAGGTATTATTAACAAACTTGGTTTTATTTTAAGTTCTTCAAGTAAATCAAATTAATAATAATCAATAAGAAGGCATATGCAAATACAAATACGTGAATTTATATATGTATATATGCGCATATACATACACATATACGCTCACTTAAGTAGGAGAGAGCAAGATGTCGAACGTTGCCGTTCGTTTGCTTTGTCGTTCGTTCCGCGCTTTCGCTTGCAGTTCATTCAAGGTAACGGCAATGAGCAAGGTAACACTAAGGAGCAAGGTAACGGCAATGAGCAAGGTAACACTAATGAGCAAGGTAACGGCAATGAGCAAGGTAACACTAATGAGCAAGGTAACGACACATTTTTTCGTGCGTGCAGCCTGTTAAATCGAATTATAAGACGTTATCACGTCAAAAGACGGTGTAGGTAAACGCCGGACCCAAACCGTGGCAACAACGCGCACTACTCTGAGCGTTTATCACCCGCACAAACGCAGCGATTCCAGGACCGCAGCAACGGCACAAATTACCGCAAGGCAATACCAATAAATCTGACGCCGGAATGGATAGCACTTTATAGTACGCACAAGCACTAGCCAGGAAACGGAAATAAGCGCCAAAAAGTAGGCTCCAAAACAAAACGCCAAAAAATTGGGACCAAAAAACGCTCCAAACAGTAGGCACCAAGGAAATATAACGCCAAAAAGTAGGCACCAAAAATATATTTCCTACAAGTTTGCACCAACAAACAAGCGCCAAAACGTAGCCAGTGCTATTTCTCACTAGAAATTAGCAACCACAAAGAAAAACTCAGGAAAAATAGCCTAGAGTGTATTTAAGATATATATAAGGTATAGTTCTCTCTCTCCTTTTTCTTTACGATATATCTTTTTTCTCTCTCGGGGAACGAAAATGCCCAAAACGTTGCATGGCCTTGAAAATTTACTCTTCATTCTCGCTCGTCCATCGCCGCCTAAGAAGTTTGACTTCAAAAAGTGCTAGGTTTGTTTCTAACTGGATTTCATATACTCAGTAGCAGCAAACCTCCTCTACGTTGGAAAGATCAGGTGGAGAAGGACTTGACTTCACTTGGTGTGTCCAACTGGCCCGCTTTGTTAAACTGGGCCAAAATCGGGTAAGCGGTTATCACTCCAACCAAGAAAAAAGAAGAAGAGGAAGTCATCAAGTCTTCACAGTTAAAAAGGCTTCGTTGACTTGTTCGTTCTGTTCTTTTTTGACTCGGGTTTTACTGTTTTCAATCACTAATGCTATTTGTTTCCGAATAATAACTTGGCTTTTATTAACGGCGTTATGCGAAACATTTTAAGCACTCCTATAGTAGAAAAATTATTTTTAACTCTCTAGTCATACTTCGAGAATCGCACAAAGAATATTCGTTGCTCGCTAACAACTTCAATATTTATTGCATATACTAGGTTGTTCAAAAAATTTTGCGGTTTGATAAGAAAAACACAATTTTATAGATTAAAATACACTTGATTATTCAGTATAATATCCTTGAACATCAGTACACTTGTTCCAACGAGGTTCCAATTTATGAATTCCTTCCCTGAAATGAAAATCTGGAAGGTCTGCAAAATAAGCTTCCACAGCTGTTACGGCCTCATCATTTAATGAAAAACGCATTGCAGGCATGCATTTCTTTAGGTCTGGAAACATCTGGGAGTCGCTAGAGGCCAAAGCTGGTGAATTCGATGGATGCTCCAAAAATTCGAACTTCGAATTCATGGATTTTAGCCATTGTCAAATTTTGCTGTCGTGACACTGTGCATTGTCCTGATGAAAACAATTCTTTTCTTTTGCAAACTCAATCTTTTTTCACGAATTTTTTCCTTCACCTGTTCTGAAAGGTTACAATAATATTCAGAATTTATTATTTTACTAGTTTGCTAGTAATCCACAAACAAATGCCTAGGGCTTCTACTAAATCTTTTTCAGTCACTCGAAGATTTTTCCATACGATTTCCTGTATTTTTTCTACGTGGATCGACTTGAAGGCTTGCACAACCCCGTTTAAATTTTTATTTCCTACCTTTCTACTGTACTAATTCATGGCGAAAGGTCCTTATACACTTCCAACATTCGTTCATAAATTTCCGTTGTTTTTATACCGTCCAAAAATAAAATTTCAATCGATACTAAATGGCTTGCAAAAAAAAAAATGAATTGACAGATTGAACAATTACTTAATTCATTCCATTCTTACCGAGATAAATTTATAAAAAGTGTGAATTAATAGATGGCTTAAATATTAATAATGGCTGTTGCGGGGAGAATCCTGTATGCGGCTACAAATCTGTTGCGGGAAGAACCAATAATGTTGCGGGAAGGACCAATAATGTTGCAGGAAGAATCTTGAAGGCGGCTATAAATTCGTTTGCAGGGAGAATCCTTAATTCTTAATGTTGCGATAGGACCAAGTTGATTGAAGCGATGAAATATCCGGATCGAAGGACCTCACTAATGATGAACACAAATTCCTGTTGGTTATTGTAGCGATGATATTGCGGCAAAAATTCCCAATTTAAAATATGTTGCTTCTGATTCAAAATTACAATTTTTTCTCTCCCTTTATTTTACAAAATGTTCCGTATTTATACACATTTCTTTACAAACAAAACCTACTTAATTCATAGAAAATTATAACAAATAACAAAAGTTGAAAAACATTAAAGTATTTTAACTAATATTAAATTGAACTCAACAATGGCTTTATTTTATTTGTATGTACTCTTGCATAAGTATATTAACTCAATGAGGATTTGTAGGACTATCATTCTACTAATTGAAAGTTGTTCTAAAAAAAGGTATATCTATGTTAACAGATTCCCATATTGAGCGTTGGTCTCATATACTGATAAAATCTGATAAAGTAGTATTATTCATTTTCTACTTCAACTTAGTCACAGAAAGCTATTTATCAAGTCAAACATGAACCAGGAATTGGACTTGTATCCAACTAAGGGCTTTCACTCCACAAGAATATCTTAAATGAAATGGTAATAATGGTGAATTGTTGGGTGAATATCTAGCCTTGTAGTCTGTATTATTTACTGTTTTCCCAAAATACCAGAGAAAACTCATTTGAAAAGCAATAAACTTTTTCATATAATAGAGTTTTTGTGTAGCTATGTGCATACTTTATAACCACAAGCAAAATTTTCTATGACTTTCGCTGCTCAAAAGTAAAAATATCAATAAAACCAATAGACTACTCAAATATATTTCGAAATTGGTTATTATATTATATATCTTTATTTAATGAAATACGTAACTTAATGGCATAACATTTTAAGAGAGTATTAATAACTATACATCCAAGAACAATTAAATAGCTCAGATTATTTAAAAAAAGTGTATTATATATTAATAGTAAGTTGCCTTATAATGTAACGTTTGGAACGAACGACTAATTTGTTACAAAATAAGTTCCATTGTCTATATCTAACCTTAAAGATTAATTTTTATTTTCGTCAATCAAATACAACCCTGTCAGAGAAGATATTTTCGAAGCAACAAATTGCCGTCAATGTTCAGATTGTTCGAAAATTTCGACGAGTGTGGTTTATTTTAGACGTTGTTGCGTTCGTGTTTAGCAAATTTAATATCAGTACGCCCCTGATGGAAGTAAAATCCATTTAAAAATATTAAAACGGTGTTAAAATTGTTAAATTTTAAACATTAGAGAGAAGTGTAAGTGAAAAATAATTAAGAAAACTTGAAAAATTACGTAAGAAGCGTAGTGAGCGATCATATGTGTGCACAACCAAAAAAGAAAAGATGATTTCATTCATTCGACGTGTTGATTCACAACATCAAATGTTGGAGGGGTAAATTACGAATAAAAAAATGGTAGTGGTAGTGAAACAGATATGAAATGAGAAAACAAAGAAAGAATGTTGACACAAATAGCGGATAAACTCCAGTGACTCCAATGCTCCACGAAAACTAGATTTGCGAAGAAAAGAAAAAAAATTGATAAAATATGCAATACAATTAGTCAGCAGCCTTTGAAAGGGCTAAGAAAAAATGTTTCTATGTGCATGAAGGTGTATATATGTATGTATGTATGTATATAAGAATATGAATAGGTATATGAATATGGAGTATTTCGAAATCAAAGCCACTCCCCACTGCTCTACTCCTAGATATTAACTGGTGTACATGTGAATATGAGGCTCCTGTATGCACCGAACAAGTTACCATACGCCCACACCGATCGTATACTGATCGCTATGAGATTTTACGGTGTCTATGCTTGCTTATGAGAACTTATCTATGAGTGTATGTACATACATACCTACATATGTCCCTCTGGATAATTTTTTGGCGATTTGGATTTATTGCTTTTTCCACTCATGTCATTCGAACCGATTCTACCCTATTGCTTTTTTGTAGTTGCTGCTTATACGACTCTTATCGCAATTGTGTTGTTGCTGCTTTTCACCTTCAAAGTTGTTTGCTTTGGCTGCTGTTGCTATAAAGTTGTCGAATTCGGTGTTGGCGTTGCTCTGGTTGTTGCAGATGCGTGGGCTAAATATAGCCGAATCAACCAACTAGCTTCAACACCGACAGTCTCACTGCCAGCCTACAATTTTTGTTTATTTATGTTTCGTGCGTAGAAAAGACTAAATTTTTTCTATGGGTTTTAAAGCTAATTCTATGGCATAAAATTCTATGGCATAAAGTATATCAGAACTATTAGTTTAGTGAAACTACATTAATCACATTCCAAAATGTGCATGCCTTTGTTGCGCTTCCTATATAGTCATCAACATTGATTCAATCCAGTCATGTGCAATTCAGCGAATGAGTTAGTGACTGGAGTGTAGGTATGACGAAACATTCATAAGATGCATACATATGTACATATGTATGTATGGTTAGGTTTAGCTCGAAATGAGTTGCTGCGTTTAGTAAAAATTTAATTTTTTTTTTTTTTTTTTTTTTTTTTTTTAAAAAAGCTTAAATAGAATTGCTAAATAAACAAAGAGATAACGCAGCGCTAGCAACGGAGGCTTTCAGCAGGAAAAATTTAATTAATAATATGATTGATTCGTAATAAACAGTTAGAATACAACGAAAACTCGCTCTCAAACCGGTACTGAGAAAATTTGTGTGCCATACAATTGCACTTAATCTTTTGAGAACAAACATGAAAACAGAGAGAGATAAAACGGGATGTCCGACAGCTTCGTATAGTTTCCCTACTCGTGCACAGTGGTATATCTCGCCCACCTACCATTCCTATAGTTGTCGGTTACAGGAACGATCTGGATTTATGTATATCCCGTCAAGGACTGTCACTCCTCAAACATTTATCGGAAAGGTTTATGCTGTTACAACAATAACAATCAAAACAAGTTTCACTGATATTTTACACTGATGATTGTTCGACGGCACGGCAGTGGAGTTCTACGTTAGTGGAGAGACCCGGATTTATATCCGGCCAAGGACTATCACTGCAGGAGCATTCCACGTACATGTATGGAGAATTTTTATGATGCTACAACAACAACAACTGATGATTCATCAATATTATCTTGATAACTTGCGCTCCTATTCACCACCTGGATGAAGAAGGTCAATGAGCAATTTATGATGCAAGTAGATGGCATCCCAATCCAAGCAATAAAAAATTCAAGTTTCTCGGGTCTCTTACGAGATTACTACATCTTCTTTGTTTCTGTCTCTAAGCTACTATACAAAAGGGAAGTAGTTGATCTAAGTGGATGAAATTACATAGTCTCAGTACATGACAACATTGAGGCTGGACGACTTCTGATGTCATCCGGAAACCGCCAAGATAAAGGGAAAGCAGCTCAGAAATTATCACTGAAGATATCCAGAACAAGTTCTTTCATTTCAGCAAGATCTTCTAAATATTTCTGTGAAATATGTTTTTGGCTGAGCAAAAAAACAACTTTCTCCAAAAAGTGTCGAGCTGAAATTATCATTTGTTGCTGTTGTTGAAGCAGTTTATTAAGCCCTGCCAGTGAGGTGTAGTCACTGATCGTCAAACTCTAACGGTATGCCCAGAAACGTTGTTTCTACAGATTGGGTCCAGAGCGAGTGGGGTGTTAGGTGAGTAGGTTTGATAGAGCATGCGATGAAGTGGTTAGTGTCATGCGGAGTGCCTTCACAGGCGGGACCTACATTGGGTATGTCGAAGTCTATTCTGGATAGGTAGGAGTTTAACACGCTACAGTATCCAGAATGGAATTTTGCCAAAGTTACGCGGGTCTCACGAGGCTCTTTTTCTGCAACAGGTGGTGGTTGTACGCCCGGATCGGGAGCTTAGCAAGGTGCTAAGTATCTTTCGTTGAATATCGCTTAATGTCTGTCTGTAGTTGTAATTGTAATAATCCGATCCAGCACGTGTGTTTTGTAGTCCCCATGGCAGACGGTTCTTCGTTACCGGAATGACTCGGGCATTTTCTTCGACCAAGGGCTGCCGCCCCAGTAAACTAGCCCTCTCAAGTGCACCGTAGCTGAATTATCTCTTGTTTTTTTTTTGTTGTAGTTGTAGCAGCTTACTAATTATCTCTTGTCAAATCCTCCGCGATACTAATAACCACAACGCCCGTGTAGTGAAATGTGATTATCTTGTTTTATGGGTTGTCATGACCATGACGAAACTGGATAGAAAAAAATACTCTAAAGCTACCGAAGTGGTTTTTATTAAAGTGCCAACGTGGTAACCACTCTAACAATGTTATTCTTCGCAGCTTGGCTCCGGCATGATTATAAAACGACTCCATCTGGATTGTCTTCAAAAAGCTTCAATTACTGCTTGCCTTAATGTTGAAGGATGTAGCCCATGGGCTGAAAAGTACAGGACCTAACAGAGAATAACGTCAACGTAATTTTCATCAAGAACAATACAATCATTCCAGCGTCGCTCTAACATTTCAGTACCACTTTTGTAGAACGCTTTATATTTCGCCTCAAAATAAACCTGAAATTCAGCGATAATCTTTTCATTCGAGCGAAATTTCTTACCGGCGAGCACTTTTTTTAGGTCTGTGAACAGGCAGTAGTCGCTGGGAGCCAAATCTGCCAAATACGGCGGATATGGGAGCAATTCGAAGATCAAATCATGTAGTTGCCCCTGCTCAGAATCATCAACACGTTCTTGTTTTTGGTCAACAGTGAGCAAACGCGGCACCCACTTTCAACATTTGCTTTCAAATGTTTTATATATTAGATAATTTTTGATGATGCAATATAAACTTGTCGATGCCAGCTAACTCACGCAACTTCACTTGTCGATCATACAAATCGTTTTTATGGATCATTTTTTATGTTTCCTGGTGCTACCTACTAACTGAAAAAGAGGTGAATGCAATAAAACTAGGGACATCTACACTGACTCACAGTTTACATATTTGATGCAGCCAAAAAAAAAATTATTAAAATATTAATATATTTTATGGTATTTCTAATACAGTAAAAATCTTATATATATTTTTTTGTTAAATAAAATGTTTTATTAAATAACAAAAAATGTTACTTCATAAGAAAGATATGACAAATTAAAATAACGCAGTTACAGTTTTAGGTCACAGCTTAAATAATGCACTAAATTAAAAGTATTCAAAAAACATAAACACATTAATATTTCGATTTCATGATCACGGCTAATACTTAGTGGGGTAACGCTTTTGATTCAGAACAGCCTTTAATCGGGAATTCATAGATTCTACAAGTTTTGCTGTATAATCCGAGCTAATTTTATCCCATTGTTCCTGTAGTACCCGCTGCAGATCAGAAGCATTCGAAATTTTGTGGTTTCTTATTTTATTTTCCAGCACTGACCCCAAAAATTCTCAATAACGTTCGATCAAGATTCTGTGCAGGTGTCTGTACTACATGTGGGCAGTTTCAGATAAGCAAAGTTTTTACAATACCAGACGCATGCTTGGTATCGTTGTCTTGGTAGAACCTAAACGAATCCCTAAGGCCCTTTTTGTCCGCACTTTGTACTAAATTATCTTTTAGCAGATCCAGATACATCTCTTTATTCATGTTTCCTTCGATAAATATTAAATTTCCGATGCCCATATAGGACATGCAACCCCATACCATCACATTGCGCCCGCCGTGTGTAACTGTAGAGCTCAAATTACATAGTTGAATCGCGGTGTTTGGTTTTCTCCAAACGCAGAACTTCCTATCAGATCTGAGAAGGTTAAATTTGCTTTCATCCGCAAAAACAACGGAATTCCAGAACGAGTTTAATAAACATCGAGTCATTTTCTTTTTTCTAAAAAAGTATTACTTGCATCAAATAAGCTGTGAGTCACTATAGTCCGTGAGCCAGGTGCTAATTTTTGTCAGTCATTTCCTCTCAGTCGATAATTGGTAAAATGACTCAGATAGTTGCATTATGAAGCATTGTGAACGTCAGCTGCGGCTCCGAGGGTGGGTTGAGCAGTTATAGCCACCCTCGCACGTAAAAAAAAAAATTATTTTTAGTCATTTCCTCCCGATTAAAACATTGATCAAATTAAAGTTAGACTAATATTTTGAAGAAATAAAATTGTCAGCTGATTATAAAGTGGTGGATTATACGTCAGCTGGTCACACAAATATGAAAAAAAAAATTTTTTTTCAGTGATTTCCTCCCAAACGAGAATTTATCAGATGATAGTTTATGTATTGTTTTTAATAAATAAATAAGTCAGCTGGCTATATGTAGGTGGAATGTGCGTCAGCTGATGCCCTGAAGGTGTAACGTAGGAGCTAGTCGAAAACAGTTACAGCCTAAGTAAATGTATCAGCTGACGAGTTTTCCCCCAACATACTGCCAGCTGATTTGTTTTATTACTTACAGGACCATTTCAACAATCCGCACAAACATTTTTTTTCGGGAGGAAATGACGTACTTGAAGTTATTCAACATTACATTTAATGTGCAAGCTGAAATGTATAATTTTATGGCAATGTTTCGATTAAATCAAATTTTTTATGGGAACTTTCCGATTCTTAAGAATAGAAATATTATAAATAAATATTTTGTTAAGCAAATCAACTAATTTATAATTTTTCAGTACTTAAATTAATAATGTTTAAGATTTAATACAAAAAGTTATTTAATTATGTTTGGTAATTTAATCATTTTCATTTTCGCTTCTGCTCATCTCACTTTCTTCTCTTTCTGACTCACTGTCAGAGTCGCTGTCAGAGCTGTTTTCCACCATGTCTTCATTATCGTCATCTGTTTAAAAATACAAAAAATAATTTAGGATACATGTTTAAAAAAAAATAAAATTAAAAAAAAATTCTTACCTTCTTCTGATTGAGTTATTTGATCAATAGATGTTGGTAACTGAGTACCAGAAAACCACATGAATTCATATCTGTTATTTATTTCTACCCAGCCATAGTCAGAAGGTTCATTGACAGTTGGTACTTTCAGGTGTGCTTGAGACCAAATTTCCGAAATATAACACGTCCTTAGAAAATGATTATATAATTCCGTTTTGCACGGCGGAAGAGATGAGCCATCAATACCTTTCTTAGGTAATCGAAACGAATTGTCATTATCAAGAAATTTGTATGTCTTTTGAAACAATGCTACTCTCGCCTTATTTATAAACTTTAATCGTTTCAAACCATATACATTACATACAAACTCTTGTATTTTGCCAAAAAAGTCAAGTCTCTTCTCAGATGGTTGTGACAATTGAATGAAACATTCAGTGAATTCTTCAGATTTTGACATTATTGAAAATGCAGGAAGCGCTGCACTTAAATTTACTCCTAATGCTTTATGTAATTTTGTTATGTTGATAAATCTTTGATTTTTTCCGACGCCGACTTCCATACAAATTTGGATATCTTCTGCAATATTACCCATATTGGCTAACATAATTATTAATACGTCAGTATCCGAGCAACGAATCGTTACATTTGCATTAAAATCTAACTGGCAAACGTGGAAAATTATTTTTGTGTCGGCTTCTTCGTGAGCTGGACACGAAAGTGTTTTTTCTACCGTTTTTACCACTTTAGAATCTGCAACTACGTACTTAAAACAATCGTCAGCATTGACATAAATTATTTTATTATTAATATATGGTGCCATATAATTTTCTTCCCAATTTTCAATAAAAAACTGTACAAGTGCTTCTTTAAAGTTGGTATTTTTTAACTCAATTGAAAAATCTTTTTTTCGCACTTGATCTGGACCATCGATACGGAAGTTTACTTGTTCCATACCTCGGAGTTTATGCTCAGTGTCTTTAATCGATGGGAAAATGTATCTATCAAAGGCAATGATAATGACTTTTGCTCTGTTTGCACAAATTGCAAAAATTGGAAACATTTCAAAAAAACTATTGCAAATGATTTGTGCAAACAGAGCAAAAGTAATAAAGTAAGTAATAAAACAAATCAGCTGGCAGTATGTTGGGGAAAAACTCGTCAGCTGATACATTTACTTAGGCTGTAAATGTTTTCGACTAGCTCCTACGTTACACCTTCAGGGCATCAGCTGACGCACATTCCACCTACATATAGCCAGCTGACTTATTTATTTATTAAAAACAATACATAAACTATCATCTGATAAATTCTCGTTTGGGAGGAAATCACTGAAAAAATATTTTTTTTTTTCATATTTGTGTGACCAGCTGACGTATAATCCACCACTTTATAATCAGCTGACAATTTTATTTCTTCAAAATATTAGTCTAACTTTAATTTGATCAATGTTTTAATCGGGAGGAAATGACTAAAAATATTTTTTTTTTTTACGTGCGAGGGTGGCTATAACTGCTCAACCCACCCTCGGAGCCGCAGCTGACGTTCACAATGCTTCATAATGCAACTATTTGAGTCATTTTACCAATTATCGACTGAGAGGAAATTGGTCGTGAAAATCTGTCGCTGGCTTACGGACTACTATATGTGTTAGGCCAGCGACGTTTCAGCCCATGTGTTGTAGTTCACATTATGAATAGCGTAAACGTTAAAGAAGCGAATCGGTTTCATATCCGAACAATATTTGCTACTGCAGACATTTTGTAATATGAATTTTGCGTATATGAATACTTTTATAATTAAAGAAATATTTTAATTTTGCATTTTTAATGCCGAAAAATCGCGATTCCAACTTTCCACCAGACGGTTATGGTCTTCTTGTAGCATCAAGTAACAACTTCTTGTTTACTTAACATCAAATTACAACTTCACGTAAAAAATAGTTTCTTCCCATCAAGCCTCACAAAAATAATAAACATTTCGTTCTACCCATGCAGCTTGTCCTCGTCATTTTATTGTCAGCCGCTGATTGGCGTCAATAGGCGCCCTACCACATTCCACACTTCCTTTGTTTCTACACCAATTTGTCGAATGTTGGCCTACCCTTATTTAGATGAACTTATCCGCTACCTCGTTGCTCCGTCCTCCATTTACTTAATTGAAAATCCATTTAAGTTGCATTAGCACACTTCCACAACAACAACAATCCTCACAAGCTGATTGTTAGTCCTCACACTTTTCGGCGTCCTTATCACGCCGGGGCTTTCGTAATCGCTGTAAACTTAAATATATGTACTATGAGAGCACATTTACTTTCCTCTACACATATAATACATACATAGGCATGCATTTATAAATCTTCTGTATGTAAGTTTATTTATTCGTCTTCCGTAATTTCTTCTCTTTATTTCCCCTTTACTGTATATATGGCATGCGTGTAGGTATATATTTGAATATACATATGGATGTGTATAAGATTGTTCTTATGTATGGTTTTATGGCTTTTTTTACGTTTTTTGTGATTTCATTTTCTTAGCCACTACCTCTCATTTCGTTCGTTGGCGGCGGTGTCCATGGCAGATGAGTCACTTTTGGCTCACAATTTGATTCATATGAAATTGTGCTGAGTGTCTCAACAAAATCAACAACAGCAATGGCGGATAACGTCAGCGACGAAACAAAAAAAAAACAAAAAACAATAATAATACAAGTAAATCAGTAAAGCAAAAACAAAATTAAGGTGGTACTGAGCGCGGCAGCTGTGCGTACAGCAGCATTTAAATTCAATTATAAATTTTGGCGTGTAAGAAATGTTGAATATTTCGAATTAATTTTTATATTTTCGCCTTTTTAGTGGCTTAGCGAAACAGCTGGGTTTCGGTTTCAGTTAAATTTCTTTTGTTGCCCCTTATTTACAGTTTATAAAAAAGTATGGAATGTAAATAAAACAATTTTTTTTATTATTGTAATCTACCAAGAATTACTTATGCGTCAGCTCAGAGCATATCAATTCGGAAGTTAACTTCTCTTTTTTACTGACTAGCGCATTTTACTAATTTTAGATGCTGACTTCTCGTTTTCACCTCACAGTCAATTGGTGGCGTTTACTAATTGGTATTCTAGTGAAACGAGTTAGAACAACAGTTATAAAGGGATAGTTAAAGTACCACAATAAAAAAAGTAATTCAAAATGAAATACATATGCGATTGAAAATTTGTTGACTCAAATAACCTGGAGCACCTGATCGACGCAGTCAATTAAATTTTATGCAAAAAAGAGTACATTTTGGGTATAGCTGCGTAATGAATCATTGCAGCATTTTACCATAAAATTAACTCTCAAGTTGCTATTGTGCTACCCTACAGGAATATCAGGGTTATTGTCTACGACAGTCGGTTCTACGTTACCGAAATGACCCGGATTTATATCCGGCCAAGGACTTGTCACCCCAGCATCATTTCCTGTCCATGTATGGGGTTTGGGCATGCTACAACAACAACAACAACAAAGGTTGTCTTTTATATTTTACGCTCATTAAAGAGAACACAGTAAAATGATAATAAAAATGGCTTCATTGCATTTCAAAGTATTTTCCTTGAAAGTCAAAACACATCGCTTGAACTAATTTTCAACGTTGACCTCGCATTTTAATTGAGATGTTCGTTAAAGAAAGAAGTCATTAGATGCTAAATCAGGGCTGTAAGGCGGATAAAACATTAACTTAATATTTTGAGTGCTCAAAAACTCTTTTGTGTGGGCCGATAAGTTGGGGATGGTTGACTTTTCTTAATTCCTCGAAAAATTCTGGTAAACAAATGGTTGTATACCACTCAGAATTGACTCTTTTAAGGGTTTAGGGATAGTCGGAATTAAAAAAAAAAAATATTTTTTTTTGCATTTTCTTAAAGTATAATATCTTAAAAATAGTGTGTGATAAGTTGTGTGAATCCGACAAGTATTGTTCGAGATATTCGACAATTAACAAAGGGCGCTCCGGAGCCGATAGCAAAACTTTAAAAGCCTTTTTCTCAAAACTATGTTTTTTGAACTGGTGATCACTGTAATTTAAAAACCGCTCAACCGATTTCAATAAAATTCATTTTACTTTTGTAAAACATAAAAAAACGTGCGTGTAGCGTAGTACACATAACAGAAGTGAAACTTTCAAGGCAGACAAAGAAAGAGGGAGAGACCGGAGAGAGAGAGAGAGACCGGAGGGAGAGAGAGAGACCGGAGAGAGAGAGAGAGAGAGAGAGAGAAAGGATATATATCTAAATAAATTCACAACATTTGCAGAGAATAGACAAAATTTACAAAAAACGGAGAAGGGTCGACCGGTGTAGGTAAACGCCGGACAAAAACCGTGGCAACAACGCGCCCTACTCCGAGCGTTTATCACTCGCACTCAGGACCGCAGCAACGGCACAAATTACCGCAAGGCAATACCAATAAATCCGACGCCGAAATGGATAGCACTTTATAGTACACACAAGCCAGGAAACGGAAATAGCGCCAAAAATTAGGCACCAAAAAACTGCGACCGAAAAACGCCCCAAACAATAGACACCAAGGAAATATAACGCCAAAAGTAGGCATCAAAAATATATTTCCTACAAGTTTGCACCAACAAACAAGCGCCAAAAAGTAGGCAGTGTTATTTCTCACTACAAAAGTAGCCTAAAGTGTATCTAAGATATATAAAATATAGCTCTCTCTCTCCTTTTCCTCTGCGTTATATCTTTCTTCTCTCTCGCGGAACGAAAATGCCCAAAACGTTGCATGGCCTTGAAAATTTACTCTCCATTCTCGCACGTCCATCGTCACTTCAAAAACTCGTGCCTGATCGAAAATTTTTTTTTTCAAAAATTTCGATTTTTTTTGCCGGTTTTTACTCGAAAATGTGAAAAATATTTCCTGAGGCCGCCATATTGCTAATTTTGAAAAAAAAGCTTCGAACAAGCACAAGATTATCTATTAAACTAAAGCAATTGACTAGCAAAAAAAATTATTGAAAATCATCATTTTTTCGGACCTGACTACCCCTAATCCCTTAACTCTCCGAAAACTTCTGGCAAACAAATGGTTGTGTATCACTCAGAATTGACTCTTTTAAGTTTGTCTAGTAGTCGAGTTGCGATATAGGCAGTTTTTCCACAAAACAGGCGACCATTTCCTTCGAAGTATCTCTTCCGAAGAACTTCTGTTGGATTAAGCTCTTTTTCCACCAACCATACTATCGACTGCTGTTTTGTTTCCGGCTTATATATGTACATACATAGATCCCCTTCTTACGATGTCATACACGTGCTTTGAATCGCTGCGGCTGAATTTCTTCAACATTTCTTTACATCAATCTACACGATGTTCTTGCTGGCTCCACTAATGCAAAAGAATGCCTCTATCTCGCGATACTCGCAATAAAATAACGATCTTGCGTTATCAGTTGAAGTAGAAGTGGAAGTAAGTTGACCAGTCAAGCAAGGATGTCCCCAAGGGGGTGTTCTTTCTCCGCTGCTGTGGTGCTTCGTCGTAGACTCCCTATTAGCGGAGATGCAGGAACTCGGCTTTCACGTCCAAGCATATGCGGACGACGTCTGTGCGCTAACATCGGATAAATCCTTAAGGAGGCTTTGCACGAAAGTGCAGAGAGTCCTTGACAAAATCGATGATTGGTGCATGAGACAAGGTCTTTCCGTTAATCCGAACAAAACAACAATAGTCTTGTTTACGAGAAAACGGAAATTGGATGGACTTAGTCTTCCAACACTGAAAGGTGTGACACTTGGTCTTTCCAACGAAGTTAAATATCTAGGAGTAATCTTGGATAAGAAGCTGACCTGGGAGACACACGTTTCACTGAAGGTGAATCGTGCATTGAAGATTTTTCAGCAATGCCGTAGAGCCTTTGGCAAAACTTGGGGTCTGAAACCTGCTGTGGTCCTATGGATATACACCGCACTTATCAGACCAATCATCACTTACGCTTCTGTGGTCTGGTGGCGACGGAGCATGGTTAAGTCCACAATCCGGGAACTATACAGGCTGCAAAGAAGTGTATGTTTATGCATCACGGGTGCCATGAGTACAACCTCTGGTGATGCCCTAAATGCTATGCTTAATTTGCTCTCCCTGGATCTTAAGATACAACAGGAAGCAATAAAAGCAATGAGTAGACTCCATAAATATGGTTTCTGGCACGAAGATGGAACTACGGGACACAGAGAAATCTTTAAGTTGCTGTCGGAGCAGTATCCACTGTTTTTGGCACCTAAAGATGACCTGATACCCACAGTTTCATTCGGAAGGAAATTTGATGTCAGATTTCCATTGCGTGAGCAATGGAGCAATCCAGAATGCATGCAGGGAGGTTTGACGGATATTTTCTTTACCGATGGGTCCAAGACTGAAATAGGGTCTGGAGCCGGATGGTACTTAAACGACAGTTATAAGTATCACTATGCTATGGGGGGAATGGCAACTGTTTTTCAAACAGAAGTTTTTGCCATCCTAAAAGTAGCCGAATGGATAATCGAGAGGAGATGGAGCGGGAAACAGATTGGAGTCTTCAGTGACAGTCAGGCTGCATTGAAGGCCCTGGAGAACGCGAAGCAAACCTCAAAGATTGTTCAAGAATGTAAGAAGAAGCTTAATTCTGTCGCAAGACAAAACAGGCTTGTACTTATATGGGTTCCAGGACACTCCGGTGTTCAAGGAAACGAAATTGCCGACGAATTGGCCAACCGTGGATCAGCGGTGCCCCCACAGGGGCCAGAGCCAATAATCGGAATCAGTCCCGCAGGAATCAAGAATTGGATCAACGACTATGTAGGCAATCTACATAAAGAGCGATGGTCCGGTCTAGAACGCTGCAGAACTGCAAAGTGTTTTGTGACAAGTCCGAACAGAAAACTGTCAAACTTTCTACTAAAACTTAGAAGGAAAGACATTCGGTTGATGGTCGGCATCATTACGGGACACAACCCATGGGGTCAGCATATGACCACCATTGGAATCATCGAGGACCCGGTATGCCTGTCCTGCTTGGAGGAGGCGGATAGCACTGAGCACTTTCTCTGTGAGTGTCCTGCCTTTGCTAGAGCGCGACTACGGGTATTGGGCTCCGATGTCATGGGAATGAGTGATATTCGTTCTCTAAAACTGGAGGATATTTACAGATTCGCCAAAGAATCTGGAAAATTCTTACAGGGCTAACTATCTCTATCTCTGTCTCTATTCTTTCCTATCTCTTTCTCTGATACTTTTCTCCCTCCCTCCTTGACTATCTACCCCCTTTCCAGAGCTTTAAATACAATGGGCTTTTTAGCCTGAGTGTTTTAGGAGCCACCAAATCTCCTGGTGCTCCTTGGCTCGACCTCTTCAAATTCAAATTCAATTCAAGTTGACCAGTCCAAGTCCTCTAAGTCGAAAATCGAAAAAAAAATAAATAAAAAAAATCATCGAGTTAACTTCGTCTTTTGGGCGAGATGAATTTTTCAATTCGCTGAAAAAAAAATAAAAGTCGTAAGTGAAAACGTTAAATGCAAGTAAATGCTAAAAAATACCAAAGTTTTCGATAAAAATATCGAATTACAGTTCATTTCACATGTAGAGTTGCAGAGCCACAAAATATAAAACGCAACCCTCGTATAACATGTTTTGAGTGATCTAAAAAGTTCGGTAGTAAGTTTGAGCAAAATTAATCATCTTCTATGCCCTCGCCATGTTCCCTTGTCCTTGTTCCGGCCTTCTCATGATGTGCCCCTACCAGCGCAAGCGACTTTCTCTCAATTTCTCAATTATTGGCGCCACATGACAGCTACCTCTGATGTGTTTATTGCTTATCTTATCCAGTTTTGTTACGCCCGTTGCCCATCGCAGTATTCTTATCTCCGCCACATGGATTCTTTGTTCCTGGTTGGCAGGCCGCGACCAACATTCTGAGGCATGCGCCATTGCAGGTCTAACCACAACTTTACAGGGTTTGATTGAATAGTAATGAGCCTTCCCGCGCGGAACGTCTGCCAAGCGATCAACCGAATCGGCTGGTTGGGGAAAATGATCGTTGAACCTTCCCCTTCCACTAGAAACCTGTCCCAGTTCGCAGGCAACAGCGGTGCAGTCAACATCGCTCCGCGCGTGAAAGCTGTTTTAAAAGTGTGTTAGGATTTTGCAGTGGCGAAAATGCAGCGATCGTTTGAGCAACGTTACTCGATCAAATTTTGCGTAAAGCTAAACAAAACGAGTACCGAAACCATTGGTCTACTCAAGGAGGCCTACGGGGACCAATCTCTGTCCAGTGCCCAGGTAAAACGGTGGCATAAGTCGTTCAAGGAAGGCCGGGAGGACGTCGAAGACGAATAGCGATCTGGAAGGCCTTCGACGACGCAAACAGACGAAGATGTGAACCGGTTTCGTGAATTTTTGAACAATGACCGTCGTGCTAGCCTACGTGAGATCAGTGAAGAGTTAAATTTAACTTATTACAATGTGCGGGAAAAGAAAGCTAAAGGGGAGGCGTTTCGACTCCATTGAGGCGATCCAAAAAACTGGGTCCTATATTGAAGAATATTAGTTATATAAGCCAAAAGGTTTAATAAAACTGCTTAAAAAAATAAGGCTCATTACTTTTCAATCAAACCCTGTATAAATTTTGTCTTTTAACTTTATCGCCATCTCTTTGTCACACAAGACTCCTGACACTGCGCGCCAACTTTGCCAACCGGCTTACCTGCTTTGCCAAGTATTCTTACAATGAAGCCAAGATATTTGAAACTCTCAGACGTGGATACCGTTTCAGCATCGATGTGACATTTCGGAATCAGGTTATCATTAAAAGCCAAAGCGACGCGCTCTGTTTTCTGCAATTTAAGCCATTTCAAGACTTCAGCCCACTGTGACAATTTATTTTGTAAAGCATTAGCATTGTCAGATAGTAACGCGACATCATCGGCGTACAACAATGTCCAAGACAATGCGTCTTATATCTTCTACTCAAATTCAATCTTCTCTTAACCTATTTGCTTCAATCATTTTGAAAGAGTAGTTATCGAGGCCAATCATTTGGATTGGTGATAGCAGCTCATAGTGTACTTCCAGTTCCATGAAAGAAGGACCATGTTGTTGCTGTTGTAGCAATAAGAGAAGCCCTGTCAGTGTAGAGTATATCACCTGTCGTCTTCGTCAGGCTCATCTAAAGGTAGGCCCAGGAAACAAGCTGTTTCGACGGGTTGGGTCCAGAGGGAGAGGGGTGTTAGATGAGTGGGTTTTAAAGGGCATGTAAAAAGGTGGTTAGTGTCGTGCAGGGTGCCTTCACATGGCAGCCGGTTCTACGTTACCAGAACGACTTGGGTTTTTCCCGACCAAGGCTGCCGCCCCAGTAAACTAGCCCTGTCTAGTAAACAGTCTATCAAAGAAGGGGCATCGTCGGTTCTGGCTTTGTTATCGTTTGAAAAGGGCTGCAGCTTCATCGTCGATGATTCACATACCACAAATAATGACTGAAAATCGTTCCCACGAT
Organism: Anastrepha obliqua; assembly: GCF_027943255.1. Lineage (NCBI taxonomy): Eukaryota > Metazoa > Arthropoda > Insecta > Diptera > Tephritidae > Anastrepha > Anastrepha obliqua. Next base: position 16,811,313 of record NC_072893.1, on the reverse strand, counting down.
AGTCGATAATATATCCGCCCAAGGTCAGTCATTTCAGCAGCATTACCCAAATATTTGTGGAGAATATTTATGCTATTATGGCAAAAGCAACTAGAAATCGAAAATACAAATACACATTTTTGTTCCTGTCCTGGTCTCTTGCCATGTCAGTGATCCTCACTACAATTCTTCAAACTTATGTATGCACCACTAAGATTTTGAACCTCTAAAAATTACTTAATTTAATTAGTAAATTTTTAACAACTTCCAGACTCTTTTATACTCCCCCACATCCAATTAAACAGCCTTCCAGTATAGCAACACCCAAAAACAGCAAGAAAATGTTACTTCACCGTCTGCCCGCCGCCGCACGGCTGGTAGCCATGCTCTTCGTCACACTTTTCGCCTGCAGCAGCATTTTGTGTATTGAAGCGCAGCTTGCCAGCAAACTCATACAGGATCCGTGCGTGAACAAGGCATCATGTCACGAATGTATACAAACACAGAACTGCGCTTGGTGCATGCAACCCGATCTTGGAGATTCGCCACGTTGCTTCCGAAATAGTATACAAAATTATTGCAAGGAGGAATATACCTGGAATCCTAATACTGAGCAGAAAATCGTGATTAACCGTGAATTGACGCGTGGCGTCAATGCCAGCGCTGCAGCTGGTTATGGTTACGGTTATGGTGGCTCCTACGAGGCCAGCTCATCGTATAGCGGCAGTTCATCGGCTAGTTCATCATCATATGCGGGTGGCTATGGTAGTGCAGCTTCTGCTGGGGCAGCGGCATCTAGCGGCGAGATTGTGCAAATCAGTCCACAACGTGTTAGTCTCAAGTTGCGCATTAGTAAGTTGAACAGAAAGGAAAATTTTCTGAGTATTTTGTAAAGTGTTTTTTTTTTAATTTTTCTTGCAGATCAAGTGCACTCCTTGAATATGCGCTACTCGCAAGCCATCGATTATCCTGTCGACTTGTACTATTTGATGGACTTGTCGAAATCTATGGAGGACGATAAGGACAAATTGTCTGCTTTGGGCGATAAACTGTCGGAGACTATGCGTAATATTACTTCGAACTTCCGTTTAGGTTTCGGTTCCTTTGTCGACAAAGTGCTGATGCCATACGTCTCAACTATACCCAAGAAGTGAGTAATCTGTGATTGTGACATTTTATTTTTTATTTTTAAGGGACTTATCAAGGCACATTGAACAGGTAGTGGAGCAAAAGCAACAAAGTCAATGTTGTTGTTGTGGTTTAGTAAACTGCTACAAAAACAAGTGCAATGTATTTTGCTTTGGTTTTGGGGCTTAAAAAGGGGAAATCCTCAAAGAAAAATTGTTGTTGTTGTTGTTGTTCAATAAACGGCTACAACAACAAGAGCTTGTATTGTGTTTTGGTTTTGGTCCCCAAAATGTCAAAATCTACAAAAAAGAAAATTGTTGTTGTTATTGTTGTTGCTTAGTACACTGCTACAACAACAAGAGCAACGTATTTTGTTATGTTTTGGTCCCCAAAATGTCAAAATCTATTTTAAAAAAATTGTTGTTGTTATTGGTGTTGTTTAGTGAACTGCTACAACAACAAGAGCCATTTATTTTGCTTTGGTTTTAGTCTCCGAAATGTTAAAATCTATAAACAAAAATTTAACCCTCGGTTGGACACCCGGATCTGGCCAGACTGGCTTTTTCGAATGTGAACGTGAATTTAACACTATTCTATTTTAAAGCTAACGACTTGAGCTTCCAGGTAGCATCCTAAAATTTAATTTTCTATCGATTTATGGATATAACCTTTTAAAAAGGATCCTCGAACATGACGAAAGAAAAAAAGGCCAGACCCGGGTGCCCAACCGAAGGTTTTAAAAAAGGCGTCCAACGGAGGGTTAATCACAATTTGTCAATTTAGAGACCAAATGAATGGAACAAAATTAAGTCAGTTGCGCTACTTCTGCTCATACCACCTATCCAATTTGCCTTAAGACTTTACACTATTATAAATGAATTATATTTTAATATTTATTTATTATAAAATAATATTTATTTATTATAAAATAATAGTTATTTATTATATAATAATAGTTATTTATAATATAATAATATTTATTTATTGCCAAAAAAGTTTGCTAAAATTACATGAAATAATATTTTTGAAAACTTAATTTAGAAATATTTTTTTATAATTACGCATTTATTCTTAATAATTTTACTTCCATTTAATTTTAGAGCCGTAGCTTAAAGTTGTTATTGTTATTATTGCATTTAGGCATATATCACATTTAGTTCCTAATACTAGTAAAAGTTTATTCAGCTTTATTATGCATTCCATGTGACCAAGTCATTCTCACAAATTACAACACAAAACAAAAACAAAGTGTAAATAAAATTTCTTTAATTTTTTTTTTATTGTATTGCAATTTATTGATTTGTTAACATGGAATTATTATTATAAAATCAATTAAGAAAGAAAGTCAGTTCACCATAATATTTTTTATGACTTCTCAGTTGCTAGTAAAGTTTAGATAATCATAAAATTACATTATTTGCGTTAAGCTATGAAAAATCGCGTTTGTATCGGTCCTTTTTATATCCAGTAAATGCAGCTTTTTCCAGACACTGCGTCGCCTTTTAACAAGAATTGTAATTTAGGAGCAGGCACCACTCTTTTGTCGAAGGTCTACACCTTTTTGCCATTGATTTCGATAATACATATTTTATGGAGCCATGTACATACATATGTTTGCTTGTGAGCCTCGACCATAAAGTTCGTTTCATAGAAAATGATATAAAAAATAATCTTGTATGGCAATGCCATTTTATCAATAGTTCAACATTATTTAGAAACATTTAAATAGAAGTGCGTAGAGATTTGCACATTATTGTGTTGCGAGTCGATGCTTTATGTTCGCGAGATTTTTGTATGCTTCCGATCGACTTTTTCTGGTTAATTCATTCACTGAGCGGTACAAAAATTGTGGAATTGCTGGTCTTGGTTAATAGTGAAATTTATTTTAAGATCAAAAGAACCTGGATAATTTTGCGCCTTCTTGACAAGACCTGGCCAGACTAGGGTGCCCAACGGAGGGTTGAGCGGTTACCACAACTCAATCCGATTCTGTCAACTCAATTTGTTCGTACATTTTTGATGATTCGTGGCTCCATTTTGCGAATAGCTTCAGCAATATTGTGCTTAAGAGTTTGCTCCCTTTGGGTGTTATCTGCAAAATAAATATCCTTCTTACGTGGGAGCTGCATCTATCCCAAGCCGGTGTTTAAAAGAACTTCTTACAAAAAACAAAAAACAAAAACAAATATAGTTTTAAATTCGAGAAAATAAGAAAGGAAAAATGTTTGAAGAAATTTTGAAATTTTTGCATGTAAAAAAAAAATACAATAGAAAGAGAAAATAAAAATAGAAAAAAAATAAAATAAAAAAGTTAATAAAAAATAAACATAAATAAAAAAAATAATAAACAAATAAAAAAATTAACAAAAAATCGAGAAAACTGCCTATAGTTTTAAATTCGATAAGGAATAATAAAGAAATGTTTGAAGAAGTTTTCAAATTTTTGCATGTAAAAAATAAAAAAATAAAAAATAAACATAAACAAAAAAAAAAAAAAATAAATAGATAAAAAAATAAATAAATAAATAAAAATAAATAAACTAAAAATAATAAAAGAAAAACATTAAAAAAAAATAAAAATAAAATATTTAGAAAAATATAAAAAAATAAAAATAAAACTTAAAATAAAAAATAATAATAATAAATAGAAAAAAATTAAAAAAAAAAAAATAATAAAAAAAATTAAAGAAAAATTAAAAAAAGAAAATAAAAAAATCGAGAAAATTGCGATAAATTCAATTAGTAATAATGAAGAAAAATCCGTTTGAAGAATTTTTGAAATTTTTGCATGTAAAAATAAAAAATGAAAAATAAACATAACTAAAAATAAATAACAAAACAAAAAAAATAGTAACGAAAACAAAACAAAATAGTAACAAAAAAAAAAAACAAAATAACAAAAACATAAAAATGAATAACAAAAACAGAATAATTAAAAAAAAAATAGTTTAAAAAAATCAATAACAATAAATAAAAATAAATAAAAAAAAGTAAATAACTAAAAAAAATTAAAAAAATAAATAAAACAATAAATAAACAACTAAAGAAATAAATAAATGAAAAAAAATAAAAATAAATAAATAAAATATAAAAAAGAATAAAAAAATAAAAATAAAAAAGAAAATTACAATTAAATAAATTAAAAAAAAAACAAAAATAGAAAATAAACATAAATAAAAACTTAAATAAAAGATAAAAATAAATAAAAAATGTACTCTTCCAGCAAACGAGCGATACGATGCAATATTTTAAGCGGAAAACGACTGGCATTAAAATCGCAGATGATTTTAAAAAGAAACCGTGAACTTATCAACAATTTACATATATTTTTAGAATCTATTTATATTTTATCTATAATTATATATTTTTAATATATATATTTTTTAATATTTATATTTTTTAATATTTATATTTTTTTATCTTTATATTTTATATATATTTATATTTTATATATATAATTATATTTAATCTAATGTATTTATGGCTATTTATTAAGTATGCATATAACTTGTCTATCACATTTTATTTGTAAGTATTTAGGTTATTAAATGATCGACATAAAAATGCTCAATTGTCGAGTTAAGTTGTCGAAGTTTTAGTTTTACTGACACAAGAGTTACAATTAATTTTACAAAACAATTAATTTTCGCTTACAATAATGATAATAATTGACCAAAGTTGTATTTTTTTTACTAATACACTATTTCTATTTTTTCACAATGATTTTCTTGTTCACATTTTTACTGTTTGCCGTTGAAATTTGTTTGCCGTTCATTACAAATTGGTTGCGCATTTGAAAATTTCCATTTGATTTCTGTTACGTTCACAACAACCAAAACACAAATAAACAAAAACAAAAAACGGAATATTAATATTAAATTGCTACAAAATAAAATTCAATCCCATTAAAAAATAAAAAAAAAAAAAACAAAAAAATTAAAAATAACTAACCAAAAACTGTAAAAAACAAACATTTGCTGCTACTACCACAACAACCCAAAACTTTATTAATGCGCTGTAACAACAATTACAACTACAAAAAAAATCAACTACCTTCCACCACATCCACAATAATACAACAATCGACAATTACCAACTACTACAATAATTGCCATTATTGCAACCACATATTGCTACAATTACAACTCTAATCCAATGCAAACAACAACAACTACAACAGACTCGAAAGACCCTGCGATGGCTGTGAGGCACCGTACGGTTACCGCAACCATATGCCTCTGAGTACAAATACCTCAACGTTCACTGTAAGAAGGAATGCTTTGGAATACTTTTGTATTTTTCCTACTTCTTTTAGATTTACATATTAATGCTTTTCTCTTTACCCGCTTGCTTGTTGTTTTTGCTTTTGCACATCTGCTCTTACATGTTTTTCATATTTCTTATACTTGTTTGTGTGTATGACATTTATGTATGTTTCTTATGTTTGATTGTAATTTTTTTATTTAAATTTTTCGCGCTACTGCGCTGCTTATAAGTATAACAAGTATTTAAATGTCTACTTTGCTGGTACCTATATTCAATTTATGCTCTCATGTTCGTATTAACGTTTTTACCATTTCTTATTTTTTTTTATACTTGTGTGTGTAATATTTAAGTTTTTTGCCTGGTGTTTTGCACTTATTTTGGTTTTGGTTTGTATTTTGTGTTTCCCCTTGCTTTGCTTGTATGTCTTTTGCTCTTTCAGCTGATTTCTTATGCTTGAAAATGTTCTATGGCTTATGTTAGTGTTTTCCCCCTCAATTACCGTTTATTATATTTTTCGATATTTGCACAATATTTTGGACAGGCAGAGTATGAGCACGATTTGTTGTTGCATATGTTTTCGGTTATTTATACGATTGATGTAGGTATGTGTGGGTGGGTGCCAAGGTTGGGCGGTATTGGTTACAAGAGTGAAGATAAAATGGCAATGTAATTGTAAAGCAATTATTATTATTTTTTGCACGTGCTAAAATGTAAACATCATTTCCTTTTCATAGAGCTGAGCTACCTTTAGTACAACAGCAAAAACAAAAACAAAGAAACAAAAAAAAAAACTTGGCACCCACTACTGCATTGACATGTGCTTCGCTCATATGCATTAAACGTATTTATAAATGCATATCTACATACATACATAAATGTATAATATATTTATTTTCTTACTTGATCTCTCTACATACATATGTACATACTTATATTCTGTTATGTCAAATTGCACTTTCCATTTCCATAGACACTTAAGTATGTGCGTATTATTCTAAATCATTAGCTAAGTAAATTATTATCCAAAATTTTGTAATTTACATATACATTTATGCATATTGGAATATTTAAGACATATTTAGAAAAAAAAAATAAAATCATATATACAAAATATTGGCATTAATTATAATAGTCTCTGTGTTATTCTCTTTATATCTCTTTCTCTCTATTTCGCTCGCATTTGAATGTTTCATAAAATTATCTGAAATATTTTCTAATATGCTCGTGCATACATACATATGTATTAAAAAAAAAAAACAAAAAAAAAAACGCTATCGATATGTGGCCAAATTACATACATCTATACATAAATATATATATACAAATACATATATAGCTTGGAACATCCATGTACCAATTGTACTGCACCATATGGCTATCGTAATGTTATGGCTTTAAACACGGATACATATCGATTTTCTGTAAGTTGTTGTCATAAGTCGTATGCTAAGTTAATAACAAGAGCATAATTTAATTTTTTTTGTGTGTATAAGGCAGCTGATTGACAAGAGCTTTTCTTAACCTTAGATGACTCTTCTTGTTTTAGGTGTGATTAGGTCACTTCTTGGAATCGATGACGTAATTTTTGATTCGTAATTTTTTAGGGTCTATATTTTTTTTAAATTTGTTTTTAATAACATTTTTTTTATAAAAGATTTTTTACGTAAATTGTTTGTTTATATAAAACTTTTTATTTATAGGATTAGAGGCTGAGTTTTTATATTTTTTACAATTTTTTTTATAATTTTGTTTTTATAAAAGTTTTTTTTACATAGTATTTTTTATGTACAATTTTTTATTTAGAATTTTTATAATATTTTTATTTAATTTTATATAAAAATTTTGTATTTATAATTTTTTATATGCAAAAAATGGGATTATTTTTCTATGTTCTTTTAAATCCTCTGGCCCGTAGCTATAGTCGTATGATAAAACGCATTTTTTACAATAACTTTATAACCCAGTTTATAGAGGGAGCTGAGTTTTTGTTTTATATTTTACAACTTTTTGTGTAAAATTTTTTTTATAAATGTTTTTTTTTTACAGAAATTGTTTTTTTATGTACAATTTTTTATTTAGAATTTTTATAAATTTTTTTTTTTTTAATTTTATATACAATTTTTTATTTATAATTTTTTATATGCAAAAAAATGGGATTATTTTTCTATGCTCTATTAAAGACTCTGGCCCGTAGTTATAGTCGTATGAGAAAACGCATTTATTAACTTTATAACCCAGTTTATAGAGGAAGCTGAGTTTTGATATATTTTTTTATTTTTTACTATTTTTTTTTTATTAAATGTTTTTTTTATAAATGTTTTTTTACATAAATTTTTTTATGTAGAATTTTTCATTCACAATTTTTATATGTTTTGTTTTTTAATTTTTATAATTATTTTTTGTTTTTTAATTTTTATATTTTTTTTTAATTATATATAAAATTTTTTATATGCAAAAAATGGGATTAATTTTCTATGTTCTATTAAATGCTCTGGCCCGTAGTTATAGTCGTATGGTGAAATACATTTTTTGACTTTATAAGTTTTAATTTATTTACTCTTTATTTTATAACTCCAGGCCTCTATGTTTTATTTAAATCAATTGATTATTTCTAATGAAGAAAAAAAATTGAAAGATGATTATTTCTAATGAAAGGAAAACGCTTAAAATGAAGAAGAGTCATCTAAAGTTAAACTTCAAAACGTTTTAAATAAATTTGTGTATTAAAAATTTTACATAAAGGGTGTTTCAACAAGAAGTTTCATTTTGATTGGCCTTTTTGTGACAGTTGCCAATGTTTGAGTTGCCACATTTTGATGTGTGAGTAATAAAAATCGCTTCTCAAAAGAAAATAAAGCGATGCACAACTGATCACAGTATTGTGATAATCTTTACAAGAATCTTGACAATTTTTTCTGGCTTTTGTGACTACATAGCACAGACAATAGGGCGGGTCGATTTAAAAATCGCTCATTGCTCTGTGAAAATCGTATTCTAGAGATCAAAATAAGAAACTTTGCCGAAGAAACCATACCTCTAAAACGAATTCTGATGTCCCCCAATTTGGCTCGAACGAAAAATCCCACTTTGACCCATTTAGAGTGCTCCAATCGAGTCCAAATGTATGACCGACCACCACTAACTTTGGACGGCCGATGCACCCATGCCAGTTGCACACCCCCTGGAACTCCCCTGGGGGGTTCCCCATACAATCATTTCAAAATATCACCATTTTTGGGGGACATCAGAACTCGTTTTAGAGGTATGGTTCCTTCGGCAAAGTTTCTTATTTTGATCCCTAGAATATGATTTTCACAGAGCAATGGGCGATTTTTTTGCCTCCCCACAAATCGACCCTAACAGACAGGGTTTAGTAAGCTGCTACAACAATAACCATGTGTCCAACAGACAACTTTCATAAAATATGCTGTGGTTGTTTTTGTTGTAGCATAAAAATATGAATAATAATAAATTAAAAAAAATACTTTTTGACTTCAAATAAATTTTGAAAGGGCAAGAAACTTAAAGAAACGTGAAGTCAATTTGGCAAACGCTGCTTGGTGCTAAAAACGGTGCTAAATATAAATGGTAATAAAATAAAAAAAAGAATACTTTTTGGCTTCAAATGAAACTTCTGTTTGAAACACTTTGATAATACATACACTCATGGGTAATAAAATAGGTGTGCGAGATTTTGACCAGTTTTAGCTATTTTACTCGTTTTTTTTATTTAGTGCATATTAATTTTTTAAGGTTAAGGTTAACTCTTTATAAAAAACCCTTATAAAAAAAATTATCTAAATCGTTTTTTCAAACATCGTACAAAATTATTAAAATTCTACAAATTTTCACCAAAATACGTTCGACCATTTCTTTATACGGAAAAAATTTCTGGCACCATTAGCATAAAAATTGTCAAAAATCAGTGGTATTTTGAAGGCAATTGCAACTTGCAGTGCATACTAAAAATTATTGAATAAATTCTAATTAAAAAGTTTAAATTTTTGATGAAAATTGTTCACAATTTCGGTGTTTTACAACTATTGATGCAAAGAAAAATTGAAGTACGAAGAGAAAATGACAGGAAAAAAATGGCCTAGCTTGACAACTTCAAAGTGTGGACAGATCTCAAAATAATTGGTGAACTAACAGGGGCAGTGAGCAACATACACAAATTTAATGACGTCATAAATACATAGCATGACCTGGCAACCCTAAGGCTATGTTTAAAACAATGTTTGTATGCAATCACGAACATCCAGCAAGAACAAGAAGAAAATATAAAAAATAGCTACAACTACTCAAAACGTCACATACCTATTTTATTGCCCATGAGTGTATACGCGAATACGTTCATAAAAAGTAGTGAACTTTGCGAAATTCGCACCTGATACGGAAATCTAATTCATAAATCGCTGGCTGTGCTGATTTCTGGTTAGAGATTTCATTTGACTTTATAGAAATTATCAGTCGGCTACCTGTGAGAACAAAAATTAATTGCATGTTTTTCGTAAGCTAAGTTTGTCTACTAATTTATTCGGTAGTGGGTAATTAAATACTAAAAAATATCTATATGCATTTACATAAATGGTTTGGCTAGTAGATGGTGGCATGTGCTGTATTATATACTTGCGTAGTCCTCTAATTTGCCCCTTTAACTGAAATCCTGTACGTTAGATTGCCTTTATGTGTTAAATGGTACACTCTTGATAATCTGAGTTGCTTTGTGAAAATATGGATTAACAACAAAAAGAAAAAAAATCTATTGAATTTCAGAAAAGCAGAAATGAATTTCAGAAAAACGCAATTGATTTTCAGAAAACCTCAAATGTATGTCAGAAAAACTCAAATGTATTTCCGAAACCCATAAATGTAATTCAGAGACTTGCGTTTATGTTTCAATTAGAAAAGTAAAAGGTCTTTCAAAAGTAACGCCTAGATGTAAACGCCTAGTAGTGAATAATTCCTTGACGTTGTCTCTTTTTTTATGTCATTTTTGACATTTGTCAACATATTGCAAAATTCGTGATTTTTTTTTATTTGGTCAAAATAATGAGTAAAAAATTTCAAGAATTAGTTACCGTCGAGGTTAGAAAACGGACTTACAGATCTAAAACTAGACGTTCTGTTGAAAATATTGTAATTGTAGCTCAATGACCGCGAGATTAGTCTTCTAACTATCGCGTATAAGTTTCTAGCGAGCGTATTGTGTGAAAGGCCCACCATCAACCAACTGATTGAGTTAATCAGTGCGGTTTTAGACGTGGAAAATCCACAATCGACCAGATATTCACAATACGCCAAGACTTGAAAAAGACCCATGAAAGGAGAATCGGCAAACATCACCTTTTTTGTCGATTTTAAAGCTGCATTCAACAGCACGAAAGGGAGTTGTCGCGATGTCTGAAATTGGTATCCCCGCAAAATTGATACGACGATGCAAAATGACGTAGTGCCCTGCGAATTAGGAAGTACCTCTTCGAGCCGTTTGATACCAAATGAGGTTTCAGACAGAGTGACTCTCTGCTGTGTAATTTCTTTAACCTGATGCTGATAAATATCGTGCGAGCCGCAGAACATAATCGCTCAAGCACAATTTTTTATATAAGCGCACAATTGCAGGCGTATGCCGCCTACATTGACCTCGTCAGCGTTAATAACCGCGCTGTTACCTCTGTCTTTTCCAAATTGGATAAAGAAGCAAAGGCCCTGGTGGTGAACGAGAACAAAACGAAGAGGTACCTCTTGTCATCAAACAAACAGTCGGCGTACGCTCTTGTCGGCACCCATGCCACTTTTGACAATTATAATTTCGAGGTTGCAAAAGACACTTTATAAGGCTCTCATCAGGCTCCCGTCCTATCTTATGGCGCAGAAGCTTGTACGATGGCAACATCCCGTCCCTTGGAGTGTTTGAGTGAAAGATTCTGTGAAAGATGTTTGGACCTTTCCCCGTTGGTGACGGCGAGTATCGTAGACAACGGAACAATGAGCTGTATGAGCCTTACGGCGACACGGACATAGCACAGCGGCTTCATTAGATGGTCATGTTGTCCGAATAGATACAAACGCACCGGCTCTGAAAGTATTTGATGCGATATCAGGTGGTGCTAGCGGAGGAAAGAGGAAGACCTCCTACATCCATATCTCGACATTCGACGCTCTCAAGAATGAGACATTCATGAATCGACTGTTTCGCGGATTTTACCTATAGCCGTGCGCTCGTGGTTTACATTTAAATGATGTAATTTTTCACATATAATTGTTAAGAGCCGTAATTTGAATAGGAATACCGAAACCTGAAGAATCTAAATTTTTACATGTAAATTTTAGAATAACATCTGGGCGCGTCTTTTGAAAGATCCTTTATAAAATAGCCTAACGGAAGTGCTGAATTTTATGGAAGTCATATTCTAACGATAATTTTCCACGATAATCGGAATGTTTTGAGTTGTTAGAAGAAGGAGAATTTTCTTATTTTTTACTTCCAATTCTATTCTAATGTTTCTTGGCGTTCATTAAGATTTGAAATATATTGTAAATGATCTGAGATCATAGTCTTTTCTCAAATACCTACAGTTCAGAAGTATTTAAATTTCAGACTTTCAGTCTCCCTATAAAAAGGGCGAATTGTTCTTCATTTGAGAAAAGGATTTCACAAGAAAACCTCGAAGGTTATATTTCAAACGTGAATATCACATCTGTTGAGTTTTAATGTTTTCGTTTTTTCTACATTTCCATAAAATAAACGTTGTTTGCCATCAAAGAAAAAAAAATATTCACATGACTGTGCTCATCACATTTCCTACTGGGTGTTACCACTTCTTTCAAGTGGTTGTACATTTAGTAGCTACAAATATTTTCAACAAATTTAACTCACCTTCCCTACCTAAACAAGCACCTACCTTTATAGGTAATCGATAGGTATTTGCGATAATATTCCGTCGCGCAAACAGTGCAATTCTTTGTGAAATAACATTTATCAGTATATTTACTTTATTGATAAATTCCTTTTTTGAAATAGAAAAATGTGGTCTTACCGTGACATCATGGCGCAGCTTATTAAATGTTTACTTCAGGGTGCGAAATCGGCGTTCGACTGAATTTGCAATGGAATTAAAACGTTATATGATGCACAATTTTTTAATTTTTCAGTCACTTAAAGCAAATGAAAAAAAAAAAATTGATAAATAAATAAAAAAAAAACAAAAAATAAATAAAAAAATATTAAAAAATAAATAAAAAACAGATATTAAAAAAAAATAAAAAAAAAAATATAAAAAAATATAAAAAAAATATAAAAAAATATAAAAAATAAATAAAAAAATATTTAAAAAAAATTAACTAATTAAAAAAAAGTAAATGAATTAAAAAAAAAAAATAAATAACAAAAAATAAATAAACTAAAAAATATATAAATACATTTAATAAAAATATAAATAAATTTAATAAATAAATAAATAAAATGTAAATAAATTTAAATTTCAGTAAAAATAAATAAATTAAAAAATTAAAGTTAAAATTACAAAAAAAAAATTAGAAAAATAATTAAAAAACAAAAATAAAAAAAATTTTAAATAAAAACAAATAATAAAAAAACTTAATTCATTTAAAATAAAATTAATTAAACAAAAAAAAAATAAATTAAAAAAATAAATAAATTAACAAAATAAATGAATTAAAAAAATAAATGAATTTATTGTAAAAAAAATTAATTAAAAAAATGAATTAAAAGTAAAATAAATACTATAATAAAATATAATAAAATAAATAATAAATTTAACAAAAAAATATTAAACAAAAAAAACAAAAAAAAATAAATAAATAAAAAATAAATTAAAAAAAGCATAAATTAAATAAAAAAGATAAATTAATTTAAAAAAATGTATATGTACATAAACATTTTCATACAGATGCCATAAAAAAAAAATAAATTAAAAAAAAAAAATAAATAAATTAAAAAAAAACAAATTCAAAACAAAATAAATAAATTAAAAAAATATATAAATAAATTTAATAAAAACATATATTAAATAAAAAAAAATTAAAAAAAAACTAAAAGTAAATTAAAAAGAAATTAATTAAAAAAAGAATAAATTAATTAAAAGAAATAAATAAATAAGAAAATATCAATTAAAATAAACTTAAAAAAAAAACAAATTAAACAAAAATAATTTAAATAAAACAAAAATTACAAAAAAATAAAATAATAATAAAAAAATTAATAAAAAAAACATTAAATTAAAAAGAAAATAAATGAAATAAAAAATTAATAAATTAAATAAATTAAAAAAATAAATTAATTAAAAAAAATATATATGTATATACAAAACATTTTCGTACAGATTCCATAAAAGATTAAAAAAAAAAAAAAAAAAATAAATAAATTAATAAAAAAAATATTCATACAGATTCCATAACAAACAAATATGTTCTAAAAAAGTTCAGTCATATGCTTTCAGATCATATATTTTGGAGATGGATAATTTTTGCTACCATTCAACTGTCACTTTGATGGCTCAATATTTACATATGTGATAGTTTTCTTGGTATTTGATGCGGTAGCAGAGGAAGATGAAGGTCTCCTAAAGTGGAAGCCTTGGCTTCACTTGGGGTTTCCAACTGGCACCGATTAGCAATCGTTTAAGCCGTTATCGTGCCAATCAAGAAGAAGATTTGTTTACCTATTTTCAAAATTCGACACAAAAATCTCTAATTCCATAAAAATTTTCTAACCCAAGAGTGTGCCATTAACATAATAAATTTTTAACCCAAGAAGAAAAGCAAAAGCACTTTGGAGTGATTAACTACATCGTTTTATCTTTCCCTCTCCCCCTGTTCGTGTTGGACATTTTTAGTCCGAAGTGAGCCGCGCTGCTGTGTCTGGTAACTTAGATGCTCCCGAAGGTGGTTTTGATGCCATCATGCAGGCTATAGTTTGTCGTCAACAGATCGGCTGGCGCGAGAAAGCGCGTCGCCTCCTCGTCTTCTCAACAGATGCTGGCTTCCATTATGCAGGCGATGGCAAGGTATTAAATAGGAAACAAAAACAAAAAATTATAAACTCCTAAATTTCGCGTAATTTCATGTTTTTTTTTTAGCTTGGCGGCGTGATTGCACCCAACGATGGTGAATGCCATTTAAGCAGCGATGGCCTTTACACACACTCGGTTATACAAGATTATCCCAGCATCTCACAAATCAATCACAAGGTCAAACAGAATTCGATTAACGTCATTTTCGCCGTCACCGCCAATCAGCATTCCGTTTACGAAAAGCTATCGCAGCACGTTGAAGGTTCTTCGAGCGCGGTGCTGTCGGAGGACTCATCGAACGTTGTCGATCTGGTGCGCTCTGAGTACAGCGTAAGTCCAAACCAAAAAAAAAAAGAAAATAATAATTGCACATTCACATATTTTTATGTTAAAATTGCGTTTTATACTTTAATTTTACTTACGCAGAAAATTTCCTCCTCCATTGAAATGAAAGACAACGCCACTAGCCATGTGAAGGTCACCTATCACTCTGCGTGCCTGAACGGTGGTTCCGAGATACCCACCGCTAAGTGTGATGGCCTTAAAGTGGGCGATGTGGTGAATTTCAATGCAGAAATCTTGGTAACTTCGTGCCCAACAGATCCACGTGAATGGAATCAAGTCATTCAAATTTACCCGGTCGGCATAAATGAGAGTCTGATCATCGATTTGCAAATGCTTTGCTCGTGCCCATGTGAGCGTCCCGGTGCCATTGGCTACGAGGCGCATTCAGCCAAATGCAACAATCATGGCACCTTAATGTGCGGCATCTGCGAATGTGACGACATGCATTTTGGTCACAACTGTGAGTGCTCTACCAGCGATGTGCATACCGGCAAACATAACGATTTGGGCTGTCGCCCAGATAATACGACACAAGTGGACTGCAATAATCGCGGCACATGTCTGTGCGGGGAATGCGAGTGTGAGAAACGTCAAAATCCCTTCGAACTTATTTCCGGCAAATACTGTGAATGCGATAACTTCTCTTGCGAACGTCATAAGAATTTGCTTTGCTCTGGCGAGTCACATGGCACTTGTGAGTGCAATCATTGCGTATGTAAACCCGGTTGGACGGGTTCTGCATGCGATTGTCGTGCTTCGAATGACACCTGCATACCACCAAATGGTGGCGAAATCTGTTCCGGTCATGGTGAATGTGAATGTGGTGTGTGCAAGTAAGTGCTGAGAGAGTGCAAAAATAATTGAATAGAATTTTAAAGCTGTTATTGGTATTATTACAATTTTTTTTTTTGTTTTTCATTACAGATGCAAATCTACCGAGGAAGGTCGCTATTCTGGCAAATACTGTGAGAAATGTCCCACTTGTGCGGGTCGTTGTCACGACCTGAAAGATTGTGTGCAATGCCAAATGTACCAGACTGGCCCGCTAAAGGACAGTAAGGAAATTTGTGCAGCAAACTGTACTTTCGTTCCCATAGGCGAAGAGAAAATTATTATTGATGAAGAAAAGGATGAGCAGCTGTGTATATTCTATGATGAAGATGATTGCAAATTTACATTTAAATACAGTGAAGTGAACGACAAAGTTGAAGTGCACGCACAGCAAGAGCGCGAATGTCCACCAAAGGTGTTCATGCTGGGCATTGTGTTGGGCGTGATAGCTGCAATTGTGCTCGTAGGGCTGGCCATCTTGCTGTTGTGGAAATTGCTGACGACAATACACGATCGCCGCGAGTTTGCACGCTTCGAGAAGGAGCGCATGAACGCCAAGTGGGATACGGTGAGTTGGATGATATGGTTGTGGGTGCGGGCGGTCATGTTTTCAATGGTGGTCTATGACATTTAGATTAGATTTATTATTCAGATTACGATACTTGTAATCAGATAAAGTATTGTCACGCAAACAAGCATCTCGAGTGTTCAAAGGTTTTTTGTAAAATCTCATTTCAAAGACACTAAGCTCGCATATTACTAGGTTTTGTTTTTCTACATATTTTAAAAGTTGTTGCTATATTTTATGCTGATGTTATCAATTTCTTCATGTACCGATAGAACTTCAAGATCACGATGAATTATATCAAACAGTCGATTCACGAATGCTTAACTGTTGAGCAGGTCGAGATGTTGATGTTAAAGTTTGTTCAGCCAGACTTTGCGCTACAGCAGCAATATTCTCAACAGAACGTCCAGTTTTTGGTCTACCGTTCCTTTTTCCATTCTCGATGGAATGAGTTTCTTGAAATTTGTTCACCAACATTTGAATTGTCGACTCATTCGGACGATTATTTCCACCAAAAAATTCAAGAATTTTGCGATATGTTGCTCTTAAAGATCGACCATAGTCGATAGCCGAATGGATTGGTACATGACTACTATTCGGAAGTGCGTAGGTTCGAATCTTCGTGCATGAAGCACAAAACTTATAGAATAAGTTTTTTTCTAATAGCGGTCGCCCTGCGGCAGGCAGTGGCAATCCTCCGAATGTATTTCTGCGATGAAAAAGCTTCTCATAAAAAATATCTGCCGTTCGGAGTCGGCTTAAAACTGTATGTCCCTCCATTTGTGCAACAACATTAAGACATACTTGACAAATGTCAAAGATGACAAAATAGGTGTCGTATAGGAATTACTCACTAGTGACATCTGGGCGTTACTTTTGAAAGACCCTTTACTTTTCTAATTGAAACATAATCGCAAGTTTCTGAAATTCAATTGCGTTTTTCTGAAATACAGCTGGGGTTTTTCGAAATATCTTTTTTACTTTTCTGAAATTCAATAGATCTTTTCTGAAATACATTTGAGATTTTCTGAAATGCAGATGGAAAGGGGTAGCATTTGCTAGAGAATGCTTGCTGAAGTGATAGTCCTTGGCTAGATAAAAAATAAAATAGTGATCATTACGCTGACCAATTTTTTTTCGAAATCCAGAAAAAAATCATTTTTGTTTCTTATTCCATTTTTATATACGTCAAAAGAAGATATGCGAAGAAAAATATAAGTTTTCATTATTTATTTATTTATTTATAATTTAAAAAAAAAAATTTATAAAAAATAAAACAGTGTTCACACTACAAAAATACCATATAGAGCAAAGTCTCGAACTTTGTATAAAATTTGTGAAAACTCGGCAAATTTTCAACAAACTTTCCAACTTTTTAGACAGTATTTTTAGAAAATTTTCGGGTATGCAGTTTTATAGATCATTGAACTTTGGTATATTTAGTAAAGTGCAAGTTTCAACTGGTTCAAAAATTGCGTTGATTTTTGATAATTTTTTCTGCATTAAACGCAGAAAATTCAGAGGACCAGACCAAAAAAAAAAATTCAAAAAATCAAAACTAAACTGGTAGAACCATATAATAAAAAAAACGAAATGAAATTAAAAATCGCTTTCGGCAACTGTACTGGTTGCTAGGTCCTTAGTCAATACTGTCGTTGCACAATAAAACTTTAATATACAAAACGACAATCGCACAAATTGGAAGTATGGCATGTAACGTGTCCAGCCGAAGATACTTAGGACAATGACCAATGCATACATTGGCATATACCAAACACTGAGATTCACCGCGACTTAAACCTCGACGAAGCAATACAAACCGCGCGTAGGAGGCACATAAGCAGACTACTGATGCACACAAATCCGACGATGAGAGAGCTTCCTGTTGAAGAAAAATTCAATAAGAAGAGACGTGAACGAAAAACACCAACTGACCTTTTATGACTAAATTATCACAGTAAATATTTAAAAATGTATAATTAAATTTATATTAATTATATTATAGAAAAAAAAAAATTCTATTTAGAAAAAAAATTTATATTTAGAAAAAAAATTTATATTTAAAAAAAATGTATATTAAAAAAAATTATATTTAAAAAGAGCTTATATTGAAATTTAAGAAAATTCAAATTAAACAGAATTTAGAGTAAAAAACAAGTTTATATTTAAAATAAAATTTATATTAAAAAAAAATGTATGTACAATATAAATTTTTGAAATCAATTTTTTTCTTAAATGTAATTTTTTTCTTTAATATAAACTTTTTTTTATATATAATTTTTTTTTTCTAAATATAATTTTTTTTAATATAATTTGTTTTTAAAGATACATTTTTTTTTAAATATAAACTTTTTATATAACCTTTCATTTTTTAATTTTTTTTTTTCTAAATATATATGCAATATATACATATGTATATATATTCAGCTCTATACGATTAGAAGACGGTACATACCGTATACGGTATACTCGTAACCACGAGCTCAGTTTTTTAATCGCGGGACGATATACAACGCGGTTTATAAAGTTGCAAAGATTACGGTGGTATGGACGCGTCCTAAGATTGAGCAGCGAAAGACTTTTTTCGTCGGTCTTTCGCTGCTCAATCTAAGGACGCGTCCATACCACCGTAATCTTTGCGACTTTATAAGCTTTTAGAAGCAAATACTGAATGATTAAGGTTGTTGTTGTTGTTGTTGTTGTGGCAGCATAAACATTCCCCATACATATACGAGGAATGCTGCTGAAGTGACAGACCTTTGCCGGATATAAATTCGGGTCGTTCCGGTTACGTAGCACCGACTGTCGTGAGAACGCAAAGAGCAAGGTCGACCAAGGCGACGATGGTTGCAAGACGTAGAAGACGACATACGTAAGATGAGAATCTCACAACATAGAGCGAAAGCAGGTCATCGAGAAAAGAGGAGACGTATTGTAGAGGAGGCAATGATCCGCTTCGGACTGTAATGCCAATATAATGAAATGATCCTGACGAGCAATGGCCGTACAGTATCACTTAACTTTCCAAATATCTGTAAAGCAAATTACTTATTGCCATATAGAGAGATGGAATATTTTTTGGAAACAACAAAAATATAAAAAAAAATTAGTTGAAAAATTAATTGAAATTACCAAAAAAAAAAAAAAACTCTAATATCGTAGTGCATACCCTCCACATTTACTAAAGCAATAAGATGCTCATATAGAATTTCATCTTTCAAGCATAATTGCAACCAGTGCCGATCGAGCTTCAAAGTTTAGTAAAAATCGTGTTTTGTCCTAATATTTCGGTGTGCAATAAATTAAGTGAATAAAAGTAAAAATTAAATTATCCAATCCGGGTAATATTTAGTTTATCGTTTATAAATAGAGCTAATATATTTTTCTAGACAATATAGGGTTATTACGAAACGTTTAAGAATGTATGCTTAAAAAAATATTGAACTTGAAATTTAAGGGGCACCCTAATGTGCAATTCTTATAAAATTTATTTTAATTTATTGTGTCTTATTTAATCTAATTTAATTTAGTTAGGTTTTTATTTTTTTGTTTTATCTATTTTATTTTAATTTTAGTTTATTTATTATTATTATTATTTATAATTAAGCTTCGAATATTTAGCTCGTAACCTAATTGCATTAGCCTATATTAATTTCCCCCTTCCTTTTGCAGGGCGAGAATCCAATCTACAAGCAAGCCACTTCGACTTTCAAGAATCCAATGTATGCCGGCAAGTAAAGTACTCCGCACTCACTATTGCAGCAGAGCCGCCAACAACGGAACTGCAATCAATAAATTTGCTCGGGCAGTGTTGCATTATTTGCGTTACGAATTTCTAATTGCCATACAGTAAGAAGTTAATGTTGAGAGCTGCGTATTTCTAAGTGAAAAGTAAAGAAAGATAGAAAAAAAAACAAAAAATATATTTATATGTGAAGAAGCAACTTGAAGCGCTATCGAATTTGAAAAAATTGAACTGACATGAAAACTTTTTGTTATAGTATTTTTAGGTGCACTGCACGTAAATGTTGTGTGCTTCCGCATGTGTAGTGAAGGTATTTTATATAAACAGTATACTGCCATTAATATATATATATACACACAAATTTTGCAAAGAAATGAAAGAAACTTAACGAAAAGTAATGAATGTGCCTTTGAAATAGACATACAAGAAAATATATTTTTTGAAATTATAAAATAAAAAAATTTTGTTTTGCTTGCTTTTCTGTAATTGTCCACGCACATACATATGTACATATATAAAAATTCCGTTGGTATATTCGAAATGCGCCAGAGAGTAGAATTTCTTGAAGTAGCTCCTTTTTCAACAAAAAAAAAAAAAAAACAAACTGAAGAAATATGAGAATTACGTGCACGCATTGTCTGTGCAAAATACAAAAACAAAAAAAGATAAGAAAAACGAGACTCCAAATTGTCTGAAACTGTTAACGAAGCACAAAACGAATATGAAAATAGTTAATATTTTTTCGTAATAAATATAGCGCCAAAATTTGTCCAACAAACGTGCCTACTAAATATATTTTTACTAAAAGCGGATGTAAATTTACGTTTCTTAAAGTAAATTTATGCGTGTAATTTATTAACCGAAAGGTCTACAGTAGGAAAAAAGCTTCCACAGATAATTAAGAACAAAAGCGAAAAACCAATACGCAATCAAAAAGAAAAAAAGTCAATATAAAACGTTTTGTGGTCTACTTCTTTTCGATTAAAAAATCATTAACTTAGTTTTTAAGTACCTAATGTATGTATATTCAATGATACGTCGCTATATGTGAGTCAGTAGCTGCCACAAGTACGCCAAATTGACACTTAATAAATTTATTTTGTATTTTACATGTTTCGTTGTTCACTGTTTTTAAGTCAAGTATACACAAAATATTGCGATAAGTCCAACCAATTTTTTACAAAGAATACCTAACCTAAAAATGTATATTAAAAAAAAAAATGCTTGAGTGTTTTTGTATTAAAGAATTTCAGTTTGTAACTCAAGAGGTGGTACATTTTTTAACAAACTTCCTCTTCTCTTTTTAAATAGTGGAAATTGTAACAATTGACTTATGCGATTTGCATTGCAAATTCTATACGTTTTTGTGGCGTAAAAACATAATTTATCATAAATACTTTTTTAATTGCGTTTGTATTTAACATTAAGCTAAAACAGAATTCTTTTTGTATTATTTTTATAAATTTTTTTTTTTATAAAAAAAACATTGGTTTAATGTCATATTTATATTCAACTCTTACTATTAGTTTCGTACTGATCCACGCAAATAATATTAACACAAGCGGAGCCATGCTTAATAATTAAAAACAAAAACAGAAAGTAGTTGGTACACTATTTGCTATTTAATTGTATTAGAAAAATGTAAGATTGTCAATTTTTTTGTTAGTGTGTTTTTATTTTAATATTAATAAATTCTAATTAAGTTAAAATGCGAAAATGTAACTCTTTTTGGGGGTTAAGGGGGCATATGCAGATAATATACACCCAACTCTTTTTTTACACGATTTCGAAATAATGCGGTTCACCAATAAGAAGTAACACATATTTTTACGTGAATTTTTGGTTTTGGCACGAATTCCGGAAATTTTTTTTAAATTTTCATTTATGTTCCCACATCTGTTGGCAAAGCTTTTTGTTTAAGCGAAGCGACTGTAAGAACAATTAGAAAAAATTAGAATTCCATTCGACAATCAATAATTTCTAGATCGGAACTTAGTTCTAAAACATCTTCTTATACTTGAAATCCTATCTTATAGAAAAAAATAATCTATTATCTTAAAATAATTAATCCTGTCAGAATTCTATCATCAGGAGAGCGACAAGATGTCTCTTGATGTCTCCCCTGCAACATCTACAAAACGAGCCTACTTTGCTTTTGGCTAAGGAGTATAGCTCCTTACTTCCTACTTATTTGCTCTTGAACGGGGTTGGGCTCTTGCACGAGTTTTAGACTTTGTTCCTCGAACCTTTAGCCCCATTTCTTTGCCGGAGGCATGTTATATCCTTTCGCCGAGCGCCTCGTTGTGCGAGTAATATTGATCCGACGGGTGTATTCAACAGTGGTATTTAGGTTTTAGAATACTTGGGGGTTTCTTCACTGTTTGATGGCGGTTTTCGCTTTGCAAAATGAATGGACTAATTCAATACTTACCTGGTGGTATCATTTTTTATGATAAAGAGGGGCCAAGTACCATCTTTGAGCTAAATTTTTTAGATTTATTGGAGATTTCCACTTCGACCTTATGATCTTTTGTGCTCTCCTCTCGTCACAGTACTTCATCCAGGCCCAGTTTTTTATTAAACTTTAGAGTGGGTGAATTGAGCGTATGTGCCTTTCTTCCGGTTGCAAATGTCCGAGATGTCTCAGCCTTCTCCGCGCTATAGCGCTGCATTCAAGGAGAAGGTGCATTGGAGTCTACTGGGATTAGCCACAGAAACGTCAAGAGTTAGTGGATCATATCCCGATCATGTGCAGATGACTACGCAGTCTGCCTTTGAGCGACTTAACCGGGGATTGCTGCAGTATGTTTTTTTAACGAGGTGTTTATCAATACAGCAATTGTTCTTGCTGCTGCGTTCGTCTAGCATCATTGCTCCGCCTCCAATCAATGTTGCAAAGTTTTACGACAATTCGTATAGCAAAATCTTGTACCGCTCTCTATGTACATACTTTTCATCCGACTCAAGCATTATTGGGCATTAAAAACACACCAGTTTTGTTTCCTAGGTCATCGCGTTCTTAGCGACCATCATGCAATGAAAGCCCACATGTTCGACTGCCTCCAAGCATTTTCGAAAACAAGGACTACCAGCCAAGTCTAGGCATTGCAGATATTTTTGGAGCCATCCGTGTCCGCTTAGTAGCTGCAGCAGAAAGAAATCAACGTGTTCGTGTTTTCGACAGATCCAATCGTTAATCCATGTGATCAACCTATACGTCCACCGGCCTTTTGATGAGTAGTCCCATTTTGATTGCCATTCAGCTATCGAGGTAGAACGTTCTGCTTGTTTGAGTTGCTCTATTGGCTTGGTAGTATGTACTGTGGTTTGCCGAAAGTGACACCTATTATCACTGGATAGTTGAGAGTCAGAAAGATTACATCGACTGCCAGTATAGCGATGTGATGTAGGAGCAAAAACAGCAAACGTTGTTATTTGAGATTATGGTTGTTGTTGTTGCAACAGTATAAACATTCCGCATGCGTACATATAGTGCTGCTAAATCCGGGTCGTTCCGGTTACGTAGAACCGACTGTTTAAAGTTGTTAATTATTTACATAGGTATTAATTATTGCCCCGAACACTGAGTTTAGAGTTAGAATTCTAAATTGAAAGAACTTGACTTATCCGCAAAGAAATTATATTTCAAAAATTTATAAAAATAATTTTATAAAAAAAATTATAAAAAAAAATTTATTAAAAAAATAATAAAAAAAATAAGATTAATAAAAAAATAATAATAAAAAAAAAAATTTATTAAAAAAAAATTAATAAAAAATAGTAAAAAAAAAAATAATAATAATAAAGTAAAAAAAAAGTTAGGTGAAATGTTTGAAGTGTCAGTGTGGCACTCCCCAAGTAGCACATTAGATTAGATTTATGGGGGGTTGGACAAGTCCAAGCACTCAGTCAGGAGACCATTGTACTACACCCGGATAGATTACAGTAGAAAAAATAGAGAAGGAAAGATAAAAAGTGGGTGATAAAAAAAAAAAATAAATAATTGGCGCGTACACGTTCTGTTAGGTGTTTGGCCGAGCTCCTCCTCCTATTTGTGGTGTGCGTCTTGATGTTGTTCCACAAATGGAGGGACCTACAGTTTCAAGCCGACTCCGAACGGCAGATATTTTTATGAGGAGCTTTTTCATGGCAGAAATACACTCGGAGGTTTGCCATTGCCTGCCGAGGGGCGACCGCTATTAGAAAAATGTTTTTTTTTTTTTATTAATTTTGCTTTCACCGAGATTCGAACCAACGACCTCTCTGTGAATTACGAATGGTAATCACGCACCAACCCATTCGGCTACGGCGGGTGATACGACGGATAAATTATAAGGTCACTCTTCCACAAATCTCTTCGATTCATTGATGAATCTTAAGAGATCTGAAAGAGGAAGAGTATGAACTTTATCCATACTCAGTATATCGCAACATATTGGGTTCTGCCTGATTCTGCCGAACAGCTACAGAGAAAATGCTCTACAGTGTTGTCATTCTCAAGGCAGGATAGGTATATCGGGCTGCCAACGACCCCCATGGCAGCCATAAACTGACCACAGACGTTGTGCCCTGTGATTACACCCACCAGTACTCTCAGGTCCTTTCTGCTGAGTTTTAGAAGAAAGGTCGCTATTTCCTGGTTGGTTCTTTCACAAAGCACTTGGCTACTCTGCACGAGTTCAACTCAGACCCACGTCCTCTATGGGTAGACCTCATGAAGTCGTCAATTCATAGTTGAATCGATGCGGAATTGACACCTAGAAAGGGTTCAGGGCCTAGTGGCATACTTGCAGAGCCTTTATTAGCCAATTTATCAGCTAACTCGTTCCCTGTAATGCCACAATATCCAGGCACCCAAATAAGAGTAAGTTTGTTGTGTTTTGCAACACTGTTCAGTTTTGTCTTACATTCACCGACTAACTTCGAAGAGCAGCGTGGGTTAGCAAGGGCTTTCAGTGCAGCTTGACTGTCACTACAAATCCCCTAGTAGCATCGTTTTAATTCCATTATGAGACCTCCAACAGGAAGATATCTACACGCACTGTTGATATAATAGAGAAGATTGAGGGGATTTAAAAAACAAAAAGTAATAATAATAATAAAGAAAAAGATTAATAAAAAAAATTTGAAAAAAATTTAAACTAAAATACAAAAAGAATAAAAAAATCAATAAAGAAAAAAATCAATAAAACAAATTTATAAAAAAAATTAATAAAAAAAATTAATAATAAAAAAAATAAAAAAAATTATAATAATAATAAAGAAAAAAAAATATTAAAAAAATTAAAAAATAAAAATAAAAAAATAATAAAAAAACTAAAAAATAAATAAAAAAATAATAAAAAAATTAATTATAAAAAATTATAATAATAATAAAAAAAAATTATAATAATAATAAAAAAATTATAATAATAAAGAAAAAAATTATTAAAAAAAAAAAATAGAAAAAAAATTAAATATAAAATAAAAAATATTAAAAAAAAATAATATAAAAAATAATTTTAAAATACTTTCATACTTTTAGTTATTCAAAGTTCATTTTGTTTTATTCTACTTATAGTTTTCACTAGGTTTTTTTTGTATTACAGTTAAATTAATCCATAAGTAATTAAATGTTTCAGCTGTTACTTTACTTAACTCCATTAAAACTCATCGCCATTGGTCATGACCCTAAGCAAACCATGCACACTATTTCCTCATTCAAATTGCACAGCTATGCCACTTTCAATCACAACTCCATAAATTTTTGTGCGAGCCAGCTACAAAGCATTGGTTTGCGATGTCAGTGTGCGGTCGGTAAATTAACCCTGCATATATCGATACGAAAAAAATCCATTTAAGTTTGTAATACGACTCTGCAGCAGCGTTTAATTAAAAATCAAATCGGCATCTGGCGCGCCCTTCTGATGACGAAACTTCGGTTTACTCGGGCGTTGATAGTGATTTTGAGACAAGTTGCGTTGCGATTGCATTAAAGATTCCTGTTTACGGGTAAGAAAAATGATTTTTTTTTATTTGCTTAAAAGTCTTTATTTACACTCGCATACCTGGTAATCTTCTTCTTCTATACGTTCGGTTATGTTTAGCGTTAGGCGCTTCACCTTTTCCTTCTCCTCCCGTGTCTTCTCTTCCTGCAACTTCAGGTTGATGGCCAATTGTGAGTCGGATGGCGCAACAAATTGTTTAAATTGTTGTTTGCCTCCTTTGCCGCCACGCACCATCAGCACAAATGGTACCGCACCGCCACCACTACTAGCGCTGGCAGCGCCACTTTTCCCCGCCTCTTTTTCACCACCCGACTGATTTCCGCTCGAGTTAGTTATTTGTTCGTAGGATTTCTTACTCGATCTGGCCATCATCGGCACTGGGATGTCTTTCGTATTCGGTTTGACAGTCTCCTTGATACGCTCCTGATAACTATCTACGGCCATTTTTTCAAACATCTGCTCGAACTCGAGGTCTTCTTTGGATTTCTCAGGCGCACGCAGTTCACAATCTTCGAGCATAAATTCATTTTCAGTCCAGTCAGTGGTGTTGGCCAACTCGTTGGCGTTGTTGGCGTCCTCAGTATTTGGATCATCATCGCCACCAGCGTCGGGTGCACGCGAACGTGACTCGCGTTCGGAAGAAGAGTCGTCGCTGAGCTGTTTGGGCATGGAAGATTATGTAATGGGTGTTTATACAATATATGTGGAGTTAAAAATTGCACTGTACTTGGTCCTGCCATAAATTCTGTTACAAGTTAAGTCTGTTGCAGATATGAAATTTGAATACTTTTATTGAAGTTAGTTTTATGAAATATTAAAAAAAAAAATTTTCATTCCAAATGGTCACCATTTGCCTTTACACAAGCCTTCAAAGATTAGGCTATTCAGCGATTGCAGCACGCACGGTTTCCATGGGTATTGAAGTCGCTGCTTGAACCAAAGATTGTTTGAGACTTTCCAACTTTCTGTGAGGTCTTCGACAGGCCATGTTCTCCAATTCTGACCACAAACTTTAGTCCAATGGATGCAGTTCTGGACTTCCGGACAGCCAACCTTCTGCGGTTACGAACCCAGTAATATTATTTTTCAGCCACTGCCGGGTGGTTTTTGTCTTATGCGCTGGAGCGGAATCTTGCGGAAGATCCAACGCTCTTCATTGACGAGAGTACTGCTCAACTGCTTCACCATTCCTTTTAAGACACACCCTTAAAGACATCCGGGACACTTTCCTCCCGGTCTTAACTCCTTTTTCGCAGAAATGAAGAGTTGTAACGACTTTACAAGACACTCCACACCAAACCATTACGGAGGCTGGATGGCGGTCACGCTGAACCCTTGGAACCACATTTTTTGCGTCTTTAGAAGTTTTAGCATAGATTTTTTGGTTGTTTTTGTTGTTGTTGTAGCAGCATATATATATTCCCATACATATAGGGGGAATGCTGCTGAAGTGACAGTACTTTGCCAGATATAAATCCGGGTCGTTTCGGTAACGTAGAACCGACTGTCATGGGGCCGACATAGATTTTGTCGTTTTGCTTATTAAAAACTTCTTCAACAGTGAAAATTGTCTCATCTGTGAAAAGAATATTTCCATGACCATTGGTCGCATGCCACCGAAGAACCTGCCTGCATCTGTCGAGTCTAATTTTCTTCAAGCGCGTTGTCAAAAGATGACCAGTTGAGCGACGAAAGGCTTTCATGTGGAGATCATCTCTAATGAGTCTTGACATGGATCTGGTAACTGAGTATAATTCATGAGTAGACAATGCATACGAACAAAAACAAAAAATAACGGAACTTTTTCTGCGAATTTGTTCTCGCCGTATGCATTGTAAAATTTGTCACAGAATTTATGGCAAGACTAAGTTTAGTAGTCTCAATGAAAAATAATTCGTATAGGCCAACATTTTGATAACTGAAGCAAATAAATAATTCGCTTTAAATATTAGTTCGGGGAAAAAGTAATCCATTATTTTTGAGTAACATTTTTGCACAAATGGTTTAAAACTGTTTTTTGGTCGATCTTTAGCTCTTGAGTGATGCTATGACTACTAACTTGCCGGTCAACTTTGATTATTTCTGTGATTTTAACGACATTTTCGACATTATTGGCATATTCATTCACATCAAAAACACCTGAACGGCATAGACGAAACCAAAATTGCACATAATTAGCTGTTGCAGTATCTGAACCATAAACACCATTCACTATTTCAACGGTCAGGCCTTGCATTTTCACCTTTATCAATGAACAACTGTAAAACAGCTGAGTTTGCTCTTTGTTGACTTCCATTGTTAACACCCTGTAACTCACAACTGAATGGAACAAACTAAAAACAGCAAACACATTTTTTTAGTGTGAAGTGTCAGCTTGACAACGAGCATAAACTTTAAATTGTTTGATCGACGCTTTATGAAATATCGCTCACTACAGCCATCTACCGAGAAAATAATGAATTTCTTTTTCCCCCAAACTAATACGAGGGCGGATAAATAAGTCCGTGACTTTTTGTATTTCTGACCTCTTTACTGAAAAAGAAATACTGCTCCTGTCAACAAGCATCTGTCAGTTGACTCCTGTCAAAATTTGAACGTGCTGCGTCAGTTAGTTTCTGTTTTACAGCTACCTTTATCAGACTACCCAGCAATTCACAGTCGACCACAAACGCAATCGTGTAACAACTTCACAGGAAGGTTTGGCGTTGTTTAATCGCAATATGGAGGAGTTTTTGCGCCGTTTTGTAACCGTGGACGAAATGTGGATCCATCACCACACACCAGAGACCAAACAACAGTCGAAACAGTGGGTTTCTAAGGGTGAATCGGCTTAATAAGCACACGAAATTCAGTTTTTTCCATTTTCTCCTCAAATTACTGGGTAGTAAAAGTAGCTGTAAAACACAAACTAACTGACGCAGCACGTTCAAATTTTGACAGGAGTCAACTGACAGATGCTTGTTGACAGGAGCAGTATTTTTTTTTCAGTAAAAAGGTCAGAAACACAAAAAGTCACGGAATTATTGATCCGCCCTCGTATGTCCGCTAAACTCACAGCGTCATCGAATTCGCTGTCCTCGCGTATTGGTTCGAGATTGCTGTCACTCTCAGATTGAATTTGCATGCCTTCTTTCAGCTGCGGGTATAACTCCTCTTTTAGTTTCTCAATTGCTTCTTTTGCTTGCTCGAGACTTTTGTAAAGCTGCGAATTAAATCAAAGTTTAAATTTGTAGTCTTACAATTGAAAATTGAAATACTTCTATTTACCTTCAATTTGGGTCGCACATTTGCCAAACAATCGCGATACATGTGATCCACTAGTATAGGAAATAAATCTGAGGTATTTTCTACTTTGCTAAAAACCGGATGCGACTTTTTGTACCAGTAATAGTGTTGGAAGAACACAAGAAAGTAGTCTAATCTGCAAAATTACCAAATTTTTTTAAGAGAATAAACACTTTACGAATCCTCTTCTTACTTCTTGCGGCTCATTGAACTGGTAAAATACTGCCCGCACGTATCGAGCAGCACACAAGCCAATTTCAAACGGAACAAACTGTCCGGCGGATCTAATTCTGAGATGACGCCATCCTCCGTTGACACGCCCAATGAGATAATCGAATAGAGTGTATTCAAGATATTCGTTGACTCTACTAGTTTGTAGTTGTACAATTCACCCAGATATTTAGCCATTGCTATGCGTCGTTGTGCCAACTTGGGTGAGTGTATTTCTAGACCCGCACGTATGTCCTCGAATACATTATCGATGACCATCGTCACCGCACGCTCTTGAAACGAACTCAAACCGGATACCAGATCGGCGAGGCAGCGTATGAGCGGAAAGCGTAACAGATACGCCTTAGACATACATTTAATGGCATAGCTGCTCACCTCCGGATCATCCCAATTAATGCGTCTCATTATTTTTAGGCTACGATCTACATTCTGTTTGCACAACTCTTCGAATATCAGATGACGTATATACTCTTGTATTACTGGCCGCACCACAGCATCTTGCTTCACGGTGTCTGGCGGTTTGACCAAATAGTAGACACTTTCGACCTGTGCGGCATGGCGTGAGTCCAGAGCAGTAGCGGTTTTCAGACGCATCATTTGGTCGAGGAAGACATTGGTGAGCAAGCGCGAGTCGCGACAATTGTAGAGATAAACGCCTGCAACCTCGATGAAGGCGCAAGCCATTTCGATTTGATGATGCTGGAAATCGCGCAGCAGCATCTTTAGACAACTGAGCGCGTCGAATTTCTTGCATAAACCAAATTTCACCATTTCACCAATGAAGCGTACAATTTTGATCTTCGATTCGATGTTGAGTTGATTCTTTTTGCGAATGTGCCATTTGAATTCTTTGCGTAACATTTCCGACAAATCGGTAGCCACGTCTGTATTGCACAGATTAACAATAGCAACAAAACGTGAGAGGAATGGCAGCAAATCCAAACGCGTTCTGCAATGAGAAAACATATACAATGAGCTGCTGAATTTTAAAGCATTTGAATTTGTAATTGTTGTACCTTTGTACCGTAAAAATTGACTTTGTCAACTTTTTGCGATTATTTTTCGTATTGAAATTTAGCAAAAATTCAATTGCCGCCGAGTCTATAAGCTCCTTGTTCACACAATTATTTAAATTATTCAAAAACTGGTCGAAATGCTGCTTGCTATGCAAAATTTGGCCCGCACTCATGCGCCCCACTTCCATTAGTGCGTTTGCAATTTTATCCGGTAAGGGTGCTGGCGTCGCGGTTTCTTCGTTAGCTGGTTCAGCAGCCGCCTCGGCATCCTTATCATTCGGCGGATCCGATGCTGTTGAAGGTGGATCATCAATATCCATCTCTACATCAATATCAGCATCAAGCGCTTCTTCAGTCATCTCTGCAGGCTCTTCATTTTGCTCTAAATCGACTTTTGGCGCTGAAAAATTGGGCAGATATTGCCGTAAATCCGGTAAATCGGTGTAGAAACTTTTCGTTTCATCATCTCCCCACGGATCGAGTTCGCCCATTGTCGCAACTTCGAGCATACTTTCGATGACAGTACCCGGATTGCAGTTCTCCGATTCATTTGTAAGTTCCGGCAATGGCTCGTCAAGTAAATCGGAGAGCGTTTGTGCAGATGAG
The DNA here is from genome assembly GCF_027943255.1 of Anastrepha obliqua. Lineage (NCBI taxonomy): Eukaryota > Metazoa > Arthropoda > Insecta > Diptera > Tephritidae > Anastrepha > Anastrepha obliqua. The sequence goes on along the minus strand of NC_072893.1, from coordinate 16,780,291 downwards.
AGCAGCTTATCAAAATTTGCTTGCATCAGCTCGCATTTTTCCTTTTTGTCATTCGAGATTTCACCTAAATTGCAGCAATTTTCAATTGAAAATTCTTAACACAAATCGCTCTAGTGCATGTCTTACCTTTTGATTCCATTGTGCGACGTATACTCTTCGTCATATTGAGCAATTCCTGTTGCTCGGACAGCAAGTGCTTGCATAAGTTTTTGAAGTAATCCTTTAGTAAACCGCGCAGATTTTGTTGCCTGTCGGGCGCTAGGAAATCAGACTTTGGAATCGCCACTCCGCCATATTTTTCTGCCAAATTCTGCATTTTGCGTGGCACGAGTCCGGCATACTCCTCGCCACAGTGTCGACAAAAAGACAAAATAATGGAGAAGTTACTATGATCTTCCTTGTCCTGCGAGATCACATTAATCAGCACTGATCCAAGCAATTGCAAACCCTGCTTGCCACTTATCACACCTGAGCTCACCAGTTCGGCAAACAATCGCAAGTCTACACGCAACTTACTTGGATTCGAGATCTTTTCACCGGTTTTCAAAGAAAGCGTCTTTTGCCACGCTTCAAGAAATTGTGCGTCAAAGTCGGCGTACGTCTGGTGTAAACGTGAACAGAGTGTTACCACCGCCGGCACGTCGGTCATTTTGAGTTTTGCCTCAGAAAGTGCTGAACAAATCTCTGAAATGTATTTACTCAAATTAAGGCCACTCATGTCTTTAAGCAACGCCTCCAATTGAGCAGCCGTAAACTGTTTCAACTTTTTTACAAACGCCGTATTTCGCTTCAAACTGGAATCCAGCTTGGCAAAGAAACCATCGCCAGGATGCTCACAATTAAGATTTTCCGCACGTAGCTGCGCTTTGGCTTTGATTTTAGTTTGCAACTCCATTACAAAGTTATTGAGCTCTTCACGTTCTTGGCGCTCCATTTCAATGGCAGACGCGTCGACAGTAGCTTCTGGGTCTGCTTGCACGGTTGCCTCCGAATCTTCGGCTGCCTTAATGTCGCTGGCGTTAGTTGAACTTTCAACCACCATTTTTTTCGCTTTTGCACGCCGATTATCTTATTTTAAATTATTTTTCAGGAAGTTGTTGGAAATTTTTCAATCTTTCAACTACGAAGCTTTTACTGTTTTTTTTAGTTTGGCAAATGTATTTGACGTTTGAAACATAAACAGCTGTGTGCACAGACGTAGTATTAATTTTGGGAAGAAGGGATTGATTTCTAAGAAAATTTGTTTGAATTAATAAAATTTGAAATGTATGCCTATAGTTTAAGTTACATGCTATTATTATATGTATAGAACAAATGATAGGTAATTAAATATACTTTGGAATGAAATTAGTTTTAAGGGGTGATATACAGTTAGAAGGCCGAAACAACGAATTTTCCAGAATTTTTTTTGAGAAAACATTTACATTTATCGATCTAAAAATTGGTACACATATTATTTTCTCTTTTAACCCTTATTTTGACAGACATATGAATTGTCATATAGAGTACCAATGGGTCTGGCTGGACCCAATGGGTCTGGGTGGGAGTAAATCTATCATAATTTTGTGGAAACTTCAGTTTATCTTTATTGTAACATTTGGGGATTCTGCTGTTTCCGTGGCGCCGCAATCTGACGACGGATTCTTATAGAACTCGACAAAAGAAAACGAAATGAAGAAGTAAAATTTTTTGATATTTCGCTTAGTTTTCGAGATATTTAATAAAAAAGGTCTCAAAATGCCCTTTGGAACTTCACTATAATTTGCCTATTACACTATATATTTTTTAACACTTCAATAAAATTCACGAAATATACACTCACACGCGTGTTTTTACTTATTTTTATCCTTATATTCGAATTATTTCTATTAAAATAAAATGCAAATGCATTTGTCCATGCAGTGTCTTTCCAATTTTAAACGCGAGTAAGAAGAAGATTGGAATGACGACAGTATGGTGTTGCCGGATGCCTGCGAATGAAACAAAAATATGAACCAAAATATGAACAAAAATTAAGTATTTAAGTTTAGTGTTAATGTTGGGAATGGGGGTTATTGTGCCTCCTTACCACATACACGCATATGACGTTTTAATTTTGGGTTCAATGGTTTTAACACGGAAATCAGTTCTACGCAAAAATACTGTGGATTGCGTAGCCGGAGTTGGACTGATGAGGGTTATTTTTTTGAAGCACGGCCGAAGGCCGCCCACCCGAAAAGGAGTTTCATTCATTTTTCATTTCGTTTTCTTTTGTCGAGTTCTATAAGATTCCGCCATTAAATTATTTTCAACTTAAAATTACAGAAAAAAATACTGCAGTTTTACAATGAATTTTCTACTGAACATCTCTGCATACGAACTTCGTTTTTATTTCAGGTGTACGGCAACACCAACTTTGTGCTAAATTAGTGAACTTTAACATTAAATTACTCGAAAACTAAGCGAAATATCAAAAAATTTTACTTATGTAATAATATTTCGAATGTTGCTGGCAAACAGCTTCTTCACACTCCTGGCAGAAGAATCTGGTTTTACGGCGATGTTTGTCTTGAGCATGGCATAAACTGCAATCCCGTTTTTTTTCTAAGGTATCGCTTTTGGTTTCTGTGAGGGTTTTGGGCAGCTTCTGTAAAATGTGCTTGTTATATGTATATACAATTGTCTACGTACAAATTCTTGAATGCATACCTTAGATTCTCCCAAAATAGCTTCAATTCCAGATCGACAAGCGGAATGCTTCATAACATGTATGTTGTTACGTCTGCACTCGATTTGCGGAAGTGCTAACATTTCCGATAAATCGCATAAAAAATTTCTGCGTGCGTCTAATTTAGTGTAATTATTATTTTCTTTGCATATAACAAAACTTCCTAACGCCATCACATCTACAATATTGTAAAAAAACGCAAGAGTCCATCTCTTTGTCTTCCTTTTAGTAGTGTGTCGAGTTAGCATTTGGTCCATGGCATCAACACCCACTTTATTTTTGTTGTAATACATTATTGCTGCTGGCTTTTGCTTGGCGCCTTCAACTTCCTTGTCATAATGAAACGTTGATAGTAATACCACTGCTTTGTTCTTCTTAGGAACGTATGAACAAATGGCTACATTGTCTTTGTGGAATCCAAACTCAGAGGAAAGAAATGTCCTATTCTTGTGCTTTTTCATTTCGGGTGGGATGCATGCTTTATTGCTTCGAAGGGTTCCAACGTATGACAGCCCCAAGCCAATTAGACGCTTACATAAATTAAAACTGGAAAAGAAGTTATCAGCAACTATTGTGCGCCCAGAATTTGCATATTTTGAAACCAAACGTATAAGCTCATTTTCTCCTTGGTTTTTTGCTCTCTCCTCATTGGGTTCTTTTCCGGTATAAATATTTCCAATCAAAGAATAATGGGTTTTTGCATCACATGCCCACCATACTTTTATACCGTACTTAGCCGTACTATTGTGTAAATTTTGTTCTTCCCCGATAAGGAAAGAGTTGTTCGTCAACAGTTATCTCACTATACGGTCGAAAATTCTTTTGAAGATTTTCATTTAGAAAGTTCCAAATGTCTCGTATTGGTGCTGCTTTATCAGTTTCTGAGCGAAAAGATCTAGTACGCCCGTCATCGAAGCGTATATAACGTGATATTGTCAAAAAACGACGGTAAGACATCGTTGCTCTGAAAATTGACATCTGGTTCGTTTTCCACAAAACTGACGCTGCCTGATTATTGTTATTGCTGACTCCTGCTGCAATAAGAATACCAAGAAAACCTCTCAGCTCTGCTTCGTTAAGATCTTGCCATTCTTTTAGATTAGTAGGATGTTTCAAGTTCCATTCATTTGTTTTTGCCGTACCGTACTTGTTTGTTTCGCTTATAATAATATATGATATATTGTATATTATGGCAACGAATGCGACTACTTTGAGGCACTGTCTTACTCCAAACTGTCCCATCTTTGCCAATAAAGTTGTTACTTACATCAGTATTGAAATCTTCATCGCTTTCTGAATTACTATAATCTTCCGCGACTTCAATTTCATATTCAGCTTCAATATCTGAAGCTTCAAGTGGCGACTCATTTTCATCGTCTAAGGCACCAAAATTAGAATCATTATCGCCATTTTCGCTCTCATTTTCAATCTCTTCGGCCAACGCATTTGCGACCAACTCATAAAAATTTGGATCACTACGTTATCATAAATAAAATCTATTTTACTCATTTTTATGCAATAAATACACGCTTTCACTGAAAACACCGACTATTCTTCACTTGAATGCAAACAACAATTTATGACTTCAAATGACACATTCAATATGAAGAAATAAAAATATTTTGTATTACGGGATTTCAAATTCAAATTAGCAAAGAGAGCCATGCACAAACCGAAAATAAAGTAGGCCGGTGCATAAAAAGTATATTGCCACTACGTTATACGCGTAAGGGTCTGGCTAGACCCATTAGTACTCAATGTGACTTTTTCACTGGAAAAGTTAATTTATTATATACATATCTATAAAATATTATAATTAGCTGCATGAAAAAAACTATACTAAAATACCAAACCAAGGATATCAAGAAGCAGAAAAACATAAAAGAGCTTCCTGTCATATAAAATAGTGAAACAAAGTTTAAAAAGGTGTGGCTGGACCCATTGGTACAAATGAGGGTTAATTGTATTTTAAGAGTAAAAATATTTATTTGGAAAGGAGCTATAGCTGAACTCCGAGAGCTCCTCTCACAAACGACGTTTTGCGGTGACCACTATATTTTGAGCTGGATCCTCTGAAATTAAAAAACCAAATAGATTTCGTTAAAGTAATGTTAAATCTAGTAATTAATGGAAGGAATAAGCAAAATAATTTTTTTTTGACAAAATTACGGGTTTTCCAAAAAACAAAAAAAATCGATTTTTGACCAAAATTTCGGCCTTCAATTGTTTATAAAAAAAAATATTTATCAGTGAGAAAAAATTTTCGATGAATTACTAAAAAATATATATTTAAAAAGCTCGTGTTAAAATTTGAGACTAGGCGGCCGCCGTAGCCGAATGGATGGATGCGTGACTACCATTCGAAAGCAAGAGAGAACGTAGTAGGTGCGAGTCTCGGGGAAAGACCAAAATGAAGAAAATATATTTCTAATAGCGGTGGCCCCACGGCAGACAATAGCAAATCTCCGAGTGTATTTCTGCCATGAAAAAGCTCCTTATAAAAAAAATATCTGCCGTTCGGAGTCGGTTTGAAACTGTAGGGCCCTCCATTTGCGGAACAACATCAAGACGCGCAGCACAAATAGGAGGAGGAACTCGGCCAAACCCCCAAAAAAGGGTGTAAGAGCTAATTATATATATATATATATATAATGTTAAATCTAGTAGTTAATCGAAGGATTAAGCAAAATAAATTTTTTTCGCAAAATGGCGATTTTTCCAAAAAAAAAAAATCGATTTTTGACCAAAATTTCTGCCTTCAATTGCTTATAAAAAAAAAAAATATTTATCAGTGAGAAAAAATCTTCGATTAATTACTAAAAAATATATTTAAGAAGCTCGTGTTAAAATTTGAGACTAATAGGTTTAGCCCTTTTCGAGTTCTGTTAGTCACCGGCTTTGAAAACACCATTTTGAAAAAAAACTCGTTTAAAGTTTAAAAAAGCTCTTTACAAGCACTCTAAAACGCCTTTTCAAATTTGCGTGTAACTTCGAAAATATTCACCGGAACGATATTAAATTTTCTGTGTGTATTCTTAAATACATATGTATGTATATGTACATTAACCCATTCCATCCCATTGTACTCGCTTGAGTACAGAAAAAGCATCTTTTTCGAAACGACGTCAAAAGCCATCGCTTACAAATTTTTAAATGTACTCGCCACTTTATAATACAGAGCAATGTTGAAAAGGAATACATATGTTTCTCCTTCTTTTTTTTGAGTCCCGTTATCCGTTATTCACTTGTCTTTGCGTGCACCTTTGCTATTTTTCTTCTTTTCATGGTTTAGTTTGCAATAAGCTCTCTGTTTGACAAAATCTAAGTTATCACGGAAAAAGTTCAGTGTTGTAATATTCATAATATATATAATTTGTATACTTTATACCAAAAAAACGAAAAAAGTTGTGGAAAAGTGCATTTCGGTAGGTTTAAATTCTAGTGTACTCGCATGGGTACAGTGGGAACATTCATATATATTTTGTGTGCATATTTCATGTAGATTTGGTAATGGATGTAAAAAAATTTTACGGAAAGAGGTTTCATAACCTTTCTGCGGCCACCGACTATATTGAATCAAGCGACCGTAGTCACTTCGACTTCGCTATTATACCGCCAAATATCCACTGTGACACAGATGAGGAGGACATTGAAGAGGATAATATATTGCGTGATGATATTCCAACCTTGGAATCGTATTTTTCGATTCTTCTTTACGTCATATGACCTTCTTAGAATTTTGAAAGAACAAGGATTTAAGGCTACTGGGACTGTTCGTGAACGGCGGACCAAAAAATGTCCTCCGAAAACGAACAAAGAACTACAAAAGAAGCAACGGTCTCCCCGTTTGATTTTATGTAAGTTTATCATAATGATTTATTTGAATAGTTGTTTTGTATCAAATTTTGTAGGTTTTCTGACTCAGGAATACTTTTTGTGACGTGGAATGACAATAGCGTTGTGACAGTGGGAACAAACTTTGATAGAATTGAACCTTTACATACCGTCAAACGATGGTCAAGACAAGAGAGGCGCAAGGTGAATGCCCATCAGCCGAAGTTGATAGCGGAATACAACTCAGGAATGGGAGGAGTTGACCTCCACGACCAAGCTTTGAATACTTCCAATATAAAGTTTAGAGGAAAGAAATGGTGGTGGCCTCTTTTCACCACAATGATAAGCTCGTGCGTAGTAAACGCATGGAAGCTTTATAAAATGGCAAGTAAGAGTCAATGCGACTTGTTGCAATACCAACGTGAAATTGTGCGATTTTATTTACGCAATTATAATATCCGGGACATATCTTCAAAACGATCGACAACGGCATCAATAGCTGGTTCTTCATATAACCATTTTCCCAAAAGGATATCGAATCAGCTGAGGTGCAGGGAGTGCCACCAAAGAATTCGATGGATTTGCGAGTTATGCAATGTAGCCCTTTGCGTGGAGAGAGAATGTTTCAAAAACTTCCATACTGTTAACCGAACTAATAACCAAGGAAGTCTTTGAAAGTGTCTTTTTATTTAATACTCCATATTTTCATATACAGGCAATGTATATACATATTATCCCATTGTACTCGATTGGGTACAGCCCAAAAAATGCATTTCTTTGATTTTTTTTCGTGTTTTTTTTTTTAAGGAGCTTAATTACACTATTTCAATAAACGTTTTATAAACGCATTTAAAAAAAAATTGTTTTATATAAGGTTGGGATTTAATGGGTTAAGAAAAAAATATATAAAAAACAATTTTTTGAGAATTCTAACTGCATATAACCCCTTAAATTAGGTTGATTGGGAAAATTTTGAAAAAAATTTATTTAAGTATTTTTTTGTATTTTTATGTATTACATTTTACTTTCTTAAAAACGTACACAAAAACTTTAAGGGTATTTACATTAAAAGGTAGGGATGTATGTATATGACTTTGGCCTCGCGGCTCGAATCCCACGTAAAGCACGGCCCTCGCACTTTTCTAAAAAACGTATTCCTCAAGCCCAAAAACTTATTCTTGCCATCCTTACTCCCGCACAAAAGTCAGCGCATTATTTGCATTGCGGCTGCTAAAACAAGCAAAAACATTGTATCAGTGGCAGCCGCGGTGATAGTGCAGACACACCACTGTAGCGAAGTCTTCAACCATCTGTGTGATCCTTCTGGTAGAAAAATGTGACACACAGATGGCACTTTAAGCAATTAGAATGCCTTGTTCCTAAGCAACGACAGGTGGGCATTTCCACCACTTAGGACTGATAGCGGCAGGCTAAACACCAGCCCTGTCAGACCTCAAATAGATTAACGAAACCAACGCAAAGCAAGTATACTCCCGAGAGGAGTGAACAAGGGGGAAAAAAGAACATCCTTTGGCCGATGGGTTTTTGATTTAAAATGCGTTCTTAAAATGTGTACAATTGATCTTTGGCCATCGATATCTTCTCCATTTTTAATTTTCGCATTAACCGCATTTTAGTACCGTTGTAATTAGCGTAAATATATACGTAGCTATACAATTTACGTGTTTCTTTTTTTTTGTTGTTTTTTTGAACGGATGCTTTAATTATACCCAGATTCGGTAATTCACTTCCCAAAGAATTTCAATGGAATTTTTAGCCGGTGTTGAAATCCACTGGGCCTGCTCGATTATTTAAATAATCTTCCCATTCTTCACAGCGCACAAAATTTGATAAAATTTATTCGTTAACATAAAAATTTGTAATTGTTATTCCATGGCATTTGTTACTATCGAAAAATTTGGTAGTCACCAAAAATTAATTACCTTTCCAAAAATGCCAAAACCATATGCCGAATAGTTTTTGAGATAAAATGCGTTCTTAAAATATGCATGTACAATAAAATTCACCTTTGGCTGTCGATATCTCCTCCCTTTTTATTTCTAACCATCTTTTACCCTTTTAACGGACTTTTAAATTATACCGAGATTCGGTAATTCACTTCTGAGTGAATTTCAATGAAATGTTTGCCAATTGTGTGAAAATCTACTCGGAAGTGAATTACAGGACCTGCTCGATTATTAAAATAAACTTCCTATTCATGACATGACTGCGCAAAAAATTATATAAGGTGTGTTCGTTAACATACATTTTTTCACTGTTATTACAAATTATCACAAAACGGTATTTGTTAATACTGAAAAATTTGGCAGTAACCAAAAATTTAAAGAACAAAGTGAAAATGATGATGATGTTGCACAAATTTTGGTTCTTCTTAAAATTGTGTTATTTTCGCCAATTATGGAACTTAAAATAAAATAAAAAAGTGTTAAAAAGTTAAATGTCAACTATGCGAAATGTTTCTTATTGGCCGTCTCAATTGGAAGCTGTTTCGATGCAAATAAGAAGCTCAAATAAAAAGGTGTTTCGACGCAAATGTTGCCCTTTTTACATTAGCTGTGTTCGTGAAGGCAATAATTTTTGATAATCATTTAAAACTATAAACTAAATATAAAGAATGGAAGATATAGAAGAATTTAGTAAATATAATTGGACTTTACGGAATGTTCCGTATGACGAAGTTGTGTCAATTGTCTCATTTGGATATATCAGCACTCCGCTCCCAACATCAGGGATAAAGAGGAGGAGAAATTTCGATAGGTAAATCACATCATTAGCGGCCGCCGTAGCCGAATGGGTTGGTGCGTGATTACCATTCGAAAGCAAGAGAGGACGTTGGTTCGAATCTCGGTGAAAGACAAAGCCCAAACACCCGAAAAGGGTGTACGCGCCAATTATATATATATCATCACCGTAACATTTTATTTATTTTTCATTGTTATTTTTGATGATTATATACTTGAATATTAGCTGCTAATATTCTGTCACGACTAATCAACAAAAACTTCGACGTTGATCACTACATTTTCGCCACTTAATTTTTGAGGTGGTATAAAGAGCAGTAGCCCTTTTAGGGAATGGGCAAACCCTCGCGTGCATTTTTGCCTCCTAAAAGTCTCTCATAAAATTCAAAGTTGGAATGTGTAACGACCAAGAATCCCGGTTCAAAAGTCATAAAGTTCTGTCTTAAGGAAAATATCTCAATTTTCCGCGGTGAGAAATGTGACAGTCTGTGGCAATATGTTTTTTTATAAGAAATACTTTAAGGTACCATAATGTGGCTGCACTATGTAGATGTATTAATAATAAACGTTTATGTCAAAGAAGGCAAATGCGGATTTTTTTTTTAATTATTTCCTCTAAATGTTTACTGTTACGTCGGTTATCCTCTTGGAATCTGGCCTTTGTACTCAGTCCTTTGGGAATTTCCCAGTTTCTTTGGCAAATCTGTAAATATCCTCCAGTTTTAGAGAACGAATATTACTCATTCTCCCGACATCGGAATCCAAAACTCGTAGCATTGCTCTAGCAAAGGCAAGACACTCATAGACCTTACTTTCGAGGTATTCCCACAGAAAAACGTCCATAGGGCTAAGATCACGCAATCCGGGTGGCCAGGATATGTCACCGAGACGACATATCAGCTTACTAGGGAAGAAATCACACAGTATCGCCATGGTCTCTCTGGCTATGTACAGTGTGTCACCATCTTGATGAAACCATGAAACCATCAAACCGTCACTTTGGGAGTGTGAAGTGGTTTTTGACGTTGCTTGTCATTTAGGTGACCAATAACGGAAATTTTTACTTATGTACAGATCCATTTTAATTAAAATGAGCTTCATCACTCCAGAAGATAGTGGTTACCGTACGAAATAGGTCCAACATTGACTCCTAGAAATTTGTCCACACATTGTAATTGTTAGGCTTCAGCGCTTGCACGATTTGATTTTTGAAGGAGTAAAGTCTAAGATCATTCCACAATGATGCATGCGTATAGTTTTTGGAAGTCGCAGGACAGCCGCTCTCTTCCGCATGGCATGGACTAAGGGTGATTGTCGTGCAAAATTGTGACAAAGAGTTCAATATTTTCATTTGTTCTCGATGCCTGGCTGGGCCCAGCCGTGGGCTGTTTGCCACCGAACCTTTGCACCCATGAATGAAGCAAATCTTCCAACGTAAACGTTGAATATTGTAACGGGAACAAAATCTAGGATGAGCATTTGCACACGGATAATTGGCCTTGAAATATGCTTCGTTTGCGAACGCACGTTATTCAGCCGTCCACTGTGATAGAAAGAGTTGTTTCTAATAGCTTCGAGTGTATTACTGCCGTGAAAAAGCGCCTCAATAAAATTGTCTGTCGTTCGGAATCGGCCAAAACTGCAGGTCCCTCCGTTTGTGGAACAACATCAAGACGCACGCCACAAATAGGAGGAGGAGTTCGACAAAAAACCCAATAAGGAGGTTGGCAGCCAATTATAAAGGGTTTTCCAATAAGAGGTGTTATTTTGATATTCAAAGTTATTTTTTTCATTATAAAGAGGAAGGTATGCCGGTAATAGTGAAAAATAACATCAGGCAAATGACCACCACGACCACGATTACAGGACACTATCGTTTTCATGAAATTTTCCATAACCGAATTGCAAAGTGGCTGCCCTATGTCCTCGATAGCCTCACGAATTCCATCTTTGAGATTTTGAATCGGCCATGGGCTGTTGGTGTGGATCTTTTCTTTCACGTGTCCCCAAAGAACAAAGTCACTAGGTGTGAAATCACAAGATCTCGGTGGCCAATTGTGATCACCTCTTCGAGAGATAACACGGCCCGGAAACTTTTCCCATAAAAGATCAATGGTTTCATTGCTTGTGTGGCACGTAGCGCCGTCTTGTTGAAAATAAACGTTGTCCAAATGAATACCATCCAATTCCGGCCATACAGAATCGTTAGCCATCTCTCGATAGCGACAGATAACACCTGTTATTGGAAAACTCTTTATATACAAGGTGAAGTCCAAAATAAACAAGACTGAGCTAAACTAGAAACGACAGGACCTTTGTTCTGAAAGCTTCGAGTTTCTTTATTCAAAATAGTTTCCTCTGATCTAAAAACGTTTCGAAAGAGTGCTTCATGCCATTGACCGGAATGTTCTTCAGGATGTCGGTACAAGCCTTTTGGATGGCCTCTACGGGCGCAAAACGTTTTGCTTTCATGGGCAAATGCAATTTTCCGAATAGGTAAGAAGTCACAGGGAGCCATATCAGTCTTATACGGTGAGTAATTGAAGTGTTCGCGCCAATTATTTATTTATTATTATTTCATTTATTGATGCTTTCCATTTCAATTCAACCGGGCTATTCGGGTCATGTTCTTCGATTTCGATGTAACTCAAATATGTTGCTCTCTGGTCAAAATAATGAGACACGTATTTTTTTTTCGCCCGAAAAAATTTTTTTTCAAGCTTTATCGGCAATTTTGTTTTTCGGCTCAAAATCGATTTTTTTTAATAATATAAGAAAATTTTGTTTTTAAATGCTCATAACTTAGTCAAAAATGAACCGATTTTAATAATTTTGGGTTCAAAAGGATCGTCATTACTTACACGAGCGATTTCATGTAGAAACAGTTGCAAAAAAGCAGTTGCAATTTTTTTATTTTGCAAAAAACAAAAAGTGCGAAACAGGTTTTTTACTCAAAAATTCATTACTCAAAAACAACTCATTTTAGCTACTGGGCATTCAGCTTAATTGAAGTTTGAGGTGTCCTCTTGATTTGGAAAAAGTTATAAAAAAAAACAAAAATACACTTTTTGAAATATTGAATTTCGAAAAAATTTCAATTTTTTTCTTTTTTGCTAAATAAAAAATTTTCAACTACTTTTTTGCAACTGTTTCTACATGAAATCGCTCGTGTAAGTAATTACGATCATTTTGAACCCAGAATTATTAAAATCGGTTCATTTTTGACTAAGTTATGGGCATTTAAAAAAAAAATTTTCTTATATAATTAAAAAAAATCGAGTTTGAACCGAAAAACAAAATTGCCGATAACTCTTGAAAAAAAAAATTTTTCGGGCGAACAAAAAAATACGTGTCTCATTATTTTGACCAGAGAGCAACATATTTCAGTTACATCGAAATCGAAGAACATGACCCGAATAGCCCGGTTGAATTGAAATGGAAAGCATCTATTATTTATTTCAGAGAATATGAAATGAACGGGCTGAATTTTGCTGATGAGTCGCGGGTGACGTGGCAGCCGAAGTTGCTCTCACAATTTTGCTTCGTATGGCCAAGACTGGTAATCTATCATCCTAGGTTCCAGTAAGGTAGAACCGATCTCTTCTAAATTACGAGTTTCTTGAACTTACTTTTGATGATAGCACCACGACAGCTGATAGGCAGATAGACCTGGGAATGCTTTGATAGGCTGCAACAACAAAATGAAGTTGCTAACCTACTTTAATATTCGTTTTAATAGAATTCGTCAAATTACGTTTTGTTTATATTCACATTAGGAAAATATATAAGTGTGTATAACCTGCAGTGTTTGGGTTTGTAGGTAAATTCGTTTGTATAGTTGCTTTCTAACTTCACAACAAATATACTTAAAAAACAAATTGGTTTCCATGTAATGGTTTTGTCAATAAGAATTTCGCATTCCCTCCGCACTGCATAAATGCCAAAAATTCCGTTGTATCAAAGAGGTCTTTAGTCTCAAAGTGCAGTTCGCTTCATTAGCACATCCTTGGCGATAAGCTTTACTACTTTTCGCATTGAAATGCTTTGCTGGGCTGTTGAGGATAAAAATTTGCTATCGCGCTATCCAAGTATATATCCAAAAACGGAAACGGTTAAAGATTTAATGTTGAAATCGAGTATACCCATAGTGAGTGCAGTTAGTGTGCAATAGAAGCCACAAGCAATAATAAAAAACAAAATTAATAAAAATTAAAAAAAAAAAAAAAATTGGATATACAACTAATCATTAAATTCATCACCACAAACGAACACTGACCATGAAGTATCACGCCACATCATATCTCGAGAATCGCATCTTCGATCACCGTTTGGTCAAAGACAACCTGCTTGATAAGTGGCCCACCGAGAACAGCACCGTCCATGAGTTCATTGAGCGCAAAGACCACAGGAATTTGGCCGAGTCATATGTAGCGCCTTCACATTATTACTTTCACATTTTTTACATAAAACGTACACTCCATCGCCACAATGTCACACACACACACACACACAATAAATCGCATTGGCCACACCCATTTGAAAAATACAATAGAAATTTTACATTTTTCACCTCATCTACTGTATGTAGTTATTTTTTGTTTGAAAAACAAAAACAATTTTTTGTTCTTAATTTATGTCGATTTTCGTAGCCTAATTCTGTAGTTTAAAAATTGTCAGTTTTTTTTGCTTGTACAAATTAGTTTGTATTTTTGTTAGTATAAAAAATTAAAAAAAGTCAGTTAATTCAAAATGTCTACAAAATTTGAACAAACTGTGATGTATTCACAATTACAGCCATGGAGTACGGCTGGTGCACCGCCATGTATGGAGCCCGTGTCTGGTCCATCCGTACCACCGCGCGTTGGCATATCTTATCAGGTGAAACTTTTTGTTGTATGCAGGTATGCAGTAGCATAAAATTTGTTTATTATAATTTTTTCTATAGACAAATCGTCCGCATCCATGGCGACCGACATTGGCGTACGAAATGATTGAGGTCAAGAACTTAGCTGAGCAACCAGTCACCAATCAGCTGATGAAGCCATGCTTCTCACCCTCTGGCATGACAACCGAACCTATGAACTTTCCCAACTTAGTAACGGGTTTCGAACGCAATCCACAACACGCTGCCCGTGCGGCACTCTTCACGCGCTACACGAACAACGAATGGGTCAATAGCAATCTTACCAAATATGCAGAATCGAATATTAATAGGTAAATATTTGCCGAGCATAAAACTAATGTTAGGTTAGGTTTTTGGGAACCTTATACCTATGTACGAGGTGTGTTCAAAAAGTATCGCGAATTTTGTGTTTTTTTTTCAAAAATTATTTATTTTTTTATTTTTCCCCTTGAAAGTAATGCCCGTGAGATATTATGCACGTGTGCCAACGTTTTTTCCAATCTTCGAAGCTCTTCAAAAAATCATTTTTTTTTTATCTTGTTCAGCTCCTCCTTCATAAAGACGGCATTATCTCGCAATCGTAGCGTAGCATCGTCCTTTCATGGGCCTGTTCAGTTTCGGGAACAAGAAAAAGTCACATGGGGTACGGAATACGGTGGCTGTGGCATCATTAATGTGTTGTTTTTGGCCAAAAAGTCGCGCACAAGCAACGATGTGTGAGCAGGGGCGTTATCGTGCTGCAAGAGCCAATTTTTGTTCTTCCACAAATCCGGGCGGTACTGGCGGCTTACTTCGCGAACATTGCGCATAACTTGCAGGTAATATTCCTTTTTGACCGTTTTACTCTGCGGCAAGAACTCATGATACACAACGCCCCTGCAATCGAAGAAAACGGTAAGCAAAACTTTTACATTCGACCGAACTTGGCGCGCTTTTTTCGGTCTTGGTTCGTGCGGCAGCTTCCATTGAGATGATTGAGCTTTGGTTTCTACGTCATAACCATAAACCCACGATTCGTCAGCAGTTATGACCCTCTGGAGCAAATTCGGGTAGTCGCGGGCAGAGTCCAACATCTCATTAGCAATGTTTATGCGATGCTGCTTTTGGTCGAAATTGTGCAGTTTTGGTACGAATTTCGCGGCGACCCGTCTCGTCCCCAAATCATTGAAAAAAATCGAATGGCACGAGCCACGATATGTCTGGGTCCTCAGCAACTTCTCTAACGGTGATTCGACGATTGGCCAATACCAGTTTCTTCACTTTATCAATTTTTTCGTGTGTTGTTGAAGTGCCTGTCGTTCACATCTTCTCGGCCTTCTGAGAACATTTTGTATCACCGATAAACGTTGCTTTGGTGCAAAGTAGCTTCTCCGTATGACACAGTCCACATTCGGAATGAATCCGCGCAATTAATTTCGTTTTTCACACAAAACTTGATACAGGTTCTTTGATCCATCTTTTTGAATAGGTAAAAATCGAAGACGAGCCGAAACACGTACAAACAAAGCAGCTGTCAACACATTGACTGAACATTCAAAATAGCCGAGCTCCTCCTCCTATTTGTGGCGGGCGTCTTGATGTTCCACAAATGGGGGACCTACAGTTTCAAACCGACTCCGAACGGCAGTTATTTTTTATGAATAGCTTTTTCATGGAAGAATTACACTCAGAGGTTTGCCATTGCCTGCCGAGGGACGACCGCTAATAGAAAAAACGTTTTCTTCTTTTTGGAGACTCACCGAGATTCGAACCTACGTTCTCTCTGAATTCCGAGTGGTACCCATTCGGCTACGGCGGCCGCGGGGAACCTTACTGTTCACATTTTTATGGAACCAGTTAGACTCTCTTAAGAAGCGTAGGATAGGTTTTATCCCAACACCGAATAGTTCCGTAAGAGGATCAAAATGGTATTTGCCTAACAACTTTGCTCTATTTCTAGCTAAGGCTGGGCAATTACAGAGGAAATGCTCTATTGTTTCTTGCTCTTCCTCGTCTCTACAACTTCTGCAGTGTTCATGAGAAAATACTCCTAGCCCAGAAGAGTGCCTACCTAACAGCCAGTTACCTGTGACCTAAGCCACGACCTTCAAAATGTTCTCTTTTGAGAAGTTGAGCAATTCTCCTGATCTTTTCTTGTCTATTTGCGGTCACATTAGACTGGTTGGAACACAAGTATTTTCTTCTCTCCATGACCTATTGGCCTCCTGTTGAATATTATTTTTTATCCTTAATTTGCAAGTTGCCATAGGAATTCCACTATTGCCTCTGTTTTCAAGCAGTGCAAGATTAGTACTCTTTCTGGCTAGCTCATCGGTCTTCCAATTTCCCCCAATATCTCTATGTCTCACAACCCATATAAGGCTGCCTTTGAAGACGGTGCTAATGTCATTTAGATCTGCCAGGCATTGCTAAGCAACCTTTGATCTTAGTAAAACTGCCTCCATTGTTTTGATCGCCACCTGGCTGCCCGAGAAGTCGTAGTTAGTTAGTCGTAGTTTTTGTTGCGGCGTGTGTGTTAACCTTTAACTACTGAGGTGAAATATTTGGACGTAGTTTCTGAGGTAGGGGTAAATTTTACCCCTTTATAATCTATAAATAATTTTTGTGAACGAAAATTTTTTTTAAACTATTTGTTTTTAATTGGAATACTAAAACATATTTTTAAATGAATAGAGTAATAAATTTAAAGAAAACGAACTTTTAGTTTAACAAAACAAGGACTTTATTTCATAGTCACTTTTCTTAAAACTAAAAAAACAGCACTAACATAACTTAAAAAAAATTGTAAGAAAAAATTCAAAACTAGATAAAGGCACTTTTCACAACCAAATTTATGACATTAGAATCACAAAAAAGAAAACAAACAAAAGTTATGTTCAAAAAAAAAAACTGCAGATCAATCTTTTTGGAGGATTTTTACTCATCAAATTCTTTATTTGCACACTTCGCGTATACGCGTTTACTGCATCCCATACACATAGCTTAGTACAAAACAAACAAACATATGGAGTCTTCCGCTTCAACCTACTAGGGCAAATGTAGCATAACTTTTTCGCAGTTGTGGCCGGCTCTCCTAGAGGGGAAGCTACGGAGTCTGGTCCCAAGATGCTACTTATATTGTCTCGAATTAACCTGGGTAGTCGAGGATTATGCTGTCGCCTTTGCAAATGTGGTAAAATCAATTGCCGGCCTAGACTTTTCAAAAAGTCTGCCCTCGATTTATCATCAAACTCAGCACAAGATTGATATATAACGTAAGCATTTGCAGCAGTAGTCTATAAAAATTTGCGAGTGACCAGCGTCGCGTACGTCGAGTGGTTGAATATATGGAGCACTTCTTATCAAGTTCACCAACTCCCCCTTTTGTGTTATTATAGTCTGCTATTATTGCCGGCTTTCCACTTTGGATATCGCTTTCTTCCCTGTGATGCATAGAAGATAACAAAAGAACAGCTTTGTTTTTGTGAGGCACATATGATAAAATGGTAACTTCTTTGGTAAAACCGTACAAACAAGATCCAATTGGTCTGTTTTTACTGGGCTGAAATTCGGGAGGTATTTTCCTTTTATTTTTCTTTAATGTACCCAAATACATAAGCTGTCTTTTTTTAATTCTTCTATAACCTGCATTGAGGAAAACCAATTATCAGCAGTAATATTTCTGTTACTTCCTTCTATAATTTTAGTTAGCCTTAATACGGCTTGTGTTGGTACTGATAGCCTTTTTTCTTCAGTTGTGAGACCATTTCCGTCAGAATTTTTGCCATGGTATATATAAACATTTGCAAGGTACTGTGTGCGAGCATTTGTTAACGCCATTATTTTGATGCCATATTTTGCTGGCTTTTTTGGCATATACATTTTAAATCTGCACCTACCGCGAAACGGCACTAACATTTCATCGATGCATCTATGGGTACCAATTGTATAATTTTTTCGGCAGTTTTCTATAAACTTATTGAACAGTTCTGAAATGGCAGCCAATGGATCCGTTAATAATCGTTACTTTCTCTCTGTGGAGTCTTCAAATCGTAAGCAGCTAAGGATGCATAGGAATCGTTCCTCCGACATTGTGGACCTGAAAATTTGTCTGCCTGTTCCATCTGTTGTAAATATAAGGCCAGTGTCTTCGTGATTCGATTTGAAAACGGACGAATATATCAAAACACCGAAAAATGCTCGCAACTCAATAATATCCAAACATTTCGCTTCACTTCTTTGAGACTTATCGAACTTAGCCTTTAGTTTGGTATTTGTGTGTTGAAGAATTAGGTTCTCTATATTTCTATCGAAAAATCTTGACCAAAACCCAATTATTCCATCTTCAAGGTTTTGCTGCAATGCTTTTGGCAAGCGCACGATGTTATGTAGTGGAGTTTTACTGCACCGTGCTGGCTTTTTTGCTGACCACTTATACCCATTTTTTCCATAAAAATATTTGGTTACTCCTATTGACTTAATTGCATCTTCTCCATCTCCATGTTCATTAGCATTGTCAATTTCTTTAGCAAGATCTTCCTCGGAAACATCACATTCACTTCCTTCTTCATCTTCAATGCTCATTATATCACTATCTTGAAGGCAAAAATCAGGATCAGCAATTTCATCATCAACGTCACTGATTTCGTCATCGTCTTCCAGCAATCTGGCTATCGCTAAGTCATTTAATTTGCTTGAATTTGACATAACCTAATAAAATAAGTTGCAATAAATCGTAGGAGTAGTCAAAATGATTCCACGAAAAACTAACGCTAAGCCTGAGAAGTGGTATTTTATTTTCTATTAAATACTTACGCTTAGTCTGATGTGGTGGTAAAATAATTTCTATTAAAAAAATACGTAACCCCAGACGAGTGGTAATTTTGACACCAGCACTGGTATATCTCCGCTTATACAATACCCCCGACTGTAGAAACACAACTGAATAATAATCATAGGATAACGAGAAGATACCAAGAGAATGAAATTGATAGCGCTCAACTGCAGAGAGTGAGAGAGAAAACAAATTACGAGGTGTAAAATTTACCACCACCTCAGTAGTTAAAGGTTAAGGTACACAGTTACGTCCTGTATGGCTAAAACTTCTGCCTGGTAGACGCTACAACTGTCCGCAAGTCGGACGAATAATTCCAACCCTAATTCTTTTGGAAATACCCTATATATATACATATTATATATAATTGGTGCGTATACCCTTTTTGGGTGTTTGACCGAGCTCCTCCTCCTATTTGTGTCGTGCGTCTTGATGTTGTTCCACAAATGGAGGGACCTACAGATTTAAGCCGATCCTACTTTATTTTCTAGCTTGGATCCATCGGTGTAAAAGTTTATTTCCCCCCTCTTCTCCATGGTCTCTGAGTTTGCCATTCACTTCTTGACGGGATGTTAGTATGTTGAAGGTGGGCTTAGGGAAAGAGTAGTCGATTTCTTGATTATAAATACCCATAGTGCGTAGTATAGAAGAATGACCAAGCCACCAGGTCCACCAGAACATAAAACTAAGCCAAACAATATTCCATTACTCAGCCACAAGTAAATGTCATATTTTCCCACAGAAATCAGGCGGAGCGTTTGCGCAACGATGCCGTGCGTCTAATGCGCGAAACCGATGAGAAGACTTCGCAGGGCCAACGTGATGCCGGCCGTCGTTTGGGTGAACGTATAACGGATGTAACATTCTGGCGCAACGAATTAAGCGCTGAGCTGGATAAATTGATTTCTGAATCGTCGGCGATTTCCGAATTGAAGCGTCGTTGCGGTAAGGCCATGCTTGACTTGGAAGCGCCTCTACATATCGCACAAGAGTGCTTGTACCACCGCGAAGCGCGTGCGGGTGTGGAAAAGGTACACGATACAGCTGAAAAGGCGCTGCTACTAGAAATAGATAACGTACGGAATTCGCGCGATAAGCTTAAGGATCTCCATGAAAAGGTAAAAACATTGTAGATTGGGTACTTCGCTTGGCATTCATTTATTTCTTAATCCGTTGCAGATCACAAGGCAAGCCAATGACTGCCGCGCCGCTCAACACTTACTGGAAGATGATGTTGCGCATAAAGAGTCAACTTTGGGTATTGATTCGGTTTGTCATCAGTTGAATAACTACAGTCGTGGCATTACTTATTATGGCGGCATTGAAAAATACGATCCGAGCATTAGTACGCAGGACTCATGGGCCGAGTCGAGCAGTCAACGTGTTAGCAGGTTAATTATTATTTGCTTGCATAATTAACATTTTTTTACCAGCATTTGTTCGCTATACGCAGATCCCAGGCCGAGCGCGCAAAGCTCTCACAACTACGTAGTGATGCCGAAACGATTGTGAATGCCATCGCTCAATCTGTATGGGATCATTGGAGTAATACGAATAATGCTTTGGATAGACGCGCACAGGAGATGAATGAGTCCAAGAATAAGATACAGTTACATTTACACAAAGTGCAACAGGAGCTTTTCGATCTGGAAAAACACATTTTCCTTATACAAAAAGCCATACAGGATAAATCGAGTCCATTGAAAGTGGCACAAACGCGCTTGGAAGCACGTACGCATCGTGAGGGCATAGAATTGTGCAAGTGAGTATTTTTAACCGCTTGAGATCATTAAGAAAGGATGCCGCAGTTCTTTTTGAAGGGGCAAGTATTTCGTATCCTGCTATAAGGCAAAGGTTTTTTTTTCTCCCTTCTTCCGAATCATCTAAAGCTTTAGATTCTGGTGAATAATAAGGAGAGAGGCCAAAAGATCTTAGAGAGACGAAAATACTGGTGTTACAACCAGTCGAATTTGGTCGCAAATAGATAAAAAAGGTCGAGAGAATTGCTCAACCTCTCAAGATAGAACATCTCGAAGGTCGTGGCTTGTGTTACCGGTCATTGGCTCTTAGGCATACACTCTTCTAGGCTAGGAATATTTTCGCATGAATACTGCAGAACTTGTAGAGATGAAGAAGAGCACGAAATAATGCAGCACTTGGTCTGTAATTGTCCAGCCTTTGCTAGGAGTAGAGCAAGGTTGTTAGGAAAATACCATTTTGACTCTCTTACTGAACTGGTGTCCTTTCGCCCCTACTTTGGCTAGTTGCTATTGACGAAGTTCTGATAATGGTAAATAAGGGTGGGGTTAAGGTAGTAGCATACGCCGATGACTTGGTCCTGATGGTATCGGGACCGTTCCCCTCAGTTATGGCTGAGATTTTGGGTAAAGTCACTGGCTGTACGCAGTCGCAGGGCTGCCACTTGCGGCCTCCGAGTCAACTCTGACAAAACGGGGCGGGTGCTATTTACCAGAAAATACAGGGGTTTTCAGTAAGAGCGCTTCAACTTTTGAACTTTTTTGAATAAAACACAAACGGTTTGACTTTTTTAACTAGTTTTTTTTTATTATCGAGTTTGAACATATACATTTAAGTATGAAATTCGATTTCTTTTGCATGACCACCGCGTGCACGTTTTACGAAGTCCAATCGTTGGTCGAAAATTGACCACTCTTTTGCATAAATCGGCCGAACCTCCAGCAATTTCGCGTTCAATATTGGCTCTGAGCTCACAAATCGTCGCCGGCTTGTTACTGTAGACCAATGACTTCACATAACCCCAAAACGGGACGGCTTGTTAAATGGACCGTAAAATGGCCGTAATGCTCCTAAAGTAGCAGCAACAGAACGATTATTTTCATAAAAAACAATTTGCAATCGTTGCTCAAGTGTGTAGCGTTCCATGATGAAATGTATACTAATGAAGTTTACAAATGGCAAGCGAAAAATAAAAAATATTGCGTCGTTCGCCCTACCTATCGGAAAAAAGTTGAAGCGCACCTATTGAATAACCCTATATAAACCTCCAAACTTTCGATTTCCCAAATTAAACAAACACGTTCTCCCGCTCTCATCGGAAGTTAGGTATCTTGGAGTGCTACCTGACTCCAAGCTCCATTGGAAGCTACACATTGAAAATCAGGTAAAGAAGGCCAGTATAGCCTTCTACTTCTACAGGTCGTGCTGTGGATGTGTGACGCAGTGATTTTACCAATTTTAACGTATGGATGCCTAGCTTGATGGGAAGCTCTTCGGAAGGGCTATAATATCACTAAACTGGGGAGGGTGCAAAGGACGGCATGCATTGGCATCACCGGGTTATGTAAAACTTGCCCCATTGCTTCCCTGAATGTCCTTTTGCACTTACTTCCCATCGACTTTTGCGTTATTTCTATCGCAGCTCAAAGTGCAATCAGGTTAACGCAGATTGACATCTGGTGAACCACTGACTCGTACCACAACGGACCTATGGTACATATTCTTAGTGAGTTGCCTATTCTAAACCGACTGCCACAAAAACCTAACTTAACCTATGAAGAAAGTTCATAATTAAATTAATTTCATCGATCACATCACCCAAGCTTTCATATGACAATGATCCAAGCATCGAATTTAACTCGGCCTGCCCAATGTTAGTCGTTTCGACTACGAATTAAAAAAATCATTGACTATGCTGGGTTAATAAATCTTCGTATTCATATTAGCGGGCAACATTGTGGGTACAAGTCCATGGCTATGGTCGTCATTTTGTATTTTATTTGCTTTATTTTCTTTTTTTTAATTTAATACGAGGTAGCTCAACTGAAAGAAAAATTATATTTTGTGATTTTTCCCGCCAACAATTTTAACCAACTGTTCGTAAAACTTGCAAATTGTTACTGGTTTTGCGTTCATGTATATTACTTCCTGTGATATTTTTCTCTTTGAGAGCGAAATTAACTTACTGGATAATTTTTACATGAACAAATCTATTTATAGATCGTGATTCGGATCGTAAAATACTTCAAATTTTCGACATCTTGATCACGAAACTGGAATCACGCGATAAGTATTGAATGTGCAGGGTTTAAGAAAAAGTAAATAATTGGCGCGTACATCCTTTGTGGGTGTTTGGCCGAGCTCCTCCTCTTATTTGTGGCGTGCGTCTTTATATTGTTCCACAAATAGAGGAAACTACAGTTTTATGCGGTCTCCGAACAGTAGACATTTTTATCAGCACTTTTTCATGGCAGAAATGCACTCGGAGGTTTGCCATTGCCTGCCGAGGGGCGACCGCTATTCGAACCTACGTTTTTTCTGTGAATTCCGAATGGTAGTCTCGCATCAAGTCATTTAGCTAGGTCGGCCGCCTGGATGTGTAGGGTTTAGTTTGCTTATTTAGTCAGTACGAGTAGTTTTTTCTATCATATCGAACGTAGAGAGCGAATTTTTTCCTGCTCCATTTTTTAAACTTTGAATCACACAGCCCAAAAATGATGTGAAAACTGACGCGATAAATATTTAAAATGCAGGATACATCGCAAACGGAGCATAATCCACCAATATTGGTTTTTTTTTCGTCAAACTAAACATTTATTGAACATCTAGAGTTCGCCTATAAATAACATAACCTCTCCATTCATCAATTTATAACAATATTTATGCTGTAAATTGTTGACAAAATATTGAACGTTAACGGTATGACATTAGTATGTCATAAGGCAATAAAATTAAAAAAGTGGATAAAGGAAACCATGCACCCAAAAGCAGGGATCTGGATAAAGTCATATTCTCTTCTTCTTTTATTATAATCTTTTGCTCCTATGTTTCTTTACAAATTTACTCTCTCTCTCTCACCGTTTTGGGTGTTTGGCCGAGCTGCTCCTCCTATTCGTGGTGCGCGTCTTGATGCGAGTCTACCATTCGGAATTCAGAGAGAACGTAGGTTCGAATCTTGGTGAAAGACCAAAAAGAAGAAAAAGTTTTTTTCTAATAGCGGTCGCCCCTCGGCATGTTGTGATTCAAAAATATTCACGCGATTTCCTGTTAACTTTAGGAGTGTTTTTTTACATAATAATTTGTAACAATTTTGTAGATCTGTTCGATAAGGTTTGTCTTGAGCAGGGGTCTACCAAATTTACTCTTTCTTTTTATATGGGGTTGTTTTCCGATGTAATTTTGTGCGCTGAACACAACTCTGGTGAAAGTGCTCACCACGTCATAGTTTTGAGAAAATTATGGCCATTTTTGGTGTTTTTACCCTCATTTTTCTTAAAAACCTGATGTGCTAGTGACCTAATTTTACACTACAATGCCTATATATATATATATTATATATAAGTTAAAAAAAAAAAACCTAAACACTTTTGAATAAAATATGGCTAACCTAAGGTTTAAGTCTTTAGTGCGTCAGCTTTTGAAAATACTTTTCTTGGGTGGTTAAGGAGGTTAAAATCAAAATGTAAGAAACATCATCAAAGATGCCGTCGTGCCAGTGGTATCTGCGGCATGCTCGCACTAACACTTTAAAAATCTTCCTTCCTCCTCTGCTGAAATCCACCTTGGGACCGTGATCACATTTCATCCAGGTGGAACCGCGTTTATGCCCACAACGGGTACCTGCGTACCTCTCACATGGGCGTTTGACCTACGCTATCGATAGTATCCAATGCTTCCACTGTGTTCATAAATGGTTCTGCAACAAATGGAACATCGGAAAAAATTTCGTAGGTAATACCAACATGCCGTGGTCTGATACCGTCGTGAGCACTTCTTGGGTGTTTACCGACACTTTTTTTAAACCATCACCACGTGATTTGCGGTTCAAGTACTCGAACGTGCGAATATTCCTTAAAAATTCTGGGAAGTATTTTATGTTATTACAACAACATCGCTACTAGTAGTAAAGAGTAAATGCCATCAACCGTTATCCCGGTGCGAAATGCATAGTTTAACGGGACAAAATCCATCCCATTATTGCTTTCTGGTTTATCCGAGATCTAAATATGGCATCACACTCAATATGATTATAAAATGAGTTTATAGGTCTTCCACTCATTTCTTCCTCTTCTAAATACTCAACCCTTTACGTCACGAACTATAATTTTTTGTTTATATTTTCCAGGGACTGGGCACAACTACGTCTGGTGCAAGAAGTTCAAGATATACAAGACACCGTTAAACAGCTGCATCATAAGTTGCAGGAAGCCGAGGCTCAACATCAGAATTTGTTAAAAACCCGTTCAACACTCGAGGCTGATTTGCGTCGCAAAGTGAATGCATTGTTCATTGATCGGGAAAAGTGTATGGGGCTGAGACGTTCTTTCCCCGTAAATAATTTGATTAAATACTAAATTATTGAAGTTTAAAAATTGTTTTCGTGTCTAAATCAAAGTGGATAATTGATTACCACACGTGCATGTATCATAGCACAATTGAGTGCTAATATATTTTATGTCAATAAATAATTAAATACTTGAATTTAAATTTTGAATTACCAGAAGTTATGCGACCATCTTATAAATAATGGATTTCCTTGCGTCATAATTTTTCGAAATTATTAAAAAACAAATATAACTGGCGATTGCATTAGAATAATTATTTCTTACACCGTGATTACACCGTCGAACACATTGTACGGTGATGTTAATTCCGCTTTATTTTAACTATAGCTCAATCCCATTTAAAAAAAACATTCATTACATATTTCCTTGATTCATAACCTAATCGAACTCGAGTAGTTATTTTATTCAATTAAACAAATTTAAAAAAAAAACAGTCGTATAGCTCGAAGATGTGACGTGATTTCCCCACGATCGGTGTACTAAGGAAAATAAACATTCATTCAAAGACATTTTCATTTCTTTGTTTTAAGAATCTAGTATGCTTATGTTACAAACAATGTTGCAAAAAAAAAAAAAAAAATCACCGAAAATGTATTTAACAAAGTGAATTTCACAGTGCTCTCATACGAAATCTATATACATATATAAAAATGAAATGATGTTCGTTTGTATGCATTTTTTTGGGCCGATACGAGGCCAATTTTATTCGTTCTTTTTTCATATTATAGGGATCCACTTGCTCGATTCATAGACTAAGTTTCGAATTAACATTCATTTTATGTGTACAACTTTTTTTGAATAAATATACGAATTTTTCGTTATTGTGAAACGATTTGTGTCGTGTTGCTAAGTTGCAAATTTTTTTCGGCGGAGAGTAAACATAAACACAGAGGTTTGTACGCTCTTTATGAAGAGAAATGCTTCAGTACACATACACGAACGCCGAACTACTGATTTGTGTTTTGTGTGCAGTTCATTTGTAAGAGCAACAAGTGTGTTGACCAAGGATAATAGATTTACCAAGGTTTGCCAGACAAGAAACAGTTATTCGGCTCTCAGAGAATTTGACAGAAGTTGTTTTTAGGTTTACGTCAAACGAGATATACATTTTGTAAGAACAAAGGAAATGTTCAAACGGTTTGTTTACGAATACCGCACACCAGAGCACACCACTTTATACTTTTCCCCATGTGATGTGGCAGAAAAAATTTTTTTGTTTTTGCAGTTTCAAGTAGACCTGATAAATCTATAGGCCTTTTGTGTTGACACTTGTCTTTGAGTATTCACATCGATAAGATTACAATAGAATACATTGTTCTCGGATTGATACGAATTGAAAAAAATAACATTACATTTTCGGAATGGCAGATTTAAATAAAGTTGTGGATTTATTTACCGAAGAGGATGAACACATGAATACACAAAATTCAGATAACTCCAACGATATGAACGTGTTTGAAGACATGGGAATTCAGATCAATGAGGACAATGTGATTGTTGTTTCAGACGAAAATTCAACGAACAACGAGTCAAAGACGGAAATTTTTCATCACGAAACGAAAACACAATCCGAAGTTCTCAATTGAGAACTGGAGCGTGAATACCATTATGATTGTAATGAACTAAACACACCAACAGCAACATGTTTATGATACAATCATGAATAATGTTAGCCATGGAACTGGTGGATTGTTTTTCTTGGATGCTCCGGGGGGGAACACGAAAGACCTTTTTGATTTCATTGATATTAGCAACAATTCGATCAAATAATAACGTTGCATTGGCACTCGCTTCTTCCGGATTTGCGGCTACATTACTGGAAGGCGGTCGCACAGCACATTCTGCATTAAAGTTGCCTTTGAATATGCAGGTAAATGAAACACCAACATGTAATATTTCGAAAACATCTAGAATGGCAAAAGTTCTTAAAGTATGCAAGCTCATCGTATGGGACGAGTGTACTATGGCACACAAGAAACCATTGGAAGCACTTGATAGAACTTTGAAAGATCTACGAGGAAGCCAAACAGTCTTTGGAGGTGCCGTGATTTTATTGGCTGGAGATTTCAGGCAAACATTACCTGTGATCCCAAAATCTACGGCTGCAGATGAAATCAATGCATGCTTAAAATCATCATATTTATGGAGACATGTAAACACGCTTACACTTACTACAAACGTACGTGTTCAACTACAGAACGATCCGTCAGCAGCTGAATTTTCACACCAATTACTGAAAATGGGAAATGGCCAAATGTCTGTCGATCCAACAGGAATGATTACATTGCCTAACAATTTCTACACTTTTGCACAGTCTAAAGAGGCATTGATACAGAGTGTATTTCCAAACATAGTTCAACATTACAAAAACCATGATTGGCTCAGCGAAAGAGCAATTTTAGCTCGGAAAAATAAGGACGTCAATGATATAAATTCAGCTATTTTAGATGAAATACCTGGTGACATAGTTGCATATAAGTCAATGGACTCTATTACTGATCAAGATGAGGTCGTAAATTATCCAACTAAATTCTTAAACTCACTCGATTTGCCAGGCCTACCACCTCATAATTTACGATTAAAAATTGGAGCACCGATTATTATGCTGCGCAATAGTAATGTGCCCCGACTTTGCAACGGTACCAGACTCGCTGTGAAGAAGCTATTGGGTAACGTTATCGAAGCAACAATTTTGAAAGGGAAGTACAAAGGAGAAGACATTTTGATACCCTGAATTCCACTGATTCCGGCGGATTTACCATTCGATTTCAAACGTTTGCAGTTCCCTATTCGCCTTGCCTTCGCTATGAGAATTAATAGGCGCAAGGGCAGTCTCTACAAATGTGCGGCATTAATTTAGGTAACCCAATTTTTTCTCATGGACAATTGTATGCAGCTTGCTCACGAGTAGGCAAACCATCGTCATTATTCATTTACGCGAAAGACGGAAAAACCAAAAACGTTGTTTACCAAAAAGTGTTACAATAAAGTTCGAATGAAATTGTATCAAAGAATTTGCTTTGTTACGTATTAATTTTATTCTCTTTCAGCAAATCATTGAATTTATCGCCTAGCGAAGTGGGCGAGGGTACGCTAGTATACTATAAAGTCAAGTTGAAAAAAAATAACCACTTTAATTCGCTTTTCTTAATTTTGGCATTCTCGCCCCTTAAAAGAAGCCCAAACTGAGTTATTATATATATATATAATTGGCGCTTACACCCTTTTTGGGTGTTTGGCCGAGCTCTTTCTCCAATTTGTGGTGTGCGTCTTGATGTTGTTCCACAAATGGAGGGACCTACAGTTTCAAGCCGACTCCGAACGGCAGATATTTTTATGAGGAGCTTTTTCATGGCAGAAATACACTTGGAGGTTTGCCATTGCCTGCCGAGGGGGGACCGCTATTAGAAAAATTTTCTCTTAATTTTGGTGTTTCACCGAGATTCGAACCAATGTTCTCTCTGTGAATTCTGAATGGTAGTCACGCATCAACTCATTCGGCTACGGCCGTTGAGTTATTAATCACATCTTATTTAATAGACCTTGAATTCACCCCAAATTCACACTTATTCCTGCTTAAATTTTTGACATAACAAACATGTTCTTGCATAATTAATTAAATTGTTCCCTGATATTTTGTGTTAAAAAACGGTTTGACAGCAGCCACTTGGTCAGTTATTTATATTTGTGTGTAAGCGAACACACCTTGATTTATATTTGACCTGCTTCACATTGGATATCCAAGCAAGGCGAATTGAATACTGAAGGTGGCGTCTTTCCAAAACAGTTACTTTATTTTTTTGCGATTTTGACAAGTCTGGCGTCAGGCTATTTTCCAATACAAAAGAAAAGAACAAAACAAACAAAATGAGGAAACTTTTCAAATACCCCTCTCCCTCTGGACCCAACCCGTCGAAACAGTATGTTTCCTGGGCCTACCTTTAGATGAGCCAAACGAAGACGACTGGTGATTAAAACAACAACAACAAGGAAAAATTACAAGTTTGTTAAAATTAAATGAATAGCCTGGTAATATTGTGATTTGTGCGATTTAAATTAAACAAACTAATGAAATCGAAGTGCCGCGAGTTGAATTGTGAAAGCTCAAATTAGAACCTAACCTACAATGACGGGCATAGCCCGCGTACGATGGTCGGGCCAAACGTAAATATTACGGGCATAGCCTGCATACAATGATCGGGCGAGAAGTGAATATTACGTGTGCCATGGAGTGGGCTAAACGATTTCGACCCAACATCCTCGAATCTAAATCTAATGTTAAGGTATTAACTCCTGCCTCCAAATGCAGTTAGTTTGTGTGCGAGTAATTTCTTGTGTTTGGTTGTTTCCATTGCTCTCGCCTACTCTTCCTCTTCACAAACAAGTAATTCTTTTCCTTTTGTTTGTTTAGCTTGACGACAAAGCGAGTTCGGAAGGCGCAACCTTTAACTCTATCATCCTTGATATTCAAGGCTATGTTCAAGGCGAATCCATTCAAGGTAATAGCGGTAATACAAAAAAGAAATTTACATGGCTATTAACGTATTACTAAAACGGACGGTCCAACACACACTTCTCATTGTCTAAGCGATATGTTTTTTCAAACAAAATGTAAATAAACATCTCATTTTGACGATCTCCAACAAAACCAAAAAAAGAGGAAAGTCAGCTGTTTCTGATACCACTAGGTTCGCCTTGTACGTTTCTATTGAGGGCTTGCAGCAAGATGGATTTATTATCCACCTGTAATAAATTCGCCTTGGCTTGCAGGAATGAAACTCAACTCGCCTTGGAGAGCTTGTATGCAGCCAAGGCGAATTTATTACAGGTGACAGCAAACACATATAAGTAAAACCCTACATGTATTTGTTGTTGCGTTTGGTGCAAGCATCATGTCAAAATCAGCAAGCAAATGTAAACATACGAATGTAAACATACCAATACATACAAACAAAGCATATCATTTTGACGTAAGCCATACCTACGGCGAAAAATTCAGCTGGGTGAATGCTGTCACCTTATTAAATCCACCTTGTATGCAGCTATCAAGGTGGATTTATTATAAATTCGCCTTGGTATTACTTATATGTGGTTGCTGTCACCTGTAATAAATTCGCCTTTGCAGCTATTCATTGACAGTTTGATTTTGTTGCCAACCAAAATAACTTAAATTTGTTATCGATTTAAAAAACTTTGCAAATCATAGTTTCTACAAACCAATTATATTTTTTTTGTTTTGAGGATTATTGTTTTTAGATATATATTGTCAAAAAATAATTTTCGTCTATAATGCACATAAATGTTTTAATATACACATATATCAAGCATGATTTGGCTTTCAAGCATTTAGCTTAATTTATAAATAAACAAACTAATAGTTTTCGCTTCCGATTCATCACTTCTCTGCTCGCCAGAAGATTCCGCTACTCATGAAGCGAAAAAACTTTAAGTGAAAGCGACAACAATTTAGCTATCATCAACAGACTTCCCACTTAGCTCGCAGCTCCGCCCAGTGTTTCCAAGTATAGATGCAATGCCTTGAAAATGATAGAATTACTTAACAGGTTCAGCGAAAATTATTGGGGCGTAGGACGTTTCTCTTATGACCCCTCCTACGACGGAATCAAACTATTTTGTATACTTTCAGGCGGGACGCTTTGAGAAACAATGCTCTTATATAGCAGTTTGTCAAAACGAAAATAGCTCAGTGCTGCCAAATCATGCCAATTTTGTATCTTGGATTCAAGAGAAATTTTTTGCTTGATTCACTACTCGGTAGGCGCTCGAGAATCGAAAGAAGCTAATGTTTAAACAGGTGTAGTACCAGATATCATATACTCATAGCTAAAAAATGAGGTGCAGTACAGGATTAGTGCGAGATCCTAATTTTATATACGACAAAGGGATTCATCATATTGGTATTTGATGCTAGGTTTATTTTATTTGAAATATGGTAGAAAGTGCCCTACTTAGGAAGGAGTTCTATTAAAAAAGACGTGGATGCCTTAGTCGTAGCTATATTTTAAAATTAATAACAAATTACTTACACCGTAACTAATTTTAATTTCTTTAATAACGCCGCCCTATTGCAAAACAAAAGGATATGAATTATGGAATTTAGCACTAACAATCACTTAAAAATTCTTTGTATTTTGGGCAAAATCCATTTTATCCCTCCTCAAAAACTATCCAATTAGCACAAACACCTGATGTGCGCAAACTATGGTTTGTGCCGCCTATTGTGACGTTTGCCTTTCTAACATCAATCACAAAAATATTTTACATCTCTAGTTTGTTCTCATTGCCGGCGAAATTTGTAGGAAAATTGGTAATTTTAGGATAATTTATTTAGAATAAAATAACAACTTAGCTGTAGTGAATAATAAGAACGTGTTTAATAGAATTAGCGCTGATTAGGTGAGTAAATGTACATATATATTTTAATTAGGGAAATATCAATACGGGTGACTCGCAACTTATTCGCTCAAGTGGGTGCAAAATCGGGTACTCTTTTCAATTGTTCATAAATTTCAGTTAAATGTGTATTGTAAATATTATTTACACGATAATTTTTTAGAATTAGATGGATTTATAGATTTGTATTGATTTACAGATTTATATTGAAATTGTCACAAAGAACCTAATACGGAGGCAATTACATACATGTGTATGTGTGTATGTAACTCGAACAGCTGCACATTGTCTGACGTGTCTGTAAGAACAAGCAAAAACAAATAAGAAAATGAATAGCTTATACACAAAAGCGTTATAAAAATATAAATTGTATATTGTATTCTTAATGGAAAGGTAATATTTAACAGGCAGTGATTTTCTAAAGTCGTTGCTTTTTAATTGAACCTAGCCAGATTTTTCCAATAGCGGTCGCTCCTCGGCAGACAATCGAATCTCGCCAGCAAAGTGGCCGCCGTAGCTGAATAAGATGACTACCAAGTGATAGAAAAAGGTTTTTCTAAAGCGATGGCTCCTCGGCAGACTGGCAGTGATTTTCTTAAGTCATTGCTTTTTAATCGAATCTAGCCAGCAAAGCGGCCGCCGTAGCTGAATAAGATGACTACCAAAAGATAAAAAAAGGTTTTTCTAAAGCGATGGCTCCTCGGCAGACAATGGCAAGCCTGCGAGTGAAGTTCTGCCATGAAAAGCAGAAAACTATCTGCCGTTCGGAGGCGGCATAAAACTGTAGTTCCCTCTATTTGTGGAAAACATCAAGACGCACACCACAAATAGGAGGAAGACCTCGACCAAACACACAAAAGGGTGTAAGCAGCTTAAGCAAATTATAAACATTGGTCCTTAAGAGAAAAGTCTCCAAAGTTCTAGTATTGCTATTATACAAATCCAATTGACGTAGTTATGATCGTGAAAATTGTTACATATCTATCGTACAATTTATGGATGTACATATGTACAAACAATATTTTAGAGCAATCGGGTACCCATTTAAGGGCACTTGTAAAATTTAAAAAATATATAATATATATTATATATATAAACTAGCATTTCCCAGTGGGCTTCGCACCACCATACATAAAATGTTTGTTTTTATATCGCAAGGAATTTTTCATATTAAGTTTTCTTTATAGAACTCGTAAAATGTTTAAACAGTTGAATTAGTTGATTTTTTTCATTCGACATACTTTCTAAAGATATCACAATAGCCTTTTCTGTATTTCTTTAAAATTTGATTGTGGTGGTCACTTATATACAGGTAAGGTGAAAGAGCCGATAAAAACTTGTAATTAAACTTTGATTCTTTAATTTCCATTTCAATTTTTTACGCTAAATAAATTATGCTAATGTTTTTCCAGTTCCTTGAATGCTCCAGTTTTTATTATATTTTCGTCCAAAATTAATATTAACATAATACACTTACAACCACAACAGTACAACAGAAACGCTCATAAGCGGCTGTTATTTGTTGTTGTTTTTCCCATACAGGCATTTCGTATGAGAGGAAACCATTACTCACATAAAATGACATAACTCAGGAACGGCTGCACCGATTTCAATCAAACTTCACACAAACCATCTCCTCAAAGATAGAAAAGAACTCTAAAATTTTTGTGTCAATCGGCTCGGCGGTTCTTGAGTTATAAGATTACCAAGGAAATGTAACTTCTTTTTATGTATATAGATATAGTATATTAAAAATAATAAAGAATGTATGCATGAAGGTTATGTATGTCGTTCTCACGACAGTCGGCTCTATGTAACCGGAACGACCCGGATTTATATCCGGCCAAGGACTGTCACTTCAGCAGCAATCCTCGTATATGTTCGGGGAATTTGTATGCTGCTACAACAACAAATTAAATTATCAGCTCGTGACTGTGGCCAGTTGTTGGTAGAAGCTTTGGATGGCATTTTCATATTTTGACGTTTCTTTGTCGTCAGCGGCGCGCCTAAGCATTTTTTTAGTTCTGTTTGTTTTCAACAAATCCCGAAAGTAGAAATTCAACAGTTTTTATTGATTTAACAACATAAAAAATTTGCATTGAACTTTTGGGGGAAGCTGAATCCCTCGAAACACGCTTCCTGGGCCTACTATTAGATGAGTTAAACGATGACGATGGGTGATTACCCGCTCTGGCAGGGCTTAGTAAACTGCTGTAAAAACAACAATAGAAGGAAGAATTCTCTCCACCGATTGTTTTAGTTGTTTCCAGCCCTGCCAAGCGCTGCGAAGCGCGTCTCTCTTATCCAACGACACGCTCGCAAAATATACTGTTCCAATAGCGTGGGACCAGAAATGGGTCCTAAATGGTTGAGCTTACGAATAGCTGCTTAGTGTCGTGCGGGGTACCTTTGCTTGCCCCGTATAGAACTGACTGTACGGTACACTAGGCAGGGCTAGTTTACTGGGGCGGCAGCCCTTTGTCGCAGAGATAGGTATTAAAATTAATGGGATATCTTATATATAAAAATGGAGACGTTTTTTTGTGTTCGTTAGTCGCCGATTCACGCCTAAACGCATTCACCGATTTTAATCAAACTTTCACAGATCATTGGTATTGGTCCATACATGGTTTATGTGAAGTTTTAAAGAAATCGGTAAAAGTATGCGTGCGTTGTGTAAGTGTGAAAAATGCAATATTTGCGTGTTTCCCTTATACGGACATTAGGTATACGGAATGAAAATACACGCGAATGAATAGAATATACACAGACATGAATAACATTGCTTCCATGTCGAGGGACGTATGGGACTGTATTATTCGTAACGCAATAGTTGTCCTCTCTTTTGTTTCCCTTTTATGCATGCGTGACACGGCATCAAAGCACATTGCTTTTTTTTAAACTGGAAAAATATTTTGAGCTTCATTTGAACGTTTTATGATTTAGATAAAATAAAAATTCGTTAAATATATTTGATTACATTAATAACCATAAGACTGTATTTTTCGAAGTTCAAAGCCGACGAGCAAAATGTAAAAAATAAATCCTCCTGTATGTATATATACTCGAAAAAGTTATGCTAACACTTTTTTCATGCATTTAGGTAGTCAATTTTATATGGGCAAACGTACGTTTACGAGATAAAGGTATAGCGCTGAAGGCAAATGCTCAGGATATAGTACAAAAATGCATATTTCACATAGTAATATTATCATTGTTAAAAGAGAACAAGTTTGTATTAGGTAATAATTAAATAATGCAACCTTATGTTCTGCTTTGACGAGTGGAAAAACCAAAATAAATAATTATATAATATTTGTATGTGTGTTTAAAAGAGTTGGATTATTTTGTGAGTGTAAGCGGTTTCAAAGCCAAAGAATAGTTGCAACATTAAAAAATTGCTGAAACACATTTTCATTTAACAACTAAAATAACAAATATGAGCAAAATATGTACTTTCTTCAATTTTCTTCTGTTGCCAACTTTCTGAAAAACGTGAATTCACCGCGATACGATACAGAAACAAAAAGACAGCGACAGCGCGCAGAGGGTTTTGAGCAATAATATAAATTTGTATCAAACAACGCATTAAATAGTCATTTTAGTATACTTTTGGTGTTTACTTATTCAACTAAATGCATGTATTAGTTTTTCTTTAAGAAATTAATCTAAAATTTGCAACTTTTTTTTTATGATTTCTAAAGATTACTTTATTTTTGCCCAAGAGCAACCTTGCGTACAGAAAATTGTGTTGTACCTAAAACTTCACCACTATAAACTTGGTCCTTATAAAGGGCTTTCACCACAGTTTGTTTACTGGATATACTGAGGTCAAAATAATGAGCTGTATCAAAACCATTTGATGAGTGGTCAACAATTTTAAAGTGCGTTTTTCATTGTTGTTTTTTTTTTTTGGGAAAAAATGTATAAAAATAAAATATATTGTGCGAAAAATTTTAATAATCAGTGAAAATAAAAAACGGTGGTTTCGTTGTTGTTGTTAGCGATTGTAATGCACATTGTGAGTTTTTCATGTTTTTTTGATTAAATTCAAATGCGAATAAATGATATCGATCGTCGGTCGCGTAGAACGCAAAATAGATCAAATGAAAGGCAAAATCAATCACAAGAAGAGCGAAAAATTCAAAACCAAAATCAAAGGGAACGTATAGCCAGATCACGTTCAGGCCATTCACCTGAAGAACGTATACAACGTAATGAGCAAGATAGATTAAAATAAACACAATAAACAAAGCACAAGGACAATCGCTAGAATTATGCGGAATTGACTTAGAATATCCATGCTTCTCCCACGGACAATTATATGTATCATGTTCACGTGTAGGAAAACCATCAGTTCTGTTTATTTATACCACAACTCAGGGCAAAACAAAAAATGTAGTTTACGAAAAGGCTTTGCGTTAGTTTAAGTTTAAAATTAACATTAATTTTATATTCTAAAAAAAGAATAAATACACATAGAGTGAATTTAAATCGAGTGTTCATTATTCATTCTTAATTTTGATATGCCTAGCGAAGCAGGCAGAGGGTCCGCTAGTACAAATATAAATAACATTCGCTACGCAGACGATACAACGTTAGTAACAAACAATTTCCAGGATTTCCAAACTATTGTAAACAAAGTTGAAAAACACAGCAAAGACTTCGGGCTAAACATAAATATTGATAAAACCAAATTTATTTTTGTAAATAAAAGCAGCAGAGACTATTCCTATGCGAGACTAACCATAGGTGGCAAAACAATAGAGAGAGTAAAAAGTTTCAGATATCTGGGTGTATGGCTGAATGACCAATGGGACCCAGATCAGGAGATAAGAGGCAGAATAGAAATGGCTAGAGCGGCCTTCATGAAGATCAAAAAGATACTGACTCGCCGGGACATACCAATCGGGTTAAAGACAAGATTTTTAAAATGTTATGTATGGTCAACACTCTTATATGGATGCGAGGCCTGAACATTGAAAACCGTAAGCATATACCGACTAGAATCTTTCGAAAGTGGGGCTATAGAAAAATGTGCTAAATAGAATGCAAACCGCTAGGAACATGCTTACGGAAAGGAAAAGGAAAAGGAGAAAAGTCGCTTATTTCGGACACATAACAAGAGGTGACAAGTATGATATTTTAAAACTGCTGATGCAAGGAAAAATTTAAGGACAAAGAGGAATTGGCAGGAAGAAAATGACATGGTTAGACAAAATCAAAGAGTGGACAGGCATCAAAACAATCGGCGAACTAACAGCAGCAGCGAAAAACAGACAAAACTATAATGACATCATTAATAATATGACCTGACAACCGTACGACTAAGATCATAATGACGTTTGTATGTAATCGCGAACATCCAGCATGGATACGCCGATTAAGAAGAAGAATATTTTTTGGAAGAAGAATATTATTTTTTTCGTTTCCACGACAGTCGGTTCTACGTTACCGAAACGACCCGGATTTATATCTGGTCAAGGACTGTCACTCCAGCAGCACTCCCCATATGTAAATATGGGGAATGTTTATGCTGCTACAACAACAACAACAACAACAACAACAACAACAACAACAAGAATATTTTTTCTGTGCGTTGTTCGTCTATTCGATTCTTCAGGACAGTAAAAAAGGTTCACTTTACCATCGACACAAATTGAAAGTAGGCGATCTTAATCGCACACCCGATGCACTCAAAATTCGCAAATGCATACTAAAGACTATTATAGTGAACAATTATTGAAGTGATTGATATAATTGTTTATTTGCAACTATCTTAATGACTCTGAAGAGGAAATCTTATAACGAAAAACACTTATTTTGGAAAGTTTTTCTTCTAAGGCATACATTTACTAGGCAAACACATTTATAAAAGAGGTAGGTTGGGAAAAATTAGCCTAAAATTCATATTCAACGTTTAACGCTGCAGACCGTACAATATTTTTAGCGCTAATTATAGAAAGTTGCATATGAAATGCGCAAATTATTGCTTATTTTTTAACATAATCTGCCAACAATTGAAATTTACGTAATTTCCTTGCACCATTTCAGTAGCTACGTCGATATGCGTTTGGCGATATTTCTATTAATATTTTGCATATTCGAGTATGCACTCGCCGTGGATCACACAAATTTCAAGACATGTGACCAGAGCAGTTTTTGCAGGTAAATAAGGCATTTGATTTCTACTGTTTGTAACAACTAATTAATTGGTTGCATAATTTACAGGCGCTGTCGCAAATTAAAACCAGATAATACCAAGTTTGCTTTGGTTCCTGGCACACTCAATACATATTCAGATTCGATCACTGCAGATCTAATACATAAGGATAACAAACATCTGTTCAGCTTTAAGTTGGAAGCTTTGGAGGTATTTTTAAATTTTGAATTATTTTTGCGTAACTATAATTCCTTTTTATTTGCTTATAGGCAAGCAACACATTCCGTTTGCTGGTCGATGAAAAGACTCCTTTAAAACCACGCTACAAAGTACAAGATGCGCTAAAAGCACCACCGAAACCTGGCAGGTATGAATAATCACATTTCATTACGTACGCATTTTATATGGCAACGCCTTTTTCAGCATTAAAGTGCATGAGGGTGATACCGAATTGACAATTACGTCGGGTCCAAATAAGGCTGTGGTCATCGCCGATCCATTCCGTGTTGATTTCTATCAAAATGACGTTTTTACCGTTTCGGTCAATGCGAAAGGTCTCATGACTATGGAATATTTGCGTCCAAAACCACAGCAGCCTGCTGACGGTGAGAATGCGGAAAATGCTGCTGCTGTCAATGAGGTGCAAGAAGCTGATGAAATCGATGATCCTGGTGCATGGGAGGAGAATTTCAAATCGCATCATGATTCAAAACCATACGGCCCTGAGGCGGTTGCACTCGATTTCTCTTTCCCCGAAGCTGAGGTGCTATTCGGCATACCCGAACATGCAGATTCATTTGCGCTAAAATCTACCTCAGGTTCCGATCCTTACCGTTTGTATAATGTGGATGTGTTTGAGTATATTGTCGATAGTAAGATGGCGCTTTACGGTACGGTACCTGTACTCTATGGCCACGGGTAAGTGTGTCCAAACAAAAAGCGTAAGTTTTGTTCCATATCATAGCAGCGTAAATGGTTTATCTATTTAGCGCTCAACGCACTGCTGGTGTCTTTTGGCAGAATGCGGCCGAAACATGGGTTGATATCTACACTGCGGAGCGAAATGTTGTGTCTTCTATTGTGAATTTCGTCTCGGGTAAGTTGCAACTGACGTACACAATTTAATGCAGTTATAGTAAGCATGTAACTTAAAGGTTCGCGCAAGTCTGATCCACCAGCTGCCCATTTCATGTCCGAGTCGGGTATTATTGATGTTTTCATATTCTTGGGTCCGACGCCGCTCGACGTATTCCAGCAATACACCGCGCTCACTGGTACAGCACCTTTGCCGCAAATGTTTGCACTCGGCTATCACCAATCGCGCTGGAATTACAATGATGAACGTGACGTTGAAGAGGTTTCGGCCAAATTCGATGAGTATGACATTCCCATGGACACAATGTGGCTGGATATTGAATATACGGATGGCAAGAAATACTTCACTTGGGATCAATTCAAATTTCCCAATCCGCTGGGCATGATTAAGAATTTGACAGATTTGGGTCGTCATCTGGTGATTATCATTGATCCGCACATTAAACGCGACAGCGGCTATTTCTTCCACAACGATTGCACCGAACGCGGCTACTATACAAAGAATCGCGATGGAAGTGACTATGAAGGTTTGTTAAGCAAGCAGACTAGGTAGATAAATTGAAATCAATTAATACACTAATTATTCGGCACAGGTTGGTGTTGGCCTGGCTCAGCAAGCTATCCCGATTTCTTCAATCCCGAGGTGCGCGCCTACTATGCTAGTCAATATGCGCTGTCCAATTTCAAAACGGTCACTGCCGATGTTATGTTCTGGAATGACATGAACGAACCCTCGGTATTCAATGGCCCCGAGGTGACAATGCTGAAGGATTTGGTGCACTACGGCAATTGGGAACACCGCGATGTACATAATATGTATGGTCACGTGCAATTGATGGGTGCTTTCGATGGCATACTAAATCGTGATGCTAATCAACGTCCATTCATTTTGACGCGTGCTCACTTTGCCGGCTCGCAGCGCTATGCTCTTATCTGGACAGGCGATAATATGGCCGACTGGGGTCACTTGCAACATTCTGTGAAAATGTGCTTGTCCGAAGCTGTGGCCGGCTTCTCGTTCTGTGGTGCTGATATTGGCGGTTTCTTTGGCAATCCCGATACTGAGTTGTACGAACGTTGGTATCAGACCGGTGCTTTCTTGCCCTTCTACCGTTGCCATTCGCACATCGACACAAAGCGCCGTGAACCGTGGCTATTCCCCGAGGATACGCGTTTGGTGATACGTGAGGCATTGCGTAAACGTTACTCCTACCTGCCGCTGTGGTACACAATGTTCTATGAGCATGAATTGAATGGCGCACCAGTCATGCGTCCGCTGTTGGCGCATTATCCAAAAGATAAGGAGACGTACACTATTGACAATGAGTTCCTGTTGCAGGATCGTTTGCTGGTGCGTCCAGTTATGGAGCAGGGCGTGAGCAAAGTGAGTGTTTACTTCCCAGCCATTGATGACAAGAAGACGGGCGATATGTGGTATGATGTTGACACGCTGAAAAAATACACAAATGCGGGCTATGAAAGCATTGCTGTGGACAATTATAAAGTGAGTGGATGAAAAAGTGGTAATTTGAAAATTTTTTTATGTCCTAAACATCTGCCGTTTTTTTAGATTCCTGTTTTCCAACGTGGCGGCACTATTGTACCCAAAAAGGAACGCATACGCCGCGCGGCAACACTCATGAAGAACGACCCATATACTTTGGTCGTGTGTCTAGATCGTGCGGGCAAGGCAGAGGGCACTCTTTACATGGACGATGAGAAGTCGTACAAGTATCGCGATGGCGAATTCAACTATATTCAGTTCAAGTTTGCCAACAATTTGTTGGATGTGAACTTCATTGGTAAAGCCAACTATAAGACATCCGCTTGGATTGAACGCGTCGTCATTGCTGGCCTGGAGCGCGTGCCCAAGACAGCCACGCTCATTGTGGATGGCATTTCACAAGAGTTGGACATTTTGCCATACGGCGAAGGTGTAGCTGTGCGCAAGCCTGGCATTTCGGTGCAGCAACTCTACAACATTAGACTTAATTTCTAGTTCAGCTAATTAAAAAGAATTTAAACATTACAAAATGAGAATTAATAGCCACACTTTAGCCTCCGAATTCCATGCACCGCAGCGCTGTAACCAGTAGGGTATTATTGAAGCAATACAAACTCATTTTTTCCAGTAGTTTTAAATGCTAATTATTTGTCATTTTTAAAATGTATGTTTTTCAAATTTTTCAGCTTTTGAAATTTGATGCATTTTGCTATGCAAAATTGTTAAAACTTTTTTTTTATAAAAATTGATTTTTCACTAAATTGTGGTCAATAAAATTTGCATGTGAAGTGAATATAGAAAATGTAGTCGAATGTGTTTTTTTTCACTTGTGCAGCATTAGCACCCTGTAGTGCGCGCAACAGTTGGCTGTTACATATCGCCTTATTTTTTTTTCCTTTTGCGCGCATTTTTCCTCGCACGTTTGTGTGTTTGTGTCTTCTAGTTGCTATAAGTTAAGCGCCACCCTCCATTGGCAAATGCTTAAGGGTGGTCATGAAAT
This sequence comes from Anastrepha obliqua, assembly GCF_027943255.1. NCBI lineage: Eukaryota > Metazoa > Arthropoda > Insecta > Diptera > Tephritidae > Anastrepha > Anastrepha obliqua. The sequence continues at coordinate 16,738,773 of NC_072893.1, read as the reverse complement.
TTTTAACAGTCCCATTGCGGTGTTGTTGCTTTGATAGTTGTGCGTGTGTGTTGGACTGTGGGAAATGGACATGCGCTGAAAAGGGGCTTTTATCCGGTAAGGAGAAATTTCGTTGATGGCTCGCTAAAGCCAGTGTGTGTGGGGTTTTAGTCTGATTTATGAGCTTGGACGAAGAGGTTGTAGCTGCAACACTTCAAGCGGTGGGATTGAAAGCGGTGGGATTGAACAGTTTTAATAAAAAATATAGGCTCGCTATGCAAAAATAAAATTGCAAATCTAAGCAGCGCAGGAGGATCCATTTTTGAGACATCCTCCAGACCCTCAAACTGTGGGGTTACGAGGATTTCGAGCACGTTTTTGACAATGCCGTACAAAGATACAGAAGGTTACCTCAAGTTCTCTTCAAATCCGCTTTGCCCGCTCCTACTTCGTCCAAAACCTTAGGTGCTGTAGAACTGAGGCAATCTCTCAAGGGACATGGGAGCATTTTCGTGGGACTGAATTGGCCTCATAGATCTCCTACCCGGTCATCGGCATCTCCCTGATAGTTGTTGAAGGGAAACTGCACAAATTATTTCCCAGGAAAGCGCAGAAAAGGTGGAGCTCTATTTCTTCATGTGCCATTTCGAAAACCCTTTGGCCCCAATACGATATACGAAGGACTCAGGAAGTCCTTTGGACTCCTCGGCATTCAATTTCCAAACTCGTAGCTGTGCTTACCGGTCACTGACGATCGGCACACACGCGGAAAAGCTAGGGCTACCATTTAACCCCCATTGCAGAAACTGTGGGGACATTTTAGAGAAGGATACGGTTGAGCACTTCCTCTGTAAATGTCCGGCTTTGGCAGGTCACTGTGCGCTTCTTTCTTCCACAGCTTGAGGCAGTGCGTCAACCTAAAATCCATCAATCTCCTCCATTATATTAAAGGCTGTAGATATCTGCCGTTGGAGGTCTCATAATGGTATCAAAACGGCGCTTTAGGGCTACTTGAGGAGTGCCAGACCAGCACTTCAACCATTTCACCTACCTACCTACATAGCACTCAGTAAGACTCGGTTTTGATATCGATATTATATAACGGTAGGCGCCGGACGGTCATTGCTTCAACTGGGTGGGATAAAATATTATAGTTAGGAGTTAGCGGATTTTCTTTGATGGGTGGAGGGAGAAGAGGTGCTCGGTATCGTGTGGGGTCTCTTCGCATATTGGACATACTACATTTGGCAATGTTGTTTTTGTAGCAGTGATAGAAGCCCCGTCAGTGTAGGGTATATCACCGGTCGTCTTCCTCTAGCTCATCGAAAGGTAGACCCAGGAAACATGCTGTTTCGACAGGTTGGGTTCAGAGTTACGCGGGACTCTCGGGGAAGTTGGAGCCCTTCGTCTGCAATGGGTGGTGATTGGACTCCGATTACGGCATTCGGAAGTCTGGAGCTTAAGAAGGTGGTAAGAGTCTCCCAATGAATGTCGTTAATTGTCTGTCAGGACACTATTCGACCCAGTAATTGTCGGTCTGTTTTGTCCTGGATCTCGTCCGCGTAGTTGAGGAGGTGCCACCTGACATTCCTTTGTAGGCGGCTCTGGCTCAAGCAGGTGCCTGCAAGGTTGAAACCTGCGGTAGTACGCTAACAGGAACTGCTTGCTGGGCAATTTGTTGTGCTCCATTACTGATAGCACCTGCGCTTCATTGTGAAGGTGTTGAAGGGGGGACATCAGGAGGGAACCCGTCGTTGTACGAATGATAGTGTTTTGGCATGTTTGAAGCTTTATTCACTGCGTGTCACTGGCAATGTAGGGGTCTGCTTAGATTAACCCTGCTGACATTAAGCCACGCATAGACCTTTTTGTTTCTAGCCTTACCAGATGGAGACTGACCTTCATTAAGATTTAAAGTCGACCTGACTTAGGATGTCAACGCTTTTAGCAAATCTAAGTAGAGCAGGAGGATCTATTGAGATATCCTCCAGACCCTTAAACTGTGGGACTCCGAGGCATTTCGAGTACGTTTTTGACAATGCCGGAAAAAAGACACAGAAGGTGCTTTCAAGTTTCCTCGATATCCTCTCTGGCCGATCCCACTCCGTCTAAAGCCTTAGAGCCGTCTGTGTAAATACGAAAAGTCCTACGGCCAGACTTCATGCCTTTGTGTCATTCCTTCTCTTCCATTGTATTATGAAACCTTCTCTCCCAATGTAGTCTGTTCAGCCTGTTTTCCTCTTTCCTATTGAGCTATGGCCGAAGGTTTTGTAATTAAATTCACCAGCAGCCACTAATCTTCCCGCGTATTTTGCTGCAAGATTCTCCGCCATAAGTTCAACAGGTCGAAAGGTACTAAGTATCTCTTCTAGCGCTGCCGTATCAGTTGCTTTCATCGCTCCTATTACACACAGAGCAGCGAGTCGCTGAATCCTTTCCGATGGCATTAAATATGTCAGTTTTCTTGTTGCAGTCCACCATACCAAGGCCCCACACAGCAATATCGGTCATGGTCGGGAAAAATCCGAGCCATTCCAGTAACGTAGAATCAGTTGCCATGGGAATGATCACCTTTGCCAGTTTGCTCTCCTTCTCTGCGCACACAACCGCAATTGCTACTACAGTCCAAAATCGCAACAAGGTCCTCAAATCGCTCGCCGGCAGCACTTGGGGCAACAAAGACAAAGAACTGTTGCTACCGACATTTAAGGCAATTCGCCGGTCGGCCAACTAAACTATTCTGCGCCTGTCTGGCCGCCTGGAACTAGTGAAATACAGTGGATAAAGCTCCAGACTTGCCAAAACACTGCTATTCGGACAGCGACGGTTTGCCTCCTTATGTCGTCTCTTTAACACCTTTACAATGAGGCACAGATGCTATCAGTAAAGGAACCCCGCTACCGCGGGTTTTACCCTTGCAGACACCTGCTTCAGCCAGAGCCTTTTATACTTCGCCGACGAGATCCAGGACAAAACTGACAGAAATCTACTGGACCTGACAGTATTTAGACAGTCAATAAACGACATTCACTGGGAGACCGTCACCACTTTATTAAGCTCCCGTCCTGTGAATGCCGTAATCGGAGACCAACCACCTCCTATTGCAGATGAAAAGCTCCAGCTTCCCGTTAGACACGCGTAACACTGCCACAACTACGTTCAGGATACTGTAGCAGGTCAGACTCCTACTTATCCAGAATTGACCCCGATATAGAAAACATATGTCCTGCATGTGATGGCACCCCGCACGACACTAACCACCTTTTCACGTGCCCTCTAAAACCTACTCATCTAACACCCCTCTCCCTCTGGACCCAACCTGTCGAAACAGCAAGTTTCCTGGGCCTACTTTTAGATGAGCCAGGCGAAGATGACCGGTGATACACCCTCCACTGACGGGGCTTATATTACTGTTAAAACAACAACAACAACAGCTCGCAGGAATTATGTTTTCTTTTTCAATTATTGTATTAATTCGTTTGATTAATACTTTTTTCAAATTTTTTTATAGTGTGGGTATTAGTGAGTAGTGAGGTCGGTACGACGTTACTTCGTACGCTGATTCGCCTGGCTTGTTGAACATTTTAACTTCTGCCATTTTCCAGTAAATTGAAAAGCAATCACTTTTGAGGAATAAAATTGTATTTGAAAATTTCTGAATATATTCCGGGAACTATTTGATCAAGGAGGCAAGGCTGACACCGCTTCCCTTCGCCATCTTCCTTGATCACGTCATTATGATGACCGGTGGAATTCGTCGAAAGCTTCTACCACCTCGGCTGTATCATTACGGCAGATGGTGGAGCAGATGAAGATGTCAACTGCAGGCTAAACAAAGCAAGGGCGGCATTCGGGCGAATACATACAGTATGGGCGAGGTCGCAAATCTCCAGGCGATCCAAACTGCGACTATTTAGCTCATGTGTGAAGTCCGTATTGTTGTACGGAAGCGAACACAAATGCCTCCGCATCATCTGCAGAATATTCTGGCCAAACACCGCAGTAACGACGCACTGTGATTAAAGAACAAGGAACCCATCCTTAGGCAAATCAAACGCAGAAAATGGCGAATGGATAGGTCCCACACTGGAACTCGCAAGGGAGCAGAGGTCGCGGTCGACAAAAAAAAAACACTTGGAGAAGGTCGATGCAAATTGATCAAGGTTATATTTATATAAGAATTCATCCCAATTCCGCGTTTTCCATTCCATTTTTTCATATAACAAACTTTTTTCTTTATATGGAGAAAATGTGCCATACAGTGGCAACATTAAAAAAAAATCACAGGGTTTTTTAACGTCTTTCAACAAGCACTCCGTTGTACTAAAATTTAAAAAGCTACCCAAAATTATTTTTAGGAACGCCGAGCCGTTTTGCTACCTAAACATAAATAGTGTACCTAAATTCTTCTAACTCACCATACAAAACTGGTCTTGGCTATAATTGGAATTTAGTCGGAACCAATCAATAATGATAGAAACAAGATTGCACCCATCAGAGATTGTGGGACGTGACATTAGCTGAGTTGTGCAGTGCTGCTAACAATTTGTTCTTTGCAATAAATTGAGTGCTTTTTATACCCAAAATGCGAAACTTTTTAAGTTTGGTGTTCTTTTCTTTTTTTAATTTAAAGCTATCTAAACTGTAAGTTAAAAAAATTGTATTATTAAAAAAAATAATGTCAAAAAAGGTCACTCTGAGAAGGTTTTAGTGTTAATAAAAATTTGTTGATTCTTATAAAATTTGATATTTTGAAAGTGCAAATTTTATTTTTTACTCCTTTTAAGGTTATTCGAAGATATTTAATCTTCTTCTCTCAACTCTTCTTAACCTTGAAACCTTTTTACACATTTTAAAAAGCGTTTGAATTTACTGAATGCGAATGAAAATCATAGAGGTGTAATCGTTTCTTCCGGTACTAAATCCTTAGTGGGACATAGGGCATCAAGATTAGTAAAAATAAGCAAAAATATAGCAGAAAATACTGAAGAAACCATAACGACATTTTTACAATAGGAGTACCTTATCTTCTTACATAGCCTCAAATATAGCAAAAAAGTCGTTCTCTTAACAAAGAACTCATAAATTAAAATGTAACACATTTATTTCAAAGAAATGCACATTTTAAAGACAATTTGTCACGCATACAAAGTTCTTTAAGCAATTCAATAAAAATTTGGTATTTTATTTTCTTTAAATGGGCATTTTAGAGCGTTTTTATATCCAAAGCTAGGCAACACTGTAGTAGCGAGAGAGAGATTTGACTGCTGGAAGGAGAAGAACACCAACAGTAACCGCAATCGCGGGCAATGTGACCAGATGTTAAAAAAAGTAAAGCTAAATAAAAGTGAGTGAATTATTGAACTAATTTTTAAAGTATGTATTACTTTTAATTAGAACAGGCTACAAAAATGTCATGAAGAAAGAACTAAAACTCCGAGACTAAATAACAAAAAAAAAGCTAAATCACGAAAATGGTAATCCGACCATACTGGTCACCAATTGTGCTAATATGACGTTACTCATTGGAAAATTCGCTGGAAGCAAAGTAACGGTACCGCGATAGGCGCCATCTCATTATTCTTTTCATCATGGGAACCAATTGGTTTTGCGGTGGTGAAATAAGTTAGGTGAACTAAGATGTGGAACGGGCCTGTAGCTGCAGTTTCTTCTCTTTTTAAGTGTTTTGGCTTTACTTTTATTTAGCGATATTCCTTTAGTCTCTTACACGCATACAGTAAGCCAACACTCTCTGAGAAAGTCCAAATTTCATGTTATTTTTAGATTTAATTTCTTAGCTTTGTTTATTTTCATGAATCTCACTTTGCCCTTCTATGCAAATTCATTGGCTTGACTCTTATTAAAAGAGGTTAACGAACCTTGGGTAACATTACTTTTATTCACATAAATATCCATGTAGGTATGTATGTATGTAGTGGCATTCAACATATGCAAGTATTCGCTTTTATTGCTTCTATTTCTTCGTTTGCTTTGGTTGGTTGAAAAAATAGCTAATCCGTGGAAAAAAAAAAACTTAAAAATGATAGTTAAAACGGATGTGCCTGCATGGAGGCGTATAAACGAGTGAATATGGAGAGTGAAGAGCTTTGTTGTTGTGAGTGCATTTGTAAAAAATAAGTGAACCAGGATATGAGGACAAATGCATACGTGTAAGTGGGGTAGTGTGTGTGTACGTAAATATGTTAATTTTATATGAGCTTGTTGTGCGGACAATTGTAACAGACAACGTTGGATGGCAGTTAGGGCCACACAAACAATAATAACAATCACAGCAGCAACAACAACAACATATAGCATGTATTGGAATAACAGCTACATCAGCAGTTTATGGCTTGTTGCCTTCACTTTCCTCTCACGGCTCTCGCTGCCTGCGCTACTTAACCGCCTTCTATCGCATTTAAGGGCATGCATACATACATACCCCTGTGTTCAAAAAAATAGTAGCGCGGCGAATTACAAAGTTATAATTATTTTAATTTAATTTTATTTTATTTTTTATATTTTTATAAAAGTGTTGTGTATTTTATCATACAACAAAAGTTTATGGAAATGAAAGCTCAAAATATGTACGAAGTTTAAAAAAATTTGAAAGTAAAAAAAAATTACATCAACTTACAACTTTTTCATCCGAATCTTTAGAAATTTTCAAAGTGTTCAGTTGTATAGCCCATTCAATATTAGCACAAGGTGGCGCAAAATTACTGGTCCTATAGGAAGATTCATAATTTTTATAAATAGCGTCCTGGGCCAATCGTATTTGACACTTGTGAACTAGGCAACTGCAGTATACTAGGTTGTTTAATTAGTTTTGCGGTTCGATAAGAAAAACATAACTTTATGCTTTGAAATGCACTTTATTATTCAGTAGAGTCTCCCTGAACATCAGTACACCTTTTCACCTAACGAGATCCAATTTATGAATTCCATCCCTGAATTCCACGCATGAATATTTTTAGGTCTGGAAACATATGGAAGTCGCTAGGTGCTAAATCTGGTGAATTCAGTGGATGCTCCAACAATACGAACTTTAATTCATGGATTTTAGCCATTGTCAAAATGATCTTGCTACACAGTGCATTGTGCTGATGAAAAAGAATTTTTTCCTTCTGCAATTTGGGTATTTTTTTCAGAAATTTTCTCCTTCAGCTGGTCTAAAAAGTTGCAGTAATATTCAGAATTTTTTATTTTACCAGTTTGCAAGTAATCCACAAACAAAATTCCTTTCGCATTACAAAAAACTGATGGACTCTGGGCACGAACTCGTTTCGGAGCCGAAGAACCAGGGTCACACTACTTTTTAGCCTTCTGTTTTGCTTTAGGATCATGGTGATAGACCCAAGTCTCATCCATAGTGATGATTCGACGCACAAAATCCTCTTTATCTTTTCGAAAACGCTCTAGATGTTGCTGAGAAAGTCACATTCGAATGTGATTTTGTTCTATTGTTAGCTTTCTGGAGCCCAATACCTCAGTCAAAATATTCTTTACACTGCGCAATGACATGCCTAGAGTTTCTACTAAATCTCTTTCAGTCACTCGACGATTTTCCAATACGATTTTCAATACGATTTCATGTATTTTTTCGATGATTTCTGGTGTTATTGGACGATGGACGTCTTTGAATCGTCTTCCAGGCTTGTACGACCACGTTTAAATTCAGCAACCTATCATTCTACTGTACCAATTGATGGCAAAAAGTCCTTTACACTTTTAACATTCATTCATAAACTTCCTTTGCTTTTAAGCCTTCCAAAAACAAAAATTCAATCACTGTACGGTACTTGATTTTTTCATTGTAGAAAATACTGTCGATATTAAATAGCTTCTTAAGAAAGATGCTGTTCAAGCAGCAATGAACTTTGTTGTGGACAACAGGTAGAGAGGCAGGTCTGTATGTGTCTGCAGCGACAGTCAAGCTGCGCTCATGGCCTTAGACAGCCCCCCAACCACTTCAAGGGTAGTTGAGTCCGGTAAATCCAGGTTGAACTACGCCGCTAGACATAATGTTCTGATGCTAGCATGGGTCCCGTGATGTGTGGGTATTGCGGGTAACGAGACCTCTGACACTTTAGCAAGGATGGGCTTTCAGATCAACTTCTTTGGTCCGGAGCCTGTTCTGTCACTCTCTTCAAAGCCATTAAAACTAATGTCACTCCTGTCACTAAGCGGAAGGGACTGTCGGCAGTTGGTTGGACTGATGAGCGAAACACATGGAAAGCCATCTCAGACAGTGCACTCTGCCCAGCATGTGGAGAGGAGGATAAGACGGTGGACAACTTTCCGTGCGTCTGGCTGGGCTTCGCTCGAATCAGGCTTGAGGTCTTTGGCATTGATGTGTTAAGAAGCGACCACCTTGGCTCCTTGGCACCATAAGATCTACTCAGATTTCTTCGGAGGTCGAGTAGATTTAAAGAAAATTAAAAAGGGGTAATTAATTTTGCGGCACCTCGAAGTTCTCGTTTATTTGCGACAATTTGCGAAATCGCAAAGTGACACCTCAACTCTGTATATTCAATGTATATGCGAGGACACAAGGAGCTATATCATACGCTTGACAACTCTAGTTGAAAGTAATCCTGGGTCCACTTCGTATCTGAGCCCACGCATTCAGAATGAATTTCTTCAGCTTATGGCATTTGCTGTTCGCCAGCGTTTACTTAAAAGCACTCATGTGGTCTCATGTTCGACTCAACTCCCGATATTGGCCATCGCGATCAAATGTCAGAAGTCGTGAGGTTAGTGGACGTTGATTTAAAAAAAAAAGCAGTACAGGTGAAGGAAACCTTTCTTGGCTTTATCGAAATTACAGCGAAGAATGCTGAGAGACTGGCGAATATTTTGTAGAACAGTTAAAGAAAGATGAAATGAATTTTCAAGAATGTCGGTCACAGTGCTACGATAACGCTGCTGTAATGGCTGGGCACAAAAATGGTGTGAATGAAAAACTGAGAGAAATAAATAGACGTGCATTGTTTGTAAACTGTGACAATCACTCACTCAACTTAGTTGGTGTACATTCAGCAAAACCAAATGTAGAAATGGTCACTTTTTTGGAACCATCGAAATTGTGTATGCATTTTTTGCTCGTTCAACACAACGTTGGGAAAAACTTAATGAAGCTGCACCAGTTGTCATGAAATCCAAAACTGAAACCAGATGGAGTGCAAACGTAAAAGCAATAAAGCGAGTTAAGGGGGGAGCCTGGTTTATAAGGTCAAAAAAATCAATTTTTTTTCGTTTTAAGCGATTCCTAATCTATTTCAGATTACAGAGAGTTACAGAGCCTAATTCTCAATATTTCCGTAGATACAAAGCCAAAGGTAGGCGAGCGTTAGGTAGTTACGCTGTGACCGGACAGCTATAGTACAAACTTTATCTTCTTCTCTCGACTTTTCATTTTTATGATTTCTTTGAATTGGCGTACATGAATGAAAAAAACTAATGAATTAAATTCTCTTCTATTTGAACTAACAAAATAGATAAAAAAAATTTTTCAAGATTTTTATACCAAGTTGAAGTGAATTTTTTTTTTATAGAAAGCCATTTTTTTCTTTAAAACCTCCAAAAAGTTGAAATTTTGGAATTTCTCTCAGTTTTCTTAGTTCATCTAGAATAAAAAATCATGATTATTAGAAATCCATTTGAATTTTTTGCTTTAGATAATAATTACGAGCTGTATCTTGTACGCCAGTTGGAAACTCCAACGTTGCAGCGCTCTACTAAATTCTATGATAAACTTTTTTTTTCAACTTATTTTAACCAGTACAAAAATTTTTATACTTTTTAAATGTTCATTAAAAGATAGAAAAAACTTTGCAGTGCTAAATTAAATTTTTCCTTAAAAAAATATCGCAAAGAGATGCAATTTTTAGACCTCATAAACCAGGCTCCCCTTTTAACAACCATTTGGATCAAATTCTGGAAGTTCTTGAAGCAACTAAACAAACGAATGTTGAAGTATGATTTCTTGATTTTGCTGGGATTTTGGAATAAAGTACAAATTCGCATTGACCGCGATCAAAAGAGGCTGCAAGATCCCACGATGAATTTTCACGCTGCTGCTGAAGATTTGAGGCTCTTGAAAATTATTTCGAAAATGAAAGAGAGGCCATCGTTGATAGTTCACTCGAGGAAGGGATAATTTTATTACTGTGGACAAAAAGCAAAGTGGATTTATTTGTCAAACTTCGCGGGATTAAAATTTCGCTCTAGTTATTTTTTTCAAGAGTTGGCAGCACTGTTAATAACATCTGGGCCAACTTTCATGTGAATGTCATTATCAGTAATGTATTTACGCTTGTGTTTACCAAACGACCGAGAGTGCATTTTTCGATTTTTACAATGTCTGATTTGATTGAGCAGAGAAGTGCCATCAAATTTTGTTTGCGGAATGAAATTTCGGCTGCGGAAACGTTTAGCATGTTGCAGAAGGCATTTGGTGATTCGACCATGTCGCAGAAAAATGTTTATGAGTGGTACAAAGACTTCAAAGAGGGTCGAGCGTGTTGAGGACTTGGAGCGCTCCGGACGACCATCGACGTCAACAGATGACCAACACGTCAATAAAGTGAAGGAGTTAGTGCTCAAAAATCGTCGGTTGACTGTTAAAGACCTTACTGATATGATTGGAATATCAGAAGGATCTGTGAAAACCATTTTGAAAGACCATTTGGGCCTACGAAAAGTCAAATCTCGTTTGGTACCGAAAACTCTCAATTTCTTGGAAATAAGTCGTCGCTTTGATGTGTGTAAAACAATGCTTTCAGACTATCAGGACAAGCTCAAATGCATCATTACGGGAGATGAGACTTGGATTTATGCTTACGACCCTGAAACAACCGACCAATCAAGCGAATATCGTGCTGAAGGCGAGGCCAGACCGAAAAGAGCACGTCAAAGTCGTTCAAAAATAAAGGTCATTTTTCGATTTTCGTGATGTGGTGCACTATGAATTCCTTCCACCTGGCCAAACTGTTAATAAGACATATTATTTGAGCGTTATGCGTCGTTTACGTGAAGCAATTCGTCTAAAAAGACCAGAATTATGGGCCAACAACTCTTGGTTTTTGCATCACGATAATGCACCGTCTCACACTGCACTCGTTCTTCGTGAAAAGTTCCCAAGTTCGCCAAAAGTTCCACGCATATCGTTCCGCAACCACCGTATTCGCCTGATTTCCACTCCGGGGAACGCATTTCGAGTCGATTGAGGAGGTAAAAGCTGAATCGATGAAGGTGCTGATGGCTATACCGGAAATGGACTATTTGGTATGTTTCGGGGATTGGAAAAATCGTTGGCATAAGTGTATTTCATCGAGTGGGGATTATTTTGAAGGGGATGAAGGGGACCTGTGAGGCAATGTGCCCGCGAAAGGAGAGGATCGGGATCCCCTTGACAACCTGCGCTCTACTCCTGGAAGTATGGGCTATGCCCCAACTCAGCGAACGCTGGGCAAGTACACGAACGTGTAGGGTCGCGAAGTCCTTCTGGTCACGTTTGGATAGGAGGCGTTCGAGGGATATCCTGGGGATGACAAAATGTCATCTCTCAAATTTTGTGGGCATCATCACGGGGCACTGTCCTCGAGGTACACATGCCGTGAGACTCGGAATTACTTCGAGTCCTTTTTGCGTCAGCTGTATGGAGGATGAGGTGGAATCATCTCAGCACTTGCTCCTTAGCTGCCCAGCTCTCGCGGGACTAAGATTCAAGTATCTTGGTTCTCACTTCTTTTCTGCGCCTGCTGATATAGCAGGTGTTGATAACAAAAATCGGATGAACTTCATCAGCGGCATAATGAGGTTAACACAACCGCAGACTAGTCAACGTTCGTAGTCCACAAACACTCACCACTCCCCGTCCCTTCCCTTTCTCCCCTTTTTTTGTTCTTCAATGGTATCACAAAGGACGAACCAAACTATTTCGTCCAAGTGGGCCCTACTCTCTGGGCAACCATCACAACCTAACCTAGGACAATTCTACGTATGGAGCTTTGGGTTATCTGGTTTTTGTTGTAAAATGTTCTATATATTTAAAAAAAACTTAAAAAAAGTTAATACTTGGCAACTCGTCGCGCTACTATTATTTTGAACACAGGTGTATGAATGCATATACATGCATGTATATGTATATGTACACATACATATGTAAATATGTACATCCTTTTGCCGCGTGCACTCGGCTGGGCAATTCATTTTTTTAAAAGCCTGCTTGATGCACACACACGCCTGCATGGCCATGAAATGGCAACAAATTCATAAGGTTGCACAGTTGCAAAGAAAAGCAAAAAAAAACAGCAACAAAACAACAAGAAATTAAGTAACAAAAACAACAATAATACAAAAAAATGGCCTGACAACAAAGTCGCACACAAAGTACAATTAATTAGTAGAATATGCTGTTGGTTGCTGTTGCATGGCATTTTGAACTTCCGTTCGCAGTGCTGGCTGAGCAGTGTATGCAAATATAGCAGCAACAAAAAGACAAAAAAAAAAAAAATGAAAAAATGCTATGTAAAATAACAACAACAAAAAAAGCGAAAAAGGACAGCATTAAAAAATGAGGTAAAAGCAAGAAATATTGTATGCCACACAACTCAACCGCGTGATGCACAGCTATAAAAAAGACCAAAGAAGAAGCAAAAGTTGCAAGCAGCAGCTAGCCGCCAACAGTGCAGAATGACAACCACAAAACAACACTAAAATCCATACTTACATCCCCCCACTACATACACACACACACACCCATACATACAAACAAATCAAGCCGACGCAGGATGGACAAACAAACGGTCGCATCGTACAATGACAACAATTGCAATGGCAATTGTGGCGACATAACAACGAGGCAAGGCTTTCGTTGGGTTGTTGCAGCCGAGCGCTGCCTGGTCAACACTGATCATTGTGGCACTTACAATGGCCATTGTAATGGCGTGGCATTTTTGCTGTTGTTGTTGAGCTGGCGACGGCGATGGTGATGGTGATGGCGATGACGATTGCCGTTATTGCGGCGTTTAATTGTTCGCGCAATGTCTGTTATGGGATTAACATTGCCGTGGCTATGAATTGGTAGCCAGTTTTTATGCCACTCCATTTTGTCGTACTTTCCACGTTACTTTGCTAAACTTTCGTTTACTCCAATGTATTGTTTGACGTTGGCGGTTGTTGTTGTTGTTCAACGTACATGCATATCTTAGAGTATTAAATGTTGTGACATTCATGAATGTTTTTGTATCCATGAAAGATGAAATGATCAGCTCATATACGAAGTCATTCAAAATTTAAACCGGAAGCACTAAAAAAAAGCGAGGTTTGTTGAGAAGCCGCGATTTTTTTTCCAATTTTTTTCACTGTTATGCTAGTACACATACCCCAATATAAGGGGTTACGGGGCAAGTCATCCTTATACTTAAGGACAATCTTATTTAGGTCTTACTTACTTATTTATATGGCCTGATCAAGGATCACAACCCGTTACCGGACTCAGGCCGTCTGTGACAAGTCTCGGCAGGCGTCTCTGACGCGCGTCTTCTCCAATTTGTTACACCCAGCGATGTTAGCGTTCCCTTAACTTGATCCCTTCCTCGGAGGCTTGATCTTTCCCTACGTTGTTGTCCTCTAACTTGGCATCAAAACACCGTCCTTGTTGGAGCTTCTGCATCCGGATGCTCGACGTGGTTCCGCCAGCGAAAACGCTGAATATTGATGCGCTTCACTATGCCCACCTCGTCTTAGAGCACATACGACTCGTGGTTCACTTGACGTGGTTCACTCGGCTAGTTATCGTCAGCCCGAAGAGGACCGAAGATTTTCCCAAGAATCTTTCTATCGAATACCCCAAGAGCTGCTGCATCACACAACTTATGCTTCAGCGCCATAGAGTAGCACGGGCAAGATGAGCGTCTTGGAGAGTGTTAGTTTTTTTCGAGCGAGAGAGGTTTCTGCTACGCATTTGCTTACTGAGACCGTAGTAACACCTATTACCAAGTGTGTTTCGTCGGTTGATCTCCAGGCTGACAACGTTTGTTGTTGTGACGGCGGTGCCAAGATATATAAATTTTTTGACGATTTCAAAGGTGTAGTCGTCCGCTGAAATGCTGGATCCAAAACGCCGCATATCTTTCCTAGTGGAATTTCCTAGTGGAAAGCATATACATACTTCGTCTTGCCCTCGTTAACCGCCAAACTAACTTTATTTGACTCTCTATCGATAGCGGAAAATGCTGCGGTATCATCTCACTGGCAGTTCAATATGATGTCAATGTAAGGAGCTGGCCACTTTGGCCATTTCGGTTCTCTGCAGTACCACTTCCATGAGGAAGTTGAAGAGGTCGCACAATAGCGCTTTGTCTGAAACCTCAATCGGTATTGAACGGTTCGGAGAGGTCTTTTCCCACCTTGACTCAATGTCATTTTGCAAAGTTGGATCAGTTTTGCGGGAATACCGAACTCAGACATTGTGCAAATAGGCGATCCCTTATCGGGCTATCGAAAGCAGCCTAATAATCGACAAAGAGGTCTTGAGTTATGTCGATATCTTTTTTATGGGTTCTTTCTAGAATTTGACGTAGTGTGGGCATCTGGTCGATGATGGACTTTCCAGGTCTAAAACTACACTGTTAAGGTCCAATCAGTGAGATGGCATATAGTTTACGTGTTTCACGATAGGTGGTGCATATAGTAGGGTCACCTTTCTTCAACACAGGACAAAAGACACTGAGATTCAATCATTGCGCATGCTTTCTCCTAGCCCATTGCCGTCGGCCTTGGAACAGTTCTGTTAGGAGTCCATCTGCTCCGCCTGACTTATTATTCTTCAGTCGCTGAATATTCTTATTTAGGCCATTTCTGATTAATTTGGTTATATGAAATGAATTTGAAAACTAAACCGTTTTCGAAATATTCGAATATTCGATTTTAAAAATTATTTAAAAAAACATTTTTTGTTTTGCTTGTGCGTCCACTTTGTTGAATGTGAGTTGGTCCCTTGACTGATATTTTTTCTGTTTTTAGTTAAAGGAAATGTCAAGCACCAACGCTGGCCTAAGGTAAGGTTGTCCTCTGCCGCCCCTTCTCGTCTCATCGTCCTAGATGACATCATGAGCCAATTGAGTCTTTAGTGTTTATTGACTTTTGTAATAAATAAATAAATTGTTCGGAGCCGTTCGGTCATATTCCGAGCCTGTGCAGATGACTTCACTGTCTGCAAGGATCAGTAAGCATGCCGTTGAACATTATTAGTTTGTCCTTAGGGAGGTTTATAAGATGAGTGAATCTTCTCACTTACTTAATATACTTAGCTGGTAACTACAACCGATGGTCGGTCTTGGGCGATCGGTCGTTGTCAACTTGGTCTTTCCAACGTAGATGAGGACTTCCTTTTTTGCGAGTTCTACCAGTGCTTTTCGGAAAGTGCACCTTCTTTGCTGTTCTTAAGTAGTCTTTCTATACACACAAGAAAGATTCCGAATTTAACCTCAATGAAGCTAAAGTTTTAAGTGCAGCCTGACTGTTGCTTAAACTGGCAATTTCCTCGGTGCAGTTTCTCTCCAGATTTGCCTCACTACTTCTTGGAAGGTACTTGGAAAACGGCCAATCGATACTGAGACCAAATAGCGCAGCGCCTGTGCCGTCTGCGTACCAGAGCAAAGTATACATCAAGAGTTTCTTCTCAGAAGCAGAGGTGCTCCAGGTTACCTTGCTGTTCAGACTTCAATCCTTTTCAAACTTCGGGCTGTGTATAATGCTGTTCGGTCTAGCAAGAGCTGCAAGATCGAGCTCTCCATATTTTTGGATTGGTTATTTAAAAAAGTAGGATATCGGCGGGCCCGAAAAAACTATTGGTACGACGAGGAAGTTCATGCTGCCGCGGAAAGAAAGGATGATGTTTATAGAGCCAGGCTGCAAGCAGGCGCAACGCGACCCATGTGGGATCTCTACCAGGAGCTGAAACAGAAAGAGATACGTATTATTAGAATGAAGAAGCGAGAGGCTGAAATGCGTGAGTGCGAGGAGCTTGAGATGCTGGCCAAGGGTGCTGGTTACTGGTTACCGAAGGTTTCAAGAAAGGGGCGTTTTCCTGTAAGAACAAAGATGACAATCTGGTGATTGACATCCAGAGCGTGCTTAAATTATGGATTGACAAAGCCGCGGGAGCCGATGGACTGCCGGTTGAGCTATTCAAACATGGCGGCGAGGAGCTGTTAAAGTGCATGCATCAGCTTCTGTGCAAAATATGGTCGGATGAAAGGATGATTGGAATTTAAGTGTGCTCTGCCCAATCCATAAGAAGGGTGTTGCTGTAAGATGTGCCAATCACCGCGGGATTATACTTCTAAATATCGTCTTAAGTTTCTAGCTAGCGTATTGTGTGAAAGGCTGAATCCCACCATCAACCGACTGATTGGACCTTATCAGTGTGGCTGTAGACCTGGAAAGTCCACCATCGACCAAATATTTATAATACGCCAAATCTTGAAAAATACCCATAAAAGGAGAGTCAACACACACCATCTTTTCGTCGACTTCAAAGCTGCATTCGACAGTAAGAAAAGGAGTTATCTGTATGTCGCGATGTCTGAATTTGGTATCCCCCCAAAACTAATACGGCTAGGCAAGATGACGTTGCTCAATACCAACAGCGCCATCAGAATTGAGAAGGACTTCTCCGTTTGATACTAAACGAGGTCGCTGTCGTGTGACTTCTTTAACTTGATATTAGAGAAGATCATACGAGCCGCAGAACTTAATCACTCAGACACAATATTTTATATCAACAACAACAAGTGTTACTTTGGACTTGACGAACAAAACTAACACTCTACACGCTCTCATCATGACGCAGAAGCTTGGACGATGACAACATCCGATGAAGCGCCCTTTGGAGTGTTTGAGAGAAAGTTTCTGCGGAAGATTTTTGCGAGTATCGTAGGCGATGGAACAATGAGCTGTATGAGCTTTACGATGACATAGACCTAGGGAAGCGAACGAAGATCCAGTGGCTACGTTGGCTGGGTCATGTCGTCCGAATGGGAACAAACGTTCGGCTCTGAAAGTATTCGAAGCGCTATCAGCTGATTGTAGCAGAGGAAGGGGAAGACCTCTTCTGCGTTGGGAAGATCAGGTGGAAAAGGACTTGCCGGTTGGCAAGACAAAGAAACGACTGGCACGTGGTGCTAGATAAAAAAAAATTATTTTGGAACACAGTAACTGCAGCTAGAGTTGCCCTTATGCGTCATAATTTCCATGTTTATATATATTTTTTCCTATGTACCTTTTTTTTTCCTATGAATCTTGAGAGTTTACATAAAAGCGAACTTTTGACAGAACCGCTTATTTGACTTAAGTTATCTGCTCCCTGGCATAAAGCAATTGCCAAGCCGATATGAGTTTTTTTTTCAAAAGCGCACGGATATGTATCTAAAAATGAATACGGGTATGTAATTGTATACCTGTATGTGTTGCTGCTGACTATAAAGCCAAATTCAAAGGACTTCAGTCATTCACCTCATAAACTACTTACGTGCCTCGCTAAGTAGATGTTGCTAATGGCAGTGATTTGCTTGCAACACAGGCGCTAATATTTGCAACGGCTGCCAGCTGTAGGCCAAAAGAATGTGAAATAGTGAACGGGTGGCAGGGGTAAGAAATTTTTGAATTGTTCATAGAATTTTCCGCACATATCCGTCGAAGAACCACCAAAACGGCTAATGCGCGTCAAGTTAAGACAAGACAATATTTCACGCGGTGGTTTAAGCTAAGCTGGGGAAGAGCACCTAAAGCGGGAAAATCTTTAGGCGACATGAAAAGCAACTAAAGTGGGAAAAATCTTTAGGCGACATGAAGAGCAACCTTTCACTTGACGAGTGATGAGTAAACTGATTTGTTTTTTTAATTGCAACAACAACTAACACTAATAAATATATTTTTTTAACAACCAACTTTGTCATGCTTTGCTGTTTTTGTTGTAGTGGTGTATTTTTAATCACAAAAGGAAGCAGGAAGATGGCTGCATTTACTACTTCCGCCATCAGCATCAAAGTCAACGCTTAAAATCAGTAAGCACCAAAAACAAAAAAGAACAGCGCTCAGTAAAGCAACAACACTAACACCAACAGCTATTGTCAGTTTTGAGTTCGTGCCTTTTCGGGATAAGGCAAAATAAACATGATTTCAGTGCTTTTTTACACCCGCAACTTTTTCACTCCTTTTAGCGTAACCCATAATTTTGCATGGTTGCCGTCGTTGTTGTTGTTGTCAGCCATTGTGACATGTTTGTTGATGTATAAAATTTTTCAAGCTGTAAAAAATTGCAAATAAAAATGAAATTATCATATCGCCTGCAGACATCCGCCAAGGATTCCTTCGTCGCGCATTTGAGTGCCATGTACGCATAAGCACATCTACACTTACATAAGTATGTATGTGTGTATGTGTGGAATGTGATGTAAATATGTTGCTGTGCAGTACTTTTTAGCAAGCGAATCCTATGGTGCGCTAGAGATTAGAATATGTTTTGTTGCATATAAAAATATGCATGAAGTGAAAATGGCAAACAAATTGAGTTGGAGTTTATTTCCAAGTGAGTGAAAATGAAGTAGCTTTTTATTTGACATCGCCTGGAAAGGCGTTATGAAATATACACCACAAATAATAAAAAAAAAACCTTTTAAGCTTCCTTGGTGCACTTATCAGTACCAAGCGGAAGTACTGAAGCGGAATAAACAAGCGGAATAAACTTCATAAACAATTTTTAGAATCTAAGAATCAATCGATCTTTATAAATTACCTGCAATGCTTGAAAAAATTCAACTGTTTGAAACATTTTTTTTACAGGAACTAATATATTAGTTTGCGGAATAAGTTCGTAGTGTTTTTACAGAATTCTTTTATTTAACCCTTAGAGTACAGAGTCTATTTTACAGGGTGGGCCATATAGCGTTTGCTTTTTGAACCACCTATTTTTTTGAGAATGGTAACACAAATGGGATGTCAAATGTGTTCATAATTTACTTAAAGGTTTGACATTTACGAAATAGGACGCTATACGCTTGAAAAAAATTGGGAAATATTGAAAACCTATTTCCAAAGTGGTGAGTCTTCTTCTTCTTTTCTGATTTTCACATCGGCAGTGGCTACGTCAATAAGCAAAATTGTCGGATTTGGGGCTCAGAAAATCCACACGTTACTGTAGAGAAGCGAATGCATCCACAACGAGTCACTGTTTGGTGCGGTTTTTGGTCTGGCGGATTTTTTTTTTTCCGAAAATGAGCGAGGAGCCGCGGTTACAGTAAATGGCGAGCGTTACCGTGAAGTGCTCGACGAGTTGTTTCCAAAAATTGAAGAGTATGACATGGACGACATTTGGTTTCAACAGGATGGTGCAACTTGTCACACTGCTAAAGTTACACTCGAACTTTTGGCTATCGTTTTTGAAAACCGAATAATCAGCCGAAAATCCGATATCAATTGGCCGCCTCGGAGCTGAGATTTAAGCCCGTTGGACTATTTTTTGTGGGGAGCCGTTAAGGACAAATGCTATGCGAACCATTCAGAGACGATTGATGCTTTAAAACACGAAATCGAAGTTGCCATTCATGAAATTGGAGCCCAAACATTTCTCTTAAAAATTG
Organism: Anastrepha obliqua; assembly: GCF_027943255.1. Classification (NCBI taxonomy): domain Eukaryota; kingdom Metazoa; phylum Arthropoda; class Insecta; order Diptera; family Tephritidae; genus Anastrepha; species Anastrepha obliqua. Next base: position 16,719,142 of record NC_072893.1, on the reverse strand, counting down.
GGTTGATCGAATGGCCTACTGTAAAGCCAGTCGTGAACGATCTTCAAAGTAAAAAAAGAAGTTTGAAAAAATATTGATTAGTTGTTTTTTATAGCCGATTCAAAAAGCAAATTTTACAAATCATAAGTTGTGAAAAAATTATAAGTAGTCATTCCTATGCCAGATCCAAACAAAGGCTCAGCGAGTTCTTTAACAACCCGTGACCCTTGATTTTTTTGTTTACATTTCTACCAGGAAACTTTCCGCTTTACACCTGCAGATTGTACAAATATGACGTTTTCACATCCGCGGCAGCCCAAATTTTTATACCATATTTTCCAGGTTTTGATTTCATGTATTGTCGAAATGGACATTTTCCATGAAATGGTACCAATTGTTCATCAATAGTTATCGCGCCAAAAGGATTGAATGACTTTCGACAATTGTCTACAAAAGAATCCCAGATTTCCCTTATGACAGCTAACTTGTCAGTCTCTTTTCGAGTTTCTCTGGCAGTTTTATCATCAAATCCCGAGGCATGGATGCAGTAAATATATTTCTCCGAATGGATTCGTCAGTACTCCAGTTGTTATAAGTACTCCGAGAAACGCATCCAGTTCACCTTCAGTTCCTACTTTCCAGTTTTTGTTTTGCCTCTGGGAATATTTTTCATTGTAAAGGGTTTTCCAATAACAGATGTAATTTTGAATAGAAAATAGATGATTAACGATTTTTTATGGCCGGAATTGGATGGTATTGATCTGGACAAAGTTTATTTTCAACAAGACGGTGCCACGTGCCACACAAGCAACGAAACCATTGATCTTTTACGGGAAAAGTTTCCGGACCGAGTTATCTCTCGAAAAGAGGTGATCACAATTGGTCACCGAGATTTTGTGATTGAACACCTTGAGACTTTTTTCTTTGGGGCCACGTGAAAGAGAAGGTCTACGCCAACAGCCCAGGGTCGATTCAAGACCTCAAAGATGGAATTCATGAGGCTATCGAGGACATAGGGCATCCACTTTGCAATTCGGTTGTGGAAAATTTCATGAAAAGGTTATGGAAAATTGTCCTGTAATCGTGGTCGTGGTGGCCATTTGCCTGAAGTTATTTTCCACTATTAACGTCATACTCTTTATAATGAAATAAACATCCGATCATTTATATTAAAAAATGGCATTTTTCTTTGAATATCAAAATAACACCTCTCTTTAGAAAACTCTATATATATGTACAGCAAAATCGACTACGGGAACTCACCAAAATCGGCTTTAAACATCTTCAGGCCGGTATATCACCAAGCGTGGCGAACGAGTATTTTTGCACTTCGCACAACTTCAATAAAAAAACCTTTTAGCAGAGGCGGGCCTACCAACAATTGAAGAAATAATACATCAGATTCACGCGAGACTCATCCCTAAACTTATTTTCCAATCCAACTCAATCATCGACAAAGTCATTGCAAAGATAAATCGATCCAAAAATCCACAAAAAGTTACTTCTGTTATGCATCAAATATTTGGAATCGCCAATAAGCTAGAGTTATCCAATCTGGTGGTAAACTACCAAGCAAAAAATTCACAATAGGAGATAACGAAAGTATTCTGTGATCTCAGCCTATCCATATTTGCAAAAAACAAAAAACTACATCATCCGAAGCATTCCTTTCTATATTCCAGGAGCGCAAGATATACATACTGTGAAGCTGACAATTGGTCTTTGTGGTTCACAGATGGCTCAAAATCTGATAACGTACCAGCCAGCTTTGCAGTGGTTGACACAGATGGAGACACTCTACGGGTGCAAGTTTTGCCGGACTGTGTATCTGTTCTTATTGCACAAGCAGTCGCCGTTAGTCATGCTATAAACATGGCCTTGGAAAATGATTGTAAAACTCTCATATGCACCGACAGCAAATCTGTTCTAAAAGCAGTTCTATCTAGCAGAATAAGATAGGCTCATTGGCAAGGAGGTTACCTTACGCTTACTTTGGATACCAAGCCATATAGGAGTTCACGGGAACGAGATGGCAGACAGTGCGGCCAAATAAGCTTCCTCAGCAGCGATAACAAAAGATCCCACATGCGAAAAGAGAATTATTCTGTCAGCAATTAAACGATATCTCAACACCAGAACGAAACTCGAGAGGCTAAACTACACCCGACCCACCCCTACACTACCATAAACCGAAAGCATATACCCCACAATACCTCACCGGCGTATGGAAACACAAATAAAACATTTCTGACGGCTACGTCGTAGCCACACTATTGACACACATCAACATTTAATCCTGACTGGGGAGCCACCTCCAGTCTGCGCACATCGTATCGAAGGTTACGCACTTTATATGGTTTGACAGGGAGCGGAAAAGATGGTAATCGGTCCATGCAAGGTCCGGAGAATACTGTGTCCCACCGAACACATATCATGATCTTTTTTGGATGAAGATCCGGCTTAACTCTCAGCTTTGGCGTATCGCCTGGAGCCACCTACTCTTTTCTTTGCTTTATTTTGATGTGTAAGTATAATTTCTCATCTTCTGTGACGATTCGGCACAAAAAGTGCTGTTTATGACCGCGTGTTGCTGGGTGGCGTGCGAGATGCTGAGAAGAAATTTGAAGGAGACTTTCTTTGTTTTTTTCGTTGAAGGCACCCAGGCTTCCAATTTTTCGGTAAATCCCATTGAATGAATGTGATTGAAAATCGTTTTATGATCGCAGTTCATTTTTTCAGAAAATTCACGATTGGTTTGGTCTCTAGGTCTCTAGGTCACTGGTTAATGTTTTTGGCTTTTAGTGTAATTAATAACTCCATGCAACGCTAATTTCATTTTAAATTGCTTAATATGAATTATGCGTGTAATGCTCCTATTGCCGGCGCTCTAAGGTATATTCAATGAGATCAAAGAATGAGTTTTATAAATTTCTAAACTTTTTTTTAACCTCTTACTCTGTTTTTATCGGGACAGACTAGCACTTCAGCACTCAGACACAATTAAGTACATTATACTATTCTCAGGATCACTTTTTAATTTTCTTTAAATCTACCCGATCTCCGAAGAAATCTGAGTAGATCTTGTGGTGCCAAGGAGCCAAGGTGGTCGCTTCTTAACACATCAGTGTCTAATACCTCAAGCCATAATTCGAGCGAAGGCTGCACGTACTGGGCAGAGTGCACTGTCTGAGATGCCTTTTCATGTGCGTCGCTCACAGAAAGTGACCCGTAATCAGTCCAACCAGCCTTCTACAGTCCCCTCTGGTTAGTGACAGGAGGAACTGCGACAGTCGGTTGGACATGACAGGTAGCCTCCCTCAGCCTGCCAAGCTCGCTTGTGGATTAGAGCAACCCATTTGCTCAAAATTCATGCACTGTAGAAAACTTCTGCTACTCTGTACAGCCTTACGAAATCTTACTGGCTTAGGAATTAAAAATTTTTTGCCAAGTCTTATCCACCGTAGTTCAGAGATCGAACAGATCTCTCTATCCGCAAACTAGAGTTTGAGGGTCGTGCTAGGGCAATCTTTCCAAATAGGCTGGATTAGATTGATTGTAAAATCTGTACCGAAGCTTGCACCTCTGTATTCATTGACGGTTCCAGTCGGGAATCGGGAGTGTGAGCAGGGGTTTTCTCTAAATCAGCCAATTTATCTATCTGCTTTAAACTGCCGAATACTGCTAGTGTTTTTCAAGCAGCAGTCTTTGCGATCCTACGGCACACAAAATGCTTAGGGAACGCAGTAGCGAGGGAGGTATTAACATTTTCTCCGATAGTCAAGCCGCGATCAAGGCTCTGACGACGCCATAGTTCAGAATGAAATTAGTAAACTGCTGTAAGGAGGAGATCACATATCTTTGGTGTGCAGGCAACATTTCTCTGATCTGGGTTCCAGGACATAGGAACATAGAGGGCAATGAAATTGCTAATGGGGCTTGCCACGAAGGGGACTGAATTGGCTTCGGAGACCTCCTACCCGATCATCGGCATCCCCCTGACAGTTGTTAAAGGAGAACTGCACAAATTATTTCTCAGGAAAGCGCAGATAAGATGAAGCTCCATTTCTTCATGTGCTATTTCGAAAACCCTTTGGCCCTAATATGATATGCGAAGGACTCAGAAAGTCCTTTGAACTCCTCGCCATTCAATTTCCAAACTCGTAAGCTGTGTTTACCGGTCTCTGACGAACGGCACATACGCGGAAAAGCTGGGTAAACCATTTAACCCCCATTACAGAAGCTGTGGGGACCTTTCAGAGAAGGAGACTGTAGAGCATTTTCTCTGTAAATGTCTGGGTTTGGCAGCTAAACGACTAAAGTCACTGGGCGCTACTTTCTTCGACAGCCTGGGGCAGTGCGCCAACCTAAATCCAATCAATCTTCTCCATTATATCAACAGCTCTGGGTGGCTGTAGATATCTGCCTGTTGGAGGTCTCATAATGGTATTAAAACGGCGCTGCAGTGCTACTTGACGAGTGTGAGACTGGCACTTCAATCATTTCACTTACCTACCTTATACACCTCTTATTTGTCTATTGGTATTACAATGGATTCGCCCAAGTGAATTTCACTCCGCTCGTTTTCCTTTATTGATACAATTTGGCCCACGCCTGTTTCTCAAGCCACGTTTTAGTTGGTAGTCCTGGATGATACCCATATAGACTTAATTTTACACTGTTTTAGTGACCCAGTTATAACACAACAAACCAAAAATATGTTTTTCCAATATGAGCCTTAACACGAGGTCCTTTACACAAATTGCTGAACCGCTTTTGTATGCAAAGACCTTCATCCAAAAATACGATATGAGCTAAACGAATCAAGAATTTCAACAATGGAAGACTTAAGTAATAAAGTTCAAGTAATTTAGCATGTACAATAACAAAGATAAGTAAAAGACATTAGTTTGCAATTGTGCTCGAGTACTTACACCACCGATTGCTCACCAATTGGCGTTTTGCAAAATATGTCCAAAGTGAGTACTGGCCATTAATCTTAACAACGGTAGCACTTTATAAAAAAAAAGTATTCAACATAAACGCCAAACACACTTACAAACAAGTGTAAGTGCTAACTGCCAATGATTGTCGAAAGTAACCAATTTCATTTCACCCCTCGGGCACTGTTGTACTGCTGCCCTTGCTTCCGGAGTTTTTCGGTTGCTGTCGTTTGTCTGCCGATAAAGTGTCGAAATACCCGCACTTACAAATGACTTAATGACTTCATAATTGAATAATGGCATGAACTGACTGTTGTGCCACAATACGACCCTACAAATTTCCCCCCTCGCCGCACGCTCTCTCTTGCACGCTCGCTACCATTTTGTAGCGAAATTTGTGACACACAAAAGTTCACACAAATTTACTTACATTCGCCATTCATGCGAATCATTCGTATAAAATCAACATTAAAATTGAAATTACAGTGGTGAAAACAGTGAGTGCAAAAAGTGAAGGGAACAAAACAACTACAAAACCAACATAAAGCAATTGTGAGCCCGCGCGCCATGAACCACTTGTTAAGTGCGAATTATTACCAGCAGTAAAAGCGTCGTCGTAACGTTACAAGTATACACGCACACACACACACTTGTCGTCCAGCTGGAAGGCTACTAGCAAGTCATTCAATGTTGCCCATTCAACGTTGACACCGCTAGTCGCTGAGGGTGGTAATGTGCCCCTTTGGGCAAATTATTACAGTTGCCGTCGTACCAACAGTAACAGCCAAAGCCAAAGCAAAAGCAACAGCAAAATTTCTATAATAACAACAACGTTTGCATTTAATTTTTGTGCCATTGGATGGTATTTAACTAAACTAGGCTCACTGCGGAGCGGGGCGGTAATGTCATTTAAAGGGTGTTAAAAGGTCGCGGACACCCATGGCTTTTCGTCCTTTGCTTCTTTGCTATGTTGTGAACGCTTTCGCTCTCTTCGCCAGTAGGCGCTACGTACTGTGGCGCTTTTGATATTAATGTGCAACTCGATGAGGGGACGATGCAGCACAAATGATTGTGTCCATAAATCAGGAACCGTTGACATGTGCTCCATCAGTCGCCGTTGCCCTCGCCGGTGGGGTAGTGCTGGCAGGCATAAAGCGTACATGCGGCCTTTAAATGATGCTGCCACATACAACAGCTGGTGTTTAAAAACGAAATAAATTAGTTATTTTTGGTAGTTGATATTTCTTGAGTGCTCTTTAAGTGTTGTGTTGCTGACGACAATTCGGGGGTTAAAGTGTATGAAACAAAATTAAAATTTTGCTGAACTTTAGAACTCATTCTCAAATTTTGAGTTTTTTTTTCTTGTTCACTCCACTCGGGAGCATAGGGCCTCGATAAAACTCAGTCTTGCGTTGGTTTCGTTAATCTATTTGCTTTCTGACAGGGTAGGTGATTAGCCTGCTGCTACAAAAATTTCGAGTACAATGGCATTATTTGCATGAACTAATACTAGTATTCCTCTTCGGAGGCTTGATTTGATTTCAGGGAGTTGCAGTCATCAGTCAGCCAGTAGGTATGATCGAATTTTGATATTGTTGTTGTGAGGTCCAAGTATAGCAGCAAATTCTTTATCTCGATGTCTGAGATCTCATTAATTTGCTATAAGAAAGGCTTACGGAAGGAGCGAAATCGTGTCCTAGCTAGCCCTGGACGTTCGCATAAATAGTGGAAAAGACTTTCCTTCACCCCATCCGCTTGACAGCTTCTGCAGATAGGATTGAAGGGAGGTTGAGTCTGGCTGCATTATCCCCTACTTACCTGTAAGCGTTGCAGTGATGCGTGAAATGTTTGGTCGAGAACATCTTGGCAGGTAATTCGTCCTTTGGATTTTGTACGACGGCCTCGTGTTTTTTGTTGTAATACACGTAGTTAATGTAGTTAATTGCTTCCATCTTCATTCAGCTAAAGCATGATAGTGTGAAGCCATGGATGCTTTTTTTGTGTTGAGTGGGGTGAAGACTGCCACCGCCTCTGCTATGTCTAGTGTCGAGTCTTTTCTTGCTAGCCCATCCGCTATCTCATTACCTCGAATGTTCCTGTGATCGGGAAGATTGATAGTGTAAAACGACCTTCTTTTACACAATACGTTTGCTAGAACCTTACAGACGATATTTAGTAGACTAAACCCGCCGTAGTTGGCACAGATTGTAGAATCACCCATCTTGTGGATTGGGCAGAGCAAACTTAAATTCCAGTCGCCAGTCATGCTTACTACCGAACATATTTTGCATAGGAGCTGCTGCAGGCACCTTACCAGCTCCTCGTCGCCATATTTGAATAGCTCAGCCGGCAGTGCATCGGCTCCAGGGGCGTTGTTGTTCTTTAGACGCGTTTTCGCTATTCTCACCTCGTCGGGGTCGGGTAGCGGAACGACAGTATCGTCATCAACGATTGATGTATCGAGATCTTCACATTCTCTGTGATACTCGCAGTTATCACTATTTAACAAGTTCGAGAAGTGTTCCCTCCATAATTCGAGCGCGCTCTGGATGTCATCAACCAACCGATTGGACCTTATCGGTTTGGCTTTAGAACAGGAAAATCCCAAATCTGTTAGATATTCACAATACGCCAAGTCTTGAAAAAGACACATGAAAGCACAATCAACACAAACCATCCTTTGTAGATTTTAAAGCTGCATTCAACAGTACGAAAAGGAGTTATCTGTATGCCGCTATGTCTGAATTTGGTATTCCCGCACAACTAATACGCCGATGCAAGATGACGTTGCTCAATACCAGCAGCGCCGTCAGAATTGGGAAGGACCTCTCCGAGCCGTTTGATACTAAACGAGGTTTCAGACAGGGTGACTCTCTGGAGTGTGACTTCTTTGACCTGATGCTGGAAAAGATCGGTCGAGTCACAGAGCTTAATCGCTCAGACACAGTTTGTGCGTATGATTCCTGGCGTACGCCGACGATATTGACCCCATAAGCCCTAACAACTGCGCTGTAAGTTCTGCTTTTTTCAACCTGGATAAAGAAGCAAAGCGAATGGGACTGGTGGTGAACGAGAACAAAACGAAGTACCTCCTGCCATCAAACAAACAGTCAGCGCACTCGCGTGTCGGCACCCACGTCACTGTTGACAGTTATGATTTCGAGGTTGTTTATCTAGGAACAAGCATTGACACCGATAACAATGTCAGTCTTGAAATCCAACGGAGTGCTACTTTGGAGTAAATAGGCAATTGCGTTTTAGAGTCCTCTTTCGACGAACAAAACTAACACTTTATAAGGCTTTCATCGTGCAGAAGCTTGGACGATGACAACATCCGATGTGACGCCACTTGAAGTGTTTGAGAGAAAGATTCTGCGTAAGATTTTTGGACCTTTGCACGTTGGCGACGGCAAGTATCGTAGACGATGGTATTGATGTTTTTTCACAAATGGACATACCTACAGTTTTAGTCCAACTCGGAACGACAAATTGTTTTTTTATGAGGAGTTTTTTCACAGCAGAAAAACCCTCGGAGGTTTGCCCCGGAGATACGAATCTACCCACTCCCAAATGATAGTCACGCACCAACCCATTCAGCTACGACGGTCGCCAGTATATTCATTTAAGTTGTTGATGTTGAAGTTGTTAAAATTTATTATCAAAACCGTTTCAAAAGGAAATCGTCTTCAGTGATGCAACACATTTCCGGTTAAGTGTCTTCGTTAAAATTTGCTGGATTAGGAGCTAAGAAGATCCATGGAACATTCATTAGGTGCCCCTAACTACGAAAAAGTCTCCGTATGATATGAAGATTTTGACCAAAGAACACCCAAGAGATATTCAACAGCTGCCCCTAACTTCGAAAAAATCACTAATTGGTACGAAGATTTATGCGATGCGTCACCAACACCGAAGCTCTAGTCAAGATTACACTACTATTATACTTAAATTCATCCGGTGCTTCTGACGTCGAAAAAGACACCTAGACTTCATCACGGCGATTCATTCACTATGCGCATTAGTTTAATTAAAGATAAACGTTTAAGCGCTCTTACTGAAAACCCCTATATTTTTATTGTAACTAACTGATAAGTATCATAAATTTGAATGAATTACTTCCGTAGAGAGTGTAATTGAAACGTTTACCCGCATATAAGAATGTATTATATATAATATGTAGAGGGTCTTTCAAAAAAACGCGCCTAGTTGTTGTTTTAAAATATTGTAAAATACGAAAAAACTTAGATTCTGTCAGATTTAACTATTTTTATTTACATTATACATTATTTATTTATTTTATTTATTTACAGGTAAAATCTGTCAAAGAGTGAATTTGTCGAGATATCGATGTTGAAGGTTATTCAGCAACCTTGAATATCTTGGAGTAATCTTCGATAGTAAACTTCTTTGGAAGTCACAAGTTGAAACAAAGGCATCCAAAGCACTGACAGCTTACGGCCCCTGTCCGGCATTGGAAAACAGAGAAGGCATGGACTTCGATCCAACGAGTCTCGCCACGCCCCTTGACTCCATGTCATCCAGAGTCGTGCTTGACAAGAGATACTGTGTGGGGCTGTCAGAGGCTCAACTGTGGTCAAACTATGAAAATGGACCCGACAAACACTGTTCTCGCATTTTCATTGATGGTTCCAAGACCGAGCACTGCTCCGGCTCTGGGGTCTACGTGGAATCAAGCGGGACAAAACTGCACTTTGCTCTTGGAATGCATGCATCTGTGTTTCAAGCGGAGGTGTATGCTGCTCAAGAAGCGATGAACTTTGTTGTGAAAAACAGATGGAGAGGCCGTTCTATATGTACCTACAGCGACAGCAAAGCTGCGCTCATGGCCTTAGACAGCAACCCCAACCACATCAGGGGTAGTCGAGTCCTGTAAATCCAGGCTGAACTATGTTGGTAGACATGATAACCTGATGCTAACATGGGTCCCGGGACACGTGGGTGTCGTGGGTAACGAGACCTCTGACTCCTTAGCTTAGGCCAAAGAATTTGGCCTCAGAGCCCGTTTTACCATTCCCTTCAGCAGCCATCAAAGCCTCGTTCAGCAAATGGGTTACTACAACCCACAAGCGAGCTTGGCAGGCTGAGAGAGGCTGCAAATGGACTAAACTGATGTTACCTGTCAATTCCGATCGACTGTCATTAAGCAGAAGGGAGTGCAGACGGCTGGTTGGACTGATGACGGGCCACTTTCTGTGAACGAAGCACATGGATGTGGTAGGCATCTGTACCTCTGCCCGGTCTTCACTCGGATCAGGCTTCACATCTCTAGCACTGATTTGTTAAGAAGCGACCATCTTGGCTCCTTGGCGCCACAAGATCTACTCAGATTTCTTCGGAGATCGGGTAGATTTAAAGAAAATTAAATGGGCATTCAAGTGTAGTAAAATTTACCTAATTAATGTCTGAGTGCTGCACTTGCTAGTTGTCCCGACAAAAAGAACCATCCAACATCTAAGCAAACAACTTTTGAACGACCCTTTATTTTTGGTTTATGAATAACTAAAGAAAAAAATAAATAAACGCTGAAAAATCACCGAGTTCTTCAGAATCGTAGATCTTATCTAAGCGATAAGATACAGTATATGCATATACACATACACAAACACATAAGTAAGTATGTGCGCCACCTCTGCATAAAAACCCCTTCTAATAATATTTGCACAACAGTTAGTTGCCAACAATTCGAAATGCTTTGTTTACATTTCACCAGCGCCATTATAATTGTCGCTTTGACATTTTCCGCCACCTTTTGCTTGACGAATAATCGAGTTGAGAACGCCACCGTTGGACCTTTCGCGGAAAATCCACTTGGCCGTTCAGCTTACACACCTCCTTTGCCCCGAAACTGTGCCGAGGCACTATCAGCCATTGGTAGCAAAGCGGAGAGTGGCATATATCAGATATACTTGGCCGAGTGGTTCAACCATCCCTTTTACGTGTATTGCTTGAAAGATCCAAACGGTGGCGATGCATGGACGTTGATACAGCGACGCCAGGATGCATTGGTGAATTTTTATCGCACTTGGCATGACTACCAAACTGGCTTTGGTAATTTGGATGGCAATTTCTTTATTGGCTTAAATAAGTTGCATGCCTTGACACAAGTGGAGTTGCAGGAATTGCGGATTGAAATGAAGGACTACGCGGGAACTCAGATATATGCGAAATACGAAAGTTTTGCTGTGGGCAACGAGGAGGAGAAGTATGCATTGAATATTTTAGGAAAATATTCCGGCACAGCTGGCGAGGCATTACGTGGCTACCACGATGGCCAAAAGTTTAGTACTTTTGATCAGGATAACGATGAGGCTAAGGAGAATTGCGCTGAGATCTGGCATGGTGCTTGGTGGTACAAGGATTGCTGGTGGAGGTAGGCAGTGAAATTAATGTTCCAAAGTAGAAAAGATCAGTAATTTTTAACTCAATATATTTCAGCAATTTGAATGGCTCCTACAATAACACTTTATTGTGGAACGGACGTTATCCAAATGGTATGAAGTATACACACATGGCTATAAGACCAAAGAAACGGTAGACAAGAATTAAATTAATTAAAATTAAATGGAGATGTAATAAATCTTTATGGCGTGGGTAAATAAATACATACAAGTAGAACAGAGCTTGAGGCGAACGGCGCTATTATTTTCTTATTGAATATGGAAAATCCAATTTTTTTTTAGATGAAAATTGTACCTCAGCTTTAATGTTTACCTTGGATGTTAAAAAAACGTTTGATAGCACTAGTTTGCAGCCAAAAAAAAATATGTAAGCCAACCATCCAATTTCCATGTAAAATCAGTGGCTGAGCCCGAACAACTATAAGCCCATACTTTTTTTTCTGTCCTGTAGCTTGCGAGATATTGTCAAATAACAGTTTCGGATCAAAGGGAAAAAGATAGATCATAAAATTTTATAATATCTGGAGAATTTGCTAACCGCTCAAAACAAGTGATGCATCAAATCTATCTTTATTTCATGCTTAATTTTTCAATTAAAATAAAGCTTTTTCAAGATATTTACAAAGTTCGAAAAAAAATTTTGTTTTTGCAAAAATATGAAAATTTTCGATTTATATTTTACCAACACTTTCTTGCTCTTCGATCCGAAGAGCTAAGGCTATGCAACGTAAGCTAGCATATAATTGTAGGGCTGCGCCAGGCGAAGTCCTTACTGAGGGCTATAATCAAAAGAGGTTCAGGTATTCATTTTTGTATATCCTTGTTCACATCGCTCGGGAGCATAGGGACTCGAAAAGGCTCTTCAATCGTATACGTTTCTAGGCTGTTGTTTTTCCGCCATCGCATGTGAATTCGGCATCTGCTAGTTCCCGCAACATCGACCTTTTCCAAGTAATCTTTGGCTAACCGCGACGTATGCTCCCTTGCGGGTTCCAGTCCAGTGCCATTGTCATGCAGGCTACTCATAACCCTCTCTAAAGGCAAGCTGACAATACTCACGGGTATTCTCACAGGTCACTGCAGTTTGCGTAGATATCTGCACAGTTTTGGGATATGATCCACCGACTCCTGTTGGTTTCTGCGACCAATGCCCGGAAACTGTAACATATGAAATTAATACCAATTCTGGTACAAATATTCAGATCAAGTCTTAGTTTGGGTTATATCTCTAAAATTCGGCGGGAGGTCAAGGTATTATTCCTACCAAAGGGAGGCAATAAGCTTCCTGTGTCTCCCAAATCCTATAGGCCAATCAGTCTTACGTCTTTAATGTTGAAACCATCGAAAAGCTAATGGACTGTTACCTAAGAGATGAGGTTATCTCGATAATCCCACTCTATAAACTGCAATTTGCATATCCAAAAGGGAAATCAACAGTTACAGAACTGCACACAATTGTTCGTGATATAGAAAAGGCCCTTGACCTAAAGGAAATGGCCCTCTGTGCTTTTATGGACATTGAGGGTGCATTTGATAACGTGAACTTTGAAGCAATAGAACTGGCACTCTCCAATAGGGAAGCCGATCCAGCAATTGTTAAATGGGTAAGCAACATGCTAAGCCAATGGATAATCACAGACTCTCTGGGGCAAGTTACGCTAAGTGTTACAGCCGCGAAAGGATGTCCACAAGGGGGGCGGATACTATCGCCATTGATCTGGTCTATCCTGGCTGACGATTTGGGACAAACCGTTAACAATAATGGGTAATAAACAATAGCGTATGCGGATGACATTTCTGTAATAATTAAAGGCAACCACGAAAGGACCGTACAGTACTTAATGCAGAAGGCCTTAAATATAAGCTGGGAGTGATGAAGAAAAGAGGGATTATCAAGTACCCCTTTCAAAACCACTATATCCCATTTACCAGGAAAAGGGTTCTAAATATACCCACCCTGGGAATAAATGGAATAGACGTACCTCTAAAGGAAGAGGTTAAATATCTAGGAATTATCTTGGATTAAAAACTCATTTGGGAGGCCCACCTCAACTCAGTAATAAAAAAGGCAACAAAAAACCTTTGAACAACAAAACCACTCTTGAGTAAATCCTGGGGTCTGAACCCTAAAATGACCTTCCGGACCTACACCCACATGGTAAGACCTATTGTACAAATATGGGGCTTTGGAATGGTGGGTTAAAACAAATCAAACTACTGCTATATCAAAAATGTGTAAACTACAAAGGTTGGCGTGCCTAAGCTTAATAGGGGCCATGAGAACTACCCCAACTGCTGGCATGGAAGCGCTTTAAAATTCACCACCTCTGGGTGGGAAATTGCTTCAGAGTTCAACATGCAGTATGCATAATCCAGGCGAATGACCACACGGAACCCGTACTCATAATGGAAACAGTGGAATCATATCCAAAAGAGGGTTCGAGAAAGTAAAAATTAAAATACTTTCGGACAGCCAATCGGTTCTCAAATCTGTGAATATCTTCACATTCAAGTCAAAGTCCTAATAGTGTGTAACAATGCATTCAATAAACTGGCCACTCATAATCAGGTCTCACTGATTTGGGTACCAGGACATGAGGGACACGAAGGAAACGAGAAAGGGGTAGAAGGGCTATTTATTTAACCAACCCCATTTTTCGGTTTTAACAAAATGAATATAACACAGGAAACCAAAAAATGGATCCAAAATAAAATTAGGGAATACTGGAATGGCACACTCGACCTTAATCACTCCAAAAAGTTTCTGAACTTCACTGCCAACAGAGCAAAATCTGCTCTAACCCTAGATGAAAAGGGCCTCAGATTACTCTGTCACTTTGCCTGTAATAATCACTTTAACACAATAGGACTATCTGACACTAGTTTATGTAGATTCTGCTGTGATGTAGAGGAGTCTATGGAACACTTAATCGCCAACTGTAAGGCATTAGGCCACAGGAGACCCAGAACCCTGGGCTCGAGGAGGAAGACCTACAATTGCTCCCTCCTAAGGAGCTGGTTCAATTCCTCGGTATACTAAATAATTATAATTATGTAATTACGGGCGCACAATAAACCAATCTGGTCGAAGTGCATAAAGGCCTTAGCCTAACCCGTACAACCATCACCAACACACCTTATTTTTAAATGTGATACTATAGTTACAAGACGGACTAGATATCTCGTCCAAATGTGACCTGAGGAATAGCATAGAAGCTCAACTCAACTCAGCTCCATCTTAGGTTTATTGAGAGAGTTGGGGTTTGGTGAGACAGCGTGACCAGTAGAGAACATAAAAGACAGGAAGGTCCAAGTGCAAATCTGATTTTCATTTATTTATTCATTCATGAAATGTGTCCGTACATACATAAAAAAATTTGGAACAATTTTCTTATAAATTTCTTAAACCTAACAGATCTAGAAAAAATGTAAGATATAGGTGAGAACAAATCCCCCAAAAAATGGGGGAGTCACATACAGATTAAAAACCGCAACGTCACTTGAATGCTCAAAAAGGGACGAAGCGACTTGAGCGAAATCCCCGACAAAGTGCCAATGAAATGACGAAAGAACTGAAAATATCTGACCGTAGCACCCGCCGCATACTAAACAATGATCTCAAAGACAAGCCTTACAAAATCCATAAGGCGGAAATCTCACACCACAGCAGCAACAAGTCAGACTTGAGAGAGCGAATTAGTTACTTCGCTTGGCCGAAAGCTGTAAATTTCCGAACATTGTGTTTTCTGACGAGATAATTTTTCGAATTGAGCAATTCGTAAAGTCCCAAAAAGAAAGGGTTTACTTGACTGGCCGTTCATACGAGGATTTGAGTCATCGATTGGCCGCCAGGAGACATTATCCGCCATAGGTAATGATTTGGGCCGCTGTAACCGCACATGGGCGATCTCCAATCGTTTATTCGAGCCTGTCGTGAAGGTAAATGCGAAATATTATCGAAAAAGTATTTTGCTTCCAAGCCATGCGCAGACAAACATTTCGGTGACAGACCATGGACGTTTCAACAGGACTCGGCACCGTCTCACAAAGCTCGAGCGCGAGTGAGTAAAGAATGGCTAAAAACAATCTTGCGATTTTTTTTCATTTTTCTTCATTTTGGAGAGGAAAGTTCGAACTAAAAGATACTCTAGTCTTGAGCCGCTGATTGTCCGCGAGTGGGCAAAGTGTCGCACGGGGTTTTAGTAGACAAGTTGGCTTATTTGGGTTTTCACATCACCTTTCTTCAATGGCTTAACACATATTTGGCGGACAGATGGTGTGTGCTAAAAATCTAAGGATAATACTCCGTCTTTGTTGCTACTTCAGGTGTCCCACTGGGAGCATCGTAGTGGCACTTCTCTTTTTTTTGCTTCAATGGCATAAGGAAATGTTTTTCCTTTTCGAATTCCTTGTTATTCGTGGATGATTTAAACATTTTCTCAACTGTTAAGGACTCAGTGGATGCTCAGAAGCTTCAAATCGTATTGAACAATCTTAATCATGGTTCATGAAAGATCTGCATGAAGGTCTTGGAGTTTTATTTTATATATATTTATTTTATATTTCCTTTATAGTGCTCTA
The DNA here is from genome assembly GCF_027943255.1 of Anastrepha obliqua. Taxonomy (NCBI): domain Eukaryota; kingdom Metazoa; phylum Arthropoda; class Insecta; order Diptera; family Tephritidae; genus Anastrepha; species Anastrepha obliqua. The sequence goes on along the minus strand of NC_072893.1, from coordinate 16,703,223 downwards.
TTATCATTTGGAGACCTTCCCACCAACTTTCGCTAGAATAGAATTAAAAAAAGTAGTATTTCGTGAGGAAAATAATTTAAATCTGTATGGGCCGGATGGATACAATTATTATTTCCAAGACTTAAGCAAATTCTAATATAATATATTTTCTTTCTAAACACTTTTATCCATTTTTTTTATTTTTTACATACAATCTTTTAGTGCTACCTATTCACTGTGGATACTTTCAAATATAATACAATAAAGCTATGTAAATATAAGAACTCTTCATAAACTCACTCCCATATCCATTATTCAGTCGGTACAATTGCGCCATTACTCCACACTTTGTGGATGAAAGACAAACGGGTATTTCGAGTGATGAAATGTTTTCATTAGAGTGGAATCATCAGCAATATAACAGCTGGACGACAGTTGTCGTTGAAAAAATAGTGAACCAGCTAGTCATGTTTATTTAACCCGCTGCCACAATTGACATTGTCCGGTGAGAGAAACACATGCAAAGAGTGACAATCCACAGCACTAAAAGCAAGCACCACCAATAGACATACGAAATACACTTGCACATATGTATATCCACCGTTATGTGTATTGAATAGTGCTTAGATGTGTTCAACAATATAATCCACAGGTGCGCCTGAAATTTGCATACAATGGGTCTATTTTTAAGAGTATGCTTTTTTCAAGTGAATCACCAGAAAAAAGAGAAAGTTTTAAGTCATATAAAGGGTGATCAATTTAGAGGTATAGGATTTTGAATTGATTGAGCAATTTATTATTTTTATGTAGAACCATTCATGACACTTATTTTTTAAAGGTAATTTCTTTCAAATGTTGGCCGCAACAGCGCCGTATTTGGCTATCTGTAAACAGCAATTACTCGCTGGAGGACTTCGGTCGGTATCACGTGAATAACTTCAGTAATGTTGACTTCCAATGCCTCAATCGAATCCATAAAACATTTACATTCACAGCCCATAAGGCAAGACATAAGACATAAGGCACACAGCAGTGGCTAAAAACCAATATTCCTGGGTTCATAGCCGCAGAAGGTTGGCCGTCTGGAAGTCCAGATCTGAATCCATTGGACTAAAGTTTGTGGTTAGAATTGGAGAACAAGGCCTATCGAAAACCTCACAGAAATTTGGAGAGTCTCAAACAATCTTTGGCTCGAGCAGCGACGTTAATACTCATGGAACCCGTGCGCGCTGCAACAGCTGATCATTTGAAGTCTTGTGTAAAGGCAAATGGTGACCATTTCTAATGAAAACTAACATTCTTTTTTAACTTCATTGAAAGTAAAAGTATTATAATTTCATATCAATAACGGTCTTAACTTGTAACAGAACTTATGGCAGGACTAAGTACATTCGGTAACAATCTCGATATTCTCGTCGACAAAATTCTATTTACAACTAAACAACATTGCATTCTCTAAACACCATGAATTCATGGAGAATAGTGCTCCGTGATATGTGCCTATGAATATATATATATATAAAGGGTGATTAACTTTCTAGGGCAGGTGTTGATTTTGAATAAAATACAATTCTTTTAGGAAATTATTATCATTTCTCTTTATTATATAATATTGGTATGGCTACGTATTGAACAAAATATCGGCCAAATGGCCGCCGCGGCCTCGGCGGCACACCTCCGAATTATCTCATCCTTTAGCTCTTGAATTGTGGTTGGCTTATCGACGTACACCACACCTTTTCTTTCAAATAAGCCCCAAGAAAGATGTCCAACGGTGTCAAATCACATGAACTTGGCGGCCAATTGACATCGCCGCGACGTGAGATTATTCGGCCATCAAATTTTTTGCGCAAAAGAGCCATTGTTTCGTAAGCTGTGTGACAAGAGGCACCGTCCTGTTGAAACCACATATCGTCCTCATCCATATCTTCCAATTTGGGTCGTAAAAAGTTCGTTATCATCTCACGATAGCGAACACTATTCACAGTAACTGCCTGACCGGCCTCATTTTGGAAAAAATACGGCCCAATGATGCCGCCGGCCCATAAACCGCACCAAACAGTCACTCTTTGTGGGTGCATTGGTTTTTCGGCAATCACTCTTGGATTATCATTCGCCCAAATGCGGCAATTCTGCTTATTGACGAGTCCACTGAGGTGAAAATGTGCCTCATCATTGAAGATGAAGTGCGCGATATGCTTTTTGATTTGAACGCCCGTTTTCATAATAAGCCTGAATAACGCGTTGCTCGATTGTATATTTTTCCATGGTTAAAATTGAGTTAGTCTGAAATTGAAAAATGTCAAATGAAATGCAGAAAAAGCTTGACGTTTAGGTGTGGTTCACATTCAACATCGGTCCTTGAAATTTAACCACCTTTTATAATTGGCGCTTACACCCTTTTTGGGTGCTTGGCCGAGCTCCTCCTCCTATTTGTGGTGTGCATCTTGATGTTGTTCCACAAATGGAGGGACCTGCAGTTTCAAACCGACTCCGAACGGCAGATATTTTTATGAGGCATGTCAGAAATACCGCTATTAGAATATTCACGATTTAACATACAAACTTACTTTGGTTTCAAACCTTTATCTGATAATTTACTAGAGTGTATCTATACTGAATAGAAATGCCATGTGCTTGGTTATATTGCTGATTTGACAGAAATCTTTACTGCAAGTTCTATGCGTCTAACAGAACACCCGTCACCAATTCATATGTATACGCGTTTAAATATTGCATAAAGGTGTATGTTTAATAGAACACTTGACAACATAAGCACTTCTGCTTTGGTCTTTGACATATCTGCATATTTACTGCACTTCAGTCATTAAAAAATAAATTGAACGAGTATACAAGTGTCTATGGGTGGACAGAAATGGGATTTATTTGACCAACGCACATTTTGGAGAACTGTAATTAAAGCAGATGATTAAATTTTATTTCAACTAATGGCACTGGTCAAATTGTCAAGAATCCAGCAGAGACGAGAGGAACTTTACATTCAACAACAAGGGAAAACCAAGTTTGAATCTATCGTCAATACCTTTAGAATCGACGGTTCTATGATACTAATAACAAGTGCTGAAATTGTAAAGGCAATAAAAGCATTCAAATATAAAAAAGCTGTTGGCTTAGATAATCTGCGGAATCAGTGGAAGTGTTAAAACTAATCGGCGAGGAAAATATAAGTCTGATCGAGAACTTCTTCAATACAATTTATACTACCGGAGTGCATCCAAATCCATTGGTTAAAATCTACAAAATACAATGATTTGAAGCTCTGCCGCCTGATTAACCATGTTCTTAAGACATTCCTCATTGTTATTAGTACCAGAATCTGCACGAAATGTGAAGCAGAAATGGGTCGTTCCCAGTTCTGCTTCAGAAATTCTATGGGCAGCAGACAGGCATTAATTAGCTAACATATAATTTCTTGTGCAAAATTGCAAAGGCGTCAAGAAGGATGTATTGTTGCTGAAAGCATGAATTGCTTTGTGGGCTATGAAAATGATTTTGATAAATTACATTAAAGCGCATTAATGGAAATACGAGTGCAGAAAATTCAAACTCACTTAACCCGAATAAGATCTTAAGAGTTCAGATCAAAGTCCAGGATCGAAGTTGCAAGACTCTGATGTTCGTGGGTAGTGGTCGGTTAAACTCTCGGTAGGGATATATCACATACCATTAGAAATGAATTAAATATCTATAATTACTGCAAAAACTATAGGTATAAAAATAAACGAGTACTAGCACCAGAAAAACAAACTGGGAGGGCTTTTATACAAGGAACTGTCGGATCAAATAGTCATCCAAAACCTGTGATGTCCAAACAATACCAAGCAGACCCTAAATTTTGCGATTTCATTCTAACAAAACCTAACACGAAGAAAACAGAGGAAAGAAAATTTTAATTTTTTACTATTTTTGCTGCCATTTTAACCCATGTCTCATTAGATGAGGGACAAATGTGATCCACTTTCTTCTCAGGCTCCTTAAGGCATGCGAATCTATCATTTTAATGTGTTCGAACTAAGGACAAGTTTGAACCCACGATAGTAGGTTCAACGTTACGGAACGCCTCGTTCTTTAATGCGACCATGGGTGGTCAGGACATTTCCATCTATGGAGAATGCTTATTCTGCTACAACAACAACAAAAACAGGTAGGAGTTTTGGAAGTTAAAACTCTGCGAAATGCACGTCATGTATAAGGACTTGAATTTATTTAAAAAAATTTAAGAATTAAAATATTTGGAGAACTGGCATTTAGTTTAACGACTAAAGAAAGACTGGTTAGAGCCTAGTTTGGACAAGTATTCTATGTATTTTGACTAGGCAGCCAAAAAAGTTCCTTATGTTAACTAACAGAGTTAAACCTTGACTTGTTAAAGATCTATGACAGCTTGATTGTCACTTCAACTTTCTAAATTTCAGCGTCTCGGTTAGACAGCAACGACTTAATTGATTCTTCTCATCAGTATGAAAAATTCAAAAACTTAGGTATCACGTCTCCCCAATACCCGATCACTTGCAGGTACCCTAATAAAGGCTAAGATGCTCTTGGCAGCCACATTCGTAATAGACATAATCTCACTCCAAGTTACTACTATGACTGCTGAGTTATCTTGCGAGTAATTTGTTACACCTTTATCTACATTTTTCCTTACTTTCCTAATTTCGAGGCGCTTTTACTCACATTAGATGCAGTTAGTTTACCTATAAAATTGTAATCCACTGTTTGCCGATGCGCTGGGTATAAAAACCTATTCCGCTTTTAAAAATATCCGCAAATATTTATTTGCATATCTACTCGTATTGTGTTTGCAGAGTGGAATAGCGAAATCGAAATAAAATATATCGTAGCTGCTTTGTCCGCGGTTGGTTGCAGGCTTAAAAGCAATTATGCGGGTACAATGCTATTGTGGCACAAACGACAAAAGATGACTTGTGTGGTCACTGGAACATAATATGAAATGGAAAAAAGTATTACAACAATTTTTTTATTGGCAAAGAGCGGTGGAAATGAGTATAGGAGTTTTAGCGGAATACAGGGTATCACAAAGTGATTTGGGTTTTGGAGGTTATTTTTGTAATGCAGCATACGATAAATGCCACTCTCATGTTCGCTTTGAAGGTTCACTTTTTAGAGAAAATTTCAGTAATAATATATTTTGGCATATTTGAAAAAACAGAGAGTCCGGTGGTTGAATTAGGAGGTAAATGATAAATTAAGAAATTATTACTAATAATAAAAGTTTATTTCAATAAATGTTACAAAAAAGATAATTGAGGATTTTTTTCATTTATTATGTAATTATTTTCTCTAAAACTTAGCCGGATAAACACTTGTAACCTGGCTTTCGTACTACATGCCAATCGCTGGAGAAGTGATGTGGGAATGGCAAAAATCTGAGAACGAGGTGCTGAGGTGTTTGCTGGATTTGTTTCATAGACTTTACTTTTGAGGTTGATTGGTTGGTTGAATTGGGGCTTCTGCACCATTTTGTTGCCATATCCTCGCTACTAACGAGTTATGCGATTATTCCTTCACGATTATATGGTATCTAGTCTGTGCGTTTAAGAAACCTGTTAAGGTTGTTTACGGCTATGGCGGCCAGCTCTTCGAGGATTTCAAAAAGCGCTTTGCCAGAGTTGAATAGGGCAGGGCAGAGGAAATGGAATATAGTTTCCTTTTTCTCCGGTTGGTTACAATTATGACAGTATATATTATAAGGGATGCCCATTTTGGCTGCCTGCATCCAATCGTTTCATATTTGTCAATGTTGTCGTTTGTTTCCGGTTGTAGGTGGGCCATACCGTTCTGCTGACTTTGTAGGTTGTCTGATCCCATCAAGAATCCGCGATTCGTAGACATTTGGAGGAGGTTGCATTCTTGATTGCACTCCGGGGTGTGAATACTGACACTCAAAGAATGTTATCCATGGCAGATCCTCCTCTTGTCAGTTCGTCCGCTTTTCCGTTTCATTCAATATTCCGATGTCCCAGTAGCCAGATTAAGGTAACTTTATGGTTTTCACTCAAGGTGGTAAGGCTATTTCTGCTTTGTTCCACTAGCGCAGAGGTTGTTGTAGTCGAATCCAATACTTAGATTGCAGGTTGGCTATTCAGACGGCCATTCTTCTGCGGCTATGAACCCAGGAATATTGTTTTTCAGCCACTGCTGTGTGGTTTTTGCCTTATGGGCTGAAGCGGAAACTTGCTGGAAGATCCAAAGCTCTCTATTGAAGAGAGGGATTGTGCTCAACTGCTTCACCACGCCTTCTGACACATTTTTCTGGTACACATTTGCCTCGGTCATAACCCCTTTTCGCAGAAATGAAGAGATGTAACGCCTTTAAAAGACACTCCCCACGAAACCATTACGGAGTGTGAACCCTTGGAACAAAATTTTTTCCTCTTTATTTTAGCATAGATTTTGTACTTTGCTTCTTCAACAGTGAAAATTTTCTCATCTGTGAAAAAAATAGTTTCATGGCCGTTGACCGCATGCCACCGAAGAAGCTGCCTGCATCTGTCGAGTCTAATTTTTCTTCAAGCGCGTTGTCAAAAGATGACCAGTTAAGCGACGGAAGGCTTTGATGTGGAGATCATCTCTAGTTAGTCCTGACATGGATCCGGTCGATACATTCAATTCCCTGGACTTAACTTCTGCTCTCTAAGGAGATTTCTGCGAATTCATCCCCGAAGCCAGAAGGGCTTTTAGGGCTGCACTGGTTCGAACCAAGCGAGGACGACCACTTCTTTTTCTGTCTGTCACTTCAGACGTTTGGGAAAAAACGATTGATCGTGCGGCAAACAAACATTCTCGAAATATTAACAATAGCTATATTGCCCCTAAAAGAGAAGTTTGCGATTTGTAGCCTGTACGCTTCCCCAATTGCCATTACTTTCGTCTGGAAGACACTGTAAGTATTGGAAAGACCCTCAGATTTTTCAATTCTAAGTCGAAGTTGTTTAATAAAAGTCTTTTACTTCCTTTCTCCAGAGATCGAAAGAGAGTGGCACCCCAACAGAAAAAAGTCCATAGGAAGTCCGAAACGACTTATCAGTTTGTTAGGGCTGAAAACAGGAAGTGTTTAGTCTCTATGGCCGAGTGCAACGTGGCACTATCTTGCTCACACTACGTTTGTGTAATGAAAATGGCAGAAAATAATCGGTCGACATGCGCCGTCCACAGAAATTGCTTGTTCTGGACGAGTTTAAAAAAATATATAATATTTTCAATTATTCCATTGCTTGGCAATGCACACCACACCACTTTGAGACTGTTCGTGACTGTTAATGTTTTAATGGTGAGTTCTACATTTTAGGTGTTTAGTAACGCCAATTTTGCTTATCTACACTTCCATTAAAATGAAAATGAGCTTCCTCACTCCAACTTTGTCTCGCAGACATTTTTATGCAAATTATTTTAGAATTGTTAGGTTTAAGCGCTTGCCCGATTTGAATTTTGAAGTGGTGAAGACTAAGAAACTTCTTCAACGGGTTTTTGATATTTCAGGGCAGCTACTCTCTTGCGCATGGACCGACGGGGATTATCATTCAAACTTGTAGCGACGATTTCACTATTTTCGTTTGTTCTCAATGGATGGCTGGACCTCGGCCGTTGGCTGATTGCCATCGAACTTCAACTTAGAACCTTCGCGGAAGCATCATGTAAACGTCAAATATTGTAACGTGAGCAAAATGTACGTCGAGCAGTTGCATAAGAAAATCCATTTTTAAAAATATTTTTGCGTTTAATATAAAAAAAGTTATACTATTTTCAATTCGCTCTTTACAGGGGCGGTAGAGAGTTAGAAAGGTTGAATTTGCATATCTAAAAGTCTCCAATTCAAAATAGACTTTTTTTATATAAATCGTAAAAATATTTAAAAAAAAGGACCTTTAAGCTATAGCGTAGTACTTTGCGATGCCGTTGTGGAAAATTAAAAAAAAAACTTTAACTTGCTCAAAAAAAAAATTTAAAAAATGGCCAAAATCTGCATTTTTTGACTATTTAACCTCAAATTGCCAAAAATCCTGGCGTGCTGGAGCATTTTCAAGGTCATACTCGTTTTCAGCATAAAAAAACCTTCAAGAAGCACCTATAGCAGTTGTAGAAACTGTAAAAAAGCGAGATTTCGCAGGCCTGTGTTATTGGCCTTAAAATACGCTTCGATTGCGAACGCAAATTGTTCACCCATTCACTGTGACATCCTGACTTGACAGCCCGCACGATTAACGAAGCTAATGCCGTCCCGGCCCGCTCATACTCTCACCGTTTATGAAGAACTTTGAAATTTAAAACCAAGTTATGCCACCGACCACCCTGTATAAGTTGAACGTATTTCCGATTCATCTCTGGATGATCGCCTAACATTTTTCGTTTTAGGAAATCCAAAATAATTAGAACCTTCATGTTATGAATTGCCAAATGAATGGTCAGCAAACAAACGCAAGAAAAATATAGTTAATTTTGACACACCCTTTATATGTATGAGCACATATGTGAAGCTAATGAATGAGAGTTCAGTTAACTGTGAAGAAGTCAAAGCTATAAAAATAGATAATATTTTCAAAATAAAACGAAAGAGAGGGAATGAATAGTAAAAAGTGCAGATAGTCATATAAAGGGTGATCAGATTGAAGGTGCATTTTGTAATAGAGTTTTTCGATAGATCACGGATAACTACCGTCAAACTAAATACATAATTTTTGCCAGTATTCATTGATATTGGATTGGAAAGACTAAGGCATCAACTTACGCGTTACAAATCGTACAATTGTATTACGAAAAGCGTCGCTCTGTGAAAAGTATTCATCGCGCGTTGAGGCCAACTTATGGTGTATAGCGATGATACCCATTTTTGGCTTAAAGGATACGTCAATCAGCAAAATAGTCGTGCTTGGGCTGCAGAGCAAACCAAAACCCCTTAAGAACAGCCATTATATCCCTTAAAAACAACAAGGTGCGGTCTTTGGGTTGGAGGAATCAACGGCCCATATTTCTTCAAAGACGAGGCTGCCACCAGTGTAGCAGTGAATGGCGAACGCTACCGCGCCATGATAAACGATTTTTTTTAATGCCGGAAATTGAAGCCCATGATCTCTACAGCATTGGGTTCATCGGCTCAAACAAGACGACGCTACTGGCCATACAGCCCGTGAAACAATTAATTTACTGCGTCGTCGTTTCGATGAACAATTTATCTTTCGTCTCGGATCAGTTGATTGGCCACCAAGATCACGTGATATCACATCTTTGGACTTTTATTTGTGGGATTTGTGGGGATGGGTAAAGTCTAAATCGATTGAGACATTGGAAGCCAACATTACTAAAGTTATTCACGAGATACCCACCGAAGTCCTCCATCGAGTCATTTAAAATTGGTTCTGACGATATCTTGCCTGTGATGCTTTAGAAAACAAGCACCTTGGTGGACTTTATCCAAATTATTTCTAGCGAGATGGTAGGGACTGTGGAAAAATCTCTGGAAGGCGAACAATTCACTTTGGCGGCCTTCATAGATATAGAGGGTGCTTCAGGGCGGAGTCAATTGTCACTTGGAAAAGTTGTACTCAGTTGCTGGGCTACCACTTGCGGCCTCCGATTCAACACTGACAAAACGGAGCTGGTACTAATATATTTACCAGAAAATATAAACATTCATCCTTTCGACTTCCCAAATTAAACAACCACGTTCTCCCGCTTTCATCGGAAGTTAGGTATCTTGGAGTGATACTTGGCTCCAAGCTCCATTGGAAGCTACACATTGAAAATCGGGTAAAGATTGCAAATCTATGTTCGGTAAAAAATCTATGTTCGGTAAAAAATGGGGATTCAAGCCACAGGCCATGCTGTGGATGTACAACACAGTGGTTTTGCCAATTTTAACGTATGGATGCCTGGTTTGGTGGGAAGCTCTTTGGACGGACTATAATGTAGGAGCAGTGCGCCAACCTAAATCCCATCAATCTTCTCCATTATATCAACAGCTCTGGTTGGCTGTAGATGTCTGCCTGTTGGAGGTTTCGCAATGGTATCAAAACGGCGCTTCGGTGCTACTTGAGGAGTACCAGACTGGCACGTCAACCATTACACCTACTCTCGGAGGTTTGCCGTTGCTTTCAATGGGGTGATCGCTATTAGAGAGCAATTTTTTCTATCATTCGGTGTTTTATAGCCTCACTGGGTTTCGAGTCTTCTACCTCTCAAGGCTCTACCGAATAATAGTCACGCACAGAAGCACTCAGCTATCACGGCCGCTGATGAGATTGGAAAATAAATCATCTGTCACATGTGCTTGCCTCTGATTGCGGATGGGCTAACGCCAAGCATTTGAGCAATAAGTGCCTGATCTTCTCTTTTCAATTGGCACGATGATCGCTTATGCGATATTGGCCGAGTTTGCAAAACGCGCCAATTGTTTCTTTCTCGTGCTAGCCAGCGCCAGTAGGAAACAGCAAGTGAAACTAAGTCCTGCTCCACCTGATTTTTTCAAAGCAGATTAGGTTTTCCTCTTCCTTTGCTATCACCAGCTGGTACGGGGTCGAATACTTTCGGAGCCGAAGTGTTGGTATACATTTGGTCGATATGACCCAGCCAACGAAGCCACACCAACGTGCAAAGGTCCAACAATCTTCCCCAGAATCTTTCTCTCAAACATTCCAAGCGATGCCTCAACGTATATTGTCATCGTCCACGCTTCTATGCCATACATTAGGATCCTGATTAGGACATTTAAATTAATAAATTTATTCCTAATAGCATTGATTTCATTTGCTTTTCATGCATTTTAAACACTTCGCAAATATTTCACTCCAACGCAAATTTAATATTTGACGAATTGCGGTCAAAATTAACAACATAAAAATTACATATTTGCATGCCACATTGAAAATTTCACACCCTCAATGAAAAAAAAATGCAAACGCCCTTCGCGCCTTCTCAATCCATTCAACTGTGAAATCCACTTAATTTCATTTGCATTTAAGGCAATTTCTCGCCAAAGTAAATTTATCGTATTCGACGTATTCACCAGCCAACCAACATCACAACGGTCATTATTTATTCAAAATGTGTAAAATCAATGATCTGCATTACAATAATAACAACAGTAAATAAAACAGAACAAAAGAAGTATAAACAAAGTCACCAACACCTCACTGTTACACACACCACCACACAGAGGTACTCAACATATTCATGGCTTGCTGTCAGCAAACTTACAAGTCCACCATAGCTAAGGTTCAAGCACACACAAGCATCGGAGGAGCTAAGCCAACAAGTCGGCAAGTCATTCAAAACATTACATAACAAACATGCATACACATACATACATACATACAGGCGTACGTACTTTACCGCTAGCCATGCGGTGCTGCGAGCCAACGAGTCAGCGAACCATTGAACCCCAACAACATAAAAGGTGATGACGTCTGCTCAATTTGGTTGGCCGATTTATTTATTAGCCTCTCTTCTATTCGTAGCACCGGCAGCAGCAACAACAACGGCGGTAGTGGCGGCGGTTTAGCGGAAAAATCTCAATGTTTACACACATCCTGCTGCTGCTCCTGCCGATTTTCCTGCTTGTGGTGGTGTTGGCTGTGAGGATGATGATGGTGTTGCCTATTGGACATTCTGACACGTGTCCATGGCAGCAGCAGCGTTGGCTTCGTGTATGCTGGCTGAAATTGAAGAATGCGTGGTGGTGATGATTGGCTTTGGTTGGCGCTGGCTATGTAAATGAATACGGAATGTGAGTTGTTATACAAATATTTACATGACGTGTTGAAAAATGCTACTAAAAGTCGAAAATTAGAAAATCTGAAAATCTGCAAATCTCTGCCTTTTGCTATTGTTGTCAGCCGTGGCACTTGGTGGACACAGTTCGTTCGGTGTGGGTTACGGCGTTCGAGGAGTGAGCCGCTGTGGCTTCAATGCGCTGATGTGACGTGCCATGAGTTGGCAAATACCATATGTAATGGAAACAAATTCTTTGCTTATGCTATTTTGCCAATGGAGTGAAGCTGTTCGACTCGCGTATAAACATATTGCTTTTAGACGGACAAGCTGGAGAGACGGTATTGGAATTGGGGCATGTAAACTACGACTTTACGCTGGAATATTGTTCCTTTTGTAGGTAATAGATTCCCTTTTTTTAGAATTGGTATTTTAGGTATAAGCTCTGTGCTATAGTGCAATGGGCTCGGAATGGTTGTTTTGCTTTGCCTCATACATGAAATTTTTAAACGGTAATGCTTCTTTACGATTTTGAGTACTTGAATGGCAAACTGGCATATCAGTTCCATGCATCTGCCATTCATCTCTCCAAATATCGCAGACAAATCACATCGACAAAGGAACACGTTTAGACTTTAAGGACATTTGTTTTATTAATAAGCAACGAGATCGATAAGACGGGATGGAATCAACGAATTTCATCGAGCGCAAAGCAAAACGCACAAAAGCTCTCCGAACAGACTCTGGACATTTAATTTCGTAATATATTAGATTTTTAGATCATCCACGTATAGAAGAAAATTACACAATGAAAATCAGGAGGAAATATCGTTAAATAAATTTAAATAAAAGGATAAATAGTAACGAACCTAGAACACTACCTTGGGGAACACCAGACGAAGCAATAGAAGAATAAGATGATACATTATCAAGTCGAACGACACAGTGCCTTTTATTGAGATAGGAAATTAGCCACTTAAGAAATTGAGAGTAAAAGCCAAAAGGCTCAAGTTTAGCTATTAATATTGCGTGAGATACCCTATTAAAAGCCTTAAAGAAATCTGTATAGATTGCATCCATTTGGAAACCTTTTTGTTTCCAAATGTTTCCAAAACAATCCTCCGTAAAGATAGCTAAATTCGGAAGCATCCCGTGGCTATCCTAATTGCAGCATTTTGGGATGTCTGAAACTTAATCCACTGCGAATCACTAGTTTCAGGTAACCGGACAAGGGCAGCATAATTTAGAACCGGTCGGCCAATTGCTAAAATGTCGCCAGCAACATTTCTTTGTTTTTGCCCCAAGTACTGCCGGCAAGCGGTTTGAGGGCCTTGTTGCGGTTTTGGACTTCAGTAGCAAATGCGGTTGTGTGCGCAGAAAAGGAGACCAAACTATCGAAGGTAACTCCCAAAATTTTGGGGTTGTTTACTATCGGTATTGGTGCGATTGACATCGAGCTGACCTTTGACCTCCTTTATCCAGATGGTAAAGAGACTTCCGTGAATTTAATGGAGGAAAGTTTGAGATTCTCGATGTAAAAAAGCGAGGAAGGCTGGAGAGGTAATCAATTACTTTGAAGCACAGGCCATCGATGTCATTGCTCGACACCATTAGCGAACAGTTGTCAGCATAGGAGACCCCTTCTGGTGGCTGGGCGAGCTTCGATATGTAGAAGTTGAAAAGCAAGGGTGATGAGACACCACCCTACGGAACACCTTGCTTTATCTTCCTCTGTTTTGAGTTTTGATCTCGAAAGATGACAGACGAGTGCTGACCACTTAAATAATTCGCGAGCCACTTCTTCAGCCCTCGGCGAGAGTATCGACTGTAGTATATCTACTGTCATATAGTAGCGTGGAGTGGCTGATTGTATCGAAAGCCTTCTTCAGATAGAGCGCTACTAGGACAGTCCTTTCGCAGGGGCGGTTTTGGTAAAGCCCGAGGTTAATTTGGGTGGAGTTAGGTGTTTTCCTCTTGGTTAGCGAGTTACTGCTTTCCATTTGTCAGGAATTATGAAAGTGGCCATAGACAGATTGAATACCCTTGTGAATCCTACTCCCAATGGACCCAAGTTTTTCAGCATTAACATTTTAAGTCCGTCAGGGTCAATGGCTGTTTAGAAGAGTTAGCTTTGGTGATGGCCTCCTGAACCTTCTCGCTGGAGAAAGTAAGTGGCGCACTGTTGTTCCGCTGTTGTTGTTGCGACCTGATAGTGGTGAGCGGCCACGCCACGGTGCGAGGTTGTGGGTGGAGGATCTACAGCAGGGGGCATCGTAGTCACAAGGCCAATCTAGGGTAGTGGCTACACCACCTCCGAAAATGGGACCAACCATTGCAGGAATTGCATTTCACTAAGCTGGTCTTAAGACTGCACCACCGTCGCATTGAGTACATCTAATTGATGTTGAGTTTGGGTGAAGCCGTTTTTGGCATACGCAGCGATAGAAAAATTCGAGTCCAGGGTTGTCTTCGATGCCAGCCCTGAAGAGAAGTATTTGGAGCAGGCTTGCTGCATAGGATTGCTTCTGTGACGATAGATTGGGGGTGCGGTACGGCACACTAAACCGCGCTAGTTCACTGAGGAGTCAGCTCTTGGTCGGGAAAAACCCGAGTCATTCCGGTAATGTGGAACCGGCTGCCTGGCTACTAAGAATGTTCCTGCTAGGATCGTTTATCGAATGCTGCCATCGTCCAAGCTACTTCTTCTTCTTCTTAATTGGCGCTATAACCGCTTACGCGATTTTGGCCGAGTTTAACAAAGCGCGCCAGTCGTTTCTTTCTCGTGCTAACCGGCGCCAGTTGGACACACCAAGTGAAGCCAAGTCCTTCTCCACCTGATCTTTCCAACGCAGTGGAGGCCGCCCTCTTCCTCTGCTACCACCAGCTGGTACCGCATCGAATACTTTCAAAGCCGGAGCGTTTGTATCCATTCGGACGACATGACCCAGCCAACGTAGCCGCTGGATCTTTATTCGCTGCGCTATGTCTATGTCGTCGTAAAGCTCATACAGCTCATCGTTCCATCGTCTGCGATATTCGCCGTTGCCAACGTGCAAAGGTCCAAAAATCTTACGCAGAATCTTTCTCTCGAACACTCCAAGCGTCGCTTCATCGGATGTTGTCATCGTCCAAACTTCTGCGCCATACGTTAGGACGGGCATGATGAGAGTCTTGTAGAGTGTTAGTTTTGTTCGTCGAGAGAGGGCTTTACTACTCAGTTGCCTACTTAGTCCAAAGTAGCACTTGTTGGCAAGAGAGATTCTACGTTGGATTTCAAGGCTGACATTGTTATCGGTGTTAATGCTGGTTCCTAAATAGACGAAGTCTTTTACAACCTCGAAATTATAACTGTCTACAGTGACGTGGGTGCCGATACGCGAGTGCGCCGACTGTTTGTTTGAAGACAGGAGG
Source organism: Anastrepha obliqua (assembly GCF_027943255.1). Classification (NCBI taxonomy): domain Eukaryota; kingdom Metazoa; phylum Arthropoda; class Insecta; order Diptera; family Tephritidae; genus Anastrepha; species Anastrepha obliqua. Next base: position 16,688,085 of record NC_072893.1, on the reverse strand, counting down.
TACTTCGTTTTGTCCTCGTTCACCACCAAACCCATTCGCTTTGCCTCTTTATCAAGTTTGGAGAAGGCAGAACTAACAGCGCGGTTGTTAAGGCCGATGATGTCAATATCATCGGCATACGCCAACAATTGTACGCTCTTATAAAAAATTGTGCCTGAGCGATTAAGTTCTGCGGCTCGTACTATGCTCTCCAACATCAGGTTAAAGAAGTCACACGACAGCGAGTCACCCTGTCTGAAACCTCGTTTGGTATCAAACGGCTCGGAGAGGTCCTTCCCAATTCTGACGGCGCTACTGGTGTTGAGCAACGTCATCTTACATAGCCGTATTAGTTTTGCGGGGATACCAAATTCAGACATCGCGGCATACAGGTAACTCCTTTCCGTACTGTCGAATGCAGCTTTGAAATCGACGAAAAGGTGGTGTGTGTCGATTCTCCTTTCATGGGTCTTTTCCAAGATTTGGCGTATTGAGAATATTTGGTCGATGGTAGACTTTCCAGGTCTGAAGCCACACTGATAAGGTCCAATCAGTTGGTTGACGGTGGGCTTCAGCCTTTCACACAATACGCTCGCTAGAACCTTATAGGCGATATTTAGAAGACTAATCCCGCGGTAATTGGCACAAATTGCAGGATCGCCCTTCTTATGGATTGGGCAGAGCATACTTAAATTCCAATCGGCAGGCATGCTTTCATCCGACCATATTTTGCATAGAAGCTGATGCATGCACCTTACCAGCTCCTCGCCGCCATGTTTGAATAGCTCAGCCGGCAGTCCGTCGGCGCCCGCGGCTTTGTTGTTCTTTAGCCGTGATATTTCTATTCTCACCTCGTCATGGTCGGGTAACGGAACTACAATTCCGTCGTCATCGATTGGGGTATCGGGATCTTCACATTCTCTATGACATGCGCAGCTGTCACTGTTTAACAGGTTCGAGAAGTGTTCCCTCCATAATTTAAGATTGCTCTGTACGTCAGTCACCAGATCGCCGTCTTTGTTCTTACAGGAAAACGCCCCGGTCTTAAAACCTTCTGTAAGCCGCCGAACTTTCTGGTAAAATTTTCGGGCGTTGTTCCTGTTGGCCAGCATCTCAAGCTCTTCGCACTCACGTATTTCGGCCTCCCGTTTCTTCTTTCGGATAATACGGCTCTCTTCCTTTTTCAGCTCTCTGTAGCGATCCCACATGGCTCGCGTTGCGCCCGATCGCAGCGTGGCTCTATAGGCGGCATCCTTTCTTTCGGCGGCAGCATGACATTCCTCGTCGTACCAATTGTTTTTTCGGGCTCGCCGGAATCCGATTTCTGCTTCGGCGGCGGTACGTAGAGAATGAGAAATGTTGCTCCATTGTTCGTGGATGCCGGTTTGTTGGGCAGTGCTCTCCGAGAGCAGGAGTGAGAGTCGAGTCGCGAATCTTCTGGCTGTCTGTTGTGATTGCAGCTTTTCGATGTCGAACATTCTTTGCGTAGGTAGATGTACGTTTTTTTGCTGCACAGAGGCGTGTGCGCAGTTTGGCTGCAACAAGGTAGTGATCCGAGTCAATGTTGGGTCCTCGGATCGTACGTACATCTAATACACTAGAAGCGTGTCTTCCATCTATCACAACATGATCGATCTGGTTTCGTGTTTTTCGATCAGGAGACAGCCAGGTGGCTTGGTGAATCTTCTTATGCTGGAATCTGGTGCTGCAGACTACCATGTTTCGGGCCCTGGCGAAGTCGATCAGCCTCTGTCCGTTACCGGATGTTTCATTGTGCAGGCTGAATTTTCCGACTGTGGGACCAAAAATTCCCTCCTTGCCCACCCTGGCGTTGAAGTCGCCAAGCACGATTTTTATGTCGTGGCGGGGGCAGCGCTCATAGGAACGTTCCAGGCGCTCATAGAAAGAATCTTTGGTCGCATCGTCCTTCTCTTCCGTCGGGGCGTGGGCGCAAATTAGCGATATGTTAAAAAAACGTGCTTTGATGCGGATTGTTGCGAGACGCTCGTCCACCGGAGTGAACGACAGTACTTGGCGACGAAGTCTCTCTCCCACAACAAATCCGACACCGAATTTGCGCTCCTTTACATGGCAGCTGTAGTAGACGTCGCAAGGTCCTATGGTTTTCTTTCCTTGCCCCGTCCATCGCATCTCTTGGATGGCAGTGATGTCAGCCTTTAATCTCACGAGGACATCAACCAGCCGGGCAGAGGCACCTTCCCCATTAAGGGACCGGACATTCCAGGTGCATGCCCTCAAATCATAGTCCTTAGTTCGTTTGCAGGGGTCGTCATCAGTATAGGGAGGTCTCATCCGAGGCTTTTTTAAAGTTTTCATTGGGGGGGATTTTTAAGTGGCGGGTCCCAAACCCAACGCACAACCAGCTATCCTGGAATGTTTCGCCTTCTCACTTTAGCTCACTCCCGAACGGGTGTTCGGAAGCTACCCAGAGGATACGTGGGCTAATCCCGGCCGTTGTGAGCTGCTTGAACCATATGCAGAAGAATCGTCCTGGCCATTCCCAAGTGAATGGCGATCAGTAACTTTCCCCACTTGCGTGGACTTCTACACATGGAACCATCGTCCAAGCTACTGCGCTATACAAAAAGGACGGTCATGATGAGAAACTTAGAAAGTGTGATTTTTGTTCGTTGAGATACTCCGTTTGATTTCAAGCCTGACATTTTTGTTGGTGTTAATGTTCCTTTCTAAATAAACCATGTCTCTTACTAAAGGGTTTTCCAATAAGAGGTGGTATTTTGATATTCAAAGAAAAAAGCTATTTTTTAATATAAATGATCGGATGTTTATTTTATTATAAAGAGGAAGGTATGAAAGGACCACCACGCCCACGCTTACAGGTCAATATCCTTTTCATGAAATTTTCCATAACCGCATTGCAAAGTCGCTGCCCTATGTCCTCAATAGCCTCACGTATTCCATCTTTGAGGTCTGTTGGCGTAGACCTTCTCTTTCACGTGGCCCCAAAGAAAAAAGTCACAATAACCAAGTGTTAATCACAGTGTTTAATCACAAGGTGGCCAATTGTGATCACCTCTTCGAGAGATAACTCGGTCCGGAAACTTTTCCGGTAAAAGATCAAGGGGTTCGTTGCTTGTGTGGCTCGCAGCGCCGTCTTGTTGAAAATAAACTTTGTCCAGATCAATACCATACAATTTCGGCCATAAAAATCATCTCTCGATAGCGCAATCCATTCTCCAATAACACCTGTTATTGGGAAACCCTTTATTTTACGCCCTGGTAGATAAAGCGTTTTTCAGTAAGAGCGCTTCAACTTTTTTAACAAGTTTTTTTTTATTATCGAGTTTGAACATATACATTTAAGAATGAAATTCGATTTCTTTTGCATGACCACCGCGTGCTCGTTTTACGAAGTCCAATCGTTGAACCCAATTTTCGACCACTCTTTTGCATAAATCGGCCGAAATTCCAGCAATTTCACGTTCAATATTGGCTCTGAGCTCACAAATCGTCGCCGGCTAGTTACTGTAGACCAATGACTTCACATAACTCCAAAACGGGACGGCTTGTTAAATGGACCGTAAAATGGCCGTAATGCTCTTAAAGTAGCAGCAACAGAACGATTATTTTCATAACAAGCGTTCCATGATGAAATGTATACTAATGAAGTTTACAAATGACAAGCGAAAAATAAAAAATATTGCGTCGTTCGCCCTCCCTATTGGAAAAAAGTTGAAGCGCACCTATTGAAAAACGCTTTACTTGAATGAAATAGTGTTTCAGGTCTAATGGCAGAGCTTAATCTTTTTATTAAAAAAAAAAATTTCGTTGGAAACTATTCATGCGTCTTTTATTTTTTTATTTTTGGTCAAATTCTAAACGCTAGATGGACCAGCAAGTATGTAAATGTTCCATTCCATACACAACACGTTTACAGTTCTCATTTTATTCTCATACACAAGTTACTAGATCCCATTTCAAATTCATCAGACATTTTTCTGCTGCATCATTTCTTCATTTTTCAATATTCAATGATGCGAGCTTTGTAAGCCGTGAATTTCAATATCCTTCCGATTATGCAATTTTCTCCCAACACTTCCCCAAATCCTCGAAATCTATGACATCTGTGCTGCACCGTATAACCAAAACATATCGCACCTCAAGCAGTCGGCTTCCTATTAGATATTCACGTCCATTGTAGATGTAAAATAGAATCTCCTTTTACTTCTTTTTTCAAATCAACATCTCATAGAAATGCTATAAAAGTGAGGAGAGATAGAGAGTGGATTGAAGCCAAAGTGCGCCACGCTTATTAATTAAGCAAACAATTTGCGTAAAAGGCGACAACAACAAAAGCAGCAACAACAACGGCAGCAGCGAATGCCAACGAAGCTAATTACAAAAACGCTTCAACTTCAATCGCATGCGAAGACGAGGGCAAAGTTATTAGCAATTTGTCGAAACGTTTGCATAATTTTACCAACGTCAGAGTCAAAGGTGGACTACGAAAAGTAATTTAGTACGCAGATGAGGTGTTAATTGCGTGACACGAAGTTGTAGTGGTGGCGTCGCAGCAACACGGCGACGTGCCCAAATTGCATAGCTGAAATGTTGAGAAAACTTTAAAATTAAAATAATGAAAGAAATGAATTTGAAATTTTCTTGCAGCTCTCGCTAGAAGTTGTTGTAGGTACATTCAAATAAACTGACAGCGTACATACACAAGTGCATACCACACATACACACACGCGTGGTTATAAGAAAATTTATACCTTAATTTGTGTGAACGCGGCGCGCGACTCACTCAACTGCTGATGTGTTTGTGAGATTGGTTTTGAAGGTGTTAACATGTGAAGAGTTTACTGCCAAGTGGCAGACTTTGTGGCCTTACTCCTCGACGTCAGATACACGTAGTCACACATACATAGAAAAATGTACGCACACTTACATCGCCGTCGACAATTAAGTTGAAAAGAAGGTAAATGAAGGCCAAAGTGAATAGCTGAGGTTGGCTGGGAGTTGTCGGAGATTGTAACTTGTTGTTGCTGCTGTTGGTTTTTATTGCTGCTTGTAAGCTATAAATTTGACAGCGTGCGCACATTTACTGTCTTATTAAGCTGAATTGTCTTCCCTTTGTGCGGTGCGTTGAAGATGCAAGACGAAGTACAAGAGCTGGGCAGGATGCGTTTAATTTTTTCCACACTTCCTGCTCGTGTTAAAGGGTTAATGTGCGTCATATGGGTCTCACATACACACTCATACATACAGGTATGTGTGCTTTATATCCTGAGTACATACACATTTACATTTTGTATTTATTTCAAGTGGTCGTAGGGGCTGCATTGTAGGAGTAGAGGAAGAAGAAATGTTGCCGAGCATTTAAAAGGCTTACACTTGACGATATTCTGTTGTTTTTGTGTTTTTCATTTTCATTTTGTAACGTCTCATTTGCTTTGGTGCTCCGGATTTGCTTATTATGCAATTCACAAGATACTTAGGCAAGAGTTATGTGCAACATTTTGACAAAAACTCATTTAAAGAAGATTATATAAGCAGAGGCTGCCTTATTTGCAAGTTTTGGTTATTGTTATTGTTTTTGTTTGTGTTTTTCTCTAATTTTGAAATGAGCAGCAGGCAGTAAAATATCTAAGTAACTGCGAAAAAATTCCCCCCCACTTGAAGTGTTGAGAAGAGAGGAGAGGAAGTGAGAGGTATATATTCTAATTCTTATTCTGCATCATTGGCGGAAAGAGATATAACAGTATTATGAAGCAGCTGTTTCCTGCCGATCTAGAATCCAACAATATTTGTATGCTTACTTTCAGATATCAAACAGCTCTGAAAATGCTTGGCTATGTTTGAGCTATATGCTTGGTTTGTTGAAATTTGAAAATATAGAGCCAAGTAGCACCTGGAGATTTGGTGGCTCCTAAAACACTTAGGCTAAAAAGCCCATTGTATTTAAAGCTCTGGAAAGAGGGTAGACAGTCAAGGAGGGAAGGAGAAAAGTATCGAAGAAAGAGATAGGAAAGAATAGAGACAGAGATAGAGATAGTTAAGTTAGTCCTGTGAGAATTTTCCAGACTCTTTGGCAAATCTGTAAATATCCTCCAGTTTTAGAGAACGAACGTCGGAACCCGTAGCCTTGTTCTAGAAAAGGCAGGACACTCACAGAGAAAGTGCTCAGTGCTATCCGCCTCCTCCAAGCAAGACAGGAACATTGGATCGAATGGTGGTCATATGCTACCCCATGGGTTGTGTCCTGTAATGATACCGACCATCAACCGAACGTCTTTCCTTCCAAGTTTTAGTAGAAAGTTTGAAAGTTTTCTGTTCGAGCTTGTCAGAAAATACTTTGCAGTTCTGCAGCGTCCTAGACCGGACCATCGCTCTTTATATAAATTGCCTATACAATCGCTGATTCAATTCATGGTTCATGCGGAACTGATTCCGATTACTGGCTGTGGTGCTTGTGGTTTCCTTGATCACCGGAGTGTCCTGGAACCCATATAAGTACAAACCTGTTCTGTTCCCCAGGGCCTTCAGTGCAGTCTGATTGCCCCTGAAAACTCCAATCTGTTTCCCGCTCCATCGCCTCTCAATTATCTCACCACTACTTTCATAATGCCAAAAATTTCCGTTTGGAAAACAGTTAACATTCCTCCCATAGTGTAATTATACTTATTACTATCGTTTAAGTACAATCCGGCTATAGAACCTAATTCATTCTTCAACCCATACGTTAAGAAAATATCCGTAAAATTTCTTTGAATGCACCCTTGATTACTTCATTGCGAGAAAATTTGACATCGAATTCCCTGCCAAATGAAATTAAGGGCATAAGACCGTCCTTAGATGCCAATGTGGATACTGCTCTGATAGCATATTAAAAATTTTTCTGTGTACCGAAGTTCCGTCTTCGTGCCAGAAACCATATTTATGTAGTCCACACATTGCTTTTATTGCTTCCTGTTGTATCTTAAGATCTAGGGAGAGCAAATCAATCACAGCATTTAGGGCATCACCAGAGGTTGTACTCATGGCACCTGTGATGCATAAACATACACTTCTTTGCAGCCTGTATAGTTCCCGGATTGTGGACTTAACCATGCTCCGTCGCCACCAGACCACAGAGGCGTAAGTGATGATTGGTCTGATTAGTGATGTGTATATCCATAGGACCACAGCAGGTTTCAGACCCCAGGTTTTGCCAAAGGCTCTGCGGCATTGTTGAAAAATTCTTAATGCGCGATTCACCTTCAGTGAAACGTGTGTATCCCAAGTCAGCTTCTTACCCAAGATTACTCCTAGATATTTAACTTCATCGGAAAGACCTTTCAATGTTGGAAGACTGAGTCCATCCAATTTCCGTTTTCTCGAAAACAAGACTATGGTGGTTTTGTTCGGATTAACGGGAAAACCTTGTCTCATGCACCAGTCATCGATGTTGTCCAAAATCCTCTGCACTTTCGGATGTTAGCGCACAGACATCGTCCGTATATGCTTCGACATGGAAACCGAGTTCCTGCATCTCCGCTAGTGGAGAGTATACGACCAAGAACCACAGCAGCGGAAAAAGAACACCCCCTTGGAGATATCCTTGCTTGGCCCTGACGCTGAGTAGTTCGTCACTGTTCTCACCAGCGGTTAACAGCCTCTCAGAGAGCATGGAATATATCCATTTTACAATGGTTTGGTTTGTTTCTGTGCAGTAAGTACGAGTTGAGCACCGCGGTACAGGTACGAGCTTACCAGGTGACAGAAGAAGTTGAGTGAAAACTTGTTCCGATTCCACTTTCGGTTGCAGAGGTTTTCGCTATCCTTCAGGTAAGCCAAAATGCAGGTATGCTTAGTAATCTCCTCTGGGAGGGAGACATAAATAACATTACTGATAGTCAAGTTGAGATCAAGGCCCTGCCGTCGCCATGTTGCAGCCCTCTTCTGGTCAACTCCAATGGGAAGGGCATCAAATGCCTCGAATGTGGAAGAAACATTTCTCTTAACTGGGCTCCAAGGCATTGGAACACAGAGGGAAATTAAATTACCGAAGGCTTGTCAGGAAAGGCTTGACAGGACCGCTTTCGGTTGTCTCCATCCCAGATATCGGTGTCCCCTTGACCGATGTTAAAGGAAAAATGCACAATTCTTTCTTAAAAAAGCGCAAGGCAGATGGAGTTATATCTCATCAAAAACATGTTGGCCTCAGTACGACAGGAGCAGGACGCTTAAAGTGCTTGGGATCCCCCGCCATTCTTAACTCTAACATGTGGAGGAGCTTGGACTTCCGAACAACTCCCATTGTAGAAGCAGTGAGAATCAATCAGAAAAAGAGACTGTTGAACAATTTGCAAATGCGCGGGTCTGTCGGCAAGGCCATTAGTGAACCTTTTGGGAATAGCCAGATCTCCAGTCTAGCTCCCGTTTTTCTCCTCCATTACATCAACAGAACCAAATGACTGTAGACGGATTATATTCCTTTAAGTTTTTGAAATTTTTCGCAGGTAGTGGTCCATATTATGGTAACAAAACAGCACTTCAGTGCTTCTTGCGGTGTATCCGTGGTATTCTTGCCATCTAACATACCTACCTACATTCGGTCCAAAAAGTTCGAGGAATTGTTCAATAGAACGCTAAATAATTGTTTAATCATCAACATTTATTTTGTCGCCTTCATGACAATGAACATACGGGCCGCCCAAAATCAGTAATAACCGAAAACTCCATCGAAATTGTTCGCAAATTTATGAAAAATGACCCAAAATAATCTCTGAAATTCATGGAATCGAAGTTGAATGTCTCCAAACCATCGATTTATTGCATTTTAACTGATCATTTTGGCTTATGAAAGGTCTGTGCACGTTTAATTCCGCTCAAATTAACTGAGGATCAAAAATTGCTCAGAATGCAACATTCGAAAGACCTCGTTAAAGAGGCGAGAAAAGACGACAGCTTCCGTTACAACATTGTAAAGGGTGATGAAACGTGGTGTTTCTATCATGAACCTGAAACTAAGCGTCAAAATGCCGAGCGGAAGGCCCCAGACGAGCCACCATCAAAAAAATCGCGTTTGGTGAGGTCAAAAATCAAGTCGATGCTCATTTATTTTTACAATTCCCAGGGAATTGTCCACAAAGAGTTCGTGCAAACGACTCAAACCGTCCATGCAATTTTCTATCTTAGCGTTTGATGCATCGCATTCGTCGAATTCGCGCTGAATACCGCGAAGGAGGAAGCTGACGCTTATTGCACGATAATGCACCATCTCATCGATCCACTTTTTCCACTCTTTTGACTGATTTTTTGACTAGAAATCGAATTTTATCCATCAATAACTCATCGTATTTGCCTTATATGGCTCCTTGTGACTTTCACCTATTCGGGGAATTGTATTTGGAAGGAAACGTTTTGCGTCCGTAGAGACCATCCAAAAGGCTTGTACCGACATCCTGAAGAACATCCCGGTTACTGATCTGAAACACTCTTTCGAAAAGCTTTAAGATCGCGCAAAACAGTGCATCGAGGCCAGAAGGGACTATTTTGAATAAATAAACTCGAAGGTATCAGAACAAAACTCCTGTCGTTTCTATTTTAACTCAGTCTTGTTTATTTTGGACATTTTCACATGTAAGTTTACGCTAAAAAAACCAAACTTTCGATAAAAATATCGAATTACAGCTCATCACACGTAGGGTTGCAAAGGCACCCTTATTAAAAGGCAACCCGCGTATATACATAAAAATAACTTCATAACTCTTTTGCTTTAGAATATTTTTCCTACATCTCTTCTTCACTTGGGCAACTCAAATGCAATTTCGGCTTTACTTATTTATATGTTTTCAATTTTATGAAAGCGCCTTACACATACAGAGAAATAAAACTGTCAAGCGACAACAAAAACAAAATACCTAAATGGAACAAATAGTTGTAACAAACACAACCTACACAACAAAACTCTTACACAAGCGAAATTACGACATACCGACTTGTAAAATACATTGGATGTTGACTGTCAAGCCAGTTGACTGAGTCACTATGCAACTGAGTGAGTGACTGAATGAATGTGGCAATGTTGGAAATAGAAAAATACCGCACTACAAATGTCAACAGCTTGTCTATGGTTTAGAAATTAAGTGCGTCGTCATTGTAATTTCATCAACTACGCTGTCGGCTGGCAGATGGGAAGGAAAAATGTAATGAGAAGAAAGGCGAGGAAGGGAGAGGAGCAAGGGAATCGCTTGCTTGCTTGTTGCCGAGAAATAGTCTTGGGTGAGGCAGAGGTCGACAGTCAACTACTGCTGACTGTTGGTGGTTGATGGTTTATAGCGGCTGACTGGCAGCTGATGGCTTGTTGCTGGTATGCGAGTTATAGGTTGCCAGTTGCGCGAATTGGGCGAAACTGCAAATCGGTATATATGTATATGTACTTGTGCAGTTTAAATTCTTTGCCAAATGCACAACATCTAACGAAATGTAACGGGCGATTTTTTTAGGGGGTCAGAATTTTTGTTTGTATAAACATAAAACAGACGAAAGTCAGTGAAAAAGCAAATTTTTTTGAAATTTTCTCATAAATAATATTGGCTGGATATCTGGATTACGTCTTGTGAAAACCTTTCGATTGGTCGACTTTTGTAGTGCATTTTTCAGCATAACAAAGTTTGGCATCATAGACCAGTCACACCCACAAAAAGGTTAGTACGAAGGAGTGAAATCTCATTATGTAGGCTGCAATGTTAGGTTAGATAGTGTTGGCTGATCTGTAAAAATATCTCACTTAGACCTCTAGGGTCCATTGTGTTACCAGCGCTATGTAATTGGAGTCGAATATATGATTTTATGTAATTCTTAATGGACATCTTCGCGCGTTATAACAAGCCGTTCAGCCTTTCGGCAGTAATATCCTTCACAGATGAAAAATTTGTTGCTCTGTAGAAATCTTATTTTCGTTACGTGATGTGGGGTCAGACAGATTCCCATCAGTACTTCAACCAATATTTTGCAGTCTTTCCTAGATAGTAATAAAATTAAGTTGACTATTCCAAGTTCTTACTATAACTTTGGCAGTTTTTTGCAAGGCTAAGTGTTCCCATATCGAAAGCGTTTCCAGAGCTAGTTCTTCATTCAGTTCTGTTTGCAGAAAGGCGAGTGAGGGGTATATTTCTGATGTGCTCAAAATCGGCAAACGAATATGTGACTTAGCGAGCTCATCGGCTCTCTTACTTTCTTCTTTTCCTTTGTCTTCTGGTACCCAGTAAATAGTGACCTGACTTGCTCATTTCCGTAGAGTTCATTCATTTTGGATCTGATCTATTGAACACATTCCGAGTTAGTCCAAGGAGCAAATCAATGAAAATGTTTGTCCGAGTATTAAGAGGAGTCAACTCCAGAGCTAATTCAGCTGCTTTTGTTGCGGCATAGATATCAGTTTGAAATATACATACTACAGTAATTAGGGAGTTTGGCGGCTGTGTGGAACTACCATTCGTAATTCAGAGAGAACGAAAAAAGTTTTTTCTAATAGCGGTCGCCCCTCGGCAGGCAATGGCAAGTCTGCGAGTGCATTTCTGCCATAAAAAAGTTCTCCATAAAAATATCTGCCGTTCGGAGTCGGCTTGAAACTGTAGGTCACCCTATTTGTGGAACAACATCAAGACGCACACCACAAATAGAAGGAGGAGCTCGACCAAACACCTAAAAAAGGATGCACGCGCCAATTACAGATACCTATAATTAGGGAGTCTGAAAGACTTTTGGAGATTAAATTGCGGACAAAAGACAGTCGCTTCTACTCCTTCCGTCATTTTGGACCCACCTGTAAAGAAATTGTATGAATGGTATGTGGATTCTAGACCTCCCTGTCTTCACACTCTTCAATCACTCTTCAATCTGTTAACGTAAGTCATTTTTATTGCGTTGCCATTCACCGTACTCGCGAACCACAGAGCGGACCGCCAAGCATATCCAATGTGTGAATCGAGGAGAAAAGCCCCAAGTCTTACCAAACATTCTTCTGCATGCGCATAAGGTTTTAGATGCTTTTTTTGCTCTTCTTTCCATATTTAATCTCCATGACAGTTTGATTTTTGAACAATTTTTTTGCTGACGATGTTAAGTTTTCCTTCCATATAAAAAAAAAAAAATGTCGATCCTTCGTTATATAGAGGAAATGCACAGGACTACGGCAAAAACAAAAAAAAAAAATTCAACTTCAATTCAACTTAAATGCTCATCCACTTTATCAGAAATGAGTGCCATGGCTAATTTATTCCTGATGAAAATCCAGTTAATCTCCAAGCAATTGATTTCTAGCACTCGAACATATGACTCGAACGTTGCCTCAATACGTTCAATCCTTGCATTATTCGGATTTTATATGGGCTTAGGCAAAAACCTCACATCAAATTATTTGAAGTTCATATACATTTGGGCTAAGATCTCAGCTCCTCAAATTCTCCTACGTAGTGGACGTGCAGGCTGCTTAAAACATCGTACAATCGAGCGGAGGCTTCTTTGATTTACGCGCTGTGAACACGCATTGGATGAAATCGATCCATCATATTGCGTATAAGCTGCTCAGATGAACTATTAAGTGAACCGTAATATGGACGAAGAACTCTGAAAGGTAATTTTTTGTATATTTTTTAATTTCTTCGAGTCATATTTTTTTGATTCTGCGTTTGCTAAAAAAAAAAAATTATAGCTATAAAAACACCCATTACATTATGTTCCAAAGAGTTTATTTTTTCAGTTTGTTATTTCATCAAAAACAATATATGAAAGTAATAAGGAATTTGGAGAGGGAAACCGCAGTTGCGCATCGGTCGGCGGAGGGTAAAGCATATTGAGCGTTAAATTGGAAAATTCCTTAAAATGCAAGACAATATATATTTATATGTACTAATAAACCAAATTGAAGGCACTTTCTTGCATATGTGAAAATTTATAGAAAAATAAATATTTTTTTCTGAGCTTAGTACGGGAGCAGGCAAGCAGTTTGGCAGAGTTGGAGGTGGGAAATGGGTGGAGGTAGGAAATGGGTGACGGTTGAAGGCTGAGGGGGGCAGAAAAAGACTTTAGATATTTTAAATAACTCACGTAGTTGAACGAATATACGAACACTCGCATTTTTTGTTTACTAATTGCTTTTGCACAACAGCTGGCGCAATGTTTTCCCCCAACCATAGAATTGTGCCACAGGGCGTATACGTAACTCATTCGACGCAGCGAATTCGTATTTTAGTTATTTCATGCAAATTTAGTAACATCACACAAGTAATTAGATAACAAAAACAATTAAATATCTATATTAAAACGGTATTCTAAGCTATGCTATTGTTTGGGGTTAGCCGCTGAAACTTAACTAGCGCGCGGAATGCCTCGATTAAAAGAACAGCGCCTGATGTTGTGGCAAAATCATTCTTTCAGTTGTGCCAGTTTTTCTCATTCCACTTTTGAGCGCAATTTGTCAGATAGTGCATGCATAATGACCTTAAATAGTTTATAGTTTCATGTATTTTCTGAATTTCGATATATTGAGTTTAGTTGAGCAAAGGTTCTGTTTTGGCGCCCCCAGCAAAATGTAGCTTGGGGAAAAGAAATCCATTATTTTCTCTGTAGATGGCTGTAGTGATCGATATCTCGTAAAGTATCTATAAAACAATTCAAAGTTTATCCTCGTTTTCAAGGTGATTTTTTACACTAAAAAATTCTTTTACTATTTTTTTTTGTTCCATTCAGTTGAGAGGTACAGGGTGTTAACAATGGAAGTCAATAAAGAGAAAATTCCGTACATTTTACAGGTTTTTTTTGTTGTATAAAGGCGAAAATGTAAGCCAGGCCGCTGAAATTGTGAATGGTGCTTATGGTGCCGAGGCTTTAATAGCTAATTACGTGGTTTTATTGATTCCGTTCAGGTATTTTTGATGTTAAAAAAAATGTCGATAAAGTCACAGGATTAATCGAAGTTGACCGGTATTTTAGTAGTCGTAGAATCGCGCAGGAGCTAAAGATCGAACATAAAAAAGTTTTAAAACATTTGCGCAAAATAAATAATGTCGAAAACATGAGTTTATGGGTCGTACATAGAGTTTTGAATGCAAGTCGCATAGACGTTGATGATTTGCTTCGTTCTGTCATCGACTCATGGACTCTACATTTGCGACTGTCGAAGACTTCAAAAAGTTTAGGCGAAGATCAGGGTCAGAGTATTCACAATCAATGTGGATCTCTCATATACTTCCCTAGGATTGGCGCAGTCCGCCACACTATGTCCTGGGGATAAGATGGGTTAAAGCGAGAGTGTTGCGCTTTTTCAGAAAAACAACTCAAAATCTTTTTCTTCATGTCAAAATGTTAAAGAAACCTTCTTGACCGCTGACTAGACAAGAGCTTCTCAATGTGGCTTCGTAATAAAGTAACAATCATCAGAATGGCTGTTCTCATGTAAGCCAAACTCCAAAAAAAACACCACGAGCTCGATTTAAAATCAAGCGCTTGCTAATCATTTTCTTTGATTGCCGTATTATGGACAACTTCGCATACCTCCCGAATTAAGCAATGATTTGTTAAAGAATAGTTCGAGGATGAATGTTCGTGGAAATAGATCAAAACTAGGGAAGATTATTCGCAGATGAGCTGGCTAGAAGAGGAGTAACTAGGAGCTTTTATCAGATGAGCTGGCTGAGAGCTTCTATCAGTCAACTAAGCGAGCCTTGGATCAGGTCAGTCTACATCATGCGCATCAATAATAAAGGGGTTTCCAATAACAACGCATTGAAATTATTAAAATTCACCAAAAAAATGATGAAAATTTGGCAGAGACGACACGTAAAACTCGAACATTTGTGGGTCATCGTGAAGCACCTTGACCGTAACACAGAAATTGGTGAAAAAATTCGAGCTGTTGAGACAAGTTAGTGATGTGAAGAATAAAACCCGTGCACGTCGCTCAAGAACAGCCGAAGATGTTGCTGTTGTAGCCGAAAGTATTTAAGCACATCCAGGTTTGTCCATTCCTCGTCGTTCTTGGCCATTCCTCGGCATTCCACAAACGTCATTACACCGTAATTTGCATAAAGATTTGGGCTTTAAGGCTTACAAAGTCCAGTTAGCACAAGAGCTCAAACCAGCCGATCATCAACAACTTCGTGTCTTTGCTGATTGGGTCGTTGAAATGTATGAAAATGATCCGAAATTCCATCGGAAAATCATCTTGAGTTATGAGGCCCATTTCCACCTCGGTGGCTTCGTCAACAAGCAGAATTATCGGATCTGGGGCTCAGAAAATCCCAGAGTTATTGTTGAAAAGCCTCCCTATCCTCAACGAAAATGAAGCTGGAGCAACAGTTACGGTGAATGGATTGCGCTATCGGGAGATGATTAACGATTTTTTATGGCCGGAATTGGATGACATTGATCTCAACAAGTTGGCAACGAAACCATTGATCTTTTATCAAAATAACACTTCTTATTGGAAAACCCTTTAGATGACTTATGAGATAACTAAACCGGTCTAGCCTAGAATGGAGATGAAAACAGAACAAGCTCAATAATCTATCTCGACAATATTTCGCTTATTCCAGTAGTGGTATCATCGCCGGAACACATGGAAAGTGGAATAACTTTTGACGTAGCTACAGGAACGAGGAACGAACAACGAGGAGCAAATAGGGACTGTTGAACTTACTACTTAAACTTTGCTCCAGCTTTTGCCAGAACGCAAAATCGCTGCCTAAACTCTTACATCCTTGGATGGGTGGCAGGTTTGAAAATCGCAGCCATTCATAATATTTTATCGCTTATTCTTTGGTGCGCTTACTTCGATTGTGGGCTTTCCAGGTCTAAGGCCACACTGATAAGGTCCAATCAGTTGGTTGCTGGATGGCACCTTAGCAGCCTCTCGCCGCCATATTGAATAGCTCAGCCGGCAGTTCGTCGGCGCCCGGAGCTTTGTTGTTCTTTAGCCGCGTTATCGCTATTCTCACCTCGTCATGGTTTGATAGCAAAACGATAGTTCCGTCGTCCATGATTGGGGTATCAGGATCTTCACATTCTCTGCGACATGGACAGCAGTCGCTATTTAACAAGATCGAGAAGTGTTCCCTTCATAATTTAAGTATGCTTGAGATGTCAGTCACCAGATCGCCGTCTTTGTTCTTACAGGAAAACGCCGCGGTCTTAAAACCTTCTGCAAGCCGCCGAACTTTCTGGCAGAATCTTCGGTCGTTGTTCTTGTTCCAAGCTCCTCGCACTCACGTATTTCGGCCTCTCGTAGCGATCACACATGGCTCGCGTTGCACCCGATCGCAGCGTGGCTCTATAGGCAGCATCTTTTCATTCTGCGGCAGCATGACATACCTCGTCGTACCAACTGTTTTTTCGGGCTCATCGGAAGCCGATTTCTTCTTCCACGGCGGTACGTAGAGAGCGAGAAATGTTACTCCAATGCTCGTGTATGCCGGATTGTTGGGCAGTACTCTTTGAGAGCAGGAGTGCGAGCTGAGTGGCGAATCTTCTGGCTGTCTGATTGCAGTTTTCGATGTCGAATATTCTTTGCGTAGGTAGATGTACATTTTTTGCTGCGCTTATTATCGCTACGAAATCACGAGTTTTTTCCCACAAATCCAAATATAAGTCCTTATTAGCTATTTGACATTCTGGCAAAAATTGGTGGTGGTGTATAGTGGCGTTATAATCCATAAAAACCGTGGGCATCGCTTTCTTTTTCGACTGAAACCGACGTGTTTTTTTTGGTCTTGGTCCATTCGGAGCACTCCACTCGCTCGCCTAATGTCTGGATTGCGTGTCGCACCCATAAACCCACATCTTTCCTCTAGTAGTGATGTGTTTAGTGAATGTTGAGTCAGATTTAGCCTTGGAAATCATGTCTTTGGTGATATCAACATGGTCCCTTTTTTTGCGTGAAATTCAACTCCTTTAAAACCAACTTTGCAGCAACTCGGCGCAACGCCTAATCATTAATTACAACGTCCAAATCTTTAATTATAATGCCCTAAACGGTTTCATAAGCAATATGCAAGTCCTCTGCTAGCTTTCTGATGGTTTATTTTCGGTTATTGACCAACTTTGTTTCACTTTATTGATGTTTTCATCAGTTTTTGATGTCGACGGCTTGCCACTATTTTCGTTATCCTCGATGGACTCACAGTCTCTTCAGAAACGTTCATGCCGTATACAAACCAAAACAGTTTCCTAATATTTCTCAGATTTTCGTACCACTGAATCCATTTTTAACGCAAAGAGTAATACAAACTTGTTGTTGCAAATTCAAATCCATTGAAAAATTTACAAAATGTCAAGCAATGACGATCAAATTTTAGTAGGAATGCTAATCACACATGTGGCAATCTAACAATAAAAAAACAGAACTGAAATCAATTGACTTAGAGCGTCACCTGGCAGTTGTTTCAGTATAGTGCATTCTGAAACACAAATTAAATAAATCAAAGCTCAAAACTTTGTAAAAAATTCACTAAAATATTACAAAACTTTAACAAATTTCAACAAAAGTACCTCAAAATGTCTAACTTTTTATTCAGAATTTTTTGAAAAATATTGGATATCCAGTTCTAAAGCCCATTTAATATTAATAGAACAAAATTTTCAATACGGACAGCTATAAATATCATTTCTGTCTGTGCAATTCGCCATCTTGAGCACACAAATTCTAAAAACATAAGTTTAAAATCCCTTAGGACTACACCCACGGAGGCGTTAAATATTGTGTTTAATTTATTACCAATAGAGAAATCGGCCTACTCAGAACGAACTCGAGAGGACACTCTTCAATTTTTAAAAAATTCCCCTGCATTTCTCGTACAACGCATTTCTATAAGATCAAGGATTTCAACTTAAATAAATCTTTCGTCACAGTACTTCCTTCCAAAGAGTATTGGGATAACGGGGTCATTGTTAGAGAAAATGACGTAAACATCTATGCAGATGGCTCAAACCTAGACAACAGAGTAGTTAGCCAACCATTTCGCCTACTTGATTATTCCAGAGTATTTCAGGCGGAAGTTTATGGCAGTGAGAGGAACTTGCGGTAATAAGAATGAGAGTATTATCCACAAATGAAGTCTTCTTATACTCGGACAGTCAAGCAGCAATAAAAGCGTTAGAATCTAAAACACACTCGTCAAAAACCGTCATAAAATATTTTAAACTTCTAAATGACGTATAAAATACTACAAAGTACACCTTATTTGGATGGCAGGCCACAGGAATATAGCAAGGAACTGCAAGGCAGATGAACTTGCTCGAACTGGTACAACGCTTGATCTTCAACCGGATTAGACGCTGATACCTATGCCATTAACCACTTGTAAGCTACTCATATATAGGGAAATCATCGAAAAGGGAAATAAAAGTTAGCAAAAGCCTTTCAACATGCGAACTAAGTAGACAGACATGGCCGAAATGGAACAGCGTTCGATCAAAAAGCTTGTTAAGATATAACAGAGAAGGTATAGAAAAAAGAGGTTGTCTGTAAAGTCGGTTTACTGACGATAGCTTAACGTGATAACGTCATAAGAAAATACTGATTGAATGGTTGCATTTTCAAAAGAAAATTTTAATTTTATTTGTTTGATAGATATTTTGTATGGATATAGAGAATGAGTTAACATTAACATAACATAATATACTTTAACATAACATAACATAACATAACATAACACAACACAACATAACATAACATAACATAACATAACATAACATAACATAACATAACATAACATAACATAACATAACATAACATAACATAACATAACATAACATAACATAACATAACATAACATAACATAACATAACATAACATAACATAACATAACATAACATAACATAACATAACATAACATAACATAACATAACATAACATAACATAACATAACATAACATAACATAACATAACATAACATAACATAACATAACATAACATAACATAACATAACATAACATAACATAACATAACATAACATAACATAACATAACATAACATAACATAACATAACATAACATAACATAACATAACATAACATAACATAACATAACATAACATAACATAACATAACATACCATAACATAACATTACATTACATTACATAACATAACAAATTACCCCGTATTAAAGCACTTATCAACAGCTTTCATTTGATACCCATATTGTACATACACAACCAAAGGTTACCGGGGTCCACGTTTTGACCTACATCTCGAGACCCCAGTCACGGAGCGGCATGAAAAATACTCTGTACTAAAGCATTCACCAACAGCTTTCATTTGATACCCATATTGTACATACACGTCCGAAGGTTACCCGGGTCCACGTTTTCACCTATATCTTGAGACCCTATCTACCAATATGTACCCAAACAATACGGAAACCATCTTCAATACATACTTAACAATGTGTGTAAGTTTGGTTTAATTCGGTGCAAAGACACGGCGGGTCCACGTTTTGGCATATATTTCCAGACCCTAGTCATCAATAGGTATGAAAATTACCCCGTATTAAAGCACTTATCAACAGCTTTCATTTGATATCCATATTGTATAAACACATTCTAGGGTCCACGTTTTGGTCTCTATCTCGAGACCCTAGTCACGGAACGGATGGAAATACTCTGAACTAAAGCATTCACCAACAGCTTCCATTTGATACCCATATTGTACATATACATCCGAAGGTTACCCGGGTCCACGTTTTGACCTATATCTCGAGCCCTATTTCCAAAATAAAATATAGTCCATGTTACTCGTGATGTAGCTTTCGAATGGTGAAAGAATTTTTAAAATCGGTCCAGTAGTTTTTGAGCCTATTCATTACAACCAAACAAACAAAGTTTTCCTCTTTATAATATTAGTATAGATATGGTAAATATTACCATACATTTTTTCCTTCAGATATAATAAAAAAATAATAATAATAACATTAAAACAACAGGTATTATTAACAAACTTGGTTTTATTTTAAATTCTTCAAGTAAATCAAATTAATAATAATCAATAAGAAGGCATATGCAAATACAAATACGTGAATTTATATATGTACATATGCGCATATACATACATACATATATACGCTCACTTAAGTAGGGGAGAGCAAGATGTCGAACGTTGCCGTTCGTTTGCTTTGTTTGCTTTGTCGTTCCTTCCGCTCTTTCGCTTGCAGTTCATTCAATGCAATGAGCAAGGTAACTACATATGAACAGTAATGAGCAAGGTAACACTAATATGAGCAAGGTAACTACATATGAACAGTAATGAGCAAGGTAACACTAATATGAGCAAGGTAACTACATATGAACAGTAATGAGCAAGGTAACGACACATTTTTTCGTGCGTGCAGCCTGTTAAATCGAATTATAAGACGTTATCACGTCAAAATGATAAGGGTATTAACTGGTCATTGTTTAAGGTTACGACTCCCGTACTTCGATTTCTGTAGAAGCTGCTTAAATACAAAAGAAGAGGAAACCGTCAGACACCTTTTATGTGAGTGTGAAAGCTTAGCTACAAGGAGGCTCCGCACACTTGATATGGCATTTTTAACTGATGTAGCGGACGTAGCGCATCTAAAACTAACGAGCTTTGCTCGTTTATGAAAGCCACCGGATGGTTTGAAAAGGAAGCCATGGAGTAGGGATAAGCTCCAGTGTTATCACAATGGGCCTACGAACCTAAGTTTTCCTACCTACCTACCTAAGTTTAAAATAATAAGAAAAATTCTACTTTATCAGTTATTCATGACTACATGAAGTGTTACCTATTCAAAACACCATAACTTTTTTGTGTGAAATTAGTTTTTATTGATTTCAAAGACAAAATTGTTCAAAAATGATTAAAATTTTAATATAAATTCACTTTAGCTCGATATGACCACCCTTTGCCTTGACTATATCCTTCAAACGGTCAAAAAATGAGTTGCATGCTGCACGAATGTGATCTTGAGGTATTTTGACACATTCTCGTATAATCGCTTTTTTCAGCGCATCCATACTGGCATAGTTTTTAGTCCTCACCTTGCTCTCCAAAATAGACCAGATGGAATAGTCCATCGGATTTGCGTCTGGTGAATTCGAAAGCCATTGTGTGGACGAAATGAAGTGTGGAACATGATTTTTTAACCATTCTTGGTTCACACGAGCTTTATGAGACGGTGCCGAGTCCTGTTGGAACGTCCATGGTCTACGACCGAAATGTTTGCGTATCCACGGCTTTAAAGCAGCTTCTAAAACATTTTCCCGATAATAAGTCGCATTCACTTTGACCTCAGACTATTGGAGAGCGTCCATCAACGGTCACTGCGACCCAAACCATTACTTGCGATGGGAAATTGCTTCGAGTGGCCATACGTAGGCTCAAATTCTCGTATGAGCGTTCGGTCAAGTAAACACAATCGTTTTGAGTGTTTATGAACTGCTCAATTGGGAAATTTGTTTCATCAGAAAACACAATGTTAGGAAATTCGCCACGTTCGTGCAAGCGCAACAACTCCTTTGCTCTTTCGCACCGAACTTTTTTTTGCTGGGGTGAAAGAATGTGTGCTTTTCGGAACTTGTATGCCTTGACCTTGAGCTCATTTTTCAATATGCGTCGAATGCTGTCTTGCGATATTTTCAGTTCTTTGGCCATTTTTATTCCACCTCGACGTGGATTTTGTTCAAGTCGAGCGTTTACTTTGCGAACCATTTCTGGCGTTGTTGCGGATTTTTTGGTCCACCTCCATAGCGTTTTGCAATGCTACCAGTATCATTGTAACGTTTTATAGTGCGATACATAAACATTTTATTCACTTTGAGGTGACTGAGCTCACGAACAATGGCTGGTTGTGATTTTCCAGCCAAATATAACGCAATCACACTATTACGTTTGAATTCCATTACAGAATAAAAAAATTCAACAAATCTGAGACACAAATGCTTTTGATGGCTTATAAACAATATATTGAACTGTCATTAGAACAATTTTGACGTTGATGTCATGAGCTGTTTTACAGATACAAGCAGTGTGAAGTTGGTAACACTTCATATGGATCACCCTGTATATGTATATATTATATTTATATATTATATATAATTGACGCTTACACCTTTTGTGGGTGCTTGGCCGAGCTTCTCCTACTCTTTGTGTGCCTTGAGATTTTCCATTGACCTACAGCTTTAAACCCGCCTGCGGACGGCAGATATTGTTTTGTTTTTTGAGGAGTTTTTTCATGGCAGAAATACACTCGGAGGTTTGCCATTGCCTGCCGGGGGTCGACCGCTATTAGAGAAAATCTTTTCCCGGCCAAAGCTATGCATTGCTAATTCACTATAAAAACTCCTGATTTGCTCAACTTCATGGAGTAATAAACGGCATTCAAATGTGAGTGACGTGAATACTAAATTTTGCATTACAACAACTAAAGAATTCTTGTTCATCTATCGGAAGAAAAAAACCTCTTTAAAACTAAACAGTTGAACTGCTAAATATTGCGAGAAAATCAATTCTAATTTCATGTAAAAATGCGAAGGGGTGAATAATTTTTGCATTTCCTGCAAACAAATTTCAGATTGAGGTTTGTCACCTAACAAAGCTATTACGCGCCAAAATAATTTTGACCAAATTTTTAATTGAAAATCAATATTTTATTGCATTCAAATCAACTGAACATTCATTAGGCAAATGCAAAGCCATGAACACCAAAATCAACCAACAGAGAAACATCAACAAATGTAAATATTGCAACCAAACCAAAACACAAAAAAAAAAACAAAATTGCATCGACAGTATTCACACCATTTTTCGGACATAATTGTACCACTTCCAAAATGGCAGTGCACGCGTCGAGGAGCGTAGGTGGTCGAGGGCATTTAGTCGTCATTAGGCATTAACCAAAGCCAAGGACCTACTTACACAATTGCACTTAATTGAAAATTCGAAAATTTGTACATTCCATTGGCAAATGAAAACCAAAATACAATAAACGGCGTGAGTGTGGTAATATCCCATACATACATGCATATTGATGCTCATTTGTCTCCATGTTTGTATGTTTGCTATGCATTGCAGTATTTATTTATGGAGCTGTGTGCTGGCAAATGAGTTTTGACGGCACTAATTTAGTGTTATTTGGCCTGCGGTCAGCGGTGGGGCAACGTTGATTTTGTGGTTGGAGCACACACACACATACACTCACACACATAGAGCCATAGTAATGATGTAATAAAAATAATAATTTGATATTGTCATGTGAATGTGCGTGCATTAGAGTGACCAGGTGGAAAAGCGATTACATCTGCGGGGCATTCAAATTTGGACATCAAAATTTTTATGTGGTGGTGCTTTTTAAATTATGACTCATTGTCAAGTTTTCATTTAAATAGAGTACCGCGTTTCCTTAACTAAACCCACTTTTATGCGCCTACGCTCCCATTGAGCCGGGTGCCATGTCCATAGGTAGGTAGGTGAAACACTTGAAGTACCAGACTGGTGCTCCTCAAGTAGCACTAAAGCGCCGAGACCTCCAGAGGCAGATAACTACAGCAAACCAGAGCTGTTGATGTAATGTTGAAGGTTAATGGAATTAAGGTTGGATCACTGCCCTAGGCTGTCGAAGAAAGGAGCACCCAGTGACCTTAATCGTCTAGCTGTTAAGCTCGGACATTTCCAGAAAAAGTGCTCTACAGTATCCTTCTCTGAAAGGTCCCCACAGATCCTACAATGTTGGTTAAATGGTAAACCTAACTTTTCAGCGTATGCACCGATGGTCCAATGACCGGTAAACACAGCTCCGAGTTTGAATGTCGTACATTCCCCAGACCTTCTGAGTCCTCCGTCTATTGTATTGGGGCCAACGGTTTTTCGAAATTACACATTAAGAAATGGAGGTCCATCTGATCTGCGCAGTTCCACTTTAACAACAGTCAGGAGAATGCCGATGACGGGGTAAGAGATTTCTGAGGCCAATTCAGCAGACACCTTCCTGGCAAGCCCATCTGCAATTTCATTTCCTTTTATGTTCCTACGTCCTGTCTACACAGATTAGAGAAATGCTACCTGCACACCCAAGAGATTGGATCTCCTCCTAACAGGAGTTGACCAAGCTGGATCCGCACCATGGCCTTGTCAGAGTCTTGATGGCAGCTTGACTATCGGAAGAAATGTAAATATACCCCCCAGTTCCACATTCCGTGAACATTATGGTTGCCTGCGGGATCGCAGAGACTTCTTCCTAAAAGACACTAGCAGTATTCTGCATTTTTAGGGAAATAAATACATTGTCTGATTTAGAGAAAACCCCTGTTCCGATTCCTCATTCCATCTTGGAGCCGTCATTGAAGACAGCGGCACCAGTATCGATACAGATTTCCCACTCAAAGTGCAATCAGGTTAAAGGAGGTTGGCCACTGGAGGCAATCTCTCAAGGGATATGGTAGCAGTTTTGAGCAGTTATCACCATATTTTTCTGAATTTCGTACAGATCTCTCCATCCACAGAGTCGTGGCAGGGCAATCTTTCCAAGTAGGTAGGATTCATCATCATCATCGGTTCCTGTTTCTCCCACTTAAGCATGGGGCCTCAGTAAAACACCTCCTTCTGCTCCTGTTTTTTGAAAGATGCTTGATTTCGTTGAAAGTTAGTCCTGACGCTTCAACTTCCTTCTGGACCGTTCTGCTCCAAGATATTTTTGGACGGTAAACCTGGCGAACACCTTGTGGATTCCAATCCAGTGCTTGATGGCAGATTTCGTTTGCTTTCTTGCGAAGTGTTTGCCCAATCTACCTCCACTTTCGTAGCTTAACTATGTTGGCTACCAGCTGAATTTTGCACCTTTCGTATAGATCGTCGTTACTTATGATGTTGGGGCTCCAGATCTTCAATATCCTGCGTAAACATCTATTCACACTGCTTTGAATTTTGTTTCCAATCAAGTTATTTGTGAGGCAGGTTTACGATCCATACAAGAGTACTGATAGTACATTTGATTTAAATACCCGCAATTTTGTGTGTACCCTGGGGATGCTCGGCAACCAAATAGATCGGACCTGTGCATACGCGCCGTTGGCTTTATTTATTTTAGACGATAACGTCTAATTTCGCATTATTTTGAGCGGAAATGATGCTACCAAAGTAAGTAAAAGTGCCTACGTTCTCAATTCGATTATCAATTAAGCGGTAGGGCGGCTGCTCGTGCACCAAATTTTCATGGCTTTCGTTTTCTCGTGATTTATTTTTAATCCTGCATTCAACGAGGTTGAGAAGAGATCGTCCATTTTGTTCTGCATGTCGGTGTGTTTGACTGAGAGAAGGAATATTTCATTGGCATAGGCAAGGTCTTCCAGATGTTCGTGGAAGTCCAATAGATACCTCTTCTTTCCCCTCATTGCAGCTTTTTAGTAAACATCAATAACAATTAAAAATAATAAAGGCGATAACAGGCAGGCTTGCCGTACTCCAGCACTGGTGGGAATGTTTTTCAGCAGATTACTATTGTGCATAATCCTGCATTTAAAGTTGTTGTAATGTGCGCTTGCGAAAGATATTAGTTTCGCCCTGATCCTTCGAGCGCGTAATGCGTCCTATATGCTGTTCCGAGAAACGCAATCAAAAGCTGTACTGTAATCCACAACGGGTAGGTGGAGGATTATCTGCCACTGTTGTACTTGTTCCACAATGATACGTAAGGTGTTAGTTTGATCTACACAGGAACGGTTGCTTCTGTTTTCCCAAGGACCTCTCTATTGGGGTTTTAATGCGATTTAACAGCACCTCTGTAGCTTGTGCATAGCGATAGCCCACCTTTCTTTGGCAGGACGATTAACACACCTTGTAACCAGATCTCCTCGATGCATTGAAAATAGGCTGCAGAAGATTTGCAGTCTGTTCTGCGCAAGCCTTACAATTTCAGCTGGTTGACCGTCACAGCCGGCAGCTCTAATGTTTTTGAGAGCTTTTATTGCAGCGAGTATTTCCTATTTGGATGTGGGGAAGAATATATTTTTGCCCACGAGGAGGAGTTATGGCTAAAAGATTGCAATAATGTGCCATTTCAGCCATTTTGTTGGTTAATAATTTCGTCAAAGTGTTCTCTCCATCTTTACAATTGCTCATCGTTAATTGTTTATAATAGGCTTCCATCTTTCACTCTGAGCATTGCTATGCCAATATTGTGACTAATTTTCCTGAGATGCAGTTCAGACGCATTCTACGTATCTGCTGGCCAGACAACTGGATATTTAACACCGAATTACATCGACGATGTGATCAAAAACTAATTGCAACTAAAATAAGAGAACGAACGCCTGACCATACCCTACGGAAAGGTGGCGCTGAAATCAGCAGATAAGTGCTGGACAAAGACAGCGCCGAAGAGGCAGATTTAGTGGCTCTTGGCGACGCTGCATCGAAGAGGAATACAAAGCCGGGGACAAAACAATGTGTCAGGCCATTGTGAAATATATATCCGGGAATCGCATAAAATGGAAGAGACGAAGGAATGATGATGATGATGATTTCTCTGAGATACTTAACTGGGGAATTAAGATTGAACAATAAATGCCTGACTTTCATGTGTCGACTTTCATGTGAGAAAAGAAAATAATCTCGTTAAGTAGCTTTTAGAATTGTCACCATAACGAATTCTGAGTCCTGGTATTTCTGCTATATACTTGTGCAAGGTGGCGCAAAATTAATCAACCCATCGTAAGATTTATTTACTTATTTCATATTTTTTTTGCAAATGGCGTCGTACTTCAATCGTATTTGACACTTCTGAACTATACAGTTGCAGTATACAAACAGACAAGCCATGGAGCGCGTACAGATCAAAATAAAGATTTTCATCACTCAGAATATTTTTTTTGTATTTATCAAAAAAATTTATCTAAAAACTCAATGGGATGTTTAATTTTGCGTTTCTACTACTATAATTGGAAATTCAACATATTTTTTCTGTGCCTGGTCAGCCTAATATGATTGTATGAGCTTTTAAGTATCCCATTTATGACGAGCGCACTAATCAACTGATTTGTAATTAAAGGAAATTGTTGAATGCATCCACTCAACAGCAAACTAACTCACTAACGCAAAACTCCGCGCACGGAGTGCAGGAAATATGTAGTTGTTGTTGTAGTAAAATATAATAATTATTATTTTATGTTATTTTTCTTAGCTTTTAAATTCGCATATAAACATTTGATTCAATTTGTGTGTACAGCGTCAGAGGTTGGCGATGTTGGGCACTTTTTTAGAAAAATGGCAATCAAAAGTTTGTGCTAAAAATATTTTTTGGATCAAATAATTTATATTATGTAAAAAGCAACTTTTCGAAATAAAATATATTATTGACGAAAGTGCTGGCAGCGAGTGCCTTGTAACTTTGCACTTAAGATTTTGTTAAAATTATTGCTGCTTTATGCGATTCTGCTTACGACTGAGTGTATTTCTGCCATGAAAAAGTTCCTCTTAAAAAACCACTTGCCGTTCGGAGTCGGTTTAAAACTTTAGGTCCCTCCATTTGTGGAACAATATCAAGACGCACACCACAAAGAGGAGGGTAAGCGCAAATTATGTATAAGTATATTGCCCTCCTTTCTCGTAGCCAGACCTCGACGGTGGGCTGAGCTTAGGTAATCTAGAAGGGTCACACATGTCCGTCCATGTTTTTAAACCAGAAGCTTTGCCTCACTTGTTGATCATCTCTTAGGTAAATCATCAACGCACGTAAATACAGAAGGATTTGTTCCATATTGAGCGACTCCCAGGTCAGCGTCTGATCCCAGTGGGGCGGCAGTTTTATTCACACCTGACAGTAGGAACAAAATGCAACCGATCCTTCCCACCCCCTATCTAATGTTCAATCAGCCCGGTCCTCAGTATCCGGCTAAAGAGGGTTCTAAAATCTCGGAAGACCCAGTCTTTTATGCGCAGGAATCAGGCTCGAGCGATGGCCATGCTACTGAAGCCCCGGTTGTACAGATGGTTACCAAAGGTCTGGATAATTAGCGTACTACTGAGGTAAAACAACTTGTCCTGAGGTTGGCCAAAATTAGGAGTGATTCCAAAAGCAGTCTATCGGATCGAACAGTAGCGATCTATAATACGGACGAAGAGGGTATCCGCAGTGTCCAAGGACTAGACTGCAAAACCTCCCGCTGATTCAAAGCCCAAATCGGATGATACTCTATCGCAGAGACCTGCGGTGGACAAAACCTGGGAACAAAAGATGAAGTCGGGTTACAAAAGCTTAATCAAGTTTCTTGAGAAGCTGAGAAAAACATGACCCGAATTCCCTTTCCACATGGGATAAAGCGCTGAGGAAGAAGCCCACATACAACGTTCGAAAATACGAGAAGCGGCATGCTCTGAGTACGACGGTAGTTGAACGCGAGGTTTCTAAGCAAGCCAGTCCAAAAAAGACGAGCCAGATTACACCTTTCCTGCAAAAGCCGGAACAGTCTTCGAAGTCGAATGCCTCAGGTGGAACAAAGTCTTCGGAAATGGAGACTACCCTCGACTTGATGCCTTCAACTTCAAAAGCTGCAGCTTTGGCAAGGAAAATGGCAGCCGCATCGGCAAAAGGACAGAGATCCAATGACAACCAGATGCTTGGGAATAAGCGTATGAAAGCATCTTCAAGCTTAAACTCACCGCTGGAGCTACAAGTAGCCATTATCGACCGCGGTCTGCTGGAAGGTAAAATAACAAACGAGATGTGATAACTTGTAGAAGAGAAAAAATTATACTTATTTTCACAGAGATCAAACAAGGCTCAAATAAAACAGAGAGGAAGTCAAGGTAGTCGGACACAGTAACAAGGAGTCCTAAGAGCTTCTTACAACTTACATTCGCAGTCTTGGAGAACTATGGCCAAGATGCAAGTTAGACGTGATATCATTAGAGGATGTATCCTTCAAACTACCGCGAAGGGGTGGATTTTACCTCCACTAATAAAGGACGAAAGCACCCTCTCACTGATAAAAGGTCAAAACGAAGAGGTGCATCTCGACGATTGAACCCTAGTGAGAGGCCGTGTAAGGGATAAGGGAAACGGCAAAGATCTTCTGCAGAACATCAGTCAGCGATCTGGGAAAATCCTCAAAGACTTGCACGGTCAATCAAGATAAGGGATAGGGCACCTAAAAGTTGTCTTAGCCAAACAAAAGAGAAAGAGCGGCAATGAAACCACAGCCGCTGAAGGTGGTGCAAATTAATTTGCATCACTCTTGAGGGGAAACGGGTGGCTTGCTGCTTTTTATGTAGGGAGAGGGTCGGAATGGCCGTTATATAGGTAAGTGTTAGTGCAGAGCAAAGTCGCTTATCTTGCCATTACTGGGGAACCCAGCCTTTAATGAATTACTTATTACCATTAGCAAGAAACGAGTCGAGGTAATTGCTTATGATGATGATCCCATCCTAATGACAGGGAAGCTTCTCTCGCCTATCAGCGGGCTCATGCAATTAGCGCTAAAGGAAGTTTCTAAGTGGGCGACCATCAAACGGTCTATACTGGCGTCTCAGAGATGCACAATGGCTCTGGATAGGGAACACACTCGGAACAATTTCCGTAAATTGCACCTTTAGACTCTCAACTTGTGTAGCGTCTTTCTAGCTGAGGCCTACGCTATAGACAAAGTAGCAAAACGATAGAACTAATGGACTTACCTTCGGCAAACCTTACCATTTTTATTGATAGTCAAGCAGCGATCAAGGCACTGCATAAGGCCTCAGTGCGCATCAATTCAAGAGGTGTTATAGAATGCAGAAGGTCGCTTTCGCTTATCCAGCAACACAGCACCACACTTTGTTGGTTCCCCCTGTCACTCTGGAGTGGAAGAAAACGAAAGAGCGTATGAGTGTGCAAGGAAAGGCTCTGAGCTTGAACTTCAGCGAGTGGTAGAGGACATAAGCATTCCACTGAACGAACTGTACACAGCGATTGACTTGCAGAAACCAATAGAAGCTGGTCTCTGACTACTAACTGTACGGTCTCCAAAGCGCTCGAGCCAAAACTGTATCTTAAACGGACAAAATATCTGCTGGATTCAACAGATCAACCAACAGCATCTTTACAGGTGTTATAACGGGTCACTGTGATATTGGCACCTTAGCCAGTAGAATGGGTACCTCACAATGACTTCTACAGGAGTTGTGGAGATGAAGAAGAGATTGAGTTGGTACAACACCTCCTCCTCGTGAATGTCCTGCACTTCAAAGAAGACGTGCGAAATAACTTTGCGATTATCTCTTGAAAGAACTGGGAAATTAATAGGACTATGAATAAGTTCGTGCGGTTTTACAACAGATGGCGTAACTTGATTATTATTCCATCGATCCACATTTCCAAACATTCATTGGAGAGCTACTGTCGTAAGGCACAAACGTCAGTATAAGTTTTTTATTTGAAGCGTAAACAACAATATTTTTACCACACTTGAAAATGTCGAATTTCGTGCCAAATAATGTGTTTTTGCGGGGAATTCTTCTTCATTATTTTAATATGAAGAAAAAAGCAGCCGAAAGTCATCGTATCTTGGTGGAAGTTTATGGTGAGCATGCTCTAGCTGAGCGAACGTGCCAGAAGTGGTTTGCACGCTTTAAAAGTGGTGATTTTGGCTTGGAAGACGAAGAACGCGAGGGTGCGCCGCCAAAGTTCATGGATACCGAATTGGAGGAATTGCTCGATCAAGATCCGGCTCAAACGCAAGAAGAGGTTGCAAAAACTTTGGGAGTTGATCAATCAACCATTTCCAAACGTTTAAAAGCCATGGGAATGATCCGAAAGGTAGGCCATTGGGTGCCGTATGAATTGCAGCCAAGAGACGTTGAACGCCGTTTTATGGCATGCGGACAACTGCTTCAACGGCACAAAAGAAAGGGTTTTTTGCATCGAATTGTGACTGGCGATGAAAAGTGGGTCCATTACGACAATCCAAAACGTCGGGCAACGTATGGATACCCTGGCCATGCTTCAACATCGACGTCGGCGCAGAATATTCATGGCCTGAAGGTTATGCTGTGTATCTGGTGGGACCAGCTGGGTGTTGTGTATTATGAGCTACTGAAACCGAATGAAACGATTACGGGAGATGTCTACCGACGACAATTGATGCGTTTGAGCCGAGCACTGCGAGAAAAACGGCCGCAATACGCCGATAGACACGACAAAGTTATTTTGCAACATGACAATGCTCGGCCACATGTTGCACAAGTGGTCAAAACATACTTAGAAACGCTCAAATGGGATGTCCTACCCCACCCGCCGTATAGTCCAGACCTTGCGCCATCCGATTACTATCTCTTCCGATCGATGCAACATGGCCTGGCTGACCAGCACTTCCGTAATTACGATGAAGTCAAAAAATGGATCGATTCGTGGATTGCGGCAAAACCGACCGAATTTTTCACAAAGGGAATCCGTGAATTGCCAGAAAGATGGGAAAAAGTAGTAGCAAGCGATGGACAATACTATGAATATTAAATTTGTAACCATTTTACGTCAATAAAGTTTCAAATTTCGAAAAAAAACCGCACGAACTTATTCATAGTCCAAAATGGCTCAGTGGAGGGGCTAGTAGGTACCTTCTTAAAACGTCCTAAGCAACTTAGATCTTTAAGCAACTTAGTTAGGGGATTGAAATCAAATGCAGGTATAACAATGGGCTTTAGGGCCACCGAGTGTTTTATCTTAGAGAAGCAACCTGGCTAACCTTACTTACAGGTTGTTTCGTTTTCGCTCTGAAACCCATAGGGATTCCTCGATCGCTTGAATCTTTATCTTTTAACCATAATCTCTCAGTTATTCGGTGGATTCCAAGAACTACTGGTGGCTTAACCAGAAGGTTGCTTGTGAGCTCGTCATCAATTTGCTTCCGAACAAACCTCTTTTCCTTTGACTCTGCACGTTATACGCTTGGCTTCTCCATATACGTTGCAGGTTGTAATCGGGTTTAAGGCCTGCGCTCTAAGAGCCCAGTGTGGCATAAGCAAATTTCAAAGAGGTTGAATTCTTTCACCCATTCACTTTGTTAAATTTTGTGCATATTTGCTTTGTCAAAGCCTCATAACAGCCGTAATTTATGACTTGAGAAAAATAAATAACTATTTTCTTCGTATTACTTTTTAAGAGTCTCAAACATCCGCGGAAGTGTCTATACATACATATATGAATATCCTTTTCCCAAAGCAATTGGCACTCAAATGGCAGGCAGTTGCGCAGCACCGACAACCAGTCGTATAAGTAAAATTTTTAACGACCACACAAATGTGTAAATTTTCACGCCAAACACCAAGAAGCCAGAAGGAGCGAGCGATCGTATAAGAGCAGGCACAAAACGCTGACTGCATGGAGAGTATGTGAAGCACACATACACACACATATACTTTCATATAGTAACGGGTACAGTGTGCGTATATATTCCTGCTTCATGCGGCATGTTAACGCCATTGTTGAAGTTTTTAGTGTAAGATTTCGCCGTAAATTGCGTTAAATTAATTTTCGAAAATAACTCTGCGCTTTCGTGAATAAATACGTTTTTTCTTGCGTTTTCCTATGTGTGTGTGCTGCCGCGGCGTTTGTATGCCATCTTCGCGTCTTATGTATACCCATACTTGAGCTCTGTACACATAGTTGATCTCTGTCGAGTCGAGTGCCATGGAAGTGCGGTGTGCCACAAAGTAGTGCAGTGCCTGTGGTGATTGTGGCGGCTGCGAAAAACTCCAAATATAAATGGTGCGCTGTCGTCAATTAATCAGTTCACTGGTTGAATGAGTTTCGCTAAATTGTACTTTTATGACTTTGTGTTTGTGAATACGCGCTTATTTGTGTATATCAGCGTGCACTAACAATTTCATGCATATAAGAATAACTAAAAATGGGCTTTAACGGCAAGTAAGGAAGCGTTAAAGAAATTTTTGGGAATTCTAATAAATGAGCTGAAAGCTCAAGCATAAAAGTCGATCTTAAATCTTGGTGATAATCTGACTCAATGTGGTTATATTTGTTACCGAAAAGCTGCCTAATTGCTGATATTTGCGTATGCTCAACTGAAGTGATCGCTGAATTTGAGGCGTTATGAGCACCTGGGCGAATGAGCTCTGATTGGTGTTTGCTTTTTAAATAATTTGTTTTATACGAAATAAATTATAAAAAAATTAATATCTAATGAAAAAATAGGTGGCGCAAAATTAATCACCCTATCAGAAGATTTTTATTTAACGTATTTGACATTTCTGAGCAGCTGCAGAGAGCTGCAGTATACAAACAGGAAGGCAAAGAATCGTCTTAAGGTCAAGATATTTATTTTGAAATTCAAAATATTTTTTTTGTTTAGTAAAATAGTAATGAGTGATTAATTTATTATTTCCATACTTTATTATTTCAAATAAAATAGATAGCGTCAAAATAAAGTGTACTCTGCATATTGACCAATTTTGACTATTTATTGGGTTGAGGAATAGGTTCATAGCGTTTTTATATTTTATTTTATTTTATTTTATTTTACAATGATTTCTTTTCTGTTTGGCAAAGGCTAAAAACTCATTCGATAGAACTCTTCCTGCTCTACAAAACTATTTCAATTGTAGATATTTTTGAGTTATTTAATTTTTTTGCTAGTTTTGCGGCTTAGAAATGGAATACCCAGGAGGCAAAAATCCACATTTGCTGTCTGCATTGAGGTCAAAAAGCTTCCGAAGCAACCCGGGATATTTGTGCCGTATATGAAGAAGGGGTCATACATAGGCAAGTCTAGAGCACGGAAATGGTTTGGAAAGTTCAAAAATGGCGACTTTGACGTCGATGACACAGCCGAAGCACTTTTGATTTCGGTGAAAAACGTCTCAAATCACATTTGAAGGAGAACGGTCATGAATTGACGGAAAAAATGAACTGCGATCATAAAACATTTAGTGGGATGTAACTAAAAATTGGGACCCTGGGTGCTTCACGAGCTCAAAGAAAAAAGTAATGAAAGTCACCTTCAAATTGCTTCTCAGCATTTCGCCCAGCAAAGAGGTCATTAAAAACTAACTCAACAACTTCTTTGCCACCAGACCATACGAATTTCGGCGGAATGGCATCAACAAATTGGTCGAGAGATGGGAAGAGGTTGTAAACAGGAACGGTCAGTATATAATTGATTAACTTATTTAAATAATTATTGTTTTTTGTTTAAATAAAAGTCTTCGGTAAAGAGGCTACGAAATTATTCTTCAATCTAAAACTTTATTCTATGGTTTCTCACTTTCTTCAGGTTGATTTTTTTCGACAAAACTTTAAAAAAGTTGTTCAGAACGTCTTCTGCCTTGACTTTTGTCAACGTGATGATGTTACAACAACATCACCAGCTAGTCATTCAATACCCTTAAGTGTGGCATACAAGTATTGCAGCTAAAGATAGCCAGCGTTTTAGAGTTGCCATATATTGGCTGTACAACCCTGGTCGGGTTTTCGCCTGCTATTGAATATGCCTCCAATTGTCTCTGTTTCGTGCCTGTTTCCTCCATGCCCCAGATCCCACTAAGCCTGCGTCTTCTTCTACACCGTTAATCCATCTAAGCGACGGGCGGCCCCTTCTTCTCTGTCTGTGGCATTAACCGAAGAGTATTTGTTGAGGTGTAATTAGGTGAGTTATAATTTCAAGGTTGTAAAAGACTTCGTTTATTAAGGAACCAGCATTAACACCGATAACACTGGCAGCCTTGAAATCCATCGTAGAATCTCTCTAGCCAACAAGTGCTACTTTGGACTAAGTAGGCAACTGAGCAGTAGAGTCCTCTCTCGACGAACAAAACTAACACTCTACAAGGCTCTCATCATGCCCGTCCTAACGTATGGCGCAGAAGCTTGGACGATGACAACATCCGATGAAGCGACGCTTGGAGTGTTTGAGAGAAAGACTCTTACGAAGATTTTTGGACCTTTGCACGTTGGCAACGGCGAATATCGCAGGCGATGGAACGATGAGCTGTATGAGCTTTACGACGACATAGACATAGCGCAGCGAATAAAGATCCAGCGGCTTCGTTGGCTGGGTCATGTCGTCCGAATGGATACAAACGCTCCGGCTTTGAAAGTATTCGATGCGGTACCAGCTAGTGGTAGCAGAGGAAGAGGAAGACCTCCTCTGCGTTGGAAAGATCAGGTGCAGAAGGACTTGGCTTCATTTGGTGTGTCCAATTGGCGCCGGTTAGCACGAGAAAGAAACGACTGGCGCGCTTTGTTAAACTCGGTCAAAATCGCGTAACCGGTTATCGCGCCAATTAAGAAGAAGAAGGAGAGGCGACTCTTTGGTGTTGAGAGCGAAAAATAGCAGCGGCTGGCCACAAGGATTCTGTAGCCGATTTCTGCAGAAATTTTGTTGTCATGATTAATGATTACTCAAAGGTATTTAAATTCCTTCACTATTTCGGAACCATAGTCACCGACTTTTAGTATTTGATCCACATTGTGTCAGACAGAGTCCGATGAAGTTCAAATTAGCTTTATTTTGGCTTCGTTTATATCCAAACCCATACATTTTGCTGCCCTTTCAATACGATTTCTTTCAAACTCGGCAGCGATGATGCGATTATGTCCATATCGTCCACGTAAGCCAGCAATTGAACCGATTTAAACAAAATAGTTCCCTTTGTTTTTACGGCAGAGTCCCTGATAATATCAAAGAGGAGATATGAGAGCCCACCCCCTTGCCGAAGTCCGTGCAGGGTGACGAACTCTCGCGACGGATTGTTCTGAACTCTTACTACGTTACTTACATTTTGCATGGTTGATCGTGTTAAACGTATTAACTTATCAGGAATACCGAATTCTGCCATCGCTGAGAAGAGCTGGTTCCTAGTGAACATAACGAATTATCAAAAATAAGTTTTGGGCACTTTTATGTACACAATCGAAAATTTTCTAAAAATCGGTTTACTTTCTATGAGCTAGACTATTACTTGTAGTCGTTTTCACCAATTAAATTCTAATATAAATCAGCGAGGAATAATTGAAACTCCTTCTGATAATATCAATGCTCTGGAGGAGCGCAAACCTAGTGAAATTTTTCCCAAATTCGTCTGACTCGATGGGAATTTGAAGGTCAAAATAATGCTTTCCGTGATGCAAATGTAAATGATTACACAAATGTGTATTTCGAAAGACATGTGGACATGGAAATTTTACAGTGATGCGACCATATTATCAGCATAAATTTATTTATAAGGGGCTCTTTTTTGTCTGGACAAATTTGCAGGCACAGCACGCAGACAACATTAATTCCATTGTACCGCACTGAGGTTCCCTTTTTAATTTTCTTTAAACCTACCGGACCTCCGAAGAAATCTGAGCAGATCTTGTGGTGCCAAGGAGCTAAGATGGTCGCTTCTTAACAAATCAGTGCCAAAGACCTCAAGTCTGATTCGAGCGAAGGCTGAGTAGACGTACAGAAAGTGGTCCGCCGTCTCTGCTTCCTCTCCACATGCTGGCCAGAGTGCACTGTCTGAGGTGCCTACCTTATCCTTGAGCTTCGCCCATTGAAAGTGACCCGTCATCAGTCTAACCAGCCTCCTACAGTCCCCTCTGCTTAATGACAGGATGATGTGCTACAGTCGGTCGAACTAACATCAGTTTTGTCCATCTGCAGCCTCTGTCAGCTTGCCAAGCTCGCTTGTGGGTAGAGAGTAGCAAAATCCATTGCCGAGTATAAAAGTGGCACCTACCTGCAAATAATTGGCTGTAGACGTCTCCTTGCGAACTGCAATTCTTCGTACACCAGACTCTCTCTTTTTTATGAAGGCTCTGCAAGTTAAATTGCTACTAAAAGTTTCTTAATATACCACAAAGAAAGTAATAATATTCAGGTGAAATGAAATTCGACAAATTCAAGCAATGCCTATAAGCAAATCGTGAATATTAAATATTTATTTAAAAGTTAGTTTATGCCTCAATGCTTCACCGACTGGAATTTATAAATCAACAAGAAATTAATGCGCTATTGAATGTTGCTGGCACGACGAATACATTAGATAGTAAATAGGCAACTAATAGCTTCGTCCTCTCTTCAATATCAGCAATTTGGTTGAGAACCCTTTCGCTCAATGGTCATCCAATTAAATGTTGCAATTGATACAAGAGGCTCAATGACTCAGTCTGTAGTTAAAAACTAAATGAAAATCAATTTGTAAGCACAACTACACTTTAAATTCTATGTACATGCATACATACATACACACATACATATGCACACTGTGTATGTCTAGTGTAATATGGACTCGTAGAGGGTGTGAATGGCCCTTTTGAAATTTTCGTAATTAACCTAATGAATGCGAAACATTTCATTAAGTGCTACTCATTCAAATAAAATTGAAAGCTGAAGCTGTTGCAGCAACAGCAACAACATCACCAGCTAGTCATTCAATAGCTTACAAGTGGCATACAAGTATTGTAGCTAAAGATAGCCAGCGTTTTAGAGTTGCCACATACGGGTGGTGGAATTTATTTCAACGCAGTTGAGGGGAATTTTTTTTGTAACTTTTATTCTAGGAATAGACTTCTTAGAGGTTCATACCTTTAACTGTCTTTATAGTACGAATTCATTTGTTGCTGCCTTAGAAGAGTTGACGAGCTTACCTGTAAATCTCCACAAGCCGTGCTTTTTTTGTAGTTTGGAGTAACAGCGGTGACCGCCGTAGCCGAACGGTTTGTGAGTAATTACCACTAACACGACACTTCGAAACACCCCGAGGGAATGGAATGCTAAATGATGTCAGAGAATATTCTGGCAAACCTCAGAGTGTATTTCTGTCATGAAAAAGATTTTATAATAGGACTATGAATAAGTTCGTGCGGTTTTTTTTCGAAATTTGAAACTTTATTGACGTAAAATGGTTACAAATTTAATATTCAAAGTATTGTCCATCGCTTACTACTACTTTTTCCCATCTTTCTGGCAATTCACGGATTCCCTTTGTGAAAAATTCGGTCGGTTTTGCCGCAATCCACGAATCGATCCATTTTTTGACTTCATCGTAATTACGGAAGTGCTGGTCAGCCAGGCCATGTTGCATCGATCGGAAGAGATAGTAATCGGATGGCACAAGGTCTGGACTATACGGCGGGTGGGGTAGGACATCCCATTTGAGCGTTTCTAAGTATGTTTTGACCACTTGTGCAACATGTGGCCGAGCATTGTCATGTTGCAAAATAACTTTGTCGTGTCTATCGGCGTATTGCGGCCGTTTTTCTCGCAGTGCTCGGCTCAAACGCATCAATTGTCGTCGGTAGACATCCCCCGTAATCGTTTCATTCGGTTTCAGTAGCTCATAATACACAACACCCAGCTGGTCCCACCAGATACACAGCATAACCTTCAGGCCATGAATATTCTGCGCCGACGTCGATGTTGAAGCATGGCCAGGGTATCCATACGTTGCCCGACGTTTTGGATTGTCGTAATGGACCCACTTTTCATCGCCAGTCACAATTCGATGCAAGAAACCCTTTCTTTTGTGCCGTTGAAGCAGTTGTTCGCATGCCATAAAACGGCGTTCAACGTCTCTTGGCTTCAATTCATACGGCACCCAATGGCCTACCTTTCGGATCATTCCCATGGCTTTTAAACGTTTGGAAATGGTTGATTGATCAACTCCCAAAGTTTTTGCAACCTCTTCATGCGTTTGAGCCGGATCTTGATCGAGCAATTCCTCCAATTCGGTATCCATGAACTTTGGCGGCGCACCCTCGCGTTCTTCGTCTTCCAAGCCAAAATCACCACTTTTAAAGCGTGCAAACCACTTCTGGCACGTTCGCTCAGCTAGAGCATGCTCACCATAAACTTCCACCAAGATACGATGACTTTCGGCTGCTTTTTTCTTCATATTAAAATAATGAAGAAGAATTCCCCGCAAAAACACATTATTTGGCACGAAATTCGACATTTTCAAGTGTGGTAAAAATATTGTTGTTTACGCTTCAAATAAAAAACTTATACTGACGTTTGTGCCTTACGACAGTAGCTCTCCAATGAATGTTTGGAAATGTAGATCGATGGAATAATAATCAAGTTACGCCATCTGTTGTAAAACCGCACGAACTTATTCATTGCCCATCTGCTGTACGGAGACGTCATAAAACTGCAGATTTCTGTTTTTGCGCAACAACATCAAGGAGTTCGTCACAAACTGGAGGAGAACCTCGGCAAAACTCGGCCAGAATATAAATAAAAATTTTAAAGACCTACTACGGCTGCCTCTTGGCATAAGGACGCCGACTTCATACGAAAATTTAATACATTCCCTTTCTGATTAAGCAGGGACGGTTGTTACCAAGAATAAGCCAGACAGTCTCATGTGTACTACAGCCTCATATAATAGGATCAAAGCTTGGTAAGTAATACTTCTCTGTATTCAATAGTCTGGAAGCAAGAAATGTCGTCAAGCTATACTGGATACCCGAACAAGAAGGTCAAGACTACAACGTGCAGGAGGACTGCACAGCGGAATTAGACACTATATTGAATCCCTCCACCCATGAACCATTGGAGGTTTATCAAAGTTCATATAAAGAAAATTGTCAACGACTAAGAAGGCTCGAATTTCTTTGAACTTCGGACAGATCTCTCTATCCGCGCACTGGGATTGCCATGCCAGGGCAATCTTTCCAAGAAGGCAGGATTAGAATGAGGGGAAAACCTTTACTGACGGTTGACAGAGGAAACCGGAAGTCGGAGCAGGCGGTTTCTGAACCAGCCAATTTTTCTTTTTCCTTAAAATTGCCGAATGCTTCTAGTGCTTTTCAGGCAGAAGTCTTTGCGATCCTGCAGGCCTGAAAAAATGCTTAGGTAACGTGGGAGCGAGGGATATATTTACCTTTTGTTCCGATAGTCAAACCGTGATCAAGGCTTTGACGACGCCATGGTACGTCAAGTCTTGTAAGGAGGAGATAAAATCTCTATGGTGTGCAGGTAAAATTGCTCTGATATGAGTTCCAGGACATAGGAACACAGAGTTAAGTGAAGTTGACAAAGAGCTTTTCCAATACTAAATTCGTCTCAGAGGTCTCCTATCTGGTCATCGGCATCCCCCTGACTGTGAAGGGGATAGCACAACTTATTTCTCAAGAAAGTGCAGAAGAGATGGAGCTCCATTTCTTCGTGTGCTATTTCGAACACCCTTTCGCGTTTATCGGTCATTGGAATATCGGCACACACGCAGAAAAGCTGTGGAGACGTTTCAGAGAAGGATACTGTTGAGCACTTTCTCTGTAAATGCACGGATTTGGCAGCTAGACAATTAAGATCAAGGGATAAGGAAGTTCCTTTCTTCGACAGCCCGGGGCAGTGCGCCAACCTAAATCCCATCAATCTTCTCCATTACATCAACAGCTATGGCTGGTTGTAGATAACTGCCTGTTGGGGGTCTCAAAATGGTATCAATTCGCCGCTTCAGTGCTACTTGGGAAGTGCCAGATGGGCATCATCTACCTAACTCAGAAGACGCGGAACTCATACGACGCAGGATGGGAAGTCTAGGATAGAGGCAGGTTAGGCAATTCATTCCCGCTTCTAAAACATTACCAAGTAGGCTCCTAAATCTAGCTAAAGAGGACATAAGAGTTCTCAGTGGATACTACACGGGACATTATAGTCTTCGATATCATTTCAAGGAACTATGGACAGATAGAATCAAGCAACTGCCGTTTTTGTGAGGTGGGCGATAAAGTGCCAGAGTACATCGTTTGAGAATGTGTCGCTCTCGCAAGACGAATACTCAGTCATCTTGGTGGTGTGACTCTAAATCGATTGGTGATATGGAACAAAAAGCCTGGCGAAGTGCTCAAATTCATTAGAAGTCTCCAAGCTCGCAGTTAAGTACAATGGGCTAATAAAACAACTAGCTAATTTCCAAGGACCGTTAACGATGGCAACCTTGAAATCCAACGGAGAATCTCTCTTGCAAAAAAGTGTTACTTGGGACTAAGAAGACAACTCAGTAGTGAAGTCCTCTCTCGACGAACAAAACTAAGACTTTATAAAACTCTGATCATACCCGTCCTACCGTATGGTGCAGATTCTAGGGAAGATTGTTGGATCTGTGCACGTTAGCGACGGCCAGTATCGCAGGCGATGGAACAATGAGCTTTACGACGACACAGACATAGTGCAGCGAATAAATATCCAGGAGCTTCGTTGACCGCGTCATATCGTCCAACCGGGTACAAATGCTCCAGCTTTGATAGCAAAAGAAGAGGAAGGCCTTCTCTGTTTTGGAATGTTCAGGTGGGGAAGGACTTGACTTCAATTCATGTGTCCAACTGGCGCCGGGTAGCATAAGAAAGAAACGACTGGCGAAGAAGAAGTATCAAAGATTCTTTGTCGATGGTCTAACAATTTGTTCAAAACTATCGTATCTCAATGTGGTGATAGCATCGCTGAATTGGACAAAGACAACACAACTTAAAATGATGTTAAATGTTCGTATGTATTTCTGCGAAAAGAAAGCTTTTCATAAAAGTGATATACTCTTTAAAGACGTCACAACAGATCTATCCATTATCAACAGTTTAGACGATGAGTGGTGAGGCACAAGTTGCCAAAGTTCTAGACGCTAGATTATCGGAATTATTTTCACCAAAAAAAGCTGGCAGCTCTAATCCAAATCCAACAAAGAAGCGGTCAATTTACGAGTTCACTTGGTAGCATTGCCTGCCAATGTGCCGTGCCATTCGCATCTGCTGCTAATGTTGCTGCTTTAGAGTATTCAAGCGTTGTTAGCACTTCGTTGGTTGGCCTGCGTCCAACGCCAACATCAATGAATATTCAACATTGAATTTTGTATTCAATTCAAAGTTCAAAGGTCGGTCGCCTATGACCATACACCTCTTTACACGTACGCACATTCTTAAATATACACACACACACTCACACCAACGTATTGATGCCGATTTAATATAGTAGAAATGAATTAAACTCGCAATAATTCAAATGAAAAACACACAAAGGAGTATTTTATTTACGGCGGTGCGAGGACTGAGTGGAGAAGTTTTGTAAATAGGAATAATTTTCGTAGGTAAAATCAATGGCCTTTAATGCAGCTCGCATTTAGAAAGTTAGTTAAATTTGCAGTGAAAAAGTGTGGATATGAATTCATAATTACGATTTAGTACCAACTTTTGAGTTTTTTGAAGTGCTTCGAAGTTGATTAAGTGGCCATTTTCAAAAACTGTAATTTTCCCTTACTCTTTCCATATCTAAATTTAAGCGAAAACATCTAAAATTGTTTCAAAATTATATTCGTAATTGAAACTATAGATCTGAAATACATTTCTTGTAGTTGCGTGATGACAATCTGTGAATATTTGAGTATGATTCCTAGGCCTCTGAATAAAGTTAGTATTTGGAGGAAAAGAGAGGAGAGCAGCCAACGAAAGCGAGCATATCCAAGTCGTATCTAATCGATTGTTTTCGATAACTGCGGCCTCAATTCAGTGACAGGCTGGACAATTCTCTATTTACATCCTGTAGCCCACATTTTCTATGCTCCATTCTTTCTCCTCGTTCATTGGCTAAGAGTTTTGTTGTGAAAAAATGTATCAAGTAACGAATCTTTTTCAAAAGATGTCTGCCTCAAATGCAACACATAATACTCAGAAATGAAATGAAACTAAACAAGTAAAAATTTTGGTATTGATCGAACTTCGTACAACCGCGCACATTTTAGTAAAATTCAATTTGGGCTGGACGTTTTGTGTTTTAATCAAACGATTTCATATACGTTCGAGTTCTTTAGGAGAGGCTACTATCATATAACCTATACCGTCACTATGATTCGATATCTAAATCAAATGATGACGACCGCCTTAGTTCCTTATTTTAAACCGCTTGGAATAAACTTCCTG
The DNA here is from genome assembly GCF_027943255.1 of Anastrepha obliqua. Taxonomy (NCBI): domain Eukaryota; kingdom Metazoa; phylum Arthropoda; class Insecta; order Diptera; family Tephritidae; genus Anastrepha; species Anastrepha obliqua. The sequence continues at coordinate 16,645,244 of NC_072893.1, read as the reverse complement.
ATCCTCATGAACCTTAGGGAATGCCTGCGGAGCGTTCGAGCTTTACGTTTAATTTGGCAAGTGGGTTTTTTTGGGAAGGAGGTGGAAATGAAAATGTCAGAGCTGCCGTCACACCAATGGTATGTGCGGTACGCTCCCACTAATACTATAACAATCGGCTAATTCTACCTTGGGACCACAAAAGTATACCTTCTGGGTAGAGCCGCGTTTGTGTCCGAAGACACAACAGGTACCTGCGTCCAGGTTTCTCTCCTCTAGGCATATAAAGGCTATACAATTACTGACACTGTGTTTACAGGTGGTTCCAAAGTAAAGGAGACAACGGAAAAGTTGCAGTAGTGTTAGCTTAACTCACTATCGTCTTGTATTCTGTACGATACTATATTGAGTGTTTCACTCAAACGTCTGTGCTTCTTGTCGGTTCGTCAGAAACTGTCCGCCATCTCCGTTGGTGCAAGTGTTGCTGAAACGCTTTGCGTTCGTGAGCCAATATAGCGAAATCGCGTCATGATCTCACCTGCGAACGTTTGCGCTGTCTTCCACTTACCGCTGGTTGCGCACATATCTCGTACGAGGGAGCTGAGAGATGGTTGATGACTCAGGGCTTGTTCCAGGATAGCGCGTTCCTGTATGAAGCGGTTGCAATAAAACATGACGTGTTCTGCGTTTTCGTCAGTATTCGGGCAGTTTGGACAGGAAGGGCTGGCTGCTAAACGGTGCAGGTACTCCTTAAAACAGCCCGCTGCAGTCCGCTGAGCAACTGCGAAAGGTGATAGTCGGTGTCTCCATATTCTCTCATTAACCACTCATCAACTCGTGGGATGAGATTGCAGGTCCAACGTCCGCTTTGTGCCTCATCACATCGTTCCTACGACCGGCCTATTGTGAGCAGTCGTTGAACTGCTTCTTCTACTGGCGTGGGCCGCGCTCCTTGCCCGTTATAGAGCCGAAATATTTCATCTGCCAAGAGATTCAGAGGTATCTTTCTGGCTATAACGCAGTTTGCATCATCAGACACCGTTCTAGATGCGCAAGCTACACGCAGCGCGCCTTGTCTGTATGTCTGGGTGACTTCCCGTAGATTATACTTTTTGGTTCGCGCCCATATAGGTGCGGCATGAAGAATTATACAGTCAGCAACGAATGACAGTAGTCGTCTGCGATTTTTTTGGGGCCCTCCTATATTAGGGAGAAGTCATTGCCATTGACAGAAGCCGTCTTGGCAAGTGGGTTCCATCCGCATAGTACAGGAATGCCTGTTCCATCAGTCGCTTCAGTATCAGGTACGACTATGTCAGAGTGAGCTAAGCAGCTCGTCAGCTCTAGGTTAGGTTAAGATAGAGGGGCCCGCTTAGAAAAATATTCAAAACTCACCCGTTGTGATACCTTACAGGGGAAAGAAGAGTGAAAGGAACCAGACGGGTAGAAACAAAGAAGAAGCGACCGTAGATTAGAGGATGACGGGCAACAATCGCTAATTTACGTTCGTAATCAGCCACTTCAAGCTACTGACGAATTTCCCCAGATGTGTGATATTAAACCCGCAATATTCGCAGGTGTACGAGAGCGTGCAGCTGAGAAGAAGGTGCTCATATAATTCCACCTCGTTCTTTAGACAGCTTCTGCAAAAAGGACTTGAGGCAATCCCAAGCCTCACCGCATGGGATCCCAAAATTTCATCAAATAATCCTTCGAAATAATGAAAAACTATGATGTAATTTAGATTAAAAATTTATTTTGTTTGCTTCTTAGTATACTCGCTAACATTATTTATCATATAGTTCAAATCTTTCACCCTCCTCTTTTTTTTTACTAGCCTCGAACGCTTTTGAGACCTTGAGCAGGCGGCACTTGACTTCGACTTCGCGGGCGACTTGGACTCAAATTTTCTTAAACCGACGCTTGAATTGAACGAAATTCATATTCTGCAGGTATTCTAATTTGTCCAATATATATTTCTATACACAGAAATCTAATGGGTTTAGCTCTGGAGATGGAGATCGAGGCCATTCATCCACTGGAATAAAGCAGAGCGTCTAAAGTTCATGCATCTCTTGTGATGAGCTTTTGTCTTACGAGCTGGATCAGAGTCTTAGCGAAAATGTTATCAGTCATCGTTGATCCTGATCCTCCAACCCAAAAGCCCGTTCGTCTTTTTCCCCAACATGTTTGGTTTTTTCCCTCTGTCTTTCCCGAATATGGCATCACAATATACGAGTTCGATTCTTTGTCGTAGCGTGTTTTTTTTGTGGGTGAGATGGGATCAAAATGCCTTCGCACTTACAGAGGCCGTCGTTAGCTGCGTTGAGTGGTGTGAACACTAAATCAATCCCTCCTCCTCCTCTGCGGATACTTCCTTCCTGGAACTACTTTCAGCATTACTTCACCCACGTCTGGGTCTACCATATTTGTAGTCAGCTTCCTGCTATAAGCTCGTCTTCTTATCACTATCTGTGTCGCGTTTGAATCTATTGGACGCAATTGGTTCCTCCGTCCAGTGCCCTCTCCTTTTGACATCTGGAGGTTTTATGTCATCGATAGTCTCCATTACTGCGCTTTTTGGAGCAAAAGGAAGATCGGAAGGCTGCGATATCAAATGTGTTAGTGTCGACTTGTTCCCGTCTGCTATCGTCGCGAGCTTTACTTCAGTTCATGAGTGTCGTTCGTCAGTCAAAATGCGAAGTGGGCGGCTGAAGAGTAGGAACTCTTGAGTAAGGAGGCACTAACTGTCGAATGACTGGGGCCCCTCGCGTGGGGAGCCCTTAAAACTAACCTAACCTACTTCGTGAACGCCGCGCAAGACAGTGACTTTAAGTGGATGTAAAGGCTCTTTGAGCATCACACGCGTATTTTCAGTGCCCCCCCAAAAAAAAAACGCGCCTCGTCGTTCACGATGATTTTCCACACAAATCGTCCTCTTCGTTATTGAGATTGAGGATAGCTTGGCAGTAATTTACACGGGATTGACGGTCAGCAGGCATTAACAGATGCGCTGCTTGCACTTTGTATAGGAAGTCTTGTGTGAGTCTTTCACTAAAATTCGCTGGTGATGCCCAATTCGTTCCCTTTAGTGATGCCCGTTATCGTTCTCAGCGACATTGCCAGCCACAGCCGCGATAGTCTTGGACGAATGAGCAGTCCGGGAACGGCTACGCCCTGCAAGGTCTCATGTGATTCGTGCTGTTCGAGTCGAGTAGTTAAGCTCTAGAAGCTTTGTCCAGTTGGCGCGACGCGACGTTGATATTCACGCTGCGCCAACACCATCGACCGATTTTTGGGCAAAACAAAATATTAAAAAAATAATAATAATAATTGGCGCGTCCACTTCCGTTAGGTGTTTGGCCGAGCTCCTTCTCCTATTTGTAAGGCGCGTCGTGATGTTATTCCATAAATGGAAGGACCTACAGTTTCAAGCCGACTCCGAACGGCAGATATTTTTATGACAGAAATACACTCGGAAGTATGTCATTGCGCGTCTTCTTTTTTGTTTTTTGTTTTGTGGAGGAGCAAAGCATCGAAAGCCCATGACCATTATGGCCGTCAGTGTGGGACTTTAACCCGAACTTAAACCCCCTCTTGTGGGGAGGCCGTTATGGAGTAAGTTAACTCAAATGAGTCAGTCTCAATCAGTACGGGAATCTGTCCGGTGTTCGTCTTGCAATGACTCTTTAGCATTTCCATCAGCTTGGCGAGCATTGCGTGCCTGTATATAAACTTCCCCGGGCACAGAGTTCCACATATTTCTGATGGTAAAAAAATAATATCCATTAAAATAATATCAAATCACACTTAATTCTGCGCAATAATACACGTAGGACTCATTGAGTGAATAACAAATAGTTACGAGAAAAATCACTACACACCAAATAAAATCAGTGCGTCATGCCAGTACAAAATATTTCCCCAGTTGGACATTAGCAGCTTCCTCTGACTTTTATTGTCCTGCTGCCATGCAGTGGATATTCTTGAAAAATCATAAAATGGAATTTATTGTGTGCCCAGTTAAAATTATCAATCATACGCGAAACATTAAGGCCCCCCTCCGCCTCCCCAACTATTCACCAAATGCGAGTAAATCAAACAAGCAGTTCCACACAACACAACAACTCGACCCAACCCAACCCAACGCAACTCAACCCAACTCAACTCAACCCACTCTGTTGCTTATCAAAGCACCGTAGCACATCTACAGTTAGTTAAAGTTATTGGTATGCTCGGTTTGTAATATTTTTCTAAAACGTACCCTTGAGCAATGCAATAAGTGGTGTTGGGAATTTTCTTAAGATTTTTCATTTCCTCTTCTATTCCTGACTAAAAGCAACTGATGTGTATCAAGGCGCGTAGGAGTGTGTGTGCACATATGAAATTCCTGCGACATATTGTTTTCCCCCAAAAAAACTAAAAAAAAAATCGAATATAGACAAATATTTCAATAAAAATAGTCTATGAAAAAGCGCCAAACTCTGAAGAGATAGGAAAAAAAATGAACAGAGTGAAAAGCATATCGAACTGTCAAACTGGGACGGATATTGAGTTGTGTTTGATGAGTTCATATCGCTCGCATGCCATCGTGGTATCTTTTCTAATAAAAAAATGTGTAACAAGCATACATAAATACGTGTATTTAAGTGTGTGTGTTTGGGGGAAAAATATTTGCCCACTCGTGTGTTTTTTTTTGTTTTTCGCAAAGCTCCTCTTCTTTAACGCATTTTACACTGCTGATGATTGCGTGCAAAAACCCTCTTACGTGCAATTTTTTTCATCATAAAAGTGGAGAAAATGCGAAGAAAATGTTGATTGCCTTCGTTCAATAATAAATAATAAAATTTTTCATTTCCTTCAAAATGTGCTTTTGTGAAAAAAATTACTTGTTAGCACTTTGGTATTTTTTCTGGTCAAAAACCGATAATATTCGTATTTTTCCCTCGGCAGTCGCTTATGAGCGCCGAGGGATGGCAAAAGAAACCAGTAATAAAAATAGTAACTTTTGCTTAGTTGGTTTATTAAAAGTTATTGTGAGATATCAAACTGTCACAGGACTGAGTAAGGAAAGGAAAAAAATAAATAAATAAAAAACGAAATAAAAAAAATATTATAAGACATTTTGCTTCATAGTTACTAAATATGATACAAAAGTTATTGAGTGTTAGGAGAAATACAGACAAAACTATTGTCATAAAACAAAAAAATATTTCCTAAGTATTCGCTTAAGCTAACAATCAGTTATAAGGGAAAATAAAAAACATGGTACAAAAATCAAAAAAACAAATAAAAGAAAATAATAAAAATAAATTTGTAATAAAAAAACGCTATATTGTAAAATAATACTTGTATACAGACACAATCACAAATGATATAAGGATGTACCTAAGTGTTAGCCAGATCAGTGGGTTTACCCTTGAAAAAGAAAATGGTTTGAGCAACATGGGCCTGGCGTTGTCGTGAAGGAGTATGGTTTGATCATGTCGATCCGGTATTTTCAGTCGCATAGCCTCATTCACGCGGTGCAGCTAGGCAATGTATAGCTCCTTGTTGACCGTGGGATTCTTTTCGAGCATTTCCCAGTGCACCATGCCCTCCCGGTCCCACCAAACACATATCATGATCTTCTTTGAATGAAGATCCGGCTTGACTCTCGGCTTTGGTGTATCTACTGGAGCGACCCATTCCTTTCTTTGCTTCACATTGATGTTTGGGCACCATTTCCTCATCTTCCGTGGCAATTTCGGTACAAAATGTGCTATTTATGACCGCGTGTTGCTCGATGGCGAGTGAGATGCTGAGAAGCAACTTGAAAGCGACTTTGTTTGTTTCTTCGTTGAGCTCGTGAGGCACCCAGGCTCTCAATTTTTCAGTAAATCCCATTGAATGAAAGTGATTGAGAATCATTTTATGATCGCAGTTCATGTTTTCCGCCAATTCACGATTGGTTTGGCGACCGTTTTCCCTTCGCCTTCAAAAGTCATTTGAGACTTTCTTCATCGAATCCAGAAGGCCTTCCGCTGCGGGACGTGTTATCGACGTGAAAGTCGCTGTTCGCCTTTTTTTAACTTTGCCAACCATTTCCGTACTGTAAACTCGCCTACGACACCTTCTCTATACAAGTCGTAAATGTCCCGAGCTGGTTCGGCAGCTGTTTGACCTCGATGAAAAGCAAAGAAGATCAGAAGTCGAAAATGTTGACTTTCACCTGTTGAGTATTCCATCTCTACGCCTCGAAACTAATAAAAAATTAAATAACTCAAAAAGCAGGAAGTGTTCTATCGAAGGAATACTTACCCTTTGCCAAACACCAAATAAATCGTTGTAAAATAAAAGAAAACTTAAAAATGCTATGAACTTATTCCCCAACCCAACATTTAAATTTTTTCCCTTCAGTTGATTTTGTTGCGGGTTATTATGTACGCCACAAAAAAGCTTTTTTTCGACACGCCTCTAAAGATTCATTAAATTAAAATTTTGAAAGGTCGAGCCAAGGAGCACCAGGAGATTTTGAGAAAGAGATAGGAAAGAATAGAGACAGAGATAGAAATAGTTAGTCCTTTAGGAATTTTCCAGATTCTTTGGCAAATATCCTCCAGTTTTAGAGAACGAAACGAACCAAAACTCGTAGCCGTGCCCTAGCAAAGACAGGAAACTCACAGAGAAAATGCTAAGTGTTATCCACCTCTTCGAAGCACGACAGGATTGGGTCCTCAATGATTCCAATTGTGGTCATATGCTGACCCCATGGGTTGTGTCCTGTAATAATACCGACCATTAACCGAACGTCTTACCTTCCAAGTTTTAGAAGAAAGCTCGACAGTTTTCTGTTCGGACTTGTCACAAAACACTTTGCAGTTCTCCAGCGTTCTAGACCGGACCATCGCTCTTTATGTATATTAGATTACCTACATAATCGCTAATCCAATTATTGGAACTGATTCCGATTATTGCCTTTGGCCCTTGTAGGGGAACCGCTGATCCACTGTTGACCAACTCGTTTCCTTGAACACCGGAGTGTCCTGTAAACCATATAAGTACAAGCCTATTTTGTCTTGCGAGAGAATTTAGCTTCCTCTTACATTCTTGAAAAATCTTTGAGGTTTGCTTCGCGTTCTCCAGGGCCTGCAATGGAGCCTGACTGTCACTGAAAACTCCAATCTGTTTCCCGCTCCATCTCCCCTCGATTATCCATTTGGCTACTCTCAGGATGGCAAAAACTTCCGCTTGGAAAACAGTTGCCATTTCCCCCATAGCATAGTGATACTTATTACTATCGTTTGAGTACCATCCAGCTCCAGACCCTATTTCATTCTTGGACCCATCGCTAAATATATAAATATATATATATATATATATAAATAAATATCCGTCAAACCTCCCTGCATGCATTCTGGATTACTCCATTGTTCACGCAATGGAAATCTGACATCAAATTTCTTTCTAAATAAACTGTGTGTATCAGGTCGTCTTTAGGGGCCAAAAACAGTGGATACTGCTCAGATAGCAACTGCACTAGCTCACTCACAAAATTTTCAATATTTTGCAAAGGATGCTTAGGAGAATTTTGCATAAATGTTGCGTTATTGTATGGAAATTTACTGAGTAAAATAATACCATTTGTACCGCCGAGAAAAATCTTGAAATCCATACCTTTTTCACCGAATTAACCTCACCTGCTCTTAAGAAGCGCAGCAGTGGATTAAACAAAAAAGTCGTTTGCACTTTGCATGGGCAGAAAATAAGCACTAAGTAAAGATTGAATGTTAATTGGAATCTATATTTGGCAAATATTACTATGCTTGTTATTTAAACAGCCGATTATTTCAAAGTAGAGTGAGATATCTGCCGCCTACTTAACACGAAACTTTTTCAATTGCATTAAATTCAAAAGGCAGTAAGCAATGAAAAGGCCTAAAATTACGCATATTAATCAAGCAGCAGTGGGCTCAATATGAATAAATTTCCAATGAAAGATAAACTCTCGTCCCTCAACAAGTAAATAGATAAAAAAAATTTAAATACATTTCAATATTCCCCCAGGCGGCTTTTAATTGAAAGTAAATAGCAAACCTGCACCTCTCTTTTGCAATTAAAGCAACTTCCTCAACATCAACCAAAAAGCAATTGCCGATTATGGATACACAAATATTTACACAAAAAAGTGTTCTACTCCAATAATAGCTCTACACAAAATACCGCATTCTCCTCCAGTATCCGCCTTTAACAATTAGCTGAAGCAGTCTCTTGCAAAAAACTTACCATATACTTTACTCCTAGTAAGTACGTAAGTACTTACACAAAATTCAAAAGCAATATCTCTTTCAGTACCACAAACAAACTTAAGTGGCTATAGCCAGCTTTATTCCTTTTTCTTTACGCCTACACCGCAACGTCCAATTTACAACCCCTTACTTTTGAAAATGTTTGTATGTATGTGACTACTAGGTTCTACTCACCTTGAGCTTGTAAATCAACTGCCAAAGGGCAAAATGCTCAGAGCTACGAACATTTTTCATTTGCATTGTATCTTTGCTGGCGTCCTTGTTTACATACAATTGACCTGTGGAAACAAAAAGGCTGTTAGTAGCTTCGGCCATTGGTTGTTGGCGGTCTGGTAGGTCTAACTGTGTGTGTGTGCGTACGTATTCAAGTGGCTGCGGTGAGTGTTTGCTTGCGAAAAGTAAGTATTTCTTAAGTGATTAAGAGTGTACACAGAGCGCGTTGAGTGTTGACAAGGGAATTATAGTTGTGGGTGAGAAATTTTGTAAGAAAATCAAATGCGACTTGTGGTTGTTGGAGCTCTAAATACTCGTCTTCTACTGTATTAAGTTATGGTATTCTGTTGTACTGGGAATATTTAACGAAGCGAATTTCTATTACGTTTTAAATGTAATTTCTACTGAAATTATTTATTGACAAATAAAAATAAAATACATGTGTCTGGAGATTTAAAATACTTAGAGGCGAGTTTAGTTTAAAATGGCACTTAGGTCGAAATACCACAGAAAACTTGAGAAAATACATACGTTAGGTTAGGTTAAGCTAGCTTAGGCTATGTTGGTAGTCGGTCTGTACGAACAACTCGCTCAGACTTTAAAGGTCCGTTGTGATACCACCGTTGCGACACGGGCACCTCACTTATGTACTTTTCTTTCTCCGTGGAACCATTTTGTGGCTCTGATGAAGCGCAGGATTGGTGCCATCCTCACGCCAGTCTGTTCGGTAAGAGAATTGACGAAATATGCACCTAGAAAACCTGATCTGATTTTAGCTAAGGCTCTGATTTAAGAGATTGTAAAGGAAGTGCTGAAATATTTCTTATTTTTCCTCGTCTCCACAATTTCTACAATATTCATGGGAGGAAAATCTTAAGAAATGTTTATCCAATGACCAGTTATACAAGCCACGACCATCGAGATATCCTATCTTGAGCGGCTAAGCAGTTCATTTGTTTTTTCTTCTTTATTTTTGGCCACAGTAGCCTAGCTGTTTCGCATGTGCCTTCATTTCTCCATGACCTATTGGCCCATTGGATAATGTTGTTATAAAATACGTTAACTTAAGTTAAGTTTCCGCTTCTTCAAGCCTGCATAGAGAAAAGTTTACGCTGATTTTTACGATAACTTCGACAGTAACTTTGTGCAATAGGCGATTGCAAGGTTACGAGTTAAGTTTCCACTTCCATAAATTCAATGTTTATCAAAAACCAAAAAAAGAGAGAAGAGAAAAGGCGAGTACGATAGAATTACAGCAATGTATCAGAAGCAAATTTCCTGAAGATTTTACTAACAAATTCTGCGACTCATAAAAAAGATTTACAATCTCGAAAAATCATAGAACGTGCCGATACTGCTTAAACTTGAGATCGGCAATCGATGTATAATATTTAATTCTCAGACATGAAGAGAAAGAGCAATCTTTATTAGTTGCTGGAAGGGAATTTTCTCGTACGAATCGAAACAAAGGTTGATGGGAAAGTGATGCGAATAACACAATCACTCCACTCCAAACAAAAACCTTAAAATCCTTCACCCACTGCCTTAGACTTGTTGTTCTGGAATTGACACCCCCTGTTTCTGCTAACGCGGCTCTGTCGAGCGAGGCAAGAAGGCAATTTAAGCTAAGTTGTTGAGGTACCCTTGCCGGGAGTTGCATAGCTGGTGGTGCTTAAATAGCCAGCCGTTAAAGGTCCCATCCGATGCCCAGACAAGGTCGGTTGTAACAAGTGCCTTGCCGCGTTATGCCGGCTCTGCTGCGGTGGACCATCTCCTCCCGTGCATACTCATGGAACCAAAATTGGAAAAATGGAAAACAAAAATTTAATAAAATACAAAACAGAAACAACAAAACCTAAGAGTGTGCTAGGCCTCTAGCTAGGGCACAGTTGACGGATCCAGCACGTCGAATGCATGCCATAGCACTTCTCTGCTAAAGCCCAGTCGTCTACAGAAAACAACTCAACACACGCAATCTTTTTCTCCGGCGGCCTCTGGTAAGGATGCCAAGAAGAAGAATAAAAAATGCTCTGGGTTGAGGGCTCAAAGCACGCTACCTGAGAGCATAATTCATTCTGATAGTTAAGAATGCATTGGCTTGTAGAGCAGATGACCGTGATGCAAGCGACAAAGTCAGATATGACACCTTAGTTTCGGAGGGGGAAATCATGGGCACGAGCAAAGCAACCGAATTCCAATCAGACAAGCGGCTAAGCGCAACTGATCAAAAGCTGTGAGCTGTCAAAAAAATATAAAATTCCTCCATCCACGGTGTTGAGGGCCATACAACAAGTGCAGCGGCTGCACTTCTAGAGAAGTGAGTTACTAAGGTCAGCTTGAGCTCATCTCTGCTTTGGATATCTCTAGGAGACCTCATTTTGATAGCGAAACTATAGCTGGAGGGTCCGAAGATCCTCCTCCGGCTCAAGCTTCCAAATCCTGAGGCTCATATGGATGACTGGTCTGTGATTAAGTTGGAGGAACCTCAGAAAAACAGCTCTACAGTCCTCCCGCTTATTTCTGAAGAGCACCTGGATGCATCCCAGAAAAAGTAGCACAAGCTCAGTTGTGGCTTCAGATGGCCAAAGTTCAGATCTTCCCAGCGTTTGCTGCTCCGGATGGCGACCTGGGCGAAATAAAAAGCTCGAAAAACTACGGCCGTCTGCAATGGATGCAGTTCCAGTGATGGAGTGTGCTGCCAAGAATGAAAAATTCTTCGACCGAGGGTGTAGAGGGCCCTACAACAAGTGCAGCGGCTGCGGCTGCAAGGGATTTCTAGAGAAGTGCGTTTCTAAGATCAGCAATGCCTGGGAGGGGATCTCGCTTAAGCTCATTCCTGCGTCGGAGATCCCAAGGAGCCCCAGAGCCCGTATTTGGTTGGTGAAAATAAAGCTGGAGGGTACGGAGATCTTCCTCTGCCTCAAACTTTAAATTGCTGAGGTTTATGTGGACGACTGGTCTGTGATTAAGTTGGAGGAGCCTCAAAAAAAAAAAAGAAGCTCCACAGCTCTGCGGCTTATTTCTGAAGAGTACCTGGAGGCAACGGTTGTTGGTAGTCATTTGAAACTTGTTCTTTGTTATATCAAAATTCAATGGGCAATAAAACTGCGTACCCAAATTTTTTAAGTTCTCATTCAAAACATCTAAATTTTGATAAAATATTTTATATTTTTACTAATTTTTGTATAAAATATTGAAATTGGATTTACATGGTTGGAGCTATTTTGTTCCAAAGAAAATAAACATAGTCAAAACTGGTCTAAATTTTGAGGTGCTGTATATCTCACATATTCTGTTCCGGAGTGCAACCAACTCATGTTCAAGTTTTTGGTTTGACTACGCCCACTTTCCCATAAACTTTTCCCGAAGACTTCAAGCGGTTTGCTAAGCAAAGTGTATGCACTTTGTGGCTTATTATATATTTTTCATACATCTCCACTTTTGGCATTCGCGTTCGAGTATTTTTTAGCAATTTCGTGGTTTATCTATTCACTGGCGCACAAAGCTGCTTTCAGCACGGAGCAAATAATTTTTCAACCACCCGCTATCCATTATTCTTCGGTCGTGCGTTCAAGCAGATTGCAAATGCGTTTTCCACTTTTTTTCATGAGTCAACACAATTTTTCCACTTTCTGCTAAGTGTTTATCATTTTTGTGCAATGACAGCGGACGAACAGGCGTGGGGTGGCGAAATCATATTTCACGCGAGTAACTTTTCCATTGAGAGAATCAAATATTTACTTGCAATATTGCACGCTTTGCTGCAGTTTTTAAATTGGCATTAATCGTTGGCGTTGTGGAAGTGAAAAATTGAAAATTATTATTAAGGACAAAATGTAGTGAGTTATGCATTAATACTCGGTATGCTGACTGCGCTTATTTTATATCTTTATATTATTGGTACTTTCGCATGTCACTGCTACTTAAATGCTTCAAATTACAAGTGAGAAATATATCCATGTATGTAAGTGTATATGTGTTTTTTTGTAAGTAGTTAAGCATAACTCTGCGCAAATTCCATAAAGCCATCCAAAAAACTCAACGCCAAAATACTAAAGTAATTCATAATCTCCTGTCTGCCATTTACGCTTATTTAATCTTTTAGCACTAGCGTTTGGACGCATACTCATATCTATGTATGCATGTATGTATGTGCGTATCAGCAACTAAAGGGTGGTCCAAATATGGGTTTCTTTTTAAAAATGAAATAAAATGAATACAACTTAGCTTTTTTGTGCATCTTTTTACTTAACTGCAGCAATTGTTTTATAAGGTTGCCACCTTTTTTAAATTACATATTTAAAAAAATAAATGAGATACCATAATACTGGTTGTAAGATGCTTATAAGGGCTTTTAAACATAAATATTTTTGGACGGAGTTGCCATCTAATTTTTAAAATAAAACTTTTGTTTCATTAGTTGCTCAAAAAGTTCAAATGCGATGCGAAAAATAACAAACGAAATATATGAAAAAGCATCAGTTGGTTAAGTATTAATTTTCCGGGTTCAGCATGGTTGCCACGTTTCCCAATTTACATATTAAAAAAGTAAATGAAATATCGGCGTCAAATGAAAGGTAGTTTCAATAAAAAAAAAATTTTAATATATAAACAATTTTTTGAATGGAGTTGCCACCTAATTTTCAAAACAAAATGTTTATTCCATTAGTTGCTTAAAAAGTTAAAGTGCGATGCAACAATATAACAAACAAGAGATATAGGAAGTATCATCTGATTGAGTATTATTTCGGCGAATATTCAAATATGGTTGCCACCTTTCATAATTTATGCATTGCAGAAGTAAAGAAATATCACAGCATGGATATCAAATATAAAATAATTTTAAGAGCTTATAGGCAGAAATAATTTTTACTGTAGTTGCCATATAATTTTTAAACTAATTTTTTTTTATTAGTAGTTTAAAAGGCCAAATTGGATTGCAACAATATAACAAACAACATATATGAGGAACCAACATCTGGCTAAGTATATTATTATTTCTGCTAGTATTCAAATAAGGTTGCCACCTTTCATAATTTATATATTTATATTAAAAAGAAAAACCAATATCCCAATATAAATATGGCATGAAAGATAATTTTGAGAGCTTTTAGGCAGAAATATTTTTTACTGGAGTTGCCACTTAATTTTTAAAATAAATTATTTTTTTCATTAATAGTCTAAAAGGACAAAATGTATTGCAACAATATAACAAACAACATATATGAGGAATCATCATCTGACTAAATATTATTTCTGCTAGTATTCAAATAAGTTTGCCACCTTTCATAATTTATATATTTAAAAATTAAAAGAAATATCCCAATATGAACCTCAAACGCAAGATAATTATAAGAGCTTTTTAGGTAAAAATATTATTGACTGGAGTTGCCACCTAGTTTTAAAACTATTGTTATTTTTCTTATTTTACTAATGGTTCAAAAACTTAAAATGCAATGTAACTACATAACAAACAAAAGATCTGAAGAATCATCATTTGATTAACTATTATTTCAGCGACTTTTCGAATATACATAGTTGCCACCTTTCCTAATTTATATATTTGAAAGGTAAAAAAATATCATAATATGCATATCAAACGCAAGATAATTTTATGAGCTTTCAAGCAGAAATATTTTTGAATGTAGTTGCCACCTGATTAAAAAAAGTTTATTTCCTTAATACTTTAAAAAGCTAAAATGCAATGAAACAATATTATATAATAAACAAAAAATATGAAGAAGCATTACCTGAATAACAATTATATCTACGAATATTTAATATGGTTGCCAGCTTTCCTAATTTACATATATAGAAAATAAAATAAATATCACCTATCATATATATTGGATCATTTCAAGAGCTTTTAAGCGGAAATTTTTTTGAATGGAGTTGGCACCTAATTTAAAAATAATATTTATTTAATTTGGAGTTAAAAATCTAAAATACAATATAACAAACAAAAAATATGAATTTTGCAAAAAAGGTTGCCACCTTTCCTAATTTACATATTTTACAAATTAAATGAAATATTGGCAACTAACGAAAGATAATTTTGAAATCTTCCAAGCAGTAATATTTCTGAATGGTTGCCACCTAAATAAAAAAACAATATTTATATCATTACTAGGTAAAACATTAAAATACAATAGCAAATAATCAAATAAAAAATATGAAGGTTGCAAAAAAAGGTTGGCACCTTTCCTAATTAACATACTTAAAAAGTAAATGAAATATGGGTACCAAACGAAATATACATTTAAGAGCTTTTAGCAAAAATATTTTTAAATGGAGTTGCCACCTATCTTTCAATATACAATTTTTATTTCATTAATGGTTTAAAAGTTAAAATACAATGGGACAATATAACAAATGAAAGATATGAAAAATCACCATCAGAATATGTATTATTTCAATAAATACTTTTATAAAGTTGCCACCTTTTTCAAATTATATATTTATAATGTAAACGTAGTATTACAAAACCGGCATGAAATGAAAGATACATTTAAGAACTTTCAGTGAAAATATCTTTAAATGGAGTTGCCACCTAGTTTTCAGAATAAAATTTTTATTTTAATATTGACTTAAAAGGTGAACCTACCAATAATCAATATTTATGTGTGTATGCAAGTAACGAAAGATATAAAAAAGCAACATCTGGATATTTGTATAAAGTTACCACTTATTTTAAATTATTTAAAAATTGAAAAAAATATCACAGGTTACAACAACTGGTTGGCGATGAAAGCTCCGTTGTTTCATGGCAATATTCGCCTAATGATGAATCTTTTCTGGATTTTCGGTATACCAACGATCTTTCGGGCACCAGTCTACAGTAAAATAAAAGTCTACTAGTGCCAAATCACAGCTGCGAGATGGCTAAGAGCATTTAAAAACTACAAACTGAGCGGGCAAAACGATGATTGCACTATCTTTCTGAAATCGAAGTTCATCCGAAACCATGTGTGCAGTTTCAATGCGCTTGACGGTGCTAGCACTAAAAGATTCGTACAAATTCTTCGCCCAACTCGAGTTGCTATTAATCTATCGAAAGCATCTCCCGCCAAGACGACCTCTGATTCAGAAAGAAGCTTACACTTGAACCACCCTGTACAAGCATAGTGCCGCCGAAAAACTACACTCAAGTGCTGAGAGTCAAAAACAAGGATGTAGCAAATAAGCCAAAATGACAGCTGGACTGTGTAACTTTCCGACATTGCAAGCCAAGTCACGCCGAGCCACACGCCACACCACACCAAGCCAAGCCAAGCTGTCAGCGACAAGAAAGCAGAAATTGTGAGAATTAGAAGAATTAGTGGTGTACACTGCTGTTCTCGGTCCAAGTTATACGCATTGCAATTGCAATTTGAAACTTACAACGTCCTGCTGGCTGCAGCTTTGCCAGCTCGTAAGCGAAAAAGTCAAATGCGTGTACTCATAATTTACAGCGAAGAATTATGAACTTGCCGGGAGGAGTTGTAAAATGCTTGTTGACAGTTACAACTGGCCAAGTTGAAGAAGAGGCGCAGAAGATAGCAAGGATAGCTTACAAATTGCTGCATAAAACTTTCAATTGCAGAGAACAGCTGCGGAAGAGCTCATTGATAGTTTGGCTAACTAAATAAGCTTTAAGCGTTGTGAAAATGATATGCGAGTGCTGGCACATCATAAAAATGATAGGGCTTACTTTTGGGGTGCTTTGGGATATAGAGAAGAAATAAATTGAAATTAAGAAGCAGTTGTTTTGGGAAGAAAAATAAGTTAGTTGGCTAAGAAATGCATTAGAAGTTGAAAAATAACTCTTTATACTCAGAACTAAATGCTCTACGAACCTTTCTAATGCAGTTCTTTGAACTAACTGCTAGCTACATAGCACTTGATTATGCTTCTTCATATTTTGTGTAGGTCTAAAGTTAAAGCATCTGTAGAAGTAATTGAATATTAACTAATCGTTCAATCTCTGTTTAGTTAAGGCTCAGAGAATTTTAAGAGTTCTGCTTTGAATGTCTCAGAGACTTTCCAGCCTATCTAAAAACTCTTTTCCATAAATTCCAGATCACAGATTAGATTAGATTAGATTTGTTGGGGGTTGGACAAGTCCAAGCACTCAGTCAGGATACCATTGTACTACACCCGGATAGATATCAGTAAAAAGAATAGAGATAGGAAAGATAAAAAGTGGATGGAAAGACGGATAACTTAGTTTGAGGCCACTTTTCCACAAATCTCTTGGATCCAGTGATGAATCTTAAGAGATCTGAAAGAGGAAGAGTTTGAGCTTTATCCATACTCAGTATATCGCAACCCAATATCCTAAGTCTCATTCTGTCGAACAGCTACAGAGAAAATGCTCTGCAGTGTCGTCATTCTCAGGATAGGCATATCGGGCTGTCTGCGACCCCCATGGTAGCCATATGCTGACCACAGACGTTGTGCCTTGTGATTACATCCACCAGTACTCTCAGGTCCTTTCTGCTGAGTTTTAGGAGAAAGGTCGCTATTTCCCTGTTTGGTTCTTTCACAAAGTACTTGGCTACTCTGCACGAGTTCAACCCAGACCAACGTCCTCTATGGATAGACCTCATGAAGTCGTCATTTCATAATTGAACCGATGCAGAATTGACCTCTAGGAAGGGTTCAGGGCCCCGTGTTGTGCAGCGCCTTCATTAGCCAGTTTATAAGTCAACTCATTCCCTGTAATACCACAATGTCCAGGCACCCAAATAAGACTAACTTTGTTATATTTTGCAACACTGTTCAGTTCTGGCTTACTTTCACCGACTAACTTGGAATAGCAGCGTGGGTTAGCAAGGACTCTCAGTGCAGCGTGACTGTCACTACAAATTCCAATACTGTTGCTCCGCCAGTTTTTCTTTTTTCTCAATTAGCCAGTATGCCACATTCAAGATGGCATATACTTCCGTAAGGAATACCGTGACCATCTGTCCTGTGGTGTAGTGTCTTCGTCCAAGTACCATCCAGATCCGCTTCCATCACTGGTTTTGGATCCATCGGTGTACATAGAAAGTGTGCTGATATCCCGTTAATAGGTTCTCTGGACTTAATCATTGATCTCTATCTGGGATCAAAACATCGTATCGAAGCTAACGACAGGCACCCGAGTGATAGCCAAGAGAACCCAGTTCACACAGAAACACTATTTGTGACACAGTGACAAAGGGCTTGAAGAAATCAGTGTAGATACAATCAACTTCAAGCCCAGACGAAAATTATTGAATACCATTATTCACTGAAAACGGCCGGGTTGGGCACAGTGGCCCTACCTGCTACAAAACCATGCTGGTTGGAAGAAATTAGATCTTTCGTAGTAAATTATAATTTTTCTTCAATAATAGCTTCGAATAATTTAGAAGTAGTGGACTGCTTTGAAATTAGTCTATAGTTACGCACATCATTTTTATTGCCACTTTTAAAGATTTGAGTAACCGTTGTCACTTTCCATTCATCAATGAAGATTCTGACTGCAAGAGATTTTTTAAAAATAATTTTCAGCGCAGTAGCTACGAAGGGATACTTCTGAAAGAGAAGTACCGGAAGACCGTCCGCGTCAGACTTTGATGAGGGCTTCAAAGTTAAAACTCCATTCAAGATATTCCCAGTAGAGAGATCCAAATTACCAAAATGAAGCATAAGGTTGACCATTGTCATGGAGAAAATTTGATTGAAAGAACTGGGCAAATTAATTGGCCATCTCAAAAGGAGAGTCTTTACTTTATGCTGGTTTCTAACTAAAACTTTGAGGCCCTTTGACGCTGAATTTTGACGTGATCGTGAAAAACTAAAAACACAGAGTTAGTAACGTTGAGTATTGCGGAAATATCGATTTTCTCATGTGTGAGAAGTGCTGTTGCACAGTGATTTTTTCGTATTATTGAAAGAGCCTACGATTTTATATCGTTCCGATATGGCAGTTGGGACCCGTTTAGATTTAAGATTTTATCTCCGATATTGATGTTTTCACTCTTGCTACCTTTGGATGGCCCATTTGCATAAGCCTCTCTTTTTCCTGGCGGTTCCAATCACAAATGTTGCTTAGCTTGCCTCATTTACTGTCTTCACTCCTCATAACAGGAACTGTTGCTTTTTCTGTTTTTTTTTGTTATGCCGTTACACACTCTAGAACTTACACTTAGTCTCGACGCATTTTTTACAATTAAAAAAATCAAGCACTGTGCCGTGATTGAATTTTTATGTTTGGATGGTTTGAAAGCAATGAAAATTTATGAACAAATGTTCAAAGTGTAAAGGACTTTTCGCCATCAATTAGTATAGTAAAATGATGGGTTGATGGTTGTACAAGCCTTCAAGATGATCCACATCAATGACATCCAAAAACAGCAACAACACCAGAGACCTTAAAAAAATACAGGATATCTTCTTGGAAAATCATCGAGTGACTGAAAGAGATTTAGTAGAAGCGCTAGGCATGTCATTGGGCAGTGCAAGCAATGTTCTGACTGAAGTATTGGCTTTTAGAAAGCTGTGCGTACAGTGGGTGCCACATTCGCTAACAATAGGACAAGAATACATTCGAATGCGACTTTCTCAGCAACATCTAGAGCCTTTTCCAAAGGGTAATGTGGATTTTTGGTTCATCACAATGGATGAGACTTGGGTCTATCACCATGATCCTAAATCAAAACAAGAGGCTAAACAGTGGTGCGAAACTGGCTCTTCGGCTCCGAAACGAGTTCGTGTTCAGAAATCGGCCAAGAAGGTGTTAGCATCAGTTTTTTGTGATGGGCAAAGAATTTTTTTGAATGCTATTGCAACCTTTTAGACCAGCTGAAGGAGAAATTTTCTGAAAAAATACCCAAGTTGCAAAAGCAAAAAATTCTTTTTCGTTAGGGCAATGCACCGCCTCACAAGAGCGTTTTGACAATGTCTAAATTCCATGAATTAAAGCGCGTATTCACCAGATTTCGCTCCTAACGACATCCATCTGTTTCCGGACCTAAAAAAATTATTCACGCGTGGAAAGCATTTTTTATCAAATGATGAGCCCATAACAGCTGAGGAACGCATTTTGCAGCCCTGCCAGGGATGGAGTTCATAACATTGAATCTCATTGGAACAGGTGTATTGACATTCAGGGAGACTATACTCAACCTTATTGAGCAATCTAGTAAACTGTGAAAGTGAGCACCATGCACTGTGGTATCTCAAGGAATTACTTCAAGATATCAACAAATATTTTTTAAATTGGTAAACAGCGGCCGCCTAGGTTCGAAACATCCGGGATGAAACATCAAATGTTACAGAAGGTGTTTTTTAATAGCAGTCGCCCCTCGGTAAGCAATGGAAAACCGACGAGTGTATTTCTGCCATGAAAAAGTTTCCTATAAGAGATTGTCAGTCGTTCGGAGGCAGCATAAAACTATACGTGCATAAAGACAAAACCCACAAGTAGCAGGAGGAGTTCGGGTGCATGCGCCAATTGCATTTGCAGGGTTAACAAAAAAGAAATCCCAGATACTTAACAACATCATTATTTTGGGCATTTTTGATTAATTAGGTTATATGGCATGATGTCCAAAATTAAACCGTGATTTTCTATATTTTACCGTACGCTTTTCCTTCCATACAAAGTAAATGCCTTCATTTTT
The DNA here is from genome assembly GCF_027943255.1 of Anastrepha obliqua. Lineage (NCBI taxonomy): Eukaryota > Metazoa > Arthropoda > Insecta > Diptera > Tephritidae > Anastrepha > Anastrepha obliqua. Next base: position 16,625,134 of record NC_072893.1, on the reverse strand, counting down.
GTTATATGGAAGAAAATGTCTATCACCGTCAACAAAAAAAAAAAACAAAATTGCCAAAAATCAACGAGTTTTTTCAGCTACTTGACTTGCACTTTCTTATACAAAATTCAATATGACTTGAGGACCACGGCCTGGAACTTGCCACGCATAATGCCGAGGTCATCCTTATGACACGAGGTCACATGCCACTCGAGGTTAGCATGTAAATAGGCGGCACGTCCTCAATAATCCAAAAAGTAGGTATTCAACTTGACTGCAGGCTTACTTTCTGATACGGCGGGCCAACACAGAGCAAAAGAAAGCTAATTATGTCGGCCACAAGCTCAATTCTCCTGTACGGCAGCGAAGTATGGGGAATTGTGCTAAACTACAAAGCCAAGCGCAAAGCACTGGAGGCTGTGCAACGAACAGCGGCACTCAGAGTTTCCTCAGCCTACCGCACTGTCTCAGGCGCTGCAATTTTCGTGATCAGCGGTCAGATACCCATCGACCTCATGGTCCGGGAATGAATGGATGCGTGGGACTCCAAGAAGAAACACGTCATCACTAGCTTCTCAGAACGGAGACGCCAAACCATGCTGCGGTGGCAAAGCCGATGGGACACTGAACCGAGTGGCAGATGGACGGCGAAACTTATTCTATCAATTGACAAGTGGGTCCAAAGGAACTTCGGAGAAGTGAACTACTTCTTAGCCTTGTTTCCCTCGGGCCTCGGATACTTCTGGAGATACCTATGCTGCAAGGTAACCGATTCCAAGTGCATATACGGCGAAGCGCTGAGCGATAACGCTGAACATACGTTTTTTAATTGTGACAGATGACGCGCAGAAAGAAATGCTCTGAGTGGTACTACGAAAAAAAAAATTGACCTCGACACAGTGCAACAAAGTGAAGCCGCACAGATAGAGACACAAGAAGACGAGCCTATAGCATGAAAGCTGGCTACAAATATGGTGGACCCAGACGTGGGTGAATAGAATTGGTCCTTTATGGATGCCGTTCTGGTCCCTTCCGAAGTAATATAGAAAGTAGTTCCGGGAAGGGTGTCTCCTCAGACCGAGAGGAGGGGTCGTTTTAGTGGCCACACTACACGACGTAGTAGACGTTGGTCGCTGTAAGTGCGAAGGCATTTTTAACCCTATCTCACCCACAAAAAAAACAAAAATACAAAATTTAATGGGCTATAAAACTGAGTATCCAGAAGAATTTCAAAAATTAGATAAAAAATGTAAAGTTTGGATGAAATTTTGAAAATTTGTTTTTAATTTTTTTACGAAGTTTGAAACTTTGCGTTATATGGTTTCCGTTTGTAGTACTCGTATGAATTATTTTTTTTATAAAAGAGTAGTGGTGTTGTTATAGTTTTGCAACGGGTTGTATTGAGAAGAAATTCATAGGGGTCCGAATTAATAGTGGTCAAGGCAAATATAAAAGACGACAGAAAAATAAAAGTTCTAACGAAAAACGTGTAGTTAGGGTACGCATTTTCCATTAACGAAATCAGGCGCAGAGTAGGCTAAATTATATTTAGCGTTAAACAATTTACCAAAAAAAAAGAAGAGAAATTCACAAAGTTCTCTTCACGCTTGCTTAAGTAGAAAAACTTAAGCGACTTAACAGCAAATAGGCTTAAAACAATTTCAAGGAATTTCACAAGAAAATGCTTCACAGGAATTGGAAAATTGTTAAAACGCTCGCAGAAGACAGCGCATAAGCAGCAACAGCAACGTATCGAAAGTGCAAGATGCTCAGTTCGACACTCAATTATTTATGCCAGACACGAATTTTAAACTTCAGCAACATCAATAGCAGCAGCAAAAACACCAACAACAACAGCAAAGGTGGCCTGATAATCTTAATGGAAATGCCGGCAAAGAAATACTTTTGCAAAATATAACCTTTTCATGCAAACAGTTCGGTTTAGTTGGGTCAGGGTGCCGATTCCACCATCGCCAGCGCCACCGCCACCTCAGCAATTTTACGATGTTTTGCTGTTTGTTAGGAACCTGTTGTGGAGTTTTCGTCGTTGCCGGACAGCAATGATTCTTAGTCATGGCAGCACGTTTGCAACATTTCCGGCATTTTTGCTGATAATCACACCGAGTGACTGTGATTATAATGCCAGCGCAGTGAAAGCGGCCAACGATCGAAAGATTGAAGTCATTTGAAGACGACAGACGAAAGCGTTAAATGTTCGTGATGTTCTTGTGCGGCAAATATAATAATAAAGTAGTTAGTTATGGAAATGTTTTGACGACAATGAAATTGAAAATTATTGCAAATTAAGCGCAAGTCAGGAAATGGCGCTGGATATGCAAATGAGTTGGTTTAATGTTGTGGGTCAGTGGGGGTGGGTGCTTCGAAAGGCATGATTGCCGGAGGGTTTGAATAGATGAAATGATTTATTTATGTAGTGTATGTACCTATGTAGTAGTGATGCAAACATGCACGACATGGACTGGAAGAATTCATTGAGTACTACAAAGTAAAGGGTGGTTAGGTTTCAAGGGCCGGTGTTGATTTTGAATAAAATACAATTTTTTTAAGAAATTATTGTCATTTCTCTTTACTATTACAAAATATTGGCCAAATAGCGGCATGGCGGCACACCTCCGCCCGATGGTCCAAATTTTCGATGACACTGAGGCATAATTGATGTTCTATGCCGTTAATGGGCCGAATTATTTCATCCTTTAGCTCTTGAATTGTTGCTGGCTTATCGACGTACACCTTTTCTTTCAAATAACCCCAAAGAAAGAAGTCCAACGATGTCAAATCATATGGTCTTGGCGGCCAATTGACATCGCCGCGACGTGAGATTATTCGGCCATCAAATTTTTCACGCAAAAGAGCCATTGTTTCGTTAGCTGTGTGACAAGTGGCACCGTCCTGTTGAAACCACATATCGTCCACATCCATATCTTCCAATTCGGGCCATAAAAAGTTCGTTATCATCTCACGATAGCGAACACTATTCACAGTAACTGCCTGACCGGCCTCATTTTGGAAAAAATACGGCCCAATGATGTAGCCGGCCCATAAACCGCACCAAACAGTCACTCTTTGTGGGTGCATTGGTTTTTCGACAATCACTCTTGGATTATCATTTGCCCAAATGCGGCAATTCTGCTTATTGACTCAGCAATGTAATGTCGGGAAATCCTTCTGGCTACGTGTGGATCGGTGGCGTTCGAGGGATCTTCTGAGGTTGACAAAATCTCAGCTCGAGAACTGCGTGGGACACTATTCGCGAGGTATGCATGCATGCCGACTTTAGGTTACCTCGAGTGCTTTTTACGTTAACTGTAAGGAGGATTAGGTGGATTCATCTTTGCACCTTCTCCTTAGATGCCCTGCTCTCGCGGGGCTAAGACGTAGGCATCTTGGCTCTTACTTTGCTACGCCTGCTGATATAGCAGGCCTTGGTAATAAAAATCTGATCAACTTCTTCATAAATCTGTTAACACAAGTGCAACTCAGTCATCGTTCGTAATCCACATATACTAAACCCTCCTTCTTACCACCCGCACTCCTACTGTATCTCATTTCGTATTATCTGTCTTCCTCCAACTTACTTTTTTCGCAATGGTATCACAAACGATGAATTTCATTTCTTCGTCCAAGTGTGCCCACTCTTTAGACAACCATTTTAATCTAACTTAACATGCTTTGGATGCTGACCAATAGGAATAACGTCCGAAAATTCTACCAGAAAGTTCGACGGCTTACAGGTTTTGAGACCGGAGCGTTTTCCTGTAAGGACAAAGACGGTGATTTGGTGACTGACATCCCGAGCATATTTAAATTATGGAGGGAACACTTCTCGAACCTGTTAAACAGTGACAGCTGCGCATATCACAGAGAATGTGAAGATCCCGATACCCCAATCGTTGACGACGAAATTGTCGTTCCGCTATACGACTATGACGAGGTGAGAATAGCGATAACGCGGCTGAAGAACAACAAAGCCGCGGGCGCCGACGGACTGCCGGCTGAGCTATTCAAACATGGCGGCGAGGAGCTGGTAAGGTGCATGCATCAGCTCCTATGCAAAATATGGTCGGATGAAAGCATGCCTGCCGATTGGAATTTAAGTGTGCTCTGCCCAATCCATAAGAAGGGCGATCCTGCAATTTGTGCCAATTACCGCGGGATTAGTCTACTAAATATCGCCTATAAGGTTCTAGCGAGCGTATTGTGTGAAAGGCTGAATCCCACCGTCAACCAACTGATTGGACTTTATCAGTGTGGCCTTAGACCTAGAAAGTTTACGGTCGACCAGATACTCACAATACGCCAAATCTTGGAAAAGACCCATGAAAGGAGAATCGACACGCACCATCTTTTCGTCGACTTCAACGCTGCATTCGACAGTACGAAAAGGAGTTACTTGTATGCCGCGATGCCTGAATTTGGTAATCCCACAAAACTAATACGGCTATGCAAGAAGACGTCGCTGAACACCAGCAGCGCCATCAGAATTGGGAAGTACCTCTCCGAGCCGTTTGATACCAAGCGAGGCTACAGACAGGGAGACTCGCTGTCGTGTGACTTCTTTAACCTGATGTTGGAGAGCATCGTACGAGCCGCAGAACTTAATCGCTCAGCACAGTTTTTTATAAAAGCGTACAATTGTTGGCGTGGGCCGATGATAGTAGTAGGACTGAGTAGTAAAGTCCTCTCTCGACGAACAAAACTAACACTCTACAAGACTCTCATCATGCCCGTCCTAAGCGTGGACGACAACATCCGATGAAGCGACACCTGGAGTGTTTGAGAGAAAGATTCTGCGGAAGATTTTTGGACCTTTGCACGTTGGCAACGGTGAATATCGCAAACGATGGAACGATGAGCTGCATGAGCTTTACGACGACATAGACCGCAGCGAATAAAGATCGAACGGCTTCGTTGTCTGGGTCATGTCGTCAGAATAGCTACAAACGCTCCGGCTCTGAAAATATTCGATGCGGTACCAGCTCGCGGACGCCGTGGCCGAATGGGTTGGTACGTGACTATCATTGGGAATTCAGAGAGAGAGAACGTCGGTTCGAATCTCGGTGAAAGATCAGAAATTAAGAAAAAGTTGTTTCTAATTATCGGCAAATTAAGAAGAAGAACATAACCTATAAAAAAATTGTGTATTTAAAAACTTTTCTTTGCAAAAAAAATTTTGAAAAATTAACACGATTTTTGAGCGACTTCATATTTTAAATAAAAGGGCTATAAAACTTAAATAAAATTAAGCATAAGAATTTGTTTTGCCTATTTCATTTTTTATTTTCAGTGACTTACAGCTTCTTTGTACAATGATTTTGTCTGTGGATACCCCTAGTGAAATTTTATAGCTATTAGGTTAGGTTAGGTTAGCCTGGTTGGCAATAAGCCGCGCATAGACCTTTTGGTCCCTAGCGATACCAGATGGAGACCGACCTCTATGAATACCTAAAGTAGACATCATGTAGGATGTCAGCGCTTTTGGCGAATCTAAGTAGGGCTGGGAGCTCCGCTTCTTAGGCATCTTAGTAGCGTTTTTGATAATGCCGGACAAACGCACAGAAGGTGTTCTAAAGTCTCTTCAACATCCTCTCTGCATTTTCTGCATTTGTCCGTGTTAGCAATCCCTATCTTGTACGCGTGTGCAGCCAATAGATTGTGACCTGTTAGCATATCTATGATAGTTCTGCATTCCTTTCGCGAGGTACGAATTGAGTCAGTTTTTTGTCGTTAGTTCTACACATGACTTTTGCTGTTTTGCATGTGGTCAGGTTAGTCCACCTAGCTTCCACTTGCCATTTCATGTGGTCGTCCATTTCATTGTATATTGTGTTTAGCGGTCTCGGTATGTCGTTCTCTTGTTCAAATGGTAGTCTCACAGCACTTTTTGCTATCTCATCTACTATTTTGTTCCCTATAATGCCTTTGTGACCAGGTACCCAGTAGATATGCAGCCTACTGTTTCCGGCTAGCTTTTCTATGGCCTCCCTGCTCCGTCGAACATTTTTGGACTTAATATAATATGAGCTTATTGCTCATGGGTGAATACCCCCGCAGCCATTAGCCTCCTCGCGGATTTCGCTGCCAGGTTTTCCGCCATGAGGTCAATAGGTGGCCTGCCGAGTATCATTTCCAGCGCCGCCGTTGGAGTGGTCTTCATCGCTCCTGTTATGCACAGAGCAGCGAGTCGTTGAATCCTTTCCAGCGGCATTAAGTATGTCAGTTTTTTTGTCGCAGTCCACCATACTAAGGTTCCGTACAGCAATATCGGTCTGACTACTGCTGTGTAGCACCAATGCATCAGGGAGGGTGATAGACCCCAAGTAACGCCCAGCATTCTTTTACATGCGTACAACGCATTACTAGCCTTTTTCACCCTCTCCTCAACGTTGTGCTTCCACAGCAATTTGCTGTCCAGTATTACTCCGAGGTACCTTGCATAATCTTTGAGAAGTAGTTCGTTGTTGCCTAGCTTCGGGAGGTTCCACGCCGGAACTTTGTACTTCCTGGTAAAAAGTACCATGTCCGTTTTTTCCGCGTTTATTCCTAGCCCTGCGCGAGATGACCATTGGTGTATCGTTTTGAGAGTGCTGTTCATCACATTACTGATGGTGTCCAGGTACTTTCCCGTAACTACTATAGCTATGTCATCGGCATATGCCACTAGTTTAGGTGCCCCTCTGTCAAGTTTCTTAAGAATTTCATTTGCTACTAGTAACCATAATAGCGGCGATAGTACCCCTCCTTGCGGAGTACCTCTGCATGCATATTTGGTGACGCTCCCATCGTTCCACTCCGCTCTTATCTTTCTGCTAGCTAATAGCTGCCTTATCCATAGATAAACCGCGGGGTGCACATTAAGTGACTCTATGCTATTTAAAATAGCATCTTTTGTCACGTTGTTAAAGGCCCCTGATATATCTAGAAATACTCCTAGAGCATACTCCTTATATTCTAACGCCTTTTCTATGTTTAGTACAAGTGAGTGAAGTGCAGTTTCAGTGGATCTGCCTTTAGTGTAAGCATGCTGCGCTTTGGATAATTCGTCCGGCGCAATTGTGTCTCTAATGTATGTATCTAGAATCTTCTCTAACGTTTTCAGGAGAAATGAAGTCAAACTAATGGGCCTGTATTCTTTTGAGTATAGAGTATAGAATTTATAGCAATTAATTTCTACAATATTTTATTCCTCTAGCGATTCTCGAATTCCCTTCTATTCCATTTTATTCGGACTTTCTAAAGAAGGAGTTACACAATGGGTCTAGCCTCGTTAGCTTAGCATAAGAGCACTAGCCTGCCATCTCAGAGGTTGTGGGTTCGAGTCCGACGGAAAGCACTTTTCCAAATTTACCTACTTTCCCTGTTTCTAAAAAAAAAAATCTCATTCCTGAACACCAAATTTTTATCCTTTTCATCTTCAACAGTCAGCGCATTATTTACATTGTGGCTGCTAAAACAAGCAAAAACCAAGAAAAACACTCAGTTACACAATGCATCTGTGGCGCCAACAAGAGGAAGCGGGCAATGGCGATAATAGCACAGACATACGAAATTTAGTGAAGTCCTCAACCATCTGTGCTATCCTTCTGTCAGAAAAATGTGAAAGACAGATGGCGCTCCAAGCAATAAGATGACGTTGTTCCTCAGCCACACCAGATGGGAATTCCCACTATTTCGGACTGGTAAGCGGCAGGCTAATAACCTACCCTGTCAGAAATCAAAATAGATTAACGAAACCAACGCAAGACTGAGTCTTTTCGAGGCCCTATGCTCCCGAGAGGAGTGAACAAAGAAAAAAGAAGGTATTTTATTTTTGTTTTCATTTATTCTAAAAACCCTTAGGCAAAATATTGGAAATTTAAAGGCCACCAAAGAATTTTGAGCAAAAAATGCAAGACGACTTTGAGATTTTACTATAACTGGTTTCATGCTACATTAGAATTATTTTATAAATATAATATATAATTGGCGCTTACACCATTTTTGGGCGTTTGACCGAGCATCTCCTCCTATTTGTGGTGTGCCTCTTGATGTTGCTAGAATTGTTGCGCCCCCAAAAGTGCTGTTGCGCAGTGTTATTTTTCTACTCTTTTAACTCCCGCATTCTGTTTTTAATTGCCTATTAATTGACTAATTTAATTCAAGGTATTGCTTTCCTTTGTCCGTTTTGTGTTTTGGCTAAACGTTTTTTGTCTAGTCAAAACAAGGCCACAAATTACACTTTAAGCTGCTTTGCTTTGATCCAGTGTTTGTAGATTTTTATTATTTTTTTCACTTCTACATGTTTTTTCTCTTCAATGACTTCTGATTTTTCTTTTGAATAAGACCTTCGATTGGCCTCGCAAAGGCAACTAAAAGTGAAAAATCAATTAGCAAATTGAAAAGTTAACAGGTTAAAAGAGAAGAATACCATTCAGCATTACGAGAAAGAGGAGAAATAGAAATAAAATTCGTTAACCCAATATCATCAATAAGCCGCCAGCCCAAATAAAGGCAGAAGCAAAGAAATGAAAAATCAGAGAAATTCTCTAGAAGCAAAAAAGGCTTGCAAAGAAAAAAAAGCTGAAGAGGTAAATAAGCAATGAAATGGGATAAGAGAGATGCCACGGCTTCTTTGGACTTCAGTGATTTGCTGTGCAAACACGGCTGAACAATAAAAGCCGTTTTTGTTTTTGTTGCTGCTAACAACAGCAGCAGCAAACAAACAGAAACAACAACGAGTCTAAAGCCAGCAGCAACAAGCCAATAAGTCGATTTGAATGTTGAATTGAACTGCTTTGCATTTTTTTCGCAATAAGCAAAAAAAATCGTAGACAACTGAAAAAAGGGGGAACATTCTGCGCTCGAGCTGTAAAGCATTTTGAAAAGGTTTGCAGCAGATTCCAGACGAGATTGCGAGAATAAGGCGATCAGAGATGTGCAACCGAAGGCAGCGATAGGTGCCACACGCGTTTATCTGTGGTGTATACACAAATATAAACGCATACATACGCGCATGTATAGCAGCATATTCGACAAGTATTTATATGTTATTTGTGCATCTTATAAAATGGCACTATATTGTAAATTTATTTCCAGCGCTAAATTTGCATGCAATTGAAAATTTGTCTACCAAATAAAATTAGCTTGAAAAATAGACTCACATCGCCCAGACGAAGCCAGCTTATTGTCATGTTAATTTGCTGTCAACTGCAGCTAACAAGCAATTGCTGGCGTTAAAGGAGCTATTTTAGATTTGAGTGTAATTTCCAGCAGTGAAATATTTATTTCTATGTGCATAGCATCGCAGAAGTATTGGTGATGCGCTCTGTTGGAGCATTGAAAGTGCACCAGTGTGGCAAGCTCAGTGTCACTTCAGCGCTGTCATATATGTGAGAATGTATTATTTATAAATATGTGTGTATGTGTGTGGGATGTACGCTTGTGCATATGGCTGTGTGTTTCTTATTGACTCCGAAACCACTAAATCGATTTTGATGAAATTTTGGCGTATTTTTACAAGCATGCCAGGGATGGTTTACAAGTCTAAGGGGACAGATACCTGTAAACGGCCATATTTTCCCTGATTTTCATTAAAATTATTTAAAATGAAGAAGTGAATATATTTTTTTCAAAATTCGCATACAGTTTATTTATACATTAAAATAATATAATTTTTTTTTTCATTTAAATCATTAAAATGGCGGATGCACACTCAATTCTTCCAGGAAGGGCGCAGTGGAGCTTCTCCATCGGAGGGCATTGTAGCACCGGCATCAATGACCTGAATACAAAAGCCACAATTTTTTTTTTATTAATGTCATAACTTCTATATGAATTAACAATAAATGGAAAAAAATATTCGCGGATTTTATTCAAAACAAAAAATGAATTTTGGAGCGAATTTTCATACTATTTTTGCCTCGAAAAAATTATTTTTTCGAAAAATTTTCGAAAAGTTGTAAGTTCACATAGAAAGTAATATCATAAAAAAGATGTGTGCAAAATTTCAGGTTCAATACGGTCTATAACTTTTTGAGTTATCGTGCACCTCAATTCGAAAAATATAGTTTTGAGAAAAACGCGTCTAAAGTCGGCAACGTAACTACAGCTCTCCCAGCGCTCGAACGCAAATAATAGTGTAGAAACGGTTGACGATCTATAATATAAGAAATAATTACTTAAATTTTTTTGACAAATTCTTAAAGGATTATATTAACATTTTATGAAAAAAAAAATTTTATTTTATTTTTTTTTTATTTTAATTACAGGTATCTGCCCTCCTTAATTAGATTCTCTGGTTCACATATAATATTTATAAAAATTGTGTAGTTCGATTTGGCTCATAAAGCAAATATTTCTAATATACAAAAAATTTACTTGCAGAGTTTCATTTCTTCGTTTTTTTTCCTTGTTCAATCCGCTCAGCAAGACTCGTCCATCGTACTCGGTTCTGTGCTCTTGGTTTTGCGCCGTCCCATATGATGTCGGCCTCTTCTAGCTCGCGCAGCATCGACCTTCTGCATGTATTCTTTGGTCGACAGCGACATCTGCTCCCTTGCGACTTCCAGTTCAGAGCTATTCTTGTGTTGCTATTTGATAGTTTTCTAAGCGTGTGACCTGCGCACTATCACTTTCTGTGTTTGATTTGCCATAAGATGGGTTGATCATTCGGTAATCTCCACAGCGCGTTGTTGCTGATGCTGGCAGCATATTAGTGAGTTTGTGAGAAAGGAGGCAGATGTCGTCGGCGATGACTGATGAAACTACATACGATGTCTCTTTTGTGCAGGGTCAATAGACTCATGACGTTGCGACAGTGGACAACTTTGCCCTATGCCTGCGTTGGTGGTAAATGGGTCGCCGATATTGCCATTGTGTAGCACTGCTGCCAGTTCGGAGTTTTCATAAAGGGCCCTGATGAGGTGGATTACTAGGTTGTTCAATAAGTTTGGCGATTCGATAAGAAAAACACTATTTTGTGGTTTGAAATACAATTTACTATTCCAACGAGATTTCAATTTACGAATTTCATCCCTGAAGTCAAAATATGAAAGAGCCGCAAAATATGCTTCCACGCATACATTTTTTAGGTCTGGAAACAGATAGAAGTGAAAATGATACGGTGCATTATCTTCATGAAAAATTTCTTTTCTTTTTCACGATTTTTTTCTTTTAGATGGTCTAAAAGGTTACATTAATATTAATGGATTAGGGGTTGTCAGAATTTTCAAAAAAATTGATCTTTTTTTTGCATTTTTTTAAAGTATAATATCAAAAAAATTTTATATGAAAATTCTTAATGAACCCGACAAATACTTTTCGAGTTATTCAACAATTAACCAGAGGCGCTCGGGCGCTCTGGTAATCGATAGCAATACTTTAAATGCGATTTTGACAAAACTCTGTTTTTTGAACTGGTGATCACTGTAATTTAAAAACCGCTTGGTAGATTTCAATAAATTGTATACTGCTTTTGAAAAACATAAAAAATTCGTACCTGATCGGAAGATTTTTTTTAATTTTATTTTCTTTAAATATTTAATTATCGGTTTTTTATTCGAAAATCTGAAAAATACTTTCTTGATAAAGAAAAAAGCTTCAATCAGGCACAAAATTTTCTATTGGCAAAACTTATTTCTTTTGTCCGATTTATTTTAAAGGAACCTCCAGGGACTTCTGAAGAAACGGGCTCCACACAAACAGCGATAACTTTTACAATTATTAATTTTTTTTTTAATTTTGCTGAAGTCAAGTGGAAACATGGTGTATTAATGCTAAATTTATATTTTTGTAAAATATAGCAACTCGCTAGTAAAAAACAAAAAAATATTGAAAATCATAATTTTTTCGCGTCTCTGTCTACCCCTAAGAATTTATTATTTTCCCCAGTTTTCAAGTAAGCCCCAAATAAAATTCCCTTCGCATCACAAAAAACTGATGCTAGCACCTTCTTGGCCGATTTCGGGACACGAACTCGTTTCGGAGTCGAAGAACAGGTTCGCACCTCTCTTTAGCCTCCTGATTTGATTTAGGATCATGAAAGTCTCATACCTAGTAATGAATCGATGCACAAAAATCTACTTTATCCTTTCGAAAAGGCTCTAAATGTTGCTGAGAAAAACGCATTCGAATGTGTTTTTGTTTCCTTGTTAGCAAATGCGACACCCACTGTACGCAAAGCTTTCTGCAAGCCAATACTTCATTCAAAATATTGCTTACATTGCTGGATTAGATGCCTCGGGCTTCTTCTAAATCTCTTTCATTCACTCGATGATTTGCCAAAAAGATATCCTGTATTTTTTCTAAGGTTTTTGGTGTTGTTTTTGGATGTCATTGACGTGGATCATCTTGAAGTCTTGTACGATCATCAATCCATCATTTTATTATACTAATTGATGGCGAAAAGTTCTTTACACTTTCAGAATTTGTTCGTAAATTTTGTTTGCTTTTAAACCATCCAAAAATAAAAATTCAATCCCTGCACGGGACTTGATTTTTTCAATTATAGAAAATGCTTTGATACGTCGATACTAAATAACTTGTAAGTGTACTACCATTACGCCCTTATCTAGGAAAAATTTCATGTGAACATGAATCTATGGATTGTTTTTATAGGCAGTAATGCTGGATGCATAGTTTTTAGATCTCTCACCAATTGAAGTTTCTGAAGGACTTTAAAGATTCGAAAGACTAAATTTTCCAAAAATAGTTTTAAATACTGTATTCAGCGTATGAGATTAATATGGATACTAAAGGAAAGAGATTTAAGCGGACTATTAAAAAAAATGTTTATTTATTTTTCAACAAGTACAAGTATAGTACATTAATGTCCTTTGAAAAATTTATCCTTAAATATACTTGACATTTCCTAAAGAATCGTTTTGAAATTTTCTAAGGAATTATTTTGAAATTTTTTAATAAAACCTAATAATATATTTTTCGGTATAAAGTGTAGTAATACACAGCTATCCTTCCTTCTTCTTGCTGTTTTATAAAAAATAAAATTGTTGAACTTTGCTCCAATCAAATAAAGTATACGCAATGGGTACCTCTTTTTACCTATTCTCGTCTGCATTTTATATCCCCTTACAAAATTAATCGAAGGAGAAAATGAAAACCTGAGTATCCAGCATTACTACTTAAAATCTATAACCTCACGTGCATATAAAAATGTCCCAGGATAACAAAAAAAAACAGAATTAATTTTTGTTGCACGGTGTTACACAACCTGACATATGTAAACTATAAACCTTTATATGGTACTTTGCGTCAAAACTACCACGCGTACAGGCTTTAAATTTACTTTCTTGTAATTTTAATTATCGGTTGACCACAAATCCGATTAAAAAGCAACAAACCAAAAAGCAGAAATGTATTTGTAAACACTGAAGCGCACCCGCATAAAGGACGGATTTTTCATAATTTTTTTTTTCGCACATAAATATCTACGGGCACAGACGTGAGTTTTTTGCACGCTAATCGCAAAAAACGCTTAAATAAATAAAATCGCTTTGCTGCTGAAATTTTTAAGCTGCCAAACAAATAAATTAAAAAAATGGACTTTAAGTTTCATGCCCGCTGTAGGGAAAATGGGTGGAAGAAAGAAGTTTATTTCATGCATTTATTGAAATGAATTACAAAGAGTAGGTCAGTGAAAAATAATGCAAACGAACGAACAAAAAATTAAAAATAAAACAAAACTAACTAAATTAAATTTAAAAAATATTAAAAAATTGAGAAAAGCCTAGGTGGAAGAGAAGCGACAGCAATTTGCTGCTAAGTGCGGGCTAACTATATTAACTGTAACTATTTGTAAGCGTGCATGCACCACAGTTTTGTTAAAAAATATTTTTTAAAATAAAGTAGCAAATTTTTTAAAATAAAATAAAAAAAGTTGTTTCTTTGCTATTTTAATTTTAAAATTTTATTATTGTTCTATTAATTTTTTAAAATAAAAACATTATTAAAAAAAATTTTCTTTATTTAATAATAATTAAAATTAAAATAAAATTTCTTTTCAATAAAATTTTTTTAAATCAAAATAAAACTTTTTTCTTGTTTTATTAATTTTTTAAAATAAAACTTTTATTTTTGCTTGTTTTATTAACTTTTTGTATTTAAAAATTTTTTTTCTTGTTTTATTAATTTTTTAAATAAAAAGTTTTTGTTTCTTGTTTTATATTTTTTTTTAAATACAATTTTTATTTGTTTCTTGCTCTATTAATTTTTTAAAATAAAAATTTTAATAAAAAAAACTTTCCTTGTTTAATTAATTTATTAAAATAAAAATTTTTTTGAACAAAATTCTTTTAAGTTAAAAAAATTTTCTTTTCTTGTTTTATTAATTTTTTAAAATAAAATTTTAATTTTTTTTTGGTTTTATTAATTTAAAAAAAATTTTATTAAAAAATAATTTTCTTGTTTTATTAATTTTTATTGTTTTGTTTTTTTTTTTTTTGTTTTATTAATTTTTTAAAACAAATTTTTTATTTTTTCTTGTTTTATTAAGTTTTTAAAATAAATATTGTCTTACAATTTTTTTTCTTGTTTCATTAATTTTTTCAATAAATTTTGTGTTTTTAATAAAATTATTTTAATTAAAAAAAATTTTTTGTAAAATTTTAAAATTTAAACATTTTTTTAAATAAATATTTTAAGTCAAAAAAAAGCTGGTATAACTTCAAATAGCAGGCATCTACATAAATACATACACAGCGTTAAATACATAACTACAGCATAGGGACCTACAGACAAATTTTCACAATTTATTTGTTTTCTATGGAATTTTAATATTTTTAAATGAAAATATAGTCATCAGGTATATCCAAATTTAAAACTTTGTGCAACAAAAATTCAAAAAACTTTCATAAAAATTTCACACTATTTAATCAGAATTTTTAGAAAAATTTCAGGCATTGCATTACAGCCCATGGAATTTTGGTAAAAAAGTGGCTCAAAAAGCGCGCTGCTTTTGGATAATATTTTTGTTGACGCTGCTGTGTGTTTTCTTCCATATAAAAAATGTCGAGCATTGTTAGAAATAAAGGATGGTTAAGTTTCAAAGGCCGGTGTTGATTTTGAATAAAATACAATTTTGTT
Source organism: Anastrepha obliqua (assembly GCF_027943255.1). NCBI lineage: Eukaryota > Metazoa > Arthropoda > Insecta > Diptera > Tephritidae > Anastrepha > Anastrepha obliqua. Next base: position 16,610,059 of record NC_072893.1, on the reverse strand, counting down.
TAGAAATTACTAGCATTTCTCTTTATTATGGTAATATTGGTATGGCTCAATTACGTATAAAACAAAATATTGGCCAAATCGCCGCCGCGGCCTTGGCGGCACACCTCCATCCGATGGTCCAAATTTACGATGACGCTGAATCATAATTGAGTTTCTATGCCGTTAATGTGCCGAATTATCTCATCCTTTAGCTCTTGAATTGTTGCTGGCTTATCGACGTACACCTTTACTTTCAAATAATATTGTTACAATATAATTCGAAAAAGTGTCGGAGGGGGAAAAAATACGTCTAACACATTTGGCAAACATACTCGAGGAACATATATTATTTAAAGCGATAACCCGCTAATACTTGAAATATTCCACCTTCTCTGTATTCGGTGCTTGCCCCCAACAGCTTTGCTTCGATACTTACTCGTACTTTGCACTTAACATAAAATTTGGGTGCTGTAACGGTGATTTAAGTGCAGGTGGCCACTTTGCATATGCACCAAGAACATCTATATGAATAACCATGTATACATATTTACATATATATTTGCATATACATATAGAAAGTATTGGTCAGTGGCCGCTACTGCGGTGGTAAGCATTTAAAACATTTTACTGTATCATTTTTATTGCATTGTTGGGATATTTCCACACAAACGCAGCTATGCTAGAAATGTTAAACTACTTCATTTGTTGTTTTTGCTTAACGCGCGCTGCATGCGGCATGCACTTGGTAACACACATGGAAATGCGTTATTTGTTTAGTTGGTTGTTTACAAGCGCTCGCACACGTGTATGTATTTGGCGTGCTTGTAAACAAGAAAAATCCTTAAATATTTGCGCGAAATGTTGAGTGAAAAAATTGTTTTTTTTTTATTTTTACATATGTAAAAAATAAAGTAAAAAAGTCAAACAAAAGCGGCACAAATGGAGCGCAAAAACTTGCAAATATAAATTACAACAAAGCAATGTTGCCTTCGTCGCCGCCACTCCAATGGCACAACGGCAGCATAAAACACTCACACAAGTGCATATAAACAATGTTTTGTGTAATACAATAAATGCAACTGGCATTTTGGTAAACATGCAGTACTGCTATATAGAGCAAAACAAAAGAAAAAAAAACAGAAAAAAAGAGGAAAAAGTTCAGTGTAAACAACATATTCACATACTCATACATACACATCGGCCAGCTGCGTTAAAAATTCCAAAAATTTCGCCAATAGTTGAAATGTAGTGTTTAAATTGTTTATGAGTGTATGAGGGCATACTCGAACATTTAAGTGCATTGAGAAAGGTTTTAACAAAACCACTAACTACATATGCACGCTGAGTATTTTGCTATCGATGTGCCAGGTACACCGCGTCGTATGAGCAACTATCGGTAATCGCAAATCACTTTTGTTTATTTCCTCAATGTACTATAGATTTAGATGCTTGTGACAATGTACTTGCTTGTGACATACAGTTCGATTCCCATGATTAGAGGCAATAGTTTTTATTTAAGGTAATGGTTATTAAAGGAACTCTATTTGACCTAGTAATCCATGGGTTTCTGATAATTCAAGTGCCGACTGTACTTTGCTCAAAAATAAACATGCAGCAAAATATTATTCCATCTAACTGTATTTTGCAGTATTTATTATGTTGTTCTTAATTTATTGGTTCACTTCAACAGAGGAACTCAGTTTGCCTACATTATATGCGCATTAAAGTTGTGAAAATGGATCGTTTTTTCAGCATTCATTTTGTTTAGACGAAAACTTCTTAATTCAAATAAGATGTGAAAGCAGAAAGATGTAATCGCCAAATTGTCAAAAGGATTGGTCGAAGTCCAAGCCTTGTGGATCGTTACGTGAAAAAGTTGCCTCCTATGGTAAGAACTAGCAAGGCTGAACTGCGATAGCTTTGTCACCGAAGGAAAGCCGCAAAACCCTTAGGAATGCATCAAATTCCGCCTTTTGAAGATCAAAAATTAAAGAAATGGTAAATTTTGCAGCCAGAAATCCACCGTTCGAAGGGCTATTCTAAAAGTGCCACATCTGAAGCATAAAAAATTACAAAAAAAAAAACATCTTTGAATAAATTTCCCAAATAGCGCAGCTTCGATTTCGCAAGGGACCACATGGCTTGGAGTTTCTGTGACAATTAACAATACCGGTGAATGGAAAAAAGTTGTATTTAGTGACGAAAAGAATTGCAGTCTGGATGGGCTGGTTGGAAACAATTATCTACTATTTTTATGACTTAAGAAAGGAGGAAAGTTACTTGAGTCGATATCACAGCCTGTTATGTTATGGTATGGGGAGCAGCATCGCACTATGGCGCGTTCGAATTGAAAATTGTATACTACAAAATGACGGGAAACAGCTATAAAGCTCTATTGGAATCATCTTTTTATCCAGATTGGATGCAAAACTTTGAACGTTGAAACTTTAGCATGCCCACCATATTCCCCAGATCTTAACAGTAACAACAGAATCTAAGCAATAATTTGAATACAAAAATGCTTTAATTCCAATCATTAAAACGGGCTGGTCTGAAATTTCATTAGGTTATTTGAAGATTTGGAACAAATCCGTTTATCAAAATGAAGCAATTTATAAACAAGATGGCAGCACAAACTATTAAGCTAAGGGTTTTCCAATAAAAGGTGTTATTCCCGTAAAAGATCAATGGTTTCGTTGCTTGTGTGGCACGTAGGGCCGTCTTGTTGAAAATAAACGTTGTCCAGATCAGTAATCTAATTCGGGCCATAAAAATCGTTAATCATCTCTCGATAGCGCAACCCATTCACCGTAACTGTTGCTCCAGCTTCATTTTCGAAAAAGTAAGGCCCAATGACCGCGCCGAACCATAAACCGCAACAAACAGTCACACGCTTTTCAACAATAACTCTTGGCCTTTCTGAGCCCCGGATCCGACAATTTTGCTTGTTGATGAAGCCACCGAGGAGGAAATGGGCCTCATCACTCAAGATGATTTTTCGATGGAATTCCGTATCATTTTCATTAATTTCAACGACCCAAACAGCAAAGGCACGACGTTGTTGATGATCGACTGGCTTGAGTTCTTGTGTTAACTTTTTAAGCCTTAAGACCCAAATCTTTATGGAAAATACGGTGTAATGACGTTTGTGGAATGCCTAATTCCAAAGAACGACGAGGAATGGACAACCTGCGGTTTCTTCAACACTTTCGGCTACAACAGCAATATTTTCTGCCACAGCTCGAATTTCTTTACCAATTTCTGTATTGCGGTCCGACAAGGTGCTTCACAAGGACCCAAAAATGTTCGAGTTTTACGAACCGTCACTGCGAAATTTTCTCGACTTATATAGTGAATTTTAATAATTTCAATGCGTTGTTTAAAGTTTTTTTTCAAAGTTATTCAATGTTTTCATACCGACATAAAAGATGGCCTCTTGCAACATTCCCAAGTCTCTGTAGCAGAAATTTCACTAAGCAGCCCTTTAAGCTCAATACAATCAGACAACCCACTTTTAGTTGTTCAAAAAAAAAAAAACAAAAAACAAAAAAATTCCATGATACCAATGACGATATTGACATAAAATTCTACATAGTCGTTAGTAAAAGTACTAACCCTGAAAAATGTTTTCCCGAGTTGCTATAACTACGGTAATTAAATTGGAAAATCACCTTCACTCGTATGCCGAGGCATATGTGTTTGCTCTCATATCTTTGTATACAAGCGTATTGGAATTAGTTTGTTTAACAAAAAGTATTCAGTTCGTAAGGCAACTTAAACACAAGGAAAACTATAATTTAAAAATTCGTTCTTCTTCATTTTAAGGCTAGTTCACATAACCATCCAACGCTTGAAGTGTCCATATCAAACCATAATTTCATTTAATGCAAAATTTATCTGACTCTCCCTCCAAGCCCACCACTCACTCGTTTGCCACTTTTCCAATGTCCTTTCAACAACGCCAGCTGCGGTCATAAATCACACGACGAAGCGGCCGCGGAGCATCATAAACGTCTGGCATAATCAGCATCATTAGTAGGCAGGCAGGGGGAATTGTGGGCGGATGCTTAGCTGGGTTACGTCCAATGCGCAGCTGAATGCATGCATTGCCTACTTTAATGTTAGCCGGTTGTCTGCCGTTCTTCTACACTTTTGCACATCTGTTACTCGTAGACGTTGTACACCTGGCGGGGATTTTGGCTTTATCGACAAAGTGAGCACATCAGCCAGCCAGCTTATTTCACTCATTTACACTCATGCAACTGTACATACTCATACTCATATTGTACTATGAACATTAAATATGGTTCCGCTCGCGTATTAAATTTCGCTTTTTGCCCCGTCGTCTGCAGGCGGTGTAGGAGGGGGATCAAATGCCATATATTGCATATTCATAGCTCTCGTTCAAGAGTCTTCGAGTCTTTCTTTTGTTGAATGCACTGTGAATGTGTGTAGAGTGTGAAATAAAATTTTTTGAAGTAGGCGGATTAAATGTACGCACGTCTTTTAATAAGCCTTTTTATTTCAAGAAGCTCAAAGTGTCGAAAATTGCTTATTTTACCTCTGTACTCTGGCTAATTTTTAAGTAACATTTTTGTGGTTTTTAGCTTTTTAGTCAGACAAATTAGTGACAAATTTTACAATGCACACGGCAAGAACAAGTTTGCAGAAAAAAGTTCGGTTATTTTTGCTTTGTTCGTCTACTTATGAATTATACTCAGTTTCGAGGCGAATTTCGCTTGTTAACAATGGAGTGGGGAGCTAAGGGAAATCGCATTGCAGTGATGGCATTACAAAAGTGTGGTAAAAGTGCAATCGCGATTAGCGAATTGCTGAAAAAATTTAATATTTCCAGAATGTTTTCTAACCGCACGAACAATCGTTTTTCCCAAACGTCTAAAGTGACAGACAAAAAAAGAAGTGGTCCAGTGCTGCCATAAAAGCCGTTCGAGGTAGAATTCACAGAAATCCACTTAGAAAGCGGAAAATCATGTCCAGGGATATGAATGTGCTGACCCAATCCGTGTCAAGATTAATTAGAGATGATCTCCACATGAAACCCTTTCGTCGCTCAACTGGTCATCTTTTGAAAACGCGCTTGAAGAAAAATTAGATTCCACAGCTGCAAGCAGCTTCTTCGGTGGCACGCGTCCCATGACCATGAAAATATTTTTTTCACAGATGAGAAAATTTTCACTGTTGAAGAAGTTTTTAACAAGCAAAACTACAAAATCTATGCCACAAAATTTTGTTCTAAGGGCTTAGCGTGGCTACCATCAGCCTCCGTATTGGCATTACTCTCTTCAGTGGAGAGCGTTAAATCTTCCAGCAAGATTCATCTCGACGTCATAAGGCAAAAACCCAGGAGTGGCTAAAAACAATATTCCTGAGTTCGCAGCAGTAGAAGATTGGCCTTCTGAAAGTTCAGATATTAATCCATTGGACTACAGTTTGTGGTCAGAATTAGAGAATAAGGCCTGTTGAAGACCTCAGAGAAATTTGGAGAATCTTAAAGAATCTTTGGCTCAAGCAGCGACGTCAATGTCAATATCCATGGAAACCGTGCATGCTGCAATAGCTGAATGGCCTAAACATTTGAAGGCTTGTGTAAAAGCAAATGGATGATCATTTCGAATGAAAACTAAAATTTTCTTTTTAATATGTACTTGAATAAATAAAACTAACTTCATTAAGAAAAGCATTATAATTTCAAATCTATAACGGACTTAACTTGTAACCGAACTTATGGCAAGACTATGTAGACATTGAAGTGCCAGACATTCGCAGCGTTGTTAGAACTCTGCTTCTGCTCTGCCTCTTCTCCACCTCCGCAGCCACAACAAAACTCATTTTATAGAATTTCCAAATCAACAATCAAATGCTGATTGGATCACTGACCCATTGTCATTTTTTGAGGTGTTGTGTATTGGTTTTTATAAACTATTGCCGATCTTTTTTGTCGCATTTTGAAGGAGCTGTCTAAAATGAATGTAGCTATGAGAATGCCGCTGTTAGGTTAACTGAAGTTGACAGCCTTTGCATCTCTTTATGCTCGACAGAATCATGTCTGCTCTATATACAGTGCTCGTAGGTCCGCGTTGTTTAGAGCTTCGATATTGTCGGTTTGGTTCTAATTGTTCTTAGACATTTTTCGCGGCTTCGCCGGGCAGAATTTAAACAAATATTGAGTTATTTTTATTTCAGCATTGATGTAGGTACGTAGGTAGGTGAAATAATTGAAGGTCCAGTCTCGCACTCCCCAAGTAGTACTAAAACGCCGTTTTAGTACCATTATGTGACCTCCAACAGGCAGATCTGTTGATGTAATGGAGAAGGTTGGATTGGACTTAGGTTGAAGCACTGCTCCAGGCTGTCAAAGAAATGTGCACCCAGTGACCTTAGTCGTCTAGGTGCCAAACCCGGACATTTAAAAAGAAAGTGCTCAACAGTCTCCTTCTCTGAAAGGATCCACAACTTCTGCAATGCGGGTTAAATGATGAACCCCGAATTTCCGCGTATGCGCCTATCCATCCAATAACCGGTAATCACAGCTAGGAGTTTGAAAATTGAATGCCGTTGAGTCCTCAGGTCTTTTTAAGTCCTCCTTCTATTGTACTGAGGTCAAAAGGTTTTCGAAATAGCCTACGATGAAATGGAGCTCCGTCTTTTCAGCGCTTTCCTGAGAACTAAGCTAAGCAATCCCCTTTAACAACAGTGACGGAGAAGCCGATGCCTGGGTAGGAAATTTCCGAGACCGATTTAGCCTACTTCCTGGCAAGCTCATCAGTAATTTCATTTCCCTCTATGTTCCTACGCCCTGAAACACAGATCAGAGTCGGATTCTGGAAGAATCACCACTTTAACCAACCAACAGGAGTTGACCAAATTGGGTCTGTACCATGGCATCGTCGGAGCATTGATCGCGGCTGGGTTATGCAAAACCATGTTAATATCTTCCTCGCTCTCGCATTCCCTAAGCATTTTGCATGACTGCAGGATCGCAAAGAATTCTTAGGTAAATTGGCTTATTTAGAGAAAACTCATGCTCCGACTTCCAATTGAAATGATGTACTGTAAATTAATGTGTCTTGGTGAAAATCTTATATTTTATTCTTGACTTTTCTAACGTTACTTGAGCAATAAGTCAGAGGACGTAGTTTTGTACATTTTTATATACTGTGGGCAAAAAGTAAGGTGAATTTATTTGTCAAACTTCGCGGGATTAAAATTTCGCTCTAGTTATTTTTTCATGAGTTGGCAGCACTGTTAATAACATCTGGGCCAACTTTCATGTGAATGTCATTATCAGTAATATATTTACGCTTGTGTTTACCAAACGACCAACAGTGCATTTTTCGATTTTTACAATGTCTGATTTGATTGAGCAGAGAAGTGCCATCAAATTTTGTTTGCGGAATGAAATTTCGGCTGCGGAAACGTTTAGCTTGTTGCAGAAGGCATTTGGTGATTCGACCATGTCGCAGAAAAATGTTTATAAGTGGTACAAAGACTTCAAAGAGGGTCGAGAACGTGTTGATGACTTGGAGCGCTCCGGACGACCATCGACGTCAACAGATGACCAACACGTCAATAAAGTGAAGGAGTTAGTGCTCAAAAATCGTCGGTTGACTGTTAAAGACCTTACTGATATGATCGGAATATCAGAAGGATCTGTGAAAACCATTTTGAAAGACCATTTGGGCCTACGAAAAGTCAAATCTCGTTTGGTACCGAAAACTCTCAATTTCTTGGAAACAAGTCGTCTCGTTGATGTGTGTGAAACAATGCTTTCAGACTATCAGGACAAGCTCAAATGCATCATTACGGGAGATGAGAGTTGGATTTATGCTTACGACCCTGAAACAACCGACCAATCAAGCGAATATCGGGCTAAAGGCGAGGCCAGACCGAAAAGAGCACGTCAAAGTCGTTCAAAAATAAAGGTCATGATGACAGTTTTTTTCGATTTTCGTGGTGTGGTGCACTATGAACTCCTTCCACCTGACCAAACTGTTAATAAGGAATATTATTTGAGCGTTATACGTCGTTTACGTGAAGCAATTCGTCTAAAAAGACCAGAATTACGGGCCAACAACTCTTGGTTTTTGCATCACGATAATGCACCGTTTCATACTGCACTCGTTCTTCCGGACCATTTCGCCAAAAGTTCCACGCATATCGTTCCGCAACCACCGTATTCGCCTGATTTGGCTTCGTGTGACTTCTGGATATTCCCAAAACTCAAGAGACCACTCCGGGGAACGCGTTTCGAGTCGATTGAGGAGGTAAAAGCTGAATCGATGAAGGTGCTGATGGCTATACCGGAAATGGACTATTTGGTATGTTTCGGGGATTGGAAAAATCGTTGGCATAAGTGTATTTCATCGAGAAGGGATTATTTTGAAGGGGATGAAATTGATTTACAAGAATAAATAAAGATTTTTCATTTTACAACCAAATTCACCTTACTTTTTGCCCACAGGCAGTATTGCGGTTTTGGATCTAAACCCTGAATGCTGCATTCCTGCTACTCAAATTTATATGCTAGAAAATTATAATAATTAAAAAATGTGGATTGCAGACGTACATCAACCGCTCTCAAGGAATTTTTTGTATAGATTGTACGAAATAATTTTCCATTAAACACACCGTGAAGTTATTTAGAGATTAAAATAAGAAGTTGTGTATATTTTATTTCACTTTATAATCATAAACCAACCAACTCGACATAAAAGCCAATTTCCCAGATCAATGTAATATTTATTATAGTAATATTTAAAATATTTCACATACACACATGGGCTTTTTTTCAATTTTTGGTGTATTTTTTGTAATGAAAAATAATCAACATGTAAAGTACTTTGTTTTTCATTAGTGCTTGTTTAATATCATAGATTACCTAAGCTTAAATTTGCACTTTGACTGCATACACATGCAAAATACATACCGGCAGGGAATAGCTGAAATGGTGAAACAAATTCAAACTGTGTCTAAACTGTTCAGATCCCCTGAAGTGCATTCTTCGAAGTTCTGGGCATTTACAATGGAAGTGTCTGAGGAGCTGCTACAGCTGCCACTGCAATCATTATGCGCGGCTCAGCGCTTGGTGGCCATATATGCAAATATTCATTTCCTGTGTGAAGTTTTATATTCATGCTTGAAAGCTTCAGTTATTGTCACTTCGTTTATCAAGCACTGACCAAAGTTAACAAGATGCTAAGCAGGCGACCAGATTACTTCACTTACTTCTAGTATCTGCTCTAAGCTTAAATCGCAGGAAAATATGGCGAAATGAAGTTCTTACATTCAAAAGAATTATTTTTCTTAGATTTTTAGTGAGAGAAACTGGGCGAAGACAAGCGAGCCAAAAGCGAATCTATTTGCTGGGTATTTGAAAAAACAAAAAAACGTTTGGCCATAATGAAGGCACTGATGAAGTAGAAGCCGTTGCAGACTGACTTGAGTACGATTAATATATTATAAATATAATATTATTCCAGTTACACCAGAAGAAGTCGGTAAGGGAATAAACAAAATGGAGCATAAAAAATCCGCTGGATTTTATTTAATCACATCTGAAGCTGTTCGTAAACTGTCAAAAAATTTCCCTTCAACCAGTTTATTTAACAAGTGCCTCAGCTTTAGGTACGTACTTATATATTCAAAATTTACCAAAGCCTGAAGTGTCCTGTTACTGGGAAATATATCTCTGTTACCAGTAATGCAGAAGCTTTTTGAAAAACTACTTTTAAAACGTCAAAGGGAGATCATTGAAAATAAACATTCACCAATTTGGTTTCAGAATACATCATTGAACGCGTGAACAAATACACAGAGTCGTCGTAAGCACCATCGAAAGCATTATGGGAAAGAAAAAAATGTGTTCAGCTGTTTTTCTTGATGTATCGCAAGCTTTTGACAAAGTATGGCATGAAAGCCTACTCCAAAAACTCAAGTCCATGCTGCCTACACAATACTGCAAGTTGCTCTCTTCATATCTTAGTGATTGGTACTTTTGCTTATTCGTTTCTAAAAAATATAAACGCAGGCTTTTCACAGGGAAGCATTTTGGACCGCCATATCGGCAAATCAGTAACTAAGTGGAACGTTTGCAGATTTCACTGCCATACCTGCAGTTGATAACATCATCAAATATGCGACGAATAAACTACAAGAAGCTGTTAACCTACATGGACATTTGCTACATGGACTAAAAAATGGAGAATAAAGCTAAACAAAAGCAAGTCGGAATATATAGTGTTTTCCCTAGAAAACGTTTCCTACTTCCAAACTGCACTGGAAAGCTTCTATCAAGAAAAAAGGAGAAGAACTTGACTTGAAATTAAGTAAGGTTTATTACCTCATTGGTAGACGCTTAAGGGGGGAAACCGGTTTAGGAGGCCAAAATTTTGGTGTTTTTCGAGGATTTTTTGATCAAGGAAGGAATAAGCAGAAATTGTTTAAGTTTAGAGGATATTTTACGTACATTTTTAGGTACACTTTTAAATTTTTTTGAAGCTATTTCCGCGGGAGATAGAGGCGTTAGAGCGTACTGTCCATGGACGATCGCCATCCAAGTGTCTTTCTGGTGGGAATTCCTGAAGTTGCCATTTTTCTCTGAAATCAACAGCAATTTTTTTTGTTAACAACATATTTCCTTAGAATATGAACCTAATTCTGATAAAAATATATTGAAAATTGCGTGCTTTTGAGGCTTTTTATACCATATTTTTTCATCTATTTTGCTTAAAAAACCATATTTTAAATAATAATATAATCCCAGAATTAGTTTCGTATAGATTAGAATTGAATAAAGAAAAACTCCCGAAAAATTTTAGAACGATTGGTTGATAACTTTTTAAGCTAGAGTGCCCACCAGTTGAAAAAAAGTAGAATCGGGAATAATGCGAATTTCGCTTTAAAATTCCAACATACTCTTGAGTAGTTATATTAACAATTCATGCAATAAAAAAAATCGATTTTTTGATCGATCTAAACCGGTTTCCCCCCTTAAGCTAAGATCGGCTTGGATTTACTACAAAATAAAATAAGTGCACCGTACTATATATGGAATAGCGACCTTTATTGTGATCTTGGCATACCAACTGTGACTCAAGTAACGCAACAATTTACCAAAGCTCACAAATAGCAGCAAAAAAATCATGCCAGCGATGCAGCACTCAGTTTACTTCGGCTGAATTCTTTTCAAAGCTGTTTAAAGCACACAACTTATGTGCGAATAGCGATTGTATTGTAAAATACTTCTTAAAACAAGTAAAATTATTAAATGGAAATTACTTATTATTGGGAATAAGTTTCCGCCCTCGTAAAAGAGATGTCGCTGCTGATACTATTTTTGTGTTCGCTGTAGTAATTATTCACAGAGAGGACGTCGGTTCAAATCTCGGTGAAACACCAAAATTAAGAAAAAGATTTTTCTAATAGCGGTTGCCCCTCGGCAGGCAATGGCAAACCTCCGAGTGTATTTCTGCCATAACAAAGCTCCTCATAAAAATATCTGCCGTTCGGAGTCGGCTTGAAACTGTAGGTCCCTCCATTTGTGGAACAACATCAAGACGCAAATAGGAGAAGGAGCTCGGTCAAACACCCAAAAAGGGTGTACGCGCCAATTATATATATATATAAATCCGCTATATATATATATATATATATAATATACTGGTTATTTGAAGATGTATATGTGAGGTCTCGACACCAGTAGTTGAGATTCGTTTGAAGTGTAAAGATCCTTTTTTATCTGACGTCAAAAATGTCTACGTTCGTCCCGAAAAAACAGCGTTTCCGGGAAGTCATGCTTCATTATTACCTTCTAAAGAAAAGTGCAATCACGCTCCATCGAATACTACCTGTAAAGAGTGCCAATTTTGACGTCAGTCTTAAAGATCGCGAAGGGGCACCAAAAAATTCAAATATACTCAACTACAAAAATTATTGGACGAAGACGCATGTCGAACCCTTGGTAATATGTCTAAAGAGTAAGATGTTGACAGATCTACTGCCGCTAAATGTTTGCACGCGGTAGGGATTGTCTAGAAAGCAGGTAACTGGGTGCCACATCAATTGAAGGAGAAGGATATCGACATACGTTTGGTGAGGTGTGAGATGCTCCTTGAACGGCAGAGAAGAAAAGGCTTGCTGCATCGTATCATTATTGGCGATGAAAAATCGATCTATTACGATAACCCTAAGCGTGGAAAATGTTGGAGCCTGCCAGGTGAACCAGGTCCATCAACAGCGAAAAAAAGATGAGTGCATCAAAGGTGTAATCTGTTATGAACTTCTCAATTGAAACCATCATTCGCGATCATTACCGACTGCAGCTAATGCATTTGAATCGAGCTATCAAGGAAAAGATGTCGGAATAGGACGGTAGACATGACAAACTGATTTTGCTGCATGACAGCGCCAGGCCATACGTTGCTCAATCGGTCCAGAAATATTTAGAGGGACAGAATTGCGAAATCTTGGCCAGCCCGCCGTATTCCCCAGACGTTGCACCTTCGGATTGCCATCTGTTCCGATCAATGCAGTCAGTCCTTATTGGAGAGCGGTTCACTTCTTACGAGAGCATCGTAAAGTGGCTCAATGAATGGATGAAGTCAAATGAATTCAAATTTTTCGTCAGAGGAATCCGTATGCTGCCTGAAAGATGGAGTAAAGCTGTAGCTTTCAATGCAGCTACATGTATTATTTAATAATTGAAATATTTAAATATTATTTAATTATTTAAATAATTCGTAACTTTGGCTTCGAACAAGAAATAAAGCAGGATTTAAAAGGAAACTAATAAAAAATATAGGTCTTATATTAACTAAGCTATAAATAAAAAGAAATTTTTGAAGAATATGTACTTTTATGTGACTTACACAGGTGTAAAGTTTTAACAACACGGCAGCAGTATGCCCCGTAGTAGCATTTCCGGTGGTAGTAATGGAATTTTTCTTTAATGGAGGAAATAATTTTTATGTGCGTCCCATGCACACACAAAATGATGCCAGGAAAGGTATATTTTAGATAGAACTCCATTTTGCCTCACTGTTTTTTCATTGGAACTCATGTCGAGATTTATCCACTGAGGACACAATCGTGTTTGTAGTGACGCCAATACATGTTTTAGCGCATAGCTAAATGTCGACTGTCCCATTGGCATGTTGAAATCTTTGCCAACACTGTGCTGATAGCCTTCCTCCGCAAGAAACCGCAAAACAGAGTACAGTCGGAGAACTGGAGTTATGGACGACGACCTAGCTGAGCTTGCCCTGTCTTCAACAAAACTCGAGACGTGTGTAAATGCAGCTTTATTTAACCTGCAATTTTTAATAAGCCTTGTTTTAAACCGAATTTAAGTCAGCTCTTTCTTTAACAAAAAGGTAAGCACTTACCGGTGTATACCTATGAAATTAAACTTTTTTTTTTCAATTTCAAACTTTTATTAACAAAAAATGGTTACAAATTTAATCTTCGAAATAATAGCCATCACTAGCGACACATTTTTCCAATATCTCAGGCAATTTGTGGATGCCGCGCCAAAAAAATTGGCCGTCTTTGGCCGCAAACCAACCACCGAGCCTTTTTTTGGCTTCCTCGTGAGAATTGAAGCGCTGCTCGGAAAGTGCGTGTCCCATCAATGCAAACAAATGATAATCGGAAGGCACCAAGTCTGGTGAGTAAGTCGCATGCACCAGCGGTTCCCAATCGTGCGTCTCCACCAATTCCCGGGTCGCTCTTGTTCGATGTGGCGGTGCATTGCCATCAAGAAAAATTATTTTGTGATGCCATCGGCATATTCTGGGCGTTTTCGGTGTATGGCGCTGTTCAAATCGGCCAATTGTCGTTGGTAGCGTGCACCATAAACTGTTTCAACTGGTTTTAATACCTCGTATCAAATCATACCACGCTGATCCCAGAAAACACCCAGCATTGCCTTGCGGCCGAAGCTATTTGGTTTGGCCGTTATTTTTGGCTTGTGACCGATCGTTTACGTTTGGGATTGGAGCAATACACCCATTTTTCATCACCCGTAACGATTCGCTGCAAAAAAGACGTCCTTTTGAATCGGGAGAGCAGCATTTCACAAGTGGTTTCACGATGTCCGTAAATCGTAGTTTGAAGGCACAAATTCGACATTTTTAAGAGCGACAAAAATGCATTGTTGTAGACGAAAAGAACAAGACATTTGGGAAGGTTTAAAAATACTCCTAGCGACATCTATGGACTAATATCTGAAAGTCTCACTTCATAGGTATATACCTACAATGGTTCGTCCATATTGAGAGGGTTGCTGGCATCTCTCAATATTTTTCGCTTACTTTTTGAGACCCCGTTTACTTCTCCCTTCCTCCATTAATACAACCGCATATGTCAACGAATACATTTTAATATGAAAATACAGCTAACTTGCCGAAAAACTTAAAGATTATTTGCCAAATTGTCTTCTTTACATCGAAGTGAGTTGTTGTTGAAATATTGGGTAGTCGAAAAAGTCTTTTCGTATTTTGTCAATAGATATCGTTGGAGTCATCTAGCTCCAGTGCTACCAATCACATTGTATCATATCATATGGTGTTAGAAAGGTGACATTTTAAGCTTCATTTAACCAAAAAAAAAATTAAATTCGGAGAAGTTAAAAAAAAGTTATAGCTGTTCAAAAATGAGTGAAAATAATGAAGAAATTCGCTATAGTTTGAAATTTTTGTATAAAAAAGGGAAGAATGCCACGCAAGCCACCAATGAAATTTGTGAAGTTTACGGAGACGATGCTGTATCTGTTCGTGTAGCACAACAATGGTTCACTTGCTTCCGTTCTGGAAATTTCGATGTGAAAGATGCACCTCGCTCCGGTCGACCTATCGTTGAAAAAGTCGATGAAATTATGGAAAAGATTGACCAGGACCGTCACATATACTGCCATGACATCGCCAAGGCACTAAACATTCATCATCAAACGGTTTTGAACCATTTAAAAAAGGCTGGTTACAAAAAGAAGTTTGATGTTTGGGTACCACATGAATTGTCTGTGAAAAATTTAAAGGACCGAATTAACATTTGCGATGCTTTGCTGGAACGAAATGAAATCGAACCATGTCTGAAGCGAATGGTAACAGGAGACGAAAGGTGGATCAAATACGACAATAATGTGCGAAAAAGATCATGGTGCAAGGGTGGTGAAGCTCAACAAATGGTCGCAAAGCCAAGATTGACGCCTCGAAAGGGCGTCGTCTTCCATCAGGACAACGCTAGGCTACACACAACTTTGATGACTCGGCAAAAATGGGAGAGCTTTTCTAGGAAGTTTTGATGTATCCACCATATAGCCCTGACCTTGCACCATCGGACTACCATTTGTTTCGGTCAATGCAGAACTCCCTTAATGGAGTAAAGTTGGCTTCAAAAGAAGCCTGTGAAAATTACTTTTCACAGTTTTTCGCCGAGAAACCACAAAAGTTTTACACTGATGGAATAATGTCTCTAGAAGAAAAATGGCAAAAGGTGGTCGACCAAAATGGTACATATTTGGTTTAATAAAGTTCATTATAAATATAAAAAAATGAGTTGAAGTTTGATTAGAAATACGAAAAGACTTTTTCGACTACCAATATTAAAATTTGACATTTGAGCTTGGCAACACTTTTTTCGTGTTCACATGGAACCCACGGTTACAATTTTTTCGTATTCGTAGTAGACATTCGTATTCGAAGGTTTTCTACGACGAATTCTATGATAGGGCTTAATAACCTTTACTCATATTTGATGTTGTTGATTTGTTTTGAGTTCCGTCATTAGATGACATTTCTTGTAAGCTTTTCCACTGTTTTAAATGGAAAAACGGAGCATTTGTTCTAATCTCACCTGCCTCAGTGCACCTGTTCACCATTCGTAGCTTTCCCTATGGGGCTACTGCCATATGTAGATATGTAGTTATTTTTACAAATATATGCATACGGTATTCTATCTATCGCATGTTTGCTGGAAAAGTCGCAAATTTTATTTTTAAATAAAATGCATAAACTTAATCTGACAAAGCTGACAATGAATATGCAAAATTCGAAATACAACTTACATGACAGTCTACAATTGTTAAATGTTAAATGCAACTGCCACTGAGCACAGTTTGCAAGCGATTATTTACTGCGCACTAAAACGACAAGCGTGCGGACAAACAGACAGATACGATTGGGTAAACACATAAATAAAATGAACTCTGCGCGAACTGACTGCGAATCCCTTAACATTTTTTATTTTCTATTCCTTTTTTTTGTTTTTGTTATTTTATCGCATTTTTTCATGTTGCAATGCAACGGCAGAGGAATTTGTCGACAGAAATCGTGTAATAAAAATGAAAAAAAAAAAAAAAATTGAAAATAAAATACTACCAACAATTGCATCAAATGTTAAGCTTTGCCACACAGTTTGGCTGGAGTTCGACAATCGCAACAGCAGCAAATGATCGATGACAATTGCTCGGGATGGTTGTTGGTTAGTTGGTGACTCGTTGATTGCTGTGTTGTTCATATTGTTGTTGTTGCTGTTGTTGCTGGTTTTTGTACCACATTTTAGCATTTGAATGGCTGTATGTGCCACCGGGGCGTATGAGTATTATTTGTACGTTCATTTACTTTTAAATGCTTTCAGGGGCAATTTATTTTATTACACCGTTGATCTTTTATTTATTGGCAGTAAGGTGTGTGTGCGCGTACGTTTTTATGCGTGCATGTGTGTGTGGGTGTGCTTATGGCAGCCTTCATAGGAAATGTAAATATAAAATTCACAATCGATTGTTGGCTACAAAACGGCCAACTGCTAACTGTTGATATGCGTATTTGCTCAAATGACGATGTACGATTTTTTTCCTTCAGCATTCACTTCAAAAAACAGCGTACGCTTTATTGCTACTTTTCGTTTTTATTCATTGAATTATTAGTTCTCGGCTCTTTGCTGCTGCTGCTGCTGTGGAAAATTTATGTGAATGTGATTTTATTTTGTGAATCAGTGGTTGCGTACGTCACGATTTTTTTGTGATTTTTTGTTTTTGCTTTATTTGGCCATGCAATGTTAAAAAAACAGCAGAATTAATATTCATTCGTTGGTGTTTAATATGTACCTGAAGTAGTGATCTTTTCCCCCCTGAAAAAAGTTTCCGAATTTTTTCCAATATTTTTCGGAAGAGGGCTCTCATAGGCAGGTAATGGCAAGCCTCTGAGTGCAAGGCTGAAATTCTTGTAGGTGTGTTTCTAGAAACTTTCTTGCATTTCATCATGAAGTGGCCCCTCGAGGAGCACTAGCACGCTACAACCCATCGAGTATGCTGACGACATATGCCTACTGGCACATCGTCTAATCGATATTAAGGAAATGGGTTCCGCGTTTTATAGGGAAGCTATGTCTGCCGGCCTCAAAATCAAGTTTGACAAAAGGAAGGTGATGAGTCTGTCAAAAAAGATGGGTGGGTATATGGAGATTGCAGGTAAGTCTCGCGACAGTGGAGGAATTTTCATACCTCGGCAGCAAAGTTGCCCCGGGTGGTGGCACGGATGTAGACATACCTTCCCGAAACGAAGAAGCGAGAGGCGCATTCTGGATATTGAACCTTGTGCGCCGAAACAACAACCTAAGTTCCATTTTAAATATTAGTCGAATGAGCTGGCAGTACTGCCGTACAGTAGGTTAGGTCATGGTGGTAGTCGGTCTGCACGACCAACTCACTCAGACCTTACAGGTCCGTTGTGATACCACTGTGCTGCACGGGAACCCCATTCCTTCCTGGAACCATTTTGCGGCTTTTATGAGACGTAGAATTGATCCCAACCCCACGCCTGACAGCTCTGTAAGAGAATTAAAAAAGCATTTACCTATACAGCCTGCTCTGATTTTAGCTAAGAATGGACAATTGCAAAGGAAGTGCTCAACTGTTTCTTCCTCATCTCTGCAACTTCTGCAATATTCATGGGAGAAAACTCCTAGTCTTGAGGAATGCCTGCCAATTCGAGATATTGTCTCTTGCCGTACGGTAGCTCTACTTGGAAAATCGCCACCGCTATAACCAGTCGCTTACAAGTCTCTGTCAACCGCTGTTTATAGATTATATTCCGAACTTTCTCACCAAAAATAATGCCACACAAGGAATTGCTCAAAAAAGCAAACATGGAGCCGCTAGACATTTGTATTAAAATACAAAAATGTAAGTGGATGGGTGGCACGTTACGCAAGGAAGAAGGTAACATAGCGAAAAAGACAGTGGAATTGAACCCACTCACAGCGAGAGGCAAAGCGCCTGGCAGGTCCAGGGGAAACTGAAAAAGCACCGTGGATCGCGAGACGGCTCAACTCGCGCAGCTGAAGGCGTTATCCAGTAATCGGATGAGATGGTGCGTAGGCGTTGTGCTTGACCGTTCTTAAACGAAAATCACAGAATATCTTTCTTAAAAATCGCAAGACAGATTTTTGCCTCAGAACGACAGAATCAGTTCACTTAAAATGCTGGAGATCTCATGCCACTCAATTTTCAAACTCATAGCGAGGGCCACCGGTCACTGGGTAATAGGTTCACTGGGCCCGGGTTTGGCAGCTCGGCGCTTGAGGTTCGTTAGTGTGCCTTTTGGGGATAGCCTGAGGCAGTTCTCCAATCTAGCTTCTGTTTTTCTCCTCCACTACACTAACAGCACTAGATGGCTGTAGATGGTTGTGACATTTTTCGCAGGTAGTGGTCTAAATTATGGTATCAAAACGGTACTCTTGACATCTAATCTACCTAACTACTTCTTCTTCTTAATTGGCGCGATAACTGCTTACGTGATTTTGGCTGAGTTTAACAAAGCGCGCCAGTCGATTTTTCTCATGTCAACCGGCGCCAGTTGGACACACCAAGTGAAGCCAACTCCTTCTCCACCTGATCTTTCCAACGGAGGCCTCCTTTTTCCTCTGCTATCACCAGCTGGTACCGCATCGAATACTTTCAAAGCCGGAGCTTTTGTAGACATTCGGACGACATGACCCAGCCAACGTAGCCGCTGGATCTTTACTCGCTGAGCTAAGTCTATGTCGTCGTAAAGCTCATACTGCTCATTGTTCCATCGCCTGCGATATACGCCGTTGCCAACGTGCAAAGGTCTAAAAATCTTCGGCAGAATCTTTATCTCAAATACTCCAAGCGTCGCTTCATCGGATGTTGTCATCGTTCACGCTTCCGCGCCATACGCAACGACGGGCATGATGAGAGCCTTTAAAGTGTTAGTTTGGTTCGTCGAGAGAGGACTTTACTACTCATTTGCCTACTTAGTCCAAAGTAGCACTTGCTGGCAAGAGAGATTCTACGTTGGACCTACTTATCTACCTAACTACCTGATCAAAAAAAGTATTAAAAGTATCTCATTACTATTTTCGCTTTTACTTACAGATCCATAGCAAATTTGAAAACCCTAAGGCGGTTTTTTCAAATTCTGATTTCTCGAACTATAAAGTTTTTCCTCCAAACAAGCGGTATATTATATTTGTCATATTGTTTCATTTGGGCAATTTTTATTTCTGTTGTTTTTGTGAAAGCTTTGAATAAAATTTGTAACCATTTTCCCTATTAGTCTGTGCAAATTTTTTGAAAAAGCTTAAATGCATTGCAATCTTGTCGATTTTTAAATTTAACCAATGCATATGAAAATTGCATATTTTGCACATTTATTTTTACAAAAGGCTGCCATTTGATGACATACAAAAAAAGAGCTTCCCAGGAGATGCTCCACCAGTTGTTGTGTATGCCTGAAAAGTAATCTGACGGTGAGCTTTAATTGCTCACACCAGACGAAATACCTGCAAAGAAAAAAAATTATTCAAAAACAAAAATTCAACACAAAAAAAAGAAACAAAAAATAGAAAAAAAGAAAAAGCTACAGCAACATTTTAGCAAATTGCACAACTGCTGCACAGTGTGCCGTACACACAAACATACGATTCAGCAGTATTGCCCTGCAATGCAAACGCGCTGGCATTTGTAGACCATTCGCCGCTGCTGTCCGCCAACTGATAGCTGCTTCGAGTGCAACTCTGGGCCATTTTAGCCTAATTTAACCGCATGTAAACATAACCATGACATTTAGCCTTGTGTTAACATGCCACAGCAACTGCACAGACACACACACACACATATTTACATAGATATAGATATCTGTGTATGCAGCAAGCAAAAAAAAATTTCATATATAGTGCAAAAAGATAGAGAAACTTGCGAGCCGAACAGCTGTACACTTTAATGTAGTTACTTTTGCAAGCGTACATGCAGCTGTGCGCGTGTATGTGTATGTGTACGAGTGTGCGTGTATTCCCCATCAACATGCACACAGTTGAGTGCATAGGAATGCCGGTTACTGTACGTGTACGTGTATTGCTTCCGTTTTATGTGGCGCACTTCCGTTTCGGCGGTGCTCTCGCTGCCCATCTCGCCCCCCTGCTATCCACTGCTTTCCCCTGCTATCCACTGCTACTGCTACTGCGATGGTCGATACAAACACGCCACCAAAAAACTCATTCATGCCAGGTCAGACGGCGGCCATGTTAACGCTTTATCTGTATTTATACACTTACATTGGAATGAGTGTCTGTATGCATAACCAAGTAAATATCTCCAGTAAAAACATGTGCACACATATACACACACACTTACATACATACATACATATATATATATATATGCATATTTACGATTACATTTATCGCCACTGTTTGTGCAGTTCGAATTTTGTGCTCGGTGCGTTCGTCTGTTGCCATTACGACTTCACTTTTAGCGGCATACAGACAATTGTTTGATATTTTTTGTTGTAGTAAAACTGTTGCAAAATGTGTATAGTCTGCAAAATTGCGAAACACTAAAAGAAATTAAATTTTAATTAGATTCTGCGAAATGGCATTGCACGGCGCAGCAATTTAATTCGTTTTACTAAAGCTCAAAAAGAGGGTTGGCGCTGGGATAAATGTGCCCATACTTATACATATACATACATATGTATATATGTAAGTGTGTATGTATGCTTCATATATTTGTGAGTTAGGTTTTGCAGATTTTGAAATATTTTGTCTTAGTTCTGTATCGTTAAATCGCTTTGTGAAATTTGAATGTTAGATATTCTAGGCGCACCACCGGAAGATACACAGACTAAATATCGATGAACAAAACTTAAATTTTTTTTGGTTTAATTACAAAAAAGTTGCATTCTTAATGAAGTAGGTAGAGCATATAGAACTGGATATTAGGTTAGGTTAGGATGCATGCCTATGCGAAGGGGCCCACTTGGACAAAGAATCAAAATTCGTTCGTTGTGAACCCATACAAAGGAGAGGGAGCGAAATAGAGTCCGTGTCAGAAGAAAATAACCGTTTTTTTTCTTCTAATTTTAAGATATATTTCGTTCTGCTTTTTGCAGCCCACTTAAGGGCTACGATGCCATTGCTAACTCAGGTTAGTGCCATTCGAAACTTTCCTATAAACGCAAACAAACAAAAATGACGGACGAAATAATCTTATAGTTCGGGAACCAGGGGTCATTTTGACTTCATCATTTCATGCCGACTGATTTTAATACTGAAGGCAGACGCCATCCAATGGATGACGAAATCAACCATCAGCTGATCCAGTAGCGGTGGGTACGTGCGTGGGATGCTGCGAAACGTGTCGAAAAAAAATTTGTAACAACTCATTTAATACCGGCTGAAATTTTTTTTATGTATTGTAGACATTTAGTAGAATAAAAAAAATAGTCAGCTGTGCAGTAGAGGGGGGAAACAGCCAAGCGTTGCTAAGAATTTAACGGTATAAATATGCAGTCCAAAATCGACCCCTGGCTCCCGAACTATAAGTTGAAACTTAATTTTTTATTATTTTCACACATTTTTTACTTTGAATTGAATGTAAGTTTCCAAACTAAATTTTTGGCCTTTTTTAATTGGTTATACTTTGAGTGCCGCACCCTGTAGCAAAAAGAAACTTATTCAGAAACGAAACTAACCTTGCGCCACCTTATACGTGTTGTGCTAAAAAAGGATAGTTCGAGTTTTGCAAGGTCGGCGTTAATGGATGACATTCATAAACTGGCTTCGGTGTTAGGTTAGGTTAGGTAGTGCTGGCTTATTTGTAAAAAAGATCTCGCTTTGACCTTTAGGGCCCATTGTGTTACCAGTGCTATGTATTTGGAGTCGAATTATTCTTCATCTTCTTAATTGGCGCGATAACAGCTTTCGCGATTTTGGCCGAGTTTAACACTAGATTGACCAAGGAAGTCATTTTGACTGCCTTTTTAGTTTCAATTAGAAAAACAATTAAGTATATAATGTCACAATTTCTTAGCATTTTGTTACTTTTTGTACAACATATAAATGCGTTTATTAATAATTGTAGTTACCTCCCCTCCTTCATGTCCGTTTTATTCATATGTGTTATACTTATATTGCCCAAAAGCAGTCATTTTGACTAGTTAGGAAATTTTAAATAATCAAATGACTCTTATTGAATTGAGTAAATTTCTTATACGACCAGTCCGGCTCTGTACTGAAATAACAGTTTTCATTTTACCGTTAGAGCATTTTTCGGTGGCCGCCATATGATAATTTGTCGATTTGGCAGTATACTTGTTATTCGAATCTTCATACAGTGATACTTGTTCTAAGAATTTTTTTTTTATTTTATTTCTTTTGTTCCCTAAATTCATGAAAGAAATGTCGAATAGAAGTGAGTTATTGGAAAAGCTAACGAACATAAGTGAAGAGCGCTCCGATATAGAGTCAGATGCAACAAATTCTGAACTATCATCTGAAGATGAAACGGATTATATTCAAAGTGAAACATCTGACACTGAAGATAGTGATGAAGAGTCGATCACCAATGATGAAAATAAAAGTGTCATCAATATGCCCAGCAAAAGGTGTAGGGTGCTAAATAGTGCAGACTCTGATGAAGAAACTGAAAATATCTTTCAGGAGACCAGAACAGCTGCCGATGGTACTGTATGGTCAAAATTTGACGAAGGTGGTATTCCTGGAAGGTTACCATCTACTTGTATTTTCAAGGGTGTGAAAGACCCAACAAGCTACGCAAAAAGGAACAGATAATCCTATCAGCGCATTCTCGTTGATAGATAACTATATTATCAAACATATAAAAAAGTGCACAGAAGAAGAAGGCCGCCGAAATTCGAGGAACGATTGGACAACATCATCACCCGAAATGCGTGCATTTATTTAGATTTTATATGCTCATGGAACTTACGAACCAAAAATTTAAAACTGAGTTATTTATGGTCAGCAAAGTGGAGTCCCGAATTTTTTAGAAAAACTATGGCCAGAGAAAAGTTGAAGCAAATCTTACGATTTATTCGGTTTGACAGAAGAAGCGAAAGAAGTAGATGCCTACAAACAAATAATTTTGCCTTGGTTTCGGAAATATGGGACAAGTTCATTGAAAATAGTCAAGCTTGCTATCAACCAGGACAAAATATAACAATTGACGAGTAATTATTTCCGTCAAAAGCCAGGTGCAAGTTTACCCAGGAATTCTTCACCAGCCAGCTGAAAGCCTCCGTTGCTAGCGCTGCGTTATCTTTTTGTTTATTTAGCAATTCTATTGTTATTTAAGCTTTAAAAAAAAAAAATTAAATAAAATAAATATCCCTAATAAGCCCAATAAATTTGGCATCAAATTCTGGCTTGCATCAGATGTTCGTAGCAAATATATTTTAAATGGTTTTCCTTACTTGGGGAAAGATGAACAACGACCAGCGTCAATGCTTCTCAGTGAACACGTTGTTCTGAAGCTGTCGGGCCATATACAAACTGTGGAAGAAATTTTCACTAGCTTGTCACTCGCGACAAAATTATTGGCCAAAAAAACAACTCTAGTTGGAACTATTAGAGCAAACAAAAGAGAACTACCCTAAGCAGCCAAACAAAGGAAGGATAACATGCCTCGTTTTTCCAATCTGCTATATAAATCAGAGAATTGTGATCTTACACTATATAAAAGCAAACTAAATAAAAGAGTAGCTGTTCAAAGTTCTAAGCATACATTTGTGAAAATTGATAAAAGTAATAAAAAAATGTTACCGGAATCTATACAATTTTATAAAAAAAATAAAAATAAATAATTGGCGCGTACACTTCTGTTAGGTGTTTGGCCGAGCTCCGCCTCCTATTTGTGGTGTGCGTCTTGATGTTGTTCCACAAATGGAGGGACCTACAGTTTCAAGCCGACTCCGAACGGCACATATTTTTAAGAGGAGCTTTTTCATGGCAGAAATACACTCGGAGGTTTGCCATTGCCTGCCGAGGGGCGACCGCTATTAGAAAAATGTTTTTATTAATTTGAGATTCGAACCAACGACCTCTCAGTGAATTCCGAATGGTGATCACGCACCAACCCATTCGGCTACGGCGGCCGCCAATTTTATAACAGCACAAAATGTGGAGTTGATATGGCGGATCAAATGGCCAGAAAATACACAGTAAAATCTAATTCTCGTAGACGGCCCCTCCAAATATTTTTCAGTATTTCAGATTTGGCTGCAATAAATGCTTGGATCCTTTACAAAGAAGCGACAGGAATACAAATACAACGAAAAGAGTTCTTGTTTCAATTGGCAGAACAGTTTTCCACTGAATACAGAGCTGCAAGTCAGAAAAATTTATCAGAACATGAAGACCCAAAAAGATTAACTGCAACATCATCAAATGCAACCCATTCTAACAAACGCAAAATTTGTTAAATACGACTTTGCCACAACAACAAAACAAATAATATATGTGCGGAAGATGTACACATAAAAAGATTTCCACCTTAATTGGCATAAAATGTACAAATAAAAATGAATTATTGTATTTTTTTTTCCAAGTGAAGTAAATTTTTTTTATTGTGAATATGTACCTACTAATAACTGTAAATAATATAAAAAGTATTGTATATTCAAAATTAACTTTAAACAAATTTCTTTACACATTAGTTATTCTTTCATAATGCAGTCATTTTGACTGCTTTTGGGCAATATAGGTATATACTAACTTTCAGTCTTTCTAGTGTTAACAAAACGCGCCAGTCGTTTCTTTCTCGTGCTAACCGGTGCCGATTAGACACACCAAGGAAAATAAAGTCCTTCTCCACCTGATCTTCCTCTTCCTCTGCCGCCACCAGCTGGTACCGCATCGAATACTTTTAGAGCCGGAGCGCTTGTATCCATTCGGACGACATGACCCAGCCAACGAAGCCGCACCAACGTGCAAAGGTCCAAAAATCTTGTGCAGAATCTTTCTCTCAAACACTCCAAGCGTCGCTTTTGCGCCATGCGTTAGGACGGACATGATGAGAGCCTTGTAGAGTGTTAGTTTTATTCGTCGAGAGAGGACTTTACTGCTCAGTTGCCTACTTAGTCCAAAGTAGCACTTGTTAGCGAGAGAGATTCTATGCTGGATTTCCAGGCTGACATTGTAATCGGTGATGCCGGTTCCCAGATAAAATAAGTCTTTTACAACCTCGAAATCATAACTGTCAACTGTGACGCGGGTGCCGATACGTGCGTGCGCCGACTGTTTGCTTGATGACAGAAGGTACTTCGTTTTGTCCTCGTTCACCACCAGACCCATTTGCTTTGATTCTTTATCCAGTTTGCAGAAGGCAGAACTAACAGCGTGCTTGTTAAGGCCGATGTCCATATCATATCAGTCGAATTATTATTTTATGTAATTCTTAAAGCACCACTTCACGAGCTTTATAAAGGTTGAGTGTTCTCATGCCGACTTCAATATACTTCAATTTTTATAATAGAAATAGGTAAAATAGAAATGGATACTGCATCTTAATTAAACCTTTTCTGCAACAAGAAAAACGTTCTTTGAGAAATCTATCAAATGGCGTTAAGAGTGCATTGAATGATGCAGATGATAAGAATTTCGAATTTACGAGGTCGCCATTCAAATTCTGGGATCCTTTTTTCAGTGAATCTATGAAAATCTTACTATGATGGTTTCAGTGATAGTGGATAATGGCTTCATTCATTCGCAGGAATTGCAAATTCGCCGGTCGATATTGTGGTAAATTCTGCGTAAAGATGTTGACCTCCACTTACACAAGTGAAGCTTTTCGACCCTCTGAAATGCTTAAGGGGTTACATACGTCCAGAATTAAAAAAAAATCGATTTTTCTACAGATTATTATTTTTTATAGTTTCAGGCGTACTTCTGTGTGAGTCGATTGTAAAATTCCCCATAAATACTGTGAAAAAAATATTAAATAAAAGACGCTATTTTCGGCCCGAGTTCGTGCAATCTCAGCGGTCAGATTCTTACTATATTTTAAATCGTTATAAAAATATAATTCTTGGTATGAGTTTAAATTTTTACTGTGTTGAGCTTTTCTCTCTTATTAAATTAAGGATACTTCTAAGTAATAATAAGAGTGCTAATTTGTTGGTATTTAATTTTTGACAAATACAAAATTATGGTAGAAAATTTAACTGCGCGATTAGAGATTGATGCGCACAGGCAGCTGCCCTTCGTTTGAGGCATTTGAAAGTTTAAACCCTTTTTTCTCGAAACTAAATACTTTTTCCGGCACGGTTTGCATGATAACTCATACAGCTTTTAATGGTTTATGATGGGGTTTTTTAATAATAGAAAGTGTTTTCTCTATCCGGCTTGATAGACTATAACTACAACTTTATTTTACAAGAATATTTTTATTTATAACAAATCCATAAACATTTCAAAGAGAAATGATGCAGACCGTGGAGCAACTTTTTTTCATTGTACTTTGGGTCACGTGATTTTTTATATACTAGTTTTGGTAAAGAAAAATTAAAATACATTTTTCTATAAAGTTTAAGTATTAATAAACAATATGTACATTTTTTTTTGACTTATTTCTATTGTTATGCCTTCTAAGAACAGTTTTTCTCTTAACGCCTTTTTGGCGCTGCTGGAGGTTACATACACCTCTTAAAAGTTGTGGAGTGGGCCGTGCAGTAGTTGAGCTATGTGTCTATTGCAGAATTATGTATTGCAAGAAGTAAAGTGTAAAAAAATGAAGATTAAACGGAAGTGAACTCTTTAAATCGTTGCTAAATCGATTGCCCTTCCTCAGCTTATTGGTAATAGTACCTAAACACCGGCTAAAAAAGTGCTCGTCTTACACTTTTAAAACTAGCAACATCTGCTGATACTTACATTCTTACATAGCAACAAGTAAGCAGCTCATAAAAAGCTAAAAAAGTGAAATAAACCTTAAAAACATTTCTAATTTTATTACGTCTTAAATTCACTGTCACCTCAAGCCTTCAACTTGCTTAAAGAAGGTAACAAAAGCAAAAAGTGGTTGACAAGAAACCACTGCTTAAGATAAACACTTGCTACTCAAGTCATTGCTAAGCGCCAGTTAACCGCAGAAAGAGTTTCAAGTGAGTCAAAGTGAGCGTGCAAAGTGCACGAAAAGTTCAAAGGAAATAACCCGGCGAATGCAACAAGGACACGCAGCGGCTGGGAAATAGAAAGAAGTGCCAACGGCAAAAGAAAAAAGTAAATAAAATAGAAATAAAAATAAGAATATACGAAAAAAATAAATAAGAAGGAAGAAATTTACAAAGCGGAAGCAAAACTCTTGAAAGAGGAAACTAAAATTCCAGGAACGCAAAGAACGCGACAGTAGAAGCGCCAGTACAAATGTCCTTGCCAGTGCAAATGTCTGAAGCTGAAGAATTGCAAGGAAAATGCAGGTGCGAGACATCCACTACACAACAATTTGGGTGCGTAGTTGGCTGCGAGTAAATTTAAAAGAGTTAAAATGGGACAAAGAAGGCAAATAAGTGGAAAGGAAAGCAAAAAAATAAATGAATTAAAAAAAAATTGAAATAAAAAAAAAATAAAAAAATAAATAAATAAAAAATGAAAACAAAAAGCAGAGAAATGGCATTGAGAACTTTTTGTAGTTTTTTAAAGAAAAATACCCACAACAATCGCATTCATTCCTTCAAAAACTGTTCAGAACTTGGTACCTACTGCTTAAAGCGTTGTACGCAATCAGGGCAAAATCTTTTTGTTTTCAGCCAAAAGTTTTGCTGTGCATTTGGTTGTTGAATTCCCAGTTGAAGTGACTTGCTTTAGAAGTTGCGTACAAAGGCATACTTATGCATTCACGTATACATATATACAGTGTGCGTTTAGTAACGAGAAGAGCTGAACCCGAAATTTCAGGACTTTTTCCATGTAATCCCGAAATATCGGGATTCGTCCTCGGACATTTTTTTTGTCGGGACAACTAGCAACTACAGCACGCAGACCATTAAGTCCATTATACTGCACTCGGATTCCCTTTTAATTTTCTTTAAGAAGAAATCTCAAGAAACCTCAGCAGATCTTGTGGTGCCAAGGAGATAAGGTGGTCGCTTTGTAACACATCAGTGTCAAAGACCTCAAGCCTGATTCGAGCGAAGGCAGTTCATCATCCTCCTCTTCAGGGCAGACTGTACTGTCTGAAATGTCCATCTTTTCCATGCGCTTCGCCTACAGAAAGGGGCTCGTCATCAGTCCAACCAGCTGTCTGTGGTCCCTTTTGCTTAATGACAGAAGAATATGCGACAGTCGGTCGGAAATGACAGGTAACATCAGTTCAGTTCATCTGCAGCCTATCTCAGCCTGCCAAGCTCGCTTGTAGGTTGTAGGAACCCATTTCCTAACAGTGGCTTTGATGGCTGCAGAAAGGAAGTGGCAGAACCGGTTCCGGGCCGAAGAAGTTGGCCTCAGAGCCCATCCTAGCTAAGGAGTCAGAGGTCGCGTTACCCACGATACCCACGTGTCCCGGGACCCATGTTAACATCAGGCTATTATGTCTACCGACACAGTTCAGCCTGGATTTACAGTACTCGACTGCCCATGATATGGTTGGGGGGCTGTCTGAGGCCATAAGCGCCGCTTGGCTGTCGCTGCAGACTCATATAGATATCCTGGATATAATTTTTTTAAATTTCGGTCGTTTGTCTAGTTCATAAAACTATTTCATGATATCAAAAAAAAAAAAAAAAAAAAAAAAAAAAATTAAGTAAGTTTAAGATGAAACAGTTTCGAATATTTTTTAATTAAAAAACTGAAATGAACAGTTCTTAATGCAGAATTAGAAATATCGGTCGCAATAATCCGCATCAAAGCGAGATTTTCAACATCTCGTTCAATTGCGCCCACTCCTCGGCCGAAGAGAAGGACGAAGATTTCTTCTATGACAGCTTGGAACGTTCCTATGAGCGCTGCCCCCACCACGATCTTCAATACTTCTTCAATCGGCCCTCATTTCCAGGATAGGCAAGCAGGGAGTTTTTGGTCCCACAGTCGGGAGCCTGATCGACTTCGCCGGGTCCCAAAACATGGCAGTCCGCAGCACCAAATTCCAGCATAAGAAGATATGCCAAGCCACATGGCTGTCTCCTGATCGAAAAACGCTCATGTTATGATAGGTGGAAGACACGATTCTAGTGTTGTAGATGTACGTACGATCCGACGAACCAACATCGACTCGGATCATTACCTTGTTGCAGCCGAACTACGCACACGTCTCTGTGTAGCGCAAAAAGTACATCTAACTACGCAAAGAATGTTCGGCATCGGAAAGCTGCAATCGCAAAAGACAGAAGATTCGCCACTCGGCTCTCAGTATTGCTCTTAGAGAGTACTGCCACCGAACAAGAATGGTATGACGAGGAATATCATGCAGGCACAGAAAGAAAAGATGCTGCCCATAAAGTGGGCGCGAGCCATGTGTGATCGCTATCGGAAGCTGAAAAAGCAAGAAATAAGTATTATCCGCAAGAAGAAAAGAGGGGCCGCAATACATGACAATCACCGCGGGATTGGTCTTCTAAATATCGTCTATAAAGATCTAGCGAGCATCCAACATCAACCAATTGATTGGACCTCATCAGTGCGGCTTTCTCTTCTTAATTGGCGCGATAACTGCTTACGGATGATTCCACATGTAGAAGTCCACGAAAGTTACTGATCGCCAATCACTTGGGAGTGTCGAAGATGATTCTTCTACATATGGTTCAAGTAGCTAACAAATTCCGGGATTAGCCCAAATATCCTCTGGGTAACTTCCGAACAGCCGTTTGGGAGTGAGCCAACGGGAGAAAGCGGAGCATCCCAGTATAGCTGGTCGTGTGCTGGGCTTGGGATCGGCCACTTAAAAATTCCCCCCAATGAAAACATGTACAAAGCTTCGGATGAGGACTTCCTAACAGTGTGGCTTTAGAACGGGAAAATCCACAATCGACCCGGTATTCGCATATGCCAAGTTTTGGAAAAGTCCCATGAAAGTAGAATCGACACTCACTTTCTTCGATCTAAAAGCTGCATTCGACTGCACTAAAAGGAGTTGCCTGTATGCCGCGGAGTCTGAATTTGGTATCCCCTCAAAACTAATACGGCTATGCAAGATGACGTTGCTCATTACCAGCAGCGCGGTCAGAATTGGGAAGGACGTCTGATACCAAGCGAGGTTTCGGACAGAGTGGCTCGCTGTCGTGTGACTTCTTTAACTTGATGTTGGAAAAGATCATGCGAGCCGCATAACTTAAGCGCTCAGATATAATTTTTTATAAGAGCGTACAGTTGCTGATATTAACCTCATCGGCCTTAATAACCACGCCGTTGGTTCTGCCTTTTTCAAAACTATATAAAGGGTACAGCGAATGGGTCTGGGGGTGAACGAGGACAAAGTTATTATCAAACAAATAGTCGGCGCCCTCGCCTATGGGCATCCACGTCACTGTTCATAGCTATGATTTCGAGATTGAACGAGACGTCTTTTATCTAGGAACCCCGATAACAATGATAGGCCTTGAATGAGCCAACGGAGAATCTCTTTTGCCAACAAGTGCTACTTTCGGATCACCGAAATTATGGGATCTCGGGACTGACATCCCTAGTTCATTTCTATGTGTCTTGCAAGCGACTACTCGACAACAAAGGTAACTGGCATATCCTTTTTTATGTAGTATTTGCTTATGCTTGTATGTACGAGTATATTTCTCAGCCCATCTTAGTACAAGTAACTGCAAGTATAATACATAAATAAAGCCAAAGTTCACATAGAACTACATGAAAAGTGCAGTCGTTGGCTGCTGTTTATGTGTCTTTAGTTGGCTTATGTGTCTGGATTTAGTCTCACAAACATACATACGTACTCATTTACTTATGCACGCAAGTGCGTACACAGTGCATGTCCATCTGTTTAAATGACTTTATGCTAACGGCGTAAGTATGAAATTTGTTTCAAACCGAAACCACACAGGTAACTCAAGCGTTTGTTAATGCATTGTAAAAGTGGAATAAATGAAACTGTTGAAGGTGAAGGTGAAAGTTGTCGTTACATTTGCCAAGGATTATTCACAGAAGGATAGAATGCAATTTAATTTCAGGCGTAAATTGGCTTAATGTTAAATTTTAATTTCTTTAATCACTTTAATGCTGTTGAATTGAAAATGAAAATCGTAAATGAAACGATATCTTTCTGGCAAGTTGAGCAATTTAAAGTCTAAGCAGGAGATGAAAAATTGAGTGTTAAATTATTATTAAATAGAGTTCAAAAGTGCATTTAAAATTGCAAGAAAGTTCTAACTTAATCTAACTTGGCACTTATTTGCGTTGAGGCAAATATGATAGGTAGAGTAGAATCAGTAGAGTTGGAAGAAAATATGAGTTGTATTGGTAGACAGACGAATGGAATATAATTGGCCATAAATATGGCTTAATCCCCGCAGCAAAAGCATGAACTGGTGAAGATAAATTCTGGTTCAGGTATCCTTACAATGATTTCATCAATTTTGCAGCACTTCGCTGCTCAAGGTGCCCTCCGAATTTAAGGATGTCAAAGCACATACGACCATCGTTAGGTTGTGTGATGACTGCTATTTCTGATGACTTTCGGCAACTGGTAAAATTTTATTATTATAAAACATTTTATTATTTATTTTATTTTATAAAGGTTTACATAACAATAAAATTATTATACAAACTAAAAGTAGTTCAGCGCTAGCAGGCTTTCGGCTGGAAAAAAAAAAAAAAAAAAAATATAAAACATTTTATTATTTATAAGTAATTAATTGAAATGCATAGAATAATAAAAAAATAATAATAGTAATAGAGATCTCAATCTCAATTTTTTATATTTGCAAAGCTGAATAAATTATTTGCTTTTGTGGTATTAAATAAATTTATGGCAGCCGCCATAGCCGAATGTGGGCCAACTAAGTTGGTCTCAGAACCCATTCTGGCTAAAGCGTCGGAGATCTCGTTACCCGCGATACCCACGTGTCCCGGGACCCATGTTAAAATCATGCTATTATGTCTACCGACATAGTTCAGCCTTGATTTACAGGACTCGACTACCCTTGAAGTGGTTGGGGAGGCTGTCAAAAGCCATAAGCGCAGCTTGGCTGTCGCTGCAGACACATACAGATCTGCCTCTCCATCGGTTTTCATCGCTTCTTGAACAGCATACACCTCCGTTTGAAACACAGATGCATGCATTCCAAGAGTAAAGTGCAGTTTTGTCCCGCTGGATTCCACGTCGACCACAGAGCCGGAGCCGTGCTCGATCCTGGAGCCATCCGTGAAAATGCGAAAACAGTGTTTGCCGGGCTCATTTTCAGAGTTTGACCACAATTGAGGCTCTGGCAGTACCACACTGTATCTGGATGTATATCTCTGGAGAGCATGGAATCAAGCGGCATGACGGGGATCATTGAATCGAAGCCCAGTCTACTCTGTTGTCCAATGCCGGACTGGGGCTGTACCAATTCCCATTGGGTTTCAGCCTACAGCTGGCCTTCAAGGCGTCTCCTTGGATGAAAACATCAAGTGGTGGTAGACTAATCAGAGCATCTAAAGCCGGGCCTGTAGTAATCGGACAAGCTCCAACGCAACAGATGGCCACAGTGCGTTGTAGTCTCAATAAGGTCCTCCTGACTCCCACGAGAGAGAGTCTATTCATCTAGACCACTGATGCACAGATAATAGGCTTTATCACGGCTGCGTAGATCCATAGGACCCTGCTAGGAGAAAGACCCCACGTTTTTCCAAAAACACCCTTGGACTGCTAGAAGGCTGTCAGTGCTGTGGATGGCTTTGTTTCAACGTGTGATTTTCAGAGGAGTTTACTATCGAGGATTACTCCAACATATTTAGCTGCCTTGGATAGCTGGGTTGTGGTTCTTTTAGTACAATGTAAGCCATTTTAAAGTGACCATATAACGAATGCTTGAAATTTTGTTAAAAAAAAAATTCAAAAATCAACGCAACGTTTGAGCGACTTCAAGTGAAGATTTTATTGTACCAAAATTAAATGGGCTACAAAACCGCATACTTAAAATTTTTCCTGAAAGCAAGGCTAAAAAGCATGCAAAACGTGCCCCAGTGCTGCCCTGAATGTCCTTTTGCACTTATTTCCTATCGAATTTTCCGTCATTTCCATCGTAGCTCAAAGTGCAATCAGGTTAAAGGAGATTTTCCTGTGGAGACAATCCCTCAAGGGACATGGCAGCATTTTCAGGCAGTTAATACCGTATTTCTCAGAACTTCGAACAGATCTCTTTATCCGCAAACTAGAGTTTGGGGGTCGTGCTAGACCAAACTTTCCAAAAAGGCAGGATTGGATCGAGGGGAAAATCTGCACCGAAGCTTGCAGCTCTGTCTTCACTGACGGTTCCAAGATGGAATTGGGAGTCGTAGCAGGGGTTCTTCTAAATCAGCCAATTTATCTATTTCCTTTAAATTGCCGAGCATTGCTAGTGTTTTTCAAGCAGAAGTCTTGGAGTTTTTGCAGGCATGCAAAATGCTTAAGGAACGCGGGAGCGAGGAATATATTAACATTTTCTCCGATAGTCAAGCCGCGATTAAGGCTCTGACGACGCCATGGTGCAGAACGAAATTAGTAAACTCATGTAAAGAAGAGATCAAATCTCTTGGTTGTGCAGGTAACATTTCTCTGATCTGGGTTCCAGGACATAGGAACATAGAGGGAAATGAAATTGCTGATGGGCTTGCCAGGAAGGGGACTGAATTGGCCTCAGAGACCTCTTACTCGGTCATCGGCATCCCCTTGACAGTTTTTAAAGGGGAAATGCACAAAATATTTCTCAAGAAAGCGCAGAAAAGAGTAAGCTCCATTTCTTCATGTGCTATTTTGAAAACACTTTGGCCCCAATACGATATACGAAGGACTCCTCGCCATTCAATTTCCAAACTCGTAGCTGTGTTTACCGGTCACTGGATGATCGAAACACACGTGGGAAAGGTAGGGTTACCATTTAACCCCCATTCCAGAAGCTGTGGGGACCTTTCAGAGAAGGAGACTGTTGAGCACTGCATACTGTAAATGTCCGGCCTTTTCAGCTAGACGATAAAGGCCACTGGGTGCTCCTTTCTTCAACAGCCTGGGGCAGTGCGGCAACCTAAATCCAATCATTCTCCGCCATTATATCAACAGCTCTGGCTGGCTGTAGATATCTGCCTATCTCATAATGGTATCAAAATGGCGCTGTAGTGCTACTTGAGGAGTGCCAGGTGCACTTCAGCCATTTCACCTACCTACCTAAGGCCAACAAATTTTTATTTTCAACGAAAATTTTTGGAAAGATTTGAATTTTGTACAAAGTTTGAAACTTCAAGTTATATGGTATTTGCGTTAGTATAAACTATATTAAAAAAAAAAAATAAAAAAAAAAAATAAAAAATTAAAAAAAAAATTGAAAAAAATAAAAACAAACAAATTTTTAATGATTAAATCAAAAATATAAACGTAGTACAAACTTTGGAATATATTGCGCCTCTGTTATTATGAACACAGATGTAGTTGCGTAAATGTTTTTGAATTTCAACTTTTAATAGCTGGAGCGAATATAAAATAGAAACTAAGACACATATCGCCCTTTTGCTGGAAGAATGTCATAAGACAAAATATTTTTTTTAGATAAGACAGCGAAAATGATCACCAGGTGTTCTACGTTCTGTACATTTTTTTTAACTCTATTTATGAACAGTAAAATCAAAAGGGAAAACAAAAAGAAAAGTGAACAAAAGAAGTAGGTAATCTGGCTCTCCTAGATTGGACTGGTCGTAAGGCTGACAACCTTATACCAGTATTCATTGTGGGCAATCCAAAACTACGGCCTCGGATAAGTGATACCATCAATAGATTCGGACCCAAGCAACGACGGGTTGTGATTGTGGAAGCAATGGTCTGCACAATGATGATGACTGCAAGTCTGTATTTACTTATGCTTAAAAAAATAATTTTTATACCCGGTTTGCTAGGTTACTTGTACTTAAAAAAGTGATTTTTAGAGCATTTTCCCTAATATTTCTTTATTTCTCGAGTTACACAGTTCCACCTTTAAACGAGAGATATGCAATGGCACATTAGATTTTCAATAAATAACTGCATAATATTATTTATATATACGTAAGTACATGCACATTTAAAGTAGTTATTTGCTCGGGCTTCCCGGCGTATCTACGCTAATTGCACTCAGCCACGCACACATCACCACGATTTTACATAAATTACCAACGTTTGCTGGCTCACGTATGCTACGCGCTACTTGCATATGTACATACAGACATACATACCTGTATGTATACATGTGTGCACAGTAATTTATTGACAAGTTTAAGCCGTCTGTGCATGAATTTACTCCCACTTTATTAGCTATATATGCAGGTGCATTAGGGTGCAACACTTTTCAGA
Organism: Anastrepha obliqua; assembly: GCF_027943255.1. NCBI lineage: Eukaryota > Metazoa > Arthropoda > Insecta > Diptera > Tephritidae > Anastrepha > Anastrepha obliqua. Next base: position 16,574,307 of record NC_072893.1, on the reverse strand, counting down.
CAACAAAAACACAAAAAAAGGGGTACTGGTTTTCCAAGGGAATTATGCAACTTATTAGATTTCATAACTTCCACCATAACAATTTTGGAAAATTTTAGTATTTACGGTAGCTGGCCTAATTTAAAAGTATGTTTTTGTTTGTGGATTAGGTTTTTCATAAATAAAAATATTTAAAAAAAAATTCTTTCAAAAAATTATCTTAGATGATACAAAAATTTAAGCTTAGAAAGTCTGCATAAAAATGTTTAAAAATCTTATCAGCATAATCAAAGTACATAATAATGCGTGCGAAAAAAATAATTTGCGACGTGAATGAGTTAATTTTCTAAGGAGAAAAAATTTTCGAAAAAATATTAAATTTTACGTTGGAAGTTAAGATTTAAGTTGGCAGGTCCAATTTGAAAGCACTTTCGAAAATTTGGCTTAAAAATATTTTTTCAAAAACTATTTCAGATAATACAAAAATTTAAGCTTCGGTTTTTCATAAATAAATTTTTTTTAAATATTTTCCAAGAAACTACCTCTACGATACAAAAATGTAGGCTTAGAAGATCTGCATAAAAATGTTTAATAATCTTAATAATCAAAATAATGATGTTTGCGAAAAAAAAATTTGGGACGTGAATGCGTTAATTTTCCGAGATAGAAAAATTTAGATAAAAATATTAAATTTTACTTATATGTTAATATTTATGTCGATCAGCGCTCGACCACTAAAGTACCACGAAAAAGTACGTCTTTCTTTTAAAAAAAAATATTTTTTTTTTTTTCAAAACATCATCTCAGATGATAAAAAATTAAACTTATTATTAAACTACACATGCATAAAAATGTTTAAAAATTTTATCAACATAATAAAATATTGAAGTATATGAAAAAAAAATTTGAGACGTGAATGGGTCAATTTTCTAACATAGAAAAATTGGGGAAAAATATTAAATAGTGAAAAAATATTAAATTTTTCGTTGAATGTTAATATTTACGTGAGCTAATCCAATTTGAAAGTACCTTCGAAAAGTAGGTTTTACATTAAAACAATTTTTTTTATAAAATATTTTTTAAAAATATTTTTGCAAAAAATCACCTCAGATGATGCAAAAATTTAAGCTTAAAAGGTCTACATAAAAATCTTTAAAAATCTTATCAATATAATTTAACATTGATGTATGCGAAAAAAACCAGAGACGTTAATGGGTTAATTTTCCAGAATGGAAAAATTGTGAGAAAAATATAAATTTTAACGTTAAATGTTAATATTCATATAGATCAGCTCACGACTACTAAAGCACCATCAAAGTTTTCATATTCAGAATATTCAATTTTGGTTTTTCAAAAATTAACTCAGATAACAAAAAAATTTAAGCCCAGAAGGTCTGCATAAAAATGTTTGCTAGGCATTTTGAACTCTAACTCGACAGCCCAAAAATAAAAAAAAACCAAAAGAAAAAAAGGTGAATATAGTTTTAGTCTCAAATATCAATACAGACAAGATTGTCAATATCTCAAGCAGTAAGATAGGTCCTTCAAGGGAACACACATCGAATGTAATTATAATAAGTTAATGGGAATTTTAATTTGGTGCCTGATTTCGAGAAATTTTAAGAGGGTTTCTTATTTAAGGATTACAATATACGAGGAGATGACCAACCCATTCTCACTTGTTTTTTCAGATAATGTAATATATATGTAATATAGACAAGCCGGTGAAAGATAAAATCAAAGTTTCTTAAGGTCAAAAACGAGAAGAGGACATATACGAAAGACTACTACCGCTGTAGTGTTCATAGAAAGAAAAATTATGAAGAAAAAGAAACGAGTCTTCAAACCCAATGAAAAAGTTTTGGTTGTATAGTTAAAGGGGCTGTCTTGCGCCGCAGCTAGACCAAACAGAGACCCCTTGTGATACCATCGGAACTATCCCATCTTAATTCCATTTCGTCCACTAGTTAGTCTAGCTAAGTGCTGTCCAGAAAAGCAATGCCGAGCAAATTCAGCCTTCTTCTACACAGAGTCATGCACGCGCCTACATGGTGCTCAACTGTTTTTCCCCCTCTGCATCCTGACAGCCTCTGCAACAGTCAAAATATGGTGCCCCAATTCTACTGGCATGCCTGTCTATAAAACAGTGCCCGGATAGGATTCCTATTAATATTCTTAAGGGGTTAGGGGTAGTCAGAATTTTCAAAAAATTGAATTTGTGTTTGCACTTTCTTAAAGAATATAAAAACTTAAAAATATTGTGTGAAAGTTTGAAGTGAATCGGAAAAATACTTTCCGAGTTAATCAAAAATTAACAAAGGGCTCTTGGGCGCTCCTGTTCGATAGCAAAACTTTAACACGAAAATTTGACCCCAAAGGTCTGTATAAAAATGTTTAGAAATCTTGGCAACATAATCAAAATAATAATGCTTGCGAAAAAAAATTGAAACGTGAATGGGTTAATTTTCCAAGATAGAAAAATTCTGAAAAAAATACTACATTTTAAGCTAAATGTTAATATTTACGTGAGCTGTTCCAAGTACCTTGAAAAATTTGGTTTTTATTAAATAAAAATAATTTTAATAATTTTTTTTTTCAAAAAATCTCCTCAGGTGATAGTTCGCTCCAAAACGCTTCAAAAACTTAAGAACATAACAAAAATAATGAATGTACGCGAAAAAAAAACTAGGGATGGGAATGGGTTAATAATCCAAAATAGGTTTGCAGTAATCCTTCAGAAGCCTAAAACAGTTAAGATTTGGCTGAGTTATTAAAGTTTTTCTTAAACCTAACTTCCAAAAAAGTTAAAAAATCTCATTATTTTGAATCATTTTATTGCTTGAGGTTAGGATTTTTTGGAAAAAAGAACTTTCAAAAATAATTTTATTTTCAGATTAATTTTTTGGAAGAAAATTAAATTTCGAGCCATCTCACCTAAAGCTAAATATGTTTCCCAAATGTTTGACAGAGTTCTTAAATTAAAATTCTAAATTATATAAGCTCTATTCCTTTTAATATATATGATTTGAGGTTAGTTTTTTGGAAAAAATAGCTTTAAAAAATAATTTTATTTTGAAAAACAAACTCAAATTTCGGCCCAGCTCATCAAAAACTCAATATTTTTCTCAAATATTTGGCAGAATTCTTTCATTAAGATTCTAAATTTTATATCTTTGGATTACGTTTGATGTGTGAGTTTAGTTTTTAGAAAAAATAGCTTTAAACAATAATTTCATCTTGAGGAAAGAAAACTCGGCCCAGCTCACCAATAACTTAATATTTTTCTCAAATATTTGGCAGCATTTTTAAATTAAAATTCTAAATTTTATAAGCTTTATTCCTGTTATGATTTGAGGTTAGTTTTTCGAAAAAAAAACTCACTCACCCACTCACTCAAATTTTAGTCGATATAACCAAAAACTTAATAGTTTTCCCCAATTATTGGCGCAAGTCTTAAAATTTAATAAATTTCACAAGTCTGGTTGAGCAGCCACAGCTCCTTTTGTTGCGTCATCCTAATGCGAATATAGGCACATATATATGTATGTATGTGTGACTTAAATTGCAGCACGTGGGTTGACGCTTCCACATACCTACTTACACTCTGCTACCAAGTATTCTTACCTTAAGTAAGTGTGTTTGTGTGGTTGGTTGTCGATAGCGTCGCTCATCAACAAGTTGCCAGTTTGCAATTAATATTACGCATACGCCCCGTTGGCCAAACTCGCTTATCGCCATCGGTGTGCTGCTTAACCTGCTGATGCAATTTTAATTATCCATAGTTTATTTATATTTCCTGTTGTTATGACATTTCATTTATAATATTGTTTACATTTCATTGGTGGAGTTTAAAAGCGACAACAACAACAAAAAATCACAGCTACAACAAAAATTACTATACTTAAATGAAATGAAAGTATGTGGAATGAAATGTAATATGCATTAACGTGCACCATATGTTGTCCTTTCACTATAAATACTGGGTCAGTAGTAGGTAGGAACATGCACACATACATACATATGTGCCTGTGCAGGTGTACGGTGTATAGGGTATCCTGTGTATGCGAATATGACATCGCATTACGCTCACATGAGTTCACATATATTTACGTTGCCTAGCTTAAGTATGAAATAAATCCTCTGTCAGCTGATATTTTGTTGCTTTCCCCCCGACTTTCTCTGTTTACAGCAGATTCTGCGAAGCATAATTATAACTTCGCTTTTTTATGGGATATTTATAAAGCTTTTTGCTTGCACCTTTTTCAAGCTTTGTTTGCTTTTTACAGGCTAATGTGACTCGTATAATTTACACTTGCAATATATATATATACGTAGATATATACAAAATGGCGCAAAAATAATCATCTAATTTTTTTCTTTTTGATTAATGGTCTGCTTCTACTGCACAATTGTCTAGGTCACAAGTGTCAAATATGTCAAAAAATTAAAAATATTCCGATAGGGTGATTAATTTTGCACCACATACTAGTATTACTTTTAATATACGAAACCTCGCTTGCATTAGAATACGAACTGGAGCGCAATTTCCATATTGAGTGTGTAACAGAGTCGTCATTTGCGCTTAAACTTTCCCTAGATAATTTACTTCACCTGATACTGATATGTCAATCAATGCTCTGTTCAAGCCGATTTCGCCAATAAGCATATAGGCATAATAAATTATGCTTTAGTTTAAAATATCAAACTTCAAGTTCTTTAACATTTCTTCGCAAAATATCCTTCCAAATTTTCATAGCAATTCCACAATTCCAACGATGCTCCCATGGTTTTGAACATCCTTAACAACCTTACGAAGGGAAAAGGAGACCCAACATTAGCGTTCGCTAATAGACCGCTATGTATAGTATGCTGGATAGCGCAGGAAAACTATTTGAGAAATTCATAAAGGCTTAGCGAACCCGTAGAGAACAGTGGCGACCTGTCTGACAGGCAGCATGGTTTTAGAAGTGGCAGATCTACCTTAAGAGCCATCCAAGATGTAATAGCTAGCGTAGAACATGCCCAGGCAGGTAATCGATACTCCAAACGCTTAGTATTTCTAGCCACTCTGGATATTAGAAATGCTTTCAACAGTTTAAGTGGGGGCGGCGTAATTGAAGCCCTAAAGGTAAAATTCAAGATCTAAGTAAGCGGCCGCCATAGCCGAATGGGTTGGTGCGTAACTACCATTCGGAATCACAGAGAGAACGTAGGTTCGAATCTCGGTGAAACACCAAAATTAAGAAAAACATTTTTCCAATAGCGGTCGCCCCTCAGCAGGCAATGGCAAACCTCCGAGTGTATTTCTGCCATGAAAAAGCTCCTTATAAAAAAAATATCTGCCCTTCAGAGTCGGCTTGAAACTGCAGGTCCCTCCATTTGTGGAACAACATCAAGACGCACACCACAAATAGGAGGAGGAGCTCGGCCAAAAGCCCAAAAAGGGTATAAGCGCCAATTATATATGTATATATATAAGCAATCGCTTGCTCTGAAACGAAACGCGAGAAGGACGCAAGACTAAACAAATAACAGCAGGTACGGCTCAAAGATCAATACTCGAACCTGAACTGTGGAATATAAGCTACGATGAAATCCTTCGAATAGAGATGCCTGAAGATGTGCATTTAGTGGGATACGCAGATGACATTACAGCTGTAATAATCGCTCGAAACACTGACGAAGCCAAAATTAAGTTAAATCAGGTAATGATCCGAGTTCAGACATGGCTAGAAGACCAGAGACACAGAGAAAACATAGCTAATCCTTCTAACCAACATACGTATCCCATAAGAAGTAGATATGCAAGTACTCGGTGTCACTTTATCGACGAAAAGAGTGGTGAACTACCTCGGAGTCCAGCTAAACTTAAGATTAACTTACTGGTCGCACATAAATCATGTTGCTACAAAAGCTGCTACAGTAAGCGGCATATTAAGTAAGCTCATGCAAACCTTGGAGGTCCAACGCAGAACAAGCGAAAACTTTTAATGAGCACGACGAACTCGATTCTCTTATACGGATGCGCACTATGGGTAGATTCGCTAAGAGGGCAATACCAACGAAAAGCTTTACAAGCTGTGCAACGCACCTGCGCTCTCAGAGTGGCCTCCTTATACAGAACAGTATTTGAAGCAGCGGTATTAGTTATCAGCGGAACCATTCCTATAGATATTCAAGCACAAGAGCGCAAACGGAGGTGGAAGGTAAAAATCACAGGAATCCCAGTACCACGATTCTCTGATATTAGAATTCAAGCGCTCACACTTTGGCAGGCAAGATGGAACTCTGAACGGTACGGGTAGAAAGAAAGCACCGTGAGGTAAACTATTACCTCACACAGTTTTTGTCTGGACACGGGTCCTTTCGCAAGTATTTGTGGCGAATGGGAAAAGTGAACCTACTGAACTGTATATATGGAGATACTGAGTATGATGGTATGGAGCACACCTTTTTTAAATGCGAGAGGTGGAACATAGAGAGAACAGGTCTGCAACGAGCTATTGGTATATTTACATCTGACGAAATAATCGAGAAAACGATGATGGGCGAAGAAGAAGCGTGAAATGGGAAGTTATGTTGAAGAGCATTGAGCATAGTTTACTCAAAATAGGCGACCCTGTAAGTGTCCTTCTTAGGACACTGTCGTGGCCCTCTACCTCGAAGCAATGTGGAAGCAGTCCCGGGGTGGAGGAAAGAATCCAAGAGAAGAAAAGGCATATTTTTAGTGGAATCACCACACACGTAGTAGTGACGGTTGCTATACTGGGTTGCCCATATTCGACGGACCCATGTGTTTTTTTTTTAATTAAAGAAAAACACAATTTTTTTGATGTTGACGATAATAATCATTTTATTTGGTTCAAGTAAATTTGTGACATTACTTTTTGAATATGATATCTCTCAAATGGCCGCCTTGAGCCTGTACGGCGTATTGTGCCCGTTTTGCAGCATTTTCCATAGTTTTAGCTAACATTTCGGCTGGAATAGCGGCTATTTCCTCAAGGATGTTGTTCTTGAGCTCTTCTATGGTCTTTGGCTTATTAATATAAACCTTTGATTTTAAATATCCCCACAAGAAGAAGTCAGGTGGCGTTAAATCGGGCGAACGCGGTGGCCAGTCAAAATCGCCATTTTTCGACATCAAGCGACGAGGAAACAATTTCTTCAAAAAATCGATTGTGGTGCGAGCTGTGTTGGTGGAGCGCCATCTTGTTGAAACCAGAACTGCCTCATACGCTTTCGACGAATAATTGGCATCACAAAAGTGGTTATCATATCGCGATGACGCTCCTGATTGACGGTTACAGCTTGACCATCTTCATTTTCGAAGTAAAACGGCCCAATAATCGTTTTCGCACTAACGCCGCACCAAACAGTGACTTTTTCGTCGTAAAGAGGTACCTCTTGAAATTCGTGAGGATTTTCAGTGGCGTAAATATGGCAATTTTGTTTGTTTACCGTCCCATTCAATAAGAAATAAGCCTCATCGGACATGATGATTTGGTCTTCTTCTTCTTCTTTTGACTTCTTTTGTTGAATGTAAATTTCAAAAATTTGGGAGCGCTCGCGTGGCGGGTACTGTTCCATGGTAAAAATCTACGTGGACTGACGCTTCCAACGCGGTGTGTCATTAAGAGATCTGACGTCGCTGTCAAAAGATACAGGGTTGCCAGATGGGTCCGTCGAATATGGGCACCCTGTATGGTGCGAAGGCATTTTTAAGCCAACCTCACGGCAAAAAAAAATAAAATAAATAACTTTACGAAGTTAACTCTTTCAGTATCGCGGATTCAGCTTTTTCACTTTCCGTAAGCCGCTACTAAGAATTCTCTTGGGGCGCGATTTCTTTTTAAAGAATAACAAAACATCGCACTGGTCAATTACGGCGCTATTACGTGGATGTCGTAATGTTGGAATGCCTTTTTTCATAAAAACTCTTGCACAATGAATAAGGAGTTGTCAAGGTGCAAAATGTCGTTAGTTTTAGGCGATATCGATCTATGCACAGACAGACTCTGCCTAGCGACCATGAATGATGCTGCGAATAAAAACAACCAGAACTGCCTTCAGTCGCAGCCTTGAACATCCTGCTGTTGACCACTCTGCAGCCTTCTTCACCCTCAGCTAACTTTCTGTACGGGTCTCGAGGCATACTCAAATAGCCAAGTGCTACCTGCGCAGTGAGATTTTCGGATAATTTCCCACAATTCTTTAAAAGATTTCATTAATAAGTGGATCCCAAAACATTCCCTGTAATTTCAGTTTCTCACTTTCTGGGCTGGTTTTGGTATGTTTGTGGAAACTTATTTTTTCATTATAGCTATTAGATCTGTAGTAAAGTTGATGAGTCTCTTACCAAAAAACTACACACATCCATATTTCTTCACATCGCGAGTCCATCTATCGTCTATACTCATTACATGGAGCTCAAATGAGACAGAGTCTATTCTATTGAGCCATCTACAAAAAAGATCGGCGAAAGTTATTGGAAAGGGAGTTAATGGGAAGGTTAATTTGGTGTGTGATTTCGAGAAATTTTATGAAGCATTAAAATACCAACGAGGATACCAACCCATCTTCACTCGATTTTAAACTGCATGGCACATGAACTTATAAGATAAGGTAGAGCAAAGCAGATTATTGCCGGAAAAGAAAATTTTGGTGTAGCATAGGTAACTTGAAAACTGTTTCTCAGAAAACATGTGTATGTATTTATAAGCCGTTGAAAGATAAAGTCAAAATTTCTGGAGATCAAAAACGAGAAATGGGCATATACGCAAGACTACTGCCGCTGTATGTTAATAGAAGGAAGAATTAGGAAGAAAAAGGAGCAATTCTTCATATCCAATGTAAAAGTCTTGTTTTTGGTTAGTTAAAGTAGCCATCTTACGGCGCAGCTAGGCCAAAAAAAGATCTCTTTTGATCCCACCGAAACTATCCCATCTTTACTCCGCTTGGTTCTGTAGACTGTATAAGACTGGTAAGTCCAGCTAAAAAAAGCGATTCCGAGCAAATTCGGTCCTCTTCTACACCGAGCCATGCACGCGCTAACTCATCCGCCTTACAGTTACCCTCAATGCTAGTGTGGCCCGGCACCCAGAGTAGAGCTGTAGAGAAAACGGTGTGAGTATTCTTAACTGTTCAAAAGAACAATTTCGAAGAGTGGTTCCACGATCGAAGCGATTTCAGAGCTGTCTGACTATCGAAATATATGTAGTTATTTCTGACTGTAATTGTGTCTTTATTTATCGCTAAAAGACCTTCTTTAATCGTCAAAGCTTCAGCTGGGAATACGCTGTAATGATCAGGTAAGCAGAAAGGTATACTGACGCATATAGTGTCCAAATAGTCACAGCCTCCGAATTCATCATTCGATGGTATATGTACTGACTCCATTTTCATTGAATACTAAACCATTTGTCCTGCCCTATCTTGATAGAAAGAATGAGAACACGCATTATCCACAAGAATTACACACTTACGGAAAGAAATATGCGAGTTGATCCTTTAAGAAAAAATAAGTGAATTCCAAAGTGAAATAAAATAAATAAATAATTGGCGCGTACAATTCTGTTAGGTGTGTGGGCAGGCGGGACCTACAGTTTTAAGTCGATTCCGAACAGCAACTTGTTTTTTAAGAAGAGCTTTTTCATCGCACAAATACACTCGGAGGTTTGGAATTGCCTGCTTAAATCCAAAACTATGGAGATTTAAATTGTGTGTAGACTTTAAAGCCTTAGAAATGGCCTTATGGACTGTATTGACTTGAAACCTGGTAGAAAAGAGAAGACTTCTTAAATTCAGTGCTCAAATTTCGCCAAGGAGTAGTTAATATTTGCGGACATACATATCATAAATGCTCTTATGTAGGTAGGTAAATGAAAATCAAGAAAATTATTCCAGTGAAAATATGTTTTTTAAATTATAATATTTTCCGTTTCCGTTTTTTTTTCAATTTTCTTGAATTCAATTACCAGCATAATAATACAAGTTTTTGTTATTAAAATTTGTATTATACTATAATAATTTTTCATATTATATGTATGAATTATGCCTTGAAAATTCTGAGCTCTATATTTTCTTCTACCATATAAAAGTACCTCCAATTTTGCATCAAAGCTAAATAAATAAATTAAATTAAACAAAAGAAAAATAATAATAATAAATAAAAATATAAATATAAAATAGGTGAAAATTCGTCCTTTATTTGTAAACCAGATCGTACCCAATAAAATTATTATTACTCTTGCTGCTAGCTCGAGCACGGCCGACACAATGAGTGGTTGCACGAACACTAAAATCTTTAACGCCGACAAATAGCAGGAAATTTGGCTCCGATTGCCGCAACACAAGCAGAAACTGGTCGAAATACTTACGAAGTGTACCCAATGTTATGCAAATGCATTTGCGCTGCTAACTGCTGTTGATTTTCGTTCACTAACAGTGCACCAACATATTTCTGTGCCGTGTGCTGCTAAACGAACTGTTAGAGATTGCATGGAAATGCTATTGAGCAACAAATGTTGCTGTGCTAAAATGTTGCTAGACTGTAAAGTTGCTGTGCTGTAAAGTTGCTGTGCTGCAAAGTTGCTATACTGCAATGTTGCTTTTGCTGTTAAGGCTAATACTAACTTAACAGACGAGAAATTTCGCCAGCAACATACATTTTGCTTCTTGTGAAGCAACTTTGATTGTCAAATAAGAAGAAAAGCAAAATTAAAATTGAACAAATGTTAACGGAAAAGTGTGTGATCATCGCTTCAGAAACAATTGGCAAATTTTGTAAGTTTCAAAATTAATTTTTTTATATCAGCCATTTATTTGTTTATTTTACTAAGTTAACGCAAAATATAAAACCAAAGTCGAAATAAGTTTTGGTTCACAAGCGGCAGAAAATATTTGAAAAATAAAACAAAATTAAATAAATTAAATTCAATCCAATAAATATAAACTAAAATAAGTTTCAGTAAAAATAAAAAATAATGAAGTGAAATAAATTACAATAAAATAAAATTTAGTGAAATAAATTGAAACGAAATGGAACAAAATAAAATTAAATACATAAATAATTGGCGCGCACACTTCTGTTAGCTGTTTGGCCTCCTATTTGTGGTGTCTGTACTGAAGTTGTTCTTAAAATGGAGGGACCTACAGTTTTAAACGGAAGTTGTTTTCTATGAGGAGCTTTTTCATGGCACAAATACTCTCGCATGTTTGCCATTGTCTGCCGAGGGGCGACCGCTATTAGAAAAAACTGTCTATGATTTGATGGTCATGCACGGAAATTCGAACCTACGCACCAACCCACTCGGCTACGGCGGCCGCTTACATTTCATTAATAATACTTTGACCATCAACGAGGGGTAGAGGACACAAGCATTCCTCTGAACGAGATATACACTGCGATTGACTTGAGCGTAATCGGGGGAAACCAATAAAAGGTCGTTTCTGACTACTAACTGCAGGGCCTCGAAAGCGCTGTGACCAAAACTGAAGCTAAAAACAACAAAATGTCTGCAGGGATTCAACAGATCAACCAAAAGCGTCCTCCCAGGTATTATAACTGCTCACTGAAGTATTGGCACCCCAGCCAGTAGAATAGGTGTACCTCACAATGACTTCTGGAGGAGCTGTAGAGATAACGAAGAAATTGAGTCAGTACAACACCTCCTCCTCGTCAATGCACCTGCACTTCATAGAAGCTGTGCAAAATATTTTGGCGATTATGTCCTTGAAGATCTGGGAAATTTGCAAATTATCTTACTGGAGGGGCCAGCTGCCTTCTTAAAAAGATCTATGTGCTTTAAGCAACTTAGTTAGGGTAGGAAATCAAATGTAGGTATCACAATGGGCCTTAGGGCCTCCGAGTACTTTGTCATGAGACTAGCAACATGGCTAACCTAACCTAACCTATTAATACTTTGATGCTTTTCAACTTCCTCGTAGGCCACTTATGTGAATTTCATCTGCAACATATTCGACGCGCTTTGCGGGAATTGCACCGAAAGGGACTCCAATTGCTCTAAAAGAGGCTTGCGCTTGGAATTCTTAGCCATCTACGCTCTTTTTAACTCTAAAATATTTTTCATTTCCTTCGTAATTTTCTCTGTTGAAGATTGCAGAGCCACATGAGAGTCATTGGAGCCCTTTTGACGATGTACTTGGCGGCGACGTCTTTAAATAGAACAGAAAAACTCTCATTAAGTTATTTATGTATGTTAAAAACTTTGATTTAAGTTTTTAAAGTTGGCTGAACTGAGTATTATTTGGCCATGCGATACCCATGAAATTTCATGCATATTTCACGGCAAGGTTAAGTCTGAGTTTGTAATTTATGCTCTGAAGTTCAGATATGAATATAATGAAGTATTTCACCTAACAGGTCTATAAATATTCACTTATGCCTGTCTAATGAGATAGGAGGTTCTAACCGCATCCACAGTACACCAGCCAATCAGGTAGCCTTATGTGAACTGCAGTTTCGCATAATAACATCCAAAATATTGCGCAATTATTACGTTTGACGTGAGGAATGCTTTTAACTACGGTGGACTGGAGGCGAATATTAAATGCAGGGTACAGGCTATATGTTCCAGACTATTAGATAAAGATCATGTCGTCGTACTTCCAAAATAGAACGATCACATGTGACACAGCCGTAGGTCAAATGACAAACGTCCAATGTCGACATTACAGCAGGCTTCCCACAGGACTCTGAGCGAGGATTAATCCTGTAGAGCATTATGTACGATTGTGTATTCTGCGCACCTGAGGGTGTATAAATTGTAGGGTATGCAGACAATATTGCGATAGTATAATAGTAGCAGCAAAAACAACAAGAAAGATTGCCGAAAGAAGCAGGACGACAATATTTGAGCTGAAGAAATGGGTACAGAAAGCAGACCTACAATTAGTGGAACACAAAACCGAAGTCAGGAGCACACTTTAAGTATCTTGAGGTCATCATTGATCACAGATTCTGCTTCAAAGAGCATCATGCAACGAGCTACGGAACATACTTCAAATAATTGAAAAAAAAAAACAGCTCGTTAAGCCAATCTCAGGATATATAGAGCATTTTGCACAGTCTCTGTTGACCCAAAGCTTTCAGGACGCTTTACGTGCGAAGTAGACAGTGGTCCCATGATAGTAAGCAGATTGCAACGTAGCGAAATCACTGAGGAGTACAACCTAGAGTGGCAAGAACGGTGGAACACAGGTAAAGAGGTAGATGGACAAACCATCTCATTCCTAATCTGCATACCTGGATCAATAGGGCAACGATCAGTCTCAGTTTCTACCTAACTCCATGTTTGACTGATAACAGTTGCCTTAGAGAATACTTATATAGATTCAAGCTTGTAAACGATGAATTCTGCCAGTACTACGAGGAAAAAACAGAGAACCTTGAATATGTAGTCTCAGAGTGTGTTAGATTTTTAGGCTTAAGAAATAGGGTTGAGCAGCAATTGAATTGCACAATGAGCGTGAACAAACTAGTTCGACAAATGCTTTCCTCGGTTGAGAAATGGAACTTAGGAAACAAATTTGTGAACATAATAATGGTGAAACTCCGACAAGATGAGCAACGTCTGACAAAGAATTGAGGGGACGTAGCGTCCAAAACACCTGCCTTACGAAAGAGTAAGCCCTTGGAAGGAACAGCAGGATTAAGAGGTGGGGGTGGTGATTTTAATCCCTAGGCACTCAGTCGCAGAACAAACTAGCGAATCGGTCATGTTTATAGTACGGGCCATAAGTATCTTCAGAAGATTTAACCTCCATACAAAAAAAAAAAAAATATGTCGCTAACTTCTATACTTTAGGAGAACATCATACCGTTTTGTTGAGTTGGGTACCAAAACATGAATGATGTTAACGAACAGGCGAGATGTGTAGCGAAATTAGGTGCTTTTTGAAAATTCCATGGACCACAACCTTTTTGTGGGTTCACCAAAGTCCACATAAAGGAATTTATCAAAGACTTTGAAGACAGCAGGCTCACGCTATACTAGATGGGGAGTCCAAGACTGAGGCAAGCTAAGAAGCACCGAGCGAATGGTAACTCCTAAAACACTCAGTTCAAAAATTCTATTGCATTCGAAGCACTGGAAAGTAAAAGTGTTGCTAGTCAAGGAGGAAACGAAAGAAGTGACAGAGAGAAGGAGACAGGATATAATAGAGACAGATACAGAGCTAGTTAGTCCTGTGAGAATTTTACACTTTCTTTACAAAATCTGAAAATGTCCTCCAGTTTGAGAACCAAATTTTATTTAATTATTATGACATCGGAACCCAAAATGCGTAGCCTTCCTCTAGCAAAGGTAGGATACTCGCTGAGGAAATGCTCAGTGCTATCTGGCTCCTCCAAGCAAGACAGGCAAATAGGATCTTGAGTGATTCCAATCGTGGACATGTCGATGGTTTTCGAGAAAAGTGACACAATTCAAAAATACTAAATACTGAGTTGGGTCAGTTTTCTAGATAAGTGACGCGCCAATTCGATCACCTGACAAAACGACACTAACGCCATCTCTCAGAATTGCTTCAAGATTCGCTTATGATGCATTTCCAGATAAAAATATATAAACTCTGTCGTTGATTTTTGCTTTTAACGGAAAAACTTCGAATTTTGAGTTAATTTTGAGTTGTGTCGCTTTTCTCGAAAACCATCGATGTGTGGGTTGTGTCCTGTAGTAATACTGACCCTTAATCCAACGTCTTTTCTACCAAGTTTTAGAAGAACGTTCGAGAGTTTTCTGTTCGGACTTGTCACAAAACCCTTTGCAGTTCTGCAGCGTTCAAGCCTGGATCACCGCTCTTTATGTAAATTGTATGCATAATCGTTAATCCGATTCCTAATTCCTGAAGAATCCGCTGATCAACAGTTGGCGAATTCATCGGCAATTTCATACCCTTGAACACCGCAGGGTGTTGGAACCCATATAGGTAAAAGCTTTTTGTCTTCTTCTTACATTCTTGAACAATCTTTGAGGTTTGCTTTGCGTTCCCCAGAGTGTTTAGTGCAGCTTGACTGTCACTGAAAACTCCAATCTGTTTCCCGCTCCTTATCCTCTCAATTATCCCGCCGCTACTTGCAGAAAGCCAAAAATTTCCGTTTGGAAAACAGTTAACATTCCTCCCATAGTGTAATTATATTTATTACTATCATTTAAGTACCATCCGGCTCCAGAACCTAATTCATTCTTGGACCCATCCGTAAAGAAATGATCCGTAAAATTTCATTGAAAGCACCCTTGATTACTTCATTGCGTGAAATTTGACATCGAATTCCCTGCCAAATGAAACTAAGGGTATAAGATCGGCTACTGCTCTGATAGCATCTTAAAGATGTCTCTGTGTCCTGAAGTTCCGTCTTCGTGCCAGAAACCATGTTTATGGAGTCTACTCATTGTTTTTATACTTCCTGCTATATCTTACAACCCAAGTGGAGCAAATCAAGTATGTCATTTAGTGCATCGCCGGAGGTTGCACTCTTAGCACCCGTAAAGCAGAAACAAATACGCCTTTGCAGTCTGTATAGTTCGTGACGTGTGGACATACATACAAACTATATCTGCTATGAACATCAGAATCGGCGCAATACTTTTCTGGTAATAAATGCCAAAAAATTCCCTGTGCTTTGGCAATCACACCACCTGAACGCCAGCAACCTAGCATTACCTTGTGGAGATCGGAGAAAGTTCGTCTCCGCTAGAAAGTTTGTCACACAGTAAATAATTACACAAATATTTTGTTCAACGCCAAATACACGGATGACACGAATTTCCACTCACAATTTCCAATTTTCAAAACTTTACATTTCATGTTGTGCTTTTTTTTATTGGTATATCGAACAACATTCTTCAATTCTCTTCCGGCTCTTATCGCCCCTTTCTCAGGCGCAAAAATGCAGGCTCATTACTTAATTTTCCTAAAAAAAAAATTATTTAAATTTGTTGGCCACACAGCTATCTAAGTCTGACCATCAACACATTATCCCGTTAAACCAATGTCAAACACAATGATGGTAATAAAATTGGAATTGCAAAAAAAAAAAAATGAAATAAAAAAAAAATAGAAATACGAATACGAATAAAACAAAACGCAAAACAGCTGCCCTAAACGCTTGTCGTCACCATCGTTAAGGTGTAGGTAATCCAAATGTTTTAATCGAAGTTTGGCCGCTGTTCGCCACACAAACATACATACACAAAGGGTTATTCAATTGAAGGTACTTTTTCGAATAGGGGTTTTTTAACAGATTGCGCGTGATTACTAAAATTTTAATTCAGTATTCGTTGACATTTCAACATGGAAAGAATTTCGCCTCAACAACGTTTACAAACCTTCTTCTTCTTCTTCTTCTTCTTCTTCTACAATTGGATTACGAAAACCGACGCTCTGTGAAAAGTGTTCATCGCGCGTTCTGGCTAACTTATGGAGTTCAGCGATGAGACCCATTTTTGGCTTAATGGCTGCGTCAATAAACGAAATTGCCATATTTGGGCTGAAGAGCAACCCGAAGACATTCAACAACAGACAGACATTAGATTAGGTTAGGTTGAAGCGGTTGCCCACTGCGGACACTCTCAGGCTCATGGCTCATTGTGATGCCGGAGTGGAGAACTAGCCCTTATTCCTCATAAAACCAATGTGTACGTTTTACAAATTGTGTAAGATCCTTAATTCCAAAAGAGCTGAGATCTTCCAATTCATTAAAGGATTGTCTATCCGAAATGGCGAGTCTACGTCTGGATAGAGCAGGACAGTGGTGCGCAGGAAGGTGCGGGATCTTCCTTTCTTTTTCCTTGTCTAGACAACTTCTGCAGAATTCATGTGTTTGCACACCCATTCTCTCGGCGTGCCTACCGATTAGTCAGTGCCGCGTAATAACTGAAATCAATGCGTTAAGACTATGCTTATCTCTTCTCTTCCATTACATCCATTGAAAACGACCGTTTGGCGGGCTGGAGGAATCATCGGTCAATATTTCTTCAAAGACGAGGCTAGCGCCAAAGCAACAGCGAATCAGGCCATGATAAACGACTTTTTAATACCGAAAATTGAAGCCCTTGATCTCCCCAACATTTGGTTCATTGGTTCCAATAAGACGGCGCTACTTGCCATGCAGCCCCCGAAACAATGGATTTACTGCGTTGTCGTTTCGGTGAATAATTTATCTCTCGTCTCGGATCAGTGGATTGCCCACCAAGATCGTTAGATAACACACCTTTGAAGTTTTATCTATGGGGTATGTAAAGTATAAATGTTAGCCAGCTTCGATTGAGGCATTGAAAGCTAACATTACTAAAGTTATTCACAGGGTACCGATCGAAGTCCTCCAGCGAGTCTTCAGTCATTCAAAATTTTTGTTGACGAAGGGCCCAATGACGGCGCAGTTGTGGCCAACATTTGAAAGGGATTATTTTTAAAAGTGGCCTCGGTAAGCTAGCGTAAGTGCACCAGCCTGCCATCCCAGAGGAAAAACGAAAATCTCTCTTTCTCAAACCCAAAACCTTTTCCATTCTAGCCTTACTCCCGCACAATAGTCAGCGCATTATTTGCATTGTAGCTGCTAAAACAGCAAAAAACAAACCGTTACATATTGCATCTGTGGCGACAGCAAGAGGAAGCGGTAGTAGAGCAGACACACCAAATTTAACGAAGTCCTCAACCATCCGCGCGATTCTTCTGGCAGAAAGATGTGGAACATAGATGGCGCTCTAAGCAGTAAGAAGGCGTTGTTCCTAAGAAACGACAGGTGGCCATTCCTGCTTAGGACTGGTAGTGGTAGGTTAATTACCTACCATGTCAGAAATCAAAATATAATATGTAGATTGACGAAACCAACCCACTACTGAGTCTTGTTGAGGTCCTATGCTCCCGAGAAGAGTGAACAAGGAAAAAATAACATTCTTTAAAAAATAAATGTCATGAATTGCCCGATGTATTTGAATTTTCTTTATTTTGTTTGAATTTAAATTCCGATACCTCTAAATTGATCACCCTTTACACACCTACATACGTACAAACTCGTGGTCCCTTGTAGGCTACCATCACTTTTATAACCATCGACACCTGCCATTATAGAACACAAAAAAAAAAAAAAACTGACGTGCTATCGCTGCCATCAGAACAACAGCAGCAATAACAACAATAACAACAAGTGAGACCACCACAATGCGGTTCGCGGCTGCTACTTTGTCGTGTAACACCGCTATCATATAATTCTCCTTTGTCCAACAACAATGTGCGCCACTGACGCGCATTCCTTCAGAGCTCGGCACGATATACCAGCTCCTCCTGCTTCCCACCTCCTCTGCCTCCCACCGCCTCTTCTTCCTCTTACTGCTTTGCATGTCACCATTTAAATTTACGCGACGTTAAAAATGTAATGAAGTGCTGGGGAACTCGCGGCACTCGCTGTTGGGCTCCGTGGGTGGTCGGTCGGCCATTGGGTGGTGTCTACTTTTTATTCAATTAGCCACGCGGCGAGTTCGCACTAACCGACCGTTGCGTGACTTTCAATTTGTAAAACATTTTTGTGTCCTTAATGATGATTTTTGCTGCATGTTGAGTGCTGGGCGGGCGCGTGTCTAATTTTTTTATATTCTTTTTTATTTTTTGCGTTCTTTTTGTAGTGAATACTAAAATTTTTGCGCTCTATGTTCTCATACTGCATAATTTTTGCTTTTTTTGTCTTTCTAGTTTTTAGTTTTGCAATCTGGCTCTTTTTTTTCGTTCCGTAATTACTTACTACTTTAATTTTAGAAGCTTTGTATTTTTTATTTGCATTTATTTTGCGCTCCTTTTGCTTTCGTTGAAGTTATTGTTAGTGCTGCTGTTTCTAAATGAAGAGGCGTTGAATAGTGCTTACCATTTTTATGGCTGTCTTTATGGCTACGAAAATATTTTAGTAAAAGTTGAAAATGGCGCAAAAAAGTTTCGCATAAAAGCCATTGATGAAATTTTTATTTGGTTTACTGTTATGGTTATTTAAATGGTTAAATTAAATGCTTTAATATTAAGCTGCAAGATTTTGCGTAAAAATGCTGAAGACTGTCTGGTTTTTCACAGCTCAAACTTCTAGTAAAATGCAGACTGAGCTTCTTCTCTGATTGTCGACTTGACTTAGAGTTTTAGATGATTTTACGAAAAGACCTTTTTTTTGCAGAAAAGAGTTTGGATTAATTTTTTTCATCTTTTACCGACTTACTTTTCGGGGTATCACATGCTCCGTCGGCTACGGGGTCCAGCAATGGAAATCTACATTCATCTTAGTGGCAGTCTAAACTCTAGTAAAGCGGAAAGGAAGGCGGAGAGAAATCATGAATTGGATAAGCGACTATGTATGCAATTTACATAAAGAGCGATGGTCCGGCCTTGAACGCTGCAGAACTGCAAAGTGTTTTTTGACAAGTCCGAACAGAAAACTGTCAAACTTTCTACTAAAACTTGGAAAAAAGACATTCGGTTGATGGTCGGTATTATTACAGGACACAATCCATGGGGTCAGCATATGACCACCATTGGAATCATTGAGGACTCGATGTGTCTGTCGTGCTTAGAGGAGACGGATAGCACTGAGCACTTTCTCTGTGAGTGCCCTGCCTTTGCTAGAGCAAGGCTACGAGTTTTGGATTCCGATGGTCTCACGCTATGTGGGTAATATTTATTTTCAAAAACTGGAGGATATTTACAGATTTACCAAAGAATCTGGAAGATTCTCACAAGTCTAACTACCTCTGTCTCTGTCCCTTTTCTTTCCTATCTCTTTCGCTGATACTTTTCTCCTTTCCTCCCTGACTATCTACTCTTTTTCAAGAGCTGTAAATTCAATGAGATTTTTAACCTGAACATTTTAGGAGCCACCAAATCTCTCTCAAATTTCAATTTCAAAGTCCAGAGACCTGCCTGCAAATAGATGGAGTCCCTGCTACAGGCAGAGATAGCTAAAACCGTAACGGTGGACAGTCCAACCACAAAAAAGTAAAGGGTGTTTGCAGGCAGGGTCTTATCACCGCGCCTTTGGACCCTAGTAGTTGGCGACTTGCTTCACTTGCTGACAAAGAATGGAACAAACAACGCTGTCAGGAATACGCAGGTAACGTTGTAATTATAGTAAGACGCAAGTTCGAGGACCCTCTTTGTGACATAATGCAAAGGGCTTTGAACCTGACGAAGAGAGGGTGTTTTTTTATCATCGAAAGGGGAATCTTTCTTAGATACCGTCACAAAGACGGCATGCACGACTCATCATACTACTTGCGACAGGCAAACCTCATTCGGGACCAAGCCTAGTCAGTCATTATCTTACTCTGCTGGACTTGCAAAACAATACGCCTACGTACTAAACCCTTAACTTCGTCTCCTCCACCACTTTCCCTGCGGTACTGCTTCAACGAATTACTTCGTAGGGCTGGTTAGCTATATAACTAGTTTCCTTAATATTTATCCGGTGTGGCCTTTAGCCTGCTCAAGATTTCTTAGCTCTCTTTGAGTTCTTGTAACGAATGCAGTCACTTCTTCTCACTTTTCTTCCAACCCCACCATACGAATATAACCAACTAAGTCGGTTACATTTGGAAGTTTACTTCCTGTCGTAAGCCGTGGACAGTGGAAACTGGCACGTTCCGTGTCTTCTTCAACATTGGTGCACACCGGGCAGTAACGGCTCTCGTCGTGGCCAAGCCTGTACAGATATTTTCTAAAGCCTCCCTGTCAAGAAAGGAACGGTGCCATGTGATAGGTTGCATCACTAAAACTCCGATTGGGCCATGGTCGTAAATCAACAATCAGTGTATAGGTCCATCGCCCTTTACTGGAGATGTTCCATCGGTCTTGCCACCTTGTTACTGAAACGAGTTGCTCCTGTTCTCTCACACAAAGAGAGGGTGTATATATAAACCTGTAACCACCTCAGTTTGTACATAAACCTTCCCAAAATAACCATCATTCCTTTCACCAGGAATGGGGTTCCTGTTGGATTGGTCGGTTATGTTAATAGTCATGTTTTTGTCTTGACGTACACTTGCCCAAAGCAATACAGGCTCTTATGGCAGGAAAACACTTAGCAGGAAAATCCTGGGGCTGCAGTCCAAGAATTCTGAGAGGGATGTACATGATGAAAATTATGATTTGAACTGGACGATAAAGTAATCTGGAGTACACTTGCATTTGAATGGAAACTCTAGGAGTGTACCCAGTACTATTATACAGTTAGCTCAGAAGGCATAGATGATGGCTCTAAACAAAGTGGCCAGCGTAGCCGAATGGATTGGTGCGTGACTACATTTCGGGAGAGCGTAGGTTCGAATCTGCGCGCATGAACATCAAATAATAGAAACAGTTTTTCTAATAGTCGCGGTCGCCCCTTGGCAGGCAATGGCAAGTCTCGGAGTGCATTTCTGTCATGAAAAAGCTTCTCGGTCGGCTTAAAACTGTAGGTCTCTCCATTTTGAGAACAACATCAAGACGCACACCACAAATAGGAGGAGGAGCTCGCCCAACCACCTAACAGAAGTATACGCGCAAATTTTTAATTTTTTTATTTTTTAAAACAAAGCGTTCTGTGCCGATGTGTAGTTTTCCCAGCATCTTCCAAGCGGAAGTTTATACCATCTGTCTATGTGCAGAGATCAACCTCCGGAAATAGCAAATTGCCATAATGAGCGATAGTCCGGTACTCAAGATATTATCATCATGTTAGCATAAGTTTTCACAGGTCTTTGAGTGCATTGAGAAATTGAATGCATCGGG
This sequence comes from Anastrepha obliqua, assembly GCF_027943255.1. NCBI lineage: Eukaryota > Metazoa > Arthropoda > Insecta > Diptera > Tephritidae > Anastrepha > Anastrepha obliqua. Next base: position 16,552,563 of record NC_072893.1, on the reverse strand, counting down.
TCATGTAGGTCCAACGGCACAGGGATGCAACTGAGAACGAAATAGCGGCTGCATTGGCTAGAGAGGTGGCGACCTCGTTATTAATAGGACCTAAAATCTAGCTTGCTATGTGACAACACACCATCAAGGAAAAGTTTGGAAGTGAAGAGCTAAGGCCAAGAGCTGTTAGCTGGCACGAGGCTATGGGGCTACGTCAGGCGCAGTCTTTACTGGGAAGTTTAATGAAAAGAGGTGTAGATAACTCATTATTTCTCTAAGGATAAACTATGAATGCTCACGGTCATTCTCACAGGCCATTGCAGATTGCGCAGTCATCTGCCCAGAATTGGAGAGACTCCGGAAAGTCCATTACACTTTAGCTTTGAATGTGACGCTATAGCGTGGGGAAGGTTAAGATACCTCGGCCAATTGCAGCTAGAAAAAAGGCACATACGTTCAGCTTGACACAGCTGTATCTTAAGTTTAATAAAGGAACTGGCTTTGGATGAGGTACTGTGACGAGTAGAGGACACAAAAGACCATAAGATCAAAGTCAAAGCCCCAAATTTTATTCCTTCATTCGAACCCTATTAAAATGATCTATCTGGAGGTTCTTCGACTGAGAATAAAAACTTTATTGCGATGCTGTCGCAGTTTAAGATTGTTTTAGCCCAATAACTTTATGGCACGGAAATCTTGAAATGCAAATAGGTCGCTCTTCAATTAAGACCTTATAAAATGCAATTAGAATTTTCAGTAAGATTTGAAAAAATTAAAAACCATTAAATTAAAAAAAAATGGTTCAATTAACTTTTTGTTTTAGACGCTTCCGAATGGCAGATGATTTTTTATGAGATGTTTTTTCATGGCAGAAATAAACTCGGAGGTTCACCAGGAGCGACTGCTGTTACAAAAACTTTTTCTAGCAGTCATAATAAAAATCAAATCAAAATTATATTATTTATATAATATAAAGCACACACAGAAAAATGGGAATTTTTTAGCATAGCTTTTTCTTTTGTTTTAATTAATATTTTGCCGCAACACAGGGAATGAACGCATTTACAGAATACAAATTTAAATATATCAAAACAATTTTAATTTTGTTAATAACAAAGGAAATTTCCTTAAAGCAGGACCTCAAAGTATCTAACCCTAGGCATGGAAATGTCTTGCACAGGAAATGCGAAAATGTGACTTCAGGCGCCCGAAGTCGCATTTTGAACTTTTACTTCTCAAAGTATTTAGACACAATATGGCAGTTTGCTAGTGAACTTTACTTTGTAAATTTTATTTAAAATTAATCCAAATGAGTGGAATGATATACTAAATTAGCAGCTAAAACTTAACATATTTCTTTGATTTTTACTATTTGATGAGAGGGAAATTTTTTCTGAGATAAAAGTGAAATTGAAGTCTTATTAATTTGCCAGCCATTTATTATTCCTTAATCAACGAACAATAAATAGTCTTCATTATTTCTCAAGTGTTACATATTTCAAACTAATTTGTGAAGTATATAAATATCTAGTTAATTTTCGTTTAATAGACAGCTACAATGAAAGTTTCGTGCAACTTTATAAACTGGATAGTACAAAAACAAAAATAGTAAAGCTGCGCCAAACCAAACTGTTGATTTTACAAAACGCAAAACTTTCAATACCAATCCGTAATCACTATACTCAGTTCATTTTACTCCCAGCGAGCAGCGAAATACTGCACAGTGGTTCAAGAATGCGCGTATTTTGAAGAGGAAATGTGAGCTAGGCAGCTCGCAGCGTACAATGACTATAAAAGTGGATTTTTGGAATTCGCTTTTAACACTAGGAAACATTTAAAAGATTTTAGGTTTTTCAGAATTAACTATTTTCTTGCATTCCGGCAAGTATTAGGCTAATAAAAGTATGTTTGTTTGGGAGAATATAAGTAATGAATAATCACCACAAATAAAAGAAAACTGTCGATATAACACAACATAGCAGAAAATAAAAGAGCATAACAAAACATAACATCATAGCGTAACATAACAACTTTCTTGGCCCGGAGCTCGTTTTGCCACTCCCTTCTGCAGCCATCAAAATGGGTTACGGTTAGCAAACAGGTTACTCTAACCCACAAGCGAGTTTGGCAGGCTGAGAGAGGCTGCAGATGGACAAAACTGAGGTTACCACTCATGTCCGACCGACTGTGGCACTTCCTCCTGTCACTAAGCAGAGGGGACTGTAGGAGGCTGGTTGGATTGATGACGGCCATTTTGTATGGTCAAAGCGCATGGAAAAGGTAGGCATCCTAGACAGTGCACTTTGCCCAGCATGCGGAGAGGAGGATGAGACGCGGACCACTTTCTGTGCGTCTTCCCGGCCTTAGCTCGAATCAGGCTTGAGGTCTTTGGCACTGGTGTGTTAAGAAGCGACCATCTTAGCTCCTTTGCACCACGAGATCTACTCAGATTTCTTCGGAGGTCGAGTAGATTTAAAATTAGAAAAAATTAAAAAAGCAATCCGAGTGCAGTACAATGGACTTAATTGTGTCTGAGTGCTGTACTTACTGTCTCTCCCGACAAAAAAAAAAAAAAATGTAACAAAATACAACATAACATAAAATTACAAAAAATAAGAGAGCATAACAAAACATAACATCATAGGATAACATAACATAGCAGAAAATAACAGAGCATAACCAAACCTAACACAACATAAGAATAATACCATAACACATCATCGCATAATAAAGCATAACATAGCAGGAAATAAAAGAGCATAACACAACATAATAATAGTAACATAACGCATCATTACATAATAAAGATTAATAGAGCATAACATAGCATAGAAGAACATAATAGTATATTATATAACATAGAAGAACAAAGCATAACATAACATGGCGAGAAAAACGGAGAATAACAAAACTAAACATAATAAAACAAACAATAACATAACATAGCAGGAAATAACAGACCATAACACAACATTACAATAGTAACATAGCATAATAGAACGTAACACAACATAACAGTAGTAACATAACTCATCATCACATAATAAAGCTTAACGTTACATATTGCTATATAATATAACATTACATATAATAACGCACTATAAGCAATATTAAATAACAAAACGCAGCCTAACATAATATAACATAGAATAACATAACATAACATAACAAAGAATAACATAATATAACGTTGCTGGGCATAACATAGCATAGCAAAATGTAACATAACAAAGCACGACAGAACATAATTGAACTACTCATAACATAACACATAGCATAACACAGCATAACATAAGAAAGCATAGCATACAAGCAACAACATAAAGTTATATTGTATAAAATAAAATTTATTTATTGTATAAAACAAAGAATTTCTCCATAACAATTTCGCAAAAATATGACTAAGATAAGATCAAGTTTTTTTTTTTTAACGATTACTCATAACATAATATATCTTACTGTGCCACATCGTAATCTCGTCTCGCACGTACTTAAACGCATTTCAATTTTGCACTCCATACCATTTGATTCTGCACAACTATGTTCTTGTTTTTCTTGTCTCTTTTCATCTTCACGCTTCCGCTTGCAAACAATTGATAAAACGAACAATTTTCGCAAAGTCGTTCCGCAGCGTGCTGGGAAGGAAGGAAGGAAGTAAAGTCGAAATTGCCAACTTATCGATTTTGAACTTTTCACAACTTTACCCCAATCGACCGAAAAATTCCAACAGCGCAACTGAAAGTGTCAGTAAACTCCCGCTAAAGGATACGGATATGATATGGTTGCGCTGGCGATTATTGCATATGTATGTATAGATAGGTACACGTATGTGTGTAGAAGAGTAGCGCATATCCGCTAATTTCGTATTCAATGCACAGGTCGACAAACAAGTACCGACGATAATCCCGAAGACGCTGTTGACAAATGTCATGCACGATGACTGAGGAGCGCTTCTTCTCCAGTTTTTTTGTAATCGCAAGAGTAGCTATGAGTGCAAGTGGTATTCTGTTTGTATGTAAGTATGTATGAGAGTGTGTGTGTGTATTTGGGTATGTCAAAGTGTCGATGACATTTGTCATTACGCGTACGTAGTCAAGTGTTATGTGACATGGCGTGTCGTGGTGGGAGAGCTACACGCGCTGGGTTAGCGGATTTGTGTGCGTGTGTGTTTTTGGCAGCGACGAAATTAGCTGAGCCACAAAGGAAGGCTTGGAGCGCTGAAGACGACAGACTCGTGTCAATATCAATATACTTAATTTGCGAAAATAAGAAACGAAAGAGCTGGTTTAACCGCTGCACATGTGACTTCCTCAATCTGCTTCACTTCAAGGGCAATTGATTGACGCGAATGGGCGGTGTGGCAGGCGTTTTGTCTACAAAGCCATTTAAATAAAATCGATTTTTTAAGCTTTCGTTGGTACCTGCTAAATTTAAGTGTGTTTACCCAAATAATTTAAATGCGATATTGAAAAAATGTGATAGAAATTTAATTTTTTGAAAATTGCTAACTTTCAAAAATACGATAGTATTTTACTTACTAAAAAAAAAGATTTAAATAAAAATAAAAATAACAATTAAAGCAAAATAGAAACAGAAATGACTACCGTTCATGGGTAGCAACCCGTCCAACCCGAAACTTTTAAATTCTTTTCATGATGGAGCAAACCACAGAATATAACCTTAAGGGGTAACACCACTGTACACGCGTAAAATAAACACGATTTTTAAAGAATTTTTTTGTATAGAAGGAAAGGGGAAACAATCACTCTGATTTTGGAAGTTATTACTTATATACTAAAATACAAAACTACAAAGTTTGATCGAAAAATTTTACAAAATGGCGACATTGGAGACATTTTTGTAATGTGGTTTCTCTTGAAGGAGCTCCGCGGCACGCAGCACAGAGGGTGCAAATTTTAATCTGGAACAAAGAAACATTTTTTTTCTTAATCTAGATAAGAATAGCTAGAGAAACACGTAGGGGATTTAAAAAATATTTATTTTTGTGGAATTAGCAAGCATTTGAAGGAAAAAACTCTATTTTGGACTAAAAAAACAGCACTTAAATAATTATAACAATCGTTTAAATTAATCTATCGAAAATCCCCTACGCTCTTCTTTTAAGAAGGTTATTATACAAACGTAGTGAAAAACCTGATAAAAAATATTTAAAATTGTTTGAGTTATGCTGCGTGCCAATTTCAGAAAACGTGTTTTGAGAAAAACGCGTTTAAAGTTTGGAAATTTGGAGAAGGCGTTAGGTAGCAGTCACTAACGCTTGGTTAAAAGCTTAAAATATTTATGAAATAAACTTCGGTAACGTATAAAACTTTTTGTTCTGTATTTTAAAAGGTTCAAAGAATTTTTTAAGCTTATAAAAAAAAAATCAATTTTTTGAAAGTTCTACAGTGGTGTTACCCCTTAAAGTCCTTGATGTTGACAACAAAAGCATCAGTACCCTACAATTGCAGAAAATTTTTCTTAATCTTGGCAAGCAGTTGAACAAATTTTTCTAATTTTACGAAGGGCACATCAATCAAAAAAAAATTAACGCTTTCAGAAATTTTTCTTTAACTATGACGCATCCGAAAGTATTTTTCACGTAACTGTATATTACTGGTCATAAGGTGGCAAATACGTTGAGTAATATTTACATATTTTTAAATTGAAATTAATACAAAAGAAATCCATTATTTTCTGTAGATGGCGGTAATGATCGATATCTCGTAAAGTATCGATCAAACAATTTAAGTGGTTAGAGGTAGTCAGAATTTACAAAAAATTTGATCTTTTCTTCATTTTCTTACAATACAAATCTTAAAAATATTGTTTGAAAATTTGAAGAGAAGCCGACAAATACTTTTCGAGTTATTCAGCAATTAATAAAGGGCACTCGGGCGATCCGGTTCCATAGCAAAACTTTAAATGCGTTTTTTTCAAAACTATGTTTTTCGAACTGGGTAAGTTAAATACCGCATCGTAGCTTTCAATAAAATTTATACTGCTTTTGAAAAATATGAAAAACTTGTGTCTGATCGAAGGATTTTTTCTTTAATTTCGTTTTTTTTTACAATTAATTCTCGGTTTTTTTCTCGAAAATCTGCAAAAATATTTCCCGAGGCCGCCATATTTTTAATTTTGAATAAAAGCTTCGAACTTTCTCTTGTGCGATTGATTGTAGATAAAATCTCCAAGGACTTGTGATGATCATCGCATGGGACTTCTGGGCAAACGGGGTCCACGTGAACAGCGATAACTTTTACAATTATGATATTAATTTTTTTTTTAATTTTGCTAAAGTCGAATCGAAATTGTTGAAAATCATAATTTTTTCGGGCCTATGACTACCCCTAACCCCTTAAAGATTATGTTCGTTGTTAAGGTGACAATTCACACTAAAAAAATCTTTTCTTGTTTTTTGTTCGTTCCATTCAGTTACAGGCTGTTAACAATGGAAGTTAGCAAAGAGAAAATTTTGTTGTATTGTATTCTCTACGGAGGGTATGCCCAATCCAATTCCATTTTTGTGCTTTAATTTCAAGATTGATGGGGCAGCTGTCAGTTAGCAAAGGAAGGCCACCATAGGAGACTGCTCTTGGCCAAAAAATACGGCATTTAATTCTAAGGCATTTTCTGATAAACGTTTGAAGGCGTCTGCTTATATACTCAGACATGAATCAGATCTCAGATCCATATATGAGGACTGATTCTTCTTCTTCTTAATTGGCGCGATAACCGCTTACGCGATTTTGTTAACCGGCGCCAGTTGGACACACCAAGCGAAGTCAAGTCCTTATCTACTTGATCTTTCCTTTCTCTTCCTCTGCTACCACCAGCTGGAACCGCATCGAATACTTTCAGAGCCGGTGAGTTTGTATCCATTCGGACGACATGACCCAGCCAACGTAGCCACTGGATCTTTACTCGCTGCGCTATGTCTATGTCGTCGTAAAGCTCATACAGCTCATCGTTCCATCGTCTGCGATATTCGCCGTTGCCAACGTGCAAAGGTCCAAAAATCTTACGCAGAATCTTTCCCTCAAACACTCCAAGCGTCGTTTCATGGGATGTTGTCATCGTCCAAGCTTCTGCACCATACGTTAGGACGGGCATGATGAGAGTCTTGTAGAGTGTTAGTTTTGTTCGTCGAGAGAGGACTTTCAAGGCGGACATTGTTATCGGTGTTAATGCTGGTTCCTAAATAAACGAAGTCTTTTACAACCTCAAAATTATAACTGCCAACAGTGGCGTGGGTCCCGATACGCGAGTGCGTCGACTGTAGGTCCTTCGTTTTATCCTCGTTCATCACCAGATCCATTCGCTTTGCTCTTTATTCAGGAGAAGGCAGCGCGGTTGGTAAGGCCGAAGAGCTAACGTGAGAAGGCAAAGCATTCCAGGACGTACGGGAACTGACTCCACCAAGAGTTTAACCTGAGCTGCGTCAAGTGCTGCTACAAAGTAAAAATAACTTTCATAAATGTTCTTTCGCTCCACAGAAGTTATTTCCTCTCACCGTTGTTCATAAATTTTATTTAAAGAAATTATTTATGCATACATTTCTCGACGCTTTCCCTACAACTGTGAAATAGCGCAACGTGCCAGCTCTATTTACATATATACCAAAACTATATTTATTCACTTACGTACTATTCACTCCTCTACACAAACTCTTATACTTAAATACTTAGTTACTTATTCACTTTTCATTTAGTGTGGCGACCCGCGTTTATGTTGTCAAGTGTCCAAATGACAAATGACTTCCGATAATTCAAGGCAACAGCTTTTAAACTTGTCCACATTTCCTTTACCCCTTCGTACGTATGTTTGTATTTCTCCGAGAAGTTCCCCTTTTGTTCCACTTCTGCGATGCCATTTAACAGCTAAAAATATTCAAGTCCTTGGTTGTTTTTCACGTTGCCCCCTTTGGAATGTTTCCTACGCTGCCTGCATATGAATTGACTTTTGTACGCGGAATTTGTTTGCAAGGGTACTGATAGTAGCAACATTTTTCAAATGCTCAGTGCTTGTATTGCGAGATATTAGCAAAAATACTTCTTTTAAATATTTATAAATATATTTTGAGTTACTAATATATTTTAATTAATGTCTGGTTGCTGGAATTTATGGTTTGTAAATATTAATTGAAGATAGAAAATAATTGATGTGACATTGAAGTGGTGCGCTAGGAATATTAAAATAAAGAAAGTGTTACTAATACAATTATATGAAATTCTGGAGTCATACTTATCTACCAGTTAATTTACCTTAAAAATATTCGAATAAATTGCGAACGGCTGGTGCCTAGTGGGACCAAATTTGTGCACACATCAGACACCCTATGAATATTTTCATTAGAATTCATTTTTGTTGACGATATTGCCTTACGAAGCCATTACAAATACCTTACAAAATAATAAAACATGCTAAAGGAGCACCGATTTCTGGTTTGGGAAATTATAGACAAAAAGTCGGACATTTTACTTTTGGAAAAATTTTTGATTTCTATTGACCTTGCACAAAAGTGGCATCGGGTGGAGTTCTATCGAACATCTTGGGGATCTGGACTTCGTCGATGACATCTGCCGCCTCTCTCACAAACTCACTGACATGCAGGGGAAGGCGGACATACAAGTCACGTTGGCACGCACTGTCAGACTGGAGGTCAATATCGGCAAGATCAAGATTGACCAAGAGCCAACCATAATAATGGTGGGCCAGTGCCACTGCGAATGTTCCGTTCATGTTTTTTTTTTGTTTTTGTGGCGGTGGCACAAAGCATTGAAAGCCGAAAAGTGTAAGACGTGCCTTTCGGCTTACCCACTAAAAACTAAAAACCCAGACCAGCTCCGTTTCTTACCTCACGGAAGGGGGAGCGGCCTATTGTTGTTGCTCAGCGCGACGCAGTTTGGAGATTACTATTTTTGCCATATTACATACAGCGGACTAATATTCTTCGAACTCTATCTATCTATCTAATATCGACTAAGTTATCAGCCGTAATTGGCTTCCCCACTCTAGTGCTTAGTTCTTCCCTTTCTAACGCAAAACGCGGACAGACAAACAAAACATGTTCTGCGTCTTCTGCAGTTGGTGCACAATTAGAACAGTACGTCTTCGTGCTTAAACCTATATAAGTAGGATTTAAAGCACCCATGTCCTGTTAGTATTTGGGTCAGATAGTAATCTAACTGTCCATTTTCACGGTTAACCCATTTAGTTGGGGGACGAGCTCCATTTTCACTGCCATGAACGCAGGCTACGCTTTCTTGCTATCTTGCGTATTGTCACCCATTCTGAAGTAGCTTTTTTTGTAGATTTCAGCATACTCTGTAGCCATTAGGTTGATTGGGTGTAGTCCTGCTGTAACCATAATGGCGTCTTCCGATACCGTGCGAAACGTGCAGCACACTCTGAGGGCACTCAATCGGTACACCGATTTCATACACTTCACATATAAGCTGTAGTTTGTGGCTTCCGTCCATGCTGGGGCTGCGTACAGCAAAATCGATGAGACCACAGTATTAAGAAGTCTCTGCTGTTTTGCCTAGGGCCTCAAATATTCATCATTAGTTGTGTTAGCGCAGATACTGATTCTGCTGCCCTGCTGCTCGCATACACCTAGTGCTCTTTGAAATTGAGCCTACGGTACTTTATGAATGGCTTCGATTCTATACCATGGTCGTCCACCATTATATTATATTAGCTGACTCCACAATCTTCCTGCTGCTAATTAATACTACTTTTTGCCACGACCACAACAGCTATGTTGCCAGCAAATCCTATGATTGACTGCAGACACAGCATCTGTTGTTGAACGGGCTTTCCGGAATCCAAATTGTTGGGATGATAGACCACCTACATCCTCTATAGCAGCCTCCAGACGGACTGCAATCAATCGTTCCAGAATTTTTCCTGCAGTGTCGAGCATGCACAGGGGGCGGTAGTAGGTAGGATCTTCCGCAGGCTTGGATCCTTTTGGTATTAAAACCAGTTTCTGCAACTTGCACTGGGTTGGAAATGTACCTTCCTTTAGGCATGCATTGTAGAGATCTACAAAAATGTCGGTACGACTTTGAATATGAACTTTTAAGGCCTCGTTGGGGATTCCATCCGGTCCAGGAGGTTTATTATTTTTGATCCATTTTATGATCATTAGGAGTTCTTTTTTGTTTGTTAGCTGCAAATTTTGGACGCCTTAACAGGATCCTACCAATTCGTGGTCTCGTATAGTGTCTTGCACGGGGAACAGAGTTTCTACTACATTACGCAGTGCAGCAGGGACTGTTTTTGGGAGTGGCTTAAAAACTTTGAGTTGTTTCATAACAAGCCTGTAACCGAGGTCCCAAGGATCATTATCGGTATCGTCGCATAGCTGGAGTGTTTGACTCAAGCGTCTGCGACAGACGTCGGCTTGTCTATAACATTTCATCTTCACTGCCAAGCTGCAAGCAAAGGTACTCACAAAACTTGATAATATGTAAACAAAATATAATATAAAGGGTGGTTAAGTTTCAAGGGCCGGTGTTGATTTTGAATAAAATACAATTTTTTCAGAAATTTATTGTCTTTTCTCTTTATTATGCTAATATTCGTATGGCTCCATTACGTATAGAACAAAATATTGGCCAAATGGCCGTCGCGGCCTCGGCGGTACACCTCCATCCGATGTTCCAAGTTTTCGATGACGCTAAGGCATAATTGAGGTTCTATGCCGTTAATGTGCCGAATTATCTTATCCTTTAGCTCTTGAATTGTTTCTGGCTTATCGACTTACATATTTTTTTCAAATAATCCCAAAGAAGAAAGCCCAACGATGTCAAATCACATGATCTTGGCGGCCAATTGACATCCCCGCGACGTAAGATTATTCGGCCATCAAATTTTTCGCGCAAAAGAGCCATTGTTTCGTTAGCTGTGTGACAAGTGGCACCGTCCTGTTGAAACCACTTATCGTCCACATCCATATCTTCCAATTCGGACCATAAAAAGTTCGTTATCATCTCACGATAGCGAACACTATTCACAGTAAGTGCCTGACCGGCCTCATTTTGGAAAAAATACGGCCCAATGATGCCGCCGGCCCATAAACTGCATCAAACTCTTTGTGGGTGCATTGGTTTTTCGGCAATCACTCTTGGATTATCATTCGCCCAAATGCGGCAATTCTGCTTATTGACGAATCCACTGAGGTGAAAATGTGCCTCATCACTGAAGATGAATTTCGAAAATTGGTCACTCACTGTTGCCATTTCCTGCCACCATTCTGACCATTGACGACGCTTGAAATGGTCAAGAGGCTTTAGTTCTTGAGTCAATTGCACCTTGTAAGCGTGTAAATGCAAGTCTTTATGCAAAATGTTCATCAACGACGAGCGTGAGAGTTGCAATTGTTGGGCACGACGGCGAGTTGAGGTGGACGGCTCTTCAACTACACTATCGCGAACAGCAGCAATGTTTTCTGCAATACGAGCTGTACGAGTTTGCACTGGTGTTTTCACATCTCCTACAGACCCAGGTTGCTCAAACTTTTACACAATTTTCCGATTGTACGCACATTTGGACGATTAAATTGACCGAAAAAATCACGAAGTGCGCGATATGCATTTTGATTTGAACGCCCGTTTTCTTAATAAGCCTGAATAACTTTAACGCGTTGCTCGACTATGCATCTTTCTATGATTCAAATTGAGTTAGTCTGGGATTGAAAAATGTCAAATGAAATACAGAAAAATACTTGATGTTTAGGTGTGGCTTACATTCAACATCGGCCCTTAACATTTAACCACCCATTAGTTTAGAAGGCTTTGTTTTTTTCTCTTTTTCCTTCCTTCTTTTTTACTCTAGGCTCTATCATCCTATGAGATTAAGTCCACACTGATTCTTGAGTGTATCAAGAGACTGAATTTAGTAGCAATGCAGAATCGCATCCGTCTAAAAGGGGTCCCAGGACACACGTGTATAACTGGGAATGAATTAGTGGACTCTTTGGCTAGAGAGGCTGCGGTCTCGCCATTAATAGGACCCGGGACTATGGGACAAATCACCATCAAGGAGGAACTTAGCAGTGAAGAGCTAAAGCTAAAGGAGGTTAGCTGCCTGTTAGCATCAGGTGGCGATGCAAATTTTATTCAGCAAATGCAAGCGACCAGTGATGAAAACTCATCAAAATCAATAAGAACCCTTGCGAGGGGTTTCTAAGGGTCTTCTCCGTCGAGTGGCACATGAAGATCTCCGGTATAAATCCTAAGTGATGTGCAGAATATAAAATCCATAGTTTCACGTGCATGTGAAATTTTTCCCAGATAATGAAAAAAGTTGATTTTTGTCGCATAGTGTTATAAAATAGCGAGAAAATTGCTGCAATACCTACAAATTAGCGGTAATTTTATTATCATTTACAACCAATTCAAGTTTGTTACACAAAATTTATAGTCCATTATACTCTTATCTCTGCCTCTGTATGTTTGTGTATGTGTAAGTGTGAATTAAACGTTTGTTTTTTTGTAATCCTCTAATGATCCACATTCGCAAAGCCTTACGAAGCGCACACACACACACATGCATATGAATGTTTTTGGTACACAGATAGTACAGCTATTTAATAATCAGCATTAACAAGCAACTGCAGGAGAAGTTAAATGATTTTGCAACAATAAAAGCAATTGGCAAAAACAACATTAACAATAATGTAAGGCAAAAAACACTAATTAATTGTGAATGAGAATCATAATTGTAATAGGGTGTAATTATCATGTAAAATGTCACACACCCACATACGCATGTACACAGGTGATAAACAAATGATTACACGCATAAGCTATACCTACGTTAAGTATACGCCTTGTAGAACTGCTAGACTGTTGAGTGTTAGGGTGTTGTCGTCATTGCTTTTGACTACGCACAGTCTCTATCGAGTCAACCGAAAAATGTTAAAGCTTTCACGCGCCAACCTCATCGCCGGCAGGAGTAAGTCATGTCGCTTGGATGAATACACGCCACATAAAGGAAACTAATATGTGGTGGGATTAAATGTATGTATGTATGTATGCACAAGGTGGCGTAACGTTAGAAGAGGTCTCTTCAAGGGTAAAGGACACTATCAATAAAATAAAACAATGTCAACAATCGTTTGGGCTAAGACTAGCAGACAATGAGACCGAACTCTCGTAAGTTCTCGAAGAAAAGTTGAAAACCTTCAAATAAAGGTTGGTGGTCACATTATATAGTGAATGATATGAATTTGTGGGAAATTAGTTTTTATTGATTTCTAAAACAGAATTGTTTAGAAATGATTACAATTTTAATATAAATTCACTTTAGCTCGATATGACCACCCTTTGCCTTGACTATAGCCTTCAAACGGTCAAAAAATGAGTTGCATGCTGCACGAATGCGATCTTGAAGTATTTTGGCCCATTCTCGTATAATCGCTTTTTTCAGCGCATCCATACTGGCATATTTTTTAGTCCTCACCTTGCTCTCCAAAATGGACCAGATGGAATAGTCCATCGGATTTGCGTCTGGTGAATTCGAAAGCCATTGTGTGGACGAAATGAAGTGTGGAACATGATTTTACAACGATTCTTGGTTCACACGAGATTTATGAGACGATGCGGAGTCCTGTTGGAACGTCCATGGTCTACGACCGAAGTGTTTGCGTGTCCACGGCTCTAAAGCAGCTTCTAAAACATTTTCTCGATAACAAGTCGCATTCACTTTGACACCAGGCTCGATAAAAACGATTGGCGAGCATCCATCAGCGGCCCACACCCAATGGCCCAAACCATTACCGGCGATGGGAAATTGCTTCGAGTGGCCATACGTAGGCTCAAATTCTCGTATGAGCGTTCGGTCAAGTAAGCACGATCGTTTTGAGTGCTTATGAACTGCTCAATTGGGAAGTTTTTTTCATCAGAAAACATAATGTTAGGAAATTCGCCACGTTCGTTTTGGAACTTGTAAGCCTTGACCTTGAGCTTTTAATATGCGTCGAATGCTGTTTTGCGATATTTTCAGTTCTTTGGCCATTTTTCTTCCATTTCGACGTGGATTTCGTTCAAGTCGAGCCTTCACTTTCCGAACCATTTCTGGCGTTGTTGCAGTTTTTTTGGTTCACCTCCATAGTGTTTTGCAATGCTGCCAGTATCATTGTAAGGTTTTATAGTGCGGTACACAAACATTTTATTCACTTTGAGGTGACTCAGTTCACGAAAAATGGCTGGTTGTGATTTTCCAGCCAAATATAACGCAATCACACTATTACGTTTGAGTTCATTCACAGAAAAAAAAAATTCAACAAAACTGAGACGCAAATGCTTTTGATGGCTAATAAACAATATATTGAACTGTCATTAGAACAATTTTGACGTTGATGTCATAAGCTGTTTTATAGATACAAGCAGTGTGAATCATAATATCAACATCGTTCACCCTGTAACATCAACAGATACCATAAAGTATTTAAGGGTGATGATCGATAGAAGACTCAGTTTTAAAAAGCATCTGGAATACGCAAGCTCGAAAGTTGGCCTTATCGCGACTGATGCCCTACAGGTATATGGGTAGACCAAGACAACACATGAGAGCATTGTTAGCAAGCGTCTGCAACTGGATCCTTTTTTACGCTGTGGAAGTGTGGGGGGACGTAGTGAAATATCCCAGCTACTTAAGACAGGCTGAACGGGTGTACAGACTATGCAATGTTAGAAACTTTTGAGGCTACAAGACCATATCTGATGACGCAGCAGGAGTAATAGCTGAGGTCGATATAAAGGCAAAATGTATGAAACAATTCTGGTATCTGGCAACAAAGCCTCACTGAGGGACGCCCTACAGAGGATCGATGATATTGCTCTGCAAAGTTGACAGACCAATTGGAACGATCGTAGGGAGGGAAGAACCAGTTTCACTTTGATCTCCGACATACAGAAATTGATCCGGAGAACACATGGCAACGTTAACTTCATGCTGACACAGTTTTTAACTGGGCATGGCTGATTTGTAAAAATACAAAAACACACAGACTCACTATTTTGCTCAAATATCGGCGAGAGCATGACAGCAGCTAACCTAGTACAATATATGCTAGAATTTGAAGAAACGTGGAACTATGGTTGTGATGTAGCCTCAAAATTATGCGAAGGCTGAAACATGATGATAATGAACGAAGACAATTAAGTGAATAAACACATCCTGCCTCCTCGAAGGAATAGCTTAACTAGTAAAACCGAGAGGGAAAAAGCAGAACAGCGAGGCGATGGGGTGGCGCAGGCACTACGAAACTTAGTTTAAAAAGAGCAGGGGTATATCGATGTGAATCGGGCATATGTATGAATCGGCTCTTATGTGTCTTTAGAAGATTCCACCTACCAGGTCATCATACCAAAAAAAGCAAAAAACCAGGTGGCGTAAAATTAGTCATCCAAAATGACTGGAATAAGTTTTTTATTAAGGGGTTAGGGGTAGTCAGAATTTTCCAAAAAATTTTTTTTTTTTTTTGCATTTTCTTAAAGTATAATGTTTTAAAAATATTGTGTAAAAATTTGAAGTGAATCCGACAAATACTTTTCAAGTTATTCAACAATTAACAAAGGGCGCTCGGCCGCTCCGGAGCCGATAGCAAAACTTTAAATGCGTTTTTCTCAAAACTATGTTTTTCAAACTGGTGAACACTGTAACTTAAAAACCGCTACGTAGATTTCAATAAAATTTATACAGCTTTTGAAAAACATAAAAAACTTGTGCCTGATCAAAGGATTTTTTTTTGTCAAAAATTTCGATTTTTTTTTAACAATTAACTGTTGGTTTTTTGCTCTAAAATCTGGAAAAAATTTTCTGAGGCCGCCATTATGTTCATTTTGAAAAAAAAAAAAAAAGCTTCGATCAGGCACAAGATTATCTATTAATAAAACTAATTTTTCTTGTCCGATTGGTTTTAGATGAATCTGCAAGGACTTGTGATGTTCACCGCAAGGGACTTCACACAAACAGCGATAACTTTTACAATTATTAATTTTTTTTTTTTAATTTTGGTGAAGTCAAGTTAAAACATGATGTTTTTATGCTATGTTTTTATTTTTGTTAAATAAATTAATTAAGTAGCAAAAAAAAAATTCGTGAAAATCATCATTTTTTCGGGCCTCTGACTACCCCTAACCCCTTAAATAAATTCATAGTTGTCATTGTCTGTTTATATATCGCAACTATCTAGTCTAGGTAGGTGAAGTGGTTGAAGTACCTGTCTGACACCCCCAAGTAGCATTAAAGTGTATCATTACGAGACCTCCAACGGGCAGATATCTACAGCCAGTCAGAGCTGTTGATGTAATGGAGGAGGTTGATGGGCGCACTGCCCCAGGTTGTCGAAGAAAGGAGCACCCAGTGACCATAATCGTCTAGCTGCCAAACCCGGAAATTTATGGAGGAAGTGCTTAAAAGTCTCTTTCTCTAAAATATCATCACAACTTCGGCAATGGGGATTGAATGGTAAATCTAGCTTTTCTAGGTGTGTGCCGATCGTTCAATGACTGAGCTGTTTAGTCTCGTCAAGTGTCAAATACGATTCACGTACGAAGCTATTTGGAAAACTTATAATTCTTTCGATGCAGTCATAAATTTTGCGCCACCTTGTATTCATATTCTGTGTGTGTGTTGGCATGTGGCGATGCTTAGACGAATCGCTGGTGGCATCGTTGACTTAGCTGAGTATTATGACGTGCCATGTTCATATTATGCTCACATGTCTAAATAATTATACGCTTCCCTAAGAAAACGGGAGTGTGTGGTGAGTATGCTCTATATGAATGTGCAAAGGTATGCGTGGAAACAGTGGTTTCCAAACTTTTTTGTTCTACCACTTTTTTTTAATTTTTTTGTGACATTCTTATTAAAAATAATAAATCATTGTCCATGTTTTGCTAAAGCCGACTTTAATATGACTATATCTATTGTTGGAACACTGTCCTACAAAATCCAACTTTTTGCAAAATTAAAAGGTTCCTGTATTGGTCAGTGTAGAGGGTACAAAAAATATGAATATTAAATATAGCTGAAATAAGCTGGATATTGTCTGATAATAGTTACTGGAACCTTTACAGGGCGTGGCCACCACCCGACTTGTCGTTAGGTCGAGAATATCGCCGCTAGGGATCCTGCTAGCGCTAGGGACGAAGAAACATCAACCAGACGACGGCCCGCGCAATTGGTATCATAAGATGAACCCCATCGCGAATTTCAAAAAGACTTTTGCAAGACTTTCTATACAAATTACAAAGTTAATGGCTGTTGTTCGTGAGCCTCTTGTGAATTATTGTCAAGCCATCTTCAATCTGAATAACGAAGAATCTGAGTTTGTGTCGAAAATTATCATGATCGACAAGACGCATTTCCACTTAAGTGGTTGGATCAATAAGAAAAATCTTCGTGTAGTGGAGGAAGAGCCATCACAGTCACTCAAAGCGGCATTCTCGGGGGAGAAGTGTATGGACCGTGTTTTTAGAGGACATCATTCGCAAGACGGGCGCGTAATCTTCCATCTTGGCGCTTTGGAATAACCAGCAAGATGACCCGATTTAATTATCTCAGGCTTCTTTCTTTACGGCTGCTTTAAATCGCTAGTTTATACCAACGAGCCGCTGACAATCGCAGCTCTTAGGGGGAATATTCGACAGGAATGCGAACAGTTATCACTGCAAGTCTTTCAGAAAGTCCTGGAAAATGCGATAAAATGGGTACCAAATGTATATCAACACTGGCGGCAACCACTTATGGTCATGCCAGTCTATTATTGCCACAAACTCTGTTAGCCTCGGCGAGGACATCTAAGGAAGAATGGAATAAGGGAGTCTCACTAAACAACTTCGAGACTACAGTCTATACAGATGGCAGTAAAATGGCTTGTGGTGTTGGAGCTGGATTCTGGAAGAATCATCATTTTAACCAACCAACCTATCGGCAGCCATTTGACGGTTATAAAATTTTTTTCTTAATAGAAAAGTAAGGTCCAAATAAAAATTTCCATCACTCAAAATATTTTTTTTTTTTGTTATTTAATGAAAGAGTTACTCAAAAACAAAATTGTGTTAAGTATGTATCTGTCATCTGCATTAATTCTTGCATTCAGGTAATCAATATTTGCAACCAGGACCTCTCAATGCATGACCAAATATACCTATTACATAATTTTGCATTTGGAGCCTAGTTTTTACTGAGGGCTTGAAGTTTTTTCTAATGCTATGACATAGCCGAGCCCGATCAGTATACACACTGACACAGTTTTACAATTAACTGCCTGTTTTCCATTTAGGATTTCATGGTCGTAAAAATCACAGGCCTACCTGGTTTCAATACATCTTTTGGAAAATAATAAAACCTCAGATTTCTTAGTTCATAAGAGATATGCTGAGGCCAGTTAGATTAGATTTGATTTGTGGGGGGTTCGACAAGTCCAAGCACTCAGTCAGTAGACCATTGTATGCTGAGGCCAGTGCTTTATTGTGCTTTTTATTAATCAAAGGGCCCATCCTACGATGCTTAGCAGTATATCAAAACAAAAATAATTCAGTTCTGCCAAATCATATGTAAAGTTGAATTTAAGGGACATTTTTAGTTTCACTAGAGGTTGTCACATCGAAACCACCAATTTTATTATAAGTATACCTTCAGCTATGTCATGAAAGCGCGACGCACCGTTAGAGAACCGCTGTCCTAAATCATACACGGATGTACATGCACACAAGCCTAGAAATTCCTATCCAACACGTGAATGCCTGTGTTTATGCTTCGCGTTGCCTTAATTACCCGTTGGTGTTTATTAGCTTTGACACTTTGCCGTTTACTGCTGCTGTGTTGTTGTTAAACTTGTATATTGGCAGCGTAAAGCATAAAGCGTGTGGCATGTTGCCAGTCGTTAAGTGGCAAAGAGGCAAGTGTTGCCGTATGCAGCGAGTACAATTTCTCACTGCGCTCTGTCACTCCTATGTTTACATTTAATATTTAATGTTTTCTCTATAAACTCGCACCACAAGTTGGCTGCACAGGTGCCTTCCCTCATACTCTCCTAGCTTTTGGATGCCTCTCAGCATTCGTCTCAACCAAAGTACATCAATTCAATCCAAAAGGAGTAAAGCCGCACAGCTGCTTCGTATTCAAACGTAGGCATGAAAATCGTGTTTTGACACTCCTGACAACCTGACAACAAATGTCATTAATGATTAACTACGAGAGTCCAAAGAAAAAAAATCACAAAAATAATGAAGCAAGAATTCTATTAACGAACAAAAAAAAATCACTGGCATAAACACATGTTTACAAGCGCGGTAATTACAAAAGCAACAATCCGTACTACTCCCAATCGTAAATCCGTTATGTGTGCTTAACAAAGCGTGCAACAAAGAAAAAAACCCAAAAGCTACAGCCATAAAAATTCCAACACGCGACTTTGAGGGGGAAAAAGAATTTGTGCTGCGGGCTCAGTGTTGCGTGTCGACTCACTGCGTTACCGCTACTTTATTCTTTGTTGTTATTGTTGCACGTATCTTTTCAGCAAACTTTCACTTCATTTGAACTTTCTTCTGACTTTGGGGTGTTAGAAAGAAATTAAGCAACTGTTGCTAATGTCGTAATCAGTTAAGGTCGCAATGATTTTGATTAGATTTGGCGTTTTTTCTTGCTTTGAAAGAGTTTTTTTTTATTTTTAACACACAGGCTGGTTGAAAAGCATTTGGAAGTGACAACTATGAACCAGTAGTGGCATTAAAATTTATGAGCCATTTTAATATTTGATCTTTGATTTGAACACAGAAAAAAATTATTTCGTTCTGCTAATTCATTTTTGATTTGCTGGCCATTTCAAGTTAAGTGTCAGGAATTTTATTTTTTAATTTTTTTACAATGGAGATAGTCGATTATCAGTGATGCAGTGATAAAACTCTTTGCTTCGGAAGGCTTATCAGCAACAGAACTTCTTAGAGAAATGCTGGAAGTGTTAACGGAATCTGCTTCTTAGCCTACGGTAGAGTCAAAAAAGAATTGCAAAAAAAGGGCATACGTCATGGTTTCAAAGCCGAAAATGGAGTAGATGTAATAAGATTCCACGTAATAACATTTTTTACCATTATATAAAGGGGGTTTCAATTGGCGCGGGTCGATTTTGGCGCCCTGTGGCAGCCACTTTGTTTTGGTGACATCTGTCAAATCTTTTTTGTTTATAACTCAGTTGTTTATGCCAAATCATCATGGCAAGTTACACGATTGAACAGCACATTCAAATGATAAAACTTTATTATCAAAATGAGTGTTCATTAACGCAAACATTGCGCGCATTGCGCCCTTTTTTCGGTAGACGTGGTGGCCCTTCAAAGTCGACTCTTCAACGTTTGGTGGCCAAATTTGAGACGACCGGGTCAGTAAACAATCAGCCAACACCCCTACGTTCAAGGAACGCAAGATCAGCCGAGAACATTGCCATTGCAGTCTATCTCTCGCCGTGCACAAGAACTTGGCCTTTCGCAGACTTCAACTTGGCGAATCTTGCATCGGGACTTGGGCCTACACCCGTACACGATCCAACTGACCCAGGAGCTCAAAGTTGATGACCATAGATAACGCCGTTTGTTCGCTGACTGGGCTTCGAATCGTTTGGAAGAGAACCCCAGTTTTGGGCGAAAAATCATCTTTAATGACGAGGCGCATTTTTGGATGAATGGCTGTGTTAACAAACAAAATTGCCGTTTATGGGACGACACCAATCCACACGAGGTTCACCAGGTGATAATGCATCCTCAAAAAGTTACCGTTTGGTGTGGATTTTGGGCCGGCGGCGTCATTGGTCCGTACTTTTTTGAAAACGACGTTGGTGAGGCGGTCATCGTGCGCTAGCGCTACACAACGATGATAACCAACATCTTATGGCCCAGCAGGACAGCGCTATGGCCCACACAGCAAACGCCACGACATTTCCATTTCCTTATTGAAAAACACTTTATAAGAGGAGCAGCTTAGCACGAAGAAATTGTGGTGATAAAAGAATTTTCCAAGGAAAGCACAGAGAATATTTCAGTTATTATGGGAGACCTAAATGTCAGAGTTGGAAATATATAACAAAATATCGAAGACATGTACGCAGCTACATTCTCAGCAGATATTGGAAAAAGGAGCTCAAGAGACGCGGCATTGAATAATAAAGGTAAAAATTTTATGGATTTCTGTGAAGACTATGGTCTAATTATATTGAATGTCAGAACAACTGGTGATGAGGAAGGCAATTTGACTTACATAAGTGCAGTTGGTAACTCTGTTAACGACCATTGTAAAGCCTATCTTGTTATATGGAGTCATAGTCTGGTGAAACTCACTAGAGAAGACACATTGCGGAAGAAGCTGGAGAGAGTTCAGAGGTCGGACCTTCATTGGAATCAGTGAGGCGCTTCGAATGACTCCTACTCTGGCGCTCAACGCAATGTTAAATGTGGTACCCGTAGACATCGCAGGAAGAATTGCCGCTGCACGAACCCCAATCAGACTGAGGGGTTCATTCAAGCATACTTACAAACTTTGAGTTCATTCCCCTGTCAACGAATCAATGTATACCCTCGCTTAGTCCAACCGGAACTTTCTCTACTCATATTCCATCAAGGGAAGAGTGGACGGGCTACACTTGGGGACAGGGCCTGGTGAACTTATTCACGAGTGGATCAAAGGTGGAAGGAAAGGATGGTGGAGGAGTATTTTGCGAGGAGCTCCCCATCAGACACAAATTCAGGTTATCGGACCACTGCAGTGTGTTCCAGGCAGAGGTAGCCGCAATCAAGGAGCCAGTTAATTGGCTGCTCGCATCCGTACTAACAGTCAAGAAAGTAAATATTTACTCCGACAGCGGCAATAAGGGACCTCGGGCCAGTGACGGTGCAGTCGACACTGGTCAAGGAATGCCTGGTCTCACTTTCGACTGCGTTTGAATTCTTTGACATAAGCCTCATCTGGGTTCCTGGACACAGCGACATTGCGGCCAGACGAGGGACATGTGAGGTGATTTCCCCGTGAAGTGAGAGAATTGGGATCCCCCTGACTACTTGCGGTCTGCTGATGGAAAGGTGGGCATCGCACCAACTCAGCGAGCGTTGAGCAAGTACTCAAACTCGTATGGTCGCGATATCCCTCTGGCCATGTGTGGATCGGGGGCGCTCGGCCGAGCTTCTGAGGTTGACAATATATCAGCTCTCACAGGACACTATGCGCGAGGAATGCATGCTGTGAGACTTAGAATTACCTCGAGTCCTTTTTGCGTTGGATGTATGGAGGATGAGATTGAATCATCTCAGCACCTTCTCTCAAGCTGTCCTACTCTGGCGGGGTTAAGATCCAGGCATCTTGGCTCTTACTTCTTTGCTACGCCTGCTGATATACATACACAACTGGCGTTGACATTAAAAATCGAATGAATTTCCTCAGCAGCACAAAGTGGTTGACGCAAACGCAGCACAGCCATCGTTCGTAATCCAAACACTCTAAATAAACCCTACTAACCATCCCTCCATCACCTCTCCCCGCTTTGTCCTTTCATCCCCTATGTTTTTTTCTCTTTCACTTCACCTTCTTCATAATGGTATCACAAAGGACGAATCAGTTTATCTTCGCCCAAGTGTGCTCATTCCTTGGGCAACCATTCCTACAAAAAACAAAAAAACTCTGTAAACAATAGATGTGATTTTCCCGAGCGGGCTTGAAATACATTGAAAGGTTCGAAGTTGAATCAAACGCATCGCCAATTTTGAAAATTATTTATTTATTCATTAATATCTATTTTGTCAAAAAGTAAGTAGTCTTCAAAGTAATCCCCATGAGATATTATGCACTTGTGCCAACGTTTTTTCCAATCTTCGAAGCACTTCAAAAAACCTTTTTTTTTATCTTGTTCAGCTCCTCCTTCGATGCCGTCTTAATCTCGTCAATCGTAGCGTAGCGTCGTCCTTTCATGGGCGTCTTCAGCTTCGGAAACAAGAAAAAGTCACAGGGGGTCAGATCTGGGGAATACGGTGGCTGTGGCATCATTAATGTGTTGTTTTTGGCCAAAAAGTCAACGAGGGCGCACAAGCAACGATGTGTGAGCAGGAGTGTTATCGTGATGCAAGAGCCAATTTTTATTCTTCCACAAATCCGGGTGTTTCTGACGGATTGCGGATTGCTTCGTGCAAATTGCGCATAACTTGCAGGTAATATTCCTTATTGACCGTTTTACCCTCGGCAAGAACTCATGATCCACAACACCCCTGCAATCGAAGAAAACGGTAAGCAAAACTTTTACATTCGACCGAACTTGGCGCGTTTTTTTCGGTCTTGATTCGTGCGGCAGCTTCCATTGAGAAGATTGAGCTTTGGTTTCCACATCATAACCATAAACCCACGATTCGTCATCAGTTATGCCCCTCTGGAGCAAATTTGGGTCGTCGCGGACAGAGTCCAACATCGCATTAGCAATGTTTAGGCGATGCTGCTTTTGGTCGAAATCATTGAAAAAAATCGAATGGCACGAGCCAATCGATATGTCTGGGTCCTCAGAAGCTTCTCAAACGGTGATTCGACGATTGGCCAATACCATTTTCTTCACTTCATCAATTTTTTCGTCTGTTGTTGAAGTGCTCGGGCGTCCGGCACCCTTTCCGTCCTTCACATCTGACACAGTCAACATTCGGAATGCACCCGCGCACTTAATTTCGTTTTTCACACAAAATTTGATACAGATTCTTTGATCCATCGGCATGAGTGAGAGATATGAGTACCAACATATCGCCCCAAAAAAATTGAAATTCGAATATACGTAACCTGTGAAAATTCAAAAACCGTACGCAACATTTATGTACAGTGTATTTAATATTAATTTGTTGACCTTGATAGTCAAAACTTCGACCAGTAAAATTCTATTGTTTTCACAATAAAATTTAAGTCGATTCATTGCATATATCAATAAAAGTTATGCTTGTTTTACCACTCGCCGCTGCAGTAAGAAAATTGCACAATAAATCCCTAAGTGAATTATTGCATAAAATCGAATCCAATGAAAAGATTCAAGGCTATGAGTGAACCTCCAAATTCATTAAACCGAAATTTCCCATTATTTATTTTTTGCTATTTTTTGTGATTTTTCGGTTTTTTCCGCTGAATTTTCTTTTCGCAAATAATAAAAACTCTTCTCGTTCACTTCCATCTAAGAATTTGCTCAAATATTTTTCTTGTGGAAATTATAAAACGCTAAACTTTTGCCACAAGCATTTTTGTTGCTTTTGTAATTTGTTATTGATAATTATTTTAGTTTGTTGCCATGTGGCTTTGGCGTGGCTCGCATATTGTCTTCATCGTCTTGGACAAACTTTGGCGTACAACAAAGAAACTGCATATCCTTGGGCAATTTTTTGTTAGTTCAGAGAGAAGCTTAAACTCTTATTGTATTTATCTTAATTGCAACAACAAACTATGCATTTTCATGTGTATTGAAATTTAATTTCTTTATAATTAACTAACTGTTACAATTTTAGCATCCATTCCAAGAGCAAAGCGCAGTTTTGTCCCGCTTGATTCCACGTAGACCTCAGAGCCGGAGCAGTGCTCGGTCCTGGAACCATCCATGAAAATGCGAGAACAGTGTTTGTCGGGTCCATTTTCATAGTTTGACCACAGTTGAGCCTCTGACAGCACCACACAGTATCTCTTGTCAAGAACGACTCTGGATGACATGGAGTCAAGGGGCGTGGCGAGGATCGTTGAATCGAAGTCCAGCTTTTTTGTTGGCCAATGCCGGACAGGGGCCGTACCAATTCCCATTGTGTTTCAGCCTGCAGATGGGCTTCAAAGCCTCTCTTTGGATGAAAACATCAAGTGGGGGGGGGGACTAATCTAAAGCCGGGCCTGAAGTAATTGGAAAAGCTCCGACGCAACAGATGGCAACAGATGGCCACAGTGCGTTGTAGTCTCGATAAGGTCCTCCTGACTCCCACGAGAGGGAGTCTACTCATCCATACCACTGATGCACAAGTGATAATAGGTTTTATCATAGCCATGTAGATCCATAGAACCTTGCAAGGAGAAAGACCCCACGCTTTTCCAAAAACACCCTTGCACTGCCAGAAAGCTGTCAACGTGTGATTGCCAGAGGAATTTACTATCGAGAATTAGTGTAAGATATTTAATTTCCTTGGATAGCTGGATTGTGACTCCTTTTAGCTTAGACAGAACGAGTCCATCAAGCTTCTGGTGAAGAGGACAAGGCCAGCCTTATTGGGATTGCTGATAGCCCATTCGCACAGCATGGGAATTGAGTAGTCCAGTAAACAGTGCAGTGGAAATAATATTTCGTTTATAAAGGGTGATTTTTTAAGAGCTATAGGAAAGTTTTTCAAAAAAACGCTCGTAAAATTCAGAAAAATGCATGAAATTTTTATTTAAATCGATAGTTCAGTCCATATAATTTAATGTTTGAAGACTATTTCATGCAAATGTTGACCGCGACTGCGCTTCACATGATCCATTCGCTTAGTCCAATTTTGGCATACTCTTTCCAATGTTTTGGCCGGTATCTCACATCTAAATGCTTTAATGTTCTGGGTGGCCAATTTACAGGTACCCATCGATCCAAAAATGAGCTTCGTCGCTGAGCACAATTTTTCGATAAAAAAGTGGATCTTCGGCCAACTTTCCAAGAGCCCATTCACCAAAAATTCTGCGTTGCAGTAAGTCGCTCGGGTTCAATTCTTGCACCAGCTGTATGTTGAAAGGCTTCACACCTAAATCTTTTCGCAAAATTTTCCACGTTGTTGAGTAACAGAGGTCCAATTGCTGCGAACGGCGACGAATCGATAATTGATGGCCATCTACGTAAGCGTGTTGGTGGTTTGATGTCCAACAATGTAAATTTGGTTCTAAATTTAGTCACAATAGCTCGAATATCCGCTTCAGTGAGTCGATTAAACTGACCATAAAATGGAAGAAGAGCGCGATAAACTTTCTTAACAGAACACGCATTTTTATAATAAAATTCAATGATTTGCAAGTGTTGCTCGTTTGTAAGACGATTCATGGTAAAATTATAGACCAAAATGAAGATATTTGACAGTGAAACAAAACACGAAACGTGAGTCAGCTGTTCAAACCGACTGTTTAACAAGATAATAGCTAAAAAATCGCCCGTTAGTTCTTCTCCCCGTTTTCTGATGCCTTTACTCTCAAACTGTTGTACTCGTTCTTAGTTCGGTTCAGGTTAGAATAGAACGTTTCATGCAGTCTATATTAATAGATTAGAATCTGTTCAGAGAGCTTTGTGCGTTTTGCTTTACGCTCGATGGAATTCGTTGATCCCATCCCGCCTTATCGGTCTCATTGCTTATTAATAAATCTAATGTCTTTAAAGTCTAGAGGTGTTCCCTTATCAATGTGTTTTGTGTTTTGGAATGAATGCCCTTTTAGAAGGACGTTAGTTCCATTTAATGTTTATTCTTCTTCCTTAGACTTTGATTTCTCTTGCTCTAAGTTTACTTTTAAGAAGTTACTTACAAGACTCTTGTCTTAAGGTCTTAATTTGAATCTTCCTATGTAATAGTCTGTAAGCCTCTTGTTTGTTGATTAAATAAAAAATAAAAAATTCAGTGGTATCCAAAAGAAGAAGACTTGTACTTTAAGATACCGTGCTTGGGGTTTTTTTTAGAAAACCAAAAAATAAAAATCCTAAATCCACATATCTTCAAATATAGGCCGAAATCTCGATTTTTGCACATTTAGCTTAAAATATAATATTTCGTGACCTGAGTCACCAGAGCCATTATAACTCCAGATTTAGATTCATTTTGTCTAAAGCCTTTGGAAAATGTATGCTTTCATTTCAGAACTATTTAATAAAATCCAACAGTTGAATTTCCGGTATCCCTAAACGAATAAGCGACCACCTCAACTTAGCCTAATTACATATGTACATATGTATATGTATACGTTAATATGTATGTAAGTGCAGACAAAGTAAGTTTCTTCCTTTTTTGATTTTGCAAAAGCAAATTTCTGTTACGAAAATTTTGCGCTTAATTTTAATGAAAATTGCGCTCGTTGTCTTGGGAGTTTTTCGCGTTAGCGACATTTTGGTGGACATTGAAGCTGATGGCCGAATGGGTGACTTGACTGTGTTTTTGTCTTATAATCGCCAATTGTTTTTATGGCAAACAATTTGTGAAAATGAAAAACTTTGGAAAGTTTCAAAGTTACAGTTTTTTTTGTTTAAATTTGATTAGCTAAAGTTTGAATATTTTTCTTGCACAAAAATAAGGGAAAGATATTGTGAAATTAGTGTAGTGAGGTTGCTTGGTTGGTTAAAGTGGTGATTCATCCAGAATCCAACTAGCGCTTCGCACTATTCCGTGGTCACATCTTCGTTTACTGGTTATTTACTGCTTGACTTCATCCAGTCTGTGAGGTTTAAGAACCTTATTAGATTGTTGATGTCTAAGCCAGACACAATCATTTCAGCACCTGCTCTTTAACTGCCTCACTCTCGCCGGACTAATATTTAAGCATCTGGGTACCCATTTCATTTCTGCGCCTGCTGACATAGCAGGTCTTGATATCAAAAATCTGATGAACTGTATCAGCAGCATAAAGCGGCTAACACAGTCGCAAAGTAGTCTCCGTTCATAGCCCATAAATATTCAACCCCTCTACCCCTCCACTCCTCCACCCCTCTCCTTTTCTTCCTATCGTTTTCCTTCACCTCTTTTTTCCCTTGCAATGGTATCACATATGATGAACCAAATTTCTTTCGTCTAAGTGGCCCGCTTTCTGGGCAAACATTACTACCTAACCTAATCTAGACAGTTGTTCGAGACTCTCGAACAGTAGTTTGCCCAAGGTTGACATTCTCTCCTTTCATAAGGCAGGGCATTCACAGAGGAATCGTTTTTTCTTCCTCTCGTTATTTCCAACTCTGACAGTTTGGGTTGTGCGTTATGTCCATTTTGTTCCACCAGCTTAGAGCTTTTGTAGTCGAGTCCAGTGCCTAGATTGCAGCTTGGCTATCCGAAACAGTAGCACTATTGCAGAGAGAAACGAGAATTATTAGGATTAGTAATATAAAAACTTCCCCAATTGCCAGTACTTCCGCCTGGAAGGCACTGAGAAAGTCGTATAGAGTTTTCAATTCTAAGTCTATGAGAATATATACCAACTTCAATACCACGCACCATTTTAGAGTCATCTGTGTAGACCGTTCCTCCTGAGATGGAAAGAGAGTAACTAAATCCCTATTGAATATTACCCTCGGGACGATGTAATCAGTCCTCTCTGTGTTATACTGAGATTGTCGCAATCATAGGCTGCGATAACCATACGTTTTTTCTTTCCAGCGACCCGCTTCATGGGCGCAGATCATCGACCATTTTTGCACAGACTGATCTTTGTATTCTGCCGAGTGGAATGAAGATTTAAGTCAACTTAGAAAAATGACAAGAGACATCTTCAGCATCTGCTACAAACAGAAGTACTTGTCTTAGGGAATATAAGAAAGCAATCAGAGAAGCACAGATAGATGCTTAGTTTCATTGAATCAACCAAAGATACGGCTAAATTAGGAAAGCTTTTATCCAAGTAGCCCACCTGCCCTTTTTTCTTGCAGAAAGATGACGGGGAATGGACAAAATCCTCGGCCAATACATTAGATTATCTCATGAAAACACACTTTCCACGAAACACAAACTCTATTCAGTACAATGGTAACAGCGAAAAAACCCAATCGCCCAACTTCTCTGCCAATACAATCAACCAAATTGAATCCGCACATAGAATTCAATGGGCGTTGAAAAACTTCGAAACAAACAAAGCAGTCGGCTCGGATGGAATATTCCCGGCCATGCTGTGGAATATTCGAGAAACGACGATTCCATGGGTTATGCTAGAGCATATTCCAAAAAGCTGGAGAAGGGCTAAAGTGATTTTTATGGCAAAAGCTGGTAGACGCGGTCATGATACAGCGAAAGACTTCAGACCCATCAGTCTTTCGTCTTTTATCCTCAAACCTCTTGAACGATTGCTCGATGCATATCTTAGAGAGAAGATCACAAATACTACAATCTCAACATCCCATCATGCCTATCTCAAAGGAGCTCAGATACAGATACAGCTCTTCATGATGTTGTAAGTACGATAGAGAGAAACATAGAATACAATCAATACTCACTTGTCGCCTTTCTCGACATAGAGGGTGCCTTTAACAACATTAACATAAGCCCCATTATTGAGGCTCTTAACACGTTAGAATACAGCGTGAAGAAAGCTAGTAAAGCACTTTTCAGGTGTAAGAGAATGTTGGGTAAAAAATGGGGTCTTCAACGAAAGCATTCCAAATGGTCCTACACAGCCATTTTAAGACCTATACTAACATATGCGACACTAGTCTGGTGGACCGCGATGGAAAAGAAATACAACCTAACCAAGCTAAGCAAGATACAAAGATCAGCATGCATCCTAACCACAGAGCGCTTCGTACCAGCCCCACTGAAGCGCTTAACATGCTAACACATCTGTTACCACTAGACAGACTTATACATAAAAACAATCGCCACATGCAGCGTGGTGATACTCAGAGATATAGAAAGCTGGACAATAAGAATGTTCGGTCACAGCAAGATCCTTCCACAGGGACCCTCACTGATCAAAAACAAATTATACTATACAGCGCCCGACCTGAACTTCAAGAAAGACTTTATCGCCGAATGAAGGAAAGGGAAACTGATGAGTAGATTCGATATAGAAATCTATACTGACGGTTCTAAGATGAACTGTGGTGTGGGAGCTGGCCTCTATTCGGAGCAGCTCAACTTATTTAAATCAATTGCGAATCACTGAAACACTACAAAGAAATTGGTACAAGAGTATCTATGTTTTCAGACCGTCAAGGAGCTATCAAGGTCTTAGACTGCAACTCCATGTCATTCAAACTAGTTTCACAATGCAGAGAGGAACTAGAACTGCTTGGTCATTGGCTTAAAATTACTTTGATTGTAGTATAGAAGGTAATGAGAAAGCAGATGAGCTAGGAAGAAAAAGTTCGACACTACCCCATTCAATACAATAAAAATATCTATTGGGTCACACTATCATGCTTTAGCCGAAAGAAGGTGGAAGCAATTAACTACATACACTACAACAAGAAAAACATGGCCGTCGTACAACACCCAGAGGAGGAAC
Source organism: Anastrepha obliqua (assembly GCF_027943255.1). Taxonomy (NCBI): domain Eukaryota; kingdom Metazoa; phylum Arthropoda; class Insecta; order Diptera; family Tephritidae; genus Anastrepha; species Anastrepha obliqua. The sequence continues at coordinate 16,522,371 of NC_072893.1, read as the reverse complement.
TACCTGTTAGGATGCTCTCGCTCAAACATTTCACGTATTACTGCAACCCTTACATGTCATTGGAAGTTAGGGGATCGTGCAGCCGGACTCAACCTACCTTTCAATCCCATCTGCGGTAGCTGTCAAGCGGGAATGTCCGGGTTTAGCCAGAATAAGACCTCGCTCAATTGGTAAACCTTTCCTAAAGAAAATTAATGAAATCGCAGACATAGCTGTTATATCTGTAACTCACGAAATGCATCTGACTTACAAAACAAAAAAAGGGACATCACACGAGAGCAGTGGTCCTAAAACGGCGGTAGTCGCAAATTAAGACTATTTAGTACAAATACTCAACCATCTCAACAACAACTACAACAACAACCGCCTTATGCAACCATAAATTATACTTTGGTTGAAGACCCCATATGCTTCTTATCACACATTTGCAGGCATTTAAAGCATTTTCTGTTTTCCTTACTCGTTCTTAAATGTTCAATTTCTAGCTAAGTTTTGCGTCCAGAATTATTCCTAAGTACTTTGCACAGGGTAAATGTGAGAGATTTTGTCCACTAATATATGATAGGGTAAAAATTGGCACACAGCCTGTGGCCCAAGAGTTGAGCTCACCTAGCACTCTTTGAATGATTCCACTGATTGTGGTAGGAAGTAGTCCTGATGCCATTGGCATCATATCAGCCGCGTACGCCGTCACTTTTACTCCACCTCTGTAAAGTTTTATTAAGATTTTGCCAATCACACATAACCAAAGAAGTGGAGATACTATTCCTATTTCTTTTAAAAGTTTTTAACAAGAAAGACAAAAGACTGATTGGTCTAAAATCCTTTCCGATTGATATGCCCTCCTACCTACTTTTGGTAATAAAGACGACTAATTTGCAACTATCTGGAATAAGGCCTAAGTTTAAATACGCATTGAAAATTTCTACTAGCCATGGTAGGATACAGTCTAGCTTTTCCTGTAACATCTTTGGAATGATCCCACTAAAGCCCGGAGATTTAAAAGGTGAACAAGATTTGATTGCTCGTGAAACTTTTTCCTGCGTAATTATTGCATCTGCAAGATGCTGTTGATCATATTGGCTCAGCCTAACACTTCCACTCCCGCTGTCGAAGGCGCTGCATTCCGGAAAATGCGTGTTTAACAGAAGCTCTAGCGATTATTTTGTAGTTACAGTTCAAGTAAAGTCTGGTTTCTTGACTCAAGAAGCCATGGAGTGACCTTTGGACCAAATACGGTTAAGCCTCGCAGAAACCTTAGTAATTTCGATAAACGAACAAAAATCCCTCCATCTCTTTCTTGGCGGCCATGATTGCCATTTTTCGCTGCCTCCGACTTTCCCTGTACAATTCCCAATATCCTGTCGAATAGATGAAGTGAAAGGTTGATCTAGATTTTTCTTATAGTTTTAAAAGCTCCATGCCCCATCATGGAGGGTGTGTTTTTTGCTGAATTTTATAAGACAGAACGTTTTGTAGGCCCTACTAAATGTCTTCTAGAATGCTATTAGCTTTCTTTCTAGGTTTTCCGTGAGAGTGATTTGCTGCATCGGTATCCCTCCTATGCTGGTTTTTACTATACTTTTGAACCTATCACAGTTGGTTCTTAATGGAGTGTGGTGTAGCTGTAATGGAAAAAATGCTTCAGGCTGCAAGCAAACAATTATAATTTTCAGAAGAAGAAAACTTGAGTGAGCATTTGAAAGAGAATCAAAGTAAGGTAACCACATACAGTGAAAAAAAATATTTGTAATCGACTTGATGTTGTAATTTCCTTGCCATCTGCGCGGTCTTACGCTTAAAGCTATCAAAACAGTGTTTAATAATCGCATTCATCTATAAGTACATAAATACACGCGAGTGTAACCCATATTTGACCCACTGACTGTCAATGAAAATCATTTAATGAATGCATAACATCACTTGCCACTTCGCTTATTCACCTTTCTGCTACTTTTAAGTTTTTCCTGTTTTCCTTTTTTTCCTTTATTGCCATTATTTGCCTTTTGCTCTTATACCCAACTTTCCACATAGCAAAAAATCTACTTTTACTTCTTTCCGCTGCTCGACTAACCGACCTTCTTCGCCGAAGTGCGCGCACCTCCTTTTCATATCTGTGTAAATGGCAGGTTAATGCGTGTGATTACCTGTCAATGTGCCAATCACCAGCCATAAGACTGGTCGACATCGGGCCACGACCAGCTGCCAATCAAGTCAACACATACTTTCTGTATGAAAGCTAGTTTCGTGGTTTCACTGCTTCAACGATTTGACGTGTGTGTTGAGGTCTTGTATGTAAGCAGCCTTAGGGGGTTAAAAAGTGTTCAAAGCTATTATAATTTAGACACAGTGAATTTGAGGCATCAGAACGGGCGTGTTAAACTTAAATATGAGCAGTGAATATTAAATTAATAGTAATATAATGATAGAGAGGGGGAATTTATTAGGAACACTGGAAATTAAGTTTAAAGTGTGTATTGAAACTGTTTAAAATCAGGAGTGTAACGGTAACAAAAAGCTAAATATTTATGAGCTTAGAAGATGTTTTGAAATAATTGTGAAAGCAAAGTACAAGGGGCGCAAAATTAGTCATTCAATTTGGTTTTTGCATTACTCTTTTACTAAGTAAAAAAAATGATTTTCAGTGATAGCTTAGGCGAGAGCGACGTCCTGCATTCTTTAACGCATCTTGAATTGATGCGCGCTGAGGCCAGTAACTTAGTATCAATAAAAATGGTAAGGTGTGCCGAAGGTAAGTCTGGGAGCCTAAACGATCAATTTAAGGATAATTATTCCGAGTAAACTCCCGATCCAGTGCCACTGTCCATCTTTGAACCGTCAGTATAAATATAGTAACCCCAATCATCTGAAATGACTCTGGTCTGCCTATCCATTCTGTCAGGTTTTTGTTGTTGTTGTTGAAGCGGTTGAGTATTTCTACTGAAATAATCTTAATCAGCATCCCTTTCCTACCACTGCTCTTGTGTAATTATGTCTTGTGTTTTTTATTTTTGAAGTGAAAACTTCTTTAGAATCGTTGGGAGTGATTTGAGGAAAAGTGAAACGAAAAAAGCGACCAACTTGGCTACGAAGCGTTATATTATATGTTGATATAAAAGTAGCGACGAACTAAATAAAAATGACTTTTATTTTTTCTTGTGATTCGAACCAAGGATTTTGAATCAGAAGCTCACATTGCTAGTCGCTCGGCTACCGCGCCATGCTGTCGTCGCTGGCCTAAAAGTTATTTAGTTACGAAGCGTTATATTATATGTTGATATAAATAATTTTTGTGAGCGTGTAATTCTCAAAAGGTTTATTAGGTTTATTATTTAAAATGTATTGACTTGGTAGTGTGGTTATCAGCTTAACATCTGATCCATCCATCGGAGGACAACAAATGTTAAACTGATTTTTGGAAATGGGCGGAGTGTTTTAGGGGCTTGCTCCTTCTCTGCCACGGGTTGACCCGGTATTGCAGTACCGCCGGGATTTCGGCTTTGAATAAATACAAGAAAAAATATACTAATACATTTAGCTTTGGTGGGAAGAGCCATACATTTTTATATGAATACATGTAGACGAAAATGGAATTTTTTTTTTTTTTGAAATTTGCATTGTAGGACATTTCTGATTATTTATTGAAAACAGTTTTTTGGTTTAGATACTGAAAGTCAGTTTAAGTGAATCGGTATAAATATTTCGTACATTAATTTTTGTGAGCGTGTAATTCTCAAAAGGTTTATTAGAAAATCTATTGAAGTAGGTAGTGTGGTATCTGTTCCTATCAGCTTAACATCTGATAGATCCTCCATCGGAGGACAACAAATGTTAAACTAATTTTTGGAAATGGGCGGAGTGTTTTAGGGGCTTGCTCTCCACCTCTGCCACGGGTTGGCCCGGTATTGCAGTACCGCCGGGATTTCAGCCTTGAAAAAATATACTAATACATTTAGCTTTGGTGGGAAGAGACATAAATTTTTATATGAATACAAGTAGACGAAAATGGAAGAAATTTGTAAGTCTGTTTCTTCGGTCCGTTTGGGTATTTTTTTTGACAACATCGAAACCAAAGCATTTGTATCATATTTTATCTATCATAAGCCACTCGTATCATTTGTTGAAATTGAAAACATTGAGGATGAATAATGATAAAATGAAGAAAATAAAATATGAACTTTATAGCAATATTATAATGAACCTATAATTATCCCGCTCCTAATGCTGCTTTCGTCTTATTCTCTCTCAGTTTGTTTTACGGAAGGTTTCACTTCTATCAAGTCTAACCGTTAGACTGGTATTTTTTTTTTGTTTTGTGTGTAGGTCAGAAAGTCGAATTGACTGGGATAGGTTGAGCGGCTCCGAATGGAAGCCAGCTCCAACACCACAGTTCATCTTAGAACCGTCAGTGTAGGTTTTAATATCGAATCTTTCAATAACCTTCCCTTTACCCCATTCGGCTCTCGGTCGAAAACGTACCGTAAACGCTTTCTTGAAGTTAAAGTCGGGCTCTGTGTAGTTTTGATCTGTTTTTGAACAGCAAGGGTCCCTGTAGGAGAATCTTACTGTGACCGTACGACCTTGTTGTTCAGCTTCCTATGTCTCTGAGTCTCATCGCGCTGCAAGTAGCGATTGTTTTTATATATAAATCTAATGATAATAGATGTGTTAGTACATTGAGCGCTTCAGTAGGACTGGGTCTTATATGTATCTTAGATACACTTTAGGCTACTATAACCCTACAAGACAGTGCTGAGCACTTTCGACAAAAATTCCAACAATTTACAAGTATTTTATTAGTCTCTAATACATGCGCATTATCAAAATGGCATATACAACATTTTTTAATGGGGAAATCGAATATTTCATTTGACATTCTTTTCCCCTGTTCGGTGTGAATTCTATCTCTCTTTTACCAATAGTAATTTCATATAAGTGAAAAATATATTTACTGTACTTTAAACGCCAAGGCAACTCATTTGTATGCTTATAATGTCGCTGCTCTGAAAAAAGTTCTAGTGTGAAATTTGGCTGTTGTTGTAAGGTCCCCATAGCCGAATGAGTAGATGCTTGGCTAAAAGTTGAAAATTCGTGAGTTCGGATCCCCGTAAATTATAAATTTTATAATTTCTAAATAAAACATTTTAGCCAAACTCCTCAGTCTGATTACTTTTTAACGAAAATGAGGAGTTATTGAGGAGTTTGTGCTGATTACTTGTTGAGAACTAAAATGAGAAGTTACCTTGCCTTTAGAGCATATTAGATATATTTTTCAGCTATAAGAAATTGCTATTGGCAAAAGAAAGATAGAGTATCACACCGACAAGGGGAAACTATCAGAACTTTCCCATGGCTAGAACAAAAATGTGTAGTTGGATAAGGATAGTGATGATGATAATATGAGTGATTATATGATAGTCAGCTGTCTTGTAGGGAAAGTGCTATCCATTCCGGCGCCGGATTTATTGGTATTGCCTTGATGTGTGCCGTTGCTGCGCGTAGTGCGCGTTGTTGCCACGGTTTGTGTCCGGCGTTTACCTACACCGGTCGACCCTTCTCCGTTTCTTGTAAATTTTGTCTATTTGTATTCTCTGCAAATGTTGTGAACTTATTTAGATGTATATTCTTTCTCTCCTTCTCTCTCTCTTTGATTCTCTCTCGGGTCTCTCCCTCTTTCTTTGTCTGCCTTGAAAGTTTCACTTCTGCAATGTGTATTACGCTACACGCACTTTTTTACCTTTACACGCTCCAATGCTTGTTTGTTTCTATAATTCAGCAGTCTGATTTACAAAAATTATAACTCTTCCGGTATGGTGTTTAATTTTGCGCCACCTTGTACCACTTTTTATTACCTACATTAATCGCTTACCTTTTACATTCTTGCTAACTCTTCTGAATTTTAAAATTTTCTCAATTTTTTTTCACGCTTCAAATTAATTGCTTTGCATAAATGAGTAAACATCTCAAGTGCTTTAGTAGATAATAAAAAAAGTTGCAAATTTAAAATTCACGCTCAAAGCCAAAGGAAATTAGCTATTAATAAGGAAATTGCTGCATTACGGTGAGGGACAATTTAGTTCGGGAGAAGACTTCAGCGCTGTCAGGGTTTTCATTAGCAAGCAATAACAATTTCGAGCAGCTCCAAGCTGCAGCATTGGAAGTGTTAATTTTTAATGCAATCGGGGAAAGCTGAAAGCAGTAAAAAGTAAGATTAGCGGCGCAGAAATTTATTTTTTACTTAAAAATGGTCTAAGTTTTATTAAGATGTAACTAATATTAAAAATTTAATAGGTTATTGTTTAGGTTTTTTTTTGCTTGTGAAAAGTGAACAATTTTGTTAAGTAAAGTGGAATTAGCTTCAGTCGAAGAGAGCTTCCTCTATACATAATGATGAATGTAATCCTTCTCCTGGTGATGCATCCAAGTGGGTACTCTTGAGTTCGGGCTCATCTTGTCTGCTTGAAATACAGGAAAAATGGTATTTAAGAATTCGTTCAAAATTTTCAACTTCATCATCGAAGCCATTCCTAATTCGATATGATCAGAAACAGAACGGAAATATTTGAGTCAAAACCAAAAAGTTGATGGATCTAGTAGCCACGAAAATATAAAAAAATATATAAATAATAGATTTCTTATATGTAATTTGTTTCTGTTTTTCCTTGTTCAAACATCTCGGGAGCATAAGGCCTCGAGAAGACCCAGGCTTGAGTTGGTTTCATTAATCTATTTTGATTTCTGACAGGGTAAGTGATTAGCCTGCCGCTACGAGTCCGAAATAGTGGGAATGCCAATCTGTTGTGACTTAGGAAGAACGCCATCTTATTGCTTGGACCGCCATCTGTGTCTTACATGATGCTGAGGAGTTCGCTAAATTACCGCGGCTGCCCGGTTCCACTTGCTGGCACCACTGATGCAATGTGTTATTGTGTGCTTTTCTTTGATTTTTATGTTTTAGCGGCCATAATGCAAATATGCGTTGACTATTGTGCGGGTGTAAGGATGGAAAGGATAAGTTTTTAGGGTTGAGGAGTGAGATCTTTTTTTTTTTGTAAAAACAGGGAAAGTAGGTAAATTTGGAAAAGTGCGAGGATCGTGCTTTACGTGGGATTCGAACCTACAACCTCTGGGATGGCAGTCTTGTGCACTTACGCCAGACTACCGAGGCAGCCTTGTATGCAGCAAATATTGATAAAAAATACTCCAATTTTTTGTGTTGATGTGCGCTGAGGCCAGTGCCTTGAGCGCTACTTGAAGCGCCAATATGGAGACAAAGAATACTTGTTAAAATCGGTCTGCGAGGATTATCCCGCAACGACGGAGAAGATAAAGATGCGACCCAGATACTTCGGCAAGAACTCGATATTCATGTTCAAGCTAAGCAGTGGGTGGAAAAGCTTGAGTAGAGGCCCGCAAAAGTGAGGATGTTCAACTGTTCAACAACTGCAAGCAATGTTGATCGTTTTTTTTTTATTGTTCATTTGTATCGCATCATTCAACATGAGTAAGTTTGTAGACAGAGATGACTTTACAGATCTACACATGTTTACGCTCTGGAACGGCAGTCGGCACAAATATTTTATGGGCGGTGCGAGACGATTGGATCTTGGACTACGGCCGGCCCGTTCTTGTTTCATTGAACAACTGTTCTTGACAGTTTTTGGCAGAGAATAGTATTTCAACGTTGCTGGAACCATTCTTATAGCCCCGATATCGGCCCCTCAAGAAAGCTCTTCATGGCAGCGTACAGAATGTTAAGGAGCTATAACCGCGGCTAACTTCGAATGATTGCTAAGTCGCGGGGCCATACAATGACCGGCGCAGCTCGGGTGGGGTAAGTACTAGGCTGTTCAAAAAGTTTTACGGTTCGATAGGAAAAACACAATTTTATAGTTTAAAATACACTTACAGGGTCCGGCACTCGAAGTGTTACCAATTAAAGCGCCATAAATTTAGTTTGGAAAATTACTTTTATTCACTTCAAAGTAAAAAATGTGTGAAAATAATACAAAATTAAGAATCATTTTACTTTTCCCCGATCTTTTGCCTTGACTATGGCCTTGAGATGGTCCAGAAATTATTCGCAAGCTATCCAAATGTGACTTGCAGGTATTTTGGCACACTCGCGGACAATAGCTTTTTTTAGCGCCTCGAGACTGGTTAATCTTTTAGTTCAGATTTTGCTCTCTAAAATGGCACAAAGTGAATAATCCATCGAATTCGTGTCTGCTGAATTTGAGAGCCATGGTGTAGACGTGATGAAGTTCGGGACGTTGTTTTTTAACTATTCTTGGTACACTCGAGCTTTGTAAGAGAGTGACGAATCCTGTTGAAACGTCGATAGTCTGCCACCGAAATCTTTGTCTACCCACGGCTTCAAAGCAACCTCCAGAATACTTTCCCGATAATATTCCGAATTTGATGAAATCGATTGCAGAGAGCCCATCTGCGGTTACAGCAGCCCAAACCATTACCTGTGGCGGGTGCTGCCTACTGGTAGTCAATCGATGACACAAATTCTCGTATGAACGGTCGGTCAAAAAAACTCTATCGTTTGGGGAATTTACGAATTGCTCAATTTGAAAAGTTTTCTCGTCAGAAAACACAATGTTCGGAACACGGAAATTGACCGCTTTCGGCCAAGTCAAGCAACTCCTGACTTGTTGTGCGATAAATAAAAGCTTTATTTACTTTAAGGTGCTCGAGCTCACAAACAATGGTTGGTTGGGATTTTCCTGCCAAATATAATGCAATCAGACTATTCCGCTTGAAATCCATGACAGATTTTCTTTTTTCGCATTTAACTGTCGGCGAAATGCTTCCGCGCGTATGAACATTACTCTGGACTTTCGTTTAGCCAACTAACAGACGGACTGAGGCCCATGTATTAGAGTCTGTGATCTCCACAACACGCAGCAACTTCTGAAAGACAAATATGAGCCTTAACTGGACGCTTGACAGTTCGTTGAAGTTATCGGTTATCAGCAGTACGTCAGGACCGACGTATGCAACTATTCGCCCAAAATGTAGATTCATCCGTTAATGTTACCTTTGCCCAATTCCGTTCTGAATTTGTCTTAGCCCATGCAAATCTTTTTTCAATGTGCGTTAATTAATGAGAGCAACGGTTTTTTTAATGTGCTCCAGAACTTGAGATCTTCTGCACGTAAAGGTCCTCGAATCGTATCTTTGGATGCATTAATTCCGCTTTTACTTAAAACTTTTTCAGCGTCACGCGCCGATAAGTGCGGTTTTGTCACAAAAAAATCAATCATCATCATCAGTGGCGTCGTCAACGTTCTTAACTTCGGTACACCATTTGACCCATTTATTATGGACGTTTTCAAGTTCGTGAAATATTTTGCTGCAGATGCACGTCACGTTTTTAGATCGTCAGGGTGTGCTTATACCCTATGATCAAAAAGCACCGGGAATGTTTAATTAAAAAGAGCCGCGCACGTGGGAACCGGTCCATATTTTGTTCTTTTGTTGGTAAGACACACATCTGTCACTTTTTAGCGCCATTGGATCATTAGTATCTGCCTGACGTTGTTTACATTAGACACCGTTTTTCAATTTGTGGCATTTTACCAAGGAAAATTTTATTGAACAAAGAGTTTGTTTGAAATTTTGTGTTGCGAACAAAATTTCGTGTTCCTATGCACTGAAAATGTTGCAAGAAGCATTTGGCGAATCTGCTCTATCAAGAACAAAAGCATACGAGTGGCCAAGTAAAGACTTTAAAAGTGGTCGTACAGTGGTGGAAGATTTGCCTCATTCCGGGTGCCCATCGACGTCGAAAACCGATGAAAATGTGAAGAAAGTGAAAGAAATCGTGCTTGAAAATCGTCATACCAGCTTAAAAGAGATTTCTGGTGAACTTGGCATTTCATATGGAACGGCACAACACATTGTGGTTGATGTTTTGGGTATGAGCCGCGTTACAGGCAGGTTCGTTACGAAGAACTTGAACAAAACTCGTACAAAACCACCACCGAAAGACAGTTGCTGAGGAGCCCAAAGTGATCCAGCCTTCATGAAACGGATAATTACTGGCGACGAGACAGAGGTCTATGAATTTGACATGGAACCCAGCAACAATCGTCTGAGTGGCGCTACGAAGACGAGCCGAAACTGAAAAAATCGCACCAAAGCCGCTAAAAAGGTGATGTTAACTGTTTTCTTAAATTACCAAGCCATAGCGCACCATGAGTGCCTTCTATCGGGGCAGACAGTCAATAAAGAATATTATTTATCCGTTTTGAAGCGTTTAAGAGATGCTGTACGTCGCAAATGGCCGGAAATGTGGGCAAGCAATTCTTGCATTTCGCATGATCATAACGCGCCCACGCACCGAGCCCAAATTGTGCTGGATTATTTGACCAAACAGCAAAGGGATATTTCAGTCGATAGAGGAAATCAAAGAGAATGCGACGAAGAAGCTGAAGGCCATCCCTTCGTCGGCCTACCAGGGGTGCATGGAGGACTGGGAGAAGGGTCAAATTTTCAAGGAGATAAAATAAATTTGTCTGAAATTTAACCCTGTTTTGTTATATTTAAACATTCCCGGTACTTTCTGATCATAGCGTAGGAAGATTGCTTTAAATCGTTTTTCATGCGCGGAACTTATTTTGAAATTTTGGAAATTTCTCACAAAACTAACAAATTGCATAGCGTGAAAGTTTGCGCTTGTTTAACAGAATTTCAATTTTTTTTATAACAGAAGTCGAAGTTTGAATTTTGCTGGTCACGCTTCTGTTGGGTAGACTGTTCAAAAATCAGGCCTGGAAACTACCTGAGAAGTGGACTAAAAGGTATTTGAAAAAAGCTAAAAGAAATTTCGAAAAAAGAAAGCCACCAACAATAACACAACTAAAACTACTTACATACATATTTCCAGTATTTGTCTGGCACTTTTTTTTCTAATTTTATAAAAAGAATTTCTTATGACATTTAGCAATACAGCAAAGAGGGTCTCATAGGTTTTAACAATATTTTAGCACATAATTTTCTAACTTAAAAGTATTACAAATCTATCAAATATCACTCATTCAAAATCGCATAAAAAAATCTAGAAATTTTCTTTCTGGGCTTGTGAAGAGATGGCCATCGCAGAGCCAAAGGAAATGGTGCGCTAAGACGGGAAAAAATTTTAAATCACAAAACAAAAAAAAAGACAGAAAAAAACAAACAAAAAAATAAATAAAAAATTATGTACCTCGTAGAGCAGCCAAAGAATGGATGAAAGAAAAAAAGTATGTTGCGAAAAATAATCGAGCAAATGGAATTGTGTTGATCCTTTTGCAACATACCACCAACACAAACAATCAAACATTCCAAGTTTGCACTACATTGCTGACCACTTGGGTAAGCCAATGGCCCTCAAATAGTTTCAGCTACACCAGTAATCACAATAAAACTACTAAGTAAAATATGGACAGCGATTTCTGTGAAAGCAACAGCAGCCAGTTCAGCTAGTCAAGTGCAACGCCAAGCAGACGGAAGAAATCACTGTGAAATTGTGGCTTGGGATTGACATTGGATGCTACTGATTTATTTGCCTTTTTATTTTTATTTCTATTTCTTCTTTTATTTCTATTTCTATTTTTATAAATTTTTTTTTTTTTATAATATGTATGTGTGTGTGTGTGCGGACATGCTTTTGCTTTGATCCTGCTGCTTACCATACATTCTCTGCTCTACCGAATTGCAAACACACTTTGATTAAGTGATACTTCAGTTCTAATACATTTTGGCATATTTTCCTTACTTGAGTTGCGCTACAGTCAGAAGTGCGGGCTACTTTGGCTAATACGAATTGGAGTAGGGTTTCGTAAAAATTTAAGAAAATTTCTGCATGATTGTAAGCTTTTTTTTATTAGTTAGAATGGTCGAAAAGCATTCAAAAAATCCATTATTTTCTCTCAGTTGTGAGTTACAGGGTGTTAACAGTGGAAGCCAAACCTTTGATAAAGGCGAAAATGCGAGCCAAACCGCTGAAATTGTGAATGCTGTTTATGGTGCCGATACTTACTTACAGCTAATTACGTGCAATTGTGGTCTCGTCGATTCCGTTCAGGTATTTTTGCCGTTAAAGAAAATGTCGAAAATGTCGATAAAATCACACAAATAATTGAAATTGTCCGGGATGTTAGTAGTCGTAGCATCGTCCAGGAGCTAAAGATCGACCATCAAATAGCAGTGTGTATTGTTCGTAGCATAGAGGGTGTCTGAGAAGTATTGAAAGCGGCACCTTATAACTAGTATGGAATTCACATATTATTGTGTATTGAAGTTGAAAGAGATGATACGTATGGAATTAAAAAAAAAAAAACTACAGGGTGAACGATATAAAGTGTTACCTTTTCAAAACACCACAACTTTTATCTGTGAAATTACTTTTTATTGATTTCAAAGACAAAATTGTTCAAAAATGATTAAAATTTTAACACAAATTCACTTTAGCTCGATATGACCACCCTTTGCCTTGACTATAGCCTTCAAATGGTCAAAAAATGAGTTGCATGCTGCACGAATGTGATCTTGAGGTATTTTGGCCCATTCTCGTATAATCGATTTTTTCAGTGCATCCATACTGACATATATTTAGTCCTCACCTTGCTCTCCAAAATGCACCAGATGGAATAGTCCATCATATTTGCGTCTGGCGAATTCGAAGGGCATTGTGTGGACGAAATGAAGTGTTGAACATGATTTTTTAACCATTCTTGGTTCACACGAGCTTTATGAGACGGTGCCGCGTCCTGTTGAAACGTCCATGGTCTACGACCGAAATGTTTGCGAGTCCAAAGCTCTTAAGCAGCTTATTAAACATTTTCCCGATAATCAGTCGTATTCACTTTGACACCAGGCTCGATAAAAACGATTGAAGAGCATCCATCAGCGGTCACTGCAGCCCAAACCATGACTTGCTATGGGAAATTGCTTCAAGTGGCCATATGTAGGCTCAAATTCTCGTATGAGCGTTCGGTCAAGTAAACACGATCGTTTTGAGTGTTTTTGAACTGCTCAATTGGGAAATTTTTTTCATCAGAAAACACAATGTTAGGAAATTCGCCACGTTCGTGCAAGCGCAACAACTCCATTACTCTTTCGCACCGAACTTCTTTTTGCTGGGGTGAAAGATCGTGTGCTTTCTGGAACTTGTAAGCCTTGCCCTTGAGCTCATTTTTCAATATGCGTCGATTGCTGCCTTGCGATATTTTCAGTTCTTTGGCCATTTTCCTTCCACTTCGACGTGGATTTCGTTCAAGCGGAGCCTCCACTCTCCGAACCATTTCTGGCGTTGTTGGGGGTTTTTTTGGTCCACCTCTATAGCGTTTTGCAATGCTACCAGTATCATTGTAACGTTTTATAGTGCGATACACAAACATTTTATTCACTTTGAGGTGACTGAGCTCACGAACAATGGCTGGTTGTGATTTTCCAGCCAAATATAACGCAATCACACTATTACGTTTGAATTCCATCACAGGGGGGGAAAAAATTCAACAACACTGAGATGCAAATGCTTTTGATGGTTTATAAACAATACATTGAACTGTCATTAGAACAATTTTGACGTTGATGTCATGAGCTGTTTTACAGATACAAGCAGTGTGAAGTTGGTAACACTTGAGATCATGAACTCCAACTCCTCTAGACAATCCTCTATAATTATAAAAAAAAATTTGAGGATTTCATTCCATGCCTCTAAAGTTCGTTCATAGGTTGGTCAAATTTGTCTTTGTCACTATATTTTTCAAAAGGGTGTACAATTTTCAAATAATCTCAGCCCTGTCCGGCTACTTTGAATTATGTTCCTATTGGAAAATCCATTTTATAAGTAAATTTTAAATTTTTTAATCAGTAGATGGCAGAAGCATTCTTCAACACCATGTCTAACAGTCGGATTGACTGGAAGTCCAATTTTTTCGGCAACTTCACTCATTTAATACAATCTCCATTAATCTGCATTTTTTTGTATCTACCTTTATTTACGAAAGATCAGTCAGACTCACTGATAATAAAACTGTCTCTGCAAGCTGTTACTTATTTTTGGGATCTACGTTTTCGTAGAATATTCAGTACTATTGAACCGCATCAATCATTAGCCTTTCTGTATCGGTTTAAATTGTACGGAATTAATCTTACCGCAATTTTCTTCAATTTGCATGGGTGTGATAATTGTCCGGGTATTCTCGCCATAACTTTTACCTTGTTCCCATATTTTTCTCTACCCAATTATAACCCGACACTTAATTATAAATAAAGTATCATTGTACATTCACAATGAAATAATATCTAAGTTTCTAATCAAGTGCAGGGGCTCTCCAAGTGCCAAGTAATGAATTTAAGCACAGCCCGAACAAGGAAACATCATTACGAATTTGGAGAGACAATTGGCTCAGTGGATACAACATTTCCAAGAAGTTTTTGCACATCCAAATTTATATCTTTCTATGAAGAAAACAGCGGCAATATCTTCCTTTTCGCAATGTAAACACAAATCCTCCAAGCAGAAAAGAAGTTATTGGTGCCATAAAAAGATTAAAAAATAACAAATGATCAGGTTTACGAGATATCATCTGTGCCGAATTGTTAAACTATGTTGTGGTGTTGATTCCGTAATGAAAAGAGTTGGGTAACAGAAATTGTGCCTGCAACTTGGAACGAAGGCTTACATGTTAAAATACCCAAAAAAGACGACACATATGACTGTAACAACTTTTTACTTTTACTTTTACTTCAGCCACCTGAACACTAAATCCGCTGACGCTCCCTAAAATACACATACGGCTTTTCATGGGACCAATTTTTTTGTTTTTTTTTTTTTTTTTTTTTTTTTATTAACGCATCTTAAAGTATAAGCAGAATAACGTTTAGAAATTACAACTAGTACAACGAAATAAAGATACTAACGAGCAATTTTTATTGAACATATATATTAAAAAGGAAAAAACTAAGATGCCCCAATATTCATAAATTCATTATAAATGTATAAATATATAAGGTACAGCTGCTACTGGGTGCCCATCTGGTCTGAAACTGTTTAACAATAATGGCGCAAAAGATTTTTGGTCTTAAAGCCATCAGACTCAGGGTTTCGAATAACGATTTCCCTTCAAGTTATCGACTTTTAGCTATAAGCTTTTCAGCATTACGACTCACGGATAGGTTGTATAAAGAAGATTTGCTGAGACAAAACCTGGAGTCAGGAGTAAAAGCACACCTTCTCAGAGAATTTTTTAAAGTACGATGTTTTTGAAAAGGCTAGTAAAAACCCGTAATGCTATTACGATCATTTCATGTGATCTTTTTATGCGATTTTTATAACTAAACTCAAAAAATAAATATTTACCTTCACTTAAAGCCGATTTTATAGTACATTTTAAATTTGCTGTAGCTCAATTTCCATTCGCCTTATGCTCAATATTTTCTGCTCACTGGCAAATTTTTGCTTCAAAGAAAGTGGAAAATAGTTTCGTTTCGCATTACTTCACACAGCAGCGGCACCGAAATAGCATCATTATTCATGTATTGTTGTTCGATGCGAGTTGATAAAACATAAATGATGTTGTTTTCAATTTTTTTAATGCAAGTAGATAAAAATCGAGTAGAGGAATATTTTTAGTGCGAAAAAATGAATGCCAATGCATGAATTTAGGAAACAGAAGAGTATTCAAGCTTTTGATTTGAAAAAGAACTTTGTAAGGGGGCTAAAATTTAATTCCATTTTAGAGAGTGAGAAAATTATTTTGAAGGTGATGGGTAGTAATTGGAATAATGTGATGTATGATAGTGTTGACCACACCACTTTGACAGGCCTCTTTCATGGATTAGTAAAAAGATAATCGATGCTCGCTTCGCAGCCTACTAAAAATATTTGGAGTTAGTTTGGGGTGGGAAGTTGTATTGGTGAAGAGAGGAACTATACTTTTTTAACCAGGTTTATCACTTTTGAAATATTCAATATCCTATGAGAAATTGGGTTCGATAATTCTACATTCGTTATTTCTGTCAGGAGGGTGAAGAAGAGTAACTCCGAAACCCTGTTATCAAAAAAATGCTTCCTTTTGTAATATTGACGCCAATATTTATGCGTAAAAAGCTTAAATAAATACATTTTTTGTTTTTTAAATAGTTGAGAAAAAAGTGAAAACTTTGTTACTAATCTCTTAAGATAACTTTCTCTACTCATATTCCGTCAAGGGAGGAGTGGACCGGGGGCAACACTTGAGGACAGGGCCTGGTGAACTTGACGGATGAATCGAAGTTGGAAGGAAAGGATGGTGGAGGAGTATTTTGCGAGGACCACCCCATCGAACTCAAGTTCAGGTTACCGGATCACTGTAGTGTGTTCCAAGCAGAGGTGGCCGCAATTAAAGAAGCAGCTGACTGGCTACTTACTTGCGGAATAACTGTTAAGAAGGTAAATATTTACTCCGATAGCCTAGCGGCAATTAGGGCCCTAGGCTCTATTATGGTGCATTTGAAACTGGTCAGGGAATGCCTGGTCTCACTAGCATCAGAATTCTTCGACACAAAGATAATCTGGGTACTTGGTCATAGTGGCATTGCTGGAAACAACGAAGCCAATGGGCTGGCCAGGCAAGGGACCTGTGAGGCGGTGTGCCCGCGAAAGGAGAGGATCGGGATCGTCTTGACAACCTGCGCTCTACTCCTGGAAGGAAAGGGTTTGCACCAACTCAGCGAGCACTGGGTAAGTACACAAACGTCTAAGGTCGCGAAGTTCTTCTGGCCAAGTTTGGATAGGAGGCGTTCGAGGGATATTCTGAGGATGACAAAATCTCATCCCTCAAATTTCGTGGGCATCCTCACGGGGCACTGCCTGGGGGGTATGCGTGCCGTGAGACTCGGAATCACTTCGAGTCCTTTTTGCGTCAGCTGTATGGAGGATGAGGTGGTATCATCTCAGCACCTGCTCCTTAGCTGGCCAGCTCTCGCGGGACTAAGATTCAAGTATCTTGGTACGAGTATTCTATCTTTTCTGCGCCTGCTGATATAGCAGATCTTGATAACAAAAATCTGATGAACTTCTTCAGCAGCATAAAGAGGCTAACACAACAGCAGACTAGTCACCGTTCATAGTCCACAAACACTCAACCCTCCCCACCCCTTTTCCTTTCGTCCTATCGTCCTTTCCTTCACCTCTTTTCCCCCTCTTGCAAAGGATGAACCAAAGTTCCTTCGTCTAAGTGGGCCCACTCTCTGGGCAACCATCACTACCTCACCTAACCTGGCCTTAAGATAACCTCGCATGATGAATGTAATAATTTTCGTGATGGCCAGTGATGCCCTCCAATAAGAAGTTTCACTAAAAAAAAGAACAAAAACGAAAAAAAGAAGCCAACCATTGTTGTATATCTTTTTAAATTTAATTTTGAAAATTTTAAGAAAGAACCAAAATATTCACAAACATTTACTGGAAAAATTACATTTCGTTTTTTGCTTTACAGCCATCGCATTTTGATAACAACGTTAACAAGTGGTCGCACAACGTCAATGACATAATCGAAAACCATTTGCTTACTGGCTTACTGGTCAAACATGCACACACACACACACACATATGTAGTAAGAGCCAATCGTTGATAGTTTTAATTTACTGGCATTTAAAAATTCAAAAAAACGTCCATAAAAGCGAAACGGTAAGCGCAAAAACCCATAAATTGGCTAGACAGCATAACCCAACAACAGCAACGCAACTTCTACGCCATGCCGCTGTGACAAATCGCTTTCTGTAACAAAATGAAATTAAAAACTTTCACTTCGGCAGCAACAATCGGTGGTACGAGTACGATAATTGGCGGAGTTATTTTCCCTTCAATGGCAGTACAACAACTCCTGCAGTTTCGCAATGTCTGCTGGCCTGCTAGTAGTTGTGAGTAGGGGAAATAATAAATTAACAATAATTCAAAAATTTACCTCGAAAATGGCTTAAGAGTGAACTCTAGACCGATGGATTTTATGTTTTCTACAAGGAATTATAATACAGGGTGCGGCATCTTTTATGTCGGTATGAAAACATTGAATAACTATGAAAATAAAAACTGATTTGTATAAGTGAGGTATTTTTATTTGGTTTGTTTATTTACAATTTATTAAAAATATTTTTTGAATACAATATCAATCAAGTGGCCATCTTTATTAGCAATCACAAACTGCTATAATTTTTTTGCGTTTGTCGTCACCTTGTCACTCATTTCGGGTTTTATACCGTCGATTTCGGCACGAATGTTCGCCTTAAGCTGGTCAATAGTCTGCGGCTTGTTGGTGTACCATAAACCTTACTTTCCCCACAAAAAGAAGCCCAGGGGTTAAATCAATTGATCTGGGCGGCCAGTCGATGTTGCCTATATTTGACACTAGACGTCCGGAGAATTTTCGTTGCAGAAATTCAATTGCTGCATTTTCAGTGTGGCATGGTGCACCGTTTTGTTGAAACCAATAACACCGTCTAAACCTTTCTCACGCATTTGAGAGCAGACATAATGGGCCAACATCTATCGATATGGGTTTCTATCGACCGTTTCGCTTTCTTGGTAAAAATATGGCCCAATGATGGTTTTGGCGCAAATACCGGCCCAAAGAGTTACTTTCCGGTCGTGCAATGGCGTTTCATGGATCTCGTGTGGATTCTCAGCTCCCCAAATGCGGCAGTTTTGTTTATTTAGTCATTAAAATTTGCTTTCAAAAATTGGGTTCAGTGACAACCATTCGAGCGACGTGAATGGTCTGTCGGCAATATTCTTAGTGTGAATTACTCTTTGTACGGAAACAAATTTAAATCATCGTTCAAAATGGCCGCATTGTAGTTTCACTGACGACAAAATGCTGAGCGCGACGACGATACGACAGTGTTGGCTCCTGAGCAACGCTCTCCCTCACTGCTTCAACAAGTTCATTGGAGCGTCTTGGTCGTTGATGAACGGCATGTTGACGATCTCCTACTGTCCCGTCCTCAAACGACGAATAATCAGACGGTACCTGTTTGCCGCGATACTTTTTGCAATATGCGCGTTGAGTTAGAACAATCGAACGACTATTTTCGATGTATAGCGTCACTATTTCAGCGCGTTGTTTCGGTGTAAAGCGAACCATGGTTGAAATTGTACTGATTTGACGTATCAAAAACATATATGGTATATGTTGAAGTCAATTGGTTGGTATATGACAAAGTTATTCAGCGTTCACATACCAACATAAAAGATGGCGCACCCTGTGCACCTAAAATCAGCTCACTCACAGCATCCCTACAAGGGAGTACAGTATGAAAAAAAAAACAAGTAAGGAAGGCTAAATTCAATCCGAACCGAACTTTATACTCGTACTTGCCCTAATCACTATTAATGCGTACCCCTGCGATTTCTTCTCATACACATCCCGTTGCAAAATTATAAACACAGCACTATTTTTTACAAAAGTGTATGCGGTTCACATAGAGACCTTATGCTCCAATGGGAGTTGAAGGAAATGATGATGACGACGCAGTTCATGCAAGTACTACGAGTACAACAAAAACCGCATAACACAAAATTTCAAAATTTGTATAGATTTTTTCAAAATTGCATCAAAACTTTCATCTTTTTAAAAAATTTTGTACATTTTCAGAATTTTCCTTGGTATTCAGTTTAGTTTTGAATTTTAGTTAAATAAAGTACATCTTTCAAGTGCCAGTAAAATAACTTTTATTTTTGACCATTTTTCTTTTTTCACACTTCTAGGCTTTTTCCTGCAAATAGAAAAAGCGGGTTATCACTTTACATGGACGAAAACGCGTGACACCTCAACGATTCTTGAAATACTGGATAATGCACTTGTACACACTTCAAGTCCGTCCCAAAGCTTTGAAACTTAGGAAGGCCACCTCATTCGCCAGATCTGGCCCCAAATATGAAGACAAAAATGCTTTGATTCGAATCATTAAAACGCCCTGATCTGAAATTCCATTAGGCTACCTGGAGAATTTGTGCAATTTCTTTCATCAGAAGTGTAAAAAAAATTGGTTTTCCAAAGGGGTCCTCTTTGGGGCTATCCACTTTAACACGTCTGCAAGTCGAAGAAAAGGACCCCTATTGCGAAGCTTTTACTCTGTACAGTACAACAGGAGGAAAATCCATCTCTATCGATTTTTTTTCCATTTATTTAAGAAATAAGGCTGTCTCTTAGGCTCTTTAGTTTCTTATAATACATCACTGTTGGAAGTTACAAAATGTGAAATCAGTTATTTTTATATAGTGCAAGCTTAAAACTAGCAATTTAGAAAATGTTATTATTCAAATTTAACTGTATATGCCAACTTGCTGAGTTTGAGAAATACAGCACTCAGCCTAGAAGAAAGTTCTTGGTATTTCGTAATATTATTCGAGATTAAGACATCCTTTTCATATTATATCATAGTTATGATATTTAGTTTCGGCCTCATCTTTAGCGCGAAATAGTTCTCAATATTAAAATAATATCTGATTCATAAAGTAACCAGCTATTGGCTCTTCCTATATCAAAGGAGATCTTTTTCATAATTTGTACCAACAAACTTACTGTTTGACTATAACATTCGCTCAATTACTCTCATTCCAACGCTCATTTATCGTCACTACTCCCTCCCACACAGACCATTCTTAGAATATCTTTCAAGTTTTCCAGCCAATCACTTGCTGAAGATTACAATAAAATGCAAACATTTGCTCTTCTCTCACCCTCTTCACATTCAATTGAATCGCAATCACATAAAAATCACACAGCTGTACAGCACACATGAGGCGATATACTCGATTACATACCCACAAGTGTAAACAAACAACTTCATAGAAACAAAGCTCATACAAATCTGTCACTTGCTTAAACAATTGCAATTGCTTTTCAAGAGCTGGCGAGAAACTTTTCTCGAAGTCAATAGATGAGAGTGATTTCGTATGTTTATAAATTTATTTGCTGTGATATGCAGGTCGAAATACGTCTCACATTTTACTCACACACATAAATGTATTGAACTGCGCTTTTATTGCTTTTATTGCTTTTGCTTGCTCTTGTTTGCATTTGTGATGCGCTTCGAAGGTAACTCTGATTGAATTGGAATTGAAATTGAATTTATTTGAAGTAAGAATTTATTTAATATAACTATCTTGACAAGTAATATTTTCTCGTATTGCCTTTGAGTTGCTCCAATGCATTACAGAAATGCATAGAAGTTTCTGCTTGAGAGTTGTTGAGGTAAATAAATGTTTCTGATGTGAGGAGGAGACACTAGAAGTTATTGCTTGTAAATATTGTAGGAGGCATTAGGCCAAAAATATTTATTTCAGAATAACTGAACAAACACTTTTTTATAATTTTTAATAGCATTAGCTACTAGCTGATTATGCACTTTTGATAGTTTATGATGGAAAGACAGAAAGAATAAATATCAAAAATGTATTTCAGCAAATTAGTTTTAAACCCAAAGAGAGGGTTTCTACTGCAGAGAGTAAAAGCTTTGCAATACGGCAAATACTGCATGGGTCTTCTTCTTTTATTAGCAGACGTGTTAGAAAGCATAACCCAGTTTGGCAACCCGCTTTGCTTTACATTTTTTGATAGTTTACGCCTTCAAAAATTTGAATAATGATTTATAATTCAATATTTTTAACTCGAAATACAATATTTCTAAAAACAAGAATCTGAATTTAAAATTTGCAGCTGTATTATGATATAAAGGGTGATTAATTTAGAGATATCGGATTTTATGATTGAATTGAATGAAAATTCGAATTTATTGGGCAATTTTTTTTATTTTTGTGTTGAACCATTTATGGCATTTTTTCTCAAAGATAATCTCTTTAAAATGTTGGCCCCAACTGCGCCATAATTCTGTCATCCGTATATAGGGTTTTTTAATAGGTGCGCTTCAACTTTCTTCCGATAGGGAGGGCGAACGACGCAATATTTTTTATTTTTCGCTTGTCATTTGTAAACTTCATTAGTATACATTTCATCATGGAACGCTACACACTTGAGCAACGATTGCAAATTGTGCAAATTTTTTATGAAAATAATCGTTCTGTTGCTGCTACTTTAAGAGCATTACGGCCATTTTACGGTCCAATTAACAAGCCGTCCCGTTTTGGAGTTATGTGAAGTCATTGGTCTACAGTAACAAGCCGGCGACGATTTGTGAGCTCAGAGCCAATATTGAACGCGAAATTGCTGGAATTTCGGCCGATTTATGCAAAAGAGTGGTCGAAAATTGGGTTCAACGATTGGACTTCGTAAAACGTGCACGCGGTGGTCATGCAAAAGAAATCGAATTTCATACTTGAATGTATATGTTCAAACTCGATAATAAAAAAAAATTAGTTAAAAAAGTCAAACCGTTTGTGTTTTATTTAAAAAAGTTCAAAAGTTGAAGCGCTCTTACTGAAAAACCTTATATAATTGGCGCGTGCACACTTTTTGGGTGTTTGGCCGAGCTCCTCCTCCTATTTGCGGTGTGCGTCTTGATGTTGTTCCACAAATGGAGGGGCCTACAGTTTCAAGCCGATTCCGAACGGCAAATAGTTTTCATGAGGAGCTATTTCATGAGGAGCTTTTTCGTGGCAGAAATACACTCGGAGGTTTGCCATTGCTTGCCGAGGGGCGATCGCCATTAGAAAAAACTTTTTCTTAATTATGGTCTTTCACCTAGATTCGAACCTACGTTCTCTCTGTGAATTCCGAATGGTAGTCAACCACCAACCCATTCGGCTACGGCGGCAGACTTTAAATACCTTCACAAATAAAAGTCCAAATGTGTGATATCCCACGATATCGGTGGCCAATCCACCAATTATACACCGAAACGAGGACGCAGTAAATCCATTGTTGCACGGGCTGTACGGCACGCCAGCCTCGTCTTTGAAGAAATATGGGCCGATAATTCCTCTAGCTCATAGGCTACAACAAACGGTTGTTTCAATGGATGAATGCCTTCGGGTTGCTCTTCAGCCAAAGTACTGCAATTTTGCAGACTTAGCCATAAACCAAAAATGAGTCTCATCGCTGAATAACCAGACCAAGTTGTTGAGATCGGCGCCGAATCGATTCTTTCTGGTCTTCGACAAAACTCTCATTTAGAGCCGCAATATTCTCTTCACTTCAGGCTTTACGTGGTCTAATGGGCCGAGTATTATCCAATAATGTAAAATTATTCTCAATTTTGCCGATGGTCTGCTGGATAGCGCATTCGGTGGGCCGGTTATGTACACCATAAGTTGGTCATGAACACTTTTCACAGAGCGTCGATTTTTGTAATACAATTTTACGATTTGTAAACGTCGCTGAGGCATAAGTTTACCCGTGATGAAATATCAATGAATATTGAAAAAAAATATGTATTTAGTTTGAGAGTATTCACGCAACAACCCTATTGGTACAGCTCGTCAAGTAAAGTGAAACGGCTATGCCAGTGGACCAATGCCTTCAAAGTCGACATAACTCAGGCCATTGCGCAAGTTCAGCTGGCAAATTCAGGTTTCTGTGCAGCAGAATTTTGGAAATTACATATTTAGCACAGTGTCAACTTTAACCCAGAACTACTAACGAGGATATATCTTCTCGAAAATGGGCTACTCACATTTCCTGAAATTGGTATTAGAGTACTTTTTTGATGTACAGCTCAAAAATTTTGTACGAATAAAATTGTATATGAAGTGATATACACCCCATTAATTCACATTTCGTATTATAAAATAAAGTAAAGGTTTTATATTTTGGCTTACTATACCCGTACGAAACAAAATCGAATATCTCTGCTTGCCTCTAAATTAGGATTAGATAAACTTTTATTCAAATGCGCAAATGCATTTGTGTATGTAAATAAATAAATTACTTTAATAATGCATGAAATTTTGTTTATGTAGCTGGCAACACTTTGTAGCATTTCAAATATGTTGCACGCAACATTTCCTATTTCCGTATAGTTCTGCCGAAATCGTAAATTGCAGTTGGCCGAGGAAATGAGTTTGGCAATCGCTCGCATAATTACTATGAAACTAAACACAAATGCACTCGAAAGCTCTGAAATGCTAGCAGCAAACATATTTTTGAATGTTGTTATAAATTTCCAAGTGCGTTGTAAATTTAACTGTGTGATTATGTTAATACAGGGTCTTGCAAGTTCACTTTAATTTTTAATATTTTTATTTTAATTTAATTTGAGACCCATGAATTCATGATTCGCTTACTGACATGCACATGCAGTAGAGAATATACGATATATGAATAATAAAATATTATCTTCCAGCGCTTATCCTTCGAGCACTCTTGCTGATGGACATGTTTCTGGTGACATTTTCTATGGAATTTAGACACAATTGAGGCTTTATCACTGATATTTTGAGCCGAAGATTATCTTTCAAAGATTATATCATTTCCGGTTTATTCACATGAACTCTGCATGCCTTTGAAATGGTCTGAACAAAAAAAAAATTGAGGAAGAGCACAAGCTACATTCCTAACTGACTTCCAGTCAAAGCTCGGGACATTCGGTTCAGTGGAAGCGAAGTTATTGCGTCTAAAACGTATGGAAGGCCCCAGGCGAGCCACCAACCAAAAAATCGCGTTTGGAGAGGTGAAAAATCAAGTCGTTGCTAACTTGTTTTTACGATTTCAAGGGAATTGTATACAATGAGTTTGTGGCAACGGGCCAAACCGTCAATGCAATTTTCCATTTGAAGCGTTTGTTGCATCGCATTCGTCGAATTCGCCCTGAATACCGCGAAGAAGGAAGTTGGCGCTTATTGCATGATGATGCACCGTCTCATCGATCCACTCTTTTGACTGATTTTTTGACTATATAGAAATCGCATTTGAACCATCGCTCACTCCCGAATTCGCCTGATATGGCTCCCTGTGACTTCTACCTATTCGGAAAATTGCATTTGGCCATGAAAGGAAAACCTTTTGTGTGTATAGAGGACGTCTAAAAGAACAAAGGGAAGAGAAAAAAATCAGTTGTTTATAAACAAAGAAATGTAAACAAACTTCTGAAATGAGTCAGCTCTATAATTGACTATGTCAGATCCAGTAAGAAAAAGCTGCGGTACTGTGCGTATATGCGCAACCTTCTATCGCTTCGCACCCGTTTGCAAAGTTAGTCCAGCATTGCTCGCTTGAATAATGTGGGTTCTTTGGCAACGCCTCTGCTACCACCACATGTAATATCATATTAAATATTTCAAAACAGCTCAGTTTTTACTTAAAATTTTCATTCAAAATGTCGTAAAGCATTTTTGATGCAATGTTATAATTTGCGACAGTACATATTTCATATACATGCACATGCCCCACAAAGTCTGCGTTCACCCTACAATAACTTTTTAGTGAATGAAACACACAACCTGATTTTATAATTTTTATAAATTTGTATATATTTATATGTTTATTATATGTTTAAGTTTCCAAAAACAAAAATAAATTTCAAGATTCCTCACATAAGTTTTTAGATAACGGTGAATAATGGCTGTAACAAGTAAATAAAGCGACCATAAAGTCTGCGTTCAGTCTTAAAGTCTAATACAAAAACATGATATGCTATACGCAAAAATTAAATATAATATTTAGTTGGATATCCACGTTGCTTCAGGACTTCACTCAGCCTATTTGGCATTGAACTTACTAGTTTCTCTGTTTCCTCTGCTGTTATCTTCCTGCATGACATCATTCTGCCTGCATGACACTCCACAAAACCTCTTTACTTGCTGACGAATTCTTTTTTCCAATAGATCCCACAGATGCTCGATGCGGTTAAGATCTGGGGACTGTGGCGGTGTTTTAAACTGTTTTGGGGCGTTGTACAAGAGCCAAAGCTTAACGATCCCGGCTGGGTGCTTCGGGTCGTTATCTTGTTGAAACTAAAATGTTCTTGATAAGGCGGGGTTTTCTGCACTTTGCTTTAAATTCCGTTTTAGTATGTTCAAGTATCCCCATTTATCCATCGTCGAATCAATAAATTCTAACTGACCCACCCCATTTGCCGCCATGCAGCCCCAAACCATAACCCCGCCACCTCCGTGCTTAACCGTGCCAACAAGATTTTGCTTCTCAAGAGCAGTTCCAGGTTTTCGCCAAACAATTTGACGGCCTTTTATTCCGAATATAATTACAACATTTACTTTCGTCTGAAAATATAACTTTTTTCCAGAACTCGGGAGGCTTATTTATGTACTCATTAGCAAACTGAATGCGTTTACGTCTGTTCACAAGAGAATTGAAAGGCTTTCTTCGGGCGACTCTACCATGGTATCCAGCTTGACGTAGAACTTTTCTGGCAGTTTCAGCGCAAATACTTTTTTTATTGTAAATGTTTGATTTATGTTTTCAACTAATTTTGAGGATGTAATCCAGGAGTTAACCTTTGCCAAGTTGATTATAGAACGCTCTTCCTGGGTGGGTAATTTTTGCGGACGCCCTGACCTGGGCTTAGACGTAAAAATTCCAGTTTGCCGAAAATTAGTTACAACTTGCTGAATAGAGGAATACGTTCTCCTAATAGATTTTCCAATATTTCGGAAACTTTTTCCGTCTTTCCACATTTTTATAATTATTTTCCTCTCAGAAACGCTTATTTCTTTTCTCTTTCCTTCCATGTTCTTTAATTATCTCCAGTTATAAATAAAATGTTCAACTAAGCTTTGTTAACATTCAGTTGAAGTAATGCGCAATCAAAAATTAATATAAGGAAAAATATCTTAAAATTAACGGTATCATTAAAATAAACAGGCTGAACGCAGACTTTTTGGAGCCACATTTACATGCTGCTGAAATTATTTTCCCGTTATCTAAAAAGTGAATTGAGGAATCTTAAATAAAAAATAAAAAATTAAAAACAAAAAAAAAAAAAAAATACAATAAAAAAAAACGAAAAACACGAAACACCAAAAAGGGGACGTTAAATTTGATTAGAAGCCTACTCATGGCACATCCTGAGTGCTTAAATAAATGCAGCAAATCCTACAGGCAAGTTACGAACTTAAATTCAAATTTTGAAATCCGAAAGATTTTCAAATATTCTCCGCCGTATTGGGTCCACCATTTTGAATTTTTAAATTTGACTTCAGATTCCAACCACCCCAAAAACCACCACGTACCAAGTTTCAAGCCGATGCGATACGATTTCGAGTTGTGAGAAGTTTGGTGGCCAATATTGGGCTGGTGTTAATGCTGCTTCCCACAGAAATAAGGACTACTACTAACACTTTAAACTTATAATTGTCAACAGTAACGTGAATGTCGATATCGATCGGTATTTTCTTTAACATCAAATATACCTGAACGGAATCAACGAAGCCAAAATTGCACGCCATTAGCTCTTACAGTATCGGCACAATTCACATCCATCCACAATTTCAGCGGCCTTTCTTGCATTTTTGCCTTTATCAAAGAACAACTGTTAAATGTACCGATCTTTCTCTTTGTTGACTGCCATTATTAACACCTACAGGCTGACAACTGAATGGAACAAACTAAAAACACCAAAACATTTTTTGGCGTGAAACGTTACTTTGACAATGATCATAAAATTTAAATTGTTTGATCGTCACTTTACGAGATATCGATCACTACCGCCATCAATAATGGATTTATATTTCCCCAAACTAATATTATAATTTAAGCTAATAGTGCAGCACCGCATTATCCACCCTTAAGAGTAGAGCGCTCAAGATCTAGGCAGCTGAGTCCCATGGCAACCTTTCACTTTTTCGAAATTCTCCAAATAAGTTTAGCCCGATTTCTTTCCATCCGCCCTTACAGTAAACGAGTACACTGCAAAACCACCAAAACATACGAAAGTACTCTCTACACGACTCACTTTGCGCTGCCATTATCATTTGAATTCCACTGTCACCGACAGCAAGTAATTGATTGCAAATTTCACTGTGATTTCGCTAAAATCGCGAAGCTCAAAGCGAAAACGGGCTAAAAGTTGTACTCTTTTTCACTTTTTTTCTACTTTTTTTTTCTTTTTATTTTTTGTACGAAATTTCTTTTAGTGAAATTAGTTGAAATTGGCAATTTGCATGTCAACCATGTCGCGTTGCATTGACATATCCACAGTGGCTGGATGGAGTGTACGCCGTGTTGTTTAGCAAAATCACATGCACTTGCTGAGAGAGTGAGAGGAAGAGAGCGCGTGAGGGAGTGAGAGCGGGGATTATGGTTAGCAAGCGATTGGAAACCTGAAGGCCACTTAATTACTTACATATATTTGAAATCGATGCCGTTGTGTGAGTATACCAACTACGCTAAAATGGCATGGCTTGGAGCTTCTCTTTCGGAAGTTTCACATATTGGATTTTTATTTCAATGACAGAGCATTTACTATAAGTTCCACTGCTTACCCATAGTAGCTGAATTATAAAATATATTTTTATGGCGCACATTTCAGTGCATTTTCTTTACGGGTAATCCTTTATCGCTTTATCTATGCTAATTTTCAATTTCATTTCAATTCACAAACTGTCGCTGCTGACAACACTTCGTTAACCTTTTTGATTTCACTGCGCGTGCAGTATACCCAAGTGTGTATGTGTGTGTGGGTGTATGTATGAGTGTATGAAAGAGTACCATCATCAAAGCACACTCGCTCGAGCATAGAAAGTAATGAAAGCAGCACTGAAATGGGTGACTACAATTTTTCCCGCAAAATCTCTTCCTTCACCTCCAAGTACTTTCGGCTGTTCGGCTGTGTGCGCTCAGCGCACTGCTATCGACAACACCATTATAATCAGCAAAATCATTATCATCATAGCGAACCGACGTACACGAACATCTACTACTCACCATCAAACTACTAGTCAGCGTGCCAGTCAACATCCTAGCCATCAACTGTGTCATTGAAGGTAGTTTTGTTGATGTGTCTTAAAATTCTCCAACAGATTCGGCGTCGCCACTCATCCGATGGCGGTTCTGAGTGCGTGGCGGAAACGGTTTGCGTACGTGATTTCATGCCACATTGTCATTTTTAGTTGACAATTTGATTGCACCCAACTGAATGGGTGAAGACAACTACGCCACTCCAACGCTACCATTGCTGCTATTGCTGTCTATCGAGCTTGGGCGCTTTGGCGCTTTTAACGTCCCTCCAGCGCCGCGCTTACGATCGCATAGACAAACGTGTGAACAACGCAATATAGCAGCTTATCAAAGGATTTCCAGCTTAGGCAGCGTGTCTGGCATACGTAATCGTCAATTGTTTGAGTGCTGCTGCGGCGAGTGCGCTGTGTCGAGTAGCGAGGGTTAGCGGCTGTCGTAAAATCATAACCTGGCATTAAGCCTATTTGTTGGGTAGTGAAGTGAAGTGAAGTGAGCGCTCGTACGTTGTAAGATGGCTGAAAGAATGAAGGTGGGCTTTTGGGTCTGCTTGGGGTTTTTGAAAGTCATTGTTATTGTAAAAATCCAAAGTGTGTGCGAAAAACGTGGTGAAAATTCGTTGTGATTCGCCTGCACTGGACTAGTCAATAAACGGCTCTATAGTTGATGCAATCCGCCATAAAAAATAAGTAGGACCATTATCAATGTTAAAATATTGATTCATTGTTGACGACCATGTCGGAGATCTAAGGCGAGTCCACACCAGGTGACTTCGGTATAGCAGCTGAATTGTTGTTTTTTTTTGCGATTTGGTGTTTTCAATGTCAAAGTGGCCTGCTTTTTTGTGATTGCTTTGTTTGCTTGTGTATATTAACTGGGAATTTTTGACATTGAAAACATCAAACTGCAAAACCAAACAAATGTAATGAATCTGGAAGGGCTGCAAAACGCGTTCCCCAGCCATTATGGGCTCATCATGTGATGAAAAATGCTTTCCATGCACGAATTTTCTTACGTCTGGAAACAAGTTGAAGGCGTTAGGGGCCAAATATGGTGAATACGGTGGATACTTCAACAATTCGAACTTTAATTCATGGATTTTAGACATTGTCAAAATAATTTTGTGACTCGGTGTATTGTCCTGATAAGAAAGAGTTCTTTCTTTCACAAACTGAACCTTTTTTTCGAATGTTTTCCTTCAGCTGATCTAAAAGGTCACAAAAATATTCAGAATTTATTGTTTTACTAGTTTGCAAATAATCCATTAACAAAATTCCTTTCGCATCTCAAAACACTGATACTAACATCTTCTTTACCAATTTCTGAACGCGTACTCGTTTCGGAGCCGAAGAGGCAGGTTCACACCACTGTTTAGCCTTTTATTTTAAGTTGGGACCATGGTGATGGACCCACGTCTCATCTATAGTGCAAAACGACACACAAACTCCACTTGATCCTTTCGAAAATGTGGGCAAAAAGTAAGGTGAATTTATTTGTCAAACTTCGCGGGATTAAAGTTTCGCTCTAGTTATTTTTTTCATGAGTTGGCAGCACTGTTAATAACATCTGGGTCAACTTTCATGTGAATGTCATTATCAGTAATATATTTACGCTTGTGTTTACCAAACGACCAAGAGTGCATTTTTCGATTTTTACAATGTCTGATTTGATTGAGCAGAGAAGTGCCATCAAATTTTGTTTGCGGAATGAAATTTCGGCTGCGGAAACGTTTAGCATGTTGCAGAAGGCATTTGGTGATTCAACCATGTCGCAGAAAAATGTTTATAACTGGTACAAAGACTTCAAAGAGGGTCGAGGACGTGTTGATGACTTGGAGCGCTCCGGACGACCATCGACGTCAACATATGACCAACACGTCAATAAAGTGAAGGAGTTAGTGCTCAAAAAACGTCGGTTGACTGTTAAAGACCTTACTGACATGATTGGAATATCAGAAGGATCTGTGAAAACCATTTTGAAAGACCATTTGGGCCTACGAAAAGTCAAATCTCGTTTGGTACCGAAAACTCTCAATTTCTTGGAAACAAGTCGTCGCGTTGATGTGTGTGAAACAATGCTTTCAGACTATCAGGACAAGCTCAAATGCATCATTACGGGAGGCGAGACTTGGATTTATGCTTACGACCCTGAAACAACCGACCAATCAAGCGAATATCGTGCTAAAGGCGAGGCCAGACCGAAAAGAGCACGTCAAAGTCGTTCAAAAATAAAGGTCATGATGACAGGGTATTTTCATCGAGAGGGGATTATTTTGAAGGGTATGAAATTGTTTTACAAGAATAAATAAAGATTTTTCATTTTACAACCAAATTCACCATACTTTTTGCCCACAGTCACACTTCATAAATTTTCTATGCTTTTAAACCTTGCAAAAATAACAATTCAATTGCCGCACGATACATAATTTTTTTTCATTTTATTGTACTGTACAATACTGTGGCACGTCGTTGTGGAAGACATACAATATTGTCCAGATGTAAATACTTGGTGAAAAGATTTTTGGAGGTGTACTACCGTTAGTCTGAGCGAATTTGACAGATATGCCGACGTCATTCGTTTTATGTTTCACTAAGTTAAATCAAAATTTTGTGAAACAGAAAACGAATGACATAGAATCCAAAGTTCCCTCGAACATTTTTTTTTTCACTATACCTAATGAGCAAACCTGGTATCTAATTATCATCCTTGTATTTTATAGAACTAGGCGTTATTGAGAATACACCTTTGCCTCATAGAATTAGAGCACAAAGAAATACTCCCCTCATCTATCACTACCTCTCTATGGTACTCCAAGGCAGTGCCTTTTTAATTTAACTCAAAAAATTGTAAGAAAAAATGTTAAGCGCCATTAACTCCCACTCTCTTTCTTCCCTCTCATCACACAAACTTGTAATGTAGACTTCAACTGCTTTAACAGATATTTTCACCACATAAACTATTCAACAAATTTGATTTCACTTGGCAAATAGCTAAATGCCCAGCTCAAGTTCAATGCAAGCAAACATTTTGACTTGAAAGTCAATTTAAATGTCAAGTGAATTCAAATTATGGATAAATAAATAAGTAAGCTGAACTCCATGTATAACCACTGGAAACATAATACTGTTGCTTGTGCCACACTTGAGCATATCCTCAAGCAGCTTCTCAAAGATGTGTGAGCAATACTTGAAGCAGTAATGTGAAGCCGAATAGAGCAATGTAAGGAATCATAGAGATGTACTGAACGCAAGTATTCCTGTCTACATACCTACGGGCATACCATAAATCCTAGTATTTTGTTGCATACCCAATAGGAACAGAGGATCTAGCGCAAACTTTCTTCGTGCTGTACATTTCGGTTAAGAAATGGCAAAGATCCAGTTTTATGTTAAGAGAAAATTTTCATTTGAAACTTCGATTTATATGGGTGTTTCTTAAACAAGAGCAATATTTTTATAAAAAAATAATGATCTTTCAAGAAAAGGAAGAAATAGCCAAAACTTGTCGTAATATTAAAGTGCTACTGTTTATCGTGGGAGTCATAGTTTCAGATTGTTTACAAAGAGCTTCGCCTTCCGGTACTCAACGGAACTGTTCTGCCGCTTGGTGACAAGGCAAGCTACCTTCATTTAACCCTTGACAGTAAACTTTCATTAAAGCTGAATATTCACAACACAGGGAAGAAGGCTGCCATAGCACTCTACTCATGTAAAAAAGCTGTAGGTTTAAAGTGGGGTTTAGCCCCCAAAATAGTTCACTGGCTATATACAGTTTTTGTCAGGCCAATTAAGACTTACGAAGTTCTGGTCTGGTGGCAAAGCTTTGACAAGAAAACGTCAATCAAGAGGCTAGATAGCATACAAAATACGGTTAGCCTCAGTATTACTGGGGCGCTCGAAAAAACGTCAAATTTGGTTTTAAATGTTATTGGCAGTTGACCTGTATTGTAGACAACTATCCGCCAAGGTGGTGCTAATATTGAGGGAATCATCGATGCTCGAGGCAAACAACCAAGGACACTCGAGCATACTTAGGGTATTTACTGGTTTTTCTAACACCAATGACTTTTATGACTCGGTGAATACTACAGGCCATATGCAATCCATTTTCCATCCAGAGAGGACTAGGAAAATGGTGAATTAAATAATGAAACGAGGTCAGTATGTGTACTAATGGCTCAAAACTCCCTCAAACAAGTGGGAGGTTATGTATACTCCGAAACTATAGGCACCAACATATCCTTTCGCTTACCTAATCATTGCAGCGTATTCCAAGCCGAAGCAAAGGCAAAGGTAAGGTTCATGAATTAGCTAGATTGGGCTTCTTGCTTCAAATTAGTTAGGACAAGTTCGACATGCCCATGCCCTTGGCAACATGTAGATTTTTAATATACAGACACATCATTACTGTTGCAAATTCCATCTGGAAACAGTTTAAGACCTGCGCTATCAGCACAAAAACGTGGCCCATATACTTAATAAAGTAGGAAGGATATAAGAATCTTAGTACGGGTCCAATCTGAGCATTGTCTAATGTACAGAAGACGGTTGGGATTGCACGGTCTCGCTTTTCTAAGCAACATTGCAAATGTTGCGAATCCTTAACTAGCTAGTATAGTTAGCTTTTTAAAGGCTACGCAATGGTTTAGAGAGGATCAAGTAGAGCAAGGATAGGATAGTTTCGGGGGTATTACAAGGGGCCTCTAACTGGCAGAGGTGCGTCGAAGGACAGCCACTAGTTGGTGGAAGGGAGTGCGGTGTAGCACCTTTAACTATATCCCTATGCGACCCCTGGGCACCCGTATGAAAACGAGTCAGAAATCCATTCACAGTTTATTAATCCAAGATCGTGTATTTTAATTATTTATATTACCATTAATACATTTTTCAGAAGTAACTCGCCCTTATTTCACAGTTCCAAATAGTGCACTGTTAAAAACAGTACCGCACAGTTCCAAGCTGACCACTTGCGCAAGGTCTTCATCTTCATCTTCGCCTCCACTCTGTCTGCAACTTTATGCCACAGAACTGAATCTTGGCCGATACTTCAAGCAGATAAAGCAAAACTGAAAACATTCTAGCGAAGAATACTCAGAAATTTTTTTGCAGCAACCAAATATCACGGCGAATAAGGTGGAAGGGCGAGGTAGACGAACTTGTACATAAATAGCGAAAATGAAATGACGTTTCACCAAAGTGCGGGGTCTAAGGTGGATGGAGCGGTACGAGTGTGCTGAAGAAAATTGTAGAAACTAAAGCATTCAACACTAAAGCTGAGAAAAATAGAGAACAAGATGGACAGACGAACTAGAAGAAGACATCAACAAACTTGGGATAAAGTATTGGAAAAAAGTCGCAAGCGACCGTAATGTTTTCAGGTCCCACATGCAGCAGACCAGGGCTTACAGAAATCTGTAGCGCTAAAAGGTGATGATGATGTTTAAATATTTTATTGGAACCACGGACGTTGCTTGGATAGGTAACACTCTCAACGAAAAAAAAGGCTTAAGAATTAAAATATTTTAGTTTGGGGAAAAAGAAATTCATTATTTTTGTTTGCAAAAATAGTTTAAAACTATTTTATGGTTTATCTTTAGCTCTTGGGCGATGGTACGACTTCTAACATGCCAGTCAACTTCGATTATTTCTGCGATTTTATCGACATTAGCGACATATGTTTTAACATCAAAAATGCCTGAACGGAATTGACGAAACCAAAATTGCACGTAATTAGCTTTTACAGTATCGGCATCATAAACATCATTCACAATTTCAACGGCCTGGCTTGCATTTTCGCCTTTTTGCTTCTATCAAAGAAAACCTGTTAAATGTACACTTAATGGACCAAACAAGAAACAGGAAAAGAGTTTTTTTAGTGTAAAATGTCACCTCGATCACTACAGCCATCTACCGAGGAAATAATGTATTTATTTTCCCCCCCAAACTAACATTTATGTACAAGTATAAGCAAGTGAGTAGATGTAGACTTAACAGAAATGCTTATGCTAATTAACAGAGGGGAAATTATTTCGATAATATAGCTCAGTCTCGAATGTTTTGAGTTAGTGGGGAAAAACTGAACTCCACTTCTCATAGATAGGATTAGCTTACAAAAGAAACATCTGTTGGCACACCTTTTTGAACTCGATCGCATAAATCGCTGGGACCGTTAAAGTGTCGGTCCAGAAGAATCAGTACATTTTCCTACAAGAGGTGCGTATACTATCAGTTAGAACAAATCGCAGGAGGAGGGGCTGGGTAAAAGCTGCTGAAACGTGATGCCAGCCAAGCAGCCAGAAGCTAAATAAAATCGATGACACTATTATCGTTTGCTGTTTGCGACATCAGCATGAAAGAGGACATCAGACAGCAGATGGTCATGTTGATGAGTATAGGCAGAGAAGAACCTACACATAAAACATTGATATTTTATGTGGCAAAAACACTTGTATCTACGTGAGTGCATAGGTGTAATTTATATACCTACATGCATACTTATGGTAGAACGGAAATTAAATGATTGAAGACTTTTTTGGAAGAAGTTGAAGTGCAAAAGAGCTGGTGAAATGTAATTTTTTGGCTTCTTGAAAAGCTGAGCGATATTTGTATTGAGTTAAAATTTTAATTTTTTGGAATATTTAAGCTATATTTTGCAAGTGCAATATTTGGTAAATAAGAACACATGCGCGCGAAATTAATAAAGAGCGACTGAATTTCTGTTTTTAGAAAGTCAAATCGACAAGATGTAAGGGCCCAATTACTTTTTCCAATCGAAAAATTCAATTTGCAATCAAAGCTGGGTGATTTACGTGAACAATCTTTAGAATATGGATTGAAGATCAATATTATGAGAGCCAAATTTACGAATATCAATGCTAATCAGACCAATAGTATCACCATTGCTGATCTACAGATCGACGAGGTTCAACATTTTACATATCTTGGTAGCCAAGTCACTGCAGATGGTGGTGCCCAAGCCGATATATCAGCTAGATTAAGAAAAGTGGAAATCATTGACTTGGGCGCTATGCTCCTCATAATGGGCACTTAAGAAAACTATAATAATTAACGAATAAGCGAGGAAATTTTAAAAGTTGAGCCTCTTTTGTTAATGTGAAACTAATAAATAGGCTAAAGAAATATCAAGCGCATTAGTTGGCGCTCACAACATACTTACGACTACTTATGCAAGGTGGCGCAAAATCAATCATCCAATTTTGTTTTTGAAATAAAAAATGGTGTTGAATGAAGGAAATCTTGCAGCTGGATCTCAGACTTCACCCTTTCAAAATTCAAATTGTGTAAGCACTTAAGCCTAACGATTACACTTTGCGTGATTATATTGTAGCAGCTTCGTCCGGTAAACACTTTGTTTTCTGACTCTGAGCGATGAAGCCCATTTTCTTTTAAATGGAAGTGTAAATCAACAAAATTGTGGTCATTGGTCATCTAAAGGACAAAATCCACTATATCATCAATAGCCACTTTGCAGTATGAAAGTGCATTGCCAAGCAGTGGAATATTGGAACGAATTTTTTTTTTTAACTGGCAAGTGAAAACAATTTCTGTGGACGGTGTCTCTTAACGGCGCATGCTGAACGATTGTTTCACCTAGTTTGTTTACGTAAAAACTCACAATCTCAGTTAGTCATATACGAAAAAAAATTAACCAATGACAGCACTTCGTTGCCATTTGAACAATGACTGATTGGACGAGAGTGAGAAATTATCGTGCGGAATTCGGCTGCAGAATCTCCTAAGTGACGAGGCAGCCACAGTTCCCCTCACAATTTTTTTTCACCAAAGCTAAAGAGGAATCCTGGTAATCTATCTTCCTTGCTTCATAATCAAGATTTAATCAAGATTTTGCTTATTTGTAAGCAGATAGATGGCATTACAAATGAAAAATTTTGAAAAATTATATAAAAAACTAATTTTTTGGTCCAAAATTTGTAAGGAAAAAAATTAAAAAAGAGCTATATCGATGTGTATTGAATGTACCGGACACTCCTTAAGAGACGAGCAAGCTGGATTTCACACTCGCCGCAGCTATGTTGACTCTTCGCAACAGTAGAGTGGGTTTCCCCGCTTTACATGCTGTTCGTTGACTTTATGCAAACTCTTAATGCATTCGGCACGATCAACAAGACGCAATGTGGAGAGGGAATTCCCGCTAAGATAATCCGCCTCATCAAAGCCCTCTACGAGAACTCCGAACAGGCAGTGGTTCACAAAGGCGATATCAGCGATCCATTCACTAACGCAGGTGTAAGGCAAGGCTGTCCCCTGTTGCCCCATCTCTTCCCCATCATCCTAGACGACGTCATGAGCCATTTGACTCTGAACAAAAGAGACATCGTATGGAGACAGACAGACATTTCGATAACCTGGAGTTCGCTGATGACATCTGCCTCCTCTCTTCTAAACACACTGACATGCAAGTGAAGGCGGACAGACGAGTCACGCCGGTATGCACTGTCGGACTGCAGGCCAGCATTGCCAAGGCGAGAGCTATGAGAGTCAACCACAATAAAGCAAGGCATATAAAGGTTGACGGGTGCCCGGCGGAGTTAGTTGAAAGCTTCTATTGAGGTAGGCTGCACTAACACGGCAGACCGCGGAATAGATGAACTATAGGATAAATAAAATAAGGGCGGCTTTCGGGCGACTGCTTACAGTATGAGGGAGTTCGCAAGTCTTCAGACGCTCTAAGCTGTGAATATTCAGCTCATGTATGAAGACTGTATATTTGTACGGAAGTGAAACATGGCTGGTCTCCAACACCATCACTCAGAGGCTACAATCTTTTGTCAACAAATACCTCTGCATTATCAGTAGAATATTGTCGCTGAACATTATCTGAAAGCAGCAACAACACGCTGTGGCGATTAACGAATGATGAACCCATCCTTTAGCAAATCAAATGCAGTAAGTGGCGATGGATAGAATAGACGCTTAGAAAACCACCAAATATCAACACAAGGATGGCACGGGACTGGAATCCGCAAAGGAGAAGAGACCGCGGTCGGCTAAATAATATTTGGAGAAGGTTGATGGTGCGCTGGAGCAGATGCTGACATCACAAGTGCCTACTTATAACGGGTGATTTTTTAGCTATTATCTTTTTAAACAGTTGGTTTAAACAGCTGACGCACGTTTCGTGTTTTGTTTCACTGTCAAACAACTTCAGTTTGGTCTATAATTTAACCATGAACCGCCTTACAAACGAACAAAGCTTGCAAATCATTGAATTTTATTATAAAATGCGTGTTCTGTTAAGAAAGTTTATCGCGCGCTTCTTCCATTTTATGGTCAGTTTGATCGACCCACTGAAGAGACTATTCGAGCTGTTGTGACAAAATTTAGAACCAAATTTACATTATTGGACCTCAAACCGCCAACACGCTTACGTAGAGTGCGAACTGAAGAAAATATCGCAGCTGTATTGGCCAGTATTAATGATGACCATCTATTATCGATTCGTCGCCGTTCGCAGCAATTGGGCCTCTGTTACTCAACAACGTGGAAAATTTTGCGAAATGATTTAGGTGTGAAGCATTTCAAATTACAGCTGGTGCAAGAATTGAAGCCGAACGACCTACGGCAACGCAGAATTTTGGTGAATGGGCTCTTAGAAAGTTGGCCGAAGATCCACATTTTTATTGAAAAAGTGTGTTCAGCGACGCAGCTAATTTTTGGATCAATGGGTACGAAAATAAGCAGAATTGTCGATTTTGGAGTGAAGATCAGCCAGAAGAATTGCAAGAGCTACCAATGTATCCAGTATCCAGAAAAGTTCACAGTTTGGTGCGGTTTATAGGTTGGAGGTATCATTAGACCGTATTTCTTCAAAGATGCTGCGAATCGTAACGTAACTGTGAATGGTGAGCGCTACCGTGAAATGATATCCAACTTTTTTTCGCCACATATGCAAGAGCTTGACTTGCATGACATGTGGTTTCAGGTTTCAGCAAGACGGTGCCACATGCCACACAGCACGCGTAACAGTGGACTTGTTGAGAGGCGAGTTCGGTGAACATTTTATTTCACGTTCGGGACCTGTCAATTGGCCACCCAGATCGTGCGATATAACGCCTTTAGATTATTTTTTGTGGGGCTAGGTTAAAGCTCATGTCTATTCAGACAAGCCTGCTTCAACTAACGCATTGGAAGACAACATTAAAGCATTTATATGTGAGATACCGGCCGAAACATTGGAATGAATATGCCAAAATTGGACTAAGCGGATGGACCATTTGAAGCGCAGTCGCGGTCAACATTTGCATGAAATAATCTTCAAACATTAAATTATATGGACTGTACTATCGATTTAAATAAAAATTTCATGCATTTTTCTGAATTTTACGTGGTTTTTTTGAAAAGCTTTTCTGTAGCTCTTAAAAAATCACCCTTTAGAACCGTGTACGATGGAACAGTCTTATTGAGGTCTTATGCTCCCGAGCGAAGGGAACAAGGAAGAATAAAAATAAAAGTGTAAAGGACTAGCGAAGGTATTTCACTTTAAAAAGCTCCAAAATTTTGAACATTGGATACATTTCAAAAATATATAATTTTTTTAAAGATTTTGCAGTACACTTCTTATTACACTCAAACCTGCATATAATCAATTTTTAAAGAACTGTACGAAAACGTCAAAAATACTTGGATCACTTGACATGAAGTGGCTCACTTCGAGTTTCTCGAGCGCTGCCGCTCTACGAATTCCGAATTTATATGCTTAGCCATTCGAGTTCAATTCTATTCATCACCTTTGTAGAGTTTAAGAAAATCGTGTAGAGGATGCATAAATATTCAACATTTATTATGAAAAAAATTCAGCGCTTATTATGAAAAAAAAACCAAACTCTTTTTCCTCACAAAACTAACTTAACAAATTTAAGTTGTCTACTGCGCTTGCTTTATTTTTCGAAACATTTAAAGAAATGCAGCCAGCCATACCGGGTAAAAGGTTGCCTGTGGCACGTCAAATGCCATAAAAAACGACAATAAAGCAAAACTGTATTTTTCATGTACAGCAAATGACTCACTT
Source organism: Anastrepha obliqua (assembly GCF_027943255.1). Classification (NCBI taxonomy): domain Eukaryota; kingdom Metazoa; phylum Arthropoda; class Insecta; order Diptera; family Tephritidae; genus Anastrepha; species Anastrepha obliqua. The sequence goes on along the minus strand of NC_072893.1, from coordinate 16,482,471 downwards.
GGGATTTGTGACATTTACGCCCGAAACGTAGACGGTGGATTCCGAAAAACACTGGGTATGAATGCTGCTGCTTTAAGAGGACTTAAATTGTGTAAGAAATGTGAAGCAAGTAAATGAACGTGGAAAATTGTTGGCGAAGAAATTTTACTGAAGCTACTTGTACAACAACATACTTATATTCAATGGTTTTTGTCTTGCCAAGTTAGTAAAACCAAGCGACAATTGTTAACTATTTTCAACACTTTGTCAGAAAGGAAATATTTGACACTGGCATTTTCACATTTGCTCGCACACATACAAACTTTTTATAGGTAGACAATCTACTTATGTGGTGTGTGTGTGTGTGTAGAGATGTGATGCTAAGAAGCTGTGCTTTCTTGCTTGCCACATGAACTTTGGTAGCTTCATAAAATTGCTGACATTTGCACTCTTGTCCGAATCTTCGAATGCTGTGGTAAGCAATTTGCAAACAACAATAAGACTTGTTAGACATATCAACGCGAATTATAGTGTACGTACACATATAGATGTTATATATACATATATCTTTATAGTTGTTGTTTTTTTGTTTTTACTAACGCTTATACCCTGATTACAGTTAGGCACACACGGGCTGCTTACATACTTTTTGTGCATTCGCCCCTGGTCATTGTCACATGGGGCAGGTCACTACCCCACCATTGCTTGGGCATACGCTCGATAACATTTAACAGCAACATAACAATTCAGGCTCGTGGGTATTACACACTGCGTTACCCCTCATCTACACATTCTACTAAATGTGACTTAACATTTGTCAAATTTCTGTTTTGTCTTTGATTAAGTGAAAATTGAGTTTTCAAACTAAGAAATGATAACCAATGCTGGTCAAGAAATTCGATGAGGAAGGTTGGTTTTAACAGCGAATTCGCATTCTCGACCTAACATTTCTGTTTTAACAGAGCTGTTTTAACATAAGCTATATAAGGCGTAGGTGTGCGATGTTTTTTAACATGAATACCTGCTGGCGACGGCCTAAACCCACAGTGTTCAAGAGCACACGAATTAATTATATTGATCAGAACACAAGATGTTTATCTGATTTATTGTTCTAAGTATTTTTTTATTGTTCTAGAGGGCCCGGCATTCGAAGTGTGACCAATTAAAGAGGCCATAAATTTAGTTTGGAAAATTACTTTTCTTCAATTCAAAGTAAAAAATGTGTGAAAATAATACGAAGTTATGAAAATAATACAATTCAATGGACTATGTTTGACTGTAATTGGATGAAAATGCATAGAGTTGTGTGAGTTTTAAGATTTTGTTTTTTTTACTAATTTTTTTATTTCTTTTTATAATGATGACCGTCTGCGCTCGTCTTACAAAAAATAACAGCCATCGCGTTTATGATAAGGCTGATGATGCCATTTCATGGGGGAATATAAGGACATTCGAGTTTTCTGGCAACATTTGATTTATATCTCTTGAATTTCAATGAACACTCAGTACAAACAAATTCCGGTTCATACCAGCGATCAGAAGTAGTAAATATATGTAAGCTTAAAGAAATCGTTGCAGCCATCAACCGGAGCTTTATTATTCTGTAACTTCAAACAATGCTTTTGCTACACCATCACACCACATATGAAACAAAACAAATTGCGATTATCCCACATTTCTTTTTCACAAATTGAAGCAAAACAATAAAACTTTGACGTTTTAATAAGGTTAAATTATAAAGGGTCCGCCATATAACTTTACGGAATTAAAAATGCTATAAAAAAGAAACTACTCAATATTTTTGCAAACTGTTTTTTTTTATTTTGAAGTACAATCCTTCCGGTTAATGATGGAACACAACTTCATTCATATGGCTGCCTCGGCTAGCCATTCACCATCCCATACGATCGGTCCAATTTTTCAACACATTTTCGATTGTATGCGGCTGTATTTCAGCTAAGACATCGCGTATGTTGGTCTTCAGTGCATCAATTGTTGCTGCTTTGTTGGCATAACACTGGTCTTTGACGGCACCCCAAAGATAATAATCCAACGGCGTCAAATCGGAGCTCCGAGGCGGCCAAACGATATCAGAATTTCGGCTGATAATGCGATCTTCGAAGACAGGGCGCAAAATATTGATCGTAGCATTCGCTGTGTGGCAAGAATGTTCGTACACATTCTGCAACATTACCATGATTTTCAAAGTAATGTCGCAATATTTCCCAGCGTTCTTTGAGCGTATACACAACCATTTTCGTTCAGCGGAAGAATAAAACTAATTTTCTGTCAAATCAGATGACAGCTAAGTGTTACCATTCTTCAAATAATACCTAGTTCAAATCCGTAACGATAGATGGCAGGCCCTGTACAAGTAGCGTAACCTCGCTTCTACAACCTTTTCAAGATATTAATATACAATGTGAACTTAGGTACACTTGGGAGCTTTTTCATATTTCTATTGAAAAAGAAATGCGTGATAATAATCTCAATCAATTTTCTTTTATCTGCGGTTTACTCGGGGATTGAAAGCATCGTTTGAAACTGTGATTCATGGCCGCAACGACTTTTTTTTACAAGCTTACGCATACCGCCTTTGACCTTTAGTATGAACCGCAATTCACGTGAGCCAATTGTTCCGCATAATTTGTTGCTACAAATCAAAAAGTTGCTACACATTTTGAATTTACTTATCTGCTCTCATTATATTGTATCATCCAAGATGCTTGCGTTGCAATTTAAACAATGGAATATGCTGCAAGAAGATTTCAGAATCTCGCTAGTCGGCTAAAGTTGATGATAGAAATTCTTTGAAGCAAATTTATAACGCTGGAGGAGACAATAGTAGCATACGAAAATTTGGAAAAAGGATTTCGTTTTACAAACTACGCTGCATATTAGTATCAAATAATAATCAGCCACTTTATGGTATTAATAATACAAATAAAAGAGATTCAACAAAGAGTCCTAATTCAAACAGTATGTTTCAGATATTTTCGAAAGTTCTAACCAGTTCTGTTTTATGCAGTACAAATTAGTAAAAAAAATGAAATCTTGAAACTCACACAACTCTATGAATTTTCATCCAATTACAGTCAAAATAGCTCATTCAACGCAAAATCAAATTTACTATATTATAACAGTAGTGTACTAAAAAAAATCCTCAATATCGGATAATATCGTAAAAATGATGTCAAAGTTGAAAAAATGGAAAAAAAACAAAACATTCCAAAAACTTACAACTACAGTCTCGACAGTTTTCAATTTAAAAAAATTATGAACACACTGTCAGAAACGTTTATTTTTTGTTCTTTCGAACTAAAAATAAAAAAAATTATAAATCGGATGAGTTAAGAGTGATTGTTCGAAGTGGCGAAGTTAAGAGTGATTGTTCACATCAACCTACTGAAAAACGGTTTTTTGGCCATAAAATGAGAATTTGGGGGGTGTATTGGAAATTTCTCGTATACCATTTTTCTTAGTTTTTCTATAGCTACAAGTTGTGCTAGGTCTCCATAAAAGTATAATATCACTGTCGCACAGTGTAATTAGTTGCTGTATAGTAAATGGTTCCAAAAATTATTTGCTTCCAACTTTGGGTTAAATGTTTTTCGTTTAATTAACCAAAATGTTGTTTTTCCCTTCTTCCCTATTGCTTTCCTGTTTTTTTGTTACTTTTATTTGCCTTATGTACGCGCAGTTTTCATTTGCATATGAATTGTTGATGTTGTTGGTTGGTTGGTTGCACAGCTGGTATGTTGCAAAATGCAATTTCTGTTAGCCCCGTTACTATTTAGTTAGTTTGTTCTATAGTACAATTTTTAGGTTAAGAATTTGTTTATACTGCGAAAGAAAATGCTTGTAAAACCACCAAAAATCCAGCTGCAATGTGAAGTTAGTGACGTGCAGCAGAACAAAAGGATTTTTCGTGAAAGGCGAGAGCAGTCCTAGTTTGCTGATGATAGACTCACTAAATGAGGTTTGTTAAAACAAAGGTGGCTTAGCGAGAAATATTTGTTCATTTCTGTTTATCAAGGATATTCACTCTTGCTTCTCGACAAAAAGATTCCTGCTTTATACAGACGACGTTAAGATTTATTCGACGATTATTAGCTCCCTCGACGTGTAAGCGATATTGGATGTAATATTTTATTCAAAGCTTATTCGTTCTAGTCATATAAATTTAATTAAATCAATAAAATAAAATTAATCAAATCTTACGCCATGCTTGCTTTTGTTAGGCGTCATAGCTGCGACTATTATACGCTGAAGCTTTTGTATATGGCTTTTGTGCGTTCCAAACTGGAGTATGCAGCCTTTATTTCGTCACCGTGGTGATATTGACTGTCCGGTGCTTCTTGAGAGAATTTTCTTTAATATCCCGGCCAGAGCTCTGCATATGTCGGAATTATTCTAAGCTGGTCTTTCAAAATCTTTCAAAATGCTCAGAATGATCCTATTACTAGAACCTAAATTGAGATTTGTTGAGATAGATTTTTCATTTCCAAAAGATCACTTATTAAAATCTTTGAATATTTATTATAAATAATTTTTCTTTTTTATGGCCTGTTAACTTTAAACTGCGTCCACTTAGCCTATAAGAATCTATTATATTCATTGTCTTTATAAATAAAAATAAAAAAATATCTATTTGTGACCTTCAAAGTAATCCCCTTAGGATATATAAATATAATTCAGATATGCATATATGTATACCCTTCGTACAAATAGTTGTATGCTATATACTTCTATCAGCACTTTTTCCCACTCCCCTACTCTTCTAATCTGAAGCTTTTCCTGGACCTTATTTTCCGAATCGGGGCGAATCTATGTTTTTTGTGGGTGTTTTCAGCTTTTAGTAGAAAAAAAAAACACAGGGGACCAAACTGGTGAATATGGTGGCTGAGGCATGATCTTGCTTACAAATTTTTGATATATTTCTTCGGTAAGTTGTTCAACCAGCAATGTTATGCAAGGTGACGCAAAATTATTCATCCAATTATATTTTCGAATTACTTTTTTACTGAGTAGAAAAAAAAAAAATGGTTTTGAGTGATACAAATCTTTATTGTGACCTTTACGCGTTTCATTACTTGTCTGTTCGTATACTGCAGATGTCAAGTTCACAAGTGTCAAATCTTTCCAGGTAGGCAGGATTGAAACGACGAAAAAATCTGTACCGTTGCTGGTACTTCAGTCTTCACTGACGGCTCCAAGATGGAATATATATTTTATCAAAATTGTCATCCTGTAGGCATTTAAAATGCTTAGGGAAACGTGGGAGTGAGGCAGATGTTAAACTTTTTTCGAGCGATGGTCCGCTCTAGAACTGCAAAGTGTTTTGCGACAAGTCCGAACAGAAAACTGTCAAACTTTCTACTGAAACTTGGAAGGAGAGACGTTCGGTTGATGGTCGGTATTATTACAGCACACAACCCATGGAGTCAGCATATCACCACCATTGGAATCATTGAGGACCCAACGTGCCTGTCTTACTTGGAGGAGGCAGATAGCGCTGAGCACTTTTTCTGTGAGTGTCCTGCCTTTGCTAGAGCAAGACTACGAGTTTTGGGTTCTGATTCCATGAAAATGAGTAATATTTGTTCTGTAAAACTGGAGGATATCCACAGATTTGCCAAAGAATCTGGAAAATTCTCACAGGACTAACTATCTCTATCTCTGTCTCTATTCTTTCGCATCTCTTTCTCTGATACTTTTCTCCTTCCCTCCTTGACTATCTACCCTCTTTCAAGAGCTCTAAATACAATGGGTGTTAGTCTGAACGTTCTAGGAGCCACCAAATCTCCTGGTGCTCCTTGGCTCGACCTTTTCAAATTTCATTTCAACCTTTTTTCCGATAGTTAAGCCGCGAACAAAACTCTGATGGTGCCGTGGTGCAGATCCAAGCTAGTTTACTCCTGTAAGGCGACCAAATCTCTATGGTGTGCAAGTAACATTTCTGTGATCTGGCTTCCAGGACTTAGGAACATAGAGGGAAATGAAATTGCTGATGAGCTTGTCAGAAAGGAGACTGAAGTGGTCTCAGAGACTTTCTGCCCGATCATCGGGACTCAGTTGACTGTCGTTAAGGGGAAATTGCGCAATCTATTTATCGGAAAAGATGAAGCTCCATTTGTTCAAGTGCTATTTCGAAAACCCCTTGGCTCCAGTAAAATAGACGGAGGACTCAGAAAGCTCTGGCGACTACCAGCCATTCAATTTCCAAACTCGTAGCTGTATTTACCGGTCACACACGCCGAACAGCTAGGATTGCCATTTAAGCCCCCTTATCGAAGCTGCGGGGACCTTTCAGAGAAGGATATGGTTGAGTACTTTCTCTGTAAATATCCAGGCTTGACAACTAGGCGATTGAGGTAACTGGGTGCTTATTTCTTCGACAGCCTTGGGCAGTGCTTCAACCTACATAAATCCCATCGCTCTTCTCCATTATATCATCGATTGTGGCTGGCTGTAGATGTCTACCTATTGGAGGTTTCACAATGGTATCGAACCGGCGCTTTGTTGCTACTTGGGGAATGCCAGAGTGGTCCTTCACCAATTTCACCTACCTACCTACATAGCTGGAGTTTCTTATAAGACTTTTCACATGTGACTGTTAGTTTCCAATTGAGCACATTTGCATAGCAACAACTTCGCCAGCGATCATTAGTTTTCAAATCCGACTTCAAGAAAATTGGTGCAGAACCAGAGGTCACCACTCGTATAAACTTCACATAAAGCAAACAACACAGCATACACTCCGTAAATATATAAATGTGTGTAAGTGTGCAAGAGTAAACAATGCCATTGTAGTATTTACATCTGCATATTTGTGCAAGCCCTGCTAGAAATTTAGTGGCATTATTAGCCAGTTTCCTTCTCATTTTCGGCCACTCGGCGATATCTTAGAAAGCGTTTTGCCGAGTTACTTTTCGGCAGCTCGATTGAACTAAGTCAGACAGATTTTATCTGTTTCATTCAATATCCTTTTTCGACAGTCTCAAGAATGTTAGAATGAAATATCTGGCCATCCGAATCGAAATTTGTGAGTAACTTTGGCTGCTACATCATAGGGGACTTGACTGAAGAATTGTGTTCGCTAATTTTAGACGTATTCTAATGCTTTTCCAATCAGTCGTTTTTCAGACGGAAATAAAATAATATTAGAGATTGATTTTTCTCTTATTTGACCAATACAATCTCTATTTGCTTCGACATTTGTTGTCAACAAACCACCTCACTTTTTACGTCAGCAAATCAGCTGATTCCTTCAAAATCGCTCAGAGCCGGTTAACGGTTTGATGTTGGCCACATTTTTGCATTTGGTATATGATGCGATCTTCTCGCACTAAAGTTGATTTCGATGAAGTATGTTGTGTAAATTGAGAGTTTCGACTTCGAGGTCATACGAGGCTTCGTTTATTTAGGAACCAGCATCAACCCCGAAAATAATGTCAGCCTTAAAATCCAACGAAGAATCTCTCTTACTACTAAATGCTACTTTGGACTAAGTAGGCAATTGAGTAATAAAGTCCTCTCTCGACGAACAAAACTAACACTCTACAAGACTCTCATCATGCCCGTCCTAACGTATGTCGCAGAAGCGTGGACGATGGCAACATCCGATGAAGCGACGCTTGGAGTATTTGAGAGAAGGATTCTGCGGAAGATTTTTGGATCTTTGCACGTTGGTTACAGCGAATATCGTAGACGATGGAACAACGAACTGTATGAGTTTTACGGCGACACAGACATAGTGCAGCGAATAAAGATCTAGCGGCTACGTTGGTTGGGTCATGTCGTCCGAATGAATATAAATGCTCCGCCTCTGAAAGTACTCGATGCATTGCCAGTTGGTGACAGAAAAGCAAGAAGGCTTCCTCTATAAATAGCATACGAGTAGATTCATATATAATTATAATTTTCAAAGTTTAAAATAATTTTTAAGACCTTTTCTTTTCTAATGAGTATTAAACAATGCTATTGCAGTTTTTCTCGGACCTCTGGGTGGCCGCCGTAGCCGAATGGGTAAGTGTGTGACTACCATTCGGAAGCTCGCAGATTCGAAACTTGGGTACGAAAAATTAAATGACAGAAATAAGTTTTTTCTAATAGGGGTCGCCCCGCGGCAGGCAATGACAAACCTCCGAGTGTATTTCTGCCATGAAAAAGCTCCTCATTAAAAATATCTGCCGTTCGAAGTCGTTTTGGAACTGTAGGTCCCTCCATTTGAGGAACAACATCAAGACGCACATCGCAAATAGGAGGAGGAGCTCGGTCAAACACCAAAAAAGGGTATACGCGCCAATTAATTTTTTATTTCCTTAGTATCTCTTATCCTTTTGGATAGGTACCCTCATTGAGACAAGTATGATATAACTATCCTCTAAGTAGTGCCCTTCGGGTTGATATTTACCTTAACGCGGTTTTGTTCGGAAATCCTGACAGTTTTGTTGCTCTTCGTAAAACTATAAATTTTCGTTGAACTCCTGTCTCTCTCTACTCTGCTGTATTTTTCAATGTACTGGAAATGAAATTTTTCGCCTTTGACGCCGTCTCACTCATCAAAATTTGTGAATCGTACTTTCTTCCTACATAGAAATTTCTTCCACTAACTTAGCGTTTTCTGCAGGGTATGTGTGCTTATTTTAAGCCAGTTTGTATGTATGGGTGCATTTGTTATCGCGCGCGCATTGTGTAACACCAATGCAGTGGTATTTAAATTACAAATGAAATGGCAGCATAGAAAATACCAACAGATGCAAATGTGTGTGGGCACTTGCAGCAAATGCGCGAACATTTCACTATAGCAGCTTCAGGACATACTTGAAATATTATGCAAGCACACATACATAGATGAATATATACATACACACATGTTTATCCACACATATGGTAAAGTATCAGACTGGAGCAGCTGCACTTCGTTGCTCTGTCAAACATTCCTTTAATCACACACACACACAAGCAAGCGTCAGCAGATTCTAATATACGAGTATGTGTGTGTGTATGTACTGCGTCAAAGCTGTGGGTCACAAAATCCTTTCGCGATTATGAGAGTGAGTGAGTGAGTATGCAATTATGCACAGGGTGGTTCAAATGAAAAATTTTGGAGCGTATGTTACTTCGAAATTGATAGCCTTTACTCGCTTAAAATTTTGACTGCTATTCGGTACCTACAGCTGCTGCGGCATGAAATGAGTTCGTTTACAACTTTGGAAGGCAATGGAGATAAAACACGTAAAATAAATTTTAGTCGTCAAGAGTCAGAATTAAAGATCGATGCTATACCGAGAATCATAAACTAAGCAGACTCTTAGCAGAGATAACGGCCGGGGCTTATATGAATTAGAGGCACAAATAGTTAGCGAGGTCTAGAAAAATTTGGTTGGTAATTGGATGGACACAAAATCGTATTTCATAAATAATCGGAAAATACATTTGTTCTTACTAATGACACTCTAACGCATAAATATATTATATTTTGTATATCGTGAAATTTTTTTTGTTTTTTTTTATCAGTCCATGTTGTTTTGTTTTTTTGTTTGTATTTTTTTTTTACGAAGAAGAAGTTTCTAAAGCCTAACCCCGGCCAGTGTGAGACTTCAACCCGAAATAAACCTCTTTCCGTCAAAGTACAAATACCCCCTGTACTACCGTCTAAGTATTTCGTCGGGAGGCGATTTTGTTTTGTTTTGGGGTGAAAATCAAAATATCAGAAGCATCTTCATAGGCCCCGTCGCACAAGCGGTATGTGGGGAATGCTCCTACTAACACTATAACGTTCTTCCTCCTCGACTGATTTTCGCCTTGGGACCGCTGTAAGCATTTCATCAAGGCCACCTGCTCTTGTGGACGTATAGAAATTTTACGCCAGTAATAGTATGGGTTCGAATTCGACGTAAAGCATAGTCCACGCACTTTTCCACATTTACCTACATTTCCTCTTTCTAATTATTTTCCATCCCAAAAAAATTTTCCAAACTCACTCCTCAAACCCAAACTTATTATTCGCATTGTGGCTGGTAAAATAAGCAAAAACAAAGAAAAACACACAGTTACACATTGCATCATTGGTGCCAGCAAGAGGAAGCGGGCAACCGCGGTAATAGCGCAGACACACCAAATTTAGCGAAGTCCTCAAGCATCTGTGTGATCCTTCTGTCTGAAAAATGTGACTCACAGATGGCTCTCCAAGCAGTAAGAAGGTGTTGTTCCTAAGTAACGACAGGTAGGCATTCCCACTACTTAGGACTGGTAGCAGTGGGCTAATCACCTACCCTGCCAGAAATCAAAATATGTAGATTAACGAAACCAACCCAATACTGAGTCTTTTGAGGTCCTATGCTCCCGAGAGGAGTGAACAAGAAAAAAAAAAAAACAAAAAATAGTTTCCACTCCTCCCACTGTTCTCACAGGCGCTTGTGGAGAAAAAGGAACATCGGAAAACTTGCGATAGCGCAGTATATACGAACTACCGCCTTGTCTTCTGCCTGATGTTATTGTTAGTGATTGATTCAAATGTCTGCTTTTGTCGTCCTCCTGTCCAGAAACAGTTCATTTCCATGTCGTACGTGCAACTGGAGCTGCAGCTGCTGAGCCTTGCGCTTGCATTTAATGAATTGAAATCGTATCATTATTTTTGCGGCAAACCTTGGAACCGCCTCCCACTTAGCACTGGACGAGCACATGCCCCATATGCGGTTGATAGGACTAGGTGCGCGTCCCAAAACCGGTTGAAGTATTGCACGTTCTATTGCGAAGCGATCACAAGGAAAAGCTATAGGTTACGCGCTTTCGATTGCCTTATGGCAGCTTGAGAAAAATGGGCCACCTGCCATCTGCCAGGTGAAACCGGTGGAGATATTCCATAAAGCAGCAGTGACCGGAGAGTATCTGCGTAAGGTAATAATCAATACCACCATGATTTCTTTTCACCCATTTCTCGAGATGTGATATTAGCTTGTTCGTCCATCTTCGTATAGGTGACTCTTTCTATCTTCTTTGCCACTCGTACATAGATCGATATCTCTCTTGATGGCTTTTTCTGTTGCCGTTGGTTTTGTTCCTTGCACTTCCCGGATATTCTTGCCTTCTGCCCATACCGACACCGCGAAAAGCACAAGTCCACGACTGTTGCTAATAATCGCCTGTTTTCCCCTTGCAGGCCAACTATATTGAATGGTATTTTAGCTAGAGCCTCCATTGCAGCCGCTGCTAGATACTACTTAAAACTCAATCTCGTGTCCATTACGACTCCTAAGTATTTTATTGCCTCCTTCGTCAGTATCTCGTGCCCACCAACTGAGAGTTCCATAATCATCTTTTTCTTCCACGCATTTATCAGCACTGCCTCCGTTTTTGGGCTCCAACCTCTAGGCCTCCATTGCTGAGCCAATCCTGTACTCTCGCTGCCGCATCGCTGAATTTTTCTTCTACATGATAAAGTCGCTTGTCAACTACAACTAGCGCAATATCATCCGCGTACCCTACGATTGTTTTTGCGTCTGGAAGTTTTAGTTTTAGAACCCCGTAATACACAGTGTTCTAAAGAGTTGATCCCAAACCCGATTCTTGTGGAACTCCTCCTGTGACTATATACGTTTTTTGATCGGTACCGTAGAATTCGGTATGTATGTCACTGGTCTACGCTGGGCTGATGTGTCTGCGAGTAGTTAACCTTGAAGTGTGGCATAGAACCGAGTGTGTCTAATGTAATGTGCAACTCAAAACACTGTTGGGATGCGGCGTGTAAGTTTGCTAAGCTGGTGATGCGGTCTCTGAATGCGATCGATGAAGAAAGGTGAAGAAGAGAACTTTTTCAGCTTTAGCTGGAGGCCGATAGCTATGATGCTTGAGCCTGTATTCATTTAGAAGGAGAATTCCAATGGAGGTCCACTAGAGACGAACTGACGACAATAACAGACGCCTGAGTTTGTCACTCGCGACTAAATCATACATTCCATGGTATGGGTCTAGATATTTCCGCATTTTCAATGCTTCTTTTAATCCCACTTACAGTCGAAGCAATAGGAGACTATCTTCGACGTATTACCTTTATACGTCTCAGGCAGATGGCATTGACGCAGGTGCCTATTTTAGTCAATAGACACAATCACGTCCCAATCTCGAAGTAATGCAAATATGCAGTCCCTCGGGAAGTTAGCCAAGGTGGGGAGGTTTGTTTTAGTCGGAGCATGCCTCATGTATCTTTGGTGCGATGGTACCAATTAAAATGTTTCTGACATTTTTATCTTTCCCTCTAAAAAACGTCGTACATACGATATGTGACTTGTATGAAGGCACCACCTCACCACCCCAGCGAGAACCTTACTCCCCTGCTGCCTAGATTCTCCGGTATTCCCCATTATTCTGGTCAGGGCTATAGTCGCAATCGCAGCCTTGTTAATAGACTACTCCAAGTGAATCCTGAAACTAAGTCGATGATCCACTAAGCCGCTGAAGTACGAATTCACAAATGTTTTCACTCGATGATGCTGTCACCAATTCTGAGCTCGTCCTTCTCTAAAATTTTATGGGTGCTGATGAGTACGCCTTCCGTATTATGGGTAGCCAATCCTAGACCTCCTAGATTTCTTGTATCTAGCCTTTCTTGCGCATGCCATTCTGGCAAAAGTGCCCCTCGTTCAAATCCTTGGGGCACACCAGCTGTGACTTTGTAGTCAATGGCTCCAGTGACGCTGCCGCAGCACACCACTCTAACAGATAAATACCTGGGTATTACACGTTGAAAATAATGAGGCACTTGCATCATTCGGAGATCGCATATTACTTCTATCCAACTGGCACAATTGAACGCATTAATAACATCTATCATTACCACCAGACAGCATTATTTTTGCTCCGCCTAACCAACGCTTGCCCGCAATCGCCTACATGGATCACCCTATGTGGGCATGCATGGATGTGTGTGTGTCATTTATGTTGACCCCATTTGGCTTCTGCTACCACTGCTTACTCTCTCTGGCCGACCTTAAAAGCAATTCAAATTGCTTTTACCGCTTCTTCAGTTGTTGTCGCCACTGCTGTTGTGACTGGCACCGGGGCTGCTGCAGCACCAACCATTACTTAATTAATTAAATTGAATTTAACCCCAATTCGCTATTTTCTGTCTACATATTTTGTCAGCGCTTTTATGACAACATTTATTGAATTTTTGTCTGCTTTGGCTTTGGCTTTTATTAGTTGCAGGTGAATAGGTGAAAGCATGTGGGCCCATACATATTCGTGCATACGGAGCAACTTTCGCCCTTAGCAGATTGACGTGTGCGATGGGACATTTTTTTGTTAAAAATATTTTGCGTTATTTTTCTCCTTTTCTGTATTGCTGATGAAATTTAATATTATCCCGATTCGATTGAAGCCATTCCGTACCTTTTTCGAGGACATAAGCGAAAGGAAGAGTTCAATATTCGATTTATTAGTAGATGGCTCAAGCCAGCTCTTGGGTATAGGACGCGCATATCTACATATATTCGCATATCCTGAGGGAGTATATGGAAAACTAATTTTGGAAAGTTAGAATTATTGCTATTTAATTTGATTTTACAATGTCACTGGCTCTTTAAAAAATAGTCGTTTAAGTTATCTCCGCTCATACGGGTTAAGGACGTAGTCTCGTCAAATACTCATTTTTTATAAATATTTTATAGGAATTATTTTTTTTTTTAAATAAAATCCGATCGTTTCGATTTTATAGTATGTTATTATTGACATCAAATAGTATACAAAAACAGTTTCCTTTTTTTCTAGGGCGTCTTAAAAAAAAGATAGGTGGCTTGTCAACAGGATTTTGTCTCTTCAGGAAGTCTGAAACGAAAAAGTTAAACTGATTATTATTCTGTAGGCTTGTTATTCTGGCAGGTGTGACAATGGAACAATTCGAAAACAATCTTTTTTTCAAAAGTCCACTATTTTGTTATTTTTCAAAAAAGAATTATGTTTTCAAAATTTAATTTTCTTCGAAAGCTCAAGAGATCTTAACACTTAATAGATCTTATCTCTATTTGAAATCATAACTGTCAACAGTAATGTAGGCACCTATACGCGAGTGCGCCGACTGCTTGTTCAATGACAGAAGGTACTTCATTTTGTCCTCGCCAGACCCATTCGCATAACTTCATTCTCTAGTTTGGAAAAAGGCGCGGTTGTAATGATCGATCGCTGGCAAACACCAGCAATTGTACAGTCTCACAAAAAATTGTCCTTCAGCGATTAAGATCTGCGATTCACACGATCTTTTCCAGCAACAAGTTAAAGAAGTCACATGCAGTGAGCCATCTATCAGAAGCCTCATTTGTCCTTCCCTATCACCGGTATTGTACAACGTCATTTTGCATAAGTATAGCCGCATTGGTTTTGCGGGGATGCCAAATTCAGACATTGGGAGATATAGGTAAGCCTTTTTCGTGCAGCAATGTAGCTTTAGATGGTTTGCGTCGATTCTCCTTTTATGGGTTTTTCCAAGACTTGGCGTATTATGAGTATTTGGTCGATGGTCCAGGTGTAAAGCCGCACTACTAAGGCCCAAACAGTTGGTTGGTGGTGGGCTTTTCTCACAATACGCTCGCTAGAACCTTATAGACTATATTTAGGAGACTAATCCCGCGATAATTGGCACAGATTGCAGGATCGCCCTAGATTGGGCAGAGCACACTTAAATTCCAATCGGCAGTCATGCTTTCACCCCATATCACCATATTTTGCATAGGAGCTGATGAATGCTCCTTACCAGCTCCTCGCCACCATATTTGAATAGCTCAGCCAGCAGTCCCTCGGCTTCCGCAGCTTTTTTGTTGTTTAGCCGCCTAATCGCTATTCTTATCTCATCATGGCCCGGTAGCGGAACGACAGTCCCTCGTCATCGATTGATGTATCGGGATCTTCACATTCTCTGTGACATCTGCAGATGTCTCTATTTGTTGAAGTTCAAGAAGTGTTCCCTCCATAATTATGCAAGCTCTGTATGTTAGTTACCAAATAGCTGCAATCGTTCTTACAGGAAATCGCCCCGGTCTTGAAACTTTCTGTAAGCTGCCGAACTTTCTCGTAGAATTTTCGGGCGTTGTTCCTCTTGGCCAGTATCTCAAGCTCCTCGCACTCACGTATTTCAGCCTCTCCTTTCTTCTTTCGGATAATACGTCTCTCTTCCTTTCTTAGCTCTCGGTAGCGATCCCACATGGCTGGAGGTGCGCTCGATGGCAGCATGGCCCTATAAGCAGCATTCTTTCTTTTCGTGGCAGCATGACATTGGTACTCGGATCGTACGTACATCTAAAACACTAGAAGCGTGTCTTCCATCTATCACAACATGATCGATCTGGTTTCGCGTTTTTCGATCAGGAGTTAGCCACGTAGTTTGGCGAATGTTCTTATGCTGGAATCTGATACTGCAGACTACCATGTTTCGAGCCCTGGTGAAGTCATTCAGCCTCTGTCCGTTACCGGACGATTCGTTGGCAGGATGAATTTCTCTACTGTTGGGCAAAAAAATTTCTCCTACCGCACCCTGGCTCACTTGGCGATGAAGTCTTTCTCCCACAACAAATCCGACACCGAATTTGCGCTCATTTACATGGCAGCTGTAGAAGATGGCACAAGGTCCTATGGTTTTCTTACCTTGCCCCGTCCATCGCATCTCTTGGATGGCAGTAATGTCAGCCTTTACTCTCACGAGGACATCAACCAGCCGGGCAGAGGCACCTTCCCCGTTAAGGGACTGGACATTCTTTCCCCACTTGCGTGGACTTCTACATATGGAACCATCCTCCGCTGCCATCATCATTAAACAGATAAAATTCAGTTTGATGTAAACTTTCAGGTCATTAAAGAAGGACCCTCTCTATAAACTACATCTGGTAAACAGCCATTTTTCTCCACAAACAAATCGATCGAAGGTATGTGGAAGATCAGTTGCTTGCTATTTCGCACACAAGACCACATTCAATTTCTTTATGAACTTAAGTATCAGAATATCGCCCAACTGAACATAAGGCACTCGAGAAAGGGAAAGCGAGCGACGACTGATCATCTAAATAAGCTAGGGGAAATTGAGAATTTTTTGCTTCTTCAAGACTTCCTCGCAGGTCACCTATATCCGGCGCTGAAGGTAGTTTTTCTCCTGACTGTGGTAGGGAAGTTTGTCTCTTCCTTCCTTTTCAATAACAGGTGTTATTTTGAATAGGATTGCGCTATCGAGAGATGATGAATGATTTTTTTTGGCCGGTATTGGATGGTATTGCTCTGGACAACTTTTATTTTCAACAAGACGGCGCTACGTGCCACACAAGCAACGAAACCATTGATATTTACGGCAAAAGTTTCCGGTCCGTGTTATCTCTCGAAGAGGTGATCACAATTGGCCACCGAGATCTTGTGATTTAACACCTTGTGATTTTTTTCTTTAGGGCCACGTGAAAGAGAAGGTCTACGCCCACAGCCAACAGCCCAGGGTCGATTCAAGACCTCAAAGATGGAATTCGTGAGGCTATCGTGGGCATAGGGCAGCCACTTTGCATTCCGGTTATGGAAAGTTTCATGAAAGGGATATTGTCCTGTAAGCGTGGTCGGGGTGGTCATTTGCCTGATGTTATTTTCCACTATTAACGACATACCTTCCTTTTTATAATGAAATAAACATTTGATCATTTATATTTAAAAATAACACTTTTCTTTGAATATCAAAATAACACCTCTTATTGGAAAACCCTTTATTACAATATTTTATGCTGACAAGGTCATTACATTAAATCTGTCACTCTGCTGTTGTCTAATAGAAATAATTTCTAATATATTTCAGTGTCTGTTGTTCATTGCAGTCTATTAAATGAGTTTCTCTATTACTAACGAGTAAACTGTGAGCGCTTTTACATTACTCGCTTGAGGACATAAATAATAATTAAAAACAGGATCCTCCTTAAGGAGTTAACTTCGCTACCCCCAGCACTTCGCTACCAACAGCGAGAAAGAGAAAGAAAACATGCATTTTTAATTTGCTTCCAAGTAGTACCTGCAAATTGCCCTGCACTACATTTTCCATTTTTCAAATCAAAAAAGCAGCTAATTTCCTGTAAAGATTAGAATGCAGTAAAGTCCTTAAGGTCATCTACAGCTTCCATTAATGCGCCCGCTCAATGTCTGAAAAAAAGTCTACACTTTACCACGAAAAAAAAAATAAAAAAAAAAGAATAAATAGTTGAAATTTGTTGGCGGCGTGAAGCATTTCACTTCGTTCAAGTAGCTTTTCGTTTGAATTTGTGTTGAAATGAAGGAGTTGGTGAATGTTGTGCTTCAGCTGTCGTTGTCAGGCCGTTTGAAAAGAAAGGAAACTCTCTGAAATCTCTTGGCTAGTAAAAAAGTTTGCAACTCATTTCGTTTTCAAATTCCGCCGAGAGCAGAGTGATGTCGCGTTGAAATTAAAGTACATAAGGAAGGTGGGAAGTACAGAAGCAAATGGAACAACACTACAAATCAAGGAAAGATGGACTTAGTGCAACTATTTGCAGAAGCAGAATGTATACACTTCAAGACAAAACAAAGGAAATGGAAATCTCGTTGTAGAGCGCGAGGGATTTGTAAGGTTAAAGGTGAAAGTTGGGCGCAAATCGACGTGAAAATCACTGTCTGCAGCTTTGAGGCTACACAGTTGATGACTTTTTCTATACCAGTGCGCACTAATTAACTGGGTATTACATTCTTTGTTATGGATAGAGATATTCTCGCGGATATAAATACATATCTATGTACAGTCCGCCATAAAATGATAGAACCTCTAATTTTAACCAGTTTTGTCTACTTTTTGGTGCTTTCTTCTACGAAGGCGGTTCAATAAGTACCCTTGTTTGATTACAGAGGGCGTTCCTGAGAAAAGTTGGTGCTAGCATCGTGTGCTGCCACCTATCAAAGGACGGCAAAACAAAATTCAGACTGGTTGATACGTTAGTTTGGACTTGGCAGCTATTCGAGTAAGACGTGTTTTGTAATTTTCGCTAAGACGGAAAAAGAGAAGTGTCGTTCGGCGATTCGCTTTTTGTTTTTGGATGGGAAAAAATGCGAGGAAATAAAAGCAAACTTGGTTGCCGTCTATGGGGGCGCTTTGCCATCTACAGGGTTTGATTGAAAAGTAATGAGCCTTCCCGCGCGGAGCGTCTGCCAAGCGATCAACCGAATCGACTGGTGGGGGAAAATTATCGTTGGACCTTCCACTAGAAACCGGTCCCAGTTCGCTGACAACAGCGGTGCAGTCAACATCGCTCCGCGCGTGAAAGCTGTTTTAAAAGTGTGTTAGGATTTTGCAGTGGCAAAAATGCAGCGATCGTTGGAGCAACGTTACTCGATCAAATTTTGCGTAAAGCTAAACAAAACGAGTACCGAAACCATTGGGCTACTCAAGCAGGCTTACGGGGACCAATCTCTGTCCAGTGCCCAGGTAAAACGGTGGCACAAGTCGTTCAAGGAAGACCGTCGAAGACGAACAGCGATATGGAAGGCCTTCGACTACGCAAACAGACGAAGATGTGAACCGGGTTCGTGAATTTTTGAACATTGACCGTCGCTAGTCTACGTGAGATCAGTGAAGAGTTAAATTTAACGTATTGCAATGTGCGCCTGAAAAGAAAGCTGAAGGGGAGGCGTTTCGACTCCATCGAGGTGATCCAAAAAACTGTGACAGCCGAATTGAAGGCGATTCCGGTGGATGAGTTTCAAAATGTTTCCTGCAGTGGACGCTCAAGGGTCCTATTTTGAAGAATATTAGTTGTATAAGCCAAAAGGTTTAATAAAACTGCTTAAAAAAATAAGGCTCATTACTTTTCAATCAATCCCTGTATGACGTGATGTTTGACGTGAGCCGAACGAAAAGTCATTCAAAACGTCCACGACATGATTCTCGCTGATCGACGAACGAAAGTGCGTGACGTAACAGAGGCCACAGGTGTGTTAACCGGAACGGAAATTAATATTTTACAAGATATGTTGGTCATGAAATAATTGTCGGACCGAAGAGTGCCGCGATGCTGACAACAAACAACAAGCGGATGCGGCTGTTAACTTTGAATCAGTGTTTGAAGCAATTTAAGTGAGATCCAAAGGAATTTTTGCGTTGCATTGTAACCGTTGATGAATACTGGATTCATCAGTATACACCAGAAACTAAGCAATAATCAAAACAATGGATTTCTCCCAATAAAACTGCTTCAAAGAAGGCGAAGACAGTCCCATCGGCCGGAAAGGTCATGTCGCTGATTTTAGGGATGGAACGACGTAATCATCATGGATTTTTTAGAAAAAGAAAGAACGATCACTGAACAATACTACAGTGAGTTACTGGACTGCTTTCACAAAAAGTTGAAGGAGACACGGCCACATTTGGCGAAACAGAAGGCGCTACTTCACAACGATAACGCACCAGCGCATTCATCCGGAGTTGTCGCCGCCAAACTGCATGAATTGTGTTATGAAGAGCTGTCGCACCCCCCGTATTCACTTGATCTGACTCCCTGCGACTTTTTCTTATATAATATTAATAAAATTAAAAAAAAAAAATTTGAAAAAAATTAAAAATTTAACTTCCCTCGTGTATAAAAAAGTTACTTTGCGCAGAGCACTGTCAGATTAAAAATTTATTTAAAATATGTAAACAAAATTGTTTATCAACTTAAGCTCGCACTTTATTACATTAAAACTTAATAAGCTATAAAACTGCATACCACTAAGTTTTTTAAAACCCCAAAAGTTTGTCAAATTTATGTGGTTTGTAATTTGGACTTAAATGGTTTTTGTTAGACAACAAGCTATACTTTTACAAAAAAAAAATGAGTAATAAGGAACAATCATCATAAAAAATGGGAAATAGTCAAGACAAGTTGAAATGAGGAGTGCTATCATTTCGTCGCGGGCTGTAGATATAGATATAAGCACTAGGATGTTCAGCATGAGGACAGGCCATCTCAGTCCAACGGTGGGTAGGCAGGTAGGTAGAACTAGTATCTTGGATTCTTCTCATTCTCATTTGAGGATGATACTCTCATTTTTATCGCTGTAAATCCCTCGTTTATAGCTTGAGAACCATAACATAAGACCGAAATCATCCTGATGACACGAGGTCACATACCACTCGACATCAGCATGCAAATAGGCGACACGCCCCTAGTGACGCCCAAAGTACTGAAATATAATAATTAGGCATTCAACTTGACTGCAGGCTTACTTTCTGGGCCCAGAAAGGGAATGCGGCTAACAAAGCAGCAAATTAATGGCAAATATCGGTGAGCCAACATAGAGCAAAATAGAGTAGTTATGGCAGCCACAAACTCATTTCCCCTGTTCGGCGGCGAAGTATGAAGAGATGCGCTAAATTGCAAAGCCAAGCGCAAAGCACTGAAGGCTGTGCAACGAACAGTAGCACTCAGAGTTGTCTCAGCCTTCCGCGCTATCTCCGGCGCTGCAGAGTGGGAGATACCCGTTGACCTCATGGCCCGTTAAAGAATGTATGCGTGGGTCTCCAAGAAGAAACGCGTCATCACCAGCTAGCGTTGCGATGGGACACTGAACCGAGACGGCAAAACCCATTTCTTCAATAAGTAAATGGTTCCAAAGGAACTGTGGGGAAGTGAATAATGTATTTCTTAACTCAGTTCTTTTTTGGCCACGGAGACTTCCGGAGATACTAATTCCGCACGGACAAGGTAAGGGATCCCAAGTGCATATACTACGAAGCGCCGAGCGATAATTCTGAACACAGGTTCTTTAGTTGTCCAGATAACTCGCGGAAAGAGATGCTCTAAAGAAGCAGGTTGGCGACATCGCTGCGAGCAATGTGATCGACAAGATCGACAACATGCTTGAACACGAGAACAGCTGGAATAGTGTAAAGAGATACATCGAGGACGTACTACGGAAAACAAAGATAGAGCTCGACATAAGAAGACACGCCTATAGCATGAAGCTGGCTGCAAGCATGGTGAACTCAGACGTGGACAAATAGAATTGGTGCATTTCATGGACATTGTTCTGAACCCTTCCGATGTACTGCAGAAAGTATTCTCGAGATTAGGACTAACTCGAAGAGACGGAGAGATTGTTTTAGTGGTCATACCATTCCACGCAGTAAACGATGGTCGCTGTAAGTGCGAAGGCAGTTTGAGCCCTGTCTCACTAACCAAAACAAAAAAAAAAAACAAAGTAAATTTAAAAAAAATGGCATACTCGCTGATTGGTTGCGTGGCTGGCATTACTAAGGCTGCAGGAGCTCACAAATTGTGTTTATAGTGGATCACGTCTCACTTTGCCTCGATTTATATCTGAGCCGGTACTTTGAATGTCAGCTGAAAAATTTAGTACTTTTCGAGTGTACTTTTCCATGGTTGAAATCTTTTTCGATTGTAGCTCCGAATACAGTGTGTCATTAGTCGAATTGACAGGGTTGTCAAAAGGTATACGGTTGACCGATGATTCCGCTTGTGCATCCATGAAAACGATTTAAAAAACAGTTGCCAGTTTAACGAAGAAGTTGATACATTTATGAAGCAGGAGAATGGGCCATACTCAGCTTCCTTGTGACGGTAGTTTTCAGAAATTTCTACAATTTTCGAATTCATTTTATACGGCTACCACAGAAGCCCTTACCATAATTATCATTCGATGGAGTCCGCGTTTTGAATTCTACGGTGGGTATGACAAAAAAGATTTTTTTTATAGCGATCGCCACTCGGCAGGCAATGGCAAACACTCGAGTGTATTTCAAGCTCGTCATAAGAAATTATCTGCTATTTTCGGGCAGCATAAAATTGTAAATCCCTGCATTAGAGGAACAACATCGAGGTGCATCATACAAATAAAAAGAGGACCTCGACCAAACATCTATTAGAGGAGCTACATAAGTGCCAATTGCATATATGTAGGGTATATTGAAATCTTCATAGAATTAATGTAGCGATGATCTGCAGGTATTTATAATTTATCCGCGAGGAAAATAGTCGTGACAGCGGCTACTTTCAGCATATTTGTCCACACATACATAAAATATTATAATTTCATCATATCGAAATGCATTAAACCCATAAGCGCGACAATGCCATTTACCCAAATACATGCGCTGGGTATAGTATACCGTCTCACTCTCTACTTACTTCCCTGAACTTTACTGTTTTTTTTAGTTTGTGGTTTTTGGAGATAAGTAAATCCACGTAAATACATAGATAATGTTTTGAAAAAGAAACCAAGGTGCGCTACTTAAGTGAAACTGCAGCCACTTTCGAAATTCAGTGATGAGCTTTGTGTAAATTCCAAGCAGTCGAAAATACTTCGGAAAGTATTCAAGTACATTTACGTTAGACGCGCTGTGGTTGTTGATGTTAATGTGAACCTTGCGCACTATTAACCGCTTTTAGCAATTGAAATGTGGCGTGCACGCGCGCTTTGTGCTTTGTTATACAATTTTCAGGAGACTCTTCAATTACGAAGGGCTAGACTCTGCCGCTGGACGGCAAGTACTCTAAAGCTCAGCGGCGCCGCTCAGTCTCTCCAATTCTACTGAAAGTGCAAACTTCACTGATGCTTTGTTTCGAAACTCTAATTTTGTCGTAAGCAACGCTAACAGATATCTCTTGCCAGGGGGTTATATAAGGTTAGACATAAATACTTAAATACTTCTTCATCTTTATTTGCAAATTCTTAATACAGAATGTAAGCGATCACAGTCATAAATTGTTCATTAATTTTAATACAAATATGAAAAATTATTTCTTCTTCTCAACATTTAACAAAACAATAAAATATTATATTACAGGCTGAAACCCAAAATAAACAAGACTGAGCTAAAATAGAAACAGCAGGAGCTTTTTTCTGATAACTTCGAGTTTATTTATTCAAAATAGTCCCCTCTGGCCTACATACACTGTTTTGCGCGATCTAAAAGCGTTTCAAAAGAGTGTTTCAGGTCATTGACCGGAATCCGGAATGTCCTTCAGGATGTCGGTACAAGCCTTTTGGATGCCCTCTACGGACGCAAAACGTTTTCCTTTCATGCCCAAATGCAATTTTCTAAATAGGTAGAAGTCACAGGGTGCCCCGAGTTAACTTGTGCCGAATGAAACAGACCTGTCGTAAGCCCAAATGATCAGTTAAAATGCAATAAATCGATATGTGGGGATATTCAACTCGGATTTCATGAACGATTTCGGTTGATTTTTGATAAATTTACGAACAATTTCGATGGAGTTTCTTTTGATTACTGATTTTGAGCGGCCCGTTTGTTCATTGTCATTTAAGTCCTCGCAACCATCACTCTGAAACGTGTAAATCACTCATTAACGAGATAGACAATCATCGCCATAAGATTTTTTTACCAATTCAAATGTTTCGGCAAACGTTTCACCGATTTTAAAACAAAATATTAGCTCTTTGTTCGAAACTCATTTTTGAACCGATGACACAAACATACTGACACTTTAGACACAATATCTTTGCTTCCACTGGACCGAATATCATCAAGCTTTCACTGGAAGTCAGCTAGGGATGTAACTCCCAACGCACTAACTCATTAAAAAGATGGCACCATCAAAATTATTTTTATGACCCCAGTCTTATTTATTTTGGACTTCACCTTGTATATATAATATTATGGTAATTGTCTCTGCTTTGAGCTGGTTAATCCTGTCTCTTATGTCACTCTCTTATGTTACGCAACCAAAACTTTTGCTTCCTTCCAATTCATGATATGACCAAAATATACGATTTTGCGGCACTTTGTTGTTAGTAACAGCTCTCTCTACACTTTCTAAGTTTCGTTAAGACTTCTTTGTTATTAACTTTGTTTGGAGTTTATGGAGATGCTGCTTTAAGTGAAACAACGTGCCGAGATTGGATCCGCCGCTTCAAAGACGGTGGTTAATGATTATTAATGTTGACGACCGTCCGTGTGAAGTAAGGCCAAAAACCTGCGAAGACGCTGAATTGGAGGCATTGCTCAGTGAGGATTCATGCCAAACACAAGAAGAGCTTGCTTCAGTATCAGGAGTTACCCGCCAACCCATTTCCAAGCGATTGCACGCTTTGGGAATGATTCAGAAACAGGGCACTTGGGTTCCTTATGAGTTAAAACTAAGGGATGTGGAACGTCGTTTTTTCGCTGTGTCGCCTGTGAACAACTGCTCCAGCGGCAAAGGAATGGTTCTCTTCATCGCATCGTGACGGGTGATGAAAAATGGATCCATTACAGCAATCCAAAGAAACGAAAGTCATGGGGACCGCCCGGTCATGCTTCTACGTCGTCGCCTCGGCCGAATATTCACGCTGCGAAGGTTATGCTATGTATTTGGTGGGACCAAGTTGGTGTTATTGATTATGAACTGTTAAAACCAAGCAAAATCATCACTGGGAATCGGTATCGACTTCAATTGATGCGACTGAGCCGAGCACTACGCGAGATGCGACCGCAATACGTGGAGAGGCATGAACAAGTGATTCTACATCATGACGACGCTCGGCCTGATGTTGCAAACCCGTTAAAACCTACCAGGAATCACTGAAATGGGAAATGCTACCCCTACCCCACCCACCATATTCTCTAGATATTGCGCCGTTCGATTATCACCTGTTCCGATCGATGGCACAAGGTCTAGTTGACCAGCAGTTCCATTCATATGAAGGCATTAAAAAATGGCTTGATCCGTGGATGGCCTCAAAAGATGAACAGTTTTACCGCGTCGGTATACGAGATCTACCAGAAAGATGGGAAAAAGTAGTAGCCAGCGATGGGCAATACCTTCAATGATGCACTTGTAACCATTTTTCAGAGTAAAATTGTTTTTTTTCATAAAAAAGAAACAGCGAGAGCTTAATTGCGCACCTAATATTTAGAATAAAAAGATAGAATTCTTGAGGTTAGTTAATAATTTTTTACAATAATTTGATCAATTTAACCATCCGATAAAAATTGCACTTTTAAGGCCCACAGCATTATCAACCTGTCTTCCGGTTGAGAAGGTACTGGCAATATATTTTCGATTGGGTTATGGTCAAGGCTGCAGTCAGGCCACTTTAAAATTTGTATTTTTTCGCTGCCAAAAACTCTTAGGTTTTGCTTTGGAAGCATGAACGGCTGCGTTGTCATGTTGGAAAATCCACTCGACATCGAAATTATCATCAAAAAAGGTAATAAGTAATTTGTCTAGAAGTTTTTTATACTTGACACTATTAATATTTGTGGATATGAAGCATACGAATATATGCGTTTTGCCTTTGACACCAATGGCTGCCCTAATCATGTCAGAACCCTCGCCGAAATTACGAGCCATTATTCTCTCCTTTTCATCCCGTTTATCACGCCAATATATTTGGGAACTATCTGGTCGGCCCAAATTGATTTTTTTTATCAAAAAAATTACTCTTTACTCTTTACGTCTTCCCGAAATTTGTACTTTTCTGCAAATGTCAATCTGTCCTGTTTGTCTCGTTTGGTTAACTTAGGTTTAGGTACTGGTTTTACATATTCTAGACTGGAATCCGCATGCAAAATTTGTTGCGCACGATCCGTAGTAACTTCTTAATTAAAGCTGTGTTTAATTTCGGCAGAGCTTTTAGATTTATTTATAGATAATCGGTTGCTTTCCCGATGATCTCTCTGACGCTATGTTTTGGTTTTTTACAACTTCTCTTGGCACATCCGTACTTTTCTTTCAAATGAAAGTAACTGGGGTTTTACGATTTCCTTGCTAAAATTTGTCTCGGCTCAAATTCAGTCAAACCAACCACATAAATATGAGAACGAGATAAAGCGAACAAAAGCACTTATAATATAATAATTTTAACGTAATAACTTACATTGTCCACTTTTAAGTATTATAAAATCAAACGCTTTTGGTCTTTCAATTAAATATTTCGTTTTGCACAGAACAAGAATTTATGCATTACTAAAATATATATATATATATTATATATAATTGGCGCGCACACCCCTTCTGGGTGTTTGGCCGAGTTCCTTCCCCTATTTGCGATGTGCGTCTTGATGTTGTTCCACAAATGCAGGGACCTACAGTTTCAAGCCGACTCCGAACGGCAGATATTTTTATGAGTAGCTTTTTCATGGCAGAAATACACTCGGAGGTCTGCCATTGCCTGCCGAAGGGCGACCGCTTTTAGAAAAACGTTTTTCTTAATTTTGGTGTTTTCACCGAGATTCGAACCGACGTTATCTCTGTGAATTCCGAATGGTAGTCACGCAGCAACCCATTCGGCTACGGCGGCCGCCATTACTAAAATACCAGCAATAAATACAGAATAATTCCCATATGAGATATCGTTTTAAACAGACAATCACCGAAACGATATTGAGACATTTCTCTACTACTGGTTTAGTAAATATCATCAGAATCACCTTGGTCATATAACTTTTTTGTGCGATGTAGTGGAATTTAAGTTTTCAGTTTACATGCTTTTGGTCATAAAAAATCATAACAAATTTAAAAAGCATAACCCAAAAATGAATAAAATTCTCATACGCTTAAAGCTTTTCAAATAATGCACGTTTCTCTTTAAAAGTCAATAACCAACCAAAAACGCTTTTACCGCATTTCTTTGGGTTTATCGAGTGTCGGTTAGGAAATGAAATACGAATTGGCCGCTCAGCACAAACCTGGCAGGCAGCTGGCGTGTCTTTAACCAATAAATATTACCAAACATCAATAAACTGCGCAGGAAAGTAATGCAAAGCGAAATATATAACAGCAGAGCAACAGACAGACATGCGAAGTGCATGGGAGCACTAATCACCCATGCCCCATGCAATGCAACGCTGGTAGGAAGTAAGGGACGTAAGTAGTTACAAGGATTGGGAAAGCTAGACATGAAAGCACAGCACACGCTCGAGGTGTTAAGTGTTTTGGAATTATTTTTGGGCAGCAAACAAATTGGCGTAGGTTGGCAACTGTAGTTCTTTGTTGAGCATAACAAAAGCAGCTTCGTTTGGTTTCCCGAACATATCTCGTTAACCCTTAAAATTTCGATCTTTCGCACTACAAACCTATAATGCGAAAATTTGAAGCCGAGCTGCAGAAACACTACTGGTAATTATTCTAGGCGTATTTTTTTCAAATTTGGAATGAATGAGATTAGAAATCAGCCCAAGAGGGCAGAAAGAAAAATTTCTATGCAGGTAAGTGTATGTATTGGAGTACTTAAAATGAGAAAATTTTTGCACCAAATTTATATTTGCAGAATGATTTTTCTGCACATTTGAGGTAGACTGTGTGCTGTTTCAGGAACTCGTGCAGTGAAGTCTCTGCAATAACTCGCGGTTTTGCAACTCTAATTGTGGAGTGGGTTAAGATTGTCTTGGATATCGACTCGCGCATTTGAGCTGAAATTTTCTGGTTATCAAATTTGTTCTTGTTAATTAAAATTTTTTTTTTGTAATGGAAATTATTTACGTGATAGTTTTCTTAATTTTGGGCACTGTGTAAGGTTACAAAAACGAAATAGTTACCTGATGTACCTAAGCTTACTAGACTTCGCTGTAGGTGAAGCTTCACGATATGGCGAAGCATTGATTGGCTCCTATAAGCGAGGAGCTGGTAAGGTGCATGCATCAGCTCCTATGCAAAATATGGTCGGATGAAAACATGTCGGCCGATTAGAATTTAAGTGTGGTCTGCCCAATCCAAAAGAAGGGCGATCCTGCAATCTGTGCCAATTACCACGGGATTAGTCTTCTAAATATCGCCTCTAAGGTTTTAGCGAGCGTATTGTGTGAAAGACTGAAGCCCACCAACAACCAACTGATTGGACCTTATCAGTGTGGCTTTAGACCTGGAAAGTCTACCATCGACCAAATATTCACAATACGCCAAGTCTTGGAAAATAACCATGGAAGGAGAATCAACCATCACCATTTTCTATCTAAAAACTACATTCGACAGCACGAAAAGGAGTTGCCTCTATGACGCGATGTCTGAATTTGGGATCTCCGCAAAATTAATACAGCTATGCAAAATGACGTTGCTCATTACCAGCAGCGCCGTCAGAATTGGTAAGGACCTCTTCGAGCCGTTTGATATCAAACGAGGTTTCAGATAGAGCGTTTCGCTGTCGTGTGACTTCTTTAACCTGATGCTGAAAAAGATCGTACGAGCCGCAGAACTTAGTCGCTCAGGCACAATATTTTATGAGAGCGTACAAATACTGGCGCATGCCGATAACATTGACATCATCGACCTTAACTACCGCGCTGTTAGTTCTGCCTTCTCAAAACTGAATAAAGAGGGCAAGCGAATGGGTGGTGGAAGAGGACAAAACGAAGTATCTCCAGTTGGACGGCAGGGTTGGAGGAGGAGTTTTCTGCAAAGAGCTCCCCATCAAACTCAAATTCAGGCTACCGGATCACTGCAGTGTGTTCCAAGCAGAGGTGGCCGCAATTAAAGAAGCAGCTGACTGGCTACTTACTAGCGTAATAACTGCTGAGAAGGTAAATATTTACTCCGATAGCCAAACGGCAATTAGGGCCCCAGGCTCTATTATGGTGCACTCGAAACTGGTCAGGGAATGTCAGGTCTCTCTCTCGATTGCATCAGAACTCTTCGATTTAAAGATAATTTGGGTACCAGGTCACAGTGACATTACTGGAAACTGCGAAGCCGACGAGCTGGCCAGACAAGAGACCTGTGAGGTGGTGTGCCTGCGAAAGGAGAGGATCGGGATCCCCTTGACAACCTGCGCTCTACTCCTGGAAGGATGGGTTTTGCACCAACTCAGCGAGTAAGCTGGGTAAGTACACGAACGTGTAGACTCGCGAAGTCCTTCTGGCCACGTTTGGATAGGAGGCGTTCGAGGGATATTCTGAGGATGACGAAATCTCATCCCTCAAATTTCGTGGGCATCCTCACGGGCACTGCCCGCGGGGTACACATGCCTCGAGTCCACTTCGAGTCCTTTTTGCGTCAGCTGTATGGAGGATGAGGTGGAATC
The DNA here is from genome assembly GCF_027943255.1 of Anastrepha obliqua. Classification (NCBI taxonomy): domain Eukaryota; kingdom Metazoa; phylum Arthropoda; class Insecta; order Diptera; family Tephritidae; genus Anastrepha; species Anastrepha obliqua. The sequence goes on along the minus strand of NC_072893.1, from coordinate 16,453,512 downwards.
ATCCCAGCACCTGCTCCTCAGCTGCCCAGCTCTCGCGGGACTAAGATTCAAGCATCTTGGTTCTCACTTCTTTTCTGCGGCTGCTGATATAGCGGGTCTTGACAACAAAAAACTGATGAACTTCATCAGCAGCATAGAGAGGTTAACACAACCGCAGACCAGTCACCGTTCATAGTCCACAAACACTCAACCGTCCCCAACCCTTTCCCTTTCGTCCTATCGTCCTTTTCATTCACCTCTTTTTCCCCCCTTGCAATGGTATCACAAAGGATGAACCAAACTCTTTCGTCCAAGTGAGCCACTCTCTGGGCAGCCATCACTAGCTAACCTAACCTAACCTATCTACTGTCATCAAACAAACAGTCGGCGCACTCGCCGATACACGTCACAGTTGACAGCTATGATTTCAAGGTTGTAAAAGACTTCGTATACTTACTCGCACGAGAGAGAAAATCGCGTCAATTGAGAAGAAGAGGAACCAAAATTCGCTTTCCTTATTTTGTTTATCACTTCACTAATGTGCATGCAGAGAAAATATATGATTTCCACTAAGTTCAAACAGCAAAGAAAGAAAGACTTAGCGCTTAACTGAGTGTTTCGAGAAAGAGAAACAAATATATTGAAATTTCGACCCAAATCTTGACTCAGGCTTTTATGACACAACAAAAGAAACAAGAAGAAGAATTTGTGCTACAATTCTGTAAAATCTCATTAATGCACATAAGTATCGTACTTTTTTATATTGGGTATGGGAATAAGTTTCCGTCCTTTCTTAGCCAAAGGTACGAATTATTTAACAACTAAATAATGGAAGATATTATGTGAAGTCTGTGTCTGCGATCGAGACCTCACATATACACCTTCAAATCACCAGTATATTACTAGAGTGAACACAAAAATAGTATCAGCAGCGACACCTCTTTCACGAGGGCGGAAACTTATTCCCATACCCAGAACATCCAGTCCTTTTTCTATCCTCGAAAGAACCACTTTCTTTAAATTTTTTTAACAGCCTTTGAATTGTCGACTCATTCGGAAGATTATTTTAATCAAAAAAGTCACGAACTTTGCGCCATGTTATTCTTAAAGATCAACCATTTTCATCCAACTGACTGTTGTTAAAGAAGAATTGCCCCTACGAAAACTGTGTGCCAATAAAAAAATACAAAAAATGTACGCCAAAATAACAGATATTATTAGGATATATTTGAAATAATATCAGATTTTTCAGAAAAATTTCGAGTATGCAGTTTTATAGCCCATTGAGTATTGTTTCAAGCTTAACGTGGCTCAGAAATCGCGTTGATTTTTCAATTTTTGTTTTCTGGCGTTATTGGGTGTTTTCTTCCATATTAAATATTTTTGTCGAGCACTCCTTAAAAATCTTCAACATTCCGTCAAAACATAAACTTCAAAATGTATAAAATAATGCAGTAATAAAAGTGGCATTAGAGCACCTATGCTATTATAACGGTTAATTTATACGCTATGCGATCGCAAGCGAAGGTCTCGACTGAGTGTGAGCGCCACAATAAATTTCATTCTAAAATAGTTTTGCAACACTTTGATTACTAGCACATTTTTGCAAATTTTTTTCGAAATATTTTCCCACTTTTTTGTTGCTACTGAAAAGCAGTCGGCTTGTATGTATGTGCATTGTATATATGGGCCCATTTGTCGGTATGTAAGCTCGATTTTGGGTGGCTGTAATGTTGCTTATTAAGCGCTTTGTTGCCACGCTGCATACCACAAACGAATTCTCGCGCTAAATGAAAACAAAAAACGCAACAAAATATTTAAAAGTGCAGTTAAAGTGCCTCAAGCTACCAACTGACATTGGGCGTGGCAGAAAATACACAAAATCATACACATAGTACATTTGAAAGCGCATCACTTTTGTGCTTCTTGTTGTTGATTTTTTTTTTCTTTTGCTTTAGTACCTACTCGTCTTCTCAGGGCGGAAACATTTTGTGCAGTACAACTGCCATGCAACATGCAAGCTTCACGTTTTTTGTTTTTCCTACAAAGAAGACCACATCTTGCCAAACTTCGCTACTAACTTTTCTTCCCTCACACATACTTACATACTAACAGTGCCTATGCAATGTATGTGCGTTTGTGTGTCTGGCTCAAATTTAAGTAGCACCAAGTAGCACATTCCAAGTTGTTCGGGTTGTTGTTGCAGTTAAGTATTTTTGCTTTTAAGTACCTGCACGCATACATACATACATTCTAACATACGTAGTTGTCGTTGTAGCCGCTCAGACTTGCAGCCGCTCATGCCAATCCGCCAGTCACTCGCAGTCAGTTGAGGTTCAGCGCTTAACTTTAAGTACTTCCGACTTTAAAAGCACGTCACATCCGCTTTGGCTCTTTAGCCGTGAAGCGTGCGATTCACCCGGCGAGTTGAATTGCGAGTGAGCGGCCGCGTTGCCTGCGAAAAGTCGTAGTCAGATACCGGTATTGAGTTCATACCTGTCGGGTTTTGGACAAATAAAAGGCGCGTGAGTCTAATAAACATTTTTTGTTGTGTCATAAAACGTAAAAGGGGTTGAGGTTGAGAGTATGCAGAAGTTTATCGATGTAGGCTAATGAGAAGTATTCGAGTTTAAATTGATTTTATGAATTTCCTGATTTATTTTACATATAGCCATTTTCATAGAGAAATTCGCGGCCTCCACCTAACACTTCTGTTCTAACAGCGACTTTTTAACATAATCTACAGTGGAGATGTGGGGTTAAGAGAAACATTGTGCATTGGACTTTCTTCTCTAAAACCCTGCCGAGTATACAAATAGTAAAAAATATGCATGCGATTTCAAATAACTGCAAGTTCCTGCTTTGCATTATCGCATATTCCGATGTCCCGTGTGACATTGTAGAATAACATTTTTTTATCGCTGCCTCGAACGGTCATGCAGAAAGCTTATCAAATATTGAGGAGATCTTTCATACAGCTCAGAAAAGAGAAATTTTTGCTTCAAATCAGGCAGATCTATGATCTTGGTACATTATAAAGTAGATCACGTGCGACATTGTAAGTGTGAAATATAAAAAATTTAATTTTTTTTCCTTTTACATAAACGCAAAATAGAGGGAGTTGTAAATGGTGAAAAAAGATGGCCAAAAATCAAACAAATTTAAAAAAAAAATATGGTATTTACCTGTTGAACCCCGGGAGCCTGGGGTAATTTTTACCTCATCATTCCATGCCGACTGGTTTTAATACTGAAGGCAGACGCCATCCAATGGATGACGAAGCCCACCGTCATCTGGTCCAGTAGCGGTGGGTACGCGCGTGGGATGCTGCGAAACGTGTCGAAAAAAAATTTTTAACAACTCATTTAATACCGGCTGAAATTTTTTTTGTGTATTGTTGACATTTAGTAGAATAAAAAAAAAATAGTCAGCTGCGCCGTAGAGGGGGGGAAATACGTCAGCTGAACAAGCGAACTTCTAAAAAACAAAAAAAACTACTTTATGCCGATTGAAATTTTTTTACATAAGTTTGGACACATATGAAAATATAATAATGATGGTCAGCTGTGGGAAGACCGTCAGCCGAAGCAAGAATGTATCATTGCATTCAGCTGACGTATTTTCCCCCATCTACGGCGCAGTTGACTATTTTTTTTTATTCTGCTAAATGTCATTTACATGAAAAAAATTTCAGCCGGTATAAAATGAGTTGGTAGACATTTTTTTTCGACACGTTTTGTACCCTTCCACAATTACACCCACCGCGGGTGCGCCAGCTGGGGTTCACTTTCGTTATTCATGAAAGCTAAATTACAAGTATAGTCAAGAATTTAACGGTATAAAAACGCAGTCCAAAATCGACCCCTGGCTCCCGGACTATATTGGCTGCCTCGATAATGTGAAGTAGGAAATTATATCTTAACATTGATAACTCGAATGGAATTGTAAATATTTTTGATGTTTTAAAGTGTGGGAGCTTTGATTAGGTTGATTGTGTTGTGGTTGTTTAAGATGAATGATTCTGTGGAGGACGGAGGGAGGTGCTGTAATGTCAGCAGTTGCTGCTGTGGTAATTGCTTAGCAGGTGAGAATGTGTTACCTTTGCGTGGCCAAGGCGAAGGCGGGAGAATAGAGAATGTTTTTCTTTTCCAATTGTATTTGGGTTTATGGCAGGGGCGTTATTTGTGCATCTGATTGAGTAGTTGTGCTGTCGAGTGAGCTCTTGTATCTGATACTGAAAGGACTACTACTGAAGTTTTGTGGTTTGACAAGATAGGGCATTACTACTAGAGTAAATTTTGTTAACTTAACTTAACTTTACTTTACTTTAGTTTACTTAACTTAACTTAACTTAACTTAACTTAACTTAACTTAACTTAACTTAACTTAACTTAACTTAACTTAACTTAACTTAACTTAACTTAACTTAACTTAACTTAACTTAACTTAACTTAACTTAACTTAACTTAACTTAACTTAACTTAACTTAACTTAACTTAACTTAACTTAACTTAACTTAACTTAACTTAACTTAACTTAACTTAACTTAACTTAACTTAACTTAACTTAACTTAGCTTCACGGGTATGCTAAGTAGATTAACGGCAAACATTGGTGGGCCAACACAGAGTAAAAGAAAGCTAGTTATGACGAAGCTCAATTCTCCTGTACGGCAGCGAAGTATGGGGAATTGTGCTAAATTGTAAAGCCAAGCGCAAAGCACTGGAGGCTGTGCAACGAACAGCGGCACTCAGAGTTGCCTCAGCGGTAGGCACTGCCTCAGGCGCTGCAATTTTCGGGATCAGCGGGCAGATACCCGTCGACCTGATAGTCCGGGAACGAATGGATGCGTGGGACTCCAAGAAGAAACACGTCATCACTAGCTTTCCAGAACGGAGACGCCAAACCATGCTGCGGTGACAAAGCCGATGGGACACTGAACCGAGTGGCAGATGGACGGTGAAACTTATTCCACCAATTGACAAAGGGGTCCAAAGGAACTTCGGAGAAGTGAACTACATAACAGATGGCTCGCAGAAACAAATGCTCTGAGGGAGCAGATTGGCGACATCGCACCGAGCAACATAATCAGCAAAATGCTCGAACGCGGGGACAACTGGAACGCGGTAAAGAAATACATCGAGAACGTGCTACGAAAAAAAAGATTGACCTCGACGCAGTGCAACAAAGCGAAGCCGCACAGATAGAGACACAAGAAGACGAGGCTATAGCATGAAAGCTGGCTACAAATAGGGTGGACCCAGACGTGGGTGAATAGAATTGGTCCTTTATGGATGCCGTTCTGGGCCCTCCCGAAGTAATATAGAAAGCAGTTCCGGGAAAGGTGTCTCCCCCAAAGGAGAGAAAGGATCGTTTTAGTGGCCACACCACACGACGCAGTAGACGACGGTCGCAGTAAGTGCGAAGGCATTTTGGACCCTACCTCACCCAACACAAAACAAAACAAAAAAAAAAAAAACTTAACTTAGCTTAGCTTAGCTTCGCTTGTCTTAACTTAACTTAACGTTTTATGAACTTAACTTTTTACTAAATTTCATATTTTGTGTATTTGGTCATTGACTTTTTGTTGCAAAGTTTTGATAGCAACCTAATGATTCATACTAAGTGTGGCTTGTGTATCAAGTTTTGTAGTGATATCCAACAAGAGCATGTACATATGAGTGTATGTAGAATTGTGCTAAAATTAGGTATATATGTATGTAGGTACATATGTAAATTTTGCTAAGAAGAAAGTGCTTTAATTTTTTTGAAATATTTTTTTTAATGGTTTTTGTAATTGTTGTACAGCTGAGAAGCCCACACTTGGTGGTGTTATGACGCAAATATCGGCTTTTGGAATTCCGTGAACAAAAACCAAAGCTTATCAGTAGCAAGCGGTTATGTACTCGACACGTTATGTACGTATGTATGTATGTATATATGCAACCACACATGCCTACGACTTTTAACGAATTAAGTTAGAATTTAAAATTACGCTTTCAATTACTTAAAAACATGAATCAGATATTAAGAGCTGAATCTGGTTACGCAGATTTATTAAAATATTTATTACAATAGTTTATCGCCAGCTACCCGTGAATAAGGTCGAAAATAGGAGTTCATTTTATTAACTTATAACATAATTTTATAATTTATAATAATTTTATTAATTTTCAAAATAAAATCAATTAGCAAGTTTTGTAAGATGCCTGCACATCGGCATCTCGTGCAATTATTGACGATAATCTCGTGTGTGTGTATGAAAGAAGCGATTGGTGTTGAGATTCAAAATGCATGCAACAACAAAAACAGCTGTCATGAATGCATACAAACGGCGAATTGTGCCTGGTGTACGACACCCAACTATAGAGAAAATCGCTGCTTTCACTATGGTTTGGATTCAAGTTGTCCCAAAGAATCGATTTTTTTTCCCAAAACGAGTAAGGCATTCATTAGAAATCGACCGTTAACAAGTGAAAGCAGCACCGCGCACAATGCGAAAGCTGCAAAAAATAATACGCGAGAAATCGTGCAGCTAAGGCCACAGCGCATGAGTTTGCGTTTGCGCGCGAGTGAGTAGCCAATTTTATGTGAAATTTTGTCATAAGTAGTTTGATTTGAGTAATTATTTTGGTATAGAATTAAATAAATACTAAGGAAGACACTGTGTGGTTTCGATAGGGTGATTAATTTTGCGCCACCTCGTACTTTCATATTCAAAATATTCATATTCACTATTCAAAAGTCGGTGATGATACACAAATCTCGAGATTTATAGAGAGAATAAAGCAGGCCAGCTCTTATGGTAATGATATTCATCATCATCATCAGACAGCGTTACAGCCGGGGGTGAGCTTTAACTTCATCAATTAGTCTTCTCCAAGTTACACGATGCAATGCAGCAGACCTCCAGTTATGTATTTTCAGTTTCTTGATATCTTCGATAACGTCGTCAAACCAGCTTTTCCGAGGCCTTTACATCTGATGGAAAGTTCGGGTGACTCACCATAGGGTGACCAAGCGTAATAGTTTATTGTTTATGTCGAGCTCCGTCAATGGTTGAGTGATTTTGATTTTAAGGACGCTATCAAAATCTTATTTGAAATCGATACTACTATCAATATTATATCAATTATCAAAGAAATAATTTAGCCTTTTTCCGTATGAGGGCGATTAAAATGCCTAACACATCATCAAAGCCATCATCGCAGCAATGGTATGTCCAGCAAGCGCGGTCCAGCAACGTCCTTCATTGGATATCCTGGCTCAAATAATCGCTGTCGCATTACTTTAAAGTGGCGCTTCACATTTTTCAGTACAAAATTATATTTACACACCAGCGACCAAATCCCTCGGTTTCGTTTGAAGAACATTTTCCATAAATCAGCTCATACTTTTTCGCTTTTCTTTAATCATTTAATGAGAGAGGACAGATTCGCCTTCCAAGACCACCTTTGATATGTGCCAGAACAAGATTTACAATATTCGCAGGAGGATCTAATACATACATTTTGCCCATAATTGGTTTTACAAGGTTTAAAAAAATATGTTTAAAGCGCCTTGGTATACGATAGGCAACATTAAAGTTAACTGCCGTCGAATATTTACCGCTTGCGCAAATTAACCTTAAGTATTAATGCTAAACTCTTTCTATTACTACCAAAAGTGGAAAGATTGATGAGCTTTAGACGACTATTATATATACAGGGTTACCCATATTCGACGGACCCGACAGATTTCGATGACGAGGCTTGTCCGCAGGCAACAATCTTTGCGTCAATTGAATCTTATACGGGAATAAATGCAAATCAATGCGGATAATTCGTTGTGAAGTGGTCCGAGCAATGCCAAACTGCTGAGAACGGCGATTTTGGTCGGTTTGGTCCTTGGTCCTTGGCGACGCTTTGGTCGGTTTAGATTTGGCCTCTTTGGATTAGAAAGAGCATCACCAGTCGAAAACCTTTCGTACAAACGTTTAATGGTGTTCTTAGAAGACGCACTTTTCACATTATTTCATTTTTTATACGCACGTTGAGTTATCATAATTGACTTCTTTTGTTGAATGTAAATTTCAACAATTTGGGAGCACTCGCGTGGCGTATACTGTTCCATAATAAAAATCTGCTTGGACTGACGCTTCCAACGCGGTATGTCATTAAGCGATCTGACGTCTTTGTCAAAAGATACAGGGTTACCAGATGGGTCCGTCGAATATTGGCAACCCTATATGGGAACTCTAATTAACTTTTTTTTTTTTTTTTTTTTTTTGTCGGGACAACTAGCAAGTGCAGCACTCAGACATTAATTGAGTCCATTGTACTACACTTGGATTCCCTTTTAATTTTCTTTAAATCTACCCGATCTCCGAAGAAATCTGAGTAGATCTTGTGGTGCCAAGGAGCCAAGATGGTCGCTTCTTAACACATCAGTGCCAAAGACCTCAAACCTGATTCGGGCGAAGGCGGGGCAGACACACAGGAAGTGGTCCGCCGTCTCATCCTCCTCTTCACAAGCTGGGCAGAGTACACTGTCTGAGATGCCCAACCTTTCCATGTGCTTTGCTCACAGAAAGTGGCCCGTCATTAGTCCAACCAGCCGTCTGCACTCCCCTCTGCTTAATGACAGAAGAGTTTGCGACAGTTTATCGGACATGACAGGTAACATCAGTTTTGTCCATCTGCAGCCTCTCTCAGCCTGCCAAGCTCGCTAATTAACTAAGTCGCGAGTTTCATCGAAAATCATTTCGGATAAAAGTAAGCATGACCGCGACGCTCTTATATGTAGTTTGCTTGGAGATACTAGGTGGTACTGGCATCGAAATACATATTTCTAAAAATCGCATTTAGGGATTCGATTTACTTCATATTTAGAACGAATGTGCGGGTATATCTAACTGGAATTTCATTCAATTTTGTAGTAACTAGATTAGGGATGACTTCTTTCTTGTTAGAAAAAGGAAACCTTGGAACAAAATTTCTATAAACGACCTTCACGGCTGGGTTTACAGTAGCCCGTACGTACAAATTATTTAGTACATTTTCGTGAGTTTTCACTTATCACAGCAACGGCAACCTCGATTTCAACATCAGAGCTTAAATTGCCTCTGTATGATTGGTGTAGTATTTATGCTTAACGGGGTATCGGAAAAAATATCTTAATGGAGTCAAGTCGTAAGCGGGGAATAGCCATTGTCGTTTCTGCAGATTTTTTGATTTTCTGTTTTAAGTTTCGAGATTTGATTTTTATATTTCTCAACTTTTAAGTGTCTCACTTGTGTGTATAAATACCAAGGCGAATCTATCAAAAGTGGTGTTGGTAAATCAGCTGATTTGTTTTTTTCTTTCGCCGTGTCCATGCGGCTGTCAGCTCAGAATGAAGCAAGGCGAATTCATTATTTGTTCTCTAGTTTTGACAGTCAAACGTACATAATATTGTTGTTGGTCTAGTGCCACCACTTTTAATGAATGCGTCTTGATAAATACTTAACCTGTACATCTGTGAGTCATGGAACATGACTGCCAGCGATATAAAAAGTACAAGTTTTTATCAGCAAGTGTTTCCGACGCATGTTGCGCATTTTCTGATCAGAAGTCGTTACGAATAACAGACCATGGGCGATAACTCAACAAGATGTTATTAACGTTGAAGTTAGGAGAAGGAAATGGCGATGGCTTGGCCACGCCCTTCGTAGGCGTTGTTCGGGCGACGTAACGAAAATGGCCTACGAATGGAGTCCGCAGGGCAGCCGTGGGCTAAGACGCCCAGCACATACCTGGAGAAGGCAGACCGAGCTCGAAATTGCAGCACAAAACAAGAGCTAAAATTCCTAGCTTTAGGTAAATGTTCACTATGTTCACTGTAGGAGTAATGGGAAAGTATATATCCCTAACCTAAATTTCTGATACATTACCGATATAATTTAGTTCAAAGCCCATTTACATATATTCTAAATGCTAGATTGACCACCCTGTACCTATGCACTTTTTGCAAAAGAAAAAAATACTTCATTTTAGATATTTTTTGTTTCAGACCAACATTTTCATAAGGACGTTGCTGCATATAAGGTAGCGCAAAATTAATCACCTTATCGAAAGATTTATAATTTCTGTAAATTGCGTCGTATGTCAATCATATTTGACACTTGTGATCTAGACAGAAGCAGCATAGAAACAGACAAGCAATGGAGCGCGCAAAGGTTAAAATGAATATTTTCATCATTGTTGAAAAACAAAATTGGATGATTAATTTTGAGCCACCTTATATAATATATTTTGTAACACGATATCACGCCCCTAACTATCAATGCTCTATTAGACTCCCTAAAGAAGGCTAAGAGTTGTACTTTCTTTAACAAATTTTAATCGAAATCCTGCCAAGTTCGGATATTCATTTAAGATACCCTGCAATGAAATATTCATGTGAGATACCCCTAATTTGCATTCTCGAAAATAATAGCCTCCTGGCCTAGACGGGGTGCCTAATCAGGTACTTAAACCGGCCTTTACCCAGTCAACATCGAACTTTGTACACTTATTTAATACATGCCTTGCGGAGGGAACGTTCCCATGGATATGGAAGCGACAAAGGTTGATTCTACTGCCCAAATCCGGCAATCCTCCCGTGGAACCGTCTAGCTTCAGACCGATTTGTCTTACTCGATTCGGCAGGTTAAGTGCTGAAGAGAATTATCTACAGCCGCCCCGAGAACGCGATCGATTCCGCCAGGGGAATATCTGACAACCAGCTCGGTTTCAGGAAAGGAAGGTCCACCGTTGACGCTGTGAATACCGCCAAAACAACAGGCTTGTACTGATTTCAAAGGACCACACGAAAAAAAAAATATCATTTGCATTCTGTCTTAATTGGCACACCTGTTTATCTTTCGGAGTGTTAAGGAACTGATAATTGTGAGAGCGTTACTTGAACTCTGGGTGAGCTTGTTTACAGGCTTATTTATTTGAGCTTGGTAGCTCTTAAGGTTTGCTAGCACACTCTACTGTGGTGTGGCTAAACTTCTTTGGATAATTTATTTGAGCTTTGTGGACTCTAGGAAATAGTCCCTTTAAGGGAAGATCTGTTGGGCAAATCTCGCGGATTTGGCGGATCTCGCTTTAGCTGCAATTTGAACGCTGTGTATGAGATAACCTGTAAACAGTTTTAAGTTGGCCCTACTGAAATTCAAAAATATTTGCACATATTTGTACACAGTTCAAAAATATTTCTTGAGCTCTACGCAAATTAGATTAAAACGCAATTTTCAACCTTCTAAATTTTTGCAGATGAAGTCTACACCACAGAACTGACCTACTCACGTGCCGATGATTATCCAGTCGATCTTTACTATCTGATGGACTTGTCGGAATCTATGCGAGATGATAAGTTTAAACTGTCTGTATTGGGTAATAGTTTGGCGGAGACTATGAGCAACATCACTTCCAATTTTCGTTTGGGCTTCGGTTCATTTATCGACAAAGTTCGCATGCCATTTACTGCCGTTTCGAAAAGTTTGTAAGTATGGAACTCATAGCTGTTGCAATTTAAAGAAAATTTTTTTAACTATTTCGTTTGTATATCTCGATTTTTTTAACAAAAAAGACCCTGTGAATTAGTGAATTGTTGTGGTAAAAAGTACAGCTATCGCAATGTGATGCCACTTAGCAATAATACTTATCGCTTCGAAGTGAGTATGGGAAAAATTTCGATAGGGGTATTCCTTTAAACTAAGAAAAGAGTCTCGAGAAATCCAAGAAAGCCCATAATTTTTCTAGCCTAGAAATGACTAAAAATGTTTGGGTATAATATACATTTGCGAATGAAATGCTTAGGAGCTTCACAATATGAGAAGTTGGAATATATCTCGTGGTTAGAGCTTCAGAGTTCACATAGCTTAGGAAAAGACACAGAGTCCTTACAAAATGTCTACCATAGAGAATCGTAAAGATCTAGCTCCATCTGGTAGCACTAAGGGCCAATAAGTCTGTGTAATGGCTTTCATCCATCCATTTCAACTTAGCCTAACCTAACCAACATTTCGTGCAATTTTTCTAGCCAAATTGGTTGCAAAAAATAGCTGCTAAAACTTTCAAAAGTTTCACTGCTGGCCTTAGACTTCAAATTCCACAGAAAAGTCGAAAAAAATGCATGTAGCGTAGTACACATAACAGAAGTGAAACTTTCAAGGCAGACAAAGAAAGAGGGAGATACCAGAGAGAGAATGAAAGAGAGAGAGAGAGAGGGAAAGAATATATTTCTAAATATATTCACAATATTTGCAGAGAATACAAATATACAAAATTTACAAAAAACGGACAAGGGTCGTCCGCAGTGATTCCAGGACCGCAGCAACGGCGCAAATTACCACAGGGCAATACCAATAAATCCGACGCCGGAATGGATAACACTTTATAGTTAGTACGTATTAGCCTGGAAACGGAAATAAGCACCAAAAAGTAGGCACCAAAAAAAAGCCAAAAAAATTGGGACCAAAAACGCCCCAAACAGTAGGCACCAAGGAAATGTAACGACAAAAATAGACACCAAAAATATATTTCCTACAAGTTTGCACCAACAAACAAGCGCCAAAAAGCAGGAAAAGTAGGCAGTGTTATTTCTCACTAGATAACCTAAAGTGTATCTAAAATATATATAGGGTATAGCTTTCTCTCCCCTTTTCCTCTACGTTATATCTTTTTTCTCTCACGGGGAACGAAAATGCCCAAAACGTTGCATGGCCTTGAAGTTTTACACTCCATTCTCGCTCGTACATCAACGCCTAAGAAGTTTCATTTCAAAAATATTCCGCCCAAAAGGAAGGGACAATCCACAATACCTTGAATAACATCAAAGGCGAAAGATAAGGACAAAATGAATCACCGAGGCCGCAGATATTTCGGATTTATAAGCAGGCATCTAGTACAGTAAGAGAGTACGGGGTCATGGAAACGCATGGAACCATCGAATACCTGAATCTAGCAAATGTTTACGAGTTTAGAAAAAATTGCGTTCCCAAAAGGGGCTTTAGAAAATTTTTAAATTTTCGAAGTTTCCAACTTTTCTAATTTTCGCGTTTAAACGAATACCCTTAGGATTTTTTATTATGTTCTTACCAAAATCTATTTAAAAAAATATGCATACTCTTTTCCGGTATAGTCCCAGGTGGAAAATGCTGTGATTGGCAGAAACATCGACTCACCCGAAGGTGGGTTGGATGCAATGATGCAGGCGATTGTATGCCGCGAAGAGATCGGCTGGCGTGAAAAGGCGCGGCATCTGCTGGTTTTCTCGACGGATGCGAATTTCCACAGCGCCGGAGATGGCAAGGTGTGTGCCACGATAACGTTTTAAGTCGTACAATTCGATTCTCAATCTATTATATAATATTTTCTCAATCCATTCACTTTATATTATTTTAAGTTGGCCGGTTTGATCAAGCCAAATGATGCGAAATGCCATCTGGACGGCAAAGGCTATTATACGCATGCGGAAATTTTGGATTACCCAAGTGTGGGAGCGATAAGGCATCAAGTCAAAGAGAATTCTATTAATGTTATATTTGCCGTTACAAATACACAATTCGACAGATATAGGCTGCTATCCAATCAAATTGAAGGCTCTTCATGTGCAGAATTAACTAAAGATTCATCGAATGTTGTGAATATCGTACGAGAGCAATATCAGGTGGGTCTTAAGATAAGAATTGAAGAAACTCTTTTAATGTTTTAATAATATTTGAGATATATATGATATTATAATATATAATTATTATATATATATAATACATATATACATTGTTATGCTAGAGCGGGTCAATTTGTGTGGAACGATTTTTCTCATCGTTCCCAGCAGAGTCGGATTCTTCATGAAATTCTAAGAAAAAAAGTTCAGTAGAGCATAGCTCTAGAGTCAATTTCGAGCCCCCCAATTTAGAATAAACTATCTTTAATCAATACCATCATTGAGTGGAAGTTGCTGGTGTGAAAGTAGTAAATTAAAAATACACCTCATGTTAAAGGTAAAGAGGATCTAAGACTGAAATAATTGTAAATACATACAAATTTAATACAATTATATAAGAAAATGTAAACGAAATCTATCTGTAAAGGATTTTCCATTACAGTGTTTCCAGGTAGGTTTTAACGGGCTTGGCCGAGTGTTGTCATGCTGTAGAATCACTTTTTTTTGCCTCTCCGCGTATTGTGGTCGCTTCTCGCGCAGTGCTCTGCTCAATCGCATCAATTGAAATCGATTTCGCTTGGTTTTAACAGTTCATAATAATAACACCAACTTGGTCCCACCAAATACATAGCATAACCTTCGCAGCGTGAATATTCGGCCGAGGCGACGACGTAGAAGCATGACCGGGCAGTCCCCATGACTTTCTTTTCTTTGGATTACTGTAATGAATCCATTTTTCATCAACCGTCACGTTGCGATGAAGAAAACCCTTTCTCTTTTGCCGCTGGAGCAGTTGTTCACAGGCGACACTGCGAAAAAACGACGTTCAACATCACTTGGTTTTAACTCATAAGGAACCCAAGTCCCCTGTTTCTGAATCATTCCCAAAGAATGCAATCGCTTGGAAATAGATTGGCGGGTAATTCCTAATACTGAAGAAAGCTCTTCTTGCGTTTGACATGGATCCTCATTGAGCAATGCCCCCAGCCTCCAATTCAGCGTCGTCGAAGGTTTTTGGCGTTCCTTCACGTGGACGGTCGTCAACCTTAAAATCACCGTCTCGGAAGCGACGGAACCAATCTCGGCACGTTTGTTATGTAGGTTATGTTAGAATCGACTAGCACACACTGCTGGCGCCATCTATTGACAATCAACGAGAACTGGGCCCATCGAGCGATACTTACGGACAAACCCACTCGGATACTGCGACCGCTAAACCTAAACTCTCCTTCGAAAAAATTATTTTCGAATTGCATTTGCAGGCTATGAAACTTCATAATGGTTATGGAATTATTGGCTTCACAATTTTTGTCAGTTTCAGATTCTATCTAACCAATGGCTTGAATGATCATTTTCTTAAGAGTCTGAATTGTTTCTGTTTTGTCCTTAGAACATTAATATAACAGATACCAAAGCACATATCGGGACTATTTCCCTCAGACATGGCTGAGAAAGGCCACTGGTCACTGAGTCAGTTGTTGGATTGCCAGTTCCGGCCTCAGAGGCAACTTTGAAAAAACGGAGCTGGTGAAATTTACCAGAAAATATAAACCTCCACCTATTCGACTTCCCAAGTTAAACAACCACGTTCTCCCGCTTTCATCGGAAGTTAGTTATCTTGGAGTGATACTTGACTCTAAGCTCCATTGGAAGCTACACACTGAAAATCGGGTAAAGGAGGTCAGTATAGCTTTCTACTCCTGCAAATCTATGTTCTTTAAAAAAATGGGGACTCAAGCCACAGGTCATGCTGTGGATGTAGAACGCAGTGAATTTGCCAATTTTTTTTGTCTGGATTCCTAGTTTGGTGGGAAGCTCTTCGGAAGGGCAATAATATCTCTAAACTGGGGAGGGTGCAAAGGACTGTATGAATTGGCATCACCAGAGAATGTAGAACTTACTCCGTTGCTGCCATGAATGTCGTTTTGCACTTACTTCTTATCGACTTTTATGTTATTTCCATCGTTACTCAAAGTACAATCAGGTCAAACGTCAGGAGGCAATCTCTCAAGGAACACGGTAACATTTTTAAGCAGTTAACACCGTATTTCTCTGAACGTCGTATAGACCTCTCTATCGTCAGACTGGAGTTTGAGGGTCTTGCCTGGACAATCTTTGCAAATAGATAGGATTGGAACGAGGGGAAAATCCGCACCGAAGCTGGTACCAATGTCCTCACTGATGGCTCCAAGATGGAATCGGCAGTCGGATCAGGGGTTTTCTCTAAATCAGCCAATTTATCTATTTCCTTAAAACTACTGAATATTGCTAATGTTTTTCAGGCACCAGTGTTTGCGATTCTACAATGCATACACAATGTTTTGGCAACGTGGGAGCGAGGGGGACATTGCTTCCGATAGGCAAGCCACGATTAAGACTCTGACGATGCCAAGGTTCAGATCCAAATTGATCAACTGCTGTAGGGAAGAGATCAAATCTCTTGGGTGTGCTGGTAATATTTCTCTGATCTGGGTTCCAGGACATAGGGACATAGAGCAAAATTACATTTCTGATGAGCTTGCCAGCAAGGAAATTGGCCTCAGAGATCTCCTACTCGATCATCGGGATCAACCTGACTGTTGTTTAAAGGGGAACTGCACAACATATATTATTTCTGAGCGAAGCGCAGAAGAGATGAAACTCCATTTTTTTGTGTGCTATTTCGAAACCCTTTTGGTCCCAGTCCAATGGGTGGAGGACTCAGAAAGTTCTGGGGACTTCACGCCATTCAATTTCCAAACTCGTAGCTACGTTTACCGTGCAGAGAAGGTCAACAGTCTCCTTTGCCACTTTCTGGGATTTGGGAGAAAGATGACTTAGGCCACTGGGTGTTACTTTCTTCGACAGCCTGGGACAGTGCGCAGTTGCTCAATCCAATCTATTACATCAACAGCTCTGGCTGGCTATAGATATCTGCCCGTTGGAGGTTTCACAATTTTATCAAAACGGCGTTACAGTGCAACCTGGGAGGTTCAACCATTTCACCTACCGAAGTACATAGATTGAGCAGGTAATAGCAGTAGACCAGCTGATACAATGTTTCATCTATTTAACACCTGGCACACTGTATTACCATTTTGTGATTTTTTTGTAATATAAAAATTGCAATATACCACAGAATACTTACAGTTTCTGATCATTCATCCGAAGAGCACTTTTTAAATTTTGTTTGTATTTATTTAAATACATCTTCCCTACCTACGTTTAAACTTAGTTTCGATTTCAAATTTTGAAATCCTTCACATACTGCATTTATTATTGATTTCGTTGCGTATAAAATTCTCAAGTCCTATCAATCCTGCCATACATATTAGCACATAGGGATAACAATATATTTTTTCTTATTATTCTTTCTGCATTCGGGTTCTATTTTTGAGTACATGCATTCTAACATTTTTCGCCTATCGTTTTAGCAAATTTCGTCCACTATCCAAATGCTCGACAATGCCACCCACCATGTTAAGGTTAGCTACCATTCAACTTGCGGCATTAATGGCACCGCAAGACCAACTTCGAAATGCGATGGTGTACGCATCGGCGATAAGATTACATTTACCGTGAATATCAGCATACAGTCATGCCCGACTGATCCACGCGATTGGCAACAAACCATACAAATATACCCGGTCGGCATCAATGAGAGTATGATAATCGATCTCGAAATGCTTTGCGGTTGTGAGTGTGAGAGCCAAAAGCAAACACTCAGTGCAGAGTGTTCCTCTCATGGCAGTCTGGTGTGTGGCGTTTGTGTGTGCAATGAGAAATACATTGGAGCGCAGTGCGAGTGTTCCAGTGCCAATATGCAGGCCAACAATGGCAATAGTCACTTTTGCCGCGACAATTCAACAGCTATCGACTGCAGTGGGCGTGGCATTTGCTCGTGTGGTGTATGCCAATGTGACCAACGTTCCAACGCCGAAGAAGTGATTTCGGGCAGATATTGTCAATGTGACAATTTCTCTTGCGAGCGATATGAACGGAAAATTTGCTCTGGTGCGGAGCATGGCACATGTGAATGCGGTAAATGCGATTGTAAGCCGGGTTGGACGGGACCGGCATGTGAATGTCAAGTGTCTACGGAGAGCTGCAGGCCACCGGACGGCGGTGAGATTTGCTCCGGCAAAGGGACATGCGAGTGTGGCGTGTGCAAGTAAGAAATTTTTAATTAATTTTTTAATTACCAATGAATAACTCATTAATATGCAATGTAGATGCCAGACCACTGCTCAGGGTCGCTATTCGGGGCAGTACTGCGAAATGTGCCCGACGTGTTCAAGTCGTTGCTCTGAAATAAAACATTGCGTACAATGCCAATTGTACGACATGGGAAAGCTGAAAGATAAGATGGACTGCGCAAATAACTGTTCCAACGTCAAGACGACCGCCCTAGAAAAGGATGTCTTTGAAAAATACGAATTAGTTAAAGGCGAAAAGAAGTGTGTTTTCTACGATGACGAATATTGTAAATTCAGTTTTATATTCCAAGAAATGGACGGTACCGATGAAGTGCGTGCCTTGAAGGAGCGCGAATGTTTGTCAAAAGTTGCCTTGCTTGGAATTCTAGGTGGTGTAGCCGGTGCTATTTTAGGTGTTGGCTTGGCCACGCTGCTTTTGTGGAAAGCCATCACTACAATTCAGGATCATCGCGAGTATCAGCGATTCGAAAAGGAGCAGTTAAAAGCCAAATGGGATTCGGTAAGAAGTTGTTAGATAACACTTTTTCTTTTCAGAAGGCCGATATGTAATTAAGACTTGATATTGATGTTGGAGTTAATATTGATATTGATATTGGTGATGATCTTAATATTAATCCTAACCATCTAACGAGCAAAACGAGAGTTCATAATTCCAAATAATTTAGACACCGAAAATATGAATGTGGAGTTGAGTTCGCATGATGTCTTGTACTGTTGGGCCCAGATGAGACAATTTGGTTAATCGTGGGTTTACCGCCCCTGCGAGAGGATTGCCCTAGTAGCGTTGGAGTTGTCAAAGGATTTCGATGCAGTCAGCCACTCCACGATACTAGATGCCATTATACAGTGGACACTCCTGGCAGGGTTGAAGAAGTGGTCAATCATTTTTCGAAATCGAAACTCAAAACAGAGGAGGATAAAACAAGTAGTTCCGCAGGGTATATCGCAAGGGCTATCGCAGCTCCTCCAACCACCAGAGTCTGCCTGGTCTCTTATGCTGACGATTGTTCGATAATGGCGTCGGCCAATGTCAGCGACGGCCTGTTCTCCAAAGTAAACGATTACCTTTCTCGCTTTTTCACACCGAGGAATCTCCAACTTCCCCCCAATTAAGTCCACGGAACTCTCTTTACCATCTGGACAAAGGAGATCAAAATACAGCTCAAGGTTAAGGTCGATGACACACCAATACCGACAGTAAACAACTTCCATAGTTGCTCTCCACTTCTGCGCAATTGCTCCAAAACCGCAGCAATTAAGTTATGCTGCGCCTGTCCGGTCACTTGGAACTAGTGATTCGCAGTGGATTAAGTTTCAGACATACCAAAATACTGCAATTAGGATAGCCGCGGAATGCCTCCTGATCTCCCCCTACACCTACACAATGAGGCACTAACGCATCCCGGAAAGACAATAAAATGCCCAGAAAACAGTTTCTGCTTAAGTGCACCGAAGGTTTCACTCCTGTAGACACCTGCAAAACATGCCAGGGAGCACGTCAGAGGGCATCTCTTCAACTATTCTGACGAGATCCAGGACAAAACGAACCTATAACTACGGGATCGGAGAGCAAATAGACAGGCGCTAAATGACATTCAACGGGAGTTACTTACAACCTTCCTAAACTCTCTCTGAAAGTAAGTCATTCCATGCTCTTAGATGATATCCAATAGTCGATCCTCCTGCCGGGACTGAAGAGATGGTCCGCGAACTATTTTTGTGGTCGGCAATGATCTGTGATCTTTCGAGAGCGCAGCTCAAAACAGAGGGGGATAATGCAAGCAATGCCACAGAGTGGTATCTTTTTACCCTTGGCTTTCAACTTCTACATCTCGAAGCTCCCCTAACCATCAAAGGTAGCTTCATTGATGCCCTATGCTGCCGCTTGTTCGTTAATGACGTACGGTAATAATATTGATGACTTTTGCTCCAAAGTCAATGTTTTTCGCGTTAGCCTTACTCGCTTTTTCACTGCGAGGAATCTCTATCCCTTTTTCTCATATCCACTGCGACACTTTTTACCACCTGAACAAAGCAAGCCAAACTGCAGTTTAAGGTGAAAATCGATGAAATACCAATACCGAGGTGTAAACAACCTCAAAATCCTGGGAGTCACCTCCAACTGTTTGCTCTCCTTCTCTGCGCATACAACCGCGATTGCCAATAAGGACCAAAATCCGAACAAGGTCTTCAAATCGCTAGCCAGCAGCATTTAAGGCAAAGACAAAGAAATGCTGCCGTCGATATTTAAAGCAATTGTCCGTTCGGTTCTAAATTAGACTGGACCAGTAGACATAACTTCAGACCTGCCAGAATATTGTCATCAGGACTGTCATGGAATGCCTCCTGATGTCTTAACTACAACATGTGACCTCCATGCTCTCGATTAAGGAGCACAGAAAGATGCTCAGCGAGCAATTTCTGCTAGGATGCTACCGCAAGAATCACCCCTAAGGACCCCTTTCAGGCGAATCAGGAGACATCTCTTCAACTACACATTTTCTTTTTAGGGAGTCTAAGAAAATCTTCGTGCATTTAGACGATGACTTTTCATTTGTTTAAGTGGATAATTTTCTTTGGTCGTTCGTTTATTGAGCGCGAGTCCAAAGTGCACTTGAATAAAAATACGAAAATCGTAGCCATTCAGCGAAATATCAAAAAAACTTCACCCTGCAAGCGTAAAACCATTTTACCCTGGGTAAAAAGTCATCGTGTAAATTGGCTCTTTATGGTGAACAAAAAATAGCCATTGATAACAAATTTCGCATCCACTGAGAGTCCGTACCAGCCTATTAGGTATTTAAATATTCATCACAGAACGTAGGTATGACATTAGCGACAAATTTGAAATTTCGTAAGGCATTTTCTAGAACCTCTAGGAAAGCTCTCATCATGTCCGTCCTAACGTATGGCGCAGGAACTTGGATTATGATAATATCCGATGAGGCGTTACTTCGAGTGTTTG
Organism: Anastrepha obliqua; assembly: GCF_027943255.1. Classification (NCBI taxonomy): domain Eukaryota; kingdom Metazoa; phylum Arthropoda; class Insecta; order Diptera; family Tephritidae; genus Anastrepha; species Anastrepha obliqua. Next base: position 16,432,699 of record NC_072893.1, on the reverse strand, counting down.
GACGAAAGATTCTATATGTAAAAGCTTCTCTTTACACTTAAAAAATTCGTATAGCGAGGTCAATGGGCAGGCAGTAATGGGTTAGGTTAGGTTAGTCAGGTTGCTTGCTTAACACAAGACACTCGGAGGTCCTAAGGCCCATTGTCATACTTGCATTTGTTTTCCTTCCACTAACTTAGCTGCTTAAACCACTTAGATCTTCTTCGGAATGTAACTAGTCCCTCCACTGAGACATTTTGCAAATTTCCCAGGTCCTCAAAGAAATAGTCGCCAAGTTATTTGGCACGGCCATTCACAGAGGAGGTGCAGTAATGGGTTAAAAATCTATGCTCTAGGCATCTAAATGGGCATAAGAGGTTTAATCTTAAACTCGATTTCGATCTTGGGTTTGCTTGATTTTGAAGTCATTCTGGATATAGCAGTCGAGCTTATTTAATTTTCTGAAAGTTCATGCTTTGATTTTGGCTTTACTTCGGTGTTAGCTTGGATTTCCATCTTGGTCTCTATTGTAAACTTCACTTATCATATTTTCGACTTGGATTTTATTATAATAATTATATTTATTTTACTACATTTTCAGGGTCACAACCCGCTCTACAAGCAAGCAATTTCTACTTTTAAAAATCCTTTGTATCCCTCTCAATAGACTACAGAAAAAAAGCTGGTTTAAAAATTATGCCAATAGTTCTTTTACAAAAAAAAAAAATTAAAAGGTATATTTTATCCTAAAAAATGTATACAAAATTTATAAACAAAATAAAAACAAAATTATAAAAGAATTAGAAAAAAGTTAAAAAGGCCGGATGATATTTCATTTTAAAAGTCCAAATACGAAGTTTCAACAGAATCATAAAATTATTAAATTATTTTACTTTTAAAATTCCTTGTATCCCTCTTAATAAACTACTGGAAAAATTAGTTTAAAAATTATTCTATACTAATAGTAATAAAAAAATTATTCTGTACTATTACATAGTAATATTTTAAAAATAAAAAATTCTTTTCCAAAAAAACTTTTTTTAAATGTTTATTTTAAAATCAAAAAGCAAATTATAAAAAATTTCAAAAGAATTATAAAAATTATAACAAAATTTAAGAAATTATAAGAAAACTTATGAAAAGTTTTTAACAAAATTATAAAAAAATTATAAAAAAAATTATAAAAAAAATTAAAAAAAAAATTAGTAACATTATAAAAAAATTACTAAAATTATAAAAATGTGTATTGAAAATTATACAAAAATTATACTAAAAGTATATACAAAATTATAGAAAATTATAAAAAAATGTAAAAAATTATAAAAATTATTAAAATATTTATAAGAAATTAATCGAAAATGATAGACGGAATAGGGGCAGGGATCTATTGCGCAGAGCTAGGCATCAGGCAGCTATTTAAGCTTCCTGACCACTGTAGTATCTTTCAAGCAGAAGTCTTTGCGGTAGGAAGGGCTGCAGAAATAGCAATCGCAAAGACATCAAGCAACTCCAAAATAAATATAGGTATATTTTGACTGCCAAGTTGCGATAAAGGCAATAAACTCATATGAAATTTCATCTAAAAATGTTCTAAAAAGCAGGAAAGCTATAGAGAGACTAGCCGCAGTCAGACGGTTGCATATCTATTGGGTACCCGGACATAAGGGCATTGCAGGAAACGAAATTGTAGATGAAATTGCCAAAAGCGCAGTTTACAGACAATTCGAACAAAAAAACGACATACTGAAATCTTTAAATACGGTATACAAAGTCATCGCTGCGGACATGAAAATACGGATAGATAGGAGATGGAATAATCTAGCCACTTGCAGAACCGCGAAAACCAGGTGTACACAGAGTGCAGATAAATGCGTCCGATTCGTACTAGCTCTGTCTAGAAAAGAAAGCAGAACTATCGTAGGTATAATGACAGGCCACAGTTTGCTAGCGGCGCACGCATACAAGATGGGAATCACAAACAACGATAGCTGCAGATTTTGCAATGAACTAGAAGAGAGGAAAACGCTAGAACACCTTCTATGTTCCTGTCCTGCATTAGCTAGAACCAAATTAAAATGCCTAGGAGCTTTACAATATGAGAAGTTAGAATACCTCTCGGGGATGGAGCTCCGAAGTTTACTTAGATTCGCAAAAGACGCACACGTATTACAAGATGTCTACTACAAAGAAACGTAACGGTCTAGCTTCATCTGGTAACACTAAGGATCAATAGGTCCATGTTATAGCTTTGAGCCAGCCAGGACAACCTAATCTAACCTAACCTATAAAAAAGTATACAAAAATTAAACAAAATTATAAAAAAAACATATAAAAAAATTATAAAAAAGTTAAGAAGACTCGTTTTAAAAGCTCTACATAAAAATTTTCAACAGAAAAAAACAATTTAATTATTAAATTATTTTAGTAAATATTTCCTAAGTTTTTTTTTTCTATTTTCTTCTTATTATACTTAAGTCTGAAAATGAAAACTATTCCAAAAAAATTTGCGACAATTCGAAAATAGGCATAAAGTCGCTCAAATATTATATATACGAAATTTAAGGGCATTGATTAAATAAAATAATACGTTTGGAATTAAGTATTGGTATTGATATTTTGTAATTTCAAATAATTGTTTTTAAAAGCATAGTTCATACTACAATAAGAACCAGATAAATCAGAGTTTAAGACTTTGTATTGTATAAAATTTGCAAAAATTCGGCAAATTTTCATCAATGTGGCAAATTTTTTACTCAGAACTTTTAGAAAAATTTCGCATACGCAGTTTTATAGCTCACTCAATTTTGGTAAACTAAACTGCAAGTTTGAAGTGATTTAAAAACCGCGCTGGTTTTTGATAATTTTTTCTGCTGACGGTGTTGGGTGCTTTCTTCCAAACAAAAAAAATGTGCAATAGGCGTTAAATGGAGAAAATGCAAGAGATCGGGTCTGAAAAAAATTTTTTTAAATCAGTGTGATTTCTGATCTATTTGAAACTTGCACTTTATTATATCAAAATTCAATGATCTATAAAACTGCGTACCCGAAATTAAAAATTCTGAGTAAAAACTTTGAAATTTTTATGAAAATTTGCCGAATTTTTAAAAAGTATATACAAAATTTGAAACTTTGCTCTATGTGATTCTTGTTGTGGTAAGAACAATCTATATATATAAAAATGAAATGATGCTCGTTTGTACGCATTTTTTTGGGCCGATACGAGGCCAATTTTATTCGTTCTTTTTTCATATTATAGGGATCCACTAGGGGAAGGTTTTTAGCAAAAAAAGATTTCTTTTAAATATTTTCTTCATATAAAAAAAAGAAAAAATCAAAATATTGTACAAAACAAAACTTGCTCGATTCTTAGATTAAAGTAAGTTTCGAATCGACATTCATTTTATGTGTACAACTTTTTTTGAATTTTTCGTTATTGTATACAGAAATTTCAAATGATTCGAATGAAACATTTTTTTTTTTTATTTCTTCCATAAAATATTACACCTGTCGTTAGACAATAAGTAATTTGATTTACAAAAAGATGGAATGAGAGTGATATTGAAGGGCCAATGCCCCCAAGCTCATTTAGAAGAAATATATACATATTATTTAAAAACAAGTGGTTAACAAACAATGACAAATAGGATTAGTTGACAATTGATTACAAGGATTTTGCAAGATCTGTTGGTGTTTGACGGTTAAGCCGACTTTGGGTAGATTTTTCTTTATTTGGTAGTCTTCTCATCATAGGATTTGTATGCGTTAATAGTCTCTTTATGTGTCTTCTGCTAGCGCTTTGTATTGCTTCATCAATAGTATCGATGTCAAGGTCGCGATGAATATCTGCGTTAGGTATGTACCAAGGTGCATTAGTTAAGGTTCTAAGTATTTATGAAAATAATGTTTCAATTCAATTGAGCAATGCTTTCTTTGACCAATTCTATATGGAAATGAATGCGTTTGCAAACGATGTTTTCGGCTATGAACAAATGTTGGAATCGAATGAAAAAGGAAAGAAACGCGAAATGATAAAAACAATTCTTGGAAAATTTAAAATGAATGGTGCTTCATTGGAAAAATTCAAAGGTAATAAGAACATACACAAGATAAAGTTAGAACTCGAATTTTTAGATTTATTTTGTTTATTTTTCATTTTTTCAGAAGTACACCACACAACAACTCATTCCAACTCTGATTTTGAAATCCTGTTGGAATTGGTGATCGATAATTTTGTCACTATAATAGTCAATGGGAATTTGCGTGTATCAGACCCTGCATATTATTTACCATATCAACTTTTTATGGAACATATGGACCAAATGAACACAAAAAAATAATTTAGTTTTGTTTTGATTTTTTGCAACATTTTGGTTTTCAGTTAATACAATAAAAACAATACTGTTTTTTCGTGAACACAAAATTCTAAATTTATTACGTTGTTTGTTTAGAATTTTTTTAGGAAAAAAGTAAATTTTTTGGTTTTGAGGAAATTTGTTTATTGTTGCTATTTGTGAAAGCGTAGATATTTGTAAGTATTTGACTATAATCCTAAAAGTTAATGGAATACCACTATGACACATAGAAAACATTTTTTCAAAGGGTGTTTTTCGAAAATTATAAAAAAAATTGTTTTCAAAAATTTTGAAGAAATAAAGTAAAATAAAAAATTTCGAAAGCATGAAATTTTTTCAAAAGCAAATTTTCCTCAAAAACATAAAAGAAATTTCTTCGAAGAGGTGTTTTTCTAAAATTAAAAAAAAAAAAAAAAAAATTCAAAAATTTTAAACAAATAAAATAAAATAAAACTTTTTCAAGGGTATGAAATTTTTTCAAAACAAAATTTTCTGAAAACCAAAAAAAATTTAAAAAAAAATGGTGTTTTCAAAGCATTTCATATTCCACTATTAATAGAGAATACATTTTTTCGAGGGGGTGTTTTTCAAAGCGGAAAAAAATCTTTTTTAACAAATCAATTTAAACTTTTACAAAAGTATGAAATTTTTTCAAGAACAACATTTTCTCAAAAACGTTAAATTAAAAAAACAAAATATTGTTTTTTCAAAATATTTAATTTTCAGCAATTAACTGAGAAGAAATTTGTTATAGCGAAGTGTTTTTCAAAACTTCAAAAAACACTTTTTAACCAAAAAAAATAAACCTTTTTTCAAAAACAACAGGAATGATAACATTGCCTAACAATTTCTGCACTTTTGCACAGTCTAAAGAGGCATTGATACAGAGTGTATTTCCAAACATAGTTCAACATTACAAAAACCATGATTGACTCAGCGAAAGAGCAATTTTAGCTGGGAAAAATAAGGACGTCAATGATATAAATTCAGCTATTTTAGATCAAATACCTGGTGACATAGTTGCATATAAGTAAGTCAATGGACACTATTACTGATCAAAATGATGTCGTAAATTATCCAACTGAATTCTTAAACTCACTCGATTTGCCAGGCTTACCACCTCATAATTTACGATTAAAAATTGGAGCACCGATTATTATGCTGCGCAATAGTAATGTGCCCCGACTTTGCAACGGTACCAGACTCGCTGTGAAGAAGCTAATGGGCAACGTTATCGAAGCAACAATTTTCAAAGGGAAGTACAAAGGAGAAGACATTTTGATACCCTGAATTCCACTGATTCCGGCGGATTTACCATTCGATTTCAAACGTTTGCAGTTCCCTATTCGCCTTGCCTTCGCTATGAGAATTAATAAGGCGCAAGGACAGTCTCTAAAAATGTGCGGTATTAATTTAGAATACCCAATTTTTTCTCATGGCAAACCATCGTCATTATTCACGCGAAAGATGAAAAAACCAAAAACGTTGTCTACCAAAAAGTGTTACAATAAAGTTCGAATGAAATTGTATCAAAGAATTTGCTTTGTTTCGTATTAATTTTATTCTCTTTCAGCAAATCATTGAATTTATCGTCTAGCGAAGCGGGCGAGGGTACGCTAGTATTTTTATAAAACAATAAATGAGATTACATAATAATTACATAAATAGTAAAAAATGTATCAATATGAGGTATGCTCTTTATTTTGACGTAGACAGTATATGCATCCATATATAAGCCGCCGGCCCTGTGCATTAAAATCTAAGAATAGCAATTATTTATAATTATTTCTCTTGTATGTTAATAAAAGAATAAAAGAAATATATGTACGCCCATGCGTGCAACTTTTATTTTCGATTATGTCTTAATCAATTTGCTTGTGAATTCGTACGAATAAACATAATTACGCTTTCATTTGTTTAACCCCAACTTACGTGGGTAAGCAGCATTACTCTAAACAATAAAACTTCCTCTGGACTGGATAATCAGGGCGTGTTATTTATAATAACTCTTGCTGATCGCACCTGACTCATTCTCATACAGTTGATTTAGTGTGGACAACTAAGTCCTTTTATATGTAAGTATATATTAGGGCGGGTGAATTTCCTTTCAAAAAATAAAAATAATCGACTTAGTTTCAATGACTGAAGTATTTTACTGGCGATTCTTATCAAAAAAATAGATGGAAGGCCTAACTTTAAAATGTAGTTTGAGTCTCGGTATACTTAATTTTAGGGACGAGTATTAATAAACAAATAGTTTTTGTTACATTTTTTTGAAAGAAAATGTATGTATGTGGCTTTTAGGTACAAGATATTATCGACGTTTATTTTGCTCAAAATCCTCCGCTGAAGAACGTAAAATCGCGAAGTTACCACAATTTGTCTATTGTTAAAGCTACTTTTAAAGAAAGGGGTCCTAGTGGTCTAGAGCTGGAAAAATTAGGGTATTTTCAGGAAGAAAAAAAATTAAAAACGATATTTAAAATTTTCAGGTTTTTTATTTAACTTCTTTTATATACGAAAATGAAAATACATTTTTTGTTTTTTTAATTTTAATAATTTAAAAAATTGCGCTGATGTTGACCCTCCCGAAATATTTGACCTGGACGGTGTTGACCACTCTAAAAATCGAGTTTTTTTCAGTTTTTTAATCAAAAAAATACGAAATAATTGAAATAATAATATGATTTTAGTGCGGGCGATAGCCATTGATGTTGTGAACAACATATTGAAATTTCAGACCATTCGATTGAATAGTGTTTTTTTGTGACAACACCAGGCCGAAATAAGTCGTTTCGAGATTAATGAGTCTAAAGTTTGAGATGCAGGAGCGCGGACCACTCTCTACCTAGTTAGTAGGCGGGAAGAGACAATACCGCACCTTCTATGTCACTATCCTGCTCTATCCAGACGTATACTCGCCATTTTTGGTAGACAATCCTTTAATGAATTGGAAGATCTCTGCTCTGTCGGTTTTAGGAGGGATAAGGGGCAAGTTCCCCACAGTGGACAACCGCTTCATTTTAACCTAACCTAATGATCTGTAGAAGCTATAATATTGGGAATTTCCTCATTACTTTCGAAATATTGAAAAAACAGAAAATCGATTTTTTGAAATTTCTAGACCACTGGGCCCCCTTAAGAAAAAGAATCTATTGGTAACAATTATTTTATTTTCAATTATTAAAAAAATATATAAAACCATAAAAATATTTGATAGAAAATAAATTAAAGCCCTAAAATGGTCGAAAATAAGAAAAGTTATAGTGACTCTCAAAATCTAGACTAAGGACTAGAAAACCAATTTTTATTAATTTATGGGTTGTTTAATTTCATTTCATTCAAAGAAAAAGTTTACTTCAAAAGAAGATATTTACCTGCTTACAGTCAGTCGTTGTTCAGATCATTGATAACTAGACAAGGATGAGAGATTTACTAGGTTTGACTAATAACTATGGTGAACAACAAAATTTGAGCGGAGCTTTGGCTCTCACGATTATTCCACACGTATTCAAACAGGCGTTATTCAGATGGCAACGAAGTGACATTGTGACAATTTGCTTCGTATATCACTAACACATTTGTAGGGTTTTCATAAACAAATCGATTCATTACCCCTGCTACGTCAGCCCATCAGCTGATTCTGTAAAATTCGCTGAGAGCCAGATAACGGTCTGTTGTTGGCCCCATCTTCTCAATTCTTTTCACCGAGATGAATAGATGAGGAAGCTCTTTTTCTCGTCAGAGCGCTGTCCAAGTATGTATTTCTTATAACATTAGTCACTATTGCCACACTGGATGAGGCATGGAATGGACGTTTTTTACACAAAAATTGGGAAATTTTCAGTTTTCGCACTACCATTGAGGCTAGTATTCAATGCGCGGTTGCCAGTAGCCTGTTAGTTATATCCCCGTATGCACCTACCTAATAATAAAAACAGGCACAATCAGTATAAAATATATATATTATATAAGGAAAAATTTCATAAATTGATATTTTAATGAAATTATTCAAAATGGAAATACAAAAGTAAAAAAGTAATGAGCTCGAAAAGCATAAGTTAAAATAAATACATAAAATATTATTATTATTATTATTATTATTAAATTTGTATAATAACAAGTTATACAAATATAAGAAAGCAGCAGCACTAGCAGCATAGGCCATCGGCTGTCAGATAACAAAAAATGTAAATGTACTTTAAATTAGGTCTAACGTTAAGTAATTATCATATAATATTTAAATGCTTATAACTAAATAAAATAAACAAAGGGAAATGTTAGATCCGTCTTAACAAGTCGTTGGCTTTTAGAAATTTGTAGACAGTCAGTATATTACTTGCAGATGGCTCTTTAAGAAAATCCAGTGCAGGAGAGGATCCAAAGAATTGTTGTCTGGAGGTGTGTAGATTTCGACAAGATTGTAGAATATGATCTAAGGTTACGGTTTCTTCACAGAAGGGGCAATCGGCTGGCAGCGTACGTTGTAGGAGGTGTGCATGTGTGAGAATAGTGTGGCCCAGGCGTAGGCGCGAGTACGGTTTGAGAACTTTTAATGGCAGGTCGGAAGGAAGTGATATCTTTGATCTAGATGGATTTAAGAAAGCGTAGTGGTGTTGGTAGTTTTTCCAGTTATCTAACAGATAAATGCGCCGTTGTTTTGTGATCTCTAGGAGGATGTCACTTTTAGAGTAGTATTTATGAAGCATTGACGGTAGATTAGAAACGCTTCTAGCTGCGGCATCAGCGTTTTCATTGCCGGTAATCCCCGAATGTCCTGGAACCCACATTAGGCAATGTTTTAATATTATAAGAAGTTTCTAACGAAAAAAAAAAGTGAAACAACGAACAGAATGAGTTAAAGCGGATAACCTTTAATTTTTTATAACTTAAAATTAGTTACCAACAGTATGTTTGTAAAACATCTCAACCATGAAATTTCACATACATATGTATATACAAATTGACATGCATAAATGAACACCCAGTGCAAAATGTGTATATGTACGAATTAAAAGTAGAAGCCGAAGAGGATAAAAGAGGCTTTGGAAAATTGAATTTATTTTAAATGAAATAATTTTAAATATTGTACTTAAATCGCAACATTTTTGAATTAACTCAAACTTAACTTACTTCTGGCAATGCTGCCAAGTATTGAAACGAGTTCCCGGGCGCGCAGTCACACAAAATAAGAGAGTTTCGCATCTTATTATCTATGGTTCAGATGGCAACGAAGCAACATTCGCGGAGACTGTGTTGATTTACTTTCGTATCAATCTTAATAGTTTTTTCGTACATAAACCGCTTCGTAGCTCCAGTTATGTCAGCTTCGCAGCTGATTCTGTTAAATTCACGACCGGCCTTCTTCTTCCCCTGCTACCGCAGACGTAACTTTCAAATCGCAGATATTCGTTTAACTTTTTTTGCCCCCCTGTCTGAATCCATTGTTAGAACTTTGCCTTTTTTGTGTTGCAAGGTAAATTCAAAATATAGTTAAAACTACCGATGTTGTGTATTATACATTTTAATGAGCTCCCAATTCGGCAACTAAAAGAGGCATTGGAAGAATTGAAAATAAGTGGCCCATGGACCTCTACTGCTACGTTGGCACCACACTTGGATTAATGTGAAAAAATGGCGACTGCAACTGATGCTATGCAGCATAGCGGAAGGTTTTAAGTAAAATAAACATGAAAAATTAATTTCTCATACGCGAAAATCAAATACAAAATTTTCTTACAAAAAAAAAATTTCCAATATAAATAAACTAAATTAATTGGCGATTAATAACTAAAATTGAAAATGAGGAGGCTCGAAATCCATTTTGAGCAAAGCTTCCTTGGACATTTTTGTTCCGAATTATCAGTAGAATACGTGGTGTGTTCAAAAAGTATCGCGAATTTTGTGTTTTTTCAAAAATTATTTATTTATTCATTAATATCTATTTTGTCCCCTTCAAGTAATCCCCATGAGATATTATGCACTTGTGCCAACGTTTATTCCATTCTTGGAAGCACTTCAAAACATCATCTTTTTATCTTCTTCTGCTCCTCCATCGATGCCGTCTTTATCACATCAATCGTAGCGTAATGTCGTCCTTTCAGGGGCCTCTTCAGTTTCGGGAACAAGAAGAAGTCACAGTGGGTCAGATCTGGGGAATACGGTGGCTGTGGCATCATTAGTGTGTTGTTTTTGGCCAAAAACTTGCGCACATGCAACGATATGTGAGCTGGGACGTTATCGTGATACAAGAGCCAATTTTTGTTCTTCCACAAATCCAGGCGTATTGACCGTTTTACCCTGTGGCAAGAACTCATGATGCACGACGCCCCTGCAATCGAATCGCCCCCCGTGGTAAGCAAAAATTTTACAATCGACCGAACTGGGCGCGCTTTTTTCGGTCTTGGTTCGTGCGGCAGCTTCCATCGAGAGGATTGAGCTTTGATTTCCACGTCATAACCATAAACCCACGATTCGTCACCAGTTATAACCCTTTGGAGCAAATTTGGGTCGTCGCGGGCGGAGTCCAACATCTCATTAGCAATGTTCATGCGATGCTGCTTTTGGTTGAAATTGAGCAGTGTTGTTATGAATTTTGCGGCGACCCGTCTCATGCCCAAATCATTGAAAAAATCGAATGGCGCCAGTCAATCGATATGTCTAGGTCCTCAGCAACTTCTCTGGTGAGGTGATTCGACGATTGGCCAATACCATTTTCTTCACTTTATCAATTTTTTCATCTGTTGTTGAAGTGCTCGGGCGTCCGACACGCTTTTCATCGTTCATACATATCTTCTCGGCCTACTGAGAACATTTTGTACCACCGATAAACGTTGCTTTGTTCCAGAGTAGCTTCTCCGCATGGGACAGTCAACATTCGGAATGCGTCCGCGCACTTAATTTCGTTGTTCACACAAAATTTGATACAGGTTCTTTGATCCATCTTTTTGAATGGGTAAAAATCGAAGACGAGCCGAAACGCGTGCAAGCAAAGCAGCTGTCAACAATTAACTGAACATTCAAAATGGCTGAACTCGTCGACATGAGTGAGAGACATGAGTACCAACATATCGCCACAAAAAAACCGAAATTCGAATTTACGTAACCTGCGAAAATTCAAATTTCGCGATACTTTTTCAACACACTTCGTACTTTAGACGCCGAAACAAAGCAGAGAAGAAATTCAGCCTGCCCTAATGTGTATATATTTATAAGTATGTATGTACAATCAAGAGTATATTTGAAGCTCCAAACTGGTTACAAAGAAATTACTTTGCTGCTGTATGCATTTAAATACGCAATAAATGCTGTATTATGTATGTAAATGGTAAATGAAGCAACCACTATTGACTGCTTAATTACCTCACTACTCGCCTTGTAACGCCTCCGCTTTGCGATGGTTGGTAGGTGGTAGGCGGTACCCGGTACGCACAAGGAAATGAAGCACTTGGTATAAATTTTCGCTTAACAGTCTAACGGAAATGAGATAAGCACTAATTTGGTTCACCGTCCTGTCTTATCTCTGTCTCATCAACTTTACCTTGTCATGATATTTTGTTAACTGCTGTCATAAAAATGTCTCATCAATTTCAATTGCTTTCAGTTTTGTATGTTTTTTTTTTTTGTTTTTTTTTTGTGTCTTGTTGCTTTCCCTGATATTTACTATAATAAGTAACAATTAACTGGGCGTTGAGCTGTGCTGTGGTTTGTTAGCAGTAGGAGTTGGAAAGTGGTCAGAGCGTATTTTGTGTATTGCCACGTGCATTGCTGTACCGGCAATGGGGTGGTAGCATGGGGGCGCACCGAATGGCAAACCCGTACGCTGTTAATTTCTGTATTTGAAGGCTGGTATGCAAGCAGGTGGTTGATTGGTTATCATTGCGTGACGAAAATTATGTTTCATCACTCCGTTTTTTACCGTTATAGCACTTTATTTTTATTTGCTGTACGAAATTGACTTTCATTCCATCTAATTACGCATTATTCTATTTGCTTTTTTGCTTTTTTTATTTTCGTTTTTTGGTTTTGTGTGTTCCTAATGCAATTGTCTCCTTATATAGCGACCTTTATTTCTATTTCGAATGACATTTTTAATTTTAGCTAATGGCTTATTTCTTTTCAAAATTACTTCCGTGATCCAGTTTTTCGATGAACTGAAAGGTAACATAGCCTTAGTCTATATTTAACGGAAAACTGTGTGCCTAGTGCACGCCTCACTTCAACAGGTAAAACTAGGTAATTATCGCTAATTTGCTTTATTTAAGTTGAAAAAAAAAAATAGGAATTAACTCATTGCTATCTCCTGTGTAGTTTTATCATCAAATCTGATAACACGGGCAAATATTTTTAGTTCCTCTTTTGACGTGGTAGAGCAAAAAATTGGTTTTCCTGCGACTGAAATCCCGAGTTTTTATAAATTCACCACTGGATTTTTATTCAATGGCTCAAACGCTTAACCGCTTCCGTTGGACACCTTTTTCAAAACCTTCGAGTACCCAGGGTTCGGCCTTTTTCGTTCTATTCGAGGAACGTTTTTAAAAGGTTAAATCCATAAATCGATAGAAAATTAAATTTTATGAATTTGAGGATATTTTTATGAAATTAAGGATATTTGTCATTCATTTGGAGTTTTCATATTAGGTGCGCAACTAAGTTCTCGCTGTTTCTTTTTTATGTAAAAACAACTTTACTCTGAAAAAATGGTTACAAGTGAATGATTGAAGGTATTACCCATCGCTGGCTATTGCTTTTTCCCATCTTTCTGGTAGATCTCGTATACCGTCGCGGTAAAACTGTTCATCTGTTGAAGGTATCCACGGATCAATTTTTTGCTGTCTTCATATGAATGGAACTGCTGGCCGGCTAGACCATCTGCCATCGATCGGAACAGGTGATAATCGTACGGCGCAATATCTGGAGAATATGGCGGGTGGGGTAGGATTTCCGATTTCAGTGTTTCCAGGTAGGTTTCAACGAGTTTGGCAACGTGAAGCCGAGCATTGTCATAGAATCACTTGTTCCTGCCTCTCCGTGTATTGCGGCCGCTTCTTGCGTTTCGCATCAATTGAAGTCGATACCGATCCATGTTTCGCTTGGTTTTAGCAGTTCATAATAAATAACACCAACTTGGTCCCACCAAATACATAGCATAACCTTCGCAGCGTGAATGTTTGGCCGAGGCGGCGACATAGAAGTATGCCCGGGCAGTCCCCATGACTTTCTTTTCTTTGGATTGCTGTAATGAATCCATTTTTCATCACCCGTTACGATGCGATGAAGAAAACCCTTTCTCTTTTGCCGCTCGAGCAGTTGTTCACAGGCGACACTGCAAAAAAACGGCGTTCAACACCCCGTGATTTTAACTCATAAGGAACCCCAGTCCTCTGTTTCTGAATCATTCCCAAAGCATGCAATCGCTTAGAAATTGATTGGCGAGTACTCCTAGTACTGAAACAAGCTCTTCTTGGGCTTGACACGGATCCTCATTAAGCAATGCCTCCAATTCAGCGTCTTCGAAGGTTTTCCGCCTGCCTTCACGCGGACGGTCGTCAGCATAAAAATCGCCGTCTTTGAAGCGACGGAACCAATACCGGCACGTTGTTTCACTTAAAGCAGCATCTCCATAAACTGTTTGTAGCTCTCGATGCGCTTCAGCCGCCGTTTTTTTCGAATGAAAGAGGAAAATCAACACTTCCCGCAAATGAAGATTATTCGGCACAAAATCAGACATTTTCACAAAACCAAAAGTGTATGATACCAAAAACAAAATCACCAATGTGTCGAAGCAGTTTGTTTACCTTACGTCTAAGCGTGCTTTATGACGTTTAGGTTATGTTAGAATCAACTAGCACACACTGCTGGCGGCATCTATTGACAAACAGCGGGAACTTAATTGCGCACCTAATAAATTACTAATTTGCTAAAAAGAGAATATTTGTCATTCATTTGGAGTTTACTCCATTTATTCACATAAATAAATTATATTTGCATTCACTATTTTTATACAAGGAATGGAAGCAAAACGAAGTGGTTTTGCCAATTTTAACGCTTGGATGCCTTGTTTGGTGGGAAGCTCTTCGGAAGTGCTATAATAACTAATCACTAAACTAAGGAGGGGGCAAAAGGGGGTACATGCATTGGCATCACCAGAGGATGTAGAACTTATCCTAGTGCTGCTCGGAATGACGTTTTGCACTTACCTCCTAACTTTTACGCTATTTCCATCGCTGCTCGAAGTGCAATCAGTTTAAAGGAGGTTGGCCTCTGCACGCAATCTCTTAAGGGACATGGTACCAGTGTTTGGTAGTTAACGCCGTATTTCCTTGAACTTCGTGCAGATCTCTCTATCTGCAAACTAAAATTTGTGGGTCTTGCCAAGGCAATCTTTGCAAGTAGGCAGGATTGAAACGAGGAAAACATCTGCACCGAAGCTGGTGCCTATGTCCTCACTTATCGGAATCGGCAGTCGGAGCAGGGGTTTTCTCTAAATCAGCGAATTTATATATTTTATTAAAACTGAAGAATACATATTTCTTGTTTTAGGTGTTTGTGATCCCGTGGGCATGCGAAATGCTTAGGGAACGTGGGAGCGAGGAAGATATTAACATTTTTTCTGATAGTTAAGCAGCGAACAAAGCTCTAACTCCGCCATGGTGCAGATCCAAGCTAGTCAACTGCTGTAAGGAGGGGATACAATCTCTTGTGTGTGCAGTTAACATTTTTTGAAGGAACAAAGAGCGAAAATGAAATCGCTGATGAGCTTGCCAGGAAGAGGACTGAATTGGTCTCAAATGTCTATCTGGTCATCGTCATCCCCCTGACTGTTGTTTAAAGGGGGACTGCACAACTTATTTCTTAGCGAAGCCGAGAAGAGATGGAGCTCCATTTCTCTGTGTGCTATTTCGAAAACGTTTTGGTCCCAGTACAATAGACCGAGAACTCAGAAAGTCTTGGGGACTCCACGCCATTCAATTTCCCCACTCGTGGCTGTATTTACCGGTCATTGAAAGATCGGCCCACATGCGGAAAAGCCAGGTTTACCATTCAACCCCCATTGTAGAAGCTGTGGGGGCCTTCCCGAGAAAGAGAGTATTGAGCATTTTCTTTGTAAATGTCCGGGTTTTGTAGCTAGATGGTAAAGGTCACTGCGTGCTTCTTTCTTGGCCAGCCTGGGGCAGTGCTTCAACCTTAATCCCAGCAATCTTCTTCATTACATCAACGGATCTGCCTGGCTTGCTGTGGATATCTGCCCTTTGTAGGCCTCATAATGTTATCAAAACGGCATTTTGTTGCTACTTGAAGAGTGCTAGACTGGTACTTCAATCATTTCCTTGTTGTTTCGCTAAAAATTTTGGAGGAGGAATTTTAATTTCAAATCAGTTGTTACAAAAAGAACTTAAATCAGTTGACTTAGAGCGTCACCTGGCGGTTGTTCCGGAAACTTCTTGATCAAGGTGGTATGTGGCATACTCAGTTTGAGAATTTGGTTTCTAATATTGTTTGTATGCTTACTTAATATGAGCTCTTAATCAGAGCTCTTCTCTACACGAGTGAAATTTCAGCTGAATAACGACTACATAAACTTTTTAAATTTTAACTATCCAGATGCTTTCCATTTGAATTCAACCGGGCTATTTGGGACATGTTCCTCGATTTCGATGTAACTCAAATATGTTGCTCTCTGGTCAAAATAATGAGATACGTATTTTTTTGTTCACCCAAAAAAAATTTTTTTCATGATTTATCGGCAATTTTGTTTTTCGGCTCAAAATCGAGTTTTTCATTATATAAGAAATTTTTTTTTTTTGAATGCTCATAACTTAGTCAAAAATGAACCGATTTTTATGATTCTGGGTTCAAACTGAGCGTCATCACTTGCACGAGCGAATTCGTGTACAAAAAATAGCAAAAAAGTAGTTGACATTTTTTTATTTTGTAAAAAACAAAAAGTGCAATTTTTAGATCATCTGCGTATAGAAGAAAATTACAAAATGAAAATCAGGAAGAAATATCGTTAATGAAGAGGATAAATAGTAGCGAACGTAGGACACTACCTTGGGGAATACCAGACGAAGCAATAAAAGAATAAGACGATATATTATCGAGTCGAACGACACAGAGCCTATTTCTGAGATAGGAAATTGACCACTTAAGAAATTGAGAGTGAAATCCCAAGCGCTCAAGTTTAGCAACTAATATTGGGTGAGATACTCTATCAAAAGCCTTAGAGAAATCTGTATAGGTGGCATCCATTTAGAAACCACTTTGAAATGTTTCCAAACAGTCTTCTGTAAATTTGTTAATATAGATCTGCCCGGAATAAACTCATGTTGATTGGGACATAACAAATGTTTAACACCAAAGTATATTTTGTCTTTGACTATGCACTCAACCAATTTGGGAACTGTGGTTAGCTTGGAAATCGGCCTACAATGTTCAGTATCATTTTTATTGCCGCTTTTAAGGATAGGCGTAATGTAAGTTTATTTGCAGTCTTCAGTGAAAACCCTGGCCGAAAGTGACATGTCGAAAAAGAGCTTTAAAGGCGTTATCAAAGCTGGGCAACTTTTAATTAGAATAACCGATAGACCACCAACATCGGTACTAGTGGGCGGCATAAGCTGATTTACGCCCAACTCTAACATTTTTTCATTCACCTTTTTTGCCTTTCAACCCTGTCCAACCTTCTTCAAATCTTTTAAATCACTCAAAATTAGAAGTACGAGATACATAGCCGGCTATACGTCTTTTGCATCATCTGGTGCATCGGATACCTCATTAAGGAGCTTAAAAAATTTTGTTTTTTATATTTTTTCTATTTAAAATTCATTTTTTCACCGACGTTTCAAAAGTACTTTCATATTAAAGTCAATAACTCTGCGTCTATTAAACCAAATGTTGGCCATCTGCCTATGTTTAGAGATCAACTTAGGTAGAAACATCCGGTATGAGCGAATTGACATTCTGAACGGCAGTCAGGCGGCACTCAATGCGTTTAATCATTTGTGGTTAAGTCCTTATTAATTCTTGAGTGTGGGTAGGCTGCGGCCTCGTTATTTAAAAGGTCTGAGCTCTTCCTTGTCATGGAAGAGCGAAGAGCTAAGGGAAGTTAGCTGGCACCAAACTATGGTGCTACGCCATGCGAAGTCCTTTCTGGATGGATGGGTTATAATCAAATGCGACTCAGGTATCTTATAAGCCTTTCTAAAGACAAAATGAAAATGCTAACTGGCATTCTTCTGCACATTTCGAAGCCCTCTGTATAGGCTTGAGATATGGTCCAAGCCGATAGATGAATTTTGTTTTTGAATAACTTTTCTACGAAATAAAAAAAAAGGGTTTTGTATGATTTAAATCTTTATTTTGAGCTTTACGCGCTCCATCGCTTGATTGTTGGTATAAAGCAGCTGTCTAATCTAGGTAGTCAAGTGACAAATATGATTGGGGTACGGCGCCATTTGCAAAAATTAGAAATCTTCCGATGGGATGATTAATTTTGAGCCACCTTCTACATATAATAAATTTAAGGTACATAATTTGCACTTTTTTATGATAACCAGCCAAGAAAGGTTTTTTAAACTCGATTTTTGTTGGAAATTCAATGTTCACCCTATAATGTTTATCTTCTTAGTACCTTTTTGAGGCGCTAATCAGCTAAGAATAGAAGTAGTTGGTAGGAGTGGGCGAATGTATTATAAATTATTTCGGAGAATGCATTTTAAATTAATTAAGAATAGTTGCTTATTTATATTTATAAGAAAATCACATAGAAACAAATAATTCTGTGTGTCACGAAATTTGAGACCTTTTATTTTTTGCTTTAGATAATAAAAGTGTCCTAACATTTTTGCTTACATAAAAGAGCAAAGTTTTTTATTGCAAAATTGTACGCTTCCTTTCCATTGTTGCGCCACTAAATACGTATACAAGTACAAATTGGCAAACAAAGAGAGACAAATACAGAGGAAGTAACTAATTAGCTGCAATAAATGCGCCAACACACTTACACACTGCAGAATGTGAACAGTTGGATGGTACCCTGTAGGAAAGTCCTATCGTATTGAGCCATTGTGCCACTAAATCAAAAAAAAAAAAAAATAATGGGCGCGATCACTTATTTGTTTGTGTTGGCCCAGCTCCTCCTCCTATTTGTGGTGTGCGTTTTGATGTTGTTCCACAATTGGAGGGACCTACGGTTTTTTAAGCTGACTCCGAACGGCAAATGGTTTTTATGAGAAACTTTTTCATGGCAGAAATACACTTGGAGGTTTTATCACTGCCTGCCGAGGGGCGACGGCTATTAACTAACTGACTAAAAAACTTGTCCTATCATTTTGCTCTTTCATCTACGAAGATTAGAACCTAGGCACTTCCGAATGGTAGTCACACACCAACTATTTCGGCTGCGGCGGCCGGGAATGTGCCACTAGTGAAGTTAAAAACATCCGCTTTACACGACACTGATGCCACTCTAGAGTCCCCTGTCTAGTCAGCGCCCCTGCTGGGCTATGGGTTCTATGCTGATCTGGGTTTCCGCTATGTCACTGTGACCGGAAACCCAAATGAGCCTAATATCGAAGTATTCGGTTGCAGTTGAGGGAGACGTTAGGCATTCCCCGACTAATTTCGAACGCACCAACAATAAGCCTAGGGCTCTAAATGCCGCTCGGCTGTCGGAGTAAATACATACCTATTTACCTACCTAACAGTAGTTACAGAAGTAAACAGCACTGCTTCTTTGATTGCGGCTAGCTCCGCTTGGAAAACGCTACAGTGATCCGGTGCACTAAATTTGAGCTTGATGGAGAGCTCCTCGCCGAATACTCCTCCACTAACCCTTCCGCCCAACTATAAACATGTTTACCCGGCAAACACTGTTTTCGCATTTTCACGGATGGCTCTAGGACCGAGCACGGTTCCGGCTCTGGTGTGTACGTGGAATCAAGCTTGGCACCACAAGATCAACTCCTCATTATTTAACATTTAGTAGTAACATTTCATATTGCAATCGATTACTCACGTCCCCATAGCGACTTTCTTCAACCGATTACACTGCACAACACAAAAAACAAAAACAAGGTTCCGACAATAGATTCAGTACACCCTAACGAAAGAAGGCTCATACGCAATTTCCAAGACTTTGTTAGAATATAAAACCTTACCCACCAGGCACGAAAAATCATATTGTCACGGGTGATGTTGCTCAAGTCTCCTCCGTACTCGGCCCTTTATTATGGAACATTATGGTCGACAAAGTCCTCTGCCGTAAAGTATCTAAGTGAACCGAAATAATTGCTTTTGAGGAAGACATCGTTGTACCTCTTACAGTGAAATATTATACTTAAGCAATATTTGCGGCCAATTCATTAACATTCCCACGACAGCCGGTTCTACGTTGCCGAAATGACAAGGATTTATATTCGGTCAAATGCTTGTCACTCCAGCACCATTCCCTGCACATGTGTGGAGAATACTTATGCTGCCATAACAACAAAAAATCATTAAGATCAAAGAGGCTTTACTGAAGTGTATTCTAGAAAATGGACTTAAGTTCGCCAAGCAACAAACAGAGATGGATACCGACATACTACCCGGCCCTTTTAGGGGACTGAGGACACAAGAAATGTTAAGGTGTAGCTGCTGCGACTAGCGACTGCCGCGCGAATAAATGCTTGGCTGCAGTCCCATGGGGAGCGAAATTTGACTTAAAACAGACCTATCGCACTACCACAAGACCTATGAACAAAAACATACTAACGAAATTAATCCTTAAGCACATTTCCCTTTTTGACTTATTCCAATTTAAGGAACCCAATGGCCTACAAATTTCACAAAATCGTTTTTTTACGATATTTCGAAAGAGTAGGCAAATTTGTGGAAGGATGTTCCCAGCATTTTCGATTCTACAGCTGTTTAAGCAGGCAGAGTCAGATTCGTCACGCTGCGCTATCAATGGTCGCATTCCACTCTCAAAACATTAAACTCATTTGTCTCCAAACTCAAGACGACGAAACAACAAAAAACTCGAATTTTAGAGTGTCAAATTCAAAACCGCCCCGTTGTGTAAAACTTTTTTTCTTCTTCTAATAGCGGGACATAGCCACAGTCATACTAATTAATAGTTTGTTTGGTTTATGTGTTTCAGATAAATAGAAGAGCCAAAATGGACCACACCGTCCAGGTCCAATTTATCGGGAGGGTCAACTTCAGCGCCATTTTTAAAATTATTGAAAAAAAAATTAAAGAAAGAGTAAAAGAAGTTAAATAAAAAGCATGAAAAATTTAAACATCGTTTTTATTGTAAAAAAATTCCTGAAAATACCCTAAATATTCGACCTCTAGACCACTGAGACCCCTTCAGCGCTGAACTTTGAGCTTCAGTGTATTAAGAGACTTATACAGTAGAAACTCGATTCTTGCACGTAACGAAAACCGGACTCCGTGCAAGTTTCAAGTACTGAGGTTGCTTCCATACAAATTAGAATGTTTTTTTTTACTGATAGCAATCCGAGTTTATATGTTTTTATTATATTAATTAAATACTCTTTAAAGCGATAAGATTCATCTGATTTGGTTTGCTTTGTTCACACTAGCTTGTTCAGTACAACACTGTTTATGAGCTCCTGCCGCGGCGTTGCATTATTTTGAATGACATCGCCACAGTCCCAGTCAGACTGAATGACTGAATTGAAATAGCAGCGAGCACAAAAAGCATGTTGCATTTTTCAGGTCGATATTTCGCAGTGACTCATCGATAGTTGCTCCACGAGCATCAATGTGACCTAAGAGCGATTTTTTATAGTTCAACTTAGTAAATCTTATAACGTGTTGATCCATGGGCCGCATTAGAGCCGTGCAGTTTCGAGGAAAGCAACTTACCGATATTTGGCCGTCGTAGCTCTTTAACGCCCCTTCTTTGGGATCGTTGTAAATTTAGGAGCAGAGCTTTTTCTGGAAGATTTTGAACACGAAAGAACTCTTTTAACTGTTAATTTAAGGATGTTTTGATTAATAGAGGATTCTTCGGTTTGACAAGAAATGTTCTGTGAAACCATTCTACAAATAAAGCTAAGGCCATGTAAGCACTTTTATTTCCTTTGTAGGCAACAGGCATATTAGTAAAATATTTTTATGGACGCGGGTTCGCCTATTTCCCAATAACCATTATTTTTATTTTATGATTTCCAGCATCATTTGTTCAAGCAAGGAAAGTCATTCTCTCTTTATTGAGCTTATGCCACGGAGCTGAGGTTTATTTTCAACGCAAACAAGTTTTATCAGGTAAAAGTTTCTAAATTAAGCCAGATTAATCCGCGGCCGCCATAGATAAATGGGTTGGTACGTGACTACCATTCGGAATTCACAGAGAAAACGTCGGTTCGAGTCTCGGTGAAAGACCAAAATGAAGAAAAAAATTTTCTAATAGCGGTCATCCCTCGGCAGGCAATGACAAACCTCCGAATGTACTGCCGCCATGAAAAAGCTCCTTATAATATAAATATCTGCCGTTCGGTGTTGGCTTGAAACTGACGCACACCACAAAAGGGAGGAGGAGCTCGGGCAAATACCCAAAAAGGGTGTACACGACAATTATATACATATCCCGCATTGCTTTTTTGTCAAACTTAAATTCATAATTACTTTCTTAAATTTGTCCAAAAACGGGTTGATGGAGTTACTCTTATTTGATTAGCCATTGTATTCTATGCCTCTTTTCAAAGTCTCCAACTGAACCACTGCTAGCGTGTAAACGTCCAGGATTTTCCTGAGCTTTGACGTGTAATAATTTGGCCTTCTCTTTTTCGACATGCCACTTGTAATTGGTAAGTTGTTGGCTCTATTTTCTGCAAACCACCGTCTTTTCCATTTTTGCAAACTGAGAAATCTTAAGAGTTTTCCTTTTACCTAGACCGGTTTCTGATCGCGTAACAAATTTACTTATTGACTGTTTTGTTTTTTTATTACGAGTTATTGTTGCTCTATGCACGTGAAAGTTTTTAGTTAATGCATTAATGGAAGAACCCTTGATGATATGTCTAAAGAGTTGGATGTTGTCAGATCAACCGATCCACCGTCGTTAAATGTTTGCACGCGATGGGAATTGCCAAGAAAGCAGGTAACTGGGTGGTTCAAGTCAATTCAAGAAGAAGGATATCGAGAGACGTTTGGTGACGCGTGAGATGCTTCTTGAACGGCAGAGAGGAAAAGGTTTCCTGCATCGTATCGTCCTGGTGATGAGATGTGGATCTATTATGATAACCCTAATATTAAGAGAGAGAAAGTTGAGAAATCTTGCCCCACGTGCCGTACTTCTCAGACATGCACCTTCGAACTACCATCTGTTCCGATCAATGCAGTCAGCCCTTATTGGAGAGCGAATCACTTCTTACAAGAGCATTGCAAACTGGCTCAACGAATGGATCAAGTCAAAAGAACTTGAATTTTTTGTCAGAGGAATCCGTATGCTGCCTGAAAGATGGAGTAAAGTGGTGGCTTCTTATGGCACACACTTCACATAATATCATCTATTATTTAATTGTTTAAATAATTCGTAACTTTAGCTAAGAAAGGACGGAAAATTATTCCCATACGGAATATGAAATGAAAAAATCCCATAGTTTGTACTGCCAATTCCCCATAAAAATCTGCAAAATAAAATTCAGTCCTATACTTCAAATTTAAAATTTTTTTGTCCCCTCTGAACAGTTTTACTCTATTTAGAAAGTATTTCCATAGGCATCTGCAGTAGTAGACGAGATAGACTGATCTAAAATATTACACAAGATACTTGAATATCTGTGAATGTAAATTTTGTAAATTTATGTTTCCCCATAAATTTATTTTCGGCCAGAGCTTTTGTGCCAAATCATCATCGTTTACAGAATTAGTTGCTTCCCTGTCTGAATACCTTGAACAATACCTTTAGTGAAAGCGGCCTCGGTAGTCTAGCGTAAGTGCACTAGCCTGCCAGACGTTGTGGATTCGAATCCCACGTAAAGCACGGTCCACGCGCTTTTCCAAATAAACCAACTTTCCCTCATCTCATTCCTCAAATCCAAAAACTTATCCCTTCCATCTTTACTCCCTCACAATAGTCAGCACATTATTTGCATTGTAAGCAAAAACAATGAAAAACACACAGTGCATCAGTGGCGCCAGCAAGAGGAAGCGGTAATAGCGCACACACACCAAAATTTAGCGGAGTCCTCAACCATCTGTGCGATCCTTCTGGTAGAAAAATGTGACACACAGATGGCACCCCAAGCAATAAGAAGGCGTTGTTCCTAAGCAACAACAGGTGAGCATTCAGACTATTTAGGACTGTTAGCGGCAGGCTAATCACCAGTCAGAAATCAAATAGATTAACGAAACCAACGCAAGACTGAGTCTTGTCGAGGCCCTATGCTCCCGAGTGGAGTGAACAAGGAAAAAAGAAAACAAAAATGTATTGATTGATTAAAACACTTTTCTTTTGACCAGTGACAAAAGCTTTTCCAAATTCTCAATATTAAAGCGCTGACTTTGATCCTACAGGGCACCTATTGTGTTTTCTCCTCCTATATGTGATTGTTCCTGTTACTGTTTGTACGTTAAGCTGTCTTTCAGCTGGAACTTCTGCGCACATTTCCGCTTCCCATTTGGGTAATTTGCATATGCTCTATTTATATATATCTGTATGTGTATATGTAAGTATATTATATCTGTATGGAAGTGTGTATGTATGTATGTACCGAGTACTTTTGCATAGTTATTAGCCAACTTAGGCAAGCAAATTATGAGAAGCAGGAAAATAAAATTTGCATTAAGCGCATTTTCACATCAAAATCAAGAGAGAGTGCAATACGACCGGATGCAAGGACGTATAAGTTTTACAACATCTGCCCTATCAGTGTAAATTTATGAAAAAGAAGAAATTTGTGTCACTGAACTCGCGTGAATTTGGAAACATTGCTGCCATATTCAAATGCAGTATTTTGTTATGTTTAATGCTTCAAAACCAGCTGGCAGAATAAAAAACTGTGAGCGACTTTCATGAGAGATTTCAAGTACTAAAATTTTGCAGCACGTATTATATTTACGGGTGCAATCAATTATCTCTAAATGGGTGAGACAATTTAGATAAATCAAAATAATTTTGGTTATTCCTACTTTTGGTTTAATTTTCTACATATAAAAAAGTTAAATATAACTTCCGTTTTCATATTGAACAAATATTCATTTTAGTTCGCCTTAGTCAACAAGTAAGTGGCTAAGTGTTATAAAAATATTCAGATGACTTAATCTATCCAGCATTTCCCGCACATTTATGACTTCAGCGTACTTGCATCACTTCACTGCACAATCAGCAGCATTCACTCAGCCAGTCAATACCACTTTTCAAGGAGCTCATTCATTCTGCAAACAACTCTCATACCCACCACTGGCAGCGTATGGCGCACTTCAGCACCCCTTATGATGTCCGCCAATTGATGGAGTAACATAATTTCTTAAATCAACAACTCGCTTCAACGCTCAATGCATTTGATTTGCTGCTGTTGCATGGTAAGCTCTGCAAGAGTTGTTCGTAAAATCTTTGCTGATATTGCAAAATCAAATTCTCCTATTTGCTTCTTTTTCTCATCATTTCTGTGTAAGATTCATTGAAGTGCATTGCAGTTGGGGTTTTGAAGTATGCAAATATTTACTTTTAGTTTCAGTTAAATGACTTACAAAATTGTAAAATGTTTTAAAATTGTACATTTATATATTTGGGGGCACAGATAGCAAGGGGATAGCAACTACACTGGATTTCGAGAAGAGTTCAACATTTTTAAATTTTAAATCGTTGCCTAAAATCAAAGAGTTTTGATTTATAAAATATTTGTATGCTCGAAGTTCTTAATTTTATAATATTTTAAATTGCAATTTAATTCGTGATGAAAAAAAAACAATTAGCTTAAACGAAGTGAACAAAACAAACAATTAAGTTTTTTTCTTTTAGGTTTTTTTTTATTTTTAAATCCTATTTCAAGTTTAGCTGTTATTAAATGTGGAAGGATTTCAAAATCCTTGTGCCGTGAGGTCCTATCTTAAATTAGGCTGATTTTTTAAAATGTAACAATTTTATTGCTGAAGTCAAATATGACTTTAGCTGTTATTATAAACTTAATGAATCGACTTAAGCTATAATTTGAAATATACGATATATAAACGGGGTTTCTTGTTCAGCTTTTGTTGCAAAAAAAAATCTCTAGCTGACTTCCAGTGAAAGCTTGGTGACATTCGGTTCAGTGAAAGGGAAGTTATTGCGTCTAAAATGTCAATATGTTTGAGTCATCGGTACAAAAATGAGTTTCGAACAAAGAGCTAATATCAAATTTGTTTTAAAATCGGTAAAATGTTTACCAAAACATTTGAATTGATGAAAAAAGTGTATGGCGATGATTATCTATCTCATAACAGAGTTCATGAGTGGTTTACACGTTTCAGAGATGGTTGTGCGGTCCGCCCAAAATCAGTAATCAAAAGAAACTCCATCTAAATTGTTCGTAAATTTATCAAAAATAGACCGAAATCATCGTTGAAATTCATGGAATTCGAGTTGAACATCTCCAAAACATCGATTTATAGCATTTTGATTTGGGCTGCAGTCCGCCGAAGTTAATTGAGAATAAAAAATTTCTCAGAATTCAGCATTCGAAAGACCTCAGAAAAAAGATGAGAACTTCCTTTACAATACTGCAACTGGTGATGTTCGTGGTGTTTCCTACATGAACCTGAAACTAGGCGTCAAAGTGCGTAATGGAGGAGTCACCACCCGAACAATCGCGTTTGGAGAAGTCAAAAATCAAGTCGATGCTCATTTGTTTTTACGATTCCAAGCGAATTGTTCACAAGCAGTTCGTGACAATGGCCCAAGCCGTCAATGCAACTTTCTATCTTGACGTTTTGAAGCGTTTGTTGCATCGCATTCGTCAAATTCGCCCTGAATACCGCGAAGGAGGAAGCTGGCGCGTATGGCATGATAATGCACTATCTCATCGATCCACTCTTGTGACTGATTTTTTGACTAGAAATCGCATTTTAACCATCAATCACTCACCGTGTTTGCCTAATAGGGCTCCCTGTGACTTCTAACCATTCGGAAAATTGCATTTGACCATGAAAGGAAAACGTTTTGCGTCCGTAGAGGCTATCCAAAAGGCTTGTACCGACATCCTGAAGGGCATTCTGGTAAATGACCTGCAACACTCTTTCACACAGTTTTTAGAGGTTAGCGCAAAACAGTGTATCGAGGCCAGAGGGGACTAATTTGAACAAATAAACTCGAAGTTATCAGAATAAAGCTCCAGTCGTTTCTATTTTAGCTCAATTTTGTTTATTTTGGCACTCACCGAATTAGTACTTCCGTTGAGTATCTCGTAGGGAGGCGGTTTTGCAGATGCTTCGTGGTTGATGGTATCAAACGATTTTTTGAAGTCGATGAAGCAGAGGAAAAGCGGTGTGCTGCACCCGACCGACTATTCCACAATCACTCTAAGCATGTTTATGTGATCGACATATGAACAGGTAATCGGAAGCCAGCTTGTTCGCTTCTCAGACTAGCTATCAGTGCGTCCGATATTCTCTTATGTGAGCTATGAACTTATCCACCATATTGATAAGTGTGATGTAAGAGCGTAATAACGCCCACTTGACCTCGATGGGAATCTTCTCAGAATTCCATACACTTTGAAGTAGAAGCGAGCATCCTGCGCTTACTTGAGGATCTGCCTTGAGGGGTTTGATGTTGAGGTTGTCTAGCCGTGGGGCTTTGTTGGTGATACAAATGGCGCGTCGTACAAAATGCCGAGGACATTAACAAGGTTCAATAGGCTGCGTCGATGTTTTGGTAGCAGCTGGTTGTAGTATCAGGTAAGTCCATAAGTTCGTGCGTTTTTTAAAGGTGGTTTTAAAATTAATAAAAAATATTATATGTTTAAGGTATTTATAATTAATAATATATTTTCCTTCATTATTTACAATGTCTTCCCAACGTTTAGGCAAATTTTTAATTCCCTGCTCAAATTTTTTGTCCTTGAAGGCAAAATACGCTTCGATATCCCTTTTTATAGCTTCTTTTGAGGAGTAGTTCTTGTTATTCATATGTGATTGAAGTCCACGGAAAAGGTGATAATCACAAGGTGCAATATCCGGAGAGTATGGTGGATGCGGCATTAGCTCCCATCCGAGCTCGTTCAGCTTGCCTAATGTTTGCCTTGCGGTATGAGGTATTTTGGTCTTGCGTTGTCGTGGTGAAACAAAACTTTGCGTCTATTCACTAAAGACGGTCGATTTTTGTTAAGCGCCTCATTCAGGTTTGATAGCTGATGGGAATAATAATCAGCAGTTATCGTCTGGTTTGGTTCCAGAAGTTCATAATAAACAATACCGGCCATATCCCACCAAATCGACTGGAGAATCTTCTTGGGGTGAAGGCCATCTCTAGGGGTCGGTTCTGGTCTTTGTCTAACCACTGGCGTTTGCGAACAGGATTATGTAAAGGACCCATTTTTTCATCACCAGTAACGATACGGTTCATTCATTTTCAAGCCGTTGCAGCAACTGAAAACACACATTCACTCTCTGCTGAAGGTTGGTGACGGAAAACCTATGCGGAACCCATTTTCCCAGCTTTGAAACCTTTCCCAACTGAACCAGGTGCCTGCGAACTGTTCCACGCGATGAATTTAACCTGTGAGCTATCAAATTTGGTTATCGACTGTCAAAATTGGCTTAGCTTCCACGAGTTCGAGCAAGTCGTCGGAGTTAAAGACTTCAGGACGACCAGCGCGCGGGGCATCCTCCACGTCGCAGTTACCACTTCGGAATTTTGAAAACCACTTTTGCGCAGTCCTTAGACTCACTTTATCCTCTCCGTGAACAGTGTTTATTTCTGAAGCAGCAATTGTACCACTTTTATACAAAAAATACAAAATATGTCTCTTATACGCGTTCGAAGATCCCATTTTATTTTTTAACTACACGTGCTTCTATCCGCGATTAAAATCACTTGTTGAAGGCCCAATATATCAAAGAAAATATAAATAATTCCGTTATATTCCGCGAATAATTTTTTGTATGCAAAAATCGTACAAAAGTGAAATTGTGGGTAAAATACGCACGAACTTATGGACTGACCTAATATTTCTCCCATATGTGAATTTGTTGGACCTGGCATGTCGTAATCGCTTTCTTGATTTGCCTTTCCACATGGCTGTAGCACGACTGCAGGACTGCCTTAGAGGAGCTGGTCTTGGCACAGTTGAGTAGATTTTTTGTTCTTTTACGCTCGCTTATTAATTTCCAAGCATTGCCAGAGAGTCAGCACTCATTTTATTAAGTACATAGTAAATTTGCTTTCGTTTATTAAAGAAGCTAACATTGAATTTTAGCATTGCCTTACACACCAGTGATCCATCAGACAGTGAATACTCTGACGTTATTTGGATTTTCATTCCGTCATTTAAATAAAAGTTAAAAAAAAAAAAAATCCATTTATTTCTAAAACGAGACGGGTAAAAAGTTTGTGTTCGCAAATTCGTATTTAACACGACAAATTTATTCAAACAAACATTATTCGCACAAAAATAATTCAATTTTACATGGCTGTGATATCAATAACAAAAATGTCGGTCAGCAGTTAAAAATGTCAAATATATTTTTAGCCGCTGTTTTTTTTCAACGTAAGCTCGAATTTTTCGTGCAGTTTTTGCTGTTGTTATTATTTAAAATAAAACTGATTGATTTATGCTAGCGAAATTTCGAAAATTCAATGAAAAATCCTAAATCCGATTAAGTTGTTGTACGCAAAGTGAATATTCGGAAAGCGAAATATAATAACAACAACAATGCATACAAACCAAAAAGAATGCCGCGCGTATTTTAAACTTAGTTCCAAAAGACATATGGGGAATGGAAGTGATGTAGAAAAATAAAAAACAAAAACAACAGCAGCAAGTAAGTAAAAGCTAATTTCATTTGCACAAAGTGCGTAAGGCCTCCTCGTGCGTCTTAAAGCAACGAAACACAAAACAAAACAAAACAAGCCAATGAAGGCAAACGGGTTAAGGGTAAAAAGAAAAGTAAATGTAAGTAGGCAGGTCGAGTCTTTAAAAGATCAAAAAGTTTTTCCAAATACACTCATGTATGTATTTTTATTTTACCCACACCGACACGTAAATATACCGCCAAATGTATACAACATATATCGGGTGTTTTTTAAGAACTTGAGAGGTTAAAATGATAATACAAAACAGAAATATTGTTGAACTGAATTTTGTTTTTTATTATATTCTGGTAGATAATTTCATGGCATTTATTTTTTGAATATGAAATCCGCCATACCCTATGATCAGAAAGTACCGAGAATGTTTAATTTAAACGAACCGCGCACGTGGAATCAGCCCCACATTTTTTTCTTATGTTGGTAGGACTGTAAGACACACATCTGTCACTTTTTAGCGCCATCGGATGATTAGTGTCTGTCTGGCCGGCTGGAAATGTGGGCAAACAATTCTTGAATTTTTCGGGATGATAACGCACCATCGCATCGAGCCCAAATTGTGCAAACACCAAGTAAATACCATCGTGCAAGCCCCTTTTTCACCTGATATGGCCCCGTGCGACTTTTTTTTGTTTCCCAAGTCGAAGCTACCACTTCGTGGAAGAAGATTTCAGTCGATAGAGGAGATCAAAGATAATGCGACGAAGGAGCTGAAGGCCATCCCTTCGTCGGCCTAGCAGAGGTGCATGGGTGACTAGGTTAAACGTTGGCAGACGGGTCATATTTTGAACCAAACTTTACTGAATAGAAATGTCAACACAGTTCGCCATTTTGAGCTCTCAAACTATATAATTACTGATATCGATAGTTCTCATGCTAATAAAATAGCACCCGATACAAGTAAATATGTGCATATGTACATACAGTGAAAACCAAAATAATAGCAGCGGAACACATTGAGGATTTATTTTTCTCATTTTATTTTTATTTTCATTTTAATAAATTTTTGAAAATATTATTCAACCTCGTACACAAACCTTATAAATACAATTTTGAAATCTGTGCAGATTAAAAAACAAAAAAAAAAACAGTAATATATAATCACAATAACTCTATCAAAGCTTCACACTTTTTATTCTGAACTTCTAAAAAATTTGGGTATGTAGTTTTATAGCCTATTGACAATAACAAAGTACCAGCTAGAAACTCGTAAATTTTTCGAATCGAAAAATCAAACTTTTCTTTGCTGGAGGTCTTGTGCATTTTCTCCAATAGCGAAAGTACGACATTTTTTTATACGGAGAAAATTCGAAACATCGTCAGAGAAAAACACTATCTAAAACCAACGTGATTTTTAGCCCCTTAAAACTTTTATTTTATTATACCAAAATTTAAATGACTATAAAACCGCGAATTTTTTTTTAGCGATTTGAAGTGTTAAGATTAAACCTATTGCTCTTTAAAACTGAGTAACCAATTTAAATTAAAAAAATTCTGATTAAAAAGCTTGAGATTTTGCTGAAAACTTTTCGATATCGTTTTTTTTTAGCGTAGTATTGCGATTATTATGGCCTTTGTTACAGGATGAATTATATTTTTATAAAAAATTGTAGAAATCAAAAAAATAAATAACACTTAAGCCAAAAATTATCAATATGTGGTGCTTCAATAATAATTTCGGAGCGTTGTATAATGAAAAACTTAAAATTTTGTGAAAAGAAAAATTCATTTCTGACCTGTGGTCTATACTGCGAATTTGATTCCATAAAAAAATGGTGTGCATTCGTTGTGTGGAGGAAAATGCCCAATACCGTCAACAAAAAAATTGTAAAAACTCATCGCGAAATTTGAGTCACCTAAAACTTGTCCAATAATAAGGCAAAATTTAACAAATTAAAAAAAACCATACTTTTATAAAAGAGATAAGGAGACTTAAAAAAATCAAAACTTAGCAACCTATTTCGCTGCTCTTATTTCCACCGCCACTATATATGTATACGTAAAGGTTGATAACTTAAAAGCACATATTTGCCAAATTTAATGCACACGTGCATACATACACGCATATGTACTTGCCACAACGACTCCGGCAACTAACTAAAGCTGGTGGTGGCTTCGACAAAGAAAAAAGGGGTTCAACTACTTCGCTGAATAAATTTTTGAATGCATTTGCTTGTGTTGTTTTGTTGTTTTCTTGCCGCTGATAACCTTCAAAAGCCTGCAGAGCGTGAAAATTTAATGTGATTTCTTGGGCCTGCCGTTGAGAATGATGAAAGCATTTAATTCCTGCAGGATATGCTGGTTGTCATTTTTTAAAAGAACACAAAAAAAGGCTGTATGCTTGAGTTGAAAGGTCTTTACTTAAAACTTTGAAATTTTTGATAAGTTAAGCAGAACTTAAGTTTAAGTTGCATTGACTTCTTTTGCTTCTTTTATTTCAGAGAAAGAAAAAAAGTCAGCAAGTCTAGCTACTATCATAAAAGGTGGCACAAAGCTATCAGTCGATCTATTTTTGCAATAGTAGAAATATGCTATAATTATTGAAAACATATTTTAAACTTTTTAATATTGGTTAATTAAACCTTTCAATTTTGTTAGGTGGCTGCTCCAGAATTGGTGGACATTTTTGCACTTTTAACGGTATTTTGCATCACTTTTGGCAAGCCTTCTGCCGATTTTTTGCCCAATTTTATTCTTGCTAGCTATGTTTGTTATGTTATGTAATGTTATGTTATGTTCCGCTATGCTATTTGTTATGTTATGTTATGTTCAGTTACGTTATGTTATGCCGCCAAGAAATGACCAATTCGTGCCATCTCTCGCAGAGTGCATGTTCTCAAGTGACCGGCTTGTTTAAGCCTGATGGTGCTTTCCGTTCTTAGATAAATCCAGTCTCTTCAAGTCTCTTCCTTTTTCCGCTTTTTGGCAGCGCTTCCAATTTTAGAACATAAAAACTTTTGTAACTGTCATTTGTGAAATGTAAAAAAAGAAAACATTAATCGGCAACTGGAGAAGTTTTACCGCCCTCTTGACCCTTTTTGCCTCTCCTTGCTTATATAAAGTGTGGTTAAATTTTAAGGGCCGATGTTGAATGGGCACCACGCCTAAAGGTCAAGTTTTTTCTGCATTTCATTTAATATTTTTCAATTTCAGACTAATTCAATTTGAACCATGGAACGATATGCAATCGAGCAATGCGTTAAAGTTATTCAGGTTTATTATGAAAACGGGCGTTCAAATCAAAATGTATATCGTGCACTTCGTGATTTTTTCAGTCAATTTAATCGTCCAAATGTGCGTACAATCGGAAAAATTGTGCAAAAGTTTGAGCAAACCGGGTCTATAGGAGATGTGAAAACACCAGTGCAAGTTCATACAGCTCGTACTGCAGAAATTATTGTTGCTGTTCGCGATAGTGGGGTTGCAGAGCCGTCCACCTCAACTCGTCGTCGTGCCCAACAATTGCACCTCTCACGCTCGTCGTTGATGAACATTATGCATAAAGACTTGCATTTACACGCTTACAAGGTGCAATTGACTCAAGAACTAAAGTCTCTTGACCATTTGAAGCGTCGTTAATGGTCAGAATGGTGGCAAGAAATGGCAACAGTGAATGACCAATTTTCGAAAAAATCATCTTAAGTGATGAGACACATTCTCACCTCAGTGGATTCGTCAATAAGCGGAATTGCCGCATTTGGACGAATGATAATCCAAGAGTGATTGCCGAAAAACCAATGCACCCACAAAGAGTAACTGTTTGGTGCGGTTTATGGGACAGCGGCATCATTGGGCCGTATTTTTTCCAAAATGAGGCCGGTCAGGCAGTTACTGTGAATAGTGTTCGCTATCATGAGATGATAATTTTTCATGGCCCGAATTGGATGATATGGATGTGGACGATGTTGGTCCCAATGTCACGGTGCCACTTGTGACACAGCTAACGAAACAATGGCTCTTTTGCGCGAAAAATTTGATGGTCGAATAATCTCACGTCGTGGCCGCCAAGCTCATGTGATTTGACACCGTTTGGGGTTATTTGAAAGAAAAGGTATTCGTCGATAAGCCAGCAACAATTCAAGAGCTAAAGGATGAGATAATTCGGCACATTAACGGCATAGAACCTCAATTATGCCTCAGTGTCATTGAAAACTTGGACCATCGGATGGAGGTGTGCCGCCGAGGCCGCGGCGGCTCTTTGGCCCCTATTTTGTTTCCCACGTATTTGAACCGTACCAGTATTATCACAGTAAAGAGAAATGACAATAATTTTCAAAAAGAATTGAATTTTATTCAAAATCAACACCGTCCCTTGAAACTTAACCACCCTTTATAAACAAATTATAAAGCCTGTGTGGTCCTATGGCGCGCAACTATGGGGTTGCGCCGGTCAAAGTAATATAAATATACTTCAACGACTCTAGAATAAAATCCTTTGAGATATTCTCACCTCACCTTTGTTCGTTTACAATAAAGATATTCACCGTGACCTTCAGATTCCTATAGTCGCTGAAGAAATTAAAAAACAAGCAGAAGCACACTCGCTCAGGCTTCAAAGGCACGTGAACGAGGAAGCTAAGAAACTCCTCAACACCTCAGGCCTAACCCGACGACTCCATCGAATCAAACCACATGATCTGGCTTGATGGCTGTTAACTTAAGGAAGGGACTATGAAAATCTCTTCACAAAATTCTCTTTATGTTACTAAAATTTTACTGCTCGTTAATTTATGTGTAACTAGTTGTATGTGTATTTTATATTGTATCGATGATTGTATTAAAAAAAAAAAATTGGTGTTTCACCGAGATTCGAACCTACGTTCCCTCTGTACTCCGAATGGTAGTCACGCACCAACCTATTTAGCTACGGCGGCTGCAATGATGCAACTTAATAAAACGAGTCTTCTGAATTCACAACACAGTGATGCTATTTGTACAACAAGCCAAATTTCAATAATCCAATTTAATAATAATAATTTAGTAATTTCAATAATTTGAAGCTAAATTTACTACGAGCAGTTTAAAAGTTTCTAAATTCTTTTTTTTTCAGTTTAAAAAGTTTCTGATTAATTTTGTACTAAAACTTAAAAAAAATTAGCACTTGCTTGATAGAAAAAACTGATATCTAATAAATGAAGCTACTAAAATTTTGCTTTCTTTTCTGTCTTTGTCATACATGTAGTGTGGATCCAGTGCTTCTATAAAAAAACCAAATTGTCTCTTACTAAACAATGTTATTCAAAAATTCACAAAAATTAATTATGCATTGTTTGAAAATTGCAATGGGTCGTAAAACAATGCGTAGCTGCATTTACTAAATTGCACTCTATGTTTTTTGAGTTTTTGTTTTTGTTTTTTTTTGTTTTGGGTTGCACTCTGCAAATTGATAACAATCACATGGGCACAATGCAGGCAAACAGCAAGCACACATATAAGTGTATGTTTATTTGCAGATGAGTAACGGGTGTTTTCATAGGGGATACAGAACTTTTACAAAATAAAGCACAAGAAATTAAATCAAGACCATTTGGGTTTTGCAAAACTTTTTTCAGGGTCGGATAAAAAAACGAGGAAAAAACCCCAATTCATATAGGTATGAAGGGCGGTTGCTAATACTCAGCTTGAGTTGGCTACGCAGACGAGATTGTAGACTGTAAAATTCACTCGGAACACTGACGAAGCTAAGAGGAAGTTAAATCAGGTGATGATCCGAGCACAGACATGGCTAGAGCACCACGGACTAAAACTGCCCACAGAGAAAACAAAGTTAATCCTTCTAACCAACAGACGTGTCCAATTAAAAGTTGATATGCAAGTACTCAGTGCCACTTTATCGACAAAAAGGGTGCTCAAATACCTAGGAGTGGAAGTAGACTCAAGATAAACTTACTGGGCGCACATAAATCATGCTGCAAGAAGAGCTGCCAAAGTAAGCGGCATGTTAAGTAAGCTCATGGCAAACTTTGGAGGTCCTACTCAGAGCAAGCGAAAGCTTTTAATGGACATAACGAACGCTTCTATACGAATGTGAAATATGGGCAGATTCGCTAAGGGTGAAATGCCGGCGAAAAACTTTACAATCTGTGCGATGAACCTGCGCTCTCAGAGTGACTTCTTCATACAAAACAGTGCAGCGGTTTTAGTTATCAGCGGAACCATCTCTATAGATCTTATAGCACAAGAGCGCAAACGGAGACGACAGGCAAAAATCTTAAGAATTTCAGGTATTCTATGCTTCTCCGACATAAGAATCCAAACGCTAGCACTTTAGCAAAGAAGATGGGACTCTGAACACTACAATAGTGGCCAATCTATAAAACTAATACCCGATGCAAAAATGTGGATAGAAAGAAAGCACAGTGAAGTTAACTATTACCTATCCGGACACGGGTCCTTTCCCAAGTATTTGTGACGAATGGGAAAGGTGAACCTATCAAATTGCATTTATGCAGATACTGAATACGATGATGCGGAGTACACCTTCTTCAAATGCGATAAGTGGAACACAGAGAGAGTAGTTCTGCTACGAGCTATTGGTGTATGCACACTTGAAGAAATAATCGAAGAAAGAAAAGGGGAAGAAAAATGGAATGCAGGAAAATATAAAATGCGTTTGTAGAGGAAATGGACGATTGTTTCCTTAATTTTCCTTAATTAATAGTGATGTGAGAGATGCCCATTTTGGCTGATTTTTCTCCGACAGACCAAACGCCGGTTATGACAGCCATTAGTCTCCAGGCGTCCCGTCGTTTCATGTTTATCAATGTTGATTGCTTAAGGTTGTACGTGGGCTAAAACGTTCTGCTAATTTTGCATTTCGTCTAGTATTTTGAGAAATTGTACTCTTGACTACATCTAATGGTGTGAATACCGATTCTACCAGATCGTTATTAATGCCAGTTTATCTGCCTTCAATGCTCTGATGTCTGGGGACCCAGATTAACTTTATGGTTATCCCTCAATATGGTAAGGCTATTCCTGCTTTGTCCCACCAGTTTAGAGTTTGTTGTCGCCGGATCCAGTGCCTGGATTGCAGCTTGGCTATTCGAAAAAATAGCTTCACCAATTGCCAGTACTTCCGACTGAAAGACACTGCAGGCATTAGGAAGACGCACAGATTTTTCAACACTAAGTCTATGAAAATATATACCAGCTCTTTCAGTTGAAAAATTTTGCTAGCAGATCAAAAAATAGAAGGTTTTCCATACAGCGATTTCTTTTTAAAAATTAAAAAAAAAAAAAAAAAATTATGGAGCACGACTTATTTCATGTGATCGCCTCCGCTGGCTTCGCCGTACCGCATCCTGTTGACCTATTTTTCCAAGACTTTGATGACAGTTTCCGGCTTCATTCCACGAATGGCTTGCTCGGGCCTGAATCGGTAATACATTGTTGGCATAATTTTGGTTCATCACGCCATCCACAAAAAAATTGGCTAACTCAGCATGGTTAAAAACAACTTAGGACCCCTTAAGTCTAGAATTTTCAAAAAAATGATTTTTTTTTATATTTCGGAAGTATAGGCTTTTTAAGAAGGAAATTCCCAGCATTTTCGATTCTACGGCCGTTTTAGCAGGTACAATCAAATTCGTCATGCGGCGGCAGCAATGGCCGCATTCCACTCTCAAAATTTTAAACGCAATTATCTCAAAACTATCTCAAAACTACGAGTATATTCAAAACCGCGGCATTTTGTAAATTTTTTTGTTTTGTTTCTATTCTAGTATGGGACAAAGCCACTGATTAATAATTTTTCTGGTTTTTGTGTTTCAAATAAATAGAAGAGCCAAAATGAGCAACACCGTCCAGGTCCAATTTTTCGAGAGGGTCAACTTCAGCGCCATTTTTTTTTCATTTTTGTATGTAAAAGAAATTAAATCAAAATCGTTTTTTATTTGCTTATTGTAAAAAAATTCCTGAAAATACAAATTTTCGAGTTCTAGACCAACGGAACCCCTTGAAATTATCACGAGTTGAGCAGATATACCTATGTTTAGTAGGAAACATAAAACACCTGCTCTTCAACAAAAATTCCTAGGAGGAAAACCACTTAGAGTAATAGAAAGCGCAAAATATCTAGGACTTGTACTAGATAGGAAGCTAAATTGGGGGCTCACAGTCGCAGACAGAGCACACAAAGCTATGACCGCGTTGTACTTCTGCGGAAGGTTATTGGGAAAAAATGGGGATTGAAACCCAGAATGATACATTAGCTCTACACAGCAGTGGTTAGGCGTTACGTTACATTCTACGTTATTGCAGTATGGTGGAATGCCCTTGAGAAGGGCGTGAACATTAAAGAGTTGACAAGGTCCAAAGACTTGCATCTGTTCTGATAACCGGAGCGATGTCAACCACACCATCGAAAGCACATATGTGATATTAAACTTCCTTTCGGTAGATCTGCAGGCAATAAGACTGAACACTCTAAGGAAGTGGTCAAACACGGATTATGGTCACGGTAAAATCCTGGCTGGCACTTTGGGGCTTCCTGGACTGGTGGACTATATATTCCCGCCTATACTTGCCAGCTTTTACGATCCTCCTACCCTCAAGGGAAGAGTGAGAACGGGATGATGTAAGACAGGGCAAGTCCATCCAAATATACACAGTTGGCTCAAAGCTCGAGGGCAGGCTGGGCGGAGGTGTATACTTCGAACATCTGGGGATCTCCATCAGTTTTCGGCTCCCCGACTACTGTAGTGTCTTTCAGGCCGAACTGATGGCAATAATGAAAGCCGTGACACTGATACAGTGTGATGCGATATCCGGAAATGATATCTACATTTTCACTGATAGCCAAGCGGCGATAAAATCCCTCACAAAACAGTCGACAACCTCCAAGGTAGTCATGAAATGCCGCACATCTATTAACGAGATGGCTGAGTCATTTCACCTAAAGGTAACATGGGTTCCTGGCCATCGTGACATAGAAGCGGTGAACTAGCGAGACTTGGCGCCTAATTGACCGATGAGCACATAGACAATGATATGGGTATACCCATGTAAGCTACTCATTCTTGAAGAAATTGTAAGGGAAGCAAACAAAAGATGGCCTAATGAAAGCACCTGCAAAATCGCCCGTCAACTGTGGCCGACTCTCAATGCCAAACGCACAGAATCTCTGCTAAGCCAAAATAAACACAGTCTTAGCACATTGATCTCAGTCATAACGGAGCACTGCCTAATAGGTAGACTCGCCCAAAGGATGGGTGTGCAAACACATGACTTCTGTGGAAGTTGTTTAGATGAGGACGAGGAAGAGACAATCTCGCACCTACTGTGTTACTCTCCTGCTCTATCCAGACGCAGGTTTACTATTCTGGGTAAACCATTTTTTAATGAGTTGGAAGATCTCAGTTCTGCAGAAATCAGAGATATTCTAAATTTTTTGAAAAGCACACACTAGTTTTAGGAGAGAAAGGGACAAGCTCCCCACGCGGCATCACAATAGACTATGACCGTGAGGGTGTCCCACAGGACAACCGCTTCAACCTAACCTAACCTTTAGCGTTTACACCCTTTTTGGATGTTTAGACGAGCTCTTACTCCTCTTTGTGACGTGCGTCTTGATGTTGTTCCACAAATGGAGGGACCTACAATTTTTTAAGACGACTCCGTACGACAGATATTTGTTATGAGGAGCTTTTTCATGGCAGAAATACACTCAGAGACTTGGCATTGCCTGCCGAGAGGTGACCACTATTAGGTTCCGCCAGGATATACTGAATAGAAATGTCATAAACTTTAGCTTTCTGTGAGATCTGGTTCGACAAAAATTCGTTTCGAAAGTTTGATGTGTCGAAAGAAAACACCCATTAAATTCGTTCCAAACATTGGCAAGGCAAATTTTTTCCACATGCAAGCATTTATAAATAATCGTAGTAAATGTTGCAGCAGCGCCATTGCAGTCCAAGGGATTGGAACAGGAATGAGAGCGAGCACGAATATTTGTTGAATGCAGGCACTTTTGTCACAGTTCACGAATTTTACGAATTTACGAATTTTCAGAAATTTACAAATACGTGCATATAGAAGTTTTCGTTTTCGAGTTTGCAAAGTTTACTCATTCGAGTTGGCATTGTGTCAATGTTTAATGTAAATAAATTTGCATTTCTCCCGGCATTCGGAGTTCGGAGAGTGGCGCTGGAGTGGGCAGCGGTGGTGATTGAGCAGGCGAAAGACTCGAACGATGGGCATTGCGTAGCAAATGAATTTGAAATTTTACATGCATGAGGACACGATTGACAACAGCACACGAGCGCATGTGGATACGAATTGGCCTACATGTGTGTGCGTGTGTGAGTGTGTGAAGGGTGTTTTTGGTTGTGTATGTAGTATGGGAATACGTCAGTGTGCCGATGCTGCTGCAAGCGTTTTTTGTTTTCAAAAACATGTGCAATATGGGCCAATAGCTGAGGTGAGAGACGAATATTTCGATTTCTACATCCCTCATGCCCCCCTGCCTCTCCAATGTTGTTTTATTGCAAACATACTTTCCGATTGTTGTTGATTATTGTCACTTTTGCATTTTGTTGGCTGTTTTGTTTATCGTTGTTGTAGTTATTGCTGCTGCTCTTGCTGTTGTTGCTGCCTTTCATTGTCGTTGATTGCCTGCTGAGTGGTGCTGACGTTGGTTATGCAGTTGCTTTTGTTGCTGTTGTCGGCCGATCGCTTGGTTGGTGATGATGCAAAATTGATTCACGTAATCGCATTGAATGTATTTTTGCACCATTGTTTACTCGCTGGCATTGCAATATGCTAATGCCTGCTGCACTCTGCTGCTGTCGCCACCTACCGATGCAGTTCAGCTGCACTGACACGTTTTTCGGTTGTGTTGTGTTTACCTTAATTTACGCACACGAATACACAGGCGCAAGCATCTACGGGGTATAGCAAACATTGGGCGCACGAGGAGCGAGAGCAACAGCAACGGCAAATGAATGTGAATTCTTTTAATGTTGGAGACTGAAGAGAGAAACATAAATTCATTAGGCAAATGTTGTCATGCATCCGGAATGCCTCATTTGACTGATTGACTGAGTCAATGACGAGTGAATAAATGAGTGCTCTAATTTGTGTTTTTTTTTTTTTTTGGTTTTTTGTTTGGTTAAACAAATTTTTTTACTCTCGTTTGCCAAATTGGAATGCATGGCAAGCTACGAGATATAAGTTCTAATAGGGCACACAAAGGCCACATGAATGGTAATGGACTAAAGGTGCCTCTGGGTATGCTGCTACAGTAGCTACACTGCACCCGAACACTCCTCGCATAATCACTCCAGCGCAGCTCACAACAAAATTTGCTAATTTGTTGATGAATTTTTGACATGAAAGTGGTTCTGCTGGTAAGTACTGGTGTACGGAGGTACGGTATGGCACGGAGAAAAAACTTGCCATCGAAAAATGATCAAAAGTTGTATTATGCTTATACAGGATTTTTCAAAAGGTTCATTTTAATGGCGTATATCACCCATTTTGGTAAAACTAAT
Organism: Anastrepha obliqua; assembly: GCF_027943255.1. Lineage (NCBI taxonomy): Eukaryota > Metazoa > Arthropoda > Insecta > Diptera > Tephritidae > Anastrepha > Anastrepha obliqua. The sequence goes on along the minus strand of NC_072893.1, from coordinate 16,391,852 downwards.
GCAATGCAATTTTTAACACTCTGTTCACCTCGGTGATAAGGCTCATTTTTGATTAAAAGGTAGAGTAAAGAAAACAATGATGACCCTCGTAGCCGAATGGTGACTACCATTCGGTAGTGTACAGTTTCGAATCTCCATGCATCAAACACCAAATGTTAAAAAACAATTTTTTCTAATAGTACTCCCCCTTCGGCAGGCAATGGAAAATCTCCGAGTGTGTTTCTGCCATGAAAAAGCTTCTCATAAAAAAAATATCCTCCGTTCGGAGTCAGCTTGAAACTATAGACCCCTCAATTTATGGAACAACATCAAGACGCACACCACAAATAGGCGGAGGAGCTCGGCCAAACACGCGCCAATTATATATGTATGTACATATAATTCCTACATTTTTTGAAATCACGTGAAGGCCGCTTTGCTGTAGTGACATGACATCACAAGGAAAAGGCACGTGGACGTTACATGCTCTCTGAAAGAGCTAAGCAGTTTGTTTGTGTGTAACGAAAAATCAGCTCCTTTTACGATAACTGTAAACTAGCTGCCAAGTAAGACATTTCCTTGGGTATTTTATCATTGTTTTGACAGTAAAATTTTCAATGACATTGCCTCAAGAATAGGTTGAGTAAAGTTTCTATGCAGGAAGCCGTGAAAAGTTTGCCAAAACGCAGGTCTCGTCAATGATTATTTAGCATTCAAATCTGTTCAAAAATATGTTGCTTTAGTACGCGCATACTGATCGACGTATCGTAGTCCCTTACCGCAGCTCCTAGAGAGCACAAAACTGAGCAAAACTCATCCCGTAGAGAACAACTGTGATCTTTTAGTTACATATTTAGAAAACACATCGGTTTGTGTGCGTATGTGTTTGGTTGTATCTACACAATGTTGCCATTGATATTTTTGCTTACACACTTTTTCACACATCCGCGTTATCAGTTACAATTTTTCATTGTTTAATAAACCAAAGCCAAAACCCAACAAATTCAAAAAGTTCATTTATCTATAATTAACATTATTCAACATTGTTTTTAAGTTATTTTAACAAAAATAAAAAATTTTCCAAGTTTATTTTGTAAATGATTTCGAAATGTACTGTTTGGCAACACTGTGTGGTGGGAGAGCAATCAGCTGACACGGTTCTACGGGAATTTTCAAAAATATTGCAATAAAATCTACGCTACTACGATACGGAAGGGAAGTAATTTTTCATTTACATGGGGTTCTCATTAGTTTGATCGTGCCGGGGTTTACGTCGGTGAGTGTTCGCAGCATTAGAATTTTCGAACGCGTTTTTCGCTATTACGCAGTTTTGGATGTGGATTTTTCGAGTTAGTTCTTTCTTCGTTTCTTTCCGAAACTTTTTGTACATTGTACGTCCTCAGTCCATCTTCCTTTTTTGTAATGCGCACAAAAGTTTTTGAGCTATCTCACTAATTTCTAATGAAATGCTTGGAATATTCTTCAGCACGGCCACCACTGTTTGTTTTTTCGAGATCCTGAGCACCACTTCCTTTTTCCTGAACCTTTCTTTCGCTGTATCCACAAATTTTCCCTAAATCGTTTTGTTTTGAATCCACAGATGTCGATTTTAAGATAACTTTATGATTTTTTTCACTTTATCTGAGATAAGCAACTTATTTGGACTCGTATTTTCAAAAGCCAACTAGTAAGTTACCTGAGAAATTATAAATTATGCTGACACCCAGACAGAACTCAGAGAAGAGTGCATATGATTTCTTATCATAGGCTGATACTAAGGATGATAGATACCAGGTTTGCTGTTGTTGTTGTAGCAGTATAAACATTCCCTATACTTATATACGGGGAATGCCAGGTTTCCTCGTTATGCATGATGAAAAAAAAATGTTGAGGGGAACTTTGGAGTTTACGTTATTCGTTTTGTATTTCACAATGTCGGCATGTCTGTCAAACTCGCTCTGAGTCGAATAAGGGTTTGCTAGAGATGTACTACACACCTCTAAAAATCTTTTCACCATGGTTGATACTATAGATTACCAGGTTTGGTCTTCAGCTATGGTGAAAAACGAAATTGAGTGAGTAACTCTACTGCTGTCACGCGGTGATTGGGCAGCAGAATTTTGCACGTTCATTTTACACGCTCGCCCAATCAGTCGTAGTTCAGATCATAGATGACTAGATGTGAAACTCTTTTTCTCGTGAGACCGCTGAAAAATTTGCATTTTTTATAATATTTTCCAATATTGCCACACCGGTAGAAGCATGAATTGGGTATTTTTTTAAACAAAAATTGGGAATTTTTAGTTTCCACACCACCATTGAGGTTAGTATTTAGTGTGCGGTTGCCCAATAGTATATTACTCGTAAACACCTACATATACTAAAATAAGCACAATCCGTATGAAATATGTACATTAATAAGCAAAAAATTTAAAAATTTATATGTAAATGAAATTATTTAAAACTGAGATACAAAAGTAATTTAATAGTAATAAACGCGAAAAACATAAGTTATAATTAAATATATTGCGATTTTTTAATATAACACAGAAAGTGGGTAACAAAAAAAAGAAAATCTCAAACAACGAAAATAATAAGTTAAAACAGATTACCTTTAATTTTTGTAAAATATTTCAAACAAAAATTCAATTCCCTTACCTACTCTTTTTAATCATAGAATATTTACGTATATATAAATTTACATAAACCAACACACAGTCTTCAATAAAATTACATTATGTACATGAGACTAATTAAAAGTAGAAGTCGAAAGTGATATAACGAGCTTTGGATTCTACAAACTCACTTCAATTATTACATTTCAATTGAATTAATTTTAAGATAAATAATTATAAACATTTCAGCGCGTCATTTCTCCACTAAGTAAAAAGGAACTGTTTTCGTCAGTTATTTTTGGCGCGTTTCTTCTGGCAGCCTGCCATTTCGCCTATCAGCTGCTCAAAATCCCATATTGTGTGAGTGCTGCCAAGTTTTGAAACGTCCTCATGGGCGCGCTCTCTCTCAAAATGAAAGAGTTTCACATCTTATTATCTTCAGATAGCAACGAAGCAACATAAGCGAAAACTGTGTTGATTTGTTTCGTATATCACCAGCATGACCCCGTCGACGTCAGCTAATCAGCTGCTTCTTTCAAATTCGCTGAGGATCGGTTAAACGTCTGATATTAGCAAGAGCAAGAAGATATTCCAGGGACGTGAATGCCGTCATTTGAAGCTAAACAGTTAAACTGACTGACATTCTTTTCCTCTCCTTAAGCCTAAAATTTCCCTTGAATTCTTGTTTAATTTGTCTGCTATGTTTTCCAGTTTACGCAGCTTTTAATTTTTAGTAAGTAACAGTCGCTGTTATGCAAGAATATTGGCATATTTGTTATGCCATCTTTGCAGTGACAGCTGTGCTCTGCGTTTACCTCATTAATCTCGCTCGGCGCTCTTCTGCATACATCCGTATATACTCGTACATATGTACACACATTCAAGTGCATTTGCATATTTGCTGGTGCTTCGAATTTATTGACGTGTCAAAACTTATTTTGGCGTAAAATTGAAAAATTCTTACTACTTCTTTTATTTATTGGTTTCTTTTGCGTTTTGTTTTTAGTTTTTCGCTTACTTCTTCACATACACACATACACACGTATACAACGGGTGTTTGTGTTTTTTGTTTTTTTTTTTAGACTTATAGACATTTCAATAAGAATATCTGTCCAACCAGCTACCAAGTAAGCTTTAATATGCGCAGTACACTCAGAAGTTAGTAAGCTCTGAGAAATAATCATGGAAATCCTTACACCTGAACAGCTTTTTTAAATTGATAAAATTTATTTCCAGCATCAGTGGTCACAGGGAAGCAGAATTGCACTCAGTAAACCCGAGGGATCATTCCTTATTGCTTTGGTTCTATAATTTTATTCACTTCTGGTATTGGGAAAAACACCGAGTGCGGATCGACTTCGGATGCACCAAAAAAATATTTTTGGAAAATGTTTCGCCTTAGACCCGTATATTTAATATTGAGAAATATAAGTAAAACATTAGACCCTACCGAAAAAAAGTTCACCGTACACTCCTGAAATACAAAAATACAGGCTATATCAAAAATACATAAATTTTTTTTGCCCCAAAGTAGATTATATTTTTCTTCACATCTGTGGCATTAACAGTCGGATCTTAAAGAGTGGCTTATTGAGCTTTTTGTTTCGAGGAGAAAATTTCTTTTTGTTCCAATTGACTTTCCATACCCAGTTCTATTTTCTCATCACATGTCAGTTTTTATTCCAATTCATGAGCAATTCGTTTCAGAAAGAGAAGTAGAAATTAAGCAGTAAAACTGAAACACAGGAAATCAAACCTCGCATTCACAGTGAATTTGATCGAATTTCACTCGGGTGTAAATTACAGAATTGGCCTGATGGCTATTGCATGCGAAATACATTATCGATGAAATGAAAATTAGAAATCAGTCTATCTACTTATACAAGGCGGTGCAGAATTAATCATCCATTTTGTTGTTGGATAAACTTTTTACTAAATAAAAAATAAATGGGTGATGGAGATCTTTATTTTGACGTTTATGCGTTCCTTTGATTGCTTATGTGTATATCGCAGCTGTCTAGTCTAGTGGTTGAAGTACTTGTCTGGCACTCTCTAAGTAGCACTAAAGTCAGTCAGAGCTCTTGATGTAATCGAGAAGGTTGATGGGATTTAGGTTGGCACACTGCCTCGTGCTGTCGAAGAAAGGAACACCCAGTGGGATTAATCGTCTAGCTGCCAAACGCGGAAATTTATAGAGGAAGTGCTGAACAATCTTCTACTGCGAAAGGTCCCTACAGCTTCTACAATGAGGATTGAATGGTAAACCTGGTTTTCCTGCGTATGTGCCGATCCTTCAATAACTGAGCTGTCTAGTCTAGTCAATTGTCAAATAAAAATTGCGTACGATGTTATTTGCAAATATTATAATTCTTCCGACAGGGTGATTAATTTTGCGCCACCTTGTATATGAAGGTCGGGAAAATGACTAGCTATAGAAAAATAGAGTAAGATAAAATAATTGGTAATATTTAGCTAAGCTAATAAGCAAAAACGTATACCAAAATTATTTCTAAAATATATAAATATAAATATAAGATAAGCAACAGCAAAAATGCTGCTCCACATGAGCAAGTTTCAAATCCGAACGAAGTATTCTCAGAGTATTTTTCCGGCTATCGGTAATCGTAGTAAGTTTCGCCTTCTTCTTAAGATAAAAATATCAGCATATTACACTTTAAGGACCGACTGTAAATGCCAAAGGTATGATGAAAAAGGGCTCATTCGGCAAAACAATTTTTTTTTTTTGGAAATTGTATTGCAAAAATACTTTAGATTTGGCGTGTATGACGAATTTTTCTTATTGCAGGGTTCTTGTTATTGCATCAGCATAACCATTTCCATACATGCATGGGAAATGCCGCTGTAGTGACAGTCCTTGGCCGGATGTAAGTCCGGAGACCGAGTGTCGTGTTGCAGTCTAAAATACACACCAAATTCATTACTAACTCAGTATTATTATTATTGCATTTTTGCGGACATTAGCCCATAGGTGATTCACCTGTTTGTGGTTTTTATGTTGAATGTGAATAACTCCTAGACGGTACAGATTTTATGCCATCTTTTATATATTTGTCAAATAGGCAGATGTACCTTCTACTCAAATATGAACGAGACGTTATCAATAAAACGGTCCGCGGATGACATATGGCAAAAATAAATTTTTTGTTTTTTGGTAGGACTGTTATAAGCTTAGATGGCAAATTTCAGCGTGATATGTCACATAGTTTGTTTTCTGTGCTACTGTAAACAAGTCAAGCTCGAGTGTGTTCTTCGAATTCTCTTTTATAACTTCAATTGTGTCCAATTGGCGCCGATTCGCACGAGAAAGAAACGACTGGCGCGCTTTGTTAAACTCGGTCAAAACGCGTAAGCGATTATCGCGCCAGTTAAGAAGAAGAAGGTCACTATTCTTCACAGATGGCGGGTGGATCATGTTACCGATACCGGTAGATGTTAGCACACTTTGAATAAGGTGGCGCAAAATTAATCATCCAAGTTTTTTTTTATAAAAATATCATTAAAAAATAGTAATTTTAAGTGATGCAAATTTTTATTTTGATCTTTACGCCCCCCATCGCTTGCAGCTGTATGTATACTGCAGCTGTCTAATTCACAAATGTCAAATATGATTGACGTACGACGCCATTTGCAAAACTTATAAATATCGCGATAGGGTGATTAATTTTGTGCCACCCTGCATATATTTAGGTAGATATCTCGTGTTTAGGCGTTTATTAACAAACACCAAAATAAAAAGAAAAAAAAACTCTGTCGGATGTCCCCACAGAAACACCCATTAATTATTCAGGCACTCATATATTTAAAATAGTTTTCTTTTCTCATTTAATTTTTGCGCCGACAGGCGCATTTCGCTCATTTGTTTGCGTAAAAAATACATCAATCACTCTTTCGCTTTATTTGCGCATATTTTGCTTGTATGTGTATGGATGGCTGTGTGCATATTTGGAGGAAAGAAAGTAACTTGTTTTTAGTTAATTTTTCGGCACGTCGAATTGGGTTTTTTTTCAATTTCCAATTGAGGGAAAAACTAACTTATTTCTACTTAATTTGGCAATTTACTTTCCCCATTTTTAAAACTCTTATTGTTGAGCTGCTAAACTGACAACTCATACCATTTATTTAGTTTCACAACCAGGTCACATTCAGTTCGTGGTGCAGTTGTCTGGCACGGCTCTTTTTATAGAAATATTTGGCCTATAGGAAGGGCTGAGACAGTGACCACGAACAGAGCTGTTAGAGTAATGCGAAGCAGTCCAACTTATTGATTTCAGATTGACTTAGGTAAGAGGTAAAAGGGAGTATTTTTCTTTACTCACTTCAAACATTCTTACACGCCTAGGTATAGGAAGCAATGGGGAGTAATCGTATAATCACTGGAGATTATTCTGGGTGCATTCGAACTTTGATGCCGAGGTCTTTTGATCTCCGTTGAATGTCAGTGTGGTAGAAAGTAAGAGTGATTCTTCTAACATTTTAGTTGCGTCTTGAAATTTATCACCAGATCTCCGTCTTTTCAAACAATGGACCCATGAAAATACACTCCACCTAATCTGCACGGTTACTGTGTGTTTGTACTAGTATGTTTCGAACGATTTCTACAGCTAAATAAAAAATTGTGAATTTAATTTGGCAGCATTTTTTTAGTTTTCCAACATCGTTAACCTGTGTATAAATTGTTTGTAAAACTAAAAAAGTGCTGAGAAAAAATTTAAAAGTATTGGTCGAGTTATTCGTAAAGATTAATATACTCGAGTTCACGCTTGAAAATTTTCGAGTAATCAGTATCGAGCAAGTGTGCGAGTATTTGTTGCTCATACGCCCGGGCTGTTCGTAAATGTGGAATCAAAATCGAGAGCTGTAGTACCAAAGTAGTAAAATTTAACACTAGAACTACCGAGAGTTAAGACTACATCGATAACTACAGTGTTGCTCCTCTTTATTAAACAGAATCGAATCTAATCCAGGAAAGTCGAATGAAAAACGAGATATACTGAAGTCAGCTTCCTATCATCAACAAATATTTCTTGAGTTAGTGATTTATTAAAAATTAGTTTAAGAATTTGCAACATAGAGCAACAATTTTTAAGCAATGTTACAGAAAGACCACCACTATCCGATTGAGAAGAGTTCTTAATCTTTAGCAATCCCTCAATGACATCATCATTTGAAAGAACAAGTAACCCGAAGTCAACTGTTGAAGACAATTTACTCGGGAAATTTTGGCAAATGATTGCGAAATGTGCTTCCTGAATATACTCATCAGACACTAAGTTAGATGAAAAGAGAAATTCGCTGCATCACTGCCACAGGAAGCAGTAACGTCCTTATAAAAAGCAGTATTAGGAATACAAGCAACCATTTTATTCGATTTAACAATCTTCTTTTTATGTTAAGCATAAATTTTCCTAAATAAGGAATATCGGATGCTCGCCAAAATTGTGTACCAAATTTTTCGTGTTTATTCGGCAAATATTGCTTAAATCTGCATCTGATTTTTGTGGACAAGAGTTGTTCGGCAATTATAGCCTTTGGTCCTGGTTTGTACCAATTCATACTATTTTCAATAAACCTGTTCCATACTGCTGATGTTAAAGCAAATTTATCGCTTTCTAGGTTTTAACTTCTCCCACTTTTTTATCAAAGCGAATAAATCTCAAAATGCCTCTGGTGTTTGCAAAGAAGTTTGGTCAACATTTTTTTTCCACAAATATGGAAGTTTCAAATTTTTCTCCTCGTATGTTAGTTGTTAGTTGTTAGTTCGCATTTCTCACTTAAATGTCGGAAGGCTTCTAAATGTGTGCAAGTTCTTATATGTTCAAGCATTTGTGGAGTTGGCTGTCTGCCATAGGTCGCGCCCTCAGGCGACGGTGACGTTGAGACTCGTTGAGGCGCTCTATGCTCAGCAAGGAGTTAAAGGAAAGCATTACTAATAACTAAAGCAAATACTCTATTTACTTCAACTTCAACAAAAAGTTTGTTGTTTGATGACTATTTCGAGCGTGGATTGAAGCGAGTGAGGACAAAAAAGCAGGAGACGATCGTCCAACTTTTTAAGCAAGACCCTTCTTTGCGATCCCGTCAAGCATGCATAATTCTCGTTAAAAAGGGAATAGATGCGAGTATCAACATCATCGAACGCCGAGTGAAGGAGGCCAACATATCCTACCGTCCCACATCATTAAAACCACTGCTCTCAGAGAAACATATTGAGAAACAACAAAAGGAGAAAATGGCGTCACAGTATTGGACTGACCTTCTCAGTCGCCAGACGCCAACCCCATGGAAAATGTGTGGGGAACTATGAAAACGCATATTGCCGGAAGGCCAGTCCATGATTTAAAGCAACTCCTTTCTGTCGACGAGCTACGCAGAAAAGCTGGTTCAAAACATGAAGAAGATGCCAGGCTATACCCGTCAACGATGAAGACTACACGGCTTATTGAGTAATTGCGACTCGTAGTTTTGTCCATACGTTCATGTAAAAAAATTTTTAAATATATATCTTGTATACTTCATGAATAATCGCGATTCCTTTTTTGACACAAACTGTATCTTTCAAGATAATACGAAGCGATCATCTTACAGGACTAGGACCTTCTTGTATTTTTTCCTAACCTAGTTTTTCTGTTGTCCTTTCAGTCATTATGATTATCTTGTTGTATATTTTCATTATCAACTTCAGAACTTCAAAGCACTCGAGTACACTTTTTTACGAGAATTAAAATTTTTTTTAATTTTTCAAATTCACTTTCACTTTCTGAAGGCTCCTGAATATTTTCTTCGTCTAAAGTCTCATCGCCACTTCTTCACTATCAAAAATCTCATCTCGGCATAGTCCATTTTCAATTTCTTCTGATTCGCCTTCACTGTCATAGAGTTCGTCATCTTCAGAGCATTCCATTCCTATATCGTTCGGGTGTTCCAAAATTTCAAAGATTTTGAATCATTTTGTGTTTGGTTAAAGTGTTTTTTCTTCTTTTGTCACACATTTTTACAATTTTCGTCTTCATATGAAATCTTACTCTCCATTAGTTGAGACCGCGAACCACTTACTGGTTATTTCTTTAAATTAAGTATAAAAGCGTAGAAAAAGGCTCAAAATTGAGCTTTAACCGAGCCAGTGTATCTCTTAAACAGAAACTTGTGGAAGTTAAAAAAAAAAAAACTTCACTTATTAAAAAAATGTATGCAGAGTAAATAGTAGCAATAAAAGATGGCGCTAAATTAAAGTATGCATTTTTTATATTAACTAAGTCATCACTCTAACTGCCAAATATAAACAAACCTTTGCATGCAATTAAGTGTATGGCGGCGTGCAATTCTTAGTAAAAGAAAAAACTGAAATATTTAGAAATGAGTTCCTGTGCAAATACCTGGAAAGCAGCAGTGGCACCAACAGCAGCAGCTTCGAATATGAATTCTTTATATTCCCACCATAACGCCGAGTTGCTATGCACCGTCAATGCCCCTTTGCTGTCCGCCTGTCACGCTTCGCCTTATTGTTGTTTGCACTGCCCAGTTGTCAAGGCAAATGTGTGCCTTTTTCGCATCTCATTTCACTGCTGTCTCTATGCGTTTTTGCTTAGCTGCAAATGCCATTCTCTCCCGCTTACTTTAATATAATTTGGTGAGCGTCTGTGGGATTTCACTGGCTGTTGTGCGACTATGAGAATAGGGGGGGGGAGTAGTAAAAGAAGAGAAGAATAGGAAAATAACACAAAATGCAGGCAGTTCAAAAATGTTTGTGTTGACCACCGTGCGCAATCGGGTGTAATAATGAAGTGCTATTTAATGATTCCAAAGGGCAACCGCAATACAACTGAGTCCCAAAGCATAAAAACAGGTAAAGCATGGAACTGAGACAACAACACATATAGGTAAGTATGCAATGCAAGTTTATGTTTGTACAGTGAACAGATAGTAGACTATGCCACCTGTAACCTTAGAAGGTGCTGGTGAGCTGGTACAGTGGGTTTAATACTTAATTAAAATCGTAATTAAAATAAAAAAAAAAATAATAAAAATCTGTTACAATGAAATCTCTGGTCGGCGATCTCCAGTCAAGCATTTTAAATCAAAATACAATCAGATATCAATGAGCAAGAAATTAACAAGCACACAAAATTAAGGGTTTGACGTGGTCTAGAGCTCGAAAATTAAGGGTATTTTCAGGAATTTTTTTTTACAATAAAAAGAGAGAAAAACGATATTTAATATACATTTTTTAGGCTTTTTAATTATTTAACTTCTTTCACATACAAAAATGATTTTTTTTTTTCAATTTTAATAGTTTTAAAAATGGCGCTAAAGTTGACCCTCCCGAAAAATTGGACCTGGACGGTGTTGTCCATTTTGGCTCTTCTATTTAACTGAAAGACAAAAACCAAAAAAAAGTATTAATAAATTTGATTGTAGCTACGTCCCGTACTAGAATAAAAAAATATAAAAAACATTTGTCAAACTGGCGTGGTTTTGAATTTGATTCTCTAAAAATCGGGGTTTTTAAGTTTCTTAATCAAAAAAATAAGAAATAATTGAAATAATAATATGATTCTACTACAGGCGATAATTATTGATGTTGTGAATAACATATTCAAATTTTAGTCGAAAGGATTGAATGGTTTTTTTCTTGACAACACCAGGCCGTTCTAGTTAATGGGCTGTAGAAGCTATAATGTTGGGAATTTGCGCATGAAAATTTCACAAAAAATCGATTTTTGGAAAATTCTGGACGTATTTAACTCCTTAAGTGGTTTTCGAACAATTTTTGCAGCTTGAGATTGCTTCAGACTCTTAACCTGACAGCTACAGATTATGTTAAAAAAGTCTCTGTTAAAACTGAAATGTTAGATAGAGACCGCGAATTTCACTGTTAAAACTTACCTGTCTTGCCGAGTTTCTTGCCATAACTGTTTTATTATCAGGTCTCATTTCATATTATACAATAGTTTGACAAGTCAATTTCGATTTTATCGCCCCATTTTCAAGCGCGAATACAGCGATCCGATTTGCGGGATACCCTTTTGAAAATTTAATGTTAAGGCAGCAAGGGGCCCACAAGAGAAAACTGGGAAAAGTTCAAACAGAAATTTGACAGATGCTAAGACGAATTTAGTAGTAGCTGTAGATGATAACATCACAATCGGAACCTACATTTTTGAGCTCAGTCAAGAGTTTAAATAAGTAGGCGTAGTGCTCAGCACAAAAAAAGGATCCGTTCTTATGAATACAAGACCGTATTCTGGCAGCTAACAGAGCATACTTTGGCCATATCAAACTTTTGAAGTCTTCATTGATATCAAAGGAACAAAAGCTACAGACGTATACAACTATAATACGACTGTAAAACATAGGTCCTTAGAGTTAATGACTTCAAAAATTCTCAGAAAAATATTTGGTTCTTTACGATTGAAAGACGGTATATACCGTACACGATATAACCACGAGCTCAGTGTTTAAGTCATTTAAGTTTAAGGATGAAATGAGACGCGGTTTATTAAGTCGCAAAGATTACGGTGGCATGGACACGGCGAATTGCACAACATAGATCGAAAGCGGAATGGCGGGAGGAATGGAGACGTATTGTAGAAGAGGTAGACTGTGATGCCAATATGATGATGATGTACAGGGTGGGCCAAATAAGACCTACTAATGTTAATCACAAATGTCTAATAGTCTCTGGCTTATTAAGATACCTCTTGGTCCTTAAATATCCCCTTAAACGCCGATATTTACGCTGCGTTAAAACAATTGATCGTTGACAAGAATGGAAAAACTCGATAATTTTAACGCGTTGTATTGTACTGTAAGGTTCCATAATAAATTTCCAACAATTCAATTATAACCTACAAAAAGGAAAAATCAATATGTCAAAAAATAAAAAAAGTTATTTCTGCTTAACATTAGTCTCTTATTTGGCCCACCCTGTAGATATGAGGTTAAGTTTACTGCAGATATATAAGGTGTTCCATAAAGTAGTTTCTTTTTGAGAATTAAAAAAATTAAAAAAAAACATTTTTTTTTCGAAATATTTTCGTTAATTCGAAAGCGCAAACATTTCCCCTACCAGAGTCGCTTGAAAAGTCCGTGCAAAGCCAATGACATGGTACTACTGGCGCGTATCGAGGTTAAGTTTAGTTAGTAGCATCACTAGAAAGAACACACACCAAGTTTCAGGCTAATCGGCCCATTTTTTTTGTGTTTGGCAATCATTTAAATCGAGAAAGTCGAGTGATTTTGCTTTTCCATCACAACAACACACCAGTTCACGCCTCAGCAGTTGTGGTCGCAAAATTAATAGATAGAGGGTTCCAACTCATTTCACAAACTCCCTATACTCCAAAACTTGGCGACCACGGCGCCCTCAGCCTACTCTTTGTTCCCCTCGAAAAATAAAAAAATGGTTCAGTAGTTCTTATTTTTGTACCCTCGTACTTATGGGTAGTGCATAGTATTAATCCAGTTTTCCAAGACCTTGGCAATCCGGTTTCTGACTCTATCCAACGAATGACTCGGTCGATATTCGTTGTGAGATTATGGGTCGTTTGTGGATTGTTCGGATACAAAAAAATTGAAAAAAAAACAAACAAAAAAAGCTTAACAGCATCAAATCATCATAGCTCCAAAGTGGCCACAGGTCACTGCCGAGCCGGCTGAAAGCACAATTATGGCAGCTGGCGCTTAAAAGATAGAGTGCGGCAAGAGCTAGAAAACCATCTAAAACCAAATGTTTTATAAGTCTACGTCTTTAATTTCGGATCACAAACAATGTTTTATCAGCCCCCTTTAGCGCTTACCGTTGACCGAAAAGGCGTTTCCACCCGTATTTTCAAGTGAAAAGCGGGCCAATGATGCCTTACTTACTTAGCAGGCAACTAAAGTACAGCCGATGGTCGGTCTTGGCTGTTACGAAAATATTGCGCCAATCGCCTTTGCATTGTCTCTGCGTTGATGCTAGTTAGAAACTCCAAGGACGGCCAGGTCATTGTGGGCGTGGTCTTTCCAATGTAGATGAGGACGTCCTTTTTTACGAGTTCCACCAGTGCAGTTCGAAAAGAGCATTTTCTTTGCTGGAGAGTTGTTGTCCATTCGCTCAACGCGATCCAGCCAGCACAGCCGCTAAATTTTAATGCTTCGATGTCAGCGTACAGTTCGTGTCTTCAGCTTATTCGATATGCGTCGTACACGCAAATCGGACCATTGGACCGATCACCTGCCGCCCATCGGTTTTTGTCAATGTCGAGGCCTCAGTGCCCTTCAGTAAGACCGTGCCAATGATGGCATCTCTCCAAAATCCGCACTAAACTACAACCCTCTCAGCCGCATTGGCTTCTCCACGATCAGCCACCGGATTTTCAGTCACCAGATGCGGCAGTGTTCCCTGTTAACTTAGTTGCTGAGATGAAAATGCATATAGTAACGCCAGAAGGTTGGATTTATCCAAATGAGGAAAAATGTTTTCCATCTTTTCCATCAATATTTTCCAACTTTGCTCAAATGTAAAGCAAATCATTTAGTTCGGCAGAGATATGTTACTGGTTTTCCATATTCCTCAAGCAGTTTGGTAAATCTCTCCAAAAAAAATCACTTTCCGAATCACTGTGCGCCAACATTTGCGCCCTCACTGGAAATGCACACTTTCATGCCTCTTCTCATTGCGCTATTGTGGTTTGCGGTTTTTGTGCACCTACAACAGTACCTTGTCCTTTACCTCACACTTTTTACTCCCAATTCCACACTTAAGTTCCCATCTTCTTCAGCACTTCATTTTGTACCTTTAAATTGCTTTCTCCTTTTCTTTTTTGGTGCACAAATTCTTCATTTTTGGTTCATTTGTTTTATGTGGCGAACGAATGTCCCGGTATGCAGGTATGTGTGTGTGTGCGCGTGTGTTACATGAAATTGTATCGGGTGTGTTTTTAAGAGGTTAAAAACTTAAAATGATAGTACCAAATACAAATATTGTTGGAATGAAATTTTTTTTTTATCTGGCCTCAGAGACCTCCTACCCGGTCATCGGCATCCCCTGACAGTTGTTAAAGGGGAACTGCACAAATTATTTCACAGGGAAGGGTCGAAGAGATGGAGATACATTTCTTCATGTGCTATTTCGAAAACCCTTTGGCCCCAGTACGATATACGAAGGACTCAGAAAGTCCTTTGGACTCCTCGCCATTCAATTTCCAAGCTCGTAGCTGTATTTCCCGGTCACTGGAAAAGCTAGGGTCACCATTTTCAAAGCTAGGGTTATCATTTCACAGAAGCATTTTCTCTGTAAATGTCCGGCTTTGGCAGCTAGAGAACTAAGGTCACTGGGCGCTCCTTTCTTCGCTAGCATGGGGCAGTGCGCCAACCTAAATCCGATCAATCTCCTCCATTATATCAACAGTTCTGGCTGGCTGTAGATATCTGCCTGTTGGAGGTCTCATAATGGTATCAAAACGGCGCTTTAGTGCTACTTGAGGAGGGCCAAACCGTCACTTCAACCATTTCACCTATCTAACTACCTAAAATCTGGTAGATTTTAAGGCATTTAATTTCTGAAAATGATTTTTGATACGTCATTTGTCCATCGCGGCTGCGAGTTACGTGGTGCTTTCGAACCGTCTAATTTTTGACTTCTTTTTCTAATAACTCCAAATAATAAACCTAAATGAGCCCAATTAGCGAAAATTCGACGCAAGCAAAGGTCTTCTGGTTTCAATTCTTGCACGAGCAGTATTTTATTGGCACGTAAACCAAGATTCTTTCGCAAAATGTTCCACGTAGTCGAAGGACAAAGGCCACCCATAAGCGAGCAGGCTGAGAGAGGCTGTAGATGGACAAAATTGATGTTACCTTTTATGTCCAACCGACTGTCGCAGATCCTGTTGTCATTAAGCAGAAGTGACTATAGGTAGCTGGTTGGACTGATAACGGACCATTTTCTATGGGCGAAACACATAGAAAAGGTAGGCATCTCAGACACTGCACTCTTAACAGCATGTGGAGAGGAAGCAGAGACGGCGAACCACTTTCTGTGCGTCTTCCCGGCTTAAGCTCGAAACAGATTTGAGGTCTTTGGCACTAATGTGTTAAGAAGCGACCACCTTGGCTCCTTGGCACCACAAGATCTACTCTGATTTCTTCGGAGGTCGGGTAGACTTAAAAAAAATTAAAAAGGGTGTAGTACAATGCTTTTAATTGTGTCTGAGTGCTGTACTGGCTAGTCTGTCCCGACAAAACAAAGGTAGTTCATACTACCCAGTTTGATGAGCACCATCACTTCCTCTAGATGAGTGTGGAAGTCTGGTCGCCAGGCTCTGGATATTGGCCGGTCGAGGATGTCTCCTCGCGGGCCTCCGGCCAAGGCTCCATTATACGGTTGATTGCCAAGGTGTAAAGATCCACGGGTCATTGAACAGCACGACTTATTAGTTTGACGCGTGATTAAAACAATCCCACATCCGAGCAACTGGATAGAGGTGCTGCCAATTGTCTCGACAGGAAAAAAAGGCTATCAAGTTGGGAACGACGACGAATTTCGGCGTCTTCTTCATCACTTCGATCTATGGACTTCGAGAACAAATAAATTTTTTTTTTCAAAGTAAATCTCCACAATTCGGAAGCGTCGTCAAACCACAGTTATCGATATCGATGGTTCTCATGCAGCTAAAAAACCACCCGATTGTTCCCAGTTCCTTTTACGCCGCTTGTATTTATTGTTGTAATAATATATTTAGTAGCAAAAGGTTCCAGAGTTGTTTACACTTCGGTCACACCGACATGACGTCCATCGCTCTGCTTTGCTCATTTATTTGTTTAGCTGCTAAAGGTGTTGTGGGTGAACACGAAAGGAGGGGTGGTGGGTCGTATATTGCTGTTTAGGTGGTTGCCTCGGTTACCCCTGCATTCATGCAGGAAGGTTTCGAAAATATTTTCATAGTTAGTTTGTTGTCTATTTCCTGGCAAAATTTAATTTATTTTGCACTCAATGCTGTTGTGGCAAGAGCAACAACATTTTTTCCACTTATTTTCTCTTTGCCGGCTCGCATTTCGCATTCGCTGCCATTTGTATTGTTTGTGTAATTGTTTTGAGTTAGAGTCTGTTGCATACCTTGCAGGTGTTGGCATAATAAATGATTTACATTCTTGTACCGACATTCTAAGCAAATAACCGTCACATGCTGTCTGTCCGTTGTCAGCTGAGTGTCGGCATCTCTGGCGTTCGTTGATATTCATTGTCATTTTGTTGTCGGTTTTCCGGGTGATTCAAATAAAGCGAAGTGTTACCGCTAGCAGTTGTTTCTTGTTTTGTTGTTGCCATTGCTGCTGTTGTCGTTGTTGCCTGTGGTTTTAGCCGTGTAGGTACATATTGTTTTGTGGACATTTGAACTTATCTTTGTGCATATTTATATGCGGATAATGTTTAGAATTTCCAATTAGATTTGCCATTCATTCTAATCACGACACATTTTTCGAACAAGAAACTCCTATGGTATTGTATGCGGAAAAGTGGAGTTGAGGGAGTGGGGAGACGAAATTTTGATGGAAGAATAATTACTAAATTTTTCAATTATCCAGTCAATGAGTGCGTAATGATTTAATACGGAGATCGTATAAGAGATGGCATTCTTTAAATGGCTAAATCCCTTCAAAAAATATTTGTTTCAAAATAGTAAATTTTTTTATATTAATAAAATTAGACTTAAAAAAATGATAAAATTTAAATAAAAATTGAAATGAATGCGCATGCAGAATAAGTAAAAATCTTTTAATTTTTAAAAAAATATTTGACTTCCGCAGTTTTTCTTCTAGATTAATGAAAACAGATATTAAATAAAAAAAACTAAAGAGTTTACGTAAACTTTCATTAAGTTGGATTCGTAGGCTACCTCTTAAAACCTACTTAAACGATAATAAGTACCTTTACGCTATGGGAGGAATGGCAACTGTTTTCCAAATGGAAATTTTTCTTATTCAGAAAGTAGCTGAATGGATAATTGAGAGGAGATGAATCGTGAAACAGATTGGGGTGGGGCCAGCAAGGTTTACGGGTCCGGCACTCCAAGTGTAACCAATTAAAAAGGCTATACATTTTTTTTGGAAAATTACTTTTATTCAATGCAAAGTAAAAAATATGGGAAAATTATACAAAATTAAGAATCAATTAATTTTTGCTTGATATGACCTCATATTTTCGTCGTTCAGGGATTTTTTTTTTTTTTTGTATCTTTGTTCACTCCGCTCGAGGGCATAAGACCTCGATAGGACTCTTCCATCGTACACCGTTCTGGACTGTTGTTTTTGCGCCGTCCCATGTGATTTCAGCATCTTCTAGTTCGCTCAACATCGGCCTTCTCCAAAGTATTCTTTAGCCGACCACGAGCTCTACTCCCTTGTGAATTTCAGGTCCAGTACCATTCTCGTGATGCTATCTAGTGGTTTTCTAAGCATGTGGCCTATCCATCGCTACTTTCTGCGCTTGATTTGCCATAGAATCATTTTCTCATTCGTTGATCTCCGCAGCGCGTTGTTGCTGATGGTGTTCAGCCAGAATAGATGATGTGGGGGCATTTGTTGACGAACGATTTTAGCCTCTGTATGATTGTATTGGATACCAGCCATGTTTCATTTCCGTACAAAAATACTGACTTCACACATGAGCTGAATATTCGCAGTTTAGTGCGTCTGAAGATTTGCGAACTCGCCCATACTGTATGGATTCTCCCGAACCCCGCCCCTGCTTTGTTTAGCCTGCAGTTGACATCATCATCTGCTGCGTGATAGCGCAGCCGAGGTAGCAGAAGCTTTCGACAAATTCCACCGGACACCCGTTAACCGTTATAGGTTTTGCTTTATTATGGCTGTGTCTCATGGGATTGGTTTTGGCGATGTTGACCTCCTGTCTAACAGTGACAAGTCTGTCCGCCTTCACTTGCATGTCAGTGAGTTTGTAGGAGAGGAGGCGGATGTCATCGGCGAAGTCCAGTTCATTAAGATGTCTGGTGAAACTCGATGCGAGGCCTTTTTTGTGCAGGCCCAATTGGCTCATAGTGCGTCTAGAAAAAAGGCGAGGAAAAGGGGCGACAGGGAACAACCTTGCCTTGCGCCTGCGTTGGTGGTGAGTGGATTGCTGATGTTGTCAGCTTGTCAGTTTGGAGTTCTCATGAAGGGCTCTGATGAGGCGGATTATCTTAGCGGGAACTGCCTTTTTACTCAACGCCAGCTATATTGAGTTTCGTTTGAAGTATGTTGCTGACAAAAGCTGAACGGCTTTTTAAAACTCACGAAGACGTGCATTAGAAATTGCATAAAATAATATCTTCGACTTCAAATACACAGCACTAGTAACAGAATGGACCCTAAAGGTATATGTAAGATCTTTTTACAGATTACTATAATCTACCTAGCCTCACCTACGTGACGTAAAAAGTTCTGCGCGTTGATGTCTTCATTAAGACCAAGCCAGCTCTTTTTCAGACCAGCTTTATTCAAATACTGGGCAATGGAACAAAAGCTCAAATGACGCTCCGACTTGACGATGTTCATGATTTATTGACATTTTACACGATCGGCCTGCCGAAGTGTGTCTCTTTCTTCAAAGGCCATATTCCTCTTTCTTAGCATAACAGTTCTGGGTGGCCCACTGCTTCCACGGCCATATTAATAGGTTGAAATAATTGAAGCCTCTGTTTTATTGTTGAGTTCCCAACTGTATTGAATCCACAAATAAAGTAACTGATTTTAGTCACCTGCTCCTACTTTTCATCTTCTTTGCAGTGGCACTGAAGGATGTAAGGAACTTTCTCTCTTTTACCTTTATTTTGCAACACTGTAACACACAGCTGATTTCGACAAATACAAGACCGTCGAAGAATTTGTTTTAAAACTTAATTTCACCTTTAATTATTCCCCTTTAATTATTCTAATAAATTGAGATTTTTACTTAACTTCTGTCAGAGACGACAATATTCAGCAGACGAGACAACATTGCGAAAAATCCACTCAAATTACTAGAAATTTCTCGGTTTTTTGCACGAAAGCTAATCGGAAAAACGAATAAATAAATCTGGAGTCGATTCCCTGAAATAGACAAAAGGAGAGGGCAGAGAGATGTGTAGATTATGAACTATGACTGCTTTGCGGTTGCATCAATCGCATTAAGCTGCTGATTACGTTCATCACATTCTTAATGTCAAGGCCAGATAGAGACACAAGAAGACGAGCCTATAACATGAAAGCCGGCTACAAATATGGTGGACGCAGACGTGGGTGATTGGAATTTGGACTTCTATAGATGCCGTTCTGGGCCCTCCCGAAGTAATATAGAAAGTAGTCTCGGGAAAGGTGTCTCCCCAGAAGGAGAGGAGTGATCGTTGTACTGCCCACACCACACGACGCATTACACGACGGTCGCCACCACCAAATAAAAAAAAATGTCAAGGGCTGCTATATCAGCAGGCGTAGCAAAGTAAGAGCCATTATGCGTAAATCTTAGCCCCGCCAGACCAGGATAGCTTAGGAAAAGGAGCTGAGATGATTCCACACCATTCTCCATACATCCGACGCAAAAAGAACTCGAGATAGTTCCAAATCTCACAGCATGTACACCTCACGAATAGTGACGTGTGAGAACACCCACGAAGTTCAAGAGGCGAAATTTTGTCAACCTCCGAAGAAAGATCGAGCTCTTTCGACCCATATGTGGTCAGAAGGATTTCGCGACCTCACAAGTTTGCGTACTTGCCCAGCGTTCACTGAGTTGGCGCGAATCCCATCTTTGCAGGAGCAGACCGCAGGTGATCAAGGGGGTCCCAGTCCTCTCCCTTCGCTGGGAAATCACCTCACATGTCCCTTGTCTGGCCAGCTCAATCGCCTCACAGTTTTCCGCAATGTCGCTGTGACCAGGAACCCAGATGAGCCTTATGACAAACAATTCGGTTGCAATCGAAAGTTAAGCCAGGTATTCGCTGACCAGTTTCGAATGCACCTTCAATAACCCGAGGACCGTAATTGCCGCCTGGCTGTCGTAGTGAATATTTACTTTCTTGACTGTTAGTACACACGGGAGTAGCCAATCAGCCTGAAATACTTAAACGAGTCTAATTAAACAACTTCGCGGTAACTCACCAAAGTTACCTCGCAATCGCCATCGTCAGTTTTTGGTGATATATCAAATTTTCGACAAGAATTTAGCAGCATTTGTACATAAATGCAGCACATTTTTCAATATACAGTTTAAAAATATTTTATTGTCTGTTCGTACACACACACACCGATGCAGTTGTTTGCATTAGTGAGTGTGCCTGCCGTATCCTGGGCTGCTGTGCGCTAACAAACGTGTTTACAATTTTCATTAAAACGTAATTACATTTAATGGCAAACAATAAGCCATCGGCATGTGAAGCGGCCAAGCGCTGCGCATTTTAAAATGCACTGGCAGCAACGGAGCGCACAATTATTTGTTGCCGCCAACAACTCAACAATCAATTACATAAAGTGGCAGCTTAATTTTTTCACTTAAATATAAATAAATCGCACAGTAATGAGTGTTAAAGGGATTTTTAAATATTTAATTAAAATAAAATCCAGTGAATTTAATTTAAACAAAATTTCAATACAAATCGCATCGCATTAATTCGTGACAATGTCGCACTTGTCGATTATTTCATTCACAATTACTTTTAACTTTCATAATTTAAAACTTCAAAGCCAGCATCAGCAGCTTAGTGACGATGCAACAACACTTTCAAGGGCCTCATTCCTCATGGAAATTCTTCCACAGGCGAACTATTAACTTACGTACTACAAAACATAAAAGAAAAAAAAAGACGAAAAAAGTAAAATAAAAATAATAAAAACTACGTTAAGAAGAGTCTAAGTTCGAAACGAACTTTCTATACCCAGCGCTTGTTTTAACTGAAATTTTGCTGTATCACTTGCTTGGTCTGAAGTTCCTTCCCTCTAGTTCCCAATGTGGTAAACCACTTCGCCTTTCTAGGTAGGAAGGTGCAATGGCTGAAGTACTAGACTGATACTCCCCAAGTAGCACTAAAGCGCCATTTTGATATCATTATGAGACCTCCAATGGGCAGACAACTACAGCCTGACTGACAATCCCCGATTTACAGAGAAAGGTCTCAAGAGCTTCTGAAATGAGTATTAAATGGTTAAGGGTAGCTTTCGCCGTGAGTATCGTTCATCCAATGACCCGTAAATACAGCTATGAGTTTAGAAATTGAATGGCGTGGGATCCCCACCACTATCTAAGTTCTGCGTCTTTTGTACTAGAGCCAAAGGGTTTCAAAATACCGCACGAAGGAATGGAGCTGCATCTAATCTGTGAAATAAATTCTGCAAGTCCTCTTTAACAACAGTAGGGCGAATAATAAACGAAATTATCACTAATAAACGATAACTATTGTGGACGACTACGGAAGAGTGTACACAGCGATGTCGTGATCTGGCTAAAGCGGGACTGAGGCATAGAAAGTGTTCAACACTCTTCACTCCTCTTCGTTCCTTTATTTATTTATTACACTCTTTATTGGGTATTTGGTGGAGCTCCTCCTCCGATTTGTGGCGTGCGTCTAGTTGCTTTTCCACAAATAGGACCGAACGGCAACGGTTTTTTATGAGGCGCTTTTTCATGGTAGAAATACATTTAAAAGTTCACCATTGTCTATCGAGGGGCTACCGTTTTAGAAAAAAACATGTCAATGTTCTTCGTTCCTTTAGCTTTCACAAAAGTTTTCTTCAGTTTCCACCAAAGTAAGAAAGGAAACCCCATACGCTTGCCGTATGTTCTTGTTAAGCAGTTCTTAAGATGGAGATGAGACACCTAGTTCTGTGTTCATTCATTCTAGACCTTACAAGTGGGCTCCATGTCCATTTATTGTTGGACTGCGATGTAGACCGACCGGCTTCAGAGCTTGCTTGATTATAAAGGATGCCTGCATGCTGATTTAAGATCAGTCTCTTTCTAGTCAGCTCATCCCTAATCATATTACCAGAAATGTCTTTCCGTCCAGAGCCTCATACAACACTCCCGGTACAAGGCTTAGCTAGCTCGCTGTGATAAAGTTAGGTTAGGTTAGGTTGAGGCGGTTGTCTTATGGGACACACTCAGGCTCATAGCCCATTGTGATGCCGCTTGGGGGAGCTTTCCCTATTTCTCCTAAAACCATTGTGCGCTTTTCAAAAATTTTAGAAGATCTCCTATTTCTGTGGAACTGAGATCTTCCAATTCGTTAAAAAATTGTTTGCCTAGAATAGCAAATCTCCGTCTGGATAGAGCAGGACAATGGCACAGAAGGTGCAAGATTGTCTCCTCCTCTTCCTCATCGAGACAACTTCTACAGAAGTCGTGTGTTTGCACACCCATCCTTTGGGCGTGCCTACCTATTAGGCAATGTCCCGTTATGACTGAAATCAGTGTGCTAAGATTATGTTTGTTTTGGCTTAGCAAAGATTCTGTGCGTTTAGCACTAAGAGTCGGCCACAGTTGATGGGCGATTTTGCAGGTGGCTTCATTGCGCCATCTTGCATTTGCTTTCCTTACGATTTCTTCAAGGATAAGTAGCTTACATGTTTGTAAGGGAATGCCTATGTCGTTGTCTATGCACTCATCGGTCAACTTGGTGCCGAGTCTCGCTAGTTCATCGGCTCTACAGTTACCCTCAATGTCGCGATGGCCAGGAACCCATATTATCCTTAGGCGAAATGACTCAGCCATCTCGTTAAGGGATGTGCGGCATTTCATGACTACCTTGGTGGTTGTCGACTGTTTTGTGAGGGATTTTATCGCCGCCTGACTGTCAGTGAAAATGTAGATGTCCTTTCCAGATATCGCATCACACTGTACCAGTGTCGCGGCTTTCGTAATTGCCATCAGTTCGGCCTGAAAGATACTACAGTAGTCGGGGAGCCGAAAACTGAAGGAGATCCCCAGATGCTCGGAGTATACACCTCCGCCCACCCTTCCCTCGAGCTTTGAGCCATCTGTGTATACATGGATAGACTCGCCCTGTCTTACATCGTCCCGTTCCCACTCTTCCCTTGAGGGTAGGAGGGTCGTGAACGATGTAATGGCAAGTGTGGGCGGGAGTGCATAGTCCACCAATCCGGGAATCTCCGAAGTGCCAGCCAGGATTTTGCCGTGACCGTAGCTCTTATTTGACCACTTGCTTAGAGTGTTCAGCCTTATTGCCGTGCTGCGCGCGATATATTTTGCCTGCAAATCTACTGGCAGGAAGTTTAATGTCGCATATAATGCTTTCGATGGTGTGGTTGACATCGCGCCAGTTATGAGAACAGATGCTAGTCTTTGAACCTTGTCAAGTTTTTTGATGTTCACCCCCTTCTCAAGGGCAGTCCACCATATTACAATGCCATAGTAGAGAATAGGCCTAACCACTGCTGTGTACAGCCAGTGTACCATTCTGGGTTCCGATCCCCATCTCTTTCCAATTAGCCTTCCGCAGGAGTACAACGCCATCATGGATTTGCGTACTCTATCTGCGACTGTGAGCCCCCAATTAAGCTTTCTATCCAGTATAAGTCCTAGATATTTCGCCTTTTCTGTTACTCTAAGTGGTTTCCCTCCTAGGAGTATGTGTTTTAGAGCAGGTGTTTTATGTTTTCTGCTAAATAGTATCAGATCCGTTTTCTCCGGATTTACTTCAAGTCCTCGACTTTTACACCAGAGTGATAGTCTATTGAGGGATCGCTGTGATAAACTCTACATTGAATATCCGCTTTGAGGAAGGTATTATTGCACCATAGAGTTCTTATAGCAACTTGACTGTTAGAGTCCGCAGTAATAAGTTATGTTACCCCAGACTAGTTCTTGATAGCCACCGCAGCTCCTTTTATAGATGTTAGCTCATATTGAAAGACACTAGAGTGGTTTGGATATCGTAAGCTTAGGGTCAGCTACAATCCTTCCTACACTATTATTTAAACGAAAATACCTTGGTTTGTAAATACAATGCAAAGTCATCTTCTTGGATAGGGATACACTTATCGCTCAGGCACTATGTTGCCGCTACTGGATCGAATACAATTCCCAAGTGTTCCGTCCACCATTAATGCATCCACATAGTTTGACGGTTTGACGATGACACCGTCATCGACAGTAGTCTTTGATATAGAGCTGTATTAACTGACATTCTGTGTGCCAGAGCTCTACAACAATGATATGTCCGGGTTGTGGCTCGGGCAAAATGACGCTAAATGACAAACAAGAGTCACAACGCTTGAAGTTGTGATGGATAAATGCGACGATTGGGTCTATTGGCCGCTCCAATTGTTCAAATTGACACTCTAACACTTTACTAACACGCAAATTACATTGGGCAGCTCGTAGTCAACATTTGTGACGCTATTGCGGGAATAACACCGCACGTATCGGGCCGAGTTTTCGTTTTCACAACCAGCTATCCTGGGTTGCTTCGCCTCCTCACATTAGTTTGGTCTCGAACGAGTGCGCGGAAGTGCTACTCAAAGGATATTTGGGCGAAGTCCGAAAGTTGTGAGCGAACTACATGAAGAAGAATCGAAAGTTGTGAGTTGAACTATATAAAGAAGAATCGTCCCTCTCTCTTTCTCTTTCCAACAAGTGTTACTTTGGACTAAGAAATCCATTGAGTATAAAGTATTAGGTGATGACAATATGCGATGAGGTCACCTTTGGAGTAATTGAGGGAAAGGCTCTACGGAAGACTTTTAGACCTTTGCACGTTGGCGACTGTGAATATCACACGCGATGGAACAATGAACTGTATGAGCTCATTTAACGGAGACATAGTCACAGTGCATGGAATAAAGAACCAGCGGCTACGTTGACTGGGTTATGCCGTCCGAATGGATACAAATGCTCTGTCTCTGAAAGTATTCGATGCGGTACCAGCTGGTGGTAGTAGAAGAAAAGGAAGGCCTCCTCTGCGTTGGAAAGATTGGGTAAGAAGGACTTGGCTTCACTTGGTGCTCCCAACTGGCGCCGGTTAGCACGAGAAAGAAATGACTGGCGCGCTTTGTTAAACTCGACCAAAATCGCGTGAGCGGTCAGAAACATCTCAGAGGTGCCGTTACCCACTAATACTATAACAATCCCCCATATCGGCTAATTTTACCCTGGGACCACAAAAGGATAACTCCTGGGTAGAGCCGCGTTTATGTCCGAACAACAGGTACCCGCGTCCAACTTCCTCTCCTGCAGGCATTTGAAGGCTATACATCGTCGATAGTCCCACTTACTCCCATTGTGTTTATAGGTGGTTCCAAATTAAAGGAGGCATCGGAAAACTCACTACCGTCTTGCCTTCTGTACGTTACTGTATGGAGTGATTCACTTAAACGTCTGTGCTTGTTAAACGTCTGCTGCAACTGTTGCTGAAATGCTTTGCGTTCCCAATCAATATGACGAAGTCGCGTCATGATCTTACCTGCGACCGTTTGCGCTGCCTCTCACTTACCGCTAGTTGCGCACATATCTCGTATGAGGGTGCTGGAGGATAGTTGATGACCCAGAGCTTACTCCAGGATTACTCGTTTCTCTCTGAAGCGGTCACAATAAAACATGACGCGTTTTCGTCAGTATTCGGGCTGTTTCGACAGAAAGGGCTGTCTGCCAGCTTAAAACGACGCAGGTATTCCTGAAAACAGCCATGTCCGCTGAGCAACTGCGAAAGGTGATAGTCGGTGTCTCCATGTTTTCTCATTAACCACTCATCAATACGTGGTATGAGCTTGTAGGTCCAACGTCTGCTTTGTGACTCATCCCACCGCTGCTGCCACCGGTCTATTATACGCAGTCATTCAGCTGCTTTTTCAACCGGGGTGGGCTGCCCTCCTTGCCCGTTATAGAGCCAAAACATTTCATCTGCCAAGAGGTTCTGAGGTATCTTTCTAGCTATTACACAGATTGCATCATCAGACACCGTTCTATACGCGCAAGATAAACATTTGGATATAAAACATATAAATGACTACTTGTATATCTGTATATCTCGATAAATTTCAAATACCTTGGTGCACTAAAGCGCACGGGTATAAAAATGCAAAATCCGGAAAAAGAAAAATTTCGCAAAACTTCGTAGTGTTGCTAAAAGTTTTCACTTGATTTTCATTTTCAATACTTCCGTTCGTTGTGAAAGTTGTCTGTTGTCGCCACTGCTTCGGCTTCTCTTTTTCTTTGCCCTGTCATTGCAGCTGACAGCGTAGTGCGCTTCATAAATATCGTAAGGCGACACTTATGCAATCAACAGTTCCAGCAACACTTCCGATAAAACTTTTACTTAAATAACTTTGCTGTGTACTTACATAAGTATATTTGTACTTGAGAGTACATACTTAATTAGGATTGAAATCAATAAATTTTAATAATGACATTGAAGGAATTTAATCACAAGTTTTTCACACTTCACTTAAGTATATCGGAAAGAGTAAAGTCACTTTTGTAAGTTTTTTAATTTTGTAATTAGAAATGTAGGTTTAATATAATTTATAATTGGCTATAAGGAGAGATTTCTTTAGAAAAAAAGGGAGAAGGTTAACCATTACATTGAAAGTGACTTGGATGGATATTTTTGATTTCAGGTTTGTTTCCTGACATCAGGGTGTTTTGTGCCCTCCACTCATTACAGTACCTCCCTCATCTCAACCCAGTTCCCTTACATAACTTAAGATAGAGCTGGGTTATGCCTTTCTATCTTCAATTGGCCGAGATGTGTCAACCTTTTCCGCGCCATATCCCCGCATTCAAGGAGCAGGATACACTTGGAGTCCCCGGGGATGAGTTTTCTAAACTTCTTTTGATTGGATTTCGCCTGCCGTAGCTCACTAATTTAGTGCCAGCTAGTCTCCTTTAGACTTAGCTCTTCACTCCAAAGATTCTCCTTGATTGTGTGTTGTCTCATAACAAAGAAGTGCTCGGTTGCTATTCGTAACGCGGCTGCAACCTCTCTAGCCAGTATATCTGCTATTTCGTTCCCAGCTAAAACCCTGTGTCCTGGCACCCAAATGAGCCTGATGCAATAGAGCGTTCCTAACAAATTCAGTTTCTCTATACACTCAAAGACCAGTGATGACTTAACCTCATAGGATGACAGTGCCTTGAGTGCCTTGAGTCGCTCAGAATGGCAATTCGCTCAATTCGGAGGTTCTGTCTAAGTTGATCTCTCCATATAGATAGATAGCATTCACTAATGTCTGAAAGATATTGGTAAAACTACTGCGGAAGGTCCGCATCGCCCCTGTGTTGTACAGGCATGCCAAGGGTTTAAGCTGAGTTAGTCTGCCCGTAATGTCGGGAGAGCGACACTCGATGCCTGCATCGACGCTCCATGTGTTACCAGTGATCTAATTATTATGATGAGCATTCATCTCAAGATTCTTGGGCTACAACCCCAGGATTTTTCTGCTAGACTTGTGCAGATCACCAGAGCCTTTCCTGCTTTGGACAAATTTGCGTCAGTATGCCTTTTCCAATTAAACTTGGCATTCATCCGTCCGACAATACCAATCTCCCTCATTCCTGGAAATACTAGTTTCTTGGTAAAAAGAATTAGATCCAGATCCACTCCAGCTCACTTTTTCTACGTCATATGTGAAGCTCTTTGCGTCGTGTTGCAAATAGTATTCTCGAGGTGGTCATTGCTGGCAGTCTTTGTAGGGGGAATAACGCAAAGGCCTTCGTGGACTTTGTGCCGTAACTGCAAGACTGTCGGAAGTGCGACTATTCCTCCCCGCGGTGGCCACTGGAAACAGGATACCCCAGCACGGTCATGTCTCTGTTGGGGTCCTGGCTAATATAGTCGGGCGGGAAGAGTAAACTTCCTTGGGTAAGTATAAATCCCCAATCCAAGGTGGAACAGCATACGCCGAGGGATGCTTGGCTAGAGGGGGATCTAGTCGCTAGTATGCGGACTTGGGGCGCCCTGGCGAGGCCCCATTTCAAAAATGCCTTCCTGCGCTACCGGGGCACTGGCGCAGGTGACCGATATACCCCTTTACTCGTGGGAACAAAAATGAACAACAGTAAACAAAAACAAAAAAATGGCGGAAGCGGCCAAAAAGGCTTCAACGAAGAGGCTAGCAAAATACCTCAAAAACCAGAGGCGGTCACACCTCAACAGGAAGAGGCCACCAAGCCTCAAACTAATAAGGAGGAACAGTCCGCAGTTGAAGGCGTGAGAACTGCCGAGACGACTCCAAACACCGATGGCGAAGGGCCGAAAAAGGAACAGCCAAAAAGGCTCAGTGGTGCGGGCAAGAGAAGGCTTGTACACTTCCTAAAAAAAGGGCTAACCAGGGAAGAAGCTTATGCTAAGGCTCTGGAACCCATGTGCAAAAACACAGAAAAACCAACGACGGGGCCGAAACGACTAAGGTCGGTTGAGGACACACCACCCGAAGCAGCAGCAAAAAAGCGGCCTAAAGATGATGGTCCGTCCACATCGAAAGACGCAGCTCTAAAGAGCAAAAAGTGGCAGCCCACTGCCACATACAAAGACATAACAACAGGAGTCAGGTTAGCAGTACTTGCTAGGGACTACCCCAACACGGTACTGACAACCGAGCAAATGGACTCCATCCAACAACTCCTGTTAGACAAAATACTGGCGGGGAAAAACATGGCCACAAAACCAGCGTTCTTGGGCACTACTTACAAGGCAGGATACCTTGTCCTGCATTGTAAGGAGAGCACTTCGGCGGAATGGGTTAAGGCGGCCATTTCTAATGCGTCGCCGTGGGAGGGTGCAACACTGTGGGCCACAGAGGAATCCAAAATTCCTCACTCTCGGATCGCAGTGGGGTACTTTCCCAACTCAGTCAAAGTCGAGACAGCCAAGATACTGGACTTTGTGCAGGGGCAGAATAAAGGCCTCAATGTTGATTCCTGGCGCCTGCTAAGAAGAGCCGAAAAAGGCTCCAACGTAACGCTAGTCGTAGCGGTAGACCAAAAATCAGCCGCCAGCCTGAAGGAGTACAATGGTAGGGTAAACTACCGCTTCATACAAGTGACCCTCAGGCTGAAATCTGAAAATATAACGACCGAAGAGTTAGTTGACCAAATGGAGGCAGTGGAGTTACAAGAAGAGGACGAAAGTCCTCCCAAAGACTCCGAAAACCAACCGGCGAAATGAGGTGCCTCCAGGCAAATCTTCACCATGCTAAGGCTGCCACCACTGAGCTTAGCAGAAGACTTGCCGGAGGTATCAACATAGGGCTGATCCAAGAGCCCTGGATCTATAGAGGCCGTCCTCAAGGCCTCAATGTCCAAAACACACAGGTAATTTATGACAAAAGCGCTGTCAAACCTAGGGCTGCGATAATCATAGATACCAATATTAAATTCTTGCCATTCACAGAATTCATGGATGGCGACACATCAACAATACTGGTCGAAGCGGAGTCTGGCGGAAGCAAGAGAGAGGTCGTAATCGCCTCAGCTTATTTCCCCGGAGACGCCGACATAGTACCACCAGAAAAAATCAGAGGCCTAGTGGAGTATTGCCAAACCCACAATCTAACCCTCGTAATTGGATGCGACGCCAACTCCCACAATGTGGCATGGGGAAGCACGAATACAAACAACAGAGGTGAGTCACTCCTTGAATTTTTATTACTTAGTAATATAACAATAGTAAACAGGGGTAATAAACCCACTTTTGTAAACGCAATACGACAAGAGGTACTCGACTTAACTCTAATCACTAACAAATCTTTGAATATGATCAGTAACTGGAGAGTCTCGGATGAGGACTCAATGTCTGACCACAAACACATACTCTTTGACCTAAATGGGGTGGTAAAGTTCTCCACACTTTACAGGAGCCCAAAAACAGCAAACTGGAAAAGATACAATGAATGTCTTTCAGCTAAGCTTAATAACAGCGTAAGCAAAATAACATCAACAGAGGAACTAGAAGAGGCAGTAACAGAAATGACTGACTCAATCATGGCCTCATATCAAGACTGTTGTCCACTAAAAATCAAATCCTCCACGAAGAGGGTCCCCTGGTGGAACAACGAACTTGACAAACTTCGGAAAACAACGAGAAAACTATTCAACACTGCAAAGAAAACAAACAAATGGGACGAATATAGGAAATCCCTAACTAACTATAACAAAGAACTAAGGAAATCCAAACGAAACTCCTGGAAAAACTTCTGCGAGGATCTAAAAGATACTCCAGCAACAGCTAGAATCCAAAAATCACTTTCCAAAGGCGACTCAAGTCCCATAGGAACACTAAAAGGTCCAAACGGAACTATTACCAACACATTCGCAGAAACACTAGAGCTTCTTCTAAAGACTCACTTCCCAGATTGTAAAAGTCATGACTCATCAATCGACAATAGTCTAGACATGGTAACTCACCATCAACGGAGATCTACGGTCTCATTTGTCAACAAAATCATAAATTTCGAAAGGGTAGAGTGGGCAATTAACTCCTTTAAACCCTTTAAATCACCAGGGCCGGATGGTATATTCCCAGCACTTTTATCCAAAGGCACTGTGGAACTGATCCGAGTCATGGTGAAAATCTTCAGAGCTAGCCTAATATTGGAATACATTCCAAAGATATGGAGGAAAGTGAAGGTAATATTTATTCCTAAGGGAGGTAACAAACCCCCTGACTCTCCAAAATCTTACAGGCCAATCAGTCTATCATCGTTCATGCTAAAGACAATGGAAAAACTACTCGAATACCATCTAAGAGAAGAAGTAATCTTCAAAAAACCCCTTCATAAGCTGCAATTTGCTTACCAAAAAGGGAAATCCACAGTCACAGCACTGCACACACTCGTTGTCAATATAGAAAAGGCCCTAAATCAAAAAGAAATAGCCCTATGTTCCTTTATGGACATAGAGGGAGCCTTCGACAACGCAAATTACAAATCCATGGAAACAGCACTCGAAAAAAGAGGTGCAAACCCAATATTAACACACTGGATAAGCCAAATGCTTAATCAGAGGATTATTAAAGCCTCGTTAGGCCAAGCTGAACTCAATGTCACAACAGTAAAGGGATGTCCGCAAGGAGGAGTTCTCTCTCCACTGCTATGGTCCCTACTAGTTGATGACTTGGTGCAGCACCTAAACAACAAGGGATTCATAACCATTGGTTATGCAGATGATATATCTGTTATAATAAAAGGCAACCATGAAAGGACACTAACGGACTTAATGCAAAATGCCTTGAATGCAACATGGGAATGGTGTAAAAAGGAGGGGCTGTCGATCAACCCTAACAAAACCACAATAATCCCCTTCACAAGAAAAAGAAAGATAAAGTTTCCTGCATTGAAACTAAATGAAACAGTGATAGAACTAAAGGAAGAGGTCAAATATCTAGGTTTAACCTTAGATAAAAAACTCACTTGGGAACCACATATAAATAACATAACAAAAAAAGCCACGAAATCCTTGTGGACAACCAAACAATTACTAGGGAGATCCTGGGGCCTCAGCCCTAGTATGGCCCTCTGGATATACACCCAAATGGTTAGACCAATCATACTGTATGGGGCACTAGTATGGTGGGGCAAATCTATCCAACAAACAGCGATAACCAAACTGGGAAAAGTACAAAGGCTTGCTTGCCTATGCATCACAGGGGCTATGAAAACTACCCCAACAGCTGGCATGGAAGCACTCCTTAATCTCCCACCACTTCATATAGCAATCCAAGAGGAAGCAGCTACGCAAGCACTCATGCTACACATGAAAGTAAATTTCAAATTGGGCAACCTCACCGGTCACCTAAATATCCTAAACAAAATCAAAAACACCATAAGCATGGCTCAAGTTTCAGACCACATTGACCCAACCCTCTGTTTCACAAAAGGATACTCAGTTACCTTTCCAGAGAGGATAGAGTGGAAAACAAACCCGAAATGGATGAATGATGATTCACAAAAATGGTACACTGATGGATCAAAAACACCTTACGGTGTAGGAGCAGGTGTAGTGGGACCCAGAATCCACAAATCATACACTCTCACCAGGGACACCACTATATTCCAAGCGGAACTATACGCAATAATGGAAGCAGTAAACATCATGCAACGCAGGAACCACAAGAGAGTAAGGATTAAAATACTCTCGGACAGCCAATCAGTCCTAAAAGCTCTAGATAGCTATACATACAACTCTAAAACCCTCTTAGAATGCCACAAGGCACTCAATAATCTGGCATCCAAAAATAATGTTTCATTAATTTGGGTACCGGGACATGAGGGATACGACGGCAACGAAAAGGCAGACGCTCAAGCCAAAAAAGGGGCAGATGAAAACTTCATCGGACCTAGCCCTATGTTCGGATTCAACAAAAACAACCTAAAACAAAAAATAAAATACTGGGCCAAAACTCTATTAAATCAGCATTGGAACAATGTAGAGGGTCTTAGACACTCCAAAAAGTTCCTAAGTTTCAACGCTAAAAGAGCCAACATGGCCCTCACGTTAAACAAAAAGAGCATTCGCACTCTCACAGGCGCCCTCACGGGTCACTTCACCTGCAACAAACACTTACATAAATTAGGCATAACTAACACCAGCACCTGCAGATTCTGCTGCGAAGATGAGGAGTCTATGGAACATCTCATTATCGAATGTCCGGGGTTGACGCATAGAAGGAAAAGGTTTTTAAACAAGTTCATGCTTACAGATGAAGACCTTCAATCACTCCCTCAGAAGGAGCTGGTACAATTCATAAGCATACTTAACAGTCAATAGACAGCATAGGGTGCACAATAGATCAATATGGTCGCAGTGCTAAAGGGCTACTCCTTAACCCTTTACAACCATTAACCATTAACCATTCTCGAACAAGTGTCTTCTTAAAGAACTAAGTCCACAGCTACTTTTGTTTGCCAGCAAATGAAGCAAGCCGTCAACTACTAGGCTCTACAGAAGGGGTGATTAGACCGCTCTTCTGGACACCCTTTAATTGTTTGTAGTTGGAAAGCATTGTCCGCCACTGCGGTTTCAACTATCCCTGTCTGTAGAAGGGACTCCCCCTCGCTCACTCATTTTCAAGGAAGGTACAGAGATCTGATGACTCACAATCAAAGGCACTCTGGATCTCCATACATAGCTGATACAGCGCAGTGTCCGCAGACGCTCCTACTTTGATGCATGCTGGTTTTGAAAGAGAGGTGTTTTTCCCAGAGTCTTTGAGAAGATTTTATTATCAATAATTGTATCCATTGCTTACAATATAAAGAAGGTGAGACTAATCGGTCTGAAGAACTGAGCCAGTGAATATTCATTTTTTCCTATTTTTGAAAACCGCTTGAGCTTTTCTTCAGACTGCTGGTATGTATGCCAGCGCGAAACTGTCTCGCATTATAGCAACGAGATGTGATATAAGTAACTCGACGCCCTGCTGTAGTACTACCGGGCGGATTCCATCAACCTCGGGGTGTTGTATGGGTTAAAGAAGCTAACAGGCCATCTAATAGATTACTGGGTCAACAATTGCTTAGCCAGTTCGCAGACTGATTGGGTCGGACTTGAAACTACCATACAGGTCTCCGGGATCTAAGTTACGGCTTCCATGAGTCGCCTCATCGGATGTTGTTATCGGCTGGATTCTATGCTCTGCATCATGTATAGCCAGTAAGACACATGTTCTATCCACCTCGTTGCACGTATGCAAATATCCCATCTGTCTTGATACTTAATTTAATGTCAACTCTTTGTTTAGCCATAACTTTATGGAGCCTAGCCGCAACTGGGGTTTGAGGTGACTTTCTCACTACTACCCCTTACTTTCTAAAACTACCCCACTTTGCTTTTCTAATGTCCTAACTATGTAAATTAAGGTTAGAATAATATCATACTCATCCCAACATACGGTCCATTTGGCTATATTAAATCTTCTTGCGCTCGCCTTCGAAAGTGTTGAGAGTTTCACGACGTGCTGGTTCTGTATTTTAGTTTGGTCTCAGGACAACTACACCTAAAGGAAACAGTAATTAAATAATTGAGTCGTTGAGTCTGTTAACCTTTCTTTTAATGATTTTAATGAATGATCCTGTGATCTGATAGAGAGGATTCGGAGGAAACTTCCCTATCTAAAGCCAAGTTTTCAGCGAATTTGTTAGTGAGGATCACATAAAGAACTTTCTGTCAGCTTCTCGTAACGAATGTGGGTGTACACGAAGGAATGCTGGGTGTACACCCATAAGTCATTACTAATAATAAATTCAAATAGATACTCACCCCCTTAGAGTTGGTACTTCTCCATATCTCGTTTTGCGCATTGACATCACATACAATTAGGAACGGTAGCCTTCCTAAAACCCTGTAATGCAAAAATAGTTAATGCTGCTATTTAGCACTACAGATGCTCTAGTTTTCTCTTGCGAGAGATCCCAAATTACTTTGTTGGTATTTATACGGCCCCTTATCTGGCTGCTGTAAGCACACACCTCCTGAACCAGTATTATGCACAGATCTCCCGAGTCAGACCTACGTGCCGTGACGGCTGTTGCCGCTACTGCACGTTGTCGATTGATCTAGGCTACTGTCAAGCGTTGTGTTGGCATTTCTGTGCTGAGGTCTTCAATCTTTTTCTTTTCTAATAATTAAATCAATTTTAGATATTAAGTTATACTTTTATATATCTTTTATATTCCTGTACACTGCACTGTAAGTAGTATTTAACTCAGAAATATATTCTGTGGTTGTTTTGTTAGGTTAAATAAATAAATGAAGAGGGTCCACTTGGGCAGGCAAAAGAACACGGCCTGTTGTTGCACAAATGATGTGCGATGGACGGAAGAAAAGAAGTAGATAATGATCTTCTTCTTTCTTGCTTATATCGCAGTTCCCTTGGGGTAAGTTCTCTTAGTACGTAATCTTCAGATTCTTCGTTCCTGACTCGTCTCGGTGTTAAAGTTCGCACCTTTCATATTACTTTCTGTTTGCTCCGTCCATGTGGGTCGTGGTCAACCTGGCTTCCTCGGTGACGTGACGATACTTATAACATTTTTGTCAACTCTGATTCAGGACATGCCCAGACTGGATATGCTCATACCAGCGAAGATGATGATAAGAAGAAAAGTTGACAAAACTAGTAATCACCGAAAACTCCATCGAAATTGTTCGTAAATTTATTATAAATGAACCGAAATCATGGTTGAAATTCATTGAATCGTATTTGAGTAACTCCAAGCCATCGATTTATAGCATTTTGATTTGGGCTTACGAAAGATCTGTGCACGTTTCATTCCGCACAAGTCAACTGAGGACCAAAAATTGCTCAGAATTCAACATTCGAAAGACCTCATTAAAGAGGCGAGGAAAGATGAGAACTTCCCTTACAACATTGTAGCTGGTGGTGAAACGTGGTGTTTCCAACATTAACCTGAAACTAAGCGTCAAAGTGCCGAATTGAAGGCTCCAGATGAGCCAGCACCCAAAAAATCGCGTTTGGGAAGTGAAAAATCAAGTCGATGCTCATTTATTTTTACGATTCCAAGGGAATTGTCCACAAGGCGTTCGGGCCAACGAGTCAAACAGTCAGTGCAATTTTCTGTCTTGGCGTTTTGAAGCGTTTGTTGCATCGCATTCGTCGAATTCGCCCTGAATACTGCGAAGAAGGAAGCTGGTGTTTATTGCATGATAATCCACCATCTCATTGATCCACTCTTGTGACTGATTTTTTGACATTTTAACTATCAAACCCTCACTGTATTCGCCTGATGTGGCTCCCTGTGAGTTCGACCTATTCGGAAAATTGAATTTGGCCATGCAAAGAAAACGTTTTGCGTCCGTAGAGGCCATTGAAAAGGCTTGTACCGACATCCTGAAGGACATTCCGGTCAATGAGCTGAAATACTCTTTCGAAAAGCTTTTAGATCACACAAAACAGTTTATCGAGGCCAGAAGGGACTATTTTGAATAAATAAGTCGAAGTTATCAGAACAAAGCTCCTGTCGTTTCTATTTTAGCTCAGCCTTGCTTATTTTGGACTTCACCTTGTATGCTAAAATACACAGATATTTCTGGAAAATAGAATACCTCTCGCTGAAGAAATAAATTATTCTTAAAAGAATATGGAATTTAAAAGAATGAAAATATGAAGCAATAAAATTCAGTGCCACTACTTTTAATCAAAATAGGTTACGATGCCAATTACGATCCTACCCTCAATTGAATTGCTTTTCACAAATTTAAGTGTACGTAATTTAATTTAATTGATCGCCAAAATACAAGTAGCAAATATAATCAAATTTTTACTGTTAGGCACATTGATGGCTGTAGGCAAATTGTAGGTGCACTTACGCTTCCATTGGTTTACCGTTGCCACAACTTCGTTAACATCACACAGAGTTTTTCGTTCACCTAAAATACGTACCACAACAAAAAGCCAATCAGGTTCAAACCAGCACTTTGCTAATGGTCGCGTATTGATAAAATAACTCGGGCACTGTGTATTTGACAAATATATGCAGGTAACGGGTGTTTTTTCTAGATGTATACCATAGAACTCTCAGGAGAGGTATTTGTTAAACCAGCAGATCCCGTAATTACCACTTTTTATAATTTGTGCTAAATTACTAAGACAAATTACCAAGTAATGACTGATCCTCGAACAGCGTCTACAAAACGTGGCAGAAAGTTTTGAAAATCAGTCATCTTGATCAAAAGCACTGCAGTTTTCTGCAGACCATTACTTCCACGACAGAACCGCCTTGTACTTATATGGGTTCCAGGATACTCCGGTGTTGAAAGAAACGAGATTGCCCTTGAGTTAGCCAACAATAGATCAGCGGTTTCTTCCACAAGAGCCAGAGGCAATAATCGGAATCAATTCCGCAGGTATTATGAATTAAATCAGCGATTATGTATGCAATTTACATAAAGAGCGATGGTCCGATCTAGAACACTGCAAAACTGCAAAGTGTTTTGTGACAAGTCCGAACAGAAAACTGTCAAACTTTCTACTAAAACTTAGAAGGAAAGACATTCGGTTGATGGTCGGTATTACTAGAGGACACAACCCATGGGGTCAGCATATGACCACCATTGGAATCATCGAGGACCCGGTTTGTCTGTCGTGCTTGGAGGAGGCGGATAGCATTGAACACTTTCTCTGTGAGTGTCCTGCCTTTGCTAGAACAAGGCTGCGAATTTTGTGTTCCGATGTCATGAGATTGAGTAAAATTCGTTCTCTAAAACTAGAGGATATTTACAGATTTGCAAAGAATCTGGAAAATTCTCACAGTACTAACTAATGGTATCTCTGTCTCTATTCATACCTATCTCTTTCTCTGATACGTATCTATCCTCTTTCCAGAGCTCTAGATACAATGGTAAAATGTTTTAGGAGTCACCAAATCGCTTGGTGCTCCTTGGCTCGACCTATTCAAATTTCAATTCCTTCCACAACTACGGCCCTCTACTCCGATCGATCCTCTGCTGCGCCTTTCCAGTTTCCGATCCCCATTTTCCGCAAGTCGGCTATGACCACACCAACCCAGCTTTTGTTTGGTCTCGCTCGACCTCTCCGTGAAATCATTTACCTATGGAAGGCTATGCTGGCAGCTCTTCATTTGGGCATTCAGTACATTTGCCCCAGCCATCGGATTCGTTGACTTTTTATAAAGCGCATTGCGTTTCCATTTTGAATCTTATCCGATATGCTACGTCATCTCGGCGGAAGGAACCATACCTTTTTCGCAGTATCTTTCTTTCAAACCTCAGTATTTGGTCGATGTCTGTGGTTTTAAATACTTATACCTCACTTCAGTATGTTAGTGTGGGTCGGACAAGGTCGTACCATCTTTTGATAACAATCGAGATTTGAATAATTTTATGTGTGCAAAGAATACTTTATTTGCCGCGCTTATTCGGTCATTTATTACCGCGGAAGTGTCAAAATTACTGCTGATGAATGCATTCACCATCGATTTCAATGTTTGCATCATCACTTGGTTTCTTTGCTAAGTGCATATATTTTGATTCATCTGTGTATACTAGACTGTTGTTGTGGATTCGCTACAAATAGTACCGGTATAAGTTTGTCAGCCTTGGGACCAGTTCCCTCTAGCAGAACCAGATCACCCACTTCTTTTGTTCCCTTTCCTTTTACTGGGGTTTTTACCTAGTGAGGTATCCAGTCTGTGGTTGGGGTTAACAGTTTCTACTCTAGAAGGATTCAAGTTGTGAGATTGACAGTATGAGGTGATGTACATCATGCCTCAAGATCAGTATTCAAGTTGCACATTATTGCCGTTTGCGAAATCATAGCAGTATTCAAGCTGCCAATCACTGTTTAGTGAAATATTTTCATGGTAGGTGTTGAATAATGAAATGTATTGAAAACTTTAACTGTTTTCAAAGGATCAGTTGATCTTTGATTATTCGTCACTTCAATTTATTGACCATCCACTTTGCCTGCTATCTCTACCAGGACTACTTTTAGGATTGGAGCGTTTGTGCCCAGTCGCCTAACAAGTCTGCCCAGTGGAGTCGCTGCATATCTCTCTTGGCTTGTATATGTCGCTGTAATATAAGACCATCCTATAGTCTGCTTCAATTCCATTCCTCAACCCCATAAACTTATCATTTCCATCCTTACTCCCGTACAATAGTCTGCGCATTATTTGCAATGTGGCTGTTAAAACAAGCAAAAAACAAAGAAAAACAAACAGTTACACATTGCATTAAGTGCCGCCAGCAAAAGAAAGCGGGCAGCCGCGCTAATAGCGCAGACACGCCACTTTAGCGAAGTCCTCAACCATCTGTGCGATCCTTCTGCCAAAAAAATGTGATGCACAGATGGCACTCCAAACAGTAAGAAGGCGTTGTTCCTGGTGGGCATTCCCACTACTTAGGACTAATAGAGGCAGGCTAATCTCCTACCCTGTCAGAAATCAAATAGATTGACGAAACCAACGGAAGACTGAGTTTTGTTGAGGCCCTTTGCTCCCGAGAGGGGTGAACAAGGGAAACAAAAATATTCTGCTTCGATACCAATAACTTTTCCGCCCAAACTTT
This sequence comes from Anastrepha obliqua, assembly GCF_027943255.1. Taxonomy (NCBI): domain Eukaryota; kingdom Metazoa; phylum Arthropoda; class Insecta; order Diptera; family Tephritidae; genus Anastrepha; species Anastrepha obliqua. The sequence goes on along the minus strand of NC_072893.1, from coordinate 16,352,234 downwards.
CTCTCCGAGATGAAACACTTTTAAAATGTGATTTTTGTTTATTGAGCGGTACTCCACTATCTACCTACTCAGCTCCAAGGCCAAAACGATCTTCAGATCTCAAGTTTCTAATTATGTCGTGTCGGAGTTGTCCTCAAGCAGATGAATTTCCCTTCTACTTCAAAATTTTAACGACCAACGGTTACGTGGATGGCCAGCTCCAAGTGTGCTGGGTGATGTTATCATAACACTTGAACTATTAATGACTTGAAATATTGCTATTTATTTACTTTCTTGACTTTGTGAATGAGTAAACAAAGTTCTCGTATTTGAAGTGACACTAATCCGAAAACTACACACCGGTGATGCTAATCGAAGAATGCATTGCATGGTGTGGTTTCCACATTGGAAGCATCACTGGTTCATACCTTTGGAGATGGATAAATGCTTGATACTACTGATAATTCAGTCAATGTCACCGTCAATGACACGAGCTGCCTTGGGTCCCCATTTCAACAAAATTATTTTAAGTCCCAAATGGGCACAGCGAAAATGTTGCACCACCTCGTCATACAGCTTTTGAAACCATGACTGCATTAGGTCGTACAATTTCTCTCTAAATAAATCATTTCACAGAAATGAACGTATCAATCAGCCTCATTCATGTGATATGTGAGCGTACGTCCAGCCACTAGCCGAGGTGTGCTGATACATCAGCTACGATTGACGATTTGGGAGGTAAAAATTCAACGGCCAATTATGCGGAAGGTTGGGTTAGGTTATGCTGGCTGATCTGTAAGAAGATCTCACTTAGACCTCTAGGGTCCATTGTGTTGCCTGTGCTATGTAGTTGGAGTCGAAGATATTATTTTGTATAATTCTTAATTCTTTATGCAATTCTTAATTTTTGTACAGAAGAAGTGGTATAAGATATAACGATGAGTCTTCACTCCACTTCTCTCTCACTTAGTCGAGAATTATTTCTCATGTCCAAAATTATTTCTAAAAATTATTTTAAAAAAAATTAAGTTTCATTTCTTGCTTGTTTTTTGTATAATTTAAGTGGAAATTTGAAAAAAAACACCCATTATTCATGCTGACTTTTTCATAATCGTGCAGTCACTAAATGCAATTTTAGGCAAATTGCAACAGCGGCGAACGACTTAAAACCACAGCGTGTCAAATTTAATTAAGGCAACAATAAATTTATAATTACACCATCAATACTGTCATTGTTCATTTTTGTGCGCCTAACTTTTGTGCTTGCATGTAGTGGTGAGTATACGCGTTTTTGCGTATATGAACCCATCCTTTGGCGCAGAATGTTGGCAAAATTCATTAATTTCAATAAATTGGTAGTTAAGTGAACTGATTAAATTGTGGCTTAAATCAAAATGAACTACATTTTTGCTTCAAATATTACTTGGGTAGAAAAAATTTACATTATGGGACATCGTTTTACATTTGTGATTTGATTGAAATATATTTTTTTATGAGTCTCATAAATTATTTTTTTTTTCTAATAATAATTTCTGAATTTACTAGAAAAAAGGCTTTAATCGAAAACCGGACAAGGAATGCAGTGGTTACGCTGAAAAGTCGTTACAAGTGTTCAAATTCTTAAAAATGAATTGAAAATCAATTGAACAATTTTATTTTTTTCGCACGATCGGAATACGTTCATAAAATTTGTGCAAATTATTTTTCCTAAGAAAATTATTTTTCTTAAGGCACTAATTTTTAAGCTTCAAAAAGAAATAAAAAATCAAAATGACATGAAAAATAAGTTTCCAGCATCAGAAGAAGCGGAGTTATGATTTTTTAAGGGGACAGATACCAGTAAACGGCCATATTTACCCTGATTTTCATTAAAATTATTTGAAACGAAGAAGTCAATATTTTTTTCCAGCATACAGTTTATTTATATACTAAAATAGTGTACAATTTTTTTTTTCATTTTAATCATTTAAAGTGTCGGATGTACACTCAATTCTTCCATGAAGGTCGCAGCGGGGCTTCTCAATCGGCGGGCATTGTAGCATCGGCGTCAGTGACCTGAATATAAAAACCAAAAAAATTTATTGTTTATTAATGTCATAATTTCTATATGAATTAAAAACAGTGGAAAAAATTCGCGGAATAAAAGGCTTAAAAAAAATGAATTTTGGGGCGAATTTTCCTACTATTTTTGCTTTGAAAAAATTATTTTTTCGAAAAACTTTCAAATTGTAAATTCACATAGAAAGTAATATAAAAAAAAAACAAATGTGCGCAACATTTCAGGGAGATCGGTCAATAACTTTTCGATCGTGTACGCCAATTCGAAAAATATAGTTTTGAAAAAACGCGTCTAAAGTTTGAATACAACGTAACTATACCTCTCCCAGCGCTCGAACGCAAAGAATAGAGTCGTCACGGTTGACGATCTATAATTTAATAAATACTTAAATTTACGTTCGAAATTTTTTTTGACATATTCTTAAAGGATTATATTAAATATAATTTTTTTTTTCCAAATTTTACAGGTATCTGTCCTCTTAAGGGCAGCAGTGCTAAATTCTGCATTCAATATTACCTATGTCAATTAAAAAATAATATTAAAATAAAAATCTAAATAAAAGTTCTGAAAAAAATGTGAAACAAATTCTATGTATTGTAGTCCAAATTCTTTTGGCTCATAATTTTCCATTTTCAAAATGCGCACTTCTTTTTCTTATCCGTACGGCACTCAGAATATTTGGCATATAATTTCGCAGCATTTCGCAATATAGAATTTTATAAAGTAGAATTTCGAATACAGAATATTTCTTCGTATTTTGTATCCAATCCATTTTCAAAATATGAAAAAAAATTATGAAATTCTTAAAATTTTTGAAAAACTAAAAAAAAAAACTCGAAAAGTATCTCTTCTGCTCCAAAGCAAAACTTGTGAAAAACCTATAAAGTATTGGCTCAAGTCAATAATTTCACTTCAATTAAAGCAATAATGCAGCTAATATCAAATTAGCCAAATCAAAAATAGATCGATCGAGTTCTGTTTAAATTCAACCAGGTTGCAACAAAATATTTCATATAAAAGTAAATTAGCATTTAAATATATTTGTAGAAATCTCTAGCACTTCATTCATGATGAAAAGATTTCACAGGAGTAGCCAACATCAGGTCATTAATCGGCTCTCAGCGAATTTTAAAGGATCATCTAATTGGCTGGCGTCACACGGGGCAAGGCAGCGGTTTGTTTACGAAAAAACTGATTCTGTATTGGTGATACGACTATACGAAAAAAAAACAAATCTACACTCATTTTATTTCGTTGCCGTCTGAAATGAGTGGGCAGAATTCGGCTGCCGGATATATGAAAATAGTTCCCGGTGCTGTGAAAACCACATTTTGGTTATCAATTTTTTTTATCAAGTTGAAAACAAACGAGTCCCGAAACTGATTCCGTTATTTCGCGATTGCACTAAAAATAACCTGAAATCCAGCTTCAGCTATAGGTTCCCAATATTAGCATTTATGAACCATTATTCAATGCGAAGCGAGCAAATTTTTCAAAAGTGAGAAGTAGAATAGGTTTAAGGTAAATATTAGCCTTTATATTGAAAAAAATGTTGCTTAATCTCTTAAAAAAGAGCTGATTTTGAATGATTCCAAGCTCTTCAATTTGAAATGAAAATAATCGAAAACGCACTCAATTGAGAATAAGTGAGTAGCAGAGTAAACGTAGCACATTCTTTCCCGCTTTAATACTCATGCATTACCCACTTCTTTTGAGTACAGAAAGTCAGCACTAAGAACAACTCTAGTACCTATTCAGGGCCTAACACCGAGTGCTATGAATTAAGAATTCATACTGAGCACTATTGAGTACTTTTCATTACCCAGTATCGATACCTTTACAAAACGAATACTGACGATTCTTTAGAGAAACGAGCCCTCACTACTTTAAGCATCGATTCTGCCTAACATCACCGCACTGTAGTGAATCTTAATAATCCTCGCCCGATCGTGAAATTCTCCAAATTAATAAGGCAATTTAAGATGTGTCACCCTATGTGAGAATACATATAATATGTGAGTGTACATACAACACACATTCACACTCTCAACACAGCTTTGTAGAGTGACTTTTCGCATGAAGTCTAGCGGTAAGAGTTGCGTTCGAATAAACGTAAAAACTTTTTCGATTACGTGCTTGTAAAACTTTTTCGCATCACATGAAACGCCCAATGGGACAAAGTAAAACAACAAACATAAACAAAAGAAATCACCGTCACCAACAGCAGTACAAAGGCATTTAAACAGGCACATACACACACGCATATGCATGCATGTGAAGTAATAACCACAACAGGAGCAGTAAGGGGCATACACCGCACAAGTGTCATCATAAACAAGTAATAAAATCTTTAAAAATAAGCAATACAAAAAAATATGAATCGTTCCTTTTTTTGTTTGTTTTGCACACGCAACCTTCATAGTGTAGTTTGTTTGTATGTGTACCCCGATTGCCTTCAACTGCTGCTGTGCTTGTAAGTTTTTGCTTTGAGTCGCCTGCTTCTGGTACTATTGTCCGCCCTTGATTGCACTGGGACATTCGGTATTGTTCTTGAGCGCACAGCGGGCTGGTAGTGAGTGTGGAGAGAGTGTGAATAGAGTACAAGTAGGTATATTCCGTTGAAGAGCGAATGCATGTTGGTGTAATGATAAATCTGTGAATCTGTGAGTCATTGATTCATTGAACTGCTGTCCATTGGAAAATAGCAGGCCGCTGAAAATATTAATTGCTTGTTTCAACAATTTATTATTCGCATGAGGTTTGGTACAATTTTTATTAAATGAAAAATGTAAACAATAAAAAATAAAATTTAGTGTGCCATATAAAAGCATACTTACCGTTATGCAATAGCGAAAATATTTATTTAGAAAACTTTTGCATACGGAAAGTGGCTACTAAAGAGTTTTCTCATAGCATAGACAGGCGATGGCGTTTATCGGGGTTAACGACTTCATTCGGAATTATCTCAGGAATTGAGTGCAACTAATCTGTATTAACTACTAGACTTAACTCCCATAATTGAAGAGGATCAGGGGAATTTTCTATGGCAACACTGCCGCAAAATGACAGTTATTATCTATTATGAATGAAAAATAATCAAACTTTTAAAGAGAAGAACAAGAAAGATTGGATGCAATGCTAGTTTGAGTTTACACGCTCGAAATTGTATCCATGGGTTTGATATATCGGAACAGTTAGAGAAATTGCAATTTATAATTTAAAAAAAAAATAGTTAATTGTTTTTATCAGGACAGCTAATTTCCTGCATTTACTACCTGCGGTCCTTCTTTTGATGACAAAAGTATCCAATAAGCAAATCATCTGTTCGCGTAACAACCGTCTGTAACACTACAATTTTGATTAGATTAACTGTCCCTGCGGCCGCCGTAGCCGAATGGGTTGGTGCGTGACTACCATTTGCAGTTCACAGAGAGTACGTCGGTTCGAATCTTGGTGAAATACCAAAATTAAGAAAAACTTTTTTCTAATAGCGGTCGCCCCTCGGCAGGCAATGGCAAACCACCAAGTGTATTTCTGCCATGAAAAAGCTCCTTATAAAAAAAATATCTGCCCTTCAGAGTCGGCTTGAAACTGCAGGTCCATCCATTTGTGGAACAACATCAAGACGCACACCACAAATAGGAGGAAGAGCTCGGCCAAAAGCCCAAAAAAAGGTGTACGCGCCAATTATTTATTTTTTATTTTTAACTGCCCCTGCAATCCGCATTAACGCCGTTTGTCAATACATCCTTTAGAAGATTGCATAAAAACTGAAGGTTCTTCCGTTTAAGGAACAAGCCCACAATGTTAACCAAAAATTTCAAGAGGAGCTCGACCCAACATCTAACAAAGGATGTATGTGCCAATTTTAAAAATGATACCAATTCATCATAGCAAGTTAGAAATTTCGGTTTTTGTTGTTTGGGAAGGGAGGAAGATTTTTGGATCTTTACACGTTGGGAACGGCGAATATCGCAGGCGATGGAACGATGAGCTGTATGAGCTTTACGACGACATAGCGCAGTGAATAAAGATCCAGCGGCTACGTTGGCTGGGTCATGTCGTCCGAATGGATACCAATGCTCCGGCTCTGAAAGTATATGATGCGGCATCAACTGGTGGTAGCAGAGGAAAGATAAGGTGAGTAAGGACCTGGCTTCACTTACTGTGTCCAACTGGAGCACGTTGGCACGAGAGAGAAACGACCGGTGCGCTTTGTTAAACTCGGCCAAAATCGCGCCAATGAAGAAAAAGAAGAAGAGGATAAAAATGTTAGAAACGTTTCGATTTATGCCGCCGCGCTAATGTATGCTCTCACAAAAACAGACCTCCCCTCTTCGGCTGACTTCCCCTCCGGGAACCGCATTTGCACTACGTCGAGGGTGGAGCCGTGATTGTGGCCATCAACCACGAAAAAAACCTGCGTCTAGGCTTTCTGGGGATTATATGTCGCTGATAGTATCCATTACTTTCATTGTAAAGCAGATCGAACTTCGAAAGTGTGTGCTAATGTCATATGTATTACCGTTTTGTCAGCGTATGATATGGTTGTGAGTCGTTAACTCACGCGTCTGTAATTGTCATCAGTACGTCCGAGTCAACCTATTTCATGTTCAATTCAAAACTTGTCGAGAAGTTCGGTGTGATCAGACGCGGCCCGGGGCGATGATATTGTTTAGCTCTGGGTGCCGCTACTGAAACAGTTCTACTGTTCGCCTTCTTTCGTCCTACTTGCGTAGGGGCAATACTTGCTTGGCAAAGTTGCATTTAGCCTCCTGGCAATATTTTGAAATCTGCGTTGTGCCAGTTAAATTTGTCTCACTTGGTTGTCTTTCAAGGATCTTGGGTAACTCCTCACGTTCTCTTGCGATTTTAGACAGTGGAAGAGTACGTAGCAGTGTGGAGAAGCGGAGAGACCAAAGCTATGCAGATATTACTGTAAACAGCCGTGCCCCTCTCAGCATCTGAAAGAGGAAGTAGTCCATTCCTCCGTGTCTTCGTCGTAACTAGGTAAGCAAGGTTACGGATGAGTTCGTGTGTCCAACGGCTTATAGAAGAAATATCTCTTCTTCGCTGTCATTCGTTATGTGACGCAATTCGCTGTTTCAACTTTTGGGCCCTTGATGGATAGAGACGGTTTAGCACATCCGAGCATCCAGTGGAATTTCTCCCGAAGCAATTTGCTTCATCTGATACTGTCCAGTGCGCACAGCCTACTTGCAAAGCATTCACCCTATAAACCAGCCTGGACCCTCGTAGGTGTGTTTCCTCTGCTTGGGACTTAATGGTACCAACATAAACAGGATGGGATCTGTAACAGTAGATAGAACCCTCCTCCTTGCACCTTGAGCTCCCCCAATGTTCGGCAGCAACCATGTGAGAGAATTTGTAACTACGGCGCCTTTCGTGCTGACCTTCACCGCGTGCACTCTGAAGAACATCCGCACACCAATCATAATCTTTAGGTACTGTATAGCCGATTTAGACTGAATGTTGATACCTCCAGCATTTACCGTCAAACTCTCCCTCTTCGTCCTTTTGCTCAACAAGACTGCTCCTGTTTTTTGCGCTGCTAGCTGGAGTTTGGCATTGTAGAACCAGCGCTCAATCTTCGATATTGCGTCGTTGCAGGGGAGTTCCACATCAATGACATGTTTCCTCGTTACAACCAGCGCAGTATCGTGTCCCATTCATGAACAGCTCCATTTTGAGGTTGTTATTGTACATTGTGTCCACAAAGCATTGTGTCCAAGAACCGAGCCTTGCGGTACACCAATCGTCGCTTCGTATTTCTTTCCATCATCGGTGTCGTATTCAATGTTCCTGCCATCAAAATAGCTCCAGATAATCTGAAGTAGGTGCGTCGGCATTCCAAGACTATTTAGTGTTGAAAGAATTAGCGTCCAATTCCGAATGTGCTGAGAAGTCTGGAGAACAGGGGGATGTGAATCGAGTTGGAATTCTATTTACATTAATTTTCCGGCCACAACTGCTGAGACGTGACTTGGTGCATTGTCGTTGTTGTGTGTGTTCTTTCGAGTGATGCTACTAACCAAACCTAACCTCGATACGGGCCAGTAGTGCCATCTCTCTAAATTTGCAAGAACTTTTTAGCTTAAATTAATGCAATAATTTGCATTTCTAAGAAGTTATTTTATTTATTGTAAGATACTTAATTTATTTTTCGAATCAATATTAATACCGCTAATAATTTCAGCCGCGAAATCTAATGGAGAATCTCTTTTGTCATCAAGTGCTACTTTGGACTAAGTAGGCAATTGAGTAGTTAAGTCCTGTCGACGAACAAAACTCGCACTTTATAAGGCTTTCATCATGGCCGTTCTATTGTATGACGCAGAATTTTTAGAGTGTTTGTGAGAAAAAATCTGCGGAAGATTCCTGGACTTTCACCCGACTTTCTCGATTCAAATGAATGCCAAACACAAAGTAAGCACGGAAGATATTTGGACGTTTGCACGTTGGTGACGGTGAGTATCTTAGACGATGGAACGATGAGCTGTATGAAATTTATGACGACGTAGACATAGTGCAGAGAATGAAGGTCCTGAAATACCCGAAATTAGGTATGAAAGGGAGTAACTGGTAAATACCTTAGTGTTAACTCATCACTAGGCCTCAGCCTCCTTAAGCAAATGACGTGCTTCAGTTTTTTGGCTTTGCAAAAGGTAACAGTAGAGCAGAACTTCTCGAACTGCCGTTTATTTGGAAAAATGGACATAATTCATGTTTAAAAAAATTCAGTACTACGAAATGTGTTAATATAAAAAAAAAAAAAAAATAATTGGCGCGTACACTTCTGTTAGGTGTTTGGCCGAGCTCCTCCTCCTATTTGTGGTGTGCGTCTTGATGTTGTTCCACAAATGGAGGGACCTACAGTTCCAAGACGACTCCGAACGGCAGATATTTTTATGAGGAGCTTTTTCATGGCAGAAATACACTCGGAGGTTTGCCATTGCCTGCCGAGGGGCGACCGCTATTAGAAAAATGTTTTTTATTAATTTTGCTTTCACCGAGATTCGAACCAACAACCTCTCTGTGAATTCCGAATGGTAATCACGCACCAACCCATTCGGCTGGACTAATTTTGATTGATGCCAAAACTATAAAATCAAAACCAGATAGTTATAATAAGCTCTATGAGTTTTTGACTCTTTTTTGAACAAAAAACCACTATCAGGGTCCTATTTCGATGAAAAAAACCGACAAATTTGTCGAAAAATTGCTTCTTTTAATTTGTCAAATTTTACAGAAAAACTTAGATTCTGGTAGCACTGATTGATACGAGGTGTGCCTTTTATATGTCGGGATTAGAGAAGAAAAACAAATTTTAATCATCGAAAATCACTTTATTGTTTTTCAAAATATTCTTCATGAAGATCTACGAGTATACACTTTTGCATGCGTTTGAACCAATTGTCGAAGCACTTTTGCCACTCTGAATGAGGTACCTCCAAAACATGCATTCTGAATGCCGCAACCGCTTCTTCAGGTGTCGAAAAACGTTGACCTCTCAGTTTGTTTTTTACGTACGCGAATAAAAAGAAGTCATTCGGTGCCAAGCCAGGACTATACGGCGGGTGACCCATTAATTCGATGTTTTGGGTGCTCAAAAATGCAGTTGTTTGAGCCGATGTGTGAGAGCTCGCATTATCCTGGTGAAAAGTGATCCGTCTTTGGCGATTGGTTTTCCTAATTTCTTGGAACACAACTGGCAAACAAATGGTTGTGTACCACTCAGAATTTACTGTTCTGCGTTGTTCTAGTGGTACGGTTGCGACATGTCCAGTTTTTCCGAAAAAACAGGCGACCATTTGCTTGGAAGTGCTTCGTGCGCGAACAACTTTTGTTGGATTTGGCTCATCTTGAAACACCCATACAGTCGACTGCTGTTTACTTTCGGGCTCATACGCGTAAATCCATGATTCATCACCTGTCACGATGTCCTAGACGTGTTTCGAAGCCCCGCGATCGTATTTTTTGAACATTTCCTTCGACCAATCGACACCAGCCTTTTTTTGAGCGATTGACAAATTATGTGGGATCCAACGCGAACAAATTTTTTTGACAGTCAAATGTTTATGCAATATTGAATGTATTCTGGTCCCACTAATGCCTAAGATTGTCTCAATCTCATGATAGGTCACATGACGATCTTGCAATATCAGTTCACGTACAGCATCAATGGTTTTCGGAACAACAACTGATTTTAGACGACCTTCACGAAATTCGTCTTGGAGTGAACTACGACCACGATTGAATTCACCATTCCAACGATAAACACTGGTCCTTGATGGAGCTTCATCACCAAAAAATGAATTAAGTTCATCCATACAATGTTGCTGAGTTAATCCACGTCGAAAGTTGTAAAAAATAATCGCACGAAAATGTTCACGATTTAATTCCATTTTTGGACCGAGATGAATAAGTTGCTGTAAACAACACAAATAGCGCTGGTATTTCAAAACGTTCTGAGTACGTAAAAGCCAAAAAATGTCAAACTTTGCGATACAGCTGTCAGTTGCCAGATTGCAACACCAGGGTTGCCAAATCCCGACATATAAAAGGCACCCCTCGTACAAGTGCAGTTAAAATGAGTTTTAGAATCTATGAAATAGCAAAGTAAAACATGACTTAATTTAATATATAAGCATTTTGTATAAGCAATATAAATACAATTTATTTAGTTTAAGCCCATAAATAATTCCATACTATTTATTTGACTTTACATTTGTATTGCATTCTACCTTGCACTTGCACGTGCCTAATATGCCCCCTACTCTTCTGCATATGTATGTAAGTAGGGATGTACGCTCTCTACTTTTTACAGTATTTGCTTTGGTCTATCAACTGAAGTAAATTAATATTTAAGCACCACCCCCGAAGCGCCAAGAGTGACCGCACGCAGCTCTCTAACTAAGATAATAACAAAAATAACACTCACTACGACGCATTACCATTGGTGTAAAAATGACAAAAACAAAATTGTGAACTCATATTTTTTTGTTATTTGTTATTTTTTTTGCTGTTTTAAAGGAATGCTTGAAGCGTCATGGGTAAGTTCCCTGACGTATAGCTGTATTTATAATACATACATATGTGTGTATGTAGGAGTTGGAGCAACTCGGCAGGGGAAATCGTGCCAGTTACTACATCATGAGTGTGTGTGTGTATGCATTTTTCACACATGCGCACTATTAGTAGGATAAATTATCGGAATAAATGCAGTGACGAGTGGGATGTTTGTGAGCTGTGCTTTATGTGTAAGTGAGTGTAGTTTCTGATATGTGGATAAAAATGGATAACGATTGAATTTTGAAAAGTGGAAAATAATAAAGTAAAAGTAGTTAAATAAGTAAGAAAGCTAATTTTTCTTTAATAACTTCGTAAATACTTTTTTTCTATTTTTTCCCTTTAGGTAGTCGGGTTTTATTTTAAATGCTGTATAAAAACTTATTAGTGGTATTTTATTATTAATTCATTTATTATTATTAAGGGAGGGGTCTAGGGTTTGAGCATTTTTTTAAATAAATTTTTGAGACTTTGCTTTAGAGATATGAATAGTGAAAATGTATTTAAACTTTTTGTACATTATAAAGCATCATTTCAACAATATTGTACTAAATTTTTTTAAGAAAATATCGGGAAATAAGCCGGTGAGGTAACTTTTCCGAAAACGCCTTTTCCAAAAGGCGATTTGCGGTGACTATCGTATCTAGTTGTAGAATCACCTGAAATAAAAAAAAACAGAATTATTTGGTTAAATTATCACCAAAACCTCCCCCCCACGGGCTCCGATTTTTTTTTTTTTTCATTTTTACGTTGCCAGCGCGTTTTTGAAGCAAAAAGTGGGATTTTCACTGATTTTTTCGCTGTATAAGTGGAAACCGCCCTTAATGTAAAACAAAAAAGTGAAAAATCTCTCCGTGGGGGGGAGGTATTTTATATATAGAAGCTGTATACCAAATTTGAAAAGGATCGGTTAAATATTGTTGAAGTTCTAATAGTCACGGACTTTGAAAAAGTGGTTTCGAGAAAAACGCGTTTGAAAAACACGCTCCGCTCGCAGCTGTCGCAGAGGAGTGGGGACAAAAACGTCTATAACTCCAAAAGGTTTACTCCGATTGAGCTGAAATTTTGGGACAATATTTTTGAGATGATTTACTATAAGAAAAAGCTATTTCCAAAAAATCGATTTTTTGAAAGTCAAACCCTAGACCCCTCCCTTAATTATAAGGTAAGTTTTTCGTTTGGGGGACCCAAGTTACGTCACTTCGTACTTTACGTTACAGATTTCGATTTGTTTTTAGGGTCAATAATGAAGAACCGGTCAAAAAATGTATCTTAGCAGCAGATAGAAGCCTAATTGGCTGACAGAATTGACAGTGAGGAGGATCCTTGTGATTCAAAGGCAGATTGTAACAGTGACAACTGTAATTTTATACCTGATATCTATGCGAGTGAAACCAGCGAGATTGAGGAACTTGAACAACAAGCAGAAGGTACTCTCTCGGATGTTCATAGTAGCGAAGATGATGTTGCCTTTCCTTTGGATACAGAAAATCACATTGCCAAGTCTGGTCGAGTTTAGTCTTTGAAGCCATTTCCACATACACGTAGGTCAGCATGCAATATTGTGAACGTAACCCCAGGAGTAACTAAGTAGTTACATGAGTACTCCAACCGAAATTGATGATATATTCAATCATCTTATAACACCAATGATGAACGAGTAAATCTGTCTTCATACTAACGAAGAAACCAAAAGAGTATTTGATAAGTACAATGAAAAATATCCCCAGATGCAAAACAAAAACTGGAAAGTAGTAACTGAAGGTGAACTGGATGCCTTTCCCGGAGTACTTATAACAGCTAAAGCTCTACATTGCAGAAGAGAAAATGTGAGAGAAATGTGGAGTACCGACGAATCCATTCGGAGAAATATATTTACTGCATCCATGCCTCGTGATAGATTTATTGCATTGTCTAAGTATATAAGATTTGATGAAAAAACTACCAGAGAAGCTCGAAAAGAGACTGACAAGTTAGCTGCCATAAGGGAAATCTGGGATTCTTTGGTAGAAAATTGCCGGAAGTCATTCAATCCTTTTGGCGCGATAACTATTGATGAACAATTCGCACCCTAAATACAAAAGGGTCACAACTCAGAATTTTCCACACTCGAGCTTGACTTGTTTACAGTAGCACAGAAAACAAACTATGTGACATACCACGCTGAAATTTGCCATGTAAGCTTATAACAGTCCTACCAAAAAACCAAAAATTTATTTTTGCCATATGTCATCCGTGGACCGTTTTTTTGATAACGTCTCGTTCATATTTGAGCAGAAGGGACATTTTGAGTTGTGACACTTTTGTATTTAGGGTGCGAATTGATACCATTTCGTGGAAAATGTCCTTCCAAAAATTGTGGAAAATGTCCATTTCGACAATACATAAAATCAAAACCTGGAAGACATGGTATGCAAATTTGGGTTGCCGCTGATGTGAAAACGTCATACTCGTATTTGTACAATCTGCAGGTATATACGGGAAAGTTTCCTGGTGGAAATGTAGAGTAAAAATCAAGGTGCACGGGTTGTTAAAGAACTCGCTGAGCCTTTGTTTGGAGCTGGCATGGGAGCCCAAGTTATGATTTGGCATAGTTACTTCTTACAAAAAATATGACGCTCTTGGGTACTGTCAGAAAAAAAACTATGGAACACCCAACTAATTGAAATGATCAAAAAATCCGAAAATCACAAAAACCATATCTAGGGTGTCATATATTCCTAAAAAGAACCGGGTGGTACATCTTCGGTCTTCCCAACATGCAGACAATTCTGTTTCTATTGTAGTCCCCATTTCAAGCCAATTACACTTATGATGTATACTCGAGCTAAAGGGGCAGTAGACAATAGTGACAAACTTATAAGACAATGCTCATGTGGCAACGGAACAGCAGGTTGGCCATTTAGAATATTTATGAATATGGGAGACATAACTGCACTAAATGCACTAAAGAACCGTGAATGGAAACTTTCAAACTCATCACAAAGAAAAGTCTTTATATTATTGTAAATCTTGGACAAGGATGGAGATGGAGCTGATGCAATGAATAACGCTGTGCGACAGTGATATTATACTTTTATGGAGACCTAGCACAACTTGTAGGCAAAGTAAAACTAAGAAAAATCTTATTTTATGGCCAAAAAACCGTTTTTCGGAAGGTTGATGTGGCTATTTGGCAGGCATTCCTTGAGACTAGGAGTATTCTCCCATGAATATTGTTGAAGTTGTAGAGATGAGGAAGAGACAGTTGAGCACTTTCTTTGCAATTGTCCAGCCTTAGCTAAAATCAGAGCAGGTTGTCTAGGTGAACACCTTTTCAATTCTCTTACAGAACTATTTGACGTGGGGATTAGATTAATCTTGGGCTTCATAAGAGCCTCAAAATGGTTTCGTGAAAGTAAATAAACAAGGTTCCCGTGTCGCACAGTGGTATCACAACGAACTTGTGAGGTCTAAGTGAGTTGGTCATACGGACCGACTACCACCATAACCTAACCTAACCTAAGGTTGATGTGGACAATCACTTATAACTTCGCCAATTTTAATCCGATTTTAAATTTTTTTTTTAGTTCAAAAGAGCAAAAACAAACTTTTTCGATAGTGTGTTGACAATTTTTCTGAAATGATAACTGACGAGGCTGTAGACGGAAATATTTGGAATTTTTTGATTTTTTCTCTATTTTTTCAACTTAGACATAATTTTTACGATATTATCTGATATAGAGAATTTTTTTTAGTACATTACTGTTATAGTAAATTTAATTTTGTGTCGAATGAGCTGTATTTGACTGAAATTGAATTAAAATTCATAGAGTGGTGTGAGTTTCAAAAAAAATTTTTTTTTAAATACTTCGCCTTATCAATTACAGTGCATATAAATGGCAAATAATAAGCAACCTAAAAGTATTGACAATTTTGTTCGGTATGCAAGGTGGATACACCAAGTACCCTTGCTATCTTTGTGAGTGGGATAGCCGTGCCCCGAATCTCTATTCAAAACCTGAATGGCCAACATGTCAACTCTACAAAATTGGTCAAAACAAAATGTTTTGAACCCTCCACTTCTCCGACCAGAAAATGTTATCTTGCCACCACTGCACCTGAAACTTGGGTATGCGAAGCAGTTTTAAAAAAAACTAAAAGTCCATGGCGAAGCGTTCCGTCACCTGAAAGAAGTTGCATTCCCTAAAGTCAGCGCTGCAAAGCTAAAAGAAGGTAACACATTTCTCATATTTTTTAATAGTAGTTTACAGTTTATTACAAGTTTAGGGATCCTCGTCGGGCCTCAGATTCGAAAACTCATCCGAGATGAGGAATTTACGAGTAAGCTCAGTGCAGTGGAAAGACGAGCATGGGATAGTTTTAAATCATTGTGTGAGAAGTTTCTTGGAAACAACAAGAGCTCTGATTATGTTGAAGTCGTCAAAGAGTTTTTGAGTGCGTACAAAAAACTGGAATGCAATATGTCCATCAAGATACACTTCCTGCACTCATATTTGAGTTTTTTCCCGGAAAACCTGGACCAGATTAGCGATGAACAGGGTGAACGATTTCACCAGGAGATAGAAGTCAACGAAAAACGTTTTCAAGTGAAGAACTCCATCAACATGCTTGCTGATTATTGCTGGTCCTTGAAACGTAAAACAAGTGATGACTCTTACAAACGGAACAGGTCTATTTACTCTTTTTATGGGGAGACCTTTACGGCTAAATTTGCGAGCAAGGCACCCATTGTTCGCGTACTTAGAGACTATATAAAGTGTGCAACTAATTTCTCGCTGTTACAAGTGAATCACTGAAAGTATTGCCCATCGCTGGCTATTACCTTTTCTCATCTTTCTTGTAGATCTCGTTTACCGTCGCGGTAAAACTGTTTATCTCTTGAGGCTATCCACGGATCAAGCCATTTTTTAATGTCCTCATTTGATTGGAACTGCTGGTCAGCTAGACCATGTGCGATCGATCGGAACAGGATTTCCAATTGCAGTGTTTCCAGGTAGGTTTTAACGGGTTTGGCAACGTGAGACCGAGCGTTGTCATGCTGTAGAATCACTTTCTCATGCCTCTCCGCGTATTGCGGCCGCTTCTCGCACAGTGTTCGGCTCAATCGGCTCAACCACATCAACTGAATTCGATACCGACCCCCAGTGATGGTTTCGCTTGGTTTTAATAGTTCTTAATAAATAACAGCAACTTGGTCCCACCAAATACATAGCATAACCATCAGAGCGTGAATATTCGGCCTAGGCGACGACGTAGAAGCATGACCGGGCAGTGTCCATGACTTTCTTTTCTTCGGATTACTGCAATAAATCCATTTTTCATCAGCCGACACGATGCGATGGAGGAAACCATTCCTTTTTTACCACTGCAGCAGTTGTTCACAGACGAAAAAAAGACGTTCAACATCCTTTGGTTTTAACTCATAAGGAACCCAAGTCCCCTGTTTCTGGATCCTTCCCAAAGCATACAATCGGATTGGCGGGTGGCGGGTAACTCCTAATTCTGAAGCGAGTTCTTCTTGCGTTTAACACAGATCCTCATTGAGCAATGCCTCCAGTTCAGCGTCTTCGAAGGTTTTTGGCCTTCTTCCACGCCGACCGTTATCAACATTAATAATCATTAATCACCGTCTTTGAAGTGACGGAACCAATCTCGGCACGTTCTTTCACTTAAGGCAGCATCTCCATAAACTTTTTCTAGCTCTCGATGCGCTTCAGCCGCCGTTTTTTTCGAATGAAAGAGGAAAATCAACCCCCCGCAAATGACGATTATTCGGCACAAAATCAGACATTTTCACAAAACCAAAAGTATATGACACCAAAACAAAATCACTAATGTGCCGAAGCAGTTTGGTTCCCATATGTCTAAGCTTGGTTAATGACGTTTAGGTTATGTTCGTATCGACTAGCACACACTGCTGGCGGCATCTATTGACAAACAGCGGGAACTTAGGTGCGCACCTAATAATTCTTTATCCAACTCC
Source organism: Anastrepha obliqua (assembly GCF_027943255.1). NCBI lineage: Eukaryota > Metazoa > Arthropoda > Insecta > Diptera > Tephritidae > Anastrepha > Anastrepha obliqua. Next base: position 16,335,120 of record NC_072893.1, on the reverse strand, counting down.
AGCCTGCCGGATTTTGCTTTATCTAAATCTAATTTTGTAAAAAATTTAAATTTAGTTGCTTAATATTATATTTTATTGATATTGATTGCTTATATTTTAATTAGTTGCCAAATTGGCTCGTTTTTTTACATGTTTGTCTAGTCTGTAAGGTAATTTGTACTGTAGATTATTTAAATTAAATAAATAAAAGTAATCGAGACCGAAGTACTCTAGTCTGAAAAGTACTCGACTCTTTCCATCACTAGAAAATTCCAAAAATTACCTCATTTCTATAAATCTGCGAATACTTTAACTTCTACTGCAAATGCGGCACTACTTTCCGCAAGCCGCAATCATTTTGTAGCTCCTATTGCCTTTATACTACGAGAAGTTGTACAAAAAACTCACTGAGTCTCGTTCCGCCTTTACTTGAACACACTTTAAATGCACACCTCGGAGCTGCCCTGATTTGAATTGGCTTGATTTCTATGGCTGCAAGTGTGTGCGTGTGCATAAGTAACCACATTTGCCGCAAAAATTAAAAGTTGAAGCATAAAATTAAATTAGAATAATACTCAGCGTATGCAATGTGCAAAACAACAAAGCCAAAAATTTGCTAAAGATAAATTTCGAATACAGAATATCACACAATTAAATCTAATTCGAGAGCAACTAAGTGTTGTGCGATCGCTGCTACAAATAGACAAAAATACTTATTAGTCGAAAAAAGGGCAAGAAGTTGTTGTTGTAGAAAGAAACTACTCGTATATTAATTTGTTACTCGAATTCCCTACGGATACTTTTGCTTATTAAAATGTTTGTGGTGTAGAGAGTAAAATTTCGTAAGCATTTAAGTCAGCCAAGCACTCAAGCGAGCAAACACACACACACACTCAAAGATTATATTTACTAAATATACATCATAATAAGTTTGTGTGTCGAATTTCGCACTTACACTTCTACCCTATGCTGTATCTTGTACAATAGTTTGTGTGTGTGTGTGTAAGATAAGTAAGCCTTTTGGTGCTTGTGACGAGTAGCAGCATAGTTTTCGGTAGCCAATTTTCCAAATTTTCAACAAATTTCTTTAGTTTCCGCAAAATTTTTGGGCTACTATTACACAAGTGCAACAACAACAATAATAATAATAAAAATAGCAACAACAACAACCAGCAACCACCAAGAACCGACAAGCAGATCCAACTATCTTTGCACCAAAAGAAAATTGTTATTTGGAAATTGTATTGTTGCTTACCGAGCTGGAAATTATGTGGTTTGTATGCTTGACTTTTGTTGTGCTTGGCATGATTGTTGTTGTGATTTGTTTTTGTTTGCGGCGGCGTCCTATGGTTATACTGGCGTTGCAGCAAAATAACCACAACTGACCACACATTAAAGCAGAACTCATATGCGCATGTAACAATTATATCTCCACACAAACACACGCATACACACACACACGCATACATACACTCATGGGGCTCGCAGTAGCAAAAGTTGGTACAGCGACAGAGCAAACACTAACAATTTAGTGGCTAACTTTAAACTGGTCTCAAATGGATGCAAGTAGGTGCTGTTGCGAAATGACTTTAAGGTTAGGCTTTGATTTGCATGAAGATGGTATGGGAGCGATGAGACCCGTTTTTGGCTTGAGAGCTACGTCAGTAAGCAAAATTGCCGTATTTGGGCTAAAGAGGCCGTTTAGTGCGGCCTATGGACTTGAGGAATCGTTGGCCCATATTTCTTCAAAGACGAGGCTGGCGTCAATAAAGAATGGCGAAATGGTGATATTATCGTGATTTCCACACAATTTTGCGCTACTTTCCATACAGCTCGTGAAGGTAGTATTCTGGTCAAAGACTCATTTTTTATAGATATTTTTTAGGATTTTTTTTTTTTTTAAATAAAATGCGATCGTTTTGATTTGCTACAATGGAATTTTTTTTTTAAATAACGAAATGGCGTCGTTTTAAAAAAAAGGGTTGAAAAGAAACTTTTTTGTTGCAGATGTCCTGAAGAGCCAAAATCCTGTTGACAAGCCCCCTACCTTTTTAATTGTTTTCGTATACTAATATAATTGATGTCAATAATAGCATACTATAAAATCAAAACGATCGCATTTTATTTTCTTAAAAAAAAATCCTTAAAAATCGCTGGTTGCAAAAATTATACATATTCTTTCATTAAAAGGCGAAAATGTAAAAAACAACCCTCGTGTTAGTTGATTTATTAAATCTAAATCTATACAAATACTCAGAGCACTAATTATTTATTAATCGACACTGATTGTATCGAGGTATTGAAGTAGAAAGTTGTTAAAATTTAAGATTTTCACTGCTGGGGATAAATGTTTTTCTCTTCCAGCATGGCTGTCGGGTCAAAGTGCACATTAGCTAGCTTTAAATTTTATGTAACACATATTTATCTTGATTTATTTGCTTGCTTACATACATACACACATACATACACAGATGCATGTAGATTTCTGGTATTCTGTGGTTTTCCTAATTTCGAGATTCTAATATTTTTAAGTGATGTATTGACAGGACAGTCGAAAAATTTAAAAGATTTTGTCAGATGCATGAAAAAAATTGAGATTTTGAAATTCTTTAAGGTGGAGGAAATAATAAAAATGCCTTAAAATTAAATATTCTTGCAATACAAAATACACCCAAATACTATTCTAGCATTTTTCTACGTGTTCCAATAGTGGGAGGTAGATAGTCTATAGTATTTATAGGAGGGATAGTGCTCCATCAAAAATTTCTTAAGGTAAAAAGTAAGTCCTTTTTTGAAAATATTTGAGCATATTTTATACATAATCGAGTGCGACAGATGGCTCTACATTAAATGGGCTTCACACAAATTATTTCCTAAATCTTTTCGAGCTGGGATCCAATACTTGTTTAGACCAATAAACTATACTCCTTGAGTAACTTAACGGCAGACTCATTTCTGGGTAAGTTTATTTGATCAGAAAGAGACTAAATATAGAGACTTGGCCGCCGTAGACGGATGGGTTGGTGCGTGACCACCATTCGGAATTCAGAGAGAGAACGTTGGTTCGAATCTCGGTGAAACACCAAAAAGAAGAAAACGTGTTTTCTGGTCGTCCCTCGGCAGGCAATAGCAAACCACCGAATGTATTTCTGCCATGAAAAAACTGTGCACAAAAACCATTTGCCATCCGGAGTCGGCTTAAAACTGGGACCTACAGTTGTCTCTATTTGTGGAACAACGACAGGACGCATACCACAAGTAGGAGAAGGAGCTCGGCCAAACACCATAAAAGGGTGTTAGATTCGGTTATGGTGGTAGTCATTCCATATGACCAACTCACTTAGATCTTACAGGCCCGTTGTGATACCACTGTGCAACACGGGAACCTTTATTTCATGAAACCATTTGGAGGCGCTTACTAAGGCTGGACAATTACAAAGGAAGTGCTCAACTGTTTTCTCCTCTTCCTCATCTCTACAACTTCAACAATATTCACTGCCAAGTAGCCAGTGGCCGGTGACACAAGCCACGTCCTTCGATATATCTTCTCTTGAGAGTCTAAGCAATTCCTTTGCCCTTTTCTTGTTTATTTGTGGCCTTATTAGTCTGGCTGTTACGCATGTATCTTCATCTTCCCATGATCTATTGGCCTCTTGGATAATATAGTTTTTTATTATTAATTTACTCGTGGCCAAAGGTATTCCAATGGTACTTTTGTCACTGAGCAGTTGTAGGACAGTACCTTTCCTAACTAGCTCATCGGCTGCATAGGCTCCCTCAATATCCCCGTGCCTCGGATCCCAAATAAGGCTGACCTTGAATACGTCACTAATATCATTTAGAGCCGCCCGCCATTCATGTGCAACCTTCGATCTTAGTAAAGCCGCATTAATTGATTTCACGCCGCCTGGCTATCCGAGAATATGGCCCCTATTATGAGCAACATTCGATCTTCGACCGTTGTCGAAAGTGCTGATCGAACGAATTTTCATTTGGTATTATGGTGCTCATTCGTTGAAGAATAGGACTATTGTGAATTTCGATCGCTCGACGCATTTACAATAGATAATTTTTTCTCAGCTGATACAGCAAATCAAAATAAAAGAAAAAGCGATTGTCTTGAAATTCTTTGCTAACATTATTTTTAAAAGTTAAAAAAAGTAATTTACGTGAAAATGAGTACAACGGAGTTGTGGTTCGACGATTCATCGGACGATGAAAGTTTAGTGGAACTAGCTAAATGTAGGAAGCAGTTGAGGGACGCATCCAACCCCCTAGAAATGGCTTCCACTGAGTAAGTTTAGTATTTTCAAAATGTGTTGACGTACTTAATATTACAGAAATTTCCTTACAGATTTTTAAAGAACTTTAGATTATCTAAAGAGGCGTTTGTGAACCTACTGTCCACTACAGAAAACCAGTTGCAGCAGTGCACCCGAGCCAAATCGATTCCTAATATTTTAAAGCTAGCCACAGTTCTGCGATTTTGTGCTCAGGGATCGTACCAATTGAGTATTGGTAATGAAGGTATGATAGGACTTGCTCAACCCACTGTGTCTGTTGTGCTATCAGAAATAATAGATGTCCTGGAAAATTATATTTGCCAAAGATGGGTAAAATTTAGTAGCACAGAGACTGATCTGCAACAAAGAAAAGCACATTTTTATAGCAAATACCGGATTCCACGAATAATTGGCTGTGTTGATGGCACGCATGTTAAAATTGTCGCTCCCAGGAAAGAAGTTCAGCATTTGTATTACAACAGGAAGGGATTCTACAGCATTAATGCTATGATTGTAAGTAGACATTTGCATATATTTAAATATGAGTCATAAATTCTAAATGCGAATAATGTAAATTTTAGGTTTGTGATCATACAATGAAAATAACCTATATAAATGCGAAAAATCCAGGAGCTACTCATGACTCCATGGCTTTCAACATGTCACCATTGAAAGCGTATTTAGAGGAGCAACATCTCAATGGCCGTCGCAATACTTGGCTCCTCGGTATGTAATAAACACCAATTGAAACTCCGTTTTTAATAATTTTTGTCTGTCTCAGGTGATGCTGGATACGCTCTAAAACCTTATTTAATGACGCCGTTCAGAAACTCTGAGGAAGGGTCTCCACAAAGGACCTACAACAAACAGCATGCCAAAGCGAGAAGTATAATTGAGAGAACAATTGGAGTCCTGAAAAATCGATTTAGATGTTTGTTGCAGGCAAGAGCTCTTCACTATTCTCCAAAAAAAGCAACACAAATTATTAATGTGTGTGCAGCTTTGCACAACATTTGCTTGTTTTATAATGTACAACTTCCGGATGAAGAGTTATCCGACGAGACCCTCAACGATGATGCTGCAGATATTGAAGTGGAGCCAAATAACGGAGAAGCAGAACACATAAGAAATGAAATTCTTAGAATATTATAAAAAAATTTAAGAAGTATTAAATAGAAACCTTTATGCCACAGTTTCTGTTTTATTTTTGTTATAAATTTTCTTTATTCAGTTATTCATCATTAGAAAAAAATATCTATTTCAGCTCTACGTATTTCAATTTGCTATTTAGTTCAAAATCAATCTCATTTCTTTAATAAAAAACATTAATTCATTTGTTTAACCTACTTTAAATATATACAGTCTTTTTTCCTAATACTAATATAAAACAAAAAATATCACTTCAGTTTCCTTAACACTAAATATAAAAATTATTTCGATAGCAATTTCTTTTTTATCTCTAAAATCGCTACTTTTAATTGTAGTTTTGATCTGCGGTCTTGTTGCTTCCTCAGAACTTCTTCTTTGTAAACGCGCAATTTCTCCCGTTTTAGTTGCAAGAGTTCGTCGGTCGCTTTTTTTTTTAACTCGTAATTTTTTTTTCCGTATTCCGCTGTTTCTGCAGCACTTTGCTTAATTTGTTGCAATGTAGATATCATTTGTTCGTGAAATTGTTTTTGGCCATCAGTCTGCAACTCCAGTAACCTCAATCTCTCTGCTTTTTGAGATTTTTTGTTTGTTCTGGTTTTTCCTGCTGGCTCCTCGTGAACATTTAAATTTAAATCGTCCTCACTTTCCTCATAGTTTTGGACCAGAAGCTCTGGGCTGGGATTTGACGCGGACAAAACTGTGAACTGGTCACTGGTAGTTGTATCCAGGCCAAATTCCACCCCAGGCGGATTTACGCAGACATCAAATTGCAGCAAACCGATTATGCTTTCTTCAGTATTTGTAAGTCCCTGAAGTTTGTTAGGGCCCCCACCTGTTGCTCGAAGCTCAGCTTTATTTTGCGACATTTTTTTTTTCGCTTTTGACTTCATGTCAGCCCATACCTGCCAAGGGAAAAATGTATTTATATAAACATCACACAAAAAAAAAAAACCATTATTAACCTTAATCCATTTTGCTGCCGTTCGAATTGGTGGTCCCAAGCAATTCAGCTCCGTTGTGAATTCTTCCCATTTTTTTGCTGCATGTACTTTGCTGCAAATCCCTTTTGCAAATTGTGGATTCGCTTCCATTAATGCAACTAGTTTTTCTAGTTGCTGTTTGGTACTCACGACTTTCGACCTGCATAAAATTAACAAAATTAGTATATATTTATTATTTAGTTACTATAAAACAATAAATAATAGCAAACAACTTACATTTTAACAAGTTTTCCCACAGTACGCTCCACAATCGAAAGCAAAATGGCATTCGACTCTAAATTCGGTACTCAACGAAAATTTCGACAGGGTTGCACCGCTCATAATACCAAATTGACATTCGATTTTCGATCTTCGACAACCAACGAATATCGAAGATCGAATGCAACTCATAATAGGGGCCTATATTTATAGTCGTTTTTGTTACGGCGTTCCGTATTTAGATATGTAGCCACTTCTTTTATAGCTAGAACCTCTGTCTGATAGACACTGCAGTAGTCTGGTAGTCGAACGGATAGTTACAGTCCTAATTCCTTCGAGAAAACTCCATAACCAATCTTATCGTCTAGCTTGGAGCCATCTGTGTAAAAGTTTAATTCCCCCCTTCTCCATGGCCTTGGTGTCTGCCACTTCTTTCTTGACGGTATACTCGTCTTGAAGAGCCTTTCAAAGGTGAGTCTAGTAGTAGTCCATTTCTTGTTTGTGACTATTCAGAGAGTGCAAAATAGAAGCATGGCCAAACCACCGGTCTTTCCATAGCGCCATACTTTTGAGTCTAGGCGCCGAGGCAGTGGATTAATATTTTTTCCTACGAGATTTAGTGCAGGAAAATTGATTAGCACGCCCAGCGCTTTGTTTGGGGTAGTCCTTAAAACACTAGAGATGCATAAAAGAGCTGTTCTTTGGACCTTACTCATGATTTTAGCGTAACTCGACTTTAGAGCAGATGGCCACCAAACAAGTATTCCATATATTGTATTAAGATTGGCCTAGCTACCGAAGTACAGAGCCAGCGCGTGACACTAGGTGTTAGTCCTCATTTGATACCGACCGCTTGTTTGCGAGTATATAATGCAACGTTGGCCTTCTTTACTCTTTCCTCAATATTAGATTTCCACGTGAGTTTCCTGTTTAATATTACTAATATAAGTACTTGACATTCTTTCTCAAATGAGTCTCCACACCTTTAAAAACCAGCGTGGAGATTATAGGAAGCCTATGTTTCCTTGTGAAGAGAATTATTTCAGTTTTTACGGTACTTATAGCGAGTTCCCTACTCTCAGGCCAGCTCCTAAGCGTGACCATGTTAGAGCGCAGAATGTCCATAAGGGTGTCAGGATATCTGCCTTTAAAAGGGTGTAAGCACCAAGTATTTATTTATTTATATTTTAGAGACTAAAAACCTTAAAAAACGAAGAATTCTCAGTCTTGCAATCCATTGTATTGTAACGCAGCATTTTTTTTCTGTTTTTCAATTACACTTCCTTTAAGAGAATAAAGTTTCCAAAAGCTTCTCACTGAATATTAAACTTCCGTAGCAGCACTGCCAACTTCTTTTCCTAATAAAACTCTAAAGCGCTTACATAATTTCTTTCTTTCAAATTTCACTGAAAAGGCAGCAGAAAATACCACAGCTGCACTTTTAACGGAACCATAAAATTTCAATTAAACGCAGCTCATTCACTCGATTAATTGACGAACTTCGGCACGCAGAGACGCTCCAGCAGTCAAAAGGGCAAATAAGCGCCGAACAAGGACAAATACGCGCTTAAGTGCTTCACTTTCAATTTCACACTTACACACACACAGCATACATACATGTGAAAATACATTGACATCTGCGCGCTTATATAGCAAGCGACAATTTAGAGAATAAATTTACCTCAGTTTATAGCGTAATCTTGAATGCGTGAAAGTTGAGCGGAAGCCGGCGAGGGCGCGCTGTGGGCGAAGTTTTCACGTCGGGCGTGCAAGAGGGCTGCCCGGCAGGGTAGGTAGGCAGTTGAGGTGATAAGTGTGGTAGAGGGGCCATTGTAAAGTTTATTGGCAGGCATTCCGCGTACATTAACATACACTAACACACATCCACGCTCATACCCACACATATATGCACGAGTATGCTTGTATATGTATGTGAAAGAGATAACTTTCGCACAGGCACAATTTTCATTGAAAAATTACCGAAAATGTATGGGATATTTCAAAGCCGTCGACTGACTGCTGCTCATTTGTATGCAAAAATATATGCACCGGGTATGTATGTGTGGGTGTGCAAGCGCAGTGTGCTAGTAAATTACATATGAGTGTATTTGTAAATGTTCACTGACTTTTGTGTGTCAGTATACGCGCGCAATCTTATCGCACACATCCGTTTCCTTTCCGTTGGTGCGTTGCTGTTTTTCCTTGTGTTCGTGCGCCGGAAAGTAGACTAAAAACACGCGGAACAAGTTACGGCGACATTGTCATTTCAATATCGTAATAAATGGGCAACTCACACCTTTCATACGAGTAAATACAAAAACAAAAATGTATATTATAATTTTAAGTGCGCAGATGACATTGTGCTTGTTGGCGAGTTGCAGGCTTGCGTTTGTAGGGGAGTTGCTGAGTACCTGCGAAGCGTTTGATAATCTCTTTCCGCTACTGCTCGATGGTCGTTGGAAACCAGGGTTGCCAAACCCATTTATTTGGATAATAAAATATGGTTAATTAAAAAAATATGTTTTAGTAGATAAGACCTATTATCACCTATGCATCAGCGGTCTGGATGAGTAAACTCTCTCTCATGTGTGTCAGGAGGATCTTAACGAGACTACAACGCCATCTATGACCATCTGCTGCACCAGAGCTTTTCCGACAACTTCAGGCCCGGCATTAAATGCTCTGATTAGTCTACCACCACTTGATGTTTTCATCCAAGGAGAGACCTTAAAGAGCATTTGCAAGCTGAAACACAATAGGAATCGGTACGGCTTCTGTCCGGCATTTGAAAACACAAGCCACGGTTAGCAAATGGGTAACTACAAGAGAGCTTGGCAGGCTGAGAGAGGTTGCAGATGAACTAAACTGATGTTACCTGTCATGTCCGATCGACTGTCGCAAACCCTTCTGTCATTAAGCAGAAGGGAGTGCAGACGGCTGGTTGGACCGATGACGGGTCATTTTCTGTGAGCGTGGCACATGGAAAGGTTGGGCATCTCAGACAGTGTACTCTGCCCAGCTTCTGAAGAGGAGGATGAGTCGGCGGACCACTTCTTGGGCGGCTGCCCCGCCTTCGCTCGTATCAAGTTTGAGGTCTTTGGCACTGATGTGTTAAGAAGCGACCACCTTGGCTGCTTGGCACCACAAGGGAATCCAAGTGGAGTACAATGGACTTAATTAATGTCTGAGTGCTGCACTTGCTAGTTGTCCCGACCGAAAAGCATTGAAGAGTTATAATTCGGTTGCAGATGCCAGCGCAGCGCAGTTCAATGAACGGTTAGTTGGTGTCGATTAAGTGGTTTGCTATGCGAGTACTTTTACAAGTTATTTCGTTGATGTGCTTGACAACAATTTGGCCGATAAAAGTTCCCTTCATGCAAGCATAGTAAGGTCATGAAACAAGTCAAGATTTCATTTCAGTTTAAGTTAATCAGAAATGTAACGAAACGAACACGAAACTGGCATGGGATTTGCAAGGAAGAAACGTTCGGACTATAGAAGGAGTCATAAGAAAAGTCAGAGAGGTGGCGCGTATAGAAATTAAGTTTCATTAGCAGTCTCACTTGAAAGAAGACACGCCAAGTTCCAGCCTTATCGGTCCATTTTTTTGTCTTTGGCATTCATTTGAATCCAGAAAGTCGAGTAATTTTCCTTTTCCATCATAACAACGCACCAGTTCACGCCTCAGCAGTTGTGATCGCAAAATTAATAGAAATAGGGTATCAAGTCGTTTTGCTTCCCCCTTTTCTCCAGACTTGGCTTCCTCGGATCCCTCTTACTGCTATTTGCTCCCCAATTCGAAGAACTGGCTGGCGTGGAAAATAGTTTATTCCAACAAGGAGGTGATTGCAGAAACGAATGGCTTTTTTCAATTATTCGATTAACAAATTAGAATAGCGTAGGAAAAAAGATGAAACACGAACTTGTTGAGGTTAAAAGTGAACTGGTAGTATTTTGGTCCACAACTACTATTTCTCCCTGCAGGGTCTACGAGCAGCTTACATAAGATGCAAATGTCAATTGACTACTACTTTTTGCACATTCATAGTTATTTCAAAATATGCGTTGGCAACTCTGCACTGCACTGCATTCCCATTGGTTTTGTGTTTAACCTCACGACTATTTTTCCACAGTTTTGTTATTTTCGCCGGTTTCGGTGTTGTTGCTCATTACTTCCGCACACATGTGCGCGTTTAAATTATTTAGCGCCGGCTTGTTAGAAATCGTTTACTAAAATTGTTCTTAAATGGTCCATTGTGAGTGGAACTCGCACGTATTTGTCTGCTGTTGTATGCATGGGAATGACTATGCGTGAAAGCGTAAAAGGATGGCTGGGAGCAGGGCTAGAATTATACACAAGAGCAGAAATTGATGCTCATAAATTAGGCGCTCGTTTACTGTTGCCTGCAAGGAAGTGTTGAATGGAAATAACTTTGAATGGGAGCCAAGATGACAAAGAGTTACATAATATGCTTCAAACTTCAACTGAGTCAATTTATTTGAAGAAAATTTTATTTTTTTGTTTTTTGTGTACTTCTGTGGACTTTTGTGTGATTTTAAGTGGTTGAGCTTTAAGGTCAATAAGTTTTTATTTAACTTAGGAAAATTTTGTATTTTATTCAAATTTAATTCTAATTCTTCTTAGAAAAGCTACTACTGTAAATGTCCCAGATGTCTAATACTCAGGTCTGCGTTTTGGCGGGGTTACAAAAATTCCTCTAAAAACTATAAAAATAAAAAAAAATTGTAAAAAGGAGGTTCCCAAAACTTAAATATTATATGCTAGCATGCGTTTGTTCAAAGCCCATGAGTTTGGCTTATTTCGATTCGCAGAGAACTCATTTTAAAGTGAAATGCGGCTGTACTCGAACATGAAAAAATAAATTTATTGAGACAGTGATTTTTATAAAAAGAAAAAATATAGTTAACTTCACCGTAGGAAATTTAAAACATTTATTAGGAGTTGATATGCTGGCATTTAGTAAATTAAGTGCATTAAAATAGCTCCGAATGTGAAACAATCTAAAGGCGAAGCTGGGCATTAAGTTTTCGTGTTTTCTTTTTAAGTTTTATTGTTTTTCATAGTAATGCGGTATAGAAATATCAGCAACTTAGGAAGAGATTTTGGCGATGATGAATGTAATTCCCACCGATGACGAAAAAACTGAAAGTGAAGAAGAATGCGACTCCGATGATGGTGATGAAAAGGCTGCAAATTACTAAAGTTTTAATAAGGACATCAACGAATGTCTCAACTCGACGGATGGATTTTATTTTTTTTTCTTGTTTACCGCTCTTGGGAGCATAGGGCCTCGAAAAGACTCAGTCTCGCGTTAGTCTCGTTAATCTATTTTGCTTTCTGGCAGGGTAGGTGATTAGCCTGCCGCTACCAGTCATAAATAGTGGTAATGCCCATTTGTCGTTGCTTGGGAATAACGCCTTTTTACTGCTTGGAGCGCCATCTGTGTCTCACATTTTTATGGCAGAAGGATCGCACAGATGAGGATGATTGCGGACTTCGCTAAATTTGATCTGTCTGCGTTATTACCGCGGTTACCCACTTCATCTTGCTGGCGCCACTGATGCAATGTGTAACTGTGTGTTATTCTTTGTTGTTTGCTTGTTTTATCAAGGTAAATTTGGAAAAGTGCGAGGAGCGTGCTTTACGTGGTATTCGAACCCACAACCTCTGGAATGGCTGGCTAGTGCACTTACGCTAGACTACCGAGACCGGATGCATTAATTAATGCAATAAATTTGAGTACCTTGGAATGTTTTTGGGGCACATCAAACTTCAACACCAACTCTTTCATCACAGGAAAAACCGCAGCCGCTTCCGATCCAATTGGTCCCACTTCATCCGGTGCTTGTGTTGCTCTTCGGTCTTAATCACTCAAACGCCGACGTAAACCTCCCTCTGAACTTGGATTTGAGGATGGGGGAGTTACTGCTCCAACGAGTAGTGTTTTAGTGGTAATTCAAATGATTTAACAAATAATTCACCCACTCTCACATCAATTACTTGGAAGAAGGAGCATTCAAATGTCGTTGTTAAACTCTTTCAAACAGCTCCGGACAACAACGTCGTCCAATTTGATAATTTTTACACTTCACTCGGCTTGTTATCTATTTCGGAGCCACGTCTTCTGATGCTACGAAAAAAGCTCTGCGTGGCGCAAATCGCATCTTTTTTCATATCTTGGATAAGGCAATCGTAAATGCATATATTTTATATCATCACTTACAGAAAGGAGAAGAAGTAAAGTCGCTGAATCAATGTGTTTGTTTGGTTCTTTCCAGTTCCGTGGTTGTAGTCGCCCATCATCACATTTGTCGTCTCGCATCACAGCAATCGGTGTCGAAGAAAACATATTTTCCAACAAATGGTTTTCGTTACGACCAGATTGGTCATTGGTGTAAAATTTTCGATCGATCAGGCAAAAAAAAAAACTGCGAAATGAGCGGTTGCAAGCCTGAAACTCAGACTAAATGCAACATTAATTTATGCAGTTCAAGTATAAAAAGTTTTTTTTTAGGTTCAACAACCAAAAATACAGTATAAAATAAGAATTAATATCCAAATATACAAAAAAATTATTCACTTAAAAATTTAAGCGTAAATGCCCAATACCGCCAAAGGACGTGGTAGGTATTTTCACTTGTATCTACAAAGTAAAGTAAGTGTATTTATTTGTCGTTGTTAGCAATCCCTATCTTGTACACATACGCAGGTAATAGATTATGACCTGTCAACCTACCTATAATACAGGGTTCGGCACTCCAAGTGTAACCAATTAAAAAGGCCATACATTTTTTTGGAAAATTACTTTTATTAAATTCAATAAAATATTTGTGAAAATTATACAAAATTAGGAATCAATTTACTTTTGCTCGATATGACCACATTTTGCTTTTACTATGAGACGGTCCAGAAACGAATCGCAAGCTGCTCGAATGTGTCTTGCAGATATTTTGGCCCACTTGAGAAGAATGGGGTTTTTCAGGGCCTCGAGACTGGTGAATCTTTTAGTTCAGTCCTTACATTCCAAAATGGTCCAAAGAAAATAATCCATCGGATTTGCCATTCCTAGTTCACTCGAGCTTTGTGAGTCTTGTTGAAAAGTCCATGGATTTCGCTGCAAGATTTTCCGCCATAAGTGCCATTTCTAGTGCCGCCGTAGTAATAGTTTTCATCGCTCCAGTTATGTACGGGGCAGCAGAGGTGCCTGGAGAGAGCTATTGAGGTCGACCGTAACTCGGTAACGGGTTGTTATGGCCACCTAAGTAAGTAAGTAAGTAAGCGAGGTGCTGAATCGTTTCCAAGGCCCCATACAGCACTATCGGTTTGACGATTGCCGTGTAGCACCAATGCATCCGTGAGGGCGATATACCCTAAGTAACGCTCAGCATTCCTTTGCATGCATACAGCGCATTATTAGCCTTTTAGACCCTTTCTTCAACATTGTGCTTCCACAGTAATTTACTGTCCAGTATTACTCCAAGGAACGTCGCATGATCTTTGAAATGTAGTTCTTTGATGCCTAGCTTGGGGAGGTTCCACGCCGGCACCTTATACTTGCTAGTAAAAAGTATCATACCCGTCTTTTTCGCGTTTATTCCTAGACCTGCGCAAGATGTCCATCCCGTTGCGGATGGTGTCCATGTACTTTCCCGGGACTACTACAACTATGTCATCTCTTTATTCCACCAGTGTTGGTGCCGCTCTATCGAACTTCTTAAGCAGTTCATTTACTGCAAGTCACTACAATAGCGACTATCGAAAGGAAAGGAAATTTCCTAATTTTTTCGACACACATTCATACACGTGCCTCGCAGTAATTTTATTAATTCCCAGCTTTTATATCAGCTCAACTCAAGGTTAAAGCATTTATCTGGTAATATTTAAGGGTAATTATACTTTTATATCTATTACATTTGTATGAGAAATGCATTAGTGGAAAGAAATTAGCCTTTATTGGATACCCCTTTGTCAGTGTATTCACGTTGATGCCCACCATTGTTGGACAAACAATAAAAACTTTATCATCCATTAGATCTACGGTGAGAACGAAAAAGTGCTTATGGCGACTTAAGCATGAATTGAAATAGGAACGATACTACCAGGACAATACTGGAAAAAAGAAGTAAGCATAATTCCGATTATTTTGTATGAGTTTTGAGAACAATATAGGGGAGATATTTGTAATTGAATTTTAATGAGGTTATTGTAAGCTGGCGCAAAATGTGTCACCCTATCGGAAAATTTATAATTTTTTGCAGCCTGACTGTCACTGAAAACTCCAATCTGTTCCCTGCTCCATTTCTTCTCGATTATCCATTTGGCTACTTTTAGGATGGCAAAAATTTCCGTCTGCAAAACACTTACCATTTCCCCCATAACATAGTTATACTTATTACTATAATTTAAGTATCATCCGGCTCCAGACGCTAATTTCATTCTTGGATCCATCGGTAAAGAAAATATCCGCCAAACGTCCCTGAATGCATTCTGGATTGCTCTATTGCTCTCGCAAGTATCTCGAATTTTGTGTCTTTAAACAAGTTGGTAACGAGGATGTGGCAACAAAATGCTGCGGAAGCGCTAATTGGATTCTGGATGAATTACCACTCTAACCAACCACAGGCCGCGTTCATACAGGTACAAATTTGTTGTTTCAACCTGTTACTTGTGATGCTCGTGCTCTGTCAACACCCTTCATGTTCTCGTTCTACACAATGTAGCTGTTGACTGCAGACTAAAAACTGAACAATTGCAAGCAACGGAGCTGCCGTGACTGTAAGACAGGCAACACCAAAAGAGAAGCAATCAAATTTTTCCTATATGAACGCGGTCTAATGAAACTTGTCTTATATCAGAAGACAGATATGGCTGCACTGAAGGTTTTATGAGCAGCAAATGTAGCTCAATAGTTTTGTTATTGCTTTTACATGCAAATCTTTCCATCAAGCGAAGAGGGTACGAACTTACCAAGCAGAGAAGTGGCGATTCGAAGGCGCCTAATTTTAATCTTTGATGTTCTCTGGATGTTTCAGAGTGGTCATGAAATTAAGGACATTTTTTTAACCCTTAACACTTTTTACTAGCCGAAAAAATACCTGATATTCATCTCATCTGCCGGAACACCAACTTTATTTCTTGAATTGCACTTTTAATTTCATATAAAAAAATAAACTAGTTTTATATTACTTTAGGATATAAATTAAAATTTTTTTTTTTACATTTTTTTATGATTTTAGCTATAATCTTACCTTCAATATGCAACAGAAGTGATTTTCCTTCAAACTACTAGACTAACAAATAAAACAAATGCACAGGCCCGTCTGCAAAAATATTTACAACAGCTGTCAACAAAGACAAACAACATTTGCATAGTGCAAAAATGTAGCTTTTCAGCGGCTCATCGGTTGAGTTGGCTACGAAATGTCCAGGAGAGTGACATTTGTGATATTCATGCAAAAATTCCCTAAATTGCATTGAACAAAAAGTAGAATTTACAGCATAGAAGAGGAAGGAGGGAGCAGTCATAAAAGGAGGAGGGGAAGAGACAGATGGCTTGATACGGCGACAAATTCGAGGCAGCTTAGAGATTTGTTGCCACGCATAGAAAACGACGCTGTGCCGCTGCAGCGGAGGCTAGGCATCCTTTTTGATTTGTGAGCCAAAGCAAGCACGGGCTGGTGTGTGCGTCTATGCTACGAGTTCGAGTGTGTTGGTATGCATGGAAATATACAGCGTGCCCCAACTAAGACTCGATTTTATTGTTTAATTTATTTTATATTTTATTTGTTATTTAATTAATTTGACAAGGTTTTTGTTTGGCAGCCGCATCGAACATAGAGACAGCGATGTTACTTAGGCCACGAAATGGGTCCGTGGGGAACTTAATTTAACAAATCCTGACTATATTTAAAATCAAACCCCATGGAGCGTGTCAGAAAACTGTGATAAGCTGCATGAAGCAGCAATTCGGTTCATGGGCAAAGCTTTGCTAAGGCGTGAGCTGTCAAGACTCCATATACAGAAATTTAATGTGTTTAAGCTTGGTGAAGACAGAGGATGAAGATTATTAGAAACAAGGTCAAGAATATTTTTTTTTTATAATTATTTAAAAAATTTTAGCTTAAAAGGTATATGCCACACAGGCTGGTGTAGATATTTGTTTTATGCGCTTATTGCCGTTGGTTGGTTGTTTGATTTAATTCTCAAAGAGTCCAACCAGCGCTTCCACACTATTTTGTTGCCACATTTTCGCTGCCTACTGGTTTACAGGTATTTACAGGATGACTATGACAGGATGACAGGATTTACATGGTATTTACAGGATGACTATATTCAATCTGTGCGGTTTAAGAACCTTATTAAGTTTTTCAGCCAAGACGAGACTCTCGAACAGTGGTTTGCCAAGGGTTGACATTCTCTCCTCTGCCATAAGGCAAGGCATTCTCTAAGGAAATGGAAGATTGTTTACTTTTTCTCTGGTTGTTTACAACTGTGACTGTGTAAATTGTGAGAGATGCCCATTTTGGCTGCTGTTCCCCGACAAGCCAGTTATGATTGCTGTGAGTATCCAGGCGCCCGTCGTTTCATGTTTATTAATGTCGACGTTTGTTTGAGGTTGTAGGTGGGCCCTAACGTTCTGCTAACTTTGCATGTCGTCGGGTCTCTCCATCTACAATCTGCGATTCAGAAGTGTTTTGAGGAAATTGTAATCTAAATTCCAGGATCCAGATTAAGGTACCGGTATTGTTTGCACTCAAGGTAGTAAGACTATTCCTACTTTGATCCAGCAGTTAAGAGGTTGTTGGAGCCGAGTCCAGTGCCTGGCGTATTGCTATAAGATCTTCTAAATTCCAAGAATTTTTTCTTCTGAGCTTTCGTATTCCTCACTGGTATGTCTGACTGGTACGAAGGCTTTAAATTTAGAATTAATGGCTTATTATGTATGTGTTGTTCGAGGACCGATGTGTGAATACCATCTCATGACTACCACCGAATCTCACTTCAGCTTGAAACACCTAATAATACTCGTAGGTAAGGTTTTTTCTAAGAGCTGTTGACCTTCGGCCGATAATGGTAATCTGCTAGTGTTGCGAAAGAGCTTCACATAACAACAACTTTTCTGCCTGAAGGCGCCATAAAAGAGGAGGAGGAGCTGGGTGAGAAACCCAACAAAGGATATTTGTATGTGCATAGTGGTGTTATCGGGTTGTCTTTACCGCAGTTACATAAATTTTTGACCATTCTAGATTTTATTTGATTGAGTGTAGCAAAATTAATCATCCACTTTGGTTTTTGATTAACTTTTCTCCTAAATAAAAAAAAATGTGAGTGATGGATGCCTTTATTTTGACACTTACGCATTCCTTGGCTTGTCTCTTTGTATGCTGCAGTTGTTGAGTTCTCACTTACTTAGCTGGCATCTTTGGCGCAAATCTTAGACCATAGATCTTGCGAAGAATTTTTCTCTCGAAAACTTCTAATTCGTTTTCTTCTTCTAATTCAAGAGTTATTTTTCGCTAGATCTCTTGCCTGACGTTGCTGTTGGTGTTAATGCTGGATCCTAGATAGACAAGGTCTTTGACTACGCCGAACTCGTAATTGTTAATCGCAACTTGCGGTCCAATACGCGTATACTTTTTGGTTGTTGACAACCAAGTTCTTTGCCTTGCCCTTGTTTAACGAAAGAGGGATTCTTTTTCAAGAAAGTTGCACTGCCCGCTGACTAGTGCCAACAATGTCGATATCATCAGCGTAAGCGAGCAGGGTGACTCGTTTCTAGAAAATGGTGCCGGAGATGTCGATATTGGCGGCGCGAATAAATTAATCCACCATCAAGTTGAAAAAGTGGCATGGCAAGGAAACCCCGTTTAGTTTCAAATAGCTTAGAAAGATCTTTGTCAATTCTCACGGCTTCTTGTTGCTTTTGTTCGTATGCTTTGCCTACTCAAATTCGTGGCATATTTCGGTTGTTAACTATGGAGTGGGGAGCTAAGGAACATCGCATTGCAGTCAGCTTGGTTAGGTTAGGTTAAATGGCACTCCTAGCTTGGGGCCTACTTGGACATATATTCAAAATTCGTCCGTTGTGATGCCATACAGAAGAAAGAAGAAAGGAGAAAGTAAGGAAGAAGGAGCCTTGGGACTAGAGGAAGATGACCATGCATTTAAGGCGACGCCAACGGTGGCTGATTTACGTTCGTAAGTAGCCGCAACAAGCTACTGATGAACTTCACCAGATGTGTGATATTTAAACCCGCTATATCCGAAGGCGTAGCGAAAAAATCAGAGCCCAGATGTCGAACTCTTTGCCAGACGAGAGCAGGGCAGCTGAGAAGAAAGTGTTGAAATAATTCTACCTTGCCCTCAAGACAGCTTCTGCAGAAGTCTCACCGCATGGACGCCTAACGGACAATGTCCGGTTAGGATTCGAAAGGTGGGGCTTTGTTAGCCTTTGGAGTCCCCTCGAGTGTCCCGATCTATCCGTGGCCAGAAGGATTTGGCGACCTTGTACGTTTGCGCACTAGCCCACCGCTCGTTGAGTTGATTCGAGGCCCATCTTTCCAGGAGTAGATCACTGGTTCTTAAGGGAACCGCAATCCTCTCATTTCGCGACGAAACCGTCTAAATTTCAGTCACCAAATTACAAAAGTGTGGTAAAACTGCTAATGTAGTTACTCGTGTGATTCGAAACGGTGAAGCCATAAACGCCGAAAGAATTCGCAGAAATCCACTCAGAAAGCAGAAAATCATGTCCAGGGAAATTAATGTGTCGACTAGATCCATGTCAAGGCAGATTATAAGTGACCTCCACATGAAAGTCGTCCGTCGCTCAACTGGTCATCTTTGGACAACGCGCTTGAAAAAAATTAGACTTAAAAAATTAGACTCGACAGGTGCAAGCGGCTTCTTCGGCTATGGCACGTCGTCAACAGCCATGAAAATATTATTTTCACAGATGAGATGAAGAGGTTTTTATTAATAAAAACGACAAAATCTTCGCTAAAACTTCTAAAGACGCAAAAAATGTTGCTTCAAGGGTTCAGCGTGGCCACCATCCAGCCTCCGCAATCGTTTGGTGTAGAATTTCTTGTAAAGATGTTAAATCTCTTCATTTCTGCGATAAAGGGGTTACGACCGGTTACGACCGATGTACCAGGAGGATGTCTTAGAAGGCGTGGGGAGCAGTTAACCAGTATTCGCTTCAATCAAGACCGTTGGATCTTCCAGTAAGACTCCGCTGCAGCCCATAAGGCAAAATCCAGCCAGCAGTGGCTAAAAAACAATAATCCTGGGCTCATACCCGCCAAAGATTGGCCATCTGGAAGTCGAGATCTGAATCTATGTGGCTAGAATTGGAGAACGTGGCCTGTCGAAGACCTCTTCTAAGTAAATAATATATGCGTATGTCCTTTATTAGTTGTTTGACCGAGCTTTCTTTCAAATTTGTGCTGTGTGCATCCTGATATTGCTATATAAATGCTGCCAAAAGTAATCAATTATGGAAAGACAAACAGACAAGCAATGGAGCACGTAAGGGTCAAAATAAAGATTTCCGTCATTCAAAATAATTTTTTTTTTAGTAAAAAGTTGAATGGTTAATTTTGCGCCACCCGATTAATTTTTCGCCACCCTTTAGAAGTGCACTTAGTGGCTTACTAATTAATATAAGTGAGGTGATCGCTACTAGAAGAAAATAAAAGTCTTCTGTAATCCGTCATTTCGTGTCTACTGTGAGTTTCGAATCCGATGGTAGCTACGCACATACCTACTCGACCATTTCGACATTGTCAGATTATAAAAATTTTTAAGGTCTTTGTATTTCCGTACTAAATTTGTATATCCTAATTGAAAGCCTCATTACAAATGATCCAAAGAATATATGGCTATCTTAGAGTTTCAGTGAAAAAACGCTTGAGGTCGCGCATGATCATTAATTTTAAACTAACAAAACCTATTCGCCAGGTGATCCAGTCTTTAGAGGGAAATTTTTTCTATCATTTGATATTTCATGAAAGCAGTTAGCATCGCACCCAGAATTGGTGGATTTAGGTTATTCAAGTTCGCTGTGAAAAGTCAGTAAAATGTTAAAGAAAATATACAGGGTGTTCAGAATGAAAAAGGAATAATGTGCGCTTTTGTTTGGGACACACTGTATTAGAGTCTCTTTCGTCGCTGTTCTTGCAATCGATGCTGTTCTTGTTGTTGCCATTGCAATTCCAATTTCGCCTCGCTATTGTTTTCAACTCAACAGCGACGATTTTATTGTTCTTGACAATACCTTTTATTGCTAAACTTTTGCTTTTTCCCATTTGTACTTTTCCATGGGCTGAGTTGCTGTTGTTGCTTATTTGTTGTTTGCTTCTCCTGTCAGCAGGCCGTGCACGAATGATAACTCTTTTCATCTGTCAACTGAAAATATGAGTTCATAATAACGATTTCGGTTTGATGCCCCCCAAGCGATTTCAGGTCAAATAGGAACACAGGAAAATGGGATACATTTTAATAAATCCACACAAAGTGAATAATATTTGACAGGATGGCGAATATTTTAATTTTGATTCTAAAAGTTTTTACTATTTTTGTATTTTTTTTTAATTAGATTTTGACAACTTTTCGGAGTATGAAACTGGGTTAGTTCTAAGTTTCACAGATAAATGCAACCTGATGTTGTATAAATGTTAGTATTTATAATAGCTTTTAGTCTTTTTTTGGCTTGTTCTGCACTTGTAGTTTTTATTTTTTTATTTTATTTTTATTAATCTGCTACTTTTAGTCCCAATGAATTTCGTGTCAAAGCTTATTTCGATCAGATATTTTGAATTACCGTGGATCTGGCGCCACAGCTTGAGTCTAAGGTAACACTGTAAGATTTTCTAGTCAAGGCACAGTAACTGGCATCACAGCGAAGCTAGTTAGCATGATGGATGAAGCACCCTAAAATCACTTCGATAGCACTGAAGGTATACCTATATTATATTAGGGTGGTTCACATCGAGACGAAGTACTGAGAGTTTTTATAAGTATTTCGTAATCTAAATATTTTGAATGAATCTGTAAGAAAACATTTACGTTGAGGATCATTTAGTGACTTACTTTGCGGCTCTGTAAATAATAATTTAATATAATTATTGGTTATGGGGATTAGTTTCCGTCATTTCTCAGCCAAAGTTTTGAATTATTTAAATAATTACATGAAGTATTTGTCATTGAAAGCTACACCTTTACTCCATTTTTCAAGCATTTTAGGGATTCTTCTGACGAAAAATTTGAGTTTCGTTGACTTGATCCATTCAACGCCAGTTTGCGATGCTCGCCAATAAGGGCTGACTGCATTGATCGGAACAGATGGTAATCCGAGGGTGCAATGTCTAGGGAATATGGAGGGTGGGGCAAGATTTCCCAATTGAATCCCTCTAAATATTTCTGGACCGATTTAGCAACGTGTGGCCTTGCGTTGGCATGCAGCAAAATGAGTTTGTCATGTCTAGGGTAGACATTCCGGCCACTTTTCTTTGAGAGTTTGAATCAACCGCATTAGCTGCAGTCGGTAACGATCGCCAGTGATGGTCTATGATGGTTTAAGGAGTTCACAGTAGATAACATCCTTCTGATTCCACCAGACGGACAACATAACCTTTGAAGCATGAACATTTTTTTCGCTGTCGATGGAGTTGGTTCACCTGGCAGGTTCCAACATTTTCGACGCTTAGGGTTATTATAATAAATCCATTTCTTATCGCCAGTGACGATGCGATACAGAAAACCTCTTCTTTTCTACCGTTGAAGAAGCGTCTCCCACGTCACCAAATGTCTTTCGATATCCCTCTCCTTCATTTGATGTGGCACCCAGTTACCTGCTTTCTAGACCATTCCCATCGCGTGCAAATGTTTATCGATGGTTGATCCGTCAACACCCAACTCTTTAGGCATATCATCAAGGGTTCGACAAGCGTCTTCATCCAATAGTTGTTGTAGTTGAATCTTTGAATTTTTTCGGTGCCTCTTCGCGATCTTAATCACTGACGTTGAAATTGCCACTTTGAAAGCGTCGAAATCACTCCTTACAAGTTGTATTTGAGGGAGCGCGATTGCCGTAATGATTACCGTTGATCAATATGCGAAACGTTTCAGCTGCACTTTTCTTTAAGAGATAATAGTAAAGCAAAACTTCCCGCAAATGCTGTTTTTTCGAGATGAGCGTAGACATTTTTGACGTCAGATAAAAAAGGATATTTACGCTTCAAACGAGTGTCAATTACTGCGTTCGAGACTTCACATATACATCTCCACATCACCAGTATATTACTAGAGCGAACGGAAAAATAGTATTAGCAGCGGCACCTCTTTTAAGAGGGCAGACACTTATTCCCATACCCAATATTTTAAGCCTTATTCACCACTGCGGTCTTAAATGGACGATGACTAGCACACTACAACACATGGATTATGCTGACGACAATTACCTCCTGGCACATCGCCTAACCGAACCTAAGGAAATGGGTTACGCGCTTCATACGGAAGCCATGACTGTCGTCCTTAAAATGAAGTTTGACTCTACAAAGGTGATGAGTCTGGAAAATAAAATGGGTGGGTGTGTGGAGATTGTATGTAGCCCTATCGAAACTTACCTAGACAGCAAATTTGTCCTGCTCCCGAATCGAATAAGTTAGAAGGGCATTCGGGATATTGTACTCCGTATGGCGAAACAAGTTTAAAGGTTAGGCTTTTCAAGTCGAATGTTCTATCGGTACTGCTGTACAGTAGTTCTACCTGGAAAATCACTACCGCTCTACCTGGAAAAAACTAACCCTCGCTTACAAGTTTTTGTCAATCGCTGTCTAAGGATTATATTCAGAATATTCTGGCCAAAAATAATGCCAAACAAGGAATTGCTACGCATTTAGATTAGAAGACAGAAATCTAATTGGATTGGTCTAAAGTGCAAGGAAGTCAGTAACGCGAAGAAGGCAATGGAATGGAACCCACTCACAGCGAGAGGCAGAGCACCTGGCTTGCCAAGGGAAACCTGGAAAAGAACTGTGGATCGCGAGACGGTTAGGCTGGAAGCGGTGAAGCTGGTGAAGGCGTTATCCAGTAATCGGACGATATGGATAGTAGGTGTTGTTAGTGCCCTATGTCCCGCTTGGAATTCAATGGAACAATGATGATGATAATTATTTTACGAAGATTTCAAGTTTTGACCATTTTTGAAGACAAACTTATAGCGGCTCACAACTCATTTCATGTGTTCATTTATTTCAAATAAACCTTGCGATATTTTGTATTAAATTACATTTAAAACAAAAAAACAATAATACAAATATTGGGATTTATGTTATTATTCGACATTAACAAATTTCAAATTAAAAATATGTATTTTTCAAAAGGTAAAGTGCATAAATGCTAACCTCGAGGTTCAACTTCAAGTA
The DNA here is from genome assembly GCF_027943255.1 of Anastrepha obliqua. Taxonomy (NCBI): domain Eukaryota; kingdom Metazoa; phylum Arthropoda; class Insecta; order Diptera; family Tephritidae; genus Anastrepha; species Anastrepha obliqua. The sequence goes on along the minus strand of NC_072893.1, from coordinate 16,311,059 downwards.
AATCTTCTATAATAATAACGGGTGTTTTTTAAGACCCTGACAACTTCAAATGATTTTTTATTACGATCTAGTAGATAATTTCATGACATTTATTTTTTTAAGTTGCATGGACCATTCGATCAGTTCAATAAATCTGAATAATAAATCTAAATGAGCTCAATCAGCAAAAATGCGACGCCAACGTTGATCATTTGGCTTTAATTCGTGCATGAGCTGTATTTTATGAGCACATAAGCCGATTTCCTTACTTAAAATTCTCCATGTAGTCGAAGGACAAAGGGGAGTAAGTTGAAAACGACGGCGATGCGATATTTGGCCGACTTCTTCTACACTTCTGCACTTCGACCCATTAACTTCACAAATAGATAATTTTATTTTTCAAAGTAAATTTCCAAAATTTGGCCTCGTTGCGTTGGCATTAAGCGATTCTAATGACTTGCCAATCCCTACTGAACAGAAATGTCAACACATTTTGCCGTTCTCAGCTAAAACAACACCCGATATCAATGAAAAAAAAAACCATAGAGATATAAAATTCCTACTACAATACATAGTCCTATAGAAACCTGAATCCTTAAATTGTATATATTTTTTATTTTTATCCACCAACTTCACCTACCTCGAAGCTTTGTTTGCATAATGAGTTTCCTCTCATTCATATCCAATTACACACATTTTACCTAGATACCCGAAAGTAACTGGAATACATTTTGTCTCTATTTTCTACTTATACATACATACATACATTCACCATTTCACTCGTTCTGATGTCATGTCTGCCGGCACTTAAATTCACCGCTGAAATAGTTAGCGCATTTCCGAAGGAAATCAACTCTAAACTATAACTTTAATTCATTTTGTATACATTTTTTCTTATCTTGCACTAAGCGAGGCGGGGGTGGATGTATGTAAGTATGAGAAGAGAAAAGTAGTTCGCGTGTTCGCGCTCCACCATCGGAAATTTTTACTTCCTGTGCGGGAATCACCAACACTTCCGCCACAAAAACACGCTGTAATGACTTTAGGCCATCGAGAGTTTGCAGCAAATACCGAAAGTTGCATTTAACTACTGCAATTGAGCAAATGGCGGGAAATATTATTAAATTTATAATTCAGGCAACATAAATACAATTTATTGAGCAGTTAATTACAAAATTTAAATGGAGACTTAAAGTTGATCATTGAACCAATCTGTGGCCTTAATATATCTAACAAGGCTTGTTATTTTTATATTGTTTACTTCTGCCAAGTTATTCACGGAACTTTTTTCTAAAATATTGAACCTTCTTTTATTCAGAGCCATGTAGCCGCATAGAAAGTCTTCTATAGTCTCTTCTTCTTCAATGTCGTTACAGCTTGTGCAATAGTCCTTATAGGGTGCTCCCATTCTACTGACATGCCTGCTAATCACGTAATGCCCTGTTAGGATTCCGAGAAGATTTCTCATGTTCTTCCTGCTCAGTTTCAATAGTCTGTTTGTGCGGTCCATGTTCCATTCCGTCCACGTCATTCTACTTGTTGCACAGGTCAGGGACTGGCTCCATAGCCTGTTGGCAGCTCTGATAGTGTATTTGTCTATAAGCATCTTACAAGCTGCTGAAGATATAGGTATGTTCGCTTTGTCTAGTTGGATCGGTAACCCAATCTCGCTAGTTCATCTGCTTTGCAGTTGCCTTCTATGTCTCTATGACCCGGCACCCAGAGCAGGTTTATTATAAAGTACTGTGATTGTTCTGTCAAAACGTCGATATATTCTTTTACTGCCTTCGAGTTAATATTAGCCGATTTTAAAGCTATCAGGGCCGATTGGCTATCTGAATATAGAATATATTTATTTATATCTCTTGTGGTGAGGACACTTTTATTTAGGGCTAACAGGCCTTCCCTGATAGCCAGAATTTCAGCTTGAAATACACTATAGTGATCCGGTAACCGGAATGAGATGTTGGCATTCATTTCCGCAGAGTGAAGGCCTCCGCCTACTTGTTCATTTAGCTTGGAACCATCAGTATAGGTACTGATTCCGCTTCTATTGTCCATTACCCCATTGTCCCAATCTTCTCTCGTTGGGAAATTTATGGTAAAGGATGTGTTTACATGCAGCTCTACTCAGTTACAAACGTCTATCGTTTGATGTAGGAAGGGGTATTCGTCTAGTATTCTTGTGTGACCCCTTCTGTTAGTGGCTAAGTTAGAAGATTCTCTTAACCTAAGTGCCGATTTCGCCGCCAGCTGTTTACTGTAGGCCTCAATCGGTAATAAGTGCAGCATGACATTCATCGATGCCGTGTGCGTGTCTTTAGTGCCCCGTTTATGCAGATACTAGCACCTCTTTGAATACTTTCTAAGCGTTTTACTGTTGTTCTTTTCTCAAGTGTTGGCGCCTTACCACCGCTGTATATAGCCCATTTTGCTCCCACAATTCTTTTGCATGTATAGAGTGCTGGGGCTGCTTTTTTTACTGGCTTTTTTTACTCTATCATTAATCGTTTGTTTCCACGAAAGCTTCCTATCTAATACTAGTCCAAGGTAGCTTGCCTCTTCCCCAATTGACAGTGTGATTCCCTCGAGGAGAGGAGGGTTTAGAACAGGTATCCTGTGTTTTCTCATGAACATGATTAGTTCTGTTTTGTTGGGATTTACCCCAGAACTAATCGATACAGCCCACCGGCGTACATCGTTCAAAGCATTTTGCATTATGTTGCAGACGGTATTTGGGAGTATGCATGTTGTGATCTCGCGAATAGCGACGGTGTCAAGTTTTCTCTTATAAAGGCGACTATTAATCGCTCTAACGTCTTTAATAGAAATGAGAAAAGGTTAATAGATGTGAAGTCTTTAGGTCTCGTATACGAGCTCCTACCAGCCTTTTGTATAAAAACTGCCCTGACTTCTCTCCACCTTAGGGCCTTAGGGGGACGTAATTTAGTGGTAATGTTGCTCTGAATATGGTTGTCAGCCATTTCATAATGTTGCCCATTGTCTGATGTAGTTGCGCAGGGATTATTCCATCTGGTCCCGGTATTTTGTATGGTTGGAAGTTTTCTACAGCCCAAGTTATCTTGACTTCTGTGACAATGTTGAGGTTCGGAACCTAGTAGCGTATCCGTAGCTGGAATATTGGCGGTTATCGCTTCCTCTAAATTACCTGAGAAATGAGTATTTAGTAATAGATCTAATGATTCTTCGCTGGATTCTGTCCAGCTGGAGTCCGTCTTCTGAAGATACCCTATGGGTTGAGCAGACTTTTGAGTGGTGGGTCGGAGGGTGTAGGGACCCAAACTCGTGCCCTCGGTCGAGACGGGATATCTTTTTTTGTATACTACCACGAGCTTCGCTCCCGGGCAGAATTCCCCGATTTTCGCTATTGCTGCTCTATATAGCTCTACCGACCTTTCGTCGTTGCAGGCTATAATTTTAATTTGACCTTGATACCAACCAGCGTCAGTACAAGATGGTGGCGGACCTGGATTGCTTAGTAGCATTTCCAGCGTCACATTAGTCAGAGCAGCCTGCACCCATTGGCCCTGGGAATTCTTCCTTCGGGATCACTCTCATCCAGGACGCCAATGATGATGCGATTGTGGGCCACTTCTGCAAACGTTTTATTAGGCGTTATGCTTCGCGTTTTCGGTCTTTTCGCTGACGGTTTGACCTCTTCAGCAGACCTCTGTCTTTTGGTGGCAGCTGGCGATGTGGTTGGCCTTTCGAGGGTGAAGTTAGGTAGTACCTTCTTCGTCCACTCTATCGACTCGCTTACCCCCTTCGTCAGCTCCTCCGTTATTGGTGGTGTGTCGTGCAGCATTTTGACGGCATTATGTCTCTCCAAGTACCCTGCTTTGGTTGGATCAGTGATCCTTACTGTCGGCCATTTTCCGGCGGGAGCATTGGCCTCGGTGCCTTAGGGGGTGCCGATGTACTGGAGCTAGGCTTAACCTCTGTCCCAGTGCCAGCGCTTGCCGCCGGTCCACTCTGACTAAGTTTGACTTCAGTCATCGTGGTGGCAGATTGAGAGCTCGTTTTAAACGCTGCTCATTTCTCGGAGTTTGCTGCCCCTTCAGGTTTCTTTGTTTTTTGATTTTTGTTATTATTTAGGTTCATAGTTGGTCCCACGAGTGCCGGAGAAGAGATATCCACCTGTACATAGCCCCGAACTACACAGGCAAGGCTAGTATTTATGGAGGGCGCCAGGTATCCGTAAGCTCACGCTAACGACTCGGCTATTTTTAAAAAAGGGCCCCCAGCCAGGCTGATCCTCGGCACGGGTCGCATGACACCTTGAACCGGCCCTTTTCCTCACACCATAGCAAAACTCCATTTACAAATGCTGTACTATTAAGGAGTAACGAACACTTGTCCGTGAAGTCTTACCTTAGCTAGCTACCTCTCAACTGTGTGCAGAGTGGGAACTGTGGTATCTATTACCAGTCGGCACCCTCGGGGAGGGTTCAGTGGAGGGGTTTTTGAAAACCTAAATACAAATCATAAAAAAGAGTTACGTATTTTATAATTAAAATTTTTCACTTGATACTTAAATACGCGTGATATTTTTTCCCGGTATTCATTCAGTACCAAATACTTTGTTCCGATACCAGAAGCAAATAAAAGTATATATATTATCGCCCACCCATTGCTCTCTCTCTCTCTCTCCCTTCGTTTGTTTATTGTACATTTTCACTTAACGTAAAGAATTTTTGTAAAAACCACCAGCGACCACCTTAAAGCTCACTGCCGTTGAACGCGTTAAACGCTGATTCAATTAATTTAATTTTGTCAAAGAAATCGGTACTGGGCTTAACAAATCAACCATTAGATAAAGTGTCCAAGTGTCAGTACTGCCTACTAACTTTTTTGGAAAAAGTTTTAATTTCTAATAAATTTCGAGGTCACAGTGCCCCTTCTGGTCTGCTAAACCCAACTGGTTTTCGATTTCTTATCTACCCAGAATGAATGCTCCTAATCGGCGCTTTTCCATATGAAGAAAGGAATTATTTACCCGATAGCTTTCATAAAAAAAAACCATTATTACTTCAAAGGCAGATCTCTTCGTGGATATGCACACTTGTTTGTATTCAAATTCTTTAATCTCGCTTAATAAACTTTAAGGCTTCCAATTGAAACATTCAATTAAGTAAAACCGACACAAATAAATTTCAATCCCAGTGATTGACTTTTATAGCTTTGGTTGTTTATCCGCACAAAAAAATCTTCACCATATTCGTTTCCTTGGCAACAAATGTATCTTTGACACATTTGACACTTCTTCGCATTGCTGCAGTAAGTGAATCAAGGATATTTGCACAAAAAGATAAAATAGCAAAAGAAAAACAGGCAAGTGTCAATGATATTCGTTGTTGTTATTTTTTCTTTTTTTTTGCAAACATTTCCTACTGTAAACTTCCTCACTATTTTTTCCTCCACATTGACAACAGTTTTATTGCATTCCCCTGCTGATTGCTGGTGTCAGCAATGTCACTTGGCACCCGCAAACTTTGGGGCAGTACAAGGCGACATGGCGAAGAGGGGTAGCGGAAAATAACTAAGTGGAGTGAGTGCATTTCCTTTATGAGATTGCGTGTGTTTGATTTGCTTAGTGATTTTTCTGTGCATTTTTTTCTTTGTTTGGTTGTTTGGTTTTAAGGAAATCAAAGTCATTGTCAGTTCTTGGAATGGCTCCATGGGTTACTGTTTAATATCTTTGCCGTATGTGATATGTGCGGGTGTGGTAAAAGCAAACGGCATGGTCGTGTGGCAGTCAAACAGTCAAGCCAGTGTGAATTCTGTTTATTCTAGTTTTTTTTTTTCTGTTTCTGTGCTAAAGCTTTTGAATGCATAGGCGTGCCAGACGTCGAACGACATGACATGACTTGACATGACGAGATATCACGATGAAGCGAAAAATGTCAAAGGAGACAATGACATTGCAATACGACTACTTTTGTTGTTACTTTTTTTACACCTCTTTCCAGCTTAAGACGGATTGTTTCGGTTGAAATTCATGCATACATACGCACACATTTGTTTATATAAATCTAACGGTTTAAAAATATTTTATTTCAATAGCTGATCAGAGACCAAAAATAAATGGTAACATTTTGAGCAAACATCACCGGATCATCAAATGTTTTTCTGCGATAAACCTTATTTTTAGTTCTATAAAGCCTGTAAAAACTATGCGACAAAAATCTAGAGCAAGGATGGTGAAAAGTTCAAAAGTTATGGCCAATATCAGACCATTAACAGGCTCTCAGCGAATTTAACAGAATCAGCTGATGGGCTGACGCCACCGGGGTCGAGGCAGAAGTTTGTTTAGAAAAAAACTGATATTTTGTTAGCGTTAAAGGAAAGAAATTAATACAGTATTCGCTCATTTCACTTCGCCGCCATCTGAACAACCACTGATTGCATTGTGAAATGATTTTTAGAGATGTGCTCTTTAACAGACCCGTATTCGGCTCTGCGCCATTTTGACAGAATCAGCTGATGGACTGACACCACTTGGGATGTGTTTACAAGTTTACGAGTATGTGAATATGTTCGAAATGATTGTGCAAATTCGGCTGGCGATAAGATTTTGTTAGTGATATACGAAAAAACAAAATCAGCGCAACCTTCGCTAATGTTATTTCGTTGCTATCGGAACAACGACTGCTTGGAGGAGTGTGAGAGTACATACATCTGAAATAATTATGTAGAATTCGGCTGCCGTAGTTAAAGAGCAAACCTTGTAAGTCGATCATTCTTGGACTGATTGGATGAGTGTATGAATAAGTGTGAAATGAGCGGGTAGATACCAGGTATATACCTATGAAGTGAGACTTTCAGCTATTAGCCCATAGATGTGGCTAGGAGTATTTTTAAACCTTCCCAAATTTCTTGTTTTTTCGTCTGTCACCTGTCAGCAATATTCAGTTCATTGTTTGTTACGTTTCATACAACAATGCATTTTTTCGCTCTTAAAAATGTCCATTTTCGTGTCTTGAAACTACGATTTGCATCGAATCGTTAGGGGCGATGAAAAATGGGTGTATTTCTCCAATCCCAGGCGTAAACGATCGTATGGTCCGCCCGACCACAAGCCAAAAACGGCCAAAAAAATCGCTTCGGCCGCAAGGCAATCTGTGTGTTTTCTGGGATCAGCGTGGTATGATTTGGTACGAGTTATTAAAACCAGGTGAATCAATTGACGGATTTGAACAGCGCTATACACCGAAAACGCCCAGAATATGCCGATCGGCGTCACAAAGTAATTTTTATTGATGACAATGCATCGCCAAATGCGCCGCCACATCGAACAAGAGCGACCCGGGAATTGGTGGAGACGTACGATTGGGAACCGCTGGTGCATGCAGCTTACTCACCAGACTTGGCGCCTTCCGATTATCATTTGTGTGCATCGATGGGCCACGCACTTTCCGAGCAGCGCTTCAATTCTCACGAAGAAGCCCAAAAATGGCTCGAAGATTGGTTTGCGGCCAAAGATGGCCAATTTTTTTGGCGCGGCATCAACAAATTGCTTGAGAGATGGGAAAAATGTGTCGCTAGCGATTGCTATTATTTTGAAGATTAAATTTGTAACAATTTTTTGTTAGTAAACGTTTGAGAATGAAAAAAAGTCTCACTTCATAGGTATACACTTGGTAACTACAATTACTGATTTGATACAAAGTTGCCGATAAGCCGTAGCCAGCATAAATAATCCTCACTTCTTTCGAACGTTTTGTTTTTTTGTGAATCATTTTTATAAATAAAGGTCAAGTAATTGGTACGGTGTGGCTGCCGTAGCCGAATGGCTTGGTGCGCGACTACCATTCGAAAGTACGTAGGCTCGAATCGTCGTGCATGAAACACCACTCATGTCAACTTATGGTGTTCATAACCGTCCTACCAAACGCACTATTCAGCAAAACATCGGCAAAATAGAGAATAATTTTATATTATTGGAGGATAGGTAGGTAGATAGATAGGGTGGCTGTCGCAACGACACACTTAGATCTTTCGTAGGTCCATTGTGATACCACTGGATCTTATCCCTAGACCCTATGAGCTCCTTTTCAAACATCCGGTAGCTTTAATAAATGAGCAAAGCTTCGTTGGTGTTAATTGCGCTATGTCCGCTACATCAGTTAAAAATGCTGAATCAAGGGTCCTTATAGCCAAGCTTTTACACTCACATAAAAGGTGTCTGACTGTTTCCTCTTCTTCAGTATTAAGGCAGCTTCTACAGAAATCGAAGTACGGGAGTCGTAACCTTCTATCATGGCTGCCTATTACACAATGACCGGTTAATACTTAATGATACTCGGCCGATTAGACTACGTACATTGCCAAGTTAAGAGAATATTGCGGCTATAAATGAGAATTTTGCCAAAGATCCGGAATAATCGATTGGGTGCCGATCTCAACAACTTGGCACTACTTGGGCGATTTAACGCAAAGATATTGGTTTGAAAGTATATAAAATACAGCTAGTCCAAGATTTAAAGCCGGCCAAAGGATCATACCTTCAGTCATTTGGCTCTTGAAAAATTCGCCGAAGCTCTGAATTTTGTGACCCAAGTGACCCATTATATTCATACGGTTTGGTGCGCCTCATGGGATGGAGGAATCATCGGCCCATATTTTTTCAAAAGCGAGGCTGCCGCCAGTGTAACAGAGAATGGCGAACGCTATCGCACCATGATAAACTAATTTTTGTTACCGGAAATTAAAGCTCATGATCTCCACAACATTTGGTTCCAACAGCTCGTAATTCCATGTTATTCCCATCCCCTTAAGCTTTCTGTTTCTCTCGTATTGAGGCCATAGTGTTTTCGAAATAGCACACGATGAGGAAGACCTCCACCTGTCTTGCGCTTTTTTTAGAAAGAAATTGTGTAGTTTCCCTTAAACAACGGTCAAGGGGACACCGATGCCTGAGAAGCGGGCAACTGAACTGACCCCTTCTTGGGAAGTTCATCGGCAATTTCATTTACCTCTATATTCCTGTGTCCAGGAACCCAGATAAGCGAAATTTTTCCAGCTCATTCGAGATGTTTGAGTTCCTCCTTACAGGATTTTACCAGAAGAGAACTGCAATACTACGATGACAGGGCCTTGATCGCAGCTTGTCTATCGGAAAAAATATTAATGTCTCCCTCCCAACAGCGATCGCTGAGCATTTTGCATGCTTGCAGGATCGCGAAGACCTCTGCTTGAAAAACGCTGCTCGTTTCCGGCAGTTTAAAGGAGACCAAAATGTTGGCTGATTTGGGAGAAAACCCCCGCTCCGACTCCAGATTCCATATGGGATCCGTCAGTTAAAACAGAGGTACCTATATCCGTGCCGACTCTTCCCTCTTTCCAATCTTGCCTTCTCGGAAAGATACCCTAGCACAACCCTCAAAACCCAGTTTACGGATGGAGAGATCAGTGCGATGTACAGAGAAGGAAGGGCAGATCTGCTTCAAGATGCTACTATGTCCTACAAGAAGTTGCGTTCGGAGGCAAATCTTCTTCAACCTAATAGCTCTGAGCAGCAATAGATTTAACTTGCAGATCCACGCGCAGTAAGTTCAGAATGACGTTGAGGGTAGCAGTGGGACATGTCCTACAAGCACCAGTGACGCCCACACATGCAGTTCTCTGCACTCTTTCTAGTTTAGTGGTGTCGTGGCCCTTCTGAAGAGCTACCCACCAAACTAGGCAACCGTATATTAAAATAGGAAGAACCACTAAGTTGTACATCCAAAGTACGTCAGGTGGCTTGAGACCCTATTTATTGCCGAACATAAATTTACAGGCATAGAAGGCTATACTGGCATTCTTAACTCGATTTTCTATGTGCAACTTCCAGTGGAGCTTGGGGTCAAGTATTATACCAAGATACTTGACTTCCAATGACAGTGTAAGACACTGGTTGTTAGTCTTGGAAGCTTAAAAGTGGTATTTCCTCGTGAATGGCATCAACCGCAACTGGTAACCCAACTACTGAGTGTAGCCGGTGTACCTTCCAAAATTTCAGCCATTACTGACGGGAAGGGTCCTGAGACCATTAGGACCAAGTCATCGGCATATGCTACCATCTTTACCGCTCTCCTGTTTAAGCGAGTTAAAGCTGAATAAATAGCTACTAGCCAAAGGAGAGACGAGAGGACGCCTGTCTGCGGTGTACTCCTGAGTATGAACCTAGTGATTCTATACCCTTCTGCTACAGCATTTGTTTCCCTACCACCAAGCAAGGACATGATCCAGAGGTAGATAGGTCTTTCTACCGCTAGCCTATTTAGAGCAGTGACAATTGACTCAGCCGTAACATTATTAAAGGTGCCCTCTATGTCTATAAAGGTCTCCAAAGTGAATTGTTTCCCCTCCAGAGATTTCTCTACAGTACCTACTACCTCACGAAAAGCTGTCTCGGTAGATTTACCATTCATAAAAAGCATAAAATTATTCTAGGCTTACATTGACTTTTTTCCAATTTCTTACTACCTTTTCAGAAAGGAGCTCAACCTATGCCCTTTTTTCACTTAATTTCAAATTGCACCAATGGATTAAGTTGCACCCGAAATCAGTTGTCAAACTTAACACAACCTTTTATTATTGCATCAGGATCCCAACAGGCATCCAAAAAATTCTATGTAAAATCAAAAGTTTTTATTCTTTTTCTTTCCATATCCAAAGTAGCCAATATTTTTCAACTCATTTATTAGAGTCGGTGAAGTTTCAATTGCCTTGTAGATCGCTTTCTCCAACTCCTTGTACTGAGCATACGGCTGGAAAGGCATATCTTCAAAGCTGAACATCAATAAATTTCCACGTTCATTACCAACGGCAAGCGATCTGCCACACAAACTCAATCTGTGGGAGACAGTTTACAAAAAAGGTAGCGATTTGTTAAAGCTGCGGTAAAGTAAATAACTGAGGTAATTTATTTAAAGTACTTAAAAACTTAGTATGGGGTATACGTTTGGAATGCTTTTGTAGGTAAGTGTAAGAGAGCGCGTATGTTTGTGTTATTATGTAGGTGAAAATATTTCTGCATTTTCATGTAATCTTGAAACTCATTACAATCAGAGTTTAATAAAAATTCTTCACACATATTTGTTTTTGTACTCACTTGCCCAACGTTTGAAACGATCTGTCTACGTGCTGCGACGACACTGGCATTAAAATATTTCGCCGCAAATCCCAGATATCTATAGTTTCCCTATTGATTGCAATAATTACCGTCGAATGAGTGCGGCTCCACATAGCACAATGGACTGGTGCAAAACGGCTGCACAGAGTGATGAGAGGCTGAAATATGCCCTCCAACCAAATGCGAATGGTCCTGGAAAAGAAGTTAGAAAGTAGAGCTTAAAGTTGTATTTATACTTAGGGGAACTTTAAATAAAAAAAGTTTGCACTATTTAAAAATATATTTTTCAAATCGAATTCTTTGGCCCTGTGTCCTTGAACCGTCCTCGAGGTTGCCCTTGTAAAAATGTCCTAGGCGACTTTGTGGCACGCGATCGACCATTTTACTTATCTGAAATCAAAAAAAATTTTTTTTTTATCATAAAGTGTAGCGTTGGCTATGTTTTCCCAGTGGCGATTTTAAATATTTTGAAATTTGTAAAAAATGCGTGATTTTAAAAAAAAAGTTTGAAAATTTCCTCTTTTTTTTACACTTTAGAGGCCCGCAAAATTAAACTAATCAAAAATTGAAAAAAGTGGTCTGGGAAAACATAGCGAGATGTTCACTGAATAACTGGAAAAAAGATGGAATGAATTCGACAAATATTTATAGTAGATGTGTGACCAGAAAGTTGAAAAAAGTCAACTTTCGGGAAAAGGCGTTTAAAGATAAAGAAACGCTCGAAAATGCCACGCGCATGCATGTATTCTCCCCGAAATGCTCATGAAGGAACATGTTTTTCATAAAACCCTCTTTATAGCATACTCTTAACATTAGTAGCTTTTAAAAAATCTAAAAAAAAAAAAAATCGATTTTTTCAAACCGTGACGGTAGAAGACCCCCTTAACTGACGAAAGGCTCCGCTATGGTAGTATAATATTATGCGATAGAAAACGAAAGGCTATGCTATGAGAACACGAAAAGAATTCAGTTTTCATTTCATTTATTTATCATTTATAAAAGCTCTCGGCCGTTAAGGGTGAACCTCGGAAACTCTACAATAACTCATTTTTACAAATTTTCATCAGTCAATGAAAAAAGAGGCCAGGAGATTTTTGTCGATGAAGCTATATCAAGGACCAGTGCTTATCGATGGTATGGTGAATTCAATCGTTGTCGTAGTTCACTCCAAGACGAATTTCGTGAAGGTCGTCCAAAATCAGTTGTTGTTCCGAAAACCATTGATGCTGTGCGCGAACTGATATTGCAAGATCGTCATGTGGCCTATCGTGAGATTGAGACAATCTTAGGCATTAGTGGGACCAGCATACATTCAATATTGCATAAACATTTGACTGTCAAAAAAATTTGTTCGCGTTGGATCCCACACAATTTGTCAATCGCTCAAAAAAAGGATCGTGTCGATTGGTCGAAGGAAATGCTCAAAAAATACGATCGCGGAGCTTCGAAACACGTCTATGACATCGTGACAGGTGATGAATCATGGGTGTTTCAAGATGAGCCAAATCCAACAAAAGTTGTTCGCGCACGAAGCACTTCCAAGGACATGCCGTAACCGTACCACTAAAACGACACACAACAGAAAATTCTGAGTGGTACGCAACCATTTGTTTGCCAGTTGTCTTCCAGGAAATTAGGAAAACCAATCGCCAAATGCGGATCACTCTTCACCAGGACAATGCGAGCTCTCACACATCGGCTCAAACCACTGCATTTTTGAGCACCCAAAACATCGAATTAATGGGTCATTCGCCGTATAGTCCTGACTTGGCACCGAATGACTTCTTTTTATTCCCGTACGTAAAAAACAAACTGAGAGGTGAACGTTTTTCGACGCCTGAAGAAGTGGTTGCGGCATTCAGAATGAATGTTTTGGAGGTACCTCATTCAGAGTGGCAAAAATGCTTCGACAATTGGTTCAAACGCATGCAAAAGTTCGAAACAGTATAGAAAATATTCTTCTGTCAGCTGCTTCCGACCGTACCGCTTTTTTTTCTTAATCACAGGCGCTCTCTTTTTCGAGTATCCTTCGATGAACCCAACTTAAACTAAATATACTAAGAGATGGCTGAAGAACTATACATTTTTTTAGGTATCTGCATTACTTAATACTCTAATGTAAAAGGATACGAAGCCCGAGGAGGATGCAAGACAAAATAATAGCAGGGCGGCCCATGAATACTCGGACCTGAACTTTGGAATATAAGCTGCGATGAATCCTTCGAATAAAGATGCCTGAGCATGTGCATTTAGTGGGATTCGCAGATGAAATTGCAGCTAGAATAATCGCTCGAAACACTGACGAAGCCAAAAGGAAGGTAAATCAGGTGATGACCCGAGCACAGGCATGGCTAGAACACCACGGATTAAAACTGGCCACAAAGAAAACAGAGCTAGTTCTTCTAACCAAAACAGATGTGCCCCATTAGAAGTAGATATGCAAGTACCCGGAGCCACTTTATCGACGAAAAGAGTGGCCAAATACCTAGACACAAGGCTAACTTAGTTAGGTTAGGTTATGGTGGTAGTCGGTCCGTATGACCAACTCACTTAGACCTTACAGGCCCCTTGTGATACTACTGTGTGACATGGGAACCTAGCTTATTTATCTCCATGAAACCATTTTGAGGCTCTTATGGTCTAATCCCCACACCAGACAGTTCTGTAAGAGAATTGAAAAAGTATTTACCTAGACAATCTGCTCTGATTTTAGCTAAGGCTGGGCAATTGCGAAGAAAATGCAAGGTTAACTTACTGGGCGCACACAAATCATGCTGCCACAAGAGCTGCCAAAGTAAGTGACATGTTAAGTAAGCTCATGCCAAACCTGGGATGTCCAACTCAGAGCAAGCGGAAACGACGAACTAGATTTTTTTTTACGAATGCGAAAAATGGGTAGATTCGCTATGGGTTAAATGCCGGCGAAAAACTCTACAATATGTGCAACGCACCTGCGCTCTCAGAGGGGCTTCTTCATACAAAACATTGCACGGTTTTTGTTATCGCCGGGATCACTCCTATAGATTTTCTAGTTAGAGAGCAAACGGAGATGGGAGGCAAAAATTTCATGAATTCCAGGACGATGCTTCTCCGACATTAGAATTCAAACGCTCACACTTTAGCAAATAAGATGTAACTCTGAACGGACTAATACTCGATGTAAAAAAATGGGTACAAAGAAAGCACAGTGAAGCTAACTGTTATCTCCCACAGTTTTTCCGCACACGGGGCCTTTCGCAAGTGTTTGTGACGTATGGGAAAGTTGAACCTACCAAACAGAATTTATTGAGATACTGAGTGTGATGATGAGGAGCACACCTTCTTTAAATCCGACAGGTGGAACACAGAAAGATCAGCTCCGCAACGAGCAATCGCTGTATTTACACCTGTCGAAATAATCGAGAAAATGATGACAGACGAAGAAAAATGAAATGGCGTCATAAATTTCGTGGAGGATATTAACCGAAGAAAAAGGCATGAAATGGAAACTTATGCTGAAAGATCTGCAAAAAAAATTAGAAAAATTCCATAAACTATTCATCCCAATTCCATTGTTTTTGATAAGAGTTTGTAGAATGATTATTGAGATATAAATTTTTTCGACCAGATCCGCAGACGAAAGGAACTTTTTGAAGACCCTAGCAACATTGCTCTTAGCAGTATACCTAGCTTCGAAGTGGGCAGCACAATAACAACCAACAAAAAAATAGCAGCAGCCTGCCCCAGCCTAGCGGAGCTTAAGGATGCAATTAAGAAGCTGAAGCTCAACAAAGCGGCGGGCGAAGATAGCACACAGCCTGAACTAATAACAGCCGATCCGAAAATATTAGGGGAAACATTTCATCCCCACAACTTTTCATCCGCCGTCTAGAGCAATGAAAAGCTGCCTCCGCCCTGGACAAAAGGCATCATAATAAAGCTGCCCAAGAAAGGCGTTCTGCGTGACTGCGGCAACTGGCGAGGAATAACCCTACTTAACACCAACTACAAAATGGTAGCCGTAATCATACAAAGATATCGAACGTTTCTTAAGAGACGAGCAAGCTGGTTTTCGCCCTTACCGAAGCTGTGTTGACCAAGCCAAACCACTTCGGATTATAGTAGAACAATCAGTTGAGTGGCGCTTCCTGCTCTACATGCTGTTCGTAGGCTTTAAGAAAGCGTTCGATACTATCAAACGAGACGCAATATGGCTGGCACTGAGTGGAAAGGGAGTTCCTGCCAAGAGAATCCGCCTCACCAAAGCCCCTACGAGAACTCCGAACTGGCAGTGTTTCACAAAGGCGATATCAGCCATCCATTCACTGCCAACGCAGGCGTAAATCAAGGTTGTCCCCTGTCGCCCTTTCTCTTCGCCATCGTCCTTGATGATGTCATGAGCCAACTGACCCTGCACAAAAAAGGCTTTATATGGAGTTTCACCGGACATCTTGAGGATCTGGACTTTGCCGATGACATCTGCCTCCTCTCTCATAAACTCTCTCACATGCAAGCGAAGGCAGACAAACTAGTCGCGCTGGCACGCACTGTCGTGCTGGCGGTCAGCATCACCAAGACCAAGACTATGAGAATTAACCACATTAACACAAGGCAGGTATTGGTTGACGGATGCCCGGTGGAATTCGTCAACTGCAGGCTAAACAAAGCAAGGACGGCATTCGGGCGAATGCATACGGTATGGGGAGTTCGCAAATCTCCAGGCGCACTAAACTACGAATATTCGGCTCATCCATGGCTGGTCTCTAACACCATCACACAGAGGCTATAATCGTTCATCAACAAATGCCTCCGCATCATCTGCAAAATATTCTGGCCAAACACCATCAGTAACCATCAGTGGAGATTAACGAACGAGGAACCCATTCTTAGGCCATCAAATGCAGAAAGTGGCGATGGATAGGTCACACATTGAGAAAACCACCATCACAAGAATGCTACTGGACAGGAACCCGCAAAGGAGCCAAGGGCGCGGTCGACCAAAAACACTTGAAGAAGATCAATGCTGCGCGAACTAGTAGATGCCGACATCTCATGGGACGATGAAAAAACAACAGCACAGAACCGTGTACGATGTATGAGTCTTTTCGAGGCCCTATGCTCCCGAGAGGAGTGAAAAAGGAAAAAAAAAGATTTTTTCGACAAACCAAACAAACCACTCTATAAGGCTCTCATCATGCCTATCCTAAGAAGCATTGACGATGACAATATCCGTTGAGGCGTCCATTGGAGTATTTGTACGATTTTTGAATCTTTGCACGTTGGTGACAACGAGTATCGTTGGCGATGAAACAACGAATTGTATGAGTTTTACGGCGGTAAGGACATAACGCAGCGAATAAAGATGCAGCGGCTACGCTGGCTGGGTTATGTCGTCCGGCTCTAAGAACATTCGATGGGTTACCAGCTGGTAGTAACAGAGGAAGAGGAAGATCTCTACGTTGGAAAGATCAGGTGGAGAAGGACGGCGCTTTCCTTGATGTGCCCAACTGGGGCCGGTTAGCACGAGAAATAAGCGACTGCCGCGCTGTGTTAAATTCGGTCAAAATCGCGTAAGCGGTTATCTCGCCAATTAAGAAAAAGACGAATGCGTTCAAAAGCTATGGACATTTGAAAATTAAGTAGCACGAAAATTAAAATTTGGATAATTTGGCAACTACGCGTTCCATGGGTCAAAAACTATGATACAAAGATTTAATTTTCTGCAGATATAATTCACAAAAAATTCAACGAATTTGATTTATGGGTGACTTTCTTTCAGCGAATGCCTCGTATATGAATTAAATAAAAAAAAAACTTCTCTTCACTTCGCCCTAGTTTCAAACTCCCTTTAACACTTACCAGTCATTGCCGCAGGTTAGAAACAGTTTTGGTGACCAAGGTGAAAAGTCCATGTGGTTAACGGATCCCTCGTGCACCTTCAACGCTTCAAGATACGAATGTGTATGATTGAGCGAACACTTCTGGATGCAACCTTCATCGGTGAGTATGAAATACAAATCACTCTCAAATGGATGCAGCACAAGATTCAGCCCACACGGATGACGATTCGATTCGTATTTGCCTTGCATTGTAATATTAACTGACTGCTTTTGTAGACCCTCAGGATTACCGACAATACGATTCAACTCCATCTGGCGCATACCCAATAGATATGGGCTGGGTATAATGCGAAACTTTGCCACTTTACCATCGCGTGTCAATACCAAAAACGGATCGATTTCGGTGGATTCATTATGCGGTCCACGAGACCATTGAATCGCCGTCACCGGTTCAGAGCTCAATAGAACGTTGCGTTGCGAAATCGCCAAAGGCAGTCCATGGGGTTTCGTGATGTTAAGCACTTTCACAGAACCATCATATAGACCGACAGCAATTAGGAATGGTAGAAATGGTGAAAACTCCACAGCCGTTACTGGCACATGATAGGCGTAAGTGCGTTCCGGATTATGTGGATTCTTCATACTCCAAATGCATACATTGCCGCTGCTTACAGTTACTTTGGCCGAATGCGAATAGAAACCATAGCCGACGGCTACCAAATCACCATTGCCATAACAGAAACTTATAGCCGAGACCGCTTTACGATTTTTAGCGCCTTTCCCTATTTCAAATGTAGGCTCCATTAGACGATACAGAAGGTTCAACGTATACCTGTAATGGGCCACTTTATCCATTTTACTCGGCACTACCATATTGCGATAGCGCCGCTGTCCATCCTGATAGTAATTGCTGGCCAATATGCGTTCCAATACCATGGCCGCATAAGAGAATTTCGGATTGTCTACGATCTTACCAAATTTGCCCGTATTAAAATTTATCGCCATAAGTGACGGCTCTTTAGTCAGAGTGGGCGATGTTAGCTGGAGCAGCTTTTGGTAGGTGTCGAACATTTCAAAGAAGGACACATAAGTTGCACTTTCGGTATTTTTCTTAACGGTTGTATTAACGGTGCGTGTAATTTTGAAAATATCTTTCGTCTGCGTCTCGGCTTCGGAGCGCCGCCGAATTTTTCCTCTACCCGCAGTCAGATATTCGTAGACACGGTTGTCTTGCTCTACCAATTCAGCCTCCTCGCTGCCTTTCGCAACAGTGCAACTGTTTTGTTCGAACAAAAAGATCTCTGCAGTTTTACGCAAAACCACTTTAATAAATGGTAATTTACGCGCTCTTGGCTTTGGAAGTAAATCTTCACGTGACTTGTCTCCCGATTCCTTGGTAATCACATATTTGCTACCAATCTGGAGGGTGAATAAAATATGGAGAAATATTTAAAAAATATTTATAAGTGCATAAAAAAATTAATAAATAAAAATGGACTACTCACAGAAATTAACATTTATTTAAAAAAAAGGTGACTTTCAAATTTCGGTGTGGGGTCTATAAGTACAGCGGCGAGCATATCTAATCACCTGATTACATTTAATTAATTAATTAATTTCTTGATTAATTTTAAATATTTGCAAAAACGTTGAAACTTTGTTTGGCTTACAAACAAATTTTTATAAGTTAATATTAAATAACTGAAAAGAAATTCACTACGCCAATAAGTACTGGCACTGTAGTATTCCAGTAAGAAATGAGTTCTTAGAGCCATAGTCAAGATTGCTCTACATTGGAGTAGATCCTAGAATAACTTCAACCGAAAATTGTTGGAAAGCAGAAAAATGAAAAGTTTGGGAATAAGTCATCTAAATAAAGTATAAAAAAAAGTCGGGTTTTCCTTCCTGACGCTATAACTCCAGAACGCATGAACCGATTTCCACGGTTTTGCATTCGTGGGAAAGGTCTCGGGTCCGTGAGATTTATAGCATGTACTCTGCTCAGTTAATTTCATGTGACATTTATCTTTTATCTTTCAAACGCTAACTTAAAACCGGTATTGTGTTCACTGTGAAATCGTGGAATTGAGGTTAAAGTTATTCGTTTCCTAACAGTTCAATTGGAAGCCATCAAATCAATCACGCGTATGGTGCAAATTTTTATTTAACGTCAACAGCAGGCATTTGTCTTTAAGGTGATAAGTTGAACTGTGTAAATTATGTGGATCGTGCATTTGAGGTTAAATTCATCAGTCATCACCACATGTTTCCCTCCAAAACCAATGCAGTTATGGAACAAATACAAATACGACATATGTGAAGATATCTTGCATCGCTTGCGCATTCGAACGAATAGTCCCGACATGCAAATAACCGAAGAAATCTACAATGAAAGGTTGATTCTGATTGAGGATCAATGCTTGACTATTGCAAACAAACTACTGATTGAAGTAGGAATGATTGCGCCAAATCGATCGATGCACGTTGTATTCAACCAAGGATTAAATCGAGAGCTGCAATACAATGTTGATACATTGCCGGAATTCGTTCGAAATAATGTGCCGTTGCTGAATGAACAGCAAAAACAAGTATACGAAACATTAATGCAAGCGGTGGCCAATAATACTGGTGGTCTATTCTTCCTGGACGCACCAGGAAGAACAGGGAAAACATTTGTCATTTCATTGACTTTGGCCACTATTCGATCAAGATGTGACATAGCTTTGGCGTCGGCATCATCTGGAATGGCGGCGACTCTTCTAGATGGCGGTCGTTACTGCACATTCTGCGCTTAAGTTGCCACTCAATTCAATCAGAATTGATACTCCAACATGGAATATTTCCCGATGCAGTGCAAGCTCAGTGTTTGGAATGAGTGCACAATGGCACATAAGAAATCACTTGAAGCACTTAACTTCACACTGAAGGATCCTCGGTGAAATAATAACATCTTTGGCGGCTTGATGATATTGTTGGAACGCCTGCAGATGAATTGAATGCTTGCCTGAAGGCATCACTTTTGTGGAATAACGTAAAAGCATTTTCGCTAACCACTAATATGAGAGTTCAACTTCAAAAAGATCAAAGTGCTGCACAATTTTCCAAACACTTGTAAGCTGTTGGAAATGGAAAAGTCCCAGTTGATGCGACAGCTGGATTAATTACTCTTACCAACGACTTTTGCCGATTTGTAGACTCTCAATTAGCTCTTATTGAAAATGTTTTCCCAAACATTAGTGAGAATTATCAGAATTATGCTTGGTTAAGTCAACGAGCAATTCTCGCCGCAGAAAATAATGATGTACATGTACTGAATTTCAGCATTCAATCAAAAATCGATGGCGATTTGGTGACATACAAATTCGTTGATTCCATAACAAATCCTGATGATGTAGTAAATTATACAACGGAGTTTTTGAACTCTCAGGAGTTACCAGGATTTCCACCACATAACTCACAACTCAAAGTTGGTTCAGTTATTAAGATATTGTGTAATTTGAATCCACCGCGATTTTGCAACGGTACTCAACTTACGGTGAAAAGACCTATGCCGAATTTGATTGAGGCAACCATTATTAATGGAATGTACGCAGGTGAAAATGTATCTATTCCTCAAATATCAATGATTTCGACTGATCTTGATTTTGATTTGAAACGATTCTTGACTTAAAACGGTTGCAATTTCCGGTTCGCCTTGCGTTCAAAATGACAATTAACAAATCGCAAGGCCAGTCGCTTAGTGTTTGCGGGATAAATTTAGAAAATCATTGTTTTTCACATAGTCTGTACGTTGCGTGTTCACGAGTTGGGAAACCATCCGCTTTGTTTGTGTCAACGTCAGACCAAAGAACAAAAAATGTGGTTTACCAAATAGCATTTCAATGAAACGGATAATTTGCGGACACGTATAACGCTTTGATTCAGTATTTACTTTGGATTCACTTCCATTTTTTACTTAGAGAAGTTGAACTAAATTACACTTTTTTGTTATCGAAATGAATTCATTACTGTTGTGAAATGAAATAAAATGTTTCCTTTTCAAATATAAAACCAAAAAAATAAGTTTTCTTTATCTTTTAATCCCCAAACGAAATGTTACAAAAAACGAAGCCATCTGGTGGCGAAACGGAGATCGCCGGGTTTGCTAGTACAAAAAAACATCAAAAATAATTGAAAATAATCCAAACAACCAATAATCATATTAATCGTGGTTAACGACGAGGCCCAATTGACTACGGGAGAGCCCAATCGGGCATGCAGCGATCGAAAAGACTCATAGATCCAGAACGGATAAAAGCAGAAGCAATCCTTAACCTAAGCAGAAAGGACATACAACTTTATACTGAACCACTAACAGGACACTGTAAACTTAATTATCACATGAAAAAGATAAGTGCTGTTAAAAACGATTCTTTGAGACTCTGCAAAGAGGCACAAGAAACAGCAGAATATGTTCTATGTGACTGCCCAGCAGTGGCACGACGCGGACTAAATTACAGGGGAAACCTCCTGCTAGAAATTAAGCCTACAGCAGTTTTAGGACAGCCTAGTTTATTGACAGCCTAAAACTGTTTGAGTAGGCTACATGGCTGTACAATAGATCGCTTCAGGTCGCAGTGCACAAACAGCCAATCAATAAAAAAAAATTATTGTAATTGATAAAATTTAAAATAGAAATTGCGGACCAGCCTCGTCGATTGGTATGGGCTCAAAGAGTCATCGAAATCCATCGGGTCCGTCGAATATGGGCAACCCAGTACTTTTTGAGCTATTCAGCAATTAACAAAGGGCTCTCGGGCACTCCGGAGTGTTCGCAAAACTTCAAATGAGTTTTTCACAAAACTATATTTTTTGAACTGGTGGCCACTGTAATTTAAAAACCGCTTCGTAGATTTCAATAAAATTTACTCTTTTTTTTGAAAAACATAAAAAACTCGTGCCTGATCGAAGGATTTTTTTTCCAAAAATTTCAATTAACACAACAATTCATTGTTCGAAAATTGGAAAAATATTTTCTGCGGCCACCACATTGATAATTGTGAAAAAAGGCTTCAATCAGGCACAAGATTATCTATTAATAAAACTAACTTCTCTTGTTCGATAGATTTTAGATGCATTTCCAAGGACTTGTGATGATCACCGTAAGGGGCTTCTGGAGAAACAGGCTCCATACAAACAGCGATAACTTTTACAATTATTTTTTGTTTTTTAATTTTGCTTAATTCAAGTCGAAATATGATGAATTTTTATTTTTGTAAAATAAAGCAATTGACCAGAGAAAAAAAAACTATTGAAAATCATCATCTTTCCGTGCCTCTGACTACCGCTAACCCCGTAAGCAACTTACCGCTTGAACTATATCATCTAGTGACACCTTAACTCCCATACCCAGACGTGTGCTGGATTTTCCTCGTAAAAGGCTCATACTCTTTCGGCTGTTCGAGATACTATCGACGCTACGCTGAGAAGTCAGTTCCTTCAACTCGTTCACTGTGAAGTTGTGCAGCAAACGGACTTTGTCCAATGCATATATTTCTTCTTCAACGAGCTTGGGCGTGACATTCACTCTTTTTCCATTAATTTTGTCATATAGCATCAACATTTTGCGCTGCTCTATTGCATAATCGATGTCCTGGTTGAGTGTGGATACGTAAGTGACCCGCGAAATGTGGGCGCTTTTGTATTTTTCCGCAAGCTGAAAGTCGCAAACACAAAATGAACCCAATTTCAATTTTATATGCAAATTTTGCATTTTAGCTACGTACAGTTCGGCGTGACATTGCAAAGTTCGCAGTTGTTGAAAAAATTTAATGAAAAGACACAATCGCTAATGAGAGAAGTCTGTGAAAAATTATGATTAATAAAATATGTACAACAAATGCGTGTTTGTATACAATAAATAAGTACGAATGGGAGTTCGTAAGTGTCAAAACATACAAAAAAATTTTATTACTGAGTTTCAAAATTGAGAAAATGTTCAGTTAAATTAAAGGGTTGCTCTGTGCTGCAAATTAATTTTCTACGCAATGTTGGGATGTTGGAATGCTAATTTTATCCGCTTAATGGTTTTAGAAGCGTTACTCAATTTCATCGAGTTATATAAAAGGATACTAATAAGCAATTTTTATCTTATAATTTAACTTGCTTTAAAAAGCAAGATGAAGCTGAAATGCAGTAAGCAAAACTAAACACCACGCAGACATGAGCGGCTCAACGTCCAGCCGCTGCGCGATCCCGCGACCAAAGAAGAAACAGTTAACGCCTTTCGCTAGAAGCTGCTCACAAACCACAACAATACTGATTGGGAAGCTACAAATTCCACGCTTAGGTAGATGGCTCAGGAAAAACTTGGCACAATAAAGATCACCAACAGCAAACCATAGCTCTCTGACACTACTTGGGGCATCATTAAACGCAGAAATGAACTTAAAAGGCAACTTATCAGCGATGACTCCAGTCGGCAAGCCTACAGAGAGGTGGCGAAGCAAGTAAAGAAATCGGTCAGAAACGATAAGGAAAGTTCGTTGAAGATCTTGCTTGCATAGTTGGCCCCCTAACCAACCATCGGAGTAACAGCAACCAGCCGATCAGAGATCTGGATGGTGCTTTGCTGACTCAACAGAGTCGAAGATGGCATACAGCCTGAACCAATGACTGCCGAGCCGCAAATGTCAGCGGAAATTCTTCATCACCATATCACCGCAGTCTGGAGATATGAAAAGCTGCCTCCGCCCTGGACAAAAGGCATCATTGTGGAGAAAGGCGACCTGCGTGCCTGCGGCAACTGGTGAGGAATAACCCTACTTAACACCATGTAGCCGCGATCAGACAAAGCAGGCTCAAAAATATCGAACGCTTCTTAAGAGACGAGCAAACTGGTTTTCGCCCTCACCGAAGCTGTGTTGACCAAGCCAAACCACTTCGGATTATAGTAGAACAATCAGTTGAGTGGCGCTCCCTGCTCTACATGCTGTTCGTAGGCTTTAAGAAGGCGTTCGACACTATCAAACGAGACGCAATATGGCTGGGACTGAGTAGAAAGGGATTTTCCGCCAGGATAATCCGCCTTATTAGAGCCCTTTACGAGAACTACGAACTGGCAGTGCTTCACAAAGGCGGTATCAGCAACCCATTCACTACCAACGTAGGCGCAAGGCAAGGCGGTCCCTGTCTTCCCTTCTCTTCGCCATCGTCTTTCATGACGTCATGAGCCAACTGACATGAGGACATAGAAATCTACACTGATAGTTCTAAGATGAACTGTGGTGTTGGGGCTGGCCTCTGTGTGGAGCCGCTCAACATATCCAAATCAATTCAACTTCCTGACCAGCGTATTCCAGGCCGAACTATTAGCAATCAGGGAAGCGTACAAATCTTTAAAATACTAAAAAGAAATTGGTGCAAGAGTAGATATGTTTTTCGACAGTCAAGCAGCTATTAAGGCCTTACATTCCAATTCTCTTTCATCCAAGTTAGTTTTACTGTGCAGAAAGGAACTAGAGCTGCTTGGTCATTGACTTCAAATTACTCTGATATGGGTTCCCGGTCATAGGAACATAGAGGGCAATGAGAGGGCAGATGAGCTAGCAAGAAGAAGTTCGGCACTAGACATAACAGAGGCGGTGTCGGTTGCTATCCATTTTAACACAATAAAAAATTCCATTGCTTGGCACGACTATGCTTTAGCCGAAAGAAGGTGGAGGCAAATAAATACGTGTAGTACTACAAGAAAAATATAGCCGTAGTACAACACCCAGAGGACGAATTATCTGTAAAAATGCTCTTGGCTAAATAACTCACACAACCTTTAAAGGTCACTGGAAAGTAGGGGATCCAGCAGCCAGACTTAACCTACCTTCCAATCCCATCGGCAGAAGCTGTGAAGCGGAAGGGATGAAAGAAAGTCTCTTCCCCTATTTATGTGAATATCCAGGTCTGGCTAGAGCAAGACTTAGTTCTTCCGAAAACCCTTCTTACAACCAAATAATGAAATCTCAGAGGTAGAGATAAAAAAATTGTTGTTATACTTGGATCTAACGAAATGGAATCTGACTTTAACAAAACAAAAAACACAAGACATCTTTTACTGTTGGTAAAACGATGCCAGTCGCTAATTGCGAATATTTCAGTGGGAATATTCAAACACAAAAACAACAACAACAACAACTTGCATGTGCTTTATGGAAGGTGTCGCCCAAAGGAACGCTGGATTGACTCATGACGACCCCAAGATCTTAGGGCTGAAAAACTGGAGGATGCATCCAAATGATTGAGATTCTTGGTCAAAATTATTAAGGGAGGCCACGGTTCAACCCAGTCTGTCACACCAACAATGACGATGATGATTATCTCCACGAAGCAAAGAATAGAGTCGTCATGGTTGACGAACATAGAACCTCAATTATGCCTCAGCGTCATCGAAAATTTGGACCATCGGATGGAGGTGTGCCGCCAAGGCCGCGGTGGCTATTTGGCCAATATTTTGTACCGTACGTAATTGAACTATACCAATATTATCACAATAAAGAGAAATGATAATAATTTGCTAAAAAAATTGTATTTTATTCAAAATCAACACTGGCCCTTAAAACTTAACCACCTTTTATAAGAAATACTTAAATTTACGTTCTAACATAACTCAGTAATTTACGTTGGACATATTCTTAAAGGATTATATTAACATTTTATAAAAAAAAATTATACATTTTTTTTCGAAATTTTACAGGTATCTGTCCCCTTAACCCTAGAAGGGTACGGTTAAATTGTAGGCGCTTATAGGTACCGATGAGTAAATTTTACTCACTTCAGAATTTTTACCTTATTATCTGATTTATTTTGTAAAATAGTAGTTTTAAATGAAAAAAATGTAAAGCCAGCACATAATATAAGTGTAATTTTTTATTAAAATATGTAAAATAAGCAAAAATAATACTTTATTATTGATTTTTGACGATTATGAATACATAAAAATTGATTTTCAAGCACATTCAGGGCACTTTTTTTGTGCATGTTCACCGCAAATAGCTAATCCACAATTGCAATAAGTGGTGGTGTATCTACGTTTGGTATAACTACAAAAATTACAGTACTTTCTTGGCCCCTTTTGGTCTTCTCCGGCACTATGGGCCTCTTGGCTTGCTCCTACAATGTTCTGAATGGATTTTTTCAACGCCAGGCTCATGTTTGTATTAGTTGCTAATCTTTTACTTTGAAATCCTTCCGTTAACTCCTTGTGTAGAGATAACATAAAATTAAGTCGGGATTCTGGCTTTTGCCCACGGCTACACGTGTTGTGCGCGTAAATGATGTATGCGTTTATTGCAGCTATGTTCATCATATTTTGGAAAAATGCTAGAGGCCACCTTCTGGTTTTCCTGCCATGGTTAATGTTTTGGCACATCTGGTCAAAACTGTCAACTCCTCCTTTTGTTGAGTTGTACACATGCACTATTTCTGGTTTTCCAGTGGTCTCATGAATACTACCCGTACTGTGCATACTAGACGCCAATAATACAAGTTTATTATTATTGGGCTTGTATGATACAACTGTCAAATCCTCATGAAATATAAACAATGAAGTGGATGCGGCTCGTTTTTGAAACTTTATATCTGTAGCTTCAATAGGCAATTGTGGTTTATTTTTTTTTATTGTGCCAACAGTTGTTATTTTGTATTCCTGACGGAGACGTTGAATCAGTGGTACACTCGTAAACCAATTGTCTATCGTGACATTTCGATTGGTGCCCTTTACATTTTTCAGCAGTTCAAGAACACAATATTCCCCAGCAGCCATTGCAGGAGGAACACTTCCTTTTCCAAGGTAAACAATGGCATCCAACATATACTTTGTTCCGCTATCACAAGACATGACAATTTTGATGCCATACTTGTTGGGTTTAGAGGGAATATACATCCTAAATGGACATTTGCCTCTAAATCCAACTAGTTGCTCATCAATGGTTATATAGCTTCCAGCCTTATAGTTCACTCTGCAATTGTTTAGAAGTTTGTCCCAGATAGAAGAAACTGGAGCTAGTTTGGTCATTTCTCTTCTAGCAGTTCTTGTTTCTTTGTCATCGAACCTTAGACAATTTAGGATAAATTTGAACCTTCTCTCAGGCATGGTTGCCTTGTACCTTTCCCCACAGTAGGTAGTGTCAAACATCATATGTGTTGTCAAGTGATTATCTTTGAGAGCAGCGGACAAGACTAACAAACCAAGAAATGCTTCAAGTTCGTCCATTTCCAAATTTGACAAAACCGCGTGAGATTTATCGTTATAGTTCTCCCTTTGAATGTTTATTTCTTTATTTGTATAAACCAAAATCTCTTCCAATAAGTCTGCGGTAAAAAACAGTTTGAAGCAGCTGGCAGGACACAACGAATTTTTTGCATTTGCTGTTGGGCCAGGGCGAATGTGAACAATATTTTTTGAGGGAGTTTTTTGACCTGGCACAGCAACAGGTTCCTTACTCCAAATAAAATTTCCATCTTTTCCGATCAGATTGTTGGTACTAGGTGTAATAATTGTAATTACCTGTTCTGTTTCACGAATTTCTTGGGCAGCTGATCTTTCATTTCTTTTCCCCTCAATAAGTTTCTGTTTTTTACGTTTGCTGCTTCCGGGTGTTTCCTCCCTTTCTTCCTTTTCAGCTTCTTCTGCATTTATGATTCCGTGTATCAAATTTTCTTCGACATCATTTAATTCTTCCGGTTCTGGTTGATATTCCGGATCTGCAACACTGCCCCAAGAATCCTCATCAAAGTTACAAAGCTCCAACTCCAAATTGTCTTCTTCCTCAGATTCTAGTTCAAGTATTGCATCCAAAATATTTTGTTCTGATAGCCCGCGACCTGCCATTTGTATGCTCTGTAGTTTTCTTTACGGTAGCATAATACAAAACATAAACATAGTTGTCATAATTCAGCATAAAATATATTTTTTAGACACGTAGTAAGTTACTGAGAAATAAATCTGACTCACACAATTTAGTACGTAAAGGGTACCGATGAGTAAATTTTACTCACTAACTTTTTTTAAATTGTCCACAAGCGCGATTAATCAAACAACACCATTCAATGCTTGCGGCAGCCGACTAATGACAGAGTGGGTCAAGCACTGCTAGTGGCTTGACTTTCAGTGTGGCCAACCTGCAGATTTACGAACAAATCTAGGGTTAATAGATAAACTTGTGCCTGATCTAGGCTTTTTTCCCAAATTAACAATATTGCGGCCTCAGCAAATATTTTATCATATTTTCGAGAAAAAAAAAACCGACAATTAATTGTTACATATGTAAATTGAAATTAAAAAAAGAAATCCTTCGTCGAGGCACGAGTTTTTTATGTTATTCATATGTAATTCATTATGTAATTTTATTGAAATCTACCAAGCGGTTTTTAAGTTACAGTGATCACCAGTTTTGAGAAAAATGCATTTAAAGTTTTACTTTCTGCTTCGGATCGCCCTTTGTTAATTGTTGAATAACTCGAAAAGCATTTTTCGGATTTATTTCAAATTTTTACACAACATTTTTAAGATGTTATACTTTAAGAAAATCCAAAAAAAAATCAAATTTTTTGAAAATTCTAACTACCCTAACCCCTTATGTCAAAAAAAAGCCGTCCGCGATAGATTTACTTCAAAATAAAGAAAATCCTATGCAAATCAAAGTATTTTGTAAGTAGCTATCAGGGTCCTTTGCACTTGAGTGTGAATTACCTCAACAATTTTTTAAAGGATATTACTAGGGGCGGTTATCACCCCTTTCAAATTTCAAAGTGCTTAAAAAAATTAAATGTATGTGGAAATTAAAAACTGAGTGCAGAGAGAGAGCGCTACTAGTAAAGTTTATAGCTGCACGTGCTCAGAAACTTTTCCTGGTCGACTTTTACTGTCGCACAGTGTAAATAGTTGTAACGAAAATCATTATTTATATAGTAGTAGTAAAACCAGTATAGAATATACTATTTCAATTATTACATAGAATTAAAAGGCACAAAGAAACCACTTCAGTTGAACCATCAAGTCTATGAAATTCACGTTTTCCACTAAATTTGACTAACTGTTATTTATATATAATACTTCACTTCTTCTCTCCACTATAAACATATATGTACATATGTAAATATATCATCATCATCCTTCCATACGTCAGTTCAGCTTTCTCTGCCTCAGAGTAGCTTAGCAGGTCACTGCGCTGCAGCCGTTAAGAAAATTTAAAGAAACAAAAAAAAATGGTAACCGTTGCAACAAGGAAGCAGCAACCAGCAACTAGTAACAGCAAAACCGACAGCAAACGTCAACAACCAGCTTAGCGTAGTTAAGCCAGCAACTGAGCCACCATAATGCATTTTTAGCATTTCAGCTCAGCTAAAGTAAACACAATTTCGTGCGGGTAAAGCGTTGCGGATTTGCGCGTTATCGAGTGGAAAGCTTATTCAAATTCTTCTTCTATTTTTATTATCACAGTTTTATTTTTTTTTATTTGGAGATGCAGTGACGCGACGAGCTTTGAACTGGCTGGTATTGAAGACGTAAAATTTCTTGCCAAAAGAAACAACTTGCATTCGCTTTCTTGTTTTTGTTCGATTGAGATAAAAACTTTTAGTTATGCTGTAACAGTAACTGATTCATATTTTGTTTTATTGCATAAAAATAGAGCTGTTGTTCTGTTTCGATATTTTGAGAAAGAGATGGGAGGGTTCTTAAACTTATAATGCGATGTCAAATGCTTGCTAACCGGCGCCAGTTGGACACATCAAGTGAAACCAAGTCCTTCTCCACCTGACCTCTCCAGCACAGGCCTTCCTTATTATCGCCAACGTGCATAGGCCCCAAGAGTTTCCCTCAGAATCTTTCTCTCAAACAATGTGCCTATAAGTGTTAGTTTTGTTTGTCGAGAGAGGACTTTACTACTCAGTAGCACTACTTAGCTCCTTAGACCAAAGAAGCGCTTGTTGTCAAGAGAGATTTTTCATGTAATCGGTGTTACTACTGGTTCTTAAATAAACGAAGTCTTTTATAACCTCGAAATCATAACTGTAAGCAGTGACGTCGGTGCCGATACGCGAGTGTGCCGACTGATGATAGGAGGTACTTTGTTTTGTCCTCGCTTACCACCAGATCCATGTGCTTTGCCTCTTTATCCAAACTGGATAAAGAACTAACAGCGCGGTTGTTCAGGTTGATGATGTCAATATCCAGGTCTAAAGCCACTGATTACCATTTACTTGGGAGTGGCCAGGACGATTCTTCTACATATGGTCCAAGGAGCTCACAACTTGCTGGCTTAGCCCTAGTATCCCTTGGGTAGCTTTCGAACCCCCAGCGAGCTAATGTGAGAAGGCGAAGAAAGCGCTATATAAAAATACACATTTCATGTTAAGCGATCCAAATACTTTGTACATTACCGTGAATTTTTCTGAAAACTGGTTTAGTATCCACTATGGGATAAACTTAGGCTTATATATATATACATATTAGTTCATTTTAATATCGCGTGAGGACCAGCGTGAACTTTTTAAAAATTGGAAAATATTCTCTGGATTCCATACTACTGAGATCTTCCAACTCATTAAACAATATTCCACCTAAAATGGCGAATCTACGTTTCGAAAGGGCAGGGTAGTGGCACAGAAAGAGCGGAATCGTCTCCTCCTCATATATACAGCTTCTGCAGAAGTCATGTATTTGCATGCCCATCCGCTGTCTGCCTATTAGGTAGTGCACCGTTTTAACGCAACTCAGTGCGCTACGACTGTACTTACTTTGGCATGACAGAAGTTCTACGCGTTTAGTATTGAGAGTCGGCCTCAATTGTCGGGCAATTCTGCTGGTTCTTTCATTCGCTGTTCTTCCGATTTCCTCAAAGATAAGTAGCTTGCTGTCTCTAAGCGTTCTTTTTTTTTGCTGGGATGACGTGGAGACGAAATTCTCATGAGTATTGATATACCGGCATAGCATCATGCACGTCTTGTAGCCTCACAGATACGCCTACGTACTAAACAACTCTCTACCATCTACCACACTCCCCGCAGGACTGCCAAAAAGGTATTACCTCACGGGGCTGGTTAGCTCAAAGGCTCCAAGTTATTGTTGACGTCTATGAAACTTCACCCGTCGTTATGAATGTGTGTTACATGCACGCAGATTCTCATCCACTTATTAGTTGATTTCAGCATAAAATCCACAACATTTTTTCAGCTTAAAATTTTTAAGATTTCGGGAGCGTGGGTGTTGTAACAAGACGTCATCTACATCTTCTTCCCTCTAGTATACGTTGTCAACTAGTTGTATTAAAAGTGTTTATAACGTCAGACTCTTTTTTCCCCCCACACCATCTCTTACCCTTAATAGCTTCTGTTGCTAATTCCACCACGCATGAAGCTGAACTGGTATGCGGAAAAAAACCTTGTGAACTTGGTGCCAGGTCTCGTTAGTTCATCGGTCTCGCAGTTCACCTCGATGTCGCAATGTCCGGGACCCATTGTTACTTTTGGGTGAAATGAATCAGCCATATCGTTAGAAGATGTTCGACACTTCATGGCTACCTTAGAAATTGTCGACTGTTAAAATGTAGATTTCATCTCCAGGTTTTGTACTGGGGTCTTGCTGCCACCAGTTCAGCCTAAAAGACACTACAGTAGACGGAAAGCCGAAAACTAAAGGATATCTACAAATGCTCGGAATATAAACCTCCGTCCACCCTACCCTCGGGCCTTGAAGAATCTGTGCATAAAAGTGTTATATATTGGTGGTTTCACTCTATCTTACATCGGCCCGTGCTCCCTCTTCCTTACCGTGGCCGTAGCCGATGTGTGATTATTTACTTAAGGCATTTAATTTTACTGCCGCACTGCGACCGATATATCTCGCCTGAAGATCTACTGGAAAGATGTTAAACGTCGCATATATTGGTTTCGATGATGTGGTTGACATTGCACCAATTGCGAGTCTTTGAGCCTTGTCAACCGTTTTAATGATCACACCCTTCTCAAGGGTATTCCAACGTACTATAATAGTACTTATATATTAGAGAGGTACGGTGCACTAGGGAATGGGCCCAACCTGTTCAAACAGCGCTCTTTCTGGGTCTACCGTTAAATGAGTTGGACGAAGACGACCGCTGACTACATCACACAGACAGGGTTTAGTAAGCTGCTACCACTTTACCAACTTTATTAGAGAATTGGCCTAACTACTGCTGTTCGGTTAGGCTACTGAATTATTCGACGTGCCTTGAATTAGATAGATAGTCCCTTTGTAATTTGATCCCTCCCATCATGATTCTTCCACACACACAGACACACACTCGTACATTTTTACTAATCTCTATTGCATACATTCGAAACCGATAAGTGTCAATCAGATAAATAGATACAAAATGTTATTAAATGCCATGAATATAATAATGGAAATTAAATGAATAAATGGCATACAAATTCCGATATGTGGGGTTTGTTTTGTTGACAGTCGAATGTTATTCTTATTTTGCAGGATTAAATTTTATATTTTATTTATCGATTAAAAAACTTTTCACTGGCATTTCAAGCCAAATCAACTGCACGAGATTTTAAAAGCGTTATTTACAATGATGAAATTTTGTCCATTAAAATTCAAGTTTATAAAATCAAGTGTATTTACATATCTGATGCATAAAAACTGGATTGTGCTAAGTCAATTGGATTAGTAGGCAGAAAAAGAGAAAAAAACATAAATAAATAAATAAATCTGGCTTTGACTTCTCGCATGCCAGCTGCGTACATAACTACACACACATATTCGCCTGTAAATGTACACAAATATTAGAGGCTATTAAAAAATATTGGAATCTAAGCTGCATTCAGTTCATAACTAAAAACAAAAGAAATGTCAACAAAAAATAAATTTTCATTATTTTCATATACAAATTCGTTCACCATAAAGCCATTTATTTATTAAAGTATTTCTGACGTCAATTTTATTTGCTAGCAGAAATAGGCAAAAACATACTAAAAATGACCGAGTGATAAAAATAATTTAGAATTATATTTGCAGGTCAAGGATGTATGGAAACTGTATGTAGCTGCGCAAATTGCGGCACTTCAAGGACAAAGCAAGAATATTAACCAAAAATAATTAAAGATTATCGATATA
Source organism: Anastrepha obliqua (assembly GCF_027943255.1). Lineage (NCBI taxonomy): Eukaryota > Metazoa > Arthropoda > Insecta > Diptera > Tephritidae > Anastrepha > Anastrepha obliqua. The sequence goes on along the minus strand of NC_072893.1, from coordinate 16,277,983 downwards.
TACGTTTTTGGGGTTTTGTTGTCCCTTTGTCTTTGTGAGGTCAAATTGAAGGGCCGTTACGTAGACCAACCGTCGCAAATCGTGCAGTATTTTCTGAGTATAAGCCCAACATGACCATACGATGACTGGCAAAAATGATATAGAGATGAAACCAAAACGCTCCAGAGGGCAGGAATAGTGGAGCTTAGAGCACACAAATCTTTAACACTGATTACAGATACCAAAATTTTCCATGCGGAGCTTTTCGCCATAACGAAAACAGTGGAAATCGTATCCAAAAAGTGTTCGAAAAAGTAAAAACTTAAATACTTTCGGACAGTCAAGCAGCCCTCAAAGGCTTAAATAGTTTAACGTGTAATTCAAAAGTCCTAATAGAGTGTAACAATGCGCTCAATAAACTGGCCACTCATAATAAGGACTCACTGATTTGGATACCAGGGCATGAGTGACCCGAAGGAAATGAGAAGGCACACGTTTATACCAAAAAAAGGGGGGCGGAAGGGCTATTTATTGGGCCAACCCTATTTTTTGGTTTTAACAGAAACAACCTAAAACTGGAAACCAACAAATGGATCCAAATAAAAATCAAAGAATACAGGAAAAGCACAAACGACCTTAATCACTACAAAAAGTTCCGGAACTTCAATATCTACCAACAGAGCAAAATCTGCTCTAACCCTAGACAAAAACGGCCCAAGATTACTCTGACCACTTTGCCTGAAATAAACATTTCAATACGATAGGATTATCTGGCACTAGTTTATGCTGGTTTTGCTGCAATGAAGAGCAGTTCATGGAACACTTAATCACCAACTGTGAGGCATTGGGTCACAGGAGACACAGCAGCCTGGGCTCGTATCTACTAGAGGATGAAGATTTACAAATGTATTTTAGTTTTGAATTGATATCTTAAATGTCTGTTCTGAATTTTGCTAGACCTTATTGAATAAATAAATAAATAATTACAAGAATAAATAAAAAATAAAAAATAAATAATTAAATAAACGCTCCCTCTCATGGAGCTGGTTCGATTCCTCGCAATACTAAATAATTGAAATCAAGCACTAACGGCCCACAATGCTTGTAGATCAATTTCGTCGCAGTGTATAAAGGCCTTAGCCTAACCCATATAACCATTACTCTCTGCTTTTTCAATAATAACTGGCCTGAAGTTGAAGTATGTACACTGATTTGCCAAAAGCGTGCGATAAGGTTAGTCATTTAATTTTAATTTCCTAATTAGGTAGCATTGGATCTCATTCCAGTTTTTTAGCTGGGATAAAATCGTAGCTCACTTAACGTCACTCTGTGGAGGTAGTTGACAATATGGTTTCTCATACTTTCTCTTTTTTCATTCTCTACTTCCTATTACGTCCTCTGAAGTGTCACAGTGAAGTAGTCAAGGTTCCCTATTGTTTTTTAATATTTATCAATGGCATATCTAATTGTTTAAACCACCCACAATTTCTTTTATACGCTGGTGATTTCAAAATGTACAGTACGAGGGTCGGTTGAAAATATCATGCAAAGTGAGAGAGATGGCACTACTGCCACGTATCGAGGTTATGTTTAGTTAGTTGTATTTCTTGGATGGACACATATCAAGTTTCAGCCAGATCGATATATTTCCTTGTATTTGGCGCATTCGTTTGAAGTCGAGGAAGTAGTGTAATTTTCATTTTTCATCACGACAGCGCACCAGCCCACGCCTCAGTAGTTGTGGCTCTAAAAATAATGGAAATATTATTCCAACTCGTTTCACTTTGCCTCTCTTCTCACGACTTGGCTCCCTCGGATACTGTGGGCTACCATTTGTTCCCCAATTTGAAGAAATGGCTTGCGTGAGATATATTTTTTCAACGAGGAAGTGATTGCAGAAACGGATGCTTATTTTTGAGATTTAGACAAATCCTATTATTTGGAAGGGATCAACAAACTAGAAGAAAGTTGAACGAAGACAAACCTGAAAGAAGACTATGTCGAAAAATAAAAAATATTTACCCCAAACAATTAATTAGTTTTTATATTTGCACGGTAGGCTAATCATCTACTTTGTCAGAAAGCAAAATAGATTAACGAAACCAACGCAAGACTGAGTCTTGTCGAGGTCCAATGCTCCCGAGTGGAGTGAACAAGGAAAAAAAAAATATTTGCATGAACTTTTCAAATTCAACTCGTAATTATAAATAACTATGTTGAAAATATTAGTTTTAAGAAAAAGAAATACAGATGGCTGTAGTGATCGACCAAGCAATTTAAAGTTTATGCTCGTTTTCAAGGTGACATTCACACTAAAAATAGTATTTTGCTGTTTCTTGTTTGTTCCAAAAAGTTGTGAGTTACAGGATGTTAACAGTGAAAGTCAACAAAAATAAAATCCGGTGCATTCTACAGCTTTTCTTTGATAAAGGTGAAGGTTCGAATATGCAAGCCAGACCGCTCCGATTGTAAATGGTGTTTATGGTGCCGATACTGCATTTACGTGTAATTTTGGTTTCGTCAATTCCGTTCAGGCATTTTTGATGTTAACGAAAATGTCAATTAAATCACAGAATAATCGAAGTTAAACGGCAAGTTAGTAGCCGTAGCATTGCGCAAGTGCTAAAAGGATCGACCACAAAAGAATTGTAAATTATTTGCGAAAAATAAAAAATAAAAGTAATGGATTTATTTTTCCCCAAACTAGGTTAGGTTAGGTTATGGTGGTAGTCGGTCTGCACGACCAACTCACTTAGACCTCACAAGTCCTTTGTGATACCACTGTGCCACACGGGAACCTTCTTTATTCATGAAACCATTTTAAAGCTCTTATGAAGAGCAGGATTGGTACCATCCCCACGCCAGTCAGTTCGGTAAAAGAATTAAAAAAGTATTTACCTAGACAACCTGCTCTGATTTTAGCTAGAACTTACCAATTGCAAAGGAAGTGCGTAGCTGTTTCTTCCTTTTCCTCATCTCTACGATTTCTGCAACATTCATGGGAGAATACTCCTAGTCTGAAGGAATGCCTGCCAAATAGCTAATGATCGGTTAAACAGGCCACGACCTTCGAGATATCATCTCTTGAGAGACTAAGCAATTCCTTTGCTTTTTCTTCTTGCTTATTTGCGGCCATAGTAGCCTAGCTGTAAGGCACGTATCTTCATTTCTCCATGACCTATTGGCCTCTTGGATAAGTTTGCTTTTATTATTTATTTACTCGTGGCCATAGGTATCCAATGATACTTTTGTCACTGAGCAGTTGTGGGACAGTACCTTTCCTAGCTAGCTCATCGGCTTCACAGTTTCTCTCAATATCCCCGTGCCTCGAAACCCAAATAAGGCTGACCTTGAATACGACACTAATATCATTTAGGGCTGCCCGGCATTCTTGTGCAACCTTTGATCTTAGTATAGCCGCATTCATTGATTTAATGGCCCCTTGGCTATCCGCGAATATATTTATAGTCGTTTTTGTTACGGCATGCGTGTTTAGGTATGAAGCCACTTCTTTTATAACTAGAACCTCAGGCAGAGGTTGCTGCAGTAGTCTGGTAGTCGAACGGATAGTTCCAGTCCTAATTCCCTCGATAAAAATCCATAACTAACTTTATCGTCTAGCTTGGAACCATCTATATAAAAATTTAATTCTCCCTTTCTCCATGGCCTTGGTGTCTGCCACTCCTTTCTTGACGGTATACTCGTCTTGAAGAGCCTTTCGAAGGTGAGTCTAGTAGTAGAGTAGTCTATTTCTTGTTTGTGACTATTCAGAGAGTGCAAAATAGAAGCATGGCCAAGCCACCGGTCTTTCCATAGCGCCATACTTTTGAGTCTGAGCGCCGAGGTGGCGGCCACGTGTTTCCCTACCAGATTTAGGGCAGGTAAATTGATTAGCACTTCCAGCGCTTTGTTTGAGGTAGTCTTTAAAGTGCCAGAGATGCATAAAAAAGCTGTACTTTGAACCTTACTCATGATTTTAGCGTAACTTGCCTTTTGAGCAGATGTCCACCAAACTAATATAAAGAAAAGCTTTTGGCTCACTTTTGCGAGGAAGTGCAACGAGTTCAGAGAAAGATGTCTTGAAAAAAAAACACAAAAAATTTCTGCTGAACTACCAGAGACAGCCTGCTTAGTCAATAATTAAAATATTTATAAAAATTCTAAAACTTTTCGCCAAAATATGTTTTTCACACATAAAGGCACTCGCGCTTGAAGAAAAATTACCAACGCTCCCACTACCACTCGCATTCCCACTTCAATGAATCGCTCAGGTATGCAGCAAAATGAAATTCAATATCCTCTGCTCACTTGATTGTAATTTCAATTCACAACATTCACTTCAAAGCAGCTAAAAAGCACATACAAAATTGTTACAGTACCACACAAGAAGTTGCGACTACATTCAAAAATTTTATCAGAAATAGAAAGATATGCGTACATATTTAGGACCCCTGTCACGGTTACAGATACTCAGTGTTGCTTTCTTCCATAGAAAAGTGAATTCCCACTTATATTAACAGCGCTGACATTTATCTTATTTTTGTGTAAACACATTTACACTTTCAGGCAAACACACATGCAAGCATGCATACATACACTCACTTAAGCTTCCTTGGAAGGCAAACCCCAAGGCAAGACACAGCATCTTTACAGTAGCAAATAAATGTAGCATTTCCACTTAAAATCACAAATAGAAATGGGTAAATGTACAAGCGAGCTATCGCATGTGCGTGTGTGTGTGTGTGTATTTTACACCTGGTTGCTTTCTTTCTCGCCAGCTGACAGTCCATAGCCGTAAGTGTGCCGCTGCTGCTATCTTTGCTTTGCTTTGTCATTCCGCCTAGTCCTTGCACACCACAGAAATTAATGTTCACTTTATACCTGCGTTCTATCTTTTCGGCATAACAGCCACATATACAGGTATACTTATCACACTCACACACCTATGCACATATATATACATATACATACGTATATAAATACACATCGCATACGCCTCTGTCATTTTAAATGGCTTGCTGGTCTGGCTGAATGAGGTGAAATATCATTTTTGTGTGTGTATGTGTATGTGTGTGTGGCATGTATGCCAAAAGCGATTTTCTAGCTTCCATTCATTAGCTTTCACAAACACTTATACAAACGCATGCATGCTAGATAGTCTCTGCCATATATCAGAGTGCAGCTTTCATCGCCTTTTGACTTGTTGATTTGCGCACTGATTGATTTTAATCAGAAAATGAAGAGACAGCTTGGAGGTTTTTATTCTAGTTGTTGTTCTTGTTAGCAAGGACACGCATGTCAGAGTAAATACATTGGACGGCAGATAAATCTGATTGTGTGTCGAGTGGATATGGTTTTTTCATGGCAAACGTAAGTCAACTTTATTCCCCAATCTTTATTTGATTTTATGCGCAAAGCTGAAAGAGAAAATTTCAATTTAATGTTTCGCACCTGCATTAAATACTTTAAAAAGTATGTAAAAATTGGCACGGCAAAGAAATCAAAGCAAAATTCAGATTCTACGATTGCGAGGTTATTTATTGTACGTTTCTGCAAATTAGGATTTGTGTCTAAATTCTACAAATTTAATGATAATTAGACCGCCTTGAAGCAGTGAATTTGTGAATGGCTGCAGTTGGCTAGTTGGCTAGTAGTTGAACTCAGTAGCCACTGTGGATCTCACACACCAAATTACTCGCTGTTACTGTCTCTGGTTGAAAGGGGGTTTTAGAAAAGCTGAGGTTACTGCTATCAACAATCTATTGGATCGGGGAATAAGTTCACAGCGTTTTTACCGAAGACTTTTATTTAAACAAAAAACAATAATTATTATATTTTATAGCAATAAGTTAATCAGTTATGTACTCGCCGTTGCTATTTACAATCTCTTCCCACCTCTCGACCAATTTGTTGATGCCGATCCGCCGAAAATCATCTGGTCTGGTGTCATAGAAGCCGTAGAGCCAATTTTTAAAGACTTCTTTGATACTCAAGGTAATGCCCTTCATATGGTTTGATAGGGAGTGGAAAAGATGGTAATCGGTCGGTGCAAGGTGCAAAGAATACGGCGAATGCTGAAGGGCTCCCATTTGAGCTCTTTGAGTGTGGTTTTGACGACTTGTGCAACATGGGGCCTGGCGTTGTTGTGAAGGAGTATAGTTCGATAGGTCTTTTCACGCGAATAGCCTCATTTACGCGGTGTAGCTGGGCAATGTAGAGCTCCTTGTTGACCGTGGTACCCTTTTCGAACATTTCCAAGTGCACCATGCCCAGTCCCAACAAACACATATCGTGATCTTCTTTGGATGCAGATCCGGCTTCACTTTCGGCTTTGGCGTATCTCCTGTATCCACTCCTTCCCTTGCTTCATATTGATGTTTAGGCACCATTTCTCAGCTCCCGTGACGATTTGGTACTAAAAGCGCTGTTTATGACTGCTTGTTGCTCGATGGGGGGCGAGATGCTGAGACGCAATTTGAAAGCGACTTTACTTATTTTTTTCGTCGGGGTCGTGAGGCACCCAGGCTCCCAAATTTTCTGACCACAGTTACTTTTTCCCGCCAATAACGACTGGACTGAACGGTCCCCATTCTCTGGTCTCCTTCAAACGTGATTTGAGACGTTTATCACCGAACTTAGAAGACCTTCTGCTGTGGGATGTGTCATCGACGGCAAATTCGCCATTCATATATGATTTTAAGGTCGCCCGAAGTTTTGCAGTGCCTGTTTCATAGCGAGCGGCTGCAATAGGCGTATATTTCTCACGTTAGAGGCGGCCTCTCAATATAGATTATCTGGTTATCTTATAGGTGGAAATTACAAGCCTTATCAACTCCGCCCTTCTCGAGCTAACTGAAATTTTAGAAAAAATTAAAAATCATGAGTGTAAACTCGAATGGAAACCTATCTCCAAGTGGTTCAAACATTTTTGGGGAAAATCCACCTGCTTCGGCAGCTTGCACATCGCATTTGGTGGCGAAAAATTCATGTTAAAACTGAAAAAGAAATGGTTCTACAATCGAAACCTCTGCAATGCCATACCTATGCCCCACCGGGGATAACAGAAATCGAGAAGAAGAAGAAAACCGACTTTAACCATCGACATCCGCGTAACCGGCAGAAGTGCAGAATTATCTTTTGGCATTCTAGCGAAACTCCTATATTCACAGATAAAGCAGAAATGGGCATTGGTATGAAAACTAGCGCTTTCTCTGAGGCAACTTTCAGGGAGATAACCACAGAGAACCTCATGAATATTTTGCGGAAAATTTTTGGAACATGCACATAGGTGATGGCGAGTATCACTGAGCTCTATGAGTTTTATGGCGACATAGACAGCGAATAGAAATCCTGCGGCTACGTTGACTACCACCTGTTGGTAACAGAGGAAGACCAAGGTTTCCTCTGAGTTGGAAAGATCCGGTGGAGAAGAAATTGCCTTTAGTTGGGTATCTAACTGGCGCCGGTTAGCATGAGAGAGAAACGACGCGCGTGCTTTGTTAAACTTTGCTGAAATCACTTTAGCGGTTATCCCGCCAATCAATAATATATGGAAAACTATGAGAGTCATACAATTCAGTGATAAAAAAAGCTTCCACACGTGCCCAAGAGCCTCAGGTAAATCCTTTATTATGGAATGGTCGTATACTGCCTATCCTAATTTATAGGATATAAGGACTTAGTGTGATCTTCTTTAATGAGGCGCTTGGAAGTACACCGAACAAAGCTCCAAGGCTAATTTTAAGTAGCATGGGATTACAAAACTCTAAGACATTTGAATACACAGGATATGTTTTGATTTACTGTACTCGAACCTTGGTGACTGAGAGCTATCTAGATACAAAAGATCTTAAGCAGGGAAGCATGGAGGTACCTACTGCGCTCTACATGAATGGGTAGGTAGGTGGTGATGACTTCTCGCGAACCCAAAAAGCTTTATTTCTGTTTACAAGTGAACTGCAGCATTTTCTCAGTTGAAATGTAGATACCGAAAACCATTCTTCAGTGCGATGTCTTCATATTTAGTGACAGTCAAATGTCATTTAAACCTCTTGGCTCTGCCACTTTTAATTTTAAATATTTGTTGAACTATTAATACTCACCAAAGCCTTTTTTATTTTATTAGGTTAGCTTAGGTTGAAGCGGTTGTCAACTGTGAGACACACTCAGGCTCATAGCCCATTATGATGCTAAGTGGGAAACTTGTCATTATATTTCCTGAAACCAGTGTATGCTTTTAAAAAAATTTATAAGATTTCTGATTTCTGCAGTATTGACATCCAATTCATTAAGAAATTGTCTACCTAAAATGGTAAATCGACGTTTAGATGGAGCAGAGCAATGGACCACGAGGTGCGAGATCGTCCCTTGCTCTTCCTCATCTAAACAGCTTCTGCAGAAGTTATGTTTTTTCACGCCCATTCTCTGCCTGCCTATCTGATTGTCGGTATACTCATAAGTCAACTTGGTGCCAAGCCTCGCTACTCCGTCGGCCCTGCAGTTCCCCTCAATGTCGCAATGGCCGGGAACCCATGTTACTTTTAGGTGAAATGAATCAGCCAGCTCGTTAGAAGATGTTTAGCACTTCATGGTTACCTTAGAAGTTGCCGACTGCTTTCTGAGCAATTTTATTGCCGCCTCGCTATCAATGAAAAGTCATATCATATCAAGACATCATCTCCAGGTATCGCATCACACTATACCAGTGTCTTTACTTTTATTATTGCCATGAATTTAGCCTTGAAGGCACTACAGTAGTCGTGAAGCCGAAAACAACAGCATATCCACAGATGTTCCGAATATATTCCATACCTCCGGGCACCCTGCTCCAGAGCTTTGAGCCATCTATGCCTACATTGATGGATTCGGCCAGGTTTACGCCGTGCCACCCAACTCTTTTTTATCAACAAAACTTTTCTATTAACAGGCTATCGAAGAAAGTAGCACCCACTGAACTTAAACGTGTAGCTACCAAACCGGGACATTTACAGAGAAAGTGCTCAACAGTCTCCTTCTCTGAAAGGTCCTCACAGCTTCTGTCACAGTAACCCCAGCTTTTCCGCATGTAACCCGATCGTCCAATGGCCGATAAACACAGCTATGAAATTGGAAATTGAGCTTTCTGAGTCCTCCGTTTATTATATAGGGGCCATAGGGTTTTCGAAATAGCACTTGAAGAAATTGAGCTCCATTTTTTCTGCGATTTTCTGGGATTTGATATCCTCCTTACAGGAGTTGCTTAATTTGGATCCGCATGATTCCGTCTTCAGAGCCTCGATCGCGGCTTGACAATCGGAAAATATGTTAATGCCTCCCTTGCACCTACGTTCCCTAAGTATTTTGCATGCCTGCAGGGCGGTAAAGACTTCTGCCTGAAAAACACTAGCAGTCTTCGTCAATTTTAAGGAAATAGATGAATAAAACCCCTGCTCCGACTCCCGATTCCATCTTGCAACCTACCATGAAGACAGAGGTAACAGCTTCGGTACAGATTTTCCCTTCGTTCCAATCCTGCTTACTTGGAAAGATTGCCCTAGCAATATTCTGAAACGCCAGTTTGCGGATAGAGAGATCTGTCGGAAATTCAGAGAAATTCGTTGTTAGCTGTCCACAAATGCTATCAGGTCACTTGAGAGATTGTTTCCAGAGGCCTCCAGGGAATGTCCGAAGCTCGGAGAAATACGGTATTAGCTGTCTACAAATGCGACCATGTCCCTTGAGAGATTGTCTCCAGACGACAACCTCCTTCAACCTGATTGCACTTTGAGCAGCGATGGAAAAGTTGTAGAAGCTGTAAAAAAGATTATGAAGAAGAAAATAACTCGCATTGCTTCTAAGCTTAACTGTCGCTCACTATGCAGATATAGATTTCGACATTTTGGCACACCAAGTTTAGGCGCTCTAAATCAGATGGCGCTTATCGACTTAAGGGGACTGATGAAGTTCATCGTGGACACTGGTTGGTCAAAGACATATATTTCCTGTACTATTTATAACTGACCTCAATCCCTGACTGAATTCTACCGCTGGCCTCAGCGCCTGCCACTGCAATCTTTTGTAAAGTATTTAAAGCATCTCGAAATATTTAAGAATTTATTTTTCTTGGAAAAAAAGGGTTATTTGTACCCACTAAAAATGCATTCAAGGATACATTTTAATAAAATCGCAGGTACTTTAAATAATTTACCTCCATCAGCAACTTCCCTTCATACAACAACCAAAAGAATACAACAAGAAACGCAAAGTCAAATGAAAATCCGAATGCGGGAAAGGTAAACAAATGCAACGACTAAGTTAAATAATTGCATCACTTAAAAGTAAATCAACAAGATATGAGAGTTGTTAGCCGTGATGGTGAACGCAGACGACGGAGATGCGAGCGTCGATCCAAGACAAATGCCAGACGACAGTCGGCAGACACGCTGTGGCAAGTAACTGCAGCAGGCCTTTGAAATGTTGCAAGTGCCACCACATAGCAGAAGATCCTTGCCTTCAAAGCCACCGCAAACCAAAGTCACTTAAAACGATGCAGAAATTGCTTTTTACCAACACACGCCCAAACACCCACTGCACAAAAAAGAAAAAAACAAAAAAAACTTAAAGCGACATTTTAGTCACCTGCGCAACATTGCTTGCCACAAGCGCACATGCTAAGCTAGAGACGTTGCAGCCAACACGTATCGCGCCGACGACAACGACAACTCCAGCGACGTTGATGACGGAAAAGTGAAACCAAATTCTTGGCAAATAACTTCAAGTATCTGAGCACGGATATCCGCACCGCATCGCTTTACATATTCGTATATGTCTACGTAAACATGCAACAAATTTAGCTGGATGTGCGATGCGGGCTTTGACGGTACAAGCAATACACCTTGAGAGGCAAGCATTTGCCAGCGGCAAAACGTTTTGCGGTATGCTATACCTGCACGCGTCACTAAGAAGGTGCTAAGAAGCAGCCATTTGCTGTTGCATGCAACAAATAGCTAAACAAGCCAAAGTGCCGGTGAAAGTGTAGTTTCCACATTTTACTCGTGGCGAATATTACAAGGTAACATATTTGAATAGCCGTGTAAATATGCAGTTATGTATATGTGTACGTGTGTGTGCGTCTATGTGTTACCGCATTGCAATGTACGGTTGGATTCAAAATAATGGTAGCGCGATGGATTACCAATATTTAACTATATTTTTTATTTTGTGCTCAATTTTTTTCTGCTTTTATAAAAGTCTTCAGAATCTTGGAAAAATTCTGGGTATGCAGTTGTATAGCCCATTCAAAATTAGTACAACAAAGTGCAAGTTTAAAGTGATTCAAAATTCTCGTTGATTTTTGAGAATTTTTGTTTTCGCTGAGGTGTTGAGCGTTTTCTTCCTTTCAAACGACTTCCGAGGATGTATCAACATTACTTAAACAAATTTTATTGCTTAAATAAGAAAAATAATAATTATATTCTTCTTCTTCTTCTTTTGGCCGAGTTTAACAAAGCGCGCCAGTCGTTTCTTTCTCGTGCTAACCGGCGCCAGTTGGACACACTAAGTGAAGCCAAGTCCTTCTCCACCTGATCTTTCGAACGAAGAGGAGGCCTTCCCCTTCCTCTGCTACCACCACCTGGTAACGCATCGATTACTTTCAGAGCCGGAGCTTTTGTAGACATTCGGACGACATGAACCAGCCAGCGTAGTCGCTGGATCTTTATTCGCTGCGCTACGCCTATATCGTCGTAAAGCTCATACAGCTCATCGTTGCACCGCCTGCGATATTCGCCAAAGTCCAACAATGTTGCGCAGAATCTTTTATTGAATCTTATATTCTAAGTGTGGAAAAAAATATTAAAACCAGTCCGAAGTTTCTGTGACAATACATCAAATGTAAGAAGTCCAGTTCTGGTGTTCCATCTGCTGGTTTTCTGAATGATAAATTAGCTACCAATCCTTCTGAAGTGGTAAACCTGTTTGCTCATTTTTTTTAAGCAAATTTTGTAAGTGATGAATCTGGTTCAGGCTGGGTTTGTCCTTTAGATGCTACCGCGTCTCTTAGCTTTGGGTGTTTGAGTCTGTCATTGGAAGATGTTGACCCTAGAACCCTCCAAAAAACGGTTGCTGATGGTCTTGCAGTTGCCCTTTTCAAACATTGTTGAGCTCCTGCTTTGTCCCTCAAATTAAATTTCAAAAAATTCTAACCTCTAGTGCTTTGTTTTTTTTTTTTGCGCATTAGGGGATGGAAAATACCTAATGCATCATCAAAGCTGCCGTCGCAGGAATGGTATGTGCGAGAGCTAAAAAACTCCCTCTCGGTTGGAACCTTCGCCCACTCTAGAACTGTTTTCGCATTTCTTTAGAGTGACATTCCATCTTCCTCCTTACAAAGGTCAATGCGTGTGTGCCTTTGCAGGTCCTGCTTTTTTATCCAGAGAAACCACTGATGATCTCCCACGTTTCCTTGCTACTTAACATCTTGTCGATTACATATTCAGTGGTTATGTGACCGACTGCCTTCTCCAGCGCTCGACGTTCTGGTTCCCAACGCATGCTTTGGAAGAATGTGTGTTCAGTGACATCTTCGGCGGCATTCCCGTATATGCATGTGGGGTGTTCGCATTTCCCTATTTTGAACAGGTATTTCTGGAAATACTCGTGCCGCGAAAACATTTGGGTTACATAAAAATTAAGATCACCGAAGTGCCTGCTGTTCAATGTGGCGACGTATTTCATAAGCCTAGCCGTCCATCTGCCGCGTGCTTCGTTAATCCAGGGATCTTGCCATATCCTTAGCGTTTCATTTCTTATTCCGCATACTACAGGCTTGCTAATACTTTCATCCATACCCTCCTTCTTTATAGTTCCCAACTTTTTCCTCTTAAAGGCTAGGAAGTCTATCGGTATTGGAACGCTTATTACCTCCAGTGCCTCTGTCGACGACGGGAAAGTGACAGTTGTGACTCTAAATTTTAAAAGTGGTAAAAAAATGATGTCCGTAATTACATACCAATCTCGAAGCCCTCGTCAGTATCTAAATTATGTGAAAATATTTTCAAAGAAAATATAGCTTTTGCAGCTAAAAGTATATATCACCATACCATTGTAAAATCAGAAATGGTATGTCCATTTTAATCACTCTGTGAAACTGCTGCACAGTTGAGTGTTGTTTTCGCAATCCGAACTGGTGAGAGGAGATAGCGTCTTTTTGTTTTAGAATGGAGTCAGTTCTGTCATGTAGTGCTTTCTCAAATAATTTGGAGAGGATAGGCAACATGAGCTTGCAACAGTGGCGTTCTTGTGTGGTTTGGGAATCGCTTTAACTTGTGCATGCTTTTTTTGTAACTGTTACATGCTTTTGGAGTAGTCTAATTATTACTTTGAAGAGATTGTCGTATTTCGTATTGTGTGTTTTAAATTTTCAATTGAGTTTTCCGCAATATGAAGTCATAAACCATAATGGCGCGATATCTGAAGATATAATTGGCGCTTGCACCGCTTTGTTGGGCAAATGTAGGGATCGCCGCCTTCGAATGGCAGATATTTTTATGAGGAGCTTTTTTATGGCAACTGCCGTGGGCCAACCGGCTTTAGGAAAAAACTTTTTCTATCATTTGATGTTTCGTGCCAGAATTTTGTAGCTTGTGCACTTCCGAATGGTAGTCTCGCGCCAATCCATTCGGCTACTGCTGCGCTATACTTTTATAGGAAAAATAATAATAATACCTTGAAATTCGTCGCGCTCCTAATATTTTGAACGCAGATGTATGCATGCGGCAAAATGCACGCAAAGTGAGGTGACGCGCTAAAATGTGTTTTGTAATGTGTTGCAAGTTGGTTATAACTTGCTATTTGTCTGCTTGTCTACTCTTGCAGCTAAGCATATGTTTGCTTTACAGTTTGGCCAAGTACGTACAGGTGTATGTGTGTGCGTGTGTGCACATTTGCGACAAATCGTCACTTTCATATGGTTAAGCCCCTAACGAAGAGAAAGAGACACGGAAAAAATTCCAGAGCATTTGAATTGATTGCTGCCACTCCTTATCGGGTTTCATGATGTATTTACATATCAAGCGTTTTCGATCGAGTGAATTACTTTGCTTTGGTGTTTATATTCCAAGGACTGTTTTAACGTATAATCAATAAAATTAGCCTTATTTACCGAGCCGATAATCTATACCTAACTCCTAGTTAAAAGTTAAACTTTTACTGCAGAAGTGAATTATAAAGGAAGGTTCATAAAGGTGAACTTTTTTTTTTTGCTTTACTTCATATTTCTAATTATGATCATCATGTTAATAATTATTATCACCAATTAAACACTGGAGGCTGTGCAACGAACAGTGGCTCTCAGAGTTGCTCTAGCCTACCGTACTGTCTCTGGCGCTGCAGCCTTTGTGGTCAGCAGGCAGATACAAGTCGAGTTCATGGTCCGGGAACGAATGGATGCGTGCTGCTCCCAGAAAAAACACTTAATCACCAGCGTCAGGGAACGGAGATACCAAATCATATTGCGGGGGCAAAGCCCATGGAATATTGAACCGATTGGCAGATAGGCGGCGAAATTTATTCCATATATAGGCAAATGGGTTCAATAGAAGTTCGAGGAAGTGAGTAACTTCTTAACTCAGTTCCTCTCAGACCATGGACACTTCCGGAGATATCTATACAGCATGAGCAATGTAAGCGATCCCAAGTTCATATACGGCGAAGTGTTAGAGTGTTTTTGGGAAAACGTGGGGTCTTTCTCCTAGCCAGGTCCAATGGATCTACACGGCTATGATAAGACCTATTATCACCTATGCATCAGTAGTTTGGATGAGTAGACTCTCTCTCTTGGGAGTCAGGAGGACCTTATCGAGACTACAACACACTGTACCCAACTGTTGCACGGGAGCTGTTCCGACTACTTCAGCCCCGGCATTAGATGCTCTAGTTAGTTTACCACCACTTGATGTTTTCATCCAAAAAGAGGCCTTGAAGGCCATTTGCAGGCTGAAACACAATAGGAATCGGTACGGCATTGGACAACAGAGTAGGCATGGACTTCGATCCAACGATCCTCGCCATGCCCTTTGATTTTATGCCATCCAGAATCGTACTTGACAAGAGATACGGTGTGGTGCTGCCAGAGGCTCAACTCAGAAAGTGAGCTCGGCAAACATTCTCGCATTTTCACGAATGGCTCCAGGACCAAGCACGGTTCCGGTTCCGGCTCTGGTGTCTACGTGGATTCAAGCGGGTAAAAACTACATTCCACTCATAGAATGTACGCATCTGTGTTTCAAGCGGAGGTGTATGCTGTTCAAGAAGCAATGAAATTTGGTTGTGGAAAACAGATGGAGAGACAGATCTGTATGTGTATGTAGGGACAGCAAAGCTGCATTCATGACCTTAGACAGCCCTTTAACCACTTCAAGGGTAGTCGAGAACTGTAAATCCAGGCTGAACTATGTCCATAGACATAATAGCCTGATACTAATATGGGTCCCGGGCTCTGAGGCTAACTTATAAAACAACATTACCAAAGTTATTCACGAGATACCGACCAAAGTCCTCCAGCGAGTCTCGAGTTATTCAAAATTGGTGTTTACGAATGGTCGAATTACGGTTTAGTTGCAGCCAATATTTGAAAGAGATTGTCTTTAAAAAACTAAATGTCTTGAGTGGCTTACACAAAAACAATAATGATTGTCCCTCAATTTGAATTTTCGTTGATTTATTGCAATTTAAAATCCGATACCTCCAAATTGATCACCTTTTTAACTATTAGTAATGAGGCAACTGAAAGCTTCGATGCCAGTGTTGCGTTTTGTGCTTTTATTGCATTCATTATTATAACTACATAAATAATTAATTAAATAAAATTCTGCTACACTTTGATTTAATTTTCTTAAATTTTATACCCGTCGTATAGTTTTCACATTTGTTTAGTAAATAAACTTGATGAGTACATGCAACTTGATGTCGTCCTAATTAATAGCAAAACGAATTTTCATATTACGGCATCCAGCAATGGCTCGTTTTGGCTTACTCCTGCTGTGTACTTACTCGTAGGCAAATACAGAATCATGAAGTTTTTCAAGGTTTCTGCAGCAAAAAATTCGGAAATCCACTTTCATATTTTCTTGCTTGTCTTCCTTTAGTTAATGTGCTTCCTTTCCGCTTTGGTTTATGCATTTGATGGTCATGCAGTGAAGCGATAAAAATACTGGTAAAAAGCTTTTAGAGAAATTAACTGAGTGGCTGAGTGGAAGTAGATAATAATGAATTGGCTTACCTATGTACTGTGTAGGTATGTGCTCGTCTACATGGCATGCCCATGCATATGTAAGTGTATTGAGGGCTCTTCAACATAGGAGCTGGAACTTTGAAACTTTAAAGAGGCATGCGATACTCGCATCATAATAGTTTTTATTTCAAGGTAATTACATTAAAATCATTTAAAATCACAAACTCCTTTAAGTTTTGAGTTGATACCAAAAATAACTGTTACCTAATTTTTTGAGATTAAAAAGTTGAACGAAGAGATGAACGAAGAGATGAACCTTTTTTTAATTAGGTATATAATAATATGTATTTGAGATTTATTTACTTTTTCTCATAGAATTGTTCCGGAGAAAAACTTTGTTGTGTTGCCTTTGATATTATAGAGTAGTCCTTCTGAGTACCAAATGCATGCATACTTTTTTTGTATTGAAAATAGCAAACTTTCGAGTCTAAAACAGACCACTTAGAGCTAATATGAGTTTAAATTACTTAGAGAATTATTCGACAAATTTAAAAAAAAAGTTTAGAAATTTATAAAGTTCACTCTTTGAAGCCGAAAGGTCCAGCGGAATACAGGGTGGACCATATAGCGTTAGCTTTTTGAACCACCTATTTTTTTGAGAATGGTAACACAAATGACATGTCAAATGTGTTCGTAATTTACTTAAAGGTTTGACATTTACGAAATGGGACGCTATACGCTTGAACAAAATTGGGAAATATTGAAAACCTATTTCCAAAGTAGTGAGTCTTCTTCTTCTTTTCTGATTTTCACATAGGTGGCTACGTCAATAAGCACAATTGTCGGATTTGGGGCTCAGAAAATCTACACGTTACTGTAGAGAAGCAAATGCATTGGGCATTCGAGCCCAAACAATCGAAAATATGCTTAAAAATTGTATAGATCGAATGGCCTACTGTAAATCCAGTCGTGGCAGTCATTTGAACGATTTTATTTTTTATTAATTCTTCAAAATAAAAAAAAAAATTAAAAAAAAATATTGATTAGTTTTTTTTTTTTTATAGCCGATCCAAAAAGCAAATTTTACCCTATAGAACTCGAGATCTCATTGAATTCTCCTATAGTGCGGGCAATAGGAGCCTATCGCGAATAACTCCTTTTAAGAAGTTTAAGAGGATAAGTATTGCGTAGAGATCTAATAGGGACATGAAAGTGAATGCCACGTAGTAGGGATGAACAATCGATTTCTTCTTTAATTACACTAAAAACAAAAGAGTGAGAAAAAGTAAGAATATAGACCCTTTACTCTCTAGAGACTTTAAGTTAATTAAAATCAAACGGGAATTTTAGGAAGGGATAAGGGATGGGATTTGAGAATTTTAATGATCTGAGATCATAATTAAAGAATACCTTCTGTCCACGTTCAATTCTCTCATCTGCAAATTGGTGGCAAGGCCTCAAGATAAATGTTGCATACTTTAATCTGGAGCGAACAAAGCAAGTAAGAAGTAATTTTAGAGTATAGCGGTCGGAGAAATGCAAGTCATTACGCCGTATAAAACCTAAACTTGAGTAAGAAGTGGATACAACAAAGTTAAAGTGACTGTTGAATGAAAAATGGGATTCAAAGATCACATCTACATTTCTGAGTTCATGACCAGACTGAGGTAAAGTATTAGCTATTTTTTAAGATGGCTGGAAAATATTTTGAACTTTGGCGAAAGTAAGATGAAAACAATTCCTATTATTTACAAGAATGCCAGAGTTACTACACCAGTGAACGAGCGCATTAGTTTCCGTAGGAACATCCGCAGTTTACAGAAGAAAGTTGGCAAATGAAAAACAGGTATTAATATTTATTTGCTTAGGCCAGGTAAGTATAAGTCACAGGGAGACATATCAGGCGAATACGGTGAGTGATTCATGGTTAAAATGCGTTTTCTAGTCAAGAAATCAATCACAAGAGTGGATAGATGAGATGGTGCATTATCATGCAATAAGCGCCAGCTTCCTCCTTTGCGGTATTCAGGGTGAATTCGACAAATGCGATGCAACAAACACTCCAAAACACCAAGAAAGAAAATTGCATTGACGGTTTGGCCCTTGGCACGAACTCTTTGTGGACAATTCTCTTGAAGCCGTAAAAGCAAATGAGCATCGACTTGATTTTTGACTTTTTCAAACGCAATTTTTCGGGTGGTGGTTCATCTGGAGTCTTCCATTTGACCTTTTGACGCTTAGTTTCAGGTTCATGTTGGTAACACCATGTTTCGTCACCAATTACAATGTTGTAAAGGAAGATCTCGTCTTTTCTCACCTCTTTAATGAAGTCTTTCGAATGTTGAATTCTGAGCAATTTTTGGTCTTCATTTAGATTAAATTAGATTAGTGGGGGGTTGGGCAAGTCCAAGCACTCAGTCAGGAGACCATTGTACTACACTCGGATAGATTTCAGTAGAAAGAATAGAGATAGGAAAGATAAAAAGTGGGTGGTAAGACGGATAAATTAGTTTGAGGTCACTCTTCCACAAATATCTTCGATTCATCGATGAACCTTAAGAGATCTGGCAGAGGAAGAGTATGAACTTTTTCCATACTCAGTGTATCGCAACCCAATATCCTAAGCCTGATTCTGGAAAATGCCTTTTGATTACACTGCACGAGTTCAACCCAGACCAACGTCCTCTATGGGTAGACCTAATGAAGTCGTCAATCCATAGTTGAATCGATGCGGAATTGACACCTTTAAGTGGTTCAGGGCCTAGTGGCATACTTGTAGAGCCTTCATTTGCCAATTTATCATTTAGCCCATTCCCTGCAATACCATAATGTCCAGGCACCCAAATAAGACTAACCTTGTTGTGTTTTGCAACACTGTTCAGTTTTTTCTGACATTCACCGACTAACTTCGAAGAGCAGCGTGGGTTAGCAAAAGCTTTCAGTGCAGTTTGACTGTTATTACAAATTCTAATACTGCTGCCCCGCCACTTTATCTCAACTATCCAGTACGCCATATTCAATATGGCATAGACTTCCGTAAGGAATACCGCGGTCATCTGTCCTGTGGCATAGGAGTACTTAGTGTCTTCGTCTAAGTACCATCCAGATCCGCTTCCATCACTGGTCTTGGATCCGTCGGTGTAGAAAGTGTGCTGATATTTCATTAATAGGTTCTCTAGACTTAACCATTGATCTCTATTTGGGATCAAAACATCATATCGAAGCTAACGACAGGCACCCGATTGTCCACTGGCATCGAGAAAAGTGTGCACCGCTCCGACAACTGGTGGTATATCTGACAGTGGCCAGTGCTTACTATATTTCCCCAGACTTCGGTTAACTTGAGTCTGTACGCCGCCTTCAACGCTTCCTTTCGAATTTGAAGATCTAGAGGTTGCAAGTTCAGAATGGCATTAAGGGCATCACCAGATGTTGTGCTCATGGCATCTGTGATACCCAAACACACACTTCTCTCTAGCCTGTTTAGGGGGTTTACTCTGGAATTAACCATAGTGGCATTCCACCATACTACAAAGGCGTATGTAATAATGGGTCTAATCAGGGTGATGTGCAGCCAATGTACTATCGCCGGTCTTAGACCCCATGTCTTGCTAAAGGTTCTCTTACACTACCAGAAGACTTTTAGTGTTCGAAAGACCTTCTGCTCGATGCGCTTCTGCCAGGTAAGCTTACTATCCAGGAGAACTCCTAAGTATTTAACCTCAAAAGACAGTTGCAGTGTTACCCCTTTCAATGTGAGTAGTAACAGGCCTTCCATATGGCGTTTCCTAGTGAAAAGCACTAAGGTACTTTTTGTATGACTCACCAAAAGACCATGCAATTCGCACCAATACTTAATCTTACTTAGAGCTACCTGCATTTTATTGCATATAGCTTCAAGTGATCGTCTTGAGATTCATACGCACACGTCGTCTGCGTAGGCTTGGATGTGTCCAATTTCCTGCAGATCGTTAAGAAGAGAGTCCACCACGAAGCACCAAAGTAGGGGAGAGAGTGCACCGCCTTGTGAGCAACCTTTCTTAACCTCAACCCTGACTCCTTCATCGCTATCTCAATCCATGGTAAGCAGTCCTTTGGATAGCGTAGAGAAGGCGCACCTTATCGTTTCCTCGTTAACTATACTGGATGCAATAAACCAATCACGTTTGCTGGTAATTATATTGACATGATCAGATTGATCGATAGAGCTTTGGCCAACAATATTCCTGGAGCTAGGGAGCAAGAGAACTTCGTACACTTCTGATTTTGAGTCCATATAAGTATCATCTGGTTTGAGCAGTGACTCTAGCCTCGCCGTCCGGGCTTTGCAAAACCTCGCTGAACTCTTCCTTTCCTCCAGTTTACTGCAGAAGGTTCTATCATATAAGAGTCCAATTTAGATGATCTATATTAACATTCTTTTTATATTCCTTCCTCAGCTTTCGATAGGCGGTCCAATCTCCTTCCAACTGATTTTTTAAAGCTCTGTTAAGAAGTTTCCTAGAAGTTTTCCGGAGTTTCGAGAGCTCGGCGTTCCACCAAGGGACTGTCTTACCCTCTCTTCTCCTACCTTCCGGGCACGCCTTATTATAACACTCGATCAAAGTTCGGCCCAATGAGTTTGTGGCTTTTTCAATCGCAGTTATTGACCGGAGTTTGGGAACATCACGGATTTCCTCTTTAGTGAGATCCTCATATCGTGTCCAATCCGCTTTTCGAGGATTTCGGCCTGCTGGGGTCGATATTTTCTCGGCCGCAAGCTTGAACTCTATATAGCGGTGGTCCGACAGGGTTTCTTTATCGAATTCTTTCCAACCAGTGATATGATCTGATATTTTATCGTTAGATAATGTCATATCAATCACTTCCTGCCTTCTGCTGGTAACAAAAGTCGGGGTGGTGCCAACGTTCTGTATAACCAAGCGAGATGACAAAATGAAGTCCATGAGTTTATGCCCCCTGAAGGTACATTTTGCGATACCCCAACGTGTGTTCGTTGAATTTGCATCCCACTATTGGGCCTAATCCCTTGGATTCAGCATATCTTACAACTTCCATAAGCTCCCTCGTAGGGGGAGGGAGAATGGAATAGCAAGGAAAACAGGCCTCTTTCCCCTCTACTCGATACTTTATCTTGACTGCAACTAAGTCTTGACAGCAGAATTGTCTTAACAAAGTGCAAACATGCACTTTATGCTTTAGGCATAATAAATCTCATACGCGGACGGATCTCGTAAGCCTAAATGATCAGTTAAAATGCGATAAAGGCGCTAGCTACCCTGCCATTTACCTGGGACACACAAGAGATGCAAGACCCATGAAATTAATGGACTTGGCCATCGTCAACGAGTATTTATCCTTCTCGGATAAAGAATTTTCGTTTTTCGCATTTTTCGTATTTCTGAAAGAGAAATGCACTTAGTGTACACCTCAAAATAATTTTGATCACTACTTGATTTGCACTTTTTGAGGAATTTATTTCCTTAACTATTATTTCATTCAAATGACTTCAATGGCTGGCTTTACAGTAGCTTGTTAAGTCAACTTCAATTTTCGGCACATTCTCTGCTTCCGGCACTTATCTCACCAATTGCCACATCAATCTCCTAATTTCTTTGAATCGTCTCTGGATAGTTGACCTAACAATTATCCTTAAAGACCCCCAACATAGGAAGCCAAATGCAGTTAAATCACAGTTATGCAGAGCAACTTTAGTTGAAGCCACTCGTAACTTGTGGAAGAGGTAGAGACGAGGAAAGAAGAGGGTCACTGAGTTGCCAGTGCTCGAGCTACTCGATTGGTGTGTTCCTCCTTCTCAACGTTGTTGTTGACTCAAGGCTAAAATCTAAATAATTGCAACTGCGTGAACGACACGGGCAAAACCAAAAGAAAATTTGCTTAGTTGAGGCAACAAAACCCTTTTTTTAGGAACACGGTCTAGACGGTCAATTGAGATCAGAGTTCCAGGTGATTTTTCCATTTGGAGGACAAAGCGCAAAAGACCGAATGTAAGGTTGACTGTGCGGCACATAGCGTCATTTTTTATTTGGGGGAGAAAAAAATTGATTAACTTAGCACTTCTTGCTAATTTTCGAGAAAAGAAAAAAATTCAATAATATGGGCCAACGTAAACTCGCTCCAGTTAGTGACTAGAGGAAAAGTAAAGACTTTGTTGTTGTTGTTGTTGTAGCAGCATACACATTTCACGTGCATATACGAGGAATCCTGCTGAATTGACAGACCTTGGCCGGATATGAATCCGGGTCGTTCCGGTTACGTAGAACCGATTTCGCCTCCGGTTAGCACGAGAAAGAAACGACTGGCGCGCTTTGTAAAACTTGTCCAAAATCGCTTAAGCGGTTATCACGCCAATCAAGAGGAAGCAGAACTACAGAGAAATTTAAGAAAATTGAATTCAACTTTGATGCACAGTAAAAAAAAAATTAGAGCCAATTCAATTGAATCCAGTTCAAAAAAATCCACTAAATGAGATTCCCTTAAACTACGCTGCAAAGTCCACTATCACTTAATCCAACCACTAGACTTAGAAGCGCAATAATAAAATAAAAATTCACTTTGCAGTAAAAGATCCGAAAAAGCTCTGTCCAAGTAATAGGTTGATATGTGTGGATCAAAAGTTAGCCAAAGGAGAAGGTTCGCAATGGCAAACGCATTTCACACACTGACCTCGCTCGCATGCATGTATGTGTATATTACACTAGTGTGTATGTGCGTGCATACTTATTCACAAGCTCATATATTTTTATGTGTCAGTCGGAATTGGCTATGAAAAAGGATTTCTGAATTTCTCCAACTAGCACTTAAAGCAGTGTAAAAGCCCCAAAAAGCTTCTTCAAAGCAGACAATAAAGTTATTCTCAGCATACTTTCACGTTAACCCACACGAAAACAAATACAAGCACAGAGTAACACACAAATACTAATCCCATCGCGCACACACAAGTACTCGTAGCGTATCCAGCTGGGGCAAAGTGGAGTGAAAAGTGAGTTTGAGCGTTGAAATAAAAAATGGAAACAAAGTTGACATGTCATGCACTTGCCATGTCATGACATTTGAAACCGACTAAACTCAATTCTCACTGCTGTTACCGTTAAGGGACTGCTGCGACCTGTGGTATGGTGCCGCTGAAAGTGGTGCGCGTGATGTGCTTTTGTACTGCTGCTTGGCATCACCACCACTGCTTATTCGCTTACAACTCTTCCTAAGCAGTTTATGCAATCCCCAGGCGCAGTTTATGTTAAATAGGTTTTTGATCATTGAGCTTAGGAAAAAAAAAAGCTGAAGTTAATATAAAACATGAAAAGAAAAAGAAATGTTAAACAAAAAAAGTATTAAATTGTATGTATGTATGTATGTACCCATGTATGTAAATATATACATATATACATACCGTATCAGTATACAGATTTTTGAGATTAGAGTTAGATAGAGATTATAGAAATTTTAAAGTAATATATCTTCGGTTCCTTTTAACATTTTTATAATTGTTTTTCTAATTTTTAGGAAGGAAAAGCTTTTTTGGAAAAAAACCTTTAATTTTTGTTCAAATTATTTATTTAATATTGAAAATTTTGGTATAAAGTTAATTAGTTTAAAAGGTTTTTTTAGTTTAGTTTAAAAAAAGGTTTTTTTTTTATTTTTTGCTCAAATTATTCAATTTTTAAAATTTGGGTATTGTTCGGAGCAGCACCTGATTTACAGGATATAGTTTAATAGTATAGCTTTAATATCATAATTTAGTATTGTAGTCTAATTTATAATATTGTAATTATTCTTTTTTATTCGTTACATCTGGTCACCTAATTCTTGTAACAGGTGGCGCTAAAGTAATCTTCCTATCAGAAAATGCTATAAATTTTGCGATTGGCCCCTAATGTCAGTTCTGTTTTGACATTTGTGTAGTAAACACATGCGAAATACACGTTAATAAACAATGTTACGCTACACTGCTCCAGAACGCGGAATATTGCTGACTATTTATTTGACCAATAATCGGTCGGTGACTTTGGCACAACGTGAATTTCGTCGCAGATTTCCTCGCCGTCCAACGCCTACTGGTGAAACACTGCAACGTTTAGCCGCTCGCCTCGAAGACACTGGCACAACACGAGATGCTACCAGGGGTGGCAGACCCCGTAGTAGCCGTTCTGCAGAGAATATTGCTGCTGTAGCAGAGGATGTCATGGAAGCGCCGTCGCCATCGACCAGACGACGTGCCACGCAAATGGGTATCAGTCGACGGTCCTTACAGCGAAATTTGGTACAAGATTTGAAGATGTTTCCGTACAAAGTCCAGACGCGGCATCAGCTGTTAGCTGCTGACTGCCAATAGCGTCTAACATACGCTCAAGCCATCCTTAATCACCACCAAGAGGAAGATGATTTTTCATTAGCAAATTAGCAAAATTTACGCTTCTGGGGCACTGAAAATCCGTGTGTAACCCACGAAGAGCCATTACACCCGCTCAAAGTCACTGTATGGTGTGCTGTTTTCGCTGCAAGAGTCATCGGACAAAGTCAACGAGTCGTCGTGCGTTGGAAGTTACATCTCTAGCTGACTTCCAGTAAAATCTTGGTGACACTCGATTCAATGGAAGCGAAGGTATTGCGTCTAAAATGTCAGTATGTTTGTGTCATCGGTTCAAAAATGAGTTTCGAACAGAGAGCTAATATCAAATATTGTTTTAAAATCAGTAAAACCTTTATCGAATCATTTGAATTTATGAAAAAGTTTGTGGCGATGATTGCATATCTCGCGCCAAAGTTCATGAGTGGTTTACACGCTTCAGAGATGGTTGTGAGGACATAAATGACAATGAAAATAAGGGCCGCCCAAATTTAGTAATCCCTGAACACTCCATCGGAATTGCTCGTAAATTTATCAAAAATGAACCCAAATCATCTCCAAAACATCGATTTATCGCATTTTAACTGATCATTTGAGCTTATGAATGGTCTGTGCACGTTTTATTCCGCACAAGTTAACTGAGCACCAAAAATTGCTCAGAATTCAACATTCGAAAGACTTCATTAAAAAAGACGAGAACTTCCTTTACAACATTGTAACTGGTGATGAAACCTGGTGTTTCTAACATGAAACTGAAACTAAGCGTCAAAGTGCCGAATGGAAGGGGGCGCGTAGCCACCAAAAACCTCGCGTTTAGAGAAGTCCAAAATCAAGTCGATGCTCCTTTGTTTATACGATTCCAAGGGAATTGTCCCCAAGGAGTTCGTGCCAACGGGCCAAATCGTCAATGCAATTTTCTATCTTCACCTGCTACAGAAAATTATTGTTCGCCAATTCCCACAACTGAAAAGTAATTCCATTCGGGTTACAACTAATGACACTTAGGAAAATTTTCAACCAATACATTCAAACGAATTGTCAAATAAGCATGTTTGCGATTTTCGTTTTGGCTACTTAGCTCATTTTAAACAGTATGGTATTGAGTACAATAAGAGTACAATAAGAGGTAGACTGCAAAAAAATTTAAAATAATTTTGAGATTTATTCAATGTTCAAAATTGTGTTACGGGGTATTTTGAAGTGAAATGTATTCGTTTCCTTTTAACATTTTTATTATTTTTTATTGTACACGTTTTGTTGCAATTAAGTAAGGCCTTTTAAAGTTAAATATTTTCTTTTCTTTTCAAGATTAAAATTTTTTTTTTTAATTTTTTTCTAGGATAAAACATACTTAAAAAGAGGTTTTTTGGAAAAACAAAAACAAATTTTATTGTTAAAAATTTTCGGAATTTTGTTTTTCTGAAAAATGAAATTTTTTTTTTTTTCGTTAACAGAGACTTTGCTTATTATTCCATAAAAATTACATAATGAAATTTACATAATTTTATATTCAAATATGATCAGCAAATCAGTGAACGATTCTGCTAAGCTGAAGCCTTAGTATGCAACTGTAAGTGAATTAGTGAAATGGACTGATTTAGCATCGCACTTATCTCATCAATAACAACATTGATTCCAAGACCAACTCTTGCTTTTTCTCTTAATGTTTGACTGAACATTTATGCTTAACGGCGTCCCACAAAAAATAGTCCAGCGACGTCGAATTACAGCTTCTAGGCAGCCAACTGTCATCAACAACTCGGCTAATTATGCCATCTTCGTTGTTCCTTCGTATGTTTCTCATTTATGTTCAAGCGTGAGGTAATACATTTTCTAAATATCTAACCATAAACTGAATTTTTGGTAAATCACGAATGTGATTCAAGCTGACAAAGTCCAAAATTAAAATTTCAAACACGGACGAGTTCATTCATTCTGCATTTTTTCAATAAATGCAGCGGACTGTTAGACCGCATCCCACGTCAGTCGGTTCTACGTAATCGGAACGACCCGGATTTGTATCCGGCCAAGGACTGTCACTTCAACAGCATTCCTCGTATATGCACGGGGAATGTTATGCTGGTACAACAACAACAACCGCATCCATTTCCTGTTTTGTATCCTTTATATAACGCTTTATGCTTCTTAAAACTATAAAAATACAAAAAACATGAAAAACGAGCTTTAGTAAAGGGTGTTTTTTTAGAGGTTAGGTTTTCAAGTTGGCACTACTTTTTTCGTAGATGGTCTTTTTGACAGTTGTCACTTGATTTATGCTCAGTTTGGTTTGCCATTTCATAATGAATAGACTTACACCTGAACAACGTTTGCAAATCGTGCAAATTTATTACGAAAATAATGGTTCGGTTCGCGCGACGCATCGAAGAAAATTTTGTTCAGCGATGAAGCTCACTTTTGGTTGAATGGGTATGCCAATAAGCAAAATTGTCGCATTTGGAGTGAACATAATCCACAAGCCATTGCTGAGACGCCGTTACATCCTCAAAAGGTCACTGTTTGGTGTGCTTTATGGGCAGAGGGAATCATTGGTCCATATTTCTTTAAAAATGAAGCCGGCCATAATGTTACAGTCAATGGAGAGCGCTATAGAGCCGTTTTCGTGCCTGAATTGGACGATGTTGATGTGGACGACCTTTGGTTCCAACAAGACGGCGCTACATGCCATACATCCAACGCAACAATCGATTTATTGAAGGAAACTTTTGGTGAGCGCATTATCTCGCGCCGTGGACCTGTGGCGTGGCCTCCAAGATCGTGCGATATAACACGGCTGGACTATTTCTTGTGGGGCTATGTGAAGTCGCTTGTCTACGCAGATAAGCCCGAGACGATTGACGTCTTGGAAGAGAATATTCGGCGCGTTATTGCTGACATACGGCCCCAATTGCTGCAAAAAGTGGTCGAAAATTGGGCCTCTCGGCTGGAATTTATTCGAGCCAGCCGCGGCGGCCACTTGCCCGAAATCATTTTTAAAACATAATGGCAAGCCCTTATCTTTATAATAAAGCTAAATTCTTTGCCATAACATTGAATTATATACGTTTTATTTCATCTTGAAAACCTAACCTCTAAAAAAACACCCTTTACTTATTATGCTTCTTCTTTAGTAAAACTGTACTCACGCTAAATAAAGTAGCTGGCGTTGGTTGAACGTGAGTTATTTTTTCCAAGAGTGGTCAAAAGCAAAGTAGACATATCAAATGAAGTAATTAAATATAGTTTTTAATGAAAATGCACTTACATTGCCCCAGGGTGACCGAAAAGTAATATCGTTTCTGCTTATTTACCATCTATGAGCTTATTGCGTAGTTGAAAGCCATGCCAGAGACATTTCAAATGAAAACGACTTATTCAGCTGTTTTCTTTCACCGTTTTGAGTGAAATGGCTAGCCACATTCCAGAAGAGCTTCATATCCGCCACTGTATGTTTTGGGAGTTTCACAAAGGTAGTAATACGACAGTTGCTACCAAAAACATTTGCGTTAATTAACCAAGTGCCTTAGATGTTCGCAAATGTCAAAGATGGTTTTCTAAGTTCAGATTCGATAATTTCGATCTTTCCGACTCAGAAAGGCCAACAACTTCAGACAGTGATGAATTAAGGCTGGAAGTGAAAGCATTTGCTTCCATGTCAGGCAATCGAGGAACTGTCAAATTCAAATGGAAAAATATAACATCAGTATTCTAGGAATAAGCGAAATGAGATGGTCCGGTTGCGGAGACCTGCTTCTAAATAAATATTATCCTGCATAGCGACAAAACTGATGGAGTTGAATGTGGCGTAGGAATGATTATATCCACCAAAATGCGTGACTTCTTCCATTTTTGCTAACCAATATCCGATCGCATTATCCGCGCCCGCTTCGATAGCAGCATACACAGACATATCTCTATAATACAATGTTGTGCACACACCGAAGATGCTGACAGCAATACCAAGGATGAGTTGTATTCACAACTTACGCCTACGCTTTCCAGTGGTACCACAATGGATCTACGATAGGTCTATGTGTGTCATTACAACAGCCACCCCACCTACCTACGGCTACTCTTAGTTCCATTCGCAGAGGTGAGATAATATTCGTGATAGGTGACGTGAACCCGAATATTGGTAGCACCCACTGCGGAAGCCCACAAAAAAAAAATAAATAAGTAACAAACAATAAATAATAAGTAATCAATGATGAAAATAATATAATAAATAATATAATAAATATATGTCTGCATCCCTTGTCGCGTACTTTAGGGATAGGAATGCTTGCAAGAGAAGTGGCTCTTGTATGGATGAAAAAATCTACTAAAATTCTATTACTTAAAAGTAGTTGTTGCAGTTTTTTTTATCCACATCCAGCCAGTTTCTCAGCTAAATAACTCTCCACTTACTTTCCCAGTCTACACCAAAATTACGACTTTACAAATAAAATTTATTGTTTCTTCCTTTCTAATTGAAGCAACAACCATTTAAGCTAACTCAAATGGCAATTTGTTAAACACAATTCTACACTTAACTTCATAAAAGTAAGAGAATACTCACCTCTCTCCTTTCCAATACATAACACAACAATGCTAAGTACAGAGTACAGCGCCTGTAGGAAAATTGTAAACTGGCGAAGCAAATTTCTAGTTCAGAGCTATCGTAGTAGTTCCCTGCTATGAACCACGCGCATGAGTAGCGAATGTTCGACATAGCGAAATGTGACCTCAGAGTATAACAAAAAAAAAAAAATACAGGTAAACTGTTACTCTTCTCACACATTACGATCTTGATTTCATTTGATGCTTATGCTTTCTACCGCAGTAAGCTGTGTGTTTGAATAGGGCTGGAAGATGATGACTTTTTTCTCTAAAAATTAAAAAGGTAAGTTATTTTGTTATAATTGAATTTGAATAATAGACTATAAACTGAAAATAGTCGCTTGGAATTCAAACGGCTTGGGCCACCACTTGAAAGAACTAAAAGTGTTTATAAACAATAATTCAATACATGTATTACTAATTTCTGAAAGACAGTTCAATGACAAAAGCTTTGCAAGAATACCTAATTATAAAATATTCGTCACAAACTACCTTGACAACAAAGCTCGTTCCAATAAAAACGAATAACAGCAAGTTCATAAGTAATGGCGACCCAACATATTGACCAACTGATCCAAAAAAAAGTCCAGATCTGATCGACTTTTTTGTAACCAAAAATGTTAACCACGAAGATATGTCAATTAAATCGTGAATTGAATTGTCATCTGACCATTCCCCAATAATAATGATATATCAGAGCTCATATACGAAGGAATTCTCGAATAGAAACATATATAATAAAAAAAACTTTGCTGGGATGCATTTAGAGAAATAGTCATCCGTAAACTTAACAGTGCGATAGCCTATTTTAATGACACTATAATGAACGCCAGTATGAAATCCACTCCACAAGAAACTACCTGTTTTTCGAGCTATGTATTTCTCCACCTGTTTTCTACAACAAAAAGCTTTGCTTCTTGATACTCAAAAACAAAATTAGATGATTAATTTTGCATCTTTCTTACGTCGCCTAAGAATGGCAGATGGTTTTTTATGAAAAGGGTTTTCGTGTCAAAAATACACCCGCAGCTTTGCCATTATTGGCCGTAGGGTAATCGCTATTAGAAAAAAAAAAATTTATATAATTTGATGTTTCATCTTCACTTCGGATTTTTCCGAACCTGGTCTTTACTGAATAGTAGCAAGCACAAGTCTACGGCGACTGCCGAATTATTACTAGTCCGAAAGAGAGATAAAGAGAGAGATTTAGATCTGTAGTATTTCGTACTAGTTCCGAATTATCGTTAAAGAGATTTAGCGTAGAGAAATTCATACTTCCGGGGACGTCACCTCATACCAGTCACGAGTTGCTTGCTCAAGTCACCCGCAGCCAATCAGTTCAGTATTGCTGGATTTCCCTGCAGGGCTGCCATGCACAAACCTACATACGAGAACAATAGCAGTGCGAATAAAAGTCATTCATTGCTCGTGCTTGGTTACTTGTTTGGTGTATGATTTAATTACTGTGCTGTGCATTTGTTGGCGTTGCGACGACTGGTAGGAGAGGCAAAGCGAGCATTTAAAATTGGGTGAAAATTCCAAGGCATCAGAAAATCCGTTACAAAAGAGAGGGTGCTGTGCTCAGGAGTAAGAATGGTTGTGTGAGTGCCAGCAACTAGCAAGAATGTAAACTTACGAGTGAGAAAACAAAAACAAAACATAAAACAAAGAACAAAAAAAAGCAATAAAAAAGGAACAAAAAAAAACTAAGGCAGAGCATGAAAATAGTCATAATACAATAAAAGCAAGAACAACTATAGTAACAAAAACAATTATATTGTAGTAACAAAAGTAACGTGCAGAAGCATAACTCAAGAGTGCAACACGCCCGGAATTGTAATTAGTTTCCCACAACGAATATAAGCCGATATAAGTAAAAACAAAAAAAAAAAAAATAACAACAAAAAGACAAAAGTAAAGCACAGAAGTAGGAACACAGGAGAGTCGATCGAAGAAAGAGCCTGCTTTAGAGTTATGTGGAAGTACTGAGTTGCTCAGAAACTCTTGGAAGATATTGGCTGGTACAAACTTAATTACTGCTTTCAAATACCCAAATGCACTGGAATATCTTATATTTATTTTTCTTCTATCAGTATATCTATTTATATAAGTAAGTATGTTTGTCTTCGTAGGAGCGTATAGAAGTACTGAGAAAGCGAGTATTAAATTAAAAGGCCAGAAAATGCAAAAATAGATATGAGTACATGTGTGTATGAATATATGTGTGTGCTCATATTATTCAACCGCATTTCCGGCGAAATTATATTTTCTGGAAATTGACACACGCGAGCAGGAGCATTGAGACCGGTGAAATCCCATCGGTGGTGGATTCGGGTTTAGTTTTTTTTTTATTTGATGTGCTTTTTTTATTTTTTTAATGTTTTACCTCCGTATGTTTATAGGTACGGAATTTGGAGTTAATAAAGTGCACATCTGATTACTTATACACATTCATATGTCTGTGTATGTGTGTACATATTAAAGCCCGATAAACATCAAATAGGGGGAATATCGTATTTTTATTTATTTAATTTTTTTCAGTACATATTTCTGCACTCGTAGTGAAAGAAAGAATTACAATGGGGTTGTCTTAAAAGCAGTACTAATAGGACTATGAATAAGTTCGTGCGGTTTTACAACAGATGGCGTAACTTGATTATTATTCCATTGATCCACATTTCCAAACATTCATTGGAGAGCTACTGTCGTAAGGCACAAACGTCAGTATAAGTTTTTTATTTGAAGCGTAAACAACAATATTTTTACCACACTTGAAAATGTCGAATTTCGTGCCAAATAATGTGTTTTTGCGGGGAATTCTTTAATATGAAGAAAAAAGCAGCCGAAAGTCATCGTATCTTGGTGGAAGTTTATGGTGAGCATGCTCTAGCTGAGCGAACGTGCCAGAAGTGGTTTGCACGCTTTAAAAGTGGTGATTTTGGCTTGGAAGACGAAGAACGCGAGGGTGCGCCGCCAAAGTTCATGGATACCGAATTGGAGGAATTGCTCGATCAAGATCCGGCTCAAACGCAAGAAGAGGTTGCAAAAACTTTGGGAGTTGATCAATCAACCATTTCCAAACGTTTAAAAGCCATGGGAATGATCCGAAAGGTAGGCCATTGGGTGCCGTATGAATTGAAGCCAAGAGACGTTGAACGCCGTTTTATGGCATGCGAACAACTGCTTCAACGGCACAAAAGAAAGGGTTTTTTGCATCGAATTGTGACTGGCGATGAAAAGTGGGTCCATTACGACAATCCAAAACGTCGGGCAACGTATGGATACCCTGGCCATGCTTCAACATCGACGTCGGCGCAGAATATTCATGGCCTGAAGGTTATGCTGTGTATCTGGTGGGACCAGCTGGGTGTTGTGTATTATGAGCTACTGAAACCGAATGAAACGATTACGGGGGATGTCTACCGACGACAATTGATGCGTTTGAGCCGAGCACTGCGAGAAAAACGGCCGCAATACGCCGATAGACACGACAAAGTTATTTTGCAACATGACAATGCTCGGCCACATGTTGCACAAGTGGTCAAAACATACTTAGAAACGCTCAAATGGGATGTCCTACCCCACCCGCCGTATAGTCCAGACCTTGCGCCATCCGATTACTATCTCTTCCGATCGATGCAACATGGCCTGGCTGACCAGCACTTCCGTAATTACGATGAAGTCAAAAAATGGATCGATTCGTGGATTGCGGCAAAACCGACCGAATTTTTCACAAAGGGAATCCGTGAATTGCCAGAAAGATGGGAAAAAGTAGTAGCAAGCGATGGACAATACTTTGAATATTAAATTTGTAACCATTTTACGTCAATAAAGTTTCAAATTTCGAAAAAACCGCACGAACTTATTCATAGTCCTATTACATTTTTTAGAATAAATTCTTATTATTTAGACATGCTCATATACAGGGTTGGCCATATTAAACTGACCCATTGAGTAACCCTATAACTTTTTACTGTAATTTGAAATCTAAGGTTTACGTCAACAAGCCAAAGACACTAGGCGCACTTAAGGCCAATATCCGACGGGAAATAGCCGCCATATCGGCCGAGACGCTGGCCAAAACTATGGAAAACGCCGAAAAACGGACACATTACGCTATACGAGCTAAGG
Organism: Anastrepha obliqua; assembly: GCF_027943255.1. Taxonomy (NCBI): domain Eukaryota; kingdom Metazoa; phylum Arthropoda; class Insecta; order Diptera; family Tephritidae; genus Anastrepha; species Anastrepha obliqua. Next base: position 16,244,699 of record NC_072893.1, on the reverse strand, counting down.
GCGACCACTTGCGCGATATCATATTCAAAAAGTGATGTAAACGAATCTCCTTGAACTAAATTAAATGTTTTTCACAATGAAACACAAAAAAATGTTTCTTTTTCCATATTTTTTTAATAATCACACGGGTCAGTTTAAGATGGCCAACCCTGTACGTATCCAAATACGTGCTAAGGGCGACCACTTGCGCGATATCATATTCAAAAAGTGATGTAAACGAATCTCCTTGAACTAAATTAAATGTTTTTCACAATGAAACACAAAAAAAATGTTTCTTTTTCCATATTTTTTTAATAATCACATGGGTCAGTTTAATATGGCCAACCCTGTATATGTACACCTACGTTAGAAATAATAGGAGCGCGACGAATTACCTAGTTTTAACTTTTTTTGCCTTTTATTTAACTTCCTTTTATGTTTTTATGAAAGCATAGAGCAGTTTACAATAGAAATTATACGAAAAAAGTACAAACTTTGTAAGAAATTCACAAAAATTTAACATATTAAAAAAGTATTTCAACTTCTTAAACAGAATCTTTATAAATTTCTAGGTTTATAACCCATTCAATAATACGAAGGTCGCTTTAAAATTCCTGCATCTCACACACACAGTTTCAGTCAGATCGGTCCACTTCTTTGAGTTTGGAATTCGCTTGAATCGAAAAAGTCGAGGGATTTTCTTTTTTTATCACCAGCAGTTGTGGTCGCAAAATTAATGAAAATAGGGTTCCAGTTCCTATCACATCTCTCCTATTCTCCAGACTTGGTTCCCTCGGACTACTATTTGATCCCTAATTTAAAGAAATGGTTCACGTAGAAAATACTTTTTTAAATGAGGATGTGATAACAGAATCGAATAGCTATTTTTCATCCTGTTATTCGGAAAAGAGCAACGAACTAGAATAGCATGGGATGAAGTGTATACTATGCCGAAGAATAAAAAAGGTTTATACCACTTTTCTCATCTTTCTGACACAATCCACTCCATGTGCTTGGAGAAGCTTTTTCAGTTTAGATCCATCCCCCTTACTTTTGCACTTCAAAGATATATTAGTGCAGGGCCCTCCACTCCAAGTGAAACCAACTTCAGACCACTCGCGCTGATGCACGGGCATCAGCTGTCTGTTAGTTGGCTAAATGACAGTCCAGAGTTTTCTTCATTGCACCATTACTCGTTACAATAATGCTGGTGGAGTCGCGAAAAGTCATGGAGGTAGTCATCAAAAGACTGCAACGTCACGTAAAATGGTTCAAAAAGTGAAGAAGCGACTTAAGCGAAATCCCCGACAAAGTGCCAATCAAATGGCAAAAGAACTAAACTAAAGAAAATATCTGAGCGTAGCATCGCCGCATACTGAAAAATGATCTCAAAGTCAAGCCTTGCAAGATCTAAAAGACGCATGATCTTACACCAAAGCAGCAACAAGTCAGACTTAAGAGAGCGAAGAAGTTGCTTCGGTTGGCCAAAAGCGATCAGTTCTGCACATTGTGTTTTCTGACGAGAAAATTTTTCTAATTGTAATGTTTTCGTAAATTACCAAAACGATGGGGTTTATTTGACCGACCGTTCATACGAGAATTTGAGTCATCGATTGGCCACCAGAAGGCAGCACCCGCCGCAGGTAATGGTTTGGGGCGCTGTAACCGCAGAAGGGCGCTCTTCAATCGTTTTCATCGAGCCTGGCGTTAGGATAAATGCGAAATATTATCGGGAAGGTATTCTGGAGGTTGCTTTGAAGCAGTGAGCAGACAAATATTTTGGTGGCAGACCATGGACATTTCAACAGAACTCGGCACCGTCTCATAAAACTCAAGTGAACCAAGAATGGCTAAAAACAACGTTCTGAATTTTATAACGGCTCTAAATTAACCAGACCGATGGAATATTCTCTTCAATACGTTTTGGAGATCAAGGTCTGAGCTAAGAGATTAACCATTCTCAAGGCGCTGAAGAAAGCCATTGTCCGCGAGTGGGCCAAAATACCTGCAAGTCACATTCGGGTAGCTTGCGATTCGTTGCTGTACCGTCTCAAGGTCATTGTCAAGGCAAAAGGTTCTCCTATCGACCAAAAGTAATTTTTTCCTTAATTTTTTATTATTTTCACACATTTTTTACTATGAATTGAATAAAAGTAATTTTCCAAACTAAATTTATGGCCTTTTTAATTGGTTAGGCTTCGAGTGTCACACCCTGTAGTAAGAGAGATAATTTTAATTTTAATAATAAGTAATTCATAAGAAATATTAACTTGATTTGTTTTTCTTCTGAAACATAAAATATATTTGTAAATTTTACCATGAAAACTGAAACCTCTTGCGACTAAAACTAATAATTATAAGATTTGTCGTTGCTGTGTTGAGATTGAATCATCTGAATAAATAAAGAATTAAATAAATATATTAGGTAGTTCTTATTTTTGCATAGACTTTTCGAATGATCGTTTTATTGCACGAGCATTTTTGGCCACTTAAACTTGCACTTTAGTTCAAGTAGCCCAAAATTTTCGAGGATTTGTGAGTTTTTATTCGCTGGTATGCTGAGCATTTTCTTCTATATAAAATACCTAAGAACATGTGTTTTACATAGAAGAAAGTTTTCAAAATCGTATCCAAAGAAATTGTGAAAAATAGATATTTAAGTGATGTAGAATAATATCAATGCGTTTAGCGAATAATAATCATTTTATGAGGTTTCCCACCAATATTACGTTTCATAATGTACGTAAGGATTACTATTAGATAGTTAAATGAGCTACCTATTTTGAAATTGTGAAAATTCCAGAAGCAACACCGAAGAAATTGCCTTGAATTTTTTTATAAAAAGTAGCTTAGAAGATCATTGCAAGGGCTTTGTCCTTCGTGCTCTTTAAGCTTAGGTCATCCAATTTTTGCCATTTACTTCGTCACGGCTTTTTATGTTCGGGAGTCGAATTGCAACTATAGCGTTTTTCAGTAAGAGCGCTTCAACTTTTGAACTTTTTTGAATAAAACACAAACGGTTTGACTTTTTTAACTATTTTTTTTTATTATCGAGTTTGAACATATACATTTAAGTATGAAATTCGATTTCTTTTGCATGACCACCGCGTGCACGTTTTACGAAGTCCAATCGTTGATCCCAATTTTCGACTACTCTTTTGCATAAATCGGCCGAAATTCCAGCAATTTCGCGTTCAATATTGGCTCTGAGCTCACAAATCGTCGCCGGCTTGTTACTGTAGACCAATGACTTCACATAACCCCAAAGAAAATAGTCTAGAGGCGTCAAATCACACGAGCGTGGCGGCCATTCGACCGGTCCATTTCTGGAAATAATGCGCTCATCGAACTTACTCTTCAACAAATCAATTGTAGCGTGTGCTGTGTGGCTTGTGGTCCCGTCCTGTTGAAACCACATGTCGTCTAAGTCCATACCATTCAATTGCGGCCAAAAATAATCGTTTATCATGTCGCGGTATCGATTTCCATTCACAGTAACGTGGCGATCGTTCTCGTCAACGAAAAAATATGGGCCAATTACGCCGCCGGCATGTAAACCGCACCAAACAGTGATTTTTTCGGGATGCAACGGTGCCTCATGAATTACGTGTGGATTGCTTTCTGCCCAGTAACGCATATTTTGCTTGTTGACAAAGCCATTGAGCCAAAAGTGAGCTTCATCACTGAAGACCGTAAAATGACCGTAATGCCATATTATGTCGGTGCTCTATGAACTTTGCGAACAGATTTCTTTTTTTACAGTAAATGTCCATAACTTGGTAACGTTGCACAGGCGTTCAAAGATTCATGATGACTTGCCTAACTTTACTGAACAGAAATGTCAGCACAGTTTAACAATCTCAGCTGTCAAACCATATTTATCGATATCGATAGTTTTGCATGCAGCTAAAAAAATACCCGATTTTTATAATACTATTGCAAGGTCGTATGATGCCACGAATTGTATGCTTTTATTGCCGTACCTTTTGTACCACAGGTACACTACAAATAGCAGTAGAGTAACGTTTTGGTACCATAATGTGAACCACTATCTGCGAAAAGTTTCAGAGTCTAAAGGCAGGAAAACCCACTACAGCCATCTACATCCATCTAGAGCTTCTGATGTAGTGGAGGAGAGAAACGGGATCTAGGTTGGAGAACTGCCTCAGGCTATTCCCCGAAGCCACACTAAGAAACCTCAAACGCCTAGCCGCCAGGCCCGAACATTTGCAAAGAAAGTGTTCAACAGTCTCCTTCTCTGCCAGATTCCCACTACTTCTATATACAATGCGGGTTGCTTCTCTGCATAACTTCCGATCCCGTAGTGACCGCTGACCGCCGCTATGAGTTTGAAAATTGGGTGGCGTGGGATCCCCAGCACTTTAAGCCAACTGCTTCTGTCGTACTGAGGCCACAGTGTTTTTGAAATAGCACACGATAAGGCAGAACTCCATTTTTCTTCCACTTTAAAAAAAAAAAGAAATTGTGCAGTTTACCTTTAATAACGAGCAAGGAGATACCAATTTCTGTGATGGGGACAACTGAAACCGGTTCTATCGACCGTTTTCTGGCAAGCTCACTGGCAAATGCATTTCCTTCTATATTTCTAAGACCATGAGCCCAGGTGAAATGTTTCCTGTACATTTGAGAGGTTTGATATCCTCTTTACAGGATCCCCACAAGGACACACCGATGTGTGAGATAAGGGCAGCCCTTTCTTGGAAAGCTCTTCGGCAATTTCATTTTTCTATGCCCTGGAACCCAGACAAAAATAAGAGAAAATAAGAATAATAACTCAAAGAAAAGAGGAGGCGATTATGCTGATTGTTACAAATATTTGACACAAATTACAGATCAGTTTAAAGATTTAATTTTATGCATATTTTCTTTTACGTTTTACTGTTACGAAAACCAATTTTGATATATGAAATATGTAACTGAAAAGAATTCTATGTAAGAAAAAACTAAGAAGAGTCAAAACAAGCATCGGTATCAAATATCCTGAATGAGCCGCTCCATTTGAATTTGTTTGCTTGTTTATTATCTGCTTGAATGCTAAACATCCACAATGTTTGCTAAACGGGTAGGAGTTGTTGGGCTAGTCTGGTTCAATTGCTTAGTTGGTGATGATGTGCAAACATTTGCCTGACGTGCTTTACTTGATTTTGCTTATGTGCTTCATTCGCTTGATTTTCATTGGCAACATGAGGACATTCCGATTATTTCACATTTTATTTGAATTTTTCCTATTGCATATGTAAATATGTATGCATGTAGAACAAATACAGGTGTTTGTTTGAGCTCATGCATACATACGAGCAACACAGAGTGACACATTTTCACATTATTTTCAATCGATTTTCATTATTATTTGCTCATATATTTACTTATCTATGGTAGAATGATTTGCATACACCACTCGTGTATGAATTTTAATCAAAATTGCATACCGAAATGCGAAAAATGTGTCATATAACTACATACATATAATATTTTATACGAGTATATACTTCAGATATCGATTGAATTGGTATTTGGTTTTAACATACAAAAAAAAATGTGTTTTCACCAAACCACACAAATGTGGGGCAAAAGCTGAAAATTGTCCGCCATTCAAATGCCATCAATTCCTGCCTCACAATGCCCAGCCTGCCACAAGTGAGTAATAAATCTTTGTGCGTGGTTGCGACATTTACGCCAAACCGCAAAAAGGCGGCCTAACAATGGCGAAAGACAAAGTGTGTTATGGCCGTCAGTTGGTAAGCTGATGATAGTAACGGCCAGCTGCATATGTGTGCGTGTTTGTATGTATGTAGGTGGTTTGCAAACCACCACTTAACCCCATGGAAAACCTTAACATTCATGTGGATGCCTGAGTGGCATCCTCATCGATCGCCAATGCGTATGCGTAACATTTTGTGTAATCATCGCCTTCAAGATTTTTGGTAGCAGGCAATGTTTGTTTTTGTTTCGAAATTATATTTATTTTAAACGAAAAACAAGAGTACGTTCTTATGGTAGGCGAGCTTTGTGCGCTTGAGTGTGCATAGTGGTTTTGCTCTTCCTTCTGCTAGTATCACTTACACAGCCTAGGCGTCACTGGCCGAAAACTTTTACGATGGTGTAATCGAAAAAGTTATTTCTTTGCTTGTGCTGCTGTCGTTAATCCACCCATACGTTCGATATTTTTTGCACACTTATGCACTTATAAATATGTGAATAAACACAGCTTATAAACACGTGTTTGTCATATAAATGAGTTTATGGTGGAAGGAGGGTGGGATGTACTCAAGTGAAATTTTTTTATTGCGTTGTTGAACTTTAAATCTATAAGCCACTGCAGAAAGAGAAAAGAAAGATTATAGACAAAATTAAAGGTTTTCCAAAGCAACTAATGAGACTTGGAGTTAGCTTTTGTTAAATTTTCGCAAAGCTTTGAAGGTGACTCATAATCAGGCTTAAGGGGGTATTCTGGTCTAGAGCCCTACTTTTTGGGTATTTTTCAAACTAGGATAAAAGAAAAATTAAAAACATTTTTACTATCCATTTTTTTATATAATATTTATTGATGTTTAAGGTATATAAAAAAAATTTAAAAAAAAAAAAGTCAAAAATTCATCCAGTGACAGGTCGGTGAAGTAGGGGTTGCTAGTCAAACAGTGCTCCCTGGTTGACATGATTCCAACCCTTGTAGTGATCTAAATCGAACAAACAAAGAAAATTCTTAATTAGTAAAGATGTCGCTACATCTTGAGCCTCGGCCGAAAAAAAAAAATAAAAATTCACAAAATGGCGCCTACTTGAAAAAAAAAATTTTTTTTTTACCCCTGCTTTTTGACCTTTACGAATTTTTTAAAAATACTTCAAATTAAAATTTTTCAAAATCCAATGCTCCAGTGATAAAGAGATGTATGAAAAAGATTCTCACCAAATTTCAAAGGGATCGGTCAGATAGAACTTCAGATATCGTGTCAACCACCAGCAAAAGGAGTTTTGAGAAAAACGCGTTTGAATTTCGCCGTCCGCTCAAACCAGTCTAGCTGTCGCGTCACTAAAATAGTTGTAATTTCGAAAATAATTCGAATTTTGCAAAATCCTTTTAGGGAGATATTTTTGAATACCTAGACTATCGAATTTAAAAAAAAAAAAATTTTCGATTTTTTCAAATTTCTAGACTAGAATACTCCCTTAATAATTCAGCACGCGAAAAAATTGAGACTTCTCAACATTTTTGCCAATTCTTTTACTTTTCATTAATTTTTAATAAAAATATGGTTAATGGTGTAAAAATTGCAATATATATGAAAACTTCAGCCCCTAGAAAAAATTTATAAAAATTTGACACATCTTTATCAATAATTCAATATAAGGAAATCCAATGAATTTTGACTGAAATTTTTACTTCTTCATTAAAAATTTCAAAACTTAAATATGGTTTTATGGCTCATTAATAAAATAAAATTTGTAAATGGAAAATGTTTCTTCCTTGTTCACTGCTCGACAAGTCTCAGTCTTGCGTTGGTTTCGTTAATATATTTTGCTTTCTGGCAGGGTAGCTGATTAAATTGCCGCTACCAGTCCTAAGTAGCCCACCTGTCATTGCTGAAGAACAACGCCTTCTAACTGTTAAGGGCTCCATCTGTGTTTCACATGGTTCTGGCAGGAGGATCGCACAGATGGTTGAGGACTTCGCTAAGTTTTGGTGTGCCCGCTTCCTCTTGCTGGCGCCAATAATGCAGCGCCCATTGCAGAAGCAGTGAGAATCTGGCAGAGAAGGAGACTGTTGAACAGTTTCTATACGAATGGATCCATGAGATGGCGCATTATCATGCAATAAGCGCCAGCTGCTTCGCGGTATTCAGTGCGAATTCGACGAATGCCATGCAACAAATGCTTCAAAATGCCAAGATAGAAAATTGCATTGTTGGTTTGGTCCCTTGGCTTGAACTCCTTGTGGAACATTCCCTTGGAATCGTAAGAACTGATGAGCATCGACTTGAGTTTTGACTTTTCCGTTCTCGATTTTTTGGGTGATGGCTCGTCTGGGGCCTCGATTCGGCACTTTTACGCTTAGTTCCAGTTTCAGGTTCACGTTGGAATATCACATTTCATCACCAGTTACAATATTGTAAAATAAGCTCTCGTCTTTTTTCGCCTCTTTAATGAGGTCTTTCGAATGTTGAATTCTGAGCTGTTTTTGGTCCTCAGTTAACTTATGGGGAATGAAACGTGCACAGATCTTTCAACTATGATTTCGGTTCATTTTTGATAAATTTACGAACCATTTCGTTCGAGTTTTCGGAGATTACTGATTTTGGGCGGCCCGTATGTTCATTGTTTTTTATGTCCTCATAACCATCTTTGAAACGTGTAAGCCACTCATGATCTCTGGCACGATACAGACAATCATCGCCATAAACTTTTTCCGTGAATTCAAATGATTCGGAAACGATTTTAAAACAAAGTTTGATATTAGCTCTTTGTTCGAAACTCCTTTTTGTACCGATGACACAAACATACTGACACTTCAGACGCAATCACTTCGCTTCCACTGAACCCAATGATACCAAGCTTTCACTGAAAGTCAGCTAGAGATGTGACTTCCAGCGCACTAACTCATTAAACAAACGTCAAAAACATTTTTATGACGCCAGTCTTGTTTACTTTGGACTTCACCTTGTATATGGTCCTTTCAGGAGAATGCACTATGTTTTCATAACATTTTTTTAAATTAAATAAGAAAAGAAAAAATTATTATAATATATAATTATATTGTTCAGCCTATTATATTATATAACATAACAAATAAAATTAGTTTAACCACAAAAAAAAAAAAAATTAAATGGTTCCTAAAATTCAGCATAACTTTAAAACAATTAAACTTAATTTACGAACAACAATAACAAAAGCGAAAATTTAACAATGAATACACTTATGGGCCTTCACACACGCACAACACATAAATAAATTTGTTTATCTCTTATTTGACAGCAGCTGATAGCAAATGGAACTAAAATGCAATGATTAATATTCGTCGAAGTGTCAAATAGAACCCGAAGCAATAAACGTCAAGCGACACGTGCCACAGCTTGCTTCCCTTGGTTATGGCCATAGCGCAAGAAGCAAATGGCAACAACAACACAAAATATGCGTTCATGGAAATATTGAAAATTATTGCTGCTCACAGCAAAGCGTTTGCGGCGGCATGTCGGGTGATAAGTTTATGCCAGCGGGTAAAATGACAATTGCAGTGGAGATGCATACACATACATATACATACTTATACATATACAACTGTATGGGTAAAATAAGTTTTTTTTTTTTTTTTTTTTTTTTTTTTTTATTGAAACGTTATAAAATTTGTATACATTTCATGGTATTACGCCTAGCATAAGCTAACAAGTAACATTATTCTATCCTTAACATTGAAATTTAAAAACAATTATAAATATTTTAAAAACAATTATTCAGCGTTGGCGACTAAATCTCGTGGCTTAGTTCTTCGAAGTCTTCTTGTGCAGACTGTTTTGGTAAGCTCTGCGGCCTCCGGGTTTATGTGCTCTTTCAGCCTGGTTTCATGGTTACTTGCAAGAATTTGGATTATATCAGCGACTTTTTTCACCGACAGATCCTTGTGCAGGTCGTGATTTCGCACATACCAAGGTGCGTTGACCATGTCTCTGAGAATCTTATTCTGCAGGCGTTGTATAGCTTCAATGTTTGTTTTAGTGGTACATCCCCATAATTGAATGCCATATGTTCATACCGGCTTAACTACTTGGTTGTATATTAATAATTTATTCTGTATTGACAATGTAGACTTTCTGCCAATTAACCATTTCATTTTTTTAATTTTTAAGTTGATTTCAGTTGCTTTAATTTTGACATGTTCTTTCCATTTGAGCTTTGCATCCAAAGTCATACCCAAGTATTTTGCTGTATTGCTATATGGAACAGTAGCAGATGATATTTTCACTGGGTTATAGGCTATTTTCTTGTTTGTAAAGTCTACGTGAACAGACTTGCTTTCATTTAGTTTGATTCTCCAGTTTTCAGTCCATGCGACAACTTCGTCTATCGATGCCTGTAACTTTCTAGTTGATTCATTTGCGTTATTTCCATAGGCTAAGATACACGTGTCATCAGCAAAAGTGGCTATCTTACTTGTATTTGACACAGGTAGATCTGCAGTATATAGCAAATACAGTACTGGCCCAAGAATGCTGCCTTGTGGTACACCAGCTTCAATTTTTTTAATATTTGAGTATGCTTGTCTTTGTTTCACTCTAAAATATCTGTCTGTGAGATATGATTCCAATAGCAAAGTATATTGATATGGGAGCATCGCTCTGAGCTTACGGATTAGACCTTCGTGCCACACTTTATCAAACGCCTGTGCGATATCAAGGAATATTGCTGAACACACTTGATTGTTTTCTATGGCCTCTTCTATGATGTGTACTATACGATGTATCTGATCTATCGTTGAATGTTTTTCTCGAAATCCAAATTGGTGAGATGGTATTAATTGTTTATTAGAAATTATATCCTTTAATTGTTTGGAAAATAGTTTTTCAAATAGCTTTCCGATGGCTGGGAGTAATGCTATTGGGCGGTAAGATGTGACTTCGTTGGGATTTTTCCCTGGCTTTGGGATCATTTTAATTTCAGAAATTTTCCAGTGCATTGGTATGTATTTAAATTCAATGCATGCATTCATTATTAAAGTGAGTTTGATTAGCGCTTTGTAAGATAAGTTCTTTAGTACTTCGGCTGTGATTAAGTCAAATCCTGGACTTTTCTTTTGTTTTAGTTTGGAGATTTCATTTGCTACCTCATCAGTGGTAAAACTTGTAATTTCAACAGATTCTTGCACAGTATGGGGAAACAAAGTGTAATTTATCGTTTCAAATGGCTTAAAAATTGTTTGGAGGTGATGTGCAAATAACTCAGCTTTTTCCGAATCGGTTTTTGCCCAAGGTTGGTTGCTATTTGGCTGTTTAATTGGGGGATTATGTTGAATTGGTCTTTTCATATGTGCCGTAGTCCGCCATAGAGAGTAATCAGAGGTTTTATCTGGAGATAGGTTTTGTAGCTTTATATTTAAAGTTCTGTTTTTATTTTCTTGAATAGCATATTTCACTGTTTTGGTGAGGTTGTTTAATTGTGTTTTAAGTGATGGAGACCTAATCGACTGCCACTTTTTTCTGATTTTTCTTTTTTCCTTTATGAGTTCAATTATATTCGAAGGATATCTTTGGCGATTAATTTTTTGGACTCTTACAGGTGTACTTAACCAAGCAGCTTTTTGTATCTGTGCTGACAGCTTTATTGTTTCCTTCTCAATTTCGTCAACATTATCGATTTCATTTGTCGTGTTTACATATGTGTCTAGTTTAGTCTTGAAGTATTGCCAATCTGTATATTTATTTGAAAGGAGCAGGTTCCTTTCATTGATTTTTGGTTCACCATCAAGAATCATGAATATAGGTGAATGATCTGAATTAAGATCTAAACCATCCTCCAGAGTTATGATGTTGTATGGTAGTTGTTTGACTACGAAAAAATCAATCAAATCTGGAGTCTTATTAATGTCTGTTGGCCAGTATGTTGGATTGCCAGTTGAGAATATTTCACAACCACATTGTTGTGCCGCTTTCCACAGTTCGCGACCTTTAGTTGTCGTTAGGCGAGATCCCCAGTTAATGTGCTTTGCATTGAAATCGCCTCCCATAACGAATCTTCCTTTATGTTTTTTTAAAAGTTGTGTGTATTCTGTAGACTTTATGTTATGTCTCGGCGGACTATATACTGCTGTTACCGACAGTTGGTAATTGCAAAACTTGATTCCAACTGTTGTCGCTTGAAACTCAGTGGAGCTGATCTTTTCTTCTTCGAAATGTTCAATCGAATTCTTAATAATAATTGCGCTACCTCCTCTTGCGTTGTTTAGAGGATGATTTGAGCAATACATTGTAAATCCGTTGAATGTAGAGTACATTTGGGTGGTCAAATGAGTTTCAGATACTAAACAAATATCAATTCTTTTTTGATTAAGTACAAGCTCAAGTTCATTTTTGTGCTTTAAGATTCCATTCGCGTTCCATGCCATTATCTTTAAACTTTTTCTTATTGTGTTTTTAGACATTTATAATTTGCTCAAGTTTTTCAACGCGATTCAGTAGATCCTGGTTTAAGGTTAACTGCTTTTCAATTTTAAATAAAATTTGTGTCAATATATCTTTATCTGTCGTATTTTCCTTTTGGGCTGCTACGTCTGCATATGTTTGTTTACCCGGTATTAGCGTTGGTTTCTTAGTAGTTCTTGGTTCTACAGAGTGTTTTGGCATAGCTAATGCTTGACGTATTGCTGTTGGGGGTTTTTTGCCAGTTTCTTCTTTGTGTTTAACTCCGCTTTTGTTACGGAGCTTTTGCAACTCCTTGGCAACATGACATCCTCTGTAGCTTGCTGGGTGGTTTTGCCCGCAGTTGCAGCATTTTGGTGGTTCTTTGTCTGGTTTCTTGCATTCAAGAGTTGAATGATTACCAGCGCACTTAACACATTTTGTAAAATAAGTGAGAAATAGAGTTGTTTAACGAGTATTGGCCACAGTGCAGCGGAGAGGAGCTGAAGAGATATATTTTTTTTTTTAACTATTTAGCGGGAGCTATTTTTTTAACAAACGTAATTTAATAAATATTTTCATTTTTCAAATCAATAAACTACAGTTTAAATGCACATGTATTGAAAGCAACAATTATTATGCCTGCTATGCTGAAGGAAGGCATAGAGTCCGTGACTGCAGCCTTCAAGAAAATCTTCATTGCATGCCTGGCACTGGTCTATGTATTTACTATGCTGTTAGAGGATGGTGAGGGGCGCCTTCATCCCTAAGGATGGAAGAGATGACTATACCAGCCCCAAAATCTTTCGACCCATCAGCATGACTTCTTTTATGCTGAAAAGTCTCGAACCACTAGTGGAATTGCGAATGTGTCAGGAGTCGCTGAAGGCTTACCCTCTGTCTCAGCATGCATACCAAAGTGGAAAATCCTGCAAGTCGGTACTGCAAAACCTTGTTGCTTGGGTAGAGCTAGCCATGGGCAGGACAGACTACGCTATGGGCATCTTTTTGGACATAGAGGAGGCGCTTAATACTTCCACTTTTGATGGTATGTAAGTGAGGCGCTGCTAGTAGGCTTGGCGTAGACCGCGTGCTAATGAATTGGATTCGTTCGATGATGGCCCAAAGAATCGTTTCGGTGCGAGCAGAGGAAGATCTGCTGGTGTCATCTGGGGTTAATAGAGGCTGCCCCCAGGACAGTGTGCTGTCTCCATTGCTCTAGTGCATAGTGATCTATCCTCTACTCACCACCTTAAATGATAAAAGAGTCTACGCATAAGCATCTGCTGACGACGTTGCCTATTCGGTAGCAGGCCCTGCGCTTATGAACATCTGTAGAAAAATGCAGAAAACTTTGGACTTGATCGACACTTGGTGCTATGCGAATGGGCTATCGGCAAACCCTTACAAGACTGGTATTGTATTGAAGGCGGAAGCTTGATGGACTCGTCCTGCCTAAGCTAAAAGGAGTCACAATCCAGCTATCCAAAGAAATCAAATATCTTGAAGTAATCCTCGATAGTAAACTCCTTTAAAAGTCACACGTTAAAACAAAGACATCCAAAGCACTCATAGCCTTCTGGGATACTCTTTAGCTAGGATGGACCCTGAGCCCAACTTCTTTCGCTCGGAGCTCGTTCTGCCACTCCCATCTGCAGCCATCAAAGTCACGGTTAGCAAACGGGTTACTCTAACCGACAAGCAGGCGTAGCAGGCTGAGAGAAACTTCAGATGGATAAAACTGATGTTACCTGCACTGTCCGATCGACTATCGTAGATCCTCTTTCATTTACGTAGAAGGGACTGATGACGGGCCACTTTCTATGGGCAAAGCATATGGAAAATGTGGGCATCCCAGACAGTGCTCTCTGCCCAGCTTGTGGAGAGGGGGATGAGACGTTGGATCACTTTCTGTGCGCCTTCACTCGAATCAGGCTTGCGGCCTTTGGCACTGATGTGTTAATAAGCGACCACCTTGGCTGCTTGGCTCCAGAAGATCCACTCAGATTTCTTCGGAGGTCGGGTGGATTTAAAGAAAATTAAAAAGGAAGCCCGACTATAGGACAATGGATTTAATGTTGTCTGGGTGTTGTACTGGCTAGTCCTCAATTTGAACACAGAAACAAATTTTTGTTCGATGTGAAAATTTAATTTCTTATTACAAACCATATAAAGTTGACATGCCAGTATATTTTGTTTCACCTTGAAAATAACTGAATATGGTGCAGTTTTAAAATTCTTCATTTTGGAAGCTATACTAGCAGCAGAAGTTCGTAAAATAATAGCAAACGCCTTGAAGGGATGTGCTCCTTCATTTCCAGCTGTATTTTGATGGGCTCTAGAGTTCAAATATGGTCTCAAAAGCGTTGAAGATTAACCACGTAGTGGACGATCAAAAAGTTAAGCAACATCAAAAATCACTGAGAAAGTGTCTAATATTGCATGTGAAGAACCTAGGTTGACTATGCGCGAAACCACTGTTACCGTAGATATGTGAACAAGTACTCCAAATTTTACATGAAAAATTACATACATCCAGCAATAGCAGCCAGCGTACAATGACTGTTTTTTACAATATTTGGAATGATTTTTGTATTAAGTATTTTTTATAATATTTTTATGGATATACCTATAATTCATTTCGTATCATAAAACTGTAGCACCTAGTCACCTGTTCAGCCGATCTGGTCTGACTACCGCGCATGCAGATGATATTGCCATTATCGCAAGGAACCGCGGGCGCATGGACAATATTTTAAGATGAAGTAAACAAGAGAGCCGCCGGTTTAGATGAAAATCCCTATAGATGAAGGCAGCAGAAAGCTGTCAAAATTCTCAATCGGTGCTTACAACTCTGAAAGTATTCCAAATTTCACTTACCTTCGTGTGTTGATAAGCAACAGCAACGATATGAATGTTACCACCGAGGAGAGACTGATGACAACCAACCGTACCTAATATGCTAATATAGAATTGCTTAAACCGAAATCTCCCTCAAGTAAATGTTAACTTACCATATATCATACAATGGTAAAGTCAGTGCTTAAATATGGTGCTGAGATTTGGTCCGTGCCGCTGGTGGAAGAAGAAAAACTTCGGATCTTCGAACGTAATATATAAATGTTGAGAAAAATATTTGGTCACATGCGAGATGACAACGGCGATTACTTACAGTATAACAATAAACTAATTGACCTATGAAAGGGCGAAGTTGTAGTAAAGTTTATTAAGGCGCAACGACTACACTCGGCCGGTCACATAGTACATATGGAAAAACTGCGACCACAGAAAAATATAAAATATATACAAGAATATAATAAACTATAATCCAATCATTGTGGGAGGCAAAGGCAGACCCAAGTTGACATGGCGAGAGAAGATCACCGAGCACCTGAAGAAATTAAAAGTTAAAAACTGAAAGATGGAAGCTTTTAATGGACATGGAAGAAGATCGTTGAGGAAGCTAAACTCACCCCTAGTTGTATTAGAGCTGATGGCTGATAGTGGATGCAAAATATATAAATAAAGGTCTGAAATATTCAAAAAAATCTTAAAAATTTTATCAAAATTTCAACTTTTTTATTAAAATTTTAATTTTTTTATCAAAAAACGTTTGTTTATAATTATTTTATAATACAAAATTTGAAATTTTTTAATCAATACTTAATTTTTCTAATAAGAATGTTTAATTTTTTTGTCATAATACAAACCATATAAATACGGGTCTAAAATATTCAAAAAATTCTTAAAAATTTCTTTAAATCTTTTTATCAAAATTTCAACTTTTTTATCAATATTTTCACG
Organism: Anastrepha obliqua; assembly: GCF_027943255.1. Classification (NCBI taxonomy): domain Eukaryota; kingdom Metazoa; phylum Arthropoda; class Insecta; order Diptera; family Tephritidae; genus Anastrepha; species Anastrepha obliqua. The sequence continues at coordinate 16,228,791 of NC_072893.1, read as the reverse complement.
GTGCAACACTGAAAATATTTTTATGCATTATTCGACCATATAAACAACCTACAGTGTGTAATTTATCAGGTATATTTCGTTTTTTTTTTGGAATTATTTCATCAAAACTTATTTTTCTAAATCTTGTAAGTTGAAATTATCTCTAACTCAATGCAGAAAGGTTCTTTATTTATTAAATATTTTTGATATTTTATTTCGAATTTTATGCCTTATAATATTCAAACTAATAAATTTTTAATTTTTTCAGAAAAAAAATTTAATAATTAAGCTAAATAATTAAGCTAAAAGGATTTTTTTTTCAATTAAAGACTAAACGCTTGAAAATTAAACTTATTTCTAACCTAATGCAGAAATGTTTTTTTATTTCTGAAATATTTTTAAAATATTCAAACTAATAAATTTTTAATTTTTTCAGAAAAACATTTTTTTTTCAAAATTATGCTTCAGAAAAAAATTTATTTCAAAACAATAAAGATTAAAAGCTTGCAAATTAAACTCATTTCTAACTTAATACAGACAATTTCTTTTTTATTTTATTTCGATTTTTAACCCTTGAAATATTCTCCTTTATAAAGTTTTAATAAAAAAAAACACCAAAAATATTTTTCCAAAAATAAAAATGTAAAGCCTGTAAATTAAACTTATTTCCAGCTCAATGCAGATATATTTTTTGTACTTCTTTTTAATACTTCATTTTGAAGTGTATGCCTTCATCTTTTTCTTGATTAGCGCGATAACCGCTTACTCTATTTTGGCCAAGTTTAACAAAGCGCGCCAGTCGTTACTTATTCGTGCTAACCAGCGTCAGTTGGACAAACCAAGTGAAGTCAAGTCCTTCTTCACCTCATTTTTTCAACGCAGAGGAGGACTTCCTCTTTCTCTACTACCACCAGCTGGTACCGCATCGAATACTTGAAGAGCCGGAGCGCTTGTGTCCATTCGGACGACATGACCCAGCCAACGTAACCACTGGAACTTTACTCGCTGAGCTATGTCCATGTCGTCGTAAAGCTCGTACAGCTCATCGTTTCATCGCCTGCGATATTCGCCGTTGCCAAAGTGCAAAGGTCCAAAAATCTTTCGCAGTATCTTTCTCTCAAACACTTCAAGGTACGCTGCATCATCTGCGCCATATGAAAGGACGGGCATGAAGAGAGCCTTATCAAAGTTAATTTTGTTTGGCGACAGAGAACTTTACTACCCAGTCTACTTAGTCCAAAGTAGCACTTGTTTGCAACAGAGATTCTCCGTTGGATTTCAAGCTGGTTTCAGTGCGCTCTCTTATAGATTATATGAAGAAACAACAAAAAAACCACTAATTTACATTTCAAACTCTTTCACTCTTACTGTCCCATGTACTTTTGAAACAAACTGCCTGTTTTACCTGCAGATGATTTTCACAGCACTGCATTTCTTTCATATTCGAGCTCATCCCTCTGCTTTCTCGTTGCCTCGAGGTGCAATGGCAAAAATACTTGTATGAATTGTGACATCTTTTAACGTCCCATCAGCCGCACGTGCAGACGCGCATACCGCATGCGAGTATATTGACTCTGATGCCTCTGCAGAAATTTCGAATTATTTTATTAATTGAATTGATTACGTTGCGGTCACATACAATTACGTACGGGCGCACTCTCGGCATATACTCGCACACGGCAGCATAAAATGTTTTAAAAGCGTAAATGCCAAAAATTGATAGTGCGGTTTATGCTGCGGTAGTCACCTATCGTGGCATGGCCTTTAGCGTTCAACGCCAGCAACAGTTTCGCATTGAAATGATGCCAAGCATAGGCGCACTTTTGCTGCTGCTTCATATTTGCACTTCCATTACTCAAAAAAGGTTGCCATTAATTGCTTGACTCACTCCGCCGACTACATACATACACACGTGTTTATAGATATATCATATTATTGCATATATACACACATACATGCATACATACATACACACATATACTTTGCCTACTCGTCGTGTATAAATTTCTCAGTTGCTTTACTGCTGCTTTCGGCTGATTTTTTGGCCACTGTGATTGTGGTTTAAATAAATGCAATTTGCGAAAAGCACTCAACAAGATAAAAGCTTTTAATATTGGCGGAGTTTTATCAAATTATGAGTACATATAATGATGAAGGCACAATTGACCAGGATTGGGGGCATGAATATGCATAGTAATGCGTGTAATGAATGGGTGCCTCTGCTGAAAGTGAGTGTGGAATGCCAGCTAAATCAGCTGTGCAACTAATAAAGGGTTTTCCAGTAACAGGGGTTATATTGAATAGCCCGCTATTTCAGTAGATGTCACTTTCGAAGTTATGTGATGCTACAAGCTAGTGATGTAAAGAATAAAACCAGTGCACATCGCTCAAAAACAGCCGAAAATGTTACTGTTGTAGCCGAAAGTGTTCAAGAAAACCCTCCGGAATTCCATCAAAATATTATTTTGAATGATGAGGCCCATGCCCATTTCCACTTCGGTGGCTTCGTCAGCAAACAAAATTGTCGGATCTGGGGCTCAAAAAATCAAAGAGTTATTGTTGAAAAGCCTCTCTATCCTCAACGTGTGACTGCTTGGTGCGATTTATAGTCCGGCGGCGTCATTGCATCTTATTTTTTCGAAAATGAAGCTGGAGCAACAGTTATGGGGAATGGATTGCGCTATCGAGAGATGATTAACGATTTTTTATGACTGGAATTGGATGGTATTGTTCTGGACAACGTTTATTTTCAATAAGACGGCGCTACGTGCTACACAAGCAACGAAACCATTGATGAAATATCAAAATTACACCTCTTATTGGAAAACCCTTTAGTTAACAAAGATGCCCAAGACGACAGTCAAAAAGAAGTACCAGTGGAAACAGTTTTTTTTTTTAATAATTATTGTTTTGGGAAATAGTTTCATAGCTTTTTTATATTTTCTCTTATTTCGTCCCCTTAGTATAACAATAGCCTATGTGCTCATAGGCTATTATTTTTTTATTGAATATTTGGTCTGTGGTCAAAATTTTGTCAAATTCTAGTTCCACAAAGTGGGTCAAAACGTCAGTCAAAAAATAATAAATATTTACAGACATAAGGAGATTTGAGTGAAAGCTACTTTCGACAAAAAGTTTGAAATTCATTTTCTCAAAACATCAAAAAATTTATAGGCTATTTTAATACTAAGGGGACGATTTTACAATGATTTTTTTGCTGTTTAGCAAAGGGTAAAAACTCATTAGATTGAACTCTTTCTGCCCTACAAACTATCTTAACATAATTGTATTTTTGAGTTATTTAATTTTTGTAGTGAAACTTCTTGAGCTTCGATTGACGAGCGAGAATGGAGAGTGAAATTTCAAGGCCATGCAACGTTTTGGGCATTTTCGTTCCCCGAGAGAGGAAAAAGATATAACGTAGAGGAAAAGGAGAGAGAGAGTTATACCTTATATATATCTTAGATACACCTTAGACTATTTTTCCCGAGTTTCTTCTCGTGGTTGCTAATTTCTTGTGAGAAATAACACTGCCTACTTTTGGCGCTAGTTTTTTGGTGGAAACTTGTAGGAAATATATTTTTGGGGCCTAATTTTTGGCCCTCCTTGGTGCCTTCTGTTTGGGGCGTTTTTTGATCTAAATTTTTTTGGCGTTTTTTCTTGGTGCCTACTTTTTGGCGCTTATTTCATGGCTAGTACTTGTGCGTACTATAAAGTGCTATCCATTTCGGTGTCGGATTCATTGGTATTGCCTTGCGGTAATTTGTGCCATTGCTGCGGTCCTGGAATCGCTGCATTTGTGAGGGTGATAAACGCTCGGAGTAGTGCGCCTTGTTGCCACGGCTTGTGTCCGGCCTTTACCTACACCGTTTTTTGTAAATTTTGTATATTTGTATTTTCTGCAAATGTTGTGAATTCATTTCTCTCTCTCTCTCTCTCTCTCATTCTCTCTCGGGTTGGGTCTCTCTCTCTCCCTCTCTCCCCCTCTCTCTCTCATTCTCTCTCGGTTCGGGTCTCTCCCTATTTGGCGAAAAAAATGCACTGCGATCATAAAACAATTCTCAATCACCTTCAGTCAATGGGATTAAGTGGGATTGTAGTTTTTGTTACGGCATGCGTATTTAGATAAGCATCTCTCTACTTTTATAGGTAGAACTTCTGCCTGATAAATGCTGCGTCTGGTAGTCGAACGGAGAGTTACAGTACTGATTCCTTCCAAAACACCCTCCATAGCCAACCCTATCGTCTAGCTTGGAACCTCCTTCTCCACGACTTTTGTGTTTGCCACTCTCTTCCTGATCGTGTACTCATCTTGAAGAGTCTGTCAATGGTGAATCGTAAAATCTTACTGGATTGAAATAAATAAAATAGATTGGTTGTTTTTTTAATAATGTGCCGAAAGATAAAGAAACGAATTTCTTAGGTGATCAGAATTACTTAAGAGTTTGAAAAACGTAGGTTTCTCAAACAAATAGTTTTGGTTTCTGGAGATGGCTAAAAGCATTGAAAGCCGAAAAGTGTGGAACTTGTCTTTCGACTCATCCACTAAAAACCCACCCAAGCCGCGTTTCCCTCCAGTGGGCAACCATTAGGTAGTACTTCACGGGAAGAGGAGCAGCTTATTGCTTCTACATGAAAATCTGCGCTATTATTCTGCGCGACGCAGTTTGATAATTACCATTAATGCAATATTACTCTAATGTTCTCTTCTGAGTCTAGCATGATACCTGCTAGGTTACTAACCATTATTGGTTTCCCAACCCTATCACTCAAATCTTTCCTCTCCAGCTGAAACCGGGGGTAGACAAAGAAGACATGCTCTGCTTCTTCACCTAAACCGTCACAAAAGGTGCAGTACGGGTTGTCCTCATGCTTAAATCTATGCAGATAAGAATTAAACCATCCATGCCCACTAAGTATTTGGGGCAGGTAGAAACCTATCTGGCTATGCTTTCGATTTACCCATTTGGTGATATTCGGAATCAATCGATCCGTCCATCGTCCATTCATGGATTTCCTCTATTCCTGCTGCCAAGTACGGACGCTTTGCTCCCGTTCAGTCTTTCGGTGAGTCAGCCGCGCCGGATCCGCTCGATGTTATTTCGGCGAATTCGTGTACAGTCAGCTTAACTGTTAGCATACCTGCGAGGACCAATACAGCATCCTCCGGTACTGTGCGCAATGCGCAGCACACCCTGAAGGCACATAATCGGTATACCGATTTAAAGCCTTTCATGTATGAGCTGTAGTTTGTTGCTTCGACCCAGGCTAGTACCGCATATAGCAAGATAGACGATGCCACACTGCTCAGCAGCTTCCTAGAAGCCAGCTTAGGTCCTCTCGTATTCATCATAATACGTGTCAATGCAGTTACAGCCTTCGCTGCTTTATCGCTGGCGTATGTTAGGTGTTGCTTAAAGCTCAACCTGTGGTCAATAATTAGTCCAAGGTATTTGATGTGCAGCTTAGACTGGAATACGTGGTCACCTACTCTGAGATAAGCTGTCTCTACTATTTTTCTGCTACTGATAAGAATTGCTTCTGTTTTATGGTTTGTAAGGTTTTAACCACTATTTCTATTGTGATTTCGATCGGTTAGTTGTAGATCGCTTCAGCCTGGTTAAGGATTTTAACAACGAATACGATTGCAATGTCATCAGCAAACCCTATGCTTTGGGATCCTGGAGGTAGTTGGAGACTCAAGACTCCATCGGACATTATATTCCGTAGGAGTGGGCCCAGCACTGATCCCTGTGGGACTCTCCCTGTTACTCAGTACCTTTTGATTCACTCGTCGGTTTTATATTGCAGCACTCTGTTACTGAAGTAGCTTGCAACCTTTTACCGGAAGTATACTGGGACTCGGAAATTCTCCAGCGCGCTTAGGATTTTGCCCCAGTTAGCTGTATTAAATACATTTTTTATGTGCAACGTTGTGACTAGGCAATACTCTTTATCTCCGTAGAGCCAGCGAGAGTCTTCAAATAGTAAGTATTCCGATCTGTATGAAGTTAAGTGACTATAGACGAGAGGGTTTGTGCATGACTACAGTCCAATATGGATGTAAAATTATACAATGTGGCGCAAAATTAATCACCCTATCCAGAAATTTATAATAATTTTTTATTGTGAAAAAATGCAGAATATAAGCGACTAGCAATAGAGCGCGTAAAGGTTAAAATAAAGATTTCCATCATTGAAGATCTCTTTTTTTTTTTGTTATTTGGTAAAAAAGGTATTTAAAAACAAAATTGGATGATTAATTTTGTGCCACCTTGCAGAAAACTTTGTTTCTAGTGACAGTCGTGCCTCAGCTATTCCGTTTGAAAACCATCTTTACATAAAAACTATCTGCCCCTTGGGATCATCATTTTTTGTTTTTTCATTTATCTCTCCTTAAAATTTATGTTTGAATTCTGGTTTGCCACGACATTAATGTGATAATTTTTTTTTTTTTCAAGTTTCCCATACAAGTATACATAAGCTACACAATCCTCACAAATACATAAGTACTTATAGCACGCACGTATTCACATGCATGAATACAAATTTGCCACTTGACAATCAGAAGTGTCAAGCTTTCACATACTCATTGCTCATAATTAGGCCTCCATGACATTCATATGCGCACACCGGCACCACCAACCGCACAGACATATTTGCAGTGATAATCATAATTAACAGACATTTGTCGCCTTATGCAGCGACTGAATAATGAGCTACACAAAGGCATAGATCTAAATGCAAAAGGCTCTTACTTACATATATGCACACACACACACACGCACAATCACGAGAACACTTAGCTCCTTACTCACCTAGTCCAATTAAGTGCACAAGTGTGAGGAAGTGGCTGCATTTGAATGTGAATTCCTTTTGACAGTTGGCATATGAGAGGAGGAGCGACGACAAGTCAAGTGTTGAACTGTGTTAGTTTTGTCTGCTGTTGTATTAACGCTTTGGGGCGTTTGAGCACAAAAAGCCACTCTGATGCGGAGGGGGAAGGTGGGGTTTGCATATACTGAGACAGGTGATATATACAAGCGCTTGTACCTATTTATATAGGCGTATGTGGTAATCTAAACTGATTCTAACTGAAGTTGCAAAGCCACAATCTACTCCGTGTAGTGCGCGGGGGCGTATGAGTGTGCAAAATTCTGCAGTACTCTGGCATCTTAAAATATGTTGCGTTAACTCAAATGTTACGGAGGAACTGCAAATACTGTAAATTTTTAATTAAATTAAATTAAATTTATATATATTTTTTAAATTAATTTTAAAAGAATTAATCAAAAAAAAAACAAATAATTTATTGTTAAAAAAAATTTTAATTAAAAAAAAAATTGAAATTTTGAAAACATTTTAATTTTGAAAAAATAAAAATTTTTAAAACATTTTATTTTTGAAAAAATTTTAATTTTTAAAACATTTTTTTTTATTTTCTATTTATTTATTTTGAGTCCCTCGCCTCATTTGAAATAGTGTTCTATGGGCGTTTCTTTAAAAACGTGTACAACGGAAACAAAAAAAAGGTTTTTTTATTTTTAGTATTTTTGTTTTTGTTTATTTTGTTTTCTGTTTTTAGTATTTTATTTTTTAATCCATTGTTACAAAATACCAATTTTTCCTTGGTCACACGAGCTTTGTTAAAAAAGCTGTCAGCTTTCAAAAAATGATCTTCCAAAAAAAGGACTCACTGGAGTCTGAAATCAAAAAGGCAAAAAGCTTTGCTCAGTTTGAATGTCGTTGTCGTGCCAAGTACGTTTCTTAAAACAACAAATAAAATTTAACAAATTGGCGGACGTTCAATGATGAAAAACCATTTCTTGAACCTTTCTTTTGATTTAAAAGGTCTGAAAAAAATACTACCATTTTTGCCCCTAATGATTATAGTTCGAATGATAACGACTTAAATTTTACGTCATTTAAATTCTATGCCATCAAAATCGGTTCAATAGAACTGGCTATATCTGTTTTGTGCAAGTGAAGACCATTTTTTGAAAGCTGACAACTTTTTGAGCGAACCTCATTTGGTCACAGAAAATTTTTTATTTTTAACAATGGATCAAAAAAAACACTAACAAAAAAACTTTTTCGCTTTCATTTTTCATGCTTTTAAAGAAACAAACAAAAATACCATTTCAAATGAGGCGAGGGTCTTAATGATCTAATCGATCCGAGACTCCAATATCATATTATATTTATCTAATATTTCTTTTTTAATTTCTGCTTAAAAAGAAATATTAAAAAAAAATGTTTCTAATTTTCTATAAGGTGCGCAGCTAAATTCTCGCTGTTTTTTTTATGAAAATACAAATTTATTCTGAAAAAATGGTTACAGGTGAATCATAGAAAGTAATGCCCATCGCTGGCTACTACTTTTTCCCATTCTTCTGGCAGGTCTCGTATACCGTCGCGATAAAACTGTCCATATGTGTCATGATGTCTTCATATGAATGGAACTGCTGGTCAGCTAGACCGTGTGCCATCGATCGGAACAGGTGATAATTGGACGGCGCAATATCTGGCGGGTAGGGTAGGACTTCCCATTTCAGTGTTTCCTGGTAGGCTTTAACGGGTTGGGCAACGTGAGGTCGAGCGTTGTCATGCTGTAGTATCACTTTTTTATGCCTCTTACGTATTGTGGCCGCTTCTCGCGCAGTGCTCGGCTCAATCGCATCAATTGAAGTCGATACCGATCCCCAGTCGTGGTTTCGCTTGGTCTTAATAGTTCATAATAAATAACACCAACTTGGTCCCACCAAATACGTAGCATACTCTTCGCAGCGTGAATATTTGGCCGAGGCGACGACGTAGAAACATGACCGGGCAGTCCCCATGACTTTATTTTCTTTGGTTCTTTGGATTGCTGTAATGAATTCTTTTTTCATCACCCGCCACGATGCGATGAAGAAAACCTTTCCTTTTTTGCGGCTGGAGCAGTTGTTCACAGGCGAAAAAACGACGTTCAACATCCCTTGGTTTTAACTCATAAGGAACCCAAGTCCCCTATTTCTGAATCATTCCCAAAGCATGCAATTGCTTGGAAATGGATTGACGGGTGGCGGGTAACTCCTTAAACCGGATCAAGCTCTTCTTGCATTTGACACGGATCCTCATTGAGCAATGCCTCCAATTCAGCGTCTTCGAAGGTTTTTCGCCTTCCTTCACGCGGACGGTCGTCAACATAAAAATCACCGTCTTTGAAGGGACGGAATCAATCTCGGCACGTTCTTTCACTTAATGCAGCATCTCCATAAACTTTTTGTAGCTCGCGATGCGCTTCAGCAGCCTTTTTTTCGAATGAAAGAGAAAAATCAACACTTCCCGCAAATGACGATTATTTCGCACAAAATCAGACATTTTCACAAAAAAAAAAAGTATTTGATACCAAAACAAAGTCACTAACGTGTCGAAGCAGGTTGTTAACCATATGTCTAAGCTTGGTTGATGACCTTTCGGTTATGTTAGAATCGACTAACACACACTGCTGGCGGCATCTATTGACAAACAGCGGGAACTTAGTTGCGCACCTAATATGATATTAAATAAAAACTGTTTATTAAATTTATTCGAGATTTTTGCTTGGTCTTTTTTTTTTTTTTGTTTGGTTTTTCCAATTAATTTTCTTGATAATCTAGTCCATATAAAATTTTTCAAATCAAATAAAATAATTTATTAAAATTCGATTTAATTTTTGACTTTTTTTAATTTTAATTTTTTGCTTTAATAATACATATAGCATTCTAGTCTAGTAATAGAATGAATAGGCTTTAAGTTATTGCAAATCATTATTTTTTTAAATGACATTTTATATCAAATTTCAACTTCAGTTTTCTAAATTGTTTTGTTCAATTTATACTTTTTAATGTATTATTTCCTAATTTTTTTTTATTCTTATCTTGTTTCGAATAGCTTTGTTCCTCCATAATTTATATCAATTGGAATATATTTTTCTTTTTTTCAGTTTCTTTTTAAAAATTTTCGTTTAATTTAATTTTCTCTTTTAATTACTAGTCCGAGTTTTGTATATTTTTCTTGTTAATCTAGTGTCCTTCGTAGTAGCTTTATTCCCACACATCTTTCTGCAAATTATTATAACATTAAATATAATCTTTTAATTTAGACCCACCAATTATTTTTTCTTCATAATCTTTAGTCTCTATATAAATTATTTTTAACTATTGTTACCTTACGTAGTACTTTATTAATTTTTTATAAAAACAATTTGGTTTTTTATTTTTCCTTGATAATTTACTCCTTCCATAACTAATTGCAAATTATTATTATATAATATTATATTAAATTTTATGCATATATTTTTTCTTCTAAGTTTTTTTGTTTGGTATTTCTTTGATAATCTTGTCCACTGGTAATTTGCTACAAATTAGGATTGCATTAGATTACATATTTCATTCAAATCTTAAAAAAAAATGTTTGTTCCTTTTCGTTCAATTTTTGTGTTACACTTATTTTTGGTTTTGTATTTTTAACAAAACTGAGTGCAAAAAAATTGTTTTACGACTTGAATGATTGATGCTTTCCGCTTGTGTAGAGAAATCTTGCAGTAGAATAACAAAAGTTTGGCATTCGCTTCTTATGCGAAAAAATTCTCTGGCCTTGCTCGATAAATTGCAAAAAAGTATCTACATACAAAAACAAAAACAAAGTATACATACAAGACTTGCAAGAAAATTCACAGTTTTTTGCTTACAAAATAGATAAATAAAAAATTCTAATTTTAAACAAAAGAATTTTTCAATTTCACGGCAAAATAAGTTTTGCCATGTCAGTAAATTTTATGCGTTGACCAAACGCGTTGTGGCGTGCACTGAGTGGTGAATAGCAGCGAGTGGCATGCATCAAGCGACCGCGCCCGGCATGCTGAGGATTGATGACGGCGTTTAACTCACTCTGGCTGCACTGCGCCGTGCAGCATATTATTTTTTGGACAGTTTTTGCATTGTTTTTTGTGTTTTTTGCTTTTGTTTTTCTAGCTTCCATTTTAGTAACAATTTGGGTTACATCGCCCAGCGCCATTGTCCAAAATTGAGTATTTTGGTCATTGCATTCGAGAAAATTTTTTCTCCCGGCATTTGATGCATTGCAACTCGTTGCAGCTATTATTTTGGTTTTTGTAATATCCATTTTTGGTTTTTGGTGCAGCTTTTGAATTTATTTTATATTTGCTTTCTCTCTCTCTTTCAATTCCAGTTGATGTGCCATTGTTTGAAAATTGCCAGTCCGTTACATTTTCGTACAATTTTCATGTTTTTTGTGGCTATTATGTTATGTAAAAGGGGGTAAGTGAATAATATGGTACAAAACAACAACAACAACAAAACATATTCCATAAGACTTCAATTATTTTCATATTGTAGCGGGAATACCCATTCAATCGCAAGCAACGAACGTGCCACCTTGATGAACATGTTCCCTTGCCGGAGCAACCGCCAGGTGGCGCACTAAGTCAATGATATGAATTCTGTTTTTTTGTTTTTTGTCTTGAGTATAATTACCTCTACACATGTTTTTGACATTTTGCACAGATTTTTTTAATGGATTTGAATTTCCTACAACGAGTTTGTATTAAATTTCGCTTCTAAAATGGATTCATTAGTGCGGAAACTTTAGAAATATTGGAAAACTGTTTCGGTGTTTCGCTAATGGCACTCTGAAGAAAGCCAACGTTTACGAGTGACATGAACGCTTCAGAAGAGGTGGCGGATCCATTGAGGATGACTAACGTCATGGCAGACCGTCGATATCAAAAAGATAAACATCAAACATCAATAAAGTCAAAGAAAAGTTCATCAGTAACCGAAAATTAACCATCTGAGAGCTGGCAGAGGACTTGAACATTGCTTATGGTTCCGCTGAGAACAGTGAAATTAATGACTTGGGTTTGTGCCGAGCTGCTGTAAAGTTGGTCACAAGCGATTTAAATTTCATGCAAAACAGAGGCTCCTTTGATAACGCCAAAGACATGATTTCTAAGGCTGAATCCGACCCAATATTCAACAAACGAATCCTTACTGGAGACGTGAGGTTGGTTTATGAGTACGGCACGCAATTCAGACATGATACAAATGAGTGGGGATCTCTGAATAAACCAAGAACAAAAAAATACGTCGTTTTCAGTCAAAAAAAGGAAGCGATATTCACGCTTTTTATGGATTGCAGCGGTACTGCACACCACGAATTTCGGCCAGAAAGTCAGATAGTTAATAAAGACTATTATTTGGGAGTTATGGGATGCTTACTTGGAACAACTCGCCAAAAAAGAAAAGATTTGTAGTATTTTGCACCATGGTTTGCCTTAGTGCCATCATTAGCCGAAACGAATACCATTCAACAGCCATCGAGTCCTCCTGAAATGGCTCCCTGTAATTTTTTTCTGTTTGGTTTAGTCAAAAATCCACCGCGGGAAACCATTCCAGCTTTTTAACAGCCGAAAGGAAGTAATGGAAAAATTCAGCCATCAAAGCCACGGTTAGCAAAAGGGTTACTCTAACCCACATGCAGGTTTGGCAGGCTGAGAGAGGCTGCAGATGGACAAAACTGATGTTACCTGTCATGTCCGACCCACTGTCGCAGGAGGCTGGTTGGACTGATGACGGGCCACTCTCTAGGGGCAAAGCATATGGAAAAGATGAGCATCTGAGGCAGCGCACTCTGCCCAACTTGTGGAAAGGAGGATGAGACCTCCTCATCGGCCTACGCTCGAACCACGTTTGATGTCTTTGGCACTGATGTGTTAAGAAGCGACAAGCTTGGCTCCTTGGCACCAGAAGATCTACTCAGATTTCTTCGGAGGTCCAGTAGATTTAAAAAAAATTAAAAAGGGAATCCGAGTGGAGTACAATGGATTTAACTGCGTCTCAGTGCTGTACTTGCTAGTCTGTCCCGGAAAAAAAATGAAAAGATTAATTTAAAATTTTATTGAAAAAAAAAATGTTTACTAAGACATTTCAATTATTTAAAATTATTTATTAAATTTATTAAAAAAATAAAATGTCTTAATACATTTGTTTTCCAATAAAATTCAAATCAAAATTTAAAAATTAAATTTTGTAAAAGAAAAATATTTTATTGAAAAAATGAAATTTATTAATGATAATATTTTTTTTCGAATAAAAATTCTAAATTTGAAAAATAAAATTTTATTAAAAAAATAAACTTTTTTTAAGACATTTCAATAAAAATTTCTTTAACAAAAAAATTTCTTAATAAAATTGTTTTTTTCTAATAAAATTTCAAAATTTAAAATTTTTTTAATAAAAAAATAAAATTTGCTAATTTAAAATTTTTATTTTTTTTCGCACAAAATTTTATTAAAGAAAGTTTTTATTAAAAAAATAAAATGTCTTAATAACATTTTTTTCCCCATAAAATTTCAAAATTTAAAAACTAAATTTTTTTATTTATAACATTTTTTTTCGAATAAAATTTTTAATTATAAAAAATAAAATTTTATTTAAAAAAAATGTTTATTAAAAACATTTTTTTTTTTTCAATTTTGTAATTTTATTGGAAAAAAAAATTGTATTAAGAGATTTCAATAAAAATTTCTTTAACAATAAATATCTTTATAAAATTGTTTTTTTCTAATAAAATTTCAAACTTAAAATTTTTAAATAAAATTTCAAAATTTAATATATAAAAATTATTTATAATAAATTTCTCTTTTTAAATTTCAAAATTTACTAAATAAAATTTTATTAAAAATTTTTTTTTTATTAAAAAGATTATTTTTTTTTAATTTTGAAATTTTCTTGGAAATAAAATTTTTTATTAAGAGATTTCAATAAAAAAATTTTTAACAAAAAATGTCTTAATACATTTTTTTCCAATAAAATTTAAAAAATAAAATTTATTTATTATAAATTTTTTTTTTTCGAATAAAATTTTCTTTTCGAAAAAAATTACAAAATTTACTAAATAAATTTTATTACAAAAATTTGTTTATTAAAAAATTATTTTTTTTTTTAATTTTGAAATTTTATTAGAAAAAAAATTGTATTAAGACGCTTCAGTAAAAATTTCTTTAACAAAAAAATGTCGTAATAAAAACTTTTTATAAATTATTATAAAACTTAAAAGTTAAAAAAAAGTTTACTTTTTTTAATAAAATTTTAACTTTAATTTATTTTTATTGGAAAAAAAATTTTATTAAGACATTTTTTTGTTAAAGAAATTTTTATTGGAAAAAAATCTATTGTTAATTTAGTATTACAGCTTTTCACAATAAAGTTAAAAAAAGAGAAAATTCTTCAGAACTGCTGCGGCCAAGTTGATTAGGCTGGGGAGGCGGCCAAAAGATGAGTGGTTCGTTACGGTCAAAATAAAGTAACGAATGCAACAGCTAAGTAAGGACTGCACTTATTGCACCCCGCTAAGAGAAATTATTGAGAGGCCAATGTTCTAAAATGTCAATAAAATCATGAAAATCAGCGAGGCGGACCGATATGTGACCACTTAGTCCATTGCCCAGAATTCAAAATTAGTGATTGGAACAATTTGCATAAGTATAAGGCCAAATCGATCACTCTCATTGTTCTGAATATTCTAGTATATACAAATATTTCTATACCTAACTCGATACTCACGCGCATGCGTAGGTGTTTTTTATTAATGAAAAACTGTTTTTTGTAAGCAGAAATCATCTGATATATCCACCTACATCACCTACATAAAATAAATCATTAAAAGCCATTTTGAAGTATGATGACGAAACTTTGCAACATAGTTTGTGTGGGTGTGTATGTTTTTTTCTTTGTAATTAATTTCAACTAATCGCAATTAATCCCAAAAACAGCCATACAATTCTTGTCGTTAATTTTCACTTAAAAACTTTGACACAATTTCGCCTCTTGGCCAAAAGTGACTAAGCACAAGGCAGCGAAGTTTCATAATAAATTTTGTTCGATAACTGCAGTGAAAATGGGAAAAAATCAGCGCACATGTTGCCAGCCGCAAGCCGTTGACTTAGTCGTACATGCGTACTTGTGTGTGTGTGTATGTATGTATGTTTGGATGTGTGTATGTGTGCATGTTTACATTGAACGCCTAGGAAATCAATAAAGATTTTACACTTTTTACACGTCTTCTTTCCGCCCCTTTAACGCCTCCTTCTCGCTCCCCTGCCTTTCAATGCGCTTTTGTTGTTAATCACAAACTTTGTCTTGTCTGCTGTTGACTTGCACTCCTCTCCCGCCGCTACCTCCAGCTACTTTTTCAACTCTTTTGCCATTTTTACGCCTAACCGCCAACAATGTGCGCTCTGCGCTGCTTCGTTCAGCTAATGTGGCCTTTTGAAGTTTTTCTCGTTTGCGGGTATCAAAAAAGTTTTTTGTTTTTGTTTTTTTTTTGTTTTGTTTTTAGCTTTGTTGTGAAGAAATTGTGTTCTTCTTCTTACTTGCAACAGTTCTTCCACCATTCACTTGGCTTGCATAGTCTTCGATTTTGGTTTTTGTAATTTTCGTAAACCATTTAAGTGCCTGAAGAAGCAATTTATTTTTTAATCCTTTTTTCGTTCATTTATTGGTTTGTACGTTACTTTTCGTTGTGATTTAGTTTATAATTAAATTTCGTTGATAAATTTACTAAAGATTTTCTGGTCTTTTTGGTGCTTCTGGAAATTACGAAATATTTCTTGCTGGATGGCGTTGTTGTTGTTTAATGTAGTTTCGGGGTAAAAATGGTTTAGCGAAAGCAGTACAAACAACAACAAATTGGAGATAAATAACTAATTTTTTAGTCTCCATCAAAGATTGCTTAACTTGCGAAGAGTGGGCGGATCGTGAATAGCGCGTGGCAAGGCGAATTTATTACAGGTGACAGCAAACCATATAAGTAAAACCCTACATGTATTTGTTGTTGCGTTTGGTGAAACCATCACGTCAAAATCAGCAAGCAAATGTAAACATACGAATGTAAACATACCAATACATACAAACAAAGCATATCATTTTGATGTAAGCCCTACCTACGGTGAAAAATTCAGCTGGGTGAATGCTGTCACCTTAATAAATCCACCTTGGCGCGTGGGTAACCTGAAAGAAATTTTGTCTATTTGTATTCTCTGCAAATGTTGTGAATTTATTTAGATATATATTCTTTCTCTCTCTCTCTCTCATTCTCTCTCGGTTCTCCCCCTTTTTCTTTGTCTGCCTTAAAAGCTTCACTTCTGTTATGTGTACTACGCTACACGCACATTTTTTTTTTAATTTAAAGGTCCCGAAACTGTAAGTTAAACAAAAATCTGTATTATTAAATGAAAGAATATTAAAAAAGGTCACTCTGAGAAGATTTTAGTACTAATGAAAATTTGTTGGTTCTTATAAAATTTGATATTTTGAAAATGAAAATTTAATTTTTTTTTTAAGGTTGTGCAAGAATATTAAATATTCTTCTCTCAACTCTTCTTAATATTGAAAAGCTTTTTACACATTTTAAAAAGCGTTTGAATTTACTTTCTTCAATTTCTTCCGGTCCTCAATCCTTAGTGGGACCTAGGGTATCAACAGGTGTATTCATAGTAAAAATAAGCAAAAAAATACCAGAAAATACTGAAAAAAACATCTATGGTTAACGACATTTTTAACAAAAAGAGTATCTTATTTTGTTACATAACCTGAAATATAGCAAATAAGTCGTTTCCTTAACAGAAGAATTTCTTTTAACAAAAAACTCATAAATTAAATTGCACATATCCACATAAGACATTTATTTAAAAGAAAATGCACACCGTAAAGACAGTTTGTCACGCATACAAAGTTCCTTAAATAATTAAATAAAAATTTGGTGTTTATTTTCTTTAAATGGGCATTTTAGTGTGTTTTTATATGCAAAACTAGGCAGCACTGCAGTAGGTAGGTAGGTTTGGCAGCCGCATCGCACATAGAGACAACGATGCCACTTAGACCACGGAATGGGTCCGTTGTGAGCCGCGGCGGCTGGGCTACATTTCCCTTTCCATATTGAACCATCCTGAGCTTTTGACAAAGCGTAAAAGGTTGTTGATACCTAAAGTGTATAGATTATCTATGTTCGTTAAGAAGTAGGATTTTAAAAATCGGTTTCTGCTTCTGGATAGAGCCGGGCGTGTGCAAAAAAGGTGTTGAATTGTTTCCAATTCCTCCTCATTTCTGCAGCTACGACAGAAATCATGCGTGTATACGCCTAATCTCCTTGCATGATTTCCTATGAGACAATGTCCTGTGAGGGCCCCTACTAAGGTCCTGATTTGAAGTCTACTCAGTTTTATAATACTCTTGGACAGACGTAAATTAGGCCTTGGCCATGTTTGCCTAGCAATTTCGCAGGTGTTAGCGCTAATCTATCTCTGATTTGCAGAATTGATTAGTGCGTCCTTAATGAGAAGCTTACAAGTTGCGAGAGGTATCTCCATAAAATTACTTATGTCTGGCATATAGGTACCTTCTCTTGCAAGTTGGTCTGCCCTACAGTTCCCTGGTATATCTCTGTGGCCTGGGACCCAGCATAATATTATACGATATTGTTTGGCCATCTCATTTAGAGATTGGCGACAACGTAAGACACTCCTTGATGTTGTTTGGAATGCATCCAGGGCTCGTAGGGCAGCTTGGCTGTCTGATAGAATGCAGATATCCGTTGATGATATTCTGTTTATCTTTAACCATTTTAAGGCTTCATGAATAGCGTTTATTTCCGCTTGAAAAACGCTACAGTGATCCGGTAATTTAAAGGATTCACTAATAGAAAGCTCTTCGCAAAATAACCCTGATCCTACACCGGTGTCCATTTTGGATCCGTCCGTGTTGGATCTTCTTCAAGCCATTCCAGTCTAGAAGGGATTTTCATTAGGAAATTCCTTTCGAAGCAAAGAATGGGAGGGTGATAATCACAGTCACTGGGTATATCCGTGTAGGAGTCTAAACTGGTTGAATGTCCATGTGGGGCAGTTCTCCATTGTGAGCTCGCTTTGAGCCTTAAAGCGGCGCAGGCCGCTGAGTATTTGCAGAAGAGATCTAGGGGTGGCAGATGTAGCATGATGTCCAAAGCCATGGATGGCGTGGTTTTCATGGCGCCACATATTGCTAGTTCCGCTGATCTCTGCACCTTATTCAATAAATTAGAATAGGTTTTTTTCTGCATAGCACACCACCAGACAACATTTCCATATAATAGGACTATGGTTAAGTTCGTGCGGTTTTTTTTCGAAATTTGAAACTTTATTGACGTAAAATGGTTACAAATTTAATATTCAAAGTATTGTCCATCGCTTGCTACTACTTTTTCCCAATGAGCAACCTTAGGTTTAATTCCCCAGGTCTTACCTAAAGCTCTCTTACAGGCATAAAAAGCTAGGTTCGCTTTCCTGACCCTTTCTAAGGTGTTTGACTTCCAAGTCAGTTTCCTATCTATGTTTAGTCCCAAGTACTTGGTTTCTTCCGAAATCACAAGAGCTTCCCCTTTGAGCGTAATTGGACTTAGCTGAGGGATTCTGTGTTTCCTAGTGAACAATATGAGTTGTGTTTTGTCTGGGTTGACTCCTAGACCACACTTTCCTGCCCACCTAGAAAGTATATCTAGAGCATTTTGTATTAGGTCTCTTAATGTAGATACAAATTTACCAGAGACAGCAATAACAATATCGTCGGCGTAAGCTATCACCTTACAGCCCACCGATTCCAGTATTAACAGAAGTTTATTTACAACTGCGTTCCATAAAAACGGTGAGAGGACTCCACCTTGCGGTGTACCTCTACTTACCGATCTCCTGAGCACCGATTCTCCTAGTTCCGCTTCAATGATTCTGCTATTTAGGAGAGGAGATGATGGGATGATGAGGGTTAAGGATTAACAGGTGCATCGGTACGGTGATCTTCATATGGTGATTGGATGGCCACCAATTTTGCCATGAAGCGGGTGGATGGCTAGCCAATCCTCATATGGAGCTTCCCTCTTAGTTCGTATTGGGTTGGTCCCCATGATATGGGGGTCAAACCAACACTTAAGCCTCATCCCCGCGACAAGGAGACCAACATGATGAGGCAGTAGCGAGAGAGAGATTTGACTGCTGCAAGGAGAAGAACACCAACAATAACCGCAATCGCAGGCAATGCGACCAGATGTTAAAAAAAGTAAAGCTAAATAAAACTGGGTAAATTATTGAACTAGTTTTTAAAAAATGTATATTTACAAAATTATAAACATTACATTTTATTTAGAACAGGCTATAAATATGTCATGAAGAAAGAAGTAAAACTCCGAGACTAAATAACAAAAAAATGCTAAATCAAGTTACGATAATGGTAATTGGCCATACTGGTAATAATACGACGTCGCACATTGTCAAATTCGCTGAAAGCAAAGGCGCCATCTCATTATTCTTTCCATTATGCGGATAATCAGACAAGAGCAAGAAATCCACATCTGCCTGAAGTAAACCAAAATAGTCAAGGTGAAAGAACTCTTGACATTCAACACACAGCACTTTCGGTTGAGGACGATCAACCTTTTGTCCCCACACACACGGCTTATTTAGCTAGTTTTCTATTTACTTTTGTTTTTTATTTTGACTCGTACTATAACTAGGATTGTCCTTAGTATATGTAACTTAAAATCACTGTCTTATAATTTTTTGATATTAACATTAAAATGTCATTTCCTTTAATATTAAAATTACTTATATCAAAAATGGAGCGAGATTAGTGAAACACATCCCATTATTTTAATTCTTTCATCATGTAAATAAATAAATAGCTAAATATAAAGTCTTTAATAGACGAAAAAAGCTTTCGATACCAGTATTGATAAGCCCAAATAAATATCGTTCATAATCCCTTTTTTAATTCTCCAACAATTTAATAATAACACGGCGCTACAGTGAATGAGAACTTTTGAAGTGACATGATGAGCACTGTACATCTAGCCAAGAACGACGCGGAACCGTGTTCATACAATTTTTAACACCCTCAATTTTTTTTATTTATCGTTAAAAACTCGATTTTGGGTGTTTTCCGACACTTAAAAATTCGTAGCTCGCCTAAATTTTATCCGATTTCCAATCTTGAAACAGTTTTGTTGGGGTAAATGTTAATTCTTCTGACGTATGTCTTCTATTTTCACGTTAAGCAAAACTAACCACTGATCTTTCATCTCAAAACTTAAATTGTAGTAAATTTTTTCAATTTTTGCGAGTTTAACGAGATGTTGTCGATAGTATTGAAATAAAAGGTTTATTTATTAGTGGAAAGTCTTATAGCTGTGTCTATTCCGAATGTAAAAAGCATTTTATTTCAAAAATCGATCAAAATGTGTAAAACAAAAAAAACAGTAAACTGAAAGTTTTGTTCACTACTTTCATATTTACAAATTTAATGCGGTTCTCCGTTATTAGACGCGAAATACGTTAAGGGGGGGGTAGGGTCACAAAATGGAAATTTTTTTTCTTCACTCATCTTATAGTAAATCATTTCAAGAATGTTGTGTCAAAATTTTAAGTGGATCGGAGCAGAACTCTCAAAGTTATAGCCTTTGAAGGCACTCTACCTCGAATGCGGAGCATCGATAATTTTTCAGAGTCATTTTTTCAAACGCGTTTTTCCCGAAACGACTTCTTAAAAGTCGGTGCCAATCACAACTCCGAAACTATTCAACCGATTCTTTTCAAATTTGGCACACGTTTTCTAAATCTAAAATACCTATTGAAAAGATGTACAATAACATGCAACTGACTTTATTAAAGTATCTTAAGCCATATTTCTGTAAAAAATTCAAAAAAAAAAGTGTTTTTTTTTAGCGCTAAACCCTACCACCCCCTTAAGTCAAAGATGAATGTAACGGTTCAGATAATATAGTACTTTTTGCAAGCACCAAGGTGATGATAAATGTAAAAATATGAATGTCTAAGAAAATTGACTTTTGTCTTATGCAAACTTTCCTCCACTCAATTAGAATATACGCTACTCAATTTTGCATGAGCCATCAAGAAATAACCGCCAATCTTCTGGTCGGTGTGCGTGGTTGAGGCAGAAAAACAATTCATCTACGTCCGTGCAATATACAAGTTTATGGTCGACATCGTCAGCTTCGAAAAGTTGTTCAAAGAATGTTATACTCGTATCCTTGTCTCGTGCAAATGTCGCTTTGAATCCATTTTCCACAAGATTCCACTGCCTAAATCTCGACCCGAGAATTTCTGTTTATCTTGATGATATTGTTGTTGTTGTTGTTGAGGTGGTTGAGCATTTCTAAGCTGAATATGCTCCTAATTAGTGACCGTTTTACTACCACTATCTCGTGTGATGATGATATTTTTTTTTTTTTCAAGTCAGATCCATTTAGTGAGGTTCAAGTATAGCAGCAACTCCTTTATCTCGATGTCTGAGATCTCCTTAATTTGCTGTAGGAAAGGCTTACCGAAGGATCGGAGTCGTGCCCTGGCTAGTCCCGGACATTCACATAAATAGTGGAAAAGACTTTCCTTCGCCCCTTCCGCTTGACAGCTTCTACAGATAGGATTGAAGGGTAGATTGTGTCTAGCTGCTGATGATCCCCTACTTTCCAATGTCCTGTAAGGGTTGCAGTGATGCGTGAAATGTTTGGCCGAGAACATCCTAGCAGGTCATTCGTCCTTTGGATTTTATATGACGGCCATGTGTTTTTTGTTGTAATACATGTAGGTATTTGCTTCCATCTTCTTTCGGCTAAAGCATGATAGTGTGAAGCAAGGGATGCTTTTAATGTGTTCAGTGGGGTGGAGACTGCCACCGCCTCTGCTATGTCTAATGTCGAACCCTTCCTTGCTAGCTCATCTGATATCTCATTGCCCCGTATGTTCCTATGACCGGGAACCCATATCAGGGTAATTTCAAGCCAATGGCTGAGCAATTTCAGCTCCTCTCTACACTGTAGGACCAGTTTGGATGAAATGTAGTTGGCGTCTAAGGCCGTAATAGCTGCTTGACTGTCTGAGAAGATAGCTACTCTTACACCAACTACCTTGTAGAGTTCTAGGGATTTGCATGCTTCTCTGATCGCTAAAAGTTCTGCCTGGAACACGGTGGCATAATCAGGAAGATGAATTGACTGAGATAGGTTGAGTGGCTCCGAATGGAAACCAGCTCCCACACCACGGTTTATCTTAGAACCATCGGTATAAATTTCGATATCGTGTCTTCCAATCACCTCTCCTTTGCTCCAATCGGTTCTCGGTGGAAAACGTACCGTGAAGCCTTTCTTGAAGTTTAGGTCGGGGATTGTGTAGTCTGATCCGTTTTTGAGCAGCGGGGGTCCCTGTAGGAGGATCTTACTCTGACCGTACGACCTTGTTGTCCAGCTTCCTATGCCTGTGAGTCTCACCGCGCTACAATTAGCTATTGTTTTAATGTGTAAATCTAATGGCAATAGATGTGTTAGTACATTGAGCGCTTCAGTAGGACTGGTTCTAAGCGCTCCTGTAGTTAAGATACACGCTGTTCTTTGTATATTGTTCAGCTTAGTTTTGTTGTATTTCCTTTCTGTTGCAGGCCACCAAACTAGTGCCGCATATGTTAGTATTGGCCTTGCAATGGCTGTGTAGGACCAGTTGGATAATTTTAGTTGGAGACCCCATTTTTTCCCCCAACATTCTCTTACACGTGTAAAGTGCTATATTCGCTTTCTTTACCCTGTACTCTACGTTGGACTTCCAGCTGAGTTTGGGGTCCAGGATAACCCCTACGTATTTTGGCTGTTTGGTTAGCGTGAGGCTGACGCCGTTTAGTTTTGGGAGATTAAAGTTTGGCACCTTGGTTTTCTTTGTGAATTAGCATCAGTTCAGTTTTTCTCGGGTTTACACTTAAACCACAGTCCGTGGCCCAATTGCTGAGTAATTGTCTTGATGATAGTCCTAAAACTCGTACAAGATCACGATAGTCTTTATTTGATACTAAATGACGTTCAATTGGAATATAAGGTCTATCTACACTAACTGCATTTAAATTTCCATCACTGTATTCAGATGAATCTTCTGTCTTCTTTGTTGAAATTTCCTCGTCTTGGAATTTTCGTAAGACTGGTTTGGAGATAATTATAACATTCGCATACTTTACACGGTCACGAGTTTTGTAGTGATGACCTGTGATATTAGTCTGACAAAAGTAGCAATCTTACTGCTTGTGGATCTTCTCATAATTCCAAAGCATCGGAATCGTTATCGGTAAAAGACGCGTGTCGCGTTTTTCATATCCCCATTATTTAATTGT
The DNA here is from genome assembly GCF_027943255.1 of Anastrepha obliqua. Lineage (NCBI taxonomy): Eukaryota > Metazoa > Arthropoda > Insecta > Diptera > Tephritidae > Anastrepha > Anastrepha obliqua. The sequence continues at coordinate 16,205,575 of NC_072893.1, read as the reverse complement.
AACGGGTGATTTTTTAGCTATAATATTTTCAAACAGTTGGTTTAAACAGCTGACGCACGTTTCGTGTTTTGTTTCACTGTCAAACATCTTCAGTTTGGTCTATAATTTAACCATGAATCGTATTACAAACGAACGACGCTTGCAAATCATTGAATTTTATTATAAAAACTGCGTGTTCCGTTAAGAAAGTTTATCGCGCACTTCTTCCATTTTATGGTCAGTTTAATCGTTATTGTGACTAAATTTAGAACTAAATTTACATTATTGGACATCAAACCACCAACACGCTTACGTAGAGTGCGAACTGAAGAAAATATCGCAGCTGTATCGGCCAGTGTTAATGATGACCATCAACTATCGATTCGTCGCCGTTCGCAGCCATTGGGCCTCTGTTACTCTACAACGTGGAAAACTTTGCGAAAGGATTTAGGTGTGAAGCCTTTCAAAATACAGCTGGTGCAAGAATTGAAGCCGAACGACCTACCGCAATGCAGAATTTTTGGTGAATGAGCTCTTGGGAAGTTGGCCGAAGATTTACTTTTTTATCGAAAAATTGTGTTCAGCGACGAAGTTCATTTTTGGATCAATGGGTACGTAAATAAGCAGAATTGTCGATTTTGGAGTGAAGATCAGCGAGAAGAATTGCAAGAGCTACCAATATATCCAGAAAAGGTCACAGTTTGGTGCGGTTTATGGGCTGGCCAGCCAGATCGTGCGATATAACGCCTTTAGATTATTTTTGTGGGGCAGTCGCGGTCAACATTTGCATGAAGTAATCTTCAAACATTAAATTATATGGACTGTACTATCGATTTAAATAAAAATTTCGTGCATTTTTCTAAATTTTACGTGTGGTTTTTTGAAAAACTTTCCTACAGCTCTTAAAAAGTCACCCTTTACATATATAGATTATACATGTTTCATGTAAATTAATAAATAATCTTTAATAAGCAAAATAAGCTTTTGATAGCAGTTTTGTTAAACCCAAATAAAAATCGTTTATGCGAGGAACCACCGGTAATGTTTAGTTTCTTTTTGAATTCTCCAATAAATTAATAATAATTAAACCACCGCGGTTATCTTTCAATCAATGCAGTATATTTCACTTTTTAGTAACCTGCGTGCCGTTCAAATGGTGCCCAATACCATCCGTCAGACTTTTCAATGCGTCGCCTTCATTTACCAACTTCAATTAGTTGAATCGAAAGCCGACGTTAGGTAGCTAAAACTCTTTAAATAAATAACTAACACACACATACACACACACGCAGAAGTAGAACAGAACAAAACTATTTGGTATACCCTTTAACGTGACGCTTTGCTTTGCCCAAAAAGTGTGAATTATTTATCTTTGAATGCGACATAAATTGTGTTGAAAAGCGCGCTGCTAGGAATTTTCATTTAATTTTCAAATAAAATCGCTGGTAAAATTTTATTGCCATCCCCTTGTGGCGCTGTCTCGCATGCATAATAAATATGCAAATGTAAGCTGTTGTTACGCACAAACGCAACGAATGGAATTGCGGAATACAAAATTGAAAAACAAAAACAAAATAATATCAACAACAACAACAACCACATCCATCGCGAATATACAATACATTATGGCAGCAAATATTTATTACTTTGCGTACGCGTACATTCCAAAATACTAGCAACAACAGCAACAACAACAACAATCAACTACTACTTTGTAAAGCAGAAATAATTATAGTGATAGTAACAATGCGTATTGTTGTTTTTATTAGTGCCAGCGGTGAATAAATGAGTCGGCCATTGTAATCGAAAGTGTTGTTGAATGCGTTAAACCGCCAAAACATGCACACCCAAGCGCATAAATGAGTAGATCTGCGCACACACATACATACCTACATGTGCATACACACACACGCACTCATCCTAGAGCAAGCAATAGAGTGAATTCGCTTAGAGAGCAGGGTCCAAATGGTCCCATGTGCGCTATTCTGCGGTGCGCCTGCATGAGTCTGTATGAGTCTGTATTGTATCCGCATTCGTATATGAATTTGTAACTGATTTCCTATATTCGCGTGTGTGGCTCTGTGTGTTTGTTGAGCAGTAGCATTGTGGCCTACCAAAAGTATTTCAGCGAAATGAAGCGCAACTTTTCAATGCATTTGGCAAAACTTAATTATGCGTATGGATAAATATTGCGCGATAGCAAAATACATAGTAACAAATATACATACATTTGAGTGGTAGCAGCGGTGGTCCCAGTAGTCAAAAGTGCTAGTTCTGAACTGTGGTGCTTAGTAATAGTTTGCTTTGGCGCTGAGATATGGTAGTTCGTCTTACAAAGGGTTTTCCAATACAGTTGTTATTCAAATATATACATAAAAGGCTATCGAGAGATGATTAACGATTTTTTTTGGCCGGAATTGGATGGTATTGATACGGACAACGTTTATTTTTAACAAGAGGGCGCTACGTGCCACACAAGCAACGAAACTATTGATCTTTTACGGGAAAAGTTTCCGGTCCGTGTTATCTCTCGAAGAGGTGATCACAATTGGCCACCGAGATCTTGTGATTGAACACCTTGCGACTTTTTTCTTTGGGGCCACGGGAAAGGTCTACGCCAACAGCCAACAGCCCACGGTCGATTCAAGACCTCAAAGATGGAATTCGTGAAGCTATCGAGGACATAGGGCAGCCACTTTGCAATTCGTTTATGGAACATTTCATGAAAAGGATATTGTCCTGTAAGGGTGGTCGGGGTGGTAATTTGCCTTATGTTATTTTCCACTATTAACGGCATACTTTTCTCTTCATAATGAAATAAACATCCGGTCATTTATGTGAAAAAAATAGCATTTTTATTTGAATATCAAAATAACACCTCTTATTGGAAAATCCTTTATATATAATTAGCAAGTACACTCTTTCTGGGTATTTGGCCGAGCCTGTCCTTCTATTTGTGGGGTGGATCTTGATGTTATTCCACAAATGGCGGGAACCTAAAGGAGTTAAGCCGACTCCGAACGGAAATAGAAACGGTAGAAATACACGCGAAGGTTTTCCATTGCCTCCCGAGTGGCGATTAGAAAAACTTTTTCTTTATTTTAGTGTTTTACGGAGATTCGAACCTCCGTTCTCTCTGAATTCCGAATGGTAGTCACGCACCGACCCATTCGGCTAAGGCAAGTTAAATTAAATTTGTATTTGAAATGGCTTCATTCTCTTCAGACTTGTACAAGTCTGCGTATTTTTGTCATTTCTGGAACTATCCAAAAACTTATAAAAGACAAATAAAGTCCATTTATATAATTTTTCTGTGTTTCTAGAACCTTCTACAAGCATTTTTTATTTCCTAAAAAGATTATACAAAAACAAAATCAAATGATTAATTTTGTGCCACCTTGTACATATGTACGCAAAAAGACAGCACTTGCACCCGCATCGGTTTTACAGACCTACAATTTACACGAAGTTCGGCACCGCACTAAATTAACTGCTTGCTTGTTCTCAGCACAGACCAAAAACCAGTTATGACTGCCGTTATTCTCCAGGCGTCCCGTATTTCTACTTCTCGGTCATTTTTCAACTGGTACAATTAAAGTCACTCTTGAACTAATATGACTTCTTCCATTAAATACCAGTTTATTAACTGGAATGATTACTGAGTAGTCTGGCGTTTCACGGCCGGCATTGGTTTTATCAACATATGGAGATGTGTGTATTTGTAGTGAATTATGTGCTTTACAGTTAGAAAACCTACTCGCAAACCTAGCAAATTTACTGCAGTAGTGAAAACCAGTAGAAATATTCAAACTTTTTGGCGGGCGTATATTTGGAAAATATCAGACTTACTTTTAGATGCAGTTGCTCAAAGTATTGATGGAATATTTTGGTAGTAGGAAGGTATATTTGTATGTGGAGTCAAAAATAATTGTAAAATTCTACAATATTTAAACCAATTTTATACTCGAATGCGATTACAACCGCTTTTAAGAACCACAAAGAAACCGAGTTTCCAATGAACTTTAAAACAAAATTAGGAAGTAGTGATTAGATTTTTTTTTAAGTCGGAACGTCAATATTTCCAGTAGCCATTATTCGCCTTTAGAAGCCACTCTGTCATTCGATAGTGACGGATTCGAAACCCGGTGTGGGCCTGAAACACCAAATGATATGTAGTAAGGGGTTTTCTAATAGCGATCGCCCCTCGGCGACTAATGACATGTTTCTTTTTCACTGCTACTTTTTCCTATCTTTCTGGTAGATCTCGTATACCGTCGCGGTAAAACTGTTCATCTTTTGAGGCTATCCACGGATCAAGCCATTTTTTGATGTCTTCATATGAATGGAACTGCTGCTCAGCTAGACAATGTGCCATCGATCGGAACAGGTGATAATCGGACGGCGCAATATTTGGAAAGTATAGCAGATAGGGTAGGATTTTCCATTTCAGTGTTTACAGGTAGGTTTTAACGGGTTTGGCAAAGTGAAGCCGAGCGTTGTCAATCTGTAGTATCACTTTTTCATGCCTCCCGCGTATTGCGACCGCTTCTCGCGCAGTGCTCGGCGCAATCACATCAATTGAAGTCGATACCAGTCCCCAGGGATGGCTTCGCTTGGTTTTAACAGTTCATAATAATAACACCTACTTGGTCCCACCAAATACATAGCATAACCTTCGCAGCGTGAATATTCGGCCGAAGCGACGACGTAGAAGTATGACCGGGCAGTCCCCATGACTTTCTTTTCTTTGGATTGCTGTAATGAATTCATTTTGCACGATGCGATGAAGAAAATCCCTTCCTTTTTTGCCGCTGGAGCAGTTGTTCACAGACGAAAAAACGACGTTCAACATCCCTTGGTTTTAACTCATAAGGAATCCAAGCCCCCTTGGATTATTTACTTCAAGTTCTTTTTAATGGCTTCTCGTTTTTTTTCTTGAAATAGTTTTATAGCGATTCTACTTTTCCTGAGGTAAGTCATAGTTTCTGGCATTTGAAGATTTTAAAATAGGCTTAATCTAAAACCAGTCACTCACTCTAACCTAAAAATCTCACCAATTCCCTTGAAAGTTTCTCGAATTCGCATCTCACGTAAATTAAACACTTAACTACACATACACACATAGCCACATCTGTATGTTTAACTAAATGCATCTTACGAAAAACTCAGATTAGACTTCCACTGCCACCACTTAAAATAATAAGTGCGAATATAGGCACTACTGACAACCGTTATCCAACAAACTACATTGTTGCTGCTATGTAAACTAAAGAGAGTGGAAGGTAAGAGAGAGTGTGGATGATTTAAAAACAAAAACAAAGTTATTACAGAAAAACCGTGCACTTAACCGAATGAAATGCAAGCAGATGAAAGTGAAGTACGATGAGTTTATGAAAATCTCAGTGAGGTGTTCAAGTGTAGGGCGATAGACTTTTATGTTATATGAAATTGCAAGTACTTACGTAGAACGCACTTACATACCTGTATGAATGCAGTGCTAGAACAATGGCAGGCGATGGATGTACTAAATATGGCAGGAGAAATGAGATAAGACGTATGCGAAGATGTAGGAGTAGTTAGGAAGAGCTTAAGGTCGGGCGTAAAAATATTTTTCATACCCCTCCTATGTTTTTAATGAAACGTGAAGAAGGAAAATTCATAAAAATTCAATTATTGGGATATCGAGTGTTTTTAAGAACTTAAGATTTTAAAATAATAATAAAAATCAGAAGTGTTGTTGGAATGAATTTTTGGGAAAAATTATGTAACCTGGTTTAAAAAAAAAGGTTTAAACGGGGGGTTAGAGGGGTGTATCCCCATCTTAAAACTGAAAACCGCAACCTCCGGAGACATATAGCTTTTAAGTAATTTAATGTTAACGTTGTGTAATTTAGCGAAAAGTTGGAGTTGCCTTACACCTGAAATAAAAACGAAGTTCGTATGCAGAGATGTTCAGTGGAGGGTTGATTGTAAATCTGCAGTATCTTTTGCTGTAGTTTAAAATTGAGAAACATTTTTGAAAATATAAACATACAAAAAAGCGTTGAAGGAGGATATTTAAAATAAAAAAATGCGAACGTCTGGATAATGTTATGCACGTATTTAACTCAGCTTAAAAACAATGATATTTAATATCGAAAAAAATAACAAAATAATTAAAAACTAAAAATTACTGTTTATAGGTATATTGTATTGCTTCGGTCAGTTTTACAAACATGCTTTTTCTAAACAGATTTTCTCCACAAAAATTTGATTATCATGCCCGCGAAACAAATAGGGTGGTTGTAGTTGTCTTTATTAAAAAACTCGTTTCCTTTCAAAACAAAAACGCTCATCAGTCCAACTCCGGCTACGCAATCCCCAGTATTTTTGCGTAGAACTCCTTTCCGGCTTAAAACCATTGAACCCAAAATTAAAACGTCATATGCGTGTATGTAGGAAGGATGCACAATAACTCCCATCCTCATCATTAACACTAAACTGAAATACTTCATTTTGGTTTTCATTTGCAGGCATCCGGCAACACTATAGTGTTGTCATTCCAAACTTCTTCTTATTCGCGTTTAACATTGGAAAGTGATTATATGGACAAATGCATTTGCATTTAATTTTAATGAATATAATTCGAATAAAAGTATAAAAATATTTAGTGAATTTTAGTGAAGTGTAAAAAAATATATAGTGTAATGTGCCAAACTATAGTGAAGATCCCGAGGGCACTTTGAAGGCAAATAATTACGAAACTATTATTTTCCGAAAAATTTGGAGTTACAAAGATTGTTCTTAACACCTCCCTAACATCTCCATAGAGCTTCATTAATTAAGACATTACAGTTTGCCAAAAATTTCCCAATGTGCATTACTGCGAATCCCAACCGAGTTTTTTTTTTATAATCTGGTAGATAACTTCATCGCACTTATTTTTTGAATATGAAATCCAGCATTTGTCCGCCGTGGCTATGAGTTGCACGGCACATATGATCAGTCCAATTTCTGACTACCTTTTCTAATAAATCTGACCGTATGGCGTCAATGGTGGCTTGAATATTGCACTAAATGCATTGCGTTATATGGAAAGTTGCGCCATCTTGTTGGAACGAAATGTCGCCGATATTTAGCTCATTAATTTGTGAAAAGAAAAATTCAGTCAGCATAGCTCAACAGCGCCCGCCGTTCAACGTAAAGGCAGCTCCTTTCTCATTTCGAAAGAAATTAGTACCGATGATTCCGCCAGTGCTTTATGAACTTTGTGATCAGAATTTTTTTTTTTTCTAAGTAATTTTCCACAATTTGGAAGCGATGTTCAGGCATTAAATGATGCGTGATGACTTTCCAAACATTTTGCTTCTTCTCAATTGGCGCTACAACCAGTTATACGATTTCGGTCGAGCTTAAAAAAGCGCGCCAGTCGTTTCTTTCTCCTGCTAACCGGTGCCAGGTGCCAAGTGAAGCCAACACCTTCTCCACTTGTTTTTTCTAACGCAGAGGAGGCATTCCTTTTCCTCTGCTACCATCAGCTCGTACAGCATCGAATAATTTCAGAGCCGGATACAACGAAGCCGCTGGATCATTGTTCATTTATGAAAATGAAAAATCTTCCGCAAAATCTTTCTCTTAATCACTCCAAGCAACACCTCAGCGGATATTGTCATCGTCTAAGCTTCTGCGCCATACGTTGTGATAGATATGATGAAGTGTTAGGGTAGGTGATACTAAGCTGAAGCCGAAACCATGCAAATACCATTTTGGTCCATACCGATACCAGATCAGAGACCCTTTTTTTGTTTTAGCGAAAAAAGGCATTGCTCATTGCTTAGCATAGTCTACTTGTCGGCAGTGGCATAAAAACTAAACTTGACCTAGCAGTGCCCAGTTAATACCAGAGCTAAAGTTTTACAGCTTCTTCTTTCGAACGATATGACTATCATCCTAAGCGTTGTTACTCATGATCATGGCAACTTTCTGGCTTTAGCCTTTCTTAACCTGTGCTGGTCCAGTTTTTTTTTTTAATTGTGCGCAGGGGCTTAAACCCTGACATATTTGATCCCCTGCAATCATCACGCCTTCTTTAGCTTTTCCGCCCACTATCTCATTTTTCTCTATGCCATTATGCCAAGGAACACAATATGCGCAAAACCTGTGGTTGCAAGCGAGCTTTTTAATTACTGCCCTGCATTCATGGACATTTTTGGATGACAAACAGTATGATTTGATCGCTTTTATGGCCGCTTGGGTATCCACGTAGAAGTTTATTGCGCAGTCAATTGTGGCGTCTATACATACAAGCTGTGCTGCTTTCTTCACAGCAAATACCTCAGCTTGAAACACAATGCAAAAGTAACTTTTTGATGCTTAGTTGCGCATAAGATATGCCAGCGCCAACTCCCTTTTCCCTTCTTGATGCATCAGTAAATACATTGATGATGTTACTTCTCGGATATAGAGATAGAGATAGAGAGAGTGAGCTAGTCCTGTGAGAATTTTCCAAATTCTTTGTCAGATCTGAAAATATTTTCCAGTTTAAGAGAACGAATTTTACTCAATCTCATGACATCGGAACACAAAATTCGCAGCCTTGCTCTACCAACCAAATGCTGGACACTCACATAAAAAAATCCTCAGTGCTATCTACCTCCTCTAAGCAAGGCCGGCAAATCATTAATTCCAAAGGTGGCCATCTGTTGACCCCATGAGTTATGTCCTGTAATAATACTGACCATCAACCGAACGTCTTACCTTCCAAGTTTTAGTAGAAAGTTTAACAATTTTCTGTTCGGGTCCGTCACAAAACTCTTTGCAGTTCTACAGCGTTCTAGACCAGACCATCGCTCTCTATGTAAATACACAATCGTTTGTCCACTTCATGATTCTTGTAGAACTGATTCCGATTATTGGCTCTAGTCACTGTGGGAGCCTTTATCCCGTCACTTTTATTTATCCTTACTGAACAGAACTTCCGACACAGTTTACCATTCTCAGCTGCCAAACATAGTTATCGATATCTACAATTCTCATGCAGTTAAAAATACACCCGATATAATTCATTTATTCGAGCATCAACTAAATTGGACCCTTTGAACTTGAATATAATTTTTTGAATATTTCGATCAGTGTTTCCAGTCAAATTTGTGCACCTTTCCGAACATACTCTCAACAATCCACTAAAATTCTATTGCAATCGAATGAATGGCTTGAAAGTCTATAAGCTACAAGCAAACCAACAAACTTTCACATTTACTTGTTCATATAAGAGTTCAATTATTATCTCTTTGACTCTTAATCGTACAAAGAATTTTAAGAAATCTTTTCTTGTTAAGAATGCAGTCGGTGTAAAATTACTTTTGTGCCAAATACTTCATCAAAAATTTCAAAATTTAGAAAATATCTATTTATTACAAGGTCATAAAGACTGATTTCTTGAGTGGCAAAATAATGGAATGATAAACGATTGCCCAGCAGAATACGTAAACGTATATGCATATATATACTTATACATACAAATATACCTTTATTTATCATCACAATACACACATACACCTTTTAGTATACCAACACAGCCGCGTCCTGAACAACATAAATTTTGCCACACATAAATTTTGTGAAAATCACAATTGCAGACATGTCTCACACACTTTTTAAAAATGTATTTAAATATTCACATACGAACTTAGGCACATACATATGTAGTACATAGGAGTGCATAGCTATTTAACTCAGGCAATGCAATCACTTCAACACAAGCAAACAAACGCAAATATTTATGCTCTCGTGAACTCACATGAATTGCATGGGCCAGCATTGCTTTAACATGTCACGTATTGAATGAGTTTGATAATCAGGTAAATGCCAGCACACACGAGAAAACACATCACACATTCTCATGTGCACGCTGAAGCGAATACTGAAGGAATAACTTTTATTGAAATTCCTTCCTTCAGTATGCGAAATCACATAAAAGCAAAAATTTAAAATTAGAGAAAAAATTAGGAATAATTTTATTAAATACTAAAAAAAATATTTAATATCTCAATAGAAATTTAGGAAAAATTTTTAATACGAAACATTTTTAAAATTACTAAAAAAACATTTAAATCGCCACATTCCAATAATTAAGAGCCTAGCTTTAAATTCTCTTAATGTGAGCGCAACAGTGCGTATACGCAACATCACATTTTCGCTCACTTTAACTAAAGGGATATTACTATGTATAGTATAATAAAATGTATGAGCATTTCATTTGCCTATGAAATTAAAATGCCAACATGCTAATAAATTTTACATACAACAACAATAAAAACAGCGCACTTGGCTAAATTGCGACGCAGAGCGACATTGGGCCATAAAGTAGACAAGCCGGCACTTAGCAGCTGCTGTCAGCTGTCGACTATACAGACACTCACGAAAAACGTGCATGCAAACGTATATACATGTGCATGAGTTTTTACATGTATAAATATGCATGTATAAGTAAGCGGAGTTGAAAGTTCTTAAGCTACTTCCTCGCTGTTTTACTTCTGGCTCGGAGCAACGCCGGCGTCTGCGAGCTGTCAGCTCTGGCTTTTCTAATCCCATCATCGCATTTGTTAGTTGGTTTATATAAAATCGATTTTTGTTGGTATTTTTCGGTTTGAAATAGGCAATGCCAAAGACCTTTTTAATATGTCCGTTTTAAATGTCTCGTTTTTTTGGTAAATTTTTCGGTTGTGTTTTTATCGTTGATTTTAGTTTGTTCTTCGTGTTTTTTGGTTCAAAGCGGAACAGCTGTCAGTGGGCAGCAGCTTATTTGTTGCCGTGGCATATCCTCCATTAAAAATTCATTTAGCAGCAGGCGGCTAAGTTCTTGTTCTCATACTCTGCTGTATAGGCAATTTAAGGATTTTTGAGTAAAATCTTTTCGCTTTTAGGCTGCAAATAAGTGCTCTGTTATTGTATTGAACAGTCAAAGGACTAAAAAATAAATCATTTAAGGTTACTAAGAATGTTGGTATGCGAAAGATTGCTTCATAGAAGGCAAGGAGTTGTCTGAACAAACGAAGAGCTTTGGAGCCCGCATATCTGGAGGAATGATGAGTTGCTGAGATCAGTTGAAACTTTATATAATCACTGCTTGGGGATTTGAGGCCAATAAGCGAGGGAGAGAGATCAAGCTATTTCAAGCTTTTATGAGTGCACGCGTGCCATAGTCCAGACTAAGCATATGGTTTGCAGCCTAAGATTCCAGACAGAAAGGAAGCAAAGACGAAGACGAAGATATAGATAAACTGTTCACTAGACAGGGCTAGTTTACTGGGGCGGCAGCCCTTGGTCGGGAAAAACCCGGGTCATTCAGGTAACGTAGAACCGGCAGCCATGGGAATGACCATACATCTGAACAGAGGAAGATTAAGCAAGGAGTTCCGTAGGGTGGTGTCTTCTCATCCTTGCTGTTCAACTTCTACATCTCGAAACTCCCACAGCCTCCAGAGGGAGTCTCCCCGGTCACATAGGCTGACGACTGCACGATAATGGCATAGGGCAATGACATCAATGGCCTGTGCCCCAAAGAGAACAACTACCTCACCGACCTTTTTTGCTTTTCCACTGCGAGGAATCTCTAACTTACCCCACTAAGTCCACGGCGACCCTCTTTACCATCTCTAAAGGTAAAAGTTGATGGCACACCAGTTCCGACGGTAAACAATCCCAAAATTTTGGGTGTAACCTTCGAAAGTTTGCTCTCCATCTCAGCGCACACAACCGAAATTGCCACTAAGGTCCAAAATCGCGGTCCTCAAACCGCTTGCCGGCAGCACTTGGGGCAAAGGCAAAGAACTGTTTAAGGCAATTGGTCGGCCGGTTCTAAACTATACGGCGCCTGTCTGGTCGCCTGGAACCAGTGACATGCAGTGTAATGGAGCATAATAAACTGCTAAGCAAGCAGTTCCTGCTTGGGTGCTACCATAGGTTTCACCCTTGAAGACACCTGCTTGAGCCAGAGCCACCTCCTAGGCACGTCAGCAGACACCTTTTAAACTACGCTGACGATATCCAGAAATCTACTGGACCAGACAGTGTTTAGACAGTCATTAAACGACATTCACCGGGAGACTGTAACCACCTTCATAAATCCCGTCCTGTTAATGCCGTAATCGGAGTCCAACCACCACCTATTGCAGATGAAAAGCTCCAGCTTCCCGTTGAGAGCTGCGTAACACTAGCACAATTAAGTTCTGGATATTGTAGCAGGTTAAACTCCTACTTATCCAGAATTGACCCCGACATACCTAACTTATGTCCAGCATGTGAAGGCACCCCGCACGACACTAACCACCTTTTCACATGTCCTTTAAAACCCACTACCGCTCTTCCTCTGGACCCAACCTGTCGAAACAGCATGTTTCCTCGGCCTACCTTTAGATGAGCTTGACGAAGACCACCGATGATATACTCTGCACTGACGGGGCTTTTTTTACTGGTACAACAACAACAACAACGAAGATAAAGATGAAGCCGAAGACGAAAACGAATTCCTTGCGTTACGGGCAAGCTGGCGAGTGTTCATAGTAGAAGACGAAAGAGATGTAACAGCTAAAATGGATATATCTTCAAATCAGATTGTTTCTAAATGAAAACCTCTTCCTTTTTAAGGTAAATCTAAAAAAAAAGATTATATTCACGTAATAAATTTGTCTAGGAAATTTTTTGGAGCAATTCGCCACTTGTATGAAAGTTACGTAAATGCAAATTAATTCGTTTGACTACATTTTGCAAATTTCGATAAAACTCTGATTACGACCGCTGAAAAGGTGTTTGTGACTTTTACTTCTCACTTCTTTAAGTTTATCGGTGGAGGGAGAAGAGATGCAACACCTTAAACCACATAAAACCACCATTCAAACATAAAGAAAAGTATTCCTTCCCTATGCGACTGCTGGGGATCCATTTATAATTTTTTTTATTTTTATTTTTTATTATTTTAACTAACAGCAAATTTGTTTTGAACTTATACAGGGTCCGGCACTCGAAGTGTAACCAACTTCAGACTGCACGCGCAGCCGATGGACGGGCATCAACTGTCCGTTAGTTGGCTAAATGACAGTCCAGAATATTGTGTACACGCTCGCGGAAGTATTTTGCCGAGAGTAAAAGCGAAAAAAGAAAATCAGTAATGGATTTCAAGCGCAATAGTGCGATTGCCTTATATTTGGCTGGAAAATTACAACCAGCGAGTGTTCGTGAGCTCGAGCATGGAGGTGGTCATCAAAAGACTGCAACGTCACGTGAAATGGTTCGAAAAGTGAAGAAGCGATTTGATCGAAATCCCCGACGAAGTGCCAATCAAATAGCGAAGGAACTGAAAATATCTAAACGTAGCATCCGCCGCATATTGAAAAATGATCTCAAATTCAAGCTTTACAAGATCCAAAAGGCATATGATCTCACACCAAAGCAGCAACAATTCAGACTTAAGGAGCTAAAGAGTTGCTTCACATGGCCGAAAGTGGTAAATTTCTGAACTCCCAAAACGATAGCGTTTATTTGACCCACAGAGAATTCGAGTCATCGATTGGCCACAGGTAATGGTTTGGCCCACTGTAGCCGCAGATGGGCGCTCTCCAATCGTTTTCACCGAGCCTGCCGTCAAGGTATGGTAAATGCGAATTATTGTCGGTAGAGTATTCTGGAGGTTGCTTTGAAGCCGTGAGCAAACAAACATTTCGGTGGCAGCCATGAACGTTTCATCAGGACTCGGCACCGTCTCACGAGGCTTGAGTGAACCAAGAATGGCTAAAAAATAACGTTCCGAACTTACTAACCACCAGTCGTGATTCCGATGGATTATTCTCTTTGGGCTAGTTTGGAATGTAAGGTCTGAACTAAAAGATTCATCAGTTTCGAGGCGCTGATAAAAGCCATTGTCCGCGAGTGGGTTAATTGGTTACTCTTCGAGTGCCATACCCGTGATATGAACTACACACAACATTTGAGGTGTGATTCTGTTTAGTCTATTAAGTCTATCGTTAGCTCGGGCTCGAGATCAGAGCCACGGATAGACCAACGCGCACCATCTCCACATTTAATAATTTTATCCCGAATGTTATTTTGACTGGAGCAACCCGCTAACTGTGCGCCGTAGGACAATATAGGCTTCAAAATTTATTTATATATAACTATGTATTTTATTACTGGTGGATAGTCCATATCCATAAACCGATACATATTTCTATACTTTAATTCCATTTCCTTCTCACTGAGGCTACAATATTTCGTCAACAAACAACAACAAATTCTCGCCGAATACCATCAGTAACGACGTGCTGTGGAGGCTAACGAATCCTATGATAAATTGAAAGCAAAAAGTGGTGATGGATAGGTCACACCCTTATAAAACCATTAGATAGCCTAACGATAAAGGCACTGGACCTGGAACCCACAAGGAGGCAGAGGTCGCGGTCGATCAAAGAATACTTGGAGAAGGTCAATGTTACGCGAGCTAACAGATGCCCTCATCACATGGGACGGCGTAATAACAAAAGTCCAGAACCGTGTACGATGGGAGAAGCTTGTCCGGACCTTATGCTCGGAGGCAGAGTGAACAAGGAAACAAAATCGAGGCATACTGACTGAATTTTTGCCTCCAAAAACTAATCAGCTGAACATCGATGACATTGTCAAGTCGGCGCAACTTGGCATGCAGCGTGCTGAATAATCGATTAATTGCAATATTCAAACCACTTTTGAAGCCATACGACCAGATTTATTGGAAGAAATAGTCAAAAATTGTATTGATCGCATAGACCGTGGAACTCATAGCCGCGACGGGCATGTTCCGGAAATCATATTAAAAAAATAAATGTCATGAAATTATCTACCAGATTATAGTATAAAAAAAATGCATTCAAACATTCAAACATTCATTTAGTTTTGTATTATCATTTGAAGTTCTCAAGCTCTCTCAAAAAAAATTACCCGACATATAATTTGTAGTGACGTGTTGACACTCGAAAAGTTGCGCTCTTACCATGTGAGTTTCCTAGCCAGTATACTATACTTCCCCATATGCACATTTACATCCTTTCAATTTATTTTTATTTATTTTAGTAAATGCAGGGAATGGAGTTCTTCTTCTTCGCAGCTTATTTGTTTTGTAATATTTTAATATTCAGCACAAATTAAGTGCATTTTTCGACAAAGCAGACAGCGCACGCCAACTCTACGGAATAGATGTCCTTGTCTGTGTTTTGTGATGTGGGTGTGTGAAATAAGTGAATTTGCATAAATGCTTTTGTTTATATGTGTACACATTTTAGTGTGCTGTTAAATATATATATATATATAGTCCTATTGCTCTGCAGTGAATTGTACGAGTTTTGAACTACCATGGAACCAGTATTAGGCGCAGAAGCAACTAGTCTGGCAACTAAATGTTTTGCAACAATGATAGGGCTATATCTGCAACGCGCAGAGTGGCAACGCAACATGCAGCGAAGAATTCAGCAGCAGCTTTTGACAGACGCCTGAGCTTAGTGCTCGCGACGATATCAGACTACGACATGTCGGTAATACTTACGACACCTTTTCGATGTTCCATTTGCTGTAGCACCACTTATGAAGTGAAAGTAATGGATACTATCGATAGCGGATAACCTCCATACGCCCATGTAAGAGGAACCTGGACGCTGGTACCTGTTGTGTCAATAGATATAAACGCGGCTCTACCTGGACGAAATGTTGCCACTGTTCCTGGGTGGAATTCAGCCGATAAGGAGGGTTGTTATAGTGTTAGTGGGAGCATGCCCCTCATACCATGCCCCACTTGTGACGGCCCCTTTGATGATGGTTCTGACATGACGGCCAAGGACTGTCACTCCAGCAGCATTCCCCGTATGTAAGTATGGGGAATGTTTATGCTGCTACAACAATAACAACATGGTGACATCTTACGCGTTATCAAATGTCTGATTTTGATCGGACATGTACCAGTGTCAGACAAGATCAAAATAGACCAAAAAACGTCTAATTATAGACCAAGCCTACTAATTCGAGGTTCAGAAGAGTAATTAAGACGTGAAATAAATTAATGAGTATGCAATAAAAACCTTTTTTATTAAGTATAATTTAAAATATTATACAGGTTTATTCGCACTTCATCAGCACAATTTTTTAAGATGTTATTTTTGCACCCAGGTAATTAAATTCCATTAGTCATATACACATCTCATCTGATGGCATTTACAAGGGAATGCTTTCTCTCAAACCGTCGTCACATACAGATGCTGATGGTCTTTCAGCCATTTTGCGTAAGAATTGTCCAGCGTGAGCAATTCCTCTAGAGATTATTTTTAATAAATCTTTTTCTACGGGCACTTTTTTAAATGATTGAAAATTTACAAGAGGGGTACTCTTTTTAAAATTGGGTGAAAAAATTATGTTCGTAATTATAGGCCAATTTGCAAGCTATCAATCATCTCTAAACTGTTTGAATGCATTGTATAGGACACAATTTATTTTGCGATTAAGTCTTTGATTAACCCAAACCAACATGGTTTTGTAACTACCCCTTTTACAGCTACGAATCTTGCTGTTTTTATTGAATTCTGTATATCATCATTTTCCAAAGACTGCAAGTTGATTGCGTCTACACTGACTTCTCTAAGGCATTTGACAAAGTGTCGCACGAGATTTTAGTATCCAAGTTGGCTTGCTTGGACTTTCACTCCACCTTTCTGCTATGTCTTAAGTCATATTTTACGGTCCGACGTTGTGTGGTAAAACTTGATGGAGTTTTATCGAAGCACTTTGTTGCCACTTCAAGTGTCCTCCAATGGAGCATCTTGGGGCCACTTCTTTTTGTCATTTTTATCAATGACATGAGCGAATGTTTTACTTTTTCTAATTTCTTGCTCTTCGCGGATGATTTAAAAATCTTCTCATCTGTTAAATACTCAGTGGATGCTCAGAAGATTCAACTCGACTTGAGCAATCTTCATCGTTGGAGCAAAAGATCGCGTCTGTCTTCTGGTCTTCTATCTGGTCAAATACTTTTTTTTATAGATATTTTTGAAGAATGTTTTTTAAAGATCGCATTCGTTTTGATTTTATAGCATGTTATTATTGACATCAAATAGTATAGAAAAACAATTTTTTTTATATATTTTTTTATAGTAGTGTGGCACCAAAGTAAGCGCCTTAAAAAAAAGATAGGTGGCTTGTCAACAGAATTTTAGCTCTCCAGAACATCTGAAGCAAAAAAAGTTGAACTGATTATTATTCTGTAGGCTTGCCATTCTGGCAGGTGATACAATGGGAAATTTTTTTTTAAAATAACAAAATGGCGCACTTTTTAAAAAACAGAATGTGGAGATTAGACTGGAGTGTGGAAAGTTAGGGCTGAAATTAAACAAAAGTAGCGCCTGCCAGAACTACTGATGTGTGGAGTAACTGATAAAAATTTCAGATCAATCGGTTAAATAGAATTTGCTGTAAGTCGTTGACAGACCTGAAAAACGTTGTTTTGAGAAAAACACGTTTAAAGTTTTCGAATAAATTTTCTTGACAAAATTCGTACTTACATTACTCGTCTATGTTTTGGAGCCAAATTCCATACGCAATGGTTAAATGCTTCATTATTATTTTACGTGTTTTTGCCTAAGCAGCGTTTCAAAAGATTCTCCGACGACAATTCTTCATAAATCGGCTTCAAAAGCAATACGGTATCCTCGTCAAAAGTAGACGGATGAACAAAAGTGTGTTCCTTCTTTTCGGCTTTGATTTTTTGATACACACACCAAGGCTAGAAATCAAATGGTAGTAAATCTTTCACACATCTGTACATACGTTTTTTCCCATGCAAGAAACACACGCATTTTCGACGGGAGAATTAGCATCGTAAACGTCAGCATGAATCAAATTTTTTAAGGTCTTGGAGTCGTCAATATATATTTGGTTCTTCACAATAAACCATTCAATTGATTTTCGGAACATCTCTATAACACCGTCAACCTCCATTTTCCCGGAACTTCCTTCATGATTTGCCGTGCACTGATCGAAGTGATCTTCGTACCACTCCAGGTACCCAAATGAGCCTGATATCGAAGTATTCGGATGCAATCGAGAGAGAAGCCAGACATTCCCCGACCAATCTTGAAAGCACAAACAACGAGCCCAAGGCCCTAATTGCCGCTTGGCTATTGGAGTAAATATTTACTTCCTCAACAGTAATTACCGAGGTAAGCAACCAATCAACTGCTTCCTTAATTGCGAATACATCTGCTTGGAAAATACTACAGTGGTCCGGAAGCCTAAATTTGAGCTTGATGGGAGCTCCTTACAGAATACTCCCCCACCAACCCTTCCGTTCAACTTCGAGCCATCCGTGAACATGTTTGCTATGCCTTGCCGCCAAATGTTATACCCCGCCCACTCATCTCTTGAGGGAATATGAGTGTAAAAGGGTCCGCTCGGACCTAGCGTGTGCGTACAGTGATCCGGCACCATGGGGATGAACTCAAAATTTTTATGAATGCTAAAGTGTCCGTAACTTAAGTCTAACCCGAGCACCTTAATCTGATTGCGGCGCGTACAGCGGTAATGAAGTAATATACATAGTTAAAGAATGAAGAATATTTAAAATAAAAATTTTAAAACTAACGAAAATATTTATAAACATTTTACAATTATATGATATATTAAAAAAAAATCATCATACACTCAATTATGAAAAAGTATGGCAATTGCTATTAAAACTACAACAACTGCAGCAGAACTTTCATTGCATGTACATTTTAAATCCAAACTTTTCCATTTTTTGATATTCGTTTTTTCTTTTATTTTTTGTTTGCTTTGTTTTTGTTGTTTCTGTTTTTTTTATTTTTGTTTTCATGTTATCTTCCTCGTTTTTATGTCATTTATTGTTTGCATTCTCTCTGCCCAACTTACTCCTTCTCTTCTCCACCGCCGACTACGTCAACTAAGCAGTTTCTGTTTTTTCGTAGTGCATTTTGAGTTCATCGCAGCTAATTAAGTGAATCCTTGTAAAAAGACCACGAACGCTGGCAACAGCCAAACACTCGCCCTCAGTGCGTGCGCCGTCGTCGAGGCAGCTGCATTTTAAATACTTTGCAAACATATTCAAATTGTTGCATGCTTCTCTACATTCACTCATACATACACATGTAAGCATTGCCTTGCATTCGTTAGCGTGCAAGTATAATGAAAATTTAAGCAAATTTGTCATAATGCAATGACAACTTTGTCTGCGTTGGCAAAGAGCGCAAATTTCCATAATAAAATATTTATAATGGGTGGTTGAGGGGATGGCGTAGAATGGCGTGGATTGGCATGCAATAATGAGACGAACATTGATGAGGCAATTAAGAGGAAATAAGTTATGAAAGTGAAAGTGCACAAAAAGTGGGCATAGAAAGGAAGGCGGCGGAGTAATAGCAAATTTGTGTATAGTTCTTAAAAACTGATTTAACACTCACTATTCTGCACCCACTGGCTTGAATTTAATTTGGATCAAAAAAGACGAATGCAGTCACGATGCACAGAATGCAGAGGTGGGACCAACATCAAATCGCTAAACGGCGATTAGCGACTTTGAAGCGATCAGCTAACTGACCAACGTAACCACGGTCATGATAGCGGGTTGTTTATGAAAAAAACTGATATTCCGTTGGTGATATACGCAAAAAATTAGAACAGCCTACGCTTATGTTATAGCGAATACTGCAAAAAGAAGTGTCAGTAAGAAGTCCCATAGACTCGTAGAAAGCATAGAGTAGAAAAACTAGTTCTATCGGGAAGAAAGTAACCAATACTTACAGATACTAAGGAATCACTACTTTCTATAGAGTCTGCGACTTCTTGAGGAGTTTGTGATCCCAAGGCATCTGATCTTCTCCATCTAATGAAGTGAAGTAAGTAGCGATGGCCTCGTTGGCTTACAACCCATTTTCACCGCAGTGTTGTTTTCGCTTTCCAACTAACTTTTACCAGGGATGGATTCATAAATAAAGTTCTCAGGCCACATCAGCTGCATGAACAATTCTATCGCATCTGAATGATGATTTCTTTTTTTGGTTTTTTTGTTTTTTGTCAAGTGAGTTCAAAATATGTTCCCGCCTGTTTGATACTCATATATTAACGCGTGGATATGTATTTTGTTCAAAATGTCGTTTCTAATACATAGTAATGGTCGTCCGGCTAAGACCTTAATTCACTGTGACCAGATTGACTCCTAACTGCTCAATTTTAATTATTTAGTATTGCGAGGAATCGAACCAGTTCCTTAGGAAGGAGCATTTGAAAGCCTTCTTCCTCTAGTAGGTACGAGCCCAGCATTCTGTGTCTTCTTTTTCTTGAAGGAAGGCGTTTTCCCAACGTCCTGGAAACATCAGAGGTTTGTGCTCCTTCTCAAGCCGGGGAAGCAACCTGACCAACCGTCATCACACCGCCCTCTATGCATAGGTTCTTCTTCTTCTTTCATAGCGTTACAACGCGGGGTGCGTCAAAGCTTCCTCCAAAATGCTCCTCCAAAGC
The DNA here is from genome assembly GCF_027943255.1 of Anastrepha obliqua. NCBI lineage: Eukaryota > Metazoa > Arthropoda > Insecta > Diptera > Tephritidae > Anastrepha > Anastrepha obliqua. Next base: position 16,185,073 of record NC_072893.1, on the reverse strand, counting down.
GGTCTATCTTGAGCTGTTGCTTCGTAGTTACGTATTCCCAGCTTTTTAAGATCGTGTTTCACTGCGTCTATCCGAGGGTTCCTCGGTCCGCCTTTGGCCTTCACGCCCATTAGCTTTCCTGTTAACGCTTTCTTCACGGTACAGTCAACAGGCATACGGATCACATGACCTAGCGCTGCGCTTTAAAAAAAACGCTCAGCTGTCTCGTTCTGAGTTAGCATAGGTTCGGTTAGATTAAATGGCTGCCCTAGCTTGCGGCACACTTGGACCAATATTGAAAACTCGTCCGTTGTGATGCCATACAGAGGAGAGGAGAAAGGAGAAGGAAGGAAGAAGGAGCCTTGGGAGTAGAGACGATGATGATAATGCATTAACGACGATGCCGACGTTGACTGATTTACGTTCGTAATTAGCCTCAACAAGCTACTGATAAACTTCACCAGATTTGTGATACTTAGACCCGCTATATCTGCAGGCGTAGCGAAAAAATGAGAGCCTACAGGTCTAAATCTTTGCCAGACGAGAGCAGGACAGCTGAGAAGAAGGTGTTCAGATGATGCCACCTCGTCCTCAAGACAGCTTCTGTAGAACGGACTTGAGGCAATCCCAAGTCTCACCGCATGAACACGTAACGAACACTGTCCGGTAAGGATACCCACCAAATTCGAGAGCTGGGGCTTTGTTAGCCTTTGAAAAACCTGGTGGATTTTCCGAAAATTAGTACGGTTTCTGAAAAGCACGATCTACTGTGGATGCTATCCAAACGGTCATGAGTATTGCGCGTAAAGCCGCAAGCGGCAATACCTGGAAGATCCAGCTCTAAGAACTATTGTGAAATCGGCAAACTGGATCGAGATTATGAGTGTCCTTAGAAGTTTCGTGGAATATACCTGTAACAAATCATTGCAAATTCCTTCATTGGCGTAGAGTCATACGACGTAACTGGAGGTGTCCCACAAGCGTCTGTACTGGGCCCTATACTATGGAAGGCGATGTATGATGCCATACTTAAGCTTGATCTCCCAGAAAGAATAACGCTTCTAGAATAGGCAAATGATATAGCACTAGTGGCAGTGGCAAAACACCTACAGACATTGTGCAACGATGCTATGTCAAGAGTGCAACGATGGCTGAGATAGGCAAAGCTCGAGTTGGCGGAACATAAAACCGAATTGGTCCTCTTGAGCACACGACGGATGTGTGAGGAATTAACTTTTACGTTTGGTCACGTCTTAACCGTACATTAAATAATTGGTAGTATTCATCGATTCGCCCATGACATTCAAGCAGCATCTACAATCAGTAAGTGACAAAGCTATACGTATATATGGTGTGAAGGCTTATGCCTAGCATCCGGGGTCCTCGATCAAGCATACATCAATTACTATCAACGGTGACAAGCAGGCCCGACGAGAGGGAGGGGGATCGGGTACTTTTTCCCCCGGGCCCGGAGTTTTCAGAGGGGCCCGGACTCGAGAGTAATTCGAATTATATGAATTAGACATAATTTGAAGGGGCCCGCATCTCAAGTTTCCCCCGGGGCCCGAATACTCTCTCCACGGCTCGGTGATCCTGTACGCAGCGCCGATTCGGACTCAAACGAAGAAAACCTATCTTAAATTTATTCAATCAGCATACAGAATCGGTGCCTTGAAAATGACTAGTGCATACCAAACTGCATCGAATGACGCGATATGTGTAATTGCGAGAAAGATACCTATCGATCTTCTAGTGGATAAAATGGCACGGTTGTATAGCGAAAGTGCACATAGGCCTTCTAATGCAGCAAAACGGGAAGAAATAGAAAAACCAACTGCTGAATGGCAAAGGCGATGGGAACAATCCGAGAAGGGTCGCTGGTTTTTCAAACCTATTGCTAAGGACGTCGATAACAAGAAAGTTTCCTGGGTCTACCTTTAGATTTTTTCTTATTAACACATCTTAAAGTATAAACAGAATAACGTTTAGAAATTACAACTAGTACAAGTAAAGAAATATACTAACGAGCAATTTTTATTGAACATATAAAACGTAATGAACGTAACTTGATTATTATTCCATCGATCCACATTTCCAAACATTCATTGGAGAGCTACTGTCGTAAGGCACAAACGTCAGTATAAGTTTTTTATTTGAAGCGTAAACAACAATATTTTTACCACACTTGAAAATGTCGAATTTCGTGCCAAATAATGTGTTTTTGCGGGGAATTCTTCTTCATTATTTTAATATGAAGAAAAAAGCAGCCGAAAGTCATCGTATCTTGGTGGAAGTTTATGGTGAGCATGCTCTAGCTGAGCGAACGTGCCAGAAGTGGTTTGCACGCTTTAAAAGTGGTGATTTTGGCCGCGCCGCCAAAGTTCATGGATACCGAATTGGAGGAATTGCTCGATCAAGATCCGGCTCAAACGCAAGAAGAGGTTGCAAAAACTTTGGGAGTTGATCAATCAACCATTTCCAAACGTTTAAAAGCCATGGGAATGATCCGAAATTCAAATTTCGAAAAAAACCGCACGAACTTATTCATAGACCTATTATATAGGGTTTTTCAGTAAGAGCGCTTCAACTTTTGAACTTTTTTGAATAAAACACAAACGGTTTGACTTTTTTAACTAATTTTTTTTTTATTATCGAGTTTGAACATATACATTTAAGTATGACATTCGATTTCTTTTGCATGACCACCGCGTGCACGTTTTACGAAGTCCAATCGTTGAACCCAATTTTCGACCACTCTTTTGCATAAATCGGCCGAAATTCCAGCAATTTCGCGTTCAATATTGGCTCTGAGCTCACAAATCGTCGCCGGCTTGTTACTGTAGACCAATGACTTCACATAACCCCAAAACGGGACGGCTTGTTAAATGGACCGTAAAATGGCCGCAATGCTCTTAAAGTAGCAGCAACAGAACGATTATTTTCATAAAAAATTTGCACGATTTGCAATCGTTGCTCAAGTGTGTAGCGTTCCATGATGAAATGTATACTAATGAAGTTTACAAATGACAAGCGAAAAATAAAAAATATTGCGTCGTTTGCCCTCCCTATCGGAAAAAAGTTGAAGCGCACCTATTGAATAACCCTATATTAAAAAAGGAAAAACTAAGATCCCTCAATATTCACAAATTCATTATGAATGTATAAATATATCAGGTATAGCTGCTACTGGGTGCCGATCTGGTCTAAAACTGTTTTACGCTTGAACCGCCGACGATGAGTAGTTGGCTGAAGCAAAGCCAATGCTCCAGCGTTGGCATGTGTACTTAAACGATGTCTGTGAGTTATGTCATACTTTTTCCGCCACGTCAGTGACGAGCAGCATACCAAAATCACGATGGAGGTAGAGATTTCTCACATAGTATGGAGAATTGACGATGTTGCGCAACACTTTATTTTGGAATCGTTGGATAATAGTTATACAAGATTCGTTTGAGCATCCCCATAGCTGAATGCCATGCGTCCAGACCGGTTTAAGAATTTGATTATATAGCAGTAGTTTGTTGTTCGTTAACAGAATAGAGTGTCTGCCAATAAGATCAAGAAGGTTTTTTGTTTTTAATTCCAGCTCTTCAGGCTTTTTCTTGACATGCGCCTTCCAACGCAGTTTAGCATCAAGGGCTATTCCAAGATATTTTGCCTCGTTGACGCACGGTATATTTAAGCTGTTTATGTAAACTGGCTTGTAAATTGTTTTTTTTTTCAGGCCGAACACAATGTGAACTGATTTTGAATTATTTAGTTTGGTACTCCATTTTATTGCCTATGTTGCTATAGAATTCAGCGCTGATTGCAACTTCGTCGTTGTAGTCTCGATTAATTCTCCAACTGCTAGGATATCCGTGTCATCTGCAAAGGTGGTGGTAACGTGTTGCTCGTGAACCGGTAAGACATGCGTATACAAGAGGTATAGGAGAGGGCCTAGGATGCTTCCTTGAGGTACCCCTGCGCTTGCTTTTTGTAATGAAGAATAGGCGTTTTCAAGTCTGACACGAAAGTATTTGCCATCAAGGTAGGAAGAAGGTATATAGCAATAATTCCTGGGAAAAATTAATTTTAGTTTGTGGAGTAAGTCCGTATGCCAAACTTTGTCAAACGCTTGCGAGACGTCAAGGAACACCGCTGCGCCAACTTTATTTTCCTCTATCGCACACTCTATGGTTCTAGCAATCCTGTAAACTGAGTAGAGTGATTTTTGCGAAAGCTAAATTGGTGCGTTAGAATAACTCTCTTGTTTTCTATAATCGGCAACATTCGAGTCAGTAACAGTCGTTCAAAAAGTTTGGACAGTATTGATAGCAGAGAAATAGGGCGGTATGAATACACATCAATTGCCGATTTTCCGGCTTTCAGAATCATAATTACTTCTGCTGTCTTCCAGTGCATGGGACCATATTTTAACAAGAAACACAAATTGATCAATTGAGACAGGAAGTAGTACAATTATTGGGCAATCTCTGAAGAATTTCTGAAGTTATGAGGTCGAAACCAGGCGGTTTTTGGCTTTCATTTTGAAAATTTCGCTCATTACTTCTTCGCTATTAACAGGCTCAATGCTAACATCACTTCGAACCCAATTTGACGCGATGTCAATATCTTCAGATCCATCATTGGCAGATGTTTTACGAAGATTCTCTGGAAATAAATTAGCTTTTTGCTCATTGGTTTTTGGGTGTCGTTTATTTTGATGGGTGCTTTGTGTTTTATTCAACGAATAAATGACTTTGCTGTCTTCCATAACGAGTAGTCTGTGGATTTATCAGATGTGAGGTTCTTAATAAATCGATTAAAAATATCATTTTTGTATGGCTGAATTTGAACGTGTAGTGGTTTTGTTGTTTGGTTGAGCTTCAATTTGTCCTGAGGATATCTGGTTTGCTGCCAAAGACGTCTAAGTTTTCTTTTATTTATTTATCAGCTTCTTGTTGTATGATAGGTATTTTGTCTTTTCTGATGTGACATCTTGCTGGGGCGTACTGTTCCATGCTGCGTTTTGAGTTATTTGCCTGACCTTTAGATGAATAAGACAAAGACAACCGGTGATTTACACTGCATTGACAGGGCCTAGTATTGCTGCTACAACAACAACAACAGCGGCAAAAGAAATGACATGGAGGCGAATTGTAACGGAAGCAATGGTTCACCCCGAATTGTGGTGCTACGAGGGGTGCCTTTTATATGTCGGGATTAGAGAACAAAAAAAAATTTAATCATCGAAAATCACTTGTTTGTTTTTCAAAATATTCTCCATGAAGATCTATACACTTTTGCATGCGTTCGAACCAATTGTCGAAGCACTTTTGCCACTCTGAATGAGGTACCTCCAAAACATGCACTCTGAATGCCGCAACCGCTTCTTCAGGTGTCGAAAAACGTTGACCTCTCAGTTTGTTTTTTACGTACGGGAATAAAAAGAAGTCATTCGGTGCCAAGTCAGGACTATACGGCGGATGACCCATTAATTCGAGGTTTTGGGTGCTCAAAAATGCAGTTGTTTGAGCCGATGTGTGAGAGCTCGCATTGTCCTGGTGAAGAGAGATCCGTCTTTGGCGATTGGTTTTCCTAATTTCTTGGAAGACAACTGGCAAACAAATGGTTGTGTACCACTCAGAATTTACTGTGCTGCGTTGATCTAGTGGTACGGTTGCGACATGCCCAGTTTTTCCGAAAAAACAGGCGACCATTTGCTTGGAAGTGCTTCGTGCGCGAACAACTTTTGTTGGATTTGGCTCATCTTGAAACACCCATACAGTCGACTGCTGTTTACTTTCGGGCTCATATGCGTAAATCCACGATTCATCACCTGTCAGGATGCCATAGACGTGTTTCGAGTCCCCGCAATCGTATTTTTTGAGCATTTCCTTCGACCAATCGACACGAGCCTTTTTTTGAGCGATTGACAAATTGTGTGGGATCCAACACGAACACATTTTTTTGATAGTCAAATGTTTATGCGATATTGAATGTATGCTGGTCCCACTAATGCCTAAGATTATCTGAATCTCACGATAGGTCACATGACGATCTTGCAATATCAGTTCGCGCACAGCATCAATGGTTTTCGGAACAACAACTGATTTTGGACGACCTTCACGAAATTCGTCTTGGAGTGAACTACGACCACGATTGAATTCCCCATACCATCGATGATGATTGTTGTGGATTTGTACTAGGTTGTCAGCCAGAACAATGCTGGATCAGCTCTCCTGTGACAGAAAGCCAGTTCTACTGCTTGAATATCCAAATACATAACTTGTCCTTATTTCCAGATATTCCAATACGTTATAAATTATATAAGTTTTTACTAATCCGTTAAGAATTCCCTCAAATAATTCGCTCGAATAATCGAACACCTTAATATTGTAATTCATGAACCGAGTGCCTTTGTGTAGGGCCCAGCTCTCATTCCCGTATACGGCCACCCGGCTTAACTGAGTATGGGAATTAATTAAAAGTACTCGATCACAAAAAAGTAATTATGTGCCACGCGTACACACAAACTCAGCGCTTGTGTAGCACAACATTTTGTGCAACATAAACTAGGCCACTATAATTGTGTGACATCACAATCAACACGCTGGGTACAAAAGGGTTGCAGGCATGGGCAGAGAGCACAAAGCGCCAAGTGTAGAGATTTTTTTCAACGATGACATACATTTTCTTTGTTATATTTTCAATTTATTTTGTGTGTGTGTGTGTGTTGCTTTTTTCAAAAAATTAATAAAGTGCTGTGGGTCTCTTGCAAAAATTACTACTACCAACTATTATTTCTATTCATTCATGTTTGTATTTACGTGTGTGTGTGTGTGTGTGTGTGTGTATGATATCATCGCACTACTGTACCATTCCTGATGATCTTACTTGTTACTGGCTAGGCCGTCTGCCACTGCCTACTACTGCCAGAATGCATAAAAATGCAATTTCCCCTTTCATTCATTTCTGCATTCACTCATTCATTCTTACATTTTTCATTTGCTCGTCGTCACCAGCACCTCAAGGGAATGAATTTGCAAATTTATTAGAAAGCAAATCATGTCTTCGGCCGATTGCAACAGTTATTGCTATTGCTTTTATTTTGTTTTTTGTTTTTATTATCGTAGCCTAAGTAGTATTTGTGGGTGTGTATGTGTATGTCTGTATATTTGTATGCAAGTGTGCATGTATGTAATGAAAAGAGTAACAGTTGCTTGTTGACTGTTGCATTAATAGCCCAACAATAACAACAAAAGTTCACTTGTGCGCCTCAGCAAATGACAGAAGAATGACAGGCACACTGTAATTGTGTGGCCAGAGAATTGTGTAGCAGTCGCAATGATGTGCTGATGAAACATAAATCACAGATGACAGTTTTACAATTGAAGAATCATACAGACACATACATATGCATGGGGATATGTGTGTATGCACTGGTTGTGTATAAGCAGAATTGCGCCGCTGACTGCAAGTGATATTTTGTGTTGCAGTGAAGTGGAGCAGCGGGAGTTGCAGAGAAATATATACAGTTGCATAATCCAATCAGGTTTAATAAGTATTTATGAGGATCCAAATTAGGCATTAATTGAAAAAACCGCAAGCGACTCGATATAACAAAACAAAAGTTTTAATAAGTAACTTTTTTTTTGGTTTTGTTTTTGTATCACAAATTTACTTAATTTTGATTATTATGGTATTATTATTATTTCAAGGGCTACGCAAAGAACAAGCAGGCGATAATGTAAGCCCCTTGAGAGTGATCGTGGAGCAATCAGTTGAGTGGCGCTCGCCTCTTTACCTCTGCTTCATCGACTTTGAGAAAGCGTTCGACACTCTCAATCATGAAGCAATCCGGAAAGCTCTTGAATGCAAAGGAGTGCCTAAGAAAATGATCACCATCATAAAGGAATTATACTCAGGCGCTTCTTACAGCGTGAAATACGAAAATGCTCTAAGTGGTAGTATCGAAGTTCAAAACGGTGTTAGGCAAGGATGTGTTTTATCTCCACACTTGTTCAACCTAGTCCTGGACCTAGCAATGCGACTGGCACGTGCGAGCAGCAGGGACATTTCCTGTAGCTTATGCGGCCAGCTTGAAGACCTAGACTATGCGGACGACATTTGTTTACTATCGCACAAATACTCAGATGCCTTCCGCTAAACTACAAGCGGTATGCCATGCAGTAACACAAAAAGGTCAAAAAATTAAAGGCTATAGTAATGTGGACTAACACCACCGAAACGCAGGCTCTTCAAATTGCCGACACGTCGCTTGAAGATGTAGATGAATTTTGCTACCTTGGGAGCATAATTTCAAAAAAACGGCGGATCAACAATTGACATATGCAACCGAATATCTAAGGGATGCGTTGCAATTGGCATGCTAGACAAGGTATGGTGATCAACCCACATCTCCAGGCGCACAAAACTGAAAGTATTTGATGCCAACGTTAAGTCGGTAGTTCTGTATGAATGTGAAACATGGCACTTAACAACAAGCATACCACAATCATTGCAATCCTTCCTAAACCGTTGCCTACTATAGATAATGCGGATATTCTGGCATGATATTACAAGCAACGATGATCTTTGGGCGGCTAACGGGAAAACACCAGATCACATAGAAATTATGCATCGCAAGTGGAAATGTATCGGACACACATTGCGCAAGCCACTAGACAGCGCTAGACCGGAAACCTCAAGTAAGCCGTAGGTGCGGGAGACCAGCCAACACATGAAGGCGACAAGTACCAGCAGGGACGGACAGAGCAGGCCGTTCCTGGAGTCAAACTAAACATCTAGCTCTATATAAAGGAAATTATAAATTGTTTCTTGAATCCCTATATTTCATTGGATAAGCCCAGAGAACCTATTCACGGAATTTCAGCACACTTTCTACACTGAAGGATCCAAAACTAGCGATGGTGGCGGATCTGGATGGTACTTAGACGAAAACACTTAGTACTCTATGCTCGCTACAAGACAGACGGCAACGGTTTTCTTAACCAAAGTCTATGCCATCTTATATGTGGCATACTGGCTAATTGAGAAAAAGTGGTGAGATAGTAGTACTGGAATTTGTAGTGGCATTCAAGCTGCACCGAGAGCTCTTACTAACTCACGCTGCTCTTCGAAATTAGTCGGTGAATGTAAGATAAAACTGAACAGTGTTGCAAAACACAACAATGTTTGCCTTGTTTGGGTGCCTGGACACTGCGGTATTACAGGGAATGAGTTGGCTGATAAACTGGCTGATGAAGGCTCTGCAAGCCCACCACTGAGTCCTGAACCCTTCTTAAGGGTCAATTCTGCATCGGTTCAAGTATGGATTGACGACTTCATGAGGTCTACCCATAGAAGACGTTGGTCTCAGCTTGTTTTGTGAAAGAACCAAAGAGGAATTTAGCGACGTTCCTCCTAAAACTTAGTAGAAAGGACCTGAGAGTACCGGTAGGTGTAATTATAGGGTACAACTCCTGTGGTCAGCATATGGCTACCATGGGAATCATTGTCGACCCAATATGTCTGTCTTGTCGCGAAAATGAGGACACTGCAGAGCATTTTCTCTGTAGCTTCTCTTGGACTTGTTCAACCTAGCACAGAAAAAATATCTACAATAATATCTCAAGCCGTTGGATTTACATAAACACAATTCCCAAAAAAAAATGTAGAGTAAGACTTCAGACGTTTCTCCCTATTAAAAGTGTGATCGAGAAGTATCAATCCTCATTTCGAAATCTCATAATCTTAGCGCCTAATTCACGTCACTTTCGAGAGATAACCCTATGCTCTACTTGTTCATGTAGAATGCTCCTCGTGGTATTCCTGTGGGGTGTCGCCCCGCTGGAAGAGCCATTTCGCGTAATATGGGCAAAATGGCGGAAAATTAAATGGGTAACTATGGATTTGTAGGGTTTGCGCAAGTTTCGAACAGGTATATTTTCTTGTGGTGGTGAGGTAGCGTTTATATTGCCTTAACACTTACAGAGAGCGTCGTCTGCTGCGTCGTCCTCTTCATCTCCTGGATGTTTCCTCTGTATTAGCATTACTATAGCATTTCACCGAAGACGGAGAATATCCCAGAAGGTGTTCTGTTAAAGACTGCCTCTTCTACTCTTTCTACGTCCAGGGTCGCCAGTTTTGGAACCAGCATTATGCTATCGGATGATCTTCTGATTAGATAGGTGGATTAAGGTTAGCATGTCAGCTTAGCAACTCTGTCCATGTCAAATTTTTTGGCGAGCAGGACTCGCTCTATGTACTTGCCAATAAGTTGCCAATTTTTCATGCTTTCTAATATTTTTTTTATGACGTTGTCTACTTTTAAGGTGCCGAGACTGCCTTCGTCAACTTTGCGATCTAATTTCCATCTCTCACATTTGAAGGATTTGTGATCTGCATCGTCAATAGATGCATTCAGTGGTTTATGTTTTCGGTATTTTGTTTAGATATTTTTGAATATATCCGTTATCAAATAGCATCTGAGTAATATAGAAGTTCATCTCTCTGACCTGTCTTTCATACCATTTATCTATGTTTGGTATAAGCCTCGCCATCGATCTGCCTTTCGTCTCTGACTACCAGAATTCCTGCCGAATTTGTAGTGTGTTGTTTGCTGTAATTTTTTGTTTCGCGCTATTTGTACGGGCGCATGTGTGGTTCACTATAGCTTTTGTTGTGTCCATTTTAAAAATACATATCTCTCTTTGTTCTCTCGCTAGAATATCTATAGATATCGTGCCGCTGATGATGAGTACTGCTGCTTCTGATACCGAGCGGTACGCTGAAACAGTACGGAGAGCAGCAGTTCTTTGGGCTTTGGCAAGAATCTTGCGACGACACTCAGCTTTAAGTGTGTACGCCCACATTTCACATCCGTATAGTAAAATAGATACTGTCGGGTCCGTGAGCGGCTTCCACCTGCTTACGCTGGAACCTCCGATGTGCGATTTATTGAAAACATTAATGGCTTTGTAAGCGAGAAACAGTTTTAGAGGAGAATAGGTGCCACGCCATCAGCATCGATTAAGTATGAAATTTTTAGAATTGCAATCGTTTCTTGAACGTCATCTTCCGTCACGGATAATGCGCCAATGATCAAAGAAGAATCCGAAATATCTAAATTGTAAACGAATAGCAAACATATTTTGCCGTTTTTTCTGCGGATTCGGCATATTTTTCTCTATAAAACATAGAGGATGGTAAAGTTTAAGTCAAGTTTTTTGATACACTAAAATCCCAGAAAGCTTTCAGGTTCACAAAAATTCCGAATACCTATTATGCTAAACTTTATCAAGCTTCCCAAATTGTTTTTCCGTAATATTTTTCTGTTATTTTTAAACGGACTTACTATATTTTCTCCTATTGGCTCTAAAATTGAAATAAGACTATGAATAAATACATATTTTCTTTTTTCCTTTTTCTGGCTTTCGTTAAATTAGTAGATTTCAAAACACTTTCTTGACAAATTGTATGTATGTCGCTCGAAAAGTTATTCCTCAGAATGAATTTCAAGCCATGAATCTTTGTTTTTTTCGGAACATACTATACCACTATTGTACTGCACTCGGGTTCCGTTTTTAATTTTCTTTAAATCTCCCCGACCTCCGAAGAAATCTGAGTAGATCTTGTGGTGCCAAGGAGCCAAGGTAGTCGCTTCTTAATACTTCAGTGCCAAAGTGCCAAAGACCTCAAGCCTGATTCGAGCGAAGGCTAGGCAGGCGCATAGGAAGTGGTCGGCCTTCTCATCCTCCTCTCCACATGCTGAGCAGAGTACACTGTCTGAGGTGCCCACCTTTCCATGTGCTTCGCCCATAGAAAGTGGATAGTTATCAGCCGAACTAGCTGCCTACAGTTCCTTCTGCTTAATGACAGGAGGATCCGCGACAGTCGGTCAGACATGACAGGTAACATAAGTTTTGTCCATCCGCAGTCTCTCTCAGCCTGCCAACCTCGCTTGTGCGTTAAAGCAACCCGTTTGCTGACCGTGGCTTTGTGGCTGCAGAAGGGAGTAGCAGAACAGGCTCCGGGCCAAAGAAGTTGGCCTCAAAACCCATCCTAGCTAAAGAGTTGGAGATCTCATTACCCGCGATACCCACGTGTCCCGGGACCCGGCATTATGTATAGCGACATAGTTCAGCCAGAATTTACAGTACTCAACTACCCTTGAAGTGGTTGGAGGGCTGTCTAAGGGCACGAGCACAGATGCATACATTCCAAGAGCAAAATGTAGTTTTGTCCCCCTCAATTCCATGTAGACCCCAGAGTCGGAGCCATGCTCGGTCCTGGAGCCATCCGTGAAAATGCGAAAACAGTGTTTGCCGAGCTCATTTTCAGAGTGTGACCACAATTGAGCCTCTGGCAGCGCCACTTTCTATCTTTTTTAAGTACGACTCCTGATGGCATGAAGTCAAGGGGCATGGCGAGGATCATTGGATCGAAGTCCATGCCATCTCTGTTGTCCAACGGACAGGGGCCGTACCAATTCGCATTGTGTTTCAGCTTGCAGATGGAGTTTAAGGACCCTCCTTGGATGAAAACATCAAGTGGTGGTAGACCAATCAGAGCATCTAATGTCGTACCTGAAGTAGTCGGAAAAGCTCCGGTGCAACAAATAGCTATAATGCGCTATGGTCTCGATAAGGTCCTCCTGACTTCCACGAGAGAGAGTGTAGTCTTGGCTTACACTTCGTTAATGAATGTGCGGAAGGTTTGCATGATATTTCGCGCGCATGAAAAAAACAATGAACACTTCACTGCCTCACTTCATACGACAACTCATTTCTTAGTTACTGCATAATTTCCAGGATTTTCAAACAAAGGGCCTAACGCCTAATGAACCATTTTTGTAGCGTCGAAACTATTGGCACACGTTCTTTTTTCTCCTGCTAGACATCTCATCATAAGTCTCTACTTTCACTCAACGCAACTTATACCCAGCTTTAATTTTTTTATTATTATTATTTAATTCATTTTTACTTTATGTCGAATTCAAAAAAAAAAAAATCCATAAATTCATACAAATTACGATTACTTTTATGGATTGTTAACATTTCCATGTCACGCACCACAAAAATTTATGAGGCCGATTGAAGTTCATATTTGTAATTATGAGAAAATTTTTGCAATTGCACGTTTTTTTCTGATTAGACAATTTCGTCTGTGGTGCTGAGGTCATCCAAGGCATTGCGAAACTGCACTTTCCTATTTCCACTTCCAACAACGAAATGAGTCCGCCAGGTGGTTAAAGGATTTTCAACTAGAATTTAGGTCACTGATTTGACTGCAAAATATAATTTTAATAAAATGAAATTCCGATTTGTTAAAAAATGTGTAAATTCCTGGTTTCTTATCTCGGGTAATGTGACGGAAATCCACCTAAAACAAAAACAATAGCGCTAACCTTTCAAAATCAAATAGAAAAAAGATAAATAAATAAAAAAGTAAAATAAAATAACAAAAGCTTTCGAATTCATATGCTGCTTCCCTTATTGTAGTTAGTATAAACAACAGCTTTGTTATTGTTTTTGCATTTCGGAATGCAATTTATCAACATTCCAAGCATCGCAGGCAAAAATTGTAGAACGCAATCCAATCTTCACAAGGACCAAGCAGCAACCAACACAACAAAACAAGCTGAGAAGAATATGCAAAAGAACTGGGTGGAAGGGTAGCAGAGAGATCAAAGGAGTGTGCGGAGAAAAGAAACAAAAAGAAAGGGTTCACAAATGTGTTGGCAAGCTGCTGATACGCTGATGCGAGTGCTACAAGCACACATGCGTTCTAAGGGCAGCGCTGATATGGATACAAAAATTATTTAAACAAAAAAAAAATTAAAAAAAAAAATTATAAAAGAGCAGAAATATAAAAAAAGCAGAAAAGAAATATAAAAAAATCGTGGAAAATATATAAAAAATATCAAAACAATTGTAAAAAACAAAAAAAAAAAATACTAATAAAATGAGAGCAAGCCCAATGCTTTAAAAACTGGGTGTAGCAGAGGTTTATCGTTGTAAAAAGAGTAGCATCCGTCAAGACCAAAAAACAAAAACAAAAAAAAACAGGAAAAAAACACGAAACCCGCAACACAATCACGTTGTATACATACTATACATACAGCTGTGTTCAAACATATAGTAGTGCAGCGCCTCACAACATTCATATTCATTTTTCGACATGTTAAACAGGCTACGATCTAATAAATGGTAAAATACTAAAAGAACTACCTGATGTAGCAATCACATACATACGACAAATATTCAACAGCATATTAAGGCCACGCCTCTGGAAAGTTGCACAAATAACGGCAATCCCCAAACCAGGTAAAAATGCATTAGAAACGACATCATATCGCCCCATCAGTCTCTTGCCCATTCTTTCAAAAGAACTTCAAAAAACATTCTTTGCCAGATTAGACAAAATTCTGATAGAAAAAAATATAATACCCAGCCATCAATTTGGATTTAGACGACAGCTTTCAACTGTGCAACAAGTCCACAGAGTTATAAACAAAATACTAGATGATATGGATAATAAAAGGTTCTGCATAGATGTCTACCTAGATATTGCAAAAGCTTTTGACAGGGTATGGCATAAAGGACTACTGCACAAGCTAAGCGAAATATTGCCACGGAATTACTTCACCATTCTGACATTTTTTTATAAAGTTTGAAGACAAGCATGATGCAAATGACAGCAGGTGTGCCCCAAAGTAGTGTTCTGGGCCCTCTATTGTACCTGATATTTACAGCGGATATACCGATCCCAACAACAAAAAATGGCATGATAGCCACATTCGCCGATGACACGGTTTTAATGGCATCAGACAAAATAGAAAAAAAAGCTACTGACATTCTTCAACAAACAATAAATGGTACTGTATCATGGCTCGATAAATAGGGAAAAGAAGTCAACAAAGATAAAACGGTACAAGTAATTTATACAAATAGAAATATAGCCTAACAAATAGAGATATAGCCTGAGAAAATAGCCTAAGAAACACAAACTAACAATGAAAAGCAATGAAATAAAAATCCACCCTAGTGCAAAGTACCTTGGCATAACTATAGATGAAAAACTAAACTGGAAACGATATATAGAAAACAAGCGAACTGAAATCAAAAACAAGTTCAGACAACTGTACTGGCTGTTGGCTAAAAACTCAAAACTAAGTCTTAACAACAAAGTAGTGATATATAAATCTATAATCTCACTTATTTGGAAATATAGGATAGAAATCTGGGGCACAGCAAAAAAATCCAATATCAAAATAATTCAAAGTACCCAATCTAAAATACTTCGAACAATAACGAAAGCAGGCTGGTATATACCAAACGACGTGATCCCCAGCGACCTCAAAATCGACATAATAGATGACACAATTAGAAAATATAGCATCAAGCATATAGAACGACTAACAAATCATCGAAATGAACAAATGCGCAAACTACCACAATCGGAGAAAACGGGAAAACGAAGATTAAAACGATGAACTCCAACAAAACTCACAATTTAACAAAACAATAAAGAAAAAAAAATTAATAATAATTAATAATAATAATAATTATAACACTTAGAAAATAATATAATGTAGCATAATCTGAAGCAAAGTTGAATGTTTATCTAGCATTGGTTAGAGAACAAAGAATTTCAACACTATTTTAAAAATAATTACTTATTGTTTAAATTTAGCAGATTGTAATTTAAAAAGGGTAATAACAAAAAAACAAAAAAAAAAGTGTTAAATGAACACGTGTTCATTTGTGTGCTAAGAATAGGATGCAAAGAGAATAGCGATTAAGTCCCGTTAGTTTTGCATTGGTTTGTGTAAGCTTTTGATGACTTTTGCGAAATGCACCTAAAAGTGGCTATTCATAATTACTACTATGAGTGGTTGCAAACCAATTATAATAATTTATTAGTACAACAAAAAACTTCAATAGCAAGTGTAATTTAGTAGGTACTTAAGGGGGGACCCTGCTTTAGAGGCTTCAAAAAATCGATTTTTTTTTGCATTAATGCCTTTCCAAACCATCCAGTAATGTGTCCTCAAAATTTCAGAAGCAAATTCAAAATATTTTCGGAGTTACGGAAGAAATTGTGAGCAAGCGTCGAGCAGGTATACGAGCGGCCGGATCGCTCGAAGTGTGATTTCTCGGTTTTTTATTTTCACGATTTTTCCTAATTGGCGGAAAGATACGGAAAAAGTTAAACCTTCTATCCAAACGAAATAACATTGATTGTATTCGGAACTAAATTCTCTTCTAGTTGAACCTAAAAAACCTTAAGAAAGTTATGATTAACCCACTTTTTAAACAATCTAAAGTGAATTTGTTTTTCCAAAAAAATGATTTTTTTTTTTGATTAGCCAAAAATTGTTGAATTTCTCACTTTTTGTTTAGTTTTCTTGGTTTAACTAGAGGCTATACTATGCTAAAATAAAATTTTTTTTGGGTTTTTGGTTTGTGATGAAAATTGCGACCTGCATCTTTCCCGCCGCATGACACATGCACACTCGAGGTGCACCGGCAAAATGCTTGTACCAGGCATAATATGACAAATATTTTAATAAAAAAATTTGAGAAGACTGTTGAAATATATAACAATAACACCTGAAAGTTTCCACTAAAAAATCGATTTTGTGAAGCCTCTAAAGCAGGCTCCCCCCTTAATGTTTTGGTGAATGATTTTCATTGGGTTTGTAACAATTTTTCATTCTTGTGGGCAGGGGAAAGAATTTACCGGCTGAGAAAAGAGATTTGATTTGCAAATGGTTATCTGGTCTGAAGAAAAGAGGCGAACCATATTGTAGACAGACGAAAGCTAAATTGTTTTATTTGGTCGAACAGGCTCTAGGCAGTATGTACGACGTCCACCAAACACCGAATATAATCCTATGTACACCAAGAAGACAATTAAGCATAGTGGCCTAAGTATGTTGTTGTTGCTGTTGAGGTGGTTGAACATTTCCACTGAAATACTCCTAATTAGTGACCACCACCATTTTACTACCACTATCTCGTGTGGTGATGTATTTTTTTTGTTTTTTCATGTTTTTTTGTTATTTGCTTCCAGGTCAGATCCATTTAGTGAGGTCCAAGTATAGCAGCAAATCCTTTACCTCGATGTCTGAGATCTCCTTAATTTGCTGTAGGAAGGGCTTACCGAAGGATCGGAGTCGTGCCCTGGCTAGTCCCGGACATTCACATAAATAGTGGAAAAGACTTTCCTTCGCCCCTTCCGCTTGACAGCTTCTACAGATAGGATTGAAGGGTAGATTGAGTCTAGCTGTTTGATTCCCTACTTTCCAATGACCTGTAGGGGTTGCAGTGATGCGTGAAATGTTTGGCCGAGAACATCCTAGCCGGTCATTCGTCCTTTGGATTTTATATGACGGCCATGTGTTTTTTGTTGTAATACATGTAGGTATTTGCTTCCATCTTCTTTCGGCTAAAGCATTATAGTGTGAAGCAATAGATGCTTTTAATGTGTTCAGTGGGGTGGAGACTGCCACTGCCTCTGCTATGTCTAGTGTCGAACCTTTTCTTGCTAGCTCATCCGCTATCTCATTGCCCCGTATGTTCTTATGACCGGGAACCCATATCAGAGTAATTTCAAGCCAATGGCTGAGCAGTTCTAGCTCCTCTCTACACTGTAAGACCAGTTTGGATGAAATGTAGTTGGAGTCTAAGGCCTTAATAGCTGCTTGAGTGTCTGAAAAGATAGTTACTCTTGCACCAACTTCCTTGTAGAGCTCTAGGGATTTGCATGCTTCTCTGATCGCTAAAAGTTCTGCCTGGAACACGGTGTCATAATCAGGAAGACGAATTGACTGAGATAGGTTGAGTGGCTCTGAATGGAAGCCAGCTCCCACACCACAGTTCATCTTAGAACCATCGGTATAAATTTCGATATCGTGTCTTCCAATCACCTCTCCTTTGCTCCAATCGATTCTCGGTGGAAAACGTACCGTGAAGCCTTTCTTGAAGTTGAGGTTGGAGACTGTGTTGTCTGATCCGTTTTTGAGCAGCGAGGGTCCCTGTAGGAGGATCTTACTGTGACCGTACGACCTTGTTGTCCAGCTTCCTATGTCTGTGAGTCTCACCGCGCTGCAAGTAGCTATTGTTTTAATGTGTAAATCTAATGGCAATAGATGTGTTAGTACATTGAGCGCTTCAGTAGGACTGGTTCTAAGCGCTCCTGTAGTTAAGATACACGCTGTTCTTTGTATATTGTTCAGCTTAGTTTTGTTGTATTTCCTTTCTATTGCAGGCCACCAAACTAGTGCCGCATATGTTAGTATTGGCCTTACAATGGCAGTGTAGGACCAATTGGATAGTTTTGGTTGGAGACCCCATTTTTTCCCAACATTCTCTTACACGTGTAAAGTGCTATATTCGCTTTCTTTACTCTGTACTCTACGTTGGACTTCCAGCTGAGTTTGGGGTCCAGGATAACTCCTAGGTATTTTGCCTGTTTGGTTAGCGTGAGGCTGACTAGCAACTAGTGAGTATTGCTTGTGTTCTATGCTCCTCTCAATCGCACTTACAACATCATGAAGAGCTGCCTCTGTGAATTTTCCTTTGAGATAGGCATGTTGAGATGGTGAAATCATTGTGGATAAGCTGATGGGTCTGAAGTCTTCGCTGTATCATGACCGCGTCTACCAGCTTTGGGGATAAAGATCACCTTAACCCTCCTCCAGCTTTCAAGAGGACAACGATCCGAAATATACGAGCAAGCTTGTGAAAGGTTGGCTTGCATCCGGAAAGATCGATCTTGTGCTATGGCCACCTCAGTCCCCAGATCTTAATCCGTTCGAAAACTTATGGGAAGATGTTAAGTGGGTTATAGCAACTGCAAATGCTTCAAGCAAAGCTTAGCGTTGGCAAGTGGTTCAGAAAGCATGGTCTCTGATCCCCTTGAAGCGTTGTCAGGACATTATCGATGCCATGCCCCGCCGATGTGAAGTCGTTATTAAAAATAAGGGCCATGCAACTAAATATTACACTGTATTGAGTATGAAGAACTTAAAAAATCATTTTTGAATAAAGTCATTCAGTTTTCTTTTTCCTTTAATGTAACCACTACTATAATTATGAACAGCCACTTTTCGGTGCACTTCGCAAGACTAGTCAAAAAATTACACAATCCAATGGAAAACTAACGGAATATTTTCACTATTATCTTTTTTGTGTGCTATTCTTAGAAATATTGGGCTGGGGAAAAAGAAATTTCGTATTTGTGATCGAAATTTGACGTTTTATTTAACGTACTTAGAATTATCCGATTCAAGTCAAATATGCCCCGTTTTGTTCGCGAACTTCTTGCCATTTAAAGGGCAACTTCATTATCCTCCCTTTATAAAACCCCTCCTCCTTATTTGCAAAAAACTCAGACAACCAGTTTTCGCAACTCTCTTTTGAGGCTAACTTGGTATCACCAAGGGCGTTTTGCATGGACCGCAAGAGATGATAGTCACTTGGTGCCAGGTCCGGACTTTATGGTGAGTGCGATAGGACATCCCATCCGAGCTCCCGTAACTTCTGGCGAGTCATCAAAAATGTGTGAGGGCGAGCGTTGTCCTGATGGAACACAACACCATTTCCATTGACGAATTCTGGCCGCTTCTGGTCAATCGCCTGCTTCAGACGGTCAAGTTGCTCACAGTAGAGGACCGAATTAAGGGCCTGGCCATGGTTGAGCAGCTCATAGTGGATAATTCCCTTCCAATCCCCCCAAACACCCAGCAAATACATCCTGACGGTCGATCCGGGCTTGGCAATGGTTTGGGCCGGCTCGCCGCTTCTCGACCACGATCTTTTTTGCTTGGCATTGACGTACGTGATCCACTTTTCATCGCCAGTCAGCATCCACTTCAAAAATGGGTCAAGTTCGTTCCGTTTTAGCAGAGAATCGCAAGCTTTGATGCAGTCCAAGAGATTTTTTTGCGTCAACACGTGTGGCACCCAAACATCCAGCTTTTTTTGGAATCCAATCTTCTGCAAATTGCTCCAAACGGTTTTGTAGTCTACACCTAGTTCCTGACTAATCGAGCGAATGCTCACATGCCGATCTCTTTAGATAATTTCAACGATTTTATCAGTCTCTACGACGATTGGCCTACCAGTACGGGGTGCATCTTCGACATCTACTACACCAGAACGAAACGATCGAACCAACTCTGTGCTGTGCGAATCGTTACGGTATCAGGTCCATAAACTTCACAAATTTTTGCCGCCGCCTTCGTTGCATTTTTACCTCTAAGGTAGTAAAAACGTAATATGACGAATTTCTTGCTTGGTGGACTCGATCTTTGACGCGCTATAACTTAAGACTGAAACGTACGATCACAACACTGTTAAAGAGACACTTGTAGTACAGATTGTCGTCTGCCAATCGCCGGTTAGTGTGACCCGATGCAATAAGTACAACGCAAGATATGTTTAAATGTCACGCTCAATTGACAAAATGCGATATTACTTTTTCCCCAACCCAATATATGAAAACCCGATTAATGTTGTAATGTTGAACATGTCGAAAAACGAAGATGAATGTTGTGAGGTGATGCGCTACTATATTTTTGAACACAGCTGTACATACATACATACATGCACACATACATAAATGCATACATATATACATACATACATCCATACATACACACACATACATGCATATAAGTTGAAAGCAATAAAAATGCGTTGCAACAGCGTTGAGCGGAAACCTCAGCCATATTCACATCCCGCAATTCACATGAAACGCGTCGCATTTGATGTTTGTGTTGTTGTTATTTTTGTTGCTGTTGCTGTTGTTGATGATAAAACTGTTGTTTTGCATTGCTTATGTTGCTTCTATGTATTCTCTATTTTTCCGTGGCATGAATTCTGTATCTGCATGCAAAAAAAGTATGTACCCGGCGTTTGCCTTGACTCAGCGCTCCGCTTTCGTCGCTTCCTTTGCCGCAATTTTATGAAAATTCTTCTTTAAAATTTTCCGTTTTTTGTTGTTTTTTTTTGTTGGCTTCTCTTGTGGATTTTCTTTTTGGTTTGCCGCATTTGCCTTGCCACTAACACAATGATGGTTTTTCGTTTTACAACTTTGTTGTTGTTGTTGTTCGTGCTGCTGATGTTATTGCTTAAACTATTGTTACGCTTATTCCATTACTGGTTTATTATTTGTTTTTGTTGCTTTTGTAGCTTCTACCCCTGCTGCAACATCATTCCGCTTACTGGGCTTACTGAGCTTCCCATCCACTTTGCCGCTATCTCGCAGAGGCTTTTGTGTCCTCGTGCGTGGTTTTGTGTTTTTTTTCTTCTTCTTATTTTTCTATTTGCTTTTCCTTGTTTTTGTTGCGGCTTTTGTTTTGGTTTCAAATAACAAATCCTTTTGACTTTACACATATTATCCTTCAGCGCGTCGTTGCCTTAGCTTCAGCTTTTGCTTTCGTCATTCGAGTGTATTTTTTTTTATTTTTTTCTGATTTTCTATGTTTTTCTCTATGTTTCTAAAGCCATGTGGTAACTATTGTTTAGCCGAAGCTGATGTTGTTGCCTTTGCTTGCAACAACTTTGCTTTCTATCTTCTATTGTGTTTTTTTTCCTTTGATTGTTCTAACAGTTGACTTCACATTTGTTGCATAATTGCTTTCCGTCTGTTATTGTTTCTGCATGGCACATAAATGTGTATTTGTTGCTATTGGACTTACCCTCGTAATGCTCCCTGCACACATACATAGATGTCATATAAATATAATTGGTGCATACATCCTTTTTATTAAGTGTTTGGCCGAGCTTATCCTCCTATTTGTGGCGGCGCGAGCTGTGATTGTCCCAAAACTAATGTGATCTACAGTTCTGGGCCAACTCTGAATGGCAGACCATTTCATAAGCAGCTTTTCGAAGATGCTGAAAATTCATTTGGCGAGTTGGTATTATAAACAAGACTTTTTCTATCTAGCAACTGATAATTCATACTCCCGAACATGCGACTAATCGCCTAGTAGTCATTCACTAACCCACTCGGCTACCACGGCCGCCACATTCTGCTTCTTACCATTACAATTTTTATTTTTCCTCCGTTTCATTATTTCTAGATTTCATAGGCCATCATCCGTTGAAGTAAGTAATTGTGACGACTTGTCACTGTCGTCTGCTCGGCATATAAAATCTATTGTCGGTGACACATTTAAAAGTTTAATTATTTTGATTTTTTTACTGTTTCTTCTTTTTTTTTTGATTATTTAAGTACTTACTTTAAACACACTAACTGTGCTTTATTATAAAATATTTTCAGCCATACACTGCGTAAATTTCTTAGACATGAAAAATTGAGTCGGCTACATATTTTGACAAGCCTCCAGTGTGAGTCAAAGTTATAACTGGTTTTAGCGAAACGTAATAAGCTTCCATGAAAAAGATCCTAATACGAAACCATCTGTAGTTCGGCGGCATCAGAAATCTGTGGAAACACATCCTCGCTTATGGAAATACATCAAAAGCAGTAGGACCATAAAAAGGAGGGAGAACTTGGCCAAATACCCAAGAGAGAGTGTAAGTGCTAATTATTATTATTACGATTTATTGCATCCCAAAAACGGAATAATTTATACAAATCTCCGGCAGCTTAGCTGCAAGCCAATAATATTTTTATATATCAGGCACAAAATATTATTCGTCATCATCTTTTGGTACTACAGCTTTGGCCTTCTTCACGTGGGACATCCATACATCTCGATCGCTTGCGACTTTTTGCAACTTTTCCAGTTTAAAGTTTAAGTAGGTAAATTATTCCACGATTTGAAAAGAAAAATCGTAAATTTTCAGCTTGTCTGATGTTGGCTTATTATCTCTGAACACCATCATTATAAAGGGTGATTTTTTAGCTATTATCTTTTTAAACAGTTGGTTTAAACAGCTGTCGCACGTTTCGTATTTTGTTTCACTGCCAAACATCTTCAGTTTGGTCTATAATTTGACCATGAATCGTCTTACAAACGAACAACGCTTGCAAATCATTGAATTTTATTATAAAAATGCGTGTTCTGTTAAGAAAGTTTCAGATCCACTTTTTTATCGAAAAATTGTGTTCAGCGACGAAGCTCATTTTTGGATCACTGGGTGATCCAACATCAAGCTGTTCTCTGCCGCCCACTTTCCTTGGTAGCTTCATTCGAACCAAAGAGCTCTTCGGTTGACGTGCATTGGAGATTTTCTATTTCAGCAGAAGACCATTTTACAACTCCGAAGCTATTCAGTACCGCCGGAATGACAAATGAATTTACTGCGTAAATTTACGCAGTAAATTCATTTGTCATTCAGTGGGGTTTTCCATACAGCATTGCATGGTATCACAGCTATTGCGTTGCATGAGTCCGAGATACTTGTATACCTCTGCCGGTTCCATTTCTGTTATGTTGATATCATTCATTCCCCAAGGATATGTCCAGGAACAACTTTTCCTTTAAGTACTTTGATCTTTCGGCACTTCTCAAGTCAGATGGGCACTTTAATTATTATTATTATTTAAGTGATGTAAATCATTATCTTGACTTTATGCGATCCATTATCAGTCTGTTTATATACTGCATCTGTCTAGTTCACAATATTGGACACAGAATTAGATGACAACTACTGTTAAAGTCTATAATAAAATTTTTCTCATAACTTATTTTGCTTGTGCTTTATTGACACATTCCTTAACTTCCTAAGCAGTTGTGGTATATCCAAGAGCTGCTGAAAATTGCGACATGATTCGTCCTGTAATGAGGTGAAAGAACTGTGTGGAGAAAGTTGATTCTCGCCAAAGGCAGTAATTTTTGTTTAAAATTTACACTCTACATAACACGAACCGAAGAATCGTTTGCCCTTTTCGAGGTGCAATATGAGGCCATGTAGGTTATACGAGGGTTACTATATAATGGAAATATGAACATTGGTAGTTGAAAACGGATTTATTCTTTTTCGAATTATTCTATAGCAACCCTCGTATCATGGGCATTCCAACGTACACATACACCTACTTACTAAACACCTCTCCACAATCTAACTGCTCTTCCCACGGAATTTTAAAAAAGGTATTACCTCATAGCTCACAGGCTGGTTAGCTCATAGGCTGCTAATTACTACGTCTATGGAGCTCCGCGCGCCTTAAATCATTATGAATATCTTTTACATGCGCGCAGAGTCACTTCCAGTTATCAGTTATCTTCTTCCTTCTCCGTGCAGGTTCTGCAGTTTGGAAAGCCATCATCGCCGAATTTATGGATCTATTTTCGAAATACCCTCTATTTTGAAACGAATTGGGTTAGGTGGAAGTTTGCTTCCCATGGTTCCCATGTGTCCATCTACTTCTTCGGTGATCTGTTCCTCCAGTCTTGCCAGTGGACGATCGAGTGACGTCTTTCTGCTGCTGCAATATTTTTAAGATCCTTGTTAGATTGCTGACATCTAAGCCAGACAGTTGTCGAGACTCTTGAGCAGCGGTTTGCCCAGGGTTAACATTTTGTCCTTCCATATGGCAGGGCATTCACAGAGGAAATGGGAGATTGTTACTTGTTCTACGACAGGCCAAAAGCCAGTTATCACTGCCGTCTCCCGTCGTTTCTTGTTTATCAATGTTGACGGTTGCTTGAAGTTGTAAGTGGGCCATAACGTTCTGCTAATTTTGCATTTCGTCTGATCTCCCCATCTACAATCCGCGATTCGAAGGTAGTTTAGGGAAATTGTACTCTTGACTGCACCTAATGGTGTGAATACCGGTACTGCAAGAATGTTGTTCATGGCAGATCTCCCGCTTGTCAGTTCATCTGATTTTTCGTTACTTTTAATGTTCCGGCGTCTCGGGACCCAGATTAAGGTAATTTATGGTTTCCACTCAAGGTAGTACGGCTATTCCTACTTTGTTCCACCAACTTACATACACTCCCTGCATTTCTTTCGCCAAAATGTCTACCGGGAGGGGTCCTGCAATAACGAAAGAAGTGTCACCAGAAATTGTACGGAAGCCGCAGATACTCCACAAAGCGCTTAGCTGATAGACGGCTACCAACATTTTTGTGTAGCTATTTACGTACGGTTCAAAAGAACCAACCTGACTGCCTTGCTATATAATAAAGGGTGGTTAAATTTCAAGGGCCGATGTTGAATGTGAACCACACCTAAACGTCAACGATACCGTTGAACTTCTTTCTTTGGAGTTATTTGAAAGAAAAGGTGTACGTCGATAAGCCAGCAACAATTCAAGAGCTAAAGGATAAGATAATTTGGCACATTAACGGCATAGAACCTGGAATATGCCTCAGCGGCATCGAAAATTTGGACCATCGGATGGAGGTGTGCGGCCGAAGCAGCGGCGGCTATTTGGCCGATGTTTTATTCTATACGTAATTGAGCTATACCAATATTATCATAATAAAGAGAAATGACAATAATTTCCTACAAAACTTGTATTTTATTCAAAATCAACAGGCCCTTGAAACTTAACCACCCTTTATTATTTTGCTGTGGCTAGGGCCGCCCACCACTACTAGATATTCACTTGCGGGTTTTGAACAACATTTACATTCATAGTTTCTATTGTCTTCCTGCTGCTTATTAGGATGACATTGGTTTCGTGCTCAGCTCATTCCAGCTTCATAGACTTCAACCAAGCCTTGATTCTGCTTTCTGATTCGTTAGCGATCCTCTCAATTTCGCTGGCGATCCTGTCAATCTCTTGCCATAAAATTCTTGGTCGGTAGATCTAACTCGGACTTCTTCGACTTAGATTCACCAAGAAAAGTCTATGTTTACTTCTTCCTTGTGATAAATTCGCATTTGCTTAACAGCTACGAAGCGGAGCAAAAACTTTTTTTACTATTTCATAAGCCCGCCTATATTTGCAGGTGGGTGAGCTAGGCAAACGAAATAAAAAGCAAATACTTAAATTCGCTTACTCGCCGACAATATTTTGTGGTTCAAAACCGACACTCCCAGCACTTCCGAGTGCTATAAAACGATACTTAAATTCTAACAAATATTATCAAAATTTCCACTACAACCAATAAAGATAACAACCAAAAAAGGAAGCAAAGCAAAAGTAAATAAATAAGAAGTGCATAAAAAGGTTCTCCAAAAGCCACTCAACCAAAGGCACTCGTGACAACAATTTACAAATACGAACGCGCAAGCACATCTAAGTAGTTTGTGTGTGTGTGTAAATGCAGTTAGATATGCTATCATTTCAACCAAAGTACCCGTTAGTGTTGCTGCAAAAGTTGGTTAGTTCAGTGGTTTTCAATCTCATCACATCAACACACAAACACTCCCACAAACACACAAACACACACATATACACACACTCGTCTATTCACTGGAGTAGAGTGAAAATTACCCTATGCCAAAACCACGTTAGGTCTCATAAAATGTCATGCAGCCATTGGCATTGTATCTTAAATGGCAACGACATCGACGCTCATATAGCAAACGGCTTTTAATAGAATGACATCATCATGTTTTGAGGTGTTTATTGCTGGCACATCAGCAAGTAATCAACCTACAGCGCAACTGCAATACTTCAGAACCCACACTTTTAGGCATTTCTTTACGCCTCATGGCTTCGAAACAGTCGTAGGGCAGCGATAATGGCAAAACCCTTTGACAATTTGCTGCTGAAAACAATTTCTTAAAATAATCAACCGCGTCACAGAGTGGAAGTGGGTAAATTGCTTAAGCACAAATACATGTAAATATATTTACATGCATGTACACTTGTGATCGCAATAATAGCAGCGCGAGATATTGTAAAGTTTTGACTCTTTATTTAACTTGTGTGTTTTGTTATAAAAATATAATTTATACTAATGGGTTTTTTAAGCTGCATGAAAGCTATCGATTTCGACCACTCTAGTTTAGCAGCTGAGAATGGCAGCTGTGTTGGCGTTTCTGTTCAGTACGGAAAGCACACAGACGGATCTACAGTGTCCGGCACTCAAAGTCTAACCAATTAAAAAGGTCATAAATTTAGTTTGGAAAATTACTTTTATTCAACTCGAATTAAAAAATGTGTGAAAATAATTCAAAATTAAGAATAAGCAGGAAAGTGCAGAAAACTCTGTATCTGATTGACACTTGGTGCTGTGCGAATGGGCCAACGGCAAATCCGGCCAAGGCTGGTATTGTCCTCTTTACCAGAAGGAGGAAGCTTGAAGGACTCGTTCTGCCTAAGCTAAAAGGAATCACAGTCCAGCTATCCAAGGAAATTAAATATCTTGGAGTAATCTTCGATAGTAAGCTCCTATGGAAATCATAAGTCGAAACAAAAACATCAAAAGCACTGACAGCTTTCTGGCAGTGCAAAGATGTCTTTGGGAAAACATGGGGTATTTCTCCTAGCAAGGTCTTATGGATCTACACGGCTATGCTAAGACCTATTTTCTCCTATGCATCAGTGGTCTGGATGAGTAGACACTCTCTCGTGGGAGTCAGGAGGGCCTTATCGAGACTACAACGCACCGTGGCCATTTGTTGCACCGAAGCTTTTCCGACTACTTCAGGCCCGGCATTAGATGCTCTGATTGGTTTGCCACCACTTGATGCTTTCATCCAAGGAGAGGCCTTGAAGGCCATCTGCAGGCTGAAACACAATGGGAACTGGTACGACCCCTGTCCGGCATTGGAAAACAGAGAAGGCATGGACGTTGATCCAACGATTCTCTCCATGCCCCTTGACTCCATGCCATCAAGAGTAGTACTTGAAAAGAGATACAGTGTGGTGCTACCAGAGGCTCAGTTGTGGTCAAACTCAGAAAATGAGCCCGGCAAACACTGTTTTCGCATTTTTACGGATGGCTCCAGGACCGAGCATGGTTCCGGCTCTGGGGTCTACGTGGAATTCAGCGGGACAAAACTGCACTTTGCTCTTGGAATGCATGCATCTGTGTTTCAAGCGGAGGTGTATGCAGTTCAAGAAGCGATGAACTTTGTTGTGGAAAAGCGATGGAGAGGCAGATCTATATGTGTCTGCTGCGCTTATGACCTTAGTCAGCCCTCCAACAACATCAGGGGTAGTCAAGTTCTGTAAATCCAGCTGAACTATGCGGTAGACATAATAGCCTGATGCTAACATGGGTCCCGGGACACGTGGGTATCGCGGGTAACGAGACCTCTGACTCCTTAGCTAAGATGGGCTGTAAGGCCAACTTCTTTGATCCAAAGCCCGTTTTGCCACTCTCTTCTGCGACCATCACAGCCACGGTTAGCAAATGGGGAACTATCACCCACAAGCGAGCTTGGCAGGCTGAGAGAGGCTACAGATGGGCTAAACTGATGTTACCTGTCATGTCCGATCGACTGTCGCAAACCATTCTGTCATTAAGCAGAGAGGAGTGCAGACGGCTGGTTGGACTGATGACGGGCCACTTTCTGTGGGCGAAGCACATGGAAAGGTTGGGCATCTCAGACAGTGTACTCTGCCCAGCTTGTGAAGAAGAGGATGAGACGGCGGACCACTTCCTGTGCGTCTGCCCCGCCTTCGCTCGAATCAGGTTGCAGGTCTTTGGCACTGATGTGTTAAGAAGCGACCATCTTGGCTCCTTGGCTCCACAAGATCTACTCAGATTTCTTCGGAGATCGGGTAGATTTATAGAAAATTAAAAGGGAATCCAAGTGTAGTACAATGGACTCAATTAATGTCTGAGTGCTGCACTTGCTAGTTGTCCCGACAAAAAAAAAAATCAAAAATGGGGTTGCTCAAGCACCAGCAATTCCTTCAAAATCCAAAATTTTAAAACACAGTCTTGATATGTGCTGCTAATGCACTTGACGAGGCTCTTTTACCATGTTAATAGCGAAGTTCCAGTGCTCACCACTCGGAATGAGTGGTAAGACAGACTGAAGCGTAAAAAGCCGCATCACCTCACGCAACAGCCAGCTACTCTGCAAGGAGTATACAGAGCATCATAACTCATCTTTCTAACGCAAAACCCTAAACTAATTGTCCATCAGTTACTTATATTAACCAAATACAATGAAAAAAAACAAAATGATTTTGAAGAAAAATCATAGCACCGCCAACAAAAAAATATCAAAAATCAACACAATGTTTCTTTTTCTTCTTCCTCCTCCTCTTCGTCCTCATCTACTTTGTTGCCTTCCTCTGCCCCTTCTTCTTCTTCATGTCCGCCATGGTTCCTTAGTTGGGGTCGACCCTTCTCATATGCAATCATCAGGTTACTCGGTCCTAGGTTGCCCCTTTGTTGACTTCGCTTCGCTGCATATCGTTTTGAATAAAGTTTAGCCAGGACTTAAAGGATCGGCCACGTCCCATTGATGGGAGCGGCTATGTTACCAATTTCTTTGTTGCATGGTATTCCGGTTTTCTCATAATATGCCCCTACAGCTGCTCAAGCGTGGCTCCATTAATTTTCGCCGTGGAATGTACAGCCTCTTGTAATCAAATGCAATCAACCAGACGAAAATGTTTCATTTAAATAAATTATTCCGCTTTGCACTCATTTTAACACAAAAAAAGTTAAAAATAAGAAAATTACCTTTTTTTATAAACAAATTGATCAAAACAATATTCTTAGTGATAATTAATATAAAACTTGAGGTACATGCAAAGGTCAATGTGTTAAAGAATGTCCCTGTAAAAGCGTTCGTTCCTACTCATCTTTCGTTCGACGATCATCACTTCACTGGCTTGATAGAGACTTTTTAGACTTTCTATTAGGCCTAAAATATTGAAATTGATTGTAAATGAATTTTTATAGCAAAAAAAAAAAGAAAAATTTTGTTGGAGTGCTGGAGGAGCTGCCCTCGTTAAGTAACTACACTTGGTACGCCGTTGTTTAAGTTTTTGTTGAAAAGCATTGCAAGAAAGTAACGTCGTCATCATTTAGCAGCCTCCACATCTTCAGGTATTTATTTATTCAGGTAGGTATTTTGTTTGGTCCAACTGCTTTGTTGTTTTTCATTTGGTGGACAGCAACGAAGACTTCGGTTTTCGTTATTTAGTGTTTAGAGCCCTGAACTGGCTCTGGATGAGCAATATCGCTGTGTTGAAACTCTTCATTTGATGAGAGGGCTCAATACTCACGCCAACGTGCTTTAATATTTTGGTGATTAGTTAGCATGCGACCATCTTCAGACTTTATATAATGAGTGGTTAGGTTTCAAGGGCCGGTGTTGATTTTGAATAAAATACAATTTTTTTAAGAAATTATTGTCATTTATCTTTATTATTATAATAATGGTATGGCTCAATTACGTATGGAACAAAATATTGGCCAAATGGCCACCTCGGTCTCGGCGGCACACCTCCAAAGACCACAAAATGCAAATAGTTCCTTATCTAAAGGGTGGTTAAGTTTTAAGGGCTGGTGTTGATTTTGAATAAAATACAAGTTTTTTTTTTTTTAATTAATGTCATTTCTCTTTATCATTATAATATGGGTATAGCTCAATTACGTATGGAACAAAATATCGGCCTCGGCGGCACACCTCCATCCGATGGTCCAAATTTTCGATGACTCTGAGGCATAATTGAGGCTCTGTGCCGTTAATGTGCCGAATTATCTCATCCTTTATCTCTTG
Source organism: Anastrepha obliqua (assembly GCF_027943255.1). Lineage (NCBI taxonomy): Eukaryota > Metazoa > Arthropoda > Insecta > Diptera > Tephritidae > Anastrepha > Anastrepha obliqua. The sequence goes on along the minus strand of NC_072893.1, from coordinate 16,154,531 downwards.
AATTGTTGCTGGCTTATCCACGTATACGTTTTCCCCAATAACCCCAAAGAAAGAAGTTCAACGGTGTCGTTGACGTTTAGGTGTGGTTCACAATCAACATAACCCCTTAAAATTTAACTACCCTTTATTTCACAGTAATAATGTCTTGGCGCGTTTTTGCTAGTCTAGAAATTTCATTTGATTTCGCGGCATTTTTCAGGTCATTATAGAAATCTTCTGTTGCGCTTTTCATTGCTTCTTTTTTAGCAACTTTGTACAATTGAAGTTAACTTCCGATTTGATAGTTTGCCCTGCACTTGAGAACTCCACCACCAAACCAAAGCCTGAATAAAAACCATAAATAATCAAAACTTTGCAATAAGCCGCGCTGCTATTATTGTGAACACAACTGTATGCACACTTGCACATACCTATTTATAGTAGTTTACTATAAAATTGCTTGTATTTCCACTAAAGCATATAGACTAAGGTCAAAGGTTGCATTGTTTTTGTTTTGTTGTTGTTGATTGTTGATTGCGCACCACCCCAGCCAAGTCTCGTAAATTGTCTTCTACTTTAAAAGTGATTACATGAGTTTGTTTATCCGCTCAAATGAATATGCGAAATTTCCATTGAACGACCCAACTCCGCTCCAATTCTTTAGAAAAGCTGTATAGGCACGCACACACACACACAGCAAACACTTATTAACCCAGTCACCCACTAGCGTGGGCGGCCAATAAACGATGGAAACTCATGAAATACATATCAGTCGCATGAAGATAAATAATATCGGTGAATTTGTTGTTTTTACTCGTGTAACTTTTAGTTTTAATGTTGAGTCATTAATTTCTGATAGCTCGTGCACTTGCACCTCAACACTTAACGGCACACACACACATTTATGTAGATTTGTATTGTATCATACATAACTGTTTACATTATCTTTTGCCCTTTGGAATAGTTCATTTTGTTTGGCTTTCAATGTGCGTAAATATGTTGGTAGTGCCGAGTTGTCCTTTGATTTTATAATTATTTGCTGTTTATGTGTAAAATTTTCTGCTGATTTTGTAGTTTACACAAATTTATTAGCCATACTTTAACAAGTCGTTCTTCGGCAAATTTTCGCATTATCAGCTCTTTTAGAAAGGGGCAAATGCGTAAATACATTTTTAGCATAATTTGGTTATAGAAATTAGCTTGAAATTATTTGTACATAACGGCAGAGAAGCACTTGGTTGGCAAAACTGATAAATGTTTTCCTTCATTCGATAAATTTTGGTATAGTTGTTACGTTCAAGTAATCATTTAAGCCATTTGTGAAAGTTGACCTTTTGCTATAGATTATTATTTTTTACTTTAATCGAATGAGTGATTTGTGTAAACAGTTCATTTTTCTGATTAGATTTCATATTACAGGAAGACAAGTCTCTTATAAAATGACGCAATGGTAAGAGCTCTTGAGGGTGACTTCTAATTGAGGTCAAAATAAATTAAGGCAAAAGTTTAATTTGCTGTTTTCTTACTAAACCGGGTTTTAGCTTACAAAATAAAAAGACAAACAACCAAATTTTATAACAAGAAACAAATTAGTTGTCTACATCACTTAAAGGGTTACATACGTCCAGCAGCGCCAAAAATGCGCTAAAAGAAAAACTTATTTTTGAAGGGATAAGAATAAAAATATATATAAAAGAATTTTATGCATTGTTTACTAGTACTTAAACTTTATAAAAAAATGTATTTTAATTTTTCTTTACAAAATTAGTGTATAAAAAATCACGTGACCCAAAGTACAATGAAAAAAAGGTTGAAAAAAAAGTTGCTCCATGGTCTGCATCATTTATCCATGAAATGTGAATGGATCTGTAAAAAGTAAAAAAATTCTTGTACAATAAAGTTGTTTTATAGTCTGTTGAGCCGGATTTTTGAATTTCGAAAAATTTTGCAATTTACGGCATTTAAAAAAAGTATGCGTTTTACGTCATAAATGTTACACTTTAATTATGTTTAAAAAAATTTTTAATAAAAATATCAAAAATCGGGCGCGACTGACTGTAGAGAAAACAGTTTCGAATATTAAAAAAAATGCATCAAAAAATATTAAAACCTGTATGAGTTATCATGCAGACCGTGCCGGAAAATGTAGTTTCGAGAAAAACGAGTTTAAACTTTCAAGTGCATTTCGTAACGGCCCGCTGCCTTGAACGAACGACAGCTACCAGAGCGCATCAAACTCTCGTCGGGCAGTTACATTTTCTACCATATCTTTGTATCTGTGGAGAGTTTTCACAATCAATTCCCGCAGAAATACGCCTAAAACTATAAAGAATAATAATCTCTAAAAAAAAAGATTTTTGAAAGTTCTGGACGTATGTAACTCCTTAACTGCCTTAGAAGCAATCGACCAAAAAGTAGATTTTTATGGATTTTTTGTTTTTTTTTTAACAACTTCTCAACATACGAGCGTCATGTGCTTAGATGAATAGCACTTATCGAAGTTATGTATGTTTAATCAGTACGATCTCTTGGTACAACTCACACAAAGTTTCAGCCAAATCGGTTAATATCTTTCTGTTTGACATTCGTTTGAATGGAAGATGTCGAGTGATTTTCATTTTGGTGGCAAATTTAATGGAAATAGGGTTCTAATTCGTTTCCCATCTCCCCTCCCATCTCCCTTCGCATCTCAAGAGTTGGCTCCCTCAGATCCTTCGGACTACAATTTAAAGAAATGCCTGGCAGAAAAAATACCTCATTCAAACGAGAAATTTGTTGCACAAATGAATGGTTATTTTGGGGCTTGGACAAATTTTATAATTTGGAGGGATCAAAACACTCAAACAGCGTTGTACAAAGTGTATAAGCCAAAAAGGAGGCTATATCGAAAAATAACAAAAAGGTTTACCCCAAACAATTAAGCAGATTTTATTTCTCCATAGAATTTTCAAACAACCCTCGTAGTGTAATGATATAAAATGTGCCAGGTAGCAATGACATTTGCTTAGAGTACACAGAATTAGCTGCTCATTCCACCTCATTTTCCAAAGTTGACATACTCGGAGCACGAAAACACTGCGTTGTTTATACTTCAGCGAAATGACAGATACTGATAAACAAAGCCTAGGGATGAGGCTTTGTCATGAATATATATTCAGTATTGCCAACGCGATAAAGTGATAAATAACGCCATCTGTGTGCCACCTTTAAAACTAATTCAACCTCCTAATATGTTTACAAATAAAAAAATTAGCCTCAAACCTGCATACCACCATTTTGTATTGCCTTTCAAATAATAAGGTAGTCTGGCCCTCGAAACCCTGGACATGAAAAACCAAATGATTGAAAAAGTTGTTTCTACTGGCTGTCGCCCCTCGGTTGGCAATACTAAACCTTCGCGCGTATTTCTGCCATGAATGTACAAAGTGAAGTCTAAAATAAGTCTAAAAAGAAATGTTTTGATGGGACCATCTTTTTAAGAAGTCGGTGCGTTGGAAGTTATATCCCTAGCTGACTTCCAGTGAAAGCGTGGTGATATTCGGTTCAGTGGAAGGGAAGTTATTGCGTCTAAAGTGTCAGTATATTTTGGTCATCGGTACAAAAATGAGTTTCGAACAAAGAGCTATTATCAAATATTATTTAAAAATCGGTAAAACGTTTACGGAAACATTTGAATTGATGAAAAAAGTTTATGGCGATGATTGCATATCTCGTGCCAAAGCTCATGAGTGGTTTAAACGCTTCAGAGATGGTTGTGAGGACATAAATGACAGTTAACATACGGGCCACCCAAAATCAGTAATCACCAAAAACTCCATCGAAATTGTTCGTAAATTTATCGAAAATGAACCGAAATCATCGTTGAAGTTCATGGAATCGGAGTTGAATATCTCCAAAACATCGATCTATCGCACTTGAACTCATCAGTTGGGCTTACGAAAGGTCTGTGCATGTTTTATTCAGCACAAGTTAACTAAAGATTCAGGGAATTGTCCGCAAGGAGTTCGTGCTAACTTTCCAAAATGCAGTTTTCTATCTTGTCGTTTTGAAGCATTTGTTGCATCGGATTCGTCGAATTCGCTCTGAATACCGCGAAGGAGGACGCTGGCGCTTATTGCATGATAATCCATCCTCTCACCGATCCACGCTTGTGACAGAGTTTTCGACTAGAAATCGCATTTTAACCATCACTCACTTAACGTATTCGCCTGATATGACTACCTGTGACTTCTGCCTATTCGGAACATTGCATTTGGGCATGAAAGGAAAACGTTTTGCGTCCGTAGAGGCCATCCAATGACCTGAAACACTCTTTCAAAAAGCTTTTAGATCGCGGAAAACAGGGTATCGAGACCAGAGAGGACTATTCTGAACAAATAAATTCGAAGTTATCAGAACAAAGCTCCAGTCGTTTCTATTTTAGCTCAGTTTTGTTTATTTTGGACTTCACCTTGTATATATACAGGGTGGCGTAAAATGAATCACCCTATTGGAAGATTTATAATTTTAACAAAAGGCATCGTACGCCAATCATTTTTGACACTTGTGAACTAAACAACTGTAATATACAAATTTCTGTTATTCAAAATCTCTTTTTTTATTTAGTATTAAAAAATTAAAAAATTTAATAAAAAATTAAAAAATTTGGAAAATCTTTTTTGTCGGAGGGTTTTTGAGTCGCTGAATAAGATCGGTCCTAATGTTTTTCAAACTCAAAATAGTTACCAGTCGTGCAAGATCTCATTTCAATCACTAAAGGCAACACAATGTAGGACCAAATTAACGTGCCGTATGTAAATGTATTTTAAGTCAAAACAGAACTTAAAAGTTTTAATAATGATAAAATACAAAAAAAAAAAAAAATTTAATAATGATAAAGTAAAAAAAATATAAAAATTTTAATAATGATAAAAAATATAAAACAGTTAATATATATTCAAAACCGAATGGATAACAAAATATTTGTCTACAAAGCATAACAACTCCGCATATGGTGGGCAATTAAGTGAAAAGAGGTTCACATACCTTTAAAATGGTCTCACTTTTTCGGTCCGGAATGGTTTTTTGATAACAAGTATCTCATTGGTGGAACAACATCAAGACGCACACCACAAATAGGAGGAGGAGCTCGGCCAAACAAATATATATATTATATATTATATCTCATTGGTTTGCCACCACGATAGCCGAAAGTTTTACTATAAAGTCATTATCTATTTTAAGCATAACTAAACTTCTAACCCTATAACTTCGAAATAAAATATAATTTTTATATATACTAACACTGGATACCGATCAAGGTGAATCTATAAAAGTTGGTGTTGGCAGCTGAGTTGTTTTTTGTTTTCTTTCGCCGTGTCCATATGGCTGTTAGCTCAGAATGAAACAAGGCGAATTCATTATTTGCTTTGACAATCAAGCGCACAGAACAGTGCTGTTGGTCTAGTACCACCACCTTTCATGAATGCGCCTTGATACCGATGCCTTGAATTTGTATCTCCAAATATAAAATTCTGAAGATTAAAAAAAAGTTTTCTACACGCAAAGTTTCCTTCGGCAAAAAATTATGTTTTCCTAGAATCGAAAATGTTGACAAAGTTAAAAAATGTTATAAAAAAGCAATAAAAATAAAGAAAGATTATGTTCTCTACTTCCAAGCGAAAATGTTTAAAACATTCTTATATACACTTTTGCAATTTCTAATGCTGATTGTATTTGCTTTGGGCATCAATTTAATGGAAGATCCTAGAAGTTTTCCTCAAACTTTCATTTACTGCACTGACTAGCATATTTTCTATTTGTTTCTTTCATAATTGCGAAATAGTTTCAATTTAGTCATCTAATAATAAATATTCTGCTAAAATTTTTCGAGTACAGTGACTCAAATGTGAACTTGATGGTGTCCTCGAAACTGTTTGGAGAATGCTTGACTACACTTTCGATTGCAAACGTATTCTTTGATATAAGGCAGATCTGCATACCCGGCCAGACAAGGGATACGTGAGATGAATTCCCCGAGAAGGGTGAGGATTGGGACCCCCTCGAACACATGCAGCCTGTTCCTGGAACGATGGGCTTTACGTCAACTTAGCGAGCACTGGAAACATACAGAAAATCGTAAGACTGCGAAATTATTCTGGCCACGTGTGGATCGGAGGCGCTCGAGGGACCTTCTAAAGTGAACCAATGCTCAGCTACCAAGTTGTACGGGTGACCTTACAGGGCAATTGCCGCAAACTATGCAAAAGTATGGAGAAGGCATACACCAACAATTGTGCGCAGCATACGTAAAAAATTGTGCCTGAGCGATTAAGTTCTGCGGTTCGCACGATCCTCTCCAACATCAGGTTAAAGAAGTCACACGACAACGAGTCACCCTGACTGAAACCTCGTTTGGTATCAAACGGCTCGGAGAGGTCCTTCACAATTCTGATGGCGGTGCTGGTGTTGAAATATTAATTTTGCGGGGATACCAAATTCAAACATCACACTTTTGCATTACGTTTAATAATTCCACGGGGCATTGGTAACTAGCATTTTTCACTCACTCTCACACTTCAATTGCCAAAAACCGTGGAAGTTTTACAAACTTTTTAATCAAGTGATATGCTTGAACATAAATTCAAAAAAAAACTAGCTTAAAGTAAATTGGATCTTACAACGTTATTCGCGGCGACAACTCATATGATTTCCACCTTGTGAAAGATTCCCACATAACACTTACCATTTCTTCACTTCCATCAGAAAGTCTCATTTCTTGGGCTCTTTTCTTAAGCTCGTTTCTTGAGCTTTATAATAAGCTTAGAAACCGTCAGACATAAAATTGGTGTAGAAGAAAGAGGCTGTATTTTGTAAAATATTGTCAAAAATATAGGATTTTATAAACGAGTTTACATATATCTTTTGTAAACTAAGTATGATTTTCTGATCGCACATACAGTGGAAAAAAATATTCATGCTCGCCTGCCTCGATTTTCGTTTATTTGTATTGATTGCAAAAATTGAAGAGTATAAATAAAGGGTTCTTCATTAAGGGTGGGTAGATGTTGAAATGGAATAAAACAAGTTGTGTTGTGTTTTTATTTGAAAGGCGCATATATACCATTAAGTGTGGCATATGACATCATTCAAATGCCCGCCTCGGTGGAACGGATCCGAGTGGTCCAATTTTCAATGACTCTTCCGCATAGATTCGGCTGAATTTGAGCGATGGCCGGTGTTATGTTCACCTTTAGAGCATCGGTCGATTGTGGTTTATTTGCATAGACCTGAGACTTCAAGAAACCCCACAGGAAAAAGTCTAGCGGTGAACCTCGTGTGGATTGGTGTCGTCCCATATATGGCAATTTTGTTTGTTAACACAGCCATTCATCCAAAAATGCGCCTCGTCACTAAAGATGATTTTTCGCCCAAAACTGGGGTTCTCTTCCAAACGATTCGAAGCCCAGTCAGCGAACAAACGGCGTTGTCTATGGTCATCAACTTTGAACTCCTGGGTCAGTTGGATCTTGTACGGGTGTAGGCCCAAGTCCCGACGCAAAATTCGCCAAGTTGAAGTCTGCGAAAGGCCAAGTTCTTGTGCACGGCGAGGAATAGACTGCCTGGGGTTCTGCTGTAGACTTTCACGGACCGCGGCAATGTTTTCGGCTGATCTTGCGTTCCTTGAACGTACAGGTGTTGGCTGATTGTTTACTGACCTGGTCGTCTCAAATTTGGTCACCAAACGTTGAAGAGTCGACTTTGAAGGGCCACCAGGTCTACCGAAAAATGGGCGCAATGCTCGCAACGTTTGCGTTAATGAACACTCATTTTGATAATAAAGTTTTATCATTTGAACGTGCTGTTCAATCGTATAACTTGCCATGATGATTTGGCATAAACAACTGAATAATAAACAAAAAAGATTTGACAGATGTCACCAAAACAAAAAGGCTGCCACAGGGCGCCAAAATCGACCCGCGCCAATTGAAAAACCCTTTATAATAAATAAAATAAAATAAGTATAAATTAAGACTTAATTTTTTGATGCCTTAGGCTTGCAAAAACTGTAGAATATGACTTTACATCCCAGAAAATTTTTCTGCCATGGCTTTTTAAAGCACTTTGTGGCTGTCTTTTGATTTGTGGTTTTGATAATTATTAATTTTGTTCATCTTCTCCAGCCTTATTTTAAATTCTTCTTGTCATAAAATTAAATATTTGTTCAATTTTAGTTTTTTTAATTTTTAATACAACTAAAATACATAACCGCAGTAACAATAGAAGGCATTAACAAATTCAGCAACATGTTGCTAGCAACATTCATGGCAACATTCATGCAAACTCGCCAACAGTCGCTTAACAGTCTACTGTACGTTTTAACAGCCACTGTTCTAGCTGAAACTGGGCCACTGAAAACGACAGCCAACAATGAAACGATGTCGACACGAAGTTCATATTTCGTATTTATACCAAAATAAACCGAATGGCAAGTGTAGCAGCAGCGCAGGATATCGTTGGCTGTTGCTTGTCACAAGCAGCTTGCTGATTGCTGCCGCCGCTACTGAGCGTTGTTTAGTGGACGATACAATTTAGTCTTCGTGCAACCATTTAACGTAACAGCGTTGTTTCGCGTCACAGCGCGTTATCACTACATACAGTTAAAGATAATTAAACACTAAATAAAAAAGTAATGCAGTAGAAATAAATTTTGATTGCTACTTAAGTGGAGCAAATTGAATGATAATAATTAAAAATAGAAATAAAAAATAAATAAAAAAGTAAAAATAAATTAAATACAAATTAGAAATTGCGTGACTGTGGTGATATGAAAAAATTTCAAAGAATCGGTGTGTGAGAAATCGCACAAAAATATATAAAACTGCTATTTTATTAAGAAATTTTGAAATAATGAAATTAAAAAATTGTTTATTCACGCAAGTGGAAGCGCAAAAAAAAAATAAATTTGCATATAAATGAGAAGCACAGCGCAACAGTGCAATCAGTGATTTAATGCAGTGCGTGATGTTAAATAATAATAACAGTAATTACACATACGAATTGTGGCATTAAAAATTAATAAAATAATGCAATAATTCATTCGAAAGGGTATGTAAAATAAAAAAAAATAAATAAATAAAAAAATATTAAATAAAATTTAGGGGCAAACAAAACTGCCACGACTTACTACGATAACCGGCGTGCAGAAAGGGAAAGCGGCAGTGACTAGCACTTGCATATGGCGGTTGTAAATAACCTAACGCGCAAAGGAGTCTAGCCATAACAAAATAGTGCATTTTAACGCAATTTCCGTTCGTGTTGTTATCGCACAACGACAACAACAACAGCACCAAATAAAAAACGACGTACAGCAAAAACAAGCAGAGGCTATAAAAAGCGCAGCAAACTCACTCAAGCGCTCACGTACGCACACCTAGCAGCCAGTCTTATTGCTATGCACTTATTTATATGTGTATGTGTGTTACATGTATGCATGTTTATGCCACACCAGCATATGCACACACACGCAGTCGTGCCGAGCGTGCGTTTCTTAGTATCCTTCCGGCGTGCAGTCACTTTTTTGCTTGCCTGCATCCTGCTTGCCATGACAGGCCACCCAAAGCATGCACACACACACACACGTGTATGCGAAAGCGTAAATGCATATGATTTTGTATTCATATGCGCATCTACATTTATATCCATATATTTATGTGCTCATAAATAAATGCTGTCTGCTGCCTGCTGCTGTTTCCTAGCTGTTCATGCAGCTTTCCTGCGGCTGTCTGTGCACAGTTCGTGCATTTGACTGCAGATTTTCTACTCGAATTTTTTTTCGTTCTTATATTTGGCTTTTTGTTCAGTTAGTTTTAACACTCTCGATGCTGCATTTTTTGTTTTTTTTTTTTTTTTTGTTGTCGTTTCTGCACTTTAACGCATAAAAACATATTTTTCGCGTAAATATTTCCCGCTTTTTTCAACAATAGCCTGCGCAGCGCTTTATGCGCGTATCACTGCCGTTGTCAAATTAAAAATTTACACGGCAATACAAAGCATTCAAAGGGTAGAAAGCGACTGCTGCCGCTCAAAATAATTTAAATACTTTGCTTTCCGCTTGAAATACTTTTTTAATATTTATATGCTTTTTTTTCTCTCTTTCTTTTACTATCAATTCACGGCCTTGTCGCCATAACTTTGGCTCTTTTTCGTGCCTTAACAATGCTGCCCGTATGCACAAAAGTGATTTATTAGTGTCGCCAGTTATGCAAAGCTGTAATTGCTGCCGCCAGCCTTGCACTTTGGCTCGCTTTCATTTCGGCGCGCTCTTTCTCTCCCTCGGCGCACTCTAACATCCTTTTGCATAGGTACCACCTGTCTGTTGTAGTCGCATCAACGCTACCACGAAAGGTATTTAATTATGCAATGAGACATCCCGTGCAATAAGTTTGGCTGCCGGTATTGCAAATATTCGGTGCCAGCAAGCCAAAAACGCGCGACAAAAGACTTTAGGAAAACCCCGCGGCTTCTACTGCCACGCCTGCATTGCGGTGTGCACGACTACCAATTCAGTTGGTTCGACCCTACGACCCTACGACCAGCATTACCTACGCTACGAAGCTAAACAAATTTACAAGCGACAAGAAACAGCGTGCGGGGAAACACCAAACTGTCAAGCAATCAGCTCGTACAAGCAAACGGTTTAGTCGGTTGTAGAGCAGTGCATCCCTTTGTTCTGATCTTTGTGTTTTGTGTTGTTGTAGCAAGGTTGCGGTGCAACTCCTATAGAACTGAAATGATTCGTATTTGTCAGCCGTTGCCAATTTAACTGCCGGAAATAAACTGAATTTTGCAGTAATTGAAGTTCAAGGAGAGGTGAGTAAAAATCATTGCTTGGAATGCTTGAGAAATGTTGGACACTTATAAATATTGCAACTACTTCTCTTATAAACTATGACATTTTTGGACTGTAAAATTGGGTTTAGTAGGTGATCATCCTAAGGTCATTACAGTCAGGGTGAAGCATTGCCTCCTATACAATCTCCATTCCTCTCGACAGTCCGCTTTCGCTCTATGTAGAAAACTTCATACGTTTGATAAGTGCCAAAGTATGCTCTGTTAGCTACCTTAATTTGGGCTTGTATTGATAAGAACTGATCCTGAGACTATGCTGAGTAACTACGTCTAAGTATTTGAGCCTTTGTATTAGATCAAAAATATACGAGTACCTTCCGAATCTGATGGAACTATCATAAAAGGATCGTCATGTACTTCGTGTTTTCTTTTATATTTCGGGATTAGAGAAAAAAAACAAATTTTAATCTTCGAAAATCACTTTATTGTTTTTCAAAATATTCTCCATGAAGATCTATACACTTTTGCATGCGTTTGAACCAATTGTCGAAGCACTTTTGCAACTCTGAATGAGGTACCTCCAAAACATGCATTCTGAATGCCGCAACCGCTTCTTCAGGTGTCGAAAAACGTTGACTTCTCAGTTTGTTTTTTACGTACGGGAATAAAAAGAAGTCATTCGGTGCCAAGTCAGGACTATATGGCGGATGATCCATTAATTCGATGTTTTCGGTGCTCAAAAATGCAGATGTTTGAGCCGATGTGTGAGAGCTAGCATTGTCCTGGTGAAGAGTGAACCGTCTTTGGCGATTGGTTTTCCTAATTTCTTGGAAGACAACTGGCAAACAAATGGTTGTGTACCACTCAGCATTTACTGTTCTGCGTTGTTCTAGTGGTACGGTTGCGACATGTCCAGTTTTTCCGAAAAAACAGGCGACCATTTGCTTGGGAGTGCTTCGTGCGCGAATAACTTTTGTTGGATTTGGCTCATTTTGAAACACCCATACAGTCGACTTCTGTTTACTTTCGGGCTCATATGCGTAAATTCATGATTCATCACCTGTCACGATATCATAGACGTGTTTCGAAGCCCCGCGATCGTTTTTTTGAGCATTTCCTTTGACCAATCGACACGAGCCTTTTTTTGAGCGATCCAACGTGGGATCCAACGCGAACAAATTTTTTTGACAGTCAAATGTTTATGCAATATAGAATGTATGCTGGTCCCACTAATGCCTAAGATTGTCTCAATCTCACGATAGGTCACATGACGATCTTGCAATATCAGTTCGCGCACAGCATCAATGGTTTTCGGAACAACAACTGATTTTGGACGACCTTCACGAAATTCGTCTTGGAGTGAACTACGACCACGATTGAATTCACCATACCATCGATAAACACTGGTCCTTGATGGAGCTTCATCGCCAAAAAATGAATTAAGTTCATCCATGCAATGTTGCTGAGCAATGTCCACGTCGAAAGTTTTAAAAAATAATCGCACGAAAATGTTCACGATTTAATTCCATTTTTGGACCGAGATGAATCTTTTAAGTTACTGTAAACAACACAAATAGCGCTGGTATTTCAAAAGGTTTTGAGTACGTAAAAGCCAAAAAATGTCAAACTTTGCGATACAGCTGTCAGTTGCCAGATTGCAACACCAGGGTTGCCAAATCCCGACATATAAAAGGCACCCCTCGTAGATATTCTGAGAAACACTTTTGGGGAAACAATTGTTTTTTTTTTTTTGTTTTTTGAAAACTGTTGATTATAATTTTTTCAATGGACGCTTAAAATAAATAAAAATAAATAATTGTCGCGTACCCTTCTGTTAGGTGTTTGGCCGAGCTCCACCTCGTATTTATGGTGTGCGTCTTTATGTTGTTCCACAAATACAGTGACCTACAGTTCTACGCTGACTCCAAATGGCAGATATTTTTTTTTATTTTTTGAGGAGCTTTTTCATGGCAGAAATACACTCGGCGGTTTGCCGTTCCCTGGCTATTAGAAAAAACCTTTTTGTATTATTTGATGGTCATGCACGGAGATTCGAACGCGAATGTATGCTTGGTGTCGTGGAAATGTGCTATGCACTAAGCCACAAAAAAATACGAGTGTGTTATCTCCTCCACAAACAAACTGTTAGAGGATTACTAAGAACTAAAAGGGACGACACTCAGATGTGTTTCGTAGCAAAGCATTGCATTGTGCATATTTTTTGTTATCAAGAAAAAAATTTCGTACGAGTGTATAACTACAGATTTGTATAGAAATACTACGTACTCAGTTTTTCATTCCCTCATCAATTTAGTTGTTTGAAGCACTTTGAAAGTTTAAAAGAGAAAACTTTAACAGAGGTCGCCATGGCGTATACTTAGCTTCATCGGAATAAAGTGAAATTTGTTTTGTTGAACGGATTTTATATTAAATATATATATAGGGTTGCTCAATAGGTGCGCTTCAACTTTTTTCCGATGGGAAGGGCGAACGACGCAATATTTTTTATTTTTCGCTTGTCATTTGTAAACTTCATTCGTATACATTTCATCATGGAACACAACACACTTGAGCAACGATTGCAAATCGTGCAAATTTTTTATGAAAATAATCGTTCTGTTGCTGCTACTTTAAGAGCATTAAGGCCATTTTACGGTCCATTTAACAAGCCGTCCCGTTTTGGGGTTATGTGAAATCATTGGTCTACAGTAACAAGCCGGCGACGATTTGTGAGCTCAGAGCCAATATTGAACGCGAAATTGCTGGAATTTCGGCCGATTTATGCAAAAGAGTGGTCGAAAATAGGGTTCAACGATTGGACTTCGTAAAACGTGCACGCGATGGCCATGCAAAAGAAATCGAATTTCATACTTAAATGTATATGTTCAAACTCGATAATAAAAAAAAAATTAGTTAAAAAAATCAAACCGTTTGTGTTTTATTTAAAAAAGTTCAAAAGTTGAAGCGCTCTTACTGAAACCCCCTATATATATACAGCATATGTAACACAAGGGCTAAAAAGTCCCGGACCTAACAAATGAAACACGTTTTGGAGGCCTGAAAGTAGTCCTCAGTTGCAGCCATAACCTTCTCATTCGAGCAATTTTTCTTACGGGCGCATATTTTTTTAAGTCTGCGAACAGCCAGTAGTCACTGGGAGCCAATTGTGGCAAATACGGTGGATGTGGGAGACATTTGAAGTTCAATTCCTGTAGTTTTGCCACTGCTCAGAATCTTCAACTCAGACTTGTTTTTGGTCAGCGGTGAGAAAACGTGGCATCGACGTTGAACACAGCTTTGTCATAGTGAAATGTTCATGCAATAGAAAGCCAGCTCGTTCTTTTGATATCTTTACGATGTTAGTTAACTTATGAAACTTTACTTTTCGTTCATTTAAAACGAGTTTGAAGGTTTTTTTCTTAAAATTTCGATTTTGAAATTTCCTGGATATTTAACACCAGATTTACTGACTGAGCCAATTTGGCTCAACTAAAATTCTATTGCTATTGTTTTATATATAAAACTGAGACATTATTTACTTAAATACAAGTACATATGAAGGTTACTCCTCGAGTCCCTTTCCTCTTTCTGCGCCTATGCGCCAAATTGACTCATAAAATGGTTTAACAGAGAGGCAAATGAAATTATTGGCTTCCATTAAGAAAATCTAATCAGAATTCTAAAAAAGCTGATGCTTAAACATACATAATCAGTCTTGTGAATTTATTAATTCTTTTTCTTCTTCTTTTGAGCATCAGAGTGATTGTTGAACCATTGTTTCATTCACAACCTTGCGCCATCTGTCTCTACCTAAGGCCACCTCCTTCCACCGCCGCAAGTTTTGCTCTTCATGTTCAACTTCCACATCTTCGAGTCATCTCTTTCTGGGACGTCTTCCACTTCGGCCTCTAGTAGGCCGTAATACAACTGCCTTTCGAGTTGTTCTCTCTTTGGGCATTCTAAACACCTGTCTGAGCCGTCTTATCCTTTGAGGTTTTATAAATCTCACCACAGTTTCGTGTTCTGCTAATACTTTCACCTCATACTTGTATCCAATTCGATAGACTGCCTTACAGTCTTACAGGTCCATATATTTTTCGCAAGATTTTTCTTTGAAATATCATTAGCTGATTCAAATTGAAATTTGAAAAGGTCGAGCCAAGAAGAACCAGGAGATTTGGTGGCTCCTAAGCCACTCAGGCTAAAAAGCCCATTGTACATATTTAAGGCTCAGAAAAGAGGGTTGTTAGTCAAGGAGGGAAGGAGAAAAGTATCGGAGAAAGAGATAGGAAAGAATAGAGACAGAGGTAGAGGTAGTCAGTCCTGTGAGAATTTTCCAGATTCTTTGGCAAATCTGTAAATATCCCCCAGTTTTAGAAAACGAATATTACTCATTCTCACGACATCGGAACTCAAAACTCGTAGCCGTGCTCTAGCAAAGGCAGGACACTCACAGAGAAAGTGTCCAGTGCTATCCGCTTCCTCCAAGCACAACAAGCATATTGGGTCTTCAATGATTCCAATGGCGGTCATATGCTGACCCCATGGATTGTGTCCTGTAATAATGACCATCAACCGAACGTCTCTCCGTCCAAGTTTTAGTAGAAAGTTTGACAGTTTTCTGTTCGATTTTGTCACAAAACACTTTGCAGTTCTGCAGCATTCTAGACCAGACCATCGTTCTTTATGTAGATTGCCTACATAATCGCTGATCCTCCGTTTGGAAAACAGTTGCCATTTCCCCCATAGCATAGTGATACTTATTACTATCGCTTAAGTACAATCCGGCTCTAGACCCTATTTCATTCTTGGACCCATCGGTAAAGAAAATATCCGTCAAACCTCCTTCAATGCATTCTGGATTGCTCCAATGCTTACGTAATGGAAATCTGACATCAAATTTCCTTCCAAATGAAACTGCGGGTATCAGGTCGTCTTTAGGTGCCAAAATCAGTGGATACTGCTCAAATAGATTTCTCTGTGTCCCGAAGTTCCGTGTTCGTACCAGAAACCACATTTATGTAGTCTACATATTGTTTTTATTGCTTCCTGTTGTATCTTAAGAAAAATTAGCTGATGAATGTCAGTAGTTTTTATCGTCCATAGTTCGCATGGGGCATATCAAGGTTTTGTATATCCCTAACTTTTGCGAGATAATAATTTAGGTTTAAGCAGCTTTAAATTAAAAAAGTAAGACTTATTTGCTGCTAAAACTCTATCATTGGCAATGATGTATCCTTATCGGCTGGTATTTCGGTACCCAGACACTTGCACATTCTCGAATGGATAGTTTTCGACCAGCAGGTCATCGTGCCTTAAACCGGAGCTGGATCGAACCATAATTTTCGCTTTCTCTCTCTCAATTTATTCGTTAGCTGGTGTCAAACTGTCAAAAGGTGTCAAAAGGTGTCTTATTTATCCAACTTTTTTATCATCCTATTTTATACTTCGTGTGAACAGAACTTTTTTTGTAAAATAAAATAAGTTTAAAAATCAATTTTTTTCAACCAAAATTTGGTTCATAATGGTTAGGTTAGGTTAGCCCTTGCGAGGAGCCCACTTTGAAAAAAGTTAAAATTTGTGCGTTGTGATACCATACAGGGGAAGGGGAGGGGAACAGGAAAGGGACAGAAACGAGACAGAATCCAGGACTTGGATTAGAGGATTTGAGGATGACGACCAACAAGTGGCGATTTATGTTTGTGTTAACCGCTTCAAGCTGCTGATGAATTTCATCAGATGTGTGATATTTAAGCCTGCAATATCCGCTGATGTAGCGAAAAAGTGGGAGCCCAGATGTTTAAACCTTGACCCGACCAGAGCGGGGTAGTTGAGAAAAAGGTGTTGAGAAATTTTCAACCTCGTCCTCCAGACAGTTTCTGCAGAAAGGGCTTGATGCAATGCCAGGCCAAACCACATGGACACCTAAATGACAGTGTCCGGTGAGGATACCTACCCAGAAGGACCTCGTAACTTTTCATGTTTGCACACTACCCCAGCGCTCGCTGAGTTGACGTGAGGCCCATCTTACCAGTAGCAGAGCACATGTTATTAAGGGAACTCCAATCCTCTGATATTGCGATGAAGCCGCCTCTTCTGCTTGGAAAACACTACAGTGGTCCGGAAACCTAAGCTTGAGCTTGATGGAGAGCACTTTACAGAGCCATCCAACTCCGAGCCACCCGTAAACATATTTGTTATGCCCTGTTTCCAAATGTTACACCCTGCCCATTCTTCCCTTGAATGAATATGAATGGAAAAAGTTCCGCTTTTGCCTAGCGGGGGTGTAAAATGATCCAACCCAATTTCAATATTCAATAATTACGTAGGGTTGATATGGAAAAGAATAAGAAAAATTATCTTTTAACTAACTTTTTTTTGAACCGAAGCTACCTGATTTGGAACTATGTAATAACCGAGCAGGAAGTCAATAGCATTAAATTTTCGAGTAGTGAAGAGGTGAATCTTCGTTATACTACAAAGCTTCTAGCAAAACAAAAGCGAGGATTATTTATGATTCTGAAACCGTAAATGAATTAGCTGTTATTGATGCATCTTGCAATGAAGAAATTTCCAGCGAAAAAACTGCAGATGGGGCTTTATGGAAAACATTGAAAGAAGGTTGAGATGTAGGTAGATTACAAGGTTATACTGTGTTCAATGAGGTCTCAGGGCCAACTGCCTATGCTTAAAGGAATATTATGCTTGGTTCGATAAGAAGTGCTTTCAAATTGATTATTGACGAAGACTTGAAGGCATACGAAAAGCCATCCACCAAATTTGAAGATTGGATTCTGTATAAAGATACCACCAAAGTAATAATTTCAAGACTGGATTTTGTTTTTGGAGTACCTGAAGAGCTACGAGAAACCTATAGAGACGATGGCGAAAATTCATGGTATTGACGTATGGAAGAATTGTTAAGTTCAGTTATGCAAAAGAAGTTGCACTAAGCAATGAGAAATACATGTAAAAGCCTTTGTGTTAAATGCAATAAAAATGTTTGCGGAAAATGCATTTCAAAAACCAGGTTTGCATGTAAAAAGATGGTTTCCATGAAGCTTTTAATAAAAATCTTTTATTTCAATTGAGTTGGAACTGTTTTTTTGCAAGCAGATTAAATTTTGTTGTATGAGTCAAATTGGCTCACTTCAGTAAAAATGGGTATATAATCAAGGCTCGTCACAAGACAATCAATGCACAATATTGTAGTAAACTTTTCCTCCTGTCACTAAATTTGTCCTGACGACAAATAAACAACCAACTTTGTTTAAGGCCCTCGCCTTATTTGAAATGATGTTTTTGGTTGCTTCCTTAAAAGCGTGTAAAACAGAAACAAAATAAGATTTTTATTTTGGTTTTCAGTCTTTTATTTCCCAATTTGTTTTTAAAAAATAAAAATTTTTTCTTGACCATACGAGGTTCATACAAAAAGTTGTCAGCCTTCAAAAAATTTTCTTCCAAAAAAAGGTATGTCGCTGCCGACACGGATTCCGCGACTCACAGGTGTCTGACATCAAAAAGACAAAAAGGTTTTATTCAGTATGAATGTCGTTGTCGTGCGAAGTACATTCCTTGAGCGGTTAGGTGTGAAATGACGATTTTCAATATTTTTTTTTTTTTTTTTGTTAGTCAGTTGCTTTATTTTACAAAAATAAAAACATAGCATTAATACATCTGTTTTGACTTGACTTTAGCAAGATTCAAAAAAACAAAAAAATAGTAATTGTAAAAGTTATCGCTGTTTGTGTGGAGCTCGTTTCTAAAGAAGTCCCTTGCGGTAATCATCACAAGTCCTTGGAGATTCAACTAAAATCAATCGGACAAGAAAAAATATTTTTATTAATAGATAATTTTGTGCCTGATTAAGCTTTTTTCACAAATTAACAATATGGCGGTCTCAGGAAATATTTTTCAGCTTTTCGAGAAAAAACCACAATTAATTGTTAAAAAAATCCTAATTTTTGAAAAAAAACCTTTAGATCAGGCTCGAGTTTTTTATGTTTTTCAAAAGCAGTATCTACCAAGCGGTTTTTAAGTTACAGTCATCATCAGTTCAGAAAACATAGTTTTGAGAAAAATGCATTTAAAGTTTTGCTATCGATTTATGTAGAGTCCGGAGCGCCCGAGCGCCCTTTGTTAATAGTTGAATAATTCGAAAAGTATTTGTCGGATTCACTTCGAATTTTCGTACAATAGTTTTAAGATATTATACTTTAAGAAAATGCAAAAAAAGATCCTAACCATTCAAAAAAAAATTGACCAAATGGCGGAGCTCAAAGATGAAAAACCACCTTTTTATACTGTTTTTGACTTTACAGGTCCGAAAAAAATACTAAAATTTGTTTTTCCAAACGATCGCAGTTGACACGAGAACGACATCAATTCTACATCATTTCCATTTTATTCCATCAAAATCGGTTCAGTAGAACCGGCTTTATCTGTAGCCATTGTCCATGTGTAGACCATTTTGGGCAGGCTGACAACTTTTTGAACGAACCTCAGTTGGCCAAAAGAAATTTTTTTCATTTTTAACAATTAATTAATAATTATTTTTTAACAATAGATCAAAAATTAAAATACTGAAAATCGAAGTAAAATATCTTTTTTCGTTTCCGTTTCACAGTGCTTTTAAAGAAACACCCATAAAACACCATAACAAATGAGGTAAGCGCCTTCATAGCTGGATAAATTCCCTTCCTTTGATGTTTATATTAACAAAATGCAGTAATTGCAACAGTTTTTGAAATTTTTTGAAAATTTTTCCTCTGAAACTTACATTTACGAGGAATTGAAAAACTGGGTATGCAGCATTAAAGAATGAACATGAAAAATATCGGTCGTTCAAAAATCATTATAACAAAAAAGTTGTGTAAGCTATCCAAACAATTTTCACTTCATTTTCTTCTTTACTAATCGTACTACGTCAAACGAAAAACTCATTTCAAGTATAAACAAAAATAGCGCAATTTAGATTTGACTCCCCGCACTAGGCCATGGACATTCGTTTTTGTTATGCTATCTGCCACTCACTACCATTTTTTTCTTTAAACTGCTGCTCATTTTTAATTTAATTTTTTTATTTTTGTTCGTAGCAATTTTCCTTTAACAACTGTCCAATATTTTTCAGTGCTTGGTAGTTTGGTGGATTGTGCTGCTTTTGAACAATATTTACCCTATGATTTTTATACCAGTTTATGGCAGGACGATGACACGATGCTGATTTACATAACGTTGTTGCAGAAATAGGTTAGATTTAAATATAAGCAAGTTCTTTTATATTTCTTATTCTAAATCTTGTTCTCTTGTGGTAGAACCACATTTGTGGTTCTAGTTTATCCAATTGAAGTGAAATTATTGATCTTGGTGTGGTATTTGATTCTAAATTCTCTTTTCAAAAACATTTAAATCTCACCATTTCAAATTCCGTACTTGCGACATTTTAGTTTGGACTTTGTTGATCCATATACTCCAAAGTTGTTATATATGTCTCTGGTGCGTTCGAAGTTGGAATACGCCGTCTTTATTTGAAGACAACATTATGCTTGTCATATTATTAGTAGGCTTGAACGTGTCCGGAAAGCGTATGTGCGTTTTGCTTTGCATTCCTTAAATTTCACTGATCTAATTCCATCCTGTAAAAGTCGGTGCTTGCTCATAAATTTAAAATCACTAGATATTAGAAGGACTATTCTCTCCATTACTTGCCTTTTCGATTTGATAAATGGGGCTATTGACTTCCCGTTGCTACTCGAGAAAATCAATTTCAATATTCCTCAGCGAAGTTTACGGAATCATGATTTTTTCTGGTTAGAAATGGTAAGAAATAATTATGCTTCCAATGCTTCGATTGCTAGAACTCTGGGTGATTTTAATTCGCTTTCAAATCGTTATGGCCTGGATTTTTCTTCACACAAAGAATCACTTCAAATTGGTTCTAAATGTATTGTTGAACTAAATTCTTAGTATTATCTAATAATATTCCTCTGCAAATTGTAAGAAATGTTATCTTTTTCTTTCACTCATTACAATTAAAACTAGTTAATTATAAGTTTACTTTTACTTTGATTAATTTATTCAGCATTAATCCGTTTTCATAGTCTGTAAGAAATACTGTATTTTTTAGACTATTAATGAATCGAATTAAATAAATCGGGCCAGAACAAAACTGAGTCTGTATGTTATTTTATGAATGCCAGCAAACGTTTTTGCAAACACTCTTTCATGTAAAGTGAATTTCTTTTTTATAGTGCCCGTGGTAATGAACATTTAACTTTTCATACCCTACTGGCAGATGGCTTAGAAATTTTTTTGGGCAGTTCTCCAATATTTTTAGCTGAAAGATACCTGGAAGTCCTCCTTTCGTTCTTGCAGTATAAAGATTAGCGTCCTTGATCTGCTTAAAGTTGATCTTCAGATTTTTTTGTTCTTCAGATGTAGTACTCCAGAAGATTAAGGTCAGCTGAGTTAGGCGGCCATAAGTTCAGTGTTATGTGGTCATGGAAATTCTCAGCCATCCCATCTTGTGTCGGCAACGTTTTGTGTGAGGGAGCAAAGTCTTTCTTAAAGAATTCTGCGCTACTACCGCGTACACTATTAATCCAGGTGTTCACTGCTGTTTCTAAAGCCTCGATATATGGAGCGAAACTCGACTCGAAATCCTTGAGTAAGAAAAACAACAATAAAAACAAAAGACATGCAACCCTTTGTTGCTCACAACACCTACAGCCATATCAATAGCTGGAAACTTTGTGTGCATTCCAACAAGAGCCGCTGTAGGTGTGCAATATAGCCATCTCTTATTCGGGTTATTTCTGCGGCTGGTTTTTTGGTCTTGGCCAAGGTTTTTGTTTTCAATAAAACCATAATATCTCAAGAGCTGCAGGGTATTTAATTTTGTTTAGAGGGGTTTTTGATCGGATAAGTCGCTGTTTTCGTGCTTGCTCCGACAAAACTGTCTTCTGTACATAACGCAGGATTTCGACTGGAGATTCTCTTGGATAACTCGACGAATAAGACCCTCAGAAACATTAAGCTCTGTCACAAGGGCCTTTATTGATTTCGAAATCATCCACAATTGGCACTTGTATGTACTTGTTGAATAAATTCTGCAGATAGTATTAGAATGTTGCACGTGTTTCTTGCGTTCTGCAAGAGATTCTGTATTGCCGCCTGATGCTTTCAATTCACGGTGAATCTTATGAATGAACAAACGGGCGCACTTGAAATTTTTTTTAATTTTTTTTATTTATTCAGAAAGTGTTTAGCGGGATTTACATTCACAAAATGCCACGGTTTACAACGTTGGGTATTAAAATCTTGTTCAGAAGAATTGTTTACCGACCTTTTCTGGAGTGGCTTGTTGGCTAGCGGGTGCTATTTTATTTCACCCCTACCACCCATTTCTGAAAGGTATTCTCCTATGCGTCACCTGGGAATGTGCTCTCTAGAGATTACAGGCTCTCCCGAGGGACTTAAGAAAATTAGAGACTTCTAAATCGGAGTGATTTACAAATAGAGCCCCGATGGCTGCATGTCTCTTCACTTTTTGAGTTAATTTGTAGTACTTCATGTCTCATCTGAATACGAGCAAAAAGAGAAATAATGGTTTCATGAAGTTATAGTCCCATATACCTATGCATGGCCTCAACTGCCGCATGCAGCCTGCATATAAAAACTCTACTTCATTTCGTTCCTTCTTCTTCCTTCTGCAAAACTTGAAGTAAAACGAAACTTTAATCCGAATTTGAAGCTAGTCTTATGGGAATTCAAACTACTCCTGTCATACACGCATGATAATTTACGCTACTTGTTTATTAAACAATGAATCAACGATCCTAACTTTTACCGATACATTGCACATTTTCTCCAGCCAGCTACTATTTTCCTTTCTAAAACTGACACAACTGTTTTTCCAGCTCGTTTAACCCCAGCTCATAGTGCGACACAATCATTAACAGAAGATTAATGAGTTGAAAAATAGTAATTTAGCGGAAAAACAGAGAGAGTACAATAAAAAGCATTAACTAACACACACACACACACACACGCGCGCTTACACACATGTTTGCACCTAGCAGCAACGACGATGACACCGGAAAGCAATTTTGCAAAAATTTGTCATTAGTTGGTGCTGGCAAACAAAGAAATAGTTCTAACAGTGAACACCAGCACAAAAAAAAACGAAAACCTATAAAAGCAATATGACTATGCAACTTTTGCTTCACATAAATTCGAGTTTCATTGCATGCTATGGCACACCAGTAGCGAACTGTACCAAAAGAACAATAAATACAATTAAAAACGCATCAGCAACAAGTTTTTGCATGCAAAAAACGAATATAAAATAAAAACAGGAAATGAAAATTCCACAAATGGTGTGGGTACAAGGACACATAAGAAGCGGAAATGTAGTCACAATGTGAAATATGTAGCAGGCAAATATAGACTTGCAAAAGAACAAGCAGTGTAGTGCGGAGCTCTTTAGCAACACGGGCGTATACGTAACATATTGGGATGTACGTAAGTATGGCCATATATTAGCGGCTACAAACGCACAACCGACAGAGGCTCAGCTTTTGTGCATATGCGGAGCTTATACATACGCATTCCAGCATGTGCGTGTGTGTGTGTGTGTGCATACTCATTTTAGCTTGCGTTGTCGAGCCTCATTTGTTATGCTCATTTATAAGTACAGTCGAATAGGTAGCGTCATACGAAGGGTGGAACGTGTAGGGTGAGCAAATTTAAAGGTGTATATATATAGAATAAATATATTTATGTAAACTAGTATGTTGCGGGAGTAAAACTTGTTTATTTCCTATTTATTTATTCATTCTTTCTTCAATTAAAGTACAACTCAAATAGATTACTAATAATAAAGTTTAAATAAAGGGTGGTTACGTTTCAAGGCCCGGTGTTGATTTTGAATAAAATACAATTCTTTTAAAAAATTGTGGTCATTCCTCTCTATTATGATAATGCTGGTATGATTCAATTACGTATTGAGCAAAACATTGGCCAAATAGCAGCCACGGCCTCGGCGGCAC
Organism: Anastrepha obliqua; assembly: GCF_027943255.1. NCBI lineage: Eukaryota > Metazoa > Arthropoda > Insecta > Diptera > Tephritidae > Anastrepha > Anastrepha obliqua. The sequence goes on along the minus strand of NC_072893.1, from coordinate 16,130,673 downwards.
ACCTCCACCCGATGGTCCAAATTTACGATGACGCTGAGGCATAATTGCGGTTCTATGCCGTTTATGGGCCGAATTATCTCATCCTTTCGCTATTGAATTGTTGCCGGCTTATCGACGTACACCTTTTCTTCCAAATTACTCCAAAGAAAGAAGTCCAACGGTGTCAAATCACATGATCTTGGCGGCCAATTAATATCGCCGCGACGTGAGATTATTCGGTCATCAAATTTTTCGCGCAAAAGAGCCATTGTTTCGTTAGCTGTGTAACAAGTGGCACCGTCCTGTTGAAACCACATATCGTCCACATCCATATCTTCGAATTCGGGCAATAAAAAGCTCGTTATCTTCTCACGATAGCGAACACTATTCACAGTAACTGCCTGACCGGCCTCATTTTGGAAAAAATACGACCCAATGATGCCACCGATCCATAAACCGCACCAAACAGTCCCTCTTTGTGGGTGCATTGGTTTTTCGGCAATCACTCTTGAATTAACATTCGCTCAAATGCGGCAATTCTGCTTATGGACGAATCCACTGAGGTGAAAATGTGCCTCATAACTAAAGATGATTTTCTTCACGAAGTGCGCGATATGCATTTTGATCTGAACGACCGTTTTCATAATAAGCCTGAATAACTTTAATGCGCTGCGCGATTATATGTCTTTCCATGGTTCAAATTGAATTAGTCTGAAATTGAAAAATGTCAAATGAAATGTAGATAAAAACTTGACGTTTAGGTGTGGCTTACATTCAACATCGGCCCTTGGAATTTAACCAGCCTTTATAATATTTATATGGTAAGCAATACCGTGAGATACATTAGTCACAATTCAAAAAGTGCATCTCCAGATTAAGTTTTGACTTCAAAGTGTCTCGTGAGTTTGAGAATATATCGAAATTTTTACACAGTTGTTAGACTGCCTTATACAACGTGCAAGCGGTTCATTTCGACTAAAATTGGTCTTGTGTTAAGGTAAATGGAACATATTGCTGAGTCTAAGGTTACGAGTGGGACAATTAAAAAGTATTTGCTCCAGCAAGAAATGACATTTGATATGGTTCGTAAAAACATTACATACTTATAAACATTGCCGATGAAATTTTTCGCCGCATTTCTAAAGTTGGCAATGCTAACAAAAGGCATCTACTTTTATAAGCAGGCAAACTGCAAGGCCAACGAAGTGAATGAATAGCAAATCTAGTGAAACGTTTTTGAAACTTCTTAATTCTTAAAGATGAAGCCATATCAAATGGATCCCAAATAATGCTGCAATATTCGAGGTTTGATCTCACAAGAGAAAAATACAAATTCCTCAACGTAGAAGTATCATGGAACTCCCTTGAATTCCTTATTACAAAGCCAAGCATAGTTCTAACCGATGTAGCGGATATAGCTCATATAAAACTAACGAAGCTCTGCTCGTTTATTAAAGCAACCGGATGGTTTGAAAAGGAACACGTAGAGTAAGGATGAGCTCCAGTGGTATCACAATGGGCGTGCAGAAGGTCTAAGTGTGTCTTATGACAACCACTCTACCTACCTACCTACCTACCATAGATCTAGACTTGGAAATCATAAAGTCTCTACATATTTAGAAAACGACATTTTCGATGTAAATATGACTCCGAAGTCTTTCTTTTCATAAATTTTTTTGAGGGTGGTAGTGCCCAACTTGTAATCGAAATCAATCGTAACTTTGCGTCTACTGAATGACATGAGCTGGCATTTACCAGCAGTAAGAGGTAAGGAGTCACCAATACACCAAGGTTCCAATCTTGTTAAGTCTTCTTGAAGTCTTATGTAGTCAGTTACGTCCTCTATCTGACTGTCAATTTTCAGGTCATCTGCATACATCAGACAATGTGATGTCTCGACAATGTCTGGAATGTCATTAAAAAACATTAAGAACAATAGTGGCCCAAGATGGCTACCTTGAGGTACGACTGAGATAACTTTGGTGGCATCAGATGATATTTATACTGTCTGTTAGATAAGATGCAAGCCACTTAAGTAAGCTAGGGTGAAGACCAATTGAACCTAGCTTTTTAAACAGGATACTATGGCTGACTCTATCAAACGCTTTTGAAAAATCGGTGCGTATGACATCGCATTGTTGGCCTGTTTCAAATTGGTTTAAGACACAATTTTCGAATAACCCTAAATTCGTAACAGTAGATCTACCCTTAACTAAGCCGTGCTGATTAGGTGATATGAGATCTGAAATGTGAAAGGAAATCAAATCATGAGTTTTTGCTTGAAAGTTTTTTGTTTTGAAAGTGGTGTAAGGGGTTAAGGGTAGTTAGAATTTTGAAAAAATTGGATTTTTTTGTATTTTCTTAAAGCATAATATCTTAAAAATACTGTGTGAAAATTTTAAGTGAATACGACAAATACTTTTTGAGTTATCCAAGAATTAACAAAGGACGCTCGGGCGCTCCGGTTCGATAGCAAAACTTTGAATGCGTTTTTCTCAAAACTATTAACTGGTGATCACTTTAACTTAAAAACCGCTTGGTAGATTTCAATAAAATTTGTACTGTTTTTAAAAAACATAAAAAATTCGTGCCTGATCGAAGAATTTTGTTTCAAAAAATAATATTTTTTTAACCGTCCGTTGTGTGATGTGGCCTACGCAGGCCATTCCGATTTTTTTTTGTTTCGTTAAGTTTTCAAAAAACGGGAAAATATACCATACAGGTCCGTTAGATGAATCTTCTGAAAATTTTATAACCATTTCCAGCGAAGTGATTATGAAAAAAAATACATTTTACACAAAAACTTCATATGTTAGGGTAAATGGCCTGCACAGGCCACCACTGCAATTTTAGTGTAGTCATGCACTGTACTTGGTCTCTGACTAATTAGAGTACAAGAAAGAGTGAATACGGTTCTCTCTCACTCAGAAGTTGAAACTTCAGTCGCTCTCTCGCTCTCACCGCATTTTCCACAGTTTTACTAGTTTTATCTGAAAAATATTTCCTGAAGCCGCCATATTATTAATTTTGGAAAAAAGCTTCGATCAGGCACAAGATTATCTATTACTAAAACTAATTTCTCGTATCCGATTGGTGTTACACGAATCTCCAAGGACGATTATCACCGCAAGGGACTACTGGAGAAACGGGATCCACACAAACAAAATTATTAATTTTTTTTTTTTAATCTTTCCAAAGTCAAGTCGAAACATGATTTATCAATGCTATACCTATTTTCATTTTTGTAAAATAAAGCAATTGACCAGCAAAAAAAATACTGAAAATCATCATTTTTTCGGGCCTCTGACTACCCCTAACCCCTTAAATCGTCATATGAACAGTTTTTTTTTGTTTTTGAAAGTGGTGTAAGTCAATTTGCATAAAAAATTATTTAAGGATGAAAATGAATTGTATTCTATGTACTTTATATTTAGAAACTTTTTCCAAAAAAAATCTATTCATATTTTCATTGTTTTTATCATTAAAAACTTGCGTAGTTAATGAAGTAACAAATGCAATTTTTTGGAAAATGATGTAAGTCCACTTTCCTCAAAGCTATTATTAATGTTCAAAATTGTACTATATAATTTCTTTAGTGATTTTTTTCATGTGTGGCAACATTGTAAATGACATATTTATTTGGAATTTTGGTTTTTCCCCGTTTATTATGGAATATAAAGTCATCCAGAGGTGCTCAAGAAAGTGTTTTTGTTGCTCGAATAATTTAGAAAATGGAACCACGGAACAACATGGAATAGAGCTTAAAGCGTGGCTGGAAGTTGTTCAGTCCCCCAAGAACAGCAAAGAAATTATCGATCATAAATTTTTATATACTGGGCATCCCTTCTACCAAATGATATCGATTTTGGAACTATCCAGAGTACTATAAGAAACAAAGATTTATTGCATATCCCTAATGACTATGTTACTATAGGCCTCCTCTCTTCGCCAAGCTTTAGCAATTGGCGAATAGATGATCAACTGGTATAAATGAACATATCTTGGCAGCGCTGCAATGGAGCTGCCTAATATTAAATTTGTTTATGAGATAGTGAGTTATACCAGTTTATTGAGGTAAATATACTCGCTAGTGGCGAATCTTTTTTTTTTTTGTTTTTTTTTTTTTTTGTTTATCGGGACAGACTGGCAAGTACAGCACTCAGACACAATTAAGTCCTTTGTACTGCACTCTGGTTCCCTTTTTAATTTTCTTTGAATCTGCCCGACCTCCGAAGAAATCCGAGTAGATCTTGTGCTGTTTAACACATCAGTGCCAATGATCTCAAGCCTGATTCGAGCATAGAAAGTAGTCATCATCCTCTCCACATGCTGTGCAGAATGCATTGGCTGAGATACCTACCTGTTTTATGTGCTTCGCCCATAGAAAGTAGCCCGCCATTAGTCCAACCAGATGCCTACAGTGTATTCTGCTTAATGACAGAAGGATCTCCGGTAGTCGGTCGGACATGACAGGTAACCATCTGCAGTCTTTCTCAGTATGCCAGGCTCGTTCGTGTGTTAGAGTAACCAGTTTGCTAAGCGTGGCTTTGATGGCTGATGAGGGGAGTGTCAGAACGGGCTTCAGGCCAAAGAAATTGCTCTGAGGCCAATCCGAGCTAAAGAGTTAGAGATCTCGATACTGTCGATACCCACGTGTCCCAGGACAAATGCTAGCATCAGGCTATTATGTTTACCGACATAGCTCGGTCTAGATTTACAGGACTCAACTAATCTTGAAGTGATTGGAGGGCTGTCTACGGCCACGAGTGCAGCTTTGCTGTCGCTGCACACACATACAGATCTGCTTATCCATCTGTTTTCCTAAACACCGTTCACCGCTTCTTGAATAGCATACACCTCCACTTTAAACACAGATGCGTGCAGAATCGAAGTCCATGCCTACTCTGATGTCCAATGCCGGACAGGGACCGTACCAGTTCCCATTGTGTTTCAGCATGGCCTTCAAGGCCCCTCCTGCGATGAAAACATTAAGTGGTGATAGACTAACTAGAGCATCTAATGCCGGGACTGAAGTAGTCGGAAAAGCTCCGACGCAACAGATGGCCACAGTGCGTTGTAGTCTCGAGGTAGGTCCTCCTGACTCCCACGAGAGAGAGTCTACTCATCCAGACCACTAATGCATATGTGATAATAGGTCTTATCATAGCCGTGTAGATCCATAGGATCTTGCTAGGAGAAAAACCCCACGTTTTCCCAAAAACACCCTTGCACTGCCAGAAAGCTGTCAGTGCCTTAGATATCTTTGTTTCAGCGTGTGACTTCCAAAGAGTTCACTAACGAGGATTACTCCAAGATATTTGATTTCTTTGAATAGCTGGATTGTGACTCCTTTTAGCTTAGGCGGAACGAGTCCATCAATCTTCCTCCTTCTGGCAAAGAGGACAATACCAGTCTTGGTACAGTTTGTCGATAGCCTATTCGCACAGCACTAAGTGTCAATCATATCCAGAGTTTTCTGCACTGTTCTGCAGATGTTTATAAGCGAAGGTCCTGATAAGAGCTAGAAAATAATGCGATACTTTTAAAATTAAAATAGTTGCCACATTTAAAAATAAAATCTCTACCATTAATTAGAAGGATTCAAACAATCAATGCCCGCTGAATCCACAAACGAGTCAACACACGCTTTTATCAAAATCAAGCCGATAAAAACAAAGCATTCTTTCCATTCCTAGACTCCACTGGAATATAGCAAAAAAATCTCGTTTTCTTATTACCCAGCAACTCACCATTTAAGCCGCAAGTACACCAAGAGCCACAGAACAACCTTCAACTCAACAACTACGTGTCTGAAAGTCTGCCGCCTGGCAATGCAAGTTAAGTGGCCTTTGTAATCCTTTGAAATAGTCAAAACAAACTCAATCGCTGTTGCCGTTTCTCATCTACCGCTCGAGTGTCGGCATGTTTGTATAACTGCACGTTTATTGCGGCTGCTGCATTGTCGGCGAACGAAAGTGAAGTGCGACTGGGAATTAACTTCGTGTTTTACGCGAATCAAGCGCAATTTCCTTGCAAATTCACTGCAACGCATCAAAGTTGTTGTGTCTCGGTTAGTGAGGCGCTGTGGTACCTGCTAAGAGGGCGGCATAAAAAGAGAATGCAGAAGCAAAGTGCACTAAACCTAAATGTGGGGAAATGAGATGACTCTGAGCTGCAGTGCTTAAAGCAATGAAGGATGCCGGTGTTATGTATTATGAAGTTGGTGAGAAAGTAAAAAAAGGAAAATAAGTGTGCAGTAAAATCTTGTGGCATTTCAAGGCGAATGCACTTCAGCTGGAGTATTTTGTAAGCGGTAAGAGAGAATTTGTGGTGTTATAAAGAAAAATAAAGGTTTGCATTTTTATATTCTTTTGGATGATTTTTGTTTTTTTTGGTAATTTTTTTATCATTATTTTTTTTAACCTTATTTTTTTATATATTTTTTTTTTGATAATTTTTTTATTTTTATTTTTTTTAACCTTTTTTATATTTTTTAAGTAACTAAACTCCCGATTTAATGCAATTTTTGCGCTTTAAATCAGTCATTTTCTGATTTTGCCCCCATAACTCTTTTCCTTTACACACAAACGTTAAGTTATTACGCAATCCTCTCAAACCTTGTTTTGGTCCCTTCACCTTCTGGGATTACTCCGCACTCCGCATGGGTTATATTAAACAATAAATGCTGTGTGCTTCGTTGCCGCCGAAAGGGCATTCAAAATGCCGCAACAAACTTAATTATTTATCGGTCTCGGTCTTTGACTGTGCGGCTTTATAAAGCAACGTAAATGCTTTTAGCTTTGATTATTGTAGCTGTGGCTCATTTTAATTTGCTACGTTTCAATGACAGTAATTTGTCAGGTCGTCATTAATTTTGCAGGCAAATTTATCAATAAACTCTTTAAGCCTCAGACGTAATGCCTATACGTTTGAAGCCTTTTTTGTTTTTTTTTTTTTTTGCTTACTGGCGGTTGTTCACAATTAATAGCCGACTTATTGACTTTCAAGGATAGCGAATTTAAATGGCTTAAGCAGATTTTGAACTGTCATATGCATGCATGCGGTGGAGTGGCAACAAATAAAAAAAATATATAGGTATATACTGGCTGGCCTGCCCTTTCAAAATTTAGAATTTTCAAAATGTGTAAAAAAATAATGGTTTTCAACTGTAAAGTAGGCCGTCTTAGCTTCATATTAGGTAAAGTTCGACACTCTTTTTTACTGATTTATTTCGACGTTAATATTAATATAAGAAGATTCTTCTTCTTGATTGGTGCGATAACCGCGTATGCGACTTTGACCGTGTTTTACAAAGCATCGGTCGTTCCTTTCTAATGCTACCCGGCGCTAGTTGGGTACACCAAGTGAAGCCAAGTCCTAATCTTTCCAACGCAGAGGAGGCTTAACTCTTCCTCTGCTACCACCAGCTGGTACCGCATCGAATACTTTCAGAGCCGGAGCGTTTGTATCCATTCGGTCGACATGACCCAGCCAACGTAGCCGCTGGATCTTTATTCGCTGCGCTATGTCTATGTCGTCGTAAAGCTCATACAGCTCATCATTCCATCGCCTATGATACTCGCCGTCGCTAATGTGTAAAGGTCCAAAAATGTCTCTCATAATCTTTCTCTCAAACACTCCAAGCGTCGCTTCATCGGATATTGTCATCGTCCAAGCTTCTGCGCCATACGTTAGGACGGGCATGATGAGAGCCTTTGAAGTGTTAGTTTGGTTCGTCGAGAGAGGACTTGCCTACTTAGTCCAAAGTAGCACTTGTTGGCAAGAGAGATTATACGTTGGATTTCAAGACTGGCATTGTTATCAGTGTTAATGCTGGTTCCTAAATAAACGGAGTCTTTTACAACCTCGAAATTATAACTGTCTACAGTGACGTGGGTGCCGATACGCGAGTGCGCCGACTGTTTGTTTGAAGACAGGAGGTACTTCGTTTTGTCCTCGTTCACCATCAGACTCATTCGCTTTGCCTCTTTATTCAGTTTGGAGAAGGCAGAACTAACATAGCAGTTATTAAGGCCGATGAGGTCAATATAATCCGCATGCAACAACAATTGTGCGTTCATGTAAACAATTGTGCCTGAGCGATTAAGTTCTGCGGCTCTCACGAACTTTTCCCCCATCAGGTTAAAGGATTCACGCGACCGAGAGTCACCCTGTCCGAGACCTCGTTTGGTTCGGAGAGGCCCTTCCCGGTGCTGTTAGTATTGAGTAGCGTCATTTTCAATAGCCGTATTAGCTGTGACATGCGTAGTTGTTACTATTTACCTGGATAGAGAAGTATTCTCTCCACAACTAGTTACCAGATCGCAGTCTTTGTTCTTACAGGAAATCGCTCCGGTCTTGAAACCTTCTGTAAACCGCCGAACTTTCTGGTAGAATTTTCGGGCGTTTTTCTTGTAAAGCAACTCGCACTCACGTCGTTCGGCCTCTCGTTTCTACATTCTAATAATATGTCTCTCTTCCTTTTTCAGCTCCCGGTAGCGCTCCCTTATGGGTCCTGTTGAGGCCTCTATAGGCTTCTTCGATTTGCCAAGCCTTAGCGAGTGGCGAAGAGATGGAAAAACTGGCACAAATAAACACAGATTAATATGATTAGAAAAGGGCTGTCACAAGGCTTCCCGGGAACACCAAAAGAGAATTCACAAAGTTGAAGCAACAGCATTTCGACTGTATGAATGCGGTATAATAAAACCAGCTTAAAACAAATCTGAAGAGAGATTTGGTAGCATTGGAAATACTAATTTATAGGAAGTTTGTGAGATACAGACAAACTCGCGGAGGACCATAGATTACGAGGTTTGCTCACTCTGCCATGGTGAAAAACGAAATTATAAGAGTAACTTCGGCTGCCACGTCATCGAGTATTCGGTAACGAAATTATGACCGCTCATTTCATACGTATTCACATACTCCTCCAATCAAACGTTGCTCAGATGACAACGAAGCAACATGTGGAGAGGCTATGTTGATTTTTTGTCATATATCACCAACACAAACTCAGTTGTTTTGTAAATAAACTACTATCATTACCCCAGTTACGTCAGTCAATCAGCTGATTCTTTTAAATTTGCTGAACGCCGACTAACGATCTGGTATTGGTTACATCTTCTGAATTTCACCATGCAAACTTGTTAGCAGCGAATCTCCCTCGATAATTTTGTTGTTGCTTTCACATACAAATTTTTCGTCAGCAGAGCCCAAAATAATGAGCAGAGATGTGGTGAAACGAAGGCGTCGTAGTTCAGATAGAGAAGGCGTTTACTTAGACGACCAACTGACAGGCCAAATTCGTAACAGTAGACACACTACTTTATCTCTTTCCGTAAAATTGCCGAATACAGCTAGTGCTTTTCAGGCAAAAGACTTTAAAATCCTGGAGCGTGGGAGCTAGGGAGATATTAACATTTTTTCAGATAGTCAAGCCGCCATCAAGGCTCTGTCGACGTCATGGTGCAAGTCCAAACTAGTCAACTCCTCTAAGAAGGAGAGCAAATCTCTTGGGTGTGCAGGTAACATTTCTCTGATCTGGGTTTCAGGACATAGGAACATAGAGAGAAATGAAATTATTCATGAACTTGCCAGAAAGGCGACTGAATTGGTCTCAGAGACCTCCTACCCAGTTATCGGCATCCCTCTGACTGTTGCTATTGGGAATTGCACAACTTATTTTTTAGGAAAGCGCAGGAAAAATGGTGCTCAATTTCTTCATGTGCTACTTTGCAAACCATTTGGCCTCCGTACAATAGATGAAGGACTCAGAAAGTCCTGCCGACTCCATGCCATTCAATTTCCAAGCTCGTAGCTGTGTTTACCGGTCATTGAACGATCGGCTCACACGCGGAAAAGCTAGGTTTATCATTTAACCCTCCTTGCGGAAGCTCCCCGTTTCAGAGAAAGAGACTGTTTTGCACTTTTTCTGAAAATGTCTTGGTTCGACAGCTTGGTGATTAAGGCCACTATGTGCTGCTTTCTTCCGCAACCTGGGGTAGTGCGCCACTCTAAATTCGGGGTGAGACGATGAAGCACTTTATTTGTGTGCTAAGCAAGTAACCGACTACCATTTAGATTACAGACAAAAGAATAACTGCAGCCTCTGAAGGTAGCTGGCAGGGGACCAAAATGAGTACGTCAGTTCGTCGAAAGATTACACCAGCTCAGCAGCTATGTAATGCGAGTACCATAAAATCTCAAGTGTTAAAAATGTATATAATTTCTGCAACATTGCGGGTGAACTTTGATTATGCAGAACCACTGGATGATCAGCCATTTTCAAGAACAAATTAATTAAATATTCGCAGAATAGGCCCAAGCGATAACAGTAGAAAATTTTGCGGTGATGGAAGTTTTCCTCAAAGTTAAACTGTTCTTTAAAGTTACTCATAATGACAGCAAGTGATACTTTCTGCCTTTCTCACCAGTCTCTTTCTCATTGCATTGCATACCTCTCTGTTTGTTTAATGTGGACTTGCTTTCCACAAAGTCGACATCTAATCTACTAACACCAAATTTGTTTATACAAAAGTTAAAGACACCTGCTGGAGCATTAAATATACACACTTATAGCTCATATTGTATGTACACACATACATATACACGTATACATATCTACATTTTAGCTACAACCAGCCATTACAGCAAACAATATTAGCTCTATCCGCTAGCTGCTGCATCTCAAGCAACCAGTAGTCATCCACCCTTGATTCTCAGAATCTGCAAACTGAAACCGGAGCATAACCCATTGTGGAGCAAAAGGCTGTGCGGCATGCCACATTGTGGTAGTTTGCCTAGCCGCATGTTTGCTTACCTGCTAAGCGGCCGATAACAATAATGCCGGAAAAGTTTACACAGAAGCTAACGGCGATGGCGGCGTGTAATCCCTGTTGTTTGACAACAATGTTCAGCAAGTTTTCTACCGCTTACCCTGCCTCGTCACTAATTGTTCGCCGTTCAAAGCAGCCTACACCCACACTTTTTTTTTGCATTTCTTCTACTTATATTTGCTATGATTCTAGGAAAAGGCTTTATGCTTTATTTAAGCTCGCAATTTACTGAGTCTTTTCTGCCATTTCATTAATATCCGGTTTAAATTACAATTCATAAAAATTATTTCTCGCATGCAGGCGTCAATATTTTCTTAATTCCATTGAAATTATTTTTAATTTTTTTCTGAATTATATTTATTTACTTGGTTTTTTTCATTAGTCGGTGATGATGATGACGGCAGTGTTTGTTGGTTGAGATGTTAAAGTGAATGATAAATGTCCTGAATGGGCATTAATGGCAATGCAACATTGATATTTTACGTGCTAATTGTAATTGAATATTATTTCAATTAAGAGTTAATAGCCGCTCATGCATTGCGGGTAGTTTTTGCTGATTGATGAGCAGATATGTACGCGTACATTGATATGTGCAAACAAGCAGAATTACCTATATACTTAAATATGTAAATGTGTTCGTGTTGTGAAAGTGAAATTGATTTAAATGAACATAAAATAATCCATTGCTTTTTCCTACTCTACTATGTACATACAAAATACATCGAAAGTGAAAAATCAGTTCAGAATATGAACATGAACATGATAGCTCATATGATAATGCATATGAGTATGAGTTTGAGTATGAGTATGACTATCAGTATGAGTATGAATTTGGGTATGAGTATGAGTATGAGTATGGGTATTTGTTAGTGGGCATGAGTGTGAATATGACTATGGGGATGAGTATGAGTTTAAGTATGAGTTAAATATGAGCATAAGTATAAGTACGAATATGAGAATGAGTATGAATATGACTCCTTATATGAATATGAGTATGAGTACTAATATGAATATGATTACGAATATGAGAATGTTCGAATATGAGTATGAGGACGAGTACGAATATAAGTATGAATAAGACTCCTAATATTATAACGAATAAGAGTATACGGATGAGCATGAATATGAATATGAATATGAATATGCATATGAATATGGATATGAATATGAATATGAATATGAATATGAATATGAATATGAATATGAATATGAATATGAATATGAATATGAATATGAATATGAATATGAATATGAATATGAATATGAATATGAATATGAATATGAATATGAATATGAATATGAATATGAATATGAATATGAATATGAATATGAATATGAATATGAATATGAATATGAATATATTCATATTTATATTTATATATTTACTCTTTTTACTCCAGTATGGACTAAACTGATGTTACCTGTCATATCCGATCGACTGTCGCAAACCCTTCTGTCATTCAGCAGAGGGGAGTGCAGACGGCTGGTCGGACTGATGACGGGCCACTTTCTGTTGGCGAAGCACATGGAAAGGTTGGGCATCTCAGACAGTGTACTCTGCCCAGCTTGTGAAGAGGAGGATAAGACGGCGCACCACTTCCTTTGGGCCTGCCCCGCCTTCGCTCGAATCAGGCTTGAGGTCTTTGGCACTGATGTGTTAAGAAGCGACCATCTTGGCTCCTTGGCACCACAAGATCTACTCAGATTTCTTCCGAGATCGGGTAGATTTAAAGAAAATTAAAAGGGAATCCAGGTGTAGTACAATGGACTTAATTAATGTCTGAGTGCTGCACTTGTTAGTTGTCCCGACAAAAAAAAAAAAAAAAAATTGAACATAAAGCGTCAACAAATTGTTACCACTGGCCCCAATTTTGCGCCAATATTTTAAGTTCACTCATGTTTCGTCTTATCCATCTCCACCTCAATAGTCCTTCTCCATATGTTAGGCGGTCTTTCAGCTGCACTACAGGTTTTATTCAGCTAAGCTACAGGTTTTATTCTAATGACGACGTGATGAGGTCAGTGTAGTGTGCGCCCAAAAACCAGTTTCATTTCCGTTTGGTAATCTCCTTTCCGATAAGCTTCTGCTTTGTAGCTTGCACGGTTTGAATGATTAACCCGGTGCTCGTCACTACTGGGTAAAAAATACCAAAGAGGTAATAAAACCACTTCTAAGTCTTTTTCCACAAAACATCGTGACCTGTCGCTTCAAGTAGCTTAGCAATAGCATAGAAGCAAAATACGCGCTCCGTACGTAAAACAAATATTTAATGAATTATACACCTATATATTATGTGGTGATTTTTATCCGGTTGCGGCCGTTTGTGTGACAAACCCCCGGTTAATAAAAGCTTAAAGTGCTTGCACCTCTTTTTCCGACAGATTCCACGTTTCGCAGGCGTAAAGGGGAACCGAATTTACGTTAGACTGAAATATCCATACCTTGGTGTTTCTAGATATCTGCTGCCAGTTCCATATCGAACTAAACTTGCTGAATGCTGCCCTCCTTTTATTCGTTTTTTACATCTTCACTGGATCCTCCATACAGAAAGAGATAACAAATATTATGAAAAACTACAAGGCGGCGCAAAATTAATCATACTATTGGTGGCTTTAAAATTTTTGCAAATGGCAGCCAACATCAGTCATATTTGACACTTGTGAACCAGACGGCTGTAATTTACAAACACACACGGAATGGAAGGCGTAAGGATCAAAATTAATATTTCCTTCACTCAAAATATTATTAATATTATTTATATGATTTATTGTTGGTTCAAGCTGGCTCAAAATTAATCATCAAATTTTGTTTTTAAGTAACTTTTTTACTGAAAAAAATACTGTAATATTTTTTGTATTTTTATTTAGTAAAAAACTTACTCAAAAACAAAATTGGATGATTAATTCTGCGCCGCCTTGAACCAGCAATAGATCAAAAGCCACCAAATATGTATAATATTTGAATAATCACCATTTGTGATAGAGTGGTAAAAAGCACCTTTCGTAACATCACAGCAATTAAGGGGGCAGTGCCAAGTAGTTTCTATAACCAAAATATACAAGTCTAAACCATCTCTTTCACCTACCAGCTCACCTCTAAACTTCAACACAGCACACAGTGAGCAACTCTCATTATAAACTTACTATCTTCAAATAATATAAATGAATATAAATATTATAGCTTGATAATTATATTCGGCTGTCATATTTTAAAATTTAATTATGCTTCAGAATTCATTATATTCCGGGCTCCACAGAATGGTTAATAAAAAAAAAATTGAAATTGAATATCACACCAATTTATTGAAATAAATGAAAAAAAGTTTTAGTTTCAGCAGCTAGAAGCATTCCTAAATATAATTTTACATTTGCAGTACTGGAATTATTAATTTCATTACGATCATGTCTGCAGCGGTGCACACACAGATACACTTATGCATGTGTATATAGGTGTATATGTAGATTTGTCATTGATACAGGGTGGCTGATGAAACGCGTTATCAAAAAAAAATGTATTATTTTTGTATCTAAAACATGTAATATTTAAGTATCTATGCCTCAATAGGAAGCAAAAAAAAATACACTAAAAAAGTAAGAAACGAATTCCGCGTTTTTTTTTTTTTTTGTTGGTTAAGGGGGGACCCTCATTTAGACGGTCGAAAAATGCATCATTTTTGGGAATTTTTTTCTCAGGTAAAATAACTTCAAACGTTTTGTAATTCATAAAGTACTTTAATAAATGTCTTGACTGTCTACAAAAATTTTCGGAGAAGAAAAAAAACATTTTAAGTATGGAAATATACACCTCGTCCATGGCACCTCATTCTATCTGTGTACATTCTAGCGCTCTGAATTTTTTTCTGAAATAAAAAAACCAAACTTTTTTTTAAATTTTAGGATAATACCTTCGATGTGACATTTTGATTTAAAAAAAAAATGTCGAAATTGATATTTTTTACCCAGTTTTATGTTAAAAGTGATTTTTCATGCATAAAAATTGACTTTAAAATTACAAAAAATATGAAAATCTTTTTTTTTAAAAAAACACTTAATGTCACATTGAAAACAATTTAATTATCTTTAAAATGAGCTATTGTAAAGCCTGATTGGTTCAATACAGCGTTCTCAATTGTGTACACAAAATCGAAAAATGATGTTTCGAGAAAAACGCGTTTAAAGTTTTGGATACAGGCGATCAGGCCACCCGTCGCGTCCTGTTAAAAATTTTGTCACTCCTTCAAAAATACAGATATCGACTTGAAATTTTGAAAGTATATTCTTAAATAGTTGTAGAATAGATTAAAATTATTTCCAAAAAATCGATTTTTTTGACCCGATAAATGAGGGTCCCTCCTTAAAGATTTTTATTTAGACTTTTTAGCGCTAGGCAAACTGAGAGGCTGTCTGTACATATAAATTAGGAATTTGCCCTTTCTATTTGTTGCATACTCTGACGTTTGGAGGATAGCCAAAGTCTCAGCAGAAAAAATGGAGCTATTCGGAGTCAGCCAACCATTGGATATTACGCTTCCGTCATTACTGTTCGCTAGACACGGCTAGTTTCCTGGAGCGGCAGCCCTTGGTCGGGAAAACCCCGAGTCATTCCGGTAACGTAGGAGCGGCTGCCATGGAAATTTTGGTTGTAACCTTTGCCAGTTTGCTCGCCTTCCCTGCGCACATAACCGCAATTGCCACTAAGGTCCAAAATCCCAACAGCGTCCTCAAATCGCTTGCCGGCAGCACTTGGGGCAAAGACAAAGAACTGTTGCAGTTGGTCGATCGACTCTAAACTATGCTGCGCCTGTCTGGTCGCCTGGAACTAGTGACACGCAGTGGATAAAGCTGCAGAAATGCCAAAATACTGCCATTCGGACAGCGACCGGCTGCCTCCTGATGTACCCTATTCAACACCTTCACAATGAGGCACAAATGCACCCTATAATGGGGTGCTACCGTAGGTTTCACCCTTGCAAACACTTGCTTGAGCCAGAGCCGCCTCCTAGGTACGTCAGGAGACACCTTTTAAGCTGTGCCGACGAGATCCAGGACAAACCTGACAGAAATTTACTGGACCAGAGAGTGTTTAGACAGTCAATAAACTACATTCACCGGGAGACCGTCACCACTTTCTTAAGCTCCCGTCCTGTGAATGCCGTAATCGGAATCCAACCACCACCTATTGCAGATGAACAGCTCGAGCTTCCCCGTGAGTACATGTGTCTCACTGGCACAATTACGTTTTGGATATTGTAGCAGGTTAAACTCCTACTTATCCATAATTCACCGCGACATACCAAACATATGTCCGTCGTGTGAGGGTAACCCGCACGACACTAACCACCTTTTCACATGCCCTTTAAAACCCACTCATTTAACACCCCTCTCCCTCTGGGCCCAACCTGTCGAAACAGCATGTTTCCTGGGCCTACCTTTGGATGAGAAAGACGAAGACGTCCGGTGATATACCCTACACTGGTGGGGCTTTTATTACTGTTAAAATAACAACAACGCTTCCGTCATTCTCTACTGCAGCAAAAGTTGTGTTATGGTCTGTGCTTGAAGCATCGGCGAAAGTTGTGTGAGTTTACTGAGGGCAAAAAGATGGACATTTATTGATTTCAGGAAAGAGTTTCCAAGGACATTGACTACTAACTTTCGAGCAACTTGCGGGTAAGAAAATACCGAGGTTGTTGCAGTTATAGATGCAGCGATGAATGACCGACCAGATTTTGAACGACCGATAATGCCGGGATAAGGTTTTAAAGGTGTTGAAGGGAATTTTACTTGTGGTGCTTGAAAGTTTGAGTGGTTATTTGACATCTTTCAGTGGCGGCTGAAAGACCAGCTTCAGCTGAAACACACTTGAGAAGAGACTTTGGCAAGACGTTAAGGCTTCGCCTGATCGCTGAATGATAAGGAGCATTGAGATGGTTTGGACACACCAGCCGTAAATGGAGAGACGGTGATTGATTTTAGATAATACGTGGAATTGTTTAGGATAAGGTTTATACCTTGCATTCGGTTTATGTCAGTGTAGTACCTGAGTATTGCCCCAAGCATTGATATCGTACAGCAACTTGATGAAATTACTTTCTAATGTTGAAGGATATTTCCACTTGGCTGTAGGCTCAAGAAATATATCTTGCTTTAGCTGCCACCATACATGTCTAACCAAATTGTTCGACAGGAAATTTATCTGCCAAGACAGGTACGAATAATCTGAACTGAGAGAATTAAAAAAACAAAAAGGAATCTGTTTTCCATATAAGACAAACAAGCAAACTAAACACCGACGACTTACCGATCCACTCAAATGTTTGATAAAAGTGATGCTGCGCTCAACTCTATTTTCATATCAGTCGAATCTTTTTTCGTCCATAGTGTAATGCTACAACACCAAGGGCGAACAGGTCGTCGTCGACTTGGCCTTTCCAACGTAGCTGGGGCGTCCTTTATTGCGAGTTGCACCAGTGCTGTTCGTAAAGAGCACCTTTTTTGCTGGAGTGTTATCGTGCATTCGCGCAATGTGACCAAGCCAGCGCAGCCGCTGAATTTTAACCCCTTGCAGTGCCATTTAATTCGAAGAAACTTAAACCCAAGTGTTACACGTCAACGCGTGGTAAACAAATCAGCATAATATAAACTACTTTGTAACAGCAATTATGAGACTCGTGACAAACTCTGGTGGCACACAGATAGAAACTAATATTCAATCACGACCCAGGCTCGTGAAGTTTATGTTTGATCCGACTATCTGTACACGACCTCGGTTCGTGATATTTACGTTTGGCCCGACGATCTATTCACTAGCCTGGCTCGTCATATGCATATTTGTACCAAAATTTTCATCACAAGTCAGACTCGTTAAAGCACCGCTAAGCGTTAATACGTTTCAGTACGTCAATGTCGACGGACGTACAGCTTGAACAGCTCGTGGTACCATTTTATTCGATATGCATCATTCACGCAAATCGGACCAATGATCATGCGAAGAATTTTTCTCTCGAAAGCTCTTAGCAACCGCCCATCGGATGATTGACAGAGTGATTGATAGAGCTTTTTTTCGTGCATCGAGAGAGGGCTCTGCTTTGGAATCGCCTCCCAACCCAAATTAGCGTCTGTTGGGAAGAGTTATTCTTCCCTGAATCTCTTGGTCGACGTTGTTGTTGGTGTTAATGCTGGATCCTAATTAGACAATGTAATATACTTGTCTACGACGAACTCGTAATTTTCAATCGCAACTGCTGTCCCATACGTATAGACTTTTTGGTTGTTGACACAAGGTACTCTGACTTGCTCTCGTTTACCGTACGGCCCACTCGAAGGGTTCATTTTTCACACTGCAGAAAATTGCACTAACTGTCCGCTTACTAATGCGAGAGGCGAGAAACGAGTAGAGAAGGTCTCGACTGTCCGTTTTGATTGCAGCTTTTCAACGTCAGGTTCTCTCGGTACTGTGTTCCGCATACTTTTCGTCGCACATAAACGTATGCAGACCTTAGCTGTCACAAAATATTGATCCGAGTTAGCTTCTCGGATGGTACGTACGTCCAAAATACTGGTAGCTTGCCTTCCGTCAATCCAAATGGGATCAGTTTGGTTGCGCGCTATTTGATGAGGGGACAGCCAGTTGGATGTATATTGAGATGCTTGAACCTGGTGATAATAACTACCATGTTTCTTGCAGCAGCAAGGGCTAGAGAACAAAAACAAAGGTAAATTAGATTAAGAAAATGAAAATCTGATCACACTGATCACCAATTGCACTAAGGTGACGTCACGAAAATTAGTTGATATTGTCAAATTCGCTGAGAGCAAAGTAACGGTAAACGGCGGCCGCTGTAACCGAATGGCTTGGTGCGTGACTACCATTCGCAATTCACAGAGAGAACGTTGGTTCGAATCTCGGTGAAACACCAAAATTAAGAAAAACATTTTTCTAATAGCGGTCGCCCCTCGGCAGGCAATGGCAAACCTCCGAGTATATTTCTGCCATGAAAAAGCTCCTCATAAAAAATAGCTGCCGTTCGGAGTCTAAAACTGTAGGTCCCTCCATTTGCGGAACAACATCAAAAGGCACGCCACAAATAGGAGGAGGAGCTCGACCAAATACTCAAAAAGGGTGTACGCGCCAATTATATTGTATATAATATATAAAGTAACGGTACTACAATAGGCGCCACATCATTATTCTCTCCATCGTGAGATGGAACCCTATGTAAGTTCGCAAGCTGAAAGTTTAATGAATCTTTTTGTAAAATCATTTACCCTCGCAAAAAATTACTCAATTAGCAAAGAGCTTGATGGAATTAGCAGAGTTCATAAGGCAGATTTTTTCTATTTAACATTTCATAAGCCATTTGAGAAGTACGGAGATTTCTCAGGCGCATGAAATGATGAGTAAAAAACTCAACTTTCTTCATACTTATTGGCGGGTAAAATGTTAAACACTACGCGGTACATTCCTTGAAATAAAAAAATACTTAATACAACCAAATTCATCGCACACCCTGTAGGAATTTCTATAGACACTTGCATGTATTCGATTATACTCACATATGTATTTACTTATGTAAATCATTCACAAAATGTGTAAAATCACTGTAAGAACTACAACTATTAAAAGCTGCAGCGCACCCACACTTCTCATCCACATTCGAATTCTGTCATTTTCAAAGTAGACCTTCAACATATTACTTGAATAAACCGAAAATCCTTTCGCATGTTGCCAAATTGAACGAGTATACGAGTACATGACGTATAGAGCACAAACCTACAAGCACACGCATACTCGTATATATTCATGTGCTACTGCAACATTTTCTACATATTCCATTTCGAATGAATATGGCAAATGGAGAAATTGTTAAATTTTGCTTGCTGACTGCATTAATACCACACATAGAATAGAGGGGAAATGAAAGAGAAGCAGAGAGATACAGAGACAGAGAGAGAGGGTGAGCGTGAGCGAGCGGGGATGGAGAGCGGTTATGTTTTATGTATGCATTTTGTTGTTGACAAGTGCAAAATGTATTCACAGAACTCATACATATTTCCATGTGTGTGGGCATGCATAATCCATGCTCACTACTTTAACGGTCCTCCCCTCCCCTTTAGTGTTATCGCATCATATTTTAAATTTCATGTTGCCGATTTGTGCAGGTCAGAGGATAAAAGATCAACAGCCCAACCAGCAGCTACATTAAAAGCACACCACTTGCACTGAAACCAAAGCACAGATGTGAACACATCGACATGCATACAAATATATTTAGTACTACATATTTGCTGCTATGTTACATATTTTCCTTTCTGAGTTGTGCAAGAAAAGGGTTGGCTCTTAATATAATTTTCTGTTTTTTTTTTTGGCTTACTGGCAACTAAAGATATCCCAAATAAATTTTTGCTTGCTGCTGCTGCTGTGATTGTTCTTGTATGCGCATACAATGTCTAAGTTTGTACAGTGGCGGACATAAAAATGATGCCAACTAAAAAAAATAAAATTAAATAAAAAAAAAATGTTGTTCGAAATGGAAAAAAAGGGAAAAATAAATATTTTGTTTTATTTCATGTAAAATTTGAAGTCAAATTTTTTCCTTATTTTGGTATTTCTCAAACAAAAATGAATCTTTATTATGGAAATAGCTAAAAATATATGATGGCTGAGCCGCAGTGCTCTAGCAGTAAGACACAGAAAAGGCTCTTGTCTAATAATACAAACTTGCACAAAAAGTTCCCAGAACAGCCAACAGGTCACGCTATAAGCCAATTGATTTGAATTTGATTTTTTTTTACTTTATTTTTATTTTTATTTTTATTTTTTTGTGAGGTTACCACCATATAGTGGCAGACCGTCAACATCGAAAACTGATGAGAATATCAACAAAGTGAAAGAAAAGTTAATCAGTAATCATAAATTGAACATCAGAGCGCATGAACTTTGCTTACGGATCCGTTTGGGTCATTGTTCTTAATGTTTTGGGTTTGCGCGGTGATGTTGCAAAGTTTGTCCCAAAGTACCTGAGTTTTATCATACACCATTTCCAAAAAGGAAATGATTAATGCTCTACTCGAAACCCATTTTCCGGGTAGTAGAACTCTCTCTGAAGTAGAGAGTGGCATGAACAATAACGGTAGCAACGGGGGAACATCTAGGCACAGCTGGTGTATTGCAAGTCGGATAATGACAAAGGAATCGATAATGTTTTCCTTGTCTTCCTTTGAGAACTTTAAGTCCTTGGTCCTGACGGAATATATCCAGCTATGCTTGAAAAAGGAGGAGACAGGCTGATTGAGGCTCTGAAAAGGATATTCACAGCCTGTCTTGCACCTGGTCATATACCATCCCAATGGCGTCGCGTAAGAATAGTATTTATACCGAAACCAGGAAAAGATGACTATTCCATAGCAAAAACTTTTAAACCAATCAGTTTGACATCTTCCATGTTGAAAAGTCTGGAACGGTGGAGAAACATATTCGAGTGGAGGTATTGGCGAGAAGTCCACTTAGTAGAAATCAACACGCTTACCAGAATGGAAAATCATGTGAATCAGCCTTACACGATCTTGTTAGCAAGATTGAAGCTGGGCTGGAAGCTGACGAATACACAATGGGCGTGTTCGTGGACATTGAGGGGGCTTTTGATAATGCCACTTTCGGCTCGATATGTTCTTCTGCCGAACGACATGGAGTTAATCAAGCCATTATAAAATGGATATACTCCATGCTCTCTGAGAGGCTGTTAACCGCTGGTGGGAGCGGCGACGAGCAAATCACAGTCAGGGCCAAGCAAGGATGTCCCCAAGGGGGTGTTCTTTCTCCGCTGCTGTGGTGCTTCGTCGTAGACTCCCTATTAGCGGAGATGCAGGAACTCGGCTTTCACGTCCAAGCATATGCGGACGACGTCTGTGCGTTAACATCGGATAAATCCTTAAGGAAGCTTTGCACGAAAGTGCAGAGGATTCCGGACAAAATTGATGACTAGTGCATGAGACAAGGTCTTTACGTTAATCCGAACAAAACAACCATAGTCTTGTTTACGAGAAAACGGAAATTGGATGGACTCAGTCTTCCAACACTGAACGGTGTGACACTTGGTCTTTCCAACGAAGTTAAATATCTAGGAATAATCTTGGATAAGAAGCTGACTTGGGAGACGCGCGTTTCACTGAAGGTGAAACGTGCATTGAAGATTTTTCGGTAGTGCCTTTGGCAAAACCTGGGGTCTGAAATCTGCTGTGGTCCTATGGATATACACAGCACTTATCAGACCAATCATCACGTACGCTTCTGTGTTCTGGTGGCGACGGAGCATGGTTAAGTCCACAATCCGGGAACTATACAAGCTACAAAGAAGTGTATGTTTATGCATCACGGGTGCCATGAGTAAAACCTCTAGTGATGCCCTAAATGCTATCCTTGATTTCCTCCCCCTGGATCTTAAGATACAACAGGAAGCAATAGAAGCAATGTGTATACTCCAGAAGTATGGTTTCTAGCACGAAGATGGAACTTCGGTACACATAGAAATCTTTAAGTTGCTATCTGAACAGTATCCACTGTTTTTGGCACCTATAGACGACCTGATAGCCACAGTTTCATTTGGAAGAAAATCTGATGTCAGATTTAGGAGCAATCCAGAATGCATTCCGGGAGGTTTGACGGACATTTTCTTTACCGATGGGTAAAAGAATGAATAGGGTCTGGAGCCGGATGGTACTTAAACGATAGTAATAGATATAACTATGCTATGGGGGAAAGGCAACTGTTTTCCAAACGGAAATTTTTGCCATCCTGACAGTGGCCGAATGGATAATCGGGAAGAGATGGAGCGGGAAACAGATCAGAGTTTTCAGTGACAGTCAGGCTACACTGAAGGCCCTGGAGAACGCGAAGCAAACCTCAAAGATTGTTCAAGAATGTAAGAAGAAGCTTCATTCTGTCGCAAGACAAAACAGGCTTGTACTTATGGGTTCCGGGACACTCCGGTGTTCAAGGAAACGAAATTGCCCATGAATTGTCCAACCGTGGATTAGCGGTGCCCCCACAGGGGCCAGAGCCAATAATCGGAATCAGTTCCGCAGGAATCATGAATTGGATCAGCGATTATGTAGGCAATCTGCCTAAAGAACGATGGTATGGTCTAGAACGCTGCAGAACTGCAAAGAGTTTTGTGACAAATCCGAACAGAAAACTGTCAAACTTTCTGCTAAAACTTAGAAGGAAAGACATTCGGTTGATGGTCGGCATCATTACAGGACACAACCCATGGGCTCAGCATATGACCACCATTGGAATCATCGCTGACCCGATGTGCTTGTCATGCTTGGAGGAGGCGGATAGCACTGAGCACTTTCTCTGTGAGTGTCCTGCCTTTGCTAGACCAAGGCTACGAGTTTTGGGTTCCGATGTCATGATAATGAGCAATATTCGTTCTCTAAAACTGGAGGATATTTACAGATTTGCCAAAGAATCTGAATAATTCTCACAGAACTAACCACCTCTGTCTCTGTCTCTATTCTTTCCTATCTCTTTCTCTGATACTTTTCTCCTTCCCTCCTTAACTATCTATCCTCTTTCCAAAGCTTTAAATACAATGGGCTTTTTAGCCTGTGTGTTTTAGGAGCCACCAAATCTCCTGGTGCTCTTTGGCTCGACCTTTTCAAGTTTCAATTTTCACCTGAATCTTATGCAAAACCGAACCTGCGTTCATATCGTCAAAGACGAGGGCTCGCCATTCATTCGGGTGACCCAACATTCATCAAACGTATCATTACTGGACACGAGACGTGAGTTTTGAGTATGACACGAATTATATATTTCAAATGAAACAGTGAGTAGTTTGCAGAAAACATAATCTTAATCTTCAATGTCAACTTAAGACTCCTCTGTACATTCTAAAATAAATTGCTTATTACCTAAAACAAAGCTGCATTTTATGAACAGTTAAACAAAAAGCATCACGCCACCTAAAAGCTCAGTTGCAATGGTATTTTTCCATCCAACATTGCTTTGTACTATTTGTTGTTACTAGAACTGTTTAATTTAGGATTGTTTTTGCATTAACAGTTCTTAACATTTAACTTTTTAACATTTAACATGGCTTATATTGTTTAACATTTGTTGAACATCACTATTGTGTCATTGTTATGTTAATAACAGTAGGGCTGTTATTAACAGAGGTTTATACAGAACTCGCGCAATCCAGATATCAGGCGAGTGAACGAATGAATGAAGACCTAAAAACACGTCGTTTTCAGTCAGAAAAGAGATCGATACTCACGGTTTTTATGGTTTGGAGTTTTTGACAAGAGGTCAGGGAGTTAATAAGGACTATGGTATAAGAATGTATGCTTGAGTGTAGTAGGAAAATATACCCAAATTTGAAAATTTCGATAAAAAAAAATTTCGTCCAAAGAGTCGAGAATAGGCTAGAATGAAAGGAAATTGAAAATGACATAAGTACAAAACATACGAACTCGATCTGAGAAGGTGTCAGCTATGACACAATTACCTATAAGAGGCATTAAATTCTTTGTGCACTCAAAATCTATAAAAACCATATCCAAGTATCACAATTTGCGCAAATTAAAAAAATTGAAGAAATTTTCACCAAATTTCAGACTCTTTCATCAAGTTTCAGGTTTTTCATAGCCCACTGGATTTTTATATAATAAAGTGGAAATTTCAAGTGGCACAAAAATCCCAATGGTTTGGCAATAGTTTCTTTCTTTTTCGCTGATGTTGTTGGCAGGTTTTCTCTACATGAATAAAAAATATAAAGGATTCAAGCTTTTTAGCCCCGGACTTAATACACCAAATAATAGAAAAAGTGTTTTCTAATAATGGTCGTCGCTCGCCAAGTAGTGACCAGTCTCCGAGTGTTTTCTTGCAATCTTTATAAAAAACCATTTGCTGTTCGGAGGTGGCAAAACGTCTTGCCCGTAGCGGCCCTTATCTATCTATTTTTTTTTTTAATATTTTTTTTTGATGGGTAAAACATATTCGGAGTCAAAACCAAATCAGGTGAATTATACGACTTTCGGAAAATCTACCACGCCGCCATCTAGCAATTCAATAACGAAACCATAAATCCGATTACGAGTATATTTTTCTAGAAACATTTATTTTTAAGTAGCTAAGAAATATTTCAGGCCTCGGTAGTCTAGCGTAAGTATACTAGCCTGCTATGCCAGAGGTTGTGGGTCCGAATCCCATGGAAAGCACGTATTCTGGAAATTTAAGTGGAAAAGTTGAAAATTTTGAGGAATTTTTTTGAAGTGAAACTTCTTAGACGTCAATGGACGAGCGAATGGAGAGTAGAATTTCAAGGCCATGCAACGTTTTTGGCATTTTCGTTCCGCGAGAGAAAAAATGATGTAACGTAGAGGAAAAGGGGAGAGGAGCTATACCTTATATATATCTTAGATACACTTTGCGCACTTTTCCAAATTAACCTACTTTCCCTGTTTCTAAAACAAATATGGTAAAAAAACCAAAAAAATTGTCATTCCTCAACCCCAAAACCTTATCCTTTCCATCCTTACTTCCGCACAATAGTCAGTGCATTATTTGCATTGTGGCTGCTAAAACAAGTAAAAACAAAGAAAACCATACAGCTACACATTGCATCAAGTGGCGCCAGAAAGAGGAAGCGGGCAACCGCGGTAATAGCGCAGACACACCAAATTTAGCGAAGTCCTCAACCATCTGTGCGATCCTTCTGCCAGAAAAATGTGAAACACAGATGGCGCTCAAAGCAGTAAAAAGGCGTTGTTCCTAAGCAACGACAGGCAACGCATTGCCACTTAGGACTGGTAGCGGCAGCCTACCCGGCCTGTCAGAAATCAAACTAAATTAACGAAACCAACGCAAGACAAGTCTTGTCGAGGCCCTATGCTTAGAGGAATGAACAAATATGAAAAATATTTCAAAAATTTCCCCAACGCTACCTAATGGACTCCGGCAATCCCACAAAATCTTCCTAGATGGGCTCACAACTACTTACTACAATTTCATACGATCATGGGCAGACAAGATGAGTTCTTGACATCAGTCATCTAACCCACCAAATCCCACAAAAGTAGCACTGTCATCGATCGCTTTGTCAAACTCAGCCGGAGTCTGGCTTTCTGTTTCGTTACCTGCCTCTGCATGATGTGGCAAAAGTCCTTGATAGAGTTCAGATCGCTGCTAATTCCATGCCTTTACTTTCAAAATAGAAAAGAAGTTCGAGGCTTTATTGCTGTTACTTTAGATTTCTTTTTTTTTCTTTTGAATTGGCGCGTACACTTCTCTTAGCTGTTTTTGCTTACCTAATAACATTTTTACATCCGCCACTGTACTTGAACGAGTTTAAGCTTTACAAATACGAAATTTAATGTTATGAAGTGCAAAGTTGAGAGACGTTTAGATGTAAGTACACACACATACATATGCACGCACGTACTTGTTGTATTTCCACGTATGAAAACCCTTTGGTATTTAGAAAATTAAGATAAAAGCTAAAATGTAAATAATAACTGTATGGAAATTTTCGGCAATTTATGAGCCATGATTCGAATGCATACTAAAGTATGTGAGTGTGCGCATTTGTAGGCAAATAATAATCTGCTTATTCAATATACCATAAATCAGAGTTTGTGAGTCATAAATAATTTCTTACAAATTGATTATATTTGCACTTTTCATTTATAGGTGTATTTATTGACTTCAGCGTGCAAATCTGAGACTCCTTCGAAATATGTCCGTTTCTTTCTATACTTCCTGCGAGAATAATTTGCTTTTATGTTTCCTTTTTACGAAGAGGAAGCTTTGAAATTCTGCACAATTATGAGTGGTAATGGCCATTTTCATAAAATTAAGAATTATCAAAATATATTCAAACTTAAAAATAAAGAGCATGACGAGTCATATAAATATCCGGAACATGCGGAAAATAATTATTGCAACGAGGTTTAAGATTTTACAAATATTTCGAGTTATTAAAAAGGAGCAAACTCTTTGGCTGGCCATGAGTATTCATGTCTCTGTAAAATTTTTGGTAATAAAGAAGGATCAGAGAAAAGAATTTAGCAACTGGTGCTAGTGTATTTCAGCTGAAAGCAAAGAGCTTCCATAAAACCTTTGGAAGTGAATAATTGCGGAATGCAATTTCAGAATTCAACTTCAATTTCATTGCAATTTTCTTTATTTAATTCAAAGTTTTTTACTACGACTTCCTGAAGCACAAATAACTTGATTGATTCAAAGTACCTTCTACTCAAATATGAACGAGACGTTATCAATAAAACGGTCCGCGGATGACATATGGCAAAAATAATTTTTTTGTTTTTTGGTAGGACTGTTATAAACTTACATGGTAAATTTCAGCGTGATATGTCACATAGTTTGTTTTCTGTGATACTGTAAACAAGTCAAGCTCGAGTGTGTTCTTCGAATTTAACGATGGAAATTCAAGTTGAACAAAGAATTTGTTTGAAATTTTGTTATTCCAACAAAATTTCGGCTTCAGACGCCTTAAAAATGTTGCAGACAACCTATGAGGACTCTGCTCTATCGCGTGCACGTGTTTTCCAGTGGTACAAATCGTTCAAAGAGGGCCGTACATCAACCCAAAAAACCACGCCAAAGTCGCTCAAAAATTAAGGTTATGCTGACTGTTTTTTTCGATTACGAAGGTGTGGTGCACTCGGAGTTCCTTCCGCAAGGCCGATCGATTAACGCTGAATATTATTTAGACGTTTTAAAGCGTTTGCGCGAGAACATTCGCCTTAAAAGGAAGGAATTGTGGGCTAACATGTCATGGTTCTTGCATCACGATAATGCACCAGCTCACACATCACGTCTTGTTCGCGATTATTTGAACACCGTATTCGCCTGATATGGCTCCATGTGACTTTTTCCTGTTTCCCAAGCTCAAGTTGCCGCTCCGTGGAAAACATTTCGAGACAATTGAAGTCATAAAAGAGAATTCGAAGAACACACTCGAGCTTGACTTGTTTACAGCAGCACAGAAAACAAACTATGTGACATATCACGCTGAAATTTGCCATGTAAGCTTATAACACCTACCAAAAAACAAAAAATTTATTTTTGCCATATGTCATCCGGGGACCGTTTTGTTGATAACGTCTCGTTCATATTTGAGCAGAAGATATTTGAATGCAAAGTATTTGGAAGGAAAGACGTTCGGTTGATGGCCGGTATTACTACAGAACACAACCCATGGGATCAGCATACGACCACCATTGGGTTCATTGAGGACCCGATGTGCCTGTCTTGCTTGGAGGAGGCGGATAGCACTGAACACTTTTCCTGTGAGTGTCCTACCTTTGCTAGAGCACGGCTAGGAGTTTTGTGTTCCGACATCGTGAGAATGAGTAATATTCGTTCTCTAAAACTGGAGGATATTTACAGATTTGCCAAAGAATCTAGAAAACTCTCACAGGACTATCTATCTCTATCTCTGTCTCTATTTTTTCCTATCTCTTTCTCCGATACTTTTCTCCTTCTCTCCTTGACTATATCCCCTCTTTCCTCTTTTCAGAGCTCTAAATACAATGGGCTTTTTAGCCTGAGTGTTTTAAGAGCCACCAAATCTACTGGTTCTCCTTAGTTCGACCTTTCCAAATCTCATTTTCATATTCATTTAGATTTGTTGGGCCTATCAATTGATTAATCTATGCTTATTTCAAATATCTTGTGACTAAAATGGCATTCATTATTTGGTGTACTAACAGGGCATTGCTTAGCTGCATCGCATGCTTCCAAGCTAAATCAGGCTCTTAACGATGGTTCCTGGAAATGTAATGAGCCGGGCTCAAAATACACCTTAAAGCATCTCTTATGCAGCTGTCCGGTTCTTTTGAAAACTAGTCTGTGCTACCTAGGTGCTCTCAGTTTTGAAAGACTAGAACTTACCCCTGAACTGGCGCTTGAGCGGTTCCTATAATTTGCAAATAGTACGCCAGTAAGTGATGCTTATTTTCGCTATGGACAAAATGGTTTCACGTGGCCTCCTAACCTAACGTAAAATGCCTTTCTCATATTGACAAAAACTAAACTTTTTTCATTAAATATTTTTCATTTTATGTTATATAACTTTTTATATATTTTTGTTAATTTTATTATTTAATTATATTTATATTTTTAATTTAACTTTGGTTTATTTTACCTCATTTTATTTTATCTTACTTTATTTTTAGTTTTTGTGTTTGTTGTTTTTTTGTTTGTTTCACAAATGTTCATTATGTATTTACTTGATTTTAATTTAATTTAGTTACAATATATTCATTTAATTTAATTTAATTTTTTTCACGTGACAACGTCTTATAATTCGATGGAGCCGGCGGCATGCACTAAAAAATGTGACGTTACCTTGCTCTGAGGCTTGAACTGCAAGCGAGAGCGCGGAACGAACGACAAAGAGGCACAATCGGCCTCCGCGTTCGGCAACGTTCGACATCTGGCTCTCTCCGGACAGCTGCTATACAATAATACAAGACTAATTCAAAGCCTATGGGAAACTACATACGCACATACACATGCCTGTATGCACACATGTACGGATGTGTATAACGGCTCCAAGAGCCAAATGAGTGTGCGCTTTTACTCACTTAAAAATGTGTAAACAAAGTACAAAAATGTGTAACATGCGATTTATCGCTTTTATATGCAATAAATGAGCAGCAAAGAGATTAAGAGAGTAACAATGCATCATTCCATTCATTGACTGGCACATTTCAAATTTTATAGTATTCAGTAGTTCAACGCGAATCGGCAACAGGTTAGGAAGTGAGAAAAGTTTTATTAAAAGAAACAGAGATCATAACTGAATTCGATGTACACAACTCTTTTTACAACAAGTTAGAATTAAATTTGCAAAAATAATTAAGTAACTGATTGAACAACAACTTTTGTTCAGTTTACTTGATGAAAGAAATAATGTGAATACAAAATGTATTATTATAAAATAATAAAATCAAAAATTAAATTTTAACCGTCGAGTAGAAATTGAAGCAATAAATTTTGTAGTATTTTGTAAATTTAAAATGATTGAATGAACGAAGAATTTTATGAAAATTGTTTCGAACGACTACTCATTTTGCAGAACCGCTATGTACATTGTAAAAAAAGATTGACATAATTGTATAATATTTATGCGTACAAATAAATGTAACTTGATCAATTCCATTGCGATTCCATTTACCTCCTTCTCTATATCCATACAAAATATCTATCAAACAAATAAAATTAAAATTTTGTTTTAAAAATTGCAACCATTCCATCAATATTTTCTTATGACGTTGTCACGTTAAACTATCTTCAGTAAACCGACTTTACAGACAACCTCGTTTTTTACTAAATGTTTTTTTTTGTTATTTTATTTTATTTCATACTTATTTTTATTAATATTTTTAATTCTTTTTTTAAATTTGTTTATTATGAATTTAATTTTACTATGTTTTATTTTACTTTTCCTTATTTATATCATTTAAATGAATAAAATTTTTTACTACCTGCTTTTTTGTTTTATATTTTTTGATTTTATATATTTGTAAATGTTCACTTTATTACTCTATTACGCTATTTACTCTACTTAATTTCATTTTATTTTACTATTTTTGTAACTTTTCCAGTTATTTATTTAATTGAATTTAATATTAACTTCTTATTTTTTTACAAGCTTTCATTACTTGCTTTATTTTACTTTATTTCCAAATATGTACGAATTCGTACAAAGCGCATACAATTTTTTCAATATTTTAACCGCAAGCCAAACTGGCTAGGGAGGAGTCCCAAATCAAAACCTTCCTCGGTAATGGACAACAGAAAGGATAATGCTTCAGGTGGAACCCACACAAGTGGGTGTGCGGCAGGGGCATGGATTCTGGAGGCCCCAACCATTATTCAAGTCTCTCAGCTGTACGAGCGAGAGCGCATCCTGGAGGAATCTCATCTTCTTCAGAGACTGAAAAACGTTTCCCACATTCAGAGGTCCTGAGTCGTGAGGCACGACCTCCTAAAGAAGCCGGGAAATCGAAGAGCGTGGCAAGGAGGAAAAGAAGAAAGCGGCGGGCAAGGCTCATGCGGGAGAAATCCTCATGTGTCTCTGCGGGCACTTCTGCGTCTGTGTCTTCCAAAAGACCTCGGTCGCCGGAAGTAACACCAACGGAAGCTATCGAGTCTGCAACTGCCGCTAATGGGCGAGCCACGAACCCCCCAAGGTACGAGCGTGGTCTTAGTGCCAGTGAATGTGGCGTGAAAAGGTTCTACTAAGCCACGTCCTTATCGACGCCTCGACAAAAAGTCCAATACAGCTATCTGCCCGGCGAAAGTTTCGCCAGTGGAAGATGGTGAGTTGGACCTTCGCCAGAGCACATCCAAGGGTGCGGCAGAGCCCGGTCCTGAAGCTAACACGAAGGGCTATGAGACAAAGAACGGCACAATGGCACCATAAGGGTGACGTGCGCGTCTCTGGCCAACTTCGAGTGGATGAAGACCGTGGTCAATAGCGTGCCCTCCATGGGGACCACTCGCTTCGCGGTCTATAGTGAAGAGAGCGTACTCCTCAAGAAGGTCATCTGCTGAATTCCGGATCTAGACCTGTCTACGGCAGATGTCCTGTCCTGTCTACGTGCCCAGAACCGGGCATCAGCAAAAGGCTTTGGCGAGGCCTTTCGCACACTAAGAGCAAAAATCGGGAAGGAAAGGAAGAGGCTGCTCTTGAGGTGCCAGTGGATGAAGCTAGTGTTGATGTCATCGGCTCTCGGTACGGAAACACATCTTTCCCAGATGATTGGCTCGTACGGTTCCTGTAGCTACCGTCTCTTGTCTTGCAGCATTCCAAAGCCGCTACCGCCCTACTAAGTAGAAGTCAATCCAGCTGCACACATTACCTCACATAACAACAGTGCAAAAGCCCTGGGTCTTTACGGGCCGCCTCTGTACCTTAAGCGCGTTGAAAGGGGCCATGTTATTATATGGCAGGAGCTCGAGTAGACCTAGGACCGGTCTTATAGGGTCATCCCATCTCACTGTAACGGGTCATGAGCAATTCTATGTATTGATAATACATAGGCTGAGGTGTGTTATAGCGGTAGACTCGGATGGTCGAAGTTTGTGATTGCATCTGCTTATTTTCATTACGATGATCTGTAGGCGGCTGGTTGGACTGACGACGGGCTATTTTCTACGGACAAAGCACACGGAAAATGTGGGCATTTCAGACAGTGCACTCTGCCCAGCAAGTGGAAAGGAGGACGAGACGGCGGACAAAATTACCATACATTTCTATAAAACAAGCGTCGTATATGACCAAAAAGGCAGATTTTTTTCTTTTTAAAAATTTCAGTAAAAAATCTGTTGAAAAAATATATTAGACGGGGACCGGAAACCACAATTTTTTGCTTCTTTTGGTCCTTACTTTTTCTTCCTTAAATATTTTACATTTCTTTTCTCAATGCCCTGCATTTCCTAAACATCAGTTTAAATTACGTCGTTCAGCACTCGAATTCCGGGAGACATACAATCTCATACGAGTATTACCTCGTTAAAACGAGATTATGACTGTTTTACTGCAGTGATAGCTGGGCCTGTTATATGACGACAAGGCAGGTAATGTCAGAATGCAATAGAAACGAACACATAAACATACACCACACAGAATTTTGAAATCACCCAAGTGATTTTTCAGATTCTTAAAATTAATGTTATTTTGGGATTAGACGCTAAAAATCCAAAAAATGTCGGCCGCGGTAGCGTCTTGTATAATATTTCCTATTAAAGTTTCAGTAGAAATTTGAGTACCAAAATTGAGTCAAACCAAACTGTATTTAACATTTATTTAACAGTTATCTTATTTGTTATCTCACCAGCACTCCATACTTAAAGAGTTGACAGTTCAGCTTAAAAGCTGATCCTTTAAGTGCACGTTCACAAGGCTTTCAATGCCATTGCATATTCCCAAATGGTTTTCTGAAATTAGTTTTCCCACTTTCAGTTGCACAGTTAAGTACGTTGACCGACAAAGGCACTCATTGAGGAAGGCGGTGATTTTCGTGCATAGCAAAGCAAAGTTGGTAGAAAAAATAAAGAGAAAAACCGACCAAAAAGAAATTGCACATCGGTACGTTGGCTCGCGTGCGAAGAAGTCACCCATTTGTGCTTTGGCTCTGCAACTGCGTGCGCAGCCAATAAGTGAGCAAATAAATACCTCAATTTCATTTTCGAACTTATCGCTTCGCTGATATCTAATGACGTTACGTGCTGCAGAATCAATTTCAGAGCGAAGGCAGAAAAGGAAAAAAAAACAACAAATAAAATAGAAAAATAGGAAAAAAATTACAAGCAAGCCAAAGCAGTGGCGTAGCAATGAAGAATGAGATGTAAGAAGGGAGCAAATTGTGGAAAATAGAAAAATACATTGCAGAAAGGCTTCAAGACGACCGCCGCTACTCCACCGTTCGATGCAAGAATCCTAAGACAAACAGAAAGCAAATGGCAAATGGGCACGCAGCAGTGTAAACAGAGGCAAAATTGTGGCAATAAAATAAATAAAATGCAACACGTTGTGCGAATCAGATAAGAGCAAAGTGACAAGGGCACAGAAAAAGGACAACGGCGGACCAGTGCAGCGGATAAAAACAAAAGCAGGAAATAGCAATGACTAAAGTGAAGAATGGGAGACTGGTAAACAATGTCTGACGACATAAAGCATAAGAAACTTGCGGTCACACATAAGTACATAGACATATGCGGTAGGGCTGTCAATATCAACGGTAACTGTTGATACCGGAATATCGGGATATTTTGTATGTCATGTCGGAATTTCGGGACTCGTTTTGGGGACATAATTTTCAGCAATTCCGGAAAAATTTAATAAACTTCTTTTTCTATAAAAAATAATTACTTTATTAATATTTTTTTGTTATAATGAATAAACTTTGCTGAAAATGTAAAATAAAGGATTTGGAATATTTTTTATTTAAATCAAATCAACAGAAGTGAGAAGTTCAAACAGCAGTAGGAATTTACTTACAGGCTCGATTTTTTTAAAATCATCAGTACTTAAGTTTATGTGTAGTACAATTGTCTACTGACTGAGTGCTAGGACTTGTCCAGCCCCCCACAAATCTAATCTAATCTACTTAAGTTTATGATCTGCAAGTTCGGTCAGATGAAAATTCAAAGCTCTTCTACAAAATGTACATCTAAGCATGGGTCGAGATGTTTTTAAAAAAACCAATCAAGCACAAGCAAAAACCTGCAGAAATAAAATTTCCATATCCTCTATGAAACAAGCAAGCAAGACCAAAAAATAAGTTTTAATTAAACGAAAATGTTTCTTACCTACTCACTTACTTAATTGGCCGTGACAACCCGTTACCGAGTTACAACCTACCGAGTAATGTGTCGCCAGGTGCCTCGGTTTTCCGCACACCTTTCAAAGTTTCTTGAGCCAAAAGAAGCCAAGTCATCTTCAATTTGGTCTTTCCACCGAGCACGAGGACGTCCTCTTCGCCGCCGACCGCCAATTACCGTCTCAAATACCTTCTACGCCGAAGCAGTTCCCTCCATACGGACGACATGACCCAGCCACTTAAGTCGCTGCATGGTGGCTCGTTTGACTATACCAATATCTCCGTGAAGCTCTCACAGCTCGTGGTTCATTCGAATGCGGTAACTGTCATATACGCCAGCAGGGCCAAAAATCTTTCGAAATACTTTTCGCTCGAAAACTCCAGCGACTGCATCTGATTATTCGACTGTCGATGCTTCAGCGCCACAGAGAAGCAACGGGATGATGAGTGTCTTGTAGAGTGTTGTTTTCGTTCGTCGAGAGAGGGCTTTACTACCCAACTGCGCACGCCACGATTCCGTGGTTTTACCCTCATTTACCGTCAGCCACGAATAGGCAGGATTGGATCGAATCTGCACCGAAGCTTACACGTCTGTCTTCACTGACGGTTCCAAGATGGAATCAGAAGCCGGAGCAAGGGTTTTCTCTAAATCAGCCAATTTATCTATTTAGTTTAAACTGCCGATTACTGCTAGTGTTTTTCAAGCAGAAGTCTTTGCGATCCTGTAGGCATGCTAAATGCTTAGGGAACGCGGGAGCGAGGGAGATATTACATTTTCTCCGATAGTCAAGCCGCGATTACGGCTCTGACGTGCCATGGTGCAGAACGAAATTAGTAAACTCCTGTAAGGAGGAGATTAAATCTCTTGGGTGTGCAGGTAACATTGCTCTGATCTTGGTTCCAGGACAAAGGAAAATAGAGGGAAATGAAATTGCTGAGAGAGAGCAGAGACCTTCTACCCGGTCATCAGCATCCCCCTGACAGTTGCTAAAAGAGAACTGCACAAATTATTTCTCAGAAAAGTTTAGACCAGATGGAGCTCCAATTTTTGACGAGCTAGTTCGAAAACCCTTTGGCCCAAGTACAATGTATGAAGGACTCAGAAAGTTCTTTGAACTCCTCGCCATTCAATTTCCAAACTGATCACTGGATGATTGACACACACGCGGAAAAGTTAGGGTTAACATTTAACCCCCATTCCAGAATCTGTGGGGACCTCTCAGAGAAGGAGACTGTTGAGCACTTTCCCTGTAAATGTCCTGGTTTGACAGCTAGACGATTAAGGTCACTGGGGGCTCCTTTCTCCGACAGGTTGGATGAGTGCACCCAGCTAAATCCCATGAATATTCTCAATTATATCAACAGTTCTGGCTGGCTGTAGATATCTGCCTGTTGGAGGTCTCATAATGGTATCAAAACGGCGCTTTAGTGCTCCGTGAGGAGTGACAGACGAGTACTTCAAGTATTTCACCTACCGTCAGACCCAACCGTGCGGACTCCTTTTAAAGCCGTGAAAGCGGCAGCGACATCCCGCTTGGTATGACCGATGATGTGGATGGCATCAGCATACTCAAGGAGCTAGACACTTTTATAGAAAAAAGTTCATAATAAAGTTAATGAGATCGCATGACAATGGGTCACCTTGTCTGAAACCGCGACCGGTATCAAAAGGTTGGCAGATTTTTTTTTCCAATCTTGACGGAGCTTGTGTGCTGCTCAACGTCATTCTGCACAACCGTATCGCTTAGCAGGGATACTGAACTCCGACATTTGCCCTATAGTTGGTCGCGAATCAGGCTATCAGGCTTGTAGTCGACGAATAGCTGGTGTTTGTTAACTTGATCCTCATAGGTCTTCTGCAGAATCTGGCGCAGTGTGAATATTTGGTCGACGATGGAGCAACCAGATCTAAAAAACGCACTGATATGGCCCAATTAAGGATTGGGCGTAAGGCGTATAACAGGCAGGATAGAATTTTATATGTGATGGAGATAAGGCTGATCCCACGGTAGTTGGCGCAGATCATGGGTTCACCTTTCTTTAGGATAGAACAAAGGGTACTGAGACTCCTCTCCCCGGGCAAGCTTTTTGCTTGCCATATCAAGTCGAAAAGGCGGTATATCATCTCCTCCAGCTGCTTGCCATATCAAGCCGATAAGTACAGACATCATCTGCTCCAGCTTTAAACAGCTCGCAATAAAAATTTGAAATTTCTCTCAGAGCAAAAAATTGAATAGGGTTTTTATGACATTTATAGGTTTTTGCAAGTCAAATGTGTTAACGAGAAGTAAATATTTCATATTTTCTCTATTTGAACACATAGACTGGCTTTTTGCACGAAGAAAAAAAAATGGGTTTTGAATTAATTTGATCTCCCTGCCAATCAAATTGTGTTAAAAACCTTTTCTTCAAAATATGGGAAACAAATTATGGCGAGACTAGTCTAATACTTTAAAGATACCGGGATCCCGGGACTGGCTCTATCTAAGGTTTAGTCACCCACATGCACACTTTAAACGCCCAAAGTGGTTGTTGGAACTCCATTTAGCAGCCACACACAGACAGCTCAAAGCTGCGCTGCTGGCTGCCCGCTCACTACGCAAAGTGAATAGTAGAAGCGTCCTCCCATTAGAAGACGATATCAGCTCGCATGGACAAAGCAAATACATACAAAAAAATGTGTACATACATACATACATATACAGTTACATACGTAGCTATCATGAGAAATGTGTGGACCTCAATTTTCTATACGAGTAGTCAACATTTCGGTCACTGCTGCCTTGCCAGTTGGCTTCTTGTGACTTTTTCGCTAGGCAAGCACAGTGCACTGAGACGTCCGAGGTGGGGATATGTTGTGGAATTTATTACGTGAAAATGTAAATAGCGGCACGTTTTGCATCGAAGACAAATGTGCAGCTGTCAAGCATACAATAACGCGAACAGAAAGGCAGGTTTAAAAATAACGGAGTATGCAATAACACAATACAAACAAGGAATACAAATAATAATATTCACATATACATACCCACATACACACACACACACATACACTACATAGTAAGAGCTAAGATATTTTAGAGCGGAAGAACGCAACACGCGATCGGATGTTAAAGCACTCCAGGCGGTATTATGGTGGGTTAACGACAAAGGCGAAAATTCACGAGTTGACTTCCTTCACGTCCTTTTCCTTCTTTGCTCTGCTCATCGCACTCCTTCATTCATTTACTTATTGTAAGAAGTGCACTCAGCATCACCAGTTTGTCTATGCTTGGCTCATATTAGACTTGACTCGCGCTTTACAGTGGCATAAGACGTGGAATAAGAAGACAAATTTAGTAAAGCAAATATAAGCAAAATCCGATAAAAGCAAAAATTGTCTATGCTTAAGAAAACTTAAAGCAAAAATAAATGAGTTTGGAGCCGTGAAAAATTTACCATACGTCAGACTGATAGAATTCAGCAAATCCTTTAGCAACTTACAAGCTAAGGATAAAAAATAACATTATCCAGGAGGCCAATAGGTTATCGAGAAAAGAAAATGCTAATACTAAATGCTACAACCAGGTTAATTTGGCGGCAAATAAATAGGAAAAGATCAGAAGAATTGCTCAACCTTTCAAGAGAGAACATCTCGAAGGTCGTGGCTTGTGTCACCGGTCATTGGCTGTTAGATAGGCACTCTTCTAGACTAGGAATATTTTCGCATGAATACTGCAGATATTACAGAGATGAAGAAGAGTAAGAAACAGTAGAACAATTCCGCCGTAATTGTCCTGCCTTAGCTATGAGTAGAGCAACGTTTCAGAAAAAGTTGTTTGACTCGCTTACGGAACTATCTAGTGTTGGGATGAAACCTATTCTACGCTTCATAAGAGCATTCAAATGGCTCCATGATAAATAAACAGTAAGGTTCCCGTGTTACGGAGTGGTACCACAACTGACCTAAATGTCGCTCCTTATCCATTCTCGCTCTAAATCGTACAATGGGCAATATTTCCCGAGCGCTTGGAAGAAATTTCCGGCCATCCATAATTTCATTCTATGATACTTCATTCCAATCACAATACCAGAAAATGTTACATCAAAATGTTCTCCGATCAGACTCTATTGGATACACAAGCTGCTATAATACTTTCTACACTAATGAACGAAACCGACCACACCTTTGCGAGGCTTTCATTTAATTATAACTTGCATCTGCTAGTGAACGGCGCCTGCAGTCTCCGAAGATCCAGACAGTCGTTCTTAATAAATAAATGGTTCTGCAGTAAACGTGATGGAAATGCTAACAGCTGGCATAAAAATTAGATTTACCTAGCAAAACTTTTAAAAAGTCGGAGCAGGGCGAAAATGAGTCTGGCAGCAAAGCTTCTGTTCATGCTTTTGGGATTTCCAATATAAACCACAGTTTAATGCAGAAGGAAAATAACCTCATTCTGCAAAATCGGACAACCCCTGTGGTCTAGAATCATAGATACACAATTCCTATCTCCAAAAAGGCGATAAGAAACTGTCAGACAACTACAGGGGGACTCCCTTGCTTAGCTCCGCGCTAAAACTTTTTACTAAAATATTAGCTAACTATATGGTTCTCGCATTTTCACGGAGGCTCCAGCACCCAGCACGGTTCCGGCTCTGGTGTCTACTTAGAACCCATAACTGCACTTTGCTCTTGTAACTACTATAAATCCAGGTTGAACTATGACGGCGGATATAATATCCTGATGCTAACATAGGTCCCGGGACACGTGGGTATCGCGGGTAACGAGATCTCTGACTCTGAGGCCAGATTCCCTGGCCCGGAGCTTATTTTGCCACTCCTTTCTGCAGCCATCAAAGCCACGAATGGCAAACGGGTTAGTCTAACCGACAAGCGAGCCTAGCAGGCTGAGAGAGACTGCAAATGGACAAAACTGATATTACCTGTCATGCCCGACCGAATGTCGCAGATTCTCCTGCCATTAACCAGAACGGTCTGTAGGAAGCTGGTTGGACTAATGACGGCCCACTGTGAGCGAAGCACATGGAAAAGGTGGACATCTGAGGCAGTGCACTCTGCCCAGTATGTGGAGAGGAGGATGAGATGGCGGACACTTTCTGTGCGTCTGCCCGGCATTCGCTCGAATCACGCTTGAGGTCTTGGAACCACTCAGATTTCTTTGGAGGTCGGGTGGATTTAAAGAAAATTAAAAATGGAACCCGACTGCAGTACAATGGACTTAATTGTGTCTGAGTGCTGTACTTGCCAGTCTGTCGCTCCAAAAAAAAAAAAAAACAAAAAAAAAATTACTGAAACCGACATTGCAACAAATATTCAGACGGTCGACAGTAGATAGCATCTTTATCCTGTACCAACTCAACGAAAAGGCGATTGAATATAAAAAAAAAACAGATTTTTTATGTTTTACAAAAGTATTTGATAACGGTTTGCTTAAAGTTGTAATTAAAATTCTTGGCGTTATAGTGCGGAGTGCACCATTGCCTCCTTTGAAAGAGAAATCTGAGGAACTGGCCAGACAGGGGCATCCTATAACGAATCGATACGAATCGGAACGAAGCGGTACAAATAAGCTGTCCCCAAGGCGTGCGCCAAAAGAAGATTTCCTGGCTATTCCAGAAGCAGGCCGTTGACAGATGAGCTAACACGGATAACTGCAAAATAACTACACACACGTGGCCCACTTTTAACAAATCCAGAGCTGAGCTGAGGAGCTGCTAAGAAAGCTACGAGAAAACGTATTCAGAATAACGTCAACAATAACCAGCCACTGGCCTTTGGGAGACCATGTCAAGAAGATGGGGTGGCCGTACAACGATAGATGTTGAATCTGCAATCAAGAAGAATCTAAGGGAAACCAGCCAGCCAAAGGGATTCTTATCGGCCGATAACTCTTCTTTCCCCAGTAGTGAAGACTCTTGAAGCCATTTTACTCACACACTACACGAAACACCGACCCCAGCCTCACACCAACTTGACTTCCGAAGAGTACACAAAACCACCACAGCACTCACTGCCAATAACACTCAGATAAACCGCAGGCTCAACCAAAACCGGCCCTGCGAAAGGACTGTCCTAGTAGCGTTGGACCTAAAAAAGACTTTCGACACTGTCAGACACGCCACGCTATTAGATGATATTTTACAGTCGACACTTCCGCCAGGTCTGAAGAGGTGGACCGCGAACTACCTGAGTGATTGTCGTTCGTCGGTGCTATTTCGAGACCAAATTTCTAAACAGAGGAATATAAAGTAAGGAATTCTGCAGTTGGTGTCCTTTCACCCTTGCTTTTTAACTTCTATTTCTCGAAACTCCCCCAGTCACCAGAGTAAGTCTCCCTGGTCTTCTACGCCGACGACTGTAACGATAATGGGGCCGGGTAATGACATCGATGGCTTATGTGCCAAGGAAAACTACTACCTCGCTTTCCTTTCTCGCTTCTTCACTGCGAGGAACCAACAGCTATCCCCCACGCAATCCACAGCGACACTCTTTACCACCTGAACAAAGAAGGACAAACTGCTACTAAAGATAAAAGTCGACGACACACCAATTCCTACTGTCAAGCGCATACAACCGCAATTGTTACTAAAGTCCAAAATCGCAACAAAGTCCTCAAATCGCTTGCCGGCTGCACTTGGAGCAAGGACAAAGAAATGGTGCTATCGACATTTTAGACAATATGCCGGCGGTTTTAAACTATGCTGTCCTAGACCTGTCTGGTCGCCTGGAAGCAGTTTATCGCGAGCTACAGACCTGTCAAAATACGACCATTAGGACTGCGACAAGATGTCTTCTGATGTCTCCACTTCAACATCTACACGACGAGGCCCACATGGTCCCTGTAAAGGAGCATAATAAACTGGTCAGCAAGCAGTTCCTTTTAGGCACGTCAGGAGGCATCTCTTCAATTACGCCGCTGAGATCGAGGACAAACCGAACAAACAACTACTGGACCGGATAGTGTTTAGACAGACATTAGCGACATTCATCGAGGGATCCTTACCCCCTTCTTAAGCTTTCGCCTCCCGAATGCCGTCATCGGAGGCCAACCACTACTCAAACAACACAACACCTTCACAATCATAATTTTCATGAGCATATATTTTTTCATTAAACTTCTCGCAATGAACCCACGACATATTCGCTTAAATCA
Organism: Anastrepha obliqua; assembly: GCF_027943255.1. Lineage (NCBI taxonomy): Eukaryota > Metazoa > Arthropoda > Insecta > Diptera > Tephritidae > Anastrepha > Anastrepha obliqua. Next base: position 16,089,335 of record NC_072893.1, on the reverse strand, counting down.
ACCCACAGTGCCGACACTTTCGACACCACAATTCCTTTCGCAATTGCTGTACCTTAGACATACCATTATTGTTTCCGAAAAACAAAAAACAAAACTATCGCATTGTTTACTTGTGTTGCTGTCATCCTTTTTGTTGTGGCTTTTATTTCCACTCTTAGAGCATTAGCGGTGCCAGACATTGCCATTGCCAATGCAATGCGAATGTGCAAACAACACTTTAAACAGCGACTATTCATTCGTTCTTGCAACTTCCTTTTTACTGCGCTGCGTTGCACAAATACCATTCAGTTTATTTGTTGAATGCCTCTTCTCGTCGTTCTTATTTCGGCTGCCGCTTCCATTTCAACGACCATTTTTAATGCTGTTTATATTTACACGCTCAAATGCATTTACAGATATAATCAAATGTAGGTATACAAGTATTGTTTATACATACAGTTCCATCCATCGAGTGAAAAAGTATGGGTGCCGCACTCCTTTAAATAAGCAGATTTTGTCGAGGCGCTCGTAGTAAGTTTGTTTACGTTGCTGGCCGCCAGCGTTTGCTGAAAAGACAATTCGGGCTATCATTTCCATTGTTTTCCCAGTCAATCTTCTCAGACTGCGCAACACTTGTAATCTGAGCATATTGACTTGGAAAACCGCTTTTACTTTTACCCAATGTCGCACGTCTCACTCGCCAATTTCTGCGCAGCAAATCCAACTGAAATACACTGCGCTTGTCCCTGCGTTAAGAACTAGGAATTATTTCGGAATGTTGACGATTTATTTTTGTGTTTTTTTATTAATTTATATTTTAGTAACTTTTTTAAGAAATTATAGTTCCTTCTTCTACGGAAACCACAAATTTAGAAAAAAATAAAAAAAAATTTTTTAATTTCAAATATTTTAATTCGAATTTTTATATAGTACATTTCAGGTATGCAACTTGTAGCCCATTGAGCTTCGGCACAGAAAAATGCAAGTTTTTAGTGGCTCAAAAATTGTGCTGATTATTGATAATTTTTTTTTTCGCTAGCGGTGTTAGAAGACATCCAATGCACATTTTTTCCGCTCCCATTTCTCCAGTTTTCGATGATTTGCACTTACTTCCCATCGAATTTTCCGTCATTTCCATCGCAGCTCTAAGTGCAATCAGGTTAAAGGAGATTGGCCTCTGGAGACTATCTCTCAAGGGAACATGGTAGCATTTTCGGGCAGTTAACACCGTATTTCTCCGAACTTCGAACACATCTCTCTATCCGCAAACTGTAGTTTGAGTGTCGTGCTAGGGCAATCTTTCCAAACAGGCAGGATTGGATTGAGGAGAAAATGCACACCGAAGCTTGCAGCTCTGTTTCCACTGAAGGGTTCCAAGATGGAATCGGGAGTCGGAGCACAGGTTTTCTCTAAACTAGCAAATTTATCTATATCCTTTAAATTCCCGAAAACTGCTAGTGTTTTTCAAGCAGAAGTCTTTGCGATCCTGCAGGTATGCAAAATGCTTAGGGAACGCGGGAGCGAGGGAGATATTACTATTTTCTCCTATAGTCAAGCAGCGATCAAGGCTCTGAAGACGCCGTACTACAGATCCAAACTAGTCAACTCCTATAAGGAGGATATCAAATTTCTTGGGGGTGCAGATAAAATTTCTCTGAACTGGTTTCCTGGGCATAGGAACATGGAGGGCAATCAAATTGCTGATGAACTTGCCAGGAAGGGAACTGCATTGGCCTCAGAGACCTCCTACCCGGTCATCGGAATCCTCCCGACAGTTGTTAAAGGGGAACTGCGTAAATAATTTTTCAGGAAAGCGCAGAAAAGAGGGAGCTCTATTTCTTCGTGTGTTCTTTCGAAATTCCTGTGGCCCCAGTAGAATAGACGCAGAACTCAGAGAGTTCTGGGAACTCCACATCATTCAACTTCCAAACCCGTAACTGTATTTACCGGGCACTGGACGATCGGCTTACACGTGGAGAAGATAGGTTTACCATTTGACCCCCATTGCAGAAGCTGTGGGGACCTTTCAGAGAAGAAGAATGTAGAGCAATTTCCCTGTAAATGTCGGGGTTTGGCAGCTGGACGAATAAGGTCAGTGGTGTTACTTTCTTCGACAGCCTGGAGTAGTGCGCTAACCTAAATCCCATCAATCTTCTCTATAAGATCAACAGCACTACTCGTCCGGGGTCTCACAATGGTATCAAAATGGCGCTTTAGTACGACTTGGGGAGAACCAGAGTGGTACTTCAACCATTTCATCTACCTACATACCTAACGATGGGCAGTCAATCGCACACCTAACAAAGAAAAAACGAAAGTCAGGGAGAGAATAATAAATAAATAAATAATTGGCGCGTACACTTCTGTTAGATGTTTGGCCGAGCTCCTCCTCCTATTTGTGGTGTGCGTCTCGATGTTGTTCCACAGATGGAGGGACCTACAGTTTCAAGCCGACTCCGAACGGCAGATATTTTTATGAGGAGCTTTTTCATGGCAGAAATACACTCGGAGGTTTGCCATTGCCTGCCGAGGGGCGACCGCTATTAGAAAAATGTTTTTATTAATTTTGCTTTCACCGAGATTCGAACCAACGACCTCTCAGTGAATTCAGAATGGTGATCACGCACCAACCCATTCGGCTACGGCGGCCGAATATCTAGTGTTTTTACGTTAATGAGCAAGCAACAACCTTCATAGGATGGAAAGGGTCAAAACGATCCTTGTGTAAGAGAAGTAATAAATAGAAATGTCCTACAATCTTATTTCTCAGCAAATTTTTATATATGCAACTAAACAACATATCTCTTTCCGCTAATTTATTTTCACTCTTGTTTTCATTTATTCTAAAAACAAATTTGGCAACGAATTTCAATTATGCTACGGCTGCCGGAGCCGAATGGGTTGGTGCGTGAGTACCATTCGGAATTCAGAGAAAGAACGTACATTCGCAACTCGGTGCATCACCAAAAGCAGGCAATGGCAAACCTATAAGTGTATTTCTGTCATGAAAAAGCTCCTCATAAAAATACTGCCGTTCGGTATCGGCTTGAAACTGTAGGTCCCTCCATTTGTGGAACAACAACATCAAGACGCAAACACCCAAAAAAGGTGTACGCGCCAATTATATATACATATATATATATACATATATATATATATATATATTATATGTATATATGAGGTGTGTTCAAAAGTATCGCGAATTTTGTGTTTTTTTTTTCAAAAATTATTTATTATTCATTAATATCCATTTTGTCCCCTTCAAAGTAATCCCCATGAGATATTATGCACTTGTGCCAACGTTTTCCCAATCTTCGAAGCACTTCAAAAAATCCTTTTTTTATCTTGTTCAGCTCCTCCTTCGATGCCGTCTTTATTTCGTCAATCGCAGCGTGGCGTCGTCCTGTCATGGGCCTCTTCAGTTTCGGGAACAAGAAAAAGTAACAAGGAGCCAGATCTGGGTATTCCCCAGATGGCTGTGGCATCATTAGTGTGTTGCTTTTGGGCAGAAAGTCGTGCACAAGCAACGATGTGTGAGCAGGGGCATTATCGTGATGCAAGAGCCAATTTTTGTTCTTCCACAAATTCAGGCGTTTCTGGCGGATTGCGGATTGCTTCGTGCAAATTGCGCATAACTTGCAGGTAATATTCTTTAATGACCTTTTTACCCTGTGGCAAGAAGACATGACGCACAACGCCGGCGGCGACCTTTCTCATGCCCAAATCATTGAAAAAAGTCGAATGGCACGAGCCAATTGATATGTCTAGGTCCTCAGCAACATCTCTAACGCTGATTCCACGATTGGCCAATACCATTTTCTTCACTTCATCAATTTGTTCGTCTGTTGTTGAAGTGCTCGGGCGTCCGGCACGCTTTTCGTCGTTCACATCTTCTCGGCCCTCTGAGAATACTTTCTTTCAATCTCACTTTCAGCCTCTTCATTCGAGCGATAATTCTTACCGGTGAGTATTTTTTTAGGTCTGCGAAAAGCTTAGTCACTGGAAGCCAAATTTGGTAAATGTACACGTCCGCCACAGCCACATTCGAAGTTCAATTTATGTAGATTTGCCATTGTTTTGATTGACTTGTGACACGGAGCGTTGTCTTGAAAGCGAGCAAACGCGGTTTAAACTTCTAATAGAGCTTTCTCACGGTCAAATGCTTATATAATATAAAGTCAACTCGTTCTTTTGATATCGTTAGGATGTCAACTCATTCACGCAACTCCACTTTTCGACCATTCAAGACGATTTTGTGGTTTTTTTATGTCTTGTTGTGTCACCGCCTCATTTGGGGTGGTGCTTCATCGGTGTCTCTGCGACGACGTTCGGAGTCAGCAAACGATCGTTTTGTGGTTGTTTCTGATGGAACGGAGTCACTAAAACACATTGCTTCGCTTGAGAGCTATTTTTGCTCATCAAGAGGCAGTGTTAAATTAAAACACGAAATTCTTCTTGATCCTTTGTTTTTAAAATAACAAAAGTAGCATCATTCATAGCAGAATAACTCACGAACTGATGAGAGAATATCATGGAATTTTAACAACTGTCTTTTTCAGATTAAGACTAACTAGTGCCATCTATATGTTAGGCCCGTGACTTTTCCGCCCATGTGTTATACAAGGAATATCAGCGACCTTCATCGTGATCTTGGCATACCAACTGTGACTGAAATAATGAAGGATTTTCCCATAGTTCGTAAACAGCGACTAAAAAATCATGCCAAATGCAGCAATCAGCATCCTTCGGCTGAACTTTCAAATGCAGAACTGTAGCAGATCTTATGGATAGCGAGGAGCGATTTTAGTCCCACTGAAGCGCTACAACGCCAGTGCTAACTCAATTTAGTGTCGTTCGACTCTTTCCCGTAAAAGCAACCAAACAAAAATGAGTGAGAAGTACGCGAAGGGCCGAAATTATCTTACGCCGCGGCTGCAAAAGTAATTAAAAATCAAAAAAGTTTGTTGTGATGTGGAATCAACGGTTTAAAGAGTACAAAAATGTTTATAACTTTTCCGAGCGCGGCTTGAAGCGAGTGACGGCAAAAAAAAAGGTTAAAGTGATCGTCCAACTTTTTAAGCTGGACTGACCTTCCTACTCTTCAGACGCCAACCTCATTGAATATGTGAGGGTAACTATAAAAACACATCTCCCCGCAGAGCTAGTCTACGATTTAAAGCAACTCGCGCGTGAAATTCTCAAAATCTGGTCCTGTTTGTCGACGAGCTACGCAGAAAAGTTGGTTCAAAGCATGCCAAGAAAATGGCACAGACTGTAAAATGCCTCTTAAAATAAGTTAAATTTTCAAACGAAAATTGCTTATGAGGATCCTTTTATATAACTTGGTGCAATTGTGCAACGCTTCTAAAAAACGAATAAAAATTGTTAAGCAAAAAAAAATATATATTAAAGATTTCACTAAATTTAAAAGTCTCTTAAAAGGCACGAGAGACAACATTTTAAAGTCTCTTATTTTCGTTGCCACAAAGTCTCCCAAAACGCAAGTGTCATTCAACTTTTTCGCATCAAATAAAATCGAAATATCCAACAGCAGCATGCCAAGCTTTCACTTTATTAAACATCGATGTGCTCCAGCAAACGTGAAAGCATATTTTGCAATTTAATAATTAAAACCCGCGCCCGCTCGATGCATTAGTCAAAGCACGCGAGATGGCGAGCGACAGAGAGTTGTTATGGAGGTGCAACATATTAGAAGCAAAACCGCGTTGCCACGTCCAACAGCCACCAGCGAAAAGGTGAGCAAAAAATGCCCAACACAAAAACACATGTTGGCTTGGCTTTTACTTTGCGCGCACACACACACAGCTACAAAAATAAGTTGGCTGGGTGCCGGCAATGAAGTGCCACGAATGCGACAGGTGCGCACCAAGCACCCCAGTAGAGACCAGCTAGGCTAGTAGCCCAGGTGCAGCATCTGCGAGAGATAGTGCAGGTAGGCGACGGAATGGCGCAAAAGGCGGCAAGGCACGTGCGCTCTAAGTGAAATTGCAAGGCTGACGTGTATGAGGATATGCAGGACTGAGTACAGTAAAGGATTGCCATGCTCGTTTAAGTATATAAAAATATTTAAGTACAGTTGTATGAGCACAGCAAGAAATGTGACTGCGAGTCGAAGGGAACACTCGCGAAGGTAGATATGAATGCAGCTTCACATCCAGATGCATGTGTGTATGCATGTATGTATGTATGCATGTATGCATGTATGTATGTACGCATGTATGTATGTATGCGTGCATGGCCACGTGTGACTCCAGAAACACATGCATACACTTGTAACTGCTATTTATGGTAGGAATGCTGCGCGCATTTGGCACTGCACAAACGGCTGCTCCAGCTGCAGCACATAAAAGTCCTCATAAACACCGTTGCTGGGATCAAAAGTTTTTACATCGCTTTAATCAAATTCACAGCATTGTACAAGCAGGCACGGCTCTTTTACGTAGCAGTCGCTACAGTGGCGCTAAGTGCATTTGAAATGGCAACAGCAACGCGGGCTTAAGGATTAGGGCCAAAAGAAAGACGAACAGCATTAAAATGGTGTACCATCCACCGTAAAAGCGTCAATGGTATTTAAAGTCATAGCTTTATGTACCCATGACAGACACACAGTACTGTAGTCAAAAGTTTAACAGTCCCATAAAAGGATTGATTCTACATATCTATGCTAGTCATACCTATGCTAGTCGCCCCTAAATGCTTTTGACGAAGAGAGAGGAAGCGTAAAACTTAGCAAACCTGTAGACCATCACACATGGCAACAGACAGAAGCAGCAATAGTATTGGGTAAATTATTGCTTCTGATGTTGAAATTTGCTTCATCGAATTAAAGTGAAGATACACCCCCCTTAAGTATTTAAACTCTCCACATATTGCCCAGTTTTGTATACTCATTTATTTCTTTTCGAATTTTAATTGCTTTTTTTTTACAAAAATATAATAAAATTCACTCTATAACAACAACCGTAACAATTCATCCATCAACGCCAGCATCGCGGAGCGAAGATGCCAAACCTTGCTCCGGTAGCAAAGGTGATGGGACACTGAACCGAGTGCCAGATGAACGGCGAAACTCAATCCATCAATAGGCCAATGGATCCAAAGGAACTGCGTGTAAGTGGATAACTTCTTAGCACAGTTCTTCTCGGGCCACGGATACTTCCGGCAATACTTGTACCTACACCGCATGGACAAGGTAAGCGAACTCAAGTGCATATACTGCGAAGCACCTGAGCAATGACGCTGAAGAAAAACGACAAATGTGACAAATGGCTCGCGCAAAGAGATCCTCTGAGGAAGCAGATTGACGACATCACGCCGAGCAATATAATCAGCAAAATGCTCGAAGGTGAGGGCATTTGGAAAGCGGCAAAAAGACACAGTGCAACAAAGCGAAGCCGCACAGATAGAGACACAAGAAGACGAGCCTATAACAAATATGGTATTCTGTGCCCTTCCGAAGTAATGCACAAAGTAGTCCCTCGATGGAAAGTGCTCATTTGAACTAAGTAGGCAATTGAGTAGTAAAATCCTTTCTCGACGAACAAAACTAACACTCTAAAAAGCTTTCATCATGCCCATCCTAACGTATGGCGTAGAAGCATGGACGATGACAACCTCCGATGTGGCGACGCTGGAGTTTTTGAGAGAAAAATTTTGCGGAAGATTTTTGGACCTTTGCACGTTGATGGCGGAGAGTATCATAGGCGATGCAACAATGAATTGTATGAGCATCTAGTGGCTTCATTGGCTAGGTCATGTCGTCCGAATGTCGTCGAAAAACGACTGGCGCGCTTTGTTAAACTCGGCGAAATTCGCGTAAGCGGCTATCGGCCAATCAATAAGAAGAAGTTCAGGAGCGTTTCCACGACAATCGGTTCTACGTTACCGAAACGACCCGGACTTATATCCGGCCAAGAACTGTCACTCTAGCAGAATTCCCCGTATGTAAGTATGGGGAGTGTTTATGCTGCTACAACAACAATAACAACAACAACAACAAGTCCAAGGAAGGGTATCTCCTCAGAAAGAGTGGTGTTTTAGTGGCCACACCACTCAATGCAGTAGATAAAAGTCGCTGTACGAGCGAGGGCGTACCTCACCTACAAAAACCAAAAAAAAACAAAAACATAACAATCCAAGTTTGAAAATTTGTGGCAGATTTATAAAAATTCGGCAAACTTCCCGCAAAATTTCAATTTTTAATCAAAATTTTGTAAAAGAATTTGTGTACTCAGTTTTATGGCCCATTAAGTTTTAGTCCAATTCAGTGCAAGTTTGAAGCGCTAAAGATTTTTGTCAATTTTTGATAATTTCTTTCCTGAAAGAAGTTTCGCATTTCCCCATATAACAAATACATGGCATTTATTTTATACAGGGTTTGATTGAAAAGTAATGAGCCTTCCCGCGCGGAGCATCTGCCAAGCGGTCAACCGAATCGGCTGGTGGGGGAAAATGATCGTTGGACCTTCCCCTTCCACTAGAAACCGGTCCCAGTTCGCTGGCAACAGCGGTGCAGTCAACATCGCTCCGCGCGTGAAAGCTGTTTTAAAAGTGTGGTAGGATTTTGCCGTGGCGAAAATGCAGCAATCGTTGGAGCAACGTTACTCGATCAAATTTTGCATAAAGCTAAACAAAACGAGTACCGAAACCATTGGGCTACTCAAGGAGCCTTACGGGGACCAATCTCCGTCCAGTGCCCAGGTAAAACGGTGGCACGACCCAAGAAGGCGCGCATTTTGAAATTCAAGGTCAACACTTTGCTGATCATCTTTTTCGACTCTCGAGGCATCGTCCACAAGGAGATATTACCTCCAGGAAGCACTGTAAACCCTGTAAGAACGTAGCTCGCGATCTTTGTAGAACGAAGTTTGTGAAAGTTGTTCAAAAACGGTTGATTTACAAAACACAATGGAGGTTTTGCCTCAATTGAAAAGCAAAATCGTCATATGATATAGAGGTATGAGTATCGCAAGATAGAGATATAAGTATTTGCACTTTTGGTCGTCACGTATCACGTTTCTCATTGGATACCACATAATTTGACAATCATCCAAAAATAAACCCCTGTCGATTGGTGTAAAGAAATATTAAATTCAGCCCGGGTCGTTCAAAGCAAGTCAATTATATATAATATTAATAGATGACGAATTTTGGATCTATGCACATGAGCAATCGATGGGTGTTCTAAGACGAGCTGAATCTAACAAAATTTGTTCGAGAAAGAAGCACCTCAAAGCAAACGGGCGCCCGTATTTTTAGAAACCTGAGCATGTAACAACTGTGTCACTAGAGGAACTTAAAACACTAAATTCTGAGTGATACACAATCATTTGACCAACCCAAATTTTCGGGTAATTAAGGCAAACCAACCGCCGAAAACGAGTCTTCCTTCACCAAGGCAATGCAAGCTTTCACGTATCGGCTCCCACAAGAGAGTTTTTGAATACTCAAAATATCGAATTAGAGCAGTTGATTGAAGCAGCACGAAGCAGAAACAATTGACTTAAATTATATCTAAATAAATGAAACAAAGTCTCAAACTTTACACAAAATTACAAAAGTTCAAAAAATTCAATGGAAATTTCGAACTTTCAGTCAGAGTTGGGTATGCGTAACAAGGCTCATGAAATTTTACTAAAATAGGTACAATAATTAAGAGTTGTGCTATATCTCAATGACACCATATCGGAACTACTGATAGTAGGTTCACAACAATTCGAAACCGTTGAAAAATTCTGCTACCTTCCCTGAATGGTCATCGCGGATGGCGGTTCTGAGGGTAATATATATAATAAAATATAATTGGCGCGTACACTCTTTTTCGGGTGTTTGGTCGAGCTCCTCCTCCTATTTATGGCGTGCCACTTGATGTTGTTCCACAAATGAAGGGACCTACAGTTTCAAGCTGACTCCGAACGGCAGATATTGTTTTATGAGAAGCTTTTTCATGGCAGAAATACACTCGGAGGTTCGCCATTGCCTGCCGAAAAGCGACTGCTGGTAGAAAACACTTTGTCTTAATTTTGGTGTTTCACCGAGATTCAAACCAACGTTCTCTCTGTGAATTCTGAATGGTAGTCACACACCAACCCATTCGGCTACGGCGGTCACCGTACGTTAAATATAAAATTAAGAAAGCTAAATCATTTTCGGCATCCTCGCTCCTTGTGGCCAAACAACAGTATCAGCCTTCACAGCAAGCGGCGCATCTTCAACTTGAAAGTCAAGTATTTTCTATTATATAGCTGCACCACCTGTAAAGTCACTGTAGAGATTACGAAGCGCCTTCAAACGTTCATAAATCGCTGCCTTGGTTGGATTTTGCGAATTTCCTGGCCCCGTACAATAGCCAACGCCGAGTTGTTGGCGCAAGCAAACCATGGCGACGTTGCCTCAAAACTCAAAAAATTAAATAGCAATGGGAAAATGACGACAATATCGCTAACATTCAACAAACTGGTAACTAATCCATTTCAACACACTGGTAGAGATATTGGCACACCACGTACCACATCGCGGCGCTCAACAGAAGTTGAAATGAAGTATCTTGGATTATAGTGGAACGAACTATGATCCCTAGCACAAAACCGTGACCATTGCCGAAGCGAAGAGGTTGACGTCCTATGCTCTAGACAGGAGCTAAAGCGTCGCATATATAAAGGGTTGTCCAATAACAGGTGTTATTTTGATATTCAAAGGAAAATGCTATTTTATAATATAAATGATCGGATGTTTTTTTCATTCTAAAGAGGAAGGTATGCGTTAATAGTGGAAAATAACATCAGGCAAATGACCACCACAACCACGCTTACAGGACAATATCCTTTTCATGAAATTTTCCAGAACCGAATTGCAAAGTGGCTGCCCTATGTCCTCGATAGCCTCACAAATTCCATCTTTGAGGCCTTGAATCGACCCTGGGCTGTTGGCGTAGACCTTCTCTTTCACGTGGCCCCAATGAAGAAAGTGACAAGGTGTTAAATCATAAGATCTAGGTGGCCAATTGTGATCACCTCTTCGAAAGATAACACGGTCCGGAAACTTTTCCCGTAAAAGATCAATGGTTTCGTTGTTTGTGTGGTATGTGGCGCCGTCTTGTTGAAAATAAATATTGTGCAGATCAAGACCATCCAATTTCGGCCATAAAGTCGTTAATCATCTGTCGATACCGCAATCCATTCCAAAATAGCACCTGTTATTGGAAAACCCTTTATTAAGGAGGTCAAAGTCAGTATAAAAAAAGCTACTTGAAAGTCAATGTAAATAAAGGGTATTTCAAAAGACGTGCATAAATGTTGTTTTAAAATAAAACCTTTGAAAAGTTTTAATTCTTTCAAGTTTCACTATTTTTATTCGGCTCTCAAGAATTTTATGTGAAGAATTCATCATCATCATTCCTTCGTCTCCGTTGCGGAGCATAGAGCCAAAGTAAAATTTTCACTTGCTGCCAGGTGATTGTTTTTTCCACGGCTTTGCATTCCTCTTCGAGGCAGTGTCGCCAAGATCCCCTAAGTCTGCCTTTCTGCGCTTTTCTTGGGAGATACAGTCCAGCGCTTGTCTAGTGATTTCAGTGCCACCTTTCCATAGGCTATGGCCAAGCCATCACCACTGACGTTCTCTTATTTCAGTTGTGATTGGTTTTTGATGGCATCGTCGATGCAAATCGGTGTTATATATCCAGTGGTCTGGCCACCAAATACGTAGAATGCGTCTCAAGCAGCGGTTCACGAACACTTGAAGCTTCTGTACAATTTCCGCAAACATACACCACGTTTCACAGGCGTAGAGCAGAATTGATTTACCATTGGAGTTGAAAATCCGTATTTTTGTTGTAATGTGTATTTTCTTGGACTGCCACACCGGACAAAGATTTGTAAATGCACCTCTTGCTTTTTGCAATCTAATAGATACATCCTTCTTGCATCCGCTTCCACAATGAATTGGCTTCCAAGGTGTTGAAAAACGTTTGCATATTCAATATTTTCCTCGCGATATTGTAGAATGAATCGTTCGTGTGTACTGCCAATAGTTTGGTTTTCTTTGCAGTTTTCTTTGGTTGGAGATCATCCAACTTGCTTTGCATATCCGATTTACGTTGAGAGAATAGAACGATGTCATGAGAAAAATCTAGGTCTTCGAGTTGGTCCATTGAAATCGGTTACCATAGCATTCCTCTTTTTCCTGCATTGTCGATTGATGTAGTTAGTATCTCATCGATAACAACAAGAAAAAGGAGCGACGACAGAATGCAGCCCTGTCTTACACCAGCCTCGGTTTGGATGGCATCCGAGAAGATTCCATCATGAGAGATTCGACACTCGAAGGTTTCATATTGCGACAATATTGTCTGAAACTCCTTTTCGTTGTAAGGCACATTGAAGAATTAGATCATTTAAATGTCCACGATTGGCACGTCTATAGGTAAAAGCCGACAAACAGTCGATTAATGAATGCGTAATTGTTTGAATGCCAAGATATCGATGGTCATTTGGCAATACTTTGCGCTACAGCATCGATGTTCTCCACTCAACGTACAGATTTAAGTCTGCCATTGCTTTTTCTGTCCTCGATAGAATCAGTTTCTCAAAATTTGTTCACCAATCTTTGAATTGGCGACTTATTCGGACGATAACTTTTAGCAAAAAAAATTACGTATTTTGTGGTATGTTGCTCTTTAAAGATGGACCACTTTCATTATAAGTTTCAATAATTTTTTGTGTAAAAAACCATGGCTGAAATTGTACATTTGTTTACTTGACAAATGTCAAAGATAACATCGAAAAAGGTACTGTTCAGGAATTATTCCCTACTGGCATCTAGGCATCACTTTTAAAAACCTTTTGTATGAAAAAAAAAAAATCACCAAGCACTCAGTTTTGCTCGCCAGTGTAATCTACTTACCTTTTGCCGAGGACTGTGCCTATGCATATTGCAAAATCAATTTTCAATACTAAGTTACTCATACGCGACGTATGCCCAAACGCACTTATACAACTTTTTATAAGCATTTTTATTATTTCATTCACGTACGCTCAATTTCCCTCATATGTGTATTTTATAGACTAAGTATAGAAATATAAAAACTGAAACCTTCTTTGTAACAAATATTTCATTTTCGCTCTTTCTTCCTTCCTTTCTCGTTTTCAACTCATTCCAGCCATTCCAGCGAAATCACACCCGAATCTTAGCCATTTATTCCATTTTGGCGTCACAATTAAAAGAAATCGGGCAAGCAATGAAATTAATATGGGACGGCTTAACATGATGACAACCTCAATTAAAACCACATTTGTCACTCGCCAGGTGGCGCCAACATCAGCAGTCGCATTAATATCAAAGTCGTCGAAAGCAAACCGAGTGAACTCACCGGCAACAACAACACCAATAGCAAATTCCCCAGAAGCATCTGAGAGACCACAGAGTTTGTGGTCAGCAACCACGACAACAACGGCAACAACAAAAACAAAAAAGCACTGTCATTTCGCCGAAACGCCCTCCTTATCTTCGTACGGCACTGTACGCCACATGCGGCAACTACTCAATGCACATCTGGTTATTACAGCAACAACATTGCAGCAATGCGCCGCAGTGCGATGGCAACTGTTGGTTGTCTTCCTTATATGCAACTGTATTGGTGAGTAGGTGCTTGGTAGTCTTTATTGCATAATTTTACGTGTATGTGTCTGTGAGAGTGTGTCTGTGTGTGTGTGTGCTTGATAAAATCCTGCAGGAAATGAAATTAACTCTAAATTAATTAGTATTTATTTTCAACTCACTTTTCGTTTGTTTTACTTTTGCCTGTCGAGTTATAACTGTTTAAAAACAAGGAAATTTTATTGCTTGTTTATCTCAGAACTTTGCATTAAATATTTTCAGGCCATTGCCGAATACTAAAATATTCTGTTGTAGAAACAAGCTTTTCAATTTTTCGTTGGCTTGCTTTAAATTTAACTGAATATTTGTACCGAAGCTCCTCGTTATCGAAGACTGTTTCCAGAGACTTTATGGTATGTAAAAGTTTCTGGGTAGATATCAGGTCACTTAGTGACAATAAATCTTACCACAACTGGTGAGGTGGAAGTCCTTGGGGCACCACCCAAGTCGCAAAAGTGAGGTTCTTATTTAATGATAATCCATTCGGTAAAATTTTACCATCTTCGCATCTTAATTATTCTGGTTCTATGATACTTCAAGTGTGGCTACTGAATGTCGGTTTTTCTATGATAACAGTATTAGTCTCGTTTGTCCGCGAGTTCTTAACATCGTTAATAAAGTTCTGTTAATATCGAAGTGACTAATCTTCAGAAGACGACTCAGTATCAATCTGAGCAAAACGGCAGTCAGCACTTTTGACATCTTTCGCTAAACCGAGGGAGTATCTTCCAAGATGCGGTAACAGAACGTCCTATTCGGCATTAAGCAGAACTAGAAGAGGGTGAACCTGACCTACTTTGTGTGCAGTAACATCTTCACGCGACTGAGTACTAAAAGCAAATATTGTCCTGTGGGTATATACTCTTACAACCTCAAAAGACCAATTCCCTTCTTCTTCCCGACCAAGTGAAGCCAAGTCATTCTCCACTTGATCTCTCCAACGCAGAGAAGGTCTTCCTCTTTCTCTGCAACAGCCAGCTGGTAACGCATGGAATACTTTCAGAGCCGGAGCGTTTGTATCCATTCGGACGACATGACCCAGCCAACGAAGCCGCTGGAGCTTCATTCACTGTGCTACTTCTATGTCATCGTAAAGCTAATACAGCTCATCGTACCATAGCCTGCGATATTCGCCGTCCCTAACGTGCAAAGGTCCAAAAATCTTGCCCACAATCTTTCTCTCAAACACTCCAAGGGTGACCTCATCGGATATAATCAAGCATCTGCGCAATACGATAAGACGGGTATGATGAGCGTCTTATAAGGTGTTAGTTTTGTTCGGTAAGAGGGGACTTTACTACTCAATTCTCCGTCACGTGGGTGCCGATACCTGAAAGTGCTAACTGTTTGTTTTATGACAGGATGTACTTCGTTTTCAACCAAATTCAAAAGTTCTGGCTGCTGGAATCCAAAAACATTGGGTATGACTGAGTTCTTAACAAAATAAAAGGCCCATACACTGAACTCAACCCATCTTCATCCTATTTTTATTGAGAAATAATTTCCTGAAAAATAATTTGTGCAGTTCCCCTATAACAACGTCAGGGATATGCCGATGACCGGATAGGAGGTCTCTGAAGCCAATTCAGTCCCCTTCCTGGCAAGCTCATCAACATTTCATTTCTCTCTATGTTCCTATGTCTGGAACCCAGATCAGAGAAATGTTACCTGCACATCCAAGAGATTTGATCTCCTCTTTAGAGGAGCTTATTAATTTCGTTCTGCACTATGGCGTCGTCAGAGCCTTAATCGCGGCTTGACTATAGGAGAAAATGTTAATATCTCCCTCGCTCCCGCGTTCCCTAAGCATTTTGCATGCCTGCAAGATCACTAAGACTTCTGCTTGAAAAACACTAGCAGTAATCGGCAGTTTAAAGTAAACAGATAAATTGATTAGACTTAGAGAAGGCCCCTGCTCCGACTCCCGATTCCATCTTGGAACCGTCAGTGAAGACTGAGCAGAATTTCACTTCGATCCAGTCTTGCCTACTTAGAATGATTTCCCTAGCACGACCCTCAAACTCCAGTTTGCGAATAGAGAGATCTATTCGAAGTTCGGAGAAATACGGTGTTAACTGCCCGAAAACGCTATCATGTCCCCTGAGAGATTGCCTCCAGAGGCCAACCTCCTTTAACCTGATTGCACTTAGAGCTGCGATGGAAATGACGGAAAATTCCCTGGGAAGTAAGTGCAAAAGAACACACACAGCACTGGGACAAGTTTTACATGCTCCGGTGATGACAATGCATGCAGTCCTTTGCACTCTCCCCAGTTTAGTAATATTATAGCCCTTCCGAAGAGCTTCCCACCAAACAGGCATCCATAAGTTACAGAAGGCAGAACCACTGCGTTGTATAATCCACAGCACGACCTGTGGCTTGAGTCTCCATTTTTTACCAAACATAGATTTGCAGGAGGAGAAGGCTGGTCTTCTTTACCCGATTTTCAATGTGTAGCTTCCAATGGAGTTTGGAGTCAAGTATCACTCCAAGATACCTAACTTCCGATGAGAGCAGGAGAACGTGGCTGTTTAATTTGGGTAGTCGAAAGGGTGGAGGTTTATATTTTCTGGTAAATAGCACCAGCTCCGCCTTGCCAGAGTTGACTCGGAGGCCACAAGTGACAGCTCAGCAACTGAGTACAGCCAGGAAGCTTTCATAAATATCAGCCACGAATGAGGGAAATGGTCCCGATACCATTAGGACCAAGTCATCGGCGTATGCTACTACCTTAACCCTACCCTTATTTAGCATTATCAGAACCACAGTAGGGCCAAAGAACACCTCCCTGCTTTCAAAGTGATTAAGAAAAATATTTTTAGTTATTACTTAATTTTTTATTAAAACAATAAAAAAATGTATTTAATTTTATTTATTTAAATTTGAAATTCATTCATATATTTTAATTATTACTTAATTGTTTATTAAAATAATAATATTTTTTATTAAACCAATTTTTATTCATATTAGCATTATTTGATTCTATTTACTTAAACTTGAAAGTAATTATTTGCAAAGTATATTAATTAAATATAATTAATTAATGTTATTCAATTATTAAAAAATTTTTTATTAAAATTATAACATTTATAAAAAAATTTCATTAAAATTAGTATTCCATTTTATTTTATATTTGGCTAAGTAATTAAATAATAAATTTTTGCTTTGAAATAATTAATTTTTTTAATTATTAATTTTTTTTTTTTTAATATAATACTATTTTTTATTAAAATTATTATTTTATTTTATTTATTTAAAATTGAAAGTAATTATTTCCTTTGAAAGTAATTAAAAATAACACCGCGTTACACACATTCTGTCCTATGAACCAAATCTATTTTTTCGGAAAGGGGATAAAAAATAAAAATACACGTGTACCGGCGATTTTCATGTACACGTCACAATTTTTTTTTTTGTATTTTATAACTTTAAACGAGCAATTCAGGATTAGCTTAACGGATTTGAATGATATTGGGCACACAGATAGTGTATCACATTTCTAGACTTTTCATCTCGGTGTTGCCACTGACAATGTTTCACAGGGTTGCCACCTGTTCGAAATTAAAAAAAAATTGCATGAGATATGCCAAAGTGGGTATCAAAAGAAAGGTATTTCACTCGGCATTACAATAGAGATATAAAACCCCGAATTTTTTTATGAATTTTATTACCATATATTAAAATTAAAAATTGTTACATTAATGCTTTTAAAGAAACTTAGGCCTTTTATTTTTGCGTTTGTCATATGGAATACTGCTACGTCGATCACGAGCGGCGGTTATTTTAAAATCAGCCGCCACTATATTCCACTGCTTAAAGAGTGATGCAAAGAGTTCGGCTTTTCTCTTTGACAAATTTCCTTCTCGTACAAGGTCATTGAAGTCGGCTTGTGTTACTAAATGCGGCACTGCAGTCCCAAGATCACTGGGTGGTGGTACAAATTCCGATACTTCTGGTTCCCCGCATTTCGCATTCGATGCAAGAAATGTTGATAGCATTGTTGGTGCCACTGTTGGTTCTCCATCCCTTAATTCGGGAACATCATCGGCCTCCATTGAAGCCCCTATACGTATTTCTGGTGAGTACATAGCCGCTGGAATAACTGATTCTACATTAGCGTAGCGAATTTTGTTGCGGCAAAAGTATTGGTATCCTTTAGTTTGAGTAAAAGTTACGCAAAAGTAGCACAGTTCACTGCAGTGCTCCGTACGTGGTAGCCAAATTGTTGGTACAGAGTACTTTATTGTTGACCTTCCATCAGTAAACTTGCATACATTTCTATAGCAATAGTCGCACACGACTTACGGAGTATACCACAAGTAAGGAACACAAGCAGTCTTGAATATTTTCTGAAACGAATTAACCACTGTTTTCGTAATATTTTTAAAACTTGTACTTGGTGCGAATAAGCCACAAACGTAACAAAAGTTATTTCTAGTCGGGCACGGCATTTTTCGTAAGATGAAATATACAGAAAGACGTTTTCGCGCAACAGAACTTAAAACAATTGTCAAAGTATACGTCTCCTAGTAGCGCAACTGTCAGATGATCGGAACCTCCGGAACTGGAAGAAACACTCAAACGGCAAAGAGTGTGTTGTATGAAACAATAAATTAAAGGTTAGTTAGTTGTTTAAAAATTTGGAGTCCCTTCACGTTATGCCGAAAATTTAGAAAAAAATTTTTTTTTTTTAGAAAAAAAAAATTTAAGAAAATCTGAGAATTGATAAAATTTTTTTTTTTTTAATTTTACACGAGTCTGCCTGCAGAAATTCAGCGCGATTGGATCACGGAAAAAGGGTTAAAAATTGATCCAAAGTTTTTCACACAGGCGGACTACGAGCTCTATATTTTATACTAGCACACCCGGCCCCATTCGCTGGGCACACTAAAATAGAATAGATATGGTTTAGAACAGAAAATATATGATTTTCATATTATTTATTTCTTTACTCTTTATTCAAGCGCTTTGGCATAAACAATATTTTTTGTTTTTCTATTTGTTCTTGAGTAAATATAAAATGTAAATTGAAAATCAGGAAAAAAGAAGATTGTTTTTAAATTTCAAATCAACGCATATGAATAACTAAGAAACAATCGTCTTTTTTCCTGTTCATCCATGAATTTTTCGTTTCAATTTATATGTTTTATTAAGCATTGGAGCTTTTTTAACCATTATCCATTTATATTTTTCAAAAAAAAAAAAACGAAAAAAAATTTTTTTTCCACGAACACATAATTTCATTCGGATTTCACATTAAATTCTCAAATTTCGTAAGAAATTATTCACTGTTCCAAAATCCACTCCAAAAAAATTCACAAACAATTTTTACATGTTGCACTTACGTTTTTTCCTTATGGCATCCAAATCAGAAAGAAATATTGACACATTGTAACTCACACTGTCAATTTGACAGTTCAGTTCCGCCCCAAGCGTTAAAAAAGTAAGCGACATTATGGCTGGTTCAAAAGAACGCTGTACCCGTTGCCAGTGCTCCGAATTACAACCAACCTTTACGAAACCCATTTTCAATACCTCCTTAACAATGTGCGTAAGTTTGGTTTAATTCGGTGCAAAGACACGGCGGGTCCACGTTTTGGCGTATATTTCGAGACCCTAGTCATCAATAGGTATGAAAATTACCCCGTATTAAAGCACTTATCAACAGCTTTCATTTGATACCCATATTGTACATACACAACCAAAGGTTACCCGGGTCCACGTTTTGACCTATATCTGGAGACCCCAGTCACGGAGCGGCATGAAAAATACTCTGTACTAAAGCATTCACCAA
Source organism: Anastrepha obliqua (assembly GCF_027943255.1). Taxonomy (NCBI): domain Eukaryota; kingdom Metazoa; phylum Arthropoda; class Insecta; order Diptera; family Tephritidae; genus Anastrepha; species Anastrepha obliqua. Next base: position 16,069,888 of record NC_072893.1, on the reverse strand, counting down.
CAGCTTCCATTTGATGCCCATATTGTACATACACATCCGAAGGTTACCCGGGTCCACGTTTTGACCTATATCTCGAGCCCTATTTCCGAAATAAAATATAATCCATGTTACTCGTGGATGATGTAGCTTTCGAATGGTGAAAGAATTTTTAAAATCGGTCCAGTAGTTTTTGAGCCTATGCATTACAACCAAACAAACAAACAAACAAAGTTTTCCTCTTTATAATATTAGTATAGACAAAAAAAAAAATTCTGACGTGTACATGAAAATCGCCGATACACGTGTATTTTTATTTTTTCTCCCCTTTCCGAAAAAATATATTTGGTTCAAAGCACAGAAAAAGAGTTCGTTTTTGTAACGCAGTGAATTATTAATTCATTTTTTATTAAAATTATAACATTTTTATTAAAAAAAATTTCTTTGAAATTTTTATTTAATTTTTTTTGTTTGTTTTATATTTTACCAATTATTTAATTAGTAATTATTTGCTTTGAAATAATTAAGAATAATTAATTTTTTTTATTAAAATAATAATTTTTTTTATTAAAAGAATAATTTATAAAAATTATTATTATTGTTTAATTTTATTTATTTAAACTATTATGAATTAACTTTTTTCCACGTTTACTTAGATTAAAAAATTCAACACTGCTTATTATAGTTAGTTAAAAAAAAAATAGTTATTCGAAAAATTCTTTAAATATTTCCTGCAGTGAGTTTTAGTAGTGTATGCCGCGCGTGTGTGTGTGTGCTTATGTATGGTTACGTCTGTGTTGCACTGCAGATGATTGACAACATTTGCGTCTCTCTCTTATGTTGCTCCATTTGATTTGCAACAACAATTTCACTTAATTATGTATCATTGTATGTATTATGTACTGTTACTTATCTGTATGCTCAATTGTGTATTATAATGAAGAAAGAAATTTGCAAATATGCATTTTTATAATTATGCGTTTTGTTCAATTTGTTCTTTGTTTCTTTTTTACGCGAATTTTTTCAATGCTGCTTAATTGATTTACCCCATTTCCATTCACAAATCGAATGCCAAACAACAACAAAAACGTATAATTGTGTTTTAATTGAAAACAAAAACAAAAACAAATCTAAATGTAAATGTAAATGAATGTAAAAAAATCACAAAACAAACAACTAATTGCACCATCACCACTACCGACCTCTGCTCCCCGTTCCACATCCACGCACCATCCACAAAAATCATGCCACATCAAAAATAATTGCATTCAAAAATCACCTCACTCACATCATCCTATGCAAAACAACACAAAAAAAAAACAAAAAAAATATAAAAATAAAAAAAAATTACGCTACAAAACAAAATTCACTGAAAACCGAAAACAATTGAAATGAAGATATTTCCATTTCCAACCAAATCTCGACAGTGGGCGCCTTCGAGCCGGACTTCGTCTTTCCGCTGGAGAATGTCACCGTGGCGCAGGGACGCGATGCGACCTTCACGTGTGTGGTTAACAATCTCGGCGGTCACAGGGTGAGTGGCGACTCCTCAACGGCCAGGGTATGTATCGGTTTTGAAGCGGCGTTCAAAGTTACTTTAGTTTTTTGTTTTTCATTTTCTTTCCCCCACTACTTTTCATTTTGCTCCCACAACACCATTTGTGTTGTTCAAAAAGAAATATTATTATTTCAAAAACCTTTATGATTTAATTAAAATCGCACTAAAACAACTAATTACAAATTTCCAATGCACAAGCGCACCTCTTTCGAAATTAAATGCAAATCACTTTGTATTCACGTAGTGGCAAGCAAAATTTAAATATAAAAAAAAAGCACAACACAACTTTTTATAGTTTGAATAAAATCGCACCGATGCACTGACGCACCGCATTATGGTAATAGCGCACAAAATAAATTTATGGAAGTGTTAAGCAATTTTTAGATTTATTAATAATCACAACTCGTAAATTCGCACCAACGCACAAAAAATGTTTAATTTTAAATTGAATTTCACTGTTTCATAACAACAATAACAGCAAAATATAGCGAATTAAAATATATTGCAAATAAAGTGCACTTTCATATGAAGAGAAAAAATAACAACACTATGCAACACAATTTTATTTTCACAATTTTTTTTTTGTTTTGGAATATCACTGGGAAGTGATTGGACGCATTTGGTAGCGTGTGGTGCGTTGAATGTGAATACCAGCTCATATATTTTTTATCAGGTCCGACTTTTGAGAAAATTTACCTGATAGTGTAGAGAAAAATGTACTTCAAAGAGTCTAAATAATGTCCTTAAAATTCGAAATTATATCAGAAAAAAGTTAATCAAAAAGTGTCGGAGTAGAAATGGCGATGAAAGGAAATTGAAAATTATTTGTGTAGAAAACATATCAACTTGGTCTGAGAAAGTATTATTTTTAGGAAAATTAGCCATCAAAGTACATTGGAAGAAGTAAAAGTTACACGCGAAGCAAAGCTCTGAGAGGTGAATGATCTCTCTTGAAAACTTCAAAAACAGGGTACGGCACTCGAAGTGTAACGAATTAAATTTAGTTTGGAAAACTACTTTTATTCAATTCAAAGTAAAAAATCTGTTAAAACAACACAAAATTAATAATCACTTTGCTCAATATGACACCTTTTGCCTTGACTATGGCCCTGGGACGGTCCAGAAATGAATCGCAAGCTGCCCGAACGTGACTTGCAGGTATTTGGGCCCACTCACGGACAATGGCTTTTTTCAGTGCGTCGAGACTGGTGAATCTTTTAGTTCGGTGCTTCCTCCAAAATGGCCCAAAGAGAATAATCCATCAGATTCGCGTCTGATGAATTTGAGAGCCATTTGGGAGAATGTGAACGTTATGAAGTTCGGAACGTTGTTTTTTAGCCATTCTGGGTTCACTCGAGTTTTGTGAGTCGTCGAGTGCTGAGTCCTGTTAGTCTGCCACCGAAATGTTTGTCTGCTCACTGCTTCAAAGCAACCTTCAGAATACTTTCACGATAATAATTCGAATTTACCTTGACGCCAGGCTTGATTAAAACGATTGGAGAGCGCCCATCTGCGGTTCCACAGTGGCCCAAACCATTACCTGTGGCGGATGCTGCCTCCTGGTGGCCAATTGATGACCCAAATTCTCGTAAGAACGCTCGGTCAAATAAACTCTATCGTTTTGGGAGTTAACGAATTGCTCAATTTGAAACAATTTTCTCGTCAGAAAACACAATGTTCTCAAATTGAGCGCTTTCGGCTAAGCGAAGCAACTCCTTCGCTCTCTCAAGTCTGACTTGTTGCTGCTTTGGTGTGAGATCATGCGCCTTTTGGATCTTGTAAGGCTTGATTTTGAGATAATTTTTCAGTATACGGCAAATGCTTCGGTCACATATTTTCAGTTCTTTGCCATTTGATTGGCACTTCATCGGGGATTTCGCTTAAGTCGTTTCTTCATTTTTTTAACCATTTTGCGTGACGTTGCAGTCTTCTGATGACCATTTCCATGATGTTTCGGGATGCTACCAGTATTATTGTAACGAGAAATGGTGCGATAAACAAAAACCTTATTTACCTTAAGGTGCTGGAGCTCACGAACAATCGCTGGTTGTAATTTAACAGACAGCTGATGCCCGTGCATCACTTGCGGGAGGGGTCTGAAGTTGATTACACTTCGAGTGCCGGACCCTGTAGTAACGGTTTGGTACAATATATGTAAGTTTACAGCTCTATGCTAACACTTGCTGTTAAATGCGCATATAGCAGAGGGGCCAACCAGCCATGCTGTCTTAGAAGTATTACTTGTGGCTTTCGATAAATGTAACCGAGTTCCCTTTTAGGTTTTGTGCTATTGTATTCTTACGAAATTGTTACGTTTATATCCAAATCAAATGTCCCACAATAATTTCTCTGAGTTCGATCACTGCATTTCTAAATAAAAGTCCAAAATTAAGGCAGCACAACTCGCTGGCGTTAGTGAATCACTTTATTGCTTTACTAAAAGTTTACGCGTTAGCGGATGCAAAAGGACATTAAAAATAAAACATTTTGTCATGTTCCTCGAATTAAAAAAATGTGCTCCAATATTTAACCAGAAAAACTCAATGAGTATATAAAAAAGCTAGAAGGAATATTGACGGAATTCCAAAATATATATCAAAACTTGAAATATTTTAAAACGTCTGTTGATTTTTTTCTAAATTCATTTCAAACTACCATAATTCAATGTGAGTTTTCCATTTCCAATATAATTATGACCCAAAAATCATCTGAATAATTTGAATTAATAGAGATGCAAGAAGATCGAGCTCTACAATTAAAATATAAGTTGACGTAGATTACTGAATCTTGGAAATTTGTACCATAATCGAAATATTCGGAATTAAAATAGGCTGGTGGTCAAATTATTTCCATATTCGGTGCAACGCACGTATGTGAATCATTTTATGCTACTTGAAAATTCGTGAAATTCGAACACGTAGATTAGGCCTTTCTCTTCCTCGTCATTCACCAGTGGCTTCCCTCTCGAAGGACTGCCGTGTTGAAACACTTGCGTTCATCCTCGAGACGTGGCTAAGCCAGCGCAGCATATTTCAATACACTTCACTATGTACACATCTCGGTATAGCTCATACAGCTTTCTGTCCCATCGGATGCGAAAAGGACCAAAGATTTTTCGGAGAATTTTTCTTTCGAAGACTCCCAGTTCTCTTTTATCAGTTGTCGTCATCGTCCAAGCTACTGCGCCATATACAAAAACGGGGATAATTAGACTTTTGTACAGAGTTGCTTCCTTTTTTCGAGAAAGGGGTATACTTCTCAATTACCTACTGAGCTCAAAGTAACATCTATTGGCAAGAGGTATTCTTCGTCTAATGTCTATGTTCTAGCTGTTAACACTGGTACCTAGATAAAGAAAGTCCTTCGTCACTTCAAATTCGCGGTTGCTAAAAGTGACGTGTGTATATATAAAAAATATATTTTTTATTTGGTAAAAAAGTGGTTCTCCAACAAAATCGCCATTCCTTTGGATGCGTGTGGTAAGACGGGGAAACACATTTCTTAATGCTCACTTCGAAAACTTTTTCCGTCAGTCTCTTCGCCCACTTCTTCACCTCTCTCTTCAGCTTAAATTACGAAATTATATTTTTTGACGAAAATTTTCTTTACATTGTGATATGGTAAAAAATTACTGAGTCTAGATTCCAATGCGATGCACTACAATCCACCAAAACCAACTAAGCTCATCTTAATATAAAAAAAAACAATGTTGCGTAGCGCAATTTTTAATTTAGCATCACCTTTAATTTATTTCTATTGTCTTCTCTCATTCATTTTATCCCATTCATACATTCATTCACTCATTTACATTTACTTGATCATATCACGATGTTTTTCAATTAAATTTTTTTTTCGGCACCCAATAAAAAACTGTTTTTTTTCACAAAATTCAGGCAATCATCTTTAGTGAAGCAGCTCATTTCCGCATGGATTTGTCAAGAAACAAAATTGCTTTATCTGGGCAGATGAAACCTTAAAGTAATTTCAGAAAAATCATTACATCCATAATTGGCTCATTTTTCTTCGAAAATGAATATGAAAGAGCTGTTAATATTAACTGCTATAGAAAACTGATGGCAGATTTTTTGTGGCCTAAGCTTAAGGGAATAGTCATATACGATTTTTATTTCCAATACGACGGGCCAAGCATTCCATTATTGCGATCTGGGATTTCCGGTCGCATAATTTCACGAAATGATAACATAAACTTTCCATCTAAATCATGGGAACAGACTGACATTTATTTTTAAAGATAATATTAGTCGCAACTGCGCAGTAATTCGGCCATCCGTAAACACAAATTTTGAATGACTCGCTGGAGGACTTCGGTCGGTAACTCGTGAATAACTTCGGTAATATTGGCTTCCAATGCCACAATAAAAGCTGGTTTATCCAAAAATTATTTAAACTTTACATACCCTTACAAATTAAAGTCCAAAAGTGTGATATCACACGAACTTGGTGACCAATCCACCAGTCCGAGACGAGAGGCAAATTGTTCACCGAAATGACGACGCAGTTAATCCATTGTTTCACGAGCTGTATGGCAAATAGCTCCGCCTTTTTTAAATAAATGTTGTGGTAATCCAGAACTTCACTTCTCGTCATCAAAAAGCAGTTTATAAAAACGCGATAACGTGCCAGCTCGTCTTTACAGAAATATGGGCCGATGATTTCTACAGCCATATGCCGCACCAGACGTTTGTTTTCGATGGACGTAACGGCTGTTCTTAAATGGTTTCGGATTACTCTTCAGCCCAAATATGGCAATTTTGCTTACTGACGTAGCCATTAAGCCAAACTTGGCCTCATCGCAGACGATTATGTGCACCGTAAGTTGGTCTGAGCGAGCAATGAACACTTTTCTCAGAACGTCTATTGTCGTAATACAATTGCACGATTTGTAAAAATTGTTGAGGCGTCTTTCCATGATGAAATGTCAATGAATACTAAAAAAAAATCATGTATTTAGTTTGAAAGTACAATAGGCACGCGTTATCTGTCAAAAAAAGTGTGTGTAGCGTAGTACACATAACAGAAGTGAATTTTTCAAGGAAGACAAAGAAAGAGGGAGAGAACCGAAAGAGAATGAGAGAGAGAGAGAGAGAGAGAGAGAGAGAGAGATAAATAATATATATCTAAATAAATTTACAACATTTGCAGATAATACAAATAGATAAAATTTACAAAAAACGGAGAGGGGTCGACCGGTGTAGGTAAACGCCGTACGAAAACCATGAAAACAACGCGCACTACTCCGAGCGTTTATCACCCGCACAAACGCAGCGATTCTAGGATCGCAGCAATGACACAAATTATCGCAAGGCAATACCAATAAATCTGACGCCGGAATGGATAGCACTTTATAGTACGCACAAGCACTAGCCAGGAAACGGAAATAAGCGCCAAAAAGTAGGCACCAAAAATATATTTCTTACAAGTTTGCACCAACAAACAAGCGCCAAAAAGTAGGCAGTGTTATTTCTCACTAGAAATTAGCAACCACAAGGAAAAACTCAGGAAAAATAGACTAAAGTGTATCTAAGATATATATAAGTTATAGCTCTCTCTCTCCTTTTCCTCTACGTTATATCTTTTTTCTCTCTCGCGGAACGAAAATGCCCAAAACGTTGCATGGCCTTGAAATTTTACTCTCCATTCTCGCTTGTCCATCGACGCCTAAGAAGTTTCACTTCAAAAACTCTTTTGGTAAAGGTACCTCCAATGTGATCATCCTTTAGATACTTAGATGCCCAAAAAGTAGCAGAAAACAGCCTTGATTAACAATACATTGACTTGTGGGCTGATACTCCGAAAAGAATGCGGAAGTTCTTGAACTTGAAAACGTTATAAAAAGGTAGACTAATTAAAGCAAAACTTAGGCATTCATCAATACAGAATTATTTCCCTATCGCTACTTACAAGACGTTCCATTCCTCCCAAAGCATTTCTAACTCACTGAGAAGTAAACATTGGGTATTTAAAATTAAATAGCAAAAGACGAACTCTGATGATTTATAATGTTGACTGTGAAACAGCTTTGCTACAACATTTCTGGGTCACTTCATTTCACTTCACTCATATTTGCAGCATCGCATTCAACTTTTGATCCACAGCCGATGTTTGTGCTTGCTTAAAAATTGCCTAAATTTTATGTAACTAATAAATGTCGCATTCATGCACACACACACTCATATGTACATGTGTTCTTGCATAAATAGCCCATAACATTTCATTTACATACACATAAGCAAAATTGGTAATGGAACCCAAAATAGTGCCACCCCAAAGTAGTGCAGCTCAAAATATAGTACAGCAATCGCAGCGATATTATTAGACCAACTACATCGACGACTTCGTCATGCTTACGCGCTCACCATAGCACGTAAATAGAACGAAAAATCGAAAAATTATTACCACAGCGCATACTATGAGTACACACACATATACATACATATGTGACACGATTCGTGCTTCCGTCTGCGCTGACCAATATGTTGCCAACATTAAGAGGAGGCAGCAAGTGCAGTCTGCAAATGTTGCAGCCAACATTGAAAAGTGCAACAAATGTTTTGTACGTGACTGCATGCCACATTATACTAACCGCGGCAAGTGCAATCTTTTAGCTGGAATATTCAACTAAGCAGGCAGTCGACGAGTGCGTGCTCGTCAACCGAAAGTTTAGCACGGCGGCGGTAGACAGTCGTAAATGTAAGTAGAATGCACAAATTGTTGTTATTGTAATATGGATAGTTCATTGTTTCTTAAATAGCTAAATCGTGGCTTAAATTTGTAGAATGAAGCGTGGATGCCTATATTAACTAGTAAGGAACTAATTACTTCAGAGATGTGCTCGCTCTCACCCTTACACTAACATTGGTGTCCATTGCAAGCTTTTCAACCTCTTTTGACGTTACTCTTAGGTGTAATTTTTGAGGCGTTATTTCTTCTGCTTCATTGACCGCCTTTGATTTCGCTCTGATTGGCAATGAACCATTCGTTAGAAGCGTATTGGCCGTTTGTGGTGGTGAGCGAAGCAATCGTGGGTTTCTTACGAAAAGGCTCTGCTTTAAATCTCCATCATTAATGGCCTTCTTCTATTTACTTTTTGGGTTGGTTATTTTTTTAACCAGCGCATCGTGTTCAGGTGAGCAGGTCGAAATATTCAAGAGCGGGTGTACCCTCGGAGACCATACTCCTACCCTAGTTCCCTGAAGCCTGACCTGTACTTCACTGACCCCGAAAAACATAGACAGAGCGGCGCTCCCCTGGAGCAACGAAAGCTACTACTCTTTCACCCAATAAACACTTCCTGACCGGGGTCCGAGGCGGCTGGTTACTGATAATGGAAAGCCATAGCTACCTTTCCAGGGAATCCCAGGGCACCCCGGTAAGACTCACCCAACATGATGAACAGATACTGACCAACAAACCGCCCAATATGGGAACAGACATATGCATGCTGGATTTTGTCAACTAACTCTTATAGTGACGCTGAAGTGACTAGAGCCCGCAGGATCGTCGCACTCGTCAGCTATTTAATGGAGATGTCCTAGTGGCAATAATTCCTCAATTTGAAAAGAAATAAGGATCGATGATCACGTCAGTGCTCCATGAACTTCGCGAACAGATTTGTAATTCTTTTTTTCAAAGTAAATTTCCACAATTTTACAAACCTTACTGAACAGAAATGTCACCACAGTTTGCCATTCTCAGCATTCAAACCATAATTAGCGATACCGATAGTTCTTTTGCAGCTATAAAAACACCCAATATATATAAAATTTTACGTCATTTAAATGTTCACCACGAGCAGGTCGGCTGCCGTAGCCTAATGGGTTGGTGCGAGACTATCACTCGAAGACGTAGGTTCGAATCTATGTGAAACACCAAAAATGAAGAAAAAGTTTTTTTCTAATAGCGATCGCCCCTCGGCAGGCAATGGCAAACCTCCGAGTGTATTTCTGTCATGAAAAAGCTCCTCATAAAAAAATATCTGCCGTTCGGAGTCGGCTTGAAACTGTAGGTCCCTCCTTTTGTGGGACAACATCAAGACGCACACCACAATTTGGAGGAGGAGCTCGGCCAAATACCCAAAAAGGGTCTACGTGCCAATTATATATACGAGCAGGTCTACATAAAAAATCTGCCAAAGAGTCGATTCGGGAATACCCGATTGTTGAGAACATCAACCTTCCAGATTGTTCAGTAAAACAATCTTCTTAACAGTACGTACAGATTTGGGTCTGCCATTGCTTTTTCTATCCTCGATAGAACCAGTTTCTTAAAATTTGTTCACCAATCTTTGAATTGCCGACTCATTCGGATGATTATTTCCACCAAAAAAATTACGAATTTTCTGTGTTGTTGATCTTAAAGATCGAACATTTTGATTATAAGTTTCAATAATTTTGACGCGTTATGCATCTGTCTACTTGAAAAATGTCAAACATAACAAAAAAAAAAAGATTGGAAAGGCAATTTTTTTTAACTTATTACATGAAGCAAATACCTGTATTTCAAATAGTCTGAAGGTTTTTTTTTTTTTTTTGAGGTGAAACTTCTTAAGCGTCGATGAACGAGCGAGAATGGAAAGTAAATTTCAAGGCCTTGCAACGTTTTGGGCATTTTCGTTCCGCGAGAGAGACCAAAAATATAACGTAGAGGAGAAGGAGAGAGAGAGCTATACCTTATCTTAGATACACTTTAGGCTATTTTTCCTGAATTTTTCCTTGTGGTTGGTAATTTCTAGTGAGAAATAACACTGCCTACTTTTTGGCGCTTGTTTGTTGGTGCAAACTTGTAGGAAATATATTTTTGGTGCCTACTTTTTGGCGTTATATTTCCTTCGTGCCTACTATTTGGGGTGTTTTTTTTTTGTTGTCACGGTTTTTCTCCGTTTTTTGTAAATTTTATCTATTTGTATTCTCTGCAAATGTTGTGAATTTATTGAGATATATATTCTTTCTCTCTCTCTTTCTCATTCTCTCTCGGGTCTCTCTCCTTTCTTTGTCTGCCTTGAAAGTTTCACCTATGTTATGTGTACTACCCTACACGCACTTTTTTTGTGTTTTACAAATTTCGAAACAGTTGATATTTTTGCGCCACCTCCACATTTTTTTTTTGTATGCCATAAAAGTACATTCACAAAGGCGTAATTAGTCATTACAACTTTTATTGGCATTTAATAAAATTTTAAACTTCCATTACTTTAATTGCTTGGAAACGCTCATATCAGGAAAAAAGTGAAAGACTATTCACAAAATTTACAAAAATTTGTATTTTTATTTTATTTTATTTTTTTCGCCAATGCTCAGCACTGCCAATGCATATGCACAAATATATTAAAATATTTATAAAAATATATAAATCACTCTCATCAGGGCTGTATTAATAATAATAAAAAAAATGCCGCAAAAAAATAAATATTTACATTCTCATCTGTCATTCACTTTTCTCTTCGTCAACATTTATGCCATTTCACTTTTTGTTCACCGCTGTTTATTTGCACCGGCATCTGCCATTTATTTTATTTATTGGCACTCAACAGCAAACGGTATTTAACGAACTTGCGCTCACACATTTGAGTAACTCATGACATTCGGTACAGAGAAGTAATTTAATTTTTTTCTTTATTTACTTATCATTTTGCTATTTTTATATCGAATTTTAAGCGCACCAATTTAAAACCGAAACAGACTTTGCACCATTTAATATTTAACTTAATTATTGCACTCAATTATTTATGTTTGTGTGTTTAATCTAAATGTATGCCATTATGCATTAAATATGCAATTTTAATACTTTTTATCAATTCACATAAATGTACTACTGTGTGTGTATAAGTATGAGTGTATGTGTGTATATAAATTTAAGTTTGCCTAAGGCCGCATGCACTTTTATATAACATAAATAAATGTACGTATGTATGTGTGTGCGTGTAGCTTTGATTACTCTCACTTTTATGTCGTAGAATTAGTTAGTATTGTTTTTTTTTCTTTTTATATGTAGAACATCAGCTGTGATTTCCATTATTTTAATTAAAAAAGGATAAGCGGAAATTATGTCACACCAGCCTCTGATAGATTTTCTAGAAGCCTCTTTAGAAGTCAATCATTTTTTTTTTTTTGTGTTTTTTTAAGAACACTAGAACTAACTAACAGCTAAAGAATTTCAGTCGTTTATGGGATGCATCCAGTGGTACAACCCATTTCAGTTTTTCTTACTAGAAGAGAAGATCTGTGGTGAAATTCCTTTTGAGTCGGGTAAAAGCAATGAGATTGGCTATCATTTCCGTTATTAAGGAGGTAGAATGAGCTTAGGGCCTGGGATTATGGGATCTTGTATATATCTCTATTTCTTGCACAACAGTGGATATTTAGAGGTCACGGCGTATTTGCGAGTTTGTAACATAATAGAGTGAGTTGGTGATCATTCTTATTGTTTTGGACTGAAATCGTTGAAAAATTTCGATATTCCGAGTTTGCTGTAGTGCCCCAAAGTTGAGTACCATATGTCCACACGGGTTTTAGAGGTGCTGAATATAAGAGCAATGACGATTTAAAAGCCAGTGAAGGTCTCTGATTTTAATACCAAGTGCTTTTCTTTTTGAGAATATATAATTAGTTTCGAGAAAAACGAGTTTAATGTTTGAAGTACAGGAGCGCGCGGGCCGCGCTCTACTTAGTTAATGGGCTGTAGAAGCTATAATATTAGGAATTTCCGCATGAAACTTTCACAGTATATTCTTAAGATGCTCTACTTTTGAAATATCGAAAAAAATCGATTTTTTGAAAATTCTGGTCGTATGTAATTAAGCTGATGCAGGTTCGTTGCATATTTTTTCCAATTTTTTTTTTTGTTATTCATTGCATGCTACAAAGCCTTGTTATGCCTCTATTTCTTATTTACTTTCCTAAATTGAGTACAGATTCTTTAAACTCTATATGACATATTATAATTAAATATTTTTAATAGTATTTTTAAGGTGTCTCCACTTTTTCTATCTCTTATTTACAATTTTTCCTTTACAAGCACTTTATTACATACATAAAAGAGATACAAATATTTGATATATAACTAAATATTAATAAAACTCATAGTATAATACAAGGTGGCGCAAAATTAATCATCCTATCGAAAAATTTTTAATTTTTGCCAATGGCGCCGTAAGCCAATCACATTTGACACTTGCAAACTAGACAGCTACAGTATATAAACAGCCGAGCATGGAGGGTGTAAGGCAAAATAGATATTTCAGACACTCGAAACAATTTTTTTTTTTAATTTTATTTTATTTAAGCAACAAATATTTGCAACACAAAAATGGATGATTAATTTTGCGCCATTTATAACATAACTATTTACTTGCATATTTTTAAGTGTCAAAATTTGATATGTGAATTTTTAATAAGCTAAAACTATGTTATTTTTATGCACCAACTGCACCATATGAGTTTTTTCGTAATTTATTTTTTTATTAAATTTTTCATACTGTAATTCGCTGTTTATATTAAAACAAAAACTTTGCACAACATTTAACTAAATATTAGCAAAATTTTCACTTTTCTGCAAAACTCCTACATTTGCATCGATGGACAAACGAACAATAAAATAATAAAATGAAAATATAAAAAATGTGATAAATATAAAAAATCAAATTACAAACATCGAAAAATTAAAAAAAAAAAAATAAATGAATTTTATTTATTAATCAAATAAATCAATTCTTCAACTTAAATTTACATTCAATACTTCACAAAAAACACAAATAAAATGCACAAAATATTAATTTAATAAACACAAACAAACAAAAAAAACAACACCAAATTGATACCAACACCTCAAATAATGATACTGAACCGCGTACATATATTGCCAATTATCACATCCTACAAAACCAAACAAAAACAACGAAAATTTAAATTCAACAAAAAACGAATCTATAATAAATAAAACTCGACGTTGCCAACATTAATCCAATATCCACTAATTGCACACGAAATATCCTTTTTCATGCGGCATAAAAACTCGCTGAAACAATGATCCGCACCGAACCAAACAAAAAACGCCACACACCAAAAACCAACTAAAAATTCAAAAACAAAAAAACAAAATATGTCCTTAAAAAACAAACTCTAAATCGAAAACGGCGTCAAATTGCGTTGACATCTGGCAACAATGCCAACAATGCGCGAACTACACCGAATACTGCCATCGCCGACAATGATGACAACAAAACCGAAAACAACAAAAACAAAAACAAAACTACAACTACACTACAAATGGCTGTCTGCTGATGGCCAACCGACCGGCTGGTTAAATTGGAATGGTTTGGTCGACGCAAACGACCTGCGGACTTTCCTTCCACTGCTGCACTCAAATCGATTTTCTACGACACCGAAAATGGGTGAAATGGATAAAATTGGTAAAATCTTTTTGAAAACTAAAATCGGTTTAATGTTGAAAATCTTGAAAATTATTTAACGTAAAATAATAAATACAATGAAATTCAATAAAAAATATCCTAACAAATTTTTTATTAATTAATGAAATTTAATTTAAAATTTAAATAAAAATTGAAATTGAAATTAATAAACAAAATTACGGTTGAAATTAAAATTAACATTTAAATCAATATTAAAATTTAAATAAATACAAAATTAAATTCAAACTAAAATCTTGTTAAAAAATTATATAAAATCTATTACAAATATTAAAAAAAAAATTACTGGCATTTCAAAATAATTTTGAAAAATTAAAAATAAAATTTAAATCAAACTAATATTTAAACAAAAATAAATATTAAAAATAAAAAAAATCAAATTTAAATTAAAATTCAATGAAAATAAAAATTAAAATTAAAATTAAAATTAAAATTAAAACTAATGTTACAATTCAAATTAAAACTAAATTAAAATTTAATTTCAAGTTAAATTCCAACTCAAATTAAATTTCAAATCTGGTTAAAAAATTAAAAATTATTAAATTTTTTTAAATATTATTATTTTTTAATTAATAATTAATAATACAAATATTAATTAATTAATTAATAATTAATAATACAAATATTAAATCAAAAAATTACTTAAATTAAAAAACCAATTTTTAATTAAATTAAAATCAAACTAAAATTGATATGTAAATTAAAACTAAATTATTACTATTAAAACTAAAATAAAATTGAAAATTTAATATACTAATAAATTAAAATTAAATTTAAAACCCGATTCAAATAAAAAATTTAATTATAACAAAAACTATTACAATTATTGAAAAACAATTTAAACTTATATTAATATTAAAACTAAATTAAAATGAAAAAAACTAAAATAACAATAAAATTCAAATTAAATTTGAAACTAAAAAAAATATAAATAAAATTAAACTAAAAATTAAAATAAAATCTCGAACTAAAACTAAATTAAAATTGACAAAAAAACTAAAATGAATTTAATTTTCAATTAAAACTAAAATTCAAACTTTACCAAAATTCAATTTTAATTAAATTTAAAACAAAAATTAAAACTAAAATAAAAATAAAAATAAAACAAATTCAAATTCTGCGAAAAAAATTATGACTAAATTTTTAAAAATATTTAAAAAAAAATCTTATATTAATATTAAAAATAAAATTAAAAACAAATTAAAATATATATAAAAAACTGAAAAAAATAAAACGAACAAAAAATTCGATAAAATATATCAAAAATATTTACAAATATATACAATAAATTTAAAATTGAACTAAAACAAAAATTGTAAATAAATAAACTTGAAATAAAATTAAAATTGTAATTAAAACTTAAATAAAAAAATATACTGAAAAAAAAATACTAATAATATTAAATTAATACCAAATTAAAATTAAAATAAAAATTTAATTAAAGTGAATTACAAATTTTAAAAAATCTTAAATTAAAATTAAAATCAAAATTTAAATTTATTTTTATTTAATTTAATAATAATTACAAATATTAAAAAAAAACTTAAATTTAAATAAAATCAAAATTAAATTTAAATAAAAATTCATAATTCATAAAAACCTGTGTAATGAAAATTAAAAAACAAAAATCAAAAATGTAAAATGTAAAACGTATAAAAAAATCAAAATATAAATTTCAATACAAATCAAACTAAATTAAATTACAAACAATAAAACAAAAACTCAAATTCAAAAAACCAAAATTAAATTAAAAACAAATTCATAACTCATAAAAACTTTTGCCATGAAAATTAAAAAAAAAAATCAAAATTGCAATTTACATAAAAAAAATTACATTAAATTCCATATAAAATTTTGTTTTATTTTTTAATTAAAAAAACAACAACACCGAAACTCACTGAAAACCCCAACAACATTTAAATTAAACAAAAACCACTGGAAATGTACGCAAATCCGTTAATGTGGACTCTCTAAACATAAAAATCAAATCGAATCAAATCGCACCAAATAAAACGTGATACGAAAATACCGGAAATTGTTAAATAAACGTTGATGATGATGATGACGGTTGCGCCACTATAAAAACAACAAACACACACAACAAAAATTACCAAAAACGAACGCGCGGTGGCTGATGCTGCCTTTCGACCGCTGACTTCTTCCGCCCATCTGCACGAATCCACTTTTGCTGGTGCTGGTGCTGGCCATGTGCGGCTTAATGTTATCTTTGTTGTTGTTGCTTTATTTTTCGCTTCGCTAACAATATCGAATGCGCGCACAAAACTAATGAAACATCGAATAACGACCGGTATTGTGAACAAAAAAAAAAACAACAAATAATAAAAATGAAATAAAAAACGACAACTACAACTAAACCAATTTCAATCGGATATGCAAAAATAAAATGGAAATGAAAAAATTCATATATATATACATATACAAAAAATCACACACATATTGACGCATATCAAAATGCAATTTGAACGCAACTGCTGTGCTGTGGCCACAAACACGCACACACAAACACACACTCACACACTCACACGAAACATAACCACATGTACACTCACGCTAATACACCCACTCAACGGAATAAACTGCAAATCACCACAACACGACCAAACTCATGTACACACGCACACAATCAAACAATCATACATTCACACACACACACACACACTCTCCCGTGCATATGCATATCAATAAACGTTCTACGCCTCAACGCCCACTTCAACTGGCTGTATTGCTGCCACACACCACTGGCACCTTCCACCTTCCTCTTCCAACGCCCATCTTGATGATTTTCATGCACTTCACTCCACTCCACAAATGCCGGCCAACCGTCCACCTCTTCGTATTCTATCTACGATTATGTTTTGAATACATCAACCCCGGCCCGCTACGCGACTAAACACTGCCACAGGTCGCTTGGATTAAGGCCGATGCAAAGGCGATTCTGGCCATACACGAACATGTGATAACAAACAATGATCGATTGTCAGTCACACATAATGACTTCAATACGTGGACGTTGGTCATACGGAATGTGAAAATGGAGGATTCCGGCAAGTACATGTGTCAAGTGAATACGGATCCCATGAAAATGCAAGTAAGTACCGGATAACAAACGACAAAACCAACAAACATACACACACTTAGGCGCGCACACAAAAATAGACATCGTTCCATGTACTTCCACTTAAACGGGAGTACGAGCGTATAAGCGCACTTTGCGTTTGTGTGCGTGTATGTGTGTGAGTGTGTATTTGTATGTGTCACAGTCGATCACAACTCAACGGCTGTGTCATGATTAATTGCGTATATGCGCCAATCACCAAATGGTGTAGGCACTTGAAGGCTCTTCTTTATGCAAAACCAATCATTTCCATTTAAATTTCTACCCAAGAATGTGTGTACGCGTACGTGTGTGTATGTGCTTGCCTGTATTTGGAGAAAATCACTCGTCTTTTCGAGATTTGTGACCTCCTTTATTCCTCTTTTTAATCTTAGCCTGTTTGTATACAAAAGCCAATATAACTGTACTTGTATGTGTGTGCAATGTAGGCGTATGTACATGTTTATGTTGTTGTCCAAATTAAAAATCGCTTATCTACAATGTGTAATCTTAATTGTGTGTCTCACCTTGTGTGTGGCAACAAAACAACAAGAACACAAAAAACAAAAAAAATGAAAAAAACCAAAACAAAGCGAAAAAACACTAAAACAAAAACAAAAACCAAACAAAAACAAAAAAAAACTGACAAAAAAACTAAAAAAAGAGCAAAAGCAATGAAAAAATAACAACGAAAGATGCACTGCCTGCCACAAGACACTCATACTAAGCCAATTTGTTCGCTTTAAAAGTACTTAAGCACGCATGGCGTATACGTGACAATCGGGCATAAAGTGAGCGACTGATAAGTAAACACTAAGCTTTCGCAAGTACGCTGGATTCATTACGACACTTTTAATCTGATTTAAATGAGCTCAAGGCTATGTCGAAGTTAATCATTCAAAAGTTATTTGCCACATAAACTTTGACACAATGCTCAACTTATGCACTGCCGAAAGTCATGGCT
Organism: Anastrepha obliqua; assembly: GCF_027943255.1. Lineage (NCBI taxonomy): Eukaryota > Metazoa > Arthropoda > Insecta > Diptera > Tephritidae > Anastrepha > Anastrepha obliqua. The sequence continues at coordinate 16,051,830 of NC_072893.1, read as the reverse complement.
TTAGTCGCTAGTAGGCGCTTAATTTCTTATAAATAAATTTAGATATAAATTAGCCCTTTTTCCGTGCTTGTTTGAGGCAGAAGAGCTAAAAAAGTAGCCAGCCGTTTAAGTACACAGAATAAGCTTGTCTTAAAGCCAATTAATAGCTATGCTCGAGATGGCTCTAAAACTCAAAAACTGCATCAATCTAAAGTTGTTTTTCGATTTGGCTCATATCCGAAATAGTGATTGAGACTTGAACTAATTGGATTTTGTTTGAACAAAAGTTAAAGACATTTCACGGAATTTTTACGCAGCATTCATCTATTCTTTTTTATATCCTTGTTCACTCCGAGCGGTAGCATAGGACCCCGAAAAGACTTTTCCATCGTATAGGGTTCTGGGCTGACGGTTTTCCGCCATCCCATGTGATGCTAGTTCGCGCAACAACGACCTTCTCCAAGTGATCTTTGGCTGACCACGGCCTATACTCCCTTGTGTGTTCCAGTCCAGTGCCATTCTTGTGATGCTATCTAATGGTTTTCTAAGCGTGTGACCTGTCCATTGCCACTTTCTGTGTTTGATGTGCCGTAGGAAGCGCTCCTCATTCGTTGCTTTCCACAGCGCGTCGTTGCTGATGGTGTTGGGCCAGAATATTCCGCAGATGATGCGGAATGTGTGATGGTATTGGAGACCAACGTGACTGCCTTAGCTTGTATTTCAATGAGCTTGTGAGAGAAGAAGCAGATGTCATCGGTGAAGTCCAGGTTCTCAAGATGTCTGGTGAAACTCCAAGCGATGCCCTTTTCATGCAGGGTCAATTGGCTCATAACGTCGTCTAGGACGTTGGTGAAGAGAAGAGGCGACAGGGTACAACCACCCTCGATAGGAGGTGGACTGTCTACGAACTGACGACAAATCACAGACGATCGAGTCATGTGCTCACGACGGCATAAGACGGTATAATATTACGGCAAAATCTTCTTTGCTGCAGATGCAAAAACAACCTCGATAATGTATAACATCAATACGCCCGTGTGGGAGGAACCTGAGAGCATGCCACAGATACGAGTGGTATGATGGCACAGAGACATTAGAGGACGAGCCTATAGCATGAAGCTGGCTACAAATATGGTGGACCCAGACGTGGGTGAATAGTATTGGTCCATTTAACGGACACCGTTCTGGGCCTTCTCGAAGTAAAGCAAGGTAGTTACGGGAAGAGAATCTCCCCAGAAGAGAAAGGTGGCTACACCATTCGACGCAGTCGACGACTGTCGCCGTAAGTGCGAAGGCATTTTGAACCTTCCTCACCCACCACAAAAAAAAACAAAAAAGCGGACAACCTTGTCCCTTGAAAGGGTCGCCGATGCTACCGTTGGGGAGCACTGCCAATTTGGAGTAAAGGGCTCTGAAGAGACTGATTATCTTAGCGGGAACTCTTTTTCTACCCAATGCCAGCCATATTGAGCCACCCTTGATTGTGTCGAATGCCTTCTTGCCATGTAAATGAGAGGAAATGGTGTTATGAGGAAACTTATTGGTTTCACACTTAACTATTCCCTATTTGCAATAATCCAGAGTATTAAGATCCGGAGAATTAGGCGTTCGAAGTTCGGTCCTAAGTTAGATTAGGCTATGGTGGTAGTCGGTCTGTACGACCAACTCACTTAGACCTTACAAGTCCGTTGTAATACCACTGTGCGACATGACAACCTCATTAATTTTTTTTTGTAGAACCATTTTGTGGTTCTTATTAAGCGCATAATTAGTCCAGTCTACACGCCAGAGAGTTCCATAGGAGAATTTAAAAAGTATCTGTCTAGAAAACCTGATTGTATCCAGGGCTAGTCAATTGCAAAGGAAGTGCTCAACCATTGCTTCCTCTTCTTCATCACCACAACTTCAACAATATTGATGGAAGAAAACTCCTTGTCTCAAGAAATGTCTGCCAAGTAACCAAGGACCAGTTATACAAACCACGACCTTCGAGATATCCTCTTTTGAAAGGCTAAGTAGTTCCTTTGTTTTTTATCTTATTTATTTGTATAGTAGCCTAGCTGTACCGCATGTGTCTTCATCTCTCTATTCCCTATTGACCATTTGGCCAATGTTATTCTTAATTATTAATTTGCTCGTGGCCATAGGTATCCCAATCGTGCTTCAATAACTGAACAGTTGAAAAGTAGTGTTTTCGGTGTTATGTGGTCATGGAAATATTCAGCCATCCAATCTTGTGTCGCCATCGGACAAGAAGGATGCGAAGGAACAGAGTCTTGCTAAAAGCGGGTTGCCACTGCATACACTATCAATTCAAGGTTTCAATACTTACTTTAAAAATAGAGGAGCATCGCTATATGCAGCAAAATTTCTAGAATTCAGATATCCTTGAGTAAAGAATTGTGGTCGCATGGCATGTCCTTTATCGCATCTGAAACCAAAACAGTAGCTGGAAACTTCCTGTGTATGCTAACAAGAACCTCTGTAGAATAAGAACATAGCCGTCTGTTCTGGTTTCTGGTTATATCTGTGGTTAGCCTTGGGTTTTGCTCACCTTTTTTTTTGTCTGAAAAAAAACCATAACATCTCAGGCGCTTGAGGGTGCTTAATTTTGTTTAGAAAGGATCTTGATCGGAGAACTTGCTCTTCTCGCGTTTTCCTCGCCATAAACTCTCTTCTTCGCAAAACGTATGACTTATACCTGCGATCTTCATGAACGACTCAACGGATAAGTCTCTCACAAACATCAAGCTCCCTCGCAAATATCTTTAATTGGATTCGAAAGGTCCTTCGCAATTGACACTTCCACTTGTTGAATAAATTCTGCAGAACGGACAATGTCAGAACGTTTCTCCTGTTTTTTTTTGCGTTTTGCAACAGATTTCTCATCGCTGCCTGATGCGTTCAATTCACGCCTAACCTTATGAACAAATGACGGGTGCACCTAAAAAAATTAGAAATTTCTGAATCGGTGTAATTTGCAAATATTGCAACGATAACTGCATGTCTTTTCCGTTTTAGAGTTAAGTTGTAGTCCTAAATGTCCATCTGGAAAAGAGCAAAAAGAAAAATATGGTTTCGAAAAGTTATAGCCACATACATGCATGCCCTCAACTACCGAATGCAGCCTGTATATTGCTGGGTTCGAGATACCTCTAAAAATCGTACTTATGAGCTGCTTTGATTCATATTTAATAAGTACATTAAAGTCGCAACTATCTAGCAGAAGCCCGATGCTTATGACCGACACTGGTAATGAAGGGGCGTCACCAGCACTGCCAACATCCGACGTGATGGATTTCATATCCATATCCACAGGAACCGTCTTCGACTGAGGTCTTATCTTCTCACACCACCTCCTAATGTTTAGGGGCATCCCACCTGCCATCCTGCCTGCCTATACCTTAAAGACTATCACCTCCAAACCATAGATTATGACTTCCTTTGCTTCGGCGACAGGACCGAGAGACTTTGCATTATTAGCGTTTGCCAATAGAGTTTCTCGACTTTCACCACGCTCCAGTGCGTCGGAAGTTTCGGGTTAGAATAGTGCAAGATTCTCTTCATCTTCTCGGAAAAGAAGGGTTTAGAAGAGGCCATATACGTTCTCGTGAACGCACATGTAGATCCCTCTTGTCCACCACCTCAGCTCGGCTCCCCTAGATGCCTATCCTACCAAGGTCACTGCTACCGTGTACACAGAAGCCCACCGTTTATCGGCACAAACTATTCGCTTGTATGTTAAATACTGCCACCCGGTACTCTCACAGCATGGAAGAGGTCCAAGATTCTGCCTAGAAAATAATAAATAATTGGCGCGTGTACTTTTATATCTGTTTGACCGAGCTCTTCCTATTTGTGGCGTGAGTTTTGATGTTGTTTCACAAATGGACTCCGAACGGCAGATATTTTTTATGAGGTGCTTTTTCATGACAGAAATACACTCAGAGGCTCGACATTGCCTGCGGAGGGGTGACCGAAAGAAACAACTTTGCTATTTTATTGCTACTTCGAGCACGAAGATACGAACCTACACACTCCTAAATGGTAGTCACGCACCAACTCACTCGGCTACTGTCGCCGATAAGGATTCTCTCTTACTTTCCTCATAAAAACTGCAGAGATCGTGGGCGCTACCCTCTGCCATCATAGCACTAGTATCTTTTCGAGGGAAGCATCCTCCTCTTGCGGACGTTGGTCTTTTACCACCGAATTCGGTTGTTGTGCAATCGCATCCACTCCCTTTCCTATACCTTCCTTTTCCTCACTGAGCACCTCCTTGACCCACTCTCAGATGACTGAGAAGCATTTTGGATGTCTTAGGGCTTCTTGTTAGTCAGAGAAGGACCGTCTACATTGTCCTGCCTACCATTTATGCCTTTTTTGGTGGATGAGGTGGGGTTCACATTGCCTTCGCACTTACAGCGACCGTCGCCTACAACGTCGAGGGGTGTGGCCACTGAAATAATCCCTCCTCTCCTTCTGGTGAGACATCTTTCCGGGAACTACTTTGTGCATTACTTCGGCAGGGCACAGAAGGGCATCCATAAAGCACCAATTCTATTCACCCCCGTCTAGGTCCTCGTATTTGTAGCCACCTTTCATGCTATAGGCTCGTCTTCTTATGTCTTTATCTGTGCGACATCGCTTTATTGCACTGTGTCAAGGTCTAGCTTTTTTCCGTAGTAGTTACCTATAGCACAATACGAAAAGTATGATCTGGGATCAATAAGAAAGGGCTCCGCTTTTTTATAGAGTTGAAACATCTTATATATACCTCGTCATATGATTGAAAATATTACCCATCGCTGCATAGTTATTGTTTCAAAAAAGTGGTATTAAGTGGTACTTGAGAGAGAGTAGTATTAAGTTCAACTTCGGTCAGAAGAAATAGGCTAAAAATGGACACTACCAGCAGTTACTTAGGTTGTAAAAATTACCTCTGTGTACTAGAAATGTGTTAGGTATAAAAAATAATGCAAGCCTATAAAAAATAAATAAATTTCTACAAATTAAATAAAATACCGATAGTCCCTTTGAAATTTAATAATAAAGGTCACACAAACGAATAAGAAGCATTTACTACTTAAGTTGGCAACAAATAAAGTCACCTTCACATTCAGTGACACAAACTGATTGCACGAAACCAAAGCGAATGAAGACATCCTCATGGCCCAAGCGTGTTTTTGCCCGCTCTCAATTGTTTCAAATACCAGTAAATACTCAAAAACAGAGGTACTCGAAACATAAAGACCTAAAGGATTGACGAGCGATATGAAATAAAAATAAAATATAGGAAGATATGTAAGTCAGTCAAGACAAACGCGTTTTTCTGTGTACCAGGTACATACACAAAGAACCCACAACGTCAGGGACAATCACAATAAAAGCTCGAATAATAAAAATAAACAATAATCATAAAAATAAATAAACAGCAACAATAAACAAATACTTGTGCACATATTTGTATGTAACTGGTGTGTATGTATGTGTGTATGTTTGAATAAGTGTTTGCAAATATTCTTTGCACTGCGCACCAGGGAACGCACAGGCCTGGCGCAGCTAACGCATAGCTTCGAGTGTTAAGCCAACAATGACTCTGCAGAGTAATATTGGTAAAGGAAAAGAGTTTAAGTGGCACAATGACAAGTGGCGATTGGCTCAGAGGTTGCTGGGGGCAAACAACTGGCGGGCCAAGCGACACAGGGGCCAAGGAATGCTATCACGCTACTCTCTGTATCTACATTTGAGGCTGTCGTAAAGTGGCGACATATGAGCATACTTCAATTTTATATGCGTTATTCGAGTATGGGGACGACATTGCTACTGCACAGGGACATTCTTTGTATGTATATATGTGTGCCTGTGTGGATATTAGTGTGATGGCTGGTGGAGCCAAAGCGTCGCCTGTTGGTGGCAACCGCACAAAGTGAACTGAGCAAGAAACAAGAGTGTTGACAAAACTACCAGCAGAGTGCAGCAGTTCGATGGCGCAGGGACAGTGTCAGCGTCAGTTGGCGTTGACTGCGACAGTGGCTGGCAAACAGTGACAGCCGGCGCACAGGGCATATGAGTGATTTCACTTTTTAGCGTGATTTAATTTTGTTTTATGGAATTTATTTGAGCCATTTAAAGAGGTATATTTTTATGCTGCGCGTTTCAAAAATTCTTCATTTTCAAGTGTATACTAATATACATGAGGGCTTGTATGCATAATAGAGAGGTTATTATTAGAAAGTTTAGAAGTAAATAGAAATCCAAACTCGGACGACAGAATTTCTTATGTCTGTTTATCGCATCAGCGTACAAAACAAAACTTTACAATAAAAAAAATATATATATCGAAAACCAAAAGCTACATTCCTTTCGTATAGGAAATGTTTACTCTTTTTTACACTGAGGACTGATGATTCAATAATGACAGGTTTACTCAGAAAGCAACTGCCTCCTGACAAATTGGCTCCCTTAGCATGATCACAGTATCATTCAAAAAAATTTCAAAACCTTGACTATTTTTCATCTGTTATTTAACTGAATTTCTTTATCACAAATTGAGGACTTTTGTGCAAAGTTTATTTAATAACAAAAAAAATACGTTGTCTAAAATTTTCCACAAACTACAAAATGTATTCTATATTAACTCAAATCCTTCTTCACAGACAGCCACATTAGAAGTGGTGATACCACCAGATATTATCAACGAAGAAACGTCCGGCGACATGATGGTGCCAGAAGGTGGCTCAGCGAAGTTGGTGTGTCGTGCGCGCGGACATCCGAAACCGAAAATCACTTGGCGTCGCGAGGATGGGCGTGAAATTATCGCGCGTAATGGAGCTCATCAAAAAACTAAAGGTTAGTGTTGGCGCATAGTGTTTGACAAGCACATATATTTATGAGTGTGTGTGTATTAACAATATTTGAAATCTAAATCTGTATTTGTTTTTTTTTTTTTTCTTCGCTTTTCTCTCTCCTTCTTGTAGCTTTGGCAGTTGAGGGCGAAATGCTAACGCTGACCAAGGTGACTCGCAGCGAAATGGGCGCCTATATGTGCATCGCTTCAAATGGTGTGCCGCCGTCGGTGAGCAAACGCATGAAGCTGCAAGTGCATTGTAAGTTTATGAGAGAGCAAATTTTTAAATTATTAAAAAAAATAGAAATTAAATTATTGGTACCCGGATACGGTGCTCTTATTTAAATGGGATATAAGTTCGTGCGGTTTTTTTTTTCGAAATTTGAATTTCGGATCATTCCCATGGCTTTTAAACGTTTGGAAATGGTTGATTGATCAACTCCCAAAGTTTTTGCAACCTCTTCTTGCGTTTGAGCCGGATCTTGATCGAGCAATTCCTCCAATTCGGTATCCATGAACTTTGGCGGCGCGGCCAAAATCACCACTTTTAAAGCGTGCAAACCACTTCTGGCACGTTCGCTCAGCTAGAGCATGCTCACCATAAACTTCCACCAAGATACGATGACTTTCGGCTGCTTTTTTCTTCATATTAAAATAATGAAGAAGAATTCCCCGCAAAAACACATTATTTGGCACGAAATTCGACATTTTCAAGTGTGGTAAAAATATTGTTGTTTACGCTTCAAATAAAAAACTTATACTGACGTTTGTGCCTTACGACAGTAGCTCTCCAATGAATGTTTGGAAATGTGGATCGATGGAATAATAATCAAGTTACGCCATCTGTTGTAAAACCGCACGAACTTATCGATAGACCTATTAATATATTTTGTAGAATTTTATATTATGAGGGTTATAAGCGGTCAAAAGTCAGCTCTTTGGAAAATAAAAATTTAAAAAACTATTATTTTCTGTTTATATAGCATGTCATACTCCGCATTGAAATTTAAAACAGATCTTCGAAACGATAAATTAATTTTGTTTTGGAAAAAGATGGCGATGATGTTGTGCTTTATTTCATATTAAATTTAAATAACTACAATGGCATAATAATAAATAAGAGAATGTACGACTAACAAAAGTTGTCAGTCGGGCGTATAATATAAAGCAACTATTTTGAATTTGTATGAAATTATTTAGGATAATCGGCTCCAAACTCCCCAAAAATTATATAAATAATTTAGAACTTTAACCTCTAATTCCTTGCCACAAATTAATTTTTTGTCGTTGACCCATTTGAACCAGTTATTGTCTATTTTCATTTTGTATCTTAATATTTGCATTTTTTGCTTTGGATTTGCTGCTAATAGGGTGTGTTTACGATGAAAGAAAACTGGCTTCTCCAACCTTTTAGCGCTGCTTAAATCATTGTCGACAGAGATACTCGAGCCCGAAGACGTCCGAATGTTCTTGAAAGCCTCACTCACTGCGTTTTCTGATGAGGACTGCACTTTGATCGCTAGCTTCGCATGCTTCACATTAGAGATAACTGCTGCTCCTATGGCAAATTTTTCAGAGTAGCATTTCGTGATGGAAGTTAAGGGCGAAGAGCTCTTCTCAGCTTCTCTGAAGAACAAATTTTTCCATTTACACTTGTCGATAAATCTCTGGAATTCCGCCCGATCACTCTCCTTCTCCATTTCAATTTGGTATATTTCCTTTTTCAGCACTTTGTTTTCTTCAGCGAAGTCATTTATTCCTCTCACGAAGTCCTCCACCTTCGTGGTAACAGCAGAGAGATCACTTTTTGTGGCAATGTCCAACAAGGCATGCATAAGTCGCATAAATTTAGTCACCTCCAAACTACCTACTAAGTTTTTTGAAACAACTGGGCTGGATTCAGGTGAAATTTTGAGGAGCAATATTTTAGAGTCAGAGGCGGCAGCCCTGCGACTTGCACTCTCAGAAGTAGGTGGCGTGCATTATAAAGGGTTTTCCAATAAGGGCGGGTAGATGTTGAAATCATCAATCGTGGTGTTTGCTGTGTGGCACGTAGCGCCATCTTGCTGGAACCACATGTCGTCTAGGTCCATATGGTTCAATATGGGCCATAAGAAATTGGTTATCATCGTTGTGTAGCGCTCGTTGTGACCGCCTCACCGTTTTCAAAAAAGTACGGACCAATGACGCCGCCGCCCCAAAATCCACACCAAACGGTAACTTTTTGAGGATGCATTATCACCTGGTGAACCTCGTGTGGATTGGTGTCGTCCCATATACGGCAATTTTGTTTGTTAACACAGCCATTCATCCAAAAATGCGCCTCGTCACTAAAGATGATTTTTCGCCCAAAACTGGGGTTCTCTTCCAAACGATTCGAAGCCCAGTCAGCGAACAAACGGCGTTGTCTCTGGTCATCAACTTTGAGCTCCTGGGTCAGTTGGATCTTGTACGGGTGTAGGCCCAAGTCCCGACACAAAATTCGCCAAGTTGAAGTCTGCGAAAAGCCAAGTTCTTGTGCACGGCGAGGAATAGACTGCCTCGGGTTCTGCTGTACTCTTTCACGGACCGCGTGCGTTCCTTGAACGTAGAGGTGTTGGCTGATTGTTTACTGACCCGGTCGTCTCAAATTTGGCCACCAAACGTTGAAGAGTCGACTTTGAAGGGCCACTACGTCTACCGAAAAATGAGCGCAATGCGCGCAACGTTTGCGTTAATGAACACTCATTTGGATAATAAAGTTTTATCATTTGAACGTGCTGTTCAATCGTGTAACTTGCCATGATGATTTGGCATAAACAACTGAATAATAAACAAAAAAGATTTGACAGATGTCACCAAAACAAAATGGCTGCCACAGGGCGCCAAAATCGACCCACGCCAATTGAAAAACCCTTTATATTAGCTGAGCTTTTGGACAGCTATTGTGATTGCACTTTTTGACAGCTGGGGAGCTTTTGTTAAATTTCGTTTAGCGGTATTCCACCGGTGCCAAAATAAAAAACATAAATAAATAATTGCTTTACCCAAAAATCCAGCAGCCTACGACAATTCTAATGGCGTTACAACTTGAAATCCTTCGGGTCGTACGCAGAACTAAAAGCTCAGGTGAACACAAACAGCGCGAATACCAATAAATAGCAGCAGCAAAAGCTAAAAAAAAGAAACAGCAAACGTCTTGGGTACCAGCAGTTGGGCAGCAAGTCTTAGTGAGACAAGGAATCAATCCGAAAAGTACAGTGTATTCCAAAGGCCAGTGATTCTTTGGCAACTCAAGAACTTGGACTTTGCAAACGCTATTCGTCTGCTATCCCACAGGTTGACCGATACGTAACCGAAGGCGAATAAACTAGTAACGCTGGCACGCAAACCAAGAAAAACTAAGGCCTTAAGAAACAACCAGGCCAACAATAACCACGTAATGATGGATATTCAGGAAGTGGAGTTCGTTAATAACTTCTGCTACCTGGGGTGCGCTTTAGCAGCGAATGGCGGAGCAGAGAAAGACATCGACAACAGATTGAGCAAGGCAAGGGCTGAATATTCCACAGATACCTGTATGTCAAGTCGACGCTGCTGTATAGAACTGAAACGTGGCTTGTTTCGAAAGCGAGCACGCAGAAACTTCAACGCTTCACCGGTAAGTGCCTGAAGATAATATGTAGAATATTCTGCTCCAACATAATTAGTAACGTAAAACTCTGGAGACAAATGAGCGAGGAGCGCATCTTTTGCCAATATACAGGATATGGAGTTGGATAGGCCACGCTCTTAGAAAACCGCCCCGCAGCGTCACAAGAATGCCCGTAGGTTGGAGGCCTACGGATGTAGGATAACGAGTTGGAACCCTATTTCCATTAATTTTGCATCCACAACTGCTCAGACGTGAGCTGGTGCATTGTCGAGATGGAATGGGACTTTTTAAAAATCACTAGACTTCCTCGCTTCAAACGTATGCCAAACACAAAGAAATAAACCGATCAGGCGGAAACTTGGTGTGTGTTTTTCCAGGGAATGCTGCTAACTAAATTCAACCTCGAAGAGACTTTTCAAACGATCCTTATATGAATTCTGCTTGCAAAGTGGTTAGGTTGGCTACGGAAGGACTGACTATGTTAAGAAGTCCAACCAGTTTATAATTTTGAATATACCTTTGATTATAATTTTTATTAAGTATAAGCAAACTAATTACTTTCTTGGTTTTGAGCAACTAATTAGAAACTCATATCCATATAATCAATTTCTACAATTTTAACGTCAGCCAATATAAGAACGTTTTTACTGCTTCACTTATCAGCGAATGGGTGAGTTTGTGTGGCTTTGGCAAGTGCACATTTGGGCACGTGTGTATGTAGTATTCAGCAACAACAAAATACATTACAAAGTTAAAGTAAATTGTTTGCTGCTACGAGCAAAACGTTACTACGCTCGCATGTCTGCGCCAACTGAATAGAACTCCACTCGAGCGGAAGGTTATTGAATCAAGTAGTTAAGAAAGTTTTGGTGATTTTCTGTGCGCGTGTGGGTGTGTGTGCGAGTTGCGATGTGTGCTTGCACGGCTAGACTTATGTGCTACATGTAGCAGCTACAACTTTTATTGCTGCTAATATGTAAAATTGCAAAAAGTTGTTCAGGTGAAAACGGCTTTAATACTCAACGTGGCTGATTTAAGCGAGCTATTATTCACGTAGCTTTGAGAGTTAGGCGCTATTTTGCATAGTTTTCTTTAGTAAGCGGCAGTGAAACGTTTATACTGAGCTTTAAGTTGTTTTGAGTGTGAAATCGGCAAAAAGTTTCAATATTTACGGTAAAGTGGGAGAAGAAGAGGGGGCTTAGAAGAGCTTAACGCTTAAACTGTGTATTAGGGAGTATTTGTAAATTTACACCCGTATTAGATTGACACTATAAATAATTGATACTTATTTCCTATTACACTATACTAGAATTTTTCTTCTGGGTATTGAACCAAACTAAATTTTTTTATGAGATAAGCCAAAAGGCGTATCATAGGTCAAAAATAATTTCCTAAGTTTCCCTTGTTTTTTTCAAAATATCACACATAGTGGGTTATAGTAGCAAAAAGTAGCTCCCGATGAAATCCCGAAACCTCAGTTTAATAGGATCCTTCCTATTAGATATTTGCTACTATTATTATTAATACTGAGTTCAAACAACAAAACAACAACTGCTGGGCCTTAAAATGTGCCATATAGATTATTTGAAAACACCACGCAAACTTCAAGCACAAAGATTTAGAATACCATCTAACGAATGCAGGCCAATCGGCTAGAATTTTTGAGAGTGTTCTGCGGAATTCGGTATATTTGCTGCAGAAACCAGAGCTTTAACCAGTTTAATAATCAAAAATTCCGTACCCTCCGCCAGGAGTCTTATTAGAGCTTATTTTAAGGTCTTCTTCTTACTTGACGCGATAACGGCTTACTCGGTGGCCTAAGGTGGCCTTCCTCTTTCTTTGCCACCACCAGTTGGTACGGGAATGCTTTTCATCAGATAAATCTAACTTCACCAGGCAATTTATTGAGTAATTCATTGAATTCAGCACGAAATTTCTCACGAACGTTGATAAAACGACGATTGTATGACGGTTGGCATTTATATTTCAGAGCTATCAATATATCTCTGGAAAAATTAACATTAGTGCTTGAAAACGGTTCTATTTATTTATATGTTTTTTTTTTGCAGTGAAACTTCTTAGGCGTCGATGGACGAGCGAGAATGGAGAGTAAAATTTCAAGTCCATGCAACGTTTTGGGCATTTCCGTTCCGCGAGAGAGAAAAAAGATATAACTTAAAGGGAAGAGAGAGAGAGAGCTATACCTTATATATGTTTTAGATACACTTTAGGCTATTTTTCCTGAATTTTTCCTTGTGGTTGGTAATTTCTAGTGAGAAATAACACTGCCTACTTTTTGGCGCTTGTTCGTTGGTGCAAACTTATAGGATATATATTTTTGGTGCCTATTTTTTGGCGTTATATTTCCTTGGTGCCTACTGTTTGGGCATTTTTTGGTCCCAATTTTTATGACGTTTTTTTTTTGTTTTTGACGCTTATTTCCGTTTCCTGGCTGGTGCTTGTGCGATCTTCCTCAAGCATTTCGCACACTACATCGATATTTCCTAGCGCTAGAACTGATTTTGGACAAACTTCAGGAAAATCGTCAGTGAGCGAACAGCGACCTTGAGAAAATTCATTGTACTAGTTTTCATTGCAGTTCTAAAAGACGGTGCTTGTTCGCCGTATAATGATTTTAAATCATCGGTGCATTCTTGTCTTGTTAGTCCACGTCGAAATATGTGGAAAAGAATTGCACGAAAATATTCACTGTTTAATTCTATTTTTTTTTGCTGAGATAAGTTTGCTGAGACAGTGGCTTTAAATAGCAATAATTTGACTCACACATCAAAATGTTCGGAGTCCGTTTATGGTAAAATAAATCAAACTTTCAAATGAAAACACCAGAAGGCGCCTTACAACACTGAAAGTTCCCAAGGCCAAAAATATGTATACAGCAAACCTCGCATAACTCACAAAGATATCGAAATTTACTGTCCATGAAATACATTAAATAAGTATATTAACATCAGCTTCGCTCTCCATCTGTCTCCATGGCTCACGAATAGAGAGATTCAGTCGTAAAAATAGATATTTGAAGCGGCATATTTTGAGCAGAACAATTGCAAAGACCGATTTTCGTCAAAAGGCACTCTACTAAACTAATTATCATACATACAGGGTGGTCCATATAGTGAATTTTTCTTTTTTTTTTTTTTGTGGCTGTGAGGTTGGGTTAAAAATGCCTTCGCACCATATACTAGTATCCGTCGCTACTACGTGCGTGGTGATTTCACTAAAAATATCCCTCCTCTTCTCTTGCATTTTTCGCTCCAACCCGGGACTGCTCCCGCATTGCTTCGATGTAGGGGGCCAAGACGGTGTCCTAAGAAGGACACCACTTATTTACTTACCCTGCGTCCAGAGTCGCCTGTTTTGAGAAACCTACGCTCAATGCCCTTCAGCATAACTTTCCATTTCACGCTTCTTTTTTCGGATAATTTCCTCCACAAAATTTGCGACGGCATTCCATTTTCCTTCGTCTATCATCATTTTCTCGATAATTTCTTCAGGTGTAAGTACACCAATAGCTTGTTGCAGACCTGTTCTCTCTACGTTCCACTTCTCGCATTTAAAGATGGTGTGCTCCGTATCATCATACTCAGTATCTCCATATATGCAGTTTGGTAGGCTCACTTTTCCCATTCGCCACAAATACTTGCGAAAGGACCCGTGTCCGGACAAAAACTGTGTGAGGTAATAGTTAACCTCACCGTGCTTTCTTTCTACCCACTTTTAGTGAGTGTGGCGGAGAATACATGACAGAAAGTCAGTGTCATATCTCCAAGAAATGAAATGAATCACTTTACTCTCGAACACCGTTGAGAAATATTACAAACTGATTATGTAATCCAATAAATAAACGATTCAAGCACCGTTTGAATCACTTAAACCGAATATTTCCTTACGTGAGTTTACGTCAGAAACCGTCCCCTAGGTGTTGAAAAATTGGTTAACAGAATGCGCTACTATGAAGTCAAACGAAGCAGCCATGCATGTGAAGTAGTGCTCCATAAATAATAGCAATGTTTGCTTTTTCGAATAAACCAATGAAATACCGAAAAAAAACAGATGTTTGTTAATTTTAGTTTTTTTTTTTTTGTTTTTAAGTTTTAAAAAGAAATCACTAAATGGACCACCATGTACGTGTGTGTATGACAACAATACATAATCGACAGCTGTTGCCATTATCTCTATATAAAATCATCAGTAAACAAACTTCAGCTAAAGTACAATATCAAACAAGCAGCATATATGAGCATTAGGATGGGTCAATTTGTTCTTAAAACATACAGCCGACATATATTCTTCGGCGACTAAAGTATTTTTCTAGCAATTCTAAACAAAAACGGCCCTAAAATGGGTTTAGGGCTTCCTCATTTTAAATTTTACCTATTAATCGCCAAATTTTTTTTTTGTTTGTAAATTTATTTTTACATAAAATGAATGTATGTGGTTTTGTACGCGAAATTCAACTCGAAATGGAAATTCGGAGCGATACGAAAACTATGCGGTTTTCCCAAGTACCTCGAGTAGAAAACGTCAAAAATGGAAAAAAATCAAGCATAGAAAAAGAATAATTTACCACTAAATGAAAATCAACTTGCTTTGTTCATCATGCAGTGTCCTGAGCTCATGGAACTTTTCAAATCAATCTTTCTTTTAACAATTCCCTCACGAAATTTTTGAGGAAATAATGAATAAAACCAATATTCACATACGACAAAGGCACAAAAAGCGATAATAAAAATCAGTTGCCGGTATCACATCAAAGCCATGCCCGGTTATTCAAAATAAGGCCAACTATTAACGTTCCTTTGGCGGCCGCCGTAACCGAATGGGTTGGTGCGTGATTACCATTCGGAATTCACAGAGAGGTCATTGGTTCGAATCTCAGTGAAAGCAAAATTAATAAAAACATGTTTCTAATAGCGGTCGCCCCTCGGCAGGCAATGGCAAACCTCCGAGTGTATTTCTGCCATGAAAAAGCTCCTCATAAAACTATCTGCCGTTCGGAGTCGGCTTGAAACTGTAGGTCCCTCCATTTGTGGAACAACATCATGACGCAAACCACAAATAGGAGGAGGAGCTCGGCCAAACACCTAACAGAAGTGTACGCGCCAATTATTTATTTTTTTTTTTATTAACGTTCCTTTGTGTAGACAAGCAGATACGTTCAACAAAAGCCCGTAATCACATGAAACGGTACAACCTTAAGAAGCCCCATAAGTGGGGATACCAAATAATGGTTCTAAGTGTACCTGGCTTCTATTACACTGTGCGACAGTGATTTTATACTTTTATGGAGACCTAGTACAACTTGTAGGTATAGTAAAACTAATAAAAATGGTGTAGAAGAAATTTCCAATACACCCCCAAAATCTCGTTTTATGCCCATAAAACCGTTTTTCAGTAGGTTGATGTGAAGAATCGCTACTAACTTCGCCAATTTCCATCCAATTTCGGATTTGTTTTTTTAGCTCAAAAGAACAAAAACAAACCTTTTTGACAGTGTGTTGACAATTTTTCTGAAATTATAACTGACGAGACTGTAGACGGAAGTATTTGGATTTTTTTTATTTTTTCTCTATTTTTTCAACTTTGACATAATTTTTACGATATTATCCGTTATTGAGGATTTTTTTAGTACACTGCTGTTATAGTAAATTTAATTTTGCGTCGAATGAGCTATATTTGACTGTAATTGAATTAAAATTAATAGAGTTGTGTGAGTTTTAAGATTTTTTGTTTTTTTTTTACTAATTTGATATGTAGGTATAACTTACGCTAAATGGGAATAAGGACGTGTTTTGATGCGTTATTATAGGTACGTAATATTTATTGGAGTATATATGTATATATAAGAGTAAAAGCATTGTTTGAAGTTACAGAGCAATAAAGCTCTGGTTGATGGCTACAACGATTTCTTTAAGCTTACATATAATATAATACTTCGGGTCGCTGGTATGAACCGTGAAAGTGTTATCAATTTGAGCCGAATACAGGAAATGAAAGCATGGTGCGCCTCTGCGAATCAGGTATTTGTGCTTCTTCGAACGCTGTGGTTAGGCTGGCAAGAAATATACACAGAAATGAAAATGTCCGCTTATATTTTGATAACTATTTTACCTCTTTACCTTTGCTAAAGTACCTTGCCAATGAAGGGAATTTAAGTTTGACGACTCTAAATAGCAATCGGATGCCAGATTATAAATTGACCGATCAAAAAACTTTAAGAAAGCTTTCACGTACGTATTCCGTTGAATATGTGGCTTCGTTTGATGGTTTTGATATATCTACCACTGCCTGGGTCGATAATAAAGTGGTGTGCTTATCATCAACTTTTGCAGGGTAAATTCCCAAAGATAAAGTTCAATGCTATGACGGAGCGAATAAATGTCATGTTCAGATGGATAGGGCATTCGCAGTGCTTAATGCAACTCATATATGGATGGAATTGATTTGATCGACAATATAATGGACCGCTAAAAAATAGCTATACGAAGTAACAGATGGCAAATTCGTTTGTTTTACCATTTACTTGATTTGGTTATCAACTATTCTTGTCTTCTATCTAAACAAGTTCACAAAGCGAGCGCATCAACGGAGAAACAATTGAGTTCTGCTGAGTTTCGTTTAAATGTCGCTGAAGCTCTGTGCAAAATGGATAAAACAGCGAAGACTACGAAACATAACTCCAATTATGAAAATGAGTTGAGAGCTAAATCATTCGAAGCACATACCTCCACAGCCAGTACGTCAGTACGATCACTTAGATCATTGACCAATTTGGACAAATATTCGTATGCATTGCAAGTGCACAGGAAATACACAAACTCTCTGCGAAAACTGTGGAATATCACTGTGCTACAATAAAGCAAACAATTTTGATTTTAATTAATTCTCTTGTAATCTATAAACATTGCGCTTGTCTCCTTCATAGAACGAATGGTAATCGGGCGGACGATACGCGAATATTTGGGCGAAACATCCATTAACAAATTTCCGGTCAGTGGTACACCTCAGGCTGGTGTAATCTATCCACTTCTGTGGAACCTGACCGTCAATAATCTTCTTCAGAAACTTGAAAAAATTAAAGGTAAGATAATTTCATATGTGATCTTCCACAAAGAGCTCTCAACAGACTATCACTTTGTAGCAAAAGTCGGGGACTAGAAGATCTGGTACTGTTCAGCAGGAAACACAAAACACCTGCTCTTCAACAAATATTCCTAGGGCGAAACCCCCTTAGAATAACAGAAAGGGCTCAATATCTAGGACTAGTACTGGATGGGAAGCCAAATTGGGAGCTGCTCACAGTCGCGGAGAGAGAGTACGCAAAGCTACGACGGCATTGTACTCCTGCGGAAGGCTAATTGGGAAAAAGGAGGGTTAAAACCCAGAATGATACACTGATTATACACAGCAGTAGTTAGACCATTTCTCTTCTACGGTGGAATGCTCTTGAGAACTGCGTGAACATTAAAAGAGTTGACAAGGTCCAAAGGCTCACATCTGTTCTTATAACCGGTACAATGTCAACCACACCACCGAAAGCACTATATGCGATACTAAACTTCCTTCCGGTGCACTTAGAGGCAAGTTACATTGCGCGCAATGCGGCAGTAAGGCTAAGCACTTTGAGTAAGTGGTCGAACACAGACTACGGCCACGGCAAAATCATGGATGGCATGTTGGAGCCTCACGGGCAGGTGGACTATACAGTCCCGCCTACACATGCCACTACAACGTTCGCGATCCTCCAGGGAAGAGTGGGAACGGGACGTGGTAAGACAGGGCGAGTCCATCCATGTATACACAGATGGCTCAAAACTCAATGGCAGGGTGGGCGAAGGTGTATATTCCAAACATCTGGGAATTCTCCTTCAGTTTTCGGCTTCCCGACTACTGTAGTGTCTTTCAGGCTGAACTAATGGCAATAATGAAAGCCGTGACACTGGTGTGATACGATACCTGGAGATGATATCTACATTTTTAATGATAGCCAGGCGGCGATAAAATCCCTCACAAAGTAGTCGACAATCTCCAAAAAGGCCACGAAATGCCGCACATCTAAGATGGCTGAGTCATTTTACCAGTACCATGGGTTTCTGGCCATTGTGACATTGAGGGTAACTGCAGAGCCGATGGCCTAGCGAAAATCGGCACAAAATTGACCGATAAGTACACAGACAATAAGATAGGCATACCCTTGCAAGCATATAAACTGCTTATCTTTGAGAAAATTGTAAGGGCAGCGAATGAAAGATGCCGTAATGAAATCACTTACAGAAACAGCTGGGGCCGACTCTCAATGCTAAACGCACATAACTTCTGCTAAGACTGATAAGAACACTCTTAGCACACTGATTTCAGTTATAACGGGGCATTGCCTAATCTGTAAGCACGCTCTGAGGATGGGTGTGCAAAAACTTGACTTCTGCAGATTCCGCACCTTTTGTGTCACCAACCCACCCCATTCAGACTCACCATTTTGGGTAGACAATCCTTCAATGATTTGGAAGACCTCAGCTCTGACAGAATCAAGAATCTTATAAAGTTTTTGAAAAGTACACACTGGTTTTCGAAGAGACAAGGATAAGTTCCCCATGCGCCATCACAATAGGCTTTGAGCCTGAGTGCGCCCCATAGTGTGCAACCTCTTCAACCTAGCCTAACCTAACCATATAATCTGTTGTAACCAGTTTTCTTTACTCAGTACGCTGTTTGTTGCTGATGTGCAACATAACATTTTCTCCTAAAATAAATGGATTCTTTTAAAATGTCAAAATACTACTAAAAACTAGCATTCAGTAAAAAAAGCGGTTGTTCTTCGAAGGCTTAATAACTAAAATTAAAGTTAAAGAGGCTCGGAATTCATTTTAGGAACTTGCTTTTTTGGACTTTTTTCTGTACAATTTTCATTAGAGTACTTCAGTCGCCGAAACGAAGTAGAAAAAGGAAATGGCGCGCCCTAATGTGCATGTTTGCCTACAAGCATAAAATACATACATGTGCATATGCATGTAGAAATATATATATATATATACATATTCACATGTAGACATGTGAACGTACATTAGAACACCATATGACTACACCAAACCAAGCAAGCCACTGTTGCTATATGCCAATAATCTCTGGCAACATTTTGATACAGCTGTGAAGTGCTGGGGAAGAGCAATAAACTGTACAATACTCATACATAAAAAATTTAGCATCGACCGGACAGGCAACTGAACGAAAAGTCAATAAGTCAAATAGCTAACAATAGCAACAAAAGTGGTTGAACCAACAGGGCTCAAAGACAACAATGATCTGTGCAGCAGTTGACCAGAGGCCAAAGCAGCAGCAGCAGGAGCAGCAGCGATAAACTCACACACAGCCACACACATATACAGACATGATATGGTATAGTATATCCAGTCAAACATAGAACAAAATATGCGCTTGTGTATGTGAGAAATTCAGCAAATTTTCTTTGCACTTGCAAGTGGTTACTTTGTTGTTTGCTCATAGAGTTTGATATACGCGCATATGTGTGTATGTATGTGTTAAGCGTATTTGAACACTTGATCAGTCTGATTGGCCATATGTTGCCTGTTGCAAGCTGCTTGTTTGTCGTTGGTCATGGTGGCGAAAAACTTTTTGACGAAAAAAGAAGCTGGAGAAAATTTCTACGCTTGCCTAAATTTAGGCAACTAATGGATGTGTGGGGATACAGCCAATTTTCGGTTGTGTTGTTTTTTGAGCTTTTGCTTTCAGTTTTACTTCTTCTTCTTAGCTGTATTTTCGATATATGTGAGGTTGGCCACAAAATAGGTTTGAATTCGCTGGTAGGCACACACAAGTTATGGATTTAAATGCCTATACTTATGTACGTCTTGGCCACAGATTCACAAGAATCAATATGTCGGCTGGCAGCTCGCCCATATTGTCAGACGAGTCTTATCTATTTATAATTGTCACACATGTG
The DNA here is from genome assembly GCF_027943255.1 of Anastrepha obliqua. Classification (NCBI taxonomy): domain Eukaryota; kingdom Metazoa; phylum Arthropoda; class Insecta; order Diptera; family Tephritidae; genus Anastrepha; species Anastrepha obliqua. Next base: position 16,031,391 of record NC_072893.1, on the reverse strand, counting down.
TGCTTACATACATATATGTACGAGTATATGTAGTTATTTGACACAGTCAGTAAGTTTGTTTTAAATTTTATGGAATCCTATCTCAAAATGGGCTTTTAACCTGCCAGTGCTCACATACGTGCACCTGTTCTAAAAAGAATAGCCGGGCGACACATTGCAAAGGTGTGAGGATTCATATTTCTATAATTTTTTTTTTTAATTTTTATTTTTTTTTTTATTTTATTTTGTATAGAAACAATTTCTACTACAACAAAAACCATAAAACTTAAAGTACCAAACTATGTACACAATTTTAAAAACTTTAAGAAATTTTTAAGCAAAATTTCAAATATTTTAGTCCGCATTTTTATAAAAAATTGGAATAAGTGGTTTTATAGCTGATTGAATTTTGGTAATAAAATAAATAAATAATTGGCGCGTACACTTCTGTTAGGTGTTTAGCCGAGCTCCACCTCCTATTTGTGGTGTGCGTCTTGATGTTGTTCCACAAATGGAGGGACCTACAGTTTCAAGCCGACTCCGAACGCCAGATATTTTTATGAGGAGCTTTTTCATGGCAGAAATACACTCGGAGGTTTGCCATTGCCTGCCGAGGGGCGACCGCTATTAGAAAAATGTTTTTATTAATTTTGCTTTCACCGAGATTCGAACCGTCGTTCTCTCTGTGAATTCCGAATGATAATCACGCACCAACCCATTCGGCAACGGTGGCCGAATAATAAAGAGCTAATTTCAAGAGGCAGAAAAAAGCCCTATTGTTGTTGTTGAAGTGGAAGTGAAAGCACCGTTTTACTACCACTGTTCCCGTGTGAGGATATTTTGTTCTTGTGTTTTTTTTTCTAAGTCAGATTCAAGTATAGCAGTATAGCAGAACATTCTTTATCTCGATGTCTGAGATCTTATAAAATTGCTGTAAGAAAGGTTTATGGAAAGAGCGAAGACGCACCCTAGCTCGCTCTGGACCTTCACATAAGTAGTGGAAAAAACTTTTCTTCACCCCTTCCGCTTGACAGCTTCTGCAGATGCGATTGAAGGGTAGGTTGAGTCTAGCTGCATGATCCCCTCCTTTCCAATGGCCTTTAAGGGTTGCAGTGATGCGTGAGATGTTTGACCGAGAACATCCTAACAGATCATTCGTCCTTTGGATTTTGTACGACGGCCATGTGTTTTTTGTTGTAATACATGTAGTTAATTGCTTCCATCTTCTTTCGGCTGAAGCATGATAGTGTGAAGCAAGGGATGCTTTTAATGTGTTGAGCGGGGTGGAAGCTGCCACCACCTCTGCTATTTCTAGTGTCGAACCTTTTCTTGCTAGGTCATCCGCTATCTCATTACCCCGTATGTTCCTGTGACCGGTAGCCCATATAAGAGTAATTCCAAGGCAATGACTAAGTAATTCTAGTTCCTCTCTACTCTGTAAGACTAGCTTGGATGAAATGGAGTTGGAGTCTAAGGCCTTGATGGCTCGTTGGGGCTTCCCAGACAGATGGACTATACAGTTCCGCCTATACTTGCCACTACAGCGTTCGTGACCCTCCTTTATATTCCGAACATCTGGGGATCTCGTTCAGTTTTCGGCTCTCGGACTACTGTAGAGTCTATCTAATATCTACATTTTCACTGATAGCCAGGCGAAGATAACATCCCTCACAAAACAGTCGACAACCTCGAAGGTAGCCATGAAATGCCGCGCACCTCTTAACGAGAAAATGGATGCGCAATCACATGAATACTGTAGAAGTTGTCTAGACGGGGAAGAGGAAGAGACGATCCCGCACCTTTTGTGTCTCTGTCCTGCTCTATCCAGACGTCGACTCGCGACGGGAGGGCATTTCTTCAACGAGTTAGAAGACCTTGGCTCTGTCAAAATTAAGGACCTTGCGAAATTTTTGAACAGCACACATTAGTTTCAGGACGGATAGGGGCTAGTTCCCCACGCGTTTTGCATGCTTCTTTGATCGCTAGAAGTTCTACCTGGAACACGCTGGCATAGTCAGGGAGTCTAATTGACAGAGATAGGTTGAGTTGCTCCGAATTGAAGCCAGCTCCCACACCACAGTTCATCTTAGAACCGTCAGTGTAGATTTCTATATCGAATCTACCAATCACTTTTCCTTTCCTCCATTCCCCCATTCGGCTTACGGTGGAAAACGTACCGTAAAGTCTTTCTGAAAGTTAAGGTCGGGGACTGTGTATTCTGATCTGTTTTTGAGCAGCGCGGGTGCCTGTAGGAGGATCTTGCTGTGACCGTACGATCTCGTTGTCCAGCTTCCTATGTCCCTGAGTCTCACCGCGCTGCAAGTGGCGACTGGTTTTATATGTAAGTCTAATGGTAATAGATGAGTTAGTACATTTGAGCGAATTGTTTGGTTTTAGTTGGTCGTAAATAAGGCGTTGATTTTAGACAAATTTTTTTGGGGAAGGTATTGTGCAATCAAAGAAAATTTAGAGTCACCTTAAACTGGCATAAAGTAATATAAAAATTGCATGGACTAAAAAACTGAACACCCAGAATTTTCGTAAACTTCCTAACTACGAGTTTGAAAATTTGATGAAAATTCGTTTGATTTCTTAAATGATTAACTTTACATGCTCTACAATGAATATTTTTGGCAGAAATACACTCGAAGGTTCGCCATTGCCCGCCGAGGGGCGACGGCTATAAGAAAAACTTTTTCTGTTACTGTTGTTCTTGCACGGAGATTCGAACCTACGCACTCCCGAGTGGTAGTCACGTTACAATTCATTCAGCTACGGCGGCAGCAATATTTTACTCCCTTCTTATTTAAACCACTTCATCACTATATGAAGCGATTGATGAAACAGACCGAAAAGAGGAGGTTTTGCGAGCCGAAAAATTAGCATTGAACTTTAAAAATCACTTAACTCTAGAAAAAATTAATTAAGATGAAATGACGCATATTTCAATAGATTTGGATGTTGGATGACATGAATTAACTGTTTATCCAGTCAAATTTTTAAATAGCTTTAAAGCTTCAGGTGAGCTAAAATAACAAATCGTTTTAAAAATTGGAATTCCGATAGTCTCCTAGGCTAGGCCGTTCAAGTCTCCTAGGCTGTACGAGGGCACACGTTTAAAAGTTGAAAAACTACAAGAAAATTCCACTTATAACAAAAAACTACTTATTCAAGTTCAAACGACTTAAATATCCGCACAAGAGCAGACTTGTAAGCAAGCAGATATTGGATCTATGTACAGGCTGCGGCTTCAATGGTCTGTTGTTGTTGTTGCTGCAGCAGTTCATCAAGCCCTGGCAGTGCGGTGTATGTAGTCACCGGTCGTCAACATCTATCTCAACTAACGGTAACCCAGGAAACATACTGTTTCGACGGGTTGGGTGTAAAGGGAGAGGGGTCTTGGATAGCACCTGAATAGGTGGTTAATAGTTTGCGGGATACCTTCACTTACCAGACATATTATATGTTGAGTATATCGAGGTTGATAACGCGGATCTCATGAAGCAGCTGAAGCTCTACATCTACGACGACTGGTGGTTGGACACCGATAACGACATTTGGGGGTCGGGAGCTTAGAAAGGTGCTTACAGACTCACGATGAATGCCGTTTCATGCCTATATGTGCACTGTCTGGTTGGTTGGTTGGTTGGTTAGAGTGGTGATTCATCCAGAATCCAACTAGCGCTTCCGCACCATTTTGTTGCCACATCCTCGTTACCAAATTGTTTAACATTTATTTACAGCAGGACTATATCCAGTCTGTGCGGTTTAGGAACCTTATTAGGTTGTTGATGTCTAAGCCAGACAGCTGCTCGAGACTCTCGAACAGCGGTTTGCCCAGGGTTGACATTCTGTCCTTCCATAGGGCAGGGCATTCACAGAGAAAATGGAAGATTGTTTCTTTTTTCTCCGGTTGTTTACAACTATGACAGTATGTGTTGTGAGGGATGCCCATTTTGGCGGCTTGTTCTCCGATAGACCAGAAGCCAGTTATGACTGCCGTAAGTCTGCAGGTGTCCCGTCGTTTCATGTTTATTAATGTCGACGATTGCTTGAGGTTGTAGGTGGGCCATAACGTTCTGCTGATTTTGCATTTCGTCTGGTCTCTCCATCTACACTCTGCAATTCGAAGGTATTTTAGTGAAATTGCATTCTTGACCGCACCTAGTGGAGTGAGTACTGGTACTGCAAGAGCGCTATTCATGGCAGATCCCCCTCTTGCCAGTTCATCAGCTTTTTCGTTACCTTCTATGTTCCGGTGTCCCGGGACCCAAATTAAGGTTACGCTATGGTTTTCACTCAAGTTGGTGAGGCTATTCCTACTTTGCTCCACCACTTTAGAGGTTGTTATAGTCGCATCCAGCGCCTGGATTGCAGCTTGGCTATCCGAGAGAATAGCGATATTGCCCTTAAAAGAGAAATCTGCGATTAGTAACCTACAGGCTTCCCCAATTGCTAGTACTTCCGCTTGGAAGACGCTACTGGTATTAGGGAGACGCACAGATTTTTCAATTCCAAGTCTCTGAGAATATATACCAGCTCCGACACCACAATCCATTTTACTGCCATCTGTATAGACTGTGGTATCGAAGTTGTTTAGAGAGAATCCCTTATTCCATTCTTTTTTAGATGGAAATAGTGTGGCAAAATTCCTATTGAACGTTGCCATCGGGACGATGTAGTCAGTCCTCACCGAGGTTAACTGAGTTTGTCGCAATAATAGACTAGCGTGACCATAAGTTTTTTCTTTCCAGCGACCCGCTTCATTTAACCTAAATGCACTCATGGTTGCCGTCTTCTTTATATGTAGGTCTATTGGAATAACGTGTGTCAGTGCATTGAGAGCCTCTCTAGGACATGATCTGATTGCACCGACCGTTATTGCACAGGCTGATCTTTGTATTCTGCCGAGTAATTTGGTATTGTACTCTCTCTCTAGAGCTTTCCACCAAACTACCGAGCCATACGTTAAAATTGGTCGTATAACCGCCTTATACAGCCATAATGTGTGCTTAGGTTGAAGACCCCATCTTCTTCCAAGCATACGTTTGCAGGCATATAAAGCAATTTCTGCTTTCCTTACCCGTTCTTTGACGTTTAACTTCCAGCTAAGTTTGGAGTCCAGAATTACTCCTAAGTACTTTGCGCTGGTTGATAGTGACAGAGTTTGTCCGTTGATATTTGGTAGGGTGAAAGTTGGTACCTTGTATCTGGTGGTAAAAAGCATAAGTTCTGTTTTACGCGGGTTTAAACTTAGCCCACATCCTGTGGCCCAAGAGTTAAGCTCGCCTAACGCCCTTTGGATGATCCCACTGATCGTATTTGGACACAGTCCTGACACCATTAGCACCACATCATCAGCGTACGCCACCACTTTTACCCCACCTCCGTCAAGTTTTATTAAGATTTTGCTGATCACACATAGCCAAAGAAGTGGAGATAATACTCCTCCTTGTGGAGTGCCCCCGTGGACCTTCTTGGTTATGTTGATATTACCCATATTAGCTTTGATGATCCTGGTTTCTAGCATGGAGATGACCCAGTTACTAACGCAACTGTCCACCTCCAGGTCTATCAACGCCCGTTGGATGGCATCTGTGCTAACATGTTAAAGGCGCCTTCGATATCCAAGAACGCCGCCATGGTATAATGTTTGCTCTCTAGAGAGCCCTCTATAGTTCGGATTACCTCGTGAAGTGCTGTCTCCGTAGATTTGCCTTTAAGGTATGCGTGTTGTGCAGTTGATATACCAGAGCTCTCCAAAGAGCTTCTGAGGTGCATATCCAAAAGTCTTTCAAAGGTTTTTAACAGGAAGGACGAAAGACTGATTGGCCTGAAGTCCTTCGCTGATTCATGTCCTCTTCTACCTACTTTTGGTATGAAGACGACCTTGACTAGTTTCCAGCTATCTGGAATATGACCTAAGTTTAAACACGCTTTAAAAATTTCCTCTAGCCATGGTAGGATACAGTCCAAGGTTTCCTGTAGCATCTTTGGAATGATCCCATCTGGCCCCGGAGATTTAAAGGGTGAGAAAGATTTGATTGCCCATGCAACTTTTTCTTTGGTAATAATTTCATTTGCAAGATGCTGTGGATTATATTGGCTCCGCCTAATGTTTCCCCTCTCACTTTCGTAAGCGCTGCATCCCGGAAAGTGCGTGTTTAGCAGAAGCTCTAGCGATTCCTCTGCTGTAGCAGTCCAAGTTCCATCAGGTTTCTTGACCCAAGAAGCCATTGAGTGGTCTTTGGAAAGAACACGGCTGAGCCTAGCAGAATCCCTGGTGGATTCGATTGACGAGCAAAATTCCCTCCAGCTCTCTTTTTTGGCGGCCCTGATTGCCTTTTTGTACTGTCTCCGACTTTCTCTGTACAATTCCCAATTTCCCGTCGAGTAGCTGAGGTTAAACGTTGATCTAGATTTTTCCCTTAGTTTTAAGAGCTCACTGCTCCACCAAGGAGGGTGAGTTTTTTTGCTAAATTTTATGGGGCAGGACGTTTTGTAGGCCCTACTAAATGCCTTTCCCAGTGTTATGACCCTACTCTCAAGGTTTTCCGTGAGAGTGATTTGAGAGATAGGAGTCTCTCCTAACCTATTGTTTACTGCATTTTTGAACCTCTTCCAGTTGGTTCTTAAAGGATTTCGATACGGTAGGGGTGGATCTACCTTAAGATCCAAATCGTAGAGGATCCAACTGTGATCAGAAAATGACCTTTTATTGGATACCCTCCAATTATCTACCCTTACTGAGCTATTTTCAGACAGTAGAGTAACATCAATCACTTCCTCCCATCCTCTGAAGTACTCCGTACTGGGAAAGGTGAAAGTGGGAGTGTTACCCCTGTTACATACCGATAAGTTAGTATCAATAATAAAATTATATAAAGACTCACCTCGGTCGTTTGTCTCAGAGCTTCCCCACAGCGCATGCCTCGCGTTGGCGTCGCATCCGAGTAGCAGGGTTTTGTTTCTGGTTGCTTCAAGCACAAGCCCACAAGCCTCCTCGGGCGGTGCTGGCCGATCATGTGCCATATAGATGGATGCAAGTGTGATGCTGACACCGTCAGCAGCTTCCACCTCAACGGCTGTCACATCCTGTGAACTGTATGATGGGATTAAAAATATGTTTAAGTGTTTTTTGGCTACAATACATGATCTAGGGTTACCTTGAGTACGCTTATAGTACAGAGTGTAGTTTCTTCCAGGGAACCCCTTCACCTCGTTGCTCCGCACCCAGGGTTCCTGAATTAAGGCTATGTCAACGTTCTCCTCCCCTAGGAGAACGGTTAGGTTGTCCGTTGCAGTTTGTGAATGCTCCAGGTTAATTTGGACAACCTTTAAAACCATTTTTATTGGTTTGCTTCCGCAGGTTCGGCGTCATTTAACTGCATGCCAGTCAGCAGTTCGCTGGTGCCGTCAACCTCATCCTGCTCCTCCTCCGGATTCGCAGAACGGAATATCTTCAGCTGGGCCTTCCGTATGCCGAACCGAAGTTTATTTTCCACTTTTTGCAGTGGTTCAAGGCTCTCTTCTGTAATTTGAAGGAGGAACGACACGCTGTGCTTTTGCGGAGCCTCCGCTTTGATGATCGACCAGTCGGCCATCGGCACTGCGCGGTTGTGAGCCTGGAGATAGGGAATCAGCTGATTGGCTTCAAACTCCATGTTTGGTATCCAGATGCGAGCCCTCGGCCTTCGTGGTATCTCGCTAGCTAGAATGAGCTTGAGCCTCAAGCCATCCCAGCTGTTCTGAATTTCGCCAATCGCTTTTTTCAGGAAATGCAATGAGTACTGGTCATCACATTTGATTACCCGGCAACCGCGAACCACTTCCACCGAGTCGAAACCTGGCGATTGACCCTCCGGGTTCGCCATGACATGGTCGACGATTATGCGAGACAACCGTGCCTCAATCTCCGACCATTTTTCAAGCACAGGTTTGCCGCGGTTGGAAGTTTCGTCCACCAGTGCCATTTGAAGGTGGTCCCGTGCCACCTCACTGAACTGTTTGGTAAGTGTGGGGACAACCGCACCCTGATCTGAGATCTTGTGCTTCTTTGCTGCCCTTTTGTTTTCGTCTTGCGAACGGTTACGTTTCTTGGCCTCTGTCTTTCGGGCGGTTTGGAATGCCAGATATTCGTCCACCACCTTTTGACACCTTGCCTTGTCAGCCTCATCTTTGGGATGAGCTTTACCTTCGGTCTCGTTCTTACGAATCCTGCCAAGGATAGCGAGAGACCTCTGGTAGAGCTTGTACCTTGATGGGCCTTTATTGGCACGCTTTTGCCCCATGGCTTTAGCGGATGTTGTCGGTTTATTTATTGTTGTTGGCGTGCTGTGGCCCACAGCTTTACCCTCAACTGCTTCCTGGCTGGAGGCCAGGAGCTCATCCTCCGTGGAAGATCCGATCCCCAGTTTGTCATGGGTGACCGATTGCTTGTCCTGTAGCTTAGTTTGTGTGTCCGTTTGTTTGTCTTGTGCTGTCAGTGCGTCCGTTTGTCTTTCCGTCACTTTGTCCGTCTGTTTCTCGCCGCTATCCGATTTTGGTTTTTTTGTTGGTTTCATTATTCTGGTTCGTACGGTCACCTGCCCCGCCTAAGGGGCTGCGCATGTCGCCATGCGCGGTGACCAAGGAGGAATTAGGGGAAATAACCGGTCGACCATGGCAGCGCCCCATACCATGGCAAGGCCACCGTTACAACCTGAGGCGGCCTGATATCAGGAGGGCTCCGTTCAAAGACAGCCTTGTTTAATCCCCCGGCTGCCAAACCCACCCAATAGGCACGGGTCGCATCACACCTTGGGTTGAGGGAGTTTTTTTAACGAAGTTTACGTCTTCGGCCTGTGTGGTTCGCGGGAGACCTACTCTCCTACCTTCCATATCTGGGAGGTGTTCCCCTATCCACCACCTGGGGACGCGCCCTCTAGGGATAACAGGCTCCCCCAAGGGGCACTGTCTGGTTCAGTAGTTCTAGTTTTGTGCGATCCTGGATCTTGTCAGTATGGTTGAAGAGATGTCTAGTGAGTTGCCAGAGATGTAGATTAGCCTCCAATAAGTGTCATGCAGAGGTGGTTTCTGCTATAACAGCCTAGCGAGAATTGGTGCTGAGCATTTTACTGTGCTCCTTAACCGGAAGATAGGAGATGTTGCTGGAGGTTGTGGAGATGTGCCAGGAAGTTGTGGAGATGTTTCAGTGGAGCAATCAGAAGGCATCCTTTGGTTTATTATACGTTGGTATGTTCTTGTTGTTGGTGTTGTTGTTGATGCTGTATAAATATTATCCATACATGTGCGGGGAATGTTGATGAAGTGACAGTACTTGGCCGTATATAAATCCGGGTCGTTCCAGTTACGTCGAACCGACTCTCATGGGAACGATCTACATGGGTGTATTATATATTGGTTTCTCTCGAGTTAGTAGCTCAAACAATTTATGTGTGTCAAAATAATGTGACAAAAAGAATTCGTTAAAAAAGCTATTACTATAGAGTACAAAAAGGAAATCGTGGAAGATTCCAGGGGTGTAAATCTTCTGTCAAGAAGAGATGATGGATCTCCGTATGGCCCGTAAATGGCGAGCAGACTACGATTACCTGTGTCAACTGGTGAACTAAGGAAATGAGAACAAACGCAGACTTGAATGAGGTCGGCAGCCGTTTTTCTGATTTGGAAAATTGCAGCTGGGAATGGATTACAGGATTGGTTGTGCGCAAGGCTGATATTCAACAATTTGCCTTTGAAACAGCAATTGAGTTTGATATATCCACAGAAGAATTTAAAGCATCGTCACACTGGTTGGACAACTTCCTTAAACGATATGAACTGTCTCTAAGGAGATCAACAACATTGTTTAAGCAGGAAGACAAAGAAGTTGTTAAGCATGCACTTGCGTTTAAGCTTTTTGTTGATGTTATCGATTTTTCTAAATACCAACTCGCCAACATGATTGCTATGGATGAGACCGCGGTATTGCTAGTCCAAAGAGCTCAAACAACAGTCCACCACAAGGCTTCTTCGTCAATTTACGATCCTTCTACCGGTTACGATTGTACCTGTATTTTGGCGATTCGTCCAGATAGCAAGAAAGTATCGTCATTTTTTAATTACTAAAGGTGAAAAAGAACAGGTTCAACGTGTTTCATGAATTTATGTCATTGAAAGTGGAAAAACCTAGTGCACCCAAGCAGTTATAAGAAAGTGGGCTGGTTTTATGCTACCACCGCTGTAGAATAAAAATTTACTAGCATGGGATTCAGCCATTCGCCTCTGGAGATAATTTACTGTAGGACATAGTAGCATCTTGAAGCAGATCTCCCTTTCCTTCTCTATTCTTCGCACTGATCTCTCTTTGTTTTGAGGGTTGTGCTAGGGCTATCTTTCCGAGCAGGCAAGACTGGAAGGAGGGGAGAGTCGGCACGGATACAGGTACCTCTGTTTTCACTTACGGATCTAAAATGGAATCTGGAGTGGGAGCGAGGGTTTTCTCTAAATCAGCCAGCATTTCGGTCTCCTTTAAACTGCCGGAAACGAGTAGCTTTTTTCAAGCAGAGGTCTTCGCGATCCTGCCGGCATGCAAAATGCTTCAAGATCGCTGTTGGAGAAATTAATATTTTTTCCGATAGCCAAGCTGCGATCAAGGCACTGTCGTCGCCGTATTGCAGCTCTCTTCTGGTGAACTCTTGTAAGGAGGAACTCAAACATCTCGATCGAGCAGGAAACATCTCCCTTATCTGAATTTCTGGGCACAGGAATATAAAGGGAAATGAAATTGCCGACGAACTTGCCAGGAAGGGGTTGGCAGAACTGGTTCCAGCTGTCCCTATGTTGTTGTAGCAACATAAACATTTCCCATACATATATGGGGAACGCTGCTGAAGAGACAGTCCTTGGCCGGATATAAATCCGGGTCGTTCCGGTAACGTAGAACCGACCATTGCAGACATCGGTGTCCCTTTGTCCGTTGTTAAGGGGAAACTACACAATTTCTTTCTAAGAGACTAAGAGGAGGTCTGTCTCATCGTGCGCTATTTCGAAAACAATATGGCCTCAATATGATAGCAACAGAACGCTTAAGGTGATGGGAATCCCCCGCCCTTCAATTTCCAAACTCATTGCGGTGTTCACTGGTTACTGGGTGATCGGTACTCATGCGGAGAAGCTTGGAATTCAGTGCAACCCCTATTGCAGAAGCTGTGGGATCCTACAGAGAAAGAGGCTGTTGAGCACTTTCTCTGCAAATGTCCGGCTCTGGCGGCTAGGCGGTTGAGATTCCTTAGCATGCCCTGTGGGGATGACTTGAAGAAATTCTCCAGCCTAGATCCCTTTTCTCTCCGCCACTACATCAACAGCACTGGTTGGCTGTAGACGGTTTTTTCTTCCCAATAATTATTCTTTGCACAGATAATGGTCCACATTATGGTATCAAAACGGCACGGAAGTGCTACTTGAAGTGTGCCTGTGGCACTTTTGCCATTTTATCTACCTGCCTATGGGATTCAGCCAGTACTCACCGCACTAAAGACATGAAAAACTTTCTTGCTGAGAGGAAGATTGATCAAATAATGATTCCGGCAGGAATGACTAGTTACCTCCAGACACTTCAAAGATCATTTGTGGATGGAAATCAATGAATATAGTGAAAACAGAATGGTGAGAAATCATCGAGGTAATTTTGTAACAGAAGAAGTTGTGTGGGTAAAAAATTCATTGGACAAAATAACTGACAGAGATGTTTCCTATGCACCGGTTACTCAGGCAAGAAGTATTCATTTAAAGGTAGCTAAATCGCAAGGCATGAGAGATCCCGACCAATGGTTCAATAGGAAATGGATTTGGAAGAAAATCAGAAAATAATTCCGAATTTAATTTATGACGATGTTCTAGAAGAAGTAAAGTAGACTGTAATTGAATAAATTTAAATTTCTGTATTCTGTGTAAAATAAATATTAAATAAAAATATTTAGATATACTTTTATTTTTGCCCTCCCCCGAAAATAAGCCCAGCGCATATTTTGATGCAAAAAACGAAAGTAAGACAGTGTCTTATTTTCGGAAAAAGACGGTAGATCTAAAAAAATTTTAATTTTAAATCTATCACTTTTTACTTTTTTAAACATATATTTTAAAAAACTTTAGATTTAAAGAATATTTTTACACTCCTTCTTTCTGTTCTCATTTCCAGTTCATCCATTGGTACAAGTTCCAAATCAATTGGTTGGTGCGCCCGTTTTAACCGATGTCACATTGGTCTGCAATGTGGAAGCATCACCGAAAGCTATCAACTACTGGCAACGAGAAAATGGTAAGCAAGCAATACAAAATAGCAAACAAACAGAACGAAAAAAAACTTCAGCAAAGCTTAAGGTTTTACAACCCAAATTCCAAATAACAAAAGCAGTAAAAATAGAAAGAAAATCACAATCACCAAATAAACTTGAGGATTGAGAAAAAGTGCAACATGCAATCTGCCAACTTGACGCTACAAACAATTTGCAGCTTATTGACTTCGTGCCATCGAATAAATGAAGTTGCAACGTGCAATTTTCGGCACTCCAGCAGTTGAATGAGTGAGTGACTGACTGCTTTCATGAACTGACCAACTCGACTCTTCACTTGTCACACCACTGGCCCCCACTGCTGAGTGTCATGTCATTTTCTACGTGACACTTCATCGTCACTCTAAAACGAGCTGAAAATGTCTAACTCATTCAACTGACGTGCAGCAACGTTGTTGGGGCGACTTTTTTCGCTTTTGTTCTCTGCACTACTTGGATGGGTTCTACTACTTTTTATTAAATTTTTCTTTTATCTGCAGCATTAGTTTTGCTTTGACCAACACATTTTTTCTTGGATTTGTCAGGATTTCAAAATTTCTCTTTGTATTTAATTTTATTTCTCAGGTGAAATGATTATTGCTGGCGATCGGTATGTCCTCACCGAAAAGGAAAACAATATGTACGCCATTGAGATGATTTTGCATATCAGGCGCTTACAGACCAGTGATTTTGGTGGTTACAAATGCATCTCGAAGAATAGTATTGGCGACACGGAAGGAACGATACGATTGTATGGTGAGTGTATAGGAGATAAATTAAAATTGTCTATTGAAGTAGAGAATACTTTTGGGGATAGAGTGACAATAAAATACTTACAAAAATAATTTAAGAGGTTAGGGGTAGTCAGAGGCCCGAAAATATGATGATTTTCAATCTTTTTTTTATTTTTGCTAGTCAGTTGCTTAATTTTACAAAAATAATGATAGTGATAGTGGAAATTCATCTAAAACCAATCGGACAAGAGAAATTAGTTTTATTAATAGCAAATCTTGTGCCTGATGGAAGATTTTTTTTTCGAAATTAACGATATGGCGGCGTCAGGAAATGTTTTTCAGATTTTCGAGAAAAAACCAGACAATTAATTGTTTAAAAAAATCGAAATTTTGAAAGAAAAATCGCACCAGTTTTTTATGTTTTTCAACAGCAGTATACATTTTATTGAAATTTACTAAGCGGTTTTTAAGTTACACTGATCATCAGTTCAAAAAACATAGTTTTGAGAAAAACGCATTTAAAGTTTTGCTATCTGCTCCGGAGCGCCCTAGTGCCCTTTGTTAAAATTGTCACACAATTTTTTTAAGATATCATACTTTAAGAAAATGTAAAAAAATCCAATTTTTTTAAATTCTGACTACCACACACCACTTAATAGGGATTTTGTAAACGCATGACCTTTAACCTTTCATTTTCTCTTACCTGCCGTAAGATTCGAAGGTCTAATGGATACAATTGAAATTCTCTTTACAGAAATGGAGAGACCTGGAAAGAAAAATCAACGAGAAGATGATAACGAAGTTGCGGTAAGTGTTGAGTTCGAACAGAATCAATTTTTTTTTTTTGTTTAAGCATTGAGGACCTGCAGTGAACTATTGACGAGTTTGCACAATTTATTTATTTCTTATTTATTATATTATTTCTTTTTTATTGTTTTATAAAAATATAGTTCAATACGTACCATATAAAAAAATGAACAAATCTTCGTTAAAACGCCACATTTTTTATTCAGAATTTCTAGAAATATTTTGACGAGCATAACAACCCCGCGACCCCTAGTCACGACCCTGCACGACATCCCTCACTCAGGACCAAGCACACCCTGTTGAACATGACTATTGAAGGTGTTGGTAAAGGAGAAGTAATACCATCGAAGAACATGAGCGCATTGAGCCTGAAGCTCTCACTTACCCAGCTACCTAGAGATGATGGGTAGTTTTCCCAGCATCGTCCAGGCGGAAGTGTATATCATGTGTCTATGTACAGAAATCAACTTAGACAGGAACCTCCTGAATAAGCGAATTTCTATTTCAGGCAGCAGTCAGGCGACACTCAAAGCGTTGTCATCCTTTGAGGTTAAGTCCTCATTAGTACTTGAGTATATCAATAAATTAAATTTGCTGGGAAATGAGTCCCTGTACTGGGAAAGAAGTAGCGGATGCACTGGTTAGAGAGGCTAGAGGCTCGCTACTAATAGGACCAGAGTTCTTCCCTATCAAAGAAGGAGAGCGTTAGAAATGAAGCTAACATTAAACTTTGGGATTACGCTAGGCGAAATCCCTACTAAAGGGATATAATCAAATGAGAATTAGTTCACTCATAAAACTCTCTAAGAGCAAACTAATGATCCAATGACTTTTCTCGTTTCTGAGATCACTCCTCGTAGACTCCAGCACACCTTCTGCTCGAATGTGATGCCATAACGCTAGGAACTATGAGATATCTCGCCTGGAAGAAAGGCTTTCGTCAGGCTCAAAAGGCTTAGGTTTATAAAGAGAACTGGTTTTAGGTGAGGTACTGTGATGAGTAGAAGGTTCGATGGTGATACGATGACGAATTGTAAGCCCCATTTTCATTCACTCATTCAACCCTCCTATTCTCCGCGTTATTATCGGTCAACCACTCTCAGCAGTGAAATCCAGAAGAGAATCTCTCTAGCCAAAAAGTGCCACTTTGGCCTAAGTAGTAAAGTCCTCTCGCGACGAACTAAACTAACACTCTGTAAAAATCTGATCATGCCCGTCCTAACGTATGGCGCAGAAGATTTTTAGACCTTTGCGCGTTGGCGATGGCGAGTATCGTAGGCGTTGGAACAATGAGCTGTATGAGCATTACAACAACATAGACACAGCGAAGCAAATAAAGGTCTAGCGGCTGCGTTGGCTGGGTCATGTCGTCCGTATGGATACAAACGCTGCGGCTCAGAAAGTATTTGATGCAGTACCAGCTGGTGGTAACAGAGGAAGAAGAAGGCTTGGCCTCACTTGGTGTTTCCAACTGGCACCGGTTAGTACGAGAAAAAAATGATTGACGCACTTTGTTAAACTTGGTCAAAATCGCGTAAGCTGTTATCGCGCCAATCAAGAAGAACACTCTCTTTAAGCTAACCAAACAGTAATAAATTCATTTGATCTTCAATAAAATACATTTCTCAATATGGGCAAATCGTCAATAGACATTTTTATTAAATTTTTTTTTTTTTTAATTTTTTTTTTCCTCTCTGTATTACTTTTTTTGCTAACTCCATCACTTATTATACATCATCCATCCGCCTTAAAATTGTATTTTTTATACTCCTTTTCTATAGAAAAATGATGCCACACTCAAAGATAATCGCCACGAGGATGGCTCACGCAATCAAAACGGACGCCTCTACAAGGAGCGTGGCAGCGATGCGGACCTGCAAAGCGGAAGTCAAACGCTGAGTAGGCGGCAAAATACAATATATATGCTGGTGCTGACGCTGCTGGTGTCGCTTGCAGCGACTGTCACAAAAACAACAATAAAAACTGCAGCAGTTACAACGGTAAGAAGACAAAGTTCAGACAATTTATAGCTTCACCGAAGACAAGCGAATGCGAAGTAAACAAATAAAGAAATAAAATAAATAATAAAACCAAACAAACATAATAGGTATTATAAGTAATAGCGCGGCTCAATAAATAAATGTAATAAGATAAAAATTAATGACAAAAAATAAGTAATTAAAATATGCAATCAGATATTGGAATATAAAAATATTTAGCAGAAAGCAAAGAATGAATAACTGAGTTAAATGTTACCTCTCTAGCGAAATGTGTTTCTATGACAATGACTGTTGACTGTATTTTTTAGCAGCTGACATAGCTACGAGTTGCTTGGCGGCCTTTGAAGTTAAATAACCCAGCAAACTTTAAAGTGAAATATGAATAGTTTAGCTATGAAATAGAAGAAAAACCGAAATAAAAATATAAAATAATAACAAAATGCTTTGCAGAAGTATTTGTATTAGTGAAGGTATGAAATACTTGCGTATGTATGTTTAAGAAATGTATTAATGGTATATAAATGCTAAATAAAATATGAAAGAATAGTCAGCCAAACGCAGTATTACGAGCGATTTGTTAAATATTAAAAAGTATATATATGTCTGTATGATTTATAAGAAATGCTTATGAAGTAGAATCCACGCCTCCCCTGATATTGTAAATACTTTAAGTCTAGACAATGTACACTGTAAATATGTTCGCACGATTATCCTCAATGTACTAAACTGAGTTCGCAGTGCTCACAAATTTTACGTTATTGTTAAATAGGAAAAAATTTTAGTTTGAAAAGAGAAGCAAATTATTATTGAATACATCCGGTATGTATTTTACTCAATGCTCGTTCAGCTAAAAATTGCACCGGTATTTCATTAGGTTCCATTAATCTTTGATAGCGGCGACGCGTTCTAAGGTGGATATATCAAGGAATTAGCTACACTTGTGAAACAAAATTTGTTTTTCTTAATTGTGAAAAAAAATTTTTTTCTTAATTTTTTTCTCACTTTTTTTCTCGAAGAAAAACATTTTTTAATTTTTTTTATATATAAAATTTTTTCTTACTTGTTAAAATTTTTTTTTTTTTATTTTTTTTTTTCAAATTTTTTTTCTTAATTTTTTTATTCAATTTTTTTTACTAATTTTTTTCGAAAAAAAATTTTTTTTTTAGTTTTTCTTTAATTAAAAAAAAAACAACACAAAAATTTTTTTTCCTAATTTTTTTTCTTAATTGTGAAAAAAGTTTGTTTTCTTAATTTTTCTCAAATTTTTTTTTTTAATTTTTTTATTCAAAATTTTTTTTTCAATTTTTTTTCGAAGAATAAAAGTTTTTGTTTGAATTCTTTTTAAATTACAAAAAAAAAACACAACAAAAAAAATTTTTTCTTAATTTTTTTGTGAAAAAATTTTTCTTAATTGTTAAAAAAATTTTATTTTCTTAATTTTTTATCAAACTTTTTCTCTTCATTTTTTTATTCAAATTGTTTTTCACAGTTTTTTTTGCGAAGAAAAAAAATTTTGCTTGAATTTTCTTTTAATTTAAAAAAAAAATGTTTCTCAATTTTTTTGTGAAAAAAATATTTTTCTTCATTGTGAAAAAAATTTTTTTTTAAATTTTTTCTCAATTTTTTTCTTAATTTTTTTCTTAATTTTTTTATTCAAATTTTCCTTCTAAATTTTTTTTTTTTTTTTTTGGAAAAAAATTTTCTTTAATTTATTTTTTAAATTAAAAAACAAAAAATTAAAAGGAGAACAGCAAAAAATTTTTTTTCTTAATTTTTTGGTGAAAATTTTTTTTTTTAAACTGTTTTTTCTAATTTTTTTATTAAAATTTTTTTTTCTCAATTTGTTTTCGAAGAAAAAAAATGTTTTTTCGATTTTTTCTTATTTAAAAAAAAAGAGGAAAAAACTGTTTTTCTTAATTTTTTTTTGTGAAAAAACAATTTTTTCTTAATTGTGAAAAACTTTTTGTTTCTAAATTTTTCTCAAATTTTTAATTTTTTTATTCAATTTTTTTTTTTGTGATTTTTTTTTTTTCAAAGAAAAAAATTTTTTTTGAATTTATTTAAATTAATAAAGAAAAACAATTTGTTTTTCTTAATTTTTTTGTGGAAACATTTTTTTTTTTCTTAATTGTGAAAAGATTTTTTTTTTAACTCTTTTGAAATTTTTTTCTTAATTTTTTTTCTAAATTTTGTTTTTTTCAAACAAAAATATTTGTTTTTAATGTTTTTAAAATAAAAAATAAAAAAAAGTTAAAAAAAATAAAATTTAAATTGAAATTAAAAAAAAAAAAAAATTTCTTTTCTACGTTTTTTTCACCAAAGAAAAAGTTTTTTCTTTTTAATTTTTTCGCATTTTCTGAAAATATAATATTTCAAAAAACGCTTTACGAAAATCAGACCAGAGCAGAAAATATGCTTCTATACCTATATATATGACTTTCACGTATCTCTTCCAGGTGTCTCGCACGGCCTAAGAAAACCTTGAAAGCATTTCTCTCAAATCATCATTTTCAAGTGGTTTTTTGGATTTTGGCTCATGTGGATAGCGCCATTCAGCCACATTCACGCTCAAACAAGGACAGTTGTACCAACATTATACCAAAAAAAAATTAAACATTCTCGTATGTGTAATGCGCGCTATTTAAATGAGCAATTCCCAATATTTTCTGACAGAATGTATATTAAAACCTCAGGATTCCTTTGTATAGATACATAAGATTGGCATTATTTACATTATTATTTCCGGATACCTTTTCCTCAATTTTTTTTCTTTGCGCTAGATCTGAGAAATATGACACTGGCTATTTCTTCAATCGCTAAGAACACAAAAACGTGGTTTATATTTTGAGCAATTTGTCCTTGCACTTTATCATAATGCAATAAAATAGGCATGCAATGGCAATGGTAATGGTTGTACGGGTTAGGCTAAGGTCTTTATGCACCGCGACCAGATTGATCTATTGTGTACCTCTAATTACTTAATTATAACTATTTAGTATACCGAGGAATCGAACCAGCTCCTTAGGAGGGAGCAATTATAGGTCTTCCTCCTCTAGTAGGTATGAGCCCAGGATTCTGTGTCTTCTGTAGCCTAATGCGTCGCAGTTGGTGATTAAGTTTTCCATAGACTTTTCTTCATCACAGCAGAACCTGCATAATCTTGTACTAGATAATTCTATTGTGTTAAAGTGTTTATCACAGGCAAAGTGACCTGTAAGTGCTCCGCAGAGTAATTTGAGTCCCTTTTTATCTAGAGTTAGAGCCGATTTTTTTCTGTTGGCATTGAAGTTCAAAAACTTTTTGGAGTGAATAAGGCCGCTTGTGCCATTCCAGTGTTCCGTGATTTTATTTTGGATCCATTTTTTTGGTTTCTTGTTTTTTATTATTTTTGTTAAAGCTGGAAAATGGGGTTGGCCCAATAAATAGCCCTTCTGCCTCTTTTTTGGCACAAAAGTCTGCCTTCTCGTTTCTTTCGTGTCCCTCATGTCGTGGTACCCAAATTAGTTAGACTGAGTGGCTATGAGTGGCCACTTTGTTGAGTGCATTGTCACACTTTATTAGGACTTTTCATGCAATACATAGTTTTCTGGTTTCTCATGAAGCTTGCGAAAACTTGTGGCACGCAAATTACAGTATACCATTAAGCAGTTACCTTCTAATTGGCTTTTAGAGGAATAACAACTATAAGTGGCAACTCTGAGATGGGCATAATTAATTTAACGCTGACTTTTGTTGCCTCACTGTAGTAGGTGGACCAACACTTTCTGGATTCGATATTATCGGCTTTTGCTTAGCTACTGGGTCATACTTGATGGAGTAAGCTTCAAAGATTAAAAATAAAATGAAAGTGAAATGAAATAACACCCTTATTAAATTTTAAGGGCCGATGTTGAATGTGAACCACGCCTAAACGTCAACGACACCGTTGGACTTCTTTCTTTGGGGTTATTTGAAAGAAAAGGTGTACGTCGATAAGCCAGCAACAATTCAAGAGCTAAAGGATGAGATAATTCGGCACATTAACGGCATAGAACCTCAATTATGCCTGAGCATCATCGAAAATTTGGACCATCGGATGGAGCTGTGCCGCCGAGGCCGCGGCGACCATTGAGCCGATATTTTGTTGCGTGCGTAATTAAGCCATACTATTATTATCATAATAAAGAGAAATGGCAATAATTTCCTAAAAAACTTATATTTTTTTCAAAATCAACACCGGCCCTTGAAACTTAACCACCCTTTATAAGGCAAAAACAAACACCTTTCTCCTTATGCGTAGCAGTTAGAATACGAAAAACCCCATCTTTCGGAATTTGTTTATGTACCCAAGATGGTCACTAAGCATTGACAATTCAGATCGATTCCTCAGCATTAATTTACTGGGTCAGTCCAGTCTACTTTTTTGCCTTCACCAGAGCTATGCTTATGATATTAGTCGATGATTTTTGAGCGACCATCAAGAGATTCGGCTTCCAGAGAAAATTATTCAATTTGCAAGATCCCAAGCGTTAGCATTACTCCCATAAGCTATATATGATAGATCCATTAACTTAAGAATCCTTCATATTCATAAACATTGGTAAGCCAAATATTTTGCTGTGAAGTTAGTGGAAATTCTACCGATTCTTTCTCAGTGGCTATGCATTTTTTCATCTCTAAGAGGAGGCAGGATTTCAATATCTAGGCTTAAATTATTTTATTTCTTCTTCGATATTTCTTCTCAAGACCACTCAGGCTGAAAATACGCGAGGCTCATTTTAAGCTCTTAGAGAGCATAAAGAATGAAGGAAACCTAATTAATACCTATTTATGTATTGCAAATTTTCAGGTGCATTGATTGTATTTATTTTGATTTTGATTTTAATTATTTATAGCCTCAGAATCTTGTAGAGAATCTCGATTAAACCGGTTAACTCTAGAGCAAATATTTCATCAAAAGCACAGAATGAAATTTTTTCCCAGAACTCCAACTGCATACCAAGCACACATTGTTAAATGCTGCATAGACACACATATAAATGAGTTGAAATTAAATTCTGTACACAACTACAACAAATTTTTGAGTTAATGTAGAAAATTTATGTGTTGCAAAATAAATTCGATATTTAATCAAAAGCCAGCAGCAACAAATTATCGCTAAGGCATGCATACAAATATTATAATCTAGAAATATATATTGTAAAAATACACCTTCACCAATACTCTTACATGCAAACGAGTATATGAACAAATCAACAAAATGCTACAAAATGTGCCAAATAATAAATAAATTCAATTGAGAATTCTAGTTCGCCGACGAATTGTGTATGACCGTGGCTGATTTACGTATGTACAAAAATATTTTTGGTGTTACGTGAGCGAAAATTTATTTCAGTAAATAGCACAGCTTCCATAAAACCTGAAAACAAATTAATTTGAAAATGAAAAACATAACACAGATGTTAATGAATAATTACAATTATTTTTTTGTTGAAATATTTTATAAAATAATGAATAATGAACGGTTTTCCGCAAAAGCTGGCCAAAAGTCGTGAATTTAGAAGATTCTTGCAAAATTTAAAAATTTTGTGATTTTGAAGTCGCTGATTGCAAAATTAAACTTTTTTCAAAATCATACGTAAGTTTAAAAATGGCGGAGGAATTTTCTGAAAAGTGCATTGCTTCGGCTGAAAATTGTTTTAAATAGATACATTTTCGAGGTTGCTGATTTGAAAAAGGGCACTCACGAAGCAAAAATTCAAAATAAAGGTTACACATTATTTCACAATTTTTTTAATTTTTTTTTTAATAAAATTAAATTTTTTTTAATTCAAAATAGAAGGTGCAAAGTATTTTTCGCAAATTTTTTCTAAAAATAAAATTAAAATTTTTTCTAATTCAAACTAAAATTTTTTCGCAATTTTTTTTTTAATTTTTTCTAAAAATGCATCGCTTGGGCGGAAAATTATTTTAATATATTAATATTTTCGATGTTGCTGATTTCAAAAAATTGCCAAGAACTAAAGAACCCAGATGGCGAATACAAAATGACAAAGAAACAAGTTTTTTTTGTTTTCTGTTTTTTTTTTAATGAAAACTACATCAATTGGGATGCTTGAATTTATGAAATTAGTCTTGTATTTTTCTAAGTGGTTGGTTTCCAAACTGCACTCAAGATTCAAAAATTAAAAATAGAGTTCAGTTTTTTAATTATTAACTTTCGAAATTGCACATTTTCACAATACACCAAAGAAGCAAAACCCAAGCCTGCAAACGACCCCTCTAGTCTATGGCGGAACATATCTTGGATAGAAAATTTTTCGAACTCAGTTTTCGAAATGGGCGAACGCTTTTTTTTCTTTTTTGTTGCAGGTTTTTGAGTATTTTTTTTTTTTGCCTTCGGTTTTCGGTGAAAAATTCATATTTTCGATACAAAGTTTCTTGAACTCAATTTTGTTTTGTTTTTTATTTTTTGGTTCTTGTTTTTTGTTTTCTGCTTTTTGTTTTTTTTTCTTTCTGTGAAAAATTCGTATCTTCGATAGACAATTTTTCGAACTCAAATTTCGAAATGTCGGAAAACTTTTTTGTTTTTTTGTTGTTGTTGTTTTTAAGTGGTTTGTTTTGTCTTCGGTCTTTTATGATAAATTCATATCTTCGATAGAAAATTTCTCGAACTAAATTTTCGAAATAGTGGAACCCGTTTATATTTTATTTTTTGCTTTTTGTTTTTTTTTTGTTTTTCTGTGAAAAATTCATATCTTCGATAGACAATTTTTCGAACTCAAATTTGGAAATGTCGGAACACTGTTTTGTTTTTCTTGCCGTTCTTTTTAAGCGTTTTTTTTTGCCTTCGGTTTTTGTGAAAAATTCATATCTTCGATAGAAAATTTTTCGAACTTAAATTTCGAAATGGTGGACCCCGTTTTTTTTATTTTTTGCTTGTTTTTTTGGTTCTGTTCGTAGTTGTTTTGTGTGAAAAATGTATATCTTCGATAGAAAACTCAACTCGAACTCAATTTTCGAAATGATAAAACACATTTTGTTTGTTGCTTTGCCTTTTTTGTGTGAAAAACTCATATCTTCGATAGAAAATTTTTCCAAATGGGTGAACACTTTCTGCTGTTTTCTTATCTTCTTTTCTTCGATAGAAAATTTTTCGAACTCAATTTTGGAAATAACGGTACACTTTTTGTTTGTTGCTTTGTTTTGAGTGCAAAGCTCTTATTTTCGATAGAAAATTTTTCGAGCTCAATTTTCGAAATTGCGAAAAACTTCTTCTTTATTTTTTGTTGCTTGTTTTTTTTGTTGTTTTGTTTTTCTTTTTTGGGAAAAATTCATATCTTCGATAGAAAATTTTTTGAACCCTATTTTCGAAATGGCGGAACAAATTTAGTTCGTTTTTTTGTAATTTTTCGTTTATTGCTGTTTTTTTTGTTGTTCGATAGAAAATTTTTCGCGATTAATTTTCGAAATAGCGGAATAAAGTTCGGTCGTTTTTTTTCTAAATCTTTATTTGTTGCTGTTTTTCTTTGTTGTTCGATAAAAAAATTTTCGAACTCAGTTTTCGAAAAGACGGAACACTTTTCGTTCGTTGCTTTGTCTTGTGTGAAAAACTCATATTTTCGAACTCAATTCTCCAAATGATGGATGTTTTTTTTTTGTTTTTTTTTAATTTTTTGTAAAAAATTCATATATTCGATAGAAAATTTCTCGAACTTACTTTTCGCTTATTTTCTGCTTTTTTCTTATCTTCTTTTCTGCGATGGAAAATTTTTCGAATTCAATTTTCGAAATAGCGGAACCCTCCTTTATTTGTTTTTTTTTTTGTACACCTTCAATGTGTAAACATATTACCAACTGATGCTGAGTTCTTGCTTAAATCTAATAAGCCCTTCTACTTTGGTTCGCGCTCGACCATTCGATGTAATTCTATTCGTCGCCTCTTCTCCTGTTCTGGGTAATATTGCTTTCTCTATTAGTGCTAATGATATTGAGAGGCGCTCATATACCCACTAAAGAAAAGTTCTCTCTACTGGACACGATGTTGAACTCAAACTCTTCAACTCATCTCTCTGCCTTGTATAGTTCGCATAAGGAAAATAAGATAAACACTATTCATCATTAAACTAGGCTATCTGTGTTTTATGAAATTGTGTCTCTTGGAGCTGAAAATTTTCACATTTTTGCTTCAAGCTCTGCACGAAATAATTTCCAACTGAAGAAAACAACTGAACTCTACACGCAGAAATTCGAGTGTTGCTGAGCAATACGCCTTATGAAAAGCTGGCTTCTGCAGTTGTAGCGCTCACTGCTGAATTTGTGCAAGCTGAGTGACAAAACTTTTAATTTCAGTTATTTTTTATGCAAATATAATATAATTCATTCTATAACAAAACCCATAGTAATATTGTTTTCGAAGTTAGCACAAAGTTTATAAAAATTCGAAAAATATTCATCTAAATTTTAAACTATTATTTGGAATTTTTACAAAAAATTTAAGTAAGCAGTTTTATAGCTCATTGAGTTTTAGTGTAACAAAATGCAAGTTTCAAGTGGCCTGAAATTCTCTTTAATTTTTGATATTATTTTTTCGCTGACGTGTTGGGCGTTCTCTTGCATATAACAAAAATTGTCATGCCTTCGTTTGATAGAGAAAATGCGCAATACCTTCAGGAGACAAAATTATCAGAAATCAAAGAAAATTCTGAGGTATTTCAGACATGAACTTGATTATACTAGAGTTAAGCAGGCTATAAAACTGCATACCCAATTTTTTTCTAAAAATTCCTTGATAAATTTTTTTTCACTGAAGTGTTGCACATTCTCACATAAAATTAATGGATGGCGTTTTCTGTTATATGGAAGAAAATTCGCAACACATCAAACAAAAAAAAATATCACAAATCAATGAGAACTCTGAGCTACTTCAAACTTGCACTTTATTAAACTAGAATGAAATGGACTATAAAATTGCATATCCAGAAATTTTCTAAAAATTTCTTATAAAAGTTTAAACTATTGAAAAAACTTGTTCTAATTTTTATAAATTGTTTTGGCAAAATTTTTGTCAAAGATTGTGCAAAGTTTTTCACAAAGCTTGAAACTTGGATTTATGTAGTTTTTATTATGAAATGATATATATTTTTCTAAAAAATTAATTCATTTTAGTTTGGAAAAAATTTCTTTGCTATGTGATGATACTATCATTATGACACTTAGTTTATTTTATTGCAAAAATAATTCAATTTAACATTCTCATTGAATCCTCTGTCACGCTTATTTACTTTCTAGTAATACACAAAAACGCACTAAAAATATATTTAGAAACGCAAAACCAAGCCATTGAAAAAACGGTTATTATTAAATACATTTTTTTTATTTCATTCCAAATCAGAATGCAACGTTTTGAAACAAGCGCAAATTTAACATAATTGTGAAATTTCAATTGTAATTTAATAACAACACATATCACATACACACACACAGCCACATGAACATATACAGCATCGCGCTAATGACATAGTGAATCGAAATCAAACATAAACAATTTGTGTGAAATAATGCAGAAAATGTATTTAATTAAAATGTTTGTTAGACAAATTAATTATCATGAAATTAAAATATATCAAATACTGATAATAAATGAATAAACTATTAATGTGTAATATTAGAAGCGGCATGTTTATTGTGCGCGGCAGCAAAAGAGCATAATTAAGATATGTAACGAAACAGAAACAAAAACAAAAACCTAATCTATTAAAGCAACATTAGTCAGTGTCTATGCTAAGGATATACAAAGAAATAAAAAGCGAAAGCACACAAAAATTTAGAGCTCAAAAATATGGAAAATATAACATTCAAGTGCTGCGACGAAAACAAAGTATTTGCATAAAATATTCATGGAAATTTCGTTGTCGACTGAAAACCATCGAAAGTGAAATGCATTTCGTTTTCATGACAAGAAAAAAAACACATTAAAAAAATTAAAATTTGACATAAAAACCCATTCATGCAGTGCATAAAACAATATGTATGTAATATTTGGCATCCTCGCAGTAATTGAGACAGTCTCGTAAGCCTAAGTTGGACTAGTACATTTGGGGCTAGCACTAGACCGGGACTCAAATGACAGCAAATGGTGTGAATTGTTTATTTTTACACAAAGCATGCCACATACAGTGGTAAGCAATTGAAACAGTCTGGTAAGCATAAGTTGGACTAGTACATTTGGAGGTAGTACTAGACCGGGACTCAAATGGCAACAAATGCTTGGAATTATTTATTTTTACACAAAGCATGCCACATACAGTGGTAAGCAATTGAGGCAGTCTCGTAATCATAAGTTGGTCTAGGACATTTGGGAGTAGTACTAGACCGGGATTCAATTAACAACAAATGCTATGAATTCTTTATTTTTACAACAACGCATGCCACATACAATGGTAAGCAATTGAGGTAGTCTCGTAAGCCTAAGTTGGACTGGTACATTTTGGGGTACTACTAGACCAGGACTCAAGTGACAGCAAATGGTGTAAATTATTTATTTTTACAACAACGCTTGTCACATACAGTGGTAAGCAATTGAAATAAGCTCGTAATTCTTTATTTTTGCAACATCGCATGCCACATACAGTGAAAATCAATTTTTACTTAACTGTATCTGCTCACAAGCAAGGCTTAAGCTGCAATTAATGGTGCCGTACGGTAGCCATCGCAATCAGCTGTTCTCATCAAACCTGTGGGCATCACTGTAAACGACTTAGGTGCTACGCCATAACGCCATAACCATAACCGTAGCCGTATATATCTATTGAATTTTGGCGTTTCTCCGTAATCGTAAGCAGCTGTGAAATACTTTACATTCATTTTGATATTTGCGATAAAAATTTGAATATTAGAAATGAACGACGAAAAATTAATTGACCTAATGGAAAATTGTTCCCTGTTTTTGTAACAAACTGCGACAAAATGATGTCATTAAAAATTCTTCAATATCAGCGGTTTAAGGTTACGGCATGACCATTCGACAAATGCTGTAATGTCACGGCTATGGCGTTATGGCTACGGCATCACAATAAGGTGAGTGACCTAATAGGAAATTCATCACGAACTGAAAAATTGTTGACCCTGGTTAACACCCTGTAACTCACAACTGAATGAAACAAACAAAAAACAGTAAAACAATTTTTTAGTGTGAAATGTTACCTTGACAACGAGCATAAACAGTAAATTGTTTGATCTATACTTTATGAGATATCGATCATTACAGCCACCTAACGAGAAAATAATGGATTTCTTTTTCTTCTCTCGTGATTACATCTTTGAGAAGCATAACACCTCTATAAGGCTTCTTCACCGTACGCAGTTTGATGTCAACGCCATAGCATTGTACCAGCTTGAGTTTATGGAAGATAAGCCATGCACGATGAATCTTTTCCAAGTGTTCTTTGGCCGGCCGCGGCTTCTGCTTTCTTGCGGACTCCAATTTGTGGCCATTCTTGTGATGCTGTGGGGTGCTCTTCTAAGAGCACGGCCTATCTAGCTCCATTTCCTGCATGTAAGCTGGCATAAGATGGGCACCTCCTTCGTTTTTCTACAGAGTTCTCCATTACTAGTTATGTTGGGCCCGAATATTCTACATATTTGTCGGTAAAGCACTGAAGTTTCTGCGTGATCGAAACAACTCAAGTGACTTTCATATAGCAGCGTCGACTTGACCCATCTATTGAATATAATGAGCTTTTTTTTTTGTTTTGTTGGGACAACTTGCAAGTACAGCTCGCAGACAACAGGAAGTCCATTGTACTGCACTCGGGTTTCCTTTTTAATTTTCTTTGAATCTATCTGACCTCCGAAGACATCTGAGTAGATTTTCTGCTGCCAAGGAGCCAAGATGGTCGCTTCTTAACACACCAGTGCCACCGAACTCAAGCCTGATTCGAGCGAAGGCCGGGCAGACACACAGAATGTGGTTCGCCGTTTCCTCCTCCTCTCCACATGCTGAAGAAAAAGCACTCTCTAAGAGGCTTACCTTTTCTATGGCTTCACCCATAGAAAGTGACCCGTCATCAGTCCTACCAGCTGCCTACAGTCCCTTCTGCTTAATGAGAGGAGGATCTGCAACAGCCGATCGGACATGACAGGTAACATCAGTTTTGTCAATCTGCAGCCTCTCTCAACCTTCCAAGCTTGCTTGTGGGTTGAAGTAACCCGTTTGCTTATCGTGGTTTTGATGGTTGCAGAAGCAAGTGGTAGAACGGGCTCCGGCCCAAAAAAGTTAGTCTCAGAGCCCATTCTAGCTAAAGACACCTGTCTTCCACTTCAAAGTTCTTTGCTTCTTGAATAGCATACACCTCCTCTCATTTTCAGAGTTTGACCACAATTGAGCCTCTGACAGCGCCACACTGCATCTCTTCTCAAGTCCGACTCCTGATGGCATACAGTCAAGGGACATGTAGAGAATCATTGGACCGAAGTCCATGTCTTGTCCGTGGTCCAATGCCGGACAGAGACCGTACCAATTCCCATTGTGTCGCAGCCTTCAGAAAATGGCCTTCAAGGCCTCTCCCTGGATGAAAATATCAAGTGGTGGTAAACTAAGCAGAGCATCTAATGAAGGGTCTGATTTAGTCCGAAAAGCTTTGCGTTTCTAGAAAATTTGTGAGTTAACCTACATTTCCAGAAGCGCCTGTATGCAGGACTTGTCTTGCTTAATATGTTGTTGACGTCTTCCTCTGCTCCGCCATTCGCTGCTATAGAGCAGCTCAGGTAGCAGAAGCTATCAACAAACTCCACTTTTTTGTCATCTATCATTACATAGTTTTTGCTGGTGTGGTGGACTCTCAATGCCTTTTTCATATTTTTCCCCCCAATTAGTTGTAATTAGTTTTTTATAAAAATCTATTTCATTGTATGACAAAAGCAAAATTTTTTCAACATTCATCCAATTTCCATTAAATCATCACACTTTTTATTCAGAATTTATAAAAAATTTCTTGAACTCGGTAAAAGATTTCAAACCATTTAATAAAATTTTTTACAAAAAATTGGGTACGCATTTCTACAGCGTTTTACAGCAACTCTAGTATAAAAAATTGCATGTTTGAAGTGCCTCAAAATTGTCGTTGATTTTTTATACTTTTTTTCCTTGACGTTGTTGCCCATTTTCTCCATATAATGAACGGATGACATTTGAGAGCATCAAAAATCAACGAGAATCTAGGAATCAACGGTTACAAGTTAGGTTAGGTTATGTTAAATGGCAGCCCTAGCATAGGGCACACTTGGTCAAATATTCAAGAATTCATCCGTTGTGATGCCATACAGGGGAGAGGAGAAAGGAGAAGGAAGGAAGAAAGTGCCTTGGGATTAGAGACGGTGATGACCAAGCATTTACGACGATACCGACGGTGGCCGATTTACGTTCGTAATTAGCCGCAACAAGCTACTGATGAACTTCACCAGATTTGTGATACTTAGACCCGCTATATCTGCAGGCGTAGCGAAAAATGAAAGCCCAGATGTCTAAATCTTTGCCCGACGAGAGCAGGGCAGCTGAGAAGAAGGTGTTGAGATGATTCCACCTCGTCTTCAAGCCAGCTTCTGCGGAACGGACTTGAGGCAATCCAAAGTCTCACCGCATGGACACCTAACGGACAATGTCCGGTAAGGATCCTTCCAAATTCGAGAGCTGGGGTTTGTTAGCCTTAGGAGTTCCCTCAAGCGTCCCCGATCTAACATAAACAGGCTAAAAACTGCATACCCAGAAATTTTCTAGAATTCTAAATAAAATGCGCAAAACCTCGGAGAAAAAAAAATCATGCGAAATCAAAGAGAATTTTAAGCCACTTCAAATTTGCACTTTATTACACTAAAGATCAATGGGCTATAAAAGTGCGTACCCAAAACTTTTGTAAAAATTTGAGAAATTTGATTAAAAGAGTTAAAATTTTAATGAAATTTTTTCCAATTTCTATAAATCATTTACAAAGTCTAAACATGTATTACTGGTGTTTTTGTTATAGAAGGAGCCATATTTTGAATACAAAAAAATTAGATTTGAAAAACAAATAAAAAATAGTCAAAATTTGTCAATGTGTGACGGTTTTATGCCTAGTCTCTGTGTGGTATTTACGTGCATCACCCCGACAGTCTAGTCTGCGTTACCAGAGCTCGCCGAACTCAAATTCAACAAAATCTATCGCTTTAGCAGCAGTACACCAAATAATTATTTAAGGTACTATTTCATGCTATTACAATAACACAAACAACAACACCCACAAAACAGCTAGTCGACACAAATTACTTGCTTTTCTGTGACTGTCTCTACTGCCGGGATTTTGCTATAAATACAAGAGCAAAAACAAAAAAAAACTAAACGTTACAAGAAGGACACCTAAGCTACAGAGCTATATGTAAATAACTCAGCTCCATATGAACACATACACACATACGAGTATAACAATAAGTTTTTTGTTTTTGTGTTACTTGTTCATTTGCTCCGTTTTGATCGCGAATGTAAGCGAGCAATGCAAAATAAATATAGACATACAAACATACGTAGGTATGTAAGTGAAAAATTAGTTATAGTCAGTACTTATGCCTAGTTTTAGTTGTTGTAAATAATGTTTGTATTTGTAAAGTATGGAAAAGTATTAAAACAAAAATAAAATGCAAAGATGTAAGAGAAAAAATTTATAAAAGTATAAAACTTAAATAAAAGTATGCATAAATGAAATGTCAAATGGGATAAAAAGAAAATAAGAAGAATAAAAATTAAAAATATTATGAATATGTTTTGCGCACTTTTCGTTTTCTAAGAGCAAGGAAGGTAGTTTACATTTCAATTAGTCCAAATGACAAGAACAACAACAAAAATTAATTCATACCATTCAGTACTCAAACCTAGTTCTCTCAATCAACCTTGGATGCAGCTGGTTTCACCTGGTCGTATGTGCCTTTCTTTCTAGAAAATAAAGCAGACGTTAGCCAAGGATGATAGATACCAGGTTTGCTCGGTAAGTATGGTGGAAAGAAAATTTTTGAGGAGAACTTTGGATTCTACGTCATTCGTTTGTGTTTCACAAAATTTAGCTTTAGCTTAGTGAAACACAAAACGAATGACGTCGGCATATGTGTCAAATTTACTCAGAGCCGAATAATGGTCTGCTAGGTGGTACACCTCTAAAAATCCCCATGGACGTTAGCTGCATTGTAAGGCTGTAGAGCCGGCATTGCAAAAAAAAATGCTTTGAATGATGGTTTCCAGAGCATTAAGTTAACACCTTAGGAGCTTTCTCAATGCAAATCCAGTTTGTCACAGCTCTTTCTTCCAGCTCTTGACCTTAATATGATTGCACTAGTACTTAACATCGCACTCTACTTTCAATCAGGAAGTCCACACTAAGCATATGTACCTTACACACCCATTTTGGACCTAGCGCCACCCTAAATGTATTCCGGTTGTACATCAACTGCGCCCTGAATAACTTACTTACTTATGTAACGCTACAACCGTGTGTCCGTCCGAATCCAAAATAGCACGCCAGCTGTTTCTGTCCTGCGTTCGTTTGTGCCAGTTGGAAATCTCGAGTGAAGATAGGTCGTGCAGTACTTGGTCTTCCCAACGCAGATGTGGTCTTCCTCTTCCACGCCTTCCTTTTTGGGGTACCGTGTCGTAAATTCGCTTTGCTGGAGCGTCCTCCATCATACGGGTGGCATGGCCAAGCCAGCGTAGCTGCTATATTTTTACACGCTTATAGTTAATATAACTCGCTTTTCCACCATACGCGGAACTCCTCGCTAACGTAGAGGGGGCCAAATATCTTACGGAGAATTTTTCTCTCGAAGGCTTCCACAACTTTTTCATCCGCAGTTGATATGGTCAATGTTTCTGCGCCATATATTAGGAATGGTGAGCGTTTTGTAGAGTGCCAGTTTAGTCTTTTGAGAGGCATCTTACTTCTCTACTTCTCAGTTGGCTACTGAGCCCAAAGAGAGGGTTATTCTCCGTTTGATCTCCAAGCTGATGTCATTTCTCTTATTAATACTGGTCCCAAGGTAGACAAAGTCCTTCACAACTTTGAATTGTTGGCAGTCAACACTGATATATTGTCCAAGACGCGAAGACTTCCTGTGTGTTGACAGCACTACTTAGGCACTACAACAGGTACTTTGTTTTATCCTCATTCATCGCAAGGCCCACATTGCTCCCCACTCTCTTTAAACTGGAGTATACCGAGCATACAGCGCGGTTGGTTTCGCCGATGTTTACCATGTCGTCGGCATATGCTAGTAGCATGGCACTCTTATGAAAGATAGTACCAGTGTGGTTCAGCTCGGCAGAGCGAAAGATTTTTTCCAGCAAGAGGTTGAAAAAGTCACAAGGTAGAGAATCGCTTTGTCAGAAACCTCGCTTGGTATCGAACAGCTCGGAGAGGTTACTTCCAATTCTGACGGCGCTTGTCGTAGCGCGCAACTTCATCTTACACAACCGTATTAGTTTTGCGTGGATACCAAACTCAGGCATAGCGGCATAGAGGTGATTTCTATCAGTGCTATCAAAGGCGGCTTTGAAATCTACGAAGAGGTGGTGCGTATGGAGTTGTTTTTCGTGGGTTTTCTCCAGGATTTGACGTATTGTGAAGATTTGGTCTATCGTGGACTGTATAACAGAGGCGGCAAATTGTGCGTGACTACCATTCGGTATGATCCGCCCCCGAAACACGCTGTAAGCACGTAACATCAAAGATGATAAAACAGCAATCGCCAAACGGCAGACAATACCAAACCTCCAAGTGTATTACTGTCCTGAAAAAGTTCCACATAAAAAACCATCTGCCCCTCCATTTGTGTGAAAACATCAAGACGCTCACATGTAAAAGGTATACGAGTATACGGTTGCTCAATAAGTTTTGCAGTTCGCTTAGAACTACTACAAGCCTAAAGTTTTCTTTTGTTATGTTGGTGCACTCTTAATTTAAACGCATATGAAGTTTAATTTCAGTCTGTCAATCCATTCTTTGTTTACAAACCATTAGTATCGAAGTATCAGAGTATTTTCTGCAAAGGAAAAAGTCAAGTGTCGTGCAGTGATTGAATTTTTATTTTTGAAAGGTTTAAAAACAAAGGAAATTTATGAACGAAATTACAAAGTGTATAAGGACTCTTCCCCAATAATAAGTTTACCATAGTAGAAAGATGGGTTTACTGAATTTCAATGTAGTCGTTGCCTTCAAACCTTGAAAACGACCCATGTCAAAGTCGTCCAAAAACAGTAAAAACTCCAGAAAACTCCGAGTGACTAAACAGAGATTTAGTATAAGCCCTTAACAGGCAGAAAGCTGCGTGCAAAAATACATTCGAATGCGATTTTTCCAGCAACGGTTAGATTATTTTCGAAAGGATAAAGTTGTTTTTGGTCGTCAATTCATCGCTATGGATGAGAGTTGGGTCTCTATCACCATGATAGTAAATCAAAACTGGAGGCTAAAGAGTGGGGTGAACCTGCTTTTTCTGCCCGAAAACGAATTCGTGTCCAGAATGGGGCCAAGAAGATGTCAGCATCAGTTTTGGGGTTGCAAAAGAAATTTTGTTTGTAGATTGTTTGCAAACAGGTAAAACAATAAATTCTAAATATCATTCTAATCTTTTAAACCAGCTGAAAGAAAAATTGTGTAAGGGCAAAATTCATGAAATTAAGTTCGAATGGAGGATTAATGAATATCAAAATGTATTGCAAACCATAAAATTATGTGTTTATTATGGAACCGACAAACTTATTAAACAATCTAGTATATATCATTCACGAATCGATAGAACATATTTTTTTCATTATGTCAGATGGATTTCAGCCCAGGATGAAAAGACTAGACTCATATATTAAGATTTTTTTACCAATCTCCAGCTCAATTCTTTCAGGTCATAATTACATTTTAAATTATTTACCTCATGCCATCGACGTTAACTTGGAACTTAGATATTGAGGAGTCTCTATATCATAAAGAACTCGCAGTGGGCGCCTTCCTCGACATTGAGGAGGCTTTTAATAACGTCCTACCGGAGGCAATCAGTAAATCTCTGGGTAAACTGGGCATTCGAGCCGGCCTTACCAGATTTATCTACAGAATGTTTAGCACCAGAATAGTCGTGGCAGAGTGGGACGGCGTCTCTCTGCCGGCAGCTGAGTAGGGGCACTCCGCAAGGCGCTGGTTTCTCACCATTTCTCTGGGTTGTCGCTATCAACGACTGGTGGGAAGGAACTACAAGGGTGGTTACCTACGCGGATGACGTGATAATAATTGTTAGAAGAGAATTTGTAGATACCCTGCACGATTTGATGCAAGGATATCTAAACGTAGTTGTTAGATGGGCAGCGGATTGCGGCTATCGATGAATCCACTCAAGATGGAGCTCGTCCTATTCACGAGGAAATATGAAATACCTAGAACTCAACTCTCCTCAAAAGAGGAAGTCACTGAAGGGGATGACATCGATGAAGAAGTTGGAGAGAGTTCCAAAGTCTACACTCATTGCAGACAGGACTTGGTAAACTTGTTCATGGATGGCTCGAAGTTGGACGGAAGGGTTGGCGGAGGGGTATTCTACGAAGAGTTTCCCATCGGACTCAAATTCAGGTTACCGGATAACTGCAGCGTGTTCGAAGCAGAGGTAGCCGCTACCAAATATTTGCGTAATAACTGTTAAGAAAGTAAATATTTACTCTAATTAGGTCGCTGAGCTCAATTATGGTGCATTCAAAACTGGTAAGGGAATGCCCGACATCGCTTTCGATTGGATAGGAATTCATTGGCATAAGGTTAATCTGGGTATCTGTGACATTGGGAGAAACTGCGAAGCGGACGAGCTGGCCAGATAAGTAACCTGTGAGGAAGTTTCCCCACGAAAGGAGAGTAGTGGGATTCTCTTGACAACCTGCACTCTCCTTCTGGAATGATGAGCTCAGCGAGCGCTGGGCAAGAAGTCAAACTTGTAAGGTCGGGAAATCCTTCGGGCCACGTGTTAAAAAGCGTTCGAGAGAGGCAAAATCTCAGCTCGCGATTCTCGTGGATGTCCTCACTGGACATTATCTGCGAGGTATGCATGCTGCAAGGCTTGGAATTACATGGAGTCCCTTTTGTGTCAGCTGGATAAGGTAGAATCATTTCAGCACCTTCACCTTAGTTGTTCTGCTCTCGCAGGGCTAATATTTTTTTTTTTTTTTGCTTTCTATATTACTTCGGGAGGACCCAGAACGGCATCCTTAAAGGACCAATTCTGTTCACCCACGTCTGGGTCCACCATATTTGTAGGCCGCTTTCATGCTATAGGCTCGTCTTCTTGTGCCTCTATCTATGCGGCTTCGCTTTATTCGATTATGTCGAGGTCTATCTTTTTTTCCGTAGTACGTCCCCGCTGTATCTCTTTACCGCGTCTCAACTGTTCTCGCGTTCGAGCGATTTGCTGATTATGTTGCTGGTCACGATTTCGCCAATCTGCTACCTCAAACCATTTCTTTCCGCGAGTCATCTGTTACAAAAACATGTCTTCAGCGTCATCGCTCAGCGCTTCGCAGTGAGAAGGTCTATTACAAAAATCTATTTAAAAAAACCTTCATGGAAATCTACCCTAGAAGCCCTACGGTATAAATTAATTGCTCTTCCTGCCAAAATGTTCAAACTTTATCCCCCCATAAAAAAAAAATCCGTCCTTCTGTACTGTCTTCAATAAAGTTAGTCTGGGGGACATCCTCTTTGGAAACTACTAGCGTTTGCTCGAGTTGTGTAACCATTGTTGGACAGTGCTATCTCTATAAATGCGAAAAGTCCGACACAACATTTTATCCTTAACAACTTTTTCACCCGAACGGTGGGGGCAATGTGGAATTCAAACAACAATAAAAAAATAAAAAAATCGAGTAAATCCACAAAACAAATTAAATGTAAACAAATTGTAAAACAGCAATATTTAAAACATTACTTTTACCACAAAATTCAGTAAAAAGCCGGCAGAGGAAAAGGGCAATCAGAAGCAACGGCGGGGTACACATACGCAATTAGGTATATGTAAGTGTGTGTGCTTAGGGGGATTGTAACAATAAATAAATATGTACGACGACACGCACGCAAGACGCATGCAAATGTTGTGTGGTTTGATCAAAAAACAATGCAACAACAATACCACAAAACAACCACAATGCACTAACAATTGTAGGATTGTGGCAACTGCAAGTAGTTGGGAAAAGAGTTAAATGGCAAATTTTTATGTGACAACTGCCGTACGAAACACAACTCGGAAAGGACTTACATTGTTGCAACAAACGGCAACAATAACTGGAGGTTGACTGCATTCAACGCAGCACTGCAGGCCAAGCGACAATTGGAGGTAGTAATTTGAAATATACCGTAAGTGCATGCCAATGAGTGCAGAAATACATACGGACATAGTCGCATTTTGAAAGCTAAACAAAAACTGTTTTTGCCGTCAAAATAAAATAAGAACAGACAAATCCGAATCGCATAAAACCACACAAA
The DNA here is from genome assembly GCF_027943255.1 of Anastrepha obliqua. Classification (NCBI taxonomy): domain Eukaryota; kingdom Metazoa; phylum Arthropoda; class Insecta; order Diptera; family Tephritidae; genus Anastrepha; species Anastrepha obliqua. The sequence continues at coordinate 15,995,047 of NC_072893.1, read as the reverse complement.
TATAGATAGACGAACAAGCAGCGCAGTGCTGTCACTACAAACTCACATCCGCGACAGAGTTTCAACTTTGTATAGACAAGCTACGATCAACACACAGACATACATACATACATACGTACAAAACACAATGACAAAGTCGTCAGATGAAGTTTGTTGCCAGTCTGTTGATTCCAAGCCGGCAGGAAGCTATTTAAATGTCCTGTGTGCCGGCGTTGTGTTTATTGTACTGGCAACGTAAGCAGAGCGAGCGCGTTACGCTTTATGCTCTGTTAATGATTTAATGCAGCTACTCACTTCCCCGCCTCATGCAATATCTACAGCTCGTAGTATACTTAAGTTAAATGCATAAGACTGTGTGTAGATATATTTGTATGTGTGTTTTAGTGGTAATTTGTTGAGATATTCAGAAATATTATAGCAACATTCGACAGCATCAGTCAGTTGTTTGGGTTTTCATTCAGTTTTTTCTAGATTGGCTCGGGAAGAGGCATTATATGATCCGTTGATGATGTCTCGTCAGCTCCCTTTTCTGCGTCCTCAAGTGTACCTCGAGGAAGTATATTGGGTCCTTTGCTTTTTGTTTTATTTATCAATGGTATAAGTTGTTCTAACCCGTTTGCAAACTTCTTTCTGTATGTGGATGATTCCATTATTTTAAAAAAATGTACGCAAATGATTTGAAATTGTTTCATGGCCGATCTTTAGCTTCTCTGCGTTGCTACAACCACTATCAACTTCGATTATTTCTGTGATTTTATCTACAGGGTCCAGCACTCGAAGTGTAACCAATTAAAAGGGCCATAAATTTAGTTTTGGAAATCACTTTCAACCAATTCAAAGTAAAAAATGTGTGAAAATAATTCAAAATTAAGAATCAATTTACTATTGTTCAATGGGACCACCTTTTACCTTGACTATGGCCTTGAGACGGTCCAGAAACGAATCGCAGGCTGCCCGAATGTGACTTGCAGGTATTTTGGCCCACTCGCGGACAATGGTTTTTTTCAGCGCCTCGAGACTGGAGAATCTTTAAGTTCGGACCTCACACTCCAAAATGGCCTAAAGAGAATAATCCATCGGATTCGCGTCTGGTGAATTTGAAAGCCATTGTGTGGACGTCATGAAGTTCGAAAAGTTGTGTTTTAGACATTCTTGGTTCATTCGAGCTTTGTGAGACGGTACCGAGCCGTGTTAAAACGTCCATGGTCTTCCACTGAAATGTTTGTCTGCCCATGGCTTCAAAGCAACCTTCAGAATACTTTCCCCATAAAATATTTCGCGTTTACCTTGACGCCAGGCTCGATGAAAATAATTGGAGAGCGCCCATCTACGATTACAGCGGCCAAACCATTATCTGTGGCGGGTGCTGGCTCCTGGTGGCCAATCGATGATTCAAATTCTCATATGAACGGTCGGTCAAATAAACCCTTTTGGCCCGGGAGTTTACGAATGGCTCAATTTGAAATAATTTTCTCGTCAGAAAACACAATGTTCTGAAATTGACCGCTTTCGACTAAGCGAAGCAACTCCTTCGCTGCTTTGCCTTGTTACTGCTTTGGTGTGAGATCATGCGCCTTTTGGATCTTATAAGGCTTGACTTTGAAATCATTTTTCAGTATGTGGTAGATGCTACGGTCAAATATTTTCAGTTCCTTCGTCATTTTATTGGCACTTCGTCGGGGATTTCGCTCAAGTCGGTCCTTCACCTTTTGAACCATTTCACCTGACGTGGCAATCTTTTGATGACCACCTCCATGACGTTTCGCGATGCTACTAGTATCATTGTAACCAGTAGTGGTGCGAGAAACATAGCTTTATTTACTTTAAGGAGATCGAGCTCACGAACAACCGGTGGTTGTGATTTTCCAGCCAAATACATATAATGCAATCTCACGATTACGTCTGAAATTCATTACTGATTTTCGGTGTTCGTGTTTACTCTCGGCAAAATGTTTCCGCGCGCTTGTAAACAATACTCTGGACTGTCGTTTAGCCTACTAACAGACAGCTGTATCAGAGCGGTCTGGTTTATCCTAGTAAAGAGCCCCTGCAAGCTATTGATATATCTTTGTCACATCATCTTTATAAGGGTGTATAAGGGGCTACAGTTAGACCTGGAGGTCCATAGTGTTACCATTGGTGTGGGCTCAAGTTCCTCATCTAATTCCCAATATGGTGTAACTACTTTGCCTCTCGGATAAACAATAAAAACTGTGGATGAGTCTGCCACCATCCAAAGAAGTAAAAGTTTAGGCAGCGATATCGCGTTCTGACAAAAGCGAAGCAGTGACAGAGGAAGTATTGAACGCTACTCACCTTCTCCTCATTCGTGCAACTGCGACATATGTAAGTCATTTGAGGGAAATTGAATACGTTTCTCATGTGTTCCCATTAGATAGCGCCCGATGATGATACTAATTACCGTAGTAATTGAAAGCCGACCTACATTAATGATGGATCTGGTTCTATGCTCACTCCCCCTAGGTCAAATGCAATTGGTCCGTGGTCCGTCAGCTGTTGGCTTGCGTGATAGAGAGAGTGGCCGGATCCGACACTTGCTTGAGAATAAAAAGCTGCCCACATATTGCGGTGAATGAGCTGATTTAAGATCAGTTGTCTTCTTATGTGGTCTAGAATTCTCAAAAAATCGATTTTTTTGATATTTCGAAATTAAAGGCTTTTAAGAATATACTGTGAACTTTTTGGAAGGAAATTCCTAGTATTTTCGATTCAACAAGCGTTTTTGCGAGAAGAGAGGTAGAGTCAGATTCGTCAAACGGCGGCATCAATGGTCACATTATCTACTCTCAAAACTTTCAACTCAATTACCTCGAAACGTCTTTTTTCGGCCTGATGTTGTAAACAAAAAACTATTCCACCGAATCGTCTGAAGCTTTATTATTAATTCAATGCCTTCGTACTCTTTGATTAAAAAATTGAAAAAAACCTTATTTTTAGAATGTCAAAGTCAAAACCGTACCATTTTGTCAATTTTTTTTTCTAGTAGCGAGACATAACTAGAGTCATACTGATTAATAATTTTTTTTTTTGGTTTTTGTGTTTCAGATGAATAGGAGAGCCAAAATGGGCAACACCGTCCAAGTCCAATTTTTCGGAAGGGTTAACTTTCAGCGCTACTTTTAAAATTATTAAAATTAAATAAAAAATTCGAATTTTGTTTGTAAAAGAAGTTAAATAAAAAGTTTAAAAAATATAAATATCGTTTTTCATCTTTTTTTTGTTGTAAAATAAATTCCTAAAAATACCCTAAGAATATGTCTACCTGCAATATTCATACCCCTCTTCACTGAAGAGTCACAATCTCAACTGCTGTATCTACCTTGAAGTAGATACGACGTGTGTTCAGAAAGTATCGCGAATTTTGGATTTTCGCAGGTTACGTATATACCAATTTTGACGAGTTCGGTCATTTTAAATGTTCAGTTAATTGTTGACAGCTGCTTTGCTTGCACGTGTTTCGGCTCGTCTTCGATTTTTACCTATTCAAAAAGATGGATCAAAGAACCTGTATCAAATTTTGTGTGAAAAACGAAATTAAGTGCGCGGATGCATTGCAAATGTTGACTGTGTCATACGAAGAAGCTACTTTGGACCAAAGTAACGTTTATCGGTGGTTCAGAAGGCCGAGAAGATGTGAACGACGAAAAGCGTGCCGTTCGCCCGAGCACTCCAACAACAAATGAAAAATTTGATGAAGTGGCCAATCGTCGAATCACCGTTAGAAAAGTTGGAGAGGACCTAGACATATCGATTGGCTAGTGCTGTTCCATTTTTCTCAATGATTTGGGCATGAGACGCGTCGCCGCAAAAACGTACCAAAAATGCTCAATTTCAACCAAAAGCAGCATCGCATGAACATTGCTAATCAAATGTTGGACTCCGCCCGCGACGACCCAAATTTGCTCCAGACGGTCATTACTGGTGACGAATCGTGGGTTTATGGTTATTACGTGGAAACCACAGCTCAATCATCTGAATGAAAGCTGCCGCACGAACCAAGACCGAAAAAAGCACGCCAAGCTCGATCGAATGTAAAAGTTTTGCTTACCGTTTTCTTCGGTATCAGGGGCGTTGTGCATCATAAGTTGTTGCCACAGGGTAAAACGGTCTTTAAATTTTTTCATTTATTTCTATTTTTTTCTTTTTTTCTTTTTTACAATTCATTGTAAACGGGAAGATTTGGTTTTTTCATTCTTATTACTTTTCTGTTAGTATTCTTTTTTTATTTATTTTTAATTTTTTACTTCTTTTCTTATATATTTCTTTTGTCTTTTATTAATTTTTTTATTTTATTTTTTATTTAGTGTTTTCATTTTTTTTTATTTTTCTAATTTTGTATTTATTGTTTTTGTGTTTTTGCCTTTTTCCCTTTTTTGTTTTTTTTCTATTTTTATTTTTGTTTTCATTTTTTAGTTTTGTAATTTTTTTTAATTTTGTTTTTTTTATTTTTGCATTTTTTATGTATTTTTATTTTTTTTTTGTTCATTTTTTTTAATTTTTTTGTTTTTTACAATAAGAAGGATTTATCCTTATATTTTTTATTTTCATTTTTTTACTTATGTTTTTTATGTTATGTTTTTAATTTTGTTATTATTATTTTTCCTTGTATTTTTTCACTTTAACAGTGAGCCTTTCATAGAAAACTGAAAAGTTGAGAATTTCTATGAGAAAATTTATGAAATTTTTTTCGGCATTTGAAGCAATAAAATCACATTCCGAAAGACGAGTGCTTCAAGAGCTTCCATTTGCAGAATTGAAAAACAATAGACGATGTATTTTGCTGAAGCTAACCCAGATACAGGGCCACATAATAAAACGTTATACATATGTACAATAAATAACAGTAAATAATTCACTGAGTTCTAACTTCGAAAGCCTCATCTTATTTACACGCACATCGGTGTGGTAAGCCATGCAATAGCAACTTCAGAACCTCCAACTTCATTTCAATAAACCAGCAATAAATAAATGCTTACGTTATTGGCCGCTCACATGCCTTGGTTCGTGCGGTTTAACACGAATTGAAGTTCAAGCTACTTTGCATTTCGTGGTCCGAAAAAAAAAAAACAAAATTCACTTTTTTGCCTCCTAGCCACTGATGCGCTTTTTACGTGCTCGTTAACGTCAGCCAACATGCGCCATTTCAGATACCTCAGACACCTACTTAAATTTCATGCCACGCACACATACCAACACATAAATGCAGTTAGCTGTAAGCATATCTGCCGGTGCAGCTATTAATCTTAATGTGCTTGCATGCCAATTTGCAACATACAGGAAAAAAGATACACTGGCAAATAGCTACAAGTGCAAAAGCAGACGGTACATGGCCAGAACAAGCAACAACAAACAGCAATATTTAGTATTCTTGTTGAAAAACGCTCGAAAACCTCAAAATATTTTCAAGTGTTTGTCTATTAAATGTTAGTAGTTCAATGATGTTTTGGGCATTGCCTGGTGATTCCACGTACTGAGGCATGTGTTGCACGGTTCGGTGTTGCTCGACGCCTTTGAGTAATGTGCATGAATTACTAACTCTTTCGACTTCCGTTGCAAGTACATTTCCTCATCCCGAGAGGCAATTGGCTGGTCTAGTTCGAAATAGCGTGTGGCAAAATGATATAACATTTGGTATTTCCGTTTTCACTTTGTACTTGCAAACTGTTAAAGAAGCAAACAAAATTCCCTTGCGTGCAGTAGATTGGCACACAATTGAGCAAGAAGAAATTTTCAAAATGCCAAGCCGGTCTGCATATGTGAAAGGTGTGGATGAAGTACGAAATACTGAGTGAACTTACAATTAAGTAAATCAAAACATGGTAAAGGTCATTATGCGTTCACAGTGCGTATACGTAACATTCGTTGAGGCTATTTTCGACATAACGATATGGCGTTCAATGTTGATAGTTTGGTATGTGGCCAACAAATTGCCAATGTTAAGAGTTTATTACAAAATTTATTACAACGACTACACTTCAAGAGGTCTTCTCTGCTTTGAGCATAAAATCCTTAGAACGATGTTAGGACCAGTAAGGGAAGCTGATGGATCTTACAGAATCAGACACAATGAAGTGATGGAGCAGGTCAAAATATTGTGCGGCTGAGATGGCTTGGGTAGTTGTCAGGATGGACGACAGCAGAATTACGAAAAAGGCCTTCAACTCGCATATATGTTTCAAGCGGAGGAGTAGGCTACTCAAGAAGCGGTGAACTTTGTTGTGGAAGACAGATGGAGAGGCAGTTCTCATGGCCTTACACAGCCCTCCAACCACTTCAAGGGTAGTTTAGTCCTGCGAATCCAGGCCTAACTATGTCGTTCAGCATAATACCCTGATGTTAACGTGGGGTCCGGAACACGTAGGTATCGCGGGTAACGAGATCTCTGACTTTTTAGCTAGGATGGACTCTGAAGCCAACTTCTTTAGTCCGGAGCACGATCTCCCACTCACTTCTGCAACCATCAAAGCGACGGTTAGCAAACAGATTACTTCAACCCACAAGCGAGCTTCGCGGGCTGAGAGAGGCTGCAGAAGGTCAAAACTGATTTTATCTGTCATGTCCGACCGACTGTCGCATGTCCTCCTGTCAAAGCAGAAGGGACTGTAGACAGGTGGTTGGACTGCCACTTTCTATGGGCGGTGCATATGGAAAATGTAGGCATCTCAGGCAGCGCACTCTGTCCGGCATGAGGAGAGGAGGATGAGACGGCTTTCCGTGCGTCTGTCCGGTCTTCGCTCGAATCAGGCTTGAGATCGTTGGCACTAATGTGTTAAGAAGCGACCACCTTGGCTCCTTGGCACCACAAGATCTATTCAGATTTCCTCGGTGTTCGGGTAGATTTAAAGAAAATTAAAAAGTACCACCCATGCAACTAAATGTAGGAATCCTATATTGGTGGGCCTGAATTATACGCTCCGGCTTATATGAGTTTTAAAGAACTCATAACTCTCCCCAAGCATATAATCTGATAATGCTCACGGGCATGCTCAGAGGCCACTGCATACTGCGAAGTCATCTGCACATGATCGGGATTTGGTCCACGGACTCTTGCTGTTTCTGTGACCAATCCCAGTAGTCTCCAATGCACCTTCTCCTGGAATGCAGCGCTATAGCCCGGAGAGGGTTGAGACATCTTGGAAAACTGTAGCCGCTCCATAGAACCCAGCTTATTAATCAGCGAACTGGGCTTGGATGAGGTACTGTGATGAGTAGAGGGCACAAAAGACCATGAGATCAAAGTACAAACCTCATTCATATATACAAAAGGATGGCGCCATTTTTTTAATGAGTTACCTCGCTAGCTGACTTCCAGCGAAAGCTTGGTGACATTCGGTTCAGTGGAAGCGAAGTTATGGCGTCTAAAGTGTCAGTATAATTATGTCATCGGTACAAAAATGAGTTCCGAACAAAGAGCTAATATCAAATTTTGTTTTAGAATCGGTAAAACGTTAACCAAAACATTTGAAATGATGAACAACGTATATGGTGATGATTATCCATCTGGTGCTAAAGTACATGAGTGGCTTTCTCATTTCTGGGATGGTTTTGAGAAAACAAATGACAGTGAACATACGGGCCGGGAATCAGTAATCACCGAAAACTTCAGAGAAATTGTTAATAAATGTATCAAAAATGAACAGAAATCATTGATGAAGTTCATGGAATCGGAGTTGAATATCTTCAGAAAATCGATTTATCGCGTTTTAACTCATCATTTGGGCTTACGAAAGGTCTGTGCACGTTTCATTCCGCACAAGTTAACTGATGTGAGGACCAAAAATTACTAAGAATTCAACGTTCGACAGACCTCATTAAAGAGGCGAAAAAAGGCGAGAATCCTGCTTTGCAACATTGTAACTGATGATGAAACGTGGTGCTTCCAAGATGAACCTGAAACTAAGCGTCAAATTGCCGAATGGAAGGCGCAGACGAGCCACCATCCAAAAAATCGCGTTTGGAGAAATAGAGAATCAAGTCGATGCTCATTTGTTTTTACGATGCCAAGGGAATTCTTCACAAGGAGTTCATGCCAATGGGCCAAACCGTCAATGCAATTTTCTATCTTGGCATTTTGAAGCGTTTGTTGCATCGCATTCGTCGAATTCGTCCTGAATACTGCGAAGTAGGAAGCTGGCGCTTATTGCATGATAATGCACCATCTCATCTATCCACTCTTGTGACTGATTTTTTGACTAGAAATCGCATTTTGACCATCAATCCCTCACCATATATGCCTGATATGGCTCTCTGTGACTTCTACTAATTTGGAAATTTGCATTAGGCCCTGAAAGGAAAACGTTTTGTGTCTGTAGAAGCCATCCAAAAGGCCTGAACCGACATGCTGAAGGACATTCCGGATTACGGTCAATGATCTGCAACACTCTTCCGAAAAGTTTTAAGATCGCGGAAAACAGTGTATCGATCCCAGAGGGGACTATTTTGAATAAATCAACTCGAATACAAAACTCCTGTCGTTTCTATTTTAGCTCAGTTTTGTTTATTTTGGATTTTACCTTGTTTATCTGTCTATAAGCTCCGGCAAGGCCAATTCTTTTATTTACACTACTTTCAAATACCAATTTGAAAAATATGTATTTGTTACTTTAATCTACCTAATTTTAATCAGCGCACATAAAGTAATCTAACTCCATTTTAACGCTTATATTTACCCATTTTTTCGGTTTATTTGTATTTCAATTGCAATTAAATATTTATTAGCATTTGTTACTAATTCGTGTGTAAATTTGAGAATATGTAAATAAATTCCAGTAAACAAAACACACGCAAAAGCTTAACATTATTTTAATATCTGCATTAGCCGCTGGGTGTAGCAGCACTTGAGTGTGTGGGTGTGTGTATGTGCGTCTGTTTTATGAAAAGTTAAAAGCGGCTAATTGTGAGTCATTTAGCCTAAATTGCTGCAAATAATTGTAATTAAAATTTCAGCAGATGTGTAAATACTATAATAATAATTATTGTTTTTTTTTTTGTGCGTACGACTTATTCATAATATTAATTTTTTTTTTAAACGCAATTCCCTTTGTGGCTTGAGTAAACTCAATTTTAACTTAAAATGTCTCAAAATATATCGTGAAAAAAAATTGAAATTTTAAGTGCATAGATGAGCAATAAGTTTCGCTTTAGTTCTAGTGTAGCCACTGGGCAAAGCAACAAAGTGGCAGATGAGTCTGTAAGAAAGAAAACTTTCGTTACAAAAATATTGGGTATGGGAATAAGTTTCCGCCCTCGTAAAAGAGGTGTCGCTGCTGATACTTTTTGTGTTCGCTTTAGTAATAGACTGATGATTTACAGGTGAATATGTGGGGTCCTGATCGCAGTAGTTGACATTCGTTCACATCACTTTTATCTGACGTCAAAAATATCTACGTTCGTCCCAAAAAAAAAGCATTTCCCGGAAGTCTTTCTTCATTATTATCTACCTTTTAAAGAAAAGTGCAGCTGAAACGTGTCGTATACTGATCCATATTTTCGATAATCACGCTCTGTCAAATACAACTCGTAAAGAGTGGCTTCCAAAGTGCCAAGTCGATGATAGACATGGAAAACTGATTTTGCTGCATGACAACGCCAGGCCACACGTTTCCAAATCGGGCCAAAAATATTTAGAGGGATTGAATGGGAAGCCTTGCTCCACCCGCCGTATTCCCCAGACATTGCACCATCTGTTCCGATCAATGCAGTCAGCCCTTATTGGAGAGCGGTTCACTTCACACGAGAGCATCGCAAACTGGCTCAATGGATCAAGTCAAAAGAACTTTGGCTAAGAAAGGACGGAGACTTATTCCCATACCCAATACTTCTGAATGAAGGAACCCACAACAGAACTCATGTGCAACCAAGGGGACGCCAACAAATTATATTTTTAGCGAAAGGCATCCAGAAACGCCGAGCATTTCCCATTAAGACTTCCAGCAATCAAACAGAGTAAAAAGCTGCTCGCATACTGCCTTTTTGGAAGAGAGAACGAAAATAAATGCGTTCGGAATTTTTAGATGATCTGAGTGGCAAAGAAAATTAAGAAATTTTCTATTGCCCATGTTCGTCTACTCTGCATGTAGAGGTGTAAATTACATAGCAACAGTGGACTTTATGAGTACGTCAACCCCAAAAAAACCTGCATTGCCTATCGTTCAGATGGTCATTCCCCCTAGAATGGAATATCGAGCATTACAGAAAACAAAAAGTAAATGAAGTGACAGCATTACAGAATTTAAAACGTTCAATATTGATAAAGGAATACAATAAAATTTCATTCGAATGAACGCGCGCGCTTGACAAAGGGTTAAAGTGCTTCGCAACCCCAGTTTGAGAGTGCCGACAAGTTCTAGCGGTAGTCACTTTAGCTTAGATTATGTCTACATATGCGAGATTATCGAATTAAGGGTGGTTAAATTTCAAGAGCCGATGTTGAATGTGAAGCACACCTAAACGTCAAGTTTTCTTCAACATTTCATTTGACATTTTGCAATTTCAGACTAGCTCAATTTGAACCATGGAAACCATGGAAAGATACACAATCGAGCAACGCGTTAAAGTTATTCAGGCTTTTTATGAAAACGGGCGTTCAAGTCAAAATGCATATCCCTCACTTCATCTTCAGTGAGGAGGCACATTTTCACCTCAGTGGATTCGTCAATAAGCAGAATCGCCGCATTTGGACGAATGGTAATGCAAGAGTGATTGCCGAAAAACCAATGCAACCACAAAGAGTGGCTGTTTGGTGCGGTTTATTGGAGGATATGGATGTGGACGATATGTGGTTTCAACAGGACGGTGCCACTTGTCACACACCTAACGAAACAATTGCTCTTTTGCGCGAAAAATTTGATGGCCGAATAGTCTCACCTCTCGGCGATGTCAATTGGCCGCCAAGATCATGTGATTTGACACCGCTGGACTTCTTTCTTTGAGGTTATTTGAAAAAAAAGGTGTACGTCGATAAGCCAGCAATAATTCAAGAGCTAAAGGATGAGATAATTCGGCACATTAACGGCATAGAACCTCAATTATGCCCCAGCGTCATCGAAAATTTGGACCATCGGATGGACAGAGAGAATGTTGGTACGAATCTCGGTAAAAAAAATGTTTTCTAATAGCGATCGCCCCTCGGCAGACAATGGCAAATCTCCGAGCGTATTCCTGCCATGAAGAAGCTCCTCATAAAAATATCTGCCCTTTGGAGTCGATTTGAAACTGTAGGTCCCTCCATTTGCGGAACAACATCAAAAGGCACCCCACAAATAGGAAGAGGAGCTCGATGCGCCAATTATATATATATAAACATGAAAAATATTTTTATATATTTTTTTATATATATGTGTATAAATTCATTTATTTTTTACAAATAACTTTTTTTTCTTTGCTTATAAAAATATTTTTCATTCTATAATAAATATCTTACTAATCAATGTCTCAAACATTGTGCAAGATTTATAAAAATTCGAAATTTTTTTTTTATATTTCAAAGTTTTTAAACATATTTTTTTTTTTTTTTCATTTATAGCCTATTAAATTTTAGTATAAAAATTGCAAGTTTGGAATCGCAAAAATGTTTGCTTGATTTGTGACGATATTTTACATTCTTTTCTATAAAAAAAAGTCGTGCATTCGTTTTGCCTTTCGTGCGCATAGCAAACAAAACGGCTTGCAATAGTACTAAATAACAGTGTTATTGGTGGTTTATCATTTAATTTGTATACTGAAGTTTTAGAATTTTTATTTTCACCACCTTAAAATAATTTCAAACGGAGGGACAGTTAACAAATAAAAATTTCTTTCGGAATTGAATTTCACTTCAAAATTTCAATGTGATTTCACCTTTAACTGATTTAAAAGTTGTTTTCTTCATTTCATCTTTGTCTAAAGCATTTTAAAAAAGTTGGAGTCATCCAATTTGTACTTAACAAACCATAAGATTAAATTAAATCATAAATTAAATGCGTAAAGTCATTTTAAACCTCTTTTTTGTTTCTCGTTTGACAAACAAAACAATTTCTTCAAAGCCATAATTGTCCTTGCAACTTTGCTAACGGTGCATTAACATGCTAACACAATTTCGCTGAGTTCAGAGATGCGCCTGCCAGTTTACACCTTAATGTGCGCACATTCACACACACCCACACACGCACATACATACATACGTACATAACTACTCTGCAACCAACTTTTTTATACCTTCTCCATTCGCACTTTGACCTAAAAAATAACTTTTTGTTATGAGCAAAAGCGCAACTTGATGAGATTATTTTTAACTTTGAACTTTTCGCCTGCTTACCGCACATATTGGCGCATATTAAAACAGTTTTTACTACGTTCATGTAGAAGTGTATTTATATAAGTAGGTATGTATGTGTGTGCATATGTTTGAGTGAATGCTTATGCGCGAAAACATGGCAGTAGTGAAGCCGAAAGAAAGCCTACCCCGGTGCGTACGTTTTCATTTGCGAAAGCAACATTTTATTGTTGTAATCTGCTGCTTAATAATACAATATGAGGTATTTCGTTGGTTTTCCTTTTTTCTTTTTGGCTTTTTGGCTTTTTTGGTGGTACGTGCACAGTTTGTTCTTGCATTTGTTGCTGCTACTGGTTGGTAATGGTGTTACTTAAACTCAATTATTACACCTGCCTTATTATGTGTACCTGTCCAAATAAACATTTGCCGCAGCAGCAGGATTGTAAAACATTGCTGCAAGATTGAAACAATTGCGACTTATAAGTGGACTACTCCACTATTGTGTTGGTGTTGTGAGAATATACGAGTAGAAGTGGTGGAACCGGATACCTGTTACGTTATATAGGCAACAATTTATGAAGTAGGTTTCAAAATGAGTTATCGAACGAGAAAGAGTTGTAATTGTAAATGGTAATGGTAATGGTAATGGTAATTTTAATGGTAAAGGTAATTGTAATGGAAATGGTAATGATAATGGTAATGGTAATGGTAATGGTAAAGGTAATGGTAATGGTAAGGGTAATTGTAATAGAAATAGTCATGGAAATAGTAATGGTAATGGTATTGGTAATGGTAATAGTATTGGTAATGGTAATTTTAATAAGAATGCTAATGTTGACTTTAATTGTAGTGGTAGCGATTTTAACGGGAGCAATAGTAAGGGTAATGGTAATAGTTATGACGGTGATAATCCTAAAGGTTTGACAATGTTAGAGTAATAGCAATTGGAATGGTAATGGTACGAGAAGTGATAAGTATGATTAATAGGGAGCAGTGAATCTTGTGTATTGGTATTGGTATTGGTATTGGTAGTGGAATCGGTATTGGTATTGATATTGGTATTGGTATTGATATTGGTATTGGTATTGGTATTGGTATTGGTACTAGTATTGGTATTGGTATTGGTACTAGTATTGGTATTGGTATTGGTCATCATCATTACCAGTAATAGTAATTCCAATCATTAAATCCAAAAACTATAGTAATGGTGATCAGAAATACGATTGTAGTGATGGTAGGTATGACAGAAGGAGAGCAGTACAGTTCTTGTGGTGAGAATAGTAAGGGTAATAGTAATAGTGATGGAAAGAGCAAGTGCTGATGAAAATCATATAGGTATTGGTATTGATTTGGTAAGGATAGTGGTAATGGTAAATATTATGACAAAAAACATGGCACTGGTAGTGACAAAGAAGATTGTAATGATAAAGGTAAAGGACAATGAGAAAATAATAATGGATATGGTCATGGAAATAGAAGTAGTAATGGAATTGAATAGGAAATAAAAGAAGTGACAGAGAGTAGTATTCTAGATTCAATTTGGACATTCGGAAAGTGATCACCCATCATAAGCGAAACAAATGAAAAAGAACACCTGAAGACCTGCCATCTCAAATCTATCGGGAGTAAGCTCCTCCGTAAGGTCCCTATCGAACCCGATAAAGTACAACGACAAGGTGTCAATTCCCTGTGGTGGTTATACTTCACCGAACCCGAGCCATCTTTAGCCGGCAATTTATTTTGCGTCCTCAAGGTGATAGGCCCATGCATCGTATCATCATACGGTTGCACAAACTGCCAAAAAACTATTTGCCGCTTGCTCTCTCTAGCGATGAGGTTCAGGTAGTCATCAACCAAGCAAAAGCTTGAAAAGCCATTGGCTACGACGGACTCAACATGGTGAAGCTGCAAAGCCTGGGTCCATTCGGAGTAAAATACCTCACAAAGGTCTTCAACTTGTCTATGGCCACCCTCATTATTCCTAACAAGTGGAGAGCAGTGAAAACAATGGAGGTTTTCCTACAGGTATTTCTACTCTACACGAAACACTTGAGCCCAGCTATACATCAGTATGGCTTCCGTAGAGTGAACAGTACCACCATAGCACTCACTGCCATAAGCACCCAGATTAACAGCGGGCTTAACAAAAACCGCCACTGCAAGGGGGCTGTCCTAGTAGCGTTGGACCTGTCGAAGGCTTATGGTACAATCAGCCAATCTACCCTACTAGATGATATTCTACAGTCGATCCTCCCGGAGGGACTGAAGAGGTCAGCGAAGTATCTGAGTGATCGACATTCGTCGGTCATTTTTCGAGACCAAAGCGCAAAACAGAAGAGAATAATGCAAGGTGTACCGCAGGGTGGTATCGTTTCAGCCTTGATTTTCAGCTTTTACATTTTAATACTGCCATCTGCCAATCGGGAACTGTAGGGTCTTTACTTTTATAGGACAACATCAAGGGGCAGTTTGCCAATAATAAGAGAAGAAAATCAGCCTAAATAATCTCATAATATAAAACCTATAATGGTAATTGGTAGGGTGATGGTCAATACGGCGATTGTATTTTGAAATGCAGTAAGTAATCGATTACCAGTTGCAGCTAAAATCTACATACCTAAGCTGGAATTATGCAAAAACGTAAGTAGTCTGCAGCTGAAGATTGAAAAAAGTAAAAGTAAATTATGGCAATTGAAAATGAAAAGCGAAAATTAAGCGAATACGCAACAATACGAAAGGGAAAATCTAACCGCTCAGTAGAGCACCGGGTATTTAGGGGCGAAATTGGAAAGAACAGCGGAGCCAAAATTATATTTTCGATGCTTTAAACACAGGAAGAACACGGAAACGGAAGTCAGAACTACAGACCAGCGACGACAAATATCATAAAGGAAACGAAGTAAACTTTAACAATCCCGAATCGACTAATGGAGATAGTAAAGAAATTAAAATAAAAAACAAACACAGTTAACTGCTGCTTATTGCGGCCGAGAGACTACAGCAGACAAAGGCAAGCATTCAAACAGTCTGCCAGTGGGATTAAAAAAGACGTAAACAAATAAAAGGCAAATATGAGAATATAAAAGAGCAACACAAAATAACCGCGAATTGCACAAAAATACGTGCAACGTAAATTAAATCAAACACTTAAGAACTAATAGGAAGTGTAAAAAGGGGGAAATGGACGAAAAGGAAACGAGGAGCATTGCTTTCATGGCAAGGAAACGAAAAGCCAAAAATGAAACTTATAATGCAGCCAATATGGAAAGCGAAATTTAATCGAAAGACAAAACAGCAATGAAACCGAAGGCGGAACAAAAGATGACAAACAAAAAAACAGGAAATAGAGGGAACTAAAATACAAATCACAGTGCCAGGGATACCGGTATTTGTTCATCCCGAAAATGCTGGGATTATTTATCAAAAATTTCGAGATAGTTGGGATTTGCTATTTCTCACGAATATGAAATATGAAATGGAGTCGGAAAAATTCGCTTTTATGGCAAAAAAGCAACAGCGGAAGGTACTTTGCCTTTTCAACACACTTTTTTAGCTGATTTTTTTGTGTTCAATTTTCAACTCTTCGAATGACTTGCAGGAATGACTGAAATAGATAGCAATATTCATGTTGTATCTAGATATTATTATCATACGCTTCGAGATCCCTTTTTATAGCTTCTTTTGAGGAGTAGTTCTGGTTATTCATATGGATTCAAATCCACGGAAAAGGTGATAATCACCTGGTGCAATATCCGGAGAGTATGGTGGATGCGGCATTAGCTGCCATCCGAGCTCGTTCAGCTGCCTAATCTTTGCCTTGCGGTATGAGGTCTTGCGTTGCCGTGGTGAAACAAAACTTTGCGTCTATTCACTAAAGACGGTCGATTTTTTTTAAGTGCCTCATTCAGGTTTGATAGCTGATGGGAATAATAATCAGCAGTTATCGTCTGGTTTGGTTCCAGAAGTTCATAATAAACAATACCGGCCATATCCCACCAAAAAGACAGGAGAATCTTCTTGGGATGAAGGCCATTTCTAGGGGTCGGTTCTGGTGTTTCATCTTTATCTAACCATTGGCGTTTGCGAACAGGATTATTGTAAAGGACCCACTTTTCATCACCAGTAACGATACGGTTCAAAAAACTTTCATTTTCAAACCGTTGCAGCAGTTGAGAACACACATTCACTCTCTGCTGAAGGTTGGCGACGGAAAGTCTATGCGGAACCCATTTTCCCAGCTTTGAAACCTTTCCCAACTGAACCAGGTGCCTGTGAACTGTTCCATGCGATGAATTTAACCTCTGAGCTATCATATCGACTGTCAAATTTGGCTCAGCTTCCACGAGTTCGAGCAAGTCGTCGGAGTTAAAGACTTCAGGACGACCACCGCGCGGGGCATCCTCCACGTCGCAGTTACCACTTCGGAATTTTGAAAATCACTTTTGCGCAGTCCTTACACTCACGGTATCCTCTCTGTGAACAGTGTTTGTCTCTGCAGCCGCAGTTGTTGCATTTTTACCACTTTTATAAAAAAACACAAAATAAGCCCCTTATACTCGTTCGAAGATTCCATTTTATTTTTTAACAACACGTGCTTCTATCCGCGATTAAAATCACTTGTTGAAGGCACAATATATCAGAGAAAACATAAATAGTTCCGTTATATTCCGCGAATAATTTTTTGTATGCAAAAATCGTACAAAAGTGAAATTATGGGTAAAATACGCACGAACTTATGGACTGACCTGATATTAAAAAACAATTTAATGTACGACCATGCATTTCTAATTTTGAGAAAATAAGTGCCCCGCACGACTAAGGATGTCAATCCTGGGATCCCGTGATTGCGGGATTCAGTCCTTTTACAGTAAAATTTTTGAAAAATGGTTCCAGGATTATTTGTCAGAAGTCCCGGGACTATTTGTCAAAAATACCGAAATTATTTATAATCAATCCCGACATTGTCGGGATTTAAAATTTCTTATGAAACATACACAAGGCGACAGAAAACGCGGTTTTACAGCTTGAAAGCAATATCGATAAATAAACCCGAAACTATTTGTTAATAATCCCGAAATTGTTTGTCAGCAATCCCGGAATTTTCGGTCAACAATCAACAATCGGTACTTTTGGTTTCAAATTTTTGAAAAATAGTTGCAGGATTATTTGTCAGTAGTTCCGGAATTATTTGTCAATAATCCCAAAATTATTTATACTCAATCCCGAAATTTACAATTTTTTATGAAGCATACGAAAAGCGTCAGAAAATGCAATTTTATTGCTAAAAGGCAACATCGTAACGCACTTTGCATTTCAAACACACTTTTGAGGAAAAAATCAGCTGGGTTTTTTCTGTTCAATCTTCAACTCTTCAAATGACGAAAATAGTTATTTTCATGTTGTATCAAATAATATTGAACAAATTTTTGTAGAAGGCCATCTATTTCTGTATATAAATAATAAAATTCATTGCAGCCTTTATCATTTCAAGGTCAAATTATCTTACGCAGGTTTTGTTCCGAACAAAGTAAAGTCCGAAGACTCCTCCT
Source organism: Anastrepha obliqua (assembly GCF_027943255.1). NCBI lineage: Eukaryota > Metazoa > Arthropoda > Insecta > Diptera > Tephritidae > Anastrepha > Anastrepha obliqua. The sequence goes on along the minus strand of NC_072893.1, from coordinate 15,977,224 downwards.
CCGTGCTTAAGTTTTTACTTCAAGCTTTTCTGAGGTTGTTACCAATGGAAAAATTTGCACAGTAAATAAAAAAATTGTATGTTTAAAATTCCTTTATTTATATAAATAATAAATATCTAAATCTCGGGGCTAATCCCGTGATACCTGAATTGAAATAACGAGATCCCGAAAATCCTCCAATCGTAAAAATCGAATAAACATTACATCCCTATAGAGTACGATCGACATGCAGGAGATTCTATTTACATTACAGTCAGAATTTGCACCTAAGTATGCCACTGCACCGCGCAGAAGAGTCGGCAAAAGAAAGTTCTATGAAAGGAAACATACATTCGCGCATTTATTTGCTCACACATACATATATACATATATACATATATCCGCGAGCACACACACATACACATATATCCGCACACACACACACATATTCTATGCGCCCCTCGTATCGTAAAAATTATTTTTTATTTGCGCATTTGAAGTGAGAAACGAAAAGCGAAAATCCAATTATGCTGCAAGTAAAATATTTGCCTTTTAAATTTACTGCAAATTTGTTGAGTGTATGCCAAGCACAGACTTTTTGGAGACATTCAAATTTGTGTTAGGTATGTTTGTATGCTTTTTTATTTACAAAAACGAATTTACAGCAAAAAGTAAATGTCTGTTTCATAAATGAGTCTAAAAAGGCTGAGAATAGGAAAGAGATGGCACTTGCAATGCACTAAGAGCGAAACTCTTATCATGGAGTTCGCAAGCTGTGAGGTCTAGCCGACTTTTAAATAAATGATACGCTATTATTTCTGGAAATCTAATCGGGGTTATGAAACCATTAGTTGCCCCGCTGTCTGCCAACACAAAAAACTAAAAAGAGAGCTTCCGCAGTAGTCTGAGTGAGTACTTTAACAAGAATTCCAGCAAGCGGACCAGTTACGTGGAGAAATCAACAAAAGTTTATAAACGAAGCCTCAATACTAAATATACAAGGGGGGCGCAATATAAAGTCTGTACCGTGGTACATGTGCGCATTTTTAGTTTCTTCTATTTTTCATTCTCCATATTTTCATACACTCAAACAAAACATAGGTATGTCTTTTATGTACAAATTAAATACAGCGAGAAAATGTCCCACCCGATCATGATTACAATAACGAAAGTAGTGAAAGTTTCCCTTTTTGGCTATCCAGTTCAAGCTCAGCCGACGTTTTTCTATTCACTACAAAACCATCGAGGCGTGCACAAGTGTAAAAATTAGCATACGCTAAAACAATAAACATATAGAAGATTTGAAATCATCGTAGAGGATAAAAGTTAATCAATTAAGGGATCATAATTTTGGGTAAGATTCTTTTCCATGGATATTTTGGATTAATACGAGGAGTGCCTTTTTTATTTCGGGATTTGGCAACCCTGGGGTTCCAATCTGGCAACTGACAGCTGTATCGCAAATTTTGACATTTTTTGGCTTTTACGTACTCAGAACGTTTTGAAATACCAGCGCTATTTGTGTTGTTTACAGCAACTTAAAAGATTCATCTCGGTAAAAAATGGAATTAAATCGTGAACATTTTCGTGCGATTATTTTTTACAACTTTCGACGTGGATTAACTCAGCAACAGTGCATGGACGAACTTATTTCATTTTTTGGCGATGAAGCTCCATGAAGGACCAGTGTTTATCGATGGTATGGTGAATTCAATCGTGGTCGTAGTTCACTCCAAGACGTATTTCGTGAAGGTCGTCCAAAATCAGTTGTGGTTCCGAAAACCATTGATGCTGTGCGCGAACTGATATTGCAAGATCGTCATGTGACCTATCGTGAGATTGAGACAATCTTAGGCATTAGTGGGACCAGCATACATTCAATATTGCATAAACATTTGACCGTCAAAAAAATTTGTTCGCGTTGGATCCCACACTATTTGTCAATCGCTCAAAAAAAGGCTCGTGTCGATTGGTCGAAGGAAATGCTCAAAAAATACGATCGCGGGGCTTCGAAACACGTCTATAACATCGTGACAGGTGATGAATCATGGATTTACGCGTATGAGCCCGAAAGTAAACAGCAGTCGACTGTATGGGTGTTTCAAGATGAGCCAAATCCAACGAAAGTTTTTCGCGCACGAAGCACTTCCAAGCAAATGGTCGCCTGTTTTTTCGGAAAAACTGGACATGTCGCAACCGTACCACTAGAACAATTCAGAACAGTAAATTCTGAGTGGTACACAACCATTTGTTTGCCAGTTGTCTTCCAAGAAATTAGGAAAACCAATCGCCAAAGACGGATCACTCTTCACCAGGATAATGCGAGCTCTCACACATCGACTCAAACAACTGCATTTTTGAGCACCCAAAACATCGAATTAATGGGTCATCCGCCGTATAGTCCTGACTTGGCACCGAATGACTTCTTTTTATTCCCGTACGTAAAAAACAAACTGAGAGGTCAACGTTTTTCGACACCTGAAGAAGCGGTTGCGGCATTCAGAATGCATGTTTTGGAGGTACCTCATTCAGAGTGGCAAAAGTGCTTCGACAATTGGTTCAAACGCGTGCAAAGTGTATAGATCTTCATGGAGAATATTTTGAAAAACAATAAAGTGATTTTCGATGATTAAAATTTGTTTTTGTTCTCTAATCCCGAAATATAAAAGGCAGCCCTCGTAACCGTAGGCAAAATCGGTAAATTTTAAGAATATTTGAATAAAAGTATATCCGTATATACTTTCACCTTACAGAATTTATTCAAGGATGTCGGCCGTCACTATACACTGTCGCACCGGATTCATCCACACCATGATGCCTCTATAAACTATCAGGCGTTTATAAAAGTTTATAAAAGTTCTCACCTTTAAAAATCCAAAAAAATTAAATAAGTTTTTTTTTCGAAAATCAGTTTTTACGAAAATAAATGACCATTATGGATTTCAGCTAACGCCGGTTCTTGCAGTTCTTTGAGCGTACAACAGTTAAGATATATATATTATATATTTATAATTCTTTAAGAATATGTCAAAAAAATTTTAGAATGTAGATTTAAGTATTTCTTATATAATATTATAGATCGTCAACCGTGACGACTCTATTCCTTGCGTTCGAGCGCTGGGGGAGGTATAGTTACGTTGCCGACTTTAGACGCGTTTTTCTCAAAACTATATTTTTCGAATTTTTTTTCATTTTTTGTTTAATTCATATAGAAATTATGACATTAAAAACAAAAAAAAAAGGTTTGGTTTTTTGTATTCAGGTCACTGACGCCGATGCTACTATGCCCGCCAATTGAGAAGCTCAGCGGCGACCTTCCTGGAATAATTAAGTGTACATACATCAAAATGTTGTATATTATTTTAATGTATAAATAAACTGTATGCCAATTTTGGAAAAAATATATTGACTTCTTCATTTTAAATAATTTTAATGAAAATCAGGGAAAATATGGCCGTTTACAGGTATCTGTCCCCTTAAAGTTTCCTAGGCCTTTTAGGATTGTAGGTAGAAGTTCTGTTTGTTGGCAGTTTTTAATTTTCTCCGCGTGACATTTATTTAGTTTATCTTGTGAGGCGGTAGTTATGATGGTAGCTTGGTTCTGCTGCTGCGTTTTCGAACCCACGTACTGAAGCTCCGGGGCACAAACAAGTGCACACAGCGCAGTGGCAGAGCATCATCACAAGCAAGCCTACCAGAACTCATCTATGTCACATAAAAATTTGATGACTAATTATCCGCCACTTTGTATAAACTGTAGCAATGATAAAATGGCTACACCTCTTAATACTAATTTCTCACTTTGCCTCACTCATTTTGCCTAAACTGAACACTTGTGCCCTGATGCCAAGAGAATATTTAAGATATGCAAGGATTTTCAATGCGGTAATGGAACTGAAAAGTTCAACTTATCGAAAACTAAGTCTGTCTCTTCAAATAAGGTTTCGAGAAAGTGGTTAAATGTAGTAGGGCTTGATCGGTTACTAATTCCAATTTAAGTCTTCTCCCCGCAAGCAGGATAATTTCCCATATTTATTATTATTATTATTATTATTATTATTATTATTATTATTATTATTATTATTATTATTATTATTATTTGCAAAAATGCCAGCCGAGGGCGCCAAATTCCGAACCAAATACACTCCACTGGGATCGATTTGTAGCTTTCAACTTTATCTGTGGCCACGTGAGAGAAATGTCAACAGTGGTTATTTCATCAAATAGGATTCGGCTCCGTATTCACTTTTGTTGTCCTCTACGACGAGAGCCTGCGGGTTCCAGTCCAAATTCGGTTACATTAATAATTATATTTCAGGAGCGATAGGTTACGAGTTTGGAAATTGAATGGCGAAGAGTCCAAAGGACTTCCTGAGTCCTTCGTATATCGTACTGGGGCCAAAGGGTTTTCGAAATAGCACATGAAGAAATGGAGCTCCATCTTTTCTGCGCTTTCCTGAGAAAAAATTTGCTCAGTTCCCCTTTAACAATTATCATGGGGATGAGGCTGACCGAGTAGATGGCCTCTGAGGCCAATTCAGTCCCCTTCCTGGCAAGTTCGTCAGCAATTTCATTTCCCTCTATGTTCCTATGTCCTGGAACCCAGATCAGAGAAATGTTACCTGCACACCCAAGAGATTTGATCTCCTCCTTAAAGGAGTTTACTAATTTCGTTCTGCACCATGGCGACGTCAGAGCCTTAATCTCGGCTTGACTATCGGAGAAAATATTATATTACATAATATGTACCTCTCTTCCGCGTTCCCTAAGCATTTTACATACCTGCAGGATCGCAAAGACTTTTGCTTGGAAAACACTCCGGCTCCCAATTCCATCTTGGAACCGTCAGTGAAGACAAAGGTGATTGCTTCGGTGTAGATTTCCCCTCGATCCAACCCTATCTATTTGAAAAGATTGCCCTAGCACGACCCTCAAACTCTAGTTTGCGGATGAGATCTGTTCGTAGTTCAGAGAAATACGGTATTAACTGCCTACCATGTCCCTTGAGAGACTGCCTCCAGAGACCAATCTCCTTTCACCTGATTGCACTTTGGGCTGCGATGGAAATGACGGAAAAGTCGATGGGAAGTAAGTGCAAATCGACATTCAGGGCCTTTCCGAAGAGATTCCCACCAAAGCAGGCATCCATACGTTAAAATTGCCAGAACCACTGCCTTGTACATCCACAGCACAACCTGTGACTTGAGTCCCCATTTTTTACAGAACATGAATTTGCAGGAGTAGAAGGCTATACTGGCCCTATTTACCCAATTACCAATGTGTAGCTTCTAATGGAGTTTGGAGCCAAGTATCACTCCAAGATACCTAACTACCGATGAGAGCGAGAGAACGTAGTTGTTTCATTTGAGAAGTCGAAAGGGTGGAGGTTTATATTTTTTGGTAAATAGCACCAGTTTCGTTTTGTCAGAGTTGACTCTGAGGCCACAAGTGGCAACCCAGCGACTGAGTACAGCCAGTGACCTTTCCAGAATCTCAGCCATGACTGAGGGAAACGGTCCCGATATCATTAGGACCAAGCCATCGACGTATGCTGCTACCTTAATCCCACCCTTATTTAGCATTGTCAATAGCAACTAGCCAACGTAGGGGCGAAAGGACACCACCCTGCAAAAACAGTTTCCCAATCAAAATATCTCCCAGCACTTGGTTTGCATGGACATTTTTAGAAGAGGTTCAAAATCCACAGCTTGAAAATTAGGGAAATTAGGAAATGATTTGTTATACCACCTACATTCTTACGGCAAAAACGATCCGCTCGAAAATGTGAAATTTACACTATTTTTAGTACGGAGATCCGCAAGTTGAAAAGCTTGCAATTTGTTCCTCTTGAAGACGTCTTACTTTACTACAAAAAATTAATTGGAAGCACTCAAGAACACTAAGAATTTAAAAAGATAGGGGTTTGGTTTAAAGAAGACTATTCAACTGCAAAAGACTACTTTAAAGATTACTTTCCACACACTCAAAACTCCATCGAGGCCTAGCACCGAAGACTTAAAATTATTGTTGGGAGAAAAAACTGTTGTTTCTATAGAATGATCATAGAACTTGGAAAGAAAATGGTTTTAAAAAAACCAACTTGCAAAGTTACAGTCGGGAAGCGACATATCCACGAGGAAAGCAAATCAAGAAATATAAGAAAAATTGTTGAAAATCGTAAGTAACTAAATTGACTAGTTACGATCCATTTGCCAAAATATTTCTTTCTTTCTTATTCTTTTCATACCACCACAGTTTGCCATCAATTTCTTCCAGTAAGTATGGTATATATCAGTATATAATTTTGCCTTTAATCCAAAAAACTTTTATTCACATTGAACGTCTATTATATTATTCGCAACACAAAGGGTTTCATCATCGATAAGTGCTTATTAAACAGTTCAAACAAAGCTCATCAAATACCTAATAAATCACAGCTAATCAAATTTTCACAAGCACGCCGCGTGCCTTGAAATACAGATATGTGACTGAGTGCGCGCATACACAGATAGCCATACTCCACTTCCCGCTACTTCTTTGCGCTCAACATAACCCGTTGGCTGGCTGCTACAGGCAATACGAGTAACAGCTTGGCACACACGCGCATAGTCACTACCGTATGCTCCTGTAGGGAAAACCTGGATTAGTGAAAGGAATTTCTTGTGCGTAGAATACACAGGCTGGCAAAATGTATTTCATTTTCAGAACCATGACTAGACTAAGCTAAAATGTTATCGTATTTTCGTTTATTCCGAGTTTAAAATATAATCGCGGTTTTTTCATGAGCTTCAATTACTGCAAATAGTTATATAAATAACTTAAAAAAATAAATTTAGAAATTTATAAATTTCATTCTTCGACAACGAAAATTCAAGCGGAATATAACTCGAGATATCACTGAATTCCATTACAGTGCGGGCAATAGGAGCATTAAGCACATAATTCGTGTTAGGAAATGTAAGATGAAATGGGTAATTATTGCGTAGAGATATAATTGGGGTATGAACGTGAATGCCACGTAATAGGAATGAACAATCGATTTCTCCTTTAATTACACTAAAAACAAACGACAGTGAGAGTATAGACTTTCTACTCTCTGGAGACTTTAAGTTAATTAAAATCAAACGAGAATTATAAGAAGGGATACGATTTGAGAATTTTAACGACCTGAGATCATCTTTAAGGAGCACCTTCTGTACACGCTCAATTCTCTCAATTGCATATTGGTAGCAAGTCCTACAGATAAACATTCCGTACTCTCATCCAGTGCGAACAAAGGAAGTAAAAAGTAATTTGAGAGTGTAAGGGTACGAGGACTTCGAGTTATTACGCCGAATAAAACCAAAACTTGAGTAAGACGGCAGATACAACAAAGTTAGTTTGACTGTTGAATGAAAAATGTGAGTCAAAGATCACACCTAGATTTTTGAATTCGTGAACAGACTGAAGTAAAGTATTAGCAATACTATAGGATGACTGGAAAAAAATTGAGTTTTGACAAAAGTAACCTGAAAATATTTATTGATAATTAAAAAACATATCAGAGTTACTACATCTGTGGATGAGCGCATTAATTTCCGATTGGAACATAATAATCACGGAAAATATTTTAAAATCATCAGCATACAGAAGAAAATTGGCAAATGAAAAACAGGTACTAATATCAATAATAAATGATAAAATAGAATGAAGAGTAGAAACCCAGAGATATACTGCCTCGAGGCAACCCTGCAGATGCAATGAACGGTCCCGAACATTCACTCTCATTCACACTTCGTCTATCGCATAAATTAGATTTCGACCACGTTGTAATAGAATTACGTGAGATTCTCTATCAAAAGTTTTAGAAAAGTCCATGAGAGCTCCATCGACTTTAAAACCTTTCGCAAAAGTTGAAAGAAACAGTCACCAGAAGCAGCTGCGTTGGAAGCGGTAGACCAACCCAAGAAAAATACATGCTGGTTGGGCGAGATTAAGCTCTTAGTCGCAAAGTAGTGGGCATATTTTTAAAGTAAGTACCGTTTTTAAATTACGCCACCACAGCGCTGCGGTCGCCGTTTACAGCATTTGCGTCGTGTAGCTACATCTGTTGGGAAGCCACTGACGCCATTATGGAACCATCCGATCGAGTCTACATCTGTTTGCGTGATTTTAAAATGCCTCCACCTATTGACAATCCCGCTGACTCTGAAGTGCGTGCTGTAGTGCAGTTTCTCTCTGCTCAAGGCTTCAAATCAGTTATTTCTCTCTGCTCACCAAATCAGCGAAGTGTATGGTGAAAACATTATGAGTCATGGGATGGTGCGGAAATGGGTTAGGGCCTTTAAAGATGCCCACACAAACATTCATGATGAGGAACGAAGTAGGAGACCTTCAGTCATTACCGATGAACTGATTCAAAAAGTGGACTGTAAAGTGAAAAAGATTAGACGATTCACGATTTCGTCCGCTGAAAAGTTTCCTGCTGTCTCAAGAACTGTTCTTTAGGAAATTGTGTTGGAACGTTTAAATTATCGGAAATTGTGTTCACGCTAGGTGCCAACGACAACAAGTGAAAACGACTGTGAAGCAGTGGTTGCCTAATCAGGCGGCAATCTTCTTTGACGATGGCATACAAAAGTTGGTCCCAAGATACGATAAATGCCCCAATAATAATGGGAATTATGTAGAAAAGTAGATTAAAGTATGGCCTTTCAAGTGAATAAATTATTTTTGGAAATAATTTACTTCTGTTTTTTTATGTCAAAACGGTACTTACTTTAAAAACATGCGTCGTAAATATATATATTTTTCTACAATCCTTCGAAAAGTTTAGATATAATAGCAAGCTTTGAGATCGGCCAGTAATTGCACACATCACTTACCAAAAATTAGTTTCAGAGGAGTAACAATAGCCGGACAGTTTTTAAGAAAAATTACGGAGAACTCATTTTTATCAGTCTGTGTAGAAGTTTTTAAATAAATTTTAAAATTCTCAATGCCCAGAGAAATAAAATTTAAATAGCCAAAATTCAAAAATGAAAGTATATTAATAAAACAAAAAGAAAACGAGTATGCAGCATTACGAGTGAAATTAGATTGGAAAAAACGGCCATCAAATTGGATATGTTCGCAGGTATAGTGTCAGATTTGTTAGTAAAACCGCAGTAAAACGAACGGCAGAAGAGACACCAGTGCTTAACCTTTTAGATTTAAGAATGCGCCAAAGGCCTGGCATTTGACTTAATATTCGCCTCAATCCTAAGATATTTTTCCTGTATAGAAAATCATTTAAACAGTTGAACTTTTTTAAGCATTGCTGGTAATTTATAAATATAGATCGATTTTGAGATTCTAAAAATAGCTTATGAAGTTTATTCCATTTGCTTTTAAGTTTTTTCAGTTGATAAATGTAACATGAAAGCCTGAAAGGTAGGCCTTTAATTTGTAAAACATTTTTCATAAAAATTTGAGCAACTGAGTTTTAAAGGTAGAAAAGCACTCAACAATATCTGACCCAAAAAGCAAGTCTTTCCAGTTGACGTCAAGGGGAAATTGTAAGCAAATGACTCGTCTTGTTTATAGTACTCGTAAATTTATAAAACTGAATATTAAGCAATAAAGGGGCTGATAAACAGCATGCAAGTGAAACGGATCAGACGCATCCAGAGATAGATGTATTAAAATTATAGCTGACAAATATAAGATCAAGAATTTAATTGCGCTAATTTTCGAAAGAATTAATTTGTACAAAGTCTAGGCATAACAAACTATCAGTAATATACGAGTATGATTCGAGTGATAATGTCACATTGGTTGGGATTAGACCAGGCTTGCAAAAGTTAGTAAACCAATCAACATTTGGGAAATTAATCTTCGAAAGCTCTTGACGTGATGTACACGAATATGATCTCGATAATTTCAGCACCTCAGATTTCCAGATATTTTCTCTATAAATTCAATAGATGATATTTCAGACACAAAAAAAATACAGTTTTATTTCTCAAAGATATAACTAGTTGAATTTAACACTGATACTAACGGAAAAGGTTCGCAGAATGTCCTAGATACCGTCTCTCAGGTTGGTACTAGTTGCGAACTATAAAAAAAGGTAAAAGTGAAATATAGTTGATACTTCATAGAACATCCTCGATACTTAACGATATTATAATAGTAAGAAAGACGTCCAAGTTTGTAAAATTAATTGCAGATTAGGGCTCACATATAATTGTTTATTTTGTGTTTTCTTTTTATGATGTAGAAAATACTTAATGACAAATCATAAATTCAAAAATTTATCAAGCAGTCATTATTAACCATCAGGGCTTAATTCAAATTTGATTGATGATTTTTATTAATTGACAAACCCCTTAACTAAAAATTTAAAATAAATTGGACTCTAGAACTAGCATTTAAAATGTGGTGAGTGTACGGCAAAAAATATATATTATATATTGAAAATAATTATTAAAATCGAACATCTCTATAACAGATTTGGACATCATGTCATGTAACCAAATAAATCAGAAAAAACCTTATGTCCTTAAGCTTCTAGGACGATTTTTCCGAGAGCCCTGTATAGAGTATTCACAAAAAACTCACGAAATTAATTAAGAAATACAGCTCACATGGGCTGAAAAGTCCCGGGGCTAAGAAAGAAAACACGAGTTTTTTTTTTTGTTCAAAATTAACTTTATTTAGCAACGTTATTTCCATAAACAATAACGCAATCATTCTAGCGCCGATCTAACATTCCAATAACACTTTTGTCTTTTGCCTCAAAATAGGCCTCTTATTCAGCGAAAGCCTCTTCATTCGAGCGCAATTTTTTACATTTTTTTGTTAGGTCTGCTTTTTTAGTATTCGCTTCGAGCCTGGCGAATGTGATGGATGTGGGTGCAATTTGAAGTTGAATTCATTTAGTTTTACCATTGTTTTGATTGACTTATGACGTTCTTGCGTTCGGTGAACAGTGGGCAAAGCCGGCACCCACTTTGAACAGAGCTTTTTCATAGTAAAATGCTCATGCAACAAAAATACAGCTTCTTTTGATATCTGTACAAAGTCAGCTAACTCAAACAACTTCACTTTTCGATCATTCAAAACGACTTTTTGGATTTTTTTGATATTTACTGGTGTTACGAGTACCGCCGCAGTTGGACGTCCACTGCATTGTGCATCATCGATCTCTCCACGACCACGTTTGAAGCAAGCAAACCATAGTTTTAGCACAATAACTCACGAAGTAATGAGTAGAATATCATGAAATTTTAACAGTTGTCTTCTTAAGGTTAAGACTAACTGAAAAAGAGTTAAATGCAATAAAGCTAGTGCCATCTCTGGGTTAGGCTCGGGAGTTTTCAGCCTATGCTTTATTATGTTATTATATTTAGGTTAGATCGTAATAACCTTAGGACCTATTAAACCCACATTCAAGTGTAAAATCCTCCACCTCCATATTAATTTTGACGATAGTCTTAACTAATAGAAAAATAAAATTATTCACAATTATAATTCTAATAAATAAATAAAAAAAAAACACCGAAAACGCACCAGTTCGGCACTAGCAGCATTCTCTGCAGGGATAGCAGCTGTGTGCATCCAAAACCGTAATGGGTGCAACAAAGTCAAAAAGGGTAATTGAAGTATATATATACATGCATGCATGGGTGGCGGCTACGCTATTGCATTCTCATACTTACATACATACGCACATACACATACACACATGTATCTACTTTTAATACAATTCGTTCTTGAATGTTGATAGTCTGTTGTACTCCGTGCCGTGCTTTACGTGTTTGCTGCATATTTTACAAAACTTGATTGAGCAGCGGCTGCATACGAAAAGCAATATGAAACAAAAAAAACAAGGAAACTCGCAACACACAAGCAAAAACAAAAAAAAAAAAAAAGAAGTGCACAAAGCGGCAGCGGATGCGGTGGCGTATGAGTAACTATTTTGTTAATGTCTTTACAGCGAAAAATGGCAATAAAATGAAATATGCAACAGCACCAGGAGCACAACGCATCCATATATACATGCATGTCTGTATGTCGGTAAAAGCAAAGATATTTTATGCAAGTGTACAGCAGCAACTACATATCAGCTCAGCACTCGAGCTTCCTGCAGCACTTCCAATATGCAACAGTGGCACGTAGTAAAACGAGTTTGGTCGTTTGATTTTGTTTCTCAAACGACCAGCAAAGAAAACAAGAATACGACGAAGAATGGCGCACTGCAAGCACGTTCCTATCGATGTAATCACCGTATAAGCTATCGAGTTAACTGGATTTTCTCAAACGCAGCGCTTAGCCGAAGGCAATGAGTTATAATAGAAAATTTAAAGAAGAAAGCAAAAACTCTCTGAAAGAAAAACGCTTTTAGAATATTGTTAAAATTCACGCTTTTTGTGAATATTTTTATATCAGATTAAATCTATTTGCTAAATGCAAGTGACCATTTCATTTTATAGCCATACGAATTCTGTGCTAAAAACCAAAAAACGTTTTCAAATTCTTTCAATTGACTGAGCGAAATTTCGATATAATTTTTTCTGAATTGGTTTCTGAGTTTAAAGTAGTAAAATCTGCAGGAGTCGTATTTATACAGGTTTCTCGTCCAAGAGATGAGCTGGAACTTTAACAGTACCGGTAAGGGTGGATCTGTCGAAAACACGGAGGAGGTTGATTTTTTTCTAACGTTAGCCGTTAAGCGGGCGCAGATGCTTCCAAAAATATCTACATCGCCTAATTTCGTTGGTAGTTCTTATAGCAAAGAATGCTTGGACGAAGAGAAGACTGTCGAACATGTGGCATAAGATTCGCTAAGGAACGCGATGACCCCGCAAGCAGAACTGGTGTGTTTCTAGCGCCCAATAATCGTGGGTTATGGGATAATCGGAAAATTACAATCTCGCCGATACGGTACATTTCCAAACATCAAGGTGGCTATTGTGGCCCTCAGTACCAATTAGGTAACCTCTAAACTCTCTATAGCGAGGGGAAGGTTGGAATATCGCGAACGATTGCAGTCAGAAGAAAAGCACATGCGCTCAGGTCATCTCAGCTCTATCTAATGTTTATTAAGGGAGCAGGGTCTGGCTGAGATACTGTGTTGAGTAGAGGGCACAAAAGACTATAAGGTCGAAAGGTCAAATCAAATTATATTTAATCTGAAACTCTCGATGCTGTTGATGGAGCGCCTTAGCAAGCTCAACGTACTTAATACGGTCAATCCACTTTGGATTCTCTGAGGAACCGACCCCCCTGTCAGACAGCCAGGCGACCACTAAAGTTTTCAGATTAAACCAGATAACCTCTAACCTGGTGATAGTGAGACTAAATTGAACAGAAGGGCTTTGCATGATCCAAAAAATTTGCATTTTCTGGTAACACTTAAGGAAGCGAAATTGTTAACAAACCCGAAAAGAATGGTGCAATAACTTCTCTTATAGGTCCAGATTCTGCTGTAGTTTAAGCATGAGGACACTGTTTACCTGACAAACGAAGATGAAGAACCTGCTACAGATACTGGGATAGATACTGGGCAATCTATAAGGTTTAAAGCACTTTCAACATTTTACAACCGGAATTGCTTTAAATTTTCAATTAGCTTATCTAAGACGTCCTCGCTGACCATCTAATAATGTATAATAAATTCTAAGAACTTAGCGTTCGAGCTGAAATTTCGCCAGGAACTAAGAATGAATCCCTGAAGGGGTATTATAAAGTAGGTCCTAAGATTTCTGTAACCTAAACTAAATAATAATAATATTATTAGGTGCGCAACTAAGTGTTCGCTGCTTTTTTGATGAAAGTACAACTTTATTTTGGAAAAATGGTTACAAGTGAATCATTGTTAGTATTGCCCATCGCTGGCTATTACTTTTTACCCATCTTTCTGGTAGATCTCGTATACCATCGCGGTAAAACTGTTCATCTTTTGAGGCTCTCCACGGATCAAGCCTTTTTTGATGTCTTCATATGAATGGAAGTGCTGGTCAGCTAGGTCATGTCACATCGATCGGAACAGGTGATAATCGGACGGTGCAATGTCTGGAGAATATGGCGTATGGGGTAGGATTTCCCATTTCAGTGTTTCCAGGTAGGTTGTAATACATAGCATAACCTTCGCAGCATCAGGCGACGACGTAGAAGCATGACTGGGCAGTCCCCGTGACTTTCTTTGTTTTTGGATGCTGTAATGAATCCATTTTTCATCACCCGTCACGATGCGATGACATTTCCTTTTTTGCCACTGAAGCAGACAAAACGTCTAAAAAACGACGTTCAACATCCCTTGATTTTAACCGATAAGGAACCCAAGTCCCCTGTTTCTGAATCATTCCCAAAGCATGCAATCGCTTGGAAATCGCTTGGCGGGTGGCGCATAACTCCTACTACTAAGCAACCTCTTCTTGCGTTTGACACGGATCCTTACTGAGCAATGCCTCCAATTCAGCGATTTTTGGCCTTCCTTCACGCGGACGGTCGTCAACATTAAAATCACCGTCTTTGAAGCGACGGAACCAATATCGGCACGTTGTTTCACTTAAAGCAGCATCTCCATAAACTTTTTGTAGCTCTCGATGCGCTTCAGCCGCCGCTTTTTTCGAATGAATGAGGAAAATCATCACTTCCCGCAAATGACGATTATTCGGCACAAAATCAGACATTTTCACAAAACCAAAAGTATAGGACTCCAAAACAAAATCACTAATATGTCAGTTTGTTTACCATATGTCTAAGCTTAGTTTATGACCTTTAGGTTAAGTTAGAATCGTCTAGGACACCCTGCTGGCGGCATCTATTTACAAACAGCAAAAACTTAATTGCACACCTAATATTAAATGTAACTGTATTTTTTTATTGAATTGTATGCCTTTTTTATGAAAACTTTTATCCAGGATTCCCGAAAAAATCGTCCTATATGCTTAATGACATTGTTACTGGGGTATTTTCCGATTAATTTGGGTACACGACAACAGCTTAAAACTCAACTTATAGTATTTCAAAAATACATTTTTTTTACAGTACGTCCACTTTTTTAGTCTTCACGACAACCTGTTTTTAGTGTTAGCGCAAGAGTCCAATTTATTTTCTATTTTTAGTTAAAGGTTGTGTCAATTAATAAAAGACATCAATAATATTTGAATGAAGTCCTAACAGTAGAAAACGGCGGTTTAATAAAGTTGTGAATTTACGATTTTGCGCGGTTTCCTACTTAACAACAATAAAAACAATATACAATTATGTGTGTTGCAAATTATTTTAAGAACTTGGATGTCTTTTTTGGGTGTATCCAAAAAAAAAGTTATTTTGAATTAAAGCACGCGAAGGTGTTTTTGATCGCTCTTGACTTTTTTGGTCATGCAAACACAAAATTCCACACAAAAAAACTTTAAGGTATGCCTTTAGTTCCACTTACTATATAACACATTTTTTACCCTTTTTATCTAGCATGTTAGAATATTTTTAATGGAGCCTTAAAGTTTCATAAGAGTTAAATTAAATATAAAATAATTTTAAAAATTGTAACTTTATGTAGTGAGAAGAGATGGGAATCAAGACCACAAGCGTTTGAGAGATGCTGTACGTCGCAAACGACCGGAAATGTAGACAAACAGCTCTGGGATTTTGCATGATGATAACACGCCATCGCACCGAGTCCAAATTCTGCTGGATTATTTGACCAAACACTAAGTAAATACTACCGTGCAAACACCGTATTCACCAGATATTGTCCCGTGCGACTTCTTTTTGTTTCCCAAGTTGAAGTTACCACTTCGTGGAAGGAAATTTCAGTCGATATAGGAGATCAAAGAGAATGCGACGAAGGAGCTGAAGACAATCCCAGGGGTGCACGGAGGACTAGGTTAAGCGTTGGCACATGTGTGTTGCTTCAGACGGGTCATATTTTAAAGGAGATAAAATAAATTTGCTTCAAATTTAACCCTGTTTTGTTTTATTTAAACATTCTCGGCAGTTTCTGATCATAGGGTATAAGAAACATGTTGACTTTAATTTTTTCAAGATTTAAACTGCGTGAACGACCTCCAAATATTTAGTTATAGGCCTTGAACTCCCAAACTAAAAAACGAATATTAAATATTTTTCACTTTCTGAAGTTTCAAAATTTACGCGTAATTTTTAATATATTTTTTTTTAAATAAGTGTTAATAGCTCTCAAATGGCTTTGCAAATTTTACTCGAATGCTAAAAAAAACGATTTATCATATATTTTTTTTAAATTCGTATGCATATTTTTTAAGTGCTGAGAGATACTTAGCAAAACACAGCAAAATTAACTCCTAACTTATAAAATGCAACGTGGCTCATTTGGCTGGGCTTTATTTCTGTCAAATGCGCTTTTCGCTATTTTAAGTTCCACGGTATCCACCTCGATTCATTCCACTTTCTTAACCCTTTTATTCTTTATCCAATATTAAACATCTTTTTTAAATTTTCGTACCTTAAAAGTATGCGAGACAATTCAATAAAAATTAATAGATTTCCAGAAGCATAGCACATTGTAAAAGCCGAAACACCCTAACAAATATGGATAGAAATATATGTATGTATGTGCATAGCCAAAATATAGGAACAATTATTGGTAACTTCTTTGCACATAGCTTTTCCTTTTGCCCCGCCAACCCTACAATTCTGCCAAATCGCTTGACTTTTTTTTAAGAAAGCATATCAATTTTCGGTCGTAGCAGAATGTACGCAAATGTTTATGTATATTAGGGAGGTCAAAACATTGTCACAGGTCTTTAGATTCGGAATTAAATACTGAGTTGTTCTATGTAAAGGAAAAAAATATATAAGGTTGTATTAGGGTGCCAAAATATTTCGGCAAACTATTAATATTTACTTGAGCTGGTTTACAATTCACTGCCTCCCTGCTCTGAAGAACGATCTTGGGCATTAAAGTAAACGATGTAATTGCTCTGATGGCTGCCTGGCTATCTATGTAAAAGCTAACCTTGGAGTTGGTGCCAGTAGTCTCACAAGCTAGTTCTGCTGCCTTTCCAATTGCAAATACCTCAGCCTAAAACGCACTGCAGTGATCAGGAAGCTTATAAGACTTTTTTAGGTCTAACTCTGGACAGTATATCCTAGCGCTCATTAGTCATTTTAGAACCGTCCGTAGAAAAGTTAAGTGTATTGCTATTGGAACTAATCTCTTACGCCATTCTTGTTTTTCGATAATAATCGTGAACCTTTTTCTGCGTTAAAAACCAGAGTCTTGTAGTTCATATTGACTGTTCTGAGTTGATTGAGCTGTATCCATAAATCCTGTATGAGAGTTCGTTTAGGTCCTTCAGTTTTCCTGCAGATTTCGCTACAAAGTTTTCTGCAAAAAGATCTATCGGTAGTAGGTCAAGTATATAAGGAAGAGTTGTCGTTGGAGTCGTGTTTAGCGCTCCCATAATAAATAACGCAGCTAGTCGCTGAACCTTTGCCAAAACCGGAATGTATGAAGATTTTCTAGTCACGGTCCATCCCACCAGAGTGACATAGAAAAGTATTGGTCTGGCCACTGATGTGTAGCAACAATGCATACGAGAGGGGGATATACCTTAGGTTGCCCAAAGCATTCTTTTATAGGCGCAAGGGGCGTTTTTAGATTCTCTCACCCTTTCCTCCAGTAGCACTACTGTCTAGCACTATCCAATTATTCCTTTAGTTAAATAAAAATTAGGTTGAAAGCCGTCGTTATTAGCGCCTAATCTAAGTTCAAAATATAATTTATTATAGAAATAAACATTGTTTTCTTCTCCGCATTTACAGCGACTGTCGTCTGCTGCGTTTTTCATGTAGCAGTAACTTTGCCCTGTCAGTGCAGTGTAGTCAGGTGCAGAGGGAGAGGGGTGTTAGATGAGTAGATTTTAAAGGGCATGTGGAAAGGTGGCTAGTGTCGTGCGGGGTACCTTCACATACCGGACATATGTTTAGTATATCGGGGTCGATTTTGGATAGGTAGGAGTTTAACCTGCTACAATATCTAGAACGTAATTGTGCCAAGGTTACGCGGGACTCTCGGGGAAGTTGGAGCTCTTCGTCTGCAATGGGTGGTGGTTGGACTCCGATGACGGCATTCGGAGGTCGGGAGCTTAAGTAAGAGTGGTAAGAGTCTCCCGCTAAATATCGGTAGTTGTCTGTCTGTACACTGTCCGATCCAGTAATTGTCGGTCTGTTTTGTCCTCGATCTCGTCCGCGTAGTTGAACAGATGCCTCCTGACATGCCTGGGAGGCGGCTCAAGCTCAAGGTTTCTGCATGGGTGAGACCTGCGGTAACACCCTAACAGGAACTGCTTGCTGAGTTTATTATGCTCCTTGACAGGGAATATATGGGCCTCGTCATGTAGATGTTGTGCTAGGGGCATCAAAAGACATCCTGTCGCAGTCTTAATGGCAGTGTTTTGACAAGTATATAGCTTTGTCCACTGCGAATTACTGGTTCTAGGCCACCAGACAGGCACGGCATAGTTTAAAACCGACCCTATCTAGTGTGCCGTACCCCTCGCCTACTGCGTCAAGTGGCGTGCCATTAAAACAATCCCTTGTCTTACTCTCCTCGATGTTTTCTCTCCCCTAAGTAAAAAACAGAGAAGATCCAAGAAGGCGCTCTGATAAAGACTGCCTCTTCTACTCTCCCTGCATCCAAGGTTGCCAGTTTCAGTAGTCCAGTTTCATGCTATCGGCAGTTTCATGCTTCGACACATCAGTGGTTTTGTTTTGGTATCATAAACTTTTGGTTTTATCAAAATGTCTGATTTTGTGCCGAATAATTGTCATTTGCGGGAAGTGTTGATTGTCCCCTTTCATTTGAATAAAACGGCGGCTGAAACGCATTGAAATCTACAAAAAGCTTATGGAGGTGCTGCTTTAAGTGAAACAACGTGCCGAGATTGGTCCCATCGCTTCAAAGACGGTGATTTAAATGTTGACGAACGACCGCGTGAAGAAAGGCCAAAAACTTTCGAAGGCGCTGTCAGCCTAAAATTTTACATTCGAAACCGTCCTAACCACAAAATCAAAAACTGTCTGCTAATCAAAAATAAAAAGAGGTTTACAACCTTCCACACGAATTTGGGCACCCTTAATGCAGACGTATATGTACCTACATATGGATATGTATGTAGTTCATACTTCCAACAGATTCAAATTTCTTTTGTTATCAGTTCGTCTTTGAGTTGCTGCCAAGCACAAGGAAAATGTTTGAACAAAGTGTGGTGAAAGAAATTTGATTCTCATTCTCATATTTTTATAATCAATTTGTTTGCGTATGCAACAACAGCAGCAAAGGCAGTAAGAAAAGCCAAAGCAACCAGAGTATTCCGGGCGTGCTGCAATAAATTGAATGCATAGAAAAAGTAGCAGCACAAGCAACAGCATGCAGGAACACGCTGGCGAATTGAATTTTAATTTAATATTTTGATATGTTATTATTTTTATATAATAACTTTTCGCACGTATCAAAAAAAATTAAATAAATGCAATGAAGGCAATTTCTGCACTGGAGAATATGCTAGTCCACACAAGCTTCCTTTCTCAATAATTTCAAATTTTGCTTGGATATTCGGTTGAGATTGTTTTCTTAGCTAGCAAATTTTGACACCCAGCCAAACGCATATTCTGCACATTTTGTATTTGTTCAGTTAAATTTTAATGCAAGTGTTAAGACAAAACTAATATTTGTAACTTTATTCAGCAGTCTTTTGATAGAGCGACGAGTGAACTGTTTGGGGAAACTATTTCTACTCAAAAAATAAATGTTGGGGCAACAAACACAGGTATATATTTTCATTTGTTCAACTAATCTTCGTCACAGTATTTTCTGGAGAGTAGACTTAAGCTAGGAGGATAGTTCCATATTTAGAAGTCCACGCAAGTGGGGAAAGTTATTGATCGCCTTTCACTTGGGAGTGGCCAGGACGATTCTTCTGCATATGGTTCAAACAGCTCACGACTTCCGGGATTAGCCCAACTATCCTCTGGGTAGCTTCCGAACACCCGTTCAGGAGCGAGCTCACGTGAGAAGGCGAAGCATTCGAGGATAGCTGGTTGTGCGCTGGGTTTGGGACCCGCCACTTAAAAATCCCTCCCAATGAAAACATACACAAAGCCTCGGATGACAACTTCCAATACTGATGGCGACCCCTGCAAACGAACTAAAGCTAACGATTTGAGGGCATGCACCTGGAATGTCCGGTCCCTTAACGGGAAGGTCCCTGCCCGGGCTGCTTCTATTGATGTCCTCGTGAGAGTAAAGGCTGGCATCACTGTCATTCAAGAAATGCGATGGACGGGACAAGGCAAGAAAAACATAGGACCTTGTGACGTCTACTACAGCTGCCATGTGAAGGAGCGCAAACTCGGTGTCGGATTTGTTGTGGAATAGGCACTTCGTCGCCAAATACTGCCGTTCACTCCGGTGGACGAATTTCTCGCAATAATCCGCATGAAAGCGCCATATCTTTAGCATCTCGCTCATTTGCGCCCACGCCCCGACGGAAGAGAAGGACGATGCGACCAAAGATTCCTTCTATGAGCGCCTGGAACTTTTTCTTTAAGCGCTGCCCCCGCCAGGACATACAAATCGTGCTTGGCGACTTCAACGCAAGAAGGGAATTTTTGGTCCCACAGTCGGAAAATTCAGCCTGCACAACGAAACATCCGGTGACGGACAGAGGCTGATCGAATTCGCCGGGGCCCAAGACATGGTAGTCTGCAGCACCAGATTCCAGCATAAGAAGATACACCAAACTACCTGGCTGTCTCCTGATCGAAAAACGCGAAACCTCAGCCAAAATTGCGTATGCGGTTATCGCACCAATTAAGAAGAAGACTGAAACTATTTAAGGCTTAAAATTGTTTTTTTATTTTTTATTTTTATTTTCTCTTATTTATTACGTCAAGCATTTCAAAAATCTCCTTTGATATTCAGTTAAGCGTTCACCAATGCAAATGTAATGATTTGTATGACAAATATTTTAATATCTCATCGTCCAAACATCAGCTGCATAAAGAACTCCAATTAATGCCATGTCTTCCTTCATGGATGCCTAATGGACAGCGTTGGGAGAGGTCGCCCACAAAATTCGATAGCTGAAGCTTTGTTAGCCTTGGATGTTCCCTCTAGTGCATCCAACTCACCTCTGGTCACAAAGATCGCTCGGCCCATCGCTCACTAAGTTTACTCGAACCCATTTTTCCAAGAACAGATTACAGGTAGCTAAAGGAATCGCAATCTTCTCGGTTCACTGTAAACCATTTCATGGATCCATGTCTAACTAGCTCATCCGCACCACAGTTTCTTCTAACATCGCTCAGACCTGGTACCCATATGAGGTTATTTTCAATGTATTCGTATGCGGTCGGGAGTGCAGCTAGGCATTCGCAGATGAGCTGGCTATACAGAGCATATAGAGAAGTGGGCTTCACGACAAGTCAGCGAGCTCAGGGCAAATACACAAACTTAGGCTAGGTCGTGAAATCTTTTTGGCCACGAGAGGAGCTGAGTCGTTCGAGGGATTTCCTGAGGTTAACAACATCTCATCTCTCGAATATCGTGGGTGCCCTTACAGGACATCGGCCGCGTGGTATATATGCTGAAAGACTCGTCATTACTTCGACTCCTCTTTGCGTCAGTTACAAAGAGAATGAGGGGAATCAGGCCTACGACTTAAGCATCTTGGCTCTCATGCTTTTGCTGATATACCAGGCAATTAATATTAAGAACCTTATGCATTTCATCACTAGTACGAAGCGGCTTACACCACCGTAAATCTGTCATCATTTCGATGTTTTCACAAAGTGCACATCTCTCCCTCCTTCTTCTTCCTTTCCTCGAGCCTTCTCATCACCTTTACAATGGTATCCAAAGGACGAATTTTTGATCTTCGCCCAAGTGTGCCCTCTCTATGGGCAACCACTTTAACCTAGCCTAACCTAGACAGTTTTGAGCGCACCATCAACGCTTGGAGCAAATATTTTCTTCCCTGATAGTTGTTGCACACGTGCGCGACCAACCAGCTGCCTCCTTTATTGTCGGTACTACCCCTTGGAATTCACTGCATTGATCCAGCAGCCTGACTTTTAGCTTGATAGGGGGCTGCTCCCAAAATACGCATCCATTCCTTCCGTCCAACTTCAAGCTATCCGTGAACAGACCCACCATTCCCTGTACTCCATCCAATAATCTTTTCCTGACAAAACATGAAAGGAGAAAGCCCCGATCGGGCCGAGAACGCTTGGCAGCTTCTTCCTAGTTTCGAAAGGAATAAAAACCGATGACGCGAAGAATCAAATTTTGCCTTGCCTCGTTCATCACTTCGCCTCTCACGTTGGCTCACTCCCGAACGGGTGTTCGGAAGCTACCCTGTTTGAACCATATGTAGAAGAATCGTCCTGATCACTCCCAAGTGAATGGCGATCAGTAATTTTCCCCACTTGCGTGGATTTCTAGATATGGAATCAACCTCCTATTTATTATGTTACTGCATTCAAAAACGATATCAGAAGTTTTGGATCTATCCACTTTAAGAGATGGCAAGTTTTGAGAGAAAAATCTAACTCTGACCATCGTCACATAGAATTTGTCATTGATCATAAGCTTCCCCAAGTTAACGAGTAAGGAACATCCGACAAACGGGCTAGGAAGTATACAACAACAAATTAAGAGCTTCATTGCCAAAGATACCTAATCAAGATCCACCGCATTCGATGAACTGGACGAATTGGTAAATCAGGTAACGAAAACCATGAATAGTTCTTAGAAGTTGGATGCCCGGTTGTATGCCATAGAGGAAAGACAAAACCAGCTCGGTTGACAAAAGAAATGACTTCGTTACGAAAATCCAATAGGACTCCTCTATTCAACTTGGCCAAGACTACGAGAAGGTCCAAAGACTGGTTAGCCTAGATAGCTGACTTAAACATTTTCAAAAAAGCTGTTAGAACTGCGCAACGTGAGTCCTGGCAAAACTGTTGTAAGGGATTTGAAGAAACTACAGAAGCGACCAGATTAAGAAGAATTCTTACAAAGGCACCATGTGTCACCAGTCATTGGCTGTTATGTTAGCATGAATATTGTGGAAATTGAAGAGGAAGAGGAAGAGAAAGAGAAAGAGAAAGAGAAAGAGAAAGAGAAAGAGAAAGAGAAAGAGAAAGAGAAAGAGAAAGAGAAAGAGAAAGAGAAAGAGAAAGAGAAAGAGAAAGAGAAAGAGAAAGAGAAAGAGAAAGAGAAAGAGAAAGAGAAAGAGAAAGAGAAAGAGAAAGAGAAAGAGAAAGAGAAAGAGAAAGAGAAAGATATATAGATAGAGATAGAGATAGAGATAGAGATAGAGATAGAGATAGAGATAGAGATAGAGATAGAGATAGAGATAGAGATAGAGATAGAGATAGAGATAGAGATAGAGATAGAGATAGAGATAGAGATAGAGATAGAGATAGAGATAGAGATAGAGATAGAGATAGAGATAGAGATAGAGATAGAGATAGAGATAGAGATAGAGATAGAGATAGAGATAGAGATAGAGATAGAGATAGAGATAGAGATAGAGATAGAGATAGAGATAGAGATAGAGATAGAGATAGAGATAGAGATAGAGATAGAGATAGAGATAGAGATAGAGATAGAGATAGAGATAGAGATAGAGATAGAGATAGAGATAGAGATAGAGATAGAGATAGAGATAGAGATAGAGATAGAGATAGAGATAGAGATAGAGATAGAGATAGAGATAGAGATAGAGATAGAGATAGAGATAGAGATAGAGATAGAGATAGAGATAGAGATAGAGATAGAGATAGAGATAGAGATAGAGATAGAGATAGAGATAGAGATAGAGATAGAGATAGAGATAGAGATAGAGATAGAGATAGAGATAGAGATAGAGATAGAGATAGAGATAGAGATAGAGATAGAGATAGAGATAGAGATAGAGATAGAGATAGAGATAGAGATAGAGATAGAGATAGAGATAGAGATAGAGATAGAGATAGAGATAGAGATAGAGATAGAGATAGAGATAGAGATAGAGATAGAGATAGAGATAGAGATAGAGATAGAGATAGAGATAGAGATAGAGATAGAGATAGAGATAGAGATAGAGATAGAGATAGAGATAGAGATAGAGATAGAGATAGAGATAGAGATAGAGATAGAGATAGAGATAGAGATAGAGATAGAGATAGAGATAGAGATAGAGATAGAGATAGAGATAGAGATAGAGATAGAGATAGAGATAGAGATAGAGATAGAGATAGAGATAGAGATAGAGATAGAGATAGAGATAGAGATAGAGATAGAGATAGAGATAGAGATAGAGATAGAGATAGAGATAGAGATAGAGATAGAGATAGAGATAGAGATAGAGATAGAGATAGAGATAGAGATAGAGATAGAGATAGAGATAGAGATAGAGATAGAGATAGAGATAGAGATAGAGATAGAGATAGAGATAGAGATAGAGATAGAGATAGAGATAGAGATAGAGATAGAGATAGAGATAGAGATAGAGATAGAGATAGAGATAGAGATAGAGATAGAGATAGAGATAGAGATAGAGATAGAGATAGAGATAGAGATAGAGATAGAGATAGAGATAGAGATAGAGATAGAGATAGAGATAGAGATAGAGATTGAGATTGAGATTGAGATTGAGATAGAGATTGAGATAGAGATAGAGATAGAGATAGAGATAGAGATAGAGATAGAGATAGAGATAGAGATAGAGATAGAGATAGAGATAGAGATAGAGATAGAGATAGAGATAGAGATAGAGATAGAGATAGAGATAGAGATAGAGATAGAGATAGAGATAGAGATAGAGATAGAGATAGAGATAGAGATAGAGATAGAGATAGAGATAGAGATAGAGATAGAGATAGAGATAGAGATAGAGATAGAGATAGAGAAAGAGAAAGAGAAAGAGAAAGAGAAAGAGAAAGAGAAAGAGAAAGAGAAAGAGAAAGAGAAAGAGAAAGAGAAAGAGAAAGAGAAAGGGAAAGAGAAAGAGAAAGAGAAAAAGGATGGAAAAGATGATGAGGAAGATGAAGAAGTAGTAGAACACTTCTGCTGTTATTCTCCAGCCTTAGCTAGGAGTCGAGCAAGGTTGTTGGGCAAACCCTCTTTTGACTCTCTTACAGAACTATCCATTTGTGGGATAAAACCTATACTACGCTTCATAAGAGAGTCTAACTTATTCCCTGAAAAACAAAAAGTAAAGTTCCCGTGTTACACTGTGGTCCCACAGCGGACCTATCTGGCCTTAGTGTGTGGGCTACTGCCACGAAAACCTAACCTAATCCACTGCATTCTCGAAATTTTTCTAAAAATTCTGAATAAAATTTTGGGAATTTTTACATTTTTCATTTTATTTTGTTAAAATTTTGTACTGTGTGATTTTTGAAGGAATTTCTTGAATTTCTATAAAAACGCAAAAAAAAACTTTGTACAAAAACATAGTTAAAACTTGGTAATTTATCGGGCTCTTCTTATTTTGAACACCGGTGTAGGTATTAAAGTCCAATTACCGTTTACGAGCTAAATTATAGACAAAACTTAATACTGCACATTAGGAAGTAACCTACGCTCAAATAATGCATTCAAACGTGCATAAGCAGTTGGTTATACGAGTCTATGTAAGTGCGTGAGTGTGCGTAAATGTGCAGTAATTGCATTACTTTCTCCCAAAATGAAATCATACTAAATCAGATTATCACTGCAATTAACTGCGAGCACGAAGACAATCAGACGCCACCCATTAAGTGCAAAGAGGCCGAATGCATGGAATAAAATGTCGAAAGCAAACGCAAGCAATAAGATATGCAGCAATGGGCGATAGCCAGAGCTTTCTCAAACCCGCATTCAGTGGTCACTGCAACACTCATAGCCTTGCTGACAGGCAGATGGATACGACGGTGAGGATATTGCAGTCAGACTGCAAACTTAATACGCATGCAGACGCATTTGTATGCCCATCAACACATTTGTACCGAGTGAAACTATATGTGTATGTATGCGTGTATACACATATCTATGTATGCGCTTCTACACGATTTGAACGTACACAATTGCTATCATAATCACCATCATTGATGTATTGACGTTTAGACAATCGAATGAATGAATGATTGTGCGCATTGTCAGCATATGCACAACGATTATTGTCAGCATATGCACAACGATTGCAGGCGTGCAACGACAATCATTCAGCCAGCCAGCCAGTGAGGCGGAAAGGCAGGCAGGGCAACAGGCTAACAGATAGCTACTGGTTAGACATGGTGTTGCACGTCAGCATAAATGCCAATCATTCAGCCTAAATTACAGCTATGGCTGCTTGCAATCGATAGTGAATGCATTGCGGTTGGAGTAGTGAGTGAGTGTTTATGTGAGGCATAGTGAGCTGAGTGTACAGCGAATGTAACTGAATGGTGCACGCCAACACTCACATCACTTGAGTTGCTCGGTGGTATTGGATTGTTCGGCTGGATTGCCGGTTTGGTGTGTCAATCGTGTTAATGTGGCAGCAGCATTTATGTAATGTGTCTATTGATGCAGCGCGCATTTGGTAGTTAGTTTTTACCTTTTTTTTTTTTTGAACCACATCACAAAAATACTCGATGCATGCAAAATGCTCGTATATTAAATCGAAAAGAGAGCATCAAAATGGTACGCATCATCAAGCGGCCGGCCACACATGAGCACACCGATATTTTAAAACTTCGTATAGGCTCGAGGATTTATTCGTGCCACTGAGTGAACTTAGTTAAAATAATCACATAAATGGCTCTATCTATTGTATGTTTGGTTGAACGCTACTTGCGTTTGTTTATCTAACTTTCCACTATCCAGTGCTTGACAACCGCATACAAATGGGGGACACTCTGGCGTCAATTATCGACTAGACTGCATTTCGATAACTGGTGCAATAACACAGGGCAACAAAATGAAAAAAATATTTAATTTCTGGGGTAGCGTAGTGTTATGGAAAAAAGGAAAAACGTATTGTACCAAATTTTTTGAAAAAAACATGAAAGCTAATAAAGTCAACCCAGTAACTCAAAATTGAAAAATTTGCACATTCATTCTTTTAAGAGGACGATAGGTACCTTTAGGCCCCGGTAGTCAAGCGTAAGTGCACTAGCCCTCGAATACCACGTAAAACACGGTCCCAGCACTTTTCCAAATTTACTTACTTACCCTTTTTCTAAAAATGTTCCATCCCAAAAACATTTCCAAACTCATTCTTCAAACCCAAACTTATCCTTGCCATCCTCACTGCCGCACAACAATCAGCGCATTATTTGCATTGTAGCTGGTAAAATAAGCAAAAACAAAGAAAAACACATTGCATCAGTGGCGCCAGCAAGAGGAAGCGGGCAATCGCAGTAATAGCGCAGACACACCAAATTTAGCGAAGTTCTCAACCATCTGTGCGACACTCCTGCTATAAAAATGTGAAACACAGATGGAGCTCCAAGCAGTAAGAAGGCGTTGTTCCTAAGCAACAACAGGTGAGCATTTCCACCACTTAGGACTGGTATCGGCTGGCTAGTCACCTACCCTGCCAGGAAGCAAAAAAGAATAACGAAACCAACGCAAACTGAGTCTTGTCGAGTGGAGTGAACAAGGAAAAACAAAAAGGTCAACCCAATAACTCAAAAATGGAAAATTCGCACATTCATTCTTTTAAGAGGACGATAAATACCTTTAGTATTTGTGGCATAAGTAACAATTTTACAAAAACTTTACAGAAACAGTGGCTCAATAAAGAACTCGGACAGACATACCAAAGGGAGCCAATAAACTTCGTGAATCTTTCAAATCCTATAGGCCAATCAGTCTTTCGTCTTTCATGTTGAAAAATATCGAAAAGCTACTGGACTGTTACCTAAGGAAAAAAGGAAAATCCACAGTTACAGCACTGCACACAGTTGTTCGCGATATAGAAAAGGACCTTGACCGAAAAGAAATTGCTTTTTGTGCTTTTATGGGCGTTGAGGGTGCATTTGATAACGTGAATTTTCAAGCAATAGAACTGGCACTCTCCCATAGAGGAGCCGACCCAGCAATTGTTAAATAGGTAAGCAACATGCTTAACCAAAGGATAATCACAGCCTCTCTCGGGCAAGTTACCCAAAGTGTTACAGCCGCGAAAGAATGTCCACAAGGGAGGTATTATCGCCATTGCTCTGATCTATCCTGGCTGGCGATTTGGTACTAATCCTTAACAATAAAGGGTATGCAGATGACATTTCTGTAATAATCAAAGGCAACCACGAAAGGACCATAAAGGACTCAATGCAGGATGCCTTAAATATATCCTGAGAGTGGTGTAGAAAAGAGAGATTGTTAATCAACCCTTTCAAAACCACTATTATCCCATTTACCAGGAAAATGGTTCTAAATATGCCAACCCTGGGAATAAACGGAATAGATGTACCTCTAAAGGAAGAGGTTAAATATCTAGGACTTATCTTGGATAAAAAAACTCACTAACTAGGAGGCCCACCTCAGTAATAAAAAAGGCAACGAAAAACCTTTGGGCAACCAAACAACTCTTGGGTAAATCCTGGGGTCTGAACCCTAAAAGATCTTCTGGATCTGCACCCAAATGGTAAGACCTACTGTACTATATGGGGATTTGGTTTGGTGGGTTAAAACAAATCAAACTACTTCTATATCAAAACTGTGTAAAGGCTGGTGTGCCTAAACATAACAGGGGCCAAGAGAACTACCACAACTGCTGGCACGTAAGCGCTTTTAAATTTGCCACCGCTGCATTCAGCAATACAAATGGGAAGCTACGATGCACGCACTCTCCTTTCATATGAAAGAAAAACTTGATCTTACTGGACACCACAATATCTTGAGCAGGGCAATATCTTATGCAGTATGTATAACCCAGGCGAATGACCACACGGAACCCGTACTAAATTTTATAAAGAGATACAAGATTGTCTTCCCGTCTGGGGAAGAGTGGAACACTAACCCAAAATGGATAAATGACGACTCACAAAAATGATGCACAGATGGTTCCAAAACGGTCGAATCATGTCTATGTCGTCGAAAAGCTCATACAGCTCATCGGATATTGTAGGAAATTAGAATTAGTAAAAAATCGTCTTTGCGAACTGAATTATGAAACTCCAGAGCATATTCTCTGGAAATTTGCAACCCTCGCAAGACGAAAAGACTCGCTCTTCTAAGTGGTTTGACTCTAAATCTGTTAGTGATGTGGAACAAAAAGCCTAAGAAGATACTGAAATTCATCAAAAGCCACCAATTTTAGGATTTCGGTCAAGCGCAATAGACCACATCAGAGGCCGTAGGGCATTATAATCCAATAGTAATACTTAGTAATAATAATAAACTCCAGCTTACATCGGCTTTTATTGAACCGGCAAATAGCAGGCAGGTGATGGATGCCACATATTGTGCGACGAATCGGATCTGCCCTTTGCTCGAAATAGACCTCGACAAAAGTCTTACGGATTTATTAAACTTTAGTTTAAAAAAACTTGTTTCAATCTGTTGAAAATTACAACCTCATCATCAAGTTTTTGGTTTTCCTCACTATGCCTCGCACGAGCATTGGTCCGGGGCTATTGAAGACATCAGCAACGATTTATGTTGCTTAAAAGGGTAATGAAACATGGGTAAATGATAGTGACATCGCAACGAATGCATCAGCTCAACTTATGCGAAATATTATTTATTATATAAGAAAAAAATATTGAAAAAATGAAAGAGGTGTCGCTGCTGATACTTTTTGTGTTCGCTTTAGTAATAGACTGGTGATTTACAGGTGAATATGTGGGGTCCTGATCGTAGTAGTTGACATTCGTTCACATCATTTTTATCTGACGTCAAAAATGTCTACGTTCGTCCCGAAATAACAGCATTTGCGGAAAGTCATGTTTCATTATTACCTTTTAACGAAAAGTGCAGCTGAAACGTGTCATATATTGATCAATATTTACTGTAATCACGCTCCATCAAATACAACTTGTAAAGAGTGGTTTCGACGTTTCCAAAGTGGCAATTTCGACGTGAGTGATAAAGATGGTAAAGGGGCACCGAAAAAGGGGTACTCAACTACAAGAATTATTGGATGAAGACGGATGTCGAACCCTTGATGATATATTTAAAGAGTTGAATGTTGACAGATCAACCGTCGGCAAACGTTTGCCCGTGATGGGAATGGTCTAGGGAGAAGCAGGTAACTGCGTGCCGCATCGATTGAAGGAGAGGGATATCAAGGGACGTTTGGTGACGTGTGAGAGGCTTCTTGAACGGGAGAAAAAAAAGGTTTTCTGCATCGCATCGTCACTGGCGATGAAAAATGGGATCTAATATAATAACCCTAAGCGCCGAAAATGTCGTAGCCTGCCAGGTGAACCAGGTCCATCGAAAGCGAAAAAAAATATTCATGCTTCGAAGGTTACATTGTGCATCTGGTTTGATCAGAAAAGTGTCATGTATTATGAACTCCTTAAATCACCTGAAACCATCACTGGCGATCGTTACCGACTGCAACTAATGCGTTTGAATTGAGCTCTCAAAGAAAAGTGGCCGGAATGGGACGGTAGACATGACAAACTGATTTAGCTGCATGACAATGCCAGGCCAGATATTGCTAAATTGGTCCAGAATTGGGAAATCTTGTCCCACCCGCCGTATTCTCCAGACATTGCACCTTCGGATTGTCATCTGTTCCGATCAATGCAGTCAGCCCTTACTGGAGAGTGGTTCACTTCTTACGAGAGCAACGCAAACTAGCTCAATGAATGGATTAAGTTAAAAAACTTCAATTATTCGTCAAAGGCATCCGTATGCTGCCTGAAGGATGGAGTAAAGTTGTAGCTTCCAATGGCACATACTTCACCTAATTGTTTAAATAATTCGTAACTTTGGCTACGGAAGGACGCAAACTTATTCCCATACCCAATAATAATTTTTTTTATAGCGCTCAAAATATAACTTTAAAGGAATTATTTGAAGCTAATCTTTAATTTTCTTCACAATTTTAACACAAAAAAAGCTTGAAAATCTTTAAAATAAAGCATCTCAAAAGCACAATTTTAATTAGAAGTTACAGTGGCAAGATAACTTCTAATTAAAATTGTGCTTTTGAGATGCTTTATTTTAAAAAATTTTCATTTCATTATGTAAAGTTGATTGCACCTGATTAAATTCACTAATAACTGATAAGTGTTTGCATGCCAGCCTATAAGTTGTGTTAATGACGGCATCGTGTCCATTTAAATGAGCACGAAATTTGAGTTTAGTTAAAGTTCAATTGTAATAAATCCTTTAACAATATTTTACACTTTGTTGCAGTAAGGAAGCAGGCATGAATGGATTTGCACAAGACTTTCACATGTCAATGCACAACCACAAACAAACACAAGCAAACGCACACGCAGACGCAAGCACGGCATTGTCGAGCAATGCTTTTGTGGGAAAGCAGAGTGAGAGGGTGTTGCAAGAAGGGCCAATTGCGAAAAGTGGATGTGATAGAGGATTCGCTTGCTCTTCAGCGACAGTAATGGGAGCGTAATAGTCAGCTCAGCTGATTTTAGTGACACATCTCACATGTCATTAACATCTATCTCTTCAAGTAAAAGCCTGAGCAAGCTCAATTCCTACACGAATTCTATTTAAGACATAGCAATACTCCAAATTTTGATGATAGCAAAAACAATCCTAAGCAATATTGAACGATCCTGCGACAACTTCTAAGAAATATTTTTCAAAAAAATGTTTAATGATGACATCCAGTATATATAAGTACAGTTGCGTGCACCTAACTAGAAACGCCGTGCATAGACCAATTCAGACTACTTTTCTTTTCTTTTTTCTTTTTCATGGAATTAAGTTTGAATTTGGATTTGATCCGTAGAGGCTTATTGGACAAATACTCACATCAAATTAAGAGGTCATCGTAAAAACAGATACCCATTTTAGGACGTTCCGAAATCTTATTTCAATTGATTGAAAAACATTA
This sequence comes from Anastrepha obliqua, assembly GCF_027943255.1. Lineage (NCBI taxonomy): Eukaryota > Metazoa > Arthropoda > Insecta > Diptera > Tephritidae > Anastrepha > Anastrepha obliqua. Next base: position 15,945,239 of record NC_072893.1, on the reverse strand, counting down.
TAAAAGGAGCTAAAAAAGATTATATGAAAAATTATAAAAAAATAGTCGGTTGGTTGGTTGGTTTAAGGGTGACCCCGCATCGGAGTGCCACATAGACCGCAAGTTGGGTCCGTTGTGTTGCCCTAGAGCTCATTATGTTATATGATTTCCCCACCTAACCGAGATTTTTATTGTAGATTTTGGTCAAAGATATTAATTCGTTTCGAGAATTTGATGAGAGATTCGATTTTCAGGTCCGAGAGTACTGAAAGATTGTCAATTGTTGGAGAGCCTAGAAGAGCGATTCGACTTCTGGCTAGGCCAGAACAACTGCACAGCAAATGCCTGCTCGATACTTCCTCATCTTCGTCCTCGCAGTATGTGCACAGGTCGTTTTGGGGAACCCGAGCCGACGTGCATGAGTGCCCAAAAGGCAGTGGCCGGTGATAAGAGATATTATATGCCTTAGTTCGTGCTTCGAAAGACTTATAAGGGTTTTTGTCTATTTCAGATTGTATGATGGCCAGATTTGTCTGGTCGTAAGGCAAGTAGTTTCCACTCGCCACCTCTGATCAGCAATGCTGATCAATGATCATTTTACATGTTGAGAGCGGAATGTGGATTGTGGATAAGTTACTAACATTTGATTGCGCAGCTCCAGCTCTCGCGAGCTCATCAGCTTTGCAGTTACCTTCGAATCCACTGTGACCCGGTATCCAGATAACTTGGACAGAATTCTGAACACTTATCTCCTTAAGATATAAGAGACAGGATCGAACCACATCTGAGTGGGTATAAGAAGAGCTGAGTGCTCGAACGGCCGTTTGACTGTCAGTGAAAAAGCGGATATCCTCTGGTGATATTCTCTTTTCTAAGATAGTTTTCGCAGCATACCAGATAGCGCATACTTCCGCTTGGAATACGCTACAGTAGTCGGGTAATCTAAATGATAGATTGATGTCAGGGGAATTGGAAAAGATTCCAAATCCCACTTTGCCGTCTCGTTTTGAACCACCTGTATATATAATCAGAGGGCCATCGATTTCGGTAAGATTTGTCTTCCATTCTTCCCTAGTTGGGAGTGAACAGAATATAGCAAGGGTGGTGATGGAAGACTTACATGATAGTCTATGTCGGAAGAGATAACAGTGTTCCTGTTCAGTATGGCCGAATGGCTAAGATGCTTTTTCCATTTCGATATGGCATTCATGCGTGTCTCTGCTTTCGCTGCAATCGCTTTGCCAGCCAGATCGATAGGGAACAAGTGAAGCAACGTATTTAGAGCCTTAGTGGGTGTTGCACTTAAGCATCCTGTTATCAGGAGGCAGGTTATTCTTTGGACTCGATCAATTGTGGCTACTCTTCACCGTTTTTCGAGTGCTGTTTTTCGAGTGAATATTGATTGAGCGTTGCATGAGCTCAGTGAGGGTATTCAAGTGTTTGCCTGACACGCAGAGAACAATATCATCTGCATAGGCTACAACCTTGCAGCCTGCTTTTTCGAGATTTCGAAGCCAATTGCGTACAGTGAGATTCCAGAGAAGTACTCCGCTTTGAGGAGTGCCTTTCACGGCGTACATTCCCATGCGGCTTAACCCAAGGTCTGAAGTGATTATTCTATTTTGGAGCATTTGTTCGATCATCTTCCGGATGGAGTAATTAATACCCAATTTTGCAATTTCCGACACAATAGCTTTGAGTTCAATATTATTAAAAGCACCTTCTATCTCCATAAATACGACAAGAGAGTACTCCTTATTGTGAAGGGAAGTTTCCACTGTTTGCACCAGTGAGTGAAGTGCCGTTTCAGTCGATTTCCCTTTAGTGTAGTCAATTTTTTATTTTTTTTCCACTTATTTGAGAACCCATTTATTTTTCCTAACAATTTTTTCTATTTCTTGCCAGCCATTCAGCGAAACTAGTTTTTTCTTCAAACCTAACCTTTTTTTGTTCAAATTGGATATACTTTTTTTTCACAAAGATTTTTATTTTATTTTTCCAGGAAAAGTAATTAATCCCACTTTCGACACCCTTTATCTCCGATAAATTGTATGTTAACAGTTACATTGTAAAACTATAAAAGCATCAAAAACTCCGGCTAAAATCAGTATTGCCACCATCATATTATTTTTATTGATTAAAGGCATTTTGTGTTGACCACAAAGTATTTTTATTCCATAAGCAGTTGAAAGTGAGCAATTTTGCAAAATTTGATTTGGAAAAGTCTTAGGGCACGTGGGCAGTCAGAAAGAATGTGCGCTGGCATGAAACCTGCAAACGGAACTATTCAGAAATGCCCGCCTGGACAAGATGAGATATTTCTTTGTCTTATCCTGTCAGGCAACTATTTTGGTAGGGGGTTTCAAAAATGCACCGATAAAGTCCCAAGACAGTCAGATATTCTCCAAACTTTCATGTAAGAACCTCGCAACTGCCCACCACACACCCAATTTTAGATAAAGTATTCTGCTATAAATTATATTTGTTCATTTGATTCTGTTTAAGGTTGGGTAAGGATGGTTGAAGTGGTGAATTCACCAAGAATCCAATTAGCGCTTCCACACCATTTTGTTGCCACAAGCTCGCTACCAACAAGTTATATGATCAGTTCTTCATGACTATATATCCAGTCTGTGCGATTGAGAAACCTAAATTATGTCTATACCAGGCAGCTCTTTGAGGTTTTCAAAAAGCGGTTTAGCAAAAGTTAACATCCGCGCCTTCCATAGGGCAGGACACTCACAATGGAAGTGAAATATAGTTTCTCTGTTCTTCGGTTGATTACAACCATGGCAGCATATATTGTAAGGGAAATCCATTTTAGCTGCCTGCTCTCCTATGGACTAGAAGCCAGTTAGCGCTGTCATAAGTCTGCAAGCATCTCTTCGTTTCATATTTATCAATGATGAGGTTTGTTTGTGCTTGTAGGTGCTTCAGGAACACTACAGGAAACACTACAAAAAAGCGTTAGAGGATTGAATTGTTCAAAAAAATTATTCTTCGGAATTTATTTTGTAGAGCGTCTTCACAGGCGTAACCTTCCCATCACCAACCTAACTTTCATATCTCCAAATTAATGAAACAGGTCTGTACTAAGAAGGAATAACAACTAAACTCAATTAGATTGAAACCACCATAATTACTTCAAAGAAAAACGAAACCGTTAGTGCCAATCGCCAATAGTATTTGTCTCCAGAAACGGCCTACTTGTAGCGCTTCAGCTTCAATAAGTTTCCTCCATATGTTTAATGGTCTCCGGCGTCTGTGACTTCCTTGTGGGTAACAGTCTGAGGCTGTTTTTGTAATATCCCGATGAGGCTTTCGACGGGTATGCCCGATTCATTTCCGTTTTCTCGCCGAATTTCTAGATGATGCTTCGTCACACTCCAGAGATCAGTGTTGGAGATGGTGTTTGGCCAGAAAACACGAATAATCCTGCGGGGACGGCGATTGAGGAATGCTTACCCGAGAAGTAGATGAAAGACTGCAACGCCACGTGAAATGGTTCAAAAAGTGAAGATTCCACTTGAGCGAAATCCCCGACGAAGTGCCAATCAAATAGCGAAGAAACTGAAAATATCTGACCGTAGCATCCGCCACATAAAGGCGCATGATCTCACACCAAAGCAACAACAAGTCAGACTTGAGAGAGCGAAGGAATTACTTTGCTTGGCCGAAAGCGGTCAATTTCCGAGCATTGTGTTTTCTGATAGGGTTTATTTGACCTACCGTTCATACGAGAATTTGAGTCATCGTGGGCAGACAAACATATCGGTGGCAAACCATGAACGTTTCAACAGTATCTCAACACCGTCTCACAAGGGCTCTAAAATTCACCAGACGCGAATTCGATGGATTATTTACTTTGGACTATTTTGGAGGGCAAGGTGCAAACTACAGGGTTTGATTGAAAAGTAATGAGCCTTATTTTTTTTAAGCAGTTTTATTAAGCCTTTTGGCTTATACAACTAATATTCTTCAAAATAGGACCGCTGAGCATCTATACACCGCTGGTAGCGGTCCTTCCACTGCAGGAAACATTTTTTAAACTCATCCGCCGGAATCACGTTCAATTCGGCTGTCACAGTTTTTTGGATCGCCTCGATGGAGTCGAAACGCCTCCCCTTCAGCTTTCTTTTCAGGCGCGGGAACAAGAAGAAGTCAGGAGGGGACAGGTCTGGGCTGTAGGCAGGGTGGGGAAGCACCGGAACCCCCATCTTGGCCAATGCAGAGGTGCAGAGGAAGGCGGTGTGCGCCGGCACATTGTCGTGATGAAGGGTCCAATTGTTGACGAGGTCGGGTCGAATCCGGGCGACGCGGTTTTTCAGCCGAAGAAGCACTTCTTTGTAAAATGCCGCATTTACAGTGCTTCTTGGAGGTACAAACTCCTTGTAGACGATGCCTCGAGAGTCGAAAAAGATGATCAGCATGGTTTTGACCAACGATCGCTGCATGTCCGCCACTGCAAAATCCTAACACACTTTTAAAAAATCTTTCACGCGCGGAGCGATGTTGACTGCACCGCAGTTACCAGCGAACTGGGACCAGTTTCTAGTGGAAGGGGAAGGTCCAACGATCATTTTCCCCTACCAGCCGATTCGGTTGATCGCTTGGGAGACGCTGCGCGTGATAAGGCTCATTACTTTTCAATCAAACCCTGTAAAAGATTCACCAGCATCGAGGGGCTAAAAAAGCCGTTAACGGCGAGCGTCGGACCCTGTAGATTGTGATTTTAGTGAGCACACCACTCAACGCAGTAGACGACGGTCGCTGTAAGTGCGAAGGTATTTCGAGCCCTATCAAGAAACAAAAAAAAGTATACTACTACAATATTTTTCATTTTGTCTTTAGTAATTTTTTGTGCGAAAGATTATATTTCTTTGGCAACCCTGCAGAGCTACCAATACGTTGCCCAGTAGCTTTACAAGCCATCAACACTATTTGCGGTTGTGGCAGTCAGAGTTTCGGTCAAGCAAAACAAAGCAGCCAAGCACCAAGCAGTTGCAGCAGCAGATTTGGTCTTTTGGTTAACCAATATCGATGATAAAACAAACAGCTGACTGCGCGACTCACTGGTCTGCTTTGCCAGTTTAGCCAAGTGCAAGTGAGAGTCGACTCAAACTCGATTGGTTGTTTGCTTGTCTGGTGGCTTGGCCAGCCAAGCCATGAAGTTGACCAGTCGATATTATAACCTAAAGTCAAAGCAACTTTGTATTTATTATTGTGCATAAGAGCATAAACATATGTACCAGCTATTGTATATCTACTTGTAGATATGCACCTGTCATTTACGCCTTAACCTTTGGCATGCACAAATTTTCATTTTCATCTTCCTTTACGCATGATTAGCTTGGCTTTTTGATTGTGTCAATGTGAAAGTTACTTGCTCTTGCTATTGGCGGCTCTCTCTTGTTGTTGTTGTGGTTGTTGTTGTTGCCTATTATGCACTTTCTGTTTGCTGGTCGTGCTGTTCAAATACAAACACATGCACTTTCATGAACTCTTGCAATTATGCGGTAATTCAATTGCAACAATAATGTGGCAAATTTATTGGATTAATATATATTAACTGCAAGCTTACAAATGAGCTGATACACTAACAAAGCTTCACACACACATTATACAAAGCAAATAATTGCATGCATGTGGGTGTGCGTATGTATGTGGAAACGTGTGCTTGTGGTTATATTTACATGCCACACAATGAAAGTGGAAGCAGTTGAATGCTTTTCCACTTCGAGCGTCTCGACCGCAAATATACTTGATTGGAATTTAGGACCGCCGGTCAATAACTAAGTTGTGCAATATAGATTTGCATTGGGAATACATAAAAGTTTAAAGCTTTTGATTCTTTAAGGCAGGGAAGTGCGTAAAAGTAAGTAAGTAAAAGTTAAGTGGATTGGATTTGGCTGGCAATAAGCCAGAAAATCGAACTTGATTTCTCAATTTCACTGCAACTTAAAACTATAGAAAACATGAGTCGAATAGGGAAATATAGAAAAACTTCTATTACTTCTCGAAGCAGAGGGAATTTAACAGATCTGTCTAGAGATGTCTATCTTTGCAACCTGTAAACCCGTAATCCCGCACTGCAGTGATCGGTGTTTTATTAACGAAAGTCCAGTGTTTGCTTTGAATGATGAACTGGGTAGACAATCTCGATATTCCCTAAGCACTAAGCAGCGATATCGCGAGGTCTTGGATTCTTTCAGTATCGAAAGCCATGAAATCGGTTGATGTCATTAATTTAATAATGATGTAAATCCTATTCCTATCCTAAAAAAATAGTGGATATAAATATAGGCAGAAGAAAATATTTGAAATAAAATCATATTAAGTTGATCACAATTAAGAAATTTGAGTTCTTTTCGCGCTGAAAATATTTATAATAATATTCATAATATTGGCCTAGATTTGCCCAACAAATGCACCATCTTTCGTTTTCTTTGTTCACTCTTCTCGGGAGCGTAGGGCCTCCACAAGACTTGTCTTGCGTTGGTTTAGTTAACCTCTTTGATTTCTGATAGGGTAGGTGATTAGCCTGTCGCTACCAGTCCTAAGTAGTGGGAATGCCCACTTGTCGTTGCTTAGGCGCAACTCCCTCTTAGAGCTTGGAGCTCCATCTGTGTCTGACATTTTCCTGGCAGTAGGATCACACAGATGGTAGAGGACTTCGCTAAATTTTGTATGTCTGCGCTATTACTGCGGTTGTCCGCTTCCTCTTGCTGGCGCCACTGATGCAATGTGTAATTGTGTGTTTTTCTTTGTTTTTGCTTGTTTTAGGGGCACAATAGGGGCTTTGTGGGAGAAAGGTTGGAAAGGATACGTTTTTGGGGTAGAGTAACGAGATTTTTTTTGCTTTATTGAAACAAGGTAAGTAGGTAAACTTGGAAAAGTGAGAGGATCGCGCATTACGTGGGATTTGAACCCACAACCTCTGGTATGACAGGCTAGTGCACTTACGCTAGACTACCGAGGCCGCCTCCTTTAAATACATCATGTTACTCAAGTGAAAACTGAAAAGGCGAAGAAAAGAATGTATCTATTGGGTTAGGGAATAGCGTTCGTTCGTAGCTTCTTAACCGAAGACTTTCATTTAAACAAAAACCCATGATTGTATCAATAAGTTAATCAATTATACATTCGACGTTGCTGTTTACAACCTCTTCCCACTTCTCCACCAATTTGTTAATGCCGTTCCGTCAAAAATCGTCTGGTCTGGTGTCAAAGAAGTTGTTGAGCCAGTTTTTAAGGACTTCTTCGTTATCGAAGGTAACACCCAAAGGTAGCCATATAAAAGATAGTAATCGGCCGGTGCAAGGTCAGGAGCATACGTCAGTTGCTGAAGGACCCCCATTCAAGCTCTTGGAGTGCGGTTTTGACGACTTGTGCAACATGGAGCCTGGCGTTGTCGTGAAGTATAGTTTGTCCATGTCGATCAGGTCTTTTCAGCCCAATAGCCTCATTCACGTGGTGTAGCTGGGCAGAGCTTTTTGTTGAGCGTGGCATTCTTTTCGAGCATTTCCCAGTGCATCAAGCCCTCCCAGACCCAACAAACACATATCATGACCTTCCTTGGATGAAGATCCGACTTGACTCTCGGTTTTGGCGTGTCTCCTAGAGCCACCCACTCTTTTCTTTGCTTCATATTGATGTATGGGCACCATTTTTCATCTCTCGTGACGATTCGGTACAAAAAGCGCTGTTTATCACCACTGTTGCTCGATGGTGGGCGAGATGCTGGGATGCTCGCCTACGACACCTTCTCTATACAAGTCGTAAATGTCCCGAGCTGCTTCGGCAGCTTTTTGATCTCTATGAAAATCAAAAAAGAGCAGGTGTGGAAAATGTGTTTGTGCTTCCTGGGTATTCCGTTTCTAAGCCTCTGAACTAATAAAACATTAAATAACTCAAGAATACAATTAACAGAGTTTTATAGAGCAAAACGAGTTCTATCGAATGAAAACTTACCCTTTGCCAAACAGCAAACAAATGTAAAGAAACATAAGCTATATAAAAGCTATGAAGTTGTTCCCCAGCCCGAAACGGAGATTGGATGGCCATATACAAGTATTCGCTTCATAGATTTTGTCCCTTCATCAGCCCTCGAAATTATTAGAATTTTTTTCATTTAAATTTCCTCTGTTTATCCCTTTCATGTGCCTGATACTTAGAGAGTTCGTCCCAATGCCTTGATTCCACTGACAGGTCTGTAGATCAATCAACGAGATTTTTGAGCGACTTCAAACTTCACTTTGAATACAAAACTGCAAACTCAGAATTTTTCTAAAGACTATAATTAAAATTGAAAATTTTGTTAACAACCTTTTGAATTTTTTTTTTTTAAATGTGAATTTTATACAAAACTTGGAACTTTACAAAAATGAACTATATTTATATAAAAAATTTACGAAAAAATTTTGCATAAAAAATATGGTCGAGATATTCATAAAAATTTTATTTTTTATCCGATTTAGTTTATACTAGGAACATATCTTTACATACTACTTAAAGAGAGGCGAGCATCAGCAGTTTAATGGTCCACCCAAATAATAAAAAAAGAACATAAAGTCACATATATGTAATCTTTATATTTCACGTATTCATTTTCATGCTTTAATTTTTATTCCCACAAAACGCTAGACGCAGACGTCAGCGTATTCTTCAAAATTCTACAACGGTTTAGCGAACAAACAAACTTCTTATATTACAACATGAAGTTTGTTTGACAAATGTGCTTATTATGCACATTTATTCTTTCTCACGGTTAAAATTGTAATACTTTTAAGCTCTACTCTTAAGGAAATGAGAATCAGTTGTTCAGTTTGAAATAAAGATTCATGCTCGTTCGAACTCATTATTATATTTATGGCCCGATTTGCTTCATAGTCGTAAATGCCCTTTCTACCTACAAGGAAATATTTTTGGCAAATGTGTGATCGAGATATTCCGAAAAAACTTATTTATAGCCCAAAACATAAAAATAATAGGCGCTGCAATCGAGGTAGGTCGGGTGAACATTTTTTTATCAAAAATGACCTCTATAGTAATGACCTTAAATATCTAGAACAGCTTTCCCGGTAACCCTGCATATTTCGAAGTTGTTTTTTTTAGCTGCATGAGAGCGGTACCGATAACTATGGTTTGACAGCTGAGAATGGCAAGCAGTGTTGACATTTCAGTTCAGTAAAGTTTGGCAAGTCATCACGAATCGTTAAACGCCAGAACAAAGCTTCCAAATTTTAGAATTTGCTTGAGAAAGATAAATCTGTTCACGAAGTTCATAGAGCGAAGTGTTGAAGAAGACGCCGAAATGTCGATTCGTCGTCGTTCTCAGCTCGTTGACCTTCGTTCTTCGACTACGAGGAGAATTTTAAATAGGGATCTTGGTTTACGTGCCTATTAAATACAGCTCCTGCCAGAATTCAAGCCAAATGGCCATAGTTTGCGTAGCATTTTTGCTGATTGGGCTCATTTAGATTTATTATTCAAATTTATTGAAAAAAGTAGTGAAAAGTTAGACTGATCGAATGGACCATGTAACTCGTAGCCGTGGCGGACATATACCAGATATCATTATTTAAAAAAAAAAAATGCCACGAAATTATCTACCAGATTATAATTAACAAAAATTCATTCCAACAATATTTCCACTTAGATTAAATTAGATTATATTTGTGAGGGTTTGGACAAGTAAACGCACTCAGTCAGAATGGCCATTGTATCATACTACAGCCGGACAGATTACAGTGTAAGGAATAGAGAGACAGGATAGATACAGCATAGGTTGTAAGACGGAGAAATTGTTTGAGGTCACTCTTTGGCAAATCTTTTGAATTCTTTGATGAATTTTAGGAGGTCTGGCAGAGCAAGAGTACGAACTTTATCCATTCCCAGTACAATGCGCCGAGAGGGGTGGAATGTTATAGGGTTAGTGGGAGCATGCCCCACATACCACTGGTGTGACGGCACCTTTGATGATGTTTCTGACATTTTCGATTTTAACCTTAAACGTACATCGCACCCCACTTTCCTAAGTCTGCTTCTAAAAAATGACGGAGAGCTACAGAAAAAATGCTCAATCTCAAGACAAGAGAGGCAATGATTCCCATGGTAATAATATGCTGACCACAGGCGTTGCGCCCTGTAATTACACTCGCCAGTACTCTCAGGTCCTCTTTGCTGAGTTTTAGAAAAAATATCGCAAGTTTCCTGTTTGTTTCTTTCACAAAGCACTTGGCTACTGTGCAGGAGCCAACTCAGATCAAATCCTGCTATGGTAGACCTTAGAAGTTGTCAGTCCATAGTTGAATTGATGCAGACTTGACACCTAGAAAGGGTTCAGGGCCTAGTGGTATGCAAATAGAGCCGACATTAGCCAGTTTATCATCCAACTCGTTCCCTGTAATACCACAACCTCCAGGCACCCAAATAAGACAAAATTTGTTGTATTTTGCAACACTTTTCAGTTTTGTCTTACATTCACCGACTAATTTCAAGTTAGCGAGGGTTCTTAGTGCACCCTGACTGCCACTACAAACTCCAATACTTCAACATCAACAAAAATACGAGTTCTCAAACTCAAAATATCGGAAATAAAAAAACACATAAAACTGAATATAATATTAAAGAATTCTTGCATGTCCACCAAACTCGCTTAAAATAGTAAAGTTCTGAAGCTCTTAAAAAAATACCCGATATGAAAAAGAAGCGTAAAACTTTTAAAGAATTCTTTCAAGTTGCCAAACTCGCGCAAAATAGTAAAACGCTTTCAAATCGCTACTAAAAGTGTTGTGCGACACTTCAAATTCAACATGCCACACACGTGCAACACGCAGCACAAACTATGCGACGCAGTAACCCAGAGTTTAGTTGGTCACTTCAGTCACTGGGTGAAAATTGCCCTATGGCTTGTTGGCTTAATAAACGGCAGCTTAGCAGACGACACTTGAACAAAAAAGTTTCGCTTTCTGGAGGACACAAACGTTTTTGCACAAATCTAATTTGCGACAATTTCATTAGGCTTAACTAGGGCAAGTGCCAAAGCCAAAGCAAAACAAAAGAAGAGTAGAATAGAGGTAGACATGTTGCACATACAAATGGGCTAGGCAAATAAGTAGAGAAGAGCAAATGTATACTCACCCCTACACACGAGCCGTTGCCTGAATTATGAAAAGTAGGTAAAACAAAAGAAATGGGCAACACTGCGTGCCTAATATGAGTTCCTCAGCTTATTATAAGAGTTAGTAAAGAGTACTTTCGAATTCATCAAATAAACTGTTTAACTAGAGTTAAATTCAAAGTTAGAGCCACCGGATGAAAGTGCAAGAAAATTAGTGCTAACCAAGTTACACATTTGTTTGACTCGCTCCATGCATTTATATGTTTTTTGAGCAAAAGCATCGTCTTTGAGGCTTTGTTCAAAATCATCTTCTTTTATTTATTTTGTAAATAAATTGCATTAGACACGCTTACCGGCAGGGTACCTTCATATGTATGTGAGTACGTGCGTGCTTTAAACTAAAGTCCACTCAGTCAATTTTCAGCGTACAATTTGCAGTGATGACACATAAAGATATGTGCGTATGTATTCATACAGTGGCTCACAGAAGTATTTTGCTTAGCCCTTTAAATGTAGAAATTTCAAATTTATATCAAAACACGTGCGTGGCAATAAAATTCTGTGCTCAGAAGCACAAAGTAGCGCAAAATTAATCATGCAATTTCGTTTTTGAATAATTCCTTTACTATGTAAATAAAAAATTAAGTGCAAGGTGGCACAAAATTTATCATCGAATTTTGTTTCTGAATAGTTTCTACGCTAAATAAAAGAAAGTATTAAGTAAGGTGGCGCAAAATTAATTTTTAAAATTTTTTCGTGAATAATTTCTGTTCTGAATAAAAAATATTAGTACCATGTGGCGTAAAATTAATCAACTAATTTCGTTTTTGCATAACTTTTTTACTAAAAACAAAAATTTAATACAAGGTGGCGCAAAATTAAACAGCCAATTTTGGTTTTTGAATATTTTTTTTGCTAAAAATAAATAATTTACTAAATTAATTTCTAAAAAATCAGCTACAAGGTGGCACAAAATTAATCAACCAATTTTCTTTGGAATAATTTGATACTAAATAAAAAAAATTAAATACAAGGTGTCGCAAAATTATTCGTCCAATTTTGCTTTTGAATAACTTTTTTTCTAAAAATAAATATTTTTTTATATTTAATAACTTAAATAATTTCTATACTAAATATAAAAAAATTAAGTACGAGATGGCGCAACATCAATCATCCAATTTTGGGTTTTGAATAATTTCTATACTAAATAAAAAAAAATCAAATACAAGGTGTCGCAAAATTATTCGTCCAATTTTGCTTTTGAATAACTTTTTTTCTAAAAATAAATATTTTTTTATATTTAATAACTTAAATAATTTCTATACTAAATATAAAAAAGTTAAGTACGAGATGGCGCAAAATCAATCATCCAATTTTGGGTTTTGAATAATTTCTATACTAAATAAAAAAAAATCAAATACAAGGTGTCGCAAAATTATTCGTCCAATTTTGCTTTTGAATAACTTTTTTTCTAAATAAAAAATAAATTAGGAACAAGGTGGCCCTAAATTATTCATCCAATTTTCTTTTTGAATAATTTGTTTACTAAAAATAAATAATTTACTAACTTAATTAATTTCTATACTAAATAAAAAAATATAAGGACAAGGTGGCGCATAATTAATCCACCAATTCTCTTTTGAATAATTTCTTTACTAAATTAAAAATAAAATCAAATACAAGGTGGCGCAACATTATTCGTCCATTTTTGGTTTTGAATACCTTTTTTACTAAAAATAAATAATTTGATAACTTAAATAATTTCTATACTAAATATAAAACAATTAAATACAAAGTGGCTCAAATTATTCGTCCAATTTTGTTTTTGAATAATTTCTATACTAAATAAAAAAATCAAGTAAAAAACGAAGTACAAGGTGGCGCAAAATTAATCCAAATTTCGTTTGTGAATAATTTCTATACTAAAAAAAAAATTAGGCACAAGGTGGCGCAAAATTAATCAACTAATTTCGCTTTTGAAAAATTTCTATACCAAATTTAAAAAAATTAAGTACAAAGAGGCGTGAAATGAATCACCTATTTTGGTTTTTGAATAAATTTTTTATAAAATAACCTAAAATGATTTTGAGTGATTAAATTCTAAATGATTACTGACGTATGCCGCCATTTGCAAAAATTATAACTGTTCCGATAGGATGATTAATATTGTGCCACCTTGTATGCATGCGCATTATTTTTTGGAATCTTTAGAATGTTCTCACACCAGACAATAACAGCCGTTACAAAGTGAGTTTTCGCGTATTTACTATTTGGTTGACTCCGAATTTTAAAATAATGCATTATTCCTTTAAGTTAGGTTAGATAGAACTGATTGTCTTGCAGTCACGCATAGACCGGTTCCAGATGGAGTTCATTAGTAATGCGTTTTGAAAAAGTCCACCCGTAAGAAAATTTTTCCAAGCTGCTAAGACATCCGCGAATCCATCAAACTTTGGTGCCCCCAGATATTTTAAGCGTATTTTGAATAACGCAGGCCATCCGCAAAGAGATGCTGTATGTACGGTCCCCCCTGAGCCTTGCTCCCTACATTTTCTGCATTCCTCGCTGTCCTAGATTCTTATCTTATAAGCATTCGCTCCTACTGAGCTAACTTGTGAAAAAACTTTATAAATAAATTATACAAAATGACAAAAATTGAAATACTTAAAGATTTACTCAATCGTCCTCACATGCAGAATACTTATGTGAGCTACTGTATGTAAGTACAATGCAAGACAAAATCGAACAAAAATTAGTATACACAAAGTGAAATACTCAAATCCACTTGTCCGGCCACTCCATTCGCCAACCTAATCGGCCACTCAGTTATCCACTCCTATTCATCAACTAACCTGATTACTTAGCTCTTACAAACACATTTCTTTTTCCTTATTCCCACTCAATTTCTTAAACATTCCCACACAATTTGGTATGCTCTTCCTCTACTTTCCTCCCTCCCTCCACGTATGGCTTTTCTGCAATTTCGACCCTTTTTATCATTAGCACACACCTTTTCACAACACCTTCTTCACCTTTTCGCATTTTTGTTGTTATACGCTCCTAATGCATGATTCAATAATATTTAGATATAGTAAATCTTAAATAACCCAAACAAATGCCCTGTATTCACAGCTCATTTTCAATTGAATACCTTCGGTGCGCGTATGTGCTTGTGTTTGTATGTGTTTGAATGTGATTTCTATGCTTTTGTATGGCAAGAACTTCTATGTTTCTGTGCTGCTAAGTGTTTGGAATGTGCGCCGTCAAAGCGTAAAATGATAATGCGTTCAGTTTATTATAGCATTCACAATTTTATGGGCCAAAGGACATTGTCGAGTAGGCATTGAAAGAGTGTTTTTTTTTCTTTTTTTCTTGTGCTTCGTGAATGAAGAGGCCAGTTGGTGAATATACAAAACGTGAATGTAATGGTCAATTTGATAGAGGGAAGTGAAAACATGGCGAATATTGTGCCATTATACACGTAAATAAAAGGCACTTTTGGTTGGTGATTAAGGACAGCCAACAACGAGTTGTTGTAGATGGATTTGCAAATAGGACAGTAATGGATTACACTCGAAATACTAGACGTATTTATTTGGCAGTGAATAGATATTGATAATGCAACTTTTATTTAATTGAATTATTTTATTTATTTATTCATTTTATTTATTTATTTATTTATTTATTTATTTATTTTATTTATTTTATTTATTTTATTTATTTTATTTATTTTATTTATTTTATTTATTTTATTTACTTATTTATTTCATTTCATTATTTTATTCATTTTATTTATTTCTTATGAAACTTTGCCTTGCACTAGCTAAGCCCCAGATCCGTCCCTGTTGACTTCTTCAATTTAATTATCATATTTTTTTGGATAGTTTGAACGTTTTTATACAATTAGCAGAATAATTTCCATAAAAATTTTTTTTTTTTTTGTTTTTAATGAAGTGAAGTGAAAAATCATAAATTCAAAACTTTATTAAGCAGACATTTTTAACTGTCCAGCCTTCGTTAAATTTCATTAATGACTTTCATTAACTGAACTTTAACTAAAAACTGAAAAACATCGAACTCTTAAACTAAAAAAACAAAAAAAACAAATTGGAACAAAAAATATATATTTTATAATAAATTTTAAAGTTAGATATCTTAAAAAAGTTAAATGTTGGGTCTTCTGTCTTTAAACTGTTCACCTGTTCACAGAATAATTTATTTTTCCAGTTCACGTTGGCCAAGTTAATATTAATTTGAGGTTTAAATAACATCAGTGGAGGATATAATTTATTTTGCATGGATGATTTCATTACCCACAATAAAAGGATACATTTTCTTATATAAACCTTCTTGGGCGTTTAACTCTCATGCATTTTTGTGTTGCACCTATGTCTTTCTTCAGAAATAAGAAACCACCATTTTAGGCATCTAAGATCCTGAAAACCAGGAAAAACATAGGACCTTGCGACGTCTACTACAGTAAAGGAGCGCAAATTCGGTATCGGATTTGTTGTGGGAGAGAGATTTCGTCGCCAAGTACTGTCGTTCACTCCGGTGGACGAGCGTCTCGCAATAGACCGCATTAAAGCAAGTTTTTAAAACATCGCTAATTTGCGTCCACGCCCCGACGAAAGAGAAGGACGATGCCACCAAAGATTCCTTCTATGATCGATCATGTTGTAATAGATGGATCACACGCTTCTAGTGTTTTAGATGTACGTACGATCTGAGGACCCAACATCGACTCGGATTATTACCTTGTTGCAGACAAACTACGCACACGCCTCTGTGCACCAAAAAACGTACATCTACCTACGCAAAGAATGTTCAACATCGAAAAGCTGCAATCACAACAGATAGCCAGAAGATTCGCCACTCGACTCTCACTCCTGCTCTTAGAGAGCACTGCTCAACAAACCGGCATGCACGAGCAATGGAGTAACCTTTCTCGCCCATGTGGGATCGCTACAGAGAGCTAAGAAAGGAAGAAAGACGTTTTATCCGAAAGTAGAAACGAGAGGACGAAATACGTGAGTTCGAGGAGCTTGAAATGCTGGCCAACAGGGACAACGCCCGAAAATTTTACCAGAAGGTTCGGCGGCTTACAGAAGATTTTAAGACCGGAGCGTTTTCCTGTAAGAACAAAGACGGCGAACTGGTGACTGACATCCAGGGCATTCTTAAATTATGGAGGGAACACTTCTCGAACCTATTAAACAGTGACAGCTGCGCATGTCACAGAGAAAGTGAAGATCCCGATACCCCAATCGTTGACGACGGAATTGTCGTTCCGTTACCCGACCATGACGAGGTGAGAATAGCGATAACGCGCCTAAAGAACAACAAAGCCGCGGGCGCCGACGGACTGCCGGCTGAGGTATTCAAACATGGCGGCGAGGAGCTGGTAAGGTGCATGCATCAGCTCCTATGCAAAATATGGTCGGATGAAAGCATGCCTGCCGATTAGAATTTAAGTGTGCTCTGCCCAATCCATAAGAAGGGTGATCCTGCAATTTGTGCCAATTACCGCGGGATTAGTCTTCTAAATATCGTCTATAAGGTTCTAGCGAGCGTATTGTGTGAAACGCTGAAGCCCACCGTCAACCAACTGATTGGACCTTATCAGTGTGGCTTCAGACCTGGAAAGTCCACCATCGACCAAATATTCTCAATACGCCAAATCTTGGAAAAGACCCATGAAAGGAGAATCGACACACACCATCTTTTCGTCGACTTCAAACCTGCATTCGACAGTACGGAAAGGAGTTACCTGTATGCCGCGATGTCTGAATTTGGTATCCCCGCAAAACTAATACGGCTATGTAAGATGACGTTGCTCAACACCAGCAGCGCCGTCAGGATTGGGAAGTACCTCTCCGAGCCGTTTGATACCAAACGAGGTTTCAGACAGGGTGATTCGCTGTCGTGTGACTTCTTTAACCTGATGTTGGAGAGCATCGTACGAGCCGCAGAACTTAATCGCTCAGGCACAATTTTTTATAAGAGCGTACAATTGCTGGCGTATGTTGATGATATTGACATCATCGGCCTTAACAACCGCGCTGTTAGTTCTGCCTTCTCCAAACTGGATAAAGAGGCAAAGCGAATGGGTCTGGTCGTGAACGAGGACAAAACAAAGTGCCTCCTACCATCAAACAAACAGCCGGCGCACTCGCGTATCGACACCCACGTCACTGTTTACAGTTATAATTTGGAGGTTGCCAACAAGTGCTACTTTGGACTAGGTAGGCAACTGAGCAGTAAAATCCTCTCTCAACGAACAAAACTAACACTCTACAAGGCACGTTGGCAACGGCAACTAT
Organism: Anastrepha obliqua; assembly: GCF_027943255.1. Taxonomy (NCBI): domain Eukaryota; kingdom Metazoa; phylum Arthropoda; class Insecta; order Diptera; family Tephritidae; genus Anastrepha; species Anastrepha obliqua. The sequence continues at coordinate 15,927,815 of NC_072893.1, read as the reverse complement.
CGCAGGCGATGGAACGATGAACCGTATGAGCTTTACGACGACATAAACATAGCCCTTCGAATAAAGATCCAGCGGGTACATTGACTGGGTCATGTCGTCCGAATGGATACAAACGCTCCGGCTTTGAAAGTACTCGATGCGGTACCAGATGGTAAGTCAAAGATTCCATTTTTCGATTTTTGATTAATTTATTTTATTATTGGCTCGGCATATACAAAATTGCCAGATCTCAACTCCCCTCAATAGGGGTGCTCCGTTGGTGCTTTCTGACAAGGTGAAATACCTATGTAGGCCTAATCCTTCACAGTAAGCTGACGAGGAAACCCAACATGAGGGAGACCCCAACATCAATAGCCTCGTATTGATGTAAAGGCGCTATTGGATAAAGATGGGGCCTCTCGCCTAAAGTTGTTTTTTAGCTCTATAATACCATTATAAAGTCAATTCTGTTATATGGAGTCGTTGTCTGGTGGAACTTACTGGAAAAGATGACATCGGTGAAGAACCTGGAGATAATCCAAAGGACTGCCCTCATTCGAATCATTGGGGTGCTCCGAGCCACTCCTACTCTAGCGCTTAGTGCAATGCGAAATCTGGTACCTGTAGACATTACAGGCTGAAAGATTGCAGACAAAGCTGCAATCAGACTGAGAGGCTCAGGTTATAAGCTTGACTTCAACACTCAAGTATCCTTAGGAACTTTGGGTATATCCCTTTGGCGACTGATCAGTGCGCACGCCTCCTTAGTTCAAGCGGAATATTCTCCACTTACATTCCTTTAAGGGAAGAGTGGGCAGGGTGCACTATTTGGCAAGGCAAGGCATGGCAAACCTTTTCACGAATGGCTCAAACTTGGATAGAGGGGTTGGCGGAGGAGTATTGTGCAAGGAGCTTCCCATCAAATTCAGGTTACCGGACCACGGCAATGTATTCCAAGCAAAGGTAGCGGCAAAATCAGCTAATTGGCTGCGCCGTTGCATAATAACTGTCATGGAAGTTAATATTATATCTACTCCGGCAGCCAAACGGCAATCAAAGCCCTGGGCTCGATGATGATGCGCTTAAAAATGGTTGGAGAATGTCTGACTTCACTTGATTGCATCCGAATTCTTCAGTATATAGTTGGACATATGGATAGATGGTCATAGCGCTAACGCAGGAAACTGCGAGGAGATGAGCTGGCTAGACAAGGGACCTGCGAGGTAGTTACCCCGCATAACGAGAGGATTGGGATTCCGTTGACTATCTGCGGTCTACTCCTGGAGAGGTGAGTTTCGCGTGAACTCAGAGTGGCGCTGGGCAAGTATGCAAACTTGTAAGATCGTGAAATTTCTCTGGTCACGAGTGTATCGGAGGTGCTCGAGGAAACAAAAGCTTAGCGCTCGAATTTCGTGTGTGCCTTTACAGCATATTGGCCGCGTGGTATGTATGCTGTGAATCTCGGCATTACTTTGAGTTCCTTTTGTGTCAGTTGCATAGAAGATGAGGTGGTATCATTTCAGCACTTTCTCCTTAAGAGGGGAGTCTGCTTTAGTGGCTTCAAAAAATCGATTTTGTTTTTTTTTTGCATAAATGTCTTCCCAAACTATCAAAAAATGTGTCCTCAAAATTTCAGAGGCAAATTCAAAATATATTCGGAGTTACAGAAGAAATTGTGAGCAAGCGTCGAGCAGGTATACGAGCGGCCGGATCGCTCGAAGTGCGATTTCTCGGTTTTTTATTTTTACGATTTTTCTTAATCGGCGGGAAAGATAGGGAAAAAGTTAAACGTCCTATCGAAACGAGATAAAATTGATTGTATTCGGAATTAAATTATCTTCTAGTCGAACCTAAGAAACCTTAAGAAAGTTATGATTAACCCACTTTTTAAACAATCTAAAGTGAATTTGATTTTCCAAAAAAATTGATTTTTTTTGTATTTAGCGAAAAATTGTTGAATTTCTCACTTTTTGTTTAATTTTCTTGGTTTAACTAAAAGCTATACTATACTAAAATAAATTGCGACCTGCATCTTTCCCGCCGCACGACACATGCACACTCGAGGCGCCTCGGAAAAATGATTGTGCCAGGCATAATATGACATATATTTTAATGAAAAAATTTGAGAAGACTTTCGAAATATATAACAATAAAACCTAAAAGTTTAGTTTCAATCGAATATTTCTTTCCTTCCCAAAAAAAATCCACGAAAAAATCGATTTTTTGAAGCCTCTAAAGCAGGCTCCACCCTTAAGTAAGATTTAAACTTCTTGGCTCCCATCTCTTTGCCATGCCATAAATCAGTCATCATTCGATTGTCTTCAACAAATCCACATGCCCTCCTCTTCCTTTCTTTCTTCCCAGGCTTCTTATCTTCTTTGCAATGGTATCACAAAGAACGAATTTTTGATTTTCGTCCAGGTGGGCGGCCATCACAGCTGAATGGATTTGTGCGTGACTACCATTCGTTAAGGCCCAGATGCAAAATACACGATAGGCACTAAGCTGGAAAAGGCTTTTTCGAATAGCGGCCGCCTTTCCACAGGCAATAGAAACTTCCGATTGTATTTCTGGTATGAAAAAACTCCTCATAACAAATCCAGATTCCGTTCGGAGACAGCATAAAACACCCAGTACCATCAAAGGGTGTAATGTTGTATATATATATTATATATGTATTTATATAAGTATAAGATATATGTACTTATATAAATGGAATGTAGTTAACTAGAAAACCCCAGCTAAAACCTTCCATAGATTTTACTTCATCAACGATTGCACACTTATTGCTTTCAGTGTAAAGGGCTGAACAAACAAATGTAAACAGCCACTCAAATTACCAGAAGAATTCTATTCTTGTTAGAGCAATAATTTCTAAGTAACAAAATTGACCGTTACACTATAAAATAAATACTTTGGTCGTCGAACTAAAGAAGCGATGATTTGTTTCATTAAGGGAAGCGCAGAAGGAAGCTCTTCAAATTTATTGGTATTTGATTGAATGAAAACCAAAAACTATAAAAAATTAAACAAGAAAACGTAAAGCATTATGCGCGACATTGGCTGTAAAATGAATAATAATAATGGCAAAAGGAAGTGCATTAAAAGGGATAATAAAAGTGTCATTTGATTATCGAGGCTCATTGTTTGCGTAGATAATAAATTATCTGGTTTTGTTACAAAGCCGCCCATGCAAATCGCAAAGGGTGCAAGGTGGATATACTAAAATAGGGTGGGAAACCAGCACACGCACACACACACACACAAGAGAAACTGAGAGATTGTGCCCACACAACGAGAAGAAATTTTATGACATAAACTTTTGCAAACTTAAATGCCATCAACAACTCTTCCGGTTGAAAAGTGAAAAGTGAAGGGTTATGAACTGAAATATCAAATGTACTAAATCTCAACGACTTTACAGTGAAAGTTGTAAACCCAAAAGGTTAGAGGCCACGGCAAGTAGACAATACTTTGGCGTATGGAGCAGAGATACAAAGAAGATACGAAATAAATTTGAGGAAAAATGTAAGCAAAACAACCACAAGGCAGATGGAGGGTCATGGAAGCTAACGCACGGATTTCACGCTTTCAATTCCATAGAAAAACAACAACAATAAGGCAAACGAATGTTTGCTAAAGAGTGAAATGGATGGATAAAGCACTAGCAGCTTATAAAAATTTCCACACATGATTTCATTTTATTGTTTTACGAGCCAAACACACACGCACACACACATAACCCCACTCAGAAAGGTAATCTCAGCCAAAACAAAAAAAGGTACGCTGCATGTATGTATATGTGTACCGACGTATGTGTATTTATAGCTGCTGCGAGACTGGCGACTTGGGGACCTTGGGGAGCCAAATATTGGTGCGTGCCACATATGGTGTGTGTGTTTGCGGGTGTATGCGTGAGTATGCGCGTGTTATGAATATTTCAATGGCACTTATTTAAATACGAATACCCCTGCCGGAAAAGCGTAAACTAGTCTGTGATTTTGCTAATTTAACAAATGACTGCACTCGCAATTCTTCCGTTTGACTTCTCTGCTTTTGTTTACAACTGAATATTTTGCTCCGTAGCTCATATAGAGACAAAGTCAGAGAGGTATTTTAGGAAATTGTATGGCGGAAAAGTTTGATAGCCTGAGCAGGTTTCTTTGAGCAAAAGTAATATAAGGGCTCTGTTGCCAGGCGGACCCATGGACATGGTGAGTTGAGAGTTCCACTGGTCACGGGTTGATCGGAGTTGCTCGAGGGAGCTTCTAAGGTTAGCCGAGCCACAACTATGCTTCTAAATCTGGGTGCTAAAAGTTCATACTGTGAGACTCAAAATAATTTCAAGTCCATATTAGGATAGCCTCTGGATGTTAAGTTTAAATGCCTTCAGGATATACTTCCGCTGCGCAAAGTCTCAGACACATCGGCAAATGCTTTGTATAGTACAAGGAAGCATAAAAATTATCACCCGACTGTTTTTTTTTTAATAAATTCTCTAAATTCTTTGATGTCTCATTTTTTCCGTTAAGGCGAAATGACCGCTGCCAGAACCGATTCGATTCATGGCATTTTTCAAAACTCTTACTAGAGCTACCGGCGATAGATTTGGGCATTCATCTCCTTCGCGACTTTAAAGTTGGACGTTTATTAATCTATGCTCTTAAGTTCAAAAGCTCCCGTAAAATAAGTCGAGCGATCTGGACGAACCTATGGCCCGAACGAACCTACAACTACTGTACCGGACAGTATTTAAACAGGCGGTAAATGATATTTATCGAGAGACACTTAGCACCTTCCCAAACTTGCAACCTCTGAATTCCGTTATCGGAGTCCAATCACCACCTATCGCAGATGACGAGCTTCAACTACGCAAAAAGACCCGCGTAACTTTGCCACAATTTCGTTCTGGATATTGTAGCAGAAGTAACCTACCTATCGGCGTTTTCAAAATAATAAGCAACTGTGAGCGGGAATAATAAGTTTTCATGTGTCAGACGAGGATTTCCAGTGGCCCAGAATAGAAATTTTTCCTTATTCAAATATGCACAGAGATGAAAATCAGCATCTCAATGATTCCCGATGAAAAGTATTTTTCCTCTTGGTCTAAATTTGAGATGGCTCGAGCTCAAGTATTACACGTTCGGTAACAGTTGATGCACTATCTGCACGTAAAAGCTGTCTGCACTTCAAATCTTTCCCCAAAATTCCTTATAAAGAACGCCGTTTGATACCTAATTGCGTGGAACGTCGTTTCGTCAATCATCCGGGGTCCTTTGCAGCATCTTCGCCCACAGCTGCGCTATTCTTAGCTGAACGTTTGCCTCTCGAGTTTTTAGATACTCTTCAAAATCGGCGAATATGTGCGGATATTCACGCTGCGACAACACGTCCAATGACCAGCATTCGTAACCTCGCTTTAGACAACGTCCAGGTGGTGTGTTTACATTCATCCATAGTGACTCTAGCCAGTTGGCCAGCTCTTGTGCATACTTTCAACATTTTTGTGTGGCTCTTTACGCTTTCTCCGGCCCCATTTGCAAACGTTGTTGTTGTTGTAGCAGTTTACTAAGCCTTGCCCGTGTGTAATCACCGATCGTCATCGTCTGATTCATCTAACAGTAGGCCCAGGAAGCGTGCTGTTTGGACAGGACCCAGAGAGAGAGAGGGGTGTTATGTGAGCGGGCTTGAGAGGGCATATGGATAAGTGTTAATATCGTGCGGTGTACCTTCACATGCTGAACATATATTAAGTATGTCTGGGTCGATTCTGGATAAGTAGATGTTTAACATGCTACAATATCCAAAACGTAATTGAGCCAAAGTTATGCGGGTCTCGCGAGCCAGCTGAAGCTCTTCGTTTGCAATAGGGGATTGTTGACCTCCGATAACGGCATTCGGAGTTCAGGAGTTTAAAAAAGCGGTGAGAGTCCCCCGATAAATGTCGTTTAACGCCCGTCTTTATATGTACTATTCGGTTCAGTTGCAAACGTATTTTGTCCTGGATGTCGTCGGTGTAGTTGAAGAGACACTCCTGGGAGGTTGCTCAGAATAGCAAATATCTGCAGGAGTGATTTCTGTGATAGCACGCAAGTGCAAACGGAACCATGGAAGCCTCGTTGTGTTAGTGTTGCAGGGGGGACATCAGGATGCATCCCGTACCTATTCTGAATACAGTATTTTGACAGATCTGACATTTACAAACGTCTTTTACTTCACATATTTTTCTAATTTCTTCATTTCTTAAGTGATCGGGCCCTGTGAGTCCATATATTGATTTGAGTACCTCCATTTCTGTAGTAGTAGAGTACACTGTGTAAATGGGTAAATTCTTGGTTTAGAGATTGTTGTGGCCCCCTATTTCAATAGAGCGCCTTTAAGTTTTGGATTTTGCCAACGATTATTACTGCTTTTCAGCACAGATCAGACATGCAAAGCAAACTGAAGGACCTTGTAAAACACTCTAACACTCACAAGACTGGAGAAAGCAATAAACCCTTCTGCCAATTTCCGACCAGTGTGGCTGTCCCAACAAACCAGCGTACATACCAAACTTCGAATCTTTAACTCAATTGTTAAGTCTGACCTTTTCTATGCTTGTGAAACATGGTACCTATCAGCAGGATATTGTCTACCTCAGAAGATCTCTTGAACGCCTCTGATCCACACGAGGTTAGAAAGATTCCGCCACCTTAGAAGTTTATGTATTTGCCCAGCGCTTGCTGCACCGCAGCTAGTCAAGGGAACCCCAATCTTCGGGTTTCGCAGGGAAACTACCTCACAGGTGCCTTGGCAGCTCATCCACCTCGCAGTTTCTCGCAGCGATATCATTCTCGCGAGTCTTAGGATAGGTTCAGTTAACCAGGTTGCTTGTCTAAGACAAGACACTCCACAGCCTTAAGGCCCATTGTGATAACATGAGCCTGAACATAAAGCCATAAGAAATCGGATGCGAACTAAAATCAAGGCCGGCATTCCCTCACCAACTTCGAGTGCAGCGTCATTGCGCCCAGGGCCCTAATTTCCGCTTAGCTGTCGAAGTAAATATTTACAATCATTATCCAATTAGCTGCTTCTCTCTGGAATACACTGCAGAGATTCAATAGCTTGGATTTAAGTCCGATGGGGAGCTCCGCGCAGAATACTCCTCCGCCAACTCTTCCTTCCCACTTCAGCCATCCGAGAACTGGTTCATCAGGTCCTCTCTCCAAATGTTGCACATTACCCACTCTTCCCCTGAAGGAGTGTGAGTAGAGAATTGTCGTACTTTCTCTCCATATTTTGTTACATAGTAGCTAGTTTCAACCATCAATATACTTCCTGCATATTTCAGCTTCTCATTTATAAGTATAGTACGATGTCTGGCGCTACTAACTTGTTATTTTTTATTTTGCTCACAGAATTCTCTACGTCAGAAAGCGATAAGCAATCATTTTCAGTGACGTCATAGGAAACAGTTGGCTCTTCATTGCTTTCTTGTTCCACATTGCTGAGTAGTGGGAAATGAGATTCCGATATGAGTATAAGGATTTTTAAGAAAAACGGGTACTCATTTATAGGCTCTTTTCTATTTCTAAACTTGCCCCCACTGCAGGAATTGCTCCATATAAGTCAAGTGCCATGTCTGCTGGACATTTTTCCCAATGAGACCTTTTGATTGCAGCTATTTCATTAAGTTAACCTCCTTCCTACGATTTTGTACTCAATTTACGTCATGATGGATTTCTAACCACCCCACAGTGGAATGACAGTCCTTGGCCCGATATCAATTCGGGTCGTTCCTGTAACGTAAAACCGACGGAAGTGCGAAGGTTTATTTTTAAGCCTCTTATTGGTATTTCGCAGTACCACTAGGCGTTTTAAGCATCAGCAGGTATCATACGGTCGAATTTGTGCACTGGATTCATTCTAGTCAACGTAAATTTCGAAAATTTCCAAGTCTTCTCGTGCTGGTTCACGAGAGTTAACAACAGCATTGATACTAAATAGCAAAGCTGTTCTACTCCATAACTTTGTGCACATAGTGCACAAAAATAGTTTTACCCCTACACAGTTTTACGAAACTTTCGAAGCCTCGAACGCGCACTTGACACGGCACCAACTATGTGGTGAAAACAAGAAAAATATCCGCATAAATACCTAAAAGAAGAGTGCCAATATGAAGTATAAAAAAAAATTATGTCACGCGAAAGCCAAAAAGGTTTACCCGGCACGGTATCCACAGACCGCATGGCGACCTCCGTGCAATGTGTTGTGGTAACATGAATGCCACAATTTAAAACTTCCATGCGACACGCGCCTACACCTCTCTGATGCTCGAGAGCAAGTCAATTTCAGTGCAGCGGCGATAGGGTAGGAAAAGCCAAAGCCAGACGGAAAACTACAAAAATACAACGAAAAAAAAAGCAATGAATATGAATATGACACTTTTATGATACTTTTATGTGCATGCAGGCAAGTAGCACGGCGGCTATATAACGCGCATACTTACCCACTTGTGTGGCACATACCACATGCATAGATCGGAGGCAGTCGGTTGGAGGCGTATGAGCAACTTTCGCTATTGTTTGCAATGCTCGTTATGGATAAGCTGTGTAAGGCAATTGTTGCAGTTGAGCCAGAAAACTGTTGTGTTATTGTTTTTGCTGTGTACTTTTTATGTTGACACATTGCTGTGAAAATTTAAAAAAGAAAAAACGTAGGAAGGAAATGACGAGTCATATTTCATTATGATAATGCAAGACAATGAAAATCCCGTGCGCACTGTAAGCAGAAGCTCAAAAGCGTGGCGTGAATTTCTAAATATAAATATCGTTGTATGACACACACACACGCGCACAGTAAACACCTCTTTTATGTGTGTGTAATTTTAGAGTAAGCTCAGCAGTTTCTTTTATTTTTATTTTTTTATTACTATAATTTTTTTATTTTTTATTTTATTTTTGGTTTTTTTCAGCATCAAAGCGCAAGCTTACGCATCTGACTGTAAGGATTTGCTATTTTTATGGCAATTTCACTGTCATTAGGCAAGCATTTCAGAGATATCTTAAAAATCTTAAATCACCTACATAAACGGCTTCACTATTCACCAGCCTAACTGCGCCCACCTCCGACTTCAGTTTATGCATACAAAATACAAACATAAGTGTGGCAATCAGATATGTGCGCGCGCGCGTGTGTTTCCATGGAAATCTGCTGATACTGTTAAATTAAGACAACACTACTGTGGCAACCACAAATTCGTAGTTACTCAGTGTTATGCAGCAGACAGTGCTTGCCACAAATCTTGGCCTTTATGCGGTTTGAGATATACATTTCCAAAACTAGAGATGAATGGAGGTTAACCAAGTCAACCGCTTGTCATAGTTGAGCACATCGAATGATATAGAAATGCGCGCACACACACGCATACATCCAACATAATCGCATGCATTTACTACTAGCGCCTGGCTTAGTGCAACGGTTATTATGTAGGCTGGTACGCATTGCAGGTGGTCAAATAGCACATTAATACATACGCACATACACGCACGCACGCACGTTCATTTATTACAAACTCAGCAATTTATTATTGCAAATTCATTTGCATTCCAACAATTAACATATTATTGCTATCATTATCCATATTATAGCGGTTAAATGAGACAGCACGCACACGTTCATGCACTTACAAAACGGCACTCACACGCACACACGCACACTTCCCGAAGCATATGTGTGCTTCTAAGCACTAATGCAAATCAGCAAACCTGCAAAGTTTGCATATCCTTAACCATCAGAATGCTGAATGTTGCATTTCCGATTTCCGCTGGCGTCATGCTTCGTGCAGCATAACATTTGTAGCGCATACACGCACACACACACTCGCTTATAATTACTTACGTTGACAAGTGTCAAATGTATGTGCGTAAGTATGTGTGCATATATGTAGTGAGATGTATATATTTAGCTCAATTTGACTTACAAATACATACCCACATACATTTATACTATACTCGTATACCAGCGCAGCTTCTCCGCCAACAAGCAATTAGACCAAAAATCATTGTTTGCTCATCATCATTAAATTTTAGAGGAAATAGAAACACAAATCACGAGGCCACTAGCAAAGTTTAAGAATAGCCCCGGATATGACTCACTTACCTCACCGGCCATTGGTGTGTTTTTCGGGAGGTAAGCAGATCTGAACCTCTGTGGCAGTGCTTAAAAGGCAGTACTGTCAAAACTGCTCCACTGGCAGACGACTCCAAAAGGCAGATAGTTTTCATGAGGAGCTTTTTCATGGCAGAAATATACACGCAGGTTTTCCATGGCCCCCCGAGGAGCGACTGCTATTAGAAGAAAACGTTTTCTATTTTTCGATTTTTTCTGAATGGTAGTCAGATGATATTGCAGTTGATCTTTGTGGGTCATCATCTTCTGATGAATTTTTCTGTCTTGTAGCTCTGTTAATCGATGGAAAGCTGTTCTTCTGATTGAAAAAAGAAATGTGTTTGTTGTATTCTTATCACTTCTGTGCAAAGTATACAAGCATTTATAGCAGTCAAATCTAAAATACTGAAAAATATTTGGAGGGCTAATCTACGAAAACTAGCTTTTACTCTATATTTTCTGGCCATTTGATACGCCATATCAACTAAAGATTTATTTTTTTATATACATGACATTTCCTATCCAAATGACGACAGCATGATAGCTACCTTCGCCGACGATACAGTATTAATTACGTCTGATAGGAATATAAATGTCGCTTCATCGAAGTTACAAAACCTAATTGACACAATGTTGACTTGGTTCGCAAAATGGGGAATTCAAGTAAACGCCACCAAACCGGTTCAAGTAATATAGGGTTTTTCAGTAAGAGCGCTTCAACTTTTGAACTTTTTTGAATAAACCACAAACGGTTCGACTTTTTTAATATAACTAATTTTTTTTTTTATTATCGAGTTTGAACATATACATTTAAGTATGACATTCGATTTCATTTGCATGACCACCGCGTGCACGTTTTACGAAGTCCAATCGTTGAACCCAATTTTCGACCACTCTTTTGCATAAATCGGCCGAAATTCCAGCAATTTCGCGTTCAATATTGGCTCTAAACTCACAAATCGTCGCCGGCTTGTTACTGTAGACCAATGACTTCACATAACCCCAAAACGGGACGGCTTGTTAAATGGACCGTAAAATGGCCGTAATGCTCTTAAAGTAGCAGCAACAGAACGATTATTTTCATAAAAAATTTGCACGATTTGCAATCGTTGCTCAAGTGTGTAGCATTCCATGATGAAATGTATACTAATGAAGTTTACAAATGACAAGCGAAAAATAAAAAATATTGCGTCGTTCGCCCTCCCTATCGGAAAAAAGTTGAAGCGCACCTATTGATTACCCCTATATATACCAATCACAAACATGACCATCGTACTCTAAGAACTAATAACACAGTCATCACTCAAAACGCAAAAACTAAATACCTGCGCATGATCATTGACGCAAAACTGAGCTGTGGTTAAATTTCAAGGGCCGATGTTGAGTGTGAACCACACCTAAATATCAAACTTTCTTCTGTATTTCATTTAATATTTTTCAATTTCAGACTAACTGAATTTGAACCATGGAAAGATACATAATCGAGCGACGCGTTAACGTTATTCAGGCTTATTATGAAAACTGGCGTTCAAATCAAACTGCATATCGCGCACTTCATCTTCAGTGATCAGGCACTTTTTCACCTCCGAATTGGAAGATATGGATATGGACGATATGTGGTTTCAACAGAACGGTGCCATTTTTTACACAGTTAACGAAGCAATGGCTCTTTTGCGCGAAAAATTTGATGGCCGAATAATCTCACGTCGCGGCGATGTCAATTGGCCGCCAAGATCATGTGATTTGGCACCGTTGGACTTCTTTCTTTGGGGTTATTTGAAAGAAAAGGTGTACGTCGATAAGCCAGCAACAATTCAAGAGCTAAAGGATGAGATAATTCGGCACATTAACAGCGTAGAACCTCAATTATGCCTCAGCACCATCGAAAATTTGGACCATCGGATGGAGGCGTGGCGGCCATTTGGCCGATATTTTATTCCATACGTAATTGAGGCATTCCAATATTATCATAATAAAGAGAAATGACAATATTTTCCTAAATAAATTGTATTTTATTCGAAATCAACACCAGCCCTTGAAACCTTCCACCCTTTATTTAGATTGGTTGTTTACAATTTATTAAAACTATTTTTTGAATACAATATCAATAAAGTGGCCACCTTTATTAGCATTCACAAACTACGATCTTTTTTCTGCGTTTGTCATTACATTGTCTAGCATTTCGGGTTTTATAGCGTCGATTTCGGCACGAATGTTTGCCTTAAGCTGATCAATAGTCAAAAAGAAGTCCGGTGGGGTAAAGTTAGGTGATCTGTGGGGCCAGTCGATGTCGCCTCTTTTTCACGTTAGGCGTCCCGGAAATTTTCGTTGCAGAAATTCAATTGTTGCATTCGCAGTGCCAACACAAACAATTACTTTCCGGTCATGCAACGGCGTTTCATGGATACATCAGTTCCCCAAGTGCGGTAATTTTGTTTATTCACGCTGCCAGAGAGGTTAAAATGTGCCTCGTCAGTCATTAAAATTTGCTTCCAAAAATTGGGTTCAGTGCCAACCAATTCGAGCGACTGTTTGGCCGTATTCCAAGACGTGTATGGTTTGTCGGCAATATTCTTTGGGTCAAATGCACTTTATACGGAAACAAATTAAATCATATTTTAAAATGCGCCGCATTGTGGTTTCACTGACGGCTAAATGCTGAGCGCGACGACGATACGACACTATTGGCTCCTGGGCAACACTCTCCCTCACTGCTTCAACAAATTCATTGGAATGTCTTGGTCATTGATGAACGGCATATTGACGATCTTCTAGTTCCCGTATTCAATAAAATTCGACACCAAACGACGAATAGTATTGTCAGACGGTACCTGTTTGCCGCGATACTTTTTGCAATATGCGCGTTGAGTTAGAACAATCGAACGACTATTTTCGATGTATAGCGTCACTATTTCAGCGCGTTGTTTCGGTGTAAAGCGATCCATGGTTGAAATTGTACTGATTTGACGTATCAAAAACATATATGGTATATGTTGAAATCGATCGGTTGGTAAATGACAAAGTTATTCAGCGCTTACATACCCACATAAAAGATGGCGCACCCTGTACAAAGGGGCGCAAAATTGATCACCCTATCGGAGGAATTATAATTTTATGCAATGTGAACTAGACAGCTGGTGTATGCCAACAGGGAAGCAATGGAGCGCGTAAATATCGAAATAAAGATTTGCATCACTCAAAATTACTTTTTTTATTTATTATAAAAGTTATTCAGAAATAAAATTAGATAATTAATTTTGCGCCACTTTGTATTATATATTTAGTATTTCCCTTTTCTTTGCAACACTGAAAATATGTGCTCAAAATAATAGCAGGAACATTTTTATTACTTTTTTATTTTTTACATTTTCTTTTTATTTGTTATTAAAATATAGTTCGTACTATAACAAAAACCATATAACTAAAAATTTCCAACTTCCTAAAAAATTAAAAAAAATAATAATAATAATTATGAAAATTTTAAATTTTGAAATGGCTCTTTAACCAGAATTTTTCGAAAATATTCTATTAGGTTGCTCGGAAAGTAATTTCGTTTTTTCCCGATAGAGAATTTAATTGTATTTTTTCACAGCCAACTTCACACTTAAGTCGCATTGTCATTATATGTTTTGACAGCTGGTATAGCAGAGCTTGTGTATGAATAAGTTCAATTGATTTAACGCAGTAGTTTTTGGTCGGTGCCTTTTTAAATATGGAGAGCAATAAGCAGCATTTTCGTCATATTTTACTTTTTTACTATAGAAAGGGTAAAAATGCTGTTCAAGCCAGAAAGAAATTAGCCGATGCGTATGGAGAAGATGTGTTGACAATACGCCAGTGCCAGAACTGGTTTGCAAAATTTTGATCCGGCAATTTTGATGTCGAAGATGCACCACTTTCTGGAAGTCCGGCTGAAGCTGATAAAGACGCGATAAAGTTAATGCAAACCGGCAAATAATAACACGTGAGATCGGTGAGAGGTTAAATTCAACTGTTTATGTCAAGGGGAATTTTGAACAAAAACAATTAAATAAATATATATATATATATATAAATTTGGTTTTTTAATATATTTTTTTATAAGTGTTACATAATAAAAACAAAAATTATTATATAAACTATAAGAAACGTAGCTACAGAGGCTTCTGGCTGAAGAAATAAATTATCAAAATTTTACTCCAGCGTGGCTGATGAAAGCCGCTACCAAAAAAAAATTGAATAACTTGTTTTCTTTTTAAGTTATCTGTTCCATTTTTGTTTTAATTTGCAGATTGATCTTTAAAATTTATTAAAATGGTTAACTGGGACACGCAAACAAGAATTTGGATAGTCCGCCGCTATCACGCACTGGAGTCCGTAGTTTTGGTACAGAGAGAGTACAGGCGGATGTTTGGCGGCGATCCCCCGAGCAGATGGACCATAATGAGACTGGTGAATAATTTTGCTGAGCAAGGAACAGTCGCAAGAAGGCCTTATCATCGAAATCCACCAGTTCGGACGGAGGAAACGATCGCTGCTGTATCTGCAGCTATACAAAGCAATCCAATGGTTTCAACAAGAAGCTTATCTGCTCAACTTGGTGTCAGCCGACAGTCTTTGCAAACAATAATGCACAAAGATTTAGACTTATTTCCCTACAAAATTCAAATGGTTAACAAACTGAATGCAGCAGACTTGCCGATTCGCTTGGAATTTTGCCAGAAGATCCTGCAAATGGTGGAAGAAGACCAAAACATGTTAAACTGCCTTTTCATGTCTGATGAGGCCCATTTCGATTTAAACGGCAATGTGAAAACGGCAAAATTGTCGAATATGGAGTACTTCTAACCCACAGATACTCCACGAGACGGAATTGCATCCTCTTCGCGTGACAGTGTGGTGTGCGATTTCTTCACGCTGTATTGTCGGGCCTTATTTTTTTGAAGAAAATGGTCACACCGTTACGGTTACTGGAGACCGTTATTTGAAAATGCTGAAAGAATTTTTCTATCCATTCCAATGACCTTACTGCACCTGACTTTTTCTTGTGGGGTTTATGTAAACAAGAAGTTTATAAAACAAAGCCAACAAATTTGGATGAACTAAAACAATCCATTCGGGCAACAATTGCGGCTATTCCTGTCGCAACTCTCAAAGCAGCAATGAACAACTTTTTACTAAGATGCCGCACTTGTGTCAACGAGCTTGGGGGGCATTTAAATTCAATTATTTTTAAAACTAGTTAAGCTACATTTAACAAAATTTAATGACCTTCAACTTGAAAAAAAATAAATGAATTCCATACACTAAAAAAAAAGTTATTTGAGTTTCTTAATGTAGCAAAATTCATGAGCCACCCTGTATATGCCGCGCTGCTATTACTGTGAACACAGATGTATCATATATAAGCATATATGGGGAAATTTGGTTTCTCTGGGCTTCTCAATGACTTCCGCGTACAAGTGAATATTTAAAGCCATGTATATAAATACATATACACACATACCCATATAGCAAGCGGCTTCGATAAGTAATATTAAAGCAACACAGATTGGCCTGCGGACATAAGTCGACTTATATACTTACATACGTACAAGTATATTTTCATTGATAACACATACCAAAATGTACATTCCAATTCCTATTCCAGATTAAACAAACAATACCGGGGGATTTCTCTGGGATTTTGCATACATTTTTTCTTTTACTTTCTGCACATTTTTTTTGCGTTTTTATTTTTACAGCTAATTTAATTTTGCTTATGCCCTACATTTTTGTTAAAATTGTATGGGAGTGAAGTACTGAGTTAAGAAATTCCAATTCGATTTTTAACATTAAGTAATGGGAATAAATTTTTTTAACAAAAAATTCACAGAAACAGATTGTTTGAAAATGTTTTCGAAATTCATCAATTCACGGCTCGCTTAGTGCAGGTATTGACCGAAGAAAATATAAAAAAAAAATTGAATAACACTAGCAGATCGAAGAATTAAACAATTAAATTAAATAAAGACCTACCAAGTAGCAAGCAATATTTTTGGAAGACATTAGATGAAGATTTGCACATAAAAGAAATTAATACGCATTGGGTACGGCGAATGGTTACTCCGCTTGACAAGCAACGATCATAAGGGAACTCACACCGCTCTAGTATCGAGTAGAGGTGACACTTTTTAGACTTTAGGGACTTTCGGGATGTAATTATTACAATACCGAAATCCGTGTTAGACCCGAAATTTAGATATTCATCATTTTGCAACAGCTTAACTCGAAAACACTGATAAATAAATGGTTTTAAAATATACTTTTTCATTGAAAGTGTAAATTATTTCCTTGGTAACAAAACGAAAGACAGTAGTTAGAATTACACCCATTTAATAACGCTTTAGCGTTCAAAAATCTGATAAAGTAATTTAAGGCAAGTCGAAAAAAGCTGGACGCAAAAGAATTTTGAAAACGGAGAAGTCAGCTAACTTTATTTCGGGCGAAAAAAACCTGTGTAAGATGGTTTGAACTTAAAATGATAAAGTCATGCATACTAAAAGCAGACGACCGTTCACCCATATTATTTTAACATTCTGTGGGACATCTTTTTTCGTTGGGCACCCGGGTCTAGCCTTTTTTCGCCCTTTCGAGGATCCATAAATCGAAAGAAAATTAAATTTTAGGAAACGAAGTCGTTAACAGAGATAAGAAATATGCTGAATTCACGTCCAAAGTCGAAAACGCGAGTCTGGCCAGCTGCGGTTGCCCAAAGGAGGGTGAATATTATTTAATACAACACGAATATCACTAATTCAGTCATTTGAAGAGTAGAACATTAAGTCCTAGTTGATTTCTATCAACGCTGTGCTTTTCAATGTTGCTTTTTAGCAGTAAAATTGCGTTTTCTATCACCATTTAACCCTCTATATTTTTTATAAGAAATGCGGCCGTATTCGTAAGATTTTTTAGTCTTTTATCTACATATACATATAAATGTGAAAATCTGTCCCTATATTCGCTTAAAACTCGAGAAGGGCTGAACGGATTTATCTTATCTTGGTCTTGAATTATTCGTGGAGGTCTAGGGAAGGTTTAAAAGGTGAGAAAAATTCGAATAATTGCCGGGAAAATGGTCAAAACGTGGACCCGGGTAACCTTTGGTTGTGTATGTACAATATGGGTATCAAATGAAAGGTGTTGATAAGTACTTTAATACGGGGTCATTTTCATACCTATTTATCACTAAGGTCTCGAAATATATGCCAAAACGTGGACCCGCCGTGTCTTTGCACCGAATTAAACCAAACTTACACACATTGTTAAGGAGGTATTGAAGATGGTTTCCGTATAGTTTGGATACCTATTGGTAGATACGGTCTCGAGATATAGGTCAAAACGTGGACTCGGGTAACCTGGGTATGTACAATATGGGTATCAAATGGAAGCTGTTGGTGAATGCTTTAGTTCAGAGTATTTCCATCCGCTCCGTGACTAGGGTCTCGAGATAGAGACCAAAACGTGGACCCTAGAATATGTTTGTACAATATGGATATCAAATGAAAGCTGTGGTTAAGTGCTTTAATACGGGTTAATTTTCATACCTATTGATGACTAGGGTCTCGAAATATATGCCAAAACGTGGACCCGCCGTGTCTTTAAACCGAATTAAACCAAACTTACACACATTGTTAAGTAGGTATTGAAGATGGTTTCCGTATAGTTTGAATACCTATTGGTAGATAGGGTCTCGAGATATAGGTCAAAACGTGGACCCGGGTAACCTTCGGACGTATATGTACAATATGGGTAGCAAATGGAAGCTGTTAATGATTTCTATAGTATAGACTATTTTTCATACCGTTCCGTGACTAGGGTCTCGAGATATAGGTCAAAACGTGGACCCGGGTAACCTTTGGTTGTGTATGTACAATATGGGTATCAAATGAAAGCTATTGATAAGTGCTTTAATATGGGGTAATTTTCATACTTATTGATGACTAGGGTCTCGAAATATATGCCAAAACGTGGATCCACCGTATATTTGCCCAGCGAAGCGGGCCGGGTTTGCTAGTATATTATACATCAACTGATTGGAAGTTGCAAAATCGAAATTAATCAATTTTTATACACTCCGAACTTAAAACTAACGACTTAAAAAAAGTTATTATTTAAATTTATTTGTATGTGAAATGGCAAATCCCGAAAAGTTCGGGACTATTGAAAAATAATTGCGGTACTCTTAACAATTTAGGAAAATTATTATTTAAACTTAACTATGTATATGTGAAATTATTAATCCCGAAAATGTCGGGTTTGTTTTAAAGTAATTTCGGGATCATTGGCAAATAATTTCGGGGTGTTTGACAAATAGTCCTAAGACTGTTTTTCAAAAATTTGGAACTGAAAGTACCGAATACCGATATCGCGAAATCTCGGGATTGACATCCTCAGTTATGAAGAGCACTTATTTTTTCAAAATTAAGAGAGGCTGCTAAATTATTCCAAGCCTAACTTTTTAAACGTGCACTATTTAAAGTGGAATGATTCATTTAGCAAAAAGTATTATATTTTCTAATCGAGTACAGGTGTGATTACTATGTAAATAGTAGTGGGGGGCGCAAAATTAATCATCCACTTCTGTTTTTTATAGCTATCTTAGTAAATAGGAAAAAAAAATATTGTGAATGATGGCAATTTTTATTTTGACCTTCACGCACTCTATTGCTTGGTGGCGCAAAATTAATCATCCACTCCGGTTTCTCAATAACTTTTTTTACTAAATAGAAAAAGTGATTTTGGGTGCTAAAAATCTTTACTTTGGCCTTTACGCGCTTCATTGCTTGGTGGCGCAAAATTAATCATCCACTTCTGTTTTTGAATAACTTTTTTACTTAATAAAAATGATTTTGAGTGCTCAAAATCTTTATTTTGACCTTTACGTGCTCCATTGCTTGGTGGTGCAAAATTAATCATCCACTTCTGTTCTTGAATGACTTTTTTACTTAATAAAAAATTGATCTTGAATGATGGCAATATTTATTGTGACCTTTACGGGCTCCATCGCTTGGTGGCGCAAAATTAATCATCCAATTTCGGTTTTGAAGAACTTTTTTAATACATTGAAAAAAAATTTGTATAGTAATGGAACACTTTATTTTGACCTTCATGCGCTCCATTGCTTGGTGGCGCAAAATTAATCATCTACTTTCGTTTTTGAAAAACTTTTTTACTTAATAAAAAATGATTTTGACCTTCATGCGCTCCATTGCGTGTATGTCTGTAAACGGCAGCTCTTCCAGTTCACAAGTGTCAAATATAACTGGCGTACGTCGCCATTTGCAAAAGTAATAAATCTTCCGATTGGGTGATTAATTTTGCGCCACCTTGTACAACCAATAAAAACTCAATTTGGTGTCTACTTGACATCAACGCCTCGATTATATGATTTTTGGACGTTCTTAATATTTTACAATTTATTCAAGCGAGAAGCAGCGCATTTTGAAATTTTTATTCATAAACTAAATTTTTTTCATACTACAAATGTTATTTGAGCTGTCGTAGCCTAGAAAATCGTTGATTCAAATTCGAAACCCAAGATAGATTTCATATTAAAATCATCTGCCGCTCGAAAAAGGCATAAATAAATAGCACCATTTGTAGGATTGGATCAAAAAGGGCATCTGAAATTGAAAGAGAAACCTGGGCTAAGAAACACCCTTCAAATAAGTTCAATAGGGACCAGTATGTTAGTTTTGTTATTCCGTTATTAGAAGTAGCATTGTACAAACCACCTTGACCTCAAGACGTAGTTGATATACAATCAAGAATTAAGAAAATATATTTTAGAACTCGGAAATTACAAATAAAAAATTAAATAATTGGCGCGTACTCTGCTGTTAAGTGTTTGGCTGAGCTCCTCCTTCTATTTGTGTCGTGCGTCTTGCTGTTGTTCTATAAATTATCAAGCCTAAAATATTCAATGTAGCGCACCATATTTTCATATAAATAAATTATTCGCGTACTTAGTCTCAAATTTTTATACGCGGCTACTTAGCGTCGGCTACACATCACAGCACTCGCTTGCTAATCCAGTATCAGTGAACTCATTCAACGTCGAAGTAATGGCAATCATTCAATATGTTTTATTTTTATGCCTCGCGGGAGTTTTTGCCACATCAAATCAAGGTGAGTCCCCTAGTAAGAGATATGCGATCGCTTTTAATTTTTCATATTTTTGCTTAAAATTTTATTTTTTCTCAACAGGGTCAACAGACACCACGGATACATACCCCTTCTCCAAAATTGGCAAACAATATTACTTAGTAAACACCGGCGTGAAGGTATGTACAGCACATATACATACATATATATACATACAGTTATACATACATACATTAACGATATCTTTAAGACAGCTGTACATACGAAACCACACCTTTTTGTGAATTTGTACGAAACTTGTTTTAGAGAGGGAACTTTCCCATATAGATCCAACGACTTGTGCTGCTCTTCAAACCAAGAAAGCAACCATCAGCATACAGCCCGCTTTGTATGCTCGATACGGTGGCAAAGGTATTCGAACGTATCATATGCGACCGGCTACAAGTCTATCTCGAATGTCTATCTGGTCTATCGGACAATCAGTATGGTTTTCGAAAGGTTTTCGAAAGTTTCAATCAGAACTGTGACAGACATACCGCACGAAGCAATCAGTGGTGGGCACTTGCATATGAAGTACTGCGCTATCATTACACTGAACACCAAAAATGCATTCAACTCTGATGCTATCAATGGAGCGCTTACACGAATGTTGCCTAATATTGGCGACCCGAAAGTCAGCAGAAGACGTGTCTTATCGAGGGTTGTAGACTCCGTAGTCTTTTACGCTGCCCCGATATGGGACGGAGCTAAAACGTCCAGCACAGGTACTTCGCCGAAGTGCAATAAGGGTGGCTTGTGGCTACAGAACGGTCTCGAGAGACGCAATAGGCGTTATTGC
The DNA here is from genome assembly GCF_027943255.1 of Anastrepha obliqua. Taxonomy (NCBI): domain Eukaryota; kingdom Metazoa; phylum Arthropoda; class Insecta; order Diptera; family Tephritidae; genus Anastrepha; species Anastrepha obliqua. The sequence continues at coordinate 15,906,721 of NC_072893.1, read as the reverse complement.
GGGCAAACTACCAGCTGACATTCAGGCAAAGGAATTGGGCCGTCTCTATGGCAGGCGACGGGCTAAGCCGGCTTTAGAAGAAAAGGCTGAAGAGAGACTGCATTCGCCAGAAGAATGGCAAAGCAGATGGGGTTCATCAACTAACGGGGTGATCAGGAAACACGGAGACGTTGACTACTATCTCACTCAAATATTGAGTGGCCCCATTTGTTTTTTGGAGTACCTCCATCGGTTTACTCTGGAGGACACCCAGTTCTGCCCAAACTGCAACAACGCGATAGAAAGTGCGGAACACGTATTCTTCTACTGCGATCGTTTCAAAGAGGAGCGCTTAACGCTTGAAGTACTTCAGGATAGACAGCTGTGGACGGAAAATCTAATCACCAAGATGATCGCATCAAATACTTGCTGAAATGCAGCACAAAATTTTGCAACAATGATAGGGCTATATCTTCAACGCGCAGAGTGACAACGCAACACTCAGCGAAGAATTCAGCAGCAGCTTTTGACTGGAGGTAGACTGCCCTACGAACTGACGACAAATAACAGACGCCTGAGCTTGGTGCTCAAGGCGGTATGAAACTACGACGTGTCGGTAATACTGACGACACTTTTTCCGATGTTCCATTTGCTGCAGAAGCACTTATGAAGGGGAAGCAATGGATACTATCGATAGTGTATAAATTCCATACGCCCATGTAAGAGGAACCTCCTGCGGACATAAACGCGGCTACACCTTGACGAAATGTTAGCACTGTTCCAGGTTGGAACTCAGCCGATAAGGAGGGTTGTTATAGTGTTAGTATGAGCATGCCCCACATACCATGGTGCGATGGCACTTTGATGATGTTTCCGACATTTTGATTTAACCTCCTTAAAAAAAATACATACATACATGCATTACATATATACAATATATACATATATTACATACAAATTTTTACTTATTTCACACGACTAGAATTTCCTAATCTCTTTTCAAATGCTTTGCAATTAATTTTAGATGAACTGGTTTGAGGCTGCGCTCGTTTGTCGTACGTATGACAGCGATTTGGTTACAATCGAAACAGCTGACGAAATGAATGCTTTATCATTTTATTTAATAACAAATGGCCATGGTGACAAATATTTTTGGACTAGTGGCAGTGATTTAGGCGTCGAGGGTAAATTCATGTCGCTTAGCAACGGCCGCCCAATGACCTATGCAAAATGGTCGGGTGGGCAGCCCGATAATGCGGGCAACAATGAGGATTGCGTACACATCTGGAATATTAATAATATATTTCACATGAACGATTATCCCTGCACCGGACAGGGTTATCCCATTTGTGAGATGCGCAGGCCGTCAAAGAGTTTCGGAGAAGAAAATTGTTCAGCTGGTATTCCGAAATGTGCAATTGACAAATTCTTGCAAAAGTATTTGCAAACCGCAGATATGTTTAACTGTACATAACTGAAGTATGAAGTTGTTTAAAAATAAATGTCAATGTATTAAATTTATATAAACTTAAATAAAATTAAAATTTGTATTAAGTTGCATTATATAAAAATGTATATTTTCGCTATGCTCTAAAAGTCTTAGTAAAAAAGTAAATACACTGGGTATTTGTATGTGATATTGGATTGTGTTTTTTTTTTTTTTTATTCTGTGTTATTTTGTTATTTTTTATTTATTTGTGTTATTTTTTAACCTTATTTTCTTATTTAACCAGCTCTCTGAGAAGCTGCTAACTGCTGGTGAGAACAGTAACGAACTAACCACCGTCAGGGTCAAGCAAGCATGTCCCCAAGGGTATGTTCTTTCTCCGCTGTTGTGGTGCTTGATCGTATACTCACTACTAGCGGAGATGCAGGAACTTGGTTTCCATGTCCACACATATGCGGACGATGTATCTGCGCTGACATCGGATAAGTCCCTAAGAAGGCTTTGCACGAAAATGCAGAGGATTCTGGACAAAATCGATGACTGGTGCATGAGACAAGGTCCTTCCATCAATCCGAACAAAACCACCTCCATGGACTTAGTCTTCCAACACTGAAAGTTGTGACACTTGGTCTTTCCGATAAAGTTAAATATCCAGAAGTAGTCTTCGATGGACGGGACAAGGCAAGAAAAACATAGGACCTTGTGACGTCTACTACAGCTGCCATGTAAAGGAGCGCGAATTCGGTGTCGAATTTGTTGTGGGATAGGCACTTCGCCAAGTCGCCAAGTACTGTCGTTCACTCCGGTGGACGAATGTCTCGCAATAATCCGCACAAATACTCAGCGTTTTTTTAACATCTCGCTCATTTGCGCCCACGTCTCGACGGAAGAGAAGGGCGATGCGACTAAAGATGCCTTCTATGAGCGCTTGGAACGTTCCTATGAGCGCTGCCCCCGCCACGACGTGCTTGGCGACTTCAGGGTGGGCAAGGAGGGAATTTTTGGTCACACAATCGGAAAATTCAGCCTGCACAATGAAACCTCCGGTAACGGACAGAGACTGATTTACTTCGCCGAGGCCCGAAACATGGTAGTCTGCAGCACCAGATTCCAGAATAAAAAGATACTCCAAGCAACGTGGCTGTCTCCTGGGCGGAAAACGCGAAACCAGATCGATCATGTTGTGATAGATGGAAGACATGCTTCCAGGGATTTAGATGTACGTACGATCCGAGGACCCAACATCGACTCGGATCATTACCTTGTTGCAGCCAAGCTACGCACACGCCTCAGTGCAGCAAAAAACGCAAAGAATGTTCGACATCGAAAAGCTGCAAACACAACAGACAGCCAGAAGCTTCGGCACTAGACTCTCACTCCTGCTCTCAGAGAGCACTGCTCAACAAACCGGCATGCACGAGCGATGGAGCAACATTTATCGTTTCCTACGTACCGCCGCCGAAGAAGAAATCGGATACCGGCGAGCCCGAAAAAACAGTTGGTACGACGAGGAATGTCATGCTGCCGCTGAAAGAAAGGATGCCGCGTATAGAGCCACGCTGCGATCGGGCGCAACTCGAGCCATGTGGGATCGCTACCGAGAGCTAAAAAGAAGAAACGAGAGGACGAAATATGCGAGTGCGAGGAGCTTGAGATGCTAGCCAATAAGAACAATGCCCTAAAATTCTACAAGAAAGTTCGGCGGTTTACAGAAGATTTCCAGACCGCGACGTTTTCCTGTAAGAACAAAGACGGCGATCTAGTGACTGACATCCAGAGCATACTTAAATTATGGAGGGACCACTTCTCGAACCTGTTAAATAGTGATAGCTGCGCATGTCACAGAGAATGTGAAGATCCCGATATCCCAAGCGCTGACGACGAAATTGACCATGACGAGGTGAGAATAGCGAAAACGCGACTAAAGAACAACAAAGCTGCGGGCGCCGACGGACTGCCGGCTGAGCTATTCAAACATGGCGGCGAGGAGCTGGTAAGGTGCATGCATCAGATACATAGAGGCCATTAGGGAGAATTCGCTGAAGGAGCTGAAGAAGATCTCTTCAAACGCGCTTAAAAGGTGTTTGGATCACTGGACCAATAGTTGGCATATGGGTATTGTTTCGAATGGCGCCCATTTGGAAGGCGATAAAATAAATTTTCATGATTAAGCAATTATTTTGCATTTTATTGAACAATTCCTGGTACTTTTTTGACAGAATGTATGTGAAACTTTGTTTGCATTGGAAATCCAGCTTACATTATGCAAATACATAATATTATTTAGTTACAAACTAAAAGTCTATAATCGCTACCAGTTGTAAGTCAACTAAATGGAAATCAATAAATTTCAGCAAATTTTTAATTAAAAAATTTACAATATAAAATTTTGGAATAACAAATAAATATTTTTAGGCTTACATACTTGTACAAGTATTTGCTGTATCCAGCGAATGCCAATGTGAGAAATGTGAAAATAATTTACACGAATAAAACACCTTCCCACACTTCCACAACCCCTTCACTCTTTGCTACAGATGGATGAGCAGACCAGACAATTTTAAACCATTATCACCTGAGTACGTTTGTACGTGCTTGCTGGGCATAACATCCAGACAAATTGCCAAATTTTTCACTTGCGGGATTTGAAAAAAAGGAACAACGATAGAAATGGAAATAAATAAACAAAAAAGAGGCGGACGCATAGACAAAGAAGCAGCAACTGCATATGAGATGATTGTCTGACTGTGTAGATTTAGAAGCACGCACATGGAATTATATGTTATTTTACACATGCACACACACACAAATGTGCACACATTTATACCTTTTTTTTTTTTTTTTTTTTTTTTTTATTTTTATGGAGGTGGCACAAAGCATTGAAAGCCGAAAAGTGTGAGACTTGCCTTTCGGCTCACCCACTAAAAACCCACCCCAGCTCCGTTTCCCTCCCGCGGGACAACCGTTAAGTAGTACTTCACGGAAGGGGGAGCGGCCTATTGCCTCTTCATGAAGATCTGCGCTGTTGTTCAGCGCGACGCAGTTTGGTAATTACCATTCTTGCCATATTACATACAGCGGACCAATATTCTTCTGACTCTAACATAATATCCACTAGGTTATCAGCCGAAATTGGCTTCCCCACCCTAGTGCTTAATTCCTCCCTTTCGAACACAAATCGCGGACAGACAAAGAAAACATGTTCTGCGTCTTCTACAGCTGGTGCACAATGAGAACAGTACGGGTCGTCTTCGTGCTTAAACCTATATAAGTAGGATTTAAAGCACCCATGTCCCGTCAGTATTTGGGTCAGGTAGTAATCTAACTGTCCATGTTCACGGTTAACCCATTTGGAAATTGTGGGAATCAAACGGTACGTCCAGCGTCCGTTGGGGGACAAGCTCCATTTCTCCTGCCATGAACGCAGGCTACGCTCTCTTGCTATCTTGCGTATTGTCACCCGTTCTGAAGTAGCTTTTTTTTGGTATATTTCAGCATACTCTGTTGCCATTAGGTTGATTGGGAGTAGTCCTGCTATAACCATAATGGCGTCTTCCGATACCGTGCGAAACGCGCAGCACACTCTGAGGGCACTTAATCGGTACACTGATTTCATGCACTTCACATATGAGGTGCAATTTGTGGCTTCCGCCCATGCTGGAGCTGCATACAGCATGATCGATGAGACAACAGAGTTGAGTAGTCTCCTACAGTTTTGCCTAGGGCCTCTGATGTTCATCATTATTCGTGTTACTGCTTCTGCTGCCCTGCTGCTCGCGTACGCCAAGTGCTCTTTAAAATTAAGCCTACGGTCGATTATTACTCCCAGGTACTTAATGAATGGCTTCGATCTTATGCCATGACCGCCCACCATTATGTTGGCCGACTCCACAACCTTCCTGCTGCTAATTAGTACTACTTCGGTTTTATGGTCCGCAAGAGTTAGACCACTGTTGCACAACCATTCCTTTACCATGCCAACAGCTTGGGTGCATGCTTCTTCGGCTTGATGGAGTGATTTAGCCACGACCACAACAGCTATGTCGTCAGCAAATCCTACAATTTGTGACCCTAGAGGTAGATTGAGACGCAGAACTCCATCGTACATAACGTTCCATAACAAAGGGCCGAGGACTGAGCCTTGTGGAACTCCGCCAGTTATTTTGTACTCTTTTACACCAGCATCGGTTTTATAACGCAGGGTTCTGTCGGAAAGGTAACTGGCGACAATCCTACGAATGTACATTGGAATGTGGAAACTATCCAGCGCGATTAGAATTTTGCTCCAATTCGCCGTATTGAAGGCGTTCTTAACGTCCAGCGTCGCAATTAGGCAGTACTCCTTGCTACCGTATAGCCATCGAGTACCTTCAATCGCCTTCTGTGCAATGGTTTTGACTGCGGATACAGCATCTGTGGTTGAACGGGCTTTCCGGAATCCAAATTGTCGGGGTGATAGACCGCCTACATCCTCTATAGCAGCCTCCAAGGCGATTTATACCTACCTACGTATTTATGTGCATGCCTTGCAGAAAAATCTTCTAATACCGAACTGGTACATTTCCAGTTAATTTTGATGGTTGACTAGTTTGCATTTATTCTAACTGCAGAATGTCCGGTGGCAGAATTAGGAATTAAAGGCTAATTAAAAGAAAATTACTAATGATGGTAATGGTAATGGTTGTACGAGTTAGGCTAAGGCCTTTATGCCCTGCGACCAGATAGATTTATTGTGCGCCCCTATTTACTTAATTTTAACTATTTAGCATACCGAGGAATCGAACCACCTCCTTAAGAGGGAGCAATTGTCATCTTCCTCCCAGAGTTCTGTGTCTCGTGTGGTCTAATGCCTCACAGTTGATGATTAAATTTTCCATAGACTTCTCTTCATCATAGATGAACCAGCATAATCTTTTACTAGATAATCATATTGTGTTGAAGTGTTTATTACAGGCAAAGTGACAGAGTAATCTGAGGCCCTTTTTATCTAGGGTCAGATTTTGCTCTGTTGGCATTGAAGCTCAAAAGCTTTTTGCAGTGATTAAGGCCGCTTGTGCCATTCCAGTGTTCCTTGATTTTAGTATGGATCCATGTTTGGTTTCCTGTTTTATTATATATTATTTTTGTCAAAGCCGGAAAATGGGGTTGGTCCAATAAATAGCTCTTCTGCCCCTTTTTTTGCATAAAAGTCAGCCTTCTAGTTTGCTTCGTGTCCCTCATGTCCTGATACCGAAATAATTTTAATTTTCACTTTCTCGAAATTCCACGGAAAATTGTGGTATCTGTACTTAGTGTTAGGGAATTGTGTGCTCTTGGGCCCACTTTTCCTGCTCCTACCTCGTGAAGCTCTTTGGATCCATCTGTACATCATTTTTGCGAGTCATTGTGTGGCCAGGTTGGGTTAGTGTTTTACTCTTCCCTAGACGAGAAGATAACCTTGTATCTCTTTATAAAAGCGAGTACGGGTTCCGTGTGGTCATTCGCCTGGGTTATGCATGGTACTGCATGTTGAACCCTGTTCAAGATATTGAGGTGTCCAGTAAGATCTCCTGGTGTAAGTTTTTCTTTCATATGAAAAGAGAGTGCTTGTATTGCTAAATGTAGGGTTGGTAAATTTAAAAGTGCTTCCATGCCAGCAGTTGGGGTAGTTCTCATGGCCCCTGTTATGCTTAGGCACGCCAGCCTTTGTAGTTTACACAGTTTTGATATAGCAGTAGTTTGATTTGTTTTAACCCACCCTTTCAAAGCCCCATATAGTACAGTAGGTCTTACCAGTTGGGTGTAGATCCAGAAGATCAATTTAGGGTTCAGACCCCAGGATTTACCTAAGAAATGTTTTGTTGTCCAAAGGGTTTTTTGTTACTGAGTTGAGGTGGGCCTCCCAAGTGAGTTTTTTATCCAAGATAATTTCTAGATATTTAACCTCTTCCTTTAGAGGTACGTCTATTCCATTTAGCCCAGGGTGGGTATATTTAGAACCCTTTTCTTGGTAAATGGGATAATAGTGGTTTTGGAAGGTTGAAATGAAAATTCTTCAGTGATTTCTGAAGATAAATTAATTTTTAAAACACTTTATAAGGGGGAAAGCGCGAAATTAATTGCCTGTGGATGCGAACGTAAGAAATAACACCACACACGTCCGATTAACAATTCAAAAGTTCAATGTGTGCCATAGTTTTCCATTCTCATCGCGTTCCTTCTGTATTGTAATTTTTGAGGATTGACTAAAATCTGTGTCTGACTTTATGTTTTTTATCCCATTTACTTCTTGTATTTCGTTTAAATCTATGACAGCACAATTGGCCGCTAATCTTATATCGTTTGGGGTTCTCATATGTGTTAATGCGATTATAATTTCACAGCCCTCGCTTCGCAATTGTACCACTAACTTGTTTCCCGCTTCTACATAGTGAATGTAGATTACTTCATTAGGATCAATAGTGGGTAATGCTTCCAGCCACTCTCTTTCTACAAAACCTATTAAGCCAATCGACGTTTGATTGTGGAGCACGTAATGAGACTTCTATCCCCCTCCGAGAGGTTTTCCTGTTTCATTATCAACCACGTTGGACATAAGCCAAGGAAAAGTTGTATTTTTTATTAAATTTACTAGAACATAAAACCATGATCATAATCTTTTCTACACCACTCGCAGGTTATATTTAAGGCATCCTGCATTAAGTCCTTTATGGTCATTTCGTGGTTGCTTTTAATTATTACAGAAATGTCATCTGCCCTATTGTTTTAACCACTTTATTGTTATGGGTTTGTACCAAATCGTCGGCCAGGAAAGACCAGAGCAATGGTGATAGTACCTCTCCTTGTGGACATCCTTTCGCGGCTGTAACAGTTTGGGTAACTTGCGTCAGGGAGCCTGTGATTACCCTTTGGGTTAGCATGTTGCTTACCCATTTAACAATTGTTGGATCGGTTCCTCTATTGGAGAGTGCCAGTTGTATTGCTTGAAAGTTCACGTTATCAAATGCACCCTCAATGTCCATAAAAGCAGAGAGGCTATTTCCTTTAGGTCAAGGACCTTTTCTATATCGCGAACAATTGTGTGTAGTGCTGTAACTGATTCCCCTTTTTGATATGCAAATTTATTTCAAAAACTAATTTAGACAAGACAAAACTAAACTAAATTAGACAAGTGCGAACTATATTAAACAATTTGTGACGGAAATAGCTTACCCTTGACGATTTAAACAAAAAACATGGTTCAATTATCCCACTGGTTGACAATGCACACCAAACCGTCATTTTGGGGCGGTTAAGTGGCTGTTATGGCGGTGAAGTGGCTTCTGTAGCAATTTTGCTTGTTTCCACTTTCATTGAAAAGAAAATGGGCTTACTCGCTCAAAGTCAGAAAAGAGAGTGTTTACCGGAAAGTTTAATGTAAATATTTGTATGAAGTGATGAGTTCTTTACGTAAAACAATTCGCCAAAACCGAAAGGATTTGTAGAAAAACAACTCGTGTATTTCGCACCATTATGACGCACCGTCGCACAGTGCCAACATTATCCGTGAATTTTTGATCAATAACGAATCGAATACCATTCAACAGCCAACGAATTCACCTGATATGACTCCCTGCAATTTTTTTCTGCTTGATCGACTCCAAACCAGTAGAGCCAACGCATTTGAACAGCTGAAAGGAAGTAATGGAAAAATCGTAAACGGCTCTGATAGCTATGCCGAATGCTGTGAACATATTTCGTAAAATTTCCTAACGGCAACAGCAGTCTCATAAAAAAAATTCAAGTATTAAATAATCAAGGACATATGTAGTGGACAGACTATATCCAGATACACAAAAAGGCATCGGTAAATCATATTTCTACTGACAGCTTTTATTTACATTACAAAAAATTATTTTAGGACACACAGTACAGTATTAACCAGATAAATGGAACTAATTGCAGACTCTCCAAAATTTCAAACTGTTTAATCAGAATTAAAAAACAAACAAAAATTTGGTATGCAGTTTTATAGGCCATTAAATTTTAATATGTGTAAAAATATCAACATTTTCAATGAGTTTTGATGATTTTTTCGTCTGAGGCAAATCATCGAATGCTACTGTATCTATACATAGGTACATGCACACATTTATAAATATGTTGATTTAACCACAAAAGGAAGAATTTTCTGTAGTTCTGTTATTTGTTGCATGCATTTTTTATTACTTTATTTATTTAACACCAGCAGGCGCTTGTTAACCTGCATGATTATGCTACTTATTGACACACATCCCATGAAAAGATTTCTTTTTTGTGTATGATTTTGTGTAAACAAATTTATTTGCATTGAGAAAATTGAGAAAACAATAAATTTTTTTTTGTTTGTTTGTTTATGAAATTTTGCAATGAATCCCTGAACATTTGTTGAGCTTTTTCTAAGAAACTCCGTGGAGATTTGCGAATTTGTGTGAACCCACTACAAAAATCGTGTTTTAAGTCTAGAAGTTCGTTTATAAAAAGTGCTCTAATCCTTTTTCATGGCGATTTCAGAGGCGACCGCTATTAGAAAAGACATTTTGTATCATTTTGGTGTTTCATGCACGGAGGTTCGAACCTACCTACAACATTAAGACGCATGCCAGAAATAGGACGAAGAGCTCGGTCAAATACGCAAAAAGAGTGTAAGTACCAAAACGTGTATAATTCGCCTTTACTACGCAACCAAATATATAGTTTTTCATGCACTCTACGAGTTTCGCTTTGAGCTATTGTATATAAAAATAATCGTGTTTATAGACCATGAGTTATGTGCGCTGGATTTGGGGCCCGCCACTTAAAAACCCACGCGGTCAGAATTGGGAAGGACCTTTCCGAGCCGTTTGATACCAAACGAGGTTTCAGACAGGGTGACTCGCTGTCGTGTAACTTCTTTAACCTGACGGTGGAGAGGATCGTACGAGCCGCAGAACTTAATCGGTCAGGCACAATATTTTATAAGAGCGTACACTTGTTGGCGTATGCCGATGATATCGACATCATCGGCCTTAACAACTGCGCTGTTAGTTCTGCCTTCTCCAAACTGGATACGAGACAAAGCGAATGGGTCTGGTAGTGAACGAGGACAGTACCTCCTGTCATCAAACAAACAGTCAGCTCGCTCGCGTATCGGCACCCACGTCACTGTTGACAGCTATGATTTCGAGGTTGTAAAAGACTTCGTATATTTAGGAACCAACATTAAAACCGATAACAAAATCAATCTTGAAATCCAACGTAGTGCTACTTTGGGCTGAGGAGGCAACTCAGCAGTAAAGTCCTCTCTCGACGAACAAAACTAACACTCTACAAGACTCTCATCATGCCCGTCCTAACGTCCTAACGTATGGCGCAGAAGCGTGGACGATGACAATAGCCGATGAAGCGAAGCTCGGAGTGTTTGAGAGAAAGATTCTGCGCAAGATTTTTGGACCTTTGCACGTTGCCAACGGCGAATATGGCAGGCGATGGAACGAGCTGTATGAGCTTTACGATGACAACATAGACATAGCGCAGCGAATAAAGATCCAACGGCTACGCTGCCTGGGTCATGTCGTCCGAATGGGTAGAAACGCTCCGGCTATGAAAGTATTCGATACGGTTCCAGCTGGTGGTAGCAGAGAAAGATGAAGACCTCCTTTGCGTTGGAAAGATCAGGTTGAGATCTTGATCTTGGTTTTGCTTGGTGTGTCCAACTGGCGGCGGTTAGCACGAGAAAGAAACGACTGGCGCGCTTTGTTAAACTCGGCCAAAATCACGTAAGCAGTTATCGCGGCAATTAAGAAGAAGAATTTATTTCATTTATTTAAAGAGTGTATCTGGCCCCCGTCTGATGAATTTGAGAGCCATTGTGTGGACGTTGTGAAGTTTCGGAACGTTGTTTTTAACCATTCTTGGTTCACTCAAGCTTTGTGAGACGGTGCCAAGTCCTGTGAAACGCCTGCCACCGAAATGCTTGCCTGCCCACGACTTCAAAGCAAACCTGCAGAATACTTTTCCGATGGTAATTCGTATTTACCTTGACGCCAGGCCCGAAGAAAACAATTGGAGAGCGCCCATCTGCGGTCACAGCGGCCCAAACCATTACCTGCGGCGGGTGCTGCCTGCTTTTGGCCAATCCATAACTTAAATTCCAGTATGAACGGTCGGTCAAATAAACTTTACCGGTTTGAGAGTTTACGAAATGCGCAATTTGAAAAATTTTCTTTTCGGAAATTGACCGCTTTCGGCCAAGCGATGCAACTCCTTCGCTTTGTCTGACTTGTTGTTGCTTTGGTGTGAGATCATGTGCCTTTTTTATCTTATAAGATCATTTTTCAGTATGCGACGGATAGTTCTGTCAGATATTTTCAGTTCTTTCGCCATTTGATTGCCACTTCGTCGGGGACTTCGCTCAAGTCGCTTCTTCAATTTTTGAACCATTTCACGTGACGGTGCAGTCTTCTGATGACCACCTCCATGGCATTTCGCTATGCTACCGGTACCATTGTAACGAATAATGGTACGATAAACAAAAACTTTATTTACTTTAAGGTGCTCGAGCTCACGAACAACCGCTGGCTGTGATTTTCCAGCCAAATATAAAGCAATCACACTATTACGCTTCAGTTCCATTACTGATTTTCTTTCTTCGCGTTTACTCTCGACAAAACGCTTCCGCGCACCTGTAAACAATACTCTGGACTGTCATTTAGCCAACTAACAGATGCCTTTGCATCAGCTGCTTGAGCGGTCTGAAATTGGTTACACTTCGAGTGCTGAACCCTGTATTCTCCGTATGTATACATCCGCCAAAGGTACATCATACCTGAGCTCTTCATATTTGTAATTCCCTACAGCAGATCCAAACTAGTCGACTCCGATAAGGACGAGATCAAATCTCTAGGGTGTGCAGGTAACACTTCTCTGATCAGGGTTCCAGAACATAAGAATATGGACGCAAATGAAATTGCTGATGAGCTTTCCAGGAAAGTCACTGAATTAGTTTTAGAGACCTTCTACCCGGTCATCAGATGGGGGATGGACTGTTGTTCAAAGGGAATTGCACAACTTATTTGTCAGGAAAACGCAGAAAAGATGGAGCTACATTAATTGATGAGCTGATTCCAAAACCTTTTGACCCCATTACAATGAACAGTGGGCTCGGAAAGTCCTGGGGACCCCACGGTATTTAATTTTCAAACTCGTAGCTAGGTGGTCATTGGACGATCGGCAGATACGCAGAAAAGCTAGATTTACCATTTAAGAGAGGGGAACTTTCAGAGAGGGCAACACTTGAGCACTTTCTCTGTAAATGTCCGGGCTTGGCAGCTAGAAGATTAAGGTCACTTACCACTCCTTTCTTCAACAGCCTCGGACAATGTGTCAACCTAAATTCCATTAATCTTCCCCATTACATCAGAAGCTCGGATTGGCTGTAGATATCCGCCCGTTGGATGTCTGAAAATGTTATCAAAACGGCTACTTGGGGAGTGCCAGAGTGATACTTCAACCATTTCACCTACCTACCTACAGCAGTCCCTCTCAGAAATCATCATCTTGTACGACTTATTAAAATGTCACGAGAAAATGGTTTTAGAACGCGCCTCAATGCAATTTTTCAATCTGACTTTGAAAAGAACTCCGACTCATGGACACATTCTGATCCTCCGTTAGAGGTCGAACTCTGATCCCAAAGGTTTTCACAAGTTCTGCGTCAAAACTTACCTAGTACCCTCAAAGCTTACCTAAACAGGGTGTTCATTGGTATCAAGTTTTAAATTTAAAGTTTCTTCCTCAGGAAGATCGCGAGGAGGGGACCGTGCTAACTTTGTTTTAAGTGCGGGTTACTTAGCGTCTGATTCCAATCAAGTAAAACTCTTGTCAGCGCCGCCTGCTAAGTAATATTTTCAGGATAAAAAATGGACAATTGCCCTCTGAGGAAATATATCCACCTAGCGTCCCGCAAAATTTCGGTTGAGCGAAATTGAACTGAAGTACTATAATAAAAGGTCGCCAAAAAGTTGCGCAGAAAATTTGCCTAAAATTACAATTTAGAAAGGGAGTTCCCGCCAAGATAATTCGCCTCATCAAAGCCCTCTACGAGAAATCCGAGCTGGCCCTGCTTCTCAAAAGCGATATCAGCGATCCATTCCCTACCAACGCAGGCGTAAGGCAAGATTGTCCCCTGTCGCCCTTTCCCTTCGCCATCGTCCTTGATGACGTCATGAGTTGGCTCCCTACACAATAAAAAAGTATCGTATGAAGTTTCACCACACCCCTTGAGGACCTGGACTTCGCCGATGACATCTGCCTCCTCTCTCCCAAACTCTCTGACATCCAAGCCAAGGCGGACAGATTAATCGCGCTGGTACGCACTGTCGGAGTGGAGTTCAACATCGCCAATTTTCAGTCTTTCCCATTCGTTTTCAGTTTTATTTTTATTTTTTTGGAGTTTTCAGTAAAGTCTTAGAAAACGTTGCTGGCTGCCTTGAAATGTATTAAATGCATCCACTTGATTATTGCATATTTATAGGCGACGTAACTTAAGCTTTATCGAGCTTACTTACTCATTGCCTTTGCATTCTACCCATTCTCACCCTTGCCGCTTGGAATAAAATGCAAATTCGCACCTCGTTCGAAGATAAACGCATCGCGATGTATGCAAATAGACAGACTGCAGTGATTTTAGTTGAGCAAAGCGAAGAGATGTAAGTTGCAGCAACCGGAGAAAGACGGAGAGAAAAGGCATGAATTAAAGGATAAAAGCGTTCGCGAGCGCATTAATGAAGAATTTACATTGATAAGGCGTTAATGAGGCACTTAATTTGTTGGTAGGAGTCAAAAGAAAGCGGTCGAGTTATGCAGATGAGTGAAGAAATTGAGTAAATGGGCACTGCGTTTATGTTCTAAGAACAGAGAAAAATGATAGGATTTGAATTAAAATGCCGCATTTATATACTCCGGAAGTGGAGCGTTTGGCGTTTGGTGAATTCACCTTCATTTAATAAAGAGGCCATCCTCATCGGCTGCGACGCGAATGCGAGACATACCATTTGGAGAAACAGCGAAATAAATGATCGAGGTGAGTCTCTTTTCGATTTCATTATTAGCCGTAATCTCCTTATTTGGAACAAGAGCAACACCACCAGGTTTCTATTTTCAGCTTCGAAAACAGCAAGCAGTTGAGAGGAGGTTCTTGATATCACTCTCTCGACTAATTCGCCTGAAATTAGGGTTGATAGTTGGAAGGTTTCTGAGAGAAACTCCTTTTCGCGTCACAAGTTGATCCTTTTCGAAGTCACTTTCGCACGGGAAACCGTATCTCCCCACAGGAATCCTAAAAGAACCGACAGGTCTCTGTTCAATTGGGTTTTCAATAATAATTTGAATAGGCTAACTTTTCCCTACTCATCCACTGTTCAACTGGACAAGCAGGTGGAACACTTACAGCGATCCTATCAGACGGCCTCCAAAGTGGCTTGTCAAGTATCTTTTAGCAAGAAAGACTTTCCTCCCTGGGGGAGCAAGACGCTGATCGACTTGAAAAAGACGGTAGGGAGGGTTTTTAACGAATGCTTCCAAAGTAAAAACTTTGAAAATGACCGGGTAATTTTGAACGAATACAAAAAAACCATTAAATATGCGAAACGCAACTCCTGGAAGGAGTACTGCGAATCAGTTGAATGCGTGAAGGATTCTGCCAGGCTGAGCAAGATCCTAGTTGACTAGTGCAGAACTCTTGTAAAAAGTGAGGATGGGGAGTGGGCTTAATTCGCAGAAGAATATTTGATTATCCTGGTAAATAATCACTTTCCAGAAAATTCTATTGCCCCACGTGACATTGTCGACACGAGTTGGCAGGTAGGACTGCTCGATGTTTCCCTGAAATCTCTCCTGTCAGTTGACAGAATCACGTGCGCAATTAATAGTTTTTTCCTCTTTGATCCTCCTGGTTCTGACAATATTTTGCCTGTGATGCTTCAGAAAATAAGTGCATCGGTGGCTCCAGTACTGCAAGAAATCTACTTGGCGTGCATCGCTCTTAATCACGTTCCTCCCAACTGGAACAAAACGAAGAATGTTTTCATACCCAACGCAGGGAGGAGGGGTCACGATTCGGCCAAAAACTTTAGGTCTATAATTCTCACCTCATTTATCCTAAAGGTATTTGAAAGATTGATTGATTATCATATCTGAGAGCACATCGAATCCAAATTATCTCTACTTAGCTATACTCCGGACGATAGTGTCAGGGACTTGCAAGCAAAATAAACGATAAAGTCTATCATATGTTGAAGAAGCTTGGACGATGTTATTGCGTAAAATTGTTCAACCTTTGCTCGAAATAGCGCGTTTTGTTGAACTCGGCCAATCAAGAAGAGAAGAAGAATATGCATGTAACAACGGATTTGATGCCACCTGGTTACAAATACCCAGCTAGCTGCATCTGTATCTCATATCTCGGAACCCTTCCATCTGTTTGTAACTTGTTTTTAATTTTTCTTTTTTTTTTGTTCACAGCCTCGCATAGGGCCTCGACAAGACTCAGTCTTGCGTTGGTTTCGTTAATCTGTTTTGATTTCTGACAGGGTAGGTGATTAGCCTACCCCTACCAGTAGTAAGTAGAGGGCATGCCCACCCTTAGGAACAACGCCTTCTTACTGCTCGGAGCGCCATCTGTGTCTCACATTGTACCACTTGGTATTTCCTTGGAACTGAGGAGGATATGTAGAAAGGTGAAATGGCTAAAGAACCCCTCTAGCACTCCCAAAGTAGCACTAAAGCGCCGTTTTTATAACATTTTTATACATTCAACAGACAGATATCTACAGCCAGTCAGAGCTTTTGATTTAAGGGGGAAAATTGATAGGATTTTGGTTGGTGTACTGCCCCAGGCTGCCGAAGAAAGGAGTGGTCAGTTACCATCACAGTCACCCGGAAATTTACAGAGAAAACGCTCAATAGTATCTTCTTCGGACAGGTCCTCAAAGCTTCTGGTAAAAACCACTACGAGTTTGGAAAGTGAATAACCTAGAGTCCCTAAGGCTTTCTGCGTCCTCCCTATATTGCACTGGGGTCAAAAGGTTATCGAAATAACACAAGAAGAAATGGATATCCATCTTTTCTGCGCTCTCCTGAGAAATAAGTTGTGCAATTCCCATTCACCACCAGTCAAGGGGATGTCGATGACAGGGTAGGAGGCTGAGGAGAGTGCTAATGAAACCTTCAAACTTTTTAATCAAAATTTAAAAACAAAAATTGGGAAGGCAGCTATATAGCCCACTGGATTTTTTTGTAATGAAGTGGAATTTTGAAGTGGCTCAAAATTTTCGTTGATTTTGGACAATTTTTTTTCCGGGCGATGTTGCCAATTTTTAAAAATCTGCATTTGTTAGTCGAGAGTTTTTTGGGTTACTGCTTACGAATTGGATACAAGTTTTTCGGTCGAAATTTGAAAAATATCGTTTGGAGTTACTCGAAACTCGGTGCCCAAGGTTCTTTGGGCTTGGTTTTTTACGAACCTGATAACAGTTTGGCGAAATTGGAAATATCGGAATCAAAAACAAACAAAAAACTCATCAGACTAACTCAAGAATTGGTACGCTGGCGTCTTTTGCGTTGCTTATTAAGAATCTGATGCCAATTTTTTCAAAAATAAAAATGGAGGAATTAAAAAATAATCGCAACTCGGTATTGGGATTATTGTTGTTTTTGTAGCAGCATAAAAACTCCCCATACATACCTATATATGGGGAATTCTGCTGAAGTAGCAGTCATTGGCCCGATATAAATCCGGGTCCTTCCGGTTACGTACAACCGACTGTCGCGGGAACGAATAACCGGGATTTTTTGGGGTCGCTTGTTTGCGAATCTGTGGACAGTTTTTAATAATTAAAAATGGCGGAATCCAAAAAACAAATTGCATCGAAATAACTCAAAACTTAGTACAAGGGGTTGTTGTTGTTGTTTTAACAATAATAGAAGCCCTGTCAGTGTAAGGTGCCTTGTCCTCGTCTGGCTCATCTAAAGGTAGGCCCAGGAATCATGCAGTTCCGACAGGTTGGGTCCAGTGGGAGAGGGGTGTTAGATGAGTAGGTTTGAAAGGGCATGTGAAAAGGTGGTTAGTGTCGTGCGGAGTGCCTTCATATGCAGGACATATGTTTGGTATGTCGTGGTAAATTCTGCTACAATATCCAGAACGTAATTGTGCCAGTATTATGCGTGTCTCACGGAGAAGCTGGAGCTCTTCATCTGCTGTAGGTGGTGGTTGGACTCCGATTACGGCATTCAGTGGACGGGAGCTTAAGAAGGTGAAGACGGTCTCCCGGTGAATATCGTTTAATGACTGTCTAAACACTGGCTGGTCCAGTAGATTTCTGGACCTCGTCAGCATAGTTTAAGAGGCGGCTCTGGCGCAAGCAGGTGTCTGCAAGGGTGAAACCTGCGGTAGCACCCTAACAGGAACTGCTTCCTGAGCAGTTTGTTATGCTCCATATCAGAGAGCATTTGTGCCTCGTGGTGTAGGTGTTGAACCGGGGACATCAGGAGGCAACCGGTCGCTGTCCGAATGGCAGTATTTTGGCATGTCTGTAGCTTTATCCACTGCGTGTCACTGGTTCCAGACAACCAGACAGGCGCAGCATAGCTTAAAACCGGTCGGCCTATTGCCTTAAATGTCGATAGCAACAATTCTTTGTCTTTGCCCCAAGTGCTTCCGGCAAGCGATTTAAGAACCTTGTTGCGATTTTGGACTTTAGTGGCAATAGCGGTAGTGTGCGCAGAGAAGGAGCGTAAACTGTCAAAGGTTGCACCCAAAATTGTTGGGATTGTTTACTGTCGGGACTGGTGTTTCATCAACTTTTACCTTGAGAGGCAGTTTGACCTCCTTTGTCTAGGTGGTAAAGAGGGTCGCCGTGGACTTGGTGGGGGAAAATTGTAGATTCCTCGATGTGAAAAAGCGAAAATGGTCAATGAGATAGTTGTTCAGCTTGGAACACAAGCCATTAATGTCATTTCCCGACGCCATAATCGTGCAGTCGTCAGCATATGTGACAAGGGAGACTCCCTCTGGGAGTTTTGAGATGTAGAAGTTGAACAACAAGGGTGAAGGGACACCACCCTGTGGAACCCCTGAATGAATCTTCCTCTGTTTAGATGTGTGGTCTTGAATCACTGACGAATGACGATCGCTCAGGTAGTTTGCGGACCACCTCTTCAGCCCTGGAGGGAGTGTCGACTGATAAATATCATCTCGTAGCATGGAATGGCTGACTGTGTCGAAAGCGTTCTTCAGGTCCAACGCTACTACTTAGGACAGTGCTCTCTCAGGGGCGGTTTTGGTTAAGCCCGTGGTTTATCTGGGCGTTTATGGCGGTGAGTGCAGTGGTGGTACTATGATGTGGGGCTGAGGCCAAGTGTTTCGTGAAGAGTGGGAGTAAGTGGGCTTCAAGTGTCTTCACTACTGGAGAAAGGAGAGTTATCGGACGATAAGATTCCCCTTGGTTGGCGGTTTTCCCAGGTTTCAGTAGTGGGACCACTCTCCTTGCTTTCCACTTGTCAGGGATGATGAGAGTGGCCAAGGACAGATTGAAGACCCTTGTGAGAAATCCTACTTCCAATGGTCCCAGGTGCTTCAACAGCAGTGCGTTCAGTCCATCAGGGCGAATGGCTTTTGATGATTTTGATTTGTTGAAGGCCTCCTGAACCTCATCACTGGAGTGCACGGGGTTTTTTGGGGTTGCTTATTACGAATCTTAAATTTGAAGTCCCTCAAAGTTGTCATTGATTTTTGATCATTTTTTCCCTGACGATGTTACTCATTTTTTCATAAATTTTCTCATGCATTGAATTGATTTCAGGGCTTTATTCATATGCAGACAATCTCTGAGATGCATTTACTTGCATAAATTAGTGTCATGCATGGGCGGTTAATAATAAAAACAAGTGAATTGTAAAAAACAGAAGCAACAATATGAATATAAGCACTCACTTATAAAAGACAAACGCGAATACGTGAGAGATAATATCGCAAACGCAAGTAATGCAATATAATTGAATTTAAGAGCTCGCACCTAGGTGATGGAGCAATGCTTTAAAAGCATTTTTTTTTTTTTGGTTTTTGTTTTTTGCTTTTTAATAATAATTATTTGTAATGCCCACCCGCACGCACCCATCGCCAATACATGAAAGATAATTACAAAATAAATAATGTGCTTCGTACATTGCACTTGAACACTTTTACATTCGGAGACAAAAGTTTAAATGCACCATTAAAATTTCAAATTCAAATTCGAAAGCTAAGGAAAAAAATTCAAAATTAATATTTAAAGACTAAAAAAAACAAAGTTAAAGAGTAAAGTTAAAGTAAAATAATACAAAGTTTAGAGTAAAGTACCACATTTCAAGTTGAAGCCGTTCGTAATCGGCTTAAAACTGTAGGTCCCTCCATTTGTGGAACAACATCAAGACGCACACCACAAATAGGAGTATAGCTCGGCCAAACACCTAAGAGAAGTGTATGCGCAAATTTGTTTGTAAAAAATGTTCATAAGTTATAATCGAATGTAACCATTTCTTGCTTTTATTTTTCTAAAAATTTACGTGTCGATTAGTGATATTTAAATATTTTTAATTTTTCATAATTCTAAAATTTTAGCAACATTTTTACTTCTCTTTAAACTCCAAATTAGAGCGTAGTTAAACATTTACCCCTAACTGTATATAGGCGCGAATATACAATGCCAACCATATTGTGCTACTCTCTCACTCTCTCCAGCTGCACAATTTCTTCTCTATCAAAAGGGGTAATTTCTCACAAATTTAACCAACTGTAAACACTAAAATAACAATTGTAAATCGGAGTGATGGTGTGAAATGCAGCAACTGTAATTCGCGCTCAGACTTATGACAGTGCACATGCACACAAAGTCGGATGCAAACTCAAATTAAGTATACACCTACATATGTATGTATGTATGTGACGCGTGAATTTAAGCAGACCGCAGCTGTTCGGCTGCCTACTGTCTGCCATTTCATAACACATTCATATGGTGTGCCCAGCTGTTTAAGAGTGAAATGCTCTTGCTTACACACACATGCACATACATACATAAGTATGTGTTAATGCTCATATCAATGATTCGCTGTTCAGCTGGTCATTTTGTCGTCCCGTGCTTGGCTTCCGCTGCTGTCTGCTTCACATCTACCGTTCGTTGTTCCTTTCTTTTGTGGCGATGAAAATTTATTATGGGTTATTGTTATTAAAATGAACACAGTAGTGTAATCCTTTATTTATGCATTGTTTTCTTTGCCTTTGTTTAAATTATTATTTTTTGTCTTCCACAGATACTTTCCACAAAATTTAATTCATTTCTTTATTTAAGCTGATTCTCAAGGCGCTTGTGCTGCGTGAAGTTAAGGTCGTACTCGCCTTTTGTTATGGTTACATGAGTACATACAGACACACATGCATATATATGTACAAGGTAATGTACGATTTCAGTGCTTTTACTAGAATTAAAACTTTTTGATCTCTTTTTTTTTGCAGTTTTATTCTGAAGCGAGTAAAGTAAGCAGCAATTTTAGCCTTTAAAGCCATGTATATATGTATGTAAGTATGTATATCTAAAAATATGTAGGTTAAGGGTATTGCAAAACTGATACATTGCAAGACTGTATCTATCAGTGAGAATGTGACGTCACACAGGTGCAGTTTCGCGGAAAAATGTGAAAATGCGTACAAATGTGCAAGAAGAAGAAGGAATTACAAAAAAAATGGCATGAATAAAATGCACCAGTGTGAAGTCACATACACAGCGATCCCAAGAATGATAGATGATTAGCTGAGTTGTGTAGTGTTACCAACCATTTGCTATTCACAATAAATTTAGTGCTTTTTTATACCCAAAATGCTTAAATTTTTAAGTTCGGTGTTTGTTTCTTTTTTTTTTAATTCAAAGCTACCGAAACTTTAAGTTAAAACAAACTGTGTTTTAAAACAAAAGAAGGTTAAAAAATATCACACTGAGAAGATTTCAGTGCTAATGAAAATTTGTTGGTTTTGATAAAATTCGATATTTTAAAAGTGAAAGTTAAATTTTTAGCTCCTTTTAAGGTTATTGTTAGAATATTAAAACCTTTTTACACATTTTAAAAAGCGTTTGAGTTTACTGAATGTGAATTAAAACCATAGAGGTGTAATCGTTCCTTCCGGTCCTCAATCCTTAGTGGGGCATAGGGCATCAAGAGGTGCATTCATAGTAAAAATAAGCAAAAAATACCAGAAAATCCTGAAGAAACCATAAGGACATTTTTACAAAAAGAGTACCTTATCATGTTACATTAACTGAGATATAGCAAAAAAGACATTCTCTTAACTGAAGAGTTTGTCTTCATAATTTGTCTTATAAATTAAATTGTACATAAGCATCTTGATTCAATAATAAAAGGTTTGCTCAGTAAACAGCTTTCTCATTCCCTCTTGACAAATCGGCTCCCTTAGCAAGACACTGGGTTGCTAGCTCTAGAAACTTTGACTAAAAGTGGAGGAAAAGTAAAATTTGTAGAAAAAACATTTCATTTTCAAAATGGACTGCTTACGAGCAACAACTCGCTCAAGAGTTTTCATCGGTATGTTCAGGATTATGATAGTATGACATGGAATACATACCGCTTAAGTCAGGACATGATAGAGTATTTGACGCAATCCGAGATCGAGATGGAGAATTTCTTCTTCTTCTTAATTGGCGCGATAACCGCTTACGCGATTTTGGCCGAGTTTAACAAAGCGCGCCAGTCGTTTCTTTCTCGTGCTAACCGGCGCCAATTGGACACACCAAGTGAAGCCAAGTCCTTCTCCACCTGATCTTTCCAACGCAGAGGAGGCCTTCCTCTTCCTCTACTACCACCAGCTGGTACCGCATCGAATACTTTCAAAGCCGGAGCGTTTGTATCCATTCGGACGACATGACCCAGCCAACGTAGCCGCTGGATCTTTATTCGCTGCGCTATGTCTATGTCGTCGTAAAGCTCATACAGCTCATCGTTCCATCGTCTGCGATATTCGCCGTTGCCAACGTGCAAAGGTCCAAAAATCTTACGCAGAATCTTTCTCTCGAACACTCCAAGCGTCGCTTCATCGGATGTTGACATCGTCCAAGCTTCTGCGCCATACGTCAGGACGGGCATGATGAGAGTCTTGTAGAGTGTTAGTTTTGTTCGTCGAGAGAGGACTTTACTGCTCAATTGCCTACTTAGTCCAAAGTAGCACTTGTTGGCAAGAGAGATTCTACGTTGGATTTCAAGGCTGACATTGTTATCGGTGTTAATGCTGGTTCCTAAATAAACGAAGTCCTTTACAACCTCGAACTTATAACTGTCTACAGTGACGTGGGTGCCGATACGCGAGTGCGCCGACTGTTTGTTTGAAGACAGGAGGTACTTCGTTTTGTCCTCGTTCACCACCAAACCCATTCGCTTTGCCTCTTTATCCAGTTTGGAGAAGGCAGAACTAACAGCGCGGTTGTTAAGGCCGATGATATCGATATCATCGGCATACGCCAACAATTGTACGCTCTTATAAAATATTGTGCCTGAGCGATTAAGTTCTGCGGCTCGTACGATGCTCTCCAACATCAGGTTAAAGAAGTCACACGACAGCGAGTCACCCTGTCTGAAACCTCGTTTGGTATCAAACGGCTCGGAGAGGTCCTTCCCAATTCTGACGGCGCTGCTGGTGTTGAGCAACGTCATCTTACATAGCCGTATTAGTTTTGCGGGGATACCAAATTCAGACATCGCGGCATACAGGTAACTCCTTTCCGTACTGTCGAATGCAGCTTTGAAGTCGACGAAAAGGTGGTGTGTGTCGATTCTCCTTTCATGGGTCTTTTCCAAGATTTGGCGTATTGAGAATATTTGGTCGATGGTAGACTTTCCAGGTCTGAAGCCACACTGATAAGGTCCAATCAGTTGGTTGACGGTGGGCTTCAGCCTTTCACACAATACGCTCGCTAGAACCTTATAGGCGATATTTAGAAGACTAATCCCGCGGTAATTGGCACAAATTGCAGGGTCGCCCTTCTTATGGATTGGGCAGAGCACACTTAAATTCCAATCGGCAGGCATGCTTTCATCCGACCATATTTTGCATAGGAGCTGATGCATGCACCTTACCAGCTCCTCGCCGCCATGTTTGAATAGCTCAGCCGGCAGTCCGTCGGCGCCCGCGGCTTTGTTGTTCTGTAGCCGTGATATTGCTATTCTCACCTCGTCATGGTCGGGTAACGGAACTACAATTCCGTCGTCATCGATTGGGGTATCGGGATCTTCACATTCTCTACGACATGCGCAGCTGTCACCGTTTAACAGGTTAGAGAAGTGTTCCCTCCATAATTTAAGATTGCTCTGTACGTCAGTCACCAGATCGCCGTCTTTGTTCTTACTGGAGAATTTACAAAGCTTTATTTCTTATGATGTGGTGATTTAAACGGAACTCATGTTTTGCAAAGAGCTGGCGTTTGCTAAAGAGTTACAGCAGGGAGAATTATTGAATAGTCCCGACGCAGTCGATTACATTACAGACCTTATTATAAAAAAAATGGCAGAACTTGTTTCCAATGAGCCCACCTTCCTATAGATGGATGAAGTGTCCAGAGGAGGCTTAGAAAAGCACAGTACCAGTATGAAAGAGCTTCTCATTAAAAACCATCTACCGGAATCGGCTTAAAACTGTAGGGCCTTCCAATTGTGGAACGCGCACTACAAATAGGAGGAGGATCTCGGCGAAACACCTAACAGAATTTTACGTGCCAATTATTTATTTATATATATTTAACAAAATAGTTTCATATTGGCGAAACTTCGTGATTGGTTTTAAATTTAAAAATTAATTCACAAAATAAAATCTTGGATGATGTGAAATAGTTTCTTGTTTTAATATTAGACTTGGCAATTTCCGCTAATCACTTCTATCTATACCATTATTTACATTCAAATATTAATTAAAATTTATTTTTTAAACCGTTCGCAGTTTCTTTCCATTTAAGTAACAAAATACTATTTTGATACCATTTTTACCAAAAAGGATTTAATTTTTTCCTTTTTATGCACCTTCTTAAATACAACCTTTTGTAAGGGAGTGTCAAAAATCGGAAGTCACTAGTGAGCAAACCTTTAATAATTGAATCATGCATAAGCATAACACATTTATTTTAAAAACACGCACACAGTAAAGAACATTTGTTACGCATACAAAGTTCTTTAACCAATTCAATAAAAATTTGGTATTTTATTTTCTTTGAATGGACATTTTAGTGTGTTTTTATATCCAAAACTAGGCAACACTGCAGTAGCGATAGAGAGATTTGACTGCTGAAAGGAGAAGAGCACGAACAATAACTCCAATCGCGGACAATGCAACCAGATGTTAAAAAGAAATAAAGCTAAATACAACTGAGTGAAATATTGAACTAATTTTTAAAAAATGTAAATTTTACAAAATTATAAACACTATATATCAGTTAGAGCAGGCTTTAAAAATGTCATGAAGAAAGAACTAAGACTCCGAGACTAAATAACAGAAAAAATGCTAAGTCAAGTTACGAAATGGTAATCTGGCCATACTGGTGTTAATAGGACGTCACTCATTGTCGAATTTGTTGTGAGCAACACGAGATGAGGATCACTCCTTTCTTCGCAGAGGAGGTTAAAATCGAAAATATCAGAAGCATAATTAAAAGTACCGTTACAGCAGTGGTATGAGAAATAATGTTACATTGTTAGTGGAAGAGACTAACAATGTAACATTATTCCTCACTCAGCTGATTCTACCCTGGGACTGCTAAAAGCATTTCATCGCGTTTGTGCCTTTTAGACATACATCCAGTTTCCTCTTCACAACTGTTCACAAACTCTACTGCCTATATTCTGAGTATATAAAATAAGGTAAACAGGTTTTATATTTGCAATGATGTCAGCGAAATCAATACTAAATATGGCACCCATGAGCATCGCCGACAAAACTGCTGCCGCAATCTGACTGAGATTCTCAGGTTACAACTTTGTCCTAAGCTACGGGCACTACAGCATCTTTAATGACTTTGAGTCCATCTTTGTGGTAACTGATCGATGCACACCTTCATTCGGTCCGAGCGACGCATCATCCATTCACATTCCATCGAGGGAAAAATGAGTAGGGCGCAACATTTGGAAAAAGGTTCTGTTGACTCTATTCACACATGGCCCGCAAATAGGTAAACATTTTGGTAGAAGAGTATTCTGCGTGAAACTCCCCATCATGTTCCAGTTCAGCCTAGCGGACCGCTACAGTTTGCTCTAAGCAAAGATCAGCGCAATCAAATAAGCAGTTAATTGGCTGTTCACTTGCGCTGCAACTGTCAGGGAAGTAAACATTTACTCCGACGGCAAAGCAGCAATTAGAGATCTGAGCTCCAAACTAGTAGGAGACCGCCTGACTTCCCCTTCGATCGCAACGAAATAATTCCAAATTAAACTCATATAATCACCTGCTCACTGGGCCATTACAGGAAACTGCTGAACGGATGAACCAACTGGGAAGGGGAACTCGTGAGGTGATTTCCCCATGAAATGAAAAAATTCCCTCTACCATCTCAGCCCTGCTCCTGAAACAATAGGCATCGCTTAAGCCCGTCGGGCGCCAAGCAAGTACACAAATATGCAAAGTCGCGAGATTCTTCTGGCAAGGGTGGACCGGAGACGCTTGATAGTACTTCTAAGGCTAACAAAGCTTCTGATCTTGAATTTTGTGGCTGCAGTATTCGTTAGGCAACCATTTGCACTCCAGCCGACGTCTCGAAGTGTAAGCGATCATTTTTTTTGATTTTTCAAAACTTTGCCACTGCAATAAATAGTACACGGCGATCACTGACACAGCCAATCTTAGCGATAATAGGTGCAGCTTTACTGTTGTCTTTGTTATTGTTATTATTATTATTGCGAGCACAGAAAATTGTACGAACAAGTGGACTGCTATCTGAACTGCCCAACAGAGCTAAGAAAGACAATCAGTCAATTTTTCATTTTTTGTGAGTGGGATTCCTCTTATAATCTGATCCTCTTATAAGATCTGATGACACTAAAGAGTTCTCATATTCGACAACTTGTTTACGAAGTACTTCGACATCACTGCATAGTTGTTGTACTATCGTGCATTCTTTCTCCACTCTTTGAACTCTGACTTCAATTTTGCAAGTGAAACTTCTTAGGTGTCGATGGACGAGCGAGAATGGAGAGTAAAATTTCAAGGCCATGCAGCGTTTTGGCGTTTTCGTTCCGCGAGAAAGAAAAAAGATATAACGTAGAGTAAAAGGACAGAGAGAATGCTAGTCCTTATGTATATCTTAGATACACATTAGGCTATTTTTCCTGAGTTTTTCTTCGTGGTTGCTAATTTCTAGGAGAAAGAACACTGCCTACTTTTTGGCACTTTTTTGTTGGTGCAAACTTGTAGGAAATATATTTTTGGTGCCTACTGTTTGGGGCGTTTTTTGGTCCCAATTTCTTTGGCGTTTTTTTGGTGCCTACTTTTTGGCGCTTATTTCCGTTTCCTGGCTAGTGCTTGTGCGTACTATAAAGTGCTATCCATTCCTGCGGTCCTGGAATCGCTGCTTTTGTGCGGGTGATAAACGCTCGAAGTAGTGAGCGTTGCTGCCACAGTTTGCGTCCAGCGTTTACCTACACCGTTCGATCCTTCTTCGTTTTTTGTAAATTTTGTCTACTTATATTCTCTGCAAACGTTTTGAATTTATTTAGATACATATTCTTTCTCTCTCTCTCTCATTCTCTCTCACGGGTCTCTCCCTCTTTCTTTGTCTGCCTTGAAAGTTTCACTCCTGTTGTGTGTACTACGCTACACGCACTTTGTTTTTACAGACTTATTCAAGTTTGCTAACCCCGCCGTCAACTCACCAATTCTCTGCATAATGCGTTTTTCAGATTGAAGCAAGTCTCAATGAAAATGAGAAAAATCCCAGAAATGATGCTCTTCTTTTCAATGAAAATGAGAAAAATCCCAGAAATGATGCTCTTCTTTTGCGCTTCCATCTTCGTTTCTAGCTGTGAGAGCCAGCTCGGTGTTGGTGGAGAGTCCCACTTTGCGGACTTTGCTACTTCAGAACACGAACATGCATGAATATCAATCATGAGGTTAGGCTTGGCATTAATTCGCTTGGAAATTGAGAAGGAATCATCTCTTCACTTTCCTCTCAGCTCTCCTGCTCTCACGGTGCCAGCTCTCACTTGCTTGTTACACTTCACTTGTTTGATACACCTTAGTATTGCCCATTTGCTGAATTTTATCAGAAGTACGGAGAGATTAACGTAACCGTTAGTAATCATCGGCAGGTATTTTTTATAACACTCCCACCCCCATCTCCTCTATTCTCTCTGTTCCTGTTTCTTCCCACTTATCCCCTTGCTAATTTTACTTAGTAGTACAAAATAGTGGACCAATGAATAGAATTAAGTCGTGATATATCAATTAAGCACGCAATACTTTACAAATCAGATTTTAAATATATAAAACCCAATAAAATCAAAATGTCATCTGCTGAAATCATATTCGACTCTCTTAGTCATCCAACTGCAAGGAAACTAAGAAATGGAGGATCTTTGAAAAACAAATAAGGAATGAATACCCATAAATACTGATTTTATTTAAAGCAAATGAAAACTGCGTGGCGGCACAGAAGGTAAAAATTATTTTTAACATAATTTTCTTTCCTTTTAACTTTGAACCTTCCAGTAGCCATCCTAGGCTATGGACAAACACTGCTCTGAGCTACGAGGAAACTGATAAAGTGCTTCTATAACTTTTAGGTGTGAAATGTTGAATGAATTTGAGCAAACCTACTGGAAGTCAAGCTTGTATGTACCCATAATTTCATTTCCAAAAGAAGAAAATTTCAATAAGAACTAACTACCTACCCAGCGATTGTAAGGAAATACATTTTTTTTTTTTGAGATCACATAGACAATTTCAACATAATTATCAAAGCATTCACGAAAAGTACACTTTATTACTCTTAATGTTAATATAGCAAACAATTTAAGCAAAAATATTTTAATATCACTAGCCACCGAACAAGCGTCAAGACTTTTCGTACAATATTTTTTTCTATTTGAGTTTTGCTCTTTTTTATATTTCATTGGTCTTTCCACGCCTTTGAAAAAGTTTTGCAATACTTTAAACTTTGAATAAATCTTTCTAGCTGCATTCCTACGCACTCAAAAACTTTCTCCGCCAGTGACAGAATTTAAGATCGCCTACTTACACACTTTCGAGTACATCTTCACCCATGCAAACATGCTCGCATATTCATATGACAACCAATAAGTAAGTTGCTTGAAAACTTACTACAACAATACAGACAATACAGTCACTCCTCCATTCGCACTCCACATGCATGACTTCTTAACAGCCCTGAGTATTGCTTCAGTGTCAGTCTCGTTACCCCTTCGCCGCAATTTACTCACAACCAGTATTTATGTAAATCGCACGCACTCTCACATTTTATTGCTTATTTTAAGCCAGAACTTTTGCTGTCAGCCAGCAGCAATGGGAGTAGCAGTTGCTTGTTGACTTTGGAGGAGAGAGCTCACTCCCAACAACAAAATAATAAGACCCAAATGTGTAAAGAAAAGAAGTTGAAAATTTCGTTTTTATTTAAAAAGTTCGCCCATCTCGTTGTTGTGTGCGATGTACTATCAACAACAAAACCAAAAATGAAAGGTAACTAAAAGATTCAATTGAAATGAGTAGCAGCGAACTAGTCCTGAGTGGCCAACTAACTTCTATATGTATGTGTGAATGTAAGCGATCTTGGCAGTGGAGGTTGTACGGTAAAACTAGGGGTACAAAGTAGCAAAACAGCAAAAAATTGTTGAGGCGGCAACAGCAAATTTCAATAAAATGCTGAAATGCAAAACAAAAAGTAAAAAAAAAACGGTTGCAGGTGAATAGCGCAACATTCCACAATCGGCTCAATCCACATTTTTTTTTATTTTTTTATTTCGTTTATTCAGTATACAAATAATTCTTACAGATTATATTGGACAATTTTAATTATTAGTTAAAGATTATAAACAATTGTTGCCTAAAATTATATAAACTTAGTCTAAAGTCGAGGCTAGGATAATTGTTGCAGAATCGAATGCATCTCACCATTGGTTCATTGAGGGCATAGTTAGTTCTATACCGTTGATCTACAAATAAACGAACCTGCCTTAAATCATGGTGCTTTGTTTGATATGTAATTAAACTCTGTAACTCACAGCAGTTTATATTGAAATTTAAAAGATTATACACGAAGAGAATCGAAAAGTAGATTCGTCTGTCCTCAAGGCTTTGCAGTCCAATCAATTTGCGTCTGCCTATATAACTAGGGAGCCCTTTTGGCCAGCGCAGCTTACACAACGCATATTTTGTAAAGACTTTTTGGACTCTTTCAATCTTATTTATATGACATTGGTAGAATGGGTTCCATATTAGAGAACAATAATCTAGGCGGCTTCGAATTAAGGAGACGTAGAGTGCTTTCAAAGTCAAGGGATCTGAAAAGTCTTCCGTATTACGACGTAAAAATCCAATCATAGAAAAAGCTTTAGAGATAATATAATCAATATGTTTCGAGAACGTAAGTCCTGAATCGAAGATTGTGCCCAAGTCTTTGATTTGGTTTGTTATGAGGAGGGGCGACCGCTATTAGAGACAACTTTTTCTTCATTTTGATGTTTCACGGAGATTCGAACCTACGTTCCAACCCATTCGGCTACGGCTGTTGTTCAACTACATAACCACAAATATAGCCAAAACTCATCCTTTTTACATTTTTCAGCCGGTATATCGAAATAACTGATGTGCTGGCGCTACTCTTCTAAATTCGGATTCGGCACATAATACGAGGGTTGCATTTTATATTTTGCGACTCTGCGAACCTACGTGTGATGAGCTGTGATTCAATATTTTTACAACGTTTTCACTTACGAACTTTATGTCTGAGATGAAAAATTCACCTCTCCTAAGAGATGGAATTAACTCGTGAAATTTTTCGCGCGATGGTTTATTACGATTTTCGGTGTGGATTATTGAGACAGGAACTCATTGATTAACTTACCTCGACTTTTGGTGTTCAAGCACCACACTTAGCCACTGTGAAACGCAGGGACAACAAGATTCAACGTAGCTGTCTATTCTTCCAGTACGAATTTCGTGAAGGGCGTCCAAAAATGGTATGTGAAGCGCGCTCACACTAATACTATAACAATCCTCCACCTCGGCTAACTCTACCCTGGGACCACAAAAGTATAACTTCTGGGCAGAGCCGCATTTATGTCCAAAGACACAACAGGTGCCTGCGTCCAAATTACTCTCCTGGAGACATATGAAGCCTATACACCGTCGATAGTCCCAATTACTCCCACTGTGTGTGTATAGGTAGCTCCAAAGTAAGCGAGACATCGGAAAATGTGCAGTAGTGTTATAATAACTCACTACCGTCTTGTCTTCTATACAATACTGTATTGAGTGTTTCACTTAAATGTCTGTGCTTGTTGTCGGTTCGTCAGAAACTGTCCGCCTTCTCTGTTGCTGCATCGCTTTGCATTCCCAATCAAAATGGCGAAGTCGCGTCATGATCCTACCTGCGAACATTTGCGCTGCCTCCTACTTACCACTGGTTGCACACATATCTCGTATGAGGGTGCTGGAGGATAGTTGATGACCCAGGGCTTGTTACAGGATAGCTTGTTTCTCTCTGAAGCGGTCACAATAAAAAATGACGCGTTCTGCGTTTTCGTCAGTATTCGGGCAGTTTGGACAGAAAGCGCTGTCTGCCAGCTTAAAAGTGTGCAGGTATTCCTGAAAACAGCCATGTCCGCTGAGCAACTGCGAAAGGTGATAGTCGGTGTCTCCATGTTTTCTCATTAACCACTCATCAACGCGTAGTATGAGTTTGTAGGTCCAACGTCGGTGCGTCCGTGAATTTGTGCGTCATTTGTTAAACGCAAGGTCGTCATGTGACATATCGCGAAATAGAGGCATTAGTGGGTCCACATATGGAAATACATTCAATATTGCAAGACAGTAGGGAAACCCTGGATTGAAAGTGCACTTAATGACATCCCATAAATCTTTCAGCAAGAGTCTGTTCCTTCACACAAAGCAATTGATTGGATGGCTGAAAATTTCCATTCCCACATAACATCTAACTTTTGCCCGCCTAACTCCCCAGATCGTTATTCAATGGATTACTACGTATGTTGGCATAGTTGATCGCGAAACCAGTAAGCATCCTCATAACACTATTTCTTTTCTGAAGGATGCAATTAATACTGTTGTCATGGTCAATATGAGTAAGAAGAATTTGGTTCGGTCATGTAATCGTTTCCGGGCCTGGATTAAGGAGGCTTCTGCAGCAAATGGAAATATTATTGAATGAGTGTATAGATACCTAACTTTATTTATAGTTATAACTTTGTGTTGAGCACAACATGACAAAAATCAAAAGGGAGACTAATAGGGGGTCTAATTGTACTAAGCTGTAATGTCATCGAACTGCGAGGAACATCAAGGCTGGGATCAGAGCAAAACTATACTCCTCTAAACCAAGGTATTCATATTTCCGAGCCGAGAGCTAGCTTGTAATAAAGCTAATTGCTTGTAAAGCTCCCTATTGAAATAATACCCACCAACACCTGGTTAAAGTTGATTTTATAAGTGACCAAAAATGGATAAGTCTAAGTCAAAAAGAAGATTTCACTTTGTTGGAAAGCAGCAGCACCGAAACTCCCCGCAGGGCGGCTGTAAGTACTTCTGGTGGAACCAATCGGAGGAGTTCAGCAAAACTAAATGTTAATTTAGGTAAGGTTGTGGGATGTTCTAATGCACTACATCTTTGACAGATGCAAAAGACTTCACCCAGAGTATGACTCCACGAAATTCCTAGCGAGGTAACAGATTGTCAAATGCGGGAACGAATTCTTCTTGCAATTCCTCACTACTTACGCTGCTAAAATCTGAGATGCGCTCACCAGCTTAAAATTCAAGCTGATTCAAGTTTAAGGCAAACCTCTCATGACGCCACGTGATGAAAGTTGCTGCGGTACACTAAGTTGCAAAACGGAAACGCCGCGGCAATAGGAGACTTATAAAAGTCCAAATACCGAGAAACCGAGGGTTTCTGTGTGGTTCTGTGAGCAGATTTCCTGAAGTTAGTAGGGGGCTACCCTGGCTAACTGCGATTTTTTAAAAGTTTTTCTCCTTTACTTGTTGGTCCGCCAAAGGTATTTTTCCCCCTCTTACCCATCGGCCAAGTGGGAGTATAAAAACCGAATTGGCTGATGAGCGTTCCCGTACACGACACCCGGAGACACACCTGATGGGGATTCCAAACTCTCCACACGAGGAAAAGTTTACCATAACAAGACGACGAGCTTGAAACGGCCATGTGACAAGGGCTGGAAGCAACAGGATTATTAGAGCAGCGGGAGATTTTTACTAGCTAGAAGACGCAGACTGGGTCGTCCACCAAAGAGATGGAGCGAAAGAAGATTTGTACGCGTTGAATACCACATAATTTCACAACTGCTTGGAAATGATCCGTGTCGATTAGTGTTAAGAAATGATGAAGAAATTCAGCCGCGGTGGTTCAAAGCCCGTCTATGGTATAAGTGCACATGACGAATCTTGGATCTATGCGTTTGAGCCGAAAACAAAACAGCAATCGACCGTATGGGGGGCTCGTCTTGGGCTTAATTCAACAAGAGTTGTTCGTGGAAAAAGCACCTCAAAGCAAATAGTCACCTATTTTTTTCAGAAAATCTGGTAATGTCGCCACTAGAGAAACTTTTAGCAGTCAATTCTGAGTGGTACACAACCAATTTTTTACCAGAAGTTTTCGCAGATTCAAGGAAAGCCAACCACCGAAAATCAATTATCCTTCATCAAACCAATGCGAGTTCTCACGTATCACCTCACACAAGAGAGTTTTTGAGTACTCAAAAGATCCAATCCGGCTTGCCGGAGTAGACGGACACTATTTTATGAGCGGTATCCGAAACTGTTCTGCTTCCATTCCATCTGGCTCCTTGAATCGCAAGGATATCAATTTTATATCGGAGCATTTCATTTCGAAGTTGATCTAATTTGCCACTCTCATTTAGAGTTCGTACGTTCCTGAACGCGACTTGCGTCGGTCGCTCCATTCCAATACTAATATGTTTACTAGAGTAATTGATGTAGTTGTTGTTGTCGTGGCTAGTTCAACATGTAGACGTTTCGGCATAAATTTGGCCCCTCCACGTTTGCGAGGAGAAACGATGATTTATGGCAACGTACCCAACAAAAAACTATACTGATTTAGATTGATGGGCGTAAGTAAGAAAGGCAAAGCTGCGCTCATGGCCGTAGACAACCCTCCAACTAATTGATGGGTAGTGAGTCCTATAAATCCAAGCTGAACTATGTCAGTAGACAAAATATCCTGATGCAAACATGGGTCCCGGGGCGCGTGAATGTCAAGCGTATGGAAACCTCTGCCTCTTATCTAGGATGGACTCTGTGGCTAAACGGCCACAAGCAAGCTTGGCAAGCTGAGAGAGGCTGCAGATGAACAAAACTGATGTTACCTGTCAGGTCCGACTGACTGTCACAGATCCTGCTGGCATTAAGAAGAAGGGACTGTAGGCAGCTGGTTGAATAGATAATGGGCCGCTTTCTATAGGGGAAGCACATGGAAAAGGTAGGCAGCTCAGACCGTGTACTCTGCCCAACATGTGGGCATTTCTGTGCGTTCGCCCGGCCTTCGCTCGAATCAGGCTTGAGGTCTTTGGCACTTATGTGTTAAGAAGCGACCATCTTGGCTCCTTGGCACCACAGGATCTACTCAGATTTCTTCGGAGATTGGGTAGATTTAAAGAAAATTGAAAAGGGAACCCGAGTGCAGTAAAATGGACTTAATGTTGTCTGAGTTCTGTACTTGCTAGTTGTCCCGATAAAAAAGAAAACAGTTGGCGCTAAAATGGAATCCTCAGGGTTCTGGACGACCTTGCGCTCCAGCGAGCACTAGGCGCCGTAAACTACAAATGAAAAGACATTTGACGTGCAGGTCCTAATAGAGTGCGATTTAGGTCTCTTGAACAAGCCCTATGCTACACGAAGAGATCAGGACAGCAGTATATAACTAAGTAGAAGATCCGGCTAATGGATCATTTGCCTCCCTGATTTGGCACCTTTTTGTTACCGAACATCAAAAATAGAATGCGAGGTCAACGTTGTTGAAAGTATATTCTGTGCCAGTAAGCTTGAGACGTTTCCTTTAAAAGGTTTGTCGTGCATGGTAGGCGTTTAATGTACAAGCATATTGTCTTTCATACATACGAGGGCGGTTTAATAAGTACCGTGTTTGATGCGAGGAGATATAAGCAAAGTTGGATGCTGTCTATGGGGACGCTTCGGAGGGAGTTGCCTGGCTTCCATCAGAGGCGTCCCCAGGTGGCGGATAGAGGAATGCTCAGCAGATATGCAGGGTAGGTGGGAAGTAAAATAGCACCCGTGGACCGAAACAGGCAAAGCGGGCGTCTGTCTTGTAGCAAGCGGCTCGCTACAGGAGAGTAAACTCTACACAAATCTCCAGCATAACAACATATGCCGATGGATGAGTGGCTAGGGGGTATCTAGTCACTAATATTCGAATTTGGACCGCTCAAGCAAGGCTCCATTTCAATATGAGCCTTACTGCGCTGCCGGGGCACTGGCGTAGCGGATCAACCCTTCTCCTTTACTTATGGGGCCACAGTTAGATATTGGTTCAACGAATTTAAACGTGAGCGAATATCCGTTTTTGATGAGGAGCGGCCAGGACGCCTGGCTGACCTGGTTACCAAGAAAATCATTCAAAAAGTCCACGACACGTTTCTTGCCGATCGACGAAGAAAAGTGCGCGAAGTATCAGAGGCCATAGGTGTGCCGACCGGAACGGAAATTAATATTTTACATGATAAGTTGGCGATGAAAAAAATTTCGGCCTGATGGGTGCCGCGATTGCTCACGGCGGACAACAAGCGGGTGCGGCTGTTAACTTAAAGTATTATTCGGAACAATTTAAGCGAGATCCGAAGGAATTTTTCTGTCGAGTTTTCACCGTTGATGGAACCTGGATTCATCATTACGCACCAGAAACTAAGCCACAATCAAAACAATGGATTTCTTCAGGTGAATCTGCTCCAAAGAAGGGAAGACAGTCCCATCGGTCAGAAAGGTCATGGCGACGATTTTTTGGAATGCTCAAGGCGTCATCCTCATTGATTTTTTAGAAAAAAAAGAACGATCACTGGGAAATCCTTCAGGTACTGGACCGCTCTCACAAAAAAGTGAAGGAGTGCGAGCATTTCATAAGGTCAAAGCAGCATGCATTTTCCTTCCCAAAAAGTCTAGTTCTCTGCTCCTTTGAAACTATTGCAATTTACTACCGGGTGGCTACTCACACTCCCAGTGCTGCTGACTTTGAATCTCAGTCAACCCGTTGCAGACAAAGTTTAACCGTCGCTCCAAGTTTTGTATCGCTGTCAAGTGCTGCTGCCGGCAATGCTGTCGCTCGTTTTCAGCTCGTTGGTAAACAAATATATTTCACTTGTACGCTGCCGCAGTTGTGTGTGTGTGTGGTGAGGTGTGTTTTTGTGCTCAGTCTTATGCTGAATATTCGGCAAAGAAATCACATGCAAGAAATTCCCGAAAAACTATGTTGCCGCCACATTTCAACTGCAATTGTTGCACATTGCAAAGGAAACTTTTCAATATATCGTTGGCTATAGATGTGTGAATGCGAGTGCATGCATGGGTGTGAGTGTATTGATTTGCCTATTGCCGTAAAGTTTCGTTTTGCGAGCCAACTTTGGCGCGTTCTATGAGTGATTTTGCGAAAAAGTGTTTGGTGGTTGCAGTGAAAATCGCCGGTGGAATGGTGTAAATAAAGATGTTATGTACAAATAATTTTAATTAAAATTGCTGATTAAGACGCGTAGCAAGAAAAATGTATGCCAGCTATTTTCAAGAATGCTCGATTTTTGTTTTGTTTTTTTTTACGGAAGAAAATACCCAACACTGATAGCAAAAAAAAATGTCAAAAATCAACGCGATTTTTCAGTTACTTGAGACTTGCACTTTATTGCGACAAAATTCAATGAGGCATAAAACTGCATACCTGAAATTAAAAAAAAATCTAATTAAATAGTTGAGATTATGAAGAAAATATGTTAATTTTTTTTTCAAATTTCCTCAAAGTTTGAAGCATGAATTTATGTGGCTTTTGCAGCAGAATCAACTATGATCATCTTTAAAAAATTATCAAAATTAAATGTGGAAATAAAATTGCCAACAAGTAACGCCGTGTGTATTGCTGCTCTACCAAGTCCTTTCTCTTGGCCACGTTTATTGCGTATTTACGCATTTTCACATTTATTTGTGGTTAATTTTGTTGATGAATTTACATTTCTAATTAAATGAGCAATAAATTGCTAAGTCCCAAATTGTTCACATATTGATTGTATTTTTTAGTATTATAACTGTCACTTCAACAGACAAAAGACGCACGCACGCACGCACGCTTAAGTTCATATCCGATATATGTATATGAATGGGTGTACATACATAAAAACGCTGCACTAATAATAAAATCTTCATTCGAATACAATTCACACATATTTGAGGCGAATAATTGCCAGTTCTTGCAATTCAGTATGGAATTGCGTGCATACTCGTATGTTTGAACTCATACAGTTGCGACCATAAATCTGGGCAAGAATTCGGAGTGTTAATTACGGATGCGAGATGGCGCAAAATTAATCACCCTATCGGAAGATTTATACTTTTTACAAACAGACAAGCAATGAAGCGCGTAAAGGTCAAAATAAAGATTTCCATTACTCAAAACTTGTTTTTTTTTTAATTTTGTTAAAAAGTTATTAAAAAAAAATTGAGTGATTAATTTTGCGCCACCACCATACGTACCTATGTATCGAAAAGTGTGAGGTCTGGAACAATAAGCAAATATGGTGTGAGTTTTTTTAAGAAAAGTAGAAAAATTAAAAAAAATTCATTTTAAAAAAATTAAATTTTTTGTCCAAAAAAATTAGTAAATTTTTTTTTAAAAAAACAAAAACAAGTTTACCCACGCTATTACGATATGACTTTTTTTTTAATTTCTTAAAATTATGAATTTCTTAAAATAAAAAAAATTAGATTTCCGGCCAAGGAAAGTTAGTCCATTTTTATAAAAAAACATATGAAAAATTTTATTTATAAAAGACTTTTTCATTTTATTATTTTATTTGTACAAAACTTATTTGTATTTAACATTTTTTATATTCGGGCAAGAATTCGGAGTGTTAATTATAGATGCAAGGTGGCGCAGAATTAGTCACCCTATCGGAAGACTTATACTTTTTGCAAACAGATAAGCAATAGAGCGCGTAAAAGTCAAAATAAAGGTTTTCATTACTCAAAACTAGTTTTTTTTTAATTTAGTTAAAAAGTGATTAAAAAAAAATTTGATTATTAATTTTGCGCCACCACCATATGTATCGAAAAGTGTGAGATCTGGAACAATAAGCAAACATGGTATGAGATTTTTAAAGAAAGTAAAAAAATATAAAAAAAATTTCAATTAAAAAATTCAATTTTTTTGCCCAAAAAAATTAGTATATTTTTTTATAAAAAAAAAACAAATTTACACACACTATTACGATGCGATTTTTTTTAATTCTTATAATTAAAAAAAATAGATTTTCGGCCAAGAAAAGGTTAAAAAAAGTTTCAATTAAAAAAATTGAATTTTTTTGTCCAAAAAAATTAGTATATTTTTTTCTAAAAAAAATCAAGCTTACACACACTATGAACATATGAAAACATTTTTTATGCATAAAATTTTATTTATAAAAGACTTTTTTATTTTATTATTTTACTTATGAAAAACTTTTTTATATCTACATTTTTTTATATTTCTTTAAATTTTTTATATTTATTTAAAAAAAAATTTATATTTATGTAAAACAAAGTTTTTTTTTTATTTTTGTAAAACCAAAATTATATTTTTGGCCAAAAAAAAAATTAGTACATTTTTTATAAAAAAAAACATGTTTACACGAACTAATGTATGCGTTTTTTTTGTACTTTTTAAACACATAAAAACATTTTTTTATATAAAAAAGTTTTTTACAAAAAAGTTTTTTGTTCCTTTACATTTATTTTTTTATAAAAAACTTTTTCATAAAAAACTTTTTTATATTTAAAATTTTTCATATTTCTAAAAATTTTTTATGTAAAAAAAGTTTTTATGTTTGTAAAAAAACAATTTTTTTTGGCCAAAAAAAGTTTACACACACTAATATAAGCCTTTGTTTTTTGGACTTTTTAAACATACAACAATTTTTTTTTTCTTTATATAAAAGTTTTTTACAAACAAGTTGTTTATCTTTTTATAAAATTTATTTTTTATACAAAACTTTTTCATAAAAAACTTTTTTATATTTATTTTTTTATAAAAAACTTTTTTATAAAATTTTGTTTTTCATATTTCTTTAAAAAAAATGTTAATATTTATATAAAAAAAATTTATATTTATATATTGTAAAAAAAGTTTTTTATGTTTATAAAAAAAAAAGTATATTTTTGGCCAAAAAATTTAGTACATTTACCATACAAGTAAGAAAAAAAACAAGTTTACACACACTAATGTACCGGTTAAAGTAACGCTTTCAAGTAATTTAATGCTATAGTGAAGCTACTTGGAAAATTTTAAATCACTTCATGTAGTTCTTAGTGTTCCAGCAACCCATCCATAGTACGATTAGCTTCGAGGCGCTGAAGCAAAATCGATTATTAAAAATTTTAACAAAAATTGTGTTACACTACAGGATGAACTGGATATTTTTTGAGCTAATTCATCTACTCCAAGTTCAATACATAATAATAATTTTTTCAGGCCCCTCGAAACTAAAAAAAACTTAAATTATTAAAGATAATTAAATAAATAAAAAAAAAAAACAGAGTAAAAGATTCATAAAACTTCTTGCGGATGATTAGTTGGCACTAACACCATTTCTTGGATATTTGGCCGAGCCCGTCCTCTTATTTGTAGTGTGTGTCTTGAAGTTTTTTCCACAGTGACCTACAGTTTGATACCGCCTCCGGACGGCGGATGGTATTTTTTTCTGGGAAGTTTTTTCATGACACGATGGTTGCAATTGCCAGCCGAGGGACGACCGCTATTAAAAAACACTTTTTCTGGCATTTGGTATTTCATGCCCCAGGTTTCAAGCCTGTGCACCGCCGATTGGTAGTCACGTACGAATCCATTTGGCTACGGCGATTGCCCTTAAGTGATGTTCTTCTTCTGCTTAATTGGCACGATAACCGCTTACGCGATTTTTACCGAGTTTAACGAAGCACGCCATTCGTTTCTTTCTCGTGCTAACCGGCACCAATTGGACACACCAAGTGAGACCTTCCCCACCTGATTTTTCCAACGCAGAGGAGGCCTACCTCTTCCTCTACTACCACCAGCTGGTACCGCATCGAGTACTTTCAGAGCCGGAGCGTTTGTATCCATTCGGACAACATGACCCAGCCAGCGTAGCCGCTGAATCTTTATTCGCTTCGCTATGTCTATGTCGTCGTAAAGCTCATACAGCTCATCGTTCATTTCTTCAGCAGAATATTTATTAAAAAATTGAATTGCATTGAAAAAATTATTACTTTAATTAACTTAATCAGAGTTAAAAAATTTGCCTTTCTAAGCATTCAGACAGAAGTACGAAGTCAAAAACCTAGACAGCAAAAAATTTAACTTTTTTGGTGTCCCGATATTAATGACTGCTGCTGCATAAATATATTTATATGTGCATACGTTTTCGTTTCCTCTGCTTAAGTTTTCGGCAGTTGTCACTTTTTCTATCTACATTGAATGAATTTCTAATCTATCACAGTTTGATTGCTCTGGGAAATCAAATTGTTTGCTCTGAGGCAAAATCATATATGTACACGCATATCTACATCCATATCTACATTCATATCTACATACATATCTACATTCATATCTACATATGTAAACATGTTTTACCTGCATGTCGGTGGATTTCATTTGTTTTTACTTAATTTCTTGTATTGACTTTATTTGTTATTTTGATTTTTATATAACTACTCACATTTCTTTTTTTTCAACTTATTCCAGCCAAGCAAAATCTCTCCAACGCATGGAGCGAATATTTCATGTTCATGGTGATCCATTTTTCTATTTCTCGATTTATTATTTGTGCAATTCATGTTGTCAATTAATCGCATTCATTAGTTGTATTTGCGTTTTCATTTACATATTCATTGTTGCTGAAATGCCTGCTGTGCTGTAGATATGTGCATATGTGTAGATGTAGATGTGTGTGTGTGTATGGCAGACAGGTGTGCTGTACGACGTATCGAACAAATGGGAAATATCGGCATTTGATTGTAATTGAAACGGATTTTATATAGATTAAATATAATTTAAAATATTATGATTGATGGTATGAAATACTTGTCAAAGTGTTTTAGGTTAATTAAAGATTGCAATAAATTAAATCACATCTAATGTAATGAGAAATGAGGATGGATTACATGGGCTTAATTTAATATTTATTTATTATGCATAAATACTTGCTTTTACAGAATTAATATGTATTAAGAATTTTATGAAAATTAATTTTTTAAATCAACTTTAATTTTTATTTACTTTTTTTTAGGAAAATTAGGAAAATAGAAATCGTAAAAATTAGAATTTCTACAAAAAGCTATTACATATTAAATTTACTACTAAGTAGAGCTCTCGATTTTGTTTGCATTCTTGCACAGCCCGGGCGTATGAGCAACCTGTTAGAGGCTCATTAATCGAACGCTTGCGAGTGTGAGCTGGAGTATGTCGAATTCTTCAAGTAATTTGGGCAAAGCTTGTCATGCATAAATGCGTAAAGACTGCTTTTACAAAAGTACTATGTATTTACGAATTTTATGAAACTTAATTTTTTAACTAAACTCTAATTTTTTTTTTGTTTTTTTTTTACAATATTTTTTTTTTTTTGAGAAAAAAAATAGGAAAATAAAAATCGTAAAAAATTTGAACTTCTATTATTATTAGATTTCATACTAAGTAGCGCTCTCGATTTTGTTGGTACATTCTTGAACAGCCAGGGCGTATGAGCAGCCTAATCGATGCTCATTAGTTGAAAACTCTCCAGTATATCGAAGTTTTTCAAGTAATTTGAGCAATGCTTGTTAAATGCGTAAGGACTGCTTTAACAGAATTAATATAATTTTACGAATTTTATGAAATAATTTTTTTAACTCAACTTTAATTTTTTTTTATTTTCTTATTAATTTTTTTTTGAGAAGAAGAAGTAGGAAAATAGAAATCACAAACAATTAGAATTTCTACAAAAAGCTATCATTAGATTTGCTACTAAGTAGAGCTCTCGATTTTGTTCGTGCATTCTTGAACAGCCAGGGCGTATGAGCAACCTGGTCGATGTTCATTACTTGAAAATTCTCGAGTATATCGAATTTTTTCAAGTAATTTGGGCAATGTTTCTTATGCATAAATGTGTAAGGACTGCTTTTACAGAATTTATATGTATTGACGAATTTAATGAAAATAAATTTCTTGACTCAACTTTAATTTTTTTATATTTTTTATTTTTTTTTTATTTTTGTTTTTT
Organism: Anastrepha obliqua; assembly: GCF_027943255.1. Lineage (NCBI taxonomy): Eukaryota > Metazoa > Arthropoda > Insecta > Diptera > Tephritidae > Anastrepha > Anastrepha obliqua. Next base: position 15,864,540 of record NC_072893.1, on the reverse strand, counting down.
TTTTTTTTTGAGAACAAACATTAGGGAAATAGAAATCGTAAAAACCTAGAATTTCTACAAAAAGCTATGATTAGATTTACTACTAAGTAGAGCTCTCGATTTTGTTCGCACATTCTTGCACAGCCCGGGCGTATGAGCAATCTGGTCGATGCTCAATAATGGAACGCTTGCGAGTGTGAGCTCGATTACATCGAATTTTTTCATGTAATTTGGGCGATGTAAGGATTGATTTTACAGAATTACTATGTATTTACGAATTTTATGAAACTTAATTTTTTAACTCAACTTTATTTGTTTTTATTTTTTTTTTTTGGAAGAAAAAAATTAGCAAAAGAGAAATCGTAAAAAATTAGAATTTCTGCAAAAAGCTATCATTAGATTTGCTACTAAGTAGAGCTCTCGATTTTGTTCGCACATTCTTGAACAGCCCGGGCGTATGAGCAACCTGGTCGATGCTCAATAATGGAAAGCTTGCGAGTGTGAGCTCGAGTATGTCGAATTTTTTCACGGGCAATGCTTGTTATGCATAAATGCGTAAGGACTGCTTTTACAGATTTAAATGTATTGGCGAATTTAATGAAATTAACTCAACTTTGATTTTCTAAAATTTTTTTTATATATTTTTTTATTTATTAATTTATTTTTTTTGTTTTTTTTTTTTTTGAGAACAAGCATTAGGGAAATAGAATCGTAAAAACCTAGAATTTCTTTAAAACTCTATTAATAGATTTGCTACTAAGCAGAGCTCTCGATTTTGTTCGCATATTCTTGAACAGCCCGGGCGTTTGAGCAATGCTTGTTTTGTTTACTCTGACTTTTTTCTACCATTAAAACGCTCCTCATAAAAAATCATATGCCAACTCGTCGGAAGCGACATAAAACTGTTGGTCCCGCCACTTGTGGAAAATATCAAGAGAACAAAGGAAACACCCCACAAAATATTATACAAATAGTATTTACGTATTTTAGAACTTCAAGCTGTTCATACTTGAGGTATCAAACTAGTCTTGGTGAATTGATATTAACCTAATTAAACGAAAACGAAATTCACAACTATGATTTACTTCTCCTTTAACGTTGAAATGTTACTTTTCCTTTTAATTTTAATGCTTTGCAAAAGTTAACCCGGTTTTTATAACTTTCACCTTCGTTCACCATAAAGTTATCTGTGTTATTAAGTTCATTTAGTGCAATGAACAACAACAAAAAACTTTGTGTAAGAATCATAAAATTTCATACTTTCTTAAAAACTATTTGACAGCACTCAAGCGAAATCTGAAATACTGAAATTTTATAGGAAGAATGTATGCATACTAGGGTGGATAAAAACAATAAAAAAATTGTCTTGGTAATACGCCCTACATTTATTTTAAGGCTAAAAATGCGCTTGCTTTTCTTTTTTTTCTTTTTGGTGTTGCCAACGCTTTGAAAATTACCATTGAATGCCCTTGGCAAAAATGCACTTTTCTATAAATTTGTTATAAAACGTTTACAGATGAATATAATTTAATATTCTCTTTTTATATCTCTTCACAAATTTAAAATTAAGTAAATTGCAATAAATAGCCTGGTAATTAAATTAAATTAAAATTATTTACCTATAGTTCATTAAAAAATAATAAGTAAACTGTATAGTAACCATGAAAACCTTCCAAAATTAAAAAAAAATACAGGGTGGCTGATGAAAGCCGCTATCAAAAAAAAATTGAATAACTTTTTTTCTTTTTAAGTTATCTGTTCCATTTTTGTTTTAATTTGCAGATTGATCTTTAAAATTTATTAAAATGGATAACTGGGACACGCAAACAAAAATTTGGATAGTCCGCCGCTATCACGCACTGGAGTCCGTAGTTTTGGTACAGAGAGAGTAGGTACAGGCGGATGTTTGGCGGCGATCCCCCGAGCAGATGGACCATAATGAGACTGGTGAATAATTTTGCTGAGCAAGGAACAGTCGCAAGAAGGCCTTATCATCGAAACCCACCAGTTCGGACGGAGGAAACGATCGCTGCTGTAGCTGCAGCTATACAAAGCAATCCAAGGGTTTCAACAAGAAGCTTATCTGCTCAACTTGGTGTCAGCCGACAGTCTTTGCAAACAATAATGCACAAAGATTTAGACTTATTTCCCTACAAAATTCAAATGGTTAACAAACTGAATGCAGCAGACTTGCCAATTCGCTTGGAATTTTGCCAGAAGATCCTGCAAAAGGTGGAAGAAGACCAAAACATGTTAAACTGCCTTTTCATGTCTGATGAGGCCCATTTCGATTTAAACGGCAATGTGAACAAACAAAATTGTCGAATATGGAGTACTTCTAACCCACAGATACTCCACGAGACGGAACTGCATCCTCTTCGCGTGACAGTGTGGTGTGCGGTTTCTTCACGCTGTATTGTCGGGCCTTATTTTTTTGAAGAAAATGGTCACACCGTTACGGTTACTGGAGACCGTTATTTGAAAATGCTGAAAGAATTTTTCTATCCAGAACTACGCCGAAAGAGAATTCCTTTCAACTCTGTGTGGTTTCAACAAGATGGGGCAACGTCTCACATAGCCCAGACTGTTATGACAGAGCTGCGACGAAAATTTCCCAATAAACTGATTTCAAGAAACTCCGAATTTCGTTGGCCCCCCAGGTCGCCTGACCTTACTGCACCTGACTTTTTCTTGTGGGGTTTATGTAAACAAGAAGTTTACAAAACAAAGCCAACAAATTTGGATGAACTAAAACAATCCATTCGGGCAACAATTGCGGCTATTCCTGTCGCAACTCTCAAAGCAGCAATGAACAACTTTTTACTAAGATGCCGCACTTGTGTCAACGAGCATGGGTGGCATTTAAATTCAATTATTTTTAAAACTAGTTAAGCTACATTTAATAAAATTTAATGACCTTTAACTTGAAAAAAAAAAATAAATGAATTCCATACACTAAAAAAAAAGTTATTTGAGTTTCTTAATGTAGCAAAATTCATCAGCCACCCTGTATATATATTTATTTCTACTATATAACGTCAACAGAAAATAAGAAAAAATTCATAAGGTATCTTCTAAGCTTTAACTAAACATATCCGCAGTGATTTTTCCAAATTTTTTTATATTAATAATATTTTATCATAAACAAATGGTATGAAACATGCATGGTGCAGTACTTTCATAATGAACGGGCCGGACACGAATAATCATCGACTTGGGATTAGGGTTACAACAAAGTATTCACATCGATTTTTTATTTATGGCCTAAGAAATTTTAAATAACAAAACTATCCTGTTATAATTTTCTTTTTTTTAATTTTTTTCAATATTTTTTTAATTTTTTTAACTTTTTTAACATTTGAAGCAATTTAGTGTTGATATTTATTAACTTATTTGTCTTACCAAAAAAGTTGGGTGTTTCTCAGTGGTCCTATAAAAATAGTTGAATAAAATAAACACTAAATAATATAATAAAATAATTTTATACTAAATTTAAGGAAGCGCACATTTTTCTGGTGGGACATCAATATTTTTTTGCTGCCCTAATACAACTTTCATATACAAATATTAGTGCGCATTTATATTTTATTAATGATGACTTTACTTTTGATTCAATTATATCGTACGAAATATCTGGAAAAATTCCAAAAAAAACGTTTGCCAGAAATTTGGTGGTCAGTTTGGGTTTTTTTTATCTATTTCAATTCATTTCACCTTTGTTTGTTGTAGCGTCATTTTGACCCTTTTTCGGGGAAGTTTGAAAAGTGAAGCATTGCCACTATAGGGCTAAAATGTTCTAGAGTTATCCTTCGAAAAATTGCACCATAAGTCTTCTCACACAAAATTTGCATAAAAAGAGCATAAAAGTCTGCAGGAACTTAAATAGCAAGTAGTTACCCAGTCCCCTTGAGATTTGCAACACTCTTATGATTTTTTTCATAGGCATTCGACTTTGCGGAAGCATTAAGCTGCTACCTGGGACGACCCAGAGGATCCTGAGATCGCAGCCTTCACGAGGAGTTATCCAGCAACAATCTCACCTGAACGCAAGCTAATCAAACAGGCAACAATAGAAGAAAGTGGAAATCATTTACTTTGGCCTCATAATCGGCGGCGATTAAGCAAAAAAAAAACATAATAATTTTTTACTTTGTGTCAGGAATTGTATTTTTTACGGCTTTGTTTGTTCGCATGTGAAATCAGTTACCTTGCAGTGTCAATGACCGCCTCGGAACAGCGATTTGAACTCGTTAGACCTTTTTGACAGTGTCAAAGTATCAGAGAAAATATCGCCGAATCCTTTTGTGGGATAACTGTCAATAAGGTCAAACAATCGAGTTGACTGATTTCAGCAACATCTATGAAATCTTATTGCAAAGTGTGATTAGTGTTTGAAAGTGTTTGATTAATTTTATTTCATTTTTACAAAAATATTAGTACCCGAACTACCCGGCATTAGGGGAAAACAAATAGAAGGCATTGCAGGAAAAGTAAACTTAAAAATCTAAACAAATAGCACGCGCCTAATGTTTTCATATCTTTCTAAAGCATCTTGTTTTCTTCTCAGCCTCGACTTATTTGCCTCTACACATAAAATTGTATGCGCTCAGTGTCAACTAAATTCTTCACTTTTAACTTTGCCGTCTACCACTTCCTGTGAGATAAGTACCTCACAGTGGGTAACCAAAGTCGTAATAAGCATTTAGTCTCACAGCAGGATACTTTCAAATGCACACCAATACATTGGCACATCTTCAATTGCTAAATAAAATTACGTATTTTTTATTGCTCAACCTTTTCAAGGGTCAGCATTTTCATCTGCAGTACATGCTATATTTCTGGTAATAATTTTGATGGAAAAATGCATATGAAGAACTAATCGATAGAATAATAAAATAAAATAAAACATAGAATAGTAGTTTAAAACGACTCTCTCTTAGGCGTATAGAACTTTCAATGTCTGTCAAACGAGCAAAAGTGTTTAGTACTTCTGCCCATTATAATCCAGCGAAATACGCTGCAAAGTCTTACACGCATCCGAACAGCGTTTATAAATCGGAGAAATTTCCACATTATATAGGAGGTCATTATGGATATTCTGCGCTCTAACAAGGCTGTGCGTAGAAGCTGGACAGAGAGTAGGCGACTCAGAATAAACCCAGCAAAAATTGATTTAATTCTATTAAAAAAGAAACACAGGCTTCCTATAAGCTCTCCGCTAGTTCTTAAGGCTATGGAAATTCCTTTAAAGGGTAATGTAAAATGTTTAGGACTCATATTAGATAGGAAGTTCAAGTGGAAATCTAATATTGAGGAAAGAGTACAGAAGGCCAACAACGTTGCATTTTACACTTGCAAAAAAGTTGTCGGTATCAAATGGGGGTTAACACCTCGTGTTAAACACTCGTTCTATACTTCGGTAGTTAGGTTTATCTTAATATAAGGAATACTTGCACGGTGGCCATCTACTCAAAATGCGAGTTACGCTAAAACCATGAGTAAGGTTCAAATAACAGCTTTTTTATGCATCTCTAATACTTTAAGGACTGCCCCAAACCAAACGCTGGAAGTGCTTATCAATTTGCCTGCACGAAATCTTGTAGGAAAACAAGTGGCCGCCGCCTCGGCATTCAGATGGCGCAATGGAAAGACCAGCGATTTGGCCAAGCCTCTATTTTGCATACTCTGAATAGTCACAAACAAACGAAACGCAATGGACTACTCTACTCCTAGGCTCACCTTCGACAGACTCTTCAAGACGAGGAAACCATCAAGAAGAAAGCGACAAACATCATGGAGAAAGGGGGAGAATTAAATTTCTATAGAGATGGTTCCAAGCTAGATGATTGGGTTGGCTATGAAGTATTTTCGACCTTCGGAATCAGGACTTGAACTGACCGTTCCACTTAAGATTATTTTAGCGTTTATCAAGCAGAAGTTATAGCTGTAAATGAGGTGGTTTGCCGCAACAAAAACTAAAATCAACATATTCTCGCAGGCGGCCATTAAAACAATGAATGCGGCTATACTGAGATTAAACGTTGCACAGGAATGCAGGGCAGCCCTAAATAATATTAGTGTCTCATACAAGGTTAGAGTTATTTGGGTTCCGGGGAGCAGAGATATTGAGGAAAATTGTAAAGCTGATAAGCTAGCCAGAAAAGGTACTGCTCTTCAACTACTCAGTGATAAAAGTACCATTGGAATACCCATGGCCACGAGTAAACTAATAATAAAAAACAACATTATTCAAGAGGCCAATCGATCATGAAGAGATGAAGGCACATTCGTTAAAGCTGAGCTCCTCTGGCCGCAAATAAACAAGAAAAGGACAAAGGAATTGCTTAGCCTCTCAAGAGATGATATCTCGAAGGTCGTGGCTTGTATCGCCGGTCATTGGCTATTTGACAGGCATTCCTCAAGACTAGAAGTTTTCTCCCATGAATATTGTAGAAGTTGAAGAGATAAGGAAGAGGTGGAAACAGTTGAGCACTTCCTTTGCAATTGTACAGCCCCAGCTGAAATCGGAGCAGGTTGTCTAGGTAAATACTTTTCCAATTCTCTTACAGAGCTGTCTGGCGAGGGGTTGCGATCAATTCTATGTTTCATAAGACCCACAAAATGGTTCCACCAAAAAAGCTCCCATGCACACCACTGTTCTGGGTGTCACAACGGACCTGGAAGTCTAAGTGAGTTGGCCGACTACCATCATAACCTAACCTATTTATGGGTGCTTATCTCCTACTGCCTATAGCAGCAGTAAATGTTACTTCTGGTCTTTGAATTAAAAGAGCACCTCGCTATTATACAGATCGATTTATGGAACCACCACCTTTGACCAACTTCCGCAACCGTAAAGCAGTGACATTCGAGCTCTCAAGCGCAACGAACAGCACAGTGGTGCTACAATGGGAAAAAATTAAAGCTGTTTTCCGCTCAGGCAGAGACAACACCATCGGCAGACATCTGAAAGGATTTCAGCCCTCGTTGTCCAATAAAACCTGCATCTTCATTTCGGAGCGTACCGAACTTAAAGCACAACTAGTAGCAGCAAAAGACGACGAGAAACGCAAAGAGCTGGATGATCAATATAGATCGAGGAAGAAGGCGACCAAAAGAAATGTGCGGTACGACAAACGTATTAGAATCGATAACCTGGCTTGTGAAGCTGCGTAGGCCGACTCTCGTGGCCACAGCGGTACAGTGTATAAAATCACCAAACAACCGGTCAACAGTAACCCCGCCGTTGAACATCCTGTGCGAGGTTGAGATGGTCCTATGTTGCTTACAGAAAGAGACCAACTTGCAAGATGGTATTAAACCATATCTTGAACGACGGCGTCCTCACATTTGCAGATGGTTTAAGACCACTTAACAACACCACTCGAATAAGAGGCGATGCTCCAAGTGTTAACGAAGGAAAAGCCGCTATCAAATCATTACTGGACAACAAATCTGGAGTGATCGATGGCATTCCTGTTGAATTCTTCACAGCGCACCCCGATTGTGTTGCAGAATTTCTTCACCCTCTCATCAGCAAGGCCTGAGATAATGAAAGTTTTACGACTGAATTAACTGATGGTATTATTATCAAGTCCCAAAAAAGATAACCTAAGAGATAGTGATAATTGGCGAGGTATTCGCGTGCTACCCGCGTTATGTAAAATTGGCGCAAAGGTCACCCTGGATCGACTAAGCGATCACCTCTATTTTACACTCGACGGCTCCCAAGCTGGTTTTCGAGCAGGATCTTCTTGCACTGACCATACATATAAACGCGGTTAGAATTATCATCGAACAATACGCAGAGTTTAGAACTAACTTTAGTCTGATCTGAGCTGATCGATTTTGAAAAAGCTTTCGAAACTGCCTGTCAGTTGCCCTGCGCCATCGAGGCGTTCCTGAAAAACTATTATAATTTCACTAATTAAAAAAAACTTATGATCACGCTAGATGTCGTATACTGCACAAGGGTAAGATATGGAAACCATTCAAAGTTCGAAGCGAAGTTCGCCAGGGATGTATTTTTCCCGTGTTATTCCTCTTAGTAATAGGGGACGTCCTCGAAGTAACCTTAAGCCCTCTTCACATATGTGGTCTTAAATGGACGATGACTAGCACGCTACAACGCATCGATTATGCTGACGACATACATATGCCTCCTGGCACATGGCCTGAGCGAACCTAAGGAAATGGGTTCCGCGCTTCACAGGGAAGCTAAGTCTGCCGGCCTTAAAATCAATTTTAAAAAGACGGAAGTGATGGATCTAACAAATAAGATGGAAGGGAGTAGGGAGATCGCACCATATCGAAACAATGGAAGAATTTATTTACCTCAGCAGTAAGTTTGCCATGGACAGTGGCACGGATGTAGACATACGCACGCGTATTGAAAAAGCCAGAGCAACAATCGGGATGTTGTACCCTGTATGGCGAAGCAACAACCTAAGCTCCTGTTTAAAGATTAGACTCTTTAAATCGAGTGTGCAGTAGCTTTAGCTGGAAAATTAGCAACGCAATAACCAAATTTTCGGGCCAAAAATAATGCCAAACAAGGTATTGTTCGAAAAAGCAAACGTAGAGCTAGACATTTGGAGTAGAAGACAGAAATGGAAGTGGATTGGTCACACTTTACGGAAAGAAGACAGTACAATAGCGAGAGAGACAATGGAATGGAACCGACTCACAGCAAGTGGAAGAGCGCATGGCAGGCTAAGAAAAAAAAGAAAAAATGGAAAAGAGCTGTGGATCGAGAAACTGCTCAACTCGGTTTAAGCTGGAAGCAGTTGAAGGCGTTATCCAGTAATCCGACGAGATAACGCGTAGGAGTGGTTGGTGCCCTATGTTCCACTAGGGAATCAAGGAAATAATGATGATGTAGATACATACATATGAGAGGGGCGCAGAATTAATCAGCCTATCGGATGATTTGTAATTTTTGCCAGTGCTCTAACCTATGAAAAATTGTTTTTTTTTTATATAAATATCTGCTGTTCGGAGTCGGCTTGAAACTGTAGGTCTCTCCATTTGTGGAACAACATCAAGACGCACACCACAAATAGGAGGAGGAGCTCGGCCAAACCCCTAACTGAAGTGTACGCGCCAATTATTATTTTTTTTTAGGCTTGTTTATTTTGGACTTCACCTTGTATATTGGTAGTGTTTTAATCTATTAAATGTTGGCATGTTAAAGTGCTGCATCCTAATCTTATTCTTGCAAGTTTTACCAGGTCATTTCTTGTTAGTTCAGAGTTGTGGCCGATTTTGGACATTTCGCTCAGGGCTAATTTTTGCGGGCTTATATTTTTATACTAAGTGGTAGCTCTGTCATATGTATTATTTTATTTTATTGAGAGAAATTTCTTGATGCTGTTTTGTATGCGGCTGGCTAAGTGATTATTGGACGTAAAAAGGGGCGTCTCAAGGCCTAGGCCTCCTTTGCAGTTAGATCGGCTAGTTCGCGACTTGGTACCCAGACAAGTGTGTGTCCACTCCAGTAATTAAATTCTATGTCACATGAACCATCCTAGTATGCACATATGTATGTATGTATGTATGTATTTCGTAGCACACTGCATTACAGATACAGAACATGAATCATGTATAGCTTGACGCCTCAAACTCGAGCTCGATATAAATATATAAATTCGTATGTATATAAAATACTTAGATATCTGAAGAACCCGACAGCAGTCAATGCACGTTGCAGCCTCACTTGCTTTTAATATTCTGCGTAAACCACAAAACTAATTACCAATTCAGCACAAGCAGCAGTTGATTAGTGGAGGGGCATAGAGAATAGCGCACCAAGCACCAAAACATAAAGTATGCAGGTTGGTGTGCTTCTGAGACAGACTACTTGTAACATGACAATAAGAGACAAATATGTGAAAATGCAAAAACTCCACACATATCCCAGCAGGGAAGTCCACTAGAGTAGGACTTACGTGCTTCTGGTAGATTGCGAAGATTGACTAGATTGCGTTTCTTACCTTTTGCATAAAAGCAACGAGTGAGTGCATTTTTATTATACCGAATCATTGCTAAATTTTATTGATATTGAAAACGGAATCAGCTGCATAAACCCAGTCGACTACGAGTGGTACTTGTATTAGTACCTGTACTTGCAAGTAAAGACTCGCTGCTTTCTTCGCAAAGCAAGTAATTTTTTTGCCAATACTTTTTTCGAGTTTGGTACTTTGTATCGATACTTTTTCGCATTATATTCTATTGTATATGACAACCCTGTACCTATTATTTATCATAAATACATCCCATCAGTTGAAATTATACCATGGAAATTTCAATCAGATCAGGTGTAGAAGCACTTGGTTTCACTTGCTGTGTCCAACTGGCACCGATTAGCACGAGAAAGAAACGACTGGCGCCCTTTGTTAAACTCGGTCAAAATACGTAAGCGGTTATCACGCCAATTAAGAAGAGAAAAAATTTCAATTTGCGTTAATTTTTCGTGTTTACTTCTCTTGTGACTTCTGCGTGTAATTGATTTTGAAAAGTAGAGATTTTACAGAATCTCCAGAGTAGGTAGGTAGATGAAATGGATGAAGTACAACTCAGCCACTTTAGTTTCACTTTAATAGCACTAAAGCCCCGAATTGATACCATTATGTGACCTCCAACAGGCAGATCTCTACAGCCAGCCGTAGTTGTTGATGTAATGGAGAAGATTGATGGCATTTCGGTTGGAGCACAGTCTCAGGCTGTCGAAGAAAGGAGCACCCTGTGACTTTAATCGTCTAGGACATTTACAGAGAAAGTGTTCAACAGTCCCCCTCTCTGAAAGGTCCCCACAACTTCTGCAATGGGGACTTAATGGTAAGCCAGCTTTTCAGCATGTGTACCGATCGCTCCATTACCGCTACGCGTTTGGAAATCGAATGATGTGTTCAGTCTCCAGAACTTTCAGAGTCCTCCGTATATTGCACTTGGACCACAGGGTTTTCGAAATAACACAAAAAGAAGTGGAGCTCCATCTTTTCTGCGTTTTCCTAAGAAATAAGTTGTACAATTCGCCTTCAACAGCAGTCCATCCCCCATTCGATGACCGGGTAGAAGGTCTCTGAGACCAATTTAGTTCCCTTCCTGGCAAACTCATCAGTAATTTCATTTCCCTCTATGTTTCTAGGTCATGGAATCCAGATAAGCGAAATGTTACCTGCGCATCCAAGATATTTAATGTTCCCTTTACAAGAGCTGAACAGTTTAAATCTGCACCATGGCGCCATCAGAGCGTCGTGATCGCGGTTTGACTATTGGCAAAAATGTTAATATATTTTTCGTTCCCACGTCACCTAAGTATTTCGCTCGCCTGCAGACTTCTGCCTGAAAAACCTTAGCAGTATTCGACAGTTTTAATGAAATCGAGAAATTGGCTGACTTAGAGAAAACCCCTGCTCCGACTCCCGATTCCACCTTGGAGCCGTCAGTGAAAACAGAGATACCAGCATCCGTACAGATCTTCGCTCTTCCTGCCGAGTTGGAAAGATTTCCCTAGCACGGCGACGCTCAAAATCCAATTTGCGGATAGAGAGATCTGTATGCACTACAGAGGAGTAGGAGTGTTAACTGCCTATAAATGCTACCAAGTCCCTTGAGAGATTCCTTCAAGAGGCCAACCTGCTTTAACTTGATTGCACTTTGAACAGCGATGGAAATAATGTATAAGTCGATGGGAAATAAGTGTCAAATGAAACACAGGTACAAGCTCTACATGCTCCGGTGATGTCAATGCAAGCAGTTTGTTGCACCCTCCCCAGTTTAGTTATAATATAGTCCTTCCGAAAATCTTCCTCCCAAACCAGGCATCCAGACGGAAAATTGGAGAAACCACTTCCTTGCACATCCAAAAAAGAACGTGTGGCCCCATATTTTAGGGACTTTATTTTTTGCTGAACACATTCCAACACATTCTGCCAGAAAAATGTGACACACAGATGGCGCCCCAAACAGTTAGAAGGCGTTGCTCCTTAGCAATGACAGGTGGACAAGACTGGTAGCGGCAGGCTAATCACCTACCCTCTCAGAAATCAAATAGATTAACAAAACCAACCCAAGACAAATGACTTGTCGAGGCCCTATGCTACCGAGAGAATGAACAAGGAAAAAAAATAAAAAATGTCCGTTTCTTTATAAAGTTTCACGTGCTCATTTAGTTGCCATCGGATTCTCTGTACGTTACGAAAGACTTTCCTCGAAAGTAGGATATATAACGGCACAGAAAAGAAGCCGTTTATCAGGCAAATATTTAGATAAATTGCTTTTTGTCTGCTAAATGTAAATAGTTTACTGTTTGGCTATTTCCCTTTGTAAAATTCAAGCAAATATTATATTCAATAAAAAAATTCCAAAAAAATTTTACAGATTTTATAATTGAATCTTTTTACTCGATACTCGAATATACGCGATGTTATTTCCCGATATTCATTCAGTACCCAATACTTTGTTCCAGTACCAGAAGCAAATAAAAGTATGTATCAATACCAAAAAAAATATGTATATATCAATATCAAGGTGTATCGAATCATCACTAGCTACGACGAGTAAATCCTCTCACTAAACTCGAAAAACCCAACTCGCACTAACAACTTGATGCATCATACGCTTTAGTGTTCGCAATTGTCGAAATTTCATTAGTTTTGAACCAGTCATTTTTTTTCACTACTTCCACTTTCCCCTGCAAGATAGCATTCAACTCTCTGCCTGTGCTACATACATACGCACACGCACAGAGTTGGCATCAAACTTTTCAAACGATTCCCTCAAGTGTTGTTGTAATTAAATTATACATCGAGTGTTGTCCGAAAAGTCTACGAAGCTGCTGAGCAACTTAAGCATATGTGAGTATGAGTGTATACTTATTTCTCTAAACATTAGCTCTCTATTTGCACAGCGCTGCTGTTATACTCGTACATTCAAGGCGACTGAGAAATGTTTGAATTGCTGTCTGATTAACAGAATTGCTACATTTCAGAGTACTTACTAGTAAAGTGCTTACGAATAAAGACAAATTCAGTCAATTGCACAACGACAATAGCAACTTATGCATTGACATTGAACTGTGTATGTATGTATGTATGCATGTAAAACTTTTGAACTAAGTGAAAGTAAAATACTAATAAATAAATAACGAAATGAGTGATTTGCGTCAAATGCCATTGTTGACCTATATAAAGTGAGTAAATATTAAATGAATACAAAAAATTAAAAGCAAAAGTCAAAAGTCAAAACATGCTCACACAATTTACACAAAGTCCAAGCTTTAAGGATGAAAACCATACAAAGTAAACCATAACTAAACCAATTCGTTGAATTTACATAAAAATCTCATACTAATGGCGTAGATGTAAGTGTATTTATGCAGTAGCACAATAATAATTCAACCTTTCTTTCCTTCATCTAGCCACAGTAGGAATAACAACGACAACAATTAGACTGCAACAACAGCAACAATAAAAATGAACTAACTATTACAGCAACAGCCGCATGAGCAATGCGCTAAGAGACTCAACAAAGCAAAAAGGCAAAATAAATTAAACTTCTGTGACATGAAATTTGTTAGAAAAACACAAGTGAGCAACAGGACAAACAGAGACAAGCGAGATGAAGAGACCAGCAGAAGATGGGTGGGGTACAAAATAATACCCGGATTATGCGTATTAGATGTTATAGAACCCACAAGCTTATGTGATTAGTGTCAACGGAGCAGAGTAAGAGGAAAGGGTAAATGCTTGGAACAAAAATGCGGCAATAGCACAGAGAACAGCACAGAGCAAAGTATGTATGTATGAAGTAGATATAGTAGAAAGCCAGCAAGACATGAGAAAGGCGGAAGTTTCATGTTGGAAAGAAGAGAGAGCGCACAACGGTAACGGCAAGTGACAAGTGGGATATGAGTGACTCTAAGAGCTCAGCTGGCTGACTTGACCGCCGGGAGCACGATTTCCGAAATAGATATTCATGAAAAGGATATACGCACATACATATACATACATCCATGTATTATATGTATAATGTATGTATGCATACATAAGTGTAGACATGTAGTTATTTGCGCTCAAAAAATATATTCATATTTACACTGTGGTGCAAAAGTGTACACAAAAATTAACATTGGCTGCTAATCAATGCGAGTCTGTTGTTCTCTATGCTACTCGCAATTTGGCGAGCGATGAACCATCTAACATACGACACGTAGCACAGGTGTTACGACAGTATGCACTAAGAGTCGCTTTCATATTCATTCGACGCGATTTGCGTTACCGTCAGAAAACTCCCTATGGATATAAAGGGTGGTTAAATTTTAAGGGCCGGTGTTTATTTTGAATAAAATACAATATTTCTTTTAAATTATTGTCATTTCTCTTTATTATGATAATATTGGTGAAGCTCAATTACGTATGGAACAAAATATCGGCCAAATGGCCGCCGCGGCCTAGGCGGCACACCTCCATCCGATGGTCCAAATTTTCGATGACGCTAAGGCATAATTAAGGTTCTAAGACGTTAATGTGCCGAATTATCTCATCCTTTAGCTCTTCAATTGTTGCTGGCTTATCGACGTACACCTTTTCTTTCAAATAACCCCATAGAAAGAAGTCCAACGGTGTCAAATCACATGATCTTGGCGGCCAATGGACATCGCCGCGACGTAAGATTATTCGCCCATCAAATTTTTCGCGCAAACGAGCCATTTTTCGTTAGCTGGGTGACAAGTGGCACCGTCCTGTTGAAACCACATATCGTCCACATCCATATCTTCTAATTCGGGCCATAAAAAGTTCAATATCATCTCACGATAGCGAACTCTATTCCCAGTAACTGCCTGACCGGCCTCATTTTGGAAAAAATACGGTCCAATGATGACGCCGGCCCATAAACCGTACCAAACAGTCACTCTTTGTGGGTGCATTGGTTTTTCGGCAATCACTCTTGGATTAACATTCGCTCAAATGCGGCAATTCTGCTTATTGACGAATCCACTGAGGTGAAAATGTGCCTCATCACTGAAATCACGGAGTGCGCGATATGCATTTTGATTTGAACGCCCGTTTTCATAATAAGCCTCAATAACTTTAACGCGTTGCTCGATTATGTATCTTTCCATGGTTGAAATTGAATTAATCTGAAATTGAAAAGTGTCAAATGAAATGTAGAAAAAAACTTGACGTTTAGATGTGGTTTGCATTTAACATCGGCCCTTAAAATTTAACCACCCTTTACATGCACGATAAATGAGTCATCTCTATGACAGGCAGAGAGTAAACCCATATAAGAATAGCAACATAGATAGGAGCTATCAGCCAACAGGTGTTGGCCCCATTGGTTTATACCTGAAATTGGACCGTAGGTGTCCAGGAAATACGTCGACACTGATTTTTATCTAACGCAGCTTATCAACGCAAATGGATGCTTTCGGTCGTATCTCTACCATTTTAAGCTGTCAGACAATTCCTACTGCCCACACTGCTCCAACACGATCGAAGATGCAGAGCATGTTATCTTCTAATGTGATCGAGTTCGAGACGAGCGTCAAACACTGAAGGTGCTACTCGGACACCAGTTGCAGGTGAACAATCTGATACAAGCCAAGAGGACAAGTGGAAATAACTGAAATGCTATTAAGACATAATCAGCAAAAATATTACAATAACTCCGATATGCGGAGTGGGCGGCTGAAGAGCAGGAACTCTTAAGTGAGGAGGTACTAACAGTTTGACTCACGACGATATCAGACGGGAACAAGTCGGTACTAACAAATTTGATATCGTGTTCTTCTGATGTTCCTGTTGCTTCAAGAAGCGGAACCATTGAGACTATAGATGATATAAAACCTCCATATGTCAAAAGGAGAGGGCGCAAGAACTAATGGTGGTCAATGGAAACAAATGTGGCACAGATAGAGGCATACGAAGACGAGCCTATAGCAGGAAGCTGGCTACAAATACGATGGAACCAGACATGGGTGAATAGAACTGGTCCACTTTGTGGACACTACTCTGGGCCCTCCGGAAGTAATGCAGAAAGTAGTTCCGGAAAGGGAGTCTCCCCAGAAGAGGAGGAAGGATTGTTTCAGTGGCCACACAACTCAACGCAGCAGACGTCGGTTGTTGTATGTAAGTGCGAAGGCATTTTGGGTAAGATAGGGACCCACCAAAAAATAAACCAAAAACTTCACAGACGAAGCATTCGAAAAAATCATGTGCAATAGACTGGACAAATATACAGAATCGACAAGGAGTCCCTCCAAGTTTCTCCAATTTGATAATGATAATTTCGCCGCACTTCTACAATAGGACGCTCATATACGACACAGACGTAGGTCCAATGTCCTTCAACATTGCGATAGTAGTGGTAGCAAAAATAACAGAAGGATTACTGAGAGAAGCAAGAGGACCATATCTGATATGCGGAAATGGCTACAGAAAGCAGACCTACAATTAGCGGAACCCAAAACTGAGGTATTCCTATTAAGTAACAAGAAGAATATTAAGCAGGTTTCTACCAGGGTTGGGGGGCACGCCTTTGAATCAGGAGCACACATTAAACATCTTGGGGTCATTACTGATGTTATTATTGTTGTAGCAGCATAAATATTCCCCATCTGCAAAGGCGGCAGTTCTTGGCCAGATATGAATCCGGGTCGTTCCGACTGTCGTGGGAACGGAGTCATCACTGATCACAGACTCTGCCTCAAAGAGGGTCTCAAGCAGGCAGGATACAGAGCATCCAAACTGTGTAACCAGCTGGCACGGCCCAGACCGTGTACAACTTCCATCATTTAGCAGCGAAGTACGGAACATACTTCAAAGAACAGAAAAAGGCAGATCGTTTTGCCCACCTCAGAGTATATAGAGCATTTCGCGCAGTCTCTGACAAAGCAGCCGGGGTTCTGGCAGGAAGGCTCCCTATAGACTTTGGAGCCAAAGCGCCCATGACGCATTACGAATGAAGTAAAGAGTGGAGCAACAGTACCCCCATGAGAGTACGCAAGTTGCAACATAGTGAAATCACTGGGGAGCTCAAATAAGGGGGGCAAAACATGATGGAGCACAGGGCAAAGAGGTAGGGGTAGGGCAAAAAATCTGCTCCCTGACCTGCACGACCTGCACTCCTCAACCAATAAGCCAACGATCATCTTCAGCTTCTACCTGACACAGTTTTTGACTGGTCACGGCCGGGTGCTTTAGAGAAAACTTAAATAGATTCAAGCATGTAAATGATCCATTTTGCCCATGGTGTGAGAACAAAATAGAGAACCCTGGACGTGTGATCTCAGAGTGTGTTAGATTTGCAGGCTTACGAAATAGTGTTGAGCATCAACTGCATTCCACAATGAGCGCCAATGAACTAATTCGACAAATGTTTTCTTCGATTGAAAAGTAGGGCATAGGAAACAAATTTGTGAAGGTAATAATGGTGAGACTCCGACAAGGTGGCCAAGGTCTGGGACGAAACGTCCAAATAACCTACCTTACGAAGGAGTATCTGACGACCCCGGTAGGAACAGCAGGATTAAGCGGTGGAGGGGGTGATTTTAGTCCGGGCGAATCGAGCATGCTTATAGTAAGGGCATAATATTATCGCAACGTCTTCCGATGTTCCTGTTTTGCTGCAGATACAAAAGAAACCGTAGCGTATGACCTTCACGCGCCCATGTGAGAGAAACCTGGGAGCATGCCCCACATACCACTGGTATGACGGCACAGAGACATTAGAAGAACCCCAGACGTGGATAAATAGTATTGGTCCATTTAATGGACACCATTCGGGGCCTTCCCGAAGTAATGCAAAAAGTAGTTCCGTGAGAAGAAGGGAGTCTCCCCAGAAGAAAAAAGTGATTGTTTTAGTGGCTACACCATTCGACGCAGTTGATGAAGGTCGATGTACGTGCGAAGACATTTTGAATCCTACCTCACCCACAACAAAAAAATATATTACGGGCTACGGAGTAAGCGAAACTCGTCTTTTCAACAACGTATTTAATGCCCTATTGAAAACAGTATATAAAAGACTGTAATCTACTGTCAAGCAACTGATTGGATCTCATCTCAGTACGGCTTTAGACAAGAACAGAACCTGGTACTTCCTCTCATCAAAAACAAATACGTAGCGCACTTTCATTCCGGCAGTGTTGATAGTAACAACTTTGAAATAGTGCGGAACTTCTTTTATTTAGTAACCACTCTGCTACTTTGAACTAAATATACAATTACGGAGTAAAGTTTCTCGCTCGCTGAACAAACTACACGCTTCGTAAGTCCCTCATCATGGCCCTTCTATTGTATCAGATGACATCGCTTTTAGGGTATTTGAAAAAGAAATTCCGCGAAAGATGCATGGGACTTTACGCGTCGGTGACAGCAAGTTTCGCGGAACAGGGCTCCAGGGCTGAAAATACTCCATGCAGCACCTGCGGACCTTAGGAGATGAAACAAGGGGAAGATGCTATGCGTTGGGAAGATTAAGTGGGGAAGAACTTAACATCACTTAGTGTTTTTAAATGAAGGCAATTAGCACAAGGAAGAAACGATTTTTAAATTTTATTGTACCCAACCCAAATCATTTAGATGGTTACCACGACAGTGAAGGCGAAAGAGAATCTGGCTTTCGTGTCGCTACGTAAGAAACTTCCCAATGAACAACAAAGCGAAGTGAAATTCCTCTTCTCAGTATCGCTAATGAAGTTCTATAGCCGAATGAACCAAGATTAAAAAAAAAACACGAAGTTTTCAATCAAAACAGAAACCTCGTAAGCTTTTTTTATGGCTTACATAGATATTGTACACACTGGATGTTTGTCAGAAGGTTAATAAGGACTATCATTTGGGAGTTATTAGACGTGTACGTAAAGCAATTCGCCAAAAAAGATTTGTGGGAAAACAACTCGTGGATTTTGCACTATGATAACGCCCCATCGCATAGTGCCATCATAATCTGTGAATTTTTGACAAAAGAACGAAACGAATACAATCCAGCAGATATCGAATTCTCCTGTGATTTTTTTCTGTTGGATCAAGTGAAAAAACAGTTACGAGGAACTACTTAGATTGAAAAATTAAAGACGGTTCTGTTGGTTAAACTGAAAATAGAGTTCCAGAAATGTTTCGAGGGTTGGATCAAACACTGGTGTTTTGCCTTTAATGGGAAGTACTTTGAAACTGAAAACTATCACGGTTGCTTAAAATTCCATTGAGTTACTACCAGCACCTTCAGAATTGAGAAAGACCTCTTTGCTACCAAGATCTTTGTTACCAAACGAGGACTTTCCGGCGACAGTCGGTTCTGCGTTACCGGCACGACCCATATTTGTTTATGTTGTTTATGTTTATGTTGATACAACAACAACAACATACCAAACGAGATTTGAGACAATATGCAATTATTGATTCTTTACCGTCCAACTGAGTGCCACACCTTTCAGTGCTGAAAGACTAAGTCCACACAATTCCGTTTTCTCGTGAAAAACGCTAATGTTGTTTTATTAGGATTGACGGAATGAACTGTCTCTACACCAGTCAGTGAATTTAGTCAGATTTCTCTGCACTTTCATACAAAGCCTTTTTAGGGACTTATCCGATGTTAGCGCACAGACATCGTCCGCAGATGATTGGTCATTACATCCAATTTCCATTATATCAGTCGGCAAATTTTAACTCTCATAGCATCTCAGTAAATCAGATATAAAATATAAAAAGTAAATTCAACTAGAAAACCCAAAAACAAAATTAAGTGCGTGTAGCGTAGTACACATAACAGAAGTGAAACTTTCAAGGCAGACAAAGAAAGAGGGAGAGACCCGAGAGAAAATGAGAGAGAGAGGGAACGAATATATATCTAAATAAATTCGCAATATTTGCCGAGAATACAAATAGACAAAATTTACAAAAAACGGAGAAGGGTAGACCGGTGTAGGTAAACGCCGGACACAAACCGTAGCAACAACGCGCACTACTCCGAGCGTTTATCACCCGCACAAACGCAGCGATTCCAGGACTGCAGCAACGGCACAAACTACCTCAAGGCAATACCAATAAATCCGACGCCGGAATGGATAGCACTTTATAGTACGCGCAAGCACTAGCCAGGAAGTGGAAATAAGCGCCAAAAAGTAGACACCAAAAAACAGACAAAAAAAAATTGGGACAAAAACGCCCCAAACAGTAGGCACCAAAAATTTATTTCCTACAAGTTTGCACCAACAAACAAGCGCCAAAAAGTGGGCAGTTTTATTTCTCACTAGTAATTAGCAACCACAAGGAAAAACTCAGGAAAAATAGCCTAAAGTGTATCTAAGATATAATATATATATATAAGGCATATCTCTCTCTCTCCTTTTCATCTACGTTATATCTTTTTTCTGTCTCGTGGAACGAAAACGCCCATGGCCTTGAAATTTTAGTCTCCCTTCTCGCACGTCCATCGGCGCCTAAGAAGTTAACTTCAAAAAAAAATATATATATATACCTATATAAACAATGTAAGAAAAAAATAGTAAAAAAGTAAATAGATAAAAAATATAAAAATATAACATTTAAAATATTCCTTTTAGAAAACTACCTCATCCTCTGCGCATTGCATTTGATTTACCACTACTAGAAAATTTTCATTTCGTTTCATTATTCTTCGCACTCTCTCTGGTAGTCGTAAGCCGCCCAGTTCATAAGCCAACCGCCACCAATTTGAATAGTGTCTTGCTGACTTTAGGTACCTTACGTGCCAGTATGTGGCCAAAAATATCGCATATCGTCTAAATATAATCTCCTTAATTTGCATTTGTCTGGTCATAACTTCTATTTCCAATCATCGATAGTCTAATTGACCAAACCAATTTTGCATATAAATGACTTTTTACACATCAATGTTTCTGTGTATCCATATTTTTGTGTTCACTTTTGCGCCAGAGTGTGCGTGTATAGTGTACATGCATAGGCAGCTATAAAAAAAAAATGTTGCCTACATAACATTTGAGATCATTTTGTGTTTGCTTGGTATTATAAGCTTTATGTGTTAATTGGTTGGTGGTAACTTTTTTGTGCTTAAGCTGCTTGTATTTACATGATACTTAGTGTAATCCGTTATTAGCTAATTTAATACTTAAGGATTAGTGCCAATTTTGTGGTAGCTTAATAAAGTTTTTGTTAATATTGATTGGAATTGATTATGGGTTTTGGGTTGTATCGAATATTTTGTACAGCATTAAAATATTACTCTAATTTTTTCATTGACTACAGTGTCGTTTGGAAAAGACGACCGCACGCTGCTAAATCGGTGCGGAATATTTAGAGGGACTGAATTGGGAAATCTTGCCACACCCGCCGTTTTTGCTAGACATTGACCTTCGGATTATCATCTGTTCCGATCAATACAGTCAGCCCTTTTTGGAGAGCGGTTCACTTCATAACAAAGCATCGCAAACTGGCTTAATGAATGGGTCAAATCAAAAGAACTCGAATTTTTCGTCAGAAAAATCCGTAAGCTGCCTGAAAGACGGATTAAAGTTGAAGCTTCCAATGGCATATACTTCACATAATTGTTTAAATATGTAATTCGTAACTTTGGCGGACGGAAACTTATTC
This sequence comes from Anastrepha obliqua, assembly GCF_027943255.1. Lineage (NCBI taxonomy): Eukaryota > Metazoa > Arthropoda > Insecta > Diptera > Tephritidae > Anastrepha > Anastrepha obliqua. The sequence goes on along the minus strand of NC_072893.1, from coordinate 15,842,965 downwards.
CCATATAAAATATTTAAAAATATATTTTTTATAAAAAAACTATGTGGCAAGTTCTGCAGATCGTACTTGAGCCGTTGCAAAATATTTTTGATAAAATATAATAAAAATAATATTTTAATAAACTGAAATAATCGAAAAAGGGCTGGAAACAAGAGAGTTCACTCTTGGTGTATTTGTGGGCAATGGAGAAGCTTTTAACAGTGCTCTTCTATCAGCAGTTATGGAGTAGACAAAATCATTCTCAGATGGATCCATTCTATGCTATCCAAAAGACTGCTTACCATGGATAGAGAAAGCGAAGAAGGAGGACAAGGTTTCCCACAAGGCGGTGTACTCTCCCCCCTACGTTGGTGCTTTGTTGTGGACTCTCTTCTTAATGATCTGCAGGAAATTTGACACATCCAAGCCTACGCGGACGATGTGTGCGTATTAATCTCAAGACGATCACTTGAAGTTATATGCAATAAAATGCAGGTAGCTCTAAATAAGATTGAGTATTGGTGTGAATTGCATGGTCTTTCGGTGAATCCTATAAAAAGTACCTTAGTGCTTTTCACTAGGAAACGCAATATGGAAAGCCTGTTTTTACCCACATTGAAAGAGGTAACACTGCAACTGTCTTCTGAGGTTAAATATTTAAGAGTAATCCTAGATAGTAAGCTTACCTGGTAGAAGCACGTCGAGCAGAAGGTCTCTCGAACTAAAGTACTAAAAGTCTTCTGGCAGTGTAAGAGAACCTTTGGCAAGAGATGGGGTTTAATACCGGCGATAGTACACTGGTTGTGCATCACCCTGATTAGACCCAGTATTACATACGCCTCTGTAGTATGGTGGAAGGATACAATGGTTAATTCCAGAGTAAAACCTCTAAACAGACTACCGAGAAATGTGTGCTTGGGTTTCACAGGTGCTATGAGTACGACATCTGGTAAGGCCCTTAATGCCATTGTGAGCTTGCCACCTTTAGATCTTCAAATTCGAAAGGAAGCGATGAGGGCGGTGTACAAGCTGAAGTTAGACGGAGTCTAGGGAAATGAAGGAAGCACTGGCCACCGTCAGATATACCACCAGTTGTCCAAGCGGTGCACACTCTTCTCGATACCAATGGACAATCGGGTACCTTTCGTTAGCTGCGGTAGGAGGTATGATGGTCTGATCCCAGATAGAGATCAATGGTTAAGTCCAGAGAACCTATTAACGGGACGGATCCAAAACCAGTGATGATAGCGGATCTGGATGGTACTTAGACGAGTATGCAAGTATACCACTAGGCCCTGAATCCTTTCTAGGTGTCAATTCTGCAACGATTCAACTATGGATTGAAGACTTCATGAGGTCTACCATAGAGGACGTTGGTCTGGGTTGAACTCGTGCAAAGTAGCCAAGTGCTTTGTGAAAGAACCAAACAGGAGAATAGAAACCTTTCTCCTAAAACTCAGCAGAAAGGATCTGAAAGTACTGAGCACAACACCTGTGGCCAGCATAAGGCTGCCAAGGGGGTCATCGACAGCCCCATATGCCTACCCTGTCTTGAGGATGACGACACTGCAGAGCATTTTCTCTGTAGCTGTCCAGCGTTTTCCAGAATCAGACTTAGGATACTTGTTTGCGATATACTGAGTATGGATAAAGTCCATACTCTTCCGGATAGCTTAAGACTCATCAATGAATCTAAGAGATTTGTGAAGAAGAGTGACCTCAAACTAATTTTTCCGTCTTACCACTCACATTTTATCTTTCCTATCTTTCTATTCTTTCTACTGAAATCTATCCAGGTGTAGTACAAATCTAATCTAATCTAACTACATTTTTCAATAAACCTGTTAGAACATCATTCTTGACCAAAAACTTCTTGACGCCCATTTTCCGATGAACGCAGCTGAATAGCCGGACATAGTATGCATAAATCGCAAGCCGGACGAAAGCCAAACCCGGCTACAACTAAAGCACGGGAAAGTACTAAGAAGAGTACACCTCTAGGTGCAGCTTCCACCTATAAAGCAGCGTTGCAGGCGGCCTTGTTCGTATCAGCTAAAAAGGAAGTAGTCGATGGGTATGATTATGGAGCAGCGGTACCAGAAGGCCAATGTAAATACATGCTTGACAGAATAGCCAGGTATGCAGCAATCAGCACCGTATATTAGCATGATCAAATCAGCAAGCAAACGTACGAGGCGGTGATCGAGGAGTATACCTAAGAAGTTCCAGGAAAGTCCACCCGCGCCTGCTACTATTACTGTTTACTCAAGCCCAGAAAAGAAACCGCTCTCAGAATGAAAACGGTAATGCTCATCCCAAGAACCCAACAAAGGTTGATGAGCAACAAGGTGAAGATCCAATAGTCATAAGGCACTTCAGTGAGGTCGTAAGAGGCCATCTACAGGTGGTGATCATAGGTAAAGAAACTAAAATAGCGGAGTGGGATTTGAATCCAGTAGTCAAAGAGAATACAACTGCACTTTACGCTGTTGGATTCGAAAGACCTCGAAATATCCAAGTATTTTCGTCTGGGAAATTGGAATAGTATCTTTCAACCAGAAGTTATCAGGGTAAGGCAAGCTTGCAGGATAATTATACCTTTTTTCAAAAGTCGGCCATTTTGTTATTGTGTGTTAATGTGTCAAAAACAAAAAAAAATGTTTTTGTATACTATTTGATGTCAATAATAACATACTATAAAATCAAAACGATCGCATTTTATTTTCTTAAAAAAAAATTCTTAAAATATATCTATAAAAAATTAGTATTTGACCAGACTTCGTCCTTAAATACCATCTACAACAACTATCGGGAGTACCTATGTATTTTTGCAGATAATCAAGCATCTAATTAATCTTAGCTTTAAAGTCGCCAACAACCAATTCAAAAATCGTCAGATAATGCAAAGAAGAATTAAATGCCTTAGCACGCACCACAGACATCACTCACATCTGGGTAACTGGCAATAGAAGGGAATAAGAAAGCTGATGAATTGGCAATCCTATAACAAATCTGAAGCGGTAGAAATAGGCTGTCCGCAAGGAGTGCGCAAAATGGAGATCTTCTCGCTATTCTAAAAGCAGACCGTTGACAGATGGACTAACACGGATACCTTCAAATAACTAAGCAAACGTGGCCCAACTGCAACAAATCCATAACTGATGAGTTGTTAAGAAAGCCACGAGCAGACATATTCAAAAAACACGTCAAAAATAACCGGCTACTGGCCTTTGGGAGACCATGTCAAGAAGATGGGAAGCCGTTCAACATTAGACGTGGAAGCTGCAATCAAGAAGAATCTAAGAAAACAGTCTTTCAATATCTGTGTGAGTGCCCAAGTCAGGGTACTCTACGACATAGAATGCTGGAAAAATTCTCGATGGTCAACTTGAAAGCAATTGCAGATAAGAAAATAGACGACATAGGCAGATTTATATTATAATAAAATCAATATGGTTAAAAGTATTGGTTCTGCAAGTGGTGTATCAAAATGGCAATTAGGCTGCGCAAAATTGTTACTACTCCTTTTCCTCCAATATCTGAAAACATTTTGCCATCCTGCATAGAACACGAAGGAGGTGACATGCCTCGTGTCACCGAGCAAGAGCTCCAAGCGGCGTGTAATAAAATAAAGTTTAAAAAACCTGCAGGTCCATATGGCATACCAAATAGAGCCCTGAAATTAGCAATTCCCAACCTGCCTTAACGAAGGCACTTTTCCAAAGAGGTGGAAGAAGCAAACACTTACCCAAGAGCAACAAAATGCCTGGAGAGCCCGAGTCTACTAGACACAATGGGGAAAATTCTGGAGAGAATTATTTGCGACTGATTGTCGTATTTCGCTGAAGACAAAGGTGTTCTATCCACATTCCAGTTTTGCTTCAGGAAATCCCGTTCAACAGTAGATGCTATCAAATGCGTGGTAGATTTAGCAACAGAAGCCATTGAAGGCAAGAGATGGCGCGGCGGTAAAAAAGAATACTGCGCTGTGGTAACTCTGGACGTTACAAATCCTTTTAACACAGCTAGCTGGCAGCGTATACTAGAAACCCTCGCAAAAATAGTGTCGCCTAGTTGTATAATCAAAATAATTGAGAGCTATTTCAGGGACCGTAAACTGGGGTTTAGAAGTGACAAAGGCGTTGAGGAGGGGTTCCTCAAGGATCAGTTCTGGGTCCACTGCTATGGAACCTAATGTATGACGGGATTCTAAGACTGAATATGCCCCCTAGAACTAAAGTCGTTAGATTCGCGGATGACATCGCGGTGGTAATGGGAGCAAAACATATCCACGAAATTGAGAGGATCGCTAGCGAATCAGTAAGCAGGATCAAGACTTGTCTAAAGTCTATGAAGCTCGAATTAGCTGAGCATAAGGCCGATGTAGTTCTAATAAGCAGCAGCAAGAAAGTAGAAACTATAAATGTAAATGTTGGGTCAGGAATACGCTGTGAAGAAGGCATCGAGTGTGCAGTCCTGCCTGGCGCGAATCATGCCAAACAATGGCGGACCTAGCCACAGCAAAAGAATGCTATATAGCAGGGTAGTCAGCTCGGATCTTTTGTATACCGCACCGATCTGGGCTAATGCACTGAACTTAAATAGCTTCACAAAAAAACTGACAGCCGTCTATCGGCTAAGCGCTTTGCGAACTATCTGTGGCTGCCGTACAATTTCGGACGATGCTTCCTTCGTTATAGAAGGGCTAGTCCCCGTATACATTTTGGCGAAAGAAATGCAGTGAGTGTGTATTTATAAGGCTATCTGAACACGGCGGTAGAGCAAGTCGTAAAAATAATGCAGAAGAAGAAAAGCGTCGTCCGATCGTCCACTGGCAAGACCGGTGGAACAGATCACCGAAAGGACGCATGGGCTAATACCCATTCTTACGACGTGGTTAGAAAGGAACCATGGGGAAACAAACTTCAACCTAACCCAATTTCTTTCAGGGCACGGAGTATTTCGAATATACCTCCATAGATTCAGTCATGACAGTTCCCCAAACTACCCAATCTGCATGAGAGTTCCCTCTCATGGGGCGTCAACCCGCAATAAAACCTCCATCAGCAGCAACCTATCAGCGGGGACATGAAACTATAAGTTTAGGCTACCTGCTTGGAGAAGGAGTAACACCAAGGCGCACACTATAAATTGAAGCAGACATTTTGCCTAAACACCGAATGTTCAGTCTATATAGGCAGTGTTTAAGAAGCGAATGACCTGGAGCACTTTCTGTATTCCCTATCAACCCGGTGAGAAAACATCTGTAATCTCGTTTCTTTATAATAAAATAGTTTATATGTAGGAAAATTTTTAAATTATGCTTAAAAAATAGCCAAACTACTCACTTTATACAACTTTTGCATTTTCAGGCAGACGCAATAGTACCTACAATACACAGCTGAACTAATTGTCTGTGTGGAAAAGCACGAGCAAGTAATTTCGTGTAAATCCATCATTTATGCTCGAATAGCTGTTTAAGTGGTCGCGTGTGTGCCATGAATCCATCGCCTACGTCCCCTGCAGCTATACATACGACCCACATACAAATACCAGCAAATCGTGGGTGGAGGAGAAAATTTTAAGAGTAGAGCTCAACATGCATACACACACACATACAACACTTAGAGAACTTGCGAGTTAATCATGCTGGGAAAGTGAGAATACATTTATGTATGCACACATACATATACGCATCTGCAGGTATGTGTGCCTAAGTTTGCGATTGTTTACGCACACTTATGTGCGTGCGTGTGTGTGTGTTCACTTTGTAGGAGTAAATTTACCAACTCCCACAACTTGCAACACTAATAAGCTTCTAATTTGCTGTTAATCAATGTGGGGATTTGAGTGCAACGTCAATTGAGCAGCAGCGTTAGTGGGAACTATACGTATGTATTTAGGTATGTAACAAGAGCAAAGGAGGTGGCAACAGTGTTAATGGCAATTGGAGTGCACATTAGTGTCACTAGTGTTGGTTGTTGGCATTGTTGCAATTGTTGGAATTGTTTTTGTTGAATACGTGTAATTTGTTGCCTGTGAACGCATAATTGAATGTGTCAAATTGGCGTACATGTGCTTATGCTATTGCGTATGCATGTGTATGTGCATGCGTCATTGAGCATGTAATTAGCAATTGAAACTGTTGAGCAACACTCAAAATGCTTGAAGTAATTAAAATTTCATATATTCGCAATAATATAATTAACTCATTAACAAATTGTGCCCACTGAAATTGAGTTGATTCAGATGCAGAAAAAACACAAAAAAAAGTTATATAAAATACATACATGTATTAGGGTGGGTAAATTTGTATGGTATATTTTATATTTTTTTGGCCGATTCAGATTCTACATAGAACGCTAAAGAAAAATGTTCATTAGAGCAACCCTCTAAAGCCATTGGAATATTAAAAGAAATTATCTGCAATCAATACAAAGTGCATAAAAGGGTTTTTTAAGCTTAACTTAACTTAACTTAACTTAACTTAACTTAACTTAACTTAACTTAACTTAACTTAACTTAACTTAACTTAACTTAACTTAACTTAACTTAACTTAACTTAACTTAACTTAACTTAACTTAACTTAACTTAACTTAACTTAACTTAACTTAACTTAACTTAACTTAACTTAACTTAACTTAACTTAACTTAACTTAACTTAACTTAACTTAACTTAACTTAACTTAACTTAACTTAACTTAACTTAACTTAACTTAACTTAACTTAACTTAACTTAACTTAACTTAACTTAACTTAACTTAACTTAACTTAACTTAACTTAACTTAACTTAACTTAACTTAACTTAACTTAACTTAACTTAACTTAACTTAACTTAACTTAACTTAACTTAACTTAACTTAACTTAACTTAACTTAACTTAACTTAACTTAACTTAACTTAACTTAACTTAACTTAACTTAACTTAACTTAACTTAACTTAACTTAACTTAACTTAACTTAACTTAACTTAACTTAACTGAGACAACATAAAATGATAAACAAAATATTAGTTTGGGGAAGAAGTTCGTAGCATTTTGGTTGTCCAATTTTTTGAAGCCGTTGCACAAAAAATCGCGGAGTGCGGTTTCGACGACTTGTGCAACATGGGGCTTGGCGCTGTCGTGAAGGAGTACTGTTTGACCATCTCGATCTCCTCTTTCCAGTCGAATAGCCTCATTCGCGCGGTGTAGCTGGGCAATGTAGAGCTCCTTGTTGACCATGGCATTCTTTTCGAACATTTCGCAATGCACCATGCCCTCCCAGTCCCTCCAAACACATATCATGATCTTCTTCGAATGAAGATTCGGCTTGACTCTCGGTACAAAAAGTGCTGTTTATGACTGCGAGTTGCTCGATGGTGGGCGAGATGCTGAGAAGCAATTTGAAGGCGACTTTCTTTGTTTTTTTTCGTTCAGTTCGTGAGGCACCTAAGCTCCCAATTTTTCGGTAAACCCGGTAAAAGATGTTTTTAAAATCGTTTTATGATCGTAGTTCATTTTTTCCGTCAATTCATGACTGGTTTAGTAACCATTCTCATTCAAAAGTAATTTCAGACGTTCTTCATCGAATTCAGGAGGCCTTCCGCTGCGGCCTATACACTTTCTCTATACACGACGCAAATGTCCCGGGCTGCTTCGTCGGCTTTTTGACCTCGATGAAAAGCAGAGAAGAGCAGGAGTCGAAAATGTTGATTTTTGCCTCCTGGGAATTCCATTTCTAAGCCTTGAAAATAATAAAGAATTAAATAACTCAAAAATACAATTTAAATGGTTTTGTGCATGCGTCAGAACAGAAAAAGTTCAATCGAAAGAATACTTACCCTTTGCCAAACAACCAACAAATCATTGTAAAGTAAAAGAAAATATACAAACGCTATGAACTTATTCCCCAACCTAGTAGAAATTTTTCAGCTGTCAAAAATAGTTATCGATATCGATAGTTCATATGCAGCTAAAAAAAAAACACCCTGTACAAGGTGGTGGAAAATCAATCATCCAATTTTACATTTTTTTTTTTTTTTTAAGTTTTGAAAAAACGGTTTCAAATAAAACTTAAAAAATTAAATAGATAAAAAAAATTAAATAAATAAAAAAAAGTTCAATAAAAATTTTAAGTAAATGAATTTTAAAAGGAACAGTGAATACTTTACTTTAAAATTTTTTTTTTCAAACATTTTTAACAAATTACTTAGCTATTTAATTTTTTTAAGTTTTATTTAGAAATTTTTTTTTTTTCAGTAATATAAAAAAAATATAATATTTTTCTCAAATAATTTGTTTTTTCAAATATATTTTATCTTAAAAAATTTAACTTAATTTTTTTAAGTTTTTAACAAAAAAAATATAACTTTTTCTCAAATAACTTTTTTCATATTTATATTTCATCCTAAAGAATGCATCATATTTTTCATAAAATTTTTAAAAAGATCCAAGAATATTTCAGTTAGAAAAACATAAATTTTAACATGGTATAGCTCTTTGGTAGAAAAACGTAAAAATGACAACTTTGATAATTTTCATCCCATAATTGTTTTTTATTAAAAAATACAAATATTAAATAAAAAAATTGTTTTATTCAATAAAATACACTTTATATTTGAAAAAAATTAATTAAAACTTGTTCTTAAAATTAAATCTTTTTATTGAATAATATACATACATATTTTTATTCAATTAAAAAAATGTTATTTAAAAATTTAATTAAATACTTTTTTATAATATTAAACACTTTTTTATTGAATAAAAACCCTTTTTTATTTAAAATATTTTAAAATATCAAAGACTTTTCATTGAATAAAAACCCTTTTTTATTTAAAAAAAAATTAATAAAATACTTTAGTTTTTATTGAATAGTTTTGTTTTACCAAATAAAAATCATTTTTTAATTAAAAAAAAGAACAGAAAATTTGTTTAAAAAATAAAATACCGTTTTTATTAAATAACAGACTTTTTTTATCAAACGAAAACTTAAAAATATTTAATAAAACACTTCTTTATAAAATAAAAACCTTTTTTAATTAAAAAAAATTAATAAAATATTTTTGTGTTAACCGAAGTCTTTTTTTATTGAATAAAAACTATATTTGTATTTAAACAAATTTTATAAAATACTTTTTATTAAAGAAAAAGTTAATAAAATACTTTTTATTAAATGATATACTCTTTTTATCAAAGAAAAACCTTTTTTTAATTTAAAGAAATAACCAGTTACTTTTTTATAATATAAAATAAAATATTTTTTTAATTAATAAATTTAATAACATACTTTTTTTGAAAAAAGTTTTTTTTATATTAATAAAATACGTTTTTCAATTATATCAAATTCAAATTTCAAAATAATTAATAAAATTATTAAATAAAAAACAAATAAATGATATACATATTTTTTAAAATACAAAAATTCAATAAAATGCTTTTATATAATATAAAAAAAAAACTTTTTTTATTTAAAAATTGAATAAAATACTAGTAATTTAATTAAAGGAATTTAATAAAATAATATTCCAATAATATGTTTTGAAGAAAAAAAAAATTAATAAATTTTTTTTATAGAACAAAATACTTTTTTTATAAAATAAAATACTTGTTTTATTAAATAGAATAATTTTTTTAATAAAAAAAAATTGTTCCCCAATGAAATACTAACCTTTCTCAGAAAACAGTTGACACTGCTCTTCTTCCTAATAATGAAATGATCTTTGTAAAATCAACAAGCATTAATTTTATATATGTATATACAGGGTGGCTGATGAAAGCCGCTACCAAAAAAAAATTGAATAACTTTTTTTCTTTTTAAGTTATCTGTTCCATTTTTGTTTTAATTTGCAGATTGATCTTTAAAATTTATTAAAATGGATAACTGGGACACGCAAACAAGAATTTGGATAGTCCGCCGCTATCACGCACTGGAGTCCGTAGTTTTGGTACAGAGAGAGTACAGGCGGATGTTTGGCGGCGATCCCCCCGAACAGTCGCAAGAAGGCCTTATCATCGAAACCCACCAGTTCGGACGGAGGAAACGATCGCTGCTGTAGCTGCAGCTATACAAAGCAATCCAAGGGTTTCAACAAGAAGCTCATCTGCTCAACTTGGTGTCAGCCGACAGTCTTTGCAAACAATAATGCACAAAGATTTAGACTTATTTCCCTACAAAATTCAAATGGTTAACAAACTGAATGCAGCAGACTTGCCGATTCGCTTGGAATTTTGCCAGAAGATCCTACAAATGGTGGAAGAAGACCAAAACATGTTAAACTGCCTTTTCATGTCTGATGAGGCCCATTTCGATTTAAACGGCAATGTGAACAAACAAAATTGTCGAATATGGAGTACTTCTAACCCACAGATACTCCACGAGACGGAATTTCATCCTCTTCGCATGACAGTGTGGTGTGCGGTTTCTTCACGCTGTACTGTCGGGCCTTATTTTTTTGAAGAAAATGTCACTCCGTTACGGTTACTGGAGACCGTTATTTGAAAATGCTGAAAGAATTTTTCTATCCAGAACTACGCCGGAAGAGAATTCCTTTCAACTCTGTATGGTTTCAACAAGATGGGGCAACGTCTCACATAGCCCAGACTGTTATGACAGAGTTGCGACGAAAATTTCCCAATAAACTGATTTCAAGAAACTCCGAATTTCGTTGGCCCCCCAGGTCGCCTGACCTTACTGCACCTGACTTTTTCTTGTGGGGTTTATGTAAACAAGAAGTTTATAAAACAAAGCCAACAAATTTGGATGAACTAAAACAATCCATTCGGGCAACAATTGCGGCTATTCCTGTCGCAACTCTCAAAGCAGCAATGAACAACTTTTTACTAAGATGCCGCACTTGTGTCAACGAGCATGGGGGCATTTAAATTCAATTATTTTTAAAACTAGTTAAGCTACATTTAATAAAATTGAATGACCTTTAACTTGAAAAAAAAAATAAATGAATTCCATACACTAAAAAAAAAGTTATTTGAGTTTCTTAATGTAGCAAAATTCATCAGCCACCCTGTATGTATATATAATTGGCGTGTACACCCTTTTTGGGTGTTTGGCCGAGCTCCTCCTCCTATTTGTGTTGTGCGTCTTGATGTTGTTCCACAAATGGAGGGACCTACAGTTTCAAGCCGACTCCGAACGGCAGATATTTCTATGAGGCGCTTTTTCCTGGCAGAAATACTCTCGGAGGTTTGCCATTGCCTGCCGAGGGGCGACCGCTATTAAAAAAATTGTTTTCTTAATTTTTGTGTTTGACCGAGATTCGAATCAACGTTTTCTCTGTGAATTCCGAATGGTAGTCACGCACAAACCCATTCGGTTACGGCGGCCGCCTCAATTTTATAACGACATAAAAACAGACTTTAATAATAAACAGACATCAAAAAGAGACTTTTCCGCCTTGAAAATAGTAAATATAATACAAAGTTTTCAAAAATTCAAAGTTTTCTATAAAAAACCAGGAAATATAGCAACAATTTTACATAGCTCCACTTAGCGTAGTTTTTAGGTAAAATAAAAACCAAAAATCAATTTCCCGATCTCAGAAATAGTAAGATGCCGCAGCTTTCCCAAAGAATTATACCATCGAATTTTACTAAATTTTTGCTTTAAAAGTTACCAATTTTAAATACGTATAAAAAAACAGATCTCTGGCTAAAAATTAGTTTCAGATTTTGTTATGTAAACTTTCATAAACTTTTGCAGCACAACAAATACGCCCATCAAAATAAATTTCTTTCAATTGTAATTATAAGTAATACCAAATGCAATTTTTTATGATTGATTCTATATACTAAATGGATTAAAAAAAAAATCAAGTACTAGAGACTTGTTGCCCTGTGTAATTTGAACCGAGCCGCGATTTTATATGAAAGAATTCCGTCTCATGCAGAAAAGATCATAAGGCTGAGTTTTCTATATAAAAAAGTTAGTTTTCTGCGTAAAAAGTGAGCTCTGTGTGCATAACAATTGTTTAACTCTCAAACCTTTGTCTAGGTGCGTAAGTTCAAGCTCTGCCTTAGAAACTAAGCTCAAACCATGAGTGAGAACTAACGAGTTAGGCAATGTTTCCGACTTTTAAAAAGCTTTTATTTACAAGTATTTATCACAGAAAAATATCTTACACACATTTATGTAACCTACTTTTAACTTTTGTATGCAATTGTACTCCAAGTCGATACCACTGTGCAGCTGCTTGACAACAGCCTATTAAATTTTGACTTACCCGCACTTTTGGGTTGAAATTTCAATTACCGTACTGACTTTCTTGGTCATAAATTGCTATGTAAATGTGCAAACTTTTAGGGTAATGTTAAAAACAACAATAACAAGAATAGCAATAGTAACTGCAAAGAAATTGAAGTATTGATTTTTCATATCCATTTCATACCCTAAACTACTTGAGTAGCTTGTGAGACTTTGAATTGTTGTTATTATAGGCTTACAAACTCTTTAAAGGCGTTTAAAATTTTAGCGCAATAATCGTAAATTATAAAGCCCTGCTAGTACGGGTATATGTGCTAGGGTGGATGCATTTTTTTCGACGTCGTTCCTAGCAAGTTCAGTTCTTGCATACAATTCTAAGAAAAAGCAGAAGCAGAGCTTCAAAGTCAATTTCGAGATTCTCAAATTTTAATGAAACTATTTTTAATTAATATGTACTAAGTTACTACGAGGGGTGCCTTTTATATTTCGGGATTTGGCAACCCTGGTGTTGCAATCTGGCAACTGACAGCTGTATCGCAAAGTTCGACATTTTTTGGTTTTTACGTACTCAGAACGTTTTGAAATACCAGCGCTATTTGTGTTGTTTACAGTAACTTAAAAGATTCATCTCGGTCCAAAAATGGAATTAAATCGTGAACTTTTTTACTCACACCAACAAATGGTGTGTGCAATGCAATTTGAAAAGTTAAAAAAAAAAAACATTTTAAATAAAACTTAAAAAATTAAATATATAAAAAAATTAAATATATAAAAAAAATTCAATAAATAAAAAAAATAAAATAAAAATTTTAAGTAAATAATTTTTTTTTCTCATTTTTAAAAAATATCGTCCGCTCGGATTTTTAACTTTTTTTTATGTTTTGCACAGTAATCCCTTCAAGTCTGCTAGCATTCCACTATTTTTCACTTCATTAACAAGTAAATATTTTAATTTAAAATTTCAAAAATATTATTAGCCGAAAGAACAACTGCAATGTACATAGAATAAAATAAATAAATTCAAAAATTAGTTTACCCAAATTTTATTTAATAAAAAGGCCGTAATGCATATCGAAACAAGACACAATTAATTGAATTCTAATACCAATTCGATTGGGACCATAAAAAGATATTTCACCCCATTTACCACAATGGATCACTTTGAAGTTGTTTGTCAAGATTAAATTTTATATTTCCCAACAGCCGCGCCAACTACAGCGAAAGCTTAGAAGTGCAGCAAAAAAATATGTTTTTTATAGCTTAAGAATTCTGTCTCAAATTTGTAATGTAATCAACTCCATTTAATGCATAATGAGCACCTAATTAAATTTACAAACGTGAATGGCAAATTAACGTAGAAAAACAAAAGCAACAAGAACATGCCGCCTAACGCCAAGCAGCTGCTTATGTCGAAGGAGAGTCTCATTTTTTCGCCACTTCCATTTGACTTTTTTTTTTGTTTGTTTTCGTTTTACTGGCGCATGAAGTACGCAGCTGTGTACATGATTTGCATATTTTTAGGCGCCAGGCACACTGAATTTACACAATGTCGAGCCATTTCGTATGCGCCAAGGAAACGAAATTAACACCGCGACAATATTGTAATGAGCAGAAACGTCTTGTTGCCATTTTAAAAGCGTAAATTATTTGCTTAATTTTGGGTTTAGGTAGATTTTAAGAAATCCAAAAAAAAAAATAAAAAATTGTAATAACAGAAAAGTAACTAATACAAGCAATTGAGGCTGTGTGTGTATGGCGAATTGTCGCACAGATTACCAATTTGCGCTTTGAATGTTCGACGCATACATTTTTACTTATTTATTTATTAATGCAATATTTGCCTTGAATGTAGCTGTGGTAGTGAATTTTAATTTTTGATTATACGGGGCGATTACTGAAATTCTAAGAGGAGTGTTAATATATTACTTAGTTTTTTGTATGAAAAATTTGTGTACTATTGGGCTCTGTAGCGAGTAATGGAAGTAAATTAATTTTTTTAATTAATCAAATTAAAAAGGGTTAATTTTAACTTAAGGAGTTAGGGGTAGTCAGAGGCCCGAAAAATGGATGATTTTCAATCATTTTTTTTTTTTTTTGCTAGTCAGTTGCTTTACTTTACAAAAATAAAAACATAGCATTAATAATTCATGTTTTGACTTGGCTTTAGCAAAATTTCAGAAAAAAATTTTTAATAATTGTGGAAGTTATCGGTGTTTGTGTGGAGCCCGTTTCTCCAGAAGTCGCTTGCGTCCTAGGAGATTCATCTAAAATCAATCGGACAACATTAATTAGTTTTATTAATAGATAATCTTGTGCCTAATCCAAATTAACAATATGGTAGCCTCAGGAAATATTTTTCAGATTTTCAAGAAAAAAAACCAACAATTAATTGTTAAAAAAAAATCGACATTTTTGAAAAAGAGTCTCTCGATCAGGCCCGATTTTCTTATGTTTTCTAAAAGCAGTACAAATTTTATTGAAATCTACCAAGGGTTAAGTTAAGTTAAGTTATCAACAGTTCAAAAAAAAATGATTTTGAGAAAAACGCGTTTAAAGTTTTGCGAACACTCCGGAGCGCCCAAGCTCACTTTGTTAATTGTTGTATAACTCGAAAAATATTTATTCGATTCACTTCAAATTCTCACACAATATTTTTAAGATATTATGGAGGTTGAATTAGTTTTAAAGGTGACACACAGATGGCGCTATTTATCACTTTATCGCGTTGGCAATACTGAATATATATTCATGACAAAGCCTCATCCCTAGGCTTTGTTTATCAGTATCTGTCATTTCGCTGAAGTATAAACAACGCAGTGTTTTCGTGCTCCGAGTATGTCAACTTTCGTGCCGTCGAAACGCAATTTGCGGGAAGCTTTGCTTTTCTGCTTCAATTTGAAAAAAAATACAGCCCAAGCCCGTGAATTGCTGCAGGAGGCCTACCCAGACCATACTCCGTCGATTTCAACATGTGAGTACTGGTTTCGACGATTCAAAAGTGGTGATTTTCACACCGAAGACAAGGAGCGTCTTGGCCAGCCCAAAAAGTTCGAGGACGCGGAATTGGGGGAATTGGTAAACGAGGACTCGTGCCAAACCCAAGGAGAGCTTGCTGAATCATTGGGCGTTGATAAATCAACCGTTTGCAAGCGTCTAAAAGCGATGGGAATGATCCAAAAGCAAGGACATTGGGTCCCGTACGAGTTGAAGCTGCGCGACGTCGAACGGCGATTTTTTACGTGCGAATTGCTAATCGAGCGACAAAATCGGAAGGGTTTTTTGCATCGGGTGGTGACTGGCGACGAAAAATGGATCCACTACGATAACCCAAAACGCAAAAAATCATGGGGTTTGCCCGGCCACGCATCAACGTCGACGGCCAAGCAGAATATTCACGGCAAGAAAATCATGCTCTGCATTTGGTGGGATCAGGTCGGCGTCGTATATTTTGAGCTGCTCCAACCGGGCGAAGCAATCACGGGGGATCGTTACCGACTGCAATTGATGCGTTTAAGCCGGGCATTGAAAGAAAAACGGCCGGAAACGGTAAAAAAGCACGACAAGGTTATTTTGCAACATGACAACGCTCGGCCGCATGTTGCTCAACCTGTCAAAAAATACCTTGGAACGCTTGGCTGGGAAGTGTTACCCCACCCGCCGTATAGTCCAGACATAGCTCCCTCCGATTATCATTTGTTCCGGCATATGAGTCTCGATTTGGCGGACCAGCGGTTCTCCTCGTACGAGGCTACCAAAATATGGGTTGAGTCATGGATAGCCAAGCAGCGGCCAGTATTTTGGAGAAACGGCATCCGGAAATTGCCCGAAAGATGGGCGAAAGTTGTAGCTAGCGATGGCCAATACTTCGAATAAAATATTTTGTACCGTTTTTTCACAATAAAGCCCCAAATCTTCGAAAAAAACCTTTAAAACTAATTCAACCTTCATATATTTTAAGAAAATGCAAAAAAATCAAATTTTTTGAAATTTCTGACTACCCCTAACCCCTTAACTTAACTTAAATTATTGAATGAAGAACGTAAAGCCTCATGTCAAATAAATGAGAGCACGTAATTTGTCCATACATAGTGCATACAAAAGTAGTTCCCACCTCCTGTAACTCGATCCTAACTCTAAATCTGGTCTCGTGCTCTCTCTCAGGAAAATAATACCGTTTAAAAGTTACATATTTATTTACTTATTTGTATCGTATTTATTTTATCACATCGTTTATATTTAGCCCAAAGATAATAACTTTACAACATACCGATAGGTCGTTTTTAAAACTCTCGCATCAATTCGTGCCAAAAATGTATATCTCATACAAATTTTTGAAATCTTAAAGTTAAAGAGTTAAAGAGAAATGAATCATATCGCAGCATCATTCTCTCATTGCTCTCAATTTACGTAATTTATGTAACTTGAGCAATGAAAGAAAATTTGTAATGTAGAAATTATTTCCATATACAGTTATATATATATATAATTGGCGCGTACACCCTTTTTGGGTGTTTGGCCGAGCTCCTCCTCCTATTTGTAATGTGCGTCTTGAAGTTGTTCCACAAATGGAGGGGCCTACAGTTTCAAGCCGACTCCGAACGGCAGATATTTGTATGAGGAGCTTTTTCATGGCAGAAATACACTCGGAAGTTTGCCATTGCCTCATATATAGTTCGAAGGCCGAAAAAAGCGAATTTTCCAGAATTTTTTCTGAGAAAACTTTTAAATTTATTGATTTAAAAATTTGTACACATATTATGTCATCTTTTAACTGTATTTTAAGACTTAGTATTAGTGAAAATATTTATTTGGAAAGGAGCTACAGCTGATCTTCGGGGGCTCCTGTCAAAAAATGCGTTTTGCGGTGACCACAATGTCTCTGAACTGGATCCTCTGAAGCTAAAAAACCATACAGATTTCATTAAAGTAATGTTAAATCTAGTACTTAAACGAAGGAATAAGCAAAATAATTTTTTTTCACAAAATGGCGGTTTCTCAAAAAAACAATTGATTTTTGACCGAATTGCCTAAAATTGTTTATAAAAACAAATATTTATCGGTGAGAAAAAATCTTCGATTAATTACTAAAAAATATATTTAAGAAGCTCGTATTAAAATTTGAGACTAATCGGTTTAGCCGTTTTCGAGTAATGTTGATCACCGACTTTGAAAACGCCATTTTGGGAAAAACGCGTATAGGGTCCCACCTTGTATGATACTTTCAAGCACTCTGAAACGCCTTTTCAAATTTGCGTATAACTTCGAAAATATTTACCGGAATTATATTAAATTTTCTGTGTGTATTCTTAAATATATGCACATTAAGAAACAAAATATATATAAAAAATCGTTTTTTGAAAATTCTAACTGTATATCTGTCCCCTGAAGGGGTAAAAAAAGTTTCGAGAAAAAAATGTTTTTTTTTCATAAAATGTTAATATAATCCTTTAAGAATATGTCAAAAAATTTATAAAACGTAATTTTAAGTATTTCTTATATTATAGATCGTCAACCGTGACGACTCTATTCTTTGCGTTCGAGCGCTGGGAGAGGAGTTTTCATGTACTATATTCAAACTTTAGACTCGTTTTTCTCAAAACTATATTTTTCGATTTGCCGTACACGATAACTCTTAAAGTTATTGACCGATCTCCCTGAAATTTTGCACAAATTTTTTTTATGATATTACTTTCTATGTGAGTTTGCAAGTTTTCAAAAATTTATTGAAAAAATAATTTTTTCGAAGCAAAAATAGTAGGGAAATTCTCCCCAAAACTCTTTTTTAAGCTTTTTATTCCGCGAACTTTTTTCCATCTTTTTTTTTAATTCATATAGAAATATGAGAAGCCCCGCTGCGACTTTCCTGGAAGAATTGAGTGTACATCCGCCATTTTAAATGATTAAAATATAATAAAAAATAAAAATTTATATTATTTTAATGTATAAAGAAATTGTATACCAATTTTGAAAAAAAAAAAGATTGACTTCTTTATTTTAAATAATTTTAATAAAAATCAGGGAAAATATGGCCGTTTCAGGTATTTGTCCCCTTAAGTTTTTGAACAAAAAATTAAAATTATGGCGTAATTCTTATTACGTAAATTTATTTTTCAGTCTTATTGTTGCATTATTTGTGGCTTGAGGTAATTTAAACAAGTATTTGACGAAAAAATATTTATTTAAAATTTAATATCAGGCACATTCCGAACAGAAGGTAAATAAACAAACTCAATAATGCTTACTAAAACGAATTATAGTATAAAATTTTAAAAATGTTTAATAGTAATAAAATAAAATTATTAATAAAAAGAAACCCCTTTAAAGGCACAGCAAACTTTAACCCAAATATTTATTGTACAATTTACGAACATTTGCAATAAACAACGCGGCTTTAAACGCTTTGCTATTGAAGTTATTGGGTATGAGGGGAAACATTCAGGGCGCGCAGTGATTGCCTACTGAAGAAAAAATAAAAAATAAAACAAAATGAAAAGTACACAAACAAAATCATCAGTAACCTCTTTACAAAGCAATTTTCCCTTTGTTTGTTTCCTTTTCACGTAGCCAGAAAATTCGTAGCGTTAACAAGTTTAAAAAGAAAAATAATTTCTATTTGTATGTACATATGTGTATGTATGTGTGTGTGTGTGTGTGTGCAATGGAAAAGGGTTGAAAGTCGGAAAAGTATGCGCGGCATTGAAAAACAAGCTACTCCTATTGTTATTTTCGGTTATCGATTGTTTTTATTTACTTTTTTTTTGCCTCACTTTTTGCTTTATTTTTTATGTGAATTTAACTTTGCTTCCTTACCTTTTCATGTTCTTGTTTCTTTGTACACCGCCAAGCGCACCTTCAATGGCTTGATCTACTCGCAAAAGCCGATTATTAAATTTGAATTTTGTATTGTAAACACGTCAAAACATTGATTGCCGCCGGAAGTGCCTGGAATACAAAGCGCAGTAGGCAAATCAGTTGATAAAAGTAGCGCAGAAGACGAGGGTGGTTTTGATGAAAATTAGATAAAAAAAGGTACAAGATTTTATTGTATACATCAGTTGTTTTTGTTGTATTAGTACATCAAACCCGGCCGGTACAGTGTAGTCACTGGTCAACATCGTCTAACTCATCTAACGGTAGGCCCAAAACACATGTTTTTTCAACGGGTGGGTTCAAAGAGAGAGGGGTGTTAGATGCGTGGGTTTAAAGGTGCATGTGAATAGGTGCTTAGTGTCGTGGGGGATATCTTCACATGCCGCACATATTTATGTTGAGTATGTCGGGGGGGTTGATTCTGGATAGGATTCTGGATGGAGTTTGACCTGCCACAATATCTTGAGCACAATTGCTTCAAGGTGACGTGGTTCTCACGAAGCAGCTGAAGCTCTTCGTCTGCGATAGATTGTGGTTGGGTTTCGATAGCGGCATTCGGGGAGCGCGAATTTAAGAAACTGGTAAAAGACTTTTGAGGAATGCCGTTTAAGGCGTGTCTATACAGTAGTACAGTTGTACAGTTGTTTAGTAGGTACGTTGACCCTGAATCTTCTCAGTATAGTTAAAGAGATGGCTTCGGAAGCCCCAGGGTGGTGGCTCAGCCTCCAGGAAGTGCAGGGATGGACGCTGCGCTGGCAACCCAGTAAGAATTGCTTTCTGGTCATCTTAATTAAGAAGCATAGTAGCCTCGCTATGGAAATTTTGTCAGGGAGAAAGTAGGAGGCAACCCGTGGCTGTCCTTATGCCAGTATTTCGGCAAGTTTGGACCTTCCTCCACAACGTGTCACTAGTGCCAGACGACCAAATGGGCACGTTCCCATGACAGTTCATTCTACGTAACTGGAACGACCCGGATTTATATCCGTCCAAGGACTGTCACTTCAGCGTATATTTAGGGGGGAATGTTTATGCTGATACCACAACAACAACCAAATAGGCGCTTTATAGTTCAAAACCGACCAATCAATTGCTTTAAATGTCGCCCGCAACAAATCATTGCCCTTGCCAAAGTGTTACCGGCTAGCGATTGGGGGACCTTGTTGCGTTTTGTTTTTTACCTTAGTGGTAATTTCTGTTGCATGCGCCGAGAAGTAGAGCAGAGCAAACAATCAAAGTTGACACCCAATACAAAGTTTGGGACTATTTGTAGTAAGTATCGGAGTGTCATCGGCTTTGACCTTCAGCTGTAGTTTGATCTCATTTATCCTGGTAGTGAATATAGTCACCCTGGATTTAGTTGGAAATTCTTTGCAGTGAAGAATCGAAAAATGCTTGAGAGATAGTCGTTCGTTTTTGAACGCAAGCCAACGATTTAATTGCCGGACGCCAATATCGAACAATCGTCATCATACAAGATTTGTGAAACTCCCTCTATTAGTTGAAGAAGCTTCGAGGTGTAGAAGTTAATAAATGTGAAAGGACACCACCCTGCAGTACTCCTTTTTTTATCCTCTTAGTCCAAGGAGGATCACCTCCTCAGTCCCCAGTTAGAGTCGGCTGTTGAATATCATCTAGTAGCGTGAAAAGCTAACTTTATCGAAAGCCTTCCATAAGACCAGCCTTACCAAGACTGCACTCTCGCAGAGGCGGTTTTGAGAAAAGGAGCAGAAAAGATGGTATGATGTTGGAGACACTGGCGCATTAGGCCAACTAAAAGCCGTGGAGGTTTGGGGCGCATGAGAGCAACATGTTGTGGTCCACTCCTGTGTAGTTCACGTCCTGTGAGTCTTAAGGTCTGAGCAGGTCTTAAGATGGCACCAGCCGTTGCACTGATTACATCTTCATCAAGTTTAGTACGGGTGGGGCAGAGGAAGAAAAGACAGCTGACATGCATATAAAGCTGTAACCAAGGCAAATCTATTCAAAGTCGTGGCATTCGAACAACAACATTTTGTAAATTATAACTGTCAAAGGAAACAGTATGGAATGAATGACAAATAGATAAAATTAGTTTGCCGCGTATTC
Source organism: Anastrepha obliqua (assembly GCF_027943255.1). Classification (NCBI taxonomy): domain Eukaryota; kingdom Metazoa; phylum Arthropoda; class Insecta; order Diptera; family Tephritidae; genus Anastrepha; species Anastrepha obliqua. Next base: position 15,821,831 of record NC_072893.1, on the reverse strand, counting down.
ACAACATAACAGCAACTTGTACCGGCATTTTTAAATTAAAAGCGAGTTGAAGAAAAATAAATCAACAACTCTAATCACACCACCTTCTAAAGATTCGCCTTGACCAGAACGACGACAGAGCGAATGGAAGGGCTTTTCGTTGTTTCATTTTGTGCATTTCGTTATTTCTTTTCACAGATATCACCTTTAATAGATTCGCCTTGTTAACCGCTGAATTTTAAATTCCAATTATAATTTTCACTCCTAAACGATAAATATTTTTTGTAAAATGTGGATACTATCGCAATAACTGCTCTTAGTGCAGAGAATAACTTATTAACTAATTGCTAACAATTTTGCATGATGGTTAGTCAGCTCACGATATTGACAAAAAGCTGCAAATTAGCCTTTCGGTAGTTTTATGGCTTGAAAAAAACCAATGATATAAAAAGGCTAACTGTCAGTAAAAATGGCCGTTACTTCGAAAGTGCAGTCGGTACAACTAATAAGGACTGGTGTGTAGTGGCTCCTGCAACATTTCCGAAAAGCTTTTGAATAGTTTATATATTCGTATTTTGTTACATACATAGAATCGTATATGGCAATTTAAAAACTAGTGGTGTCGGGTTTAATATAACGCGACATGGGCAATTTTAAGCAAAATATAATGAAACTTGGTGGAAATGTTAGGGAGTGGTTCAGAAACAACCTTTATAATAGTTTTGCGATTATTTACCTTCCAAGTGCCTCCGTGAACTTCACTATAGTTTGCACATTACACTATATATTTTTTACACTTCACTAAAATTCACAAAATGCACAGTCACTCGCGTGTTTTTACTTGTTTTCATACTTGTATTCGACCTACTTTTATGAAAATTAAATGCAAATGCAGTTTTCAATATTACGACTTTCCAATTTTAAACGCGAAAAACAATTTATTGAAATTGACAACAGTTAAGTGTTGCCGGATGCCTGCAAATGAATATAAAAACATGAGCAAAAATGAAGTTGTTGTTGTAACAGTATAAAAACTCCCCATACATATCTATACTAATATTATAAAGAGGAAAACTTTGTTTGTTTGTTTGTTTGTTTGTTTGTTTGTTTGTAACGAATAGGCTCAAAAACTACTGGACCGATTTTAAAAATTCTTTCACCATTCGAAAACTACATTATCCACGAGTAACATGGATTACATTTTATTTTGGAAAAAAATAGGGTTCTGTAAGATATTTGGATTTTTCGGACACAAACTGAAAAAAATCTTATATATAAAATAAAGTCAACTTTTTGTGTGTGTTCGCTAACCGGCCGTGTCTGCACCGAATTAAACCAAACTTACACACATTGTTAAGTAGGTATTGAAGATGGTTTCCGTATAGTTTGAATACCTATTGGTAGATAGGGTCTCGAGATATAGGTCAAAACGTGAACCCGGGTAACCTTCGGACGTGTATGTACAATATGGGTATCAAATGGAAGCTGTTGGTGAATGCTTTAGTTCAGAGTATTTTTCATGCCGCTCCGTGACTAGGGTCTCGAGATAGAGACCAAAACGTGGACCCTAGAATGTGTTTGTACAATATGGATATCAAATGAAAGCTGTTGATAAGTGCTTTAATACGGGGTAATTTTCATACCTATTGATGACTAGGGTCTCGAAATATATGCCAAAACGTGGACCCGCCGTGTCTTTGCACCGAATTAAACCAAACTTACGCACATTGTTAAGTAAGTATTGAAAATGGGTTTCGTAAAGTTTGGTTGTAATTCGGAGCAGTGGCAACGGGTACAGCGTTCTTTTGAGCCAGCCATAATGTCGCTTACTTTTTTAACGCTTGGGGCGGAACTTAACTGTCAAATTGACAGTGTGAGTTACAATGTGTCAATATTTCTTTCTGATTTGGATGCCATAAGGAAAAAACGTAAGTGCAACATGTAAAAATTGTTTGTGAATTTTTTTGGAGTGGATTTTGGAACAGTGAATAATTTCTTACAAGAATTTCTTCTTAGTGAATAATTTTTTTTTTGAAAAATATAAATGGATAATGGTTAAAAAAGCTCCAATGCTCAATAAAACATATAAATTGAAACGAAAAATTCATGGATGATCAGGAAAAAAGACGATTGTTTATTCATATGCGTTGATTTGAAATTTAAAAACAATCTTCTTTTTTCCTGATTTTCAATTTATATTTTACATTTACTCAAAAACAAATAGAAAAACAAAAAATATTGTTTATGCCAAAGCGCTTGAATAAAGAATAAAGAAATAAATAATATGAAAATCATATATTTTCTGTTCTAAACCATATCTATTCTATTTTAGTGTGCCCAGCGAAGGGGGCCGGGTTTGCTAGTAATAAATAATTTGCTATTTTTTTATTTACACACAGGGTGAACGATATGAAGTGTTATATATATAAATTTTTGTACTTGAATAAAAAAAAAATAAATTAAAAATACTGCATATATAAAAAATTAACTTAAAATTAACTTGAGTATCTAGAAATGGGGGGAAGAATTAGAATTCAACATAAACATGACCCATAACTTTTTTAAATTAAACCAATTTTACTACCAAAAATAATCCTGTATTTCCCAAGCAGCGTTCGGATGTTTGTCATCGTCGATATCTTCCGTTTGATTGAAAACCAACATAGAATTTAGAACTTTCTCCCACAAAAGAAGAATACGAATGAAGCAACTGTCAAAAATTGCTTTAAGATTGGAAATATGAATAGGAAGCACAAAGTGTGTCGGCAGTACAGGAGACAAATTCCCTGCTCTCTTCCGCGGACGTCCTGCACCCCCTAACAAAATGTTTCCCTTCCAAATGTTTCCCTGTGTCAATGGGCACAAAGCAAGGTGGATTTATTATAGGTGACAGCATTCACCCAGCTGAATTTTTCGCCGTAGGTATGGCCTACGTCAAAATGATATGCTTTGTTTGTATGTATTGGTATGTTTACATTCGTATGTTTACATTTGATTACTGATTTTGACGTCATGCTTGAACCAAACGCAACAACAAATACATGTAGGGTTTTACTTATATATGGTTGCTGTCACCTATAATAAATTCGCTTTGGCTTAAAGCAAAAAATTCAGCAGAATTAGAAGCACCCTTCCAGTAAACGTCTCTGCATGCCAATTTCGTTCTTATTTGAAGTGTCTGGCAACACCAACTTTTCGCTAAATTGCGCAACTTCATCCAAGGCGAATATATTCAAATCTATGAATAAATACGCCACGACTTTAACAATAAATTACTTAAAAACTATAAGCCTTCGGAGGGCGCGATTTAACGTTTTAAGATGGGGATGCACCCATCTATCCCTCTTTTACATTCTTTTTTGGCAAAGCAAGTTGCATTATACTAAATTTTGCGTAAAAAATCAATGATATTGAAAGGCTAACTGTTAGTAAAAGTAGCGGTTACGTCGGAAGTGCAATCGGCGCAGCTAAAACAGCCTGGCATAGGCGAGTAGTGGCGCCCACAACATTTCCGAAAAGCTTTTGAATAGTTGTTACGTTCGTATTTAATACAACATGCAAACAAACATACAAAACATTAAATATAAAAATAAGTGCATACATATATACATACATATGTACATGCATAGAGAAGTATATTGCAATTTAAAAACTACCGTTATATCTATAAATTAACCAAAAACAACAGCCAAAAACTGTGTGTGGCTACAGCAAAGTGCTCCATATCCTGCCATTAGTTTGCTGAAATGCGAGACTGCAAATTTTCAACGGCATTCTCAACCTGCCACCTCTTCCAACCAATCATTCAGCCTAAACGGGTGCCTCCTGGCTATTGCATGTTCATGGCTCATCATTTATTTACTACGCCAAGCAGACGAACTGGCGTAAAGATGAAAGCGCAACAAAAAAATTCACAAAAAAAAATAGCATCGAATCAAGAGATTACTTGCACAAAAACTCAATGCCATAGACTGAAGCTACCTACTAAATTCCGAATGCAATACAATTGCAATTTATGAAGGCACCGAAATAAAGACGTGCTACGGAGCAGGATATTAAGTATCTATGTATGTGTATGCGGCTTAACTATTTGATGGTTTGTGATGTGCAATAATGCGATGGGCGCGACCATCAATGGGCGGTGTGCTGAAGACAGCTGCTGCAGTTGAAACGCATCAATGTCTGCATCGGTCCGTTCATCAGCAATTCACGAAGACTCTTAGTACCCATAGCTGGCATGTACTTTAAGTACCATTTTGAGCAACATTAACGAATAAATGTTGCAGTGCATTTAAGCGGATGGCACACTGGTGCGCTGTTTAAAGGAACACATTGCAGATGTGTAAAAAAAAATGCAACTATTAAGAAGTGCTGCTAAATTGCAATGCAAAAAATGCTTAAGAATACTACGATTTTTTAAAGAAGGCATTTATTTTTTATATGAACATGATTTTTTCTTTAATTAAGATTTATTCCAACTAACTACTGCACTAAGCTACCTACTTATCTTACATTTAGTGTGTTAAGTGCTATTTGTATTTGTTGTAGTAGCTTAACATTAATATTTTTAAAGTGAGGTTAGGTTGACCCGGCTGGCTGAAAGCCCTCACATAGACCTATTGGTCCTTAGTGGTACCAGATGGAGCTTGACCCTTAGGTTTCCTTGTAGTAGGCTTCTTGTAATAAGCCTGCGTCTTCTGCGAATCTAAGTAAGCTCTGAAGCTCTAACCCGGAGAGACATTCTAACCTCCCATATTGTAGAGCGCCTAAGCATTTCATTCGAGTATGCGCTATATGTTAATGTTAAAGTATATCGTATTGATATCCACGTGCTTAATTTTAATTTTACATAAACCCGCGTTTGCTTGATTTTACGCGTAATTCTATTTTCGCGTGCGTGCTACAATTCAAAGTTATCTTCATAGTTGTCTTTGAAGAGCAGCAGCTGCTCGAGCGCATCTACATAATCATCTTCCTCCATACCTGCAGCTTTGTAGCGATGCAGTTTTGCTATTTTCACGCGTTTCGCTTCGCGGTGCAATGTTTCTAAAGTGTCACCCAACTCGCTGGATGACTGCGCAGCTGCAAGCGTCGGCACAGAGACCACTTTCTCTTCAGCTGGCCGTTTTGTTGCAGCCGAGAGGAAGCCTAACTTTGTTACTTCTTCAGTAAACATTTCACTGGGGTATGGAATACGCGTTGGCATAGCCATCGACACTGAAGCCACATGCGCCATACTCGCATGATTCGCGCACTGCAAATAGAGTTGAAACATTTCCGATACGCTATCACATTTATAGGCAGCCATACGCATTTGATCTTTCGCTTTCTCCAAAGGACGCTTGAGACGTTCGTGTGGTATGCCGCGCACACAAAGCGACTGTATAATGTAATCAGTACCAATGCTGCAGTTTGGTGTGAGTGGCGTGAAGATTGAGCCTTCAAATTTATCTAAACAATCAATAAGATCCTGATCATGCTGCATAGGGAAGGGTAGCGCAAATCCAGCTGCTGCCAATTTGCGTCCGTAATTGTTTATGTCGCCACAGAAACCGGCAAGGGAGTAAGCGCTGGGCGCATTGCGCAGCCGATAACGTAGTGAGATTGTATCTAAATATGCAGCAAGTACAGCTGAGGTTTGATACAAATTATCCGATTTGTAATTAAGCGCACGTATTTGGCGTGCTTTGCCCAACTGTCGCCAGACACGATCACATGTGCTGAGTGGCACAAATAATGATGCTTGCTCGCTGAGTTTTTGAAACGCTAATGCGCTATTCACCACACGTATGGAGTCTGTCATGGGCTCATCTGGAGTAGGAAAAAGTATTTTGTTTTCATATTATTTTTACAAAAGTTTGGGAAATTCAAAAAACCCACCTGCATTTTCAAAGAGCGTATTTTGCGGTGAGTAAACTGGTAGCGCAAAATTCGCTTTGCCATACTCATCATTCAAATGCGCTAGACACTCCGTAGCCAAACCCGAGTAGCCATTAAAGCAATCGAATATAGTTTGGAAACCTTGTAAATAGTCGCACTCCTCCACGTATTTACGTATTTTGTCACAAAACTCCTCCTCGAACTGCTCCGTTTTCCAGAGCTGTACACCGCATGCAAATGTGTCGAATGTTTGCTTTTCGGGATTGTGTTTATATTCATTAATTACATTTACAGTGCGCGGATGATAGCGCGCATAAAGATAGTCCGTCCACGTTTCTACATTGTCTGTTAAACTGTAGTCGATGTCTTGAATATCGACCACTGGATTGTCGAGATCTTTTTGAAAGTCATGTCTTGAAGCTGTTGGTTGTTGTACCACTTCTACCTCAGTGGACAAGGTTTGGAGATCTTCTTTAAGCTTCTTTACTGCATCCTCTTCATTAGCATCGTTGTCCTGTGTCCGTTTAATGCTGTTGCCATACAGTTCCCCTTCTCGTGGTAAGTGCTTTAGTGAACCATCCAAATCCACAAGTAATAGACGCGGCGTGTAAGTGACCTGCCTCTATATTAAGCAACAACAATAAAATTGCAATGTAATTTTACATTCGTAAATGAGCTCCGTCTACTTACATTTAAATTTACACCTTCCCTGTATAGTACGTCATGGTTTATTTCAGAAGGTGCGCCTTCAGGATTATAGTTGAAACTAGACTCCTGCAGAGTACGTACCAGCAAATTTATTTCGAATGTGCAGATGTAAAACTTCGGTGACTCACCTGAATATTCCACCAATGTGCGCCAATATAATTTGCAAAATTACCAAACTGTAAGGTTACCACCTCACGACCGGAGGCCATTTTAAATTGTTTTCCTGCTTATTTGGTCAATTATTGAGTTGACAAAATAAATGCAGCAAATCAGAATCAAAGAAATGCTCGATGCATTAAATAAACGGCTGTGCACATCGAGGTAGTTTTTTTTGTAGGAAATCAGCTGTGACAAAAGTGCTGCCAAATTCGTAGCAGTCGTCACAGGATGCATACGGGTAATACGTTTTCAAAATCATTAGAGAACAAGATTACTTTAACATCACTTGGGATGTTTCCAAACGAATTTTTATAAAAACATTTTTTTCTGATAAAATTTATTATAAATCAAGTTATTTTCGTAAAATTTCTTTTGGTTAACTGTTCAGAAACGTTTTTGATTTATATTTTATTCATATGGAAATTTCTAATATAATCTAATTTAATACTATTCGTTTGGGGAAAAGGAAAATTTATGAATTTAACATATTTCTATTATAGCTAACGCCTTGAGCTTCCAGGAGCTTCCTAAAATATAATTTTCTACCGATTTATGGATATAACCTTTGAAAAATGATCCTCGAACAAGACGAAAAAAGCCAGACACGAGTGCCCAGCCGAAGGGTTTTAAAAAGGTGTCCAACGGAGGGATAAAATAGACAAATATTTGTATGCAAATTTATCAGTTTGCTGGTCAATCAATGAATATTTTGATTTTTAAGATAAGAAAAATAATAAAAATGAAATATTTTGAGGATTTCGCCTAGAAATGATATAAAAACTATATGTAATTGTGCAACAACAACAACCAAGTGCACACTTCGCTAAAATACTACTTGTGCAATTTTTGAATGCTTAGTAGTTATGTGAATTTATAAGTAGAATCCGAATTATTGATAGTTTATTAATGAAAGCGATGGTAAATCTTTAACAAAGTGTGGTAGAATATTTGTGAGCATTTCATTGTACGTCATTTCGGACACAAACCGTGGCAACAACGCGTACTACTCCGGGCGTTTATCACCCGCACAAATGCAGCCATTCCAGGACCGCAGGAACGGCACAAATTACCGCGAGGCAATACCAATAAATCCGACGCCGGAATGGATATCACTTTAGAGTACGAACAAGCACTAGCCAGGAAGCGGAAATAAGCGCCAAAAAGTAGGCACCAAAAGCAACGTAAAAAAATTGGGACCAAAAAACGCCCCAATCAGGTGGCACCAAGCAAATATAACGCCAAAAAGTAGGCACTAAAAATATATTTCATACAATTTTTCACCAACAATCAAGCGCCAAAAGGTAGACAGTATTATCTCTCACTAGAAATTAGCAACCACAAGGAAAAACTCAGGTAAAATAGCCTAAAGTTATCTATGGTTATCTAGCTCTCTCCTTTTCCTCTACGTTATATCTTTTTCCTCTTTCGCGGAACGAAAATCGACGAGTAAGAAGTTTCACTTCAAAAATTAAGATATTATTACATACTGACACAAGTTTATAAACGCAAAACTTCCAAATATTTGCAAAAACGTTGGCCCCTATTATGAGTTGCATTCGATCTTCGATATTCGTTGGTTGTCGAAGATCGAAAATCGAATGTCAATTTGGTATTATGAGCGGTGCAACGCTGTCGAAATTTTCGTTGTATACCGAATTTAGAGTCGAATGAAATTTTGCTTTCGATTGTGTAGCGTATTGTGGGAAAACTTGCTAAAATGTAAGTTGTTTGCGATTATTTATTGTTTTATAGTAACCAAATAATAAATATATACTAATTTTGTTAATATTATGCAGGTCGAAAGTCGTGAGTACCAAACAGCAATTAGAAAGGCTAATTGCATTAATGGAAGAGAATCCACAATTCGCAAAAGGGATTTCCACCAAAGTACAAGCAGCGAAAAAATGGGAGGAATTTACAACGGAGCTGAATTGCTTGGGACCACCAGTTAGAACGGCAGCAAAATGGATTAAAGTTAATAATGGATGTTTTTTTTTTGTGATGTTTATAGAAATAATTTTTTTCCCCTTGGCAGGTATGGGTTGAAATACGTAGAGGAACTGAAATACATATTTTTTTCGAATGACGAATAATTGAATAAAGAAAATGTATAACAAAAATAAAACAGAAACTGTGGCGTACAGGTTTCTATTTAATACTTTTTAGATTTTTCTATAATATTCTAAGAATTTCATTTCCTATGTTTCCTGCTTCTCCGTTATTTGGCTCCACTTCAATATCTTCAGCATCATCGTTGAGGGTCTCATCGGATAACTCTTCATCCGGAAGTTGAACATTATAAAACAAGCAAATGTTGTGCAAAGCTGCACACACATTAATAATTTGTGTTACTTTTTTTGGAGAATAGTGAAGAGCTCTTGGCTCGGGTGCACTGCTGCAACTGGTTTTCTGTACTGGGCAGTAGGTTCATAAACGCCTCTTTAGATAATCTAAAGTTCTTTAAAAAACTGTAAGGAAATTTCTGTAATATTAAGTACGTCAATACATTTTGAAAATACTAAACTTACTCAGTGGAAGCCATTTCTAGGGGATTGGATGCGCCCCTCAGCTGTTTTCTTCACCTAGCTAGTTCCACTAATCTTTCATCGACCGATGAATCGTCGAACCACAACTCCGTTGTACTCATTTTCACAAAAAATACTTTTTTTAACTTTTAAAAGTGTTGTTAGCAAAGAATTTCAACACAATCGGTTTTTCTTTTATTTTGATTTGCTGTATCAGCTGAGAAAAAATTATCTATTGTAAATGCGTCGAGCGATCGAAATTCACAATAGTCCTATTCTTCAACAAATGAGCACCATATACCAAATGAAAATTCGTTCGATCAGCACTTTCGACTATAGTCGAAGATCGAATGTTGCTCATAATAAGGGCCGTTATTTCATAGTAGTTTGTAAACAACTTCACATCGCTTAGAAAAGAGCCTCCTGTAAATGAGCTTTACTCTTCGTGTTTGCAATAGGAAATTGTAAATGCTTAGCAGCACCTTCAGCTCTTCAACCGGCATTTCACATTGACGCTTCAACTTTACAAAAACAAAATTTTGGTAGTTTTGTAAAATATGTGGAGCTGTCGTCGAAGTGAAGAATTACCCGAAATGTGATAGATCTACTACAATTGAAGGAAAGTGGCAGCACTTGGTTTAGGATAATATAATAAAACAGCTGAAACTAATTTCGAGATTTCAATTTAATAACAATCGTTTTCACAGCAATCTAAATATTCCAAGGAACAAAATTAATGATTTACGAAAATTCGATTCCATATTTCTGATTCGTCAATCGTAATATAAAACTCCACTTTCTTGAATTATTTACCTTGATAATAATAAATGAAAGCCACTGACATCAAAATATATTTATTTCTTTTGTTTATAAGTATTGCGACATTTATGGTATTTCATTCGTATCATATATGTACATTCTTTAGAATTATAGTATTATGAGTATTTTTTACATTTTTCTTTATATTTTACATTTTTTACGGTGATTAGGATTAACGCGATTTGGTCGCATCTTACGATAAATGCATGTTCTTATGGGCAGACTCATAAATATCTCTTAACATCCGATGCTATGCTCTTATGTGGCTTATCTTGTAAGAGGTTGCGATTTTACAACAAATAATTACTTATTATCATCATTCAACTTTAAGGATAAATAGATATTCCAAAACAGTGCTACGAACTGCGCAAACACTACTTGATAGTTAATTGGAATGAAGGTGAAATTGATAATTTGTGCAGGCGGCCAAAGCATATAATTTCCAGTCAGAACCGTTTTATAATCCTTTCTCAATCGTTCTTTTATTACTGCTGGTTCATCACCATTTACCAAACCAAATACACTTATCACACCGGCTAGAAATACAGGTGCAAAACATATTTGATCTAAAGCCATTTTCTTCAATCCGCGTTTAAATGTCGAGCCATTTTTCGGAACGATTTTATCAAGACTTCCATACCAAAATTTCAATGCTGGGCCGATATATAATAAACCCACGGAAGAAAATTTCAACACACGTTTTAGATCTACGTCGCGAAGCTCTCGTTTTTCCACAACTTTTTGGCAAATAACGTCCCCGACTGCCATGATAGCGCTGACACGGACACCCTCAAACAGTAAGGAACGAATAGATGCCATTTTAGAGATAATATTGTGTAAATAACTGGAAATTTTCTAAAATTAATAGCTTTCGTTTCTGCCGGTAAATGAATGACTTGATGTATAAATATGTCAAAATCATTGTAAAATGTAAATAAACACATGTGCCAGTATTGAATGGAAGCACTGCTTTGACCGGCTGTTTGGTTTGGTAGTACAACCTGTAGATACATTATACTAAGTTCACACAGATCTTAGATCTTAGCTTTGCAAGTTAGAAGCCATATGCATTTTAAGGTTATGTAGGTAATCTGTAAAATGGAAGATTATTATCGTTATCAGAGATGACTAGATGCGAAACTCTTTTTCTTGTGAGACCACTGATAAATGTGCATTTTGACGTGATAATGTCTTATGATTCGATTTAACAGGCTGCACGCACGAAAAAATGTGTCGTTACCTTGCTAATTAGTGTTACCTTGCTCATTAGTGTTACCTTGCTCATTGCCGTTACCTTGTTCATATGTCGTTACCTTGCTCATTGTCGTTACCTTGAATGAACTGCAAGCGAAAGCGCGGAACGAACGACAAAGCAAACAAAGCAAACGAACGGCAACGTTCGATATCTTGCTCTCTCCTACTTAAGTGAGCGTATATGTGTATGTATATACGCATATGTACATATATAAATTCACATATTTGTATTTGCATATGCCTTCTTATTGATTTTTATTAATTTGATTTACTTGAAGAATTTAAAATAAAACCATGTTTGTTAATAATACCTGTTGTTTTAATGTTATTATTATTGTTTGACGTGATAACGTCTTATAATTCTATGTAGCCGGCTGCACGCACCAAAAAATGCGTCGTTATCTTGCTCATGCGTCGTTACCTTGCTTGAACAGCATGTTGTGTTATGTTATATGTTATGTTATGTTATGGTATGCTATGCTATGTTATGTTGTGTTCTGTTCTGTTATGTTATGTTATGTTATGTTGTGTTATGTTATGTTATGTTATGTTATGTTATGTTATGTTATGTTATGTTATGTTATGTTATGTTATGTTATGTTATGTTATATTATGTTAATGTTAACTCATTCTCTATATCCATACAAAATATCTATCAAACAAATAAAATTAAAATTTTCTTTTGAAAAATGCAACCATTCAATTAGTATTTTCTTATGACGTTATCACGTTAAACTATCGTCAGTAAACCGACTTTACAGACAACCTCTTTTTTTAGTCTAAAACACTCATCGAGAATGAGGGCTACAGGGCTATCGCCTGGATAGAAAATAGAGCAATCGTTCGCAAATAAAAATAGGTTTCCTCTTAGGGGTACCTTGGAGATACCATTTAAATATAATAAAAATAATAAGGGACCAAGAACGAAGCCTTGGGGAACGCCTATATTAATAAATTGCTTGCGGTTATCCGAAAAACCATAAAATTATAATTTTTGAAGGAGAATACCATGATCAATGGAGTCAAAAGCTTTGCTAAGATCCAGGAAAATGCCACCAACCAACTTGTTAACTGCTTTATTTTTACACAGGAGGTCAATCAGCTCGATAAGAGCCGTTTGTGTCCCCATGCCTCGACGAAAGCCATACTGATGCTCGAACAAAATTCCACTATTTGAAATAAATGAATACATTTGCTTGTAGAGTTTTTTTTTCCAAAATTTTACTGAGGGTCGGGGGAATTGAGATCGGGCGATAATGGTCTGGGTTACTTTTTCCCATTTTTTTAAAATTGGGGTAATACTCTGAGTTTTTAAGCAGTCAGGAAAATTGCACGATTCCACCATTGTATTGAACAAGAGGCAAATTGTTGAGCAAAGATCTTCACGAGAGTTTTTGAAAATCACACTTGAAACTCCATCCAACACGGAATATGATTTATTGCTTAAACTGGCCATAACAATTTCCATTTCAGAAACTAATGACCTTTGGAAATTAAAAGTGAGATTCCCAGGCAAAGTTCCAAGAGATTGAAAAAAATATATGTCGTCAGACGGAAAAGAAGTGAACGACGATGCCAAAGAATGGCCGATGGAATAAAAGAAAAGGAAGAGTTAAGTAATTGCCATGAAAAAGAAAGAAATCTAGAGTCTCGGTGCATTTTTTAACCGGCACATTCTATTAATTACAATGAAAATATGAAAAGTAATACCAAGTTTCAATATTTGAATTTGGCACTACTTTTCTTTTGAATCATAATGAATGGTAAGCACTGCATAATCCCTTGAATTTTGTTAGACGAAAACGTGTATTTGGCTTTTACTGCGCTTTACTTTCAACTTAATTATTTAACATTTTGGAAACGCCGTAATTTAAATTAGGAACACTATGGGCGAAGGGAAGCAGGTGCTTCAATTCCATGAAATGGAATTGGACGAACGACTTTTGAAAGTAAGTTAAAATAAATTGATTTGAATGTGTGACCGGATGATTTGCATCAAAACCATTTGTAGGCTATTTCCAAGATGGGTTGGATGCAGCCCACACTAATACAGGAGGCCGCCATACCATTGCTCCTAGAAGGAAAGGATGTCGTAGTGCGGGCGCGCACAGGATCTGGAAAAACAGCTGCATTTGCATTGCCTTTGCTACAGAAGTTGCTCAACTCCAAACTAAATGCATCCGAGCAGTATACCAGCGCTATTGTGCTTTCGCCAAGTAAAGAATTATGCCAGCAAACACGCATTGCAATGGAACAAATGGCAGATAAGTGTGGGAAAGTAGTGCGGATTGTAGATCTCGCATCCAGCGATGTTGCCGCACAACGGCACGTCTTGTCCGAGCGTCCCGATGTGGTGATATCAACGCCAGCTAAAATGCTTGCACATGTAGTGTCTGGTGCGTTAGATTTGAGGAAAATTGAAATGTTGGTTGTTGATGAAGCAGATTTGGTGTTTTCTTTTGGCTTTGAAAAAGATTTTAAAAAGCTGATCGAATATCTTCCGCCTATCTATCAGGTAACTAAGAGATGAAACTGACAAGAAAAGTATTTTATCATTCTTACATTCACGTAGGCAGTGCTGGTGTCCGCAACAATGTCGGATGATGTTATGAACATGAAAAATATTGTGCTACACAACCCAGTTATACTAAAGTTAGAAGAACCGGATCTGGTGCCTGAAAGCCAGTTATCACATCAGCGCGTATTGGCCGAAGAGAATGACAAACCAGCGATTTTGTATGCGTTATTGAAATTGCGTTTAATACGTGGCAAAAATGTAATTTTCGTAAATTCGGTGGATCGCTGCTATAAGTAAGTTGAATAATTGAAAAAAAAAAATCACTGCCTTGAAACAATTACATGATGAAAATGTAGTAAAAAAAATGAATGCGCATCATCTCGAGCGATGTTGGCGCACGCAGGATTAACTTGTCTAATCTTCTCGCTGACACAAATTTCATACAAACTTGCTATTACTCGGTTTTCAGCTCATTTATTTATATGATTTTCTTTTCCAACAGATTGAAGCTCTTCCTGGAACAATTCAAAATTAAATCATGCGTATTGAACTCCGAACTACCAGCCAAAATACGCATACATACAATTAATCAATTCAATCAGGGTATATACGATCTAATTATCTCCTCAGATGAGCGTATGTTGGAAAATCCGGGCACAAACAAAAGTGATCGCGAGTCGGGTGCTTCGCGTGGCATAGATTTTCAATGCGTTTCGAATGTAATCAATTTCGATTTCCCAACGGACGTCAACTCGTACATACACCGCGCAGGACGTACTGCACGCGGCACCAATAAAGGCAGCGTACTGTCGTTTGTCAGCTTAAAGGACAAAGAAGCCAATGAAGCGGTGGAGGAGCGGTTACGCAGCGGCTATCTGAGCGACGACCAAGTGATCAAGTAGGATTGAATACATGCGAATGGTTGAAAAAAACTCTAATTTATGCTCTAACACTTTTTCCAGAAATTATCAATTCAAATTGGAGGAAGTCGAGCCCTTCCGTTATCGCGCACAAGATGCGTGGCGTGTGATTACACGCATTGCAGTACATGAAGCGCGCATGCGCGAAATCAGAATAGAGATTTTCAACAGTGAACGATTGAAAGGGTTTTTCAGTGAAAACTCGCGTGACCTACAAGTGCTGCGACACGACAAGCCACTGAAGACAGTCAAGGTGCAACCACATTTGGCGCACGTGCCAGAGTACATTGTGCCTAAAGCGTTAAAACGTATGGCAACAACGGCAGCAACACGCGTAGCCAAGCAACCACGCGGCGGCTATCATTCGACAGCGAAAGCAGCTTATGAAAGTCAAAAGGATAATCCGCTACTATGCAGTGAAATCGATTATGGACGGAAGCGTCGAGGCGGTAAAAGCAAATAGGCGCGTTGTGTGTTTAGCTGTTTTTTTTTTTCAAAATGTTAGCTGTAGTGTTATGAAATAAAAGGAAAATATATATTAAATATACATAAAATTCATTTATTGGTTTATCTTTTCACTTAAGTATTCATATATATATGTATGCTTTTGCTCATAAAATATGTATGGACTTATGAACTATGTATGCTCGTAAATATGCATTTACATATGTAGGTATGTAAGCATTCTGTATCACTTTACAAAAACTTCGAAATACTTTGTACATTAGTTCTAAGCATATTTATATTTCGTTTTTTTTTTTTTTCTTTCTTTCTTTTTAACTTTATATATAGCGCGAGAAAATCGAGTGTTCATATTCAGTACAAGAAATCTTCTTGAAAATTTTATGTTGTATACAAATTCATTTGCTTTCAAATGAAGCACAAATACTATTTGAATTATAAACACGCAAAAATAATAAAATCTACTGCTTTTATAAAAATATACCTCTAAGCACAGCAAGTGGTGAAACTGTCATTTAAAAGAGAAATTCTATGGTGGATAGAACTGCGTAACTGTAATCAGTAAAATAAAATTTAAATCGTTAACTTTATAAGCTAAAGTAGTGAAATTAAGCTTATCTTATACGTTTTCAGAAAATAAAATCTTATTCAAGAGACAATTCAACGTTACTACCGGTAACCCCTGGAAAGTGTATGAATAACTTGCAGTGCAACGATTTCTCAAAAGCTGTGGATTCGCAAAAAAAAAAAAAATACTTTAATTGCAATGAAATATGCATTTTTTTCAACACTGCCGCCACTAAAATGTGTAATACGCAATTCAGCCTTAGTCACATTGCACCGCACCCGCCCAAAACAGCCCCATTCAACCCAGCTTTCGACGACGTGGCGGCAACCTGGGTGGCCCAACCAACGCCACATTAGCACCCGACGGCAAAACCCCGCCCGCAGGCAATTGCAAATGTTGCACCATCAGTTGCGGCTGTTTTTGCAATAGACTCTCGGCTGCCAGACGTTGCTGTTGCTGCTGTTCCGGGTTGTCGTCCTCGTCATCTGAGATCAGCGAAATGCTCAAGTCGCTTGATAGTTTCAAAGAAATGGGCGCCGGCGGTGGTGACACCATTGGTGGCGTATCTACTATTTGTCCTTTACGTCGTGTGACTGCTGCTTTTTGCTGTCCGTTTGTAAATTCTGGCATACCACAAGAAGCAAGACCTTCACGCAGCTTGGTCAATGATAGCTCATAAGTACGATTCGCAATTACAGTGTGCACTGTGGTTTCATCGGGTAGCATGGGAAATAATTCACTAGCATTCGATTTAGGACAAGTGCCTGCAGCTGAGGACCGTGGCACAATCGAAACAGTCACTTCTTCATCGACTTGTCCACTGTAAGGTGTTAAAAGTGTAGGGTAAGCGGATTGTTTCGGAGCAGGCGGTGTCTGCGCTTTTGGTGTGTTGACTGTTGGGATTATTGTTGTTGTACGTGGCACTGCCAGAGTGCCTACAGTTAATGTTGGCGAGGGTAAGTTGTTAGTAGCATTTTTTGTTAATTTTGGCGGCGGCGGCGGCGCTACTTCAATTAATTCGTCGTTGTCGCTGTCATCACTCAGCACTATGCTTTCATTATTGACGATAGTTGGTTGTTCATGGCGTTTCGGTTGTTGTGACTTGCGTTTGCGTTTCACACGGCGTGGCATGGGCGCTACAGAAGCGACTGGCGGTGGCGCAGGTGTGTTCATAAGATTCTGTACTGGTATAAGCGTTATGTTCGGTATCTTTGAGAGTTCTATGGTTTGGCCCGTATAAGTGTAGCCTTGCGACAACAATAGCTGCTTGGGCGAAGGTTGCAAATTCGATATTGGTACAAGTGGTGGTGGTCCGTCGGCGATTGGTATTGACGGCCGCTTTTCAATAGCCACTTGTTTCGTTTCGATTGTCTTAACAACTCCATTGACTTTGTATGGTTTTTCATCATCGTCCGACAGTAAGTCAATTGTGATGTTTGGCGGTAGAACAGTTAAATTCCGTTTGCGGCGTTCAGTCTTTTTACGTTGCAATAAATGATGCTTTTTGAAGCCTGCTGCGGCGAGCAAAGCTTTGGCCCAACGTAGACGCTTCTGCCGCAGTCGTTTGTTATCGAAAAGTGATGAAGAAATATAAAACTGGCCGGAATGTTTTTGTGATGCATTTTGTTGGTTCGTATTGTTGTTAGGAGACTCCATTTCGGTCGCTTTCACGTTCGCCACCGCAACTGCAATTTGAAATGCATTTGTGTCAATAGTCGAATCCACTTACTTACTTAACTGCTAAACAAACCATTGCTTCCCCTCATTTTATTTCTCTTTATCCAATCAGGAAAAAAAAAACAGTTTAATGCTTCTGGGAGTGTTTGTTACAATATCATGCGTTTGTTGCCATTAGTGGTGGTACAGTCCTTTTTGCAACTTGCATAATTTTGCGTTTCACCACAATTTACATCCTTCTCGCTGACGACTAGCCTTTGTTTGCGTTAATGTCCAAACTTTTCCGCGTCAAATATTTTTTCAGAATTGAATATTTAAATCGGTTTTAATTTGTTTAACAATTTTAAGGAATTATAAATTTTGTAAACAATCGCAATTTTTGTGTTTGTTTTGTTTTCGTTTCTTTTTTTCTATTTCAACAGAAATGAAACGCAGCAGTGTTTCTTAGTGCTCAGCTTATTGGGATGACAGCAACCACTTCGTAATTTGAAGCAACCCTGATGGTAAGCGTGGCCAGATTACAAAGATAAGTGAAAGGCTACGTACGCTCTTACGTTCGCAGACCGTAATGTATATGCCAATGATTGTTAAGTTATAGGCCTCTTCTTTTCTTTCGCCAAGCCTTAGCAGTGGCGAATAGATGAAGCAAATGGACATACAGTCAATGTCAAAAGAAAGTGTACAAACTTGGAATGTATTAATATTAGCTTTATTCAATACTTTGATGGGAAACATATTATATTTTTTTAATTCATATTTAATACTATTTGAGTTTATACAAAAACATAAACAAAATTATTACAACGAAAAAGTTATGAACGAAAAATCTTATATACTTCATAGTTTAAGCGTCAAATGAAAGTGTACAGAAGAGCAGGATGCATATTCAGTATTTTGTATGCTTTCCATTTGCCTTTATCACTGCTTGCAAACGTCGTGGCATAGAACTAAGAAGGTTTCCAGTCACTTCTGGTGCAATTTTCTGCCACTCTTCAGAAATCGCGGCTTTGAGCATATCCTTACTAGTAATGGTTTTTTTTCGGATTTTTCAGTCTAGGTGCTCCCACAGATGTTCCATGGGGTTGAGGTCCGGTGACTGGGGAGGGTGATCTAATTGCTTGGGTACGTAATATAGCATCCATTCTTTGACAACTTTCGCAGTTTGCTTAGGGTCGTTGTCTTGTTGAAATACCCAAGACCGATCCAAGCTCAATTTTTCGACACTAGGGCGCAGGTTATTCTTCAATATGTTGAGATAGTCTATTTTATTCATAGTGCTTTCTATGAATGTCAATTTACCTACCCCGCTAGCGGCCATACACCCCCACACCATCACCGAGCCACCCCCATGCTTCACAGTGGATACCACATTACCTTCTGCACGTGCCGTATTTCTGGTTCGCCAAATTTTTGTTGCTTTTTTCTTCCCGAACACCTCAAATTTGCTTTCGTCGCTAAATAGTACGTTATTCCAAAATGAAACGCCGATATACTGGTACTTTTTAGCAAAGTTTAATCGCTTTATTTGATTGGTGTTCGAGATAAGAGGTTTTTTCCGCGGAACTCGCCCATAGAGACCGTTCGCATACAATGCTCGACGAATTGTGCTAGCACTAACCGGCTTTCCAGACGTTTGTGAAATATTTTTGGACAATTCTATAGCACTTTCTGACGGATTAATTTTCACACTTCTCACAACCGACCTTATTTCAGCAACATTTAGCCGCCTTGGTCTGCCGGATTTTGGACGATTTTCCAGCTTGCCAAACTTTTGGTTCTTGTCAATAATTTTTTTTACAGTATTATGGCTTCTGTTAATAATACCACCGATTTCGCGCAAGGTTTTGCCTTCCTTGTGATATTTTATCACAAGCTCCCGAATATCCAAAGACGTTTGTTTTTTCATTGCGATTTTTTTTTTTCAAAGCAACTACCGATTGCGACTAAGCAAAGACTTTAAATGAATCGTATACGATGACTCTCACAATAGATGCAATAGATGTAACGGTTCTTTTCCAAGTCCGTTATCTGGCAAACACGTGGTCGATTATTTGTACACTTTCTTTTGGCACCTAATATATGAAGTATTTTCGATTTTTAGTTCACAACTTTTTTTGTTGTAAGAATTTTGTTTTTGTTTTTCCATAAATTCTTATGGTATGAAATATCATTTAAAAAAAATATTAAATGTTTTTTAAAATTACCCAGCAAACGTATAAAGAAAGCCCTTGTTACGACATTTCACGTCTGTACACTTTCTTTTGACATTGACTGTATGTCGACAAAGCGGGAAGAGAGCTGCCTTAAATTACATGAGCTGGTAAGGCAGTGCGGCCTAATGAGCTATAGCCATACTCGCTAGCGGCGAATCTTACTCGATAACTTTGTTGTTGCTTTCGCATGCAAATTTTTCGTCAAGTTAATCGAGCATAGAAATAGCGAGCGGGAAAATGGCGAATAGAAGAGGAATTATTTTAATAAAAATTTAATTTTTTATAGTTTATTTTGTTAAAGATTTTAAAATATACTGTTTGGTAACCCTGTGTGTTGAGAGAGCACGCGGCTACACGGCAAAAATCAAAAAATTCTCAGACTACACCAAGGTGGATTTATTATAGGTGACAGCATTCACCCAGCTGAATTTTTCGCCGTAGATATGGCTTACGTCAAAATGATATGCTTTGTTTGTATGTATTGGTATGTTTACATTCGTATGTTTACATTTGATTACTGATTTTGACGTGATGCTTGGACCAAACGCAACAACAAATACATGTAGGGTTTTACTTATATGTGGTTGCTGTCACCTATAATAAATCCATCTTGGACTACACCAATGCGAATCTATTCTGGTGTCGGTAAATCATCTGATTTGTTTTTTTTTTCTTTCGCCGTGTCTACGTAGCTGTCAGCACAGAATGAAATAAAACGAATTCGTTTTTTGTTTTTTACGTTTTCATTACTTTGCTGTGCCCAACAAACGCACAAAGCATTGTTGTTGGTATAGTGCCACCACCTTTAATGAATGCGCCTTTGATTACACACATTTACGCCACGCGCAACCTTCATGCGTATACGTTGGTGAGCTTTCATTTAGATGGCACTTTCATAAGTTTGATCGTGTGAGCCGACACGTAACGTACGTTTACGCCGGTGAGTGTGGGCACTATTATTCTGGGCTTTCCACACACACTCGCTTATTTTTGCCCCAGAGAACGTTAATGTTCTCTGCTTGCTCCTTTTTTTATTTGTTTATTTTCTGTACCTACTGGCGTCACGGCCTGTGTATTTTATCATTCTTGTATCGAAACGACAGAAATTTTGTTGTAGCAACAAAGCATAGATCTGCAGTAATTCTCTCAGTAAAATATTTGAATACTGTTTTGGTTGAAAATGTGTACTGTTTCATTTTTTATTATTATTTAATATTTATTTGATTCCCGGGTAGGTGTGTATGAGCAGACATGCGAATATTCTGGTGAGTTATTATATAATCAATTAACTTGGAACGAACTGTATATATTAGGTGTTTGAGTTTTGAAATTTCTCACTCGAGGTTTGTTAGAGGAATGTACAGTTCTTTCTATGTACTTACAGTGAGTCACAGTCAAAGTGAGCCACACTTCCTAGTCATCAGATTTAGTAGAAATTTGTTTAAAAATACCACAGATTGGAAAAAAGGTTTATGTGTTTTTATTGTTTGAATATTAGCTTCAATAATTCATCTATCTCACAGTGAAAATGAGCCACCTTAGCTGAACTGAACTTAAATAACAAATTAATTCTTTGTTGGGCCACCTTTGGCGGAAATAACGGCTTTTAGACGTCGGGGCATTGATTCTAATAACTTACAGGTATATGTGGAAGGAATTGCACGCCACTCGTCTTGTAAGGCATCTAAAAGACTTTGTTTTGAAGAAATGCTATGTTTCCGCAGGTTTTGGTCAAGACGGAACCGTAAGTTTTCAATTATATTTATATCTGGAGACTGCGGTGGTACTTCCAATACGTGGGGGCAGTTATATAATAGATATTCCCGCGCAACAAACGACCTGTGCTTAGGATCATTGTCCTGGCACTTGGCTTAAGATGTTGATTCAAAACGTCTATATAAACGTATTTATCCATTATGCTTGGAATATGTTGAAGATTTCCAGTTCCACCACCTGCCATGCAGCCCCAAACCATGACGGAGCCACCGCCGTGCTTCATACTGGGAGTTAGGTTTTTCGGCTGAAACTCAGTGCTTTTTTGTCGCCGTACCATCTTCTTACCGTCAGAGCCAAATAAGTTAAATTTACTTTCGTCTGTAAAGAGAACCTACAAAAATATTATTATAGCCTCTACGTTGCATTATACCGTTATGAACCTTTTGCCAGAAACTCATATCCTTGTAGACATAACGGGTGATCAATTAAGAGGAGTTTTATTCATTTGCTTTTTTTTTACAGATCGCGCGCGAGTTGTGGCAAACTGTCATCGTGGATTTGTTGAACAGCGTTTGGCATTTCATCATGGAAAGACTCACACCGCAACAACGTCTACAAATTGTTCAACTGTATTATGAAAATCAGCGTTCTGTGACAAATGTTTTTCGTGCGCTTAGACCGCATTATGGTCAACATAATCGGCCTGCCTTAAACACTATTCGACATACCATCAACAAATTTGAATCCGAATATTCATTGGTGGATAATTCTCGACCGAATAGACCACGTCCAGCAAGAAGCATTGAGAATACAGCGGCAGTAGCAGTAGTAGTGAAAACCGCGATGAATAGATTCGGCACCGTTCTCAGCAACTTGGACTGTCGTATGGAACAACTTGGTCAATTTTACGGAAGGATCTTCATTTAAAAGTATACAAAATACAGCTCGTACAAGAACTAAAGCCAAATGACCTTCCTGCACGTCACCGTTTTGCTGATTGGGCTCTTGAAAAGATTGAAGAAGATCCGCTGTTTTCGAGCAAAATTTTGTTCAGCGATGAGGCGCATTTCTGGCTCAATGGTTACGTCAATAAGCAAAATTACCGTATTTGGGATGAAGAGCAACCAGAACAGGTTCAAGAGCTCCCTTTACACCCAGAGAAAACAACGGTCTGGTGTGGTTTATGGGCTGGTGGAATCATCGGTCCATATTTTTTCAAAAATGATGATGGCCGCAACGTAACTGTGAATGGTGCTCGCTACCGTACCATGATATCGGACTTTTTGCTACCTGAAATTGAATCTAATGATCTCTACGACAATTGGTTTCAACAAGACGTAGCCACTTGCCATACAGCTCGTGAAACAATGACTTTATTGAGAAGTCATTTCGGAGAGCAGCTGATTTCACGTTTAGGACCTGTGAGTTGGCCACCAAGATCTTGTGATATCACACCTTTGGACTTTTTTCTTTGGAGATTCGTGAAGTCCAAGGTCTATGCTGATAAACCAACTACGATTGAAGCTCTGGAAGCCAACATTACGCGTGTTATTCACGACATACTAGTCGAAATGCTCGAACGAGTGATTGAAAATTGGACCTTCAGAATGGACCACCTTAAGCGTAGTTGCGGCCAACATTTGAATGAAGTCATATTCAAAAAGTAAATGTCAAAGAATGTCCTTTCAAATGATAAATAAAGGTTTTGAACATAATTTACATTTTTGTTTTTTTTTTAACTATTGAAAAAAGCACCTCATGATTGATCACCCGTTATTTCAGCGCAAACTCCAATCTTTTTTTTCGATTTTTGCTACTAATAAATGGCTTGTTTCTGGCCGTACGACCATTATAACCATGCTTTCTGAGAACTCTTCTTACAGTTTCGGGGTTAACGTGGATATTTAGCTACTCCTCAACCATCTTCGTCAATTTTGGAGCACTAAGATGAGGATTTTTCTTCACTTCCCGTAAAATAAATGCCTCGTCCCTTTCTGAAAACGCCTTTTTTTTGCTTTCTTTCTGCTTGTTTCCTACTCTTCCTCCTCTAGTAAAGCGATGTATGATGTGCTGGACAGTTCCTCGACTTTTATTCACATATTCCGCAATTTTTCTTTGGGGTTTTCCTTTTTTAAAAAGATCAATTACTAACTGTCTAATTTCAACACTTGTTTGTCGACCCATCTTTATAACCCGCTTGATAATAAACAACTAAAACACTAAGAATAAGATGCAAGCGAAAATTAATATCCAAAAATACATATCCCGTTATTTTAAAAGAAACAATGTTAGGTGGCTCACTTTGAGTGTGACCTTAGTTTGTGCGTTTGTTTTTGTTCTTCATTATTACTCTTACTTCGGCAGCAAACAAACAGAAAAAATACAGTTAGATTACACAAGCATGCTCACTTGATAAAGTTGACAAAAAATAATGGGTGTTTGAAAGTATTTACAAAAGTTGTTTAAACAAATATCTTCAAGGAATTGGTGGCTCACTTTGACTGTGACTCACTGTATGTATATAAATGGACAGGGCTGAACTATTGACGACATTGGTTCAGTTGAAGACAATAATAAATGCAATGATGTACTCTGTAAAATAAATAGTAGGCAATTAACGGAAGATAGTTCATTCATTGTCTATGGCCACTCTCATTACTCCTGACAAGTGAAAATCAGGGAGAGTGGTCCCATTACTGAAACCCGACCGATAACTCTCATTTCCCTAGTAGTGAAGACTCTTGAAGCCCTTCTACTTCCACTCTACACGAAACATCTGACTCCAGCCTCACACCAGCATTGCTTCCGAAGAGTACACAGCACCACCACGGCACTCACCATCATTAATACTCAGATACACCGCGGGCTCAACCAAAACCGCCCCTGCGAGGTGACTGTCCTAGTAGCGTTGGACCTAAAAAAGGCTTTCGACACAGTCAGCCATGCCACACTACTTGATATTTTACCGGCGACATTCCTGCCAGGACTGAAGAGGTGGACCGCGAGCTACCTGAGTGGTCGTCATTCGTCGGAGTTATTTCTAGACCTAATCTCAAAACAGAGGAAAATAAAGCAAGGAGCTTACTGCGAGGAACCTACAACTTTCCCCCACGAAGCCCATGGCGACCCTCTTTACCACCTAGACAAAGAAGGTCAAACTGCCTTTCAAGGTAAAAGTTGATGACACACCAATTCCGACTATAAACAATTACAAAATATTGGGTGTAACCTTCGACAATTTGCTCTCCTTCTCTGCGCACACAGCCGTAATTGCCACTAAAGTCCAAAGCCGCAACAAGGTCCTCAAATCGCTTCCTGGCAGCATTTGGGGCAAAGACAAAGAAATGTTGCTATCGACATTTAAGGCAAAAGGCCGGCCGGTTTTAAACTACGCCTGTCTGGGCACCTGGAACCAGTGATTCGCAGTGGACGAACTTGTCAAAACACTGCCATTAGGACTGCGACAGAATGTATTTTGATGTCTCCAAACAACCGCAGGCATGTCAGGAGGCACCTCCTTAACTACGCGGACGGGATCCAGCACAAAATAGGCCGACAATTACTGGATCGCACAGTGTACAAACAGACAATTAACGACATTCATCGGGAGACTCTTACCACCTTCTTAAGCTCCCGACCCCCGAATGCCGTCCTCGCCGAAGTTACTGCTACAACAACAACAATAACATTGCTGTTGGTCAGAGGATGTCATGAGATGAGCTTGGATCCAGATGATCTGAGACGGAAAAATATTTCTAGCCAGCTGAGCCATCACCCACCACAAACTTTTTAGTTGATAAACTATGTATTTGATCGAGTTCAGCTGTAGATGCGCGTACTGAAGACTAACAGTGACCAGAACCACATAAATTTGCTGATCGAACCAACCTATGGGAACACTGCAATCGATTAGAGGTGATTTGCTATAATCTCGCAGTCATAACCGTAACCGTACAAACCAATTGGATTTTGGTTGGCGATATAAGAACAAAAAATAATGCAACCAACTGAACAACGACAGATATGAAGAGCGTAAAAAGACTCTTTAAGTGAGCGGCCACAATTTGTTTCTCCATTCACCTATGACGTAGCTGCCCAAGTTACTTTCACAATTTCGCTTCGGATGATAAAATCATATAACACTGTGCGACAGTGAAATTATACTTTTATGGAGACCTAGTTCAACTTGTAGGTATAGTAAAACTAAGAAAAATGGTATAGGAGAAATTTCCAATACACCCCCAAAATCTTATTTTATGGCTTGGAATTTTTTTATTTTTTCTCTATTTTTTCAACTTTGACATAATTTTTACGATATTATCCGATATTGAGGATTTTTTTTAGTACCCTACTGTTATGTATTAGTAAATTTAATTTTGCGTCAAATGAGCTATATTTGACTGTAATTGAATTAAAATTAATAGAGTTGTGTGAGTTTTAAGATTTTTTTTTTTTTTTACTAATTTGGCTTGTAGGTATAACTTACGCTAAATGAGAATAAAGACGTGTTTTGATACGTTATTATAGATACGTAATATTTATTGGAGTGTATATGTATACATAAGAGTACACTTGTACTGCATACAACAGAACTGGTTAGAACTTACGAAAATATCTGACATATTATAGCACTTTTTTTTTCAATAGAAATATGAAAAAGCTGCCAAGTGTACCAAAGTTCACATTGTACATTGATTGTACATTGATTAACAAAAGAAGTTTGTTATTATAATTTAACCTTATTAAAACGTCAAAGTTTTATTGTTTGTTTCATTGAAATTCAAGAGATATAAATCAAAACGTTGCCAGAAAAGTCGAATTTCTCAATATTCTCCGATGATGTGGCATCATCAGTCTTATCATAAACCAGATGATTGTTATTTTTATAAAACGGACGTAAACGGTCACCATTATAAAGCTCGAAAGCACAATAAAGTATGCTGATGTTGCAACTGTTAAGAACCCCGTAGTCTTGGACGATATGATTGACTCAACTGCAGGTCATGAACTGAAGGAAGTTCAACTCATTGCTGATGATGATCAAACTGATAACAATTAACCTGATGATGAAGAGTACTTTCCGTCTGGTTCTAAGTCTTCAGAACGACACATTGTATCAAATTCAGATTTTCATTATCTTTCTCGTGATTTACTTCTATCGGGAAGACAGTCTGAAACGCTCGCTTCTCGATTTAAACAATGGAATTTAGTTGATGACGACTTCAGATGAATGATGATGATCGAATTTCTTACAGAGAAGTACTCAAAACTGATGAAGAGAATGACAAATGTACCGTACCATACTAAACTCCAAAGGGCCGTTTCCAATGCATTTTTAAGTTTGGAACCAGTTCCGTTGTGTACTGCACCGTACCGCACCGTCCCATACCGTACAGTGCTGCAGTGCACAATACTCCAATAAATATTATGTGTTTATAATGACACTTGTTATCATTTTCATGCTTCGAAACGCATACCAAATCTCGTAGTAAAAAAAAAGAAAAAATCTTAAAACCCACACAACTCTATTAATTTTAATTCAATTACAGTCAAATATAGCTCATTTGACGCAAAATTAAATTTACTATAACAATAGGGTACTAAAAAAAATCCTCAATATCGGATAATATCGTAAAAATTATGTCAAAGTCGAAAAAATAGAGAAAAAATTCCAAATACTTTCGTCTACAGTCTCGTCAGTTGTCATTTCAGAAAAAATGTCAACACACTGTCAAAACGGCTTGTTTTTGTTCTTTCGAACTAAAAAAGTAAATTCGAAATCGGATGAAAATTGGCGAAGTTAGGAGTTATTCTTTACATCAACCTACTGAAAAACGGTTTTATGGCCATAAAATAAGATTTTGGGGTATTGGAAATTTCTCCTATACCATTTTTTTTAGTTTTACTATAGCCACAAGTTGTGCTAGGTCTCCATAAAAGTATATTTAATTTTTTTTTGTTTGTCACGCAGTGTAATTCATCATTATAAAATAAAAAAATATCATCACAGTTCTCTATCTTACACTCTCATCGGAAGTCAAGTATCTGGGAGTTAAGTAGGCCAGTATAGCTTTCTACGCCTGCAAATCTATGTTTGTCGAAAAATGGGGTCTCAAGCCACGTGTCGTACTTTGGATGTACAACTTAGTGGTTCTGCCAATTTTGACATTTTTTTGCCTAATTCGGTGGGTAGCTATTCAGAAGGACTACAACACCACTAAACTAGAGAGAGTGCAGAGAACTGCATGTGTGGGCATCACTGGGGTATGTAGATTATGTCCCACCGCTGCCCTCAACGTCATTCTGCACTTACTCCCCGTGGATCTTCAAGTTAAATCCACTGCTGCTCAGAAAGCTATTAGGTTGAAGGAGATTGGCCTCCAGAGGCAACTTTCTGTAGGACATGGTAGCATCTTGAAGGAAGCAGATGGAGATTTGCTTCCTTCCTTAATTAACATTAATATTTTTCCGATAGTCAAGCTGCGATCAAGGCCCTGTCGTCGCCATATTGCAGGCATCGGTGTCCCCTTGACCCTTTTTAAAAGGGAAACTGCACAATTTCTTTCTCAAAAAAGCGCAAGACAAATGAAAGTCTGTCTGTCATCTTGTGCTATTACAAATACACTTTGGCCTCACTACCTTAGAAACAGGACGCTTAGGGTGATGGGAATTCCTCCCCATTCAATTTCGAAACTCATTGCGGTGTTCACTGGTCACTGGGTGATCGGAACTCATTCGGGGAAGCTTGGACTTCCGTACAACCCCCATTGGAGAAACTGTGGGGATCCTGCAGAGAAAGAGACTGTTGAGCACTTTCTCTGCAAATGTCCGGCTCTGGCAGCTAAGAGCTTGAGATTTCTTAGCGTGCCCTTTGGGGATGGCTTGAGGAAATTCTCCAGCCTAGATCCCTTTTCTCTCCTCCACTTAATCAACAGCACTGAATGGCTGTAGATGGTGTTCTCTTCCCTTAATTTTTCGCAGGTAGTGGTCCACATTATGGTGTCAAAGGGGCACGTAAGTGCTACTTGAAGTGTACCTGTGGTACTCCTACCATCTAACCTACCTAATAGGCAATAAATAATTATTCAAAAAAGAAATAGTTTTGGAAGAATTACAAATTTTTTTTCTAAAATTGCAGACTGATGTGATATTGCAGCAATCAGTCTGTTTGTTGCGTCCCCCGCAGCATTGACGTCTTTGCATGCACTTTAGCAGATTTTGCCACTGCCTGTTCCTTCAACGTAGGGGGTAAGTAGGTGGATGGCAAGTATTTTTTTGATTAGAAAACTGAAAAAAACCCCGATATTTAGAGTGTTAAAGTTAGAATCGCGCCATTTTGTCAATTTTAATTTTTTTTATTCTAGTAGCGGGACATAGCCACATTCATACTGATTACTATTATATTTTTTTTGGTTTTTGTGTTTCAGATAAATAGAAAAGACAGAATGGACAACACCGTCCAGGTCCAATTTTTCGGGAGGGTCAACTTCAGCGCCATTTTTTAAATTATAAAAAATTGAAAAAAAAAATTTTTTTTCTTTTTTGTATGTAAAATAAAACCTAAAAAATTTAAATATCGTTTTTCATTTTTTTTATTGTAAAAAAAAACATTCTTGAAAATACCCTAAATTTTCGAGCTCTAGACCACCGGAACCCCTTAATCAAGGCGTCGACTGATAATTGGCAGACTAATGTTATGGTTATGAAGCAATGCGACTGCTATGCTAAGTTTATTTTTCAAAACTTTCAAACAGTCTTATATGGACTTCGGAAGTCAATACAAGTTTCAACTTTCGTGAATTTCTTTTTTCTATTCGTAATTACTGGGAAATATCGCTATAGTGCAGACATGTTTATGTTTGCCTTATGTAAATTCCTATCTTTGCTTTGCTTAAGAATCAATTTACTTTTGCTCGATATGACCACCTTTTGCCTTGACTATGGCCTTGAGATGGTCCAGAAACGAATCGCAAGCTGCCCGAATGTGACTTACAGGTATTTTGGCCCACTCGTGGACAATGTTTTTTTTCAGCGCTTCGAGACTGGAGAACCTTTAAGTTCGGACCTTCCTCCAAAATGACCCAAAGCGAATAATCCATCGGATTCGCGTCTGGTGAATTTGAAAGCCATTGTGTGGACATCATGAAGTTCGAAAAGTTGTGTTTTAGACATTCTTAGTTCATTCGAGCTTTGTGAGACGGTGCCGAGGCCTGGTGAAATGTCCATGGTGTGCCACCGAAATGTTTGTCTGTCCACGGCTTCAAAGTGACCTTCAGAATATTTTCCCGATAATAGTTCGCATTTACTTTGACGCCAGGCTCGATGAAAACGATTGCAGAGCGCCCATCTGCGATGACAGCGGCCCAAGCCATTACCTGTGGCGGGTGCTGCCTCCTGGTGGCCAATCGATAACTCAAATTCTCGTATGAACTGTCGGTCAAAAATCCCCTATCGTTCTGGGAGTTTAAGAATTGCTCAATTTGAAAGATTTTCTTTTCAGAAAAAACAGTGTTCGGAAATTAACCGCTTTCGGCCAAGCGAAGCAACTGCTTCACTCTCACAAGTCTGACTTGTTGCTGCTTTGGTTTAAGATCATGCGCCTTTGGATCTTCTAAAGCTTGGCTTTAAGATCATTTTTCAATATGCGGCGAATGCTACGGTCAGGTGTTTTCTTTTGTTTAAATCTTTCTCCATTTGATTGGCACTTCGTCAGGGATTTCGCTCAAGCCGCTTCTTCACTTTTTGAACCACTTCACGTGGCGTTACAATCTTTTGATGACCATTCCTATGACGTCTCGCGAGGCTATCAGTCTCATTGTAAGGAGTAGTGGTGCGATAAACAAAAACTTTATTTACTTTCAGTGCTTGAGTTCACGAACAATCGTTGATTGTGATTTTCCAGCCAAATATAATGCAATCACACAATTACAGAGTGCGCCATCTTTTATGTCGGTATGAAAACATTGAATAACTTTGAAAAAAAAAACTGATTTGTAAAGGGTTTTCCAATAAGAGGTGTTATTTTGATATTCAAAGAAAAATGCTATTTTTTAATAATAAATGATCGGATGTTTATTTCTTTATAAAAAAGGGAAGGTATGCCGTTAATAGTGGAAAATAACATCAGGCAAATTACCACCACGACCACGCTTACAGGACAATATCCTTTTCATGAAATTTTCCATAACCAAATTGCAAAGTGGCTGCCGTATGTCGATAGGCTCACGAATTCCATCTTTGAGGTCTTGAATCGACCCTTGGCTGTTGGCTATTAGCGTAGACCTTCCCCTTCACGTGGTCCCAAAGAAAAAAGTCACAAGCTGTTAAATCACAAGATGGTGGCCAATTGTGATCCCCTCTTCGAGAGATAACACGGTCCGGAAACTTTTCCCGTTAAAGATCAATGGTTTCGTTGTTTCGAAAGTAAACGTTGTCCAGATCAATACCGTCCAATTCCGGCCAAAAAAAATCGTTAATCATCTCTCGATAGTGATAGAAAACACCTGTTTTTGCTAAGCCCTTTATTAGTGAGGTATTTTTTTATGGTTCGGAGTCGGCTTGAAACTGTAGGTCCCTCCATTTGTGGAACAACATCAAGACGCACACCACAAATAGGAGGAGGAGCTCGGCCAAACACCCAAAAAGGGTGTACGCGCCAATTATATATAACAGGTGATGCTAAAGTAATCCTCCTATCAGAAAATGCTATAAATTTTGCGATTGGCCCCTAATGTCAGTTCTGTTTTGACATTTGTGTAGTAAACACATGCGAAATACACGTTAATAAACAATGTTACGCTACACTGCTCCAGAACGCGCGAAATATTGCTGACTATTTATTTGACCAATAATCGGTCGGTGACTTTGGCACAACGTGAATTTCGTCGCAGATTTTCTCGCCGTCCAACGCCTACTGGTGAAACACTGCGACGTTTAGCCGCTCGCCTCGAAGAGACTGGCACAACACGAGATGCTACCAGGCGTGGCAGACCCCGGAGTAGTCGTTCTGCAGAGAATATTGCTGCTGTAGCCGAGGATGTCATGGAAGCGCCGTCGACATCGACCAGACGACGTACCACGCAAATGGGTATCAGTCGACGGTCTTTACAGCGAATTTCGGTACAAGATTTGAAGATATTTCTGTACAAAGTCCAGACGGTGCATCAGCTGCTAGCTGCTGACCGCCAATCGCGTCTAACATACGGTCAAGCCATCCTTAATCACCACCAAGCGGAAGATGATTTTTCATTAAAAATAATCATGAGTGATGAGGCCCATTTCCATCTTAGCGGGTACGTAAATAAGCAAAATTTACGCTTCTGGGGCACTGAAAATCCGCGTGTAACCCACGAAGAGCCATCACACCCGCTCTAAGTCACTGTATGGTGTGCTGTTTTCGCTAGAGGAGTCATCGGACCTTTTTTCTTCGAAGACGTCGCGGGCCAAACAGTTACTGTGAATGATGAGCGCTACAGAGCAACGGTGCAACGGCACACACTGCACGTGCCACAACCGATATGCTGAAGGATGCATTTCCCGGGCGCCTAATCTCCCGGTTTGGGGATTTGCACTGGCCAGCAAGATCGCCTGATTTGACCGCTCCAGACTTCTTTTTGTGGGGCTTTTTGAAGTCGCGGGTTTATATCAACAAGCCTCAGACTCTTGCAAATCTTAAAGACAATATCCGTCAAGAATGTGAGGACCTATCACCGGAAGTTTTAGCCAAAGTGATGGAAAATGCCATAAAAAGGGCTCAAGTGGCAATCAACTGTGGCGGCGGCCATTTACATGACATCATATTCTCGACTTGATGTAAAAAAAATTAAAAGACCAAATAAAAATAATCCACAAGAAGAATCAAAGTTTTTCATTTTTTTTTTAAATTACAGCCAAAAAACATCGCAAGGTTACTTTTGCGACACCTGTTATATATATTATATATTTTTTATGGTTTGGTTATTTACAATTTATTAATTTATTATTGGTAACCAATATCCGATCGCATTATCCTTGCCTACTTCAATAGCTGCATACACAGGCAAATCTCTGTCATACAATGCTATACACCCATAGAAGATGGTAACAACAACTCCAAGGAACAGTTTTATTCGCAACTTACGGCTATGAAAAATCATATATTTACAAGCATTACAAAAAAAATAATAATTAATAAATAGATTAAACTTAAGGCTCACATTTTACTAATTTACTATGTCTCATAAATTGGTAAAATAAAACTGGTTATTTCTTCTCAATTTTTCTGAGAACTAAAAAAAAGTCATGAGAAATTCTTTGAAAATAATCTACAAAAAAAGCTTACGATGGATTCGATGGGATTCAGTGATAGGGCTGATTATTCAGTCGGGACTCTATTGACTTTAATTCACTACACAAAGACGTTCGGATATCACCATGAAGCTCTTGGAACTTCCCTGAACATGCCCTGAGTTATTAGAGACTTTTGTTTGCTTGCCGAGAGATGACTTTGCTATTCAATTGCTTTTTTCCGCATTTTATAGCTTCACAGATTTCATGCACTTGTGTGAAATAATGCAATTGTATAGCCAGATATTGGACACTACTATATTTCATTTCATACAAAGGAATCTAAATACTTAAGACAGTAAGGGTGGTTAAGTTTCAAGGGCCGGTGTTGATTTTGAATAAAATACAATTTTTTTAAAGAAATTACTGTAATTTATATTTATTATGATAATATTGTTATAGCTCAATTACGCATAAAACAAAATATTGGCCAAATGGCCGCCGCAGCCTCGGCGGCACACCTCCATCCGATGGTCCAAATTTTCGATGACGCTGAGGCATAATAGAGGTTCTATGCCGTTAATGTGCCAAATTATCTCATCCTTTAGCTCTTGAATTATTGCTGGCTTATCGACGTACACCTTTTCTTTCAAATAACCCCAAAGAAAGAAGTCCAATGGTGTCAAATCACATGATCTTGCCGGCCAATTGACATCGCCGCGACGTGAGATTATTCGGCCATAAAATTTTTCGCACAAAAGAGCCATTGTTTCGTTAGCTGTGTGACAAGTGGCACCATCCTGTTGAAACCACATATCGCCCACATCCATATCTTCCAATTTGGGCCATAAAAAGTTCGTATCATCTCACGATAGCGAACACTATTCATAGTAACTGCCTGACCGGTCTCATTTTGGAAAAAATACGGGCCAATGATGCCGCCGGCCCATAAACCGCACCAAACAGTCACTCTTTGTGGGTGCATTGGTTTTTCGGCAATCACTCTTGCATTATCATTCGCCCAAATGCGGCAATTCTGCTTATCGACCAATCCACTGAGGTGAAAATGTGCCTCATCACTGAAGATGATTAACTTCACGAAGTGCGCGATATGCATTTTGATTTGAACGCCCGTTTTCATAATAAGCCTGAATAACTTTAACGCGTTGCTTGATTATATATCTTTCCATGGTTCAAATTGAGTTAGTCTGAAATTGAAAAATGTCTAATGAAATGCAGAAAAGAGCTTAACGTTCAGGTGTGGTTCACATTCAACATCGGCCCTTAAAATTTAACCAACCTTTAGAAGAGAAATTGCATAAAAATGTAAAATACGAAAGTAAAGAGTTTCAGCTTATATGTCTTTATAGACACACTAGCAAACCCGGCCCCCTTCGCTGGGCACACTAAAATAGAATAGATATGGTTTAGAACAGAAAATATATGATTTTTATATTATTTATTTCTTTATTCTTTATTCAAGAGCTTTGGCATAAACAATATTTTTTGTTTTTCTATTTGTTTTTGAGTAAGTATAAAATATAAATTGAAAATCAGGAAAAAAGAAGATTGTTTTTAAATTTCAAATCAACGCATATGAATAAACAATCGTCTTTTTTCCTGATCATCCATGAATTTTTCGTTTCAATTTATATGTTTTATTAAGCATTGGAGCTTTTTTAACCATTATCCATTTATAATTTTCAAAAAAAAAAACGAAAAAAAATTGTTTTTCCACGAACACATAATTTCATTCGGATTTCACACTAAATTCTCAAATTTCGTAAGAAATTATTCACTGTTCCAAAATCCATTCCAAAAAAATTCACAAACAATTTTTACATGTTGCACTTACGTTTTTTCCTTATGGCATCCAAATCAGAAAGAAATATTGACACATTGTAACTCACACTGTCAATTTGACAGTTCAGTTCCGCCCCAAGCGTTAAAAAAGTAAGCGACATTATGGCTGGCTCAAAAGAACGCTGTACCCGTTGCCACTGCTCCGAATTACAACCAAACTTTACGAAACCCATTTTCAATACTTACTTAACAATGTGCATAAGTTTGGTTTAATTCGGTGCAAAGACATGGCGGGTCCACGTTTTGGCATATATTTAGAGACCCTAGTCATCAATAGGTATGAAAATTACCCCGTATTAAAGCACTTATCAACAGCTTTCATTTGATGTCCATATTGTACAAACACATTCTAGGGTCCACGTTTTGGTCTCTATCTCGAGACCCTAGTCACGGAGCGGATGGAAATACTCTGAACTAAAGCATTCACCAACAGCTTCCATTTGATACCCATATTGTACACACACATCCGAAGGTTACCCGGGTCCACGTTTTGACCTATATCTCGAGCCCTATTTCCAAAATAAAATATAATCCATGTTACTCG
The DNA here is from genome assembly GCF_027943255.1 of Anastrepha obliqua. Taxonomy (NCBI): domain Eukaryota; kingdom Metazoa; phylum Arthropoda; class Insecta; order Diptera; family Tephritidae; genus Anastrepha; species Anastrepha obliqua. Next base: position 15,786,761 of record NC_072893.1, on the reverse strand, counting down.
TGGATAATGTAGCTTTCGAATGGTGAAAGAATTTTTAAAATCGGTCCAGTAGTTTTTGAGCCTATTCATTACAAACAAACAAAGTTTTCCTCTTTATAATATTAGTATAGATAAATATTGGCGCACTAGTTTCCAAGCAAACGAAGAACAGCGCTTAAAAGATCGACTAACTTTTTTAGTACAATATTGGTTTATTTAAAGAAAAAATATTCCCATTGTTAATTTCATTCATGTGGCTGCCTCGACTGGCTTTGCAACAGCATTGCCCAAATAAATTAACGCGCACAAAGAAAAATTTAGTTTTCTTACTTCATTAAATCAATAACTGATAATTTGAGGTTTTGGTCTTAAAAAATCATACAACTATTAATTTCATGTCTTAACTAAGTAAATAAAATAAGTTTTCTGAAAGTAATACTGAAAGACTAAAAACAAACAGGCAAGATGCGCTGTCAATCTCAGCTTAAAAGATATAAGCGAAATTTTATATTGAAATTCCTCTGCTTCATATTAAAAAGTCGTTGAAGGTCACGATGTGCAACTGTGCGCACAGTTCGTCTAGCTATTCGCCCGCCCGTAGCTGACAGCCATTTTCTTTCCATTGCAGTCTCGCCAGGCGATCAACCACACCCACTCACATTCGCCACGCAGGGGATATCAATGGATATTTTCACTTGGCAGGCAACATTGTAAATATTGGCTTCATCAGCTGACTTGGTTTTAACGCTGAAAAGTGCCATTTTTCATGGGCAATCTGAGGTTCGTTGCACTCAGCTATGACCCCAAGAGGACAGTCAAAAGGACGAAAGCGTGAGAGCGAGAATGAACTAACATAATAGGCGATGATACGAAGACACTCACTAATACATAGAGGGGAGCAAAAACAACCACCCCAATTGAAATTAAATAATAACCTGTGCTATAGAATAAATAAAATAAAAAATAAAGTAACAATGTATTTAAATTTCCATGTATGTATGTGTATACGTGTGTGTGTGTGTGTGTATGCTTGTTAAGCAACAACGTGAATGGCCATTTACCACGCAGCGTTCGTTGCTCATATTCGTTAGCCGGCTGCCAGCCACTCTGCACGCGCTTAATTTATTCCAATCCCGTTGTAGTAGCTCAAAATGCGACGAATACATAATGTAATAAATGTGGGCAAACGAAGAAGAAGCAGAGGGAGAGGAAGACGAAGTAGAGGTAGCGCCCGTGCAGCAATATTGTATAAATGTGAAGATGTGATGAGAAGTAGGCGATTCCCGAAGGTGACCGAAGAAAAATGGCTAACGCACCCCCCATAATGCCAAATGCCAAATAAGTGCTATAACAAAAGAACAAAAACAACAACATAAATTACACCAATAACAAATACTAGATAAAAAAAAAACAACAAGAAGAAGTAAATTACAATAAGTACAACAAGAATTTGTAAATATGCCATTTGGCGCCACCCCCAAAATTTGTGTAACTCATGTCGCTTGCACGGTCACAGCGGGGGTGGTGCGGTTACCTATGCGCCCGCAGTCACACACGCCACCCGTGCAAATGCTGCGTGTTTGTGTGTTCGTATAGGGTTTTATTACTTTTTAAGAAATACCGCCTGCCAGTGATTGTGCAGCACAGTGAGTGCTTGAGAACTGCGCAAAATCCACTTGAACGTCGCCGCCGGAAGTGGGTTTGAGGTCCAGCACAGCGCGAAGCTTTTACTCAATTGTGGTGCTTTGCAGCCCAGGCGATTGAGTGAGTTTCGATGTGCTAAAAAGTGGCTTTGCAGCGAAGTGCAACTATTTTTGGTGTTAGTTACAATGGCGCTGCCAAGTGGGGAAGGTCAGTTTACGCATTATTTTTAAGTCTTTGTGATTTTTGTTTTGCTAGCTAAGAAGTGCGTCTAATTAGACGAAATCTAATTATTGGGGAAGGAGTGGTTAAGACTCCACTGTAACGCGGCAGTTATGTTCTCGCAGATTTTGAGGAGTGTGAGATCGGAAGCTCCCTAAAAAACATAATTTCCATGATCTGGTTCATTTACAGAGAAGTAACAGTGGTGTACTCATTTCGGGTGAGGGCATCAGGGAAATTTTACCATAGTGGTTTAAAATAATAACTTCAAATGCCTAGTTCATTTCTAGAGTAGTAAAAATGGCCTACCCTAAAAATGGGAAACCCATTTTAATTTTGCTTTCGCAGCTAAAGAAAGACTTAAGATAAAAATGGTTCAATTTTCTTAAAAGCGTTCATAAATTTTCTAATTTCTTATTTACTCCCGTTATTCCTTATTTAAATGTCTAGAAAAAATGCATGTAAATAATTTCAACACAGAAACAAGTCAGCATAAAAGCTTGCACCTCTGTCCTCACTGACGGTTCCAAGATGGAATCGGAAGTCGGACCAGAGGTTTTCTCTAAATCAGCCAATTTATCTATCTATTATCCTTTAAATAGCCGAATACTGTTAGTGTTTTTCAAGCAGAAATCTTTGCGATCCCGTAGGCATGCAAAATGCTTAGGGAACGTGGGAGCGAGGTAGATATTAATATTTTCTCCGATAGCCAAGCCGCGATTGAGGCTTTGACGACGCCATGGTGCAGAACGAAATTAGTAAACTCTAATAAAGAGGAGATCAAATCTCTTGGGCGTGCAGGTAACATTTCTCCGATCTGGGTTCCAGGACATAGGAACAAAGAGGGAAGTGAAATTGCTGATGAGCTTGCCAGGAAGGGCCAACTGAATTGGCCTCAGATACCTCCTACCCGGGCATCGGCATCCTCCTGACAGCTGTTAAAGGGGAACTGCATAAATTACATCTCAGGAAAGCGCAAAAAAAATGGAGCTTCATTTCTTTATGTGCTATTTCGAGAACTCTTTGCCCCCATTTCAATATACGAAGAACTCAAAAAGTTCTTTGGACTCTTCGCCATGCAATTTCCAAATTCGTAGCTATATTTACCGGTCACCGGACGATCGACACACACGCGGCAAAGCTAGGGTTACCATTTAACGCCCGTTGCAGAAGCTGTGGGGACCTTTCAGAGAAGGAGACTGTTGAGCACTTTCTCTGTAAATGTCCGGGCTTGGCAGCTAGACGATTGATATCACTGGGTGCTCCTTTCTTCGATAGCCTGGGGCAGTGCGTCAACCGAAATCCCATCAATCTTCTCTATTATATCAACAGCTCTGGCTGGCTGTAGGTATCTGCTTGTTGGAGGTCTCATAACGGTATCAAAACCCCTTTCTTGCTACTTGAGGAGTACCAGACTGGCACTTCAACTATTTTACAATACCTACCTACCTTCCTCACTCCGCTCGAGAGCATAGGGCCTCGATAAGACTCTTCCATCGTACACCGTTCTGGTATGTTGTTTTTGCGCCGTCCCATGTGATGTCACTGATCCATCTGCTAGCTCGCGCAACATCGACCTTCTCCAAGTAATATTTGGCCAGCCGCGATCTCTGCTCACTTGTGGGTTCCAGTCCAGTGCTATTCTTGTGGTGTTGTCTGGTGGTTTCTAAGCGTGTGATCTATCCATTACCACTTTCTTCGTTTGATTTTCCATATTGGTTGATCTCCACAGCGTGTCGCTACTGATGGTGTTCGGCCAGAATATTCTACAGATGATGCGGATGCCTTTGTTAACGAAAGTTTGTAGCCTCTGTGTGATGGTGTTGGATACCAGCCATAATTTACTTCCGTACAACAATACAGACTTCACACATGAACTGAATATTCGCAGTTTAAAGCGTCTGAAGATTGGCCAACTCGCCCATACTGTACGCATTTTCCTGACCGCCGCCCTTGCTTTGTTTGGCTTGCCGTTGACATCTTCATTTGCACCACCGTCAAAAATTGAAGAGGATGACATGGACGACATTTGGTTTCAACAGGACGGTGCAACTTGTCACACTGCCAAAGTTACACTCGAACTTTTGGCTACCGTTTTTGAAAACCGAATAATCAGCCGAAATTCCGATATCATTTGGCCGCCTCGGAGCTGTGATTTAAGCCCGTTGGACTATTTTTTGTGCGGAGTCGTTAAGGACAAATGCTATGCGAACCATCCAGAGACGATTGATGCTTTAAAACACGAAATCGAAGTTGCCATTCAAGAAATTGGAGTCCAAACAATCGAAAATGTGCTTAAAATGTACTTAAAAATTGGGTTGATCGAATGGCCTACTGTAAAGCCAGTCGTGGCAGTCATTTGAACGATATTATTTTTCATTCCTAAATGACGATGTTCAATCTTCAAAATAAAAAAAAAAGTTTGAAAAAATATTGATTAGTTTTTTTATAGCCGATTCTGTCTATGGGAAATTTTGGCAGTCGACTTCCACAGAAATATGCCTACAAACTATAAAGAATAATAATTTGTAAAAAAATCGATGTTTTGAAAATTCTGGACGTATTTAACCCCTTAATGCGTTTTATACCTAAAGGCTCATATAAATATTTTTGAAAAAAGAGATACAAAGAAAATTCTAAAAATTTACATGTATCTATTTTTCCCACCAGTGTATATTGTTACTATACAAGGTGGCGCAAAATTAATCATCCAATTTTGTTTTTGAATAACTTTTTTACTAAATAAAAAAAAAAAATTTGAGTGATGGAAATCTTTATTTCGACCTTTTACGCGCTACATTGCTTCTCTGTTCATACCATATACCGCACCTGTCTAGTTCACAAGTGTCAAATATGCCCTTTGCAAAAATTATAAATCTTCTGATAGGGTGATTAATTTTGCGCCACCTTTAATATACCTATATTTGTAGTAAATTTAGTGTGGCATACGCACCGATATTACAATTTCGTACTAAATATTAAATATAATTTTTGTTGTACATACACACACACACTTACAGATGTACATAATTCCATATCTCACATTACATATGCAGGCACAGTGACATACATACACATAACAAGAATTCAAAATAATTGCAGTTTATTTTACGCTTCAACACCGTTGGCTAAATTATCGCCCAAGAATACGATAATTAACATGAGTTATGCATAATAAAGATTCAAATACATAAAAATTGAAGCAAAAAATCTGTTGCAAAATTAAGCTTTTCACGCGATTTGTGCGCATGCAGAGCCATTGTTTGCACAAGTACAACAACAATAACTTAAATTTGTAATGCAAAAAAAGAATTAAGCAATAATGAGAAGCGGCTACTAATTACTACCACACACACATGCCTGCACATACATACGCACATATACATGTACATAAGGCCATTCACACACTTAATGCTTAAATTAGCGACAATAATAGGACAATGCAAAAAATAAAATACGCAAATAAAAAAAAATAAATATGTAAACAAATGGTGTGAGTGCTTACGTATGTATGTGTATGTATGCATGTGCACGTATTTTCATATTAGTATAAATACTCCTTTGAAGCGGTTGTGCCCAGTGGAAAATATTCGCTGTATTAACAGTTGCATTTAGATAGGATAAACATTTTTTTTAACTTACATGGAGTTGTCTATACCAGGACCATATAATACAGTGTTCGCCACTTGGCAGCTTCTAATAACTCGAGCTGATGTTTTCTGCGGGCCATTCTTCCATCTCGTGTGCTCTCACGCTCTCTGATATCGGAAATGTTCACGCGCTGCTCACCCTCTCTTTCGAAGTATATCTCAACAACATCTTCTGGTAATGGCTCATAATCATGCTCGAAAGTGGATAATTGATTGGCAGCTGCACCATGAGTCTGGACCGTCCGCTTATAGTGTTGAGGTTTGCCGTCAGTTGAACAATAATGATAATATGTGGCCCTGATAGTTTTATACATTTTTTCAACGGAAACACAATTTATCCTTTTTGCTAAGCCATAATAAACTGTCAACTTATCGATCATCTTTCCAGTAAGCTTACGTTTTCAACTTTTTTTTTGTATATTTTTTCCTTTTTTATTTTCAACTGTTTCAACATTTTTTTGACACAATCCCGGAGTTGCGTGCCATTCGTTTCTGTACGGATCCAATACATTCTTTTTTCACAACTTCTTGATCACCGAAAAGTGCAGTATTTAAAACTCCCGAGTTTGGAGTTACCGTCTCCGATGTAATTTTTGTACATGACTCCAAATTTTTCCAATGAACGTTGGAACATTTCGACGAATGAATCTATTTATTTCCATTTTCCCAGTAGAACCAAAATGATTTGCAGTGCAGGTATTTTTATGTTCTGCATACCATTTATTATATTCTTCGGTATCGAGTTTCTTCCTGCAAGTTTGCGGTAGGCACTTTTTACAATAATATCACTGATTTTATCAGAATAGTATCCAATCAATGATGTCACACCGTACAAGGAAGTAAACCCTCGCTTTTTCCGTGTGCCATCGCCAGATACAGTTAATTCTGTTGAATGTTCATCATCTTGATGTTCGGAAGTCAAATTTTTTTCTTCAATACAAGCCTGTTGAAAAAGATTTTCGGTGGCTGTTTCTATACTGGAGTTAATATTATTCATATTAAACCGTAAGTGGGTTGTGATATAAAAGCTCGCGTGCCCATTAATCCCCAAAATTTTGCTGCACCTTTTAACCCTAATCGGAGAACTCTCATGGCAAGTAAAAATTGTGGAATTTATGTTGCGATCTGTACACTTATCACACTGCAAAACATTTTTAAAACCAAGTCCTCGTTTAGAAATAGTTTGAAACTTAACATTTCCGTCACAGATCTTACATTTCACACGTTCAGAAATTGCTGCAAACACTGTTATAAAATTTAAAATGCGATACTAAACAGACGGATCACGTGGAACTGAGATTTTCTCTTGTTCATTAAATTTTTTTGCCGATACACTGAAATTACCTTCAGCCGTTTCGGCTGTTTTTGGATTAAAAAGATTTTCGCGCTTTTTTGTTCTCGACTTACGTATGTTTAGAGATTTTCTTATTTCTCTAGAAGACTTACTATAATTTTCACGAAAAAAATTACAGAAAAAATATGATGATGCATTTTCCCGAGAGTAAACGCGAAAAAAGAAAATCAGTAATGGATTTCAAACGTAATAGTGTGATCGCATTATATTTGGCTAGTAAATCACAACCAGCGATTATTCGAGCACGGTCAAGTAAATCAAGTTTTTGTTTATCGCACCATTACTCGCCAAAGGTAATGGTTTGGGCCGCTGTAACCGCAAATGGACGCTCTCCAATCGGTTTCATCGAGTCTGGCGTCAAGGTAAATGCGAAATAGTATAGGGAAAGTATTCTGGGGTTTGCTTTGAAGCTGTGGGCAGACAAACATTTCGGTGGCAGGCCATGGACGTTTCAACAGGACACAGCACCGTCTCACAAAGCTCGAGTGAACCATTGTTCCGAACTTCATAACGTCCACACAATGGCTCTTAAATTCACCAGACGCGAATCCGATGGATTTTTTTCCTTGAGTTATTTTGGAGAGCAAAGTTCGAACTAAAAGATTCACCATTCTTGTGGCGCTGAAAAAAGCCATTGTCCGCGAGTGGGCCAATGTGACCTGCAAGTTACATTCAGGCAGTTTGGAATTCGTTTCTGGACCGTCACAATGCCATAGTCAAGGAAAAAGGTGGTCATATGGAGCAAAAGAAAATTGATTCTTAATTTCTTATTATTTTCACACATTTTTTACTTTTAATTGAATAAAAATAATTCTCCAAACTAAATTTATGACCCTTTTAATTGGTTACAATTCGAGTGCCGGGCTCTGTACTTTGGCATTTTAACAGCCGAAAGGAAGTAATAGAAAAATCAAAGACGACTTTGATGGCTATATTCCGGGAACTTTTTCATCACGGTGGCATACTAACGTCTGGATTCCCTCAGCCCACAAGAGACGTACGGTAATATTGGCCAAATCCTTCATAAAATCTTTTATGATGCCTAAATTGCAAACTTTGGGTTGACTTAAAAGTCCTTGCTTTACTTAAGGGCCTACCAACAAGCTTCTCAAGAAATCAATCAGATATCGGCGAGAAATTTTTAATACGGATAAAAAAAGATCTGCTCACTCACTATCTTCTGGTCCCGAAGAAAAATATTTACTTGCTACCCCTACTTGTCCCCTACATATACGAGGTGTGTTCAAAAAATAAGGTGAATTTTCAAATTTCACTACGTAGATTCGACTATCGATTCTTTTTTTATGTTGTACAATCGTCTTGAAGATCTGCTCATAGTTTAAGCAATAGTGAGGTTTTTGTCTATTTGTGAGAGGCATAAATAAGACAAGTGTTTTGCGTGTTCGCCGATTTTCTGCTATCGAAAAAAATGGATCAAATTTTGTGTAAAAAATGGAGTTAAGTTAAAACACTTGAAACACTTGAAATGTTGACAGTGGCATACGGTGAGAGTACTCTGAGTCAAAAAAATTTTGACAAGTGGTACACACTTTTCACAGAAGGTCGCTCTGGACGCCCCAGCTCATCAACAACCGATGAAAATGTTGAGAATGAAATGTAGTGAAGAAAATTGTTATAGACAATCGTCGAATCACGATTAGAGAACTTGCTGAGGATGTTGGCATATACGTAAAGCGGTTGGCTCATGACATGCAATCTTCTCGGAAATTTTGGGCATGAAACGTGTGGCAGCGAAATTTTTGACCAAAACCAGCTTCGCATGAGCATCGCTCAGGAATTGTTGAATGTCGTCAACTATAATCCAGATTTGCTTAAAAGGATCATAACTGGTGAAAAAATATATATATATATAATTATGACATCGTAACCAAAACCCAATCGACGCAATGGAAGTGTCCAGGAGAGCCAAGACCAAAAAAAGTACGCCAAGTTCGATCAAATGTCAAGGTTTTGCTCACTGTTTTCCTCGATTGCCATGGCGTAGTGCATCAGGAGTTCTCACCACAAGGTCGAATGGTAAATAAGGAGTATTACCTTGAAGTAATGCGCCATTTGCGTGAAGCAATACGAAAAAAACGCCCAGAATTGTGGAAAAAAATGCATGGCTTTTGCATCATGATAATGTACTTGCTCACTCATCTTTGCTTGTGAAAGATTATTTGGCCAAAAACAACACTGTTATCATTCCTCGCCACCGTACTCACCAGATTTGGCCCCCTGCCACTTTCTGCTGTTCCCAAGATTGAAGAGTTCATAGGTCTTTTCATTTTGCGACGGACGGCATTTTGCGATGATTGAGAAGATAGAAACCGAATCGCTGAGAGAGCTCAAGCATATACCAAAAAGTGTTTCGAGGATTGGAAAAAACGCTGGCACAAGTGTATTATTTCTGAGGGCGACTACTTCGAAAGAGATAAAATAGAAATTGAATAAAAAATATTTTTTGAGAAAATTCAAAACTCACTCTATTTTTTGAGCACACCTCGTAAAACTCGAATTTAAGAAATAGTTTGTCAGAGCAATAGAATGGACTGGCTATGCATTTGCAAATTATTGCAAATTAAATTACGTCGCCTGAGCGACGATAAAATCAGGGTTAGAATTTGTCGATTTGTGGTGTTTGGGTAATAAAAAAATGTGATGATTATAATGCTAATATGCCGAGAAAGTATTTTCAATCGCAATAGACTAAGTGCTTTAACAATTGTAAAGACATTTATAATACAATAATTTCCAACTGGGTCTGCGCCGGCCATACACGAAAACACATAATTTTCCAGCAAAGCGCTTCCCAGCGCATGCAATGAAAAAATAATAATAATTGCTAAAGTTTACAAGAGACGCTTAAATTTAATGTGAAATACATTAATAAATTCACACCAAATGCGTACGCTTACATACACATACATATGCATATATGTGTGTGTGCATACATGCCATGTGTGGCCGGAGCTGTTGCATTGCTGTGGCCCTAGGCTATATGCGCAATTATACATACACATATTTATGTAGAATACGCGTATGTATGTGTGTGTGTGCTGGTACGTGCCCATTGCGCCTTATCAGCGTCAATTTGTTCACACTTGTCACGCGCTCACACGTAGGTCACGTGATATCTGCGATTGGAGGCAATGGCGATTGCGAGAGTTGGCTTTGGAATATTGTGGCCGCCATATTGGCGTGGGTCTGATTTATAGGGATTTTAACACCGGCAGACAGCAGTAATTTGTAACATATGGAAAGTGTTTAATTACCGAAATTTAACATTTATGAACTTCACTAAGGAAAGTGAACAAATGATGGAAATATAGCTACTTATTTTAACAACGATACGGCGTACACTTACATACGTGCATACCCATATTACAATAAGTCGTAAAAGCACAACAATTAAACCGGTAATTTTAAGGATATTCTCAAAAACCAGCCAACAGTCAGCTTTAAAGAAAATTAAATCAATTATATGTATAAGGACATAGAACCTACTATTAAGAAAATATATAACAGCAAAAAAGTTAAAAAACATAACTCCAATTGTGATTTAAAAAAGTTCTTTGAAAAAACACCTAACTAACCGCTCACACTGAAGCTCACTTTATCATGCTGATGAACCCAATTTTTGTTCTCTTAAGAGTCTGCTCAACTCTCGAATCGAATCAAAGAAAAGCTAGCTTATGTGCCTTTTTAAAATGTTAGTTAGGCTTAAAGTGGAGTTCAGTAAATAAGAAGTAGTGAAAGAAGAAAAAGAAGCGTTGCCCACTTGCCTTGAAGTTGAACACAATAAACAGTGCGGCAGATAATGATATTTAAGGCGACCGCCGCAGCCGAAGGGTTGGTGCATGACTACCATTTGAATATTCGTGCATGAAACACCAAAAGGATAGAACAAGTTTTTTCTACTAGCGGTCGCCTCTTGGCAGGCAATGACAAGCCGCCAAGTGTATTTCTGTCATGAAAAAGCTCCTCATAAAAAAAATATCTGCCGTTCGGAGTCGGCTTAAAACTGTAGGTCCCTCCATTTGTGGAACAACATCAAGACGCACACGAGAAATAGGAGGAGGAGCTCGGCCAAACACCCAAAAACAAAAAAAAAACAAAAGGTTGTAGCGTCACTTAAAAAAAGAAAAGATAAGGATCATCCAAAAAAACAAAACACCAAAAAACAAAAAAAAAAAATATCTTCAAAAACTTTCAAAATAGCCAAAAACGATATTTTTTCACAAAATTTTTGAGTCATTTTTGTTTTTTTTAGTATGGCTGCATAAAAAAGTTTCAGTTTCGCTCCTCCTCTCTTATTCACGAAGTACACGACAGACAAAGAGGATCATACTGGGACAATCTACAGGGGACAAAAATCAATGATAGGTAGCTTTAACCTAAGCCGATACAAAGACTATATAGAATTAAATAAGCCTAATTTTAGAATTGTCCCGGAAATTGTAACAGGACATTGCCAATTGAATTATCATCTTCCTAACATACCTACTTCAATGGAACTTGCAGGGAGGAAGATGAGACTGCCAAACATGGGCTGGGTAAACATATTTCAGTAGAGGAGGAAATGAAACTCGATAAAATAGTCCAAATACTAAAATGTATTGAGAATGTTGGCCTCAGAGTTATATTCGGAATTCAAAGGGAACACAGACAGAGGTGTCATGTATGGCACAAAAGGAGGATCGCAAAACATATAACACATAAAAAAATCGCTCAAAACAGCACAAAAAAACAAGAAATTAAAATTCATTAAAAAAGGCCTCACAGGTTTGACTGTAGTGGCTTAATTTTTTATGTTTTCAGAATTCATCAGACTTTTTTAAGGGTTAGGGGTGGTCAGAGGCCCAAAAAAATGATAATTTTCAATAATTTTTTTTTGCTAGTCAACAAAAACACAGCATTAATACATCATGTTTCGACTTGACTTAAACAAAATTTCAAAAAAAAAAAAAATAAAAATATTAATAATTGTAAAAGTTATCGCTGCTTGTGTGGAGCCCGTTTCTCCAGAAGTCCCTTGCAGTGATCATCACAAGTCCTTGGAGACTCATCTAAAATCAATCGGACGAGAGAAATTAGTTTTATTAATAGATAATCTTGTGCCTGATCGAAGATTTTTTTTTTCAAAATTAACAGTATGGCGGCCTCAGGGAATATTTTTCAGATTTTCGAGAAAAAAACCGGCAATGAATTGTTTAGAAAAATCGAAATTAAAAAAAAAATCCTTCGATCAGGCACTTTTGAAAAAAAAATCATTCGAACATTTTCAAAAGTAATATAAATTTTATTAAAATCTATGATACTAAGCGGTGCTTAAGTTACAGTGATCACCAGTTCAAAAAACATAGTTTTGAGAAAAACGCATTTAAAGTTTTACTACTTTTGTTAACTACTATTGTTGAATAACTCGGAAAGTATTTGTTGGATTCACTTCAAATTTTCACATAATATTTCTAAGATATTATACTTTAGGAAAATGTAAAAAACTTCAATTTTTTGAGATATCTGACTACCCCTTAAATTTCTAAACCCCTTAAATGTGAAGCATCACATCTGGAGAGTGTTTTTTTACGAGTGTTTACATATGGATGTACAGAGGGTAGGTATGATAGGTTCGTGAGTTTAACAACTAATTAATGGTGTACGCTTGCCCACTATTGCCCACTGTTATCGTCTGAGAAGACGCATACTGAAATCCTCTTCGGAACATTTTAACCCTCCACCGACCCCATAAACTCAATATTTTTTATATTTTTATACATAACAGTCAAAATGACCCGCACGGGTAAAAAATATTGGTTTAAAATCTACAGCAAAAAATGCGCCACGAAACTTTATTATGACTTCTTAAAGCCAATAACAATGGTAAATGCAGTTTCAGACAAGTTTTTACAATTAATTTAGATAAGCTTGAGACCAAATGAGAAAAAATGCAATGCACTGTAAAACAAATGGTGACATATGTGGCCTAAAGCACACCCGCTATCCTAAGTGCTATATCACATTCTTGTGTTTTCATGCATCTCATTTTGTCGCACAGTGCAATTAAAACACACTTTAAAGTCACCTTGGTTGCTAAAGCTCACTTTATTGACCCTGAGACTGGAATGATAGGAAAAGTGTATCGCCTTGATTAGTAAAGTTCGCTTTATTGACCATATCACTTTAAAGTTATGAAAAGTTTATGGACATGATTAGTAGCCATATGAGACCCAGCAGCTCCTGGGTTGTATTGCATAATAACTATTGATAACGAAATATTTGTCATTTGTAAAAGTTTGAAAAATATATTAACATAAAACAAATTAATCTCTCAATTGGCTATATAACCCGTCTATTCTATGTAGCTGTCTTCATAAAAAAAATTGCTTTTCCAGATTTAAATTAGGAAATAATAAAAAGTGTTAGAGCTTACCCGTATTTGAAAAAAAGGTTATAAAAAATATAAATTCATTATAACACAGACTTTGAGAAAATGACAGAGCAGAATATTATGGGCTAAGCTCAGTTCATAATCAAAATATTGACAACTAAGAAAATTAGATTTTTGGTCTGTTTTAAAAAATTTCAACTCGAATCTTGGATAAACAACTCTTCAAAACTTTAAGTATGCCAAAAAAAAAAAGATTGAAACCCTTAAAATAACATTTTTGAAAAATCCGAACTGAAATTTATGATGAAAAACTTATAATCACACTAAAAAACTCTCCAAAACTTCGAAAAAAAAATACTTAAAGCCTTAAAAATAGCATTTTCGGTATTTGAGATTAAAAACTTTCAATCACGTTAAGTTTTCAAAATAAAAAGAAAGGTTGAAATCTTAAAAGTAATATAATAAAAATATTTTTTCTTTAGTTTTTAAAAATTTTACCTCAAATCTTGGATCAAAAACTCTCCAAAACTTTAAGAATTCGAAGAAAAATATTGAAAACCGTACAACCACATTTCAAATTTCAATTTTCAAATTTTTGTAAAATCTTATCTGGAATTTGGTACCAAAAATTATTCATCACATTAAATAAAATAATAGAAATTAAATTTTTGTTAATTTTTGAAAAATTTGAACTGAAAGTAAAACTGAATAAATAAAAATATAATAAAATTATACTTTTGTTAGGTTAAACAAACTTTAACTCGAATCTAAGATCAAACACTCCAAAACCGTAAGAACTCGAAAAAAAATAAAAAAATAATAAAAAATAAAAAGAAAATGTTTGTGAATTGGGATCAACATCTTTCCATCTTATTATTTTTCACAAATAAAAACAAAAAAAAAAAATTTAAGTCCTTAAAAATAATTTTTTTTTATAAAAACAAAAAAAAAAACTGAAAGCCGTAAAAATAAAATTTTGCATAATTTTTGAAAAATCCGAACTGAAATTTGGGATTAAATACTTAATAACGTTAAATTCGCGAATTAAAAATATACTAAATAAATTTTTTTTGGTTTTAAAAAATCGGAACTCGAATCCGAGATCAAAAATAGTCCATCTCCTGTCTCACGTTTTTAAAATGAAAGAGTTTGAAATAAATTAATGTAAATTTTTTTTCAGTTTTGGAAAATCTGAACTCAAATATGAGTTCAAAAACTTTCCATCACATTATGTTTTCGAAGTGAGAGTGGCTGAAAACCACAAAAATAATTTTTTTTTCGTGTTTGGAAAAATCTATTATTTATAATTTATTGTTGAAGAATTATTGAAAATTTAAGAATATTCTAAATCTGTAATCTAATCCATAAAACTACTCACAATCCGAATTGCGCTTTGTTTTTGCCTTTTGAAAAATCAGAAGCTTTCAATGCAGTTGAATCAAGCGTTTCATTACGTATACGCAGTGCCGGCCGAAGAGCCCGAGTTTTCGCCTTCTGATCCTTAAAGCGTAGTAGGCACAACGCAGCTATTTGGAACTTTAGGGCTTACAAATTAAGAAAAACAAATTTTCGATTTCTATTAATAAAAAAGGTGACTATTTTTAGGTATTTCGACGAATTTATTTTAAAACTGGAGTATACCGTCAGCGTTAAAATAAAGTGTACACCAGATATTGTTAAGTTTTGACTATTTGTTTATTTATTTTATAATTTCAAATATTTGTTTATAAAAATATGGTTCGTACTAAAATAAAACATTTATAAACTAAGGTTTCGAAATTAACACAAAATTTATAAAAATTCTGCAAATGTTCAGCAAAATTTCACAATTTTTACTAGGAATTTATAGAAAAATTTCAGGTACGCAGTTTCGTAGATTATTCAATTTTGGTATATTACATCTAAAATTTTCTAAAAATTCTAAGTAAAAAGTCTGAAATTCTGATGAAACTTTGTCGAATTTTTAAAAGTTTTATACAGAGTTCGAAACTTTAGTTTATATAGGTTTTGTTGTAGTTGAACTAGACTTAAAAAAAAATAATAGAAATTTGAAAATAAGTAAATAAATAGTCAAATCTTAACAATATGTGGTGTACACTTTATTTTGACGCTGACTGTATATCTTTTAAAATTATTTAAGGCAAGCTCTACTTCCGATTTGTCCTGAGTACTGATGTTGTTTCACAAATGGAGCACCGTGCAGTTTCACAGCAATATTGGGCTATTTGTGAACAGATCTTTCATAGCAGAAATATGCCCGGAGGCTCGCCATTGTCTGTGAAAAAAATTACTCCATTCTCCTACATGAATACATACTTGCACATACATACGAACATATATCACATTTAACTGCAAATTTATAGCTTTGAAATTTTAAATTTAAATTTAATTTTAATATTTAATTCAACAAAAACTACACAGCTAAATCCATAATTCTTAACACAGCGACCACAGTTACAATCGCTGCATATCAAACATCGAATATGCACTACTCCTGCCAACCACATCGACATTTTATTCGAGCAAGCGCGAAATATACAAAATTAAAAGTCATGCAGATGCCAGTAAATAAACCTTATTTGAGCGGCAAATCTGTATTTTTTTTGCGTTTTTGTCCATGCATTATATAATTTTATACATTAGCAGTTTATGTGTTGCGGTTGTTGTTGTTTTGATTTCGGTTATTATTCATGTTGTTGCATTTAATGCTGTCAATTTGCTGTAATTGTGCGGTAAATGACGATTTGAGTTCCCTTAATGTAATCGAGTTCAGTTTAAGGGGATGCCATAGGGTCAACTATGCTGCTGGGCATGGACTAGCGGCTGTTCGTTCAAATGGCTGTTGATTCGAACTCAACTTTGCGGACATATAGCAAGCATTTTTCTTTCAAATATCATGCTTTATGTGCAAAAAAATCGTATAATTAATAGGTATATGAATAAGTTCGTGCGGTTTTTTTCCGAAATTTGAATTTCGGATCATTCCCATGGCTTTTAAACGTTTGGAAATGGTTGATTGATCAACTCCCAAAGTTTTTGCAACCTCTTCTTGCGTTTGAGCCGGATCTTGATCGAGCAATTCCTCCAATTCGGTATCCATGAACTTTGGCGGCGCGGCCAAAATCACCACTTTTAAAGCGTGCAAACCACTTCTGGCACGTTCGCTCAGCTAGAGCATGCTCACCATAAACTTCCACCAAGGTACGATGACTTTCGGCTGCTTTTTTCTTCATATTAAAAAATTCCCCGCAAAAACACATTATTTGGCACGAAATTCGACATTTTCAAGTGTGGTAAAAATATTGTTGTTTACGCTTCAAATAAAAAACTTATACTGACGTTTGTGCCTTACGACAGTAGCTCTCCAATGAATGTTTGGAAATGTGGATCGATGGAATAATAATCAAGTTACGCCATCTGTTGTAAAACCGCACGAACTTATCCATATACCATCCATTAATACCATCTGGTGTTTGTTGGTGGCACATTGCGTGTTGTAGGAAAAATTATTGCATGTCGAATGT